>NC_135333.1:130623544-140623544 GCF_023851605.1 Tamandua tetradactyla | reverse complement strand
CCTGAGACTACAACTATTGCCTTATTTCATCAGGTCTCTTAAAAGATTCAAATATTTGGTTATAATTGCACCTGTCAGCACATATTGCCTCCAATATCTGTAAGACTGAAAAGCTGAGTTGGTCACCATTCCTGGAGGCTGAGAGAGTTTCCAAGCATGAGAAACCTGAGAAAGAAAACTGAGGCTTGCCAAGACTGCAAAACCTTCTCAATCGTTTGTACCAACTGAGTTCCGTTGGGCCTTTATCATACTATTTTACCCTATTTTACAAAGTGCTAATGCCGCTGCTACTACGTCTTGCATATAAAGTAATTTGCGATTCTAATATCACTTGTAACATTCATAGCTGGACACCTGAGTACCTAATTAAGAACAGGTTTCCTGTATGAGGCTAAAACTATTGCCTTATCTCACCAGATCACTCTTAAAAGATTTAATTATTGGGCTATAATTGCACCTGTCAGTACATGTTGCCCCAATCGCTACATCAGCAAACTTTCTTTTTTTTAACTCACATCCATTTGATGCATTTTCACCTGAATAATGCTTTTCAGAGCCCTTTTCACAAAAGCTCTTTGTTCACTGGAAATGTGGGACCTTTCAAAACTGTTAACACTGTAAAATATCATGTCTCCTTTTGGGGAAAAAAAAAGCTAGGGCTGATATCAGACATTAAACTTTTGCTGCTCTAAATTGGAATCTTCTCTGATAAGCCTGTTATGGGGATTCTAAAGCCTGTGGAAATTCACCTACAAAGGGCCTGGGCAAAACGTCTCCAGGGAATTCTTAAATCATTCTAGAAAGCTGTGATCATTTTGCTGTGGGGAAATAAAGGCCCTGGTTTTAGGTTCAAATTCAAAATGAGTCTGCCATGTTTCTCCTCTTATCAGTTTTCAAAGCTAACTCCTCACACTGTGTGTTGAGTAACTTTTTATTTTTGCTGTAAATTAAAGCCTTTAAGAGGCAGTGAGTGAGCATTCAACACTTGCTTCCCAACTCAAATCAGCGCATGTCTTTTAAACCTTTTTTTCTATAGGTTTTGTTTGTTATAAATGAAATAGAAGCCAACACGTGAGCTAAATCATGAAGCAAAGAAATGGAGGATGAGCGGGAGGGGTGGAGAGTTTGCATTGATGAAAAGAAGAGGGAGGATGGAGGTAGGAGCCAAAATAGGGTATTTTTTTTTTTCCAGCTTTCACACAACATTTGGTGGATGAGTGCAAGGAATCTGGGATAACACACCAGGATGAGGAATGCATTGCAAGGGATGAGTTGGCTTGTTTGCATTGCACTAAGGAAATGATAGCAGGAGTTAATTTAGGATCAAAAGCAAGTTTGGGGTTTTTTTTTCCAGTGCATGCTTTGGAGTCATATATAAAGAGTTTCTTTCGTTTATATTTAAAAATAGCATATTGTAAAATCTGGCCCAGATAAGGTTTTAGGCAGCTTTTATGATCTCTTCCTCTTAGATTCCTATCACAGTATATAGGTAAATAAATATGTGGTCCTCTTTTTACTCAGCAGAGCACATGGATGCTGCCCTGGAGGAAATCTTCTTTACTTTTTTCCCCCTAGGAATCATAAGAAAATCCACCAATGTTACTTTTCTTCACCAGAATTCTTTTGAGGCAGGCAGTTATTATAGTTCTCTTTTTTAAAATTTAGTTCAAGAAGCATTTATTGTGTGCCTGTGATGTACCAGGTACTATGTTAGGAACTGAAGTTTAGAAATGTGTAAGGCATAATCCTAAAATAATCCTTAGTAAATCCACTTTATGGTTCCATAAGTGAGCAAACAGCAAGCACCAATTTTCCTGTTCCAGGATTAGCACACTTGTATTTCATATTATTCATTAATATGAACAACAAAACTCACCCATATAAGTACCATAGATGCCAGAAAAGTTTAAATAGTTTTCAGTCCACAAGTACCACAAAAGGGCTGCAAGGGAAATTCTGTTGGTATGTCTCCAGTACCCAGTTATTTCTAAGATATTACTTATTTCTTAAAGAAATAAGAGATTTTTACCTCTTTCTCTTCCTTCCCAAATTCCACTACATTTTAAGGAGGTAGTATAACATGATTAAAAGCAAACACTCAGGAGTCAGACCTACGTCTATTTCCCACATTCCCATGCAAACAGATTACTTAAAGCAACAATGTCCAATAGGATTTTCTCAGATGATGGAAATGTCCTATATCTGCACTGCCCAATATGGTAGCCACTTGGCACAGGTGGCTATTGAACACTTGGAATGTGGCTAGGGCTATTGGGGAATTGAATTCATAGCTTGATTTAATTTTAATTAATTTAAATTTAAACAGCCACATCTCTATCCTATTGGGCAGTACAGAAAGAGTTTTTTCATCTATAAAATGGAGATTAAAAGGTACCCTATCTCATGGTATTCTTAATAAGACAATGCATTGGGAACATAGGTTCCAAACAAATTAGCTATTATTATTCATATTACATTAGATTATGTTTATATTTAAGTCAATTTTACTTAAATGAGTTTTGCCCTTTTACTTACTGCACAAACACAGGTTTTATAATGTTTATATGGATGTTTTATTAAATATGTCTATGGTTAAGCTAACTAAGAAATCCATTTTTGGTGGTTCTATGTGTATTGTCCGTTTTCTTAAATAAAAATATTTTTTAAAAAAGAGATATTTCATCACTTAAACCAGAAGCAGTAAGCTCCTCTAGGACAGAGGTCATGCCATGTTCCTCTTTGGATTCCCAGTGCCTAGAAAAGCCTTGCACTCAACAGATACTCAACAACTGTTTTTTGAAATCAACTGAATAAAGCAGTTATGATGGCCAAATAGAAGTGAATCCAAGACCCAAGTACAATTTTCTTAAATTTCATGCCAGCATCAACACTTTAAACCAGATCTTGATTTGCTATTTCCTGGTCATGCAACCTTAGGAAAATTGCCTGCTTTCTTTGAACCTTGGAATTCCTGTTTGTAAAATAATGACAACACTGCTGTTCTAGTTTGCTAGCTGCCGGAATGCAACACACCAGAGATGGATTGGCTTTTAATAAAATGGGATTTGTTTAGTTAGTTCTTCAGAGGAAAGGCAGCTAACTTTCAACTGATGTTCTTTCTTATGTGGGAAGGCACAGGGTGATCTCTGCTGCCTTCTCTCCAGGCCTCTGGTTCCAACAACATTTCTCGGGGTGATTTCTTTCTGCATCTCCAAAGGCCTGAGCTGAGCTGAGCTGCGAGTGCTGAGATAAGGTATGCTGAGCTGCTTGGGCTGTGCTACACCGAGCTCTCTCATTTAAGCACCAGCCAATTAAGTCAAACGTCACTCATTGCAGCAGACACTCCTCCTAGCTGACTGCAGATGTAATTAGCAACAGATGAGATTCACGTACTATTGGCTTATGTCCGCAGCAACAAAACTAGGTATGCTCACCTGGCCAAGTTGACAACTGAATCTAACTAACACAACTGCCCACCTCTTAGAGATGAGTGGAATGAGCCCAGACAAACAGAACATGAGTGGGTCAGGTCAAATCCATTTTTCCTTCTGTCTTATGATGGTTTCTGTCAATAGATGTAAGTTACCACAAAGTAGTGAAGAGCTCCAAACAGTGGTTACCTCTTCCTTCCCTAAAACTCAATCATTTTGGATTTATTCTTCTGTACTTACAAATTTAAAATGCAAATATTCCTGAAAAAAACTCTCAGGTCATTTCAGCCTTCCACACATGAAGATACATAAATGGACTTCTACTTAAATGCAGCACACTAAGGAAATACAAATTGTGATCCAGGTGTGGGAACTTAAAAGTACTAATTTGCAGTTATGGCCACCACACAAGGGAGGCCAACCTGGGTGGTGAAAAAGAAGTATCCCGCTTTGATCCTCAAAAAAAAAAGGAAGGCTAGCTGAAACTTTTCCCCCAATCACTGCTGATAGCTTAAAAGAACAAAAATAGGGCTCAGAAAGCACTCAGGCACAAATTTGATTTCAAAATACACAGGTTTTAAATAATGTATAGGATGTTTTTTCTTTCTTTTTTTTATAGACCATCTATTGTTAGAGTGCTTGGAGCTCTAGAGACAAAAGGCCCTGTAAAAAGTCTTAGGGGTTATTTTGCGCTTTTAGGCACTTCACAAAACTTACTACAATATTAAGATTGAAAACTTGGGAGTCCAGGTCGAGGGTTTGGCCTTGTAACTAAGGACATGTTGGAATTTTATGAGGCACATCAGCTTCCTCTGAATTTAGGAGATGCCAAGTAAGAGTGGACATATTTGGTATTTACATACAGCCTTTTTCTCTCCAAAGATCAAAGCAGTATTTCATCATCCCTCACACAGGGAAGTTAAATGGCTTGCCAACAGTCATGCTGGGAGCTGATAGTGGGGCCTGGATTTCTTGGCATTCAGTCCATTAGGTCCCTCTGCCTGAGGACATGAACACAGCAGCCTCCTGTCTGCATTATCAGAGAGTAGTGAGGTGCTATCGCCTTCTTTTGTCCAGTGTATTTTCCTGAAATAGGAGGCGCTTACCCCATAAACGGGCAGGCTTACAGTGGCCCTGTGAAGATCAAAGGCAAGGGCAGTCTTCTACTTGCCAGGACAGCCCAGTGTTAGACGACCCAATGGGCACCTACTTAAGGTTCCAGCAAAGCTGGGTCGCCAAACAAAGTAAGAAATTCTCACCTCCAACTATCTTGTGTGAAATCTGTAAATAGAAAGTCAGCACAGAAGCTATTAAACTTCAGCATACACTCTTTAGTATAGAATAGTGGTTAAGCACACAGATACTGGCATTACTTTCTGAGTTCACATCCAGGCTCCTCCACCTGGCATCTATGGGACCTTGGGCAAGTTACTTAACTTCTCTGTGTCTCAGTTTCCTCATCTGTAAACTCAGAATGACAATAGTAACAACTCATAGGGTTGTTGAGAGTATTAAATGAGTAAACCATATATAACATTTAAAATAGTCCCTGGCCCATAAGAGTCAATATGTACCCATTTACCATTAATAGCAAAATTTATTATTGTTGTGTTGGACTGATCTTTATCTATATTGGGGGATGGTAGGGATAATAATATTTTCAGGTCCTTGGGCCTCTAAATTCTTAACTGGCCCTGGGTATAGCCCAAACCAAGAGATTCCTAAGGGAAAAGATGGCGGCTAAGATGGGAGTATGAAGTGTGGGTTCAAAAGCAACAGAGGGAGACCAGATGGGATTGCCTTCCTGAGACCACACCATTGTCTGGAAATCACTGGTAGCAACACCAATGTGCTGTCCCAAGGAAGCAGAGGAAGCCAGTTGGCTGGGCACGAAGCTTGGCACCAAGTTCAGGTGTCCTTTGGGAAAGAACAAGTTTAAGCTAAACAGAGCTCATAGGAATGAAGGTTAAACTCTACACATCTCTGGTTTATCTTCCCTGCTCGGCGGTTAAACTCTGCCCAGACTTGACTTCAGCAAGGCATGATACTAAAAAAAAAAAAAAAACAACAAACAAAAAAAAAAAAAAAGAAAGAAAGAAAAAACACCCGCAATGTCCAAGGCTTAAATCAGACAAGTTCACAGATGCAGACTTTCTCAGGTGGGAGCAAGGAGAAAAGTTGGGAAAGGAAAAATCATATTTTTTCCTCTCATTATAGACCTAGTGAGAAGCATCTGTTCAATCAAGAGAAAAGCAGCCAACCTTTCTTACACATTTGGAAGTCTATGCCTCTACCTGCTGATATTATTACTTAACAAATGAGGATTAATGCCTGAACCCCAAGAAAAGGAAATAAATGATATCTTCTGCCAGTTTTAGAGAGGGCTCAGTCCTAATAAGCAAGGACTAACCATAAAATGCATTTATTTTACTTAGAAATCGATGAAAAATATTGTCAGAAATAATTCACTTTTATTTTTCTTGTAAAATTGAAACACAACGGCAATTATAAGAAAAATCACCTGACTGCATAGGCTTTTCTAAACTTTAAAACAGTTATATTTAAAAATAACATTAATTGCCCCTAAAATGTTCAACTGCGACAAAAAAGATTTTCCTTAATGCAAATGCATTTAGTTGTATAATGGCAATAAATGATGCAACATTAGCCAATGGCATCATGAATTATTTCTTAATGGCGAAAGTTTGCGCTTTGATTTGAAAAGTGATATCACCAGGAGACAACATAAGAAGATATGCCCACATTAGTATGAGCTGAATGATAAATCATTCCAACACAACCCTGAATCTGGGAACTACTTGACTGAATAAGCTTATACCACGCTGTGCCAAATATATTTTTGTACTAGTATGCTAGCACAACATCTGAAACATAAAATAGAATGAATATTTTTAAGTGTTTTCATTCAAACATTTTTTAAAAAGGAATTTCCAATGCAAAATTGCTTTATTACTTTGGCAATAGCTTTTCTGGAACAACAGATATTGTACTGGCTTGACCTCAAAGAATGATGTTGAAGAATATACACTTATATTTAAAATTTCCGATTGCTTCTCCCTCAACAATGGGCAGGGGATGGAGGTGGGAACAGGGCATGCTATAGATGAGAATTTCAACATTGCACATGGTAATTTCATGTTCCAAAGGGCACCTGCTACAAAAGCATGAAGCAACTGGGCACTTCTGGTGTCTATTTAGAAATCTGGACCAGGACGGTTTGGACCTATATTGAAAAAAATAAGATTAGAAAATAAGGTCTTCTTTCCCTATCTTCCTTCATTTCCAAGACCTCAGTCAGTCCATGCTGAAAAGGAAAGCATGTAGTTGGGCCATTAGAGATTATGGTGTTATTAAACTGTTTTCTTTTTAAAGAGCTCTGTACATCTGTGCATATGTGAACACACATGCAAGTTCAATTAGTAAGCAACCAACATCCACTTTGCCAAAACACATTAAAGGATTCTGTGAGAACTATGAAGGTTAGAGACCACAGTCTCCTAGAAGGAAGTGCTCAGGCAAGAAAAGCCAAATGGGGTGGGTCACAGTGGCTCAGCAGGCAGAGTTCTTGCCTGGCATGCCAGACACCCAGGTTCAATTCCCGGTGCCTGCCCACATAAAAGAAAAAAAAAAAGAAAGAAAAGCCAAATGAACTAAAGCTTAGAGGAGGGGGGTGAAGACCACATCTGAAAATCCAAAGCTTCCCTCTGAAAATCACACCAGACACCAGAAGGGGCCAAGCTAGGCCAGGGAGTGAGGGAAAGACCCCTCCAACCTGTTTTTCCTTTGGGGAAGACACTCACCAACACAGCCATCCACATAACAACTCTTAAGGACCCATGCCAATGCTGGGCAGAATTTGTCGATCTCAAAGGCTTTCTCCTTAATGTAATATGTAAAATAGTTCAAATACAACTTGGAATATGTCACAGAGTGACCTTCTTTTTTAAGGTGGGGCAGTGAGCTTTCCTGCTTAGGTGAGACTAGTCATGGTTAACTAGTTACCCAAAGCAAAACATAAGTAAATAAAGTATCTTTTTAGCTCTGTGTGAAGTACAGATTTTTTTCCAGCTCTTATTCTTCAGTTTCACAGTGAATAATTGTTTTTTCCTTATTTTTCTAAGACTATCTTTACCACCAAAAGCAAAACAGACAAACAGAATGGGTCACCTCTTACTGGGCATGATTTGAAAAGGCTTTTCTGTTCAAATGACCTACCTTCATAGTTTTATTGGCATCTAAAATTCCATTAAAGGTCATGATTCTGCCTGAAGACCCCAAACATGTAAAAAAGTGCCCTACTCATGATACTGACCAGTAGCAGCCCCTGAAATCCAAGCGAAGCTCTTAGGGTGAAGGGGGGCTGCCCACCAATACAGGACCACAGCCATTCATCAAGAAGCCCCTACCGCACGGTGCTCACCCAGAACATCACTTGTGGCAACCACTTCCCTATGCTCCCGCCCTCTGCAGATCTCAGACTGAGCCCGGGACTCAATTTATCTCAAACATGGCACCTCTGGTATCAGCACTGTACACGGCCTCAGCTTGCCCTAGACTGAGTTGTCACTTTATATGCCAGGGTTTGGTCATCCACTCCAACCTCAGCGTGGACCTGCTTGCTCCAGTACTGCTTTTGCCAACTGACCCCTCCCTAATGGCACCTTGACTCCTTAATCCATTAAATTGTTTTCATCTCCATCTCATTTCCTGCGATAATAGTCCCTGGGAAAACAGGACACATACATTTTAGTGTAGAGAATGAAGAAGGAGCATCTGAAGAAAACAGCCACAACGTCAGCCAGAGGTCACTATGGAAGGCCCAGAAAGGGAGATGGAAGCCACTGATGATCCACCAACCACTTCACAGTGATGCCTGATCCTGGTCTGGCATTACATGTCCTAACCCGTATTCATAAATCTGATATCATGACCATACTACCATCACTGCCAGGTCCCTTCAATCACTTATTATTTATTCAACCAAAATTCATGGACCACCTATTACATACCAGGATTTATGTTGGGAACTAGGAAGACACAAGTCAATAAGACAGACACAGTCAGTACCCCTTAAGAAGTTTCATTTCATGCATTTGAAACGCCCAACGCCAATCCACTGAGAGATAAGGCACACCTCCAGGATTCATCCATACAGCACTTCCCATCCTCCCTCCCTGCACAGAGCCGTACTTATATCCAGACACCATTTATCCCATCCACAAAATCCTCATTCTACTCTACTCATCCTCCCTGCTTCAGTGGTAATATGAACTCTGGCATCTTCCACAAAGCCTTCTGTGCCAAAAGTAATTAATGGCCTCCTCCCCACACCACCAATTAAGCCCCAAGCAGAGACACACACCTCATGGCCATATACACAACACTCTGCAGAAAATAAAGGCAACTTTAAAAATAACTGTTTAAAAATCATTGAGCCCTCTGCAGAACTAAAGCCACCAACCACCTTCACCATAGCCCCCAAGTCCCACCCTATTCTACCTAATACTCACCTGACCACAAGCTATTCACCGTCCACTGCAGGTACTCACCAAGTGGTACAAAGTTTACTGAGGGTGACGAGTTAAGGCTTCTTGAAGAAAGAAGGGAAGGAGGGAAGTGCCAGCACAAATGGGGCTTTTCCAAGAGAAGTACAGGGAATTCATTTATTCATCTATTCAATGAACATTCATCTATTCAATAAACTAAGTGCCAGGAACTATGTAAAATATTGCAGAATCAAAAATGAAAAGAACATGGTTCCTGGCCTTGAGTTGATTACAGTCTTACAAGAGAGACTGATACATGGACAAATAATCAGTCTTATAAGTAGTAAAATAGAAGTAAAGCAAAGTGCTACAGGAATATCTAACTCTGTTTGGAAAAGCCTTTACAGAGAGAATCACAAGTTAGCTTAGTCACAAGGATATCATCAGAGTGAGAGGGGAATTTCAGACACAGGGAACCACCTGTGCAAAGGGATAAAGGCCTGAAACAGCAAGGCATGGGAAGCAGTCCAGTGTGGCTGGAGTATAGCATTTTGGCGAGGGCAGGCTGAGAGGCCAAAGATGTAGTTTGATGAGATGAGATCATTTTTTTCCTGTATGTACAGGAAACCAACGGAAGTTAAATAAAGAATGTCATACTCAGATTTGTGTGTTAGAAAGTGTGCTGGTTTGAAAGGATGTAAGCCCCTTAGAAAAGCCATGTTTTAATGAAAATCCCATTTCGTAAAGGCAGAATAATCCCTATTCAATACCGTATGTTTGAAACTATAATCAGATCATCTCCTTGGATGATGTGATTTAGTCAAAAGTGGTTGTTAAACTGGATTAGGTGATGACATGTCTCCACCCATTTGGGTGGGTCTTGAGAAGTTTCTGGAGTCCTATAAAAGAGGAAACACTTTGGAGAATGGGAGATTCGGGGACAGCAGAGAATGCTGCAGCACCATGAAGCACAGAGTCCACAAGCCAGCAGCCTGTGGAGATGAAGAAGGAAAATGCCTCCCAGAGAGCTTCATGAAACCAGAGCCAGGAGAGAAAGCTAACAGATGACACCATGTTCACCATGTGCCCTTCCAGCTTAGAGAGAAGCCCTGACTGTGCACCATGTGCCTTGTCACTTGAGAGAGAAATCCTGAACTTCATCAGCCTTCTTGAACCAAGGTATCTTTCCCTGGATCCCTTAGATTGGACATTTCTATAGACTTGTTTAAACTGGGACATTTTTTCGGCCTTAGAACTGTGAACTTGCAATTCATTAAATTCCCCCTTTTAAAAGCCATTCCATTTCTGGTATATTGCATTCCAGCAGCTAGCCAACTAGAACAGAAAGAAATCAAGGTCTACAAATTGTCTCTAAGGAGAAGGAGGATAATAATTGGTAGACAGAACATCAAGGTTAATAGGATCTATCAGATTTTTCATTCTAGAACAGTAGTTTTCTCGGGGCCAATGCTGTTCCCCAGAGGACATGTGGCACTGGCTGGAGATGCTTTTGATGGTTACAATTGACAGGGGTGGAAGAGTATGTATTCCTGGCATCTAATGGGTAGAGACCAGGACTGCTGCTAAACATTCTACAATTAACAGGACAGCGTCCCACAATAGGGAATGATCTGGCTCAAAAAGTCAACAGTGCAGAGGCTGAGAAACCCTGTTCTAGAACGAGATGTGGCGGCCAGTCGGCACAACCTGACATAGCCACAATGGACATTCCACTGAAACGAAGAGGAAACCAGGGAGACTGTGGGACTGCTCAACGTTTTGTTCTGCCATTACACACATGCCCGGGGATGCTCTGTACTCTGCATCTTTGCCTCTCATTCCAGTGTGTGAGTGAGAGGGAGGCTATTGTTGGAATAACCTTGAATTTGACCCAACTGATTTTTTTAAAGGAAATCATTTGCAAACTTCAATATTTGATTAGAGACAAGGTTGCTTTCGATCACAGCTGATCAAAGCACGCAGTGATGCAACCCTGAGATGCAGAATCCTTGCCTCCAGCACTGCTCCAAGGGAAGAAGAATAATCATTTCTCCCTATTTCTAGCAGAATATGTGACCTCTTGATCCAAGAAAAACATGTAGAAAAGCAACTCCTCCCACCAGGAAAATCAGGAGTCACTGATTCGCCAGGTCTTTCTCTACTGTCTTCCCAGTCAGAAAACTTTCCATAAGGAACCGATCCAACCTGCCATCACTTTTTAAATTTGGGTTCCATAAACTGGCCAAGTTTAGAAAACCCAGAGTCATTAAAATGTAGAATGTCAGAACAGGCCAAAGACATGTTTAGAACCCAGCATGCATTGAAAGCTATGATACCAAAATGTTTTCTACCCGGTCTGAAAAGGAAAATAAAATTCTTTTTCAGATGAAGACTTCTTGCTGCTTTCACTCTGATTTCTCCCTGCGTCTTCAGGGCTCACCTTTGTCTCCTTAGCGCTGCCTCCACTTCAACAGTTCAGCAATTGAAGGCAGTTATTTAGAAGCAGAGTCCAAGCAGCAAACACAGTAGCCAAGCTGAACTTCACAGATTGGAGAACCCACCCTCTTGTTTGGTTTTCAATTGAGGAAATGGGATTTCATGGCAAAGACAATCCCTGTGCAAGTGCTTGGGCAGGAAACAGCACTCAGTTGTGTGGCTGATAGATTTGAAATATGTGGCTGGAAAGGGACTTAGGACTTGTACACACGATCATTAAAGGGAGCTTTAAAGAGAATTGTGTCTGCACAGAGTATTTCTGGAAGGATGCATTGGAAAGTGGTAGCAGTGGTGGCCCCTGGGGAGGGCTAACTTGGTGTCAGGGGGGCAGAGGAAGGAAAGGAACTCAGCTTTCTGAACCATTCACATGTCTTGCCTATTCATGAAATAATAAAAATTTTAAAAACAAATGAATTATATAAAACTGACAAAAGATAAAGAGTTTGTAAGTAGATATTAGCAAACCCCAAGTTTTCATTCTTTTTCTTAGTCTCCTCTTGTCTGTGCAGTTATAGGAGTCATGGAAGAAGAAAACACTCAAATCTACCATGAGAGCTTTAAATTCACCTCTGAACTCCTGACCCACATATCCAGCTACCAGGAACATCTCCATCTGGAGATCCTACAGGCACTTCAAAGACAATATGCCCAAGACCCAAAACCTCCTCTTCCTTCCACAGCCTGATCCTCCTCCAATATTCTCAATCATCATTAGAAATGACTCTCTACTCAGCTTCTCAATCTAAAACCTTAGTGTTACTGTGAGACTCTCCCCTCTCATTCCCATTATGGTCAGCAATAATTGTTAATGCCATTTTTTATGATGCCGTTCATATGGGTGCCCTTTTGTCCTACCCTGACCTTTTCTAGTTCGACCCCTTACAGTTTTCCTGTACTAGAAAGTGCCCTCTCTGGCTGATTTTCGTGCTACCAGAGTCTCCCTGTTCTCCACAAGTCCCAGCTTTCTCAAATACATTTATCTGATCATGCTTAGGAACCTTTGGTGGCTGCCTTTGGCGTACACTATCAATCCCAAATATCCTGGCTTGACAAATGACCATTCATGGTGTAGCATGAAGATGCATTTCCCCCCACAACACATAACCTGAATTCTGCCCACTCTGGACAAACAAGTCCTGATCTTTGAAGCTTCTTGCCTCTCTCTACATCTTTAGGGATGCTGTTTCCTTGGCTTAGAAAGCCTTCACTTCCCTTCCCACCCTGCTTTGTCTAAAAGTGAAATTCTTATTCGGCCTTTCAGACTCCACTCAGTTTAAATTCCTCTGAAGAACCTTCTGGGACTGCTCCCTCCTCTGTGTTCCTCCGACACTTTGCACAACCTGGCTGCAGCCCTAACCACACTCTTTCATAATTAGTTGTGTTTATATCTCCCCTGCCAGAATGCGAGTTGCTTTAAAAGGCAGCAACTATATTTTATTCATCTTCAATTCCACCGCCCCTCCCTCTCAGCATCACACATAAATGTTTGCTGAATGAATTGGCTGAAAGTACTTTGGTAAAAATGTAACACAGTATCCCAAAATTTTATAGAGCTTTGTGGCTAAAATCTTATTTCTTTGCCTCTCTCTCTCTCTCTCTCTCTCTCTCTCTCTCTGCATACCTATTGGCATGCTATCACAGGTCTCAGGAGAGCCAGTTATTCAAAAGGAACTAACAAAGTGCCTGCTATTTGTAAACAGAGCCATTTGTAAATCCTCTGGGCCAGATTTAGAGATTGCTTTTCAAACTGACAAGGCTCCTTTGAGCACTCACTCCACTCTGGGAAGCATTTCTTTTTCAAATGTCTTAATTCCTATAAATAACCTTTGTTTACCCCAAAAACACTTTCAAGAAAGCTGAAAGGAGTTGGAAAACAATGCTATGACCTTGCAGGCCCCACATGGTTAGCGAACCCTGTGCTCGCCAAGGAAGGGAAGACAGGGGTTTTGGAGATTCACTGGGATCCCTGCCCACCTCGGCTGCTGTCAACCATTTAACAGCTTGAACCTCGAAGGTTCTATACCTTCCAGTGAAGACCACAGCAGCCTATTAATCACAAGATTATTCAAGTAAAACAGCATCATAAGCAGAGTGGTAAGCCAAGCAGCCTGAAGAAAGTGGGTAACAAATTGGGGTGAGATTCGGGCACAGCCCTCACTTGAGACCGAAGGACAGCTCATCTCGGGGTTTCAGCCTCAGGGTCTCTGCACTGGCTCTTCTCTGTCTGGAAGGCTCCTTCTCCAGATGTTCACATCCAGCTCACTGCTCAGACCTCCTCAAAAGCTGTCCTGACTACTGGATCCAAAAACGCAGCACCCATCACTCTCCTTCTCCTCACTCAGCTTTCTCTATCTTCATAGCACTGATCACCAGCTGACAGGTATTTCCATTTTATATGTTGCATATATATATCTATTTATGCATTAGCTATTGTCTTCCCCATTTGTCCAGGAGGGCCGGGATGTTTCATCATGTTCCAGGACAATCGAAGTACAGTAATTTCCCAAAAACTACTTGTTAACTTAAACGTGTGTGTGTGTATAAATACAGAGTACTGCTCTCAAGTAGTTTACAATTTCAGGGAAGATGTTAGGCACAAGTTTAAGGCATTAGACACAAGTTTAAAATGTTAGCAGCTATGATTCAATACATGGAGTCAATGGATAATAAGGGAAACAAAAGATAGATTTTCCAAGGAAGGAATGACTGGGCAAAGGAAGGTAAGAGAATGTTTGAGATGTAAACTGCACCAGCCTTGAAGACAGTGGAAAACTGGGTAGATAAAGCAGGGTCAAGGACATTTTACACAGGGAGACTTGTGGAATCCATGTGCGATGAGGCCAAATTATCTGCACACGGGCCTTTGCAGCTTACCACCTTCTTCCCCCTGGGACTGAGCAGTACAGCATTGTCACTGAGCTTCTCTCCCCACTCTTCGCCCACCCACTGCCCAGGAGAGAAAAGATAAAAGCCCCAATGCTCTATATTATACAATTAAAAAGCTTTTTTAAAAAAGACCCACTGCCCTCAAGGAAAGAGGACAGAGCCGAAGAATCAGAAACCTTATACGTATCCAGAGATGATGGGCTGGACAGATGAGTCCAAGACACTAAGATGGCAGGACAGCATTGCAAAGAGTTCAGACTTTGGGGGCAATTAAAAGACGAAAGGAGACAGAATTAGTAGTAGAGCTGCTAAGGCATGTGAACCTGAACTTCCTGAATGAATGAGGCACGTAGGGCAGGCTGTGCATAAATGTTTATTCTGCCTCCCTGCGCCTTCATTTCCTCATGAGAAATTTGAGATGATAACACAAGGTTGTTGCGAGGATCAAACACGTTGATCCGAGCAGCGCCTGGCAAGCACTGATTGCTCAATGTGAGTTCACTATTATCCTTATTTCGGACTTTGGTATGAGCCCTGTTTCTGGTAATGCAACACTGTTCTAAAACTGGTCTATATGGATCATGGCTTGACAAAAATTACACACGATTTAAGGAACAATGTCATCAAGAGGCTGGCCAAAGATGAAGGCTGAGTGTCAAAGATAAAGAGACAAGCTGGAGCTAGAACGATAGAGACCCGAAATAACCCAACTGAGGAGTGTGATCTTTAGTCTACAGTAGCTGACAGTTTCTGGAGGTTTTCAATGGGTGCTTGCTTCATTCTTTGAGGTGAATGCTGAGGCTCAAACTGACTGAGTAGAAGGCAAAAGAAAGCCTGAGGTCATTTTCAAGCAATGTAAGCACTGACCACTTGGCAGTGCAATGGTCTCCAGCCCCGGCTTGGAATGCGAGTACTCACGGTTCTGGGGTATAAAGGGGGTCGGAGCCATGCCGGACGTACTGAGTGCAGTGGAAGACTCTGTAAGCCAGTCCTGCCAGAAAGTCCCGCGGACTCAGGTATCCAGCCACTGGCCTCACTGTGAAGCCGGACCTTTCTAAAGAGGCAACAGAAAGAAAGAGCCAATCAAATATGAGCCTGTTGGAATGTACAATGGTGCAGGCCCTGTGGGAAACAGTTTGGTGGTTCCTCAGAAAGTTGAAAATAGAATTATCAGCTCACCTGGGAACTGCACCTCTAAGTATATACCCCCAAAAATTAACAACAGGGAATTGAACAGATATTTGTACACCTATGTTTGTAGTGGCATTGTTCACAATAGTCAAAAGACAGAAGCAACCCAAGTGTCTATCAATAGATGAATGGATAAATCAAACGCCATGTATAAATAATGGAATATTATTTCCAGAGAAAAGGAATGACGTTCTGATCACTTATATGACATATGTAGTCTAACCAAATTCATAGAGAGAAGGTAGATTTCAGATTTCGGGGGGCTGGGCTCAGCGGGTGAGGGGTGGCAAGAACAGGGAGTCAATGCCGACTGAGTACAGAGTTTCTGTTTAAGGTGATGAGAAAGCTTTGATAATCAATGGTTGTGACAATAGCACACATTGTGAACAAATCCACACCACTGAACGGTACACTTGAATGCGATTAAGTGGTCAATTTTGAGTTGTATATGTTACTACAATAAAAAGTTTTATAAAAAAGTTAAGCCATGGAAATTTTATGATTTTCTGTGTGTGTATATATATATATATATACACACACACACACACATATATATATATATATATAAAATAAAATCATATATGCCAGCCTGGCAGCACTTGAGGGTCCAAGCAGGAATTCCTATTATTTATAAGGACGTTCTAGAAACAAAGTAATTAAGGTACTCTTGAAAATTGATTGACATTTAATTGTTTGGGGCTTTTGATTACTGAAGTAGGTTCATGAATGATGGTTTCCAGGGGAACGGGAAATTCATTAAAATAGAAAGAAAGATGAAAAACATATTTAAGTACGTAAATTCAGAAGCCAAATTAGGCTAAGAAGCCTCAAACACACAGGAGGAGAAGACTTCAGACAGCAGCGATGTTGACTACATATTACCCTGCATCTTTTCAAAAAACACATTTTTTGAATGTGTTTTTCAAAAAACTGTCCATTCTGTGCGGGTCTTCAGTATCACAGAGCTAAGGCACCCCTTCAGCAGCCTCTTGGAATAAGTTCGCACTGCAGCTTTCTATTGTCTATACCACTTAACCCCTCTATTCTCTATTCTTGTTTTCTGTGATATTTTGAAAGCAATCATATTAATTACTGCAATCTGGGGAGGTAGACCAAAGCTCTACATGCTCTATTTGCTTGATGGTAAGAAGAAACAAAACAAGCAAGTATACATTAAAATCTATGAAATCACCCCACACAACTCATGCGAATCAGGCCGTGCTTCAGCAGTGTTCTCAATGGAAGGGCTACCTAAGGCTTCCCCTGTAGACTGAGGGAACTTACAACAGGAGGGCTATTCTTGTTCCACTGTAAAGGCTCACAGTCTGAAAACCTCAGCTCCTTAGGAGAGCACTTCAGAATTGTTGGAAATAGTTTTAAAAGGTAAGAATGAACTAAGCTCATAAAACAAGTCTGTATCAAGCTTTCTGGGGCCTACATGGAAATAACCCTGATCCCCTGACTCCACAGACCGATATTCTAGCAGCAGCATGTTCATCTCAAAAGCCTTCATGTTGCATTGCTCCCCACTGAATAACAAAAAGACGAGGATATTTTCTTCTCTTTCTATTTGATGTCAATTAAATCAATATATCTCACCTGCAGGACATGGGTGGCAGTAGAAAGAGGAACAATTTTTACTTTAATAGTTACATATTTTAATTTTATGTGAATTAGTAAAAAAAAAAAAAAATCTGTTTTAGTTTTCTAAAGCTGCCTAAATGTACTATACCAGAAATGGGCTGGATTTAAACACGGAAGTTTATTAGTTTACAAGTTAACGGTTCTGAGGCCATGAAAACGTCCAACAGAGCGATACTTTCTTCCTGAAAAGACAGGCTGCTGGTGACCCTGGGCTCTGTCACATGGTGAGGCACACTGTAACTTCTGCTGCACTCTCCCTTCTCTTCCAGGTTGCAATGCTTCCAGCTTCTGGCTTCAGTGGTTTCATCACTGTTTCTGAGGCTCTCTCTGAGCTTCTATGTCTTTTTCTGATGTCTTTCTCTGAATTTCATTCTCTTATAAAGGACTCCAGTAAGAGGATTAAGACCCACAGGAGCACATCTCAACTGACATAAGTTAATCAAAAAGCCCCGCCCACAACAGGTTTATGCCCACAAGAATGGATTAGCTTTAAGAACATGATTTTCCAGGGTCCATTCAGCTTCAAACTACCATACTGTCACATCGAGAACATCGAATTCGTAGATGCTATTCCTTTAAAAGTTTCCTTTTCAAATAAAGTTCTTTAAAGTGAGTCAATTCAAAATAATAATACATACATACATTTACATTGGCCTTGCCGCATGCCAATAAGTGATGCAAACTGAGCTCCCAGCATGCGTTCTACCAAGGGTCATGAAAAATAATAATAATAGCTGATTCAACTATGCTTAATATGTATCAGACAATAACTTTAGGAATTTAAGTTTTGTCAATTAGTTTCCTCTCAAAACTACCTTGTGAGGTAGGAATGATTATCTCCATTTACAGAAGAAGAAACTGAGGCACAGAAAGGTTAAGAGAACTCATCTAAGATCACACAGTCAGTGGCAAAAAGGGGACCAAAACACATGCATTCTGCATCCAGAACCCATGCTCTTAACCACTACAACATACTGCAGCCCATAAATATTAAGTAAATAATATTAAAGTTGGGAGACAGATACGGCAAAAAATTATGAGATGGTATGCTGATTACTGAGGTTTGAGAAATAATACATAAAGTGTAAATCTCAGATATGCACAAGCAAGTCATGGTAACTCTGTGGGAAACCAAAAAGGACATGACATGTCTTAGCCATGAAGGAGAATATAATAAACAGCAAATTAAGGCATTATGTAATTAGCTGCTAGTTAAGTGATACCAATCAGTGGTTCTCAATCCCTTTTTCTTAGTAACAAATGTAGTGGATGATGTTCATACTTTGGATCTTTCGCCACAGAAATACCCATAGTGCTACATGTGGTTCTTGGTGGGTTAGCTGTCAAGCCACCCCCATCTGTCCCTGACACATTCATGATATGTAATGAAATCAGATGGGAGAGATCATGGCGGCTGGAATGATCAGAATTCATGGAGAAGGCAGGGCTGGCTCTGAATCTTGCAATATGGGTAGATCCGGGTAGGTGGAGAAGAAACAAGTTTCCTAGCAGAGCCTAAGCAAAGTATAGAGAACCCAGAGCTACAGCAGAGGCTTTACAGGGGAGAATAGTAGGGAACACATTTTCAGAGCTGGGTTAAGGCCTTGAGTTCACAATCAGCAGCTCAGACTTGATCTTATAAACCAAGGGTCAGCAAACTATGGCCTAAGGCCAAATCTGGGTCATTGATTATTTTTGTATGCCCCATGAACTAGGCAAGGGTTCTACACTTTTTAATGGTCAAGCTTTAAATAGTTATATAAGTACCTACATAATAGCCTTGATACTGCCTCTTGGCTTGCAAAGCCGAAGACATTTACTATCTGTCTCTTTACAGAAAATGTTTGCTGACCCCTGTAAAAGTAATAGGGTGTCACTGATAGTTTCTGAGCTAAGATGCCAGAAAGAAAGTAATATTTTAGGAAGCTTTTTCTGAAAGCAGTAGGCAGGAGAGCAGGGAGAAAATATAGGAATCAAGGTTATGAAATGATGGGAACTTCAACTTGGGTGGTGGCAGTGGAATGGGACAAAAAGGGCAGATTTACAATGAATGGGTCATGATGCCAGAAGTGACAAGACTAATGATAAGCTAAATAATGTCCCCCTCCCCCAAAGATGTCCATATCCCAATTGCCAGAACCAGTGAATATGTTACCTTGAATGGCAAAAGGGACTTTGCAGATGTATTGAATTAAGGATCTTAGCTGGGGAGATCATCCTGGATTATCCACAAGGGCACTTTTAAGAGGAAAGCAGAAGGGTCAAAGTCAGAGAAGGATATAGGGTGATGGAAGCAAGACATTGGGGTGATGTCAGGAAGGGGCAAAGCAAAACAAAACAAGGAATGCAGGGACCCCCTAGAAGGTGTAAAAGGCAAGGAAACAGATTTTCCCTGCAGTCTCCAGGAGGAGCACAACTCCGCTGACCTTAGACTTCTGATCTCCAGAACTATAAGATAATTAAATCATGCTGTTTTGAGCCACTACATTTGTAGTAATTTGTTAGAAAAACAGTGGAAAACTAATACAAAGACTAATTGGATTTGAGGGAGGAAGGAAGGTGGGAACCCAAGAGGATGAGTCCTTAGAGCCAAGTCTAATAAGTCTAGAGAATAAAGCATCTCTGATAGAGGGAAGACAGGCAAGGAAGTGAGCTCCAGATGAGGCAGGTAAACCCATGATGTTTTTGCTTTTAGAACTGTTGCATTTGAAAGTGGGGAGGAGAGGAAGATGAGCACTCAGATTTGACCATATTGAAGAACAGAGGAGAAAGTGAAGCAATGATGAAATGTTGCCTCCCAGTGCACCATACCAAAAATCCTAAGTTTTCCTAGTTACTGCGCCAGGAGGGTCAGTGAGGAGAGTGACAGTACAGAGAACATGAACTTGAGGTATCTGGATTTTGTTCACTGCTATAACATCAGCAGTGAGTACAGTCCCTGGCATACAATTTATACTTTTAAAATATTGATTGATTGACTGGCTTCCCCCAGAGCAAAGACCCTAATATTCAACTTTATCCATGATTTGTCTTCATCTGGTTTATATATTTTTAACAAAACAACAAGTAAAAGGATATGCTTGAGATCATTCTGTATCTATGTGCACTATACCTATGTAGCCCCAGCTGAGCAGCCCCTGGCTCAGAAAAAGCTCAAAGCAGAACAACTTGCTAATTATCCTTTGGGGAATTGAGAACAGCCTACCACAGAGAGACCCCACCAGGTCCATGAGCCACAAAACAGCTGAGTCAAACTCCCCTGCCCGGAGTCTCCGGCCTCTGCTTCCCGCAGGTGGTCACAGGTAATTGTTGGCTCAATGCTTCTCTTTCTAAATCACTGTTGGCAAAGAAAATCAGCTACTTTTCCTTTTTTGGAAAAAGGGCCATTGCTGTGTCCGTAGAAGGCAAATGAGGATGCTGTCTAGTAAAAGACAGCCTATGTGAAGTCTTACATTGGGGATTGAATAGTATTTCCCACAAAAGGGACATTCAGCTCCCAAACCCCTGGTTCCATGGGTGTAAGCCCATTTGTAAATAGAACCTTTGAACATGTGATTAGTTAAGACAGGACCAAACCGAATGAGGGTAAGACAATTCAGTATTGCTGGAGTCCTTATAAGAAAAGGAAATTGGACATGGAAGGAGAAAGCCACGGGGAGTAAGCTGGCAATCAACAGACTAGAACCCAGAGGAGAAAGGTAAAGATGCCACCATATGCATTTCCATGTACCAGAAGGGCAAAGGATCCCCAAAGATTGCTGGCCAGCCCGAAGATACTGAGCCTGGGAGGAAGTAATCCTTCTAGTCTCTGAAACAGTGAGCCAAGAAATTCCTGTTAAGCCAACCCGTTGTATGCTATCTGTTTTCACAGCCGTGAAACTGATACCTTACCTTTCAAAAACATGGAAACATCTTCAAGTTGAGGTACATTGTCCTCCCTGTAGCCACAGTATTTAGTCAGCAGAGGGAAGTTTTTCAAATACTCCTGGCAAGCGTGAGTGGGATAGAGTTTGGAGAGCTCCCGGAATACAACGCCCCACGTTTTAGTCTCTTCCTCCGTGTACTCCACTCTGGGAATGGGCTGACCACTAGATGGGAGAGAAAACAAATGAATAAATCTAGCTTTGGGTTCCCTGAGTTAAGTGTATTCTCACCTTGATGCCTTTCACAAGTCAGATTTTTGTAAATTAGGCCACCTGAGTGTTTAAAAGGAGTCAATGGGGTTTATTTTGTAAAGTAAATACTAGCCTTCTAATTTTGTGTGTGTCAATCAGACTTCCATATCAATGATTTGATGGAATTGTTATATCTTTACAAATCCTTATAGAAATTTGCTAAGATTTATATTCTTAAACTGAGATCAGTAACAAGTAAGATTCTGGGTTGGAAGAAACTGGTTTAGTTACAAAATTGTACTCTGAGAACCTTTTCTGCAATCATCTGACAACAGTAATAAATGGATGTTGTCTCTTGAAAATAAAATTGCCTTGTGGGTTCTCTTGGTTCCTTGCCCAGACTCACCCCAATCTCCAAGTGTAATTTTGAGATTATTTGTTCAGTGCCCAAAATGTCTAAAGGACTATGCTGAATTTAAAAGTAAGAGTTTTGCAAACCACAAAATAGGAGCATGTATTTATTGCACATCATGCTGAGAGATGCACACGCTAAATCCTCTCTTTCTGTTTAGAACTGGGGTCCACGGGCTTTTTGTACAGGGCCAGACAGTAAACATTTTCAGCTCGTCGGGTATAGAGTGTCTAATGCAACTCCTCAACTCCACCATCATAGCTCAAAAGCAGCCACAGACAGTACAAACTGGATGGGTTACAAAAACAGGCAGTGGCCCTGATTTGGCCCTTGAGCAGTAGAGTGCTGACCCCTGGTTTAGAATATGGAGAGGGCTTCCTGGCCTGGAGTGGTCAGGAAGAGCTTCCTGAAGGTGGCACAATTTGAACTGAGCCTCACTGGCCAGAACAAATCTGAAGATTCCCTGACCAAAAGAAAGGTGAGGAGGAAATTATGTTCTAACAACAGCCAGCAGCCAACACAGGAAACATAACTCCTGCTGCAACGTGGGACCAGTAGAAAGAAATGAAGATGGACAGGTTCTTTTGCAAACCACATGAGGGACTAGAACATGAAGTTAACCTCTGGTTAACACACACACTGTGAAAGTGAAACTCAGGGGTAAGAAAACCTCTGACAGCCTATGCAACCACTACCTGCAGCATGCCCCACTGCCCACTCTAGCCTTCCTCCAGAATTCTACCCCTAGAGTCAGCAAATATACATGCACAATGTGTGGATTTACCCAAAACTAGGAATTCTCGCTCCTGCGATCTATATAGCCCACCTGTAACAGGCAGTCACCAGGACCCAAGAACATACAGCAAAATGCCACTCAGGTTTCCAGAGCTGAAAGAACCTTTAACAAGCTGGGGGTCTTATAGTAGGACCTACTGAAGTAATAAAATAGGGAAGAAGACTATAACAAGAGCAGGTATCAAACCTCCCCACCCCTCTATCCTCTACATAATTCAGACTGTTCTTCTAAAACAGTTTCTGCTTAAGGTTCAGGTTGCAAACATCGTTCCTACTGCCCCAAACTATTTTTTATTAAATATAATATGAGGTTTTGGAGAAAGGAGATTCAGAGAGTGTAGAGAATGCTGTAACACCACGAAGCAGAGAGTCCATGAGCCAGTGACCTCTGGAGAGCCAGCGAACTTTGGAGATGAAGAAGGAAAACACCTCCCAGGGAACTTCATGAAACCGGAAGCCAGGAGAGAAAGCTAGCAGATGACGCCGTGTTCAACATGTGCCTTTCCAGTTGAGAGAAAAGCCCTGACTGTGTCTGCTATGTGCCTTCTCACTTGGAGAGAGAAATCCTGAACTTCATTGGCCTTCTTGAACCAAGGTATCTTTCCCTGGACGGATACCTTTGATTGGACATTTCTACAGACTTGCTTTAATTGGGACATTTTCTCGGCCTTAGAACTGTACACTAGCAACTTACTAAATTCCCCTTTTTTTAAAAAAAAATAATATGAGGGATGAGGGAGAACATATACTGAAGAAAGAACCAGAAATTAACATTTGCTTTCTCTAAGTACCAAGATTAGGGTTCATACAAACCAAATTAGAACAAGATTAGCCTTATTTAAATTTGGCAGTTGATAACAAATAAAAATTACAAATTTTTCCAGCATCACGAGGCTTGGCAAATATTTGCTAGGAAGATCAAAACTGCTTAGGACTAGCATCTGTGATGAATTTAGGATGCAAGCTTGAAATGGAAAGATAAAAATAGAAAGGGCAGAAGGAAATAAATATATAAATGGTCTGTCTCTGTCTCCAGAAAATTCAACTAAATCAATTTGAGTTGAGTAAGCCAATAAAGCTAATAAGGGCTGTGCACAGTCAGAAGGAAGGAAAGCGTTGAGGCTGAAACAATAAACGAAATATTGAGAAGCCATTTGAAAAAAATCGTTAGGTCAAACTTTCCCTTTGACATCAATCTGTAAGCAGGGTGCGTTTCAGAGAGGAGCTGAATATAGGAAATGGGATGCATGGAAGTAGTAGAAAGGGAACAAGTGTACAAGTGTAAGTTTGGGTAAGGAAGAAAATGTATGCAGGCCTCAGACTTAATAATGAATTTCCAGCATCACAAGGCTTGGGAATATGGATAGGTTATGTATATTCTCATCTGTTCCCTCTTGTCTGCCCTGAGTGGGTTGCTAACTAGCCTGCTCTTTGAGTTAATGACTGGTGCAGTCCTGTTCTATCTCAAGATATCTCAGGGAAGTCTAACTCTGAAACCAGGAGATTTTTCACCCCACCCCAACCCCTTCCTGCCAGGTAATGCTTTACAGTAATGTTTAAATGACTTCATCGTAGAGTAAATGCTAGGTTTATCCATTTAATTTTCATTTTAAAATATGCAAAATAAGAAACTCCTCTTTTTCTATGTAAATATAGTTTTAAAGATAGCTAGTATTTAAGAGCTTACCATGTGCCAGATTCTTTTTTAAGAGGAAGTGTTTTTATATGAATTAACTCATTTGATTCTCACAAGGCCATGAGGTAGATACTACTATTAATAGCATCTATTATTACTATTGTAGCAAGCAGGCCCCTACCCCTCCAAACTCAGCTTTTGCAACCCTTCCTGGTTCTGGTTATCACCTCCCACCAATGAGCAGCCAATCACCTCCCTCAAGTGTAGCCAGTTACCATATTAAAAAAGTGCTGCCAGCAGCCAATCACCTCCCTCAAGTGTAACCAATTGCCATATTAGGAAGATGCTAACTGCCATTCTGTCTATAAATACCGTGTGCCAGTCCCTGTTCCAGCTCAGACTTTCAGAGGCTACTTAGCTGAGCCCTATTACCACAGACTAATAAAACCTACTTCCTGAACTTTGGAGCCTCAATCCCAGTTCTGTTCAGCGTGTAATGTTCCTGGAAGCTTGAAGCCTTGTTCCTGGTGACTCACGCCAGTCCTGTTTCTGCATAATGTTCCTGGAGACTCTTGCAGAACCCCATTCCTGGTTTCACACTACATTTCTGGAGGTTCGTCCGGGATTGAGAAGCTGGTGATATTCTCACCTCCTTCACCCGAGGCAGCAACGTTGCCTGAACCAGAGACTCAACAGAATCCAGTGATGGCAATGGGGCTTTTCCCCATCTTTTGGACTCCTGACCTCCCTGGCTGGGGCAATGGATCCAGGACAGTTTCAGGAACTAGGTACCAGGAAGCACCACCCATCTGATTGGTAAGCACTGGGGTATGTTCAGTGTCAGCCCACTCATAAAAGGCTAGGGGAGCGTGAGTGGAAGGGGAGTCTGATCACCTCCCAAAACTATCTGAGTACCGGTCTCCACCTGGAGGACAGGGGAAACGGAAGTCTCAGGTTTGGTCATGGGAAGGGCAGTGCAGGAGGGGTGGTGGAGTATGTGTGTGCGACTGTGTGAGTGAAAGGAAGTCCTGGGCCGTAGGACCTGTGTTCCAGGCCATGACTGAGTTCGGACCCTGTGATTCCTGCGACCCTGCTAAGGGCCAGACCAGACCGAACGAAGTGAGTCTGTCTGAAACCCTCTGTTATATGATTAGTAACCCCCTCCCTATCTGTTGGCTCTGCCTATATGGGAGGAGAGCTCAGGAAGACACCATTACAGTGCATGATGTCCAACTTTAAGAAAGCTTTTTACTGATGACTAGGGAGTCAAGCTGACCCCCAGACAACTAAGGAACTTGTGTGAATTAGAATGGACCACCTTTGGGGTAGATTGGCCATCCGAGGGAACTTCTGAATTAAAAAAGATGAAGGCAGTTTATAGTATAGTGGCAGAGGCTCCTGGACACGCAGATCAGTTTCCCTACATTGCCACCTGGCTGGACATCACAAAGAAGAAGCCAGGGTGGGTAAAGGGTTCTTTGCCCAAGTGGTGGATGAGCCACACAAGAAACTGAAGGGCAAGCCCAGCGAGCCCAAGTGCCCCTGGGATGGAACCAGTGTGCCTACTGCAAGGAGGAAGGGCATTGAGAGAGGTGCCCCACCAAATCTGCCCCTTCAGCACACAGGAGAGGGCAGGATGCCAGCTCCAGGCCTCACCCTGATTCTGCCGCCATTGCCCTGGCCAGTGACAAGCTTTCCTACTAGGACAGACCAGGTTCCATTTTTCTAGACCCATAGGAACCTGTGGTCGAGGTAAAACTGGGGGGCCAAGCACTGGACTTTATGGTAGATACCAGTGCTGAACACTCAGTAGTAACCCAGCATCTGGGGAGCTCAGCCATTTTTAGCCTGAACAGTAGACATAGCACCACTGGTGTGGTATGAAAGAAAACGTTCTTCAAGACCAGAGAATGCAGTATTGGAAGCTGCTCAGTGTCACACCAGTTCCTGTATGTGCCAGAAAATCCAGTGCTGCTACTGGGAAGAGCCCTCCTCAGGAAGCTGCATGCCCAGATGACTTTTAGGTGCAGAGGAAAAGCCTCCTTAGGGATTGATGGCCCTAGAAGATCTTACTTCTAACCACACCAATGGGCGAAGAATGTCAGCTGCACAAGGAGCCCAGGGCAGGAGAGGAGGTCTGCCCTAGCCTGCCATTTCCAGACATTCCAAGCATCTAGGCTGAACACAACCTGCCTGGCTCAGCCAAGCACTGTCCTCAGCGGTAACTGCCCTGAAGCCCCATGGCACACCCTGTGGCAGTGCGACAGTACCAGATCCCTCAGAAGGGCCTCGAGCGGATCCAAAGCCATTTGGCACAGCTGGAATCCCACCAGATTATCCAGCCCTGCAACTCCCCATGGAACACCCACTGCCACCCGAGCAGTCAGTGCAGCCACAGAAACCATTCACCCCGTGGTTCCCAACCTGTATAGCCTCCTCAGCCTGGTCCCAGGGAAAGCCAAATGGTTCTCATGCTCAAACTTGAAGGATCCTTTCTTCTGCATCCAGGTAACCCCAGTCACTCAGGAAATATTTGCCTTCAAATGAGAAAGGCCCTCTGGTGAAAACGGAAAACAGTATATCTGGACTTGGTTGCCTCAGGGGTTCAAAAACTCCCCCACTATTTTTGAGCAAGCACTAGGGAAGGACCTTCAATTGTTCCCAGCCAAAGATTACAGCTGCACCATCCTACAATATGTAGATGACCTCCTGCTTGCTACTGAATCCCTCAGTGACTGTGAGCAAGAGACAGAGTACCTTCTCCGTCACCTGGGCCAACAGGGTAATGTGTGTCTCAGAAGGCCCAAATCTGCCAGCAGCCAGTCAGATATCTGGGTTTTTACCTACAGCAAGGGACCCAGAGCCTGGGACCAGAGCACAAGCAAGTAGTTTGTGCCATTCCCACACCAACTTCCAGAAAACAGGTCAGGGAGTTTCTAGGGGCACCCGGGTTCTGCAGAGTCTGGATCCCGAACTATGCACTCCTAGCAAGATCCCTCTACAAAGTCACAAAGTGGGGTGACAAGGACACATTCCAGTGGGGAACCAAACAAGAGCATGCTTTCCAGCATCTAAAGACAGCACTCACACAGGCTCCAAGTCTAGACCTCCAGGACTTAGAAAAACCCTTCACACTGTATGTCCATGAGCAGGAATTGGGGTCTTAACCCAGACCCTTGGATAATGGAAAGAGCCTGTAGCCTACCTCTCCAGGCAATTGGACAATGTAGCACTAGGATGGCCTTCCTGCCTAAGAGCCTTCACTGCCACTGCCCTCCTAGTCCGTGAGGCCAGAAAGTTCACATTTGGGCAAGAACTGACAGTGTGGGTTCCCCATTCGGTCACCAGCCTTATGGAGCATAAGGGGCACCTCTGGCTGTTGAATGTGAGACTCACCAAGTACCAGGCCACCTTGTACGAAACCCCAAACTTACCTCTCAGCATCTGTCAAACCCTGACACTCTGCTGCCTGTCGGGTCGGGGGCCCCAAAACATAACTGTGTAGAAACTGTGGACGAAATCTACTCCAGTCACCCAGAACTCAAACACCAACCATTAAAATACCCCAGCATTGAACTGTTCACCAATGGGAGCAGTGTGGTGAAGGATGGGATGTGCTATGCTAGGTATGCAGTTGTCACCCTAGTAGACATACTAAAGGCCCTACCCTCAGGAACATCAGCCCAAAAGGCTGAGCTTATAGTGCTCGCCAGGGGTCTGCAGTTGGCAACAGGACAAGAAGTCAACATCTACACTGGCTCAAAGTATGCGTTTACAATCCTAGATGTGCATGGGGCATTGTACAAAGAACAAGGGCTGATAACGGCAGGGGGAAAGCACATCAAGGATGGGCAGAAACCCTGGCCGTGCTGGAGGCAGTCTGGGCCCCCTCCACCGTGGCCGACATTCACTGCTGTGGCCACCAGAAGAGAAACTCCTTAATTGCAAAAGGCAAATGCAAGGTGGACTCAGATGCCAGACAGCTGGCACTGGGGCTATTCCCTCCAGAGTCCAAACTGCTCTTTGCTCCCCTCATCCCCCACCCATTACAGTGGTGGAGAAAAAATCCAAACTATTCCAAGTCAAAGTTTCCCAACTGGCTAGTGAGGGAAGGCAAGAAATGCCATGATAGATGGTGGGTCTTGCAGGACGGACATATCACTGTCCCTGAAAGCCTAGCCTGGCCCCTAGTGAAAAATGTTCACTATCAAACTCATTTTGGGGAAAAGGACCCCTCTGCTAGTTTGGGCACTCACCTCTATGTACCCAAGCTTCTCTCTTGAGTGAAGCTAGCATGTAAGAGGTGTGTCACCTGCCAGAGAAACAACGCCAAGCAGCCCAGTGCCAGGATGGGAGGTCTGAACAACCAGTTAGCAGGTCTAAGTCCGTCTGAAGATTTACAAGTAGACTTCACAGAACTGCCACGGGCCCAGGAATATCGTTATCTCCTGGTATTCGTCTGCACCTTCTCAGGTTGGGCAGAAGTATACCCTACCCACTTGGAAACAACCCAGGAGGTAGCAGGAGCTCTCCTAAAGGACATCATTCCTCGGTATGGAATGCCGCTCACCATCGGCTCTGACAACGGTCCTGCTTTTGCAGCCTAGCAGATGAGGGAGGGGCTTGTGGAAAATTTAATTGGACTGACTGTTACCTCCAAATAGACTAATAAGGGAAAGTCATCAGGAAGCTATCTAGCCCATGTGCCTCTAAAGACATGGAAAGGTTGGAGCCCAGGTGACCTATTCAGAGGGTGGTTTTCTGCCTTTGGGGAATTCAAAACCCTGATCATCAGTGTCCTAAACCTGCTAGGCATATGCATCCTTGTGCCATGCCTCTTACCGCTCCTAATAGGCCGCTGTGGCACTCCAAAGAAGCTCTGATAAAAAGAAAACAACAGCCCAGGTCCTGGTGGTGTAGAAATACCAGTACCTAACACAACACGAGAACAAGATATAAGTGATGCAATTGCTCACTAGCATGAGCAAGCATCAAAGAAGGGAATTTAGCAAGCAAGCTCCTGGCAGCAAGCAGGCCGCTGCCCACTGTAACTCAGCTTTCGCAATCTACCAGCAAGCAGCCAATCACCTCCTACCAGCAAGCAGCCAATCACCTCCCTCCAGTGTAACCAGTTACCATATTACAAAATACTGCCAGCAGCCAATCACCTCCCTCAAGTATAACCAATTGCCATATTAGGAAGAGGCTGGCAACCATTCTATCTATAAACACCTTGTAGCAGGCCCTGGGCAGGGCTCAGACTTTCAGAGGCTACTGGGCTGAGCCCTATGGCCATAGGCTAATAAAACCTACTTCCTGAAACTTCAAAGCCTCAATCTTATTCATTCTATTTCCGCATAACCTTTCCTGGTTATGTGCTCCAGTCCTGTTTCCACTTAACGTTCCTGGAGTCTCTTGCAGAGCCTCGTTCCTGGTTTCATGCTACAACGTAAGTACTCTGCATTTTAGAGAAAGCCTCCTGCTTTTGAACCCAGCCATTTCCTTGCAGGGCTGGTTGAGGAAGTAGAAATGGCCCCTACTACCCATGAACTCTACCCAAAACCCCACCTCCTCCACAAATCTAACAGGGAATAAAGAGACGCTCAGGGTTCTGGGGAGGGCAGTGTTTGAGGGATGGGGAAGTTCTTGTCAGGAGGGTAGGGTGCTCCATGAGGACCGCAGATGCCTGCGAGAAGTGGGGATCTGGCATCCTATTTCCCAAGTAAACCTTTTCTGAGCAAAAGGTAAATGGGGACCCCAGCATTCCATCATTCCCCATGAAAGAGGACTGAAGGGAGGCTGGCAAGTGCTGCCCAAGCACAGGTGGGCCCAGCCGAGAGAGGTGCGACCACTGACAAGGCCAAGGGGAGTCCGCGCCTCCACCCACGCATATTGCGGGGTGGAGGTGGAGAGAATGGTCCTGCCTCAGGAAAACAACACATAACACTAGGCAGAGACCACGTTTCAGCAGAGAACGCATCCTCTGAAAGATTCCCTCTAAACTAAGGTGAGTGCAGCCTGGAAGGGCCCACCACTGACATTCCAGCAATCCTATAGAAAAAGCCTTGGCTTCCTCCCTTCTTCCACTCAGCTCCCAACCCCTGAGGAACTTCGAAGAGGGAAGGAAAGAAGGTATCTCAGAACCAGAGCACCCTACAACGTACACTCTACCAACAAGTGCAAGCACTTATGGGGTATATTTGGAATCAAGCTGGAGATTAATCTTTTTTAAATGAACAGGACTCGATCTTAAATACCCAAATGAGACGACGCTAATAATTGAAAATGACAGGAAATTATATGTTGCTAAGGAACTTGTTTCCCAGAAGGAAAGTAAGATTCAACACAAAACAGTCAAAAGCAACGAGTAGGAAAAATAAACCCTTTTATGTTGGTCTAAACCCCAAGATGAGATTCCTCAGCAAACTAATTACATGCATATATTATAATTAGGTATCTAAGGTATCCCCTTCATTTACATGGTATTAGTTGGGATTCTGGAATTCTCAACAACTGTCCAAATTAATACCCACCAATTCCTGATTCTCAGTGGTTGCCATTTGCTGCAGATTCTGCCTCTTGCCAAAGAATGGCAAGCTCAGGCTTTATAAATGCAATACGGAACCAATGTTCAGTGAGGATAATACCAGGAAGAAAGCTAAAATACTCACGGTGGGGCTTAGGTTTGACAATAGGTAAAACTCCCTGGTGGAATATGTTACCCAGAGATGACTAAGAACTTTCTTTGGAAATAGTGAAGGCTGTGGGAGGTGCATTCTGCCTGCACAGTTAAATCCAGCCTTTCTAGAAACAGAAGGTTGATTCTGAAAATCCTGCACTATCCCTGCAGAGAGGAGAGAGGGTGGAAAGTCCACAGACAAACCTAATTGGGAACAAGCAGAGACATAGTTATTCTTTCTGTGTAAGTCCTGAGCTCCTTACAGCAAAGATGTTTTAAAAATACATTTTTGACACTGAAATTCAGGGACATCTACCCCATGGAGACTGAACTTGTGGGGGTTCTTTCCTTAACAGAAGAATAAGCAATAATGCTTTTGTTTTATTTAACCATTTGTTTGATCTTCTCCCCCAGCAGGCCCCACAGCAAGCTATTTTCATTATACGCATTGTTTTTTAATTTGGGGAATTGGAAAACATTTGATTTTGGTGGTATGTCTTGGCTGCCTCCTGGAGTACTTGGTGCTAGAATTCTTAATGTGAGATGCAGATTCTCTGCTTGTGTTCTGTTTAGAGGAACTCCAGTGTGGGGGAGCAATTCGCTTATTCAGTGGAGGAAGATGTGACACGCGGCAATTGATAGAATTTACGTCATGATGGTAAGTCTGCCGGAGACACAGAGCTGATTGTGCTCTTTGAAAACAGTCGAATTTCCTCAGTGGCAAGGACCAAACAGAGCAGAAGGTAAACACAGAATTGGTTAAGGGGACCAGTGAATCTGAGAGAAATAATTAGGAATGAGCTCATTTTCTAGTTTATTTTACTACATGTTCCATGGGGCAGGAGACACCTCAATTTTCAAGAGCTTTTTATCTGCTTGGGATAGACAGTCCCTCTGGTCTCTGCCCCATCTTTTCCCTCCTTCCCCACTTTAGGCAGTACTCTCTTGATTGACACTTCTATCTGGGGGTCGCAGAAGGGAAATGAGAAGAGGTGAAACATAAAATCCATCAACTTTGCAACTGCTTAGCAATTAGCACCTCCACTAAGGGTCTGAACTAGGCCTTTAGGGGAAGGTTATGGGATATCAAGGCAGGAGGTCACAGGCTTTTTTCCTTCTGATGGGAATCATGCGCTGCATTCCTTAATGCACAGACCTTGAATTCTGCATAATTTCCAGGGAGCTTATTTCGTTCCCATCCATTAAGATGACAGAAGGATGAGATTGACATTATTCTAACTTTAAGAAGAATAACCTTGATTTTGATCTAATGAAACTTAAAACAAGAAACATTCATCGGTCACAAAATTTATTTTTGTTACCAAGCATGTGTTACACTTACAACGGACACAGTCCTGGATAGAAATTTCAATCACTATCTGACAACTTTCTCATTCTCGTAACCTGCCTCTCACCACAGTGCTGGCTGTACCACTTTCATGCACTGCTATTGCCTGCAGCCAAGTGTCCCTAGAATAGAGCCAAATACTTGATGTTTGTTCAATAAGAAGGTTGCTTATTCCTGTGAGAATGAAAAAAAAAGTTGTCCAAAGCCAGAAAAGTATGTATATATATATAAAATCCTAAATGCTGTAGAATTCCAGCCAAGTTTGCTGGAAAGCAAATGCCATTTATTTCGACTGATTTCCAAAACTCTGTGAGAAAAGTCTGGAGTTCCTGCATTTGATAAAATCACAATTCAGAAAACAAACCATAAAGACTACTCATTAACTTTATGATAAAATATTATCAATAATCTCTAGAAAAAAATAAAATATTAATCCTCAAAATAGTACTCCTTTAAATATACCCATGCTTTGGAATGTACACTCCTTGTGGCAGGGATTTTTGTTTGTTTTCATCATGTCTATATTCTGACACCCAAAACAGAGCCTGGAACATACAGATGCTCAATAAATAATACTTGTCAAATAAATAAATCAAGCTAAACAAGTCAGAAATTAAAATGTTGAAAAAATTAAAAGTCTGGGAGGTATGTAATTGTCCTATTTCATCACTACCTCATATATTTTAATTGACGTAGAGAAACTCCAAAGACACTGAATTTTTTTTTTTTTTTAACATGGGCAGGCACCAGGAATCGAACCCGTGTCTTCTGGCATGGCAGGCAAGCATTCTTGCCTGCTGAGACACCGTAGCCCGCCCGACACTGAAATTTTAATAAGTTTTCTTGTAGCTACCAGTTATCCCTATGTACTACTTACTTTACATGTAAAGATTTCTCTTTTCTGGTTTTTCCAACTCAGGTTTGCTGGTCACTGTCTAGACATTTTCACCCAGTCCCACTTGTAACCAGAATTTTCACAAAAACAGCCAACTCTAACCCAAAGGGACACAGAAGTCCAAACTTGACTAAACACAGAGATGTCTCCTTCGCTGAATATCTTAATGATCAAACTTTCAGAGACATTTTCAAGGCCACAGATCACAATGATTTAATTCTGTTTATCACAAAAAGAGAACCCCCATAACCATCTGAGTTATACCAAGATTTCAAAACATCCAAGCTGTCTGACATGACATGCTGGCTAGCAGTTCATTGGGTGAGGCGCCTGGAGGCCCCAGGACTGCTAAACCATGCCGTAGAGTGAATGTAAAGGCACAAACACATTCCCAGCTAGTCCCCTAGGCCAGTCAGGTAAAGTACATTTGTGATCACATATTTTATTTGCTTTTGCAAATGAGTTTTGCGCACATGAATTTTCGTAAATGAGTCTATGGGCCCTAAGGAGCTTTCAGATGGTAGCAAACAAAAACGTTAGTTTGTTTTGTTCACGTTGTTAATATTGGTGCTGCCTTTACAAGAGACATAATGAAAATAAACTACTGCACCTAGGGATCCTCAGGGGGAGTGAGAATTTAACTCCTGGAAATTATTTGTTTTGATTTGTCCTGTGTACCACAGGATAGGGCTTCCCAGCATTTTCTTGCTTTGAAGAAAGCCCTCTTTACTTTCTAGAGGAATAATTTCCAACTGCAAAAGCTGCCATGAAATTAAATATCAAGAGCAACAGCAGTGGGTCTAATACCCTTCGTACGTGCATGCTCAGCAAACACAAGGAAATTGAATTCAAAGAACTCAATATTGGAAAGAGCTAAAATACCCAGTCACCAATGGTAGCCAGGGATTTCAGGCCTCTGGGCTTTAGAGACCCACAGCTTGGGTTTCATTAATGAGCTCCATGAGCTCCAAATTCAATCTAGGCTGTCTTGCATCTTGGCCACTGGGGGTGGAATGTTGCTAAGTACTAGGCCCCCTCTTTCAATAGTAGATGAGGAAACTCCATTATCCTACAGTTACATACATTCATTCATTCATCTATCCATAATGATAGCAACAATAGCATATTATATGAAGTATGTCATATAATGCTCACTTGTAGGGTGATTTAATGACTGTCAGTAGTCCCATTTTATGGTTGAGGAAACTGAGGCATTCAAACATAGTAATTTCTCCAAGATCAAAAAGCTAAAAGGAGAGATTCAGGGAGGCTAGCACTGGAGACCCTACCCATAACCCCTACACATCAGTACAAGATTTTGGGTACCCTCTATTCACCCATCATTGGGCTTGACCTCAGTTTCCTCATTTGAAACTGAGGGAAATACTAGTACTATATAACATTGTGAGGATTAAATGAGATGTCATTTGGAAAGTACCTGGGCCAGTGCCTGGTACCTACCAGATACTCAGTAAAGTTGGTTCCCTTCCTGTAGGTGTACAAAAAAAAATGAGTAGCATTTCATCACTTCCCTCAAGGGTTGGGAATAGGTTTGGAGATGGCAAAACATTACTATTCCATATAAATCCATTCACCTCTCAAGACAGGACTTGCAGAAGTAATTTTAACCCTTCATGTGTGTAGAAACCATTTTAAAGCAAAAATATCAATACCTTGTTCCCTGGGAAGCACATTGGAATTTGGTGCAATTTCTGTCTTTGTCAGTAAGTGATACCAGGCCATACTGTGTTAATGTTTTCCACAGCTGTAGGAGGCTTGCTATAATCAGACAACATCCTACTGAGACATTCACACTCATCTAAAAAAGAAAACTGCCAAGCCCCCAAAATGAAAAGGAGTAACCTTTTTCAAATCAATTTTCCCTTTTGTCTTTCTTTACAACCCTCAGGCTCCCTTCCTTCCAGCCATTGAGCTGAGCTTCAGGTGGAGAGACATGTTTGGCATGAAAATTATTCTCCCATAAAGCCTAAAGGCTCTTAAATACTTACAAGAACTGCATTTTTAAATATGCTGAGAATTCCACAAAGAGCAGAATAATTTTTTTAAAACCTCAAGCCATTTAATTCTGTTGCTGTTGTTTTCAACTTGCATATTACACCACTTTATATTAAGTGGAAATTGCTACAGCCACTTCAGAATGAAAAAAATGAAAGGCTTGTCCTCTTGGGCACAGAAAGACATTTTGGTTCTACAAGAGAGGCCCTCTTGAAACTCTTGAATGTGACCTTCTTGAAGAACCATTCTGGCCATCTGGGAAATGTCCTCAGTACTGCAAATATTTGGTTTTACTCTACTTTTCAATTTACCGCTCCATTTCAGAGAAATTAAAGCAAGAACAACTAGTGTTTATGCCAGAGTCACAAAATAACCAAACAGCCACATATATCTCAGTTTCATTCAAAACCTGGGAAAGCAAATCAATGGAGGATAATGAAAAGGGATAAAATTAGCTCAGTTGGAGAGAAAAGTACTTGCCTTCTGAGGTGCTCTTCTCAAAACAGGCAAAGAAGGGGAAAATATGAAAGCTTGGTCCCACATCACAATACAGCCTATAATTCATCAATGTGACCATCTGCCAATGAAACTGACGAGGAAAACATCATTAAGGATAAAAAGTTGCAACCTCCAGCCCCATCAGTTAAGTTCTTTCTGTTAAGAAAGCATAGCCTTCCCTTCCTTCTTCTATGTGTTATGTTTCCAAATGAGAATCGCCTATCTAAAAATAGGCAAGGGGGCACTCACCATTCCTTTTAGTAATGTATTCTTTTAAGCTATATTTTGAAACCAAGCAGGATCCATAAATCATGCCTCTTCTCGCATGAAATGAGAAATGCTAAGGTCAACTGAAATTTCTGGAAAGGTGGAGAGGTGGAGCCACCCAGTTATTTTTCTGCAACTTGCAATAATTGCAAATGCCTCCTGGGAAAAGCTCAACATCTGTAATCCTCCAGCTCAAACACAAAGCTAAATTGTCATAGTTACCTGTGGGTAGAGGAAGCCCCCAAAACGAACAGTACTGGGGCACAGGGAGATGAGAGGCAGGGCAGCAAAACACAGCTCTACTTAATGTCTGCAGCCAATCCTTACTTATCTCCAATTATCCTTCTCCTTCATTCTTTCCAGACCTGTGGCTGACTCCTGCTGTGTTATCTAGCAAAAGAACAAACTGAAAAGACCTCCTGAGAAGTGAGATGCTAACTAGGAAACCCAACGTGTTCATTACAAGGCACATCCAGTCCATCTTTATTTATCTATTCAAACATGTTAAAATGCATGCATATTACCAAATCTCAGTCTTAGCAGGTTTCCTGTGACATTAAATGTTATTTGGGGCTGTGGGTGGGAAAGAAAAGGGACAAAAATGCCCTTCCTTACTTGATGGGGAGGGATGATTAGAATCACTACCACCCAACATTGGATGAATGAATTCTCTCTCCCTCTGATGAAGCTGAGTAAATATTCACAAGCTCACCCACAATTGACTGTGCCTGCTGGGCTGGTGATTGCACTTTTCATATATGCTAGTCCTTTCCTGGGACTGTTTGGTTTTAGAGTCTCTGTTTAGTTGTGTACTTATACTCAGAGCAAATGAATCACAAAGGGTACAATTTTAAAAATCAAAGAACACAGGAAATAAATAGGGTAGCAACTAGTCAAAGCCACAGAGCAACAAATCCCTGGCAATTGTTTTTCAAGCCTCAGCCCAGTTGCGTTCTTTTCCATTTACTCTATGGCCCATGGGGGTCAAGCTTGAGTGGGAGGAAAAAAGCCTGGAGCCTGGGATAGCAGAGCAAAATGACCACACAGAGCTGGGATGTGGTCCTGCTGTGTGGCCAGGGTGCAGCAGCCACACTCTGGCTGACCTAGCCTTGAGGTCACACAGGACTGGCTTGAGTCCTGGCTCTGTGATGTGTAAGTGTATTGAATATTTACAGAACTGTGCATTTCAAATATGCTGAGAATTCTGTAAAGGATAGAATAACTTCTAAAAATGCCAAGGCATTTAGTTCTCTCGCTGTTGTTTTCAACTCGCACTTGATACCACTTATGTCAAGTTAAAATTGTTATGGCTACTTCAGAAGGAAAACAGGAAAGGTGTGGCCTTATGGGCCGAGAAAGACATTTCAATTCTACAAGAGAAACATTCTTGATGCCCCCGAATGTGACCTTCCTCAAAAAAACCATTCTAGTCCTCTGGGAAATGACCCTAGTATTACAAATATTGGTTTTGTTCTGCTTTTCAATCTACTACTCTATTTCAGAGAAATTAAAGTATCAAAACATGGTGTTTGTGTGGGTGACACTCTCAGCTGTGTCACCTTTAGTAAGTTACAGAAGGTCTCTGAACCTTGGTTTCGTTCTCTTCAAAATGAGTACAGTAATGGCACGACCTCAAAGCTTTGTTGTGAGGTTAGACAGAGAACATAAGTGCCGTGTTTAACTCGGTGTCTAGTATGTGGCAAGAATTCAAGAAAAGGAAACTGAAATTACCTGAATATGCGAGCTGAGAGGCCCATAGATGTTGAACACTTCTACCCCAACAGCCATTTGGGGCTGAGTCTCGTGTACTCCAGCCCCGAGCTGACCCCTCCAGCCTTTGCCTGTCTGAGACTCACTGGCCTGAAAAGGCCTCAATTATTCAGATGGAAGAAGCAAGCTATATGCATGATTTACATGAAACTAAAAGGCGTCCCCTCACACATTGTATTTTTTTTAAAGCCTCTCTAGACCAACCCCCCATAGAGCCTGAAATTCCTTACTGGATTTACTATTTAAGATTCCTTATTAGTTTCAAATAAGTTTAACAATTAATGATATGGATTCAAAGAACTATCAGCTACTTAACACATGACAATAATAATCAAAGCTATCACTGATTCATTAACTTCTTATGCCAGTCAGCCTTCTGGGCCCTGTATTCACTCTTAATCCTCCCAACCAGGAAAGGTAGGTATTGCCACTGTTTTAAGGTGAGAGCCCTGAGCTTCAGAGAGACAGTCACAGCTCATGGCCACCAAGCTTGTAAGTGGTAGCCAGTTCTGTCCACCTCCAAAGCCTATACATTCTACCATACATTCTGCTACACCAAGCTACCTCTGCTCTTATGGGGACTAGTTCTGCAAATATTGCATTAGCGCCCACTGCGTAAAGCAGATAAAGAGGGTCTTGAAGAAATACAATGGAAAACAAGTATACATGGTAGCCAGCCTCCAAGATGGCCTCCAAGAACCCCACCTCCTGGTATTTATGCCCTCATGTGGCCCTTCCCACACTGTATCAGGGTTGGCCTGCAAGGCTAAGAGAATACAGCAGCAGAAGTGGGCCTTACGTCTGAGGCAAGTTATAAAAGGTCTTGTGGCCTCTGCTTATTCTCGTTCTTCACTTGATCTGCGGGAAGCCAGTTGTCATGTCTTAAGGACACGCAGGCAGCCCAGAGGAGGAGCCCACATGGAGAGGAACTGAGTCTTCCTGCACACAGCCATGTGAGTGAGCCTACTGGAAGCAGATCCTGTGGCCCCCGTCAAGCCTTCGGATCATTGCGCCTCTGGCCATGACCTTGACCATGATCCAGAATCACCTGGCTAAGCTGCTCCATAATTCCTGGCCCTCAAAAACTATATGAGATATGAAATGTTTGTTTTTTTTAAGTTGCTGAATTTTGAGGTAATTTATTACCATGTTACTAACATGGTGTAAAAATCAAAAGGAAGTCAGAAATTAAAGAAAGCTTTGGCCAAGGGGAGTGGAGGAGCATGGCAACCAAAGGGTTGTAAAAAGGTTTGGATCCAAATACCCATCTACAGATGAATGGATAAACAGACGGTGGTGTACAAATACTACAGGATATTAGCCATAAAAAGCAATGAAGTACTGATACTTGTTACAACTTGGACGAACCTTGAAAGCATTATGCCAAGTGAAAGAAGCCTGGTACAAAAATATCACATATTGTACTGATTCCGTTTATATAAAATATCCTAATAGCTAAATCCATAGAGACAGAAACCATATTGGTAGTTGCCCAGGGCTAGGAAGAAGAGAAAATGGGGAGTAATTGCTTAATAGGTACAGGGTTTCCTTTTAGGGTGATGGAAATACTTTGAAACTGGATAGAGGAACTGCTTGCACAACATTGTGAACGTTCTAAATGCCATTGAATTGTTCTTTAAAATGGTTAATTTTATGTCATGTGAATTTCACCTAAAATTTTAAAAAAAGGGTGGGGAGACTGGGACATGATGATGGTATACAAAAAGGGATCAGAGGAAGTAAGAAAATGAAAATAATAGCTAACACCTATACCTATACAGTAGTTCTTATCTAGTCTATTACTATATTAGCTCATTTAATCCTCATAACAAATTTATAAAGTAGTAGTAAAGCTATCCCCATTTTATTTTATTTTATTTTTTTTTTTAAATTTTTTATTTATTATTATTATTTTTTAACATGGGCCAGCACTGGGAGTCGAACCTGGGTCTCCAGCATGGCAGGTGAGAACTCTGCCACTGAGCCACCGTGGCCTGCCCAACCCATTTTAGAAATAAGGAAACTGAGGCATAAATGATAAAATAATTTGCCCAGAGTTAGTTACTCAACTGATAGGTAGTAAAGCTGAGATTCACCCCATCACTCCACAGCTGCCTCTCACACCTAAAAATGAAAAGGACAAAAACAACCACTCTGTCAGGGTCTGAGTACACCTCAGGCCTTTGGTCTAGATTCCTTGATTTTTGTTATTGATTAAAATAATAATAAAGGACATTGTATAAGAATGCTCCATTTATTCCATTAAATCCTGAAAATACTCCCAGGAAAGACGCAGGGGATACATTATCTCCATTTTTACTGAGGCTGAGAGATGTTAAGCAACCACTTTGGATCCTGAGTTTGAGATCAAATGCGCTTTCTTGGCAAATTAGGGAATTTTCCGATTTGAAGTTAGATAACCTCTGACAGGTTAGACTTGGAGTCGGACATGTTGCAATTCTCCTTTACCTTACTCATTCACATTACATTTGCCTATTTACATTTCAGAATCCATGGAATTAAAAAAGAAAAACATCAAAGAGAAAACAGATGAATGAGAAGAAATCTAGGCCCCTGTGTTACCTTAATTTCAACCAGGAGAAAGTGCATACATAACAAAACACAATTATAGTAATATTCAGAATTGATTTAAGCAAATATGAGTGACATAATTAAAGTCGGGGCTCCGGGCCTCTTTTCAGGTGAGTAAGATTGGTTGAAGCAACCACTACTGCCCACCCCAAAAATATAATTAAATTAAATATGCCTGGCATATTGTTGAAGAACAATGATTATAATAGCCCCAAAGAAAAATGTGTTTATTTCTAGTCAATTGGAAAAAAAAAAAAGTATTACTGATTTTTTTTTTCCTCCAACAATATAGCAATTGTGGAATCCACAGGAATGCAGCAAAGCTAATGCCCAGGTTAAAATATGAAGGTGCCAATGACAGAAAACTGGATAGTTTCAGACAAACCTAACAGCTACAACATCACAGCCATAATTTTCTTTCTCCGTATGCCATCTGTCCCCCACGCACTTCCATTTCCTCTGAACTGCAAGTCTGTGGGCACATCCCATTATCAAATCGCGGGGAACTTTGTTGATGTCCCATGTGCTAGAATTTTATTCATTTGGGGGTGGGGGAGGGGTGGGATCAGGGCTTTAGATGTTCTCTCAGACAGTGCTCTCTCAACCCACAGCATTCCTTCTCCGGGCTTCTATGGAGAATGGTATTTGCACTAATGAGTGCTTCCTCTGCCATTATTGGAGAGGCAATTAGCCCTTCCAGAAGCTTGCTGCCACGGAGCGCAGGCCTGACTACCGACCTCTGGGTAATCAATTGAGTTTCTCGGCTGAGCTGTCAATCAGAATTCGCCTGAGTGGCATCTATTGACAGCTCCTAGCATGCTGGCACTTTTCTACTCCCTCTCCTCTTTCGGGTTCATGGTAATACAGACTTTGAACCTGCTGTTTTTTCATCATAGAGCAGAATTTTTCCATTTTTCTCTGCTTGTGTTGATTCTTTCCCCCTGCTTTATCCTTTCAAGACTATCAGAGAAAATATAGTATTCAACAGGAATCCCCCAGAGGACTTCTTGGCTTGGGTTTCAATATATTTTATTCTGTATTTCATTTCTTTTTTTCCTCTGCTCCTTACCTTTAGACACCTCAATCTATATCCTGCCAATCCCTACCACAGCCAGGAGTAATCTGTAGGCCACCTTCTTTATTTCTGATCATCCAATGGACTTCTCTTCAGTGCCCAGAAAGCTTTAACTGATTATCAACAGGGAATTTAATTGTTCTCCCAATGTCAGAATGGTCCCTAATCATATCACCAGCTATATTTGTAGGGAATTCACATACTGGATTTTTCAGGACCAGCCTGATTGCAAAATAATCTGCTCCTCAAACCAATGAGAAGCAATGGTTCCAAGCTTTGGCTGAGAAAATCAGGGGATAGCAGATTTTTAAGTGGCTGTCAGCAGCCACTTAAATGAATTCATTTTAAGTAATCATTTTATTGATGTCTTTCTCCTTTGCTCACTCAGAAGGTCATCAGCACTAGGAAAAAAAAAACCTATTTCAATTAGAAATCACATCTTTATTTTCTGTAAACTAAAAAGGAAACCTTGCTGCATGGCATGGCAAACAGGAGACAATGAACAAGGCCCAATTTGGATCTGTTAGCATCTGTTCCCCACCCTCCACCGCCTCCATAGCAGGCACAGGAGCCCGCAAGTGTGTCTGCACACACACAGAGACATACACTGCTGGCTATCTCTTATCCATCCACAAACTCATACGCTGAGAAGCCTGAGCTGTGACAGCATGAGGGACATTACAGAAGGATCCTTTGCTCTCTGACTTCCACAAGTCCTGGGTTCACTTGTTTTCCTGATTTAACCACTTCCGCTAGGCACCTTCCTCATTCGCTCTTGGAGCACCCAAGGCAATGGGCAATCTGTAATAAATATTTTGACAGTTTCTCCCACCCCGAAAAAATGGGAAGAGGTTTGATTTCTATGAAATCTCTCCATAAAGATGGATGTGGGGCAGTACAAAAAGTATCGGAATATACAAAAATCTTTAAGTGAGAAGCTGAAGGAGTTTGCTCCAAGCAATACTTTCAGAAAGATTCAAATTGTGTTATATGTTAAAGCCTGTGATATGAACAATGGCGTTAGTGAGTCTAAAGAGGAAAACAATGAGTTAGTTGGAAACAGCAAAGGCAGCTTATGGGACGAGGAGAGGGTTATAATAATAGCTGACACTGAGCAGTGATTGTGTGCCACACACTGTGTCAAGCATGCCCCTGCATTCTCCTTTTAATCCTTACTACAGTGTAAAAAAGTATGATATTGTTAACCACATTTCACAGATGCAAGTCACAATGCGGTGAGTAGCTTCCCAAGACCATGCAGCCAGGAAGTAATGGACACAGGATGTGAACCCAGAGTGTCTGGTTCCACTGCCTCTGTTTTTTATCACTGTTATTCTACCAGGTTGCTACAAACTCAGAACTGCCAAGGAGAGAGGGTTCTAACAGGCCCTTGGATTTCCAGTATTTCCCTCCTTTCAGCAATGTGTGCCAATCATCCCTCAAACTCTCTGAAACACCCTTTGCTTTGACTCTATTTCCAGCAAACAACCTTCAGGTTATAATATGGCCTCCTCTGGTATCTTGAGGACAGGGAGGGTTCTCTAAGTGATCTGGGAGTTGTTCCCCACTGGAAGTGGAGGAACCAGCAGCTCCCTCCCACCTCAGCCTCCCGAACATCCAGCTGCCCAGGGACAGCCCCATAAGCCTGAGAACTGCCCAGCCCTCTGCACTGAAGACGGGGCCTGGAAAGCCCAGCTCCATTCAGCCTTTCTTTGCATAAAACCTCACCAGTTACACACTCCAGTTTCCAATTTCTACTCTTTTTTGCCCATAGACACCATATCTCAATTTCACCTTTAATTATGGAAAGGTGGCAAAATGCAAATTCTCATTAACGTATGAGAGCCTCACTCTCCATCATCTGGACCATATGCTCTCTTCTTCTCCGATATAAATGTTTTCTTTAAAATTAAATGATTCCCCCTTCTCAGTGCTCCATTAAAAAGGTTGGCAATTCTATTAGTGTTACCAAAACATAAGCTTGCCTTTGTTTTGGCTCTATCAAGAAGAAACAAATAACATTTGAGCTAGTCCCTTAATCGCTATGCTAACAAAATTCTTTATATATACATATATGTGTATGCATGTGCATAGGTATACACATACATGTTCATATAGACATATATATTGCTTATATATGTATAAAGCACATTATAGACAGCATCTCTATGTAAAGTACATATACACATATATATGTATGAAAAATGCATTACATACAGCATTATATATAAAATACATACCCACATAAATATATACATATATATGTAGCTTGTATATTATGAAAAATGCATTATATACAGCATCTATATACCATATATATATTTATATATTTATAAAATCTTCAGGGCTATTTTATCTGAGGGCAAATACTCTGTCAGGCACTGAGCTTTCACCATGTCCTGGACACTTCATACCCCAAAGGCTAGCCCTGCCCTCATCCTTTCTCAAGACCCATCTATGCAGGCATGACTCAATTCCATTAGGAGGGCCTCCAAACCAGAGGGGACAAATCTTAACCCTTACAAGGACTTCTCAAGGTCCGAGTGAAAAAGTGTGCTCAGCCCACCCGAGCTGCTCATGACAATTCGACTAGAAATTACTGGGAAACTGAGTTAATGGTGGGGTGCAGAGGTGGCATGAAGTTGCACTTGGGCCAGGACAAGCCGTGTGCATGCTGACGTCGTGAAGGGGTGGAAAGAGCAGAGAGGGTGGAGAAGCTGCTTGGAACAGAGGAGACAAGAATGGATTAGACACCTGTAGAGAAACAGATGCAAAGGAGTCCTGGTTCTCATGATTACAGACATGGTAGAGAGAAAATGAAGGCTGTCTGGGGCTTGGGGGGACAAGGGAATTGCACCCAAGCAGAGGGGGCAATGATTTCCCAATGAGAGGTGCAATAGAGAATCCTCTCCCTGTTCTTTAAGTACCTGTGTGACAGAATAAAAAGAAGTCTAACATCCACTCCATTTTCCTAGGCATGGCCTGGTGGTCACATTATCTTATTGCTGGCCGCAAGCATGTCCTGTCACTGACACTTACAACCGGATACTATGTACAGTCCTCACCCCAATACCAAAGTTTTCCATTTTCATCCCAATCCTGATCTGGGATTGATTATGACACATTTCCATTAACACCTTTCTTTCCTATTACAGCTGCTTAGGTGAGCCCTCTCACCTTGCTGAATCCTCTACTTTCACTGGAGAAGGTGGAGACACTGAAGGAGGTTATGAAAAAGTCAAGTCAAAATTAAAAGGAAAATATATTTTCCAAGCCCTGCAGAGTACGCAAAAAATAGTTCCATGCCTTAGTAGAGCTGTGAACAAGATGGTAAAAATGTAACACTTGGCATGGGGCCTACAGATCACATTACTTTACAATTATACCAGGATGTCAAACATCAATGTTGACATTTAAAGTCTACAGATTTGGCAAGTGTTTAAAACGGTTCATTTCTGCCTTCTGCAAAAGTTAAAGTGAAGGGAAGACAGGTCTGTTTAACAAAGCATTTGTTTTTGCTAACTAGCCAGTGACAAGTCTCAGGAAAGCATTTTACAGGTACTTACTATTTATAACCCATGGCCACATCCACAAAATACTTTCTTCTCTGTCGATAGACATTGTCCTTAAATCCCTTAAACAGAAAAGAGATTAGTGGTTTAACAAGGTGCAGAAAAATGAGTTACAGCAGGCCTAAAAGAAAATCATTCTGCTGTTTATTGAGTGTTCAATTCAAATGTAAATCTTATCCTTCATGACCATCTTTATGACACAGGCAGAAGCAAATCGCACTTACAGTAAAACCTCATTAAATTTGGGGCTGTACTAATTTGGGGTGCTTGGAAATTCGGGTTAAAGTTTATGTCCCCACTAAGCAGGCAGAACAGCTTAGTTAAGCAAATTAATAATGTGAACAATTTCTTTTGGTTTTCAAGTATCATTTACATATAATTGATCTTAATCACAAATTAGTTTTATCCTATTCATTAAAACAGATCCTTTAATATGGTTATTCGGTAAGTTAACCTAATTTTAATTGCTTTGTGTAAATGACTATTCTTTCACTCAGAATAGTCATCAAATCCCCAAGTTAGTATGAATTAAAGAGGTTTGCTGTATTTTTATAAGTACAGCCACACAATGTAAAATCAATTATAAAAGGATTCATGCGCAGGGTAGAAGGTAAGCTCCACTCCATTCTGAGTTCCTATGATTCTTATTAGTCTTAGCCAGCATTAAGACTTTCACCTATCATCATGCACTCTGGAAATTAAATTATCATGTCTGTCATTCTTCAGTCAAGTGGAATCCTGAGAGGACTTCCTGATTTACTCAAGACTCTCCTCTCTTCAACACACTTTCCATTTTCCTTTCCTTTGGGTCATTTCAGACAATCAGTTCTTTCCAGGGTTGTTGCTTCAAGCTGCTGAAAGCCCAGAAGGAACTGTTCGATTTACCTTCTTAGCTCTGTAACCCCTTACAACCCAAAAGGATAACCAGGAAGCAGTTGTCACTCTGAGAATGGAGGCCAGGCAAGAAGTCAAGCTGGTAGGATTATGGGATCTGAAAGCAGGAGAATGGGGACTACAAAAGGCCTACTTTACCTCTGTGGCAAATGAGACATTTCTGCAAGGTTCAGGGGCTTTCCAAGAAATAATTCTCTCATCTGGCTAAAGGAGAACTGACCTTGAAGCCAGAACCTACTGTTTTTGCTGGACATAAATAAGGAACTTCCATTATCAATGACCTTCTTTGGGGGAATGACAAGAGCCCTACTAGTGGGAGGAAGAGAAAGACAGAGACAGACAGTGCCCTGAAAACACCTTAACGTGCTGCACAGATGAGGTAACACTGCCCCATAAGCTAACACTTTCCTTCCTCTGCTGCGAATTGGGAGTTTTTGAACTGAGGAACATGGGCAGGCTTATGAAGTCCTAAAATGTGTGTATACAAAATCTTGTGACCATATTGTCACGTTCATAACTGAGTCTGTGACCTAAAAAAGGGTAAGCTCTCCTGCTGTAAAGGGTAGATGTTTGAAAGTGTTTCAATGCATACTGGTAAAACCAGGCTACCTGGAATGGCATGGCTGAAGAATTTCAAGAAACTTTAATATTTATAAAGAAATCAGGCCATGCCCAAAGGAAAAGAATCTTGTGAAAAGCACAGCATCTGTTTCCTGGTTCTGCCAGGAACTCATTAACTCAGACACCATGACCGGACACCATGGAAACAGCATCATAATCTGCTGGGCTTCCCAAAGAATCTTGACTCGCTTTCCTCAGCAAACACCTGCACCTTTTCCAGAAATTCGAGAGAGCGATTTACTCATCATGCCTCATTAGCCTAGAGTGGTGGTGATTATGCAAAAGTTGTGGGCAATCCAGGGCTTCCTGGATTGAACCATGGACTGGCAAAGTAGAACAGGGGTATCAGCTACACTAGTGATTACAGAAACACAGCATTCCTTTACCATCCACCTGGACTAAAGCCAGGGAGAGGGCCGCTAGATAAAATACAGGACACAGTTAAATTTGAATTTCAGATAAACAATGGCTATTCTTTTTTAGTACACATGTGTCCCAGATATTGCACAGGATACTCTCTGAAATTCAAACAAACTAGCCATCCTTATATATTGGTTTCCTAAATCTAGCAAACCTAGAGGCCATGGATTACTTCCCACACAAACTATCCCCCCTCTCTCAATTTAAATCAAGGAGAACTGGAGACCAACCAAACTTGCACCCTAAACTGCTCAGTTAAATTTACATTGGCATTCAAATAGCTCAACCCTGGCGGCATAACTGAATCAGCTGGGGAGCTTTAAATAATACTCCAAAGCCCGCCACATTCCCAGAGATTCTGATTAAGTGCTCTGGGGTAAGGTTTCGGCATCAGTATTTTTCGCAAGTCTCCCGAGGTGATTTAAATGGAAAGCTAGGGCTGAGAATCACTGAGCTAAGCTATAGTTCTCTGACTTTACAGCTCATCAGAATCTCCTACAGACCCCATAAATGGAGATTCTAGGGCCCATCTCTGAAAGCACTGATCCAGTAGGTTTCAGATGAGCCTCAAGATACTGCATTCCCAACAGGCACTTTACTGACGGACCTTGAGCCACTCTTTGATAGACCCTCCCATTCTAGATCCTTGCTATTCACAGTGTGGTTCCCAAATCTCCAACACAAGCCTCAGTTGGAAGCTTGATGAAAATGCAGACTTTGAGGCCTCACCTTTGTTCTTAGTGAATCAGCATCTATGCTTTTTTTTTTGGGGGGGGGGGGGGGCATGGGCAGTCTCCAGGAATCAAACCCGGGTCTCCAGCATGGCAGGCAAGAATTCTGCCACTGAGCCACCGTTGCACCTCCCAGCATCTATGTTTTAATAGATCCACCAGATGATGTTTGCTCTTTAGAATTTATAAGGCACTCAGCTAGATATTTAACCTCTCCTAAGGAGCTTCAGCAATCTTACTCCAAGACTCTTCTGAGCTATCCTATCCCAAGAATCCCTGTGTCTGATTCAAGGAGTGGGATTATTCTAGTCTCATTGAATAATATCCTGTAAGAACGCCTACCTACCAATATCAAATTTGCATAATGAACATTTGAAGTTCCTATAAAAGAAATGTGTATGGCAAACATACACACACCTACCGCCCTGAAGCAGGGGATTGCTAAGTACTTGCAATTATTTCAAGTGGCTGCACAGAAAATAAGAGAAGATATCATAAGATGGGTATAATTAAGAGTCACGGTTAAAACTAAGCACAGGAAAATTTATGCTGGGTATGAAAATAATTTTTTTTCACAGCAAGATTAATAATTCCTGCGGTTATTCCATTAAAATGGCTGAGCTATTTTCTCCATGTTAGATAATAATCAAACTAGATTAAGGGGGACATTTGGAAATAGGAGGCTAGAGAGAAACCCTTCACTGCGCAGGCACTAATCTGGATGATTTACTACAACACTGCCATTCCTGGAATTAAAGTATTTACTCTTGCCAAAATGCTTTCCAGTTGTTTTATTAACCAGGCTTTTCAAACACCCCTTTGAGGTCTGTAAGTATTCTATTCTCACTTTTTACATAAAGAACTTGAGGTACTGAAGTAGAATGACTTGCCCAAGGTCATCCTGCAAATTAGCAGCTATGTCTATGCAGGCCCATCACCGCAAAGTTCTTAACTCAGGTTTCTTGTGCTCATGCTGACTCCTCGGGGATGGGGGATAGGGAAACATACCTAATGGATGGTTATTATAAAGGTACTCTCAAATGTTTTTCTAAATATGGAGGCTTACATGCGAATTACTGTGAAATACACTGACATGCTAAGCTATGAAGCCAAATGTAAAACTGTGTCTCTGAATGAATTCACCTTTTTGAAAATAATGCAGTTGAATCAGGTCTGTCTGACCAGTTGTTTGAAGGTTATATTACACCAAATGACTGACCTGATTGAAAGGTTCCCTCTTATTGAATCTGTCATAGTTTCCTTTAAAGCAGTGGTTCTCACACTTAAGTGTGGGCTACCTAAAACATGTCCCGGGTAGTGCTAATTGTTGCTGGTCCCTTTTGGTGTCGATAAACTGTCAGACTCTCAGATTTCCTCCATTTAAATAGAATGAATATCTGTAAAGTATTACCTTTTTTTAGCCTGAATGATCTGTTTGGATACTAGCCTTTCATCTGCCTGTTTTTAGATAAGGGACACTGGGGGGAAATGCTTGTAAGGAATGAGTGCATTGCTAACTTCTTTCAGATTCTTAACTGAACTTCATTTTGACCATAAAGAAGTTCCAAATCTCTTGTGTGAAAAACTGATGTAAAGGCAGCAAAGAAATAATGGGAAATCCTTACCCAAGCATCATATTTCTTTAAAGGTGGCCATTTTTTATTGGAGTAGCAGAAAGATGGTGGTAGATAGATTCGAGGTAAATGTAGGAAGAGATGAATCTTCCATCACACCTTTATTCTAAAGCTTTTTGCTTTTCCACTGACGCTGAAATCAAACACATCACTCTGTTCCTAATGACCTCCAGTGAAGCAAACAGCAAGGAGAATTTTATTCTCTCGCTGAGCCCTCATAATGCCCCGTCCTCTCTAGTTTCCCAAAGGTGTGCTCACTTTCAGTTCGTCGTTCTTCCAGGGGTCACCATCTGCACGGATGCTTCACCGGCTGTCTGATCCTACAAAAACAGTCTCCAAGGTTTGGAATTTCCTTCTCTATGCAAACCTTCTAAAAATAAAGGCTATGTGGGAACAGCATTTCTATTTCTAACATGCTTCTAGCCAAAGCATGTGTAACAGGAAAGCTTTATAATTTGAAAATTGGCTTGCAGTTATGGAGGACAAATAATAAATTGCTCTACAATAAAGCATTGCAGCATGGAACATGGTGCACAGAACGCTGCCTGGCACAAGGGCAGAGCCCAAAGAGCACATGTGGAATGGTTTTTACTGGACACTTACTGGGTGATCGGCATCAAGCTCAGAACCATACATGAGAACTCTGTGAGAGCATCTGTCTAACTCAGAGATCTTCCGGGGAAACCAGGGCACATCCTCTAACTCTGTTGAAAACACAGTGCAGGTTCAAAAATATTAGCGCACATATTACGTTTCCCCCTTGGAGACATTTGTCAGATTGCAAAATCACCCAATGAGCAAAAACGAGCCTTGCCTTCTTCTTCGGTCCAAATGTTCTCCGGCGGATTCAGCGTCACAATTGTGGTTTGAAATTTCAACAACTGAATGAGCTCGTTGAATTCTGTCTTACCACACTCACAGTCCACAAAGATTTCAACCTCAGAACTTCTGCGCCGGGATTTCCTAGATTCGATATGCACCATGTTGACATGTTTTTCCTGTGGAGACACAAACAGCATCTTTAAAGCACGTTCAGGGTACAACGGGCTGTTCTTGTTCAACTGCTAAGCCACAAGGTCCCGAGTGTCCATGAAAGGAGAAAACAATTCCCTCATTCTCTGATTGACTGAAACTTGGAAATGTTTCCAACCATTTTCTCTATTGATAAAAAAGCTGTATATTTATGTCTCGGGGTCAGGGTGGGGGGGTTCCATCTCATTTTAAAAGTGGAGTAGAGGAGGATATTAAAGATATATAAAGAGCCTTATAAAATGTATTATAATTATGAACATCATCATTTCCTAGAATGGTTCACATCCCACTGGTGAAATGTATGAGGGAAAATAGGTTATCCTTTACTTATGTGTGTGTGTGTATATATATATATATATATATATTTCTGTTTCCAAAAGAACATAACTAAAACTCAAACCCCTGATTTATGGTGATAATAAAGTTTCCTTTTGAAGTAAAATTGTGCAAAAATAATTAAAAAAAATAAGTACATAGTATAAGTGGCAGGCAAATTTGGCAGAAACTGGAAAATGATAGGAAAAATTACTGAAGTATGGGAAATTACCTGAACTGTAGCCCACCTTGTGGGGAAATAAAGAAAAAGGAGCAAGAAAAGCAGCTAAGAGAAGATCTCTGAAGGCAAAACCAAAACAAAACAAAAAGAGAAACAAATAACTTACTGTTGAGTGAGGAGGCTAAATAATGGTAAAAATAAAGAACCCCTAAATGGGACCACTTTGGAATTGTTCCCTTCAGCAAGCTGCGAGGATGTGCCTCTACCACTATCACCCCACGGCAGTTTCCAAGGGTAAAGTCTCCTTACAATAAGGTACAAGAGAGGACAGGAATTTAATATTTAAAAAGCAGGGGTAAATTTCCCCAGTGATGTAATCTTCCTTACCGCTTAATTCAAAACTAAAGCTTTCTTCTCTATCTCAGCCCATCCCCAAATAAGCAGACATCTCCCATCACTCCAGATAGTACACTCTGATTATCAGCACAATTTCTAATACAATCCTGGATCTTTCAGAATTTTCAGCATAGGAGCAGGGCAGGAAGTTTCCAATGCCAGAACAAGATCAAATCAAACAGCACCCTTTCCTATATCAAGAATTGAGTCATGTAACCAGGAAACTAAATACTCTTTTACTGTATTTTTATTAACCTTCGCAAAAATGCCGTATTTTCTAAATTGTCTGATTATAAAAGTAAGACCAGTATTAAGGTCAAGGTTGAAGACACATCCCATACATTGTATCACTTTGGGCAGTGGATGTCCACTGGTTGAGACAGAGTAGGTATTTTTTTGACAAGGGAGTTCAGGTGGCTTAACTGGTTTAGCTAAGAGCTAAGTCCCCATGATGGCAGAGTGAAAACTTGAGTCTAGGGCTGCTAACTCAGTCCCCAGGGATTTATCCACTGCACCCAGCTGTCTAATTGAATTGGCCTGCTTTTGGGCACTGTGTGGAGACAGCTCTTGATGATATAATTATGTGTAAAACATTTCCCCAGATTTCCATTACCACCGTTTATGGTGTCTGGACCTTGCCTTCAAGGTCAAAACAGAACAAGGAAATATTTACCAAATCAAACTGCCACTTCCTCTTCTGTGATCATCAGAGAGGTGCATAATAATATTTCATGTTTGTACACTTTACAAAGCACTCACACTCATATTATTTCATCATATCACATTAAGGTAGGAATGATTATTGCTATTTTACAAATGAAGAAATTGAACGTAGGAAGCATCTAGTGATTGGCCAAGCCAGGAGAACAGATCTGAATATTCTGACCGTAATTCCAGCCCTCTCTGCTCTGTACCAGCAGCCTGAGGCCCCCGCCCCATGCAGAGCTAGGCTGATTTTACAGCTCTGATGAGCAGCTAATACCCATAAATGAAAAGTGTTTGTAAGGGAGCATACTTGATAAGGGATAGGGGAGGTGTCAGTGTACCCAAATAAGAGGGCAATAGCTTTTCTAAGCTTTTTTAGCCCCATCCCAACCAGGCTTTAAAACACAGATCTGAGCCTGGGAAAGGGCTACTGCATTTTTTGTAAGACAAAGGGAGAAGTGGCCCTACCACTTATACATGAGGAGTGTGACTCATCTTTATGAAAAGACACTAAAGTTCATGAATCAATGAGAATACCTATACTAACATACCTTACTTTATGTAATAAGTGTACTATTAGGAAATTGTGCACTACTCAAATGTTAACTATTCAAATCAGGCTCTTGATATTTAAAGAAACCCTGTTAAGCTCCTTTTGTACTTGCATTTTCAGGTGTGAGGCTCACATTTTTTAATTACTGACTTCCTCACCTGAGAACAGTCTGCAAAGTTCCTAATAACTCTGAATTAATAAATCATAGTTCACATAAATCAGCTTACATCATTGTCTGACAGATAACTCTCCTGGTAAAGCCTTGTGAAGTTTGGCTTCCTTGAACTTTTCAACACATTATCTAGAAATTGAGTCAGTAAGGTTTCACACCAGATGCCCAGGTATTGTAACCAGGTACACTGTCACTTTTAAAGTTACACGATGATATTTTACATTCACCTGAAAGAGTCTCAGCGCTTTTACCAATCCACCAACTTCATTTTTCAAAGAGAATATGACTGCTGTCTTGCCACTTTCGGTAGCACTTTCAGTTTTGTTGCTTCCCTTGTTGCCTTTCTTGTCATCATTTTTGCCAGAATTAGCTTTATTTAGCTTCAGGAAGGCAGAGGCACAAAAAAATTTATCAGTTAGGATTCCAGAGTCCTCCATAACCGATTTCTTTTCAGATATTCCATTCATATGCCAGAAACCCCACAATCACATCAACTCAAAGTGACGTTGTCAAGTCACTCATAACTTTCAGTTATAATTATTGATCTAATTTACTCTTTGCCGTTATTCTCCAGGGCCCTAAGATATCATCTGGTGGCTGAAATCAAAGGAAAAACAGGTTTGTTTCATTTCAATAGCAAGAAAAGCATCTGACCATCATAAAATATCATATATGAATTAATCCCTGCCCGTTTATCTTACAGGATAAAATTTCGTCTGTTAGCCTAATTGCATCACATGAAACTGTATAAATTACTAAACATAACAAAACTGTGACCAAACATATATTTTCCCAATAATATTTCTAGCTTCAATTGTATCTTTAAAACAAAATATCCATTTCATTCTGAAATCTGTCAGGACATGTACTGAAGGTGGTAACGTTACTTTCTGCAATTAGATCCACGCTATCAACACGAATCTACCTGTAGAAGCTCAGCAGAGAGGAGAACATTCAATTTTAAGGCCACGTGTGTCAGCATATGACATCTGAAAAGTGGCTCCTAAAATTCAGCCACCATCAAGGCAAACAAGAAAAGAAGAAAGAAGGATGCAAGCTAGCTAGCTAATCATAAGGAACAAACAGTAGAATCTGAGGAACTGAAAAGGATTAGCACTTCATTACCACACAAGATACTCTAATACATGATTAAGTAACGGTAATTAGTCCTGTTGGCTAAAGATAAAAATGACATATTACAGTAATTCAGATCACATTATTAGAAATGCAGGGGGAGAAAGCTGGAAACTTTCATTTGACAGACAGTGCAAAATTATGATGTATTCTTGGTGTGTTCTTCACATGGAAATGCAGCATTGGGCAAAAAGAGAACTTTCTCCCTGGCAGATGGTGACGTAATATAATCACACTCATGAAACTGAGAAATATATGTTTGATGTTTCTACATGTGAACAATGATGTGCCATTGTCTTTCTCTGATTCCTCCACTGGCTTTATATGCCCATGTTAGTATTGCTTCACTCATCAGATTTATATATAAAAGAAAAGATAGAAAGATATTTTATTATTTGTGACTTGAGGGAAAGTTTAGTCAGACATTACAGTTGACTGTATATTTAGTCACTAAAAGTCAGTTTTCTTAGTATCCTCAACATCTGCCTCCTCCTCACCATGCAACACACAGATTTTACATATTAAAAAAATATTTTTTTTACATGAAAGAATTATACATTAAACGTCACTCTGAGTTTTCTGGTTTCCCTTCAAGCAGGCCATTACGACTTAGAAATTTCTCAGTGTGATATCTCATTCCAAATATTCATGATATTTAAATGTTAGAAAATCCTTTTACATTTTGGTCTCATTTTCACAGAATAATTTACACAGATCCCCAAAATTTGCCATGATTACTTCTGAACATTTTTAGCAATAATAATATGTCAGTGCAACACAACCCTCTGGCACATATTTAGAGCTACAGTATTAAAACAGATTTTTCCATGGTACAGACTGAATTGGAATTGGTTGATAAACTCCAATAGTGTAGTAATGAAATACCATTTAATATTTTTAATGACTAGAAACGAACACATTTTTCTTTCACTGCTGTTTTTATTAAACCCAGAAACTGTTAATCTCAAATTAGTATCTAAAATCTTGCAAAAAATTACTTTTTAATTGTTTTAATATTTTAAATGTAAAAATTCCTTTAAATAGTGAAAGAAGTGGCATATTGTTTTCGTTACTTCATCAATTAAGCTGGAAAATGGAGTAATGAGGAACGCAGAAAAACTTTTGAAAGGGGCCCAATATTTCTGGGCCCCTTGTATTCAAATAGCTTGTATCTGGAGACAAGAACAGAAAATATTACTTCTGTGTTTAAAGACCAGGCTTTGTAAATGGACAGGAGTGTAGGGGACAAAATAATCTTGTAGGAACCACAGAAATCTATTTACTCTCTTCTTCCGGTTAGTCCTCATAAGAAATGCCCTTACAAAATTCCACACACTTTTTCTGGTTGTGAATTTAAGACATTGTTTCACACAACCTCTTATTCTTAATTATCAGGAACTTCTTAGCTTTCTTCTTATAAACTTTGAGGAAAGGAAGTTTAGCACATAGAGCTCAGTATACCCATTTTATGGAGGAAGGAGGAAAAGGTGGACAGGGTAGACAGATGATAAAGGAGGAGGAGGGTGCGCTCACCCTACACCAGTTGTCCATATGGGGAGGACAAGGAAATGGCTACCAGAAAACACTCTTTCCTCTGGACAGTGCCAATACTCTGTACTCACTGTTAAGCTGCCAAGTAAGTGATGCTCTTCCGGCAATGCTGAATCCAGGGAAAACCCTCTCCTTGCCCAGTATTTACTGGAAAACATCATCATTGCCGGCTGCATGGGTCCTGATGCAATTTGCTTTCTCTGCACCAGGTGGAGCAGTAGCAGCACTGGTGGTGCTTGAGATAGGAAGGGGCGTCAGACCAGCTGCTTGCTTGGGGCGCTGTCCAGAATCCTGGAGCTGAAGAAAGAGCAATGTGAAGCCTCCCCTCCGTGGGCTCCTTTATATGAGCAGCTGGGGACTGATGAAAGACTGATTAGAAAGAAACTCATTTCTGGTTGGCGATGGGCATGGTCAGATTACAGACCTGCAGCCTGAGGTTATCTGTGCTAGCGGCGCGATTCGTTTCATAGGTCGAGTAGCTGTTTGGGTGAGGGTGGCAAAGAACAATAAACAAGGGGAGTGTTATTTGTACAAGGAAACATCTGTCCCTCTCATCTCTCAAGCTTGCTACTGGCAAGCTTACGTCAGCTTTTAAGGGACTGTGAATTCAAAGATTTGGTGCTTTCTTCTTCTTTATGTCTTTCCAAAAAGGGGAAAATAATGTAAGAAATATCAGGACTGCTAAATCCTTAAGCCATTTTGTTTTATGTTAATACAGTTTTCTGACCTGGTAGATTTTATGACTGTGCGCATGTTATGTCCATGTGTGCGCGTGACGGCTTTCGTAAAAGGCACTGCTTCCAAATCGCGTGAGGCCTCTGTGTGGAGGGATATTGTATCATAAAGGAAATGTGAGGCTTTGATTAAGCTGCATGTACAGACAGCTCAGATGCTAGTCCTAGAATTTTTCTAAGTGGCAAGTAAAAGGAACTAAGTGCCTACATATCAGTTTTGGGGTTAATGCTGTCGATGGCTAACTGAAATTTGCCTCTCCACTTGTAACTAGATCACATTCAAAATGAAACCTGCATAGACCCATTGATATCCTTACCATTCAAACTTCTGAGCTCCACAAAATTCACCATGCCACAAGAAAGTTTTCTAACCTCCTGAAGCAGGGAAGACCCTTAACCAAATACGCTCGTTTGACTGCAGAACTGAAGAAATTGGAGGCTAGCACTGTTTGTCTATGTACAGAACAAGATGCAAATTTTTTTCAAAATGAGAATGGGTGAGCTAATATTAACTGGATTTTAATAGTTTCTGGACTCTTGCTGGTTATTTTTTATCTAATTCTGGAAATACTCCTCTAAAGATCAGCTCTGACCAGATAATAGTAAAGGCAAGTTTAAATGTGCAGAATGAAGTAATGTTAATAATAATCATAGCGATCATGAAGTGCTTAGTATTTTGCCAATTTTATTCCAAGCACTTCTGCAGGTCAAAATGAGATTCATAATCACAACAGTACTTAGAAGACAGTCACTGTTACTTATATTTTATCTATGTAAAAACTGAGGCACAGTGAGTTTAAGTAACTCGCCAGATGTTTACAAAGCAAAAGAGTGGTAAAGGCAGAATTTGAATTAGGAAATATGGCTCCAGAATCCATGACCCCAGCTTCTCTAGGGAAGACTATTCCGAACAGAGAAAAACATCTTAATAAAAATAGATTCAAGAGACCATACCTAGATTATTTCAGCTGGAAAGGATTTAGGAAGATGACTAATTCAACAAACATTTTTCAGTTTGTGTAAGGCATCGAAAATGAGTCTTGCGGATGTAAAGGTGAATGTGATGCAGTCACTCCCTCAAGGAGATTACAGTCTAGCAGAAAGAAAAAGACATGCAAATAGACTCAGGAAATAAAATATAATGACTTCCCTAAAGAAGACGTTAGAAACATAAGGGAAAGAGTGTTCAATGCAACCCCACAGGAGAGTCAGAGATTTCTTCAAGGTGTGGCCTAAAAGCTAAACTTTAAAAGTGAGCTTGCAACTCGGCAGGTGAACTCCCCCTCATGTGGGACATGACTCCTGGGGGTGTAAATCTCCCTGGCAACGTGGGACAGAACTCCCAGGATGAGCCAGGACCCAGCATCATGGGATTGAGAAAGTCTTCTTGATCAAAAGGGGGAAAAGAGAAATGAGAAAAAATAAAGTTTCAGGGGCTGAGAAATTGCAAACAGAGTCAAGAGGTTATCCTGGAGGATATTCTTATGCATTGGCAGGAATTGCTCACTATTATTATCATTCACCCCTGTGTGGAACAAGTTTCTACTACGTTGCGTTAGGAGGCCACAGGTTCAGCATGACAAAAACTTTCAGCAAATGATCCCTTTATTTTTTGCACAGAATAAAGTCCATAAAGGACAAATTTCTCCTTGTCACTTATACAGCCCAAAGAGTAAAGACAGCAGGGAAAGTCCCATCACAGCCAATCTCCTGGGGTGGACAAAAACGTTCTGGTCGATGTAAGTAGATGACACCTCTGCATGCCCCACTTCATTCTCAAAGGACAGACAAGTCTACACTGTTTGACTGTGGTTTTTATCCACCTGGTGGCGGGGGGATGGCCCTACCACTGAGAATTCCTGTTCTGATAAACATCTGGGGCTGCTCCTTCCAGGCTTCTGGGCCTTTTCATTAAACTTACCACCCCCCACCCCCACCCCAAGTTGTGGAATGGCACACAGTAGAAAGGAGATGGGGGTAGCAGGCAGGAGTTTGGTCATTTATTACCTCCCAGTGTCACTTCCCCAAAGAAAGAGGTGCAGTAGGTCAGTTCTATGATGGCCACTTAACAAGTGTCTGTGATTTCTCTAGCACCCTAATTTCTTCAACTTAACCACATGAATGAATATCATACTAACTAAATTTATAGCATATCCAAGGTATATTCTGGATCTAGTTGTATAGTAACTTATCAATAAAAGGAAATGAAATAAGCCTGACATGACTCACTTTTAGGAAAACTCAAGAAGACTCCTACATAACGCCATTTTCTTTTCTAAGTATTCACAAACTTAGAATCATCGCAAATAGCTTAATGTAAGTAGCCATCTATAATGGCACTTTATAAGTGGATTAAAAAAATAAGGCTGTAGCATGGGAGGAAAGTTAGAGGTTCCTTTAGGGCCTTAGAAAATTCTTAAAAGTTTTTCAATTGACTTTGAGAGGAGAGTCTTCACAAAGTTGATTATTAGTCATGACAGTCAATAGGAATGTTATACTTGTGTTCACATAAAAAAATTTCCAGGCTAGTATAGCCCTCAAATGGCTCCTACCGCTTCCACTCATATTACAACGGATGAAGGTGTTTATAACACTATAGAAAATTACGTGTTCCTGTTTTCATTCCTAAATACCACAGAACATGTCAGTTCAAAAAAATGCATAAACAAAGATAAAGAAAAAAATGAATTTAAACTTTGCATGATTATGTTGACATAACCACCCAGACATCTAAACAATACAATCTAAAATTAAGTCACACAGAGTAATTTAGTGCCAGTGTCTGACTGAATGTTTCTAATGTTGTAATATAACCCAAAACAGCTAACCACAACCTTAAGCATCAATTTTTCTAGTGATAAAATATTTACTTACTGTCAGTAGATACTATTTCCCATACTACTAAAAATGCTTTATGCAGACATGATATGTGGTTGTTTTTAATATGTGTGATTATTTGCTATATTTGGCCAAGAGTGTGGACCTGAGAATGATCAGACTTCATTAATTAGTAGAATGGTATATGTCTTATGCTGTGTTCTCATTATCATGCGTTTATGACCTCCTTCATAAATATAGACTAGATAAGAGGGGGAGTACATTTAAGCACAATTTGAAGAGGATAAAACTGAAACACAATAAGATAATGATTTATATTGTGGTCAGTGAGGCAGTGGCTCAAATGAAACCAGAACATACAGTTCAAATTTGAAATCAAAATTACCTCAATCATTGGGAAGCAAACCAAATGATGCTACAAGAATGTACTGCAGGATAAATGTTTGGGAAGTAAAAGCAAAGCACAGAGCTTTAAGATTAAAAAAGATGGCCTATGTTAGTGTCTATTTGGTTGCTATTCAATAATAATGAAGATAAATAGCATTTATTAAATAGTTAATCATTCCTGGCTCTATATTAAACATCTCATATGTACCCCATCTACTACTCACAGCCCTGTAAGGTTGGGATTATTCCCATCTACACATGAGAAACAGAAGGCTCAGAAAAGGTTACACCCATAAGAAGTAACTGGCCAAGTTTCAAACCCATGACTATCTAACACCAAACCCTGAGCTCTTATCCACAGCTTAACCCTTGAGTTTTACATCAAAAGAATAGTGAATGCTGATGTGATGTCATCAACATGGTGATATAAACAACTACTGAAAACCTATCCCTAGAGATTCAGCAAAAAAAGGACAATTCTCACTTCTTCAGAACTGTGAATGAAGGTAAAGCATGGAGAAAGATCAAATAAGTGTTGAATCAAAGAAAGAGAAAAATATCAGGTAGGAAACTTCCATCCTGGACTGGCCAGTCCTCTCCCCAACCACCCTCACTTGGTCCCACGCAGCTCGGGAAGTGCACAGAGACAGCAGCCAGGATTCCTCTCACCTCCCTCTGGAGACACAGACTATAAAATCTTTCACAGCAGTGCAACAGATCTCCACCTATATCCAGATACAAAGACACAAGCCCACAGGAACCCATGATAGTACATAAGCCACTGAGAACGGTGGAGTATAAAAGGGCAACAAGGAGGAGTTTCCAAAATGGAGGATTAGCCAGATTTGGGCTGGCAAAGTGAGGGCACAGGAACCCTGCAGTTTCATCCCTGCCTACTCAGATACTACAGGGCTCCCGAGGTAAACAATTCTGATAATGGTTAAGTCACCAAAAAGTCCATCTGCTGGGCAGTCCAGAAAATGCAGTGGAAAATTACAGGGCCTTTTAGAGCCTCTCCAGACCCTATCCCAGGCACATTATAGCTGGTCTTCACCCTCTGCATGGGTACCCAGACCTGTTTTGGCTGAGAATACAGATGATCCAACTATCAAAGCAGTGCCCTCATACAAACCCAGGTAACAGCTAAGTCCTAGACAAGAGAGAGAAAGCATCCTTCAGAACAGAAACCTCAAAATAATCAGATGACCAGATATCAGCAAAAAATTACAAGGCATATTAAAACTAAAGAAGAAATGGTCCAGTCAAAAGAACAGATCAAAAAGTCAGAGACACAAAATCTTGAACAAGTAATCAAAGATGTACAAACAATTCTCCTGAGTCAATTTAAAGAAATGAAGAAAATCTGTATAAAAAGATAAGGTACAGGGCAGGCCACGGTGGCTCAGCAGGCAAGAATGCTTGCCTGCCATGCTAGAGGACCTGGGTTCATTTCCTGGTGCCTGCCCATGTCAAAAAAAAAAAAAAGATAAGGTATATTAAGATGACACTAGAAGAACATAAAGAAGAATTTGAAAGAATACACAGAGAAATAACAGACATTATGGAAATAAAAGATACTGAAGATGAAATTATATATGTAGATGCACAACAGTGGATTTGAAGAGGCAGAAGGAAGAATCAGTGAACTAGAAGAAAGATCTACTGAATTCAAACAGACAAAAGAACAAATTGAGAATAAAAAGGAAAAATTTAAGCAGGGTCTCAGGGAAATGATTGACAACACAAAGTGCACAAACACACACATCATGGGTGTCCCAGAAGGAGAAGAGAAGGGAAAACGGTCAGGAAGACTATTCGAGGAAATAATGGCTGAAAAGTTTCCAACCCTTATAAAAGGCATAAATATGCAAATCCAAGAAGCTCAATGTACTCCAAATAGAATAAATCCTAATAGACCCACTCTAAGACACATACTAACCAGAATGTCAAATGCCAACAAGAAAGACAAAATTCCAAAGAGAAGAAGTGATTCACCGTATACAAGGGAAGCCTAATAAGATTAAGTGCTGATTTCTCATCAGTTACCATGGAGGTGAGAAAGCACTGACACAATATATTTAAGATACTGAAAGAGAAAAATTGCCAGCCAAGAATTCTCTATCCAGCAAAACTGTCCTTCAAAAATGAGGGAGAATTTAAGATATTCACAGATAAACAGAAGTTGAGAGAATACATTAATAAGAGACTACCCTATGAGAACTACTAAAGGAAATTCTGCCAGCTCAAAAGAAAAGACAGGAGAGAGAGGTCCAAAGCAGGGTACAGAATTGAAGACTATTGGTAAAGATGACTTAAAGGAGAAAAAGAGAGAGAGAGAAATAGATCTGACAAACAAAAACAAAAGGATAAGATGATTAAATTAAGAACTGCCTTTACTGTAATAACTTTGAATGTTAATGGATTAAACTCCCCAATCAAAAGACACAGATTGGCAGAATGGATTAAAAAATATGATCCATCTATATGCTCATTTACAAAAGACTCATTTTTCACTTAAAGATACAAACAGGTTGAAAATGAAAGGATGAAAAAAGATATTTCACACAAGTGGTAACCAAAAAAGAAAAGCTATGATAGCTATACTAATATCAGACAAAATAGACTTTAAATGCGAAAATGTTATAAGTGATAAAGGACACTATATATTAATAAAAGGGGCAATTCAACAAGAAGAAATAACAATTATAAATATCTATGCTGCTAGTCAAGGTGCCCCCAAATACATGAAGCAAACACTAGCAAAACTGAAGGAAATAATAGATGACTCTAGCATAATATTGGGATACTTTAAGCACCACTCTCTACAATAGATAGAACATCTAAATAGAGCACCAATAAAGAAAGAGAGACCCTAAATAGTGTGATAAGTGAACTATACCTAACAGACATTGCACCCTAAAACAACAGGATATACATTCTTCTCAAGTGCTCATAGAACAGTCTCCAGGACAGATCATATGCAGGGATACAAAGCATGCCTTAATAAATTTAAAAACATTGAAATGATACAAAGCAATTCCTCTAATCTAATGGAATGAAGCTGGAAATCAATAACAAATAGAGAACCAGAAAATATACAAACAACAAACTTTTAAACAATCAGTGGGTCAAAGGAGAAACTGTAAGAGAAATCAGTAAATACTTTGAGATAAATAAAAACAAAAACGCAATATATCAAAACTTATGGGATACAGTGAAGGCAGTACTGAAAGGGAAATTTATAGCCCTAAATGCCTACATTAAAAAGGAAGAAAGAGCTAAAATCAATGACCTAACTGAACAACTAGAGAAACTGGAGAAAGAATAGTAAACTAATCCCAAAGTAAGGAGAAGTAAAGAAAGAACAAAGATTAAAGCAGAAGTTAATGAAATGGAGAATTTAAAAAACAATAGAATCAACAAAACTAAAGTTGGTTCCTTGAGATGATCAATAAAATTGACAAACCCTTAGCTAGACTGATAAAGACAAAAAGAAACTGTAAATAAAATCAGAAATGGGGCGGGGAGTATCACTGACCCCAAAGAAATAAAAAATATCAGAAGTGATTACTATAAACAACTGTATGCCAACAAGCCAGATAACTTGGATAAAATGGACAACTTCCTAGAAACACAAACAACGTACATTGACTGAAGAATAGAAGACCTCAACAAACCATCACAAGTAAAGAGATTAAATCAGTCATCAAAAACCCACCAACAAAGAAAAGCCCAGGACCAGATGGCATCACAGGTGAGTTTTACCAAGCATTCCAAGATGAATTAATACCATTCCTGCTCAAATGCTTCCAAAAAATTTGGAGAGGGAACATTACCTAACTCATTCTATGAAACCAACATTATCCTAACACCAAAGCTGAATAAAGATATTACAAGAAAAGAAAACTTCAGACCAATCTCTCTAATGAATATAGAGGCAAAAATCCTCAACAAAATGCTAGCAAATAAAATCCAACAGCATATTAAAAGAATTATACACCATGACCAAATGGGTTTTATTTCAGTTATGCAGGGTGGTTCAACACAAGAAAATCAATTAATGCAGATATCACATTAACAAACTAAAAGGGAATACCACATGATCATTTTGATTGATGCAGAAGAGGCATTTGACAAAATTCAGCATCCTTTCATAATAAAATCACTTCAAAAGATAGGAATTGTAGGAAACTTCCTCAGATGATAAAGGGCATATATGAATAACCCATAGCTAACATCATACTCAATGGTGAGAGACTGAAAGCTTTCCCTCTAAGATTGGGATCAAGACAAGGAACCCCACTGTCAGAAATACTATTCAACATTGTGCTAGAAGTTCTAGCTAGGGCAATTAGGCAAAAAAAGAAATAAAAGACATCCAAATTGGAAAGGAAGATGCAAACCGTCACTATTTGCAGATGGCATGATCCTATATTTAGAAAATCCAGAAAAAATGACAGTAAAGCTACTTGAGCCCGTAAGTGAGTTCAGCAAAGTAGCAGGATACAAGATCAACACCCTAAAATCAGAAATGTTTCTATACAATAGTACTGAGCTATCTGAGGAAGTGATAAAGAAAAAAATTCCATTTACATTAGCACCTAAAAGAATCTGTTCTAGTTTGCTAGATGCCAGAATGCAACACACCAGAGAAGGATTGGCTTTTAATAAAAAGGGATTTATTTCATTAAAAACATGTAGTTCTTCAGAGGAAAGGCAGCTAACTTTCAACTGACATTCTTTCTTAATGTGGGAAGGCACAGGATGATCTCTGCTGGCCTTCTCTCCAGGTCTCTGGGTTCTAACAACTTCCTCCAGGGTAATTCCTTTCTGCATCTCTAAAGGCCTGGGCTAAGCTGCGAGTGCTGAGAAGAGGTATGCTGAGCTGCTTTGGCTGTGCTACGTTGACCTCTCTCACTTAAGCTTCTAGCCAATTAAATAAAACATCATTCACTGCAGTAGTTACACCTCCTAGCTGACTGTAGATGTAATCAGCAACAGATGATGTTCACATGACAGTGGCTTATGTCCACAGCACTAGAACTAGGCACCTCCACCTGGCCAAGTTGACACCTGAACCTATCTGCCACACATCCACCGCTTGTCAACTTGGCAATTATACACATCACCTTAAATGATATTCAAGTAACAAAAATTCTCTTCTGGCTGTGGACGTATGAATCTCAAAACATATGAATATGCAAAGGAGGACAGTCACAGGATACAGGTTTTCATTTCCATAGGAAGAAATTGGAAGGAACACAGGAGTCATAAGACCCAAAGAGTTCTGAAAACCTGCAGGGCAAATACCATTGGACTTCAAAGTCTGAAAGTCATTTATCCTTCAGCTTTAGAAAGTGGTAGTCCCACCCTTTCCAAGGGCCTATGCAATGGCCCGCCTCTTTTCTGAATCAACCTCGGAGGACACTGAGACCACATTTTTCTTGGCTCCACAGTCTCCAAGCATCAGGGCCACTCCTGGGCTCTCCGCCATTTCTGGGGCACACGCTCAACCCCTCCATGTGGTGGCAGCGAAGCTCTCACCAGTCCCCAAGGAGCGTGCTGTACCTTCTCCAAAGCCTAAGGCTGCATGACTCTTCCACTGCAACAAGGTGGGAGACTCATCCTCACCCTTCAGGGCAAACTCACCCTCCATGATTATGGGTGGGTCCACTCTCCTGATCCGAGGTTTCTTGGCTTCAGACCAGAACTTCCATGATTCTCACTCTCAAACTCCAATTTGTCCCTTTTGTATCTCCCTTTGTCCAGATTGGCAGTGATTCTGTTTACACCAACAGTCTCTTCAAGCACTCCAGGACTTCTCCATCATTCTCTTCACAGTTCCTCCAAAATCTTCCCCTTATCCAAACTGGTCCAACATAACTGGTATTTGCAAACTCAGTAGCACCCCACTTCTCCAGTACAAAATTGCATTAGTTAGGGTTCTTTAGAGAAACAGAATCAACAGGAAATATTCATAAATATAAAATTTATAAAAGTGTCTCACATAACCATGGGAACGGGAACATAGATTTCAAAATCTATAGGGCAGGCTGTGAAGCTGACAATTCTGATGGAGGATCTGGACAAACTCCACAGGAGAGGCTTGCTGGCCGAAGTAGGAAGAGAGCCTGTCTCTTCTGAATCCTCCTTAAAAGGCTTCCAGTGATTAGATTAAGCATCACTCATTGCAGAAGACACTCCCCTTGGCTGATTACAGATGGAATCAGCCGTTGATGCAGCTGACATGAGCGTGATTTAATTCTATGAAATGTCCTCATAGCAATAGACAGGTCAGCACTCGCCCAACCAGACAAACGGGTACCACCACTTGGCCAAGTTGACACATGAACCTGACAATGACAGTCCACCCCCTGTCAACTTAGCAGCTATACACATCACCTTAAACCATACTTAATTTCTAAATAAAAAACAATGAAAGACATACTTTTTCTTTCATCTAACAATATTCAGCTGTCCTGCATATAACTGGAAACACATTAAATCTCTCTTGGCCAGTGGTGGCCAAGAAAAATATAATTTATTTATATAAATTTATATAAAATCTGTTGATTCTATTTCTCTAAAGAACCCTAACCAATACAGAATCATATATCTAGGAATAAACTCAACCAAGGATGTAAAGGACTTGTAAACAGAAAACTACAAAACATTGCAAAAAGAAATCAAAGACGACCTGAATAAATGAAGAGCTATTTTGCGTTCATGGATTGGAAGATTAAATGACATTCAGATGTCAATTTTATCATATTTAATCTACAGATTCAATGTAATACCAATCAAAATTCCAACAGACCACCTTGTCGGAATGGAAAAGCTAATTATCAATTTTATTTAGAAGAGTGAAGGGCGTTGGATAGCCAAAAACACTTTGAAAAAGAATTAAGTGAGAGGCATCCTACTTCCTGACTTTAAAGCATATTATAAAGCCACAGTGGCCAAACAGCATGATCATAGTCATATAGATCAATGGTATTGAACTAGAAGTTCAGAAATAGACCCTCAGATATATAGTCAATTGATTTTTGATAGGCTTCCAAGTTCACTGAACTAGAACAGAACAGTATCTTCAATAAATTCTCTTGGGAGGATTGAATATCTATAACCAAAAGAATTACAGAGGATTTCCTACTTCATACCCTATTAACAAATTAACCCCAAGACCTAAATATTAGAACCAGTGCCATAAAACTCCTAGAAGAAAATGTAGGGAAACATCTTCAAGATCTAGTGATAAGAAAGTAGTTTCTTAGAATTTACACCCAAAATACCAGCAACAAAAGAAAAAAAAATAGATAAATGGGAACTCCTCAAAATCAAATACTTCAGTGCTTCAAAGGACTTTGCCAAATGGGTGAAAAGGCAACTGACTCAATGGGAGAAAATTTTTGGAAACCACATATCTCATAAGGGTTCAATATCCAGAATATATAAAGAAATCCCACAACTCAACAAAAAGACAACCCAATTTAAAAATGGGCAAAAGACCACAAACATACACACAACACACACACACAAATGGCAAAAGACATGAATAGACATTTTTTTCAGAGAGTGAATAAAGATAGATAAAAAGCACATGAAAAGATGCTCAACTTCATTAGTTATTAGAGAAATGCAAATCAAAATCACAATGAGATATCATCTCATACCTACTAAAATGGCCATTATTCAACAAACAGGAAACTACATATATTGGAGTGGATGTGAAGAAATTGGAACACTAATCACTGCTGGTGGGAATGTAAAATGGTATAGCCGCTGTGGAGGATGGTTTGGCAGCTCCTGAAGAAGCTAAGTATAAAGTTGCCTTGTGAACTGGCAATCCCACTACTCGGATATACCCAAAAGATCTGAGAGCAGGGATGCGAACAGACATTTGCACACCGATGTTCATAGTGGCATTATTCACAATTGCCAAAAGATAGAAACAACTCAAGTGTCCAAAAACAGATGAATGGATTTTAAAAAATCTGGTATATACATATGATGGAATATTATTCAGCAGTAAGAAGGAATGAAATTCCGAAGCATGCAACCACATGGATGAACCTTGAGGACGTTACATTAAGAGAAATAAGTCAGACACAAAAGAACATTGTATGATCTTCCCAATATGTACTAATTGCAATATGTAAACTCATAGACATAAAATATAGAAATATAGGTGACCAGGATATAGAATATGGGTAAAGAACGGGGAGCAGCTGCCTAATATGTGCAGAATGTTTAACTATTAAATGTTTGGAAATGTACAGAGGTGATGATAGCATGTTATTGTGAGAGTGATTACAGTGCTGAATGGTGTGTGAATATGGTGGAAGGGGGAAGTTTAGAGTCATGTATGTCACCAGAAGGAAAGTAGGAGTTTAAAACATGTGAATGTATAACACAGTGAACTTTGTGGACAATGTCTGTGATTAATTGTATAAATATAAAAAATTCTTTCATGAACTACAGCAACTATATGACACTATTATAAGGAGTTAATAGATGCATAAGAAAAAATGTACCTATTGTAAACTATGTACTATGGTTAACAGCAATATTTAAATACTCTTTCATCAACAGTAATAAATGTACCCCATCAATACTATGGGTCAATAATGGTCGGGATAAGGGGTATGGGAGGAGTTGGTCTTTTTTTTTGTTTCTTTTCTGGAATAATGAAAATGTTCTAAAATTGATCATGGGGATGTATGGACAACTATGTCATGATACTGTGAGCCAGTGATTTGGATGGTTTGTATGGTGTGTGAATATATCTCAATAAAATTACACTTAAATTAAAAAGTAGAAGGGATGCTTTCTAGCACAGACAATTGCGTCAGGTGACCAGTTTGGCTGACTTAGATTCCCAGACTTGATAGGATAAATTTTATGTCCTTTTCAATAATACAAAATTCTTTATAAGGTTACTCAAACATCCACACACCACCTGAAGCCACTATTAACTCCTTGGAACAAATTCCCAAGTAAGGTATTATCTGTCCAGTAGTACCATCTATCAACTCAACTCACCTTCTCTGTGTTGACATAGGAATCTGATTCTAAATTATGATCAAGAAACTTTGGTTCAATGATGGCAGGTAGGTAATTACTCAAAAAAAAAAAAAGCAAGCATGCAAAGCCTCTAAAGTATTTAAAAGCAAACTTAATCATGAAGATTACATGATTTTTTTTTAATCCACAGAAATGCTCTCAGACCATGTGAGTCCTGAAGACAAATTTAGGAACCTTAGGAACGATTCAGGCCAGGTGTTGGTGGATTCGCTCCACTGGGAAGGTGATCAAAAGAAATGCTTACGAAGGTCAGAACCCTCTCACAAAATAAACTCACACTCTTCTGGATCTACCTTTTCGTGTCTAATTCTGAACTGTAGAGTTGAAGAGAGACATGGAAAATTCAGCAATCCAGACACGTGAAAAGCATTGCAAAATCAACTTTAGTCAAAGAAGTGGAATTTCTGTAGTAAACCAGAAAATCTCCTTTTCTATTTTACATATATATAATTTTAGAGGGTAGTATCTCTCCTCTCTGGAATGATTCTGTTGTAGTCCTGTTGTGATTAAGAGTAAGAAATTAGGAAGAAAGAATTCTGCAATGCCTGAGTGATGACTCTGGGATTTCACCATCTGAATTTAATCCACTGGACCTCAGGCAATGCATGCTTGCTCCTTCCCTAAGAGATGTGCCTCTGCCAAGACTCAACCCATTCCTTCTGTAAATTGTAGTCTATGAAGCTAGGGTTTCTTTTGTTGTCCTTATCAGGTATGAAATGTCAGTGGAAAAGGACTCTTTTCCCCTCCTGTACACAATCGATAAAACTTTGACACAAGACATTCTAAATAGAAAGTTTTAAGACTAGCTTGGAAAATATCAGTTATTTGGATATGAAGAAAGCTTGAGAGAACCATAAGGCAGGGTGCCCCCACCCCCGCCCCCCTTTGACAGTCCATTAACTTTTAAATTGAGTTCATCAAAGTTCTGTAAACCAAAGGAAAAAGGGAATTTGTCCCAAAGTTATTCAGAAGTTGAATTTAAATTTAGCAAGTTAACAAAAATTCAGTTTTTAGACAGTTTTTACACTCTGACACATAAAAAAGAATATAGTTATCTTAGATTTTGTCTTTTCAGAAGGAAGGAGACAGGAGCATCTATATTTATAATAATAGCATTACTTCTATTATTTTAGGAGCATAAAAAGTAAAAGAACTTAGTTTCACTCAGAAAACTTCATTTTTCTATTTTTACATCAACTTTTTGAGATGGGTGCTGTTAACTGGTAATGGCTTCCTAGTCAGCAAATACAACAGTTGGCTCATTTAATACTTGATTCAGCTATCAACCATTTGGTCAAACATTTTTTAGGGTGTACAGCCTCCAGGCCTGTGCCCTAACAGTGACTATGGCATGCAGTATAAATGCTGAGCACCCTAAAGTGATCCCGTGATACATACTCCACCGGGTAACATTTTCCTTTGCAAAGTGAACCAATGATATACAAGGAAAAATTCTAGTCCCTTGTACAATTAGGCTGTACAATAGCTAAGACAACCTAAAAACAGCAACTTTTGTGTTTCTAAAAGCACTCTACCAACCCACTCACTGGGTCTTATGCCTTCAAACAGACACCAACAGTGTTGGTGTTGGAGATGTCTGTTATTGACTGTCATTATCAAAAGCCCATGTCTCTAAGACTCAGTACGTCCTTTTAATTAAAAAAAGCTGAACTAGAACTGGACTTACTGATCATAGCTAAGCTTACTGGAATTTGTTCTTTTCATTCTGTCCTCTTGCATGTAGAGAGATTATGTGAGGAGCAGCACATCATGTAGGTATTTGAGGGAAAGGCATATTTAACTGCTTACCTACTATTCTAACATTGCGAGTTTATCTGTAGGGATTGAACCACATTAAGTAAACAGGGTAACTGTGATTCCTGACAGTTTTTAGAAAGAGACTGCTTTCATCACCCCTTATTTACCCTGTTGATGAGAAAGGGATTCCCACACTAGGGTTACAAGGATAGCCAAACACATAACAACTGACACTAGACAGGTGGGATTGACGACAGTTTATCAATCATAGGTACCCAGCCCAGGGAAGGACAATGCACATGATGCAGAGCCACATGGCGGTTGCATTCCAGTTGTAGGAAACAAGCTTTGTAGTATTGAGAGATTAGAATGACCTATGGTTCCTGCATGGGGATGTGATTGGCTTGTTTGAATTAATTCTACCATTCGGAGATAAACAAGATTTCGTCTGGTCCCCCTTGACAAGGAGCAGGTTTTGGCTAGTGGACTTAATCCACAGAAGCAGAGTGGAAAGACAAACTTTCAGTTAGGCCAGGTGAGGCCCTATGGGTTTCCATTAGGCATCAAGGCAGCATATAGTATTGAGACTTAATCCACAGATATTTTGATATTTTTTTATGGTGAGTTCATAAACTGTGTAATTTTACATGGGCTTAAGGAGGTCCTTTCATATCCAAAAGGAGGTAGAAGTGTGTCCAAACTAACTGCGCCCCCCCACCCCATCCCATGTTTCTAAGGACAATGCATTGTTTTTTCCTATGTCAAGATGGAGAGCCTGATAAATAAGAATGTATTTACAGAACCAGAAAAACACTTGCAATTACAGCAATCCTCACAAATCTACAACTTAAAACCCCCATATTATAAGGTCCCACGGGGAGAATCAGGCCAAATTCAGCTGCATCAAATGATATGGAGGCACATTAAAAGAATAAACAGATACTTAGCATCAGGTAATGACATTAGATATTGACGGAAATATTTCAGATTCATTTCAAATAATTTAATTCTATCTCATGCTCAAAAGTAAACTGACACTTTTCTTCAAAATGTAAGAATTAAGGAGACACTCTACATAAGGCTGAAATGACCATCTCATTTTTTACTAAAAATGGTGACTAGAGCAAATCCACCTTAGAAAATCACAGAACTACTTTTAAAAACAGGGATTTGTCTCCTTGACCATATATCAAAATGTTAACATATGAAACACAATATACAATGTTAATTCCCTATCTTCAGAGGGATCAAGAATCACCTGGATGCCTGCTGAAATAGATTCCTTGACCTCAACTCTAAAGATTCTTATTCTGTAGGCCTGAAAGTTGAACCTGGACATGTTTTCTGATAACACAAACCAACGATCTGGAAATAAGCATTTTGAAGATATTTTAGTTAATGGATATTCAGCACATAAAATCATTAACATGCATCATAGATTATATTATTATTCTCACATTAAATAATTTATAAGAATGGTTCTTAACTTTTGGGGAAAACTAGAGAAACATTGAGAGACTATGTGTTTTCTTACCAGAAATATGAACACATGCACACAAGAGTACACATATGATAAGAAGTTAATGCATCCCCTGAAAACCCCAAATGAAATAAATGTTTAAATAGTTAAGACTAACAAACATACCTGAACTATTTATTTCACCAATCTCAGTAGCTCAAGTTTATGTAGTATTTGTTAATTGGATTTTGTGAACTCAGATTAGGATTTATCTAGCACTATAATATCACTTTCATATCAAAAATGAGAGAAATGCATACTTTTTAGGAGAAATTATGTTTTAACAAGTAGTTTTATAATAAAACTTGACAAAAGTTCAACTTCCTGAATGTATTAAGATTAAAAAAAAAAAGAAGTCCAAAATAGATATCACTTTACGCACTGGAAAAAATTCCCAAAAAGAAAGCACTGTCCAGGAAGAACAAGAAGGACATCAAGATGTTCTGAGCAATTTCCTGAATAGCAGGAAATGAAAAACTGGAGATGGTGAGTTTTTGATCAGTTTACTTTTTTTTTTCCTTTCCTGAATAGGCTTACTCATTATTAACTGATAAAAGATAACACACATATGATATTAAAAACTAAAATCTAATGTTTCTACGCTCATGATTGCCAGTTAATGCCCAACTGAAAAAAAGTTAATTTAGTTGCCTAACTTTCTGGAGAAAAAAAAAACAGCAAACATCTACAGAACCATTTTAGAACTACAACTATATAGCATCAGTTGTACTATGCTGCTTTACTGAACCAGACAATTATATCCTATAAGGTAGCACTATGCCTATTTTCATGTTAAGAACTTTTTTCAGTTATACAAGGGTTCATGTTTCTTCCTCATTTACACAAATCATTCAAATGATTGTTTTAATCATATAAAAATATGAGCTGTGATGAGGTCCATATCTTGAGGTCCACTCCCCCCCCCCCATGAAGAACTTGCAGATGTTCCAAGTATAATTTAACTGAAAACACTACTTCAACTTCAAATTTATTTTAATGATATGTACAGGAGAACAAATTACAATTAAAACAAAATTGTTATGTTAATTCCACTTAACTTAAAATCATGCAACATTGCATGGTAAAAACAAAAGCTTCATTGATATACAAAAAAAAGTATTATCTTGAGCTTTGTGATAATACCTTGAAATTTTTCACATAAGCTTTTTCCAAAGATATTTTATAAAAATTTAAAGACCTGATTAATCAGATAATGCATTTTTAGGAAAGATAATAAACATTATTAGTAAAGTGAGGTTACAAGCAATTAAATTTTAAAATTACACCAGGTACAGGGTTGAATATATTCTCATGAATTAAATGTTTAAGAAAATAGTTTTGAAAAAGACTTCGTATTTAAGCTATGTATTAATTTTGTCAAATTGGGTTATATAAATCAATAGTCAAGTTTATTCAGTTAAAGAAAATATGCCTATTCTTTCTTACACTCATTTTATAAATAAGTACTTATATATAGTGTTTATATACAAGTGAAGAAAAGTTCAATGTAAAAAATATACTGCCAATTCACTTATGGTTGAAAGAGTTCTTTATATAGACATTAAATTGAATTGATGAAACTGTCCATTTTAAGTCACATTCAACCAGCATATATATTTAAGCTGAGTATTTTTGTAAACAATAGAGAGAAACAAATTTTTTCTTTTTTAAATTTCGGCACTGGGTAACAGTCTACTTCTCAGTCTAAAAGCTAAAAAGCTCACTGTTTAATTTAATCAAATCAAAACCACACTAAACTTAGAGTAAACAAAGTGAATGTTTTTCAAAGTGCATAATTTCCAACTCATCCACTTGTAATATTATCCAATTCTAGTTCATGAGCAAGAAAATAAAATGTACTTGGGTATAAAAATACTAAGGAATGTTATTGAAAAGAAAAGGCTATTTGGTAGAAGTAACTACAAAAATAATTAGTTTAAATCTTTGTAAAGCTTTAATGCAAGAACATCACAGTACACTTTCTTTCCATAAATCTCAAAGCATGATCAATACCAGAATTTTAAATTTTAGCCTTTCAAGTACTTGAAAAAGAGATGTAGTGAAGTGTCTCTTCAAAAATTAAGCAAGAAGAAGGATCATGCAGGTGTTAATCTGGTGACATTTGGGGTCACTGATATCTGTGTGGGGTTGACATCTCTGGCTCCACTGGCAGCATGTATAGGCAAGAAGTTACTCTGAAATGTACAGGTAGGACAACTAGTCATGCCAACATTGTCATCTTCACCAGTGTCTGAATCTGGTGTTGTAACTTCACTTTCCTGAAGTCCGAGGATCTCACAAACTGCTTGTGGCAATTCCTGGATAAGAAAAACACCCCGAACCATCATTTATTATAAAGTAAAAATATTCACAAGGTAATACTTCGATTTAAGCCTACATTGATTCCAGAATCTAAACAGTTGTTCTAATAGTGGAATTGTCATGTACCCTCTCACACCTTACTTCCCCACTCCAAATGAAATCCTAAAATATCTCAAAGGAGCAATGTAAACAAGCCACTTTTTATTGTAAGTGGTTCCCCGACGATCTTCTCTTCCAAATGAATCACTCTTCACCCTATCATGCCTACAAAAATACAGTTTTCTAATATATTTAGCGTATCCATTCTGCTTTTTATTATAATATCTTATTCATACATCTTTTGCTATCAATAAACAGAGGTTCCTTAAAGGGAAGAAATCTCTCACTGACATGTTTTGAACAGAGTACCTATTAAATAAATGTCTGCTAACTACTCTGTTTGGATTCATGAACAAATAAACACAAAAACCAAGTAAAAATTCTCATAAAAAATACAAAAGCCAAAATATATCAAAAGTATAATGATTTGGTTTGAATTCAGATCATAATATATCAAATTTGCCATGTTTCAGAAATAATTAAGAGCTTGACTGATAAAAATGTAATGAAATAGACCAAACTATTCACTTAATTATTTCTGATTAGCATCTGTTGTTGTTTGGGGATACTGCATATTTAAGAAGAGGTCTTACTCTGTATTCACTAACTCAACTGGGTAAAAGAACAATGCCTACATTAAATTCTGTAGCCTCTTCAGATGTCTATAGATAAATTTTCATTACTTTTGCCCTTTTTTACCTAATTATTAGATGCTTCCTTTATGGAATAGTCAACTGTTTTCAATTAAGTGCTGTAAATCTATAATGGTAACCAAAATGCTAGCCAATACTTTGTGTCTGCACTCAACTTGCTACAACTACCATTTATTTTACTTCCAAAAAGAAAAATCTTGATTGCAACCCACTAAAAACAAAACCTTGCAAGTATTTAAAACATTTTATACCTTGCATTTTACCATCTGTAGAGATATTGCTTCTGCCTTGCATAGTACATCTTCCACATCAATTTTCATGGACAATTCATTGATATGCTAAAATACACCAATAAAATAAATATCTGAAACTGAAAGCACTATTATATTTCACCATATTAACAACTTATTAACAGTTATATTTCACTGCAAATCAAATCCTTAAAATAAAAGTGCTCACACTACAAACAAACAAGAAATTCAATATATCTTTCATTAGACTATTTCAAGTTTTAAAGCTAAAGAATAGCTTAAGTTTATGGAACATTAAATCCAGCAGCTGTCCCAAGTCTACTATCTCAAAGTTAAAAGCAACAGACAATTGTTCTTTTATAATTAAACTACATAAAGTTTGTAGTTATATAACTACATAACTAAATTACATAAAGGCGATTTTGTTGAATTTCCTTTTCTACCTAATTAGCCAGGTAAAAATAACTGGCCAAATCAGGTCAGGATTAAGGTAATTCATAATACAGAGGTAAGGAAGACACTGTCTGCATTTTAGAACGTCACCTACTCTTTGGCACCAAAGGAAGAAAGGTTTATTATGTATAGAATCTAAATTTTCTGTAGCACATAATCTAACGCAACCTGTCTGGCCAGATCATTTAAACAATCCAAATACAGGGAATCCAGAATAAGAATGAGAGCTTTTAATCCTGTATGTCTGGATACATTCCAGAGTATATAAAGCAGATAATCAAAAATATTGGCAAAGTCCCTTGAGAGATGGGAGAAAAATTATGGAACTATTAAACTTTACCACCAGAGAAATTCCTGATATTGTACCAAACATTAGGGACACCCAAATCAACAGGCCAAGCCCTTAATCTTGAGGCTTGGTCTTATGAACCATATGTATATAGTGGAGAAGCTTATCCTACCTATAGGTCTGCCTAAGAGTCACCTCTGGAAGACTGTTCTGTTGCTCAGATGTGGCCTCTCTCTCTCTCTAAGCCCAATTATGCAAGTGAAACCACTGCCCTCCTCTCTACCTGGGACATGACATCCAGGGATGAAAGTCTCCCTGGTAACATGGGAGATGACTCCCAGGGATGAGCCCAGCCCTGGCACCATGGGATCAACAATGCCATCCTGACAAATAGGGGGAAAAGAAGTTTAACAAATAAGGTTCCAGTGGCTAAGAGAATTCAAATAGAATAGAAAGGTTACATTGGAGGTTACTCTTACGCATGCTTCAGTTAAGCATTGCTATCTATCATAACTTGCCAAACCCCAACCAAAACCATTCCTGCCAATCCTAAGGAATACCTAGGGCATTATATAAGATTCTACAAAGGTTCCATACACTAGGGTAATGTTCCAAAACCTACAACCTCCAGATAGGAGCAGATAAGTCCTGAAACATAGAGGGAGCAGCCTTTCCAGAATATCAACTAGTTCCATCCCCCTAGTTCCTATTATTGAAAGCCCCTCCCAAGATGAAAAAGTTAGAATGGCCATAGCCCAAATACCCCTAAAGAGGGGTAGAAAGAACAAAGATGATGGTGGAGTTATACAGAGAAGGTTGGGTTTATCAAATGAATACAAGTGCTGAATCATTATACTGATATTTCTTTTAGCCTCCAGTACTTTAGAGAGCAGCTAGAAATAAAAACCTAAAACTGCGGAATTGTAACCCACACCAAACTCTGAAATCTGTTCTATAACTAATTGTTGCGATGTACTTTGAAATTTATTGCTTTTATGTATATATGCTATTTAGAGAAGAAGGAGTATATCAGAGAAGATAGGCTTTAACAAATGAGCACGACTGTGGAATCATTATATTGGTATTTCTGTGGGTCTCCAGTGTCTTGGAGCAGCTAGAAGAAAAAAACAAAAAATCATGGAACTGTAACCGATACCAAACTTTAAAATCTGTTCTATAACTACTTGTTAAAATCTACTTGGAAATTCATTGCTTTTTTGTATATATGCTATATTTCACAATAAAAATAGAAAAAAATAACAGGCTAACAGGTATCTGTTGAACTGCCGTGACAGTCAATCAGTCCTAGCACTGACCATTATTAATATAAGTTATTCAAAGGATTCAATAAGACTCTAAGGATATGTTCTATATATCATTATCACCAACCAGAGGAAAGAGCCAAAATATTAAAAGCTAAATTAAAGCAATAGCCACCTTAAGTATTTCATTGAAGCCATAGTGCTTTTCCATTATTTGCTGCTTTTCTGATTCCAGAACAGCACAACAGAGAAGAAGATGGAAATTTTTACATGGAAGCTCAGTCCACATTACCTATAAAAAAATAGAACTATTTAATAAGCTATATCAACAGTGAAATTATTTTCCTCTCACGTACAATGCTGAACTCTGAATGACTTCTACACAGAGCAGAAGTTGCCTACTTGAAGCAGTTCACTATTTTTCTAGTTGGGAAACAAGGGGTTGAAAAGCCTTTCCTTTAGCTACAAAGGTAACATCAAGTTTAACAATATGTGATTATGATGAATCCCAAATGCGGCTCTTCAAATAATTGCATAAGCAAATCATTGAGCTTAACCAATATGATAAATGTTATTAATTAAGGAACCACAGCCATGAGGTAAAGTTTAAGGTGTAAATGGGATAGCTCTAGGGCTAGCAGCATTTTCAATATTATTCTGAACCTTCAGTTTCTCACTTTTAAATCATCTCCCATCACGGGGGGAAGGGGGAGAGTCAAATCCTAGAAATAATATTAAATTCAGTTAAGTAATACATGGGATTAAAAGCATGCAGAGATAGCCCTATATTCTAAATATATAAAAACCCTTAGAAGAAAACAAACAAACCCTTAGATCCTATTATATAGCTCAGAGTAACCCTGATTGTGACAGAAACTGAATCAGTTACCCAAAATGCCATGCAGAAAATGTCTGCCCAGTGGGTATAGTTCTTAATTACAGGTAATGCTCTATGATAAAAGATATAAAAGCCTTATTCCCCCAACTGCCCCGACTCACATATCTAAAAATATCTTTTCTGAAAGATGAAGACTCACATTAACAACACTAATAAAACATGTTTGGTATGTTTTTACTTCTTTCACCAGAAGTAAATCAAGTTGAAAAAGTTTCAGATCAGGCTCATTTTTTGAAAAATTAATTATAAAGCAATTAATCTAAAAAATTCCATTAAAAGTTTCAATTTATTTGATAAACACAGTTTGAGGAATTATTCTAGCCATATGGTAATAATATTCTCAATTCATTCTTTAAAGAAGTTGAGGTACTAATTTAACAAAATTGATAAACATTAAAATATGATTCCAGGTAGAGGACATGTGGATTTTACTTCAATAGCACAAGAGAAGTGAGCACAAAGTAATGACTTCAATCAGTGCATCACCCTTTCTATTGGTAGCACAAGTACTAATGATATAGGGGAGAACCCACGGCAATCAATTATTTTTTTTTCCAATTATTTTTTAAAAGCCTCATATAGCACAGGTTTCTGCTGTAAGTCTGTCATTCCCTGATATCCTCTATAAAGATAAGGCAGCAGTCATCATACCAATATTCTATTTTACAATCAAATGGATTTGGCAACCTAATAATTAAATGATACTTGAGAAGAAAATAGTGATTCCCTTTTTTTCATTAAGAATTGTTCTGGGGGCAAAACAGAATAGAAGGAAACATACCAAACACATGATAGTGGGTTAAAAAGGAAGAAAGGAAACCAAAAGGAAATATGGCAAAACACTGTCATATGTTAACTGTGGATAGTAGGATATTTGTTATATTATTCTTAGTATTTTGCTGTAACTTCAATTTCTTTAACAAAGCAAAACACAAGTCAGCTCACTCCCACAACCTCATAATGCAAACTAGCTACAGCACCATCTCAACTGATTGGCCTATCTTTGTCAAAATTTCCTTGAACTCTGGATATAAATTTATACCAGAATGCAGCAGAGCCTCACATAAAGTCCAGTCTCCTAAGGTAAGAACCCAGGCAGCAAATGGTCTATGGAACTGATTCTGGGTTACTTCTTGGCCCCAAATCTCACAGAGATAGTGACTTGCAGAACAAAGCTCCAAAAGGCCACATATTTTGTATAAGATCACTAAGAAGTTTGGAACACACTTGTCTTAGAAATTCAGTTAGACTTATTGCAGTCCATTTACACTCTATAAAATAGTTTCTTTCCACATCTATCTACACTCTTTATTATAAAGTAGTTTCTCTCAACAAAAAATATTACATTTGTATAATAATTTAAGAGCTTACCTCCCATAATCGAAGAATATCTAGAAAACTAAATTCCCTTTTAAACCTGATTAAAAGCCATCTGAAGCAAAAATAAAGGTATCCAGAGTCCTGAGATTCTAGACAGAAGAAAAAAATAGATAAAAAGATATGGCTTACTCTTCTTCTAAGTCAGAATACAGTGACCTATTCCAACCTCAAGTTTTTCTATGCATTTTGGGCCATTAAAGGTTTTATATTTGTAACTGCCTTCAACTAATTCAAGGAAACAATGTTAATTTTGCAGGTTAACTTTGAAAAAAAAAAAACACCAAACAGCAACAAATAATTCACATTAAGAATAAACTGTTTTAAGGCAGAATTTTACAAAGATAGTTTGGACCCACACTTACTCCTCAGAGCAACCCAGGCAATAGCAGTAAAACAGAACTGTCTTTAAAAGAGTTCTTAACATTTTCTTGGTCTTATCCTATAATTTGTTGGGTATAGTTTTGATTCACTTAACTTACCTAAGTAACTGCAAAATCCACTGTCCAACAACCGAAGTAAGGTACTTAGCTGTATTAGCTGCGTCTTCATACCTTGCATTTGTTCTTCAAAATTTTGATGCTTTAAAAGGAAATAACTGTTACCGTAACAATATTTAATAACTACTTATACATTATAATCACCTATAACTGAAACATTATCTAAGAACAAATGTAACAGTACAGGTTATATTAAAATATATATAACATTTAAAAAGTTAAAGCAATATTTAAAAAGGGGGAAAAGATAAGAGAATTCTTGATATCAAACTAAGAACTGCTTTTTCCTTCTATTCATTTGATTTAGAAAAAGAATGCAGGAATAGCAGCTATAAACTGATGCATATATGTAGTTCTTGCATAGCATAAAAGATTTGGTGAAAAACAATACATCTGGAAAACATTATCAATTTATTTCCTTGTCAAATATTTCTTCAAATTATTGTATGAAATAAAATTAGCTTTAGCTTTAACACACAGCTCATTTAAAAGAATCAACAAATTATGTCATAGGTTCATGACATCAAGGGAGTCCATGAGATCAAAACTTTATCATGGCAATACTTAAGATAGTATTTGCATTTTGTCACAAGTGTATAGTGGAGTTTTCCAAAGATTACATATCATGTGTGATATCATAACACACAAATGTAGGAGCAGATACAAAAATACAGCAGTCTGCTATTAAACCAAACATTAAAGAGATTGGAAAATGTAAAACAATGCTTTTGTTTTGGTAAAAATTTTCTCATTTTGAAAGTTATTTTCTTTATAAAAAACGCTATTGATGTAACGATGTAATATGTTTACTATTATTTCAAATGAATAAAGTTATAAAATTCACAGTTGTAATTTTTCACAACATACATAAACTCTTTGGGGTCCTCAAAGTGAAGGGGCCCTGAGGCCTCATGGTTTGAGAACTAAGGTGGTTTACATGCTTTAAATAATCCTCAAAGTTGAGTAGAATCCCTACCAACACCTGAGTTGGGGGTGGCACACACCAAAACAAATGTGTTGAGAGGCTTCTTAGATGATTCTGATCCCCTTAACCTGTGTGCCCCAACCCCTCTATGGTGAGCTACTGCCCAAGCCCTGTGCAAGGTGTTAAAGCAATGCCCCCCCCACTTCTATTTTTGTTTTAGAGGACAATAATAGTGCTTTATTAGAAGTATCTATCAGATTAGAAACCGTCATTCTTGGTGAAAAAACATATTGAAAGGTTCTAATGTTTACATATGGAGGAAGGAGGGAGATGGGGAGGAAGGAGGGAGATGGGGAGGAAGGAAGCAGGGACAGCCAAACTATATGGCAAAATGGATGATGCATATAAGAGAGTTCATTAGATCACCTATACTTTGTGAAGATTTCCATAATATTTCTATAATAATAGACATAAAGTCTACGCCTAGATCTACATTAGAAGTGAGAAAATATGAATGAAAGTAAATTATGGACACTAGGTTCAGCTATCACAAAAGAAGTAAAAACTTACATGAAGTAAAGCTGTAAAACAAAAACAAAGAGTCAAGTAGCAGCAGCAGCAGATTTAAGGACACCAAAACAATAGCAATCAGTGAAAAGTAAGTGTAAACATTATTTTTATTGCCCCATATTGCCCTTTCATTAAAAAAAGATGTTACCAGACAATATATTAAGAAGAGATCTTTATAGAATAAAGATTAGAAAAATCCCCAGACAATTCTTAATGGAGAAGGCAAACACAGAGCACATTTATTGAGGAAAAAAGATAAATGAAGAAACTGAATTTTCAAACACAAAAAATGATAAATAAACAATAAAGTACATATTATAGATGTTCAGAAAGTAGTGTTTACATTTGAGACCTAAATACATGCCATGTACATATGTATGTATGCATATATTTACTATAATATGCCAATATACTTAAACATGTCAATATTGGTTCAGTTCCATTAAAAACTATTACTATAAGAAACTAAATTTGCATCTGTTAATGTTAATATTTTTCGAATACCTACTGTAAGGAGAGGTATAAACTATGCACTGGGGAAACATTCACATATTTATTCTACAAAAATCTGTTGAAAAATACCTTATGCCAGGTGTTAGGAAAATTCTGGCAAGCTACCAATAAAGCAGAGACACGATCCTTCTATCAGAGACTACACTATCTCCAATGTGAAGAGGATAAACAACAAAACATAAAGAAGGTGGATGACAGTTTTTATATAATTAGTATCAATTATTGTATCAATATAAAATTATTTATTTGAAAACAATGCTTCAGGTTTCTAGGGCATTTGGGAGTAACTGGAACTAAGAAGGCAGGCATATCAATCAATCAATCAAAAAAGTAAGGAAGATGAACTATGACATTGCCAGATTGCTGCAACTGATAATCCTTTCAAATAATCCAAAAATATTAATTCACAACAAAGGACTAAGTAATTTGAATATTTACGAATTTAACAATAAAAGAATCCTTTAAAACTATCAAAACTTACCAAAGAAACATTTGGAAAAAGACTAAAAGTGAGGATGAGTTGGAACTGTGGAAGAGAGACTTCAAAAGGAAAAAAACAAGAGGGAAAAAATGGGGGAAAGAAAAACAGGGCAGAAAAGTAAAGAGGAAAAAGAAAGGTACCACTTGCAAATTTATATTTGTATCTCAAAAGCCCTAGTTAAATCCTATACTACATTGTTACAGATTCAAAGTCTTTATCTCCTTGCAAGCAAGACATATTCTTGAAAAATCAAGAATATTAGTTTTATTTTGAAAAATAGTGACTTATATAGTCAGATCTTTGGATTACATAGGCTTTTATCTACTCTTTAGTTCAGCTGCTTTTTTTTTTCTAACAGACTACCTGAAAAGACTTTTCTAATTTATTTCCCTGTTAATAATTTGTCTCCATACTTTTGTCCTAAAATTCTGTCTCAAAGATTTACCAATGAATATAGATAAAATGTTCTTTGTACTTATATGTATATATAGGCATGGCTGAACTCTACTAAATCAGATGTTTCTGCAAAAATAACAGTGATTTACTAAGAAAGTGTCAGGATTACAAACAGTTCAAAAACATCTAGAGGAAAATCAGTTACTATGATGACAACATTCAAAATGTTCACAAAAGGTAAGGATATTACTTGGTATGACTGGGCTTTATCTCTGAAACAGAAGATATGAAAGTTTAACTACTTCACAAGAACTGAATTCATCTATTTCATCAATATTCTGCAATGACTCATAGCCCTTCTCTAGAAGATCTCAGAAATTGCTGATATTAAATCCTGATTATTCCTGTATTGCAGGCACCTACTATCTACTTTTTGTATTAAAAACAATGCCAGTATTCCGAAATGACTTGAAAATGTTATTTAAAGAAAACAAGAGACATGGAGTAATTTCCTTCAGTTCCATCATGTATGTCTAAAGAAATCTTCTATAACAAGATCATACAATTGAAAATTAAGGGAAGGAACTCCTGTTCTTACCATTTGTTCCATGTAGGATGCAAAGCACCAAAAGGCATCTACTTCATTTTCCATCACATATAAAAGAGGAGAAAGTAAGTCACTCATTCCTTGCACATACCCTAAGAATAGAAAAAAAAAAAATAATAAGGCCTTTGAAAATACACATTTTATGAATTCTTTTGTGCATATGGCCACCATTTCACTTAAAATTACATCTTTTCTTTATTTGGAAAAGTGATGGATATTGAGCCCACCATCAATAGAAAATAAACAAGGAGGAAGTCCAGCAATCAAGTGAGAAAGCTGACTTGTTTTAGACTGAGATGTCAAGCAGATACAGAACTGCCAGGATGTGTGTTAGTACAGACATCAATGTCAAGACTGAGTAATATCATTTAAAAAAATGTACAAGAGCATTATGAGAAAGAGAGCTGGGGACAGAACTGAGAGGAACATAACTAAGAGGAATATGTAAGAGTACATACTCAAAGAAACTTTGAGAGGAATAGTCAGAAGTAAAGAAAACTACCAAGGGAAAACAGTACAACATATAGGCCAGAGCAGTCAAGTGGTCATTAGTGCCAAACTGTCATGAATAAGTCAAGTAAAACAGGAACTGAAAGGCGTTCAATTGCTTGAGACAACAGACCCTTAGTACCTTAAAATGAAAAGAGTTACAAACAAAATTATGTACCTCTTTTAAATAAAGTCATTATCTATGATCGTCTCCCTTTTTTTGTTACTCTATACCCAACAATGCTAGCAACTAGCTTTTATCCAATCAATATTTTGTACCTAGAGCTACAAAATAGATGCTGTTATAATTTCTCAGCCATGACAGAAATTAAAGCTCCAGTTAAAAAAAAAAACTGGAAAGAAAGGATCTGGCCCCTAACATAAAAAAACAAACAGAATGTTTTGGTTTTGCTTTTCCTATGAAAATGTCAAGTTTCCATCTTATCAAATCTCAATTTCCTTGACTGTTTTATACTAAGATTCTGACTTAAGTAATACAAAGATTTGTGAGCCAACAAAAGAACAAGAGCTCATATAAGCCTTTCAATTGTAAAATTACTTAATTTTGGTAACTTTTGCACATTTGTAAAAGTTAGAGTTTTCCAATGGTTGCTTCAGAAATCTGTACAAAATATGTTTTCTCATGTACAGATTCAAAGCTTTCATTCTTAATTAAAATCTATCTGCACTGAAGCCATTTAAAGAACATTAGAAGGTATGCAAAAAGCTTGTATGCTAGAAATGAACATTATTCTATATTATTCTTTCTATTTTGGAAGAAAAATTTTTAAAATGACCCAGGAACCAAGAAAGCCAACAACTCTTGAGAAAAAATCTCTTGAGATTAAACACAACAGAGACTCAGATCTCCTTAGCATCTCTTTACAAATAAAAATTTAGTTCAATTTGATGTGAGTCTCTTCTGTATCATCTGCTGCTATGACTTTCTCCATAATCCCCATAAACCTCACTATGTCTATACTATACACTATGGAAAAGTACAAAAGAACACTTGGGTCCACATAGACAGCATCCAGTTATCACAGTGCAAGACAATGGTGTTACCAAGACATCTGGATAAAATGGCAGAAGATAGGTTATCTAATGTAAACATTTCTACACATCTATACAGGTGCTTTTTTAAAATAATACACTCTTTAAAAAAGAAAAGGAGGCTGGAAGGAAGACTGAATTGTTAACATCAGAACTTTTCTGCATGACACTGATTCAGTGAAATCAGTGACAAACATAAAAGCTCAACCAATTGAAGCCAGAAGGAAATCTAACTTCAACAAAGTACAAAAGAAAACCACTTTATTGGGCCTGACTAGATATGGTCTATGGCAGGAATGTTTCAAAATGTACTCTCCAAAAGATTTACAAAGCACCTTTGCTCCATTTAAAAAAAAAAAGTGTTTTATTATAAAATAACGAATAAAAATTTCCAAGAAGCTAATTTAATCCTTTAAGTCTCCAGTTTTCATATGGGATCACTACCATATTTCTTCTGTAAGTCTTAGTGAAACAAGTAATCAAATTAATCTTCATATTCTGGTTGCTTTTAATCTAACCTTACTTTATTACATAGTGTTCTTTCGGGTATGTCAGGGGTTACAGGAGCAGAATTAATGCACAAATTCTTTTTAATTAAAGAAAGATTAAAGTTGTTTAAATCAGTATTCAGTGATGTTCAAACTCTGCACTAGTGCTGACTGATGCACATCTTAATAAGTCTACAAAAATTTATGAAGTAATTCCTTAAAATTATTTTCATAGTAAATCTGTTTTGGTGAGGAGGTGTAAGAATGAACCGACTCCTCATCATCCTAACGTACACTTTGTTATACTGAAAACTGTTTTAATTAATTTTATTTACAAACACTTCATATCCACCAAACATGCAATCACTCTTTTCCCCTTCCCCCTCCTCTAGAAGAGTCGAATCTACATTCTGCCACTATGAATTTGCTATTTCTAGACATCTTGTAACATCACGCAATATTTGTATGTGTCTTGTTTCACTGAGCATGTTTTCAAACTTCTTCCATTTTATGGCATGCCTCAGAACTTCATTATTTCTAACAGGCAAATACTCTTCCATTATATGCATGTACATTTTGTTTTATCTGTTCATTTGTTGATGGACACATGGGTTGTTTACACCTTTTGGTTATTGTGAATAATACTACCACAAACACTAGTGTACAAGTACCCGAGACCCTGTTTTCACCTGCTTTGGGTATACTTAGAAGTAGAATTGCTGGGTCATATGGTAATTCTATGCTTAACTTTTAGAGGAACTGCCATTTTGCTTTCTACTTTGGCTGCACCATTTTTATTTGTTTATATATTTATAACATTTGTTACAATTTATGATAGCACATTTTAAAACTGTACTATTAATTAAAGTCCATGGCTTAACTTACAGTTCCCTGTATGGCGTAGATTCATGGGTTTTTTTTTTTCTGCTATCATATATACAATCTTATATTTCCCCTTTAAACATATTCAGGTATATATTTCAGTGCTGTTTACTGCTTCACAATATTGTGGTATTTATTCCCAAATTAATTTCTAGAAATATTGTACTAATTTACATTCTCAAGATCAGTGAGAAAAAATAACTGTTTCCTCAAGCCCTTCAATGGCGCTGAATTTTGTCAATATTTAAAAACATTACAATTCCCAGATGTTTTTATGTGCATTTATTTCATTGTGAGGGAGAATGGTTTTGTCCTATTTATTGGATATTGACATTTCTTCTTTTGTGACTTGTCTACTTGTGTCTTTTATTCATTGTTCTATTCGGTTTTTCCTCATTTTTTAAATGATTACAAAAATTCTTTGTGAATTATCTATATTAAAAGACTACTTATATTTGGGTTGTCAGACAATATAAAGAAGATTTAATTAAGTTTGAATTTCAGATAAAGAAGTAAAGGGACAGGGTGCACAGGTGGTTCAATGGTAGAATGCTTGCCTTCCGTGCAGGAAATCAGGATCCACTTACCAGACCATGCACGCCACCCCCTCCCACCCCCTCCCACCCACCCCCCAAAAATGGGACATACTTTTATTAAACAAAAGTATTCACTGTTTCTCTGAAATGCACATTTAAAGGACCATGCTGGATTTTTATTGTTATTTGGCAATCTTATCATATATATAGCAAATATTTTTTAGGATGCCTCTTTCAATAGAGAAGTTTATTTGCATTTTTTTATAACCATATCTATCTATCTTTATGGTTTCCAACTTGCATGCTATCTTTAGAAAAACATTCACAACCCCATGTTTAATAATATTCACCTATTTTATGGCTTCATATTTTTATACTTATTAATTGATAGATGAATTTTTTAAACATTTTTTATTGTGAAAGATAACACATAAACCAAAAAAAGCAATAAATAATTTTCAAAGTACATTTTGCCAAGTAGTTACAGAACGGATTTCAAAGTTTAGTATGGGTTACTATTGTACATTTTCAGGTTTTTCCTTCTAGCTGTTCCAAAACACTGGAAGCTAAAAGAAATATTATAATGATTCAGTAGTCATACTGTTTGTTAAATCCTGTCTTCTCTGTTATAACTCCTCCTTTGATCCTACTCCCAGTCTCTAGGGGTCTTTGTGCTATGTTCATTCTAACTTTTTCATATTGAAAAGGGTGTCAACAATACAGGATAGGGGGACGGAATTAGCTTATATTCCAGGAGAGGCTGGCCCCTCTAGGTTTCAGGACTTATCTGGCCTAGAAACCCTTTGGAGGTTATATGCTTCAGGAAAGTAAACTTAGTATGTGAAACTTAGAGTCTCAGAGCCCCAAGTGTTCTACAGGATTAACAGGAATGTATTGGTTGGGTTATAGCAAACCACAGCCATTAGTAATATCTAGCTGAAGCTTGCATAAGAGTATTCTCCAGAATAGTCTCCTGACTCCATATGAAATCTTAGCCACTGAAACCTGGTTTTGTTACATTTCTTTTCCCCTTTTCAGTCCAGAAGGCATTGCTGATCCCTTGGTGCCAGGGCCAGGCTCATTCCTGGGAGTCAGGACCTACGGTGTCAGGGAGACTTTCACCCCTGAATGTCATGTCCCACATAGGGGAAAGGGTAATAATTTTCCTTGCAGAATTGGGCTTAGAGAGAGAGAGGCCACATCTAAGCAACAAAAAGGTTCCCTGGAAGCAACTCTTAGGCATAATTATAGGTAGTCTTGGCTTCTCCACCACAGAAATAAGTTTTGTTAAGGGCAAGCCTCAAAAATCAAAGTCTTGGCCTATTTTCTTGGGTGTCCCTAATGTTTGAGAAAGTATTAGAGGTTTCCCAGATGGTTAAATTTAATAGTTTAATATTTTTTCTCCATTGCCGCAAGGGACTCTACCAATACTTTTAAGTTATCAGCCCACCATAGTCTTCGATATCTCTGGGTATTATATTAAGCTTTACAGAATTACAAGACCTCATTCCTGTTCTGGGCTCCATATATGTTTGGGTTGTTTAAATGAGCTATCCAGACACAAACAGATGCACACAATCAGCTTTGTTGATTTAGATTTTGTTACACAAAATTTAAGTTCTAGACACAGTAAACCACTCTGCCTTTGGTCTCATACGGTAGGTGAAGCTCTAGAGTACATACACCATCATCTTTTGCTTCTGCATTCTGATTTATCTTAGCCCCAACCAGATCGGCTTCGTTTTTAACTCTAATTAAAGACTGATCTCTTTTTTGGTTAATTTAACTGTTACTGTATATAGCAATGCTGACTTTCAGACCTGCAGAACTCCAGCTCTGAATCTTTGGTGTCAAAGAGATACTCTATGTTTCAGAGAAATACCAGTTTATATACATATAGCTCAGTGTTTCGGAATGTAGAAATACACTTACAACTTCGGACTAAGTATGGCTATTATAAAAGCGTACAATCTAGGCTCTAATTTTCTTGTTAAGTATTTTCTGAAAGAGACCATAGCATATTTGTTCTTTTGTTTCTGGCTTATTTTGCACAACACTCTGTCCCCAAGGTTCATTCAGTTCACTGCATACCTCACAATGTCATTCTTTTTTGTATGGCCTATTACCGTTTTACACTCCCAACAACAATGCACTAGAGTTCCCATTTCTCTGTATCCTCTTCAACCCTATTATTCACTGTTTTCTTTAAACTTTTTATTTTCAATTAATTTCAAATTTATAAAAGACAGCTGCAAAAATAATTCAAAATTCATACAGGGTTGGGGGGGACACCCTTATGGAGAATTCCTCCATATCAATTAACTCTCTTCTTCTCTACTTGCAAATATCCAGATTCACCCATTTTAACATTTTGTCACATTTTTCCCACTTTTTAAATAGCATCCTATGGGTGTGATGTGGTATCTCATTGTGGTTTTGATTTACATTTTCCTGACAGTTATTGTTGTTGAGCATCTTTTCATGTTTATTAGCTTTTTCTATATATATCTTCTTTGGAAAAATATCTATTCAAGTCCTTTGCCCATTTCTAAATTGGGTTGACTTTCTGTTGTTGCATAGTATATGTTCTTTACATATGCCAGACACTAGGCCCTTATCCAATATATAGTTTGCAACTAACCTCTCCTATTCTATACGCTATCTTCAACATTTCCTTTAATACACAAATGTTAATTTTGATGAAGTCAAATTTATCTATTGTTTCTTTTGTTGTTTGTGCTTGTGGTGTCACATCTATGAATTTACTGCTGAATGCAGGGTCAAATTGCAAGATTTGCCCCTACATTATTTTCTTTGAGAGTAACAGTTTTTGCTTTTATATTTAGGTCTATGATCCATTTGGAATTCATTTTTGTATACAGTGAGAGGTATGGATGTAACTTCATTCTTTAGCATGTGGATATCCAGTTTTCCCAATTTGCTGAAGAGATTATTATTCTTTCCCCCACTGCATGAACTTAGCTTGACTGTCAAGGACCAATTGGCCATAGATGCGTGGATCTATTTCTAGACTTTCAATTATGTTCCACTGATTTATGTCTATTTTTATTCTAGTACCACACTGTTTTTATTACCGTAGATTTGCTGTTCAACTTGAACTTGGAACATGTGACTCTTCCAACATTGTTGCTCTTTTTAAAAACTGTTTTGGCTATTTGAGTCCCTTGCAGTTCTCCATATGAATCTGAGGGTCAGCTTTTCCATTTCTGAACAAATGACTGCTAGAACTGTGTTAAGAACTGCATTAAATTTGTACATCACTTTGGGTAATATCAACATCCTAACAACATTAAGTTTTGTAATCCATGAATGTGGGGTGTTTGGCCAGTTATTTAGGTCTTTAAAATATTTAGGTCTTTAATTTCTTTGAGCAGTGTTTTATACAGTTTAGCACACAAGGTATTTGTCCCTATATATATATATTTTTTTGAGACTATTGTAAATGAAATTGTTTTCTTAATTTCCTCTTCAGGTTGCTCATTGCTAGTATATAGTACAAATGACTTTTGTATATTGAGCGTGCACCCTGCCACGCTGCTGAAATCATTAATTAGTTCCTTGTGGAGTCCTTTCAATTCTCTCTATATGAAATCAGGCAGTCTGCAAACAGAGATAGTTTTACATCTTCCTTTCTGTTTTGGTTTGCTAAAGTTGATGAAATGCAGTATACCAGAAATGGAATAGCTTTTACAATGGGGATTTATTAGCTTACAAGTTTATAGCTCTGATACTGTAAAAAATGTTCAAATCAAGGCATCAACAGGATGATACCTGAACTCTGAAGACTGGTCTGGACTCCTCTGTGAGAAAGCAAGATGCACCGTACTGTCTGATGGTCTTTCTCTCCTGGGTTTTTTTTTTTTTTTTTTGCTTTCAACTTCTGGCTACAGTGGCTTACTATCTCAACTTCTCTGGGCATTTCCCCCTTTTAGCTTCTGTCTCCCTTACCCTCTGTATGTCCTTCATTCTAAACCTCTCTGGGCCTTTTTTCTTTTGTCCTCTTATAAAGACTTAAGCAAGAGGATTAACACCCACTTTGAATGAGATGAGTAACATTTCAACTGAAATAACATAACCAAAAAGTCCCACCCCACAATAGATCTATACCCACAGGCATGGATTAGCTGAACTCTTCTACACATGATATTTTCTGGGGTACATGCAGCTTCAAACTATCACACTTTCCAATTTAGATATTTTTTATTTTTCCTTCTTACCTGACTGACCTGGTTAAAACTTCTAGTACAATACTGAATAGCAATGGTGAAGGTATCTTTGTCTGGTTTCTGATCTTAAGGAGGTTTAAATCTTTCATCAAGTATGATGTCAACTCTGAAAAGTTCCCTTCTATTTCTAGTTTTTTGAGTGTTATCAAGAAAGGGGGAAGACAAGATGGCAGAACAAGGAGCTCTAAGATTCAGTTTGTCTTTCAGTGAAGAACAGAAGGAAGAGACTGATAAACTGGGGTGAAGATCTGTGAGCAGATCTCTCTACACTGCAGAGGCTGGTGCTCGTCTCCCACTGGCGAGGCAGGCCACCTCAGGAGCCACTACCTGGTTGGAAAGGAAGTCTTCTTTCCCAAGAATATATGTGTATATATATATGTGTGTGTGTGCCAATTGTGTGTGTGTGCCAATTGTGTGTGTGTGTGTGTGTGTGCGCCAATTGTGGCTTTTGATTATTAAATTCAGATTTCTAGGTTCCTGCAACAAGGACAGCTGAAGTTCCAAACCGCCCAAAACAGAAACAGCCAGAAGCCTGTTGGAAGCAGGGCTGATTCAGAGACACAATGACTTCTTGGAGTGGGCAGGTAACAGTTTACTGAAGGTAGGTAGAAGGGTAGGTGGGTATGTGGGGCGTGGGGGTGGATGGGATGGCAGGGAATGGACCAGCACAGTTTGCAGCTTTTGATTAGAGAATTCAAATTGCAGGATCTGGGTCCTGAGCAACAGTTTCAACCTGTCCAGGCAAAAAGCAGGTGGAAGCTTCTGTCACAACCATACCCAAGACAGGGGTTGAGTCAGTTGAGAATTAAAGGCACAGTACCACCTTAGGACTGCAGGAAACAGCTGGCTGAAAATTACAGTCTGCTGGGCAGGCCAAAAAAGCAGAAATTTAGGGAGCCATAAAAGAGAAGACTGCCATCCTTTCAGGTGTCCTCCCCACAGGACTTTGGAACCAATCTATAATACCTTCATGGGTCCCTGGACCTATTTTGAATATGAAAAGCTTTGAATATGACTTGGGAAGTCCTCTCCAGGGGAACCTTCTCCTAGAATTAGCCCTCCAGGTAAAAGAAGCTAGAGATAACAAAATGAGTATAAAAAATATAAAGAGGCAAATAAAAAAAAAAAAACAGAACAGATCAACATTCATGGAGGAACAAGAGAAAGAGAGCTTTCTCCTGAGGGTGAAACAACTGTACAAACAGAGTAACTTCAAAAATTGTATTGTACATTCAGGGCAAGAAACGGATGAATAAGAGCTGAAAAAATCTGATCAGCTAAAGAGACCTAATTTGAACCAAGTGTCAAAAAAAAGCTTTAGCACAGTCAATCAACAAGAAAACCCTAAGCAAGAGAGAGAAACTGACATCAGAGTAAACTCATCAAGAAAATCAGATGCTTAGATACCAGCAAAACATTACAAATCATACTAAGAAATAGGAAAATATGGCCCAAAGGAAGAAATTAAAACCTCAAATGAAACACAGAATTTGAAACAAGTAAACAATGATGTCCAAACACATCTCCTATATCAATCAGGTATGCCACAAAAGTTATTGACAAACAGGGCAACAGTGTAGGGAGGTATGGAACTTAGTTCATCCTTTAGGCCAGCTAGTAAATAAGCAGGAATTTTCTGGAACAACTGTTTGGGACCAGCCACACATCATACACCAATCTGGAATGAGTAGAGGGCCAAGACTGAAAAATCACAGCACAGAACTGTAAGTAAATTCTTCCATGCTGAGGAGGCTGGTTCCCCTCCCCCACCATCACAGCAGGCTAACTTTGGGAAGAGAAGCCTCTCTACTAGGAAGAAGGGAAGGGAGGCTCAACCAGGCTGCAAAGTGGGTTTGATTAACAAATTCAGACTGCTGAGTAACAGCTCTGAGCGCAGATAAATCTGTAATGCATATAAGAAAGAAACCTGGAGATCTTTATTAGCCCCGCCCCCGTGGTGAGGAAGTATGGGCTGACAAGGAAAAAATACAAAACAGAGGTTTCACAAGTTGGCTAAGCTCAGAATACTAGAAATTCTTGTATTCTGAATACTTGTAAAGTAAAGGGGCACATAAAGCCAGGTGCCAACTATAACTCTTTACCAGGAAACCCAGGAGGTAGGGACCAGTTCTGGAAACAGATCTTTTATTTTAGCAGTCCATTAATGAAAGCAGCAGACATTCTTGCCTTCAGCCCTGTCTGAGGCAAGGGTATAAGAATTAAGGAATGATTGAGAGACAAAGTAACTAACCAGGTGGAGACAGTTCCCTAAAGGGCTAATCTTCTCCAAGAAAAGGGTTGGAGGGGTACAGAACTAGCTCAAATTGTGGCACTTACTCAGAGAATTTAGATTCCAGGGGATGGGTTATCAGTAGCAGTTTCAATCGACAAAAATCAGCCCCACAACCTCTGTCTCAAACATGCAACAGTTTCAACCTACAAAAAGTAGAGCCCAACCTGTCTCAAACATATTTCCAACAGGTAGGAGAGAGGGGCTGGAGAAAAGCCTGTAACATTTCCAGCCTACAGGGAACAAAGATCTGAAAAGCAGCACCTACCCAACCCCCTTCAAAACAAAAAGGAGGTGGAGGGGGGGTGGCAAGGCCCAGTACAGGCAATGATTATTATTTAGAGAATTCAAACCCCAGGAGCTGGAATTCAGGAATAGTTTAAGCATGCCTTCAATCTCAGCCTCTATTTCAATCATGCCCCCGGCAGGGACAGGGTCTGCTGAGAATTAAAGGCACAGCACTACTGCTTGTGGAGACAAGTGGGCTGCCAAGCACTGTTTGCTTGGCAGGACTGGAAAAGAACAGAATTAAGAGGCCACACAGGAAAGATTGTCACCCTGCTGAGTCTCATCTCCAGGGAACCTTGATACTGATGGCAGGGCCTTCATGAGTCATGGGCCTGTCTTGTGTGAGATTATCTGACTGGGGTCTATTCTATCTGGGGAGCCCCACCTCCCAGAGCCAGACCTCCCAGTAAAAGTTGGTAGAGATAAGAAAAGGAGTGTTAAAAACATATAAAGGCAGAAAACAAAACAAACATTAGATCAACATTTGCTGAGGAGGAAGAGGGAAAAAAAAGAGTTTTTTCCTGGGGTGAAATAGCCACAGAAAAAAAGGGCAATCTCAAAAACTTTCATATACAGAGGTCAAGAATCAGAAAAATAAGAGCTGAAAAATTCTGAAGAGCTAAACAGAAGCTATGCTAGAGGTCTAAAATAAGTTGAACCGAATGTCAAAACAGTTAGAAAACTACGCCAACCAACAAGAAAACCCTAGGCAAAAGAGAGAAAACGACCTTCAAAATAAATTAATCAAGAAAACCAGTTTCTCAGAAAGCACCAAAAACTCACAACTCATATTAGGAAGCATGAAGATAAGGCCCAAAGGAACAAACGAACACCTCAAATAAGAGAGAAGAATTGAAGCAGCTAATTAAAATGTTCAAACAAATCTAAATCAATTCAACAATGTGGCAAAAGCAATAAAGGATATAAAGAAGACACTGAATGAAAATAAACTGAAACCTTGAAAAACAAATGGCAGAACTTATGGGAATGAAAGGCACAATAGAAGAGATGAAAAACACAATGGAGACATACAACAGCAGATTTGAAGAAGCAGAAGAAAGAATTAGTGGACTAGAGACAGGACATCTAAAATTCTACACACAAAAGAACAAACCAGGAAAAAAACGGAAAAATATGAGCAGGATCTCAGGGAACTGAATGACAATATGAAGTGCACAAATAAATGTGTTGTGGATGTCCCAGAAGGAGAAGAGAAGGGACAAGGAGCAGAAAGAATAACTGAAGAAATAATCACTGAAAATTCCCCAACTCTTATGGTAGACATAAAATTACAGGTCACGGAAGTGTGGAGTATCCCAGAGAATAGGTCCAAATACCCTACTACAAGACACTGACTAATCAAATTGTCAAATGCCAAAAAATGAACAGAGAATCTGAAAGCAGCAAGAGAAAAGCAATCCAACACATACAAAGGAACTTGATAAGACTAAATGCAGAAACCATGGAGGCGAGAAGACAGTGGTAATGATATATTTAAGACAGTGAATGAGAAAAACTTCCAACCAAGAATTCTATATCCAGCAGAATTGCCCTTCAAAAATGAGGGAGAGTTTTAAATATTTACAGACAAACAAGAACTGACAGAGTTCATGAACAAGACAAGACCTGCTCTTCAAAAAATACTAAAGGGAGTGCTACAGGCAGATAAGAAAAGACAGGAGAGACAGGTTTGAAGAATAACAGAAAAAAGAAGATTAACAGTAAATATAACAGGGTAAAAAGAGAGAAAAAAAATAAGATATGACATGTAAAATCCAAAGAACAAAATGGAGGAAGAACTTCCTTTACAATAATAACACTAAATGTTAATTGACTAAACTCCCCAATCAAAGGACATACGCTGGCAGAATGGATTAAAACGCAGGATCCATTTATATTCTGTCTAAAAGAGACTTACTTAGGACTTAAGCCTTACTTAAATAGGCTGAAAGTGAAAGGCTAGAAAAAGATATTTCACTCAAACAACATCCAGAAAAGAACACAAGTAACTATACTAATATCAGACAAATTAGAATTCACATGTAAAACAATTAAAAGAGACAAAGAAGGATACTATGTATTAATAAAAGGGATAATTCATCAAGAAAAAATAAAAATTATAAATATTTATGCACCAAACCAGAGTGCCCCAAAATACACAAGTCAAACACTGACAACACGGAAGAGAGAAGCAGACACCTCTACCATAATAGCTGGAGACTTCAATACACCACTCTCATCAATTGATCTAGACAGAGGACCAATGAGGAAATGATAATGAATAACATGATAAATGAAGTAGACTTAACAGATATTTATAGAACAGTGCACCCCACAACAGCAAGTTACACATTTTTCTCATGCTTGCATCAATCATTCTTCAGGAAAGAACACATGTTGGGTCACACAGCTGGTCTCAATACATTTAAAAAGACTGAAATTATACAAAACACTTTCTTGGATCATAATGGAATGAAGTTGGAAATCAATAATAGGTAGAGGAAAATTCACAAATATATGGTAGCTAAACAACAAACTCAAAACAACTAGTGCGTCAAGGAAGAAATTAGTAAATATCTCAAAGCAAATGACAATAAAAACACATATATTTTTAAATTAATAAATAAATTAAAAGAAAAACACACATATCAAAACCTATAGGATGCAGCAAAGGCAGTGAGGAGAGGGAAATTATATCGCCCTAAACACCTATATTAAAAAAGAAGAAAGAGCTCCTCTTCCTCTTTCTCCGCCGGCACTCCCACTGCCATCTAGCCCTCCTCTTCCTCTTTCTCCGTTGGCGGCGCTCCCGCCTCCATCTAGCCCTCCTCTTCCTCCGCCGGCGCCCCCGCCGCCATCTAGCCCTCCTCTTCCTCTTTCTCCGCCGGCGCTCCCGCCGCCATCTAGCCCTCCTCTTCCTCTTTCTCCACCGGCGCTCCCGCCGCCATCTACCCCTCCTCTTCCTCTTTCTCCGCCAGCAGCACTCCTGCCGCCATCTTGCCCTTCTCTTTCGCCTTGCGCTCTGGCGGCGCTCCATCCGCCATCTTATCCTTCCCTTTCTCCTTCTACTCCAGCGGCTCTCCAACCACCACCGTGCCCTCTTCCTCCTTCACCGGCTCCTCCGCCACCGTCCTCGACAGCCTTGCCATCCGCACCTTTCCTCCTCCAGAACAGCTACTAGGGGAGTAGAAACGACACAGAACAGCTCCCAGAGCCACGACAAAGATCAAAAAGAAAGCATACCCCATCCTGGAACGGCTGACTGGCTGGGAGAACCCGCTTCAGTGAGATAGCCAAGGGGCGCGGGCTTCCCCGGGCGGGGTGGCAAGCGGCCGGAGTCCCTCCCCTCCTCTTTCCCGGGCCAGCTGGCAGAATTGGGCAGGCGATCCCCTCAAGCCGCGGCGGCTGGCACGCCCACCAGACGCGGCCCCCTGGACCAACTGAGAGAATTGGATCGGAAATCCCCAGGCCACGGAGTACAGTGACCGGGTGGGTCTCTTCCAAACACGTGACGCCCGGGTCCGGCTGGGAACAGTGCACTCTCCCGGGCCGGGGCAGCTGGCGCCCTCCCGCCACGCTTGGCGCCCCGGGCCGACTAGGAAATTCGGACCAGCGCTCTTTCGGGCTGCGGCAGCCGGCGACCCTCCCCGCGTTCAGACCCCCGGGCCGGCTGGCACTCTTCCAAGCCGCTTCGGCTGGCGAACCTCCCCCACGGCGAGAGTTTTCCAAAGTTAAAGGACCCACAGAACCTTTTACTGCTGGGACCCGCAGACAAACGTGTGCCACGAGTGCCACCTACTGGGCAGCATAAGAAAAACAGAACCAAGAGATTTCACAGAAAAATCTTTCAACCTGTGGGGTCCAACACCCAGGGAAATCTGACCAAATGCCCAGACGCCAGCAGAAGATAACGGATCATGCTCAAAAAATTGAAAATATGGCCCAGTCAAAGGAACAAACCAATAGTTCAAATGAGATACAGGAGCTGAGACAACTAATGCTGAATATACAAACAGAAACGGAAAACCTCTTCAAAAACAAAATCGATAAATTGAGGAAGGACATGAAGAAGACATGGGCTGAACATAAAGAAGAAATAGAAAAACTGAAAAAACAAATCACAGAGCTTATGGAAGTGAAGGATAAACTAGAAAAGATGGAAAAAACAATGGATACTTACAATGATAGATTTAAAGAAACAGAAGATAGAATTAGTGAATTGGAGGATGGAACATCTGAATTGCAAAAAGAAACAGAAACTATCGGGAAAAGAATGGAAAAATTTGAACAGGGTATCAGGGAACTCAAGGACAATATGAACCGCACAAATATACGTGTTGTGGGTGTCCCAGAAGGAGAAGAGAAGGGAAAAGGAGGAGAAAAACTAATGGAAGAAATTATCACTGAAAATTTCCCAACTCTTATGAAAGACCTAAAATCACAGATCCAAGAAGAACAGCGCACCCCAAAGAGATTAGACACAAATAGGAGTTCTCCAAGACACTTACTAGTTATAATGTCAGAGGTCAAAGAGAAACAGAGGATCTTGAAAGCAGCAAGAGAAAAACAATCCATCACATACAAGGGAAACCCAATAAGACTATGTGTAGGTTTCTCACCAGAAACCATGGAAGCTAGAAGACAGTGGGATGATATATTTAAATTACTAAAAGAGAAAAACTGCCAACCAAGACTCCTATATCCAGCAAAATTGTCCTTCAAAAATAAAGGAGAAATTAAAACATTCTCAGACAAAAAGTCACTGAGAGAATTTGTGACTAAGAGACCAGCTCTGCAAGAAATACTAAAGGGAGCACTAGAATCAGATATGAAAAGACAGAAGAGAGAGGTATGGAGAAGAGTGTAGAAAGAAGGAAAGTCAGATATGATATATATAATACAAAAGGCAAAATGGTAGAGGAAAATATTATCCAAACAGTAATAACACTAAATGTTAATGGACTGAATTCCCCAATCAAAAGACATAGACGGGCAGAATGGATTAAAAAACAGGATCCTTCTATATGCTGTCTACAGGAAACACATCTTAGACCCAAAGATAAACATAGGTTGAAAGTGAAAGGTTGGGAAAAGATATTTCATGCAAATAACAACCAGAAAAGAGCAGAAGTGGCTATACTAATATCTAACAAATTAGACTTCAAATGTAAAACAGTTAAAAGAGACAAAGAAGGACACTATATACTAATAAAAGGAACAATTAAACAAGAAGACATAACAATCATAAATATTTACGCACCGAACCAGAATGCCCCAAAATACGTGAGGAATACACTGCAAACACTGAAAAGGGAAATAGACACATATACCATAATAGTTGGAGACTTCAATTCACCACTCTCATCAATGGACAGAACATCTAGACAGAGGATCAATAAAGAAATAGAGAATCTGAATATTACTATAAATGAGCTAGACTTAACAGACATTTATAGGACATTACATCCCACAACAGCAGGATACACCTTTTTCTCAAGTGCTCATGGATCAGTCTCAAAGACAGACCATATGCTGGGTCACAAAGCAAGTCTTAACAAATTTAAAAAGATTGAAATCATACACAACACTTTCGCGGATCATAAAGGAATGAAGTTGGAAATCAATAAAAGGCGGAGGGCCAGAAGATTCACAAATACTTGGAGGTTCAACAACACACTCTTAAACAACGAGTGGGTCAAAGAAGAAATTGCAAGAGAAATTAGTAAATACCTTGAGGCGAATGAAAACGAAAACACAACATATCAAAACCTATGGGACGCAGCAAAGGCAGTGCTAAGAGGGAAATTTATTGCCCTAAATGCCTATATCAGAAAAGAAGAAAAGGCAAAAATGCAGGAATTAACTGTCCACTTGGAAGAACTGGAGAAAGAACAGCAAACTAATCCCAAAGCAAGCAAAAGGAAAGAAATAACAAAGATCAGAGCAGAAATAAATGAAATTGAAAACAATAGAGAAAATCAATAAGACCAGAAGTTGGTTCTATGAGAAAATCAATGAGGTTGATGGGCCCTTAGCAAAATTGACAAAAAGAAGAGAGAGGATGCAAATAAATAAGATCAGAAATGCAAGAGGAGACATAACTACTGACCTCACAGAAATAAAGGAGGTAATAACAGGATACTATTAACAACTTTACGCTAATAAATACAGCAATTTAGATGAAATGGACGGGTTCCTGGAAAGACATGAACAACCAACTTTGACTCAAGAAGAAATAGATGACCTCAACAAACCAATCTCAAGTAAAGAGATTGAATTAGTCATTCAAAAGCTCCCTAAAAAGAAAATCCAGGACCAGACGGCTTCACATGTGAATTCTATCACACATTCCAGAAAGAATTAGTACCAACTCTCCTCAAACTCTTCAAAATAATCAAAGTGGAGGGAAAACTACCTAATTCATTCTATGAAGCCAACATCACCCTCATACCAAAACCAGGCAAAGATATTACAAAAAAAGAAAACTACAGGCCAATCTCTCTAATGAATATAGATGCAAAATCCTCAATAAAATTCTAGCAAATTGTATCCAACAACACATTAAAAGTATTATACATCATGACCAAGTCGGATTCATCCCAGGTATGCAAGGATGGGTCAACATAAGAAAATCAATTAATGTAATACACCATATCAACAAATCAAAGCAGAAAAATCACATGATCATCTCAATTGATGGAGAGAAGGCATTTGACAAGATTCAACATCCTTTCCTGTTGAAAACACTTCAAAGGATAGGAATACAAGGGAACTTCCTTAAAATGATAGAGGGAATACATGAAAAACCCACAGCTAATATCATCCTCAATGGGGAAAAATTGAAAACTTTCCCCCTAAGATCAGGAACAAGACAAGGATGTCCACTATCACCACTATTATTCAACATTGTGTTGGAGGTTCTAGCCAGAGCAATTAGACAAGAAAAAGAAATACAAGGCATCAAAATTGGAAAGGAAGAAGTAAAACTATCACTGTTTGCAGACGATATGATACTATACATCGAAAACCCGGAAAAATCCACAACAAAACTACTAGAGCTAATAAATGAGTACAGCAAAGTAGCAGGCTACAAGATCAACATTTAAAAATCTGTAGCATTTCTATACACTAGTAATGAACAAGCTGAGAAGGAAATCAAGAAACGAATCCCATTTACAATCGCAACTAATAGAATAAAATACCTAAGAATAAATTTAACTAAAGAGACAAAAAACCTATATAAAGAAAACTACAAAAACCTGCTAAAAGAAATCATAGAAGACCTAAATAGATGGAAGGGCATACCATGTTCATGGATTGGAAGAGTAAATATAGTTAAGATGTCAATCCTACCTAAATTGATTTACAGATTCAATGCAATACCAATCAAAATCCCAACAACTTATTTTTCAGAATTACAAAAACCAATAAGCAAATTTATCTGGAAGGGCAGGGTGCCCCGAATTGCTAAAAACATCTTGAGGGAAAAAAACGAAGCTGGAGGTCTCGCGCTGCCTGACTTTAAGGCATATTATGAAGCCACAGTGGTCAAAACAGCATGGTATTGGCATAAAGATAGATATATCGACCAATGGAATCGAATAGAGTGCTCAGATATAGACCCTCTCATCTATGGACATTTGATCTTTGATAAGGCAGTCAAGCCAACTCACCTGGGACAGAGCAGTCTCTTCAATAAATGGTGCCTAGAGAACTGGATATCCATATGCAAAAGAATGAAAGAAGACCCATATCTCACACCCTATACAAAAGTTAACTCAAAATGGATCAAAGATCTAAACATTAGGTCTAAGACCATAAAACAGTTAGAGGAAAATGTAGGGAGATATCTTATGAAACTTACAATTGGAGGCGGTTTTATGGACCTTAAACCTAAAGCAAGAGCACTGAAGAAGGAAATAAATGGGAGCTCCTCAAAATTAAACACTTTTGTGCATCAAAGAGCTTCATCAAGAAAATAGAAAGACAGCCTACACAATGGGAGATAATATGTGGAAATGACATATCAGATAAAGGTCTAGTATCCAGAATTTATAATGAGATTGTTCAACTCAACAACAAAAAGACAGCCAACCCAATTACAAAATGGGAAAAAGACTTGAACAGACACCTACCAGAAGAGGAAATATGGATGGCCAAGAGGCACATGAAGAGATGCTCAATGTCCCTGGCCATTAGAGAAATGCAAATCAAAACCACAATGAGATATCATCTCACACCCACCAGAATGGCCATTATCAACAAAACAGAAAATGACAAGTGCTGGAGAGGATGCGGAGAAAGAGGCACACTTATCCACTGTTGGTGGGAATGTCAAATGGTGCAACCACTGTGGAAGGCAGTTTGGCGGTTCCTCAAAAAGCTGAATATAGAATTGCCATACGACCCAGCAATACCATTGCTAGGTATCTACTCAAAGGACTTAAGGGCAAAGACACAAACGGACATTTGCACACCAATGTTTATAGCAGCATTATTTACAATTGCAAAGAGATGGAAACAGCCAAAATGTCCATCAACAGACGAGTGGCTAAACAAACTGTGGTATATACATATGATGGAATATTATGCAGCTTTAAGACAGGATAAACTTATGAAGCACGTAATAACATGGATAGACCTAGAGAACATTATGCGGAGTGAGTCCAGCCAAAAACTAAAGGACAAATACTGTATGGTCCCACTGATGTGAACCGACATTCGAGAATAAACTTGGAATATGTCATTGGTAACAGAGTCCAGCAGGAGTTAGAAACAGAGTAAGACAATGGGTAATTGAAGCTGAAGGGATACAGACTGTGCAACAGGACTAGATACAAAAACTCAAAAATGGACAGCACAATAATACCTAAGTGTAAAGTAATCATGTTAAAACACTGAATGAAGCTGCATCTGAGCTACAGGTTTTTGTTTTTTGTTGTTTTACTATTATTATTACTTTTATTTTTTTCTCTATATTAACATTCTATATCTTTTTCTGTTGTGTTGCTAGTTCTTCTAAACCGATGCAAATGTACTAAGAAACGATGATCATGCATCTATGTGATGATGTTAAGAATTACTGATTGCATATGTAGAATGGTATGATTTCTTAATGTTGGGTTAATTTCTTTTTTTCCATTAATTAATAAAAAAAAAAAAAAGAAGAAGAAAGAGCAAAAATCAAGGCCTTAACTGCTCACCTGGAGGAACTAGAGAAAGAACTACAACTTAACCCCAAAAACAAACAGAGGGACACAAATAACAAAGATTACAGCAAAAAATAAATGAAATTGAGAACATGAAAACAACAGAGAATCAACAAAACTAGAATTTGATTCTTTTAAAAAAAAAATCAATAAAAGTGATGGACCCCTTAGCTAGGATGACAAAGAAAAAAACAGAGCAAATAAAATCAGAAACAGCAGAGAGGACATAACTACTGACCCTGCAGAAATAAGGGAGATAATGAGAGAATACTATGAACTACTATGTGCTAACAAACTAAACAACATAGATGAACTGGACAAATTCTCAGAAAAGCATGAACCAACATTGACTCAATATCACATAAAGAGATTGAATGGTTCATCAAAAAGCTCCCACAAAAGAAAGTCCAGTTTAATTGAACACCATAAGTACATGGAACCTTGAATAGGGCATGAGATTTCATAGGTTTGTCCAGGTTAGAGTGACAATAATAAATCTCAGAGCAATTTGAAAAGTGAATAAAGAAAAAGTCCCCTAGGGGAAATGGTGAGAAAGGGGGAAAATTCAACTTCCCCATTTGGAAAATTCCTGATATTCTCACAAGCAGTGGAAACAACCAAAACAGGCCGAGCCCTTGATCTTGGGGTTGGTTCCTATGAAACTTATCCCCACAAAGGATAGGCTAACCCTACTTAAAATTAAGCCTAAGGGTCACCCCCAGAGAACCTCTTTTGTTGCTCAGATGTGGCCTCTCTCTCTCTCTCAGCCAAAATGACAAGTGAACTCACTGTCCTTCCCCTCTCTACATGGAACATGACTCCCAGGGGTATAAACCTCCCCAGCAATATGAGACAAAAATCCTAGAATGAGCTGAGACTCAGCATCAAGGGACTGAGAAAATCTTCTCGACTGAAAGGGGGAAGAGAGAAAGGAGACAAAATAAAGTATCAGTGGCTGAGAGATCTCAAAGTCCAGAGGTTATCCTGGAGATTATTCTTACACATTATATAAATATCCCTTTTCAGTTTATGTTGTATTTGAATGGCTAAAGTGAAATATGCGAAACTGTAGAGCTGTTCTCCAGTACCTTTGTTTCTTGATGTTGATTGTATAAAGATACAACATTTACAATTTGTCTTTGTGATTGTGAAAACCTTGTGTCTGATGTTCCCTTTATCTAGGGTATGGACAGATGAGTGAAAAATATGAATAAGAAAATAAACAAATACTGGGGGAACAAAGATTAAAATATATTGGATAGATGGAAATACTAGTGGTCAATGAGAGGGAGGGGTAGGGGTATGGTATATATGAGTATTTTTCTTTTTATTTCTTTTTTTCCGGAGTGATGCAAATGTTCTAAAAAATGATCATGGTGACGAATCTACTACTATGTGATGATACTGTGAGCCATTCATTGTATGCCATGTATGGAATGTTTCTATGTTAAGAATGTTTGTGTTTGTATGTTGTTTCATCAATAAAAATATTAAAAAAAAAAAGAAGAAAGAAAGAAAGTAAAGTCCAGGACCAGACAGCTTCACATGTGAATTCTACCCAGCATTCAAGAAAAGAATCAGTATCAATCCTACTCAAACTCTAAAAGAAAACTGAAGAGGAGGTGTGCCAGTTTGTATTTATCATGTATCCCAGAAAAGCCATGTTATAATCTTGATCTAATCTTGTGGGGACAGTCATTTCTTTTAATCCTGATTCAACACTGTAGCTTGGAAACTTTTGATTAATTATCTTCACGAAGATGTGGCACGCCCAATTGTGGGTGTGAACTTTTGATTAGATAGAGATGTGACTCCACCCATTCTAGGTGGGTCTTGATCAGTTTACTAGAGTCTTTAAAAGGGAGAACATTTTGGAGAAACCACAGAAATAACAGATCTGACAGAAACTTCAGAACAGTGCTGACAGGCAGAGAACAGAGACGAGGATGTTTGGAGTTGCTTAGAGCCCAGCAGACATCGCCATGAGATGTTAAGCAAGCCATACCCTGAAGAGAGCTATGGGAAGTCAAGAGATGAAAACCAGCCCTGGCGAAGCAAAGTGAGGAACACTCACAGGAACAGAGACTGAAAGCAATGGAGTCTAGGAGCAAAAGACCAGCAGATGCTAGCCATGTGACTTCCCAGCTGAAAGAGATGTTCCAGACCCAATGACCTTCCCAAAGGTATCTTTCCTTGGATGCCTTAGTTTGTACATTTTTATCGGCTTAGAACTGTAAACTTGCAATGTAATAAATTCCTTTTGTAAAAGTCATTCCATTTCTGATATATTGCATATTAGGAGCGTAACAAACTAAATACAGGAGGGAGAGCTACCTACCTTATTCTATGAAGTCAACATCACCCTAACACCAAAGCAAGACAAAGATATTACAAGAAAAGAAAATTACAAACCAATCTCTTTAATGGATATGGATGCAAACTCCTCAACAAAGTATTCACAAATCAAATTCAGCAGCACATTAAAACAATTACACATCATGACCAAGTGGGTTTTATTCCAGGTATGCAAGGGTGGTTCAACACAAGAAAATCAATTAATGTAATACACCACATCAATAAATCAAAGGGGAAAATCCACATGATCATCTCAATTGATGCAGAAAAGGCATTTGACAAAACTCAGCACTTTTTCTCGATTAAAACACTTCAAAGAATAGGAATGAAGGAAACTTCCTCCCCATGATATAGAGGATATATGAAAGGCCCACAGTTAACATCATACTCAGTGGGAAAAGACTGAAAGCTTTCCATCTAAGATGAGGAGCAAGACATTATTCAACATTGTGCTGGAAAGTCCTAGCTAGATCAATAAGACAAGATAAAGTAATAAAAGGCATCCAAATTGGAAAGGAAGAAGTAAAATTTTCATTGTTTGTAAATGATATGATACTGTATGTCAAAAATCCTGAAAAAACTATAGCAAAGCTACTACAGAGTATAGCAAAGTGGCAGGATACAAGAAAACACAAAAAATCAGTACTGTTTCTATACACTAGTAATGAGCAATCTGAGGAAGAAATCAAGAAAAAATTCCATTTGCAAAAGCAACCAAAGATACAAATATTTAGGAATAAATTTAACCAAGGACATAAAAGACATATAAACAGAAAACTACAAGACATTTCTAAAAGAAATCAAGAAAGAGTTAAATAATGGAAGAATATACTGTAATCATGAATTGGAAGACAAAATATAGTTAAGATGTCAATGCTACCCAAATTGATATATGGATTCAGTACAATACCAATTAAAATCCCAATTATCTTACTTTTCAGAAATAGAAAAACCAATACTCTAATTTATTTGAAAGGGCAGAGTACCCTGAATTGCTAAAAATTTTCTGACACTACCTGACTTTAGAGCAGATTACAGAGCTACAGTAGTCAAAACATCATGGTAATGGCATAAAGGCAGATATAGACAGATGGAATGACCAATGGAATCGAATTATGTTCAGAAATAGACCATCTCATCCACAGGCAGCTGATTTTCGATAAGGCAGTCAAGTCCATTCAACAGGGACAGAGCAGCCTTTTCAACAATTGCTTGGAGTGCTTGGAGAAATTTGCTATCCATAACAAAAGAACGAAAAAGGACTTCTACTATTTCACATCTTATACAAAAATTAACTCAAAATGGATTTAAAAAAAAGACCTAAACATTAAGCTAAGACCATACAACTTTTAGAAGAAAATATAGGGGAGTATCTTAAAGATCTTGTGGCAGGAGGTGGTTTCCTAGACCTTGCACCCAAAGTGAAAGCAATGAAAGAAAAAACATAAAACTGAACACTTCTGCATGTCAAAGGACTTTGTCAGGAAAGTAAAAATGGCAGCCTCCTCAATGGGATGTAATATTTGGAAACCACATATCAGATAAGGGTTTAATATCCAGAAAGTATAAAGAGATCCTACAATTCAACAACAAAAAGACAAACAACCCAATTAAAAAGCAGGCAAAAAACTTGGATAGAAACTTTTCCAAAGAAAAATAAAAATGGTTCAAAAGTTTTTGAAAAGATGTCAACTTCACTAGCTATTAGGAAAACGCAAATCAAAACCAGAATGAGTTATCATCTCACACCTACTAGAATGCCCATTATTAAAAAGAAAAAACAAACAGAAAACTATAAGTGCTGGAGAGAATGTGGAAAACAGTATACTTATTCACTGTTGGTGGAAATGTAGAATGATGCAGTCATTCCAGAAGGCAGTTTTGCAATTCCTCAGAAGTTAAGTATAGAATTGCCATATGATCCAACAATCCCATTACAAGGTATATACTCAGAAGAACCGAAAGCAGGGAAATGAACACACATTTGCATACTGATGTTTATAGCAGCATTATTCATAATTGCCAATAGATGGAAACAATCTAAATGTACATCACTGACAACTGAATAAAAGTTTGATATATGCACACGATGGAATAGTATGCAACTATAAGACGTAATAAAGTCACGACAAAATGCAACAACGTAGATGAACCTTGAGAAATAAGCCAGAAACAAAAGGATAAATACTATATGGTTTCATTAATATGAACTAACTATAACGAGCAAACTCTGAGAGCGAAAGTTGGAAACAAAAGTTATCAGGAGTTAGAGGATAGAGACTGAAAATTTGATGGTGAAGGAACATAGAATGTTTAACAAGACTGACTGTGAAGACTCAGAAATGGATAGCACACTACTATGTGATGGGAGTACAATACTGTAAGTATGAGTGTGAGTATAATTGAAAGCGGAAGGGTAGGGGCATGTATGACACCAGAAGGAGAGAGAGAAACTTGGCAAAATGTAGAGTGGATAATGATGGTGATTAAATGCACAAATATAAGAAAGTTTTTACATGAAGGAGAACAAATGAATGTCACCATTGCAAGATGTAAAAATGGGGTGATACATGGAAAAGATACAATTAATCCAAGCTAGGGTCTAAAAATTAACAGTAACATTGTAATATTCTTTTGTTAAATGTAATAAAGGTAATATACTAAAGCTCAATATTAATAAGAGGGGGATATAAGGGAAGGACTAGGAATTTTACTGGTTCTTCTTTCTCTTCTTCCTTCATTGTGGAAGAAATGGAAATGTTCACATATAGATTGTGGTGATGAATGCATAATTATGTGATTACACCAGGAGCTACTGACTGTACTCTTAGGATGGACTGTATGGTGTGTGAATACAACATTTAAAAAATTTTTAAATAAAAATAAGAAGAGATAAGAAGGATATTAAGAAGACATGGGGTCAGCACAAAGAAGAATCCAAAAGGCATGCAAAGTATACTGAATTCTGCCAATGCTCTTTCTGCATCTATTGAGAGACTCATGTGGTCTTTTCCTTCATTGTACTTATATGGTGTATTACACTGATTATCATATCTTGCATTTTTCCCACCTGGTCATAATGAATAATCTTCTACTATGCAATTGGATTTCAAGTGAAAAGAAAATTTTAATGCTAATATACGTCAATTTTCCATGTAACAGAAGCTGATCTCTGAACATCAAATAATAAAAAAAATAGGGTAGGAAGTAAAACATTAGATACTCTCCTGCCTTTTTACACACAATATATATATATTTTTTTACACACAATATTTTGAGTATAATTTAACCTCTTTTGGATTATTCAGGATCATCATTATGAATATACACTAAAATAAAAAGACATCTCCTGCAGAAAGTTCCTGAGATATAGCGCCTTTGCACTAACAATTACTATTCCCTAAGTGCTTGTGTCCATTTTTGATAGTTTTGTCTCCTTCCTCACTAGTGAGATTATATTCAATTCAAATATATCTATACTTTTCCTATGGGCTAAGAAGTCAAACAGCTTTCAAGATGACGGGTTAGCAATGTGCACATTTCAGTTTGTCCTCCAGAACAACTACTAAATAATCAGAAACAGTACAGAACAGCTCCTGGGGCCACGTCAGTGACCAGACACACAGCATAACCCAGTCTGGACCAGCTGGACCAGCTGCGAGCCCCCCTAGAACCGTGAGTTCCCTAAGGCGCGATGGCCAGCGATGGCCAGCGATGGCCAGCACCCTTCCCCCACAAGCTGCTTCCCAGAGGGGAAAGGAAAGAGACTTTACCAGCAGCAGGGGCTGAGCCGAACCAAACTCCAATTGTGGAATTAATTAACAAATTCTGACTGCTAAAAATAGCCCCCAGCTCAGGTGAACCTGGTCAAAGCAGAGGTTGCTCATTTTTGCCCCAGCGCCAAGGGGGCAGGGCTGATGGAAAAGGAAACGAGGGTTTTGTGGCTGTGTTTCTATAAAGGCTTGACTGCCTTTGGATACAGCGGAAGGGCTTCTCAGGCTGCAACTGCCCCAGGCATAGGCAGAAACAAGCTCATTTGAGGGCTTGTCTGGAGACTGTGCCTTCCCCAGGTGAGGGGTGAAGCCCAACTCAGGCGGAATCCCTCCCTAAAGGAATTCAGACCCCAGGGCTTGGTAATTTGAAGCCATTAAAACCAGTCTACAACCTCTCCTCTGTCTCCACCATGCTCCCAGCAGAAGAGTCTGCCAAAGTTAAAGGAACCGCATCATCTTATGCTGGTGGGACCTGCAGACAGATAAGTGCCACATACTGGGCAGAATAAGATAAACAGGGCCCAGAGACTTCTACAGGAAAGTCTTTCAACCTGCTAGGTTCATCCTCAGAGAAAACCAACGCAGATGACTCTTTCCTCATGACAGAGGCCAGATTGGTCTGGGTAAATCCGGCTGGGGTATATAATACCTAAGTAGACCCTCCTAAGGGTGGGGGTGGGGGGAAAGGCACCATACAATCAGGGCAAGAAACAAGAACTGAAAAATTCTCCTCTGTTAAACCAAACCTAAGCTAGAGGTCCAGATAAAGCTGAACTGAATGTCAAAGAACAGAAAGACAACAAATTCATTCAGCAAGAAAACCCTAGGTAAAAGAAGTGAAAGCAATCTCCAGAATAAACTAATTAAGGTAATTACATGCCTAGTTGCCAGCAAAAAATAACAAATCACACTAGGAAAATTGAAGACATGGCCCAGTCAAAGGAACAAACCCAACAATTCAAATGAGATACAGGAGCTAAAACAATTAATTCAGAATATACGAACAGACATGGAAAATCTCATCAAAAGCCAAATCAATGAACTGAGGGAGGATATAAAGAGGGAGGAATAAAAAGAAGAAATGGAAAGCCTGAAAAAAACAAATCACAGAACTTATGGTAATGAAAGGCACAGTAGAAGAGATGAAAAAAAACAATGGAAACCTACAATGGTAGATTTCGAGAGGCAGAAGATAGGATTAGTGAACTGGAGGGCAGAATATCTGAAATCCAAAGAAAAAAATGGAAAAATATGAGCAGGAACTCAGGGAATTAAATAACAATAGGAAGTGCACGAATATACATGTTGTGGGTGTCCCAGAAGGAGAAGACAAGGGAAAAGGAGGAGAAAAACTAATGGAGGAAATCGTCACTGAAAATTTCCCAACTACTTTTGAAAGACTTAAAATTACAGATCCAAGAAGTGCAGCATACCCCAAAGAGAATAGCTCCAAATAGACGTACTCCAAGACACTTACTAATCAGAATGTCAGAGGTCAAAGAGAAAGGGAGAATCTTGAAAACAGCAAGAGAAAAGCAATCTATCACATACAAGGGAAGCCCAATAAGACTATATGTAGATTTCTCAGCAGAAACCATGGAGGCAAGAAGACAGTGGGGTGACATATTTAAATTATTAAAAGAGAAAAACTGCCAACCTATATCCAGCAAAACTGTCCTTCAAAAATGAGGAAGATATAAAAACATTTTCAGACAAAAAAATCACTGAGAGAATTTGTGACCAAGAGACCAGCTCTGCAAAAAATACTAAAGGGAGCACTACAGACAGATACGAAAAGACAGAAGACAGAGGGGTGGAGAAGAGTGTATAAAGGAAGACTACAAGTAAAGGTAAAAAGAAGGAAAATTAGATATGACATATAAAATCCAAAAGGCAAAATGGGAGAAGAAAGTACTACCTGTACAGTAATAACGCTAAATGTTAATGGATTAAACTCCCCAATCAAAAGATATAGACTGGCAGAACAGATTAAAAAACAGGAACCATCTATATGCTGTCTCTACTCAAAGGACATAAGGGCAAGGACACAAACAGACATTTGCACACCAATGGTTACAGCAGCATTATTTACAATTACCAAGAGACAGAAACAGCCAAAATGTCCATCAACAGATGGGTGGCTAAACAAACTGTGGTATATACATAAAATGGAATATTATCCAGCTGTAAAACAAAATAAAGTTATCAAGTATATAACAACATGGATGGACCTTAAGGCCATTATGTTGAGTGAGATTAGCCAAAAACAAAAGGACAAATACTGTATGGTCTCACTGATATGAACTGACATTCGTGAATAAACTTGGAATATTTCATTGGTAACAGAGACCATCAGGAAATAGAAATAGGGTAAGATATTGGGTAATAGGAGCTGAAGGGATACAGATTGTGCAACAGGACTGAATATAAAAACTCAGAAATGGACAGCACAATACTACCTAACTATAATACAATTATGTTAAAACACTGAATGAAGCTGAATGTGAGAATGATAGAGGGAAGAGGGCTGGGGGCATAAATGAAATCATAAAGAAAGATAGATGATAAAGATTGAGATGGTATAATCTAGGAATGTCTAGAGTGTATAATGATAGTAACTAAATGTACAAATTTAAAAAATGTTTTTGCATGAGGAAGAACAAAGGAATGTCATTACTGCAGGGTGCTGAAAACAGAAGGCAATTAATATTTTAAAATTTCAACTTATGTGTGAGAAAAAGCAAAAGATGTTTATTTGGTACAAAATTTATATTCTGACTAGTGCACTTCCTAATATAACTTATGTAGATAGCTTGGTTGAACAACATAAGTACACGGAACCTTGGGTAGGACATGAGATTTTGTTGGTTTGTCCGGAGTGATGCCCTGATGAATCCCAGAGTGATTTGATCAGTGAGTGGAAAAGTATTTGCAAAGTTCCCTTCAGGGAATGATGAGAATGAGAATGAGGGAAAATTCAACTTCCCCAAGTTGAATTCTTGATATTCTCACAACCAGTGTGGACAACCAAAACTATAGGCTGAGCCCCCAGTCTTGGGGTTTGTTCATATGAAACTTAACCCCACAGGGGATAGGTCACGTCTAATTAAAATTAGGCCTAAGAGTCACCCCCAAGAGAACCTCTTTTGTTGCTCAGATGTGGCCTCTCTCTCCAGCCAAAACAACAAGGAAACTCACCACCCTCCCCATGTCTACATGGGACATGACTCCCAGGGGTGTGGACCTTCCTGGCAATGTGGGACAGAAATACTAGAATGAGCTGAGACTGAGCATCAAAGGAATGAGAAAAACTCTAGAATGAGCTGAGACCCAGTATCAACGGATTGAGAAAACCTTCTTGACCAAAAGGGAGAAGAGTGAAATGAGGCAAAGTGTCAATGGCTGAGAGATTCCAAACAGAGTCAAGAGGTTATCCTGGAGGTTATTCTTATGCATTAAGTAGATAGCACCTTGTTATCCAAGATGTAATGGAGAGGTTGGAGGGAACTGCCTGAAAATGTAGAGCTGTGTTCCAGTAGCTATGTTTCTTGATGATGACTGTATAATGGTATAGCTTTCACAATGTGACTGTGTGACTGTGAGAACCTGGTGTCTAATGCTCCTTTTATCTACCTTGTCAAGAGACGAGCAGAACACATGAAATAAAAATAAATAATAGGGGGAACAAATGTTAAAATAAATTTAGTTTGAAATGCTAGTGATCAATGAAAAGGAGGAGTAAGGGGTATGGTATGTATAATTTTTTTTTTCTGTTTTCGTTTTATTTTTCTGTTGTCTTTTTATTTCTTTTTCTGAATTGATGCAAATGTTCTAAGAAATGATCATGATGATGAATATGCAACTATGTGATGATATTGTGAATTACTGATTATATAGGTAGAACAGAATGATCATTGTTGGGAATGTTTGTGTTTCTTTCCTGTAATATTTTTTTTTAATTGAAAAAAAGAAAAAAAAAGTCAAACAATACAATATAATGGAATCAAGTATAAGATAAGAGCAAGTTTACAACCCAGAGACCTCTCCTATGAGTAAAATGCAGGAAATAAGGTCTGCTACTTTACAGAAGTTATCTTGGCTTCTCAGAAGGCCAGAGGTATTTATGAGAACCTTGGGTATATTCCAGATAATTGAAGTTTCTGAAAAACTAACCTTTTGCAAGCACATGGGGCAAATAGAGATTGCAAGATATCCAGTCAGCTGTTGTGGGATTATGCCCTACTACAGAATTTGCATAAATTCCTATCTCAAAATGACCGTTTGAGAGAATAGGACCTTCTATTCCCTAGAACCGTGATCCTATTCCCTAAGTGATAACAGACACTAAGATGGCAACGGGTCAAGGTACTGAAAGTGGAGAGGTAAGAATGCCAGCTTGTAATAAAAACCTAGGTCTCTATGCCCAGCCCAATTATTAACTACTTGTGTGACCTTGAGTCACTGTCTGAATTTATCTTACTCATAAAGTGGGGATTATTATTATTTCCCTACCTTTTTCATAAGGCTGCTATTAGAATTAAAATAAAAATCAGATCAAGGATAAACAGCATTCTGTAACCTGAAAAATCCTCTACCAATATGCTTTCAATGATGCAAGTTGAGCTTCAAAGAGAAATCTGTAACTTGCAACTTATTATCATCAAAAAGATGGGTACCTCACAATTCACAAGAGAGTTTATATCTTCCTCTAATTTACTTATAAGAAGCCAAGAGGAATTTGTATCTGGCAAAAGATGTCAGTCTTGTACTTTATGATTAAAAGTAAGACTGTTAAGGAAAAGATTTTATGTGGCTTCTACCCTGGGTGAAAATACACTTACTGTTCCACAGATACAAACCGTTAAAAAAATGTGCCCTTAATCAAAGGTCTGTTTGGTTTATGGTGCTAAGTATCCAATTATCTTCTTCAAAAGTTGTCTCAAGATCTTTAAGAAATCTGAAAATTTGCCAGTAGCAAAAAACATCTATTTTCCCACATCTAGTCAGGAGCCACCCATGTGGTAGATAACTCAGAAATTTTCCTTTCCCATTGTTTACCCTTCTTTAAAGGCTGATACTAAAGGAATATATCGGTCCTTTAAAGAAACTGATCAAGTTCGCATGTTCCTTAAAATAATGGTTCCTTATTTTTCTACTTAATGTGTATTCCCCATGCAAAATTCCCCACTCTATTTGTAGCCCCAGTCTTTCCAACCCTTTCTTTTTTTTAAGGCCCATCTTTTTCTTTTATTTATATTATTATTTTTTTGGCATGGGCAGGCTTCGGTAATCAAACCTGGTTCTCTGGCATAGCAGGCTAGAATTCTTCCACTGAGCCACCACTGCACTGCCCCAACCCATTCTTAATAGGAAAACAGACTAAGAAAAGGGAGAAAATTTCTCAGTTCATGGTATCCTTAATGTCTCAGTAACTCTTTTTCCAAGCCACTTCTAGGACTAAAGGAATAACTAAAAGTTTTGTTTAGTAGTTAAGTCAAACAATCCAAGAATTTATGTCCTATGAACTCAGTACTTGCTGGGTACTATACTACTTTTCAAACTTTGGAATCACTGCCATCCTCATTTCCTGTTTCTCATTTATTTTCGCACAGTATTAGCTTATCATAGCAATCACCAAAATCCCAGCTTGGCAAAGCTATAACTTCACTGAAAGGAATTTAGCAATGTACTGTTGAAACCCGAAACTACTGCAGCTAATAAAGCAATATCCCTGCTATATTTCCCTCAAAACTTCCCAGGGCTTCTTGGTCCACAATTTGGGAACCACAGCCTCATTAGTTTCCAGTCCCCTGTGTAACAGCTGTATAAAAATTAGGCTACTATATATATCTAACTGATTGATCAATTTAATTTCTAAAATAAATATATACAAATATTTTTAAATTAAGACTTTAGAGGAGAACTTACCTAAATCAAAATCATACATACAGTAGGTCATCAAAATGTCATGAAGCAAAATCAACCCTGGATTATCTTGGCCTTCATAAAATTTGTTTGTTCGATCTGTTCTGTTAACATCTTTTTCTAAAGAAGAAAATAATCATATATTTGAAAACCTTTTAAAAACATATTTTTATAAAACATTTATCTTAACAAGTACAAAATTATCTTTTCTTGCTATTAACTTTGCTCTCTTCCCAAAAATTACTTAATTAAAAGAAAAAGGAGTCATCAAATTCCACTTTAGAGATGCTATAAAATAACCTTCTGGAGTATTTTTCAAAAATCAGTCCACCTCTTTATGGACAGCTTTTCAAATATTTTCCACTTTTATCTAAACACAGATGACCTTTTAATTGAATAGTAGGAAAGAATTTCAAAGAATTAAAAGCAACATTAAGCAACATTTTATATTAGCAATAAAAATGCCAGTTGTGAACACATGTGATAGGCAGTGTTAATTAAAAATGGTAATGAAAAAATTTATGATGCAATCAAGCATAATCAAAGAGATTTTTCATTCAGTTGCTTCAATCATTTGAAAAATATTATCAAGTTTTGTCATATTCCATATCATCATGACAAATTACTTCTTTATTCTCATAATGTATCAGTCAGCTTAGATATTGTTTTAAGAAATTTATTTTGGAAAGACAGAAATCCACACTCTACTTGGAAATGATTTCATGACATTAAAAGGAGACTTGGAAACATCACCATGAATGTATTCAAAGCTCTATCAACAAATCAATTAAAAAACACAGATGCGCCTACTAATTACAGTCTAGCAGACTAGAAAGGGATTCCCCAAATTTGAATTCTTCAGTAAATCAGGAAGAAACAATTTAAAGAAAGTCAAAATTATTAATTTAATCTATAATCCAATTCTGTTTAAAAGTTAAAATTGCTCCCGATAAAACTGAATAATTTGAAAACATTCTCAAAACTGGGTGCAAAGAAATGGAAAAGTACTTTACAAAAGAGTAGAATCTAACAAAAGATGGTTTGAGTAGTTTAGATTCTCCTCATTTGTAAGGCCATTAAAAAAAAATTACTAGAACAGCATTCTAGCTTTCTATGAAGGTACACTGCATTGGAATTTTTAAAAAGTAAACGTATCTACAGAATTGTGGGGTTTTTTTTTTTTTTTAAACAAATAAAAACACATACCAAAAAATTTTGCACTGTAAATTTGACACATTTAGAAATGTCAAAACTTTCCCAGGGGTGTAAACCTCCCTGGCAATGTGGGACAGGAATCCTAGAATGAGCTGGAACTCAAATTAAGGGATTGAGAAAACCTTCTTGACCGAAAGGGGAAGAGAGAAATGAGACAAAATAAAGTGTCAGTGCCTGAGAAATTTCAGAGTCGAGAGGTTATCCTGGAGATTATTCTTATGCATCATACAGACATCACCTTTTTAGTGTAAGGTGTATTAGAGTGGCTAGACGGAAGTGCCTGAAACTGTAGAGCTGTGTTCCAGTAGCCATGTTTGTTGAGGATGATTGTATAAGGATACAGCTTTCACAATGGGACTGTGTGATTGTGAAAACCTTGTGTCTGATGTTCCCTTTATCTAGGGTATGGACAGATGAGTAAAAAATATGGATAAAAAATAAACAATGAAGGAACGAATGCTAAAATAAATTGAGTAGATTGAAATACTAGTGATCAATGAAAGGTAGTAAGGGATTATAGGAAAAAAAACAGGGGGAACAAAGGTTAAAATATTGGGTGATGGAAATACTAGTGGTCAAAGAGAGGGAGGAGTAATGGGTACTGCATGTATGAGGTTTTTTTTTCTTTTTATCTCTTTTTTCTGGAATGATGCAAATGTTCTAAGAATTGATCATGTGATGAATATATAACTATGTGATGATATTGTGAGCCACTGATTGTACACTAAGTATGGAATGTTCATATGTTAAGAATGTTCATGTCTGTGTGCTGTTTTGTCAATAAAAATATATATTTTTAAAATGTCAAAATGTTCCATTCTTATTTCTTAATTGACAGAGGTAAAGAAAATTTAATTTTCAACACAATTTACATATCCATTATGTCAATATAGTATAACTGCCTCAACAGATATTATATAAAATTGGTAAAAGTAATTTATACTTTCACAAGCTATCAGTATTTCTTTCAATCTAAACAGATAGTAATGACAAGTCAGGTAGAAACAGAAAAGGGGTCAAAAATGATATATAAAAATGATAGGTTATTAATAGAAACTATTTCTGGAAAGAAAATGATTTAACATCAGAAAAAAAAAAGCTCTAGTTAAATCTCTCAATTTATCTAATTTGGCATACCTAAATAAAAGCTGAAAAAAAACAAAACAAAACACCACCATGTTGCCTGAATGCACTTCACATTCACCTCAGTGGACCATTAAAGTTGCTTGGCAACAATGATCTATTTCCCTCATCCATTCACTACTTATTCATATAATCTATATCATTTTTTCTCTCTTCAACCTCCAACACCGTCTCCCTCTTTCTAGCTTTCAGATGAAGACTGTGCTTCCTATCTCACTGAGAAAGCAGAGGCTATCCAAAGAGAACTTCCACAGGCTTCCACTACTCTAGCCATATAATGTTGTGTACATACAATCTTCCTTATCTCCTATTGCTATAAATGACCTTGGCTAAATCAAGCCCTCCTTCTGCATATGAACTCCATTCCCTCTTGGGTTCTTGGGAATCCAAAGACTTTGCTTCAGTAACTATCTTCCTCTCCAGTTGCATCATAATTTTTCCTCTCCACTGAATCATTCCCAGCAACATTCAATCATACTATTGCTTCTCTCATAAAAACCTTTCTTAATCTCAATTTCCCCTCTAATTGCTGCACCATTTCTCTACATCCTTTTAGAGCAAAATTCCTTGAAAGAGTTGTATATATATTGTCTTCAAGTCCTCTCCTCCCATTTCCTCTTGAACTCATTCCAATTAAATTGTTATACCCACTACTCCATCAAAATACCAAGTGATCTTACTGCTCTATGCAATGGTCAAGCCAAATCTTCCTCTTACATGACATCTCAGCAATATCTGAAATATTTTCTTCACTTGGTTTCTAGGGCATCACACTCTCATGTTTCTCCTCTTTTTCTCTGGCTGCTTCTTAGTCTCATTTACTGAATTTTATTAATATTTCCTACCTATAAGTTAAAAGTGCTTCAGGACTCAGTTTTTGGACCTCTTACTTCTGTGTTTACTCCCTTGGCAATTTTATCTAGTGTCCCACCATGTCTTTATGCTGATGACTCATAACTTTACACCTCTACCCCCTAAATTTCCCCTGAATTTCAATAATCCAGCCACCCCTCTCTCTCTGTCTCACACACACACACACACACACACACACACACACACACACACCAGAGCTATTTCTCCAGACAGTAACCAGAATGATCCTGTAAAACATAAGACACAGCATATCAGTCTCCTACTTAAATTCCTTCAGTGGCTTCCTAAGTCTCTCATAGTAAAAGTTCAAGTCTTTATAATGATGTATAAGATTCTATGTGATCTGCACCTATCCCACAGTTTCCTCTCTAACTTTCTCAGCTTCTATAAATTACCCCAACTTCTTCCACTCCAACCACATTCACCTTCTGGCTGTACTTCAAACATGCAGAGGTTCAAGAGAAAAATGTCTAATATATGTTACTTTCTGACTGGAATGCCTTTCATCCCATTATTTGCATAGCTTAATCCCTCTCCCTTTTCAAGTTTTACTCAAACATTACCTTCTTGGTAAAAACCTTCCTTGATCATCCAAGTTAAAACTGCAACATCACATAAAAACTTCTTTCTCCCTTCCCTGACTTATATGTTTAGTTAGCACTTATCACTAACATACTCATATTTTATTTACTTATCTTGTTTACTGTGTGCCCTTCCCCACAAAATGTATGCTCCTGGAGGGCAAACATTTTATCTGTTTTGTTCATTGATGATTCTACAATGCGAAGAAGAGAACCTAGTCCTTAACAGGTAATCAGTAATTATTGCATGAATGAATAAATGTTTAAAATAATCTATGTGATTTTTTAAAAGATTCCACTGGCGATTCTCATGTACAATCAATGTTAGGAACCACTACTTTAACAACTGAGATTCTTGAATGGGTCTTCTTAACTGTCTCTATTTTTCCCTTTAGGTGATGTAATCTACTCCATGGATATTAATACTGAGATCAAATTTCTATCTCCTGCCCAGATCACTCCAGACTATTCAACTAGCTATTTGACAATCCATTTCTAAGTCTCACCTTCAGATATATCTATCTAAAATCTAATTCCATTTTCACCATAATCCATTCTCCTTATCACCAACCACCCAATTTCTCAAGTCAGGAAACTAAGTTTCACCTTGATTACTCTTTCCTCCCCCATACCTCAAATTTAATACATCAGAAAGTCTTGTCAACTCTATCGCCAATTCTATCAATTGGTGATTCTATCAATTCTATCACTTGAATGCATCTACTTCTTCTCTACTTCTCCATTGCCACTACCTCTTGCTTGGACTCCTTCCAACATCCTACTAATTAACTGGTCTCATTATTCTTATTGTTACCTTGATTCAATCCATTTTGCACACAGCAGCAAAAATGATCTCAAAATATAAATGAGATGCCCTTACTTAAAATGCTCTGATGATTTCTTACCACATGAAATAAAATCCAACTTCGTGGCATGATGTGCAATGCCTAAATACAGCTTACCTGTACAGCTTTTTTGTAAAATGAAATATAAGTTTATTCCTAAAAGGCTTTTGGTAATGCTTTTGGGAAAGAGTACTCAATAAAAAAGAATGCCTTAAAACCAACTTATGCACGCACTTCTACTGGTAGAAAGCATGGTAAAATTGAAAGACCATTTAATTAGGAATCAGACCTAAGTATGAATGATTTTAGATAAGGTACTAACTAGATAGATGATCTAAGATTTTGAGCTTCAATTTTACCATCTGCTAAAAATGAGCTGAATGGATAGAAGTATGTTCATATTCAAATTTTATTATGGGAATTAAAATACATAAATGTTTTCTCCAATCTCCTAGACAGAGTGAAAATAAGACAAAGGAAAGATTGAGATGAGAGCCATCAACACTGATGTTTAATGTAAAGGGAAGGGGCTATAGCATATGGAATAACAAGTGATCTCTATAATCCCTTCCAGTTCAAATATTTTATGCCCAAGCAGGGGGAAAAATATGTCCATTATCTTTATCCCCACTGAAACTGAAAATAGTAGGGGGCTTCAGCTGGAAACTTCAAATAACTCCATGTTTCAAGAACCGAAACCTTTTGACTTATACCAGAAGAAGAGCACAGTATATCCTACTATAATTTGTTTTTCAGAAAAATAATGTTCTTTTCAATCAAAAGTACTATTCCAAAAAGATATTAGCACTTGTCTTTATGTCTACAAAAGCTATCAAATCAGTCTGCTATGCTGGACTTCCTAAATATAATTTAGAGAACTTTTTCTTTCACGCAAGAGAAGATGGTAGTGGTGTTGGTAACACATCCCTCTATCTTTACTTATCAAACTACAGATGATAAAATCCAAATAGAACATAAGAATTACAAAAACAAATTCCATTACTATTCAAAGCTATCCTAAAACTATACACAGAGGCTGTGTAACAAGATAGTTAAAGGGCATTTAACATGGGCTCTGCACTTAGTAACTGTGTGACCTTGGGCAAGTTGTTTATGCTCTCAATTCTTCAATTTCCTCATCTGTAAAATGAACAATATAATCAGGAAATGCATTGATTTAGAAGACAGAGATACCTGTAACAGTACCTACTTCATAGGGTTGTTTAAGAATAGTATGTGTTAGCTATTATTTTTCCTACTACCACAACTATTCTGTCTCCTTAACTTCTACTACTATATTCCTGTTCTTGCTACCAGCAAGAAAACTGTGGTATATCATTAAAACTTACTTTTCTTCAAAATGAAATATTCATTGAGTTAACATAAGCAATTCAACACAATGGATTTGTATAAAGAGAGCCATAAGGAAACTGCAACCTGCATGGAGCTCTGTGTGGAATAGTGCTTCCCTTCATTCTTTAGACCAAGTTGTCCCTCTAAAAAGGACTACTTCAACAAGTGAATGAGTTCAAGCATTCTTAAGACTATCCAAATTCTCTTTTCAGATGTTAAACATTTTCTGAAGTTAATAAAAGGGGCAAACTTTTTTAAAAGTGGAATTTTATTTAGAAACAAATGTACTTCTAAATTCTAAGTTTTTTAAAAGTACCCATGTTGGTATGAACAGATGAGTAAAAAAAATAAGGATAAAAAATAAATAAATAACAGATAAAAGGTAAAAACTGGGTAGACTTTAACACTGTGGGTCAATGACAGGGAGGGATAAGGAGTATGGGATGTATGAATTCTCATTTTTTCTTTTTATTTCTTTTTCTGGAATGATGCAAATATTCTAAAAATGATCATGGTGATGGATACACAACTATGTGATGATACTGTGAGTCACTGACTGTTAAATATGGTTGGACTGTAGCTGTGTGGATGCTTCTCAATAAAAACATTAGGAAAAAAAAGTACCCATGTTGGATAATGATAGTATCTTATTTTTGTAAAAAAATGGAATTTTTCAGTTTTTCTGAGGTAGGTGTTAGGAGAAATGAGAAAACAAAAGTTTAAAGGTAATATGCAGCTTGTCCAAGGACACAAGGTAAAAAGTAGAACACAGATTAGATCCCTAGTCCTTCTGCTATCGAGTTTAGTATCTTTCCACCAAACTACTCTCCCGTGACATTAGTACAAAATCTACCATCAGCTTCCTCCCTTTTGTATTCACAGGGCACATTACAGTCTGAATCCAAAACCAAAACCATCTTCCCTTTTCCACTTTTCTCATTCTCAGATAACTGAGTAGAATTCTCAGTACTCAAAATTCTTAAATGGTACAGCTTCTTGAACTGAAACCTCTAAGGGAGAAACATACAGCAGTATAAAAATAGCACAGTGCCCTATACGATTAGCTTCATGTACAGATAATAACAATCACCCTAATTTCCTATAATAACTTACACCAACTTGATCTTTATCAAAAAAGCCAGAAAACCCAAAACAATTTGGAAATAAGTCTAACACTTTGATGATAAAAGTCTATCAAACTGATTAAAATTTATTAAGCTTCCCTTTTTAAGAGATGTTTCATCATGTGAATTTACATCATTCACCGATTGACACCAGGTAAATAGTTACTCTATTTTCAAATACTGATGAAAATTACCCAATCATTTATTTAATTAAAATAATGAAATATCCATATATTTAGAGAGGGTCTGGAAGGATATAAGCCTCAGCTTAACCATAGTGTTCTCTGGGTGATGGGAGCAAAACTAATTTTTTTCTTCTTTTCGTTTATCTGTAGTTTTTAATTTTTTCTGTAGCACAAGCTACTTCTGTAATGAGGTAGAAAATAATGTGTCTTTAAAATGAAATTAATTCTACAAGCAAATAAAGTTAAAATCCACTTTTTGGAAATAAAAATTAAATTTATCAACACTTACAAATACAATGACTGAATTCATATTCCAATCAGAAGAGGAACAACTAAAACACTGAACACATTCCAATGTATTTTCTAATTCTGATTTCTCTTTTGAGCTCTAACTCCATAGCATATATCATCACTTCTTTAATCTTACCAAGACTTCAATGTAAACTTGTCTTACATTTCCAAAATTAAGAAAAAATTACCAATAAGACTTCTATAATCTCTTAATCTCGAATTTCTCTTCTCTTGTTCCTCACTAACAGATTTCCACTGTAGTTTCATCCTGAAGTATTCATCACTAAAGAAGAAAATGATTTTAAACCAAAAAAAGCTATTAGAACGATTTATTTTAACATTTTTAACTGAGTTTTCTATAAAGAATATCAAAAACTGTATCTGAAGTTATGATAAACAAGTGAAAACCAAGGAAAATAAATGTCTTAAAAGTTTCTAGGGTAAACATTACCTCAATCCTTAAAATCATACCTAAAATTATTCCAGTCATTAAATATTTTAGCAACTAAAGTTTCTGAATAATTATAAATCCAAATGTAAGTAACTTTTCTTAGTGTGACATACGAGTTTCCATTTCAATGAGTATACTGCAGAAATGTGTTAATGTGAAAATGTCAGACTGGTAAACATGAGAAGAAAGTTTGCACATAATGGTGGAAAGAGGCTTTAAGCCAAAAGCTAAACTGACAAACTGGGAATACGAAGTATACTGTAAAGTTGGTCTGCTTATTTTCAAGTCTGAGAAATAATGTCAAAAGACACACTCTTCCAAATAAATAAAGAACCAGTTTATGCAACAAGAGCACTAAGGAAATAATTTAAAGGTAATTAACCTAAATAGCAAACACACTTCTGAGTTCTGAAACAAGGTGAATGAGATATAATTAAAAATCTGTCTGAATAATTAGTTATCTTTCAAGTACAAAAAGGCTTGTATGAGGTAACTGAAACTTTCACCGTATTTTTACATATTCACCAACATAGCTGCAATGAGGTAATTCTAATAAGTGTTTCTAAGTTTGAAATAATTAGTGATCAAAAATTTTAAACTAAGAAGGTGAAAATAAAATTATTTTTCCATTCTTTACCTTATTCCAAATCCTCATCTAAAAACCCTATATTAATTTGTATGAGTAAGTTATGCAAACTTATTTGATGAACACACAAAAGGCCATTACTTACGTTTTTTGTTTTTGTAACTGAGTTCTTTCCTCCTTGGTACTGTCCCAAGGAAAATAACCCAGAAGAAATTTCCATGCTTGCTTTCTCAATGCATGACAAAGTCCCTGAAGAAAGCATGCATATTAGATGCATTAGTAAAAAATCAATGTGATACTGTAAGTTCACAAAACTTGCATATAAATAAACAGGAAGACTAATATTTAAGAAAGAGTATTATAAATAAAAAAAATAGCTCAATTCAGTGAATACTATCTTGCTTCTGACTTCTAGATTTTAACTATGTCAGCAGATGCCAGAAAGCTTTAAAAATGCAGTAGACTATATAGGAGACAGTGGTACTGATGCATCACCCTAAGTTCAACTTTCTGGATAAGGTAGCCAACACTAGAATGCATGTATTCGTCACACAACTCAACAGTATTTCGAGATAATCCTCCCCTAGGCTAATGGGTATCCCTCAGGCCATCCCGGGAGACATCATAAGATCTTACTCAGTTTCACTTAATGGAAGGGTTTGAAGGCACCAGTCATCAAAGAAGTAAGGGAGCTCATTCTACCCCTTAAATAAATTTAAAAAAATGTCTTAAAAACTGAATGCTAGTAGCTTATAACACAATCCATATTAGAGTATTTAAATTACCCCTCTAAATATCATCTGCTTCATATTATCTACATTTAAAATTCTTCCTTCAGTGTCAATATTCTTAGTCCACTCTTCCAGTGATACTGGTTCTCTCCTTTGAACAACAGGTCGTTCTCCCAAATCAATCTAAAACAAGAAGATAAGCAATTTTCTTTAACCAATGAAATGAAATAAAAATACATAAAAACTAAACCTAAAATATCCTTCCTCAGACATGAGCTCTAACATTTCCAATATCATTCTTTATTTTCCAAAATTTAGTTGATAAACTATAATAGTTAGCATTATATATTTTTCCCTCCTAGTAAACACACCAATAACTGGGTTATAAATTCAGAGATAAGAAATCGTATAGATTAAAAACATTTTTTCTAAATACTGTTATTTGGGGTTTCAACTATATAAGTACAGAACCTCTAACATGTAACTTGCATAACAAACCCTTCAAACTAAATGGTATAATGTATTATTTAAAAAGAGAGAACGTATAATTATGCCATTAGTTATATTCCAAAATTAGTTTTTCTTCCAAACTAAAATTTGTACTTCTCAGAATTAATTCATGATCCCTTTGCTCTACTTGGCAAGCTCTACAATTTTTGATTCAATTAACAGATACTGGTAATTTATAAATACTATTTTCAAGATAAGCCCCTTAATTAAGCACTACAATTTGATATTTATCTTTTTCTACCTATGTGTAAGCCTAGAATTGTAGCAAATTCAAAAATCTTATTAAGTATATATAGAAATCTGTCACACTTCTGAGCCAAAATCTATCTTACTCAAAAAAGAAAATATTCCTGACTTCTGCGCATGCAATGAAATAAACAACTTGTTCAGTATTATCAAAAAAATGATTAAGAAAAGAGATCTGACAGAGCAAATAGAAAGTTTAAGAAGTAATCAACAGAGAACAAATCAAGAATCTGGTGACAGGACAAGCATTACTTCTAAGAGATATATGCAAAAAGTTAAAGTTTGATTATGAGAAAGAGGCAGAACTCTGTACACTGAAAAAGCATTTCTTTTGTTGAAAATATAAGAACTGTGCTTATGTAAATCTCTACTCACTTTTGTGATGACTTCAAATCCTGGTTCTTCTTGTTGATTTATCTTTAGACCTGGAATAGCATCACTAAGAAAATCTGCCATTTCTGAAGGTGGTCGTTGATGAGTAGAGGGATCACTGCCTCTCAAACTATCAAAAATGTAGTTCGAGATTTTGGAAAATCCTACCATAGTTGCTGTATAAGGATCCTTTTTAATTTTCTATGTAATTGGAAGAAAAAGATTAGCATTATTAATTCAAATTAAAGAATTAAAATATCTGATAACAGGCAAAAGGGCAAAGTTAAAAGGGGAGAATCAGAACTAAAACAGAGTGCTCTAAGATTATCTTAAAATTTTTTCTTTTGGAAGAAAAATCTAAATTCTCTAAGTTAACCTTTCATTTGGTTAAAATAGCATAATAAATGTCAAGTTAATGTTATTGATTGAATTGCAGATGAACAAATGATTTGCAGGCATCTTTCAATCTGCATACATTAGAAATATATGCAGTGCTTACTTTCCAGTGGTGAATGGCCCACAACAGCTTTCTTCTGTCTAGCAGTCCTGCCTTTACACAAAAGAAATATTTCTTGAAGTGTGCAGTACCACACTAGTCTAACACAAAATTCCAAGAGCTAAATTTCAAAATTGATATTTAAATATTAGCTGACATTTTAATCTATTTATATTAATAGTAAATCATGCAGACAAGAATAATGTGTTCTAAGACAGTGCTGTCCTGGAAAAAGCAAAAAGTTTTACTACTGCTAAGTCTTTGAGTTACTTCTAAGGCCCACACTGCCTGCTCATATATATTTAGCAAAACATGTTACTTATTAAAGATCAATCTTTAAGATCATTATTTTCACAGTAAGAAAATTAGTTCCCTCACTTTTTATTTTAAATAACATTTAACTCTCATCTAGCCCTCCTAAAAAAATTCCCTCTTTATCTTCTTAACCTCTGTATCTTCAGATCCAAGAGAGTATCTAGGACACAGTAATCACTCAAACATCTGCTGAATGAATAAATGAAAAAGTAAACAGTTCTCTCTCTAGTTTATATGGAAATGTGAGTAAAAAATAAAGTTTATTTATATTTGTGTTAAGCGCACATTTTGAATCAAATATGAGAAATACTCAAGTACTTTAAGGGGTGTTAGGTTATTGTGACCCTAAAACAACCTACTTAAACGGAAAATAAAAATTCAAAACAGATTTTGCTATATTGGTCAATAATGAAGTCAAAGTAGCTTTCCCAGTGACTCTACAACCAAGGCATGAAAGCTATGATAATGAAAACTACTGATATCCAATTAAAGTATTATGATAAAGGGAAAAGTTACCTTAGAGTAGCCAAGAATCAAGGAAGCTTCTGAGTCTTAGGAATAACATTATTACATAAACTAGTTCCATAAATTACTCCTCCTACCCCTACAGGCACCTGCCTCATTTTGTGTACTCTTAAACAGTGAGAGGTATAAAATAATGAAGTCAGATTAATTAGATTAATACAGGATACTTTCAAGAAACATACTTGTATTAAGCCATAAGCTGGTTCATCAAGAAGATTTTCAAAAGACTGTGAAAGACACTTATTCTGACAATTCACAAGAAGTATTCTTTTATCTTGTGGAGATCTGTAATAAAATGAAGGTATTTGTAGAAAATACTAGCATATTGCATTAATTTCTACCTGAGTAATTACTAATGCATAGTTGCTTTCATAACAAAAATACTTTTTAATGTCTAGTTCTAGAACTATTTCTCATGACTACAATATTAGCAAATTTTTAGTAACTATTTTACATTTGTTTTAAAAATCAACAAAACATGAAATACTAAACAAACAAACGTAAAAGGGTTGAAGTGTATTTTTATCTTAGGTAAAACCAAGAGTATTAAATTGTAATGAAAACCAGGTTTTCATTTTTTAAAGAAATCCAAAGAACACTTTAGAATTCATCAGTATATATATACACACACACACAACTTTTAGGAAAAATATGTCTCATTTTAAAGTCAGCTTCATTCCACAGCCTGGTAGTATTGCAATATAAGATGTTAAAAATACATAATACAATACATTAATAAATTTTAAAACCTTTAATTATGCCAGATGTAATCATAAACATACACATATGAACATATTTAACAAAATTGTTATATTCAGTTCAGGTAACAGTATGTTTTTAATTCAGCTTACTTATTCAGCTCTGGAAGCAAGTCTCTCTCCACATTTCTCAATAATGACAGAGTAAATAAAATGCTTTCCAAATACACAGTTGTTTAAGTTCAAGTTATTGGAAGAATTATCCAGTCTTTTTCTTACTGAGTTTTATAACCTAGTATAAGTCAGTTGTAATAAATCCACAACTTTTCTGTCTTTAAAACAAAAATTTGCTGCTATCTACCACTAGTTTATTATAAATGTCTGAGATAAGAACTTTAATAACAGTTATCTCTTCTCAATTCGAACACAACAGGACACAACTGCAATGCTAGAGGGATATGAAATTCAAAACGGATCTTATTCTTACAAAGTTAAAAACAGCACGCAATCTTCAAAGGCAATACTAAGAAGCACTTTTGCTTTTTAAAAGAGGTCCAAAGACCTCAACTGAAGTAGGAAAAAATCAGTACCTTTTGAAACATTCAATTTTCATTAAAGACATTTTTCTGAGCATTTTTTGGGTGATGCTATACATTATCACAAGTCATCTCATTGATGATAGGTTAACTTTTAAATGTAGCACCAGAAAAGAAAAGTAGCACTATGGATACATTTTAGCATAGTACTGCTAGTCCTATGATTATAATTTTGTTTCTACCAAAAAATTAAGTCAAATTAATTCTTTAGAAACCAAATAAAAGAATGGCCATAAAAGCCAAAATACTGGCTACAAATGTAGAAGGCCAACAAATATCCAACCTTCAGCTGCCTGGGCTCAGATAATTGTTATGGCTCCAGATCTAAAACTGTAGCCACTAAACTGGAGATAAGAAACGACTGCCCAACCAACTAGCAACGACAAAAGCTTTTTTAAAAAGGTAATAATATATTTCATTTTTTTTATATGCAATGCTCTGTGTTGGTGGGAAGGGGAGAGAAGCCCTAGGAGGGGAGATAGGAGGATATTTAGACTTGGTTGCCCCTAAGGAAATCAACAAAAAGTGTAAAAAGTACATCAGTGAAAGAACTGCAGAGCTCATCAAGAGGAGGGTTGGCATTCCAGAATGGTACAATATTCCACCTGCTAGGTTACAGCACTGATTTGATCTATAAATACCATGGATTCCAAGAAGCTGATCTCTCAAGCCATTATTCAAGATTTTCAAATGCATTAGAATAGTAAATGACAACTTTTGACACTAACACCAATAATTCTATTAGAGCCTACAAACAGGCTTAAAGAAAACCATGGTCCAGCATCAAGACTATAAAAGTGATCTTTTGAAAACTATGAAGTAGTTTCCTGACTTTAGAGTGAGAATTTCTCCAAAGACATCAGAATAAATTCAGAAATTTTAACAGGTAACCAATGTTTGTGTGCTGTGATTTAGTGGTAACTATTTTATATTGCTATTCAGAAAGACCAATATGTAAAGTTAAGTAAATAAATATCATTACAAAAAGATGTTAATCAGAAAATGTGAACAAAAAATAAAGAGGTACATAATATTCACAATAATAAAATTATGTATGCAACAATGAGAATAAATGAGGGCCTAGAATCTATTCTTGAAAATATGCTGTATGATGATACAAACAGGTTGGTCTTTTAGCAGACTATTTTGCTATAAACATTTATATATAAATTAAAATGGCCAAATACACAAAATAATCTTAACCAATAGGTCTCCTTAAAATTCCAGTAACCAACATGCTTCAAGAGAGGTAAGAAAAATCTATTTGTGGCTCATTCTTTAACCCCAGTGAATATCATGTTTTATTTATCAAGGAACACTAATAAACATCAATAAATACAATTTTTTTCCTGGTAGACAAGAAAAGCATTGAGAAATACAAAGCCTCAGAAAGTGTCACATTTTACACTTACATTCAATTGCTAAAACGGAAAGAAGGAATCATGCAGCCCCTCCCTTGCTGTTGTAAGGCTGTTCAAGCCCAGCACAGGAGCAACCTTGCACATCTGCCTGGAAAAGCTCTGCTCTTGCAGGACTCTCTTTTCAAAGAGCAAGGGAAACTTAATTCAATAGGGAAAGTATTAGAAAAACAATACGGCCACAGATGCAATTTATACTCTTCAATTTGGTTAAACCAAGAAAAGAGATGCTATTCAGTCTGACTGATTGTTACATCTCTCTCAATTAGTTTAGAATTCAAAGGGAAACAAGAAGGGTGATACTGGTATGGATTAGCTGGCATCCCTGTAAAGCTGAAACCAAGATTTTCTTTGACTACTCTCCGTCCTTCTACTGTCTACAATCATCTCTGACCACAGGAATATGAGTTGAGGAACATCATTTGGCTTGGGATCACTGTTCCAGGGACAGAAAGTGCGATCTCTGTGGGTGACACCCAGTAGAAGAAAAAACTGAGGATAATATTTGGGAACTTTTATTTCTTTGGACTATAACATGAAAATACCATTTACTAGATCACAATCATCATGAATAAGGGCCTTTAATTTCTCCATAAGAATTTGATAATGGAAGTTGGCTTATATAAATTTGAAACTCTTAAAAAAATTATATTTGGTCACTATTCTACCATTTGAACTCCTTGGGTAATCTCTTGTGACCCATATGGCACAATATAGGATATAACTTGTGATAGGAAAGATAATATGGAATACCTATTTTCAGCCTAGGGTACAGAAGAGCCTTAGAAATGAAATGTTTGATGACATGTTCTTACACATTGCATACCTTTCGGGGGTCTCATTCTCTCTGAGAGCCACAATTACTACCCACACACAAGTAATTACATACATACATACATACATATTTTCCTATTACATGTTCTCCTATACCTCCCTTATTCAGAGCACTTATAAAGCTGACATTTACAATTATTTCTATAACTTATTAATGTTTGTCTCTCTCACATTATAAACTCCATGAAGGCAGGAGCTGTATCTTTTACGATCACTGCTGTCTTTCCAGCACTTAGCACAGTGCCTAGGACATAGTAGGCCCGCAAAAAAATATTTGTTGAATGGAAAAATATATAATATATATACATAGGGAGGAACAAAACTGACCTGGCCTTATGTTTTCAAATGGAAATAAACACTTCTACTAAAGAAGTTCTCCTTCTCAGGAACATGTCTGATGGCTGAGATTAGGAAAGAGTAAGGTACATGCGTGGTGCAACTCCTTCCAGGCTTTCTTCTTGTATCTGCCTGCCAAGCGAGAAGATGCTTTCTACTCTGCTCTCATGCACATCGTAAGTGGTCTGCCCTCACTAGGGAGGCAGCCTGTAATTGTCCAAATGTGACAATAACAATTTTCAGGTGAATTATTATGAAACCTCACGTATAAGCCTCATCAAAAAAGATATTTTTATCACCATCTGTCTGATTCTTATATATACTTCTCAATTGTTTACAAATCCAGAAAGGAAGCAAAGTTTCACTTACTATCCCTCGTTAAAACACCAACAACAAACACATTGAAGGTACACATATCCCTATATCTGCCTAAGTGGATGCTGAATCTATCCTTGAACCTATCCAGGACAGAAAACTCTACCTTCAAAGCTAAAACCTGTGTCCTTCTAACTTCTATCTTTGGAATAAACAAATATTCCAAATAAATATTCTGTGGAATAAAGTAATAAAATCTTGATTTTATTTCTCATAATAACCCTTTCAAAAATATCAAATTGATAACTACCATGCCATTTATTCATTTAACGAGTTTATTATTCATCTACTATATGCAAGGCACTATGGCTAGAAACTGAAGAAATGTAAACAAGAGAGATGCACTGCCCGCTCTTATGGAGCTTATATTCTAGAAGATAAACACAAAAGGGTAAATAGACGAAATCATTTTATGCTGTAAGTGCCATGAAGAAAACAAATGGGGAATGAGATAGGGACACGGAGTGAGGGTGGGAGCCTACATTAGAAGGGAAGGGATCATCTAGGAAAGTCCCTCCAAAGACATGATATAAAACTGAAACCTAGGGTGGGCCACAATGGCTCAAGTAGGCAGAGTTCTCACCTGTCATGCCCGAGACCCGGGTTCAATTCCCGGTGCCTGCCCATGAGAGAAAAAAAAACTGAAACCTAAGTAAAGCAAACATTCCAGGCAGAAGAAAAAGCATGTATAAAGGCCCCTACAACAAACAAGAGTTCAAAGCACTTCAGGAACAGAAGGGAAACCTTGTGGCTAGAATGCAAAAAAAAAAAATGGCATGAGATGAACAGAGGTTAAATAAGGCAGACCCTCACTGACCATGATAACAAGTTTGGATTTTATTTAATGTTGCATTAAGACTCCTCTTCTTCAAGTTAAATCCCCATATCCTTCAGTGTTTTTCATGTGACCATTTAGATTCCTCTCATTATACTTTTCCATGCAGTATAGGTAATTCAGCACATTTAAAAATGCCTAAAACTGGATTTAGTTCTCCAAAGTATGATCTAACCAGTTAAGAATACATGACTACACTTTAGTCAAAAGTCTCAACTCGAAAGAGCCTCCATGTGACAGTTACATCACAACACTGATTGTTAGTGATCCCCTTACCATGTTAAAGCCCTTAAATCTTTAATACCTGCTACTCAACAGCCATAACCTTCTGCTCAATGCATGCCATTGCCCTTCCTGAAAACAACTTAACACCTCCTGGGTGGTAGCATATTCACAGCTTCTGACATCAAGATTTAGGAGCCATACCACCAACCAGGCCTGCCAATCTTACAGTTACTGGTAATGATCACCATACCTGGTGCCAACCAGATGTATTAAACATGGCAGGGGAGAGAATCTCAAACAAGAAACACAAACTCTAGAAGGCTTAGGATTACCAAATCTTCTGAATTTCAGATCACTCCTAACTTTATGTAATCTGAATTTAGGCAACATGATACTCTATTCTAAAGCGAAAGCATTATTAATGTAGTTAAACAATAATTCCTAAAATCCCCATGCCAAAACCTTTCTTCTTCTCAATTCTACATATCCCATCAATCACAAAATCTCACCCTAAATACTTCTCCAATCCTTCTCTTTCCTGTCACTCTATATGGTGATATACCGCCATAAACTTACCTGGATGACAACAGCCTGCTAATATGATTTACAAGAGCATTCAAGCACTGGCCTTTACTCAACTCTTTAGCCTCAACTTTAACTTCTGGATCCTCCCTTCCCAACACTTTAGAGACCTGTGATACTGGACTACTTTGTTCTTTGAACACATCATGTTTGTGCTCTTCCCTCTCTCAAAACATCTCTCCCTATAAATGTCTCCTTCCCTTTTCATGCTATTGCTCACTCATTTGTCAGGGCTCAATTTAAATACTACTTCCTTAAGAAAGTCTTCTCTGATCTCTCTGACCTCTATGCCATCCATAATATGAATTAGGAATCAGTCCTTTCATCCTGGGAACTCCCAAAACATCTCTTGCATTTCCTCTGTATTAGTTCTTGAGTTTTAATTGCCATTTACTTGTTGGCATTATTCACAAAACTATAAGATGCAGGAGTTTGTCTGTTCTGTTCATGACTAAATATCGAATAACTAGCACGGTGGTTAGCATGTAACAGATGGTAAAAAAACATGATGAGAGTGAGAGCAAGAAAAAGTATGTGTGTGCATATGTACACAGGTAATAAATTTAAGAAAGAAGATTTGGGGGAAAGTGAAAAAGCTTTGTCTTCTTTACTTTTATTCTATAAGGGACTTAGACTTGCCTAACCTAAATTTGCAACATTACAAATAAAACTATTTTTATTGGAAAAATACATGATAAAAAGGTAAATTGGGTAAGTATAAAATATATATTCCATAAGTCACTGATGCATCATCATTCATTTAAATATAAATTAAAATATTAGGCTATTTTTTCTTTGAAATAAATAGTAAGGAAGTAAGTCTCAGAATCAAATTACTAAAGTAGCAATATTTTATTCAGTTATTGATTCAAATAAGTCAATATCCCAGAAAAAACAAAGCTGCTCATGCCCTCACATGCATACAGGTCTCTGATGCCCCATGACAAATATAAATAGTTTGCCTTGGGACTAATACAACAATCAGTTTCAATAAGTAGAAAATAATTTGATACTTACTCACACAATACCACATATTTTTCAAGACAGTCAATCAGTAGTTTGCTATCTCCTTGATGAAAGTGCAGAGCAGGGAGAACGATGTCATCCTTTAGACAGAATACCAAATACGACCAGCCCATACCCTCTTTGTTTTGCTTGATTGATTTCAGGTCTGTCAAACTGAACAGGAATGACCATTTGCTTTTCCCATTTCTATGACTTGGAGCATCTTAAAAACAAGAAAGTGGGGCAAAATATTTTTGTTCACCTTTTTAAAAGGCAGTGACAGCGTCTACATGACTGCCTAAGAGAAATTTGCTGAACCTAGGGAATCACTGTAGCACTCATATTACAATGGTTTCTACCTGTATTAGAAATGGCAACATACATTTTCTTAAAAGAATTCTTTTTTTAGGTAATCTTAGCCCATACAATTTGAAAACAAAAAAAACAGGTTATCCTTGTTTAAAATATCAGCTTTGCCCTAAAATTAACAAAGCTTTGGTGGCAACCAGGCTGAATTCAACTGCTGTGCTACTATCTCACTAAATGAAATGTGGGGCAAACAACTGAATCTCTCAGAGCCTTGAGTTCTTCTTCTGTAAAACAGGGATCATTATACTTACCACCCAATGTTTTTCTAAGAATTAGCAAAATGTTCAATAAATGATAATCTTTTCCACCCCCCCCCAAATAAAAATGGTATGTTTCTCTACTTCCTTTTGCAATTATTTTTACTAAAGTACACTGAGACTGAAGGTAAGCATAGTGGTATAGAAAATAACCCTGCAGTGGAAATACAGGCAAACCAGTATTTTATTTGCATAAGCAAAAAAAACGGGGGGAGGGGAATTGAGGATGAAAACTAAATTGTGAATGCCTCAAACACAAATGGATGCATCCAATCTTCCTCTTAGACCCACCTACTAATTAAGACCTCTGCTCAAACCAAAGTATAGTTTAGTAAAATAAAGCATTTTCTGAGTGTGTGATCTGTTTACAGATGCTTAAAATCCTGGTTTCATGAACAGTATCAACTTGATAATAAGCACCTAAAAGATTATCCACTTGAATAAAAGTTTAAAGAACAAAAGAAAAAAGTTGCCTTTCTTCTCATTAATGATACTAATACTTGCAATTAATTTCTAATCTAAAATTATCACTTTAACATTTTAACTCAGAATACACATGATGCATCTTTGAAATGTTAAAAGATCTTTTCCTCTTATGTTATTCCATGTGACGTTTCATAGTATGCTGTCCTTCAAAATCTTCATTAATTCCACTATATACTATTAATTCCACAAAGATAAGCTGCACAGAAGGCAGATGCTTATAAGACTGACAAAGATAGCAGGTGCAGACTTGAATATATGTCACCTTCCTAACTAGATAGTTCCATCATCTCCAACAGGACCTGCTAAAATGACACAGTGAAATCTACAGCTTACAAAAACATCCATATGCAAGGAATATAAGCAGTCACTATTTTAGCATTTTAACAACTATCATTTAAAGAAAATCCAGAAAGGCTAAAGTAACTTACCTATACACTGACCAGCCTAGCTTCCATACCAGTTTATATGATGAGCTCATCAAAGACAGATACAAGAATTAAGTGCCATTTTCCCCACCTGCCTACTTTATATCATGTTTGACTAGTATGTATATCATATAGCTATGAACTGATACCAAAGTGAGAACAATTCTAGAATTCCAACTTTTCCATGAATTATTTAAGTATGAATGTACTTGGACTTTCTAAAAAGGCTAAATAGAAATGAAAAGTACATACTACTCAATTATTTGTGAACACCAAAAATATTTTCACAACAAAACAGTAATGAAAAACTGTCGATACAGCCAATTTTTAAAAAATAAAGTTAGTCAAAAATTATTTACTCAAAATCAGTGAAAGAAAAATTACATAGAGAATATTACTACAAGAAGGCTATATGAATTACCAGGAGTTTGTGCATTTTCAAGAATAAAGATTTTATATAGATTTTCCCTTGTTCATGGAAATACACATTACATATTAAATTAAAAAAAATGTCTCACACAATCTAACGCTTAAAAACTATTATAAATCAGTGACAGAAATATTACAAGTCACTTTTACAAGTTCCTCTACCAGAATACAAGCTTCATGAGAGCAAGAACTTTATTTTGTTCACAACTGTATCTCCCACTGTCTAGAAGAGAGCTGAGTACATAATAGGGACTCAAAGATTGTTGAATAATGAATTAATAGCCTAGCACCAAATTCACAACAAATGAATCTGCAATTTAGTCTATATAGCTAGTGAGAAACAGGAATGGTTACAAAAGAAAGATAATAGCATCTAAGAGTTAATTCAAAATTTCCTTCATTCTCCTTAAAGAAAAGGTAAATAAATTTAATTAGTCCAAATCAACTTACTATGTCACCAAATATATGTGATAATTTTCCATATATATATATTTATATGGGAAAACCAAATATCACAGAAGACAAAACAGAATAGTTCAACAGGTCTCCATATGCCTTGAACTGAATTAACATCAAGGACAACAACATTTTATTTGGATGGGTTTCCAGAATGTGACAGCTATCTGTTGTTCTTGGAGAAATATTTTCAAAACATTTGATCTGGTATAAAACAACAAAGGACTTAGGGCGGGCCACGGTGGCTCAGCTGGCAGAGTTCTCACCTGCCATGCCAGAGACCTGGGTTCAATTTCCGGTACGTGCCCATGCAAAGAAAAAAAACAAACAAAAAAAAAAAACAAAGGACTTAGCAAGAGAAACTCATTAACTCATTAAGTTAAACAAGTGCTTGATAGTCAAAATTTTCTTTGGAAAAAAATGTTTCCTAAACACATTTTTTTTAATGTTTCATAATGGCATAAATTTGAATTTGAAAATCTCAAGCTAATTCAGAAAATGTCTCCTTAACTTTTGATAATTATCAAATAAAGGCTCTTCACTTCATAAGTCACTCAGTATGGCCAAACTACTAAAGCTGTATTTATACCTGTGGGCTTTTGCTAAGCTACAAAGCTAACAGAGGTTCTCAATCCTGACTACACATTAAAATCACCTAGAAAACTTTTGAAAAATACAGATGCCCAGGATCCACCTCTAAGTCTGATTTAACAGGTTAGCATGAAACCTAGGTTTGTTTATTTTTTTTAAAAAGCCTCCCCAAGAGCTGAGTGAAATAAATCAGACACAAAAGGACAAATACTATATGATCTCACTGACAGAAAATAATTAGGTAAGCAAACTCATAGTCAGAAATCAGAATACAGATTACCAGAGGCCAAGTATAATTTAGAGAATGGAGAGTCAATGCTTAATTGATTCAGTGTCCATACGGGGTGATGGAAAAGTTTTGGTAATGGATAGTGGTGATGGTAGCACAACACTGTTAATGTAATTAGCTCCACTGAATTATATACTAGAAAATAATTAAAAGGGGAAATTTTATGTTGTACATATGTGACTAGAGTATAATTTTTTAAAATCATAGGCTTACACAACACAGAGTAAATTCGAATGTAAACTATGAAATACAGTCAATAGTGTAATTATAAGAACACTGTTTCATCAATTGTAACAAAGTAATAATAATAGGGAAAACAATGTGTGTGAGGGGAGTATTTGGGAACTTTGTATTTCTACATGATTTTTCTTGTAAACCTACAACTTCTCTAATAAAAATAAAAAATAAATAAATAAAATTCCCCAGGTAATTTCAATAGCAACCAAGACTGAGAACCAATTTAAAGATAGCTCTTTCACCAGAGTATACTTTTCTCATCCATGTAATGTTTCTTTTATGAAATTCTGAAAACTTGTTACTTTGGCATATTCCTGTAGTTTGTCATATTTTATATCCAAAGATTTAACAATATTAGGCAACAACAAACAAAAAAATAGCAATTCATATGAACTAGTCTTGAAGATTAAGTCTAGACGTCAAAGGTCACCTCACACATCACACAAACCCCAAATCCTGTGATTTCATCTTTCCTCCACACTTCCCATTCTTCTGGTAAGAACTTTCCCCCACAACAGAAAAAGAAGCAAAAAGAAGAAAATACATATATATACATTCTGTAGCATTTGTATGTTACTAGAATGCAAATTTTTAAACATTGGACTGTGCAACACAGCGAATGCTAATGCAACCATGGACTACAGTTAACAGTACAATTATAAAAATATTCTTTCATGAATTGTAAGAAATATACCACACCAATGCAAGATGTTTAATAACAGAGTGGTATATGGGAACTCTATTTTATACATGATTTCCCTGTAAACCTACAACTTCTCAAATGAATAAATGAGAAAAGAAAGGGAAAAGGTAAGTAAAGGTCACCAGAGCAAGGGGAGGGAGATGAGGAAGAATGGGGAGTAAATGCACAATGGGTACAAGGCTTTTGTTTAAGGTGACAGGAAAGTTCTAGTAATGGATGGTGGAGACTGCAACATAATATTGTTGATGAAATCAATCCCACTGAATTTTATGCTTACAAATATTTAGAAAGTTCATGTTTTCTATATGGTTTTACAAGAAAAAAGAAAGACTAAAGAGACAGTAACAACTGTGAATGCAATACATGATACTGGACTGAATCTAATAATGGATGATAAAATGCCCCAAATGGCACTGTTAGGACATTTATTAAAATGGAATATAAGATTGAAAGCTTTATATTAATGTTAAATTTCTTGAACTTGGTAATTGTACTTAAGATGGTTTCATTTGTGAATGTCCTCCTTCTTAGGAAATGTACATGGAAGTATTAAGTGTTCAAGGAAAATTATGTATTCAACCTATTCTTAAATGTTTAGAAAATGGAGGGAAGGAAGGAGGAAGAGAGAGAGAGGGGAAGAGGGAGAGTTTGATGGAGGATGAACAGATGAGTGAACAGAATGACACGGCAAATGTGACAAAATATTAAAAGTTGGTGGACTGGATCCCTGGGTGGCAGGTATGGTTTGAATTGTGAGTTTTATATTATTTTTTAATACAAAATATATTCAAACTGTCCTGTTTCAAATTATTTCAAAATAAAAATTATGCCTAAGAAAGATATACATGCATGAGCTGATTATCAAAAGCTTATGAATTACTACTTATTTTTTAATTACCACTTTTTCCTAGAAATGAAAAGTAAATACATATAACTATTGTACATGGGAATGACTCCACAGACCATATATAAAATTCAGTATTCCTTAATAATAATGTTACATAAATGTAGCAATCATGCTTCAGTAAATTTTGGACGGCCTTTTTCATTCTTGTATAAATCCTAAATTCAAGTCAAGATATTAAGAGACAAAATTTTCTTCTAGTTATGAAACAAAAAGGAATCAACTAAGAAAAATTCAACCCTATATTAACAGTGAATACCCTATACGAGTATTCAGTGTTTTAAAAATAAAACACAAATAGTAGGCCACATTATAGACAGTCTAGCTAAATCAAATTTAGGGTAGTATGTGTGGTATATGGTATACAAACTATCACCACTTGAGGTAGTATACACTAAAATGTCAGGCTGTTAGTTTGGCTCTTTTTTGTTAACTACATTTAGATAATCGCCACACAGCAAATGTAAATTTCATAGAGGGGATAGTCAGTGAACATATATAAAGGAGAGGCTGCAATGAGCTGTGAAAATTTCGGGAGCACTGGAATTAGAACAGTATGGTTCAGTAGTACACTCCATCTCCCCCTGGTGCTTTTAAGATGAAGAACATAATTATTTTTACTCTATTACATAAAGAAAAATGTGCATGAAAGACAGTCGAAATAATATTTTAATTGTTTCTATTTTCTGCCATTAATAACTACATAAGTAGAACATGCATACTTAAAGCCTTTTTTGAGGTTAAAACCAATAACAAAAAAGAGACATGAAAATGGAATATAATAAAAAATATGGGAGTCATGTATTAATTAAAGCACAAACGATGCTTCTTCAGACTGGGAAATATAAAAATTTTCTTTAAACTTTTGTTTACTTGTACATTATAGTGGAGGAAGTCAGTTTAAGATTTCAAAAGATTTAATCCATACCTCCATTGGTATGTGGTTTCTTTTTAAATGAAACTGTATTAACCATGTCCCACTCTGCTTCATAACTGTTCAGATGTTCTGATCCACGATGAGTTCTTTCTTTTGGGGTGTGGGTCCACTCTACAACTGAACTGGAATCCTAAAGTAACAAATAAAATATTTAAGGTTTAAAACTAGAATTTAACTTCGATCCATGCCATCATCTCACATTCTATATAAATTAAGTTTTTAAGTTGTGTCAGATATTGCAGGTAGGAAAATTGAACACTGCTTCCTGTCCATATCTCCCTTACCCATTTTTGCCAAAAGAATAAAAAAAAAACTTAAACCAGTCTCACTTGCAATTAAGGTTACCAATGAAACATAAGGAGAAGAAAACCATGGGTCTTCTGCAAAAGCTTTTATTTTCTTAAGAAAAACCTTGTTCCCTTTCCCCTGGGCCCCCCAAGGGTACTGTCGGCTGTGGAGCAACAGGAGAGAACAGGCTGGAGTAGAGGGATGGTCCACTGCCTTGGATCCACACGTCCCCATGCAACACTACCCACAGTGGGAGAGGTCACAGTAGATCAGACCCACCCTGCTCTCCGCACCTCTCCTCTTCTCTATAAAGTACTGAAGATGCTCTCTGATCACTCACATACCATAGGACTGCAGTCCTTGTCAGTTTTGTCTCTTCCCCTCACTTGTTCTATGGAGCAGGGGTGAATCCAGCCTACCCTACTTCACCATCTTCCCAAAAGGTGACTCTGGCATAATTCTTTTTAAAAGGGAAAATTCATAAGAACAGAAAATACTATAAAAGCACAATAAAAATTAAGAAATAAGAAATGGGAACAAACTGAAAGATAGGCAGAAGAACTACATGAATGAAATTACAGAGTACTTTTTCTTTCAGGTCTCTACTCACAGGTTTTTTTCTCAGGAAGCCCTCCTTGGTCCCCAATTTAAAAAGCATAATCCCCACAGCCATCCAGCCAATATAATTCTCTTCCTTGTTTATTTTTCTCCACAGCATCTACCACCATTTGACATATTGTATATTTCACTTACTTGTGTATCATCTCTCCCACACCCAGTAGATAGATCATAAGTTCAAGACAAACCAGGATTTGTTCTGTTCACAGCTATATTCCTACAATCTAAAACAATACCTGGCACATACTAAACATCACAATTTTTATTGAATGAAGTACACAATTAAGATCAAAATAAAGCCCATTTTAATCCGGTATAAAGATGGCAAATGAAAGACATTTACCTTTGCCTTTTCCCAAAACCCCCAACAAAATAATAATGAATGGAATTTTTGTAAAGGAATAAAACTACAAAAAGACCTAGACTGCAAGAGCAGGGATTCCCTAAAAAAACAACTTAGCCAGGTTACTCTAAAAGTCCCACTATAAAGAGCCTACCCATACCTAAAGAATATAATCATATTTGTATGTCTACTGTTTAATATGAGCACCACACCACAAAGATCACCAAACATCAAAGGCAAGTGTCTACACAAAAGAGAGTCCAAATGAAACATGAAAAATAAAAAGGCAATTCAGGGGACTTAAACTATACAGAGAAAGAAAAACTTTTTGAAAAGTTATCACTAAACTCCTCAGAAATAGAGGAGATGATATATCCATGAAGAAAAGGAGACTTTAAAGGGGGATGTGGGAATACTTGAAGAATCAAATCATATCATATCAACAAATGATATGTAAGCTTTTAAATTCTGCTTATATCTCATTATAAAAAGTTATATTATTATACTTCTAGCACTTCTTAACACATCCAAAGTGTTTTACTTCTAAAATCATTTCCACATTAAATTTATAACCACTGTTCAATTACAAAGGCAATAAACGAACTAGAAAATAAAGTTAAGTGAAAGAAAGCAGTCAGAAAAGATCCCATATTACATGATTCCATTAATGTGAAATATATAGACTAGGAAAATTCTTTTTTTTTTTTTGAAATTCATTAATATTCTTTTATTTAAAATTTGTTAATTAAAAAAATTAACAAACAAAAATATTAGCATATATTCCATTCTACGTATATAATCAGTAATTCTTAATATCATCACAGTTGCATATTCATCATTTCTTAGAACATTTGCATCGATTTAGAAAAAGAAATAAAAACAACAGAAAAAGAAAGAAAACGATAACAGAAAAAAAAAGATTATGCATACCATACCCCTTACCCCTCTCTTTCATTTATCATTAGCATTTCAAACTAAATTTATTTTAACATTATTCATCAACATTCTTAAAGTTGTGATTACCTTTAGTATCTGTGTGTGTAAATGGAATGCAGGGTTCTTTCAGGGTGAAGTATATATGTACTCAAGTTATTAAGGGAGCAGCAGACTGAACACATAGGGATCTCATGTTTCAAGTGTTTCTCCCTGTTAGTGCATTGACATGCTTTCTTGTAAAGCAGTTGTCTCATCCCTTCATAACCAACATCTCTATGTAAACCTAAAGCTTCAAGTGAGTACACTTGTCCTTAACCCCTAGTTGGAGCAAATTTAGTTGTCTTTTTATTTATTTTTACTTTTATTTTTTTTATTAATTAACGGAAAAAAAGAAATTAACCCAACATTTAGAAATCATACCATTCTACCTATGCAATCAGTAATTCTTAACATCATCACATAGACGCATGATCATTGTTTCTTAGTACATTTGCATCGGTTTAGAAGAACTAGCAATACAACCGAAAAAGATATAGAATGTTAATATGGAGAAAAAAAATAAAAGTAATAATAGTAAGAACAAAACAAAACAAAACAAAACAAAAACCTATAGCTCGGATGCAGCTTCATTCAGTGTTTTAACATGATTACTTTACAATTAGGTATTATTGTGCTGTCCATTTTTGAGTTTTTGTATCTAGTCCTGTTGCACAGTCTGTATCCCTTCAGCTTCAATTACCCATTATCTTACCCTGTTTCTAACTCCTGCAGAACTCTGTTGCCAATGACATATTCCAAGTTTATTCTCGAATGTCGATTCACATCATTGGGACCATACAGTATTTGTCTTTTAGTTTTTGGCTAGACTCACTCAGCATAATGTTCTCTAGGTCCATCCATGTTATTACATGCTTCATAATTTTATCCTGTCTTAAAGCTGCATAATATTCCATCTATGTATATACCACAGTTTGTTTAGCCACTCGTCTGTTGATGGACATGTTGGCTGTTTCCATCTCTTTGCAATTGTAAATAACGCTGCTATAAACATTGGTGTGCAAATGTCCGTTTGAGTTTTTGCCCTTAATTCCTTTGAGTAGATTCCCAGCAATGGTATTGCTGGGTCATATGGCAATTCTATATATAGCTTTTTGAGGAAACGCCAAACTGCCTTCCACAGTGGTTGCACCACTTGACATTCCCACCAACAGTGGATAAGTGTGCCTCTTTCACCGCATCCTCTCCAGCACTTGTCATTTTCTGTTTTGTTGATAATGGCCATTCTGGTGGGTGTGAGATGATATCTCATTGTGGTTTTTATTTGCATTTCTCTAATGGCCAGGGACATTGAGCATCTCTTCATGTGCCTTTTGGCCACTTGTATTTCCTCCTCTGAGAGGTGTCTATTCAAGTCTTTTTCCCATTTTGTAATTGGGTTGGCTGTCTTTTTGTTGTTGAGTTGAACAATCACTTTATCAATTCTGGATACTAGACCTTTATCTGATATGTCGTTTCCAAATATTGTTTCCCATTGTACAGGCTGTCTTTCTACTTTCTTGATGAAGTTCTTTGATGCACAAAAGTGTTTAATTTTGAGGAGTTCCCATTTATTTATTTCCTTCTTCAGTGCTCTTGGTTTAGGTGTAAGGTCCATAAAACTGCCTCCAGTTGTAAGATTCATAAGATATCTCCCTACATTTTCCTCTAACTGTTTTATGGTCTTAGACCTAATGTTTAGATCTTTGATCCATTTTGAGTTAACTTTTCTGTAGGGTGTGAGATATGGGTCCTCTTTCATTCTTTTGCATATGGATATCCAGTTCTCTAGGCACCATTTATTGAAGAGACTGTTCTGTCCCAGGTGAGTTGGCTTGACTGCCTTATCAAAGACCAAATCTCCGTAGATGAGAGGGTCTATATCTGAGCACTCTATTCGATTCCATTGGTCGATATATCTATCTTTATGCCAATACTATGCTGTTTTGACCACTGTGGCTTCATAATATGCCTTAAAGTCAGGCAGCATGAGACCTCCAGCTTCATTTTTTTTCCTCAAGATGTTTCTAGCAATTAGGGGCACCCTGCCCTTCCAGATAAATTTGCTTATTGGTTTTTCTATTTCTGAAAAATAAGTTGTTGGGAATTTGGTTGGTATTGCATTGAATCTGTAAATCAATTTAGGTAGGATTGACATCTTAACTATATTTAGTCTTCCAATCCATGAACACGGTATGCCCTTCCATCTATTTAGGTCTTCTGTGATTTCTTTTAGCAGTATTTTGTAGTTTTCTTTATATAGGTTTTTCGTCTCTTTAGTTAAATTTATTCCTAGGTATTTTATTCTTTTAGTTGCAATTGTAAATGGGATTCGTTTCTTGATTTCCCCCTCTGCTTGTTCATTGCTAGTGTATAGAAATGCTACAGATTTTTGAATGTTGATCTTGTAGCCTGCTACTTTGCTGTACTCATTTATTAGCTCTAGTAGTTTTGTTGTGGATTTTTCCAGGTTTTCGACGTATAGTATCATATCGTCTGCAAACAGTGATAGTTTTACTTCTTCCTTTCCAATTTTGATGCCTTGTATTTCTTTTTCTTGTCTAATTGCTCTGGCTAGAACCTCTAACACAATGTTGAATAATAGTGGTGATAGTGGACATCCTTGTCTTGTTCCTGATCTTAGGGGGAAAGTTTTCAATTTTTCCCCATTGAGGATGATATTAGCTGTGGGTTTTTCATGTATTTCCTCTATCATTTTAAGGAAGTTCCCTTGTATTCCTATCCTTTGAAGTGTTTTCAACAGGAAAGGATGTTGAATCTTGTCAAATGCCTTCTCTCCATCAATTGAGATGATCATGTGATTTTTCTGCTTTGATTTGTTGATATGGTGTATTACATTAATTGATTTTCTTATGTTGACCCATCCTTGCATACCTGGGATGAATCCGACTTGGTCATGATGTATAATTCTTTTAATGTGTTGTTGGATTCGATTTGCTAGAATTTTATTGAGGATTTTTGCATCTATATTCATTAGAGAGATTGACCTGTAGTTTTCTTTTTTTGTAATATCTTTGCCTGGTTTTGGTATGAGGGTGATGTTGGCTTCATAGAATGAATTAGGTAGTTTTCCCTCCACTTCGATTTTTTTGAAGAGTTTGAGGAGAGTTGGTACTAATTCTTTCTGGAATGTTTGATAGAATTCAGATGTGAAGCCGTCTGGTCCTGGACTTTTCTTTTTAGGAAGCTTTTGAATGACTGATTCAATTTCTTTACTTGTGATTGGCTTGTTGAGGTCATCTATGTCTTCTTGAGTCAAAGTTGGTTGTTCATGTCTTTCCAGGAACCTGTCCATTTCCTCTAAATTGTTGTATTTATTAGCGTAAAGTTGTTCATAGTATCCTGTTATTACCTCCTTTATTTCTGTGAGGTCAGTAGTTATGTCTCCTCTTCCATTTCTGATCTTATTTATTTACATCCTTTCTCTTCTTCTTTTTGTCAATCTTGATAAGGGCCCATCAATCTTATTGATTTTCTCATAGAACCAACTTCTGGCCTTATTGATTTTCTCTATTGTTTTCATGTTTTCAATTTCATTTATTTCTGCTCTGATCTTTGTTATTTCTTTCCTTTTGCTTGCTTTGGGATTAGTTTGCTGTTCTTTCTCCAGTTCTTCCAAGTGGACAGTTAATTCCTGCATTTTTGCCTTTTCTTCTTTTCTGATATAGGCATTTAGGGCAATAAATTTCCCTCTTAGCACTGCCTTTGCAGCGTCCCATAAGTTTTGATATGTTGTGTTTTCATTTTCATTCGCCTCGAGGTATTTGCTAATTTCTCTAGCAATTTCTTCTTGGACTCACTCGTTGTTTAGGAGTGTGTTGTTGAGCCTCCACGTATTTGTGAATTTTCTGGCCCTCTGCCTATTATTGATTTCCAACTTCATTCCTTTATGATCCGCGAAAGTGTTGTGTATGATTTTAATCTTTTTAAATTTGTTAAGACTTGCTTTGTGACCCAGCATATGGTCTGTCTTTGAGAATGATCCATGAGCACTTGAGAAAAAGGTGTATCCTGCTGTTGTGGGATGTAATGTCCTATAAATGTCTGTTAAGCCTAGCTCATTTATAGTAATATTCAGATTCTCTATTTCTTTATTGATCCTCTGTCTAGATGTTCTGTCCATTGATGAGAGTGGTGAATTGAAGTCTCCAACTATTATGGTATATGAGTCTATTTCCCTTTTCAGTGTTTGCAGTGTATTCCTCACGTATTTTGGGGCATTCTGGTTCAGTGCGTAAATATTTATGATTGTTATGTCTTCTTGTTTAATTGTTCCTTTTATTAGTATATAATGTCCTTCTTTGTCTCTTTTAACTGTTTTACATTTGAAGTCTAATTTGTTGGATATTAGTATAGCCACTCCTGCTCTTTTCTGGTTGTTATTTGCATGAAATATCTTTTCCCAACCTTTCACTTTCAACCTATGTTTATCTTTGGGTCTAAGATGTGTTTCCTGTAGACAGCATATAGAAGGATCCTGTTTTTTAATCCATTCTGCCAGTCTATGTCTTTTGATTGGGGAATTCAGTCCATTAACATTTAGTGTTATTACTGTTTGGATAATATTTTCCTCTACCATTTTGCCTTTTGTATTATATATATCATATTTGATTTTCCTTCTTTCTACACTCTTCTCCATACCTCTCTCTTCTGTCTTTTCGTATATGACTCTAGTGCTCCCTTTAGTATTTCTTGCAGAGCTGGTCTCTTGGTCACAAATTCTCTCAGTGACTTTTTGTCTGAGAATGTTTTAATTTCCCCCTCATTTTTGAAGGACAATTTTGCTGGATATAGGAGTCTTGGTTGGCAGTTTTTCTCTTTTAGTAATTTAAATATATCATCCCACTGTCTTCTAGCTTCCATGGTTTCTGCTGAGAAATCTACAATTAGTCTTATTGGGTTTCCATTGTATGTAATGGTTTGTTTTTCTCTTGCTGCTTTCAAGATCCTCTCTTTCTCTTTGACCTCTGACATTCTAAGTAGTAAGTGTCTTGGAGAACGCCTGTTTGTGTCTAATCTCTTTGGGGTGCCCTGCACTTCTTGGATCTGTAATTTTAGGCCTTTCATAAGAGTTGGGAAGTTTTCAGTGATAATTTCTTCCATTAGTTTTTCTCCTCCTTTTCCCTTTTCTTCTCCTTCTGGGACACCCACAACACGTATATTTGTGCGGTTCATATTATCCTTGAGTTCCCTGATACCCTGTTCAAATTTTTCCATTCTTTTCCCGATAGTTTCTGTTTCTTTTTGCAATTCAGATGTTCCATCCTCCAAATCACTAATTCTATCTTCTGTCTCTTTAAATCTATCATTGTAGGTATCCATTGTTTTTTCCATCTTTTCTACTTTATCCTTCACTTCCATAAGTTCTGTGATTTGTTTTTTCAGTTTTTCTATTTCTTCATTATGTTCAGCCCATGTCCTCTTCATGTCCTCCCTCAATTTATCGATTTCATTTTTGAAGAAGTTTTCCATTTCTGTTCGTATATTCAGCATTAGTTGTCTCAGCTCTTGTATCTCATTTGAAGTATTGGTTTGTTCCTTTGACTGGGCCATATTCTCAATCTTCTGAGCATGGACCATTATCTTCTGCTGCTGGCATCTGGGCATTTAGTCAGATTTCCCTGGGTGTCGGACCCAACAAGATTGTAAGATTTTTCTGTGAAATCTCTGGGTTCTGTTTTTCTTATCCTGCCCAGTAGGTGGCGCTCGTGGCACACGTTTGTCTCACGTGTTTGGAAGGTATCCCCCCGGTCACCGATCTCCGCGGTCTGGGGATTTCCGATCCAATTCTCTCCGTTGGTTCTGGGGGCCGCGCGTGGTGGGTGCGTCAGCCGCCGCGGCTTGAGGGGACCCTGTGGCTGGTCGCCGGCCGCAGCGGGCCCGGGGAATTCGCCACCGGACCAGGAAGCCGCCCGCGGGGGATGGTCACCGCAGCTTGGATAGCCCTCTGATCTGAGACTTGTAGCCGGACCAGGAAGCCGCCTGCAAAAGAGGGGTACCGGCCGCCTCAGCTTGGGAAACTTGCCTCTCCGAGACTCTCAGCCGGCCCGGGAAGGAGGGAGGGAGGAGCTCCGGCCGCCACAACTGCCGCTGCTCAGGAAATCGCACGCCGCTCGGGGATCTCACCGCAGCCGAGTCTCGCAGTCAGACTAGGCAGTCCAGACTGGGGTATGCTGTGTGTCCATTCCCTGCCGTAGCCCCGGGAGCTGTTCTGCACTGTTTCAGTTCACCTAGTAGTTGCTTTGGAGGAGGAACTAAGACGCACGTACCTTACTAAGCCGCCATCTTGGCCAATCTAGGCAAATTCTTAAAGACAGAAAGTAGATCAGTAATTGTCAGAGGTTGGAGGTATGGAAGAATGAAGAGTGGAAGCTAACAGGTAGAGATTTTTGGGGAGCAAGTGATGAAAATGTTCAAAAATGAGTTATCAGTGACAACTGTAAAACTCTGTGGATATATCAAAAACCACTAAATTGTACATTTTAAAAGTGTGACTTTTATACTGTCAGCTATATCTCATCGACTTTTATTTAAAAATGGCATTATTTTAGTCACGCGTTTTTTCCCCCTAAATACCTTTCCAGCATAAAGAATACTAGAAGAATCTAATGCATCATCCAATGGTCTCCAGTCCACTATAACTTCAGCATCCTAGAGAAAGAAATAATGGATTCTATTTATTATCCAATAATATCTTTCATTCTTAGGCACATATATATTTTTCATTCCCTAAATCTGAAATAAAATATTTAATTTTTTTAACATTAAATAAAAATAAATATAAATAAAAAAAATACAGCAGTAATACACATATGTAAACCACTGTTTGACAACAAATGATATGTAAGCTTTTAAATTCTGCTTATGTCTCATTATAAAAAGTTATATTATTACACTTATAGCATAAGCTTTAAATTACTCATGACATTTTACTGGCTTATCCAAAGTATTTTACTTCTAAAATCATTTCCACATTAAATTTACAACCACTGTTCAATTACAAAACATATCACATACATAAAATTCAAACTTTCTGGTAATGAACCAAAAGTGAACCACTAACAAAAATATTTACCCAGTAAAAGCATTTATTAGAAGCATACCTTCTCTAAAACGTGCAATATTCCTGAAATCAAGCTGTCCTGGTCATTTGTCTTTCCACAAGATGGGTGAATATATACACCTTCCTGTTCATATATAATCTGAAACAACAAAAATAAGATTAATCACCATTATTATTATTCAGTACTATTTCAATATGCATTTAAAAAAATTAGGAGATGTTTTCCTATAGTGCCTAGCCAAGTTTTTGGTTATTTCATATATAAATGAATTATTTTAAAAACACCACTCAGACTTAAGAGCACTTGAAATAACAAACTGGAATGAAATTCACGGGTTTTTTTTTTGGCATGAAAGTTTGTTTTGACTTAGTGATAACCACAATCTTAACCTTCTCCATAAATTCATCAGGCAAGTTGCCAGGTGACTGAATAGGCAAATTTCCTTTACAATTAACAATTTTTGCAAATGTTAAATAAAATATTAGGCTCCACTCTGAAAACACCCAAAAATAAAAAGGCATGAAATACACTGAGGGCTCAATGCTTTCAAACTACTCCCAAAATATCAAGTTTTTACTATGAGGTCATTTTGGTGTTTTTCTGTATTACATAGGAAATAGTATGAGAATTTCAAAGTGTATAGATGAGGACTCTTAGGAAGGATTAGTGTAAGTGAATTAAATCCAATTTCACAAATATTACTAAGTGCTTCTATACGCAAAAGTATGTAAAAGACTATCAATACATGAAGATAATTAAGACATGGTCCCTAAACAAAGTCTTATGGGACAGAAAAAACAAGTTATTTCTCAAGTAAGCTGAAATGTTTAATGTTATTATTTCTATAGGCACAATGTGTAAGATTCCATTCCTGGGACTCACTTCAAATGCTAAAAAAACCTTAATTAAGAAAGTGAGTAAGGGTGGGCCACGGTGGCTCAACAGCAAGAACGCTTGCCTGCCACGCCAGAGGACCCCGGTTCGATTCCTGGTGCCTGCCCATGTAAGAAAAAAAAGGAAAAAAAAAAAAAAGAAAGTGAGTAAAAGGAAAATAAAACAAATAGTCACTTCTAGACCAAAGTACTTTTAACATCTGTAAGTTTCAAAAAGAATACATTTACTATTCATGTAGACTTTTTATCAACATAATCACATCATTACTCAGAACTGCTTGGACCAATGTCTGTCTTACACCACCACAGCCCATCACTCCATAGTTTATGAACATAACTAAGCAGTGTCCTCCTGTTTTTAGTTAGCATTTATGGAAGACATGCACCAGGAGTCCTACATGTTATAAATTAATCCTTACAACCTTAAACCATAGGTTCTATAATTATATTGTCTTATACTTCAGAATTGGAGTGAGTAGCCCATTTGTGTGAATAGGAATATGGAAAGCAAGGCTTGTCTAAGCTCAATGATGTAAATAGTAAGGAGTGGTATTAAAATAAAAACCCTATGCTCTTAACCACTATACTATATAATTTCCAGGTTGTACTTCCTTATCTGTATGCTTATGTTAACCATTTATGACATAAGCTTACATCAATTAAGAAAGAATCCTTCGAGTCATCAAGATCACCGGAAACTTACAATTTTGAAAGTCCAAGATAGCCTCCATTAAACACCAGATAAACATGTAAGCAGAAGGCAAGGTTGGGATAGAATGAATTTGGGGTGAGAGAGACAATTCTATATTGTTTGTATGAAGACAAAAAATTTAAAAGGATACAAATATATTCACGCATGTGCACAGATACATATAAGAATATTCACTGCAGCTAGAAGGAAGTAACTGAAACTGCGGAGCTATGTTCCAGTAGTCTTGCTTCTTGAACATGATTATATAGCTTTCACAATGTGAGTGTGTGATTGTAAAAACCTTGTGTCTGATGCTCCTTTTATCTAGGGTATGGACAAGATGAGTAAAAAATATGGATAAAAAATAAACAAATAATAGGGGAATAAAGGTTAAAATAAATTGGATAGATGGAAATACTAGTGGTCAATGAGAGCGAGGAGTAAGGGGTATGGTATGCATGAGCTTTTCCTTTTATCTTTTTTATTTCTTTTCCTGGAGTGATGCAAATGTTCAAAAAAATGATCATGGTGATGAGTACACAACTATGTGATGATACTGTGAGCCATTAATTGTACACCATGTATGGAATGTTTGTATGTTGTTTTAGCAATAAAAATAAATAAATAAATATATATATATATATATATATATATATATATATTTTAAAAAAAGAAAAGAATATCCACTGCAATAGTATCTATAATAACAGAGAAGGAGGGAGAGGAAGCAAAGGAGGGTAGGGAATCTAAATGCCTGAAGCAAAGGAGGGTAGGGAATCTAAATGTCCAAACAGGAATGATCAAATAGATTCTGGTATATCCATTCTATACTATTTAGGAGTTAAAAAGGGATGAGGTAGATTAGATGGATGGACAGGCAGGACATACGTGGAAAAACCTCCAATTATATATAATATGATGATATTTAACATATTTTTAAAACTTTCTCCATATCTTTATATATTGTAAAACACATTGAACAAGTACTGGGATGACACAATTTAAGTTGCTAACAACTGGAAGAAAAAACAGATGGAGAGAGATTAAAGGAAACTGTAACTTTTTATTTTAATGCCTATAAATTATTTAAACACTCTGAAGACAAAATATAGTGATTTATTGCTTCAGTAATTAAAAAGTAATTTTAAAAATTGCTTTTTATAGAATAAACATGAAACGAGATAAAGAAATTCCAGAAGTATAAGCTATAACAACCTCTCTGGACTTCAGTTTATCAATCTGTAAAACAGGATGTTGAACTAGATTATTACAAATACAGTTAAAAAAATGAAACTATGAAAAAGTTATGTAAAAGAAATCCTCTAAAATCTCAAGCTTTTGTGGGAATTGGGTCAGAGACATATCTGGAAACAACATGTTAGCATATTTTCACTCAAGGTGCAGTCATTACTGTAACCAAGAACTTCAAAGTTCTCAAAGCAGAAAAAGGGAAACAAATTTGCCCAGAAAAGTTTGGTATCCTTAACTATGTAATAAATTCATTAATAATTTATTAACTCTGGAGAGATTCTGGAACCTTAAAGTGGCTAAGCAAACCCCAAAGGAACTAAATGAGCAGTTCACCTAACTGATGAACATAAAGTAACTCTCTCTCCCATACATATGTTGGTCAAGTGTTACCTATTCTCTTTTTTCATTTAATAAAAAGGTGAGTTTCTGAAATATTTCAGCTGGGAAGATATCTAACATGTATTAAAAGCCAGAAACGAAGAGACAAATACTATAACGCCTCACTAATATGGACTAACCTTAACTTGCAAATTCTGAGAATTGAATCCGAGAACACAGGTTACCAGGGAAAGGCTTTCTGTAAAAGTTCCTAGATTGTAAGCTCTTAGTAATCACATCTATTCCTGAGTTATAACGGTTATTTCTAAATTCTGAGATACTGAGCCCTTTGTGTATAAATGATTGGTCCCTGGAACTTTTGGGTATCTGTTTGGCACGGGAGACTCAGAGTTAGAGTTCTACAGCTATGAAAGTCAGCCCTATGCAGCAATGTTAGAAAAGTTGAAAAAGAGATCGGACTTCAATTAGAGATATGGACGAAGCAGATCTGGTTAGGAATAAGGTAAATTAGACTAAAGGTAAAGGATGATGTTTACTGTGTTTTAAAACTTCAACTTCTGTGTGAGACCAGAGGAAAAGACATTTATTTGGTACAACATTTATATTCTCTATATTTTTATGCGTATTATCTGATTTAACTTATATGGTCAGTTTATTCAAACACCAAAATTACATAGAACCTTGAATACAGAGTGAGAACTTATTGGTTCACACAGGTTAGTGTGATACCTGGTACATACCAGAGTAATTTGGGCAGAGAATAAAAAAGTATTTCCAAAGTCTCCTTGGGGGACTGGGTAAAAATGTGGAAATATTAAATTTCTCCACCTGGGGAGTTCCAGATATTCCCGCAAGCATTGGGAACCCCCAATTTTAGAGGCCAAGCCCTCAATCTTAGGGTTTACCCTTATGAAACTTATTCCTGAAAAGGAGAAGCCAAGTCTACTTATAATCATTCCTGAGAGTCACCCCCAGAGAACCTCTTTTGTCATTCAGATGTGACCTCTCTCTAAAAGCCAACTTGGCAGATAAACTTACTGCCCTCCCCCCATGTGGGACATGACTTCCTGGAATGGGCCTGGACTCAGCAACATGGAACTGAGAAAGTCTTCTTGACCAAAAAGGGGAAAAGAAATGAAACAAAGTAAAGTTTCAGAGAATGAGCAACTTCAAATATAGTCAAGAGACCACTCTGGAAGTTATTCTAATGCATTATATAGATATCCCTTTATAGCTTTTAGTGTATTAGAATAGCTAGGAGGAAATACCTGAAACTGTTAAACTGTTTCTAGTAGCCTTGATTCTTGCAGTCGATGTATAACCAAATAGCTTTTACAGTGTAACTGGGTGAATGTAAAAAATCTTGTGGTTGACACTCACTTTATCCAGGGTAGGACAGAGGTGCAAAAAAAAAAAAAAGGACAAAAAAATAAATAAATGGGAGTGGGGTGCTATGAAGTATGGCATGTTTTTGGTGTTCTCTTTCATTTTTATTTTATTTTTTGTAGTAATGAAAATGTTCAAAAATTGATTGTGGTGATGAATGCACAATTATAAAATGATACTGTGAACCATTGACTGCATAGTTTGGTAAGTGTATACACTCAATAAAAATGCATTAAAAATAAGAATAAAATAAAATGTATTAAGGTAAAAGCTTCTTACAAAGTCAAAGCTGCATCCATTCCACATTCTTTCTGCTCCTTGACTCTTCAGTACTTATTTAAGACACCAACTACATGTTCAAAAATTCACAATTCCACGTTTGTACCGTCTTTAGGAAGCAGTCATTGTTAACTTTCTAGTTTGAAGAGCATGATATTCCAATACAGATTAATAATTCTGCCAGAAAAGGTCTTTTCATACACAAAAGTTTTTAATTTTGATAAAGTCCCATTTATCATTATCTTCTTTAGTTGCTTGTACTTTGAGCGTAAACTCTAAGAAACAACTACCTAACACAAGGTCCTGAAGCTGTTTCTCAAAATTTTCTGGTCTAGGAGTTTCATAGTCCTGGCTCGTATAATTAGGTCTTTGATGATCCATTTTGAGTTAATGTTTATATAAGGTATGAGGTAGGGGTCATTCCTCTTTTTTTCTTTTTCTTGCAAATGTCATTATTTGTTGAAGATATTATTCTTTCCCAATTGAGTGGCCTTTGCCCCTAGTAAAATCAATTAGCCATAAATGTGAGTGTTCATTTCTGAGATCGCAAGTTCCAATAGTCTACAATGGAAGAAAGGTTTACTTGACTTGGAACTGAAATTTTTTGCAGTGTACAATCTAATTCAACCTATCTGTATAGCTCATTTGAACAACTGAAACATAGGAAGAACAGCACAAGAAAGTGGTCCTTTAATCCTGTATAGATTATTGTAATGCCTGGATACATCCTAGAGTATATTAAGTAGATAAGCAAAAAGTATTGGCAAAGTCCCCTGAGGGAAGGGAGAAAGAATATGGAACCATCAGGAAATCCCCTGATACTGTGTCAAACTTTAAGGATACCCAAAACAATAGGCCATGCCCTCGATCATGAGGGTTACTCTTGTGAAGCTTATGTAGATAGTGGAGAAGCTTAGACTACCTATAGGCATGCCTAAGAGTTACTTCTGGAGGACCTCTGCTGTTGCTCAGATGTGACCTCAGTCACTCTAAACCCAACTCTGCAAGTGAAATCACTGCCCTCCCCACTACATGGGACATGGATATCCAGGGAGGAAAGTCTCCCTGGTGACGTGGGAGAGGACTCCCAAGGATGAATCCAGACCTGGCACTGTGGGATCAACAATTAAATACTGACCAAATGGGGGAAAAGAAGTGTAATTAGTGAAGTATCAGTGGCAGAGAGAGAGTTCAAATAGAGACGAGAGGCTACTCTGGAGATTGCTCTTATGCAAACTTCAGGTAGACCTTGCTACCTATCATAACCTGTCAACCCCCAACCAGGACCATTCCAGACAATCCTAAAGAATACCTCGGGCAATTTATAAGATTCCACAAGGGTTCTAGGCACTAGAGTAACTTCCCAGAAACCTACATTTTCCAGATGGGTCCCTGGTCCAGATAAGTCCTGAAACCTAGCCCAGCTTCTCCAGAACATCAGATAGTTTCGTCTCCCTACCCCATATTAGTGACAGACCCTTCCAATATCAAAAATTTAGAATTGCCATAGCCCAAACAACCCCAATGAGAGGTATGGAAAGATCAAAGGTGATGGTGGAATGATACATAGAAGATAAGACTTAACAAATGAGTTATAAATGCTGAATCATCAAATTGATATCTCGTTTAGTCTCCAGTATTTGAGACCAGCTAGAAGTAAAAACCTAAAATTGTGAAATTGTAGCCCATGTCAAAATCTGAAATATGTACTACAACTTAATTGTGGTGCTGTGCTTGGAAATTTACAGCTTTTTTGTATATATGCTATTGCTGAAAAAAAAAAAAAGGAAAAAAAAGTCGATTGTGATGATAAAAAAGTATTTAAGCCCTCTAGCCTTCTATATTCTGGAGCAGCTAGAAGGAAAAATATGAGAGTATCATATGGTGACACATGACAAACTCTGGGATCTGTCCTGTAACCACTTGTTGAAGAGTGCTTTGAAAACTACTGCTTTATTTCTTTGTTTTGTATATATATTATAACTATAAAAAAAAAAATTCCAATGGTCTATATGCCTGTCCTTGTACCAGTACCATGCTGCTTTGAATACTGTGGCCTTGTAAGAAGTTTTATTTTAATTAATTTATTATTACTACTATTGGTACATGGGCCAGGAATCAAACCTAGGTCTCCCTCATGGTGTAATACGTTTCAAAATCAGGAAGTATGAGTTCTCCAACTTTGCTCTTCTTTTTCAAGATGGTTTTGGCTATCCAAGGGCCCATAGAACAATTTGATGACTGGCTTTTCCATTCATGCAAAGAAGGTTGTTAGAATTTTCATTAGGCAAATCTCTTCCTTTTAGTTGGCATCTTTAGACTATTTACAATTGATGTGATGATTACTGATAAGGTTAAGTCTGTCATCTTGCTATGTGCTTTCTATTCCATCTTGTTTCCTTTTCTTTTTCATTATTATGTATTTTTAATTATTTCATTTTTATTTCCTTTGTTGGCTTATTAGTACAGCTCTGTTATTTTAGTGGGGTGATGGAAAAGTTTTGGTAGTAGATGGTGATGGTACCACAACATCGTGAATGTAATCAAAAAGCACTGAATTATATATCTGTATGTGACTAAAAAGAGAACTTCTAGGCTACATATATGGTACCAGAACAAAAAAATTTTTTAAAAATCCATGGAACTGCACAACACAGTGAACCCTAAGATAAAGCGTCAACTACAGTTAATAGCAGAATTATAAAAATGTGCTTTCATCAATTGTAACAAACATTCCACACCAATGTAAGGAGTTAATAATAGAGTTATATATGAGGATCCTGTATTTTATGTATGATTCTTCTTTCACTTTTTCTTCTCACTTAGCTCATTGTTATCCTCTCCTATGTCATCATGCAATTCTATATCTCTAGGAATCTGGGGACTCTGATCTGGCTCCCCCAGTACATGATCTCAGTCTATTCTAAGTTCTCTGGCTCGCTCCTCAAAGGTGGCAGGAGTCCACCTCCAAACCATGCAGATCCAAAGAGATTCAGAGCAACTGGTGATGATGCTCTTGAGACCTGACTAGTGACTTTTCCATGTAAAGCAGAGTCCAATGGGAGTCAAATCAAGTCCCCCATCTCTGTCCTTGGCTCTCTGAGGCTTCCCAACTTGCTTGGCTTCTATGTCTCTAGGAATCTAGGGACTCTGATCTGGCTCCTCCAAGACAATCTCAGTTTACTCAAAGTTCTCTAACTTCCTCCTCAGAGGTAGCAAGAGCCCATCTCCACACCATGCAGATCCAAGGAGACTCAAGGTAGTGGGCACTGCTGCCCTTGAGACCAGACTAGGGGTTTTCCCCATGTTGAACAGGAATCCAATGAAAACCAAATCAAATCCCCCATTTCTCTCTCTCTCTCTTTCCTCCATTCTCAAAGACTTCCCCCTACTTTCTCCTTTTCTCCCCTCTGGGGACCACCCTCTTGGGCCTCACTTGCTTAGTAGCAATTCCTTGACTCTGCGACCCTTCCTCCTGCTAAATCTGTTTCTGTTTTCACTTCTTCAAAAGAGGTCCTCTCCCTTGTCTCCATGAGAGTCTCCCTCTTTCTCCTCTTTCTGACTTTCAATGCCTTCTGAGACACTCCATCCTCTGTTAACACAGGTTTCTGGGCTAAAGATTCTTATCAGAAATTCCCTAGGCCCAGACATTTATACCTCTCTATCAAGACAAGGACCTGAGAGGGACTTGCCACTTCTGTTATAACCTTTTCTCAATTTCCATTAGAGATCTTCTTAATGATCCCTTTTAAAACTTGTTTGCTAAAAGGCATGAGAAAAAGTACCACCGAGCAAGTTAACTGTAATAAGCTAAAGGCAATCACTCAGAAGAAAGAGGAAAACCTGTCCTATTCCAGGGTAAGTTAGTGGAAACCCTAAAGAAGTACATTAACATAAACCCTGCTCCTGGGAAAGTCATATTTTACTGGGCACTCAAATCACCAGGCAGTTTGCCCATGACATTCACAAAAAAAGCTGAAAAAGCTCTCCATGGGCCCATAAACTTCCATTAATGGCCTGTTAAAAACTGCCTGTCCTGTCTTTAACAATCGAGACAAGGCCAAGGAAGAGAAGGCAAAGAGAGGTAGGCAGAACACTGGAGAACAGGTTTAATTTACTGCAGTCAGTATTAAAAGCTCCCTGTCTCCCCCAAGGTCACACAAAATCATGGTTCCAAGCCTCTACAGCTTTGCTTCAACTGTGGATCTGAGGGCCACTAGCAGAGAGTGACAGAAACCATGGGACAACTCAGGACCCTAGATTCAACCGTGGCCCTGTCCCAAGTGCCACCAGCCCGTGCATTGGGTCGGGAATTACAATATCTCCCAAGGGAGGTAGGACAGCCCCTAAAGCCCTGTTTGTGGCAAGTAAAAAGGACCAAAGGTGATCAAGGCCATGTATGGTTCGGGTGACTTCACAGCTGACCATCAACCTAGAGAAGCCTCAGGTTATGCCAATGTGGTAGGTAAGATTACTGATTTCTTGTTAAATACTAAAGCCACTTATTCTGTCCTGAACTGCCAATCTGGACCTCCCTCCACTCAGATTTGCCTAGTTATGGGAGTTGACAGCAAAGCCAAACCTAGAACCTTCACTACACCTTCTTCTTCATAATCCTGAAGACATCCTGGTATTCCACCAATTTCTCTGTGTCCCTTCTAGGGTGGGATCTTCACTTCCTGGGGGCTACCTTAGAACGAGTAGACCCAACTAGTGTTTACTCCTAGTTCCCTCTGAGGACCCTACTAAATAGAAGCATCTCAGCATCCCAAAGGAGATCCTTGAACAAATATACCTATCTGTATGGGATGAAGGCATGTTGGGGGGTGGGGAAGGGCAGGCCCACTGGGAAGCCACTGTCTCCTTTTGGGTTCTCAGTCCTAAATATTAAAAATGCTTTTTTTTCTCCCTGGTAACATGAGATATGACTTCTAGGGACAAGTCTAACCCTGGTACAATGGGATCAACAATGTCTTCCTGACCAAAAGGGGGAAAAGAATTGTAACAAATAAGGTACCAGTGGCTGAGGGAGTTCAGTGAAGAGGCTACTCTGGAAGCTACTCTCACAAAAGCTTCAGCTAGACAACACTACTTATCATAGTTTGCCAAATCCCAACCAAAACCATTCCTGCCAATTCTAAAGACCACCGAAGGCTTTATTTGAGATTATGTGAAGGTTTCATGCACTACGGTTAATTTCCAGAAACCTATAACCTCCAGATAACTTCTAGGCCAGATAAGTCCTGAAACCCTCTGGGGCCAGCCTCTCCAGAACATCAACTAGTTCACGCCCCTATCCCATATTATCAACAGCCCTTTCCAACAGGAAAAAGTTAGAATGGGTATAGCCCAAATACCTCTAATGATAGGGAGGAAGATCAAAGGATAGAGGAGTTATAACAGAGAGAGTAGGACTTAACAAATGAGTACAACTGCTGAATCATTATATTGATATTTCTTTAAGTCTCCAGTGTCTTGGAGCAGCTGGAAGTAAAAAGCTAAAATTGTGGAACTGTAACTGATACAAAACTCTGAATTCCGTGCTACAACTAACTGTTGCAGTGTGCTTTGAAAATTATTGCTTTTTTATATATACATTATTTTTCACAATTAAAAAATGCATTTTAAAAATCCCTCTTCAAAATGTCTTCATATGGATTATGGTGGCAAAGGCATGTCTGTACACTTAGGTTGGATTGTATGATGTGTGAACAAAAGTGTTTAAAAATGAACAGAGAGAAACAAGTGCTTGTGAAAATACAAAGAGATGTACCTATTCACTGTTGGTAGGGAAGCTGAGAGTGCAGCCACTCTGGAAGGCAGTTCGGTGATTCCACAGGAGGCTAAGGGTGTAACATCCCTAAAATTCTCCAGCTCTAAGTCAGCATTATTCCATACAGCACTAGAGAAATAGGGGAAATGGCCTCTTCTCAGCAAACACAATGGCTCAGATCTGCTTGTCCAACCTCCCCATAGTCCTGTTTGCTAAACCTCCCACATCCTGGTTGCTTGTTTTAGTCCCAGTAAGCACAAATTTCACATTCCTCTGGGCCATTCCATTTCCCCAAATCCACATCAACAAGGAGGCTGTAACTGTAAACTCCGACCTTCCTAAGGGAGGGCCATGTCTCTAATTGGATTAGCTTTCATGCTCAAGACTGTAAGCCCACAACTCCCAGCCAATGGGGGATGGGTAAACAGGCGGGAGGGGGCAACTGCATCAGGGGACCTATATAGCCTTTGTTACTGTACAGAGCTGGTGCACTCGCTTGCTTCTGCTTGTCTGGTAGGGTGCCCTTTTTCATGAGAAAGATAAAACAAAGGCTGTCTCTGATTTAACCTCTTGTCTTCAGAAATCTTTTTGGGTAGGCTACTGTTGTCCCACTCAAGTAACATGTTAGTGTTGCTGATCAAGTTAGGACTAAAGTAAATCAGAATACAGAGTAAAGGATATTGTCTGTATTCTAAGACTTTCTGTGTGAGACCAAAAAACAGCCAGAGTACTTTAAGCACAAGAAACTAAAAAAGCATTTGCAACATCCTTTAAAGGACTAGAAAAATGTGAAACTATTAAACTTGCCCACCTGGGGAATTTCTGTTATTCTCTTAAGCAACAGGAGCTCGCAGTTTAATACGCCAAGTCCTCAATACGAGGCTTACTTACAATATTGATTTCTGTAATAGCAAAGCTAGGTCTACTTATAATTAATGCCTAAGAGCAACCCCCAGAGAACATCTTTTGCTGCCCAAATGTAGTTTCTCTAAGCCAAGCTCCACAAATAAACCCACTACCTACCCCCTACGTGGGAGATGACTTCCAGGGGTATAAGTCTCCCTAGTAATGTGAGACATGAATTCCAAAGATAAGGCTGGCCTTGTACTATAGGATTAATTAACCAAAAAAAGAGAAATAAAATTTTAGTGGCTAAGAAATCTCAAACAGTGTTGAGAAGCCATTCTACAGGTATTCTTATGCAAATTTCTGCCACACTGCAAACTGCCAGAGTATGCCAAGCCCCTGCCATGTTCCTGAAAACTAAAGAACATGCTGAGGTCCATCTTGCTCCTGCTTCTGTTCAGACCACATAAACTAAAATTTCTCACCTAGTTTTTTTCAGATTAGAAGCCTTTCACAACAAACTTACCCTCACCAGAGACAATGGTCCTGTCTCCCACATTCAACCAGTCACCCTCAATAGCAAAGTCAGAGACTTCCATGCTCCCACAAGTAGAGCCTGTGTCCCACTGACAGATTGAAGGAACTACATAAAACATACTCTCAGCCCAAAATTCCTTAAGATTAAGGGGAGCTAAAACCGTCTGACGGGGAAGTTGAAGAATTAGGCTGGTGGCTGGCTGATGAGCAAAGGGCAAATTCCAAGAAGTGCTCAGTCCCCAAGGAGAAAGATATCACTAAGAAGAACAGCAATAAATAGCACATGGGGGCCAACTGACCTCACCTGAGTGAATGATCTACCATCAGGTATCACTGAAAGAGGAAAAAGGAGAGGGTAGTACAATAGTTAAAAGGTATAAAGAACAAAAATCTATAAAACCAGATTACCCCACAATGCCCAGGCCTCTCACTTCTCGCCTCTCCCTTCCTGGTAGAGTGCATGCATGCTCCTCTTTGCATGTGTATTTAATAAATTTTCTGCCTGCTTGGGGGTTGGGGTGGGAGCATCACTGTAATTCACCACAACAGTAAAACTTAAAAAAGAAAAATCATATGATCATGTCAATAAACACGTAAAAAGCATTTGACAAAATCCAACATCCACTGGTAAAAGCTTTACACAAGACAGAATATTCTAAGGGAACTTCTTTCCTTTCCTCCCCTCTCCAAAAGAAAAAAAGAAAAGAAAAAAAAAAAAGAAGAAAGAGAGAGGAATAATGCGCTAAGGTACTAAAGAAAGGAGAGATATCCATTTAGCATAAAATGGTCCCATATATCTTCAGGACTCTGTTTATTCTTAAAAATCTGCTAGATACCCAATCAGCTAAGCATACTTATAAAATTTCCAATGATGGTCTCATAATGGCAACAGCAACTGCAGATTTATTTTTTTCTTTAGCAAAGGAACTATGTCAGATATAACTTACTAAAAAGACCCCTGGGGGATCACAGCAAATATTTTTAAATAAATTTGTTCCCTCTAACTCAGCAAAAGTCAGAATTAAAAAGTAAAAATGAGGTGGGAATATGGGTAAGTTCAACTTTCTAGATAGAAAGGGATATACTTTGGACAATTCCACTCAAGATCATGCTTCTTCCTGACACAAAGAAGAGCTGAAAAAGATAAAGAAGTTGCACAATAGAGTACTAAGTCATTTTTATACTGTTTCCACACTAAGTGGTGCTGGGATTTTATTTGTATTGTGATTATTATAACCTTTATTTTAAAAAACTAGAGGTAAATGAAAACATTCAACCCAATATTTTAAATTACTTACTGGTAAAGTTCAGGGATTAAATTCCTATCCGAAATCTCTCTTCAAACATGGATACACAACCTACTATACATAACACATTCTTGAACTTTGGCAACTAAGTGAAATTTGCAAACTAAAGTTAACAATAACAAAAAACTTACAAAACTAAACTACAGTTAACAACAGTAAAAAACTTACAAAAGTTCCATTTCTTTAAAACCAGCTAGCATACAGATAATAATTTAAGTTTTTGGCTTAGAAATGGTATCCCCAGGAAATGCCAATGTCAGTCCAGTTCTTCTAGAGAGCTCTAATCCAAATATCTAAGCAATTCCTCAATTATCTCCATTTGAATAACCCATGGGCACCTTAAACTCAGTATGTTCTATCCTAAATTTGCTCCTCTGATACTCTCAATTCTGTCAAAGGCATTCCATCCAAGCAGCTATCCTAAATGACTCCATCACCACTTCCCATCTGATATACTAAATCCCTCAAACCTTCCCCTCCGACACTGATCATTTCTTTCCTGGGTTACTAAAATGATACTTTGGTTCCAATTTGCCCAAACCAGTCACCCTTTCAATAATCTGTACGAGGTGTATAACATGTAACCACTGCCAAGAATATTTATAGAATGCCTATCTGATCATGCCATACCTGAGTTCAAATTCCTTTCTGATTCCAAGTTTTACATCTACAGCTACACTTCCTGACACTCAAAACACATAATCTTCCTGCCTTGAGTCATTTTGAATTCACCTGTTCCTTTAACTTTTTGTGTGTGTATTCTGTTCCCTCTACCCGGAAGACCTTTTTTACCCCTTCTCTTTGCAGAAAACTTCTAAGTCCTTCAAAAAAGAATGAGCGATAACCTGCCCAAACTCTTTCACCCATTCTCATTTCATTTAATCCAAATTAGAAGTTCCTTTACTCATACAGTCAAGCACATTAATTGAACAGCAACTTGATGCTGGGATAAAAAGTTTTGATGGAAAAAACGTACATACTAAAAAAAAAAAGTGTTCAAGTAAACTAATAGTTGCCATGTGGACAAGTTACTCAGTGGTCACGGCCGAGTATAATGAAGCTATGGACAGGATCCTGAACAAAAGCCATTTTCAGATTTTTCTCTAATAAATGTTTGAACGGACATGAAAATCTCATCAAAAGTTGAGGGAAGATATAAAGAAGATACTGGGCAAACAAAGAATTTCAAAGTCTGCAAAAACAAATTGCAAGACTTATAGGAATGAAAGACACAAAATAAGAGATGAAAAAAAAAAACAACAGAAACCTACAACAATAAATTTGAAGAGGCAGAAAAAAGGGTTAGTGAACTAGAAGGCTGGACACCTGAAACCCAACACACAAAAGAAAATATAGGGAAAAGAATGGAAAAAAAAGAGAAGAGTCTCAGAGAATTGAATGACAACATAAAGTGCATGAATATATATGTTGTGGGTGTCCCAGAAGGAGAAGAGAAGGGAAAGGGAGCAGAAAAACTAATGGAGGAAATAACCACTGAAAATATCCCATCTCTTATGAAAGACAAAAAAACAGATCCAAGAAGTACAGCGTACCCCAAACAGAAGAGATTTAAATAGACATACTCCAAGACACTTACTAATCAGATCAAAGACAAAGAGAGAATTCTAAAAGCAGCGAGAGAAAAGCAATCAATCACATACAAGGAAAGATCAATAAAACTATGTGTGGATTTCTCAGCAGAAATCATGGAGGCAAGAAGGCAGTGGTATGATATATTTAAGATTCTGAAAGAGAACTGCCAACCAAGAATTCTATACCCAGCAAAACTGTCCTTCAAAAAATGAGGGGAAGATTAAAACATTTTCAGACAAAAACAGTCACCGAGTAAATCTGTGACTAAGAGAATGGCTCTACAAGAAATACTAAAGGGAGCACTACCCACAGATAGGAAAAGACAGACAGAGGTCTAGAAAAGAGTGTAGAAATGACGATGATCAGTAAAGATAAAAAAAGAAAAAAAAATACATATGACATATAAAATCCAAAAGACAAAATGTTAAAAGTACTGTATTTACAGTAATAACATTAAACGCTAACGGATTCAACTCCTCAATCAAAACACACAGACTGGTAGAATGGATTAAAAAAACAAGACCCAGGTGGTGTGATGGTGGCTCAGTGGCAGAATTCTTGCCTGCCATGCCAGAGACCCGTTTGATTTCTGGTGCCTGCTCATGCAAAAAAAAAAAAAAAAGGCCCATCTTTATGCTGTCTACAGGAGACTTAATTTAGACCCAAGGACAAAAATAGGTTGAAAGTGAAAGGTTGGAAAAAGATATTTCATGCAAACAACAATTAGAAATGACCAGGGGTAGCTATACCAATATCTGACAAATTCAGACTTCAAATGTAAAACAATTAAAAGAGACAAAATAGGACACTGCACAATAAAAGGAAAAATTCAACAAGAAGACATAACAATCAAATATTTACGCACCAAGCCAGAGTGCTCCAAAATTCATAAGGTAAACACTGACTGACAATACTGAAGGGAGAAATAGACACCTCTACCGTAATACGTGGAGACTTCAATTCCCCCCTCTCAACAATGGAAAGAGCATCTAGACAGAGATCAATTAGGAAACAGATTTTCAATAATACGATTATTCTAGTTTGCTAGCTGCTGGAAAGCAACACACCAGAGACGGATTGGCTTTCAATAAAAGGGGATTTATTTAGTTAAAAATGTATAGTTCTTCACTGGAAAGGCAACTAATTTTCGACTGAGGTTCCTTCTTACACGGGAAGGCACAGCACAATCTCTGTTGGTCTTCTCTCCAGGCCTCTGGGTTCCAACAACTTTCCCCCAGGTGACTCCTTTCTGCATCTCCAAAGGCCTGGGCTGAGCTGCAAGTGCTAAGATGAGGTATGCCGAGTTGCTTGGGCTCTGCTACCTTGAGCTCTCTCATTTAAGCACCAGCCAATTAAATCAAACATCATTCATTGCAGAGGGCACACCTCCTAACCCACTACAAATGTAATCAGCAACAGATGAGGTTCAAATACCACTGGCTCATGTCCACAGCAATAGAACTAGGCACCGTCACCTGGTCAAGCTGACACATGAACCTGACCATGACAACAATAAAACTAGACTGAACAGACATTTACAGAACACTGCACCACACAACAGCATGATATACATTTTTCTCAAGTGCTCATGGATCATTCTCAAATACAGACCACATGCTGAGTCACAAAATAAGTCTCAATACATTTTAAAAGACTGAAATCATACAGAACACTTTCTCGGATCTAATGGGATAAAGGAGGAAATCAGTAACAGGCAGAAGGCCAGAAAACTCACAAATATATGGAGGCTAAACAACACTCTCTTAAACAACCTGTGGATCAAGGAAGAAATTACAAGACAAATCAGTAAATATCTCAAGGCAAATGAAAATGAAAACACAACATATCAAAATTTATGGGCATGTTGGGGGGTGCGAGGGTAGTTCAGTGGTAGAATTCTTGCCTGCCACGCAGAAGACCCAAGTTTGATTCCCGGTCAATACACTTCCCAAAACAAACAAAAAATCAATAAATGGTGTTGCAATACTGGGATATTCACATGGAAAGAGAATGAAATGTGACACTCATCATACAGCACACCAAAAAAAATTTATGAGCTGCAGCAAAGGCAGTGATGAGAGGGAAATTTACTGCCTTAAATACCTATATTAAAAAAGAAGAAAGAACAAAAATCATGCATTAACTGTTCACTGGGAAGAACTAGAGAAAGAACAGCAAACTAACCCCAAAGCAAACAAAAGGGGAAAAAAATGAAGATCGGAGCAAAAATAAATGAAATTGAGAATACGAAAACAATCAAGATAACCAACAAAACCAGAAGATGATTCTTTTGAGAAAATAAATAAAACTAATGGCCCCTTAGCTAAATTCACGAGAGAGAGAGAATGCAAAGAAATAAAATCAGAAATGGAAGAGGAGACAAAACCACTGACCTGGCAAAAATAACAGAGATAATGAGAAAATACTATGAGCAACCATATGTTAATAAACTAGACAACACAGATGAAATCAACAACTTTCTAGAAATGCATGAACAACCAACCTTGACTCAAGAAGAAACAGATGATCTCAATAAACCAATCACAAGTAAACAAATTGAATCAGTCATCAAAAGCTCCCAAAACAGAAAAGTCAAGGACCAGGTGGCTTCACAGGTGAATTCTACCAAGTATTCAAGAAAGAATTAATATCAATCCTGCTTAAATGCTTCAGAAAAAGGAGGGAAAGCTCACTAACTCATTCTATGAAGTCAACACCACCCTAATACCAAGACAGACAGAGATACAAAAAATGAAAATTACAGATCAATCTCTTTAATGAATACAGATGCAAAATCCTCCACAAAATACATGCATATGAATCCAGCAGCACATTAAAAGAATTATACATCAACAAGTGGGATTTATTCCAGATATGCAAGGCCAGTTCAACACAAGAAAATCAACTAATGTAATATATTCTATTAATAAAGCAAAGCAGAAAAAACATATGCTCATTTCAACTGAAGCACAAAAGGCATTTGACAAAATTCAGCACCCTTTCTTGATGAAAACACTTTAAGGGATAGGAATCAAAAGACACTTCCTCAATGTGATAAAGGGAATATTTGAAAAACCCACAGCTAACATCATCCTAAGTGGAGAAAACTGAAAACTTTCCCTCTAAGATCAGGAATAAGACAAGGACACCCAATGTCACCAATGTTATTCAATATTGTGCTGAAGTTCTAGCCAGAGCAATAAGACAAGAAAAAAATAATAATAATAAAGGCATCCAAATTGGAAAGGAAGAAGTAAAACTCTCACAGATGACATGACACTATATGTTGAAAATTCTGAAAAATCTTCAGCAAAGCTACTAGAGCTAATAGATAAGTACAGCAAAGTGGCAGGGTCACCCAAAAATAAGCAGTGTTTCTATACATTAGTGATGAGCAATCTGAGGAGGAAATCAAGATCAACACCCCAAAATAAGTAGTTTCTATACACTAGTGATGAGCAATCTGAGGAGTAAATCAAGAAAGAAATTCCATTTACAATAGCAACCAAAAGAATCAAATACTTAGGGATAAATTTAACTAAGGATACAAAAGACCTATACAAAGAAAACTACAAGAAATTGCTAAAAGAAATCATGAAAGACCTAAATAAATGGAAGAACATACAGTGTTCATGGACTGGAAAACTAGACATAGTTAAGATGTCAGTTCTATCTAAACAATTTATAGATTCAATGCAATACCAACTAAAATCCCAACACCTTACTCTGCAGAAACAGAAAAACCAATAATTAAATTTATTTGTAAGGGCAGGGTGCTCAGAATAGTTAAAAATATCCTGAGAAAGAAAAATGAAGTGGAAGGTCTCAAACTGCCTGACTTTAAAGCCTATTATGAAGCTAAAGTGATCAAAGCAGCATGGTACTAGCATAAAAACAGATACACTGACCAATGGAATCAAACTGAGTGTTCAAATCTATGGACAATTCTTATCTATGGAGAACTGATCTTTGATAAGGCAGTCAAGTCAATCCACCTGGGAAAAGCAGCCTCTTCAATGAATGGTGTTTGGAGAACTGGATATCCATATATGCATAAGAATGAGAGAGGATCCGTATCTAACACCCTATACAAAAATTAACTCAAAATGAATCAAAGACCTAAACAGTAGAGCTAAGACCATAAAACTTTCAGAAGAAAATGTATGGAAATATCTTATAAATCTTTTAATAGAAGGTGGTTTCCTAGACCTTACACTCAAAGCATGAGCACTGAAAAAAGAAATAGATATATGGGATCTCCTCAAAATTAAAAATTTTTGCACAACAAAAAACTTTGTCAGGAAAGTAAAATGGCAGCCTATGCAATGGGAGACAATATTTGGAAACCACACATCACATACAGGTTTAGTATCCATAATACATAAGTAGATTCTTCAATTGAACAATAAAAATATAAGCAACGCAATTAAAAAATGGGCAAAGACATAGACACTTCTCAGAAGAGGAAATACAAATAACTAAAAGGCACACGAAAAGATGCTTAACTTTGCTGGCTATTAGGGAAATGCAAATCAAAATCACAATGAGTATCATCTCACACCCATTTGAATGGCCATTATCAACAAAACAGAAAATGACAACTGACGGATTTGACAAAGAGGCACACTTATCCACTGTTGGTGAGAATGTAAAATGGTACAACTGCTCTGGAAGGCAGTTTGGCAGTTCCTCAGAAAGCTAAGCATACAATTGCCATATGATACCACAATCCAATTACTAGGTATATATTCAGAGGAACTGAAGGCAAGGATACAAATGGACATTTGCACACCAATGTTTATAGCAACATTATTTATGACTGCCAAGAGATGGAAACAGCCCAAATGTCCATCAATGGAGAAGTGGCTAAACAAGCTGTGGTACATACATATGATAGAACATCATGCACCAGTAAGAGAGAATAAAGTCATGCAGCATGTAACAATGTGGATGAACCTTGAGGACAATATGCTGAGTGAAATTAGCCAGAAACAAAAGGACAAATACTATATGGTCTCACTAATATGTACTAACATTAATGAGTGAACTTTGAAAACTGAAGAACACAGGTTATTAGGAGACAGAAATAGGGTAGAGACTGGACAACTGGTACTGAAAGAATACAGATTGTGCAACAGGATTGACTGTAAAAATTCAGAGTTCTTTGAAAACTACTGCTTTTTTGGTTCTCCGCTTTGTATAAATGTTATTTCAAACAATAAGTTTTAAAAAAAAATCAGAAATGGATAGCACAATACTACCTGATTGTAGCACAATAATGTAAGTACACTGAATGAAGCTGAATGTGAGTATGATTGAGGGAGAAGGGCTGGGGATACATAGGAAACCAGAAGGAAAGATAGAGATAAAGAATGAGACGGTCTCATTTATGAATGCCTAGAATGGACAATGACAGTGATTAAATGTACAAATAAAGAGAACATTTTTGCATGAGGATGGACAAATGAATATCAACACTGCAAGGTATTGAAAATGAATGGTACACTGAAAAAAGTATAATCAATGCAAGCTAGGGTCTATAGTCACCAGTAATATTGTAATATACTTCCACCGAATGTAACAAAGGCATTATACCAAAACAAAATGTCAACAGGTGGGGTAGGGTCATTGGGGAGGGGTATGAATTCTTTGCAGAAGAAAATGTCTTCATATAGATTATGGTGGCAAAGTCATGTCTATTCTTTTAGGTTGGATTATATGATGTGCAGATAAAACAGTTTAAAAATAAGTAGAGAGAAGCAAGCGCTAGGAAAATGTAGAGAAAGAAATGTACCTATTCACTGTTGGTAGGGAAGCTGAAAGGTAAAGGCCCTCTGGAGGACAGTGGTGGTTCCATGGAAAGTTGCAATATGATCCTGCAACCCCGCTGCTCAGTATATACCTGGAGGAACTGAGCGTGCGGACATGAATGGACATTTGCACACCAGTGTTTACAGTGGCAGTATTCACGATTTTTAATGGATGGAGGTGACCTAGGGGTACAATGACTGGGAAGGAAGGGGGAACTGTGGTGTATACATACAAGGGACTACTGAGCGATAGCAAGAAGAAAGAAGTTCTGAAGCATGCAACTAGGTAAATGAACCTTAAGGACTGTATGTTGAAGGAAATGTCAGAAACAAAACAATAAATATTATCACATCTCACTCATGTGAACTAACTATAATGTACAAACTTGGGGAACTGAAGTCAAGAATATGTGTTATCAGGTTGGGGCCTATTGTAATGGGTCCTAGATATAAGCTTTTACAGCAGTCACATATTTTCAGGAGTTGCAACTGTTATTTCTTTCTGAGCCAGTGAGCTGCTTATAGATAACCTGGGTGTTCCAGAACCTTCGGGTATTTATGTGACACCTGAGACTCAGAGTCTGAACTCTGAGTCAAAGGATGAAAGCCAGTTTCATATGGGAACTGCTTAAAAAGCTGACAAAGGGATAAGACTTCAACTTGAGATATAAATGAAGCTGATCTGGATAGGACTAAGGTAAATCAGGATGATGTCCATATTTTAAAACTTCAACTTCTGTATGAGACCAAAGGGAGAGATTTTTTTTGGTGCAAAATTTATATTTTGGGTAGCACATTTCCTAATTTAACTTGTACGGTCAGTTTAGTTGAACACCTTAAATACAGGGAAACTTGAATAGGGCATGAGATTTTGTTGGTTTGTCCAGGTTAGTGTGATGCCCCAATATATCCCAGGGTAATCTGGGCAGTAAATAAAAAGTATTTTCAACTTCCCCTTAAGAGAATGGGGAGAAGGGAGGAAAAATTCAACTTTCCCATTTGGAGAATTTCTAATATTCTCGCAAGCAGTGGGAACAACCAAATTAACAGGCCAAGCCCTCAATCTTGGGGTTCACACTTATGAAACTTATTCCTACAAAGGAGAAGCTAAGCCTACTTATAATTATGTCTAAGAGTCACCCCCAGAGAACCTCTTTTTTGTTGCTCAGCTGTGACCTTTCTCTAAGCCAACTCGGCAGGTAAACTCACTGCCTCCTGCTTACGTGGGACATGACTCCCAGGGGTGTAATCTCCCTAGTAATGTGGGGCAGCACTCCCATGACTTGTCAGAACCTGGCATCATAGGACTGAGAAAGCCTTCTTGACCCAATGGGGGCAGAGAGAAATGAGACAAAATAAAGTGTCAGTGGCTGAGAGATTTCAAACAGAATCAAGAGGTTATCCTAGAGGTTATTCTTACGCATTACACAGATATTCCTTTTTCGTTTATGGTGTTTTGGAGTGGCTAGAGTAACTGAAACTGTTGAGCTTGTTCCAGTAGCCTTGATTCTTGACGACAATTTTATAATGACATAGCTTTTACAATGTGACTAAGTGATTGTGAAAATCTTGTGTCTGATGTTCCTTTTATCCAGGCTATGGATAAATAAGTAAAAAACATGGATAAAAAATAAATAAATAATAGGATGATAAGGGGTAAAATAAATTGGGTAGATTGAAATACCAGTGGCCAATGAGAGGGTAGGGGTAAGGGGTACGGGATTATGAGCTTTTTTTTTTCTTTTCCTGGAGTGATGCAAATGTTCTAAAAATGATAATGATGATGAATACAAAACTATGTGATGATACTCTGAGTTACTGATTGTACGCCATGTATGTACTGTATGTGTGTGAAGATTTGGCAATAAAAATAAAAATAAAAATAGTCACCTTGGGGACCAGAGAGAAAGGGGGAATATTCAACTTTCCCATTTGGGGAATTCCTGATATTGTAACAAGCAGTGGTGATAATCAAATCAATAGGTTGAGCCCTCATTCTTGGGGTTCGCCCCTATGAAATTTATTCCTACAAAGGAGAAGCTATACCTACTTATAATTATACCTAGAGTCATCCCCAGAGAACCTCTTTTGTGACATCTCTCTCTAAGCCAACTCGGCAGGTAAACTCACTGCCCTCCCCTGTATTTAGGACATGATTCCCAGGGGTGTAAATCTCTGTCGTATCGTGGGACAGAACTCCCAGGATGAGCCAGGACTCGGCATCATGGGATTGAGAAAGCCTTCTTGACCAAAAAGGGGAAGAGAGAAATGAGACAAAATAGTTTCAGTGGCTGAGAGATTTCAAACAGATTCAAGAAGTGTGCCAGTTTGAAAGTAGTATTACGTACCCTAGAAAAGCCATGTTTTAATCCTGATTCCATCTTGTGAAGGTAGTAGTTTCTTTCTTTTTTTTTTTTCTCGCATGGGCAGGTACCAGGAATTGAACCCAGGTCTCCGGCACCACAGGCAAGAACTCTGGCTGTTGAGCCACCATGGCCTGTCCACAGCAGTTTCTTTTAATCCCTATTCAGTTCTGTAGGTTGGAGACTTGATTAGGTTATCTCCACAGAGATGTGCACCCAACTGTGTGTATTAACTGCTGATTAGATGGAGCTGTGACTCCACCCCTTATGGGTGTGCCCTGATTCGTTCGGTGGAATTCTTTAAAAGAGGAAATATTTTGGAGAGAAACTTTAGAGCTGACAGAAACAAGAGAAACAGCAGAAGCCTCAGAGGTGACAGAAACTTCACAACAGAGCTACCAGAGATGTGGACACATGGAGAACAGAAACGTGGATGGGTGGAGATGCTTGAAGCCCAGCAGACGCTGCCATGAGATGTTAAGCAAGCCAAAACATGGAGAGACCCAAGGGAAGATAAGAGATGAAAGCCCAGCCCTGAAGGAGTAAAATGAGTAATCTCCACAGGAACAGAGGCTAAAAGCAACGGAGCCCAGGAGCAACGGAGCCCAGGAGCAACGGACCAGCATACCTTCCCAGCTGACAGAGGTGTTGTAGACACATCAGCCTTTCTTGAATTAAGGTCTCTCTCCCTGGATGCCTTAGTTTGGACACTTGTACTTCTTTAGAAATGTAAACTTGTAACTTATTAAATTCTCCTTTATAAAGGCATTAAAGCTCTAGTAATATTACATTCCACTAGCTAGCAAACTAGCACAAGAGGTTATCCCGAAGGTTATTCTTATAAAGATATCCCTTTTTCGTTTATGGTGTATTGCAGTGGCCAGAAGGAAGTACCTGAAACTGTTAAAATGTGCTCCAGTAGCCTTGATTTTTAAAGACAATTATATAATGATATAGCTTTTACAATTTGACTGTGTGATAGTGAAAACCTCGTGTCTGATTCTCCTTTTATCCAGAGTATGGACAGATGAGTAAAAAACTATGGATACAAATAAATAAATAATGGGGTGAGGGGATAAGGGTAAAAGATTGGGTAGATTGAAATACTGTTGGTCAATGAGAGAGAGGTATAAGTGGTACGGGATTATGAGTTTTTTCTTTTCTCTTTCTATTTCTTTTTCTGGAGTAACAGAAATGTTCTAAAAATGCTCATGGTGATGAACATGCAACTATGTGAAGATATTATGGGCCATCGGTTGTACACCATGTATGGACTGTATGTGTGTGAAGATTTCTCAATAAAAATAACATAAAAAAAAAACTATTCTGCCAACTACATACTAGTATACTCTAAAATAAGGCATTTTTCAATTACCAAAAGAACAATGAGAATTAAAACCACAAGTATCTTCAAAAAAGTCCACACCTGACCAAAAAACCTTGTTCTCAATCTTTAAGATTCTTGCCATACCCAAAGAACGATATGCAAGGAAACAGAGATAAATAACACCTGCACAGTATTTACTAAGTGCCAGGCTTAGTTCTAACATATTAACTCACAAATCCTCATAATAATCCCATAAAGTATGTACTGTTATCATTCCCATTTTACTGAGGAGGAAACTGTAGCACAGATAGGTTACGTAATTTGCCTGAAGTCACACAACTAGCAAGTGTTAAAGTTGGTTTCTGAAACTGCTTTGGCTCCAGAGACCAAGCTCCTAATTTCTACTTTACACTGGTTCTCCAAATGACAGATTTATCCCCCCAATACTTCCAACACTCAAAGTTCAAAGATCTAGGATGTGACTTTACACACTGAGAGACACTAATTCAATAGACCTGGAATGTGGCCCAAGATCTGTATTTTTTTGCAGTATCCCAAGCTATTCTTTCATACAGCCATGGCTAACACTCACTACTCTGGATTTAACAGACAGCTGAACCTTTGCGAGTGGGGCAGGGGAGAGGGCAGTATGTGAGTATGCATACGGATGATACATCTACATCATATACATATATACATGTATGTTCTCCCCATTCTACCTTTCCAAGGAAACAGATTGGAAAGTAAGGTAGCATAATATAAAGCCAGAAAGGTAACATGGCTGTTAATGCCATGTAAACTGGCTTCATCAGCTTTACGTTTACAGTGACAAAGTAAATGTTTTTTGCTTTTTAAAGCAAGAGACAATCAGATATGTGCATTAGAAAGTGGGGATTTAGAGAAGGAACTGTTGGCAAAGAAACTGTAGACAAGGAGGAAAATCAATCAAGAACTGAAGATTAAAAGGACAATCAAAGCCCAAACTAAACAATGAGACTGAAAATGCAGCAAATTTGAAACCTCCTTAAGGTAAACCTGATAAGACTTGTTATTGATTAAATCATGTTATAGAAATGAATGCCTCCAAGTTTGTTTTACATGCAACCAGGTGTATGATGATGTCATTGAACAAATCGGAGCTTACTGAAGGGAGGAATAAGCACCAGCTTATTGAAGCAGGTGCTTTCTGCTGTTCCTGACAGTACTATTTGGAAGAGAAGCAGTCTCTGGCACGGAAAACTATAGTTTCAGTTGAGTGAAGAGAATGGATGTGAACTTATGATGACTGAGAATGAATGAGGTGATGAAGCAGTTATGAAATAGACTACTTTTTAAGAAATCAAACTATGAATAGTAGTGACTGGAAAGAAAGATTGAAAGTATTGTATTTCAAAACTCTGCTTCGCTCTTTTTCCGCGGGAGGCGCTACCGCCGCCGGCCAGCCCTCCTCTCCCTCTTTCTTTGCGGGCGGCGTTCCTGCCGCCGGCCGGCCAGCCCTGCTCTCCCTCTTTCTCCGCGGGCTGCGCACCCGCCGCCGGCCGGCCAGCCCTCCTCTCCCTCTTTCTCCGCGGGCGGCGCTCCCGCCGCCGGCCGGCCAGCCCTCCTCTTCCCCCTTTTCCGCCAGCGGCGCTCCCGCCATCTTGCCCTTCTCTTTCCCCTCCTGCTCCGGCGCTCCATCTGCCACCTTATCCTTCTCTTTCCCCTCCTGCTCCAGCGCTCCATCCGCCATCTTGTCCTTCTCTTTCCCCTCCTGCTCCAGCGCTCCATCCGCCATCTTATCCTTCCCTTTCTCCTCCGGCTCCAGCGGCTCTCCAACCACCACCGTGCCCTCTGCCGCCTTCACCAGCTCCTCTGCCACCGTCCTCGACAGCCTTGCCACCCTCACCTTTTCTCCTCCAGAAGGGCTACTGGGGGAGTGGAGACAATACAGAGCAGCTCCCGGAGCCACGACGGAGATCAGAGGGATGGCGTACCTCATCCTGGAACGGCTGACTGTCTGGGAGAACCAGCTCCGGTGAGATCGCCGAGGGGCGCAGGCTTTCCCAGGCGGGACGGCAAGCGGCCAGAGTCCCTCCCTTTCTCCTTCCCAGGCCAGCTGGCAGAATTGGGCAGGCGGTCCCCTCGGGCCGCGGTGACTGGCGCCCCCACCACACGAGGCCTCCCGGACCAACTGAGAGAGCTGGGTCGGAAATCCCCAGACCGCGGAATACGGTGACCGGGGGGGTCCCTTCCAAACACGTGACTCCCCGGTCTGGCTGGGAACGGTGAACTCTCCCGGGCCGCGGGGGCTGGCGCCCTCCCGCCACGCTTGGCGCCCCGGGCCGACTAGGAAATTCGGTCGGGCGCTCTCCCGGGCTGTGGCGGCCGGCGACCCTCCCCGCGTTCGGACCCCCGGGCCAGATGGTACTCTTCCAAGCCGCTTCGGCTGGCGAACCTCCCCCACGGCGAGAGTTTTCCAAGGTTAAAGGACCCACAGCACCTTTTGCTGGTGGAACCCGCAGACAAACATGTGCCACGAGCGCCACCTACTGGGCAGGATAGGAAAGACAGAACCCAGATATTTCACAGAAGGATCTTTCAACCTGTTGGGTCCATCACCCAGGGAAGTCTGAATAAATGCCCAGACGCCAGCAGAGGATAACGGATCACGTCAGAAAATTGAAAATATGGCCCAGTCAAAGGAACAGACCAATAGCTCAAATGAGATACAAGAGCTGAAACAACTAATGCTGAATATACAAACAGAAATGGAAAACCTCTTCAAAAATGAAATCGATAAATTGAGGGAGGACATGAAGAAGACATGGGCTGAACAAAAAGAAGAAATAGAAAAACTGAAAAAACAAATCACAGAGCTTATGGAAGTCAAGGATAAACTAGAAAAGATGGAAAAAACAATGGATACCTACAATGATAGATTTAAAGAGACAGATGATAGAATTAGTGATTTGGAGGATGGAACATCTGAATTCCAAAAAGAAACAGAAACTATCGGGAAAAGAATGGAAAAATTTGAACAGGGTATCAGGGAACTCAAGGATAATATGAACCGCACAAATATACGTGTTGTGGGTGTCCCAGAAGGAGAAGAGAAGGGAAAAGGAAGAGAAAAACTAATGGAAGAAATTATCACTGAAAACTTCCCAACTCTTATGAAAGGCCTAAAATTACAGATCCAAGAAGTGCAGCGCACCCCAAAGAGATTAGACACAAATAGGCGTTCTCCAAGACACTTACTACTTAGAATGTCAGAGGTCAAAGAGAAAGAGAGGATCTTGAAAGCAGCAAGAGAAAAACAAACCATTACATACAATGGAAACCCAATAAGACTAATTGTAGATTTCTCAGCAGAAACCATGGAAGCTAGAAGACAGTGGGATGATATATTTAAATTACTAAAAGAGAAAAACTGCCAACCAAGACTCCTATATCCAGCAAAATTGTCCTTCAAAAATGAGGGAGAAATTAAAACATTCTCAGACAAAAAGTCACTGAGAGAATTTGTGACCAAGAGACCAGCTCTGCAAGAAATACTAAAGGGAGCACTAGAGTCATATACGAAAAGACAGAAGAGAGAGGTATGGAGAAGAGTGTAGAAAGAAGGAAAGTCAGATATGATATATATAATACAAAAGGCAAAATGGTAGACGAAAATATTATCCAAACAGTAATAACACAAAATGTTAATGGACTGAATTCCCCAATCAAAAGACATAGACTGGCAGAATGGATTAAAAAACATGATCCTTCTATATGTTGTCTACAGGAAACACATCTTAGACCCAAAGATAAACATAGGTTGAAAGTGAAAGGTTGGGAAAAGATATTTCATGCAAATAACAACCAGAAAAGAGCAGGAGTGGCTATACTAATATCTAACAAATTAGACTTCAAATGTTAAACAGTTAAAAGAGACAAAGAAGGACACTATATACTAATAAAAGGAACAATTAAACAAGAAGACATAACAATCATAAATATTTACGCACCGAACCAGAATGCCCCAAAATACGTGAGGAATACACTGCAAACACTGAAAAGGGAAATAGACACATATACCATAATAGTTGGAGACTTCAATTCACCACTCTCATCAATGGACAGAACATCTAGACAGAGGATCAATAAAGAAATAGAGAATCTGAATATTACTATAAATGACCTAGACTTAACAGACATTTATAGGACATTACATCCCACAACAGCAGGATACACCTTTTTCTCAAGTGCTCATGGATCATTCTCAAAGACAGACCATATGCTGGGTCACAAAGCAAGTCTTAACAAATTTAAAAAGATTGAAATCTTACACAACACTTTCGCGGATCATAAAGGAATGAAGTTGGAAATCAATAATAGGCAGAGGGCCAGAAAATTCACAAATACGTGGAGGCTCAACAACACACTCTTAAACGAGTGGGTCAAAGAAGAAATTGCAAGAGAAATTAGTAAATACCTTGAGGCGAATGAAAATGAAAACACAACATATCAAAACCTATGGGACGCAGCAAAGGCAGTGCTAAGAGGGAAATTTATTGCCCTAAATGCCTATATCAGAAAAGAAGAAAAGGCAAAAAATGCAGGAATTAACTGTCCACTTGGAAGAACTGGAGAAAGAACAGCAAACTAATCCCAAAGCAAGCAAAAGGAAAGAAATAACAAAGATTAGAGCAGAAATAAATGAAATTGAAAACAATAGAGAAAATCAATAAGACCAGAAGTTGGTTCTATGAGAAAATCAATAAGATTGATTGGCCCTTAGCAAGACTGACAAAAAGAAGAAGAGAGAGGATGCAAATAAATAAGATCAGAAATGCAAGAGGAGACATAACTACTGACCTCACAGAAATAAAGGAGGTAATAACAGGATACTATTAACAACTTTACGCTAATAAATACAGCAATTTAGATGAAATGGACGGGTTCCTGGAAAGACATGAACAACCAACTTTGACTCAAGAAGAAATAGATGACCTCACCAAACCAATCTCAAGTAAAGAGATTGAATTAGTCATTCAAAAGCTCCCTAAAAAGAAAATCCAGGACCACACGGCTTCACATGTGAATTCTATCACACATTCCAGAAAGAATTAGTACCAACTCTCCTCAAACTCTTCAAAATAATCAAAGTGGAGGGAAAACTACCTAATTCATTCTATGAAGCCAACATCACCCTCATACCAAAACCAGGCAAAGATATTACAAAAAAAGAAAACTACAGACCAATCTCTCTAATGAATATAGATGCAAAATCCTCAATAAAATTCTAGCAAATCGTATCCAACAACACATTAAAAGAATTATACATCATGACCAAGTAGGATTCATCCCAGGTATGCAAGGATGGGTCAACATAAGAAAATCAATTAATGTAATACACCATATCAACAAATCAAAGCAGAAAAATCACATGATCATCTCAATTGATGGAGAGAAGGCATTTGACAAGATTCAACATCCCTTCCTGTTGAAAACACTTCAAAGGATAGGAATACAAGGGAACTTCCTTAAAATGATAGAGGGAATACATGAAAAACTCACAGCTAATATCATCCTCAATGGGGAAAAATTGAAAACTTTCCCCCTAAGATCAGTAACAAGACAAGGATGTCCACTATCACCACTATTATTCAACATTGTGTTGGAGGTTCCAGCCAAAGCAATTAGACAAGAAAAAGAAATACAAGGCATCAAAATTGGAAAGGAAGAAGTAAAACTATCACTGTTTGCAGACGATATGATACTATACGTCGAAAACCCGGAAAAATCCACAACAAAACTATTAGAGCTAGGACTTCCTGGAAGATGGCGGCTTAGTAAGACGCGCGGATCTTAGTTTCTTCTCCAGGACACCTACTAGGGGAGTAGAAACGATACAGAAAGCGCCCAAAGCCACAACAGAGATAAAAAAGACAGCGTACCCCATCCTGGAACGGCTGGCTGGCTGAGAGAAGCAGCTCGGGTGAGATCCCCGAGGCGCGCGGGCCTTACCGGGCGGGGTGGCAAGTGGCCGGAGTTACTCCCTTCCCCCTTCCCGGGCCGGCTGGGAGAATTGGAGAGGCGGTCCCCGGAAACAAAGACGGCTAGCGCCCACACCACGCGCAGCCCCCGGACCAACTGAGAGAATTGGATCGGAAACCCCCAGGCCGCGGAGAACGGTGACAGGTGGGGGAGGCCCCTTCCAAACCCGTGACTCCCGGGGAACGTGCACTCTCTCGGGCGGGCCGCTGCCGCTGGCGCCCTCCCGCCACGCGTGTTGCCCAGGGCCGACTAGGAAATTCGGACAGGCTCTTTCCCTGGCTGCGGCGACCAGCAACCCTCCCTGCGTTCGGACCCCGGGCCGGCTCAAGCCACTTCGGCTAGCGAACCCCCAGGACGGCGAGAGTTTTCCAAAGTTTAAGGTCCCACAGCACCTTTTACTGGTGGGACCCGCAGACAAACGTGTGCCACGAGCGCCACCTACTGGGCAGGATAAGAAAAACAGAACCCAGAGATTTCACAGAAAAATATTACAACCTTGCTGGGTCCAACACCAAGAGAAATCTGAATAAATGCCCAGACGCCAGCAGCAGAAGATAACTGTCCACGCTCAAAAGATTGAGAATATGGCTCAGTCAAAGGAACAAACCAATAGCTCAAATGAGACACAAGAGCTGAGACAACTAATGCTGAATATACGAACAGAAATGGAAAACCTCTTCAAAAATGAAATCGATAAATTGAGGGAGGACATGAAGAGGACATGGGCTGAACATAAAGAAGAAATAGAAAAACTGAAAAAACAAATCGCAGAACTTATGGAAGTGAAGGATAAAGTAGCAAACATAGAAAAAATAATGGATAGCTACAATGATAGATTTAAAGAGACAGAAGATAGAATTAGTGATTTGGAGGATGGAACATCTGAATTCCAAAAAGAAACAGAAACTATAGGGAAAAGAATGGAAAAATTTGAACAGGGTATCAGGGAACTCAAGGACAATATGAACCGCACAAATATACGTGTTGTGGGTGTCCCAGAAGGAGAAGAGAAGGGAAAAGGAGGAGAAAAACTAATGGAAGAAATTATCACTGAAAATTTCCCAACTCTTATGAAAGACCTAAAATTACAGATCCAAGAAGTGCAGCGCACCCCAAAGAGATTAGACCCAAATAGGCGTTCTCCAAGACACTTACTAGTTAGAATGTCAGAGGTCAAAGAGAAAGAGAAGATCTTGAAAGCAGCAAGAGAAAAACAATCCATTACATACAAGGGAAACCCAATAAGATTTTGTGTAGATTTCTCAGCAGAAACCATGGAAGCTAGAAGACAGTGGGATGATATATTTAAAATACTAAAAGAGAAAAACTGCCAACCAAGACTCCTATATCCAGCAAAATTATCCTTCAAAAATGAGGGAGAAATTAAAACATATTCAGACAAAAAGTCACTGAAAGAATTTGTGACCAAGAGACCAGCTCTGCAAGAAATACTAAAGGGAGCACTAGAGTCAGATACAAAAAGACAGAAGAGAGAGATATGGAAAAGAGTGCAGAAAGAAGGAAAATCAGATATGATATATATAATACAAAAGGCAAAATGGTAGAGGAAAATATTATCCAAACAGTAATAACACTAAATGTCAATGGACTGAATTCCCCAATCAAAAGACATAGATTGGCAGAATGGATTAAAAAACAGGATCCTTCTATATGCTGTCTACAGGAAACACATCTTAGACCCAAAGATAAACATAGGTTGAAAGTGAAAGGTTGGGAAAAGATATTTCATGCAAATAACAACCAGAAAAGAGCAGGAGTGGCTATACTAATATCCAACAAATTAGACTTCAAATGTAAAACAGTTAAAAGAGACAAAGAAGGACACTATATACTAATAAAAGGAACAATTAAACAAGAAGACATAACAATCATAAATATTTACGCACCGAATCAGAATGCCCCAAAATACGTGAGGAATATACTGCAAACATTGAAAAGGGAAATAGACTCATATACCATAATAGTTGGAGACTTCAACTCACCACTCTCATCAAGGGACAGAACATCTAGACAGAGGATCAATAAAGAAATAGAGAATCTGAATATTACTATAAATGAACTAGACTTAATAGACATTTATAGGACATTACATCCCACAACAGCAGGATACACCTTTTTCTCAAGTGCTCATGGATCATTCTCAAAGATAGACCATATGCTGGGTCACAAAGCAAGTCTTAACAAATTTAAAAAGATTGAAATCTTACACAACACTTTCTCGGACCATAAAGGAATGATGTTGGAAATCAATAATAGGCAGAGTGCCAGAAAATTCACAAATACGTGGAGGCTCAACAACACACTCCTAAACAACGACTGGGTCAAAGAAGAAATTGCAAGGGAAATTAGCAAATACCTCGAGGCGAATGAAAATGAAAACACAACATATCAAAACTTATGGGACGCAGCAAAGGCAGTGCTAAGAGGGAAATTTATTGCTCTAAATGCCTTTATCAGAAAAGAAGAAAAGGCAAAAATTCAGGAATTAACTATCCATTTGGAAGAACTGGAGAAAGAACAGCAAGCTAACCCCAAAGCAAGCAAAAGGAAAGAAATAACAAAGATTAGAGCACAAATAAATGAAATTGAAAACATGAAAACAATAGAGAATATCAATAAGGCCAGAAGTTGGTTCTATGAGAAAATCAATAAGATTGATGGGCCCTTAGCAAGACTGACAAAAAGAAGAAGAGAGAGGATGCAAATAAATAAGATCAGAAATGGAAGAGGAGACATAACTACTGACCTCACAGAAATAAAGGAGGTAATAACAGGATACTATGAACAACTTTACGCTAATAAATACAACAATTTAGAGGAAATGGACGGGTTCCTGGAAAGACATGAACAACCAACTTTGACTCAAGAAGACATAGATGACCTCAACAAACCAATCACAAGTAAAGAAATTGAATTAGTCATTCAAAAGCTTCCTAAAAAGAAAAGTCCAGGACCAGATGGCTTCACATGTGAATTCTACCAAACGTTCCAGAAAGAATTAGTACCAATTCTCTTCAAACTCTTCAAAAAAATCGAAGTGGAGGGAAAACTACCTAATTCATTCTATGAAGCCAACATCACCCTCATACCAAAACCAGGCAAAGATATTACAAAAAAAGAACTACAGACCAATCTCTCTAATGAATACAGATGCAAAAATCCTCAATAAAATTCTAGCAAATCGTATCCAACAGCACATTAAAAGAATTATACATCATGACCAAGTAGGATTCATCCCAGGTATGCAAGGATGGTTCAACATAAGAAAATCAATTAATGTAATACACCATATCAGCAAATCAAAGCAGAAAAATCACATGATCATCTCAATTGATGCAGAGAAGGCATTCGACAAGATTCAACATCCTTTCCTGTTGAAAACACTTCAAAAGATAGGAATACAAGGGAACTTCCTTAAAATGATAGAGGGAATATATGAAAAACCCACAGCTAATATCATCCTCAATGGGGAAAAATTGAAAACTTTCCCCCTAAGATCAGGAACAAGACAAGGATGTCCACTATCACTACTATAATTCAACATTGTGTTGGAAGTTCTAGCCAAAGCAATTAGACAAGAAAAAGAAATACAAGGCATCAAAATTGGAAAGGAAGAAGTAAAACTATCACTGTTTGCAGACGATATGATACTATACATAGAAAACCCGGAAAAATCCACAACAAAACTACTAGAGCTAATAAATGAGTACAGCAAAGTAGCAGGTTACAAGATCAACATTCAAAAATCTGTAGTTTTTCTATACACTAGTAATGAACAAGCTGAGGGGGAAATCAAGAAATGAATCCCATTTAGAATCGCAACTAAAAGAATAAAATACCTAGGAATAAATTTAACCAAAGAGACAAAAAACCTATATAAAGAAAACCACAAAATACTGCTAAAAGAAATCACAGAAAACCTAAATAGATGGAAGGGCATACCGTGTTCATGGATTGGAAGACTAAATATAGTTAAGATGTCAATCCTACCTAAATTGATTTACAGATTCAATGCAATACCAATCAAAATCCCAACAACTTATTTTTCAGAAATAGAAAAACCAATAAGCAAATTTATCTGGAAGGGCAGGGTGCCCCGAATTGCTAAAAACATCTTGAGGAAAAAAAACGAAGCTGGAGGTCTCGCGCTGCCTGACTTTAAGGCATATTATGAAGCCACAGTGGTCAAAACAGCATGGTATTGGCATAAAGATAGATATATCGACCAATGGAATCGAATAGAGTGCTCAGATATAGACCCTCTCATCTATGGACATTTGATCTTTGATAAGGCAGTCAAGCCAACTCACCTGGGACAGAGCAGTCTCTTCAATAAATGGTGCCTAGAGAACTGGATATCCATATGCAAAAGAATGAAAGAAGACCCATCTCTCACACCCTATACAAAAGTTAACTCAAAATGGATCAAAGATCTAAACATTAGGTCTAAGACCATAAAACAGAGGAAAATGTTGGGAGATATCTTATGGATCTTACAACTGGAGGCAGTTTTATGGACCTTAAACCTAAAGCAAAAGCACTGAAGAAGGAAATAAATAAATGGGAACTCCTCAAAATTAAACACTTTTGTGCATCAAAGAACTTCATCAAGAAAGTAGAAAGACAGCCTTCACAATGGGAGACAATATTTGGAAATGATATATCAGATAAAGGTCTAGTATCCAGAATTTATAATGAGATTGTTCAACTCAACAACAAAAAGACAGCCAACCCAATTACAAAATGGGAAAAAGACTTGAACAGACACCTCTCAGAAGAGGAAATACGGATGGCCAAGAGGCACATGAAGAGATGCTCAATGTCCCTGGCCATTAGAGAAATGCAAATCAAAACCACAATGAGATATCATCTCACACCCACCAGAATGGCCATTATCAACAAAACAGAAAATGACAAGTGCTGGAGAGGATGCGGAGAAAGAGGCACACTTATCCACTGTTGGTGGGAATGTCAAAGGGTGCAACCACTGTGGAAGGCAGTTTGGCGGTTCCTCAAAAAGCTGAATATAGAACTGCCATACGACCCAGCAATACCATTGCTAGGTATCTACTCAAAGGACTTAAGGGCAAAGACACAAACGGACATTTGCACACCAATGTTTATAGCAGCATTATTTACAATTGCAAAGAGATGGAAACAGCCAAAATCTCCATCAACAGAAGAGTGGCTAAACAAACTGTGGTATATACATACGATGGAATATTATGCAGCTTTAAGACAAGATAAATTTATGAACCATGTAATAACATGGATGGACCTAGAGAATATTATGCTGAGTGAATCCAGCCAAAAACTAAAGGACAAATACTGTATGGTCCCACTGATGTGAACGGACATTCGAGAATAAACTTGAAATATGTCATTGGTAACAGAGTTCAGCAGGAGTTAGAAACAGGGTAAGACAATGGGTAATTGAAGCTGAAGGGATACAGACTGTGCAACAGGACTAGATACAAAAACTCAAAAATGGACAGCACAATAATACCTAATTGTAAAGTAATCATGTTAAAACACTGAATGAAGCTGCATCTGAGCTATAGGTTTTTGTTTTGTTTTGTGTTGTTTTGTTTTGATTTTACTATTATTACTTTTATTTTTTTCTCTATATTAACATTCTATATCTTTTTCGGTTATGTTGCTAGTTCTTCTAAACCAATGCAAATGTACTAAGAAATGATGATCATGCATCTATGTGATGATGTTAAGAATTAATGATTGCATGTGTAGAATGGTATGATCTCTAAATGTTGGGTTAATTTCTTTTTTTCCGTTAATTAAAAAAAAAAAAAGAGAAGGGATAATTGGAGATGAAGGGATACAGACTGTACAACGGGACTGGATATAAAAACTCAGAAATGGACAGCACAATACTACCCAATTGTAATGCAATTATGTTAAAACACTGAATGAAGCTGCATGTGAGGTATAGGTTTTTTGTTTTTGTTTTTTTTGTTTTTTTTCTTTCTATTATTGTTTTAATTCTTATTCTGTTGTCTTTTTATTTCTTTTTCTAAATCGATGCAAATGTACTAAGAAATGATGAATATGCAACTATGTGATGTTATTAAGAATTACTGATTGTACATGTAGATTGGAATGATTTCTAATTGTTTTGTTAATTCTTTTTTTAATTAATAAAAAAAAAACTATTAGAGCTAATAAATGAGTACAGAAAAGTAGCAGGTTACAAGATCAACATTCAAAAATCTGTAGCATTTCTATACACTAGTAATGAACAAGCGGAGGGGGAAATCAAGAAATGAATCCCATTTACAATCGCAACTAAAAGAATAAAATACCTAGGAATAAATTTAACTAAAGAGACAAAAAACCTATATAAAGAAAACCACAAAATACTGCTAAAAGAAATCACAGAAAACCTAAATAGATGGAAGGGCATACCGTGTTCATGGATTGGAAGACTAAATATAATTAAGATGTCAATCCTACCTAAACTGATCTACAGATTCAATGCAATACCAATCAAAATCCCAACAACTTATTTTTCAGAATTACAAAAACCAATAAGCAAATTTATCTGGAAGGGCAGGGTGCCCCGAATTGCTAAAAACATCTTGAGGGAAAAAAACGAAGCTGGAGGTCTCACGCTGCCAGACTTTAAGGCATATTATGAAGCCACAGTGGTCAAAACAGCATGGTATTGGCATAAAGATAGATATATCGACCAATGGAATCGAATAGAGTGCTCAGATATAGACCCTCTCATCTACGGAGATTTGGTCTTTGATAAGGCAGTCAAGCCAACTCACCTGGAACAGAACAGTCTCTTCAATAAATGGTGCCTAGAGAACTTGATATCCATATGCAAAAGAATGAAAGAAGACCCATATCTCACACCCTATACAAAAGTTAACTCAAAATGGATCAAAGATCTAAACATTAGGTCTAAGACCATAAAACAGTTAGAGGAAAATGTAGGGAGATATCTTATGAATCTTACAATTGGAGGCGTTTTATGGACCTTAAACCTAAAGCAAAAGCACTGAAAAAGGAAATAAATAAATGGGAGCTCCTCAAAATTAAACACTTTCGTGCATCAAAGAACTTCATCAAGAAAGTAGAAAGACAGCCTACACAATGGGAGATAATATTTGGAAACGACATATCAGATAAAGGTCTAGTATCCAGAATTTATAATGAGATTGTTCAACTCAACAACAAAAAGACAGCCAACCCAATTACAAAATGGGAAAAAGTCTTGAACAGACACCTACCAGAAGAGGAAATATGGATGGCCAAGAGGCACATGAAGAAATGCTCAATGTCCCTGGCCATTAGAGAAATGCAAATCAAAACCACAATGAGATATCATCTCACACCCACCAGAATGGTCATTATCAACAAAACAGAAAATGACAAGTGCTGGAGAGGATGCGGAGAAAGAGGCACACTTATCCACTGTTGGTGGGAATGTCAAAGGGTGCAACCACTGTGGAAGGCACTTTGGCGGTTCCTCAAAAAGCTGAATATAGAATTGCCATATGACCCAGCAATACCATTGCTAGGTATCTACTCAAAGGACTTAAGGGCAAAGACACAAACGGACATTTGCACACCAACGTTTATAGCAGCGTTACTTACAATTGCAAAGAGATGGAAACAGCCAAAATGTCCATCAACAGAAGAATGGCTAAACAAACTGTGGTATATACATACGATGGAATATTATGCAGCTTTAAGACAAGATAAACTTATGAAGCATGTAATAACATGGATGGACCTAGAGAACATTATGCTGAGTGAGTCCAGCCAAAAACTAAAGGACAAATACTGTATGGTCCCACTGATGTGAACGGACATTCGAGAATAAACTTGGAATATGTCATTGGTAAGAGAGTCCAGCAGGAGGTAGAAACAGGATAAGATAATGGGTAATTGGAGCTGAAGGGATACAGACTGTGCAACAGGATCAGATACAAAAACTCAAAAATGGACAGCACAATAATACCTAAGTGTAAAGTAATCATGCTAAAACACTGAATGAAGCTGCATCTGAGCTACAGGGTTTTTTTGTTTTGTTTTCTTTTTTTTACTATTATTATTACTTTTATTTCTTTTCTCTATATTAACATTCTATATCTTTTTCTGTTGTGTTGCTAGTTCCTCTAAACCGATGCAAATGTACTAAGAAACGATGATCATGCATCTATGTGATGATGTTAAGAATTACTGATCGCATATGTAGAATGGTATGATTTCTAAATGTTATGTTAATTTCTTTTTTTTTCCGTTAATAAAAAAAAAAACAACTCTGCTTCATCATCTCAAGGATTTTCAAAACTAATTCACTCTTATAAGAAAGGGGAGGTGTCCTTCAAATGGAAAGGATCCCCTCTGGATCATTTCAGATTGAAAATCAAGCACGATAGCTTTCAAATATGTTGTGAGCAAGGAGAAGATCAACATTCACCCTAAATATAAAACTAACAGGAAACCAAGGGATGTGAATATCCAAAAAAGGATGATCAACCTATAATTCCATCTATAATTTAAAGTACGTAGGATGTAGAAGTAAGGAACCTTTTTAAAAAGCCTTTTTACATTTCATGTAAACCTAACAAGTACAAGAAAGACTGGACTCTTTCTGCAAAAAGAATAAGCAAACAAAGGCATAACTGCCCAATTTCCCAAGGCCACACTTCAGATTAGTAACAAAACCAGGTCCATACCACCATATCTGTTGTTCTGTCGCTTTGCCTACTAGTCCAGACACCAAACCACAAACACTATCAGATAATTTAGTGAGGCTGGGAAGGGGGGATGAGGAGGGAGATGTGTAGGAAAAATATTATTGAAACTAAAGGAAGAGGGGAAGCTATCTGCAAAGGTAAATAAACCTTAGTGTTCGATGAGTCATCACTTGTTCCAGCTGTTTACCAAATACTCCTGCACTGGGAAATGCCAATGTCAGGAAGCTGACTGCCCTGAAAAATAGGCATAAGATGTGCCCTAGGAATGTGAACAAACACTATACAGTAAGATATCCTCCACACCCTAATTAACAAGGGGTAGGTTCACTGATCGCCTCTGTAATCAGTGGCACCGCAGACACCACCTCCGCAACATCACGAAGCTGTCTATCTAGGAAATACCAAGAACAAGCAGCACCTTACTAGACCAGCAAAGGATGGAGGAAATCTCCAGCTCTGGAGTAGAAACATGCCCTGCTGCTCACAACTACTAACCAACTCAGCTGTCTGATAAGATGGGTACAATGACCATTTTTCTCCTAAGCATACAACTGCACAGCACCTATTCAGTTCCTCGCGAAGGAGGAGATGCCTTCAGTAGAATGCAGCAAATGAAGGCAGCGGCAAGTCAGATTAATGCCTCAAATAAAGAGAAAAAAAGACGCTGGGGTGAGAAAAGTAGACACAAGGAACTAGAGTCAGGAAAAAGCGTGCAAGAAAAAAAGGAAATGCTATTCTTTAATGTTAAGAATAAAATGTTATTAATTTTCTATCTCTTAGAAAAAGCAAGACGAATAAAAGCCCTCCAGTACTGGGGCACAGCAGAGCAGAAGAGCATCGAGGCCTAGGTGGCCTCGGAGCAAGAGCCCGGCTTCTAATTCCCGGGCTGAGGCGGCATTCTGGGGAAAACAGCTGACACCACCCAGTCTTCCTTTCTTACATCTACCATGGACTGTCCCCACTGCAGAAAGACCCTCGCGTTCTTCCGCGGCGCGTCCCCAGGCGATAAAGACACAGCTCAAGAGAAAAACAGGAGTGTTCCGCGGAGCCGTTACTTACCTTCCCGCTCGCAACACCCGCTACCGCCATGTTTCCCGAGCGTGCCTGTGATGACGTAGCAAGGCCTCACGTGTCTCTCGAACTCACAACAACATCCGGCGAAACTCAGAGGGCATCCGGCCTGGAAAGCGGTAGGGAGGAACTGAAGAGGCGCGGAGGAGCGGTCTGACGCATGCGTGCTGAATAGGGCTCGGCGGTCGCTCGGGTGGAGTCTTTGGCTGAGAACTGCGCATGTGCTAAATTAATTTTTCTGGTTATGAACCATAGTTGAATGTCTTTGAATCGAGGTTTTCCCGGAGGCGAGACACAGACGGTTTAGGCGGCTACTTCACTTTGGAATGGTGGAAAGAACGGCATATTGGGAGCCAGCAAGCGTGGTTCTGTCTTTATGGCCGTAGGCAACTCACATCCTCTAAACGTCACTTTCTTCCTGTGTGAAATTGAGATGGTAGGGTTGTGGTGAAGGTTAAAGGAACCACAGCGCTCTGTTCGAGAGACACACACTGAGACTTTTCTCTAAATTTGAACCTGGTTACTGCCGCTCAGTCAATACCGTGAACAAGGTATTTTGATAAAAGCAGCAATAATACCACGCCCTCACTGCTCCAGACTCCAGAACACATTGCTCATTGCCCCTACAGAGTTGCTTAATAGCTGTGTGACTTTAAACAGGTTTCTCAATTCATTCAAGCCTTAGGATGTAAAATGAGAGTGACCCATGAAGTGGTTGATCACATGGGACAGAGCATGTGTGGTAAGATGACTTGTTGAGATATTGAGATGTTAATTTGTTCTCCGTGCTGTAAACGAATCCGAGAGAATGAGTGGATACAATTCTTGATAGCTCCGGGCCAAGGTCGAGAATTTCTATAGAAACTTCCCTAGATTTTGGACAGAATTTAGGCTCCTTTTCACCAAAAACACCTGTGCCCCCCTGAGGTGCTTCTGTTTTATCTTTACAGAGTAGAGAGGTATTAGAGGCTCTTGACCTTGATTGAGGTAATTGGCAACCAAAGGGAACCACAGAAATGGAGGGTTGCAGGTTCTGTGAATATCAGAAGCTTAATGGCTGAGGGAGGCGTCAGGAATTTAGATGAGAATGGATATGTGGTGGGGTCTTCAGATCAACTGCAATAGCATCACCTGGGAGCTTGTTAGAAATAGACTATCCGGGCCCACCCCAGGCCTATTGAATTAAAATCTTCAGTGTAACAACATCCCCAGGTGATTTGGATGCACATTTAAGTTTGAGAAATACAGTCTTAAGTGAAACTTGAATTTTATTTTTATTCCCTGAAAATTATTACCCTTTATTGAACTAAAGACAGTTATGGAAAGGTGTTGCTGCTATGTTTCCCCTTTCAGAGATGTTCTGTGGAAAACTGATGGGACAGCATCTCCATAACTCCTCTCTTTACTGTCCTCACTGCTACTCACATGGTTCAGTTTCCTCATTACCTGTGATTTGGACAACTGCAGTGGCATCCTAATTCAATCCTTTGCTTTTTGCTTCATCTTCCCCTGAATCCATCAAACACAGTCCTGCCAGAGAGATCTTTCTAAAGCATAAATGTGATCATGTGAATTCTCCGCTTAAAGTCCTTTAATGTTCCCACCTCTTGAGGAAAAAAAGTCGAAATTTCCCATCATAGAGCACAAAATCCTTCATAAACTCTGCCTTCCATTTCAGCCTTATCTCCAATAACTTTCCCTTTCAGACCCAGTTCTCCAAACATAGCCAAATATCTTCTGTTTCCTGTATGTGCCAGGCTGTGTCTCAAGACAACTACTGACCATAGGAGATTTTTACTTGGATTGTGGGGAAGGTCCTGGGCCGATCACTGTGGCACACCCAGGTTTGAATCATATGCCTTCCGCCCCACTCCACGTGGCAGGGTAATTTGCCAGAGAAAAATCCAGGTACTATTCCAGAAAAAAAAGCAGAGTGGCTGCTGGGCAAACAAAAAGACATCAATCACAGAGATTCCGTTATACTATCCCATAGCACCCTATGCTCTTATCACACTGTGAAAGATTTGGTGGTTTTCTGAATTGCCTTTACTACTAGGCTGTGAACTATTGGAAGGAGGAACTACACTCTCCATCTCTGACATTACACCTGGCACCAATGCCTGACACACAATAAACACAAAATGAATGTTTGTTGAATACATTTATTTGAATCACTGACCCATTTAGGAAAGGCATATTTCCTAACGTAACAGTTCCACTGAAGAGGAGAGAGATCTATTTTCCTTCTTAAACAATATCCTCTCTATATAAGCAAATGGAGGAAACAAGATATTTTCGTTTCCGAGGCTGCTGAAAGCAGATACCATGCTTAACAATGGGAATTTATTAGTTTACAGTTTTGAGGCTGAGAAAAATTTCCAAATCAGGGCATCATCAAGGTGTTGCTTTCTTCCCTGACTGACTGCCAATAAGCCTTGATTTGTCTGCCATATGGCAGGCACATGGCTGCATCTGCTGGTCTCTCCCTTCTGTTTCAGGTTTTGTTGCTTTCAGCTTTTTGCCTCCATGGTTTTCTGTTTCTGCATTTCATCCTCTCATAAAGGACTCCAGGAAGGAGATTAAGGCTCATTCTAGGCCATCCCTTAAATGAAGTAACCTCCTTAAAAGGCCCTACTTACAATGGGTTTATACCCACAGGAATTGATTGTCTTTAAGAACATGATTTTCTGGGTTACATACAGTTCCAAACCACTATACAAAGTCAGGATGTTTTTCTTAATTTGCCAGAAGCAATCACAAATATGAAATGAATTGGCTTAAATTAAACAATAGGAATTTATTGGCCCATGGTTTTGAGGCTAAGAAAAGTCCAAAATCAAGATGTTCAGCAAGGCAATGCTTTCTCCCTGAAGTCTGGTGGTATTCTGGGGCTGGCTGACAGTGATCCATGGGCCCGTGACTTTTCTATCACATAGAGTATAAATGGTTGTGTGTTCTTTTTCTTCCAGATTCTGCTGGCTTGCAGCTTCTCCCTCTCCCGGGAAGCTCTTTCCTTGTGGTCTTCTCTATAAGGCCTTCAGTATAATAGGATTAATACTGTTTTGATTTGCTAATGCTGCCGTATATCTTAAATGGGTTGCCTTTTATAAAGGGGATTTTTTAGGTTAAAATGTACAGTTCTAAGGCCATGAAAATGTCCAAATTAAGGCATCAACAAGACGATACTTTCACTCAAGAAAGGCTGCTCGCTTCTGGAGTTTCTTTGTCACATGGGAAGGCACATGGTGACATCTGCTGGCCCTTTGCTCCCAGATTTTGTTGCTTTCAGTTCCTGGTTCCAGTGGCCTCCTCTCTGAGCTTCTGTATGTCCCCAAGCATCTGAACTTTTTGCTCTCTGTGTCAGCTCTCCAAGCATCTGCATTTGGCATCTGTTCTCTGTGTCAGCTCTGAGCTCTTTCTCTCTCTCGGAGGTTTTTTTTTTGTATGCTCTATGGCAGCTTTCATTCTTTTTCCATGTGAGTATCCCATTATTGCAGCACCATTTGTTGAATTTTTGTTTGTTTGTTTTGGGGCAGTGTATGGGCTGGGAATTGAACCCAAGCAAGAATTCTACTGCTGAATTACCCTTGCACCCCCTCAGGAACTCTTTTAAGGACTCCAATAAACTAATTAAGACCCATCATGAATGGGTGGGTTGCATCTCCATGGAAACAACCTAATCAAAAGGTCTGTCCCCACAAGATTGAATTAGAATTAAAAGAATTTGACTTTTTTGCGGTCCGTAATAGTTTCAAACCAGCACAAACACTCATCCTGATTCAGTTGGCCATACCTTAACTCAAAATAACATTTTCAAAAGGTTCTATTTACAATGGGTTCACACCCACAGGAATGGATTAAGATTAAGAACATGGTTTTCTGGGGTACATGGTTCAACCTACCACAACTTCAAAGTGTTTTGTTTCAGATTTCAGTTTTTTTACTATATTGGTGGGGGGGAAATCAGAATACACTTACGTATAGCAAGAAGACATATTTTGGTCTTTTTCTTTCCTTAAACAGCATGCATATAAAATGTAACGTAAATGAAGTTATGCTATAACTTAAAATAATTAATGTTGTCATAGAATCAAGTAATTTCATAATTCCTAGGTTCACTCACCAAAACTGTATAGTCATTCACTAATTATAATTTATCACTTGAAAGTCATATGATGCAAAAGAATCTTAATAATAAATGCCTTAAAGAAACTCTAGACCTAGGGGAGACTTCTTTAGTGATAGTCTCTAGTAACTTTTTCAATTGAGAAAGTTGAACCTCTTAGAGATTAATGACTTGCCATGGTTATGAACAACTTTATTCATAAAATAAAGGCTGAACAGAGACTTAGTCAGCTGTGCTACACTATCAGTTGAAAGTGATCATTTCCTTTAGGTCTATAGCATTTGATTCTCTCTCACTTCAGTTTCTGACTGACCAATGTGGCTTCCAGAACTTATCCCATGTCAAACTTCATCTATTAAGATACCCCTGTAAAACACCAGCCCAGCTGCTCGAGAGGCTAATGAAGACAAGACAAGGTCCCCCAACCTAAAATATCTTTCCTTGAGAATTTTGGTCATTTGGACTACCAGTTTGGTTCTAATAATGTGTTATCCTAGGACTTCAGAAGAGAAGGGACCTCGTGAGCTATCTTCTACTGCAGTGGTTATTGCTAAACATTTGATGATAATGGCCTACATTTTACTAGTCTACAAAGACAACAAATGTAGTCTAAGAGCACTGAATCGAGTACTACATGATGAAATTCTTAATAAACCCATGGAAACATTTAAACTTGCCATAGCATCAAGGATGGTATTAGTTTATTAAGCTGCCAGAATGCAATATACCAGAAATGGAATGGCTTTTAAAAGAGGAATTTAGTAAGTTATAGGCTTACAGTTCTAAGCTTTTAAAAATGTCCAAACTAAGGCATCCAGGGGATAATACCGTAATTCAAGAAAGGCCAATGTGTATGAAACTCTTATGTCAGCTGTGAAGCACATGTCTAGCACCTGCTGGTCCCTTGCTCCTGGGCTCTGTTGCTTTCAGCCTCTTTCCTGTGGGGTTTCCTCACTTTGCCTTTCCGGGGCTGGCTTTCATCTCTTTGCTTCCCTTGGCCCTCTCCAGATTCTGGCTTGCTTAACCTCTCATGGGAAGGCACATGGCAATGTCTGCTGGGCTCCAAGCATCTCCAAACATCTGTGTCTCTGTTCACTCTGAAGCAACTGCTTTCCAAGCATCTCTATTGGCTCTGTCAGCATTGAAGCTTTTTCCAAAATGGTTCCTTCTTAAAGAATTCCAGTAAGCAACCCCACCTTGAATGGGTGGGTCACATCTCCATAGAAACAATCTAAAGGACCCCAACCAGCAATATTGAATGAGGATTAAAGAACATGGCTTTTATGGGATACATGACAGTCTCAAACCAGCACAGGGATATATGCTCTTCAGAATAATTTATGTGGCACTGTCAAACCACCTGAGATGAGTGTCAGGGGAAACAGCTGACTCCTGGGTACTGTTGGCTACTATACACTTCAAGAGCTGGGCACCAATAAAAGCCCAGTGCCCTCTACTAACAAAGCTAAATATCAAGCCAATTGGCAAAGAAAAAATATTAAAGAGCCTAGATTGATTTTCACAAAGCAAACAAACAGGATGAATTTAGAGCTGAGTGGCAACAAATCGGTAAACAGGCACAGTTCACCCTTTGCCTACTCAGTTTCTGTATGCATCCTTCTACACACATTGAAAATCCAATACAACATCAAAACAACCCTGTACAGCTATTCTTATAAGTGAAGAAGTTCTCATCCTTTCTCCAAAATGAGGAGAAATACAGTGCTGAGAGTCACAGTATTTGTCCCTCTCTATATGAATTACTTCGCAAAATTTGGTCACAATCCTACTGAATATTCTTTACCTAGAGACAAATGGCAAAGTTAACATTCAATAATTTGTATGTAAATTAAAAATGGGAAAGAGAGAGAAGAAAATATTTAGTTATACAAATAAACACAGAACAAACAATATGCAAAACGACTACTGTCCTCAGTTCTCTAATGGTTATAGAGTACTAACTTTGGATTCCTTGTTCCATTACCATTCCATATTTCCCATATCCTCAGCCAGAACTTTAGCTGGTTAGGATATCTTACCTGGTGTAGTGACCCAAACCGTCATTCCCAGGGGGAATGAGTCCTCAGTTGTCTTGCTTTTTTTTTTATTGCTGTAGTTTTCCATTAACATTTACAGTTATTCATTTTCTAGGGCTACCATAACAAATTGCCACAAACTGGGTGACTTAAAACAACAGAAACTTATTCTCTCACAACTCTGGAGGCTAGAAATCTAAAAATCAAGTTGTTAACAAGGCTATTCTCCTTCCATCCCTAACATCTGATGGCTCCTTGTAATCCTTAGTATTCCTTGGCTTGTAGCTGCATCATTCCAATCGCCACCTCTGTCTTCACATAGCCTTCTCTCTGTGTGCCTCTCTCTATATCTGAATCTCCCTCTCACTTTTTATGAACATAATTTATTTACCAATTTATTTTAATTTCCCCCTTTATTAAAGAAGTTGTGGGTTTACAGAGAAATCATGCATAAAGTACAGGATTCCCATATACCACCCCACCAAAAACACCTTGCATTGGTGTGGAACATTTGTTACAATTGATGATAGCACATTTTAATAATTTTACTATTAGTTGAAGTCCATGGTTTAACTGAGAGTTCACTGTGTAGTATAATGTAGTACCATGATTTAAAAAAAAAATTTTAGTCTGTTACCATTTATACGATCTTATATTTCCCTTGTAATCATATTAGGATATGTATTTCAGTGCTATTAACTGCATTCTCCATGTTGTGCTACCATCACTGCTACCCATTACCAGAACCTTTCCTTCATTCTGAATAGGAACCCTATACATTTTAATCCATAAATTCCCATTCCCTGTCCCCACCATAGCCATTGGTAAACTATATTTTAGATTCTGACTCTATGAGTTTGCTTATTCTAATTGTTTCAAATCAAAGAGATCATACAATGTCTGTCCTTTTGTGTCCAGCATATTTCATTCAACATGATGTCATCAGGATTCATCCATGTTGTCACATATATCAGGATTTAGTTTCTGCTTACAGCTGAAAAGTATTCCATTGTATCTATATACCACATTTTATCTATCCTTTCAATGATTCATGGACACAGGTTGCTTCCATCTTTTGGCAACCATGAGTAATGATGCTATGAGCATCAGTGTGCAAATATCTGCTTGAGCCCCTGCTTTCAATTCTTTTGGGTTTATACCTAGTAGTGGTAGTCTATACTTAATTTTCTAAGGAGCCACCACACAGTCTCCCATAGCAGTTGCCAACAGGAATAAATGCGTGTTCCTATATCTCCACATCCTCTTCAACACTCCTTATTTTACATCTTTTTTTTTAAGAGCAGCCATTCTAATGGGTATGAGATGCTATCTCATTGTGGTTTTGATTTGCATTTCTCTGATAGTTAATGATGTTGAGTATCTTTTCATGTGACTTCTAGCCATTTCTGGCCAATATATTTCTTTGGAGAGATGTCTGTTCAAGTCTATTGTCCATTTTTTAATTGGGTTGTTTGGTTTTTTGTTGTTTCAATGAAGGATTTCTTTGTATATACTGAATATTAATCCTTTATCAGATACATAGTTTCCAAATACATTCTCCCATTGTGTATGTTATCTTTCTATTTTCATGATGAAGTGTTTTGAGGAACTTTTTTTTAGGAGGTCCCATTTATCTATTTTTTCTTTCATTGCTTGTGCTTTGGTTGTAAAGTCTAAGAAACCATTACCTAACACAAGGTCCTGAAGATGCTTCTCTACATTCACTTTTAAGAGTTTGATAGTTCTAGTTCCTATATTTAGGTCTTTGATCCATTTTGAGTAGATTTTTGAATAAGGTGTGAGGTAGAGGTCTTTTTTTATCTTTTTTGCAAATAGAGATGCCATTTTCTTAGCACCATTCAGTGAGGAGATTGTTAATTCCCAATGAAGTGTCTTTGCCACCTGGTCAAAAATTAGTTAACCAAAACAAAAAATTAGTCGGCCATAAATGTGGGAGTTGATTTCAGAACTTTCAATTCTATTCCATTGGTCTATGTGTCTGTCCTTGTGCCAATACCTTGCTGTTTTGATTATTGTGGTTTTTTAATAAGTTTTAAGATCGAGAAGTGTGAATCCACTAACTTCATTCTTGTTTTTAAGATGGTTTTATCTCTTTGGGGCCCCTTACCGTTCCATATGAATTTGATGATTGACTTTTCCATTTCTGCAAAGAAGGTTTGTTGGAATTTTGATTAGGATTGCATTGAATCTATAAATTACTTTGGGTGGAATTGACATCTTAGTGATATTTAGTCTTCCAATCCATGAACACATCCTTACTTTTATTTAAGTCTTCTTTAATTTCTTTTAGAAATGTTTGTAATTTTCTGTGTACACATTTTGAGGTTAGGTCTTTTATTTTAAGTCTTTCTTCTTTTTTAATGCAAGTATTTAGAGGTATAATTTTCCCTCTAAGCACTGCCTTCACTGCATCCCATAAGTTGTGATATGGCCTATTTTCATTTTCATTCACTTCAGAATATTTCTTAATTTTGCTTATTTCTTCTTTAATCTACCAGTCATTTAAGACTATGTCGTTTAATTTCCACATGCTTGTGAATCTTCCCTTTCTCCCTCTGTTGCTGATTTCTAGCTTCATTCCATTGTGGCCAGAGAATATACATTGTATGATTTCAATATTTTTTAATTTATTGAGACTTGTTTTGTGACCTAACATATGGCCTATCCTGGAGAATGATCCATATGCATTCAAGAATGTGTGTTCTGTTTTTGTTGGATGCAGGGTTCTATAGATATGGTTATTAGGTGAAGTTGGTTTAGTGTATCATTCAAGTTCTTGTACTTCCTTTTTGATCTTCTGACTAGATGTTTTTTCCATATTTAAAGTTGTGTGTAAAGCCTCCTACTATTACTGTAGAACCATCAATTTCTCCCTTCAAATCTATCATTATTTACTTCATGTATTTTGGAACCCTACTGTTAGATGCATATATATTTATGACTGCTACATCTGTCTGTTTAATTATCCCCTTTATCAGTATGTAATGATCACCTTTGTCCCTCATAACGGTTTTGACTTGAAATCTATTTTATCTGATATACTATAACCACCCCAGCTCTCTTTTGGTTACTATTTGCATGCTATATATTTTTCCATTCTTTCACTGACAACCTAGTTGTATCTTTGACTTTAAGGTGAGTTTATTGCAGACAGCATAGAGTTGGATCAAACATTTTTTGTTAATATTTTTATTGACAAAACAACATACAAACACATTCTTTTTTTTTTTACATAGTTGTATATTCATCACCACGATCATTTCTTAGAACATTTGCATCATTCCAGAAAAAGAAATAAAAAGAAAAAAGAAATTCATACATACCATACTCCTTACTCCTCCCTCTCATTGACCACTAGTATTTCCCTCTTGGGTCATACTTTTTTATGCATTCTACTGATCTCTGCTTTTTGACTGGAGAGTTTAACTTATTTACATTTAAAGTCACTACTGATAATACAGTACTTTCTTCTGACATTTTGCAATTCAGTCCTTGTAAGTCTCATCCTTTTTTGTTTCTTACTTCCACCAAAGCTTACTTCTATGTTTATTTGCTTTCCTGCATTGTACCGCATTAAGTGCCTTCTCATTTCTATCTGGATATCTTTTTCATCTATTTTCCTTGTGTTTACCATAGTGCTAAAATTCAACATCCAAAATATAAAACAATTTTATTTGATGTGATACCAGCTTAATTTCAGTAGAATGCACATATATTTTTCCTATGCCTCTGTCCCCACCATTTTTGTACTTTCTAACCACATATTATTCTACATTGTATATTCAATTTATCATAACATTTTATGCATTTGCATTTTAGCACCTGTAGGAAGTAAGAAGTTGAGTTACATAACAATACAATACAATAATAGTGGCATTTTGGTTACCTTTACTGCAGGTCTTTATTTCTTCATGTGGCTTTGAACTACTTCTAGCATCCCTTAGTTTCAATTTGAAGAGCTACCTTTAGCATTGCTTATAGCAAGTCTGTTGGTGATGTACTCCCTCAGTTTTTGTTTATCTGAGAATATCTTAAACTCTCCCTCATCTCAAAAGACAATTTCACTGGATATAAAATTTATGACTGGCAGTTTTTTTCCTTTAGCACTCTAAGTATCTCAACCCACTGCCTTCATGCCTTCATGATTTTGATGAGAAATCAGCACTCAATCTTATCGGGATTCCCTTGTGTGTAACACGTTGCTTTTCTCTTGCAGCTTTCAGAATTCTCTCCTTGTCTTTTGCATTTGATAGTGTAATCAATAAATGATAGAGTGTTTTTCTTTATGTTACTTTATTTGGTGTTCTCTGGGCTTCTTGGATGTGCATACTCACATCTGCTAAGTTTGAGAAGTTCTCTGTCATTCGATCTTTGACTATACCTTCTGCCCCTTTCTTTCTTTCTTCTCCTTCTAAGATTCCCACAATGCATATACTGGTGTGCTCTATGGTGTCCCATAGGTGTTGTTCTAGTTTGCAAGCTGCCAGAATGCAATATACCAGAACTGGAACAGCTCTTTTTTTTTTTTTTTTTTTTTTTTTTTTGCATGGGCAGACACCAGGAATTGAACCCAGGTCTCTGGCATGGCAGGCGAGAACTCTGCCTGCTGAGCCACCATGGACCACCCATGGAACAGCTTTTTAAAAGGGGAATTAAATAAGTTACAAGTTTACAGTTCTAAGGCTGTGAAAATGTCCTAGTTAAGGCAAGTCTATAAAAATGTCCAGATTAAGGCACCAACAAGAGGTTACCTTCATTCAAGAAAAACTGATAAAGTTCAGGGTTTCTCTCTCAACTGGAAGGCACATGACAAACATGGTGGTGTCTGCTAACTTTCTCTCCAGGCTTCTTATTTAATGAAGCGCCTCCAGGGTGCTTGCCTTCTTCATCTCCAGAGATCTCTGGCTGCATTGGCTCTTGTTGTTCTCATGGCTCTCTCATCTCGTGGCTCTGTTGTTCTCTCCAAAAACGCTTCCTCTTTTAAAGTAGTCCAGTAAACTAATCAAGACCCACCTAAAATGGGTGGAGTCACATCTCCATCTAATCAAAAAGTTAATACAATTGGCTGCGTCACATCTCCATGGAGATAATCTAATCAAAAGATCCCAACCAACATTATTGAATAGGAATTAAGAGAAATGATTGCTCCCACAAGATTGGATCAGTATTAAAATATGGCTTCTCTGGGCTCCATAATCCTTTCAAACCAGCACAGGTTTCTTAGCCTATTTTCACTTTTAATCTTTCTTTTTAAATTTCTGCTCTTCAGTCTGACTCATTTAAAGTGTCCAGTCTTCAAGTTCACTAATCTTTCTTCTGCCAATTCCATTCTGCTCTTGAAATTCTCCTAAGAATTTTTTCAAATTTTTTTATTGTATGGTATAACATATATACAAAGCAAAGAAATAAAAAAGCAATAGTTTTCAAAGCACTCTTCAACAAGTGGCTACAGGACGGATCCCAGAGTTTGTACTATATGATCCTCTCATATTTTTCCTTTTAACTGCTCCAGAATATAGGAGGCTAGCGGGCTTAAATACATTTTTATCATCACAATCGACTTTTTTTCCTTCTCTTTTTGTGGAAAACAACATATATACCAAAAAAACGCAATACATTTCAAAGCCCAGCACCACAATTAGTTGTAGAACATATTTCAGACTTTGACATGGGTCACAATTTCACAATTTTAGGGGTTTTTTTTTACTTCAAGCTACTCTAAAATACTGGAGACAAAAAGAGATATCAATTTGATGATTCAGCATTCGTATTCATTTGTTTAGTCCTATTTTGTATATATAATTCCACCATCACCTTTGATATTTCCATACCTCTCATTTGTGTTGTTTGGGCTATGACAATTCTAAATTTTTTATATTGGAAGGGTCTGCCACTAATATGGGGTAGGGAGATGGAGCTATCTGATGTTCTGGAGAGGTTGGGCTAGGTTTTAGGACTTATCTGGACCAGGGACCCATCCGGAGTTTTTAGGCTTCTGGAAAGTTATTCTAGTGCCTGGAACCCTTATGGAATCTTATAAATTGTCCTAGGTGTTCTTGAGGATTGTCTGGAATGTTCCTGGTTGGGGGTTGGCAGGTCATGATACGTAGCAAGTTCTAACTGAAGCTTGTGTAAGAGCAACCTCCAGAGTAGCTTCTCGACTCTATTTGAACTCTGCCACTGATACTTTATTAATTACACTTCTTTTCCCCCTTTTGGTCAAGATGTAATTGTTGATCCCACGGTGCCAGGGCTGAATTCATCCCTGGGAGTCATCTTCTGTGTCTCCAGGGAGACTTCCACCCCTGGATATCCATGTCCCATGTAGGGGGGAGGGCAGGGATTTCACTTGCAGAGTTGGGCTTACAGAGACTGAGGCCACATCTGAGCAACAAAAGAGATCCTGCAGAAGTAACTCTTAGGCATGCTATAGGTAGTCTAAGCTTCTCTGATACCTACATAAGTTTTACATGAGTAAGCCTCATGATCGAATGCTTGGCCTATTGATTTGGGTGTCCTTAAAGTTTGACACAGTATCAGGGGATTCCCTGATGGTAAGGTTTAATAGTTCCATATTCTTTCTCACCTCCCTCAGAGGACTTTGCCAATACTTTTTGACTATTTGCTCAATATACTCTAGGATGTTTCCAGGTATTACAATAATCTATACAGGATTAAAGGACCTCTTTCTCATTCTGTGCTTGTGTTTCAGTTGTTCTAATGAGCTATATAGATAGGTTGAATTAGATCATGAAGTACAGAAAATTTCAGTTCCAGATCAAATAAACATTTCTTCCATTGGTCTCAAAGAGTATGTGTGGTTCTAAAATATAGACACTGTCTTCCTTACCCCTATGTTCTGAATTACTTTAACCCCAACCTGAGTGGCTTCATTCTTATCTGTAAATATCAGGTTATATATATAAAATAGCCTCTCAAAATCCAGAAATGATAATCACCACTCCGGACTTAATGTGTCTGTTCTAAAAGTTTACAATCTAGACCCCTGTATTCTTATAGGTATTTTCTAAAGGTGACCATACCATTGTCGTTTTTGTGTTTCTGACTTATTTTGTTTCACTAAATATCCCACATGTTCATTCACATCGTTGCATGCCTCACGACAATGTTCCTTTTTGTAGCAGCACGACTTTCGTGCATAAGTGTGCACCATCATTCACCAATCTACTCCATCAGTGCATCCTTCAGCCACCTGCATTCATCGGGCATCATGTGGAGGGCTTCTGGGCATTTTTTAAATTTCAGTTATTTTGGTCTTCAACTTCAGTGGTCTATTTGGTTCTGTTTGTAAAATTTATATGTTTTTTTTTTTAATTTAGGCTCTCATATTGTTCATTCATTGTTTTCCTAGTATCCTGTAGTCTTTTTTGTACTTTCTGTCATCTCCTTAAGCATTTTTAAGACCATTTTTTTTAAAGGCTTTTTCAATATATTCACATTCTCATCTCCTTCATTGGTGTTTTCTGTATTTTTATCCCCTTCCTTTGAATGGACCATCATTTCCTGTTTCTTTGTCTTGTAGTCTTTTGTTGGACACTGTACATTTTAATATTTTAAAAATGTTAACTCTGAGATTTGCTCCCTGGGATGTCTGTTTCCTGGTTTTGTATCCAGCTAGTGATAAGACAGAGATTTTCTTGAACTTCAGCCCTCCTCTCAGGAGGGTCTATCCGAGTAAAAGCAAAATACAGGCTTTCCCTGTTTTACTGGGCCTTTGCCTTGACCTGGGCCTTGGCTTGTTACTTTTTTTGGATTTCACCTATTTGCAGGAGTTTGGTTGCCCCCTCTGTTTCCTAGAGCACAAACCTCTTTCTCCTGAGCCTCCAAAGTAGGCATGTCTTTGTCCCAGGTACCTGGGACACCATCTTTCCCAGAAGTCCTGAGAGATTCCCTCTCATTCCTTTTGTAAAGCCACCAATCTTTGGGTTTAGGGTATGACCTATCCAGTCTGACCTCATCTTAAGTAATACATCTGCAAAGATATTATTTCTAAATATGGTCACAGTCTGAGGTTCCAGGTGAACATGTGTTTGGGGGCATGTGTTTTGTACATTCCTTTTGTTGTCTCAGGCTGCTTTTGCCTGGAAGGCAAATTCTGGAAAGAGGCTCACCCTGGGGAGGACTTTTCCAATTCTATCTTTCCCAGGCAAAACAGGCCAAGAAACCCAAGAACGGGGTGCAGGCTGGCTCCAAATGCCCCGTGGAAGGGAGAGGGAGGTCAGCAAAGGCACCCAAAACTTCTCTGACATCTCCCTAAAGTTGAGCTTTTCTGGCCTGCCTAGCAATTGCAACCCTTCGGCTAACTTTCCCCTACACCACTGAGGAAGCTGTATATCTTTAAAGCTCTACCACCTCCACCTCTATCTGGGTAAGGTTGAAACAACAGTTGCTCTCAGAGCCAGAGCTCAGTAATTCAAATTTGCTAATGATTTGTGATTGGCTGTCCACACCACTGGTTTTGGGAAAGAGAGCCTCTATGTTTTTTTTCTTTCACTAGCAGCTAGCCAGGTACTAGACCCTGAGGCAGCCTGCCATGAGAGTGGAGAATGGGCACTATTAGCCACTGCAAGGAGAGAGCAATTTATTGTTCTTCTGTAATTTATCAGCTTCTTCCTCTCTGGATGTGGTACAGTGTTCTGGCCTCTGATATTTCAAAATAGTTGATTCAGACCTTCCAGGCAGCATGATAGTTGTTTTGGTGGAAGGACTGAGTCTTTGAGAGCTCCCATTTCACTATCTTTCCCAGACTTCCTGAGAGATTCCCTCGCATTCCTTTTAAAAAGCCACTGATCTTTGGGTTTAGGGTATGACCGCATCCAGTATGACCTCATCTTAATTAATAGACCTGCAAAGATATTATTTCTAAATACGGTCACATTCTGAGGTTCCAAGTGGACATGTGTTTTGGGAGGACACTATTCAACACCCTACAGCATGTATGTACTAAACGATGCCACAAAGAATCTTCTGTGTTTCAGACATGGTTATCTCTGCTATTTCATTGCTATGTGGAGCCCCATATGGCCAGAGTGAAGTCTTGTCTTTTAATTTAGTGAATCACTGTTTTATCTCCTGGATGTGTCCCTCCTTTGGGATTAAGACCTCCAAACCAGCAGAACTCAAATTTGCTGAAACAGAAGGCACCATTTCTGAGAGTAGTTTACTAGATGTAATAATGAGAGGAGCCACTCCCTTTCCCCACCCCTGCCCTCCTTGGTTTAGCCAAATGAATCATGTTGCACTTTAATCCAGGTTACTAGAGTCCTTTATTAGCAGAATGAAATTCTGATATATAGAGAGAAAGCCACAGGAAGAAGCTGGAAGTCAGTGGAACCCAGAAAAGAAAGGAGAGGACATGTCACGATGTAACTGAGAAATTAGGATTTAAAGGATGATTTTAGGGTGGGCAACGGCGGCTCAGTAGCAGAGTGTTTGCCTGGCATGCCCAGGACTTGGGTTCACTTCCTAGAGCCTGCCCATGTAAAAAAAAAAAAAAGGATGATTTTAATTACTGAATCATTATATAGTATTCCTTTTCGCTTTCTGGTGCATTGGAGTAAACAGAGGGAAATATCTGAAATCTTTGAATTGTAATCCAGTTGCTTTGATCTCTGATAATGGTTGTATATCTTTATCTTGTGCCCTTGTGGTTGTAAAAACCTTGTGACTAACCTTCACTTGTACCCGTTTATCCAATTTTCAACTTTAGAGTTTGTGCTCACTTAAGACAGCCCCTAATGTTTATTAACAAAGGGTCCCGGTTCAGTCCAGAAGTAACTCACCGCACATCCAAAGTTATCTTGATAAATGAGACTGAATCTAACCAAAATGGACCTGCCTGACATCGTAGTAGCTTAGAATTTAAACTACAAGTCACCTATACCTCATTATAATACTAAAAATCACATCTTTCATCATCTTAAGGCTGCCATTTTCTTACATATGTTCTGTGACTAAGCATGTAATCAATCTGCCAATGCTCAATAATTAGATCACCTCTAGTTACATCATCTGGAACCACTGTGCTCATCCTAAAACCTACTCATCTTTTGACTCTATAAAGCTATCACAATTACTGCAGTTTGAGGAGACAGAATTTTGAGCCAATAGGCCATCTAATGTCCTACTACACACCTAGTAATAAACTTTTTCTGTCTTTGAAACCCCAGTGTCTCAGGAATTGGTCATTTGAGTACATCAGGCAAAAGAATTCATTGCCTTTGTCTGGCAACAACCATGTGACAGCAAAACTAAGGACCCAAGGATCACCTATGGCCAGCCCCAGAATGCTACAGTCTTCAGAGAGAAAGCACCACCTTGCTGATACCTCAATTTTGGATTTCTTCTATCCTCAAAACTGTGAGCTAATAAATTCCTGTTGTTAAGTCAGCCCATTGTATGGTATTTGTCTTAGCAAACAGGATACTAGGACAAGAGTATTATATTTTTATAATACCAGATGACTCAATAAATATCTAGGTATTAAATGCAAGTAAGAATAAAGTACCAACATTGTCCAAAGAGCACATCAATTAAATAATTTCTGGACTTATCAATAAAATCATAGGAAAATTTATGCCTATGTTTTATCTGAAAATAAATGTGACCTTGCTCAAAGGACAATGCAGCCCCCTCTAGAGTGGCAGTGGAAGTCTAGGTAGGAGAACAGAGAGACATCATTTAGACTTTTAGCTACCAAGGAAAAGAGGTAGGGTGGAATACTGAAAGAAGTCTTTCACAGACAGTCTGCTTTAAGAGAGATCTCCCTTGGCATAGAAAAGTTGGTGTAGAACGAAGGGAAAATAAACTCCCCAGAAAACCAAAAGTTGGCATCTGGACTGTAAAGAACAAAGTGAGATCTACCATGGTTTAGCAAGTGGTGGCACAAAAAGATACCCAGAGCCACTCAGCATCAAGGGATTGAGAAAACCTTCTGGACCAAAAGGGGGAAGAGTGAAATGAAACAAAGTGTCAATGGCTGAGAGATTCCAGAGTGAAGAGGTTATCCTGGAGGTTATTCGTTAAGTAGATAGCACCTTGTTATTCAAGATGTAATGGAGAGGCTGGAGGGAACTGCCTGAAAATGTAGAGCTGTGTTCCAGTAGCCATGTTTCTTGATGATGACTGAATAATGATATAGCTTTCAAAACGTGACTGTGTGATTATGAAAACCTTGTGGCTGATGCTCCTTTTATCTACCTAGTCAACAGACAACTAGAACATATGGAATAAAAATAAATAATGGGGACAAATGTTAAAATAAATTTAGTTTGAAATGCTAGTGATCAATGAAAGTGAGGGGTAAGGGGTATGGTATGTATAATCTTTTTTTTCTGTTTTTGTTTTATTTCTTTTTCTGTTGTCTTTTTATTTCTTTTTCTGAATTGATGCAAATGTTCTAAGAAATTATGAATATGCAACTAAATGATATTGTGACTTACTGATTATATATGTAGAACGGAATGATCACATGTTAATGTTTTAGTTCATTTGTTAAATGTTTTTAAATTAATAAATAAATAAATTAAAAAAAAAGAGATACCCAGAACCTACTGAGTGCCCAGACCCCAAGCCCCACAGAAGATAAAGTTTTGATCATGTTCGCAAAACCTTTTAATACAGCAGTGAACTGAATTAAGCCAGCTCAGAACTAGCTCAACTACACATCCAACTGACTTAGGCCACTATCTCAGCAGCCTGACACAAGAATTGCCATGCCTATTTCTGGTAGAAAATATTGTATGTAAGAATGTTATATTCGTCTGCACAAAATGTCTGGCATACAAGGCACAAAGAAGAAATAGGTATGAACAAGAAAGGAAACCATCAGTAAAAGCAGACGTGAGATGGCCCAGATGTTGTAATTATCAGATAGGAACTTTAAAAGAACTATAATAAAAATGCTAAAGTATCTTGTGGAAAAGGAGCACAGCATATATGAAGAAATGGGGAATTTCAGCAGAGGCAAATGAATATACAATATCAGAAACATGAGAACACCTTTGTGGTATCGGGTTAGACAAAGATTTATTAGACAGGGCACAAAAAGCATTATCCGCAGAAGATTGATAACTTGAATTTAACGTTTAAAACTTCTGCTCTTAAAAAGAAACCATTAAGAAAATAAAAAGACAGACTAGAGAATGAGAAAATATTTGCAAATATTTGTCAAAGAAATTGCATCCAGAATATATGAGAACTTTTACAACTCCATCATGAGAAGACAAGTAGCTCAATTTCAAAAAGAAAAATGGCCAAAAGACTTAAACTCTTAAAAGGAGATAAATGAATAGCCAATAAATTCCTGAAAATATGTTCAATATCACTAGTCATTAGAGAAATGAAAATTAAAATCTTAACGAAATACTACTTTGTGATTAGAATGACTAAAATGTGAGGCATTGACAACACCAAACATAAGGATATGAAACTATTGGAATTCTCACATATTGCTGATATCAGTGTAAAATTGTATAAACACTTTGGAAAATCTCTTTTGACACAGCAGTCTCCATCCAAAGTATCCAAAGGCAATGAATACATATACCCACTATGAATGTTAACATTTATTCATAATACTCAAAAACTGGAACAACCCAAATGTTCATCAATAGATAAATAAAAAAACAATAGTACTATATTCATACAGTAGAATACTGCACTGCAATTAAAAGAAACAAACTACCGACACATGCAGCCATACATTTTCTTTTTATTATTATTAATTTTTTTGTTTTGTATGCTGTATGGCAGGGTCGCATTTCATTTTTTTTCCATGTGTGTATCCCATTACTGCAGGACCATTTGTTGAAATTTTTGTTTGTTTGTTTTTTGTTGGTTTCTTTGTATTGAGAAGTGCATGAGCCAAGAATCGAACCCGGGTCTCCCACATGACAGGTAAGAATTCTACCACTGAACTACCCTCGCACCCTCCGTACAACCATACATTTTAACCTCAAAAGCTTTATATGAAGAGCAAATGAAGCTACATTAAAAAAAGAGCACCTGCTGGACAAATCCATTTATATGAATTTTGAGAATGAGAGAACTAGTCTATTATAGAAATTGGGTCAGTGGTTGCTTGATGTCACAGAAGACATTCTGGAATTATGGAGCTGTACAAAACTTGGGACTGGAAGTGGAACACATTACCTCTGCTCTCACTAGTCACGTGTATCAACCTAACTACAAAAGAGGCTGGAAAATTTAGGTAAGCACATGGAATACTTGGTAATTATAAATATCTTACCAGATATGCCTGCCAAACAGCTACTGAAGATCGTTTTCTCTTCACTGCTCCACTTTGGATATTTAGGAAAGAATGTAAGGAGTAGGTACAAAACTGCAAAAGATTTCTTTTAACATATTAAATGTGTTATATATATATTATACATATATATATTTTATAAATAAAAATAAAGGTGAAAATATGGATGTTTTTGTTATTTAGCAATAGTGTATTTTTCCTATATAAAAGGTAAAGGCACAAATTTAATGGAAAGGAAGTTTCAACAGACTAAAGATGTCAATTCTCCCCATCTCAGCCTACAGATTTAGTGCAATGCCTATGAAAATACTGAATTGACAGCCAAGCTTATTCCAAAACTTATGTGGAGAAGCAGAAGAACTGATAGTTAAAATAATTTTGAAAAGGAAGAATAAAGTGGGAGGAATCACTCTATCTGATCAGAAGCCCAATACAGTGCTCACTGGCTTAATGTCAAGGTGGGCAGGGCTCCATTCTTTTCTGTCCATTTTAAGAGCGGGTCCATTTCCTTGCTTTTTCTGGCTTCTAGTAGCCATCCACTTTCCTCAGCTTATGGTTCCCTTCCTGCATATTCAACACTAGCAACATTGCATCTCTCTGATCCTCATACCATATCCACATTTTCTTCTGACAACAGCCCTGAAAAATTATCTACTTTTAAGGATTAATGGAATTAGATTGGGCCCACCTGGATAATTGAGGATAATCTTCCATCTCATGGTCCTCACCTCTAATCACATCTGCAAAGTCCTTTTTTGCCATGTAAGAAACATAACGTTTTTTTAAATAACATTTTTTTAAAGTAAACATTTTCACTATGTAAGATTCTGAGGATTAGTGTGAATGTAAAGGGGAGGGCCATTATTCTGCCTCCCGTTAATGTGAATAGATATTTCACCAAAAGGGATATAAAATAGCAAATAATCACATAAAAAGATGTGCAACTTGAAAAAAAAAAGATTTGCAACTTTGTTAGTCATTAAAGAAATGCAAATTAAAGTCATAATAAGATACTACTTATCTATAAGAATGGCTAAAATAAAAAATAGTGATGACACCAAATCCAACAAGGATGTGGAGAAACTGGAACACTCATACACTGCTGGTGTAAATATAAAGTGGTGTTGTCATTTTAGAAAATAGTTTTGCAGTTTCCTATTAAACTAAATAGACACTTACCATATGACCCAACAGTCAACTCTTGGGCATCCCAGAGAAACAAAAACTATGTTCATACAGAAAATCATACCTGAATATTCATAGAAGGCTTGTTTGCAACAGCCAGAAATGGAAACAATGCAAATATATGTGCTTTAAAGGATGAATTATTATGCAAACTGTGGTATATTCATACCATAGAATACTACACAGTAATAAAAAAGAATGAACTATTGATGCATGCAACAACTTGGATGGATCACAAGGAAATGAGACTGATTAAAATGAAAAAAGCTCCAAATGGGTATATTCTGAATGATTCCATTTATATAACATTCTTGAAATGGCACATTATAGATATAAATAACATATTTGTGGTTTCATGGGTTAGGGATTGTGAGGTGGAGAAAAGAGATGGGTATAGTTACAAAAGGATAGCACAGGGAAACTTACGGTGCTGTCACAGTTTTCTGTAGGTTCATTACAGTGATGATTACACAAACCTAAACATGAATTGAAATTACATAGACCTGTATACATACACACAAATGAGTGCATGTAAAACTAGTAAAACCTAAGTAAGTTCTGTGGATTGTACTAATTTCACTTTCTTGGTTTGGCTATTGTATTATATTTATATAGAAATTTACCATTGCAAAAAAACTGAGTAAGAGGACCTCCCTGTAGTACTTTTTCTGGCTTTCCAAAGTTTATTTATATTGGATATATTTAAAATTCAGTTACATATTTTTATACATGTATCAGTTAGTATACCTTTGGCTGAAATTTACAGACAATACATATAAAATAATAGGTAGCTTTTTTTTCTGTATCACATAAGAATTCAGGAGACAGGGCAGTTTTAGGGTTGATTAATTCCCCATCTCAATATGGCCATCAGGGATCCAGGTTCTTGCCATATTTATGCTCTTTCATTCCCAGAATGTTAGCTTTTGTCCTAAAAGTGCCCACTCTTGGTCTCAAAATGGCTGTAGCAGCCCCATTCATCACACTCTTCTATAAAGAATGTCCAAAGGCCAGAAGAGAGAAAGTTTCTTTCTTGGGTTCCCTTTTTAAGACAGATGGAAAATGCTAAGGAGTCTTTCCCTCAAATCTTATTGGCCAGAATTACATCTCATTCTCATTCCTAAATTAGTAGGACTCTGAAAATGGAAATACCATGATTTGCTTCAACTAATCAAGATTTACCTCCTGTGGTTGGAGAGGGTGTTCAATTTCCGCTGAAGCTCTTGACTTTAATACAAGGAACAGTTAGCAAAAAAAAAGAGAGACTGTTTATTCAATGGCTGTTGTATAAACAACCTATATGTCTGCAACACCATATGAACAGCTGGGCTTCAAAAGTTTGACATTTAATACAATGGAATAAATAGCTGAACAGTTACTCATTGTTATCTAAAATCACTGTCATCTCTTCCCTGAATGACTATGGTAGCTTCTTTGTACTTCTTGCCTAAAATATTGTTCCTTTCTAATCCTTTCTTTACATTGAAGCACCATAATCTTCTTTTTAAATATAAATTAATGTAGTTCATTTTTGTGTGCTTATAAAATCAGACCCATCACTTTATTTTCTATTCTGTATGCAGAGTGTCATGTTATGAGAGATTTTTCTTAGTTTTGAATGTTGATTTTTTTTCCTTATTGCCATCATTTTCTCCTGTGCCATTACTGATAACCTACAAATAGGGATTGTTAAGGGGAGGGAGGAGACAGCCTCTCAGTGATAACTTCTAGTACTGCCAGTCTTTCTCCTTAACTCTTATATGCTTTTCACCTATATTTTTTCACCTAGTTCCAGGCTTGTCCTGTGGATCAAATCCTGTTTGATGTAGCACATGCATGTTCCCCTGGGAACTTTTGGGTACAGAGAATCTGATGATGTTTAGTGCAAGCTGGAATACTATTAAATGAATGCTTTAATAAGCCCATACACTTGTGTGCACCTGTTAAATATATTTTTAGCAGTTGAGTTTTGGCTCATTGGATGAAAATGTTTTCCATGAATAATTCTTTAATATTGGTCTTGTTTTTTAAAATATTTTTATTTAAGAAAACAAACAATACACTTAGAACCACCAAAAATGGATATCTTATCCAGACTCCTTCCTTGGTCTAATTCCTCAGCTTATTTTCCACCATTCTCTGCAGAACTTTGTACTCTAATGACCCCAAAATGTCTATGGTTCTCTAAACTTTATGCTATTTCTTACTTTGCTGATGACATCCCTTCAGCCTGGGATGCCCTTGCTTGCCATTATTGAACCTACCCATTTCATCTAACAAATTGTTTCTCATCTTTTAAGAGTCAGCTTGTGAATGTGAGAACAATAGAGGGAGGAGGGCTGGGGGCACATATGAAAGCAGAAAGAAAGATAGATGATAAAGACTGAGATGGATAACTGTTCTAGTTTGCTAGCTGCTGGAATGAAATATACCAGAAACAGAATGGCTTTTAAAAAGGGGAATTTAATAAGTTGCTAGTTTACAGTTCTAAGACTGAGAAAATGGCCCAATTAAAATTAAAACAGGTCTATGGAAATGTCCAATCAAAGGCATCCAGGGAAAGATACCTTGGTTCAATACGGCCGATGAAGTTCAGGGTTTCTCTCTCAAGTGAGAAGGCACATGGGGAACACAGTCAGGGCTCATCTCTCATCTGGAGGAGCACATGACAAACATGGCGTCATCTGCTAGCTTTCTCTCCTGGCTTCTGGTTTCATAAAGCTCCCGGGGAGGCGTTTTCCTTCTTTATCTCCACAGGTTGCTGGCTCATGGACTCTCTGCTTTGTCATGCTGCAGCATTCTCTGCCCTCTCCAAATCTCTTCATTCTCCAAAATTTTTCCTCTTTTATAGGACTCCAGAAACTTATCAAGACCCACCCAAATGGGTGGAGACATGTTGTCACCTAATCCAGTTTAACAACCACTCTTGATTAAATCACATCTCCAGGGAGATGATTTGATTACAGTTTCAAACATACAGCATTGAATAGGGATTATTCTGCCTTTATGAAATGGGATTTAGATTAAAACATGGCTTTTCTAGGGGACATACATCTTTTCAAACCAGCACAATAACCTAGGAATGCCTAGAGTGTACAATGATAGTGACTAAATGGACAAATTAAAAAATGTTTTTGCATGAGGAAGAACAAAGGAATGCCAATATTTCAGGGTGTTGAAAATAGATGGTCATTCATATTTTAAAACTTCAACTTCTCTGTGAGACTAAAGCAAAAAGTGTTTATTTGGAACAAAATTTATATTTTGACTAGTGCATCCTAATATAACTTATATGGACAGTTTAATTGAACACCATAAGTACATGGAACCTTGAATAGGGTATGAGATTTTGTAGGTTTGTCCAGTGTGATGCCCCAATAAATCCCAGAGTGACTTGAACAGTGAATAAAAAAGTGTTTGGAAACTCTACTTGGCAGAATGGTGAGAAAGGGGGGAAATTAAACTTCCCCATCTGGAGAATGCCTGATATTCTTGCAAGTAGTGGGGACAACCAAATCAATAGGCTGAGCCCTCAGTCTTGATATACTGCAAAGGATAGGATAAGCCCACCTAAAATTAGGCCTAAAAGTCACCCCTGGAGGACCTCTTTTGTTGCTCAGATGTGGCCTCTCTCTCAGCCAACATGGCAAGCAAACTCACTGCCCTCCCCTTCTGTACGTGAGACATGACTCCCAGAGGTGTGGACCTTCCTGGCAATGTGGAACAAAAATCCTATAATGAGCTGGGATTGAGAAAACCTTCTCAACCGAAAGGGGGAAGAGAGAAATAAGACAAAATAATGTGTCAATGGCTGAGAGATTCCAAACAGAGTCGAGAGGTTATCCTAGAGGTTATTCTTAACACATTATACAGATATCCTGTTTTTAGTTTAAGGTGTATTAGAGAGGCTAGAGGGAACTGCCTGAAACTATAGAGCTGTGTCCAGTAGCCATGTTTCTTTAAGATGATTGTATAATGATATAGCTTTCACAATGTGACTGTGTGATTGTGAAAACCTTGTGTCTGATGCTCCTTTTACCTATGGTATGGACAGATGAGTAAAAAATATGGATAATAAATCAATAAATAATAGGGGAATCAAATGTTAAAATAAATTGGGTATAGGGAAATGCTAGTGGTTAATGAGAGGGAGGGATAAAGGGTATGGTATATATGAGTTTCTTCTTTTTTTCTGTTTATTTCTTTTTCTGGAGTGATGCAAATATAAGAAATGATCATGGTGATGAATATTGTGAGCCATTGATTGCGTACCAAGTATGGAATGTTCATATGTTAAGAATGTTTATGTTTGTATGTTGTTTTATCAATAAAAAATTTTTTTAAATACTTAAAAAAAAAAAAGAGCTTGGACATACCTCTTTCCAGAAAGGCTTCTGGTGACATGGCACCCAGACAGCATCATGTGCTCCTCCTCAGAGCCACCATCATGCCCCATGCCTATCTCTGCTAGGGTTGGCAGGCAGCTAGAGATGAAGTGAAAATAGGTGAATTTGCTTCCTCTCCAGTAAAGCATTTTAAACTGCAAATATTTGAGCTTCTCAACATTCTGAACAACTGAAATAAAGTAGCTGTTTCTTAAAAAATAAGTTAGAATAATCTCAAACAATAAATACAAAATGTTTTATAATTAAATAGATAAGTATGAATTTCCACATCCTCAACCATCATCTGGTATTCTTTTTTATAGAAGGCTACTTTTTTGTTTTTAATAAAATATCATCCCTTTCAGGTACAATGTTTCTTTGACATGACTGACTACTGATGTCCAATCAGAACCAAGAAAAGCCAATTTTTGTTTGCCCCAGACTTTATTCAACCAGAAAATGCTTTAAAATTCTCATAGTGGCATTAATTCCTGTGCAGTCATTCATAGTAGTGAGCAACTGCTATGAACCAGAACCCTGGGTGCGGGGGATACAGCAGTCCCTGACTCACTGGGATTGCAGCCTGGAATGAAGTGAAAAGATTTATGTCCTTTCTCATCTGTTTATTTCTTTTCATCCAGCATTTTTCACTGAAGATATCTGGAAACCTCTCTCTATATCTCTGCTTTATAGACTGATCTCCTTGAGGGTGGAGATTTCTTATCCTGATGCCATCCACACAGTAGATGCTCAATAAATAGTTGAGAAAATGCATGGAAGTCTTGAATAAGGTATACAAACTGAATATGTGATTTTCAGGAAAAATATCTCCCCCTACCACAATCCCAGCCTTTACATAAGAATCCATTCATCATCTCGATTCCCCTTTCCAAAAGAGGAAAATAGTCCATCCTATATATCTCTCCCATCAAAGCAGTGATATCCAGAGAGTCTATACTAATAAAATTGTAGGAGTGAGCTGCAGAAGCAAGAAAGAGCTATTGAAAAACAAACCATCAAAAACTCCAAACCTGAGGCATGAGTGTATATAGGGAGTTTTTGAATATCAATTATTTGGTATCTCAGTGACAGTCTGTATATACCAAATATTTTTCATCTGAGGCTATGATGCTTTGGAAATGAAAGTTCTGTTAGGCAAAGAATAAAAAATAGTTTCCCAAACTGCTGATTATTCATGAAATGTTTCCATTTATCTCTGAATCATAACATAGCTAACTATTGAGAAATACAAATATTGTTGAAGCCTGAGGAGGTTTTCTTGTCTCTCTATCAAAGCATATATTCCCTGGTATCAATGTTTCCTTCTCAGATTCATTGCTTATCTACTCACATTTTTCTCTTCATTAGTGTTCCAGGAAATGTTATGCTAAATGCTTTTTTCCTTTCACTTTTTATAAAATGAAGAAAGAAAGAAATTTATAAGCTTTAGGGAGAAAAAGGAATATCAGTATAATAATCATTTAAAATTATATTGGCATGAACCTACAGAATTCTCTTTCATCTTCTGATGACGTTAATGGAAAACAAAACTAGCAAATTCAAATATTTGCATAAGTCAAACCCTTGAAAATAATACCTGCTATAGTCTAATAACTCCACACAAAGTTTGAGGGGCATATTTCCCTACAAAAGCTATTTAAGCATTATATGAGAAAGCTCCCTACATAATAGTATGTGCATGTAAAATTAGTGTAGTTTCTCCTGTTTCCAGCCCTGAAACTTGAGGCAGTACTAAACATTAAGAAAAGAAGGAATAATTAGCACACATGGAACTATTTCTAAATTCTGAGATACTGAGCTGTTTGCTTAAAACCTGGTCGTTCCCAGAAACTTTGAGTATTTATGTGACACCCGAGACTCAGAATTAGAGCTCTGAAGCTATGAAGGTCAGCAGTACCCCATGCAGGAACTGATTAAAAAGTTGAAATGAAACTGATCTGGATAGGACTAAGGTAAACCAGAATACAGGGACAAGATGATGTCATCCATATTTTAAAACTTCAACTTCTGTGTGTACTTGTAAAGTCCCCTTGGGGAACTAGGGAGACGGACAGAAATATGCAACTTCCTCATTTGGAGAATTTCTGATATTCTCGCAAGCAGTGGGGACAACGAAATCAATAAGCCAAGCCTTCATTCTTGGGTTTTGCCCATATTATATGAGTAGTCTGTTGTGTGAGATAAATTGATTTGTGGGAATTTTCTTAAGCAAACGGTGAAGTCATTTATTGATTATAGCATTATCCTTTACAGGCAAAATTTCCTGGAACATAGCCAAGTCAATTTGACATTGGTGGTCCATTGTCTTATCTAAGTCATATTGTCACTGATGTTCTCAATTCTCCACCCATTTCAACTTTATGAGCATAAAGTTATTTGTAATATTTTCTTGTTATTTTTCCTCTCTTCTGTAACTATAGATACATTTTCTTTCTCATTCATTATATTGTTTATTTGTGCTTTCTTTTTACTTTGATCAATTTTTCCAAAAGTATGTCTGTTAAGTTAATACTTTCATAGAACTACCTTTTATGGATTTGTTTCTCTTTATTGTATTGTACTCTTTCATTGATTTCTTATTTTCTTTATCCTGTTTTCCCATAACTTTGTCAACAGAGTATACTGTAATGGTCAGTTTTGTGTGTCAACTTGGCTAAGCTATAATACCCAGTTATTTTATCAAACACTAACCTACTTGTTGTCTGAAGATATTTTCTAGATGTGATTAACGCTATAAATGAGCTGACTATATGTAAAAAGGATTATCATGCATAACCTGGCTGGGCTTGATCCAATCAAATGAAAGGCCTTAAGAACAGAATTGAAGTTTGCTTACAGGAAGAAGAAATTCCACCCAACATCACCTGAGAGTTTCCAGCCTGCTAGTCCTGACAGCCTCCCTTACGGATTTTAAATTTGCCTAACCAGCCTTGACATTAGGTAAGCCAATTCCCTGCAATGAATTCCTTAATATATATTCATATTCATATCCTGTTTCTGTAGTAGAAAAATTGTCAATTTTGAATTTTTGCCAATGTGATGGATGATAAATAGTACCCAAATATGGTTGTAATTTGCATTTCTCCTGTTATAATGAGGTTGAACATCTTTTAATATGTTTAAAAATCACTTGTATTTCTTTTTCTATGATCTGTCTATTCAAATCTCCTGTCCATGTTTTAATCGGGTTAGCACTTGTTGTCACAATTTTTAGAAACATTTTATATTTCGGGATATTAAACCTTTGTCTGTGATGTCAGTTGCTAACACTTTCTCCAATTTGTCTTTTGTTTTTATTTTGCTTGTGGTTTCCTTGTTGTTTGGTGGGTTGGTTAATTTGGTTTGGGTTTGATTTTTTTTTTTTTTTTTCGCCACTAATTTGCCTCCATTCTTCATTGTAGAATATGTCGTTCTCAATGAACAGTTCATTTTCTCTCAAGACTTAAAAATAAAAATCCAGTATTTTTTAGATTCCATTATTCCAGTTGAGACTGTGCTGCTGCTGGCCCGTATAGTGATTTGATACAAATTAGAAGATTCCACCTCCCTGACATAGAGCCTCACGTCAGGGAACAGAGTAGACTAAATAAAATGCAAGTTGTCAGCCCCTACTTGTGTGCCCTTGGCCAAGTGCCTTTGTGCAGTAGCCTTATTTTGCAAAGGCAGCTGGCTTTCCATGTAAGGTCTAGAGAAAGTTAATGAAAAGTAAAATGATTTATAGCCTTATTGACTTTAAAAAATATATACCTGAATGGCCATTTTGGATAGAGGTTTGTAATTCAGCAATTTGGGATTTTGGTTCATTTTTCTCTTTTTCACTATCCATGCATATAAGTGACCAAGATTAAAGGGGACTTTGAGTAACTGATAAGAAGGGTCATGTTGGGAATCAAGTGTTAGATTAAAAAGTGCTTGATTTAAAATAGTTTCTATTAGGCATTCAGAAAAACACATTTTCCCATAACGTATTCCACTAACACTAGTGTTTGGTGGTCAAATAAATTTGGGAAATTTATGTTACACTGTTTCTTTCCTAGAGATTTGCTATGCACTGAAAAAATCCTACCAGGAAACCTTTTCTTTATGGACTATCTCCTAGTATCCCATAGAAAAAGTGTTCCATGAATACATTTTGGGAAATGTTGATATAAATGAATAATGAGAAATATTTATTATACTGCTGATAAAATAGGTTACCCCTGGTCCAGATATGTAAGGAAGATAGTAATTCTTAATCACTCTGCTAGTATAAGGTAACTAGTACTAATAGAACAAATCAGGAAGAAGTGTCATGAGGACACTCTACAGATTTTTTAGCCATCTGGTTTTATTATTCCATAAGAATACTTTTTAAAACCTCACCAGATATGTTACCATCAGTTAAGAGAATACATGTAAAAACAAATACTTTTAAAGATTTGCCTCCAAAGGTTAAGATCCAAAGGGAAAATGTTCATGTTTCCTGTGATTTGTCCTTATTCCTCTACTACCATCCCTGGAATAGCCCAAAGACAAAGTCATTTTGCAGTTTGATTTATTTGCTTCTTTGTTTCTATCTCTTCTAACATTCTTTTAATATACTTTCGGATATTGTATTAGGTAATGAGAGTGATGGGGAAGACAAGAAAAGGGGATATATTATCTTCAGTTTTGAAAGGTAATTTCTTCTATATTCAATTATGTAAACGTCTTCAGAGTTAAAATACGTAAACACTCAGAACATGTAATTACAGTAGGAGAAGCAGTCATACAACCTTTGTTAAATTTTGTGAACAAATCAACTATAGTAATAAATAGAAGTTCTCTTTGGTTACTTTGTTTTTATTTCCAAAGTAATAAATTTTATTTGTAGAAAATTTTAAAAAGACTGAAAAGGATAAAAACAAAATAAAAATCTCCCAAAGATAAACTGTTAGCATTTAGGTAACAATCATTATGGTCATATTTCAGTTATGTACTGAGAGATATAAATTTAACATATCTCCCATTTTTAACATGGGAAATTTACCTCCCCTGTATCCACTTTCTTTTCTCTATGAGATGAACACCTGATCCTCCTACACACAGCCTCAAAATGCCATCATCTTTTCTCCAAGGAAGATGTTTTAGTTTCTTGTCTGCTAAAACAAGTACCATCCAGTAAGTTGGCTTAACAACAGAATGTTTAGGCTAGAAGGCTTGATTCTTACCACAATCAGAATCTTCTGGCTGGCCGGCAATCTTTGAGGGTTCCTTAGCTTCTCCGTCACATGGCAAGGCACATGGATGTGTCTTCTCCTTTCTTTTCTGGGTTCCATTGATTTCCAGCTTCTGGTTACCTGCATGGTTTCTTTCTCTATCTGACTTTCACTATGCTTACAAAGGAGTTCAATAATTCAGATTAAAGCCCACTCTGATTCAGTTGGGCCGCTCCTTAACTGAAGTCACGTCTTGAAGAGATTTTATTCACAAGATGTCCACACCCACCAGAATGCGGCCCAAGATCATGAATGTGTCCAAACTGGGTACAAAATTTAATTTATCACAGAGGATTTGAAGACTAACTCTTTCCTGCAAATGAGAATCTGGATTTTTGGGTTTCTAAGGATTTGGGATGAGAACAATTTGCCTGTGATCATATAGCTTAATAGAATTAAGAGCTAAACTGCATCAGTAGGCTGTTCAACAAGCCCTCTCTCAGGACCATAAGGTGCTCATTCTAACAAACCACCTGCTTATCAAACTACTGTTTACTTTTTAAGACCCATTTCAAACCCTCATCTTACTGTGTCCACCAATATTAAACTATTATAACATGAATTTTGCCCAGTCTCAATAAAGACCCCACCAGACTCCCCAAACTAAATATATCCACCTTCAACCTCTCCCTCTGAAGATTCTACCATGACTCTATCAAGTTGGTAGCCTCCAATACTGCAGTGTAATAAACTTGACTTTGCTTAGTCAGGAAGTATTTTGGGGAAGTTGACTGGACTCTGGTTTTAATGGGTCTATTATAAAAGGTCTATAATAAAAGAAGAGAATATGCCTTTTGTACTGCAGGATACAAATAAGAGAGCTGTGGGGCAAGACCTTAGGTGAATACTGAAGTATGGGTGGGTAAGGGCATGGCAGGGGATAGTTGTATTTGGAAACAGATCCTACAGAATTGCTCAAGACAAAGAGATGTACTGCACAGAAAGTGCCAGGTGAAGTGTGCAATTTTAGTTGCAATCCTCATCAGTGGATGATTGAGGCCTCACTTAAGTGAGAATCTCTCACTGATGTACCATGAGCCTGGGCCAGAGGTTTGTCCATCTTAAAATTTAGAGAATTATGTTGCACATAGAGAACTATGCCTTGCTGGATGACTTCCCAGTGGTACAACAGGATCTTGCTATTTCCGTGTTGGTCCATCCCATGTGGGAACTTCTCTTATGATTCAGGATGCCCAGCAGCATAGAAAGAGGGGGATTTGAACTGAGCAAGCCCAAGACCCCAAGCTGGAACAGAGGTTCATGAACATACTAATTATATGCCCACATGGCAAAAACTCATTGACCATAGAATGGAATGATATCTTAATGTTTTGTTTGTTAATTTTTTTTAATTAATAAAAAAAAAAAAAAACTCCTTGACCCTCCCACCCAAAACTTTATTTGATAAGCTTGAGGGATTTAGAGGCTGAATGCAATAGCCTGGAAGAAAGACTATGACTATAAAGAAAAGTGAAAAAGCATCTATTCTATGGCCAGATATTCTAGGATAATAACTCGGCCAAGTGGATATAAGGAAAGAGTAATAGCTAGTGCAAAGAAATATGCCTGGTATGTTCAAGAAATAGCAATGAATCAAATGTGACTAAGTAGAATGAGCAATGGAAAGATTAGTAGATGATGCAGAGAATGTTGAGATGCCAGATTTTTTAGGACCTTGTAGGCTATTATAGGGCTTTAGGGTCTTGTTCTTATGAACATAAGGAGCTATTAGAGGATTTTTGAATAGAGAAATGATGTGCTAAAAGTCAATTTAGCCCAAACAGAGTGACTCTTGGGACAGGAGTAACTGGAAAGACCCATCATCTTTTCTATGAATTTGAATCTGTTGAACTATTGGGTTAGAACTGCTGGCTACTCAGTCCAAGAATAAAGCCAAAATGGTGGTCAAACGTGAGAGATGGAGCAAGACCAGATCCTGGGGACACTGGGCTTCTCAATTATATAACCTACAAATTACCATTTTTGTTTAAGCAATTTGAAATGATTTTCTCCCCACTTGGAATCAAGGAATTGTAAGTGGTACTGCAAGGAAATTAGAAAATAACTAAACTACATATGTTCCAGCCATGTTATTTCTTGGCTACTAGAATTTCACTACTCAATCAGTGCAATACAGTAGGAGAGTATAGAGACAATTTAATTATTGGTATGTAGTCCTCCAATTCACATTCAAGGCATGGGTGTTTTTTTTTAACTTTTTTTTTTTATTGAAAAGTATAACAGATATACAAAGAAAAGTAATAAAAAAGGCATGGTTTTCAAAGCACTCTTCAACAAGTAGTTACAAGACAGATCCCAGAGTTCGTAATGGGCTACCATACGAACCTCTCAAATATTTCCTCCTGCTAGGAGGCTAGAAAGCTTAAATATTTTTTTATCATCACAATAGACTTTTTTCCTTCTTTTTTTGTGAAAAATAACATATATACAAAAAAGCTATAAATTTCAAAGCACGGCACCACAATGAGTTGTAGAACATATTTCAGAATTTGACATGGGTTACAATTTCACAATTCTAGGTTTTTACTTCTATCTGCTCTAAAATACTGGAGACTAAAAGAGATATCAATTTAATGATTCAGCATTCATACTTATTTGTTAAATACTATCTTCTCTGTATAACTTCACTATCATCTTTGATCTTTCCATCCCTCCCTTTAGGGGTGTTTGGGCTATGGCCATTCTAAATTTTTCACATTGGAAGGGTCTGTCACTAATATGGGGTAGGGAGATGGAACTATCTGATGTTCCCGAGAGGTGGGCTAGATTTCAGGACTTATCTGGACTAGGGACCCATCTGGAGGTTGTAGGCTTCTGGAAAGTTACTTTAGCAAATAGAACCATTGTGAAATCTTATATATTACCCTAGGTGTTCTTCAGGATTGCCTGGAATGGTCTTGGTTGGGGGTTGGCAGGTTATGATAAGTAGCAAGGCTTAACGGAAGCTTGCTTAAGAGAAACCTCCAGAGTAGCCTCTCGAGTCTATCTGAACTCTCTCTGCCTTTGATGTTTTATTAGTTACACTTCTTTTCCCCCATTTGGTCAAGATGTAATTGTTGATCCCACGGTGCCAGGACTGGATTCATCCCTGGGAGTCATCTCCCATGTCGCCAGGGAGACTTTTAACCCTGGATGTCACATTCCACATAGGGAGGAGGGCAATGATTTCACTTGCAGAGTTGGGTTTAGAGAGACTGAGACCACATCTGAGCAACAGCAGAGGTCCTCTAGAAGTAACTCTCAGGCATGCCTATAAGTAGTCTAAGCTTCTCCGCTACCTACATAAACTTCACAAGAGTAAGCCTCATGATCGAGGACTTGGCCAATTGATTTGGGTGTCCCTAAAATTTGACACAGAATCAGGGGGTTCCCTGATAGTAAGGTTTAATAGTTCCATATTCTTTCTTGCCTTCCTCAGGGGACTTTGCCAATACTTTTTGATTATCTGCTTAATATACTCTAGGATGTATTCAGGCATTACCATAATCTATACAGGATCAAAGGACCTCTTTCTTATTCTGTGCTCCCTGTGTTTCAGTTGATCAAATGAGCTATACAGATAGGTTGAATTAGATTATGCACTACAGAAAATTTCAGTTCCAGATGAAATAGACCTTTCTTCCATGGGTCTCAAAGAGTATGTGTGGTTCTAAAATATAGACACTGTCTTCCTTACCCCTATGTTCTGAATTACTTTAACCCCAACCTGTTCAGCTTCGTCCTTATCTCTAAATATCAGGTTATATATACAAAACAGCCTCTCAAAAATCCAAGAATAATAATCACCACTCCAGACTTAATGTGTCTGCTCTAAAAGCTTACAATCTAGTGCCTGGTTTCTTATAAGAATTTTCTAAAGGTGACCATACCATACTTGTACATTGTTTCTGGTTTATTTTGTCTCACCAAATGTCCCATATAGTCATCCACATTGTTGCATGCCTCATGACTTTATTCCTTTTTGTAGCAGCACAACCTTCGTTCATAAGTATACACCATCATTTACCAATCTCCTTCTCCATCAGTGCATCTGCATTCACCAGGCATCATGTATAGGGCCCAAAGTCTACAGTCCATCAACATTCTCAATTTTAGATAATGTCATGGTTCCCAAGAAAAAAAAAAAAACAAACACACTCTCGACAAATAGGAAATCTAAACCTCCCCTTAACTCTTGTCCCTCCCCACGTTATTTACCTCTGCTGTTGCTGTGGTAGTGTGATGGTTTCCTTTCGAACATAGCTCTAAGCATGCAAAGGCGTGGGCATTTTAATGGCAGATATAACTTACTGTGATATTGTACAAAGAGGCTTACCCTTAGGGCTAGGAATTCTAAATCCTGGTCCCAGCTCTGCCACAATCTAGAGGGGTGACTATTTATGGATATACGTTTCGTTCCAAGAATAAGAAAGATTTGAATAATAACTGAGACCTTGGCCAAAGAGCTTATTTTTCTAGGCCTTTGGTTTTGTTATGTGCATATGTGTTCTTTTTTGAAATATGAGAATGTTGGACTGCATTTTTATATAATTACCTTCATAGATTTTTATTCATCATCATCTTTTGTGGGTGTCCAGAGTTGAGTGACATTTGATGACCAGGAATAAATGACAATTATTCACTTCCCCAATGCTCCAAAAATTTTGATACTTGACACACTTAGCATCATTAAGATGACCTCATAAAATCCATAGCAAAGTCTCATTTTATAGAACAGCATTTGAACTGGAATGCCAGTTTTATAGAACAGGAATGATTGCAGCAATCTGTAGGTTTACATCTGTCAGAGGCCCAGGAGATGACAATAAAATATACCTCATCCCCTTTACGGCAGTTCTCGCCTCCTTTACACATCCGCATTACATTGTAAACCTTTAAGTTCCTGTTGAATAGTCTTGCTGGTTTAATAGTGCCCACTCCCTTTCTCTGATGTGAAAAGTTGCTGAGAAAAATGTTCAATATTTTTTCTTGATTTCTCTTCTCAGTTTTCTTGTTCCCCTTACTCTTGCAGACAATTAGAGCACCCACTCTCTGATCTCTGAAAGTTAAGATGATATAAAGGAAGGTAAAAGGGACGTGAGCAAGCCAACGGAATATAATACCAGTTTTCTTTTTAAATGGTTTCTCCTCACAGCACTGCAAAAGTCTCTCTCCTAAGAAGTGCATTCTGGATTTCTTGGAGGAATTCTACAAGCTTTTGACAACAGCTTTGAAAATGACTATAGGGTGGGGAAGATCTGCAATGGATGTCAAGTTGAAGGAGGATTGGAGGAGAAAGGCAAATGGGGAGCCGGGTTAGATTCTTTCCCTTTTTTTAGCCATAGTTCATCTTGCCTCTGGTGGAAGGAATTTTTACGTCTTTGAGCTTCTTTGTAACTCTTGTTATATATCATATGGGCAAACTACCAGTTATCATAAAAGTAGAAATCCCATTTCATGGAATAACTTTTGTATAGCAAGCTGTTCTGTAAACAAAAATCTAAACAACCATGAAGGGTTAAATTATAAAATTCCATCTTTCAGGGATAGTACCCTACTTCAGCTTAATAAAGCCTAGGAGTTCCTTAGGAAATAGAGGATCCATTTCCTTCACTCTCTCCCAATCAAATCTATCATCAATTCATGATAAAGTCAAATATATCTTGATTCTGTCCACTTCTCTCCGTGTTCACTGCTACCATCCTAGTTGAAGCCATTCAATCTCTTACCTGAAAAACTATAATAGGTTTTTGTCTTCAAATGCATTTTTGCTCCCATTCAATCTATCTGTCACACAGCTGAAAAGGTACTCTCTTAAAATTGTAAATAAGGTTATGTCCTCTCCCTGCTTAAAACTCTCCAGAGACTTTATATTGCATTTAGAATAAAACTAAAACTGTTTCAATTGCTGTGCCTGATCTCAATTGTTCTTACCTCCTATCACTTGCCCCTTTGCTCAGGATTCTCCAGGGCACTGACATTCTTTTGGTTTCTTGTTCCACCATGAAGTCTTTGTATTGATATGCCTACTACTTGGAATTTTCTTCCTCTGGCAGCTCATGACTGGCTCGCTCTCATTATTAATGCCACCACCTCAGAGAAGTCATCCTTGGCCAGTCTATCTTAAGGACCAACCCCCTTCCTGTGTTCACTCCCCCTTTCCACCTACCCATTGTAGCACTTAAGATCCTCTGTGATTACCTCGTTCATTGATTTGTGAATTTATTCTCTGCCTTCTTCACCACGGAATCCTCAGAACCCAAACCAATGTGTGTTTTTAAATAGCACTCAGTAAATATTTACAGAATGAATGAATAAATGTAGCCTGAGTTTGCCTAGAAATATCTTTATAAAAAGATAAGTGAAAACAAATATGAAAAGCAAAGAGAGCACCCAAAGACAATTATACTGTGGAACTGGATTTGTCACTGAACCATGAGAGTGGAAAGATGGTACAAGTCACAAAGTGGTAACCCAATGATCAGGGTTCATGAGCCTGAATCACTTTCATTATGGAAAGAAAAGAATTTGACACGGACAATTATTATATAAAATCGATGTGTTAAGGTGTCGCTTCAGTCTGAGGTTCTCCCTATTTGTACAAGTTGAACTATTAAAAAAAATGTGTGTGCTCTAGTCAAAATCTAAATGACAAATTTGACTAGAGCATTTCCTAATATAACTCATGTAGATAGTTTGATTGAATGTCATAAGTACGTGGAATCTAAAAAAAAAAAAAGTGTGTGTCTTTAATACATAGTGAGCAAATGTTCCAACATACCAGTGAAACTTATTATTTGCAGCTTTAACTCATAATTGCATAATGTGAAATTTACGTACATAGTATCTGTTACACATTGCACAACTCTAATTTATATCCACTAAGCTTTGGTTAGATACAAAAATGCCATGACATTTCTGTTATGCCCTATCTAGTTACCAAGTTTTTTTCCTTTTTATTCTTTGAGCAACTCATGTAGTCTAATTAAGTAAAAAATTCTTAAACTCATGTAACTACAGTATCATTATTTATACTTAAAAATTAACATGTCCTTAATATAAAATATTCAGTTGATTTTGAAATATCCCAATTTCTTATTTTTTTTTACATTTTTCAAAAAAAATCATAATCTACATGAGATCTACATTTTGCATCTGATTGATGCCTCTTAAATCTCTTTTAATCTATAGGTTTCCCCATCCCACATTTTTTTTCCTTGCTATTCATTTGTTGAAGAAACCAACATCTATCCTGTAGAGTTTTCTGCATTCTTTTCAGCCCTCCCCTGAATTTTGTGTGGCTTGTATAGAGAGGCATGGTCAGAACACACCATTGATAATTTTCTCTATATTTCTATCAGGAAGAATATAATGTCTATTGTCTCTCTTTTGTGAGGTTAAAATTGACTGGTGAGTTCCCTTGTTGTTAGTCTTATATATCCACCATAACACTCCCCGTCAGCTTTCATCTAATAGTTTTACCAGTCATTGATGGTGTATTAGCTAGGGTTCTCTAGAGAAACAGAATCAGCAGGAAATATCCACAGACATAAAATTTATAAAAGTGTCTCACGTAACTATGGGAACCCAGAGTCCAAAAACCAAAGGGCAGGCTGTGAAGCTGATGACTCTGATGAAGGGTCTGGATGAACTCCACAGGAGAGGCTCCCTAGCCAAAGCAGGAAGAGAGACTGCCTCTTCTGAATCTTCCTTAAAAGCCTTCCAGTGATTAGGTTAAATGTCACTTATTGCAGAAGACACTCCCCTTGGCTGATTACAAATGGAATCAGCTGTGGATGCAACCAACATGATCACGATTTAATTCCATGAAATATCCTCATAGCAACAGACAGGCCAGCACTTCCCCAACCACATAAATGGGCATCACCACCTGGCCAAGTTGACACATGAACATGACCATGATAAGTGGTATTCCAGCAGCCTTGACTCTTGAAAATAATTGTATAAAAATATAACTTTTACAATGTGATTGTGATTGTGAAACTTTGTGTCTGATACTCCTATTATCGAGGATATGAATGGATGAGTAAAAAAATATGGATAAAAATAAACAATAGGGGGAAACAGGGTAAAATAGAATTGGGTAGATTGCAATACTAGTGGTCAATAAAAGGACCTGGTAAGTTGCATGGTATGTACAAGTTTTTTCTTTTTTCTTTTTATTTCTTTTTCTGGAGTGATGCAAGTTTAAAAAATAATCATGGTGATTAATACACAACTATATGATGATATTGTGAGCCACTGATTGTATGCCATGTATGGAATGTATGTGTGTGAAAATTTCTCAATAAAAATATTTTTTAAAAATAGAGCCTGCCATGCTGAAGACCCAGATTCGATTCCCAGTGCCTGCCCATGCATTAAAAAAAAAAGAAAGAAAAAGAAAAATATTTAAAAAAAGAAAGACAGGATATATGCTTGAATCTATTCTTCTATTAACCATTGTACACAATAGTTATTTGATACCTTGTACTCTTCCAAATGTGACAATTAGCTTTTTTTGCTATTGTCCATCTTTACTAACTCATGAGCTTTAGCATGTTATATTTGTTTCAATTCACTGCAGTTATTCATTTTAGAGCTCAGCTTGCCCCATCTTTGGCCAGCGTGAGCCCCTTCTGTTGTTTCCTGAATCCTCGTAACACAAACCTAAGCAGTTACTGATTGCTCCTTTGCTTTCTAGATGTCAAGATTTTCAAGGCTCATCTTGTACATTTTTTTATGTAAATCTGGAATCAATCTTTTCTCCAAGTACCCCTGGTTCATTTTAGAGGAGAGCTGTATTTAAAGTCCAGCAGTTCTATGGGTACACATTGCTAATTAACTGGTCATTATTATTTCTAGGCCTTTTCAATTGTCAGGGCTAGGAATTCCTTAAGATAATAACACCATGAGGTCACACTGGCATTTGCCATTCAAAATTAGCATTGCACAGTTTCTATATAATTTTTTATTTTATACTTGTATCTTTTCTCTTATAATAAGACTCTTGGTTCCCAACATCATGAATATAATTGCTTATATTCTTTATCTTATAAAATGCATACTAGTTTCAGAAAAACTATCAATATTATCTAAGATTCCTTTGCATTTTCCATTAGGGAAATACAGTCAAGTATCAGTAAGTTTCCTCCTCATTTGTTTCATTATAGTTTCAGTTTGGGTATTAGTTTTTTTAATCTTCATTTTTCGTTTAGAATTACATAAACCATTTACATGGTTGCAAATTGGAATCTATAAATCAAGAAATATTCAGAAAATTCTAGTTTGTATTCTCATCTTGTCTCTTCTCCTATGGATGTTTTTTTAAAAAAATTTTGTCTATGTTTCCAGTTTTTAAAATGAGAATATGTAACTATATATGTAATTCTAAAGCTTGCCTTTTTCACTTAATAATATATCCTCAGAGAAATTCTATTAAGCATTGGTTCAATTTTTTTGTGTGTGTATATACTGTATGGCGGGGTCACATTTCATCATTTTTCCATGTGAGTATCTTGTTACTGCAGTACCATTTGTTGAATTTTTGTTTGTTTGCTTGCTTTGTTTATTTGTTTTGTGAGAAGTGCATGGACCAGGAATAGAACCCGGGTCTCCCACATGGCAGGCAAGCATTCTACCACTGAACTCCCCTTGCACTGGTTCAATATTATTTATTTGTTCAAATAGGAGGAAACTTTCTTTTTATCATTGAAGATGTGCAATCACATTAGGTTGCTATTTCATTATCACAAGGAGAACAGACACTACCACATCTCTTAAGTGTGTTTCAAAGCTCAGAAAAATAACCATTCTCTCAAACCTCATTTGAGTTTTGTAGTGCTTGTCAAATGAACCAGATACCTAGAATCTTAAAATTTTATTTGATATATAAACTATTAAATGATAGACAAATTTTAATACCACTAGTGCCTAGTATTGTGCCCACACAGCACTCAATAAATGTTGATATGAAATTATAAATACTTCTTCCACCAAGGCCTTCCATAAATGGAATATATTTTTATTAACCTATTATTTTTGTTTATTACAACACTGATAAATGAAATTTTCTAAACTTGTATTCTTAAAATGGACTACTTAATGCTCTGTTATTATTATTATTGTCATGATGATTTAGTTATGCATTGTTACTCACTGAACGGGGCTTTCCACAAATTTCCTCTTTTTATTCTGGGCTTTGAATAAATGACATGTTATAAAACACAATCTATTCATTATTATGAAGGAAGAAAAAAATGGTTACATTTTTCTTCTTGCTTCTGTAGTCAAATTGACATTTTTCATAGGATTGATTAAAACCCTTGTTACACATTGTGAATGAACCTATGAGACATTATGTGATGCAAAATAAGCCAGAAACAAATGAGCAAATATTGTGTGGTCTCATTTAGAAAATACTTATAAGAAAATTGGGGCCTAGATTGTAAGCTCTTGTACCAGTTACATTTAGTCCGGAACTGTAATTATTATTTCTAGACTTTGAGAGGCTATGCTATATGTGTACAACTTGGTATTTCCCTGAAATTTTGGGTACCCATTTGACACCTAAGACTCAGAGTAGGAATTCTGAGGTCTGAAATGCAGCATTGCCACATAAAACAACTAATGAAATTGAAAACAGAAATCAGACTTCCATAAGAGATAAGAATGAAACCAACTGGGTCTGGACTAAGGTAAATAGAATACAGGGGTAAGGAGGGCATTGTTTGAATTTTAGAACTTCACCTACTCTATGAGACCAAAGGAAGAGAGGCTATTTTGTCCAAAACCTAAATTTTCTGTAGCACAGAATCTAACTCAACCTGTCTGGATAGATCATTTTAACAACTCAAACACATGGAGCTCAGAATAGGAATGAGGGCTTGTAATTCTGTACAGCTTAACATAATTCCCAGATACATCCCAGGACATGTTGAGCAGATAATTAAAAAAAAATTAAAAAGTATTGGCAAATTTCTTTGAGGGATGGAAGACAAAATATGAACTATTAAATTTTACCACCAGGAAAACCCCTGATACTGTCTCAAACATTAGGGACTCCCAAGTCAACAGGGCAAGCCCTTGATCTTGAGGCTTGCTCTTGTGAAGCTTATTGATGTAGCAGAGAAGCTAAGCCTACCTATCATTATGCCTAAGAGTTACTTCCAGAGGACTTCTTTTGTTGTTCAAAAGTGGCCTCTCTCTAAACCCAACTCTGCAAGGAAAATCATTATCCTTCCCCCTACATGGTACATGACATCCAGGGGTGAAAGTCTCTCTGGCAACGTGGGAGATGAATCCCAGGGATGAGCCTAGCCCTGGCACCATGGGATCAACAATGTTTTCCTGACCAAAAGAGGGATAATAATTGTAACAAATAAGATATCAGTGGCTGAGAGAGTTCAAATAGAATCTGGAGGATACTGTTATGCAAGCTTCAGCTAGATATTGCTATTTATTATGGTTTGCCAAACTCCAACGAAAACTATTCCTGCAAAACCTAAAGAACACCTACGGCTCTGTCTGAGATTCTACAAAAGTTCCATGCACTATGATTACTTTCCAGAAACCTACAACCTCCAGATAGTTTCCAGGCCAGGTAAATCCTCAAACCCAGAGGGGTCAGCCTCTCCAGAACATCAACTTCTCCATTCCCCTATCCCATATTATCAACAGCCCTTTCCAAAAGGAAAAAGTTAAAATGGGCATAGCCCAAATACCTCTAATGATTGAAAGAAAGATCAAAGGAGAAAGTGGAGTTATAACAGAAAAGATAGGATTTAACAAATGAGTATGATTGCTAAATCATTATATTAATACTTCTTTTAACCCCCAGGATCTTGGAACTATAACCCATATTAAACTCTGAAATCTGCTCTATTACTAATTGTTGCATGTGCTTTTGAAATTATAGCTTTTTTGTATATATGCTATTTTTCACAATTAAAAAATCCCTATTTCATAAGCATGATCTGAATGATTATGTAACTCCAGTCATAATAGTAAATAAAGAAACTGGAGCTTTTGTATACAGAATTAGGGGTAGTAATCTTGGACTACAGTCTTTCTATATTGTATTCATCTATTGAAAGGAAGCTTATCACTCTACTTTAGCTAATGTGCCATTTGGAATCTTTTCACTTCCTTCTGAACCTTAGTATCAGTATCTTTGTGTTTATGCATAACATTCTATCACTGTGATGCTACTTTGGAAAAGCTTTCTGGATGAAAGTGACTCACTGAAACTATCACTAAGATAAAATGATTATGAAGATCCCCAAAAGTTAAAACTTGTTCATCTCCCTTTCAATTATTTTAAGAAGAGGGGAAGACCTGATGTGGCTTTTAGAAAAGAACCATCAGCTCTACTCAGAACAATGTGTTCCTCTATTGTCATCCCTACATTTTATATACTTTGAACATAGCAACTTTTAGGTAAAGTGTTTTCATTTAATTGGTGTCTCCTTTTAAAAGTTAAATCCTTGAATGCGTTCTAAACATTGAAACTAATCAGGCAGTTCATGATTTTTAGATTTTCTAAATCAATAGTGAGTCACATCTTTGAAAAAAGTTCTACTAAATAGCTGTTGGGGAGCAAGCAGGAGCCCAGGCTGTGCAGGGGGTGGGGTGGGGAGCGGGGACTGCAGGAGGCTGTTAGGGCGCTGAGCCATGGCTCCCCACCGCTCCCAGGGGCTGTGACAGAGATGCCTGCTTGGAAGAGTGACAGCAGCTGGACTGAATGCGTCACTGCTGAACTAGCTTCCTTAGGTATCCTGGCACTGGTGATTGTTACGGGAGAGTGGACAACTGTTACAGATCCAGGTGTGTCTTCAGAAAGCAAAAATCCCTCTCAATATACCTCAGAAACAAAGATGTCTCCATCAAGTTTATATTCACAACAAAGTGCTATGTATTTTAATACCTTATAAAAAATATGCATAGTGTTTTCAATGCCTTGTGCATAGGAGAGAATTTTGAGCAGAGAATTTCATATCTTGTTCAGGAATTGGCTGCTTTCGGTTTTCCTTCTTTATATAGTCCAAAGATAAAGAGGCAAAGAGAGAATGAAGTATAGTTGCTATTTTAAACCGTGTGAATGAAATCCTTGTACTTCAGCAGAAGAACCTTCTTGTTCAGGAAAATGTGGAAACACAGAATTTGAAACTGGAAAGTGATATGGACCGTCTACTACAGAACTGCTACACAAAACTTAAGGAACAGTTGTGAATCTCTAGGAGAGAAATGATTGGGCTTCAGGAAACAGACAGACAATTACAATGCAAGAACAGAAATTTCCTTTAGCTACTTAAAAATAAGAAGGATGAGGTACAAAAATTACAAAATATCATCGCAAGTTGAGCTACTCAATAAAATCATGATATGAAGAGAAAAGGATGTGAATATTATAGACTAAAGGAAAGTCTGCGTCAACTTGTTATGAACAAGAAGGATTAAAAAATAGCTATGGATGTTTTAAATTACGTAGGAAGAACTGATGGAAAAAGAAGCTCCTGGGTGACTGGTAAAACTGAAGACAGGAATGAAGATGAAATGTACAAAGCTCTCATGAATGATTATAAATTTCATCAGAAGCAAATCCTACTGGAAAACGCTGACCTTAAGAGGGTTCTTCAGCCATGAAAAAGGAAATTATTTCTCTTCTTTCTCCCAAGAAGCAGAGACCTAGAGAAAGAGCTGGTGGTAGCACAGGCACTGTTACGTCTGATGCGGAAGGTGATGCTGGGGAACTGAGGAGAGAAAGTTATGTGGGACCGTTCCCGTGAAACTGTGAGAGAGCCACTTATGAACGGCATCAGAAAACAGCGGAGAATTTTTAAAAATCATATAGAAAAACTTGATAACCAAGTTTCAAAGGTAAACCTTGAAGGTTTTAATAATGAAGATGTAACCCCACAACAAGACCATGAACAAGAAACTGAAAAACTTGAGTTAGAAATTCATCTGTGTAAGGAAATGATCAAAGCTCAGCAGCAACTTTTACAGCAGCTCACTACTGCGTGTGATGATAACACTTCACTACTATGAACCTGTTATTTGTTAGAAGAAAAAGGAACACCTCAAAGAGGAATGTCCCTATTCGAAGAACAAAAAAAAAAAGAATTTTGAGAGAGAAAGACGAAGCTTTATAAAAAGCCGCTTGTGCGGCTTTTAAAGGATGTATGTACCCTAGAAAAGCCATGTTTTAATCCTAATCCCATTTTGTAAAGACAGCCATTTCTTCTCATCCCTATTCAGCACTGTATGTTGGAAACTTTAATTAGATTATCTCCATGGAGATGTGACTCAGTCAAGTGTGGGTATTAAACTTGATTAGGTGGAGACGTGTCTCTACCCATTCCAGGTTGGTCTTCATTACTTTACTGGGATCCTATAAAAGAGGAGACTTTTTTTTTTGGAGAGAATGCCTTTTAAAAAATGATGAGAAAGCCACAGCAGAGCCCAGCAGAGCCGCGAGGCTGAGAGAACCACCAAGTCCTCCAGCCAGCGACCTTTGGAGATTCTGAGAGAGCCAAAGAACTATGAAGCAGAGAGTCACACCAGCCAGCGAGTTTTGGAGATGAAGAAGGAAAACACCTCCCAGGGAGCTTCATGAAACAAGAAGCTGAAAGAGAAAGCCAGCAGACTTCGCCATGTGCCCTTCCAGCTGACAGAGAAACCCTGAACGTCATCAGCCTTCTTGAACCAAGGTATCTTTTCCTGGATGCCTTAAGTTGGACACTTCTATAGGCTTGTTTTAATTGGGACATTTTCTCAGCCTTACAACTGTAAACTAGCAACTTAAAAAATTCCCTTTTTTAAAAAGCCATTACATTTCTGGTATATTGCATTCCTGCAGCTGCCAAACTACAACACCACTGTTTGGCTTGGCTTGGAGCAAAAGGCATTTTGAAGAAGAAAGATCTAGTTAGTTAAAACAACAGTTTTTAAATATGACTTCCTTTGACCACCAGAACTCAGAAAATATGAAACTTTTTAGAAAGTTCTGACCGGGCCAATCTTACTGTACACTCCAGGCCATGGCAAAAGAAGACTCACAGTGTGTCTAATGCATCTCCAGTTTACATAAAATTTACTAAATCTCTTCCTGCTTCTCCTTTACTTCAGACTTTTGCCAGGCACATTACTGTGTGTCTGAATATATTCAAGCAGTGTGCTGAATATAACTCCTGAAGACATTAGAACAAATCAAGTGTTGTGGGGCACACCAGAAGAGAGACCACATACTTCAAAACTGCAAGCCAATTTGGAGTCCTTATTAGCCGGCCAGCAACCACCCCAGAAACTTCCAAGAAGGAAGATTCAGAGAGCAGCCCCTAGAGGTTTTCAAGGTGTGCTTATAAAGGCTAAAATTATGTTGTGGTTTTGCAGTGGTTAGCAAGCAAGTGTATCATAGAAGCAGAAAAATGCCATTAGCTGTTGCCAAAACACATCCCATTCTCTCAGTTTCCTAACATTGGTTATTGTTTAACTCTTGGGGACATTCCGCCCCAGTGTTGTGGGGACTTTCCTGCTTGGGCCTGATTGATTGCTCCTGGCCCTCCACACAAGTTGGAAGAGAATTTATAAGCAACTCATGGAGCTTGGCATCCAGACCCACATCATGGGAAGTTTGTTATGGTGGATGCTCCTTGACCTACGCAAATTCTCATATAGAAAAAGATGACTTACCTTAGATATGTGGACATGAATTTTTTTCAATAATCTGTTCATAAAATTTCACACCTAAGTGGAAACAGTGTTTGTCATAACATCAATCATCTCTTAATAATTTAAGAAAGATGGTTTGAGTTATTTGTTCAGACTTTTCTGTTCTCACCCTAAAGATCTAGCATTTTAATTGATTTAAAAGGATATAAAAGCTTTGGATACATGTTTTCTAGGAACAGAAACATCTGGTTCGGTGAAAAAAGGAATGTATAGATGTTTGAATGGAAACAAAAGCACTAGAATAAGTTTCCTCTTATAGGCATTAAAAATACATTATAACGAAAAAAAAAAGCTGTGGCAGAACATGAACAGCAGTGGACCTGGAAAAAGCCACACAGGCAAAGATGATCCCAGGCTAATTAAAATAAAAGGTTATGCTCTGATTTGCTAGCTACCAGAATGCAACACACCAGAGACGGATTAGCTTTTAATAAAAGGGGATTTATCTTGTTGGTTCTTCAGAGGAAAGGCAGCTAACTTTCCACTAAGGTTCTTTCTTAACGTGGAAGGCACAGGATGGTCTCTGCTGGTTTTCTCTCCAGACCCCTGGGTTCCGACAACTTTCCCCGGGGTGACTTCTTTCTGGCCTGGGCCGAGCTGCTAGTGCTGAGACAAGGAATGCCGAGCTGCGAGGCTGTGCAATATGGCGCTCTCTCATTTAAGCACCAGCCAATTAAGTCAAACATCACTCATTGCAGAGACACGCCTCCTAGCTGACTGCAGATGTAATTGGCAACAGATGAGGTTCACGTACCTTGGCTCATGTCCGCAGCAACAAGACTAGGTATGCTCACCTGGCCAAGTTGACAACTGAATCTAACTAACACAGGTTATAAATTAAGATCTCTGGGGACCTTTCCAGTCCTGTGAAATCTTGATTAACAAGATCTAGAAGTCAGAAGACCAAATGATCTTTGTTCTCAAATATGTAAATCTTGACTTTTCCATGCTCTCTCCCAAACCATAGCCTTTGCACAACTCTTGTCAAGATCACCAGTGACTTCCATATTGCCAGATTAAATGCTCATCTCTCAATCCTCATGTTATCAACCTATCAATAGCACTTGTTACAACTAATCATTCTCTCTTCCTTGAGACACTTGTGTTCATTTGGCTTCCAAGACATCACACTCTCCTGCTTTTTCTCCTACCACTCTATCAATACCTTCCACTTTTGGTTGTATAGCTTGGCATGTGATAGGCAATTGCTGAACCCATATTTCAAAAACAAAACATAGTTCCAGGCAAAGACAGCAGTTTAGCAATGTGCGCATTTTAGTTTGTCCTCCAGAACAATGAGTAAATAACCAGAAACAATACAGAACAGCTCCTGAGGCCATTCAGTGACTGGACACACAGCGTACCCCAGTCTGGACCAGCTGGACTGGCTGCGAGCCCCCCCAGAACCATGAGTTCCCCAAGCAGTGGCAGCCGGCTCCCCTCCCCATGGCTGCTTCCCAGAGGGGAAAGGAAAGACACTTCACCAGCAGCAGGGACTGAGCCCAACCAAACACCAATTGTGGAATTAATTAACAAATTCTGACTACTAAAAATAGGCCCCCAGCTCAGGTGAACCTGGTCAAAGCAGAAGTCGCTCATTTTTGCCCCGGGTGCCAAGGGGGCAGGGCTGATGGAAAAAAGGAAAAAAAAGAAAGAAACAGAGGTTTTTGTGGCTGTGTTTCCACAAAGGCTTGACTGCCTTTGGATACAGTGGCAGGGCTCCTCAGGCTGCAACTGCCCCAGGCATAGGCAGAAACAAACTCATTTTGAGGGCTTATCTGGAACCTGTGCCTTCCCCAGGGGAGGGGTGAAGCCCAACTCAGGTGGAATCCCTCTCTCAAGGAATTCAGACACCAGGGCTTGGTAATTTGAAGCCATTAAAACCAGTCTACAACCTCTCCTCTATCTCCACCACACCCCCAGCCAAAGTTAAAGGTACCGCATCATCTTATGCTGATGGGACCTGCAGGCAGACAAGCACCACATACTGGGCAGGATAAGAAAAACAGAGCCCAGAGACTTCACAGGAAAGTCTGTCAACCTGCTGGGTCTCACCCTCAGGGAAAACCGACACAGGTGACTATTTCCTCCTGATAGGAGGCCAGTTTGGTCTGGGAAAATCTGGCTGGGGTCTATAATACCTATGTAGACCCTCCTCAGGGTGGGGGGAAAAAGTCACCATACAAAGCAGGGCAAGAAACAAGAACTGAAAAATTCTCCTCTGTTAAACAAAACTTATAATGTCAAAGAACAGAGAGACAACAAATTCATCCAGCAAGAAAACCCTAGGTAAAAGAAGTGAAAGCAATCTCCAGAATAAACTAATTAAGGTAATTAAATGCCCAGATGCCAGCAAAAAATAACAAATCACACTAGGAAAATTGAAGATATGGCCCAGTCAAAGGAACAAACCAACAATTCAAATGAGATACAGGAGCTGAAACATTTAATTCAGAACATATGAACAGACATAGAAAACCTCATCAAAAACCAAATCAATTAATTGAGCGTGGATATAAAGAAGGCAAGGAATGAACAAAAAGAAGAAATGGAAAGTCTGAAAAAATAAATTACAGAACTTATGGGAATGAAAGCCAAGGTAGAAGAGATGAAAAAGCAATGGAAACCTACAATGGTAGATTTTGAGAGGCAGAACATAGGATTAGTGAACTGGAGGATGGAACATCTGAAATCCGACATGAAAATAAAATATAGGGGAACAAATGGAAAAATGTGAGCAGGGACTCAGGGAATTGAAGGACAATATGAAGCACATGAATATACATGTTGTGGGTGTCCCAGAAGGAGAAGAGAAGGGAAAAGGAGGAGAAAAACTAATGGAGGAAATTATCACTGAAAATTTTCCAAGTGTTATGAAAGACTTAAAATTTTAGATCCAAGAAGTGCAGCATACACCAAATAGACGTACTCCAAGACGTGTACTAATCAGGATGTCAAAGGTCAAAGAGAAAGAGAGAATCTTGAAAGCAGCAAGAGAAAAGCAATCCATCACATAGAAGGGACGCCCAATAAGACTATGCATAGATTTCTCAACAGAAACCATGGATGCAAGAAGACAGTGGGATGATATATTTAAATTATTAAAAGAGAAAAACTGCCAACCAAGAATTCTATATCCAGCAAAACTGTCCTTCAAAAATGAGGGAGAAATTAAAACATTTTCAGACAAAAAATCACTGAGAGAATTCATGACCAACAGACCAGCTCTGCAAGAAATACTGAAGGGAGCACTAGAGACAGATATGAAGGCAGAAGAGAGAGGTGTGGAGAAGAGTGTAGAAAGGAAGACCATGAGTAAAGGTAAAAAGAAGGAAAATTAGAAGGACATATAAAAGCCAAAAGGCAAAATGGTAGAGGAGGGTACTGCACGGGCAGTAATAACACTGATGTTGATGGATTAAGCTTCCCAATCAGGGAACATGGACTGGCAGGATAATTGACTTTGAAGACTCAAAATAGCAAATGTCAAAAAGGATGGAAAAAATTTAATGGGAACTCGGGGAAATGATAGACGAAACAAAGCCCACAAATATAAGAGTCATTGGTGTCCCAAAAGGAGAAGAGAGGAGTAAAGGTCTAGGAAGAGTAGTTGAGAATATAATGGGGGAAAACTTACCAACCCTCATAAAGAACATAAACATACAAGTCAAAGAAACTCAACGAACTCCAAACAGAATAAATCCAAATAGGCCTTCCCCAAGGTACATACTAATCAACCTGTCAAATGTTGAAGAGAAGCAGAAAAAGATGAAAGCAGCAAGAGAAAATCTACTACATACAAGGGAAATCAAATAAGACTGAATTCGGATTGCTCAACTAGCACTCTGGAGGCGAGAAGGCAGTGGTATGATATATTCAAGATCCTGGAAGTGAAAGACTTCCAGACAAGAATTCTGTACCCAGTCACATTGCCCTTCAAAATTGAGGGAGAGAGTAAAGTTTTCACAGACAAAGAAGTCCTGAAAGAATTGGTCAACAATATACAAGAAATACTAAACGGAGTTCTGCCAGCTGAAGAGAAGACAGGAGAGGGAGGTCTAGAGGAACATATAGAATTGAACAGTACCATTAAGGGTGATTTAAAGAATACAAAGAGAAAGATGAAAAGGAATATATAGATCTGATAAATAATATTAAAAAGATAAGATGTTGGGATCAAGAAATGCATTATCAGGGCAGGCCATGGTGGCTCAGCAGGCAAGAAGGCTTGTCTGCCATGCCAGAGGACCCAGGTTCAATTCCCGGTGCCTGACCATGTTAAAAAAAAAAAAAGAAAGAAAGAAAAAAAGAAATAGCAAAGAAAAAAAAAAAGAAATGCATTATCAGTAATAAGTTTGAATATTAACAGACTGAACTTACCAATTAAAAGATACAGATTGGCAGAATGAATCAAGAAACATAATCCAGCTATATGCTGCTTACAAGAGACTCATCTTAGACTCAAGGATACAAATAGATTGAAAGTGAAAGGATGGAAAAAGATTTTCCAAGCAAGCTGTAACCAAAAGAAAGCAGGAGTAGCTATATTAATATCAGACAAAATAGACTTTAAATGTAAAGACATCATAAGAGACAAAGAAGGACATTATATACTAATTAAAGGGTCAATTCACCAAGAAGATATAACAATCATAAATGTTTCTGCTCCCAGTCAAGGAGCTCCAAAGTACATGAGACAGACATTGGCAAAACTAAAGGGAGTAATAGATGTTCCAACAATAATACTAGGAGACTTCAATCACCACTCTCCTGTATACATAGAACAACCAGACAGAAAATCAACTAGGAAATAGAGAAGTTAAATAACTTGATAAATGAATTAGACCTAAGAGGCATATATAGATCATTGCACCCCAAAGCAGGAAAACTCTCATCATTTGCAGTTGTTATGATACTACACTTGGAAGATCCTGAGAAATCTACAGCAAAGTTACTTGAGCTAATAAACAAATTCAGCAAGGTGGCAGGATATAAAATTAATGTACAAAAATCAGTAAAATTTCTACACACAAGCAATGACTTAGCTGAAGAGTCAGTTAAGGAAAAAATTCCATTCAAAATAACAACTAAAAGAATCAAATCTTAAGAATGAACTTAACTAGTGATGTAAAGGACTTGTACACAGAGAACTACATAATTGCTAAAAGAAATCAAAGGACATCTAAATAGGTGGAAAGACATTCTCTGCTCATGGATAGAAAGGCTAAATATAGTTATGATGTCAATTCTCCCCTAATGATCTACAGATTTAACACAGTACCAATCAAAATTCCAACAACCTACTTTGAAGATTAGGAAAAGCCAACTACCAAATGCATCTGGAAGGAAAAGAGATTCTGAATAGCCAAAAGCAGCCTAAAAAAGAAGAGTGAAATGGGAGGATTAACACTCCCTGACTTAAAACCTATTATAAAACTACAGCGGTCAAAACAGCATGGTACTGACACAAAGATAGAAGCATTGACCAATGGAATCAAATCGAGAGTGCAGAAATAGACCACCAAATCTATAGTCAACTGGTTTTTGACAAGGCCCCCAAATCCTCTGAACTGGGGTAAAATAGTCTTTTCAATAATTGGGCATGGAAGAACTGTATATCAATAGCCAAGAGAATGAAAAAGGACCCATATCTCACACCTACACAAAAATTAACTCAAAGTGGATCAAATGCCTAAATATAAGAACTAGTACCATAAAACTTCTAGAAGAAAATGTAGGGAAACATCTTCAAGACCTAATAATAGGCGGTAGCTTCCTAAACTTTACATCCAACACAAAAGCAACAAAAGAAAAATAGATAAAGGGAAACTCCTAAAATCAAATGCTTCTGTACCTCAAAAGACTTTGTTTAAAAGGAGAAGAGGCAGCCAACTCATTGGGAGAAAATATTTGGAAATCACATATCGGACAAAGGTTTGATTTCTTGTACATACAAAGAAACCATACAACTCATCAACAAAAGAACAAACAACCCAATTATAAAATGGGCTAAAAATATGAGTAGGCATTTTTCTGAAGAGCAAATACAGATGGCTCAAAAGCACATGAACAGATGCTCATTTTCAAATATAAGGGAAATTCAGATCAAGATTACAATGAGATACCACCTCACACCTATAAGAATGGCTGCTATTAAACAAAAAACTATAAATATTGGAGAGGATGTGGAGAAACTGGAACACTTATGCACTGCAGGTGGGAATGTATAATGATGCAGCCACTATGGAAGGCTGTTTGGCAGTTCCTTATGAAACTAAATATCAAGTTGCCCTATGACCCACCAATAGAACTACTTAGTGTATACCCAGAAGAGCTGAAAGCAACAACACAGACATTTGCACACCGATTTTCCTAGCAGCATTATTCACAACCACCAAAAGATGGAAACAAACCAAATGCCTATCAACAGATGAGTGAATCAACAAAATGTGGTATATGCATATGATAGAATATCATTCAGCAGTAAGACAAAATGACATCCTGAAGCACATGACAAGATGGATGAGCCTTGGGGACATAATGCTGAGTGAAATTAGCCAGAGATAAAAGGATAGATACTGTATCAATCCACTTTTATGACCAATATAAAATTTGCTAAAGGATGCACTGATGAAGAAATAGATTGGCAAACGGTGGTGTATACTTATGAATGAAGGTTGTGCTGCTACAAAAAGGAACCAAGTCGTGTGGCATGAAACGATGTGAATGAACATGTGGGTCATTTAGTGAGACAAAATAAGACAGAAACAAAAGAACTAGCATGGTATGGTCACCTTTGCAAAATGCTTACAAGAAAACAGGGGCCTAGATTGTAAGCTTTTAGAGCAGACACAGTAAGGCCAGAGTAGTGATTATTATTTCTGGATTTTGAGAGGCTGTTTTATAGATATAACCTGATATTTAGAGATAAGAATGAAGTTGAACAGGTTGGGGTTAAAGTAATTCAGAACAAAGGGGTAAGGAAGACAGTGTCTATATTTTAGAGCCACACATACTCTTTGAGACCAATGGAAGAAAGGTTTATTTGGTCTGGAACTGAAATTTTCTGTAGTGCATAATCTAATTCAACCTATCTGTATAGCTCATTTGAACAATTGAAACACAGGGAGAACAGAATAAAAAAAAGAGGCTCTTTAATCCTGTATAGATTATTGTAAAGTGCCTGGATACATCCTAAAGTATATTAAATAGATAATCAAAAAGTATTGTGGGTGAAAAATAAATAAAATAAAAATTTAAAAAAGAGAATGGAATGATCATATGGTAAGAATGTTTGTGTTTGTATGTTGGTATGTTTAATTTAAAAAAAATGGGGGGGGGGCAGGCTATGGTGTCTCAGCAGGCAGAGTTCTCACCTGCCATGCCAGAAACCTGGGTTCGATTCCCTGTGCCTGCCCATGCAAAAAAAAAAAAAAAAAGAAAAACGATTGGCAAAGTCCCCTGAGGGATGGGAGAAAAACATGGAACTATTAAACCTAAGCATTAGGGAATTCCCTGATACTGTGTCAAATTTTAGGGACACCCAAATCAATACATCATACCTTTGATCAGGAGGCTTACTCCTATGAAGCTTATGCAGGTAGCAGAGAAGCTTAGACTACCTATAGGCATGCCTGAGAGTTACTTCTGGAGGACCGCTTTCCTTGCTCAGATGTGGCCTTAGTCTCTCTAAGTCCAATTCTGCAAGTGAAATCATTGCCCTCCCTGCTACTCCCTGGTGACATGGGAGATGACTCCCAGGGATGAATCCAGCCCTGGCACCATGGGATCAACAATTATATCCTGACTGAAAGGGGGAAAAGAAGAGTAATTAAAAATACCAGTGGCAGAGAGAGTTCAAATAGATTTGAGATGCTACTCTGGAGGTTGCTCTTATACAAGCTTCAGTTAGATCTTTGCTACCTATCATAACCTGCCAATCACCAACCAGGACCATTCCAGCCAATCCTAAAGAACACATAGGGCTATATGTAAGATTCCACAAGGGTTCCATGCACTAGAGTAACTTTCCAGAAATCTACAACCTCCAGATGAGTCCCTGGTCCAGATAAGTCCTGAAACCTAGCCCAGCCTCTCGGGAACATCAGATAGTTCCATCTCCCTACCCCATATTAGTGATAGACCCTTCCAATGTGAAAAATTTAGAATCACCATAGCCCAAACACCCCTAAAGTGAGGGATGGAAAGATCCTAGAGGGACTCCTAGAGGGACTCAGGGAATTGAATGACAACATGAAGCACATGAATATAAGTGTTGTAGTTCTCCCAGAAGGAGAAGAGAAAGGAAAAGGAGGAGAAAAACTAATGGAGGAAATTATCACTGAAAATTTCTCAACTCTTATGAAAGACTTAAAATTACAGATCCAAGAAGTGCAGCATACCCCAAACAGAATAGATCCAAATACTCATACTCCAAGACACTTACTAATCAGAATATCAGATGTCAAACAGAAAGAGAGAATTTTGAAAGCAGCAAGAGAAAAGCAATCTATCACATACATGGGAAGTTCAATAAGACTACGTCTAGATTTCCCAGCAGAAACCATGGAGGCAAGAAGACAGTGAGAGGATATATTTAAGATACTAAAAGAGAAAACTGCCAACCAACAATTCTATATTCAGCAAAATTGTTCTTCAAAAATGAGGGGGAAATTAAAACATTTTCAGAGAAAAAATCACTGAGAGTATTTGTGACCAAGAGACTGACTCTGCAAGAAATACTAAAGGGAGCACTAGAGACAGATAGGAAAAGACAGCAGAGAGAGGTGTGGTGAAAAGTGTAGAAATGAAGACTATCAATAAAGCTAAAAAGAAGAAAAATTAGATATGACATAAAAAAATCCAAAAGGTAAAATGGAAGAAGAAAGTACTGCCTGTACAGTAATAACACTAAGTGTTAATGGGTTAAACTCTCCAATCAAAAGACATAGACTGGCAGAATGGATTAAAAAACAGGACCCATCTATATGCTGTCTACAAGAGATGCATTATAGACCCAAGGATAAACATAGGTCAAAAGTGAAAGGGTGGGAAAGATATTTCATGCACACAGCAATCAGCAAAGAGCAGAAGTAGCTATACTAATATCCAACAAATTCAACTTCAAGCGTAAAACAATTAAAAGAGACAAAGAAGGACACTATGTATTAATAAAAGGAACAATTCAAGAAGAAGACATAACAATCATAAATATTTATGCACTGAGCCAGAATGCTTCAAAATACATGAGGCAAACACTGAAAAAAGAAATAGACGTATCTACCATAATAGTTGGAGCCTTCAATTCTCCACTCTCATCAATGGACAGAACATCTAGACAGAGGAGCAATAAAGAAACAGAGAATTTGAATAATACAATAAATGGGCTAGACTTAACAGACATTTATACAACATTACACCCCACAACAACAGGATACACCTTTTTCTCAAGTGCTAATGGATCATTCTCAAGGATAAACTATATGCGGGGTCACAAAGCAAGTCTCAATAAATTTAAAAAGATTGAAATCATACAAAACACTTTCTCAGATCATACAGGAATGAAGTTGAAAATCAGTAATAGGCAGAGGGCCAGAAAATTCACAAATATATGGAGGCTCAACAACACACTCTTAAACAACCAGTGGGTTAAGGAAGAAATTACAAGAGAAATCAGTAAATATCTCGAGGCAAATGAATATGAAAACACAACTTATCAAAATTTATGAAATGCAGCAAAGGCAGTGCTAAGAGGGAAATTAACTGCCCTAAATGCCTATATCAAAAAAAAAGAAACAGCAAAAATCCAGGAATTAACTGTTCACTTGGAAGAACTAGAGAAAGAACAGCAAACTAACCCCAAAGCAAGCAAAAGGAAAGAAATAACGAAGATTAGGGCAGAAATAAATGAAATTGAGAGCATGAAAACAATGGAGAAAATCAACAAAATCAGAAGTTGGTTCTATGAAAAAATCTATAAGATTGATGGACTCTTAACAAGGTTGACAAAAAGAGGAAGAGAGAGGATGCAAATAAATAAAATCAAAAATGGAAGAGGAGACATAACCACTGACCACACAGAAATAAAGGAGGTAATGAAAGTATACTATGAACAACTTTGTGCTGATAAACTACACAATGGAGATGAAATGGACAACTTCCTATAAAGGCATGAACAACCAACATTGACTCGAGAAGGAATAGACGACCTCAACAAACCAATCACAAGTAAAGAAATTGAATTAGTCACTAAGAGGCTCCCCCTCAAAAATATTTCAGGACCAGATGGCTCCACATGCAAATTCTACCAAACAGTCAAGAAAGAATTAATATAAATCCTGCTCAAACTCTTCAAAAAATTGAAGAGGAGGGAAGGCTACCTAACTCATTCTATGAAGCCAACATCACCCTCATACCAAGGTCAGATAAAGATACACAAGAAAGTTACAGACCAATCTCTCTAATGAATATAGATGCAAAAATCCTGAACAAAATTCTTGCAAATCGAATCCAGCAGCACATTAAAAGAATTATACACCATGACCAAGTAGGATTCATCCCAGGTATTCAAGGATGGTTCAATATAAGAAAATCAATCAATGTGATACACCATATCAACAAATCAAAGCAGAAAGCCACATGATCAGCTCAATTGATGCAGAAAAGACAGTAGACAAAATTGAACATTGCTTCTTGTTGAAAGCACTTAAAAGAATAGGAATAGAAGAGAAGCTCTTCAAGATGATAAAGGGAATATGTGAAAAGTCACAGCTAACATCATCTTCATGGGGAAAAACTGAAAACTTTCCCTGTAAGATCAGGAACAAGACAAGGATGTCCACTGTCACCATTGTTATTCAATATTGTATTGGAAGTTCTAGCCAAAGAAATGCAAGTCATCAGATTTGGAAAGGAAGACATAAAATTCTCACTGTTTGCAGATGATATGATACTATATGTCGAAAACCCCCCAAAATCCACAGCAAAACTGCTAGAGCTAATAAATAAGTACAGCAAAGTGGCAGGTTACAAGGTCAACACTCAAAACTCTGTAGTGTTTCTATACACTAGTAATGAGCCATCTGAGGGGGAAATCAAGGAAAAAATTCCATTTACAATTGCAACCAAAAGAATAAAATAGTTAGGAATAAATTTAACTAAGGATACAAAAGACCTATACAAAGAAAACTACACAAAATTTCTAAAAGAAATCACAGAAGACTTAAATAAATGGAAGGGTATACCATATTCATGGATTGGAAGACTAAATATAGTTAAGATGTCAATTCTACCTAAATTGATTTATAGATTCAATGCAATACCAATTAAAATACCAAAAACTTTACTTTTCAGAACTAGAAAAACCAACAACCAAATTTATCTGGAAGGGGAGGGTGCCCCGAATAGCTAAAAATATTCTGAGAAAGAAAAAGGAAGTCAGAGGCCTCACACTACCTGACTTTAAGGAGTATTATGAAGCTACAGTGGTCAAAACAGTATGGTACTGGCATAAAGATAGATATACTGACCAATGGAATTGAACAGAGTATTCAGATATAGACCCTCTCATCTATGGACAATTGATCTTTGATAAGGCAGTCAAGCCAACTCACCTGGGACAAAACAGTCTCTTCAATAAATGGTGCCTGGAGAACTGGATATCCACATTCTAAAGAATGAAAGAGGATCCATATCTCACACCCTATACAAAAATTAACTCAAAATGGACCAAAGACCATAAAACTTTTAGAAGAAAATTTAGGGAAATATTTTATAAATCTTATAATAGGAGGTGGTTTCCTAGATCTTACACCCAAAGCATGAGCATTGAAGAAAGAAATAGATAAATGGAAACTCCTCAAAATGAAACACTTTTGTACATCAAAGAACTTTTTCAAGAAAGTAAAAAGACAGTCTACACAATGGGAAACAATATTTAGAAACGACATATCAGATAAGGGTCTAGTATCCAGAATATATAAAGAGATTATTCAACTCAATAACAAAAAGACAAACAACCTAATTACAAAATGGGCAAAAGACATGAACAGACTCTTCTCAGAAGAGGAAATACAAATGGCTAAAAGGCACATGAAAAGATGCTCAACCTCCCTGGCTATTAGGGAAATGCAAATCAAAACCACAATGAGATATCATCTCACACCTACCAAAATGACCATTATCAATAAAACAGGAAACAACAAGTGCTGGAGAGGATGTGGAGAAAGAGGCACATTTATCCACTGTTGGTGGGAATGTAAAATGGTACAACCACTGTGGAAGGCAGTTTGGCATTTCCTCAGGAAGCTAAATATAGAATTGCTGTATGATCCGGCAATACCATTGCTAGGTATCTATTCAGAGGACATGAGGGCAAGAACACAAATGGGTATTTGCTCACCAATGTTTATAGAAGCATTATTTACAATTGCCAAGAGATGGAAACAGCCCAAATGTCCATCAACAGATGAGTGGCTAAACAAGCTGTGGTATATACATTCGATGGAATATTACTCAGCTGTAAGACAGAATAAAGTCATGAAGCATCTAACAACATGGATGGACCTTGAGGATATTATGCTGAATGAGATTATCCAGGAATTAAAGGACACATACTGTTTGGTCGCACTGATATGAACTAACATTAATGAATGAACTTGGAGAATTTCAGTTAAGAACAGAGGCCGTCAAGTGATAGAAATAGGGTAGATTTGGGATAATTGGAGCTGAAGGAATACAGATTGTGCAACTAGACTGATTGTGAAAATTCAGAAATGGGTAGCACAATACTACCTAATTGTAGCACAATAATGTTTGTACACTGAATGAAGCTGAATGTGAGAATGATAGAGGGAGAGGTGGGGGCATAAATGAAACCAGAAGGAAAAATAGACGATAAAAACTGAGATGGTATAATCTTGAAATGCCTAGAATATACAATGATAGTGACTAAATGTACAAATTAAAAAATGTTTTTGCATGAGGAAGAACAAATGTGGTAGTTAGATTCAGTTGTCACCTTGGCCAGATGAAGGCACCTAGTTCTGTTGCTGTGGGCATGAGCCAATGGTACGTGAACCTCATCTGTTGTTGATTACATCTGCAGTTGGCTAGGAGGTTGCCTGCTATAATGAATGATGTCTGACTTAATTGACTGGTGCTTAAATGAGAGAGCTCAACGTAGCACAGCCCAAGCAACTCAGCATACATCTTCTCAGCACTTGCAGCCCAGCCCAGGCCTTTGGAGATGCACAGAGAAATCACCCTGGGGAAAGTTGTTGGAACCCAGAGGCCTGGAGAGAAGACCAGCAGAGATTACCCTGAGCCTTCTCATGTAAGAAAGAACCTCAGTGGAAGGTTAACTGCCTTTCCTCTGAAGAACTAACAAAATAAATCCCCTTTTATTAAAAGCCAATCCATCTCTGGTGTGTTGCATTCAGGCAGCTAGCAAACTAGAACAACAAAGGAATGTCAGTATTACAGGGTGTTGAAAACAGATGGTCATTCATATATTTTTTTAAATTTTATTAATTAAAAAAAATTATAAGAAACAAACATTCCCAACATATACACTCAGCAATTCACAATATCATCACATAGTTGCATATTCATCATCATGATCATTTCCCAGAACATTAGCATCAATTCAGAAAAGGAAATAAAAAGACAACAGAAAAATATAACAGAAAAAAAAATTTTACAGGCCATACCCCTTACTGATCCCTTTCATTGATCACTAGCATTTCAAACTAAATCTATTTTAACATTTATTCCCCCTATTATTTATTTTTATTCCATATGTTCCTCTCATCTGTTGACAAGGTAAATAAAAGGAGCATCAGACACAAGGTTTTCACAATCACACAGTCACATTGGGAAAGCTTTATCATTATACAATCGTCATCAAGAAACATGGCTACTGGAACACAGCTCTACATTTTCAGGCATCTCCCTCCATCCTCTCCATTACATCTTGGATAACAAGGTGATATCTACTTAATGTATAAGAATAAGCTCCAGGATAACCTCTCGACTCTGTTTGGAATCTCTCAGCCATTGACAGTTTGTCTCATTTCACTCTTCCCCCTTTTGGTCGAGAAGGTTTTCTCAATTCCTTGATGCTGGGTCTCAGCTCATTCTAGAATTTTTCTCAATCCCTTGATGCTGAATCTCAGCTCATTCTGGGATTTCTGTCCCACGCTGCCAGGAAGATCCACACCACTGGTAGTCATGTCTCATGTAGACAGGGGGAGTGTGGTGAGTCTGCTTGCTGTGTTGGCTGGAGAGAGAGGCCACATCTGAGCAACAAAAGAGGTTCTCTTGGGGGTGACTCTTAGGCTTAGTTTTAAGTAGATTTGACCTATCCCCTGTGGAGTTAAGTTTCCTATGAACAAACCCCAAGACTGGGGGCTCAGCCTATAGCTTTGGTTGTCCACACTGCTTGTGAGAATATCAAGAATTTGACTTGGGGAAGTTGAGTTTTCCCTCATTCTTATTTTAAAACTAACTTATGTGTGAGACTAAAGCAAAAAATGTTTATTTGGTACAAAATTTGTATTTTCAGTGGTGTATTTTCTAATATAACTTATATGGACAGGTTAATTGAACACCATAAGTACATGGAACCTGGAATAGGGCATAAGATTTTGTAGGTTTGTCCAGAGTGATACCTCAATAAATCCCAGAGTGATTTGAACAGTGAATAAAAAGTATTCGCAAAGTTCCCTTGGGGGAATGGTGAGAAAGGGGGAAAATTCAACTTCCCCATTTGGAGAATGCCTAATAATCCTGCAAACAGTGGGGACAACCGAATCAATAGGCTCAGCCATCAATCTTGGGGGTTGTTCATGTGAAACTTGTCCCTGCAAAGGATAGACTAAGCCTACTCAAAATTAGACCTAAGAGTCACCCCCAGAGAACCACCTTTGCTGGTCAAATGTGGCCTATCTCTCTCTCAGCCAACACAGGTAAGCAAACTCACCCCCCCCCACGTGGGACATGACTCCCAGGGGTGTAAACCTCCCTGGCATCGTGGGACAGAAATCCTAGAATGAGCTGGGACTCATCATCAAGGGATTGAGAAAACCTTCTTGACTGAAAGGGGGAAGACAGAAATGAGAAAAAATAAAGTGTCAGTGGCTGAGAGATTTCAAACAGAGTTGAGAGATTATCCTGGAGGTTATTCTTATGCATTTTATAGATATCCCCTTTTTAGTTTAAGGTGTACTGGAGAGGCTGGAGGGAAGTGCCTGAAACTGCAGAGCTGTGTTTCAATAGCTATGTTTTTTTCTTGAAGATGATTGTATGACGACATAGCTTCTGCAATGTAACTATGTAACTGTGGAAAAAAAACACCTAAAATTGTGGAATTGTAACCCATGTCAAACTCTGAAATATGTTCCACAACTAATTGTGGTGCTGTGCTTTGAAATTTATAGCTTTTCTGTATATATGCTATTTTTCACAAAAAAAAGAAGGAAAAAGAAACAATATGCCATTTCACAGCCATCAAATTGGTAAATGTTTAAAATCTGGCTAAAGGAAAGATGTAGAAAATTTAATTCTGTTATACTTCTGGTGGAGTATAAATTGGTATAACCTTTTGGGGAATGTTGGCAATATCAAGTAAAATTGAGGTTATGAATACTCTACAACCTGAACTCCCACTTCTAAGTCTATTCCCTAGTAGAGGGAAGAGTCATGTACATCTATGAAGAGTCATGTACACTGTTGCATTATTTGTGGTAGTGAAAATTTATAAACAACCTGAAGGACCACCAAGAAGAGAAGGGATTGATGAATTAACCAGAGCTATTTGTACCAGTATGGGTAAACTTAAAAAAATAATTTTATTAAAATATTTTTGTAATTTTTAAAATGTTTTTTAAAAATCCATTGCTCATTTATTTTTAATGCACTTGCTAGAAAATTGAAGTCTTCTCTTTGTGACTATTTCATCTCTACATGAACTCTCTTTACCATCTTATCAATTTTTTCTTCTTTCGTTTGTTAAGAAATTATTTTCTAGCTGTTATTATAGGAAGAACAATACTGTTTCCTGTCTTGTTACAAGATTGTTTTTCCATTCACAAATTCATCATGGTATATTAAAACACAAATGTGGTAGCTATAATCAATAGCAGTAGAACTCTAAATATAATTACAGTGCTTCACAATTTGACTAGGAATGGCAGATTGTAATTTTGATTGCGGTGTGTTGCAATTAATATAAAATTGCCAACAGCAAATACATTTAACCCCCTTTCACACTTGTAATCAGTGAGGCATAAGATAAAGCGTATCAGGGAACACAAATCATCACAAATAAAAGTTCAGGCACATGCAGAAGAAATAACACATCATTTTCTGCTAAAGTCAATTTTCATTTAATGCTTTTGTTTTGGAATTTAAAAAGCCATACATGTGAAAGTGGAAAGACAACCTCCACAGTGGGAGAAAATATTTGGAAACATATCCTCTAAGGGATTAATATCCAGTATATATAAAGAAATCTTACAACTCAACAATAAAAAGACAAACAACCTGTGTTAGTTTGCAAGCTGCTGGATTGCAGTATAGCAGAAATGGAATGGCTTTTTTAAAGGGAATTTAATAAGTTATAAATTTACAATTCTAAGCCTTTAAAAATGTCAAATTAAGGTACCCAAGGAAAGATACCTTCATTCAAGGGAGGCCAATGGGTCAGAAACACCTCTGTCAGTTGGGTAGTCATGTATCTGGCATCTCCTGGTCCCTTCCTCCTGGGCTCCATTGCTTTCAGTCTTTGCTCCTGTGGGAATTCCTCACTTTGCTTCTCCAGAGGTGGTTTTCATCTCTCAGCCACGCTTGGCTCACTCCAGGTTCTGGCTTTCTTCACATCTCATGTTAAGAAACATGACCTGCTGACACCTCATCTGCTGGGCTCCAAGCATCTCCAAACATCCATGTCAATGTTCTCCAACTCTCAGCATCTATGCCAACTCTGATCTGAAGTTTCTGTCAGCTCCATCATTTCTGAGGCTTCTGTCATTTCTGCTCTCTCCAAAATGTTTCCTCTTTTAAAGGATTCCAGTAAGTAAAGGAATCAAAAGTTTCCAACCTACAGTATTGAATTAGGAGTAAAAGAAATGACTGTCTCCACAAGATTGAATCATGATTAAAATGTGGCATAGTAACTGGGGTCCTCTAGAGTAACAGAACCAACAGGAGATGTCTGTAAATACAATATTTATAAAAGTGTCTCACACAACTGTGGGAATGTAAGAATCCACGATTTACGTCCATGAAATATCCTCACAGCAACAGAGAGACCAACACTTGCTTGACCAGATAACTGGACACTATCACCTGGCCAAGCTGACACGTGAACCTGACCAGCACACATGGCATTTCTGGGGTACATAATATTTTCAAACCAGCACACAACCCAATTAAAAACTGGGCAAGAGACTTGAATAGACATTTCTCCAAAGAAGATATACAAATGGCTAAAAAAAAAAAAAAAAAAAAAAGCACATAAAAAGATGCTCAACATTACTATTAGGAAAATGCAAATAACAAACACTATGAGATATCACCTCACACCCACTAGAATGACTACTATCAACCACAAACCAGAAAATTACAAGTGTTGGACAGAATATGGAGACACTTATTCATTGCTAGTGAGAATGGAAAATGGTGCAGCCACTGAGGAAGACGGTGTGGCGGTTCCTCAGAAAACTAAGTATAAAATTACCAAATCCAGAAGAATTGAAAGCAGGGACTTGGATAGATATTTGCAGACAAATGTTCATAGTAGCATTATTCACATCTATCAAAAGATGGAAGCAACCCTAGTGACCATGAACTGATGAATGAACAAACAAAATATAGTATATACATGTAACAGAATATTTTTCAGCTATAAAAAGGAATGAAGTCCTGATATCTGCAACAAACAACATGGATGAAACTTGAGGACTTCTTCCACTGAGTGAAAGAAGCCAGAAACAAAAGAACAAATATTTATGATCTCACCACTATGAATTAATTATAATAAGCAAACTCATAGAGTTAGAATAGAGTATATATAGGTTGCCAGGGGATAAATTGGGGATAGAAAATGGGAAGTTGATGCTTTTACAGAATTTCTACTTAGTTGATTGTAAGGATGGTGGTGATGGCAGCACTTATTGTTGAGTGTAATATTCAGCACTGGATTATATATGTGAATGTGGTGGAAATTTGAGGTCATATATGTTACTAGAACAAAAATTAAAAGATAAAGCATATGACTGTATAACATAGCGAACCTATTATAGGTGATGGACTATAGTACAAGTATAAGTCTGTTCATTCATGAATTATAAGAAATGTATGACACTATCAAAAGGTGTTAATAAGATGGCAGTATATGGGGAAACAAGTACACCTAATGTAAACCAGGGAGTATAGTTAGTACTATTTTAATATTCTTTCATCAGTTGTAACAACTGTACCACACTAACACAAAGTGTTAATAGTGCGGTGGGGTATATGAATATGCTGTAGTTTTTACATGATTTTTTTGTAAACCTACAACTTCTCAAATTAAAAAAAATGATACTAGGACATACTTCATAGGCCTGTGTTTTGGGTGTTTTAAATGAGATAATCCATGTAAATTGTTTCACACAGTGCCTAGAACATAGAATCTCTCAATAAAGTCTCTACTACTCTTAAAAAAAAAAAAGTACAATTATTAAAAAGTGCTATCGTCAATTGTAACAAATGTGCCACACCAATGAAAGGTGTTGGTGGGGGGGGGGTGGAATATGGGAATCTTATATTTTATGCGTGATTGTTCTGAAACCCCCAAGTTATCCAACAAAACAATTTTTTTAAAAAGCAATACTTGGGGCGGGCCGCGGTGGCTCAGCGGGCAAAGTGCTTGCCTGCTATGCCGGAGGACCTCGGTTCGATTCCCGGCCCCAGCCCATGTAACAAAAACGGAGAAACAGAATACAATAAAAAACAAGAAAATGTTTAAAAATGTTTCCCTTTCTTCCTTCCTTCCTTCCTTCTCTCTGTCTTTCCTTTAAAAAAAAAAAAAAAAAAAAGCAATACTTGTGGTAAACCATTTCATCAAATTTACCCACAAAGGTTAGTCAATTTGAAGGGGGAAAAAAGCCGCCCAACGTATCCTATGAAGAGCTTAACTCTTTTAAAGGAACTGGATTATACTGTTCTTTAAATGCTGATTTTTTCCCTCTTATTGAAATGTATTCTTCATAAAGAGAACATTAACAAAAGCAAGGTACCTGGGATCAAAATTATGTAAGCTTCAACTAATCATACTTTCCTGCTAACAGGTCAAATGTGACAAAGTTGTTAGCATGCGTCAGACAGCACTAGCAGCAGATGTCTGTCCTGAGTCTGTACTCAACCACAGAATATGGAAATTCCCCGTGGGGATAATCATACTAAATGCTGGAACCTATAGCCTCTCTTTTCAGAACACTGTTTCACTTTATGAATTTGAAATTGTATTCTAAGAATGAATTTTTCTCTGTATTGCATTGTGCCTCTTATAAAGGTTATCATTCTACACGTAATTATCCAGAATTGCTCAGTATGCAAGCTCTCAGAACAAGTATTAAGTTAGACTCTTCATGGTGAGCTATGAATAACAGGGTACCATTTAATAAGAATTAATTTACAGAGGTCCCACAATCTCCTAATAGAATTCCATGCCCTTCTTTCTAATTCACTCACAGAAAGTAATTTAAGGGTTGAAAGACCTGGTTGATAATTAACCCTCTAGAAAGCTTCAAGGAATAAGGATTTTTTAAAATTATTTTTTAGTTGCTGTTAATGTCCCACAAGCTAACCGTTAAGTACTTTGTCTTCCTCTTCCCTCCCCCCAGGTTTCTGGATCTAATTACAAGTCGTGGCTACAATAAACCTGGGACCCAAAGCTTTTGTTACGGACATTTTGCGCGTCTCACCAGACTTCCTTTTAGTGTTTTATGCATGGGCAGGCATCGGGAATCGAACCCAGGTCACTAGCACAGCAAGCGAGAATTCTGCCACTGAGCCACCTTCGCACTGCTCTTGCCAGGTTTACTTTTGTCTTTCCTTGTAGCCTGTCCCATTTTCTCAAGGATTATGCTTTTCCAGTAGTTCCGAACCCTGGCTGCAAATCAGAATCATCTGAAGAATTCTTTTAAAAATTGTGCCTAGTCCCTTTCTTTCCCTTTACCTCACCAATATTTCTGGGAGTAGGATCCAGGTATTAGCATAGAAACTCCCTAAAATGATTCTAATGTGAACTCAGAAGTGAGAACTATTCCCTGTGCTCTCTCTTCACACTTCTCTTCTTTCCCCTGCCTTTGGCTTAAGCCTATCAAACTTATTTTAGCAGCAGAAATCTTTCCAAGAAGCCCAAAAAAGTAAAACAAATTAAAGGGATAAGCAGTTTCTTATGTACACAAAATCTCTGTTGTTTGCAAAACTGAAGAATTGGCTCATTGGTTCTCTGGATTACAGAGCAGAATTTAAAGTCCACTTTCTCAGGCCTTTCTTGGTGTATCACCCAGAAACATTTTAAAATACTGGCAAAAAAAGGGGGGGGGGCAGCCACAGTGGCTCAGCAGGCAGAGTTCTCGCCTGCCATGCTGGAGACCTGGGTTCAATTCCCGATGCCTGTCCATGCAAAAAAAAAAAAAAATATATATATATATATATATATATATATATATATATATATATATACACATATACTGGCACTATAGTGACTACCAATGCTGCATACTAACAGAAATAAGTTGATAAGAACAACAGCTTCAGTCTTTGAAGCAGTTCTAGGTCTAATGTAGAAGACAGAAAAATAGATTAATCACAATTCAGTGTTCATTTATCCAGCAAACCTTTACTAAATGCCTGTAATGTGTCAAGCATTGCTCTAGGTGGTAGGAATACAGCCGTGAACAAAGCTAACACAATCTCTTTCCTGCCCTGACTTTATGTTCTAACCAGGAAAAATAGACACAAATAAAAAAGAATTATATAGTATGCTAGAAAGGATAGACATGGTGAGGGAGTTACAATATTAAGAAGGGTGAACAGGAAGGCATGGAATACGAGGAGAAAACATGGGAAAGACATTTTTGTAATAAGAAATTGCAATTAACTTGGGTAAAGGCAATTTATTGTGGGGACAACCAAATCAATAGGCTGAGCCTTTGATCTTGGGGTTTGCCCCTATGAAACATATTCCTGCAAAGGATAGGCTATGTCTGCTTATAATTATGCCTGAGTCTCCCTCAGTGTGTTAGTTTGCTAGCTGCCAGAAAGTGATATACAGAACTGGAATGGCTTTTAAAAAGGAGAATTTAATAAGTTACAAGTTTACAATTCTAAGGAAGTGAAAGTACCCAAATTAAGGCACCAATAAGAGGTAATCTTCACTCAAGAAAGGCCGATGGGTCAGGAACACCTGTCAGTTGGGTAGTCATGTGCCTGGCATCTGCTGGTCCCTGGCTCCTGGGCTCCGTTGCTTTCAGCCTCTGTTCCTGTGGAGGTTCCTCACTTTACTTCTCCAGAGCAGGTTTCCATCTCTTGGCCTCCCTTGGCTCTCTCCAGTTTCTGGCTTTCTTAACATCTCATGATGACATCTGCTGGGCTCCAAGTATCTCCAAATATCTGTCTCTGTTCTCCATGTGTCCACTTCTGTGTCGGCTCTTTTTTTGAAGTTTATCTTGGGTCTGAAGCTTCTATCATTTCTCTAGGCTGTGTTGTTTCTGTCAACTCTGACATCTCTCTCCAAAATATTTTCTCTTTTACAGGATTCCAGTAAACTCATCAAGACCCACCTGGAATGGGTGGAGTCACAGCTCCATCTAATCAAAGTTAGTACCTACAATAGTTTGATTGAATGTCATAAGTACTTGGAATCTCAGTAGGACATGAGATTTTGTTGGTTTGTCCAGAGTGATGCCTTGATGAATCCTAGAGTGATTCGATCAGTGAGTGGAAAAGTATTTGCAAAGCCTCCTTCGGGGAATGGTGAGAACAGGGAGAAATTCAACTTCCCCAAGTTGAATTCTTGATATTCTCACAAGCAGTGTGGACAACCAAAGCTATAGGCTGAGCCCCCAGTCTTGGGGTTTGTTCATATGAAACTTAACCCTGCAAAGGATAGGTCAAGTCTACTTAAAATCTAGGCCTAAGAGTCACCCCAAGAGAGCCTGTTTTGTTGCTCAGATGTGGCCTCTCTCTCCAGCCAACACGACGAGCAGTCTCACCACCCTCCCCCTCTCTGCGTGGGACATGACTCCCAGGGGTGTGGACCTTCCTGGCAACGTGGGACAGAGATCCTGGAATGAGCTGAGACTCAGCATCAAGGGATTGAGAAAAACCCTAGAATGAGCTGAGAATTAACATCAAGGGATTGAGAGAAACTTCTTGACCAAAAGAGGGAAGAGTGAAATGAGACTAAGTGTCAATGGCTGAGAGATTCCAAACAGAGTCTAGAGGTTATCCTGGAGGTTGTTCTTGTGCATTATATAAATATTCCTTTTTGTTTTTAATCCAGTATTTTTTTTTTTTACCTTTTTCATTGTGAAATATAACATATGTACAAAAAAGCAATAAATTTCCAAGTACATTTTAACAAGGAGTTAAAGAAAAGTTTTTAAAGTTCGGTATGGGTTACAGTTCCACGATTTTTTGTTTTTTCTCCTAGCTGCTCTAAGACACTGGAAACCAAAAGAAATATCAATATTGTGATTCAGCAGTCATATTCATTTGTGAATCCTATCTTCTTTGTTATATTCCTCCTTCTCTTTTTTCTTTTTTGTAAAAAATAACATATATATATATAGCAATAATGTCAAAGCACATCAGAACAATCAGTTGTACAACAGATTTCAGAGTTTGGTATGGGTTACTATTCCACAATTTTAGGTTTCTACTTCTAGTTCCTCTAAAGTACTGGAGACTAAAGGAAAATCAATATAAAGATTCAACAATCATAGTCATTTATTAAACCCGACCTTCTCTGTAGAGCTCCACCATCACCTTTAATTTTTCTCCAACTCTTTAGGGATATTTGGGCTATTCTCACACTAACTTTTTCATATTGGAAGGGGCTGTCAATAATATGAGGTAGAGGAATGGAACTAGTTGATGTTCTGAAGAGGCTGGCCCCTTTGCATTTCAGGACTTACCTGGTACAGGGACCCATCTGGAGGTTACAGGTTTTTTGAAAGTTACTCTAGTGCATGGAACCTTTGTAGATCTTATATAATGCCCTAGGTATTCTTTAGGATTGGCAGGAATAGCTGTGGTTGGGGGTTGGCAAGTTATGATAGGTAGCAATGTCTAACTGAAGCTTGCATAAGAGTGGCCTCAAGAGCAGCCTCTTGACTCTATTTGACTCATTCACTGATACCTTATTTGGTACACTCTTTTCCTCCCTTTTGGTCAGGATGGCATTACTGATCCCATGATGTCAGGGCCAGGTTCATTCCTGGGAGTTATCTCCCACGTCGTCAGGGAGACTTTCACCCCTGATGTCATATCCCATGTAGCAGGGAGGGCAATGGTTTCATTTGCAGAATTGGGCTTAGAGAGAGAGAGGCCACATCTGAGCAACAAAAGAGTTCCTCCAGATGTGACACTCAGACACCTGTAGTAGACTAAGTTCTCCACTATATACATAAACTTCACAAGAGCAAACCTCAAGATCAAGGGCTTGGCTTATTGATTTCGGTGTCCCTAACATTTGACACAGTATCAGGAGATACATTAAGCTATACAGGATTAAAGGCCTTCATTCTTATTCTGGGCTTGTGTGTTTGAGTTGTTTAAATTATCTATCCAGACAGGTTGATTTAGGTTATATACTACAGAAAATTTAGGTTCTGATCAAAATAAACCTTTCTTCTTTTGATATCAAAGAGTTGATGAGTTTCTAAAATATAGACGATGTCTTCCTTACCCCTGTATTCTGAGCTACCTTAATCCTGACCTGATCAGTTTTATTCTTATTTGTAAATACCAAGTTACACATATCTAAAACAGCATCTCAAAATCCAGAAATAACAATTACTCACTCTGGACTAAATGTGGCTACTAGAAAAGTTTATAATCTAAACCCCTGTTTTCTTATAAGTATTTTCTAAATGAGACCGTGCAATACTTGCTATTTTGTTTCCGGCTTATTTTGCCCCATCAAATGTCTCACAGGTTCGTTCACAATGTTGCCTGCCTTACAACTTTGTTTCTTCTTGTAGCAGCACACTATTCAATCAGATGTATATATCATTCTACTCCTCCATCAGTGCATCTGTGCTAGTTTGTTAGCTCTGGAATGCAATATATCAGAAATAGTGCAGCGTTTAAAAAGGGGGAATGTATGAAGTTGCAAGTTCACAGTTCTAAGGCCATGAAAATGTCCCAATTAAACCAAGGATATAGAAATGTCCAATCAAAGGCATCCAGGAAAGACATGTTGGTTCAAGGTGGCTGATGAAGTTCAGGGTTTCTCTCTCAACTGGCATCCAGGAAAGACATGTTGGTTCAAGGTGGCTGATGAAGTTCAGGGTTTCTCTCTCAACTGGAAAGGCAGATGGCAAACATGGTGAAATCTGATAGCTCTCTCTCCAGGCTCCTTGTTTCCTGAAGCTCCCCTGGGGGGGTATTTTCCTTCTTCATCTCCAGACGTCTCTAGCTGCCTGGGCCTTCTCGTGACTCTCTTGTGACCCCCTTGTGGCTGTCTCCTGGCTCTCATCCTTCTCTCCAAAATGCTTCCTCTTTTAAAGGATTCCAGTAAACTAATCAAACCCCACCTGGAATGGGTAGAGTCACATATCCCTCTAATCCAAGGTTATTACCCACATTTGGGTGAGTCACATCTCAGTGCCGATAATCTAATCAAGTTTCCACATACAGTGTTGAATAGGGAGCAAAAGAAATGCTTGTTCCCACAAGATTGGATCAGGATTAAAACATAGGCTTTTCTATGGCACATAATCCTTTCAAACTAGCACAGCATCCTTCGGTCACCTCCATTCATTGGGCATCATGTATAATGTCCAAAATCAACAGTCCATCAACACTCTCAATTTTAGATAATTTCTTTGTTCCCAAGAGAATGATAACCAATAAATACACGCTCACCAAATAGAAAATCTAAACCTCCCCTTAACTGTTGTCCCTCCCCCATTATTTACCCTTGGTGTTCCTGTGGTACCATTGAGGTTTTCCTATTAAATATAGCCCATGGCATGCAATAGCAGCTTTCCCCCATTCCCTGAACTTATATACTCTGTACAAGAATCATACCTTTGTAGGAGTTCATGCAAGATCTTATTTATATTTGTAGTGTTAATCGATGGGACACATGGGTATATATATACAACCCCTTTCAATCATGTTCATCTTCAATATGGTAATATTACTTATAGACCTACTAATGAACCTCCTTCATGTCTATCTATTCCCTTACATTTGAGTTCAACCTTGTTAGCTAATGGCTCACTCATCTCTAGCTTCTGTGTACCTCTAGGTCTCCTATATTCTGTATTATAAGCCTTTGATTTTATCTTTACCAAGGTCATAAAAGTGGAATCATAAAGTATCTGTCCTTTTGTATCTGGCTTATTTTACTCAGCACTATGTCCTCAAAGCTCATCCATCTTGTCTTATGCTTCAGGATATCATTTCATCTTAGTGCTGGATAATATTCCATCCTATCTATATACCACATTTTTAAAATTCACTTGTCTGTTGATGGGCACTTGGATTGTTTCCATCTTTTTGGCAATTGTAAATAATGCTGCTATGAACATCAGTGTACAAATACGTTTGTGTTACTGCTTTCAGCTCTTCTGGGGTATATTCTGAGCAGTGATATTGCCAGGTCATAGGGCAATTCTATATTTAGTTTTCTGAGGAACCACCAGACTGTCTTTCATAGCAGCTCTATTATATATTCCCACAAGCAGTACATAAGTGTCCCAATTTCTCCACACCCTCTCCAACATTTGTAGTTTTCTGTTTGTTTAATAGCAGCCATTCATATGAATATGATGTCATTGTAGTCTTGACATGCATTTCCCTTATAGCTGATGAAAATGAGCATCTCTTCATGTGCTTTTTAGTCGTCTGTATTTGCTCTCCAGAAAAATGCCTATTCATATCTTTAGCCCATTTTATAATTGGGTTATTTGTTCTTTGGTTGTTGAGTTGTATAAAACCCTTATCTGATGTGTTTGCCAATAGATTTTTGACAAGAATACCAATACTGCTCAATGGGGAAAAGAGAGTTTTTCAACAAATGGTGCTGGGAAAACTGAAGTAAAAATAGACTTCTTCAAAACTGAAAATGTTTGTGTCAAAGGACTTCATCACATAAGTAACAAAGACAACATACACAATGGGAGAAAATACTTGGAAACCACATATCCAATAAAGGATTAAGTATCCAGAATATATAAAGAAATCCTACCACTCAACAACAAAAAGACAAAACAATTTTTAAAATAGGCAAAAGATATGAATAGATATTCCCCTAAGGAAGATATACAAATGACCAAAAAGCACATGAAATGATGCTTAACATCATTAGCCACTAGGGAAATGCAAATCAAAACCACAAAGAGATACCACTTCATATCTATTAGAATGGCTGCTATAAAAAAAAAAAGGAAAGTAACAAGTGTTGGAAAGTTATGTGGTGAAATAAGAACACTCATTGTCAGTGGGCATGTAAAATGGTGCATTTGTGGAAAACAGTTTGGTGATTCCTCAGTGTGCTATTTGAAAATGTTGTGTACCCCAGAAAAGCCATATCCTTTAATCCTGATTCAATATCATATGGTGGAAATCCTTTGATTAGATTATCTCCACAAAGATGTGGTGCACCCAATTGTAGGTGTGGCCTTCCGATTGATGGAAATGTGACTCCACCCATCCATGTAGGTCTTGATTAGTTTACTACAATCCTTTAAAAGGGGAAACATTTTGGAGAAATTGCAGATGCAGACACTTGGCGAACAGTTGCTTCAGAGCTGATAGAGACATGGATGTTTGGAGATGCTTGACGTGCTGACAGAGAGCAGATGCCTAGGTAAGGATAGCACCCAGCAGATGTCGCCCTGTGCCTTTCCATGAGATACTAAGTAAGCCAGAATCAGAGTTGTGTCCCGGAGGAACTAAGTGAAGGCTCACAGATATTCAGAGAGGAAACCACTGGCATCAGAAGCTGGAAGCAGTCAACAGGAAACAAAGACCAGTAGAGGCCGGCCACATCCCTTCCCAGATCAGCCTTCCTTGAGCCAAGTTATCTTTCTCTGGATGCCTTAGTTTGGACATATTTATGGTCTTGGAACTGTAAACTTGTAGCTCGTTAAATTCTCTTTCAGCAGCATTAGCAAGCTAATATACTCAGGAAGTTAAATACAGAATTACCATATGACCTGGAAATTCCACTGCTAGGTATATACCAAGTAGAGTTGAAAGCAGGGATTAAACAGATCTTTGCATACTGATGTTCATAGCAGAATTATTCACAATTACCAAAAGATGGAAGCAACCTAAGTGTCCATCAATAAAAGAATGGAGAAAACAAAACGTGCTATATATATAGAACAGAATATTATTCAGCTGTAAAAAAAAAAATGAAGTTCAAATACATGAAACAACATGCATGAATTTTGAAGACATCATGTTGAGTGAAGTAAGCAAGACAAAAATGACAAACATGTATATCACTACTATAAAATAATTAAATATGCACATTCATAGTAATTAGAATACAGGTAACGAGGAGGGGGTTGGGGGGAATGAGGATTTAAAGCTTAATCACTCAAAATTTCTGTCTGGCGTAAGGAGAAGAGTTTTAGTAGTGGATGGTTGTGATAGTAAGATGGTAATTAACACCATTGGATTATATATATTTGGTTGTGATTAAAAGTGAGAAATTTTAGGTTGTATGTATATTATTAGGGTAAGAACTAAAATAAAACAAAGACTGCAAAACAGTGAATTCTAATGTAAACAATGTACTATATAGTTAATAGTACAATTATAAAAATCTTTCAATTTTAACAAAAGCACCACACTAGTGCAATGTTAATGTTAGGAAAACTGTGCATTTGGGGTATATGACAACCCTGTATCTCCTACATGATTTTTCTGTAAACCTACAATGTCTATTTAAATACATATATATAATTTTAAAAATTAATGAAACAGCTAAGTAAGTCAAGTAAAAGGTATCTATTTCTTCACTGCTACCGTAAAATTTGAAAAGCAATGTCGATTGGAGGATCACATAATTGCTTGTTTAAGCTTGAATGCAAGTTATTTTGTTTTAATCTGGCTTGGAAATTTATTATTTCCAAAACCCAAAAATGTTCTGCCCAGCTTTCCTCAATTCACTTGTCAACTTTGGCTATTGTTATTTCAACTACCATCAGCCCAGAAGTTTTACTGGTACAATCAAATACAGAACGTGAATATGCATGTGCAGTTGGCCTTATGCAGTACAGATCATTTTACTTCTCGCTACCTATATCTTGGAATATGGGAACTGGTCAGTTCTCCATCTCTAAGCTTCTATTTAAGTAGGCACTTTGGCTATCTGGTTCCTCTGTTTATCTACACTGGGCAGATAGCAGACAATAAGTAGATGAATGAAATTGATAGAACAGTAGTCATGATGAGTAGATGTATTTTACATTCTTAAAAGGATGGTCAGAAGTAATTACTAACAAACTAATATAATCCTGCACTTGTTCTGTGAGTTCTCACTAAAAGTCAAATTTGAACAGGCTTGTTTATCCTGGGACTCATATATTTAACTTAGTGTCACAACTAAGCTATTGCCTTGAGGGTGTAGAGAAGCACCTATAAAATGTTGGGGACACTGCCATGCTTCCTGAGTAGGAAAACAGGCCAAGAGAAAGAGCCCAAACCAGAGTTACATAAGTATTAAGAAGTTTGGAATTTTTACTCCTCTTCCCCAACCCTATATCCACAGAGGATAAAACCCAGCAGCAGTCTAGATTTTGCTTTCTGGAAGAATCAGAAGATACAGAGTTTGCTGGTAATGAAAGCATCATGGATAGGGGAAGGGACTTGAGGAGAGTATAAAGATTTGAAACAGAAGCTGTAAGGAATAGGATAATGAAAGAATTGCCAAATAGCATCAAAAGGCTGGGCTGGGATTTCCTATCATAAATTTGTTGTATGATTCATTTTTAAAGGATCTTTCTCAGCAGCCCCTATCAATCTAACTGTACAAGCAAAGGAAATGGACAAATGGCTGAGTCAGTCAGAAATTAGCAAGAGGAGGGTAGAGAATTGAGGGTGTTGGTGACTGTCAAGGGGAAAAAGTAGACCCAGAACTGGGACTGTCAATTTTAAAAATTAGTAGTGACACTGGATGGTAAAGAACAAAACTATGAGATAGTTTGGGTTTTAGAATGGTAATTCAGGTTCTAAAGCTACATGGATAGCAAGATAACAGAGGATGGAGAGGTGACAATAGCAGTTGAGTATTGCCAGGTTGTTGTTTGCCTAAAGCTTAGACAAAAGCCCAGAGAATACTAGCAAAACCTAAGAAATCCTATTTAAGTACATTATAATAACATTACCTCGATAATCGTTACAAAGTTACCACACTAATGCAAAATGTTAAACATGGGAGTTTTATGAGAACTTTGTATTTTTTGCATGATCTTTCTGTAAACCTACACCTTCTCTAAAAACAAAAAAATTTTAAAGTCTGATTTAACTTCCCCAGAATAATTACTCTTTAAGCTTGATTTATGATCAACATAAATTATTTTAAGAGTTAGGGAGTTAACGCCTAGTTCCAGAATAGTCACCACTGTTTTAACTTTCTGTAACAAAGTACGATTCTAATTCGTTCTTGCTAAATCGGTCAGTTGATTGATGAAATTTAACATAGGGTATAAGTTCCTTCCAGGGAACTGAAAAGCTACAAAGGCCAAGCATACAACTTTTATATATAGTAGAAGTGAAGATGACACACCAAATTATTAGCAATATTATTTCTAAGTGGAAGGTAAGATACTGGGAAATTAAAAAGGGTTTCTTTCATCTTTTCTTTACTGTACATCAAAAGGCACAAATCAAACAGACGTTTGAAGTTTTGGCTGCATGAAGTCCAGTTATGTAATAGTTAGGACAACTCCAAGTTGTACGAAGACTTTTTAGCTTACCTTGCACTCTTTACCCATTAATTACACTTTTCTTAAATTTTTTAATAAAAACCTACTCTGAATAAATCATTTGCTAAAACTAATCCCTGGATTTTATAATCAGTCAACAGTAGCCCCAAAGCAATGAACTTCAAATGAACTCTACATGCTTTAGTATCTTCAATTCACATAGGGAGACCCGATTCTTTTGAAGGTAAGCATTAGCTGGCATTTAAATGCTCTGCTACTGAAATTCACCCAATTGACCAGATTCTCTTTTTTTCTTCTCCCTGGAAATGAATCCAAGACCAGATTCCTTTTGATAAAGTTTCATGGAGAGTCAGGGGCTATTACAAACAAAACAAAATAAAACACCCAGAGAGATGTGAGAGAAAAGAAAATGAAAAAGTCTGTATTTACTGACACAGAGCTCCTCAACATGTTGGCAAGAGAAAAAAGCAACTTGCAAATCATATACATAGAAGGACACAATTTGTAAAAATAAAAAACCTGCAAAACTATTTTTATATGCAAATATATATGAATATTTTTACATAGAAAATAGGTAATTGAAGAATATGTATCAGAGAACAGTAGCCACCATTTGGGAGGGGGCACTTTTAGAATATCTTTATTTTTTATTCTTTTTCTAGACTTACTTTTCTTTATATAATTAAATACAAAATAAGAAATTTTTATACTTCTAGGAAGTACTATATTATGGTTTTCTTAAAATAGTTCGCTACTGAAGTTTGGCAAACATAACTGTCACTTAAATTTCAACATTATACTTTTTATCTCTTGCTACCCTTCAACTTTCTCTATTTGCTTTATACATGTTCAAATTTAAGAACATTCTATTCGCTTTTCTTCAGCACTTCATAACAAACAGAAAGGCAGAGCTGCCAGGAAGTCTCAAAATCAACGATGAGAATTGTTACAGGAGGAATCTAGGCCTTTTGGTAGGTAGCCCCAACTCTTAATTTGTGGCTTTAATGTGATGCATTTGGAAATGTGTACAGGCTTCTGAGAGGAAGAAGATGCTTTATGAGTAAGGTTCTTGCTGGGTGTGCTGTGTAACCATAATTTGTCCAGGTCCACATTTATCTACTGCACAGAAAATATGCAATATATTCAAAAGCACACTAAGCTCTTTAGAAAAGAAATGATATATAAATCCTGGACAGAAAAGCAGGGCTAAAGATCCATCAAATTAAAGCAGTACTTGTTTACAAGAGGAGCACTTCTACTTCAATTTTGAAACTTTTTTAAAAGAGTATTTCTGTATTCTTTCATGACATATAATTAAAGTACTTAGAATTTAGGAACACTTTGTTCTAAATATGTGATTAACTTGTCTTATTGAAAAAAGAAAAGCCAAAATCAGACATATGTATAGCATTAATTTTGGTGCACAACACCTAATACTTGACTGTTACAGCTGACTGAAAATAACAGATGAGCAACATGCCAGAATCAACGCCTACTATGAAATCAAGTAAATGCATATGTTCAATGAACCCCACCTTTTAATTAATATCACGTTAATATATTTTGCAATTCATAAGAGTCCTCAAGGATCTACTCAGTCTCTTTATCTTTAGATATTAATGTAAGGCTCCTTCTGATCACTAATACGTACACCCTTTGCTAGACCTCAGCATGTCAAACGGGTACAAATTATGTATTCCCTCTGTCACACTGTACCCATAAAGAAAACTGAAAATTCTCTAATGACAAACAGAAGTCAAAAGATAATTTCAAAAGTTAAAGGCACAAATCAAACTTACTTCTGGAGACAATAAGTGGTAATTATAAGAGTAAATTATATTATCTAGAGATAATACAAGATCAACATTCCAGATCCCTGATAGCGTTTATACTACAGAAAATTGCAAATAATGTATTAAAAGAAAGGGTATCTATTTTTTTGAAATGTTCTAAATATTTGGCACAATGCATTGCTTGTCTTATTAGAAACTATCTGATAAAAGTAATATATTTTTCAATGTATTAAAAATAGTTGCCAGGTTTTAAGGTTTTATATTGACCTTTTAATCTATTCCTCACTACTCTGCTTCCTTATTTCCCTCATTTTAACTGTTATCACTGAACCTAAAAATTAGTATCATTCTTCTTCCTTACTTTATGCCAAATAAAAAATACTCCACTTATAATATATGGCTAATATTAAACCAAGTATTTAAACTTAGCTGTAACAGCCACAGCTTTAGGGTATTCTAGGGAGATACCCCAGAACAAAACAAATTCAAACAAAATATTTCATAGAATAATTTGATGCTTTTTTTTTAAGATTATGGTTTATCCCCAAATTGTTGAAATAGACATTTTTAAAAACAATAATCTTCCCAGGTAATCATAGTCAAACAAGAAGCAGAATATCCATCATCATTACAGAAGCAATGATTGTGTAATTTTAACATAATATTCAGCATTTTCAGTGGCTATCTTAAACCAATTTTCAATAGTATGTTAAAGGTACATACTTAACACTTGAAAAACTACCTAATTACTTACTACTTATATAACACAGTAACTGGTGTCTTAATAGCACAATTGTTTAAGGACAGAAACACAAAACATACATTAAGTTGGTGAAGAAAGTATCAGGAAACTTTCCTCAGCTATGGTTTATTGTGTCTTTAGTTTTCTTTTGCTTATATACTGTAGTTGATTGGTTCTGTTTCAGTGTTCTTTTTTCCATACTCCTGTCTAAAGACCTTTTGAGCCTCAGGGCAACAGGTATACCATATTATGTATCATTGCTATCAAATTAGCCTAAATTACAGGTAAAGAAAAAAGAAGAATGAAATGCTTGAGGTTAAGACACAAATAATCCAAGGCAGAGTAAAGAAAAAATATGGATACATATGGAGAGTGGTTGGGCCTCACCAATAATTTACAGGTACCTCTGGAGCAGAGGCTCCTATATGGATTTTATACCATTAAAATACACATCAAAAATTAAATGTGCAGCTTTCCAACTATCAGCCTCTACAAGTACTTTGGAATCAAGTTCAATTTCATCTCTAACTAGTTTTTAAAAATGTACTTCACTCCAAGGAAGAACTTATTTCTCACCTACACCAACAGGAATGGCAAAGCTCTCTTTACTCCCTCTGAAAGAATCAGGAGGATAAAAAGTTTCTGTTTCTTTATTTGTATTTAGGATGCTTGCTGCCTCTCCCCACTAACTTCATATAAAACCAAGAGATTACACAGAGTACAGTCATCCCATAAAAGAAGACAATTTAAACTCACCTTCCTGAATCTTCCCACACCCACCCTCCCAAAATATAAAGAACAGAGAGGGCAGTGCTTTAAGTTTGGCAAGGACAATACTCAAAGAAAGTGAAGTAAGGACTTATGGAGCACATAATACTAAATTAAAATTCTAACATCACAAGGTGTGTCCATTCAACTTTTAACCCATTTGAGAAAGCTTAAGCTATTAATTTTAAAATATGGTAATACCTTTTCAGTAATTTTAATCTCCTAATTGCTCATGCTAACAGCTTTATCGCATACTACTGCCTTTTATTTACTTTTATAGAAGTAAATCCAGGGACCATTCCTTTATTGTAGATCTAACACTTACTAATTTTCCAAGCATGACAGAAAATGGAAATATATATATATGTGTATATATATTAGAACAAGAACAATTTATGTTAATTACCATAATCTGTGTTCCTTCTGTGAGCAGCGCCTGATTCTATTAAAATTAAATTCAGTCTTATGCTTTAAAAAAATGAAGGACTAATTTACAAAGTATACAAGAATATAATTTTATAATAAATCTTTCCAGTGTTTGCTATAACTGCATTACATGAAATACTTCTCTTCAAAGAAACTCAGAAGGATAGCTCTTACACAATAAAACAAAACTTTCTGTGTTCATCTCTGGCAAGCAATGAACAAACACAGATTGTTCATAAAAAGATCTAAAAGTGCTGCCTCAGGAGCATAAGCTACCACTAATATACTTGTATGCATGAATTCTCGGTAAGTGACTACCATCTGGGACCTCTCTCTTCCTCTCTCCTCATACCAGTGGATCTATCTCATATAAAGCCTAAGAGAAAACTAAAGCTGTTAACAGAAGTGAAACCCAGCATGCTCCACTTAAATACTTCTAAGGTAACCATTGTAAAAGTCATCTCTTTTATTCCCCCAAGAACAAAAACCCAAACCAAAAAGCAAATGCTGACTTGGTCATCAGATGCATTTACAGAGGCAAAAAATGTGACAAAAGCAGTAGTTCAAGTAAAATATGTGTGGAACTTTAAATACACCCACTTTCAAGTTAAGACAAAAGTGAAGGGGATTTATGAATTTTTTTATCAGAATCAAAAAGCTTAGGCATCATCACCAAATGTTAATTTACTTTACAGTCATCAACGAGACTACTGTATATATTTTTGCACCTTGCGCTTGTAAAAGCAGATAAAATATTTAATATGTAATTTACACCATATTTTACCAGCTTAGCATACAGGATGTATATAGATTATATCAAAGTAGTAGACAGTTAGGGACCTGTGCAAACCCTGCAAAAATAGTACTTCAGGTATCTGCTAATTAAAAACAAAACCAAAATCAGTTTGTGTTTAGAAGTGATACAATTCAAACTACCACAAAATACAAAGGGCTGCAAAAATGTATACCATTCAACAACATATATAAGTTATTAAATAAAGATTTGATTTAAAAGAATATAAATGAAGCCTTTAAGTAGGTCTTTTCTACATGCATATTATTTCTCATGAAAGAAAAAAATATGTAAAAAGGCCATTGGTAATTGCTTTAACATTTGTAGAAAATGCCAATTCTCTGGTCACAACCCACTAAGTTTAGCACTTAAGGTCTCTGCAGTGTTACAAATGTAATTTAAAATACTGTTAATCCTATAACTCCATTGGTAAAATAATGTGACTCCGAATATGGCAGTCTTCATGTTGAGAGCAATGATCCACAGTTTTTTTTTCTTTTGTTTTGTTTGATTTTTTTTAAATTTCTTATGCCTGAACAGTTATCCAGAAGAACAGCACCCTCCGCCACTGCTCTGGGCTTGAGGCTCATCGTCGATAATCTGTACACCTCGCCTTGCAGCTCCTGGTTGACTGGAACCATTGCCCTTTGCCCTTTCATCCACTTGTGCGGTTTCTATCATCCCTTTAAGAAGGAGAAACAAGAATTATTAGTACCTTATTTTTTTAGTTTTCTCTTTCTATTTCAATACCACTATGACAAACATTTCTGACTTTCATCCAGTAAAGAAACTGAAGGTAATAAAGATTTTGTCAGGTCACTAAATAATTTTAACTGCTAAAATACTAGCAACAAATGTATTTGTCCAGCGGTATAATGGCCACAGTGACATCGATACAGTATAATTTTTGTTTTTAACCAACAACAATGTAGAAATATAATCATTAAGATTTTCTAAATCCAAGTACAAGTGATTTTAGGGTCCTGGATTTTTTTCCCTAGAAATGTAACACTTTTAAGCAAATGTTATTTGAGAAGAATGAAAGAATTTTAAGATCAGGGAAGAAGAACAAAGCTGGAGGACTCATATTATCTGATTTTAAGACAATATAAAGCTTCATTAATCAAGCCAGTGTGACAATGATTAAAAGAGAGACACACAAAGATTGGTGGAAGAGAAAACAAAGTCCAGAAATAGACCCACATACATACAGTCACTTGGTTTTTGACAAATGTGCCAAAGTTATTCAGGAAAGAAAGGAGTATCTTTTTAAGAAATAGTACTGGAACTGGACATCTACATGTAAAAATAACTTTGGGTCAAGCAAAGAGTTCTCATATAAGACACAAAATAACATGAATCATAAAATAAAAATTTATCAATTGGACCTCATCAAAGTTGAAAACTTCTGCTAAGAAACAATGTTGAGAAAATAAATGGAAAATACAGAGGAAAAAGGGTACTTAAGACAGAACATGGTTCCCAAACTTGGGTACAGAGACTGCTCTCAAACAACAATGGTTTTTAAAAACTGAGGTGTGTAGGACAATCTACCAAGACAAAATAAGAAAATATCACAAATTCTATTTCTACTTATTTTTTCTCAAAATTTCTTATGTATGTTTTATATGTATGAAATAAATTGAAACTTGTACAAGTTATAGAATTTTTAATAACAGACGGGCAATACTCAAAAGATTTTCAGCAAATATGTCAGATTTATTAACATTTGGAAATCAGTAATCTAGCGTTAGCTACTTAAAGTCTGATCTGAGGACCAGTATCATTATCATTTAAGAGCTTATTATAAATGAGACTCTAAAGTTTCACACCAGAATTACCAATATAAAACCAGCATTTCAAGTTCTCCAAGTGATTCACATGCATATTGAAGCTGGATAAGCAATGATCTACAGCAGTGGTTCTCAACTATTAGTGTGCATCAAAACCATAAGGAGGATTTGTTAAAAAACTGATTATGGCACTACCTACCGAGATTCTGACTTAGTAGGTATGGGGAAAGCCAAAGAATGTGATAGAAATGCATGTTCTCAAGTGATGCTGATGCTGCTGGCTCAAAAGACTTCACATTGAGATTCACTCTTCTAGAAGATTTATGAACTACCTTTAGGAATTCATAAAACTGCAATTTACTACAAAGTTTGTGTATATGCACTGTGGCAGTTAGAGTCAGTTGTCAACTTGGCCAGGTGACGGCACCTAGTTCTATTGCTGTGGACATGAGCCAATGGTACATGTACCTCATCTGTGGCTCATTACATCTGCAGTCGGCTAGGAGGCATGCCTGCTGCAATGAATGGCATTTCACTTAATTGGCTGGTGCTTAAATGAGAGAGCGCAATGTAGCACAGCCCAAGCAGCTCAGGATACCTCATCTCAGCATTGGCAGCTCAGCCCAGGTCTTTGGAGATGCAGAAAGAAATCACCCCAGGGAAAGTTGTTGGAACCCAAAGGCCTGGAGAGAAGGTCAGCAGAGATTACCCTGAGCCTTCTCACGTAAGAAAAGAACCTCAGATGAAAGTTAGCTGCCTTTCCTCTGAAGAACTAACAAAATAAATCCCCTTTTATTGAAAGCCAATCCGTCACTGGTGTGTTGCATTCCGGCAGCTAGTAAACTAGAACATGCAAATTTCTCTAGAGACGGAAAAACCATAAGTTTTTCAAATTCTCATGAAAGTCTGAGGCCCACAAATTCAAAGAATACAATTTGATAGTCATTTATCAAAAAGGGGTTACCATTCTTCTGTAGACTTGGATTTCCCTACACATGTAAGCACTCTATTGGCTGAAATGAAAGCGCACTTCCAGGCTGTACAGAAACAAACTTATTTTTCTACCCCCATACATCTATACCATTATTTTGAAGCAAATCCCAGACATTTAATTTTATTGAAAATACTTTAACATGCCTCTCTAAAAGATAGGAACTTTTTAGAAAGCATAACTGTAATACCAAAATTACACCTAAAAATTAATATCTGAGTATCAAATATACAATAAGCATCAATACATCATAACTGTTTCATACATGTTCTTTTTCATTGCTTTGTCAAATCAAGATCCAAATAATGTCCATCCACTGCAACAGGTTGCTACTACTCTTAATTGTGCCTTGGTCTATAAGTTCCCCTTCCATTTTACTTTTAACAGATTTGCACTTATTTTAATGTGTATTTAAAACATAGTGTATATATGATTTCATAGCCATTACTGCTTGAAACGGTGGTTAAAGTAGGTATTTAAGCTTTAAAAAGTGAGTTAACCAAAAGAAAAAATATTAATAATCATGGATAAATAGCTAAGTAAAAATTAATCAATGTGCTCGCTAACAAGGATTAGTAAACATGACAGTAAATATTGTAAATTTTTTTTAAAAAGTTATTTTAAAACATACTAGATCTGAATATGCCTACTTTTACAAAGGTCAAGAAAGAGTTCCTCAATTCCTTTGTTCTGTTTGGCTGAAGTATGGTAATGTTTCGCCCCCACAGATTCTGCATACCTAAAAAAAAAAGTAACGTAAGTGATTGATAAAGAAATTTTTCATGTTTTTTCATGGCTGTTATTTGAATTTCTTATAGTAGCAATTTTAGTGACTGATTATTAATTAACCCAAGTTTAGTGAATAAGATTATATAGCTGCTCAATATCTTTATACACTGAACCACACTTTACATAAGAACACAAATCTAACAAGATTTGAAGTTCTTACCCACTAACATAGAGTCCAAATACTTTAAACATTTTTGTGACTCACTGCCTATTTAATTACCAGGTTTTTTTTTATCACTCATGTATTTTTTACTGAAATCAAAAAGGGAAGTGAGAGCAGATTGTCTTTAAATAGGTTAGAATGTAAATATATAATTATGATTCACTGATTCCAATAGCTCAGTCTACATAAAGAGGTTTGAATAGTATCTAAATTATTAAAGCATACTATAAAAAAAGCATACTATAAAAAGCAAAAGATCTTAACTTGTACCAGGGAATGATTGGGGGACATAACACTTACGATTCTGCTTCTTGAATAGAAACATGTCTCTCCTTTTCCAAGTCTATTTTATTACCTAATTTGAAAATACACATATCAATGTTTAATATTGATTAACTTTACAACAAAATTAAGTCAACTCATATATACAACTGCCATTTTGATCACCAAGAAAAATATTACAAATTCTCATTCAACTTCTAAATGTCCTTGAATTATAAAGTTAATCTCTATGATATGAGGGTTGATCATGGCTGTCAAGATGAATGTCTGATCCTCCCCCAAATGATTTAAGGTACATCCCTCCTCAAGTTGCATCCTCTGTCACAGAAAACAACTTTTTCACAGAGAAGAGCAATATTCCTTGATTTAGGTTATACCATGGACAAAGATTCCCCTGGGAACAGTGGTATAAGCCTATGATTCTTGGTCAATTGTAAATGGCCAATAGTTACAGCAAAAATTTTCTCCATAGTGCTTAGAGGTAGTCAATAACTGAGGAAGGCTACTTTATGTTTTACTAAAACATATTAGGTTAGTCTTTTGGATCTTAAGAATATTTTGGTTTCCTGACTGATGTATACTTATTAACAAAAGAATTAGAATGTATGGATTAAGTACATCATAGGGGGGGACTGTACTGTTTGCTTAAAAAAAATTTAATATGCATACATCATGCACATTCAGGAGCCCTGCAGATAACTTTTTTTTTCTCCTTAAACAAAGGAATCAAACTGGGTTTACACTAAAAGCCAGGGGAACAAAAATGAACAAAACTGCTAAATGCAGATTCCTCAAGGAATACAAGACAGAATTTAGGGTGAGTGAACTGAAAGTACAGATTGTTCAAGGTAATGGAAATAACAGATAGGAATGAGGGGGAAATACCCTAAGGAAAAACATTTCAAGAATATACATATATTTTTTCTATTATGACGTATGGGGAAAAGGAAACTTTGCAAATAAGGTCATTTTTTTCCTTGAGCTCTTAGAGTCTAGAAGACAATTTCAAATATAGATATTTCCTAAAGCAATGGAGTAAACACCCAATGAAAAGAACCCAGAGGTTCTGTAAATTAAAGGCCTCAAATAATTTCAGCAATTAACTGCTAGCAGCTGCAGGAATTATTTGAAACCCACAGCCTCAGGATGAGAGAGAGGAAAGCAGACTATACTAAAACTCAGTGGGTACCAACAAATTCAGTAATGAACTCTTCCTTCTTTAAACAGTTATCTATTTATCTCAGCAAGAAGTTCCATATTAGTTCTGATTTCCTACATTATAGTTTTTCAATATAAGTTTTAATTTGCTAAATATTATAGCCAATACATCCAACGGTCATCAGAGAAAACTCATTTCATACTACAAAGAATGCAAAAAGCACCACCTAGTGGCTACTGGCTTGAGCAAACAGGCACAATGATACTACATTTCTAAAAGAGATAAAATAGTATTGTCCCTTATAGTCAGCAAGGAGATTTTTGTTCTAATTAAACAAAACCCTATAAAATTTTTTTAGATCTTTAATTCCTCTTTTTCAAAATTCCACCAGAATCACCTATAAAAAGAATGACGATATTGAAAGCAGATAATCTCTTTACTGTCTCAAATGAACATTTAGGGAAAATTATTCAGATACAACTTTAATACTATTTTAAAAAGCTACTAAGCTATTATTAAAACAGCTCTTTTAATATAACTATCATTCTAAGTTTAAAAAAATTTTAAATCCTGCTACTAAATTTTAAGTAGTACCTCTTTGTACGAACCAGTATTCACAATAAATTGCTAGCGCAAACTAAGTCACAGAAATCTGACCTATTAGTGACTAGACATCTTTCCAAAGCTATAAAACTTCTGTTTTGCTCCCATATTCTCTTAAAAGCAAGACAGTGAAAGAAGCTTTGAGCTCATATCTGCTTCAATACTACCAAGCAGCTACATAGGGAAATTTCTGATAAACTGAAAACAAGGACAACCACCAAAGGACCAACTTGAAAGTATAGTACAATGAAGATTATAAAGACAAAAACAGGCTGGAGGTGGGGGGAGGGGGGCAGACTCCTCCTGCCAAGAAGAGTACAAAGTTTATCTTCTGTAAAAGTATGTATTTGAATTAGGAACATGAAAGGATATTAATATGCCCAATGATAAGGGTGTCAATTCTATCCAAAGTGATGAACAGACTGAATGTAATCCCCCCAAAACTCCAAAAACCTTTACAGAAATGGAAAAGCCAATCATCAAATTTATATGGAAAAGTAAAGGACCCAGAATAGCCAAAATCATCTTGTAAAAGAAGAAAAAAGTTGGAGGAATCACTTTCAAATAAAACTTGTATTACAAAGCCACAGTGATCAAAAGAGCATGGTAAGCCCCTTGGAGGGAAGCGTGGTGGTTCCACAGGAGGCTTAGGAGGTGGGGTTGCTACTTGATACTGAAACCCTGTTGCTCAGTATATACATGGGGGAACCGAGTGGGGGGACACGATATTTTTGGTGGCAGTAGTTCCGATCCACAACGGACAGAGGTGGCCTAAGGATATAATGATTGAGGAATGAAAGGGAGAATTATGGTGCATACATACAATAGACTACTGAGCAACAGCAAGAAGAAAAAAGTTGTAAGGAATGCAAACTTAAGGACCGTATGCTGAATGAAATGTCAGGAACAAAAAGATAAATATTATCATGCTTCAATCATATGGAATAACTATAATATAAAAATCAAGTGAAATGAATTCAAGAACAAGGGTTATCAGATTGGGTCCCATCGTAAAGGGTCCTAGATTGTAAACTCTTATAGCAGTCACATATATTCAGGAGTTGTAACTTTTATTTCTAAATTCTGAGATACTGAGCTGTTTTTCATAACCAGGTTGTTCCCAGAAACTTCGGGTATTTATGTGACACCTGAGACTCAAGAGTTAGAGCTCTGAAGCTATAAAAGTCAGTAGTATTCCATATACAGGAGCTATTTTTCTACTTAAAAAGCTCAAAAAGTGACCAGACTTTGAGTAAAGATATGAATGAAGAAGATTTGGATAGGACTAAGGTAAATCAGAATATAGAGTAAAGGATGATACTGTCCGTATCTTAAAACTTCAACTTCTATGTAAGACCAAAGGGAGAGATGTTTATTCGGTGCAAAATTTATATTTTGGTTAATGTATTTCCCAATTTAATTCATATGGTCAGTTTAATTGAACACCATAATTACATGGAATCTCGAGAGGGTATGAGATCTTGTTAGTTTGTCCAGGTTTGTGTGATGTCCCGATAAATTCCAGAGTAATTTGGGCAGTGAATAAAGAAGTATTTGCAAAGTCCCCTATGGGGGACTGAGGAGAAAGGAGGAAATATTCAATTTCCCCACTTGGAGAATTTCTGATATTCTCACAAACAGTGGGGACAACCAAATCAACAGGCCAAGCCCTCGATCTTTGGGTTTGCCCCTATGAAACTTATTCCTGCAAAGGATAGGCTAATCTACTCAAAACTAAGCCTGAGAGTCACCTCCAGAGAACCTGTTTTGTAGTTCAGATGTGGCCTCTCTAAGGCAACTCGGCAGGTGAACTCACTGCCCTCCCCCCTATGTGGGACATGACTCCCAGGTGTGTAAATCTCCTTGGCAACGTGGGACAGAAATACTGGGATAAGCCGGGACCCAGTAGCAACAGACTGAGAAAGCCTTCTTGACCAAAAGGGGTAAGAGAGAAATGAGACAAGATGAAGTTTCAATGGCTGAGAGATTTCAGAGTTAAGAGGTTATCCTGGAGGTTATTCTTATGCATTATATAGACATCCTTTTTAGTTTATGGTGTACTGCGGTGGGGAAGGGAAGTACCTGAAACTATTGAGCTGTGTTCCAGTAGCCTCGATTCTTGAAGACAATTATATAAAGATATAACTTTTACAATGTGACTGTGTGATTGTGAAACCTTGTGTCTGATGCTCCTTTTTTATCCAGGGTATGGATGGATGAGTAAAAAAACATGGATAAAAAATAAATAAATAATGGGGGGGAACAAAGGGTAAAATAAATTGGGTAGATGGACATACTATTGGTCAATGAATAGAAAGGGTAAGGGGTATGGTATGTATGAGTTTTTTCTTTTATTTCTTTTTATGGAGTGATGCAAATGTTCTAAAAAATGGTAAGGGTGATGAATACACAACTATGTGATGATATTGTGAGCCACTGATTGTAAACCATGTATAGAATGCATGTGTGTGAATACTTGCCAATGAAATTATTAAAAAAAAAAAAAAACTATGGTAATGGCACAAGGACAGATACTAAGACCAACATGAATCAAATTTAGAGTTTAGAAATCAGCCCTCATATTTTAACTGATTTTTGACAAGGGTGCCTGCCAAGTCCATCTAACGGGGAAAGAAAGGTCTTTTCAACAAATGATGCTGGGAAAATTGGATCTCTGTATGCAAAAGAATGAAAGTAGACCTCTACCTCATATCATATACAAAAATTAACTCAAAATGGATCAAAGACCTAAATATAAGATCCAGAACTATAAAACTCCTAGAAGAAATTGCAGAGAAGCATCTTCACAACCTTGTTAGGTAATGGTTTCTTAAGACTTTACACAGAAAGCATAAGCCACAAAGAAAAAAATAGATAAATGGGACCTCATCAAAATAAAAAACTTTTCTGTATTTTATCTTTGAAAATGACTTTATCATGAAAGTAAAAGACAACCTTCTAAATGGGAGAGAATATCTGGAAACCACATACCCAGTAAGGGTTATGCTATCCAGAATATATAAAGAAATAATACAGCTCAAAAAAAACAACCAATTAAAAATGGGAAAAAGACTTGAATAGACATTTCTCTAAAGGAGATATACAAATGGCCTATAAGCACATGAAATGATGCTCAACACCATTAGCCACTAGGGAAATGCAAATCAAAACCACAATGAGATATCATTTCACACCCATTAGAATGGCTACTCTTAAAAAAAAAAAAACAGAAAATAACAAGTGTTAGAGGGAATGTGGACAAATAGGAACACTTATTATTGTTAGTGGGAATGTAAATGGTGTAGCCTTTGTGGAAAACAGTTTTGGAGTTCCTCAGAAAAATAAGTATTTGAATTACCATATCAACGAACAATTCCACTTCTAGGTATATATCCCAAAGAACTGAAGGCAGGACTTGAACAGATATTTTCACACTGATGTTCAAGTGGTATTATTCACTGCAGCCAAAAGATGGAAGCAACCCAAGTGTCCAACAACAGATGAATGGACAAACAAATGTGTCATATATTTACAATGGACTATTATTCAGTTGTAAAAAGTAATAAAGTTCTGATACATGCAATAGCATGGATGAACTTTGATGACATCATGTTGAGACAAATAGTCTAGATGGAAAAGGTCAAATATTGTATAACCTCTCTTTGTGATATAATTAGAATAAACAAATTCAAAGAGTCAAAATACTGGTTACCATGGCTTGGGTAAGGTTAGGGAATGGGAAGTTAATGCTTAATTGGGGCAGCACTTCTGTTTGTGGTGATGAAAAGGTTTTGGTAATGGATGGTGGTGATGGAGGCAGAACACTGTGAATATGACTGACACCAATGAATTATATATATTTGAATGTGGTTAAAAGGGGAAATTTTAGATTATATATGTTACTAGAAAAAAGTATTTTAAAAAAACAAAACACAGGACTCTATAACACAGTGAATCCTAATGTAAACTACAGACTATAGTTAATAGTACAATTATAATAATATTTTTTCATCAATTTTAATGAAGGTACCACATTAATGCACAATGTCTATAACGCAGGTGGGGGATGGGAATTCTGTATTTTCTGCATGACTTTTCCTATAACTCTACAACTTCTGTTAAAAAAAATTTTTTTTCTTTTAAATTTAAACATAGTATTATGACCTGGCAATTCCACTCCTAAGCAGTAGATCTCCAAAAGAACTGAAAGCAGGGACTCAAATAGTACTCATAGGCCAATGTTCACAGCAGCATTATTTGCAATAGCCAAAAGAATGGAACATCCACATGTCTGTCTACAGATGAATGGATAAACAAAATATGGTATATACAAACAATGGAACATCATTCAGCCATAAAACAGAATTAAAGTTTAATATATGCTACAACACGGATGAATTCTGAAAATATTAAGCTAAGTAAAATAAGCCAGACACAAAAGGATAAATATGATTCAACATAAATGAAATATCTAGAAAAAGCAAATTTATACAGACAGAAAGTAGATTAGAGGTTACCAGGGGATGGGGGAGAGGGGAAATAGGGAGTTACTGTTTAATGGATACAGAGTTTCTGTTCTGGGTGGTGAAAATATTTGGTAATGCATAGGGCTGACTGAAGCACAACATTGCAAATATAATTAATGACACTGAATTATACTCTTAAAATGGTCAAAATGGCAAATTTTATTTCATACATGTAACCAAAATAATTTTTTTTAATGTAGCAACCTTTCTGGCAAGAACATTGAGTCAGTGTCAAGCTTCCATTAGTTTGTAACTAATGATCTAAATGAGATTCTTGTGTTACATTAAACTAGATAAGTTGTTCCCAAACTCCATTAGACACATAGGATACATTAGAATTATAGCACAATGCCTAGCATAACAGAGCCATAAAAACATGTATGTGAAAGAAAGGAATTTAGGATGAAAAGAGAGAATTGATTAAATCCTAGTCCCATCCACACAGAGATTCTGATTTAAGCATATCTGGAATGGGGTGAGGCCTAGGAAACTTTTTTTCAAGTTCTCTATGCTATCCCTGACAATAAGTTAAGTTTGGGAACAATGCACCAAAATAGGCTCTCAATTACTTCCTACTCCAAATTCTAACTAAAATTTCACGTTATGCTTGCCAATAGAAAAAGAGTGAGCAAGAGAGCTCACCAATCATTAATACACAATAAATAAATTGAAGAATATTTTACCCTACTTGAGATATATTCTTAAACCTTTTTATTACATGAACATGAAGAATATGAAGCTTAAATGTAACGAAGTTAAAAGTAAAATTCATAAAAAAAGTAAAATTCATAAGCTTATAACACAGCTAATTTTGTAATATTATTTTGTGACCCTTGTCAAGCTGAGACTTCTGCTTTCTCAAGTAGGTGTTAGTTATTTTTCTTTCTCTCTTCTGAGATGATCAGAATCCCAAATAATCAAATCTTCAACCATTCACCTACGGTGGCCCCTTTCACACCCAGCAAGTCTCATATACCAGACACAGCCAGGCAAAACTCACTAAGAGACTAGCCAGAGCTTCACTAGTGTCCAAGTGAGAAATATTTCCACCATCAAGCCTTATAACACCCTGGTTCTAGACTAAAAATTAAAACTCTTCTCCCTGGCCTTTTCTTCACTAAACTTGCACCCTGAACTGATACTGTAAACTTTACCAATCTAACGGTGTCAAGATACAAGAAACAAACATTCTTAAAACCAAAAGCAGAATTTTCCCAAGCTGACCATTCTATTCTTTCATTTCCCCACCAAATCCTCATCCTCCACTAAAACTACCCTGTTTTCCCTCACACCATCCCTACTGTATCAGCCATATATGAAGGAGGAAAGAAAGCAGTATGAGGCTATATACTTCATAAAGATTAATGATATCTTTATGAGGATTAATGCAGAGGAGTCAAACTGACTTCAGTTCAAATCCCATCTCTGACAGCTTTCTGAAACTGGGCAAGTTATTAAGTATCTCCAAAGCTTAGCTTCTTCTACTAAGCCCTAAAAGGATTGTGATTATTATATGAGATAATGTCTGTTGAGTATACAGTACAGTGTCTGGTACACATTTTTTTTTTTTTTAGGTGCGTGGTCTGGGTGTCCCCCATGGAAGGTGAGCATTCTACCACTGACCCGTGCACCCTAGAACACTTTTATTGCTCAATAATTGCTATATCATAGAAATAAAGAAAAAGGGTATCAGAGAGAAATTCCTGAAGTCCAAGAGTAACTTTTAGAGTTCCTTTATCCTTTCCACTAAGAATATTCCTCATTTTAGTATATGATGCAATTGTATCCCTTGAGGTCAAATTTGTTCTTGAAGCAAAGATGTGTACATTTTTGTCAAATATACAGAACAAGAATACTGGTGTAGGTCCACCAGCTTTAATGTTATTATAAAATAGCTTTTTAATTCTTTTTTTCCTAAATAAAGTCTTATGGTTGAAAAGATAAAGCCTAATGGAAGTGAGGCTGGAGGACCGGAATCCTCACATTTTTAGCTTCCTCTTTGCTTCCCAAGGCATTCTGTGAAGTACAGAGTTTGAATCTCCATCTTCTAAAATATTAAATGCCGTTCTTCTTCCTTTTATCTCATATAATTTTAAAATGAGAATCACCTGTTTACTATTTCTTTAGTAAAGTATTCAGAAAACAAATGATGGTCTTTTAAAAAGTAATGATGCTTACCAACTATACATAAACAGATTTCATTTCCCAACATTTTTCGTAATTCTTTGACCCAGTTTTTCACCTGTGTATGCAAAAGAGCAAAAATTAAGACAAATCCTGTTACAGCTACCATTACAATATACAAAGACATTGTCAAAACACCTCAGAATTTTGTCTAACAGTCAAGATATTTAGTTATTACTAATAATGATTCACAGTATGATCATTTATAGCCAGACCATATTGTAAACCACACACACACATGCATGTACACACATACACACACATAATGAAAAGATCTCTATCACCATATGGGTATACACAGAAACACTTCTAATTCAAATCTTCATAAATCTCCCACAGATCCAAGAAAAGCTTTTGCCAGAGCAAAAGAAGTCAACACCAGCCTCTGATAAGAGATACTTATATAGCCACTTCGTATTTAGGAACACATGGATTTAAAAAAGTTCCTTCAGCCCTAATTAGAGGATATAGGACCTTCTATGCCTACATGTGGGCAACAAAAAAAGAGAGGGAATAGAAATTTTCATCATTTAGTGTACAACAGGGTTTCTCAACTTTGGCACAATTCACATTCTGACTCAGGTAACTCTGTAAAAGCACCAAACCAAAGTTTTCTCTGTGCAGCACCATCTTTTGTTTCATTCACATGTATGTATCAAGTTTTCAAAGAACCATTTCACTTCTCTCACTGATTTACATAAACTTTCAATAGCATTGGTATAAAATGTACATCTTCATCAACTTAAAAGAAATGCCAGAATCCTACAATATAATACTCTACTCCCTGTATGTATACTACCACAATCTACTAATCTAATTATCAAAAAAATAAAATCATGTTCAATTAGATTTCCCTTCACAGGTATCCTGTTTACCATACTTTTTGTGGTGATTTAGAGATAGCCACACATTCCTTGCCATGCCTCCCACAGAGAGGTAGAGTCTATTCCCTTTCCCTTTAAATGTGGGCTGGGTTTGACCAAAAGACTACAGGAGAAGTGATGCTGTGCAGGTCCAGACCTATGTCTTAAAATGCCTGGTAGCTTCTGCTTTTCCAACTGGGCTCCGGTTATTATATAAGAAGCTTCGGCTAGATATGGAATAACAAGAAAGTATGTGCAAGGAGTCCCTTGAGAACAAGACACCAAATGGAGTGAAAGGCCAGATGGGGCACCAGGCCTTCATGGACATTCCAGTTCCAGCCACACTCCCTGTTCAAGGCAGCTGCTATGTGACCCTACTGACATCACATGGAACAGAGGACCATACCAAGTCAACCTACAGAATAAAGAGAAATCACAAACTGTTGTTTTAAGCCACCAAGTTTTACAGGGATGGGGGGAAGGCTGTTATGCACCAATAGATAACTGATCACTTTTCAAATTAGGAGACTCATTCTTCTCTTAATCCATTAAATATCTGTACTATTTCTATGCAAAAAGAAAAAAGAATAACAGCATCAAATAGTAACTCCAAAAATATTTCAAAAATCATTAAACCACAAGCTATCTATCATTTCATTTGTCTATTCTTAAGTTTTTTCACAGGTCATTCATAATTCAAGGCTTAACTTGTGTACCTGCTCCACCATATTCATCTGGAAAAAACACAAAGCTAGAAAAAAAAAGCAAGCTATTTCAAGATGAACAGACCTACAACTCAGGCAAGAAAATTTTCTGCCTTGGAAATTACTTCTTTAGTTATACTAATTTATTCCAAGGGGGCTATAGGAGGAAAGGTCAAAGAAGTAACCAACCTATCCTAACTGATGAAAATTCAGAGATAAGTTTAATAGCAAATCATTTTTGGTCTCAATTTTAAAAGTACTGTATTTATAGTGTGCACTGTAAGAAGGGGGAAAAAAAAGGAAGAGCTTTAAAACAACTACCTAGCTTGTGCTTTTTAAATGTATATTATAGCTTCCAGAATATTAAATGAGGAGAAAGAGCTTAAACTTGATTTAGTTCTTCTGTTTTCATCTTCATAATAAGGAAGTCCGTGTAGCCACACCAAGTTTTCAGGTACCCAATGTATACTGAATTAAAGAAATACACATGATTTCTCTCTAAGCGAGGAAAAAAGCCTGTATATTTCTCTGAAGCTTTACTTCCATATATGACTATTTCCCTCTCCTAATATCAGAAAAACTCAAGAAATAAGCTATTAATAACTTTAACATGAAGGAAATAATCCATTAAAAAATGAGTGGTTACCATTTATCCACAAACTATTACCTTTACCTTTAAAACCAAGACCAATCACTTCACTGAACAAAGACATGTTAATCAGACTTGAAAAATCAGTATTGTTCTGATTAAGTCATCAATCCATAAATAAACAGAATACCTTTTGAAAAGAATCTTCATCTGTTATGTCATAAACCAAAATAGCTCCATTTGAATCTCTGTAGTAAATTGGACCCAATGCATGGAATCTCTCTTGACCTGCTGTATCCTAAATAAACAGATACGTATGAAAACAGAAGAAAAAAAATACATCTGATATTATAACTACAGTGAACTTTTGATTAACTGAGAAGTACAGCAAGGAATTACAGATAACTACAAAACAGAGTTAAAAGAAACAAAACAAGACACAAACTTTTTTAAAAGTTAAATTATAGTTGATACTTAATGCTTTACTGTGATACAAATGTCACTTCTCTCTGTCCATTCCTTCTCCTCCTTAGCAACCTCTCAATGCCCACTAAAAATCAGTTAAGTTGCCAAAGGGTAAGAATGGTCAATATATTATAAATCAGTTGCCCATGGACTAAGCCTTACCCTAAACTTAGGTTCCCTGCAAAGGCGAGAGATAGGGAAATAGAGGATGCCCCAGAGAACACCTACCAATTGGCACCCTACTGCACTACCCTTGCCCTACTCTATACCAATCACTCCCTTGGTCGGCTAGAACATGGAGACAATGGGAAAAAAGACCAGGGAGGCTGTCCATTCACCCTGTCCTCTCTTTGAAGTAGAAGTCCTCTGAGTTGATCCTTCTTCCCCAGCTGAAAAGCTATGACAGCAATATTCAAGCATTCAATTGTATTCAAGATATAATGCCAGATTTTAGAAAATGCTAAAATAAATAAATAAATAAAGGTTTGGCTAACCTTCAGTTAACTAAAAAACCCAAACATTCAAATTCCTATTTCCTGAGACTGAGTTATTAGAGAACAAAGAAAGAGGTGGAGGCCTCCACTCCCATAGTTGAAAAGGTTAACTTACCCATATGGCAAGGTTCACTCTTTTTCCACCAATATTTAACTTCTTTGTTAAGAAAGATGCCTAAGGAAAAAAAAGATATAATAATGTTTCACATAAAAGGTTTTTTTTTATCTTGATAGCTATATATGAATAAATTATCTCAATGTTATATTCAACTTATTTGGAAGAAAATGTAATTTTTCAGTTTTTATTAATGACTAAACATTATTTTCATTGATAAGAGAGCATTATTTACATTTTCTAAGAAAAAATATTTTGTTTTATGAACACACTTCATGAAAAATATAAAGAAAAATGGTAATTAAGTACTTTTTCTTAGTTTTCTCCCTATATATGTCAAGCAAAGTTTTTCTTAAAGCATTTCCTTTCATGCCCCTTATCTACTCACTATAGAAAGAAAAATTCTAAGAGTTTGCTAAGAAACAAAAAAAGGTTTACTGGTGGTTTATTTAACCATATGAATATCAATATTATTCAAAATGTTTCTGCAATTATAATTAAATTATCTAATATATATTTAATAATTGTCCTAGGTATTAATTCACAGAAATGAAAGGAAGTGGCTCCAGCCTTCAAGAAGTTTAGTGTCTACTGGAGAAATAAATACGTAAAGAGAATTACAGTATCATGTGATAACTGCTAAAATGGGTCTTGCCAAGTATACCATAAGGAGAGAGCTGAGAAAGGAAGTGCAAAGCCTGCCTAGATGAGTTTCAAAGAAGGTTTCAGAGAGTTGATAATCTCCCCTTTAGGAGTAACAGGGGTTTTCCTGACAGAGGCTGAAGCCACTGAAACCTGAAATACATGCTATGTTGTCCCATCCCACCCTGTTCCTACCCCGTGGGGAATTCCAAGTTGGTATAGTCAATGCCAGAGATAAGGCTATAAAGACAAGCAAAGGCTGACTCAAAAAGTCCCAGAATTCCACTTACTTTGTGAGTCTTAATGAAACCTGTTTCAAGACACATGTTATTTTTTTTTTAAATGTACAATGTCAGGTATATTTGGAAAATACTATTACTCTGTATTTCCTTTCTGAATTCACAATGCCCATTTGCACATTAAGGTTCTGCCAAAAGGAAGCCTGACAAATTGTGCTTCTCTATATATTTTTCAAACTCATTTGATCATAAAATGTCTTTTTCCCTGAAGAAATACCTATTGCATACTAAATAATGATTAAGAAATAGTACTATTGGCAATGGAGAATCATTAAGGGTTTTAAGCAGTGGGGAAATAAAAGAATTCTATTTTAGGAGAATGACTTGGGGAAAGGAAGGGAGGTTGGATCTGAAGGACAAGATTAAACAGAATGCTATTACAACATGGATAGAAAAACAAAAGGGCCCACACTAAAACCATAAAGATAGAATAGAGGGAACAGAATCAAGAGCTATTAAAGAGGAAATGTTGTCAGAGTCCCAAGAGTCCGTTGACATGTTTAAAAAAAGAAAAGAGAGCCAAGTTCAGGGCTATGTAGAGAGAGTCATTTAGATACATCTGTTAGAAGGAAGTTCAGAGAAATTAAGACAGATGAAAAACTAGGATGGTGGATTACTACTGAAATTCTGGGATCTGTCCTGTTACTACGTGTTGAAGGGCACATTAAAAACTAACGCTTTTTTCTCTTTTGCTTTGTATATATGTTATATTACACAATAAAAAAAGTTAAATAAAATGGATTGATAGAGCGCTAGATACATAGGTTGGGAGGGAGGGAAAGAGAGAGGGAGGAAGGACGAGCAAATGTGACAAAACATTATAACTGATGGGTCTGAATATCTAGGTAGATGGGGTACACTGGGGTTCTCTGTATGGGGGTTGTATTATTTTTGTAATTGTCCTGTAAGTTTGGAGGTATTTCAAAATAAAGTTTTTTAAGTATCAAAAATAAATAAGCTATCAGAAAACCAAGCTGGTGCTTGAGTTCTACATTTCTTGTCCTTAGTTTCTAAAAAAGAGGGATTATAATCAGTTTAGAGTCCAAACAAAGACTTTCAAAAGGAGAGCCAAAACTCACTTCTTAGGAGTAGCTCAAAGCACAAAGTAAAAAATAGCAGATATGAACACCAACATATTAGAGACTCATCACAGCCACAATTAAGAAAAACTCTTTGAAAAAACCACTCAACCACATGACTCCCAGGGATGAGCCAGGCACCATGGGATCAACAACACCTTCCTGATCAAAAGGGGGGAAAGAAATGTAACAAAATTATCAGTAGCTAAGAGAGCTCTAATAGAGTCACAGGCTATTCTGGAGGCTACTCTTATGCAAGTTTCTGCTAGATATCACTAATTATCACCGTTTGCCAAACTCCAACCAAAACCATTCCTGTTAACCCTAAAGAACACCTAGGGCTCTATCTGAGAGTTTACAAATGTTTCATGCACTAAGATCACTTTCCAGAAAGCTACAACCTCCAGACAGTTCCTAGGCCAGATAAGTTCTGAAACTCAGAGGGGCCAGCATCTTCAAGAATATCAACTATTTCCATCCCCCTATCCCATAACGTTGACACCCCTTTCCAATATGGAAAAGTTACAATGGGCAGAGGCCAAAAACCCTTAAAGATTGGGAGTAAGATCAAAGGAGGAATTACAACAGAGAAGACAGGATTTAACAAATGTATGACAACTGAGTCATTAATTGGTATATTTTTTTAGTCTCCAGTGTCTTATAGCAGCTAGAAGGAGAAACAACCCAAACTAAACTCTGAAATCTGTTCTATAACTACTTGTTACAATGTACTTTGAAATTTGCTTTTTTGTACATATATTTCACAATAAAAAACGTTAAACACACAAAACACTTAACTTTCTACAGCCCATATGTACAGTTAGTTGGTAAAATATGGTGGGGAGAAGAGTGGTGCACATGTACACAGATTTTTTCCCTTGCATTAGAAAAAGATATTATAATGAACTGGCCGAATCAACATTGACGGGGTTCCAGAGCCATTTAGAAGGTATTAAAGACATTCAAATATTAATCTTAAAAATCAGGAAACCATTTGATTCCCAGAGCCTGCCCATGTCAAAACAACAACAACAAACCAGGAAACCAAAGACTAAACCAAAGGCTATGAAGCAATGTATAAAATCAACTCCTAGAACCCTGAAGGCCAGGTTTTGGTTTAGGAGATTAAGGTGTTTAAAAAAAAAAATAGTAGTAGACTTAAGAAAAATGGTACACCACATCTATTTGTGGACCTCAGAAATTTAATCTAAGTCTTTATTTCCTCATTTGCCAAACAGTCAAAATACCACCTGCCCAACCAACCTCATAGCACTGCTTTCCTAATCAAATGACAGGCACCTACCCTGGATTTCAGGAGGCAGACAGGTAGAATTCCACAGAGAGAACTCAAAATGGAAAATGATTGTTGGTTTCCCTTTTTACACAGGAAACTGCCAAAAGAAACAGAATGCACTTAAATATGACTACGTAATCTTAAAGCACTTTAAATAAGGAAAAAAGGGGTACATCCAAAGAGAAGAAGGTGACCTACACAGGAACGCAGATCTAAGAAGAACCCACAAAAGACAAGAAGTAGTGACAACCAAAACGACACAATCATTTAATAAAGTAACCCATGGCTAAAGCAATGATAGAATAAATTATGAATAACAAAAGCCCTTCCAAGTAATGTTGAATAACAAAAGCCACTCCAAGTAATTTTCAAAACAAAAAAATTAAAGGAGTCCAGTGCCCCTGCCCCTATTAAACTGTCAGCCTTCACTAAAGGCCCCTTGAAGGCAAAGGAAGTCCGTTAAATATCTTTATATCCTCCAGGTAGCACAATGTTTGTGATATAACAAGTAAGAAATAAATGCTTCTTCAATTTAATCTGCTTAGTTTCAGTAGTATAGCCTTAATAAACGTCAAAGAAAAAGCAATACTCTCTCGCTCCATTTGTCTTTCTCATCTCTGTCAAGTTTACTGAAGCCTCAAATCAGAGGGGATATCACACAAGAGGGTATGTGTACTCTAAGTAAGCTCAACTTTCCCAGGCGAGGTAATGAATCTTGAATTCACAGAGCTTATTCCAAAAGAGTATTATTATTATTATTCCAAAAAGTAATCTTGCAAGATTATCCCCAAACTAAAAGTAACCTAAGGGGAACTCTGGGAAAAGTGGCAGTACTAACACACCAAAGCATGGCTAATGTCACACATTTTTCAAAAATAAGTGAATCCCAGAAATGTCAATCCCAGACAAAACTCTGGAATGGAGATTTTAAAAAATTGTATCACTCTAAGCAATTTAAAAATAGAATGGTCCCTGTGAAACAGCATGGGTTCTCAAACAATTCATGCCAAATCATTGATCTCAATACCGTTTTTTTGGCTTAGTTACCGTGAAAGGAAAAAAAACAACAAATTAAGCACAAACAATTCATCCAACAGCAAACACGTATTAAATAAACATGCTAGGTTATTCTGCGAGGTTCTCTACTTAATCTACATAGCAGTCCTACGAGAAGTATTACAATTTTATAAACAAGTATCCAATTTACAAACATTAAAATAATCTGCCAGGATCATGATGCCTGTGAACTGGGAGTCAGATTTCAAACCCAAGTCTAACTTCTAAGTACTTTCTCTTTTACCACATCATATGGACTCCTCATAAATCTGAATACTGCATAAACATAGAATAGTCTATCTTCTGCAAAGCATTTTGTGGTATCCCCTACATGCAAGCCTGATGTGACTAGGGTAAAAAAAGTTAGGAGATTTTGTTATATTGGAATAACCATTACGATTTGTGTCCACTAAGCAGTGGCCCCTACCAGTCAATCTGACGTTGTTTTCTGTTTCCACATCGTTATTATGAACAACACTCAGTTAAGTGTTTCTCACTTGGGGAAAAAGCAGGTGATGATCCATGCATAGTATGAAGAAGTCCCACTCTAAGTTTCTGTACTCCTAAGGAAATAAAAATGTACCTCTGATCATGCATCATTAGACTATAGCGAAACTTGCTGCAGACTTTGTACTTGGCCTATACCTCTTTCTAGCAATATCTTTATTAATAACACTGAAGATATTTTCACCAAATTTCCAGGTGACAAAATTAAAATCCAGACAAGAGGAACTACGCCTCGTTTGCTGCATGTCCAGGACCCCACCCTGTACATGGCCTTCAGAAGCTCAATGTTCCTTAAATTACAGAATTAAGATTTAAAAGGACATTAACAGACTTAACAATTGGATCAAATCTAGCAAGGCCAAGTTTAATGGATCAAAAACACTAGGGACAAAAAACATAACTGCAAAATCATAGAACAGAATTTGAGGGATTAATGCTTTTTTTTTTAAGCAATTAAGTCTAAGATGCTTTCTTTGACAGCAAGCCCAATATTAACTGATGTGACACCTAGTCAAAAAGCTCATGTAATTTTTTCTACTCAACCATTAGAAAAGGATTCTCATTAGAGGAAGTGACAGCATGCACTTTTCAGCTCAGTTCAAACCACACTGTACAGAGCATCAAACTTTAAAGAACAATAATTAAATATTGAGTCTCTAGAAAAGAAATGTCAGAAACGTGAAAGGATTTAAACAAGGTCATAGGAGATTCAAGTTAAAGTAAGAAGGTTTGCTTTCTCAAGAGAAGACAATTTCAAGGGGATGTAATAGCTGTCTTCAACTATCAGAAGGGATGTCCTGTGAGACTAAGATTCAGAGGGCAGAAAGAACTATGACAGGAAAAAGATTTTGGCTTTACACATGGAAAAACTTAATGGAAGTTAGATCTGCCCCAAAATGAAATGTCTCAGGACATAGTGAACTTTCTATTTTCTATGTATCAATTCACCTCACTTACAAGATGGACAAACAAAAGTGGACAATCACTTGACTGGGACATTAAAAGACTGAAGCAGTGAACCATAAACTATCTCAGATTTCCATCAGCCCTACAATTCTTTGAAATGCTAATGCATGAGAGTGTACTTTGCAAAACACAATGTATTTTACAAAGATGAGTAGTTTTGCTGACAAGAAAATAAGGGTAACCTTCCTCTCATATGATATATGATACAGAAAAAGATCTCCCCTCCATTTGGAAATAAAAGCATACAAGGATATGTTGTACAGGTCACAACGAAGTTAAATTTCCCTGAAAAAAAAAGATTAGGAAAGATGAGGTGATCTAATATATAAAGAAAAAGAGCTTAGATATCGCACTGTTTCCATATAGTGGTATGCAACAAAACCCTTAATTCTGTAATATAAACCAGATATTGTTTGTGATGACTTACTGAATATTTAAAAAATTAGGACTGTTTTGCTTTTTATACTGGAGATCTACTATAACCATGCTCTTTTGTGTAGATGACAGTGTTTTCTCTGGTATTTAAAAATCTTTATCCTGCTTTTAGCTTTAAAGGAATTTTTAGAAAGTTATAATAAAAGTGTAATTTTTAGGCTGAAGGGCTAAATTATCTTTTAAAAATACATTAAGAATACAATTACAATAGTTTCCTTCTTATTTTGGATATGTAGAAACAAAGGAAACCAAAGGGGTTGTTTACTAATATCCAGAAGCAGTGTGACAATTGCTCAAGATCTGAAGTCAGACCTGGGTTCAAATCCAAAATCAAGCCACTTAAAGTCTTATGACTTGCAACAATAAAACCGCCAGCAAATTACTCAACTGAACCAAGCCTGTTTCCTCACCTGTAAAAGGGACTAATCCACCTCAAAGGCTGCTGTAAGGATTAAATGATAGAATTAAAGCATTTAGCACAGTAAGAACTCACTATATCTTAGTCATTGTCATAACTTTGCCTAAATGAATATCTGAACTTCCAAAAGACCATCGGTATTTATTCTACAAATTTCTTTGGTCCAAAGCACAAGATTATCACCAGCTACATTCAACAATGACAACTCACTATAAAGAAATGTTAAGTATTCTTAGACAAGCATTTAAGAAGAAGAAAAAAAGCAATGTCCTGACACTTACTGTTTGAGACATCATTCTTTACATAGGAGTAAAAAGGGAAGAGTAAAAATAGACCATGAAATCAGCACCAGAACATCTTTGTCAATTCTAGACTCAGTAATTTAATAATAGCACCAAACTTCAAATGTCACAATTAGGAAATTGGGCAGTCTATTAAATCGTGTCTATGTTCATGCACACTACACAGTCACTAATTAAAATCTATTATGTAATTTGGAGCAGAAATGATAAGACATTTTACACTGGGACAGGTCTAAGTACTTTTACATATATTTACCCTGCAACAGCCCATGGTTTAGGTACTATTATTATTACCACTTTAACAGACAAAGAAACTCAGGCACAGAGAGGTTAAGTAACAAGCTGAACATCACACCGCTATTAAATGATGGAGGTGGGATTTGAACCTAGACAGTGAGGCTCAAAAATCAACTGGAGAGGGTGCACGGGTGCTTCAGTGGTTAGAATGCCCGCCTTCCATGCGCTAGGCCCAGGTTCCATTCCCGGACCATGAACACCCACCCCCTCACCCCCGAAAAAAAATCAACTGGACTATACAGTCTATATGATCCAGTCAGTAAGTAGCATTTTTTTTTCCCTCTGACACGTGAAAACGGATTTCTTGGGGGCAGATTACAACTCCTTCGATATTCAGGCTTCGCTCCCAACTAAGGATTCACGGTAACACTTTTTGGACTAACCTTAAGGTAAGTGCAAAAGAAATCCGGGTCTATATTATAAGCAAAAGAAATAAAGCAGCTAAGCTTTTATTTGGGGGACCAATTGTTGGAGAGTATTTACATGACGTTTCCATGTGGGTCAACCGACCTCGCAGAATGTAAGTGACCCATAAGCCAGACCCACGCAGGCAGCAAAGAAACTGCGTAACCCGCATCGGCAAGCGGTCATTTCAAAAACCCTCCAGAGACGAATGTTTCGCCAACCAGAATGTTACTGGAACACAGGACAAAATGGAACTTGCATAAACACTTAGTCATCAGTAAGCACTGAAGTTATAAATCACCTAGGTCGCGAAATCAAACCCGCAAAGTTCCTAGTTCCGGAAAAGAAAAAGGACCGACAAAGTGACTGTAGGGTGAAGGTACTGGCAGAAGTGCATCAAAGGGGAAGAGCTAGTCCACCGACGGCGATTGCCCGCAATGCAAGCAGCCACCACGGGGAACACTGGGGACTTTAAGAAGGCCCTTCCATTTCCCTCCTAAAGGCCCGTCCTCACACTTACAAGCGCCCCCAACTCGGCGTGCGCCCGGGATGAATTCAGAAAGCCGAGCGAAGGCGGATGTGACAGGCCTGCGATTTGCAAGCCCAGCTCAAGGGGCTCAGGGCAGCAAAGTCCTCCCAGCCCCAGAGGGGCAGGCGCCGCCGAGGAGCCACCTTCCGCTCCCCGGGGCCGCTGCGGTTGTCGCGGCCCGCCCTCCCAGGGTCCGCACCTGCAGAGTGGTGATGTGCTTGTCGTTGAACTTGTTCTCACAGTAGCGCAGCACCAGCGAAGTCTTCCCCACGCAGCCTTCCCCGAGCAGCACCACCTTGAACGAGTAGGCTCGGCCCGCCGCCGCCCCGCCGCCGGCCGCAGCCATCCCGTAGCTTCGCCGCCGCAGGAGCACTAGAAATGCGCCGAGCTCGCCACAGCCGCAGCAACGCCTTCACAACAGAGGCCCGCACAGCCCCCTCCGCACCGGCACCACCAGCCCCGGGTGCCGTCTCCACTCCCTCCTCGGGGCGAGGCCTGGAAGGACCGAGGGAAAGTCCGAGAATGAAGGGCCAGCCACCACGTCAAGAACCACAGGAAAGGAGAACACTCCTTCTACGCCTCCCTCTAATGGCGTCTCCTTCCTCCGACGTCACACTTCGGGTCACGTGATCTCCGCGGCCGTGGGCGGCCCCTCGGCCGGGGGACCGAAGACTTGCCTGGACATGGGCGGAGCTTCCGAGGCCTCTTCCGGGCGCGGGAAGTGATGCGAGTTGTGCACCTTACCCACAATCTATCGCGCACCGAGACTGCCTGCCGGCCACCACCAACTCTGCAGTTAGTGGGAACCTCCGGGAATAAGGAACCAGTAATTTGAAGCAAACCCAACTCAGGTGGAAAGTTGAAATGCAAGCTACTGACCTCCCACACTAGGGGTCACTGTAAACCAAACCTGCTAAGTGTGCCCTTGAATCTTTCGACAGTATGTCTTTTCCTGTAGGATCCCACATCATAGCTACTGAACTTCTTTCGGTTCTCCAGATCCCACATCTCAGTATTTATCTTTCAGGTCTTAGCTTAAATCAAAGACTTCCCTGACCAACCAATTCCTGCCTGTGCTTCCACCTCCCCAACTAAAGTAGGTATTTTATAACGCCGGTATTTTCCTTAACAGCGTTTACTACACTTCAGGAAAGTGCTTTGCTGAGTATCTCCTCTCATTTGGTTGTAGGTTATAGGCAGGACTGTCTGATTTGTTCATCTTTGAATTCCTAACCCCTAGTGCTAGACACATAAGTTTTTCTGTCTTCCACTTTGAAATAAGATTCTGACATTCACTTTGGTATAACCCGCTTGTTTGATGATTGCTCATTTGCCTCCCATTCCTTCCGTGAAATCTACTCTTCCAAGAAGCCATACATGTGTTTCTGAAATTTTGCAACTAGAAATCTGGTGTCAGGCAAACATATTCTCTTTCATCAGACTCATTTTATACTTTAAACCAGAATTTTAAAAATCCATTCATTGAACAAATTCACGGAACAAATATTTGAGTGTGCTTACCATTTTCCAGACATTGTGCTGAACAGGACACAGTTGCTGTCCTCAAAGAGCTTACATTTTAGCAGGGGAGACAGGCATACTTAATTATGCAATGGATACTTTCATGGCAATCTTTATAAAGCAGCTCAGAGTCAGGAATCAGACTCTTAAGCAAACGAAGGGTTTGCAGTTGAAGCAAATCCAAGGGAAGGACATATCATATTTGTATTTTTAAAAGCTCACTCTATGTGATTATACCAGGAACAATTGGTTTTTTACTTAGGTTGGATTGTATGATGTGTGAATAAAACTCTTTAAAAATGAACAGAGGGTGGGCAATGGTGGCAGAGTTCTCGCTTGCCATGCTGGAGACCTGGATTTGATTTCCGGTGCCTGCCCATGTAAATAAAAAAGAAAGAAAAATGGACTGAGACCAGTTGAGCGTCCTCCAACCAAGAGGTGTAAATAGGGACAGAGGTGGCGGAGGACTGCCCAGCTACTTCCAAGTCTCCAGCATGATTGAGGCGGGTCATCCCCCTGGGACAGCAAGCTCAGCACCCACTTGAGAAATGGAAAAGCTGATCCTCAAATTCATATGGAATTGCAAGATCCCCCCCCAAATAGCTGAAACAATCTTGAAAAAAGAACAAAGTTGGAGGACTCACATTTCCTGATTTTAAAACTTGTTACAAAACTACATAATCAAAATAGTGTGGTACTGGCACAAGGACAGACATAGAGACCAATGGAACAGAACTGAGGGTTCAGAAATAAATCCTCTCATCTATGCTTAGTTGATTTTTGACAGGGGTACCAGATCTACTCAATGAGGAAAGAATAGTCTCTTCAACAAATGGTGCTGGGAAAACTGGATATCCACTTGTAAAATAATGATTTTAGACCCTACCTCACACCATATACAAAAACTAACTCAAAACAATCAAAGACCCAATTAAAAGAACCCACTGTAAAACTCCTAAAAGAAAACATAAGGGAATATCTTTAGGACCTTGCATTAGGCAATGGGTTCTTAGACTTCATACCATAATACGAGTAACAAAAGAAAATATAAGTACATTGGACCACATCAGAATTAAAAACTTTTGTGCATCAAAAGATATTATCAAGGAGTGGTGCAACGGTAGCTCAGTGGCAGAATTCTCATCTGCCATGCTGGAGACCCTGGTTCGATTCCCAGAGCCTGCCCATGCCAAAAAAATAAATAAATAAAATAAAAGACATTATCAAGAAAGTGAATAATATCCTACAGAATAAGAGAAAATACTTGGAAATCATATATCTGATAAGGGTTTAATATCCAGAATATTTAAAGAACTCCTGCAATTCAATAAAAAAGATAAACAACTCAATTAAAAATGGGTCAAAGACTTGATTTTTCCAAAGAAGATATACAAATAGTCAATAAGCACATGAAAAGATGCTCAGCATCATTAGCCATAAAGTAAGTGCATATCAAAACCATGAGATACCATTTTACCACTAGAATGGCTACTATTAAAAAATGGAAAACAATACTGTGTTGATAAGGATGCAGAGAAATAGAAGCCCTTTTCCATTGTTGGCGGGACTGTAAAATGATGTAGCCACTATGGAAAACAGTCTGGTGATACTGTCATAATTATTACTTATATAATTTTGTGTTTTATAGTAGTAGAAAAAAGAAACGAAGGCAAATATATATTTATAGCTTTTGCTGCATTAGCCCTCATTTCCTTAATCTATTAAAGTTTTGCTCCCACCTGCAAAAAAAAAAAAAAAAAAAAAGTGAACAGAGAGATACTAGAAAAAAAAATGCAGAGAGATGTACTTAGTTACTGTTGGTAGGAAGTAGAATGGTGCAGCCCCTTTGTAGGGCAGTGTGGTAGCTCCCCAGGAGGCGAGGGATGGAGCTATGATCCTGCAACCTATAGTAAGACGCAAACTTGGAGGAACTGAGAGCTGAGATATTTGCATACTGGTGTTTATGGCTGCAGTGTTTGTGATTTGCAATGTATAGAAGTGGCCTGAGGGTACAACAACTGAGGAATGGAAGTGGGAACTGTGGTATATACATACAATGGACTATTAAGCTGCAACAAGAAGGAATGAAGTTGTGAGGCCTGCAACCAGGTGAATGAACCTTGAGGACAGTATGTTGAGTGAAATAAGCCAGAAACGAAGACAAATATCATAACACCTCACTAACATGGACTGACTACAATGTGAAAACTCTGAGAAGGAAATTACTTAGATTTATTTAGGCACAGCCATTAAAGCAATCCTATGTTTTTATAAAATATCCTGAATGTGGTATGAAGATATATTCTCCACCTCTTCCTTCTGCATTCCCCCTCAGGGCAACTGAACATTCATAAACACTTCCAGAGCTAGGAATGGGCCTCATTTTTCATATTGGACTGAAATCTGTCTCTGTCTGCCTACAATCAGTTGTTCCTGATTCAACTCACCAGCTGGTATTTAATCTCTATTCTCTATGACATCCTTTCATACATAGAAAGAAAGCTATATGATTTCCCTTTACACCTTCTGTTTTTTCTCAGGCCATTACAGCCAATCCTTTCAACCAGTGTTCAAATGATAAGGATTCCAGATCATTTAATATCCTGGTCATCTTAGTACCTTTCATTTGTCCTGAATTAAAATTATTTAAAATTCAAAATAAAAATAAAAAGTTTCAAAGTTAAAACAATTTTACAGGTTTATCTTACATTGGAATTTATGAAAAGTACTGCAAACTTACATATATTGTACTAAGTCAGTTTGGCATTGTGTTGAGACAGAATAGGTAAATCTAGATGTAAATTGAGGTAGGCTGATAAGGGTCCCCAAAGATATCAGAAACCAATCCCTGGAACCTATAAACATTACCTTATTTGGAAAAAGAGTATGCTGCAGATGTGATTAAATTAAGAATTTTGTAATGAGGGGATTATATTGAATTATCTGGTCAGGCAATAAATGTAATCCAGGTGTCTTTATAAGAGGGAGAGTGAGGGGGATGCTCCATACACAGAAGAGAAGAAGAGAATGTGACCATAGAGGTAGGGCTTGGAATGATGTGGCCACAAGCCAAAGAATGTCGGCAGTCACCAGAAGCTGGAAGAGGCAAGGAACAGATTTTCCTTTAGAGCTTCTGGAAGGAGTGGTCCCATGCCAACACCATGATTTTGGCCCAGTGAAACTGATTTTGTATTTCTAGGACTGGAGGATAATAAATATGTGTTGTTTTAAGCCACTGAGTTTGTGATAATTTGCTATAGCAGCCATAGGAAACTAATACATAAGCATATTTGGGGAAAAACAAAGCCTGCCTTAGTCTAAGTAATGAAAGAAATTTAGGCCAATTCTGGTTTAGATTCTGTGTTTTTAAAGGGTTAGGTCAGTCTTGGAGTCAACTATGATTATTGTGTATAAACTTGATAGGGAATGCCACAAAGAACTGGAATTTGAATTCCTCTTTGGATGAGAAGTGCTGCAAAATTGTGAAGACTCTTTAATGAATAGATAACTCAAGACAGTTTCCTGACAGATGAAGGTTGAAGCATAGTAGTAGGTAAATTTCAATGCATGTAGCTCCTTCCCCCCCAAAACAACCTCCTCCCCCCCCCAAAAAAAATCCAAGCATAATTATACAGGTGAAATCAAATTTAAATAAGTATGTAGCACAGTTAAATGGGGAAAGCTGCCACAGAAAGATAATGTGCAGCTCTCATAGCTTCTGTAGGTAGGGAAGGGCAATCCTGTCAGTTTTGTAACAGTTATAAGATTAGATTTAACAAGTACTTTTTATGTATATGAGTCTTAGCACTTTGAATTGCCATCCTTTTTGCATCTGTTCTCCCACCATTTTTGTGAATTAAGATCAATCTCATGATCTCCAACATGACTAAGGCCCCTCAACTGCTGAATTTTGATGAACCATCCAGAGTTGAGGAGTCAAGAAATGCTTATTTGTTCATTTGGGAAGGAGGGGACTGTCAATGGCCTTTTGTACATCTTTGGTTCATTCATTCATTCATCAATGAACAAATTTTTTTCAGCATCAATTACGTGTCAGGCACTGTGCTACGAATGTGATCCTATCAAGCATGGCTTCTACCTTTTCAGAGCAGATTATCTAATGGGAGCCACAAATAATTAAAACAGTTATGATACAAAGTGGTAAATGACATGATAAAACATTTACAAGGAACTATAGTATCACAAAGGAGTAACACTTAACCCAGTATTTCCAGGAGAAGATAAGTCAAATCCAATGTATGTACTTTTTTGTGTTTAATATTCTTAATATTTCAACAGATTTGACTCAGCTGATTACTCCCTCCTTCATAGCACATGTTCCTCCTTTGGCATCCAGGTCATCACAACCTTCCACTTTTCTCCTATATCATTGACAGCTGCTTCCCCAGCTCTTTGCTGAATCTTCCTCCCCTTCCCAACCTCCAAATGTTAGAGAAGCTCAGTTCTTTTCTCAATAAAATTCTCTTCCTAGGACATTAAATATCCACTAAATATTAATGATTCTTAAATTTATATTTTTTATTTCTTATCTCTCCTCTGAGCACCAGACCTGTGTAGGCAACTGCACATTTAACATCTTTACTTAGACATCAAATAGACATCTCAAACACAATGTATTTAAAATGGATCCCTCAATTTCCCTCCAAAGCTGTTCATCTCCTAGTTTTTCCCATATCAAAAAAACTATTGTATATCTAGTTGCTGACACTAAAATCTAACAGACATCTTTCAGTCCTCATTTTCTCTTACTCACATCCAATTCATCATCATGCCCAGTCAACTCTACCAAACTAGAAATAGACTTGAGTCTGTTAACTTCTCTCCATTTCCACCACCACTCTAGTCCAAGCCACCATAAACTCCTTACTGGGCTATTTACAATATCCTTCTAACTCATTTGCCTGCTTCCACTTCTGTCCCATTATACCTGCAATCTATTCTCCAAACAGCAACCAGAGTGATTTTTTAAAAACAAAATTAGATCATATCACTCCACTGCTTAAGACACATCCATAGCTTCCTATTGTTCTTAAAATATAATAAAAAATCCAAATTCCTTAACATGGCCTATAAAGGAAGTTTTATCACAGATGATTAGGATGTTGCCTGTCTATCCACCTTCACCTCATGCCATTTTCCCCTCTGATCAGTATACCAGCCTCACCTGCTTCTATTCTCTTCCTCTTATGTACTTTGCCCTTTCTCACCTCTGGGCTCTTGCATGTTGTTCCTTCTATCTGGAATGTTCTAACCTCAGCCTTTCTCTTGGCTAGTTCAAACTCATCCTTCATTGTTAGCTTGAATATCACCTCAGAAAGGCTAATCTCACCACACTTCCTAAAATGACCTTGATTTCTTCACACTTTTTATCACACTTCTAACATTTATTTGTTCCCATGTTTATAACTCTATGAAAACAGATACGTTGATGTTTGGCACACTCTCGAGTATCCAAGGCCTATTATCGTGTCCAGTACATAATGGGTGTTCAATAAACAATAGTTGAATGAATTGCTGTGGAGAATATTTTGATATCTTCACCTACGGGTATTTCCGTGAGTATTCCCTATTACTTCATGAACCAGAAGGCATTCTTTGTATGAAGGGAGGATTATCATGGTAGAATACAATAGAACAAAGATGTTAGTTCTTGGGTTTTGGTTTTAAGTCGCCCAAGACATCTGTATTTAAAGTGCTTTTTTTTTTTAACATAAACCATACATTTGGTAGAATATATACGCAATCTGAGTAACTCCTTGACTAATAAATATTAGTTAGAGAATTAAAGGGAACACAAGAGAGCTAGACATTGGTGATTGTTGCTGTGGCAGATTCCAACCTCTTTTGTTTTGCTTTCTCTACTACAGAGTAAAAAAAAGAAACACTTTAATTCATTGTCTTGGAACTATAGCAGTCATCTTGCAACCAAGGGATAAAAATCACATGCTAAGGATGGCAGGACAAGGAAACAGAAAGAAGTAGCCTTGAGTAGACAGTTAAATCCTGGACTGCCTATCCCTGAATTTATTGGATAAAACATTTAACATACTCAGTCTACTGTAGTAGATTTGTCTATTTGTAGCAGCGTTGTCTATTATTTGCAGTCCAATATATTTATAATGATAATAGCCCAGATACTTTGGGGGCATCAAAGGCAAAAAGAAACTCCCTTCCCCAGTGAACTCCAAGAAGGTTGCAAACCTTGTGAAGTTCACCTGTGTCTAATATGAACCAGGAGCCATAGGGTAGAGGTGGATGCGTGGAGCATCAAGGCAGAAAGCCTGAAACAGACCTACAAAGTTTCCCTCATGCCAGTGCTAGAGAGAATCTTAAATGTTTCTCACTAACTGAAGAGGAGCATTGATAAAGATGAAGGAAGATTTGGACTTGGAGGGACATGACCAACCATCCCAGTTTGCCTGAGACCTTCCCAATTTTAGCAAGGAAAGTCCTGCTCCTGTGAAACCTCTCAATCCTGCCAAGCTAGAACAGTTGGCCCCATACTTGAAGGGACAAGGAGGGCACATGGTTGCCTGAGGCTTTGCGGCTGAGACAAGGACACAGAAACACTTGAAAGCCTAATGTGTATGAGGGTATGGATAGATGGTAGATGTCAGTTCATATAGGTGATAACAGCTAAGACCCCACTGACCAACACCTTATGTCTCTGCGAACATAGACACAACCTAGGCAAGGTGTCAATGGGACTCTGAATTGACTGAAATTATCCTAACTGAGATTTAATTTCTATTATCCAGTAAAATTGGAGCAAAAAAAATTAATTTCAATTTTAGAAAAGTAAAGTTTCTCATATACCTGAGTTTGTGGACCAAGATTTTGTACCTTCTATAAAATAAGTATATGATCTGAAAGTTGAAGGAGTAGGGATCAGCCAAGCCATAGATTGGTATTCAAATTTCAGGGCAGAGCATACTGTGAAACAAGCACCAGGAACGAGATGAGCGGGGATGAAAAACTCAAAGTAGGTGAGGTGGGATTGAAGATTACAAATCAGGAGAGTGGTAAGAGATGAACATAAAGAAGTTAGCATATAGTTTGAAAATCATGTTATGAATTTTGAACTTTATCAAAAGAGGAATGAGAAGTTCCTTACGATAATACTATCCAAAGTCAGGTCTGCAGACCATCAACATCAGCTGATAGCTTATTAGGAAGTTAGAATATCACACATCACCCCAGACCTGCTAAATTAGATTTTCTGGAGTGGAATCCAGGAATCTGCATTTTAACAAGCCTTCCTTGTAATTCTTATCCATACTAAAGTTTGTAAAGCACTGAGTTAGGAGATAAAGTTAACAAGACTTGGAAGGTGAGGAAGGAAGGAATCTAAAATGAATCCTGTGTTTCTGGTTTAAGTAACTGGTAAATGGTAATGCCTTTTACTGAAATGGGAAACATAGAAAAGAAAGGTTTTGGATGTATATTTTTAGTTTTGTACACTTCTATTTTGTAGTGCCTATAGGATTTCCACATGAAAATGTCAGGTAGGCAATTGTCTTTATGGACCTGTAGCCTAGGAGAGAGGTCTGGGCTTGAGATAAGGATAAGAGATTCATCAATGGAGAGGGGGAAGGTGATGCCACTGGAGTGGATGAGATCACTAAGGAACAGTGTGCAAAGTGAGAGGGTCAGGAGAAACAGGACAGAGCCCTGTAGAAAACTGATTTTAAGAGATGAGCAGAGGAAAAAGAGACACCCAGAGAAGTAGAAGGAAAGCCAAGAAAAGGTGATGTCAAGGAGGAGAGAATGCCTTTTAAAAAACAAGGGGTTGGGAGAGTCATGACATGTTAAACAAGGACTGGTAAGTGTCTATTGGTTTAAATATTAATTGGAGACCTTGGTTAGAACAGTTTCAGTAGGGTGGTAGAAATTGAAATAAATAAATACTAAGTAAATGAAAATAATAAACAGAAATAAATAGGAAAGATGGTTTATTTAGTCCAGTGGTTCTCAACCAGGGTGATTTCTTTACCCAAAGGAATTTTGGCAATATCCAGTGCCATTTTTGGTTATCATACTTAATGAGGAGGGATGATACTAGCACTTAGTGGGTAAAGGCCAGAGATGCCTCTAGACATTCTATAATGCACAGGATGGCTCCCTACAACAAATAATTATATAGTCCCAAATGTCAACAAGGCCAAGGTTGAGAAACCCTGATCTAGCCTAATAAAATGTGTACATTTTTGAAGCCCATCATAAATAAAAATTTCCTGGGTGTGTTATAAAGGCCAGCAGAGTTTATGGCTAATCAAGTAATAAGAGAATGAGAAATTCAACAGCCCAAGAAATTCTATGTCCAACTTTACCACTATTATCTATGTATGCCTTTTAAATAATCCTTTAAGTATTTCCTTAGCTCCTTTTCTTTATGTACAATCATCTTATATCCCCAAGGCATTTATAATCTTCTATTGAACATTAGTCCTTTTAGCAACTGTTATAGGGAATACTTATTCTAATTAGGTTTCTCCCTAGGGACAAAAAGGGAATTAAAAAACTCCTCTACAACCATTTATAGAAATTCTGATACTTGCAGATGTACTATTTCTGTATAGCTCTTGGTGTTTGTTTGTCTTTTACGAATGTAAGAGGTTTGGGTGGAATATGGAGTGTGCCATCATTTGAAAAATAGAGTACGAGGAGATAAAGTAGAGTAAACAAAAACAAAAACAAAAACAGGAGTAAACTAAGAGAGACAAAGGAAGATGAAGAAAAACTTAAGTCAAGATATGAGTCCTGCAGCAGCAAATTTAGGGTTGGCAACAAAGCAGGGATTTTTTAATATAGTCTAATCTGTTCTCTTTCTGGGGACCACATTTTTTATTTTCCAGGTCCTGGAATCTAGTGCTCAATTAATATTTATTAATTAAAAATGAATGAATGCAGGTAAACCTGTAAAATTCTGTGTATTAGAAATGAAGTTTGAGAAAAGCTCTTGAGCATATGGAACTTTATTAAATAAGATTTACTTAAAGCACTTTCCTTCTCGAGCATCTACTAAGAGAAAAATAGCTATCTACTGCACACTTTCTACGAACCAAATCTTTTCATTTCTCTGGGAATGAAAGTTGATGACTGTGAATTTCATCGCCGTTCATCGTCATCCAACAACCTTTATTGAGTACCAGGAAAGATGTCTCTGCCTTCATGGAGCTAACATTCTAATGTGAGAGGCAACACAGAAACAATTACAATATTACAGTGGTCATAGTTTGATGCCAATGCAGCATCCACACCTTCTTCTCCTTTCAATCAGATTCTGGTTATTGACAAGGTATCCACCCCCTCCCTTGTAGCCCCTGTGGTTTCTGACCTATCCTCCTGGGATCCTCTCCAGCACTCAAGGCACTATTCTTTCATCTGAAGCAGCAGTTCAAATGCTTCTCCCTGGCAGACAAAACTGAGCTGTAATTACAAGCAGTGGCCACACAGAGGCACCATCAGCTCAATGAAACGTAACCAAGTCAGCGAGCGCTTATTCAAGGCTGTGTAACTTTACAAAGAAAATGAAACCATTAGACTTTCTTCTGAGATGTAGAAAACAATGACTCCAAAAGACAATGGGGGGAGAAGGTGTGTGTGGTCGTTTCCCAAGCCATTTATCCCTAAGGTGACAGATATTAACTAACAGTGTCTCAAGAAACCTTATACATTTTCGTCAAAGAAGGAAGTAGAGTCAAACTTTCAGATTCTCGGATTTACTCAGCAATTTCTACTAAAAATACAGTAAAGAAAACCAAGAGTGAAAAAGGCAGGCCTATAAAGTAGGCAAAAATAGCTTCATTGCAAAATCAGTATGTCATGGGCAGGTTTATGTGTCAACTTGGCCAAGTAGTGGTACCTGTTTGTCTGCTTGGGCAAGTGCTGGCCTGTCTGTTGCGATGAGGACATTTCATAGAATCATGATCAGGTCAGCTCTATCCACAGCTGATTTCATTTGTAATCAGCCAACGGGAGTGTCTTCTGCAATGAGTGATGCTCAGTCTGATCACTGGAAGTCTTTTAAGGAGAATTCAGAAGAGACAAGTTCTCTTCTTGCTTCGGCTGGTGAGCCTCTCTTGTGGAGTTCATCCAGAGCCTCCGTTGGAATCTTCAGCTTCACAGCTTGCCCTGCGGATTTTGGACTCTGCTTTCCCGCGGTCACATGAAACGCTTTTATAAATTTTATATTTGCGAGTGTTCCCTGTTGATTCTGTTTCTCTAGAGAACCCTAACTAATACAGAGTATTTTATATTTGTATTTATAAATTGTATTTTGAATAAGCAGCACATAAGGCCTACTTGTTAATATCAGATAAAAGTTTTTATGCACGACCTGATTGGCAATAGATTTGTATACCAGCAATATCTTACTGAAAAGCTTCAGTTCAGGAATGGTAACTGTCCCACTGAGGCAGCCTGTGCTACACTCCACTTTTTAAAATTAGATGTCAATATCTCCATGGAACTGGAAATCCTAGGGATTTGTTAACCTGATTAGGCCTGAATGACTATACTTTTCTATGTTCTTGAGAAATAAATCAGTGCAGAGTATGGAAAAGTCTCTTAACAGAGAAGTTGGTTTCCCCTGGTGAAATAATTTGGTTGAGAGTTCTTATGGGAGATTTATGATGCTGAGATTGGAGAGTTTTTAGATAGTTGTGGATTGTCCAATGGGAAGTTTGTAAGGTTGGGAAGTTTGTAAGTATAGACATATAATGCGGATTAGAGCATTCAAGGACACTTGTTTGTTTTCTCCTACTGGGTGACAAAGTTCTCCCTTAAAATCTTATCACTCTTCCTTATCACTTTCTAAGTACTTCTTGCAATGATCCAATTATCCACTTACCAGTACTAAAGCCATATACTCTATACCACTAGAGATCTGTTTGCCTTGCTTTCCATTATACATCTTCTGTCTAGAATAATATTTGGCACATTGGAGATACAAAATAAAGATCAAACCTTCTAAGTCAAGCCTTTTTATGCCTTTATCTTCAGTACCTTTTCTTCTTCGTCTTCATAGAAACACCAATTCCTTGAATGTCCATCCCTCGGTCCATCTATTGGTCCTTTCTTGATCTTTCTCCATCCCTCCAACTTCTATCTGCACCAGGTTTGGACACCATGTTGAGTATCTAAACTCACTCTCACCAGAATCCTTGATTCTCTTATACCCTTATATTTCCACTATAATCACCACAGACCACAAATCTTCAAGTAAGTGTCTGGAAAAAATCTCCAAGCTGCCTAAATTGTATGCATCAATACAAATTCACAGTCATCAACTTTCATTCCCATGATTACCTGGTGTTTTTTTTTTTTTTTGACTTTAAAAAAGGGGAATTTAATAAGTTACAAATTTACAGTTCTAAGATCACAAAAATGTCCCAATTAAAGCAAGTCTATAGAAATGTCCAATCTAAGGCGCCCAGGGAAGGTGCCCTGATTCAAGAAGGCCGATGAAGTTCAAGGTTTCTCTCTCAAGTGGAAAGGCCCATGGCAAACATGGTCAGGTTTCTCTCTTGGCTGGAAGGGCACAGGGTGAACACGGCATCATCTGCTAGCTTCCTCTCCAGCTCCCCAGGAGACATTTTCCTTCTTCATCTCCAAAGGCTGGTGGGCTCTGTGCTTCGTGGTGCTGCAGCGTTCTCTGTTGTGGTTTGCCTGTGGTTCTGCCTTCTTCTCTGCTGTCTCTGAATCTCCTCCTTTCTCCAAAATGTTTCCTCTTTTATAGGATTCCAGCAAACTGGTCAAGACCCACCTGAAATGGGTGGAGACATGTCTCCACCTAATCCAGTTTAACAACCACTCTTGATTGAGCCACATCTTTAATGATCTAATTAAAGTTTCAAACATACAGTACTGTATAGGGATTAGAAGAAATGGCTGCCCTTACAAAATGGGATTAGGATTAAAACATCGCTGTTCTAGGGTACATACATCCTTTCAAATTGGCCATGATTACCTGTTAATTCCTTTCCTTTTCTGCTTCAGCTTCTTCTCCCATTCCCATTTACCAATATTACAACTTTTCCTCAGTCTACTTCTAGTCTTAGAGTTGTTCATAGTATTTCCTTATTATCATTTTAATGCCTGAGGATTTATAGTGATGTCCCTTCTTTTATTCCTAATTTTGGTTATTTATGTCTTAGCTCTTTTTTTTCTTGGTTTGAAGATTGAAGTTGATTTATCAACTGCATTATTTTTTTTTACCTGAAGAACTAACTGGCTTCGCTGACTTTCTCAATTATTTTTCTGCTTCAATTTCATTGAATTACTTTCTGCCTTCTGCTTGCTTTGGTTTTAATGTGCTCTTCTTTAGTTTCTTACAGTGGACATGTAGATTACTGATTTGAGATCTTTATTCTTTTCTATTTTAAATATTTAACACTATACATTTCCCCCTAAGCACTACTATAGCAGCATCCACAAATATTGGTATGGTGTATTTAACTTTCACTTAGTTAAAAACATACATTTGGGGGCAGTGCAATGGTGGCTCAGTGGCAGAATTCTCACCTTCCATATATATATATATATATTTTTTTTTTTTTTTTTTTTGCATGGCCAGGCACCAGGAATTGAACCCAGGTCTCCGGCATGGCAGGCAAGAACTCTGCCTACTGAGCCACCGCAGTCTGCCCCTACTTTTTTTTAATTTCCCTTGAGATTTCCTCTTTGACCCTTGGGTTATTGTGGTAAACAGAACGATGACCTCACCACCACCACCACCACCACCAAGGATGCCTACAGCGTTATTATTCCCTGAGCTGGTGAAGATATTAGGTTATGTGGCAAAGAGAAATTGGGGTTGTAAATGGAATTAAGGCTGCTAAGGAGCTGACCTTAAAATAGGAAGATTATACTGGATTACCCAGGTAGGCTCACCGTAATTGCAAGGGTCCTTAAAGGTTAAAGTGAGAGTCAAGAAGGAGCTGTGACGACAGAAATAAGGTCAGAGTGATGTGACCCACTATTGTTGACTTAGAAGATGCAGGAAGGGGACCATGAGCCAAGGAATGTGGGTGGACTATAGAAGGTGGAAAAGGCAAAGAAACAGATTCTCCCCTAGAGCTTCCAGAGGGAATGAAGCCCTCCCAACACCTGGATTTTAGTCCAGTGAGATGAATATTGAAATTCTGACCTACTTAACTGTAAAATAATACATTTGTCTTCTTTTAAGCTGCTAGGGTTGCAGCAGTTTGTTAAAGCAGCAACAGAAGACTACAGTTATTTGCAAATGTGTCATTCAGTTTCCAAATATTTGGAGATCTTCCAGATATCTTTCTGCTATTGATTTCTAATTGAATTCTGCCATGATCTGAGAACATTCATTGTATGATTTTTAGTCTTAAAATTTCTTAGTTTGTTTCATGTCCCAGAATATGATCTATCTTAGCTAATAGTCTATGTACATTTGAAAAGAATCACTATTCTGCTGTTGTTGGTTCAAATTTTCTAAAAATGTCAACTAGGTCAAGTTGATTGATAGTTGTTCAGGTCTTCTATATCTTTATTGAAAATCTTTCTAACTCGTATAAATTTTTTAAAAATTTTTATTAATTAAAAAAATTACAAGAAAGAAACACAAACATTCCCAACACATACACTCAGCAATTCACAATATTATCACATAGTTGCATATTCATCATCATGATCATTTCTCAGAACATTTGCATCAATTCAGAAAAAGAAATTAAAAGACAGCAGGAAAATAAAACAAAAACAGAAAAAAAAATTTTACATACCATACCCCTTACCCCTCCCTTTCACTGATCACTAGCATTTCAAACTAAATTTATTTTAACATTTGTTCCCCCTATTATTTATTTTTATTCTGTATGTTCTATTCATCTGTCGACAAGGTAGATAAAAGGAGCATCAGACACAAGGTTTTCACAATCACAGTCACATTGTGAAAGCTGTATCATTATACAATCATCTTCAAGAAGCATGGCTACTCTAACTTGTATAAATTTTTGAGAGAGGAATGTTGTCGTCTCCAACCACTATTGTGGATTTATCTGCTACTCTTTTCTCAGTCTTTGCTTCATGGATTTTGAAGCTCTGTCATTAGATGTTGTTCTAGTTTGCTAGCTGCTGGAATGCAATATACCAGAAACGGAATGGCTTTTAACAAGGGGAATTTAATGAGTTGCTAGTTTACAGTTCTAAGGCCGAGAATTAAAACAAGTCTATAGAAAAGTCCAATCAAAGGCATCCAGGGAAAGATACCTTGGTTCAAGAAGGCCGATGAAGTTCAGGGTTTCTCTCTCATCTGGAAAGGCACATGGCGAACACAGTCAGGGCTTCTCTCTCGGCTGGAAGGGCACATGGCAGACACGGCGTCATCTGCTAGCTTACTCTCCTGGCTTCTGGTTTCATAAAGCTCCCCGGGAGGCATTTCCCTTCTTCATCTCCAAAGGTCGCTGGCTGGTGGACTCTCTGCTTCGTGGTGCTGCAGCATTCTCTGCTCTCTCCGAGTCTCTCTCTCCAAAATGTTTCCTCTTTTATAGGACTCCAATAAACCAATCAAGACCCACTCAAATGGGTGGAGACATGTCATCCCCTAATCCAGTTAAACAACCATTCTTGACTAAATCACATCAACCAGGGAGATGATCTCATTACAGTTTCAAATATACAGTATTGAATAGGGATTATTCTACCTTTATGAAATGGGATTTATATTAAAACATGACTTTTCTTAGGGGGCATACTTCCTTTCAAACCAGCACATTCCACCCTCTGGCCCCTAAAAAAGACATGTTTTTCCCATATACAAATATATTAACTTCATAACAATATCAGAAACCTTAAACCTTTCAGTAGCAATACAAACAAAGTATCAAATTAGAGACAGTATAAAATCTCATCAAATCAGTTACAGGCGTGGTCTATCCTAAGGCAAAATTCTCTCCATTTGCTCTAGACCTTTGAAAACTCATAACAAGTTATTTGCTGCCAACATACAAAGAAGGAACATTCACAGGATACACAGACACATTTCCATAGGGAGGAAGGAACACAGGGGTCACCGGACCCATACAGTTTCGAAAACCCGCAGGGCAAAGTCCATTAGATTTCAAAGTCTGAGAGTCATTTATCCTCAGCGCTTTAGAAAGTGGCAGTCCCACCCTTTCCAAATGCCTACGCCTCCTCTCTCTGAAGGCAACCTTGGGGGATATTGGGGAGACCACCTTTTTCTCGGCTCCACCCTCTCCAAGCATTGGGGCTGCACCCGGGCTCTCTGCCATCTCTGGGGCACACACTTAACCCCTCCATGTGGTGGCAGCCAGGCTCCCCCCAAACCCCAAGGAATGTGTTTCACCTTCTCCAAGGCCTGAGGCGGCATGACTCTTCCACTGCAATGAGGTGAAAGGCCCATTCTCTGCCTTTGGGGCAAACTCACCCTCTCCATGGGCTTGGGTGGGTCCACTCTCCTGGCCCGAGGCTTCCTGACTTCAGACCTCAGCCTCCACGGTTTTGCCTCTGAAGTTATTTTTCCTCCAATGTGTCCCTTCTCTGAACCCCTCAGTCCAGACTGGCAGCAGCTCTGTTTATACAGGTCCCACAGCACTCTCGTTGGCTTTCTATGCAGTAGTCTTGGATCATGCCCATCAGACATAAGGAGTTTCCACAAATGTTTCCTGGATAACTCCGTGTCCGATCCTGACTTTCTCTGAAATGGTTGGCTGGTGCCACATTTGGTTAAATCCACACTATACTCTGTAGTCTCCCTTTCTATAGGCCCAGAATTTTCCAGGACCTTAACTTCTGGTTTCTTTTTACTCAAGAGTTCAGTTTTCAGCTTATCTCTTTCCTGTCGCATTTCACTATAAGCTGCAAGGAGAAACCAGACTGCACTTTCGACATTTAATTTGGAGATCTCTTCTGCTAAATATCCAAGTTCATGGCATTTAAAATCTGCCTTCCAGCCAAAACTACCAGTCAATTTTGCCAGATTATCTGCCATTTTAAAACAAGGATCGCCTTCCTTCCAGTCTACAATAACACGGACCTCATTTCTGTCTAAGGCCTCATCAGAAGTGTCTTTAGAGTCCACATTTCTACCAACAGTTTCTTCAAAGCATTCTAGGCCTTCTCTATCAAGCTTCTCACAACTCTTCCAAAATCTTTCCTTTATCCATTTAAAAAGTCGTTCCAACATGTTTGGTATTTGCAAACTGCAACAGCAGCACCCCACTCTCCGGCACCAAAATCTGTTCTAGTTTGCTAGCTGCTGGAATGCAATATACCAGAAACGGAATGGCTTTTAACAAGGGGAATTTAATGAGTTGCTAGTTTACAGTTCTAAGGCCGAGAATTAAAACAAGTCTATAGAAAAGTCCAATCAAAGGCATCCAGGGAAAGATACCTTGGTTCAAGAAGGCCGATGAAGTTCAGGGTTTCTCTCTCATCTGGAAAGGCACATGGCGAACACAGTCAGGGCTTCTCTCTCGGCTGGAAGGGCACATGGCAGACACGGCGTCATCTGCTAGCTTACTCTCCTGGCTTCTGGTTTCATAAAGCTCCCCGGGAGGCATTTCCCTTCTTCATCTCCAAAGGTCGCTGGCTGGTGGACTCTCTGCTTCGTGGTGCTGCAGCATTCTCTGCTCTCTCCGAGTCTCTCTCTCCAAAATGTTTCCTCTTTTATAGGACTCCAATAAACCAATCAAGACCCACTCAAATGGGTGGAGACATGTCATCCCCTAATCCAGTTAAACAACCATTCTTGACTAAATCACATCAACCAGGGAGATGATCTCATTACAGTTTCAAATATACAGTATTGAATAGGGATTATTCTACCTTTATGAAATGGGATTTATATTAAAACATGACTTTTCTTAGGGGGCATACTTCCTTTCAAACCAGCACATTCCACCCTCTGGCCCCTAAAAAAGACATGTTTTTCCCATATACAAATATATTAACTTCATAACAATATCAGAAACCTTAAACCTTTCAGTAGCAATACAAACAAAGTATCAAATTAGAGACAGTATAAAATCTCATCAAATCAGTTACAGGCGTGGTCTATCCTAAGGCAAAATTCTCTCCATTTGCTCTAGACCTTTGAAAACTCATAACAAGTTATTTGCTGCCAACATACAAAGAAGGAACATTCACAGGATACACAGACACATTTCCATAGGGAGGAAGGAACACAGGGGTCACCGGACCCATACAGTTTCGAAAACCCGCAGGGCAAAGTCCATTAGATTTCAAAGTCTGAGAGTCATTTATCCTCAGCGCTTTAGAAAGTGGCAGTCCCACCCTTTCCAAATGCCTACGCCTCCTCTCTCTGAAGGCAACCTTGGGGGATATTGGGGAGACCACCTTTTTCTCGGCTCCACCCTCTCCAAGCATTGGGGCTGCACCCGGGCTCTCTGCCATCTCTGGGGCACACACTTAACCCCTCCATGTGGTGGCAGCCAGGCTCCCCCCAAACCCCAAGGAATGTGTTTCACCTTCTCCAAGGCCTGAGGCGGCATGACTCTTCCACTGCAATGAGGTGAAAGGCCCATTCTCTGCCTTTGGGGCAAACTCACCCTCTCCATGGGCTTGGGTGGGTCCACTCTCCTGGCCCGAGGCTTCCTGACTTCAGACCTCAGCCTCCACGGTTTTGCCTCTGAAGTTATTTTTCCTCCAATGTGTCCCTTCTCTGAACCCCTCAGTCCAGACTGGCAGCAGCTCTGTTTATACAGGTCCCACAGCACTCTCGTTGGCTTTCTATGCAGTAGTCTTGGATCATGCCCATCAGACATAAGGAGTTTCCACAAATGTTTCCTGGATAACTCCGTGTCCGATCCTGACTTTCTCTGAAATGGTTGGCTGGTGCCACATTTGGTTAAATCCACACTATACTCTGTAGTCTCCCTTTCTATAGGCCCAGAATTTTCCAGGACCTTAACTTCTGGTTTCTTTTTACTCAAGAGTTCAGTTTTCAGCTTATCTCTTTCCTGTCGCATTTCACTATAAGCTGCAAGGAGAAACCAGACTGCACTTTCGACATTTAATTTGGAGATCTCTTCTGCTAAATATCCAAGTTCATGGCATTTAAAATCTGCCTTCCAGCCAAAACTACCAGTCAATTTTGCCAGATTATCTGCCATTTTAAAACAAGGATCGCCTTCCTTCCAGTCTACAATAACACGGACCTCATTTCTGTCTAAGGCCTCATCAGAAGTGTCTTTAGAGTCCACATTTCTACCAACAGTTTCTTCAAAGCATTCTAGGCCTTCTCTATCAAGCTTCTCACAACTCTTCCAAAATCTTTCCTTTATCCATTTAAAAAGTCGTTCCAACATGTTTGGTATTTGCAAACTGCAACAGCAGCACCCCACTCTCCGGCACCAAAATCTGTTCTAGTTTGCTAGCTGCTGGAATGCAATATACCAGAAACGGAATGGCTTTTAACAAGGGGAATTTAATGAGTTGCTAGTTTACAGTTCTAAGGCCGAGAATTAAAACAAGTCTATAGAAAAGTCCAATCAAAGGCATCCAGGGAAAGATACCTTGGTTCAAGAAGGCCGATGAAGTTCAGGGTTTCTCTCTCATCTGGAAAGGCACATGGCGAACACAGTCAGGGCTTCTCTCTCGGCTGGAAGGGCACATGGCAGACACGGCGTCATCTGCTAGCTTACTCTCCTGGCTTCTGGTTTCATAAAGCTCCCCGGGAGGCATTTCCCTTCTTCATCTCCAAAGGTCGCTGGCTGGTGGACTCTCTGCTTCGTGGTGCTGCAGCATTCTCTGCTCTCTCCGAGTCTCTCTCTCCAAAATGTTTCCTCTTTTATAGGACTCCAATAAACCAATCAAGACCCACTCAAATGGGTGGAGACATGTCATCCCCTAATCCAGTTAAACAACCATTCTTGACTAAATCACATCAACCAGGGAGATGATCTCATTACAGTTTCAAATATACAGTATTGAATAGGAATTATTCTACCTTTATGAAATGGGATTTATATTAAAACATGACTTTTCTTAGGGGGCATACTTCCTTTCAAACCAGCACAGATGTATACACATTTAGAATTGTTGTGTCTTCTTCTTAGTGAATTGACCCTTCTATTATTATGTACTTTCCCTCTTTTTTCATAGACATTATTCCTTGACTTGAAGTTTACTTTGCCTGAAGTTAATATAACTATTTTAGAATTTTTAAGTTACTGTTTGCATGGTTATTATTTTCCATCCTTGTACTTTTAATCCATCACATCTATGGGTCTGTTGTAGACACCATATAGTTGAGGCTTGCCTTTTTATCCAGTCTAACATTTTCTGTCTTAATTGATACTCCAGCTCCTAATTAAACCAACAATACACACTCTCAGTAGGTGATCTTGCCTCCCAGATCACTAAAATCTAGATCATCAGGTATTTTTTCTCCCTCAGCTTCCAACTCTCCTACCTAATAATAAGGGTAATGGCTACAATTATTAAATATTTTCTAAGTGCCAGGTTTCTAATTATATATACTAACATTTGATCCTAATAACAATGTTATGAGGTACACAATATTGGCATCACCCCAATTAACAGATAAGAAACACTAAGGTACAAATAGGTTAAATAATTTCTCCAAAGTCACACTAGGAAATGTTAGAACCAGGTTTCAGATCTAAGCAGTATGGCTACAGATATTAATCTCACACTGTATTACTTCTCTACCTTTAAAGGGATCATGGATTTCTAACCCAAATTTCAGGAAGAATAAGTATTTGTACATTGTCTCTATTCTTTCACTCCTCAAATCACTACTATTTGCTGCCATAATTCTATTCTGGTATAATAAACAATGGTCTTCAGATTGCTAAATCCAATGGACATTTCTCAGTTTCTCTCCGGCTTTCTCTCCTACATTTGACTTTAAGTAAGCACTGCCCTCTGAACTGGACTAGGTATCTCTTCTCTGTGCTCCCATAATGCCCTACACATATTCTTATTTTTGCATTTATATAATGTATCATAATTAAATGTTCAGGAGCCTGTCTGCTCACTGTCTCAAAATCCCCTTACAGCAGAGGCTGCTTCAGCTTATCTTTGTCTACGTGGTGCCTATCATAGTACCTGACATCTTGAGGCATTCAAAAAATATTTTGTTACATAGATGGATAATTGAAAGCCATTTACTGATAATGATTATATTATTTATTGTCACTTCTATATGGGTGAACAACAAAAAAAACCTCTCAAAGGTGTAGATTTTATGAGTTACATTATAGATTACTGATTGAGAAGGAGGTGAAACTTAAGTGAAACTCAACCATTTTTCTCTTGACCCCTTTGTCATCTCTGTGGCCTTTTAGTAATACTATCTACTGTGGTTTTCACTGGAAAAACAACTTTCAGGGAACTACGGGTAGGATAGCAGTCACAGCATCTTTACCGATTCCATCCTCATGTGTTTTGTCCACATTCAGAAGCAAAGACACTCTCATCAACCATTTTCAGATGTCGACACTACAGACCAGGGCTGCCATGAGGAATCAGTTTGATTATTAAGACAAGGTACGCCTTCTGCTTCCAAGTATGAAGGAGTAACTGCTATGGGACTTGATCCCCTCTATTGTAACCAACTAGAAAATTGAGGAAAAATGAAACAACTGTACAACACAAAGCACAAGACTTGTGCTCTCTGAACAAAGAGAAACAAACTAGGTAGTATTATAACACCCCCCGCTTTCTTTTCTTCCAGTAAGAGATCTCTAAGTAAAGCCTACACGTCTCACTGAGATAAGAGACAGAGATTGAAGCTCAGGAATGCCGAGACAGCTAAAATTTGTGTAGGGCAGCAAATAGAGAAAAGCATTAGATAAAGAACTCCTAAAATTTTCTTAGGAGTTCCTCCCCTGAGACTTTGAGACTAAATTCCAATGTGTGTGTATTAAGGGTGTAACTAAATGAGGCCAGGCAAAAACAAACAAATAATGCTGAGGAAGGAAAAATTACTGAGAGCTATAATCTAGAAAATTTCTAGAGTTCACACAGGCCTGGAAATAATTCTAGTCCCATCAGACAAGGTGGCGAAACCTCACTGAATATATGAGTCACTCATTAGAGATCCCAGAAGTGTCACACCTTGGCAGTCGGGCAAAATAAGTTTTACAGTAACAGCAACTTTAGACAAAACTTAAAATCAAACCTCAGAAAGATAAAGTTAATCCAATAATAACATTATTTGCCAGAACGAAGCCCAACACTAATGCCTAATTGTGCCTATTTAAAAAAAAATTTTTATTAATAAACCAATCAATATACAATATGAACACTCTTTTTTATCACATAGTTGTATATTCATCATCATGATCATTTCTTAGAACATTTGCATCAATTCAGAAAAAGAAATAAAAAGAAAACAGAAAAAAAATTCATACATACCATACCCCTTAACCCTCCCACTCACTGATCACTAGCATTTCAATCTACTAAATTTATTTTAACATTTGTTCCCCCATTATTTATTTTTTTTAATCCATATGTTTTGCTCATCTGTCCATAAGGTAGATAAAAGAAGCATCAGACACAAGGTTTTCACAATCACACAGTCACATTGCGAAAGCTATATCATATAATCATCTTCAAGAAATATGGCTACTGGAACACAGCTCTACATTTTCAGGCAGTTCCCTCCAGCCTCTCCATTATGCCTTAACTAAAAAAGGTGATATCTATTTAATGCGTAAGAATAACCTCCAGGATAACCTCTCGACTCTGTTTGGAATCTCTCAGCCATTGACACTTTATTTTGTCTCATTTCATTCTTCCTCCTTTTGGTCAAGAAGGTTTTCTCAATCCCTTGGTGCTGAGTCCCGGCTCATTCTAGGATTTCTGTCCCACATTGCCAGGAAGGTCCACACCCCTGGGAGTCATGTTCCACGTAGAGAGGGGGAGGGCAGTGAGTTTGCTTGTTGTATTGGCTGAGAGAGAGAGGCCACATCTGAGCAACAAAAGAGGTTCTCTTGGGGGTGACTCTTAGGCCTAATTTTAAGTAGGCTTAGCTTATCCTTTGCAGGGTTAAGTTTCATATGAACAAACCCCAAGACTGGGGGCTCAGCCTATTGCTTTAGTTGTCCACACTGCTTGTGAGAATATCAAGAATTCTCCACTTGGGGAAGCTGAATTTTCCCCCTTTCTCACCATTCTCCCAAGGGAACTTTGCAAATACTATTTTATTCACTGTTCAAATCCTTCTGGGATTTATTGAGGCATCACTCTGGACAAACCTACAAAATCTCATGCCCTACTCAAGGTTCCATGTACTTACGGTGTTCAATTAAGCTGTCCATCTAAGTTATAATAGGAAATGTAATTGTGCCTATTTTTGCTCTTTTTTACATTATCAGATGCATGAAGAGTTTATCTATTTGGTTTTCAAAGAACTAGCTTATTTATGTTTACTTTCTATTCTTTTTATTTGCCTTCTGTCTCATTAATTTCAGCTTTTAAATTGTTTTTTTCCTTCTGATAATTTATTTTGTTAATTTTGCAATTTCCTAAGATGAGTAGTTAATTCCTTTGTTTTATATCCATTTTATGGAAAAGAATAGACTCTAGAAACAGACCCAGATGTATAGATTTAATTGAGTTTTGACAAATATGGCAAAGTAATTTAATGGAGAAAATATCGGTTTCTTCAACAAATGGTTATGGAACAAATGGATATACATATGGAATAAAATGAAACTTCACCCTACCTCACACCATACACAAAAATTGGTTCAAAATGGGTCACAGATCATAACAAATAAGCTAAAACTAAACTTTTTCTAGAGGAACACACATTAAAACTAGAAAGAGATGCCACTACCCAACTAATAGGATGGCTAATAGTAAAAAGACTGACAATACCAAGGGCCCACAAGGATGTGGAACACCTGGAACTCGCATAAATTGCAGGTGAGAATATAAAATTGTAAAACTGCTTTGGAAATATTTGGAAGTTTCTTATACAGTTAAACACACAATTACCATAAGATGCAGCCCTTTGTTTACCTGCAAAACAGTTTTCCTATATTTATCACTTGCCTATTGATTTTTTTCCCGTGGATTTCTCTCCAAGTTAGAGTATTTTTAAAATTCTCTTGTGGTTTTAGTTTCTATAACCAGTTAAGAAAGAGTCTCTCCCTCCCTTCCCAATTTGTACATGCAATCTCTTCTTTTTTTGCAATATTTAAAATTTTTAAAAATATTTCTGTTTTTATCCTATCTAAAATTTATACTTAAATATGACTTAAATTTATTTTCTTCCAAATAGGCAATCAGTTGTGCAGGACCATTTGCAAAATAATCCATTCATGCTTCAGTTAAACTATCACCTTTATCATATATTAAATTCTTATATATTTTGAGATATTTTTCCGTATTCTAGCCATTTATCTTTTTTTTCTTTTCCCACTGCAATATCATTTGATATGGAGCATTTGTCTAAAATGCCCAAAATCTGAAAAGGCAAGCCCTATTTCATTGTTCTTATTTCTCAGAATTCTCTCGGCTTTTCTGTGGCATTAATCTTTCATATAAACCTAAGGATTATTTTGTTTAATTCTAGAATAAGCATAATTGTGATGACAACCAATCAATATATTGCTTTTGGGGGAACTGTCGTTATTATGGTATGAAATCTTCCCTCCAGGAACACAGTGTATCTTTCATTTCTTCAGAGCTAACATTCTTACATTATGCCTGCCAAAAAAAATTTCATATTTTTAATCAGTTTACCCCTAAGTGTTTAAATGGTTTTTCCATACTATAATATGGAATACTTTTCTAATTTTTATTTCTAGGTGGTTTTGACAAAAAAAAATTTGAAAAACATATTGGATTTAATATATTGTTTTGATAAACAGCCACCTTACTAAATTCTCTTATTCATACTAATAGCATTTTATTAGCCCTTTTAAATTTTCTAAGAGGTATATAATGTCATCAGCAAAAAAATAATTTTAACTGATCTTTTACAAATTTTACACCAGTTATTTCATTTTGTTTATTTTGTTGTATTCCTTAATACCTCCAAAACAATATTAAAGATGCATAGTATGAATCTGTGCCTAGTTTCTGATTTTAATTTAAATTGTTTAGTTGGTTTACCATTTAGCATACTATTTGCCCTTGTTTTGTAGTAAATGGACTTTGTATATTTAAGCAGTTCCCTTCTATTTCTATTTTACTTAGTGTTTTTCTATTCATTAAGATGGCTGCTGATTTCACCAAATAAATTTCTGGCATCTACTGATGTCAACATGTACTTTTCCCCTTTTAATTGTAGTAATAATGGTTATGCTGATAGATTTCCTGGTGTTGAAATATCATCGCATTCTTGAAACAATACCATTGTATTCTTGAAATTGCTTGAAAATAGTTTTTATTTTTTTGCTGTTTTGATACACTGATGGATTCTATTTGCTAAATTTTGATAGAGAATTATGCATTTATATTTTTGGGGTTTTTAACTAAAAATAACTTTTAATTAAAGTTATGTTGTCTTCATTAAATAATTGGGAAACTTCTCATTTTAAACAATAACTTTTAAAAAGGAACAGAACTACCTGTTCTTTAAAAGTTGTGAACCTATCTGGTCCTGGAGACTTTTTCTGTAGTAGATTCTTTTTTTAATCACCTTTACTATTTCTTTTGTAAAGATTGAGATTTTATAGAAAGTACCAACTTTGGTAATTAATATTTTGCTAGGAAATTACCCATTTCTTCTAGGTTTTCAAATTTGTTGGCAAGGAGTTGCTGGTAGTCTACTCTGGTAATTATTTTCCTCTTTACTGAAACTGTCATTATGTCTTTCTTATACCTAAATGTGTCTATTTTGGCTCTCTTTTACTTAATCAGACTCATGAAGAGTTCATTTGTTTTCAAAGACCCAGCTTATTTATATTTACTTTCTATTCTTTTTGTTTGCTTTGTTTCATTGATTTCAGCTTTTAAATTTTTCCTTCTAATTTTTTGTTAATTTTCCAATTTTATAAGATGAATACTTATTTCCTCTAATTTTATTTATTAAATAATGCAGTTATTTAAAGCAAAACCTCTCTTACTGAATTCAGTTTTCTAAAGTTCCATAAGTTGGGTATGAAGAATTCTCTTTTTCATTGCTTCTAAAATGTATATGTTATCTTTTGATTTACTTTTTCATCCAAAATTATTTAGAAGTATATTTCTTAATTTCCATAAAGTAGCTTCCATAAACATACTACTGTTTTTGACCTATTTTTTATTGGATTATGATCAGAGAAAGTAGTAATACTGTTATCTTTAATATTTTGTTAAGGTTTTCCTTGTGGTCAAGTACATGGTAGATGTACATACTTCAAAAATTTATGAACAAAATGAATATTATGTATTAGAAGGATGTAAGATTCTATATATGTCTATTTAATCAAGTTTGCTAATTTATCATTTGGTTCCTCTATTTCCTTAATTATTTTCATCTATTGTTTAAGCTTAGGAGGCATATATTTAAGTTTCCCACTAAATATCATACTTGTTGATCAAGTTCAACATGTAATTCTAAAGTTTTTGCTTTATGTATTTAGCCACCATTGTGTTAGGTATTTAATAATTACAACATTTTCTAAATTTTATCATTTTTCAATATGACAGTCTTTATCCTATTAGTGCTTTTAACCTTAAATTCCATTTAGTAATATTAATTGTGGCTTCTGCTTTCTTTTTTTTTTTCATTTATGTGAAATTTATATAACAGAAAACTAACCATTTTAAGAGGCATTAAGCACATTCACAATTTAGTGCCACCAGGGCTTCTAGTCCAAATATGCTTGCATTTGCCTGATATCTTTTGCCTGGCCACTTAATTGTCAAACTTTATCAATTTGATGTGCTTCTTTTAAATGGCTTTTATCTTTTAATGGAGACGCTGTGTATTTAAATTTCATATAGTGAAATTTCCTTCCTCATATTTAAATATAATATTTACATTTGCTTTTCTATAGATCCTTATCCATATATTTGCTATTTTGATCTTGCTACCATTTATTCCATTTTTCCCTCTCTTCTTTTTGGCAGTTCTATTAAAATTTTCCATTCAATTGATGGTTTACTTCCTTTCCTGTATTCTCATAAACAGATCTCATTTTTCTACAATTATTGGAAAAAAATACCAAATGTTATTCCCATTTAGGCACACTATTTCTCCTACCAAAATACTGTTTCTCCTGTATTTCTCTCCACCAATATGTTAAAGTCTTTAGAATAAGTACACTTCTCTCCCTTCCCTGTAACCTTGAGGCCTTAGGAACTTTTAATTCCCCTTTCCACATGATCCCTGCCTCCTAGCTTTTCAAAGTTTTATACTTTTAGTTCTAGAATCTTAGAATTTTGTTCTTTCAAGTTTCCTTGTTTAGAATTTGTAATACACATGCCTGAACAGTTTATCTTTATCCATTTCAATACAACCATTCATTTTTGGCAAGGAGTATCATCCACCCTATTTCTCACTGTTTTGAGGGTTTTGTGCTAATTCGTTGTCTTTCCTTTAGTATTTTCCTTAAATGAGGCAAGTGAGTGATTTATACCCTAAATTAGTGAACACTCTCAAATATCTTTCTTTTACTTGACAGGTTAATTATGTTATAACTGGGTAAAGAATCTTGCCTTTTCTCTCTTTGAAAGATGCTATTCTATTGCTTTCAAGCTTCTGGCATTGCAGACAAGAAGTCCAATGAAAGTCTGATTTAGTTTTTGGCAATTAGATCTTTCTAAATAATAGTGATAACATTTGCTTTTTTTGTGCATGGGCAGGCACCGGGAATTGAACCCAGGTCTCCAGCATGGCAAGCCTGCTGAGCCACTGTGGCCCACCCCATTTACTTTTTATCTTTTAGAGTTCAGGAATTTTACTAGGATGTGTGTGCCTTTTCTCATCCATTCAGTCTACCCTGGAATTCTCAGAGCCCTTTTCATCACAATATTTTTTAGGTCTTTCAGCTTTCCTGCATCTCTTCTTTTTCTTCATCCACACTGCCTCTTGTTCATCTGTTAGGTCTCTTGCCTCTTTCCTCTAGCTGTTAATCTTTAACTTCCTGATTTCCATCTCTGTTTTTACTCTGTTCTTTGAGAGAATTCTTGCACTTTATCTCCCAAGCCACTACAACAACCCTCTTCTTCAGTTTATTTACCAACATATTTAGTTGGGGATTGATATTTTCTATATTCTAGTATTTTTTCTTCTACTGTACTTGAATTTTATTATGTGATTTAAAAATATATGTAATTTGTTTTATTTGGAGGCATTAATTTCTGTTCAGACTTTTCCCCCTGGATTTTCATATATAGAATGTTTGAGTTTCATTTCGGTTTGGTTTTGGTTTGGTCTTTTAAGTAGAGCTCATGTCTCAGTTTTGGAGGACCCAAAGCCCAAAAAGTGATTCTTGCTGCCAATGTAGAAAGCAGGAAGCAGGTTGTGTCTTGTAACAAAGTAGATAAGAATGTGGATTTTGCAACTAGACTGCTGCAGTTCAAATCTTAATATGGCTGTTTACTTGGAATATGGCCCTGGGCAATTACCCAAACTCTGTCTCAATTTCCTTATTGTACCGTGGGAAGTATATTAGAATTTTTGTTTATGTTTGTAAAGCACTGTGAACAGTTTCCAAGAGCAAGCATATTGGCTCTTAAAAACACCGTCTGAAAATGGATGAACACAGTGAGGGTAACAAAACTAAGTTTCACAGCTTTCCTCCCAGCGGTTCTCAAGCAGAACATTTGAATCACTAAGAAGCTTTTAGAAATCCTCACACCTAGGCTATACAGCCGACCATTAGGTCAGATTCTTTTGGAGGGGGGACCAAGAGAGTAGGAGTGTTCAAAAATTCTCCAGGTGATTTCATTTTGCAGCCAAGGTTGAGAGCTACTGTTTTAACCCTGACATCAAATAAAATTCAGTGTTTCCCACTGATCTACTCCTGAATTTGTCATTTTAGATGAGTTTCCTCAGGCAAGTTCTTGGGCATCTGCAGAATGCAGATTTTAAGGAGAGAACTGCAGAGTAGGGTTAAATGCCAGATTCAAGAGAATTTGTAAAACTTTTCAGTGTTTTCCATTGCACTTAAATTCCAAATTCTGACAAGGCAAGTCTCTTTGGGGTTCTAGTCCCTGTCTGTCTGCTGTTCTAGCTTTCTTGCATCACCCTTTTCAATGCTCACTAGACTCTTGTCAACCCATCCTCTAATGGGCCAATCTCTTTTCTTTCTTCAAGGCTTGTTTTGCTGGCTATTCTTTGCTTTTTACTCCTCACCCTTTACCTAACCATTGCCTACCTGTTGCTTCCTCAGAAAAATATCCTTTGACTCTTGTTCTAGTTTGCTAGCTGCCGGAACGAATATACCAGAAATGGAATGGCTCTTAAAATGGCTCTTAAAATTCCATTTTTTTAAATTTCTTAAAAAAAATTTAATGAGTCGCTAGTTTACAGTTTGAATGCCGAGAAAATGTCCCAATTAAAACAAGTCTATAGAAATGTCCAATTTAAGGCATCTGGGGAAAGATACCTTGGTTCAAGAAGACCAGTGACGTTCAACGTTTCTCTGCCAGCTGGAAGGGCATATGGTGAACATGGCAGTGTCTGCTGGCTTTCTTGTGGCTCTACCAAAAAGGGACTCTCTCCAAAATGTTTCCTCTTTTAAAGGATTCCAGCAAGGAACTCCACCTTCAGTGGGTGGAGACACACCTCCATGGAAATCATCTAATCAAAAGTTACCACCCACAATTGGGGGGGTGGTGTCACATCTTCATGGAAACAGTCAAAATGCTCCCACCCAGCAATATTTAATGAGGATCAAAGGGTATGGCTTTTCTGGGGTTCACCACAGATTCAGACTGGCACAACTCTCCAGTGAAATCAGAAGCCTCTACTGTAATCATTCATCAAACTTTAGTTTCCATCATAGCATTTATTACAATTTCTAATTATGCATTTATTTGTGTGATTGTTGATTTAATGTATATCTTATTTTGTTCCACTTCTCTATCTCAATAATTAGTGCCTAATGCTGTACAATGTGCCCAATACCTTCTGAATAAACCATGAATGAATGAAAAAATGCTAGCTCTTAATTTTGATTGGTGATTGCAAGTTAGTCCTGATGGGAGTTTTGTGGATCATCTGGTTTAAAATGTTTGTGGAATGGATAAAGAAAGCAAGACCCAGGTATTTAAATTACTTGCCCCAAATCATTCAACTAATGAGTGATGAAATTGGAATTCAGACTCATTTCTTCCATTATTCTGCCCAGTGAACTTTCTAGCATTAAATGTTTTGCCCATGCAGATATAAAACAAAAGGATCAAGGAAGTGTGGTGGTTTGAAACTGTTATAAACCCTTGAAAAGTTCATGTTCTTTTAATCCATTCCTATGGGTGCAGACATATCATAGGTGGGATCTTTTGACTATTACTTCAATTGAGATGTGACCCACCCCATTCAGGGTTAATCTTAATTCCCTTACTGGAGTCCCTTATAAATGAAAAAAGGACAGACAGAAAAAGCTCAGAGGTGAAATTCAGAGAAAAGCCCCAGAGGCACTAAGCGAGGACAACAGAAAAGCTGAGAGGAAGCCATCAAAGCCAGAAGCTGGAAGCATCGAAACCCAGGAGAGAAGTACAAACAGATGCTGCCATATGCCCTCCCATTGTGACAAAGGTGTCCTGGATGCAGGCAACCTGTCTTCAGAGTCCAGGTATCATCCTGTTGATGCATTGAATTGGGACATTTTCACAGCCTAAGAACTGTAAATTGTAAGTTAATAAATCCCCATTGGAAGAGCCAACCCAGTTCTGGTATGTTGCATTCTGGTAGCTTTAGCAAACCGAAACAGGAAGCAATTTAGCTCTACAGAATGAATGAAAGTTTAATTCAGTCACCATTCAGAAAAAACAGGTCTTACTATACAATAATGCAAAGTGAATGTTATAGGGTATTGGAAACTGAACTGAATTTCAGTTTTTGAATGAAAGCAGAAGTTAATAAATAAAGGCTTGTTTCAGCCATTGTGTAAGGTTGCTAATCCTTGTCTGGATGATATTTCTCTTTGGAATATATCCAGTTCTTCAGAAAAGTGTACAGAAAAATAACCATCAACTAATAACAAAGCTACCACTCATTGAATACCATGTTAAGTGATTAAATTATATGAACCCTAAATCTCCTTGCAACTTTGCAAAAAAGGTATTACTATTCACAGATGAGAAAATGAGGCACACTGTCACACAGTGTGTAACTGGTAACAAAAGGATTAAGAAGCACATTGAGGTAATTTCAAAACCTATGCTCTATTTACTATCAAATACCCTTACCCAAAATTGATTTGAAACATACCATTCTTGGCTCCCACTGAATTTCTGGTATGTTCTTAGTAATTTAATAATTTCATGGGAAGTATGAAGTTAGAGAAAAGAAATAAGACTGAAACCATAGCTGAAGGTCATCAATATCTGTGGATAAGAGGCATAAAAAATCAAAGAAATATCATGTCTTTTTTCCCATGGGTCAGGGTAATGAAAGATGTATGACATCCAGATTATTTCATTTATTCATATCTGAGAACTAGGGCTTTACAAACTTGCTTTATAATAAGAGTCTATGAAGTGCTTCTTAGGAATACAGGTTTCTCCTGGAGCATCTTATGCTGCCATCTTGGTCAACCATTTCTCTGTTTTCTAGAGTTTCTTTTTGAGATGATGAAAATGTTCTAAAATTGAATATGGTAATTGTTGCACATATCTGTGTATATACTAAAAGTCATTGGATTGTACAATTTAAATGGGTGAATTGCATGATATGTGAATATCTCAATAAAGCTATTATGAAATAAACAGAATAAACAACAATGAAGAATACAGGTTCCTGAGTTCTACTCCAAACCCTGGAACAGAACATTTTTGTAACTTTTTTTATTGTATAATATAACATATATACAAAGCAAAGAAATAAATAAGTAATAGTTTTCAAGCACTCTTCAACAAGTAGTTACAGGACAAATCCCAGAGTTTGTCATGGGCTACCATATGATCCTCTCAGATTTTTCCTTCTAGCTTGCTGCAGAATATAAGAGGCTAGAAGGAATAAATATTTTTTTTATCATCACAATCGATTTTTTCCTTTTTTATGAAGAAATAACATATATAGAAAAAAGGATCTGTCACTAATATGGGGTAAAGAGATGGAACTATCTGATATTCTGGAGAAGCTAGGCCCTCTAGGTTTCAGGACTTATCTGATCCAGGGACCCATCTGGAGGTTGTAGGTTTCTGGAAAGTTACTCTAGTCCATGAATCCTTGTGGAATCTCATACATTGTCCTTGGTGTTCTTTAGGATTGGATGTAATGGTCCTGGTTGGGGTTTGGAAAGTTATAATGTCTAACTGAAGCTTGTGTAAGAGCAACCTCCAGAGTAGCCTCTCAACTCTATTTGAACTCTCTCTGCCACTGATACTTGATTAGTTACACTTCTTTTTCTCTTTTTGGTCAGGATAGAATTGTTGATCCCAGGATGCCAGGACCGGACTCATTCCTGGGTGTCATCTCCCACATCACCAGGGAGACTTTCACCCCTGGATGTTATGTCCCATGTAGCGGGGAGGGCAATGATTTTCACTTGCAGAGTTGGGCTTAGAAAGAGTGAAGCCACATCTGATCAACAAAAGAGGTCCTGAAGAAGTAACTCTTAGGCATACCTATAGGTAGGCTAAGCTTCTCCAGTAATATACATAAGCTTCACAAGAGTAATCCTCAAGATCAAGGGCTTGACTTATTGATTTGGGTGTCCCTAAAGTTTGAAACAGTATCTAGGGATTCTCTGATGGTAAAGTTTGATAGTTCCATATTTTTTTCCCATCCCTCAAGGGATTTTGCCAATATTTTTGATTATCTGCTTAATATTCTCTAGGATGTATCCAGGCATTACACTAAGCTATACAGGATTAAAGGACCTCTTTCTTATTCTGGGCTCCCTGTGTTTCAATTGTTCAAGTGACTTATACAGATAGATTGAGTTAGATTATATGCTACAGAAAATTTAGGGAACTGAATATTTTTAACACATACCTCTGATAAATTTGGGAAATACTGATTTATTAGAAGTTAAAAAACAAACCACACTAAACCAAAAATCTGATAATATTTAGGAGTTTCTTCCAGGTGCTAAGAATAAAAAAAAAATACTAAATGAGACACTGCTCCTAATCTCAGGGAGTTTATAGTTGTAAGGAAGGCATGCAGTGAAATAAAATATAGTATTATCACATAAAAAGTGAAAATAATAGAGGTATGAAGTAATGTGCCTGGCATTAAGTGGGCACTGAATAGGGTCTCTTCTCAATTCTATGAATGAATATAGTGGCTTTTCTGAGCCAATATGGAGCTATTGTTCTTGTTAAAACAGTGAATTTTATAAAAACTGGTTGTTAAAATACTCATTTCCTGAGGTCCCCAAGTACTGCCACACATACTGCAGCCATCCCCATCCTTTCTCCTGGGATCCTTTGAACCTTCTCAAAATCTGAAGGATTAACATATAATACCACAAGGGGCCTCCAGAACTCTACTGCATCAAAGACCATGACCAGTTTTGACTGGTTAATGTCCCACTCATATAGGTAGTTAAATATTTGGAATAGCACCCCTGGGTGTTCAGAGGATAAAACAACCAACCATTACTACACTCTGGGAATTCAGGAACGGCTCCATAGAGCAGGGATGCTTAAGCCAGGTCTTGCCTGAAAGAAAAGTTTAACAGGTGGATGAGAAGGGAGGAGTAGTGATTAGAAAATTATCTATCTAGTAACTAGAAATATCTAGAAAGTAGAACTGACAGTAGTTCAGTTTGGCTAGACTCAGAGTGGTTCCCAATGGAGGGGTTGGGAGGAACATGAAGGGAAAGAATGGAGATGGGAAATTTTGTTCTCTAGGGGTTATCTGGCAATATCTGGAGGCATTTTTGGTTGTCACAACTGGTATGGGGACTGGAAAGGTTCTACTGGCATCTGCATCTAGTGGACAGATTCAGGGATTCTACTAAACATCCTACAATGCACAGGATAGTCACCCACAACAAAGAATTATCTGGCCTAAAATATCAACAGGATTGAGGTTGGGGGACCCTGGGATAGACAATAGGGCAGTACAGCAGAGTGTGTAAGAGTCTCAGTGTCTTCAACTATGAAAGAGGGAATGATAGTTTACCCCATAATTTGTTGACGCCTAAAGGACAATCAATTTAAGACATTTTAGCAGTCTCCACTATATATTAAGCTCTTAAAAAAGGTAAGCGGGGCGGGCCGCGGTAGCTCAGCGGGCAAAGTGCTTGCCTGCTATGCCGGAGGACCTCGGTTCGATTCCCGGCCCCAGCCCATGTAACAAAAACAAAAAAACAAAATACAATAAAACAAGAAAATGTTTAAAGATGTTTCCCTTTCTTCCTTCCTTCCTTCTCTCTGTCTTTCCTTTAAAAAAAAAAAAAAAAAAAGTAAGCATCTATTATTGTCAGGGTGTTTATAGGTAGTAGTAGGTTTGGCAGGAAATGAAGTTATGGAGTTAGGTGAGTATCAGATAACAGAGGGCCTTTGAAAGCTTTTAATAGGAAAATGATACCATAGCAATTGAGTGGAGGATAGAATTTGGAGAGAAGAGGTTGAATTGGAAGCAGGGTCAGTTAAGAGGTTACTGTAGTTAAGAGATTACTACAGATGATAGATATTGAAAGATCTGAACTTAGGCAGTACCACATGGGGTGTTGTGAGAGATGTGAAGGGGACAGATGGTGTTTTGGTTTGCTAAAGCTAGAATGAAATATTACAGAAATGGATTGGCTTTTACAATGGGGATTTATTAACTTATAGTTCTTAGGCCATGAAAATATCCCAACTCAAGGTGTCCACAGGATGATACCTGGACTCTGAAGTAAGGCTGCCAACATCTGGGACACCTCTGACACATAGGAATGCCCATAGCCAGTACCTGTGGTCCTTCTCACCTGGGTTTCATTGCTTCCAGCTTTTGGCTTCAGTGACTTCTCAGCTTCTCTGTGGGTCTTCTCTTAGCTTCTTCAGGGTTTTTCTCTAAACTGCTCTCAGCTTTTCTGTCTTTTCCTCTCTTAAAAAGTCGTCCAGCAAAGGGACTAAGACCCACCTTGAATGAGGTGGGTCACATCTCACTTGAAATAACCTAGTCAAAATGTCCCACCTATAATAGGCCTGAACCCACAGGAATGGATTAAAAGAACATGATCCTTTCTGGGGCACATACTACCACAGATGGAATGGGGACTTAGAAATCTATTGGATGAAGGGAGTAGGGAAAAGGAAGGAGTCTAGGATTATTCCCTAGTGTTTGACCTGGACTGATGACTGATGGGACCATTAATTATTACATCAAATGCTTAAGGAGGAGGAGGTTTGGGTAAAAAGCATTTGAGTACAATTTTGAACATGTTTAAGAGAAGTGACACAGGCACAATAATGAAAAGAATTACCTTAAACTGGGGAGTTTAACCTGGACAATGGGTATGCAAAGTGCCTAGTACATGCCTGCCACATAAAAGAGCCTCAGTAAATGTATGTTCCTTACCCTTAACCACTTAACAGAAAAGAAAACAAAATATGGTCAGTGAAAACATGCAAGTTTTAACTTAATTGAGATGAACTACTGAAGAACAAGATGCATATATTAAAATATGAATTGAGTAGTAAAAGCCTAGAAGGAAGATGTGAAAGGAGAAGAGAAACCAAAATGGATGAAAGCTGTTAACAGTGTTACACTGATTTTATATCCAAGCCTCTTAGTCATAAAGTTAAAACTTTATGTTAATTCCAACCAGGTCTAAAATGATCTGGTGATATAAATAATTTCAACAACTGCCTACTGAATGTTTACTATGTGTACTGTATGAAATACAAAACAGCAAAAACAACAAAATAATAAATGACCTGTCCTCAAGGCTCTTATAATGCAGTAAATACACAGTCATAAAATTAGGCACAGCATGGAAAGGACCATTTAAAAATATTGTGATGTTCTAAAGGGAAGGGGGAATATCTCAACAGTAAAGTGAAATCAGGGAAAGCTCTATGGAGAATATGACACTTGAATTGGGCCTTGAAGGATAAAGAGGATGCAGACCAGCAGGGATGGACAAGAGATGGGGGAATCAGAGTAGGATACAGAGAAAATCCTTGTCCTGAGAACTGGAGCCCTTTCCTCTACAGTAGATACAATGGACAATCTTTTCCAGGTTGTAAGACACATACACACACATATGTGTGTGAATCAATACTGTTAAGATGTCAATTCTCCCAAAATTAAATTATAGATCTATATCAATAGATGAATATAGATAGTAAATATTTATCACTAGGCAAGTATAAAATAGATTCAATGCAGTATCAGTCATAATTCCAGAAGACTTAATTTTATTTAAAAAAAACAGAGACTGACAAATTCATTTTAAAATGTCAGGAGAATAAAGTTTATACTACCTTACTTAAAGACTTAGTACTACTAAGCTATTAAAGACAGTGTGGTATTTGCAAAAGGATAAACAAATAGATCAATGGAAAGGAACATATAGTCCAGAAACAGATACACACTTATAAGGGCAACAGATTTTCAAGAAAGATACCAAGGTTAATTAATGGGGAAAAGAAAGTCTTCTCATCAAACAATGCTGAAACTGGATATCAATATGGGAAAAAGTCAATCTCAAACTCTATCTCATACCATACACAAAAATTAATATGGGATAGACCTAAATACATGAGATAGGCCTAAATATGTGAGCTAAAGCCATAAAGTGTTTCTATAAAACTTTCAGAATAAAACAAGAGAAGGGTGCACAGGTAGCTCAGTGGTAGAATGCTCACCTTCCATGTTGAAGACCCAGGTTCAATTCCTGGACCATGCACCAAAAATAAATAAATAAATAAAATCGAAGAGAAAAAAAATTGATAAATTAACTGTTTTCATCAAAATTAGAAATTTGTGCTTAACAAATGATACCATTAAGACAGGCTGGGAGAATATATTTGCAAAACATGTATCTGAAAAAGAACCTGAATCCAGAATACGTAAAGAACTCTAATGGCACAGCAATAAAATGACAATCCATCAGTGTACTTAAAGTTGTTATATAAGTGAATAGCCTTATTCTTAGGAATATACATGGAAGTATTAATGATCAAGGAATATGATGTATAAATCTATGCTCAAATATTTACAAAATAGACAGATGAAAAGATAGATAGATAAATAGGTTGAAATGGCAAATGTGGCAAAATGTTAAAAGTGGTAGATCTGGGAATCTGAGTGGTGGGAGTGTATATTGAAGTTCTGTGTATGGGTTTTGTATTATTTTTGAAACACTCCTGTAACTTAGAAATTATTTCAAAATTTAAAAGTTCAATAATAAAAAAGACAACCCAATTTAAAAAAGGACAAAGAACTTGAACTGACAAGCTACAAACAAAAGTATACAAATAGCCAATAAACATATGGAAAAGTGTTCAACATCATTAATCGTCATGGAAATGCATATTAAAACTACAATGAGATATCACTACATACTCACTAGAATAGCTAAAATAAAAAAGACTGAAAACACAAAGGGTTAATGAGAACATGAAGCAACTGGAATTCCTGTACATTGCTGATAAGATTGTAAAATGCACAACCACTTTGGGAAAAGTTTTGACAGGATCTTATATAGAGTTAAACATGTACCTACCTTTCTCCCCAGAAATTTTATTCCTCAGTATTTCCCCAAGAAAAATGAAAACATTTGTCCACAAAAAGACCTGTAAAAGAATGTTCACATATGCTTTATTTATAATAGGCAAAAACTTGAAACAACTCTCCTGTTCATCAATAGGAGACTGGGTAAACATAAATATATTGTGGTATATTTGTATATATTAATTACCTCTTGCTCCATAACAAATTTGCCCACCCCCCTAAATTAGTGGTTTAAACAATAATAAATATTATTTCACAGTTTCTTCTGGTCAATAATTCAGAATGACTTGGCAGGTGGGTAATTCTGGCTTGCAGGGACTGAAGAATAGACCATGAAATGGTACTGGTTGTTGGCAGAAAAAGGCTTCAGTTTCTCCCCATACGGAGATCTCCACTGGTTGTTTGATTGTTCTCAAGACAAGTGACTGGCTGTCTACAGAATGAGTGATCCAAGAGAGAGGATGGTGGAAGTTGCAATGTCTTTTATCACCTAGCCTCCAAAGTCACACACTGTCATTCAGCCCCATAAATCAGCCCTATTCAATATATGAGGGAAGTAAACAAGGGCATGAAAACCAGGAGTCATCTTGGAGGCTATTTACCACTCCATATGTTTCAGTTTGCTAAAGCTACTGGAATGCAATATATCAGAGATGGGTTGGCTTTTTCAATGGAGGTTTACTAGGTTATAAACTTACAGTTATAAGGTCATGAAAATGTCCACATTAAGGCATCAAGAGGAAGATACCTTCTCTCAGGAAAGGCTGCTGGCATTTGGGGGTCCTCTGTCACATGGGAAGGTCCTACTCTCCAAAATGTCTTGGTGCTTCGGTGGGCATTTTTCTCCTGGGTTCTGGTTTCAATGGCTCTCTCCAAAATGTCTCTGCCTTTATCATCCCATAAAGGACTCAAGTAAAGGGTTAAGACCCACCTTGAATGGGCTGGATCACATCTCAATTGAAATAGACTAATCAAAAGGTCCCATCCACAACAGGTATGCCCCCACAAGAATGGATTAAAAGAACAGTCTTTTCTGGGGTACATAACAGATTCAAACCAGCACACCATACAATGTAATAATTTTCAGCAATGAAAAGGAATGAACTACTTATACATGAAAACATACAGATGCATCTCAGGCACTATAATGGGAAAAAAATAAGTCAGGTAAAAGGTCAGGTATCATAATCCCATTTATATGATATTCAGAGCCAAGGGAAACTAATCTATGGTATTGCCTCTGGGAAGGGGAGAGATAAATAGGAAAGGAACACAAGGGAATCTATGGAGTGATGGATATGGTCTATGTATTTATATTGGGGTATACATCACACAGGTGCATCATTTGTGTTGTATAGTTAATTTTAAGTTATATAGTTAAAAATAATCGTGTATTCCCAGAAGCTAGAGACAGGGGAGCCTACCTAATGAGGCTGAACTTAAGTGCAAGGGAGTGGATAGAACTGATGGTAACTAATTAGTGGGGTTATAAGTAACATTGCCATATTGAAGATGAATATGATTGAAAGGGGATGTATAGAGCCATGTATCCCACTGATTAAATATAAAACTCTAAATACCTTCTTGGTGAACTATTTTAAAGGTTTGAGATTGGACAAAGAGTCAATAATAGAGAGGTATGGGGGGAAACTAAAATGGTATGTTATGGTCAATAGTTAACAGGAAGTCATCAGCAGTACCACAGTACTACAGGGACAACTAATAGGGCAGGGTGGGGAGAGGACAAATGATAGGGGATACTTTTGATTTGATATTTGGTTAGGCTGTGTTTGTTGGTTCTTTGTCTTTGTGGGCCAATGAAAATTGTCTAAAATTGAGAGTGAAACTGATTGTACAACCAAGTGAGGCTACTGTGAGACACAGTTTGTTTATTTTGGACATTATCCATGATGCCCAATGATGGAGGAAGCTGACAGGTAAAATAACTGCGAAGCAGAATGATGAATTGTTATATATTTATATGATGGAATATGGTGCAGCTACAAAATGGAAAGATGTCGAGAAGAATGCAACAAACTGAATAAGCCGTGGGGACCATGTGTTGTGCAAAATAAGCCAGAAACAAAAGAACAAATATGCTAAGGTCTCTTTCTGAAAATATTTATAAGAAAATTGGAGCCTAGATTGTAAATCCTTAATAGCAGCCACACTTAGTCTGAAGTTGAACGTGTATTTCTAAATTCTGAGACACTGAGCTATATGTGTATCAGCTGGTATTTCCCTGGAACTTTGAGTAACTCTCTGACACCTAAGATCCAGAAATGGAGTGCTGCTGCCCTGAAAGTTACCATAGCTACATACAATATTAGTTAAAATAACCAAAAAAGTTGATCAGGTCTCAATTAGAGAAAAAAAGAAGCCAATCTGGCTGGGACTAAGGTAAATCAGAATACAGGGTAAAAAATGATAATGCATGCACTCTAGACCCTACTGTATGAGAACAAAGCACAGAGAGGCATATTGTGTCTAGAACCTAAATTTTCTGTAATACACAATCTAAATCAACCTGTCTGGAGGGCTCATTTAAACAACCCAAACTTTTGGAATCTAGAATTGGAACAAGGCCTTGTAATTCTGTACATCTTAATGTAATATCTGGATACATCTCAGACCATGGTGGGCTGATAATTAAAAAAATATTGGTAGAAAAAAAGAAAAAAAATTGGTAGAGTCCTCTGAGGGTTCAAACGGTATATATACGTATATATACATGTGAAAATATTAAATTTTCCCATTTGGGAAACCCTGGGTATCCTCTCAACACTGGGACTCTCAAGAAAATAGGCCAAGCTCTTTATTTTGAGGTTTGCCCTTATGAAGCTTATTTCTGTAGCAGAGAGGCTAGGACTGCCTATAAAGTGGCTTAAGAGTTGCTTCCAGGAAACCTCTTTTGTTGCTCAGATGTGGCCTCTCTCACTGTAAGCCCAACTCCACAAAGAAAATCATTACCCTCCCCTCTACATGGGGCATGAAATTCAGGGGTGAAAGTCTCCCTGACAATGCGGGATATGACTCCCAGGGATGAGTCTGGCCCTGGTAACATGAAATTGGCAATACCTTCCTGACCAAAAGGGAGAAAATAAGTTTAATAAAATAAGGTATCAATGGCTAAAAGAGATCAAATAGAGTCAAGAGACTATTGTGGAGGATACTCTTATGCAAGTTTCAGTTAGATAGTACTAATTTGCCATGGTTTGTGCCCCAACCACTCTTGTTAATTCCTAAGAACACCTACGGCTTCAAACTGAGGCTCTGTAAAAGTTTCATGCACTAAGTTTGCTTTCCTGGTACCTATAATTTCCAGAGGGTTCCTAGGCCAAACAAATCCTGAAGTCCAGAAGGATCAATCTCTCCAAGATTATCAACTAATTACATCCCTCTATCCTTTAGTGTGAACACCCCTTCTCAACATGAAAAAGTCAGAATGGGCATTGCCTAAAGATCCCTATAGATTGGGGAAGGATCAAAAGAGAAGGAAGAGTTACAGCAGAGAAAATAGGATTTAATGAATATGACTGCTGAATTACTACACTGGTATTTCTTCTAGCCTCTGATGTTTTTGAGCAGTTAGAAGGAAAAATCTGAAATAGTGATACCGTAACCCATACAAACTCTGAAATCTGTTCTGTAACTACTTGTTGAAGTATACTTTGAAAATTATTCCTTTTTCTTTCTTTTCTTTGTATATATGTTATATTTTACAATAAAAAATGTTTAAAAATAATTGTGCACTCTGATGTATGAAAATTATACCCCAAAAAATAGAACAAAAAAAATCAAGTAGTGATTGGGAATGTTTAGCAGTATAGATAAAATAAGAATTGCAGAACATTGATAATTGTTGAAGCTGGGTGACGGACACATGTAGGCTCATTCCATATACTTTGTATATGTTTGAAAATTCTGAGATATAAAGTTAAAAAAAAGAAACCTAAAACCAAAATGTTTTACATAATAAACTTCTAATTCTTTTGTGTAAAAGGGTATTTTCCCTTTTATTTTACAATGTTATTAAATTAAAATAAAATTTATTTTACAATGTTATTAAAATCTGTATCATCTGAAGGCTGTATTATGCCTTGTATATCAACAGGTGAACCATCACTTCAACAATCCTGATTACGACTGGGGAGACAAAAATCAGGAAGAAGAGTAGTGAGAAAATCCTTCCAGGAGCCTATTTTAACCTGTCATATTTGTTATGTAAAAATTGGTAAAACCCACATAGCTCTTAGGGCAAGTGGGACAGAAGGCATGGCACAAACATGGCTCACAAGACCATGTGTCCTCTTAAGTTTGCTGATTTTCCTGCTCTCCCATTAGAGGGAAGGTGGGGCCATGCGATCTGGAAATTCAGAAAGGGAACAGGAGGCCCTCGTATTTTCTGTAGCACCTCATTTTGTTTTCCCTCAAAGGTTCTAAGGGTATATGGGGAGGAAGCAGGGTGGTGGAAATTAAGTAAAAGAATAAAATAATTTAGAAATTGGCCGCAAGAGTTATTTTTCCATACCCTATTCACTCCAAGATCAAATTCATAAATGCAAGACTATATATACTTTATCACAGATCCCAGTGAACTTTCTTTCAGAAAAGAAGCAAGAACCCTCTAGCAAGAATGTGAAGAATACTGTGGGGATACTGGAAAGCATATAATATATTCTAGGACTACTAACAATCCAGATAGCTGCACACACAAGGCATGTGCAACTGGTGGTAAGGCTAGAGATGGGTAAGGAGCCTTGTACCTCCTACTGGTAGGTTCTCATTATCTTATTCTGCTTGGCCAAATATGAGAAAAATGACTCCAAAAGCTGAAGAACAAGGTTTTGGTTATTATAGCTCGGTGTGAAAAATTATCTTTCTCACCTGTTATAATATAAATTACATGAACACAGTTCAATCAAAGCAGATTGGGAATCCTTTTATTTTTAAAGAATAATAATTTTTTAAAAAGAGCAAAACCTGATGGAGGAAAAGAAGTGCAACAAATAAGGTATCAGTCACTGAGAGTTCAAATAGAGTCAAGAGGCTACTCTGGAGGTCACTCTCACGCAAACTTCAGTTAGACATTGCTACCATCATAACTTGCCAAATCCTAACCAAAACTATTCCAGCTAATCCTAAAGAACACCTAGGGCAATATATAAGATTCTACAAACGTTTCATGTACTAGGGTAACTTTCCAGAAACCTACAACCTCCAGATGGGTACTTGGACCAGATAAATTCTGAAACCTAGAAGACCCAACCTCTCCAGAACATCAGATAGGTCCATCTCCCTACCCCACATTATTGAAGCTCCTTCCAACATGAAAAATTCAGAATGGCCATAGCCCAAATACCCCTAGTGTGGGATAGAAAGATCAAAGATGATGGCGGAGTTATACAGAGAAGGTAGGGTTTAACAAATGAATATGATTGCTGAATCATTATATTGACATTTCTTTTAGTCTCCAGTGTCTTAGAGCAGTTACAACTAAAAACCTAAAACTGTGGAACTGTAATCCATACCAAACTCTGAAATCTGTTCTACAACTAATTATTGTGCTGTGCCTTGAAATTTATTGGGTTTTTGTATATATGTTATTTTTCACAAAAAAGAAAAAAAGTCAATTGTGATGATAAAAAAATATTTATTCCTTCTAGCCTCCTATATACTGGAGCAGCCAGAAGGAGAAATCTGAGATGATGGTATCGCAGCCCATGACAAACTCTGGGATCTGTCCTGTAACTACTTGTTGAAGAGGGCTTTGAAAATGATTGCTTTTTTTGTATCTACAAAAACATACATATGTTATATTATTAAAAAACAAACAAACAAAAGGAGCAGAAGCAACTTGTTGGTACATAGCACTTTATACACAAAGTAATTCTAACACTTACTGAATGCTTAAAATAGACCAGAGACTATGTTAAGTATGTTAGATGATTTAACTCACTTGGTTCTCATAAGAACGTCATGAGCTAGGTGCTAATAATAGCCATACTTTATGGGTGAGGAATCTGAAACACAAAAAAGCTAAGTAAAAAAGGGTCACACTGTTAGTAGCAGAGTTGGGATTTGAACCCAGGCAGTCTAGCTCTAGGAGAGGAGCTGGGCTGAGTCCCTAACCTACCTCTTTGGGGAGAAATGGAGATTGCCACTTTCTAACCCCAAGTCTAGTGATCTGGGATGACCTGAGTTTGTACTATGTCACACTGACTCTCAAAAATGACATGGTGTATTAGTTTTCTATGGCTGTCATTAACGAATTATCACAAACTTGGTGGCTTAAAATGACACAAATTTATTATTTTACAGTTCTGTGGGCCAGATATCCAAATAGGAAAGTGTTGACAGGGCTATGTTCCTTTCTGGGGACACTAGGGGAGAATCTATTTCCTTGCCTCTTCCAGCTTTAAGAGGTCTCCAACATTCCTTGGCTCATACACTCCTCCTGTTTTCAAAGCCAGAAATATCACATTTCTCTGATCTTTCTTCTGTTTCTTTGACCATAGCAGAAAAGGTTCTCTGCTTTTAAGGACTCTTGCCTGCTCAGACAATGCAGGATAATTTCCTTACCTCTTGGTTCTTAACCTTAATCATCTGCAAAATCTTATTTGCCATCTAAGGTAACATATTCACAGGTTCCGAGAATTAGGACATTGTCATCTTTGGGCGACCATAATTCTGCCCCCAGTTTCTCCAAAGTCCTTTCACATGTACTGACCCATTTGATAAAAATATGGTAGAAAAGAAAGTAAGGGTTAATCTAATTTTCAAACAGGGAAATAAACAAAAAGATTATTTTTGTCTCAAAGTCACATAGCTAGAGCCCTTTATACTAATCTAGATTAGAGCCCTCCACCCCAAACTCAAGTCACAGTGAACTTTTTTCCTTTTTCAAACAAATCATGCAAAATCCTTCACAATTCAGATTTTTGATGTGCTTTTCCTGCCCTCTGGAAGGGAGTCCCCACCGTCTTGACTTAGTAAACTTTTACTCATCTTTTAATGTCCTACTCAAAGGTCATCCCAGATCACTAGACTTGGGGTTAGAAAGTGGCAATCTCCATTTCTCCCCAAAGGGGTAGGGTAGGGACTCAGCCCAGTCCACTCCTACTAAGGAAACTCTTCACTACTCTTTTCAACAAAGACCTTTTCTCTTTGGCCAAATTTTATAACTTTGATCTGGCTGAGAATCCAGAATTTGCATAACAGGTTCTCTAAACCATTCCTTTGGTAAATTCTCCATGGAGGGTATGTATTTCACTCTCACTTCAGTCTCTTGATATCCACCATACTAGTATCTTCATCAAAACTGGGCAGGTAGAGTCAATCCCATTCTAACACTCTGTTACAACTGTTGGCATATGTTATGATGCGCAGCTAATGCTCTAGCAATGGTATGCCAAAGTGCAGTGAGAAGTCTGTTGAGGGGGCTTCAAGTATAACTGTGGAGAGTTGTTTCCTTTAGTAAGGAGAGAGAGATGACTAGTGTCTGACTCATGCCTGTGAAAGTAAAAGCAGACAATATTTGGGGGCTGAATCCTCCCAGGGATTCTAGAGGACAAGAAATTGCCTACTACATCTTTGATGGTGAATTCAGAAAGGTGACAATCTCTAGCATTCCTAGAAATTGTTAAAGGGATGGATTTTTCCCATGGGTCATACGGTAGGTTACCTGGGGGAGCCTTATCATGAGGTTGTCTTGAATCCTGTTTATTAGGATTGCCAAAGCTGTGAGATCTCAGCAGAAAGAGACTAGAAGCACAAAAGCTGAGAAAATAAGCAGAGTGGCAGACTGTGACAATGTTGGCCTGCATTGTGTCAGATATTTCTGTCTGATACATTCTCCTTTCCAATGTACCTTTGCCTCTTCTTCCATTAAAAGGTGGAGTAGGTTTCCTTACCCCCTGAATCTGGCTGGTCTTGTGACTATTTTAAACAATAATGGCAGCAGAAATGATATCATGAGACTTCTGAGGCTAGGATTAAGAGAACTGGCAGCTTCTACTTTCAAACATTTGTGTCATCAGGTAAAAAGCCCAGTGTAGTCTAATAGAGTACGACAGGCCATTTAGAGAGCCCAGCTGACAGCCAGCATCCACCTCAAGATGCGTGAATGAGATCATTCAAAACCAGCAGCCCAGCCAACCTGGTAACTGATTGTAAACCCTTGAGCGAGTGTCTAGCTGACGACACATGGAATAGAATGCTCAGTCTGAGTTTAGTCCAAACTGTCAGCCACAAAACTGTGAGCAAATAAATGGATTTTTCTTAAAACCATTAAGTTTTGGGATGGCTTACATTAGGAGATAAATTATCCAGGCAGTCACTTGGACTAGAGCTGCATCTACAGGTATGAGGGGAACTGTGGGAGAAGGGTTCAGCAAATTTCTAAAAGGTCCACAAAAGCATCCCACAAAGCTAACACCTTTAACCATCTATCAGACCCAACCAAGAACACTAGCTTTAGTCATCTGCCATGGCCACAGAACCAAAGCTACCTTTACTTACCTCTTTTCTTCCTGCTTCCATCTCCTTTCCCACTTGAAGCAAAACTTAAAGTCATTGACAGAGAACTTAGCATTTAGAATTGCCAATCCTGAGTAAAAAAAAATACTTCAAATTTAACGTAGTCTTCTCTCTTCCCTCAGCATGGGCCTGCTTCCACCTGGAAGCCTTCCAAGGGGAAGGGGAACGTGGTCCTCTATTCTTTCACAGCTTACCTCCTCTCCCAACAGCTTCTAAGAGTAAGCAGAGAAATCAAGGGCTTGCTGGAGTTTTTATCTAGGGACATGGGACATTTAAAAGAGCAATACAAGGCAAAAATAAAGTCATTTTTTAAGATCAGAGTCCACATATCTTATTTGTTCCACACACCAGTTATACACATTTGCCTTCACCACTCTTCTCAGACCAGGGGGTCAAAGTCCTTGTCATCTTCATCTTGTATCACTAGCTTCAGAACACAGTACCTAAAGCTTAGAGGCACCTAATGAATATGGATTGAATGACTAGAAACTAAACCTCAGGTTTCCCTATCTTCAGGATTAAACTCTCTTTCTAGCACATTCTTTTCACTCCTCAGATATCAGATAAAAAAAAAGTGAGACACATTAAACATAATGGTATTTTACCGTACTTACCATTGCTTAGGGACCAGACCCCTAAGCAATCATGGTTTTGTCTGCAACGGGATTTGGATATTTTCTTTTCTTCTTTTTAAAGTAGTAATAATCAAATAGGACACTTTATTTACTGTGATATTTATTTCACCTGTAATTTTTCATTGAAATAATAAATGTATATAAATGTTCAGCTCAAAACATTTTCACAACTGAACACACCCACGTAACCACCACCCAGATCAAGAAATATTTTCAGCACCTCAGAAATTCTTCTCATGAAACTTTCACTCATTACTCTCCACCACAAGGGTAATCCCAATTCCTGGCTTCTAATAGCACAGGTGGGTTTCATACATTTTTTCTCTTCTTATAAATGAAATCATACAGTATATACTTTTTTGGGTTTGACTTTCATCATTCAATATTATGTTTCTGAGGCTCAACCACATTGAGTGTAGGGGCAGGTTGTTTGTTTTCATTGTTATACAGATTTCCATTGGGTGAATATTCCACGATTTAACTATTCTACTGTTGATGGGCATTTGGTTAGCTTCCAGTTTGGGTCCATTGTGAAAAGAGCTGCTGTGAACATCTCTTTGGGGTACATATATTCGCATGGAATTAATGGGTCAAGTTATGTATAGGTTCAACTTAAGCAGATTCTGTGGTTGCATCAATTTATATTCCCCTAGCAGTACAAAAATTCTAGCTGCACTATATTTTTTCCAAAACTTAGTCTTTTCTGTCATTTTCACATTAACCATTCTGTTAGGTGTGGCATCCAGTATGATTTTAATTTGCATTTCCCTGATGATGAAAGAAGTTAAGCACATTTTTAGGGGTTTATTTGGCCATTAGGATATCCTCATTTATAAAGTGACTGTTCAAAGTGTTTTAACCATTTTTCCACTGGGTTAACTGTCTTTTTGATTGATTTATTGGTGTTTATATTATATTCTGAAGATGAATCCTTTGTTGGATATATATCCTGCAAATGTCTTCTACCACTATGTGTGTTGTTTTTCATTCTGAATACTGTCTTTTTTTTTTAACATGGGCAGGCACCAGGAATCGAACCCAGGTCCTCTGGCATGGCAGGCAAGCATTCTTGCCTGCTGAGCCACCGTGGCCTGCCCTGAATACTGTCTTTTAATGAAAAGAAATGATTGATTTTAATACTGTCCACATTTTTTTCAGGTTAACACTTCTGTATTCTATTTAAGAAATCTTTTGCCTACCCCCAGGGTCACAAAGTTGTTTTATGATTGTCGCAAAAACTTTATTGTTTAACCTTCACAGTTAGATCTATAACCCCATCTGGAATTTATTTTCACTATGGCGTCAAGATACATTTTTCTCCATATGGCTATTAAATGACCCAGCACTATTTACTGAAAAGACCACCATTTATTTATCACTGTACTGTATTGTGATAAATATCAGATGACCACGTTCCTTCTTCCTTCCTGCTTTTAACAAAAATAGCATTATTTAATTTAAAAACAAGATTAAAAATACCATTGAAAAAATAAAAATGTTAAAACTCTAACAATCCCATCTCTGAGGTATAATTATTATTTATACCTTAGCGTATCTACAACTTGACATTTTTCTATAGCTATACACTTTTAAGCCAAATTGTTGCCATACTATGAATTCTGGTTTTCAAACTGCTTTTCACTTAATACATCATGAATAAATTTTTTTTCAACAAATATGCAACTAAAACATTTTGAAAAGCTAACTAGTGTTCCATTTTATATTACACTCACCCAATATATATTTATCTTGACATAGCTTTCTTGTGGCCTTTCCTCTTCTAAAAAGATACGCAAATTTAGATTTACAAATTTCAAATGTGAAAGTTTTTAAACATGTTGTCAAATGCTTTAGAAAAAATAAAAATGTCAGAAAGCAATTAGCATGGCTGTTGATTGGCAAAAGCTCAAAGCTAGCTTCTCCTTTGGAGAATGCCTACACTCATCTTTCTTTGAGCGCGTACTTTCACTCTGCATTAAAGTTTTGAGCTGTAAAAAAAGAAGAAAAGAAAAAGCTCAGCTCTCCTATTGCTGCACATAGAAAGTTTTTCTTTCCTTGTAAAATTTTACCACACTAGCTAACAAGCAGTAGTTTTCTTATTACAATATAAATAATTCTCCAAACTCTTTGCTATCTTTTCTACCTTTAGTTAATCTTATCTATCACCTCAGCTTTGTCATAACTTTTTTGAGTTAGTTTCCTTAATTAATGCATAAAAAGGTATAATGTCCCTATCTCACAATGCTGTTGCAAGGATTAAATGAGTTAAAATCTGCAAAGTGTTTAAAACAGTACCTGGCAATGTTGTGAACACAACTAACAGCACTGAAATATACATATGACTATGATTAAAATAGAATATGTTAGAGTATATTTATGGTAACAGAATACATTTTTTTTTTAGTCCATGGAACTACACTACACAGTGAACCCTATTTAAACCATGGACTTTAATTAATAGTACACTTATGAAAATGCGCTGTCATCAATTGTAACAAATGTTCTACACCAATGCTGTGTGGTGTATGGGAATTCTGTATTTTAAATGTAAACGCACAATTTCTCTAAAAAAATAAAAAATAATAAATAAAATAATAGATAAATCACATGCATACAAAAACAGTATCTGTCAAAGAGTAAACTGCCATTATATAAATTATTCCAAAATGCTTTCCCTCTGGAAACTACACAGACTAAGATTCATTTCTTATAGCTTTAAACAGTGAGACACCATTTTATTTCTAAATGACGAAGACTGATGTACCAGCTAAAATCAGTGCTGCAGGGGTTCAGAAGACTAACATTCTCATACCCTGGCAGTGGTGCTTGAAAGCGTAAAAACCTTTCCAAAGAGCAGTTAGGAAATGTTCCTCAGTAGACTTTGACCCAATAATTCCACAAAGTAGTCTGACTTTTGCACAAAGCAGTCATCACTGTATTATTTATTATGACATATTTGGAAAAACAAACTAAAAGCCATCAAACAAGGAATTAAAGTATGGTGATTTCTAAGCTGGGGTATTGCCTAGCCATTAGAAATGTTTTCAAATAACTTCTCATAGCAAGAGAAAATGCTTATATCATAATGTTAAGTGATCAGAGCAGGATGTAAAACTAATTACGGTGTGATACCAATTATGTTAAAAAAAAAAGACTGAGGCAAAAGACGGGAAAATTCTACTAAAATATGAACATTGCTTGTCTCTGGTCTTTAGACGGTAGAGTTAAATTTTTTCCCCTTCTAATTATTAATTCTCTAAATTTTATAAATGTATGCATTGCTTTAAAAATTAGGGAAAAAACTATTTTAAAATCAAGTTCTATGTATAACAGGTCACAGGGTATATACCTGAGAGAGAAACTGCTTGCCACTCTTTGAGGAAGCACACTGGTGAATGGTCAGTGTTTGAATACAAAATTATTTAGGTTATCAATTTAAGTGAAAATTGAGGAATATGTCTTGTTCAATAATGATATCATATTAGTCCATTATAAAGACTAACTTTAGAACTGAATTTTATTACAGCTATATTGAGTACCTGCAACACTACATAGATGATCACAACAGAAATGTGGGGACCTATCTGCAGTATACAGATCTGAATCAGTTTATTATTTGGTAATACTACATGGTATCATCATTTTTAAAATTGCAGATTGGCAGGGACCTCGGGGAAGACAGCCAAACAGAGTAGCTCAAGATTAGCCCTGCTCCAAGGAAAAGTAAGAGAAGGGACAGGAGGGCAACTGAGGTGGCAATTCGGAAGTGCAGCTGACCTGGGAGAGCCTTCTGCATCACATGAGGCAGCCCTGGTTGAAGAAACCGAGGGACTGAGAGGCAGAGGACTGGAGCCTGGTGCGGAGGTGTCGAGGCACAGAGCTACTGAGCCTGCAGGGGTGCATGAACAGGAGCCTGGGGCTAGGAAGTAAGCCAGGCCGTTCCTGGGGCGTGTCATCCTCACCAACATGGCTGTGACCAGCAACTCACTCCACGCCCCACACATCTGAACCCTGTCACCTGCTCCCATTCCCTATACTCCAGGCACCACCACACCACCAGGCCCTAGTGCACGTACTTGCCCCACCTCCCACCCAAAGTGCAGCCCAACCCACCTTCCTGCACCCGTCCCAAGCACTACCTCCCCTTCCCTGTTTCTTGCAGGCTGTTGCTGACCCATAAAGGCTGCAGACAGTAACCTCTATACCTAGGCTACCCCTGCCCTCCTGCCCATAGCGCCACACAACCTCACTCTGCCCTGGCTGAGCTCTGTACATCCATTTATGGCACCCACAGGAAGGCCCCCATTCACATCATACAGCTCTGGGAATCACACTTCACAGAAGTCCTAGAACTGCATATGTGCATGGCTATCAGCCACACTTCCCAGCTCTGAGAAAGTGCTGACCTGTGTAGCCAGGTCACGTGTGCCCCCAACCAGGAAGGCATAATGCCAATGTGCTGCCACAGCTCTACGCATGTGAACAAAGGGCTCCCTCCATGACATAACCCAGTGCACACCAGGGTTATGCTCCCCAGACCAGTGCACCCACACAGCTACATTCTCCCTGGCTGCTAGGCGCCCATGTTCAAAAGCATCAGTGCAACATCCCCAACCAGTGCCTATACCTGCCCTGAAACAAATCACTGCACTGAGTGCCCCACCCCATGCCCTGCTCCCTACTGTACACCCATCCCGCAAACACAAGGCCTTAGACTATTGAAAAAATTCAACTCCAAAAGTAAATTAATCAAGATATTTACAAGCCACAAAGACAGCAGAAGGTCACTAAGAATATCAGAATACAGACAGATATAGCCCTGCCTAACGACCAAATTAGAACACCAGAGGAAACACAGATGTTGGAACAACTAATCAAAGATGTTCATACAACTCTACTTAATAAAATAAGTGGGATAGCAAATGACATAAAGGGGATGAAGAAAACAGTAGAAGAGCATAAAGAGGAATGTGAAAGAATAAATAGAAAAATAGCAGGTATCACAGAGATTAAAGACTCTGCTGACCAAATAAAAAACATACTAGATGTATACAACACCAGATTTGAAAGAATAAGTGATATAGAGGACAGGATAATTGACTTCAAAGACTCAAAACAGCAATGGCAAAAAAGATGGTAAAAAATTGAATAGGAACTCAGGAAATGATCGACAAAACAAAGCGCACAAATATAAGAATATTGGTGTTCCAGGAGAAGAGAGAAGTAAAGGGCTAGGAAGAGTAGTTGAGGATATAATGGGGGAAAACTTCCTAACCCTCATAAATATGGACATAAATACACAAGAAGCCCAACAAACTTCAAACAGAATAAATCCAAATAGGCCTTCCCCAAGGCACATACTAATCAGTCTGTCAAATGTTGAACAGAAACAGAAAATCCTGAAGGTGGCAAGAGAAAAACAATCTGCTACATACAAGGGAAACCAAATAAGACTGAGTTCAGACTATTCAGTTAGCACCCTGGAGAAGGCAGCAGTATGATATATTCAAGATCCTGAAAGAGACAGACTTCCAGCCAAGAATTCTGTACCCAACCAAATTGTCCTTGAAAATTGAGGGAGAGATTAAAGTCTTCACAGACAAAGAAGTCCTGAAAGCATCTGTCAACAAGAGATCAGCGCTACAAGAGATACCTAAAGGAGTTCTGCAAACTGAAAAAAAAAAAAGAAAAACAGAAGAGGGGGTCTGGAAGAGGGCACAGAATTGAAGAGTACCACTAAGAGTAATTTAAAGAATACAAAGAGAAAGAGGGAAAGGAATATACATATCTGACAAACAAAATTCAAAAGATAAGATGGTGGAATCAAGAAACGCATTTTCAGTAATAACTTTAACGGACTGAACCTACCAATGAAAAGATACAGATTGGCAGAATGGATCAAGAAACATAATCCAGAGCTTCTGGGCCAAGATGGCAGCTTAGCAATGTGCGCGTTTTAATTCATCCTCCAGAACAACTACTAAATAACAAGAAACAATACAGAACAGCTCCTGGGGCCACGTCAGTGACCGGACACACAGCGTACCCCAGTCTGGACCAGCTGGATTGGCTGTGAGCCCCCCCCAAACCGTGAGTTCCCCAAGCTGCAGCAGCCGGCGCCACTCCCCTACAGGCTGCTTCCCAGAAGGGAAAGGAAAGGGACTTTACCAGCAGCAGGGGCTGAACCCAACCAAATGCCAATTGTGGAATTAATTAACAAATTCTGACTACTAAAAGTAGGCCCCCAGCTCAGGCGAATCTGGTTAAAGCAGAGGTTGCTCATTTTTGCCCTGGTGCCAAGGGGGCAGGGCTGAGGGAAAAAGAAAAACACAAGGAAGCAGAGGTTTTTGTGGCTGTGTTTCTACAAAGGCTTGATTGCCTTTGGATACAGTGGCAGGACTTCTCAGGCTGCAACTGACCCAGGCGTAGGCAGAAACAAGCTCGTTTGAGGGCTTGTCTGGAGCCTGTGCCTTCCCCAGGGGAGGGGTGAAGCCCAACTCAGGTGGAATCCCTCTCTTAAGGAATTCAGACACCAGGCTTTGTAATCTGAAGCCATTAAAACCAGCCTACAACCTCTCCTCTGTCTCTACCAGGCCCCTGCCAGGGAGAATCTGCCAAAGTTAAAGGTACCACATTACCTTATGCTGGTGGGGCCTGCAGGCAGACAAGCACCACATACTGGGCAGGATAAGAAAAACAGAGCCCAGAGACGTCACAGGAAAGTCTTCCAACATGCTGGGTCTCACCCTCAGGGAAAACTGATGTAGGTGACTCTTTCCTCCTGATAGGAGGCCAGTTGGGTCTGGGAAAATCCGACTGGGGTCTATAATACCTATGTAGACCCTCATAAGGGTGGGGGGAAAAGGCACCATACAAGCAGGGCAAGAAACAAGAAAACAAGAACTGAAAATTTCTCCTCTGTTAAATAAAACCTAAGCTAGAGGTCCAGATAAAGCTGAACTGAATGTCAAAGAACAGAGAGACAACAAATTCATCCAGCAAGAAAACCCTAGGTAAAAGAAGTGAAAGCAATTTCCAGAATAAACTAATTAAGGTAATTAAATGCCTAGAAGCCAGCAAAAAATAACAAATCACACTAGGAAAACTGAAGATATGGCCCAGTCAAAGGAACAAACCAACAATTCAAATGAGATACAGGAGCTGAAACAATTAATTCAGAATATACGAACAGACATGGAAAACCTCAGCAAAAACCAAATCAATGAATTGAGGGAGGATATAAAGAAGGCAAGGAATGAACAAAAAGAAGAAATCAAAAGTCTGAAAAAACAAATCACAGAACTTATGGGAATAAAAGGCATGGTAGAAGAGATGAAAAAAAACAATGGAAACCTACAGTGGTAGATCTCGAGAGGCAGAACATAGGATTAGTGAACTGGAGGACGAACATCTGAAATCTGACAATAAAAAGAAAATATAGGGAAAAAGTGGAAAAATATGAGCAAGGACTCAGGGAATTGAAGGACAATATGAAGTGCATGAATATATGTGTTGTGGGTGTCCCCAAAGGAGAAGAGAAGAGAAAAGGAGGAGAAAAACTAATGGAGGAAATTATCACTGAAAATTTCCCAACTCTTATGAAAGACTTAAAATTACAGAACCAAGAAGTGCAGCGTACCCCAAAGAGAATAGATCCAAACAGACATACTCCAAGACTTTACTAATCAGAATGTCAGAGGTCAAAGAGAAAGAGAGAATCTTAAAAGCAGCAAGAGAAAAGCAATCCATCACATACAAGGGAAACCCAATAAGTCTATGCATAGATTTCTCAGCAGAAACTATGGAGGCGAGAAGACAGTGGGCTGATATATTTAAATTATTAAAAGAGAAAAACTGCCAACCAAGAATTCTATATCCAGCAAAATCATCCTTCAAAAATGAGGGAGAAATTTTCAGACAAAAAATCACTGAGAATTTGTGACCAAGAGACCAGCTCTGCAAGAAATACTAAAGGGAGAACTAGAAACAGATATGAAAAGACAGAAGAGAGAGGTGTGGAGAAGAGTGTGGAAAGAAAGACTATGAGTAAAGGTAAAAAAAAGGAAAATTAGAAGGACGTATAAAAGCCAAAAGGCAAAATGGTAGAGGAGGGTACTGCCCGTGCAGTAATAACACTGAACGTTGATGGATTAAGCTTCCCAATCGGGAGACATGGACTGGCAGAATGGATTAGAGAATGGGACCCATCTATATGCTGTCTCTACTCAAAGGACATGAGGGCAAGGACACAAATGGACATTTGCACAACAATGTTCATAGCAGCATTATTTACAATTACCAAGAGATGGAAACAGCCAAAATTTCCATCAACAGACGGGTGGCTAAACAAACTGTGGTATATACATATGATGGAATATTATGCAGCTGTAAGACAGAATAAAGTTACGAAGTATGTAACAACATGGATGTACCTTAAGGACATTATGCTGCATGAGATTAGCCAGAAACAAAAGGACAAATACTGTGTGGTCTCACTGATATGAACTAACATTCGTGAATAAACTTGGAGAATTTCACTGGTAACAGAGACCATCAGGAGATAGAAATATGGTAAGATATTGGGTAATAGGAGTTGAAGGGATACAGATTGTGCAACAGGACTGAATGTAAAAATTCAGAAATGGACAGCACAATACTACCTAATTGTAATACAATTATGTTAAAACACTGAATGAAGCTGAACGTGAGAATGATAGAGGGAGGAGGGAGGGCTGGGGGCACAAATGAAATCAGAAAGGAAGATAGACGATAAAGATTGAGATGGTAGAATCTAGGAATGTCTAGAGTGTATAATGACAGTGACTAAATGTACATATTTAAAAAATGTTTTTGCATGAGGAAGAACAAAGGAATGTCATTACTGCAGGGTGCTGAAAATAGATGGTAATTAATATTTTAAAATTTCAACTTATGTGTGAGACTAAAGCAAAAAATGTTTATTTGGTGCAAAATTTATATTTTGACTAGTGCATTTCCTAATATAACTTATGTAGATAGCTTGGTTGAACAATATAAATACATGGAACCTTGGGTATGACATGAGATTTTGTAGGTTTGTCCAGAGTGATGTCCCAATGAATCCCAGAGTGATTTGATCAGTGAGCAGAAAAGTATTTGCAAAGTCCCCTTTGTGGAATGGTGAGAATGGGGGAAAATTTAATCTCCCGAAGTTGAATTCTTGACATTCACAAGCAGTGTGGACAATAAAGCTATAGGCTGAGCCCCCAGTCTTGGGAGTTAACCCCACAAAGGATAGGCCAAGCCTAATTAAAATTAGGCCTAAGAGTCACCCCCAAGAGAACCTCTTTTGTTGCTCAGATGTGGCCTCTCTCCAGGCAACACAGCAAGCAAACTCACCACCCTCCCCCTATCTATTTGGGGCATGACTCCCAGGGGTGTGGACCTTTCTGGCAACGTGGGACAGAAATCCTAGAATGAGCTGAGACTCAGCATCAAGGGATTGAGAAAAACCCTAGAATGAGCTGAGACCCAGCATCAAGGGATTGAGAAGACCCTATTGACCAAAAGGGGGAAGAGTGAAATGAGACAGTGTCAACGGCTGAGAGATTCCAAACAGAGTTGAGAGGTTATCCTGGAGGTTATTCTTACACATTGAGTAGATATCACCTTATTATTCAAGATATAATGGAGAGGCTGGAGGGAACTGCCTTAAAATGTACAGCTGTGTTCCAGTAGCCATGTTTCTTGATGATGATTGTATAATGATATAGCTTTCACAATGTGACTGTGTGATTGTGAAAACCTTGTGTCTGATGATTCTTTTATCTACCTTGTCAACAGATGAGTAGAACATATGGAATAAAAATAAAAAATAGGGGAACAAATGTTAAAATAAATTTAGTTTGAAATGCTAGTGATCAATGAAAGGGAGGGGTAAGGGATATGGTATGTATAATTTTTTTTTCTGTTTTCATTTTATTTTTCTGTTGTCTTTTTACTTCTTTTTCTGAATTGATGCAAATGTTCTAAGAAATGATCATGATGATGAATATGCAACTATGTGATGATATTGTGAATTATTGATTATATATGTAGAATGGAATGATCACATATGAAGAATGTTTGTGTTTCTTTCCTGTATTTTTTTTAATTTAAAAATTAATAAAAAAATTAAAAAAGAAACATAATCCAGCTATATACTGCTTACAAGAGACTCATCTTAGACACAAGGATACAAATGGATTGAAAGTGAAAGGATGGAAAAAAGATTTTCCATGCAAGTTATAACCAAAAGAAAGCAGGAGTAGCTATACTAATATCAGACAAAATAGACTTTCAATGTAAAGATATCAGAAGAGACAAAGAAGGGCACTATATACTAATTAAAGGGACAATTCACCAAGAAGATATAACAATCATAAACGTTCATGCTCCCAATCAAGGGGTTCCAAAGTACATGAGACAGACATTGGCAAAACTGAAGGGAGCGATAGATGTTTCAATAATAATAGTAGCAGAGACTTCAATATATCACTTTCCTCTACAGATAGAACAACCAGACAGACGATCAACGAGGAAATGGAGAAATTAAATAACTTGATAAATGAATTAGATCTAACAGACATTATAGATCATTTCACCCCAAAGTACAAGGTATACATTCTTCTCTAGTGCTGATGGAATATTCTCCAGGATATATCATATGCTGGGGCACAAAACAGATCTCTATAAATTAAAAACATTGAAATTATTCAAAATACTTTCTCTGATCACAATGGGATAAAGCTGGATCTCAATAACCACCGAAGAATGAGAACATTCACAAATATATGGAGATTAAATAACATACTCTTAAACAATCAATGGGTCAAAGAAGAAATTGCTAAAGAAATCAGTAGCTATCTGGAGATGAATGAAAATGAGAATACAACTTATCAGAACTTATGGGATGCAGCAAAGACTGTGCTGAGAGGGAAATTTATTGCCCTAAATGCCTATATTAAAAAACAAGAAAGAGCAAAAGTCGAGGACTTAACAGCATGCCTGGAGGAATATGAGAAAGAACAGCAAACTAACCCCAAAGCAAATAGGACAAGAGAAATAACAAAGATTAGAGCAGATATAAATGGATGGGAGAACAAAAGAACAATTGAAAGAATCAATAAAACCAAAAGTTGGTTCTTAAAGAAAATCAATAAAATTGATGAGCCACTAGCAAGATTGACAAAGAAAAAAAGAGAGACAATGCAAATAAACAAAATCAGAAATGAGAAGGGGTGCATTACCACAGGCCCTGAAGAAATAAAAGAAATCATAAGAGGATACTATGAACAACTATACACCAACAAACTAAACAACATAGATGAAATGGACAAATTCCTGGAGACAACACAAACAAGCTACACTAACTCAGGAAGATATAGATCTCAACAAACCAAACACAAGTAAAGCGATTCAATCAGTCACCAAAAATCTTCCTACATTCCTGGACTGCCCATGCAAAACAAACAAACAAACAAACAAACAAACAAAACTTCCTACAAAGAAGAATCCAGGGCCAGATGGCTTCACGGGGGAACTTTATCAAACATTCCATAAGGAACTAACACCAATTCTGCTCAAATTTTTCCAAAAAATTGAGGAAAAAGGAACTCTACCTAACTCATTTTATAAAGCTAACATTGTTTTAATACCAAAACTGGGTAAAGATGCTATAAGAAAAGAAAACTACAGGCCAATCTCCCTAATGAACACAGATGCAAAAATTCTCAATAAAATATTTGCAAATCGAATCCAACAGCACATTAAAAGAATAGACCAAGTGGGGTTTATACCAGGAATACAAGGATGGTTCAACAGAAGAAAATCAATTAATGTAATACAGCACATTAACAAATCAAAAGGGAAAAATCACATGATTTTTTTGACTGATGCTGAAAAAGCATTCGACAAAATTCAGCATCCTTTTCTGATAAAAACACTCCAAAAGATAGGAATCAAAGGTAATTACCTCAATATGATAAAGGGAAATATGAAAAACTGATAGCCAGCATTGTACTCAATGGAGAGAGACTGAAAGCTTTCTCCCTAAGATCAGTTATAAGACAAGGACAGCCACTGTCACCACTATTACTCAACATTGTGTGAGAAATTCTAGCTAGAGCAATCAGGCAGGACAAAGAAGTAAAAGGCATCCAAATTGAAAAGGAAGAAGTAAAACTCTCATTACTTGCTATACTCGGATGATCCTGAGAAATCTACAGCAAAGTTACTTGAGCTAATAAACAAATTCAGCAAGATGGAGGGATATAAAATTAATGTACAAAAATTAGTAACATTTCTATGCACAAGGAAGGACCTAGCTGAGCAGTCAGTTAAGGGAAAAATTCCATTCCAAATAGCAACTAAAAGAATCACATACTTAGGAATGAACTTAACTAGGAATGTAAAGGACTTGTACACAGAAAACTACATAACAGTGCTAAAAGAAATCAAAGGAGATCTAAATATGTGGAAAGACATTCCCTGCTCATGGATAGGAAGGCTAAATATAGTTAAGATGTCAATTCTCCCCAAATTAATCTACAGATTCAACACAGTACCAACCAAAATTCCAACAACCTACTTTGAAGATTTGGAAAAGCTAACTACCAAATTCATCTGGAAGGAAAAGAGACCTCAAATAGCTAAAAGCATCCTTAAAAAGAAAAGCAAAGTGGGAGGATTAACACTCCCTGACTTCAAAACCTATTATAAAGCCACAGTTTTGACCGTGGTACTGGCACAAAGATAGAAGCATTGGCCAATGGAATTGAATTGACAGTACAGATAGACCACCAAATCTAAGGTCACCTGATTTTTACATGGCCCCCAAATCCTCTGAACTGGGACAAAACAGTCTTTTCAATAATTGGGTATGGAAGTACTGGGTATCAATGGCCAAGAGAATGAAAGAGCACCCTTATCTTACACCCTACACAAAAATTAACTCAAAGTGGATCAAACACCTGAATATAAGAACTAGCATCAAAAAGCTTCTAGAAGAAAATGTGGGGAAACATCTTCAAGATCTAGTAATAGGAGGTAGCTTCCTAAACTTTACACCCAAAGTACAAACAACAAATGAAAAAATAGATAAATGGAAACTCCTCAAAATCTAAGGCTTCTGCACCTCAAAAGACTTTGTCAATCATTCTATGAAGCCAACATCACCCTCATACCAAAACCAGGCAAAGATATTACAAAAAAAGAAAACTACAGGTCAATCTCTCTAATGAATATAGATGCAAAAATCCTCAATAAAATTCTAGCAAATCGTATCCAACAACACATTAAAAGAATTATACATCATGACCAAGTAGGATTCATCCCAGGTATGCAAGGATGGTTCAACATAAGAAAATCAATTAATGTAATACACCACATCAACAAATCAAAGCAGAAAAATCACATGATCATCTCAATTGATGCAGAGAAGGCATTTGACAAGATTCAACATCCTTTCCTGTTGAAAACACTTCAAAAGATAGGAATACAAGGGAACTTCCTTAAAATGATAGAGGGAATATATGAAAAACCCACAGCTAATATCATCCTCAATGGGGAAAAATTGAAAACTTTCCCCCTAAGATCAGGAACAAGACAAGGATGTCCACTATCACCACTATTATTCAACATTGTGTTGGAAGTTCTAGCCAAAGCAATTAGACAAGAAAAAGAAATACAAGGCATCAAAATTGGAAAGGAAGAAGTAAAACTATCACTGTTTGCAGACGATATGATACTATACGTAGAAAACCCAGAAAAATCCACAACAAAATTACTAGAGCTAATAAATGAGTACAGCAAAGTAGCAGGCTACAAGATCAACATTCAAAAATCTGTAGCTTTTCTATACACTAGTAATGAACAAGCTGAGGGGGAAATCAAGAAACGAATCCCATTTACAATTGCAACTAAAAGAATAAAATACCTAGGAATAAATTTAACCAAAGAGACAAAAAACCTATATAAAGAAAACTACAAAAAACTGCTAAAAGAAATCACAGAAGACCTAAATAGATGGAAGGGCATACTGTGTTCATGGATTGGAAGACTAAATATAGTTAAGATGTGAATTCTACCTAAATTGATTTACAGATTCAATGCAATACCAATCAAAATCCCAACAACTTATTTTTCAGAAATAGAAAAACCAATAAGCAAATTTATCTGGAAGGGCAGGGTGCCCCGAATTGCTAAAAACATCTTGAGGAAAAAAAACAAAGCTGGAGGTCTCGCGATGCCGAGACCTTAAGGCATATTATGAAGCCACAGTGGTCAAAACAGCATGGTATTGGCATAAAGATAGATATATCGACCAATGGAATCGAATAGAGTGCTCAGATATAGACCCTCTCATCTATGGACATTTGATCTTTGATAAGGCAGTCAAGCCAACTCACCTGGGACAGAACAGTCTCTTCAATAAATGGTGCCTAGAGAACTGGATATCCATATGTAAAAGAATGAAAGAAGACCCGTATCTCACACCTTATACAAAAGTTAACTCAAAATGGATCAAAGATCTAAACATTAGGTCTAAGACCATAAAACAGTTAGAGGAAAATGTAGGGAGATATCTTATGAATCTTACAACTGGAGGCAGTTTTATGGACCTTAAACCTAAAGCAAGAGCACTGAAGAAATAGATAAATAAATGGGAGCTCCTCAAAATTAAACGCTTTTGTGCATCAAAGAACTTCATCAAGAAAGTAGAAAGACAGCCTACACAATGGGAGATAATATTTGGAAATGACATATCAGATAAAGGTCTAGTATCCAGAATATATAAAGAGATTGTTCAACTCAACAACAAAAAGACAGCCAACCCAATTACAAAATGGGAAAAAGACTTGAACAGACACCTATCAGAAGAGGAAATACGGATGGCCAAGAGGCACATGAAGAGATGCTCAATGTCCCTGGCCATTAAAGAAATGCAAATCAAAACCACAATGAGATATCATCTCACACCCACCAGAATGGCCATTATCAACAAAACAGAAAATGACAAGTGCTGGCGAGGATGCAGAGAAAGAGGCACACTTATCCACTGCTGGTGGGAATGTCAAATGGTGCAACCACTGTGGAAGGCAGTTTGGCGGTTCCTCAAAAAGCTGAATATAGAATTGCCATACGACCCAGCAATACCATTGCTAGGTATCTACTCAAAGGACTTAAGGGCAAAGACACAAGCGGACATTTGCACACCAATGTTTATAGCAGCATTATTTACAATTGCAAAGAGATGGAAACAGCCAAAATGTCCATCAACAGAGGAATGGCTAAACAAACTGTGGTATATACATACGATGGAATATTATGCAGCTTTAAGACAAGATAAACTTATGAAACATGTAATAACATGGATGGACCTAGAGAACATTATGCTGAGTGAGTCCAGCCAAAAACTAAAGGACAAATACTGTATGGTCCCACTGATGTGAACGGACATTCGAGAATAAACTTGAAGTATGTCATTGGTAACAGAGTCCAGCAGGAGTTAGAAACAGGGTAAGACAATGAGTAATTGAAGCTGAAGGGATACAAACTGTGCAACAGGACTAGATACAAAAACTCAAAAATGGACAGCACAATAATACCTAATTGTAAAGTAATCATGTTAAAACACTGAATGAAGCTGCATCTGAGCTATAGGGGTTTTTTTTGTCTTTTTTTTTTTTTTATTATTGTTACTACTTTTATTTCTTTTTTCTATATTAACATTTTATATCTTTTTCTGTTGTGTTGCTAGTTCCTCTAAACCGATGCAAATGTACTAAGAAACGATGATCATGCATCTATGTGATGATGTTAAGAATTACTGAGTGCATATGTAGAATGGTATGATTTCTAAATGTTGTGTTAATTTCTTTTTTTTTCTTTCCGTTAATAAAAAAATAAAAAAAATTAAAAAAAAAGACTTTGTCAAAAAGGTGAAGAGTCAGCCAATTATATGGGAGAAAATATTTGGAAATCACATATTGGACAATGGTTTGATTTCCTGTATATACAAAGAAATCATACAACTTAACAAAAAAAACAAACACCCCAATTATAAAATGTTATATAGATATGAATAAGTATTTTTCTGAAAAGCAAATACAGGTGGCTCAAGAGTACATGAAGAGATGCTCATTTTCATTGGCTATAAGGGAAATGAAGATCAAGACTACAAGGAGAAATCACCTCATACCTATAAGAATGGCTACTATTAAACAAACAGGAAACTATGAATGTTGGAGAGGACGTGGAGAAACTGGGACACTTACGCACTGCTGGTGAGAATGTATAACAGTGCAGCCACTATAGAAGACTGTTTGGCGGTTCCTTAGGAAACTAAATATTGAGTTGCCCTATGACCCAGCAATAGCACTACTTGGTGTATACCTAGAAGAGCTGAAAGCAATGACACAGACATTTGCGCACAGATGTTCCTAGCAGCATTATACACAATCGCCAAAAGATGGAAACAAACCAAATGCCCATCAATAGACGAGTGGATCAACAAAATGTGGTATATACATATGATGGAATATTATGCAGCAGTAAGACAAAATGATGTCCTGAAGCAATGACAAGATAGTTGAGCCTTGAGGACATAATGCTGAGTGAAATCAGCCAGACACAAAAGGATAGATACTGTATGATTCCACTTTTATGATCAGCATAAAGGTATAATCAAAGGATTATCATACAGAATATAGGGGACTTAGAGATACATAGAAGCTAGAGATGGGTGAACCATTAGCTAATGAGGGTTGAACTCCAATGTAAGGGAATAGTTAGGAGCAAAGGTGATTCTCTAGTGGGTCTATAGGTAATATTACCACATTGAAGATTAACAAGATTGAAAGGGGTTGCGTAGACCTACATGTCCCACTGATTCACGCTAGAAATATGAATTCGTTCTCACAGAATCACTTCAAAGATTTGATTCTTGTATAAAGAGTGTTTAAGTGAAGGGCACAGGGGGGAAAACTGCTATGGCATGCTATGAGCAATGTTTGAAAAGGAAACCATCAGCATTACCACAGTGTATTAAGTCAGGGTACTCTAGAGAAACAGAATCAGCAGGAAATATCTGTAGATATAAAATTTATAAAAGTGTCTCACATAACCATGGAAATGTAGAGTTCAAAATCCATAAGGCAGGCTATTGAGCTGATGACTCCAATGCAGGGTCTGGACGAACTCCACAGGAGAGGCTCACTGGCCAAAGCAGGAAGAGTGCCTGTCTCTTCTGAATCCTCCTCAAAAGGTTTTCAGTGATTAGATTAAGCATCACTCATTGCAGAAGACATTTCCCTTGGCTGATTACAAATGGAGTCAACTGTGGATGCAGTCAATGTGATCATGATTTAATTCTATGAAATGTCCTCATAGCAAAAGGCAGGACAGCACTCGCCCAACCAGACAAATGGGTATCACCACAGGGCCGAGTTGACACATGAACCTAACCATGACAATCCACCGCTTGTCAACTTGGCAGGTATACACATCACCTTAAACCACACCTAGTTTCTAAAAAGAAAACAATAAAAGACACATTTTTTTCCTCACTTAACAATATTCAATTGTCCTGCATATAACTGGAAACACATTACATCTACCCAGAATAGGGTGCAAGTCCTTGGGTAGTATTCATTCTCTCTCTCTTTTTTTTTTAATTTATGATACATAACCACACACGAACACAAACATTCTTACCATATGATCATTCTGTTCTTGCTATATAAGCAATAACTCACAATGTCATAACATAGTTGTATACTCATCATCATGATCATTTCTTAGAACATTTGCATCAATTCAGAAAAAGAAATAAAAAGAAACAGAAAAAAAATTCATATATTACCATACCCCTTACCCCTCCCACTCATTGATCACTAGCATTTCAATCTACTAAATTTATTTTAACACTTGTTCCCCCATTATTTATTTATTTTTAATCCATATGTTTTACTCATCTGTCAATAAAGTAGATAAAAGGAGCATCAGACACAAGGTTTTCACAATCACACAGTCATGTTGCGAAAGCTATATCATGTACAATCATCTTCAAGAAACATGGCTACTGGAACACAGCTCTACATTTTCAGGCAGTTCCCTCCAGCCTCTCCGTTATGCCTTAACTAAAAAGGTGATATCTATTTAACGCCTAAGAATAACCTCCAGGATAACCTCTCTACTGTGTTTGGAATCTCTCAGTCATTGACACTTTTTGTCTCATTTCACCCTTCTCCCTTTTGGTCGAGAAGGTTTGCTCAATCCCTTGATGCTGAGTCCCAGCTCATCCTAGGATTTCTGTCCCACATTGCCAGGAAGGCCCAACCCCCAGGAGTCATGTTCCATGTAGAGAGGGGGAGGGCAGTGAGTTTGCTCGTCCTGTAGGCTGAGAGAGACAGGCCACATCTGAGCAACAGAAGAGGTTCTGTCTAGGGTGACTCTTAGGCCTAATTTTAAGTAGGCTTAGCCTATCCTTTGAAACTTAAGCATATCCTTAAGTTTCATATGAACAAACCTCAAGATTGGGGGTTCAGCCTATTGCATTGATTGTCTCCACTACTTGTGAGAACATCAAGAATTCTCCACTTGGGGAAGCTGAATTTCCCCCCTTTCTCACCATTCTCCCAAGGGGACTTTACAAATACTTTTTTATTCACTGTTCAAATCCTTCTGGGATTTATCAAGGCATCACTCTGGACAAACCTACAAAATCTCATGCCCTACTCAAGGTTTCAAGTATGGTGTTCGATTAAGCTGCCCACATAAGTTATATTAGGAAATGCATTAGTCAAAATATAAATTTTGTACCAAAAAGCATTTTTTGCTTTAGTCTCACACATAAGTTAAAGTTTTTAAAGTATGAATTACCATCTACTTTCAACATCCTGCATTACTAATATTCCTTTGTTCTTCCTTATGCAAAAAATTTTTTAATTTGCACATTTAGTCACTAATATTATACACTCTAGGCATTCCTAGATTATACCATCTCAGTCTTTATCGTCTATCTTTACTTCTGATTTCATTTGTGCCCCCAGGCCTTCTCCCTCTATCATTCTCACATTCAGCTTCATTCAGTGTTCTAACATTATTGTATTACAGTTAGGTAGTATTGTGCTAACCATTTCTGAATTTTTACAATCAGTCCTGCTTCATAATCTGTATGCCTTCAGCTCCAATTACCCTATATCTACCCTATTTCTATCTCCTGATGGTCTCTGTTACCAACTGAAGTTCTCTAAGTTCATTCACTAATGTCAGTTCATATCAGTGAGACCATACAGTATTTGTCCTTTTGTTTCTGGCTAATCTCAGCATGATGTCCTTAAGGTCCATCCATGCTGTTACATACTTCATACTTTATTTTGCTTTACAGGTGCATAATATTCCATCGTATGTATATATCACAGCTTGTTTAGCCACTCATCTGTTGAAGGTCATTTGAGCTGTTTCCATCTCTTGGCAATTGTAAATAATGCTGCTATAAACATTGGTGTGTAAATGTCCATTTGTATTTTTGCCCTCATGTCCTCTGAGTAGTTACCTAGCAATAGTATTCATTCCTAAACTTGATATCTTACAACTTAAATAGTATAACGTGAACAAAACAGCATTACAGTCCTCATTTCTGTAACTGATCACGTGGTGTAGTTCATATTTATCACTACCTTCTTCCACTACCCATTCCATGTTCCCTTTACCCTCAGCAAGCACTTCAGCTGGCCATGGTTTGCTTGGTGGAGTGACCCAAACATTCATTCCTGAAGTTTCAGAGCCATTGGTAGTCTTGCCTGGATTGGGTTGTTGCAGTTTTCCATTGATTTTAATCACAGGGCATGATAGTACTAAAAGATGCCCTAGGGGATCTCCTATATTCCAGAAAAACTCTTCTTTACCTCCATTGTGTAGTTGCAGTTCTAATTCCCCCTAACAGTCAGGGTCCTGTTGATCCAGGGGCATGAGTAGCCCAAAGTGACCAGGTGGCAGTCTTAGATCCCAGTTCAATGGAATCGTTGTTTCTCCTGGTGGAAGCGCTCCCCCTTTTGGAACTAAAACCTGTAGACTAGCAGAGCTCGAGGTCGCAGGGACAGGAAGCAAACATTTTCCTAGTGGATCACTAGGGGTAATAGTGAGTGGTGCCACTCCCATTTCCACTCCCATTTCCACCAAGGGTGGACCCACAGATTCTGGCTATGGGAGAAATGGTACCATACAGTGGACACTGATTCAGAGCATACACAACTTCCTAGAGAACATTATTCCAGCCCTTCAAGGTATTCCACCTAGTTGGCACTGTAATTCAGTTTTCAAAAGCCCATTCCACCATTCTATCAATTCAGCTGCCTCTGGATGATGGGGAACATGGTAAGATCAGAGAATTCCATGAGCATGTGCTCATTCCCACACTTCATTTGCTGTGAACTGTGTTCCTTGATCAGAAGCAATCCTGTGTGAATACCATGATGATGGATAAGGCATTCTGTAAGTCCATGGATGGTAGTTTTGGCTGAAACATTGCATGTAAGGAAAGCACACCCATATCCAGAGTATGTATCTATTCCATTTAGAACAAATTGCTATCTCTTCCATGAAGGGAATGGTCCAATGTAATCAACCTGCCACCATGAAGTGAGCTGGCACCTCAGGGAATGGTGCCATATTAGGGGCTGAGTGTGAGTCTCTGCTGCTGGCAGTGGCTGTAGCCAGGTCAGCTTTGGTGAGTGGAAGTCCATGTTACTGAGCCTATGCGTAACCTCCATTCCTAGTGCATGACTGCTTTGTTTATGAGCCCACTGGGCAATGTTCCAGTTTGCTAACTGCTGGAATGCAATATATCAGAAACGGAATGATTTTAAAAAGGGGAATTTAATAAGTTGCTAGTTTACAATTCTAAGGCCGAGAAAATGTCTCAATTAAAACAAGTCTTTAGAAATGGCCAGTCAAAGGTATCCAGGGAAAGATACCTTGGTTCAAGAATGCCGAAGAAGTTCAGGGTATCCTTCTCAAGTGGAAGGGCAAATGGCAAACATAGAGTTTCTTTCTTAAGTGGAAAGGCAAATGGTGAACACGGTCAGGGTTTCTCTCTTGGCTGGAAGGGCACATGGCGAACATGGCATTATCTGCTAGCTTTCTCTCCTGGCTTCCCTTCACGAAGCTCCCCAGAAGGTATTTTCTTCTTCATTTCCAAAGGTCGCTGGCTGATGGACTCTCTGATCCTCATGGCTATGTCGTTCTGCTCTCTCCTAATCTCCTTCATTCTCCGAAATGTTTCCTCTTTTATAGGACGCCAGAAACTAATCAAGATCCACCCAAATGAGTGGAGACACGCCTCCACCTAATCCAGTTCACATCTCCAGGGAGATGATGTACTTATAGTTTCAAACATACAATGCTGAATAGGGATTAGAAGAAAAGACTGCCTTTACAAAATGGGATTAGAATTAAAACATGGCTTTTCTAGGGTACATACATTATTTTAAACCAGCACAGGCAATGACAGGAGTTGCTGGGGAAAGAGGCTGACTGTTATCTACAGAACAGGTCATCTTATCCATTTGATCATTGAAACTTTCCTCTGCTGAAGTCACACTCTGGTGCACATTTACATGCAAATATCTTTTTTTATTTTATTTTTTTAAACATAACAAAATACAAACATGAACATTCTTAACATATGAGCATTCCATTCTTGGTATATAATCAATAACTGACAATATCATCATATAGCTGTATATTCATCACTGTGATCATTTCTTAGAACATTTGCATCAATTCAGGAAAAGAAATAAAAAGAAAAAAACTCATACATACCATAGCCCTTACCCCTCCCTTTCATTGATCACTAGCATTTCAATCTACTAACTTTATTTTAACATTTGTTCCCCTATTATTTATTCATTTTTAATCCATATGTTTTACTCATCTGTCCACACCATAGATAAAAGGAGCATCAGACACCAGGTTTTCACAATCACACAGTCACGTTGTGAAAGCTATATCATTATGCAATCATCTTCAAGAAACATGACTACTGGAACAGAGCTCTACATTTTCAGGCACTTCCCTACAGCCTCTCCAATATACCTTAAGTGAAAAAGATGATATCTATATAATGCATAAGAATAACCCCCAGGATAACCTCTCGACTCTGTTTGAAATCTCTTAGCCATTGACACTTTATTTTGTCTCATTTCTCCCTTCCTCCTTTCGGTCAAGAACGTTTTTCTCAATCCCTTGATGCCGAATCCCAGCTGATTCTAGAATTTCTGTCCCACATTGCCAGGAAGGTTCATATCCCTGGGAGTCATGTCCTATGTAGAGAGGGGGAGGGCAGTGAGTTTGCTAGTTGTGTTGGCTGAGGGAAAGAGACCACATATGAGCAACAAAAGAGGTTCTTTGGGGGTGACTCTTAGGCCTAATTTTAAGTAGGCTCAACCTATCCTTTGTGGGGATAAGTTTCATCTGAACAAACCCCAAGATTGAGGGCTCAGCCTATTGCTTTGGTGGGACACAAATATCTAATGCTTTTAGCCCACTCAGAAAGGTCTGTCCACATACCTCTTCCCCAGACCTCTCATTACCAATTTTCCAATTATGGTCTTTCCAAGTCCCTGACCATCCAGCCAAACCATTAGCAACAGCCCATGAGTCAGTATACAAACGCACCTCTGGCCAGTTCTCCTTCCTAGCAAAATGAACAACAAGGTGCACTGCTCGAAGTTTTGCCCACTGGGAGGATTTCCCCTCACCACTGTCCTTCAAGGACATCCCAGAAAGGGGTTGGAGTGCTGCAGCTGTCTACTTTCAGGTGGTACCTGCATACATGCAGAACCATCTGTAAACCACGCCTGAGTTTTCTGTTCCTCAGTCAGTTCACTGTAAGGAACTCCCCAAGAGGCCATAGCTCTGATCTGGAAAAGGGAAGGTAATGTGGTAGGAGTGGAGACCATAGGCATTTGGGCCACTTCGTCATGTAACTTACTTGGGCCTTCAGGACCTGCTCTGGCCCTATCTCATATATACCATTTCCATTTTATGATGGAGTGCTGCTGTGCATGCCCAACTTTATGGCTTGGTGGGTCAGACAACACCCAACTCATAATAGGCAACTCAGGTCTCATGGTAACTTGGTGGCCCATAGTTAAGGGTTCAGTCTCTACTAAGGCCCAGTAGCAGGCCAAAAGCTGTTTCTCAAAAGGAAAATAGTTATCTGCAGCAGATGGTAAGGCTTTGCTCCAAAATCCTAAGGGTCTGTGTTATGATTCTCCTATTGGGGCCTGCCAAAGGCTCCAGACAGAATCTCTGTTTGACACTGACACTTTCAGCACCATTGTATCTGCTGGATTGTATAGTCCAAATGGCAGAGCAGCTTGTACAGCAGTCTGGGCCTGTCGCAGAGCCTCCTCTTGTTCAGGTCCCCACTCAACATTAACAGCTTTTCTGGTTACTCAATAAATAGGCCGGAGTAGCACATCCAAATGAGGAATATGATGTTGCCAAAATCCAAAGAGACCAACTAGGTATTGTGCCTCTTTTTTGGTCGTAGGAAGGGCCAGATGCAGCAACTTACCCTTCACCTTAGAAGGGATATTTTTTTTTTAGAAGGGATATTTTGACATGCTCCACACCTAAAGAGAAGTGCAACTACAGAGCTCTTCAGGGATGTTGGCACTAGTCTTACAAATTTATTTCTCACTGTTCTGGTAAAAGGTGCATCCTCCGGACATTCCTGGGGTGTAAGAGCAGGCCCTGCATGATAAATCCACTCTAACATTCCAATCTCTCTAAGCCTCTGGATCCCCTCATCTGCATTATACCAGGGCAGTTCTGGCACTTCAACTTTAGGTAATGTCAGCCACCTTTTGATCCATGTTTCAGCCAACCATCGAAACAAACTGTTAATGCCTTTTCTAACCCCTCGAGCTATAACATTGAATGCAGAATCTCTGCTTACTGGACCTGTATCAATAAATACAGTTTGATCCAGCCTTATATTCCTCCCACCATTATCCCACACCCTTAAAACCATTGCCACACATACTCCCCTGATTTCTGTCTAGAAAAATTGGAAAACTCACAGTTCTTTTGTAGTATAATGTACCTCCTCATGTGTGATACTTTGTACCTCACCTTTAGGGGCCTGTTGAGGCTTTAGTCTAGTTATAGGTCTGGAAGAAATGAGGGTTGGTGGGGGTGGGTCATGAAAAGAATCAGAAGTATCTTCCAAGCCATTTGCTTCAGGGCATTCATTTGCAGTTTCATCTGATGAAACAGGATTAATCACTCTAGGGCTAATCCCTTCAGGTGGAGGTTGTTGGGTGGCCAACTCCTCAGGGCAGGCTGGGGCAGCTGTGTCATCAGGGCAGACTATTACAGGGTTATCCAGAGAAGACTCAGCATGACTTAGGGTTTCAACCTTTCCACCAATGTCATTATCAATCCATATGTTGTCCCATTTTTCAGGGTCCCACTCCTTTCCAATCAATGCCCTCACTTCAATGGTAGACACCATGCAAGATTGAGATTTCAGTTTATTTTGTAAAATTGCTACTCAATTAAGATTCTGAGTCTGATTTTCAGAGATCTCAAGTCTTATTTCTACAGGAAATTACTTCAGGACACTCATAGAAACATTTACATCTGTCAGACGGTGCGGCAACCTCTCATTTTAAGCCTCAAGCCCATCCCTTTCACTCCTTAATGTATACAGTGTATTTAACAACAGCCAACATCTCTTTCCCTCCTATTTCCACGAAACTCCATAAAGGTGTAAAAAACATTATCCCCCAGAGCCTGCCTTCACACAAGTGAAGCATTAGAAGAATCGAATGGTGATATTTTGACTATCTCTTTTGTCAACTCACTCCATGGATTGGCAGTATCATTCTGATTATGGAAATCAGAGTTCTTAGTGTCTCTGAGTCCAGTCAGAGTAGAAAACCATTCATAAAACCCATTTTTAAGATTCTGTTTTTTAAGTACCCACTTCTGGTACCAAGCTGTATTAGTCACAGTTCTCTAGAGAAATAGAATCAGTAGGAAATATCTGTAGATACAAAATTTTTAAAAGTGTTTCACGTAACCTTGGGAATGTAGAGTCCAAAATCCGTAGGGCAGGCTGTTGAGCTGATGACTCCAATGGAGGGTCAGGATGAACTCCACAGGAGAGGCTCACCAGCCGAAGCAGGAAGAGTGCCTGTCTCTTCTGAATCTCCATAAAAGGCTTTCAGTGATTAGATTAAGCATCACTCATTGCAGAAGACACTCCCCTTGGCTGATTACAAATGGAATCAGCTGTGGATGGAGCTGACATGATCATGATTTACTTCTATGAAATGCCCTTATAGCGACAGGCCAGCACTTGCCCAACCAGAAAAACGGGTACCACCACCTGGCCAAGTTGACACATGAACATAACCATAACACGTAACAACAGCAGAAGTCAATAATGGGGAGAGGGACAAAAATTAAGAGGAAGTTTAGATTTCCTATTTGGCAAGGGTGTATTTATTGCTTTTCTTTCTCTTGGGAACAATGACATTATCTAAAATTGAGAATGTTGATGGATTGTGGACTTTGGGCCTTTTACATGATCCCTGATGAATGTATTCATCATGCCTGATGAATAGGCATGCCTAAGAGTTACTTCTGGAGGACCTCTTTTGTTACTCAGATGTGGCCTCACTCTCTCTAAGCCCAACTCTGCAAGTGAAATCACTGTTCTCCCCCCTACATGGGACAAGACATCCAAGGGTGAAAATCTCCCTGTCAACGTGGGAGAGGACTCCCAGGGATGAATCCAGACCTGACACCATGGGATCAACAATTCCATTCTGACCAAAAGGGGGAAAAGAAGTATAATTAATAAACTATCAGTGGCAGAGAGAGTTCAAATAGAACCCAGAGGCTACTCTGGGGGTTGCTCTTATGCAAGCTTCAGGTAGACCCTGCTACCTATCACAACCTGCCAAACCCCACCCAGGACCATTCCAGCCAATCCTGAAAAACACCTAGGGCAATATATAAGATTCCACAAGGGTTTCATGCACTAGAGTAACCTTCCAGAAAACTATAACCTCCAGATGTGTCCCTGGTTCAGATAAGTCCTGAAACCTAGCCCAGCCTCTCCAGAACATCAGACAGTTCCATCTTTCTACCCCATATTAGTGACTTCCAATATAAAAAATTTAGCATTGCCACAGCCCAAACACCCCTAAAGAGAGGGATGGAAATATTAAAAGTGATGGTGGAGTTATACATAGTAGATAGGACTTAACAAATGAGTATGAATGCTAAATCATTAAATTGATATCTCTTTTAAGTCTCCAGTATTTTAGAGTAGATAGAAGTAAAAACCTAGAATTGTGAAATTGTAACCCATGCCAAACTCTAATGTTCTACAACTAATTGTGGGGCTGTGTTTTGAAATTTAGTGCTTTCTTGTATATGTTATTTTTCACAAAAAGAAAAAAAAGTTGATTGTGATGATAAAAATTATTTAAGCCCTCTGACCTCTTATATTCTGGAGCAGCTAGAAGGGAAAATATGAGAGGATGGTATGGTAGCCCATGACAAACTCTGGGATCTGTCCTGTAACTACTTGTTTAAGAGCGCTTTGAAAACTATTGCTTTTTTATTTCTTTGCTTTGTATATATGTTACACTATACAATAAAAAAAAGTTTAAAAAATTGCAGCTTGATGAGATAAAGAGGAAATAACTAAAAATTCCTATTACTCTGGTTACCACAAATGGACTTTAAAACCATATTTAGTCTCAAAGAAATGTTTAGAGTGCTTTCTACAATTACCAGTGTCTCAGCAACATAAGAGGGAGATCTGTAGTTCAAAGGAATATTTTGGGTATTAATACACTGAGGGTACATTCAATACACATTCATTGTGTGATAACTGCTTGTTCTAGTTTGCTAGCTGCTGGAATGCAATATACCAGAATTGGGATGGCTTTTAAAAAGGGGAATTTAATAAGTTTCTAGTTTACAGTTCTAAGGCTGAGATAATGCCCCAATTAAAGCAAGTCATTAGAAATGGTCAGTCAAAGGCATCCATGGAAAGACACCTCAGTTCAAGAAGGCCGCTGAAGTTCAGGGTCTCTCTCTCAAGTAAGAAGTAACATGGCAAACATAGTGTCATCTGCTGGCTTTCTCTCCTGGCTTCCTTTCATGACGCTCCCTGGAAGATGTTTTCCTTCTTCATTTCCTTAGGTTGCTGGCTGGTGGGCTCTCTGCTTCTCATGACTATGTAGTTCTGCTCTCTCAGATACTTTATCCAAAATGTTTCCTCTTTTATAGGATTCCCATAAACTAATCAAGACCCACCCAAATAGGTGGAGACATGTCTCCCCTAATCAACCTTAACAATCACTCTTGATTGGGTTACATCTCCAGGGAGATAATCTAATTACAGTTTCAAACACACAGCATTGAATAGGGATTATCCTGCCTTTACAAAATGGGGATTTTGATTAAAACATGGCTTTTCCAAATCAAATCCAGCAACACATTAAAAGAATTATACATCATGACCAAGTAGGATTCATCCCAGGTATGCAAGGATGGTTCAACATAAGAAAATCAATTAATGTAATACACCATATCAACAAATCAAAGCAGAAAAATCACATCATCATCTCAATTGATGCAGAGAAGGCATTTGACAAGATTCAACATTCTTTCCTGTTGAAAACACTTCAAAGGATAGGAATACAAGGGAACTTCCTTAAAATGATAAAGGGAATATATGAAAAACCCACAGCTAATATCATCCTCAATGGGGAAAAATTGAAAACTTTCCCCCTAAGATCAGGAACAAGACAAGGATGTCCACTATCACCACTGTTATTCAACATCGTGTTGGAAGTTCTAGCCAGAGCAATTAGACAAGAAAAAGAAATATAAGGCATCAAAATTGGAAAGGAAGAAGTAAAACTATCACTGTTTACAGATATGATACTATACATCAAAAACCCTGAAAAATCCACTGCAAAACTACTAGAGCTAATAAACGAGTACAGCAAAGTGGCAGGTTACAAGATCAACATTCAAAAATCTGTAGTGTTTCTATACACTAGTAACGAACAAGCTGAGGGGGAAATCAAGAAACGAATTCCATTTACAATTGCAACTAAAAGAATAAAATACTTAGGAATAAATTTAACCAAAGAGACAAAAAACCTATACGAAGAAAACTATAAGAAACTGTTAAAAGAAATCACAGAAGACCTAAATAGATGGAAGGGCATACCATGTTCATGGATTGGAAGACGAAATATAGTTAAGATGTGAATTCTACCTAAATTGATTTACAGATTCAACGCAATACCAATCAAGATCACAACAACTTACTTTTCAGATATAGAAAAAACAATAAGCAAATTTATCTGGAAGGGCAGAGTGCCCCGAATTGCTAAAAGTATCTTGAGAAAAAAAATGAAGCTGGAGGTCTCATGCTGCCTGACTTTAAGGCATATTATGAAGCCACAGTGGTCAAAACAGCATGTTACTGGCATAAAGATAGATATATGGACCAATGGAATCGAATAGAGTGCTCAGATATAGACCCTCTCATCTATGGACATTTGATCTTTGATAAGGCAGTCAAGCCAACTCACCTGGGACAGAACAATCTCTTCAATAAATGGTGCCTAGAGAACTGGATATCCATATGCAAAAGAATGAAAGAGGACCCGTATCTCACACTGTATACAAAAGTTAACTCAAAATGGATCAAAGATATAAACATTAGGTCTAAGACCATAAAACAGTTAGAGGAAAATGTAGGGAGATATCTTATGAATCTTATAATTGGAGGCGGTTTTATGGACCTTACACCTAAAGCAAGAGCACTGAAGAAATAAATAAATAAATGGGAGCTCCTCAAAATTAAACACTTTTGTGCATCAAAGAACTTCATCAAGAAAGTAAAAAGAGAGCCTACACAATGGGAGACAATATTTGGAAACGACATATCAGATAAAGGTCTAGTATCCAGAATTTATAAAGAGATTGTTCAACTCAACAACAAAAAGACAGCAAATTCAATTACAAAATGGGATAAAGACTTGAACAGACACTTCTCAGAAGATGAAATACAAATGGCCAAAAGGCACATGAAGAGATGCTGAATGTCCCGATGGCCATTAGAGAAATACAAATCAAAACCACGATGAGATATTATCTCACACCCACCAGAATGGCCATTATCAACAAAATAGAAAATGACAACTGCTGGAGAAGATGTGGAGAAAGAGGCACACTTATCCACTGTTGGTGGGAATGTCAAATGGTGCAACCACTGTGGAAGGCAGTTTGGCGGTTCCTCAAAAAGCTGAATATAGAATTGCCATATGACCCAGTAATACCATTACTAGGTATCTACTCAGAGGACTTAAGGGCAAAGACACAAACGGACATTTGCACACCAATGTTTATAGCAGCATTATTTACAATTACAAGGAGATGGAAACAGCCAAAATGTCCATCAACAGACGAGTGGCTAAACAAACTGTGGTATATACATACAATGGAATATTATGCAGCTCTAAGACAGAATAAACTTATGAAGTATGCAACAACATGGATGGGCCTAGAGAACATTATGCGGAGTGAGACTAGCCAAAAACTAAAGGACAAATACTGTATGGTCTCACTGATATGAACCGACATTAGTGAATAAACTTGGAATATGTCATTGGTAACAGAGACCATCAGGAGATAGAAATAGGGTAAGATAGTGGGTAGTTGGAGCTGAAGGGATACAGACTGTGCAACAGGACTGGATATAAAAACTCAGAAATGGACAGCACAATACTACCTAACTGTAATGTACTTATGTTAAAACACTGAATGAAGCTGCATGTGAGAATGATAGCGGGAGGAGGGCTGGGGACATAAATGAAATCAGAAAGAAAGATAGATGTTAAAGATCGAGATGGTATAATCTAGAAATGCCTAGAATGTATAACAATAGTGAAATGTACAATGTACAAATTTTAAAAATGTTTTTGCATGAGGAAGAACAAAGTATTGTCATTATTGCAGGGTGCTGAAAATAGATGATAACTAATACTTTAAAATGTCACCTTATGTGTGAGACTAAAGCAAAAAATGTTTATTTGTTACAAAATTTAGATTTTGACTAGAGCATTTCCTAATATAAATCATGTAGATAGTTTGATTGAATGTCATAAGTACTTGGAATCTCAGGTAGCACATGAGATTTTGTTGGTTTGTCCAGAGTGATCCCCTGATGAATCCCAGAATGATTTGATCAGTGACTGGAAAAGTATTTGCAAGCCCCCTTCAGGGAATGGTGAGAGTGGGGAGAAATTCAACTTCCCCAAGTTGAATTCTTGATATTCTCACAAGCAGTGTGGACAACCAAAGCTATAGGCTGAGCCCCTAGTCTTGGGGTTTGTTCACATGAAACTTAACCCCACAAAAGATAGGTCAAGTCTACTTAAAATTTAGGCTTAAGAGTCACCCCCAAGAGAGCCTCATTTGTTGCTCAGATGTGGCCTCTCTCTCCAGCCAATATGATGAGCAGTCTCACCACCCTCCCCCTCTCTGTGTGGGACATGACTCCCAGGGGTGTGGACCTTCCTGACAACGTGGGAGAAAGATCCTGGAATGAGCTGAGACTCAGCATCAAAGGATTGAGAAAAACCCTAGAATGAGCTGAGAATTAACATCAAGAGACTGAGAGAACCTTCTCCACCAACAGGGGGAAGAGTAAAATGAGGCAAAGTGTCAATGGCTGAGAGATTCCAAACAGAATCGAGAGGTTATCCTGGAGGTTATTCTTATGCATTAAGTAGATATCACCTTGTTGTTCAAGATGTAGTGGAGAGGCTGGAGGGAATTGCCTGAAAATGTAGAGCTGTGTTCCAGTAGCCATGTTTCTTGATGATGATTGAACAATGATATAGCTTTCACAATGAGACTCTGTGAATGTGAAAACCTTATGTCTGATGCTCCTTTTAGCTACTATATCAACAGAAGAGTAGAACATATGGAATAAAAATAAATAATGGGGGAACAAATGTTAAAATAAATTCAGTTTGAAATAGTGGTAAATGAAAGCAAGGGGTAAGGGGTATGGTACGTACAGTTTTTTTTCTCTATTATCATTTTATTTCTTTTTCTAAATTGATGCAAATGTACTAAGAAATGATGAATATGCAACTATGTGATGATATTAAGAATTACTGATTATATATGTAGAATGGAATGATTTCTAAATATTTTGTTTGTTAATTTTTTTTAATTAATAAAAAAAGTTAAAAAAATGGCTTTTCTAGGGTGCATACATCCTTTCAAACCAGCACACTGCTATAGTTAAAGTATAGAATATGTGAAATGGTTAGCTAACTCAATCTGAGAGGATCTAGGAAAACGTGTGAGGAAGTGACTGAGTTGGTTTTTGAAGGATAAAAAAGGGAGAAAGTCGGGAATTCTATGCAGCAGGGACTGTATAAGAGGTAGGAAAGTATTAAAGAGTTTAAAAAAAGATTATAGTCACTCATATGAGATGGTATATTGTGATTTTTAGCTTTAAAACTGGGAAGTGGCTGCGCGATTCCGTAAGGTTCTTTGTTTTAGAATTCTATGGCAATGTGCTGATAATTTTGACATGCAATAAAGTGCTTGCTGTGTAGAATTCTAAGTGCAAATAGTTGCAAGCAAGAGTAGAAGAATTTGAAAAATTTGCCAACAATCCAGTCTCAAACAAGGGTCACTACATAAACAGGAAAATATGTAATAATTATATTAATTTGGTACCGTTTCAAAAGTGGTGTATCAAAAGATTCCTTTGAGTATACAGACTGTTAATTTTCGTTATTTCCCTTTGATACTAAAATCTCATTTTACTCTTTTAGTTCACTGCTAAAAGATGCAAATAAAGTGAAGGAAGACTATTTAAACATTGATTGGTGGGGAGGGGGAGAAAGGATAGAAGGGTATTCCCAAAGATTATTTTATTTACTTTGAGCATTTGTTTTGATTTGCAAAAGACACAAATGAGTATATTTAGAAAGATAATTTTCTATATGTATTTTTAATAGTAGCTTAATGACACATAATTTAATACCATAAAACTTATTATTTTAACAAAAGTAAGAACTATCTGTAATCATACCAGATAATATACCTGAAGCATATATTATGTAAAAATATCCCAAACTTATAGCAGTAGTTATCTGAGGGAAGTGAGAAGAGCTAGGGCAAAAGGATATTTTAATTTTATCTCTAATATTCTGATTTTTTAAAGAGAAGAGATTCAGTGTATTACTTAAGTAATTAAACATTAATAAAAAAGAAAAATCCAAAGAAAGAGTCCCCACATTTATAAAATAAATCTTTACGGGGTTAGTTATAATAATCGGAAGAGAATTAACATGTTTAATCTTGGCAGGGAATAATAATAATATCAGAATCTTTGCCCCACCAAATGGCCTCTCCATTAGTTTTAAATTATTTCCTAGCTTATTATTTCAAAAATCATTAATACATCATCATATGGGTTGGGTTCATCATAGTATTCAGAAATTCAGGTAGCGAAACTGGTTTTTCATTTCTTATTTCCCTCCAGAAATATGCTCCTGATTATCAATTTTCAGTGATTCTTAAAACAATCAGACCCATGTTTAACTCAACAAACACATAGTGAACACTTATGTACTGTAAAAATGTTTAGGACCACCTGGTATTTTCCCTGGAACTTTGGCTACCTGTGTGACACCTAAGACTCAGAGTTGGAGTTCTGCAGCTCTGAAAGTCAGCATTGCTACATATATCTGCTACAGAAACCAAAAAAGAGATCAGAGATCAAGCTTCCATTAGAAGTAAGAACAAAGCCAACTGGGTTGGGGTTGAGGTAAATCAGAATACAGGGGTAAGGATGATGTTGTATATCAGAAGTTCACCTACTTTATGAGACCAAAGGAAGAGAGGTTTATTTTGCCCAATTTTGTGAAGCAACTTATCTGGGTAGCTCATTTAAAAAACCCAAACACATGGAGCCCACAATGGGAGTGAGGGCTTGTAATTCTGTACAGCTTAAGGTAATACCCAGATATATCCCAGAGTATGTTGGGATACAGTTCAGAGTTATGTTTGGCAGATAACTAAAAAGTAGTGGCAAATTCCCTTGAGGGATGGGAGAGAAATATATGGAACTATTAAGTTTTCCCACCAGAGAAATCCCTGATACTGTCTCAAATATAAGGGGCTCCCAAGTCAATAGGCCAAGCCTTTGATCTTGAGGCTTGCTCTCGTGAGGGGTATCTGTATAGCGGAGAAGTTATGCTTATCTATAAGTTATGTCTAAGAGTTAGTTTCAGAAAACCTCTTTTTTTGCTCAGATGTGGCCTCTCTCTCTAAGCCCAACTCTGCAAGTATAATCATTACCCTCTCCCCTACAAGGGACATGACATCCAGGGATGAAAGTCTCCCTGGCAACATGGGACATGGTCATGGCATCATGGGATTGATGCCTTCCTGACCAAAAGGGGGGAAAGGAATGTAACAAGATAAGGTATCAGGGGCTAACAGAGTTCAAACAGAATTGAGAGGCTATTCTAGAGGCTACTCTTACTCTAGCTTTAGCTAGATATTGCTAATTACCAAGGTTTACAAATCCTAACCAAAACTATTCCTATCAACCCCAAAGAACACCTAGGGCTCTACCTGAGTTTCTACAAAAGTTTCACATACTAAAATTACTTTCTAGAAACCTGAAACCTGCAGATGGATTCCTAGGCCAGATAAGTTCTGAAACCCAGAGGCGCCAGTCTCTCCAAGAACATCAACTAGTTCCATACCCCATTCCATATTATGACACTCCTTTCCAACATGAAAAAGTTAGAATGGGCAGAGTCCAAATATCCCGAAAGACTGAGAGAAGGATCAAAGGAGAAGGAGGAGTTATAACAGAGAAGATAAGATTTAACAAATGAGTATGACTGCTGAATCATTACATTAATTTTTTTTTTGCTTCTAGTGTTTTGGAGCAGCTAGAAGGAAAAACGTAAAATTGTGGAATAGTAACCCATGCCAAACTCTGAAATCTGTACAATAAATTTTGTACTTAAAAATTTATTGCTTTTTTGCATATATATTTCACAATTAAAAAAATGTTTCAAAAAAATATTCAGGACCACTTGGAATTACAGCAACAGATACTCCATAAGGAGATTACATAATTAAGCTGCATGCTTGTGTTTTCATTTTTAAAGCACACTCAATTCACCTGGGGCTTGACGGCATTTTTAATACAGTTCATTCTGTGTGATGGTATCAGGAACATCAGATAAATCCAGTTGTAGTTGGGCCGTAGAATACCGGTTGCCTAAGAGGCAGCAGTTGTTTGTATTTGCAGGCATGTGGCAGAGTTTATAACGCCTTACCTCATGTGATTATTCTCTCTACTAGGCCTATGTCTAGTTGAAGTGGGGTTGGAATTTCTGAAGCTAGCATCTTACATATATAGGACTTAGGAAAAAAAAGATGTATGTACCTCAACTGAGGCATAGATTAAACCAAGAAATGAGAAAAGCTAAGAATGGATCTGTTATACCAGATCATTGTTCTAGTGCTGGGTTTGATGTTACTTCGGCACACCATTCCTTCCAGTCTTCAGTCTCCTTCAGGAGTTGCCCTGAGCCACATAGATTTTGCTCTACTCTATTGTGTAACAGCATGATAAGACACAGTACCCTTTAGGTTGCCTAGTTAGGCGGTGCATATTGTTTTATAATACTGTTTCATGGATCTTTTCCTATAAAAAGTGCTTTTTTTTTTTACATAAAATGCTCACTTAGCAAAAAGGAATAACTGGCTGAACTAGTTAAATATCCAATTAGAAAAGATGTTATAGTAAAATACATCTAAAATTAAAAAAGGACAGCCACAATTTCTTATTTGCAAGTCTCACATCCAAAAAGCTCTGAAAATAGAAAGTTGCTTCACAAATTTGATGGCAGACTTATCCAAAGGCAAAACCTGATCTGATCTGATACTCTTTTATGTGTCTTTAGTTATTGTACTTACTGGGGCTATTCCCACATTCATCCCAGAAATGAAACCATGTTTAAACATGGGGTGCTTCTCTAGACTCTTTTGGGAATTTTAAACAAAACATGTTATATGTATCCTTTACTTTTCTAAAATCTGAAAATTTTTAATTCCCAAACACAACTAGCTCTAAGTTTTCAAATATAGGTTATCAAATAATATTTACCTGATTGTTAATGATATGGTGTTTCTATCAAATCCAATGAATAATACAGGATTTTTGTCCCACAGCGTGATATGAGGATGAATATCCAGGAAAAGAGATAAGGAATGGTAGAATAGTTTCAGGAATAAATAAGCTGCACAAAAAATTGCCACAGGAATGATTTGGTAAGTGATACAGCTATAAAACATCGCATAACTAACAGTAGAATTCAGATAGTGTATCATGCTATTATTAATAACCGCCTGTCTAAAAATGCAAATCCCACTCTTCTGAAGCTTCTTTTAGGTATAGAGCTTTAGGATTTTCTTTTTCAGTGGTTCTTAAGCCAGTTAAACATTAGAATCTCCCAGAGAGCTTCTAAAACTATTCATGCAAGGGCCTTGCTTTTAGATATTTAGATTTGGTTGCTCTAGAGAGGCCTTGAAAAGCATTTTAAAAAACTCCAGAGGTGATTCTAATGTATTGAAAAGGCTTTACAAAAAGCTAAAACCCAGACTGCACCCCACTATATGAATCAGAATCTTTGCAGATGAGGCCCACAGCAAAATTTTTTTAAGATGCTCAGATGATTCCAAAATATAGCCAAAGTTGAAAACCACTGGTTCAGATTCACTTAGTTGTTTGGCTTAATGATTAAGGGTGTCAAGTTTTCTTTTGGTTTTCTTCTTCCTGAACCAAGTCAGTCCTATTATCACTGTAATATGGTCTGAGTCACCAGTAAGAAATTTTAAGCTTTATCTGATCTGATGGCGGCTTATTTATGAAATCATTCCTGAATTTAAGAATTGGATAACAGAGGGAGAGAAAGACATAGAAATCACACAATAAACACTTTAAAATATTTTTAGTAAAATAAGTCACACTATGTCAAAACTTCTTTAGCACACAGTATCTACAGTGAAGAACAAAACTGAAAAGCAAATTTAGAAGCCACAATTTAAAGGACAGCATAATTTAGAAGGTACATAACAGGAAATCATAACATCTTCCAATAACTTTTAGGACAGCAAATAAAAATATTATGGTAATTTTCCAGTGACATTTTACTCTTCAGGATGCCAATGTTCAACTTGATTCCTACACACATTTCAAGAAAATAATCAAAATACTAAATTCTCGATAGTCTGTGCTTAGAGAACAGTTGAAATATACAGTAAGGTACAGATTTTTTTAGTTATAAGATAAATCTTTCCTACTTTTACTGAAAAATAATTTTTTTTCATGCATTTTAATGGTCATATGAAAAAGACATTTATCATCTTTAACCTTGAGGAAGGAAGAACAAGGCTCTTCCTCATTACAGGCTGGAAACACTAGGAACCAAATTAAATATTTTTCATAATTGAGAATGGCAAGGTAACAGGAAAAGTCCAGGACACTTCAGGCTTCTACACACATCAATATAAGCCACTGAAAACAGATACAACATTTGGGAAGCTGGCACAGTTGGTATTTCTTTGCCACAACTGAGAACCATTTTAAAATTTCATAATTTTTAGTACCTACACTGGTTAAACAAACAAAATAAAACTTATAGCTACCATTACGCATTTTTAGTTCTAGGAGGGGAACAATATAGTTTAATTGCTTAAGAAGCAACACTCATCAAAAGAAAAAAAAATATGCATGAATTCTATGCACTCATCTCTTCCACCAGAAAGATGCTGGCTGTTACAAGGGAGAAGATGAGAAGAAAATTGTGGAATTTCATCATAATGGAATCTGGAAGGGGCTGGCATTTCTACTTATGTGATTAAAATTACTCTTAGGATGGAACTTGAATTTCAAATTTAGCTGAACTCAACCCAGTTTCAACCTACGGAAATGAAATAAGGTTCACTCCCTGGGCCAAAATCCCCAAGCAGCTGTTGGGAGCAAGAGAGCAATAAGGACAGAAGAAAACAGATTCACTGCATTGTTATCAAGGATGGGTTTCCCTGCTATGTACTTCGCTTCATTCGTTGGACTGTTGACCACCATGCCAGTGCTTTCATCCAAACCTGGAGTGGAAAGGAAGGAAGTGAGCTGGAAAATCCAAATGATTTGATTGAAAAAAAGAGCAAATTAGCTTTTCTCTTCCATAGGAAACCAGCTATTAAAAGTCTCAGCTACCTGAAAAAATGGCTCAAGTGGATAATTTATATGGTGAGCTATATGGAACCCTTAATAACCCTCGTAACTTAATGATCTCCCTTTATAAAAGCCAACCCATTTCTGGTGCATTGCATTGAGAGAACAAACATTCTTAGAGGAGGGAAGGGGAAAGAAGCAGATCATCTTGGGAGCATGGAAAACATTGGGAGGGCTGTACTCAGGGAATCTTCTAACAGGCTCCCAGCCTCTTCAGGATGTTAAAGGAGAAAACATTTGATGAGAGTACAGAGCAAACACACGCACCTAAAAGAATAGTCAGTACAGTGATGAGATGGGAAAGCTTCAGAAGCATAGCACAGAAAATGTTGAGGAAAATGGACTGTCATACATATCTTGGGTGGGGCTAAAATTCAGAGGGCAAGCATGATGTCACAGCAGAAAAGTATCATCTGCCTGTTAATTAGGTGAAAGCAATAAGTACCTCTTAAGTGGACTTAGAAAACATATGGAAGAGAGCACATTAAAATGATCTGATCCCAAATGTCCCGTTTTCTTGGGACTAGGTGAAGGCCCATAAGCAGAAGCATCTCTTCCCTGCACCACTGTATCTTCCCCACACAGCTTTTACTTATTGCTCCACAGGACCATTCTCTCTCTCTCTCTCTCTTTTTTTTTTTTACAAGGACTAACTCTCTTTTAATTTATTTAATACTATAATAAGTAAATTTAAATTGTAGTAGAGAAGTTGCTCTATTAATTCTGGTCCTTCAATTTCCTGCGTCTTTGGGTTTGTTTTCTTTGACATATTTTTTCTCTTTTCCATATTTCTTTCTCATTAAAAAAAATATATCAGAAAGTTGCAATAACAAAGTAATGTTCTTACCAGTGAATTGCATTGTAGCTCCTAAATACGAGTCCAGAATTGATCCTAATAATCCAGCGAGACCTCCAAAAGCAATAATTGGCCACTGGGGAGCAGAAATATCTAAATCATTCACAAAAACCAGCTGTGTGAGGAAGTATGTGATGCCCACAACAGTACCACCAAGGAGACTGGAGGCAAGGCCCACTAACGTCACGCCTCCATTCGTTCCTGAAGAAGAGATGCATAAAATCATCTGGTTATCACACAGCAAATACCTAAGGTCAAGGAAAGCAAACAATTTTGTTATCTATCTAATCAAGATCGACTTTAAGGATGAAAATGCAAACTAAAGACCATGACCTACTTAGAAAACATTATTTTTTCTTCAGTAATTTCTAACATTTTAAGCAGTGAGGTGGAATGGTTCAGTGGAGTCAGTCTGCCTGGGTTTCAATCTCTGTTTTTATGACTACCAAGCTGTGTAACTGAGCTTATGTTACCTAATTTTTCTGTGCCTTAGTTTCCTTGTTTGTAAGAGAGAAATAATAAAAGAATCAATTCATATGATTATTATGATTATTAAATGTTAATCTAAGTATTCACTTCCCAGTGCCTACCCATGAAAAAAAAAGTTATTCTATGTAAAGCAGTTAGAACAATACTTTGTACATACTAGGTTACTCAAAATATGTTAGCTGTTATGATGAAGAAGAAGAAAAAAAAGGAGAACAGAAAGAAGTAGCAGTGGTAATAGTTGCTAATAATGGGAACTGAAATAAGTTACAACACTAAGCACATAACAGGCTTTCAACAAATACTCTATTGGCTTCTTCCTTTTCTGCCCCCACTGATATGTTAATGGATCAATCTCTACATTCCTATTTCATTTATCTAGGGCATTTCCTAGATCAACATTATTTTGATATTATTTGTCATTACCATCTTAATAACCTTTAGCAATTTTCCCTTTGAGACTAAGTAAAATCTCAGAAGTCTCCTATATAAGATACACAATAAATCAAGAGATTTTTTTCTACTTGCTTTTGTTATTTTGAGAAACTTAAATCAGGACTCACCAACTGGAACTTTCTCCCAGGTTGTTATCAGCCTTGGCGGGCTTTTACTTAGAACAGTGCCAACTTCTGAAGCCCATGTGTCTCCAGCAGAGCAGGCCAGTGCAGCCAAGAGAGATAAACACATCCAGGAAGCAGTGTACTGCTTGGAAAAATCTATTGGGATTTCCCCGGGGCCATTTTCTATCATGTACAGCAGGGCTAGCTCTGTGGGTACAGCTCCATTACAGAATACCTGAACCCAATTCCTCTGCCCACCTGGAAGTAAACAAGCAGACAAAAGGACAAAAAATGTTTTCTCCTCAGAAGGAAAATCATGCAGTTATAGGAACTTAAGCTCTACAGTTTCATAAAAGGAAAATGACTAAAAACAAAAGATTGAAAGTTTTTTGGCATCTTTGCCAACATTATGCGCTGCTATTAAAAAATGCTGAATAATTAATGATAGACTTAAGTGTTTCTAAAATTTTCAGTTACTTGCTGTTGTGATGAAATAATGATAAACTAAATTAGGCTACTACTTAATTTTCATAAAATTTATAATCCAAGTCTAAACAACATTCTGATTAAACCTTTTGATACCTTAGGATAAAACAAAATTTACTATTTTAAGTAATATCAAACATAATTCATTTTACCTTCCTTATATTCCGAATCTAGACGCTTCTTTGTTTCTCCCTTCCATTTAGTGAGTTTTGAAGAAGAAAGGAAAAACATCAGCAAAGAGGTAAAAAAGCTGAAATTTGCAATGGTTAGGATAAATCCAACCACTAGTCCTGAAAGAAACACACATACACACAGAATTATACTTACTTCATAAACCAATGCTGTAAAAAAAAAGGAATTTGTTTTTTCAGTTATTTTTATATTACAATCCAAAATTTGCATTTCTAATATTTTTACACTTCTAGGAACTAAGATATTAAACTGATAGTAACTGAATGTTATTTTGATTAAACTGAGACATGTATCTGTCACATATTTATTTTCCTTTCAAACCATGCTATATGAATATATTATTTTAGACAAGCTTTTTATAATCAAGTTACAAAACTGTATGAATAATAGTGATCTCATTTGTGTTAAACAGTATATATCATATATAAAGTCTGGATATTTCCAAAGTAACTGTTGTTCTGTTTGCGAAAATGAAATTATAGTCTTTTAGTTTCTATTTTTTACATTCCTTATTCCTATGGCCTGGGATTTTTTAGGAAATTCAAAAGAGAATAAGCTTTTTATGTTCTTCAAAGATCTTACACATGTTCTCCTACTGAGCCTTATAAACTACATGAGGGGGATAGAAATGGTTTTTCTCAGCTAGGTTTTTCTGCATAAAATCCATGAAAATAATCCTGGTCTATTTACACTCTTTCATGTGGAAATAAAAATGAACTATGTTCTGTGAATGCAATTTTAGTTTTCTCTTTCTCTCTTTAGATTTCATTTGGATAAACAAAGAAGATAGAAGGGTGTCTTCCTTCATTTTTTAATGAATGCCCATTTTCAAGGAAGGCTTATAAAACCTGGAGTTCAATCAGGAAAACAGAGAAGAGGAGAGCTTAAATTTCATGAGACAAAAGACTGAAAAAAAAAAAGCCAAGGAAAAATGTTCTCTTTTGATGGCACAGCAACGTGGAAGGAGGTGATTTGAAATCAATTGCCAAATCTGTCAAAAATGCTCAGTGCTGGCCTAATGTGCTGCTCTGAATCTGTGGTGGACCCCAGAAAAGCCATGCCCTTTGATCCTCATTCAATGTCGCTGGGTGGGAGCGACAATTGACAATTTTGATTGTTTCCATGAAGATGTGACCCACCCAATTGTGGGTTGTTAACTTTTGATTAGATGATTTCCATGGAGGTGTGTCTTCACCCACTGAAGGTGGAGTTGCTTACTGGAATCCTTTAAAAGAGGAAACATTGTGGAGAGAGTCCCTCTTGGTAGAGCCAAGTGAAAGCCAGCAGATGCCGCCATGTTCGCCATGTGCCCTTCCAGCTGAGAGAGAAACATTGGACATCGCTGGCCTTCTTGAACCAAGGTATCTTTCCCCGGATGCCTTAAATTGGACATGTCTATAGACTTGTTTTAATTGGGACATTTCCTCGGCCTTAGAACTGTAAACTAGCAACTTATTAAATTTCCCTTTTTAAAAGCCTTTCCATTTCTGGCATGTTGCATTCCAGTAGCTAGCAAACTAGAACATACTCTAAAGTACTTCAGGTGTGTTACTCAAGAAGTTACAAAGATTCTGTCTAGATAATCCTCTAGAAAAATGTAAAAATATGCTGGAATGGGCTTTTTCAATCCGTAGAGGTCTTTAGTTACAAAATTTGAAAAATGTGAGTAGAACACTTAGGTATAGAAAGTACCTTCAACCTATCACCAAGGAGTGAAATTAATCCTTCAAAAGGAACTAGTGTCATAATATAATGATTGAAATTAGTTATCTATAAAAAACAAACAAAACAAAAAAATAGATAAGTGTTGGACTATTGAGAATATACTAAATTTAATCAAGGTGACCTCAGAAAGTCAGACCTAAATGTGACTGTCCCTAAGAATACCTTTAACCTTAGTGTATTAGTCAGAGTTCTCTAGGGAAATAGAACTGACAGGATATACATATACTGCATTATATATAATGTAATTTATTTATGTAATATACATGTAATACATATACATTATATATGATGTAACTATAATGAGATTTTTTTTCTTAAGAATTGGCTCACACAATTGTAGGGATGAGCAAGTCCTAATTTCATAGGGCAAATTGCAAGCTGGAATTCTGATGAAGATTTTCAATGAATTCACCAGGAGAAGCTGCCTGATTGAAGTAGAAATGGAAAATCTCCCTTTCTGACTGCTGAAATCATTACTTCTTCTTTTTAAGGCCTTCTACTCTTATTGTTAAAGGCAATGTCCTTAGTTGATTGTAGACATAATTAGTCACAGATGCAATTCAATTAACTGATGATTTTAATAATATATGAAATATCCTCTCAACATCAGGCCAATGTTTGCTTGACCAAACAACTGGACACCATAGCCTGACATATAAACTTATCCATCACATAAGTTTGAAGAAAGAATTTTCTAAGACATGGAGGTAATCTGAAAAGCAACTACAAAATGGGAGTTTCAATTTCTCATTTTGTTTTAAGTGTGGTCCAGTGGTAAAGATGGCTTCACCAGTCAATTCCATTATTTGGTTTACTTAATAGGTAAAATTTATTGTGGGCAGCATTTTAATGTCTCTGGCCATTAAATTTATCTACATAACTCTTCTCATTCTGACTGTAAGTTTACCAAGTTAACTTTCTATTTTTAAATTTTTAACTTTTATTTGGAAGTAATTTCAATGTACAGAAAAGCTGCAGGAATAAGAATATACCTTTCACCCAGATTCACCTACTATTAACGTTTTACTCCATTTGCTTTATAATTTGAGTGTACATTTTCTAACTATACATTTACATGTAAAATACATTTTTTTCTGAACCATTTCAGTGTAAGCTATATACATCATGGCCCTCCATGATAGGGCACACTCCTACATTATTACAGCATAGTTATCAATTTCAGTACATTTCCAAATGATACTTTTATCTATCTCTATTGCAATTTTTTAAAATGGACTGAATAATGTTCTTTATAGTATCTTCCTCTCCAATACAGGATCCAGTTTGGGTAGCTGCCATGTCTCTTCAGCCTCATTTAGCATATATCATTTCTACAAGCTTTTCGTTTCCTTTTCTGACACTGTCATTTCTGAAGAAATACAAACCCCTCATTTAAAAAATAATCAGAATATTCCTCTTCTTGAGTTGTCTAAAGTTTCATCATAATAGATTCAGGTTATTAATCCTGACTCAGATACTACGTAAGTGATGTGTCCTCAGGGCTATCACATCTGGAGGCACCTGATGTCCAGCCTCTTCTTGGTGAATAATATTGTAAATATTACAATTTGATAATACTGTATTAATTCTGATCATTCAGTCAAGGTACTGTTTGATTTCTATACTATTACTGTATTTCCCTTTAGAATAAGAAGCAATCTGTTGGAGATACTTTAAGGCTATAAAAATATCATGCCCCTCATCATAATATGTCCCAGATTTCACATTTGTTTATGATTTCTGCCTGATCCAATCTTTACTATAATGGTTGCAAATGCTGATTGCCCAACTCCAGCATTCCTTCCATATTTATTAATCAGCAAAAACACTACACTTATAGCACAGTGTCTTTCAACAAACCCAAAGCGGGATGACCCTAAAAGAACAGCCTACACTCAAATGCTACAAAAGGCATCTACATCTTTTCTACTTCAACCACTCTAAAAAAACCATTTGAAGTGATCAATGTTCATGTCGCTTACAGTTTCAAAGTAAGCAAATAAAGGCAACATACTTTAAAAAAATTATTCTTTCATATAGTCTAAATATATATGGGAAAATTTTTGGCAACTCACAGCTATATTTGAACTTTTTTAGATTAGTAATTGCTCTTTGCTGTTCATGCATGTTATATCCAAAATGAATAAGGGGTACAGGATATATCTATACGATGGTCCCAAAGAACTTGAAGACTCAAGGATTATGGTTTTTTTTAATGCTGTTTAAGTTCCATACCTAACGTGCAATTAGTCATTCCAAAGAGTAAAACAACGCTGTCTACAAATGTCTCTTATTGTAAGAGTAGAGTTATACCCAAAATTCCAACCAAGATGACATGGATGTAGTCTCTGAGTGGCAGAAAATGGAAAAACAAGACTAGAATTTGACAGTAATTTAATAAATTGAAATCTTATCTCGTTTCATATTGAATCCGCCTAGAGAAAAAACGACTTGTCAAGCACTGTCCAAGACAAGGGATTCTTTGGCCTGTGGACTTGCATTACTGGTTTTCAGACTCTGTACTCACACCAAAGCAACTTTCTAATTATAATTTGACTTCTCAAGTAGCCTGACTACAAGAATAGGACATGCCTGAACGGTGATGTTTATGTTCTGACCTGTGGCAGTTCTGTAATTTCACTGGATTAATAAAGTGGCATTCTGGTTCATATTTTGTTCCCTTATACATTGAGCAGTGTTAGTTTTCTTGGCTCTGATCAACTTTAGGTCCTGATAGAGTGAGGTTTCTACGTAAGAAAGACTGAACACCAGTCCTGAACCATGGTAACCAGAGGTAAAGCCACTCTTATGAGACTACATGGAGTACAACTGGGTGACTTGTTCTGGCAACATCACACGTTGCTGTTTCATCACACGTTGCTGTTTCATCACACTTACAACATCTTTTTCTGGGGAGTAGCTGCCTTAAATCCATTTTCTTTAGTATCTGTCTCCCCTGACTAGAAATATAAGCTCTGTGAGGGTGAAATTTTTATCCAATTTTGTTCACTGTTAAATCTTAAGTGTCCAGAACAGTAACTAACACACCCTCACTAAATGTGTTGAATGAAAGAAAAAAATGATAAACTAAAACTAAGAGCATTGCCAAGTGAAATTAAATTTAAACCTGCCAAATCAAGTCACAATGACAAAATATCCACATTTAAATATTCAAAGGAATACATCTAATAAATAGACAATTCTTTGAAGCAAATCACCTGACAGTACTTTAGTTTGTGTGCTCTACTTCTCACATTCCATCCTGTGACCCTCTCCTTTTTACAAATACTCTCTTTCCAGGAGATCAGAACCCTCCACTTCAATGTCTCCCTTAAGCATTGCCTCACCTCCCTCCCCTTTCTATCATCACTGAGGTATGCTGTTCTGTGTCAAGGAGGACTCTAAATACCTAGATTCTGAGAAAGTTTTGTAACTCTTTTATCACTACCATCCATTACCAAAAGTTTTCCATCATCCCAAATAGAAACACCGTCCATTTTAAGTGTTAGCTTCCTATTCCCTACACCCACAATTCTGTAACTCCTACTTTTCAATTCTAAGCACAATAAAGACACAATGTGGCAAACCTTAGTAAAATTCCTTATGACTGTGAAAAGTAATTGACGGAAATCAATAATAACTAACATTTAAAGAACACTAATTAAGTTGTACTTAAGTAGTCAGAGTTGAGTGTTCTTGCTATCAGGAAATGTACAAGGATGCATTAAGTGTTAAAGGTACCTGATGTATGTAATATACACACAAATGTTTAGAAGAGATAGCTAGATATACATAGACTAATAGAAAAATAGATGGTAGATGATTGATAGGTAGACAAATAGAAAGAAATAAATAAAAGATAGAATGATATAACAAATACGGCAAAATGCTAATAGTTGATAAATCTGGGTATCTGGGTTTGGGAACACATTGGAATTCTATATTTTGTCTGTATTATTTTTCAACTTTCTTGTAAACTTGAAATTATTTCAATTCTGAAATAAAATGTTTAAAATTAAAAAAAAAAAGAACAGTAATTATGTGTGCTAGGCACCGTGCTAAGCATTTCATAAGAATGCCTCCTCATAATAACCTAATGCTACAAATACTATGATTCCCTCTCATTTTACAGATGGGAAAATTAACAACACAATCTAATTGGCTTGTAGTCACATTCCCAACCACTATGCTATACTTGAATCAACAATAGATTTTATCCCTAAATTTAAAAAAAGCTCCAAACAAAATGGTACCAATATAGATGAAGCACTTAGTAAGACAGCAGAGGTGTTAAAAAATCAATTTAAAAGAATCAGTATAATGTGAGGCACGCAACTAGATGAATGAAATTTAAGGACAGTATGTTGAGTGAAATAAAGCAGAAATGAAAAGACAGATATTATAATGCCTCACGAATATGGACTAACTAAAATGTACAAACTCTGAGAATTCAATTCAAGAGCATAGGTTATCAGTAAAATGCTAACTGTAAAGGTTACTAGATTGTAAGCTCTTACAGTTGTCATATCTATTATGGAGCTATAACTGTTATTTCTTTAATTCTGACGTGCTAAACTCTTAGCGTATAACCTGGTTGTTCCCTGGAACTTTGGGTATCTGTGTGACACCTGAGACTCTGAGCTAGAGTTCTTCAGCTATGAAAGTCAGCATTACTCCATATAACAACTGTTTAAAAAGTTGATAAACAGTTCAGACTTCAATTAGAGATACGAATGAAGTTGATCTGGTTAGGACTAAAGTAAATTAGACTAAAGGGTAAAGGATGATATTGACTGTATTTTAAAACTTCAACTTCTGTGGGAGACCAAAGGAAAAGACATTTATTTTGTATTTTCAGTAGCAACTATCTTATACGATCAGTTTATTTGGACACTATAAATTACATGGGACCCTGAATAGGTGCAAGGTTCCATCTTGGTTTGTCCACGTTAATGTAATGCCCTGACACATGGCAGAGTAAAATGGGCAGAAGATAAAAAATATTTTCAAAGTTCCCTTGAGGGACTAGAGAAAAAGGTGGAAATATTAAACTTTCCCACCTGGGATATTCCTGATATTCTCGCAAGCATTGGGGGCTAAGCCCTCTATTTTAGGGCTGGCCCTTATGAAACTTACTCCTATAAAGGGGACACTAAGCCTACTTATGATTATGCTTAAGAGTCACTCCCAGAGAACCTCTTTTGTTGCTCAGATGTGACCTCTCTCTGGAAGCCACTTAGGCAGGTGAACTCAGTAGTGACCTCTTCCCTATGTGGGACATGACTCCCAGGGCTGTAAAACTCCCTGGCAATATGGGACATGACTCCCAGGGATGAGCCTGGACCTGGCATCGTGGGATTGAGAAGGCCTTCTTGACCAAAAGGAGGAAGAGAAACAAAACAAAATAAAGGTTCACTGGCTGAGAGAGATTTCAAATTAGAGTCAAGAGGTCATTCTGGAGGTAATTCTTATGCATTATATATACATTCGTTTTTAGTTTTTGGTTTACTGTAGTAGTTAGAGGGAAAGGCTTGAAACTGTCGAATTGTAATCTAGTAGCCTTGATTGCTGAAGAAGAATACATTAACTATACAGTTTTTATGGAGTGAATGTGAGATTGTGAAAAACTTGTGACTGCAGCCCCTTCACCCACTGTATGGATAGATTAGTAAGAAAATAAAGACCAAAAATAAATAAATAAATAAAAAGGGGGACAGGGGACATGGTAAGTTTTGGGTGTTATTTTTAATTTTTTTTATTTTTATTGTTTTTTGAATAATGAAAATGTTCAAAAATATGCTGTGATGATGAATGCACAACTATATGATGACACTATGAACCACTGATTGTACACTTTGGATGATTATATGGTATGTGAATATATCTCAATAAAATTGCAGTTTATTAAAATCAATAAAATATATTTCCTGAGAACCTATTACGTGCCTAGCACTATTCAAAGCATGGGACACAGAAGCATAAGATACACTCTCTGCCCTTAAGTAGTTTGCAATCCAAGGTACGCTTTATGTTTAAACACATCAAGTGAAGTATTACAGTATACGCATATTTTTTTAGAAACATACATATTATTTTCTGCTTCCTGATTTTAGAACTACAGTTATTCCTAAGACCAAGTTAACAAGATACTTCCATCTACTGCATTTGATAAACTCCATCAAACTGGAGCATCTACAGGGGGCTGTCAGCAATGTAATAACCTTATCTGGTCTGAATCCTATTTAATCTGAATGCCTCATTAAGTACTAAGAAGCCTAGAACAACATAACATTCTAAGTTAGACTATTTCATTTAATCTTACTTTAGTAGGGTTAACGTCAATTTTCTGTAGCTTGCATTGCCTACTCCTCCCTTCCCCAACTGTCTCATTAGAATATGAATCTCTCTATATGTCTATTATATAATAGTTAATATTATATAATTTATTATATATCATCATTAATGTGATGATGATAATCAACATAAAAATAATGACAAAAATCCAAATATCTAACACTCGTTGAACACTCATAACGTACCAGGCAACGTTCAAAGTGCTTTACTCCTCGTGACACCTTATGAGGTAGATACTATTATTATCCCCATTACACAGGCAAGGAACGTTATATAACTTGCCTGTTGTCACCCAACTAGTAAGTGCTTCAAAAATAAGCATGACTCCAGAGTCCACTCTTGGCACTACACTGTACTGCTTTTATATTAAACTTTATTTAATTAAAAGTGCTTCTATATACTTAAACCAACAATTGAGAGTTTAACAGTACTTTGTAAGAGGACTTACATATGGCAGAGACTAAGAATTTAATTCATCATGTATCCTCTCAGCTTTTAGCCCATGTTTTGCACATATTGGGCACATAATTGCTCAGAAGAAAAAGAAATTAAAAAAAAAAAGCCTTACTGAGCAGCAACAGTTTAGAAGCCAAAAAGCAGAAAAAGTGTATCTTTTTATTATCTTCAGAGACCTCTATAACTCCTGGAAGTACAAGTATTACTGTTTTGGGATAAGCTTTTGGGCAGACAGGGTAAGGGTTTAGCATACTGACATATTCCCTAACCAGGTACTGCTTGGCTGTTATTGGCCAAAGTTGTTGAAACAGGGGTGGACTCCCTTCCTGCGAGGTCCCACATTGGGACAAACTACTGCTGTTTCCTTTTCCACTATAAATACACATATCATAAGGTAATACAAATATTTTACCATTGATCTTCTTAGCCACCTTTAAGGCAAATTTTTACTTTCTTGCTTTCACTTTCCAATGTGGCAGAAACTCTCTGGAGGTGGGTGAAAGGAGAGGAGTGGGGAAAATTTGATAAGATTGGCAATGAGGTGATACTTGTTAAAATGGGGTGATGCGTACATGAACATTCACTACACTATTCTCTCTCCTTCAGTAAATGGCTGAAATTTTCCACAGGTAAAAAATAATAATAATAATTCCTTACCCACAGAGCAGCGTAAGCACTCAGGAATACAGAAATAAAACAAAACAGGATCTGCCTTTGGGAAACTTACTATATGGCTGAGGAGACATGAAGATCTTTAAAATAAGGAGAAGTTAAACAAATGATACAATAGCAGTAGATGCCAAGAACTACGGAGATAAGTAATTAGGAATGGATGATTTATTTGTGTACATAGAAAATGACAGGCCTTAAAGGTTAAATAGGATTTCATAAATAGAGAAGAAAGGGCATGTGTTAGTTAGAGTCAGTTGTCAACTTGGCCAGGTGAGCATACCTAGTCTTGTTGCTGCGGACATAAGCCAACGGTACATGAACCTCATCTGTTGTCAATTACATCTGCAGTCAGCTAGGAGGTGTGTCTGCTGCAATGAGTGATGTTTGACTTAATTGGCTGGTGCTTAAATGAGAGATTGCAAGGTAGCACTGCTAAGCAGCTCAGCATTCCTCATCTCAGCACTAGCAGCTCAGCCCAGGCCTTCGGAGATGCAGAAAGAAGTCACCCCGGAGAAAGTTGTTGGAACCCAGGGGTCTGGAGAGAATACCAGCAGAGACCATCCTGTGCCTTCCACGTAAGAAAGAACCTCCGTGGAAAGTTAGCTGCATTTCCTCTGAAGAACCAACAAAATAAATCCCCTTTTATTAAAAGCCAATCCGTCTCTGGTGTGTTGCATTCTGGCAGCTAGCAAACTAGAACACGGTACTTTAGGCTGAAAACCAGCATGATTCAAATCATGAAAATGGGAAGACACAGGTGTATTTTATGGAAAGGTGTGATAGGGTCAGAACATGAGTTTTGTAGATCTGTGGGGGACATGAGGGTGGAAGGGTGGGATGGGATGAAATCAGTGAAGACACTGGATCTTCTTTAAGGAAGTTCACCTTTATCCTAAAAAGCACAGGGTAGTCAGAAAAAGTGGGGTTTGTATTCTTTTGTGTGACTGGGGTGGGGAAAAGGTGAAAAAGGTGGGCAGAAGTATATGGCAGAAGATGGAGTTGGAAAGGCTCATTTGCATCTGCAAGAAAAGTGCAAATTCCCAAGTATGGCATTCAAATATTTGAGCACTGCTATGTGGCAGGCTTTGTTTAGGAGCTGGGAAACAACAACAAACAAAGCAGACAAAATCCCTAGCATCTTGAAGTTTACATTCTAGTGGAGAAGACAAAGTAGACAAAATAAAATGTGTCTGCAAGGTAAAGTGTGCAGCAGCAGTTATCAAAGATGGTCTAGGGTCAAAACTATGTTCATGATAATAATAAGATGTGTTTTTGCCTTTTTCAGTCTCATTCTTTCACAAGTGTATCGCAGAAATTTCCCAGAGCCCTGATAGTGAATGGAATCTGTGCTTCTATCCTCTTGTGTTTTAAACATGCCTCAGTTTTAATGTCTAATAAGGTAAATATCTATAATTATAGATATAATCCACATAAACAAAAGCTATTTGGGATCCTTTCTTATTTTTTTTAAGGGTATAAAGGGGTCCTAAGACCAAAAAAAGAGACCTGCTGGTGTAAGATAGTGATAAATGCTAAAGAGAAAAATAATGCAGGGAAGTGTGGGAGGTGGTGGTGGGCTGCAATTTTAGATAAGTGGCCAGGGTAAGGCTTTCCTATACATGTGAGTAAAAATCCAAAGGAGTTAAGGAAGAAACCTACTGGATAACTTAGAAAGGGGATTCCAGGCAGAGAGAATGGCAAATACAAATATTCCAAGGTGGGAGTATGCCCAGCACATTAAAAATAATAATTAAAAAAACAAAAACAAAAGAAACAGCAAGGGGCCAGGATGGCTGGAGCAGAGTGAGTGAAGGGAAATGTGGAAGAGGATGAGGGCAGGGCAAAGACATGTGATTTCATCTCACCTTTCTGTACTCACTTCCTGCCCCTCTCCACACATGCCCAGTATCACTCACAACAATGTACAACCTAGGATAGAACAGACTGAATCTGGGAGACTATTCCAGTTATTTGGGCTTTACACCTAAAAGCTACTCTCAATTTCCATCTCTCTGTCATTTACTGTTTTAGTTTGCAAAAGCTGCCAGAATGCAACACACCAGAGATGCATCGGCTTTTAATAAGGGGATTTACTTAGTTACAAATTTATAGTTCTTAAGAGGAAAGGCAGCTAGCTTTCGTCTGAGTTTCTCTGTCAATGGGAAGTGTGCCGGTTTGAAAATATTATGTACTCCAGAAAAATGATGTTTTAATCCTGATCAAATCTTGTGGGAGCTTCCTTAACTTTTAATCCTGATTCAGCACTGTAGGTCGGAAACTTCTGATTGATTATCTCCATGGAGATGTGGCACACCTAATTATGGGTGTGACCTTTTGATTATGGAGACATGACTCTACCCATTCAAGGTGGGTCTTGATTAGTTTACTGGAATCCTTTAAAAGAGGAATATTTTGGAGACAGCAAGAAACGACTGAAGCCGCAAAGCTGACAGAGAGAGCAGCTGTAGACATTTGGAGAACAGCTGCTTCAGAGAACAGAGACACGGATGTCTGGAGTTGCTTGGAACCCAGCAGACATTGTCATGAAATGTTAAACAAGTCAGAACTTGGAGAGAGCCAAGGGAAGGCCAACCATTTTATCAGATTGAACTAGAGTCAAAAACTTCATGGTTCCTTACTGCTTGTTATTTTAGTAGCTTTATTGCGATGTAAATCACATACCATGCAAATCACCCACTTAAAGTGTATAATTCAATGGTTTTGAGTATATTCACCGAGTTATGCAACCACCACCACAATCAATTTCAGAACATTTTTATCAGGTCAAAAAGAAACCCTGTACAATTTAGCACTCATTCCTCATTTCCCCTTAAGCTTTCCCATCCCCACCTCCACCTCTCACTCCATCCTAGCCCTAGGAAATGACTAATTTACTTTCTGTCTCTGGGTAACCATTTGAGGAACTGCCAGACTATTTTCCAAAGTAGCTGCACCACAATTTCCAATTTCTCCATATCCTTCCCAACACCTTTTTTTTTTTTTTAATTAAGCCAACCATGTGGGTCTGAAGTAGTATCTCATTGTGGTTTTGATCTGCATTTCCATAATGACTAATGATGTTGAGCTTTTTTCATGTGCTTATTGACCATTTGTATATTTTCTCTGAAGAAATGTCTATTCATATCCTTTGCCCACTTTTAAACTGGGTTGTCTTATTATTACCAGTTGTAAGAGTTCTTTATATATTCTAGATACAAGTCCTTTATCACATATATGATTTGCAAATATTTTCTCCTATTCTGTGGGCTGTTACTTCCTTTCATGAAGTTTAAGCTTCAATGGTATATTCCTCTATAATAGATATTAAAAACCTCATTTCTCTGAGGAGAAACTGAAGTATAAAGAGGTTAAATAACCCTTCTAAAGCCATAACTATTTTTCAAACTCCTTCTGACTAGTCTAGAGCTTTTCTTTTACCCATCATGCTGGCATTGCTCCATAAAGGCCTACTTGATTTTATAAAACTTTATGAGAAACAACTGTTGTACATAAATAAAGAGGGACAGAGTGTGCTTAGAGTACATTAGGGGCTAAAGATGAGAAGCATTTCAAAGGCTGAGTAGGTGGCTTCAGGACATGCCCGTTGTATATAATTCTCATCCTGCAGTAGTGATATCAACCCACAGTTAAGTAATCGGAGGGACTCCTCATGTCCTGATGCTTGTTAATACTGATAGGACTGAAAGTTCCAATGTCAAATCAGACCATTTCACCCTCCTGGTTTGAAGCAGGGGAGAATCCTACCTAGTCTGGAATAAAATCCTTACTGTGGTGTTTAAGCCCTCATGTGATCTTGTCCTTGCCAATTTCTTTATCTTTCACTACTTTTCCTTTTCTTACTATTTTCCAGTCAAATGTGCCTTATTCTCACCCCCAAACAAGCCAGGCTTGTATATGCGGGGGCCTTTGCACTTGCTATTCTGCCAGCCTGGAACATGCTTATCTCACTTCTTCTCACTTCTGGCTTCTTCAGGTGCCAGTTTAAACCCTTCCTTAGAGGGGTTATCCATGATCCTATCTAAAGAAGAATGCCCTCCATCCCTCAACATACATACTCTAATTTTTCTCACAAAATGTATCATTATCTGCAATGTTTCATATCTTATCACCTACTTATTATCTATCTTCTCTAAAGAAAGTAAGTTTCATGAGAACCAAAACTTTATCCTTTATGTTAACAGCTATATTCCCAACTCCAAGAACAGTGGCACATCGTAAGCACTAAATATATATTTGCGATACGAATTAAAAAAAGTCCTGCGCCCAAGTCAATTCTGAAGAATTTGTAGAACACTCAGTTTGGACTTCCCAGCCTGAGGTTCTAACGGCAATTTCCAAGAGTTACTCTTTCCAACTCCTCCTCTATTTTACACCTAGGAGGGAGGAGTGCTCCATTGTTTCTGGTAGGAATCCTCAAAAGTTTATCATATTTCGTGGCCTCACTCTCTTTAAGCCCAACTCTGTAAGTGAAAACATTGCCCTCCCCACTACGTGGGACATGACATCCAGGGGTGAAAGTCTCCCTGGTGGTGTGGGAGACTTTCTGAGGAGTTGGGCCCTGACACTGTGGGATAAACAATTCCATCCTGACCAAAAGGGGGAAAAGAAGTGTAACGAATAAAATGTCAGTGGTTGAGAGATTTCAAATAGAGTTGAGAGGCTACTGTGGAAGTCACTCCTACGCAAACTTCAGTTAGACATTGCTACCTATAATATCTTGCCAAACCCCAACCAAAACCATTCCAGCCAATCATGAAGGACACCTAGGGCAATATATAAGATCTTACAAAGGTTCCATGTACTAGGGTAACTTTCCAGAAATCCACAACCTCCAGATAGGTATCTGGACCAGATAAGTCCTGAAACCTAGAGGGCCCAGTCTCTCCAGAACATCAGATAGCTCCATCTCCCTACCCTATATTATTGAAGCCCCTTCCAACGTGAAAAAGTTAGAATGGCCATAGTCCAAATACCCTTAAAGAGTGGGATAGAAAGATCAAAGGTGACGGAGTTATACAGAGAAGGTAGGGTTTAACATACGAATATGATAGCCGATTCATTAAATTGATATTTCTTTTAGTCTCCAGTATCTTAGAGTAGCTAGAAGTAAAACCTTAAATTGTGGAATTGTAACCCCATATCAAACTCTGAAATCTGTTCTACAACTAATTGTTGTGATGTGCTTTGAAGTTTATTGCTTTCTTGTATATATTTTACTTTCACAAAAAAAAGAAAAAAAGTCAACTGCGATGATAAAAAAATATTTATTCCTTCTATCCTCCTATATTCTGGAGCAGCTAGAAGAAAAAAATCTGAGAGGACAGTATGGTAGCCCACGAGAAACTCTGGGCTCTATCCTGTAACTACTTGTTGAAGAGTGCTTTGAAAACTACTGCTTTTTTCTTTCTTTGTTTTGTATATGTTATAGTACACAATAAAAAAAGTTTTTTAAAAGTTTATCTCAGTAACTTATTTGAAATCAATTATAAAGTTAAATCTGTATGTATACACTAAAAATGCATGTTAGTATTTGCAATTTTGATAGAATAGTATGCTGAGTGATGCATAGCATTATCATGGTCTAAAATATGAAACATTACAATTTGTTTCATATATTGAAAATTTAGATAACACGAACTTAAACAATATAAGCAAGCACTTAGTATATGGCTAGTTTAACATTCCAAACAAATACATACCTCCCAAAGCCCCACCGTGATCTAGACTCTTCTTCTTAAAGCCATTTGAGACAATCAAAACAGGAACAACAACAGAAAACAACCAACGCCAAGGAGAAATAGGCTGTAAATTTCCTGAAAAATTATGAAGACAGCATAAATTGTGTGAAGTCTGCTTCAGGTTAGTTTTGGCATTAAGCTCTGATAACTGCATTTGTGATTAAAATACTATCATAATTAGTTTAAGAAACTGAGACGAAATAAAGTAAAATGTTTACACTGAAATCTGCATATTTTCAGACAGGCAACCTTATGAATGGGTCCTGACAAAGTTTTGAAAACCGTTTACAGATATTTATAATGATGGGTATTTCTTTGCATATTAAACATACAGGAAATTTGAAATGAATCTCTAGTTGCATTTTTGAAAGTAGGCAGATATTACACTACACAAACTATACAGAACAGATTCCTTTCTTAACAAGGATCTAATTCTTCTCTCACAGAGATTTTTTTTTTTAAGTAACATTTTTACTTAATGGATTTCTTTCAAAGGTTGCTTCTAGCTCACAGATGTTTGGCTAGCATAGTGCTTTCAATTTGGGTGAATTTTGAAAGAGTAGAAGCTTTCTTATAAAAATCCAGGTTTTTTTTTTTTCCCATATTGCTATAATTTTTATTCTAGTAACATAAATACAACCTAAAACTTCCTCTTTAAGCCACAATCAGATATATAATTCGGTGCTGTTCAATCCATTCACAAGGTTGCCTAACGATCACCACCATCCACTGCCAAAAATTTTCCATGATCCCAAATAGAAACTTTGTACATTTAAAGCCTCAACTCCCTATTCCCTAGGCCCACCTTTTCCCCTGATAACCTATTTTCTGGATTCTGACTCTTTGAGTTTGCTTATACTAATTATTTCACATCAGTGAGATCACACAATATTTGTTCTTATTTCACTCAATATGATATCTTCAAGGTTCATCCATGTTATTGCTTCATTTCTTTTTAAAGCCAAATAATGTTTCACTGGATGTATTTGCCACATTCTGTTTATCCTTTCCTCAGCTGATGGACTCTTGGCTTATTTCCATCTTTCAGCAACTGTAAATAAGGCCACCATGAACATAAATGTCTTCTGTTCAAGTACCTGCTTTCAATTCTTTGGCGTATATACCTAGACGTGGGACTGACAGGTCAAATAGTAATTCCACACTTATCTTTCTGAGGAACTGTCAAACTATCTTCCACAGTGGCTGCATCATTTTACATTTCCACCAAAAACGAATGAATGTTCTTATTTCTCTACATTCTCTCCAACACTTGTAATTTTCCATTTATTTAATAGTAGCCATTCTTACGGGTATGAAATGGTATACCACAGAGGGATTTTTTTTTTTTTTTTGACATTTCATTCCATTTATTTATGAATCCGTTTTACTCAAGACCTTTGGTTCCCATAGGGGAGAAGTCAGTTTGGGGGACCAGGACAGAATTTTTTGGTAGTCCTTCTAAATATTGAAAAATCCAGATTCTTGACTTCTGTTTTAAAAACTGGAAATTCTGTCCCACATAGCAAAACTGGCTGAAAGTGAAGAGAGGCTGCCTCCCTTAGATAAGCCAGGGCTTTCCTGAAAGTTCAAAGTCCCCACAGCTTCCCCCAGACTCAAACACCAAGACACTGTGTGGTCTCCTTATAGGAAAGAAAAACAGGAACTATCGCTTGTGCCTACATTTCTATCAAAAACGGGAAAATGAAAGACAAAGAGGGACAAGGTTTAACACAAAACGGGAACAATCCTATTTCTGGAAATGAAAACTATTTTTGTGTTTTTAATAAGCAAAGAAATGGACATTTTTACTCATCTGCCTGGCCCAGAGATTATTTCTTTTTAGTTCAAGTCACAGTTGATACTGGCACTAAGGAGAATCTTCTCCTCCTGCTGCCTCCTCCCTCCCGCAGCTTCCCTGCTCTGAATCATTAGGAAGGAAAAGCCATGAGAACTTCTGTACCCTTGGAGAACCATCATACGATTATTCACATAACTCTGCAAACAGACTTAAGTTTGAAATGGCCATCACTTAAGATACAACCATTTATAAGACTACACTTTCTCATTCTCCTTTTCACTTTTTCCTACCAAGGCAGTTTGTATAAAGACATACTTATGCTCTAAGACAACTTTGAAACCTTAAAGATGTGAGCCTTAGGTGCCTCTTATTTATGAAAAGTGCCTCCAGGCTTTGAAAGGAATCTTTTAAAGTAACCAGACTGCAGACAAATTCCCCAAATTTCCAAATATAAATATTATGCCATCTTTTAAATTTGATTATTTTTACAGGACACATGAAACTTATACTTACAATTACTAATATTCTACTCAAAATTAAAAGCATCACTGTAATCGCTTTATAAAACTACTTTCCACCTCACTTATCCTTACACCAAAATTAGATGCAACAATTAAATAAAAGATAAAGATATTCTGAAGTAGGTATAACGACTAGTGTCATCACAATCAGCATTTATTAAACGCTTTGACATTTCAAAGCACTATTTATGCTTTCATGTTAGTAAATTAAAGTCAGTCTTTGGAAGTTAAAGTAAGTACAACTATTCACAACTATTCAGAGGATAAAAGTTTTCGAGTGTGCAACGGTGCAATTTAAAATCCCCTCGATTTGACTACAGAAAAACAACTTAGAACATTTTCATACTTACCATAATAGGTACTTGCAGTCATGGACATAATCCAGAAAGCTAAAGAAATGCAAATAATCAGGCTCAATATAACTATGTTAGTTATCATCTTTATATATCGTTTGCATATATGGTCGTCAAGATCTGTCATGAAAAACAAGGATATGGCCACTTGGGGAAGAAAACAGAAAAGTCTTTCTGAGAAAAAGTCACTCAAGTTGTCAGCACCAACAATCGCTGAGAAACAATCATAGATATCAACATGTTCCGCTGAGAAGAAAAAAGACAAATATATAAACCCTAACTATTTCCGGAAATTGCTACTGAAGAGTTCAAACTCGGGAGGGAGAGGCTAACGCCTCACTGGAGAGCGAAGCGCATCCCTTGAGACCTGCCAGGGCAGGTCGAGTTCCAGGGATTCAGAGATCAGAAAGGTAAAAGGGAAAACAGAGGTAGCCAATCGGCGGGCGCAAAGATGGCAAGCTCCGCCCCCAGTTTCCCGTCAGCACGTGGGCGCGGTTTCGCCGCTCGAGCTTTTCCACACGCTAACAGGAGCTAGTCTGCGTCCGCGAAGACGCAAGGTGCTAGGCCTGAACCTGGGAGAGTCTGGATGGCAAGCCCCTCACGGCAAAGCGCGGTCTCGTCCCGACGGCTGGCTGCGTCGCCTTAAGTCTTGGCCCAGCGGCCACGGGCCACACTCCGGAGCTCATAACACGCTCTACTGCGCCTCCGCCTCCGTCTTCGGCGCGCCACCTCGCTTTCTGTGCGCGTGCGCCGCAGCTGGCCACTCAGCTGCCGGAGGACGTCGCCTGGCCCACGTGAGCGTTTAATGGGCGTCTCCCGGGGCTGACTGCTGGCGCTTGGACTCGCAGTACTGAGTCAGCTGAGCTTCTTCGGTATCCTGGGCTTGGTGGTTTTGTAGGGCTTGCTTAGAACATCTGGAAGCTTGTCTTTGTGTTTGGGGACATGCCCAGACACCGAAAAATGAAACCACCTCAGGGGTATTAATGGAATAAAGAAATGCAAGTGTGCTTAGACCCAGTAAGTCCATTTCAAGCATAATATTCGAACGTTTTTTTTTAATTTATGAAGAAAGAGTTCATGACATATAGAATTATGGATGGGGGTGGGAAGCGGAGGGGGATATATTGTGTTGTAGAAATGGAATTTTATGATTTCGAAAATCATTCATTTAAAACAAAAAATGCCGTTTAGTACCGATAATGTGCCCGACTCTGCTGGCTGCTGGAGATAATAAAACGAGAAATAGTTCCTGCTATTGCACTCTCAATTATTGTCGCGACACCACCTACATTGTGAAAACACTAGTCTCCACATCCCTCATATTTAAGGTGTGTATTTAGCCAATTCATATAGAAAGCAAAACATCTTGTTAGCGTTAAAAATCCGAGCCTTGTGGATGATTTCACAATTTGAAATTAAATTTTATTTCTTGAACTTTTTCAGTTAATTGCTTACACTGAAAGGAGACAAACCAGTTTTAGACATAGTACCCAAATGTGTTTTAACCTACTATTGTAAAAATCCAACATTATTTGGTTTCAAAATACATGCCAGGAAAACTTAATTACTCTTTTCTTTGATAAGGCATCTAATTAACTAGTTAACTTGAAGAACCAGATTTGGAAAAGTGTACATTGGCCTTCTCTTACTAGTCTACATACATACATGGTCTTTATGCAGAAATTCATTATGTGCCCACTTCTGTGTCTGGTCTACATAGGCAAATAATTGGGTTATCTCACAAAGCTGGCTGGCCAATTTCAGTGATACCAGACTCTTGGGTGAAGTTGTTGTTAATAATTAAAGTTAAGTTTTTTTGTGGTTTGCCCATGACCTTGTTTGCGCTTAGATAAAAGTGCAAACAAACAACGTCTCTTCTCCCCACCCCTACTTCCTCAGTCAGAGTTTTTATGCCTAACAAAAACATGGCCTTGCTATGTCAGGTCATCTCTTAAAACACTGAGGTCTAGCTGTGTCAAGCCGGTTTTTGGATGTCAGGGATGATTTCTCTTTCTTAGGGCAGATCTGGCTAAAATTTCTTATTATATAATAATGCCAATGAACAGACCACTCAAATGATACTTCTTTTCCACTGCCTTTTCAATATCCAGTTCTTGCTGTTGTTCTCTGTAAAACAAGTTATTTTAGTTTAAGGCTGAAATAATTTGGGGGAATAAATGTAGTTAAAATATACTTACTCTAAAAAAAATCATGATTTTAAAAGTCCAATAGCTTTTTAGATTTTGCCAGTAATTCTTAAAAAAGTTCAGCAGTCTTTGTTTAAAAGTCATTTTCTAATAGGGGAGAATTTTTGGTTAGGCATTTCCTAAACTATAATCCTAAAGATATTAATATAGGTATTGCCACCACCTCCCACCCCAACCTCCCCCCAAAAAAGAAAAAATATTCCTGGTCAAATTTAAGCTTGAGAAATTTTGTACCTTTGTAGGGTTCATAGGGCAGTGAGTGTATTATTAAAGGCTCTGAGAAGTTGAACACATTTAACTTTAACAGAGTTAAATCTCTTACCACAGATTTCTTTCCCCCAGAAAGCTCAACAGTTTTAGAATTGCTACCCTTGTAAATTTTCTGTACTCTGCTAAAAGATGAAACCATTTATTAAAAAAACAATTTGATTGGCTTGTACAACACATGTCTGCTCTGTTGGCTCAAAAAAGAAAAAAGCCCAGGGACTCTGTCTTGAAGGAACACAGAAGATGAAAACAGACATGAAGACAATTACATAATAATCAGATGATTTTATCCAAGTTATTGTACCCAAAGAGAAAAGCATCTATGTTACTTTGTAATGTTTAAGAGAAGGCCTCACATAGGAGACCAGGAGGATTTGAGCTAAGATTTTAAAGATAAAAAGTTTGCCAAGTGACCAAACTGGAGAAGGTCATCTGTAAACGTTTAGTGCTTAAGAAGAGCATGAAAACAGGAAGTTCTAGAGAATGGGGTAGACTTAATGATAAAAAAGGGAGTATTTGCTAAATAATTTTTTAAACTGAAAATCCGTTCTGGAGGATATGAACACATCTGCCTCCCTGGAATTAAACCCAGGTTTTCTGTGTTGTTTTGTTTTTAACTTTTGTAGCACAAATTTTAAAAGCCTATGCAGCAATTCGAAGACTGGTTTGTTGTATTAAATTCAACTCATTCTAAAAGGGCCATGGGGGGAGGGGAGGGAACAGTGAAAGTGAGAATAAACAAATGGAATATTTTTTTTCCAATAGCTTTAGGGACAAGGACCAGTATATATGGCTCATGCTAGTTTTCTCAGTGATGGTATTTTTTTCTTAAGTATAAAAACTAATTTTAACTCGGAAAAAATCACATTATCCTGTTTCCTTTACTTTTTTTTGTCCTCACAACAAACCTAAATTGGAATCATATTCTTGTGTGATTTTAGGTACTTTTCTACTTAATAGTATACTAAATATTTTCCCCATGTTATGTGTTCTACCCAGTCAAGAATTTTTAATAGCTGCATAGTGTATCGTGGAATGAATACACTATAATTTAACCAAATCCCTGCAATTAGAAATATAGATTATTTCCATTTTTTTATTAAAAATAATACTTTGATAACCATATCTGCAAATAAATCTCCTTGTAAGCCTCAAATTATTGTCAGGATAGACTCCTTAGAAAGAGAATTTTTATAGCTCTTCATATATCTGGTATAGATTGCATAACCAGAATTTAAAACAGTGCAAATAAACAATAATATATGCTTAGAAATAATAGCAATAAAAACAAATGATAATTCCTCTTCAAGACTCTACATATCTTTATTTGGTTTACAGTTTGCTTCAATTTAGGGAGAAGGATTTCCACTGAAGTCTTTTAGGGGGTCAATTTAAGGGAAGGACTTCCACAGAAATGTTAATGTACGTTTTTGGATATAATGGGCACTACAGTAATTTCCTTGGAGAAAAGTTTTTAATATCAACATACTCAGAATACATTTTTGTAAGCACAATATACAATTGTTTAATATACATTACAAAAGTTAATTTTAGAAAAATTTGCAACTGTCCAAATATCAAAAGAATCCTACATTCTGGCATAAAGATGAACCATTTTCCATATTATACCAAAATCAAAGTTTACCCGTATTCTAAAATTGAGAAATAAGATAAAACGCCAACATTATAAATTCTACCTAGAAAACATCAACAATTACCTCAAGACTATCTTTGCTATATATAATATATATATTATATATCTATTTTAGTTTCTCAGACACATGATGTATCCAATTTTAATAACATGATTCATATGCTAAACAGAGGGTTATAATGCTAGATTTCTGGCATTTCTATCCCTTATACCATTTGGCACATAGCAATGTCTAAATGAATAAATAAGTTATATTAGCAAAGACTTCTTCATTTGTAAATCTCATCTGCACAGAATGTTTGTGAGAACAAGTAAGAGAATGATTGGATGCCAAAGTGCTTAGTTAACTTAAAGGCTTCGCATTAAATTATTTAAAAAAAATGTGTTAATAGCATTTGTTCTTTTGTATAAAACGCCAAATTTCAAATAAAGTCCAGTACTTTGATGTAGTGTTTCATTTACAGTTATGTTTTCCTCTTAACAAAGATACCATTAACAACAAATTTCTTTAATGTTTGTTTTAAAGGGTAAAAATGTATCACAACTCATTAAAAAGAACACTATAGTTCAGCTAAACACCAATGTTCTTTTACCTCTTTTGTAATGCACTGCAAGAAGAAATCTGTTTTGTTTCAAAAGAAAAATATCTGATAATACAAAAGGTCTAAAATGTGTATGATCCTATTAAAATACATTTAGCAACGCACCTTACACATTTCTTTTATGGTATTTAACATACCTTATAAATAATATTTCTGTTTCTCTCAGGAGACTGAGCAACTTTGAGGACAGCAAATCGGGTCATATTCATTTTTATATCAAGTTCCTAGACTTTGGGTGGTTCTTTGGAGAGGTCATTGTCCAATAGCTATAGAATAGATGAATAGAGGATCTGTGTTGTGTCTAACAGTGTACAGTGGGCTATTATAATTTTAATTTTACTATTAAATTAAAATAATGCTATTTTAATTTTATAGTATATGGTCAAAGTGATAAGAAATCTACCAACAAACTGAAAACAGGATTTTAAAAGTTCCTTTTAGGTTTTCTCAATGGATGAAACTACTTTTTAAGGTAAGCAGATGCATGTTAAAACACTTTGATACAGGCAGGGTTTGAGGCATGTTATTAGGACAGTAACATGAAAATGACATGGAGAAAACACAAAGGAAAATTTACTATTAAATTATTAAGTAGTCATTTATTCATGGTGTCAAATGATAATGAATGAAAACTAAGTAACTTTGCCAAAAGCTTATTGTACTTTATATTTTTGTGATTATTAAAATGTCAGGTTAAGATATCAAGATATTACTGTAGATGGAACTGGCCTGAATTACTTAGTATTTTGTATTAGGAGGGGTGAACCACATGAGCATCTAGACTTGGACTATATAGTTTTGTGGTCAAACAATTATTTGCTCAACTTATTTTGATGTATAAAAGAGATGTGGTCAGTAAGTTTGCTGATGATTATAAATTGGTGAAAAGATATTTGAAAGTATATTAGAAGAAAGCACATAATGATTATTCCAAGGAGTTACAGCCAATACTTAACATAAAGATAAAATTACTTACAAGGTCTACAACATACACAAAAGAATTTTCATAAATATTTGTTTTAAGTGCCCAATGAGAACTAAAACAAACTTTTCCTACCTTTGGATTTATGGAATCTAGTTGAGAGGCATTCCATATTAAAAGAAAAGGTGATCATACTGTAAAGAAACTTCCTAGAATCCAAGCAAATGTCATCAATAAAAGAAAAAAGGCAATCTAAACAGTTGGCAAAAAAAAGTTGTTTTTTTCCTTTTTTAACATAAAATAGATATTACCTCATGAGAAGGATTTACAGCAATTTTTGATTATGTATATGCTGCCTTCATATGGTAGTGTCAGAAGCTTGAATTAGGATTAAATAACTTGATTGTATATTAATAAATTTTCACATGGTTTTGAACAAAAGTCTTTGAAGGAAAGGGTTCTAAATAAACATTTGGTGAAATAAGGCAAACCCTTTAATTGTTCCAATTGCAATCATAAGAACAGTTCTGTTCTATTTTATAAAATAACTAGTTAACACTTGCATAGCTTTATTAGATACATACATGTAATTCATAGAGAACATTTTATTTCCTTTATGTACTACAGATGTATATTTGACTTTCATTAAAAAAAGACAAAAAGCAAAGCTGATGTGTAAGATTAAGTGATTTCATTTAAAATTATGAATTATGAAGATATAATATGGGACTTTTCTGTGATTAAATTATACTTTGAATTTATGGCTGGTTGGGGAAAAAATGGCTACTATATTAATGTGCTGTTTCTGAGATGCAGAATGTTTTAGAAAAGGAAAAAAAAAGCTTAAGAATTTTGCTATCAACACACATGGGGCAGAAGGGGTATGCTAACATGGAACTTTGTAGCATATTTGCTTATTAGTATACCCATTTTGAAATTGGAAATGCAAAAGATGAGTGCACATTTATCTATTAATTTAATTAAGGTAAAAGTTAGATCTGGAACTTTGCATTATATCATAATATATTTTCTTATAAGGTGAATACAGTCAGCTACCATTTCTTACTAATCCTGGGGTACTTGAAAGGACTCACCTAGAGTGGGTGACTCAAGGATACTTAACACTGAAAATTATTAGTTTTAAAATATTTTACAATCTGTTTTAAAATCTAATAGTTTTGTGAAGGAAATCATGATTACCTCAGTTTTACTGGCAAAAAGACACAAAGTTTAAAAAAGAACTTGCCCTGTACCTTGGGGTTTTTCTCTATAAATTCTCCAAATCACAGTGCCCATAATAAATTAGTTAATACCAAACCCAGCAGTTTTCTAAGGTCATATTTAATGTTGGTTAACTACTATTTATCATCTTATTTAGAATGTAATATTCTAACTTTGGTAAAGGAAAAAATTTTTTTCTATTATTTTACATTACTTGCCTGTAATGTAAGTACAGGACTTACATGGACTTACATGTCATGGACTGTTTCTTTAAAAGTAGTTTAAAAAGATAAAAACACAAAATACCTTGCAAACATATAATTTCCTAGCAGAATTTTAAAATAATACTCATATAAGGCACTTTTACTTGTTTTCATATAAAAGTTACATAAAAAGTTTTCCTTTTTTTGTAATCAAGTCTTTATAACGTATACAGCAATACTGTTACTTCAAGTAAAACTTTACTAAATACCCAATTTTGGCATAATTACCTTAAATATCATTACCTCTGAAAAGAACAAAAGATGGGTATCAAGTTCTGTGCAAGCTAATCTTAATTGAAGGTACTCTTGGTCTGTTTTAGATGTTAGAGAATTGATAATTTTTTATCTTGTTGCTCTTGCTCAAGAATCTTAAAATCTTCCAAAGGAAGATGGCTTAAGGCAGTTGGTAAAATGTGTTCTGATGTGCCCCTAGGTAAAATGTTATTTGCTTCTAAATTCTTTACCAAGCATGTAGCTTTGATCCATCTTCGAGTTGCTCTCCGTTCTTTTTGTAGGCAAGTTTTCATTTTTCTTCTTAAGCTTGCTATTTCTTTTTCCAGTTTAACTATCCTCTTTTTTGCCTCCATTGGGTTTCTGAAGGCATAACTGTGTTCAAGTAGTACTTGCTGACTAATGTTTGCTTTTAAATTAGATGGTCCTGCTGAAGTACAATTGTTGTTTTTCTTCAAAAGACTCCTTGACTTGAGTTTCTGAACCAAATCAAATTAGAGGGTGGAACATAAATGATGGAGTATCACAAATAAGTAAATTTTGTCCCATTTTGGGTAACAAAGTATTCAAACTGCTCTTTTAAGAGCAGATTTTAAATGTTAGGAGACAGCAGCAACCCATATCTCATGTAATCATGGATTAAGATAGAATCAACTCCATTCACCTGTTTCTTTTGGTCCTCTCCAGAGATTCAAACCTTGGTTTGGAAATGGACAGTGCACTTACTGAAAATGATTCCATGGAGATTTTAAAAATCCTTTGCAATTTTCTCACTGAAGTCAATTTAGAATGTGTTTCGACATTTTGCTTATCAATGATACTGATCTGAGAACCCTTTCTAGGTAAATACTATTCTCAATTTAATTAATATTTCCAATCTGGGGTCCTAATTAAAGACAAATAGTACTCATAGAAATATATTTTAAAGTATCAATATCAAACTCCTAAAAACATTTATCTGTTCATTGTTCATAGTTGCATTTTCCATCCAAGGATTTAAACTCTGGCTAGGGATTTTTTGTTCAAAATAGAAACCTGGGGACCTCTCTTTTCCTCATCTCAGTAATCATCAAATCTTAGTAATTCTACCTCCTAAAAATCTTTCTATCATGAATCTTTCCTTTCCATCGTTCTAAATGCCATTGCCCACATTAGACCTTATCACCTTATCATGTCTGGCTTGAATATTTTAAAAACTTCCTTACTGATTTCTCTGCCTCTAGTTTTGATCCTCTTCAATCTAACTTCTTCCAAAAGATTTTTCTTTCCCAACAGATCTGACATTTTTGTTCTGCTCTAAATTCCTCTTTGCTTCCCTATTATCTAAAGGAAAATAAAGATCTTTATATGGCATACTGTACTATTTAGGATTTGGCCACATTCTGCCATTTATCATCCAGATTTATACTCCAGTAATACTAAACCACTTATAATTTCCAGACTATATTGTATCCTCATAACTTTGTGTCTATCATCCATTCAACAAACATCTGTTGAGATACCTACTGTTTTTTCATTTTTATATCCCAAGCATCTAACTTTAATTCTGGTATAATGTGAAGCTTAGTAAGTATTTAATGAATTGAGTAAATCAACAAAATGGCAAAAATAAGGTACACTTCAAATTCAATAAATATTTAAGTTTGTATTATGTACCAGGCACTGTTTGAGGTGGTGCAGATTCAGAAGTAAATAAGACAAAGTTCTTTCTGGAGCTTTTCTAGTATCTATGATAATTAGTTAACCACAACCTCCTCTCCCACTGAGATGTTAACTGATTTACATTTACAAATTTAACAGATAACTCAAGAAAAGCAGTGGTTTCTCCTTTCTCAGAGGAAAGCATGTCTGTACTCCTTTTCAAAACTAAACTCTCTATTTGTGTTCTTCATTTTACCCCTTTTCATCTTTCAGTGAGCTTGTCTTTCTCATCCAGCTTTTCCCTCCCTCCCTGATCAGATCATTCCTAACTAGATAAAACATTGTTTTAATTCATTCATCCTGTACCTTAATTCTCTTTCTTTTCAATATCACTTGCTAACATTTTCATTATTTCCCACTTAACCCCTCAACCTGCTGACTTTTGTTCTCACCATGCTATGCAATTGTTCTGTGTAAAGTGAAGAATCCTCTCCTAAATTCCAAAACTGCAAGTCTTCAATCCCAGCCTAAAATGCCTAAATTCTAATGAAGCCTTAGGTTATGCCCTCCTCTGATTTCACGTACTTTGGTGTGACTCTACCAGTGCTGCTCTTACAGCACTTAGCACATGCCATTCGTATGTCATCTTAAATTAGAGCAGAGTGATGATGGAAGTTTCATTATTCATATTATTTGTTTTATCAGTGGTACAATTATTGATAATAATTGGCAGTAATGTAAAATGACAATATACAAAACATTTTGGATTGGGGAAAGAAAATTGGAGACAGAAGACCTAAGCTCATAATTTTAACCTCACTCTTTACTGCACAAGAAGGTGTGCAACTTTTTTGAGGCATATCACCATACATGGAATTCAGTATATTCTGAATTGCTCCACTGTATAAACAAAAAGAAACAGGTTCTAAAAATTGGGGTAAATAGTTGAGTAACATTACTTACCATAGATTTTATATGGGTACAAAAATCAAAAATGGTTGGAACAGCATCCATTTTAAGTCGTCGAGTTTGTCCTGTTAGGTCAAAACAGGAGGCTTCAAAGTGTTTTGAACAAAGAAAAGTGTGTTTTCCTGGAACAAAATTTTTGCGTCTAACCAGACGAACCCATTCTTTTCTTCTTTTAGGATCCAAAGGAAACCTTTAAGATAAAAATTTTAAAAAGCAACTCAAATTCCAGCTTTTATACTTCTGATTGCACCTAAATGGTTAAAGCAAATTTAAGAAGTTGGTGATTGACCCAAATCAATAGGCCAAGCCCTTACTCTTGAGGCTTATTCTTGTGAAGCTTATGTAGGGAGCAGAGATGCTTAGCCTACCTATAGGTATGCCTAAGAGTTACTTCTGGAGGACCTCTTTTGTGGCTCAGATGTGGCATCACTCTCTCTAAAGCCCAACTCTGCAAGTAAAATCATTGCCTTCCCCCCTATGTGGGACACAACATCCAGGGGTGAAAGGCTCATCAGGGATGAGCCCGGCCCTGGTACCATGGGATCAACAATTCCTTCCTGACCAAAAGGGGGAAAAGAAGTATAACTAATAAAGTATCAGCGGCTGAGAGAGTTTAGATAGAGTCAAAAGGCTACTCTGGAGTTCACTCTTACGCAAGCTTCAGTTGGACATTGTTACCTATCATAACTTGCCAAACCCCAACCAAAACCATTCCAGTCAATCCTGAAGAACTCCTAGGGCAATATGTAAGATCCTACAAAGGTTCTAGGATCCACTAGGATTCTAGGATGCACTAGGTTAACTTTCCAGAAACTGACAACCTCCAGATGGGTCCCTGGACCAGGTAAGTCCTGAAACCTAGTTGGCCCTGCCTCTCCAGAACATCAGAATTTCATCTCCCTACCGCATATTATTGACAGGCTTTCCAATGTGAAAAAGTTAGAACGGCCATAGCCCAAATACCCCTAATGAGTGGGATAGAAAGATGAGAGGTGATGGTAGAGTTATGCAGAGATGGTGGGGTTTAGCAAACGAATATGACTGCTGAATTATTAAATTGATATCTTTTAGTTTTCAGTGACTTAGAGTAACTAGAAGTAAAAACCTAAAATTATGGAATTGTAACCCACACCAAAGTTTGAAGTCTGTTCTACAACTAATTGTTGTGCTGTGCTTTGAAATTGATTGTTTTTTGTATATATGCTATTTTCACAAAAAAGAAAAAGTCATTTGTGATGATGAAAAATATTTATTCTTTCTAGCCTCCTATATTCTGGAGCAGCCAGAAGGAAATATCTGAGAGGATGGTATGGTAGCTCATGACAAACTCTGGGCTCTGTGCTGTAACTACTTGTTGAAGAGTGCTTTGAAAACTATTGCTTTTTTCTTTCTTTACTTTATATATGTATTATACAATTTAAAAAGTTAAAAAAGTTGGTGATTTAAAATATCTTGCATTTATATAAAAAAATTTAAACTTCCAACTCTTAGGTGTTGGAAGAGAAACCAGTATTTGCTACTTTTTATAAGTTGTAGAAATTATTAGTAGAAATTGATTTGAGTGGTTTTACTTTTCAGGGCTTTTTTTTGGCTTAAAACACAGAAATGTATTTTCTCACAGTTCTGGAGGTTAGAAGTCTGAAATTAAGTAACTAGTAGGGCCATGCTCCCTTTGAAGGCTCTAGGGAAGAATCTTTTCTTCTGTCTTCCTAGCTTGTAGTTGTTGCTGGAAATCCTTGGTGTTCCTTTGCTTGCAGTGGCTACACTCAATCAGTACCTCCATTGTCACCCAGTCTTCTCCCCTGTATCTTTTCTTGTCTTCTTCTTTTTTTTTTTTTTTTCACTTGGGCAGGCACTGGGAATCGAACCCAGGTCTCCGGGATGGCAGGCAAGAGAACTCTGCCTGCTAAGCCACCGTGGCCTGCCCTCTTGTCTTCTTTTAAAAACACCAGTTGTATTGGATGAGGACCCACCAAGTCAGTATGACCTTATCTTGATTATATCTGCAAAGATCTTATTTCCAAATGAGATCACATTCTGAGGTTCTGGGTGGACATGAATTTTCAAGGGGGCATAATTCAACCAAGTATACAGACTTAGGAATTTTCTTCCCATACATGTCAAGTAGCAACTTGACAAGCAGTACAAGCTGATCATGTACTTTATTTGGAGGGACCCAGTGATCAGTTAGCCATTACCACAGATCCCTAAGGATCTCATTACCCATTCTGTATGGGTTTCTTGTTGTGGTAATTGTGCCAACCTTGTCTCTAACAGTTAAACATCACCAGCAGGCCTCTACTGCTCTGAAAGTCCACAATTTTTATTGATAACAGAGACTTAAACTCCACTACAGCATCTATCACTGTCATTTCCAGTGACATAGGACAGCTACTTTGAAATTCTTCAAGGATACTGAGATGCCCCCCATCAATGTGTTTTTTGATGCCTTGGTTAAGGGAGTATCCTTTGGGCCCTTACAGATGGCTTGGTTATGGATTGCTGAGAGGCATGGACATCATAGATCCATTCTAATATTTCTATTTCCCTGGGACTTTGGATTATTTTCTTTACAGTATACTAGGGAAGTTCTGGCATTCCAATCTCATTAATCCTAGCTCATCACTGATATTAAAGCTTGTTAATTCCTGAGTCTTGGATGAGTGCAAGCATGGCTATGAATTCAGTCAGACTGAATCTTCCATTTCTTCATCTGTGTTCAAATACCCTTAGAATCTACTTCCACATATGCTCCTTGGAGTCTTGTAACTCTTTTGGAATGTAGGCTAGTTCCTTCCAAAGCAGACCTGAGATCTAGCTCTGGTTATGTGCTTGGTGGTAAAGAAAGGTGATATGGGTTGGTTCAGAAAAGAATGGACATTGGATTTTGAGTCAGCTGTCCCAGGTGTAGGCACTGAAAGGTTTTTATGCAAAGGAGGGGGAAGGTCTGACTCCACCGGCAAGGGAGATTAAAATTTCTTAGATTCATTCATGTCCGCCCAAATGTTACCACCACATATCTTAGGACTCAATCCTTACCCATAAAGAGCCTTACCTTAACATAAGATGCTGGGCAGATTTGCTGCCATCAGGCCCAGGGATTTGGTCCTTAGCCATATCCTTCTTATGGCTAAAGGAGATGGATAAAAACATTAGAGTACCAAAGGATCTTTTTACTTTCTATGTGTGCAATTCATTGCATGTTCCTAGGTTGTTGTTTTTTTTTGTCCAGATTTTATTGAGCTATATTCACATACCATGTATTCCATCCAAAATATACAGTGAGTACACTTGTGCAATCACTAATACACTCAATTTTAAGCCATTTTCATTTGCTCCAAAGAGAAAAATAACAGACATACAAAGAGAAAACCCAAAACACCCCAAATCCCTTCTCACCCCTATTTACTGACCCCTAGTATTGGGGTGGCATATCTGTTACTGTTGATGAAATAATATTAAGGTATTATATACTGATACATGCACCAAGTGTACAGATTTGCACGCAGTGCATACCTGTTGCTAAGAGACAAATATCCTTTTAAGTATTATGAACTGAACAGTGTTTAAAAGAACCATAAAATCCAGGAAACCATTGCCCTGAAGATGTTTCCTACATTTTCTTCTATGAGTTTAATAGTTCTAGCTCTTATATTTAGGTCTTTAATCCATTTTGAGCTGATTTTTGTCTATGGCATAAGGTAGGGGTCCTCCTTTACACATACAAACATACACATATATATACATATATCCAGTTTGCACAGCACTACTTGTTGAAGAGACTCTTCTTTCCCAATTGAGTAGTCTTTGCCACCTTGTCAAAAATTAGTTGGCCATAAATGTGAGCATTGATTTCTGAGCTCTCAATTCTAGTCTGTCTGTCCTCATGTCACTACCATGTTATTTTTAATTACTGTGGCTTTGTAATATGTTTTAAGACCAGGAAGTGTGAGTCTTACAACTTCATTCTTATTTTTCAAGATGACTTTAGCTATTTGGGGCCCTTTAACCTTTCATATAAATTTGATGGTTGCTTCGTCCATTTCTCCAAAGAAGATTTTCAGAATTTTGATTGGGATTGCACTGAATCTATAAATTGCTTTGGGGGTAGTATTAGTATTTTAATGATATTTAGTCCTGCAATCCATGAACAGAGAATATCCTTCCATTTATTTAGGTCTTCTTTTATTTCTGTTAGCAATATTTTGTAGTTTTTTTGTGTGTACTAGTCCTTTACATCCTTGGTTAGATTTAGTCCTAGGTATTTGAATTATTTAGTTGCTATTGTGGCTGGAATTTTTTTCTTGATTTCTTGTTCCGATTTTTCATTGCTTATGTATAGAAATACTACTGGTTATTGGGAGTTGATCTTGTACCCTACCACTCCACTGAATTCATTTATTAGTTCTTGGAGATTTATGGTGGATTTTAAAGGGTTTTCTGTACATAGGATTATATCATCTGCATATAGGGTAAGTTTTACTTCTTCCTTTCCAATTTGGATGACTTCTATTTCTTTTTCAGGCCTAAGTGCTCTGGCTAGAACTTTCAGTACAATGTTGAATAACAGTGGTGACAGTGGGCATCCTTGTCTTGTTCCTGATCTTATAAGGAAGGCTTTCAGTCTTTCACCATTAAGTAAGATGTTAGCTATGGGCTTTTCATATATGGCTTTTATCATTTTGAGGAATTTTCCTTCTATTCCTAGAATTCTCAACATTTTTTTAAAGAAAGGTGCTGGATTTTGTCAAATGCCTTTTCTGTGTTGATTGAGATGATCATGCTTTTTCCTTTTATTCTGTTAATATGGTGTGTTACATTAATTGATTTTCTTATGTTGTACCAACCTTGCATACCATGGATAAATCCCCCTTGATCATGGTTTATAATTCTTTTACTATGCTGTTGGACTCGATTTGCTAGTATTTTATTGAGGATTTTTACATTGATATTGATAAGAGATACTGGTCTCTAGTTTTCTCTTCTTGTGGTATCTATTTCAGGCTTTGGTATGAGAGTGATGATGTTGGCCTCATAGAATGAGTTTGGGAGTATTCCCTCCTCTCAATTTTTTGGAAGTGTTTGGGCAGAATTGGAGTTATGTCTTCTTGCCTGTGAAACCATCTGGTCCTGGGTTTTTCTTTGTTGGGAGGATTGTGTTTACTGATTCAATCTCTGTACCAGCAATGATTTGTTTCTTTTTAGTTAAAGTAGGTACTTAGTGTGTTTCTAAGAATTGTTCTGTTTCCTCTAGGTTATCAAATTTATTTGTGTACAGTTTTCATAGTATCCATTATAGTCCTGTCTATATCAGGGGGGTCAGTTGTAATGTCCCCCTATTCATTTCTGATTTTCATTATTGGTATCCTCTCTCTTTTTATCTTTGGCAGTCTAGCTAAAGGTTTGTTGATTTTTTTTTTTTCTATTTATCTCCACTCCAATATGTTACTTCCTTCCTTCTGTTTCCTTTGGTTTTGTTTGCTCTTCTTTTCCTAGCTCTTCCAGTTTTGCAGTTAGTTCTGTGATTTGAAATCTTTTTTTTTCTTTAATGAAAGCATTTAGAGGTATAAATTTCCCTCTCAGCATTGCCTTCTCTGCATCCTATGAGTTTTGGTATGTTATATTTTCACTTTCATTTGCCTCTAGATATTTCCTAATTTCACTTCTGATTTTGTCTTAAACCCATTGGTTGTTTAAGGGTATGTGTTTAATTTCCACATATATGTGAATTTTCCATATTTCCTGTTATTTCTCGCTTCATTCTGTTGTGGCTGCAGAATATACATTTTATTACTTCAATATTTTTTAATTTATTGAGACTTGTTTTGTAACCCATTATACAGTCTATCCTGGAGAATGATCCATGTGCACTTGAGAAGAATGTGTATTCTGGTTTTGTTGGGTACAGAGTTCTAGTCTCCTATTAATGTTGAACCATCAATTTCCCCCTTCAAATCTGTATTTACTTCAGATATTTTGGGGCTCTGCTGTTAGGTGCATATATAATTGTTACATCTTCCTGTTGAATTGTTTCCTTTATCAGTAAGTAATAAGCACCTTTGTCTCTCATAAGTATTTTTTAATTAAAGCCCATTTTATTTGATATTAGTATAGCGACCCCAGCTCTCTTTTGATTATTACTTGCATGGTATATTTTTTCCACCCTTCACTGTCAACTACTTGTATCTTTGAATTTAAGGTTACTCTTTTGCAGGCCTCTTTTTACTAGGCCTCTGTCTTGTCCTGGACTTTCACTTTGTTAGTTGTTTTAGAGTTCCCCTGTTTACAGGAGTTTGGTCATCCTTTTTCCCAGGAGACAACTCTCCTTCTCCCAGGTAACTGGAGCTGGCAGGTCTTTGTCCTAGACTGTCCACCTCTATAGTTTTTTCCCTCCTTTCATTGTCTCATGTTCCTTTTGCCTAAAAAGAAAATTAGGAGGAAAATTAGGAGGGTCAACTTGTGGAGGAGTTGTCCAATTCTGTCTTTCCCAGCCAAAACAGGACCCAGGAAGGCAGCACAGACCAGCTCCAAAGTGCCCCTTGAAGAGAGTCAGGAAGGATAGCATAAACTTCTCTGATGGTTCCCTAAATTGAGCTTTCCTGACTTGTCCAGCAAGGCAGCCCTTCAGCTAACTTTGCCCCCAGCCCTGCGAAGCCCATCTTTACATTTCTACTACCTCCACCCCAGGGCTGAACCATGGCCACCACTGCCTCTGTCCCAGGTAAGTTGAAACAATAGCTGCCCTCAGAGCCGGACCCAGCAATCCAAATTTGCTAATCAAAACCCAAGATTAGTGATTAGCTGTGCACATTCCTGTTTGGGGGGAAGAGGACTTCTACGTCCCTTTCTTTCACTAGCAGCTAGCCACAGTCTGGACCCTGAAACAGCCTGCTATGAGTGTGAGGAACAGATGCCAGTAGACACTGCACTTATAGACAACTAAAAGAGAGCAACTTATAGTTCTTCACTGTTAATTCATCAGCTTCTTTCTCCTGCTCTTCTCTGGATATTGTATTCTTCTGGCCTTTGGAGTTTTAAAATAGTTGTTGCAGACATTTACTGTCTGTTTTATAGCTGTTTTGGTGGAGGATTGAATCCTGGAGCTCCCTACTCTGTCACCTTCCCCGAAGTCCCAAGACTCACTAGATGAATATATTCTTATCTATTCAATTCTAGCATTACACCTTCATAAATATTAGATGTTTTTGAAAATCATTTGGAATTTTAAACAATGCTATTCCACCTGGGTCTTTAATAAATACTTGAATGCCACTTACATTCCAAGCACTGTCGTAGGCACTGAAGACATAGTGGTAAACAAAAGGGACATGATACCTACCCTCTATAAGCTTATACTGACTATAGTGGGGAAGGTAGGGAATTGAATAGCTTAATGTAGCAGAAGAGTGGCTGAGAACATTGTTTCTGGAGCCAAACAAACCAGGGTTCCAATCTTGGCTCCTCCACCTCATAGCTGTGTGATTTTACGCAAGTTATTAACTTTTTAGGTTCTTAATTTTATCATCTTCAAAGGGGTGATAATGATACCTAGTGTGATTATGTGGATTAAATGAGAAAATGCAAGTAGATGCTTAGCCCAGTACACAGTTTATGGTAAATACTAAACAAATCTCATCCATTACTATTTTAAAGTAATTAGAAGAGTCATGATTGTTATTAAAGGATATGTACACAGTTGGATGAAACCAAGACAAGAAGAGCCCATCTGCTCAGTTGCCTTAAGAGAGCAGGAATTAGCTAGGGAAGATAGAGTAAGAGCAGTGAAGAGTGTTAAGGGTATCTTGGGTACCACAGGGAAAGTATTATGACATAAAATGAGGCCAGTGGGCTTTCTAGGTCAAATGATTTCGAACTTTATCCAGAATGACATTGGTAAGCCATTTAAGGGCATCAGTTACAAGAGCCAATTATTAAACTCTCAGAAAAATTTTAAATTGGTGGTTAAACTAGTTATTTAAAATCAAATTACATAAACTTAAAACAATTAAAATTTTAAAAGGGTAATAATTATTTTACTATTATCTTTAGCTTTGAGGTTATTTTTCTGTTATATCTATATAAAAAAAAACAAAAATGATGTTTAATTAACTAATTCCTGTGTTCCTAGACATTAGAATTCTTTATTTCCATGTACAAGTAATGCTGCCTAAACTTAATATCTCCATTTTTCTTACCTCTTTCTTAACCCAGTTGATCTCTGTCTACTGAAACTGTTGCTGACACTAATTTTGTGATTTTCTTTCTTCTCCTTGGGCCTGTCATGAATTTCCTCTCCCACCCCAGACCTAACATCCCACCCTGACCTACCTAAAGTCCCACCCTGACCTATGTCTTCTTGCTCTATCAAAATGATTTAAACTGTTTCTGTTGTCTGTAAGAGACTGTTGTAATAATCCAATTAGGACGGAAGAGTAATGTATCTTTATTATAAAGTTACTTTAAAACCTGAATTGCTGGAATTACATATGAAAATGTTAATCCCATAGCAAACAAATGTTGAAATACTAATAGGAAATGTGGATATAACTGTACCACCTTGTAACTCAAACATTGAATGTTATTTGTACCTTTATTCCTCCCTCTCCCTCATCTCCTCAAATCAAATTACCAAGGCCCAGTAGTTTCTCTTCAAACATTCCTCAAACCTGTCCACTACTGTTCATCCCTATTGTCAACATCATTTTAGGCCACTGGGTGGCCTCTACCTTGTTTTACTTCAGCTTCTTAACTGGTTTTCCTCTATTAACTCTGATCCAGCGCTAGTTGTGCCAGCAACTAAGCACATTCACTGTTTAGTTCAGCTGACGTTGAAACAAGATTACCCTGTGAATGAAGTAATGGATGAACCAAATTCTGTTATAGGTTCCTTTCTCATCAAATTCATCTCCCAGTGAAGCTTGACCAGGACTTGAAGTCACACTGTAATTCTCCAAATCGTAGCCTTTATTATGCGGCCCTAATCATGCTATTCTTTTTAAACCTTCGGTGATTTCTCAAGTATTCGAAAGATAAAATAGAAAATCCTTAAATTGGCATATAGTGCCAAATCTCTGTCATCCTTTGGTCTCACTTGAAATTTCATGTCCTTTGAGAATTGTTCTTCGACTTTTCAAGTGCAAGTTAGGTTTCCCTGATGTCTCTTCTGTGGTACTTGCTATTATTTATTTAGGTCTTTCTTCCCCATTATGCTTTAAATCTCCATTAGGGTTTGAACTTTCCGGATTGCTAGCGCAATGTCGGCAATTAAGAACTTGGTATATATTTGATGAATAAAGCAATAAAGCACTACATTTGCAGGAAGTAGTTTAAAAACAAACATCACAATGCTTTATTTTTAAATGATAGTGTTTAATAAGAGTGTACATTTAGTAATAATAAGGTAAGGAAAAGGTGGAGGGTATAATTTTCTACAGCTTAAAATCATTTATGTTGTAAGGTATATAAAATCAGAACTGTTTTCACTTTTTAAAATGTTTCTTTTCTTCAGGCACATGGCAAGTTCTCGAACAGAGATTTATTTAACACGTACCTATTACATTGCAGGCTGTGTTCACAGAGCTTTCAAGATTTCTCCTTTCATTGAACTGATGAACTTTGCTCTCTCAGCAAAGTTGGAAAAATAAAACCCGTGTTATTTTTCTGTTCTAATAAGAACAGAAAGTTAATCTTTTGCACTTTCATTACCATCGCTTAATTCCATGACTATTAATGATAACTCAATTCCTCCGCAGTTACTGGGTGTGACTACTGGAAATTTAAATGCTTCCCATGTCAATTAGCTAATGAGAATTCCCTAATTTTAATCATAGCAGGCTTCTACAGCCTACTTGGAAAGGAAAATCTCTTTCTTCCCCATGGCATCATCACATCCATACCAGGCCTGAATACAGAGGTGCAAGAGTAGAAAACTAAGGTAGCCTCCTGTCAGGTTTTCTCTAAGAAGTAATCACCGCACAGTACTTGTATTCTTTTAGAAGTGAGTAAATCTTCCCTGAAGGGAGAAGATATTTGACATTTGAAAAGCACACAAAGGGCAAATATGATGCTTCCCTCCGACCGGCTGGGTAGTGAAGTTGTCACAACAGAGAATCCTCCTGCTCCTTCTACTAAGCGATACCCAATCTAGTAGGTCCTGTCTCCGTCACCCCCAGTCCCTGCCCAGGTTACCTGTGGAAGCTGATGTTAATGTGCTTGTTGTAGGTGGCAGCACAGCCCGCCGCGGCGCAATTGGTCGGCATTTCCCTTTCCCCCTCATTCGGCGCTGTCTTAAGCCTGTTCTGAGACGCTGGCTGTTGTGTTTCCTGTGGGCAGAGGCTGGGCAAACGAGGCAGTGGGCCTTCTGCCTGCACAGTTGTAAGAGCTGAGTGCGGAGAAGGGGTGTGTGTGGAGTGACGGGGAGGGGGAGAGAAGCGCAACCTTCTTTCCTCTTTATTAAGATGGCGGACCTGAGCCACTAGTGCCGACGAACCTGGAGCTCCAGTCGCCTACGTTTGCCTTCACCAACATGGCGGCCACAACCCGCCCCCTACCCGCCCCAGGCAAAAAGGAAACTGGACTACTGCATCCCTTTGGCGGCGATCTTGGAGCAATTAAAGGAAGAGGTGTTCTTCTTTCCGATTACTACGGAGCTCCCCCAAGGCCGCAATTAAAAACAGGGCCGCCCACTTTAGTACGCACTCCAACTGTCCCAATCCAGTCTGAAGTAAAGCATGAGCCTCAGATTGGACGGACGAACCCGAGCCGAGAGGCAAGAAAGACTACAAGAACCAATAAACATCGTGCTGTCCTCATTATCGCGCGAACTGGGAGCCTTGTTTCCGGTGTGCTGTAGGAAGTGATGTCACGGACACAGGCACTTCCAGAGCCCCTTTCTCGCGAGGCGGAAGAGCCCGGATTGCGGAGGAGCAAGGGGGCGCTAGGAAAGGAAACTGGGTTGCGACGGTCCGGCGAGAGGGAGGTGGGGTGCGGGGAAGTTGGGGAGCAGAGCTTGTTAGGTGTCCAAGTAGGGTAGGGCCGCACCGACCCGGTCCGTTAGAAAAGAAGGGAGGCGTGGAGGAAGGCAATTTCGGGCGGATCCTCGGACGGAGGGCTAAGGTTGGGTGGAAGGCGCCGCTCCCCGGATGGCGACCGCAGATACTTCGGCCCCGGCCTCCAGCGGCCTCTCGCCCAAGGAAGAAGGGGAATTAGAAGATGGGGAGATCAGCGATGACGATAATAACAGCCAGAACCGGAGCCGGAGTAGCAGCAGCAGCAGTGGCGGCGGGCTGTTACCGTATCCGCGGCGAAGGCCTCCTCACCCGACCCGGGGTGGTGGATCTGGTGGAGGCGGTGGCTCCTCGTCGTCGTCGTCCTCTTCTCAGCAGCAGCTGAGGAATTTCTCACGCTCGCGGCACGCTTCGGAGCGGGGCCACCTCAGGGGACACAGCAGCTACCGACCCAAAGAGCCGTTCCGGTCTCACCCGCCCTCGGTTCGAATACCTTCGAGCTCACTGTCCGAAAGCAGCCCCCGGCAGTCTTTCTGGGAACGGAGCCACATCGCCTTGGACCGTTTCCGCTTTCGAGGCAGGCCTTACCGGGGTGGGAGTCGCTGGAGTCGGGGACGAGGAGGGGGTGAGCGAGGAGGCAAGCCGGGGGGCCGACCTCCTCTCGGAGGAGGAGCAGGATCCGGATTCAGCAGCAGTCAGAGTTGGCGAGAGCCTTCTCCACCACGCAAGAGTTGTATCCTTAATGTGGCGGTCTGCTCTGGTTTGGGTGTGTCACTTGTGAAAGTTCCCTTTAGCGTCATTACTAAGCCCTTTGAGATGGGTGTAACTTTTCTGAACCGTCAGGGCTGCTTATTTGTCATTGTGTCAATGTCGTTAAAGTAAGTTGTTCTTTGGTAATTCCCGTGTGTCACACTATGGTGGTGTCTCTTAAGATTGTTTTATTGGTGTATTGCTTGACTATCACTTAGCGGGTTATGGACTAGGGCCAAACTAGTGGAATCGAAGACAGTCTCCTAAAATATATGATAGTACATCAGAAGTCCAAGTTTCATTAGCGTTTGCTAGTAAAAGAACTTTATGTTTTAGGTAAAGTTCACTTCGTTTGTTAGAGAAAAAATATAGTCATAAGCGGTTTTGAGAAAACGTTTTCTAATTATATCATTGTACCTGACACTAAAATTAAAATGTATGAAGTTTCATACTGCATAATCCTACCACTCTTATTTGTGATTCTTTTTTTTTTTTTTTAACCTTTCTTGGTTTCTTCTTCACTGTTGCTGCCTTTTAAAAGTGGTTTTTTAAAAAATAAAAAAAACACCTGGAAAGATTCAGCTTCTTAAATTCTCTACTTCCTATGTTCACGTTTTGGACATTTTATAACTGACTAAATGTGGGCTAGAGAGAAAAAAATAAACTTACAGCATTTTAAATTTTAATATATTAAAAGCCATACGGGGGTGGAGGGCTGGAAAAGAGTGAGATTATAGAGAGGGTGAGAAGGAAAATAGCAAAATATCTGATGTTTGCTCCCTCTAACCTTATTCTCAATTATCTTTAACAGTACTGAGTTTACTCAATATTTGTACTGAAGAACAAATTATCTGAAGTTTTGCTCTTTTAAGATGCATTTGGAGAACAATGTTTAATGCTGCATTTGGAGAACTGACTTTGATGACTACATGCATAAAAGTCGTTTACTAAGCACTTTTCATTAATGGATGTAATTTCTTTGGTGTAATGATTTTTTTTATACTTATATGTGAAATTTGTATTCCCATGACATTTATTTGAAAGACACTCAAAATTATTTTTTATAAGTTACTGAGGGCCAGACTGGTTTTCCAGATGTCATTATTAAAGGGGGCAAGGAACATAAATTCAGGTAAGAAACAGCAGTTTCTGGTTCTAGCGCCCTGAAAATACCTTGGGCAGCTAGGAGCATTCCAGGATTTTTTTTGAGTATTTAACTTTTTAAAAGACAGAGGATATTCATTCAGTAAGGTAGGAAAACCTCTGCCCAAGATAATTTTTTATCCATGGCTTTGCCAGTTGCTCAATTCTGAACCTAAAAACAAAAAGGCTAATTAAGCATATATGTATGTAGTTTTGTAAGGTTACAAAACTTGAAGTCTGTTAGGGAGACAGATATTTGCAGTTTAGTGTAAAAAGTTCAAATTGATTTAGGTAAAAAATACTAAGGGTGTGCAAAAGTTTTCTTAAATTTTCTTCTGTAATAAAGAAGTGGGTGATGAGAGGACTTGCCTACCTCCTCCTTGCAGGTGCTTTTTGTCTCTCCATATGTAGTTGTGTTTGTTCATTTAATAACACATTGGGTTTCTGCCATATACCTTTCTTAACTGTTAAGCTCATATTTTTATTACCAGGCATATGATAGTAAGAAAAAAAATACAGGAAAATAAATAACCAGTCTGCCTGTGTGACTTTGGGCTGGGTCATTTAACTTTGTTGTACCTCATTTTTTTTTCATCTTAATTTTTAAAATTTAATCAAATTAAAAAAAATACTAATAATACAATACTGTTGAGAAAATTAGGTGAATTAAACTCAGTGAAAACATTTAAAAATTAAAATGAATTATATCTATTAATGTTAAGAACATAGTGATTTTTGTAGTAACTTCTCAGAAATGAGCTGTCTTGCTGTTTTTCTTTTCACAGATGCCGCACTTAAGAAAAGAATCCTTGTTTTGATCACTGTTTTCCTGGTGGAGCATCACTAATCCATCCTTGAGGTGGTGTTCTTTATTAAAAACTTGAGGAAAAAAAAGAGTAGTTCCCAGCCATTTTTGTGCTTGAGCAAACAAAATTTGTAATACAAACTTTATTAACTCAAATTCCTTTAATATCAAGGTCATAATAGTTTAATTTATATTTTCATTGTTTGATCATAAAATAGCATTTTATTTGATAAATACTGCAAAAATGAACCATGGTGGTAATTCTGTGTGGCTCATTTTCATAATCGAGAAGTGAAGTATAGCCTAAGAACAGGGTTTTTTTCCTCTCCCCCATAACTTTTTTCTCTGTATTAATTAAGACATGCTAAATATACTTCAAAACAGTAGAATAAATCAGATTCTATTGTACTTCCTAGGCTTATTCTATTCACTTTTAATTTTTCTTAATGATAAGACAGTTTATCAGTCCTTTTTAGCCTATATCTCCCTTGATGACTATTGTTTCAAACTTTCAAGTCTGATGCAAATTTACATAATTTGACCAGCATCTCTCATCAGTAAAACATCATTCCATTTTCAGCTGTGATTCAAAAGGCTGAGAAATGGTTCTTCTTTGTTGTTGTTTAAACCAGGTTTCAGCTAGAAACTGCAATTTGACCATCTGAAAACTAAGCTTAAGTGTTGGATTGATACTAGCTATCTTGTATAGACAGGATAGGAGATTATTTCACTTAGCAAATAGTTTAATAGGCTAGTTGTACATGTCTCTTGTGGAATTTTTTAGTAAGTAAGGCAGTATTCTTGCCTTGAAGGAAGACATAACTGGTTTCCTAATTTTTCTATTCTTTATTTTTTGCGAGTATATTGAGTCTTTCCCTTTCCAAATGTTTTCAGAATCTTGTCTTTTTTTTTCTGTGGTTGATCACTAACAACAGATCTTGCCTTTAGAGTGTGCCACTGAAAAGCCAGATTTAAATGTTACAGAATGTTATTTACAAAGAGCACATGAGGGACTAGTAACTGACTTCACAGAGGAGGTGATATTTGAAATTTTTTTCTTTTTTTTTGTATACCGTATGGTGGGGGCCACATTTCATTCTTTTTTCCATGTGGCTATCTCATTATTGCAACACCATTTGTTGAATTTGGGGCCAGGCGCATAGGGGGAAGTGCACAGGCCAGGAATCGAACCTGGGTCTCCTGCATGGCAGGTGAGAATTGAATTAGGGTTTGAAGAGCAGAGAAACCTAAACACAAAATTGTGCATAAATTGTGATGGGCAGAAAAATGGTGAAATTGAAAGAGTAAGCACTGGTCAGATTGTAAAGGCATGATGTGCCGTGCTAAGGATTTTGGACTCTAAATGAGATTTAAACAAGGGATGCGATCAGATCAGATATGTATTCTGGAAAGATTACTCTGGCAGCAGTATGGGGACTAGTTTGCAGGTATTTGAAACTGAAGCCAAACAGAAAAATAGGTTATTCAGTCTTTTGGGAAATGACAAGATCCTGAGGGTCTGAACTAAGGCAGCAGTAATGGGAACGTAGGGGTGATATATATACGAGTTAGATGAAGTAGGTCTTGATTACTGGTTGAATGTGGAAAGGAAGAAATCTGGCTTGAATTACTGAATGAGTGTAATCGTCACTGAAAATTCACAGAAAAATGGACAAGGTTGGTAATGAATTCTTTAGGGACGTAGTGATTTGAGGTATTTGAAACCTAACCAAGTTGAAATGTGTAGTATGTAGTTGGAGTACAAGGGTCTGGAGAGAAGTTTGGCCTGGTAATAAGAGATTTGAAGTCCATTAGCATATAGGTGGTAGGTAAACTAGAGGAGTGTGTAAGAACTCGTTGGAAAGCATCGTTATTTCAGGAGTTGGAGAAAAAGAAGCAGGAGCCATGAAGACTTAAAAAAAAAGAGAGAGAGGGAAACAGTGGATGAGTGGTGTTACAGAAACCTAGAGATAAGAGGTTTAGAATGTCATGTTGCAGAGAGGTCAGGTAAAATAAGGTTTGAGAAAATTAATGGATGATCTTAGAACAGTTTCTGTGGATTAATGAGACAGAAACCAGATTCCATTTGGTTAAGGAGTGAATGAAAACGGTAGGAAGAAACTAGTATTCTTTCAGAAACTTGGCTTTGGAAAGGTCAGACAACCCAAGATACATTAGAACTGTTGCTGCTGAGATGTTATGATGGCTAATTTTTAGTTCTAATTCTCATTTAGTTTCTCATATATTTGATGTTAATTCTCATTCATGAATTGGTCATCAGGGGTATTAAAAATTCTTTGCTGGCTGCTTTTCTTGTGAGTTATAATAGTTATGGAAGGACCATATTTAGGGGTCTGTAATATTAGATTCTGTCAATGCAAAATGATATATAAATGATGCTTTGTATTAAAACTGCACCAAGTACTGTTTTTTGTTTTTTGTTTTTTTCCTGTTGCTTATTTCCAGGTTGGAGAAAGTATATGTAACAATTTTCGTATTTGAATTGTTTGAACTAAATTCTAGTTTGGAACTAAGTAACCATTTCCAAGAAAGAAATTTTAGTCTATGTATCACTCTGTTAGAGAAGAAAATGAAAGTGATTGATTTAAACATGCTTTGTCTTTAGGAGGAAACTCATTTAGCATATACATTTGTATCTGTTTAAAAGTTTTATTTGTTATAATTTGGCCACCCTCATTATTTTAGTTGTGCATATGTTGGAGCTTAGTATATTTGATGCTCTGAGCTTGTTACTCATTCTAAGAAAATGTTTCTTTTTCATAATGAGTCTGTTAATTGTCAGTGTTCATTTTTTTTATCTCTATTCTTTTTAAATTTGAGACATGAGAAGAAACTGATTAAAAAGAAGAAATTGTTTCCTCCTGATTATCTGAAGTGTATATTGTTCACATCTGTGACAAACCATTCAGTTTCTCCTCCTCAGAAAAGAGTCTTTAACATCAGCTGATTTTGGTTTTTCCTAGCACCTGAGAAGGAAGGTTTTGGTCTTTTCTGGCACCTGCAAAGAAAGGATGCTATGTTTAACCTAATTAGTTGGATTACCTGTGGAAACTATGGGTAATTGCTGACACTAGTGATATTGTAAGTGAATGATTTATATGGGTACTTATATTTGAAATATAAGTTATTTGAAATATTGGGCACAGAAGGAAAATGGACATTAGCAGCACATACATTAAATTAAATTTAGTTTAAAGATATCAGTCCATCTTTCTTGAAAATCATAAAAAGGGACAAATTCATCTATAACAATTTTCTGTTAAATTTAACTATGGGAAATTTTTGGAAACTGGTTTCCTTAATATACTCTTCAGCCAAAAGTTTTGGAAGATCTCCATCAAGAAAACAGAATTATTCATCAAAAAGTGAAAACTGTGGGGAAGAAACTTTTGAAGATTTACTTTTGAAATATAAGCAAATACAGTTAGAACTTGAATGCATCAATAAAGATGAAAAACTAGCCTTGAGTAGCAAAGAAGAGAATGTGCAGGACGATCATAAAACATTGAACTTTGAGGACCAAACAAGCACTGATAATGTCAGTATTACAAAGGACTCAAGTAAAGAAGTAGCTCCTGAAGAGAAAACACAGATCAAAACTTTTCAGGCATTTGAACTGAAGCCACTGAGACAAAAATTGACTTTACCAGGAGATAAGAACCGGTTGAAAAAAGTTAAAGATGGGACAAAACAGCTTTCCTTGAAATCTGACACCACTGAATCTAGTCAAGGTAATGGAATTAAGTATTTCAGTTAGTAATAAGCTCTTTCTTCTCCAAAGAGATAATTAATTATTTTGGTATTGCACTTCATTGAAATTATTCTAATAATTTATTTGTAGGTTCTTTGGCATTTTCTACATAGTCGTATCATTGAATAATGACAAGTTTGTTTATTTCCAGTCCTTGTTTTATTTCTTTTCTGGGCTTACATGCTCATCAGGACTTCTAATACAGTGTTGAACAGAAGCGATTATGGTGGATACCTTTGTTCTCTTAAAAGGAATGCTTTGGACATTTACTGTTAAAACATGACGTTTAAGATTTTTGTAGCTACCCTATATCAGGTTAAGGAAGTTGTTTTTCTATTCCTATTGTGGATTTTCAGCATGAATGGATGTTGAAATTTATTAAATCCTCTTTCTTCATTATTGAGATGAGCATCTGATTTTTCTCTCTTAATTTTTTTCTCTTGATTTTTAATGTGATGAATTGTATTAATTGATTGTCTAGTGTTAAACCACCCTTGTATGTCTGGGATAAATACAACTACTAAATTGTATATCATTTTTATATATTATGGATTTGTTTTGTTAATTTTTTTTTCTTTTTTATTAAGGCATAATTTGTATACAGTAAAATGTACCCCTTTTAGTACATAGTACTGCAAATTTTGACAAATGCAGACGGCTTTGAAAACCATCACCAGCATCACCATAATAAAGATATAGGCCATTTCCACCACCCCCAGCAATTCCCCAGTGCTTCTTTGTAGGCAGCCTTTCCTGCAACCATCAGCCCACCTAGTAACCACTGATCTGTTTTCTGTCCCTGTAGTTTTGCTTTTTCCAGGTTGTCATATAAATTGAATTATATAGTAAGGGTAGCTTTTGGGTCTACTTCTTTCACTTAGCACAGTACATTTTAGATTCATCTGTGTTGTTGTGTTTATCTTTTTATGAATGTAGTTCATTCTTTTTATGGCTGAATAGAGAACATTTTATGGCTATACTACAGTTTGTTTATCCATTTCCCAGTTGAGGGACTTTTGGGTTTTTCGAGTTTTGGGCTATTTGAAATAGGGTTTGCTTGGTTTAGAATTTTTCATCCATGTTGGCCCGCTCTCCGCTACCCCTTCCCCCATTTTCCTTGTCAATTTTTACTATAAGGTTATAGTTCTCATAAAATGAGTTTGAGGGACGTTTCTGCTATTCTTGAATTGTTTTTGTAAGATTGTAGACATTGTTGAAGTATTTGGTGGATCTTACTTGTACAAGTGTCTGGGCCTGGATCACGTGTTTTTCTGGGAAGGTCTTTACTGACTATTCATGCTTTCTATTTCTGATTAAAGCAGTTTAAGTGAACTGTATTTTTCTAGTAGTTCATTCCATTCCTGAAATTGTAAAATTTATAACAAGTTACTCCTGAGAATCACTTTCCTTTTTATTATCTGTACCATTTTTTACTCTCTTTTGCAATTCTCCCAGAAGTAAGGCCATAGCTTTAAAAACTCTTAACTAGTTTTTATCCTTCTATAATAACATTTAAGACTATATAAAATTTCTTCTTTAGCTGTAGCTCTCAAGTTTTGTTGTATATGTATTTTTTCATTTGGTCTAAATAGTAGTAAATTAATAAATTTTTGTTACCTGTAAGTTATTTGGAGATGTGTTTCCTAAGTTCCAAATATCTACAGCTTTTGTAGCTGTATTTTTTCGTTAGTGATCTCTGTCATATTATTGAGACACTGAGATCTGAATAATATCAATCCTTTGAAAGTATTCGAGACTTTTTCTAGTGTGTGATTGATATTTTATAAATCTTCTGATTGAAAGGAATGTGTAGATTGTTAGATAAAGGTTTTTGTTATTCTTATTTTATTTATTTTTGATCTGTTGAGTTACTGAGTATTTTGTTAAAATCTACAGCTTAGTAGATTTGTGTTTTTCAGTTTTTGCTTTAAATTCTTTGAGCCTGTTGAATTGACTGTTTTTATGTTGTGATCCCTGTTTCTAGTATTTTTTTTTTTTTTTGCCCAAAAGGCTCTTACATTAATGTAGCTGCACCATTCTTCTCTTGATAAATATATATGCCCTGTGTATCATTTTCCATCCCTTCAGTCTTTCTGTATCTTATGTCTGAAGTGCCACTTACACATAGCACAGGCCTGGATTTCATTTTTACTCTAGTCTGACAATCTTTGCCTTTTACTAGAACATATAACCCATTCATGGTTTTATTATAATTACTGATATTTAGATTTACTTCTCTTATTTTTTCTTTCTTACCTCTTGATTATTTTTCTTTATACTGTTGTTTTTCTTCTAGTTTGGAAGTTAGATACTAAGTTTCTGAGTTTCTTGGTAACTCTGGAAATTGTAATGTGAATTCTTAACACTTTGTTCGTTCTTCCTTATGTGTTTAAAATCACTTATGCTTAAAATCCATTCTTTAGTATTTCCTTTAGTGTGAGTCTGTTGGTTAGAAAACAGATATTTCTGTTTTCCCTGTTTTAAAGTCTCTGAAGGTAATCTGTCTTCTTTCTCTGGTTGCTTTAAAGATCGTATCTTTGTTTTTTATATTCTGTAGTTTAACTATGATGTGTTGATTATAGATTTCCTTTCACTTATCCAGCTTGAAGTTTGTTGTGCTTCTTGAACCTAGATTGGTGTCTTCATTGGTTTCTTTAAAATTCTCTCATCTTCAAATATTGCTGTATTCTGTTTTTTCCTAGAACTATCTATAAATATATATTATGCTACTTTATCTTCTATGTCTCTTAATTTCTCTAATTTTCTGTCTCTTTGAATTGCTGTGCTACATTCTGGATAATTTTCTCTGTGGTAATTTTCATTTTACTGATTCTCTCTTCAGTAGGCTCTGATCTACCTTAAAGCCGCCATTTTGAGTTTTAAATTCCAGTTTTTATTTTGGCATTTCATTTAATTTTATTTTTCAAATCACCTTGGTTTTCTTGTTAGTTTTTCTACTCCAAGCTTGTTTTCAAACTTTATTTCTTTTAATGCATTAAACAGATTTTTTTGTTGTTGTTCTTTCTCCTCTGTGCCTGCTAATTTCCAGTATCTGAGGTCTTCCGAGTCTGGTTTCTATTTGTTCTCTTTGTTGGTACAGCCTGCAAATACAAAGAAGAAGGATCAAATAGTTCTACCTGAATTTAGAGAGTTTTCATGGAGATAGGAATGCTTGATTTGCATCTTGAAAAATAAATGTCTTCCCACTTGGGAAATCGAAGGCCAAATAAGCACACAGAAGCACAGAGTGCTTTTTAGGAGTATTGAGATGGATCCAGTATGGGTGCAATGTGGAATATACAGTACATTTCTGGGAGTGATTGGATGTGGGTTTATACAAGGTTAGGTTGGGATTGGATTGGGAAGAGCCATGAATAACATACTAAGATATTTGGATTTTGTTCTTAAGCATTGGAGTGCCATAAAATATTTTTAAACCAGAAAATGGTGTGATCAGATGTTTTAGAAAAATAACTAGCAGCAGTGTGGAAGAGGGATTAAAGGAAAGCTAAAGATTTCATCTAAATCAGGAAATTGTATAGATTAAATCTTTATCTCTCTGTCCCCCACCTCCCCCCTCCCCCCATACACATACACACACTCACATACTCACACCACCCCACCCTCAATCCTTAGCAGTACTCTCAGTCCTATCAAACGTAAATTTTTTTCAGGCCTTTTATTCAGCCCTTATTCTTTATTGTCAGTCTGTGAGCTTAACTTGCCTCCTACTTTTAAGTTAATCTTACTCAACTTCCAACTTTCTACTCCTTGGCTGTAAACCTATATCCATATCAGTTTTCATTTCCATTCTTTTACTCTGAGGATGTGGTGACCTTCTTTTGTTTGTGGACACTTATTTTAAACCTGTTTTCCTGGCTCTGACTTCCTCTAGGACCTTTCTCCATCTCTCATCTATTCTGCTTTACTTTTGACAGCTTTTTCTTTAGGGGCTTCAGTCTGAAAATTTAAACATCCCCTTCTCCTCATCCTTCATTATCCTTTAACTTTTGTTAAGTTTTTCTCCTCTTTTCCAAGAGACTTCTGGAAAGGTTAGTTGAGACTCTTTACCTCTTATTCCCTCGTTGGCCCAATACAATTTGATTTTCTACCCCCTTATTATCTAAAAATACTTATGGCCTAATTACAGAATCAGTGTACATTTTTCATTTCTTTCATCCATTCATGCAACAAAAATTGAGCACTTATTATAGATTTTTTGGAATATATCAATGAACAAAAATAGGCAATCATTCATGCCTTAATGGGGTTAAATTTTAGAAAGGAAGATATTTCTACAATAAATGTAAACAAATCTATGTTAGAAAAAACATGTAGAAAGAGAAAAACTATAGTAGGGTAAGTAGGAGGGGGTTTGGGTATACAGGTTGTGGTATTAATAGGGTGGTCAGTACAGACCTCTGTTTGAAGGTGAGATTTAAACAAAGACTTGGAAGGCAGTGAGGAAGTAGCCAAATAAATATCTGGGACAAGGGGTTTCTAGGCAAGGGCATAGCTAAGTTAGTAATTTTCATAGTGGTCCATGGAACAACATTACCTGGAAACATGGTAGAACTACAAGTTCTACCCTACTCTGTGTCCTACCCCAGATCCTTCCTGTTGCTTTTTATGCATGCTGAAGTTTGAGAATCACTGTACTAGAGTAATAGTCCTGAGGCACAAGGGTGCCAGGCATATTTGAGGATTAACAAGGACTATACTGTAAGAGAGTGAGGGATGAGTAACGAGAGAAAGGTTGGAGTTGGCAAACTGGTACAGATCATACAGAGCCTTGTTAGAACTTTGGCTTTATTACTGAGTGAAATGAAAAGCTATTGTAGGGTTTTTAGTAAAGGATTGACATCTGTTTTATATTTTTTAAAAAATTGTTATAGGTGCAGTGTTGAGAATAATCTGTATGGGATAGACATCTCTCTTGCATTCAGTGATGTTTTTCTCTTTATCCGTTAAAGTTCTTGGTTTCTGTGATAACCTACACATCTGGATTTTTCCTTCAACTTTGTGATTTTCCACTTGTGTCTTTTTCTAAAATTAATTACGTTTGTAACTTCTTAAATGTTACTGTCCTCAGTGTTCCATTCTCCTGCAATGTTCTCATTATTACGATTTTAACTACTGTGTATATATGAACGATTCTATTTCCAAATCAGTGTAGAATGTCAGTTAATAATTTTTAAAACACTACACAACTGTACAAGCCCAATTTTCATTTTGGGGATTTTGAGTAAGAATTGAAATAATTTTATTAAAGAGTCCTATGACATTGGTAGAACAATGCCTAAACTCCATGTGCAGTCAGTGAAACAGAAATCTGCATTAGTAATCTTTGCATAAAGCCAGATTTATTATCTGAAATTCATAGGCTCATGTTTGTTTTTTTTGGTAACATTGTGCTCATAATGGAACTGTCAGGTGAATGGATACTTGCCTCTATTCTGCCTTCAAGGGAGTTGCTGCCACCTTTTATAGTCAAAAGAGATCCTTGTCAACTAACAGGTCTGTAGTGACCTAATGAAGTTCATAGGTTTCTTATGTAGTAGAAAATTTTAATGTTTTCTATGTTTATTATTGGAAGGCTGTTTATGTCTGTTTTTTCCCCCGGTAAATCTTTAATAGTTACTACTATTCTGGTATTCTTTGAAGTACATTCAGTTCTGTTATAATGTGACATAGGTATTCCTAAAAATCACCATACTGCAAAAACGCACAATAAAAATCACTGGGCTTAAACATAAACAAACCAAAAAACACACAAGGCTTATGGGGAAAATGGTTAGGGCATAATCATCAAAAACCTTGTCAGTGGCACATAAAAAAAGACAGGAGCCTAATAAAAATGGTAATTTGGTTTTTATATATGTTAAATGTATTTTAAAAATAAATACTACAGTAAATGTCATTTTCCCTTGAAAAAGACCTAAAGTGTTCTTGTGGAACTGGAACAGTTGCAGCTGATGAGTTATTATGAAGTGATGAAAGAGGGATTATCTGAAATCAGCTAGTAAATTGTAACAGATATGGATGGGTGTTGCTCATAATATACACAGTGACCTGAAGACATTGAAAGAGTTGGAAGTGTGTGCATTTTTGTGTATTCTTACATGGCTCAGTTCACCTATGTGAAGTTTTTGCACTCTCCTAGCATTTTTCAGGGGTGAAATAGCACATGAACAACATGAGATTTGTTATGCTTAATGTTCCCTAATATATCCATCACATTGCAATAAATTTAAATTATGAAAACAAAGCATTGTAGCAGAACTGACTCTCCTCAGAATTCAATGATTGCTTTCTTTTTACTTTCTAGAGAGCTGGATTAATTTCTCCGTTCTTTTTTTTTCTTTATAAATTTATTTTTTATTATCAAACCAAAGCAACATAAAAACATGAACATTCTTAACATACAAACATTCCTGCATGGTGTACTGGTGTACAATCAGTGGCTCATGATATCATCACATAGTAGTATATACAACACCATAATCATTTTTTAAGTCATTTGCATCACTCCAGAAAAAGAAAGAAAAAGAAAAAACTCATACATACCATACTACTTGCCCCTCCCTCTCATTGACCTCTAGTATTTCCGTCTACTCAATATTTTTAAGCTTTGTTCCCCTATTTTTTTCTATACCTCTTACTGCTCCCTTTCATTGTTCACTAGTATTTCAATCTACTCAATTTATTTTAACATTTGTTCCCCCTATTATTTATTTTTAATCCATGTTATTTACTCATCTATCAATATCATAGCTTGAGGGAGCATTAGACACAAGGTTTTCACAATTGCATAGTCACATTATGAAAGCTATATCATACATTTACCTTCAAGAAACATAGCTACTGGAACACAGCTCTGCAGTTTCAGGCACTTCCCTCTAGCCTCTCTAATACACCTTAAACTAAAAAGGGAGTACCTTTAGAATGCGTAAGAATCACCTCCAGGATAACCTCTCGACTCTGAAATCTCTCAGCCACTGACACTTTATTTTGTCTCATTTCTCTATTCTTTGAACAAGTTTTCTAGTCTTTCACCTGTAGGACTGCTTGAGCAGTCAAATTCGGATGTTTGTAACTTTGACGGATGTGGTATTGTGGATATAACACTAGGCTTGGAGTTCATACCTGATTTGAATCGTAAGCTTTGCAACTTCAGTTGTGTCATCTTGAGTTATGATTCTCTGAGTCTTTATCTGTCTCAACTATAAAAATATCTAATCTAATACTGTTGTAAATGTACTGTAACTTTATGGTTTGTAAAAAAGCTCTTGTAGATTAGTTAATAGTTAAATGTAAGATTTTTATACACTACTTCATCAGAAGTTTGTAGAATTCTGGTAAAATGTGATATGTGTGGATATACTTAATTTTCTTGATATTTAAACTACCTCTATTGAAGCTCTGTACGTAGAGGAGCCTAAATTTCTAATACATTTTCTAAACCTTGAATTCATTTCAGCTTTAGAAGAGACTAATTTAATCAGGATTTTAATCTGTTGCAGTAGATTATTTAGTAATGAAACTTTTTTTTCTGTTTACTTTATAAATTCTGTTCTTTTTGGAAATAATTATTTTTAGTTCAGAAGTCATTTTATTAAAGTGTAGTTTCTTTTTTTTTTTTTTTTTTTTGCATGGGCAGGCTCTGGGAATCAAACCTGAGTCTCTGGCATGGCGGGCGAAAATTTTGCCACTGAGCCACCATTGCCTGCCAAGTGTCTTTTCTTTTTATTTAATATTTTGCCTCAACTTTTAGAAATAAGGCTGCTATGAGGAGAAGTTTGGTGAGATTTTAATTTCCTCCAACAACACTTTTTCCTTGTGGTTGAGAGATTGAGAAAATGGGAGACTTTAGTGAGACCCTTTAAAATAAGTACTAGTAAATATTTTATAGCATTGTTTAAGATTGATTGTGGCTATCTTTTAGAGTATTCAAAAGATGCTATTTTATTTTAAAGGATTAGAAGATAAAGAACAAAATTTAACAAGAAGAATTAGTACCTCAGATATTCTATCTGAAAAGGTAAGATACTGTTTTGTGGGAATGGATCTCTCTGTAAGACTGATTCTTGTGCTGCTTTACTCTATTCTTTTAAAAGGGAAACTTTTTCTTGCTTTCCACCCATTTGGGCATAAGGCTTAGCAAACAAATCTGGAGAGTTATCTTGGAGTCTCTTTCTACTGGGTTCTACAAATTATGTTTAAGGAAAATATGTGTATGTGTGATCTTTTTGTTGTTTTTCATTTTGTCCCAGAGATGTCCTTTTCTTAATTTTTGGTGATTATCCTATATGGAACAACTTTGGTATTAGAAAGACCTTGACCTGGTATTTTAGTTCTTCACTTAATAAGCTGAGTGACTTTATATAAGCTATTTAGCCTTTGCTTGCCTCTGTTTACTCTTCTACAAAATGAGTATAATATCTGTTCTCTGGGTTATTGGGGGGTTTGTGTAGAATGACATACAGAAGCATCAAGCAAAGTATCGGGCATGTGACAGACCCAGTAACCTAAACCTCCTCTTTGTTGAATTAGATATCTCGAATATTTGTAATTTCTTTGGTTGAGATTTTTTAGTTTTTACTAGTAAATGGAAATGTTCCAAAGAGCTTTAGGAAAAAGTTGGTCTGGGATTTAGGAGTGATAATCCATCAGACATAAATCTATGTATCATTTTTAAAAAACATCTTCATAGTAAAAACCTTTGTTAAGTTGACATTATGTTTTGCAGATGAAGTATGATTCATTTGAGAAGATGAAGTGACTTGCCTAAAGTCACATAGAAATTAAGCATGTCAGAGCAAGCTTGTTGAATGAGGTTTTCTGATTTAGTTTGCTCTTATTCAAGTAGCACATAGTTGTGGGACAGAATCACTGGAGTTTTATGTGTGTGTGTGGTTTGTTTTTTTTCCATCTAAAAAGCAGTTGTAAAAAGTAATCAAAGATTTTTAAGTCTCACTGGAACAGTAATAATAGCTTTATTTTATTAAACTCTATATCAACACTGTCTAATTGAATTTTCTATGATGATGGAAATGCTTTATCTGTATGCTCCAGAATGGTAGTCATTAGCCTCAGGTGGCTATTAAATATGTGAAAGGTGGGTAGTGTGACTGAGGAACTAAATTTTTAATTTTGGTTAATTTAAATGAAAATAACCACATGTGACTTGCAGCTATTATATTGGACAGCACAGCTTTAGAATCACAGTCACAAGCATTAAGATTTGATATGTTAAAGTGACTTAGATTAAAAAAGAATCATGATGATTGTAAAACTCATTGTTTACAAATATTTCCCACCAGTGGAAAGGGTATTCTGGTTTGGGTAATCTGAAGTAGCAAGGTGTGTATTGGTAGTTCACGGGATTTATACTAGTTCATACTAAGGTGAAAACCAGTAGGTAGGAGCCACTATTTTGTGCCTAAGAATGCAAATAATTTATAAGATTTTAGAAGAAATAATTATAATTCACCTATTAGAAAAGTTATTAGATAAGTGGACTTAGACCTTTTAGAGTCTTTTGACTCTTCCCATCCCCAACTCCTGTATACACACATACATACAAAAAGAGGGAGAGAGGGAGAGAAACATAGTACTGTTTTGCATTTACTTCAGGGGTAGAAAGACTAAGAGATCTTCCTTCTCGCTGCTCCTGACCCCCATCCAATTCATGGACTCCAATTTAGCAACTCTCCTTAGGTAGCCTGACATTTCATTGTTATACTTCAGCTAAAAAATGGAGAATAGATTAATTTAAAAAAACAAACAGGTAGAATGAAAAAATTCAGGTTTATTCCATTTGAAGACAGTTTTCAAAACATCTTCTTTTGTCTTACCATCTTGGTTTAGCTTCTCTGAAGAAAAGTCTTTTGGTGTTCAAAATATTTTAAATATTCAGATAATTATCTGTAGCTCTGAAACACATAATGTTTAAAAATTCAACAGTAGCTTAAAGAATTAAAAGTATGTAGAAAAAGACGTTTTTTGAATTTGTCTTGACATTTGATGTACCTGTTCTGTTTTCTTGTGAGAAATTGCATGATTATGGAACTTAACCATTTCATTAAGGGAAATAATTTTGTGAGTTTATCTATATCTTTCCTTTATCCATCTTGCTGTAGTTTTCAGCTGTAATTCTACATGTTTCTGATAATACAGCCAGTTGGTATCATTATAAATTCCCATCAAAAGATGTGACATCAGACCTATATATACATGTAATAGGAATCTGTTCATCTGTACCTTTAGCCTTCCCAACAAATGAAAATTTCCAGCTGTTGGCATTAGCAACAATTTTGGCTAAAGACTAGCAACAGTGATGATGGTATATAAGTGAGCTACAAGAAGCCGTAATTCTTTCCTTCATTCTTCATTCCTTACCTCTTCTGGGTTCTTGATTTCTATTCCCATTCACTGCCTTCAGATTTTTCCTCTTTTTAGTTTAGGAAGACAGTTAAATGCTAAACTCTAACCCTTAACCTTCCTTTTCTGCATCATCCTGTTTCATCAGTTGAACTCTCTCTGCTTCCTCTTCTATATACACACACACACACTCCTCAGGTTAATTACCTCTGTGTATTATAGGGACTAAATTAGGTATGTTAGACCAAGGTAAGTAATTGAGTTTCTTTCTTTTGTTTCTGTTTGTCTTCTAAATATTTGCTTTAAAATTAACTTTAAATTCTGATCTTATAAAAAAGCTCATAATTTGGTAAACTATCTAAGGTCAACTAATGGAATTTTTAAAATGCAACTGTTTCTTTTTTCTTGAAGAAACTTGGTGAAGATGAAGAGGAGCTATCTGAATTGCAACTTCGTCTGTTGGCCCTTCAGTCAGCTAGTAAAAAATGGCAACAAAAAGAACAGCAGGTGATGAAAGAAAGCAAAGAAAAATTGACCAAGACGAAAACCGTACAACAAAAAGTTAAAACCAATACAAAAACACATTCGGCCAAAAAAGTTAGCACTACAGGTGATCATTTCTGTTAAATTCTTTTCTTTGAAATCATATACCAGTGTATTTTCTAGATCCCAATTCAGCAAGTGTTGAGTTTGGGGAGTTAAGAGGGCCCTGAAATGGAGGACAATACTGATTAAACAGAACTGAGGCTTTCATGCATTAAGGAGTAATGGTGAAGAAAGTGATCTTTTAAGTTCTTACTTCTTTTATTCCCTAGAATATTCTAACTTTATGATAGATACTGATAATTCTGTATCTTTCATTTAAAGCTAAACAGGCATTGAGGAAGCAGCAAACAAAGGCATGGAAGAAACTTCAGCAGCAAAAAGAACAGGAAAGACAGAAAGAAGAGGATCAGAGGAAACAAGCTGAAGAAGAAGAGAGAAGGAAAAGAGAGGAAGAAATCAGAAAAATTCGAGATCTCTCAAATCAGGAAGAGCAATACAATCGATTCATGAAATTGGTTGGTGGCAAGAGGAGATCAAGAAGTAAAGTAAGGGATACAAAATAGATTTACCCAAATCAGCAGCATATGTTAAATATAAAATCATCTATCTTTCCTTCTGGTTTAACATGTGATGATAAAGACTGAGACAGTATAATCTAGGAATGCCTAGAGTATACCATGACAGTGACTAAATATACAAATTAAAAAATGTTTTTGAATGAGAAAGAAAAAAAAATATAAAATCAAAACATTTCTCGATTTAAGTTCTTATAATCTTAACTCATAGATTCAGCCAACCATGAAAAACTATAAATATATCTTGTGTTTGGTAGAGCTTATTATATAACTCTGGTTGGGGAGGGGAGGTGGGAATATGAGCCTTTTTTTTTCTTAATCAGAAGTTGTGGGTTTACAGAAAAATCATGCATAAAATGTGAATTCTTATATACCACCCTATTATTAACACCTTGCATTGGTGTCGTACCTTGGAACAATTGATAAAAGCATATTTTTATAATTGTACTATTAACTGTCATGGTTTAAGTTAGGGTTCATTGTTTCTGTTGTACAGTTCCATGGCTTTTTTTTTTCATTTTTATTCTGGCAACATTTATATAGCCTAAAATTTCCTCTTTAAACCACATTCAAATATAATTCAGTGCTGTTAATTATGTTCACAATGTTGTGCTACCATCACCATCCATTATCAAAACTTTTCATCATCCCAATTAGAAACTGTACATTTTAAGCCTTAACTCCCCATTCCCTACCCCCATCACACCCCATTGTAACCTATACTCTAATTCTGTTTCTGTGAGTTTGCTTATTCTAGTTATCTCTTATCAGTGAGATCATACAATATTTATCCTTTTGTGTCTAGCTTATTTCATGCAGCATGATGTCTTAAAGGTTCATTCATGTTGTCATATGTATCAGAACTTCTTTCTTTTTTAGGGCTAAATAACATTCCCTTCTGTGTATAAAAAACCACATTTTGTTTATCCACTTTGGGTTGCTTCTATTTTTGGATAGTTGTGATTAATACCGCTGTTTTAGCTTTTTCATCCTGTCTTATTTATAAGAAAGTAGAATTACTTAATTGTAGTGAGGACCTATTCCAAAGGTGGCTCTTCCCAAAGTGCTATGGCAGAATTTCATTAGTTTTTTGTCATTTAGTAATGCAGAATTAAGTGTCATGATTAATTGATATGGGCTGTTTTAAAGGATGTTAAATCATATAGTAGTAGCATTAATGTGTGACTAAATTTAGTTATCAATTTGTTGAGCACTTACTATACATAGGTTACTGATAATAACTGTAAATGTATTTTCTTAATTGTGAAATTTACTGTGGATTTAGTGTTACTATTTCTAATACACTTTTCAGAAATTAAAACTTCAGAATAATAAACTTGTGAATAAACTAAAGAAGAATAAGGAGATTCAAGAATAAGCTCTTTAGTTGAAAGGAGTCAGGAGTTAGGCATGTTTAAATAAGGAATATAATAAATATGCTTAGAACTGTGAAAAACATCTTGGTTCAATCTAGAGACAATTATTTTGTTATTTGTGCATTACCTTTATCTTTATCTGGAGAGTTGTTGTTAGTTTGTTTTAAAATTAGAGCAGTAGTAAGTTTACTGATACAGGCAAAAACTACAAAGTCCCCATTTACCTCCCCCCACCCCCACCCCAACCACACAGTTTTTCCTGTTAACATTTTACATTAGTGTGGTACCTTTGTTACAGTTCATGAAACAATATTATTATAATTATTCTGTTAACTTTAGTGCACTGTTTACATTGCATTATACAGTTCTGTGGGGGTTTGTGTGTGCACATGTGTGGTAACTTATCAACCTAAAATTTACCTTTTTTTCCTTTTCAAATATACGATTAAATATTAATTACATGTATAATGTTGTGTCTCCATCCCAGTCATCCATTGCCAAACTTTTCTATTAACTCAAACAGAAACATACCAATTTAACATTAACTCACCATTCTCATCCCGTTTGACCCCTGGTAGCTTGTATTATAGTTCTGATTTCATATAAATGAGATCATACAGTATTTGTACCTTTGTGTCTGGCTTATTTCACTCAACATGATGCCTTCAGGGTTCATCCCTGTTGTAACATTTATCATAACTTATTTTTTGGGGGTCAGATATCCCATTGTGTATATATACCATATTTTGTTTATCTGTCTGTTGATGGGCAATTTGGGTTACTTCCCTTTTTTTTTTTTTTGGCAATTGTGGGTAATGCCACTATGAACGTTGGTGTGCAGCTGTCTTCCATTTCTTTTGGAAATATACCTAGAAGTGAGATTTTTCAGGTGATATGGTAATCCTATACTTAAACTTTCTCAGGAATTACCATATTGTTTTCCACCATGGCTGCACCATTTTGTCTTCCAACAATGTACAAGTGTTCCTATTTCTCCACATCTCTCTAGCACTTATTTTTTTTTGTAAATAGTAGTCATTCCAGTGGGTGTGAGATGGTATTTCATTGTGTTTTTGATTTGTATTTCTCTGATAGCTATGGCTGATATCTCTTCATGTGCTTATTAGCGCGTGTATATCTTTGTATATCTTCTTTGGAGAAATATTTATTCATGTCCTTTTTTAAATAGGTTGTGTGTCTTTTGTTGAGTTGTATGGATTCAGAATTTCTATTATTCAGCTATCATTGATTATTCATAATTAGGTGTTATTTGATTCTTTAAAAAGTATTCTAAATATAGTCTTGATGAAATAAAACTTGGCCTTATTTTGCTGGTTCATAACCGTTCAAAAGCTGTTTCATCTTATTTTATAGGAGAATAGCTAATTATTTATTCGGTTCTGCTAACTATCAGGGATTTCACCAGTACATACAGTACTTGCTAGGTTCCATCTCTATCTATTTTATGAATTTATGAATTTATGCATTCATAAATTGCCAGTCACAGCATCCTTGTCATTAAATTAAATTTCCTAAATCAGATGTGATAGCAAATCTAAGTATTCCACCATTATTTATGATAAATATTCCCTAGAAGATAGCAATCAGTTGTTTTGTAATTTCTAGCTTTGGAATAGCCTATGACAGAAAATGCTTTGAAACTAAAATAGCTTGTTGTATATTTAGTCTTCAGATCCTGATCTGAGACGATCCTTAGATAAGCAACCTACTGATAGTGGAGGAAGCATTTATCAATATGATAACTATGAAGAAGTTGCTATGGATACAGATAGTGAAACCAATTCTCCAGGTAAGAGCCAAAACTTGAAACATTTGTGTATGTACAAATATTGAATAGGTAATGATCATTGAGCTACCCAAAATCTTGTAAAGAAATGTGTAATAAAAGTAATATTTGGAGTTGGATTGTACAGATGTAGACATTATTTGGTGTTGTAAGTTCTTAGGGAACAAATCTTAAATGTGTAATAATGTCCTTTATTTCCAAGACTTTAAAAATAAATTCATTTTTAAAAAAGCGCTGCTTATACTCACTGTTAACTATTTGATCTAAAAACTGAAGATTGTAGAAAAGATGAAAACACTGCTCTTAAAAAAACAAACAAAAATTTTAATTTCTTAAGTATCTTTTATATCCAAGATACTTTCTTGCTTTTATGCTCACTCCCTCCTTCCAGTGATGATTCTTTGTAGGAATTTAAGGATGGAAAGTGTTACTAGTGGCATCTGGAAAAGCCAATCAAACCTAATCAGAGCTGCATTTCAGTTACATTTTATAGATCCAGGATCTGTCTCTCTTTTTGAGGGCCAAAACTTGGTTTTCTTGATGTCTAAGGGTGATTGGCTGTGAGAGATGTATTTTCACATTAGTTAAAATACATAAAATTGAGGCAGATAAAATAATGCAGCTGACAGTCCAGGAACTGGAATACTTGACAGACCACATGATCAGTGTATGTATTAGTTTATAATTATGAGCCCATAAAAATGTCCAAATTAAGGCATCCAGGGAAAGATATGTTAATTCAAGGAAGGCTGATGGTTCTGCAGCACCTCTGTCAGCTGGGAAGGCACATGGCTGGCATCTGCTGGTCCCTTGCTCCTGGGCTCTGCTGCTTTCAGCCTGTATTCCTGTGGGGGTTCCTCACTTTGATTCTCTGAGGCCGGCTTTCATCTCTTGGCTCCCCTTGGCTTTCTCCAGGATCTGGCTTGCTTAACATCTCTTAGTGACATTTGCTGGGCCCCAAGCATATCCACACATCTATGTCAGCTGTGTTCTAAAGTTTGTGTGAGCTCTCTCTCTGTCAGCTCTGAGACTTCTGTCGTTTCAGTCTCTCTCCAAAATCTTTCCTTTTTTCAAAGATTCCAGTAAACTAATCAAGACCCAGTCTGAACAGAGTTACATTTCTACCTAATCAAAAGGTCACACCCACAATTGGGCATGCCACAACTCCATGGAGATAATATAATAAAAAATTTCTGCCCTGCAGTATTGGATTAGGATGAAAGGAAACAGCTGCCCCCACAAGATTGAATCAAAATTAAAACATGGTTTTCTGGGGTACATAATACTTTCAAAACGGCACAGTGTATTTTTCCCCTTGATCATCCTTTGACATCAAACCAAAACTAGAATCATGCTTTTATATGTCTGAGATTAGGAGACAAAACAAAAGACATATAGTTTGAGTTGTTTTTACCAAGTTCTCATTTTCAGATTGATATTTTAGGCTTGTGATTGAAAATCTTCCATTACATTATGTTTTTATTTCGTAATTTACCTTTCTTTGGTCAATCTTTGATTTTCCTATTTCCAGGTTCTTGGAGATGGTTCATTGTAGTTGCCAAGAATTGACAGTATTAATACTCTGCATTTCTATAAAATAATTTTATGATCTGTATTTTTAAATACATGGAGAATGTACTCTCCCCCCTGGCTTTATCAGATTTTAACCTTTTGTCATAGTCACTACCAACCTTTGTATTTTTTAAGAGGTAAAATGTTCTAATGGTCTGTAAATATTCAGATGATCTCATTTGGACCTCATTTACCCTGTATAAATCATTTGGATAATATCCTCATTGACTTACGAAACAACTGAATAAAGAAGAAGCAGTACATGTTGCCTCAGATTATATTGTTAGTGAGTATCCAGGGTGCAGTTTGCATCTGCCATATTTCACTGGGCCTAAGAAACCATTGAAAGTAAAGAGCACATTTATTGTTTTCTGTTGACAAACAAGAAAAATACCAACAATTTAATAGATAAATCGATTGTAACTCTTTCAGTTACAATATAAGTTAAATGTGAAAAAATGTGTACCTTGTTAATGAAATACAGTAGGTAGTTCTCTTTACTCTAAGTCCTGTTTGCCTTCTACATTATTTATACAGTCAGTTTCCTCACTTTGTTCTACTTGAAGGGAAGAACGTAGTAAGTAGGTCACCGTTTTATTTCAGTTAGTACATCAGGCAAGATCCTGTGGAATTTTTTGTTTTATTATTATTCAAAAAGTATTTCTAGCCTTTCCTGCTCGATGCCCTGCTAAAATCCTTAGGTGAAAAGGGAAACAAAGTGCAGTGTTTTGAGGGACTAGATGTTGGTGTAAGTGAATGGCTGACTTTTTTGATGATAAAAGGGCAAAATGAATGTAGTCTCATGGAAGGTGAAGGTTTTTATCAGATATTTAAAATTTTAATATACGTTCTACATGTATTTCTATTTCTTTGAATATACTGTAACATTTCATTTATTTTTATTGGAGTATTTCTTTTATTGAACTCTTAAAAAATTATTTTTACAGCTCCTTCGCCGGTACAGCCACCGTTCTTCTCCGAATGTTCATTGGGGTATTTTTCTCCAGCACCGTCTATTTCTTTGCCTCCACCACCTCAGGTTTCTGTAAGTTAGAATTGATATGATTTTTAAGAAAGTTCTTTTGTTACGTTGTGTCTTTTCTAATTTGATTTGAAAAGCTAACATGTAATTAATTATTTGTTAGGATTAAAGAGGGCTTAAAAAATCAAAATTGCTAGCGAAAATTAATAGCTATGAAATTGAATGAGCAGTAGATTATCTAATGGCAAACCAGTCATTTGGTAGATCTTTCATAGCTAGTTGTTTTTTTTTTTTCGCACGGACAGGCACTGGGAATCGAACCCCGGTCTCTGGCATGGCAGGCAAGAACTCTGCCTGCTGAGCCACCATGGCCTGCCCTCATAGTTTTTAATCTCATGTTGTAATCTTTCAATACCAGTATGTTTCCTTCTTTCTCTTTGCCTCTCAGCTAATAGCTACTTTCAGGAAATTTTTCCCTAAACAGAGTAAGGAATTATCTAATGTTTTTGATTATTTCTCTCTTGGAATTGAGATTTAAGTGTAGTAGGATGCTTCCAAAATTAATCTCCCTTTTGTCCTCTTTTGAGGAATACTCAGCTATTTTTAACTTGAAAGTCCAATAAAAGCAAAGCATTACTTACAGCATTTCCCTTTTAAAAGAACTGCCAATCCCCTGTTAAAAGAAAAACAAAAAAGGAAGCAGGGAAAAATCACAAAGTGTTCTGAAGGTGTTTCGAGGTTCAGAGGACCTAGAGATCAAACTCTCTCAGTAGGTAAGAGGGAACCTTGCCATATCAGAGTTCCTAGGTAGAAATCTGTTGTCTTTCTGGGAAGCTTATGGTGAGGGGAATTTTAGAGCAGAAAGAGAAACAACTTTTTTTTTCCTGTCTTCCTTTAAGTGTTTTCTTTTGGGAAATGGAGAATGAATGAACTTAATGCCAAGTGAAATACCAAAAAATCTTGAAGTAAAACATGTCAAAACTTAAGATTTGTGTAAGTTAGTTTTTTTTATTGATACTTTTTAATAAACCATTTTACAAAGTTTCAAATGATTAGTGATGGTTCTTTTTCAGACTTAATTCTTAAAATACTCTGGACTATTCCCATTGTCCCTTTGGTTCCTGAATTTTGTTTTTTCACTCATAATTAAGTTTCCAGTATCTCTGTTTTCAGGTAGTTGTAGAGGGAAAGACCTGTACAACTTGATTTCTGTATCTTCTATCTAGAATGCTGAATAGAACTGAAGCAGAATTGTTTATATGATTTCCTTGAAGTTTATAAACAAAAAATAGTTGTTTTTTTTTTAAGTATAAAAATAATATATCTTCATGGCTGAAGATCAAATTCTGGGTTAGTGTTGAGATTTATAGTTTGTACTTAGTTCAGCTATATTTACAGCTACCATAATAACCTAGCATATATGTTTTCTTATTTAATATTGCTCCATGGATAATTTATTGGAGTTGATAATTTTTTTATTCTAGTCTGTGCCACCTTTGAACCAGCCTTTTGTGGAAGGCTTGTGTGTTTCTCTTGAGCCTCTACCTCCTCTACCACCTTTACCACCTCTCCCACCTGAAGACCCAGAACAGCCTCCAAAACCACCTTTTGCAGACGAAGAAGAAGAGGAAGAAATGCTGCTTCGAGAAGAGCTCCTTAAATCTCTAGCGAATAAAAGAGCTTTTAAGCCAGAGGTAATTTAGGTACCTGAGCCTCTAGGTGGTGCTCTTAAACTTAGTTTCATAAGGGTAGCCATATTTTTTACTGTTTATTTGGGATTCATTGGGCTTTTCAGCAAGCGAGATAAATTACTAATTTGATTAAGATTTTAAAAGGTGACAGAAATTTATTTAATTTAAAGATGTTTCCTGTTTGTCTCTCTCTTATTTAGGAAACATCAAGTAATAGTGACCCACCTTCACCTCCAGTTCTGAACAATTCACAGCCTGTGCCAAGAAGCAATCTATCAATAGTCAGTATTAATACAGTATCTCAGCCTAGGATACAGAATCCAAAGTTTCACAGAGGACCTCGTCTTCCACGAACTGTGATCTCGGTAAAATCCAAGAAATAAGTTTAATTCCATTTCTATAACAGCTTGTGAGAAGTTTGTAGGCAACTTTGCTGTCCTGTTCACTACCACCTAAGTTACTTATGTATATACATTTTAGTATTTCAGTACAAATATGTATTTCTTATTATTTTTTTATTTATTAATGATGAAATGAGAGCAACCAGCTTCTTCGTTTGAAAAGGGTAGAGTTTGGTGATAATGTTTTAGGAGAAACATTGTTTTCATCAGTGGTATACTTTTCTATGCTACTTCCTTGCATTTTTTTCTGTAGGAATTGGTCCGTTCTGGTTCTCTGTCTTTTGTGGAGTCAGTTTTAGCAGATTGTATATTTTTGCTCGTATTTTTCCAAACAATGACTATACTGTAATGGGAGAATTTATTTATGGTGTTTATTGATGTTTATGGTGGAGATTGAAATGGCTGTTTCTCCCTGGTTCTCTGCTGGCTTGGAAATGAAGTGAATGGGGCAAAGCCAAGTTGAAATCATGCCTCTGTTAGGAAACCAACTTTGGCCATTTACCCTCTATACATAACCACAAAAAACAGAACGTTTTGTTAATAGCTGTGTAGGATTATTTTTAAAGTTTTTTGTTGTTGTTGCTGTAAAGGAATAAGTTAATTTAGGTGGCTACATGGTTCTTTAGAAACTTAATTACAAATGTGATTGTACTAGTATCTAAAAATACTTGAGAATATTTTTGGTTTTGGTATATGACCAATATAGGTAGATGAGGCAAATTAGTTATATAACAGAAGGAATCATCGATTGTCTATTTGGAGCCCACTATTTTTATATGTTGTAGTTCAAGGATGTTCAGTGACTTGTGGAAAGCCATGAAGTTAATTGTGGTAGAGCCAAGGAAGGATTAGAGATAACTTTTGTCATTGATAATAACAAATATATTATCTTTGCAGCTTCCAAAGCATAAATCAGTGGTTGTAACACTAAATGATTCAGATGATAGTGAATCTGATGGAGAAGCTTGTAAGTCAGCAAGTGGTGTTTTTGGTGGATTGGAGTCCATGATTAAAGAAGCAAGGAGAACTGCTGAGGTAAGTGTAATAATTAAAGTGAAAAGAAAGTGATTTGTCAGTAGTCTCTCAAATTTATTTTTTCCTGAAAATTGAACCTGAAAGGTGTAATTTTCTTTTCGTTTGTTAGAGAAGTTATGGGTTTACGGAACAGTCAAGTGTAAAACCCAGAATTCCTATATGCACTTTGCATTAGTGTGGAAAATTTGTTAGAACTGATGATAACACATTTTTATAATTGTACTATTTAACTATAGTCCATTTTTTAACTTAGGGTTCACTATTTATGTAGTGCAGTTTTATGGATTTTTAAAATAATTTAATACAGTTACCATATATACAATCTAATTGTATATATTTCAGTGCTCTTAATTTCCTTCACAGTGTTGCCTACCATCACCACCATCCATTACATTTCCATCATTCCGAATAGGAACCCTGTATATTTTAAGCCTTAATTTCCCATTCCCTTTCCCCACCCTGTACCCTGATAATATGTATCCTAGATTTTGGCTCTGTGTTTGCTTGTTCTAATTATTTCAAATCAGTGAAATCATATATATCAGTGTGCAGATAGATAACCTGTTCAGTTCTTCCGGGTACAGACTAATAGTAGGATTGCTGAGTCATATGGTAGTTCTATGCTTAGCTTCCTGAGGAAGTGCCAAACTGTCTTGCGTAGTGGCTGCACCATTTTACATTGCCACCAGCAGTGAATGAGTGATCCTATTTCTCCACATCCTCTGCAGCACTTGTTAATTTCTGTTTCTTTAATAGCAGCTGTTCTCACGTGAGTGAAATATCTCATTCTGATTTTTTTTTGATATATCTTTTTTTTACTCTTTTTTATTAATTAAAAAAATTAACTAACACAACATTTAGAAATCATTCCATTCTACATATGCAATCAGTAATTCTTAATATCATCACATAGATGTATGATCATCATTTCTTAGTACATTTGCATCGATTTAGAAAAAGAAATAGCAAGACAACAGAAAAAGAAATAAAATGATAATATAGAGAAAAAATAAAAATAAATACAAAAAATATATATAATAAACAAACAAACAAACAAAACTATAGCTCAGATGCAGCTTCATTCAGTGTTTTAACATAATTACATTACAATTAGGTAGTATTGTGCTGTCCATTTTTGAGTTTTTGTATCTAGTCCTGTTGCACAGTCTGTATCCCTTCAGCTCCAATTACCCATTATCTTACCCTGTTTCTAACTTTTGCTGGTCTCTGTTACCAATGACATATTCCAAGTTTATTCTCTAATGTCGGTTCACATCAGTGGGACCATACAGTATTTGTCCTTTAGCTTTTGGCTAGACTCACTCAGCATAATGTTCTCTAGGTCCATCCATGTTATTACATGCTTCATAAGTTTATTCTGTCTTAAAGCTGCATAATATTCCATCGTATGTATATACCACAGTTTGTTTAGCCACTCGTCTGTTGATGGGCATTTTGGCTGTTTCCATCTCTTTGCAATTGTAAATAATGCTGCTATAAACATTGGTGTGCAAATGTCCGTTTGTGTCTTTGCCCTTAAGTCCTCTGAGTAGATACCTAGCAATGGTATTGCTGGGTCGTATGGCAATTCTATATTCAGCTTTTTGAGGAACCGCCAAACTGCCTTCCACAGTGGTTGCACCATTTGACATTCCCACCAACAGTGAATAAGTGTGCCTCTTTCTCCACATCCTCTCCAGCACTTGTCATTTTCTGTTTTGTTGATAATGGCCATTCTGGTGGGTGTGAGATGATACCTCATTGTGGTTTTGATTTGCATTTCTCTAATGGTCAGGGACATTGAGCATCTCTTCATGTGCCTTTTGGCCATATGTATTTCCTCTTCTGAGAGGTGTCTGTTCAAGTCTCTTTCCCATTTTGTAATTGGGTTGGCTGTCTTTTTGTTGTTGAGTTGAACAATCTCTTCATAAATTCTGGATACTAGACCTTTATCTGATATGTCGTTTCCAAATATTGTCTCCCATTGTGTAGGCTGTCTTTCTACTTTCTTGATGAAGTTCTTTGATGCACAAAAGTGTTTAATTTTGAGAAGCTCCCATTTATTTATTTCTTTCTTCAGTGCTCTTGCTTTAGGTTTAAGGTCCATAAAACCGCCTCCAATTGTAAGATTCATAAGATATCTCCCTACATTTTCCTCTGTTTTATGGTCTTAGACCTAATGTTTAGATCTTTGATCCATTTTGAGTTAACTTTTGTATACGGTGTGAGATACGGGTCCTCTTTCATTCTTTTGCATATGGATATCCAGTTCTCTAGGCACCATTTATTGAAGAGACTGTTCTGTCCCAGGTGAATTGGCTTGACTGCCTTAACAAAGATCAAATGTCCATAGATGAGAGGGTCTATATGTGAGCACTCTATTCAATTCCATTGGTCGATATATCTATCTTTATGCCAATACCATGCTGTTTTGACCACTGTGGCTTCATAATATGCCTTAAAGTCCGGCAGCGTGAGACCTCCAGCTTCGTTTTTTTTTCCTCAAGATACTTTTAGCAATTTGGGGCACCCTGCCCTTCCAGATAAATTTGCTTATTGGTTTTTCTATTTCTGAAAAATAAGTTGTTGGGATTTTGATTGGTATTGCATTGAATCTATAAATCAATTTAGGTAGGATTGACATCTTAACTACATTTAGTCTTCCAATCCATGAACACGGTATGCCCTTCCATCTATTTAGGTCTCTGTGATTTCTTTTAACAGTTTTTTGTAGTTTTCTTTGTATAGGTCTTTTGTCTCTTTAGTTAAATTTATTCCTAGGTATTTTATTCTTTTAGTTGCGATTGCAAATGGAATTCGTTTCTTGATTTCCCCCTCAGCTTGTTCATTACTAGTGTATAGAAAAGCTACAGATTTTTGAATGTTGATCTTGCAACCTGCTACTTTGCTGTACACATTTATTAGCTCTAGTAGTTTTGTTGTGGATTTTTCTGAGTTTTCGACATATAGTATCATATCGTCTGCAAACAGTGTTAGTTTTACTTCTTCCTTTCCAATTTTGATGCCTTGTATTTCTCTTTCTTGTCTAATTGCTCTGGCTCTCATTCTGATTTTGATTTGCGTTTCCCTGATGGCTGATGATGTGGACCATCTTTTCTTATGTTTTCTGGCCATTTGTTTATCTTTGGAGAGTTTTTTTTTTTACATTATAGGATATTTTTAAACTTTTTTTGTTGTATAGTATAGCATGTATACAAAACAGAGAAGTAAAAAAAGCAATAATATTCAAAGCACTCTTCAACGAGTGGTTACAGGACAGATCCCAGAGTTTGTCATGGGCTGCCATATGATCCTCTCATAATTTACCTTCTAGCTGCTCCTGAGTATACGAGGCTAGAGGGCTTAAATATTTTTATATCATCACAATCAACTTTTTTCCTTCTTTTTTGTGAAAAATAATGTATACAAAAATACTATACATTTCAAAGCATAGTACCACACTTAATTGTAGAACATATTTCAGACTTTGACATGGGTTACAGTTTCACAATTTTAGGTTTTTACTTCTAGCTTCTCTAAAATACTGGAGACTAAAAGAGATCAATTTAATGATTCAGCATTCATATTCATCTGTTAAATCCTTTCTTCTGTATATAACTCCACCATCACCTTTGATATTCGCATGCCCCTCTTTAAGGGTGTTTGAGCTATGGCAATTCTAAATTTTTTGTATTGGAAGGGTCTGTCACTAATATGTGGTAGGGAGATGGAACTATCTGATGTTCCTGAGAGGCTGGGCTAAGTTTCAGGACTTCTTTGGACCAGGGACCCATTTGGAGGTTGTAGGTTTCTGGAAAGTTACTCTAGTGCCTAGAACTCTTGTGGAATCTTATATATTTCCCTAGGTGTTCGTTAGGAGTGGCTGTAATGGTCTTAGATGGGGGTTGGCAGGTTATGATAAGTAGTAAGGTCTAACTGAAGCTTGCATAAGTGCAATCTCCAGAGTAGCCTCTTGGTAATATTTGAACTCTCTCTGCCACTGATACTTTATTAAATACACTTCTTTTCCCCCTTTTTGTCAGGATAAAATTATGGATCCCACAGTGCCAGGTCTGGATTCATCCCTGGGAGTCATCTCCTATGTTGCCAGGGAGACTTTTACCCCTGGATGTCTTGTCCCACGTAGTTTATCAAGCCATTGCCACTAACACAAGGCCTCGAAGATGCTTCCTTGTTTTCTTCTAGGAGTGTAATAGTGTTGCTTCTTATATTTAAGAATCCATTTAGAGTTAATTCTTGTATGTTGTGTGACATTAGAGTCCACTTTCATTCTTTGGCATATTGGTATGGAAAATCCAGTTTTCTCACCATTTGTTGAAGAGATTTTTCTTCCCCAGTTGAGTGGTCTTTGTCACCTTACAGGAATCAGTTGGCTGTAAATGTGGGGATTGAATTCTGAACTCTCAACTAGATGCCATTTGTCTGTATGTTGTTCTTGTGCCAGTACCATGTTGTTTTGATTATTGTGGCTTTGTAATAAGTTTTGAGATACAAAGTGTGAGTCTTCCATTTGTTCTTTTTCAAGATGGCTTTGGCTATTTGGGCTCTCTTTTCCTTCCAGATTAATTTGATGATTGGCTTTTCCATTTCTGCAAAGAAGAGTTTTAGAATTTTGATTGGGATTGCGCCGAATCTGTAAATTGCCTTGTGTAGTATTGATGTCTTAAAGATATTTAACCCTCCAATCCATGAGCATGGAATATCCTTCCATTTATTTCGATCTTCTTTTACTTCTTTTAGCAATGTTTTTATAGTGTTAAAAGTCCTTTACATCGTTGGTTAGATTTATTCCTAGGTATTCGAATTATTTAGTTGCTCATGTGACTGGAATTCTTTTCTTGACTTCTTCTAATTGTTTGTTGCTTGTGTTCATAGAAACTACTGATTTTTGAGTATTGATCTTGTACCCCACCACTTTGCTGAATTTATTTATTAGCATTTGGAACTTTGTTGTAGATTTTTCAGGATTTTCTGTATGTAGGATTATATCATCTGGAGATAGAGAAAGTTGTACTTCTTCCTTTTCAGCTTGGATGCCTTTTATTTCTTTTGCTTTCCTAGTTCTCTGGCAAGAACTTCAAGTACATGTTGAATAAATTGGTGACAGTGAGCATCTTGTCTCATTCTTGGTTTTAGAGAGAAAGCTTTCAGTCTTTGAACATTATTAAGTAACGTGTTAGCTGTGGGTATTTCCTATATGCCCTTTGTCATGCATGTTGAGGAAGTTGCCTTCTATTCCTAGTGTTCTGAGTGTTTTTGTTAAGAAAGGCTACTGTATTTAGAAAAATGCCTTTTCTGCGTCAATTGAAATGATCATGAGTTTTTTTTGTCCTTTAATCTGTTAACTGATTTTCTTATGTTGAACCAACCTTGCATACCAGGGATAAATCCCACTTAATCATGGTATATAATTATTTTAATTAGCTCTTGGATTTGGTTTGCTAGTAGTTTGTTGAGGATTTTTGCATCTATATTTGTAAGAGGTAATTGGTCTGTAATTTTCTTGTGGTATCTTTATCAGGCTTTGGAATGAGGGTGATGTTGACCTTATAGAATGAATTAAGGAGTTGCCCTGTTCTTCAGTTTTTAGGAAGCATTTTAGCAGAATTAGAATTTAGTATTCTTGGAATGTTTGCTGGAATTCCATCTGGCTCTGGGCTTTTTTTTTGTTGGAAGGTTTTTGATTACTGATTCAGTCTCTTTCATTGGTAACTGGTTTGATGAGATCTATTTTTTCCAGAATCGATATAAATAGTTTGCATGTTTCTAAGAATTTTTCCATTTCATCAAGGTTACTTAATTTATTGGTGTACAGTATTCTCTTATAGTCCTTTTTATTTTAGTAGGCTCAATAGTAATGACTCCTTTTCATTTCTGATTTTAGTTATATATCCTCTCTCTTTTTTTCTTTGTTAGTCTAGCTAAGGTTTGTCAGTTTTATTGCTCTTTTCAAAGAACCAACTTCTGGTTTTGTTAGTATTCTCTTGTTTTTTTGTTTGTTTCTATTTCATTTATCTCTGCGCTAATGTTTATTTCCTTCCTTTTGCTCGATTTGGATTTAATTTGCTCTTCTTTTTCTAGTTCTTCCAGTTTTTGAGGTTAGATCTCTGATTTGAAGTCTTCTTTTCTAATGAAAGCATTTAGAACTATAAATTTCCTCTCAGCAGTCCCCTTGCTACATCCCTTACATTTTTGTGTGCTGTGTTTTCATTTTCATTTGCCTCAAGATATTTTCTAATTTTGCATCTGATGTGCTTTTTCACCCATTGGTGGTTAAGAGTATTAATTTCCATGTATTTGTGATTTTCCAGTCTCTCTCTTATCGATTTCTAGCTTCATTTCATTATAATCGCAGAATATGCATTGTATGATTTCAGTATTTTTTTAAATTTATTGAGACATTTATTTTTGATATAGTGATCAGTATATGACATGGTATATTTTTCTTCATGTTTATCCTGTTTGGTGTACTCTGGGCATCTTGAATGATCATATTCATGTCTGTTTTGGTTTGCTAAAGCTGCCAGAATGCAATATACCAGAAACAGAATGACTTTTAAAAGAGGAATTTATTGTATTACAAGTTTACAGTTCTAAGGCCATGAAAATGTCCAAATTAAGGCACCAATAAGAGTTTACCTTCTTGAAAATAAGACTGTTGCTTCTCAAGAAAGGCTAATGCTGTCCGGAACACCTCTGTTAGCTGGGAAGGCATGTGGCTGGCCTCTGTTGGGGTCTTCGGCTTCTGAACACCTCTGTCAGCCAGGAAGGCATATGGCGATGTCCACTAGCTTTCTCTCTGGGTTTCTGGTTTCATGAGGCTTTCCTGGGGGCATTTTCCTTCTGCATCTCCAAAAGTCGCTGGCTTTGTGGGCTCTTAAGCTTTTTCCAAAATGATCCCCTCTTAAGTGACCTACCTTGAATGGATGGAGACACAACTCCATGGAAAACATCTAATCAGAAGAAAACATCTAATCACATCTCCATGGAAACAACTTAATCAAATAGATCCCACCCAACAATATTGAATATGGATTAAAGAACGTGGCTTTTCTGGTTATACAACGGTTTCAAACTGGCGTCTTCTGTTAATTTTGGGAAGTTCTGTGTCATTTCTTTGAGTAATTGTTCTGCCCCTTCTTTCCTTTTTCCTCCTTCTGGGATTCCTATAATGTATATATTGGTGTGCTTGATGGTACCCCGGCAGGGTCTTAAGCTGCTATCACTTATTCTTTTTTCTTTCTGTTCCACAGCCTGACTCATTTCATCTGTCTTGTTTTGGAGGTCATTGATTCTTTCTTCTGCCAGTTCCATTATGCCTTTCAGACCATTTTGGGCATTTTTTATTTCAGTTAATGTGTTCTTCATCTCCGATAGTTCTGTCTGATTTCTCTTTTTGTATCTCTTTACTTAGATTCTCATATTGGTCATTCATTATTTTCTTTTATCCTGTAGTTCCATCTCTGTATTTTCTTTCATCTCCTTGAGCATTTTTAAGATAATTTTTAAAAAGGCTTTCTTCAGTATGTCCACATTCTCATGTTCTCCATTTACGTTTTCTATTTTTATCCTCCTTTGGATGGACCATCATTTCCTTTATCTTTGTCTGTCTTATACTCTTTTGTTGCAAACTGTACATTTTAATATTTTAATATGTTAACTCTGGAATTTATTCCCTGAGATGTCTGTTTCTTGGTTTTGAAACCAAGTCGTAAGAAAGAGACTTTCTTGAGCTTCAGCCTTCCTATCAGGAAGGTTTCCCCAAGGCAAATAGCAGTATGTAAGGTTTTCTCTGTCTTCTGCGCCTCTGTCTTGTCTTAGGCTTGTGCTTGTTATTTTGGAGTTCCCCTGTTGGTTGTCCCCTCTGTTTCCCAGGAGACCAGTTTTTCCCAGGTGTTTAAAGTTCACAAGCCTTGGTTTACTCTGCATTGTTCACCTACGTAGTTTCTTTTTTTTAATTAAAAAAATTTTTTTAAATACCAAGAAACACCAAACAAACACAAACATTCTTTAACTTTTGATCATGTGTATAGTCAGTAATTCACAATATCACATAGTTGCATATTCATCATCATAATCATTTCTTGAAACATTTGCATCTATTCAGAAAAAGAAATAAAAAGAAAAAAATTTATGCATACCATACCCCTACCCCTCCTTTTCATTGATCACTAGCATTTCGAACTAAATTTATTTTAACATTTGTTCCCCCTATTATTTATTTTTATTTCATAATGTTCTACTTGTCTGTTGACAAGGTAAATAAAAGGAGAATCAGACACAAGGTTTTCACAATCACACAGTCACATTGTGAAAGCTATATCATTATACAATCATCATCTAGAAACATGGCTACTGGAACACAGCTCTACATTTTCAGATAGTTCCCTCCAGCCTCTCCATTACATCTTGACTAACAAGGTGAATATCTACTTAATGTATAAGAGTAGCCTCCAGGATAACCTCTCAACTCTTAGAAATCTCTCAGCCATTAACACTTTATTTTGTCTCATTTCACTCTTCCTCCTTTTGGTCGAGAAAGTTTTCTCAGTCCCGTGATGCTGAGTCTCACCTCATTCTAGGATTTCTGTCCCACGTGGCCAAGAAGGTCCACACTCCTGGGAGTCATGTCCCACGTAGACAGGGGAAGCATGGTGAGTTCGTTTGTTTTGTTGGCTGGAGAGAGAGGCCACATCTGAGGAACAAAAGAGGTTGTCTTGGGGGTGACTCTTAGGCCTAATTTTAAGTAGGCCTGACCTATCCTTTCTGGGGCTAAGTTTTATATGAATAAACCCCAAGACTGGGGGCTCAGCCTATAGCTTTGGTTGTCCACACTGCTTGTGAGAATATCAAAAATTCAACTTGGGGAAGTTGAATTTTCCCCTTTCCTCACCATTCCCCAAAGGGGACTTTGCAAATACTTTTTTATTCATTGTTCAAATCACTCTGGGATTTATCAGGGCATCACTCTGGGCAAACCCACAAAATCTCATGTCCTACTTAAGGTTCCATGTACTTATGGTGTTCAATTAAGCTGTCCACAAAAGTTGTATTAGGAAATGCACTAAGTCAAAATATAAATTTTATATCAAATAAACATTTTTTGCTTTAGTCTCACACATAAGTTGAAATTTTAAAATATTAATTGCCGTCTATTTTCAGCACCCTGCAGTAATGACATTCCTTTGTTCTTCCTCATGCAAAAACATTTTTAAAATCTGTACATTTAGTCAATATCATTATACACTTTAGGCGTTCCTAGATTATACCATCTCAGGCTTTATCGTCTTTCTTTCTGATTTCATTTGTGCCCCCAGCCCTCCTCCCTCTATCATTCTCACATGCAGCTTCATTCATTGTTTTAACATAATTGTATTACATTAGGTAGTGTTGTGCTGTCCATTTCTGAGTTTTTACATTCAGTCCTGTTGTACAATCTGTATCCCTTCAGCTCCAATTACCCAATATCTTACCCTGTTTCTATTTCTGATGATCTCTGTTACCAATGAAATTCTCCAAGTTTGTTCACTAATGTCAGTTCATATCAGTGAGACCATAGATTGTTCACCTACGTAGTTTCTTACTCTCCTTTTGTTCTCTCAAGGTGCTTTTGGGATTCGGGGACTAGGGGCATGCTGATGAGAACTTTACCAAGTCAGTCTTTCCCAGCTGAAAACAGGGCCAGGGGCCCATACACAGGGCGCAAGGGTGGGGGTGATTAGGAGGGTTGTCAAGAGCTTCTGCAGTGGCTCCCTGTAACTGAGCTTTCCTGGCTGCAAAATGCAGCCCTGAGGAAGCATAGCTTCTTTAACTGGCTTCCTCCATCTCCTTTGTCTGGGATGAGTTGAAACAGTAGCTGCCTTCAGAGCCAGGGCCCCAGTGATGCAAAATTGCTAATCAAAAGCCATGATCAGCGATTGATTGTATCCACCCATAGTCCTGGGGAAGGAAATTTTCATGTCCCTCTCTTTCACCCATGAGGTAGCCAGTGACTGGTCCCCATGGCAGCCTGCCAAGAGAATAGGAGGTTGATGCCGGTGGCACAGAGAGAGCAATTTATCATTCTTTACCGTACTTTATTAGCCTCTTCCTTCTGCTCTTCCCTGGATGTGGTATAGTGTTTCTGGCCTCTGAAATTTCAAAGTAGTTGTTTTAGACACTTCCTGCCTGCTTAATAGTTGTTCTGATGGAAGGACTGAGTTCTGGAGCTTCCATCTTCCCACAATCCTACTGGTATAATTTTGTAATGCATTGAATTGCATTACAGTGATTTTAAGTATTGTTAGGAGTTTTTTTTTTTTTGCATGGGCAGGCACAGGAATCAAACCGAGGACTGCTGAGTTATGTAAAGTGAAGTGTGTAAACATCTATGTGAATTTAATAAATATCCCCTTTATTTGTATTTCCAATTGATCAGTCCCTTTTTCAAAATAGTACTATTGGGTGGATAATTGTCCTCCATACAAAAGGAATTGATCATTATTTTGGAGTTGTAGTGTGTCACCAGAAAAGAGTTCTGATTAAAGTATATGATTTAAGTATAACTTATCCCTGTTTCTATCAAAACAGTTAAATAGGAATTAACTCAATGTTGGTGGTTAACAGCCAGGATTATTTAAAAAAAAAAGAAATAGAAAGTAACTATAAAGATAAATATTCAGTTATTTCTAGATATATAAATGTGTACTGGGTTGTGATGTAAAAGATAAATTTTAGTGTGCATTATTGAGAACTGTTTATTTGGTTGACTTCACATGCTTTCTAGCAAGCTTCAAAACCAAAAATACCTCCAAAATCAGAAAAAGAAAATGATCCCATGCGAACACCTGAAGCTTTGCCTGAAGAAAAGAAGATTGAATATAGGTTGTTAAAAGAAGAGATTGCCAAGTAAGTGGCTTTTTTGAAAGGTGTGTGCTCTTGTTTTGAATCAAAACTTCATTTAGTCTGTATATACAGTTTATTGGCATTGGTAAATAACTGATTTTGCTTTATCCTCAGTAAAGAGTTAATGTTTTCATAATTCACACAGGAAGGGGAGCCAGATGATCATCTGTAGACTACTAACACAATGACATACTGAGCTATAAACAACTTAGAAAAGATAAAATACCATGTCAGAAAAAGAGAACTACACTATCAGCTTTGAATGCAAATTGGTCATAAATTACTACTTTTAGTTAATATGATTAATATTTTTTACCTTATTTTACCTAACAATACAATTTTTTTAACTTTTTTATTGTGCAATATAACATATATACAAAGCAAAGAAATATAAAAGCAATAGTTTTCAAAGCACTCTTCAACATGTGGTTATAGGACAGATCCCAGAGTTTGTCATGGGCTATCATATGATCTGTGAGAAGATTTTTGATGACTGATTGAATCTCTTTACTTGTATTTGGCTTGTTGAGATCCTCTACTTCTTCTCGAGTCAGTATAACGTGTTTGTGTGTTTCTAGGAATTTGTCCATTTCATCTAAGTTTTCTAGTTTATGTATAGTTGTTCATAATATCTTCTTATGTTTTTTTTTTAATTTCTTCAGGGCCATGGTAATAACCCCACTCTCATTTCTGATTTGGTTCATTTGTGTCCTCCTTCTTTTTTTCTTTTTCAGCCTAGCTAGGGTCCATCAATTTTATTGATTTTCTCAAAGAACTAACTTTTGGTTTTATTGATTCTTTCTATTGTTCTTCTGTCCTCCAACTCATTTAATTCTGCTTTAATCTTTGTTACTTCTTGTCTTCTATTTGGGGTTAGTTAGTTAGGAGTGTTAAGTCCTTGATTTTTTCTTTTTCTTTTTTTTCTTTTTAACTTTTTTTATTGTATAATATAGTATATATACAAAGCAAAGAAATAAAGAAACAATATTTTTCAAAGAATTCTTCAAAAAGTGGTTACAGGATAGATTCCAGAGTTTGTCATGGGGCTATCATATGCTCCTCTCGAATTTTTCCTTGTAGCTGCTCCAGAATATAGGAGGCTAGAGGGCTTAAAAACTTTATCATCACAATTGACTTTTTTTCCCCTTCTCTTTTTGTGCGAAACAGAATACATTTTTAAAGAAAACTAACTTAGTTATTTCTTCAGTGTAATGCATCTTTATTGATCATTTTAGTCGTGAAAAACAGCGTATGATTAAATCAGATCAGCTGAAGACAAGCTCATCATCCCCAGCAAATTCCGATGTTGAAATTGATGGGATTGGAAGAATAGCAATGGTTACTAAACAGGTTACAGATGCAGAAGCAAAACTTAAAAAACATAGGTGAGCCACATTATCTGTGTAAATACTGCATATATTTTAATTGTTTCTATATTAGAGGGACAATTTTGTGGTATATGTCGTTAATATAACACTTACCATTACTGATTCTTAATTACACTTGGTAGAACTTTCTATCATTTTGTTGAATTATATATTTACATAAAGTAATAGGATTAATTTTTAATTAAGAATACCAGCAAAAATTGTGCCTTCAAAGGAGAGTTGTCCTTTTCACATTTATGATTTATGCATTGCTGAAGGCCTTTGTGAAACTCTTTTTCAGCATTTTCTTTAAAATACTCTTACTTGGAAACATATTTTTATGGTTAAAATTGGGCTTGATTGTTGGAAATAGTCATTACTTAATCAGGTGAATAAATTACATGCTCAAATTATGGCTTTATTATAAAGTGCAAATGTTAAGCAATGATTATAAGCTTATATGGTTAGTAAAATTGCTGTGCTGTTCAAGAGATTTTCAAAAATGTTTCTTTTGAGGGTACATGTAAAGCTTCCCAAGATGCACATACTGAATAATAGAGTTCAATGTGCATGTATTTATATACTACAGAAACATTTAGCTCATATTGTGGATGTATTTTTTTCCACCTCAAACGCTCTGAAATTAGTTGATGAAGAACCAAGTGGTTTTAATTAACATCAACAATTCTGAACCTTGTTCTGCTAGTCCCTTTTTAGGTTGACAACTAAAATGGGAGGGTTTTGTGTGAAGATGGTGAGACTTTACCTGTCCTGTTTTAGTAACTAACTAGTTTTAAACTTCAAACCTTGATAGTGAAAAACGATGAAAGTAGTGAATTAACAATGTTGAAAAACCATTAACAATAATACTTAAACAATTTTAATGTTAAAACAAGCTCAAAAAGTTCATCTATCCATAGTAATTATTAAGTTTTGAAAAGAGGTAAAAGTTTACAGCCTCATTTCTTACATTACAGTCAGTTTGGTGCCCTTTTAGTTTTTAAAATCATGACAAAGAATATAATGTGGAATGTTTTTGTAAGGCAACATAGACATATCAAGGAGATAGTGTCTATGTGAGGTTTATATATACAAAAGTATGTTGTTTTTCCATTTGTGAACAAGAAATTAGGTATTAAGTATTCTAAGCAAAAGAAATTACATTTTAGAAGTGTTTATAAATGTCTTCAGTCTTGAAAATTTATTTTGAACTAATTGCCATATTTCATTACATCATTTTGTATACTACTAAGAAAATATACTGCAAGTTGAATGATGTTATGCAGTAATGTTAAAAAACATCCTGATGTTTGAACTCTGAAAAATGTGTTTCATAGATGAATGTGTAAGTGATCATAAATTTCCAGAATTATCAATGAGTAATAGTATTATATATGTTTTAAAATAAATTGAAATATATTCATTCAAATTCCATTTCTTTTATAACTCACAACAAATGAAAACTTAAAAAAAAAATTTTGTGTGTCTGTCTTTCCACCCATCCCATCCCTTCCATCTTTTTAATCAAATAATCTCTGTGATTCATTCTATCAGTAGTCTTGACTGTTGAGGTATGGCATCTTTCTAGGAAACATGCTTCATTTTTTTAAAAATGTAATTTTATTGATATATGTTCACAAACCGTATAATCATCCAAAGTGTATAATCAGTTCACTATATCGTCATATAGTTGTGCATTCATCACCACAATCAATTTTTGAACATTTTCGTTACTCAGAAAAATACATATAAGAATAAACATAAAAGTAAAAATGAAATAGAACACCCCAAATATCCCATACCTTTTAACCCCCTTGTTATTTATCAGTATTTTTCCTTTTTTTTTTTTACTCATCTGTCCAGTTAAAGCGAGTGTCAGCCACAAAGTTTTCCCAGTCACATAGTCACACTGTAAAAGTTACATAGTTATACAATCATCTTCAAGAATCAAAGCTATTAGAATACAGTTCAACAGTTTCAGGTATTTCCTTCTAGCTTCTAATCCACTAAAAGCTAAAAGGATATTTATATAATGCATAAGACTAACCTCTAGAATGACCTCTCAACACTATTTGAAATTTCTTGGCCACTGAAACTTTATTTTGTTTCCTTGCTTCATTTTTTTAACCATAACATTCAATAGTGAATCTAAATTATATCCATAATCTATGCTTTTGTCCTACTTTTGCTTCTCTGTTCCAAATTTCTGTACATCGGTAAATTGTTTAGAAAATGGACTTCATTCTCCCCTTCCCTGCCTTGCTTTGGATAAAATAAGTTAGAAATTTGGGCAGTGCAATGGTGACTCAGTGTCAGAATTTTTACCTGCCATGCCAGAGACCTGGGTTCGATTCCTAGAGCCTGCCCATGCGAAAAGAAAAAAAAATGAGTTAGAAATTTGTAAGTTAATTAAATGTGCTTGATTATGCTTAGTAGACATTTATTTCTATGTATATTATAAATGAAGCCAAACAGCAATTTTAAGTGGTTAGTTTTCATTATGCATAGGTGTTCACATTCAGCCAACATTGAGTATTTACTGTGAGCGTTTCAAAAGTAATTCACATTATTCAGGCTTAAATGGTCTTTTTTCTTTAGAGGTCAAACCCACAATTGCTTTCATAAAATGTAACAATGTCAGTTTGAATGTCTTGGTGATTGATGAGTATAAAAATACCCAATCATGTTATATTTCCATTTGTGTACTGTAGATATGTTTTTTAAAAATGAGTACTTTCAAATTTTTTATCCTGATGTTTTCAGTCCACTAGTTTTTCTAGCATTAATAAAAAAAATTTTACTTCCAAATCAGGATTCTCTTGATGAAAGATGAATCTGTTTTAAAGAATTTAGTGCAACAGGAAGCTAAAAAGAAAGAATCTGTTCGAAATGCTGAAACAAAAATTACAAAACTTACAGAACAGCTTCAAGCAACTGAGAAGATTCTCAATGTCAACAGAATGTTTTTGAAGAAGCTTCAGGAACAAGTAATGTTCTTTTGTAAAAATTAAAATACTGTCTCATGTTTACTACACATTTTTATGGGCCAATTTTTATATAAAATAAAATCTAAACCATGAAGCCATCAAAATATGTATAACTTATATATTGTTTTTCATTAGGACACAATATTGGGATATCTCTATTTTCAGTTCAAAGTTGCTATTTTAGGGTTTTAAGAAGAACATATTTTCTCTCCTATAATTTTTACTTACATTTTCAGAATTATCTTTAAATTTTCAGATTCACAAAGTTCAACAACGTGTTACAATTAAGAAAGCTTTGACTCTAAAGTATGGAGAAGAGCTTGCTCGGGCAAAGGCAGTAGCTAGTAAAGAAATAGGAAAACGTAAACTGGAACAAGATCGCCTTGGGGTAAGTTACTTGTCCAAATACTTTATTTTTGGAAATAGAAGTTTTTTTTTAGTGATACTTTTGAGTGTGAGATATATAAAATAACTCAAACTTTACATTCAAAGAGAATAAAATTAAAGATTTTTTCCAGATATCCAGAGTCACTTTTTTGTTTGCTTTTTTATTTTGTCTTGACTGTTTTTAGTTTTTGGTAGATCATAGATTAACCAGCAAAATTGTTGGAGATCTTTGGCAAGTTATGTTCTGTTCTCCTTATTGATTCAGTTTTGCAATGCTGGCATTTTTTTGTGAGGGTATCATAGTTATCTTACCAAAAGTAGTTTATGAAATCACAATGATGTAATGTAATTTTTTTCTTTCAGCCAAACAAAATGATGAGACTGGACAATTCTCCAATATCTAGTCCAAGGAAGCATTCTGCAGAGCTAATTGCCATGGAAAAGAGACGATTACAGAAGCTAGAATACGAGTATGCCCTTAAAATTCAGAAATTAAAAGAAGCCCGTGCCCTTAAAGCAAAGGAACAGCAAAATATTGCTCCACTTGTGGAAGAGGAGCCTGAATTTTCTTTACCTCAGCCCTCACTGCACGATCTGACCCAAGATAAATTAACCCTGGACACTGAGGAAAATGACATTGATGATGAAATTTTGTCTGGTTCAAACAGAGAACGAAGAAGATCCTTCTTAGAATCCAATTCTTTTACTAAACCTAACCTTAAGCACACTGATACAGCTAACAAAGAATGTACAAACAAGCCTAAAAATACTGTTGAAAAGCCAGAACTTTTTCTAGGATTAAAAATTGGTGAATTGCAAAAATTATATTTAAAAGCGGACAGCTTAAAACAGTTGATTTTAAAGACCACCACAAGCAATACAGAACAGGCTTTACATGGTCAGGTAATTGAACACTTCATATTCTTTATAGAGATTATATATAGTTTCTATCTTATCTTTATCTGCCTTATGAAAATATCTTTTTCTTTTGCAGGAGATTTCTGTGGATGTAGATTTTGTCACAGCACAAAGTAAAACAACAGAAGTGAAGCCATGTCCTTTTACACCCTACCATAGTCCTCTTCTAGTTTTTAGGTCCTACAGGTATAAAAGAAAGATTTAATAAATTTAAATTCCAGGGCTACTCCTTTGTTCTTAATGAATATACGATGATTATGATATAAAAATTGAATCATGGTTACTGAAAAATGGACTTGCCCTTTCAGGCGGAAAAAGAAAAGAAAAAATGCCTTACTGTTGTTGAACAGTATCTAGAAATGAGGTTTAGCTTGCCCTTGGCATTTATTGATTCTTAACATATTCTTATATCTGGCTATTGGTGGGATAGTATAGAAGTCTAGAATGTTTCTGTTACAGTGATTTGAGGAAAAATCTTACAGAGATTTGTGAAGATTTTCAATTTTATTACTACCTGGGCTAGGGAATGCATTAACCAGCCTTCATAAAACTGAGTTAGACATTATTCAGATGATTAACTTTGTGGGAGGTTAACTTTTTGACTTCTAAAAGTTGTGAAACAGTAAATGGATGTGATTTAATCATAAAATTGTTAAGAACCTTCCATGTAGTATACATTTTTTTTCCCCTAGGTTTTTGTGTTGGCTGGTAATGTGTGCAAGACATAATTTATATAGTACTTCTTCATATGATGAGAAACCACTACTTTTAAACAGGGCAATTTTGTATTTTGTTTATTTCTGTTTTTTTTTTTAAATTTCTTTTTCAAATCTTTTATGATCTGGGTATCTAATAGCTTGCCCATTTCAGCTTGATATTCTGGTCATTTTCTAGCTTAATTTTGATATGAAGTAATTAGAAAAATAGTAAGCTCAAAGTATAGAAATTTTAACTGAAAAAAAAAGTTAGAATTTTCTTAATTTGAGGTACATATTTATGGAATGTAATGGGCCTGTCACCTCTTTTCTCCTTAGATTTAGTCCTTACTATCGAACCAAGGAAAAACTTCCCCTAAGCTCAATTTCATACAGTAATATGATTGAACCAGATCAGTGTTTCTGCCGTTTTGATTTGACAGGAACGTGTAATGATGATGATTGCCAGTGGTGAGTAATTTTACTTATAAACATTTTACCATTTAAAAGGCATTCTTGGTCATTTGACTTTGATATATACATAATCATCTTTTCTGTACTGTCATTTTATTTTAGGCAGCATACACAAGATTATACACTTAGCCGAAAACAGCTATTCCAGGACATTCTGTCATATAATCTGTCTTTGGTTGGTTGTTCAGAGGCAAGCACCGATGAAGAAATTGTTGCTGCAGCAGGTTTTTAAAGACCTCTTACTCTTCTCCAAGTGAAAAATTTTATATTAGGTTGTTGTGTATGTCTTTGAAAATAGTTAAATTAATGCAACACATTCACCTGTGATACTTTATCTAGATTTTCCCCTGTCTAGTATAGTAACCACTAGCCATATGTCGTTATTTAAATTAATTTAGAAGTTCACTTCCTTATTCACACTAGCCACATTTCGGGTATTCATTAACCATGTTTGGCTACTGCCTAACAATAAGATAGTGCAGATAAAAGACATTTTCATCATTGCAGAAAGTGTTTTGGACTGAGGTCATCTAAATAGTTAATTTAGAAGAAAATATTAGTCTGTTTTGTGTAGAAATTTTACTAATTATTTTAACATAGACCTCAATTTTTGTTTATTATTTTTATTTATTATTTTTAAAAATAGTGGAAGGTTGGAGGTAAAGATGATTGTAATTTCAGACTCTGCAGTGAAATAGAAAAGACTGTATTTGACGTTGGAAAGCATCAATTACTATAAGACCTTGCAGGTGAAATTGTTAAGCTTTTCCCCAGATTTGGCACCAAATAGAAAACAAACTTTTGTTAGTAAGGGAATTAGTATTAACTAGATAATAGTATTATCACAACTCAGAGTGAGTCTTTTATTTAATCATTCCTAATTTGGTACTTTAATTTTCACTTAACCATTTAGTTTATTTCAGGAAATACTTTTTTCAGCCTTTGTATGGTGTGTCATATAATGTGATTTTACATAATAGTCTAGATTATGTAGGCCTTGCCTGCTAAAGGGTTATTGATACTAATTTAGTACCATATACTTTTCTTTAATTCTTTAACTGTTCTTCACCTCATTCTCTTTAATTACATTTGTTTCTGTAATCTCTGGTTTTTAAAATATTGTTCATGAAGGTGGCATTACTCTTATTTCAGAAAAATATGTTGAGAAACTTTTTGGAGTAAACCAAGATCGAATGTCAATGGACCAGATGGCCGTTCTGCTTGTTAGCAACATCAATGAAAGTAAAGGTCATAGTAAGTATATATGTATATATACCTCTAATAAGTAACTTGAAATTTGCTTTATGACTGCCAACTTTTGAGCATTATATTCTTAATGTAAAATATGTATCATTTCTTGCTAACATCGTAGAGTAAATGTAGTTCATTTTAGTGTTGTTTGGATAGCCTTCAAAACTGTAACATACTAGTTATATCAGCTAACAGCCTTCTATCTAATTTAGTACCTCCATTTACTACCTACAAAGATAAAAGAAAGTGGAAGCCAAAGTTTTGGAGAAAACCTATTTCAGAGAATAGCTTCAGTAGTGATGAGGAACAGTCTACAGGACCAATTAAGTATGGTAAGAAGCTGTGTAATTTAAATCCAGAATTATTGAGTTGTGCTTTATCTAATACTTTGTTCATCTTAACAGATGCGATTTAGGCAGTACAGTTCTTCATAGTCTAGAACTGCCCCTTATAATACAAGATGCTTTAACCTTTGCCTCAGTAAATGTGACTGCCCCATATGTTGCCAAATAGTACCTGAGTGGGGAGAAGGGAGTAGCATTGCTCCCATTTGAGGATTACTGACTCAGCTGTCTGCTTCTTCCAGGCAGGAGTTTTATTTTATTTCACCTTTGAATCTGTTTCTTGGCATGCAGTAGGCTCACAGAATAAATGGATGAACAAAATACTATTTGAGAAGCCGCGGAGGCCTGCACCCCGCCACCATGCTTGGCGCCCCGGGCCGGCTGGGAAATTTGGACAGGCGCTCCCACGAGCCGCGGAGGCCGGCACCCCCCCCACCACGCTTGGCACCCCGGGCCGCTGGGAAATTTGGACAGGCACTCCCCCAAGCTGCGGAGGCCGGCGACCCTCCCCATGCGCAGATTCCCGGGCCGGCTGGGAGATTCAGATTGGCACTCCCCCAAGCCACTTCTGCTGGCAACTCTCCCCCACAGCGAGAGTTTTCCAAAGTTAAAGGAGCCACAGCATCTTTTACTGGTGGGACCCGCAGACAGACGAGCGCCACGAGCGCCACCTACTGGGCAGGATAAGAAAAACAGAGCCCAGAGATTTCACAGAAAAATCTTTCAACCTGCTGAGTCCCACACACCCAGGGAAATCTGATTAAATGCCAGGCGCCAGCAGAAAATAACGGATCACGCTCGGAAAATTGAAGATATGGTCCAGTCAAAGGAACAAACCAATAGTTCAAATGAGATACGGGAGCTGAGACAACTGATGCTGAATATACGAACAGAAATGGAAAAACTCTTCAAAAACCAAATCAATAAATTGAGGGAGAACATGAAGAAGACATGGGCTGAACAAAAAGAAGAAATAGAAAAACTGAAAAAACAAATGACAGAACTTATGGGAGTGAAGGACAAAGTAGAAAAGATGGAAAAAACAATGGATACCTATAATGGTAGATTTAAAGAGACAGAAGCTAGAATTAGTGAATTGGAGGATGGAACATCTGAATTCCAAAAAGAAACAGAAACTATAGGGAAAAGAATGGAAAAACTTGAGCAGGGGATCAGGGAACTGAATGACAATATGAAGCGCACAAATATACGTGTTGTGGGTGTCCCAGAAGGAGAAGAGAAGGGAAAAGGAGGAGAAAAACTAATGGAAGAAATTATCACTGAAAATTTCCCAACTCTTATGAAAGACCTAAAATTAGAGATCCAAGAAGTGCAGTGCACCCCAAAGAGAATAGACCCAAATAGGCGTTCTCCAAGACACTTACTAGTTAGAATGTCAGGGGTCAAAGAGAAAGAGAGGATCTTGAAAGCAGAAAGAGAAAAAAAATCCATCACATACAAGGGAAATCCAATAAGACTATGTGTAGATTCCTCAGCAGAAACCATGGAGACAAGAAGACAGTGGGAAGATATATTTAAATTACTAAAAGAGAAAAACTTCCAATCAAGAATCCTATACCCAGCAAAATTGTCCTTCAAAAATGAGGGAGAAATTAAAACATTTTCAGACAAAAAGTCACTGAGAGAATTTGTGACCAAGAGACCAGCTCTGCAAGAAATGCTAAAGGGAGCACTAGAGTCAGATACGAAAAGACAGAAGAGAGGTATGGAGAAGAGTGTAGAAAGAAGGAAAATCAGATATGATATATATAATACAAAAGGCAAAATGGTAGAGGAAAATATTATCCAAACAGTAATAACACTAAATGTTAATAGACTGAATTCCCCAATCGAAAGGCATAGACTGGCAGAATGGATTAAAAAACAGGATCCTTCTATGTGCTGTCTACAGGAAACACATCTTAGACCCAAAGATAAACATAGGTTGAAAGTGAAAGGTTGGGAAAAGATATTTCATGCAAATAACAACCAGAAAAGAGCAGGAGTGGCTATACTAATATCCAACAAATTAGACTTCAAATGTAAAACAGTTAAAAGAGACAAAGAAGGACACTATCTACTAATAAAAGGAACAATTAAACAAGAAGACATAACAATCATAAATATTTATGCACCGAATCAGAATGCCCCAAAATACGTGAAGAATACACTGCAAACACTGAAAAGGGAAATAGACACATATACCATAATAGTTGGAGACTTCAATTCACCACTCTCATCAATGGACAGAACATCTAGACAGAGGATCAATAAAGAAATAGAGGATTTGAATATTACTATAAATGAGCTAGACTTAACAGACATTTATAGGACATTGCATCCCACAACAGCAGGATACACCTTTTTCTCAAGTGCTCATGGATCATTCTCAAAGATAGACCATATGCTGGGTCACAAAGCAAGTCTTAACAAATTTAAAAAGATTGAAATCATACACAACACTTTCTCGGATCATAAAGGAATGAAGTTGGAAATCAATAATAGGCGGAGTGCCAGAAAATTCACAAATACGTGGAGGCTCAACAACACACTCTTAAACAATGAGTGAGTCAAGGGAGAAATTAGTAAATATCTCGAGGCGAATGAAAACGAAAACACAACATATCAAAACCTATGGGACGCAGCAAAGGCAGTGCTAAGAGGGAAATTTATTGCCCTAAATGCCTATATCAGAAAAGAAGAAAAGGCAAAAATTCAGAAATTAACTGTCCACTTGGAAGAACTGGAGAAAGAACAGCAAACTAACCCCAAAGCAAGCAAAAGGAAAGAAATAACAAAGATTAGAGCAGAAATAAATGAAATTGAAAACAATAGAGAAAATCAGTAAGACCAGAAGTTGGTTCTATGAGAAAATAAATAAGATTGATGGGCCCTTAGCAAGATTAACAAAAAGAAAAAGAGAGAGGATGCAAATAAATAAGATCAGAAATGCAAGAGGAGACATAACTAATGACCTCACAGAAATAAAGGAGGTAATAACAGGATACTATGAACAACTTTACGCTAATAAATACAACAATTTAGATGAAATGGACGGGTTCCTGGAAAGACCTGAACAACCAACTTTGACTCAAGAAGAAATAGATGACCTCAACAAACCAATCACAAGTAAAGAAATTGAATCAGTCATTCAAAAGCTTCCTAAAAAGAAAAGTCCAGGACCAGATGGCTTCACATGTGAATTCTATCAAACATTCCAGAAAGAATTAGTACCAGCTCTCCTCAAACTCTTCAAAAAAATCGAAGTGGAGGGAAAGCTACCTAATTCATTCTATGAAGCCAACATCACCCTCATACCAAAACCAGGCAAAGATATTACAAAAAAAGAAAACTACAGACCAATCTCTCTAATGAATATAGATGCAAAAATCCTCAACAAAGTTCTAGCAAATCGAATCCAACAACACATTAAAAGAATTATACATCATGACCAAGTAGGATTCATCCCAGGTATGCAAGGATGGTTCAACATAAGAAAATCAATTAATGTAATACACCATATCAACAAATCAAAACAGAAAAATCACATGATCATCTCAATTGATGCAGAGAAGGCATTTGACAAGATTCAACATCCTTTCCTGTTGAAAACACTTCAAAAGATAGGAATACAAGGGAACTTCCTTAAAATGATAGAGGGAATATATGAAAAACCCACAGCTAATATCATCCTCAATGGGGAAAAATTGAAAACTATCCCCCTAAGATCAGGAACAAGACAAGGATGTCCATTATCACCACTATTATTCAACATTGTGTTGGAGGTTCTAGCCAGAGCAATTAGACAAGAAAAAGAAATACAAGGCATCAAAATTGGAAAGGAAGAAGTAAAACTATCACTGTTTGCAGACGATATACTATACGTCGAAAACCCGGAAAACTCCACAACAAAACTACTAGAGCTAATAAATGAGTACAGCAAAGTAGCAGGTTACAAGATCAACATTCAAAAATCTGTAGCATTTCTATACACTAGCAATGAACAAGCTGAGGGGGAAATCAAGAAACGAATTCCATTTGCAATTGCAACTAAAAGAATAAAATACCTAGAATAAATTTAACTAAAGAGACAAAAAAACCTATACAAAGAATACTACAAAAAACGGCTAAAAGAAATCACAGAAGACCTAAATAGATGGAAGGGCGTACCGTGTTCATGGATTGGAAGATTAAATATAGTTAAGATGTCAATCCTACCTAAATTGATTTACAGATTCAATGCAATACCAATCAAAATCCCAACAACTTATTTTTCAGAAATAGAAAAACCAATAAGCAAATTTATCTGGAAGGGCAGAGTGCCCCAAATTGCTAAAAGTATCTTGAGGGAAAAAAACGAAGCTGGAGGTCTTGCAGTGCCTGACTTTAAGGCATATTATGAAGCCACAGTGTTCAAAACAGCATGGTATTGGCATAAAGATAGATATATCGACCAATGGAATCGAATAGAGTGCTCAGATATAGACCTTCTCATCTATGGACATTTGATCTTTGATAAGGCAGTGAAGCCAACTCACCTGGGAAAGAACAGTCTCTTCAATAAATGGTTCTTAGAGAACTGGATATTCATATGCAAAAGAATGAAAGAGAACCCGTATCTCACACCCTATACAAAAGTTAACTCAAAATGGATCAAAGATCTAAACATTAGGTCTAAGACCATAGAACAGTTAGAGGAAAATGTCGGGAGATATCTTATGAATCTTACAATTGGAGGCGGTTTTATGGACCGTAAACCTAAAGCAAGAGCACTGAAGAAGGAAATAAATAAATGGGAGCTCCTCAAAATTAAACACTTTTGTGCATCAAAGAACTTCATCAAGAAAGTAGAAAGACAGTCTACACAATGGGAGACAATATTTGGAAACAACATATCAGATAAAGGTCTAGTATCCAGAATTTATGAAGAGATTGTTCAACTCAACAACAAAAAGACAGCCAACCCAATTACAAAATGGGAAAGAGACTTGAACAGACACCTCTCAGAAGAGGAAATACATATGGCCAAAAGGCACATGAAGAGATGCTCAATGTCCCTGACCATTAGAGAAATGCAAATCAAAACCACAATGAGGTATCATCTCACACCTACCACAATGGCCATTATCAACAAAACAGAAAATGACAAGTGCTGGAGAGGATGTGGAGAAAGAGGCACACTTATCCACTGTTGGTGGGAATGTCAAACGGTGCAACCACTGTGTAAGGCAGTTTGGCGGTTCCTCAAAAAGCTGAATATAGAATTGCCGTATGACCCAGCAATACCATTGCTAGGTATATACTCAGAGGACTTAAGGGCAAAGACACAAACGGACATTTGCACACCAATGTTTATAGCAGCATTATTTACAATTGCAAAGAGATGGAAACAGCCAAAATGCCCATCAACAGACGAGTGGCTAAACAAACTGGTATATACATACGATGGAATATTATGCAGCTTTAAGACAGAATAAACTTATGAAGCATGTAATAACATGGATGGACCTAGAGAACATTATGCTGAGTGAGTCTAGCCAAAAACTAAAGGACAAATACTGTATGGTCCCACTGATGTGAACCGACATTCGAGAATAAACTTGGAATATGTCATTGGTAACAGAGACCAGCAGGAGTTAGAAACAGGGTAAGATAATGGGTAATTGGAGCTGAAGGGATACAGACTGTGCAACAGGACTAGATACAAAAACTCAAAAATGGACAGCACAATACTAATTGTAATTATGTTAAAACACTGAATGAAGCTGCATCTGAGCTATAGTTTTTTGTTTGTTTGTTTGTGTCTTGTTTTTGTTTTTTTCTTTTTCCTTTTTTTAATTATTATTATTATTTTTATTTTTTCTCTATAATAACATTCTATATCTTTTTCTGTTGTTTTGCTAGTTCTTTTCCTAAATCGATGCAAATGTACTAAGAAATGATGATCATACATCTATGTGATGATGTTAAGAATTACTGATTGCATATGTAGAATGGAATGATTTCTAAATGTTGTGTTCATTTTTTTTCTTTAATTAATTAAAAAAAAAAAAGAAAAGTAGATGAAGTCCTTGGTGCATTTGCTGTCCCCTCTCCCACGCCCACACCCACACAGCATGTAACCAGCCTTTGTTCACATTGTGGGGACCTAGCCATGTAAAAAAAAAAAAAAAGAAAAAAAATACTATTTGAATGAGTGTCTTATTGTTGGGCAAAATGCTACATTCTAATTTCGTTTATATAATTTTCTACTATTAGTGGTTAGTAAATGTCCAGATGTTAATTGTATACTCTGATGTGTTTATTTACATTAATGTAACATTTTTCTCTAGTTTACATTTAGTGGAATAAATCCACAAAACTTGAGTTTTTCATTAATTAATTATAACTTTCTCTTACAATTTAATGAATATGAATTATCCGCAATGTTGCTTACTGTTAAAGAAGGAAGACTATCCTTACTCGTTTTATCAAGACAGTCCTAGTTTACACCTGTTGTCCTGGTATTATTTTAAAAAAAATTTTTTCTTGGTACAATTTTTAATAGTACCACATTAACTCAGAAGTGTCCTAGTTTAAATGAAAAACAATAATGGTTGCTTTACCTTAAAGCTATGTGCTACTATAAATAGACTCTTTAAGCTTTCAGGTCATTTTAAAGATGAGACCAATTATTATTTTCTGAACTAGAATTATTCTGAATTAGTATTATTTCTGTGTATTAGAGAAAGTGTGGAGCTAATGATACTTTTCCTTATAGCCTTCCAGCCAGAGAACCGAATAAATGTTCCAGCTTTGGATACAGTTGTTACACCAGATGATGTCAGATACTTTACAAATGAAACAGATGATATTGCTAACTTAGAAGCAAGTGTGCTTGAAAATCCTTCGCATGTACAACTTTGGCTCAAGCTTGCGTACAAGTACTTGAATCAAAATGAGGGGTAGGTCAGCTAATCTTTGTGTAAATTGTAGCACATTTATATTTTTATGTTTGAGGTTTGTTTAAAGTGCAGATATCAGGTTTCCTTTCTAGTATCAGTGCAATCTTTGTTTTTTTAGATAAAGTCTTATTGTTTTTTGTGTTAAAAACTATCACAAAAAGTTTAAGGTTAGATCTTAAGTTGTGTGCATGGCTCCATGTATGAGTTATAAATTGTACTGAAGTTTTTTGAATCTAGTAGGTTATTTCAAAGTAGGATTAGTTAAAAGTAAATTCTGGGTGATATACGGTTTAATTGTTTTTTTTTGTTTTGTTGTGTTTTTAAGTCAGGTAGTTAGATTCTCTTGAAAATTATGATAAAATTACAGTGGAACAGGTTAGATTTAATGTTAATTTTTAAATTAGTGATTTCGAACTTGTGTAAGTGCCTCTAAATTCTGTGTGTAGTGTTATGTTTATTCAAGTTAGGTAAGTAGTAATTTATCTCATAACCAATAGCTCCTGTTGCATAATTGCATTTTCCAAAACCTAAGTCGGTTATCCTACTTTTTGATAATAGAGATAAGTCACTAATAACCATTTTATTTTTACAATTTTAAAGTTATCATAATTTAGTTTGTTCTTTGCAGGCACCCTGATATGTGTCCAACTATTTCAAAACTTAGTGTAAAAGCTTTAAAAATACAACAACACTGCAGAATGCTTAATATATCACACATGCCTGAATATGGTGCTTATTTAACTTCGCTTTGTGCCATCTCCTTGTTAATAGGATAAGTTACAGGTTACAGTGTTTTCTTTTCTGACTCATTTACTGAGTGAAGGCTGAGAAAACTATACCTTATTTTATGAATAGGATCATGAGAGAGAATTATCTTCTCCAAGAGATAGCAAGTCCTTGACTGTTGAAAAGAACTATTATATTGAAAGCTTTGATATTTTCTTCTGGCAGTAGCTAGCCTTGAGAGGGGGTTGTTTGACTTTTCCTAGACCAGTGTAAATCATAATGGTGTTGCTGAATATGGACATAAAGCACATTCGAAGTTGATAATCTAGTAGTTTTATAACACTGTTTTTATCTGTGGAAAATGCTTACTGAACAGTCACTGAAAAAGGCATTGTTGGGTCTGGGAGAAATCAGGACCTTTTATGGACAGATGTGATTTAAAATAGTAATCTATCACCCTTTGTCATAGGTGATTCTTGCTTCTTGAGAGGTTCTAATAGAAGATGGAGTTTTTTTTATAAATTGGCTCCGTATACTAATAATATTTAAAAGTATCTTTAAGCATTTTTTTATATGTATACACTTGCTTTTTCCTTAAACACGTAGGCTATGTTCAGAATCTTTAGATTCTGCTTTAAATGTTCTGGCTCGAGCCTTGGAAAACAACAAAGACAATCCAGAAATATGGTGCCACTACCTCAGGTTGTTCTCAAAAAGAGGAACCAAGGAAGAGGTGCAGGAAATGTGTGAAACAGCTGTTGAATATGCCCCTGATTATCGAAGTTTTTGGACCGTGAGTAAAAAAGATAACATAGTCCTGTGTGTATGTGTGTTCATAATTCTTCGTGTAATTTTAAATACAGTAATGTAGTTTAATCGATCATATGTTTATCTGCATAAAGATATGCAAAACCTTACTCTCAATTTCCAATAACCACAGAGGCACTTATGGATCAGGATTAATTTAGATTAAGTAAAGCAGAAAATATTTTATTTAATAAAGAGGTAAATTCTGTTAACTTTATTGGTAAGGGGAAAAGTATGAAATTATTAATTTCCCACTTATATATTCTTAAGTTTTAGTTTGGACAAAGTTAAGTGAATTTCTTGCAAAATATCTGAAAATTTTGTTTCCCCTTTATATTTGTATAAAATATTCATGAATGCTTTGAAACATTATGTTTTTCATATTTAATCTGTCCTCACTGCTTATGGAGAAATCCTAATCAGTGGTTCATACTAGTTCTGAATCTTGCCAAAATAAGATTTATTTCTTTGTGAGAAAGATGTTTCCTACCCAGATTTAAAAATTTTGTAATTGATCTACTTGTAAAATAAAACAAGTATTCATTAATATATGATCTTTTAGGATCTGAACCTAGGAAACATTAAATTCAAATGAATTTTTAGATAACTCTATTGTCCAATTTATCATTTACTTGCTAACTGAAATTCAAATCCTGATGAATTTGAATAACATCATATCCTTTATGAACTTACCACCCGAAGATCTGTTTTCCACAGTCAGGTACCGAATAGATTTGGACAGTGAAGGATGCTTGTTTTTTTACCTGGAGCCTCATGCTCAAAAGGCCTGTTTACCAAAGTTAATTCTGTTGATTACTACAAGTGTGTATAGGGTGTGAATATTCAGAAGATCTTATGTTTTTCCTTAAAGTTGTTTTGTCTTTAAGGACCTCTTAACTTCTTGATTAACCCTTTTTAAATACTTATTTTGCCATACCTTTCTAGCATAAATGATATTCTCAATGTTTTTATACTGTTACACACCTAAGCAACACAGGTAGGTATGTAACCATAAACGTGTACTTTTGGAGCTCCACCACGGTCTTGCAGCCATTAGCTTATTAATTCAGGAAGAGAAGAGATGAAATTGCTTCATTGGTTGACTATGAGTGCAACACCTATATTCTTCTAGTTGTTATCTGATCCTACTCTACATCTTGTGTTAGAGGAGGAAATCTATGTTACAGTACATTTTAAAAATTACCTTTTTTGTGGAAAGTAAATATTTAATATTAGACAGTTTCTTAATGGAATGTGAAAAATCAGTAGTTTTATAGTAGGTAAATTGTATGAAATCACTCTTGACAGTTTCTGCACCTAGAAAGCACCTTTGAAGAAAAGGATTACGTATGTGAGAGAATGGTGGAGTTTCTGATGGGAGCAGCCAAGCGAGAAACATCAGATATTCTGTCCTTTCAGCTTTTAGAGGCTCTTTTGTTTAGAGTTCAGCTGAACATATTTACTGGAAGATGCCAAAATGCACTTGCAATTTTACAGGTAAACATTTATTGTAGAATTTAAATACGTCTTGTAGAGAATTTTTCAAAGGTCCGAAACTTTATAGATGAAAACACAGGCTTTTGAATTGAATCCTTGCTTTTCCATTTACTAGTAAGTTGTATGACTTTGGGCAAATTCATTCGTCATACTTTTTCCTCATGTTTAGTGGAGATAATACTGGCTTTCGAGTTTTTATGAGGTTTAAATGTTGTTAAGTACCAGAAAGTTAAACTTCAAGATTCAACTCATAAGGAAAAAATCAGTCTATAGTCTATAGTGAAAATCTCTGTGATTACTGCAGCTGCTGCTTCATTCTTTTTTTACGGTATTGTCTTTTTATCTCATTAGATTTTGAGTATCAGAACACTTAAAATGTACAAATAAACTTAATCTTTTTTCATTACGTCATAAAATGTTAGCATAGTAAAAATTATTTTAATATAGTATCAGTGTCTCTAAAGGAATTTTTCGTTAGAATAATTTATAACTATCAAAATTTTGACTTAGGTATTTAAGAACCATTCCAAAGAAATGTAATGCTTTTATTCTTTTTTTCATTTTAATTTTAATGTATTGTTATTGAGATATCTTCACACACCATACGATTCATCCAAAATATAGTATTCACAGTATCATTACATAATTATGTATTCATCACCATGATCATTTTTAGAACATTTGCATTACTCCAGAAAACAAAATTAAAAGAAGAAAAGAAAACCCCATCATCCAAAACCTTTTCCCTCTCTCTTATTGACCAGTAGTATTGTAACTTTTTATTCTTTGCCTTTATGTTTGAATCTTATTTTGAATAGGAGTTATTATTGTCAAAAATACTTTCAGATTATTTTTTTCATTTTACATAGAATGCATTGAAATCGGCTAATGACACAATAATAGCTGAACATCTTAAAATAAGTGATCGATGTTTGGCATGGCTAGCCTACATACATCTTATTGAATTCAACGTTCTCCCTCTAAAATTTTATGATCCGTCTAATGCTAATCCTTCAAGAATTGTCAACACAGGACCATTTGTAATGCCATGGCAAACAGTTCAAGATGTAAAAACTAATCCTGACATGCTGTTAGCAGTTTTTGAAGGTACGTATAAATGTTTATAGATTATTAGATTATTTAAAACATGAGCTTACCCATTATAATGGAATAAATTTACATCTGTATATTGTAATTTGTAGCTATATAATTTATTATGCAAATACATAAAAGATTAAGGATTGAATCAGATAAAATGGATGTCTCAAAACTGGGAACTGCACTATATTATGTAATTTGTTTATGGCAAAGGATATCAGTCAGATATATAGATAATATATGTTGCACAGTTTTAATAAGTTGATTTAATCAGGGAACCAGGTTAATTCTTTTTTTAGCAATCCAGTAAGGTAAAAGTTTAAATAGCTGTTTCTTATGTTTTGAATTAATTAATGTTTTTTGCATCAGTTAGTGTGATTGGCACTATATACTAAATGATATATGTGCTTTGGAATATGTATAAGGTATAAAGCCTGTTCCTTCCTAAAAGAGGTATATGGCCTAGTCAGAAGATCAAATCTCTACATTTGATATTCTTATTAAAAATGCAATACCATATAACTGTATATTGGTGTACAGTCTAAATTGTATGCTGTAAAAGAGACTTGGACCTGTGATTTATACAATTATATGATACAGGAATGAACCCAAAGGGAAGGGATTGATGTAGGTTGGCATGATCAAGGAAGTCTCTAGAATGGGACTTGGAAATGGACTTTGAATTTGAAGCATGGCTAAGAATAGATATAGTGTGCCTTTTCAAATGTGAGGAGACTTATCTTGTTTATCTCTGTATTTCCCAAGGGCCCATCATAATTTCTGGCAGTATACTAAGTAAATGCTTGGTGAATAAACCAGTGAAGAAAGGAAGGAAAAGGACATTTCTATTAGGGGAGCCTGGTAGACAGAAAGGAATTCCATCATGGAATTCGTATGATGGATTTGAAGTGTATTGGAAGAAAGTGGAATCCTTAACAAAGTGAGAATTTTGTGCTGGAGAATAGTAGGAATTAAGACTGATAAGTGGAATAATGCTAGATTTTCAAGGGCTTTGAAATTGTGGAAGATTTGATGGCAGTGGAAGTTCATTAAGAAAGAATATGCTGAAAAGAATCGCCATCAGACATAGAAAAAAACAACCAGGAGCCAATGGTCATGACTGACACTTGGGGAAAAAAAAAAGAAGACTGGCGAAGGAGAATATTTCCCAGAGACATTTGAAGTTGTCACATAAAGATATGGGGAACAAAAATAGTCAAAGATGATTTCAGGGTTTTGAAACTGGAAAGAGGAAAGTGTCATTTATAGGATCTGGTAAATTAAGAAAACTAATTTTGGTAGTAGGAGTGGAATTTTGATCAATAATTGGTCACCCAAATAAAAATATAGAAATGCTTCTTGACAAAAGAAATCAAGGAAATGGACCTTAAATGGAAAATTAAAGCTAGAGAAGTAGATTTGAGAGTTAATAATATAGACGTTATTGTATTACAAAGTGCCTTACAGTTTTTAATGTGCACTAGCAATAAATTATTCTATAGTTGAAGCTATGAGATGATATTTTCTCTGTGGAAATGGAGTTTTAAGAGAGTAGCAGTAAGGGGTGAAAGGGAGAGAGAAGATTCAATGAATGAAACAGAAGAAATATAAACAACCTTGGAAGTAGAGGCAAGAAATTAAAAAGAAGTGGGGAGAATGCTGTCAAATGTAATCAGATAAAATGAGGGCTAGAGATAGGTTTATATGTGAATTCTCAGGAAATTCAAGTGTGTGCTTTCAGAATGATGACAGTAACTTAAACTCCACAAGTCTGGGCACCTTCGTTACCACTGGATAAGGAGGAAATGGTGATAGCTGTGCAAAATAAAAATAATGTACCATTCTCTGAGAAGCTACCAGATCAGGTAGAGAATACTATAAGGGGAAAAGTGTGTTGTGAAGGAGGAAGGAAAGGGTCTGTTTAAGAGGTGACATAAAATACTCTAAAGCTACAGAGCAAGATATCTTTGGAAAGAAAGGGTCAATGATAGATGTAAAGATCATTTTTTGAATTTTTTGAGATGAGTTTTAAGGAATTTAGGATAAATACAGAGACAATCATTTAAGTGTAAACATTGATAGATATGAGAGCTCATGCTGCATGGTTTAATTCTTACAAGGAAAGAAGAGGAAAGGTAAGGAATTTAACTTCAGGAATTTGGAAATATCTGAAATACTTCCTTTGAATAAAAGCTGGGATTTCAGTAAATAGGAATAAGTGATGATCAAGTAATTGATACATTGGTCTCTTAGAATTTAACAGTGAAATAATTCATGTTATATATGATTCATGTTGTTGTGATGTGTTTCTGGATAGATGCAGTGAACGCTTGCACAGATGAGAGCCTTACTGTTGAGGGAAGAATAGAAGTCTGTCTTCCACTTTACGCAAACATGATTGCGCTGCATCAGCTTCTAGAGAGGTAAAACTTAATTGATAAGCAATTAGCCCTATATTAAAAATTGATCTTTTCAAATGTTTACACTTTTTTTTCTTGTTAAGGTATGAGGCTGCAGTGGAGCTTTGTAAATGTTTATTGGAATCATGTCCCATGAACTGCCAATTGTTGGAAAGCCTTGTTGCTTTATATTTGCAAACAAATCAGCATGACAAAGCCAGGGCAGTGTGGCTTAATGCATTTGAAAAAGATCCTCAGAACGCAGAGGTTTTTTATCATATGTGCAAATTCTTCATCTTGCAGGTAAAAAATGATTCATAATTCATAAATATGATGTTTTTAATGCTTCACATATCCTTTAAGACATCCTAGGCATCAGCCTCTCCGGGAAGTTTTTCCTGATCCTTTTGCCCTTTGTAAACTGTGTTAGGTATTCCTTTGCTCTTTGTTGTAATACCCTGTGCACCGTTCTACCATTGCACTTACTACATTCCTTTGTGATTCTGTTTGTAGTTGCTGTATTTAACTAGACTAAAAATTTCTTGCGGTCAGGGGCCACATCTTAGTCATATCAAGATCCCAAACATCTAGCACGGTGCCAAACATCTAACAGATGCTTAATAGATAATTTTAGGACTTTCTCTATAGTGGTATTACATGTTAATTAAGGTGCTTAATGGTTAGTTGAATTTAATTTGGAGAAGTGAATTATAAAAGTTATTTGAGTGTATTCCAGATTTGTCCTCTGTCCCCCACCCCCACTCCCTTACCCCCCACCCCCAAGAAACTGAGTCTAATTAGTGGTTTTAAGGGCTTTTTCCTCCCTTGAAGCATTATAATTAAACATTATAAGCCTGATATATATCCCCTCTCCCTTTTTTTAAATAGAATCGGGGCGATAATCTTCTTCCATTTTTGCGGAAATTTGTTTCATCCTTCTTTAAACCTGGGTTTGAGAAATATAGTAACTTGGATCTGTTTCGGTAAGTTTATAGAATTCTTTTGATTTGTGGAGGAATGAGAGGTAGCACAGCTCAGTGGAAAGAGTACAGATTGTTAACATTTCAGAATGATTTTTGCATTTGATTACCCCCTTATGAAACTTTTCTGAGGGCAATAGAATTAAAAAAATGAGGTGAGATGTAAAATACTTTGCATTCTTTGGACTAAAAGATATTATACAAAGTAAGAGTTATACTAATTCATTTTCCTTTTACTTTATTGCACTTTTTTTAGCTTTAGCATTTAGTACTATAGCAACAAAATATCCTGAAACAAGCTCATTGATTTTTGAAAATGATGTTTTAATTTATTTGATTAGTGATCTATAGTGAATGTGTACTTTTTTTTTTTAATTTTAAAAGGAACTAACTGCTCCAGCCTCTGAAATGTTGCTGTGTGAGACATTTTAGAGGATCAGTTCCTTAGTCATCTTTCAATAGCTTATTTAAAGCTCTGTATTTACTGCCTTCATTTGCTTTGTGAAGAGTTATTATTTCAGCAGCAAAAAGAGGCCATAGCAGAGCATGAAAAATAATTCTAGGGGGACTTGTAAAATTCTTTTCCCCTTTCTCCTCATCTCTCTGCAGGGTCAGCAAAGTTTTTTCTTGAGGGCCTGATGGTAAATATTTTAGGCTTGCAGGCCGTATGGTCTCTGTCACTGCTATTCCACCATGCTATTAGAGCAGAAAAGCAGTCTTACATACGTGCAAATGAATGGGTATGGCTGTGTTCCAATAAAACTTTATTTAAAAAATAGGCATAGTCTGCTAACCCTAAATAAAACAGCATCAAAAGGAAAATGTTTTATCCTGACAGTTCGTTCTGTTCAGTTAATGGTCCATCCACCCCAGAATTTTCTGTGAACATAGCAGTTAAATTATTTGTGATTGGGCAAAAGTTTAATGTCACTATTCCCTCCCACACTTGAATTTTCATTTGTCTTCTTATGGTTGCCAGTTGAGTAATTTTCTGTACCTGTCCTGAAATTCTTTCTGCTCTCTTACTTTCAGGTTAATATCTCAAAGTTATCTGCAAAAGAATAACTTTAAATGCAAATTAATGAAGAATTAAACTATTCTATAAGAAGTTGGAGATTATTCAGTTTCCCCATGTTCACTTGTTCCCTTGTTTAAATTAGCTTGCTTTGCTTCTAATTTGACTAACTCAGTCAAAGGACCAATCCAAGACTGAACCAAATTCTTTATAGACTTGCTAGTTCTGGTTTTCCCTTGGGCATGGAGGTAATTGGTTTAGCTTAAAAGAAGATGCTGCCAATTTCTCTCTTGGTAACTCATCAAAGATCTTATTGATGTCAGCTTAATTAAGCAGAATAAATAATTGTGCCAATAAAAAATTGAGAAGTAGACTGTCTCTAAATAATATTTCCTTTGTTTAGTAATTCATCATGCTATATTAGATTCCTTTGTGGGAACAGTCGTAATTCACTGAGAGGAGAACAAAATATCCTGTGCTTATTTTATTTGGACATTACCGAACACCTTGTTTACACAAAGAGTACACCTCTGTTAATTTAGGGAGTCTTTTTTTGAGTGAAATGCTAGGAGGAAGGTAATAATTGAGAAAATGTTTGGTATTGTCATTCTTATTGCATATTGGTATACATTTTTCAAATGTAGCCAAAGTTTATTAGGAAAAATCAGAGTCCTCTTAATAGAAACAAAATTGTATTGTTTAGATTTCATGAACAGAAATAGTAAAGCAAATATACTTAGAACTGAAATATTTACCTGAAGTTGAATTCTGTCAACTCCTGTTCCTTATGATATTTAGATAAAGATGCAAGCAGAAAGAACTTATTTTCATGTGTTTCATATCAATTTTAAGATTGAGTGGTTAGCCAAAAAAGTTAGCTTGGAGATTTCTTTCACATTACTAAATTATCTTGGGGATTATGGAATCTTACATAGATTAGATTAGAAGTCTTGACCCACCTCAGTTTTGGGTTGAGAACACTAAAATCCTTAGAAAATAAGTGACAAACTCACGGTTATATGCTTAGTTATGGCAAAGTTATATTAACCTGATTTCTAGATGTTCCATCTTCCCTTGTGTTTCTCCCCACATAGCCTTTCTAATTCATTAAAAATTATTTCCTTAATTATTTTTAAGTCCAAAGTAAGCAGTTATACTAAATTGTCATTTTTGAGATCAGTATATTTCCTCAAGATATTGGTAAGTAATTTACACACACATAGGTGTGTGTGTAAATACAGTGTGGATGGAGGGGAGCTGAGTTAATCAAAGTCAAGTAGACTTCTTAACTGATGGATTTCTTTGAAACCTTTAAGTATTGTGCCTTTTCAGGAGGGGTCTATCATTTGCAGTAATTCCCCACTGTACATGACTATGAACCTCTTTGACAAGTGCCATAAATTATGGATCAGTATGCTACAGAATACGCTTTAACATCATGTCTAAAATTAAGTCAGTAAAGGTGTGTGTGTGTATGTATATGTATGTAAGTGAAATTATTTTACAGATACCAGGTTTTATAAACTTTTACAGCAAAGTACATATCTTGTGAGAAAAGTTTAGATACTTGATATTCATATCTGTTCTTTTCTATTTTTAGTTAGGTTTAATTAGATAATTATGGTGCGTTGTTCATTTTGGGAGATATGATAAAAATTCATTTTAGGAGGGGAGTTATTCATGTAGACAAAAAATAGACCTGAGTAAATTTGCAATCCTGGAGATGTAACGGTAAGAGATGTGATGTACAAAGTGTCGTTACTTTATAGAAACATTTCAGGGAAATTTAAGTTGTAAGAAGATTTAAAAAAAAATTGGTAATTCCTGTGTACATAGGCATAATTTCAAATAATATTTGTTTTTGTTTCAGATATCTGTTAAATATCCCAGTACCACTTGACATTCCAGCCCGTTTATGTAAAGGGAACTTTAATGATGAGATGTTTAACCACCAAGTCCCTTATTTGTGGCTGATTTACTGGTGAGATATCTTCTGTGGAGAGAAATGTTTCATACTAGGCTTATGTTTGTAATTTATTACAGATTTACACTATGTTGAAAGTAACATGATGCTAGTCACTGAAGCAAAATTTGAGGTGTTATGGTTTAGTACATATTAAAGAAGACAAAAAGAAGAATTTCAATGTAATAATATCTATAATATTTAAAATATAATGTGTCTTTTTTTACTTAATAGAGTTAAATTTCATTTTTTAAAACAGCCTTTGTCATCCTCTTCAATCAAGTATTAAAGAGACAATAGAAGCATATGAGGCAGCTTTAGGGGTGGCCATGAGATCTGATATAGTACAGAAGATTTGGATGGAGTAAGTTTAGTTCCTACTAATTAGAATGGGATTTTGATATAAGGGAATATAATCTGGTGGGGAAGGGGTGATCAGCTTTCTTGGTGAGAGAATTATTGGCTCAAATTATTCTAAATTATCATAATATTTTTCTTTTGGCAGTTATCTTGTCTTTGCCAATAATAGAGCTGCTGGATCCAGAAACAAAATTCAAGAATTCAAATTTTTTACTGATTTAGTGAATAGATGTTTGGTTACAGTCCCTGCCCGATACCCCATTCCTTTTAGCAGTGCCGATTACTGGTCCAACTATGAATTTCACAATAGGGTAAGAACTTAAAACTTTTTTTTAAAAGATGTTTGTACAAAACAAGGGGACTTAAATAAGGGCAAAACTCTTGTATCAAAAGATCTCTTCCTACAACTGTTTTTCCTAGCATTAACTGTTATTTTTGACCATGTTTCTGACATATCTCTTTCGAGTCTAGAAACAGAGCCTTTATTAAGCAAATGTTTGCTTTCTATGGTTAATAAGGTCAATAAGTATATTGATTATGTTTTATTTAAGAAAACATACTTCCTTCTCTGAAGTAAAAGAAGTTAGGGTTCACTTTAAGAAAAATATGATAATATATGTGACAGTTTATATGGAGTAATTTGCAGTATTTTTGAAAATTTCTACTCATGAAAGAGTTTGCTTGAGTAGTTGTACATTTTATTAAATTACAAAATATCATAACTTCAAAATAAGTAAAAATGGGCTTACACAGTATAGCTGCTGTTTTTAATATTTTGTTAAGCAAATATAACCATACACAGCATAAGAAACCAGATGCCATTTAGAATTTTGAATAGAATCTGATTAATGCTATCTTACAGCAAATGAAGCCAAGGAGTTTTTTCTGATTTTTTTTTTCAGAGATCCCTTTATAACATTCATTCAGTACAATGTAGACTAAAGCTCCACACGTATATGTGTGTGTGTGTGTGTGTTACTTTTTTTGGGGGTGGTTTTGTTGTTTATGGGATAACCAATTATTATGCTTTGTTGTACTTCTATGCCGTTCTTTATCCCAGGATCTCAAACCACTTTATGGACATTTAAGTCATTTACACATGGGCATTCCATGAGCAAGATGTGGCAGGTATTATTAGCCCTATGACTTGCCCAGCTATACAGCAAATAAAGGTAGACTCAGGAATGAAAACCCGGACTTCTGGCTTCTTGTCAGTGTTTCCTCAGTCCATGGCTCTCATCACTAGATCATATTTCCTAATTTGTATTTGGAAAATCACTAATATAATTAATGGTAGGAATTGTAACTCACAGCATCATACATAACTATAATTTATACATTCATGTCTTAAAGACCATTTTGGTTTCTCATTAAAACACATAGGTAATTGGATTTCACATTTTTGGTAGCATTCATTTTTACCCCCTCAACCTTTACAGGTTATTTTCTTTTATTTGAGCTGTGTTCCAAAGACCCAGCATTCCAAAACCTTGGAACGGTTTTGCTCAATTATGCCAACTAATTCTGGACTTGCACTGAGGTAAGAAAAAATAAAATTCTTTTTGTCCTCAGCTCAGTAGCATAGGTTTTTCATGTAAAATTATTCTTGAAAACTTAGGAACAGTCTGATTTCCTCATTGATATACTACTTTAATTTGAGTTGTTAAGCAGTATTTAGCTATTTATACAGAAATCAGTATAAAAATCTACCCCCTTATAAAGGGGCAGAAAAGTCTAGTAAATTCATCTGTGTTCCTGAGCATACCTCACCTGTCTTTAACACATGCATTGTAAGCAATAAATTTATTATGTGACAAGGGAATATTACTTAGTAGATTTTTAAAGTGTTACAGAGACTAGCCAACTATGAAAATTCTGATTACTGTGACTTATTTTTATGTAGGTCAGTAGCTCTCAAACATTAATATACATCAGGATTGCATGGGTGCTTACTTAAAATTACAGATTCCTGAACTTGAGCCCTCAGATTTTGTTACTGGTGGTCCTCAAACCACGTTTGAGAAACACCAATCGAGATTTTATACATTGAATTAGAAGATTTCTGAGAATTCCTTTGTAGTTATTGTTTTTTAATTATTATCATTTTTGTATGCTGCACAGTGGGGTCCCATTTAATTCTTTCCATGTGAATATCCCTTTATTGCAACACCATTTGTTGATTTTTTTTTTTTTCCTTTTGAGTGTGTGGGCTGGGAATGAAACCTGGGTCTCCTATATGACAGGCAAGAATTCGATCATTGAACTATCCATACACCCTTTCCTTTGTAGTTTTTATGCTAGAATAAACCCATTTCACTTTCGAGAATTGTGCCTTTGATTAAAAATATTACACTTGAAGTCTGAAATACACTATGCTATCACGTGCACATTACTGCTTTGGCTTCCACTTGTGTAGTCATTTCCACTGCAACATTTGTGTCTAATAATTGTAGGTTTGTTTGTGGATTGTAAGGTACCTAAAATATTTATCAGATATTCCCTTGTGTTTTGAGGTGTTAACGTTCTACTGTGAGTAAATGGCATAAGAGATTAAAAGAAAATTCAAAGGCTGTGACCTAGTTTTTTATAATAGAAATTTCAGATACGCAGTGCTAATTTGCGGAAGCTGACTATAGAAATTCATGTTATGAAACAACACTTTTGATAAAATGTGTGAATAGAAAATGTCGTATTATGACTAGTTTTTATTATGATAGGCGTTTTGGAATATACTTAGTTTAGTTGTTGGTTTTGTTAGAAAATCCTGATGTCTGTCTGTATTTTGATAATTTATAACTTCCTTGTGGTCATCTTTGTCCACTTTTCCAGGGCAGTGAAGCAGTTAGTAGTCACTGTGCTTGCATTTTAGTTCAAGACAAATACCAGGAAATTGTATGATATATCAGATGATTACTTTTAGAAAATTGGAGGGGCGTGCTATTATTTAGAGAGAATACTTTAGTATCCTGTATGAATACATGGGTCGTTTTTTATATGACCAGAAGTCTTAAGTGGACCTCTTGCTAGTTTCTCTTGTTCCTGTTCCAGGCTAATTTTTATGAGTTGTTCTGTTATACAATTGAATAGCTTTAATGGGATTCAATTATACAAAAATTATCCTCATCAAACATTGCTCATTGAGCACATTTTGGTTTCCCTCACTTGGAATGCTTTGTTCATTTTCCCGAATGTACTTTACAGGCTACTTCAACATGAATGGGAAGAAAGCAATGTTCAGATTCTGAAACTTCAAGCCAAGATGTTTACATATAATATCCCAACATGCCTGGCCACCTGGAAAATGTAATGCAACAATCATGTACATGTTTTTATAGCTATTGCTTTATTTGTAAGGTTTGCTCCAGACAGGTAAATTTGAAATGGCATCTTTTTTTTTTTTTTCCTGGGCAGATTTCTACTCTAGTTTAGATTTGTTTTTAGTACTTGCTGAGATTTTATACCAAGAGCGAGTGAGTTCTCATTAACAATTGCTTCTGAAAGCAGAAAGGATAGATTTTTAATTTTCCTTTAAGGAGAACATTTAGATAACAATACTGCTGTCGAACAAATATATCTGTTATAGTTTTAAAACCATTTCTTTTGAAATTTGAGGTCTTCCTCCCCATAGTCTGGTTTCTTGTTTCTTTTAAAGGTGTTAGTGCCATGTGTTTTTCACTAATACTTATGAGTATTTTTTGTGTGTGTGAACGTTATTTATGTTCAAAACACTCGTCTGTTTTATTATTGTAAAGTTGATAAAAATTGTTGAATTTTTCTTTTCACTATAGGTTACCCTCCTTGGAAGTTTAGCCTGTTACTTTCAGGAAGTTTTGTACTCAGATTCCCACAGTCAGTATTCTGCCAGTGGTGGTATCTCCATTTGTTCAAAGATATATAAATTTTTCTTCTCCCTTTTCTATATTCCTTTTTTTTCCTTAGAGCCATTGCTGCTGAGATTGTTCTAAAGGGGCAAAGAGAGGTAAGCCATCATTGAATATCAGATGGGTCCCTTTTTAAAAAAAAGTATTCTGCCCCTTTTGTTCACTTTTCAATTTAAACTTATTAAAGCATAAGTTTCTAAAAGCTCCAAATGTTTGGATTGGAAAGTCCAAAACCCAACATGCCCATTTTGTCTTGAATGTTATAGTATGAAGTATCATTCTTTAAACAGAGTTATGAAGGTGCTTTTCATCATGTTTTCTGATAGGATTGTGTATATATCTATCTTATAGGTCCACCGTTTATATCAGAGAGCCTTACAGAAGTTACCTCTTTGTGCATCACTGTGGAAAGATGTAATGCTTTTTCATCTTTTATTTTATCTTGAAGTTTTCCTATAAATTTTCTGCATGTGCCATATCCATTGATGTGGTGATGCTCAGACTCTAGCTAAGTCTTACCTATATGCTTCCCTGTCTTTTGCAGCAACTCTTGTTTGAAGCATCAGAAGGAGGTAAAACTGATAACCTGAGAAAACTAGTTTCCAAGTGCCAAGAAATTGGAGTCAGCCTAAATGAGCTCTTAAATTTAAACAGTAACAAAACAGAAAGCAAGAATCACTGAACACTGGGTGCAGTCAGTTCTAAGTCCTTATAATAATTGCCAAAATTATTGAATGATCCTTCAAGATTAGGCTGATCCCTGGCTAAGGTCTGTGTAAGACAGACAAGCATTACTGATCATATCAAGTTCCCTACAATATCCTGTCCTCAAAACCGGAAGCAATGAACATGACCCTCTTCAGTTGGATAAATGAACTTCCTGTTTGGCCTGCTACTGGGCCCTGCCAGATTCTCATAACATCATGTACGTAAGTATAGTTCCTCAAAGTGACTGACATTTATTTTAATTTTGTTTTGTTTTTGTTTTTATTTTTTACTTTTCCCCCTTTATGTTGTGCTATTCCTGGTTCACTTGACACTCTCTGATGCCTGAGAGGTTCTTGTTTGGGGTTTAATTTCCAGGGTTGTGTTTACAGTAAAAAGCAGGCAGTCCCTTTTGGTTCTTCCTTTTTAAACCTTTTGAGATTCTTCATTTCAGGATTTAAAAATTAAGCAGTCCATCTTAAGGAAAGTGTAACTGTCATGGCCACAAGTCTGCTAGTTGCACTTGAATGCTCTTAACAGGGTTGTTTATTGCCCTTTCTACATTCTGGACTCCTTGCCGAGACTGTTTAACTTGAAGATTAAAGAAACTATTGCAAATGCCAGTGCATCAGAACCTAAGAGTGGTCAAATATTATGTGCAATTTTTTTGTAAAGAAATTTTAATTTATAATAAAGTTTAACAATTTAAAGAACAGTTAATATTTGAACTGCTTTGTATTGAAATACTACTTTGTAGTATTAAAATTGTTTATATACAAAATATTTTGAATATAAGTTAACTTTTAAAAAAATGTTGCTGTCTTTTTTCACTTCTCACAGTCTGGTGGGAAAGGGTTGAAATAGAGGAGGTATTGGATATTCACAACTATATCAATACTTTCTTATACTGAATCCATTTTTGCATAAAAGTCTCCAAGGACTTTAATTCATCAGTAGGTGGACTCCGTTCTGTTTTGAGTGCAGTGGGTAATGAGGTTTGCACAACCGTTAAATTAAAATCATTCAAACTATAGTTTAACCAATTTTTACAAAGTGTCTCCTTACTCTAGTTTAAATAATTTGTTAGTGGCATGCAGTCTTTTGTTGAATATCAGTGTGATACAAAATACAAAGGAGACCTTGCTCTCCTGCACCCACCTTTCAGTCTACACTGGGTTGTTTGCACCTGGCAGAAAAATCGTTAATAATACAAATACTGCCACAAATATATGCAATTTAATTGTTGGAGGCAGAGCAGCAGCCATATGAAATACTAGGCGAACTTTGTAATACACTTACACAGAATGCAAGCATGTTGCAGAGCCTTGCCATGTGCTTGCCAGACAATGTGCCAATACTTCTATCAGCAGTGGTTATTTTGCCTTTTGTTTTTAAAGGGTACTTTGCATTGTGTATACAGGGCTCTGAGCACTCAGTTCGTTCATAAAACTCCAGTGGTACAAGCTGTACACTCTAACAACTCTAGGGGTCACCTATTCACATGTCTCTTAGGGTCACGCAGGCAGAGGCCCTAGCATATGTTAAGTGGCTGTTTCCTTTTAGATCAGTTGTCATATAGCCTTGTAAAATTATGAAACTATTTTACCAAAGTTACCTTGCCTTAAGAACTCACTCTCAGGCTACATTTTCTTTCTCTATTATTTTAACTCCACATAAAAATAATGAAAGTTGATATGGTTGTTACGGTAATGTGAATATAATATTTAAAGTCTTTCTTTTGACAGAGAAATGTTATACAGTAAGGAAAGACTAATCATTGAGAACTACCATCCCGCACACTCTCCTCCCAGCTACCTCCCCTACCTCCCACTACCCACCCACCCCAAACCATTCCTGACTGGCTGGAGGTGGAAGACCAAACAAAAGAGGCATTTTAGTTTATGGGGTTTTATGGAAATGGAGTGGCAGGTTGCAGTGTATTTTTAAACTTTTTTTCTTCATTTTAGAGAACATAACCTAATATTTGTATTTGCCTTTTAACGGAAAGTGGACCTTGTAACATTGCTGTCACTGAATTATCTAAGGCGGTTTGCTTTCAATTAAAGGGCATATAAACCTACATCATAAAGCAAGCAAGAATCTCCAGGTGCAACATCTAAGAGCTAAAGGCCCAAAGCAGGCAAGTAAAAGAGATGATTAAGACTGACAACAAACATAGCGGAACTTTATTGAAGATTGTAGCTCAAATATTTATTTTTTCATGGTTTTTGAAAAGTAGGACCATGTGGCTAGAACACAAAATAGAGCCAATATTCTTGGTTAAAGCTGTCATGTATTCATAGATAAGTCATAATTTCCTTGTCTGCTTTCATATCTGTATGTTAACATTAGTCAGTGCAAGTGAAGAGTGGGAAGATAAAATTTTGCTGACCTTTCAAGCTTGAGGATCGTGCCTGCAAATTTATCATTATCTCTCAGTGCAAATTAACAATAATTATACAAAACATTTTGTATCAAGAGCTATTTAAGAAAAAGCAGACTTCTAAGGGACATTTCTGGTATTGTTTCTTTTTTTTCCCTTCACAATTCTATATCTTTATCTTTCCAAGCTGTGGGCTTAATGTAGTGATAGAGCTAAGCTGAAAAAGAGTCCTTCCCCTTTTTTGTTTATTTTTTCAGGGCTCTATTGCATATGCCACAAAAAACAGCCCTCATTTTGTGCAGGTGTTCTGCAGTTATACATTTCTCTTTGGGGGAATAGCGATAGTGATCAGCCACCTAAGGAAGGACCTTCTGTCCCACCTTGCACTCATTCCTGTCCTCCACCACCACTCATAACCTTCCTCAGTAATAGTTATGCTCTACTTTTGGAACATTACAAAAGATATCTGTCATAAACATGAAAATATTTTTCTTTGTCTCTTTTTATTTTGTCTGATATCTTTGAAGGAGGTAATGGCAAACTCAGTCTTCCACAGATGGTAATATGGATATAAAATTTGTATCCACTTTCTATTTAGTGACCTTTACAACAGACACCAGAACATGTTTTGCAGTCAAAGTTATACTCTTATTTTCACTCCAGAATCATTTTGTGCTCTGAGCTTTTTGTATTAATGGAGATAATCAGAGCATCTACTGCCAAAATAAAACACTCAGTTTGGCACATCATGGCGATCAAATTTATGAGACTGCATGGAGATAGATTTGGCACTTCATGCTGGTACTCTTAATATAGAGATAAAGGAATAGGTCCCTGAAGTTGCTTATAGTGTAACTGAAGCAGAATAATATGTGTGCAAAGGAAACATCTCCAACGAGGCGCCTACCTTTGATTGATGGGTCTGAAAAGTATTCCTGGTAGAAAGTGAATTAGTAGCTAAATTATAAAAGAGGAGGAGGAGGAAGAAAATTGAGACTAGTAATATTTTCAAAAGTTGTGCTGTTCTGCCTGAATATTATGGAATGTTGCACATGTTTAAAAATGTTTTTAAGACTTTCTGGAAGCTACTTTGGCCTTGTACTGATTCATTCACAACTGACAATTCATTAGACCTGATGACAGACTAGACATGTAGAACTTCACAGTACCCTCATCTGTCTGGAAGAGATTCAGCTTGAGGTACCTTGTGCTTCGAAATCCGTATGAGCAAGGCCAGCTAAGAGTTATCTTATCAGGCTTCTATGTTAAAGATTTCAATTTAATCAATTTTGAACAGCCTTAATGTGGAATGTTCTGCTTGGAATTTGAACTTCTACTAACCCCCCTCCTTTTTTTTTAATTCCTTGGGTTAAAGTGAAATGTTACTTTCATCATTTATTAGTCTTTGCTAGCAGAGCACTATTTCAGTCCTAGGCAAGACCACAAAGTTATATTCCTTAATGCCCTTCAAGTATCATGGTTATTCTGTCTATAAGGAACAACTACCAAGAAGAGATGGCCCAAAGAATCTTCAATGCTTTAAACTGATTTTGGTTTTTCCAAATGACACATTTTATCCCAATACCAGAAATGTTTGCAATTAATGTGAAACTAGAAAGCTCAGAAAAAAATAGTTTGGTTGGGGAGCAATACCAAAAAAAATTGCACAAGCTTGGAAGGAATATATTTATATATATACTTCCTGATTACATCAAGAAAGTGAAAGTTAACAAAATAGGAGGATGGTACAATTGATCTCAAGTGATGTGACTGGTAAGTACTGATGGGTCTGACTGTTTTGGGCTTAAAACATTGCATAGAAGACATTGAATTGAATATAAAGAATATGTGAGTCAATTGCATTACAAATACCATAAAATAACACTAGTCTTTTTTTTTATTATAACACTAGTCTTTTAATTGCTTTTATGCAAGGCTTTTATAATTTTGGAGGCCATTCAGAGTGCACACAAAATGACTTCACAGGTCATCTTCTAAATCCAAGCATGAAAATCATCTGCAGGGCAAATTTTTTTTTCTTTTCTTTTTTTTTTTTTTTGGCATGGGCAGGCACCAGGAATCGAACCTGGGTCTCCGGCATGGCAGGCAAGAATTCTGCCTGCTAAGCCATCGTGGCCCGCCCGCAGGGCAATTTTTTAAAGTGTTTGTATTGCATTTGCCCTTTTTGGAGAACTTGAAAGCTCCAAGGCTGATTATCAGCTCAACCAAAATCAAGTGGATTTACAATATTGTTTGGTCATTCAAGCAAATTAAATTGACAATTATTCTTACCTGGTGAAGTCTCATGAAAGAGAATGACAGCCAACAGCCTAAGAGAGCTGGACCAGTTAGGAAGAGTTAAGGAAGGGACTCCGAACTTTTTGTATTAATGGAGATAATCAGAGCATCTACTGCCAAAATAAAACACTCAGTTTGGCACATCATGCGATCAAATTTATGAGACTGCATGGAGATAGATTAGGCACTTCATGCTGGTTGAACTGGAGCTAACAAAGACATAGTTTCAGAAAACAGGTGTACGGATATATGTGAGTGATTTAAAAAAAGTGTCTAGAAAATCTAGGTTTATCTCCACTACTATATAATCAGGACAGGCCATTTCATTGCTCCTTGTCTCTGTTTCTGCATGTACAGAATATGGATAGACGTGCACTTACCTCTGTTGAGAGATTATACTACATAATAGAAATCTTTAAAAAGACTAATATTTCATGCTGTGTTTGGGATCATTTTCCAAATATTCGAGGGCAAGGAAATGTGACAAAATAGCTGTTTGCTTCCTCTAGACATAATTTCATTTATGTCAGTTGAACATATGACCCTAGTAGTACTCAAGCATAAGTTAATGTCCCATGGTTAAGAAATACAACAAAAACTGTCATCTAAATTGAGGGGCTCATTTCTGGTTTTACCAAAATAGGTAAAAGTATCAATAGTTGGTCTTGACTTTGGATTTTTAAGAATCAATACGAAATTCCTGTCTGCTCCCACTTACAATTCAAAGAATTCTCAGCACTTTTTTCTGGGCTTTCACAATGTAATGGAGGATAAAAACTACCCCTTAATCCAGGACTCAGTTTTCACTTATTCTTGGGTCTAGGAAGAACTTTCATTGCTAATTTAAGGGCAGAAGAGAAGACAAAATATATCGCTTTCCAGACTTGATTATAGTTGCCTGTAAAGGGCAAGAAATTATTGACAGATTTAAGCTTACTTGTCCTTGTGGGCTAAAGGAATAAAAAGACCTAATTGACAAGAGGGCATGCATAAATTGCGTGATCCCCAAGCAAATCTTAGAAATATACTTTATTTTTAAAATATTTTTGACACACATGCATTCCATACAATGATGTAAAATCAGTGGTTCACAATCTGATCACATAGTTGTGTATTAATCGCAATGATCATTTTTTAGAACATTTGCATCACTCCAGAAAGAAAAAGAAAAAACTCATACATACCCCTTACCCCTTCCTTTCATTGACTGCTAATATTTCCATCTACCCAATTTATTGTACCCCCTTATCCCCCTACTATTAGCCTGCCAGAGTTTAATGGATGCTGGTAGAAGCTGAGACTCCTGGGTCAGGGATAAAGGGCAATTTATTACTTACAGCAATAGCAATGGCAAGAGAATCAGCATTTTTGCTCTAGGTCTCTGAGCTCTAGTCCCCACCGAATTCACAAAGAAAGCCAGGTTATGCCTGAATACATAGTGGTTGCAAGAAATATACTTTTAAGAGACGGAAATTGCCTCTTCTTAAAAAATTATTTTACTTTTTTTTTTTTTTTTGGCATGGTCGAGCACCGGGAATTGGGTCTCTGGCACGGCAGGTGAGAATTCTGCCTGCTGAGCCACAGTGGCCCGCCCTGTTTTACTTTTTATACCCTAATTAGGCCAAACCTGCTGAAGCTCTGTTCCCAGTGGTGAAAAGAGAAAAGCTCAGAATGCAAAGTAGAGGGCAGTTGGTTTATTGTTAATCAGCCCTTCTATATTTGGCCTGACTCATGAAAATAGCTATGGCTTACACATGATGGAAGGTTTTCTTTATTTATAAAGTCCAAATTGGTGGACCAAGATCGACTGGTGTGGCACTGCATGATCACAGAAACCTAGGCAACTTCTCTCATTGCTCTGCCCTGTGGGCCCCCATTCCCTAGAGGGCTGACGCATTTAGTTGTGCTGGTCATGTCCTGCACAATGGCACTTGAACAAAAGTGCTAGTAGAGGCTGAAATTATGCCTATAATCAGCTCATCAAACCACACACTAACACTGGTTGAGTCTGCCAGGAAGTACAGGGGCCTTTTCCTAATCCCCAGACAAAGAACTACCTGGACCCCACGTTCTATGGGGTTCTAAATGACATAACTATCATAAGGGCTTATTGACCTGATGATTCAAGATGGCTACTCCAGCTATTTTATTTGCATTCCATCAGTTGGAAAGAAAAATAACCTTTTTTTTTCTTTTTACAAACCTCTTTTTAACAGCCCCTCTAAGAAGCTGAGTATACCACACCTATTTATGCTGTATTGTTCAGTATTTAGAAACTTGGCCATACCACATGGATGTTTGGGAAATGTCTGTCTTTTGTTTGCTGTATGGGCAGCAAAAATGCAAGGATGAAGTAGAGAATATTTATTTGGTGAACAACTAAAGATGTAAACATCTTTGCCACACAACCATCAAATAAAGGAATCTTGCTCTTCTACCTAGTTTGCTTTGACACCATCAAAAAAAAAAAGGAACCATTAAAATCCCTTCTAGCTTCATAATTCTATTCTACAAGTCTTTAGTTTGTAATAGGTAAGCAGGAATCACATTTTCCAGACTTAACTGCTTGACATTGGCTCAAAGATGGGCATTTAATTAAAAACACACTTTGTCGAGGGTCTACTCTGTATCAGACACTGTTCTAGGCACCTGGCTTAGATTTACTAAATCTAATTATTATTTGGTTTATTAAAATCATTTAAGTTCTCTCAAGAATGCTGTGAGATATTGTTATATGGCCAGTTTACATATGATGAAGCTAAATCACAGAGAAGTTAAGTAGCTAAACCTTACTACAAAGGTAGTAAATGACAAATCCAGGAAGTTGACTCCTGAGCACATGCCCTTAATTGGCACCTCAAAACCCCTTAAGTAAATCTAGTTGGTCCACCCAGAGGCAATTTTTTGGCTTTTGAGGGAATTATTGCAGAAGAACCCTTTCGTTTTGATGATGTCATTAAGCTAGTAAAATGTCCTGGAGCTGCAGTGACTACTTGCCACTGCACTGTAGAGCCCACCAGGAATGAGGCCCAAGATAAAAGCACAGTTGAGAGGCTAATGTGTATTCCTGGTGACAGAATTGACGAAGATATATTCTGGTGACAGAGTATCTGGATTCACTGAGAACAGTCCTGTGCTTTCAAGTATCTAACATTTTTCATTTTAATTACTTTCCTTCCTCTGCCCCACCTTTTTAAAATTAACCTTCTCATGGGATTTAGTATGGGCCCTTGTCCTCTGGAAACCTAATAGGTTATCAAAACTCAGCTAAACATTTATGGACTATACATGTAGAAGGTCATTGAATTAGGTCATTTAACACTGAGGACAAGCAAATGGAGTAAATTCTTACAGCCACATGAATAATGCAATTTAAGTGGTAATTTATGTTGAGACCAAAAAAAAAAGGAAAAAGAGTAGAGAGAATTAGATATTTGGAGGTGGGGGTGGGTGCTGAGAGGAGAAGACAGATGTTTCAGGAAAGAAAGCAAAGCAATAGTGCTTAAATTTTCTTTCGGTTCACCTTGGATTCCAGGTGAATATGGAATGTGACCTTGGGCCAATTTACTTAACTCTTCTAAGCCAACATTTCATTTGTAACATGAGATTAATACTACCATTTATCTCACTTGTGGGTGTAAGGATAAAGTAAGATCATATAGGTATAAAGTAAGATCATACAGGTATGATCTCAGCCTCAGAGCTTTAGCCTCAGCCTGGAACATTGTTAAATACTAAGTAGCATTAGCTAGGCATCGCAGATGCGAGACTAGAGGCTGTTTGAGAGAAGAAGGCTTGGAAATTTGTGTTAGGGTTGTGTTTCAATATAGGAAAAGGTTTGTGTGGTGGAGTCTAATTATTGATTAAAACTTTCTGAAAGGAAAGATCTAAAGAACGAGTAGGGACAAAGAAAGTGGAATAATCAATTAAGATTTAATTTGGATTGATACTTATTTGGCAAAATAAAGGTATGATGAAGATTTAGAAACAAAAATGGTTTTGATGAATAGGGATGGCACTCGCAAAGAGATGAAAAGAGGGTCTGGCTTTTTTAAATTGGGGATTCACCAGTGTGAAATATGTTGAAGACAAGATAACAACGATCTAGGCTCTTATTACTTAGGGCACTTCTAGATCTACCTCATTGAAGATACCTGGGAGCTTGTTAGAAATGCAAAATTTCAAAAATACTAAAAGAAAAAAAAAAAAAAGATGAGGAAATGAATGGCCCTGGGAGTTAAATGATGGCCCGAGTTCACACAGCTAAAAAATGGCAGGAGTCAGGAGTCGAACCCAAGACTCCCTGGCTGAAGCTGCAGAGCATTACCAGCTCAACTGATCTCGCTCAAGATGACCCACCTTGGCGACCCTGCCTTTAGCAGACCTCGGTTGAGTTCTAAGAGATGTAGGAGGAGATGAGGCAATTGATGTGGCTGTCAATGTCATGGGACACGGGAGCTTTGTTTTCCCTTGAGTTGCTGGGTAACCTTTCTAACCTAGAAGATGGGAACATAAGCCCTGCCCTTGTCTCCTTCACAAAGATGCCTTGAGGATGAAATATATATTTAAGCCATTCAGAACACGTGGTGATTAATAATGCCGTTGTTCCCCGTGTGACCAAAACCTGAAAAAACAAAATGAAATATACAAAATAAATTAAGCATAAGGTAATTATTAAAGAAAGAAAGAAAGAAATACAGAATTTCTGGCCCCATCCCATATCTACTGAACTGAAATCTATATTTTAATAAGAGCCTTGGGTGATTTTATGCACATTAAATTTTGAGAAGCACTTCCTAGGCTAGATAGAAATGCATGGATTTCCATTGTTTAAAATGAACAATTGTGGTCCCAAGTCATTGGGACATCTTTTAAATGTCCGGAATACACTGACCACAAGTCACACAGTTTTCTTTAGACTCCTGTGTAATTATGAGATGTGTGCTAGCTGTGTATTAGAGGTACACCACTAGCCACTCATATACATCCTCATCAGTGCTGTTTAGTCTCCACAAGATTTAAATCTTGTGCTTCTGAAATTTAAGCAAACAATAGTTCCTTGTTTGTTCACAGGATGGTTGTATTAGTTATCTCTTGCTGGATAACAAATGACCTTTAAATGTTTTAGCCTAAAATGACATTTATCATTTTATAATCTCTTTGGGTCAGGAATACAGGAGAGGTTTAGCTGGATGGAGTGACTCAGGCTCTCCTAAGAGGCTGCATCAAGCTGTTGCCCAAGGCTGCAGTCATGAGGTTGGTCTGGGCCTGAAGGATTCCCTTGAGAGCTTACTCATAGTTTTCAGGCCTTGTCTACTCACAACATGATCATCTCTAAAGGCTTTCTCCGGAGTGAGTAACCTGAGAGATAGAGAAAGAGGACAACGAAATTGGAAGCTGCACTATTTTATAACCTAATCTCAGATACAACATACCATCACTTCTGCCACACGCAATAGTCATATCGACCAACTGGTGTGATATGGGAGAAGATAACACAGGGGGTGAATTTCAGAAGGTAGAAGTCATTGGGAGTCAACTTGGAGATGGGCTACTAGAAGCAATATCCTTTACGCAACCAAATTCACCAACAGCTTCTAGTGCATCTTGGACAACTGGGGGCTTTTTCATCTCCCTGGAGAGGAGGGAGATGATACAATGAACCGATTAGCAAATCTCACACCCATGCTCAAACTATCTTAATGGCTACTGATCTAAGGAAAAATGTGTTTTACTCTCAATCAGGTGTGGAGGAGGGGATATAAGGAGAAACACCTATTCAACTAAGACTGCCTTTGCATTCCAAACAATTTGGGTATCTGAGCAGGCCTAGTAGTTCTTTAATCTAATTTTATCTAAAAGCAGGAAATATTTTACTTGAAAATTGTCAGACAGATTCCTCTAAAGAGGTCTTATCTGACCTTCCCAAATCAAAGCTTGGCTTGTTTATCCAAAGCCAAAAAAAGCAATGGAGTCTAGCCAAATGTTAGGAAAACTTTCACAACTTCTCTGGTCAACAGATTGCAAATATTGAAATAAGCTTCTATAACTTTGGTATCATTATCCTTTGAAATGAGAAAGCATCCTGCTTCAGATGAAATCATTTGCTTTTTTTTTTTTTAGAGAACTTCTAGGTTTATAGAAAAATCATGCAGAAAATAGAGTTCCCCTAGAACCCCTCTCCACACAGTTTTCCATATTATTAGCAATTTCTATTAGTGTAATTTTGATTCAATTGATGGAACCATTATCTCAATATAATAACCATATTATCATCATTATGGTATTAACTATAATTCATTGTTTACCTTAGGCTTCATTGTCTTGTACAGTCCTATCATTTAACTTTTTTTTTATTGTGAAACATAACATATATACATAAAAGCAATAATTTTCCAAGTACATTTTAACAAGTAGTTATTGAACAGATTTTAAAGTTTGGTATGGGTTACAGTTCCACAATTTTTTATTTTTTAGTCCTATCATTAAAAAAATTGTTCTGGTAACATATGCACAACTTAAATCCTTCCCCCTTTTATTATTAGAGAATTTGTAGATTTACAAAAAAATCATGCATAAAATACAGGCTTTCTGGGTGTATGGTTGGTTCAGTGGTATAATGCTTGCCTTGCATGTGGGAGACCCAGGTTCGATTCCCGACCATGCACCGCTCCCCTCCCCCCCCCAAAATACAGACTTTCCATATACCACCCTGTTTTCAACACCTTGCGTTAGCATGGTACATTTGTCACAATTCATGAAAGAACATTTTTGTAATTGTATGTTTATAGTCCATTGTTTACAATATGGTTCACTTTGTGTTATACAGTCTTAGAATTTAAAAAAAATTCTATTAATGTATATACAACCTAAAATTTCCACTTTTAACTGCAATGGTGTACTGTCATCACCGCCATTCATTACCAAGGTTTTCCATCACCCCAAACAGAAATTCTATAACAATTAAGCATTAACTCCCCCTTCTCTACCCTACCCTGGACCCTGGTAAACTGTATTTTAGTTTCTGACTCTATGAGCTTGCTTACTCTAATTATTTCATATCAATAAGTTCATACAATATTTGTGCTTTTGTGTCTGGCTTATCTCATAAACATCATGTCTTCAAGATTCATCAGTGCTGTTGCATGTATCAGAATTTCATTCCTTTTTATGGCTGAATAATATTACATTGTATGTATAGACAACATTTTGTTTATCCAGTCATCAGTTGATGGATACACTGGTTGCTTTTATCTTTTGGCAATTGTGTGTAATGCCACAGTGAACATAAGTGCACAAATATTTGTTTGAATCCTTGCTTTCAATTCTTTTGGGTATGTAACCCAGAAGTGGGATTGCTGAGCCATATGGTGATTCTATGTTTAACTTTTTGAGGAAATACCAAACTATCTTCCACAGTGGCTGTACCATTTTACATTCCCATCAACAATAAATGAGTGTTCTATTTCTTCACATCCTGTCCAACATTTGTAATTAATTTTTTTAAGGTTAGCCATTCTAGTGGGTGTGAAATGGCATTTCATTATGGCTTTGATTTATAATTCCCTAATGGATAAAGATCTTGAGTGTCTTTTCATGTTTTTATTGGCTTTTCTACTTTGGAGAAATATCTATTTAAGTCTTTGGCTCACTTTTCAATTGGGTTATTGTCTTTTGGTTGTTGAGTTGTAAGATTTATATATTCTGGATATTATACCCTTATCAGATATGTGGTTTCCAAATATTTTCTCCTATTAAGTAGGTTGCCTTTTCATTTTCATAATAAAATCCTTTGATGCACAAAAGTTTTTAATTTTGATAGGTCCCTTTATTTTTTCTTTTGTTGCTTGTGCTTTGGGTAAAAACTAAAGTAAAAAGCAAAAAACAAAAACATGGTCTAACACAAGATCCTGAAGGTGTTTTCCTACATTTTCTCCTAGGAATTTTATAGTTCTGGTTCTTTTATTTAGGTCTTTCATCCATTTTAAGTTAATTTCTGGATATGGCATGTGATAGATGTCCTCCATTCTTTTGCATGTGGATATCCAGTTCTCCCAGACCCATTTGTTGAAGAGACTATTCTTTCCCAATTGTTGGATTCGACAGCCTTGTCAAAAATCAATTGGCCATAGATATGAGGATTTTTTTCTGAACTTCCAATTTGATTCCATTGGTCTATAAATCTCTGTTTGTACCAATACCATGCTCTTTGACCATGGTAGCTTTGTAATAAATTTCAAAGTCAGGAAGTGTGAGTCCTTCACCTTCATTTTTGGTTTTAGCTATTCAGAGCCTCTCTACTCTTCAAGATAAATTTGATGTTTGGCTTTTCCATTTCTGCAAAGAAGGATGTGGGATTTTGATTGGGATTACACTGAATCACTCTGGATACAATTGACATCCTAACAATGTTTATTCTTCCACTCCAGGAACATCAGATGTCTTTCCATTTGTTTAGGTCTTTGATTTCAATGATTTGTGTTTTGTTGTGTACAGGTCCTTTGCATCTTTGGTTGAATTTATTCCTAGATATTTTATTCTTTTAGTTCCTTTTGTAAGTGGAATTTTTATTGATTTGCTCTTCAGTTTACTCATATTAATATATAGAAACATTCTGAATTTTCATATTGATCTTGTACCTTACCATTTGCTGAATTTGTTTATTACCTCTAGTAGCTTTTTGTGGATTTTTAAAATCTTACTATATATGGGATCATGTCATCTGCAAACAGGGAAAGTTTTGCTTCTTCCTTTACAAATTTGGATACCTTTAATTTATTTTTCTTGCCTGATTTTTCTGTCTAGAACTTCCAGTACAAGGTGGAAAAACAGTGGTGATGGTGGGCACCCTTGCCTTGTTCCTGAAAGTTTTCAGTTTTTCACTATTAAATATCATGTTAGCTATGGGTTTTTCATATATGCTCTTTATCCTTATCAAGAAGCATTGCTATATTTGTCAATATGCCTTTTCTGTATCAGTTGAGATGTTAATGTGTTTTTTCCCCTTTGTTCTATTCATGTGATGTATTACCTTACTTGATTTTCTTATTTTAAACTATCCTTGTACACCTGGGCTGGATCGTACTTCTTTATGTTGTGCAATTCTTTTAAAGTGCTGTTGAATTAGCTTTGCTAGCATTTTGTTGAAGATTTTTGCATCTATATTTATATAGCATTTGGTGTGTGGATTTTTTTTTTTTTTTTAGTTGCATGGGCACCAGGAATCAAACTGGGTCTCCAGCATGGCAGGCGAATATTCTGCCTACTGAGCCACCATGGCCCACCCTGGATTTTCTTTTATTGTGATGTCTTTATCTGGCTTTGTATTAGGCTGATGTTGGCTTCATAGAATAAATTAGGGTGTGTTCTCTCCCTTCAATTTTTTGGAAATGTTTCAGCATATTGGTGTTGATCCTTCCTGGGATGTTTGGTAAAATATGCCAGAGAAGTCATATGGTCCTAGGATTTTCTTTGTTAAGGAGATTTTCTTATTATTACATCTCTCTACTCGTTATTGGTCTGTTCAGTTCTTCTATTTCTCCTTGTGATAGTGTAGGTAGTTTATGTGTTTCTAGAAATGTGTTCATCTCATCTAGGTTATCTAATTTGTTTGACATACAGTTGTTCCAACAATGCTCATAATCAGTTTTATTTCTGTGAGGTTGGTAGTAATGTCCCCCCTTCATTTCTGATTTTAGTTATTTGCATCCTCTCTTTTTTAATTTGTCAATCTAGCTAAAGGTTTATCACTTTTATAGATCTTTCCAAAGAAGCAACTTTTGGTTTCATTGAATCTCTCTCTTGTTTTTTTTATTTATTCTCCATTTCCTTTATCTCTGCTCTAATCTTTCTTATTTCTTTCCTTCTGCTTGCCTTAGGTTTAGTGTCTACTTCTTTTTCTATATCCTCTAGTTGCTGGAGACCTTTTTTCTTTTCTAATATAAATATTTAGAGCTGTAAATCTCCCTTTCAGCATTACTTTTACTGCATCCCATGAGTTTTGGTATGTTGTGGTTTGTTTTCATTGGCCTCATGATATTTCCTAATTTCCTTTGTGATTCCTTCTGTCTCATTGATTATTTAAGAGTGTGTTGTTGAATTTCCACATTTTGTGAATTTTTCAAGTTCTTCCTCTGTTATTAATTTCATTCGATTGTGGTCAGAAAAGATACATTATATGATTTCCATATTTTTAAAATTCATTGAGCCTTGTTTTGTGACCTAGCATCTGGTCTATTCTGAGAATGTGCCATGTGCACTAGAGAAGAATGTATATTCTGCTACTGTTGGGCAAAGTGTTCTATATATGTCTGTTAAGTCTAATTGATTTATAGTATCATTCAAGTCTTCTATTTCCTTATTGATCTGTCTTCAATAAAGTTCTGTTCTTTACTGAAGCCAACGTATTAACGTCTCCTACCAATAATATAGAACTTTCTAACATTAGTTAGTTAAACATCTTAAACTGCACCATCCTGCCCTGTCACCTTCAAATTAATCATTGTTCTCAGTCTGAACTCCTTTCTTGGGCTTTTTATTGGCTTTGGCAAGAACTGGAGACTCCTCAGTTGCTGCTTCACAAAAGAGGTACCAGTACCACACCATACAAGTACCCTCATATCAGTTTTGGACATAAAGTCTATTTTATCCTATATTAGTTTAGAGACTCCAGATTTCTTTTGATCACTATTTGCATGTATATATTTTTCCATTCCTTCAATTTCAACCTAAGTCTTTGAGTTTTAAGGCAAGTCTCTTGTGAGTAGTATACTGATGAATCATGCCTTTTTGTCCATTCTGCCAATCTCTGTCTTTTGACTGGGAAAGTTTAATCCATTTACAATTAAAGCTACTATTGATAATGTAGGAGTTTCTTCTGATATTTTGCTATTTTATTTTTGTAAAGCTTACACATTTTTTTAATTCTCAATTCTCTTGATTTCTACTTTCATATTTATTTGATTTTTGGTTTTGTACTATCTTGACTCCCTTTTCATTTCCCTCTGTATATGTTTTTCAGATATTTCCTTTCAATACACTGTCTAATATCCTTTCCTCTCAGTCTGAAGAACTCCCTTTCGCATTGTTTGTAGGGCAGGTCTAGTGATGATAAATTCCCTCAGCATTTGTTCATCTGGGTATGTCTTAATCGCTCCTCATTTTTGAAAGACAGTCTTGCTTGATTTAAAAATTCTTGGTTGGCAATTGTTTTCTTTCAGCACTTTAAATATATATATATATTCATTATATATATATATATATATTTTTTTCCACTGACTTCTTGCTTCTATGGTTTCTGAGGAGAAATTGGAAGTTAATCTTATTTGGACTCCCTCGTACATAAGAAATTACTCTTCTCTTGCAGCTTTCAGAACTCTCTTCTTGTCCTTGGCAATTGACAGTTTGACTGCTTTGTGATAGGCATGGTTTTTTAGAGTTTATGATGGTTGGGTTTCATTGGAATTCTTGAATGTGCATATTTTTATCTTTCATCAAATTTGGGAACTTTTTTGCCCCTATTTCTTTAAATATTCCTTCTGCCCCTTTCTCTCTGTCTTCTTCTAGGAGTCCCATATTGTATATGTTGGTATGGTTGATGATGTCCCACAACTCAGTCTCTGTTCACTTTTTCATTCTTTTTTCTTTTGCTCCTCAACCTGAATCATTTCAAATTTTTTTTTTTGAATTCACTGATTCTTTATTCTTCCAGCTCCAATCTGCTGTTGACACTCTCTTGGGAATTTTTCATTTCAGTTATTATTGTCTCAAATCCAGTATTTTCCTTGGGTTCTTTAAAAAAAATCTCTTTACTGATTCTCATATTTTTTATTCATTGTTTTCTTGATGTATTTTGTTCTTTCTCTGTGTTTTCCTTTATCTCCTTGGGCATATTGTAGCTCATTTAAAAAAATCTTTGTCCAGTATGTCCAAAGTCTGGTGTTCCTAGAAGGTAGTTTGTGAATTTTGTCTTCTTCCTTTGACTATATCTTCATTTTTGTTTCTTTTTTTCTTATAATCTTTTGTTGACACTGTACATTTTAATATTTTTTAAATGCTAACTTTGGGATTTTGTCCCTCAGCTGCCTGTTTTTTAAGTTTATATCCAGCTAGCAATATGACAGAGATATCCTTGAGTAGCAAGAGCTAACAAAAACAAACAAACCAATGCAAAAAATACCTTTCACAGTCTTTGCAAATAGTTTCTCTGTTGGTTGCTGCTTTCCTTCAGAGTTTATTCCTCCTATTGAAAGAATCCTTTCTGTCTTCTTTGAGCCTGTAGCTTTCTCCTAGGCTTCTGTTAGTTCCTGGCTTTAGAAATTCTCCCATTTACAGGTATTCAAATATCCCCTCTGCCTCTTATGAAATAGACTCCCCCCACTTCACCCAACCCTACCCCCACCCTGGCTGCTCTGTTGTATGTCTTAAAAAAGGATAATTCTTTGCCTCAGCCCACTTTGACTTAATTCAGTCTGACACCACTTTATCTGTTCACACTCTGCTTCTTCCTATAGGGTAAATTATGGGAGGTGAGCCAGAGAGGTATTTCCTATTCAGTCTTTCATACTGCCATTGGATAGATTGGCACCAGCATACAGGCACCACAGTATGAACATAGGAATAACTTTGTTCCTTTTGGAATAGAGCCAGGGACCCATAAATGGAGTACAGGCTGGGTCCACATTGTACCAGGATGGAGTGAGGGCAGGCCCAGAAGGGTATCATGAGTTTCTCCTTCCATTTCTAAAGCTGTTTTCTTATTTTACACTGCCATCTTGATCAAATAGAAGTCCACCTGCTTTTTTTAAAAAAACTTAAAAGAAATTGTATAACATTTATATAAAGCAAAGAAAGAAAAAAGCAATAAAATTTCAGAGCACTCTTCAACAAGTAGTTACAAGACAAATCCCAGAGTTTGTCATGGGCTACCATACCATCATCTCAGATTTTTCCTTCTAGCTGCTCCAGAATATAGGAGGATAGAAGGAATAATTTTTTTTATCACAGTTGACTTTTTTTCTTTTTTTGTGATAAATAGCATATATACCTCCCCCCCCCAAAGACAATAAATTGCAAAGCACAACACAGCAATTAGTTGTAGAACAGATTTCAGAGTTTGGTATGGGTTACAATTTCACAATTTTAGGTTTTTACTTCTAGCTGCTCTAAGGTACTGGAGACTAAAAGAAATATCAGTTTAATGATTCAGCAATATTATTTGTTTGTTAAGCCCTACCTTCTCTGTATAACTCCACCATCACCTTTGATCTTTCAATCCCACTCTTTAGGTTTACGTGGGCTATGGCCATTTTAACTTTTTCATGTTGGAAGGAGCTGTCAATAATATGGGGTAGGGAGACTACCTGCTTTTTAATCAGCTCTGTGAGTCTTTACTCTCTAGTTTCCCACACTGAACCAGCCATGTCATCAACCCACCCACTCTACATCCCATTGCACACGATTTATTAAAATTGCAAAGGTCAGTTGTGTAGAAGAGCTATTGCTGTTCATTTCCACTGATTTTTTTTGCTGGGGTATATCCCTCCAGTCATACATCAAAAAGATCTAAACTTTCCTCCAGGTGTTCTGAATACCAGAGATTGCAGCAATCATTTCTATTAATTAAAAAAATTATAACAACCTTTTTGTAATTATTGTAACAAAGCAGCATATCAAAAATTCTCATTTTCCATTGAGAAATAGCATAATGTTAATCAGAAGCAATGACATCTTGTTTACTTTAGATCATAGCCCCCACTCCATATTCCCAAACTGTCAATTCTGCTCTTGTTAAAATAACAAACAAGATTACTAACATTCTTGGATAAAAAGCACAATTTTTGTTTTTTTATTTCTTGTGGATCTCTTTCTTATTGCTGTTTCAAATAATATCAAGTAAGATCTTTTTCTTATTGTGGAAAGGAGATGTATAATTTGAGGAGTTAATCAGGTAAGTATCAGACATATATAAACAACAATTCCCTCTAATTTAAATAAAATCTTTCCCGTAATAGATATATCTCCATGATTTTTTTACTGTTGATTTTTTAATAAATATTTTTATTGTACCAACAAACATACAAACATTCTGACATACAAATGTTCTATACATAGTGCACAATTAATAGTTCACAATATCATCTGTGTATTCATCTCTGTGTTGATTTTTACAGTTAATTGGAAATTGAACATTGTGGTAAGTGCAGTAAAATCTTGAATGGAGCAGTAGCACAGCTAACATTCAAAGACCTTACAGTGGACTTCCAAGTAGCATTTATAGTTATATTTGAATGTAGACATCTTTGTAATTGGCAAATATTTCAAACCACATAATGAGGATGTAATGCAAAAAAAAAAAAAAAAAAAATGAGTAAAGCTCTTTGAATCTCCCATAATGCCCACCTGAGAATTACTCCTACTTTCTACTTTGTGTTGGAAATAGCACAATAGAATTGCCTTTCAGATTGTCTTTACATAGTTTACTAATCCAAGCTGCTAGTATGTAGTAAAGTACGGAACGTAGAGTTGGTCAACAGATAATATGTTTAAAGCTAATATACTTCTAAGTTAATAACCTTTTAATGTGGTTTATTTTTTTCAACACCAGTCCGCTCACATACTCTCTCACATCTCTTTCTGGATCCTGGATACTGAAATTAATTTCATGCTAATGGATTCCTGAAGAATAGTGGTAAAATGCTATTTCACTATTCATGGAGAGTTGATATCTCCTCCATGAAGTTTCACTGATACTTCATCTTTTTTTCTGTAAGAATTGAGTACTTATAATTTATATGTGGCTCAATTAAAGCTTATCAATTTATATTATAGTTATTTATGTCTCCTTCCCTTCTCCTCCCTCTCTTCAGACTTTGAGATCTAAAGGCAGGCAACAATGTGTCTTTGATTTAGTATAAATTAACATTAGTTGACTCCTTACATGGTGCCAGGTGCTGTACTAGATACAAAGTATACAAAGTTAAATGAAACTTAACGCCTTTTACATAGCGCTACACACTGGCTAAAAGTAACATTTATTGAGTTTAACCAGGTGTCAAACACTTTCTAAATGCTTTATAGACATTGACTTATATAGTCCTCATAGAAACTGTATGATGTTGGTTGTTTTATTACAGTGCATATTTATGATTTATTTTGCTCTTTCTTTGAACTCTATAGTTAATTGGAAAATGAACTTTTTCATTTTGTTGACAAATGCAGTATATTGTGGGTATTTTATTAGTTCTGTTTTATGGATGTGCACTCTAAAGGCCTGGATTTTGAGGAAACTTACTCAAGATCACAAAACTATTAAGGACTAGAGCTAGGATTTGAACCCATACTTTCTGCCACCCAAATCTGAGTGTTCAATCACTAAGTTATATCACGCCTCAGAGTAATCACTCAATGAATGCTTCCTGAACAATTGAATTAGCCTGATGTATGCTACATAAATTCTTTTAAGACAAACACAAAGGATGTAGATGTTCATAGAATTCTCTAAGTGTTTCTCTTGGTCATTGCTCTAGTTAAGATGTTCACTCATTTTTCTTTTTTTGCTTTTTATTTTATTTTTTTTTGTTTGTTTTTTTTTTAGAAATCATTCCATTCTATATATGCAATCAGTAATTCTTAACATCATCACATAGATGCATGATCATCATTTCTTAGTCATTTTTCTTTTATATGAAATAAAATTCCTCATGTATGCCTGTACCACTCCTCTTTTCTCTAGACTCAGGACAGCCACCTTTCTTTTCCTTTTGTTTCCTGTTCTCACTTGAGCAATAACTCAGTTCCCCTTCAAAACCCTTCTCCTATAGGCACACGGCAGGAATTCTTAAACTTTAGCAAGCATCAGAATCATTTGGAGGCCTTATTAAAACACAGATTACCAGGTTCTATTCCCAGAACTTTTTATTCAATAGATCTGGAGTGGGGCTTGAGATTTGAATTTCTAACAGATTCCTGCGATCTTCACTTGGAAAAATCACCGGTGTTCAAAGAAAAGTCCCTGAGACCCAGCTTCACTATTGAGTCCTCAATAAAAGTTAACTTTTATCATGGGTTACCTTTTATGGACAAATCTCCACTTAATATATATTTAGTAATAAAAATAATTAACTATTAGCAGTAAAAATACATTCCTCATTCTTTATACGTCTCCATGAGGAAGCTTCATGAATGTCTCTATCCTGGCCGTTCAGCCCACTCCCCAACTTCTCCAAGGGCAGGAGGAGTGACAAAGCTCATTGGTGAGTTTGGATGGCCAAGCCCTTTCCTCTTTCTTTCTCTCTTTAAATATGGAAGCTGACTGCCCACAGGACCCGTGCATTCTGCCGCATGAATGGTTTGCTGTGGTCATCCAGTGTTGCCTGTAGAGAGAGGAATGAATGTGACTAATTCTGGAAAGCCCACTTGCCTAGATATATAAGCCACATTCTGCAATACTGTTGATTATTGTTAAATAATGTGACAGATTGATCTTTAGCTATTTAGTTACCTTTTCCTATTCCTCACTTCTTTAGAACTCAGGCAGAGAGAAATCCTATTCCCCCTCCTGATGTGTCCTTCCCTGGGGAGGAAATTCTCTTAGTGTAATATGGTTGGAAGCATTCCATCATCTCCCTGACGTCCCCCAAAAGGAGGATAGGTGACATATTTTATTCAGAGGTACCCAGTCTCTTTTTTTTTTCTCCCTCTGTTCCTGCCCACCAGAAGGTTATGTTTGGTTTGGTTCTTCTATTCTGGTAAGATCTGTGGTGGCCCAGTGTTGCCTGTGACTCCGTGGACAAGTCTGCCTAATTTCCAGGCCAAGTATTAGAAGCCTGTTTACCTACAGATAAAAGCCCTGTTCTCCATGATCAACTTTATCAGTAATAAAGGTGATGTTTGATTTCCATCTGCCTTACTATTTGTCCTGTTTCACAATAGTTTCAGAATAAAGGCAGTGAACAGAGGCTCTATTTATTGGGCCAACTCAAACTCCAATAGCTAAACATTAATCGAGTACTGACAGCATACTAAAAACTTAACATATTAATACATCGTCAGGGTAAGCTATGAGGTAGAGGCTATTATTATCCCCATTTTATAGATAAGGAAATTGTCATTTAGAGGAGTTGAATAACATGCCTGAGGCTGATAAATGATGGTGTTGGCACTAAAGCCCAGGGCTGTCTGAATCTAGAGTCTTTGCACTCTTGTTGTCCAAATTTCCAACCTAAGAACAGAAAGAGAGTTTTTTTTTAATAATCCAGAGTTTTAGGTAAAAAAATTCCATCTGTATGTACTGTGTATATTTTATACACAGTATAAATGCATACTTCATTTTGAATATAATATAAATATAACTTATATAACATACAGAATAAGTAAACATAGCAAATGTTGGAGAAAATAGTGATTTGTGGAGGGCTTGGTGGTTCATCCCTGTATCTCTTCCCCCACCCTCCAACTCCTTAGTCAGTGAAACCCATGCCTGGGCTGGGGGAGGGAAAGACTTTACCCAGGCACTTAGGAAAGACAACATGGCTGTATCTTTAAGTACTAAGGACAGTGGGGATGGACATTTTAGTCAGAGAATGTTTGTTTTGAGGGACAACAATTAACAAAAAGCCCCTTAAGTTAGCTCACGTGAAAAAGGGGTGTAAACAACTGGCAACTTCCTGGAGATTTAAAAACAGGATAAAAGGCACAACTAGGCTATGCAGGGAGTAGAATTTTCTAGAATGTCCATCTATTCCTTTCTGCTTGCTATGCCTATCTTTTGTTTACTTCTGCAGAGTGGCATTTTCTGTTTTCCTAAACTTACGTTTCCACGTAATTTTGGCTTCCCATGGTGTTAATGACAGCCAAAATTCTGTTTTCTCTTTCAGTTCAATCTTCTTACCATCATCTGACTGAACTAGTCTCTCTCAGTTTACTCATTCCAAATTTTTGGGAAAGAGAATCTGATTAGCCTGGCTTGGGTCAAGTGGATAGGGAACTTGATAAGGATTGTGGCTGGGAAGCAATAGCAAATATGGGGCATGGGCTGTCTCTCTTCCTAAGGAACATCACAATTAGCCACATAGACAGAACAGACTAACCAAGAGCCTGCTACCCCCAGACACCTCAAAATGTCCTTGCCCCTGGTCCACTGCAGAGGGAAATGACCCTGGCTTGTTCTTTTAGCGTAGATAACCAGGGTCTTGACCATGTGGTCACGTGATCCTGACTTCTCTCTGTCACCACCAGGACTAGTTAGAGCATAAGAAGTCATGTGACCCCAGAGGCAGCCTTTCTAGAGTCTGGACAGAGACCCCTGGGATGGCCCAGCCCCCAAAGCTCTGACCCATGGCTACCACGGGATCAGCCAGATTCTTTCCCATCTAGAGTAGGAATGGAGGATGCTGAGGCAATGAATAGTAAGTGCAGATCCCAAAGGGACTCCTGGATAGTAGGGGGAAGGAAGAACAATGGGTCTAAGACATGAATAGGCCATTTTATAGATAAATAAAGCTTTGAATCAAGAAAAGTTACAGAGATGAGTGACGCAAAGATAAAGAGAAACTGGGTCATCGTAATAGCGACAGAGCGATCCACAAACATAAGGGGGCCCTAAGAATACCCCATCCCTAGAGCTGAGTTCTCCAACACCATGCCAAGGGCCTAAGGCCCAGTTTCATTGCCTCTGGATTCCCGTGGGATTCCTGTATTTCTTACTGCTTTGTGTGTCTTCCCAATAACTCCCTGCTCTTCCTCATTACCTGTGATCAAAATGAACCTCATTGACCACAGTCACTGAATGCTTCACCTCAGCTTCTCAATGTTTACAACCTGGGATGGAGAATGGAGAGAAGGAAGAAGATCGGCAAGCAGGAAGTAGAGTGAGAGAGAGACATACAAGGATTTCAAACAGCTAAAGAGAAAATCAAATGCGTAGTGTGTCAACTTTGTTGTCCACTGTTTGATGCTGGCAGTTTCTGTGACTGTGTGCTGTGACTCTCTGGCTTGCTTGACCTTTACTTTCCCTTTTCACTGCCTTGGGAGAGATGGTAGTAGAAGGAACAGACTTCAGAGCTGCTCAAACCTTAGAGAGTTGATATTGTTTCATCGGTCGCTTCGGGGAAAAGATCAGAGTCAATCAAGAGCTGGAGAAATTAGGGGACTTACCTACTATTCCATAGCAGGTCACTAAGAAGGGGATGTAAATTCTGTCTTTATCCTCCACTGCCATTGAAATGCCCACTCGCTCATGACACTGAGCTATGTGCTCTAGTTTTCAGGATCTTGGTTTATCTCACTGATTTCCCAGCAATCTCCTGAGTCTCTGAAATTCCTTCCAAGAAGAATAACACAAGAATTCATCTAAAGCATTGGGAATTGGGAAGTTAGCTATTATTTGATCCATATTCTCACTCACTGTAATAGATTTTCTTTGGTATCTAAGATACCTGGTGATTGACTCTTAGAAAGGTTGAGCCCCAACTCTATCTCCCTAAATTGTTCTTTCTAGTCCTTTGAATGAGTATCTGTTTACTCTATCACTGTCTTTCAAGTGCTATTAAGTAAAACCTATGTTTTAGTCCCACATCCTCATCTTTGATGTTGGGGAGTCACTTTTCCCTCTGACTTTCACTTTCTTCATCTGCAAAATGGCAAGTCCTTGCTTTTCTCATTCTATAGCATTGTTGGAAAGGGGGAAAAAGAAAACAACCATTTATTAAATATTTGCTACACTACAGGTAATGTGTTAAGAATTTTATTCACACTGAGTTATTAATACTTTCAACTTCTTGAGACTGATGGAAGTACTGAGGGGAAAGTTTAGGCTGAGAAAAAATATTTTGTCCAAAGCTAACATGACTAGTAAAATAAAACTGAAGATTTGAATCCAAGTCTGTCTGGCAGCAAGCTCCTGGGTTTAACCATTTTTCTGACCCACATTCTATGAGTTGGTACTTAAGAAAGCACTTAATAAATTTTAATTATTTGAATAGTTCAAATGTTTCCCCCTTAGCTTTCTCCTGTCCAGGTGAGGCACTCTCAGTTTCTCACACCATTCTTTGAGGAATATTATTTCCCTATCATATTATCTGGGTCACTGTCCTCATGGGTTAGCATGTTTTAAGTGTCCCTCTTAAAATATAATAACTAGATTTAATACGTAGACTTTAAGAACTTTGCTATCTGAATATGTAGATTTTTTTCCCTTGTTGCCTTAATTTTAAACTGGTTTTTGAAACTTACTGGGCAGATGCAGGCTTTACAATGATTATACGGATACTTTATTTAAATATGTCTATGGATAAGCTAACAAAGATAAGCATTGTTGGTGGCTCTAAGTGTATTGTTTGCTTTCTTAAATTAAAAAAACTGTTAATTAAAAAAATATATATATATATTAACTAGAGCGGAAAGTATCCTAACGTGGCTAGAGCTGGAAAACATGTATTCCACAACGCTTCTCCAGCCTGACCCACTCTCATGTATTTCTATCAGTTTCTTCTGATCCAGACAAGCTAAAGTTTGTTATTATCCCATTCATTAGACTTCAGAAGTCAGACTTGCTGAAACTTGTTTATTTTTTTAGATGAACAAAGCAGTGTAGAATCTGTGTTCAACATCTTAACGAACGTTTTGTACGGAGGACATTGAAATGGTGATGTGGTGACAGAGCCCTGGTCACTTCAGTTGGGGAGAAAAGCTATTCTCACCTAACTGTATTTTAGGTCCTCTACAGCCTGCCAGAGAAGATTGTCAGTGTTTGGTGGCCTGGAGGGAGATGGTCTTTTTATCTTTATAGCTGAAATGTAAAATAACATTTCCAGAGGCTGAAGAGCCTGCAGGGCTGGTCTGCTCACAGTCAGCCCCATCTATTAATCTAGGGCTGGTTCTCAGGCTGGCTGAGCACACCCTCCTCCAGCCCTACCCCCAACCCCTACTCCTCAGCTCAGTGTCCTCACTTTCACGAAAGAAGCAGGGCATTGTTAATTTTTCAGAAGTTAGAGCTTTTCTGGTTCTAAATGAACAGGTATTGCAAATTTTATTTCCTTTCACTACCTTGCTTCTCTATGAGAATGATTTTTCTTTTGTTGGTTAGCTGATGGCTGGGGGAAGCGGCCGTATGAGTCAGTCACACAGACACACAGCACACAGCACACAGCACACAGCACACGACTCAGGAGACAACCCTCAGGGGTGAGTGGAAGGTGTCCACTTTATTGAGGAAGTGCACAGGCTTATATAGGCTGGGAGCATGCAGGGACACGTGTCGAGCTGGGATTGGTCACCGTTGTTGCTAGGGTGGAGGGCAGATTTAAGGTTAGCGCTTTTGGTGCGAACCACCGCCAGTTCCGGGAAGAAAGCCGGTTGCGGGCTGGGCCATTTTGTGTTGCCCTGCATCAACCACGGCAGCCATGTTGGCAATATTTTATGGCTTCTCCATCGTTCTTTCTTGGTAACAGTTGTGAGAAAAAATTATGTGCAATGGTAGCCACCTAATATATTTATTTTTATTAAAATGTCATTCAAAGCAGTTTGTTAAGGGCTAACAGATATGAACAGATAGTTTTTATTGATGTACTTGGTTGAATGCCAGTGCAAGAACATCTCCTTTTGGTCAGCAAGGCCACAATTTAGATGGCGCTTTCCCGGAGAGACAGTTCCTGAGCTCCGCATCAAAAGTACTGCACTAATCCTTCTTCATCGTGCTACTCAGATTTGTTTCCTTTACCTGTGTTTCTATCAGATTGTTCCTTGTCTATATTTGCCTGTTGTCTATCTTCCCTCTACTGGAATGCAAAGTCCAGACCTGCATCTCCAATGCAAAGAACACTGCACATAATAGGTACACAATATTTGTTGAATGAGTGAATGAATACACTTTTTTGGGGGTGGGTGGGTGGGTGCATGGTCTGGGAATCGAACCCAAGTCTCCCACATGAAAGGTGAGCATTTTATCACTGAACCACCCATGAACCCGCAAATGCATACACTTTGAAAACATAGACTTGTTAACCCCTTACTTTAGGATAGTCCATTGGTTTATGTTCTTTTGATTTGTTGGTGTCAATTTTTGTTTCTGCTGCTGTTCAGGCTGTCAACCTTTATGACATCTTTCCCCCTTCTCTCTATTGATTTATTTGCTTGGAGATACAGTTCCAATTCTTTCTGACTATACTGTAGTATAGTGGAAGGCATTTATCATACTCTTCACAGAACAGTATTTTATATGAGATGTAATATTGCTAGTGTTTTGCTAATAAAACTTGTGGGTTTATTTTTAAAGAAACAAATTAGAATGGATTTAAGGGTTTTTTGTTTGTATTGCTTTTTAAATCATCACCAATTTGTATTTTCTTGAGTGGGAGAGAAAAGGTCGTGTCACCAGGACTTGGTCTTAACTTTGGGTACCCAAAAGTGAATATATTAGAAGAAGGTCTGAGGATCATTGCTCCAAAGACAACTCTTGTATCTGCTTCCTGAGCTAAGAGCCTTGGGATCATGTCATAGCCCTCGTTTCAAGAAGCCAAGTATGGACTATAGAACAAGATTCCAATGGGTGCCTGTTAACTAGGTTTTGGTGGAAGCCTGCGGTTCAGATCTGATGGGTAGGTGGGAAACTCTCTGCCATGTACCCTGTGGGTGGTCTGTAAATATGAGCTGGTCTTAGCAATAAGACTGGGCCTCCTACCAGGACTTGATGGTGTTATTTGTCACCCTTGCAGGAAGAGCAGGAATCACCACTGGAGCTGTCTGGCTCAGTAACTAAACTTGGACTGTAACATAGGCCCAGATAGCTATAAAAGTCATTGCACTTCTTATGCTTTGGAGGGTGGGATGTGAAGGAGGAACAGTGCCTTTTCGTTGTGTCCTGGGAGTCACATGTCCTCATGTTTTGGTCTAGCCTTGGTCATGACATGTGCTTACTTTGAAGGAGGATTTTATGGATGACTCAGGTTCATGCTAAATAATTTTTAAGATTGATTTGTTATTTACAAATTTCTTTCTAATTGTGTATTTTTCTTCTTACATTGCAAAAGAACTTTCAGAGGCTCTGGCTACAAAATCCAAACTGTTCACTGGGGACAACAGACTTCAACAATGTCATGACAAAATGCCTTATTAATCATAATTTAAAACAATCCAGGAGTTGCTGGAGATATCTTGATTTGCCCTTGTGAAAGACTTATTTCACAAGCTAAGTCCCAGATACCTAAAGTATTGAGGACAAATATTTCTGTAGTAAATGTACTTATACACCAAAAATTAAAAACTTTTAGGAGAATATATATCTGCCTATGGGCTCAATAATAGGCTTGAGAATATTTTGTTCTATAGTCACACATTTTATTACAAATTTCTTTTATTTTGTACCCAATAGAAAAGCAAGTTTGAAATCTATTTACAAGTACTATACATTTACATATATTATATACAATTAATGAATTTAAAGAAAATGGGCAGAGAAACAGTATTTATGGAAGAATATGCCACTGTACATGGTTCATTATCATGGTCCTTAATGTTACTGAATTTTTACTATAGTAATAAATACAATTCCATATTTACAAATCTTATAAAACATCTCATAAATGTATTTTTTTTGATTCCAAGTTAAAACATCTGATCAAAATGCACATGCTTATATAAAAATAAATCTACCCACAACCTTTAGGTTTGGATGAATTGAAGCTAACGTAGGCTAATATAAGCTACAAATTTATCCTTTAACTTTCAATATTTAATAATTTTGCCTCTTAAAGTATCTAACACATGTATTACATATGTAATGAAACAGAAAAGTAATGTTCCTGACATCAGTTGGGTTGATCTAAAGAGAATATAGCTAAAACCAAGCTAAATAAACAGGATAACGTGTTATCTAGTCTCTGTTGTTCAAAGTGGTGTCAGACATTGCAGCTGGAGCCACCACAGATACTTGTGAGAAGTCACATAAGTGGATTTAATTTATGTTGTTCTGCATTTGATCATTATTTAAGATGCACATCGGTCTGCATCAACTGATAAAACCTCCTGCGAAAAATGTGTACTCACCCCAGAGAGGGGAAAAAAATCTCAGTTCACTCACCAACTTTTCTCTGTCTGCCCATTGCCAGCAGTGGACTTTCTTTCTGAGCTCTGGACACCAAGTAGTTGAAAATGAATTAGACAAGGCAAAACTCATCTGTACACAGTCGCTTTAGTGGCAATTTAAGAATTTAACTTTGTTTTCCTTTCAAAATATTTGTAAGTAGTTTTATTCTGCTGAGGGTGAACAGCTAGTACTACCTAGGACTGGTATATAAAATTCGATATCTTTAAATATGATCTGAATATGAGTGAGTTAGTCATGCCTTTCATTATCCTTCCAGGGGATGGGTGATCTGAAAGGATCCTGTTGGAGGAAGGGTAAAGGAGGGAAACCATCTCCACATGATCATTAAAAAGAAATACTCATGGTCACAACCTTCACTCATTAATGTAGACCATTTAAAACCTTTATTTTTCACAATACCTCCAACCATCTTTTAAGGAATTTTTGGGTTTAAATAAACCTATCTTGTGAGCAAGCCCCTCTCCCTGTCCCCAATCACTAGATTGGTGAGTTTAAAAAGAATTGAATTAAAATCATGGAGAATCATTTTTGAAGAACATCTCCATCTGCTTTTTTGATCGTGGCACACCAAAATCTTGTGAATGATCTACCTCTTAGTTGTATGAGCAGCAATTACGCTTATTTTTCACTCTCAAGTATCAATAGGTTTTTGGTTTTTTTCACACTAACTGTGAAATTTTTTTTTCTTGTCAAATTTCAACTCAACGCTCCTTAGCTACTTCTCCTGATGTACTCATCCACGCATTATAAGGTTTTTTGAAAATCCTTCCTCTCTCATCTTCATTAGAGACATGGGACAAATGTCACAGAAGAAAGGTGACAGCTTTCGGCCATTGGATAAGCTGGCGATGACAGAGAAGTGGAAGGCAGGTCGTAGGCTATGCTGGCACTGGTAAAGGTCACCAAAGCTTGGGTCGAATCACAGGACTGTTTCTCCACATCATCGGAGTTAATAGATATCAGACTTGAATGTTTTGACCTAGTCCAGAAGTGGCTTTGCTTTCCTAGGCTCCCCAGATCCTCCTTAAAATGGGGATTGAAGAGAATGTAGAGAAGGGGATTCAGACATGCGGGCAGTGGGACAATCACCAGAAGGATAAACTTAATTACTTCAGGACTGATAAACGTGAGGTTTAGTAAAGAGGAGAAGGACAAGAAGGCCATCGGGCAGTAAAGGATACAGTTGGTGAAGAGCAACAGAGCAATGTGCTTCACCATGGAACAGTCCCACATATTCTCCAGGTCTCCCTTTTCCAAATTACAGTAGAGCTTGGTGTAGGCAACGGTCATCACGAGGAAGCAGAGGGAGTTGAGCAGGACAAGCGCCACCATGTAGCCAGTGGTGCTGGGCTCCCCAAAGGGCAGGGGCAGGCAGAGCGGGGAGGCGCTGTACTCGCTGCCGCCCAGCAGGGGCACCGCGGCGATGGTCAGGGCCAGCGCCGCGCACAGCAGAAGGATCACTTTCAGGCTGGAGAAAGGAGGTTTTGTTTCAAATTTTGCCGAACACTTCACTGAGAAGCCCCGCTCCAGGGCTGCCAGAGTCAGCAGGAAAACAGACGACTCGGAAGCAAAAATGGCCAGAAAGCCAACGACCTGGCAGCCCACCCCCTCCTCCCACCACGCCCCGTGCCGCGCAAAGCTGCCGAAGGTGAGCGCGTCCACCGTGGCCAGCACGGCGCCCGCCAGCCCCGTCAGCAGGTTCCCCACCGCCATCAGCCCGATCAGCAGCTTTACGGAGGAAATGTACAAAGCGGATCGGAACACCGATGAGGCCACCAAGGCGTTACAAGTAAGCGCCAGAACTGCTATGGTCCACACTCCGATTCGGATCAGCCAGCTACCGAACAGGCGTTCACAGGGCTTGAAGGGGCCTAAAAGGTCAAGGCAGATAAAGGGCTGCGTATCAAATCTGGGTTTACAGTTTTCGTCACATTATCTTTCTGTTTCTCTCATTAGGGCGCAAAGAGATCGAGGCCCACGTGGTCCACCGCCCCCTCCGCGGCTGCTATCAATTGATTGCTTCCGTCCTTCTGCAGCCGCGCGGGGGTGAGCCGGCCAGGTGCCGGCCTCCCTGCTTACAGGTGGAGAAATGGAGATGGGGATTAACTACACCAGTGTTGGGGCCACTTTAAAAAGCCAGATCTCCTGGACGTTCTATTACAATTTTCAAAATCCTTCAGTAGAGGCCCATAGGCAGAGAAGGAGAATCCTAGGGAAATTCTCCTTAATATTAGAAAAAAGAAGGGCAGTGTGGGTAATGTGAAGGTGCATTTCTTGAAAATTTCTTTTGGTTTTAGATGGACATCTGATGACTGGGAGCAAGGAACAAACTAAACGTTGAAAATAAATATTGACCCTTCCTAGCCATCTTTTTTTTTTTTTCCAACAGGCTCATCCTTTTTCTGGGGAGGGGACAAACAATTAAATGAATATAATATCATTTTAAAATAATTCATCTGTGCAAACCATTATTTCCTTTTACCAAATGGCTATTTATTAGGAAAGACTTAAGATAAATTACTTTCCAAAATCAGTAATTACACAAAGCAAGACTATCACATGCTATGTCAGGCTAACTTGCAACTATCCTTTTAAAAAGGACATAAGCTTCTAGGTACATGCTTGTGCTGGTTTGACTCTGTTATGTACCCCAGAAAAGCCCATATTCTTTTAATCCAATCTTGTGAGGGCAGACCTATTGTTGGGTGGGAACTTTTTTTATTTTTATTATTATTATTATTATTTTGGTGCATGGTTGGTGCCTTAATTTGGATGTTTTCATGGCCTTAGAATTGTAACTTGTAATTTAATAAATCCCCTTGTAAAAGCCAATCCATTTCTGATATTTTGCATTCTGGCAGCTTTAGCAAATTAATGCTTGATTCTTTAGTTTCCATTAATGTGCATCAAAAGTACCCCCCCGCCCCATGGGGTTTCCTAATAGCCAAGCAACTCCTTTGCTGGAACTATTGATGATCAGCCCTCAACACAAGGGTTTGTAAAAAAAATTTAAAAATAAACAAGTGAAAAACATAAAGTCCCTCACGAAAGTCCTTTTTATGATGGGAGAACAACCCGGCCACAACATGGCTCAGATTCTGTTATTCTGTTGTGTGCGGCCACAATGTCATTCCTGTCCCTGGAGTCGGGGGTGGGTCCTGCTGCTGAGGCAGGCTGGACGCCTTGCTTACCTGGGGAGGGCGAACACTGCACCGAATGAAGGGCTTTCAGGTCTTCCTCAAAGTCAAACAGGAAGTCCTCAAGGTCACGCTCATCTGCGGAAATGAGAAGTCCTGGGATGATTAGCTCTTTTAGGAGGACCTAGTCCCAGGGAGGATGGACCTGGAGATTTCCCTCCAGCACGAACCGCCAGCAAGGGAACTGAAGGCCAGGCACTCCGTTTCTCCCTGGGCTTTCTGTCAAGTTTATTATGAAGTGGCCTTTGGCTTAGCTCCACTCAAACTTCTATATGATGCAATATTCTAGTAGAACTGGGGGTATGGGAGTCTTGATCTTAACATCCGAGCTCCCTCATTCTGGTCTTGTTCCCAAGTTTGTGATAGACCCAAACTGCACTGAGCTAAATTAGAGAGAAGGAGGGGCCTCTCCATTCGGTGAAGGAACCTTTATCCAATTTACCGAGGTGGCTGTAAAGGGAGAATCAGGTGTGGTACATTGCCATTAGTCTTTCCTGGGGCATCCAGGATAACAAAAGACTAGGTCAAGAAACCCATTGGTGATTGGTTTAGCTGTCCATGGAGTTTCATGATCTACCACACTTTCCCAAAGATTCTAATTGAATTGGTCTGGTATGGGGCCTCATCATCAGTATTTTATAAAAATTCTGTGATTCTAATATGTGGCCCAGGGTTGAGAATCACTGCCCTTGTATATAAGCTCCACGAAGGACCTTGTTTGTGTCTCTAGTGCCTAGAATAGTGCCTGGCATAACTTAGACATTTTTTGTTTGTTTGTCGAATTATGGTGAGCGAGGCAGGAGGAACAAAAACTCAAGTATGAACGAGGGCAACACACACTGTGGCCTAAAACAAAAGAGCCGAGGATCAAAATGTCAGCTCCTTTAACTGATTCGTGCGCAGGACGAAACGTTAAGGCACTCTGTAGACAGACTGAATCGGATTTGCTTGGTAATAAACAAACCATTAAAGCACAAAGCACGAAGACCTAGTCTGTTTAGACTCTGTGAGAACTTGCAAGGTTGGCAGGGAAAGGAGAGGGGGAACTGCCCGAAGCGTCTCCTTGTTACCACAGGTGTGGTGGGAGGGGGCGTTGCCGCCTATGTAAGTAGTTTTTACTTCACGGAAAGCCAAGAGTTTTACAGACATTATCTCATTTCACCTTCCTGACAGATGCCCCTGTGGGGGACGGGAAGGGAGAATGTTTTTGAATTACTTGGACACAGAGTTGGATTCTTGAGCTCTTCTGCTGAAACAAGGAGACATCTAAAATGCCTATATCCTCCCCCATTGCCACCCACAGACCATAAGGATAAAAATAGGTTTTATCTCTGGAGAAAAGGTTCAGAAGTATGTTTGAAAAAGGGATCCACAGGGATGGGCCTTTAAAAAACTTTCTGGAAATATTAGCAACAGTATTAGTAATCACCCTAGGATCTTAAAATCTAAAATCTAAATCTAAGTATTGGGAATTCATTTCAAGAAAAGTTGAAATTTTAGAATGACTCCTGATGACATTTTTTCTCTTGAGAGTCTTTAAAAAGTGGGATTGATTCTCCACTGGTTGGGGTGGTTACACAGGGCCTTGTTTGGAGCTCAGATGATCTGTTTGATGACATTTCAAGGCCTTCCCATCACAAATCCATCACCGTGACATAGTAGGTTTTACCTTGAACATGAAACAGTCCAGCATCTCTCTTAAAAAGGTCATCTGCGCTGCTGTTGTCCCCTTTATTCCATTGATTAGAAATTTTATAGACATTCTCACACACTCCAAACGCACAGCACTGGTAAGCATAAGGCATTTCTATAACTCTTTAAATGAACAAAAACAAAACACAAAACACATGCTTAAACGGTCACAGGATATAATGTTCATCTTTTTTGACCCAATAATCCTACCCCTCTGGATTTTAACCTAAATAAATAATCCAAAATATAAGTTACGTACATAAAGATGTTCAGTACAGTACTATTTATAACAATGGAGTTATTAAAAATGATTTCTATGAAATGTTGGTGATTACTGAAGTTGAGTGATGGGTATATTATTCCCTCTACTTTTGTATATGTTTGAAAACTTCCATAATATTTTAAAATGATTACTAGGAAAATTGTAGCAGGATAGAAAGTGCTTATGACATAATGTCAAGTGACTACAACATGACATGAATTTGTATACACATGGTGATTCTAATAATTAAAAATATGTTGGAAACAAAGTTTGGAAAGAAACAATATTTTAAAAGTTGTTTAGGAGGACATTTTTAGGTTTTTCTCTCTCTTCTACTTTCCAAACTCTCTTTTGGGGTAACATTACTTTCATGGTTTTAAAAGTATCTAAAAAGTACTTTTAAAATATATATAATCTTTCAGGGGCTTCTTTATTGATAATAAGCATAGCAGGATTTTAAATGCATTAGAGCATTACTTCCTCAAACAAATATTTAGTACATCTTATTAGAACATACACACAAAGTAGATAAATTAAAAATTATAAGCAGGAATACAGTCATGTTATAATGTTATTTAACCACATGTTCTAGGTTACAGCCTATGGATCAATGGTTTCCAAACTCTTTTCATGAACTCTGTGATTCCGAGAGGCATCTTTGAGAGAGAAAGGAAATGTGGTCAGGAAGACACATTCTCCCACTTCAGGGCTTGTCCTAACAATGCCCCAGGGGTGGGAGACTTGGGGGCATGAAATGCAATTCAAGAGTCCCATGACCTCATAAATTTAGCAAACCACTATAACACATCTATTATTTCACATGACCACAAATGTATCCTATTAGCTTTAATGACAAACTCACTTGAGTTCTGGAAAGTTTTCAGATGATATCAAGCTCTGTAAGGCATGATTTCCTGTTAATTTTAAGTGAGTTAAACCATGTAACCCAGTCACAGGAAAGGAGGACAGGCGGTTGGACGATAGGTCCCTGCAAAACATCAAACAACAACTGGCTTTTAGTCTGTGTTAGCATAATACATTCTTGTTAAAAAGGCAACCTAAAGATGACCACACTGCTCAATAAAAACTTCTAAGCAGGGTCCTTATTCTTAATGGTAAAAGTAATCATTTTGGTTTTAGCTCCTGATAACTTTTCTATTTATAATTAGGATTTTAGGAGTAAGGGGAACATCTTACTTGCACCCACAGTGTAAATGGTCTATATTCAGCTTCATTTTGCCAGGTAGGGACATCTAAAATCAAGTGGAAGTTACTACAATTAATTTAAAAAACTGAACTGGGTTGGGGCTGAAGGGGGAAAGAGCAGGTGGTTTATTCCCTTCCCTTTCCATCCAACTTGTCCCCATCTAACCTCATTAGGAGAGGAAGGAGCAAAAGACAGAAAGAGGAGAGAGAGAGAAAAAGGGACAAGACAATTTTCTATTAGTCAAGATGGCACAGTATTAAATGAGAGCCCTCTAGAACTGAATTGACATATTCCATTGCACCTGATTACTCACTAAAAATAGAAACTTTCACCCGAATAACAAGAACCAGCTGTCTCCCTAATCTTCAGTAATTCACTTAAGGACCCATGTGGGCTTAGCGGGGACAGGAGGGTTAGCTCCTTGGCTCTGATAGAGCCCCAGTGTAGAGGACCCTGAAGGCCTGGCATTCTGCATTACCAGCTTCTTCAGCAAAACCATTTTTCTTAGCTAGATAGTCCCCAATTATCAAAAGACATAAACAAGCAATGAAATACTCACAGCTTTATTAAAGATGGCAAAGCAGAAAATGCATTGGGGTGAATAATGGCAATTTTGTTCCATGCTAAATTCCTAGTTTAAAAAAAAAAGGCAAATGAGAGGGTAATATAACAAAAAGAATATATGAAATTTTATTATATGCATACACTGTTCTACCAAAATTTAATTTCTATTCTGAACGGAAACAGTTCAACAAATTGTCCTTTGGATAAAGATATTGTTGGTATAAAACGACTAAAGAGAGAACTTTAAATCAACTTAAAAAAAAAAGAAAAATCATGCAGATGGATATTTTAGTGTTTGCTCTTTTTTTTTTGCTAAAATGTGACTTTAATATGGCTATAAACTTAAAAAAACATTTTAGAAGTGTGACATATAACATATATATAAAAAGCAATTAATTTCAAAGCACCTTGTAAAAAGTAGTTATAAACAGATTTCAAAGTTCGGTATGGGTTCCAATTCCATAAGTTACGAACTTTTATTTGGACATTTAGGGTAGAAGAAAGGGAAGAGACAGGAATTTCTGAGGCTCTTCTTCTGAAAAGCAAGCCAATTTTAAATGATAAAATGTCCCTGGATGTCTAACGAAACTCGAGAAGAATTTGTTCACAATGCCCATATATGTCAGGTCTCAGAGAGAGAAACAGAGACGCTTTTAAGAAATTTCCCAGTAAAGGAGATCAACATGCAAACTCTCAACTGTGATACGAATAGAAGAGGGGCTAACACCTGTTGGGAAACTAAATTCTTTGATGGTAAAGAAAACTACAATTTATGGGAAAATAAAATCTACTTTCCCCCCAACCCCATAGTGAAATATAGATAATTTATCCACAATAAAAACGTCTGCAAGAACTTCTGTAGGTAATTTAGCATGAATAAGAGTGTCCACATTTTATAAAAGGAATTTTGAATTAAGATATGTATTCTAAAAATACCTCACAAATAAGAGTAGTCAAGGTATAGGCATTTGAGTAAGTTTAAAGAGATCACAATCAGCTTTTCTCCAGCACATATAAATCATCTATTTATGAGATGGGGACCCTGAGTTAGCTTGAATAAATGGTATTCATAGAGCGTTCATATTCACATTTGAAAGGGTCCCTAACAGGAGGAAACTGGGAGGCTTTTCATACTGGAAAATTTTATTTCGTCTTGAAAATATGAGAATTTTGGAAGGCTTACCCTTTCATCACTCCTAGAATAGAAGAAAATTCCAGCTTTTAAAAAGGGATGAGAAGAGTGTGGCAGGGGTGGGGAAGCTACAAATGGTGGTGGGGTTTTGCGCAATTGAATGAGTAGATGGTCCTCTAGGAAGCTGCCCCTGAAATATGTGTCCGTCGAGGAGAGCAAGTAATACCATCTATCAAAGTCTCTTTGAGGTCTTTAAGTAAAACAGGGTGCCCTGGAACGTAGACCAAGTCTTGCAATGGAGCTTTGTAGCAATTTAACTGGGTTTTAAGTAAATAGGTGAGAATTTGTATATTCAGAGGACTGTGAATTCCCTTCCAATTTCTTGAGCCCATGTGCAGGAATCCACCTGACAGCCAGGGGGGAACCATTCTCCCCTCTCTGGCTCTGCTCTGCCTGGTGAACCGCCCCCCTCCCCCTGCCCCCTGCCCCACCCCAGGCTGATCCTGCAGGCTGCATCCCCAGGACTCTCTCCTGGGCTTAGCTGGATTCCCAGGGAAAGCCCTAGGAGGAGAGAGAGGCCCAGAACTTGTGGTTGCTCCCTTCCCATTATAGAATCTTGTCTCTGACAGCAGCAGTCCCCCTTCCAACCACTGCATCCTAACACTGTGTCTCAACTCTTCCTATGCTCAGGAAATGTCATTTCTCTCGGCGTCCTTTCAGCCCCAGGTTTCGTACTGCTTATGGGTTCTGCATGCATCACCATCCCATCCCTTGCTTGCTCCCTGCCCACAGTAAGTCCTTGCATTTGAATCATTTGGGGTGAATATTCTTTCCTGCCAGGCTCCTCACTGATATTATTACTATAAAATAATATAATAGTAATGTTTGTTACACACTTATAGTGTGCCAAGTACAGTTATGAGGTTTTTTGATGTATTGTCTTACTCCAACACAATCCTAGGACGTAGGTATTATCATTAGCCTCATTTCACTGATGAGAAAATTGAGGCACAGTGTGTTCAGTGACAGACTAAGCCACAGACAGAAAAGTGAAAAAGTTTGGAATAAGGTGGGGTCGATGCATGACAGTGCTGAGAGTTGAGTCCTGTAGCAGGGAATGTGCAAAGTGCATCAGGGTGGAGTGAGCTCAAAGATAGGAGATTTTGTTCTTATGGGATAGGCAGGGGGACAAGTCAAAGGTGGGAGGAGCCCGGCAGGTGCAGGAACCTGAGAATATGGCCAGGTGTTGGGAGACTGGGAAAGTGTGGTCTAAAGGTGCGGGAGAATTCAGGAGGGTCTAGACCTCCAGCCTTCAGAGTCGACATGACATTCTTTTGCTATCATTAGAGGTCAGCCTTTTAAAATAGAACACACTTTTGGAAATGGCCAGAACTCAAACCTGGTAAATAAGGCAGGTAATGAAAGTAGGCAATGTCTTTTTGTTTATGTGTATTAATAGAGCGAAAGAACCACACAAGCAAATTTAAACCAAAAGTTGGAAAGGGCAATACAACTAAATTCAGAATAAGACGATTTTCAAGGTTATTTGGGGGAGGGGAAGGAGAGTCTTAAAAGTAAACTTAAAATGTTTTGAGGAATGGTATTATTTTACCATGGGTATAGTTCCTTAAGTATTAAGAAAAACTTTAGAAGTTAGCAAAAGAAAAAGATTGTAAACAGACATACCAGAGATTAAACATTACATGTTGTCAGCATTCATCAAAATCATACTGAAATCTAGTTTCAAGATTGAAAAGCTTTAACTGTTGCATCATAAAAAAATCTGTTAGCAAGTTTCTTTTCCATTTATGGTTAATATATATATATAGGTGTTTTCAGTCATAAATGCAATTAAATAGTTACAACTTAGTTGTCTGAGCTACAGAAGTGTTTTCTGGGACAGGTATACCCAAACTTTAGTGCATGTGTTAAAATGCAGATTCCTAAACCTTACTCTCAGAGATTCGCCTGAGGCAGGTGATACCTAGGAATCTGCATTTTTCACAATTGCCACCAGGTGATTCTTCAGCACGCTAGGTAACACATTGGAAAACTCTGCTTAACAATTAGGAAAAGTGGGCAGGGAGAATTGTGTGATCGTCTCGGTTTTGTATGTAAAATGATCTTTGCCAATTCCAGGCTGCAAGACAGAGACACATTTTGTGGGTTGCTCAATAGCTTGGCTTCCTTCCTTTTCGTCACAGTTTTAGGTCTGCTGACTGGTACGGTGCATAATTGGACATTTATTCCTGGAAATTATCAAGAGCAAAATAGTTGCCTTTTAATAGCCAATATATGCATGGAGGCCCCACAATATGAGTATACAGTGAAAAGAAGGTGGTAGGGGAAGGCCTGAAGGAGAAGGAAAGTGCTCTGGGCAGGGGAAGGCGCTGGCAGCTGAACTCACAGAGAGCGGAGGCTGAGCAACTGCTGGAAAGCGTCCCCTCTGATGGCTGAGATTCTGTTGTGTCGCAGGTCACTGAAATGACAGAAATCCAAAGACTAACTGCAAAGTGACTGGTTTCAAAGATCACAATCTTCAGGGAATGCTGAAAGAGGGATTACCTACCCTATCTACCACGTAACTCCTATTAAAATTTCATTTTGCTTAAAGAAAGAACACTATAACCTATACACTCATACATGTATTGCCTATCAAAGCAGTTAGTTCCACTGGGAGGATAGAAAACCATATTCCAAAAATGTCATCATCTCTCAAAACACTCTGAGGGTGGGCCACGGTGGCTCAGCAGGCAAGAACGCTTGCCTGCCATGCCAGAGGACCTGGGTTCGATTCCCGGTGCCTGCCCATGTAAAAAAAAAAGAAAAAAGAAAAAAACACAAAACACTCTGAGAACGCCCCTCCAGGCTCTGCCTTCTGAGCCTTTCTCATATTCTTTGAGAGTGCTTAGGACTGAACCTGTTCTACCTTTTAAAGATGGAGTTGCTCTTTTTTATTTTTTGCCCCTTAATGGCCCAAAAACATTTATAAAAAAATCTAGCCTGAAAGAATAGAGGATTCATACTGTGAATCCTCAAAACCAAAGTTTGAGTATAAAGCAATAAGGCTAGTGTTTTGTTTTGTTTTGTGTGTGTGTGTGTGTGTGTGTGGAGGCATTTCAAAATGTTTTATGAATAAGTAACATCGAAGAGACCAGTATGGTACCTCCACTGAAGAAGATTATTGTGAAACAAACACAACAATGAATCCAAGTCCCCTCGACATTAAAAAATAACACCACTCATTTAGATATGTAAGTTTGGTTGCTTTTGTAAAAGAAGAAAATTCCAAAGCCCAAACAAACCCAGTTCATTATTACTAGTTAGCGGGGTGGGGGTGGGGAAAAAGCACAAGTATATAATAAATTCTTTACTTATATTACAGTACAATGCATGATAAAATAGTATTATCTCTATTTTCCAACTTCATAGCCACACTATCTGGTCACTCCTTGTGTGCATAAGGAGGGAAAGCATCAAGTGTCTCCTCAGTGAGGCACAAAGTAAGCAAACCAATGACCCCCGTGAAGTGTGAGTTTTGGCTGGATGCTTTGTTGTTTTTGCTAGGTGCTTAGAGGGTCTTAGAGGCTTACATTTTCTGAAGCTTTTGGCAAACTGAAAAACTGGGTAAATCGTCCAGCAGGTTGTACGACAGATCTCTGAAAGACAGAATGTGCATAAAGGGAAAATCTGTTACATATTAATCATAAGGAAACATGCTTTGCTCTCCTTTCCCCTCCAAGATGACATTTCTCCCAAAGGCAGACTCAAAACATTTCCACAGCACTGATAGGGAGCAGGTAGTCAAAGACATTATTGGATTAAGGAGTAGATTTGAATGTTTACTGAAATGTAACTGTTATACTTCTTTAGTTGACTTAATTTACTTAATGAATTTATTTATACTTTGTTAGAGATGATATACGATGTTCCAGCTCTTATCTTACTGAAATGAGTATAAATTAAATAAAATAATTATGCTCTGTTTCTAGGAACTGCTGCATCTCTACAGCTAAGAGAAATAATTGCTGGTTCTTTCTAATCAACTGAAAAAAAAAACAACAATTCAAAACATAGCACGAACTTTGAAATCAATCGTTATAAGGAGAAAAAAATCTAAGAAAGTCTTCAGCCAAAACTCAACAAATTACAGAATAACAAAAACATCTGGACATATTTAAAGTATAATATAACTAATCTAAAACAAGCCATGGTAATTTGCAGAAATCTAAAAAAAAGAAAGCTAGTAGATAAAGTAACATAAATTAAAAAAATTTTGTCTCATGTTTTAAAAGTTAGCAGCTAAACAGCGAACACATTTTCATGCCTAATTCTAATTCTTAAAACCAGGTCACCACTATGCAACGAAATATCCATACTGTTTTCTAAGAGTTTTAAATTATTTTATTCTTGTAATTTATCACTTTCTCCTACATTTATAGAATCAATGAAATTTATATAGGAATAGAGTTCATTTTCTACACAGAAATGTTTAAATGAAGCTGTTTGCTGATGCAAAACTGTAGTTTACCCTAGAGGTATAAAGGCAACAAACAAACATCCCACACCTACACACACTTACATATGATTTTTTAAAAACTTTTTTTTATCGAATAGTATAACATATGTACAAAGCAAAGAAATAAAAAAGCAGTAGTTTTCAAAGCCCTCTTCAACAAGTGGTTACAGGACAGATCCTAGAGTTTGTCATGGCTACCATATGATCTTCTCATATGTTTCCTTCTAGCTGCTCCAGAATATAGGAGGCTGGAGGGCTTAAATATTTCTTTTATCATCACGTTCGACTTTTTCCCCTTCTTTTGTATATATAACATATATACATAACATATAACATATATACAAAAAAGCTATACATTTCAAAGCACAGCACCACACTTAGTTGTAGAACATATTTCAGACTTTGACATGGGTTACAATTTCACAATTTTAGGTTTTTACTTCTAGCTTCTCTAAAATACTGGAGACTAAAAGAGCATTCACATTCATTTGTTAAATCCTATCTTCTGTGTATAACTCCACCATCACCTCTGATATTTGTGTACCCCTCTTTAGGGGTGTTTGGGCTATAGCAATTCTAAATTTTTGATATTGGAAGGGTCTGCCACTAACATGGGGTAGGGAGATGGAACTATCTGATGTTCTGGAGAGGCTGGGCTAGGTTTTAGGACTCATCTGGACAAGGGACCCATCTGGAGGTTGTAGTTTTCTGGAAAGTTACTCTAGTGCCTGGAACTCTTGTGGAATCTTATATATTGCCCTAGGTGTTCTTTAGGATTGGCTGGAATGGTCCTGGTTGGGGGTTGGCAGGTTATGATAGGTAGCAAGGTCTAACTGAAGCTTGCATAAGAGCAACCCCATATGCACACACATGTTATCAAACTGATAATTTGGTTCACTCATCTCCCCAAGCTGTGAGGGGACAAATCCTTCCTTGTCGACCTCTTTGTAGAAGACATATAAAATCTCTGTAAGGACAGGATGTTGCCTTCTACCTGATGATTATCATAGCCAGCATTGCTTAAATAATTCCTGTGTACAGGCACCATATTTACAGCTTTACCTGACGTATTTTATTCAATCCTTGTGGTCATACTAAGGGGGAGACACAGTGATTATCTTTACAGATCAGTGAAAAGACTTGCCTGGGATCACCAGTTAAATAAGTGGGAAAAGCCATATACAGCCTGGATTGGGGGCCGAGCGATTCCTATGAGGGCGAAGAAATACGAGGACAACACCAATCACGTACGGTGGCACTTTCCTCATGTAACAGATATTCAGTGGGTGATTCAGACTTATACTCCTAGGAAGCAGACTGTGCAGATATCAGAACCCTGAGTTCTAGTCTCAGCCTCAACCATTTCTACTTGGTTGATAAACTGGTCTTTCTCTGTTCTCCCATAAATGAAGATACTAATACCGGTTTTGCTGATCCTGCAGGATTGCTTTGAAGCCAAATGATTATTAAAGGTTCAAGAGCCTTGAAAATGGCAAGATACTAGCTATTAATTGTGTTCTTTCAGGTCTTTCAAGGTCCAACTTGAGGATAGAATAACTTGAGGATAGAATAACAGGATGAAAGAATTGAGAGAGAAGATTGAGCTAACAGTGCCCGAAAGTCTACCATGTCCCAGGTGCTGTTTAGAGTGTCTGACATGTAGTAATCCAGTTAGTCCTATGATGCCCCTCTGAAGGGAGCAGCTCCCTGTCTATTTTATAGCTGGGGAACTTAGCCCCAGAAGGGATAATTACTTGCTCAATATACCGTGGTAATATATAAGGGAACCTAGGTTTTAACAAGGATGATGGAGTCTGGAGCCTTTGCTCTTACCACTTTGGCAGTCTGCCTCCATTCATGCAGTTTTAGACCTGAGTTGTTTCCTGTTCATCATGTGACATGGCAGACACACATATAGTTTAAATACTGTCTCCCGACTTATGATAGCATGTGTGGTAGTTAGATTCACTTGTCAACTTGGCCAGGTGAAGGCATCTAATTCTGTTGCTGTGGACATGAGCCAATGGTACATGAACCTCATCGGTTGCTGATTACATCTGCAGTCGACTAGGAGGCGTGCCTGCTGTAATGAATGACGTTTGACTTAATTGGCTGGTGCTAAAATGAGAGAGCTCAACACATACCTCATCTCAGCACTCGTAGCTCAGCCCAGGCCTTTGTAGATGCAGAAAGAAATCACCCCAGGGAAAGTTGTTGGAACCCAGAGGCCTGGAGAGAAGGCCAGCAGAGATCACCCTGTGCCTTCCCACATAAGAAAGAACCTCAGCTGAAAGTCAGCTACCCTTCCTCTGAAGAACTAACAAAATAAATCCCCTTTTATTAAAAGCCAATCTGTCTCTGGCGTGTTGCATTCTGGCAGCTAGCAAACTAGAACAGTATGTGAAATCTTAATGACGTTACCAAGGCATTTTTTTCTCAAGAAATGAAGATAGTAATACTTATTGCAGATGTAGTAGGCAGAATTTTAAGATGGCCACAGATTTCTACTACCTGGTATACACATGCTTTTCCCCAGGTTTTCATTCAAACTGCCTGTGTTTGAATTCAGACTCTGTTACTTTCCTGTACTTTTTAAGTACATTTGACAAATGTACTTAATTTCCCTAATTCTCAGATTTCTCATTTGTATCTCTATACTGCATAGGGCAGAGGGGAATGAAGAAGAGGGAACTTGCTGTGTGCTCCCCTCCTCCAGACATGAAGGACTGACTCTAAGGCTTCTAGGCAGTGCTATTGTAACCCCAGTCCACTGGAGTCCTGGAGTCTGAAGTGACATGTTGGGCTGGAGATGGGGGAAGGCAGAATCAGTGGCAGATATTCATATTCTGCTGTCCAATCTTTGTAGCGCTACTTACAGCTCTGCTCCTAGGTAAAGCCTGCGGTAGAATTGCAGGCATTCAACTGCCACAGGTGTCTAGTGTGTGTGCCATGGCGAGAGATCAAGGATTCTTTCATTAAGTCCAACGATGCTTGAGAGGATGATGATAGGATTGAGTAGGGGTGGAAGGAAAGGGCTGAAAATGGAAGTTCAGTACAAGGCTCTTCAAATCTCTATAAATGACTTCTTGCAAGAGAAGAGAAAGGCAGAAAAAAAAGGCTGAAGTTAACAGAAATATCATATGCAAACTGTTTCAACCGTTAGATAAAACCCTAGAACACAGCACCTATATTATACTGGAAAAATGTTTGGTCGCCTTTATCAAGGTTTGCATGGGTCTGATAATTTTGTATTTTGGCATCCATATTGGGTTGTTGATCCATTATGTTATTTTGTTCTGCTCTGAAAAGTCTTTAGAGGTGGAGATGAAGTTATTTTGGCTTGTCATGTCCATTTTTCTGAAAAGGAATGTGTGTCAATGAATATACTAATGGAGAGTGTTTGGGACTTGGAAATAAAGGGTGTACATGCCATCATGACTGGATTGTGCCTGACAGCCACTTCCCTGGCCCCAAGGGAGAAAAGGAGGCCTGACCTTCTGGAGACCTGTAAGGAAAGAACTTTCTCACCTTTTAAAAGATTATTGAAATGTTTGCCATTTCACCCCTAAATGGGTGCCTTATTGCCTTACTGATACTCACAGTACTTGGAGATTAGGTAACTGATCACAGACAGTTTGGGGAAGAGATGAGATCTGTGCTCCAGTTAAAGTCCTGTTGAAACACATAACAGACACAATTCTTTTATTCAGGCGTCACACAGTGGCGTGTTTTGATTTACTGATGTTAAGACTCGTCAGACTCTAAGGGCAGTACCCTGGGCAAAGTCAAGACCTTATTCAAGTACTTACAGACTCTCTAAGCTCGAAGTTCCAGTTAGATCAGGAAATGCAGTTATTTGTGAGGCACCATTCAAAGTCCTAGAGGGAAGGGTACATGAGTATTATTGGAAGTTTCTAGAAAGGGGTAACTTTTACAGCCATTTTCAAAGCACTTCAATCTATAATATTCATAACAATCCTGCAAGGGGAAGTCGATCTGTAGGAGAAATAGGAACTTACAGTGTTCTTAGTTCAGGTAAATGTTGAAAAGCAGATCTCCCAACAAGCTGGATGGGGTTGTCATAAAAATGTCTAAAAAAAATTCAAACACGAATGCCTTAGTTTAAAACTTGAATGACACATAAACACCTGATGAAAATTTCAGTACATACAATAAGAGTATTTATGTATTTTTTAAAAACATTTTTTATTGTATAATATAACATATATACAAAACAAAGAGAGAAAAAAGCAATAGTTTCCAAAACACTCCTTAACAAGTAGTAACAGGACAGATCCCAGAGTTTGTCATGGGATACCATACTATCATCTCAGAATTTTCCTTCTAGCTGCTCCAGAACATTGGAGACTAGAAGGAATAAATATTTTTTTATCATCACAATCAACTTTTCTTTTTTTATTTTTTGTGAAAAATAACATATATACAAAAAAAAAAACAATAACTTTCAAAGCATAGTGCAACAATTAGTTGTAGAATAGATTTCAGAATTTGGTATGGGTTACAAGTTCACAATTTTAGGTTTTTACTTCTAGCTGCCCTAAGATATTGGAGACTAAAAGAAATATCAATATAATGATTCAGCAATCATACTCGTTTGTTAAACCCTACCTTCTCTGTGTAACTCTGCCTTTGTTCACCTATAAGATCACCTTTTTATCCCTCTCTTTAGGGGTATTTGGGCTATGGCCATTCTAACTTTTTCATGTTGTAAGGGGCTGTCAATAATATGGGGTAGGGAGATGGAACTAGCTGATGTTCTGGAGAGGCTCGCCCCCCTGCATTTCAGGACTTATCTGGTCCAGGGACCCATCTGGAGGTTGGAGGTTTCTGGAAAGTTACCCTAGTGCATGGAACCTTTGTAGAATCTTATATATTGCCCTAAGTATTCTTTAGGATTGACTGGAATGCTTTTGGTTGGAGTTTGGTAGGTGATGATAGGTAGCAATGTCTAACTGAAGTTTGTGTAAGAGAGACCTCGAGTAGTCTCTTGACTCTGTTTGAACTCTCTCAATTTGAGAGGCTGTTTTACACATGCATAACCTGTATTTATGTTATTTTGATTATACCATATTACATAACATTTCTGATTACTTGGTTTTAGATAAACTTCAAAAGTGTTTTGATTTACATTATAACACTTTTGGTGAGAAATTCATAATGTATAAATTCAAAAATTTCTGACAACAAGGCAGATATTAATGATAGCTACTTAGGTCAAAAGCAAATGAACCAACTGTAGTTATACTCAAAAAAGATTCCTCTGCTTCCAACATCTGTGGAATATCCATTAAGTGCCAGAAAGGAAATTCAAGGTGCTGGCAATCATATCATTAATTAAAGATGAAGTTTATATGTCTACATAAGGGTTATACCTTCTGATTCTATCATAATATACTCAAGGGATTTTTCAGATTATTTGAAAGGAAAACAGTTCTTCTAGTGTTTTGTAGCATTAGAATTTTCTTGAATGAATGATTGCTCTAAAAGGGCAAGACATTATTAAAACAAAAATATTTTTGTTTCAAAGATGTTTTTAATGTAATGGTAGTTGAATAGCCTGGTTAATGGAGCCATAGTTGAAATGACCTTCTAGTCCAATTAAATTTACAATAAGTATTTATTGGTGTCTACTGTGTTCAAAGTATGAGGGTAAGCACTGCAGGGTTCTAAAGATTCATTCAAGAAATTTGACCTTGGGTGTCTACTAAATGCTTGGCATTGTGTCAGATGCTGGGTGTATAAAGAGGAGTGATAAAATGTCCCTGTTCAAAAGGAGCTTAGATTCAGTTGGGATAAAACAGCATTTCTTGGGGACAAAGATTTTTCACATTTATTAGCTCAATTGATCTGCAAAACCACTTCATAAAATCCTTACAGTAGATATGTTTCCCCATTTTTGATGGTAGAAACTGAGGATCAGGTACATTAACCTCATAGAGCCTAATTTTTTAATTTGTTAAACTTGGACAATCATACATAGTTTTAAGGTTTGTGTAAGAATTAAAATAGCCAATGCATTTGCAGCATCCGGGAGAGTGCCTGTGGTAAAGCTGTTGTCTAACCAAACTTAGTCCCTTCTTTCCATCCCACCCTCTAATCTCTTCTTTTCCCTTGGGAGTGGGTAAAGCTTTTCTAGAGAAAAAGCTAGAACTGGAATATATGTTTTATGATTAAAATGGAATTTTTCTCATAAAATTACATTATTCCTTATCTGCATATATGCTGTATGCCCAATGTACATGCAGTTGTACATGTATATGAACACATGTACACACATACATATGTGGGCAGATAGGAGTTGCACATGCTTGTGTATATAAGGCTGAAGTAGTGCAAATACAGACAAGGAGCTATGGGATTCCTGGCAACGAGCTCTCTCATGTGTTGTGGAAGAGGAAAAAACCTCATTGAAATGGTGTTTGAAACAGGACCTGGAAGACAGAACTTCAATAATCCTAGTGAGGGATGAAATGGTAGGAGCAAAGGAAATAAGGAGAGAGCTTTGTTCCATGAATATAACTTGGTATGATTTAGGATATGGGGTAATTCATATCCGTTGGCTTGAGCCATGTTGAAGATGTTGTGCCTGTCAGGGTCCGGAGCTGAGTCTGTTGCACAGCAGGAGAGTGACAGGATGGGCGCTGTCCTTCAAGGGAGATGACTGTCAGGGGTAGGGGCAAGGAGACCCTTTTTTTAAAAAAAATTTTTATTAATAAAACCAATCAACATACAATATGAACATTCTTTTCTTTTCTTTCATCACATAGTTGTAGATTCTTCATCATTTCTTAGAACATGTGCATCAATTCAGAAAAAAGAAATAAAAAGAAAACAGAAAAAATATTCATACATACCATACCCTTTACCCCTCCTTTTCACTGATCACCAGCATTTTGATCTACTAAATTTAACATTTGTTCCCCCTATTATTTATTTATTTTTAATCCATATGTTTTACCATCTGTCCATAAGGTAGATAAAAGAAGCATCAGACACAAGGTTTTCACAACCACACAGTCACATTGTGAAAGCTACATCATTATACAATCATCTTTAAGAAATATGGTTATTGGAACACAGCTCTACATTTTCAGGCAGTTCCCTCCAGCCTCTCTGTTACATCTTAACTAAAAAGGTGATATCTATTTAATGCATAAGAATAACCTCCAGGATAATGCTCTCAACTCTGTTTGGAATCTCTCAGCCACTTTATTTTGTCTCATTTCTCTCTTCCCCCTTTTGGTCAAGAAGGTTTTCTCAATCCCTTGGTGCTGAGTTCCAGCTCATTCTAAGATTTCTGTCCCACATTGCCAGGAAGGTCCACACCCCTGGGAGTCATGTCCCACATAGAGAGGGGGAGGGCAGTGAGTTTGCTTGTTGTGTTGGCTGAGAGAGAGAGGCCACATCTGAGCAATGAAAGAGGTTCTCTTGGGGGTGACTCTAGGCCTAATTTTAAGTAGGCTTAGCCTATCCTTTGCGGGGTTAAATTTCATATGAACAAACCCCAAGATTGGGGGCTCAGCCTATTGCTTTGGTTGCCCCCACTGCTTGTGAGAATATCAAGAATTCTCCACTTGGGGAAGTTGAATTTTCCCTCTTTCTCACCATTCCCCCAAGGGGACTTTGCAAATACTTTTTTATTCACTGTTCAAATCCTTCTGGGATTCATCGGGGCATCACTCTGGACAAACCTACAAAATCTCATGCCCTGCACAAGTTCCAAGTACTTATGGTGTTCAACTGAGCTGTCCACATAAGTCATATTAGGAAATGCACTAGTCAAAATATAAGTTTTGTACCAAATAAACATTTTGTACTTTAGTCTCACACATAAGTTAAAGTTTTAAAATATTTATTACCATCTATTTCCAACACCTGGCATTGTTGACATTCCTTTGTTCTTCCTCATGCAAAACATTTTTAAATTTGTACATTTAACCACTATCATTATACACTCCAGGCATTCCTAGATTATACCATCTCAGTCTTTATCGTCCATCTTTCCATCTGATTTCATTTGCGTCCCCAGGCCTCCTCCCTCTATCAGTCTCACATTCAGCTTCATGCAGTATTCTAACATTATTGTAACTAACAGTCAGGTAATATTGTGCTATCCATTTCTGAATTTTTACAATCGGTGCCATTGCACAATCTGTATCACTTCAGTTCCAATTATCCAATATCTACCCTATTTCTATCAAAGATACCCTTTTAATAATCTAGACTGGTAAAAATTGAGAGCTAATAGCTAATAAAGTAGGGTGGGGATGAAAAAAGAGAATGAATAGGATATAGACCACCAAGGAAGAAAGGAAGACTGGGCAGCCAATGGGATGCGGAAACCACTCACAGACATGAGGAGTCAGAAAGAACACGGGTGGGAATGGCGAGAGATGGAAACAGATGTGGGAGCAAGGGGAGGGTTTTGGGGAGAAAAGCGTCGACTCTTTCTAATGCTGGATAGAAGTGCCAATGATACTGGGCTTGTTAATCCTTCTCAGGGGATATTAGACCATCAATACTAATTGTGACTAGTATTACAGAATAATTGTAAGTGATTAAAATATAGGAACCAGGACTATAAAACTCCTAGAAGAAAATGTAGGGAAACATCTTCAAGATCTTGTGGTAGGCGATGGTTTCTTAAACTTTACACCCAAAGCACATGTAATGAGAGAAAAAATAGATAGTTGGAACCTCCTCAAAATTAAAAACTTTTGTGCATACAAGGATTTTGTCATGAAAGTGAAAAGATACCTACTCAACGAGAGAAAACATCTGGAAACCACATATCCAATCAGGGTTTAATATCCAGAATATATAAGGAAATCCTACAACTCAACAATAAAAAGACAAACAATCTAATTAAAAATGGGCAAAAAACTTAAGACATTTCTCCAAAAAGGATATACAAATGGCTAAAAAAAAAAAGAAAAGACGCTCAACATCACTGGCTACTAGGGAAATGCAAATTAAAACCACGATGAGATATCATTTCACACCCATTTGAATGGCCACTATTAAGAAACCAGAAAACTACAAGAGTTGGAGAGGATATGAAAAAGTAGGAAACTCATTCCTCATTGGTAGGAATGTAAGATGGTGCAGCTGCTGTGGAAGACAATTTGGCAGTTCCTCAGGAAGCGAAATATAAGATTACTATATGATCTGACAATCCTACTACTAGGTACATACCCAGAAGAACTAAAAGCAGGGACTTGAATAGATATTTGCACACTGATGTTCATAGCGGCATTATTCACAATCGTCAAAAACATGGAAGCAACCCAAGTGTCCATATATCAATGGATGGATAAACAAAATGTGGGATATACATACAATAGAATATTTTCTTTCATTGCATGGGCTGTAAAAAAGGAGTGAAGTCCTGCTGCATGTGACATCATAGATGAGCATTGAGGATGTCATGTTGAGTGAAATAAGCCAGTCACAAAAGGACAAATATTATATGATATCACTGTTATGCAGTAATTATACTAAGTAAATTCACAGAATTATAGTCTAGACTATAGGTTACCAGGAGATAGATTGAGGTTAGAGAATGGGATTGATGCTTAATTTGTACAGAATCTCTATTTAGGCTGATGGTAAATGTTTGAAAATGGATGGTGATGATGGTAACACATTATTGTGACTGAAATCAACAGTGTTGTACTATATAGATGGAGGTGGTTAAAAGAAGAAACTTTAAGATGAATATATTGCTAGAATAAAAATCGAAAGAGAGTCCATGGGGCTGTACAACACAGTGAACCCTATTGTAGCTGATGAACTATAGCTAATAGTACAAATATAAGAATGTTCTTTAACGAATTACAACAAATATATAAATCTGATACAAGGTGGTAATAATAGGGTGGTATATGGAAAATAACACACCTAATGTAAATAATGGATGATAAAACTATTTCAATTATATTTCAGCAATTAACAAAGGTAACTACCGTTTTAAAAATAGTGCAATTTATCACAAAAAAAGTGCTATCATCAATAGTAACAAATGTTCCGCACCAATGCAATGTGTTTGTGGTGGGGTGATGAATGGGCATCCTATATTTTATGCATGACTGTTTTGTTAACTCACAACTTCTCTAATAAAAACGAAACAAAACAAAACCCAGTCTTGTGGCTGCAAGGAAAAAAGAGCAAAGGCAATGTAATTTCCCAACCTCTTAATATGTAAATACTCGCTAATGAGGACTAATGTGGACTGGTTAATATAAACTTTAAGCTCTTAGCTTGCCAACATACTGCCAGAATGTTTCAGAATGAGGAGTGGAATTGTTTTCAATTGTCAGGGCTAATAGGGACTCCAGCTTGTTTGTGACAAACACCACATGATTCCAGAAAGCCTCTCAATCAAGTTGGCACAGGATGAACATTTGCCAAGAAGTGCCTCTAGAGTTATTTTCAACAGTCGGCTTTTCTCTTCCATATCTGAGATACCTCACCCTTGACCCAGGTCAGTACCATGTGTAAAACCTGCCTCTGACAAGTGCCTTTTAACTAAGAGCCAGTAGCACATTTATATATTTTCATCTTCTTATATCTATATGTAATTCATCTTCTGCACTAAATGTGAAACATGGGATTTAATTATACTTTGTAGTTAGACAGTTTTATGCTTTTATTGGCATAAACAAATGCAACTGTCTGGAACTATATCCTAGTTTGTATAAATGTGACTCAATGCTTGGGCTTGATAATTAACACATTTAGGAATTTAGCATAAAACAATGGTCTCACTCTCTCCCCATCCCCAATTTATTTGCAGTCTATAGCTATTCAGAACTCTTGGTTGTATATAATAATTTATATTTCAAATATACCTGAGTTCATGTTCTGACTGTGTGACGTTAACATTTATTCTCTAAAAATCAGTTTTACCTCTTAGAAAATGGATGAAATCAAAAGTATTTCACAGGATTATTACGAAGTGAGACAAGGTATCTGGAGATACATAGCATAATGTATTGCATATAATAGATCCTAAAAGTAAAATAAATAGCAGCCATCAGAACGCTGAATTCTTGGCATTCAGCTAAAATCTGGCAAAATGCTTCCATATACACTTCTCTATATAGTTTCTTACACAGACTTATACATACATGAGCAAATATAGAATATTCATTGTGTTATATTTAAAAGCACAAAAAAGCTATATTTCAGGAAGGAAAACCCCCAAATCATTATGATCACTTACATTGTAATAAGAGAAGGGTTGCCTACAAATGCTTTCTCGGGTATGGACTTGATATTGTTGCTATGAAATCCTCTAAAAAGAGAGGAAACATAATTATAGAAAATAATATGTGGGATACAATTATTTCATGTTTTTTCCCCTGTGGCAGTAATTAGCACCTTTAGTAACCAGAGGGCCAGGTTAACTCCTTCTGCGCCTCTTGAAATTTACTGGCCCTCATTTAGTCTCTGGGAGAAAAAGAAGTTACAAGCTGTCATCTTGAAAGAAGAATAAAGAATCCGAAAATAATAATTATGCTTTGTGGACATTTATAAGTGAATGTTATAAAAAGAAAATCAACATGTTAATATCCAATAGCGCCCCACTGCATATGAGCCTAAGAGAGTGTGAACCTTCCTTGGGGAGAGGATTTTGATCAGCCCCTTCTAACCCCATTTAAAGTTAAGATAAGAGAAAATTGACTTAAGCTGCAGTGAAGCAGAGACTTCATTTATCTCTTTATGAGGCTGAAATTTCCTGACCCTGAGGAATGGGCCTGGAAGGAAGGTGCCCCGGTTCAGTGAGTCTGTAATTCCAAATTGATTCTCATCTGTCAGTGCTAATGCTGTCTGACTGGCAGAAGGGCAGTCAGTGAACTTTGGGTTCTCAGTGGGGCTGTGACTGTGGGATGCGTGTGTCAGTTTCGGGCTGTCTGAGCACAAATGATGATTACTTCCCAGTTAAGCCGCACATGGGGTTTCTGGAGGCAAATCTCTTGAACGCTCTTTCTTTTTTTTTTTTTTTTTTTTTTTTTTTTTAAAGGAAAGACAGAGAGAAGGAAGGAAGGATAGAAGGAAGGGAAACATCTTTTAAACATTTTCTTGTTTTATTGTATTTTGTTTCTCCGTTTTCGTTACATGGGCTGGGGCCGGGAATCGAACCGAGGTCCTCCGGCATAGCAGGCAAGCACTTTGCCCGCTGAGCCACCGCGGCCCGCCCTTGAACGCTCTTTCTTATAAACAGGCTCTACTGTCTACCTCTTTTGGCTGTGTGCCTTATTTCTCTTTGGCATGAGAATAAGTCCCTACATTTATCTTCCTTTCCAAGTGTTAGAACATAGGTTATTCTTATTTTTAGATACAAAGGAAAGCAAATTAAATTTTAGCATACACAAGACAATATATGCAACCTCATGGTTGTGAGGTAGCTTTATTTTAGCAAAATCAATTTTCTTTTGCTATTAAATAAAATTCATGAAGCATTTAGAGAATGAAATCATGTATGTGAATGCATCCCAGACCACATACTAAGCATATACAGATTCATTCATCCAGTCCTAGACTTATGTAATCTAGGTAAGTTTCTTTTTGGAAATCCTCAGCAAATAACTGAATTCCATTATAGTTCTACTTCGAATCTATAAAGTATGTAAATGCTGGAGGAGAATGGCGTAGGAAAAGAAACAAAATTTCTCTATATAGAGAAAGCTCATTATTAATCCAAAAAGATTATCTTGTGTTTGCTGGTGATAGAAGTCAACTAAAACTATATTTCAAGTGTAATTAATGATCATTTATATGAATTTATTACATTTTCTAGCAAGTCATATTATGCATAAAATTACACATATTTTAGAATTAAATTCTCAAAGAACCAATTCCCCCCATTAAATTAGCCCTAAATACTTACAATTCTTTAAGATTAGAGAGTGTCCTGATTGCAGTGGGGAATTCATCAAGGTGATTATAATTTAAATCTCTGAAAATGAATAAAAAGTATTTTCAGTTTTTCTTTTAAACATTCATATATATTATACTTACAAGAAAATTTAACATGATATTCCCATGGACCAATGTCATTCTGCTCCTTTTATGGAGAGAGATTATCCTGGCCTGCTGACCACCATCTTTCCACAAGTATCTACATTAAAAAGGTCATTTGAATGATCTTGAGAAATTTCAGAGAGCCAAGGCTTAATGGCAAAAGGACATTTAAAGAAAAGAAGAGCGGTGCAGCAGTGTTAACTTCCAAGCAGGAAGGACCCTTGGCCAGGGGCCGACTGCTTGCTCATTCGTACCTGGCTCACTAAGTTGCCAGCTTGTGTCTGCACTTCTCCAGGCTCCTGAACCACACTCCCTTTTTTGTTCACTGCTGCACACTCTGACTCTTTTTCTCTGCCTTGCAGAGTCTTGCCCAGGAGTACATTTTTCTATGACTGCTTTGTCCCTTCCTGTAGGGTGTCTGCATCTCCTGGTTCCAGAATGACAGCCTGATCCTGGAGAGGTTTGTATGATGCAGGGCACTCTCAGAAAGGACATGGGTTCTGGAATTTCCTCAGCATCACAAATAATGGTTCAGATCAGATACATGATGCTTCCTTTGGTCGGTGAGGCGAAGCTCTATATTATGGCCAGACCTTTTCAAATCATTAATTTCTCTATCAGTTATGACACAAATGGCTTTCAGTTCCATTACGCACACGCATTTTATATCGACATCTTTGTATGAAAAAGTAATTGCCTCCTAGTTTCTGGGAATGGCAGATTTCCCAGATGATGCAGGAAAACCTTTTGGTCAGGCAATCAGATGTGGTTAGATCTTTCTCCATGGAGAAGAATCACAATTTAATTTTAAGAGAGAGATAATCTGACTGAGTTAAACATGAATCAAGATTCCTACTTGTCTGGCACAAACCATCCTTAAGCTATACTGCAGGCAGGAAGCTTGCGTCTTTTGTGGACATAAATTTTCTTCCTGTTTGTAAATCTCTCCAGATGCTCTGTTTTGATTAAATGAGGACTGGGCCCTTATAAATTACTTGGATTTCTAGTCAGGGGAAGGAACAGTTTGGGAATAACCAATTTACGGATCCTCTGTAGCCCTGGGCAAGGTGGGGGAAAGGAGGACAAGGAGAGTCCCATGAAACATTTTGCTGCATGATATTTATATGCAGTCCTGAGTCCTCACTCCAAACATGGGAAAAAGGACAAATTATGAAAATACTCATCAAAGTTCACCTTGTTTTTTGTTGCTGTGTGTTGAAAAGGACTGGAAGGTGATTTTCCATTGCTAGACTCCAGCCCAGCCCTGTGATGATAAGGGAGAAGTGCTAATTTTTCCCAGCAGCTGATGGGAACAGCTTGGCTATGTGATTAAGCTGACATTTGGCACCTGAAATACTGAGCGACTTAAGTAACCCGGAAAGGAGAGCTGTTATAGTGCTTTTTGGCCACAAGAAGGTCACCAACAACAGATGGTCCCTAAGGGAATTAGCAGACCTCATTATTGTCAGACTTGAGCGCTGTATGCAAATGAATAATGGATTCCAAGATGGCAGGAGAAGTGGTCTTTGGTCATCTTCTTCTGCAGCCCTGGTCAGAGCCAGCATTGTAGATGGGTGGTGCTGTGTGGTTTATTGCACTTGGGTATTAAAAATACGGGAGGGGGGCACCTGGAGCTACCAGTGCCCTCTTCTTCCAGCACACACAGGACCCTCATAGCCAGTCACTTACCCTCATTCCTCCTTTCCCCGAGGGAAAGGTTGGGGCTCTGGTGTGGCCCACAAGTACCTTACTTACCTAGGCTTTGGGGGAGACCTGAAGTTATGGTCAGCTGGCTGGACTCATTTTTTTTTTTTTATAAGCAATATTTTATTAGAAGTCCTTTCACTTTGCATTTGTCTATTGCTTTAGAATTACAACTGTGCTTCACATGTATTAGTATATATGTGTTTTTTATTTATTAACTAATCACTTTAATAACTTTATTTAACAGTGACTTTTAAGGTATTCTCACTTTTAGGGAAGCAGTTATTCTTGTGTTTATAGTTGCATTGACTTTTGCTCATGGAGGATTGATCCTTAATGTGTTTTCCATTTAGTTAGTATGAGTTGCTCATGAGCAGAGATTATATTTTTTTCTAATACCAGGTGGCCACATTTGTGGAAAAGACCAAGGCAGTGGTTAGATTTTTGCTTCCAGTAGGTATCCCCTAAATGTCCTTCAGCCTGGAATTGCATTCATGTTAACTCCTTGGGTTCAGAGTTCTTCCATTAAGAAGAACAAATGAAACTTCCAAACCAGCCTTCCCCTGGGACAGTGGTAAAGTTTTCTTTGCCTGCTATCATTGGCATTTCCAACTTTAAATGTCTCTTATGTTTGAAGGACCCTGTTTTTTAATATCCTTCCTAGCATGGGCCAGACTCTCACATCCTGTCCCTATAAATGTGTCATGGAACTCAAGACTCAAAGGATTGGAGCAGATCTGCTCTTAAGAGATATGCTCCTCAAAGAAATGACAGCAGCAGATTGCAGGTTTCAACTCCACAGTCAGCCTCTCCATGTATTTGTGACCCAGGTAACCCCATGATTTTACCAAAGGTACGTCTGAAAATAATTTAATACCATATCATGCATTTCAGTATTATGTGACTGTGTAAAGCAGCGTCCACAGAGTTGATGGAACTAGGAGTCTTGAATCTCTTCTTAAATAATATCCAATTTTTACAAATTTTTTGCATTTGAAAGTTCTTAGTATTCTGAAACTCTAAATAAAAATACGAAGATCTTCAGAAAACTTCAATTGCTTTTCCTCTTTCTGTGGTCCAAAGCCATAACAAGGGTATCAATAAATGACAAAAAAATTAAGATCTCTCAAGAGCAACCAATTGTACAGAATGAAAATTATAGGAGACTACAATATTGTGGAAGCCAGGATTGGAGCACTATAGGGAGAAGGAAAAATTATAGTATCAAGTTTGAGAAGAAGTAACATTAAGACAACATTCACTATCTGCAGAACTTTTGAATCTTTATTTACACAGAGAAGCTCAGGTCCAGGGAAATGTTCGAGACTTCACAAATTTAATGGTGGTGAAAGTTGTTGATTTAATTTAAATTCAGGCATTTAATCATGTTTCAGTCTTATACACAACATGTATTTACTGGTTATAAGGGGTCTAATGCTACTATCATTTTAATGAATCATGCATTACTCAGATCTGATGAAAATATTTTCTTTGAATTTAAAATCTCTGTAAGGCAGTAGATAGTCTGTATAACAAATAAAAGAGCTGTCAATTGTTCTGAAAGTTTAAGTTACCTAAATACAGATGTCAAATCCTAAATCTCAAAGCATGCTTCTATATTAATATAATATTTAACCTGTAATACATTTCCTAATAGTGTTAAATTATTGAAATGTGGGTTTATGATTCATAAAGTTACCCTATTTTTCTGCTTCAACATTTTTAATGTATCAATGTAACAGAATATTTTTTTAACCATACATACATAACATTTTTTTCCAAATATTTCTTTTTGTGTGGTTTCAGTTATACTGGTTTTCCCAAGCATATCTTGGAATTACTGAACCTGGATTCATCATGAAACAGAGACCTAGGGCATTCTGATGACCATTTCTTGGACCTAAAGCTGAAAAGAATGGATTCAGGGGCTCTGAAGCTAAAATTTTGGTGAATGTGAAGATACAGAAGCCTTCACTAATGTTGAAAAAGGAAATGTTTCCAATATCCACATCCAGGAAAATCCCCACTCAATTTAACCTTGAGTTGGCCCAGACCACAGTCTGAGATGTTGGTGGTGGCCAAAAGGTAGCTTCTCTTTCTAAAACTTACAGTCCAGAATCCAAGTTCAGTAGACAGGTGGATCTCTCCTTGCTGGTGAACAAATTTTCTGCAAACACCCAGACCCATTCTCTGCATGTTCTTACATCTACCTCCCAGTAATGGAGGCTAGAGGTGAACCAAGGGGAGACCAAAATAGAAATTGGATATTTGAATTTCTCAGGACACTCTTTCCAATTCTGTTTGATACATGACACAGGAGGCTTTTCAAGTCATCAGAAATGATGAGGAGATTATTGGATATGTCAACACCTAAAGTCATATCCACTTCAAACTTCAGTATCCTTGGGTTCATTTTCAGAATAGCTCCTAGCTGGGGCTCTAGGTCCTTGATCTTGGAAACCAACTTCCCCAGTTGGCAATTTGTTTTGATGTCATTCTTCTGAGAGACTACAGGGCAAAAGGGGCATAACGCACCCTTCCTGTGGGGATCCTTCTGCAGTGATTTGATGCAGTTGAATCAGCAGACATGTCCACATTTCAGATACATGAATTTTTCAAGATCAGCCAGCAGATACAACATCTGCCTCCTTCTTTAAGTATTCAGCCATGGCCACTGTCTCTACAAGAGTCTCCTCTTCCCTTAACTGCCTCCAAAGGTAGCTCAAGTCTATGGACTCATTTTTATCACAGGTACCAACTCAGAGTTGAATTTTTGACCTATTCCTTGGAAGTGTTGTAGTGTGGTAAAACATGTATTTCAGAATCAGACTAGAGAAGGAATCAACTCCTAGTTATGCTACTGCCAGATGCGTAACATTGGCCAAATAACAGCCTCACTAAAGCCTAAGATGGGATAGTAGTAGCCATTCTCATAGCATGGTTGTAAGGCTTGATTGCGATGATGCAGTGTGGTACTTGATGATAGAACAGCTATTATTACTTTTTCATCTTTTGAATTGCTTTAACATGGACCCTTGCTGTTTCCTAATGAGTCACCTGATTAACTCAGGTTGGGCACTAAGGCATTTGCTTAGTCCTCATCCTCTCATTCATCAGAGAGGACCAGACTCATGAAAAGTGGGCCTGAGTGACAATGTAGAACTCATCCTTGACAGCAAATGCACATTCCTAAGCAAATGACCAGTGTTGATAGAAAACATCTCATTTAGTTTATAATGATTCTAGCTACTTTATCAGTTTTATTAGATTAAAATAAAATCTCAGTTTCATGTTTTGCACTGTGGGGGGTGTGTGTGTGTGGGGGGGTGTTTAAGATAAAGCCACTATAAATATCTGTTTAAGGCTCAAGCAATTAACCAAACCAAACATCAAGTTTAGCTTTAAGGCTATTTTGATTCTTTCAGATTATTTATGAAAACACTGAAGAAAGGGAAACAAATAAAAGGTCAACTCACAAAGTCTCTAAGCTGTGGAGCCCATCAAAGCTTTTCTTTCCCAGGGAGTGGATTCTATTGTTATGGAGATGCCTGCAGGAGAACATTAGGAAAAGTCAGGAAGGCTCACTACACACAGCAGATTTAGGCACAACATTTTTATTGGTTAAACTCAAATAAATTTATGCAGAAGAATGCACTAATTTTATACAAGAAATGCATTAACATATTTTAAAAAGAATTTATGTATATAAAGGCTATATAGCTTGTTCACTCTTAACGTAACTGATTCTTTGCCACAGAATTTAATAGTCTTAGTTTTACTTTTTTGGGTTTGAGACATTAGGGCATGTACTATGGTATAAGCAATGGGACTGATATGAGTAAATTGAGCGTGGTTGTTGAACACACACTGCAGTCTAGGATGTTCAGTATGGCTTTGGGATATTTGTACGGTTAAGCAGAGGTACAGCCTGTCATTGACGAAGGAGGATGGATTGAAGGTCCTAGGTCTTCTAAGCATGTTTCTATTTAAGCTGAGGCTTATAATGCTTACATTCCCAGGGCAGGGCACAGGTCAAGAGGAAATACGATTTCAGCTACAGCAAATGATGACCAGATATTTCAGCTGCCCAAGGAGATTAGATATCTTGACACGGTATTAATGTGTATAATTATCATCTTTGGCTCAACTGGTATACCAGTTAGGTCAGGGCCAGTGAGAACAGCTGTGTGTACATCCAAAAAAACAAGACCAATTTCTAAAGGGATTTTGGAAAAATATGCCCAGGTGTAAACGAATAGCTGCTCTGTAAGTCCATTTCCTCTAGTGGAGGACAAATTAAAGCCCACAGCTGGCTTCTGGTGGGTCAGCAGCAGCATCTTTATATGTGAAATTCAGTACAGAAATTAGTTAATGTCACCAAAAATGACTCATCCTTTCTGATTAAAGTTTTTCTTCTAATAAATATACTTTGTTTCATGTGAGAACTGTGGGACATCTATTGAGGATTTTCTACGTAAGATGCTGCCCAGAAGTATATACTATAGTGCAGGAGACAAACATGCAGTCAAATACTAGAGTAGACTGATTGAAGGCAGCGGTGAGCAGGTGGAAGGGCATGGAGCAAAGGGAGAAATACTCAATGCAGAAGAAACCTTCCTCCAAGTTCCGCAGCAAACTGAACATACAGCCTTTTAAGCAGTTGCTATTTTCCAATATTAGCATTGACCGATTGTTATATTACACATGTGGGGTACGTTGCTACAATCTTAAGACTGTTTATTTTTTCAAACTATTGCTTGGAGAATCATTTTGATTGAAGATATGAAATCTAGACACAGCAGGAAAAACAACCCAAATGCATAACTTACCATCAAAAGTTCGTTCTCGGTTCTCTTTTCTTGGTAGGTGTATAATAAGTACTTATTAATTAGTAAGAAGGTCATATTTCAATTTTACCTGGATTAAAAGCTCTTATCAGAAAGAATGAAATTTTCTTAGCCTCTTTATTGGGCTAATTGTACAGTGTGGTCATTACTTGCACAATATACAATGGGCTTCCCTATGAGAGAAGTTGGACTTTATCTTTATATGCCCTGCATATGATTTAACAAGTGCTTAATAAATGTTTAATTCACATACACAATTAGAACGTTGATGAGGGACTCTTTTTTTAGGAAGGGGTTCAGGGGATTTTCCTCCTGCAAAATATCCCCATTCAAGATTTGAAGAGCCAGCATGTTCAGGGCAAGGCCTTACAATGAATCTAGAAACTGTAAAGAGAGACAGACAGACAGGGGAAGTCAATAAAACTTACAGAACTACCAAGCTGGAGAGATTTCCAAAGGCATAGTCTGGGATGTGGTGTATTTTGTTCAGGGCCAAGGTCATGGCTTGCAATGCTGATAAACTTCTGAAAGCCTGGACAGGGATTTCCGTCAAAGCATTGTCATCTAGCCACAGGTGCCTCAAGGCATGCAGGCCGCTGAAGCAGCTGGGGGGTACGGAGCTGATATGGTTGGCATCCAGACGCCTGTGAGAGGGAGAGGGAGAAAGCAAGACTAGAAAAGAGAGCAAAGTCCGGGCTGGAAGGAACACCTTCAAGAAGCTGATTAACAAGAGCAAAACAGGGCTCGAGGCCCTCAGGGCCCTCCGAGACCTGCAGCTTTCTCCTCTCCTGGTAGGCTCTCTCCACTCGTGGGCGGGACTATTGCTTCTTCTGGCTTACAGGTCCATGCGCCATGATTCTCTCCTAGGCTTGTGGAAGACTTGCTCTTATGTAGGGCTATGCTTCCACCCCTCCCGAGCTATAAAGTCTCAGTAATGATCTTTAAGCTTTCCTTTCTGATACCAGGATAAAGAGTCCCTTCTTTCCTTGCCCCCTCTCCCCCCATGCCAAGCCAAATGAATGCCTTTGCTTTCCTGGACTGTTTGAACATACTAAACATACTTACGTACATCCATTAAGCTCCGGGAAAGCTTTACTTCAATATCTAAAAGGAACTGAGTAATTTTTGAAGGCTGTCAGAATTACGTCTCAAGGAGAGGAGAAGAGGTGGCCCTTCCCTTTTTTTTTAGTACTTTGCTGAGTTTAGGATGCTTTGAAAAATCTAAAAACTGCTGGTTTTTTTTGCTCATCATAATCATCTGTGTCGGGGAGACGTCTGTTTCTCTGACATTTTAAACAAATACTAAATTTAACAGCATTTCCAACTTTGCTTCTTTTTCCACACACTGTTTTATATTTTAATGGGGAAATGCCTCTAAAAAATAAGATGGGTTTCTAAGCTATTGCAGCTTCAGAGCCAGCAGAGGGAGTACACTACACTTATTTTGCCCCAATTCAGTATAAACTGTCCCTGTATAGCACTTCTTCTTCTGCAGTGACACAACCCAGGCAGTGTGGCATTCCCTGCAAGGCGCCTGGACCGCAGGACCACTGCAACTTATTGATGCTTCTGATAGCCCTCCCTCGTTTTTCCAATCTATTCTGAAGGCTCACACAGTTGCTTGTACTTTCAAAGGTAGGATTACAAAGAGAAGAGTTGCATTTGAAGCAGTCCATGTTTTAGGAAGAGTGAGAAAATCACAGGCGGATTTTTGAAAAATGCTTTCCGAGGCATTGAAGACTAAGCAGGTGGAAGAAGCACACTGGGATCACAAAATAGTCCCCTGTAAACCAAACAACTTAGAAATAGAGAAGTTTTCTGCAGTAGGGGAGCTGGTCTCTGTGGAAGGCGGCTTCGTCACTTTTTGCCACATTTGTCACCCCACTGGTCCCCTGACTCCTTCTGCCAAGTGAATGGGATGAAGTGACACTGCAGAGGCCCAGGCCAAGTTTTGATAAATAACTGAGATAAGGTCACTTGGAACAAATTTTAAGAGTTTGGTGTTGTAGCCCACTCACAAGTAAATTTCCAGTAGAACAACTAACATCACAGGCATCAGCATACAGTTTCTGATATCTCAAACTTCTGTCAACAAATGGAGCTGGAAATGTTTAGGAAAACTCAACACCGTGTCTGCACCCTTTCTTCTGGCAACACCGTGGTTGGCCCATGTTCAAAATAAGGTACAATTTCATCAGGGGACGAGGAGGTGATTGTTTTTTATTTGACTAGAACTAATGCACATCTGTAAACTCTCTTTAACTACTACACTGATTAAAGAATGGCGACTTTATTTAAATAATATGAACATTCACATTTTAGTTGACATATTGTCGGATCATTGCCAGTTGCTTATGCATCGAAACTACAAGTGGCTTCTAAAAGTCCTGAAAATGACTTTGGTGGTTTGAAGTTGTTTGTACCCCAGAAAAAACATGTCGTTAAATCGAATCTACTCCTGTGAATGTGAACCCATTGTCGTTAGGACCTTCTAATGAGGTTACTTTAGCTAAGGTGGGGCCCACCTCAATCAGGATGGGACTTAATCCTATTACTAGATCCTTTATAAGAAGAATGAATTTAGATATAAAAAAAAAAAGCCACTGAAGCAAGAAGCTGAAATTAATGAAACCTAGAAAGGAAGGGAGAGTCCTGCAGATGCTACCATCTGCTTTGCCATGTGGCAGAGGAGCCACGGCTCACCGGCAGCTGGCCTTCAGGAAGAAAGCATTGCCCTGAGGTTGCCTGAATTTGGACATTTTCCCAGCCTCAAAACTGGGAGTGAATAAATTCCCACTGTTTAATCTGACCCATTTCATGGTATTTGCTTTGAGCAGTCTAGCAAACTAAAACAATAACTAACTTTTAAGTCTAGTGCAAGTGTTTGGAATGCATTTATCAAAAATGCTTTCTCAGCACTGAGTCATAAATGTGTCTTCTTGTGATACTTCAAGTTACAAAGCCTCTGTTGTATTTTGAAAGGACCCTGGTATTAATTCTCCATGTTAATAAGTCCAATTCTCTGGACAAGCCTCTTTTATGAGTCCCCCTGGCTTTTTTTCCCGAAAAAAAGAGGTAATCTTGTCAGTACATTGTTATCTTGTACATTGTTATCTTGTGCCAATTTGCTATATGATTAGCTATTTTCTATTCTTTACAGTCCTAACACTTGATATGCCAGTAGTCAAAGGCCTAACACTAAACAGTGCAGCCCTTCCTTCACCTGTCCTGAATGCAATATGAAAACGTCTCTGTCTCATAGTTATTAAGAAGCTACTACTAAATCACACTCCTTCTAATTGCAGTGTCTAGACCCCATGTTCACCTAGCCCCAGTAGCCAAATGTAATTCAGACAATGGTATGTTATTCACACTCAAAGCCATTATTATCTGATTTAATCTTAACAGGAGATCCCAAGGCTAAACCAGAGTATAAAATTAATTATCCAGTCACACGTACAGGTGGTTCTTACAGAACAAGTTTAAGAATGTGGACAAAGCAGCTGGCAGGGCACAAGTTGTGCCTATTAAGTAAGTAAACAATGGGCTCATATTATGTCAATCTGTTCTTTTCAGGCAGCTGGACATTCTGTATTCATATTCTTGGAAAATGCAATATTTAAGCAGTGAGGGGTCAGTAAAACATCACTGCATGGTATAAGAAAACACACATTTAAAACATGGTATTATACTCTGCTTATCAGGAGCAACAAAAGTATATTATATAACTTTGCTTTTAAGTGTTTCTTTGTTATCATTTCTATTGCGTGCAAGTCAAAATGGTGTGTGTGTGTGTGTGTGTGGGTGGGTGTGTGTGCGTGCAGCAGTTCAGTATCTGTGAATTAGTGCAGATTTGGGATGGGAAGTTTGGGGTCTAAATATATACACAGTGAAAAAAAAAAGGGCAGGTCACAGTGGCTCAGTGGCAGAATTCTCCCCTGCTATGCCAGAGACCTGGGTTCTATTCCCAGAGGCTGCCCGTGTAAAAGAAAAAAAATATATATGTATATATATATATATATATATTTACACACATATATATACACTAAGCCACTATAGTAGTTGTATGACTGGCCAACTCAAAGCACCTCAGCTTTTACATCTGTAAAATGGGGATAAAACCTCTCTATCTTATAGGGTTGCTTTATGACTGAAAGAAATAACACAGCAAAGCTTTATAAGCTATAAAATATCTTAATGATTTAAAATTATGATTATTATTTGAAGTTGGTTAAAATTTGTGCTTTTGTCTTTTTGCCATTGAAACCAAATGAAAAAGAAGAGGTAATTTAAATTTTGCTTTGGTCAGAAGTTGGTTAAAATGAGTGCTATGCCACTGATTTTATATGCCACTGATGTCACAGTGGCATTATTTGCAATTTCCAAAAGATGGAAACAGCCAAAGTGTCACGGGGTGAATGGATAAACAAAATGTGGTATATAGATACAATGGAATATTATTCAGTGGTGAAAAGAAACGACATTTTGATACATGCTACAACATAGATGAACTGTGAAAATATGACATTGAGTAAAGTAAGCCAGACACAAAAGGAAAATTGCTTATTATTTCATGGGTATGAAATCATAAAGTAAGCAAATTCATGGAGTCAGAAACCAGAGTACAGGATACCAGGGGCTGGCATGGGGGTAGGAAATAAGGAGTTAATTCTTAATTGGTGTAGAGTTTTTGTTTGGGGTGATGGAAAGATTCAGTAATGCACAGTGGTCATAGAAACAAAACATTGTGACTGTAATCAATAGCACTGAATTATATATCTGAATGTGGTTAAAATGGGAAATTTTAGGTGCTATATACATATATATATATATATACATATATATGTATATACATATTACTAGAACAAAAATTAAAAAAGAAAAACAGAACCATAGAACCATAGGACTGTACAACACAGTGAACCCTGATGTAAACAAACTAAGGACTATAGCTAATAATATATTATACTAATATTCTCTCAACAATTGTAACAAAGTTGCCACACTAAGGCAAAAGTATTAAAAATGGGGGTGGGTATGTGGGAACATTGTATTTTTGCACGATCTTTTTGTAAATCTACAACTTCTCTACTCAAAAAGAATAGTGCTAGATTGTCAGTGTATTTCAGTTCTGAGAAATGCAGGCTACTTCATTCACCCCTCATAACAGAAATAACTTAGAGTTGTCCACAATTCATTGCAGTAGAAGTTCCCCTTATGTCAGTCTTCACCATGACTATTATTTCCAGAGGGTAAATAACTTTGTTCCTGATACATTACTGAATATAACATCTTCATTCTGAAAGCAAAGGAGGGCTGGGATGTATGAGAGATGGCACATTCACAGAGAAGGTTCCTAGCAATGATCTTGGCATTTAAGTAACTATTAAAAAAATGTGACTGAGGCCCCACAAACTCTGCATGTACTTAGGTGTAACAAAAACAAAACACTTCAACAAAGGGAGTGGCCTCACCTTCTTTCAGACAAATATAGCTTATGAATTATGATCTTGAAAAGGGAAACTGAAAAGTGATCACTATATGAGAAATGGCACCCATTTTATGCTTCTTTGGGGGGGGGATTAATTAATTGCTAAAGGGATTCTGCTGCTTAGGCTGCTTGGCTAAGGATGACCATCTCTTGTAGGTCTTAGGTTGTCTTCCCTCATCAGTGGGACCTGGCCAGCTCTATCCAGTTCACCCCATAGGCTTTAATAACTTTGAATATCGAAATTAAGTATTTGGAGCTTGGAGAACTTCCCTCCCAGAAGGTTTCTGGGCTACCTAACTATGAAAAATGCCCTACCCTCTCCCAAGCAATCTGCAAGATCCATATGAAAATGTTTTTCTTTGGTGGGGGTAGAGTACTGCCTCCTAACAGGATACCCTAATAATAGATGTGCTTCAGAAAGATCACTCAGATAACAGTATAGAGGATGGACTGAAAGGAAAGTGTCTATGCTGGTTTGAAACTGTTGGGTACCCAGAAAAGCCATGTTCTTTAATCCTCATTCAATATGGTTGGGTGAGATCTTTTTTATTAAGTTGCTTCCATGGAGATGTGACTCATCCAGTTGTAGGTGGGACCTTCTGATTAGGTGGTTTTCATGGAGATGTATCGTCACCCATTCATGGTGGAGTTGTTTACTGGAGTCCTTAAGAAGGAACCATTCTGGAAAATGCTTCAGAACCAACAGAGGCAACAGAGCCAACAGGAGACCCAGACATTTGGAGACGCAGAAAGTAAATGCCCCTGGGGAAGCTGTTTGAAACCAGAAGCCAAAGGACCAGTAGATGCCAGCCATGTGCCTTTCCAGTTGACAGAGGTATTCTGGACCCATCAGCTTTTTTTGAGTCAAAGTATCCTTCCCGGATGCTTTAGTTTGGACATTCGTATAGTCTTAGAACTGTTAACTTGCAACTCAATAAATTTCCTCTAAAGAAGTTTTTCTAAAAAAAAAAAAAAAAGTCATTCCATTTTTGGTATATTACATATAGCAAACCAAAATAGTGTCTGTGGTAAATGCAGTCTTCTAGGTAAGAAAAGTTGAGTGCCTGAAAAAAGTGGGGGAAATGAAGAGGAGGGGCCAATGTGAAAGATGTTAAGTAAGTGAGCCTGAGGTGGTATGTCGGTTTACCAGATATTGACAGAGAGGAAAACGAGGAAAATATGGTGACTCAGTGTTCTGGCTTGGGCAACTGGGTGGACGGAGACCATGCAAGAATGTCCATGCATTCTTACATAAAAGAAAATAAAACAGAGTTGCCTGTTCACTGTAAATATAGTTCTGTAGTAACAATGCTTTTCATATGAAGAAGAATAGATGTTATCAGGCCAAAAGTTAAATTTTTATGTTCAGGCAAGGGCAAAAACAAAAAGTCTTTTCTTACTTTCTCTTTAATTTTTTTCCCTTAATGCTTTAATGAACAGAGGGTTAAATTGTGCGAATTTTCTTTTATAAAGAAATATTTTGACAATCTGCCCCACCCTGTCCAAAGAAATTTCGATTTATAAATAGCATTATTAAAGGGATTAGAGACTCTATGAGCTCACTTTTGCTATTGTTATTCCTGTAAATGGCCCTTTATGTATATCTTGCATATGATGCCTTGCAAATGTATCACACAAACTTTTATCTTTGTTTGAGAATGTCTTTGATGACCCATTAACTACAAGGAAGAAAGAGTTGGTCAAAAGATAAGCTTGATCTTGGCTACTTCCATATCTGAGATGACTGTAATAATGTCAATTATTAACATGAATGACTTAAAGAAAAAAAACCCAAAGTGTGAAGGATATTGCAGCTGCAGTTATAATACTGTTTATGGAGATTCTTTCAATGAGTAGAATTGTGAAGCATGGCATTTTCATGACTGACATTGCTATTTTATATCCATATGAGTACCTTCCTTCACAAGTTTTAAAGAAATAAACAACTCTCTTGTACATTTGTAATTTTGAGCCATTTTGAGCCGTTCATGAATTGTAGCAAGACCACAGAGTTTAGTTCACTTATAAAATGTTAAGAAACAAAAGTTTTCTCAATTATTTTATTTTTGCCATGAAGTAAAAACCTTTCAAGTCCAAGTATATATTTAGTACATTTCAACAAAGAACATATGTTCTTTATTATGGTGAAATTTTACTGCTTTGGAATTTTATTGCACTGAAATTGGTGGATTGTTGGAGTTGAATCTGTAATAAGATCATTATAATGATACTATCGTGATAGAATTTGATCTATATGAATTCTTATAGATTTAATTCAAGTTGACTCGTATGCATTCTTCACAATATTATCAATATCACCTTTTCTCTTCTAAGTATTTGTGGAGTGACCACAATGTGAGGATTCTATCTTTTAATGAAATATCTCACATCGTAGGAAGATATTAAGCATATGAATTCATGTGAACACAGTGATGGGTTGTATGGGAAATTTCTACTTTCATCTTTCTAGTCTCCATCTTATTTATTGGTAAACTTACTGTGGCCACCAGGAAGAAAAATCATTGCTTTAGATTTACTTCTGAAAAGATAATAAAAATCGTATACCTCTCTACTCTCTAGGTTGGAGAGATTTAAAGTCTACTTGTTCATTGAAATGCAAAAATTTAGAAACTAGTCACCTGGCCTGACTAGCAGCCAGACGAAAAGTGTCTAAAGGAACCAAGTTTTCAGAAGTGTCTCTCTGGCATTCATTGGAGTGCAACTGTCCAATGAATATGTTAAAGTCAATTTAAACTAAGTTGCTCCGTTTCTCAGAGGTCACCACTGTTGTGAATTCTAAAACAGGGAGATGATCTACAGCCAAACTAACAAAAGGATTAACTTCTTCATAAAAGTTTCAATTTTCCCCATAGAAAACAAAGACCCTCTTTTTTCATCAGGAGCACTGGCCGTTAGTTTCCCAGAAACCACCGAAGTTTGAAATCTGGGGGTCACTTTTTGAATCTTCCCTTGTCTTCCAGCCAATCATTCACCAGGTTCTCTCGGTTTTATCTTCATCTTCCAGATTCTCCATTTCCACTGTCTGGTTAAGTCTCTTATCTCTTCACACCTGCATTACTGCAACAGCCTCTTAGCTGTTTCTTTTGCCTTTGATCTCTTATCTCTTCAATTAATCATGTATACTGCTGCCAGATTACTCTCTCTAAAACTGTGCTTTATGTTATTCTCCTGTTAGGAATGGGCATTTCTTCCACATTATCATTTCTTTTATATGCAAACTTTCCATTCTGATAGCCAAAGCCCTCCATGTACCTCATCTAGCCAAACTTTTCTCTTATTTCTCTGTCCCAGTCAAGTCCCTTTCTTGGCTCTTGCCCATAGTACTTTTGGACATTGTTTCATGAGCATTTCCTAACCCCTACCTATCCAAATCTCACCAACCCTCTAAGATTTAATACCCTGGTTCTTTCCTGAACCCTACTCTTGAAGAGGGACATTCGCAGCTAAGATAATGGAAAAGCTTATTCCAGATAGATCAAATTAAAAAGCAATGCAGAAACCAGTAGAGTCCAACATTCAGACCAAGAAAGACAGAGGTGGGCAAAGCCAGAGTATTGAGACGAAGGTTTGGAGCCACGGAGATGAGTGAATGCAGGTTACAGTTAAACTGGGGGGAGAGCAGCTGGTCATGATCAGTTGTTAGCAACACCATTTAGAGTTTGAGACTTTACTTCAGTTTAACACGAATTATTGAGTGCATTCTATGGACTAAGTTCTGTACCTACTGCTGGAGACATAGCAGCAAACCAGTCAGACATGGTCCCTTATGGAGCTCATTTTCTAAAAGGTCTCAGTTAATCAAATGAATCATTATAATGAAGTGTTTTGTGAAGAGAAATGCATGGTAGAGGGATGTAATGTAGGTTTGACTTTTCTTTGAGATCCTGATCTGGATTCCAGCTGTCTGTGTGGCATCTTTACTTACTTGTTCCAATTGCTCCTGAGCACAAATGTTCAAGACCAAAATTCACGATCTCCTACCACCCTCCTCCTCAAATGTAATCCTCTCCAAGCATTTCTTATCTCTGTGAACATCTCCATTAGCTGAACACTTGAATAAACCATAAACTTAAGAATCATCCTAAACATCTCTTTCTCTCATCCTGTATAGCCAATTCATTAGCAAATACTGACCATCACTGACAATTTCATCTTCTAAGTGTTTGTTTCTCAAATCTATCTCCCTCTCTCCATATTCACTGCACCTGTCCTGACAAAGTTCTCCTGTCTCTCCTGGACCACTTCAGTAACACAGATCTGAGTACGCCCTCTCCTGCTTAAAACACTCCAGTAGATTCCCATTGTTCTTATAATAAAGATTGAAATCCTTGACATGTCCCAAATGACTTTCAAGCTCTTGAACTTCTCTCTACCACACTGGACACTCTTCCTGTCCCAGCCACGCTAACCTACCTTCCTTTTGTTCCTTGATATAATAGGCTCCCTCTGCCCCCCAGCCCTCACTATAGGGTCTTTGCACATGTAATTCCCTCTCTCTGGAATGTTCGTCCCTCTTCTTTGTCTAGTGAACCCTTAGCTTTGCAATAGGGGCACAACACTGTGACTTCTCTCAACTCTAGGTTCCTCATCAGGAAATTGGAGACAATTTTTACTTCACAGATGAACAGGGGTTCTGATGACCAAATGCAGAGGGAAACAGCAAAAAAGGGTGCATGGCCCTTACTTTAGTAAATATTGCTCCCTTTCCTTGTTCAGTTTTTAAAAGAATTTCTGTCCTGCAATATTAGAACTTTTCTTTCTTTTTTCTTTTCTATCTTCGATAGTTATAGGTCTAGAGGTAGTACGCTTCTTTCCAGACTTCTCTTCTCTCTCATCAGTGCTTTCTGTTGTGTGTCCATTATCTGCACAGGGAAGCAAGATTGTGTGTTGGTAAATGAGCAGATTTCAGGGTGAGACAGATCAGAATTTTTATCCCAGACTCTTCTTGAGCTGGCTGCATTACCAGCCCTGTGACTCTGGGAAAGTCAAGTAACCTTTCTGAGATTTTTGCTTCCTCTTCACCAAGGAAGGGTAATCTCAGTGGCCCCACGACATTCAGGAAGCTGCTGCGAGGATTAAGTGGAATGATGCAGAAAAGGTGCTCCTTTTATAGTCCTGGGGGTTCACTCACTTCCACATGCTGATTTTATCCCTGCAACATTCCTATTTTCTATTGTTTTCTTTATGTGTCTTATGACAATTCATCACAGATTCCGTCTATCCTGAAAAGGGAAAAACACTTTGCCCACTGACAATGTACCTTTCTCCTTCATCTCTTTAGCTTCTTCAGTGAATTCAATCTATTTCTAAAGTTAGTCTCCATTTTATATCACACATCAAAAAAAAAAAAAAAGATTATTTTACTTTTCATCCCATAACATCAGTGTTCTCTTTTAGATATTTATCTATCTCATATGACTGTCAAATATGAGGTTTATCATCACCCTGGCAGATAACCTGCTATAAGGATCTTTCATGCATGGCAACTTGCGCAGGTGTTCACTTTTCTAACCCCCCTATCACGTATGATTCGGAGGACAATGCTCCATCTTTAGCTCTCTCTTCTTGTAGAAGTTGCTTTACCTCTAAAGCTTTTTCTCTAATGTTTACACTGGGGAGGGGGTTGGGGAAGGGCAAAACTCCTCCTCCTTATAAGAATTCATTGGGTACTGATTTGCAAATGGTTCCATGAGTCTTAATAGCGCAATAGAAAACTTCCTGTCCTCTAGAACTTCTAGTCTACCTCCATCTCAATACATATCCAATATGATGGCACTTTTGGGTGTAGAGGTGTTGGGAGTGGGGGTCGGGTGGGGGGGCATCCACATGTTGATTTCATTGTGAAGAGTTGCATCTTCCTTTTTTCTCTGGAGTCTATTTTAGTAGTAGGAAGAATGCCACCAATTCTAAAAGCACTGTATTTTTTTTTTTACCCCCGTAATCCTTTAATCTTATCCTCTTTGTTACCTTGCTTTCCTTACTTTTTGTCTGTTTACATCTCCTTGTCTTTTGTTACTTCCTTCCTTTTCTACATCTTAGGTCTATAACCTAATAAGTTCCTGGATATTAATAGGAGAAAACTGGTTCTAAGCTCGCCTTACTTTCTGCTCAGCACCATGAGCCCCACCTCTTCCTCTTCATCTACTCCTCTCACTCATTTTCCTTTTTGACCAGTGACTATTGTCAGCAAAACCCTACCATGTATCATCTGAGTTAAGTTATTGACATTTCATAGGGTCTAGGGGTGGGGTCTGTAGCCCCAAAGCTAATATCACAATTGGATGCATGGACAGATCATGTTCCAAGCATGAGTTATTCATTCTTCTTGGGTTTTAAACACAGTTTTTCTACTCTGAAGATGAACCTCTATTAGCTAGTTCAAGGTTAGAGAATAGAGACAAAAATAATGTTACGTCTAATTCTCCTTTCATTTCCTATTTGCCAACCAATTATCGTTCTGATTGCACATATTCCACAATTAGCTTCGCTAGTGCAGACTTGGAATGAAAACCAACATGTTTCAAATGATTCTTTGGTTAACTGGACAACATGAATATGTAATTCTCTTTGATCATCTTGATCTTGACTAATGACAGTGAGATGCCTGAACTCCATTAATGACTATCAACAAATGACGCAATGGTTTTGTGTAGGTTGATTTCTTAGCTGTGGATACAAAGGTGTGAGGGTATGGGAGAGGTTAAGTTTTGAATTTCCGCCAAATCTCTGTAATCTGACCCTAGTCCTCAAATAACTATAATGCCAAAAGGTTCTTGGTGAAACACAACTCACTGCAAATTCTGATTACATTTCCTATTCCCTTCCAAAAAGCAGAAAGGAAATTAAGTTATATTTGATTACATTACAAAAATCCAATTGGTGTCTAGGCAGGCATTACATGTCAGAAGCCAAATGTACATATTACACAGGGTCAGGCTGTGGACTGCGCAGGTCTAGTACATGGGGCTGCCCTCGTATTCTATAGCTGAGCAATTTGTAAGCATCAGGAGAGAGTTAAAAGAACACGGATGTCGATACGTGTTTTCATTATGACCAAAACAAAATATCTTTTGTTTATGTGGGGTAAGTAGAAAATTACATTCCTTGAAACATAAGTAAAATTTGTTTCTTCCTCATAGCAATGTTACCAATTTTAATATATCAACTTTCTTAAACTTTGTCCCATGAAGCCAAGTCTATACAGGTGGAGCAAAGTGTACAAATTTTCTACTTCAGTAGTTCTCGACCATTTTTGGTCTGTAGACCACTTTGTCAGCTTTAATAGAGCACTAGAAGTTTTAGTTTCTTAAATGCAATGTGCATACAAATCACCTGAGGAGTTGTTAAAAATGAAGGTTCTGATTAAGCAGGTCCCAGGGAAGGCCAGAGATCCCGGATTATCTCAGGTGGTGCCGACGCTGCCAGGCCACAGGCCACACCTTGCGTGGCAGAGTAATACAGCAAGTGGCTTTTAAACTCTATCTGCCGAAGTGGTCAGTAGAATTAATAGGCAGACGTGAGCTGCTCTCAATTCAAGAGAAACAAGGCAATGACTGTCTTTTAATTTGTATTCTGCATATATTATATTAGTTCACACCAGAATGCAAAGTATGGATATTGCTTTCATCTCATGTATGAAGAGTCCAGGAGAACATTCTACAGATCTACTGCAGGACACCAGGTTTTCCTAAGCACCAGTTAGAAAATACTGATTATTAGGTCCCATCCTCAAAGATTATGATTTTATTGGGTTTCGGGACTCTCAATCACAAATGATTCTTATTTGAATCCAAGGTTGAGAAGTCCTGATTTAGAAGTTACACTTATTTTAGGAGTTACATGTATAGGAATAACACACACGCAGCCCCCTATGGAGAGCTGAGTGCTTCTTCCAGAGTGAATGTGTAATACAAGGAAGATCATAAGTGGAGAAAAATGGAGTGAATTCAAAAGAATGAAACAAAAAAAAGGAACCATGTAGAAGAAGGACTAGGTAGAGATCTATAACCCCAGGGCAACGGGAGTTGGGTAACTGAGTGGAGACCTCCTGGGTGCTGGCAGCCAGGATGGGACAGTCTTTCCCTCATCATTACTCACACTGGCATGGAAGTAGCAACAAAGGCTAAAATATGGCATGGAAAATGAGTGGAGTACGGATAAGGAGTGTGTGTTTATGCTGATCCATTTAACTCAAAACTAAACTTTAACATTTTTGGAACTGCTTAAAAAGAAGCAAGGAAATACTATGAAACACTTTAAACTTGGGATGACAGTAAAATTTCAAAGGAGCCACTGGGCCACAAACATTCCAAAATGGCCTGGTTGTGTACCCCAGTGGGTACGACATGGCGTCTGCATGGTTGGTAGTTAAGCTTGTGTTTATAACCCTTTTGTCAAATCTTAATTTTTGTCTCAAAGCAGCACAAAAGACATCAGTGAGCAAAGGTGCTGCAGCAGCATACACAGCCGACACTCAATACCTCCCGGGGGGCCATCTCTGCTCTGGGCGAAGGGGCTCTGGACACTCAACAGCCCAGCCCATGCAACCCAGCCTGTTCCGGGCCGCATGGCTATGCAAATACCTGAGTTTGGGTGTAAGTGTAGCACCAGAAAGTCAACTCTCGGCCTTTTCACAGGGAACGTGTATTTATAAAGTTTCCAAATGTAATTTTTTTTTTTTTTTTTGCAAACCAGAAACCCAAAGCAAGAGACACCTGGTGAGTAGTAAATGTCTGGACCCTCAGAAACGAAATCTGAACCCCTTTATCAGAGCAGCACTACCCAGTTTGAGTGAACAAAAGATTCATGGGCTTCTTTTCCTCAAAGAGTTCACTTCTGTTTGTGTTCTGTTTGTGATCTTCTTTCAGATGATAGTGGCTTTGGTTACAAGCTCTTATCATGCTATCTTCTGCCTGCCTCCCAGCTGTTTAAAGTTTCCATTGGCCACTGCCATTATCTCAATTTCCATTCAGCCACCAGATCTCAAAAGCCCTCACACAGACAGCCCAAGCTAAGGTGGTTTTGCTTCTCCTGCTGCTGTTTCTTTCCTTCAGGAAAAGGCTTGTCCACAAAGGAGGCACGATGCTGTCATGCCATTAAGAAGCTCCTGAAAATGCCCCGGACCCTCCCACCCCACAAAGGGCCCTTGTAAGATTGGTTTTCTGTAGGCTGATGAAAACCTAGGAAGTCACTTTGTTTGACTGGAGTTAAAAGCTTACAATGATCTCAAATGCAGATTTTCCTTCACTAAAAAAAAAAAAAAAAGATCAAAGGAAGAAAGTATAAACTCCACATTTCCCATTCCTCCTTCTCTTGTGTCACCTCAGTAAAAAGGCACTAAGCAAACTATATGTAATTGTTAACCAACGTATTCTCTAGAATGATTTTCAACTAGAGATGCTTATTTTCCATTTTTACGCATTTTTCGCTCCCATCATTCAAGACCAGAAACCAGTATTTTGTTTGACAGTTGAGGATCTCGAGGGTTAAAAAAAGAAAGAGCATATATTACACATGTGTATATCAGAAACCATGCAACATATAAACACATATAATTCATTCTGTAAAGATGAAGATTTACCGACAAAGTAGTCAAGGAATAGTCTTAATTGCTGTGAACAACTGCTTACAAGTCAAGTTCCAAAACACCTCCCTGGTAAGAATATTCTTTTGCTGAGGGATAACTCATTTTTATTTATTGAGCTTTTAAATCAAAGGGGATGGATAGTCCTGAGGGAAAAGTTGTGGATTCAGAGAAGGGAGCACCAACGCCACTGCTGGGTTTGTTTGTCTGTTGTGGTGTGTGAGTCTGTGTGTGGTGTGTGAATCTGACGTATGTGTGTGCATCTGAGGGATTGTTTGTGAGTAGATATATGTCTCTGTGTGGTGATGGGAAGCTTTCGGTTTGTAAACTTGGGGGGTAAGGCTTCAAGGTATACTAGTAGATTTCAGCTGATTTGAGATCCCAGATGAATATACAGAATTTTAAAAATTTAGGTGTTATTTGATTAGGCAAAATTTGATTATAAGGCCCCTCAGATCACCTAAAAAAGGGGACAGACTAAAGATGCCAAGATGTCCAGATTCTGAGTAAAGTCCAATTTTCTAGGTAAAAAGAAAACATTGTTCCTGATTTGAACTTAGGAACTAAAATATTGTGGAGGGATATAGGACAAGATCCTGTAAAAAGTAGATGTTTTGCCCTGAGATACCAGTGATACCAGCGCACATGCTAGCAGGTTTTTGACTGTGGACACTGTCATTAAGTCTCTGCCCAGAAACTCCAAACTCCAACACTGGTCTCAACCACACATGTTTAATGAAGATGTGAAGAATTGTTGCTCTAACAGAAATTCTCACTCACAATTTATTTAGGTTTGACCCCCAAACAAGGGAACTTACTAAAATGGCCAGCTAGACATTGAAATGTTCCTTTTCAAATGAACCTAAATACATTTTGCAATTTCAACTATACTCACAGAGACTGAAGGCTTCTCAAATTCTGGAGGGCTTCTGGGGGTACTTGTCTTAGCTGATTATTCTGCAGCATACTGTACATTAAAACAAACAAAGAAGGACAAATGTTAAAGAAAATTGACAATAACTGACCCTAACAAGTGACAGGCACTGTTCTAGGTGGCATGGAAAAAGGCTGGCATCCGACAAAGCCTTGGCGCTTAGGGAGCTTAAATTCTTTTGAGGAGTGGCAGAATATTAACAATAAACAAATGAAAATAACATGGGACAAGTGATAAGTACTATGAATAAAAACAAAACATGGGTTTAGGGTAGTTGGTAACAAGGAGTGACATTTTATTTTTTTAATGTTTTTATTGACAAAACAACACACAAACACAAACATTCTTCACATACAAACATTCCATACATGGTATACAATCAGTGGCTCACAATGTCATCACATAATTATATATTCATCACCATGATCATTTTTAGAATATTTGCATCACTCCAGATAAGAAATAAAAAGAAAAAACTCACACACATACCATACCCCTTACCCCTTACTCCTCCTTCTCGACATTTTATTTTAGAAGGCAGTCAAGGAAGGCCTCTTGGTGGATATGATATTTGAGCAGAGACCAGAATAGAAGTCAGGGAGGGAGTTATGTGAGCATCTGGGAAGAGGTACTAAAGAAGAGAGAAGGGAAGTGCAAAGGCCCTGAGGCTGGAGCTTACTTGGTATGGTAGACTGAAGCGCATGTCCCCAAAAAAGACATGCTCTTAATCTTAATCTGTGCCCCTGTAGGTGTGAGCATTTGTAAACAGGACGCTTTGAAGATGATGTATTATCAGTTAAGGTGAACTTATTTGTGAATAAGATCTCCCTAAAATCCTATCTACATGCAACTAAACTGAATCAGGGTGGGCATTAATCTTTATTCCTGGAGCCCTTTTATAGAGAAGCTGGAAGTCAGAGAAAGCCACAGGAGGAGATCAAAGCCATTGCCATGTAGTGGAGAACTGCCATCAGAGATGAAGATGCAGGTCTAGGTTCCCAGAGGACATTGGCAAGTCATCACCAGAATGCTACAGATTCAGAGAACAAGCTTGGCTTTGCTGATGCCTTGACTTGGGACAGCCGGCTTCTAAAACCATAAGCCAATACGTTCTTGTTGTTTAAACCAACCCATTGTATGGTATTTGTTATACCATACAATGTATGGCATTTGTTATACTTATACTTAGTTTGCTTAGCTCTAGCAAACTAAGACATGACTTGTTGAAGGAGCAGCAAAGGGTTGATTGTGGCTGAGATGGAATGAATGAGGGCGAGAGGTTGCAAGAGAGAACCAGAGGCCATGATAAGGCCATAAGGCTTTATTTTAAGTGTGATAAAAGACCCCTGTCTGAGAGTTTAAGTAGGGGAATGATGCAATGATATTTATGATTTTAAGGGATCACTCTGGTGGCTGTACAGATGAGACAAAATGGAAACAAGGATACCAGTGGAAGGTTATTAAACATATTCTCCCTCCTCATATCTGGCTGCATTTTGATATTAAAAAAAATTTCCTTTGTGAAGCATGTGTGCTTTTGCTCTCCTAGTTTGAACAGTTATTTTTTTTTTCCCAGAACATAGGGATTACAAAATGGAAACACCTGGCAGCAATGAAATAAAAATATATGACTACTTGTTAGGAAATAGCAAGGAAAAAAATTCCCTTTAGAGTCCTTACATTTTGCTACCTTATTCATAAATGTTTATAACATAATAATTTTGCAGCACATTTTCTTTCAGTATTTCATGGCCTATGTAAACCCTAGGCAGAAGATTATTTTTGGAAAGCAGAAATGTTCAGGAATTACCTGAGCTTATGAGGTCACAAACTTACATTTGGATTTCAGAAACAAATTGCCTGGATCTCTCATCTCCACAACTGAGATTTCTTTTTATCAGTTGACAAGCTGGGATTCAAACCTTGGAATGTTTATCTCCAAAGCTTGATGTACTTTGCACAGCTCTGTGTAGCATTCTCTTGGGGAATATTTGCTGAATGTATAAATCTACAGGCTGTATCATGGATGTTAGAGTTAAGGCATGGTTAAGAGCCCGCGTCCTAGCCTCAGGCCACCTCTTTGCACTAGCTGTGTGGCCTCAGGGAAATCACTCAATCTCGCCATGCCTCAGTCACCCATAATAACACACATCACACGGGGCTTACTGTGATGATTCAATGAAGGAAAGTTCTCAGAACAATACCTGCTGCACTGTACCATTCAACAAAGGTTGGCCATCACTGTATGAATTAAGAAATTGCTTCCCCAAACTAGTGATAGAGTGGGATTGTACTGTTGTGACAATTTAAAAAGTTGGAGAAAAGGAAATAATCTGTGCCAATGGTTCTCAAACTTTAGGGTTCACGAGAATCCATTGGCGGGCTTGTTAAAACAGGTCACTGGAGGGCAGTGCGATGGTGGCTCAGTGGCAGAATTCTTGCCTGCCATGCCAGAGACCCGGGTTTGATTCCCGGTTCCTGCCCATGCAAAAAACAAACAAGCAAACAAAAAAACAGATCACCAGAGCCCCACCCAAAAGTTCTGGTTCAGTAGGTCTGGGGAGGTGTCAGAGAATTTGCATCTGTAATAAGTTCTGAGGTGCGAAGCAGGGTACCACATGCTGAGAACCACCCATCTATTTTATGCAGAATTTTTTTCATGGTATAGACATGATATCTTTTGTTTTCTAAACACAGTTTTATTCACACTTCGTAAAATCCATCCAAAGTGTACAGTCAATGACTCTTCTATAGTCACAGTTATGCATTTACCACCACAATTAAAATAGAACATTCTAATTTCTTTGGAAAAAAAGAATTCCATACCCTTCACCCGCCCCCCACCCCCCCACCCCCCATAACTGATACGTAGTTTTGGGACCTTTGTTACACTTGCTGGAAGGGCGTTATAATGTCTGTGTTAACTATAGCCCTTAGTTTGCATTAAGTGTATTGTTCCCACATATCACTCTATTATTAACACCTTGTAATCGTTATGCACTTTTGATCTAGTTCATGTAAGAACTTTCTTATGTTGTACAATTAACCACAGTCATCATCCACTATAGCGTTCACTGTTCGCTCCCTATTTTATCCTCTAGCTCTCCTTTGAGTGACATCCAGGACTCTAGCCTTCTTTCCACTCTATGTACACTCAGCATTACTAGTTATACTTATGGTATTTGCTTCCATCATATAGCATTGTTATGCTCAATATTTTTAAAACTTATTTATTAATTTAAAAAGTTAACAAACCAAATAAAGCATCAACATATATAATCAGTAATTCACAATATCATCACATAGTTGCATATTCATCATTTCTTAGAACATTTGCGTTAATTCAGAAAAAGAAATAAAAAGACAATAGAAAAAGAAATAAAACGAATACAGAAAAGAAAAAAAAGATTATACCTACCATACCCCTTACCCCTCACTTTATTGATCACTAGCTTTTCAAACTAAATTTATTTTAGCATTTGTTTCCCCTATTATTTATTTTTATTCCATATGTTCTACTCGTTTGTTGACAAGGTAGATCAAAGGAGCATCAGACACAAGGTTTTCACAATCACACAGTCACATTGTGAAAGCTATATCATTATTCAATCATCTTCAAGAAACATGGCTACTGGAACACAGCTCTACATTTTCAGGCAGTTCCCTCCAGCCTCTCCATTACATCTTGAATAACAAGATGATATCTACTTAATGCATAAGAATAATCTCCAGGATAACCTCTCGACTCTGTTTGGAATCTCTCAGCCATTGACACTTTGTTTCATTTCACTCTTCCCCCTTTTGGTTGAGGTTTTTCTCAATCCCTTGATGCTAAATCTCAGCTCATTCTAGGGTTTTTCTCAATCCCTTGATGCTAAGTCTCAGCTCACTCTAGGATTTCTGTCCCACATTGCCAGGAAGGTCCACACCCCTGGGAGTCATGTCCCACGTAGGCAGGGAGAAGGTGGTGAGATTGCTTGTTGTGTTGGCTGGAGAGAGAGGCCACATCTGAGCAACAAAAGAGGCTCTCTTGGGGGTGACTCTTAGGCCTAAATTTTAAGTAGACTTGACCTATCCTCTTTGGGGGTAAGTTTCATATGAACAAACCCCAAGACTGGGGAGCCCAGCCTATAGCTTTGGTTGTCCACACTGCTTGTGAGAATATCAAGAATTCAGCTTGGGGAAGTTGAATTTCTCCCCGTTCTCACCATTCCCCGAAGGGGGCTTTGCAAATACTTTTCCACTCACTGATTGAATCACTCTGGGATTCAGAGGGGCATCACTCTGGACAAACCAACAAAATCTTATATCCTTCCTGAGATTCCCTGTACTTATGGTGTTCAATCAAACTATCTACATAAGTTATATTAGGAAATGCACTAGTCAAAATATAAATTTTGTAGCAAATAAACATTTTTTGCTTTAGTCTCACATATAAGGTGACATTTTAAAATATTAATTACCATCTATTTTCAGCACCCTGCAGTAATGACATTCCTTTGTTATTCCTCATGCAAAAACATTTTTAAAATTTGTACATTTAGTCACTATTATTATACACTCTAGGTATTACTGGATTATACCATCTCAATCTTTCACATCTATCTTTCTGATTTCATTTATGTCCCCAGCCCTCCTCCCTCTATCATTCTCACATGCAGCTTCATTCAGTGTTTTAACATAATTGTATTACAGTTAGGTATGCTGAATATTTTTAACAGAATATTGTCATCTGGACTCCAGGCCGCATTGGGCTTGGAGATAAGGCCTAAGTTTGAACCTTGGTGAACTCGAGAAAACCATTTAACTTCCCCGACTCTTAGTTATTTTTTATTTTTGGGTGCATGGTCCATGAATTGAATCTGGGTCTCCCACATGGAAGCAGGCATTCTAACCACTGAACCATGCTTGCACCCTCTGACTTTTAGTTTTCAAACTGTCTAATGGGGATAATGTTTGATTGAAAAGATACTTGAGGATTAAATATGAAAGTATTTGTAATATTTTCTTATATACAAATATGAACTCATATACATACGTGAACTATTATCAGACATGAAAAATATTTGGAGATCCTTATTTACACTTTTCTCTCCATTGCTGAGATTCTGTTTTCCAAGGAATATAATTCTATTTGTATTCCTATAGTTTTACTCAAGTAATCGATTTCATTGTGTTAGGTTGGATTATACTAAAATTCCATAAATTAAATCTCAAAATGAGTTAGTTGGTTCCTCATGAAGAAAGTGAGGTTTTAGAGGAGATTTTCATATTTCACTTACCAATTGGGGAATTGGGAAGTTTGTAGGTTGAATCGCCTATTTGCACAATTTATTTGAATATCACAAATTTACATTTCTATGCTACTTTACACTTTTCTGCACAGTTTCAATCCATTATCTAATTTTTAACTTCACAAAAATGTGTTCTAAGTCACGTATTAATTGTGATACATTAAAATGATGGTAAAATACAGATAACGGGCTTATCTGGTGTCTAAATTTGGTAGGTGATTTATTGCTGGTACAAAGTGTGTGCTGAATCGTCCTTCCAGCCTTTGCTCACCAAACAGTAAAATCCTTAAAATATGGTTCCTAAAGTATATTCCTAAAATATCCGGAAAATCGGAAGGTAAGGTAAGAGGCATTTAGATAGCGTTTCTTCATTGGATAATTGCAAACTTTCTCAGTAACTTTACACATCTTGCTTCAGAAAATGGAGCTTCAAGGAGTTTTAATAATGATAGCTTTTAAAGTTACCCATGAGCTACCTGCTAGCAACTTCACTCTTCACTCACTTCAACCAGTGAAATCCCAAAAACAAATTAAAAAAAAAACTTAATTTGAGCTTTGCTCTCTCCTTAAATAAAGAAGGCTTGTTTAATTACTTTCAAGTGACAAAACAAGAAGTTATCGCCACTATAACCTTATAAGTCTCCAGTGAGTTAATTAGAAAAATCTGTTTCTGCTTAAGATATTTCAGTGGGAGACGAAACAATTAAAGGGTTTACGGCACTGTGGAGTGCAATTAAAACAGAAACCATTCACAATATGGCTGTTGATTTCTTCTGCAAATACTTTCTTACTGAATGCATTGAATATAAGCAGAATGCACTGGGAACTGATAAGAACCTGGGCACTATTAATTTCATTTTTATCATTCATATAAGGGTAAGAAAACAAAATGAAACACATTGTCTAGAGACAAAGATGACTTCCTACTTTCTTAATTTCCTTCCCAGAGGAGCTTTAAAATATTCATTTTTTCATATAGCATTCCCATGCTACTCTAACAATACAATTTTTTGGTTATCTTTTTGCCAACAGGACTAAATAAAAATAGGTACACAGAAGCAGAGGGAGAGGAAATAATTTGTTGAAAAGGGACTGTTCAAAGGACATGTTCAAATCCTAAACCCCTGTTTCTTGGGATGTGAACCCATTTGTAAACAGGATCTTTGAAGATGTTCTTCTTAGCAAAGGTGAGGCCAAACTCAATCCAGATGGGTCATAATGCAAGGACTGAAGTCCTTATAAGCAGAGGAAATTTGGACCTAGGAGGAGGAGACAGATGGGGAGAGAGATGGCCATGCAGTGGAGGCAGGGGCTAAGTTATGGATTGCTGCCAAGCACCACCAAAACACTGCAGATTTCAGAGAAAGAATGGCACCTTAAATTTGGATTTCTAGTTTCCAAAATGGTGAGACTATAAATTACTGTTGCATAAGCCAGCTAGTCTATGGTACTTGATTACAGCACTCTTGGCAAACTAAGATAGGGATTTATGACATGATGGTCCCTGATTCTTGGTTATTCCCTCTGCCTAACTGTCCTATGGCTTAATATCAGGTAACTACTGAGGCTCTGGGTCTACATCGTAATGGGGGAATTCTGGCTAATTGTGACTTCCTCCCTTTTTACCCATCACCTCCACGTGGCTTCAGTTTTGTTGGTGGGTGGCAAGAGGATGAGTCAATCCTTGACAGAATGGCCTACACATGAGAATGAACTCTTGTTGAGGATAGGTAGATTCAGAATTATACTGGATTAGATCTTTCACAGTATAGAACCCATAACCTATTTTTTTCATTAAGGCCAATATTTACAGGAATAATAATCTTAAGTATTAGTTATCTTCCAGAGCTCACAACAACAAGGTTTCAGATATAAAACAGTTCTAGCCATGATGGCTTCATCTCCACCTTAATGGACTAGACCACTATCATTTTTTCTCTTCTTTTACTGTCTTCCTTACTCTTATACAGGTCAGGTCAGCTGACTATTACTTTTATATTATCTTTCTTATGGTGCTACAATATAATTAGTTATTTCTTTCTCCCAACCACTTTTGGACTTTATAAAACATTTAAGAGAATTTCCCTGAGGGTTGAGACAGGCCTATCTTGATCAGCATCTCACCTCTAGCATTGTGGTTCTCCACCCTACTCGACTCAATGCTCCCTTTCAATAATAAACATTTTGTAGTGCCTCATATTGAAATGAAATTTATAAACATATAGCCTACCTACACTCATCATCAAAGAAAAAATCAATATAATACTATGCCCTACATGTAAAACAAAGAAGAAATAAAAGAAAAGTAATTTACAATAAAATAATATTATGTCTCACTATATACATAACACAGAGGTGTGGCTACGCTAGGGAATGCATTTATGAACAAGTCAGATACTTGCTTCTACTTACAATGAATATGGATGGGTGTGAGAAAAATAATATGGTCAGAAGCCATCCTGTCCAAGAACAGAGAACTAGAGTAGAGATCTCCATGGATACTAAAACAAAACCTAGAGTTATGATATGTAATATTAGACCACAGTTACAGTATATTATATGGGAAAGAAGGAAATAACCTTTATTAAAATAAAGAGAGCATGCCAAGGCAAATTATAGATGTTGTAGGAGAAAAAATGAGGAATTGTGACACAAATGAACATAGTCTCACAACTGAGTGTTCCTTGTGTGTAAGAGTAGCGTTAAAATAATTCCTATGTTCTGACATAGGACAGGATAATACCACAGGGAACATTTCTCCTCTCTCAAAATTCTATCCCACGCAGAGGCAAACATCATTCAGTTTATAATACTTCAAAAGGTCCCAGAGAACATATTTCTCCATAAGCAATGGGGAATGGAGGTTAGTTGGGAAAAAACGCCTTCGTAGAAGTTGGGTGGTAGACTCTGTTGGATGGTATAAGAGTAAGATTGAAAAAGCAACAAATCACCCCAAATAAATAAATCATAATACAATTTGTCACAACAAAGATTTTATATGGCTGTGCTCCAAAAGCTAAAAAAGCCAAAAATGCAAAATATTTACAAATTATTATTAATGAAATTCAATGGACTCCCTGTGTTACATGTTTTTCTGCTAATTTCATGACAGCTGTTTTTTAAAAAGAAGTTTCAGATCTCCTCAGTTATATGACTTTAATTTTTTTGTGGCTTTTGCGGTAATTCTTCTACTGCATTGAAACCATTTCCAACTAAATATATAGTTAGAAATCCTATAATGCCTGGACTAGACAGGATGGGCAAATTGAATTAATTATTCAATCATTTTGAGGGAATGTATTTATTTCATTTGATTTTTCCTGTCCAAATGATTAGATTCTTGCAGAACATCTGGTAAAATCTTTCAGTAGTATTATGGATTAATGTATTACTGATTTATATTTGGTGTGGTGGGATAGTCAGAAGTCAAGTGGACGCAGGAGAATTCTTTATGCAGGGCTGTGCAGCACATCAGAGGACACTTTATTGCAACCAAAGATGCCCCTACAAGTTGTTCATGGTACCTCACAGAGGCCAGGACCACCGTGGTTGGGACACTGCTCTAATACCAAAGTACTTCAAAAATATTTGAAAATTATGTCCATTTGTTGAATGCTAGTCTTTAACATTAATTTAAGGGAACATTGAACATTTATGTCTTTAAGGGAAAAGAGAACTTGATTCCTGGCAAGGGCTTGTTCCTTTTGAACCCTCCTCACACTGACGGTGATCTAGCTTAACTGCAAACTCTGAACCTTCCATTCCCTTGCTTGCATCTCTTCCTTGACTCCTTAGCATGCCTAGAAGATGACAACACAAAGTATCTCATCATGGCATACACCATTCCTGGAACCAGGACGTGTTCTACCTCTCCAGGCTCTTCTTCAGATACCACCCACCTCCTTTTAGATACCAATCTGCTCAAGGCTCCCTCTGGATCCAGGTATTTCCTGCCTCTGCATCTCTGTACATGTTGTCCCTTAAGCCTCCAGCAGACCCAAGCACCTTGTTTGGTTGGCCAGTTCTTAGTTGTCTTGAGATTTAGCTCCTGGTCATCTCTTTGGGGGAACAGTTCTCCTAGGAAACTGATTCTGAATCATCCAACTGGACTAAATACTGCTAACTTGTATATAGCCACAGTGCCATCATGCATTTACAGAGACACTTTCCACAGGAATGAGAGGCGATCTGTTTATCTACCAGTCCACTGCTAGATTATAGGCTCTCCATGGCATGGGCCATCTTTATTGGTCTGTGTATTTCTAGCAATTGCTTGTTTAGTGCCCACTTTGAGTGTTACAGTTATCAAGCTTTCGCTGAACATGAACGTTTACAGAAAACAGGAAACACATTGGTTTTAGACCCACTCTGACTAAACACTGCATTTCATATTTGCCTAGTAGAAAGGGTACATTGAAATGGTATGCTTCAGGGATAATCTAAGATTTTTCATTTTTAAATCATATTAAACTAATGCTCTCTGAAATTGTCATGCAAAATGCACCATGGGAAGCAGCAAAGTATGTGCAGAACTGTTCTGGGTAAATACAACCTGCCTGCAAGTAGGAGCCCACATCAGATATGAAGGCTCAACTTTTCTGTTTAGTATGCAATAGAAATTTCATTAATACACATACAGCGTTAGGTTTATAACATACAAAAGGAGAAAAAAGTTGACAAGCTCTTGTTTTCTCTGTATCATCAGATCAGATCAATCATTCAACAAATATTTGCTGAGTGCTTACTGTCAGACACTGTTCTGGGAGCTGGTAATTGGCCTGGAGAGACAACATCTCTCATGTCATTGAGCTTTAGAGGGTGTTGTGGGAAACAAACAACCAATAATAATATGATGCAATTAGAAATATATAACGGTATAAATAGAAATTTCCAAAATGTTATAATGGAAAAGTTCATACAAAATGAGTAAATCAAGTATAAGAATTCAAGGGCTTAATTATAATTATATGTAATTCCGATTGCTAGAATATATATAATCCATATGTGTATCCATGTTATATAACATGTATATATATATATATACACCCACATTATACATTCATAATGCATATATAATTATGATAGCAGAAGATATGCTTGCACTCAGACACAGATACATGCACACTTACCCACAATCTAGCTCAGGATATTCAATATATAATTTTTTCTTTACCTTTTTTTTATTAATTAAAAAAATTAAAACAAAACATTAAGATATCATTCCATTCCACATATACAATCATTCAATATATAATTTGTTACATGAATTAAAAGATTGATTTCAGTATAATTTATTTAACAAGTGTCTACAATATTTAACAGTATATACAGGTCAACACAGGGAAAGCATCGTCATAGTTCTCTCATGATATATTTTCGAATGGTTCCAAATATTTTGCTGGATTCATGCAGATATAGGCATACTGGAGTTGGTGTTACAAATCAGAATTTTACCACACAGAGAACTAACATTAGGGTTTGGCCACATGACAACTCAAAATTATGTCTTCCAAGTAGCAAAAGTAACCCAAAGAGGGGAGAAAACCAAACCCAATCACCTTAGCAGACTGGGCAACTGGCTCTGTTTCTGAATATAATCTTTAACAAAATATTATCTTTAGTTAAAATGTTTCTTCCTAAGCCACATATCCCTCAGGTCACTGAAATTGAATTTTCATAAGCAAAAATATCTCAAAGACCTTTTTAGAGTTGATACTTTTCTGGGGGGGAGGGGGCTGGGGTGTTACATGGGCCAGGAATTGAACCCGGGTCTCCTGCATGGCAGGCAAGTATTTTACCACTGACCCACAGATGCACTCCTAGGGTTAATAGCTTTTATCTTAAAGAAAGGAAATAAAATTAGGACATCTTCTCAGAGATAAATGTTCATTGAAAGTATGACTTTCAACTTGCATTATATATAGCTTGCACATATAAAAATATAAAAAATATTTCTCTACCTGGGTGACATTTTCCCCTACACTGAATGAACCCAAACAAACTTAAGACATCAATGCTAGAAGAAGGAGGTATTCAATAATAATGAGTTTTCTGATAAACACATTGGGAAGTTGGGCATTAAATGATTGGAAAATTCACTTTTACAATTCTCAAGGAATCACTATTTCCTAATTAAGCAACTACATACAGGATCTACTCTGAACCAGGTTTTTCCACATATTTACCAGTGGGACCTGAACCTGATATGTTTAGCTGATCCTTACTCAGTGCATCACAGGGAAACAAACTTCAAAAACAGTTTGAAGTGTGATCTCATTATGTCAACATCATGGTGATTTATTCACTCAGTGAACAGAATGATTCAAGACACTCTCCCCAATTCACAACACAAAGAGAAAGAAAAAAAAAAAAAAAGAAATAGTGTTTTAAAAGTTTGAGTTGATAAGTTAGTTATTAGAGGCAAACAGACAATTTTAGATATTAAAGTTATAAAAGGAGAGATGAAATTTTTTCACACACAAATGCAGCCAAGTGTACTGGGGTTCTATGGGACCAGTGGCGGTAGACTTGAGCTTAGATGAGTTATTCCATGGATCCAACTAGTTTATTAGAGGGACTCAATCTTTGCAAGCTAATTAGCCTCCCCATGACCCCCAAAACAGAAATATATCAAAGAACAGTAGGTTTACTTACAGAACTTTAAGACTGTAAAGCCCAGCAAATGCTCCCTTGGGAATGTATGTCAAGGAATTTCCAGCAAGACGTCTGTGGGGTTAGAGGGAGAGGAGAAAGAGTGAGCATAGCTCTCTTCATGTGGAATTCATTTAGTTGCTAAAAAAATGCAATATAATTATGCTCAAACCACAAATGCCAGAAGCAACTGTAAAGAATCTTGTTTTGCTATGAAATTTTATGAAAAATTTCTATAAATTTCTAACCAAAATGCTGGCAGAAGAAGTGCCTAAGAAAAGTACAGTAAATTACCTGTTTCACAACAAAGCATCTAATAATATATATATGTAACACACATATACACACATAAATTATCCTTTAAAATTTTTTAAACAAAAGCTAAAAATATATAGTTTGCAAAAACTGTAATTATCTTTTATAAGTATAAATAAACTGGATAATCAAACATAAAAATAGTTCTCCTGCAATTATACTACAAAATAACCAACCTTCTTATTAAACTTGGCAAATAAGAATGGAGACCAGCACAATTAATCTTTTCTAAACTCTACCAGAAAAGCATGGAGTAGCTTAATTAATTTAGCATGCTTTAATTGAGCAATGCCTTAAAAAAATTCAGCACAGTAATTAAAGCAATTTTAGTATTGAAAACATTGACATGGGTTATTAAATGGAGCATTTTGACATCATTAACTGGTAAAATTAACAAAGTTCACTTTACGATATTTTTCTAAGTGGGAAAGGGTCAAGCTGAGAACATATGCAAGAAAGATCCATAAGGTGTGGCTTCTGAAACAGCTGGTTCAGGACTTTCTCGGCAGCCAGATCAAAGCCATAACCTCAGATGTTACATGGTCCCACAAAATGGAGAGCCCAAGGACTCCTCTGAGTGACTCAGAGGAGCACAGAGACTTTTAACGAGCTGATCATATCTACAAATGGTGGGCAGGACCAGGAGCCAAGGCTTACCAGTGAGTTCTTGATGGAAAGGGGAATTTGGGAGTAAGAATCGCATTGGTCCATTTGGGCAGTGTTTATTCCCAAAGGGTCTTCCAGCTTCAAAGGTATCTTTTTTGAAATTATCTCCAAAGTAGAGAAATTTCAGTCACAGAGATACACTGATAGGACTGAAGTGAGATATGTATCATACACCTTCAAATCTGTGCCCCACTCCAATCCACGCTACCTCAGTAGACCATACATGAATATTTTAAAACACTGCAACCATCGCATGAACAGAAATTCTGAATAACATTTGTGTGTGTGTATTAAGAGCATTATATTCTCAGTCTAAAGTAAGTTTAATTAATATGAAAATATACCACAATTTTTGTAACCCTGCTCTTTCTATTTAAAAATGTTTCAAGAGGAGACTTGGACCTCTCCAGGGGGCTCTGCTGATCTTGGGTCTGCCACCAGCTTGCTGTGTGATATTAAATATGTTACTTGACATTTCTGAGCTTTGTTTCCTCAGTTTTTACAAGAAATGGTTAAGATTAGATGGCTTCTCAAGTCCCTTCCAGCCCCCAAACTCCATTATTTTCCTGTCTTGCCTTATGGTTATTTGTATTTGTGTCTGTTTTTCCTTCCCTTAACAGATATAATCTTTTTTATTACCAGGACAAGCTCTTGTACTGTACTTCTCCTGCCTTCCTCATGGTGCCTAAAGCAGTGCTTTTTTTCAAACTATAAATAATTTTGTGGATCCGGATAGAATTAAGAAAAAAGAAATAGAATAGAAAAACAGCAGAACACATTGGCTAAAGAATTGTTTTTATGAAACTTTTCTTTCTAAATATATTTGTGGAATTGGATTGAAGGTGAAAATGCCTTTCCTTCTGTACATGGTCTGAAAAATTTTAAAGCCATCAGCCTAGAGCATAGTAGGCATTCAATAAATAAATGTGAATAACATGTGATTCAGCTTAATATCTGACCGGGGTGATTTCAGAGAAGTTTTATTTTTTTATTTCCTGCAAAGCTGTCTTACCAGAAAACCCTCATCAGCGTATCCATCTGGTTTCCTCATATTCAGTTCTTCCCTATTCCTACTTGTTGTACACTCACTGATGATCATCTTAAAGAAGACCTAATCTTCTTGCCTTGTTGAAAAACCATCAGTTTCCATGCCAGGGTGAAAAGAAAAGAAGTCCTCAGCCTCTTCTCCCATAATTTCCTCCTCTGTACTCTATGCTGCAGTTAATCCTAACCATGAAGCCTGCTTTTCATAGACGTACCCTGCACTTTCACCTTTCTGTCTCTCTGCTCCATCTAAAATGTTCTCCTTCTACTCCTCTCTCCTTTCCTCCTTCTCAAAGTCTCTCATTTCTGATGGGCAATATCACTATTTTGAACCACTCTGGTAGGATTCCCTACCTTTCTGAAGGCTTCAACAGTCTACCTGGTGTTATAGAGTCTACCTGTCCCATCGTGTGTCAAAGATGGGAAATTCCTTACGTGGGGATTCTCTGTGTATCCATTATAGGGCTTTGCATTGGGTCAGAAACATCAGTAGTGGTCGTTCTGCACTACCCATTCTTCTTCTTTCAGCATTAATCCCCCCTCCCTGGAGTTTCAGCAGCATCCCTGGCCACCCAGCTAGTGACTACATTTTTCAATTTTCCCTGAATCTAAACATAGGTACATAGGTATGTGACTAAGTTTGGGCAGTGGACTGTGGTCAAAAGTGACAAGTAAAACTGTTGTGTTACCTCCTGTGCTTGTTTGAATCTGTTATGTGTCCCAGAAAAGCCTAAATTCTTACAATTCAATCCTGTGGGGCCAGATGTAATATAGGTCAGACCTTTTGATTAGATTATTTCCATGGAGATGTGACCCTACTCATTCAAGGTGGGTCTTAATCCTTTACTGGAGTCCTTTAAGAGAGATCACAGAGAGCTCAGAAAGAACTGCCCTAGGAGAAATCAGAAGGACCCAGAGCAGCTGAGACAGTCATTTTGAAACCTGCCCAGGAGAGAAGAGCCAACAAACGTGGCCATGTGCCTTCGCATGTGACAGAGTAATGCTGGATGCCATCAATCTTTTTTGAATGAAGATATTCTCTTGTCGATGCCTTAGTTTGGACACTTTTATGGCCTTAGAACTGTCAATTTGTAACCTAACAAATCTCCTTTGAAAAAAGCTAACTCACTTCTGGTATATTGCATTCCGGCAGCTTTAGCAAACCGAAACACCTCCTTAAAAGGAAGCCGGGGGTTCTCCATTTCCTTCCTTTCCTCTTTCTGCAGAAGAGGTGCTTGTGAGACAGTGTCAACAAGTCTGGTGTGGAAAACATTCCACAGAAGGCAAAAGATCAACAAAAAACAAACAAAAAAAAGGATCCTGAGACCCTGGACACCTTGTGGGACTGATCTACCACCTGTCCTGAAACTGGTTTTGAATGAAACACTGAGTCAGCACAGAACCCTTTGTCAACCTCTGCATACAAATCAAGGATTCCAGGATTATTTAACTGGCAAGGCTAGTCAGCTTCCATTGCTGGAGAGAAACAAAAGGCTGCATCACACCTGCCCAGATGCTGACCTCAAGAAATCATGCTTGCAAAGCCATTCCAACCTTTGACATTTACTGTCCTAGCTTTACTTCCCTTTTATCTTCTCAATGCAGCTTGAAGTTGACATGCCTGAACTATCACAGGCATTGAATGTTGCTATTTTACTAACAGTCACTCTAAGGTGGGAAGCCATTTACTTTATCATTCTTCCAAGACGAGAAAGTGTTTATATCCAACATATATTTATTGAGAGCTTGATTGTTTCTAAGACATTGACGTTGGAAACAAAAGGGAGAAAGTAAAAACACATTTATTTAAATTAGTTTAAATTGCTGTTAAAGTAAATACCTTTCTCTTACATTTCCTGAAACAGCTCACAGCACATGGCTTGTTTTTCTTTTCTGGGTAAGGACTTTCAGGGCCCCTGAGTTCCACAGATTCAGAGCTAATCTGTGGAACCACTGACCTGAGTTATCAGGGGAATCTGTTTCAAAGCATAAGAATTTATGATGTGCTATTAGTTGGTGGCAGATCTATCTCTTCAACAAACATCAAATTAAGGAAATCATTATTACTCCTCTTATTTTTTTTACCATATAAGATGGTTTTAGTGATTAAAAAATTAAAAATATATTCGATTCCCAGTGTCTGCCCATGCCAAAAAAAAAAAAAAATTAAACTATGTAAACTATAGGGGAAAAGGACATTCAGATGAATATGCAAATAGTAAGAACTGCAAACAAATCTTTCCAGTGATGATTTGAACTAACAGATCCCTGGGCAAGTATTTTCCAGCCCTAGAGACATATATACCGTTTGGCTTAGAAGGTTTTTTTCTATTTCTAAAATTATTGTTTCATGGGAATATCTCTTCATCATCTTCATTTCTATCTGTGACAAGCATTTTTTTTTTTAATCCTTAAGGATACTGCTCCATATGACTCACAGTATCCCACCATTGTTAGTTTTACTAATTAAGTTGCCATAAAAAGAGAAAAAAATGGGGCTGTGCAACAGTGGCTCAGTGCAGAACTCTCGCCTGCCATCCCGGAGACCCGGGTTCGATCCCAGGAGCATGCTCATGCCAAAAAATAAAGAGAGAAGAAAAAATGTTAAGCAACAATAGATACATTCCCCTTCAAATAAATTGATGTTTTGCTGCTACAGCAACCAACTAAATGTTTTTGAGGATACATTTCTTTGAATCTCTAAAGTAAAGTGAAATATAATTATTATTTTTATGTATGAGTTGGGAGGATTTTGCGTGTGTGTGTGTGTGTGTGGCTTCATTATGTAAAATGGAAGGATGAGAACGAAACAGTCAGATGCAGGTCCTGGTTTCTTCTCTCTGGGCTGCGACCTGGAGATGGAGATGTGTGTGGATAAAACGGGGTGAGCACTGGAGGTGGGAGGGGGTGCTGTGTCTGTTCCCTGTTGTTCCCTGTTTCGGACCCTGGGCAAATTGCTCTGCAGAGAACCAAGACGCAACACGAGTGGGCTCAGCCTAATTCCAAGGTTGGACTAGTGTTTTCAGTGAGAAGAGAGAGGGCTGGCTAGTGCTACCTGCTGCCCCGGCTCAATTCTTGGGTGAACCCAAGAACTTCTACTTTTTAGCTTTTTTTTTTTTTCCTCTTTTTCTTTTTGGTTTTCTTTCCTCCCACTATTAACTTGCTGTGAGATTGAACAGTTCCTTAACTGCCTGAGGCCTCTTTTCACTTAATTTTTTTTTAAATGACAGGGCTCTTCCACTAAGGTCTTTTTTTTGCCCCAAAGCTGTTTCAACATTACAGCTGTATTTCCTGACCACCCCCTTTTCCTTCTAAATTAAAAAAAACTTCCTCCTATTTATTGTAAGTTTTCTTTATAACACGTCACTAATATTTGAAAGCACTTTCCCATACTTTGTGTCTGGGAGGTAGGTCAAGGATTATTATTATCTCCATTTTATAGATGAAGTCCGAGGCTCAGGAATTTTTTATGTAAAGGAAATGATGTTGTTCCTTTCCTGATTTCATTCACATGCAGCCTGACTTTTAATTATGAAGTGTGAACGCTGGGTAATAACAATGTCACCTAGATAATCAGAGCACAATGAACTTGACTATGATAAACCTTGTGATTTAAAGAAAGACATTTCAGGAGTAGCAAATTTGTGCTGGCTAGAAATTCCTGCTTTATTTTCCAACCTTTACAAAGCACATGACAGCTAGAGAACCCACAGTCTATAAATGCTAAATTGATGTGTTCTAAAAACTTGGTAAGGGCTAATATCAGGCTTAATGTCAGTAGTTCCCCCCTTTTCCTGTTCCAAAGACCTGGATGATGCTTAACTAGTTCCAGTTTTCTGCTACTATTTTCCTCTCTGTGATCTTCCAAGAGTGACTTCACCGTTAACTATTTCTGAAGATTTTTACTCTTCTGAGTTATTCACCTGAATAACTGCAGTTTAACTATTTCTTAACTGTTAAATTTCTAAAAACCATTTTTTATAAGTATTCTCGCTTGCAAATATTCTCGCTTACAAAAAAAAACCATTGTTCTAAACTAAAAGTTAGCAAAATATAATAATATTGTAATTAGTGGCTTTCAAAAGACAAATGAAGTGAAGAAAACCAATATAACAGTTAATTCAAATTGACTTTTCATAGCTCAGTTCAGCTGATCAATTTGCCCTTGCTGCTGTGGGGGCTTTCAAATGCACAGGCTTCGCTTTGGGTTTATCAAAGCAGAAGGCAAGTGTCTGGGTCATCTGAGGAGTTAGACACAAATAGGAGGAGATTTCCAGTCAGATGTCATCTATCAGCCTCGTATCCGCTGGCAGTAATGCATCATCACTTTAATTGACCAAGCCCGGTCATATTACATTTACTTGAGCAATACGCCTATTGTAGTTGGAAAAGGAAACCTAGAGAAGAGCACAGATACTTAAGGTTTAAGCCTATGGCCCACATCTTTGGTAAGGTTGGCTGAAGCCAGATCAGTAGACGTAGATTCAAAGATCATGAGAGTCCATCAACTGTTTTTTTGTCCCTTTGGAGAAAAAGAACTTTCTGAAAATATCTCAAGGATTGGCTATTTAAAAAAAAAACAAACTATAGTTATCTACCCCCAAATAACAAATAAGTTAAGCACATCCAATTGGTTAAATCTAGCCCTATTCCTTTCTTTCCTAAACTGTGTATTAATGAGCTCTACATTTTGTTTTCATCATTAGACAGAATAAAAAAAATTCAAGCTTTAAGGTTAAAGGGTTAAGACCGCAGGATTGAATAAATGAATGCATTCAGGTCAATGGGCAATCCTTTAGAGGGCATAAGGCACTATGGTTTCTTTAATCATAGATTAATGAAGTTCAATTTTCAGCTTCTTTGTGAAGTTTTCATTAATCACTCCAGTCCATAGTCAGCTCTCCTACAGGATATATCTCTTTTAGATATAATTCTAAAAGAGGCAAGGACCTTGTCCATAAAAGTTCATTTTTACCCTTTCATATGTAATCCGCTTGATTCGATTGTAAGCTCCTAAAGTCAGAAAGCTCATTGCCTGCACAGAGCAGAGAGCTCAGGTGATATTTATTGATTGATCATTTGCTCTTGCTTCCAAAGACAGCTGGACATAGTGCTTCAGTTGCTTCAGATCTGGCATAATTGTTCCGAGATGGCTGGCTAGTCATTATATAACAGATTATAACATTACATAACACCAGAAACAGCTGAAGAGTACTCTTTCTTTATTACACAAATTTAAATTAAGTAATATCTTTCTTTGAGCACTTTCAATATGACACATACAGTGCTTTGGGGCATACAAACAGTAGCTATCATTTAAAAAATAATTCCTAAGTGCTGGGTACAATGTTAAAAGCACGAATATATATATATATATATTATAAAGTACTGGAGGAGGAGTAGGTGGTGGTGTCAGATAGGCAGTTGATTATTCTCAAAGTCTGGTCTCTGGACCAACAGCATTGGCATTATCTGGGAACTTGTTAAAAATGCAAATTCTTGACATTTTCCCCTCTCTCAACAAGAACTGCTGAAGAATCTCCAGGGGTGGGGCCGAGCAATGTGCAGTTTACAAGCACTCCATGTGATTTTGATGCCATGAAAGTTTGAGAATCACTGGCCTAGAGTAGCAGTTCTCAAACTTTATGTGCATCAAAATCACCAAGAGAGCTTGTTAAAAGACGGTTTCCTGGACCTGATCCCCAGTTTCAGGAATCAGGCCTGATACACTGGTATCAAGGATATATATATCCTGTTATTTAATTCTTATAAGAACCATAAAACAAGTAACAATATTATTCCTCTTTTACAGATGGGGATATGGGCTTATAAGAGATTATTTGCTCGTGCTTAAATAGAAAAGTTTGGATAAGGCAATTTTTGACCCAAGCATAGCACTTTGGCTCCCAAATTTGAGTTTTTAATAATTTCTTTGGTTAAAAGTTGGTGGGTCTTAGTTTAGTTATGAGCAACTAACCTAAAATAGACAAAACCCAAGAACTCAAATGGCTGCATCATTTGAATCACTAGCCATAAGAAAACTGTTGCCTACTGTCTTCTATTCAAACTCTCCCATTGCCTTCCAGATCTAGGGTCAGTCTGACCTCTCTCACCGCTCTGAATGTTTTTTTCCTTTTTTCCTCTTGCTAGCCCCTCTTAAAATTCTCATCCTCCAAACATAGATACTCCTCAAGTTTCTATCCTCACACCTTTTCTTGTCTGTCTGGTGGTGCTCAAACTTCAGTATGCATTGTCATCACCTTAGGAGTCATATATAATTCAGATCCCCAGACCCAACCCAAACCTAGTGAATCCGAACTTCTGGAGGTAGGATTTGTGAATCTGCATGGTTGGTAAGCAGCCCTGGTGGTTCTGATGTAGGTGGACAACCACATTGGAAACAGACCCTCTTCCACCCCAGCACCTTCAACCAAAACCTCTTTGAAAATAACTCCCCGATAGTGATCTCTAGAACAGACTCATGCTCCAGACACATATTCCATCTATTGACATTTCTGTTTGGATGGCCTGCTGGCACCTAACATTCAATGTAATTAGAACCAAACATCCTTTTGACTACAGAATCAGTTATTCCCCTCGAATGACCTGTATCTGTTAACTGTCCTCACTAGGATCCTGTGACCTAAACTCATAACCAAGGTAAGGTCATCTCTTACCTTCAGATCTTCCTTCAGTCCCTACATTCAACCAACTGATAAGCCCCTAACTGTCTGCCTTGGAGGTGATGCTTCCATATATCCCAGTGGGCCTCAGCCCACCTGTAGGGCCTTAAAAAAATGATGTCTGCAGCTCAACTGAGATCCATTAAATCAGAATCTCTGGAAGTAAGCCCTGGCTATCAGTATGCTTTAAAAGTCTACCAGATGATTCTAATGCACATTCAAGGTTGGAAAACTCTGAGTGGTTCTCATAGTTGAGTATATACATAATCAGCTGGGAATCTTCCTGGTCTCCAGACTCAGAGACAATGATGGATCAATTGTTGGGAGAATTAGAGAAGTGATTTTGACAAATATGTAGATGTGAAAATAAGAACCTGAAATATGTGGTGATGAAATAGAGTGAACAAATGGGAAGACAATATGAAATTATGAGCTTTAGGTGTTGGAAAGTGGCTGGATACATGGGGTAAAGGAGGAGAAAGAACAACAGGCACGCAATGAGTGACAGACACAGAGGTAACAAGTTTGGAAAATAAGAACACTGGTGGCAACTGGGAAAGGTAGGAGAAAAAGCTGTTAGGTGCAGGATGCATGAATGAATCTGGCTCTGTGAGTATTGAGTTTTAAAGTACTGGAGGAGGAGTAGGTGGCGGTGTCAGATAGGCAGTTGATTATTCTCAAAGTCTGGTCTCTGGACCAACAGCATTGGCATTATCTGGGAACTTGTTAAAAATGCAAATTCTCGGAAAAAAAACGAAGCTGGAGGTCTCGCGCTGCCTGACTTTAAGGCATATTATGAAGCCACAGTGGTCAAAACAGCATGGTATTGGCATAAAGATAGATATATCGACCAATGGAATCGAATAGAGTGCTCAGATATAGACCCTCTCATCTATGGACATTTGATCTTTGATAAGGCAGTCAAGTCAACTCACCTGGGACAGAACAGTCTCTTCAATAAATGGTGCCTAGAGAACTGGATATCCATATGCAAAAGAATGAAAGAAGACCCATCTCTCACACCCTATACAAAAGTTAACTCAAAATGGATCAAAGATCTAAACATTAGGTCTAAGACCATAAAACAGTTAGAGGAAAATGTTGGGAGATATCTTATGGATCTTACAACTGGAGGTGGTTTTATGGACCTTAAACCTAAAGCAAGAACACTGAAGAAGGAAATAAATAAATGGGAGCTTCTCAAAATTAAACACTTTTGTGCATCAGAGAACTTCATCAAGAAAGTAGAAAGACAGCCTACACAATGGGAGACAATATTTGGAAATGACATATCAGATAAGGGTCTAGTATCCAGAATTTATAAAGAGATTATTCAACTCAACAACAAAAAGACAGCCAACCCAATTACAAAATGGGAAAAAGACTTAAACAGACACCTACCAGAAGAAGAAATACGGATGGCCAAGAGGCACATGAAGAGATGCTCAATGTCCCTGGCCATTAGAGAAATGCAAATCAAAACCACAATGAGATATCATCTCACACCCACCAGAATGGCCATTATCAACAAAACAGAAAACGACAAGTGCTGGAAAGGATGCGGAGAAAGAGGCACACTTATTCACTGTTGGTGGGAATGTCAAAGGGTGCAACCACTGTGGAAGGCAGTTTGGCGGTTCCTCAAAAAGCTGAATATAGAATTGCCATACGACCCAGCAATACCATTGCTAGGTATCTACTCAAAGGACTTAAGGGCAAAGACACAAACGGACATTTGCACACCAATGTTTATAGCAGCGTTATTTACAATTGCAAAGAGATGGAAACAGCCAAAATCTCCATCAACAGAAGAGTGGCTAAACAAACTGTGGTATATACATACGATGGAATATTATGCAGCTTTAAGACAAGATAAACTTGTGAACCATGTAATAACATGGATGGACCTAGAGAATATTATGCTGAGTGAATCCAGCCAAAAACTAAAGGACAAATACTGTATGGTCCCACTGTTGTGAACGGACATTCGAGAATAAACTTGAAATATGTCATTGGTAACAGAGTTCAGCAGGAGTTAGAAACAGGGTAAGACAATGGGTAATTGAAGCTGAAGGGATACAGATTGTGCAACAGGACTAGATACAAAAACTCAAAAATGGACAGCACAATAATACCTAATTGTAAAGTAATCATGTTAAAATACTGAATGAAGCTGCATCTGAGCTAAAAAAAAAAAAAAAAAAAAAAAAAAAAAAATGCAAATTCTTGACATTTTCCCCTCTCTCAACAAGAACTGCTGAAGAATCTCCAGGGGTGGGGCCGAGCAATGTGCAGTTTACAAGCACTCCATGTGATTTTGATACCATGAAAGTTTGAGAATCACTGGCCTAGAGTAGCGGTTCTCAAACTTTATGTGCATCAAAATCACCAAGAGAGCTTGTTAAAAGACAGTTTCCTGGACCTGATCCCCAGTTTCAGGAATCAGGCCTGATACACTGGTATCAACACTGATGGTCCTGGGACCATACTTTGAGAACTAGTGGTTCCAGCAGGAAAAAGAAGTCTGGACTAGAAACATCGATTTGGTGTTTCTATTTAGCAGTAACAGTTCAAGCCTTGGGTTTTTCACCCAGATAAATGCAGTAGCCTCCTAACAGGTCTCCCTGCTTCCATAGTATCTGTCTCCCCTTCAAATCTGTTTTGCATACAAAAATAAGAGAAATTTTAAAAATACATAAATCCTATAATTTCACTGCTGGCATAACAACCCTCCAGTGGCCTTCTATTGTTCTCATTTGAGTGCCATACATAGCCTGCTTGAGCCTGCATGAGCTGGTCTTTGCCTTCCTCTCTGACCTCCTACATCACTTTTACTCTCTGTCACTCTGCTCCAACCAGACTGATCTTCATTCAGAGCCACAAACACATCATGCTCTTTCCTATCTCGGGGACTCTGTTCACGTTGTTTCCTTTCTTGAAACACTCTACCCCAGTTCTTAAGGCCACCAGCTCTGATTCCAGTTTCAATGTCACCTTCTTAGAGAGTCTTTCCCTCTTTGTCACTCCCAGTTATTTATTCTCCATCCAAAACATGTCGGTGTTCTTCAACGCTCACATTGTCACAATTAGCATATACCATTTGTGCTTGTTTCTTTGCTTATTGTATCTCCACTAGACTGTAAGTTCTCCCAGGGCAGGGACTTGTTGAACGAATGAATGAACCATAGCAAGTCCTGTTCACTCTTACATCCCAGTAGCTCAATTAGTATGTGCTGAATGAATAAAATGTAGAGTAATAAGAAAGGGGAGGACAAAAGTTAAGAACAGAAATTTGGGGAAATCCTGTATTTTATAAGAGTTGGGGGTAGAGGTAAAAGGAAGGCCAAGGAAGAAAAAGAAGAGAAGGCAGAGAGGTAGGAAGAGAACCAAAATAACTGCTATGAAAAAACACCATGGAAAGGGATTTTCAAGGGAGTAGCACTGATAACCCAGTGGCAGACCTATGGAGACAGGAGGCTGTAACGACACCAATGGGCACAAAGAATATGCATGGGCCGAAGGGTTCTCATTCTACTACCACAACTCAATATGTGAAGTATTATTAATCAGAGTTCTTTCAACATTTCATTGGATCCTCAAAAAAACCTCAGGCAGGTCAGACTCACCACGCAACAAACATAGTGAAGTAGAATAATAGTAAGTGTAGCCTGTGCTTTCCGGAAGTTTGGTGGCATCTCTTACTACAAGTTTCATCTGTAATAATAGCTATCTGCTGTTTTGCTGTTTATGTAGAGATTCTTCAAGGCCAACCATAATATGAGCAAACAGTTCCAGGGAACAATAGTAACTTAAAAACAGACCTCCCCAGAGCTCCTCATGTTTCCTTCCTAAACTGAGTATTTGATTCCAATTAGTGCTAGATTCTGGGAAGGTTTTTAAGTGCTACCCTGATCTAAAGGCCTCTAACTTACTATTGGAGAGAAATGCAGTGATTGCTCAGGATGTGAAAATTTGGGAAAGAACTATCAACAATAGTTGCCCATGTGCATTAAAGCTGGGATGGAAATAGCTTTTTCTTCACAAGTTCTGTATACTTGGGATTCCTGCAAAATTAAGCTCATGAAAATAAGAAAGAAGAAGGTTAGAGTTTTCTTGAAGGTGTTTCCAGTTTACTACTACAATTCAATATGTGAATTATAATCACCAAACTTCTTTCATCATCATCTCATTTGATGGTTCTTTTCAGAAACATCTTGAAAGACAAGCAGGTCCTCTCTCACCAGGAAGGTTAAGTGAATTATCAGCTGATTAAATGGCAGAGCCACAGTTCTGACCCTGGACACTCTGCTCTTCTCTCTGACAGCACAGTCTCATGACACTCTGACCTGCTTTTTTGTAAAGGAAAATGGCTCTTGTTCTCTTCCTAGGACGTTTAGCCTGTGCCTCTCTGGTGAACTTGTAGAGTGATAAAAAAAAAAAAAAAAAAAAAAGCGAATAATGAAAAAGCCTGGAATGCATCAAAGCATGTAGCATAGGTAGTAAATGTTCCAGAATGGCAGCAGGGGAGAGCGGGAGACCATTAATTGTGATGGCTTTTATTCTTCTTCTTCAATACTTGCTCCAGGAATTTACTTCATCCAGAGTTATAATTTTTTTAACATCAATTCAGTGAATACCTCTAGGGTACTACTGATTACTACACAATTTTGAATGACGGCACCTTTGTTAAACCCCAAGGATGGATGGGGGATGAACCATGGCTGACCATGCAGTTTATAACATAGTTAAAGGAAATAACTAAGAAAACAATCAATTGGATAATTAGAGCTAAGAGGAAGAGTAGTAACTTGGCTTTATTACTAGTGATTTTTAAAAGTTGAGTTTTGTGGTTGGGATTTTATTGACATAATTATTGACAGTATCAGTAGCAATTTCCTATTTAATGTATAAAGAGATAAAGAATAGAGATGATCTGAATGAACTGAGTAAATGACTAAACTTCCAGAATGTGCAGTAGCTGTCATGACAAATTACACATATAGGCATATGCAATGACAGATATTTAAACATCTATATCTGGCTGCATGGATGATCATTTGTTAGTAAATGTGGTACTAAAATATATGTATTTCTATGTAAAAATCTTAACTGAACATTTGGACCTATTGAGAAATGCTATATCAGTGAAATAATACACCTGGAAATTCTGAGGGTAATGTTTTCATAGTGAACATATGATGTAACAAATATAAACCTGAATACCCAATCTATGTCTCCTGTGTGTAGATAGCTGTTTCTCGCTTTCTTGTGCTCTGGTTTTTTTTTTTGTTTGTTTTGTATGCTGTTTGGCGGGTTACATCTCATTCTTTTTCCATGTGAGTGTCCTGTTATTGCAGCAACATTTGTTGAAATTTTTGTTTGTTTGTTTGGGAACTGCATGGGCCAGGAATTGAACCTAGGTCTCCTGCATGGCAGGCAAGAATTCTACCACTGAACCACCCTCGCACCCCCTGTGCTCTGGTTTTTATTTCCTTACACGTACACATAAAGCTATTATTATTCAGCTCAGTTTAAACAACATTTTAAAGTATTCAGCCTGTGCAAACCTCAGGAAAAACTGAGAAAGCAGAGAACTGATGAACCATGCACAACTCAAAGTGTGGCTGTAAAGGTGGTTTGAATTTTATTTTGACTTGAGTTTGGATCTTAGTTCTAATACCTACCAATTCTATTCTCTTGGGTAAGTTCCTTATTTATTAGACGCCAATTTTTTATTTGTGAACTGGGAATTACAATAATGTCTACCTTTTATGGAGTCATTCAGAGGATTCAGTGAACTAATGGGTATAAAACTCTTTGAACAGTGCCTGGCACAGAGTAAGCTAGTATTGTTATTGTTACTATAATTATAAAGAATTATTATTCTGAAGAGCTTATACTCTAGAAAAGAATATAAACTTAGACACAGATAAGTCTAACAAAAAGCAATCAGTGATGTAATAAAGACACAATCAAAATGTTGTGCTAAAGGGGCTTAAAAAACTGTAGCCTTGGAGAATAGGAACAAATTAAGAGAGTTGGTCATTATTCCAGGTTCTATAAATACTATCCCCTTTTGCCTCTGAGTGACCAATAATGTCTTCAAAACATCAGTTAATTGCAACACAGAATTATATATGGGAAAGCGGTTCTTGCTTTTAAATTCAGGAAGCCAGCCAGGATTCCAAAACAGAATGAGAAAACCAAATGAATAGCTTTTAAAGTCCTCTCTATTTCTGAAATTCGGTGATTCCATGGTCAAGATACTTAATGGCATTTCCAGAGAGATAAAAGTAAGATGTTATAGAAAAATAGCATTTAAAAATAATATTCCCCCTCTACCTTTTCTCTGACTTTCCTCAATTCTCTTTTGAAAAACTGGCCTTTGAACAAAATTAGCATTCACCTCATGAAGTTACTATGAAAGAGTTGGGTCACTGAGGAAGGAACGCTATTAAACAAAGTCCTTGCAGAAGTGAATTATTTATTGATTCAATTTGTGTTTTAAAGTTAAGGTGTGTGTTGGAGAGAAGGGGAGGGTTTCCTTACAATATCCATGGGATATTGTAAGGAAATTAAAGAGAAAATGATAGGAAATGCATAGCTTAGAATTATAGGAGAAGCAGGACTATAATAGTTGTGGTAGGGAAGGGGAGGTGAGAAGCATGTAAATAAGAAAAAACCCTAATGCTTGAAATTTACTAAAAATAATCTTCAAAAATATTGGTTCATGTCAATGAAATCTGTTATTTTTTTCTAAAGTTGTCAACATATATAAGGTTCTTTTACATGTTTTGCTTTTGCATTCATTAATTTGTCAAAATGCCATTTAAATAAAAGCTGATTCTTTAATATGTACAAGCTGTGATTAAACCAGACCACATGGTCCCAGCCCTTATAAAGATTAACTTCTAGTGACAACAATGGCCAGAGAGAAAAGAGAATAGAGAAAAAAGAGGGTGCTGGACGAGTCAGAGTGAAAATCCATTCCTTTAATGATAAAAATTTTCTGGACAAAGCAGTTATTTCAGATTTTTCACCTACTCCTCATAACAATTTGGGCATATTTGATGGATTTCAGGAGTAAAATTATAGTATTTCTTAAAAATATAATGCTATACAAATATAGCTAAAACTCCAGAGAGGAGAAATTTGAGAATATTATCTTTCCTGAAAACACAAACAATGTAAGACAACTTGGTAATGGTGCAACTTTCTTTCCACCTCCCATGAGGGATCATGTGGGCCATCAACAATTTGAATTGCCCCCAAAACTGGGCCCTGACTTCAGGATTCATAAAAGAAGTGATTTCAAAAGAGGTATTGTCTACACAGTGGTCAAAACAGTATGGTACTGGCACAAAGACCTTTGATCTTTCCATTCCTCTCTTTGGGGAAGCATTGACCAACGGAATCGAATCAAGAGTGCAGAAATAGACCCCCAAATCTATGGTCAACTGATTTTTGACAAGGCCCCCAAATCCTCTGAACTGGTCAAAATAGTCTTGTCAAGAATTGGGCATGGAAGAACTGGATATCAATAGCAAAGAAAATGAAAAAGGATCCCTATCTTACACCCTACACAAAAGTTAACTCAAAGTGCATCAAACACCTAAATATAAGAACTAGCACCATAAAGCTTCTAGAAGAAAATGTAGGGAAACATCTTTAAGACCTTGTAATAGGAGATAGCTTCCTAAACTTTACAATCAAAGCACAAGCAACAAAAGAAAAAATAGATAAATGGGAACTCCTTAAAATCAATGGATAAAGAAAAAGAAAAGAAAAAATAGATAGATGGGAATAACCTCAAAAGATTTTGTCAAAAAGGTGAAGAGGCAGCCAATTCAATGGGAGAAAATGTTTGGAAATCACACATCAGACAAAGGTTTGATTTCCTGTATATACAAAGAAATCATACAACTCAACAACAAAAGAACAAACAATTCAGTTATAAAATGGGCTAAAGATACGAATAGACATTTTTCTGAAGAGCAAATACAGATGACAAAAGCACATGAAGAGATGCTCATTTTCACTGGCTATAAGGAAAATGCAGATCAAGATTACAATGAGATACCACCTCACACCTATAAGAATGGCTGCTATTAAACAAACAGGAAGCTATAAATGTTGGCGAGGATGTGGAGAAACTGGAACACTTATGCACTGGTGGGAGTGCATAATGGTGCAGCCACTATGGAAGACTGTTTGGCGGTTCCTTGAGAAACTAATTATCAAGTTGCTCTATAATCCAGCAATAGCACTACTTGGTATATACCCAGAAAGCAACGATACAAACAGACATTTGCACACTGATGCTCATAGCAGCATTATTCACAGTCACCAAAAGATGGAAACAAACCGAATGCCCATCAACAGACGAGTGGATCAACAAAACACGATGGAATATTATGCAGCAGCAAGACAAAATGATGTTCTGAAGCACATGACAAGAAGGATGAGCCTTGAGGATAGAATACTGAGTGAAATTAGCCAGACAGAAAAGGATAGATACTGCATCATTCCACTTTTATGACCAGCATAAAGGTATAATCAGAGGTTTATAAAACAGAATATAGGGATTTAGAGATACATAGAAACTAGAGATGAGTGAATCGTTAGCTAATGAGGTTGAACTCCAATGTAAGGGAATAGATAGGAGCAAAGGTGATTCTCTAGTGGGTCTAGAAGTAATATTACCATATTGAAAATTAACGAGATTGAAAGGGGTTGTATAGATCTACATGTCCCACTGACTCACACTAGAAATATGAATGAGTTCTCATAAGAATGACTTCAAAGATATGATTCTTGTATAAAGAGTATTTAAGTCCAGGGTACAAAAGGAAAACTGCTAGTGCATGCTATGAGCTATGTTCCAAAGGAAACCATCAGCACTACCACAGAAGCAGCAGAGGTAAATAATGGGGTGAGGGACAAGAGTTAAGGGGAGGTTTAGATTTCCCATTTGGTGAGGGTGTGTTTATTGGTTTTCTGTTCTTGGGAACAATGAAATTACCTAAAATTGAGAATGTTGATGGACTGTGGACTCTGGGCCCTCTACATGACGCCTGATGAATGCAGGTGGCTGAAGGATGCACTGACGGAGAAGTAGATTGGTGAACGATGGTGTATACTTATGAATAAAGGTTGTGCTGCTACAAAAAGGAATAAAGTCGTGAGGCATGCAACGATGTGAATGAACATGTGGGACATTTGGTGAGACAAAATAAGCCAGAAACAAAACAAAAAAACAACAATGGTATGGTTACCTTTAGAACATGCTTATAGGAAAACAGGGGCCTAGATTGTAAGCTTTCAGAGCAGACACATTAAGTCTGGAGTGGTGACTATTATTTCCGGGTTTTGAGAGGCTGTTTTAAATATGTAACCTGATATTTAGAGGTAAGAACGAAGCTGAACAGGTTGGGGTTAAAGTAATTCAGAACATAGGGGTAAAGAAGACGGTGTCTATATTTTAGAACCACACATACTCTTTGAGACCAATGGAAGAAAGGTTTATTTGATCTGGAACTGAAATTTTCTGTTAGATTAGTGCATAATCTAATTCAACCTATCTGTATAGCTCATTTGAACAAATGAAACACAGAAAGCACAGAATAAGAAAGAGTCCTTTAATCCTGTATAGATTATTGCAATGCCTGGAAACATCCTAGAGTATATTAAGCAGATAATCAAAAAGTATTGGCCAAGTCCCCTGAGGGAGGGGTGAAAGAACATGGAACTATTAAACTTTACCATGAGGGAATCCCCTGAGACTGTGTCAAACTTTAGGGACACCCAAATCAATAGGCCATGCCCTTGATCATGAGGCTTACTCTTGGGAAGCTTATGTAGGTAATGGAGAAGCTCAGACTACCTATAGGCATGCCTACGAGTTACTTCTGGAGGACCCCTTTTGTTGCTCAGATGTGGCCTCAGTCTCTCTAAGCCCAACTCTGCAAGTGAAATCATTGCCCTCCCCCTACGTATGACATGACATCCAGGGGCGAAAGTCTCTCTGGCAACATGGGAGATGATTCCCAGGGATGAATCCAGACCTGGCACCGTGGGATCAACAATTCCACCCTGACCAAAAGGGGGAAAAGAAGTGTAATTAATAAAGTATCGTGGCAGAGAAAGTTCAGAATCGAGAGGCCTACTCTGGAGATTGCGCTTAGGCAAGTTTCAGTTAGACCTTACTACCTATCATAACCTGCCAACCTCCAACCAGGACCATTCCAGCCAATCCTAAAGAAGGCTTAGGGCAATATATAAAATTCTACAAGTGTTCAGACACAACAGTAACTTTCCAGAAACCTACAACCTCCAGATAGGGCCCTGGTCCAGATAAGCCCTGACACCTAGCCCAGCCTCTCCAGAACATCAGATAGTTCCATCTCCCTACCTCATATTAGTGACAGTCCCTTCCAATACGAAAAATTTAGAATTGCTATAGCCCAAACAACCCCAAACAGAGGTACGGAAAGATCACGGGTGATGGTGGAGTTACCATCATCTTCCAGTTATACATGGAAGATAGGACTTCAGTGAACATGAATGCTGAAACATTAAAGTGATATCTTTTGGTCTCCAGTATTTTAGAACAGCTAGAAGTAAAAACCTAAAATAGTGAAGTTGTAAAAAAAAAAAAGAGGTCATTGCCTATATAATTCCTTTAATCAATAGTCTGAGGATTTTTTCATCTAATGGTGCCTGAGTTCCTCCACAAGGGCTATGAGGAACGGTACTTCTTGAAACCCCATCACTCAAAAGGAGGAGGATCAAATGGATGTTTAAATGCAAATTTCTAACTTTACACAGTTCTTTTTCATCTTCTGGAAAGTGATGACTAGACATCATCAAGATTTCTCTGTGTATCATTATCTCATTTTAGCTTCCTCTTTTTCCTATTTTTTTATTTAATTTTTTTATTTTTACAGTGAGTTTGGGTGAACCCAATTCTAAGTTCTTTGTGGATTTCATGTTTCCTTGTTCAAGCCCTGAGGGAAGCTAAATTTAAAAGTAGGGAAATAGTAATTAAAAGTGATTAGGACAAGACATTTTGGTGCTATGAAATGTGGGCTCGACTCTCCTCGTCACATGCCCAGCCAAGCAGCAGTTTTTGGTTTTGATTATAGCTTTACTTGCTATTTTAATAAACATGAACCAGTATTCAAACTTTTAATATCCTGCTGCTTAACTATTTCCAAAGAGCTATCCAGCTCTCTTAAACAGCCTTTGTTTTAAAATTTTAATTTGTTTGGCTCAGCCTCACCTTAGAAAGTTGTAGCCTCATGGTAAACGCTTTTTATAAGTTGCTTTCCAGAATCGTCAGTATTCCCAGGCCCCCCTCCTCACAACTAAGTGTTTCCTCATGTGCCAAAACTGGTGGCGATGACAGCTTTTCTGCAGTGTTTTATCTGGTTCCCGCAGGACGGGAGACAAACCCAAGAATACGTCCACTGTGTACCAGACACATCAAGGTTACGGGGACACTTACAACTCTTCGAGGAAGCGGAGGTTGTGCAGGGGACTCGGGAGCAGCTGACTGATGTTGTTCATACTCAGGTCCCTGGAGAGAGAAACACAACGTGTGAGGAGCAGCGTAATCACCGCAGGGAAATCCAGCTGTTTCATTCACACGTTTCCAAGCGATACAGTTGAACGAACACATTCCGGGGCTGGACAAATGAATCCCTACTTTGCATCTTAAATATGCTCCTTTGCTCCCACCCTACTCCCTGCCCATTCCCCCCCACCCCCAACCTCCCAACCTCACGGGCTCTCTCTCAAATTAGAGACCCTAAGAGAATTTTAGGCGGCATTCACAATGATTTAGACCATTCATGGGCCTGGTTGTAATTCTTCCTGGTTAAAATGATGTGAGCAGGACAGCCAAGGAAGCGGACATAACTCAACTCTAGACATAACTCAACTTTGCATCTTAAATTTTGTGACAAAGAGAAATGTCTTCACCACGCACCTCTGGAACTTTCGTTTCTCTGGGACTTCAAGCACCTTGTAAAAACAAATGTTTCGATTCAAAGAAACTTAAAACAAAACCAAACAAGGCCCCAAACCCTATTCCCTCCTTCTAACATGTTCCTTTTGCAGGTTCTCGGATTGCATTAAATAAGTGAAATGAACCATAAAACAAGGATGTAATGTGATCGGGCTCCGTAGCACACTTCCTGCTGGCCCCGCACAGTAGTTCCTGGCACAGGAAACAACAAGCCGCTTTGGGCAGAACTCAATCAATTTTTGTTTTAAGCGAAACTCTGTGTAACTAGATTTTATTCTATTTTTACTTTGCTATTTCTTTACTGTCTCTCACACGACCCTACAGCATCACCGATAGATGCCATCTGTATCTCAGAGGCAAAAAGACTGCCTGCTGGGTAGATAGTAATCAAGACCAATTCAGAGTCTATACACTCAGCCAAAGATTGATTTTTTAAAGTGAGTTGTTTCTGAAACCCAAATATTCAGAACTAATGGCATTATAATCTCAGACCAGATCTGCATGCTTAAAATTTATCTTGAGATATGACAATGTACTTCTAGCAGCAATGCTCTGCCTGCCTTCATGTCATTCTTATTAATTTGAATAGTCCCTGTTATTGAAGTGGACACACCCATTGCATCTAACTAGCTGATTCAATATTGTTAGCTTGGTTCTTTCAGAAAATATTGACTTTTAATGAGTGATGCTAAGAATTGAGGGAGCATTCACTCTGCCTTTAGTCACAGCACACACAAGGAAAACACAATATAATATTTTATTTATACTATTATCATATTATTTATTATTTAATAAATATGTTTATTTATAATATTACATTTTATATAATATATAATATAATATTTTAGAGTATGGTAAAAAAATAACAGAATTACTGTTAATTTTAATGTGTTAGTAAACAATGATGAATTTGAGACAGATACTGTATTCTAGAGCTAAAACTAAACAATGCCAAATATACAGACTAAAATAAAAGTTGATTTATCCATTTGTAAACTATCTGGATTTTCCTGCATTGTTTAGACACGAGAGCCAAATAATTGCCTAAAAATTATAATTTTTCATGCAGCAATTGCTCTGAAGTAGCAAAGTTGTTTAGTCCACTGAAACAGATATATACTATACTGATTAATGCGCTTCCTGGATTTCTCACAGTGACTATATAATCTCTGCAAAGGTGTGATTTTTCTTAGGGTTATGCATTCCACTTATTTTCTAAAAGGCTCAAGGTGGCTTCCTCGTGGAGCATGCTTATTAGTAACTGAGGTCAAGCTGGTTTAGATAAGAGCTGATATGAAAAGCATTGGTTTCCCTGTCCTCTTATACTTTTCTGTGAAATGGGCACATCAGTTTGGAACAAATACTAATCTGGCCTGTGTTCAGACAGCTCTAAATAAAACAGGTACATTTGTATATTAAGAGACCTCATAAACATTTTACATTATTTTAAGATAGGCTACACTATTTTAGGCAAATGGAAGTGAAGTTTACATAAGCATTCGTTCTCCAGGTTTTCACTGGAACACTTCTTACGGGGGAAGATCCCAGCACAGCAGGGAGGGTGAAAGTGAGATTACCATGCCTCAGATTAGAAGCCTCGCTCACCAACTGTCAGATCTTGGGAAATAAACCTTCCTGTGCAAGCTTCCTCGCTTTAAAACAAGAGTGTCTCGACATTATTAGTTTGAAATCCTATGATTAATTAGCTGTTTCTAACAGGAAGGGGGTGACTTTTTATCTTTTTAAGAGGGAGAATACCTACTTTTCCCAACAAAAATTAATAAGTTCGTGGTGCGATCTGACATTTTATATTGTGTTTCCTAAAGAAGATGGACCTTGCTTTTTGTGACTGTTACTGCCTGCTTCCTAATACGGGCTGTTTTCTTTTAAAGAGCTTCCAGCAATGCATGTCTATAGCAGAAAACAACTTCGTAACAACAGCAAGTCTAAGGAAGTAGGATTTAAAATATAAATTTAGCATGGTTTTTAGAACCTTCTAATGTATTCCCAGGTGAATCTAAGGTAAAATTTAATTTGTCTGCATTGCCTGTTTTCTTCCTATGTGCAACTTTTGTATTGCTGTTCAAATATAAAGTGGCTCTCCAGCTTACTGTCATGAAAGACCAATTTTTAAAAAAACATTCTAATTTGCTATGGACTTACACTTCTATAAACTATTAAAAGTTAATTATTAGAAAAGGGAAATAAGAATCCGAAGTATACAAATATAAGCTTTGATACTTTTTTATATGATTTAACAGATATTGTCAAATTACCATAAAAGTTTCTAAAACTTCGTTCTCAAATTCTTATCTGTTTGTGGATCGATTAAAAACAGCTATAGCCAGGGATGTCCTAGGGACCTCGGGTCACTATTTGAGCAGCAATGCTTTCCCTGCCTTCATGTCAAGAAGGGTGACACTTAAGTTACTTTTAGTTTGCTCAATTTTGAGCTAGAAAGGAGAGAATCAGAGAATATTTGACTGAGAGAAACGAGTGGCACTCACCAGGAGCAAGGATGCTTTATAGATGAGGAAAGTGAGGCTGAAATGGGAAAGATGACTTCAAAATTACAGGATTTAGTGGGAAAGCCCCAGGGCTACTGTCAAAGTCTTTGCTTTTACTTTGTTGTTGAATGACAACAGAACAGCCTTTCTGTTCTTTAAGAAATATCCTCATTCTCACCCTTAAATTATTTTTAAACTTTTTCTAAAGATGGTCAAATGTTGTGACCATTACATATCTAGAACACTAAAACATGTGTTTCAAAGTTGTATGGGAGGGTGGTGCAACGGTGGCTCAGTGGCAGAGTTCTTGCCTGCCATGCCAGAGACCCGGGTTCGATTCCCGGAGCCTGTCCATGCCAAGAAAAAAACAAAAAGTTGTATGGGAGCAGTTGGCTACATATTAGAATCATGCTAGGAGCTTTAAAAAATATTAATGGTTGCATCCCCTATGTACCTAGAGTTGCAGTGTTAGCTGATCCACTCCGGTCATTGGGATTTCAAAAAGCTTCTCAGGTGATTTGCCAAGACTGAGAACCACTGCACAGGAATAATTCTTTCTAAATTTCTGGGTGAATTCTTGAGCTCTATAACTCCCTCAAACTTTAGGAGGCTAAAGATGATTGAAGGTACTGTTTCCCGTGAGCAAAGGGCTTCATTCAAGTAGACAGTATCTTTCCTTTGAAAATGTTTTTGTTGCTGGCAGATAGATCTATTATTATTGTTACTTTTTTTTTTGCATGGGCAGGGACCGGAAATCGCACCCGGGTCTCCGGCATGGCAGGCGAGAACGCTGCGATTTCAATATGCCTGCTCATATTACTTTTTCATTTCATTTGGCAAATACTAATTGAGCATTAACTATGGGCAAGTCTTATTCTAGGAGAACACTGGAGAATCAATCTGTCATCAACTTTCCCTTCCCACGGGCCTTATGCCTATAAACCACCCAATGTTAATTCTACCACGCAGTTCCCTTCTGATCTGGCCCCTCTTCCTTCTTCTGGGCTGCTGCCTACGGATCAAGCCCTGGACATGGCCATAAGTGTTCTGCCTGTCGTAGTTATGATCTCTCCTGTTGTAGGTCACCCTCTACACCACGGCCAGAGGAGATCCCTGGAAAGTCCACCCGATGATGCCACTCCATTCAGAGCCACTGCTAGCCAATAAGAAAGGTGTTCCTTGGATGATTTATGAAAGGGCGCCTCCTCTGGGGAAGGGGTGGCTTACAGAATGGCTCTTCTTCCTTGGTGGTGTTGCAGAGCTGGCTGAATGGTTTGTCGAGCCTGAAACGCAGCCCTCAGGGAGGAGCCCTTGTGCAGGGCACGACCTGCACAACCGTAGCCTGCAGGGCAGCCCTGACTCCCCTGTCTGAGAACTTCTCCTGGTTCCAGACCTTTTAGAGGAGATGACATCAAAACTCCTTAGGCTCTTCACAATCTGGCCTAAGGTACATTTCCAGCTCGATCTTCTGCCAGTTTCGTCTATGTGCTACGTATTCCAGTTGACACTGAAAAATTCTTGCTGTTCTCTTTTGCATATAGGTGTGATTCTCTTTCCCTGGGATGCATTATCCTCTCTGTTTCCAAATCACTACTCCCATTCCCTCCCACTATTGAACATCTAGCTTAACTGACTCCTGCGCTCCTGACACAATTTCCTCTCCTTCCCGCTTGGTTGTACTTTGTTTCCATTCTTTGGGGTGAGACTTGTTTTAGCCATTATAATAGCTAAGATCATGCACTGATCACCTAAATCACTGTCTCACCAACACCCAACTCCCTAGCCTTCTGTCTTCTGTAATCCCCTGGCAAAAACTTCAGCTCTGAAAAAACACTATAATTCATCATCTCTGTTACTGTCCTGGGATATGGCATGCTCCGAGAAAAGAAAAACTCACAAATGTGAGTTTAGTGACTATAAATTGATGGTCATTGTGGGTTCTCAACACTGATGCATGATTCTTTTTTTTTTTTTAAATTGCTATTTGTGTTTTGAAAGCAGTAAGAGGTTCCACAACACCAAATAAACCAGTTCTGAGGTTGTTTTTCCCCAAGATAAAGTTTAACAGCTCTAGCTTCTTCTGTGCTTATCAAAATATCAAAGAAAAAAATGGATAGATGTCATCTTTTCCCAATGGCAAATATGACTGTGGCAGGAGGAGGGAGCAAAGCTACTTCACCCCAATACAGACAGGGTTGTTCCCAGATGGCTGTGTGTTCTAGAATGGAATGACTCTCCAAACTTACATGTGTTTCTGGTGGTGAAACCCTAGGGCCCTGAGAAGATCTGCTCTGAGTAAATGCTGGGAATACCAGGCAATCTGCTTAGGCAAGTTTCAAACAAAAGCACCATACACCTGACCAAAATAAAAGGTTCATGGCTCCCTGCTTTCTTCTATATCGAGAGCCAGAGGCTGCTGTCAACCCTTGACACCCACCTCTTGATGGGTCCTTGACTGAAACCTGATGGAGGGGCCTCTGGTCTCATGGCGCCTGGGGCCGTGCCCCAGCCTCAAAGCACGTTTCCTAGGTAACTGTGTGAGCCCAAGTACAAGCACAAACTCTATGAAAGACAGGATGATCCAAAGACAAAGCATAATTACAAGGATCTCTATTGCGGCCAGGCAAAATTTGATCATGGGTTTAATTTTTGTCACCTTCTTTCACATTCCAAAGGGGAAACACAGATGATCAGATGGACTGGTATTCAGCTTATTACTGCAAAACCTTCACTAGGCATATTTCTCCCTTTTGTATGTTCGAGTGTTCTCATCTTTTATCTTTAACTAGTTAAGAAATGGGCCACAGTCCTTTTATTTGTTATCACTCAGCTTCCATTGCCATTCCCACAGGGAGTGTTGTGCCTTAACCACTTGCCTTAAGCCTCTTAATCAACAGCTACTCTCATTATGCTTACGGGACACCTTCCCTCTTATTTTATGGAAAATAACTGGGATTCTTAGGACCACTAAATGTGGAAGATACCAAATTCTGTTCTCCTTTGTCCCCTGCTCACTATACCTGTACTTCTTTCTTCCACTTAGCTCATGGGTCCCAATCCCTCTAGTAGCCTACAAGATATTACTCCCTGAATAATTTCTCCTATTTCATATATATATATATTACCTCTTCTTTCCTTTTAATATATAAACATGGTAAAATCTTTTCCACCATTAAGACATATATAAAACCTTTTTGGATCCTATGTTTTCCTTTAGCTGCTCCCCAATCTTATTCCCTTTGTGGTTGTTCCTAGTCTACATTTGCACCTTCACTTAGTTCCTTCCAGTTCCTCCTCCAATCCACAGCAAAAAAGCTCTGTCACCTCAGCAAAACCACTCTTACCAAATGTTCTAGTTTGCTAGCTGCCAGAATACAATATACCAGAAATGGAATGGCTTTTAAAAAGGGGAATTTAATGAGTTGCAAGTTTACAGTTCTAAGGCTGAGAAAATGTCCCAATTAAAACAAGTCTATAGAAATGTCCAATCAAAGGCATCCAGGGAAAAGATACCTTGGTTCAAGAAGGCCGATGAAGTTCAGGGTTTCTCTCTCAAGTGAGACAGCACATGGCGAACACAGTCAGGGCTTCTCTCTTGGCTGGAAGGGCACATGGTGAATATGGTGTCATCTGCTAGCTTTGTCTCCTGGCTTCCTGTTTCATGAAGCTCCCCGGGAGGCGTTTTCCTTCTTCATCTCCAAAGGTTGCTGGCTCGCAGACTCTCTGCATCTCATGGCTTCATCGTTCTGCTCTCTCTGAATCTCTCTGAATCTCTCATTCTCCAAAATGTTTCCTCTTTTATAGGACTTCAGAAACTAATCAAGACCCACTCAAATGGGTGGAGACATGTCATCCCCTAATCCGGTTTAACAACCATTCTTAACTAAATCACATCAACCAGGGAGATGATCTCATTACAGTTTCAAATATACAGTATTGAATAGAGATTATTCTACCTTTATGAAATGGGATTTATATTAAAACATGGCTTTCTTAGGGGGCATATATCCTTTCAAACCAGCACACCAAAGAAAGTGCAACCTCTATATTGTCAAAGCTAACGAACAATTGAATTAGGCCTCTCTGCTATGTTAGATTCACTGTTTCTGGATCTGTTATATTCCGTTGGCTTTCAAATCATCATTTTCTCAGGATTCTTTCCATACTTTCCCAAACTGTCTACTTCATAGAGTCCTTTGTGGGACTTTTCCTGCTACCATCCCCCTCCCCCCTTAAATGTTAGTGTATTCTGGAGTTCTGCCTTTGGTTTAGGGCTCTTTCATCTCTACCCTTTCATATTGGAGGATCTTACCTACTCTCCTGGTTTTGGTATCACTTAGATGCCCATAACCCCTCAAATCCATATTCCTAATCCTAACTCTCCCCTAAATTTCAGGATCGTATAGCCACCTTCATTCTGGATAGAGCAACTTACCATGTGCAAGATGGAAATAATTTTTTCCTATTCCAAACTTGTTTCTTTTTCTGTAGAGACAATTTCTAGTAATGCCACCACCATTTTCCTGTCAACAAAGTCCACAGCTTGGACACTAGCCAAGACTTCTTCCTTTTTTTCATCCTCTCTATCTCTCCTCTTTTCTATCTCCTTACCAACTGTGTCCTGTTTCACGTCCTCATCATCTCCCACCCCATTACCTGAAATTACCTCCTAGCACTGTAGCTGCCTCCTACCAGCTTTGTCCCTTTAAACCCACCCCCCAAATGGTAGTGAGAGCTCTATCCAACGGTACAGACTAGCCAAACAATACAACCCTACTTAGCGTTCTTTACTGCTCTCCACCACCTTCTAGATGAAATCCACATTTATTAGCACTGCTTACAAGCTCCTTAGCATAGTACATAAATCCTTCAAGACCCTGGTACATTGACTCTAATTCATCCTTCAAAACCCAAATCAGGTATTATCTTTTTCAGGAAGCCTTCTCCAAACCCTAAGGTTAATGTATGTGACTAGTTTTACGTCCTCCCATATAACCCCACATATTTATTGACATTATACAGAAAGTCAGGAGCATTTCATCTTTGTTTTTGTTTTGTTTTGTTTTCATCATAGTACTTCTAATGCCTAGCACAGTACTTGCCATATAGGAGACACTTAGTGAGTGTGGAGCTGAACCCTCGTCTACTGCAGCCTTCCCATGACTGACCAGAGGACCTTACCAGATCCATTTAATGCAACCATGTTTCTCCTCAAATAGATGCACTGCCTCTAAGAGAATGAAGTGTATATCCCTACTGGAGTAAAATGCCTTGGGGACAAAAGCCACTTGTGTTGTGTCTACCTTCCACAATGCTTCTTTTTCTTCTTCTCACAATTAGAGTTGTGGTTTTCCTCTTCAGGAAAGAGGAAAATCCCTGTCCTCGGGGTTCTTCAAAGGTTCTCATCCACTGAGAGTCCCCTTTCGAACCTCACCCCAAGGATCACCAGAGTGCTTCCTCCTCCTCTTCATCTTCTTCCCTCTTCTTCACCGCCTTCTTTTTTCCTTCTTCCCTTTTCTTTCCTCTTCCTCCAAAGCTATTTTTTTCCCTAGCATTTCTATAGATTTGTTGTAGGAGGGAAAATTGCAGTAAGTACTCAGTCTTTTATCTAAAACCCAGCCATGCTATCTATATTGGAGACTTGGTATTACAAATCAATGAACAAGGAGGCTACTATTAAACAAATCAAGAAAGCAAAAAAAAAAAGATTTTTTTTCTTTAATCTGCCACAGGTGAAGACAAATATTTTCCTCCTTGCAACACAGTGCAATTACTATTTCTTCTATGTGCAATCACTTTAAATTTGTCTTGGGAGATTCAGTAGCATTTTGTTCTCAGAAAATTTCTGTGAGATATCTTTGTTAACAGTGGATCGAGCCTGGAGCCATTCTAGCACCTTTTAATTGATCACCTTTCAAATATGCTTCTAGAGATAAGCCCTCCTGTGAACTTCAAAAGCAAAGGTGCAGCTTTGAGCAGCACTTTATGATAGTTGTATGAATGATGTTATTTCCAGACACTTTTTCCATGTTATTTTTACTCCAGAACAATTCATCTTTTGAAGATCTTTTAACTAAAATATAGCATATATGAGAAAATGCATAAACCCCGTGACCAGCCAATGAATTTTTCCAATGTAAACACTTTCCTAAGCAGCACAAATCAATAAATAGAACACTGCCTGCTTCTCAGAAGTCTCCTTACATTCCCTTCCATCCACAACTCCTGGCAAAAGCAGCCAAGTCTCCTGACTTTTAACACTATATTTTAGTTTTGTTTGTTTTTGATCTTTATACAAGTGGAGTAATACAATGCATAGCTTTGTGTGTGTGTGTGTATGTGCATATGTGTATGTCTAGCTTTTTACACTCGCCGTGAAATTTATCTGTGTTGTTGCGTAGATACAGTTATCTCTTCGCGGCTTTCCACATCGCTGTTTTGATAAATCGTCGGCTGCCATAAATGCGAATTTTGGGGAGTTTTGCGGAAGCTGCAGATGGCACGTGAAAGCTGGCAGAGGGGGTACAAAGGCTAGGAATGTAGAGAAACCTTAAGGAGTTTAGTAACTCATGAATGCATAAAATACGTGTACTGATAAAATGTACATAAAATGTACGTACTACCTGTCCCATATGCATTTAACTGTTCAATAACAATAATGAACAGCTACACATTTTTTTTTCTTAAAATTAAATTTGTGGTAAAAGAACTGCGGTTCTAGGCACTGACTTGGGGATGCGCAGGTGCCAGCGGCAATCTCTCACGTGGCGCCTCGAGGGGACTGCACAGTGATCTTTGTATTTCCAGTTTCTCTTATCCCGTGTCATCTAAACGCCATAAACTCTATAAAATCATGTGTCCCAAGCGTAGTGTCCCTACTGGTTCGGAAACTGCTCCCAAGAAACAGAGGAAAACAGTGAACTGGAAGGAAATAGAATTGCTTCGTTCAGGCAAAATGACTTCTGCGGTTGGCCACCATGAGAGCGATTGAGTCTACCCTAAGCCGTATCAAGCAAACACAGAGGGAAATCCGCCAAGCCCTTGTTGCAGCTATACCAACAATTGCAAAGCATAAACCAAGGGAGCCATATCCTCTCGTGTAGAAAACACAACATTCTTTTGGATGCAGGATAGTTATAAAAAAAGACATTCCAGTAGATTCTAGCATCATAGGAGCAAAGGCTAAGTCCTTGGATTTTCCATTTTTCAAATGGTTGGTTTGAAAATAAGAAAAAAAAAAAAAAAAAGGTTCAGCCTGCACAATGTAACAGTAATGGGAAAGAAGGGTCTGTTGATCAAGAGGCAGCTAGGGAGTTTCCTGAAACCTTGGGGAAAAAATGTTGGCGGATTTTCCAGATTGAGTGGGCACAGTGCCCCTAATTCCTGCGATGTGGGAGGGAAAACTGCAGTTCATTTATTCCTTCTCTGTGCAACAGAGTATTTCATTTTTTTCACAATTTATTTATCCCTTAAACTGTTGATGCATATTTGGATTGTTTTCAGTTTATGGCTGTTATGACTAACGTTGCTATAAACATTTTTAAGTCATGTCTTTTGTTGAACATGTGTATGTATGTGTACATTTCTGTTGCATATATAGCTAGGAGTGGAATTGCTGGGTCTTGGTGTATTCTTATGTTCATCTTTTTTTCTTTTCACATGGGCAGGCACCGGGAATTGAACCCGGGTCCTCTGGCATCACAGGCAAGCATTCCTGCCTGCTGAGCCACTGTGGCCGCCCCTTATGTTCATCTTTAATAGATACTGCTAAATAATTTTCTAAGATGGTTTTATCACTACTTACCCTCACCAATAGTATTTGAGAATTCCAGTTGTTTCATGTCCTTACTGGTATCATTTCTCTTTTTTATTTTAGTCATTTTGGTGGGCATATGATGGTATTTCACTGTGGTTTTAATTTGCATTTTCCTCGTGACTAATGGAGTCATGCACACCACATACTTGTCATAACAAGTGATACTCTACATTGATTTGTAAAGAAAAGTCTATTAGTTTCTCAGTCCTCCTATAATCTTACTCCTGGGGTTTCAAAGGTATTTTTCCATACCTCTCTCTTTGGAAAACAAACACATATCTAAGCATATTTATATACAAGTGGGTAATCTTAAACAATTTAAATTATAGCATAATATATAAGAGCATATAGTTTGGAGCCACTCTGTCTTAGTTCAAGTTCTGGTTTTGCTATTTCTTAACTGATAAACCTTGAAATTATTCAACCTCCCTGTGCCTCAGTTCCCTCATCTGTAAAATGGATAATAGTGTCTACTTCATGGAATAGTTGTGAGAAATAATTAAGCTAATACAGGTAATGTAGCAAAAACAGTAGCTGGGGCATTATAAGCACCACCATATTTTGTTATCATTGTTATTGTAACATAAAATTCCTTGATGTTTTGCAAATTACAACCCTTGCTTGTACAGCTGTGTCAAGAGTAGAGAAATTTTAGCTTATTGAAGCTCCCAGTTATCTCGAAAAATCTTTTACAAATTACAGGCCAATTTTTAAAAACACTCAAAGATAGCTGGCTTTTGTTCTACTGGTCTCTTATTAAATGACTGCTTTAATATATTTAATGCTTGCTTTGAAAATGCAGAGCCCTTAAACCAAAGCTCTTTTGAAAATTTGTGCATTATCATTCCAATCTCAATGGTAGAAATAGTTATGAGACTGGAATTTTGTCTGACTTCTTTATATTACAATACCACGAGAAAAGATGAATGTAATTATTTGTGTGGAATATCACTGATCTAGAAACCTCACATACTTAGAACACACCCCAAAATAGTAAGCAACAAACCAAACCAAAGAACACCAAACCAACCAACCAGATAAAAAGGAAACAACAATAAAGGCAAATCAAACCATTTGAACAACTGGAATCAGAAATCCACTAGGTCCATATACTAAAGTTTATGCACTTTCCTCAGAGGAAAAGGCCCCCATCAGAGAGAAGTTTCTTTTATTGGGCAGGCCTAACAATCATGGCTTACTTTCATTGATAGCGGCAAATTACCCATGCAAGGCAGACCCAACAAGGCTGGCAATGATGTGGGAAGTTGATAAAGAATCAAAAAATAATAATAATAGTAAACATATAGGTCTTGATCATTTAGCATAACAGTTCTAGATTTCCCAAAACTTTCAAGGACAACAGTTCTTCTTCTCCAAGGTAGTGTGTTGCCTTATAAATTTAAAAGACTGTACAATCATCAAAATCATCAGAAAAATTTAAGTATCTAGAAATACTCTATGGTTCTAGCTCTTTTGCCTTTCTCTCTTCTCTGTGTACATTCTTCCTGGGCTTCTCAGGTGCTTACATTGAGTCCACACAGTGAACAATCTCAAATCTCAAACTTTTGCCCAAGCTACAGAGATTTATTTCCAACAGCTTCCCAAACTTTTTCCTGGGGTTGACCAGCTGGTTATCTAAAACCCAACACATCTCATATTGAACTCATTGTTTCCTCCCCATTTCCATATCAGTTTTTCCTTTTATGCTTCCTCATCATGATAATTGACATCACCATCCTCCCAGTCTGTTAAGCTAGAAATCTCAGGTTTATTTTTTATATAGTCCTATCATTTACTCTTATGCTGATCTCAGTCATCATTGGTTCCATTGAATATCTGTGTTGTGTAAAGGTGAAAAGTTCCTGGAGTAATAATAACTAACATTTATTTGTGATAAGTAGTTCACATGTGCACGTGCGTGCCTACCTTCGTGCCCACACACACATACAGACACACACACATCCAATTACTCTTCAGGCATCTTTCATAGATGAAGAAACAGAGACATACAGAAAATTTCCAGGGTAATATAAACAGGAAGTGGCAAAGGCAGGATCTGAAGTTAGTCAGTCTGGGTCCAAACTTGTGGGATCAGCCCTTTTGCTCTTATATTCAACATTGGAATCTGTATTCTTCTATTTTTTACTGTCATAGCTTAGATTCAGGTCCTAACATTTGCTTGATCTTTCTCACTCTGAAGATGTACCATGCATCAGGGAAAGAGATGCCTCAGGGAAACTCTTCTCTCCACTTTTCTGAATCTGTTCACACCTTTGTGACATCTCTAGTTGCTCCTGCCTCTTGCTATCCCCTTTGGACAAGTGACTCTTCATTCAGACTACTGCCCTGAGCCATCTTCTCCTCTGCCTCCTCTCTGATTTTTATAAACTACAGCCCCTGACACATTCTCTCTTCCAGACCCAGATCCAGGAACTTCCGTGAGATAGATTCCTGGGCTTCCCACTTGTCTGGGAGGAGCTCAAGCAATTGCAATGCCTTCTTAATGGTCCTCTCCACTTTCATTCTCCCCCCTATCCTGGTCCAATTCTAGTTATCTTAATTTTTTCATGAGGGATAAAAGAGCTACTATTTTGTATTCTTTTCCCCTTATTACAATAACTTCATTTATTGTTAAAATATTGGCATTTACAAAACACTTTCATTCCCACACATTCTAAATATGTCTTAGAGATACAGTCATGTCAGAACCTAATTTATACTGGATTCCAAGAAGTTGTTTGAAGGTTGGCGAAAAAAATTGTCTCCGTAGGCAATATTTGAACATGGATATTTGCAGAGTCCTAACTAAGACTGTTATAATTTCTAATACCAGTGTCCACTTGAGTAATATGTTCTGTTTTTCCTTATGCTTAAAAAAATGATGATTTTGGAACCAGGGCAGGATTTCTCAACCTCGGCACTGTTGACATTTGGGCCTGGAAACTTCTTTGTTGTAGGGGGCTATCCTGTGCATTGTACTGGTAGCAGCACCCTTGGCCTCTACTCACTTGAGGCCAGTAGTACTCCCCCAATTGTGATACCCAAGCATTTATCCAGACACTGCCAAGTAAATGCCCCATGGGGTTGCAATTGCCCCTTGTTGCAAACCATTGAAACAGCACCCATGAATTACACAAAGGAAAATGCTAATTTTGCCTTTTGGGGTGACGGAAAAGAAAACCTTCCCTCCCTACTCTCCTTTCACATCACAAATCCCTTTTAGCAGATCATTTTATTAATTTCACCATCAGGCCATGATAATATAAAATAAAAAGCAGAACAAAAAGCTAGAATGATATATACATATACTCCAGGGAGTTTTTCTGGCATTGTGTCATTGAGTCTCTGTTTAATGATTTTTGGAGCTAATTGTTCCATAATAATTACACAGGAAGGACTCTCAAGGCAGCATTTCAAAGAAAATCTCCCAAAACTGTTATTAAAGAAATAAGGTCTATTTTAATTCACTCTGGGAGAAATGTGTGATGTTTTCCCTAACCTGTGCATTAAGCAAGAAGCTGAAATATCTTGCAGTTAATATGGTTGCAATTATGAACTACTTCAATGCAAATAGAATGAAACCTTCTTTCACCCACATTCCATCTATTGTCCCAAAGCACATGCAAAGGTCCTGAGTTATCCTAAAATGTTATCTCATCCCATCCCATGAATTTAAAAAGCCTTTTGCTGGCTGCTGGTCACCCACAGAATGGAGCCTGAATGCTACCTAATTATGGTAAGAGGAAAGGGAAATGGGTTACAGATTTGGGAAAGAGACCAAAATCTCCAAGGCCAGTTCTGTTACCTAGTAGCCAAGAGAGCTGGTACACTTCTATGCTTTCATGACCTTAGATTTCTATTGCTACAATTGTAAAACCCATTTCATGCTGCCTTGGGGGCAAGGAGGGTGGATTAAACGAGAAAATAAATGTGAAAGCCCTTAGCACAGTGTCTGGCACTTGAAAGGAGTTCATTGGTCCTTGATTGAAGTCTCCATGATTCATCCCAATTCCTGGATCAGGTTTTCCTCTCTCTAAATCTTTCTGAATAGTCAATATTCTAGCCAAACCAGATTGCCTTTTTTCCTCCCAATATGTCCTGAGATTTTTGCCTGCAGATTGATAGAAGTACATTTCCAGTGGACTGTTTATCTGGAGGAACCTTGTCTAAGTGGTTTCCTGCCGCCACACCTTGCTGGAGTTGTGCAGACTAGAGAAACTGCAAGCCAAGGCCCTGGCTCCAGGCTGGGTACGGAGGAAGCGCTCATCATCTCCTACTCACATCTGCCTGGCTAAATCACACTCATCCTTCATTCTCATGTGCTCTTCCACACCCCGCTTGCACGCTTCCCCCCCTCCATAGGTTCTCCACATAGCAACCAAACTTAGCTTTTAAAAACAGAATTAACAATGCCCCCACCCCCAGCACTGGTTACACTCGTTCATTGGCCTCCTGTTTGTTCTTAGACAAACTTCAAATGCCCTGGTACGGTGACAAGATCCTGGGTCACCTGGCTCCTTCCTAACTTTCCATCCTCATTCTAAGTCCCAGTCTCTGTGCACGCTGCATTTGGCTGATCCCCTCCACCTTGCAGCTCTTCCTCCACACCAAGTCCTTTCCCGCCTCAGGGCCTTTGCTGCGCCATTTCCCATTTCCCTATTACCACACACCTGTCTGCACCCCAACCTACCTGCCAGAGGCTGGCTCCTCTTCATTCTTAAATAGTTTCTTTAGATAAGTCCTCTTGACCTTTCAACCTAGAACAGGTTTTTCCCCACCTTTCCTTCCTCTTCTTTATTCCTACTTCCGTTTTTGTTTTTTTTTTCACTTAGAATAGTCTGTGATTACATCTCTATATATTTGCCTATCTTTCTTTCCTAGATGCCCTGAGGGTGAGAGGTACTAAATCAGCTGCTAGCATAGCATCTGGCACATGGTTGGTACACAATAAAGATTCACTGACTGGCCGACTGCCTGAGTGAATGCCACGTTCTCTGGCATCTTCTCCTTTCTTATTTCTAGGAGGAGTATTTTGACAAATTTTGTTTTTGTGGATCTGGAAGGATAGTAGCAAGCACGTTAAAGAACACTGTGCCAACCTGTGTTTCCTTTCAGCAGTTGATGGAAATACATTTTTAAAAACTCTATCATAAATGCTAACATATTCACCGAAAAGATAGCAATGAATAACTGATGAAATAAAATGCAAGGAACCAAATAAATATCACTGATTAGCATAGTGGAATATGGAAACTTATATTTCAAAATCAAATACAGAGGCCATAAATTCCATTCCTTCCTTTGCAAATTGCATAGTGTATCATCTTGAGTAGATACATACATTTCTCCCTAAACTGAACAATTTCCCCCCAAAATGGAAGGATATTTATTGTTCTTAACTCAACATTATAGGGAACATGAATGCAATATTTATAAAACATATTCTGAGATGTTGAAATATCCACACTGTTCTTAACAAGCTCTATTATTTCTGCAATATTTTAAACTCAAAACAAGCAGTCAAAACAGAAAGTAATTCTACAGGGCTACAAGATAGATCTGAATTGAATTCAGCTACCTAGGGTTTGATTTAAACCTTCTTTTTCCTAATCTTATGAACACTGGCTTGCATTAGAAAGACGAGAGACAAAAAAAAAAATCTCCCCATGTTTTAGTGGCACTTTTCGATTATGCTATGAGAATAATTTTTAGCTTAATGTTTGTCCTTATTTCAATCTGGGACTGATTGATCAATGCTGAAGAGACATTTTAATTTCAGCTTAACTGTTTTTCTCCATTCAGTTTAACAAAGATTCCAGTAGAGGGAGTAGAGTCAACAATTAGAGAAGAAAACATGGAAAAACTCAGATACCCAAGAGTGAAAAGATCAAATGCTGAATTAATTGCAATACTTCATTTTAGATACCAGTAACACGGCTCATTTATTTACCCTCCAAAGTATTGCTATCATAAAGGAAGTTGTCTGCTGTGGAACGTCCACTTTTATGCTTACAGGTGCCACAAGAGCCAATAAGTCACTGATGCGGTTTTAAAAACAACCAAAGGCACAACCATTCATTGTTATTGGTTAATAAGTTACAAGGTTTAAGAAAATAGAAAAAAAAGTATAAAATTTGGAACCTTGCAGGCCAAGCCTGACATATGTAATCAGAGATTCAAAATGTCAACATAAGCTATGCTAAATGTATATTTGTTAGTTGAGAAAGATGGAAGAAAAAAAAAATAGGGGAGCTTCAAAAAGGATAAACACATGGTTGTATCCTTATAATTAAAGCAACTGTGTCACGTGTGGAAACTGAAGTGTACATTGATGATTAAGCGAAAAGAGCAACAAAGACAAGGAGTTGTGTCAGCCATGAGAAAGTGAGCTCACAAATCTTACTACAAAGTAAACGGTAAGAAGTGGAGAGCTAACACTCATGGAAACTTACCATTAGTCACCACACTGCCAACTCCAGTTCTCCTAGATTTGGGGCATACACAATTTGAGTGGCTTTATGTGTCAGCCATATTTCCTATGTCTCTGGTAGATGAGTGTCGTGAAAGGAGGCCATTGTTAAAAAAGAAAAATCCCAGTGCAGTTAGTGGAATAAATCCTCAGTTACAAGATAAGAATTCTATCCTCTAATAACAGTGGTGTATAGTTACCAATATACATTATGTGTGCATGTGTACATGTATATGTGTGCATTTATTTAGTTGAAGGAATTATAAACCATACAATGAAAAAACAAACAAATGAAAAAACCACTATTTGTTGCCACAACCCTTTCTCCCTTAATTCCCACTTCCTAGAAGCAACTATTTGCACCTCTTAGGTTTACTTTCAGTATCTATTTCCATGATTTGAAAAACATTGTTTTTGCTGTTATTGTTTCATTTTAAAAATTTTGAATATCATTTTCTTTCCTTTTTACTGTAGGAAACAAGGATTACCTTTCTTTTACATTCCTTCTCACTGCCCCTGCCTCTCCATCTTTATCCTCCTAACGTAGTTATTTCACAGTTTGGTGGGTATTCAAATCAATGTTTGTTCTTCTGTGTGTTGTTCACAACCAAGCTATGTTGTATGCTCATTCCTATTTATATAACTTTTTACTTAGCCTAGATTATTTCTTATTTTTAAAAAATTTGCTTGGTTTTCTATGAATCTATCACTAATTTGCTCTCAAATCTCAGACAGAACTCTAAATCTCTATTCAATATGTTGTGCAGCAGATAATGTCAGTCTCATTTTTTTCTTTGGCATCCTCCCACCTGGAGACTTCTATCTTCCTGCTCCATTCTGTGCTACTGTTCTCCAAGCCTGATGCACAGACATAGGCCTGAGACTTCTCTACCCTATCATTCTAAGAATTTTCTTGTTCTCCATACTGTATTGCATACTCTGTTTCCTTGATTTGTGACTTCCTCTTTCATCATTATAGCACATTTGCAGCAGATTCTCAAGAGAGGGAGAGTAGGAGGAGATATTTACAAAGTTCTACTTTCATAATCGGTTGATAGTTTTGCTAGGTATAGAATTTATTTCAAAATAACTTTTCCTCAGAATTCTGAAAGCATTAGTCCATTGTCTTTTAGCTTCCAGGTTTGCTGTAGTGATGACTGGTGTAATTCTGATTACTGATCCTTTGCATGTGACTTGTCACTTTAGGACATGCTCTTTTTCAGCAGTGTTCTGAAAGTTTATAAAGTATACTTTGATATGCAGGGCACTTAGTGGGCTCTTTCAAATTGCAATTACATGTTCTCCATTTTTTGGGAAATGTTCCTATATTACTTATTTGATAATTTCCCTTTTTTGTTTTCTCTATTTCCTCTTATAAAAACTCAAACTGGTAGAAAATTGGATCTCCTGGACATATTCTCTGATTTTATTGTTATTTCTCTCTCACTTTCCATCTTGTCTTTTTTGTGCTACTTTCTGGGAGACTTCTTCCAAGTTTTTAATTGAATTTTTAAATATCTTCAATCATTTAAAAATTTCTAAAAGTTCCTTTTTGTCTTTGAATATTTTTCTTTGAAAAATAATCTCCTTTTTGTATCATGGATGAACGTATCTTCCCTTATGTTTTGGAAGATATTAATAATCTTTTTTTGGGGGGATGCTGTTTTCTTCTCTTCCCTTCCTTGTCTCTGTTTACTGAGTTCTTTTTTATGTTTGCTTGGTTCTATTTTTAATGTTAGGGATTCCCTCAAACGTATAGGATTTTGGAATTCTGTTTATATTTCAAATTGAGGCTGTAAATTGCTAATTGGAAAAGCTGTGCATATGGATGTCAATTGATGAGATTTACTCTGGGGTGGATTGTCTATTGTAATTTTCTCTCCTGTTATCTGTCTTTGTAGCTTATGCTTTAAGAATTATTTTTCTGCCACTTGAGATAAACATATGTTTAATCTGCTGTGTTCTGAGACTTTTCCTAAACTGTTATTCAAATCTCTCTCTCTTTTATGTATAATCTTTATTTTTCTGTACCATACCAGCCTGATTTAAAAATAGCCACAAGGTATTATTTCCATGGTTTTGTCCCTAGCCACAATTAGGAACTTTAGTGCTTGTGGTATAGTTAATTATGTACTCCCATTTAGACACGTTCTTAATCTTAATCCACATTCCTGTGGGGATGAACCCATTGTAAATAGGACCATTTGAAGATGTTATTTTAGTTAAGGTGTGGCCTAATTGAGTAAGGGTGGGTCTTAATTCAGATTACTGGAGTCTTTTATAAACAGAAGAAGAGAGTCAGACATAGAGAAAGACACAGAAAGGAGCCAGGAGTTGGAAGTCAAGGGAATTGGCAAAAAAAAACAACAACACAGGACACTGCCAAGTAACATGAGGCAGGGATAGAAGCCAATACATTTCTGTTGTTTAAGCCAACCCATTGTGTGGTATTTGTCATAGCAGCCTGGGACACTAAGACAGTCCCCAACAAATTTTCTTCCCAAACCATTATGGAAGTTCTAGCCTTGGCTGGGATGACTCAGATACATGCCAAGAACTAGTTGCTTTGACCATAGTATGGTGTCAACTGTTTACCCTTTCTCTTGCCCTGACTTGACATAGTAATGTGTTAAGATGCTACTGATGAAAAAAAAAGATGCTTTCGATGACCTACCAGTCAATTATGTACCATGTACTCGATGTAGGTATTCTCCACCTAAGACTAAAAAATATTTGGAGGTCTATTAGTACCACCATCACCAATGCCATGTCACTGCTCTGGACCCAAACTTTGGCAATTTGGCACAATTGCTTTCAGATACTTCCTAAAAGAGTCTTCTGCCTCCACATAAAAAAACCCTTTTTGGTCATGCTAAAATTCCAGAGTAGAGGCAGCTGGGGCCAAGTTAAGTACATTACCCAGAGTGATCCTATTCTTAAATGGCAGAGCCAGGTTTGAACCAAGTCTGTAGGACTCCAAAGACCATGTATTTAATTAGCACATGTCCAGAAAACTGTCATCAGCTGGGGAAAGCTTCTAGAAGGAAAGGGGATTTCAGAAGGAAAGGAGATTTTTTTAATGTCAAAAGAAGAATACTAAGGTTGGGTGGGTATTAGGAAGGAGTGGCTGGGGTTCCAACAGGGGGATTTGGGTATCTTTGCTATCTATCTCCTGACATGGCTTGCTGGACAGTATCCTATTTTCCTAGTAATCCGTGATTCCCATCTGAGCTTCTCAAAGAGAACAAAATTCCTAAATAGAGGAAGCCTGTGTTTTAGTCAGGATGTATCATTGATTTTCTATTCTATTAGGATTCCCAAGCTAACATTCAAGATCTGTCCATTTTGGGGGAGTGAAATGGAAAAGAAAGAAATGTGATGTACACAATAAACATATTCATATTTTAAGTAAACAGTAAAAGTTCCCAGTCCTGTCAGATCTAGTTCAAAGCCAATCTACCCATAAAATCCTTCCCAGATTTTAACTGGGTGGGAATTAATCTCTTTCTCCACAAAACTCTCAAAGACCTTTCTTTTTACTTATATTAAATAGTTAAGCACAAACTCTTTAATATTAGAGTTCTAAGAGGTACCGACACTTAAACCGAGTCTTAAAGAGGTGTGTTGGCTAAGATAAAGGGAGGGGTGAAAGAGGGAAGAACATTTCTGGAAGGAGCACAGCATACACAAAAGCACTGAGGCATAAGAGAGTAGGCTGTTTTCCAAAAACTATAAATAGGCTGGCATGGTTGAATGGCAACATGACTCATTATGAGGCCCAAATAGCACCAAGGGCCAGACTAGATCAAGAATGGCCTCGAATGTCATTTTAGAGGTTCTGGAAGCCACTGTAGGATTTTAAGCAAGGATGACATCATCTTTTTCATTTAGTAAATGCTTGGGTTATAGTTCTTTTACTTACTTTTTTTTTTTAATAAAATAAAGCCTTCGAAAAGCAGTAAAGTTTTAATTTTGGAGCTTGTATAGAATATTTTTGTTTATTTTTCCTCTTTCTTGATAGTGAGCATTGACATTTTTATCATTTCTGTGTAGATTCAATATTGGTTTTGAATTTGACTCATTAACAGGGTTAAATTTGAACAAGTATTCACACATTCTTTCTTTTATGGTCAAGCAACCATCTAGGTGTGTATATATATATGAGACTTATATGTCTGCTAGCTTCAGTTGGCTGTAAGAATCTTTTTGAACCCTATTTACAATTCTGACTTGTGATAGATTAAAACATTAATGTGGTTAGATTAAAGCAGAAGCTCTCATGCTTTATTTCCTAGTATCGTCTGTCTTAGCTTTGAAAAGCACACCAACAGAATCTTCTACATTTGTACAACCCAAAGGCAATTTAATCTCCCTTGGCCAACATTAAAGGTTTAAAGTAACTCTATGCTATGATGTATTTTTCCTCCTTTTCCAAGTTCAAGCATTATGTAATTCACTTTTTATCAGCCTCATTCTTGTAGCCACATTATTTATAGTTTTTCATATCATCTAAAAGAAACCTTACAAGCTTAAAAGTTAAGTAAATTGATTTTGCCAAATATTGTCCATGTGAGACAGGATTAGGCAAGGGCTTCATCCAGAGCAAGTAAATATATATATATATGTTGCTTTGCAATATTTTTGCTAATCCTAGTATTTTCAGAGGTCTTGGAAGTAAATCAACCATTTATAAAACTTAATTGCCAAAAGGAACAATTTTCCCTCATCTACTGGGTCTATTTTGGAATGAGATGTTCCACAGATATGTGTTTTCAACCCAAATTGAAGCTTATCCTTTTAAAGTGCCAAAACATTTTCAACATTAAGAATTTCATATAGAAATCTTTAAAAATTGTATTCTGTACTTTACTCTCTTCTTAAAAAGATTTTAAAATTTCCTTGATCTTCTCTGGGCACCATAATATAAAAACATCAGTACCTTCTCTGGAGCACCTTTTGAAACTACTGAAGGTTGTAAGATTCCTTGTTCCCAAACCAAATGATGGCAGATGGCTTTATGTTATTTTTTGGGTCTAATTTGGGAATTCTATCTCCTCTACCATTGATTGGGTTGCCATTTGATAAATCTGACAGTTATCAATGAAAAGTGAAAGATTTTTTGATGTTTTGCTTTTATATAATTGCAATTTATACCAAGCTTGCATTCTGAAGCCAAATAATCAAGCTTATAGGGATTATATGTAAAAGAAAACAAATGGAATGTGAAAAAGAGCCAACGGCTCCTTTTCGGAGAGGCTTTATTGTATGGATTTGTACAATTATATTTGACACTCTGAATCCTATTTCATTTCCTGACTCTGATTTAAGGGCTGAAGTTGCTAGAAGATTGACCTCTGGGATAGTGATATGGTAAACTGACTTCAACTTTTTAATCATTGCCAATGAACACAAAGCTTATCACTTCTGGGTCTGAAGACATAAATGATTGTCTCATAATTTCATTCCTTTTCACATGTAATAAGAAAAATCCCAGTAATCCAGTAAAGTGAATAATCATGTTCTGAAAATTAAAGGATGGCTTAGGTTATTTATGCCAATTTACCTTTCTTTTTGAGCAAACCTTTAAAAGATTTTTTGAAGTAAATGAAACAGAACAGTGGAAATTAAATCATTCATTATTTCACTATGTTTCTGGCAAGTCAGTTTGCAATGTTAATTCATTTAAAGTCCATTCATTTACCATTCAACAAATTATAATGAACATTTTTAAAAGTGTTGAATAAATGTTAATTTATAAATATGTCATGTCATTTCTACCCAAATCATAATTTACCACTAGCACACTCATTTGTTTACTCAGCAAACTTTCATTGAGAACCTTCTATGTGCCAGACTCATGAAAATTGCTGGGAATTCAAAATCCAATAAGATATGGACATTGTTAAAATCTCTCCTACTAGATTGCAATCTCCTTGAGGGCAGGGATTTGGTGAGAATGGAAAACTAAAATATGATTATGCTCATATTTTGAATAATTTATAATATAGTATGTACGAGCTGATGCTTCCATCTATGGATTCAGTGAATACTCTTGGGGAGAGAGAATTTAACCTGACACCCTAATGACAGCTCCTAGATATCCCAAATGAGTTCTGCTCTTCACTTAGGATTAACTTTGCATTGTCCTTTTTGATCACAGGATGTGCTTCATACAATCAACTCTTGCTGTGGTATGCATAGACCATGTGTAACACATTTTTTGCTACTGACCACAATGATTGAAGTCAGATGTTATAAGCTCTCATTTAGCCAGTATTCTTAATACTGTTATAATGCTGGTGTTGAGAGACAGGATCACACCCTAATGATACAGACCTCCCAGGCCTATCCTTTCTCAGGTTAGATTTGTTTAACAGCATTCTTGAGCAAAGGTTCTGCTTATTTTCCACTTCAAAAGAATATTTCTTATTGTCAAGTCTCAGACAAGAAGACAGGAGGGCCTGTTGTGGGAGGTTGATGTGGGAGATGTGTTTAAATAAGGAACGCATTGTGGAGCCTGTCATATCCGTTTAGGAATTCTCTCCATGGGTGGCAGACCCTAATTGCTAGGTACACATGCAGAGGTCCTGGTGTGCTGGAAAGGACATGACTTTGGGGTCAGATGGCTTCCATTCTGCCACTTATAAAGCATGCAATGCTGAGCAAGTTACCCTCTCTGTGCATCAGTTTCTTTGGCTGTAAAATGGGAATAATAATACTAATTCATAGCGTTGTTCTGAGGACCAAATGGCATCCTGATGTGTGCATACATGTGCAGATTATTATGAACTGTACATAGTATATAAGGACGGCTTATTAATCAAGAATATTGTAAATGCTACGAACATATCACTATTTTTTAAAAAGCCAAAACACAGTTGATATTGTAAATATTTTAAAGTATCATTTTGATTCAGAATATATTACATTATCTTTTAACAATAGCAATAGCAAATATTCATCAAATGTTACTATGTCATAGGCACTGTACTAGGCATGTTTCGTCTTCAAAACAATTCTTGGTGATGGGTGCTATTATCATCATCTCTTTTATACTGAAAGGAAAACTGAACCATGGAGAGGCTAAATACCTTGCCCCTGATCATTTGCTGGTAAACTGTGGAGGATCTGAAATCAGGCAATCTGACTTAGGCTCTCACTCGTTCTTTTTTTCTTTTTTTTTTTTAGCAGCATTACTGAGATATAATCCCCATGCCATGCAATTCAGCCATTTAAAGCATACAATTCAATGATTTTCAGTGTACTCACAGCGTTGTGAAACCACCAGCACAATCAATTTTAGAACCTTTTCATCATCACAGAGAGAAATTCCATGCTCATTTGCAGTCACTAATCAATCACCCCCTGACCCTAGGCAACTACTTATCTTTCTATGTACAGATTTGTCTATTCTGGACATTTCATATAAATGGACTCATACACAAGATTCATTCATGTTATATCAGGCATCAGCACTTTATTTCTTTTTGTTGCCTAATAATATTCCGTTGCATGGCTGTACCCCATTCTATTCATCCATCCTTCAGTTGATGAACTTTTATTTTTTTCCCACTTTTTGGTAGAGCTCTCACTCTAACCACCAAGATAGGCTGCGTTATTTATAGAGTCCTGGTTATTAGATATCTCTACTTATCTGTCTTCCCAATAAAAAGAGCTGGATAATACCATAGAGGGATGTCAGAGACAGAAACACAATTCCTGTCCTCATTGGGGCTTATAGAACAGAAGGCAAGGTGAACAGTTAAACAGATAGTGAAGTGAAAAGTGCTCTAGTAAAGATGTAACCAGGGCTCTGTGCGGCTCAATGGAGGGCATCCTAATTCAGCCGAGGGGAGCACGAGAAGGGTGTGCAAGGTAACAGGGCAGAAGAGATGGAGGGGGGGGCTAGTCTTGAATCTTGAGGGATGAAGAGGAGTTATCTAGGTGGGGAAGAGTGAGGAAGAAATCCAGGCAGCAGGGCCAGCCCATGCTCCCTGAGGGAGCCTAGATTGTGCTGGGAACTAGGCACGGATGGTTACATCTATGGCACAAGGTGCTCATAGGGCAGTGGAGGGAGCTGAGCCTGCCTAGAGAGAGGGGCTGGAACACGATTATGGAGAGATTTATAGGACATGAAAGGAAGTAGGACTTCACCTCTTAGTTTGAAGTTTCCCTAACTTTGCTCATCTATTTTGCCATATATGGGCAGCAGGTGAACTATTATATAAACACACATATATGTTTTTTTAATTGGCTCACATTACCTAGATAAATTTATTAAAAATAGAAACTATTGTTCCCTAGAAGTAGAAAAGTAGTATAACCTGTTCTAAACAGACGGAAACTGTTAAAGTATGTACAACGAAAACCACATGATGTTGTTCAACTCTAGTTAGTTTCCATTGCCTGCCAAGTTGCACTAAGTTTAAGGCCTGTCTCTCTTTGATAAATTGTTAAGAGAAGTGTTGTAGACAAACTAGCTCTCACTGAGGCTTTTTCACTGATGAAGCCAGAAGAGGTTGAAAGAAAGTTGAAAAGGAAGTAACTTTCCCATCATGTGATGAGATGTTTTCAATTCCATGCCTAAGACCACTTTGGGTACTGCTGCTGGCCTGGGTACCGGGGGGGTCCCTAAAGGCTTTTCAGCAGAAGTCCGTGTGGCCTTAGGGTCACATTTGCAGAAGGTGAGAGAGGTGGCCCTGTCCTTGGCCAGGTTCTCTGGCAGGTGTGCTGCATGAAAACACCCCCTTTTGGGGGGCCTTTATTGGGGTCCAACTTTTAAGGGAAAGAGTGGGAGCATGACCAAAAAAAAAGCAAGCTTGTTTTTAGCTGTCGTGGGGAGGGAATTGAGTCAAATGTATAAAAATCCTCCCTTCTTTCATTGACAGGGCCTGTAATTGTTACCAAGTGGGGGCATCTCTTCCTCTTCCGGGGAGGTGTGGCCTGCTGAAGTGAGCAGGGGAGCCAGCCCTAAGCCTCCATGGGCTTATCCTTTTAGCTCCCACTTCACTGGATTTTCTCAGTTTCTCTGCTTTGACCTCACCCCTAACTCCTGCCTGTCTCAGCCTCTGTGTCAGCAACGCTTTCTGTCATTCACTGTCAGCGGCCCAAGAAAATGGGCAAACAAGGCCGGGCGTGCCACTCCTGAACCCCGCGGCTCCCCGCTGACACCCTGGACAGCGGCGGGGCTACTGGGACCGCACAGGCCATGCCCAGCACCGGCCATGCATCTGACCCCCAGGGGACGACTGGAGAGAATACAGGAGCCATCCTGCTTCATGCAACAACCTTGAGATTTCACTGCAGTGAGTGGAGGAAGGTGATGAGAAAGTATAGGGTGCGGGAAATGCTAATCAACATTATGAGTGGATAGTAGTTTTTAATTATGCAGATTTTCATCCCATGGAGAAAACATTTTAAGTTTCATCTCTCTGGAAATGTGTTACACTTCAGGCTGAATAAATGTTTTACCTGGGCTAAAAAACAATTGGAAAATGCACGGAAGAATGAACGTGGACAGAAAATGACGCCTACATTCATTAAAGGTCTATGTGGCTGTGACATGGCAGAAGTCTACACTAATCTTTATAGTGACATAAAACTAAAAAAGGAATTCCAAACATCTTTGAAAAGCATTAATTCCTTATTTAAAAAATATTACACTAAACTTTCAACTGGGGTGATGGTGGCTATTTATAGCTCCTACGTTAGTGGGAAGGTAGTTGAAAAAGGTAGTCTCTATATGCACAATTTTCTGGTCGAGTTTAAAAAAATTCCCACTGACAAAAGTATATCGATACCTTCTGAACATATAAATATATTAGAAGAAACCTTACCATCTTCTTTGATTAGGCCAAACATTTTCAGATTTCATCAAAGATGTGGAAAAAAAGAGAGGCAGGAAAGAGAAAACTCAACAACACATTCATACCCCTAAAAACCAGAGGCTACCACTGAGTTCCTTCAAAGTCTTCTTTTATAGTGGGAGGATTTCCTTTAAATTCTTTTCAAAAGCATATGGGTAGCTTTGAAAGCTTAAATGGCATTTGTCAAACATCAGTAAATCTTTAAAATTGTTTCTGCAAATAGGCCAGCTCAGAGTTTCGTCCTTTCCCATTAATCTTTAGGTAGGACCACTGAAGCCTTTTTTAGAGTCTAGATAAAGGCTCGATTAAAAGGCTCATTCAAGAGGGAAGGCTTTAGCATTCACCTTGGGTACATAGTCATTTCTCCAGGGTATTCATGGGCTGTTATTTCAACTCTGCAATTGTGCCCCAAACAAGACATTTTTGCCACAAAGCCTTGAGTAGAGACATTCTTTAGTGAATTACTGAAACCTTGCCCTTCTATTTGTCACAGCTTGTTATTTTTTATCAAGTGTAATCAGTTCAAATAGGAGCATTAGACTGACAACTTTACAACTGTTACTATTCAAAACAAGATTTTATTTTATTGCTCCAAGTTCACCAGCAGTCTCGCCCAAACTACATGTACCTGTTTTGGGGTACTGTCACGCAAACCAGTTTATCATTTATGGCATGGCTTCTGGCAATCAAAAAATAGAAACAATTTAAAACGAATGAAGGCTAAAGCATTAAAAATGTCATTTCATTGTGATTTTTAACAGTATTTAGTGAAAATTAGTCTGTCACAGAGTATTACATCATGGTCACGGTCTACATAGTATTTTTAAAGGCATTTCTCTCAGTTTTATAGAAATACTGTGCAAATTAATTAGAATTCAGATAGGGCTCAGGGAAATCTTTGGATGTAACAGTGCTACAAAATTTTCAACAATAAAAGAGTTCTTTGGATTTTTATGGGGTTAAAGTACACCCAGTTAGGAATTTCACCTGAAATTCTCGCACTTTAGAGTGTTTCCTCAGAAATGACATGAAAAGAACATCCAGTTTATAGGCATAATATTAGGAATTATGGCAACTAAAATAATGGTCCATGTCTTCTACACAAAACCTGTCAAACTGTCATTAACTGTTCTAGTCTTTCAGTTCTACTAAAAATATCAGCTCTGACCTCCACTATCATTCTAAGATTTTTTTTCATGTTACTAATTATCACTGAGGGCAACTGCAGATAACAATCTCCTTAGCAAATAACACTATTAAATAGCAAAAAATAACTCCCACAAGAAATAAGCATTTATTACCCCAAGAAAGAATGTGATCATCAGAGACAGTTGACAACCAGTCATTTCTGACACAGATGTTAAAATTGACAACAAACAGGGAGGGTCCAATATCTTTAGTACCGAGCCCCTCACATTTAATGAGCCTTCAGTTTTTCCTTCTAAATTCACTCCAGAGGTACTTCCGTAGCAGTGAAATCTTGAACAATCCTTTCTCAAGTGGACCATTATCTTCATCTTCACAAAGTTAAAAATAACTTTTTATTAATTAGAACTCCAGCCTTCTGAAGCAAGTTTAAATGGTCATCACAGCTGTTACTAAGGTAAATTCAGGCTTGGGAATTCTTCCTGGAGTTCTCAGGAAAGCACAGGTTTTGGAATCAGACAGCGCTCCTTTCACATCCCCTCTCTCCACTGTGTATTAGTTTGTGAACTTGGAAAATTCCTTAACTTCTCTGATTTCTTTATTTATGAAATAGAAACAATAAACTGCACTCGTTTGATACCAGGAGTAAATACGATAACATATGGGAAGTCTGGCACATTATAAATGGTGGCTATTTTTGTTAAAAAAAGAAAAAAAGCCAGGCTCATTTTAGTTTCCTCTTTGCCTTCCTCATCTTCCAGTATTCAGATGCTGCTTTAAATAACTATTTTGGTAATTCTCATTGTCACTAAGGACTCACTGCAAATTTAAAATAAATTGTAATCTCCTTATTTGCAAGGAGGGCATGTTGCCAATTTCACTAAACAAATAGCTCCCCAAAGAACCATAGTTATATTCCTATCTCTTAAGTTTCCATAAATTTGGAAAACCTGAAAATGAGAGACCTCATAGACCAAAGAGAGCCTTCTAATTTTCCAAATCCTTATAATTTTCTAGATTATCCTTAGAAATTGTGCAGAAGAGGTCAGGGAAGACAGAAAATTATTAACCACATATAGAATCCACTCTTTTTTTTCAAGGAATCTAACTGAAGAATGGTATGATTATGATGAATCACAGATACAGAAAATTCTTTAGTATTACTTTATTTTTGTCCCCCCTCCTAAAATAGGTGACTTTATATTTAATCTACTGCATTTACTTTCCATTTCTTCATTGGCTTCTTATTCAATTTAAAGGTATCAATGCAAGATGATTGTTCTCTGCACAATACTCTCAATTCTACGTCATCCAATATTTTGCCAAACAAGAAGTCCTGAATTACTGTAAGTTTAGTAAGAGCATCTAACATTTTTTGAATTCTACTTAATTTTAAAAAATCGCTGCTAAATTGAAATGAAGGTATTTAAAGCATTTACAGGGTTGATGGTATAGAAGTAATATAATTTCATAATTTCCCTTGTCCCTTCAATTCTCCTTCCAATTCATCAAGAAGGATTAGACTGATATATTTTGTACTCGTTTAAAAATACAAACAAAAAACTGTTCTATTCAAAGGTAATCCTAATAGCAGCCCGTCTAGAGGCTGTAATTCATGACTCTCTACGTCTACATAAAGGCACAGGAGTCATCCAAGTGCGCCAGCCGTATAGCTGATGGCAGCCTGCCAATCTTCCCAGGTGCGGTGCTGGATAAAAAATTATTGAATTCTATACAGTGTGCTAGACATTGTGCAATGGAAAGGAGTACACAACAGGTGCAACTGCTGTCTTCCAAGATTTCATAGTCGAAGACCAGCAGAACATCTTTGCTGCTGTTTCAATGAATTATTTTTATTTATATATTTTTGAGTGGTTAGGAAGTGGCCATTCAGTACCACCGTGCTGCGGATTATGAGGAGGGCTTGCTTTTTCATTTCCAGCTGATCAGTTTATATTACCTGCAAAAGGAATTCTGAGGTAAATTTCAAATAGAGGAATTGAGAGACATACTTTTTTTTTTGAGAGATATACTTTTGCCAGGTGTTCACTGGCAAGAGGCTTACCTAATGGACCAGGAAAATGCAAATGAAGGAAAAGAGCAAGTTTATGCAGCTTGTTGGGAGACACGGTTGGGACTGCGGTTGGGAGACGGAGTTGAGCTTAATATGGCAGTATTCTGAGGTTTTACTATAAGAGAATGAGTTTTGTTTAAAAAACAGAAGGAAGAAATTCAAGGAGCACAAGCATGCTTGGGGACAGCATAAATGCACACATGCATATATAACATAGACACATGTCATCATATAACAGGAAAAGAAAAGGCTACAAAGTTAAAACTGCCCATGGAACAGAAGAGAAAGAAGATGAACAGGAAGGGTTAGAGTCTGAAATAATTTTCAGGATCTTATTGCGGGTTGGTCATTTTCAGAATAGCACTGCCTCATTGACGTAAGTCAATGCCAATTATTCTTCTAAAGAACATGGCAGCCTTGCCTGTTCCCTCTCTCTTCCAGACTAAATTCTTCTTGACCAGTTGTAAGGGATGTTACGGTATTCCACCCAGATTCTCCCCTTTCAGGATTGAATCTCTCATTCCCACAGCTGCTGGGAGCATTGACAGCTAGAGTTCCAATTGAGTCCTCCACTGAGAGATTGTGGAGACATTGCCCAAGATTGCAGTCCAGGGTGGAAATAGGGCAACCTGCATCCTACTCTGTCAGTGTGGAGGTATGAAGGTCCAGTTTCCTTGCCCCAATTAGAGACACTTCTAAAGGGTCATCCTAGAGCCAGAACTCCCTGCAGGGCTGGCTGAAGACTTTGTTATAACTGCATCTCCTTCTGCCCAATTCTGCTGCTTTCACTGCCTCCCCCTCCCAGATTTGATTCTGAGGGCACTTTCCTGTAAACTTTCTGTACTCAAATCATCTGAGTCTGCTTCCCAGGATATCTTTTCTCTTCTAAACTACAACCAGGTTTTCTGAACATAAAAATCACATGCCAACCTCTAATGGTCAAAGAGATTTCAAATTAAATAGTACTAATAACATAAATTAAAACAAGTATAATATTGAATATATTTATTCAAACAACATACAATGATGATATGTCATCATCATAGGTGACATTTATCAATTAATAGCTAAGCAATTATCAATTGTTTGCTATATGCTAGATGCTGTGCCAAGTACTTTGCAGACCTGATCTCATTTCTTTTTGACTTTTCATTTTGAAATACTTTCATACTTACAGGACATTGTAAAAATAGTACAAACCCCATACAGAGAACTCCAACATACCTCTAACCCCCCAGATACCAGATCTACCAATTTTAACATTTTGTCCCATTTGTTGTATAACTCTAATTAGCAACCAGTTTCTGAACACTTGAGTGTAGGTTGTATACATCAGACTTTTTGAACAACTACTATTGCCATGTATATATCATAAGAAGGAAATCCACTTATGTAACCACCTTAAGTATTATTAAGTATCAAGTTCAAGAAATTTACCATTGATATAAAACTTTTAGTTGCTCTTCCATTTTTTTCATATGTCCCATAATGTTCCTTTGAGCTTTTCTCCTCCCTTGCTAGATCCCACCCAGGATGGTGTGTTGTATTTAATTGACATTGTCTCTTTAGTTGCTTTTTTTTAATTGTGGAAATATTTATACAATATATACTGTGCCATCTCAACCACTCCCAAGCATATCTTCAGTGGGGTTAGCCACTTTTGCTATGTTGCAGGACCCTCACCAGCTTCCATAATTAAAATTTTCCAATCTCCCCAAAAGGGAACCCTAATCCATTCTGCATTAATCCTCTATTTCCCCAGGTTCCCATCCCTGGAAACTTGTATAAAGTTCTTGACTGAGACTAGGAGATTGTGCAATCAGAGTCCACTGTGGGTTGTTTCATAGAGCTGTGCATCTGTGCAACTTGTACCTCGCCCAGTTCTTAGAGTTGTGTGATCCATGATCCAGTGATCCAGTGATCTATTCAAAAACAGATGCCCAAACTCATTCTCAGACCTCTAGGGATGGTATCCAGGGATATAGACATTTTTTTTTTTTTTAACATGGGCGGGCACTGGGAATCAAACCCAGGTCCTCGGGCTTGGCAGGCAAGCATTCTCACCTGCTGAGCCACTGTGGCCCGCCCCAGGAATATAGACTTTTAAAAAATCTTCATGAGTGATTTTTGCTCCAGATTTGAACCACTGGACTAGAGTATAAATGCAGTCAAATATATATAGAATTTCACCTATTTTACTGTTAAGTGGCTAAGAGTGCTAGAACCATAATACTGTAATCAGATCTTAAAACAGCTTTATTGAGGCATAATTTACATAACATAAAATTCACCTTTTATAAGTGTATAATTCAATGATTTTTTTTGTTAGTAGACAGAGTTGTGCATACATCACCACAGTCCAGTTTTACAACATTTTCATCATGTCAAGAAGATCCCTAGAGGAGAACTCAGTCCAGTGGGGGAACCAGACATTTAAATTGATCATTATTATTGAGTATTACTTTCATAATAATTTAATAAGAGCACAGAAGGCAGAAAAGTTGGGAGGTGGGAAGGTTAGGGAAAGCTTTTTAGTCTCTAAAAACACTATTTTGCCTTTTTGCCTAATCTAGTTAGAGGAGAGAAATGGACATTGTGACCACAAGTACCACAAGTTGTGGACCCAGCTTTGATGAAGCTGCTGCTACCTTAATGGAAGTCCCCATGACAAGGAAAGAGAAGGCAGCATTGAGGGACCTTCGGCAAGGGTTCAATATTCCAAAGCATGTTCTGAACCATTCTGGATGGCTGTGAACCTGAAATCTCCTCTCTGATGTTGGAAGCAGCTCAACAAAATTGAAAGCAAGTGTCATGGAAAACAAAGCCACTTGAAAGAGGGCATGGGTCCTAGACAGAATGCTTGCCTGGCAGGCTGACAGCCTTCAGCAAGGTGTCTGCCATGTAACCCAGCTGGAGCTGTCTCCACCTTCTGGAGATATTTCTCATTTTCAAGATGGATTTTTTGCCCTCTCTCTTGTCTCTATGAGATAGGAATATGTGGTTGGGGAAGATCAGTTTCATCCTGCGTGGTCTTAAAGACACTGGAATGATGGAGTTTGACCTTCAAAAACATGTCTAAGTAAAACCAGAGTTTTAATAAAATACCATAGCAGTTGAGGTCTTTTAAATTACAATTTTGCTTACTTGCTGATTTTACACTAATTTGTAAATGCATTAGCCTAGTCCAATGACTAGGTTATTTTAATTAATTATGATTAATTAATAGGTCAATATTTATTGAATTAATATTATTGAGAATTCAAGTCCCATATAGCCCATTGACTTCAATGTATGACCTCAGCTATGCTGGCTTAAGTTTACCCCAAAGAGTGGTTGACAGATGAGAGAAAACAGGTTATCTGGGACATTTTAGGGAAGTGTATTGATGCCTTGGGTAAAGATGTTGGGTTTTTGGCACTGGACAATGTTAAGGCATGATGGATCTTTATGTTAGGGGTGACATAGCCAAAGCTGGCAAGGGAAGATAAAACTGGCCAAAGTGCAAAGATTAAACCAGTGAGGACTGTCTTTAGAGAAAGGGGAGGAGAAAGGAGTAAAATGTGATGGCTCAAATGAGACGTTTCTGATGTAAATGCACCATAAAAGAAGATGATTGGCATCCAGAGGGTGGGACAACTGCTCTTGGCCCGGGAGGAGGAGATGACACTTGAGAAGAACCTTACAGAAGAATTTTTACACACCCGGATGGGAGAGGGGCTAGTCCAGACAGACAGACTGGTAAGAGCAGAGGCACGAAGGGAGAAAAGCAAGGAGCATGTTAGGGAAATGGGACACTGTTCAATTTGCCTGAAAAATGGGAAATTTGAAGGGAAGCTTGGAAAAATAAGGCTGGAATGGTAGAATCATAGAATTTTAGAACTTTGAGCTAATTCAAAATTAGCTTTAAATTAATCTAATTTTTCAGTTTGCTACTTAAAACACTAGAATGTAAGTGATATTAAATGACAGCTAGTCAGAGGCCAAGCTGACACCAGAGCTCCAGATTCTCCGTCCTGCATGTCTCCTGCTGTTGTTGGAGCACAGCTGTGAATGATTTCAGCTTTCTGCAGAGACCTTGTGCGCACAGTTGTGGATTTGGAGCTTCTCAGTGCCTGCATGCTGCTAAAGCTTTTTGAGCAGGGAAGTGACATGGTCATCATGGAGTTTGGGATGATTAATTTGGCAGTAGTGCATGTATGAGATGAAAGGGAAATAAGGAGAGTAATTAGGAGGCTGACCATGTGTGTGCCAGGCAGCAGCATGTCAGGAGACACAGATGATGGGATTTCTCAACCCCATTTTACTGATAAGGAAACTGAGGTTTGTACTGTGCCTAAACCCAGGCCTGGCAGAGTCTAAAACCTGTGCCTTTTGAGACTGGAATGCTTGGATCAGTCACCCCACTTAGGGTGGGAGGAGGGAATGGTTGGCAGAATCCAATGCCATGGCGTGGTCCAGGAAAATTGAGGACTGAGAAAAGACTATTTGGATTTGGCAATAGGAGGTCATTGGTGGTTAAGAGAGAGTGAGTTTAGTTGAATGGTTGGGGTGGCAGTCTGACTTGAAAGGGATAAAAGAGTGAGTGGGTGGTAATGAAATAGTAGCAGTGAATATAGCCTACTCTTTCAAGAATTTTGGCCATGAGAGGAAGGAGAAAGAAAGGACAACAATTTGGGGGAATCACACAGCACAGGGAAAGTATCTTGTTGTTTAAATTGAGGCATCCTTCATTCCACCAACAGAAATATTTATAGAACATTTATATGTGCCTGGCACCATGCTAGGAACTCGGGAACACGGTGAGAGAGTAAAGAGCGTGAAACAGAGGGTGCTATAGTGATGATATCTTTAAATGAAAGTCCCTTTATGAGATAACTGCCAAATTACAAAATTTAATATAATATAAAATAGCAACAACCTATTGGTTTTCAACTTCTAGAAGAGAACTAATATTGCCTTCATCTTTGTATCTCCCATAGCACCTTGCATAGCACATACCCAAAAACTTGAATAAACCATAGGTCCCGGGAGATAAGTGCATGGGATGACAAATCCTAGAGGGGTGTAGCCTTGGAAAAAAGGCAGGACATGTCCTCTCTGGGACATGATGGAAGCAGGGCATGTCCTCTCTGGGACATGATGGAAGTAGGACATGTCTTCTCTGGGACATGATGGAATAGTGGGGGAATTTCAGAGCTCATCAGAAGCTTGGAAGTTTAGATAACATTAAACTGTTGGTTCCAGCTGTGGGGCTGACAACTGGGAAAAGTGCAGGTTGAAGCCCTGACCTCCATATGGGAGATGCTCTGGCACTGAGAATGGATAAGGAGCAATTCCTGAGGAAGATCTGTCATGATGCTGTTTAGCAGAGACATTGATAAGCCAAAGACCTTTAAAAGAGAGTGTGATTGAGAGTCAAGATACAGCAGGATTGAGAGTGCTATCCCAAATTCACTCATTCATTCACTTATTTTTTTGGGAAGAAGTTCTGGTGGTGGGTGGAAGAATGTGGAGAAGAAAGTTCATCCTTTTTTTACAATTGGAAATGGAAGCGGATTAAGACAGGATGGAATGGAAGCCACTATGTAGGGAAGGAGGATGATTTGGAACTGGATGACTCCTGGGAAAAGGAATGGGTAATGGAGGGATCTGACTCCAAATTCACTCTCCCACTAATTCAAAGACATGCAATTCCTGTGGGTTAAACATGGATGGAAGTGCTAATTTACAATTTGAGCATTCCTCGGTGTATATTATGTTAAATCCACTGCACTGTTAACACTAAAATAGACACTTGATGAACCTTCCCATTTAGCAGACGATAAAACAGACTGACAAGAAAGAGTAAGTGATTGCCCTTCAATGACATAATTAGCCAATGGCAGGGCAAGATTAAAGCTCAGAGGCTAAGCCTACTGTGAAAGTTCCCATCATTTGAGGGAACCTTGAGTAAGGGTCTGAGACTTTGACAGATGTCAGTCACGTTTAGAAATGTGCTTTAGCAAGTTTAGCTATCTTCTCCACATTAAACCCTCAGCTTCTTCCCATGAGTCCCTGCAGCTATTAGATGCCTTCTGCATTTCCTTTCTTCAGAGCTCTCTCATTTGTAGTCATTGTTGCTTCATGTTCAGCAAGTCTGAAAAGTTCCTTCCACGTGCTCTCATACTTCTCTGCCTCTGCCCACGTGGTTCCTGCCATCTGAAGAGCCTGCCCACATCCACTTGGCGAAATCCTACCAATCTTACACGACCCTCTGTTAAGGATTCTAGGTAAAGTGAATGGTTTCTTTTCTCTGTGTTCCTCATGGGACTTTATATTGGCCTTTATTAATAATAGTAGTTAATCATACCTTGAATTGAATAACCCTCATGCACAACCCTATAAGAAACATTACTTTCTTGATGAGGAAACTGGAGGCCACAGAAGAATTAAATCATATATGGCAGTGCTAAGATATCAACACAGGCCATCTGACCCCTGAGTGAGTGCTCCTAGCCAGTACATTGTACTGTTATATACTGATCTGTCTTCCTCAACTAAATTGAGAACTCTCGAGACCAGAGGCTATTCTTTAATTCATCATTGTGTCTGGGGTCTAGCCTCATACTTGCCTGATGGTAGGTGCTGAGTAAATGTTGGGATGATTAAATAAATAAATAAATGTGCACTCTTACATCTGACCAGCTCTCCCCATTGTGAAGAAAAATTGGGGGAGTTTACTACGAATGAGTGAAGGACAGAGGCAGTCTTGTCTTCTACTGTAGTCAAAATGCCCAGCCCCAGTGGAGAGCAAGCCTCAGTGTATGTCTGGCCCTCAGTTCCTGGTTCCCCCCATCTAATCCAGGTAATACGTAAAGGCCCTTACAACATGATCCCCACCCTTCTTTTCAGGTTCTTATTAGGAGAGCAAATAAACGAGTTCATATATGTTTTAGAAGGGATGCAAATGAATGAGGTATGCCCAGTAAACTATAAGCTAGTAAAACAGAAGGTACGTTTATAAGGTCAGAACACAGCTGCAGAGCCCCTAAGCCATACAGATCATGGTAAAATATTCCTACAAGAGGATTCCTACTAATGATCTCAGAGGAAGATCCCACCCTCCCGAGGGTGACTGGTACGGGTACTTACTAGAAGCTGGCATCACGCTGTACGTTATAATTGCAGAATGCATTGGGCAGAAGAGGATTTGGCTAGTGCAAGGCTAAAAGGGAAACTCTTTCTAGGAGACTCTCTCCTTTTTCTGGCCAATTCCAATTCATCTTTCACGTTTCAGATTAAACATCACTTCCTAAGGGGTTTCTTTCCCGACCACGGAGACTAGGCAGATCCTCTTTCAGGGCCCTTTCACAATCTTAATAATTTAAATTTAAATAAGCATTTGCTTACTGTCTGTCTGCCCTGTGAAGGGAGAGAGAAATGCTCATTTTGTGCACTGATACATCCTCAGCACCCAGCACAGAGTGGGCAGTTGATGAAGATTAATTGTGTGAATGAACGACTGAATGAATATAAGGTTGACCCTATTAAGGATTCCCACAGCCATAGATAATGAATTCTTATTCCAAAGAGTTGTCATCTTTTTCAGGCCATATGAAAGCTCAGAGGAAGGCAAGAGCAAACATATTTGCATTTTTAAACACTGCTGCTACTAAGAGCTATTAAAACAATGATAGAAGCATTAAAATGTTTGTTGACAGCAGCTTTCCAAAAAGAGGAGAAAAACATTAGAAAAAGTAAATAAAATCATTTCAATTATTTTAAAAACAAGGTTGAATAGTGGTCTTAAAATAATATTTTCTGTTTTTTCTTTTCTTTTTGGACTTATTCTGCAATTATAGTTTCTATGTAACTTTGAAACTTGGTGAGCTACAACCTTCCAAAGAGAGGCTTTTAAAAGAGGGACTTCTTTAAAAGAATTGGTTCTGATATGAAACACACACTTTGGTATCTAAAACCTAGCAAAGGAGATTAGTAGTTAAAAAAGCAATTAAGTTTACAGCAAGGTTACAGATACCATATCAAAAGATACCCTACCTAATGCAAAGGTCATATCAACAAAGAAAAAAATAACACTAAATGGTTGTTTTTTTGTGAATAAACAACATCTCATATTCCATAATCTTTCCTTCTCATTTAATAACTGCATCTGTTTGGGTGTTTAGGAAAAACAAGAGAGGAGGAAGCAGCATTACTGAAATTGATAGCTGGCACAAATACAGTGAACCAGACTGCGAAATTTAAGCATCTGTGGAGTCAGATTCCTGATTAGCTTTTTCAGTCTGAGGGCAAATCCAACTCTAGCTTATCCAGAGCTGTGGCATCCCAGGCTGGCTGGGTCTGTGTGCCTAAGAAGAGCAGTGATGTATAGTTCCAATAAACACATCCAAATGTCCCAATAACCTAAATGTAAAAGGCTGAGTTCCAGGAAAAAACCACGTCTTAGAACCAGGCAATAATCGTACCTTTTCCACATGAAGGTAAGAGTGTCACAAAAGAACAGATCTCTATGACACACCAACTATATATCAACCTCTGATAATTTTGTTTAGTTCCATAGATTTTTCGGTCCCTGGATTTCCAACGGCTGTGCAATCCATGAAACTATCTTTAGCCGAATTTCCTCTTCTGTGTCAGTATCCTCTTTTGAACTAACAATGCTCTCAGATGAGCCGAAAAGATGTATTTAGCTCCCACCATTACAATTTCTGATCCCTTTTACTTTAGCTCTTTTGAAATAACATGAAAGCTTTGGCTTGCTAATTACTTTTATCCAGTCCATAGAAAAATTAGTTTATCTTCCTGATCAAAGCAAATTAAGCAGATCATGGGTGATTAGAATGCAACAGTAAAATCTCCATACTTTCTCTTCCATCCCCTTTTCTCTCCGAAATAGGGCCTGTGTCAAATATGTAGGTATTTCCCACGGCCAGGCCGGACTCTGTTTCCAACAGGGACTGCGGCTCGGACAATGGTTCTTAACACAGACACGAAAGTTCTTTAGTTCAGTCATTGTATTCGAAGAGAACTAATAACCCCTTCACTAGCATTTGATGAAACATCTAGATTTACATATTTCCTTAATTGCATTTTTGAATGTGAGTGAGATTTATCTGACCAGAGTTAAATGCCTCCTTTATTTCTTTACCCAAGACAAAATTCAACTCCCTGCTCTTAAAAAAATGTGAGGTGGGAGGTGTATGGAATCTTACTCAATTCAGATCTGAACAAATTTTAGAGTTTCAATAAAGTGGGGGGAGGGAGTTATGCTACCAAAGACAGGAAAGATATACCTTTACCTTTCAAAGTGGAAATGTCCATTTCTAAAGCCTTGACTCACCCAGCTCTTTCAAAAAAGCCTATTTTGATTTTAATAATGAATGCTATTCCTTGATGCTGAATTCCCCAAATCGGTTGCTCAAAAGCTCCAGAATGATTTTATTGTCCTTAATAATTTCTCATTCACATTTCTGCTATGTGACTATAAAAATCTGAACATTAGGTTTTATTTTCTTCATTTATTTACTATAAATTAACAGTAAATCTTGCATTTAGCTCCATTTAAACCTCACGCTGCAGCTGCCCATTTGAAAAATAAAATGGTTGCCTTCTTTCACTCCAGTGGGCACAATACAAAACATCCATTGAGCTTTCCCTTTATTGCAGCTGCCAATGCCCAGCCGACTTTTAACAAACCAACCAAGCGGAATCACAATGCAGCTGCAACATTTTATGGTATTTCTGTTGGTTCTCTTTTGAGACTGAAGGTGTTAATTAGGAATCAAAGAACACAACCCTGCCAGCTTTCTTTCACAAACCATACCCTGGTCACTGCAGTTTTCAGAAGAAAAATAAATCTAATAAAGGGATAAAAATGTTGTTTGTCACACCAGTAAAGTGTACTTAAGACCCTTTGATCAAAAGCTTTTTATGTAGACTTGTCAGATGGGCTGGAAATATTGTATTTTTTTTTCTTTTCTCCCCCTTCTTCATCTAGACTTTCCTGAATTCTAAATTTAATTTAAGTCTGTCTGGCAGAAAAAAAGTGTAAACGTAGTCACGGGTAGGATGCTTTATATGTGATAACTGGTCTCCTGGAGGATAATTTTGCTTCTTAGAAAATTATTCATATTCAACATTCCGTCATGTTACTGCTTCACACAGAATCAGGCCATCTATTAGCACATTTCCAATCCTCTATCTCCAGATAGGTTCTCATGCTTACACTTTACATATGCGTCTGGCAATATTCTATTTAGTGTATTGGTTATTTATTATGCAAGTCTCTCAGTAATTTAAAGGATCCCTTTTACCTAAACTGAACTGAATATTTTCATGAGCTAATATAAGTGTAAAAGGCTGACGTATATTATATTAATTGATCAAATAGTTTGTCATTTTTGCAGAGTTTTCTGTGCATCTTGAGATCATGAATTCAAACGTAACAGTGTGAAGTCATTACCTTTAATCTTCAGTCAAAGTTAAAAGCTTAAAGTAAGTTTATGAAGTTAGCACTGCTGGGAATTAGTCAAGCCTGCTAGCTTTCTCAGCACGAGGTTTTGCTGCTGGATGCACAAATCATGCCAAAATCCATTAATCCTGCTAGAGAGAGGCAGAAAGAAGGTCTGCTTGTTGATTTAATGTTAATGAAATGAATGGGTTCCTGAGGCTACCTACAGAGGTTCTCTAAACTGCAAAACAAATAAAGTCATTTTAAGTAACACTCACGGCAGGAGAGTAAATAATGCTCCCAGATTTGCTGCACAAAATGAGGGTGGGGCCGGGTGAGTAGAAGCCTCCGGTTTTCTACAAAACTGCTACACCTGCCTTATTACAATACCCAGAGATGGCAAACTGATAGATTCACAGAATGACTGGGTTAGAAGAGACCTCAAGGTTCACCTCACTCATTCCACACACGCAAAAACTGAATCAGGGAGGATACACATTTTGCCAGAGGTTCCGTGGCTGATTTGTGGGGCAGCTCGAACTCGATGAGTGGTTCTCAAACGAGGCTATCCACTGAGAGGGCCTGGAGGGGTTAAAAAAAACATTCTGATGCCTAACTCCTTACCCTGGAGATTTTGGCTTAGTTGTTTTGGTGTGCGATCTGGACTTCAGGATGTTTAATGTTCTACAAAGAGAAGGTGTAGATGAGTTTGAGAACCACGCAGATCTAAGCTTCTAATCTAGAGCATGGCTCCCCTGATTTTTTTCTGTACCATAGTGTTCAATGATTTCACAGTGCCCAAGAGTGCGCCAGTTGCTTTACTGTCCCAAAGGTAAGTAGACACATTTATTTTGACGTCCTTTTCAAAATGAATGTTCTTTTCCACTTCTTCCAAGTGTAAACGCAGAGATGCACATGCTCGTGTGTGTGTGTGTGTGTGTGTGTGTGTGTGTGTGTGTGTGTGTGTGTGTATTCCCCAAGGGCTGAATTCAAAACAGTGGGTGTGTCCATCTCACAGCAGATCCAGTGGCCAAGGCCCGAACCACGTACCACTATTGGTAGCTTGTCCTCTGACCTCAGTCCTTTTTGGCACCTTTTCATTCTTTTCTAATTTGCCATGGTCTTGCCTGGGCTGTAAATTCTCTTTTCCCCTGTCTCCACCTAGGCAATTTCTCTTTGCCTGAGAGAGACTTTTCTGGCTCTTCATTTGAAATTTTTCAGCTTTTGCTGCCTTCTGTTCTGCCTAGGTTTAGTGATTATTTAAGTTTTTAGTAAAGCTGGGCTGATAGAACCCACTTCTCCAATAAGTGCCACTGGATAACATAATAAGATGTCTGCCTGAAAAGTCCTTCAGTTTTTGTCTTTAGGCTTGTAAAATAAACTAGATTTCTTGTTTACTGATTCAGTAAACACTTGAGAATTCCAGAATCATCTTTTCACATGCAGTAGGGTATTAAAGTGTTCCTGCATAGGAGAAATTTCCCATCTTCTTGCAGACCTGTTCCCTTGATTTCATTGGCCATGGGTAAAGCAGCTCACCTTTTCTGCAGAGGGGTGCAGAGAATTGGCAGAGATGGGGACACAGGGCTCATCCACAGCATTAAAAGACCATCCAGCTTTCCCCATTGCTGGGGATCACTCGCTAATTCAAGAGGTTTCCTGCTCAAATACAAGTCATAGTGGTACTTTAACCCCTCTATTTAACTTTGAATCCCCCCTACCCACCTACAGACTTAAGCCTTTGGTACCTATTGTACCCCCAGAGAATAATTTTAGCTTCATTGTCATCACTGATCTTTTCTAAAACTGCATTGCATCGTTATCAACTGTGGCTTTATAAAAAAAGGTACTGAAATTTCTCATGAAAATTAAACTGTTTTGGATGTATCTTCAGATAGACATAAGCCTATTCCTTAAATGACCTTTTGTCCTTAGAATAAAACTTATTTTTTCAGCTGTTAATATTAAAAAAAATCAAACACATTTTTGTCATGTTAGGAATTTTTTTTTTTAATACATTTTTGGCTCTTATGGAAAATTGGATTCCCTGTCTTTTCTCAGCCCTTCCAAATCTTGCTTGCTACTGTAGCAAAACAACTGCTGAGCTGGAGTTTGTAAGAGCCCAAGAAGTTACCAAGTGAATGTTTTCTACATAATTAGGAAAAATCTTGTGCATGTGTTGGGGGGGGGGTTGGGGGGCATGCCGGAAGGAATGGAATGACAGTAAAAATGCAAAGATAAAAACAATTCAAGTAGCAATGGCTGAGAGATTCCAAACAGAGCAGAGAGGTTATTCTGGAGGTTATTCAAGATGTAACCGAGAGGCTGGAGGGAACTACCTGAAAATGTAGAGCTGTGTTCCAGTAGCCATGTTTCTAGATGATGATTGTATAATGATATAGCTTTCACAACGTGACTGTGTGATTGTGAAAACCTTGTGTCTGATGCTCCTTTTATTTACCTTGTCAACAGATGAGAACATACAGAATAAAAATAAATAATAGGGGGAACAAATGTTAAAATAAATTTAGTTTGAAATGCTAGTGATCAATGAAAGGGAGGGGTAAGGGGTATGGTACGTATAATTTTTTTCTGTTTGCATTTTATTTCTTTTTCTAAATAGATGCAAATGTTCTAAGAAATTATCATGATGATGAATATGCAACTATGTGATGATATTGTGAATTACTGATTATATATGTAGAATGGAAAGATCAAAATAAGAATGTTTCCATTTGTTTGGTGTTTTTTGGTATTTAAAAAAATTAAATTGAAAAAAAAAGATGTATTATTGGGACTTCTGGGAAGACGGTCAACTAGGGTAGTTCGAGATCAGCACTGCTCCACCGAAAGGTTAGAGAAGGGACAGGACGGTGACTGAGGTGGCAGCTTGGGAGTGTGGCTGATTTGGGAGAGCCTTCTGCAGCACATGTGGCAACCCTGGTTGCAGAGACTGAGAGACAGACAGCTGGCACTTGGCGCGGAGGTGTGGGGCCTGTGGGAGTGCACAGACGGGAGCCGGGATCTAGGAAGTAAGCCAGGCCATGTTCCTTGGGCACGCCACCCTCACCAGCACAGCACGGTGACAGGTGACTCACACCACACCCCATGCACCTGAACCCCGTCACCCGCTCCCATTCCCCGCATTCCAGGCGCCCCCACGCACCAGCCCCCAGTGCATGTACCTTCCCCACACCCCCACCCCAACTGCAGCCCAACCCACCTCTCCTGAACACCTCCCCAGCACTACCTCCCCCTCCCTGTTCCCTGCAGGCTGTTGCCAGTGTATAAAGGTTGCAGGCACTAACCTCCATACCTAGGCTACCCCTGCCCCTCCACCCGCCCCCCCGCCCTTAGTGCTGCACAGCCTCACTCCCCCTCCTTGAGCCAAGAGCATCCATTTACAGCACTCCCAGGCCCATTCGTGCGTATAGGACCCCAATCATGTCATCCAGCTCTGGGAATCACATTTTGCAGCAGTCCTAGAACCGGGCATGCACACAGCCCTTAGCCTCACTTCCCAGCTCTGAGAAAGTGCCGACTGGCGCAGCCGGGTCACAGCTGACAGCCAATCCATGAAGACATAATGCTGACCTGCTGCCACGGCGCTCTATGCATGTGCACAAAGGGCCTGTACCTTAGACCAGTGCACACCGGGTTACATCCCCCAGACCAGTGCACCCGCACAGCTACATCCTCCCTGGCCTCTGGGCACCCACATTCATAAGCATCAGCATAACATCTCCAACCTGCGCCCATAGCTGCTCTGACACAAATCACCACACTAAGTGCCCCACCCTGTGCCCTGCTCCCTGCTGTACAACCGTCCTGCAAACACAAGGCCTTGGACTACTGAAAGAAATCAACTCCCAAAGTAAATCAATCAAGATAGTTACATGCCACAAAGACAGCAGAAGATCACTAAGCATATCACAATGAAGACAGATATAGCCCTGCCTAATGACCAAATTAAAACACTAGAGGAGACAGACGTTGGAACAACTGATCAAAGGTGTTCATACAACTCTACTTAATAAAATAAGTGGTATAGCAAATGACATAAAGGAGATCAAGAAGATAGTAGAAGAGCACAGAGAGAAATTTGAAAGAATAAATAGAAAAATAGCAGAAATCACAGAAAATAAGACTCTGTTGACCAAACGAAAAACATACTAGAGGCACACAACACCAGACTTGAAGAGACAGAAGAAAGAATAATTGATATAGAGGACAGGATAATTGACTTCAAAGACTCAAAGCAGCAAATGGCAAAAAAGATGGAAGAAATTCAATTGGAACTTAGGGAAATGACAGGCAAAGCAAAGTGCACAAATATGAGAATCATTGGTGTCCCAGAAGGAGAAGAGAGAACAAAAGGGCTATGAAGAGTAGTTGAGGATATTTAGGGGGAAAATTTCCCATCCCTCATAAGGGATATAAATATACGAGTCAAAGAAACCCAAAGGACTCCAAACAGAATAAATCCAAACAGGCGTTCCTCAAGGCACATACTAATCAGTCTGTCAAATGTTGAAAAGAAGCAGAAACTCCTAAAGTGGCAAGAGAAAATCAATCTACTACATACAAGGGAAACCAGATAAGACAGAGTTCAGACTACTCAACTAGCACCCTGGAGGCAAGAAGGCAATGGTATGATATATTCAAGATCCTGAAAGAGAAAGACTTCCAGCCAAGATTTCTGTACCCAGCCAAATTGTCCTTCAAAATTGAGGGAGAGATTAAAGTGTTCACAGACAAAGAAATTCTGAAAGAATTTGTCAACAAGAGACGGGCCCTACAAGAAATACTAAAAGGAGTTCTGCTGGCTGAAAAAAAAAAAAAGACAGGAGAGGGAGTTCTGGAGGAAGGCATAGAATTGAAGAGTACCACTAAGGGTAATTTAAACAATACAAAGAGAAAGAGAGAAAAGAATATATAGATTGACAAATAAAATAAAAAAGATAAGATGGTGGAATCAAGAAACATCTTTTCAGTAATAACTTTGAATGCTAACGGACTAAACTTACCAATTAAAAGATACAGATTAGCAGAATGGATTAAGAAACATATTCCAGCTTTATGCTGCTTACAAGTGACTCATCTTAGACACAAGGATACAAATAGATTGAAAGTGAAAGGATGGAAAAAGATTTTCCACACAAGTTGTAACCAACAGGGTATGGGGGAAAACTGCTATTGAATGCTATGAGCTATGTTCAAAAGGAAACCATCAGCACTACCACAGCAACAGCAGAGGTAAATAATGGGGTAAAGGACAAGAGTTAGAGGGAGGTTTAGATTTCCTATTTGGTGAGGGTGTGTTTATTGGTTTTCTGTCTCTTGGTAACAACGAAATTACCTAAAATTGAGAATGTTGATGGACTGTGGACTTTGGGCCCTCTACATGATGCCCAATGAATACAGGTGGCTGAAGGATGCACTAATGGAGAAGTAGATTGGTGAACGATGGTGTATACTTATGAAGAAAGGTTATGCTGTTACAGAAAGAATAAAGTTGTGAGGCATGCAACAATGTGAATGAACATGTGGGACATTTGGTGAGACAAAATAAGCCAGAAACAAAAAAACCAACAATGGTATGGTCACCTTTAGAAAATGCTTGTAAGAAAACAGGGACTTAGATTGTAAATTTTTAGAACAGACACATTAAGTCTCCCTACCCCATATTAGTGACAGATCCTTCCAATATGAAAAATTTAGAATTGCCATAGCTCAAATACCCCTAAAGAGAGGGATGGAAAAATCAAAAGTGCTGGTGGAATTATACATGAAAAAATAGGACAAAAGGATATGAATGCTGAATAATTAAATTGATATCTCTTTTAGTCTCCAGTATTTTAGAGCAGCTAGAAGTAAAAACCTAAAATTGTGAAATTGTAACCCATGTCAAAGTCTGAAATATGTTCTACAACTAATTGTGGTGCTGCACTTTGAAATTTATAGCATATATATATATATATATACGTTGTTCACACAAAAAGAAGGAAAAAAGTTGATTGTGATGATAAAAAAGTATTTAAGCCCTCTAGCTTCCTATATTCTGGAGCAGCTAGAAGGAAACATATGAGAGGATGGTATGGTAGCCCATGACAAACTCTGGGACCTGTCCTTTAAACCAGTTGTTGAAGAGTGCTTTGAAAACTATTATTTTTTAATTCTTTGCTTTGTATATATGCTATACTGTACAATAAAAAAAAAAAGAGAGAAAAAAAAGAATTCAAGTCCCCCCCCCCCCCCAAAAAAAAATTCATGCCTAGGATACAAATGTGGGTCATTCATTATATTGTGCCCAAGGAGTAAGCTCTTAACATTAGGCCATCACCCTGTTCCTGTGACAAAGCTTTCACTGAGCAGTTTGCTACTCTGAGGATTTGTACAGTGTTTACACAGTGCTGTATGCCCATATGAAAATATGAAACTTCATTCAAAATACAGAATCTTTTGTCTAGTTAATAGATGGAATGCATCAGAGGCAGAAAGTATAGTATTTTCATTTGGAACAGGTGCTGGGTGATACCCTACTGATTTGAAGCTAATCGTTCTGTCTTCCCTTATTCCTCTTTACCTTGTAGACACCTCTCTGCTGTTCTCTACTCTTTTTTTTTTTGTATGCTGTATGGTGGGGGTCACATTTCATTCTTTTTCCATGTGACTATCCTGATATTGCAGTACCATTTGTTGATCTTTTTGGGGGGTGTAGTGCACGGGCCAGGAATCAGACCTGGGTCTTCCGCATGGCAGGTGAGAATTCTACCACCAAATTACCATGGCAGCCCCCGCTTTTACTTGTTTTTGTTTTCGTTTTTGGTGTGGGAAGGCTCTAGGAATTGAAACCCGGGTCTCCGGCATGGCAGGTGAGAATTCTGCCACTGAGCCACGGCTGCCCTGCCTGGCCCCTTTCCTTGTTTTTAATATTTAAAAATCTTGTTTAATGAAAATTATTATACTTGTAAAGTTTTGGGGCAATTTATTTAGTTATTTTGGGAATAACACTAAGAGGCAGCATGGTGTATTTGAAAGAGCCTGGGATATGTGTGATAACTGTAACATCATCAACTAAAAAAGCATCTAGCATTTATGGTATACTTTTCACATAAAGCGCTTTATGTGTATTACCTTATCAATCTTTGTGTGGTAGATGTCATTATTACAGCCATTTTACAGATGAAAAAATTGAGGCATAGAGAAACCTGACAAGATTACTCAAAACACAGTTTGTGATCTTTGGCAAGACGGGTTTGTGGGGTGCTAATAACAATTTTACTGGTTTGTTATGAGGGTCAGGGGGGAAAAAAAGAGTTAAAAGCATCTTTTGAAATTTTTCTCTTTGTCTTTGGGAGTTCACAAATAATACAATCTCCCAAGTTTAGTGGAAAGAACCTCTCTGTCTCCTACATTATAAGATTATATCAGAGATTTTAAGAACGAGTCTCACTCGATGCTGTATATTTGGTGGTGAGAAAAATGGTACCTTTTATCTCAGGTGTGGATAAAGTCTCAGTCTTTTAGGAATTCAGAGGAAGAGGAGCATACACTCCAGACAGAAAGGTGCTGACTCTCCCTCAAGTGTTTTTGGTCATATCCCCTTTTGAGGATGTCCAGGCACAGGCAAGGAGCGTTCAGGCATTAAGTGTTCTGATTCAAATCCTGGGGGAAATGCCTTCCTTCTTCAGTCTAAGAAAATCTACAGGTCAAGGGGCATATGGTCCAGTAGTGGAAACAGACAAGGAGACATCACAAGGACGGTGAGTAGTTTGACAGAAGTGGACTCATCATGGAGTGGCAGCATCAAAGACAGGTTTCTAAAATGGGTGGGTCAGAGAAGGCTTCCCAGAGGAGGTGATATTTGAACTGCGTATGGAAGGAGTCATATGAGTTAGCAAGATGAAAAAAGATGAAAGGCATTCCAAGCACAGACCAGCACATGTGAACACCTGGAGGCATGAAATAGGGAAACTGTAGAACGTAGTTCGATATGGCTGGAGAGAAGAGAGCAATGGGGGTTAGGGAGGGGAAAGTGGCAGCCGGGGTTGCAGGTGGGACTTGAGGCGAGAGAAGTCAGCTTTGTGGGATAAACTGAGGCCTTAAACTTCATTATAAAAGCCACAGGAAACCATGGAAGGATTGGCTATACGAGAGGCATATTCAGAGTTGTGTTTTGAACAAACTAGGGGAGTGTAGGGCTTGTGTAAGTGCTGTGTGTGTGTGTGTGTAAGTGCTGTGTGTGTGTGAGTGTGTGCAGGCCAAGGACAGCTGTCATAGCTACCCAGGCAAAAATTGAGGAGAGCCCGAACTAAGGTTATTTCAGTGACAGATGAGAGAGAGGGCAGATACAAGAGAAACTGAGGTGACCTAAATTTGGTTAAATTAAGGTCACAAATGAAATTTACGATTACAATACATGTTTAACTACTATGAACTAAAGTTTAGGAAATTAATTAGTCATTAATTAATTAGGTAACAAACATTACCTTTGTTCTTCAAATCTTTAGGTGTTGTAGAGATGTGTTAAATCTGTAACGGGTCAACAAAAGAGGGTAAGGTTCAAATTTAGGCACACACCTGGATATAATTATAGATAACATGGATAGGCTGCAGGATATTTGGCAACATCTAGAAGAATAACTGTGAGTTTTAGAATTCATTTGATTATCTGCCATTGGAGTAACAAGGCCACAGGAAGTAGCTGGGCTGGGGTTTTGGGAGACTTGAATTCCATCTTTGCCAGTTATGCAATTGTGAGAATCCCATTTACCTCTTATGAGTACCAATTTCATCATCTGTGAAATGAAGGTGTAGGCAACCTCCAAGTTTCTTTCCTTCTGAAATTCCGAGGGTAGACATCCCTTTGACTCTTCGAAAACTTCTGCAACATATCTAAGTGATTTTAATTTCATTTATTTCGGTAATCCAGGTAATGCTCTAGCAATCATGATTAAATTTCAGTCTTGTACTGTGTAATGTGACTCTAGGCACACAGCTTAGTCATTCTCGTAATTTGTGGATAAAAGATTGTCCTTCTATTTTGTTACAGGAGAACTAACTCTAAATGTAGTTATTAGCACAAGCTCTAAATTGGGTTTATTATAATTAATATAAAGCTACCAACATCAGCCTTCCCTTCCCAGTGTCAATTAACTATGTTCTGAGAAGTTTCTACCGCTAAGAAAAAGGTGGCTTCAAATTACTATATAACAGTCACTCAGGACCAGGCCACATCCACCTAACACTTCTCACGATTGCATGACTCTCGGGAAGGGGATGTTTTGCTGGAAGGCCAGCAGCTGTAAGGTGGAAGGTGGCTATTTGCTGTCAGTTAATCATGTTGCTAAAGCCTCTGAGATCTTCAAATAAGATATGCTTACACCCTGGGAGAATCTGGTTTAACTAGGATTTCCTTTTACTACCCGAACTTGAAGAGTCCATGAAAACAGATCTTGCACTTCCTCCTGTTCTCCGTTGAACTGATTCCCAGAGAACAACAGCTGCTGAGGGACAGGGGCTGCAGGTGAGTTAGATCTCCTACCATACAGGTGGTGAAGCAGCTTCCGCAAGTTTAAATCAAAGACCCCAGCTCTGGCGTACTTTGAGGTGATACTTTCATCCTAAGAACTTTTCTTTCTAAACTCCCTTTCATCTGGTAGGTTGAAGCCCTGAGGGGAAAACGTGTGGGATGAGGAAGATGCATCATTCCAGGCCTCTTCTGATACTATCTAGAAGTGAAGGATGGAGGAGGGTGAAGAAGACACAGGAGAAGTGTACCACCTCAGGACAGGGTGTCTGGTGGAGGTGCTGGTCTCTCGTACACTCTCAGTTCTGCCTGTAACTCCTGAGATAACAAGTTTGTTTCCTCAGTAGTGCTTCCACTTAAACAAGTATGAGGCGGTCTATTGTCAAATGCAGATGTGTATGCCAGAAGCCCCTTCAGGGCAGAAAGTATGAATAGAAAATAAAGAAGATCTGTTGTCTCAGACTTTACTAGATGACTCTGAATTCATTCTGTTGATTCATTCAACAAACATTGTAAACTAAACCTTTATTGTCAAAGTCTCAATATATTCCTATAAATAGATGACTAAGGGATGTAACTGCTTCTGCGGAAGTTTTTCTTTGGTATTCGCAATGAAATCATCTTTGCTGCATATGTAAGTAAACACTGACCACTTATTCTTGTGCTGATATATTTAAACACCAACTGATTATGTAACAGAGTTCCTTCAAGTATGGGCCCCACAAGAAAATTTATAACCTACAAACTTCAAGTGCCATGTGGTGTTTTGTGTGTTGAACCAATAAACTCATTAAAACAACACTGGGTAAACCCAAACACAACACAATGAAAGTTATGACACAGCCCACATCAACCAACCAACTTTAAAATAATATCTTTGTTATGCAATAAGGTTAAAATTCAGCAAATTCTTTATATGTTTTCCACTTGAGCTCATGTGTGGTTTTCTCCTTTCCTGAGAAGTGTACTTTTGTGGCTTTTTTGATCAAAGGAAGGTTATTCTTGCAAATAGACATCTTTTGTAGAGGTCCCTGCTCTAATTAGTCAAGGTTTCAAGAAAAAAGAAGCACAATAATATTTACTAGTTATTTTTCCGCGAAATACAAAAATTCGTAGGGTCTCTTTTTTAATGTAGACTTTGGAAAGAAAGGCATGCAAGAAAGGCTGGTCACCACAGAGAGTGTGGTGTTACGTGAGGGAGAAAAGGGGGTGGAAGGAGGAAATAAAGGAATTTGGCTGCAAAATTGAGTAACAGTTTGAAACACTTGGCTTCCAGTTGTGAAAGATGAGCAACGCTGGGGAAAAGCCTGGGCTAACAAGGAGCCACTTCAGGGAAGCTTAATCTGGGCTGGCAGGCCGATGAGGGAGGTCACCTCAGTGCACGAGTTCTCAGCTGGAATCGGGCTCCCTCTGCCAGGACGATTGTCTTCTGCATTTCAGCTTCTGAACTCAACTGAAGGTGCCTGCATACAGCCAGCTCTTCGGTCTTTCCCCTTAAAAGGGTTAGCACTCCACTGCCCTGCTGTCAATGTACATATCATTTCTACCAAGCAAGTGGCACAAAGGGAACTGTTTCTTATTGATGTGTGTGTGCTAGTGTGTACATGAGATTGCTTTCTTCCCCTTTGATATCCTTGTTAGAAGATGAAACAAAATCCTTTCTGAAGGCAAGAAGGGTAAAAGAAGATGAAAAACCACATGTGTGGATAAAAAAAGGAGACACTTGAAAATTAGGATTATTGAAATCTTTTAAATTATTCATGTTAAGGTAATGAAAAATAAGAGTGTGAGAGTATTGCTTTAAGAGATTTTAGAGCTTGTACTTGATGAATCCTGCATTTTTCAAACATCAGTTCTCATCTGATGAGGGACTCTTTCTACTGAATTGATTAATAATTCAATGACTAATAGTTTTCCATGTTGATTTTGCAATACTATAAAATGAATAATGTGTGACAAGTTTACAGCAGCTAATTAATTGGAGAACTGAAGGTATTAAATGGCTCATTTAGGAAAGGTTCTAGTTTGTTTGAAGGAAGGGATTTTTCTCTGAATTATTTAGATAGGGCCAAGATTCTTAATTTAGACAGAAGTCTGTATCACCTGCAGAAAGAGAGAGAGAGAGAGAGAGAGAGAGAGAGAGAGAGAGAGAGAGAGAGAGAGAGAGAGAGAGGAAGAAAGAGAGAAAGGAAGGAATTTGATAAAACTTTGAAATAACTCTTTATTCAGAATCAAATTAATGACATTATGATAACCTTTGTGACACCAATTCAACTCCTCTCAACAATTTTAAAGGTAAATGCAAACCTAAATAATACTGGCCTATTAAGAAAGTTCCTATCTCTCTGAACTGAGAAATAATTCAAAAGAATGGCAGTTATATTACCTGACACATAAATCTGGTCATAGGAAAATACCGTGTTTTATTCTTGCCTAGAAAGTTACTAATCTATTGACTACTCGTTATAATACTCTGGCAGCCATCACAATTTCTTTCTGACTTGAAGACAGGAAAAGTTCTTTCTATAGTAGTAAGAAAATGTGTATATGTAAAGGTATCTAACAAACCTAAAATATTGGCCCTAACCTGCATAACACAGTGCTCATTTTATTGAAAATTAAAAACAGCATTCTGCTCCAGAATTGCCTGAAGAAATATTTCTGAGAGTATAGCATCATAAATTGTGCTTCTGAAAGAAAACTGTGCTAAAATATTTCAGCACCAATTACAATTATTATGAGGCATAATTATAAATGAGAAGACTGGTTTTCCTGCATTGCTGGTAAACTGGCCTGGAAGATAACTTAAGGACATTCAAAATTATTTTGAGCAGTGGAGATATCCTTGGAATAAGCTTATAGGCCCCCAAATTAGGGATGATACTACCCCTACATCATGAGGCTTTTGTCCCACTTTCAGCATAGTGCCTAGCATACAGCAAGCACCCTATAAAGTTCAGCTGTTATTAAGATAATAAAGTAAATTGGATACATAAAGTCTAGTATGTTTGTTAAAACAAACAACCCACCTTTTAAGCTGAACACGATTCAATTAAACTTCAGATGGGGCCAGGCCACAACTGTGCGATAGGGTAGCTTTGTGTAGCTCTGTTACTGGCAAACTAGAAGCTCTCGATCTTCCTCTAACTCCTTTTAGCTGCTGGAATTTCAGCAGCTGGGTCAAGGAATTCTATTCAACATTACAAACATTCACTGAACGTTCCTTAAATGTCAAGCATTGGTGTGGGCACTGGGGATGGGGAATGGAAATTCTGCTACACTGGAGGAGCTCCCAGTCTGGGGAAGAGGACTAAACCCTGAAGGGACAGGAGCCCAACATAACATCCCGGAGCGTTCACCCATCTGACTTTTTAAGAGGACTTTCCGGTCATTTTCCTACATACCCTCAGAAAGTACATTCCAGCTTCTTCAGCTGTGAACTTCAACCCTGAGGAGGAACAAATGAGGGTAACAGAAAGGACTCCTCCTTTAAAGCATCTTTTTAAACTGTTCACCCATGAATGCTAACACACTGTTAACTGGGTGTATTACCACCAGATGATGTTATCCCATTTCTTGCAATCACATGACTACGGTTCTTTTACCTATCAGTTTCAAGTCAGGGTTCAATCAATGTGACAGAAAAATCAACTGGAAGAAGTGGGCAAAAATGCCACAGATTTCAAGAATGGGCTTGCTTCCCACAATGTAATTTATCGAGGACAAAATTAATTCTGAATTACGAGATTTTTGTGAAAAATCTCTCCTAAGAGTCTATGAAATATCTCCTCTTCCCATAGGTAATGATTTCCACAGGTGAAATTGAGCATGTAGTTGGCTTCCTAAGGCTGAATAAAAATGTGGATTGAAGCTGACAGTTCTGGGAATAAAAGAGTTGTAGTTGGTTGGAATGGGCAGACTTAACAAATGAAATTCTACCAAGAGTTTTTAAAAATAGCAAGAGGGCTAAAGAATCCATTTTTGTTTGGTACATAATATATCAGTTGTGGCTTTAACATTACTTTGATTCATCTCTTTACTACAAACTGAGGCTCTTTAAATGAAAACATTGCTATAGGAGTGAGGAGATTGAATCTCCTGGGAAGGAATTTGCCTCCTCACAAAGAGTTCAATTTACCAAAAATACCCACTTGGGGGCTTTTACAAGGTAAAATGCCATTTAGCATTATTCTAAATTTATATAAATAATTGAATGAAGCAAAAACAATTTGCTTCACAAAACTGCTCGATGCAGCACTGACTACAGTTTCTAATTTCTGTTATAGCATATGATTCAGATTAATTGGAAACATACTTAAATTTATAGCTGAAATGCCATAACTGTATGGACTTGATAGAACAAATAATAAAAAAATGGTTTACTAAGGTAGGCAGAATTTAGGTATCAGTTATAAAGCCATAAATATTCTATGATGTCTGTAATTTTGCGATAGCTCTTTTGGGTTAATTGCTTACTCAGATATTACTTATATGCCTTTGACAGTTACATGTTTTGGAAATTAAAAAACAAGTATTTCAGATAAATGCCTTAGCTGTGAGAAATCATAGACTAGTTCTTTGTTTCTGAGCATCATTAAATATATTCAAGCGTGAATGCTTCCAATATTGAAACATAATTTTATTAATCTACAAAAGCGATTCTTTTTCTATCTTCTCATTAACTTGTGATTGCTATCTTTTTTGTTGTTTTATCAGAACTCTTTTACTTTGAAGAAAATGCATAAGGAGGAAAGAAAAACCTGGCTGAAGATCATGTTTATTATATGAAAAAATTCATTCTTGTCACAAATTTTGCTATGCACATGTTGAACACATTCAGTAAAATGTATTTTCATGATGCATCTATTTTCACATTTATTCTAAATTTATGGCACAACTTTGCTTTTAAAATTGTTTAAAACATCATTCAGACTAATTTAGTCAAATAATTTCAATAATTGTTCCAGTTTAAAAAAATGCTACTGAAAAATCCTGGACTCTTGGGAAGAAATAAAGAGCTTCGACCCCCAGAAAAGACTTTGGCACCATTATATTTTAAACATAAAATTAAAAGTAAGTTGTAGAACAAAAGTATAAAGTTTGCAATTGATTTAAATTTTGACTGCTAAAACAGTTAAGACTTTAGTAAGCACTTCTAGAGTTTTTTTCTACAGTTTAAACACTTTGCTTGAAAGGAAGCATAACTATATTTTCAGAAAAGGTTCTAAAACCTTTAGTTAGTCTCAAACTGGCATCTTAAATACTTAAAACTTATATATGATACCAGGACCATACTTAATTTAACGATTTGAGGGTTTGGATCAGTTCTTATTAATATCAGTTTTAGTAACTACATGTAGAATGAAATTTTGTTACAAAGTTACAAATGGAAAGTAATAAAACTACATACAATTTAAACAAAACTTTTCTCCGTGTTCCTTTGGTTCATAGAACATAAATACATTTGCTTGTGGCTGAAACGTTCATATCTCTAAGCAACAGCAGGGAAGAAATTTCTTTGTAAAAATAAAGTAACTACTTAAGATCAATAAAGAAAAGTTTGTTTACTATATTAGAATGTTCGTAAAGATTTAGTTTTGTACCTGGATGCCACACCAACTAAAGACACAGCCTAGGGGAGTTTACTTTTAAGCCTCTACTGCAGAAATGACCATGCATTAAAAGAACTTATCTATAATAAGATTAAGTTCTACAGCCACCTAAATTTCTGAAAGCTTACTATGGATAGATTGAAGTGTATCACAAGATTATAAATGATTATTGTCTGCTTTTATATCTCAAACTTGGTTTGTTCCTCATTTTCTGCTGAGTGAACTTTATTAACCCCTGTTAGTAAAATCAGAGGCCATAACCACTAGGAGAAATAGAGAAGACAGAGGGGGGAAAGGACAGAGAGAAACAGAGAGAGAGAGAGGATTAAAACTGAGATTTTTCTAGTGCATCTACCATGTTCAATAGTCCAATTATAGATCTACCAGGGAATGAAGTTCAATAAGAAAAGAGAGTTAATGTTAATGTTTAAACTAGCTTAAGATTTGGCTTTCCTGAAGAAGAAAGATTATAAAACTGCACATAATCAGCTCTTGCATTCAATGAAGACATTTAGGATAACTTTCTTTACCTACAGGTCTGACTAGCCAGCTATCAGAAGTGGCAAAAGTATAGCTGGAACTTGCCAGTGTCAGTTTGGAGAAAGCGAAATGCTTTTTCTTTTTTTTTTGGGGGGGGCATTTACAGGATAACATTTTGACTCAAATAAATGGTGATAAGCTACTACAACTAATAAAAGATAGTAGTTCTGGCCCTTCACCCACTTAGTCTGTGAACTTTAACTTTCTCGTCAAAGCTTACCACTGGGCACCAGTGGACTGTAATTGTCACTTGGTGTTCCCTTAAAATAAGAAAAATCATAAAACACATGCTTATTCAGTTGAGTATGAGTACATCAAGATTCCTTATTTGGGTTATGTTTGCACAAGCGGAGGCAAAAATGGCCAGACTAATACTAGGTGTAACCAAAAGAGGGCATCATCTACCCTTAAAGTCCACACCAGAGTTCTTGTGGTTATAACAAACAAACAAGCAAACAACAACATCCCCTTAACCGCAAAGGAATGGCATCCATCGGCCGCTGGACTGATTTCTACATTCAGCACTCATATTTCCTGAAATGTTAACATTAGAAGCAAATATTTAGCATTTAGTATTTAACATTCACTTTTCTTGGCACCCGAAAGTTAATATTTTATAGGGCACTGAGAAAATTTCCCCTTAGAACATCAACTTGCATGGGGAAAATATGACAACTCCCTAATGGTGTCTTAACTAATAGGGGCTTATCTATCATGATGGATACAAGAAACAGGAAACAGTGGCTGAGATATCTGAACACATGGAGGACACAGTTAAATGCATTTATGGTATGTGAGAAGCAGTTTAAAGCAGCATTTTATGCCAACTTTAAGTAACAGAAGCCTAACAAATGTTCATTCTTTCAAGTGGGACAAAAAAGCCATCCTGACACTGTCCATATATTTATTTTCTGTATTTGTAAACATGCTCTATTACTTAAGTGATAGCAGGTAAGTATTTGGGGGCTTGTCCAACTCCCTTGTAACTGGTGAAATTTCTTCTGGGTGATATGGACGAGTAGTTTCAGGCTTTTAAGTGGAATGAACAAACAGGCTTCAGAAATTCACTATGCAGGAGAATTCATGACCCTTAAGACATCGACTTTAGCAATTAAATCCGAGAGGGTGGGGATGAGAGTTTCACTTTGTAGAGACAACTGTTCAGGAGGTGGAAATGTGAATTCTGAGAAAATGATCATTTAGGAGAGCAGATTTTGATCATCGTAAAAACATCACTACCACAAGCAACAAGTATGATTGCAGAAAAACCTGATGAGGAAAATAGGTAATTTTATAATTTCAGGTAAAGAACAGCAGCCAACCTAGTTTTATGGTAGATGAGTATGGGACTAAGATCTAGCAGGAAGGTCCCTCTCTTTAAAGGCGATACTAAAAGCAAGTACAAAATGTTTCTTCCTCACTCTGGGTCTAGAAGAAGACGCACTGCCTCGGGGAAAACCTGCAAGCCTCTTTATGTTTCTTTCTTTCAGAATACAACTAAACAGAGAAAAAAACAAAACCAAAAACCAAAAACCAAAACCCAAAAAGCAAAAACAGTTCGCAAACGTCTCCACTAGCTCCAGTCAAGGTACACCAGAGAAGCCCAAACCAGGGTTGCGAGAGCTTGGGGTGGGCTCGCGGCCGTGCCTCGCATTACAATCTAAACATTTCCACCTTGTGGTCGCGAGCGCCCGTTTCCCAGGGTGGCTCCGACCCTGGTTTCTCGGCCGAAGGAACCAAGGCCCAGATTCTGCGCCAGGCTTGTCACCCTGGTCCCAGAGATTCGGTTTCCTCCTGCGCCGCCACGTCCGCCCAACCACCTGTTACCCTGCGGGCCTGGCTAGTCCAGACACGACGTTATGAAACGAGCCGCTGCCCCGTCTCCGCGGTTAGGAGGTTGTGGCGGGGGGGAGAAGGGGCTGGGGGATCAGCCAGGGATGACAGAGAGCTTCAGGTCGCCGCTTGGATCTCCGCACGATGTTTACCCTTCCAGCCGCCTTCTGCCCACTTCCCTTTTCCTCCCCTGGAGGAGGAGATGGTTAAAGATTACACCGCTGTCGCGGCCACTTCAAAGGGCGGCTCGGGCAACCAAAGGTAAAGATAACGTTCTGGCAGCTCTAATCGGGGTTTTTGGCTGCTACATTTTAATCACTTCGTTTAAAAAAAAAAAAAAGAAGAAGAAGAAAGAAAGAAGAAAGAGGTTACTTCAGGCGGCGGTGCAAGGGATGCAGAGCTACTCCCTCTGGAGCTGGGGAAGTTGGGGTTCTCAGCTGGGAAAACACGTTTAGCTCACGTCCTAGTGGATCCGACCGGACGCGGACGGGAAGTTGGGAACCGGACCTGCAGGGCAGCCCGTTCTTGGGTTCTAGGCTCCGGGGGTACCAGTGCCTTACCCTCGGAGTAATTCTCCCTGCGACGTGCCTTGCGGTGGGCTGGGAAGTTGCCACGCTTTTGGAGGGTTGCACTTGAAACCGTTTCTCTGCGGGGCCCAGAAAGTGCAGGCGCACCGCCCTCGGAGGCATGAGCGTTTCCCTGGAGTCCAAATAGGTCTGGCCAAGATGCCCTTTGCAAACCTCCCGCCCGTCCGAAGCCGAGGCGCCCCCAGCCCTGTCCTCCCCCTCCCTGCCCAGCTCCGGGAGCGGGATGGGGCGCACTTACAGGGAGGAGATGAACACGCTGAGGTTGGAGGGCACCTCGGAGAGCCCCAGGTCGGAGCAGTCTACCCTGAGGAGCATCCTGCCGTCGGGCTCGCACTGACAGCGTGCCGGGCACCCTCGAGGCTGCGCGCCGGGCCTCGACGAGCCGTCCCCGGCCGCCAGCTGCAGCAGGACGGGCAAGGACAGGAGCACGCCGACCCGGGAGGTGTCCATGGTGCCCGGGGCAGGAGGACGGGAGCGGCACGCGGGCGGAGCACAGTGCCCGGGCTGCTGCCGACCCTCGCGCGCCACGCACAGCTCCGCGGGCTTCCGCAGCTCAGCCGGCGCCTGCCCCGCGGGGCGCCGCGCCCCTGCCCACCCGAGCGGGGGCGTGGAGGAGAAGCGCCGCGGAGCCCGGAGGTGCCCTCCGCCGCCGAGCCGGCCTCTGGCGCGGCCCTCGTGCAGCCGCGGCGGTGGCGGCCCGAGCACGTTGCTGCGGCGGGCGAGCTGCGCTGTCTGGAGCAGCATCTCCACTCGCACGCTTGTTTTTTAAAGCGCTCCAGCCCGAATTGCGCGCCCAGTGACGTCAGCGCAGCCGGGCTTCCCAGGCACCTCACGCCCGGCCCCACTTTCCCTCCTCCTGTCCCCTCCCTCCTTTCCCAGAGTCTGGGGCTGGGAGGCGGCAGGAGGCGGGGGGTGCTGGCGCTTTCTCGGCGATCAGGCTGAGGCTCCTCGGAGCCGCTTCCAGCGCCCAGCGCCGCGCAGGGCAGGCGACCCTTAGTCCTCAATCTGTCCCCGCGTCCTGATGATCCAGATGCGAGAGCCGAGACCTGCTGCAGAGCGACGCAGACAGACGCGCAGGGACCGAGGGATGTGGCACGCTTTCTCTGAGCCCGTTTCAACTAATGGATGGTATACATGGGGTGCTGGGCAAGCACCCCCTCCTCCTCAATTCTAAAGTCCTGCCCTCTCAAATAGTTACGTTATCAGGGTAAGGAGGCAAGAGTCCCTTGGCGAACGATGGGTGGGTGGTCTTTTTGCTCCTTACCTCACGCGAACTGTCTGGCTCGCTTTTGCCCTGAAATCAAAGTGCTAGTCAGAACGCTAAATAAATACAGCTCGGGGGTGAGCTCGCCTAAACTGCCTTCCTAACTCGTCCGGGGTGAGGGGGTCGAAATAACTACTTATTTTATGAGTGTTTTGGAATCTCATGAAAGCCACCTTTAGTAAAGCGATGTCAGACAGACAGACAGATGGCTATTTGCTTTTGTTCTGGGACCTTTCAGACGAAGTGGCCCTCCAGCGTTCTCTGGCTGAAGCGCGGTCCTTCAGGCAGGTGAGTCAGGCACTGGGCTCCGAGGATGGCTGCGGGGTGGCAGCGGAAAATGCACAGTCTCACCCACTTATCCTACCGTGAACCTGAAGAGTAAAGAAGGAAAATGACTCAGGGCGTCCTGAGAGAAGACCGCGATGGGGTGCAAGTCTCTCTCCAGATCTGTGAGAAAATGAGGATGATGGCCCAAGCCTGATACAACAACTCACAAAATACCCGATTTTCACTCTGGCCCACAAAGCCTCCTTGTTTCAGGAAGGCAGGGAACCTTTCTGGCTTTCAAGGCCCCTCTTAATCTTCTCCCGCTTAGACTGTTCAACCTAGTTTCCCATATAAACAGATGAACTTTACACTTGGGAAGATTTTTTTTCTTTGTGTATCTGGTGTATTTACCCTCCTTAATTTATCCAGTGATCCTCAAACTTGGCTGATCATCTGCTGAACTTTAAAAAAAAAAAAGCTAGATTCCAGTAGAAAAATTTGTATTCTTACCAAGCTCTCTTCTTGGATGAATCTGATCATTAGCAAATTTGCAATTCTCTGGATTAGAAGGAGGGAGAGAGAACGGTTATATATCACAGATATCCTTCCCAGTTCGCAACTAAAGGAACTGTGGCACCAGTGGGCACCAGTGGACTGTAACTGTCAGTGGCTCAGGGATTTTGGAAAACTTGACCGTGGCAACTGGAATAGTAATCTGGATATCAGGGCAGAGCCCCAAGGTGGCCTGTTGCCCTGTTTGTCCCTGTGCACACCCCATCCACTCCCAACTCTTTGCTTATTCTCTCATCTTCCCTTTTCTCAGCATTCCTTAAACATTTATAGAATGTCTATTTATTGCCCATCTCCTTCCATTTTTCCTTTTAATCAGTCCTTAAATTATCTGTTTTGTAAGCACAATTCAAGTTATTCTTTCTGTGGAACCTCCTGTGACTATAGTCCACATTAATTATCAATCAACATATATTCATAGAACAGCTACAATCTGGATGCAGCGGTGACCAGGAGAGTCCGGGCACCTGTCTTCGTGCATTCTAAAGGGCATGAAGGTCCCGAACAGGAATCTCAAGGTTGATGAAATAAAAGTATGTTATAAATGCCACATAGTTTAGCTCTGAGGTTTTCTTGAATGTGTATTTGTTTTGTTTTGCCCATTTTATTGTGATCACATGGAGGTAGGGATTACATTACTTGTTTCTTCTTTCCCTGAAGAATGCAAACTATGGACTCACAGTAGCGAATCCTTAACAAATATTTGTCGACTGACTGATCCATCAACGTGGGCATCCAAGATGACATGTCCACCATCTGTCTGCGGACTTTAGGCAATGCTCTTTTCCACCTTGGGGTTGCTCAAAAAACATGGCACTTTGGTTGTGGAATTAACCTAGCAGAATTGGATCTGAATCTAAGTTCTGCCAGTTGCAGGTTGTTTGAGTCACCTTCTCCATAAAAGAGGGATTTTATCCATCCTATATTTTTGAGGATGATTAAATGTTAATGTTTGGAATTTGACCCATAACAGAGTAGATGTTCAAACTTTGTTACTCCATTTCCCCTTCTCTTCAGGAATTAAACCTTGTTCAATTCATGTAGAGCAGAGGAATTTCTGATTTAATTAAATAGAGGGGACAGCTATGCTGGATCAGGCCAGGTGATGGACATCTGTTAACTTTTTTAAGTTTTGCATGCCCAGGATTTCCCCCCTCCCTTTCTAGTAGGAGGAAACTGCATTTCCAAACCTTAGTTTATGGTGGGGCTGTCCGTCATGTGGTGCATCTTCCTGCCCCAGAGTGGGGAGTTGACCCAAGCAAAGGAAAGGATTGTCAAGGACCCTGGGATGAGGATCTTCTCTTCTCCGCTTTCTTGAGGTATTAGGACAAGGATACCTGGAACTCATGGGAGCAGCTGTTCTGCCTTGGGGAAGAAGCCCATTGAGAACTAAACATAGACATTAGGAAGCAGAGAAATGGAATCGTAAGGTCCTCTTTTAAGGACCTCTTAAGGTCCTCTTTTAATGGAGTAGAAATGGCATCTGGATCTGATGCCATTTCTACTCCATTCCCTCCCAATTGATGATTGTTTTGTTGCTTGTGCTAATGAGGGAAGATTTAGTTGTGATCATTTGCAATCAAGAATCCTCAGTAAAGCACAGGGAACTTGAATATTCTTGGCGATCTGATGAATCCTTAGGATCTTGTAGATATTATATAAATAGTACAAAATATATTATATATATTTCGGGTGTATGGGTGGTTCAGTGGTAGAAAGCTCACCTTCCATTTGGAAGACCTGGGTTCAATTCCAAGACCATGCACCTGAAAAAAAAATTGTATAAATATATATCAACCTACAGGATGAAAATTAGAATGATCAGGTAGTGGAGATTTTATTGCTGAATGAATATATATTAATCATTTTATCTTAGCTAATAAAGATGAAAATACAACTAGCTAGAGCCCTTGCACATGAGAAAAAAAAAATCTCCAGAAAAGCTCCTGAGCAATTGTGTCTCTGCTTTGTGGCAAATTACCATTCAATTTATAAGTTCAGATGCATCCAATTACATGATAATGACCATCAGAGTTGATGCAGCTTTTACACTCATATGTTCTCACTAGGCCCTCACCTTATAAGATAGATATTATTCTTACCCCATATTTATAAACGGGAAAGGCACACGGCTTTCCTAATGGTAACTAGCAAGTTAGCGATGGAACCAAAATTCTAAGTTAAGACTTTTGGCTTTAGGTCTCACACCCTTTCCAAAGTCAACAAAACTGTTGAGACTTCTTGCCACAAATAGACTTAAACTGGATAGGACCTTGGACTTACTATCATTTTATTGAAAAAAAAAATCAAATATTTTTGTAAAGAAAAATAGAGTCTTTTGGGACTCAGTGAAACTAGATGGAGCAGAGAATGGTGGCTTTTAAAAAAAAAAAATTATTATTTTATGTGACCAGTGGGGACATGTAATTTTCAACCTTACTTTTTTTTTAAAGAATTTTTTTTCAGGTTTCTCTCATTAACCAGGAGTGCATACTGATGAGATGGCAGATAAATGACAATAACGCCCTCACATGTGATAGTAACTTTGTAGGCTAAAGTTAGATCATTTAGTATTTTGTATAGGTGAGATGTTCTGATTTATGATTTTGGAAAGTATCTCAGTGTGAATGATTTGCTGTGTTATAAAATATCTCATGCCAGGTCGGAAACCATTCTCTACTTCTTAGATCCTTGGATGGCAGGTTCCTAAAACTGTCTCTGGTAAAGTTGTCTAGTACGTGTCTACTTTCTGGGCTTGCTAAATGGATGTTTTCCTAATTCTTTAATCTTTGATAAAAGTCCACATCTAAAAAGCATTCACGTACACCACAAGAATTACTAATAAGCTTAGTTGAAGCATGCCAGGATAATTTTAGTTAACAGGTAAGTCAATATTTCTTTTACAAGTATAGTGAAATAGTGTTTACACAACTGGTGGGCTATTATGGACTTATTTAACTTGTTTGAAAGAGTATAGAGCCCATTATTTGCCCTGCTCATTTTACATTCATGATATAATCAGGCTTATGCTGAATTTCTTAACTTCCTTTCAACAACAAAGTCTAATTAATTGAAAAGGGAGTAGGAGGATTTAAGAATAGAGATCTATTTTCTTTCAAAATTATTTATTTTGTGAGAAAGCATTAGCTCAGCTAATTCATTACTTTGAAATAGCCTATTATGTAAAATCAATCGGATCTGTCTTTGATTTTATCCAAAATAAAGGTGACCTTTAAATATATCCACATGTTCACAATGTGCTAAAAGAAAGGACAGTGGTATATGGTATTATCAATTATTTAGCTCATTTTGATCTCCTCGTCTAATTTCATGTTTGGTAACAAAAACGGTTCTACTGGTCTGCAGCCTGCTTGCTGAGAACATGTGTCCAAACTTACATGTAAACCAGGGGTAGGCTTTTATTTTTTCAGATGAAGATTAAAACTAATGAGAAAAAATATTAAAGTACTTGAAATTAAGTAATCTTCTTGTTTATTTAAGTGCTTTATTTAATTTTGTCAGATACCACCTAGTGTCCAGAAAAACTTTCCCATAAGCCTAACGTGGCTGATCTTTCTTTTGTCTCTTTAGAGCTACAGTTTTAGGTTTTCAAACTGTCTGTCATGACCACATGCCCGTATGTAAAATGGCAGGGCTCAGACTGAGTTTTGAACCAACCTCCAAAATAATGAGGGGCTAACAGGTTCCCCTTTGCAGAACTATTTGCCACACAACCTATCCCTGGAATATATATATCTAAGAAGTAGAGAATGGTTTCCATCCTGGCATGAGATATTCTATAACATAGCAGATCATTGGCACTGAGAGACTTTCCAAAATCATCCACTTACAGCCCTCATCTGCAATTCTGAAATTCTAAGAACTCTGAAAAGGGAAAGGGTCTTTGAAAAATATTTGGTGGCAAATTCTGAACAGAACTTATGTGAGGCTATTTATAATCTTTATTTCTCTCATTTGTATTAATAATTATTCAATTTGCTGCAGAAATATTAATGTGTTTGATTGAGGGTGCTTCCTCGGATCCCACTGGGGATTTTATATATTTGCTATCACTCTTAATATATTCTATTGTTGAAATCTTTCAAAATTTTCATTCTGAAACATTTGTGACCTTGAGGTTTTGGATTTAAGGAATTAGGGACCTGTAAACATTAGCATACCCTGGAATAGCTATCTCATAAACAATTAAAGAAAGAAAGAAAGACAGAGGAAAGACAGACTAGAATTCATTGGATGAATTCATTGGATGAGGAAAAAGTGTGAATACCATCAATAGCGACACCCAGAGAGAAGAGAAAGCAAGTGGGAAGCCGAGGTGAGATGAGTCTCCATTACTGGAGCACAGGAGATGGTAAGAGGCAGAACCTCCTGTCGTTTTGCTCTGAGTATATATTTGTAAAATGGTTAGTAGAAAGAGTTTCACCATTCTATATATATTAGAAATTAAGTCTGTCAAACATTGGCAAGCATATTCCAGAAAAAGAAAAAGTGTTAAGCAGAATAGTTAAATTGCATAGAGAAGGAATTGTAGAGTTTACCTAGAAGAACAAATTTATGGATTTTATTCTGTGGACATGAACAATATATAAAGTAAAATAAACAAATGTAGAGCATGCTATTTACCCAAATGCTTTATTTTCATAAGTCTGGTGCATTTTAATTGAGTAGGTATAGTAGCATTTCATTGCAATTACAATCCCATAAAGTAGGGCAAAATATATTGCACAAACATTGTGGTTCAAGTCAATGAGTCATAGTTAAACATCGTCCAGATTACTGCAATTAAAATTTACAGAAACCTTTTGCTGGGTGTTGTTAGGTTTGTGGATTAATAAAATGAGTCTGTTTGTTTTCATTTTTCTTTAACAAGGAACAAAATTTTTATTTTAAATTTCGTAGATTTTCTTCTACATACACAGTAGACTGGCAGTTGGCAAAAAGAAACCTCATTGGGGTTTCAAAAATATAGTATAAATACATTTTCAAAGAGACAATCCCTTTCATTTCCTGGAGTGAAACCATCACTCCATTTGTACACTTCTCTATGCTTCTCCTATTCCCATTTTCTCCCTAACTTCCACAGGGCTGGTAAAGGCTGGGATGGTTTAGAATTGTTGACTCATTTATCTGTTAGAAAGACCGCATGGTGTAGTAGCACAAACACATGACTGGTATTACCAGGTTCAAATCTCTGCTTTGTCATATATAAGCTGAGGACCTTGGAGGAGCAACTTCATCTCTGAGTTCCAGTTTCTTCATCTGCAAGATAAGAATGACTGTACCAAGTTTACAGAGCTGTTACAGAATGAGCGCTCATGTGTACAGGGCTTGGCATGCAGTAGGCACTTAATATAGTTCCTTAGCAATGAGGGACTTTCATTCTTTTCCTAAAAGTTTTCTCCTTAAAAAGGTCTATTCAACTCTATAGCTATAGGAGGACTGAAACAGGTGAATAGATCTTTCACTTTCTTTCTGTTGCTAATGACATGATTAATTTGAACATTTACCATGGTTTCACATGAAAGCGGAGTGTGCCACAGAATTTTAGGGCCACTTCAGTTGGGAGCATTTACTAGGGCAACAGTCTCACTGAGTTAACATTTAGCAGGCTCAGTGTGGGAACTTTCAACATGCATGAATCTAGTAACGCCTCAATTGCCAGAATGTATTTATTCCAAAGACAACCATATCCAGTAGATACCAAGCACTGGGAAAAGGAGATGAATAAATATAGCACCTGCTTTCAGTAATTATTTGTTCAGGCAGACATAGAAAATTGATCATTAAAATGCAGTATGAAGACAGGGATGAGAATATATGCTGTTGATGTAAAAAGGAGGGAGCAGCTAACCCTATCTCATAGAAAGGTTTCATAGTAAAGGTGATGTTTGGAGCAGGTTCTTGAAGGATAAGCAGGGATTTGTTAAATGAGGAGGAGTGGAAGGACCTTCCTGGAAGTTGGATGGAGACAAATGGTGTGTAAATTTTAAAGAATGATTAGCATAGCTGTAGCTGAACATGTGTGAGACTTGAGAGACTGACCTAAGGTGAAGCTGGAAAGATTCACACAGGCAGAGGTATGGTAAAAAGGATGTTGCATTCCATGTTATTAAGCTTGGATTTGATTATGGGTACAACAGGGAGTCAGGGTTTCTTTAAGCAGGGAAATGTTATAATCATATTTCATCTCTGGGAAAAAGACCTCTGTTGTCAGCATGGAAACTGTTGGAAAGTTAGAGATGAGTGATAGAAGCATGTACTAATTTACTTGCAAGGTGAGGAATGCTAGAATCAGGATGTAGTCATAGACATGTGGAGAGGCAGGAGTTAGATTCCTGAGATATTTTAGGGCAGAATTGTCAGGACTTGGTGACTATGGCACTGGTGGGGACAAAGAGTTTGTAATGGTGCCTTTAATTTAGGCAATTGAGGGAATGAAGATTATTTACTGCATAATTTTACTTACCATTTTTGGGTACTTGTTTGTGCCAGGCATTGTGCTAAGTGATAAATATATTTCCCCCCATTAATGCCTCTCAACAACCTTGTGAGGTGAGTATAATTATCTTGTTTTAATAAATAAAGAAAGGAGGCCCACAGAAACGAAAATGACTTTCTAAAGTCACTCTGCCGAATAGAGTTGACATTGAATGTTTGATAACCTGACTCCAAAACCATCCTCTTAAGTACTGGAAGAGGAAGCAGATTTTGAGAAGAGGATACCAAATTTTGCTTTGGACATGTTGAGTTTGCAGTTGAGAAAATGTTCCAAAAATCCTACAGGGTGCTGACGTCACAGCTTCAAATCTTCTTGTTATGGATTCTCTGACTTGAGCCACACATGAATTCTTGATTACAGACTTGCTGCAATAACTTTTGTGTTAGAGTTACTCTCTCCCTGTGGCAGAGCAGATGCAGGCTCTAAAACCCCCAAGCTCAGGAGCTGTTAGTATTCTAACCAGTTATGATGGGAAACAGTTTTGGCAAGTGGATTTCTAGGATTCTTTATTCTGCTTGAAATTTTTCAGTCACATTATGGCTAAAAAAGCTTTTTTTTGATTGAGAAAACTCTTCACATACATATTTTCTATGCATGGTGCACAATCAATGGCTCACAATATCATCATATTGTTGTGTATTCATCACCATAATCATTTTTTTAAGAATATTTGCATCACTCCAGAAAAAGAAATAAATAGACAAAAGAAAAAACTCATACATACCATGCACCTTACCCTTCCCTCTCATCGATCACGAGTGTTTCCTTCTACCCAACTTATTCTACTCTTTTCCCTCTATCATTTATTTATTTATTTATATCCATATTTTTCACTCATCTGTCCATACCCTGGATAAAAGGAGCATCAGAAACAAGGTTTTCACAATCACATGGTCACATTGTAAAAGTTATATAGTAATACAATTGTTTTCGAGAATGAAGGCTGCTGCAAGACAGCTCAACACTATCAGATACTTCCCTCCAGCTACTTCAATACACCATAAATTAAAAAGGGATATCTATATAATGCATAAGATTAACCTCCAAGATAACCTCTTGACTCTGTTTGAAATCTCTCAGCCACTGAAACTTTATTTTGTCTCATTTCTCTCTTCCCTTTTTTGGTCAAGAAGGCTTTCTCAATCCCTTGATGCCGAGTCCTGGCTGATCCTAGACTTTCTGCCCATGTTGCCAGGGAGATTTACACCCCTGGGAGTTATGTCCCGTGTAGAGGGGGTGGGGAAGGCAATGAGTTCACATGCTGAGTTGGTGTGGCTAAAATTTGATGCATTTTGAAGGGAGAAATGTCTCTCCCCCCGCCCCCTTTTTAAATCGTACTGAGCTTCATATATTACTTGAATAGTTTTTTAAACATTTCCTTTTATATAGTGCTTTTACATAATCCTTTTTGAATCATCAGGTGCTAACATAGTTTCAGAAGGCATTCTATAAATGTTTGGTAAATGAATTTTAAAGAGAATATGAGCTCATGGTAGAAAAATTGGAAAATAAGCAAGTATAGAACAAAATAAAAATCATCCACATTTTGACTACTTGAAGATAATTGCTAACATTTTATCTATTTCCTTTCAGTCCTTTTTGGATGTATGTATTTTTTACTTGTTTTGATAAATTTCCATTTACAGTAGTAAAAATATTTTCCCTTATCATTACTTATCTTTGTAAACACCAATTTTTATGTCTTTGTGATAGATTATTCTCCCTATCCTCCAGTTGAGGAAACTGAAGCTCAGAGAAGTTGAAAGACTTCCCTGAGTATGTGGCAAATTTGCCTTTGTCCTATACACTATGTGATCTCTTAATTCAGCAAGGAAGTTTCAAAATGTAGACAAATAACCATACTAGATTGTAGCACATGGGGAACTCATTTGGACACATTCAAAGGGCTGAAAGAGTTTGGACACAGTAAGGAGAATGTGCTGGTTTGAAGCTATTATATACTCCAGAAAAACCATGTCCTTTACTCTTCATTCAATATTTCTGGGTGGAATCTTTTTGATTGTTTCTATGGAGATATGATCCACCCAATTGTGGGTGGTGACTTTTGATTAGATGGTTTCCATGGACATGTGTCCCCACCCATTCAAAGTGGGGTTGCTTACTGGAGCCCTTTAAGAAGGAGCCATTTTGGAAAAAGCTTTAGACTTACCAGAACAGACAGAGACCCTGGGAAGCTGTTGAAGATTCCTGGAGAGAAAGCTAGCAGATGTCGTCAGGTGCCTTCCCAGCTGAGAGAGAAACTCCAAACATCATTGGCCTTCTTGAAACAAGGGATCTTTTCCTAGGTGCCTTAATTTGGACATTTTTGCAATCTTGCCTTAATGTGAACATTTTAATAAATTTACCTTAATTTGGACATTTCATGGCCTTAGAACTGTAAACTTGCAACTTGAGAAATTCCCTTTTTAAAAACTGTTCCATTTGTGGTATATTGCATTCTGGCAGCTTGCAAACTAAAACAAAGTACTTCCTGCTGGTGGAATCAGGAAGGCTTTGTGGAAGAAGTTGTGTCTGAGATGAGTCTTAAAGGATGGGCAGCAATCTGACATTGAAGGAAGTTATTTTGGAGTCAGGGACAGTACAAGCAAAGAGATGATGGCAGAAATGCTTCAAACCTGTTTGGTAGAGATAATGATTAATTCAATTAAGATGTAAGTCTAGAAAAATTTAAGGTTGGACAAGATTGAGCTGAAGTTCAGATCTCTGTAGGTGAATGAATAGGAAAGGAACTTGGTCATAATGACTTAGGAATCTCCCTTTGGCAGCAGGATCTGGGGCTGCTTGGAAGGAGAAGGTGACACAGAGACCACTGATTCAACACATAATTAGTCAGCCTCATAGTGATGTGTTGAACACACAGTTAGAAGAATATAACAGATAAAGTTTCTGAGATGGCCGATTAGGAGGAAGTTAGTGCTATTTCAAAATGAGCAGATTTGGGGAGGAAGAGTTCAGAATTGAATGTGGTTGAATTTGAGTAACCCAGGACACAGCTTCAGGCTGGTGCTTCAGAGAGAAGGCAGGGTAGATGCCCTTCCATCTGGGAATTTTGGTTGATGAGGTGATCAAGGATGGTGTTAATACTGAAAGGTGAAGGATGCATGCATCAGAACTGATGAAATCACAGAAGAAGAAACAGTAGATAAGTAGCTTATATTTATTGATTACTAACTACACTTCAGACACTGTTCTAAGCGTTCTCACTGATATTATCTCACTAATCCTCACAATCTCGTGAAGTAGATGCTATTAACATCCTTACTTTATGAAAATCTGTTTTATAGATAAGGAAATTGAGTCCCCAGATCACACAACTAGAAAGCGTTTGATCTGAGATTTAATCTCAAGGGGCTGACTCTAAACGCCTTCTCTACACTGCTTCCCAGACAGAATAGTGAAACAAACCTGAGAAACATCAGCATTCAGAGGCGAGATCAGGAGAAGGAGTCAGCAGAAATCAAAGAGTGGTTGGGAAGGTGGTTGGAAATCCAGGAGAGGACACAGACAGACTGGCAAGAAGGATAGGTGGGTACTGTGTGAAATGCTACAGGCATGTTGCCTCCGGTGAAAGGTATCTCGTTGTCGGTATGAACAGCTGTCCATGGAGCACGGAGGCTGCATTTACATGCATGAGCTGGTTTGAAAAAAGTTCTGTTCAGTTACTTAACTGGAAAATTATTTAGACGTAATATGGTTATTATTGATAATCGTCTGTGCCTACATTTTGAATGTATTTGATAATAGCTTTCTGCTCAGTTTTCCAAAACCAAGATTAAGTAAATAATCAGTGGAAATTTAGTATAAGTAAATTCTTTAATAATTTTGAGTAGGTGGGGGAATGAGTCATTCGAAGGAGAGAAAAGTCTGACTCATGCTTTTTGCTGAAAATAAATTCATCAAATAATTTTGAATATAAGTGAAAAGAACGTGTAACCGGAGTTACACTGTGATGAGTGCTATATGTGACTGTTTTGGGAAACAAGAGTTATTAATGAGAGACTAAAATGAAATAGCATGCAAGGATAATCTCTGTTTCTTAGAATGGTTTTCTCTACTATTGACTTGTTTAGCAATCCTTCTTTTCAGGTATAGATGAAGTAAACATTATTAGAAACTCTAGTAAAATTATTATCTATTGGGAGGGCCGCGGTGGTTCAGTGGCAGAGTTCTCGCCTGCCGGTTCGATTCCTGGTGTCTGCCCATATGAAAAAAAAATTGTTATTTATCCTCTATTAGTAGGGTCCAGTTTTCTTCTCTATCTGCCTTTTTCCTTTAGGCATTTCTAGCTTTCGTTAGTTTTCCTTTGCTTGTGAAACTGTGTCATTGTGAAGGGAGCTTGTTGGCTGACAAAGAAAATGGAGCCAAGAATCAATATTAATAAATGGAAGGGGGATAATTTTTGCGGCAAGAAGAGAGTTTTGGCACACAGGATTTTAATACCTCCATTTCAAGGCTGCTTTGAATGGTGTGAAGGTGTGTGTGTGTCTCCGCCATAGGGACGGGTGGCTATGCTAAGGGGCTGGACTTCCTTAGACACTTACTCAGTTGTAATCTCTTAGCAGAACTGTCAATGTTTTCTGCAGAATGTAAAGAACCTCTTGAACTGTGAACACTTGAGTGCCAAGTCACTGTGGGATTCAATTGTTAATCAAAGCTGATGCTGGCTTCTAATATCAGCTTATATGTTTGTCCGTATGTAAAATGCTGGAAAGGGTGGCATTTTTCCATTAAAATGAAAGTGTTTGACAAACATGTTTTCTATTTCATTACCAAATGCTTTTCAACCTTCACACTGAGAGCCAGTGTTCATAGCCCAAGACAGAACATGCGATGAGAACCTGACATGGAGCCCTTTTTGGAGGAACAGGTATATTAGTCATGGAGAAAGAGAAGGTTGACTTCCACAGTGGCTTGGCACTAGAGTGTTCACAGTTCAAGGGGTTCTTTACATTCTGCAGAAAACATTGGTAGTTGTATTAAGAGATTACAACTTGCAGTTTTGGGAAATGGAGAAAAATATAAAAGAAGAGACCATTTCAAAAAAAAAATGTGTTACTTAGTTTATTCTGAGGTGTAATTGGAAATTGTACAAAATACAAATTCTCAAGTAATTTCAACTTTCTTTAGAAACTGAGATAAGCAAATTTTTCAGTGAAGGACATTTAAAATATAAAATTTTTGTTTATTTTACATAATTTGGGTAAGACAAAGAAAATAATGTAAAAAATCTTGGGTGGAAGAGTATTTAAAAGAGCATTTCCTTAGGTGGTATATTTAGAAAAGTGAAGGAAGACTGTTATAGTCTAGTAATCTTTAATTAATGTCTCTGGCTAGTATAACATAAGTTCTTTATTTTGTGGGTGTCATGTATTTTTATTGGCTAAATTTGGTAACCGTATGTGATGGGGGTTTAAATATTTTTCTTTTTTTCATCACATAGCTGTCTGTGTATTCATCACTGTGATCATTTTTAGAACACTAGCATCACACCAGAAAAAGAAATAAAAAGGAAAAAGCTCATACATCCCATCCCCTTACCCTTCCCTCTTATTGACCACTAGTATTTCAATCTACCCAATATATATTTTTTTACCCCTTATCACCTCCCCATTATTTATTTATTTTTTTATCCATACTTTTTTTATGCATCTATCTATACCCTGGATAAAGGAAGCGTCAGACACGAAGTTTTCACAATCACACAGTCACAATGTAAAGCCATATATTATACAGTCTTCTTCAAGAATGAGGGCAATTAAACATAGTTCAATGGTTTCAGGTACCTCCCTCCAGCCCCTCCAATATACCATAAACTAAAAATGGTATCCGTATAATGCATAAGAATATCCTTCAGGAAACCTCTCAATTCCGAAATCTCTCAGCCACTGAAACTCTACTTTATCTAATCTCTCTCTTCCCCCTTTTGGTCAAGAAGGCTTTCTCGATCCTATGATGCTGGGTCCTGGCTCATCCTGGAGTCCTGTAGAAGATAAGCTCGGCCAATTTGCTGACCAGAACTCCAGGATGACTTTGGATAAGAATTAGAATTTCTTGAAGTACTAGAGGATATTGAAAAAAGAAATCAACAAAATGAAAAGCATGATTAATAGAAAGAAATGAGAGGGAATTTCATATGCCTGTATCTCCCCCTGCCCCCCATTGGCTATATAATGTAGGGCCAATAGTCTAGACTGAAAAACTGGGTTGTTGTCATTTTATTGAAAACTTTTATGAAAGAAGAGATGCTATTCCCATGCTTTAGAATTTGAATTCTCATGTATATTAACTGTAATTCCAAAGAATTGCAAAATGCATAGTAAGTTATTGCTCCCGAACGGAAGCAAGAATGGGAATCCTTGGAAGAAAGAGTAATTCGTTGCTGCTTAACTCGTAGTTTAAATTGTCATTTGATGTGCAAAATAAACTTTAGCTTGCTTAGTGGCATATATGTATGTAGATATGTATACGTATACAAAGTACTATATGCTAGGACAATTAAATGTGCTGTAATAGATTTTGTTTCGTAAGAAAGTTTAAAAAATTTAAAATTGATCTACTCAAATGCCAGAACCCTTAAGGCTTTAATTATATCCAGGAGGTTAACTAACATCTATTTTAGCCGAGGAAAACTGTTCCTTCATCATTTTCATGTCAATAAATAGTAATTGATGCCTCCTATGGCAAGACACTGTTCTAGATTCTGGAGACGCAGCAAGCAAAGAAAACAGAACCGAATCCCTTCCTTCTACTTTCCAGGAAGAGTTTACATTCTAGAGAGGCAGACAGTTAACAAGTAGATAAATAAAATATGTAGAATGTCAGGTGGTTTTAAGATAAGGATGGAGAGAAAAGGAGAGTGAAGGCAGGGAAGTGAATTGTGATTTTAAGTAGAATGGCCAGTGAAGACCCAAGGAAGTGAGAGAACGAGGCACACAGGTATCTGCTGAAGGAGTTTTCCAGGCAGAAAGCAAAGGTGCCAGGTGGACAGGAGCAGCCTAACATACGTGAGGAACAGCGATGAGGCCAGGTTGGCTGGACTGTGCTGAGAATGGAAGGCAGACTAGAAGAGGGTATCCGCTGGCCATCGTAAGGGCTTTGGATTGTGTTCTGAGTGAGATACAGAGCTCTTGGAGGGTTCAGAGCAGAGGAGTGACTTAGTCCGATGTACATTTAAAAGGGTGACTGCTAGATGAGGAATAGATGATTTTTGGGCAGGGATAAGGGCAAAAGCAGGAGGCTATTTTCCAGGTGAGGGCAGGGGGCTTGGACCACGATGGTAGCAGGGGAGGTGATGATGGGGCGGGGTGGGGGTGGGTTAAGGGGTTGGATTCTGGATATGCTCTGAAAACAGAGCTGACAGGCTTGCTGAAGGCTGAGATGTGGGGATGTGTGGGACAGAAGGAGGGGTCAAGGAACAATTCAAGGTTTTTGTCCTGAGCAGCCGGAAGGATGAAATTGCCACTGGCTGAGATGGGGGAAGACTATGGGGAGAAAAGGTTGGAGGCAAAGTAAAGAAGTTTGGAATTGGACATGTTCATTTTGAGAGCATATTAGATGCCTAAATGGAAACACTGACTATACAGTTGAATATATGTGTCTGGCATTCAGAGGGAAAACTCCAGGCTGGGCATTTCAATTTGCCAATTGTCAGTCATGAGAGTTTTTGAGATCCCTAAGTGCCGCTGATAGCTTCAGCTGGGCCGCGCGACCGGTACACTGGGTGGGTTTGGGGCGAGCTCGCAGGGAATTAACCTGGGTAAGCTGGAGCCGGCGCTTTCCCCAGCCGGCGGTCGTGAGTAAAGTCTTCACTGAGGCCAGATACGGGTTAAAGCTTTTATTGTTACACTCTGAGATGGGCCACCCGGGAACCCGAGGAGTGAGACGTCTGGGGTCCGAAGACCCTGGGGCTCGGACGACCCAGAGCGGGGTAAGCGTGGGGCTTAAGTACTCTCGGGGAGGGGTGGAGTCTTGGGCGCACACGTCAGGGGGAGGCAGCCACTCACACAAGCTTAGCGGCAGTTGCTAGGCAGAAGGGTATGTTTCGGGGATAGGGAAGTATAGAGAAAAACAGGAAGGACTGTTGTTTTGTGGTGGGCTATGGAAATGGGCGGTCTACGACAAGAGGGGGAAGGGGGAACAGTGAGCTAGGTTATAGATATGGGGGGCAGAGAGTGAACATAGAGAGGGAGAGAAGGATTAAAAAATTCTAAGTATGGCTAGGCTCCAGTCCCTGAGAAATATGCCACAATTTCTTTCCTTTTTCTTTTAAAAGAGCACACTTGTGTGACAAGTGGCGGGCGTGAACCTTTGCTGGGAGGGGTAGGGATGAGATTCCCCTTGCACTTGAGGCTCAGAATTTCAGGGGAAGGGTGTGTGCTGAGCCGACCCTTATGCAAATCTCATGTGCCCCAGAAGAGCCAGAGGAGGCCTGTTAGAGTGGCCCTCTTCTGCGGCTACTTTGTGCCGCACCCAGCGGTACCCATCTGGTAGCCTTTCGGCGGCCCCAGATGCATGCTCTCTGGTGACGTGCAGCCCCCGTAGGGGAATGGAGAGAGGCAGGGAGTGGCGCAGGCATAGGCAGGCAAGGCCAGAGCCGCAGCAGCGCAGTGCCGACTGCACAAGATGGCCAGTCTTGAGAGCGACACCAGTACCTCAGGGTGATCAATCCTGAGGGTGAGCAACACTAGCGAGTCAAACCTGCGCCTGGCGACGATTCTCGGCATCTGAGAAGGGGTTCTGGAGCTCTAGAGTTGCGAGAGCTAAGAGCTTTGTTTCTCGTTTATGGCGGGAGATTTTCGAGAAAAGACACTTGAGCAAGAAAAGGATAACAATGAAAATTAGTAGAAGGATGCCGTAGAAGATAAGATTGGAAGGCTGGAAAAGAGAAGAGAATTTATGGAGGAGGTCCGAAAGGAGAGAGCTAGAAAGTTTAGGTACAGATAGGTTTTCTATAGCTAGAATTTGAGTTTGAAGGCTGTGAGTATAGTTCCAGAATGAATTATAGTAAGCAGTAAACATCCAATCGCGCAGGGTGAGGCGAGGACGAGAGGTGTTGACAAGTACAGGGGTGACACAGAGACAAGAGAAAGGGTAGCACCCATCACAGGTGGCGGTGGCTACTTCATACAGGGCTTCAATATCTAAGGCTAGCAAGTCAATTTGCTGTTGCAAGTTAAACAGGGCTTGGTGGGTTAGGGAATTGAGTCCTGCCTGTAAGGACAGGGCCGAGGCGGTGGAGCTGGTAAGGTTGTTTATGACAGAAGCGGAGGTGGAGGTCTGGGTGAGCGCGACGGCTGCCGTGACCGAAGCTGCAACTGAGGCAATGATGGCTGCAGAGATGGCAGCGGTGATGCCGAAGTCTCGTGTTTTAAGTGGACTGAGTTGATCGACGGAGCTATCCATGGGCAGTGCAGGAGCGACCCATCTGGTTGCGTTGAGGGGGATCCACAGGAGTCTAGGTTGAAGTACTATGAAAACTACTGAGAAAGAGGTATTAAGGTAGTTAAGTAGGTGACATGTGTCCGGGCAACTATAGTGTGAGCAGGAAAGGAAGTAGAACGGAGGGCTTAAAAAGACTGTGGAGGTGAGGTTTTCGCTGCCAAGAACATTGAACACATAGTAGCCTGAACCGATAACCTTGTTACCTACAGTCGGGGGTTGCTGGGTGCTGTTGAAGGTGACTAGGCGCCATTGGGATTCTACTGCTCCGAGGAAGGGGCGTAGGTCTAGGCAGCTGAGGTTTCCACAGAGAGAGAGATGGGTGAAACCGCTGGTACCATAAAGAAAGGGGGGGTTATAGGGAACGAAGAAGTTATATTTGGAAGAGTTGAAAGTTCGAGGGGGAGAATGACACAGAAGCCACGGGATTTCTGCGAAGGAGGTTGAGGGTGTAAAGCTGCTAGGCGAGCAGAGGGGAACTGGGGGCCGTGCCGGTGGGTGTGGACGAGTTTGGTTATAGCCGGGTGCAGTTCCTCTAGCTGGCCAGGTTCCTGTGAAAAGGAGGGCTTCATTGGGGGTGTTATGGGAGTTTTTATTGAGTATTCCGGCGCTTATGGTTCGGGAGTAGATAAGGTGGATACAATTGGGCCATTGAGGAGAACACGGGAACCCGTTTTCTGCTTGTCCTGAAAGATTAGCGAACGTGAGGTTGAGTAGTTTGTTGTTTGGCTGGGAGACTTCGGGGAAGGCTTGCATTGACGAATTCTGCAAAAAGGTAAGGTTAATTGCTAAGGCTTCGGGAGGGGGAGAGAAGTTAGGGAATAACGAGAGGTTGAGAGGCGCACTAGTGGGGAGAACATTGGGATCACACGGGAGATCCAGTAGACAATTATTGACAAATAGTTGCGGGAATGTGGGGGAGTCGGGGGTGATGAATAGCAGTCCCGGTGGGTATTGGACTGCGGCCCACACCTCGCTTTCAACAGGTTTTCCTAAGGCGGCTGTGAAGGAAAATAGAAGCATTAAAGGGAGGATTCGCTCGGTGAGAACTCCGGAGAGGCATGCTGGGGAGAGCATTTTGGACTAGGGCAGAGAGCTGCTCCGGCTTAGCTGCAGAGCAATCGCGGAAAGCCTTTAGGCCCACTTCCCTTAACTTAACAAAAAAGGCATATGGGGCCTATAGATAGACGGATGGGTCGAAGTAGGGACCTGTTCCTAGAAAACACTCGAGAGGGAGGCCCAGTCCTGGAGGACCCTGTTGCGCAGCTGCTTCCCGAGCGGCTTTCTCCGCCTCGAAATTAAAATGAGCTTTCCAGTCTACAAACTGCCCAGGGGTGAGAATGGCTCGGGCTAAAGAGGTCCAATCATGAGGGGTGTTAAGCTTTTGGGCTAGCCCTTCTAGGAGATGGGTAGCGTAGGGACCTGTAAGCCCGTCCTCTTTGACTGCTTTGCGCAGTCGCTTTATATCCTCCTCGCTATGAGGAACCCAGGGGAATGGGCGTTGCTGAGATGGAGTGAGGTTAATGGGGAAGAGCGCTGCCTGCGTCGGCGGCAGTGGCCGGACCGAGGGCCAGAGCTGTCCAGGTCCTGGGGAGGGGTTATTGTTAGTGGGATTGTAGCAGGGCGGCCGGGGTGGGCAAGATGGCGGTTGCCCTGGGCACGGCCCTGCGTAAGATGTAAGATGGCGGTGGGGGAACAGAAGATGGCGGCTGCGCCTCCGGGACAAAAGGGTTAGTGCAGCTAAAGGAAGAAGGGGGGGTAGCGGAGGGAGGGGCTGAAGGGGCGGGGGAGGGCTTAGGATGTTCTGCCTCCGCGCTCTTAGGGAGGGCAGGGTAAAGGTTGTGGCTGTCTTCCGGTTTGGGTAGTGGAGAAGAAGGCGGAAGGGTGGAATTTGTCTGTCCGCCATTAGTATGTTCGCCATGGTCCCGCAAGGGCGGGTGCCTCTCGAGTCGCTCCTCTAACTGTTATCCAAGAGTGCGGCTAGGGCGCGCACCTGGGGGACCTGGCTTTTAGAGAGAGATTGACCCATAACAGAATTTAGAGGGGACTACTCACTGCTTGTAGAACCTAGGACTGCGTTTATTTAGCAGGAGAGTCTAGTAGGCTTACCTTGGTTCAGAAGAGAGGTCCTAGGATCTCCAGTGTCCAGTCAGCGACGGAAGTGTAGAGGGTCCCTGTTCGGGCGCCACTTGCCGCTGATAGCTTCAGCCGGGCTGCGCGACCGGTACACTGGGTGGGTTTGGGGCGAGCTCGCAGGGAATTAACCTGGGTAAGCTGAAGCCGGCGCTTTCCCCAGCTGGCGGTCGTGAGTAAAGTCTTCACTGAGGCCAGATACGGGTTAAAGCTTTTATTGTTACACTCCGGGATGGGCCACCCGGGAACCCGAGGAGTGAGACGTCTGGGGTCCGAAGACCCCGGGGCTCGGACGACCCAGAGCGGGGTAAGCGTGGGGCTTAAGTACTCTCGGGGAGGGGTGGAGTCTTGGGCGCACACGTCAGGGGGAGACAGCCACTCACACAAGCTTAGCGGCAGTTGCTAGGCAGAAGGGTATGTTTCGGGGATAGGGAAGTATAGAGAAAAACAGGAAGGCCTGTTGTTTTGTGGTGGGCTATGGAAATGGGCGGTCTACGACAAGAGGGGGAAGGCGGAACAGTGAGCTAGGTTATAGATATGGGGGGCAGAGAGTGAACATAGAGAGGGAGAGAAGGATTAAAAAATTCTAAGTATGGCTAGGCTCCAGTCCCTGAGAAATATGCCACACCTAAGTAAGTAGGTATGAATAGGAAGGAGAAGAGGTCCAAGGACTGAGCACGAAACACTATGAAGTTTAGCCTCTAAAAAGATCACCTGTAGAGGTTGGGGTATTGAAGCCAACAATGACAAATGTTTCCAAGGAGTGGCCAATGAGGGAGGAGGAAAATCAGGAAGAAGTGGTGTTCTGAAGTTTACAGAAAAACAAACAATTCAAGCAAGGAGGAGAGATCAACAGTAAACTATGCTCCTAATAGACTAAGATGAAGAAGGAGAAGTCTATCGGGTTTAGCATTGCACAGGTTGTTAACAAGAACAATTTTGACGGAGTTATGGGACACGGTTAGTTGGAGCGGATTCATTTAATCTATTTGAAAATATCTGTAATAATTAAAACAATCCACAAATGTTTTTTTAAGCAACAGAGCTAGAACAGACTTTCAGATCGTTAGTTAGCAAGAACTGACTGTTTTCCAGCACCCTACTTGTGCCAGGCACTGTGGTGAAGTTCTTTCCCAACACACTTTTATTTGACTCTTCACAAGAAATCTGTGACTTACATACTATTATCCCCCCTTTATAAGTAAAGAAATGGAAGCTTGCAGAGTTTAAGAGGTTTTTCTAAAGTCAGGTAACTAGTTTATGGTAGAGCTGAGGTGTTGAAAGTATTTTGATGATACTCTCAAGCTGGAGAATTATTTTAGTTATAAGGTATATCAATTGCCTTTAGAAATTTTAATAATCTCAGTCTTTAGAAACAAAGGTGGTATTTTGTTCATTCCATTTGTTTCATATATCTTTATTTTCCCAATATCTAACACTTGTACAGTATTGAAAGTTATAACCAGTTCCTTTAATAGTTGTTTGCATTGTATTTGTGTAACGCACAAATTATAGAAAATGTTGCAATTAATTAAGCTTAGATTAACATGTTCAGTCATATTAAAATATTGTTAAAAAGAATGTGATTAAAAAAAAGAATGTGGTTTTCTAGAATGATTTCTTTTTTTTTGTAATAGAAATTTTTATGAGCAACTTGATTACGTTTTGGAATCATAATCCATATCATATCTAAAGATAATGATACTGAATAGATATTATATTGAGCTTTACACATGCTCATTTCACGTCCACAACCTCTCTCTGAGGTGGACATTATTACCATCTTTATTTTGCACATGGGGAACCAGAGATTTATAGAATTCAAGTAAATTGCTCGAAGTCACACAGTTTGTAAGGGCGGAATAAAGATTGACCTCACGCCCTCTGAAATTACATTCCATGCTCTTTCCATTGCAGCACGCATGTAAATCTAGTTAATTCCAAAGCTCAGCTTGAAATATTATATTTTTGCTCATCTGTGTAAAATTGATTACCTTCATTTGATGCACCATTGTAATTCTAACAGCTGGTCCAGCAGGGTCCCACCGTTTTAGGAAGCATGTATACATTTTTAATTAGGCATATTTTCTCTGGGAAGCATATAAGTGGGTTAAAAGAAAAATTTTTTCCCCCTAATTGGATTGGCTCTACATAACTCCAGAGAAGGAAAAGCCACCTTACAGTTTGCTTGGCTGTGCTTTTCACAGTGGCTGACCATTTTTGAAGTTGTCACTAGAATTGGTATTGGTAGAGAACCTGGGTGAATACAGCTCGTGCCCGGGGTTCTGGAGCCTGCCACGAAGTGGGCCAGGGAGTGTGTCCCTATGTCTCTAGAATGATTTCAGCAATTTCCTGTTGCCTCCTAGTCTATTTACAGAAATTTTTGTTTGTGTGTTTCCTTAAACCAGTAAGCTCTTCCCACATCCCCTTTTGAGCCTCTTTAATCAGGTTGCCATTCTATGGCCAGAACGGTCTTTCAAAAATGTAACTGTGATCAGCTGTGATCACTCATTTCTGTGCTTAACATCCTTCAGTGGCTCCCATTACATTTAAAATACGAATCTCTTACGTGGCCTACAGGGTCCTATGTGCTTAGGCACCTGCTTCGCTTTCCAACCTCAGCCAGTGCCATTTTCCGTTGGCCTGTTACACCCCAGTCTCCTTGCAGATCCAATGACTGTTTTCCTGACTGTTCTGGTTTGCTAGCTGCCAGGATGCAATATGCCAGAAAAGGAATGGCTTTTAAAAGGCGGAATTTAATCAGATGCTAGTTTACAGTTCTAAGGCTGAGAAGATGTCCCAATGAAAACAAGTCTATAGAAATGTCCAATCTAAGGCATCCAGGGAAAGATATCTTGGTTCAAGAAGGCCAATGAAGTTCAGGGTTCCTCTCTCATCTGGAAGGGCACATGGCAAGCACGGCTTCATCTGCTAGCTTCTTCTCCTGGCTTCCTGTTTCATGAAGCTTCCCGGGAGGCGTTTTCCTTCTTCATCTCCAAAGGTCACTGGCTCGTAGACTCTGCTTCTTGTGGCTATACCATTCTGCTCTGCTCTCTCCAAATCTCCTTCATTCTCCAAAATGTTTCCTCTTTTATAGGACTCCAGAAACTCATCAAGACCCACCCAAATAGGTGGAGACGTGTCGTCACCTAATCCAGTTTAACAACCACTCTTGATTACATCACATCTCCAGGGAGATGATCTGATTACAGTTTCAAACATACAGTATTGAATAGGGATTATTCTGCCTTTATGAAATGGAATTTTGATTAAAACATGGCTTTTCTAGGGGACATACATCCTTTCAAACCTGTACACTGGCCCAAACTCAAGCAATACTATTTCCTTTGCCTAGAATATTCTCCTCTCCATTCTCTAAAGACCTTCCCTGATCACTGATCTAAACAGTCCCCTCTTTATTATTTCTCTAATTACCTTGCACTTTTCCTTCACAGTACTTATATTTTGTTTGTCTGTTTAATATCACTTTTCCTCCACCATAATATAAGCTCCATGAAGGCATTTTCTATATCTGCTTTTTTTTTTTTCACCACTGCCTAGTTTATAATGGATGATCAATAAAATTTCTTGACTAAATGAATGTCCCTTCACAAGCTTTTATCTCAGCCTGGAATACTAACAGGAGTGAACATTTATCAAGAACCTATATACTAAACACTGTGATGACATCACAGATCAATTAATCCTGTAGATGGAGCAAAGATGGGAAATACAGATGTTTTATGTAAAGCCGGGGATGTTTCTGCCGGATTTCATTAACTATCAAAGCATATGTGAGGAAAGAGCAAAAAAGATTGGGTCAAACATGCTGTTAAGTCTAGATATCCTTATGTTATGGAGAACACCAAGCAATCCAAAAGCAGAGATATGTACGTGGATCAATGTGGATTTGTTTCAAAGAGCTGAATTTCCAACTGATTTTCCATTCTTTCCGCAGGGATAAGTAACAAGAAAACAGAACTGTCCTTTATTTTTGCTAATTTTAAAAACATCATTCTTTTTGTATCTTCACAGACTGCTAGACTGGGAGCAGAGGTTGGTTAAAAATCATTATTTTAGCTCCCTCTGCTGGTGGTGAATATGCTTTTAGCCGATGACAGGTGAAGAGTGCAATCATTGCTAAAAGATAGGATGGAATTGTTCACCATTCTGCTATACTTCCCATATTAAAGGCAGGACGCACACGATCTTTTAAAAACAATTTTAATAGACTAAATGATATTTAATTTGCGTGAGAAAGTGTACAGTTCAATGGTTTTTAGTATGTTTACGGAGTTGGGCAATCATCAACATAATCTAATTTTAGGACACTGTCACCAACTTGGAAAGAATCCTTCTATTCATTAGCTCCCTCTCCCTATTTATTTCTCTATTGTCTTTTCCTCTAGTTTCTGGTCACCGCTAATATACTTTCTGGGTCTGTCGGTTTATCTATTCTGGTCATTTCATATAAATGGGATCATGGTATTTTGTGACTGGCTTTTCTCAATTAGCATAACGTGTTTGAAGTTAAATCCATGTTGCAGTATGTTCAGTCCTTCATTCCTTTTTGTTGCCAAAGGTTATTCATTTTATGGATATGCCATATATTGCTTTTCTGTTCATCAGTTGATGGACATTTGGGTTGTTTCCACTCTTTGGCTATTATGAATAATGCTGTTGTGAGGATTAGTGTAAAGGATTTTATGTGGAAACATTTTCAGTTCTCTTGTCTAGATACATAAGGAGTGTGTTTTGGTTGGCAAAAGCTGCCAGAATGCAATATACCAGAAATAGATTGAAGTTTACAAAGGGGATTTATTAGATTATAAATGTACAGTTCTAAGGCCATGAAAATGTCCATATTAAGGCATCAAGAGGATACCTTCACTGAAGAAAGGTTGATGGCATGCAGGGTTTTTCTGTCACATGGGAAGGCACATGACTATGTCTGCTGGTCCCCTCAGCTTCTGGTTTCAATGGCTGTCTCCAAAATGACTCTGAGTGTTTCTTTCTCTCTTGGCTTCTCATGGGACATTTTCCCTTTCTGCTTCTCTATATGTCTCTGAGTTCTCTACGTCCTCTCATAAAGGACTCCAGCAAATGATTAAGACCCACCTTGAATTGGGTGGGTCACATGTCCATAGAAACAACTAATCAAAAGGTCCCACTCGCAAGAGGTCCGTACCCACTAGAATGTACTAAAAGTACATGGCTTTTCTGGGGTATGTAACAGTTTCAAACCAGCACAGAGTGGAATTTCTGAGTCATGTCTATGTTTACTATTTTGAGGAGCTGCCAAACTGGTTCCCACAGTGGGTGCATCATATTACATTATTACACACATGCTCTTTTGGATAAATATTGAACGTAATACTTCAGAGAAAACATAAATTTAATAAATGTTATCACATTCTTTCATTTTACTTATGTACTCTTATATGGTCTTGATTTATTTTTATTCTTTTTTTTTGTCTTGACTGTCTTCTTCTCCATTACCACTGTGAGATCTTCTTAGTTTTCTCCCTTGTAAAAAATGGGTGGTAAGATGATGATTTCCAAGCTTCCACTTAGTTAAAAAATGTTAAGCCGGATTGTAAAACGAAAGCATTGCCTTGATTGCTAGCTTCTCCAGTGCCAGTGCTGGAAAGCTCCTGAAGAAGTATATCCTGGCAGTTTGGAGTGTTGCTCTGGAGTGGAACTGTCTGGGTCTAGATCCTCCAGCTCCCACATCCTCACTACATAATCCTAGGCAAGGACTTAATTTCTTAAACCTCACATGGGAAATGGTAACAATAACGGCAGTAATCTATTGGGAATTGTTATGGAGACCAAATGAGACAAAGTACTTCCCGCAGTGCCAGGTGCACGTACGGGGAGCTCTCGGTAACCGCTGGCTGTTATTTTGTTTCCACATCCTTTCTTCTCAGCTCTCTGAAGTTGGCAGTGAACAGTTCTGTAGGCATAGATGCAGCTCTTGGAAAGAAGGTGGATGTTTCATTAAGCTAGGGGCTTCTTCACAAGCAGAGATGGGGAAAGAATAATCAGTCAACATGGTTGCCATATCATATCTATTTCTTTATTTTTTGAAGCAAAGCATCTCAATCCTGGCATAAAGTTCGTGGCGCCAAATGGTTGGAAAATAAGATAAAAAAGGATTCTGAACTTCCTATTAGTTTAATTTCCCCCAAACACTTTTTCAGGTCATTCATCCTATTTAAAATTTTATAAGAGAAATGGGCCCCTGCTACATAAAATGCTCATAAGTGTATAGACCCACGGTTTGCTATACTTCTAGGGTAGTTATGTATTGGCACATTGAAGGCACTAGAAGCCCAAGGACCCATGGACCCAGTTTTAAAGAGCACTGCATTAGACATGAGGAATTATTTATTTGTGCAAACAGCCCTTCAGGCATTCTGAAATTCTTTGGTTTCACTTAAAAATTTTTTTATTCTAATTCCACCCAGAAAATGTGGAAAAATGTATGTGTCCATCGTTATGCTTGCATCATTAAAATAGCCAACTCATTAGCTTCTTTACAACTTTTTTTCTTTTACCCCAGGCACGGAATAACTGTCTCCAAATTCTCAGCCCTGAGTTTGTAAGTTGAGTCCTACTATTCCTACACCTAGGAATCTAGCAGAATACATTATCTAGTGTCTAAATCCAGAGATAGGGGCAAGTTTTAACTCTATCACTCTTTTTCACATACATTCAAAATGAACCTCTCAGTTCTCAATCACAAAACTGAATCTCCACTATGAGTTGATTGAAAAGTTGTTTGGCCATTTATAAACTGGAACTTTTAAATGGCTAAAAATGTTAGATTTACTCTTGGGAAACTGAAAGTTATAAACTGCAACTCCAGTCTGCTACTGTGCGAAAAGGTGATAACCCACAATTATATTATGTTATATTTTATTTTTTCGTGAGAGTTCTTTGGACCTGTAATGCAAAAGGCATTTCAAAGTTTGGATTGCCCTGAAGAGATAATGCCAAGTATTTTAAATTTTGCACTTAGTTTTCAATGTGGAGAAACGAATCCCAGATTCAATGAACTCACTCAATTTTTCAGAGCTCTAAAGTGTATTTGCAATTAAAAGTCTGTCCTTGCTATGCACTGGCTGACTTTTTTCTCCTGGAAAATTTTGTTTCGCCGACAAATCTAAAATCCCACGATTGATCTGGTTTTGCTCACAAAACTGTGATGATTTAAGCAGGACTCCCAGAGATAGAACGATGGCAAAACCAGGGGATGCAATTTACTGAGCTTGGGTTACAGGAAACATATTTAATAGCTGACAGTTCTTTTCTTGTTTTAGTTGTTTTCCATCTACATTCCTACAAAATCAGATTGTCTTTAAATAGATACTGCTGCTATTTGGGGTAAGGTTTAGTTTCACCTCCCCGAAGAAATAAAGATTTTTGTAAAGACTCATTGAACCTTATGGCCTCACATATAATGGGTCTAAATCAACCAAAGTGATCACCATAGATAACATTCTAAAACAGTGATACAATAAGAACACCAAAGATGAGAAACTTACCTTCAGACTGTTTAATGTAGTCCTCAAAAAACCAAGGGATAATTGCTGGTAAATGGTGGCCAAAAGGATTTCGTTTGAGAGCAACCCCATTTTGGTTGTTTTGGAGATGTATCACGGGCTGATCTTTAAGGTTTCTGAGGAGTGAAAGGAGGGAGAGTAGTTTGAGAAAACAATCACTTGTAATTGGATTTGGGTTTGGCAGAATATCAATCATCACAATAACGGATAATATTCATTGAGTACGTAGTCTATGTCACAGGTAAGCTTATTGTATATACAATCTCATTTGAATAATAATGGATTTTGGATTATCCCCTCCCATTCTGAATGGCTGCATAATGTGATGGTTAAGGACAGATGCAGATTTTGAGTTCTTCTTCCACCACTGGTTGTCTATGTGACCCAAGATAAGTTACTCTCTGAGTCTTGGTTTCTTAATCTGTAAAGTGGCATAATAAGGCCTACCTCATTGGGTTTTGCCAGGATTAAATGATATAGGCCAGTAAACAGAGACAGACAAACCATCCTGCAATGCAATTTGAAGATAATGAGGCCAATCGGTGTGGGTATAGGGTGCTTTAGGAGCAGCTGGAAGGAGTACTTTCTGCTCTTCTAGGACCTTGGGGATGCAGGACTTCCTGGAGGAGCTGTCCAGTAAGTCAGGAGGAAGTGATGGTACAAGGCGGTAGTGTAGGGTGTGCTGGTTTGAAGGAGTAGTTTGTTCTTGGGAAATTGCATGTTGCTGTACAGTATGAAGGGAATGCCAGGTAGCGACAGATCAAGTTATGAAGCTTAGAGAATTAAGGCAGCCCAGCTCATAAAGCACTTTGGGTGTCCTTTTAGGGAGTTTGAACTTTTTTCTGAAGTAAGGGGGGAGGAAGTAAAGAGTTTTAAGCAGGGGAATAACATAACTGGATTTGCTTTGTGTGCCATTCACTCTCTTTCAGATTAAAGATACTCTCTCTGAATAAAGACCCCTTCTTGACCCCTAGTTTGAGTAATCTTGGCCTCTTTGGTTTGGGGACTGTCATCAGGTGAGCTAACAGTATTTGACTCTCTGCTCTAATTTTCTGTTATATCTTCATATTCTTCTGAATTGCTTCCCTCTCTGAGAGGGGGCTGGGTAAGAGAATGGAAAAGGAGCATCTCTTCTCACAGACGTTGCTGGACCACAGACTATTTTTCAAGTTGATATATTGTTTATTTGTGGATTATATACTTATATTAAATACAACTTAATTTAACCTCAGGTTGACTTTCAATAGCTTTTTTTTTCTGGATTTCAACCACTTACTGAGTTGACATATACTTAGGAAAAGGAAACCATTTTCCAATGTTTCTTTTGGTAAAATATTAGAAAAGTATATTTGTAGATGCCCTACCTTTTCTTGACTGCAAGCTAGCTGCTTGCTACCCAAGCCAAATACAAAATAAAATCCAATTGCATAAGGATATTTTTGGAGGGAGGTGGAAGATGGGTTCTGTGCTTCTGATCACTTTGAATAGAGAATCACCTCTATTTATGATCATAACTTTATATTCCCAGAAAAGGCCAAGAAAATTATGATTTTTAGAAAATTAGATATTGTTTCTATGTTCTATTTCATTAAGTGATTGGCAGTTACTATTCTATAAAATATTTTTCAAAATATCAATATTTGCATAGCTGCAAGATTAAAGTTAGATATGACAAAAGTAAGAAGTCTCAAAGGACAAAAGTATTTCTGCTTTGTATTTCTTGGTGAAGCAGGTATTTACTATGTTGAAATTCAGGTGATGTTTATTTAGAACTTGATATTTTCTAGACTATCCACACCCACAAATAATAATCTATGCATAGTATTCAGAGACAATTAGAATTTAATTGCAATGAAAGTTAAATGTCTGAAGACTATTGGAAAAAATTCTTAAGAAAGAAAAATGTGCATAATGGAAATCAAATATATTTGCCTTGAGTTGTTCATAAAGTGCCTTAGCACTCTTGGAGCATTTTTTGTTTTACTAACACTGTTAAACCCCATCTGGTGTTTGTAAAGTCTTTTACTATCCCCTGCTGGGACAGGCAGACATTGGTTTGCATGATTGTGTGTTCCCAAAATGTTTTAAAAAAGTATCTAGTGGATTTATACCAACTGTAGCAGGATGATAGAAGACCACATTTCCATTATAATGACTTCAGGAATGGAGACAAATGTCATCAGGTCACAAAAGATCCATCAGTTTTACAGTGTGTGACGTTTGAGGAAGAAAGTGAATGATTAGTGGTTTTCAAAAGTTGTTTGGAATTTGACATCCTGTGTAGATATTACTTGAAAAATATTTATAGGTCCTGAGTCAGTGAGATGCAATTTGTCCTCCATGGAATTGATACTAGAATGTGTGGATTATAACCCTGAACTTTAGTCTTTTCAATAAATTGCCTGGAATTATCACTATTGCCAGCGAACAGTTTGTGTTGCCTCCTTCAGTGATTTTTATTTTTATCATGACAGCCCTATGTACTGGTTTGAAACCATTGTCTACCCCAGAAAAGAATGGTTCTTCTGACACTGATTCAATATTGCAGGGTGGGACCTTTTGATTAGGTTGTTTCCATGGAGATGTGACACACCCAATTGTGGGTGTGACCTTTTGATTACATGGAGATGTGACTCTCCCCATTCCAGGTATGCCTTGATTAGTTTATTGGAGTCTTTAAGAGAGGTCACAGACAGGAAAGAGTGTCAAACAGATGCAGACGCAGACCTCCGGAGATGGTTGGGGACAGACAGAAGCTCAGAGAGGAGGCCACTGGAACCAGTTGCTGAAAGCACTGAAACCCCGAAGCAAAGGGCCAGAAGACATCACCATGTGCCTTCCCATGAGATGCTAAGCAAGCCAGAATCCAGAGTTTTGCCCCAGAGAAGCTAAGTAAGGGCCTCAGATGCCAATCACGTGCCTTCCCAGCTGACAGAGAATCCCGGATGCCATTCAGTCTTTCTTCAGAGTCAAGGATGTCTTTGTTCAGACAATTTTAAGTCCTTAGAACTGTAAACTTGTAACTAAATAAATCCCCTTTATAAAAGCTGATCCATTTCTGTATTTTGCATTCTGGTAGCTTTAGCAAACTAAAGCACTCCGTATCTCTGGAAATCAACAAGTTTCTTTGTATAGAGTGAAAGTCATTTACTTAAGCAAGCATTTATTGACTACCTACTATATTCAAGGCAGTCTGATAGTCATGGAAGAAATGGAAAAGAATAAACAAGTTCACTATTTTCAAACACCTTATAATCTAGGTGGAGTTTATAGGGAAAACACAAGGTAAGCTAAGGGCAAAATATGAAATAAAAAAAAAAGTTACAATAACATTGCAAAAAGAATGCTTCCAATTGACTAGGGTATTGTGGTAGTTAAAGTCAGTTGTCAACTTGGCCAGGTAAACGTGCCTCCTTTTGTTGCTGCAGACATGAGCCAATGGTACGTGAACCTCATCTGTTGCTAATTACATCTGCAGTCAGCTAGGAGGTGTTCTTACTGCAATGAATGACGTTTGACTTAATTGGCTGGTGCTTAAATGAGAGAGCACAACATAGCACAGCCGAAGCAGCTCAGCATACGTCATCTCAGCATTCGCAGCTCAGCCCAGGCCTTTGGAGATGCAGAAAGAAATCACCCCGGGGACAGTTGTTGGAACCCAGAGACCTGGAGAGAAGGTCAGCAGAGATCACCCTGTGCCTTCCCATGTAAGAAAGAACCTCAGTGGAAAGTTAGCTGCCTTTTCTCTGAAGAACTAACAAAATAAATCCCCTTTAATTAAGAGCTAATCCATCTCTGGTGTGTTGCATTCCGGCAGCTAGCAAACTAGAACAGGTATGAAAAAGGACCTTGGTCAAAGTAGTATTTAAAATAAGCATTGAAGGATAAATATATCTTTAATTTAGAGCAGGTGGTAGATACAGGTCATTACATGTAAAGTATATAGTTGTATATAATATAATTTAAAAGTACATTAAAATATTATGTTTCTTGGTAAGATCATACAGATTTCAGGTTTCTATACTCTTGCATACCCCATCTTTATGTAGTTCTTGTCACAAATTATGTTTATACATGATGAGTCCAAAACCACTGATTCGTCAGTACATCTTATATATTTGCCCTTTAGATCTTGTAGGAAGTAAGAAGTGGAACTATCAACCAAGAAAACAATAGTACTGGCATTTATATTTGCCCATGTCATTACCAGAGATAATCATTTCTTCATGTGATTTCAATCTATCATTGTGCTGGTTTGAAAGGATGTATGGACCCTGGAAAAGCCATGTTTTAATCAAAATCCCATTTCGTAAAGGCAGAATAATCCCTATTCAATACTGTATTTTTGAAACTGTAATCAGATCATCTCCCTGGAGATGTGATTTAATCAAGAGTGGTTGTTAAGCTGGATTAGGTGACAAATGTCTCCACCCATTTGGGTGGGTCTTGATAAGTTTCTGGAGTCCTATAAAAGAGGAAACATTTTGAAGAATGAAGGAGATTCAGAGAGAGCAGAGAATGTTGTAGCAACTCGAAGCAGAGTCCACCAGCCAGCGACTATTGGAGATGAAGAAGGAAAATGCCTCCCAGGGAGCTTCATGAAACAGCCAGGAGAGAAAGCTAGCAGATGATGCTGTGTTTGTCATGTGCCCTCCCTCCCAGCTGAGAGAGAAACCGGGACCGTGTTTGCCGTGTGCCTTCTCCCTTGAGAGAGAGACCCTGAACTTCATCAGCCTTCTTGAATCAAGATATGTTTTCCTGGATGCCTGTGATTGGACATTTCTATAGACTTGTTTAATTGGGACATTTTCTCAGCCTTAGAATTGTAAACTAGCAATTTATTAAATTCCCCTTTTTAAAAGTCATTTGTTTCTGGCATATTGCATTCCAGCAGCTAGCAAACTAGAACAATCACCTATTGTCATTTCCTTTCACCCTATAGATTTCTCTTTAGCAGCTCATGTAGAGGCAGGCTAGTGGTGATGAACTCTTTCAGCTTTTGTTTAGCTGGGACTGTCTTAATTTCTTCCTCAGTTTTTAAAGTTAGTTTTGCCAAATATGAAATTCTTGGTTGGCAACTTTTTGCTTTCAGCACGTTAAATAAGTCATCCCTTCAAGTTCACTGATTCTCTCTTCTGCTAGCTCTAATCTGTTGAACTCCTCTAGGGAATTAAAAAAAATTTTTATTGTGATCCTTAGCCCTGTTTGGTTCCTTTTCATAATTTCCATCATTCTATTGATATTCTCTTTGTGTTCATTTATCATTTTCCTGATTTCCTTTAGCTCTTTGTCCATACTTTCCTTTAGCACTTTGAGCATATTTAGAACCATTTTTTAAAAAAAGTCTTTCTCGGGAATGTCTCAGGTCTGGTCCTCCTCACCAATGGGTTCGAATGGTTTAATGGTTTCTAAGTGCCCCCCCCAGACAGGGCAAGTTTAATGAGTCTCCCAGTATACGACAAGACAGATTGGGCCAGACATACGTGCTCCAGTACAGACATAAGGGTTATTCTGTTCTCTCTGTAACGGGGACCAGGGTCCCACAACGGGAGGAAGGCTGCTCCACACAGAGGTGGTAAGGGGTGGAGGAGGTGCCAGCTGCAAAATGATGAAATCCTACTGATGTTGACTAGTGTTTTTCTTGATTTGGTGCTCCTTCTGTTACTGCAGACCTTTAACTGTTTTCTGGAGCCCTGAGAAGTTGTTTCTCCAATTTGTGCTTTAACAAGATCACCCTGCCTGCTGGGTTGGAGAACAGACTAGACAAAGTATGGAAGCAGAAAGAGTTAGGAGGTTCTTGCTATTGTCCTGGTAATAAATGAGAGTTGTTGGACTTTGGTAGCAGTGGAGACAAAGACTTGTGTAAGAGTTAAGGGTGATGCATAGATTTTTAGCTTCAGAAACTGGGTGACCAATGGGGACATATACTGAGTTGGGAAAAGTTCTTGATTTCTCCAAGATAATTGTAAAATGACCTATCTTACAAGATTGTTGTTACTGTGGGAATCAAAGACACGAAGTATTTGGCACAAAGTAAGGGCACAGTAATTGTTAGTTACCATTTCTACATCAAACAATTGCAACTAAACAGCTATAAAAAGGTGGGGTGGAAGTAAATTAAACTTTTTTTTATGACTCTAGACCTCAAAATGTGGTGTTTAAAAAACTTTTCATTTCATATGTTTTATACAAAACTGATTTTTTGTTTCTTACGTTGGATGTGAATTCACCCAGAAATTTTATATTGAGACAATGGCTCACTCCTAAAGGAAGTGTAAGTGGTGCTATGAATGTGGCATGTGAGATACTGTATTATGGACATAAGGTATAGAAGATGAGTTGTTCACTGTATACCTGCAAGGATGTTCCCATCAAAAGATGTGCTTGTGATGGTTGAATTGGACTGGCTGCATTGTGATGCCCACAGGCCTTAATTCAAACTTAAGTTACAGCGGGACTCTGATGTCACTGTTAAATGGTTCTGCAGGTTGGACCAGCAATAGAATCATTATTGTGTGTTGTATTAAATAGCAGATGGCAAGACAGTGCTGGCATTCTGGAGGGTCACCTGTGCTCTGGCATTAGAGTCACACTAGTTGAAACTGTTTGCTTTCAAGTAGTTCATCATAAAGGTGATCTTGAATGTGATAGTCTTAACTGCAAGCTGTGAGGGCTGAAATAATTGTACATAGGCTTACTGAAAAATTTCCTACATTTACAGCATGGTTGGGGATGGCTGAGAGGCAGTTTCTACCATTAGACCAATTTAACATCCAGCAACTGAGCTATACTCTGTTAGAATCCTTAAAGTGAAAGAAGCAGAGCCACAAATGGTGATTTGATAGCTAAGAATGTTGAATTGGTGCATGAATTATGTTTTCAGATGGAAAAATACTGGCCATTTAACTGAACTAAAGATGTTAAATATGGAGACATGAATTCATTTATTTAACTGATATTTATTGAGTACCTAGCATGTTCTTGTACTGTTTTAGAGACAAGGGAAACATCAATGAACAAACCAGACAAAGCTTCTGCCATCATAGAGATTATATTCTAATGCAGGAGGAAAACAAGGAAAAGTTAAATAAGTATGTAATGTAATGTCAGGTAATGATAAATACTTTGAGAAAAAATGTAGTGGAATAAAGGGATAGAGAGCCAGTAGGGATTCTATGTAGACATCATAGGAAAGGCTTCTCTGACGAGTGACATTTGAGCAGATACCTGAGTGAAGTAAGGAGCCACCCATGTGCATACTTGGGGCGGGGGGGGGGGGAGTTGCTCAGCTAAGAACACTGCAAAGGCAAAAGCCCTAAGTTAGGGGAATGCTTGGCATTTTCTAGTGGATGCAAGGAGGCCAGAGTGGAGCGGAAGGAGCAAAGAGTGAGAGTAGGAGGGAAGAAAGAGCCAAGAGCCATATTGTGAAGAGCTTGCAAACCAAGGTAAGGAGTTTGGATTGTGTGTATATATATATATATATATATATATATATATATATATATATGTATGTATATATATATTTTTTAGGATTGTATTTTAAAGGTGATAAAAACTATTGCAGGGTTTTACCCTGGAAATGATGTACTGTAGCATGACTTTGGTTTTAGGGGATGAGAATGGAAGCACAGTGACTGGTTATGTGGCACTTGCAGAATTTAGCAAATTAAGGTTTATGAGGGATTGGGCTTAAGTAGTAGCTGTGGAGTTATTGAGAAATGATTGGATTTGGAAAGTATTTTGACAATAAATCAAATAGGATTTGCTAATGGATTAGGAATGGAATATGAAAGATTTTGGGGCCTGAGCCAAAGGTGGTGTCATTTATCGAGATGATTAACAGTGGGAAGAGAAAACAAGAGTTCAGTTTTATTTGTGTTACTTTGGGAAGAGCTCCAGACATCCATGACTCCTGTGTTGAGGAAGCAGTAGGTTGTATAATCTTGTGTTTAGAGAAGAGATAAAGAATGGAGACATACATTTGGATGTCCTCAGTTAATGTAGATGATATTTGGTAAGGTCACCCAGAGAGGGAGTATGGATAAAGAGGAGAAGCAGATGGAAGGCAGCATCCTGAGGCATCCCGATGTTTAGAGATCAAGAAGAGAAAAGAGAACCAGCTAGAGAGGTCAGTAAAGTATGAGGAAAGTTAAGAAATTGAGATGTTAGGGAAGCCTTGTGAAAGAAATTGTTCTAAGAATGGGTGGGCAACTGTTTCAAGTCTGTATCTGAAGTTTTGAGGACTGAGCTAACCACAGGATTGGGCAATGGGGAAGTCACAACAGCAGATGTAAAGACCATCTTTCTCCTCTCCATTCCTCCAGACTGAAGGAACCAGCAGGAGGTAAGCTGGAGGGAAGGCAGAACGGTAGCCAAGTTCTAACTACATCACGGCTAGTGAGCCTGGCCGCAGGGCTTGACCGAGGGGCAGGAAGTGAGTAGAGGCAGTATGATTGTTGGTTGGGGTTGAGCACATTAAAATAGATCATTCCTTTGTCTACATTTTCCCGGTATTTCAAGAGCTGATCAGTGATGTTTCAATCATGCATTGAACTGACTCGTCTTGTGCTTTCAGGCTGGTTTTTCCAACACCTTTTGTTATAATCTTAACAACCATCATGTCAATCTATTACTTGCTTCCAAAAAGTTGTTAATTGCTGTCACATGTGGAAAATGTATTGGGGAAGCAGTTGGTTACTCTGCTCCCTCTGATTTGGAGTGTGGTTTCTGGTGGCTTTTATGGATTGAGAAGAGGAATGGAAGGAATTATCTGATACAAGAGCACTGGGTTAATCAGACATATGAAGTTTTAGATAGTCCCCGCTCAACCAACTGTATTGAATCATTTTGGACATTGTTTTTCTCATCTGCATAATTTATGCCTTGGTTGATGTGTGTAATAGAACAGTCTTAAGAACATTAAAATCCAGTCCATGGCAAATTATACAATGTAATTTAAAATACTCACTTGCAATAGTCAGTGTATTAGTAAGATGGCAATGACTGAAAATAATAATAGAAAACACCCACTGAAAATGGTTTTAACAATGAGGAAAATTTATCATAAAACAAGAAAAAGACTCAGCTAACGCCAGTTTTGTTTAATAACATTTATCTCATAGGGTTATTGTGAAGATCATCCTATGAAGTAATAAAATATTATTCCCTCTTACCAGATGTGTTAACTAAGAAGCAGAAATGTTATTTAAGTTGCCCAAGGTACAGAAAGCCAGAAAGTGGCAAAGCAAGAGTCTGCTTGACTCTAGACCAAACTCGGGCTCCTTTCGGGGTCAATTCAGGATGCTTTCAGTTCCGTTATTTGCTTTGTTTGCTGATATCAAGATTAAATGGAAAACCATTTGGTGAACTTGAAAGATATTAATCACCAGATTGGTTACCAAGTATCAAGCTATGGTAAGAGCTGATATTTGATCTTATGAAATGAAAAAAGTTATCCATTTTTAACATGCAGTGATAGCTTCTGGCCACTAGAGGACACTATGCAGACAACATCCTTCAGGATATAGCAACCTTTATGCTTGTCTCCAAGGTAGTGCCATGTTTTTCAGTCTCAGAAAAGAGTCCTCTGGCTACTGCTAAAGCTGTGTGAAAAACTCCTGGTTGCCACGTTGGGGTTTTAACTTTGTCTCAGGGCAGTCCCCACCCATGTTGACGTTTGCTTCTAAATCTCATCAGTCCTTTAGAACCTTCCCCTCTTCACCCAAGACACCTATCCTTTGGCTAGTGCCCCAGATGCTTTACTATCTGGTTACGCTAAAGTTTCCCAACTCCCATTGATCTATCAGTTTCAGTTAACCGCCTGCGTTCTCAATTTAGTTAAACTGAGTTAATATTTTTCATTCTTCTGAATTCTGCTCTAGAGTTAGCATAATCATTAACATTAGAAGATTCTAGGATTGATTAGCCCTTTGTTTTTGTTCTTTTTCCTATAAGTCAAGGTTTATCCATGTTGATATTAGTTGGTACAGTTTCTAAAAGCAGATCTTTTTTTTTCTTTTACTTTAAAAAAATATATTTTTATTGAGGTATCTTCATGCACATGTAACCCATCCAAAGCACACAGTCAGTGGCTCACAGTATCATCACACAGTTGTGTATTCATCCCCATGATCATTTTTAGAACATCTGCACCATTCCAGAAAAAGAAACAGCAAGAAAAAGGAAAAAGCCTGTACTCTCATACCTCTTACCCCTTTCTCTCGCTGACCACTAGTATTGCAATCTACCCAATTGTTTTCATCCTTTATCCTTCACGCTCCCCCCGGAATTTTTATTTTATTTAAATTTTTTATTGTATAATATAGCACATATACAAAGCAAAGAAAGAAAGAAAAAAAAAGCAATAGTTTTCAAAGTATTCTTCAACAAGTAGTTACAAGACAGATCCCAGAGTTTGTCACAGGCTACCATAGCACCATTTCAGATTTTTCCTTCTAGCTGCTCCAGAAAATTGGAGGCTAGAAGGAGTAAATACTTTTTTTTTTATCATCACAATCTACTTTTTTTTCTTTTTGTGAAAAATACCATATGTACAATAAAGAAATAAATTTCAAAGCACAGCACTACAAATAGTTGTAGAACAGATTTCAGAGTTTGTCATGGGTTACAATTCCACAATTTTAGGTTTTCACTTCTAGCTGCTCTAAGATACTGGAGACTAAGAGAAATATCAGTTTAATGATTCAGCATTCAGATTCATTTGTTAAATTCTATCTTCTCTGTATAACTCCATCAACACCTTTGATCTTTCTGTCCTACTCTTTAGGGGTATTTGGGCTACGGCCAGTCTAACTTTTTCATGTTGTAAGGGGCTGTCAATAATATGGGGTAGGGAGAGGGAAATAGCTGATAATCTGGATAGGCTGGACCCTCTAGGTTTTAGGACTTATCTGGTCCAAGGACCCATCTGGAGGTTGTAGGTTTCTGGAAAGTTACTCTAGTGCATGGAATCTTTGTAGAATCTTATATATTGCCCTAGGAGTTCTTTAGGATTGGCTGGAATGGTTTTGGTTGGGGTTTGGCAAGTTATGATAGGTTGCAATGTCTAACTGAAGTTTGCATAAGAGTGACCTCCAGAGTAACCCCTTGTCTCTATTTGAACTCTCTCTGCCACTGCTACTTTATTAGTTACACTTCTTTCCCCCCTTTTGGTCAGGATGGAATTGTTGATCCCACTGTGCCAAGGCTGGACTCATCCTGGGAGTCATCTCTCACACCACCAAGAAGACTTTCACCCTTGGATTTCATGTCCCAGGTAGTGGGGAGGGCAATGATTTCACTTGTAGAGTTAGACTTAGAGAGACTGAGGCCACATCTGAGTAACAAAAGAGGTCTTCCAGAAGTAATTCTTAGGCATACCTACAGGTATACTAAGCTTCTCTGCTACCTGCGTAAGTAAAAGTATATCCTTTTTTCTTTTTCTTTTTACTAAGCCTCCAACATATTGGGTGCTTACAAGTCTACATGATGAAGTAGATTAATATTCAGAGTTAAAATTAAATGAGACAAATTACAAATGAGAAATACAAAGGTTTTACAGATAGTAGGCTTAATTACACTTATAAACTTTGGGTCATAGTTACTAAAGATAATATATTAACTTATGTTTCAATCAGTCATTGAGTGACTGCTATGTGCCAGTTGGTGTTTTGGTTCTGAAGGAGCTTTAATTCTCATGGGATGAGAGAGACAATGAACAAAATGATTAGATTTACTATGTTAGAAGGTGATTACCAGTATGCAAACAAAAAAAAGAAAAATAAAGTTGGAAAGGAGAGTGGAGCGTGCCTGGGGCTGGGATAGGGAGTGTTCAGTTCTAAATAAGATGACAAGGGAAAGCCTTACCTAGAAGTTGACGTTTGAGCAAAGACCTGCAGCAGTTGAAAAAGAAACAGGTGGGAATATCTGGAAGAGAAGTATTTTAGTCAGAGAGGCCACCCAGGGTCAAGGCTGGAGGTAGCAGGAGCCTAAATTACCTGGTCGGGGTGCAGTGAGGGAGGGGAAGGGTGGAGTGTTGGAAGGTAGCTGGGGTAGGGTGAGGATGAGACTGTGTAGACTCTTGAAGGTGGGCATAAGGTCTTTGGCTTTTTATTCTATGTGAGGAGGAAGACAGCCACTGGAGGGTTTAACAGAGAAGGGATATGATCTGAGATATTTTAATAGGATCACTCCGGCTGCCAGGTTGAAAATAAGCTGTAAGCAGACATATTCATCTTCTAGTTCTACTGTAACAAATCACCGCAAATTTATTGCCTCAACACAACACAAAGTTTTTATCTTACAGTACAGTAGGTCACAAACCTCACTGGGCTCAAATTAAGGTGCCAGAGGGACTGCCGTAAGTTTGGAGACTCTGGGGGAGAAGCTGTTTCCTTTCTTTTTCCAGCTTCCAGAAGCCACCTGCATTTCTTGGCTCCTGGTCCCTTCCTCCAGCTTCAAGTCTGTTTCTCTCTGACCTCCTCCTTCCATTTACAAGTACCTTCGGGACCCATTGGGCCCTTACAAGTGGGCTCACCTGGATAAATCAGGATAACCTTCTATCTTAAGATCCTTAACTTGATCACATCTGTAAAGTCCCTTTTGCCATGTAAAGTAACAATCACAAGTTTTAGGGATTAAGAAATGGACATCTTGGGGTGGTCAGTTTTCTTCCTCCCACAGTTATCGAGGGCATGAAAAAAAGACCACTTAGAAGATGAGTGCGGACAACCAGGCGAGAGAAAATGGTGGCCAGGTGGAAGCAGTTGGTAGTGATAAATGGTCAGTTTTTTTGTAATATATTCCCTATTATTATGATGTATATGTATTATTATTATTACATATATTATATACTATTAGTTATTCTATTATGATGTATATTACATATATGAAAATTTACTGAGGTATGATTTATATACAATAAAATTCATACATTTAAAATCAGAAGTTTGATGGATTATAATATATGTGTGCATCCTTGAATCTACTACCCAGATCAAAATATAAAACTTTTAATTACTCCCAACATTCCTTCGGTGCTTTTTTCAGTCTGTACCCTCAGCAACTCCTCCAGGGGATTTGATATTCTCATCTTTATCACCAGAGATTAGATTGGTCAGTTCTTGAACTTCATATAAGCGGAGTTCACTCTATATACTCCTTGGTGTCAGCATTTTTTGGCTCAGAGTAATGTTTCTGAAAGTCATCTGTGTGTGTGTGTGTGTGTGTGTGTGTGCGCGCGCACCTGCTCTTCTTCATTGCTAAAGAGTATTCCACTGACTATATTTTAAAAGCGGGGCTGACAAGATTTTCTGATGGATCAGATGTAGGATGTGAGAGAAGAAGAATCAAAGATGATGCCAAGGGTTTTGGCCTGAACAGCTGGAAGTTATCATTAACTGAGATGAGCAAGACTGGGGGGAACAAGTTGGGGGCATTAGAATATTGGGAACTCAAGTTTGGACATGTAAATCTTTTCTTTTAATAGTATTTTTATTGAAATTTCTTCACATACCATCCAGTACATTCAAAGTATACAATCAATGGCTCACAGTATCATCACATAGTGTGTATTCATCACCATGATCATGTTTAGCACATTTGCATGACTCCAGAAAAAGAAATAAAAAGAAAAAAGAAAAGCCCCATACATTCTATACAGTTTACCTCTCCTTCTCATTGACCGCTAGTATTGCAATCTACCTCAGTTTTTTTTTTTTACCCTTTATACCCCTCTATTATTTATTTTTTTACTCATCTGTACATCCCTGGATAAAGAGAGTGTCAGCCACAAGCTTTTCACAATCACGTGGTCACTCTGTAAAAAGCTATACATTTATACAATCATCGGCAAGAATCAAGGCTACTGGAATACAGTTCAACAGTTTAAGGTATTTCCTTCTAGCTATTCTAATACACTGAAAACTAAAAAGGGATATCTATATAATGCATGAGAATAACCCCCAGAATGACCTCTCAACTCTGTTTGAAATCTCTCTGCTACTGAAACATTATTTTGTCTCATTCAGGTTAAATTAGATAGTGTGCTACCAAAAATACAAATTTTGCACCAAATAAACATCTCTTTCTTTGGTTTTACATAGAAGGTGAAGTTTTAAAATATAGACCGTATCATCCTTTACCTTACGTGCTGAATTACCTTAGTCCTATCCGGACCAGCTTCATTCATATCTCTAGTTGAAGTCTGATCACTTTTTCAACTTTTTTTTTTAACAGTTCCTGTATCTTATGGAGTAATGCTGGCTTTCATAGCTTCAGAGCTCTAGCTCTGTGTGACATATACCTGAAGTTCTAGGAAACAATCAGGTTATACACAAATAGCTCAGCATCTCCGAATTTAGAGGTAACAGTTACAACTCTGGAATAGATGTGACTGCCATAAGAGCTTACAATCTAGGAATCATTACAATAGGCCTGAGAACCTGATAACCTATGCTCTTGATTTAAATTCTCTGAGTTTGCATATTATACTTAGTCCATATGAGTAAGGCATGATAATATTTGTCTTTTTGTTTCTGACTTCTTTCATTACCTATACTGTCTTCAAGGTTAACCTCGTTGCATGCCGCACAACTTCATTCCTTTTTATAGCCACTTAGAAGTCCATGGCACATATACACTGCAGTTTCCCCTTCCATTAGCCAGTCAATGTGCCCTTAGGCCACCTCCATCTGTTGCAAATTATGAACATTGCTGCTATAAACACAGTGTGCAAATTGGACATGTAAATCTTGAGATGAACCTTAGATGGCCAAATAGAGATAATGAGCAGGCAGTTGGATATAGAATTTGGGGTTTGGGAGAGTTTTCCAAGTTAGTGATATAAATTTGCACATCATCAGCATTCTGATATTAATTAAAGTCATAAAACTTGAATTGATCAATGTATACAGAGAAACAGAGAAGTCCAAAGATGGAGCCCCACAACACTCCAGTGTTAAAAGACCATCAGGAAGTTGAGGAGGAACCAGAAAAGTATACTGAGAAGGAGTAATTAGTGAAGTTAGAGGAAAACCAGTAGCATTTACTGTCCTAGAAGCTGACTTGAAGTTTTATGTAAATTATGACTATGCTAAAATTTATTTTCTGTTTAATTTATTTTAATGTGAAAATCATGTATTTAGTTCTTTTAAAGTTTAGGAACGTCTCCACTAATAATATTTTCCAGGAATACAAATAATGGACTGGCAGCTATTACAAAAACGATCAACAAATTGTATCACTAATAATTTTGGAATGACCAAGGGTCTAGTAATCAATAGTCTTTTATGACGACTGCTTACTGTGGAATCCTGCTTTAGGCTCTGCCAGTCCCTGAAACTCAGCTTCTTTCTTAAGAAATTAGCCTTGGTAAGCTTCCCAGGAAATAGATTATAGAACTTGGGACCCAAGAAAAATATCTCAAATCTATTCAGCATAATAATAGAGGTTTTTAAAAAAGTCTTGGACTTTTATGCAAGCCAACAGAACACATGTTTAAATGTCTAAACACATTTTTTCAAGTGATGTAATAGGACATTTCAAATGATGTAATTGTAAACATCCTTTTACTATTAAAGCAGGTAGGAAGTTTCTTTTTAAAAATCACCCTAAAAGTGAGGCTTCACCTGGAATAAACTCAAAAGGTGCACTTGTGTAAACCAGGACTAAGCCAATTTCCACCTACATGTCCACTGACAGTTGACCAAGTGACACCTCAGTTGTTCTAAGTTTCTCCCAAGAGGTGATTGACAGCTCTTCTCATATCCTGAATTTGTTTGTTGTTTTGGTTTTCTGATGAGAGAAAGGACTCCTTGAACTAGGCTGCTACCATGAAATTTTTTTGGTGTGACTGTAAGCAAACAGCAACCATAAACCCATATATTATTTATGATGTGCTTATGGAACTTGTGAAACTAATGATGAAAAGTCCACGTGTGTTAGCGTGATGGTGTAATAGTCAAAATAGCTTGCAAGTGGAAAATAATGCATCATGCCATAGTTTCCATTTTAAATATTTTTCAGATCTCCCAGAGCTTTTAATGCAATTGTGCTATGAACCCCATCCTTTGGAGAAGAAATTACACAAAAATGTCCCTCAACAGATCGACTGATGCCAGCTAATGACGGCAGTGTCACCTATTCTAACGGAAGACTTGTCAGCAACATTTTATACAGTTGACCATATAGTGTTGTAGTCTTAGTTACATTTCCTGGTTAGGTTGGTTGGCAACTGCTTGCTATTTTAAACTGGTTTTTGGAAATAGGTGAAAGAGTGAATTATATTCTCCAGAAGAGCTTCTATTCATGTTTAAAAAAATGATTATAAGCCATCCTTTATTTATTGAGGAGAGTGAAATCAGGGCCAAAAACAAAGATGTGAGTGGTAGCCTAATTAGTTGTGTACCAAATTGTGTGATTGAAAGGTACCTACTTGTTTTGTATATGTTCTCCACGTATGTGTTTCCAAAAAGTAGTTCTAGACACATGGAGAGGGACTTTCATTTATGCAGATGTTGAAAATCAAGTAAGGAGTAAACTTGGGTTAATCTCACTCCAAATATGTGGGGACTCAAAATGCATGGAAGAAATTCCACTATGAATACTATTAGATTAATTGAAATACTTGAGGTCTTGTACGTTTATAAGGATAAAGTGCTGGGGAGTACAAATTCAGCAAATATTTATTGAATTTAATTAGAGAATTGAACTGGGCTGGCCTTGCAATCTAATCACGGTTGATCAATTTCTTTTGCTAGTTTATTAATTCAATTCATCTATTCATTTGCTTCACGTTTGGTTTCTACCATGTATAGTGGAATATGCTATGGCCTCCGAGGAGACATAAAGAAAAAGACAGAGACCTTGATTTTTATTTTTAATTTTTTTGGCATGGGCAGGCTCTGGGAATTGAATGGACATTGATTTTTGTTATGGGAGATGACATGTTTGAAAGTAACCAGAAAATAAGGTAGGAGATTTTATAAGGGGAAAATATATCCTGAGTTCCATGTTACAGGGATATAGCCTTTTAGAACCCCAAACAGTGATAGGGTCCTTTGCTTAATTACCTATTTTAAACTCTTTTCAAGTGATGTAATAGGAAATTTTATTTAATGAGAAAACTTAGTTTTAAATTCCACTTCTTTAACACTAAGGCTATAGTTCCCAGGTAGTGAGATTGACAAGAAATTTCCTCAAGAGATTTGGCCATGCTGCTGAAAGGCTTTGTGATAACTGAGGGTCTCTGAATTAGCTCTAGCTACTTTTTCTTACAGATAATTTATATTTTAATATGTTTCCAACATGGAATAGGTTTTTAACTTTTTTTTTCTATTTCAAAATTTATTTGAAATCTCCTGCAGAGAAAGCAATACTTTTCATGTATGTACAACTGAACAGTGGTTACTGTGACCCTGGCTGCTTCGTAAGATGTTTTCAAAGCTCTGAGAGCAGCAACAATAAAAGTAACAATATTTCAGGTTTTATTGCAAAAACATTCAATTTTGCTGCAAAATGTAAAATGGCTCTTATAATAAGTATGGTATTTTCATACGGTTATTAATGTTCAACCTTTACCATATTGAACTTTTGAAACTTAATATTTGACCAATTTAATTTGATCAATAGGAAGACACTACTGATATTCCCTTCCCTCTTCTGGATTATCTTACAGTTTTTGATTAAGAGACGATTACACAATGAAACCATGGACCATCATTTTACTTCTTATTTCGTCCATTATGTAAATTTAAACTTGGTGCCGGGAAGATCTGGGTTTAACTTAGGTTTGACCTTTACAAAAACAGGTAATACCCCAAATATTTAATAATCTGGAACTCATTATCATTAACCAGTCTGCCTCGAGTCCTGCTGCTGGTCAGGTGTTCGGCTTTTAGTTCATGGAGAGGTGCTGACATGCTAGGGGACAGTCTGGGCTATGAGGGGACTGGTGATACTTGGGGCTCTTGGGAATGCCTACCAATGTGCATGGAAGTATTTCAACATTTTAACAGCTTGTAAGAATGTTCCATTGTGTATCCACTGGCTCATCTGCTATAATGTGAACACATGCTCATATAAGTCCTGCCTCCCTCAGAGTTTTTGTGAGACTCATATAAAATGTTGTGAAATAATAACACATGCCAGGCATCCTGGTGAGTGCATATAGGCACTAGGTCATAGGACTCTCACCAAAACCTTACGGGGTAGGCATTGCTATTACCTCTATTACAACAAGCCTGTAAAGCCAACATGTTTATAGCCAATATTTATAGAAGGAGAAAGTGGGCTTAGTGAGATTAAGTTATTTGCCCAACATCAACTAGCTAGTGGGTTTCTGGGTAGAGCTCAGATCAAACACCAGTCTGTCCTGAAATATGAATGTAAAAATATTAATGCGTAATTGTAAAAACCGGTTATATTAGCTACATTATTGTTCCTTCTCATAGAACTTGTGCATTCTATAGCTCAATCCATAAATTGTTTACATTCTTTTTCAGATAACTAGTAACACCATGACATTCTATTCCTCTGGTCAAAATTTGGCAAAAGGAAATAAGAAAACCAGGGACAGAAAGCACAATTAAAACTATTTTAAGTTTGGAAAATGTGATCAGATTTTTAGTTTAGTTTGGCGTTTAGTCTTATATTGGCAAGAAATTCTGTCTCTCAAAAAGAGGTTTTCAATTTCTTTATCAATAAACATGCTATTAGACATTGTATTGCCTAAACGGCAGATCTGGTTAAAATGTTCAAACGTCATACTTAAAGGAGAAACCTTAGAAGTCTTCCCTTTAAGGTCGGTTACAAACAAGAATGCCTGTTATGACCTCTTCTGTTCAAGAAAGGACTGGATGTGCTGGCCAGTGAAATTTGAGAAGTAAAAGACAGCAGGGATAAGAGAATAAGGAAAGAGACAAAACTGTCAGTATGTGCAGATGATTTAATTATTTACATAGAAAACCCAAGAAAATCAACAGACAAGCTATTAAAGCTAAAAGGGAATTCAGCATGGTTGCTGAACACAAATCATAAGTAAAACTCAACAGAATTCTTTCACACTGATGTCAATAGAAAATGGAATAGACCATAGCATACTATATACAATAGCAAAGACAAAAAATAAATATACTGTTTGGGAACTGACTTATAAAAGCAAAAGATATGTTACAAAGCTATAGTAATTCAGTGTGATGGGTACTAAAAGTGCTAAATATACATAGAATAGAAATGAAAATAGAATACAAAACAAATCTATATGTATATGGGAACTTGGTGAATTATTAGTTGACTATTGAGGAAGCGGTAAATTATTAAATAGACAAACAACATTGTGAAAATTGGGTGAATATTTGGAGAAAAATCAGACCCATCACACCACAAACAAAATAATCTCCCACTGGAATGAAGATCTAAAAGTAAAAGACATAATTATAAAACTATCCTAAAAAACTTTGGAGAATATTTTATGACAATAGGGAGAAAAAGGATTTCTTAAATGAGAAGAAAAGCACAGACTATCGAGAAAAAATAAGGTAGAATTGAAGACATTAAAATAAAAGATTCTGTTTTGTGTAGGACACTATACACTGATTGGGAGAAGGTATTTGGGATGTGAACAATAAACAATGGATTAAAAACAGGAAATCCTATGAATCAACAACAAATAAAATTAAAAAGAAAAGTGGACAAAGAATAATACAAAGAGATAATTCACAGAAGAGGAAAACTCAAACGACTAAAAAGTATAGGAAAAGAAGTTTGACTTGGATAAATGCAAGTCAAAACTTTATATGTGAGATTAACTGCCATTAAAAGTTGGATAACATCAAGTACTGCCATTGCGGTGGGGAACCAGGAACATTCTATCGGTGCTGTATTGGCTGTAACCAAGTATTGGCTGCTGCAGCCATTCTGGAACCAGTTTGGGAATATTTAGGGAAACTGTGTGTGTACCAGCTATTTGATCCAGCAATTCTATGCTGGGTATATCCCCCAGAGGAAATCTGTGCCAGGACACAAGAAAACAGGACTGAGAATAACCCTTTCAGTATTGCTTTTGCTAGAATTTTTAAAACTTATTGGGCACCTATCTCTTTCACTCTTAGAGCATCTAATTGGATTGGTATTCTGTGGCACACCTGTTGGGTAACTGATTTAAGTTAATAGTTCTTACGTTTAAGGGCATGCTCAGTAGGAGTGTGTCTGTCTACACCATCAAACAAGAGCAGCTTGCTGACATGATATAATCTATTTAGTATGAAGCATTGCACTCTTATTAAAAGTGGCTTAGAGTTGTGCTGTATTTAAATCGTCTCAGATGTAAATGACCAGATCTGTAATATGCCATTTCTGATTCATAAAGATCTCATTCTGATTTATAAAGATCTCATTCTTATTTATAAAGTGGGGAATGAAGGGACCATTCACTTTTTGAGAGGTGTAGCAATTTTGGGGATGTCTGTTTTAGAGAGAGTGAGATTTCTTTAAATGGAAATGGGCTTATGTGGTATATTGGGAACCATTCTTAAAAATTCCATTTAACTTGTGTGAAGCAGGATCTTAATTAATGACATATACAAATGAAGATTATGTACTGTGCTGGCTTGAAAATATTATGTACTCCAGAAAAGCCATGTTCTAATCTTGATTTAATCTTGTGGAAGCAGCCTTTTTCTTTAGTTCTAATTCAATACTGCAGGTTGGAAATTTTTTATTAGATTATCACCACAATGATGTGACACACCCAACTGTGGGTGTGATCTTTTGATTAGATGGAGATGTGACTGCACCCATTCCAGGTGGGGCTTGATTAGTTTACTGGAATCCTTTAAAAGAGGAAACATTTTGGAGAAGTGACAAAAACGACAAAGCCAACAGAGAGCGCTGACACAGATGCCTGGAGCCCCCCAGATGTTGCCATGAGATGTTAAGCAAACCAGTACCTGGGGAGAGCCAAGGGAAGCCAAGAGATGAAAGTCTGCCCTGGAGAAGTAAAGTGGGGAACAGAAACAGAGACTGACAGCAACGGAGCCCAGGAGCAAGGCACCAGCAGATGCCAGCCAAATGACTTCCCCAGCTGACAGAGGTGGTCTTGACTAAATGAACTTCCTTGAGTGAAAGTAACCTCTAATTGGTGCTTTAATTGGGACACTTTCACTTTCTTAGAACTATAAACTTGTAACTTCTTACATTTCCCTTTTTAAAAGCCGTTCTAGTTCTGGTATATCGCATTCTGGCAGTTTGCAAACTAACACATGCACCAAATGGATATTGGTAATATCTCTAGAAAATGATATCACCACTGATATTTACTTTTTTTCTTATACCTTTGTGTTACCATGTAAATCTTTTGCAATTAGTATTTACTAATTTTTAATCAGAAGCACAATAAAATGATTTTCCTCTTGAAAATCAGTTGAATATTAATTTCTCTTTCAATGTCAAGAATGACATAGTAACTGTTTTCATCCTCTATATAAATTGAGAAATTTGCTATACTTTTAATTCCTTCTTTACTCCTTTCTTCTATTTCCTCCCACTTTTTAAATCAGGAGAAGCTGGGATTTTAGATCCAAAATATTATCACCAATTTTTTAATCATTTTCATCATGTTTTTAAGATTTTTTTTTACAATTGAACTGTTTTATCATAATACTAACTATAGTTAGACACTACTGCATTTGTTTTACTAAATTGCTGTTTTGAGATCTGCTGCTATATAGTGAACCACCCCCCAAATTTAATGTCTTACATTAAAATAATGTCTTGTTATTTTCTCTTATGGTTTTTGGGTTGGCTAGGCTCATTTGGGTGGTTCTCACTTGAGGTGACTCATGTGTCAGATAGATGTATCTTATAGTCAGAAAGAGGCTGAAGATGGAATTGGTTGAAGGCCCTCAAGAGCCGAATGTCTGGGTGCTTCCTGGTTCTCCATTTGACCTCTCTTTCCAGCAGAACAGCTTGCCCTTACGTGGAGGCAAGCAGAAGCTGCCAGGTCAGTTGAGGACTCCCTGGAACTGGCATAGTGTCATGTTTGCACTATTTATTGGCCAAAGCAGTCACTGGTCCAACCCAGATTCAAGAGGGTGGAGAAATTGACTCTGCCTCTTCATGGGGGAAGGGAGATAATACTGCAGCAACATTTGGAACTCTGCTACTACTGTTTTTTCTGTGTGTATTATATTATGCTTTCTCCATCCTTAAAATACTCTGATTAAAATCTCAGTTGGTTGGAGTACTTCAGAGAAGTGATATACTTTCTGGATCTTTTGTTCTTATATGTAAATGATAATTTGAATATAGAATCCCTCAAGCACGATCTCTGTCCTTAAAGTCATTGGAAGCTTTTAGTTTTGCAGAGGAAAGGTCTGTTTCTTTGTGCATTACTGTTTTCTTCACAGACACCCTACCTGCCTGCTCCCAACCCTCATACTGGTTTGGATATATGCAGTTTCCTTTTCCTAAAGCATTAAAATTCATCAATTTCATCTGTAAATATCTAAATTTCTTTTTTTCTCCATAAATTTACCTGGCATTCATTGATCCACTTAGGCTGAAGAAACAAACCTGCTCATAAAGGAAAATTTGTATCTGTGATTATTGCTTTACCTTTATATACTTTTAAATTTTTATATGGAGTTCTCATTATAAATAAATTGCATCTCTTGGATTTGTTCTTCATAGATCTTACTTTTTTGCATCTTTTAAAAAACAAATTCACTGATTTCAATTTTCTATAGTAACCAGTTGTAATATTTAATTTTATAATGTTAATAATGATTTTTATATAAATGATCTTTATTGACTTTAGATTATCCCTTCATAGATGCAGTGTATTTTTTTTTTTTTTTTTTTCACGTGGGCAGGCACTGGGAAGCGAACCTGGGTCCTCTGGTATCGTAGGCAAGCATTCCTGCCTGCTGAGCCACCGTGGCCCGCCCGATACAGTGTATTTTTAATTCTTGCTTAAAATTCAGATAAAATATTCTGAAATTCTTTCTCCCATTTCTTATAATAAATCTACTTTAAAGGGGGTATTTTTATCTAATGGTTCAGATTAATCGTCATGTCCCTTTCAATCTACTAACTCTTTTCATAAGTTCAATGATTTTCCTCTTTTTGCAAATTCCCACACTGGGGATGCAGAGATTGATGTTTGTCCAGCATTCAGAGTTATAAATTTTGTGGATTATGTAGTTTGCCATTCAAATCTTTCAGATCCATATTACAGAGGAGTAAAGATTTTTTTTGTTTGTTTCTTTGCCTGTTCAAAGTCTGGTTGGTTGAGGGAGAAGGTGAGTGCCTGACTGGCTCTTTCTCTTTAGGTCTCAGCTCAAATGCCACCTCTTCAGAGAGGCCTCTTTTACCTTTGTCTCTATGATCACTTCCCTCAATTTTTCACTATCTGAGAGGTTGGCAAACTATGGCCCCAGGCTAAATCTGGCCCTCTCCTTCTTTTTTGGAACACAGCCACACCCATTCATTTATGTATTGCCTGTAGCTGCTGTTGAGTTAGGTAGTTGGAGCAGAGATAATATGTCCTGCAAAACCCAAAATATTTACTATGTGGCCTTTTACAGAAAAATAAAACAAAACAAAACTATTGTTCCTCTAGGTCATCGTCCTAGTTATCTTTTTTTATGCCACGTATTACAGTTTGTAATTGTCCTATGCACATTTCTTTGGTGATTTATTATGTCTTCCCCTACAAAGATGTAACCTCCACAAGGAAAGGGGCTTAGTCTGTTTTTTGTTACCCCTGTATCTCCAGTACCTCACACAGTGACTGGAATGAAATAGACAATAGCTATTTGTTGAATATATAACTGAATTCGGTAGATTTAAAAATGCTGTATTCTTTTTATTTCACTGGAAATTTATGAGAGGAATGGGGGCACTAGATGTATTTCAGTTTTGTTAGTATATTAAATCAAAAGTAGGTGGCAAGAATATTCAGGGTATGAGTCAAAGAAGTTTAGAAAGGAACGTTGAGATGGGATGGCCCGAGAGATATAAGGAAACTATTAGAAAGTGGTCTCTAAAAGCCAAGGGCAGAAGGATTTTAAGGGCAGAGAGTGAACAATTTTTTCAAATGCTGTAGAGAGAGATCACATTTTAAAAGTCTTGAAAAGCACCCTCTGGATTTAGCAACAAAGAAACACTTGTGACATTGGCAAGGGTGGCTTCAGGGGAGTGGTTGAGGGGAGAAGTCAGATTGCAGTAGGCTGAGAACTGAATGCAACAAGAGATCAGGACAAAAACAGTAAAATGGAAAAAGTAGGTGGTGAAGAGGAGAAGAGCAGGACAGTAGTTACAGGGAGATAATAGGGTTTAGGAAGACGTTTGAATGACTTAAGGGAGCGATCCAATACAGAGGGGAAATTAGAAGATAGAAGGGAAAGAAAACATGAACAAAATGAAGATTATGAGGAAACACGAGAAGACAGTGATAGAAGCTGTCACTTGTTCCCCAGTATTCATTCTTCCCCTCTCCATTTCCCCATATTTTCAGCTGGGTTCATACTTGTCCGTAATAAAGAGTGAACACATTTCCTAGTGTCCTACGCAGCTGGGTGGGTCCCTGTGATTAGGAAAGCAGATGGAATGTGCACACCTGGGCAGGAGCTTCAGCAGATATCTTGGACCACAAAGTGGAAGCCAGATGTTGGGAGTAGTGGAGCTACGCGTTAAGAGGAGTCATAGTTCTGATATTTGTGGAGCCGTCATATTAGCCCTGATTTGCTTAAGTAGGGTCTTAATTTTTGTAAAAGAGAAATTTCTACCTGAAGTGAGACACTATCATTTTGTGTTTTCTATCACTTGCTGTTGAAGTTCATTGTCACTAAAAGACGGACAGATCTAGAACATGGTGTGGATGTTGGGCTTGGATTAGGTGGAGGATGGCTGACTCTAGTGAGGCGGGGGAAGGATGGAAAGTGGTTGTGGATGAACCTGCTCTTGGAAGTGGGTGGCAGGATGTTTAGAGAACTCCTGTTTTAGGACATTGACTTCTTTTGCAAAATAAAAGTAAAACTTGTTGTTGAGAGTAACAGATGTTTTAGTATGCAAAGACTGAGGTGAATTATGAAGACTAAACAGAAAGTTATTGCGAGGCATGAGGGAGAGCTGACAAAACAGGATACCGGAGTGGTGCAGAGGTGAGAGACTGCATAACTAACAGCTGAGTGAATTCTTCTTGGGGTACTTTTATGGGATGGAAGAAGCTGTATAGCTGAAGAGTCCATGTTTAGAATTTGCTGTAAAAGGCCAAAGTGATAAAATTGTACTTTGCAGCCACACTTTAGCCACCTTCTATTCGACCTTTCCTAGATGATAGATGGATTATGTGAACGTGCCAAAATGCAACAAGACAAACTTTTCTCCAACTGTAAAAGGAGCCAGTTTGGAAAATTTGGCCCTTGAAGAAAGCTGCTGAACAGGGTTAATGTGTGTGAAGAGGTGGATGGTATGATTTCTGAACTTGTTGCGAGGAGAAGAAATGCCCTAAAATTTCAAAAGTTATTCCACAATTAAGATCTTTACTACCAGAGGTGATAAATCTAATTGGGCAGCTAACTCACTGCTGCTGCACGCTTGACTCTGCCCAGTGATAAGGGTTGTGCAATAGCACAATGTCGGGAGAGCTTGCAATAAGCCCAACTTCAACATTTTAAAAATGTAAATAAGCCTTTATTAGATTAATATCTGGTTTATATTTTATCACTGATAAATGATAAAGGTACATCATTTAAAGTTAAAAGGAATTATCTGGACAAATAGTCGTATTGTCATAATGAAATTTGTGTTACTGGTTTAGTAAGTGACAATTTTCAAACTCTGTTCAGAGTATGCTGTTACACTTAATCTGCAAACGCTGCTGTAAGGTAGGTTTTAGCAGGTCTGTTTAACTCACAGATGAGGACCTGGAGGCTGAGAGAGACTAATGGCTTTTCCAGAGCATGTAACTAGAACACAGCAGAACTGAGCTTCGATTTCAGAGCCCTGTGGGTGCATTTCACTGTGTGCATCCTCAAAAGGATGAGTTCTCAGAATAAGTAGTAAGTCTGGACAGCTCCACTGCAAAGTAGGCAGGTTCTCATTTTCCGTGAAGGTTCTCTAAGAGTTGGAGGGTTTTTCAAATTATTATTTAGAACTCCAATTTGTGGTTTGTGGTTGTTTGTTCAAGGCAACATATCCACCTAAAACGGAACCTTTCTTCTCGGGTTTGCTTTATTTTCTAAAACCCATAAATCTTGAAGATTTCACTTTGAGGCACTGTTGAATGAACAAAATAGATCTCATTCATGTTGGCCTCTAGAGGTCACAAATGCAGCAGAATCTTGTTCCCTTCTCTTCAAGAGTGTTTAGAGAGCTCACGTTCTACTACAGTTTTTGAGGGGTATATGTGGTCGCTGTAAATCTTATGATTTTAATGATTATATTACAAGAATACATTTGCTTACAAATATGCCCTGAGCTTTGATTTTCAACCACCATTTTCTGAGAAGTCTTAACCTTGTAGTACAGGAAAAGGCAATAGAAAGATGTTTTTGGAATCTCTCCAAACCATTTTTTAAAAATGCAGAAAGTGATGCCATATTATTCTGAGAAGACAAGTTGAAATTATTTGGTATCACTTTTAGATTCTGGATAAACCAATGCATCAAAGACAAATAAAATACACGTATAGACATGGGCAAAGAAAAAATGTTTGTATATAAAAATAAATAAAAAATGAATTATTACTTTGCTATCTACATTTAGCTTATAATTTAAATTGCTTGAAATATTATGGAAACATTTTATAAAGCAATAAATTGGTGGTCAGTTGTGCTTTGAATTTTTAAATATTTGATTTTATGGTATTTTCCTCATAAAAACTTTACCATTTATTGGTCATTTATACCCCCCTGAGGCATTGTGCTAAGCACTCTTTAAATATATTGTCCCATTTATTTTTCACAACAACCCCATGCAGACCATTTTTAATTTAAAAATTGTTTTTATTTGCTTGCTTTTTTTCTTAGTAATCTTTCCAACTCTTTCCCATTATATATTAATCTGGAGACAATAAACGCAGCTACTTTAAGTGCCTATTTAATGCTGTAGGGTATTTTGAAAAAATGAAAATACCTATCCATCAAATACAAGAGTATAATTCACATTGAGAGACCACTAAAAAAAAAAAAAAAAAAAGGAATTCTCAATCAAAATAAGCAGTTGGTAGAACTTCTGGCTATTGTAGCTATCCTAATTTCTTCTGATTTTATCTTCCCTAGAGATTCCTCCATAAAGCCACTTCTCAATATATTACACACCATGAATTACAAAAATGCATGTATTTAGCAGTAATGCTAACCAGGAGTAGTGTTGACAATTATTCATTATGTTGCCCTTTCTACAGAAGGAACAGATATTGTAGGAGATATTGTGCAGATATTGTAGGAGAACTCTCCTCTCCCTTCTGATCTTATTTCTTCACATGGTGGAAAGAATGTGGGCTTTGGTGGTAAGCAGAGCTGGGTTTCAATTCTCTCTCCATTATCTTGAGCACGTTACTTATCCTCTTTGAGACAGAGTTCTCTGTGTGAAAGAGGAATAATTAAACATTCTCAGAGTGAAACTGCCGGCATGGTGACTCCATGGTCCTCAATGGCTTCTCTCTTATTTTGATTGTATTTTATACTTCCCAGCTTATTTTGAAAGCAACTTTTTCTGCTATATAGCCAAATGAATTTGAAATTACAGTTATCTCAAAGTACACAGTAATTACCTATAAATGAAACACTCACAAAAGAACACGATCCATATTTAAGACCTTCAACATAACGGAATTCTCTTTTTCCAGCTTTTTAAACTATTTTTTCCCATATAAGCCAATATATCATATTTGACATTTGAGTTATATGAGCCCATAAAGCAGACACATTTGTTAACGTGAGCATATGATGAAACAGCATACAGTGTCCTTTCTGGATCAACTTAAATTTTCAGAGGCAACATGGTCCAAATGGGAGCAAGAAGTTGATTTCCTCATGAAATAAACTAGATAAAGAAAAATTAAGACTAATGCTAAAGATTTATACCATAAATTATTCTATTTCCTCTCCTTTTAACATACAAATGTGCACTCTTGGTATGTGAATCAAAATATTTGCAATCAAGATTGTGAAAGCCTATAACTAGGGCAGTACGTAATTCAATAAAATGCTCTGGGGTAAAAAAAAAAGAGGCAGTATAGGTAACAAGAAGACATTAGTCCATCAAGTAATACATATTGGCTTAATGAAGAGGTAGATTATTTAAAAGTCTCAGTGGGCTCAGATATTGACTTGGGCCTGAAAGTGATGCTTAGTTGTTTATTAAGATCATAATTAAGCATATTAGAAGACTTGCTATCACTGGATAGTACCTTAAGATTAAACACTGAAAAGAAACAATTGTTACAAAACACACAAAACATTATATTTTGTGGTTCAACTATTTTGTTTGTTCCACTATTTTTGTAATTGGGGCAAGAGAAGAGGTCCAATTTCTTTAAGAACATTTAATGTACCTCATCAGCTGAATCAGAGATTTTTATTAATTCTCCTGCAAACACAACATTGATTTCCAGCTACAATTTTTTTTTTAAGATAAACAAGTCAATTGAAAAAAAAGTTGCGACCTTGAGCTATGAAACATTACACCTTTAACACACTGATTGAAATACCTAGAACATCACTTAGATGTCAATCATTGTTGGGCTTCAGCAATGAGTGGATGCAGCTTTACGGTGACTTCTCCAAAAACGCTTTCCAGCACCTAACACACTGCTGGGACACATCCTCCAAGTCCGAGTCATTCCCATAATAGGGATCTTCAATAAAAAGTTGTGTTTGTGGATCATAGCTCTCCAGTCGTTCAATTTTTGCTTTGCAGTTTTTAGCTTCACTACCTTTTCTATTCAAATCTCTCAGATTGCTTTCATCCACACACAGTATATAATCAAATGAGGCTAAGTCTTCTTTGGCAATCTGCCAGGCAATGTGATTCATAAGAATATCATGCTTCTTCATACAGTTTTGCCCTCGATAGTCAGGAGGATTTCCTAGCTCCTAAGCGGAAGTTGCGGCACTGTCTATCCTCCAATAATCTGACATATTTGGATAAGTTACAAGTTTTCTGAAAGCTGCTTCTACAATAGGTGACTGACAAATGTTACCCAGACATACAAACAGCACCAATTCGGGTGTCCGGGCTGCCATCTTCTCAGCCTCAGTGGTTTGCTCTTTACTTGTCTTTGTGAGGTCATCATCAACTCCTTAGTCCCACAGGGAAGAAGGAAGGAAATAGCTGTGAGGTGCAATCTCCCACATTCTCTATTATCTTTTCTACTTCCTCCTGCATAGATGAATTCATTTAGCTCTCAGCAGGCACTATTCTTTAATTAGTTGATCAGAAAAAGAAGGAAATCATGGTAACTCTTGGCAGGACTCTGGAGTGGTTGGCAAGGGCATTTTGGATTAGCATACTATGTAAAGGAAGGGATTTGTACCTTATGCCTTAAGATTCTCAGAGCAAATCTTCAACTACAAAGGAGAGATTTTATGGGTGAGTTTGTCCTCCAAAAAGATATGTTGAAGTCCTAATCCACAGGACCTCAGAACATGACTCCATGTAGAAATAGGGCCATCATAGATTAAATTAGGCAAGTTAATATGGGATCATACTGGAGTAGATGGGCCCTTAATCCAATACGACTGGTGTCCTTATAAGAAGAGGAGAAGGGACTCAGATAGTTTCATGGGGAAAGCGCTATGTGATCACCAATGCAGAGGCTGAAGTATTGCAAGTGAAGGAAAGCCAGGGATTGCTGGCCACCTCCAAAAGCCAGAAGATAGGTATGGAACAGATTCTTCTTTACAGACTTTACAGACTTTACAGACAGCTTGGCCTTTCCAACGCTTGATTTCAGACTTCTAGCCTCTGAATAGTGAGGCAATGGCTTTCTTTTCCACCCAGTTTACCATCTTCGATACCTTTGAACCATTGTTTTGATCTCAGAATATCCCAAGTGTACCTCTAGAGTAAGTGACAAGTCTGTTTTCAGTCCCAGTATCAGCCCCATTCACACCTGCTCTTCCTCCTATAGCTTAAGCTTGACCATGTTAGATAGTCTGTGTGCTTCTTTGATTTGGGGTCTGTCGTGGTCAGGTTCATGTGTCAACTTGGCCAGGTGGTGGCGCCTGGTAGTCTGGTCAGGCAAGCACTGGCCTGTCTGTTGCTATGAGGACATTTCATGGACTTAAATCATAATCATGTTGGCTGCATCCACAGCTGATTGCATTTGTAGTCAACTAAGGGGAGTGTCTTCTGCAATTAGTGATGCTTAATTTAATCATTGGAAGGCTTTTAAGGAGGATTCAAAAGAGACAGTCTCTCTTTTTGCCAGCTTCTCCTGTGATGTTAGTCCAGACCCTTCATTGGAGCTGCCAGCTTGCAGCCTCCTCTACAGACCTTGGGCTCTACATTCCCACGGTTACATGAGACACCTTTATAAATTTTATATCTACAGATATCTCCTGCTGATTTTGTTTCTCTAGAGAACCCTAGGTAACACAGGGTCTCAAATATAAAATTCTGCAATAATGGTTTTAATATATTCTTTTAATTGTTCACTGGAAACTCAGTTTAGAATAATTACAAAATTCAGCTTCTCCCTCTAGTAGCTTAGGAGATCTTCTCTTGTTTTTGTTTCTCCATAGGTAGCTTGTCCTGGGACATGGTAGATGCTCAATGAATGTTCATTAAATGGATGAATAAGATAAAAAAATGTTAACTTAATCAGGTGCCCAAATGACCACAAGGTAGTTTCAATTAAGTAAACAAAATTTATTTGAATGAATAGCTAGAAGGGATTATATTTTCAAAAGCATACACATCTCTGTAGGAAATCTAAGGTTTGAAGAGGAATACTAGTGAATGTCAATTTTCAAAACACCCAGAGAGTCATCAATTAGATCTGCAGCCAGGTATTTTTTTTTTTAATGTGATAGGGAAAAAAAAACCAATCAATTTCCATCTGTGGTGGTTTGTACCCCCAAAAGATCATATTCCTTTTTTTTTTGCATGGGCAGGCACTGGGAATTGAACCCACATCTCTGGCATGACAGGTGAGAACTCTGCCTGCTAAAACACCATGGCCCACCTGATCATATTTTTTAAAGCTAATCCATTCCTGTGGGTGCAGACTGATTGTGGGTAGATCCTTTTGATTAGGTTAGTTCAGTTGAGGCATGCCCCAGGTGGATCTTAATCCTCTTACTGGAGTTATTTTTTAAGAGGATGTAATAGAAAGAACATCAGCTGAAAGAAAGAGAAACACAGAAGCTGAGAGAGAAACTCACAGAGAAACCAGAAGCTGAAAGCAACTAAACCCATAGAGAAGGGAGGGACCAGCAGACTTGCCATGTGGTAGAGAAGCCAAGGATCATTGCTGCCTTCAGAGTCCAGGTATTGTCTTGATGATGCCTTGGTTTACACATTTTCATGGCCTCAGAACTCTAAGCTTGTAGGTTAATAAATTCCCATTGTAAAAGCCAACCCATTTCTGGTATATTGCATTTTGGTAGCTTCAATGGACTAAAACACCTCCCTACAAAAATATATATGGAAGTGATGACCATCTGTCCTCTAGAGATTTGTATGCCATCCTCCCACAGTTTCAGAGCTGTTTCTGGAAGCATCTACTCCACCAGCCCTCCCAATTGTCTTTGGGAATTTGTTACTAGTTCTCACCAGTGGATAAAAGGGGTTGTCATGTTGGAACCACAGAGCTTAAGAAGTGGCATGTCTTCTCTGCCCCATCTTTCCCTATTATCTGAAATGTCCTTCTCATCTGAAATCAGGGAGCTGCAAGGCCCCAGGGAATGAAGAGAAACAAGGCAGAAAGATCCCAGTATCATCCAGTGGAGGAAATCCACCTTCCAACCAGGAACATGAACACTGAGCTTTTTACATGCACATGAAATAGACTTGTGTGTGTGTGTATTAAGCCACAGGAATTTGGGGGATGTATTTGTTACAGCAGTTACTATTTCCCTAACTAATACACCATCTGATTCCTATGTATATGTATATTGTTTATAAAAATATTGCATATTCCTCCCAGGCTGGAAACATGCTTGTTCAACTTTTGAACCCACCACAACACTTAACACAGGGCTGAACCCATTCTTTACAATCATAGCCATCTATGCTTATAAAATTGTAGATATGAAATAATTAAGAGTTGTTTCTAGGAAAACATTTTTCTACAAATTAGCTCTTGCTGTCTTCTTAATATGTAGAACAGTGGTTTGCATGGCAGAATCATCTGACTTGCTCATTCATTGTTTTTTGAATAATTTTAAAGTCAATCAAATAATTTTCAGCTTGATTTTGACTATAATTTGTAAAACATTTCTTGACAGTCTTATGTCATATTCTCCAAGATAGAAATGACCAGCTCCTCTTCTTTCTTTTTTTACCAGCCCCTCCTTTAAAACCATAAAGACATTTACTGTAGTAGCCACAGCCCTGTAGCTTATATATCTGTCTTGATCGTTCTACCACAAGCTATTGAAATTAGGCCCCATGCCCTATGCACTCTTCATCTCAGCAGCCTAGGAATTCAGTAATGATAAGAATTGACCCCTGCTTACAAGGTGCTTACTGTGTTCACTTACTAGTAAATAAAGGTTAAACATTTAAGTTCTTAGCTTTATGTATTACTTTCTCTTCCTAAATTGAGGCCACTATAACAAACGAGGATTTGTTCTCAAGAGGAAAAATATATGAAGAGATATTAGGATGATAAAATAATAAAAATTTTAAAAATGTAACAAAATATTACCCATAGGCAATTCTGAAAAATTAAATTAAAACAATACTGCTAAACCTCAGAGATTACTGTTTCCAGGTATTCATGATTGAAAGAAGGTGAGCAGAATAATCACATATCAAAAGAGCTTAAGAATGGGGTGCAAGGATAGTTCGGTGGTGGAATTCTCGCCTGCCATGTGGGAGACCTGGCTTTGATTCCCGGTCCATGCACTTCCCCCCAAACAAACAAACAAGAAAAACAAAAGCAAACAAAAACCAAAAATTCAACAAATGATGCTGCAATAACAGAATACTCACATGGGAAAAGTAGTGAAATGTCACCCAGCTATACAGCATAAAAAAAGAAAAGAAAAGAGAAGAAAAAGAACCTGGGAATGCACTACAGGTTTTATTAGTTTCCTAGACCTGCCACAACACATTATCACAAACAGTGTGGCTTAAAATAACAGAAATTTATTCTCTCACGATTCTGGGGGCCAGCCTTTCGAAATCAAGGTATTGGCAAGGTTGTGCTGCCTTCAGAGTTTCCTGGGAAGCATCCTTTTGTTTGCCTCTTCCACTTCTGGTACAGGTGCTCCTTGGCTTTTGGTAGCATAACTCTACTCTCTGCCTCTACTTCACACAGCTGTCTTCCCTCTGTGTATTTTTCTCTTCTCCACTTTTTGTATGGACACCAGTCCTACTGCATTAGGGGCTACCCTCATTCAATATGACCTCATCTTAACTTGATTGCATCTGAAAAAACCTTATTTCCAGATAAGGTCACTTTCCCAGCTACCAGGATTAAGGCTTCAACAGAACTTTCCCGGGGGCATGCACAATGGAGCCCATAAAATATTTTACCTCTCAGTATTTGAGTTTATTTTCCCTGATAGTGTTTTTAAAGGGGCAGAATGATAAATAGACAACAGGGATAGACTGCGAGTCCTGCTCCTAAATTGGACTGTCAACCTTTCTGGGCATAAATCAACTTATCTGTGAAATGGGGTTGTTGGGTTATGCATCCTTATTTTATGATTTCTTACCTTATTTAGAATTAGGATGATGAAAAAGTTATGATGTTCATGTAGAATGTTTTTATCAAATAATTATTTTACTCAAATATATTATTTTTAAAAGGTTTGCAGATCTTAAATATTTTCAGTCACTTTAATTTTGTGGCTTATTTATTTTGAGGTTTTTCAGTAACTAACGTTTTAAATAAAGTCATTTTTAAAATTTTGATTTGATTTAAAAACAAAGAGAATTATAACGAAGAAAATAAGTAACTTAGTGCCCCTTCACCGAAAGAAAGAAGCTATTGTATTTTATTAAGATCTTTCCACTTATTTTTATTGCATAAATCTTTTAATTGGGATTGCATTGCATATAAACATTTTTCTTCTCTCTTTTTTACCTTAACATTGCATTGTTAGCATTTTCCCTTGTTATTGAATTTCAAACATGATTTTAATATATGTCTGATATTACTTTGCATGGAAGATTCAGAATTTATTTAATTATTTCCCCGCCTTTATAGGTAACTTATTTAATTATTTTCACTTTTTTATTTAGTGAAAAGATACTCTGAATAGATTTTTTCCCCCCTGGGATCTGTTTTTGAAAGCTGATCATGGAATATGGTAAAATGCATTTCAGGTGGAAAAGAACAAAAGTCCATACTTTTAAATTACCTTTCCAATCTGAAAAAGCAGATTGACATTTATTCCGTCATCTGTTAACTTATATTGCACTCTCACTTGAGTCCCTTAATTACTAGTAAAACAAAATAAACCTGAAAATTCCAATAACTTGAGAGCAGTTTTTGTGCAGAAATTATTTCTAGAAATCTTCTTAAATATGTTATTAGAAAGGTTTATGTTGTATTCTTTTAATAAATCATTAATCCAGTAGGCACTGAGAAAAATTGATAAGTAACAAGAAAGACACATACAGAGTTTCTTTTAGTATATAGTCATTGTATTTAATCACTGTTATTTTTACATATCTTGCTAAGTTATTACAGTATGCCAGAAAATAGAAATTGTCATGTGTAAAAAAGTTGCTTGGGTTTCATGTCCTACAAATGAATATTTCATTATTTGGATTAAAAACCTATAAATTTTCAAGCATTGTGCTGTAAGAAATGCATCCTGAGCAAAAATTATTACTATATAATTCTCTTAATAGGCTAAACACTCTGGAGAACCAGTGGCACTGTATAGCAAAAGGGCATGGTTCCAGAACTTGAAAAATCTTTATTTTTATCTTGCCTTGGTAACTATTTAGTTATTTAAATATGAGTTGTTAAAACTCCTTGTGCTTCAGCTTCCACATTAGTAAGGGAGGAGACTTGAGATTATAAATACTGAAGTCCCATTTAGCTCCAAAATTTTATGATTCTTTGATTTTCTTTTCCGTGATTCTAGCAGAAAAAGTGGGTTAATAGCTATGATAGATTAATTGCACAATGGCTCCAATTCTCCACCCCCTCCTGTATCCATAACCCATTGCATTGTGACTTTAAAATTCCTCCTATCAAGTGGAAGATCTATTTTGCTGTGCCTTGACTCTGAGTTGCTTTTGTAACTGGCTTTATTCCTCAGCTGTGCCCAGTTCTGGGTCAGGTCTCAAGAGACCTTTTGAGCTTTAATTTCCACCACTGAATTTTGCCACTACTCCATGAATGAGCTGGCTGGAGCATGAGATAACATGGAGAGCAGAGCTGATTGAGGCCAGTATCACAGGCAGGACTTCAAACCTAACCTCCAAGCAAAGCCAACCTAAACAAACTTGCACTGGACCACAGAAGCATGAGTATGCCTAGCTGGGACCATCCAGTCAATGAGAAGAATCTTGAACTAAATAAATGTTCATAATTTGAAGCCATTGAGCTGTATAGTTATTTGTTATGTGTCATCAATGTGGCAATGGATAGCTGATACACAATCCTCTTGAATATTTTAAAATATCATGGGAATTCAACTAAGGATGTGATTTTCTTCTACAAACCAAAGTCTCACCTGAGCCCCAAGCGTCTACTAGATATCTTTGCTTCTGAAGGCAATACATGTGCAAAATATATCTATTATTGAAGCCATCATTTCTCTCCATTTCTTTCATAGCAGTCCTGCTCCTAATGTATTTCCTATCTTTATAGATATAGTATCACAACTCTCCAGGTTGCCAACCAGAAATAATTTTGGAAACATTTTTCCCTCTTTTCTACTGCCCCCCCTTACCTTTTTTCATTGCTGCAGTCTTAGTCTCTTGCTTCAGAAAAGTTGCATTAACTTTTTATCTGATCTATAAACTCTCCAATAAGCATATCCTGGGAGTCTAGGGAAAACAAGAGCATTTGCTCCTAAACTTTCCATAGAGAAAATAAATTCATCATTATTGGAAACTTGATTTAGCTATCAAAAGCATATACGATTTCGCGTGGTTTAGTGGGAGAATGTTCACCTTCCATGCGGGAGACCCAGGTTTTATTTCCAGACCATGTACCTCTCCCCCCAAAAAATACAAGATCAGCTATATACACTATTAAAAAATGATCCCAGTTTTAGTGAGTCTGCAATAATAAAAAAAATCTCTAAAATCTCAGCAATCCAGAAAAGTAAAATCAACCATTACCTCTTATAAATAATTTCTTTCACTGAAATACTATTTCCCTGTGAGAAACTTCAATACTTACTGCGAAGTTTAATGAATGCATTGATTAATCATGGCATAAAATCACTTACTAATCACTCTTTTCATAAATAAAAGTTTTTTTTTGTTCATCTCCCCAATGTCTGACATATACAGGACTTACTAATTTTTGCTGTTGTTTTGCTTTATTTTAATCATTAGTGCTTATCTCTCTGAATTTCACAAGTGTGTTGGAATTTCACATTGTTGCATTGAATTCCATACTTAGACTCCATAAATATTTTCACATACTGATGTGTGTAATCAAGGCAAGAGATGTTTAAACTGTTTTTCTCTACATCAGAACTAGAAAACGTCATTTATTTGGTGACTTTATGAAAAGTACATGTCTGTGTGTGAACATCAGCCTCTGTTTTAAAATATTGGAACGGTTACAAAATGAAGACAGATGCTGGGCTTACAGCAGGAGTAAATAGGATTTTGTGCCTGGCACCTAATTGTGGGTGAAGATCAAAAGGAGGAAAAGAAAATCTGCCCACTTCTGGGAAAAGGAATCCAGGATATTTCTGATCATCATTAAAACTTTGACCAGATGCAGAAGGCTTTCTGGGAAAAAGTCCTTTGGTGTAGGAGTTCCTAAAACTGAAAAGCCATCAGGGCCATCTGGAGAGCACCCCCCAAAAAAACCCGTTAGATTTCTCAGCTTGACCTATTTGTGGGGCCCAGGCATCTCTATTTTTAAAAAGCTGACCTGAAATTCTAGAGGCCAGAAGTACACGTCTAAGGAAGAGTGGGAGGAAGAGGCAGATAAATTACAGCAAAGAACTATAAATTGCATTCTCCCTGAGCTGGCTACCAGCACACATTCTCCACTGTGGCAGCAGGCTGCCTTAGGGTCCAGTCCCTGGCTAGCTCACTGAGGACAGAAAGAGACGTACAATCTTCTTCCCCAAGAACAGGGAAAGGCGTGGCTGATTGCTGACCATGGCTTTTGACTGATGAATCTGGAACACTGGTTCCCAGTTCTGAGGGCAGCCATTGTTTCAACTCTCCCTGGATAGGGGCAGAGGTACTATGAATTTAAAGCTGCAGGGCTTCCTCAAGGCTGTAGAAGAAAATTAGTTGAAAGGCTATATCTGTTGGGTAGGCCAGGAAAGCTCAACTTCTGGGAGCTGTTGAAGAAGATTTTGGTACCCTTGCTGATCCCTTCCCCCTTTGGGGGGATTGTGTTCCCTTTGCAGGCCCCTGGCCATGTTTTGCTGGGAAAGACTGATTTTAGGACATCCACTCTGGCGGGGCCCTCCTCCCCGAATGTACCCTCCAGACAAAAGCAGCATGTGTCAATGAAAGGAATGTAAAAAGCTTTAGAGGTGGATAGGCTGGGACAAAGGTCTTCTAGTGTCAAATACCCAGGAGGGGGAGGTCTGTTTCCTGGGAAAGAGGAAATAACCAAATTCCCGTGAGCAGGTGAACTCCAAAACAGCTGACACGGCAAAGCCTGGGACGAGACAGAGGTCCAGAAAAACAGTGAAAACCCTCTATAATGCATTCATTCCAGCAGGCCTTTGACAGGAGAGCTGAAGTTCAAGGGATTCTCTGTCTCATCATCAGCTGGTTACAAAACCAAGAAACAAGCATCCCCGGGAGTAAATCCCAGAGTAACATTTTTTTTTCTTTATTAGAGAATTGCAGGTTTGCAAGCCAATCATGCATACATACGGGATTCCCATAAACCACCCCACCACTGGCACCTTGCATTGGTGTGGAAGATTTTTTACAGTTGATGATAGCACATTTAAAATATTGTACTATTAATTAAAGTCCATTGTTAAACTTAGGGTACACTGTTTATGTAGTGTAGTCCCATGGATTTTTTTTTTTGCAAATGTTTATCCTGTTACTATATACCCAATCCAAAATTTCTCCTTTTAATCATATTCATATATGTATATATCAGAGTTAACATTTTAAAATATTAGAATTTACAGTGTGCAACAAAAGAGTACAAAACAAAGAAATAGGAAATGATGGCTCATCCAAAGGATAAAAATAAAGAAAACACCAGGGAAGAAGAAGAGAATGTGAACATACTAAACAAAACTTAAAAAAAAAATTATCTTAACAAGCTCAAGAAGATGAAGGAAAGTACAGTGAAAGACCTAAAAGATAAAAAGAAAACAATAAATGAACAATATGAGAGTCTAAGTAAGGAGATAGAAATTTTAAAAAAGAACCAAAAAGAAGTACTGGAGTTGAAGACCGCAGTAACTGAAATGAAAACCCAGGAGTGTTTCAAGAGTAGATAGATTGGAGCTGGCAGAAGAAAGAATCAGTGAACTGGAAGATGAGACACTTTAATTAGTTGGGTGGAGAAACAGAAAGCAAAATGAAATATTAAAAGTGAAAATAACCTAAGACTACTTTCATCAAGTGCCCCAGTATATTCTCTATGGGAGTCCCAGAAGAAGAAGAAAGAGAAGAGGGGACAGAAGGAACAGTCAAAGAAATAATGACAGATAACTTCCCCAACTTAGCAAAAACATGAATATGCACATCTAGGAAGCCCAGAGAACACCAAACAGGATAAACATGAGGAAAAATACATCCCAACATATATTGATTACACTATCAAATGCAAAGGACAAGGAGAGAGTTCTGAAAGCTGCAAGAGAGGAGCAATGTGTTGCATACAAGGGAATCACAAAAAAATGAAGTGCCAATTTTTCAGCAGAAATCATGGACCAAGAAGGCAGTGGTAAAAATTATCTAAAGTGCCAAAGGAAAACAACTGTCAGCCAAGAATCTTAAATCCAGGGAGACTCTCTTTTAAAAATGAGGGAGAAATTAAGACACTCACAAATAAAAGCTGAGTGAGCTCATCACCTCTAGACTGGCCCTATAGCAGTGCCAAAAGAAATTCTTCAGACTGAAAGAAAAAGATACTAGACAGAGGTTCAAAGCAGCATAAAGAAATAAAGAACTGTGGTAAAGGTAACCATTTTGGTAATTATAAACGCCAGTATTATTGCATTGTATTGTTTGGTATCTAACTCATTACTTCTTGCTTCCTAAAGTAATGATAAATTCTAGGTTTTTGGAATACAGTGTACAAAGATATACATGGTAACAGTTACAAAAAAAATGGTGGGAGGACAGAGGGGCATAGGAAAAGTATACGTACATGCTATTGAAATTAAGTTGGTGTCAAACCAAATATGATTGTTATATATTTAGGATGTTACATTTTAATGATTCCCATTGTAATCAGAAGGAAAACAGATGAAAAACACATCCAGATAGAAGTGATAAGATGCTTAATATAGTACAACACAAAAAGAAAATAAATACAGAAGTAGGCTTTAACAGAATTGAGAGACAAAACTGGTATAAAGACTTACAAAGCCTAAATAGCCAAATGGCAAAACGAAGTCTTGTATTATCAGTAGGGACTTTAAGTGTAAATGGATTAAATGCCCCAGTCAAAAGGCAGAAATTGGCAGGATGGATAAAAAGCTGTCTGCAAAGACTCACCTTAAAGTCAAAGACACAAGTAGTTTAAGCATGAAAGGATGGAAAAAAATAAACTATGCAAGTAGTAAACAAAAGAGGGCTGAAGTGGCTACACTAATATCAGATAAAATGGACTTTAAAGTCAAAAACAGTTATGAGAAACAAAGATGGAAATTATATACTGATACAGTAGAGAATTCAAGAGGAAATTAAAACAATTACAAATACATATATACCTAACAATAGAGCTTCAAAATATTTGAAGCAAATAGTGACAGGTTTGAAGGGATAAATTAACAGTTCTACATTAATAGTAGGAGACTTCAATGCACCACTCTCAACAATGAATAGAAAATCTAGTAAAAAGATCAATAAGGAAGTAAGGACTTGAATGATACATTAAATTATCTAGACCTAACAGACAAATATAGAAACCTGCACACCCCCCCCAAAAATAGAATACACAATGTTCATGAGTGCACATGGATTATTTTCCAAGATGGTCCATATGTGGTGTGTTGGTTTGAAAGGATTATATACCCCCCAAACCATGTTTAGTCCTGATCCATCTTTCAGAGGCAGCGTTTCTTTTAAACCCTATTCAGTGTAGGTTGGAAACTTGATTAGATTATCTCCATGGAGATGTGACTTGCCCAATTGTGGATATTAACCTTTGATTAGAGGGAGATGTGACTCCACCTATTCCAGGTGGGTCTTGATTAGTTTACCATAATCCTTTAAAAGAGGATTCATTTTGGAAAGAGCCACAGAGCCACAGAACCCATGCAGCCAGAGATCTTTGGAGATGAAGAAGAAAAAGGACCCCAGGGGAGCTTCAGAAAATAAGAAGCCTGGAGAGAAAGCTATTGGGGAAGCTTCATGAAACAAGAAGCCTGGAGAAAGCTAGCAGATGTTGCCATGTTTGCCATGTGCCTTTCCAGTTGAAAGAGAAACTTCGAATGTCATTGGCCTTCTTGAACCAGGTATCTTTCCCTGGATGCCTTAGATGAATGCCTTGCTTTCATTTGGACATTTTCACAGTCCTAAAACTGTAAACTTGCAACTTAATAAATTTCCCGATTTAAAAGCCAACCCATTTCTCATGTATCACATTCCAGCAGCTGACAAACTAGAATATGTGGGTCACAAAACAAGTCTCAATAAATTAAAAAAAAAAATCACACGATGTATATTCTCTGACCACAACAGAATGAAGCTGGAAATCAATAACAGAGGCAGAAAAGGAAATTTCACAAATATGTGGATATTAAACAACAAATCCATAGATAAATCAATGGATTAAAGAAGAAATCAGAAGTGAAATTATGAAATGTCCTGAGGTGAGTGAAAATGAATAGACAACATACCAAAACTTATAGGATACAGTTGAAGGCAGTGCTCAAAGGGAAATTTTTAGCTCTAAATGCTTACAGGAAAGCCTTCAAGACAGAGGTTAATCTCAAAACTGAAACTAATAGAAAAAGAAGAGCAAACTGAACTCAAAGTGAGCAGAAGGAAATAAAGATTAGAGTGTAGATAAAGGAAATAGAAAATAAGAATAAAAAACAACAGAGAGAATCAACAAAACAAAAAAGTTGGTTATTTGAAAAGATCAATAAAATCAACAAACCTTTAGTTAGACTGCCTTTAAAAAGAGAGGATACAAATAACAAAAATCAGAAATGAAAAGGGGACATTGCTACTGCTCCCCCTTCGATACATAATATCTAAGAGGATATTATGTACACTGGCATGCCAACAAAGTAGTTAACCTAGTGAATTGGATTAATTCTTACAAACCTACAAACTAATTACATTGACTCAAGAAGAAATAGAAGATCTCAACAAACTATTTATCAGTAAAAAGATTGAATCAGTAATCAAAAACCTCCTAACAGAGAAAAGCCCAGAAGTCTTCACAGGGGAATTCTACCAAGCATTCCAAGAAGACGTAACTCCAATTCTGCTCAAACTCTTCCAAAAAACTGAAGAGGAGAGAACACCCCTAAACTCATTCTATGAGGCCAACATCACCCTCTTACCAAAACTAGACAAATATATCACAAGAAAAGAAAGTTACCAACCAATAACTCTTATGAATATAGATGCAAAAATCCTCAGCAAAATGCTAGCATACCAAATCCAAGAGTTGAGTAAAAGAATTACACATCATGATCAAGTGTAACTTGTGCAAGCTTAGTTTACCATATGAAAATCAATTAATGTAATACACCACATTAATAGAATGAAGGAAAAACAAACACATAATCATCACAATTGTTGCAGAAAGGGCATTTGTCAAAATATAGCACTCTTTCTTTGATTAAAAACCCTGAGAACACTGGGAATAGAAGGAAAGTTGCCTCAACACGATTAAGGGCATATATGAAAGCCCACAACTAACATCACACTTAATGGTGAAAGACTGAAAGCTTTCTCTCTGAGATCGGGAACAAGACAAGGGTGCCCACCTTCACCACTGTTATTCAACATAGTGCTGGAAGTTCTTGCCAGAGCAATAAGGAAAGAAAGAGAAATAAAAGGCATCCAAGTTGGAAAGGAATAAGTAAAACTTTCCCTATTTGCAGATGATATGATCCTATATATGGAAAACCCTGAAAAGTCCTAGAGCTAATAAATGAATTCAGCAAAGTGGCAGGTACATAATCAATATGCAGAAATCAGTAGTGGTTCTATATACAAGCTATGAACAATAGGAAAAAGAAATCAAGATAAAAATCCTTTCACAACAGCCACTGAAAGAATCACATATTTAGGAATAAATCTAACCAGCATGTAAAGGACTTATACAGAAAATTGCAAAATATTGCTAAAAGAAATAAAAGAAAAACTAGATAAATGGAAGGATATTCCATGTCCATGGATTGGAAGACCCAATACCTTAAGATGTCAATACTTCCCAAACCAATTTATAGATTCAATGCAATACCAATAAAAATTCAACCTTCTTTTCAGAAATGGAAAAGTTACAGTGCAATACCATTTCACACTGTTTTGGCTTGCTAAATCTGTGGGAATGCAATATAACAAAAATGGGTTTGCTCTTACAATGGGGATTTATTAACTTACAATTTCCATATACAAATTTATATGGAAAGGTAAGGTTTCCCAAATAGCTAAAGACATCATGAAAAAGATGAATGATCACCTCACTTGATGCAGAAAAGACATTTGTCAAAATATAGGAAAAATACAGGAAGTATGGAGGACTCACACTTCCTGATATAAAATTTATTACAAAGTCATAGTAATCAAAACAGCATGGTACTGGCATTAGGATAGACATAAAGATCAATGGAATTGAAATGAGAGTTCAGAAATCAACCCTTGCATTTATGGTCAATTGATTATTGACAAGGTGGCAAAAACCTCTCAAGTGGGAAAGAAGAGTCTCTTCAACAAATGGTGCTGGAAAAATTGGATCTCTATTTTCAAAAGAATGAATGTGGATCCCTACATCATACCACATAAAAATTCAGCTCAAAATGGATCAAATACCTTAACATGACAGCTAAAACTATCAAACTCCTAGAAGAAAATGTAGAAACATTTTCAGGACCTTGTGTTAGGCAATGGTTTCTTAGATTCTATATCTAAAGCAAAAGCAACAACAAAAAAAGATAAATAGGACCTCATCAGAATAAAAAGCTTTGTGCCTCAAAAGACTTTATCATGAAAGTGAAATGACAACATACATATCCAATAAAGGATTAATACCCAGAATATGTACAGCAATCTTTCAACTTAGCAACAAAAAGACAAACAACTTAATTAAAGAAAGGGCAAAAGAATGGGCAATAGCAATCTACTTGTACATAGAAAATTTTGTGATTCCTGGCTTGGGTTCTTTATGAAGCAGTAATCTCAGATGGAGACAGTAGAAACACAAATAGCAAGCACCTACATTAAGAGAGAATCACAAAGCTGTATGTATACTACATGCTAAACAAAACTGGTTTTAATTGGTTGGGAAATCTCTTTGGCTGGTTAGCTCAAATAGTTATAAAACCATGTTAATGAGTTCAAGACCATGTACCCAATTCGCATTTGGGACAGTTAGCTTCTCTCTAGTGATTACAGACTTAACCATTAACATCAGTGGAATATGTTGCAAACTCATGGTATTGGTCATAAGGAGGACAGTTTTAAGAGAGTGACAACACAAATTTTTCAACACGGGAGAAAACATAACTTAAAGTATATCCCTTTCTGATGGTGGGTTCAGAGTGTCTTTTTTTTGGTTAAATTAAGAAAGAAGTGTTGGGGAAGAGTAGGCACAGACAAGAAAGATCCAACAACCTCAAAGACAGACTTGCTAAGACAGTCTTTCTCTTCATGGTGGTGGTTGATGTCCCAGCCTGATCTTTCTCTCCATGGAAGAAGTTTTAACTGAGAAAACTCAAGATACTCATCTTTTGAGACAGAATTCAGTGACAAGGGCATTGAGGTCTGTATCACTAAACTTCTGGTGTAAGAGACTTCAGTAGTGCCCCTGTTGCTTTGAGTTACCTGGGGAGGTTTTGCTTATAACTCTGGGCTGTGGAGTAGAGGATGTGGGACTTTATGTGAATTGCATATCTACATAGGCTGATGACTCCAGCACCATCTTCATGTGGCCATGAAATACATCTGCTCATGTATATAGTGACCCTGTAAGTGTAGAGAAGAGGCAAGCAGCTTTCCACTGCAACTCCCAACTAGCAGAGGAGCACAGTGTTCTCCCAGTTCCTGTAAATTAGGATTGAAGTTATTCCTGTCCTCCCTATGTCACAAATTTACTCTATATGCTAAATGCTTAAAGGTTGGTTGGAAAATGATTTGATAAAATGGCCTCAATGGCATTGCTTTCAGTTAGGAGAGAAGGCAAAAAAAATGAGTAACTCCTAATTTCACTGAACCGAGAAAGGATGCAGGATCTTATTTTCCTCAATCAAATTAGAGTTACTTGCTCATAATTTGATTTATGATATCAAAATTAGTGAAACATAGAAATGTTCTGGTTTTCAGTAAATAAGGGTGACTGACTCAAGCAAGTGGCCTCACCTGAGCCAAGAAAAATCAAGTCAATACTCAGTAAGAGATCTAGAGGAAGAAATAACATCCCAGCTGGGTAAATTTATTTAAAATGATGAAGCTTAGTGGATTAGGCAAACTGTCAGGTTGTAGGACTTTGGCCTTCAGTCTGGCCACTGTGAGCTCATTACTGTGCTGCTCTGTTAGCTCCTGCTTTTGCTTTGCCTTAAGAGTTTGTGTTTTTTTTAAACAAAGCATCCCAATTGACTAAATGTATGGCTCTCTCTATTTTTTTATTCTATTTAAAAAATTAAATGGGTCTTGGAAAATTCAGTTCCTTTCTTAGAAAATACCTCTGTAATCAAATTGGTCTCACTTAATAGACAGCATGAAGTGCAAATGTAGCTGAGTTTCTTTGGTTCCTCCTCTTCTTATAAGCTTATTCTTAATAAAGGTTCGTTTTAGTTCTTTTGTCCTTCTGCTCTTTCCACTTTGGTTAAGGAGACAACTAGGGTGATCCCACTTACCACCCCTCCTAGGGTCAGGGGGAGGACATTTCTGTGACACTGTTGTTCTTTTATAAAATAAGGGTTGTTATAGCACCTAACCAGGTGTCTTATGACACCTTTATTAACCACGTTCTTGTAAAACCGTTAGATGAGTGTCTAGCACATAGTGAGCATTAAATGAATATTAACTATTATGATTCAAAATCCAAAATACAATGTGGCAAAAATTCCCCAGTAAGTGTGAATTCAAAGGGTGTGTCCCTTGCCAGAAATCAGAGTTTCTGGGTTTAAATCTCAGTATTGGTTTCTAAATTTTTAATTCTGGGGACTCCATCCAATTTCTCTGAGGGAGGAAAATTTCTATACCTCTGAAGCCTCGGAGTCCTTATTGTGGTGGGTGCTGTGTCCTGAGCATGGAGGGCCTGAGCAGAGAGGAAGTGGAGAAACATCTTTCCAGGAAGGGAGATTGTGGCTTAGATGTTCCTATCATTCAAGGTGCTTCTTATATTATGTTCATCCTGTTGAGGACTTAGTCAAAGGGCATGAGGATAAAGACTGGAGAAGCCAGGGATTGAGATTGGAGGGCCTGTTTATTCTGTGACTCAGAGTGGAGGTATTGTAAAGGGATATGACGCAGGCTGGGGGGGGGGGGGCGTGGTGGTGCAAATGACTCACTTATTTACTATAATTTGATTTAATGATAGTGGAATAGATGGGTGAGTGTTACCACAAGGGAGCTTTTCAGAAAAAAATGAGGACGTAGGTTATCTCATGTGAGCCTTATACAACCATATGAGATGGTTATCATTACTGCAGTTCCCAGATGTTAAACTGGGGCTGAGAAGTTCAGTAATTCTTCTGAGGCCGTGTAGCCAGTAAGTGGTAGGGCTGGTTTTAAAATTCAATCTGCAGACTTGTAAATCCAAGTCCTTTTATTATTTTTTTAATGATAAAATTCTTCCTTGTTTTAAAATAGGATGCTCAGACAAAAAACAAGGGAGGCACAGAAAATTCAGATGCTAAACACCTAGAATTATGGAGTTGAGAACCAGCTCGAAGAAAAGCCCAAAAGCCCACAAGAAAATGAAAGTGGAGGCTGCGTGACATTAAGCTAATTTGGGGTTGGTGATTGGGTAATCAGCCAGCGCCACTGCTGTGTATTGTACCGTTCTTTCTACTGCATCTAACATGTCTCTTGCTTAAAGTGAAGATGCTTGGGAGACATCATGATGAGTAGAAAATGCTCATGCTTCAATGATGGGTAAATTGGGCTGAAATCTCAGCTTGGCAATTGCTGGCTTGGTGACATAAGACAAATCACTCAATCTCTCTGTCAAGTAGAGATAATCTTACCTGGTGTTTAAAAGGAAAACTGTGCAAAAAGCCAAATATTATAATAATGCTAATTATGTGTAATCCCTAAAAACTTTCACATCTTCACAGTTAAAATTCCCCTTCTCCCTAGAGAAGTTCACTCTAAAGTAGTGAACCAGAAGTTCTCCCTAGAGCAGTTTACTCTAGCACCTCACACTTGGAGCTTGACTCCTGGAAAGTCTTTTCCAAGGTTCCGTCTCCTCTAGAATTCCCTAAAGGGTTCATTCATCCCCCTTCTTCCTTGGCCCAACCCTGTATCATCTATTGTCTTTGTTGTAGAGAAACAGACTCTGAGATGGAGATTCACGTGCAGCAGGTAATTAATTCCCTTAGTGGCTGTGGGAATAAAGTGGGGCTTTGGGTGGTGCACCCACCACATCTCTATTGTCCCACTTCAACCCTCCAACATCCCTTTTCTTCTTTGCTTCCCAATTCCTACTTCAGGTCTTCAATTTAGGGAGCAAAAGATTCATATTTAATGAATGTCTATTTTGTACCTGACACTGTGGTGGATATTCCATGTACATTTTCTTACCTAATCCTCAAAATAGCCCTTAGAAGTAGGAGGAAACTGAGGTTTGTAGAGTGACTTGCTCAACCTGGCAGGAACCAGGGCCGGGTTTAAGATGTGAAACACTTTATGCCCCATCTTCAGTATTTGCTGCATCTCTTCACTGACTCCATCATTTCATTCCACACTTATTTTCCAATATTGCTATTTCTACTATTTTTTTCATTAGATAGTTCTAAAATGTGATCCACCACATAGCTTTTTTAAATGCTCTAACTATAACATATATACAAAAAAGCAATAAATTTTCAAGAACATTTTAAAAAGTAGTTATAGAACTGATCTTAAAGTTTGGTATCTGTTACCATTCTGCAATATTTCATTTTTTCTTTAGCTGTTCCAAGACACTGGAGACCAAAAGAAATATCAATATAATGATTCAGCAGTCATACTCATTTGTTAAATCCTGTCTACTCTGTTACTCTCCTCTTACTCTTTTTTTTTCTTGTTTGTGAAAAATAACATATACATATATATATATATATATACAAAAAAAAAAGCAATGAATCTCAAAGTACATTGCAACAATTAGTTGTAGAACAGATTTCAGAGTTTGGTATGAGTTACAATTCCACAATTTTAGGGTTTTTTCCCTAGCTGCTCTAAGGTACTGGAGACTAAAAGAAATGTCAATATAATGATTCAGCACTCATACTTATTTGTTGAACCCTACTTTCTTTGTTTAACTCCACAATCACCTTTGATCTTTCTCCCACTTTTTAGGGGTATTTGGGCTATACCCATTTTAACTTTTTCATGTTGGAAGGGATTGTTGATGATATGGGATGGGGGATGGAACTAGTTGATATTCTGGAAAGGCTGGCCCCTCTGCCTTTCAGGACTTATCTGGTCCAGGGACCCATCTGGAGGTTGTAGGTTTCTGGAAAGTTACTCTAGTGCATGGAACCCTTGTAGAATCTTATGTAATGCCCTAGGTATTCTTTAGGATTGGCAGGAATGGCCTTGGTTGGAGTTTGGCAAATTATGATAGGTAGCAGTGTCTAACTGAAGTATGCGTTAAGAGTGACCACCACTGTAGCCTCTCAACTCTATTTGAAGACTCTCAGCCACTGACACCTTATTTGTTACCCTTCTTTCCCCCTGTTTTGTCAGTATGGCATTGTGGATCCCATAGTGCCAGAGCCAGGCTCATCCCTGGGAGTCATCTCCCACGCCACCAGGGAGACTTTCACCCCAGATGTCATGCAGGGTGGAGGGCAATGGTTTCACTTACAGAGTTGTGCTTAGAGAGAGAGAGAGAGAGAGAGAGAGAGAGAGAGAGAGAGAGAGGCCACATATAAGCAACAAAAGAGGTCCTCCAGAGGTGACTCTTAGGCATACCTATAGGTAGGCTAAGCTTCACCATCACATACATTAGCTTCACGAAAGCAAACCTCAAGATCAAGGGCTCATTCTGTTTGGCACAGTGTCCAGGGTTTCCCCAGTGGCAAAGTCTCATAGTTACATATTTTTTCTCCCATCCCTCAAGGGACTTTGCCAATACTTTTTGATTATCAGCTTAATATAAACTGGGATGTATCTAGGCATTACATTAAGCTATACAGGATTAAAGGCCCTCATTCTTATTCTGGGGTCCCTGTGTTTGGACTGTTTGAATGTTCCAGACAGGTTGAGTTAGATTACGTGCTATAGAAAATTTAAGTTCTCGACAAACTGAACCTTTCTTCCTTCAGTCTCAAAGAGTAGGTGAAGTTCTAAAATACAGGCAATGTCTTCCTTACCCCTGTATTCTGAATTACCTTAATCTCGACCTGATCGGCTTCACTCTTATCGCTAAATACCAAGTCATACATATATAAAACAGCCCCTCAAAATCCAGAAATAACAATTACCACTCCAGACTAAATGTGACTGCTCTAAGAGCTTACAATCTAGGCCCCTGTTTTCTTTTTCTTTCTTTTTTTGCATGGGCAGGCACCAGGAATTGAATCCGGGTCTCCAGCATGGCAGGCGAGAATTCTGCCACTGAGCCACCTTCACACTGCCTGCCCTGTTTTCTTGTATTTTCTAAATGAGACTATACAGTATTTGTTCTTTTGTTTCTGGCTTATTTTGCCTAACCAAATGTCTGACAGGTTCATTTCCATCATTGCATGCTTCACAACTTCATTCCTTTTTATAGCAGCACAATATTCAATCATATGTATACACCGTTGTTCACCAATCTACTTCTCAGTCAGTGCATCCTTCAGCCACCTCAATCTACTGGGGCGCATGTATAAAGTCCAAAGTCAACAGTCCATCAACACTCTCAAGTTTGGATAATTTCATTGTTCCCAAGAAAAAGATAATCAATAAACACACCCTCACCAAATAGAAAATCCAAACCTCCCTCTAACTCTCTTCCCTCCCCCCACGATATACCCCTGGTATTGCTGTGGTACTGTGGTTTTCCTGTTAAACATAGCCCATAGCAGGCAATAACATTTCCTCCCCATACTCCAAAATTTTACACTCTTTCTACAAGATTCATGCCTTTGAATCTTAGTTCATGCAAGAACTTATATTTGTAGTGTTAATTGGTGGGACACATGAGTCTATAAACCCCTTTCAATTACGTTCACCTTCAATATGGTAATATTAATTATAGATCCACTAGTGAACTGCCTTCACTTCTATTTATTCTCCTACAATTAAATTCAACTTCATTAGCTAACAGTTCACCCATCTCAAGCTTCTGTGTATCTCTAGTTCCTCTATATTTTGTAGTATAAGTGCCTGATTTTACCTTTACCATGGTCATAAAAGTGGAATCATACAGTATCTGTCCTTTTGTGTTTGGTTTATTTCACTCAGCATTATGTCCTCAAGGCTCACCCATCTTGTCGTGTGCTTCAAAGTGTCATTTTGTCTTACTGCTACATAATATTTCATCGTATGTATATACCATATCTTGTTAATCCACCCATCTATTGATAGACATTTGGATTGTTTCCATCTTGGTGATTGTGAATGATGCTGCTATGAACATCAATGCCCAAATGTCTATTTGTGTCACTGCTTTCAGCTCTTCTAGGTATTTACCAAGTAGTGGTATTGCCAGGTCATAGGACAACTCGATATTTACTTTTCTGAGGAACTGCCAGACTGTCTTCCATAGCAGCTCTACCATTATACCAGCTATGTGTAAGTGCCCCAATTTCTCCACATCCTTTCCAACATTTGTAGTTTCCTGTTTCTTTAATAGCAGCCATTCTTGTAAGTGTGAGGTGGTATCTCATTGTAGTCTTGATCTGCATTTCCCTTATACTAATGAAAATGAGCATCTCTTCATGTGCTTTTTAGCCATCTGTATTTGCTTTTCAGTAAAATGCTTATTCATATCTTTAGCCCCACTGTATATATAATTGCGTTGCATGTTCTTATGTTGTTGAGTTGTATGATTTCCTTATGTATACAAGATATCAAACCTTTATCCAATGTGTGATTTCCAAATATGTTCTCTCACTGAGGTGGCTGCTCCTTTACCTTTTTGGCAAAGTCTTTTTTTTTTTTTTTTCCATGTGGACAGGCACTGGGAATTGAACCTGGGTCTCTGACATGGCAGGCGAGAACTCTGCCACTGAGTCATTGTTGCTTGCCCTTGGCAAAGTCTTTTGAGGCAGAAAAGCATTTGATTTTGAGGAGTTTCCATTTATCTATGTTTTCTTTTGTTGCTTGTGGTTTGGGTGTTAAGTTTAGGAAGCTACCTCCCATTACTAGGTCTTGAAGTTGTTTCCCTACATTTTCTTCTAGGAGCTTTGTGGAACTGGGTCTTATATTTAGATTTTTTTAATCCAATTTGAGTTAGTTTCTGTGTAGGGTGTAAGGTAAGGGTCCTCTTTAATTCTTCTGGCTATTGATATACAGTTCTCCCACGCCCATTTATTGAAAAGACTATTTTGTTCTAGTTCAGTGGATTTGGGACCCTTGTTGAAGGTCAGTTTACTATAGGTTTGGTGGTCTATTTCTGTGTTCTCAATTCAATTCCATCGGTCAATACTTCTATCTTTGTGCCAGCACCATGTTGTTTTGACCATTGTGGCTTTATAATAGGTTTTAAAATTGGGGAGTGTTAATCCTCCCACTTTGTTCTTTGTTTTTAGGGTGCTATTCGGGGTCTATTTCCCTTCCAGATGAATTTGGTAACTAGCTTTTCCAAGTCTTTTAAGCAGCATATAGCTGGATTATATTTTTTAATCCATTCTGCCAATCTTATCTTTTAAGTAGTAAGTTTGGTAACATTCAAAGTTATTACTGTAAAAGCATTTCTTGAATCCACCATCTTACCCTTTGGCTTTTATTTGTCAGATCTATATATTCTTTTCCCTCTTTTTCTTTTTATCCTTTAATTTACCCCTACTGGTACCCTACAATTCTGTGTCCTCCTCCAGACCTCCCTCTCCTGTTGTCTTTTTTAATGGGAAAAAGTATTTTATTTTATTTTTTTACATGGGCAGGCATCAGGAATTGAACCTGGGTCTCTGGCATGGCAGCAAGAACTCTGCCATTGAGCCACTGTGGCCTGCCCCTATCTTCTTTCTTTGACTAAACAGAGCTCCCTTTAGTATTTCTTGTATGGCTGGTCTCTTGTTGACATGTTCTTTCAGCATTTGTTTGTCTGTGAAAATTTTAATCTCTTCCTCAATTTTAAAGGACAATTTGGTTGGGTACAGAATTCTTGATTGGAAGTATTTCTCTTTCAGGATCTTAAATATGTCATACCACTGCCTTCTTGCCTCCATGGTGTCATTTGAGTAGACTGAACTCAGTCTTACATGGTTTCCCTTGTATGTAGTAGATTGGTTTTATCTTGCTGCTTTCAGGATTTTCTGCTTCTCTTCAACATTTGACAAACTGATTAGTATGTGTCTTGGGGAAGGCCTATTTGATTTATTCTTTTTGGTGTTCATTTGGTTTCTTTGATTTGCATATTTATGTCTTTTATAGAGTTTGGGAAGTTTTCCCCCATTATATCTTCCACTAGTCTTCCTAGCCCTTTACTCTTGTCATCTCCTTCTGGAAAACTGATGATTCTTATATTTGTGCTCTTTGTTTTGTCCATCATGTCTCTGAGATCCAATTCAAATTTTTCTGTCTTTTTTTGTCATTTGTTCTTTTGTGTGTTCAAAATCAGTTGTCCTGTTCTCTAGTTCACTTGTTCTTTCTTCTGCCTCTTCAAATCTGCTGTTGTGTATCTCCAGAAGAGTTCTGATTTGGTCTAGAGCATTTTTAATCTCTGTGATATCTGCTATTTTTTAATTTACTCTTTCAAATTCCTCTTTATGCTCTTTTGGTGTCTTCTTGATCTCCTTTATGTCATTAGCCATCCCACTGCTTTTATTTAGTAGAGGTATATGAACATCTTTGATTAAATGTTCTAAAATCTGTGTCTGCTCCAGGGTTTTAATTTGGTCATTAGACTGGGCTATATCTGTCTGCATCTTCATATGGTTAGTGATCTTCTGTGGTCTTCACAGCATATAAATATATTGATAAGTTACTTTAGAAGTTGATTCTTTCAGTAGTCTAAAGCTTTGTACTTGCAAGATAATTGTGGAGCAGGACACAGGGTGTGGGGAGGGGCACAACAGTGCATTGACATATTATGGTGCTGGTATATGTAGGGTCAGGGACTTCATGCTGGTGCTTGTGAGCATGGGGTGAGGGTCGTGGGGTATGGAGGTGTGGTCATAGGGATTGTGGGGGAGGGATGAAGCTCAGGCAGGCCTTTGAGCACAGGAGCAGGGGGGTGCAGTGTGGGGGACACAGAGGTAGGGTGCGGCAGGAGGCAAATGGGGGTGCTGACAGGATGTTCTGTGACTGGTACATGGGACATGTGTCATGGTGGGTGGGGCCCTGGCAGGGGTCCACAGGTGTGGGGGTGGGGTGGGGTAGGGGTGCCCTCTTGTGCAGGCACACAGATGTGCACTAGAACACTGCCAGGTGTGGGAGAAGGGCACTTGTGCTGTCAGGTGGGGCAAGTGTGTGTGTGGTGTGTGGGGCAGGGAGGCTGGTTTGTAGGGGTCAAGAGGTCAGTGCATGGATACATGGGTGCCTGGCAGGGAGGATGTGGCTGTGCAGGTGCATGGGTCTGGGGGGCAGGGCCTTTGTGTGCATGTGCGCAGAGCTCAGGGGCTGTGGGGGTCATGGCATGAGTGGGCCCGGGCGTGTGCACATGTCTGGGGTGGGGGCTGGATGCTAATGTGCGTGTGCACAGAGCTTGGGGGCTTGGGTGGGGTTGAGCGACTTTTTTGGGCTGGGTGTGTGTGTGTGTGGCCTGGGTATAAAGTTGAGCACCTGCAGCCCAGATTCAGGTGACTGCCTGCAGGGGGTCGAAGGGCTGGATGTGGGTATGTGTGTCTCGGGAGGGGCAGGATGATACCTCGTCTTTGCAAGGAAGAGGTGTGTCTAACTGGGACAGGCTTGTGCACATGTGTGGGGTGGGGATGCGCGGGGAGGGCAGTCGGGGCGGGGGTGCTTGGAGTGCTCTGGGGGGTGGGTGACGACGTTCAGGTGCATGGGGCATGTGGGGAGTCACTGGTCACGGGGTGGGGGCTGCACATACAAGAGTAGCGCTTTCAAGGATCTCAGCTTGGCTTACTTCCTTGTCCCTGTCTCCCTGTCCATGTGCTCCTGACGGCTCTGGCCTCTGTTTCTTACATAGCTTTTTTAGAAAAGATTTTTACTGAGAAATCTTCACACACATACAGTCCATACTTAGTGTACAATCAGTGGCTTACAATATCATCACATAGTTGTGTATTTATCACCACAATCATTTTTAGAACATTTGCAATCAGTCCAGAAAAAGAAATAAAAAAAAAAAACAAAAAAACTCATGCATCCCATATTTCAATCTACCAATTTATTTCCCCCTTAACCCCTCTATTATTTACTTATCTTTTATCCTTTTTTTTTTTTTTTTTGCTCATCTGTCCATACCGTGGATAAAAGGAGCATCAGACACAAGATTTTCACAATCACAGTTACATTGTAAAAGTTATACCATTATATAATCATCTTCAAGAATCAAGGCTGCTGGAACACAGCTCAACAGTTTCAGCCACTCCAATATACCATAAACTAAAAAGGGATATTTATATAATGCATATGACTAACCTCCAGGATAACCTCTCAACTCTTGTTGAAATTTCTTAGCCACTGAAGTTTTATTTTGTGACATTTCTCTCTTCCCAGTTTGGTCAAGAAGCCTTTCTCAATCCCATGATGCCAGGTCAGGCTCATCCCGGGACTTCTGTCCCACTTTGCCAGGGAGATTTACACCCCTGGGATGTCTCATGTAGGGGGAGAGGGCAGTGAGTTCACCTGCTGAATTGCTTTAGAGAGAGAGGCCACATCTGAGTAATAAAAAAGGTTCTCTGGGGATGACCCTTAGGCATAATTTTAAGTAAGCTTAGCCTATCCTCTGCGGGAATAAGTTTCATAAGGGCAAGTTTGAGGGCTCAGTCTATTGATTTGGTTGTCCCTACTGCTTGTGAGAATAGCAGAAGTTCTCTAAATGGGGAAGTTGAATATTACCTCCCTTCTTTCCAGCCTCCCAAGGGGACTCTGCAAATACTTTTTTATTCATTGCCCAAATTGCTGTAGAACATTTTGGGACATCACACTAACCTGGACAAACCAACAAGATCTCACACCCTATTCAAGATTCCCTGCAGTTACCATGTAGCTTTTTGGAAAGCTGTTTATTTTATTTTAAAGCACATATACCATCCTTTAAAAATACTGTGTTTAATTGGCAGGGAGTTGCACAACTTAAAACATGACAATCATCAAAGATCTATAGATATTAAAGTGAAGAAAAAATAATTCCATCACTATTTATGGAAGCTCATTAATTTAATTTTTAATTAATTCATCAAAATGCTTTTAATAAAGATATATCTTTAGATGGGGTCATTGAATTCTGTTCTCCCTTAACTTTTCTTTCTTTTTTTTTTTTTACATGGGCAGGCACCGGGAATCGAACCCAGGTCCTCTGGCATAGCAGGCAAGAGCCACCGTGGCCTACCCTCTCCCTTAACTTTTAGTGATAACTTGGAGAAGAACCCCTTGAAAGCGACAACATCACAGTCAAAGCAGCTCATCTGCTTTTATGTTTTAAAGCTCTTGGGAAGAGTTTTAAAAATGAGATTATCAAAGTGATGTCAACTTATTAACAGATAAAAGGTAAAATTCTTTCCTTGAATTTTTTCCTTTATGAATTTTTTCTTTTGCATTGGCAGGCACCAGGAATCGAACCCGGATCTCGGGCATGGCAGGCGAGAACTCTGCCTGCTGTGCCATCTTGGCCCGCCTCCCCTTATGAATTTTAACAGTAATTCTTAGCCCCAAACACATCATAGTTACCATAGTTTTATTTTTTATTTTTTAAAGAAGTGTCAAAGTGGGGGAAATCTTTCTTGGTCAAGCTTTTTCCCTATCCTACTGGCATTGTTGACAGTTCAACGACTTTTAAACCAATTTCCAGTTCTTTTCTTGCTTCCACTGAAATCTTTAAGGTGCCTTTGAGAAGCTTCTATGTGTCACTCCACAAAGTATCTCTAAAATATATTGCTGTGACTCAAATGTTCATACCAGAGTTTTTTTCTCTACTATAAAATATAATGTAATTCTTTGGCTTCTAGATTTCCAAGTCCCAGAAGCTACTGGTTTTCCATACCCAGCTATCAAATCAACAAAACTTATTTAGTACATAAATGCTTCTACAGGATGATGAAAGGATCTTACTGCTTCTTTGCCTTCACGGGAGGAGCTATGTGTATTTTGCTTCGGAGACTGAATTTGAGGAAACAAAATCCACCTTTCAAAGAGAGAGTCATGGTGTGCAATAGAATAGAAGTGTGGCAAAGTTCTAGGTGAAGCCTGTGGCTGATATGATACTTTTTTTGTTTTTCCATTCTAGGACAAGTGGCAAAAGTAAAGACTGGACCATGGGTTTCTGACCAAATACTAAATTTGCCTTCTTGGGTTGTTCACCCTTGCTCCTCACACCTGGAGTTAGATGGCTGGATAGACTTTCCTAATGATCCTTCTTCTCTAGAGTTCTCTAAAGATTTAGGATACACAGTCTGAAATCCCAAAATTATAGTCACATTACTTTTGGAAGCCTTTCTTGCTTTATTTAATGCAATCTTTTCCATTCTTTTATTTTGTTTAAAAGCAATAGTATTTTTTTAGTACGTTTTTGGTTAAGCGTTTTCCATCAGTTACTCAAAAAAGAGAAAGTGTTTTTGAGTTTTGATCACCCTGATTAACAAAAAACATTAAAGCACAACATGATTTAAAGTTTATGATTTAAAGATCAAGTGATTAAAAATATCTTTTGCTCTTAGTTTGATGTATAGGAAAATATTGAGATTAATTCCCTGACCATGTGGGATAATTTGATTTTCAATCAGTAAATTTAAAAGATCTTTCATAACATGAAAAAGATCCAGCCTTGCCAAGGACAAATGACTGGCATTGAAATTCCTTTGTTAGTGTAAATCATTGATATGTAAAACAAAAGAAAATTCTTTGGCAGAAAACAGAAGAATGTCCAGATGGTTTCTATCTATTTTCTCATTGATTGTGTAATTAAAATCCCCTTTAATCATGAAAAAAATCGAGATAGCTGGTTGTAATAGAACAATAGTGTGTTTTAAGGAAATGCTTCTTCTGTGTTAGGTCCACTAGCAATGAAGTACCGGCAGCAACTATTTCGTGAATTTGCCCTGTGCAGAAAGGGAGTCCAGATAGTTCACTTTGGGATATAACTGTAGCATTATGTTGGTTGTGCCAGTGAAGTTCCAAATCCAACCCATTAAAATAAGCATGAATTAGCAGTGATTTTCAGGCAGTTTCCCTTTATCTGCAGCAGGATTCTCTCATTCAATGAATTGAGAAGTTGACATATTCATTTGTGAGGCTAGTTACTATTAATGAACTAGTTAATAAATGTATGATTTTGGTTAGTGCATGACTATTTGTTTTAGTTGCCTTGTGGTGATCCTGCAACATGAAATTATTTAGGATGTTGCCTTATTTAATTCCCCAATAATCCAAATGAGGCAGGCATTATTACTGTATTTCATTAAATCTAAACCAGACATTTCTCTCCCATATTGTAACATCTCCAAATCAGGATGTATCTTGCAGTCAGTGGTGTGTCTAGTTTAATTGGTGGCATTGCTTTCTTTCTTAGTGGCACCTAAAATATGAGTGCATGTTTTGGATCTCATGAAATATAGTAACTGTGCAGGTTAAGTAATTTCTTGTAGGTTTGTGGTAGCTTGAATGAGGCACCCCAACAAAACACATGTTCTTAATCTTAATCTCATTCCTGTGGGTTTGAACCCATTTATAAATAGGACACTTTGAAAATATGTTATCCATTAAGATGTGGACCCATTTGCGAATAGGATCTCCTAAGATCTTATTTAGATGTGGCTCAACTGAATCAGAGTGGGTCTTAATCCAGATTACTGGAGACCTTTCTAATTAGAAAAAAATTGGGTGCAGTCAGAGGAGGCCACACAGGGAAAGACCAAGGATATTGCCATGTTACAGGAGGCAGAGATGCAAGCCGAGGAACTCCAAGGATTGCAATAAGTCAACGTCAGAATGCTACAGATCTGGGGAAGAAAACACAGCTTTGCCACCACCTTGGAACTTCTAGCTTTTAAAATCATGAGCCAATAAAATGCTGTTTAAACCGTCTCACTGTGTGGTATTTGTCATAGCAGCCTGGCAAACTAAGACAAGGTTTTCCAAGTAGAAACTGGTTGTGACCGATGATGACTAGTTCAGAAAATCAGTTTCCTTTTCATCGTACGCACAGCTGGTCTACATTTTCCAGCCTTCCTTGCATTTAGGTTTGGCTATGACACAGAGTTGTAGACGATGGGATATAGGTAGATAGCTGGATCCATCAAAAACCATTCTTTGCTTTTCCCAGTCTACCAGCTAGATACCAATGCCTAGGGCAACTCTAGAACTACAGGTTGAACATGGATGAACTTCTGTCAATTGGAGTCACGTATGACTGTATGAAACAGAGCTGTCCCTATTCTGAACTTCCTCTAGTCTACTGACAGACCTTGCATTAGTGAGAGATTGACTTCTATTGTGCTAAACCAGTGAAAATCTTGGGATAACCTGTTGCAAATAGCTCCTGTTTCTTCAACTAGTATACTGGTAGAGATAGGGTTCAAACTTTGTCATTCTAATTCTAAAACTTGTCCTCTTAACTAATATTTCTTAAAGTTAATAGGTATTAGACTGAAGAAGTTTGGAAAACACTGTTGAGCAAGTTCCTGATGCAAGACTCCTTGGAATCATGCCACCATGCATTGTGAATCTCTAAAAAGTGTAGTATACAGTTTTTACAAATATCTCTATGATACTGATTTTTCTTTACTTCTGTCAAAGACAAAGAATCATGTGTGTGTAAAGATGTGTTACTTCAAAAAAGCCATATTTTGAAAGGAGCCTTGTAAATATATTTCAAATTTTACTTATACAGAGGCTTCTTTAAATCCTAGAGTTTTTCCGGTGTGATATTTTTTCTGATGAGTCAGTAAATTTTGTATCTGGTAAAGAGACTTAAATTACCATGTAACTCTTTATGCAAGTTATTAAATGGCAAAATTTATACTATATTCTTTTGAGGACAGGATCTGAGGTTTTCTTTTCACCACTGTGTTCCCACCTCACTGGCACAGTATCGAGCGTATAGTAGGCACTCAGTCATTATTCTTGTTAAAGGAATAATAATATGTAGTGCAATGAATGTTGAATTGGTAAGTTTCCTTACTATGGGACACATGAGCCTTAAATTCCATATTTGTCAAATAATAATATTCCAGTTACTCTATAGGATTTTGTCATGATCAAATGATATAATGTATGTATAGAGTTTTGTAAAACAGTCACATTAGCGCTATTGCTACTGGAATTAAACACACTGCTCAGTAGACTTTACTTCAAAAATATTTTTTCTCATAATTATTAAGTAGAGACTTTATATAACACATAGGTGATAAAGATGAACTAATGTTTCTTCCCCTTGGGACACAAGGAAAGGTGAAACTCAATAAATACTATGTGCTTATCCTTGCTTGGCTCCCAGAACCTGTTTTTCTAGGTATACCGGATAGCTACATCAAAATCTATTTAGCAAGTATTTCAAAGAAGGATAAAAAGAACTCTGAAACACCAGAGAAAGTTAGTTAAAAACCATGAAATGAATACTCTTTTAGACTATCTGGGAAAAACAGAATTTAAGTTTGGAAGTCTTTTTTTCTTCCTTTCTGAATTTTGCCATATCTGTTTGCTTTAGATTGAGCAACACATTAATAATAAAAAACAGATTAGTGTTTGAGTCAGTGTCTTGCACAACAATCCCTGATTTCCCTTTGGTTCTATATGAGAAAGGGTTCATTACTTTCACTGGCATAGACTTCTTGCTTTGAAAATAACTTGGATGAAATATGTCCTGTGGTACTGAGCACTCTCCCTTAATACAGTACGTATATTGGATGTGTTGTCAAGTTTATCTGGCCCTCTTTAAATGTTAGGGGTAAAATGACCTCAAATTTCCTTCTTTCAAACATTTATCTTTTGTCATTGCTAGGTCAGATATATTTATTGCCAGATGACAAGGCCACATCTGAGGGGCAGTTTGAGGCAGCGATATATGGTTCTTCAGCAAGGGAAGGAAATCAAGCCCTTAGACTTCAGTAATGTACTGAATGGTCAAGGGATCAACTTACTCTCTTTTCCAAGAAACAATTCCAAAAGCAAAATGTTTTCTCCTGAGTTTAAATGAAAAGCAGATACAACAAAAGCTTTAAATTGAGAAATAATAGATTCGCTGGCATCAGGTACTAAAGGAATTGCGCATTATTTAGACTTCTCAAAATATTGGCGATGTTTTTTAGCTGGGATCCAAAAATTCTCTGGAAAATGTTGCCTATGTTAACCATAAAACTACTAAACAGTTTATTATTGTCAAATTCACTTAAAATGGATAACCTTGATCTCTAAGTAATTCCCTTTAGGGAACTGCCTGTGGTAAGAATATATTTTAGAAGTCCATTGTTAGCATTTCAATAAATCAATATGATGCAAGAAAATCTGATATTCTTATGGAAATTTCCATGCCTCTATTGCTCTTTCCATATTATTAAGGCTAATGATTCTTATGTTAAAGAATCCGGGTCTTATATTTTTCAGTTTAAAGTATAGGTATGAATACTGATGGAAAGAATGTTACTGTGAAATTCATTTGTTTTCCTTATTCCACATTATCTATCTTCTTATTCTCCAAGTTTGCCTTAAACTCTTGTCAGCCAAGATTAGTTCTGTTATCTAATTACAGATTTAGTTATCTGTTACAGATAACAGTTACAGATTTGTTATCTAATTACTACATATTTATCACGAGAGGGATACAGGTCCCAGCTGTTTGGTTTGCCCAGTGTTTTGATGGAGCATCATAGTGATTCTATGATATATACGTTAGCTGTGGTGAAAACCTTTCTGATTTGTCCAGTACTGAAGGGTCTTCTGAGGTATGGAACTTCCAGTGCTAAACTGGGCAGTTCCAAGCAAACGTGGACAGTTTATAGTACACACCTGATGGTGAACTGTTTGGGAACAAAGGCCAGATTGGAATAAGGTGAATCTCTTTTTAAATTCCTAAGATCTAAATCAGAGGCAGATTCTGGGTTTAAGGCTTCCTAAGCAGGTCATTGACACTGCTATCTTCACATGAATACATGTTCACAAACAGCGAAACTGTACCTGCCTTCTGAGGAGAACTACAGGCACCAAGTAAGAAGCAGGTGGTTGCTGCAAAGGAAAATGAGCACAAGAAAGACTATCAATATTGTGGGATATCTTGACTCTGAGTCACTTTTCTGTCTCATTTTTAGTGGAGACCCAGGAGTGTGTTGTTCTTATCACCCACTGCTTCTTGAAAATACTCCTCCTTTTTTGCCTTCTATTAAAATATAGTCTCCTGATGTTTATCTACTGCCCTGTTTCCTTTACATTTTCTTTTCCTTAGTCTTCCCTTTAAAAATTGGTGTCTTGCTAAGATGCTACCTTCTCTCCTCTTCTCACCCAAATTCCACCTAGCAGCTTCCCTATCATCTTCATCTTCTAGGCAATATCTTAATATATACCTTTAACCCAGGCTTTTTCCCAGTTCCAAGATCTGAATCTCCATCTTTGTATGGATTTTCCCTCTGGCACCTCACAAGTAATGTCTTAAAGCAAATCAGTTATGCCTTTTTCCTCCTGCCTTCTTTTCATTTTTGTTTCTGGTTGCCTAAGGAGCAACCTTCTTCTTCTCCCACATCTGTTCAGATGTCTTGTTATTCTCCTCCTTACCTTTTCCTTAGTCATCACTCAATTCAGACTTTTATTTCCCACCTTGCTTATTTTAGTACCTGGATGACTTCTCACCTCATGCCTCTTATGCCATCAATCCATTTCCTCTTTTGCAAACTCCTCATTCATTTCCAGAAGAAATTTCCACCTTCTTTATGAAGGCATTGAAGTTCTCCTGAAAACTGGCCATGAAATATCTTTCTAGTTTCCTTTGCCTCTGCAATCTCTCTGAACCCAGGCCCGTTTGCTCCTTTTGGACAATCCTTGGGTCTCTCTCTTCTGTGTCTTTAATTGTGCTCTGCTCTCAGCCTATGTGCCTTTTTTTCATTCTTCACCTTAATAAATCCCATTCACCCTTTGAGATTCCGCTTGAGCATCCACTGCTGAAGCCTCTCTCTGCACTCTGCAAGCTCATGCCTCCTTCTCCATTGATTTAATTCTACTTGTGTTAAGCTGCCTTCTTCCCTACCAGGCTGCAACCCCCTTCAGATCCACTGCCTTCCCTGTCCCTATTCAGAGCCATTTAACACCTCCAAGAGAAGTGTCTATAGCAGACACTCAAAAAACATTCCTTAAAATGACCTATGTTGTATGTCTTGGGTTCAGACTGAAGTGCCCATTCTAAGTGATAGATGATAAGCAAATGAAGACTCACTGTTCTCACATGTAGAATGCCATGCATAACCTATTCATGCTTAGCAAAGTGGTTAAGAAAATGGGCTTTGGAATCAAGCAGCCCTTGGATTGAGTTTTGGCTTTGCCACATACAAGTTAGGAAGCCTTGGCAAGTTATTAATCTTCTCTAATCCTCAGTTTATTTATTTATAAAATAGGATATAAGATGTTTCCTGTCTAATGTTACGGTGGTTGTGAAGAGTGCCGAAATACGAATGTATAGAATAGATTTTCAATAAAACTACTTATTATTATTGCTGTTGTCGCTATTATTATTATTATTATTATTATTATTATTATTATTCCAAACCTCTAAGTAGTCATACCAGTTCTAAGATAACTTCATATAAATCATTAGCTGGAGAGCAAGCTTTCCAAGTAAGTCCTTTATGTCTTTGGAAACAGAGTAGACATTTCTCATGATACAGTCTTTGGTTACATAATTTTTCAATTTTCTTTTTGTCATTCTTGCCTTTTGCCTATGTTCTTTTAAAAAAGCAAGAGAAGTGAGTATAAATGTTAATCATAGCACAAACAATGCTATGATGTGAAATGATATGAAAAAACTATTGTAACCTAATGTGGTTTGCGGAGATAACATGGTGGTGTCACCAGTATTGTCCTCTTTACTTTCCTTTTCATTAGGCATTTAAAGCTAGAAGTAATTTAGATTGTTGAAATACAATTTTGACTATAGTTTCTGGAATCTTAAAGCAGAAAGCAAAATTGCAGTTTAACTGGCTTCCCTGGCTTTGGCAATAAATGGTATAGAAGAGTTTACTTAGGAAATTTTGACATTTCAAAAGAATAAAGACTTTTTTTCTAAAAAATGACCTCTGAAAGGCTCTATTTAAACCTAGGAAGAAAGGGAAAGAGAGTAGTGATATATATATATTGACAGAGAGGGTGAGCGAGAGAGAGCGCGAGCACGAAATAGGGTGTTATGAGAGAAGAATCTATCTGGCTCTAGAAAAGTATCATTTTTGGATAAGAAATTGGACTGAAGTAATATTTGTGAAGAATTTTGAGCTTCATGAAAGAAAACTGATTTTATAAATACATTATTATCTGCATATGTGTTTATGTGGCATACATCAATATGCTCAAAAGAATTTAGGAAGAGATGGTAGATAGATGCTATTAGACATGAAGGGTATTCGGTTAACACTCAGAGAAAGGTTGTATCCTGAATCCTAAGGAATTCTGTGGAATGGTCTAGCCAAGTCCTCTTCTTTGCCCAGGAACTCATCTGAGGTCTACAAAGAGATCACTTATTTGGTTTCATTTAAAGTCTTTCCACAGGTAAAACCTATTGGTTGATCTCATAATCTTTGCTGGGAAAATTGCTTGCATTCCCTGAAAATTCTAGCTTGCCTTTCAGTCATCATTGGTGCATAACTACTTTTTTTGTGCCTCCTTCATTTTATTACCACTGCCCACTGTTACTTGTTTGTGTATGAATTTAGAAATTACTGTCATAAAATTAATGTTTATACACGAAAATAGTTAAAACAGTTTATGTTTTAGAGGGGTACAAATGGGAAAGTAAAATATTTCTTTTCCTCACCCACTCTCAGAGCAGACTTTTTGGTCTTTGGGCCCTTTTAGACTCTTAAAAGTTATTGGAGCTCGCAAAGAGCTTTCATTAATTTTTAATATTTATCATATTAGAAATTTAAAATGAGAAAATTATTACATATTTATTTATTAAGTCCTTTAAAAGTAACCATGCACTGATTGCATGATAGCATAAAATGCCATTTAACGAGAAATAAATATAATTTTCAATGGGAGCAAAGAGTGTTTTTTTTCCTGCATTTTTGCACATCTCTTTAGTGTCTAAACACATGGAACAGCAAGTTTTTTCCTATCTACTTATGCATCCAATCTGTTGTGATATCACACATCATACAGCCTCTAGAAAACTCCACATAAAATGGTGACAGCATATTGAGTGAAAAAGGCAAATCACATTTTGATATATTGTTACAGAAATAGTTTGATCTTATGTGTCCCCCTGAAAAGGTCTTGGGATCCTCAGGAGTACTGGGTCATATTAAGGAAATCATTTCCTCATACAAAATCATTTGGGGCCATTTCTGGGTTTCTCTGTTCTCATTATTACCAACATAACATTAAAGAACATGCTCACACAGCTAGTTGTTCACATTTTTACTTAAATTTGTGTCTGACTCTACTTTTCGTCCATTTCCACTTTCCCAATTTTTGCTTGTAAGTTCTTTTATCGGTTATCTTTAGAAGTTTAAAGAATAGCCTTAATTTGTCTCCTGATCAAATGTAGGCACTTTTCTTTCTTCACAGCTGTAAAGGTTGAGTACTTTGGAGTGCTTACACGTCTCTCCCCTCCACCCCTCTTCTCCCGTTCTCTTTTCAAAGTCTGTCAACCGCACCGTTGCTTTACATGGTCAGGTTTTGCAGTACTTGCGGTTTTTTCTGTTCTGTATTTAGGACCTTCATGCTTTGCCCTCCAAATCTGTGCTGTTTGGAGGAAGATGTTTCAAGCTTGAAGATCAAATAAATTCTCTTTTCTCAGATGCCCATTGCTCAAAACAATGACACATCTAAATATACTTCCCATTTGGGCCATAATATTTTTGTATTGTTTTTTGTTCTTATAGTTTTTAATTATGTTTTATATTTGTCATGAAGGGAAAATGTGCCTTTTTAAAAATCGTATTTCCAAGATAATTTGGTGTTTAAATTATATAATTTGTTGGATGCACAAAAATGTGCACTAGGCCTGCTGCAGAGACACCATTCAAGGTTGTCTTTTATCTTGTATCTTCCCTCTATTTTTAGTTTATCTGTAGTGCAGCTTAAAGTTGTGTTTTGACAGAAAGCGAGATAGACTTACTGATTATCTGCATGAAAAAAGATTGTATTCTTAACTTCTTTAAATTTTGATTGGAAATTTAGTTGGGTAGAGAATTATAAGTAGAAAATAAGTTCCCCTGGCATCTGAGAAATTGCAAATGAGGCAATTGTTTTCCTAACTGCCAACATTGAGTGTGGCTGATGAGAAGTGTGATATTAATCTCACTTTTGCTATCTTGTGGGTAACTTCTTTTCTCTGTGGATACGTTTTGGTAATTTTCCTTGTCTCGTTCTAAAGTTTTGTGACTATGTCTCAGATATCTCATTTATCCTGCTCTGCAACCAGTAAGCCCTTTCACTTAGAAGACTTCTGTGTGCCTCCACTTTTGACAAATATTATTCTTGTATTTCTTTGATTATTTCCTTGTTTATTTTACTATTATTATTATTATTACTATTATCTTTTTTTGCACGTGTAGGTATCGGAAATTGAACGCAGGTCTCCCACATGGCAAGCAAGAACTCTGCCTGCTGAGTCTCTGTGGCCCGCCCTATTTTACTATTATTATTTTTTAATTTACTAGCCCTTAACTTTTTAAAGCAGTTGTAGGTTTACAGAAAAACAGTGTCTTCTTACTCTATGCATTGCTCCTGCTTAGTCTTACTTCTCTCTGTCTGCTAGGCTTGAGATGGGGCTGCAGTGGGAACTTGGCTATGAGAAGTTGCTTCTTCTTCCACTGAGGTCTTCTTTTGTGCGTCCCTAGGGTTCTATAACTAATATTCTTCAGCAAGTGTGGCCTCAATTAAGCAAGGTGATCATTAGATCACCGTTTATCTTGGTTCAAATAACACATCTAATCAATTCTCACTATTATCTATTCATACCCCTGATGAAAACTTTGTTGTCTCATGACATGCCAGGTTGAGGATGTTGTCTAATTGGTGAAATGTCCGCTGAAGAATTTTTAAGTGGTTGGCTCTTTACATTTCAATCATCGTCTGAAGAAACCTGAAGCACAAACCTGTAACCTTGCTTGGCTCAGTTTGAGAGAATTGTTGAGTGGCCTGGAGGCGCAGGGCAGCTCCAAAGGCCTTTCTTTGGAACATAGGCTGTACTTTTAGACAGAGGTAAAGAATCCCACTTATTAATTGAAGTGAAACAATTTGCGTGATGAATGGGTGTGCTTAATTTTCATAGAAGCCTTCCAAATTGACCCTCTCAAGGATGTCTATGAGCCTTTATGAACAAACCATGAATGCTGGCCAAATGATATTTTTAAGGAGCACTTAATGGCTGCCAATATGCCTACAGGGCACTGAAAGAAGCAAAACAAATGCTGCATTTCATTGATGTCAGCAATAGCTTGCAAGCCTCAGACATAACTTCACACCCAGAGATTGCTCCACTGCCCAGAACGAAAACTCCTGGCATCACTTTTAAGAGCACTCCGTGCGTGGCCACACTGTGAGGCTTCGCCTGAAGGGCAGTGGAGCAGCTGCTGGTGAGCGCACAAGCCTCTCGCCTCTGCAAGTCTGGGTTCATAGCTCAGCCTTGCTTTGGCCACAGGAAAAAATTTTACTTGGTTCATTTTTGTCCCTACTTAGTCTCATTAGAAAACCACCATGCCGTTTGGCTCCGTTTACTCCAACTGGCAGAATTCTGCAAGCAGTTGTTGAAGAGGAGGCCAGGGGTTGGATAAACAGGGCCTGGCGGAGGTGTTTTGGCTTTGCTGAGAGTTAGTTATCCTGCCCGCCACCTGCCTGGATTTGAGTTTTCTTCAGGCCAAGTGCTATTAATCTTTCTCGTCACGAACACTAAATTCATGTCAAACTTTTATGTTTAAGTTAAAACTAATTCATGAGGCATTTGCTCTTCCGAACTTAGAATCTGGGAATGTTTAATGCACAAGAGTGGCTGGGAGGGGGCCGTGTTTCTGGAAGTATCTTGTTTTCATTGCACCAGGGACTTCACAGAACTTCCATGCACCGCCCCCCCACCCCCCCCATTCATTTATCACAATTACCTTTCCATAAATTTGGACTGAGATGTGAGTGTGTAGGGTTTTCTACCTGAGACTTTAAAAATATCTGGAAAAGTGGAAGGCTCTTGAAAACTACTTTAAGGGGAAAAAGAGAGTTATCTGTTCCATAGGATTGAGATATATCAACCAGTCCTACTCTTTCTGTTCCCTGAATCCTAGGGAAATTAAAAAAAAAAATTTTTTTATTGTGAAAAATAACATAAATACAAAAAAGCAATAGATTTCCAAGTACATTTTAGCAAGTAGTTATACAACAGATTTTAAAGTTTGGTATGGTTATAGTTGCACAGTTTTTCATTTTTCCTCCTAAGGAACTGTTTGATCCAATAATAATATGAATCCGGCAAGGTTTTAGATTAAGAGAAAAAGTTCCATATGGGCTTTTCTGCCACCACACATCAGAACTCCTGCTCAAGCCTAACCAACTTTGCCTTCTGTCCCATTCTTTAGTGACCGCTGTCACCCAGCCACCCCACGGAGTTTGGTTACCCTTGTACCTCTGATGGTCACAGTGGCTGCGCAAGCACCTTCTCCCTTTCAGTTCCAAAAGGGTCTCTAAATTTGCCTCAAGCCTCCTAAGTTTTATATAGGAATTTAAAACCTTCTTGTATAAACAGTGTGGTAAATAGGGCACATTGTCATGAAATCAGGTCAAAGAATAAGTGGAGGGGAATCCTTTCTAAATTTTGGAAAAAAAAATTCAGAAAAAGTTATTTACAGTATTTTAAAGTAATACGACCTGACTGTTTCTTTAACAGGCAAGTTTTCAAAGTGATATGTAAAGGATCTGAAATTCACTTGACTATGTCCCTAATTCTGCTGCTCCAGGGAGGGAGAGAAGAAACATTTAAGCATCATCTGGGGGAAAAAAACAAATTCACACACATTCTAACTTAGAGAGTACAGAATTTCTGAGGCTACATCATGTAATGCACTAGAAGCAAAGATGAAAGACTCAAGGTGTGCTTCCACTAGTCATGTAAAAGACAAAATGTTTTTTGGATAGGTTTTGTTTCTGAATAATATTTTCAGTTTCTCATGGTGGAATAGAGTGAATCTGGATGGAGGGGGACAATCAGAAAGTAGCTCAAGTCCCACTTCTTTTGTGAAGCCTTTTGTGATCAGAGAGTCCCCAGGGATTGTCTCTTTTTTTCGAATTTATGTCTCTACCACTCATTAACTAAAAAAATATTTAGTGAACACCATCTATTTACTAATTAATAGCTTAAGTGCAGAGATTGCAGTAATAAATAAGGTAGGCATGGTCTCAATTTAGAAGGAGCTTAATTCCAGTAAAAGAGACAGCCTAAATGTTCATGTCAAGAATTGTGAAGGATCTGAGTTGACTCTACTTGCAAGCTAACAATTTAACCCACCACAGTTTCCTGGATGCTATTAGAAGAGATGACACTCTTGGGTTAGAGATGAAGGACAGTTTGTTACTCACAGCACTAGCAATTGCCAGAGAGACCACATTTTTGGGCAGGCTCCCAAGCCCCAATTCCCATAGGGTGAATGTGAAGAGGACCAGATGACACCTGCATACAAAGTGGGTTGTGTTGCAGGAGAGGAATTCTGAGTTTAGGAGCCAAAATCTATTAAAATGGGTAGGAAGCTTATTTTGGAGGGAAGCATTTGTTTTTGGAGGGAGACATTGTCTTTATTTCATTTGGCAGTAAGCATGCCTATCCCCTCCTCCCAGAAGGAGACACTGTCTCTACCTTTCAAGGCTGTTCACTATACAAACATCCTTGGAAGGGTAGCATGGAACCAAGAGCTGCCATGCCTTCCTTGCAAGATGGGCAGATACACAAGACCCCCATGGAGAACTGTCTTCCAACAATTCAAAACAATGGCCTGGTTTGTCAGAGCAAGAGCAACTTTGCCTACATGGGGGAGCTGTTGTTGTCTCATGGGTGTGACCACAATACCGAAAGGGGCATGTCTTGGGATGGGCCAGAGGAGGAGCAGGATGAAGGCAAGGAAACTTCCATGTGATGATTCTGCTGGCAGCTCTCAGGAAACTTTACAATCTTGTGACAGCACGAAACATTAACTACACGTCTCATGGCCAGAAGTGTTGCAGTTCAGGTGTCAGCCAGGCCAGCCACCAGAGTGACCAGGCAGCCACCCAGGAGGTGGCTGAAGGACTTGGAGGAAAGATGAGAGCCAGTCATGGGATAATGACATGTAAAAAAAAACAAAACCAAACTGTTTTGAAGCAAATTAGCCTAAATAAGTGATTCACGTTGGCCAGAATTTATTTAAGCCTGATATACAAGAATTTAGAAAGAGCCATATGGATTTTCTTGAAGGTTGGTAAAAACAAAATGTGCTTCAAAGCTGGCTGCCAAGTTTCAGCCTTAACTAATTTTTGCTGATGAGCTTTAAACTCCTAAAAAACAAATTTAGAATAGAAGTGCTGACGTCCATAGACAACTGTAAAAACATGCAGTGGAAGCTGAGATAGACATCACAGAACTTTGTAGAAAGAATTTGATAAAGGTGGAGTTGGTGTGCTAGTCAGTTTGCAACAGTAGTAAAAATAAGAAAATAATTACTACCAGTGAGAAGGCTGTATGAAATGAATTAAAATGTCTCAATCAGAAGTCTGAGAGCTCACAATGTTTATTTCCTGAAATACTCAGTGCATATATGGCTGGAATAATAAATTGACCTGATGCAAATTGTCACAAGGACATCTGCTGACTGCCTTTGAATTCTTGGACCCACAATTTGAATTATTTCTCACGAATGGTGTTAACAAAACTGATAGTATGTAACATATATATTTTTTACCTTGCCCAGAGAAGCTACTATACATTTGATTTCTCATATTTAAATTTTTATTTTCACCCCACTCTTCTAAAATTCCTTGTGCCAAAGCTTGCCATATTGTGGTGGTTTGAAGGTCTTATGTACCATGTTCTTTTAATCCATTGTTGTGGTTGTAGACATATTGTGGGTAGGACCTTTTGAATAAGTTATTTCAACGGAGGAGTTGCCTCAGGGTGGGTCTTAACCTTTTACTGATGAGTCCTTGATGAAATTTAGAGAAACTCTTAGAGAAAAGCCTAGAAGAAGCTAAGGGAGAAGCTCAGAGAGGAGGCCACAGGAACCAGAAGATGAAAACAATGAAATCTGAGAGCAAAGGACCAGCAGATGCCAGCCATGTGCCTTCCCATTTCACAGAGGTGTCCCAGAAGCCAGCAGCCTGTCTTCAGAGTCCAGGTATTGACTTGTTGATGCCTTGAGTTGGACATTTTCACAGTCTGAGAACGTTAAATTGTTAGTTAATAAATCTGCATTGTAAAAGCCAACCCATTTCTGTTATATTGCATTCTGGTGGCTTTAGCAAACCCAAATACACATGTATTCAAGAAAACAATTTTTTGCATTTTACATTAAAAAAGAAAACTTTACAAAGTGCTTTTGCATTCATTGTGGTGGTTGACACCATTTTGTTCTAAAGATGTGCTTTGTATAGAACAGTCATTATCTCCTTTTCACAATTGGGACAACAAAGAAAGGTGAACTTCAGTGATTGCCCAGAGCCTAACACCAAATAACAGTACAGATCAAAAAGTTACACAACCTTGTCAATGTACTTAATGTCAAAAACTGTCCACTTAATGGCTATAAAGATTTTTTATTTTATGTATATATGCCAATTTGAAGGATTTATGTACCCTAGAAAAGCCATGTTTTAATCCTAATACCATTTTGTAAAGGCAGCCCTTTCTTCTAATCCTTATTCAGTACTATAGGTTGGAAATTTGATTAGGTTATCTCCACGGAGCTGTGACTCACCCAATTGTGGATATTAAACTTGATTAGATGGAGAGGTGACTCCACCCATTCCAAGTGGGTATTGATTTCTTTACAGGAATCCTTTAAAAGAGGAAGCATTTTGGAAAAGGCCTGAGATCTGAGAGAGCCGCTAGAATGATGAGAGAACCATGAAGCAAAGAGCCACTAGAGACCTTTAGAGACAAGAAGGAATATGTACCCGGGGGAGCTTTATGAAACAAGAAGCCTGGAGAGAAAGCTAGCAGACATTGCCATTTTTGCCGTGTGCCTTTCCAGTTGAGAGAGAAACCCTGAACTTCATTGGCCTTTCTCGAGTGAAGGTAATCTCTTGTTGGTGCCTTAATTTGGACATTTTCATAGACTTGCTTTAATTTGGACTTTTCCATGGCCTTAGAACTGTAAACTAGCAACTTACTAAATTCCCCTTTTTAAAAGCCATTCTGTTTCTTGTATATTGCATTCTGGCAGCTAGCAAACTAGAACAGTATATTTTACTACCATAAAAAATTTTTAAAAAATTTAAAAATACTTTGCTTGGGTTTCTCCTAAAACAATGTTTTTATGTAAATAGTTTATTTAATTGGTGAGATGGCAACTTCTGGTTCAGATTATTCTTACAGTCAATCTATCTCCATAAAAAAGTAATGAAATATGTAAATAAACAAATAATACATACACCAAATGTTTTCCATGGTCTAGTTTTTTTTTTTTTTTTGTATGCTGGGTGATGGGGGTCACATTTCATTCTCTTTTCCATGTAACCCTTTATTGTGGCACCATTTGTTGAATTGTTTTTGTTGTTGTATTTTGGGAGGTGCATGGGCTGGGAATCGAACCCGGGTCTCCTACATAGCAGGCGAGAATTCCGCCACTGAAATACCCTTGCAACCCACCTTGTGGTCCAGTTTTATAAGAGGAGGAATTAGACTAGTTATGTTAATGCTTTAAAAAAAGCAGGAAGAGCCGCCCGAGGTGATCTCTGAAAATGTTTCACTTTAAGAATACCCGGGAAGCTGCTCAGGCCATCAGGGCATGCATATTCGAAAAATCACCAAGTGTCTAAAAGCTGTCACTTTACGGAAGCAATGCGTGCCATTAGCCGTTACAATGCTGGTGCTGATCGGTGTGCCCAGGCAAGAGAGTAGAGCTGGATGCAGGGAGGTGGCCCAGAAAGGGTACTGAATTTTTGTTGCACGTGCTTAAAAATGCAGAGAGTAATGCTGAACTTAAGGGCTTAGATGTAGATTCCGCGGTCATTGAGCACACCCCAGTGAGCAAAGTCCCCAGACGGCCTGCAGGACTTAGAGAGCTCATGGTCGGATGAACCCATAGGTGACTCCCCTTGCCTCATTGAGATGCTCCTTATTGAAAAAGAACAGATTGTTCCTAAACCAGGAGACGAGGTTGCAAAGGAGAAAAAGCTAGCCCAGAAGAAACTGAAGAAACAAAAACTTGTGGCTTGGGAATAAAGTCATCTCATAAAATAAATGCTAATGAAAGTTGAAAAAAAAAGATGAAGAAGGAAGAGAGGGAATAAAAGGAGAGTAGGATGCTAGGCAGTGCCTGAGAGGCTTTGGTGAATCTGAACTGCTGGCTTATGACAACATTAGATGTAGGGACCGTGGTTTGAGATTTGAGATTCAGATGATGACTCTTTTATAAGGAATTACACATCCTATCTTGTTGAAAAATTCAGGGGCAGAATTTTAGAAACTCACTTATTTAATAATTATAGTTTTACAGAGGAAAATGATTTTCATGTGGAGAATGAGTTGTAAATTACTTAGGAGATATTAAATCTCCCTATATTTTTAATTATAGTCCCTACAACTTTGGGTTGTTTCTTTTCCCAGTTTAAAAACAGATTTTAGGTCTAGTTTAATAGTAAAGATGACGATAATCAGCATTTTCATGGTAAAGAATGATTTTTCATCAAAATGGGTATTGAATTCAACAATAGTTTAGCAAATAGAATGAGAAACTGTGTTAATACAATCATGAATTTTTCATCTTTATGCAAAGACACTTGAAGTCAAAGGGGATGTAACTGCTATAACTCTTGTTATACACAGAGAATAATGGCAGTCATAAAACCCCAAATAATATGAGATCATGGAAAGCCACTCAGCTTTTGCTTCTGTTTCTAATGGCGATGCAAAGGAATAGATCAGCCAAATCCATTGCTTTTTGCAGTTGCTCTGGTAAATCTTAAGATGAAATCTCCCCTTCCCCACACCCCTTTCTTTCACAGAGATACAAGTGAAAGGGATAATTTGCCTCCTCCTGGATGTTTGTGTCTGGGAAATGTAGAAATAGGCTGAAATTTAATAAGGTTTATAGGATTTACCAATGCTAATAAATACTGCTATGGCTATTTGTGTGGTTCTGTGACCTCAATACATGTCCCTCCAGATGCCCCAGTGTTTAAATTACCCCATGGATTCATTTGCTTGAATTTTAAATGCCTTGGGTCACTGAGAATCTCTCCACGGAGGTTAGGGGAAGTGGGGGGTGGTTAACATCTAATATAGGGCTCCACACATTGTCAGTGTCCACTAAATGTTTTTTAGTGAAAGCTTTATTTCCTTATGGGTATTACTTGACAATCAAGTGAAGCTAAGTTAGGTCCTTAGCTAAGACAAAGTGTGCAGACAGAGTACCTCAGAGGTCAGAAGTGAGAAGATGGGCACTGAAAAAGAACACACACAGACATAAATTTTTGCCTGTTTGATCAATTTGTTGATGTTTTGCCTTTCCTGGAAATAATTTACCAGGATTCACTTTCTCTTCTTCTACTCTTCCTCCTTTACTTTCTTGTCCCTTTATGATCTTCTCCTCCTTTCTTACCTGTCTAGTCCCATAAAGGATTTAAGGGTGTACTAGAATTCAGTATTATTAGAATCATAGGTATTATGAAGAATAAGTAATTTGTACAGATGGGAAATAAGAATTAATTCAGTAGACTATGCATCAAGTAAGTGATTTTTCTTCTACAAAGTTCTGTGCCTCTCTGCTGGTTTGGAAGGATATATGTCCCCTGGAAAAGCCATGTTTTAATCTAAATCCCATTTCATAAAGGCAGAATAATCTCTATTCAATACTATGTGTTTGAAACTGTAATCAAATCATCTCCTTGGAGATGTGATTTAATCAATAGTGGTTGTTAAGCTGAATTAGGTGAAGACATGTCTCCATCCATTTGGGTGGGTCTTGATAAATTTCTGGAGTCTTATAAAAGAGGAAACATTTTGGAGAATGAAAGCAATTCAGAGAGAGCAGAGAATGCTGCAGCACCATGAAGCAGAGAATCCATGCTAGCAACCTTTGGAGATGAAGAAGGAAAACACCTTCCGGGGAGCTTCATGAAACTGGAAGCAAGGAGAGAAAGCTAGGAGATGATGCTGTGTTTGCCACATGCCCTTCCAGCTGAGAAAAAAGCCCTGACTGTGTTCACCATGTGCCTTCTCCTTTGAGAGAGACCCTGAACTTCATCGGCCTTCTTGAACCAAGGTACCTTTCCCTAGATGCCTTAGATTGGACATTTATATAGACTTGCTTTAATTGGGACATTTTTCTCAGCCTTAGAACTGTAAACTAGCCATTTATTAAATTTTCCTTTTTAAAAGCCATTCTGCTTCTGGTATATTGCATTCTGGCAGCCAGCAAACTAGAGCGGCCTCTTATGTCTTGCTTTCATGGCTTTTGTGGGTATTTGGGTCACTAAAAATTTTGAAAAATTTTGCATTTTATTCTGTGAGAGGAGAGGCAAACTTCCTTACTATCTCTTTAAAAAATTCCAGTAGTTAAAATAAAATGACTCTTTATTGAATACTAAAGGGTGCCGATAATTCATTATCTGAAACAAAAAGACACAACTGAACTTATTGCTTTTAACAAGAGAGGGCTGTGTTGATTTTGCACAATCTCTCTGGGAAGAGTAGACTATTCGTCTTATGTAGAATTTGGGAGAATTATAAGTTTGGAGACTAGCATACTTTGAGAGGGTTAGCATCAGCTATTCAAGCATGGTTACTCAGGTGAGACTGTTGGTGACTGATTAACATCAGAGGCATGTTTCTTGGAGGGAGAATACTTTTCATTGGCTAATTTTCAGAGGTGAGGAATGGTTATTAATTGGTTGGCTTGCAAAAGTGTGATAATTGAAGCAAAATTGGCAATGATTGATTGAATGGATTTAAAAGTGGTCTGATGGCTAGTTGTTACCATGGCTAAAGAAAGATCATTCTTTTTCCTAAGACTGTGTGAACATTTTTCTTCTCATTCTCCCTTTTATCCTTTATCCATCTAAAACTGCAGGAAGATGGCCTGGTCCCTTAATACTGACATTTATTCTCATAAAGTTTGAGGCTTCATCTTTGATCAGCATAAATTCATCCAGCTTCTGCCTTTTAGTTTTAAATCATCATTTATTGTTCAGACAGTGGTTGTGGAGATGCTATCAAGAAAATGGGTAAACAAATATTGAATAAGATGCAAATAAGAGTCTTGTTTGTTAACTCTGCCAGAAAGCAATATATTAGAAATGTGTTGGTTTTTTAAAAAAGGGAATTCAATAAGTTATAAGTTTATAGTTCTAAGGCCATAAAAATGTCCAAACTAAAGCATCCAGGGAAAGATACTTTTAACTCAAGAAAGGCCGATGATTCCGGAACACCTCTGTCATCAGGGAAGGTACATGGTTGACATCTGTTGGTCCTTTGGTTTTTGGTTTCAAACATCTTCTCTGGGATGTTTTCTTTCTGAAACTCCAAATGTCTGGGTCTCATGTTGGCTCTGAGCTCTATCCCCTTTAAAGGACTTCAATAAACTAATCAAAACACACCTTAAATGGGTGGGGTCACATCACCATCTAATCAAAAGATTATACCCATGATGGGGTGTGCCACATCTCCATAGAAGCAATCCAATCAAAATGCCACATCCATATCTGAGTGTGTCACATATCCATGAAAACAATCCAATCAAAGTTTCCACCCCACAATATTGAATCAGGATAAAAAGAAACATGGTTGCCTCTATGAGGAAAAAGGACATGGCTTTTCTGGGGTGCCTAAAGGCTTCAAACCAGAATTTAAGTGTAACTAGAAGTGTTAGAAGAAGGGCCTAAAAGATATTCTGGAACCATGACCTAATACTTCTCAGGCCTAGTCAAGAAAATAGCAATTGCTTGAGTCTATTTTAGATTGTGGAGCTGCCTTTTCTTTTAGCTTATATAACGATTGTTTCATCTAATCTGTTAATTCAGGTATAACATGAAGGGTAAATAATGGTGTATAATCCTTCCTTGTTGGCTAAAAAAATAAAATACAAGGCTCTTCTTAATATGTGAGAAAATAAACTGATTTGTTGTGCTCTCATTGCCTGGACCAAGTTTTTATATGCCGGTCAATGTGAAGAACAAAGTATTTTGGATGACTACCTCAAGCTGTCTGACTCTTATGGATCAGGTCATTTTCCTAAGGACAGTTATTATTAATTTCCCCAATTATTTACTATATGTTTGTTAAAATCATACAATAGATACCTCCCTGGAAAATCTAAGGACAGTAAAGAAAGCAAAATATATAATAGTAGTGTAATATAGGAAATACAGCTACAGATGTGATCAGGATAAATATAATGTTAAGGCTATTATGTGTATATGTCTGGTTATGAATTGGAAAAATAAATAGATGGTTTATTAAGCAGAAAGTAAATGCCAGATTTTACACTAAAAAAGATAGAAAACCTAAACAAACCAATTGGTGTAAATGAAATTAGAAATATTGTTATAAAAGGTTGTGATAGAACTTTCAGTATTTTGAAATGTATCAGACTCAGATGATTTTGTATCAGTTATATCCTGACTAAATTCAAAAAAATAATTCATGCATAATAAATAATTCAAGATCACAGATAAACTAGAAATATCCCCAAACCATTTTAAAAAGCTAGCATAATCTTAACATCAAAACTCAATACTGGGTGGTGCGATGGTGGCTCAGTGGCAGAGTTCTTGCCTGCCATGTTGGAGACCCAGGTTCGATTCCTGGTGCCTGCCCAGGCAAAAAAAAAAAAAAAGCCCAAAAAACTCAATATTGACAGTATAATAATTATAGACCTGTATCTATGTACGCAAATCAAATTCAGCAGTGTTTTTTTTTTTTTAAGAACAATATATCAAGTAAGTTTTAATCCAGGAATGCAAGGGTTGATTTTAAAAAAGCCAGTAACATAAATTATTTCATCACAAAATTAGAGAAGAAAAAAGTAATATGAATCTATCAATAGAGTTTTTTAAAAAAGTTTCAGTTAAATTTAACTTCATTCCTAATAAAAATGCTAAGAAAAACAAGGACAGAGAAAACTAGCACAATAGTATAAAGATAAGCAAAAAGCTCAGTAGTATGGCTCAGAGTAAACAATAAAACACTAGATTATCCTCCTTAAAAACAAGACTGAAACTAGGATATTTACTGTTATCCTTATTATTGAATGTTATTTTGGAGGTTTTAGATAAAGCAATGAAGTAAGAAACAATAAGTGGTACAAATTTTAAAAGAGAAAAACATCGTTATTTGCTTATAACCAAATGATTCTACTGATATGCATTAAACAGAGATGGTTAATGCATTAAAATTTTGTAGAGTGGCTAGTATGATATTAATGTCAAAACAATCCAATTTTTTTTCCTTTATATCACTAATCAGTTAGGATGGAAGAAATGTGCTTATAAGAAAGTTTCGGGATATGTGTTGCCAAAATTGTAAGATGTCATTGAAGTTGTTAAATAAATGAAGAGTTTCATCCTGTCCCTGAATTGAACGTTAATATTAAGAAAATATGTCATTAAAAATTGAATTTTTAATTTACTAATTTCCATTAGAATTTCCACATGTGCTGTGTTAATAAGACAAAACATTTTTAAAGCTCGTCTGGAAGAATAAATATTGCATAATTACACAAGCACTTTTGGAACAATATTAGTAATGGAGTTCCTGCATTACAGGTATCAAAACTTATCACAAAACTATTATAATCAAACTTGTACAATACTGATATAGAAATAGATGAACAGGTCAGTAGAACTGAATTGAAAGGCCATGTATATGGTGGAGCCCAACATATTATGAAGGATGACATTTCAGTTCAATGGGAAAAGAATGAAATTTTGGAGTTCCTAGAAGCCATAACTCTACACTTATTATAACACTGTAAAACTAATGTTATTCTTAGTTATTATATACTATATCTATTTTCTTGTGGTCAACTTGAATTAGAATAAAAATTGAAAAAGTGTGGTCGGGCAAGAGTGGCTCAGTGACAGGGTTCTCGCCTGCCATGTCGGAGACCCAAGTTCGATTCCTGAAACTTGCCCACGAAAAAAAAATTAACCAGACACCAAGCAAACAAGAACCATGAGGACTGGCTCTGTATGACATCTACTGCTAGGGATTCAGAATGATCAATTCTGGCTGTAGGGTCAAATATAGCAACCCCTGATCAAGCTATTTTTAATTTTTTCTTGGCCTTCATCAACCTTTGCTGTCCCTGTACAGACATGGATTTAAGGTATTCTCTGACTCACCAGAACTTGAACAAAAGAATTTTTATGAGAACTTAACAAAGAAGAAACTGTGACTCAGAAGGTTCTAACATACCAAAGTTCAGGTGAGCCAGTGATGAAGCTGAGATGGGCCCCAGAAAATTATTTTAAACAGACTTGCCCCTCTCCTCCTCCTAGATTTTAAGTACTAAGATTTGTCTTTTCCCTTAGCAAACCATAAATAATGTTTTTTTAAAAAATATGAACACAAGTGATGTCTGTACTTGTTTGTTTTTAAAAATACCTAAAGATGATCTCATTATTCATAGTTTTGGTTTTCAGTTTGCTTTCTATAGCCAATGTATAAACTGACTAGATTAGCAGAGATTTAAATCTCACAGATATCCTGTTCCTATTTTATCCTGCATTGACATTTTACAGCAGACAGAGCCGGTGATAACAGAAATGCAGTGTAAAAAAAAAGAGACAGCAATGTGGATGCTTATCTGAACTTTGTAAACAGACATGGTTAATTCATTTAAATTCTGTGTATTAGTTTAAAATGAAAAAAAAAAGTGTACCATGGAGTCTAGGCTCCCTCAGGAAGATGCTGATGCGTATTTGTTGACCCTTATACTGTGGAATAGCCGTTGATTGCTCCATTAAAAGATCAGTTAGAGGAAGAAATGTTTACATCTGGAGGAACAGATCTATTAACGAGTACATTTTCCTAATCATAGAGCTCCACAAGCCTATATCATGATGCAAGTATATCAAGTAATGCAGGATGTTGAATTCTAGAACAAAATTACTATTTCTATGCATTTTGAATTTGTTCCTATGTGAAAAGAAAAGGAGACAAAAAGAAAAAGAGTTTGGAGATTTGGAGCAGTTGCTTTAGATCCAGTCCTGCTTGAAATAACTGGGGGTGGCTTTGGATAGAAGCATTCCCTGATGTGGTGACACTAACTAATACTTAGGGGTTGGCAGTCTATATATTTTTGTATGGCTGATGGGCTCAGAATGGTTTTTACATTTTTAAATGGTTGTAAAAACAAAAAGAATAGTTCATGACACATGAAAATGGTATGAAATTCAAATTTTGATATCCATAAATAAAGTTTTATTTGTACATAGCATGGTAACTCATTTACATATTATGAGTTTTGTGCCACAATGCCTGAGCTGAGGATACATGACAGAGACTCTGTCCCTGAAAGCCTGAAATATTTATTCTCTGGCTCTCTATGGAAGTTTGCCACCCCCTAGGCCAAATAGTCCCTGGGTGAATTTGCTGTAAGGACTTGTATATGTTAAGTTTCTTTTCTGGTGGATTGAATGACCTTAATCAATTCATTTCCTCATTTTTAAACTCATTCATCCAATAGAAACTTAACTAAGTACCGAGTTTTATTGAGCAGAGCATTAGGGATAGAGAGATTGTAAGACAAACATTTTGTTTTAGAGAAGATTACATTGAATTATTGAATGTCATTACACAGTCATGTTGTCACTTAGTATGACAGTTATGTTACACTAAGAATTTTTTTATTACAAAGAAATACTCTTAGAAGACTGTAGCAATGTTAGGCCCTCCAAATCTTTCCTAGAAAGAATTCTATCAACAGGTTTGATGTAATGCATGTAGGTTGTAAACTTTTTTCTCTACCTTCTACACCAGCATCCTGAAATTCCTTTTCTCTGCCCACGTGGTTATGTGTGTTTTCTGCTTTCATGAGACGAACACTGTACCTCAATATCCTGGAGTCTTGGAGGCTCAGATTAGCAGGCACCATGTGACAAGAACTTTGTGATAAAAACTATGCTAGGGACTTGACTTGAGATGAGGTCATTGAATACTCACAATTCTGCAAGGTAGAAATGGTCACCCCCATTTTTTTTTTCAGGTGAATTTCCCAGGAATAGGGCCAGGTCTTTTGCATGGAAGGTGAACATTTTACCACTGAACCACCCATGCACCCTTATCTTCATTTATTTCACCTTTTGTTCCCCCTATTATATATTTATTTATTTTATCCATAATTGTTTACTCATCTGTCGATACCCTAGATAAAGGAGCATCAGGCACAAGGCTTTCACAATCACACAGTCACATCTTACCCCATTTTTATAAAGGAGAAAACTGAATTTCAGAAAGGTTAAGTAAACTACTAGTAAGGGACAGAGGCAAGACCTCAGGCATAAATTGCCTGTTTATAAAGTCAATTTTTTCCATGTCAATTTACTAAGTTTACCTTGTTTTTAAGATTCAAACTTTCTTCCTCCCCCACGTCCCCCACAGTTCATCTTTTGGTTATTCCTGAGATGTTGACTGTTAGATAAGTCTCAGGCTGGAGCTCTCAACAGCAAATAAATATTTATCAGGAAATATGCTCGTTTCCATGTTCGTGGGTGGCAGTGTCTTTGTACAAGAACTAGTTCCACCCAGCATTCCACTTTTGTCCCTACCTTTGTTTCTAAAACATTTGTGTTTACTAGAATGAGGAGAATTTTCCAGGCAGTCAGTGACTCACTCTAGGTTACAGTCACTAGGTAATGTGCAGTAGTGACAAAAGCCCTGAGTTGATGGCAGCATAAACATGGGCTCAAATTGCAACTCTGAAATTCTCTTGTTGTGGAACCTTGTCAACATCACTTCACGCTGAGCCTCGGCTTCCTCATTTGTAAAATCATCCATGGTAAAATTTGAGAGAGGTAGCAGTCTGTTCCATACATGCATATGGCCATCTTAAGATCAGTTTCATACCCTCTCCTACCAATAGTGACCTCTGTTGGTGGGATCATGGAATCACAGTGTCAGGAGGATCACCTGTGAAATCAGACAGAAAAGGTCATTTTCAGGTTCTGCTGTTCACTAGCTGAGGAATCTGAGGCATGCTGACTTCATTTTCTTGAGCCTCAATTTCCTTATGTGCAAAACAGGGGAACCATAGTAACACCTCTTGGTAATCATAAACTTGAGTATTTCCTGTGTGCCAGGAAATACTTCCCATGTATTGACTGATTTAACCCACATACTAATCCTCTGAGCTGGTTACCAACATGAAACCCATTTCACTGATAGAGAACTTGAAATGCATAGATGTCTAAGGGCACTGGTTAGTAAGTGGAGAAACCAAGATTTGAGCATTGACAGCCTGGCTCTTGAGTCCCAGGCTCCCAAAGAACTGTCTTGAGGTTTAATGAAGTAAAATGTACTTAAGCCCTTCGCGTGAAGTAGGTTTTCAATCAGTATTGGTTACTTTCCTTTAGAAGAGTGTTTTTAAAAGTGTGACCCATATTCCTATGCATTGGAATTACCTGGGGCAGGGGTAGATTTGGTTGAAATGCTGATTCTTGAATTCCCGCCTAAACCTACTGAATTCTGTTTTGTTTTGTTTTGTTTTTTAACAAGCCTCCTGGCTGATTTTTGGTGCATGAATGCTTGGGAGCCAGTACCTTAGAATCAGTATAGTCCAGTTTCCCAACAGTGCGGAAATCCTTTCATGGCATTGCTGAACAATCACTTTCCCGGGGTTCTTGAAAGTTCCTAGTGAAGATAAACTTCCTCTATCATAAGGCAACCCATCTTATTTTTTAAAAATCGTGGTTTATTAGAATTGTCTTTCATGAAACTGAATGAAAAAACAAACAGAACTTTTCTATCTTACTTTATCTCCATCTGATCTAGGTAGCCTTCTGGTTGGTCATACAGACCATCAGTGGAGGAAGGCAATGGAAAAACTGCTGTGGGAGCACATGGGAACATATATTAGATACATTTCTGATCCTTGCAGGTGGAGCACAAGTTTCCAAGGTCAACAGTGACCTGAGGAGGAGGTCTTCATGGTGATACTTGTTCCAGCACAGCGATGGAGAACTTGCAGATTAATCAAGTATGGGGATCCATGTAAGGAGAAAGGCAGGTGAGAGCATCGACATCATCAGGGAGACGATCAAAGCAAGAAGAGCAGTCAAGGACTCAGAAATGGAGTAATGGAGTGTGGGCTCATATACTGAAATGGAATATGGGGTGATTGGTCACAGGAACAAGAGTCCATAAAGTGAGAGAGGAGCTACCAATAATTTCACGTGACACTAAGACAAATGAGCTACCAAATCCAGATTCTTTAAATTTTCCCTTAGTAGGGACAGAATTCATGTCTCTGTATAGTGTACATTAAAGATATTTAATGAGTGAATGAAAATGGTGGCCATGTGGCCCCTAGCCATGAATTCTGCAAGGCTGGAAATGAAGCACATTTTCCCCATGATGATCATTAAAATATTCAAGGAAAGCCATTCCTGCTCTAGCCTACATAGTCGAGCTTTTTCAGCTGTTCAGCAGAGGACCTCAGGACCTGGTTTCTGGAGATTTTCCTATCCTCTTCACACATTTCAGCTTGTCAAAATCCCTTTTAAAATGTGGTACCCAGAGCTGAACACAAGGCTCCCATGTGGCACAACACAGCTGAGTGCAATAGGCCTTCCACCTCTCTTGTTCTATGTATTTTACTGCCACTAATGGCTGCCTCACAACATTTTCTAATTAGGGAGGCCATATATCGTAAATAACTCACTTCTGCTAAGGCAGCCTAAGATCACATTAGCTTTTCTTGCAGCCAGATAATGCCCTTGGCTTATATTAACATTTCTGTTTGTGAAATCCCTGAAGTTCTCTATCACATAAAGTACTCCTAAACGATGACAAATTTGGCTTGCATTTGTGCAATTAAGTGTTTGAACCTAAGTGCAATATTTTACATTTATCTCTGCTAAATTTCATCTTGTTAGTCTTGGCCTAATACTCAAGCCTATGGAGATATTTTTGAGTTCTTTTTCTGTCATCCACCATACTTAGCTAATCCTTTCAGACTTGCTCCATTTAAAAATGTTAGTAAGCCCACAGTACCTTCATCCAAGTCACTAATGTAAAATTTAATAGCCACAGACTTGCTGCATTTCCCTATGTCCTTTCAAGATGCATTTTTTTCAAATGCAAAATTATTGTATTTGTCGATATTCTGTTAGGCATCTGTATTGCTAAAAGGCGGGTTATGTCCTGGGGATGGAAATGTGAACACAATACAGTCCCTGCTCGCACGAGATTCACAGCCCAGTGAAGAAGGTTGGTAGACCAATAGATGTTGTGTGCTGAGAGATGCACCAGGGATCATGGTAGAATCAGAAAATTTGGTAAAATAAACATTGAATGATGAAAATCCATTTGAGGTTTAGTAGAGCCACACAGTTTAGAAACAACTTGTTTCATGTAGTTCCAGTCTTATGAACCCTTTTATGACTTTTATGCAATACTCTAAAAAATTACCACCACTATGTTCTTATTAACTGCTAATTTGAATGCCCAGCCATGGTGTAATCCTGTCAACTGCACTCTGTCTCATCAGGAGGCTCTTACCAAGTGGTTGAGAATGACCACTTGCTGTCCTCCTGTAAAGAATATTTTTGACTCTTTTCTGTTTTTGTAACTTTCTGTGCTCCCTACAGCCCCTAATTCTGTTCTGATATCCATGACTAAGGATGATAACGATCACAGATGGCAACAATTAACTCTGTTTCCATTTCAAATTTCGGTTGTGTTTGTGTGTGTGTGCTAGTGGCTCTAGGGTCCCCTGCCCTACTGTCTTGTTTAGCCTGAGTTGGGCTATAATGCCAAAGCTGCTTTAGTGTAGTTCTAATCGGGCCTCCCACACAAAGCAAAATTTTGAAGGACCACTTAGCCTGCTGCTCCTCACTCACTCAACATCATACAGGCCAAAAATCTTGCTTCAAGATTCCATGGAAAATATTAGTTATATACAAGTCAGTTCTGGATTAGTTTAGAAATGGATTTTTTTTTTTTTTTGCCATAAAATAAAGCTAGAGAGACTTGGACAGCCACCCAGATGGAAATTGGGCTAATTCAGGGTATGCAGCTTGGGCTGTTTCTAGTCATTCCCATGTGTTTGAAAAAGAATAGTTGGACTCTTCCTCTGGACTGAGTGCTAGTACTGGGGGGGTAAGGGGTGATTAAGTATGATTTAGTTTCACCCAGTAGCTCATTAAAAAATCTTGTCTTTTCTTTTTTCGGGAATTGCCTTTGTGTTTATCTGAAACACCAGTGGTTTCTATTTCTGTTGCTATTTGTGGGGAGCAGTGTGGATTAAGTGTTCGCCTGTGAAGTCAGATGTACCTGGGTTTGCCTTCCACGCCTTTGTTAGTTGTGTGACCTGGTATGGGTTGTAACTTCCCTATACCTCAATTTTCTTGACTGTGAAATGGAACAGTCAACAGTTTTTTCCTCATTGGGCTGCCAGAGGATTGAACAATATGTGAAAAATGCTTAGGAGAGCACACTGCTTGTAGAAACTGATCAGTAAATCTCAGCTATTTTGTTGTTGATGTTAAAATAACTCATGAGGATTTGTGGAATTTATGGATAATGATGTTGACAAAATAGTAGTGCAACCACTGCATTCAATACACTGCAATACAAAAGCTCTAGAATATTTCTATCAGTCTCAGGGACATAGTTCTCTGAATTACTGATATTTTGGACCAGATAATTCTTTTCTCGGGGTGGGGTGGCGAGTAATGTAGAAGCTTAACAGCATTCCTGGTCTCTACGCACTAGATGCCAGTATCATCTCTCCATCCCCCAGTTCTGATCACCAAAAATGTCTCCAGATATTGCCAAATGTCTCTTGAGCAAAATTGCCTCTGGTGGAGAACCACAGGTCAGGGCAAAGAGTGATCGTAAGTCACTGCCTTTTCAGAGAGTGAAAAGAGAGCTGAACTAGAGACGACCTAGTTTCTTCTTCCCTGAGAGCTGAGACTGAATTTAAGGGAATGCTCTTGGCATTGGTGAGCTGGATCCCTATAGTATTTATTTATGTAGGTGTGTTCCTCAGTAATCAGCATAATTCTTTCAAATCGCTGACAATGTACCCATCTGAGACAAATGCAGCACTCCAGTGGGCTCCTGCATATAACTCTGGAGTGGGGAATAATGGTACATTGCTTTTATGTATTATTCCACTTGCTATTTTTGACCCAGCATTAAATTCTACAGGAGGAAGGAAGGAATTTTCATTAACAATAAATGTCATTTTCAATAAATGTTCTTAGGCTCATTAAAGATGAAACATTGAGCTAGGGAAAATAAATGGCAGAAAAAATATTATTCCCATAAAATAAATGTGCTAATTGGCAAGAGTGGTTCAAAAGGACCTCTCTGCTGTCCAGATACTTTGAACTTTGCCCATTTTCTCCTTGGCAGTACAGCATAAAATGGGATTCTTTGAGCCTCCTGATGACATTTTGCTGGATTATAAAACATATTGCATGTAGATTTGTGATCTGCAAGTATTCCATCTGTGCCATTCACAGGGAATCGTGCCACTGATGATGATTCCAAACGGTTTGCTTTTATTATTTACTTACCTGATTAAGAGAAATTTAACTTGATTTGGAGAAATGTTTAGCCAATTCGGTCAGTTATTTCATTTCTCTGATTGGCTTATGTGGAACAAAAAAAGAGGTCCACATTTTTGTAAAGACAGTGTTTTTTCTTTTCCGATTAAATTTCAGTGATTTACAAAGAAACCATCATCAAAGTACCCTCAACCAGGTGAGTGCTAGAGGTAAAAAATATAATAAAATACACAGTTCTTTTAAATGAATTAACCCAAGTTAATAGTTAGATCAATGAATTGAATCAGTTGACATTGTACCATTTTCTGGATAATGTGATCTCACGAGAATGAAACACCAGTTGTGATTCAACCTGGGGGGACCAATTATGAAGCTTCAGTTTGCAGCTATTGTCATGACCATTGAAGTTTAAAGGCTTTTGATATTCTTTTGCAACCATCACCTTGCATTAAAAAATACTACTAATTTCTTTGGCAGCCATCCTAACCTAATTAGGAACTAACTCAGACTTGTACATTTCTTGTAAACACATCAGCTGACCCCAAGGATCTGGCCAGAGCTAGAGCATGATTTGAGCTTGATTGAGGAGTTTATCTTTTTCCTTCTGCCACTAATGCACTTACGGGTCTGAATTATATTCAGCAGAGATGCTTTTTCTGTATTTCCCGGTTTTGACATTCTAAATTGATTTACTCTCATGCTGTCGTTCTCTTGCCCTTTCTTCTCTTTCATGCATTCTGTCTCATTCCTACTTCTTTGTTTTGGCTTTATTTTCTGTGATAGTTGAAACTTTATCATTTAAACATTTATGGAAGGACTAGCCTGATGGCCGCTAGCACAAAAATGATGACATCAGAGGAAATCATTATTTTTTTCAGTGAATTGTGTATTACAAGTTTGCTTTTTTAAAATAACTATTTTGAAAGCAGGACGGCTCATTTCCTCTGTGGCTCCAGCAGTAGCCTGACATTCAGATGAAAACAGAGATTCAGATGCCAGTCTTAATGTAAGCTACAGAGAAATAGGTACTTACAAGTGGTCACGGGCATGTCGTTCTACCACAGAGCTAAATTATGGTGGACCATGCATTTTGAATTTTTCAGAGTACTGGTGATAAGGCCATAACCATCAATTTGGTCTGTAAAAAATACTTTTATTAACAGGCAACTTTTAAGTATCTAATATGTGCCAGGTTCTGTGTCAAACACTTGACATATTCTTTGTTTAATTCTCACACTAATCCTGTGGAGATAAACATTACTTTCATCACAATTTCAAGATGCAAGTGAGTCTGAAGGAAGTTAAGTAGCTTTCATAAAGTCACAAGGCTAGTAAGTTGACTCTTTTTCTACTGCTTTGAATATAGTTCTTTTAATAATCCTCTAGAAAAAGAATATGAAAAATTTAATGGAATAAGATGGAGACTGTTTCTGATAACTATCTCATGTGGCTAAGAAAGATCATCTGGGATACTGGTCTGTGTTTCAACTCACTCCCTGGCTGTACTAGTGGGTTTTATTAAATGGTGAGGGGATGATGTGACTTTTCTTTTAAATTTTGGTCCATATCACCTGCAGAAGTTATTCTTTCAAACTCATTCTTCAGCTGACTTTGGGAATAGAGCCTAACAAGCAAATGACACCTTTTTCTATGTCACTTAGTTTTGAGAGCAAGTTTTTAATTCATGGGAAGTGATAAATAAGAACAGAGCTAGAATAAGAACATATTTGTTGAGCTTCAGATGGTAAACTGGATGGTGTGGCTGTTGGCCAAATATCCTCTGGGCTTTGGCTTCCAATGTAAAAATGTTTTGTGGCTGAATAGTTCAGAGACTTGATGTGAAAATAATAAATGCAAGAAGGTGAGAACCAGGAATTTTTATTTTGGTCATATGAGATGAGAAGCTCTAGTACAGATGATCGGTGCATCTAGCCCTGAGTGCTACCTGCATGGCTCGGGAATGCCTGTGAATACCAGGGACAGATGAGGGCAAAGGAAAAACAGGAAAGTGAAAAAAAGGAGTATTAGAACAGAATAGAAAAGGGGAGGATGGAAAGAGGAAGGGAAACCTGGAGGGAAGTAAGATTGAAAGGATGAAAGGAGACCAATAGAAGAAAGCTGTCTTCATGGGGGGAATGATTAAGTTTTGTCAGGAGGATACAAATGTCATAGTTTAATTCCTCTGGTGTGGTAGAATTTTTTTTTTTTTTAATCATTGAGTAATTTACATGGTGGGTTAAAGAACCACTTGAGGAACCATTCCTTTTTTTCTTATTTTCCCTATGAAACAAAAAGCCAGCATTTTATATCAAGTTGACTCCCCTTGGTTTTCACACATCATGATGTATCTTGGAGATCTTCTATATCAGAACACAGAAGGCCTCCTCAGGATTTTTATACAGCTGTATAGTATTACTTTGGTGATATATCCTAATGTATATAATTGGTCCCTTGTGCTAAATGCTGTCTTATTGTGAACAGGTTGCCTCTATCAATATTGTACATAGCGTTTTGTGCGTGAGCAGATTTGTCTGTGAAACAAGTTCTCAGATCTACTGAGTTAACAAGTGAATATCAAATTGACTTCCATTTATTTCTACACTTTTTGCATTTCCAACTCAGTGTATGACTATTCATTAATGCACTCAATATTGATGATAAGCATTTAATGAGTGCTTACTATTTGCCAGATATTGTTCTAAGAGCTTTATATGTGTTACTACATTTAATCTACCCAACAACCCTATGAAATAGGAACTCTTATCTCTACTGTACACATAAAGAAAATGAGACACAGAGAAATAAATAACTTACAAAATATCAAAAGTTAGAAACAGGATTCAAACCCAGGCAATCCAACCTTAGAGCATGTCCTTTTTCTGTCACAACTACTACTGCACTGGGACTAAGCAGGTCACCAATGGCCTCCATGTTGTCAAATCCAACAAACTCTTCTCTGTCCTCATCATCTTATTCAACCTCTTTACCATGTTCAATGCAAAAAACTAGTGTTCTTGAGGAACCATTCCTAAATTATCCCTCATTATGGTTATTGTAGGTTTTTAATAAAAGTAGAGGAGAAGAAAGAAAACATGTATGGCTTCCAAAGTTATTTAAGAAAAAAATGGCATGTAAACTATCAGTTCCAACTTGATGAAAAAAGCCCTTGAAAAAAAGATTAACGAGTCAGCAAGAGGTCTTGAAAATGTTCCATCATTTTATAATGATGTTAGAAATCTGCAGAAGTCCCTACAAAAACTGAAGTTTTATTGTTTGGAAACATGTCATTTTTCTAGTTTATTTTATTGTTTATTTATGTATACTATAACGTTCTTAAATATTTATATTTTGTTGTTTACACAATTATTCAAGCAGTTTTTAATTGTAAGAGTAAAATTTTTTACACCAAAAGTCAACTTTTTAGTTTGATCCTGAGATTTCAAGGGAATAAGTAGTTTCAACAAAAATTTACATCTTTGACCCTAATTAACCTTAACAGATAAAAGAGAATAAATAAATAAAGCATATATTTATATTTACCTTATTTGTGTACTAAGTTACAATTTTTTAAATTATTTTTTAAGTACATGATTGGGTAGAATGTCAAGGAAAGAATAAAATTTTATCAGTCAAATAATGTCTTTACTAGTAATTAAAAATTTCTATAGTTTTGAACTAATTGTACATTGCATTGTTTCTAAGAAGACAAATGGTCTCCTCTTGAATGTGTAAAGTGCCCCTCAGTTGCTCGGATCCGATCTCATCGTGTAGGGTGATGTCTGATCTTTCAGTTCTACCCTTGCCCTTTTCTATATTCTTCTTTACTTCAGGGGCTGGAAGCCTGAAAATGATTCCTTCCAGACTCCCTTCTTGTTAGATTCTGCCCATGGGAGACATTGGCAGATAACTGAGAGTGGGGAAGAGGGCTGAAACCATTTGTTTCCTTTTGGCTTCTGGCAGGTTCCTTTGGTCAGTGTGAGTTCCAAATTGTTGCTTAGAAAGTATGGTTCCAACAACAGTAGCATGAAGTCAGCATGTAACAGCAGTAGAGGTCCAAGCTTCTGGATTCTGGCAAAGCAGTGGTAGTGATGGAGGTAGAAGTTCCAAAAGCAGCATTTGTAGGAGGTGGGGGGAAGACTGGTGCTCAGTAATCTCAGAGAGCCAGCATTGTGGACTCCAGGTAATGCCATTTCCCCATCTCATTACTCTGGTCCCAGGTGTGATAGTGATTGATTTTTGGGTGACTTTATGATATCTTCTGTTTCATGCAGCTATTTCAATTCCTCTGTAACTACTTTCCTGTATTAAATTCCCTCTGTTTGAAATGCTCAGAGTGGTTTTTGTTACCCTGACTAGACACTGACTGACACATTTTAGGGGAGTTATATTGTCCGTAAACCAGATTTTCTTTAAGGTGATGATGCACTGAGGTAAGGACGGGTGTCACATTGTTATGGGAATGGAGATATTTACGGCATAACTGCCAGGCCAAATCAGGTGACTCTCAAACTAAAGTGAAAAGAATCAGAGTGCCGTATGTTGTTCTTGGATGTGTGACATCACTCCACTCTTGTCAGTACATTCATGGATTGAGCTTCCGGTGACAGGCGAAATCTTTGATACAGCAAACAAAAATGAACTATACTTCTTTCTCCTCCTATCTGAAAAGAAATAATGGTGGGGGGAAAAGACCAATGAGAGTCAGATGTATTTCCACCTTCTGTGGTTGCATATCTTATTTTAGGGGATCATTAAAATAATTGTATAAAAGGATTGAGAATTACTTTGTGATCATCCCTGCGAAAATAAGAGACTGTTGATAAACTTTTAAGGAAGACATCTGTCTCAGTTATTTTTGTTGAGTCTTAAGAAATGTGTGGTCCTTTCCTGGTCTATAAACTGTTAAGCGTCCATCAGAATATAAGGCACTATGTCATAATATAAATCAACTATATCACTGGGCACATGAATTTAGCTTAGCAGTAGTTTTTGTTTGTTTGTTTTTTGTAACAAGACTTTCCTGATGAAGGAAGCAGTATGTTGACTTGTTTTGAAGATTATTGCTCTAGTGGATTTTACCAACAAGTCTAATTTTAGTGCTCCCTTCTTTATAATCTCTTAAGATTTTGAAATACCATGATATAGGATTAAAGGCAAATGAATTACTTGCTTATGATTTTATCTTCTTCATTGGTAATGATGAATTTGAGGATAATCTGTGGCGTTATAAAGATTTCTTTTTAGCTATAGGCACTTATATATCTTGTGGCACTCTTGTTGGCCAATTCTCCACTCCTTAGTGGCTTGGTGCAGAGCTGACTGGCACTACCAGTGTGGGTCCCTTGTCCTCATTCTGGAGGAAGTTGAGTAATCCTTGCATACATGTTGGAAGTGTATAAGTCCTGCCTATTCTATCCTGGAGCAGTCTGATATGCTGAACCAGGACACTTGGGCAAGATCACTGTCACAGAACTTGCTCAGCATGTATAAGGCAGCTCACAGAGCTCTCATACAGAATGATGTGCGAGATCAGTCAAATCATGGTTGTCTGACTAAGGAATTACCAGCTGTAGGATGCACAGTGCAGTGCCCAGGATCATAAGGAAACTGTTTCCTAGGAAGAGGGATGAATTAGTTTACTAAAGTTTCCAGAATGCAATATACCAGAAATGGAATGGCTTTTAAAAGGGGAATTTATTAAGTTTCAAGTTTACATTTCTAAGGCTACAAAAATGTCCAAACTAAGGCATCCAGGGAAAGATACCTTGATTCAAGCAAGGCTGATGGGTCTGGAACAACTCTGTCAGCTGAGAAGGCATGTGACTGGTGTCTGCTGGAGTCTTTGGCTTCTCCTTTCAAATAGCTTACCTAGGGGCATTTTTTCCTTAATCTCCAAAGGTCTCTGGCTGTGTGGACTCTCAAGCTTTTTCCAAAATGTTCCCATTTAAAGGATTCCAGTAGGCATATTAAGACCCACCTTGAATGAGTAGAGATACATCTCCACAGAAAGAATCTAATCAAAAGGTACTGCCAATAATTGAGTGGGTCACATCTCCATGTCTCTCCTGATAACAAACTGAATGGCCAGATGCATTGTACAGCAAGGGAAGGTGTTTTAAAGTTTGTTCATGGTTGTTAAATGAGCTGTCATCAGTCTGTAGATCATGCAGGGTTTCTCAGATATCCATACTTTTTGGATTGCTGAGGTATCTAAAGAACCATCATTTGGATCTGCTCTAATAGGCTTTTGGAAGTAGCCCTGGAGGTGTGATAGCAACTTTAAGAATCTTTCTGAATTGTTAAAAGGGAAATAGGAAGGGAATCAAAGCTGGGTGATGATTAGGGGATATCAAGCTATTCTGGAAGTTGCTATCCAAGCTTGTTGGAAGGTTGTACCTGTGTGCTCAGTTGTAATTGGGTATACCAGAATTTGGTCTTGTGATTTGCATACCAGCCCCACTGCTCACTAGCTTGACCAAGTTACTTAGTCTCTCCGTGTCTCAGTTCTCATCTGAAAAGTAGAGTGTTTTCATTTCCTGGCTGTGAAAACAAATGGGAGTTTATTGGCTCATGGTTTTGAGGCTAAGAAAAGTCCAGAAATGCTGGTGACACTAGGCAAGGCTTTCTCCCAAAAGACTGTGGCATCCTGGGGCTGGCTGCTGGTGATCCTTGGTCCTTGGCTTGTCGGTCACATGGCAGTTCCCATGGTGGCATTTCCTGGCTTCTCCTTTCTCTTCTGGGTTCCATTGACTTCCAGTGTCTGGCAGCTCCCTGTGGCCATCTCTCTGTAGTCATCTCTATAATTCAGTTAAACAATTAAAAAGCTCCCACCCAACAATATTGAATTAGGATTAAAGAACTTGGTTTATCTGGGCTACACAACAGTTTCAAGAGGACTTTCATAATTGCATAATGGGGTAATTCATAGGGTCAGGCAAGCATGACAACGACAAAACACATGCGCAGAAAGGATCAAGTAGGCCATTGTGCTTTGGCCCTGAGTTGTTCTTTAAAAAATCACTGTATGGATAAGCTCACACAGGCCAATCGGCAAAGACTGAGAAAGATTTTCTTTTTATCCTCTTTTTCCTTTTTTTGTTAGTTCCTGGCATTAAAGGAAATCTCTGTCATAACCCTAGTTGAATACATGCTTTTAAGGAACAGATGCCTCAGAGTCTAAATTCCAGTGATATATAAAAATATAAAAAAACCCACGTTTCAACAAAAGATTTAAAAACAGAAAGAAACAGGGAGTGATGGCCTACACAAAGAAAAAGATTAAAACATTAAAAACCATGAATGAAGAGGATAAGACCTGGGACATATGAGACAAAGACTCTTTAAAAATGTTGCTGAAAATGTGCCAAAGAGCTAAAGGAAAACATGGACAAAGCATTAAAAGAAATCAGGAAAACAATAGATCAGCTCAAAGAGAATATCAATAGTGGGATGAAAACCATGAAAGGGGATCAAGCAGAGCTGAAAACCACAGTGACAGGTTTAAATATTCCCTAAAGGGGTTCAATAGAAGATTGGATCTGGCCAAAGAAAGATTCAGTGAACTTGAAAATTAGACAATTGAAATCCAGTCTGGGAATCAAAAAGAAGAAAGAATGAAGACAAGTGAGCAGAGCTTAAGGAATCTGTAGGGCACTATCAAGCATACCAGTATATGCACTGTGGGAGTCCCAGAAGGAGAAGAAGGAGAGAAAGGGGCATAAAGAAAAAAATGCTGAAATTTTCTGCAATTTAACAAGACATGAATATACACATCCAACATGCTCAATGAACTCCAAACAGGATAAACTGAAATAGACATACATTTTGACATATTATAATCTAACTGTTAAATACCAGAGATAAAGGGAGACATCAGAGAGAGAAGCAATGTCTTCCACAAGGGATCTTAAATAAAATTAAATGCTGATTTCTCATCAGAAACCTGGAGGTAAGAATGTAGTGAGATGGCATATTTAAAGTGCTGAAAGCAAAAAATTGTCAATCAAAAATTCTATATCCAGGAAAATTATCTTTCAAAACTAAGGGGGAGATTAAGATCTTCCCAGAAAGATAAAAGCTGAGGGAGTTTGTTACCGTTAGATTTGCCCAATAGGAAATACTAAATAGAGTTCTATAGCTTGAAAGAAAGGACAATAGACAATAGATTGAAGCTGCATGAAGAAATAAAGATCTCTAGTAAGTATAATGACATGGGTAAATATAATTGCATGTAGTATTATATACTTTTTTCACACAGGATTTAAAAGGCAAATTCATAAAATGTATGATAAACCATTGGTTTTGGACTCATAGTGTATAAATATAATTTTTGTCAAGTACTTCATAAAGCTGGGAGGATGGGAGTATAGAAACAGTTTGTGTATACTATTGAAGTTAAGTTGGTATTGAAACAAAGAAGATTATTATAGATTTTGGATGTTAAATTTAAGCATCATGGTAATTATAAAGTATCAGAGAATATGCATAGAGACAGAAATTGGTACAGTTAGCTGGGGGACAGGCAGGGGGAAAGGAAATTTGATGTATAATGGGTATAGGTTTTCTTTTTTGGAGAGTTGGGAAAGTTTTAGTAATGGAAGGTGTTGTGGCACTGCAATATTGTGAATATGGTTAATCCCAACGAAAGGTATGCTTGTGAGTGATTGAAATGGGAAAGTTTATGTTGAATGTATGTCCTTACAATTAAAAAAGAGAAAGAAAGATCAACTAATGAGACATTAACAAATAAATGTAATATGTGATCCTGGATGGGCTCTAGCAAAGGAGGGGAAAAGGCTCAAAACGACATTATTGGGGCATATGAAAATTTGGAATATAAATTATAAGCTTTATGTCGATGTTAAATTTCTTGAACTGATAACTGTGCTTAAGATGTTATATAAGTGAATACCCCTGTTCTAAGGAAATGTACATGGTGGTATTAGTGTTCAAGGAGCATGATGTACAAAACCTATATTTAAGAGTTCATAAAATAGATTGATAAGTAGAGTGAAGATAGATGGCTTGATAGAATTACATGGCAAATGTGGCAAAATATTAAAATTGGTAGAGCTGGGTATTTGGAGGGGTGTTTTAGTTTCCTGGGCTGCTTAAAGTAAATACCATGAAATTGTTTGGTGTTTAAAATAGGAATTTATTGCTTATGGCTAGGGTCCAGAAAATATCCAAAGCAAGGCATCATTGAGGTGATGGTTTCTTCCCAAAGACTGGCTGCCTTCCATCCTTGGCTCTTTTGTCACCTGTCAAGGCACATGATAACATCTGCTGGTTTCTCCCTTCTCTTCTAACTTTTATTGCTTACATTTTCTTGCTTTCTGTAGCATTTTCTCTCTATTTCTTCATTCACTCTATTTATATAGGACTACTGTAATAGGATCAAGATCTATCCCAGTTGAGGTGGGTCACATCTTAAAACTGAAAAAGCTTATCAAAAGGTTCTACATACAGTGGATTCACACCTAAAAGAATGGATTAGATTTAAGAAAATGTTTTCTTCTTCTGCAACTTCAAACCACCACAGAGGCTAGCGATATTTTGGAGTTCTCTGTATGGGACTTATACTCTTTTTGTAACTGTACTATAAATTTGAAAGTATTTCAAAATAAAGATGGAAGAATAAATCTAATGACTTATTTAAGGGCAATGGAAGGGCGGGGTGTTTATTTAAAATGGAACTCTTTATAAGGGATAGTGAAGAAACTAAGGACTTATAGCAGCTTGATTCTTAGCACGCTTAAGACCAAAGGATGAAGGGAGGGAGCAAATATTTGAACCAGAAGGACCCAGAAGGAAGAGAGAACGCTGTGTTGAATGGTGTTGAGGAAAGGAGCATTGAATTTTTGTGGAGGAACAGGCCATTTCAAGGCAATCTATCAGAAGGGAGACAAGGGAATACTCTGACCTTACTCTCCTCCCTCTCTCCAACTAACTGTTGAGGGATTCAACCAGAACCCAGAGGATGTAGAAGTCCTGTTGGTGTGGTTGGTACAGGTCAGCCTCTCAAGGCACAGAGCAGGGTGCAGATGTAAGATAAGGAGAATGGAATGGAAGATAATCAGTGAACACATTATATACAATTAAGGCTTCTTTTCAAGAGATTTTTCTTTTCATCACCAAAGTAAAGGATTTCCAAAATACAGACGTGAGTAGAGAGACACTGGTGTTTATTTGAATGGGAGTCAACTTTTATATAGCATTGCCATCTATTCTGAGGTACTTAATAATTTATTTTTTTAAGAAATATTTCAGACACGTAAAAATGTTTGTATAAAGAGAACTCCCATGTACTTATCACCCTTTTTAATTTTAAGTTTACAAATTAAAACCTTATAAAAACAGGTTGAGTGTACCCTTGGGTATTTTCCCATTTACATTCCCTGTGTCTTTGCCAGAGATAGAGACTGTTTTAGTTTGCTAAAGTTGCTAAAATGCAATATACCAGAAATGGGCTGGATTTTAACAATGGAGATTTACCAGTTTACAAGCTTACAGTTCTAAGGTTGTGCAAATGTCCAATCAAGGCATCAACAGGTGATCTGGTGATCCTGGGCTCCTCTGTCACAAGGCAAGGCACATGGCAGCTTCTGCTCCTTTCCCCCTGGGTTTCATTGCTTTCAGCTTCAGGCTGGTCAGTCTTTGGCTTTCTTTATGAGTTTTTCTTTGTGCTTTATCTTTATTTCATGCTCTTATAAAGGGCTCCAGTTAGAGGATTAAGACCAACCAGGAACATGTCTCAACTGCAATAACCTAATCAAAAGGTCCCACCCACAATAAATCTAGACCCACAGGAATGGATTAGCTTTAAGAAGATGGATCTTCTCTGGGGTCCATAAAACCTCCAAACCATCACAATCACCATCTGAAATCTCAGGTTCTCAGTCTCATTTCTGTCTTTAAAATGTTACTACGTATCTTATCTATGCAAACAATATGTAGGACCTTTTGGTATGTTTCAAAGCTTGATATAAATGGCATTATGGTGCATGTTTCATGCTTTTTTTTCACTGAAAATTACTATTATCTCTTGAGATCTACTCAGGTTGATTTACTGGGCTCTATTTTTTCATTCATATTTGTTGCTTAATAATATTCTATCACTTAATGTCCATTCTTTTCAATGTTAGAATCTTATGATGTTAAAAATCAAAATATTCTAACCATACTTTACACTAGTTCTTTATACTAGTTCATTTCCATATCTACCTGAATTCTGCAGCAGTGGAGATAGGTGAATTTCAATTATTTTCTTTCATTTAATTGCCCCAGCTTGGAGGAAGTCCTAGGTAAAATTTATCTTCTGCTACCCTTGTTCTATGCAGTGTCCTTGGAAGGGAATTTGGCACAGATTAAGGGCTATAGAAATTTCATCTGAAGGTAATGAAAGCATTAGAGTTAGGAACACAGACTATGGGACCATACTGCCTGGGTTTAAATTTTAATTCTGTTATTTACTATCTAAGTGACTTTAGGCAAGTTACTCAGTTTTCCTGTGCTTTGATTCCCTCATCTAGAAAATAGGGGATATTAGTCCCTCATAGGAATATTTTGGGGATTAAATGAGTAAATGCAAAGAATTTAGAGTAGTACACTGAGAAAAGCCTAAAGCAAGCTGTCATTCAGTGGGTTCCTTTTGTTCTTTGCTTCACGACTCTTGCCATCTGGACCTGTCCTTTCTGCAATCTGGGGTCTCTGCAGGCTTGGGACTCAGATACACCAATTGTTGCCAAGATTTTAGTGGCCTGATGCATCACACCTCTCACTAGAATTTTCCTTTAAAATATTCATGCTGGAGCCTGTCTACTACGTCCAGAGGATGAGAACACCTGGGTCCTTCTCAGGATTATTCAAATGGAACCACTTCACCTTGAAGGCTCCATTTTCAGCCTCAGGTAGAATTCAGCATCCCTTTACCTTCCCTCACAAGTGTTTTGACAGGGAGACTTTCAAATTTACATTGTTTTTCTTTCCACACAAGTATACGCTTTTGTTGAAAAAGCTGCTAGGAGATGAACTGGCGACATAACTTGAATATTTTAAGTTTTGTTTCTTTCCTTATAGCTGAATGCTTTTTACTCATGCAGCATGCATTTGTTCTAGCTCCTCTTGCTGGGGGGAAAAATGCAATGCTCTGAGCCTTGTTTAGTAGGAAAGCCAGTCATTCTCACCTCATTGAGTTTTCCCGTAGGAGCCTAGGAGGGTCTTAAGTGTAATTAGAACTTACCATCTGTTCCATAACTGCTTGATCAAATGCACATAGAAATGTATTACTTTTTTGTATATATGTTAAATTTCACAATAAAGAAAGGGAAAAATAATAATAATGCCTGTGATGCAAAAGAATTGTGTTAATATGCAACATGATGAAAGGGAAGGCTACCATCTGAGCCTCAGCTCTTGTATCCACTGGTTCATGAACCCTTTGTTCCAGGGAGTGCCACGGATCTGCTGTCACCTGCACCATCTGGCTGCCATTCTCTGGACTTTTGTTGCCCTTTGTCCAGGTATAGATGATTCCTGGAACCCAATTCCTCCAATGCCCTTTCTGCTCAGTTGGACAGGCTTTGTTACCACTTAGGTGGTTATCTTCCAGTGTTCCAATATCCACCTCCAGCCTGGCCTCCTTTAAAGAACCCAGTACAATATAGTTGGTATACATTCAAATCCTTTATGGGCTGTGGTTAGGGTTCTTTCCCACAGAATTCCTGGGGCCCCTGCAGATCAGAGTCTCTGAACTGCCCAGAGCACACAGGAGACCTCTAAGGGTCTTGTGACCTGACTCTTCAAGTCTTCCTAAAAGACATTGAACTCAGAATACTCTATCACATCCAAGTTAGCTACTTCAGATTTCATGTGTGTGTGTGGCAGTCACATTGGAAGAGAAAACCCAGAATCATAAAACTTAAAGCAATGACATTGATTTTCATGTGGGAATAAGAATGTTTCCTGCAAAGTTGCACACATGAAAAATAACAGTGTTGAAAAATTTTTAAAAATCAGTAGTGTATCAAACTCCTGGACTGTGTTTTTTCTTTCAGATATGAAAAAAATGTTTCAGTCATTATAATTCATAAATATCTAAAAAAGATGTAGGTAACATAATGCCTTCCCTTTCATCATGTTGCATATTAACACAATTCTTTTGCATCACAGACATTATTATTATTTTTTCCTTTCTTCATTGTGAAATATAACATATATACAAAAAAGCAATACACTTCTATGTGCATTTGGTCAAGCAGTTATGGAACAGATTTTAAAGTATGTGTATGGATTACAGTTCTACAATTTTTTGTTTTTTCTTGTAGCTGCTCCAAAACACTGGAAACCAACAAAAATATCATTATAATGATTCAGCAGTCATACTTATTTTTAAATCCTATCTTCTCTGTTATACGCCTTCTCTTTAAATAACAATTCTACAATTTTAGGTTCAGATTTCTAACTGCTCTAATAGAAGGCTAATGGAGGCTAAAAGAAATATCAGTATAATGATACAGCTCTCATACTCATTTTTTAAACCCGATCTTTTCTGTATAACTCCACTCTCACCTTTGAGCTTTCTCCCACTCTTTAAGGGGATTTGGGCTATGCCCATTCTAATACTTCCATGTTGGAAGGGGCTTTCAATAATATGGGCTAGGGGAAGGGAACTAGTCGATGTTCTGGAAAGGCTGTCCCTTCTGTATTTCAGGACTTATCTGGTCCAAGGACCCACCTGGAGGTTATAGGTTTTGGAAAGTTACCCTAGTGCACAGAACCACTGTAGAATCTTATATAATGCCCTAGGTATTCTTTAGAATTGGCAGGAATGGTTTTGGTTTGGCAAGTAATGATAGGTACCAATGTCTAATTGAAGCATGTGTAAGAGTGACCTTCAGTGTAGCTTCTTGACTCTGTTTGAACTCTCTCAGCCACTGATACCTTATTTGCTACACTTCTTTACCCCTTTTGTTTTTACCAGGATGGCATTGTTGATCTCGTGGTGCCAGGGCTAGGCCTCATCCCTGGGAGTTATCTACTTCGCCACCAGGGAGACTTTCATCCCTGGATGTCATGTCCCATGTATGGGGGAGGACGCCACAGACATTACTGAGACAAAGGCTTGACTATTGCCAGATACTGTTCTAGGAACTAGCAATAGAACAAGCGTGACCAGAAAGCACTTTGCTCTCGTGGCACTTAGGCTCTAGTAGTTTTAGATTTTGATTAAGACTACCTTCTAGGAGTTTTGAGAATCTGATCATTCACATTCAGAAAGGGCAGATCTTTCCAGTATGAAAGCACTTATTATGAGAGACAACTGTCTGATTTGCAACATGGGGCAAAAGAAATATTCAGAATCTAGTGGAGAAGTCAGATGTGAATATAACTAAGATAGAATATGATACGTGCTCTAAAAGGGTATAAACAAAGTGCAACTTAGAAGAATAATGGTAATTAATCAGATTTCACAGGAGGGTAAATTTAGGCTTTAATAACAGGTTAAGAAATATGATTTAGATAAATAGCACAGGGCTGGATAAGACTAGAGGCTTCCAGGGCTAAAAATCAAGGATATATCCAGGAGATAATTAAAGGATATCTGAAATTTAGGAGAGGAAACTTGTACAGCAGGTATGGGAGGACCTTTCTCTCTGAGGGTCAGAGCTGAAGTCAGGTCGTTCAGGTTTTTATGACATTGGATGTAGGGGTGGAGAGGGTAGAGGCATTTCTAACACAACAGAATAGCCAGAAGTCCTGGTTTATAGCTTGAGGAGCCCTGCTTTCTGGTTGGGTTTTGCATTATTACAGAATAGAAAGAACAAGGGGTTAAAATCATTTAGATTATTGTTAAATGTAAGCATTATCAGTTATAGAAATCTCTTGCAATTCAAAGTTTATTATATGAAAAGTATCCAATAATGATTAGGATTTGGAAGGATAGTATAGAGTTCCTTTTCCAATTCCCACTTATGGAAGGAAAAGACTTTGGTCAAGTTGATTAGGGTCAGAACAGGGCAGAAAAACTCTATTCAGCTCCAGAATAAGTCCAATTTAATTGTAATAGTAATAGCATCTTACAGATGTGAAGGTAAAACTATTTAGCCACCATTAGGAGAGGATTTTTTTTTAACTTTTCTTTTATTGTTTAGTATAACATATATACAAAGCAAAGAAATAAAAAAGCAATAGTTTTCAAAGCACTTTTCAACAAGTGGTTACAGGACAGATCCTATTGTTTGCCATGGATTACCATATGATCCTTTCCTATTTTTCCTTCTAACTGCTCCAGAATATAGGAGGCTAGAGGGCTTAAATACTTTATCATTGCAATCAACTTTTTTTACCTTCTTTTTTTTTTTGTGAACAATAACATATACAAAAGATCTATAAATTTCAAAGCACAGCATAACAATTAGTTGTAGAACATATTTCAGACTTTGACTTGGGTTACTAAATTTCACAATTTTAGATTTTTTACTTCTAGCTGCTCTAAAATACTGGAGACTAAAAGATATCAATTTAATGATTCAGCATTCATATTCATTTGTAAGTCCTATCTTCTATATAATTCTACCATCACCTTTGATCTTTATAAACCTCTGTTTAGGGTTGTTTGGGCTATGGTAATTCTAAATTTTTGATATTGGAAGGGTCTGTCACTAATATGGGGTAGGGAGATGGAACTATCTGATGTTCTGGAGAGGCTGGACTAAGTTTCAGGACTTATTTGGACCAGGAACCTATCTGGAGGTTGTAGATTTCTGGAAAGTTACTCTAGTGCCTGAAACCCTTGTGGAATCTTATATATTGCCCTAGGTGTTCTTTAGGATTGGCTGGAATGGTCCTGGTTGGGGGTTGGCAGTTTATGATAGGTAGCAAGGTCTAACTGAAGCTTGCATAAGAGGAACCTCCAGTGTAGCCTCTTGACTCTATTTAAAGTCTCTTTGCCACTGACACTTTATTAGTTACACTTCTTTTCCCCTTTTTGGTCAGGATGTAATTGTTGATCCCATGGTGCCAGGTCTGGATTCATTCCTGGGAGTCATCTCCTACATTGCCAGGGAGACTTTCACCCCTGGATGTCATGTCCCACGTAAGGGGGAGGGCAATGATTTCACTGGCAGAGTTGGGCTTAGAGAGACTGAGGTCACGTCTGAGCAACAACAGAGGCCCTCCAGAAGCAACTCTTAGGCATGCCCATAGGTAGTCTAAGCTTCTCTGCTACCTTCTTAAGCTTCACATGAGAAGCCTCATGATTGAGGGCATGACCTATTGATTTGGGTGTCCCTAAAATTTAACACAGTATCAGGAGATTCCCTGATGGTAAGGTTTAATGGTTCCATAGTCTTTCTCCCCTCTCTCAGGTGATTTTGCCAATACTTTCTGATTACCTGCTTAATATACTCTGGGATGTTTCCAGGCATTACAATAATCTATACAGGATTAAAGAACTTCTTTCTTATTTTATGCTTCCTGTGTTTCAGTTGTTCAAATGAGCTATACAGATAGGTTGAATTAGATCATGCACTACACAAAATTTCAGTTCCAGATCAAATAAACCTTTCTTCCATTGGTCTCAAAGAGCACATGTGGTTCTAAAATATAGACACTGTCTTCCTTACCCCTGTGTTCTGAATTACTTTAAACCCAACCTGTTCAGGTTAATTCTTATCTCTAAATATCAGATTGCATACATAAAACAGCCTCTCAAAATCTGGAAATAATAATCACCACTCTGGACTTAATGTGTCTTCTCTAAAAGCTTACAATCTAGGCCCCTGTTTTCTTATAAGCATTTTCTAAAGGTGACCATACCATTGTTGTTTTTTTGTTTCTGGCTTATTTTGTCTCACCAAATGTCCCACATATTCATTCACATTGTTGCATGCCTCATGACATTGTTCCTTTTTGTAGCAGCACAACCTTCATTCATAAGTACACACCATCGTTCACCAATCTACTTTTCCATCAGTGCATCCTTCAACCACCTGCACTCATTGGGCATCATGTAGAGGACCCAAAGACCACAGTCCATCAATATTCCCAATTTTAGATAATTTCATTGTTCTCAAGAGACAGAAAACCAATAAACACATCCTTGCCAAACAGGAAATCTAAACCTCCAGGAAAGAATATCTTTTGAGGGTTCCCTAACCACTTCTCCAACAAAGGTGAAGAATTTGGGTTGATCAATCTCTGTTCTGACCTGATCAATCAGTGGTCAACAATGGTGGCTACCAAATATAACATAGTATGCAAGGTACTGGGAATCTAAATAATCACAAGACATGGTGAAGAAGACTTCAAAAACATATAAGTTTGAAAGAAAGAAATAAGAGAAAAAAGCAATACCAGCAAGGATGGGATTAAGGTGCAGACTAAGGCATTCAAACTGAGACCAGTTACCATTTGTATATACAAATCGAGGTAACAGAGGAATGTGTAAGCAACCAGGGTCAGACATTTCTCCAAACTGGAATCAGAGACAATTCACTGAAGAGCAATCATCAGAAAGCTAATTTCTCAAAATTACTGAGTTATGGAAGACTTTTTCAAAATTTTAGTTTCACTATAGCCTTTTTACCTCAACCAGTTTACTAAGGATATATCAATCCAGCTGAGGTGGATTCTAATTTCATACATATTTTACAATTCGAATATCTAGTATTTTTCAAATGCTTAATGCCTATTTTTGAATGAGTGATCTTTTTCTTAGACCCACTTTATAGCCTTCTCTATTTCAGTGGTCTTATATTGCATCTCTGAATTTACTAAATATTCCTATGATTTTAGGAAAGCCCCAAAATATTCCTATGATTTTAGGAAAGCCATATTTTAGTTTTTTTTTAAAATGAGTTTGCCATGTCTGAAATGGCTTGGTTGAATTGATTTTTCAGCATATTAATCCAAAATAGTCCAAACTAGCCTAGAGGATTCCAAAGTACCTCACAACTTTTTATCCTTTTAATTGAACCTTCATGTCCCTGAATTATAAAATTAGTTCATCTAATATTTTTTGTGGAAATTTAACAACTTTTCCATTATCTCTTCTTCTAATATAGATGAAAAATAGTCGTAAAAATAATCCTTAAAATATTTTTTAAAGCTTACTCTCTAATCTCTCTAAGGAAAAGAATCCCAGTTCCAGATGGTCTAAATAAATACTGAATAAGTATCAAGAGGTTACATTCTAGTCTTAAATCACTTAAGTAAATTCCCTAACCCTTAATGCCCAAATATTCATTTCTATAAAATAGAAATTAAAAACATCGGCCTCTACTTTCTTTAGAAATATCATGGTAAGGAAATTTGAAGTGGTAAAGTGGCTTCTATGATGAGTGAGAAAAAAGAGACTAACAGACTTCACTAATAATAGTCATAAACCTAATATGCTCCCATTTAATATTACTTAGTACCTCTACTCAAGAAATGATGCTATGTATTATCGGAAATAAAAAAGACAGCAAAAACGCAGTTTGGCCTATCAAGAAACAATTTTAAAAATTTTATTAAGAAGTTGTGAGTTTACTGAACAATCATGCATAAATATAAGACTCCCATACACCACCCTACCACCAACACTTGCATTGGTGTGGACAATTTGTTACAGTTGATAACACTTTTTTCGTAATTCTGTTATTTTTTAACGGTAGTTACATTTGTTACAATTGAGATTCTCCACTGGTGTTGCCAGTCTTGTGGCCTGCCCTGGGGATTTTGGACTCTTGTATCTTCAGTTGCATGGGACATTTTTATAAATCTCAAAGTTACAGATGTCTCCTGTTGATTCTGTTTCTTTAGAGAACCCTAACACACATGGTCATATGACAAAAGATAAATAGTTATACAATCATTATCAAGATCAAGGCTACCGAATTATAGTTCAACAATTTCAGTACTTCTTTCAGGCTGTTCCGATATACTAGAAGCTAAAAAGAATTATCTATGTAATGAGTCTGTAGTCATAATATTTGTTAAATCCTAATTTCCCAGTTACATCTCCTCCCTCTCATTTGATCATTTTCTCAATCTTCAGAAATATCTGGGTTCCTTCATGCTGCAAAGGAGTGTTGACTTTATGTCATAGAGGAATCAAACTGGTTGATCTTCTTGGAGAGATTTGTACCTCTGGGTTTCAGGGCTTATCTGGTATAGGAAGAATCTGGAGGCCTTATGTTTCTGAAAAAATAAACTTACTAAGTAAAACACTTCTAGAGTCTTAGATAGAGCTTAGCATATTCTTTAGTGTTTTCATGAATACTGTTGGTTGGGGCTTGGTATATTGTGTCAGTTTGCAATATCTGGCTGAGGCTTGCATAAGAGTAACCCCTAGAATGACCTATTGACTCTATTTGAAATCTCTTAGCCACAGACACTTTACTTTGTTTCGTTTCTTCTCTCCCTTTTGGTCAAGGAAGCTTTCTCAATTCCATGATGCCATGGCCAGGCTCATCCCTGAGAATAAAGTCCCATGTTGCCAGAGACACTTACACCCTTGGGAGTCTGGTCTCATGTATGGGAGAGGGTAGTGAGTTTATTGACAGAGCTGGCTTAAAGAGAGAGGCCACATTTGAGCCATAAAAGTTTCTCTGGGCAACATGGGACATTACTCCCAGGGATGAGCCTGGCCCTGACTTTTAGGCAAAATTATAAATAAGCTTAGCTTCTCCTTTGCAGGAATAAATTTCATAAGGGCAAGCCTCAAGATTGAGGATTTGGCTTATTCAATGGGAGTCCCTAATGCTTGAGATAATATCAGGAATTCACAAGGTAAAGAAGTTGAATAATTCCACTTTTTTTTTCTCCAGTTCCTCAAGGGATCTTTGCAAACGCTTTTTTATTTTCTGCCCAAAATACTCAGGAATGAATCAGGGTATTACATTAGCCTGTACAGAGTATTACATTAGCAAGATATCATTCCTTATTCTAGGTTCCATACAAATAGATTGTTTAAATACACTGACCAGAGAGATTAAATTAGATAGTGAGCTACAGAAAATTTAAATTTTGGATCAAATAATCATTTCTTCCTTTGGTCTCACACAGAAGCTGGAGTTTTAAAATATAGATAATATCATCCTTTATTCTGATTTACCTTAGTCCTTACCAGATCTGCTTCATTCATAGCTCTGATTGGAGTCTGATATCTTTTTCACCTTCTTTAACAGTTGCCGTATGGAGTAATGCTGACTTTCAGAGCTGAAGAACTCTCTGAGTCTCAGATGCCTTGCAGATACCTAAGATTCCAGGAAACTATGCAGTTATACACAAAGAGCATAGTATCTCAGAATTTAGAAGTAACAGTTAAAACAGTATTAAAACTCAATTTAGAAAACTAGATTGTAAGAGCCTACAATCTAGGAACATTTACAATGAGCTTTATTGAACATTCTGTACTCCTTAATTATTGATTGTCCAATTTCTTACATGGGCAGGCACTGGGAATCAAACCTGGGTTTCCAGCAAGGCAGGTGAGAATTCTACCACTGAGCCATCATTGCACTGCCCTCTCTGCCCACTTTCTATGCTTTCAAATTCAATTCTCAGAGTTTGCTGATCATAGTGAGTTTATACTTGTAAGACCAGACAATATTTGTCCTTTGATTCTGGATCATTTTAGTCAATATAATAATCCTTAAGTTTCATTCACCCAGCTGCATGCCTCATGACTTCAGTCCTTCCTGCAACTACACGATATTCCATTGTATATATACCCATAGTACCCCCTTCTGTTCATAGTCAATGTACCCTTAGGCTGCCTTAATCCATTGGCAATTGTGGATAATGCCATCATAAACAACTGTGTGCAAAAGTCTATTCATAAAGGAGAAATTATTTTAGTTGATTACATGCATAAAACTACAGGACAGAGTAAAATAAATGCTAAAAATATAACAGAAATTTAATACATTGTTAATGCCAAGGACACAAATTAGCACTGGAGATGTGTCTGGAAAACTGGAAGGATTTGAGCAGATGAAAAATGGGAACATATTGTAAGAGAGGGAATGCTTGAGCAAGGATTTGGAAATGGGAAACCACAGAACCAATTCAGGGAATAGTGTATATTGGGGAGAAATGGGAAATAAGATGGAAATATCTTTGGGGTCATATTGTGCAAGGAATTCTGGTGTATTTGGTAAGTAATGATGAAACATTGATGGCAGCGATATGAAAGAGAGTACAAAAATCTACTTCATTTGGCAGTAGTCTTTTGGATGATTTGGAAAAATGGAGTATGAGATTCAGAGTAAAGCTTGGAAAAAAAGGATGGTTTCAAGCATTCAAAAGCAGTAATCAGATAGCAAATAGAATGGAACCACTTTCCAGGTGCTAGTCAAAAGTCTAGTACTTATAGTCAGAGACAAGTAGCAAAGTGGAACAAAGAGCAAACTCTTCAACATGTCCCATAAGGTCCCTTTGAATATTATACTTGCAGTCTTCTTAGTACTATCTCCCACCATTTCCCCCAACTCTCCCCTAGAGCTATATGGAATTACATACATGGTCCCAACCACTCCGTAAATAACTCAGTACCCTCCTCTGTTTGCCTTGCCTTCTGTTTGGAGTGTTCAGCCTCTCCTTCTTTTCTGCCTAGTTAATTCCTACTGATCTTTTCTTGCACATCCTTCCTCTACCCTCTTCTTATAGTGATTTAGGGGTTCCTCTTTATGATTCCTTACAATCTCGTAGAGCTCATGGTCTATGTTGCAACCACCTATTTTCTTGTTTTTATTTCTCTCCCGACCACAACTTTTGGGAACTGAAATCACTGAATTATCTTTGTATACCCAGCAACTAGCATAGTGTCTGACACTCAATAGGTGCATAATAAATGTTTAATGAATAAAAGAATGATCAATTTAGTATGCTATATCAAGTATTTATTTGGTACTGGCTGCATTCCCAACATTTCTATAGACAGAAAGTAGAATACAAGAAAAAAACATCTCTCTAGCTGATGAACAAAGACATCATGCATGTCTATTTGGGTGCACACACAGATCTGGAATATTTTTGCACACACACAAATATAATAATAACATTACAGCAAGTACACATGCAGTGTATTTCATGTCGTAGATAGAAATGTAAGAGGACTTCCAAACATAGAGGGATGGCTGAGGATGGCTGCTAGTCAAGGAAGGTTTTGCATCTGCTAAAACAATCCAGGATATGGGTCATTAAACCTTGAAGAAAATGAACAAAGGAAAGAAGAAGATCAAATATGGCCAAAGAGAATTATTGAAGGGTATCTTTTCCTGGGACATGAGGATTTACTTTCCTTTAGGGCCTGCCTCCCATCGCCTGGGACCTAAGTCAAGAAGGAGAAGGCCAAAATGGGAGAGGGAAAACCAACTCAAAGCCATGGAACACAGACATCACAGAATTGTTTCAGCAATGTTTTATTGTCAGAAAAGATTCAAAATAGAAATCAGTTTGGGCTGCCTGGGGATTGAGTTATGAGAATTTTGATTATTAAATAACTAAGAATTACTCCAAGAGGAGTATTTGTAGCCATTCCTTGCTGTGGATGAAAGAGGATGATGTAAGCTTCAAGAGTAAACTAATGTGTGATATATTTTGGATGAAATAACTGGAAAAAAGTAACAAGAATGTCTAGCTTGATGTTCCAGGAATATAGCTAAGCAGGCCAAGATTTTATTAAAAGAAAAAAAAGAGTACATATTACAGAAATCTGAAGACAGTGTTGCATGGGTAAGAGTCACTGTGATGTTTTAAGCATGCTGCATAAAATAGAACATGGCAATGGAAATGTGAATAAGAGGCATAGAAAAAGGGACTGGAAAAACAGATGTAGAAAATTCTTTTCTGAGAGCAGATAGAAGTTAATGCTGATAAATAAAACCACTGTGAATCAGCTTTATAAGTGAATTTGGGAATATTGAAGAATTGGTTGGCTTGTGCTCATATGGCATGCAAATATAGAATATTGGAAAAATTGCATTTGATACAGGGATAAAAATTTTAATTTGACAAGGGACAGAGTTGTTCTAGAATTGTAGCATATTTTAAATAACAAATAAATAAAGAGAAGATGGAAAAATCGAGGCTAACCAAAATTGACCCTGCCTTTACACAAGCATATGAAAGATCTTGTAAAGGGAAAAATAAAATATTTGTACTGATTAAAGAGAGAACACTAAAGTTATTCAGAGGGAGTGGAGAACATAGGGTATGGAAAAATATTTTCAAGTATGGTTCATTAACCTAATTGTATTTTGAAACCACCAACCTTCTAGAAACTTGCCATACCAAGTTTCTTATTTAAATTTATTTTTAGCTATTAGAAGAATCAAAAGGATATTTCTATGTGTCAGTCTTACCGGCAACACTATGCTGGTACATGGATTCCAAGAACTATATTAAATATGTAAAGGCAAGATACCATGAGAACAAGATATGAAAAAAAAAGGGAAAGAACTAATGAAAATGGACATTTTAACTATGTTCAGAAGGGGACAATGAAAGTTAAAATTGAGCACTGGTGAAGTACTCTAGCTGAGGACTGAATTGTTAGGAAGCCTTTAGAAAATTGGAGGATTGAGAAAAAGTGATCAAATCCTATCTGATATCTTGATGCATATTGATTCCTGGGCAGTAGAAAGTTTAAATATTTTGTTTTTATATTTTTATTTTTCTATTTTTAACAGTAGAAAACCACTGTGGGGGTTGAATTAGCATGAGATAACATCACAATAGGCAAATTTTCTACTCTTTTCTTTTAAGCTTTTTTAAAATGCAATGTTATTGAGATATATTCCCTTACCATATAAACATGCAAAGTGTACAATCAATGGTTCACAGTATCATCATATAGTTGTGCATTCATCGCCACAGTTTTTGAACATTTTAATTACTCCAAAAATACATATAAGAATGAAAAATAAATATAAAAGTGATACAAAAAATCTCATTCCCCTTTTCATCCCCCATTATTTATTTATTTATTTTGTCCTTATTTTTCACTCTCAGTTCATATACTGGATAAAGAGTGTCAGCCACAAGGTTTTCACAATCGCATTGTCACACTGTAAAAGTGATATAGTTACACAATCATCTTTAAGAATCAACACTACTGGAACACAGTTCCTTCTAGCTATTCTAATATACTAGAAACTGTAAAAGGCATATCTGTATAATGCATAAGAACAGCCTCCAGAATAACCTCTCAACTTTATGTGAAATCTCTCAGCCAATGAAACTTCATTTTGTTTCCTTTCTCTTCCTCCTTTTGGACAAGAAAGTTTTCTCAATCCCATGATACCAGGTCCAGACTCATTCTCGGGAGTCATGTCCAGTGTTGCCAGGGGAATTTATCCCCCTGGGGGTCATGTCCCATGTAAAGGGGAAGGTAGTGAGTTTACCTGACAACTTGGCTTTGAGAAAGAGGCCATCTCTGAGCAACAAAAGAGGTTCTCTGGGGTGACTCTTAGGCACAATTATAAGTAGGCTTAGCTTCTTTGCAGCAATAAGTTTCATTTAATAAGCTCAGCCTATCAAATTGGTAGTCTCCAATGTTTGCAGGAGTATCTGGGATTCCCCAAGTGGTAAAGTTTAATATTTACACATTTTTCCCCAGTACCCAAGAGGGTTTTGCAAATACTTTTTACTCTCTGCCTAAATTACTCTGGGATGTATCAGGGTATCATACTAACTTGTACAAGTCAACAAGATCTCATTCCCTACTCCCTGTTCTAATTATAGTTAAATTATATAGTTCACTACAGAAAATATAAATTTTGCACCAAATAAACATCTCTGACTTTGGTCTCACATAGAAGTTCAAGTTTTAAAACACAGTCAGTATAATCCTTTACTCTGTATTCTGATTTACCTTAGTCCTGTCTAGAACTGTCTCATTCATATCTCTAGCTGATATCTTTTAGGCTTTCTAAACAGTTGCTCTATGGGGTAATGCTGACTTTCAGAGCTGCAAAACTCTAGCTCTGAGTCTCAGATGTCTAAGAGATACCTAAAGTTCCAGAGACCAATCAGGTTATGCACAAAGAGCTCAGCATTTCAGAATTTAGAAATAACCATTACAACTCAGGATTAGATGTGACTGCTTTAAGAGCTTACAGTCTAGGAACCTTTACAATGGGCTTTCTCCTGACAACCTATGCTCTTAGATTCAAGTCTCAGAGTTTGCACAATATAATTAGTCCATATTAATGAGGGGTTATAATGTTTTTCTTTTCATTTTTGGCTTACTTCATTCAACATAGTGTCTTCAAGTTTCATTCACCAAGCTGCATGCCTCACACTTTAATTCCTTCTTGCAGCCACTCAGTATTCCATTGTATGTACAGACCTTTTTTGTTTGGTCTTCACAATTTCTAACAAAATTAAAAGTTATATCTGTTCTTAAATACTTACTTACCTATCTTTCAAAATTCCAGAATTGTGATGTAGGCACACACACACACACACACACACACACACTTCCCAAAGGAATATCTTACTCCTTGATTCACTACAAATCTCTCAATTTTTAGTGACATATTTTGTGTATCATTGCAATGGTAAGCTGTAAAAACCTGCCATAAGTAGAGTCCAAAAATTCGGTGTCATAAAATGCAGGTTTTGGTTATTGAGGTCAATAATGTATTTTCAACTTAGCCTTATATTTTCTTTCCAAATCTATATCATATATTTTTCTCTGTATTGTTTTGTTGATCATGTCAACCAAACTCTTTGTCAAAAATAGTAGAAATCATAGGCCTGCATCCCTTTGTTTCCCAGACCTTAACATTCATACTTTCATCAAGTACAATGTTTACCGTAGCTTATTGGTACAGGGTTTCCATTGCACCAATGGTCTCTGCCCTCCGTATGAATCTCTATGTGCTTCATAAATTATAAGTATTTCCTTAAGGCTTTCCCACCTTCAGGTTGCTTTGATGCAGAATGAGTTTTCTGATGAGGCATGAGATGTAATTTCTACTTAACATTTTTCTGACACTCAAGGCAAAGAGTTTATACTTCTGAAATTTCTTAATGTCTAATGAGATAGAGATTATGACTGAAAGATTTTCCACATTCTTTATGCAGGTTTCTCACCTGTATGTGTCCTCATGCACAGGTTGAAATCTGACCTTTCTATATACATCACACTTGTGGTTTCTCATCTGTATGAACTTTCAAATGTACAATAAGAGATGCTTTTTGAGAAAATGCCTTTTCACATTCATTACATTTAAATGGTTTCTCACCTCTGTGACATCTCTTATGTCATAAGTAATGAGGTTAGACAGAAGGCTATCCCATACTCGTTACATTCTTAGGGTTTCTTCCCTGAGTGACTTATGTGTGTAGTAAAAGATGAAATTCAAGAGAAAGCTTTCCCACGTTCATTGCATTCATGAGCTTTTTCTCCAGTATGAATTTTCAGATGCTCAATGAGGTTCTTATATCTTAATGCCTTTTTACAGTTAGGACAAGCATAAGGTTTCTCCTTAGTATGAATTCTTTCATGCTCAGTGAAATCTGATTTATTACTAAAGGCTTTCCCACATTGCTTACAGGTGTAAGGTTTTTCTCCAGTATTAATTTTTTGGTGCCTGTTGAGGTTTGACATCTGAATAAAAGCTTTTCCACAATCATTACATTCATATGGCTTTTCACCTGTATGATTCCTCTCACGTACAGTAAGAGATGATTTTCCAGAGAACGCTTTCCCACATTCATTACGTTCAAAAGGTTTTTCCTCTGTGTGACTTTTCAGATGCAAAATGAATGCTAAGCATGGAGAAAAGGCTTTTCCACATACATTTATAAGGTTTCTCTCCTCTGTGTCTTCTTATGTGTATGGTAAGGGATGATGTTCAAGTGAAGGCTTTTCCACATTCATTACATTCATATGGTTTTTAACCAGTGTGAATTTCCTCATGGTCAATACGGTTTCGTTTCTGGCTGAAGGTTTTCCCACATTCATTACATACATAGAGTTTGTCTCCAGTGAGAATTTTCTCATGCTCAACGAGATTTGATTGGTGGATGAGGCTTTCCAACATTCCTTACATGAACAGGGTTTTCTCCCATGTGAGTTCCATGGTGTCTAATGAGATTTGGCATGTGAATGAAAGCTTTTCCACATTCATTACATTCATAGGGCTTCATTCCTATATGCATTTTCCACATTGATAACATTCGTAAGGTTGCTCTACATTATGAATTCTCAAATATCTGATGAGGTCAAACTCTTGAATGAAGGGTTTTCTATAATGAGCACACTTAAAGGGGGCTACTACAATAAGGATCTAGGGCAATATTTCCTAGACTTAGGATATTCATGATGTTTCTTCTGGTCTCTACTGTGATTAAGTAAGTCTAAATTATAAGTGTGACTCTTTCTGAAAGAGTCACATTTATAAAGTAATTTCCTTGTAAAATTAACGTCTGAGTTTAGAGAAGACATTTTTCCAACTTTTAAAAATTTACCGCTTTTTTCCTCAGGTAAGGTCTTCTCAGGTATGGTTGCAACACTTTTCACAAATCTTTCCTTTTCTCTCTCCATTAGTTGACTAACTTCACAGCCTGAAAGTCGTCCTAATATTTCTTCTTTGACAATGCTTACCTGTTCTTTCTGCTCCAACTTGAAAATGAAATGTGGCCTGATGAGTTGATAGCCCACTGTTAATAGGTTGTTATATTCTCCAGCATCATGTTCCTGCACAAATTCCTCTGAACAGGTTTCAGTTGTTGCTGTTCCTCCTCAGAGAAGTCAATAACCACATCCTTAAATGTAATTGTGTCATGCAACTTGATCATTTCTCCTTCTTAGGGGAACAGAGTACTGAGATGGCCAATCTTCCCATATATATATATATATCCCATATATTTCATTCTTTTTCCATGTGAATATCCCTATACTGCAGCACCATTGTTGAATTTTTTGTTTGGTTGGTATTTGTTTCTTTGGGAAGTGCATAAGCTGGGAAATGTACCCGGGCCCTCTGTTTATTTTTTAAACAGTTTTATTACCACACCATATAATCCATCCTAAGTAAATAATCATTGGTTCCTGGTATAATCACTTTGTTATGCATTTGCCACCAAAAATCTATATGAAGACATTTCCATTTCTTCCACAAAGAAGGAGGAAAAGGATGAAAAAGAAAATCGAAGAATAAAAAATAAAATAAAATAAGAAGAAGAAACAGCAACACCAAGAATTTCAATCCCCTCCCTTTTATCCCCGTTAGTGGCTTTAGCTTTGGTATAATATCTTTGTTAAATTTACTGGAAGCATCTTACAATGTTACTGTTAACTATAAACTTTACTTTGTATTGATTATATATTTTTCCATATATCATCCCATTTTCAACACCTTGCAATGTTGACATTCATTTGTTCTCCCTCATGCAAAGGCATTCTTATATTTGTACATTTAATCACCATCATTGACCACTCTAGGTTTCTCTAAGTTATATAGTCCAGTCTTTATCTTTTATCTTTCCTTCTGTTCTCATACATGCCCCTTGCTTTCCTCTTTCAACCGTACTCATACTCATCTTTGTTCGATATACAGAAAGTTTTGTGGTACCCGTAAGATAGTATTGTGCTATCTGGTTCTATACAATCAATCCTGTTGAACATTCTGTACTCCTTCAGCATAAAATGCCCAATCTCTACCCTCTTTCTATCTCCTGAAAGCCTGGATTCTGAACTTTAACTTTCAAAGTTCACTTATTAATGTTAGTTTGTATTAATGAGACCATACAATATTTGTCTCTTTGTTTCTGAATAATTTCACTCAACATAATGTTCTCAAGCCTCATCCACATTGTTGCATGCTTCATGACTTTATTCTGTCTTACCTTCCCAATCATATTCATTTCTACACTCTCTCAGTGTCTGTTTGAAAATATTCTATACTCTCCCTCATTTTTGAAGAACAGTTTTGCTGGATAGAATTCTTGGTTGGCAGTTTTTCTCTTTCAATATCTTAAATATATCATACCACTTCCTTCTCACCTCCATGGATTAAGCTGAGACATCTATAGTCTTATTGAGCTTGCCTGTATGTCATGGGTTGCTTTTCTCTTGCTGCTTTCAGAATTCTCTGTTTGTCTCTGACATTTGAAAATCTTAATAGTCAGTGTCTTGGAGTAGGTCTATTTCTATTCTGTCTGTGGTAGCTGTGCTTCTTGGATCTGTAATTTTATATCTTTCAAAAGAGATGGGAATTTTACGTGATTTTTTTTCCTTCCATTATTCTTTCTGCCCCCTTTTCCTTCCCTTCTCCTTCTGGGACACCCATAACACATATATTTGTGTGCTTCAGTCATCATTCAATTCTGAGATGTCAAGAGCCAGAATTGGTACCCAACTCTATTTGCTCCCCTTCTCAGTACCCTGAACTCAGCTGTCTCCAAAATCCTCCATCTTTATTCTTTTTTATTTTATTTCATTTATTTTCTGTCTATCAGCCCTGCCTCCTCTCTGCCAGTATAAAACCACATTGGCTGAGCTATCTTCTCTTTCTCCTAGTAGAGACTACTTAAAGATACTCCCCTTCAGGTAATTATCTCCCACACCTGACTATTTACTTTCACACATAACATTAATTCCACCATTGCCTGGGACGGTACTGAAGCCTGAGAATGCCCACAGTTCTATCTAATGGGCTGTTAGGGAGTTTAAAAAGAACAGAATAAAAAAATCCTTTTCAGCACCAAACCCCAGTCAACCCTCCTGCCCCTGAGTTTGCTAATCAAGGGCCAGAGTTAGTACCTGGCTTTATGTACCCATTTTCCAGTATTTTTGTCTCATCCAACTCAATCCAACTCAAAAAGCCTCTGTTTTTTTCTGTCAGTCCCACTCCCTCTCTGCCTGGCCAGAACTTCTGGGTTACCTTCATGCTTGCTCCAGATACCTCTGTGTTCAGAGCATGTACTCAGCAGTCTGAATTTGTTAATTAATTCTGCAGTTTTAGGTTGGTTGAGTTTCCGCCTTGCTCCCAGTAGAGAGGGCTTCTTTTTCCCTCAGATAACCAACAACCAGACATCCTGCCATGCTAGTGGGGGAGGAGCACTGGCCTCCATATCTTGGGAGATCACAGTTCTGTGCGGGATCTCACCTGTTCCACCATTTCCAGACTGGTGTATGATGTGTGCCTGGTCACTGAAGTCCCCCAAACAGTTATTCCAGACAGTTCCAGGCTATTTACTAGCTGTCCTGGAGGACCACCTAATTTCCACATCTCTCTACACCTCCATCTTGCTCTGCCCCTCTCTCTTAAGCCTTTGACAATTCTTTATGTACTATGGATACAGACACCTCTATATAATACAAAGTAAAAAAAAATGCTTATTTGACACAGTCAAATTCAAATAGTGATTGTATCTGTGTTCATAGCTAAAGTGTCTTGAAGGCTTATTAGGTTCCAGGCACCATGGTAAGTGCTTTCCATATAGCAACTGTCCTAATCCTTCCAGCAGCTCTGTGGGGGGAGCATTGTTCAATATCATTCCTCATTTTACAAATAAGAAATTAGGCAGAGAAAGAAGCTACTTGCCCATTCAGCCAAATGGTATGTGATGGAGCCAAGATTGAAATGCTGGCAGTTTAATTATGGAGCTTGTCTCTAGAACTTATGTTAAAGTGATACCATCTTTGCTTTTTGAAATATCAACCTTTGATGTATTGAATACCCTGAAAAATTCTTTCTGAGAGCATACAGATGCTATTCTATTAGGTTCATATGAGCAAAACTTTTGCTTTTGTTCATCAATCTTAAGTATTTGTTCACAGTAGAAGGTAAGTCAATAGAGCACAAACGAAAACTACTCTGGTAGACCTAACTTGATTGGATCATCAGAACCCAAATAAAACAAAACACATGCAGCCTTGCAGCACTTGCCAGTCTAAATGAATACAGATTATATGGCTCCATTTATATCAAAGTTTAAAACAGGTGAATCTAATTTATGATGATAGAAATTAGAACAGTGGTTGCCTCTAAAGGATAGGGCATTGCCTGGAAGGAACACGAAGGAACTTTTTAGAGTGAAGATATATGTTCTATATCTTATGAGTGTGTGGTTAAATGGTATACATTTGTCTAAATTCATCAGCTATATATTTAAAATTTGTGTACTTTATTGTATATAAACTAAATCTCAGTAAAACATTTTAAAATCCAGACTTATTTTTTTAATCATTGAAAAATTATAATGCACAATTCTAGGGGTTGTTGTGGAAATTCTACACAGCCTTTATAGCAAAGGTTTCCTTATCCATATGGGCAATGTTCTTGAGAATGGAGTAGCTTGAGCCTGGGTACCCTGTAGCATTTTGTGTTTTAGACTTGCTTTGTATTGTAATCTTACTCCATGATTGGTGTCTTTTTCAGAGTGAATTTAAAAGAGCAAGGTTAGTGGGATGAACTTTAGCCCTTGTCCCCGCTTTATTACCATTCTAAATCCCTCTTCCCGTGGCTAACACCTCAGCTGGTTTAGATGGGGTGACCTAGACCCTCATCCTTCCAGGATCCGAGTCCCTGATCACTATGTCCTTCTCAGGCTCTGCTGCTATTCTTGTCCATTTACTGCAAATATTGGCAGAGAATTTCTGAAAGGTATCCCATAGGATCACCTGAGTGTTGGTTGCAGCCCCCCACTCTGCAACATTAGGTGTGATAGCACCCATAATGCCTAAAGCCTACTTTGTTGGTGACTCTTTGCTGCCCTGCTTAGAGTCCTGGATATGGGCAGGGGGACAGATAAATAAAGATCACAATTATAATACCATATAAAATTTTCTGTGGTATATGTTAATTAGAGATATCTAAATCACGCGGATAAAGGAAAGCTTCCTGGAGGAGGAGGCTAGCTCAAGGTTAATTTCTAAGTTTGGTAGGAAGTAACCAGATACAGAAGAAGAAGATCACCTTCTAGGCAAAAAGGTCACGTGGGCAATGTCACTGAGTCTGAAACCCTGCATGGCATGTTAAATCAATCTTAAGAATTTTGGGGTAGTTGGAAGTGAGGTGATGATTTTTGTGATGAGCTAATTAAAGTGACAGCCTCTCATATAACTTAGGGATTCGTTTCAAAGGACTTCCAGCAGGTCTTGATGTGATTATATCTGCTTTAGTGTCACAAGCAAGGAGTGAAAAGAGCAGAAGAACCAAAATGACACTTCAGAGATAAGGTTATTAAGGTTATTAATAAAGTGGAGGAGAAACATCTTGGAAGAACTAAAGGAGACAAGGAGATCAAACAATTAAACAATGGGAAGATGGTAGGAAGGGAGGAGTGGGGAAGGAAGACTTGAAGAGAGAGAGAGGACAGAACTTCTCTTGCTTACTTCCCATTATCATTTTGATTTTTTCTTTTATTTGTTTTCCTTGACCAATTGTCTGTGCAACAATTCTCCCTATTTTTTTTTTTTTTGGCTTCCTTCTCTTCTCTGGATGCGGTTGGTAAACAGAATGACTTCAATTTATCTGCATTCTTAAAAAGGGAAGAGTGTAGCAGTTAAACATGTAAGGTCAGACCAGAAAATTCCTCACTGAGTTGGGATTTTGTTGACAACTTCTGTCTTTATCTTTTACTCTACAGCTTTGGCAATGATGTAATAGTTCACTTGGTGCCCTGCTTATGCCTGAGGAAGGTGGTGAGAGCGAAGTAAGGAAAGTAAAGGTCCAGTTCATTTAGTGAATGTTTACTGAATAATGAATTATTCATTTAAACCCTTAATTTATAACTGATTCAGCGTTATGTGTGTGAAATGATTCAAAATGAATCAGGTTGAAACTGCTTTTGCCCTTCATTTTGTTCTCTGAATATTCTTCCTTCTTGCCTTATTGCTGGGTAAACTTTCTTCTTCAAACTATATTGCTGAAGGTATTATCTTCTATTGCCTTCTCGTCTTTGCTCGCTGTTTAAGGTAAGCAAAGCTGCCACCTGTATAATAGCCAAGCTGTTCTATTTAATACAGGAAAGGAAATAGACCAATTTTTAAAAAGACAAGAAGTCTTTGCCATAAATGTAATAGAAATAGAAATGCTTTATTACTTAGGTTAAAGTTAAAAGTGTCTGGAAAAAGATGAGAAACTGAAAAAGCTCACTGTATTTTAGTGTCCTTTTTCAAGGGAGGTGCAAAAAACAATGCTTAACTTTGTCATTTACATTTTAATCTGTAAAGTAAACTGAGGGAAAGAAAATATGAACAATTATTATAGATTTGCGTAACTTATCCTCTTAGACGTACTAGTAAATGGTAAATGTCAAGATTGTTGTTATATTTCATATATTGGATATTGTGAATGGTTTATTTGAAGGTAACTTTCAATTAAATATATTTAATTTAAAAGGTTTGTTATTAGGGATACTTATATGGAAAAAGAATGAAATATGACCCCTGCCATACAGTATACAAGAAAAAAAAAAGATTTGTTATTGGTTCAAGTGTGAATTTTAAATGATTCTATGTTACAGATTTTTCTGTGTGCACATGTAATGGAAAGTATTAGATAAATCTATAAGAAAATATCATTTATAAGTGGTTTACATTAATCTTTTAGGAATGCACTTATGGTAATAAAGAAGGGGCAAGCAAAATATTGAGGGTAAGTTAAAAGAAGAAACAGAGCTATGATGAAAATAAATAGAAAAGGGAATGGAAATAAAGACTAAAGAAAGAGGGAAGAATGAAATGAAATAAAGAAAAGATAAGACTATAGGAAGTGCCTAGGAAGTAGAGCAGCTTTACTTGTGCATTTGTGTCTGTGTTTTTCTAATGGGAAAGTCAGAATTTTTCCATGTGGTCCAATTTAATCTATTAATAAAATATGATGATTTAAGACATATGAAATAGGGAATGGAAAAATATTTTATTTTCCCAGCCAAACCAAACCCATCCTTTAACTCTTTGTTGTTTTTTTTTTTGAGGTTGGTCCCTACAGACAGTATTTTTGCCAACTGCTAGTATCACAGAATCAACAAAACCTAAGGTAAAATAAAGAGCCCTAAAGATTTTAAATTAAAGCAAACTCAGATTTGAAAACAAACTTTAGTTTGAATTATTATATACTCCTATACGTCTAACCTTTCTTCTTACTATGCATTTTGGATAGTATTCATTGAACCCAAAATCTATATATTTTTAGAAAGATTGATAAAAGCAAATATTCTAGGAAAAATAGTAGAAAATATTCCTTCATCTAATTTTTGGACTCAAATGTATAAGCAGAAGTAAGGTATGAAGTATTTTTTTCATGGTTAACTAAAAACCTTTAGTATATAATTCTTCTGCCAGAAGCTTATAAAGAATAGAAATATTCATTGAAGAGTGTATGCAAGTACCATAGAACTAATCCATGAACAATTTAGTTCCATTCACGCATTTAGAAGGTAAATGTTATCCATTTCCATATAAAGTTTTTAGCCAAAAATATTATAACCATATAAATTTACAGCATACAGAATAAAATACACATAAAGATGAAAAATGTGTTTTGCAATGAATCTGCCACTGATATGATTTGAGTATGCAATTAAATGGGCCGTGCTGGAGAAAGGAAAGATTGGCTACTGGGTGGTTGCCAGTGATATCCTTTGACTCTTCATGGCCTCATATGTTACTGATCAGGCAAGCCAGGGCTCTGGCACATCTGAGCCAGGAAGATGGAAACAGAACAGATCTTACTCTCAATTATGGCGGATGAAGGGAATGGGATATAGAACACACACTTGTTCTACTGTCAAATATATCATTTCAAAGTGCAACACTAAATTGTAGCATTGAATTAGATTGCTTTTAAAGACTGTTTTTCTTATTTGCTTATTGTGAACTTTACAGTGTCATTTTATGGTGGTGTAGCAAGAATACGGAATTTTAAGAGAGAAAACCTGACCAGCTTCACTAACGATTTGACTGTGAGCTTGTCACTTGAGCATTCTAGGCCTCTAGGCTTTCCTTGACCAGAAAACGGAATGATTAGTTTAGAAGATTATAGATTGTGTTGAGTAAATCTTGCTTTCAGATGTGTTTTGCTCAGCTTTTGCAATGGTACAAGATGTTTTAACTAATAACAAAGATTTAAACAGCAGGACATTTCACTAAAATATAGAATTCTTGCTCTCTAGAAAAATCGGAAGGTCTGGTGACTCAAGGCCCACAGTTTCCAAAGCAAAAATATGCTGGTACTGAATGCAGCAGACTTCTTTAGATCCAATCTGAATGTTCTCTTCAGATTATCCTATGATCGGTCACAGGCTCCCCATGCTCACCCCCACCCCTACCCCCACCCCCAGCTTGTAATACTTGACCTGCTGGACTTTTGTAGACATTGTAGCTTTCCATCTCTGGTGGAACAGTGTTGTTCAAACATTTTTACAAAGCTGCAGTCATTAGAGGAACTTCATGATGAATGGAGAGGCCCCTTACCCTATCCCCTCTTCAAGCAAAGAGTTCAATTTTTATTTGTTTTATATATTAGGATCTCTGATGCCCAGACTTTTAGTGGCCCTCTAACATCTCTTCTGCCCTCTTTCCAAAGTAATTGAATTTTAGCTGGGTGCATGGCTGCTTAAAATAAACACATTTCCCAGCCTCCTTTGCATCTAGGTGTGGCCATATGACCAATTTCTGGTCAATGGTACATGAGCAGAAGTGATTTGTGCATTATTCATGTTATACCTGAAATAGAGAGTAGTGGTGAGCAATCTTATGCTATGTGGCTAAGGGAATCACACTAGTGATGGCAGTAGGGTCCTGGGCCCCTGGATGTCACCATGGAGCAGAGTCTCTCCATTAGCAATGCCTACCTACTTCTGTAGTGTTATATGAGAGAAACTTAAATCCCATCTTGCTTGAGCTATTGTTATTTGGGTCTCTGCTACACACATCTAAAACCATAACTGATATCAAGCAACTTCATAGGTTCTTTCAAGCTCCAAGACTCTCTGATTGTTTTACCCCTGTGTTTCAGTTTTGAATTTGAATATACTTCCGTGATTTTTACTGAGAAAATAAAAATACTTTCTTTAAATTTTTGAGTTTTGTCTAGAAAACTTCTTTAGAGAGTAGAATTTAAGAAATTCAAGTCATGTACATGGTTATACTTTTATGAAATCATTATGCAAAAAAGCCAGGAACCCAATGTATATTGAACAGGGAGTGCATGTTCTGTTAATTTCTAAACGGTCAAGTGTCATGGACACTCACTGCCGTTCCATTTCATCCAGAGAATGACTTTGTCCCAAGAGAGTGGAGTCAAATGTGCAAATGAAATTATTTAATTTTGTTCTGTTCAATCATGTAGATGGCCTGAACTGAAAAAAATTGTAGTGACTGTACAACCCAAGAGAGGTGTTGGAGATAGGTTGTTTTAGGCTCAATTTAAAATCTGGTGATCATGGTCCCTAAAGTTTGTACTGCTATAACTCTTATTTAATTAGAGGTTTTCATTTTTCTAAATCTGAGAAAATAGCAACTCTCTATGGCATTGAATATTATCTTACTTAAAACATAATGTATCTGAATGAATGTTGCTAATGTAGCACAACATCTTGAATACACTTAGATGCCTAACAAAATTGTTTATATATTGTTCCAGATTAAAAAAAAAAAGCAACTAAAGCTTGGATGTCATTCAAAGTTCTTAGGAAATTTTTAAATTCTAAAGGCTGGAAATAAGTCATCAGTAGAGATTACAAAGTTAAAGCTGGCTCTGATAAGACTCTTGTTTGGGGCATACTATCTTTGGCAAATAAAATTCTTTCTTAATGAAGAATTAATCAAAAGAATGTATTTGAAGTGATATCAACATCATTTCCTTGGAAAATTCTTTTAAACCATTATTAGACCATGTATAAAGTTATAGCTCTTTTGCATTAATGACTTAATTTGCCTTTCAAATGTCCCCAATTTATTCACTTCGAAATTTGCCTTAATAAAATACAAGGAATTATTCCCCAGTAGTTGGGCAGAGCAAAACTTCATTTTCAAGGTATGAATTCTGCAAAATCACATTATTACATGCACAGATTAAACAGAGAACTGAGTCTTCTTTATGGGTCAGATCAGACTATTTGGAAATAGAAGTTATTCTAATGTCATTAAATCTCTTTTTGTGTGTGTGTCCAGTGACCAGAAGCAGGTTAGCATACTTCCTTTTCTTTGATTGAGTCTCAGATTTGAGTATGTACTCTTGAGATTTCTTGAAGAAAACTGTAATATTTTCTCACTATTTTCCAAGTCAGAATATGAAATAATCAATGAGAAATCAATGCCTCCTAAGAATGTTTATGACTAGAGAGCTGGATCCTTTAATCTCATTCTGATATAAAAGCATTAAATTGTGAAATCTTTCTTTAAATATTTAAATGTGATCTAGAGAGTCACCTGGCTTTAGATGTTTACATATTATCTATGTTAACATACTAAAATTTCTATTATATTTATATATAAAGGAAAAGGAGTTCTTTTTGTACTGAAACAACAGGGATTTGGGCTCTGGTCTCAGTTACCTCTTTAATTTCTCACCCTGTGCCTCAGCTTCCCCACCAAAATGATGGAGATTCACATTTTTCCTAGCTATTGCCTGTGGATATTGTCATGAAAAACTCATGTTCATCTCACATTCTAGTCTACATTGATGGGAAGTGACAAATACTATCTCTTAAAATTATTAAAAAGCAAACAAAAATAGCACAAAATAACTGGGTGTCTATTTTGAACAAATATTGAAATAAGATACTTTATTTTACAATAAGATGTTCTGTCCTAAATATAGTAAAGTATCGAGCCCTGTGGCAACAATGAAGAAGAGTCTCTCAGAGTTCATACTGCAGGGGGCACAATTAACTGATCGCTCCAGCAACTATGCTCTGAAGCCACCACCACATTCCCATGGAAGCTATACTTACGTGGGCTGTTCCCTGTGAGCAAATATGGTGGAAATACTAAGGCAAGAACATTCCTGGGAGAGAAAAGAGTCCTCTGGTGGGTCACTTTGGCTCAAGGACACCCTAGCAACCTAGTGAGCTTCACGAGATTGCATGGCAGCCTGAAATGGTCCTTACCCAACCTTCCACCTTCCTTCTCTCCTCCACGGGGCTCAGATCTGAGTCACGGTCTGACTGCTCTCTCACAGTCTTCTCTGGTTCCTTCTCCATTTTCTGTCCCATGTGCTTCCCGCATCAGACCGCTTCCATGAGTAATCCCATCTTGGTATCTGCTCCCACATAATCCCTTTTTGAAGAAGGGTCCCTCTGAGATTGCATTGTAAGGTTTTTCTGTGGTTTAAGTTTCCTATTAATATGTAGTATCAATTTATTTGGGGAGAGGCATTAACATATTTTATATCATACAGCAACACACATTCCAAATATTAAATTGTTTCTTTATGAAATATAGGCACAGTTTGAAAGGAACACATTGGATGGCTTTTATGATACTGATTATACCAAAAGAACTTGAATAACTATCCTCTGAAGAATAATAAGGATGACACACAAACAATAGAGCATGCATGGCATGGTTTCAAGTCATTGTAACTGTTCCTTTATCTCATGCTTCCCAAAATACCTAAGAAAAAAGCAAAAGCAGTCATTGGAAACTATTTTTCTTTCTTTATAATGATGATATAATGATCAAACCAGCTCACATAGACAAGGTAAAGTGGAAATTTAAGGATAATTCAGGCACAAGTTCTATTTTATCTGAATTAATTAAATAATTGGGAGTACAAGGAATCAAAAATATTTGTCCTTTTCTTTTTTTATATACCTAACCATACTCTACTTAAAATCTTATACTTCTTAACCCCTTTACTTATTATGTTAGAAGCATATTTTTCAATCTTCTCTTAAACATCCTCAAAAATTGTATAATACTCTTAAATGGAGGTTACATAATGTCTTATGGAGTCTTTTTTTTTTCTTTCTTTACATGGGCAGGCACCAGGAATTGAACCCGGGTCCTCTGGTATGGCAGGCAAACATTCTTGCCTGCTGAGCCACCATGGCCCACCCTTATAGAGTCTTTTTATTTAGACTATTTCTATTCTTTTTTTGTACTGCTGAAAATAATGTTATTTTGTGCATTTCTATAAATCTCTCCATATTTAGAGTTGTTTGTTAGGTGATGCTACCATTCTTCCTAATGGTAGAAACATTAAGACTATTTTTATATATCAACTAATTTTGTTTCCAAAATATTTGGATCAATTTACACTTCCCATAGAAATTGTATGAGATGGTTTCATTTGCCAAACTTTTGCTGGCTGCTGGCATTGCCTTCTTTTAGAAAACAAAATTAAACGTCTTCACATCATTTTTTTTTTTTTTTTTTTTTTTTGCATGGACAGGCACTGGAAATCGAACCTGGTGGGTCTCCAGCATGGCAGGCAAGAAATTTGCCACTGAGCCACCACCACACTGCTTTTCACATCATTTTACAGAGAGGAAAAAGTATCTTGTTGAAGTTGGGCTAAATGCTTGCCCACATGTTTATTAGAGAGTGCTTATTGCTGCTCTCATGAACGATTTTTCTTGTTCTTCCTTATTTGTATGAGAGTTTAGCTGATAATTGAATTACCTTTGGTCTATTTTGTTGGCTGAACATATTCCCCTCCAAACTGGTTACACCCTCTGTCCTTTTTGTTTATTTGTTTTTTGCTTTGTTTATTCATTTACTGAGTATCTATTGAGAATCTATGTTTTGCCAGTCTTGCTGCTGATGATACAATTTTGAACAAAGACAGACAAAACGCTTGCTCTCCTGTAGCTTTTACGTGTTGGGATAATTACAAAATTAAACAAGCAATTATCAAGTATGTAAGATACATGCTAGTTTAGATAACTAGGGACTGTTAGCTTTTGTGGTTCCTCACAGGCATCACAGGCACAATTTATAAGCATCAAGGAAGAAGCTGGATGAAGAGGTGTTTGTGGGTAAGAAGGAAATCAAAAATTGGAGCTGGAGAGGGCAGAAGAAGAAATTTAAACTATGTTAAGGAGTTTGACTTTTGTCATAAGGACTTCAGAAGGTTATCTAATCATTTTTTTTTAGCAGGAAAGAAACATGATGGGACAAGCAGTTTAGAAAGAGCAACTTGGCCTCTATGTGGAGAATGGTTGAAAAGGAACAAGCCTGGAGACAGAGAAAACCAGAAGGGTGGAACAAATTAGAGGGGTAACATAAGTGAGAGCCAATGAGGTCCGGATGGGCTTCATGTTTGTGCATATATTCCAGAAATATGTAAGGGATAGAATCTACAGGACCTGGGGATGAGATGAGGGCAGTGAGAGGAGATGGAAACTTCCCAGGTATGACTTGAATAACTGGAACAGGGATGCCATTTTCTGAGACAGGAAACCAAGAAACAGGAACAAGGTAGAAGAAAGATATGAGCTATATTTTTTAAAAGCCATTTTTTTTGCATACAATAAAGTTTTTGGTGATTTGTTATTACGTAAGATTAGTTACTTCCTTATAATCTTTATTTTAAGTAAATATTTTTGAAATTCTTTTGGCTTCAGTTAAATGGAGATTTTTGACTTGTTTTAAGAGGGAATTTCCAGTCATCCTAAATAAAAAGAAGTAGTTTATCCTTTGGGATTACCCAGAGTGATGAGAAAACACTGGGTCAAATTATGAAATTCTAACAACCCTAAAGGGAGATTCACGATTAAGTTGATAGTAAAAGCAAAGATATTTTAAAAGAACAGTCCCTTTTCTATTATCTTCAGACAATACACACATAAATGATCCAAAGATCACTTAAAAATTTGCCAATTTGAAACATCTTTACTGTCTTTAACACATAGTAACCAACAGATTGAAGAAATTATGGTCTGTTCTTACACACCTTTAGGATGAAGAGACGGGCGGCATTTGGTACATGATACATTAGTCACATTCTCCACCATTTCCTGGATGGAGGAAACTAAGCCCTTAAAGCAATGGACCTGGATAACCATCAAAAGTACAGCCCACAAAATAAGTTATAAATGACTTTGGCAAAAGGTCCTGGGACACAAAATTTTTATTATAATTATACTCTAGTGTCCTCTGGGTTTACCTACAAGCACTTAAAATATTGTTTGCTAAATAGTAGTTGGGAACACTTCTTGTACTTTATGACTTTCTTAATGGATCATTTGGAAACAAATTAAATTGCTATTGAGAGTATCATGTTCTCAGACATACTAGACTTCTGAGCATTTTATGTGCTTCTGAAATGGGTTATGATAGCTTTAAGCCCCAACAGTGTTAAAAAATAGCTGTATACATGGAATATATAATCACATCATTCTTTTTCATGTAAAGCTATGGTTTAATTTTTGTTCTGTAAATTTCAACACCAGATAATATTCTAACATTCCTTGGATTTAATGTTCAGTCTGTGCTTTCATAAAAGCAAACAAATGGCTTTGAACGCGTCCAGAGAATGTGGGTGAATAGCAGAGTCCTACTGCCAAACCAGAACTCGCAATAAAATATTTCCCCAAAAAAGCTTATTGGGTCTATCCTATCAATGTTATAAGAGACTCACATACAAAGCATTTGTTTTCTATCGCATGACAGCCCAAATGGCCAACTGGCTAATTATGTAACCTGCATGTTGAGTTTGAAGGCGACTTGGTGAAACCAGAAGTTATGTCTTTAAGATAGGGAATTCAGAGTTGTATTTGCTAATTTCATTTCATACTTCAAATATATATATATATATATATATATATATATATATATATATACATCAGTTAATTTTCTAAATTCGAGAACTCTTTGAACTAAAGCTTCTAGTTTGCTTTCTATTTAACTCTGAAACATCAAGGATGGATTTTTCCCAAGTAGATTTTTTTCAGTTCAATTCAATAGCTAGGCAATAGGCAATAAGCCACAGGCAAGACATTCTGCGGGATACAGAAGGGCCTTGTGACGTGGTTCAGAGTGAACTTCTGCTTTTTAGAAGAACAAAATCTGGGCCAAGTTTTGTCCTGGTGGTAAGGAATGGTGACTGATACCACACTTCTTGAGCCAAATGATTATTTTTGTTTGGGTGGGGGATTGGTGGGGATTTGGGAGAGGAAACTTGTCTTATTTAGAATTGGCTCCTGTGGAATTGATTTTCAATTTAGCAGTGCAACTGATTTTAATCTTTCTTGGAATTTTGCAACTTTATATTACTTCAGGGCTTAAAATGAAAACAGCACACTATTTTGGTGACCTTTTGGGAAGTGATGGAAAACTCATGATTGAGCCCAAGCTCACCAACTTTGCAATTAGACATTTATTATAAGAATCCTGACAGTCATCACTGAAGGTTTGAAGTTTCTCCACTTCAGTATGTGCACCCAAACATTCATCTTCTCAACCTCGATGTGTATAATTTCATAATACTATGACCTGTAAATACTAAAGAAGTAGTTGCCAATCTTTTGGTACTTATAGTAGTTTAGATAAAGAACAGGCGTGTTGTTAAGAAATACAAACCTGAGATGATTGAGCACTTGAGAGTTTACCAACCAAAGATGGGCAAGACAAAATCCCTGTTTCTATGAATACTAGCCAGAATTCTGGATCCCAAGAGAATTGGCGTATGGGGAGGAGAAGGACCGCAAATTTTCTTTTCCTATTTTTAGAGTAATAAGACAAAATTTTGAAATACATGAAATTTAATTTTGTTACAACTTCACCTTTCTTCCTACACTTCTTTGCTGCCCTGTAGCTTCATTCTTAGTTCTTCTGCGTTAACCAGTACGCCCTCTAGGCAACATACTGTCACTATCTGTCTTCCCCGCCAAGAGCTGTGTTTGCCATGGTTACCTGCCTCAGGTCAGAACTCCCAATCTTAAGTGCAGTTCATTTAGAAGAAAACAATTCTATCAAACAAATTGTACTAATGAATATTTGGCAAATAGTCACATACCCTTCAAAAGGGTGTTTATATTTTGAAACAAAGATGCTTTCCTCACCTTAATGAATCTATATTAACGTAGTGCTGATGAGTAACAGCAAGGTCAGCTCCCCTAAGCTGTTTTAATTATCCACAGTTGTTTTTTTCCTACCTTTGCTTTATAATTATGCACTTAAGACCTTTGTTACAATGGCTCCCAAAACAATAGGAGCAGGCCATTCTGATTTAGAGATTGTGGTATGGGTGGAACCATCATTTGCATTTACGGGTGGATTATATGTTAGGTGTTGTAATTATGAAAAATCTGAATAGAAGAGAGTGGAGAGGTAAGCTGTTTATCAAATTAGAACCCCCCACAAAGAGGTTTTTTTATTTTTATATATGATGTTTAGTTACAGAATGCTTATAAAATAGTTTAATGTGATACACTTGAATGACATGCAGACATGAAAGCTGGATTTTTGATACTGTATATGTCCTTTGTCCATGTACTGTGGGATAACCCATCTTATTTCAACGGTGAAAGAAGCTTCTATGATTCCTTATTCCCCCAATCCCTTTTTTCTACTGTCTATTGAGAGCTGGATCACATATTTAATAACCATTTGGCTACTTTGAATGACCTAAATATAATGCCATGTCACATGATAAGATCCCCAAGTCAGTAAATTTAGTCTTATAATCAAAGAAATTAACAATAGAATATATTGACTCTGACACTGTCTCTGGTTTTCTGTAGGAAATTTTTTTTTGTGCATGCTAGCAATAAAGCAAATCCAACCTTGTGTATATAAGAAAGACAAAGACTGGAAATCAAGATTTGTGGTGGGTTGTTAGAGAAGACTTGTCTAGATAGTGGGTTCATCTCTATAAAACTTCCAACAAAGTATAGGTTTTTCTTGGCTTGAAAGAAGGGATTTTGCCTGCAGTAGCACCCAGTACTTTTGATAATGATAATGGGAAAAGCATAAGGTTCAAATTAATTTTCAAAGGGTTCTGGTGTTTAAGACCAACAATTTTCCTCCTAACAAAACTCATGACTTTTCTTTTTTTTTTAACTAGAATGAATGCGTATAACGGTCTCTATTTACGAGCTTTCCTCATAGGTAGGGTAATAAGTTAAATGTCTCTCTCCAAAAATATTTGTCTTCTGGCTTCTTGAAGACCTGAAATTCTGCTATTTTAGATTATAGTTGCAGGTTTTCAAAATCTAAATCTTTCTCAAGGAGAAAATTTATTTAGGACAATGCTCTTAAGGATCACATCTAAATTCATTTATTTACTAAGTCAACAAAAGCTATTTGACATCTAATGTATGTCAGGTACAGCACTAGCACTGAGGAAGTGAATGATATCAAGTTCCTGTCCTGAAGGTGCTTATATTCTTTTAATCCTTAGTTTTCAGCTGCACCAGGATCATGTCATTGTCAATGGTATGAGCTTTCTGTCTCTCCAACACAGTATATGCATGATGAAGCTTATTGTCTTTCCTTCGAAATTGACCATAGTTTCCAAGTTTCTCAGTTCTAGCAATGGTGCTGCCATTTTCCCTGCCAATGAAACTTTTCCTGACAATTCTACGCAACATTACTCTTTCCCTTATCAGCACTCCATTGCACTAAAGTCAAAGTCACACAGATTTGCACCCAGTGGCCTCTATATTGTTATTTAATGTGTGATAATTTTTTTTTCTTAACTCTATTATAAAATGCACAAGGCCAAGATCAGTTTTGGCCTCTTTTATATCTTTTGGACCAGAAATTCTCCAAATGTGGACTCTATAACAAGCTCTCCAGGTGAATATGGGTAAGCTAAAATTTGAGAACTTTTGCTCTAGACAATTGTCTCAAACTTTTATGGGCTTTCAGCCCACTTAGGGATCATGTTAAAATGCAGATTCCAATTGGTCTGTGGATTTTGTATTTATAAGAAGCCCACAGATGATGCTGATGCTTTAGGGGATCCTTTGAAGATCAAATAAAGTTCATAGTCCTGAACACGTTGACAGGTCCATGAGGAAATGTTCAACAAATACTCGGTAATTTCTATCAGAATGCTTTAGTGTGAATTTGTTTATACAAATTACTGACTAAGTAGTGCCTACAACTGAGAAAAAATGATATTAAGAAGGATGGTGCTGGGCAAGGGAAGATGAAATTTACCTATTTAACAATAGTAACCGATGGTTTACCTGAACCCCTAATTTGACACCTTTGTAAAGTCTTATTTTGTTTTTGGATTTTCTTCTATCTTATTTCTAAATGTAACCGTAAGCATAAGCAAATAAGCTAAACTTTTCTTTGAAAAAATTATATCCATAGGATTTATCATAGTGCCGGACCTGCACATGACATAGGCCTGTTATATTAAATTTCCTCAAGCAGAATTTTCCTTTGGAAACAGAAAAAAGTTATCTTTCTCTGTATAATTTTTAAAGCATACCTATAAAAACTAAAGAATTCTACAGTTCCTATTCTTGAAACAATTGAAAAATTCCATTCTAAATACTTCCCTTAGTTGTATGAAGTAGTTGAATGACAAATTAAGAGAAGAAAGGGTATAGTCTGAAGGAACCAATTGGTGCAAAGAAGAAAATGATTAATCGAAAACCTTTGCAGGGAATCGTGAAGGAAATAGTGAACATCTGTGTTCTGGCCCTGATGATTTCTATATTAAGCTATGACTGTAGAGTCCCTGTTTCTCTGCTATTTTAGAAAGCCTTTCTTAATACAAAACACTGTCACTCCTGGAACATGACGCATTCACCAAGCAGTTGAGAGCAATTCAATTAATGATTTGAAGAATCTTTATACACTCCACACACATTGAAAAACAAGTTCAAATAAACCTCAAACAAGACTTCAACGTAATAGTGAATGGGTTTTATATTTCATGAGACTCTAAGTACAGACAAGTAACACCTACAGTGTGTTACCCTACATCTGTCTCAAAGTTGGACTAAGCTGTTACTTAAATGATCCGCTTTTGCCAGAATTCGTAAATGTTATGACCTGCTTTGAATTTAAGGTGAAAACAATGCTTTTATTAGAATTTTTTTGGTCATTGAGAGAAGAAAAAGACAAAAGTAACACGATATCCCTTCTGTGACTCAGATTTATGGAAATCTCTCCAATAATTTCACTTCTAACTGCAGTGGAACTTGTTCACAAGGGCATGGACGGACATTCAGTTCAGGAACCAGCTGTATGATTCAGAGAAAAAATAAGGGAACTAACTTATATCCCAGATAGAACCAGAATTGAAGGCTTCCCAGGGCTTTAAAACATCTGGAAAATCTTTGTAGTCCCCCCGCCCCCCTTTTATTTGGTCCTATCATTTCACTTGTTTCTATCCAGGATGGAAGGGAAGAAAAAGGACAAAATGTCATGAGAAAGTTATATTCAGCTGAAGTTTATGTAAGAAGGACCAATAGTTTTTCCCACTTGACTTCCGTTCCAATGTCTCATATTTAAGGGCTGGTTTTCTAAGAGTGCCAGCACTCCTCTGAACCAAAATAAGCAAACATCCAAGTACTTTGAATTCTCTTCCGCAAAATTATGTTTCATTATCCTGGGATCTTGACAGAATCAGAGAACATTGTTAAATTCTAAAAGTGTTTCACATTTATATGGATATGCAGTGATGTGGAGGAATTTATCCATTGGATTTACCTTTTTCCATTTGAATCCCACCCTGCAAAATTCCTGACAAATCTGAAATTTCATCTGTAAAAAGAGGAGGCAATCAAAAGAAATGTTCCTCCTGTTCTCCCAGGCAACCCCTTCCACAGCCTTGTCCAGTAAAGAACTGTAAAACTCTTTACAGTTTTAGTTAAACTGTCCTAACTAAAGAGGTTTAGTTAAGGAAGTCTTACTCCAAGACATCACATTTTTGGAAATCAGTTTGAATGAAGACACTAAAGGACCCTGTGAAAATACAAGTTTTATGGCTATTGTATGTGAGATACCCCAAAGCAATTGAGACTTGAGAATTTTTAGCCATGGTCTTTGCTTGTCCTCATCTCCCCTACTCTAATCCAACACCAGTTTTTTCCCAATCCATCTTGCACATGAATCTAACCACTGATTTTTTCTCTTTGCCCCTTCATAATGGCATAAAGAAATTATATTTGGTGCCTCATCATCCTGCTTGGCTTAGTCATAAGTTTCCCTTTTGAGTGACCACCCCCGTTACCGTTGTCTTAGACATAATCTGGTCTAGCAAGGCCTGCATCTCTATGTGGTTTAGATTATCAGAGATAAGCTTAGCTTCCTCAAAAAGCCCTGTTTTAGTTTACTAACACTGCCAGATGCAATATACCAAAAATGGATCAGCTTTTATAAAGGGGATTTATTAAGTTACAAGTTACAATTCTAAGGCTGTGAAAATATCTGAATCAAGACTTCAACAAGTTAATGCCTGGACTCTGAAGAAAGGCTGCTGACATCTTGAACACCTCTGTCACCTGGGAAGACACATGGCTGGCATCTGCTGGTCCTTGCTCTTGGTTTGTTACTTTCAGCTTCTGATTCCAGGGTCTCAGCTTCTCTGGGGCAAACTCTGGATTTCATCTCTTAGCTTAGCATCTCTGGGGGCATTTTATATCTCTGATAATCTGTGCTTTCTCCAAAATCTCTCCCTCTTAAAGGACTCTAGTAAGTGGATTAAGACCCATCTTGAATAGGTGGGAATAACCTAATCAAAAGGTCCCACCCAATAATAGGTCTGGTCCCACAAATTTGAATTAAAAGAACATAGATTTTCTGGTGTACATAGCAGCTTCAAACCAGCATGGGCCCCTTGCCTTTTATGCTGCATAATTTACTAGAAAGGCCTGTATGTCCATACAACTTGGATGATAAGAAGCTGTTCTCAGCCTCTCTAAATAGTCCTTACCACTGTTTTTCATGAAATATATTTTGAAATTTCCATACCCCAGTATCCAAAAAAAGTTGTACCCCTCCCTTCTGAGTCACAATAAAGGTAAAGGCCAAGGATCCACATGCTTTTCTAGCCCCCCTTTCCTAGTCCCCTCTTTCTCTCCAGGGTCTTTGACCTAACAAAGCTGTCTTTTTATGCATTCTTAGCTGGTTGACCATCTGCATTTGCACCTCATCACCCAAAGAACTTCCGCATAACGTCCAAAAACCCTCCCAATAAAATCTGTACTGCCTAAGCAATGTTTATCTCTCTCTCTCTCTCTCTCTCTCTCTCTCTCTTTGTAAGAACATTCCTTATTCCTACTTCAGAGACCAGCTGGACTTCAGCCCACCCCCTCCTATTGAAGTCTGGCTGAACTTTGGTGAACCCCCTCCTGCTAAAGTCACACAAAACTTTTCACCTTCCTTCTCCAAACTGGAATGCTCTTCGGAGCCTTCTCATGCCTAGTATTCTAGAATAAAGGTTTATGTGAATGACACTTTGATTTTCTCCCACACTTTTGGTGCTAAGACGAGGTAGGACAGGCCCATCTGCATCTCAGCCCAGGCCAGTTTGATAAGGAGTGAATCCTTTTCCAAACCAGACCAGTGCCTAGCTTCCATGGCCTTGAAGTACCATTTAAGCCTTTTTTCTCTGTTGTCCTCAGTATATGCCTATTGGTTTGTTCTATTCCACTAACCAAGGTTCTCATGTTTGATGTGGGACTATAGTGCCAAGGATGTTTTGTTTGTTTGAATCATTTGGATATAAGCTTAATGTTATCAAACCAATGACCTTAAACATTGGCTCTGGCAGGATTTTATCAAACCCAATTTAAAGCTTCAGTGGTCACTCTGGAGAACTTGGTATATGACTAAGATGGTCCATTTATGTGGAGCCTTAGGACCAAAGGATTCAAAGTTTCCAAATATTCAGTGTTCAGTAAATTTTTAATTGGTATGAAAAGACTTCTTAAAGACCAAAAAAAAATCTAAGGACTTCTTAGCAAAGCCTAATAAAAATGTGAGGGATCTAAAAATTTAAACTTAAACTCTCCTTTCAGACCTCTTCTGACTCATTTCTGGATTGGCCTCCCTTTGGGCCCCCTGTATCTTGATTTCATCCTTCTCTTCATTTGTTCCTCCTCCTCCTGCACCTTTTCCCAACCTCCTTCCCTATCTTTCACTGCCCCTTCCAAATACAGCATCTGGAGGATAAACCTTGGTAATGTCTTCTAATATAGGTGGAAATGGCCTTACAGGTTAAATCTTGATCAAGATCATATTTCCATACTACAATTAAGGACTTCACAGTCCATCCTGAGGAAAAACAGAAATTTGTTGGAGAATTAAGCTTTATTTTAGGAATTTATAATCAGAGACTTCCTGATATCTATAAATTAATTCATCTCTTTGTAATATCCAGAGATGCTAGACCTTGATTTGAAAAACCTGGGTGGATTGATTATGATTACCATAAGGATAGAAAAACAAAGGAACAATATTTTTATGGTGGCTGGATGCAAAGAGCATAAAAATGGGATAAGATCTCCTAGTGCTGTCTCTGAGGCCTTTCCTGTCAAAATTGTTTAGTCAACAATCCAGTATAGCACTGGTGAAAAATGAAGCCATCTTTGATTGCAGAGACTACTTAGCTATCTTCTTTCAGGAGTACTCTTCTCAATAGGGGCCAAGATGTCACAACTGCCCTAACCACCTTTTTTGTTGATGTTCTTAAACCTAAGTTGGCAAATTTAGTTAAAAGAAGAGAAGTAAAGATGGCAGACTGCCCCCTCTCAGACTTGCAAGAGCTTGCTAGCACTTAAAAGATAAAAAATGACCGCCTAAATTAATAGCTCTTTAGATTAAGTAATTAGATAAATCCAAGAACAAGGACATCTCTGTGACTGGCCTAGACAAAGACACCATGGATATTATAAAGAAAAGGAACATTGGAAAAATACTTGCTCTGCCCTAACTTGAATGACAGTATCCAAAAAGACAAAAGACAAACTTTGTGTGATGGAATGATACTACTCTGAGTAAGAACTTCCACTTTTCACAAATGCCCTTAAACAAAAAGGAGACATTTCCATGCACTTGCAAACAAAACATAAAAAAACCAAAAGAACAACAACAGCAAAAACACCAGGACTTCTTTTTTAAGTTGATACTAGGACAGCTCGACAATATACCCCATCACCCTTCCATCATTCCTTCTTTGGAGTAATCCCAAAATTTCCGTGTTAGGAATCTCAAATACTCCTCTTTTTAGTCAATGCATTTTTCAGCATAGTGATTTCACTCCGGTGAATTGTTGGGGTGAGATCTGCTTTGTAAATGGGTTACCACCCTTCAATCTGGGCTGGATAGCAACTTTCTAGAAGTCTGAGGAAGAGAATTATTTGGTATTGGTACATATTGATTTACTAATGCCTGAGCTTTGTCTGGGACAAAGTCACTAGGGACTGCCTCTGTAACTTAAACGATGCCCTTCAAAAGTCCCTACACTTGAAGTTCTCAGTAACCAAAGACTTTTCTTTCTGTTTGTGTTTGAATGATCTGCATAGGATTTAACTCAACAGCACAATGCACATAAGACACTCATCATGTATAATAACTTCTTGCTTTATATCCTGTAGCAAAAGCCTACTCTCCTTGCTTGTGTAGAGTGGTAGCAGCACAGTTGATTCAGTCTTCTGCTGAGTTAGCCTTAGGATATCCACTTAAATTCATGGTCCTTTATGCCATTCAGATCTTACTTTGGACTGAAAACACCTAGTATTTCTCTGTTTCTAGCCTGATCTGCCATGAAATCCTTCTCCTTTCACCCATGCTATTTCTATCTATAACTGTAGCCCCTAAACCATTCCAACTTTCTTCCTCTCCTGGAGGAGAGAGAACCTCATGATTGTCATAGACTTATTCAGGAATTTTCCTTTCTTCATTCTTGTCTCCTTGAAACTCTTTCAGACAATCGAAAGTAGAATTGCTTATGGATGGGCTTATTTGAGAACCCAATAAAGAAGATATCAAACTGGGTATGTGATCATGGCCCACTCAGACTTACTTGAATATTACCCTTTCCCAGAAACCAAATTCATACAGGTTGTTGAAATTGTAATAGGGCCAGATTTTGGGTTGGTTCATGATTTTGGTCTGCTTTGGAGGTAACATGACTTCTTAATTGTGCTTGGTCTTCCAATTAAACATGACAGTCCATACAAATCCTACTAGATGTCATGTTTCTTCAGAGGGAATTGTCTATAATTAAGTTTGAATCACATACTAAAGATCAGATTTAAGAAGTAAAGGTTAATGCTTCAGCAGATTACTGTACTAAATGAACTGTTTTAATACCTCCAGGCTGTCCAACAGATCCAAGAGTCAAAGCCAAAACTAACTCCTCACTATTTGCATCAAGTGTGAATTAACTCCAGTATCAAGCATCTAATTCTAAAAGAAAAAATAGCATTGGAAAAATCGAATTGCTCTCTCCTTTTAGGTTGCTGTGGTGGCACTAAAATGAACTCTTGGTCTTCCCCAAAATGCTGAAATGGAAACTCTCAAAGATGTTACATGCTATGACCAACCATGGAAAAAAAATTGAAAATCATCATAAATAAGCATTGATAGGGATACATCAATAAGATCAGAGAGGATATCTCTGGGACAGGCCCCACCTATCAAACCCATAGTTTTGGTAAAATGGTATAAGTGGGACATGGGAATAGATCAAAATGTTTGAACATCTATGTATAAATGGATTTCATTCAATTACCAGTCCCTTCCTCCCACCTTGTGGTTATGAATATGTCCTTACTACTGTGGCTCTGATTTCTGATCAGCTAGAAGCCTTTCATTGCTCTAAAGCAACTGCTTTTATAGCAGAAAAGAAAGTTTTAGACTTTGCATTTCCCACTTGGCAATACCTTCTACTGGGCTATGATAGAAGCACCAACTGCAACTTGTAAAACTATCTGGGTAACTTTATCTGCCATAGCCAAAGATTTGCCCTTAGTTTTCATGCTCATTAGATCTATTCTAACATGAACTCATAGACTATTCCCATATGAGCTGGTCACTGGCTACCCTATGCATTTAAGGGTTTTACTCCCTCTCCTTGAGTGCTATTTTAAATATCCTATAGTAAAATATTATAGTGGGCTAATATGATATAAATTAACAAATTCAGTCAGCTTTTTACTATGATAAAGAAATCCTTAAATCTTGAATCTTGGATTATAGGAAATGACACTAATATAAGATTGTTCTCAAATCCCACTGGAAAGGACCACATCTGGTATTGTTAAGCACAAACACTGCAGTAAAACTCCACTCCAAAACTCAACCTTAGATTGCTGTCTCTCAATTAAAAAGACATCATATGTTCACTTCCTCGAATGTGATGTCAATAGGAGATCTAAAGCTGAAAATCTGTTCAGATCTTTCAGAAAATGACGTCAGGAGGATATAACTTTCCTGAGATTTTCAGGTCAAGTTGTACTTTATGAAATGTATACAACTTACAACCAAGATCTTATGCTAAAGGTATTTCAACCTTGAGCCTCACTGACTGCCATGCCCTTTTTTCTTCTCCCTTTCTCCTCTCTTTCATAGTCATCTTTGAGATTCTTAAAGTTTCTTTCCCTAACTTTTTTCCTCTGAGAAATAGGGAGGATAAGCAAGTACTACATTGATGCCAAGCTTTCTAAGAGGCATAATCCAGGCCTTCACAGTCATTCACTGTATTCTCTCTGGAATCTTAAATGCTTAAGCACAGCTATTCACTTGACAAATGCTCCAAATCTAATTCAAAGGCAAAATTTGCAGAGAAACTCTGATGGCAATCATCATCAAAGAGTTGGAGACTGTAATTGTCTCAAATAGTGTAGCCCTAGAGAGCTGAATAAATTAAGATTTGGTTAAATGATGACATTCAGAATCTCTCTATCGACCAAGAGAGAACTTGACTGGGAGAATTTCCACTGTGGCTTTTGCATGTTATTGTCTACCTTAGTTGTTTCTCCATGCCCCCTCTTTCATGTGACTTTTGTTCCTAACTATTCCTCTTCATCTTTCTGAATGAACTCTAGACTGCATAAACAATGGCTGCTAACCTGCAGGAACCATTGCTGTATTCCCAACTGAGCTTTCTGTGTAGGGGATGCAAATGATAGAACCAGTACTTGGAGAAAAGAGAAAGTCCTAGAAAAATAAGTAATGACAAGCAGACAAGAAAGGCAAGAACGTAACCACTAACATTGGAATGCCTGGGCCAAACATCATGTATGAACCCAAGCACAGTTTTGCATGAGTTGGTAAAAATATCCTGTCGAAACATATTTAGGAAGGATAAAGGCTGTAACAAAGAGGCCCTCCAGAAGTCATGTTTTTTTTGTTTGTTTGTTTTGTTTTTTAACTGTCCTGGCTTTATCATTTCAGCTTTGGGCTGGTCTCTGATCCATGCTGTCATTTAGAGATGTGCCATCTTCTTGGTCTTCATTTCCAAGGGCAGAGCAGAAGCTGGTTGCCGGCCCCAGCTTTTAGAGAGTAGGAAGGAGAAGAAGGAAGGTTCATGGGAACATGTGTGCCATGCCATAAGGCCCACAGTCAAGGGGCACATCTTATTCTTGACCACCATCTTCTTTCAATGAGAAGATGGTCAAAGGCTCACACCTAGTTGCAAGAAAGTCTGAGAAAGGTGGACCAGCTGGGCCACTACTACTTCGGTAGATGGGACAGTGCATTTTGTTTAATAGTTAGAATTCACCACTGACAAGATCTAGTTCCCTGGTTTCCTGGGGGTGGGGATAGGGACAGGAAACCTGGAGAAGTAAATTTTCTCTGCAGAGATATATAGGTTTCTCAGGAAGATAATGCAGCAGGATAATATATTTATTTCTAATATCACATATTCTGTAAGTCTCTTCTAAGATTTAATTTCCAGAGGTCTAAGCAGTTAGGGGAACAGAGAATGTTTCTGGTCAAAGCGGTAATTCTGTCAGGTACTGATACCTACCAACCCAATCCTATTTCCTCTTCTTCCTCCAGCTCTCTTTAGAGAGACAATATACCCAGCTGGAGTTACTTGTTGGGCACATTCTCTTGTAGTTTGAGGTGATCATGTGACACAATCTGGCACATCCATCCACTCAACCTGATCACTGGTTTCCTTTCCTTTTTTCCTGGTGGATCCCTGGAACTTTGGGTATCTCTGTGACATCTGAAACTCAGAGCTACTGTTCTGCAGCTCTGCAAGTCGACATTACCCCAAACCTTCATGAACAGACATCAGAATCACTGGAGGAACTTTAAAATATTACAGACACTAGGAGCCTTTCCCAGACCTGTGAAATGAGAGTTTGCTGGGCAGGGAGGGACAGGAATGGAAAAAGAAGTATTAAAAACCTATTTGTTTATAAGAAATTCCCCAACTGATTCCAATGATGAGTCAGGTATAGAACATATCTAACACATTAATCTTGTGTTGCTAAATTATTTTCATCCCTACAATATCTTGACCCAGGGAGCTTGACCCCAAGAATATTCTGATCTCACTATTTGCTTTATGCTTTTCTGTCAGCATGGATGATTAGTACAGATTACACAAATTGATTGGAAATTTGCTGAAGAATTAGGTCAGCAACACAGAGAAATTCCAGATAGTGAAACTTGACTGAGCTCAGGGAACCTATTTATAGTTCTTTTTTTCATGGATTAGCTAAAGAGAATAAATTCAAATATTAGCTTTTTACCCAATTCATGCTAAATATTATTGTTAGGAATGATCAGCGCAACAGAAAATAAAAAACAGTGAAAACTGCACATGGTAGAATTTGTTAGAGATGAAAATCTGATGGAAGAATCATGTCTTGATGTTCACAATGAAACTTGCAAAAACTGAGGGAAAAATTCAACTTGGCAGAAATAATCAACACTAAATAAAACTGCCAACAGCTAAGTTGGCCCATATTAAAATTTATTATTGCTTAAAAGCTGATAGAAGAATCCAATTATTTTTGCTAAGTTTGGATTTGAAAAATTTGACCTGAAACAACTGGATTTGGTACAAATAATGGCCATAAAAGAAAACCTGCTATTGCAGACAGTATAATCAGTAAAATTTGATATGGATCAAAAAATAAAAACACTTTGGATAAAATTTTCATTTAAACTTTATGTGGAAAAAATTAATTTCAGTGAAAAGAATTTCGGTAAATTAAAAATTAAAATGGATAAAAATGAGAAATATTTTAATGCCTTACAATAAAAATTATATCACAGAATTAAAGTAGCTTTATGGAAATTAGCTCTAAAAATACTTTTTTGATTAGTATTTATCCATGTAAGTATAATTCTGATGTAAAGTTTTCTATATCTAAATGACAGGTTCAAAAGATTTTTGGGTCAGAATATCAACAGGATCAAAATGGCTGTGTCAAAAAATAAAAGGCTCAAAACCTCCTTCATCCAAATACTTATCAAGAAAGGAATGATCAGGAAAAGTCTGGAATATGAGGGAAACCCAAGGAGGGCAAGCATTCATGCAATACCTGCACACCAGTTGTCTGAGTACCCAGATGGAAAATTAGGGCAATGTGTACCTGAGAGAAAAATAGAAAAGACACATTTCATCCATTTACATATTTTCCCAGGCCTATTCCTCCTTATCTACTTTCTTACTGGGGGATTTAACCACAATTCTATGCCTTGAGATTGCCTGCAAAAAGTCATCTAGCAATGCAAATCCTGCTATCATTAAAAAGACAGATAATAACAAGTGTTGTGGAGGATGTGGAGAAATTGGAGCCCTTATACATTCCTGGTGGGATTCTGAAATGGTGCAGCTACTTTAATAAACATGGGTAGTTCCTCAAAAGTTCACCATAGGGCCCAGTAACTCCACTCCTAACTACATGCCCAAGAGAAATAAAAACATTTATGTCCACACAAAGCCTTGTTCACAAATGTTCATAGCATCATTATCTATATAACCTGAAATGGAAACAACACAAATGTCCATCATCTGATGAGTAGATAAATAAAATGTGTTATATCCATACAGTGTAGTATTATTTGGCAATGAAAAAAAAAGAAGTACCAATGCACGCAACGACATGGATGGAACTTCGTGGTGATTGGAAACTTGTATGTACTGAAGAAAAAATATTTCTTAAATGTAATTGATTCATGTGGGTGGTGGGTGTGGACCCACTGTAAGCAGGATCTTTTGATGAGGCTACTTCAGTTAAGATGTGACCCACCTCACTCAGGATAAGTCTTATCTCTCTTACTAGAGTCCTTCATAAACAAAATGAATATAGAGAGAGGGAGAGAAAGTCACAGAAGCAACAAGCTGAAAGCAGTGAACCCTGAAAGAGAAGGGAGAGATTGGCAACACCACATGTGTCTTGTCATGTGGCAGAGAAGCCAAAGACCACCAGCAGCTGGTCTTCACAGAGAAAGTATTGCCTTGATGATGCTCTGACTTGGACGTTTTCCTGGCCTCAAACTGTAAGCTAAGAAACTCCTAATGTTTAAACCAACCCATTTCATGGTATTTGCTGGAGCACCATAGGAAACAAAACAATCTTGAAAACATTATGCTAAATGAAAGAAATTAGTTAGAAAAGGCCACATATTGTATAGTTCTGTGTTTAGAATAGGAAAATCTATAGAAACAGAAAATAGGTTAAGGTTGCTTTGGGCTGGAAGAGGGTGGGCGGGGGGAATAGGAAGTGAGTACTAATGGGCACAAGGTTTGTTCTGGGGTGATAAATGTTCTAAGGTTGACTGTGCTGATGATTGCACAAGTCTGCGAACATAATAAAAACATCAAATTATACACGTTATGTAGGTGAATGTATGTTATGTGAATTATAACTCAATAAGGCCGTTATTTAAAAATGGAAACTCCCTTGAATGAAGTCACATCTACCCTTTTATATCTAAAGCCTGGGCAAATCAGTTCTCTCAATTTCAGTGTCCACTTTTGTAAAATGGAATGATGATAATATCTCATAAGAATGTTGAAAGAATAAACAAAGTAACGCATGTGAGAATGCTTACACAACCTAGGACATGCATGGCAGAGACAGCAAACTGTTCAAGATCCATGTTCTACTTTCTATACTATAGAATTTTAAGAGGGAAAACATTGCCCAGGCAGGGACTACATTTTCCACAGCTCTCTTCATCTAGTTAGGCCTTGGACTAGTTCTGATAAATGGTATGCAAACAGAAATGATGATTGTGACCACCCTCTCCATCCTCTCTACTCCTAACTGAATGCATAAAATTAATAAGGAGGGTGAAGCAATATAAGAACAATAAAATATATGATATATATATGTATATAAGAGCAATAATATGAGAGATATATGAGATATAAGATAATATGAGATATATGATATATATATATATATATAAGAGCAATCATATGGAGCAATAAGAGGACTGAGCCTTTAAATCACTTTGTGGGACAGTCCATCTGCCAACTGGATACAACTGCATAAGATTAATTGTTTCAGTGAGAAATAAGCTTCTATTTGGTGAGACACTGATTTTTGAAATATTTTTGTCATAGCACTGTTACCCTCAGTAATATGGAATTCAAGTCAGCATTCAGTACATTTTTGCAACCCCTCCCCAAATAAGATCTTTTGCTATTTGTTTGCACCTTTGAAATTTTAAAATGAAAGCCAACAGAGATGGAGAAGAGGATAATGATAGAAACCTGAAGGTAGAGATGAATGGGTGGGGGAGGCACACAATGGGCATGTGGTCTATTGCTGACTCTATTCCACTCAAAATCATATTAGGTGTTTATTACATCATTCATTGCTTACCTTCATTTTAGGCATTGAGGCACTTTATTGAATCCCAAAGGCATGCATAGACCTCTGCACTATTTGTCAGCCTGAATTTCTACAGTGAATAAAACTCTGTTCTCAGGAAGTCTACATTCTAGAAGAAGGAGACAGACAATAGACAAAATGAAGTATAAAACATATAATACATTGGGTAGTGGTAAGTGCCATGAAGGTAAAAGAAGCAAGGAAGAGAGTATAGGATCTCAGTGGCAGTGTCCAATTTTAAATAAGATGATCAGGCAAAGTGTCACATAAAAGTAGCATTTGGGCAAAAAAATTGAATAGAGTGAGCGAACAAGTAATGACTTCCAGACAATGAAAGAAAAACCAAAGGGACCAACAAAGAGGTCAATGTGGCAGAGGCAGGATAGGCAAGGGGAGAGTGGCAAGGAAGAGGTCAGAGATATAATAGGGTGGGCTAGATTGTATGGAGGCCTGAGAACTGGACAAAGAGCACAGTGAGAGATCAGGAAGAGTTCAAGACCACAAAGGAATGACTGTGGTTATGGAATTCAACAGTGAAGGTGGGCAAAATGCCTGCAAAGCAGAAAAGTCCAGATATACCTCAACAAATACTAGTTCACGAACTAGACAGCACCCCCATTGCAGGAACCAGCAAGAACCTAGATGGTGAATGCATATGCAAGATAGTGCCTTCCTTACTACCTTGAAGTCACAACAGTGCCCACAGACTCCCAGATGATATCTTTGGTAGAATTAGGGGGAGAGGGAGGATGTTTGAAAGGCTGAGCATTTACCAGACAGATGTTAAACTGGAGAAGATTGAGTTTATAAGGATAAACAATAAATACATCGTATTTTCTTTGTACATCTGAGCCTTGCTTGATTAGCTTTGGCCTGTGCCATAACTCTACAAATTAACTTTGTTTCAATGAAATTAAGATATAAAACTCTCTGTCAGAACTTCTGAGAAGATGGCAGAATAGCATAGGTCAAATTCATTCCTGCTCCAAAGAACAGCTAGAGAAGGGACAGAGAAAAGACCAGGAGAGTGATTCCAGGATGTAAGTGACCTGGGAGGATCTTTTACACAACATAGGAAGGCCCTCATTGGAAAAAACAGAAGAATTGAGATGCAGAGAACCACAGACCAGCCAGCTAGTGCAAATAACCTAGCACACCCATTTCCAAACAGAGGCCTGGAGCCATCAAGAGTGCATGGACAGGAAGATTGGGACAAGGAAATATTTACCTCCACAAAGACCACAGAAGATCATTAACCATATGAAGATGCAGACAGATACAGCCCAGTCTAATGACCAAATTAAAACAGCAGAGAAGGCACAGACTTTGTAACAGCTAGTCAAAGATGTTCATATAACTTTACTAAATAAAATCAGTGGGATGGCTAATGATATGAAGAAATCAAGAAGACACTAGAAGACCATAAAAAAGAATTTGAAAGAATAAATAGAAGAATAGCAGATATCAGAGAGATTAAAGATGCTGTAAACCATATAAAAATATACTAGCAGCACACAACAGTAGATTGGAAGAGGCAGAAGAAAGAATAAGCAAACTAGAAGAACAGAAAACTGATTTTGAGCACACAAAAGAGTAAATGACAAAAAAGATGGAAAAATTTGAATTCTATGTCAGGGAAATTGTGGACAAAATAAAGCACACAAATATAAAACTGATCAGTGTCCCTGAAGGAGAAGAGAAGAGTAAAAGGCTAGGAAGAGTAATGGATGATATAATGGGGGAAAACTTCACAAATTTTATGAAAAACATAAATATGCAAACCACAGAAGCCCAATGAACTCTAAATAGAAAAAATCCAAATAAGCCTACTCCTAGATGCATACTTATCAGTCTATTAAATGTTGAAGAGAAACAGAAAATCCTGAAAGTGGTAAAAGAAAACAATCTACTACATACAAGGGAAATCACGTGAGACTGAGTTCAGACTACTCAACTGGCACTGTGGAGGAGAGAAGGCAGTGGTATGATATAATCAAGATCCCGAAAGCAAAAAACTTCCAGCCAAGAATTCTGTACCCAGCCAAATTGTCCTTCAAAACTTAGGGAGAGATTAAAATTTTCATAGAAAAGCAAAGGCTGAGAGAACATGTCAACAAGAGACCAACTTTACAAGAAATACTAGAGGGAGGTCTGCCACTGAAAAAAAAAAAAGACAGGAGAGGGAGGTCTAGAGGAGTGCACAGAATTGAAGAGTACCAGTAAGAGTGACTTAAAGAATAAAAAGAAAGAAGGAAAAGAACATATAGATCTAATAAACAAAATCCAAAGGATAAGATGGTGGATTCAAGAAATGCCTTTACAGTAATAACTTTGAATATTAACAGACTAAACTTACCAATCAAAAGATACAGGTTGGCAGAGTGGATTAAGAAATATAATCCAGTCCAGGTCAAGGTGGCGGCTTAACAATGTGCGCATTTTAGTTCATCCTGCAGAACAACTACTAAATAACCAGAAACAGTACAGAACAGCTCCTGGGGCCATGTCAGTGACTGGACACACAGTGTACCCCAGTCAGGACCAGCTGGACTGGCTGCGAGCCCCCACAGAACCGTGAGTTCCCAAAGCTGCGGCGGCTGGTGCCCCTCCCCCACAGGCTGCTTCCCAGAGGGGAAAGGAAAGGAAATTTACCAGCAGCAGGTACTGAGCACAATTAAATGCCAATTTTAATTAATTAACAATTAATTAATTAAGAATTAATTAACAATTTCTGACTACTAAAAATAGACCCCCAGCTTAGGTGAACCTGGTCAAAGTGGAGGTTGCTCATTTTTGCCCAGGCGCCAAGGGGGCAGGGCTGACAGAAAAAGGGGGGGAAAAAAAGAAGCAAACAGAGGTTTTTGTGGCTATGTTTCTACAAAGGCTTGACTGCCTTTGGATATAGCAACAGGACTTCTCAGGCTGCAACTGCCCCAGGCATAGGCAGAAGTGAGCTCTTTTGGGGGCTTGTCTGGAGCCTGTGCCTTCCCCAGGGGAGGGATGAAGCCCAACTCAGGTGGAATCCCTCTCTCAAGGAATTCGGACACCAGGGCTTGGTAATTTGAAGCCATTAAAACCAGCCTACAACCTCTCCTCTGTCTCCACCATGCCCCCAGCAGGGAGAGTCTGCCAAAGTTAAAGGTACCTCATCATCTTATGCTGGTGGGACCTGCAGTCAGACAAGTGCCACACACAGGGCAGGATAAGAAAAACAGAGTCCAGAGACTTCACAGGAATGTCTTTCAACCTGCTGGGTCTCACCCTCAGGGAAAACCGACACAGGTGACTCTTTCCTCCTGAAAGGAGGCCAGTTTTGTCTGGGAAAATCAGGCTAGGGTATATAACATCTAAGTAGACCCTCCTAAGTGTGTGTGGGGGGGAAAGCACCACACAAGCAGGGCAAGAAACAAGAAAACAAGAACTGAAAAATTCTCTGTTAAACAAAACTTAAGCTAAAGGTCCAGGAAAAGCTGAACAGAATGTCAAAGAACATATAGACAACAAATTCATTCAGCAAGAAAACCTTAGATAAAAGAAGTGAAAGCAATCTCCAGAATAAACTAATTAAGGTAATTAAATGCCTAGATGCCAGCAAAAAATAACAAATCACACTAAGGAAATTGAAGATATGGCCCAGTCAAAGGAACAAACCAACAATTCAAATGACATACAGGAGCTGAAACAACTAATTCAGAATATACGAACAGACATGGAAAACCTCATCAAAAACCAAATCAATGAATTGAGGGAGGATATAAAAAAGGCAAGGAAAGAAGAAACTGAAAGTCTGAAAAAACAAATCACAGAACTTATGGGAATGAAAGACACAGTAGAAGAGATGAAAAAAACAATGGAAAACTACAATGGTAGATGTTGAGAGACAGAACATAGGATTTCAAAACTGGAGGACAGAACATCTGAAATCCGACAAGAAACAGAAACTATAGGGAAAAAAATGGAAAAATATGAGCAGGGACTCAGGGAATTGAAAGACAATATGAAGCACACGAATATACATGTTGTGGGTGTCCCAGAAGGAGAAGAGAAGGGAAAAGGAGGAGAAAAACTAATGGAGGAAATTATCACTGAAAATTTCCCAACTCTTACAAAAGACTTAAAATTACAGATCCAAGAAGTGCAGCGTACCCCAAAGAGAGTAGATCCAAATAGACATACTCCAAGACATTTAATAATCAGAATGTTAGAAGTCAAAGAGAAAAAGAAGATCTTGAAAGCAGCAAGAGAAAAGCAATCCATCACATACAAGGGAAACTCAATAAGACTATGCGTAGATCTCTCAGCAGAAACCATGGAGGTGAGAAGACAGTGGGATAATGTATTTAAATTACTAAAAGAGAAAAACTGCCAACCAAGAATTCTATATCCAGCAAAATTGTCCTTCAAAAATGAGGGAGAAATTAAAACATTTTCAGACAAAAAATCACTGAGAGAATATGTGACCAAGAGAAGAGCTCTGCAAGAAATACTAAAGGGAACACTAGAGACAGATACGAAGACAGAAGAGAGAGGTGTGGAGAAGAGTGTAGAAAGGAAGACTGTGAGTAAAGGTAAAAAGAAGGAAAATTAGATATGACATATAAAATCCAGAAGGCAAAATAGTAGAATGAAGTACTACCCATGCAGTAATAACACTGAATGGTAATGGATTAAACTCTCCAATCAAAAGACATAGTCTGGCAGAATGGATTGAAAAACAGGACCCATCTATATGCTGTCTCTACTCAAAGGACATGAGGCCAAGGACACAAATGGACATTTACACACCAATGTTTATAGCAGCATTATTAACAATTACCAAGAGATGGAAACAGCCAAAATGTCCATCAACAGACAGTTGACTAAACAAACTGTGACATTTACATAAGATGGAATATTATGCAGCTGTAAGACAGAATAAAGTTATGAAGTATGTAACAACATGAATGGACCTTAAGGACATTATGCTGAGTGTGATTAGCCAGAAACAAAAGGACAAATACTGTATGGTCTCACTGATATGAACTGACATTAGTGAATAAGCTTGGAATATTTCCTTGGTAACAGAGACCATCAGGAGATAGAAATAGGGTAAGATATTGGGTAACTGGAGCTGAAGGGATACAGATTGTGCAACAGGACTGAATATAAAAACTCAGAAATGGACAGCACAATATTACCTAACTGTAATACAGTTATGCTAAAACACTGAATGAAGCTGCATATGAGAATGATAAAGGGAAGAGGGCTGGGGCATAAATGAAATCAGAAAGAAAGATAGACGATAAAGATTGAGATGGTATAATCTAGGAATGCCTAGAGTGTATAATGATAGTGACTAAATGTACGAATTAAAAAAATGTTTTTGCATGAGGAAGAACAAAAGAATGTCATTAGTGCAGTGTGCTGAAAATAGACAGTAATTAATATTTTAAAATTTCGACTTATGTGTGAGACTAAAGCAAAAAATGTTTATTTGGTCTAAATTTATACTTTGACTAGTGCATCTCCTAATATAACTTATGTAGATAGTTGAACACCTTAAGTACATGGAACTTTGTATAGGACATGAGATTTTGTTGGTTTGTCCAGGTGATGCCCTGATGAATCCCAGAGTGATTTGATCAGTGAGTGGAAAAGTATTTGAAAGTCCCCTTTGGGGAATGGTGAGAATGGGGGAAAATTCAACTTCCCCAAGTTGAATTCTTGGTATTCTTACAAGCAATGTGGGCAACCAGATCTATAGGCTGAGCCCCCAGTCTTGGGGTTTGTTCATATGAAACTTAACCCCACAGGGGATAGGTCAAGCCTACTTAAAATTAGGCCTAAGAGTCACCCCCAGGAGAACCTCTTTTGTTGCTCAGATGTGGCCTCTCTCTCCAGCCAACACAGCAAGCAAACTCACCACCCTCCCCCTGTCTACATGGAACATGACTCCCAGGGGTGTGGATCTTCCTGGCAACATGGAAGAAATCTCAGAATGAGCTGAGATTCAGCATCAAGGAATTGAGAAAACCTTCTTGACCAAAAGGGGGAAGAGTGAAATGAGACAAAGTGTCAATGACTGAGAGATTCCAAACAGAGTCGAGAGGTTATCCTGGAGGTTATTCTTACACATTAAGTAGATATCACCTTGTTAACCAAGATGTAATGGAGAGACTGGAGGAAACTGCCTGAAAATGTAGAGCTGTGTTCCAGTAGCCATGTTTCTTGAAGATGATTGAATAATGATATAGCTTTCACAATGTGACTGTGTGATTGTGAAAACCTTGTGTCTGATGCTCCTTTTATCTACCTTGTCAACAGACGAGTAGAACATATGGAATAAAAATAAATAATAGGGGGAACAAATGTTAAAATAAATTTAGTTTGAAATGCTAGTGATAAATGAAAGTGAGGGGTAAGGAGTATGGTATGTATTATCTTTTTTTCTCTGTTATTGTTTTATTTCTTTTTCTGTTGTCTTTTTATTTCTTTTTCTGAACTGATGCAGATGTTCTAAGAAATGATGAATGTGCAACTACGTGATGATATTGAGAATTACTGATTATATATGTAGGACGGAATGATATGTTAATGTTTTCGTTTGTTCTTAATTTTTTAAATTAATAAATAAATAAATAAAAAGAAATGTAATCCAGCTAAATGCTTCTTACAAGAGACTCATCTTAGACACAAGGATATAAATAGATTGAATGTGAAAGGATGAAAAAGATATCCCATGCAAGCTGTAATAAAAAAAAAGTAGGAGTAGCTATACTAATTTCAGACAAAAATAGACTTTAAATGTAAAGACATCATAGGAGACAAAGAAGAATATTATGTCAGTAAAAGGGACAATTAACCAAGAAGAAATAACAACTATATATGTTTATGCTCCCAATCAAGGGGCTCCAAAGTTCATGAGACAGACATTGTCAAAACAATGTGATAGATGTTTCAACAATAATAGTAGGAGACTTCAATACACCACTCTTCTCTGTAGACAGAACAACCAGACAGAGGATCAACAAAGCGATAGAGAAATTAAACAATTTGATAAATGAATTAGATCTAGCAGACATATGTAGGTTGTTACACTCAAAAGCAACAGGATATGCATTCTTCTCTAGTGCTTATGGAATGTTCTCCAAAATAGATCATAGGCTGGTGCACGAAACAAGTTTTTAAAAATTTTATAAATTTTAAAACACTGACATTATTCAAAGCACTTTCTCTGATCACAAAGGAGTAAAGCTTGAAATTGATAACCATCAAAGAACAAGAACTTTCCAAAATATGTGGATATTAAATAACACATTTTTAAACAATGAGTGGGTCAAAGAAGAAGTTGCTATAGAAATCAGTAGCTATCTGGAGATGAAAGAAAACAAGAATACAACATACTAGAACTTATGGGATGTGGCAAAGGCTGTGCTGAGAGGGAAATTTATTGCCTTAAATACTTATATTAAAAATGAAGAAAGCAAAAATTGAGGACTTATCTGCTCACCTGGAGGAACTTGAGAAAGAAGAGCAAACTAACCCTCCAAATCATATGATCATCTCGAGTGATGCTGAAAAAGCATTTGACAAAATTCAACATCCTTTTCTGACAAAAACACTTCAAAAAGTAGGAATCAATGATAACTTCCTCTATGTGACTAAAGGCATACACGAAAAACCCATGGCCAGCATACTCAATGGTGAGTATGCTGAAAGCTTTCACTCTGGAGATTGGGAACAAGACAAGGATGCCCTCTGTCGCCACATTGTACCAGAAGTTCTAGCTGGAGGAATCAGGCAGAAAAAAGAAACAAAAGGCATCCAAATTGGAAAGGAGGAAGTAAAACTTTCATTATTTGCATATGACATGATATTATACTTGGAAAATCCTCAGAAATCTACAACAAAGTTACTTGAACTAATAAATTCAGCAAGGTGACAGTTTATAAAATTAATGTGCAAAAGTCAGTAAGTTTCTATACATAAGCAATGACTTAACTGAGGAGTCAATTAAGGAAAAAATTCCATTCAAAATTGCAACTAAAAGAATCAAGTATCTAGGAATGAATTTAACTAGGGATGGAAAGGACTTGTACACACGGAACTACATAACATTGATAAAAAGAAATCAAAGAAGATCTAAATAGGTGGAAAGACATTCCTTGCTCATGGATAGGAAAGTTAAATGTAGTTAGGATGTCAATTCTACCCAAATTTATCTACAGATTCAACATAATACCAATCAAAATTCCAACAACCTACTTTGAAGACTTGGAAAAGCTAGTTACCCAATTCATCTGCAAGGGAAAGAGACCCTGTATAGCTAAATCACCCTAAAAAAGAAGAATGAAGTGGGAGGATTAACATTCTATGATTTTAAAACTTATTATAAAGCCAAAATGGTCAAAACAGCATGGTTCTGACACAAAGATAGAAGTATTGGCCAATGGAATCAAATCGAGAGCGCAGAAATAGACCACCAAATCTATGGTCAACTGATCTCTGACAAGGCCCCCAAATCCACTGAACTGGAAAAAAATAGTCTTTTCAATGAATGGGGAGAACTCGATATCAATAGCCAGCAGAATGACAGAGGACCCTGAGGTACACTCTATACAAAAATTGATTCAAATTGGATCCACACCTAAATATGAGAACCAGTACCATAAAGCTCCTAGAATAAAAGGTAGGGAAATATCAAGATCTAATAATAGGAAATAGCTTCCTAAATTTTACACCCAAAGCATAAACAAGAAAAGAAAAAAACAGATAAATGGAAACTCCTCAAAGTCAGATGCTTTCGTGCCTCAAAAGACTTTGTCAAAAAGGTGAAAATGCAACTAACTCAAAGAAAGAAAATATTTGGTAATCACACATCAGATAAAGGTTTGATATCCTGTATGCATAAAGAAATCATGCAACTCAACAACAAAAGAACAAGCAACCCAATTATAAAATGGTCTAAAGATATGAATAGACATTTTTCTGAAGAACAAATACGGATGGCCAAAAAGCACATGAGGAGATGCTCATTTTATTAGCTATAAGGGAAATGCAGATCAAGACTACAATGAGATACCACTTACACCTGTAAGAATGACTGCTATTAAACAAACAGGAAACTATAAATGTTGGAGAGGATGTGGAGAAATTAGGATACTTACGCATAGCTTGTGGGAATGTATAATGGTACAGTCGCTGTGGGAGACAGTCTGACATTTCCTCAGAAAACTAAATATTGAGTTGTCCTGTGACCTGGCAATACCACTGTTTGGTATATAACCAGGAGAGCTGAAAGCAGTGACACAAGCAGACATTTGCACACCGATGTTCATAGCAGCACTATTCAGAATCATTAAAAGATGGAAACAATCTGAGTACCCATCAACAGACGAGTGGATTGACAAAACGTGGCATATACATATAATAAAATATTATGCAGCAGTAAGACACAATGACATCCTGAACCACATGACAAGATGGATGAACCTTGAGGACATAATGCTGAGTGAAATAAGCCAGACACAAAAGGACAGAAACTATATGATTCCACTTTTATGACCATGGTAAAGGTAAAATCACAGACTTACAGAGCAGAATATAAGGGACTTAAAGATACACAGAAGCTTGAGATGGATGAACAGTTTGCTAATGAGGTTGAACTTAATTGTAAGTGAATAGACAGAAGTGAAGGCAGTTCACTAGTGGATCTATAAGTTATATTGCCGTATTGAAGGTGAACATGATTGAAAGGGGTTGTATGGACTCATGTGTTCCACCAATTAAAACTATAAATATAAAGAAGTTCTTGCATGAGCCACTGCAAAGACTAAGAAAAAAAAAGAAATTAAGATAATATCATTCTAGATGTGTCTATCTAAATTGCAATAAGTTACTATAAATGAAAAATTACACCTTTTTTATTTCACGCAGTATAATATATGACCTGTGTGACCTCAAAATCTTATTTATTAATGTTGAGAGATGACATCTCAATATTTTACTCAATTTACTAAAAAAAGTACTTAAACATTTGGCATGGAATTGCAGCTGATTAATACTCTATAAATAAAATGAACAAAAATACACCTTACAGTAAGTCCCAGAAAAATAAACAATGGTCATATTGTAGCTTTAAATATAGCCTGGGTAATTCAGGTATATTAGGAAGGAAATGTTGCAGAAGGTTTATGTGCTTTAGGAGCTGAATTCATAAGTTTTGCACATGAATAAAATAAAAGCTAGGGTCTTATAAGACTGACTATAAAAATACGTTTTTTAAAGAAAGTAAACAGCTAAACATGTACTTAAATGTGTATTCTTATCTCACTTTCTAGATATTTGTAATTTACAATTATATGAACTTACAGAAAATAAGCATAATCATTGAATTATATTTTAAGCTCTCTTTAACTTTCTTTTAACAAGAATTGATGACTGGTTTTATAATGAATCAATTTGAATTAAAATTTTTTGCTCTGTTCTTGTAATATCCGGTGGGAATGTTATATAGCATCAAATTACCAAGAAACTGAGAACAGCAAGAAGAGAGACCAGGATCAACTGAAAATTTAGCCTGTGACTAAACATCAACAAGAATTTGCAGGGGATGGGTAAAAGTAGAATGTCTTTAAAACTCTGCCTACCAGTTTCACTGAAAAAATGACAAAAACGGAATTTTTTAATGGTACCCCATCAATTTAAGTTATGTGTGGCCATTCAAAGCCCATACAGATGTGTAAATTCATTATGAGGTCTGTTATGTTTTATTTAATATCACACTATTCACCAAGGAGATAAACCTTTCTTGAGGGTTTTGCTCTATGATTGGGCTGTAAAGGTGAATGAGATCCTAGCGTATTCTTGAGGAACTTATTTGTGCAAGGGGGTGTTATGGATTGAATTATGCCCCCTCAAAAGATATGGAGTCCTAATCTGCAAAATGTAACTGTATTTGGAAGTAGGGTCATTACTGAGGGAATTAAACAAATTAAATGAGTGTACTAGAGTAGGGTGGGCCCTTACTCCAATATGTCTGGTGTCCTTATAAGGAGGGGAAATTCAGTGACAGAGACAGGTAAAAAAAAAAATGGCCATTTGACAAGGGAGGCAGCAATTGAAGTCCAAGGGTTGCCGACAAATCACCAGAAGCCAGAAGAGAGTGATAGCACAAATTCTTCCCTAGAGACGTCAGAGGAGGTGCGACCCTGTTGTCACCTTGATTTCAGACTTCTAACCTCCAGAACTGTGAGACAAAAACTTTCTGTCGTGTAAAGGCATCTGGTTTGTAGCACTTCATTACGACAACCCAGGGAAACTAAGATGGGGAAGAAAGAGAAGTAAAATGATTATACTTAGTGAATGAGGTCTGTAATGGAATTAAGGCTATGGCCTTTCTTTGTACAGGCTGAGTCGTGAGGCCAAGTGTTGCACCCCTAAGATGTGTATAAATTGTTGTGGTGTACAAACAAGGGGGATTGAGCTTGAGGGAGTCAGTGAAGATTTACAAGTAACGTGACCTTTCAGCTGGCACTTGAAGAACAAATAGGAATCCGTGACTGAGGCTGAAGCGTATGCAAATGTTTGGCAGAAAATAAGATCTATGGGAAGGGGATAGAGCTGCAAGTGTGCAGATGAAATAAATTATGGTGGGCTGTGCCTGAAATGCTAAGAACTTAGGATTTTGTGAGAAATGGAGAAACATAAGAGAGTTTGCAGAAGGGAGAAAGACATGATTGGTGTCTTACATACATAAATCTGGTAGGGAGGGGGACTAGTTAGAGGGGACTGCAGTAGAGGACCAAGCCAACTCCAACTCATTTTCCTGGACTTCTCAGCAACCATTGATATTATCGACCACTCTCTCTTTCTTGAAACATTATCTCTTGGCTTCTGTGACATCAAACTTTATCATAAAGTCATACGTTGATTTTTCTTCTGTTTTTTCTAGAGGCTTCTTTGGGGATTGTCTTCAAGATTGATGTCTCTCTGGATTCTAACATTGGCCCTTTGCCTTCTTGCTCTATGCCTTTGTCTGTCCATTATTTCATTTAAATGCCAATGACTCCCAGCTATACAACTCCTGTTCAGATGGTTCTAAACATTAACCCTAGAAGCACTAGACCTATGTGCATTTGGATGTCTCACTGAAGTCTAAAAAGGCAAATGGTCCAAAATGAATTCATGATTTTACAAAATGCCTTCAGAAGACACTTGGTGAAGATCTGCTTTGACAGATGCAGTCATTGTTAATTCTGTGCTGGTTATGAGGATGATAGCTCTAAATTTATTGGTTTTATTTCATTGCTTAATGAATATTTCTTGAAGACTCACAATTTGGAAGGAACTATGGGAATACAAAGACACTTTAAACAAGATTACTGTCTGCCCAGAATTTACAGTTCAGTTTAGAAGGAAAGGAAATTAAAATATATTTATCAAGAGCTTATGGTGTATGAGGAGCCATTGTGTGTATGTTATTTAGTTCTAATAACTCTATGTGTGGTTATTGTTGTCGGTGTTCAACTGAGGAACTTGAATCTTGGGGATGCGCCCCATAATACATAGAGAGCAATGGTGGAACACAATTTCTCCCCAGATTAGTTTGTCCCTAAAATCTACGCTCTTTTCTCTACATCACATGACTCTGAATTTCAGGATGAGTGGGAGTACAAAGGGGAAGTTTGGGGGGGAGGGTTGTAGCTATTCTGATCCCTGACAATTTTTAACCCATAAAAGCATCATTTTGCTACCGCCAGACTCTTTTCAATCCTACTCTCTTCCACCATCTAGAATCCACACCCCATTTCCGTTTCCTTCCTGTCTCTACCGAAAGTAGAGATGAAAAATTTACTTGTTGATTTCAGTGGATTGCATTTTATTTGTTGAAGTTACTTATGATACAGAAATTATATCTGAAAATAACTTGGAGTTATGGCCTCTTTAGGTAAGAATGATAAAAACTCAGTGGCTGCATCTTCTCAGTGTGTTGCCCAAATATCTGTTGAATACACAGAGTACACTGGGATCTTGTTCCCGGACAAAAAGAGCACTTTATGGTTTTGGTGATGATGATAATGAAGTGCAAGTCACTTAAATACTCTGAGAGTTATATTTATGGAGTGGGACATTTCCTTTAATGCTATTTTATAGGCAAGAGGGAAAAATCTGCAAACACATATTGAATAATGTACAAGTTTGTCAGAGTCTTGAGTTACTTTATGCTCAAAGTGCAAAAAGATATTGCATTAATATGGAGCATTTGCACTTTATACAAGCAGGGCTTGGGGAAGTTTCAAAATATCTGTGAAAGGGACTTTGTGAAGATGCTCTTACTGGAATGGTGAGTATATCACAATTTCCCCAGAGAGCAGTTTAGTAGACAAGGCTGATTCAGAGGCGGCTTTCGACATAGTAAGAAATCTTTTAACTTTAAAGTTTACTGTTGCAGGAATATGGGACAGTAGAATCAAGAGCAGACAGGATCTTTTGTCCTCATCACTTTGCCTAAAGCTCAAGCACTTCTTCCAGGACAGATCAGAGAACAAAGCCTGGATCTGAGAGCAGAGCTGTGAATAGAAATAGTAATCAAATTTGTTTTGAGGAAAGTTACTCCTCTGCTGAACAAAATCATCTATGAACTTTGTCTTAGACCATTCTAGCTAGCAAAATAAGAATCAGGTCCTTGCGACATTAGTCCTTAGATACTTACTGCTTCTTCCTCCTCCCCTGATTTGAGTGACAGGATCACACCTTACGAATGAAAGATTCTTAGTGATCAGCTAATTTCTCCATCATTCCCGACTAAGAAACTTGAAGCTTGTTATATCTGGTTGGGCCACATATACAACCGTGGTGGAGTTAATTTCCAGATGCTGTGACCACATCCCTTCTGGGGATGTGTTTCTAACTGCCCCTTCACAAATAAACTATTGGTAGAGGAGGTTTCATCCTGTCTTCTACATCATTGGCTTAAAAATGTAGATGTTTCTCTCATTTCATTTATTTATTTGTTTAGCAAAAAATATTGGTGTCTGAGTAATGTGGTCTGCACTGGGAATAAAAGTTGGTCAAAAGCAGACAAAGTCCCTATTCTCAAGGTGATTACAGTTTAGGATTTTATTATAATAAGTTTTATAATAATTTAATTATCATATGTCATGGTCAGGTTCATGTGCCAACTTGGCCAGGTGGTGGTACCCGTCTGTCTGGTTGGGCAAGTTGCTATGAGGACATTTCATTGAATTAAATCATGATCATGTCACATCAGCTCATCCACAGCTGATTCCATTTGTAATGGAAGGCTTTTAAGGAGTTTCAGAAGAGACAGTTTCTCTTCTTCCTGCTTCGGCCAGCGAGCCTCTCCTGTAGAGTTTGTCCAGACCCTCCATCGGAGTCATCAGCTTCATAGCCTGCCCTACAGATTTGGACTCTATGTTCCCACGGTTATGTGAGACATTTTTATTAATTTTATATCTACAGATATTTCCTGTTGATTCTGTTTCTCTAGAGAACCGTAATAAATTATTTAAGGCCTTTTTCTATACAGTCTTGACAATGAAGGGTCCTATGCTTGATTTAATGCTCTCTTGTCACCATCTTAAAATACTTAATGATACTTTTTTAATCAGAGAAGTTGTGGGCTTACAGAACACACATAAAATGCATAAAATCCAGGATTCCCATATACCACCCTATTATTAACCCTTTCCCTTGGTACAGTCCATTTCTTTCAGCTGATGAAAGCCATTTTAAAAATTGTATTATTAATTAGTTCATGGTTTAACTTAGGGTTCACTATTCTTGTTGTGCAGTTCCACGGATTTTTTTTTTTAAGTTTTATTTACAATGTAACAATAATTCTGGCATTTATAATCACCAAAATGGTTAACTTTACTGAAGGTCTTTATTTTGTTTATGTCACTTTGAACCCCTGTCTAGTGTCCTTTCCTTTCACCCTTTAGCACTGCTTGTAGGGCAGGTCTAGTGGTGATGGACTTTCTTAGCTTTGATTTATCTGGGCATGTCTTGCTCTCTCCCTCATTTTTGGAAGAAAGTCTGTCCAGATATAAAATTCTGGCATTGACAATTGTTTCCTTTTAGCACTTTAAGTAATTCAACCCATTGCCTTTCTGCCTCAATGGTTTCTGATGAGAAATTATTCTTTTATTTGGAGGCATTTAAGTGTATATCAAATACCATCATTTTGGTGACAAGAGAGCATTAAATCATTTTGGTGACAAGAGAGCATTAAATCAAGCAACAATAAATAACATTGTATGTAGTTTCTTTTTTCTTTCATTCCACAGTGTCCTTAGAGATTAAAGCGTTGGAACTGTATAATTGAAGGGGTGATGCTTTTCTTTTGTGTTGAGAAAGATAAGAAATAGACTCACATATTTTGGGTCACTCAGATTTATCCTAGAATCCCAATTGACTGTAAGGACCAGTGTGGAGCAAGGAAATGAGTAAGCTCACCACAAAGGCAAATCAAACACAATTTGTCATCTGATACGTGGTGCAAAGGTGTTTGCTCTACTCTTTGTTAAAAAGAAAATAGAGGGAAGTAGTTGTGTACATACACTTATGCACAGTCTTACATATACATGAAGAGAAGAAACACTGAACCATTGGCAACATTTCGAAATGTATTTTTTCCAAGTTTAAATAACACTTAATTTATCACGTTTTTCATGTTGGCCTTCTGGAATCCCAAAATATGGGTTCATCATGACAATGGCCACAATAAATATCTTGCAATATAAAAAGAAGAATTATTTTTGCCCAATTTTGTGATAGCTCCGTTTTGGTTAGATTTTGGTGAAGGAAGAATTTCTTTTCTTCCTTCCTATAATAGTGGGTTTGGAAACAAAAAGTGGGTTTGCTTTTACTGGAAGAAAAGCCTGTGCCATTTTATCCTTCTTGGGTTTCTTCCCTAAGGGGCTGTGGATGCGCAGGTGGGGGCTGATATTCCCGCTGAGAGTCTGTGTAGCTATCATGGGAATGTCTCTAATGAAGGACAAGCAGGATCTAATGAAGATCAGGATACAGTAAAGCAGTTAAATCAAGCCCTGCATGCTTCTTCTGGATTTCAATTTTTCTAGGCAGCCTACTAGATTTTGAATTACCAGCAGCTGCTCACTTGCTCACTTTCTTGTCCGCCACAGCTGCCAGCAGCTGTTCTCTCTTTCTAGTCCATATCCAGATGCAAACAGCTGTTCTCCCTTTCTTTATAATTGTCAGCAGCAACTCATTTTGCCCCAAACACATGGACACCTGCAGCAATCGGAATTTTATTTTTCAGTTGTGGGGAAAAAACTGGACAGCTTTAGGAGAGCTGGATGGAGGAAGGGAAAGGAGTGAGAGGTGGTTAGATGTGGAAGAAGCCTGTGTTGGCAAGTTGAAAGGTGGATGGGATCTTTTCTAGTTGCTTTTTCAGAGGCTGTGGTAACAGAAAAAGTCTATGGTAACAAAAACCCACACCTTTTTTCCTACTATAACATTCACCTTGGAATGCAAGGAATAATCATGGCCAAGAAATACACCCAGGAAATTGAGCACCCAGGCAGAAATTTTGATGGTGCTTTAAGGGTCTTGTCTTTATTAAATGTTCTTAATAAATATTCATGAAAACATCCATTATATGCCAGGCACTATACTGGACACATAATAGGTGCTAAATAAATGACTAAACAAACAAACGGGTTTATGGATGTGTTAATACATATACACAGACATATAAATGCATGCTTATCAGTCTTGTCTTGTTAATAATATTGAAAGCTAACATTTTAAATTATTTTTTTCTGTTTAGTTCACCCTTTTTCTCTCAGATCATTGTGTTTGGGTACCTTTAGATAATCTTCTTGACCAAGAAATCTAACTGGCTCCTCGCTGTCTTTTGTTGTGGTGACTAGTGAAAGGAAGGCAGAAATGGGAAGGGAACTCACATTTATTGAGCCTGCACTGTGCAATTGTTCTTTACATCAGTTATCTCATTTCACCATCATTAGAAACTTCAGAAATTGACACTACTGTTCCTAACTAGCTGATGAGGAAACGGAGATTGGAAACATGTTATTGCTTACAGAAGGTCACACAGCCAGGGGGTGACAGAGCCAGCACTGGACACAGACTCCTACTGCAGAGCGCAAGCTCTTCCCACTTCACTGCTTCTTTACACTTTCTCTTCCTGCTATTCAGGCAGCAGAGAGTTTTAGTTGTAATAATTGAGTTGTGGGAGGAGACATAGAACTGGTCCAAAGGCAAACTTCATCTCATCTTTTGAAGCTACAGGGTACTGTCATAAAGGATGAAATAAAAGAAGAGATGCTGAGGGCTCATGGCTAAAGTTGCTGTCACAAATAAAATCTTTGCACCCTGAGGCTGTCCTCTGTTAAGAGTGGGTTTGAAAGAGTGCTTGACTAAACTGTGTAAGGACTTGATACCCTCATTTTACACCCTAACTCCATCCATTAGTATCCAAACAATGCTAGTGATTATCCTTTGAGAGAACTGGCTGAGGCTCAGAAGGAAACTTCCTATGGTTTAGGGAGCCATTAAGAAAAAGCTCCTTATTCTTGTAAAAATTTCCTGAACTTTCAAGGCTGGGTTTCTGTAGCTGGCCAAGAGTCAGCCTCAGTTAGGATCCTGCCAAATTGAGCATCAACAGCTCATTTGGCTTGGAAGAAAAAGAAATGGGAAACAACTGACGTTTGTATACTTGAAATTATGAGCTGTTTCTCTAACAAAGAGACCAAACACTTTCGGCTTGTTTTACAGTAAACATACACATTGAACAATCTGGTTGGCTAGCAGCTGGGTGTGCATATGTGGGGCATATGTGAACACATATGGATGCATAAAAACTCACATATGTTCACTTAAAAGGACACTGTCAAGTCATTTTATGGCTTTTTTTGTTCTCTGGGCTCCATTGTTTATAAAATCCTCTTAGAAGCTTAAAAATACAATTTCTTAACCTACTGATTTTTGTTCTTTCTATTTTTTTTTTTAGCTAGTGTTTTGAATGGCTCTCAAATAAATGGGACTGGTTCTATTTAATATCAAATCCTACTTGAATTTATACAGCAGCACATCATCCAGCCAGAAGTAAGGCACTAAAAGGGAGGCCATTCCTCATGAAGGGAAACAGAACCATATTCTCCTTTCAGAGTAGATATTCCAGAAGTGCATAGAACTAACACGATGATTTTCTGGCATTCCAGCATTTTTAATTAATGTTGGACCTCGTACACGAGGGTGGCTATAATAAATTCTGTTTCCCCATTTTCTAAAATATTTATCAGCCTTAGCTGTTAGCTTTTCCACCAAGTAAAAATCTCTTAAAAAGCCTTGATTTAGGCAAAAGCTGTGAAGAATCAAATCCAAATGGCCAAAAAACTTGAAAAGATGTACAAAATCACAACCCACTGGGAAAACAAAAACTGAAATAATGATGAGCTATCACTTTACAACATCAGGCTGGCAAAAAGCATAACACACATTGCTACAGGAGATGTGGGGAAAAGGGCACTTTCAGAAATTGCGGGTAGAAACGGACATTTTTAACAGTTTTTTGAAAATAAGTCTGATAATATTTATTCAAATTAAAAATATATGCTTATATTTAATCCAGCATCTCCCATTTAGGAATCTAACCCATAGAAATAGGGCATAAGGAGATAGACACAGGATTTCTACAGTGGCATTATATATTATGGCCCAAACAATTGAAAACAAAAGAAAACACTTGAAATCAGGTGAGTCCCTTCAATAAGGAACTGTTGTTGAAGACATCAAAGTTTGTCTATACTATGCAATATTATGTATCCTCTTAAAAAAGTTAGTTAGAGCATTACCAGTTGACTTAGAAGGGTTATGACCAGGTATTGTTGAAGGAGAAAAGCAAGATGCATAAAGAATATATAATCTGACCCTAGTATATGAAGCAATGACCCCAAATACTTTCATATGTATACTTTTGCCTCTCTGTAATTTGTCTCTCTGTAGATACATTTGTATAGGGTTATGTGGTGATGGAGAAAAATATGGATGAATATATACTAGGTTGTTAAAACAGCTTCTCCAGGAGGATCTGGGAGGAGTTGTGGTGACGGTAGCTGAGGAAGCTCATAAAAAGAAAAGACTGATAGAGGAAAAATCCAGTATGAATGATATGATCACTTTTTATTAGTTGTGTGTTTATATGCAAATGAATGTTTGAAATAATAAGAGATAATTAAAAGAAATAATAATAATTCTATTCCTAGTTTTGGGGATCTCCATTGATAGAGATAAAGAGGATGTGAAGGTTTTGGAAGAAGCCAGATAATCATGGAAAAAACTTGTCGAGAGTTGGCAGAGGACCTTCATGACTTTAAGGTTTCCAATACAAGATCAAGAAAGGCAGGTTGCATTCAATCATTTCAGGGTACTGGTGCCACCAAGCGGTGCCTGGAGCAATTGTTGGTGATATTTTATTACCCCATCAGTGAAAGAACCTCCTGGCCTTATCTAGGCCTTACACAGAGACAAGTGTGTATAGAGGGCTCCAATTCTCGCTGGGATAAAAGTACACACCTGTGAGGGTGGGCGTCACGTGAACAGGAAGTATGAAAAATAGGCACGGAACAAACAGCGTTTGCCCTAGATCTGAGCTCACCTTGGTTTCTCCTGTGAGCAGGTGCTCTGCTATGCCTGACCTTTACCTGTCAAGACACATGAAATGCATTCAATATTTTCTAAGAACTTGGACTAGTTTTATCGACTGTCTGATTTCTTCAATTGCCTGATCTCGTATATTGGTTCTCACAATTGCTCCATTCTAGCTTGGCCTCTCATTATTTCTTTCTTGGTGTTATGCACTTTCATGGGCTTACCTAACTTCAGTCTCTCTTTGCTTTAATCCAGCCATGACCTGCTTCTATACCAAGCATCTGAAGTTCTGGTCATTTAGAAATATGGCTAAAAAGGCTTCGATTGTTTCTGGTCACCCATCAGAACTAAAGCTCTTAATAAGGTGGTCATATGTCTCAGGTTGTCTGGGATGATCCTGGTTTTCTCCTGTCGATGATCTCTGGGCATAATTATTAAATGCAGCTCTTTTGTTTTCCCTCAAAAGTTGTCCCAGTATTATATGTTTACCTTACCCCTTAAATACTTGGTTTCCCTGCCTTTCGTACAACAGGTAAGTCAGCACAGGATGTCTAAAGTTCATGATGGAGGGTAGAACTAAAATGAGATGGAGAGGACTTATGTGTCCAAGTGAGAACACATATTCTTAAATGTGTTTTTCTCTGAGCATTCAAAGTTAAATATAAGTTATTTGGGGCTTTTCACCCTATTTCAAATTTGTTTTCCTCTGCCGTTTAAATGAGAAGTGAAATTGTTGTTCAGACTCTAGCAAGAAAAATCAACCATTGTATTTTTTATTTAGTACTTTCTCTTTTTTCAAAAATAGTAAGAGCGCTGTTTGGGACCTCAGGGACACCACTCCCATAATGCAGAACAGGCCGACATTCTACACGTTTTGAGGAGACAGAAACTCTTAGGCTGCGAACTCCTTTAGCGCCAAAGCCCATACTTTATTGTAAGCAGCAATTAGTAGAGTGCTTGCTGCATGCCCGCTCTGAAGTAGAATTTAGAGCAGTCTCTGCCAGTTCATAGAATTTTCTGTATCTGCTTTCTACGTTTAGGTGGTTTTAACAGATTGAATGTACACCATTTAAGCTCTCCATCAGTAGGAATGCATTAGGAGTTTTTTTTTTTTTCTGTAGTAGAAAACATTTTTTTTCACCCATTTTCTCGTATGTGGCCCTTTTTATAACCAGTTAAGTACATTTTCAAGAAAATGTAGTCTGTGCTATTGAAAAAAATTTTGTGTGATAACCAACTGCTGTGTGCAGGAGTGGAGCTGCGGCCTCATTAACACCAGGTGCTCACTAAATGACCAGTCATTTGATGCCAAAATACTCCATATCATCCTTCACAGCTCTTTTTCCTTCTTGTATGCTCTAGACCTGAGCCACTCCAAAGTGCAGGACGTTGGAGTTCAATTTAAGCTACCTTCTAACTAGTTGAAAGTCATTAATTCATTCATCGTCATCCATGTACTGCTCATATGTTCGGCCGGGTGTTGAGTAGACACCGAAGGGAATTCCTAGAGAGGGATTTCCCAGCAGATACATGAACATCTGTGCATTCACATGCACAACCATGCACAAACACATGCACACTCAGGCCAGCTTTAGCTTGTCATGTCAATGGACCATGAGTAAACTTCCCTTATTATCTTCTTTTCAAGTTAACTTATTTCATGAACTTTTTCCTGATTGCACGGGCAGCATCAGGAGAAGATTCAGGTTTTAGACTTGATGGCATGTCTACATTTATTCAGCATTCTGTGATCTATCAGCTTTCTTTGAAAATTTTTCCTTTTACTCCAAGTATGTGTTTAGTGCATTTGCATAATTTAGATACAGGGGCAAGATGTTTATGCCTCATATTTGTTAAAACGTCCTAGATTGTGAGGTCTTTCAGATCAAGGACAGTATATTATTTAATACACAGGCCCTGGAGTCTGATTTCCTGGATTTGAATCCCAGATCTTTCATTCATCCAGCTATGTGACCTTGGAAAAGGATGTGACCTGTTCTTGTTCAAATCTCAGATTTCTTAATTGCATAGTGGGGTGAAAAAATCTATCTCCAGGGTTTTTGTTTATTTTTTAATGCATTATGGGGATAAAATTCACATACCTCAAAATTCACCCTTTTAAATTATACAAGTCAGCATTTTTTAATTATAGTAGCAGAGTTGTACCATCCCCACAATCGAATTTTAGAACATTTTAATCACCCCTAACAGCCTTGAACCCATTAATCATCACACCCCATTCCTACTCATGGATTTTTTTTTTTTTGAGAATTAAATGATTTGATATGAGGAGCACTCAGAATATTGTCTGAGGCTTAATGTTCTGTAAGTGCTTGCCATTATTCCTGTTGGTATTATGACCATCAATATCACTAGTATGATCTTGACCCTCACAGCCAGCATAGCACCTGACAGTCACGAGGTCCCTGCTGAATAAATGACATGATGAAAGATAGTGGAATTCTAAATAATGCTGAGAGAAATGCCCTACATTATGTATACTGCAGACATAATCCAAAACACAAAGAATCTGTGTTAGACACAGTGCTTTGTGAAGAAAGTTATTTTAAAATGGGTTTTTATTGCAGTGGCTTGCTGTAATGGTGATGTACTGTGTTCCAGGAAAACTCATCCCAAGTTCTGTAGGCCAATAAGTGGACTTGTGACTTAGGGGAGGCCACAGACCCTGAGCCTCTGCAAATGGGATTGGATTTACTAAATGATTTCTAAATCTACTCTTCTTTCTGACATTCTATGATTTTACCAAATAATAAAAGCCATACGAATTTTATGTATTATTTACGTTTTACAACCTCAGAATAAAAGCCATATGTCACTCATTTTACTTCTCCTTTGGGACAGTTTCCAAAGTGTCTTGCATTCTCAGAGAGAACCTAAGTGTGGCTCATTCCCAACCTTAAATCCTCCATCAACTTCGCTTGGGCTATAAGATAAAGTCCACATTCCTTGGCAGAGCATCCAAAATAATGTGGATCTCTTCTGCCTGTGAAGTATCTATTTTCAGTTCTGGGAACTGTACGCTCATTTTACTTTGGAGAACTACCCAGATCTTACGGGCTATGTCTGTTTGTTCCTATTAAGAAGGTTTTCTGTTTGCTTCTATTACCTAGACCCCTTTAGATGTCCTGGATTCTTTCAGATACTTGTTTATTCAATGTTTTATTTACTTCTGTGACTATCTATACCCTTCTGTTCTAGTTTGCTGGCTGCTGGAATGCAATATACCAGAGACGGAATGGCTTTTAAAAGGGGGAATTTAATAAGGTGCTAGTTTACAGTTCTAAGGCCAAGAAAATGTCCCAATTAAAACAAGTCTATAGAAATGTCCAATCACAGGCATCCAGGGAAAGATACCTTGATTCAAGAAAGCCAGTGAGATTCAGGGTCTCTTTCTCTCAAGTGAGAAGGCATATGGTGAACACGGTCAGGGCTTCTCTCTTGGCTGGAAGGGCACATGGCAAACACAGCATCATCTGCTAGCTTTCTCCCTCCACCTCGGGCTTCATGAAACTCCACGGAAGGCATTTTCCTCTTTTCATCTCCAAAGGTCGCTGGCTAGTGGACTCTGCTTCTCGTGGCTGTGTCATTCCACTCTGCTCTCTCTGAATCTCTTTCTTTCTCCAAAATGTTCCCTCTTTTATAGGACTCCAGAAACTAATCAAGACCCACCCACATGGGCGGAGACATGCCGCCACCTAATCCAGTTTAACAACCACTCTTCATTGGGTTACATCTCCAGGGAGATGATCTAATTACAGATTCAAACGTACAGTATTGAATAGGGGTTATTCTACCTTTACAAAATGAGATTTAGATTAAAACATGGCTTTTCTAGGGGACATACATCCTTTCAAACCAGCACACCTTCCCATAAATTGTCTTTTCCTTTTCCCTCTTCTCTATGAATCAAGTTAGCAGAACTCTGTTTCTGCTGATTACAGCCAAAAAATTCTGAAACAATTTCTTTTTCATGATCTGAGCCAAGTCTAGTTTTCCAATTCCTATCCTTTAATTTAGGTTCCTATGTGATTTCTCACGTTCTCCTGCCAAAAATGTCTCTCCTGCCCTCATCTGCCTAGTGGACTCCTGTTACTCCAAGGCTTGGTTTAGTTGGCTTTTTGGTGAGTCTTCCCGCAGCCTCCTTCGATACAATTATAAGCCCTACTTTTCTGATTCCTCTTGCATCTGTACACAACAATATTGACAGCATTTATTACATGCCCCAAACACTTCTAAGCATTTTACATACATTAGCTTACTTAATTATTCTTGCCTAATAAGGGGCAAGTCATTTATTGCCATTCCATTTTACATTTGATGAAACAGACCCAGGATGGTTAAGACCCCCTAGGAGCTGAAACTAGTTAGTCAGATTGTGAACCACCGGGTTATACTGTCTGTCAGGGGTTCATTAATAAAGCCCTTTTAAATTTATCAACAAGCTTGTCTTTATCTCTAGGCTAAGAATCTATTGAGGGCAGAGATTTTCGCTCAGTTCAACTTTGTAACTCCTGACTATAGCCTCTGCCTGGCACATAGGAATGAAGACTCAATGAAAGAATGAACCAATGAACAAATTCCCCTGCACTTAATCACTTACTTTATGCATGTAATTATTTTTCTTTCCCCATTCTAAGAAGCACAGTGTAAAAAATGTTTCTGAACTTAGAAAATATCTAAGTTGATTTGTATATTCAATCTGCATATCTGTTGATTTGTATAGTCAATCAGGTGGCACCTTGTCCCTAACTCAGCCTGAATAGTTGATATTACAGTGGTGCCTACCATATTCTATGGCCTCATGGAATCGAAGAAACATGAGGATCATTTGTTTAGAGCCTATGCTCCAACAATGGCAACTGAGCTCCTTTTTGTTGGTATCTCCCTTCTGAAACTTTGTCTCTCTCTATAACACCTGGCTCACTCTTGCTGCATTTCATTGTACTATTTATTTCAGCGTATCTCATCTTTTCCCCCAAAATGCAAGACCACAACCAATGTAAACTGATGTGGCCTTTGGAAGAGGCTTAGACAGGTTCAAACAGACATCAGGGAAAAAATAATTCAGCTGACAACATTTTTTTACCATTGGTTGGTGAGAAGTAAAGCCCATAAAAAAAAAGGAGGCCTTTCTTTGAATTCTGCCTCTACCTGAATCAAAGTATAGATTACCAGGCTTTCAGTCACATTGCCTCTCTTCTCTATTTTCATCATAGCTTACCCATTTTTGAATGTGAGCCATTTTTGAAGAATATGCTCAGGAAGGTCAACAACTTTTCTCCCTGTTGCCTCCTAGTTCTAGTTCTGAATAATGGGATCAATGTGGTTTCCTTCATCTGTCCCTTAACCAAAACCTATATTAGGATGACATGGCAACTGGATGTTATAGATTCTGTTGCTGAAATGGTTCTTGGATGTGTTCTGATTGCCTTTCCTTTCCCAGAGAAATAGCCTCTATTGCTGAACTTGCTCTTTGCTTCTATTTAGTCTCTCTAGACCTCCCTTTGTACCAATTTAGACTAGTTACTGTAGTAAAAACAATCCAATCTACTCATTCACTTGTTTAAAATACTTCTGCTACCTCTCTGTTACTTTCCACATGGTAAGTGGATGTTCCCTATCTGGTTTCTGATGGGGCTTTAGGGAAAGATCCTATATCGTATTTCCTTACGGTTGTGATGTCATGGATATTAAGTCACCCTGTCGATTTAATGGAAGCTTTCTAGGGAGAAACAAAATAATAAAAGGCTGGCATTTATTTTTAAAACAAGGATATTCAATGCTTTCTGAGACCATGGTAGTTAATATGTGGTAAGTAATTTTCCAAAGTTGAATTCCTTAGGATCAGCTGGAGATACTGTTGTGAGTGAATGCTCAACTAGAGTAGGCTCCAACAGAGATGACTTTTTTTTTCCCTTAGGGTTTGATTGTTATTTGCAGGCAAAGGAAATGAAGCAAATTGTTTCTGTTCCATGGAAAGTAATTAACTGGTTTACCTCACTTATGTGTGAAAAAGTGGGACCCATTTTCCTGATGGAAATATTAAAACTAGTTTTTTAACATTTTGACAGGTTTTGAAATGAAACTCAGCAAAGCTTCCTCACATCTAGGGGAAATGCGGTGTTGATCAGGATTCTGGATGGTCTATGTGGTGATGGAAGGACTAGTCCCCTGGGAAGAAGCCATGGAGGTCACCTGAAAGACAGCATCTGTGATCCCTGAGAGGCAGGACTCTGTAATGGGTGGAATGTGCTCCCCTAAAGACATGTTCAAGTCTGTGTGTGAACGTGACCTCATTTGGAAACAGGTTTTTGAAGATATTGTTAGTAAGGAGGACAAACTAGAGTCCTTAATCCAATGTGTTGGGTGTCCTTATAAGACCAGAAAATGTAGACATGCAGAGACACAAGTTGATATGTGACCACTAAGGCAGAGATTAAAACCCAAAGATTTCTGGCTAACCAGAAGCCAGGAATAATTTCTTCCCTACGGAATTCATAGGAAGCATGACCTTGCCAACGCTTTGATTTTGGACCTCCAGAACTGCATACAATCAAGTTCTGTTGTTTACGGCCCTCAGTTTGATAAGATGCTATGGCAACCTGGGAAACTAAGATAGACCCTCTGCTCCAGCTGCCCCCATAGCCCGTTTAGATGAGGGGGAACTCTAGAGGAAGGGGACTTTCCCATTCTCCAGACCTTCACAGCTAAAGAAGCTGAAGCCCAGAGGATTCTTTTTAAAAGCAAATCTGTAGTTATCTAGAACTTGGAACATTCTTTTCCCTATTTCACTTTTTACCAGTCATCTCTGGTAAAAAGAGATGTTTTAAGACTAGTGCTGATTTAAGCCAAGTATAAGTCCCCTCACCTCCACTTCTTCCCACCCCTGAAAACAATAACAAAAGTGATAGCTGTTTTAAGGATATTGTCTCTGCTATTATGTAGCATAAGCTGAAGCTTAAATTCTCAGTATTCCATCTTGTAGTAAGTTAGATTTGGAATTTAGGAACTATTTCAGTTTTCCCTTGGTCCATTATCTCTGGCCTCAAATGAACTTTAGATCCTTCATAGAAGGTTCCTTTTTTTTTTGCTTAAACAATGGAAATTTATTAGCTTATGGTTTTTATTTTTTTTTAAACATAACAACATGCAAGCATGAACATTCTTACCATATGATCATTCCATTCTTGGTATATAATCAATAACTCACAATATCATCACATAGTTGTATATTCATCACCATGATCGATCATTTCTTAGAACATTGCATCAATTCAGAAAACGAAATAAAAAGAAAAAAGAAAAAAATTCATACATACCATACCCCTTACCCCTCCCTCTCATTGACTGCTAGTATTTCTATCTACCCAGTATATTTTAACCTTTGTTTCCCCTATTTTTTTCTATACCCCTTACCATTCCCTTTCATGATCACTAACATTTCAATGTACTAAATTTATTTTAACATTTGTTCCCTCTATTATTTATTTATTTTTAATCCATAAGTTTTACTTATCTGTTGATAAGGTAGATAAAAGGAGCATCAGACACAAGGTTTTCACAATCACACAGTCACATTGCAAAAGCTATATCATTATACATTCATCTTCAAGAAACATGGCTACTGGAACACAGCTATATATTTTCAGGAACTTCCTTCCAGCCTCTCCAAAATACCTTATCTAAAAAAGTGAAAGCTATATAATGTGTAAGAATGACCTCTAGGATAACCTCTCAACTCTGAAATCTCTCAGTCATTGACAGTTTATTTTGTCTCATTTCTCTCTTCCCCACTTTGGTCTAGAAGGTTTTCTCAATCCCTTGATGCTGAGTCCCAGCTCATTCCAGGATTTCTGTCCCATGTTGCCAGGAAGGTTTACACCCCTGGGAGTCATGACCCACGTACAGAAGGGGAAGACAGTGAGTTTGCTTGCTGAGAGAGAGAGGCCACATCTGAGCAACAAAAGAGGTTCTCTGGGGGTGACTCTTAGGCCTAATTTTAAGTAGGTTTAGGTTATCCTTTGCAGGGATAAGTTTCACATGAACAAACCCCAAAAATGAGAGCTCGGCCCTATTGCTTTGGTTGTCCCCACTGCTCGTGAGAATATCAGGAATTCTCCACATGGGGAAGTTGAACTCCCCCCCCTTCATAGAAGGTACATTTAAGTGCACTTTCCAACAACAGTGACTCCTTTAATGGGCTGTCACGTGGCTACTCTCATGTGACATAGCAAAGAAAGCTCAACCTCTGGCCAGAATCTGAATTCCCACATGAAAACAAGAATGAACCATATGAAAATATCTTTATGGAGACAATAAGTAAGAAGAAATCCCAATGGACCAAATTGTTTGTCTCTGCTTTCAGGGTTTAAGAGAAAGGGGCAAGTGACCATCATATAACTTTACAACTGTAATTTATTTACATTTTATAAAGCAAGCAAATGGCTTTTGAGGTATATCTTATATGTTTCTTCCTTTATCTAGACCAGGTGGAAAAAAAGAACAGTTTCTGGCACATTTTAGTACTCAATATTTCTTAAGTGAATAAGTCATAATTATTCTCTTTAGACATTTAACTGACTTTCCTACACCTCAATCTTTTAGGGACACTACATTTTCTATATTTACCTATCATTAATGTCCAGAATATTAAATGCTCATTATAATGTTTAACACATACACATAGGAATATATATAATTTCCACACAATAGTCTGAGAGTTATATGTTATTATTATTATGGTTTTAAATATAGGAGACTAAGCCACAGATGGAGAAGTTAAAAAATCTTGCTAAAGTCACATGGCTGGTAAGTAACAGAGCCGGGATTTGAATCCAGACATCATCACTGTTAGATCCTCAGTTACCAAGGTAAATCTTTAAATCTGTTTTTCCAGGCCTGCTTACTGAAGCAGGAAAGTGAATCCAGGTCTTTCAGTGACTGGAGTAAGGGAATTGTGATACGATCTCAGTTAACCAAAAAAATCAATGACTATGAGCTCTATTCTGATTTAACATGGCTTTCGTATAGAGAAGGGTATAATCAGTCTCTGAAGAGGGGTTAGCATCATTTGGAATCCTGCTCTGTGCCACACACCATCCTGGGACCCCTTATAGCAGTATATTGTGGAATCCTTACAACAAGACTATGAGTAGGAATTCCTACCCTCATTTTACAGATGAGGAAATTTGGCTTGGAGGATTGGTGTCACTCTGCACGATTGGTTGATGGCTGAGCTGGAATTCAAATATGTTCTGTATAACTCTAAAGCTCATTCTGCTGCTGGTGTAGCATATAAGACATTTCTAATTGATCTATCTTTCCAACATTGTTAGTGGCAACATGATAATCAATGTGTATTTTTTTTTCAGTTCCAAGTTCAGTTTTTTTAAAAAGCAGTTTTATTGAGAAATATTCACATAACATGCAATCTATCCAAAGTATACAATCAATGGTTTTTAATATAATCACAGTTATGGATTCATCACCACAAACAACTTTAGAGCATTTTCAATACTCCAAAATGAAAAACTCCACACCCCTTAGCAGTCACCTTTTCCCTCTATCCTTTCTCAGCCCTACAACCACCAATCTAATTCTATCTCTATAGATGTCTTTATATTTATATTTTATATAAATGGAATCATACAATATGGAGTACTTTGTGTTTGGTTTCTGTCATTTAGCATAATTTTTAAAAATTTTTGTTTTTTTTATTAGAGAATTGTAGGTTTCAGAAAAGTCATGTAAAAAACACAACATTCCTGTATATCCCCTTACTGTTGACCCTTTGCATTAGTGTGGTGCCTTTGTTACAACTGATGAAATAACATTAAAATATTACTGTTAACTATAGTCCATAGTTCACATTAGGTGTATTTTTTCCATATACTACCCTACGAATAACACTTCTAATGGTATTGCACAATTTTTTATAATTCATGAAAGAATATTCTTATATTTGTACTTTTAACCATAGTCCATTGTCCACACCGGGTTCACTGTGTTTTACAGTCCCATGTTTTATCATATAACTTTCCTTTTAGTAGAATACACAACCCAAAATTGCCTTTTCAACCATATTCACAAACATAATTCACTGCTGTTAACTACATTCAGAATAACGTGCTACCGTATGCCACTGCCCATTTCCAAACATGTACAATCAACCTACAAAGAAATCCTGAAGAAATTAAGCATCAGCTCCCTATTCTGTACCCTCACTTAATCCCCTGGTAATCTATATTCAAGATTCTAACTCTATGAATTTGCTAATTATAATTAGTTCAAATCAGTGAGAACATACCATATTTATCCTTTTGTCTCTGGCTTATTTCGCCCAACATAATTCAGAGTTCATCCATGTTGTCACATGCATCAGGACTTCATTCCTTCTTACAGCCGAATACTGTTCCATTGTATGTATACCACACATTTTGTTCGTTCATGCATCATTTGATGGACACTTGGATTGCTTCCATCTTTTGGCAATTGTGAATAATGCTGCTATGAACACTGATGTGTCTGTTTATCTCTCTGCTTTCTGTTCTTCTGGGTATATATCTAGTAGTGGGATTGTCAGGTCATATGATAATTCTATATTTAGCTTTCTGAGGAACTGCAAATTCTTCTGCAGTGTCTGCATTAGTTTCTCACCCACAATGAATGAATGTTTCTGTTTCTCCACATCCTTTCCAACATTGTAGTTTTCTGATTTATTTTTTAATAGTGGTCATTTTAGTAGGTGTAAAATAATATCTGTTTGAGATTTTGATTTACATTTCCCTAATAGCTAGTGATGTTGAGAATCTTTTCAGGTGTTTTTAACTGTATGTATTTCCTTTTTGGAAAAATGTCTGTTCAAGTCCATTTTTAAAGTTGTTTTCTTTTTCTTGTTGAATTGTAGGATTTCTTTATATATCCTGGGTATTAAACCCTTATAAGATATGTGGTTTCCAAATACTTCCTCCCATTGTGTGGGTTGTATTTTCACTTTCTTGACAAACTTCTTTGAAGTACAAATGTTTTTAATTTTGATGATATCCCATTTATCTCTTTTTTTTCTTTCATTGCTTGTGTTTTAGATGTAAAGTCTAAGAAATCATTGCCTACCATAAGGTCCCTACATTTCTTCTAGGAGTTTTATAGTCCTGTCTCTCATGTTTAGATCTTTGATCTATGTTAAGTTTATTTTTGTCTAAAGTGTGAGATGGGGTCTTCTTTCATTCTTTTGCATATGGATATCCATTTCTCTTAGCACTATTTGTTTGAGAGACTATTCCATCCCAGAGGAGTAGGCAGCCTTGTCAAATATCAATTGGCCATAGATGTGACAGTCTATTTCTGAGCTCTCAGTTAGATTCCATTTATCAATATATCTATCTTTATGCCAGTACTATGCTGTTTTGATTACTGTGGCTTTGTAACATGCTCTGAAGTCAAGAAGTGTGAGTCTTTTAACTTTATTCTTCAAGATGTTTTTGAAACTATTCAGGGCCACCTATTCTTCCAAATAAATTTGATAACTGGTTTTTCCATTCCTGCAAAACACATTGTTGGAATTTTAATTTGAGATTGCATTGAATCTGTAAGTCAATTTGGGTAGAATTAATGTCAACAATATTTAGCCATCCAATCTATGAATATGAGATGCATTTGTTTAGGTCTTCTATGATTTCTTTCAGTAATGTTTTTAGTTTTTTGTGCATTAGTTATTTATATCCTTGATTAGATTTATTCCTAGATACTTGTTTCTTTTCATACTATTGTAAATAGAATTTTTTTCTTGATTTCCTCCTCAGATTACTCATTACTAGTTGTTTTAGTTTGCAAACTGCTGGAGTGCAATATACCAGAACAGAATAGCTTTTCAAAAGGGGAATTTATTAAGTTGCTAGTTTACAGTTCTAAGTTTATGAAAATGTCCAAATTAAAGCCAGGTCCAAGTTAAGGTATCCATGGAAAGATACCTTGGTTCAAGAAGGCTGATAAAGTTCAGGCTTTTTCTCTCTGCTGGAAGGGCACAGGAGAAAGTCTGCTAGCTTTCTCTCCCAGCTTCTTGTTTCATGAAGCTCTTCCGGGGGTGTTTTCCTTCTCCATCTCCAGAGGTCTCTGGCTGCATGGGCTTTAAAGCTTTTTCCAAAATGGTTCCCTCTTTTCCCTTCTCTTTTTCTTCTGGGACACCCATGATGTGTGTGTTTGCACACTTTGTGCTGTCATTAAAATCCTTGAGACCCTGCTCCATTTTTTTTCATTCCTTTCTCTATTTGTTCTTTTGTTTGTAAGATTTTGATAGTCCCATCTTCTGGTCTGTTGATTCTTTCTTCTGCCTGTTCAAATCTGTTGCTATATGCCTGTAGCATATTTGTAATCTATTCTATTGTGCCTTTCATTCCTATCATTTCTGTTATTTTTGTTCCAATACTTTCAAATTCTTCTTTATCTCACTCAGTGTCTTCTTAATATCCTTTATCTCTTTAGGCATATTTTGCTTCATCCTTTTGAATTGATCTAGGAGATTTGTTTAACATCTTTGAATAGTTGTCCCAAATTCTGTGTCTCCTTCAAAGTTTTAATTTATTCCTTTGGCTGGGTATCTTCCTGTTTCTTAGTGTGGTTTGTAATTTTTTCTAGCCATCTAATTATTTTAATGAGTTTACTCTGAAGATCAGTTTCTCTCTCTTGCTTAGGGTTTTAATTGTTGATTGGCTTTGTGTTAAGGCTCTTCTTTGACAATTGTTTCAGCTTGTTCTAGACCTTTAAAAATGCCTGTGGTTCAGATGAAATCAGAAGGAAAGATAGACAATAGAGACTGAGATGGTATAATCTAGGAATGCCTAGAATGTATAATGATAGTGACGAAATGTACATATTTAGAAATGTTTTTGCATGAGAAAGGACAAAGGAATGTCAATACTGCAGGGTGTTGAAAATAGATGGTAATTAATATGTTAAAACTTTAATGTATGTGTGAGACTAAAGCAAAAAATGTTTATTTGGTACAAAATTTATATTTTGACTAGTGCATTTCCTAATATAACTTATGTGGACAACTTAATTGAACACCATGAGTACATGGAACCTTGAGTAGGGCATGAGATTTTGTAGGCTTGTCAAAAATGATGCCCCCATAAATCCCAGGGTGATTTGAACAGTGAATAACAAAGTATTTGCAAAGTCCCCTTGGGGGAATGGCCAGAAAGGGGGAAAACTGAACTTCCCCAAGTGGAGAATTCTTGATATTCTCACAAGCAGTGGGGACAACCAAAGCAATAGGCAGAGCCCTCAATCTGGGGGTTGGTTCATATGAAACTTAACCCCACAAAAGATAGGCCTAAGAGTCACCCTTAAAATTAGGCCTAAGAGTCACCCCCAAAGAAGCTCTTGTTGCTCAGATGTGGCCTTTCTCTCAGCCAACATGACAAGCAAGCTCACTGTCCTCCTCCTCTCTATGGGGGACATGACTCCCAGGGGTGTGGACCTTCCTGGCAACATGGGACAGAAATCCTAGACTGAGCTAGGGACTCAGCATCAAGGGATTGAGAAAACCTTCTCAACCAAAAGGAGGAAGAGAGAAATGAGACAAAAAGTGTCAATAGCTGAGAGATTCCAAACAGAGTCGAGAGGTTATCCTAGAGGTTATTCTTACACATTATATAGATATTACCTTTTTTAGTTAAGGTGTAATGGAGAAGCTGGAGGGAAGTGCCTGAAAATACACAACTGTGTTCCAGTAGCCATGTTTCTTGAAGATGATTGTATAATGATATAGCTTTTGCAATGTGACTGTGTGATTGTGACAACCTTCTGTCTGATGTTCCTTTTATCTACCTTATCAACAGATGAGTAAAACATATGGATTAAAAATAAGTAAATAATAGAGGGAATAAATGTTAAAATAAATTTAGTAGATTGAAATGCTAGTGATCAATGAAAGGGACGGGTAAGGGGTATGGTATGTATGATTATTTTTTTCTATTTTCTTTTTGTTTCTTTTTCTGAACTGATGCAAATGTTCTAAGAAATGATCAGGATGATGAATGTACAACTATGTGATGATATTGTGAGTTATTGATTATATACCAAGAATGGAATGATCATATGGTAAGAATGTTTGTGTTTGTATGTTGAATAAAAAATAAATAAAAAACAAGCAAACAAACAAACAAAAGTGCCCGTGGTTTAATCAATTAATTTTTTTCAGCTTCTTTATCTGATTTTTGCCCTGGATATGTGGTATAATTCTAGGATTGCATTATTTATGCAATTGCTTCACCTTCAAGAGAAAGTTTCCTTTCCTCTGTTCCTTCTCTGAATCTTGATTTATTCTGTTTGTTTTCATTTTGACTTTATAGTTTGTTTGCTTTTTTAACATTCTTTTCATTGCCTCACCTTCTTTTGGCTGGAAGGCAAATTCTGAGAGGAAGGTCACCCTGAGAGGACTTTCCACAGTCAGTATATCTTAGAACAGGGTCAGGAACCCATGCAGGGGGCACACACCAGCTCCAGTGAATTCTGGGAAATGGTCAGGAAAAATGCCAAAAACCTTTCGATGAATCCCCAAGGCTTGCTTTTCTGGCTTGCCCAACAGTTGTCACCCTTCAGCAAACTTCCCAGAAACCCTTGGGAACTACTGTCTTTAGACTTCCACTGCTTCAGAACCTGGTAGGGGGGTGGAGTCAAAACAGTGGCAGTGGCTGTTCCTGTCTGGGGCAGGCTGAAGCCACAGCTCAGAACCAAGACTCAGCAATCCAAATTTGTCAATCAAAAGCCATGATCATTGCTCAGCTGTGCATACTCCCTATTCTTAAGAAAGAGGGCTTCTATATCCCCTTCTATGTGCAGCAGCCAACCAGGGACCAGTCTCTGAAGTGGCTGTCTTGAGAGTGGGGGATGGGCGCTGGCAGCCCGTGAAGCATTCTACTCCCAGTTCTCTGTCATACTTTCTCGGCCTCTTTCTCTTGCTCTTTTTGGAGGCTGTACAGTGCTCCCCTGACCTCCAGAGCCCCAGAACAATCATTTCAGACAGTTTCTGCTTGTCCATTAGCTGTTGTGGAGGAGAGTGAGTCTTGGCGCTGCCTATTCCATCACATTCCCCAGAAATTCCATCCTCAATGTGTATTTTAATGAGCTAAATGTTCCATGAGCATTTTTCGAAGTTTGTTTTTACCGCAAAATATTAGTGAAGAAATACTACCAATTCTTGCCAAATTCAAATTGGAATTATAACTCTCGTATATTTTTCTTGTAAATGATTGATTAACTACCATAACCAATACATTAGTATTGGATGATCAATGTATTTTGCTTACAGATTTGGAAAAATTATAAGTAAAAGAATTCTAGGCAATCATCTCAGGATATCATTATATTGCAAACATCATTTGGGGTATATTGAATGAAAATAGACACTTTCCAGAAATTCTTAACTAACTTTGGCTTCCTTACTAAACACAAGTGACCTTTTAATTTAATAGTAGCTATTATTAATATAAAAAGAATTACTTAATCACATTTCTGTGTTTGCAAGTATTGTGAGGGTACAGGCTGGTTACCAAGAATTTTTATTTGAGTAGAGGCTAGTAAATGCTATGGCATGAAGGCAGGGATCCACTTACTTTGAACTATGAAACTGGCAAAGTTTGTTTGCTTCCTTCGTCATATTGTTGTCCTTTTATTTCCTCCTTGAATCCCTGGTTTGCTCCAAGCATAGAGTAAATTAACCTGGTCAACATTAATATTGGTGCTTTCTGGGTTATTTCTTTGAGATGTATTTGGATTTCCAAAGAGAGTGTTCACGGTAGAACTGTACTATTAATGATAGGCAGGGGTCCTTCAAAGCCTCCTGTTGATGTATTAGGTGGCTGTTTATGTATTAGACAATCTCTGCAAGATGGGAGAGCTGTGCTTCATTTGTAGACATTAGTGGGGTGTGGCCTTTGTCACATCTAGCTGCTGCCTTTATATTTCTTCTATTCTCATTGTGATTCAGTGCCAAGGGCAGGATTAGAGAGGGCCTGCTGCCTGGTTTTGGAATGGGTGCCCTCCACTGCTTGTCTCTCTGTTAGTGCCACATGGAAAATTGCTTTTTATCTCAGTTTATTCACTTTGGCAGCGTCCTTGACCCACTGACACAATCATTATGCATTGCAAATTACACATTATGATCCAAACAGAAATTTCAACAGAGCCCAGATGAATAAACCTTATCATTTCCTAATATTCACCTAAGGATGGGCAAACTGAGGGCTTTGGGCCAAATCCCTGCTGATGTCTGCTTTTGTACACCCAAGAGTTAAGAATGGCTTTTGCATTTTTCAACAGTGGGGAACAGATCAAAACAATATTTTATGGCACATGAAAATTATATGAAATTCAAATATCAGTGACCATAAATAAAGTTTTATTGCCACACAGCCATGCTCACATGTTTGCTTTTGTGCCACAATGGCAAAATTGAGGAGCTGAGGCAAAGACCTGCAAAGCTTAAAAGCTATTTACAGAAAAGAGAAAAGTTGCTGAATCCTGATTTATTCACTCATCTGGCATCAACCAGGAAGTCTGCCTGGAAATCATCGGTAAGTAGATCCATGCCATTTTCCCCTTGTAGGCATTTGTTTTCTCATGAAACTCTGCCAGCTCGATTAATTGTATCCAGTATTAATACTGAACAATCAAGCTCTTATTTGTCTGTGTCCCTGCCATTCTGTCTATATGGCTTAGTAATGGCTGTATGTCACCAGTGCTTTACATGGGAATAATGCAATAGAAATAGAAGCAGATATAACTGGAAGTTGATAGCAGTATGAGTTTTATAATGTAATTTTTCAGCCCTTTAGACATTCTTGTAACTGAGTTTAAAATCTATTATGAGCATAAAATGAAGCAAGGCAAACATAGTTCCTATCCATTAGCAAAATGTGAATAAATGATGGCCCAGAGAAGTTAAAACAACTTTCCTAACATCATATAGCAACTGAATGGGAAAACCAGGACTGGAAGCCAGGTGTGCCGACACCTCATTGCCTTATGCTGTTCCTGGGCAATGAACCTGCCATACGGGTGACATTAAGAAGACTACCCTAATACATTTAAGACTGGGTTCCTCTTTTTGCTCATTTCCCTGGAAAAACAATGTAAGAACATTTAGCTTATTAAATTAGGTTTAATCTCTACTTTCCTCAAGAGTATCTAATGAAATTAACAAGATCTTAGGGGAAATTTTTCTATCTCTTTCACTTGAGAGGATGGCGTTATTAGATGAAGTTTGGAATTAATGTTGAATGCATCCTTTGACTCTAGATTTCCATCCCACATCAGTGGATTACAGACACATACACTTATGTTCTGTATACATTTTCCCAGAGATAAGATATTTTTTAATAGAAGATCTGCTAGGGTATAATCTACCTGTGACCAATGCTACACTGTATACATACTTTGCCACCGGTGATTTGGCAGTGTGAGTTAGAGTTAATGGCACTGAACAGTGGAGCTCTTGTCCATACCTTCTGGAGGTGATGCCTTTTTACTACTCTGAAAGTGTTGTCCTATTGAAGAGGCATATGTTTGCCAAGTTGCATCCCAGGCAACTCCAAAGGAACCATATTGCTTTAGAGATCAATGCAAAGCTTATGACCTTGGTAATTCTTTATATATGGAAACCCATGGGAAAAAACGAGCCCAGATGTGTGGAATTAAAGAGAATTAAAGGATTAATGCTCTACATCCAAAATGTGTGTAAATTTTTGCCAGCATTTTGTTTGATTTCCAGGAATTAGCCCTGGCAGTTCTACTTTATTGATGGTGATCTGGTGTGAAACATATGGACAAATGTTTGATTAGTTTACTAGAGTGCATTTATGTTCACCTTAACAGGTAAAGTGTTGTCTTTGATTTGGTCTTCAACTTTGTCCATACATATCTGTTTCTTGCAAAAAACAGTTTGTTGAATTATAACCAGTTTGAAACATAAAGTAGTAGTGAAGCCAGATTATTAAAATAATGGTGGGGAGGGAGCTGCTTTATCCCTTCCAACTTTGGGAGTAACTACTCGTTGGCCAAATGATGTCATGATGGGCAACATGTGTAAGAGTCTCCACCATATTTCATATACTGAAGCCAGCCAGACAAATAGATTCTTCATGTCTCTGCCCTGTCTTCTGTTCAGGGTAGCTGATTTATTCTAATGACAATACAACCATTACATTGCTGAATTACACCAATTTTTTTTTTTTAAAGATCGAGGTAAAGTCTCATTTAAAAATCTGTTTCTTTCTTTCTTACCCTTCCTCCTTCTCTTCCTTCCTTCCCTTTTCTCTCCATCCTTTTAATAGCTTGTTTGGACTCTGTATACAAAAGCACACTGACATTGTTCACCTACCCTTCTATCTATCACCCAGTTGGGGAGGTGGGGGAATTACTTTCAATTCCCCCACCTTACAATTACTTTCGGACATGGAAACAGGTGATTGAGAAGATATGGTTAATCAAGACTAGAATGGAAAATGAATAAAAAGGAATCCTCAGTAGTATCAATGTGAGGGGAGAGATGTTCATTGCAGCTGTTTTCACTAAGCTCATTGAAGGGATTTCAAATGATACGAACTGTTTGCTTTGATGGAACACTAGATGTAGCATGAAATGGGAGAAGAGTGCAACTCCTTCAAAGTCACAGAAGTGATGGGAATATTTTTATTTTTGCATTTCCTTTCTGACAGCCTCATATTTGGAATGTTTGCATAATTACGAATGTGGAAACGTTTGTATTTTAGAGTCTGTTGTAAGTTTAGCTGGCACCTGCGTGAAAATTCATCCTTCTTTATTTTCTAACAAGATAAGCTTAGATAGTTGCAAGAATTTTCTTTGTGGAAAAAAATAGGCAGAGCTTTCTGAAGATGATGCTATTTTTGTGTGTACATGTACTCTGGTTTTCATGTCCTTAAGTGTATCTGAGTTTGGAGTATATAGCAAGATAGTCCTAAAAGGAAATATGACCGTATGTGATTTTAGAAAGAAATGAATTATTCCTTTTTGTTTTTAACTCCTGAGAGTATGACTTCTTATTAAAATGGTTCTGTGCTGTGCCAGCTCTTCTGTCTGCTTGAAAGCAAATGAAATAAACAAACTTTTCAAAAGCCAAAGAATAAGATGAGAGGAAAGTAATAAACATGATTTAACAGTTCAGGTAGTGGAAATTTCTCAGGAAAACATTCTGGGGGTTGCTCAGGACAGTTTTCACATTCATTTTACTTTAAAAGCATCTCAAGATCCAGATAATTTCAGGATGTGATTTCTTCCATAGAAAACAGAATATGGTTTTCTGGTTCATCCTGAGAGAAGACTGTCATTTGAGTATTGCAAAGTATGGAAACTGATGATTAGCATGACTTCTTTTTGTTTAGCAAGAAAGGAGTGACGTGGTTCAGGGAAACACCTTTGTCTTTTAAAAGGCACAGCTGTTTGCAACTACCATATGGGATAGTTAAACCTTGAGTTGTAGAACATAAGTCTTATGAGGGAATAATTGTTGCATGATCTTACTCATGTGCAATGAATGTTCTTGTCTGTTTCTGTAACATAAAAAATAATGAGCTAGGGTAGGCCATGGTGGTTCAGCAGGTAGAGTTCTCGCCTGCCATGACAGAGACCCAGGTTCGATTCCCCATGCCTGCTCATGCAAAAAATAAAAAAAATTAAAAAAGTAATGAGCTAGCATTCATTCTATCAACTGTTGCATTTAAGCCATGTGAGAATTAGGATGCATGCTGTGTCTCTATATAGTACTATACACATGATTTACTAAATGGGTGTCTTCAAAGTGTCTCTTTTAAACTTAATAAAAAATTTATGTGTCACCATCATCTCCAGGGCACATACAGAAGAATAACAGAGAGGGGGAATGCAACTTTTCACTTCGTTATTCCCAGCTATGGTATTCAAAACTTGGCTTAAAGGATGGTTCTACTGCTGTGCTTTCTCCCAAACGCTCAGGCCTAGCGTTCTCAAGCTGTTTAAGGCACGATACTTGGTTTCTCTGGGTATAATTTCCTTTTTCATAAAACAGGGGTCACAGGATAAACTCATAGTATTTTTGTAAAGATTGATAAGATAACTTGCAAAACATAAAATGGTGCAGCCACTGTGGAAAGCAGTATGGTGGTTCCTCACAAAATTAAATGTAGACTTGCCTTATGACCTGGTAAATTTGTTTCTAGATATATACTCAAAGAAAATGAAAACAGGGTCTCAAATAGATACTTGTACACCAGTGTTTATAGCAGCACTATTCACAATAGCAAAAAGGCAAAAACAAAGCAAGTGTCCATCAACAAATGAATGGATAAACAAAATGTGTCACATGCACATGATGGAATATTATTTGGCCATAAGAAATAACAAAGTTAGGAGACATGCTGCAAACACGGAAGAACCTTGAAAATGTTATGCTCTGTGAAATAAGCAAGGCACACAAGGGCAAACATTGTATAATAACACGTAAAAAGGTGATAGAAATAGCAATTTGCAGAGATGGAAAGTAGATTGGAGGGTATCAGGAGGTGAGGGAAGGAGCAAGGAGTAATATCATTTACAAAATTAATTTAAAAACTAAAAATAAAAATAAACCATGGCTAATAACATAACTACAAAAAAAATAAAGTATAAATGTTTCCTGGCATATGAACACACATGCACACACACACACACACACACAGTAATTTTCAAACCTTAAGGGATTCAGAAGGCTACATTCAATGGCAGGGAAGGTTTATATGAACTTTATATGGCTGCCAGCTGTGTCAAGGTCCTCCAGCAAATGTGCTGACAAATAAAAAGGAAAAGGCACTTCTGCCATCTTTTCCAGGGCTGTGCTCTTTGGCCAGGTTTAAGCCCTCATCGTTTCTCGACTGGACCATGGAAGCCTGAGAGGCAGTAAGTAGTATGTGCTTCTCGAGGACCCTGGAGGGAGAAAGACCTGGCTTTGAATCCTGACCTAGTCACTTCAAATTCTTTAAAGGTGGGACGAATATGTACTTAGTGGCTGTTAGGAGAATAACATAAGATAATGAATGTAAAAGTCTTACCCCCAAGTCTAACACATTGTAAATTCACTATTAATGTCAGTTACTTATGTTTGAAATGCAAGTCAAATCCTTTATAATAAAATTCATTTTAATATTAAAAAAACTGAAATTGAATATTAAATCCCATTGAAGAGGGCAGAGATAATTGATTATATATTGTTCCAAGGCTATGATTTGTTATTTAGAAGATGTGATCTTTTGGGACATTGCTGGAGACATCCTAGTTCAATGTAGTGCTAACAAATGCATAGAAACAATAATTCTACGGATTATTGTTGAACTTCAGTCACCAAGTTATATGTGCAGCCTTTAATTGCTAAGAAAGCTGCAAGCTACCACAGTTTCTTGCTGTTGCCTTAGTCTCCTTGAATGCAAGTTGGGGAAAACAATTTTCTATAATTATTGAGAACATCCCAAAGCCTTCTTTGCTATGCTATCAGCATCATTTTTCCAAAAGAGGCTTTTTGTTTTTGGTAAGAAAAAGACTGCATGAAAGTGAAAGGGATGTGTGTGTGTGTGTGTGTGTGTGTGTGTGTATCTGTACAAACACATAAATACACACCTACATTTGCTACTTCAGAAGTGACTTAACAACAGGCAGGAAAATAAACCATAAACCATGGATCATTGAGGGCAATGACCTGACAATATTAAGAAATAATCAGTGGCAGCTGATTGTGGGAACTATGAAGAGTATCTAATATTTCTGGTGAAGATTCACATTCAGTAATTCATTGAGGGTCCAGGATTAGAAGGTTGTGCATTCGCGTGTCCTTCCTGCCATCATTACCTTATTTTTGTCTGCATCCACATGCTCTTTCCCTCCCTTTCCACAAGTTTCAGAAAAAGAGGAGCCCCTTCTCCAGTCCAAAAGTGTGTGTCCAGGCCAGCATCCCACCCCCATCAGGGCCAGGAGATTGCGTCTTTATTGTTCCCTTTCTTATCTGTCATTTCACTACTTAGCTTTCCTCATGGTTGGTTTAGGATTCAGCTTTCTTGACTTTAAGTCATCTACCACTCATCCATCAGTTCTCCATTTTCCAAAATTTTGTTATCTCCTCTCCTGTCTGTTTTGTTTTCAATGATGACTGACTCAAAAAAAAAATTCTCTTTACTATTGTTTTGGTCGATTCAGAAGAGAGCAATGGCAAAGGGATATTTTCAGTTTGCTACCTTTAACCAGGTATTCCCACTCATTTTTTCAAATAACTTTCCCAACCACATCTCCACACTACTGAAAGTGCTTTGCTAAGGAAAAGATGACTCTTAATACCAAATTCGGTGGATATTTTCAGGCCTCACTTGGACTTGTCTTATCTGTGGCATTTGAAATTGACCATTTCTATCATCCTAAAACATTTTTCCTCCTTAGTACTTCTAACTCAGTCATGCTTGAATCTCTTACTTCTCTGACCATTCTTTCCTATATACTTTGTGCGGTCCTCTTTCTTGGTCTACACTTTTATTATTGGTATGTCCCAAAGTTCTTTGTCTTCTGACTTTTCTGCCTGCCCATGGGTAATTGCTTCTCATGGTTACAACTATCTCTGTGGTATGTGAGATTTATGAATCTGTATTGCTATATAGATTTTTGTTCTAAGCTCTAGCCTTTGGGATCCCACAGTCTTCTTGAGGTCTTCACCTCAAACTCAACATGTCCATAACTTTTCAAACTTTTTTGAAGCTCTTTCCTCTAAACTTATTTCTCTTCATATTTTTTTCTGTCTCAATGAATGACATCATATATTCCCAGGAACTTAAAATAGAAGCACTTTTATAAATCATCATAAAAACATTGATTTCTTTGATGATTTGGAGGTTTTTCTGAACCCAGAAAAGTATTTTCTCAATTAGTCCATTCCTGTAGGTGCAGACCTTTTAGGTGGGAAACTTTGATCAAGTTACTTCAATTGAGATGTGATCCACTGCATTCAAAGTGGGTCTTAACCCTCTTCCTGGAGTCCTTTATCAAAGAATAAAGAGAAGCACCCAGAAAAGTTTAGAGAAAGAGTCACAGAGAAGCCAGAAGCTAACAACGAATCCCGGGAGAGAAGGACGAGCAGACGTCACCATGTGCCTTGCTATCTGACAGGAGGAGCCCCAGCTCAGCATAGCTGGTCTTCAGAGACGATATCGTCCTATTGTTACCTTAATTTGGACATTTTCATGGCCTAAGAACTGTAAATTGTAAATTAATTAATCCCCATTGTCAAAGCCAACCCATTTCTGGTATATTGCATTCCAGAAGCATTAGCAAACCAGGAGGTTTCTCACAGTCATGTATTTGAATTCTGTTAACTTGACTTCCTTCACGTTGTGTGTGTGCATGTATTCCTTCTCCAACATCAATGATTTGGTTTAGGTATTATCTCTTCCCTGCCCTACTCCCATAGTTTCTTAATGAATATTCCCATCTCTAATCCATCCTTTACAATGCCATCAAAAGAATAAGACTGTAAAAATGGATCAAGGCTTTCCTCAGCTTTAAACTCTTCAGTAGCTCTTCATTCACCACAGATCAAGTTAAAAATGTTTAGTTGGGCCTAAGAGGCATGCCAACATCTGGCCTCTTCCTAGCAATGTGTGTGGGTTTCAGTGTGTGGGTTCGAGTGGTTCTTTTTTTTTTCTGTTCCAACCTGTAGGTGATTCTCAGTCACTTTTAAAAATTCAGCTTGTCTCCTACTCTAGTTTGCCACCCCCCAACCCAAGGTAAAATGAACCATTCTGTCCTTTGTGGAAGTATTATACAATATGGAGAGCTCTGGACTCATACTTGGGTCTAAATTCTGTCTCTACCATTTATGATCTGTGGGATCTTGGATGAATTAATTTAATTCTTGTGTGTCTCAGTTTCTTGATCTGTAAAAAAAGCTTAGTGGTAGTACCTACCACATGGGGTTGGGGGACTTAAAGGAAACAATTTTGTAAAAGCATTTAGAACACTTAATAATTGTTAGTCACTATGTCTGCCCCCACTGTGTTCTGTATAAACTTTTACAATAATCCCTCTGGGCACTTTGATGTCCTCATTTGTTTGCACTCATATCTCTCTCTGTGATAATTAAGTTTTTTTAGGACAGGGACTGTGTATGATTCACGTCTGGGTCCTCAGAGACTAAAACTCTCAAGGGCATACAGGAATATTTCAATATATAATTGTGGATGAATGAGTATAAGCATGACAGGGGAAAGAATATGTGTCATTTGTGCTACAGGGAAAAACGTGTTTTAATGGAAAACTGTATTGTTTAAAGTTTTTACTTTTTTATCTGATTCTGATTTTATGGAAGCTCTGGACCTTACATTGCTTTTGAGCCATGTTACAACTCTGTAAATTGTAGATAACTGATAGAAATACAAAATAATTCTTGGTTTGGACATACAAATAAATTCAGTCTAGGGGGAAATTCAGTTGACTTCCCTCTACCACCATGGAAACAACTGGCTTTGCCTCCATTTGCACATTCATTTCAATATTCTTGTTCTATAAGTTGTCTGTTGTTCGGATTCTCCTTTGAACTGCTTGCCAATTCTGACTGATTCTCTCATTAATGATGAATTAAATAAAATCTTTAACATATGTTCATTTGATATCTGTATGAGAACAATGATTTTATCTTGTGTGTGTGTATTTTTTTGCATACACAGGTACAGGGAATCGAGCCCAGGTCTCCGGCATGGCAAACGAGAATTCTGTCTGCTGAGCCACTGTGGCCCACCCTTTCTTTTTTTTTTTTTTTAATTATCCTTTAATGGTGCCTAAAACTTGTCTAATGGTGATCTTGGATATTTAAAATATTTTATGAAATATTTATGAAATATCTGAACACACTCTAGAGATGATATGAAACCAGCCGTCCACTGGTACGTCGAAATTATCATACAATGTTAATACAACGTTAGTCATTCAGGGCCAAAGTTTAGGACCTTTTGTCTCACGGGAGGGCTTGACTCCCAGGTCTCTGTGCCAAAACTTATATAACTCTCCTAACAAGTCATCTCCTCCCATTAGAGAACAAAGACACATTTTTAAAAGTATGTAGAGAATCATATGGGGTCCTTATGGGGCTCTGGGCATATGGAGTCAGAGTTGTGGGAATAGTCTAGAGGATTACAGAAAGGCAGATTTGGCAGAATAATAAAAGAAGGCAAATTACATCTCGAACACCCTTTCAATCTTTATCAAATTATAACTATTACAAAGATCATTTAACCATAAAAGAATCCACTTTAATTGGATCTACTACATTCTGGAAAATGACAGACCGTATAAATTATCAAAGCAACTAAAGGAAAGCAGGTCAACCTGGGTCTGGCCACACAGAAAACTCTAATTTGGACTAACTGAGAAAAAGAATCAGTCTATGTTAAAAGCATGCCTTACTTGTGGCAAACTTTGTCAAGAAATACAATTTTACAAGGTCAAGTGTTACAGAATAAGGTCTTACTTGGCTTGCTTTAATGAGTAAATCTGAGTCATTTGTAATCAACACAATAATTGTATGCAAATGCAAATGGTTAAGTGTGCTCAGCCACAACAGGTTTCCTTAATTAAATTAAGCATTCTGCCTCCTTACATTTTGATTACATTATTCCTTTGCTTTACAGAGCAAATATAAAATCCCTAATTATCAGCATATGAATTAGCAATGCTTTGCTATAATACAGAAATCCAGATGAGGAACTAATCAAGGAAATAAGAGGAAAAGGATACTGAGTTTGTCATGAAAGTTTTTCCATATTTTGTAAAAATTTTTATATATTTCTCTTTTGTTTAAAGATAGAACCATTGATGCTTTATTATATAAGTGTTGTTTAGGGATTAAGAAAGATTGCTCAGTGATCTGTAGGTTCTTACAGGTTGCCTACAAAGTCATAAACTCAACAGCCTCAGGGATGTTCACTTACTGAGTGTTTACAAGGTGGCAGCCCTGTGCCAAGTACTTCATATGTCAATTCCCATTTAACTCTCACAAGGACACCCATTGTGTAGAGGAAGTATAAAACCTTTCCTTCCCCCAGTAGCTATTTCTCCCCCTGTATGGCTGGCTCTTTATTTTTCATATCAGTTTAAATGTTACCTTCTTAGAGGAGGCCTCCTAGAAAATACAATCAAAGTAGGTTCTTATGATCATTGACTCAACACTTGGAGCTTTTCTTTCATAGCATTCACCATAGTTTGTAAGTATTCACTTATTTGTTGGTTCATCAGCTTTGTGACTTCAAACCCTAGGGCTGGGACTACATTTCTTTTTTTTCATCTCTTCATATACCCAGAACCTAGCATCTGGTAGGCACTTCATAAATATTTGTTATATAGACAAAAGAGCCAACTTGTCTGGGTTAGTAAGAAGCAAATTTTACTTTCAAGCCCAGGATTTTGTGAAGACAATACTCATATTTTTTCCAAGAGTCTTTGGTTGGTACCTCTTTGGATAGCTCATTGTCTTGTTTGTTCTGGCCTCAACTCGGTCTCTCTGATGAAACCATCTTGTCTTCCCGGAAAGCTGAGCTGCCTTGCATGTTACTGTTTCTGGAAGAAAAGTTGTGAACTATGCATTCTCGAAAACATTGTGTTATTCTGATCTAAGTGGACAACTGTTTTCAACCTGCTGTCTGCAGCCTAATTGGAACCTGCCCCCCTCTGGGGAGGGCTGGATTGTGCAAGGTGACTTCATGAAGAGCATTGCTAACATGAAAGTACTCAAAGGACATCAAACAGTTAGGAAAGTTGAAGAAAGATTGTAGTTAAGATATGAAAGTGATAAATAAGAGGGATGTTGACAAGTCAACACAGTTTTAGGTTTTTTTGCTACTTTCACATGAGGTTAAAGTATGACAGCAGGTATAAAAATAAGAAACACTGGGTGCTGTGCCAAAAATCCAGAAAATCTCAAAGAATATCTCTGATTATGGTATGATGAGAAAAAGTTGATGAGCTGGGGGATAATTGTTTTGTTGATCAGAAAGAGTGATTGCTTTTCAAAATCATACCCTCTTCTCTCTCTGCAAATTCCTTCAGAAAATACAAGAATTACATTTATTTGTCTTTCCGACCTACTAAGCATAGTTTGTGGCATGAGAGACACAAAATTGAGGAAATATAGTCTCTTGTTGCTTGTATGCTCATACAGAGAAAATACAAATAGATAAGTAACTCTAAAAAAGAGTGCTTAAATTGAGTTATGGTAAAAAAAAAAAAAGTCCTATAAGAGTTCAAGAGCAGGAAGTGATGTATTTTAAAAAGTCTCATGAGAAAGGTGTCATTTGAGGTAAGTCTTGAACAAGTGGATCTGACTATTTCAATGAAGTTGCTACTACATGGAAAGCATTTGAAACGGGGAGGATGGAAGGAATAAAAGCATAGAGTTGGGGAAAACAAGAGAATGACAAAAAGTCTGAATTGCCTGGCATGGATGGTACCTGTTGGGAAATCTTAGGAATTTAGATTAGAAGGGAGATTGGAAGACTAGTGTTGAGGGGCCTTGAATGCTCTGGTAAGAAGTTAGTATTTAAGTAGGAGATAGAAAATGATTACAGATGTTTTAGTTTAACATAAGGAGGTATTTTAAGGCAAAAACTTATTCCTGCAGTCTACCATTAACTGGAGAGATGAAAGACTATTGGGAGAAAGTTCTCCATGGTTCTATCATGTTTCTGTACCTCTTCTGAGCAGAGGCTTTGTCAGCTTGTGCTTCACACTATCTTTTCAGGGATGTTTGGATAATAAATATAAGAGTTGTTATCTTCCTTAGGGCAGAGGGCATATTATAAAGAAGAAACCCCTTTGTAAGATTGGGATTTCCTAAGCTCAGGACTTCTCAGCTGTGATACGAACTCATTGCATACTCAGCCTCCATCTGAGCAGATGGACAACTCCCTCATGGGACTTGGGGAACAAGGGAAACCAATACAAAGGTGAAGCTCATGGAGATTGCTATGCTATGATTCATAAAGTCATTTGTCTCTGACCCACGGATCTCATGTCTTTTGACAGCAACCATGAAGCTGTGGCAAGCTAATGTGTTAGCTTGCAAGTAAGGTAAAATCTCAGACCCTTCACAATTCTTGACTGACTGCAATCTTGAAAGCCAAGTAAGCAGCTATTTTAGTAACTCAGTCAGCCATAATGAGGTGTTGACAGCGGGCATGTTAAAGCAGAACAGAGGCTAGAGGCATTCCAGAGGTAGAATTAATAAAATGTGTCCTTAAATTGGAAAAATAATTAGTCAAGAATAATCGCTTTGAGCTTCAGTCCCACATGGGATAACGCTTGTCCCAATAAAAATAAATAGGAAGGATAGGAAATAATACTTTTTTTTTGTTTGAGGGAACAACTCGGTTTAATTTGGTAAAGTCTTGAGTTCAAGGTCTTAAGAGATATGATTGTATCAGTATGGCACATAATGGAATTAAACAGGGAAAAATGTGACTCACCAAGGAGAGTAAAAAAAAAAAATGCTGGTAAAACAGCCTCAAGATTGCAAACAATAACTTAACCTGGTGGAAAATGAGGAACCATCCATATTAAGAATACTGCTTGTATTTCTGGCTGACACACCTTATGAAGAGCTTGACAGAGCCAAGACTAGAACCCGAGAGGAACTAGCCCTCTGCCTCTGCTTCATCATTACCTTCCAGCTTCTACAGGACTTGCTTTTTCCCCTCTGGATAACAGTCTACTATTTCCCAAATTGTTCTTTAAGCTCTGATTTTTTTATTTTTAAATCAAAGAATAGAGCAAAATACCTGTTCTAGAATGAAGGAACATATAGCATTGTCCTCTTATATGTCTCTGCCTGCTTATATCCCATCCTGGGATAAACTTAATTTTCAAGATATGCCATGAAAAGTCTTGCCCCCTTCTATCCCTATCCATTTCTTCATCTTAAATTTCCTTCTTTAGTTATTTAATAATTATGTATATATTTTTGCAAGATGTCTAAGATTCTTTCTAGAATGAGTCACTACGCATCCATAAAACTTCTTTCTATAGGTGTCCCTTGATTTCCCACCCAAAACTGTCAATAGTCTCAGTAGTTACAAGCTCTACAGGATCTAGTCTGACTCTCTGATTTCATCTCGTACCATACTCTCCTCAACTCTCTCTCTCTCTCTTCTTTTTTTTTGCATGGGGAGGCACCGGGAATCGAACCCAGGTCTCCAGCATGGCAGGTGAGAACTCTGCCTGCTGGACCACCGTGGCTGGACCTCCCCTCAACTCTTTATGCTACATATATACCAGCTATCTTTTTCCAACATGTCAAATTTGCCTTTGCTTTAGGGTTGTTGTACTCTGAAACCTTATCTGGAATGCTATGACACTAGCCCTCAGCGTGCCTTGTCCTTTCTTATCATGCAGGACTCAGCTTTAATGTCATCCCCTTGGTGTCCATTGAATAGGAAGACGTTCCCTCAGTGACTTTGTAGCACAGGATCCTTCTGATGATCTCTACCAGATGTTTCCTTATTTCCTTATTTATCCAGGTATTGCTTATTTATTTATGTATTTGTTTATTGAATGCCACCGGTAGGTGAAATAGAAGCTCCATTAGAGCAGTGTGGACCCTGTTTTTTGCTTTTTTCCCTGCTGTATCTCAGCACACATAGAAAAGCCCCTGGCACACAATAGTGAGAATTATTTGCCAGATGCTGTGCTAGGCTGTAGGAATATAATGATGAATACACACAGATGCAGTTTATTATCACTAAAATGTAAATTAAATAGTGTCGATAATTTGCTGTTTAGTCATTCATTCAGGAAATATGTATTATGCACCTACTGTATTCCAGGCCCTGGGAATATGACTGTGAACATCATGGATGAAGTCGTTCAACGACACGGATGGAGTCCTGGCTTGCCTGTTGCTGTAATGCAGTGCACATCAACACATAGGTAATGCAATGAACGGAGAGGATGAAACTGGGTGAAGAGGATTCCAGGGGAGTAAGACAGAATGGAATGGTCTTGAGCTGGAAACGTACTTGGCAAGTCAAAGGATCAGCAAGGAGTCGAGTGTGGCTAGAGCATAACGGGTGAGGGAGAAAACGGAAGGAAATGAAATCCTCGGGGAAGCCAAGGCTCAACCTGTGCGGCTTTGTATGGGATTTGAACTTTATTCTAATTGTGATGGGAATCCATTAGAGGGTTCAAAGCCGGAGAGTGACATAATCATTTACTTGCCAGAGAATTGCTTTTTTGGACCATTTCCTTCTCGGAAAGCTCTTCAGGGGATTGCCTGAGCATACAGTGATTCCCACTGGAGATTCCTGGCTGGTATTTCTCATACATCAGGCCCTGTACTGGTAGCTAGAAAGGCTGGAATACGTTCCCAGATTTGCACATTTCTTTTTGCGGGGTCTTGGCTAGGCAAAATATTTCTGGCTTAATGATACCTGTTCACACTTGTATTCAAGAAAGCATGGGGAATGAAGAGGAGAGAGGGCAGAGCACTTACGGGAATTCTTCAGCTCTCTGAAGCCTCAAGTCTGAAAATGGCATAAATAAATTAGTACACAGAAAGAGTTTGGGTCCTTCCCACAAGGAAAAGAAAAGTACAGCCTCTTTTGCAATACTTTCGGAAGATTTAATGGACAGTGTAGGCAAAATTAGAGCTCAACGTTACTCTGTTTAAAGTAAAAACAGTTTCTGGGCTTTCCAACTTGAATGACCCTGAAAGTAGTTTATTTTGGAAAAAATTCTGACTTCCTCACACAGTTGGCCTATGCATGAGGCCTTTTCTAAAGCAATCAGGGTGTTAAAAAATAAAAGAATTATTTGGAAGTTCAGGAATGGATGCTTTAATGCCTAATCATAAATGAAGAAAGGAACCAAAAGAGAATTCCAGGAGAAATGATGTTTTCTGCGCCCGGTTTCTGGAAAGACTTCATTTGGACATTGTATTAAAGACATTCAATTTTATTTGATATGGGTTGAAATTGGGGTGATGTAAGGTGGCATTGAGGAAAATGTAGCCAAGCCACCGTCCTTTTGTTCCAGTCACTATGGTTTGGGCACGAAGCCACAAGTTTCCTGGGTTGTCTAGTTTCTTTGGTCTTCTCCTCACATAAAGAGAGAATCTGGTCTTCCAAGTGCTTAATAAAAACCTAAAATAGGATTCTTTGCAGTATTAAAAAGAAATCGTTCAAACCAGGGACTGAGTTCTTTTCTACTTTTGTAGCATTTTATAAAAGGTGTGAAATGGCCGTTGGGGATTTTCTCATAAAGGACCTTTTACAAAACTTCCTGTCATTTTATTCTCCCCTGTGAACCCGAATAGCCATGAGATATGTTCCCACCGTGTGCGGTTGAATGAACCTTTCTAATTTAGAATTACTCACTTGTGAGATCCTAATTAACATTGTGAGTAAAATGTCAATGTTTATTTCTGACCAGTCATGGGATAAGCCTGTGCTAGTTTCAGTGTAATATTTTGCTGACCTGGTGTCCGATACAAGCATTAAACATCCCCACCCTATTCTATTTCTATTTCTTTTTTTTTTTTTTAATTCTTTATTCTGTGTTGGTGGCCTCCATTCGCTGCCTTACCTTATAATCACTGTTAACTCAAAACCTTATCGTGCTCAGCAGTTAATGTGTACCTTGTGAACTTACCAAACAAAGGACTGATTCAGAAAGAGCTCAGGGAAAAGCAGGTTGGCATTTAAGCTTTAAACTCAAAAAGCAGATGGCCAGGCAAATATTCGGCACAAAAATGGAGTGTTCAGTGACCCTGGACTGGTGATTACAAAGCTCTGTTTTACATTATCCATTTTCTAGTTAAATACTGCCGTCTGTACACAGGGACAAGCCCTGATTTGGGAATGAGGACAATAAGATTCTCCTCCGAGAAACAACCTAGTAAAATCGGTAGGAATGGACCAAAAAAAATGGTTGTGTTTAAATGACGAATTTTAGGAACACCTGAAATGCAATTAAAATGTAATCTAGAAAGTAGATCTGAATTGTAATTACAGTTTTAGTAAATGGAAACCTCGTTGATTATCATGTATCACCGTCTGGAGAGAGACTGTGATCACAGAGGAGCACGGACTGAATAAAGGACAGAGAAGCCAGCTTCACAGGAAAGAACTTGGTGGCATGTCACTTACACTGTCAGGGAGAGGATGAATACAGCCAGCATGATGTACAGAGAGGACTTGGCTGCTGGACCCTTGGGTTCTAAACTCATCAGCCTATCAAATCCTGGCAACACATCCACTGCTTCCTTTAATGAATTTATACCCCCAAGAAACCATCGGTGTATGCTGTGGCTTCTGTGCAGCTTTCTTGTAAGGGGAGGATTTTCTGATACTGGCTGATATCTGATCATGTTGGATGGCTCGATGGGTGCATTTCTCATGAAAAACCATGAAATTGACACTTTGGCTCCTGTGAGATCATTGAAAGTGAATCTTTCCTAAGAATCATTCACCCTAAGATAGGCTGGCAAAGCTGAGCTTCGGGAACTGCCAAGTTGAGAACTTGACCCTCAATGCCACCAAGCAGCTGGCCTCTTTCTCATCTTACTGTAACCATTGCAAGTGTGGAAGGGGTATAAACACCACAGTGGGGCCTCGTCAACATTCATGGGCATCTGTCTCTAGTCTGCCACAGTTAGAAGCTGCATTTTCTAATCCCTACACTATTTGGTTGAATTTTTACTTATAAACGCTTTTGGTGTTGATTTTGGTCATCTAAAGCCTATTTTTCTCATATGTATTTACATATTTTTCCTTACATGACCTATACTCAACTTTTTGTACAGGTACAAATCATTACCATTTTAGAGGAAAAAACATCTGTACATTTTTTGGAAGAGGTATATTGGCTATTGGATAGTGTTTTGGTTTGCTAAAGCTGCGAAAATGCAATATACCAGAAATGGGTTGGCTTTTACAGCGGGAATTTTTTAGCTTACAGGTTTACAGTTCTTCAGCTGTGAAAATGTCTAACTCAAGGCATCAGCAGGACTCTACCTGGACTCTACCTGGACTCTGAAGACAGGCTGCAGGCATTTGGGACTCTTCTTTCAAATGGCAAGGCACATGATGATGTCTGCTGGTCTGTCTCTCCTCGTTGTTTTTGCTTCTGGCTTCACTGGTTCCCTCTGTCACCTTCTCTAATGCTTTTCTCTGTGAGCCTCTCTGAATTTCATCTTGCTGCTTCTCGGAGCTCTCTGAGCTTTTTCTATGTGCCCTTTACCCTCTTAGAAAGGACTCCAGAGGAAGCAGATTAAGACCCGCCTTGAATGGGATGGGTCACATCTCATTTGAAATTACCTTATCAAAAGGTCCCACCCACAACAGATCTGCACCCACAGGAATAGATTAAATGAACAAGACCTTTTTTGAGGTACATGACAGCTTCAAACCAGCACAGACCCCTATTCCTCATGGACACCGTATTGCAGCTTCACGGTGGCAATTCTAAGCCACATTTTATTTTTGAACTGGAATTAATACTATATGTAGATATTGTTTCAAAATATCTTGCAAATGAAGAAAAGGATCTTTCCCATACCAGATGCTTCTTGTCTCAGTGGGAACATACAGAAAGGTTTTATGAGCCCGGCTCCATAAGCACACAGGATAGGAAGCATTGAGAGCTGTGTTCACATGAAAGCACAAAAATGTTAGTCTTGGGAATGCTGGAATCGGACTAGAGGAAAACAAGGCCAAAGCTTTCCTCTGTGAAAGAAGTCATAAAATCCAACAGTGAGCAGGTCTCAATTTTCCAATAATAAGAAAAATGCTTTTAAAAGTGAGAAATCTTAAAGAATCAAAGAACTGTCTCCTCAATCTGTTTTTGTTGTTGTTGCTGTTGTTGTTTGTTGTTGTTGTTGCTGTTTTTCACATGAGCAGGCACCAGGAATCAAACCCGGGTCTCTGGCATGGCTGGTGAGAACTCTGCTGAGCCACCGTGGCCATCCCTCAATCTATTTTATTACATGACTTTATGCAATTTGACACACCCAACCCAAGTACAGTAATAAGGAACAGAAGCTTCAATATCATTTCTCATACTACTGTGTCCAGGCTTTGAGAAAATAAATTGAATTTTCACAATGCCTTTAAAAAAGCCAACACCATATACTATGTCATATCAGTGATAATAATGTGAAGCAGTTTGGGGCATCACTAAAAAGACACATGATTTGCTGTTTTCTGATTATTCCATTAACAAATATATTAGGCTACTAGATTTTGGAAACAAAAAACCAAAAAGTTGTCTTCTTGCTATAATGCACATTTCATGAAGGCAAGAAATTTTATCTTGTTTTATAAAGTGCAGTATCTCCCATACCTGTTATAGTACCTGACATACAGTAGGCATTCAATACAATTTGTTGAAATATATTGAGTATATCTTATAGAGGAAAATATGCCATAATGAAAATATGAACCACATTTCTGCACCTGCCTTCTCATTCTAGTCTTAAATGTAGGCCTGCATTGCTTGATGACCCAGGGAAAGATGCCCTACTTTGTCTAGGATATCTGACGTCATACGCATGCCCTTCCCTCCAACTTAAGCACAAGGCATCTTTTTCTTCTTTCTCTCCATCTCCTTCTCCTTCCCTCTCCCTCCTCTGTTTTCCCTGCCTGAATCCCCACACTGCTATTGAAACATAGCTCAATGATGATTACCTCATGGAGAATTTTCATGATTAACCAGATTTGAATCTTTATTTTACTTTACAAACCTCATTTATTCACTATGGGTGGTAATGATCGGCATGGTGGCAACCCCAGGAAAACTTTAGCCTAAATTTTTCAAGACTTTCCTTCTGCTTTCCCCCTTCTTTTGTCCTTTCTTGTCATATGCCTCACACTCCATTGCCTCTCCTCCATAGGCTGGTCTTTCACTGGGTCTAATTATTTCCACTCCCCATTCCCTAGGCCTCCTGCCCCTCCTGTTAAAATATCTGCCATATGAACATCTTCTCAAGATCTGAGATGATAACTGACTCATCCTCTAATTGTGCTACATAACTCAGAAGATAGATGATAACAAGTGTACTTCATTTCTAAAAGGAGTTCTGCCACTAACTAGTTTTGTGAACCTAGCCTATCCTACCTGACTGAGCTTCACTTGCGTCAAGTGTAAAATGTGGGGGGTTGTCTAGACCAGTGCTTCTTTAAGCTCTGTAGCACTGGTCCCAGGATATGTATCTTGAAAAAATGTTTTGGGACTCATTTATGAATTGCTTTGTATTGTATCATCTTCTTGCATATTAGCATGTTAAAGGCTCTGGAAAGTCCTGTAAGAAAGACACTAATTTTCTTTATTTGATAATTGCCTTTGGTAGGAGGTAACATGTTGCGAGTTTCCTCATACTTTATGAGAGAATCACTAATTGAACTTTCTCAGGAGCTTGACTGCAATTACACATCCTTTTATCTGTAATGCCAGATGCTGTGGGTCTAGAGCTGAGCAGGCTAGGATCTCTGCCTTTCAGGCATAAAGAATCTACAGGGAAGAGATAAATATGAATGTAATTGAGGATTGAAATTGTAGACTAAAGGTATGTTCAAAGTATGATGGACAAGAGGACTGAGAAGCAAGTAACTGCCCAGAATGGGGGCAGTGAAGAGGAGAAGGAAGGCTCCTGAGCCCTAAGGGATGTTTCTGATGATTCACCAGGCAGGGAAAGTGGGAAAGGAAGTTCCAGGCAGAGGACAGCATGGGCACAGGCACAGAGGCATCGAATCCCAAGGCATGGTCCAGGCTTGTGAAATGATTTTATGGTTAAGAAGCCTAGAAGTGGAGGCTGCCTAGGGAGAGAGGAGGAGCGGAGAAAGTGGGTGAAGGTGACTGAAAGCCTAAGGGCATGTGCTTTAAGTGCTGTTCTAAGTAGTCTGAAATTTACCCTGTAAGTGGTAGGAAACCATCTTTAGATAAGGTTTTTAATCAGGGGAATTGCATGATCAGTAAATATTTTAGAAAGAGAATTCTGTAGTGGTATGGTAAGGCAGATGGGAGGGGGAGAGGCTGGAAGGGGAGCTAATTATGACTCCATTGAAATGGTTTAAGTAAGAGATGATAAAAACCTGAAGAGGAACAGTGGTAAAAGGATGAAAAGGCAAGGATGGATTTGAGGGAAATTTAAGTGCTTGATAGATTGAGGGGACAGACTAGGTAGGAAGCAAGAAAGAAAAAAGAAATAGAAAATGACTCTACACTATTTAGCTTGGGCAAGTGGTATGTGATTCTAACATTTAATGAGATGGGAATTCACATAAATGAACTACTTTCCTAAAGGTTTTGAATTGGATTGAAGATTCTGTTACATTAAAAGTAATTTTTCAGTAAAACACATCCATTGATTTTTATGCTTCAGAGTTGAAGAATGACTATATACTTTCTAAGGAGATTCAACATCCTCCCCAAAATATATTCTAAGCTAAAATTTGTTAGTACTCAGTGCATTCTTGACAACAAAAATGCAGATCCAAGAGTAATTTCATAGCATTCAAATCTATTTCATTCGATTTTGTCTCTAAACGGTAAACAATCATTTCTTGGATTGTAAACTGATTTTGTCTTCATCCAGTCAAAAGCTTTCTTCTGCAACAATGGACTATCCCATGTTGTTTGGGATTAATTTGTTTGGCACCACATGCTCTTTGTGCTCCCTTTCTGCTGGTTCCCATCCCCACCCATGGCCCCCCCTTTACCAAATATTCTGCCCTAGCCTGATACAAGGAGGATATCCATCTAACTTCATCAAGTGGAACTGCCAATTTGTATTTCCTAATAAGAATAAAGGTTTTCCCCTTTCTCTGCAAGGTATATCCTACTGTTTTGAACTAATATGCCTAGTCATCCTTTAAAATGTAAAAAGTCTTCAGAAAACTGAGGAGGGTTACTTTCCTCGTTGAATTCTCTTATCTTGATTACCTGCATTTCAAGGGACTTTTATATGTTGATATGTTCAAATATCAGAACTTTTCTCTTTGTTCATTATTGAATGTGCTGTAAATGAAGGTTTTTGCAATTAAAGTGAGATATGCCCACATCCAAAAAAAAAAAAAAATTTAGAGATCCCATGTACACTGATCTCTAAACAGAAGTTTGAGGAATTATGCCCATTTTTCTAGGAAGAAACAGCCCAGAATACCAACAATTTTAGTGATTATGCAAATATTAAGCCATTATTTTTTGAACTAATCTTAAATTTGGCCTTTAATACTAAATGTTATTGCTGCTAATGCATTAAAATGGGACGTTTTGTGTTTATAGTCAGGGGGTGGGGACTGGTTCAAAACATCTTTGTATGGCAGTGGAAATTAGAAAAACAGTCGCTTTGTTTAAAAATTTTGCAAGAAGTCCATGCTTGCTTATTGTACAGTACTTAGCAAAGGTTTCAAAGAATTATTTTCCCAACAATCTCTTGAAGTATAGAATTCTTTTATTTGGGGGGAAACCTCTTTGAAGAGCTGAGATATGGAAACTAACATGTCCAAGGCTGTTTTCATTAGCCGGCCACACTTCTCTGGGTAGGTCAAAGAATTTTACCCTCACCTGGGCCAGCTGCCTTCTATTAGCTGTAGAAATAAACTGTACAATTTATGGTCACTGAGCCATGAACTAACTCCTCATCTTGAATTTTTGGGGGGAGAGGACCAGGAATCCAGAAAGGTGACAAGCTGTTGTTAGACACCATTTTTCAGAGGAAAGGAAGTTTACCCACCTTAAAAACAAACTAAACTATCAAAATGAAATGAATTTATCTATATTTTAAAATGAAAACAATTGGGGCAGTCAGAGAGTGACTCCTGAGGATTTTTTTTTTTTTTAAACATCATAGATAAAGATAAAAACTTAATGGTCTCTTCGAGACAGGTGTGGCTGTCTCTCCTTCCACCTCCCCTCAACTGTGAAACAGTTAAGGCAGCTCCATGGAAAAGTCTGGAAATAAATTTAGAAGGTTTGGAAGGTGGGTACATCATGGTTGTTTCACCCTTCCAGGGCTGAAAGAATTTTCAAATGTCTAAATGCATAGCATTACATTTGAAAGAAATTTGGAATTCTCATGAAAATGCAGTGCAAGAATGAAATTAGACATAATTCTCTGTACCTCAGAGCAAAACAACCGTATTTCCTTATGGCAGGAATAGAAGGAAGGAAAGTCAGACTGTGCTTTCTGAAACCCAACAACCTAGTATCGCTGTGCCATTCTCTTCCTGATCCAAAGCCACTCCCTTAACTTGATATCTGTTTACTTTAAAGGAGGCAGCTTTTGAGAAAGGACCATAAATTTTTTGGCCCTGTGCCCCAGAGGCCATGACAAGCAAAAGAACGTACCCACCCAGAGATAGCCCTTGCGATATTTAAAGGTGTGGGTTAATTTTTTATCCACTTTAATAACTGGATTTTCTTTTTCTCTCTCTCTACCTTTTTGCTTTCTATTTCTGCTCGGAAGCTGTGGACACAGAAATCTCTGCAGGCAAATTACTCCACAGCACATTGCTGGACAACCCTATAACGAATAGCTCCATTCGCAGCATCTGGAATCCTGATCCTTTTCAGAAATGGCAGGTGTGAGTGGATGTTTAAAATATTCTATGTTTATCTTCAACTTCTTGTTTTGGGTAAGTGTTTTTCTTTTAATTATCAATTTTATGCAAGAAAGGAGATCTTGATATAAATATCATAAATGAGAACAGACTCTGCTCTAGAGAAATAGGAGGAGGAAGAAAAAGTATTTTCCATGTACTTGTTTGGATTTGTTTGTTCTTTCTTTGGTTGTTTCAGTAATTGAAAACGAACCAATGACTCAAAAAAGTCTGCTTCGGGATCCGTGAGGATAAACATTTCATAAATGTGTTGATATTGTTGCAAAACAATCACAGAGGAAAAATACTCCTTAATTAAAGGACAATTATTCTCAGTTGTATATCATGCAGGTTTTCCCAAGTGTTAGGACTCTGTGGGAAAAACATGATCTGGGCCCAGCCCCCCGAGACCAGCTCCTGATTTCCACCCTTTAGATCTGGGTTTGAAACAGGTGAATAGTGTGGTGTGGGTTGATAAATACAGGAGAGGATCATTTTCAGAGCCCCAAAGAACAGAAAATAGGTCATAAAGAAACTTAAGGGGGAGCAATGATACATTATTTAATCATAAAATGATTAAAAGCTTGCTAAACTTAGACAGTGAGTATGCATGGGCATTTTAAAGTCCATTTTGATGTGTCATCACCCCACCCTTAAATCAACAGGGTTTGCCTTTTAACAAGTTGTTATATTTCTCTGGAAAGGTCAATGGCATAACACATATAAAATAAATTGATGATGGTTCTAACATGAGATGAGTATAAAAATGAGATGTAAAAAAGACAAATCGGGATATTGGGAAATTGATATCATTTTTGGTATATATGGTGCAACTAAAGACTATTCAAAATCAAGCCAGAGGGAAATAGTCCAAAGCACCTAAATGAGAAAAGCACTCTGTATACTGATTGCAGAATGGCTTATGCAGCATAAGCAGGAAAAAAATTCTGATTTGGTTTTTATACCTGCTTTCCTCTTAGTAAACAGGCATATTTACCAACATATTTACCATCTACATGTTGGTAAATAATGATGTTCTTAAATTGTTATAATGGTGATGAACCTAGTTAAACTTAGCTACCTGACTACAGTCTAATCGCCTAGAATGACTTTTCAGCCAGTGGTGGGTAACCTCAATGAGTATAGATGATATATAGGTAAATCAAATAAGGAAGCTAAGTATATAAATCAATAAAAGAAAACAAAGATTTGTCCTTAGTACTTTCTCATTTCCATGGAAAAATAGGCTGTTCTTGCAAATTTTAAGTGAAGCTCATGCACACATGCCAGATTTTAAAGTTAGTCCTGATAAATTTCTTTCCTTGAAATATTTTGAAATTGGTTAAACAGTGGGAATAGAATATAAACAAAGAAATGCCTGTCTCCTTTGGTTCTGTTTTGTTTTCAGATTTTTATTATGGATGACTTTGAACATTCACAAAAGAAGAGGCTATAGGGTAATCAATCCCTTCATCTGGCCTCACCAGCCGTGAAACCAGGGCTAACCTTCCTCCGTCTATACTCTCATCCGCTGTCTCTAGGCCACAATTTTGAAGCAAATCTCACATATATCGTTTCATCTGTAAATATTTTAGCACAGATCTCCAAAAGAAAATAATCCTTTAAAACTGTCACCGCAATATGACACTTGAACCTTAGTAAGAATTTCGGAATCATTGATCAAATATTCATTCAGGGTTCAAATTTCCAAATGCTCCACAAATGTTCCCGTTGGAAGCAGAATTCTCATAAGGTCCACTTACTAAGATCGATTGATGCATTTTTTTACAGCTATTTTAATCTTTAGGTTCTCCCTCTATCTCCATCTCTTTCTTTTCCCACTTGTAATTTTATGCATACTTTTATGTTGTGTGCTGTCTTGTTGTGTTTCCCATGGCCTGGATTTTAAAATTTGTATAAACATGGTATAGTTTAACATGTTTTTCGGTCTTCTCTACTACCTGTAAGTTAGTAACTGCATTTGGAGGCTTGGAAAGAGTCAGGTGAAACCATTTTTTTTTTGGGGGGGGGGAAGCAAGACTACAAGTGGCATTGTGTTTTTTTCATCAGGAGGTGTATGATGTTTGTTTTGTTTCTTTTTTGATACTAACCTTTGATGCTCATAATCCATTAATTATGTAAGGGTTACAAATTGATGATATTTTCATTCTACCATTTTTCTTCATTTATTGGTTAGAATACTTCCTGTAAAGAGAAATTTTTCATGTACCATTTGATTACCAGTGGTAGCCTGTTCTTATTTAAAAAGGCAGTATAAATGCTTCTTACTTTTACCAGAGTTCAAAATGACAAGTTAATTTTCTAGTATCCTCCAACAGTGATAAACTAGTATTTTTTTAATATCCTTATGAACTCATGGATATAAACTCCATTACATTTCTTATTCTTTTTGATGTGCAAGCTATTCCATCTTTGACATGGGAGCCACTTCAAGTTGGCTTTTGAGTCATTTTGACATGATCCTAATAATTTTGGTAAATTCTTCACTATCTGTTATGACAGATATTTCCAGGCTTACTTGCCTACTTCATGAAATTAGTTATTTCTATGAGAAGTCCTGATATTTGTTTTTAAAGTACTGCAACCTGACTTCTTATAATGCAGAATAGATTCATGGTCCGTTAAAACAAATCAAAATGTGGATATGCTAATAAATACATGGCTCCTATTTTTAATAAGATTTTCCAAATTATGAAACAGTTAAAATATATCTCTGATGCATAAAAACAACAGGCAAAAGCATGGCTATTGTGAATACCTCTGAGTTCATTGTTCCATTAAGTAGCTAATCTGGAATTGGGAATAGATCTGAATTTTAAATTTAAATGATATAGGCAGTCTTAGAAAGTGATATGTTATAGGTTCAGGATCACATGTTTTAAATCAGGGTTCCAGATGTGCTGTAGAGATCTGTACCTCATCGTACCAGACAACATAGTTGCTCTCACTGGGGAACTCTGATTTAATGTTTATTGTTATCTCTTTTTTCTCTGATAATGAAGAAAAAGACTTCCTGATATTGTAGATTTCAGTTTACCATGTCTAATGGCCCTCTGGGTAAAAGGCCTTGCTTCTCCCATCAGCCAGTGGTAGGTCCCTCAGGACCTCCCTAGGAGAGATCTTGCAGCTGGGTCCTTGAATGAGAGCAAGAGTTCTAAGCTAAAAGGTCTCAGCCAATAGGTGACATCAATATTTTAATTTATAATGATTATAAATTATTATAATTTTTAATTCATAATTGAGGTAGCCCGAGGAATCTCTGAGGTTAGGGAATGTTCCCATTTCTGTTCTCCTTATATCCCCCAACCCAGAGCTCTCAGTTGGAATTTTACGATCCTTCATAAGTAATTAGCAATTTGTCACATTCTTAATGTTTACTTAGGCAAAAATTTTAATGGTCCCACTGATGTGGTTTTCTTCTAGATGTCCATGGCCTGATGTTTTCAAATACATTCTTTCTGGTGCAGCTAAGCCTTTGCAGAGTAGGTCCAGATGTTTAAATATCTCTATGATATGCATATGGTCATTTAAACTAAACATATCAGTGTCTTTTGGGGAAGAACTTGAGATACGCTACATAAACATGTAGTGATTTCCATTTGTTAGAATTTCTAATTGAAGAAAAACATGCAAAAGTGAAAATCATTCCTAATCACTCATGCTGAAGTTTGATTCATATTAGAGTGTTATACTCACTTACAGTAAAGGAAAAAATCCATTTCTCCAAGTTCTGTGTCAAAAGCAGATGAAACACCCAAGTTTTCTTATGCTCCCCTCATATGGGTCAGACTCAGGAATACTGGAGAGAAGCTTGGGGTGTGTTAGGAGTCTGGGTAGCATGGAACATGGGCCTTGGGTCATGGCTGCAGTGGGACAATTATCAGATTATAGTGAGCCATGGGGAGACCCATTCTTCATGAGGAAAAGCAGTGGAGTAATCCCAAATGGGGCAAAGTGAGAAGAAGGAGCCAAGTTGTGAAGCTGAGTACCTAGCAACTGAAGGAAGCCAGTGCATGAGGTTTGAAAAGAGAAGAAGGAAGTCAAAACTTGGAGAGAGACCAGGAACCAGTAGTCAAAGTCCATCATTGTATTTTATTTAGTGTCTTAGCCTCTGAAATGGATGTACTGAGAGTAATTCAAACAGGAAGCTAAGCAAATACAATTATGAGATAGAGGTACATTAAAAAACAGAACACAATTATTTTGTATTCTATCAGTTAGTGAAATACCCCAAGATAAAGAGTTGACTATGACTGAAATGTGTGAACTTTTGAAATACAGTGGTTGCCTTTCACAGGTTTTGTCAACTAAACAATGACAAAAGTCATTAGAGCCCAGGGGTTAAGAGCTCTCACTCTCCTTTGAACTGCAATTTCTTCATCACTAGCTGTGTGACCTTTAACATCTCTGTACTTCCATCCTCTTCTGTAAAAATGGGGCTAGTAGGGGTATCTACCTTGTGGGGTTCTTGTGAGGATTAAATGAGTTAATATATGTAAAGAACTTGGTGTAAATTCTAAACAAATGTTTAAGGAAAAGAAAATTTAACCGACATTGTCTAGTCATTTATATGAGACAGAGAAATATAAAAACATTGCATACTATTGAATTCAACTTTGAATTTTGAAACAGTGGAGGAAAGAAGATAACAAGAATTGTGATAAGGCAGGAATTCTTTTGTCTTAAATTAGAGGCCAGGAAAGAAAACAGGTTTTGTAAATGCACAGACTCAAGTTCACATCCTGGATCCTTCCCTTATTGCTTTGTGATCTAGAACATGCTCCTGGACTTTTCTGCGCCCGGTGTCTACATATGTAATATGAGGATAATCCTTTTAGTTAGGGGAACAAATTATAAAATACTACATAGAAAGCCTATAACCAAGGACCGAGAAATAATACTAAGTCAATTAATAATATTTTCCCTGATTCCAATCACTGCATTGCTTTTTAATTTAAAAGTATTAGCACATGATATGATAGTATTTTACACATAGTGGACTTCTATAATTAAATATAATTTTAGCCCTGACCTGGCCCTTCTTTGGCCTGTCTCCCACACTTAATGGGGCAAAAAAAAAAAAACAACTATGGGACAAGAGGAATATACCTTCTTTGAGCCTGGTCCCCTTCTTGTACACACTGTGGGTTCTGGGTCCCAAATTTCCTACCCAAATGACCCAAACTCTCTTCTAGTGTCTACACAGGCCTCTACTCCAGGAGTTTTCAAAGGGATGCTGTTTGCCAGGAAGGGAGCAGGTTGTAAACATGGCTTGAGTTAGCAGTTTGCAAGATCCATACCCATTTCTGTTAGGGCTCTCAGGGGCTGGGGTGGAGCCAAGGGTGAAAGATGAGGCTTGGGGATGGCTCTCCTCATGCCACCTCCTTTTGGTGGATATTTGACAAGGTAGGAGGAAGAACACATTTTATATAACTATTACCTTGAGTTACAACTTCCCAATATATAGAAGCCTGGTTTGCAGACCTTTATTTTGATTCTTGCCCCAGGCCCTCTAAATGCATTACTAGGTCTGCAGGCGTTACATAGATGGAAGTTGTGCTTTTCAAACAAAGTCATAAACACATTCCTTTATTAATATTGTTTTATGATTCAGAAATATTAGGATGCTAATCAAATGCTAGACATTAATTTCTCTTTACATATTTTGAGGTTATGTGAATTTTAGGAATTGTTTCAGTTTGCTAAAGCTGCTACAGTGCAGCAGAAATGGATTGGCTTTTTCAGTGGAAATATATTGTTGCAAATTTACAGTTCTAAGGCTGTACAGTTTACAGTTCTTAATCTGTACAGTTTACAGTTCTTAATCTGAAAAAATGTTCAGATTAAGGCATCAAGAGGAAGATTCCTTCTTAGAGCAAAGGCTGGAAAGCTGGTATCCAGGGTTCTTCTGTCATATGGGAAGGTACGGCAACATCTGCTGTTCCTTCTCTCCAGGCTTCTGGTTTCAAAATGGCTCAGCTCCTGTGAGGTCCTTCTTGCTTCTTCCCAGGGCATTTTCTTTCTTAGCTTCTCTAAACTGTCTTGGCTCTAAGCTCTCTCTGAAATATCTCTCTCTTAAAGGACTCCACAAACAGATTAAGACCCACTTTGAATGAGTGGGGTCACATCTCCATGGAAACAACCTAATCAAAAAGCTCTCACCCAGCAATAGGTCTTCCCCACAAGATTGGATTAAATAAACATAGGCTTTTCTGGGGTCCATGCCAGATTCAAACCAGCATAGGGATTTTATGTGTTGGTGCAGGAAAGATAATCTGCAGTGTGCTTGCTTACTCAGACCCCTATTTGTGTTGGAAAGAAATATGGTGGTTGATTTGTCTCCCCCCAATTTAGAGTTATTCAAAATGTGAATTTGAATCTATTGTACTGGGTGCTCGGTTTACTAATAGACTTGAAAGATGCAGATAAATAGAACAGTAAAGACACATGCACTGTGTATTTAACATTCATCAATGTAGAAAACATCATTCAGTTTGGGGCTGAAGACAGAAAAACCATGATAGACAACCTGCTAAGAAGAGAAGTTTGAAATTTACTTCACTAGTTTAGAGAATAAGAATACTAGGTATTACCTGAAAGGTAAGAGGCTATCTTAGTAAATCAGAGCTGTATTATTAGCACATGCCTGTATAAGGAATGTATATCAACCTCCTCCAACAGAAGATCTGATCATTTGACCATAATCCATGTCATTAGACAGTGAGGCAAAGTATTTACTCCAACTCTTAACATTAATAAATCATGTCTCATCTTTATCAGGGATGAATAAAGACAGTAATTTAGCATGAAGCCTAGTAAAATAGTCTGTTAAACAAGTGAAAGGGAATGTTACCCTGAATCCTTAGAGGACTACCCAAACCTGAATCCTGATAAAAGTATCAGGAAATCAGAATCCACAATGTAATCCAGAAATAACCCTCAGTGAAACAGTGGCTTGAAGCCATAAAAGAAGATAGACTTAATTGAAAAAAACATAGGATGAGATGAAATGGGAAATGGATAAAATAAAAAAGGACTTCAAGTAAACCAGAAACAAAGGAATCAAAATCCACTTTGGAAATAGTATTAAATGTAAACAGTGATATAAAAACTTAAATTGAGAAACTCTCCCAAAGGAAAATCAAAAGGATATGCAATTGATGTTAAAGAAGGTAATAGACACAAAGAAAAGAGAATAGAAATTTAACAAATTGTATTTCTAAAGAAAAGAACAGAATAGATAGAACTAAACAACAATCAAATTAAGATATGATTGTTTGGAGATGCAGAAAGTCATTCCCCCAGGGAAGCCATTTGAAACCAGAAGCCAAAGGACCAGCAGATGTCTTACCAGCTGACAGAGTGTTCCAGACTGACTGGTCTTTCTTGAGTCAAGGTATCTTTCCTTGGAGGCCTTAGTTTGGGCATTTTTATGGCCTTAGAACTGCAAACTTGTAACTTAACAAATTCCCTTTTTAAAAGCCAAAAAAATTTTTAAGATATGACAAATTTGTGGAGTTGAAAATATGTAAGCATATGGAAAGTGCCTCTTCTGCCCCAAGGAAAAGTCAATGGAAGATGACATCTATGCCTAGATAAATATTAGGAAAACTGCTGAATTAAAAGATTAAGTACAATCTTACAAATATCTGGATATAAGCAAGCAACTAAAAAGAGAACAAGGAACTTAAAAGAACAAATGTGTGAACAGAAATAAGACTTACAACAGACTTCTCTTCTTGCAACACTAAATGTCAGGAGACAGTGAAACAACATCTGCCAAGGATTCAAAGTGAAGGATGTGACCCAAGAATTTTACATCCAGATAAATTCTTTCACAAGTGAACAAGAGAGAAAAATGTGCACAAATATTCATATTGTAAAATTTACTTTTGCATGTCCTAAATAATAAAGGTATGAATTGTGGGGAAAACATGGAACAAAGGTCTATAAATAAAGAATTCACTTAAATCTAAATAATTGAATTTCTCATCATAACCCTGAGTGAAAATCTAATAAAATATATTTTAAAAAGGAGACATGTTACAAAATATACTTTAATAACAATTACTCTGCATAAAAATCCAAGACTGAATGAATAAATAACAGTTACTGGCTTATATGAAGCAAACATTGTTAGAAGTGCAGAGTGGTGGAAGCAAACACAGTTTGAATTGAACCATCTCTCAGTTTTTGATAGCTCTAGAAGGAAAAGACAAATAAGAATATAGAAAATCAAAATAATAAAATGTATAAGCCATATTTAATAGGTTTCTAATATATTTTTTTACCAGCTTAAGACTTTATTGCCTTTCCCAGTATCTCTGAATCTTTAAAAACTGATGAAGAAAATATAAAAAATATTCTCGCAAACAAGTTAAAACATGGAACTATCATATGACCCAGCAATTCCACTCCTAACTATATACCCCAAAGAACTGAAAACAGATATTATAACAAACACTTGAACTCAAGTGTTCATATCAGCACTATTCACAATAGCCAAAAGGCAGAAACAATCCAAATGTCCATCAACTAGTCAATGGATAAACAAAATATAGTATATCCATACAGTGGAATGACATTCAACCATAAAATGAGTGAAGTACTGATGTATACCGCAACATAGATGAACTTTGAGAACATTATGATAAAAGAGAGAAGCCAGACACAAAAGGCCACATATTGCATGCTTCCATGTATGTGAAATATCCCAAATGGGAAAATCCACAGAGACAGAAAGCAGATTAGTGGCTGCCAGGAACTGGTGTAGTGGAAGAACAGGGAGTGAGTGCTTCATGGGTACTGGATTTCCTTTTAGGATGATGAAAATGTTCTGGGGCCAGATTACATTGGGGGCTGCACAATTTTATAAACTCATTAAAAGCCACTGAATTGCACACTTTAATGGTTAAAATGGTAAATTTTATGTTATATGTAATTTATCACAATGAGAAAGTCAAGGGATAAAGAGAAAGATAAAGTCTCTCAGGCAACAATTGTACAGTCTGCATTCTCTTACCACAATGCATTTAAACTTGATTTTTCAATTATGTTTAAATAAGAAGAAACTTGAAAATGAACAACATCAATAGCAGCTATACTGTCCTAAATGTATTAGGACTCCCAGAATCCTTGCTCCCTACTGTGGTGGCCTCTAATGTTATGGGGTCATCATAAAACAAAATGTGTAGGCACCCACTTGAGGATATTTTCTTACTCTATTATAGCATCTCAAGATCAGCTCAAGAAGAGCTCCCTTAAGCTTGTCTAAAGAGTGTCCCCTTCAGATCAGTAATGGTATGGCTCACAAGCCTCCTTTTCTCCTAACATAGCATTATGAATTTTCTTCCATTTTCAGCACTCTTCAAACACACTTCAATAAAAATCCAAATCAAAAGATAGAATTAGGCAGCAAGCGAAGTAGGGCTGCGTGGGAGACCAAGTACCAGAGAGGAAGACAAAGTGGTGTGTCCTACACCATTTATCTTTGCCCTGGATGGTGCCTTCCCTTTTTCTTCCAGACATTTTATGTTTTCCAGCTTCTGCTCATAAGCAATCACTTTCCAGGACACTCAGACCAATCATAAGGAGAGCATGAAGAGCTCTAAGATAAAAGGAAGATGTCCCTGGATGCTGAGTGACCACCACAATGGTACTCTCCAAAGTGAAACCAGAAGGCAGGAAGTAGGCAAGTCAGTTCTCTAAATCCATGATGACAGCCAGGGGGCCAACATGTCAACCCAATTTCCCTCTGCAACCTCATTGACACAAAGTAGGATAGAACTAGACTCATATCTGAAGTTGTTCAAAAGAGCATAAAAAGATTGGGGGACCAACACTTAGAGCAAACCTGGTGAAGGGGCTCAAAGAAAGAACCTTCATTATGGCCAAATTTGGTAACAACTGGAATGAAATAGTTTAGTATTAATCACAACTCTAGAATGATTCTTCTTGATAGAAAATAAGTGTATCCTTAAAAGCACTCAACAAATTTATTAACATTTATATATTTTATTATTATTTGTTAAAAATTTCAAGATATTTACATATGAATTTCTTAAATAGTCTATTCTATTTTAAACTTTGTTTCCTTTTGCTTTTTTTAATGAAGATTGAAGAAAAGATAGTAGTAGGTTTGGAAATGATAGTTTGAATAATTTAAAAATCCCTAAGAAAATTTGTCTAATTCTGAAGATTGAAGTTGAGCAAAGTATTCTTGGCTTCTAAAAGGATTAAGTACCTTGTCTTTTAAATGTTACTGTTACTGGAACTTTTCAGTGGCAGAGAAGACTAAAAGTCAACATGTTGGTGGAAAATGTGGTTAATTTCGCAAGATGTTTGAATAGTTTGGTGTCTTAATAGATTGAAAGAGTGAACTAAATATTCACACACAAAGTAAAGGGTTTTAAAATATCACAATCTGAGTTTCTAAGAGTTCTTAAAGTTTTCTCATTGATAGTTGCAAAAGTATCAGGTAAAGATAATAATCCCAATATGTATTAGGACATTTAATATAATTTTCACTTAAAGATAAAGGTCAGTGACAATTAGGACAATTAATATAAATCGACTCGTGAAAGGAGAAGAAAAAGAAAGAAAATATCAGCAAATCAATTGAATAACTCACAAAAAATCCAATTGGTACAAAGTTACAGAAAATCCCAAAGGGAGAATCATGTCACATAATTCTCACTCACAGACTTATTAGCAAAGAGAGAGGAGCATTATCTCTATTTGCAAATGAAATCCAGATTTAGTAGGAAGGGAAGAGGGAGTAAGGAGAATTTTCAAGACCTAAAGTTGTTTTGCAACGGTTTGTAGTTTATGTTGTGCATATGTGTGTAAATTATAGAGATTATTTGGTGACCTGAGAGAAAGCTTTGGTATTTAATTGCAATGATTAATTTTAGGAGTTGAAGCATGTAGTAGGGGCAGGATTGGATTAGGAATTATGCTGGACTTTCAGAAACTCACCATTTTCACCCAGGGATCAAATTTCTTTCTCCCAAATGAAGCATTTGGACCTAGATGAGGTTTGAGTCTTTTAGGGAGCACAGATTCTACGGTGATTCAGCTACTCATTGTATCCACTATTCCTTAAGAAAGTCCTTGACTCTGTTTCTCTGGCAAGTTTCTCCGGCAAACTTAATGAGGAACCATTAAGAGCGAAACTGCTGTTTTGGGGTTCCAGGCATGTGGCTCCACCATGCATAAAAGCAATATGCCCTGAGGTCACCAGGTTTAGGAGACCTGTCAGAACACCAATCAGAATATTCTAGCAAGTTCTCCAAGGCCGCTGTGTCTGGTATGTTACCAGACCTGCTCTCAACATCTTTATCTTATAATAGATCTTTGACTTTTTTTTTTAGGCCACAATCTATACATTTAAAAGAAAAAAAACAACTCTGAAAGACAAGGGTTTTCCTTACACTAAAGTAAAATGTGTTTCACATTTTATGTGCTGGACTTGCTCCAAATTAAATAATCTGGTAAAGTCATTAAAGGAATTTAAGACTTTAAGTACTGTTCCTCATTGTTCCTCCTCTCTGGGTAAGCTTTACCGCTAACAGAGCTTATTTTTAAAAGAATTTATTTGGGTACAAAAAGCGTTGGCTAATTTATGCCCTTGTTGCTTAAGTGCACATTTTGTCAAATGTCCTGCTGTTCCCTTTCTATCCTAACTCCTCCCCATCTCTTGAATATTGAATGAATAGTGACTAGTCAGTTATTCCCTTCCTACTTGGTCTAAGAATGCTTGTCAGAGGCAAACCCAGGGGCATAATAAGGATAGTTTGTCTTTAAACTGTTGTGACTTATCTTATGAACGTTGCAATCTACTGAGAGTGCAGGGTTGGACTCAAAACGTGGAAAATATCTTCCCTGACTAATGGAGATGACTTCTTGACCATGCATCCACCAATAGACGGAATGGAAACAGAATTATTCTTATCACTCTTAAGAATTACAGTTTAACATTTTAGCAGTAATCTACACATGAATATGACTCATTTATGTTTTTCAAGTCCTAATGGTATAATTAATGATAAACTGTTTTAACCAGAATGGGTGGGTTGGGTGTGGAACTGGAGTTTCATTTTTTTCTCAGTTGCATCCTAACGGTTTCTTATTTTTTCTGCAGCTATGCGGTATCTTGATCCTGGCAGTTGCAATATGGATACGAGTAAGCAAAGACAATCAAGAGGTAAATAAATAAATAACAGCCCCTCTGTTCCCAAGGTAGTTTGTCCCTTTTATAGTAATGAAAGTGATAGCAATAATAATGATAATCATTTGTGCTATGTGACTTTATAACTCAAGTAAATTCATCAAAATTACTTAATAAATGCCTGGCTCTGTACTAGACATGAAACAGTCTTTCTGGAGAGGGAGAAGATACTTTTCCAAAAACAAGAGATTGTTGAAAGTGGAGGTGGGAGAGGGCCAAAGTGGACATATGCTTCCTCACGATTTCCTTCAGGCAATCCTTTCGTACAGTCTGAAGTTGTAGACCACCTCTCTTCCTTCCATGAACGACCTTTCTTATGGGCCAAGAAGCTGTTGATGATAAATTGGCTGATCCCAAGATGGTGTAGTGCAAAAGGAAAGGGAGAAGTTTCAATCTGTGTTTTAACAACAACAAAAGTTTAAAGAGGGTTGTTAATTATCTGTGTCACCCAGTGTGAGCAAATCATTATGACACAAGAGGCTGGTCAGGTTGGTATAATTTGGCAGTCAACTGAGGATGCCGAGCCCCTCGCTGTCTGGATGAGTTTAGCATGCATGCCTCTTCTCCCTCCAGCACATGCCCACTACATGCCCTGTGGCAAAGCTGTTACAAACATTTCTACAGGTTTGAAGGAAGTTTAGTTCATATAGCTAATTCCGACTCTGGAGTTTGGATTCCATGTGTGCTCTTTCTGGACCACACCACAGTGTCACAAATATGTGAAGAGTGTGTAAGGGGGGGGGGGGTAAGAGGGAGAGGGTGTGGAAGTTTGTTCTGTCAGTTTTACCCAACATAATGTCATCCTGGCACCATTTCCTGGCTCTCTGCTTCCAGTCTTTTCTCCCCTATCTTCTCAGAAGGAATCCCTCCTTCCAGATTATTCTTCTTAACTCACTTAGAATGATTTACTCCTTCTTTGTCATTGGGACTCTTGCCACTACTCAGGATCACAGCTTCTACTGCTAGAGCCTTTTTGAGTTTTTTGCCTCAATAAAGATAGTCCCTGGTTCCTCCCCCTTGAATTATTTTGATGCCTGCTATTAAGATAATGCATTTCCTATTAAAACCCATTATACCATGATGCAACTAAATGCCTTTGGATAGAGCTGGTTGAAAGAAAGATTGAAAGCAAATCAACAGGGCAGTGTGACGGTGGCTCAGTGGCAGAATTCTTGTCTGCCATGTCAGAGATGTGGGTTCAATTCTTGGTACCTGCACATGCCAAAAAAAAGAAAAAGAAAATCAACATAAATTCTGACCCCTTTTGCTGCAAGGAGACTGTTTTCTCTGGAAGTTTCTTCCTCCTCCCCTCCTTCTCTTCCTCCCCACCCCCCTCCTCTGCTCTATCCCCCACCCCCCTCCCCAGGGAACCCAGAGAATTACAGAAGCAATTCAGTTGCTTCTTCATTCTGTGCTTCACCATGGCAAGGAAACTGGGTGACAGGAGGATGTGAGCATTAGTCGGTAACATCCTCCTCCATCAGGATTTCATTTACTGATGCGTGCTGCTAAGTGTACCCATGACATCCCAAGCTGAGTACATGGGGGTGTGCAGAATCTCCGTGGTCTAGAATTTGATGTCTGACTTTGTGACTTGCAAAGAGACACACACAGGCTAACGGCCGTCCTCTAAGAGGCCCTTCGGCATTTTAAACATGCATGTGCAGCCTGTATTTTATTTTACTTTACTTTATTTCTGGTTGATATGGAACATTTTCTTTCCTTCAGTGCTTCTGGTAAACAAACTCGGTGTTTAGTCTGTTAAGAAATCACACACATTGAATGTATTAAAGAACTCTTGTTATTGAGAGGGTGTTACTTGACATCTAGGGATAAGAATGAATTATACAGCATCTTTAGTTACATTTTGTCTCTGGTGCTGCAGTCAACCTCCCACCCTGAACAAAAATCTATGTCTGCCAAGACAACATTAACCAGTCTGACTTAGGCAAAATGGACCTGATTTATATTTATATGAAGTCAGTGACAAAAAATCAAGACTGTGCAAAAAACTGAATTTTACTAGTGGAAAAACCGAGGTAGTAGTTTGTGATGAGGAAACATGGACATAAACACAGAAAAGAAGGAAGTCAGGGAGATGACGTCTCTCCCTGCTAACCTGTGTCTCATAGCGTTACTTTGTTTTTCCTCGGGATAAACTCAGCCTGGGTGAGGCAAAGCTTACAGGCAGCCATCCTGGTCCAGGAGATCCCTAATAATCCAGAGGATCCCTGATCCCCTTTTCTTTCACACCCAGCTGTTCTTCTTCCTTAGAAATTCTTCCCTAGTGCTCACACACACACAGGCTTCATCAAAGACAGCTTTTGAAATGTTTTGTCTTTCTCCTGGAGCAAACTCAGAACTTGGGTTTCCCTTTCATTTCTGAATAAGAATAGCCACTTGTTGGGCTGGACTTTCAACACTGCCCTCCACCCCCCCACCCCCCCAGGCAGGGGACACACTGCTTTCTGGCTGTCTCTGACATTGGGGTCACCCTGCCCAGGTCGATCTCAGAAATGCCTCCCTCCCTGCAGCCCACCTGCTGTGCACACTATCCAAGCCTCAACTTTAAATATTTGACCTATTATTTCAATGGAAACTCAGTTCTGATCATTCAGCCTTTGACCCCCTCAGATGCCTTAGGATTCACCTGTACTAACCAGTAATATTCTACTGAACCTAGATTTGGTGGTGAGTCCTTCTGTCTGGTTGTTATGCCACCTTTTTGTCAAGATCTATTGTGACCCGGGTGCTGTGTCTATTTCTTAACAAAATTGATTTCCTAGCTCCAATCTTAACAAGCAAACAAATAAAAGACAACTAAACAAAAACTCTGGGAACAAAAATACCAAAAAAACTTTAAGACATAGCCAAGCTTTCTAAGTATTAGATAGATTTGTAAAATGAAACAGTATCTGTAAGTATTGACTTTTAGAGTAAAAGGAGATCTTTGCTCCTTTTACTCTAAAAAGTAAATGTGACCACAGATGTAGACACAATTCCCTTTACAAATGGGAAACTGGGACGAGCCGGGTTAGCTGACTGTGCCAGGGTCACAGCTTAGTTATATTTCAGGACGCTGACTGGAATATAGGTATAATTTTAAGGGTTTTTAAAACCTCAGCACAAGTAACAGTGAGGGGACACAATCATACTAAAAATGTCTTTATCCCTTGAGCAAGGGTTTTTGATGGGGTCTTAAGAAAGGACTTGTTTAGTATGCCCGATGGCTTAGTGCCTTTTATTCTGTACCGTAGGCACCGTTTTCTTAGCCTGGGCATGATGGCCATTTTTGGTTAGATAAGCTGGGCTTTCCTATAAGCTATAAAATGTTTAGGACCATCTCTGGCCCTACTCATTGGATGTCAGAAGCATCTCCAGATATTGCCAAATAGCCTTGGGGGAGGGGGCAAAATTTCCCTCAATTGATAGCCACCTATCTAGGATCTAGACTTTTATATTGCCCATTATGGACCATCAAACATCTTGTTAAATCTGCCTTGCTTGCCTTAAGTTCCAAGTCATCCCCACCAGAGCTAAAGTGACATCACAGGTTGGCTACTTTGACCTTCAGCAGAAAAGGCTATTCTCAGTCTCTGTGGCTTGAGCTGTTTAAACCGAACGCTATGCAGATAAATGGGTCCTGGGGTAATAAATGCTCACACCCCATCAGAAGTGCCTGAAGTGCCAGAAGTGCCCAAATCTTAAGAAAGGTTTCTTAATACTAAATGGTGTCAAGTCCCTATAGGTCATTTTATTCAGGTCCATTCCAAATAACCTTGAACATAGCAAGAAATACTATAGTTCAGATATGTCATTTAATTTATCCTGACATAAGGCATTATGCACTTATTCCTACTAAAATCCATTTTCCAACACTTTTGAGGCCCAAATCTATTGGGAAATGATAAATATGTTGACTTATGCAAGGATAAATGTAAATATAAAAATTTTTCTTTGTCGCAAAAAGAGGGAAAGTCCCCACCTGCCTTAGAGAATATTTTTGTACAGAACTTAATCTTTCTCCCTTTGAGATGCATGTACATCTATAACATTTTTGTCACATTTACAACCCAGGAATGTCTCAAGGACATGTGAGACCTTTCTGAAACATGAACATCAAAGAAGACTGCACCATTCTCTCATTTCCTTAGGAGTTTATCTTCAGGGTCTTGCTCCAAATTCTAACTATCCTATAATTTTATCAATCCTTTGGAAAGAGACAATTGACAAAGGTACACATCTCTCCTCCGCCCCCACCCCCAATACCAGATGAATTTACCATAAACTATAAAGCGACAAATGGTGCCTGTTCCTCTTACATGTATATAAGGGGCTGTACCTGTTTGATTAAATAGATGGGTTTAGCAGATTGCCTGTGATTTATCAAATCGTAGTTCTATGCTAATTCAATAATAAAATTGTTTTGCTTTGCCTTAAAAAACAAAAACCTTCAGCACACGCTTCCTACTGCTTGTTGAATTAACTCTAGGCTGTGAGTTGATTTCCACAGTCCTTAAAAACAAAAATACTATTAGTAGCAATAGCAGCCATTTTGTACTGACTGCTAAGTCAGTCTATGCACTGTAGAGCAGACTCTAGGAGGCAAAGTCCCTGATTCGGCTTAGGGCCTAGTGCTCTATCTAGAAATAGTCCAATAGATAAAGGATATATGAGTAGGTGGGCTATGTGTAGCATCACCTACAACATGGGCACAGGGTTTCATTCTTACTTGTGATTTTTTTTCTGGACACACATAGAAGACAAGTCGTAGATTGAGGCTAGGTGCTGTCAGGGTGATGAAGAGAGTAGGAAGAGGGAAGAACTGAATTATTTAGGATGGCTAACTCACCATAAGGGACTCAAGGATTTTTTTCCCCTCGATATCCTATTCCTTGACAGTGCAGGCAAAAGAAAGAGTTTCTGGAAATCTCTATGAACTCTACCTTCTGGGAATAAGGAGATAGAATTGTTATAGAATAACAGAAACTGGACTTATTTATCTTTTCTTAACTGTTTTAGTTTGTTTTGGCAAATGTAGGTCCCTGTTTTCCCCTAACACAATCAAGATGCAAAACATTTTTATCAGCGCATAAGTTCCTACATGTCCCTATCTAGTCATCTCCTGTTGTCTCATCTACCCTGCCCAGAGTCAAGCATTGCTCTCACTTCTATTACCAGAGATTCATTTGGTTATCCTTGAACTTCGTATAAATGGAATAATGTAATATTTACTGTTTTGGGTCTTGTTTCTTTAGCTCAAAATAATGCTTTTGAAATTGATTCATGTTTCTGTATCTATCGCTAGTTTGAGAACTTGGGCATTTAAATCTAAATAATTAAATTTTCATAAAGAGACATGCTTTATAATGTTACTCTTATGCATAAAACAAAAAAACCTAAAATACAGGATCCAACCAAGAAGAGTGAAAGTACTTATCTGTCCAAGGTTTTAAAAATAATTGATTTTTTTTAAAGGGCATTCATTGCATTTCTTCTATCCAACTTCCAACATATCATCTTAGAAAAATATAGTTAGAAACATTATTCAAACAAGTGAAGCGTCCACAGAGTGTAAACCCCATGAGAGCAGGATTTTTGCTTGTTTAGATCGCTGAAGTTATCTCAAGGTCCTTGATGAATATCTGTTGAATGAACAAAACAAGCTTCAAGGAAAGGGATTTTCTGTCACTAATCTCTTTTTTCTTTTCAGATTCTCAGCTCTGAAACTAATACCTATGTTGCTGTGAATATACTGATTGCTGTGGGTGCTATCATCATGATTTTGGGTTTCCTAGGTTGCTGTGGTGCCATGAAAGAAAGCCGCTGCATGCTTCTTTTGGTGGGTTCTCCAGATAAATCCAATATTCTGAGGCTTATCTCTCATCACCACTGTCTGACAAGAGGACTTGTCGAGTTTGATGAAACACCAAATCTAACACTGCTTACAGGGTCTGATAGTGGAAGGCAATGTTCTTAGCTTAGAATGGAAGATACCCTGAGAGAAGACAGGGGTTTTAGTCATCAGTTCCTTCATTCATTCCACATGACTGGGAACTTGCTATGTACCAGGTACTATAATAAATGTCCATAAGACCTGAAGATAATTAGAACCCACTAGGGAAGATTGACAACTAAACAGATAACTACAGTGGGAGTGGCCCAATAAAAGAAGGGCAAGTGTAGAGAAGGGAATTTTAAAGCAAAGGGCAGAAGTGAGCAGGGTGTTTATGTGGGTGAAGGTATGAAGCTGAACTCTTCAGGAAAAATGCCTGGAATTGTAGTGCTGGAGGTACATGTTTGGGGAACTGCAAGGCCTTTGATATGACTGGAAAGTGGTAAAGACTATTTTTTTCCAAGGAATTATTGGAAATGAGTCTGAGTGTGAACCAGCTCAAATCACAAAGGGTCCTATATGCCATGCTAAGAAAATTGTAAAGGCGTGAGATAATCAGATTTGTCACTAACAAAGCTTCCTGGAGGATAGATTGGGTTGGGCTAACCCACAGACATCCGCTTCTAATATTTACAGTAGAAAATGATACATTGAAAAATAATCAAGTATTTAATAGCCATAAATATGACATAAGGGTTATTAGAGCTAATCTAAAATAATCTCCCGTCAAATAAGTATTGTGTTAGTCCCTGAAAATTTTTTTAAGCTATTTATAATGAGGGAGGGTAGAGACAGTTTCAGCTAGACTCTAATAGCATCCATGATGGTTGCGTTTGGATTAGTAAAGACTAATTTGCCATTTGAGGAATTTAATCACCGAGAAGCTTTTTAAAAAAGAAACAAATTTGTGGACTGCATCCTCCAAAATTATGATTCAGTAGATCTGAGATAGGTAATATTCAAATAATTTTGTCCAAGTTTTCAAACATACCTCCATTCCATATCATATCCCTGCTAATAGTTCCATAAATAAACTTTAATTTTAACCACTTTTCTTGATCAGCCTTTGGAGCAAATGTTTCTGAATAGTAATGACTCCCAAATTTTGCAACTTGAGGCACAGATGAGAAAATGAAAAACATGGACAATATTCCAACAGTGATGTGATCTTTGGTGATGGAAAGAAATGGTACCATGTCCAAATGTTCCAAGATGTTACTGAATGTATGGGGGATAATCTATGTTCCTCTATTTCTTTTCCTGTTTTCAAAAAAAAGTTTTTCATAGGATTGCTTCTAATTCTGCTTCTGCAAGTGGCGGCAGGTATCCTAGGAGCAGTTTTCAAGCCTCAGGTGGGTACACGTGATGTTTATTAATTTTGGAAAATTTGGGAAAAGTTTGAAGTAGTTCTTTCTGGCATGAATAATTTAAAAATAATTTTTAATTTTCAGTCTGATCGTATTGTGAATGAAACACTACATGAAAATGTAGAGCTTTTGCACGCATCAGATGATGCTGGGAAAAAATTCCAGCAAGCCCTGATGAAATTTCAAAAAGAGGTAATTAGAATTTTTAGGTCTTGGGGGAGTGTGACATATTTCTTCTATGCTTACTTAATTTTTAACTGGCACGTTCCTTAAAGTTGGAAAGTGTATGTTTTATGGATTTGACTGATCATTCTATCACCATGAAATAAAAAGTCTAAGAATATTTGTAATTTTTTTAAGCTTCAGATATGATATTCTGAAGCAGTTTCAAAAGACAAAGACTAAGAAATCTATGTTTTTGACAGATTAAGTCTAGATTGGATCCAATCAATAATCCTTTCAATATTTACCATTTTAGAAGGGTAGTATGGTTGGGGAGTTTGGGAAGTCTCTTTCTCTGCCCATCTCCCCTTCTCCCATAAAAATCATTACAGCTAACATCCATTGCTACCTGTACCAGGCTTTGTTTGCAGTAGCTCATTTAATCTTCACCACAACCCTATATGATGAGTAATAGCATCTCTATTTTATAGTTGAGGACTCTGGTACTCAAGGAGATCTGGCAGCTCACAAGTGGTAGGGTTGGAGTTTGAACACTGTCTGTCTTAGTCAATTTTTTAAACCAGTTTCACTAAGAAAGAATGATTTAGGAAGGCTGGGAATTCTTTCTAAAAGTAAATCAACTGTCATGATGGCATGCTTCACTTAAACTGCCCCTTCCTACACCTTTTTTTTGTTTGTTTTCATTATCTTTAGGGTAGAATCTAAACTTAGGTAGGCATTGAAGGTATTCTAGCATCTGACTCCAACCTAATCTTTAACTTTACTAAATACTACTCCATAAAGCAAACATTTTAGTCCAGCCAAGTTTGTCTAGTCAGGGTTGCTTCATCAATGCTCTCTTCCTGCCTTTGCCTCCTTCCCCCTCCTTGGAATGTACTTATTACTTTCTCTTCCTTTCCAAATGCTGCATGTTCTGTAAGTCTCAGTTAAAATATTACTTACTCTTTGAAACTCCTCCAAACCACACTTTCTTTATTCAGAATTTCCATTGTCCTAACTTCATGTAACACTTACCTTGCACGTCATAGAAATTCTCAGAATCTTCAAGGAGGGGTGAATTTTATAGTTCATTTAACCTAACTACCCTACTGATTGAAGTGATTTCTATTTATGGTCAACCATTCTAATCAGATATTGAAAGGTTGAAAGTTTATCAGTTTTTTCCCATCCCATTCCATTTATATACAGGTCTGATTATTAGTGTGTTCTTTCTTAATTTGAAACAAAGTCTGCCTCCCTGGTATATACATCATTTAGTCTTAGTTCTTCCTTCCAGAGTTTCAAAGGAAAAAGAAAATCTATTGATGCTTCTAAATATGGCAACTTTTCCTTTGAAAATAGCTGTTGTGTGTCCCCCAAAAGCTTTGCTCTTCAAGTTCAAACATCCTTGGTTTCTTAAATTATCAGATGACATTTTTCTTTTCCTGGAGCATTCACCAGTTCCTATTTGGATAGATTCCAACTTGTAAAATTTCTGCTTAAAGCATCATTTCTAAGAGTTGAAACCTGTTAAGGGTCATTGTCTCTCTAACTTCCTCTGTGCTTTTCCTAGTACCCCCATAGCTGTGTCCCTTGATCCTCCCCTCTCCAGGATCATTCCCACTCTAGAGCCCAGACTAATCTAGGTTTAAAGCAGGAAGAACTTAAGCAAATTTGGTTGCTCTACTGGTGGGTGCTGAGCAGCCTCAACCCTCCCCATTGAATTGACCTAGAGGATGATGTACTAGAAAGAAGCATTGGGTTTCTGGATTCGGGCCTAAGTCTCACTTGCTCCATATCATACGTGGATTTCAAGGTCTAAACGCTAATCATGGGTTTCAAAAGGTTATGTTTGTTGTAGCACATTCTCCTGAAGTGCTTCTGTGAGTATGCATGTGTCTGAATCTCCTTCCTCTTTCTCTTATAAAGACACCAATCATTGGATTAAGGAGCTACTCAATCCAATATGACCTTGTTTTAACTAATTTCATCTGCAAATATCCCATTTCCAAATAAGATCACATTCTAAACCCTATTGTCATCTGGCTAGTAAACTGATTTTAATATCCTGGCATTTTAAAACAAAATACAGTTTAAATAAAATGCATTTTAGCCTGGAGAACTGTCCAGTCTTGGAACTTCTATTCCATTTGATAATTTTTTCCTACTATTTCTGCATAAAGAGTTTTCTCCCCGATAAGCCAGTAAGAGAAAAATGAAGGGTGCTCATTTCTCTCTCCTTTTTAAAATTTAATGATATAATGGACCATATGCCAGAGTCATTGGATGATCACTTCCTTGTTATTCTTCCCTCCAAAACATGCCTAAAAGCTCTTTTAGTGCTTTCCCATGTTTTCACTTATTCTGAGCCTTAGCTTTCCTGGCACCATGCTTAAAGCCTCATGCTTCATTTGTCCCTCCTCCCATATTTTATATATGTCTGCTTAAAATTCAGTCTCAGTGAAGACTCCCAAGTATCCTCTTTGGCATTTGTGATGCCTTTCAACGATTTCTTCCCCCTCTCCTCCAAGAGTGATCAGTGATTGTCCGATGGAAATTTCATTTTCAAAACCTCCCATCTGGTTTGAACAATAGGTCTTTTAGGAGACAGTGACACCTTCATGAACTTTTCGATTTCTTCGTTAAAATCTAGGTATGTAGATCTGACTTTGCCTCCTGATTTTGTATTAAATATTGGAAGATGATTTCCTTATCTTCTTCCCAAGTTCCTCTGACTTTTGCATCTGCAACCCATTCTTCTTTCATTAATTTTAAAACCAAAGTGGAAAATTCCTTCATTTTTGCTTCTATATTCAGAGAGAGATGAGTGAAGTAACTTACATGACAGTTTTAGTGTAAGAAACATCTTAATAATGGTTTCAGAAGAATAGCATGTAATGCATTGTAATGGTTTTGGTCTTCTTTAGTGACAGCTTTTCATATCTACTTTTCATCAAACAGTTTAAATGTTGTGGTTTGGTGCATGGAGCTGCTGACTGGGGAAATAATTTTCAACGCTATTACGAGTCCTGTGAATGTCCAGCTTCAGTGGATTCTTCTTGTGTATCATATGAGAATAAACTTGTTTACAAACAGGTGAGAACCAAATCAAATTTGGCACAGTAAATGGCTCTGTCCTTTTCTTTACATAATGAAAATCTCTATAAAAAGAAAGTTGCAGCAATAGCAGTGGGTATCATGATATATGGAAATTCTAGGAATTCCCCCAATAAGAAAGAAATCCTTATTTAAAGATATAAGCAAATATTTAAAAAATAAGAGTATTTCATTTCTTTTATGAATCTGGCATCATTTATACTCAATTTTAATAAGTGAAAGAAACATTATATTGTGAGGGGAGGCAAAGTACAAACTAATAGATAAAAGTTGATTTTGTTCCCTCTTTAGTGACCTTAATTACTACTGTCCATTTTTTTTTATTTTAACATAGGCTCTAGAAATAAATATTTTCACTTTTAATTTTCAAATGTCAAGGTTTTTCTTTTCCTAATCAAAATTTCATTTATCAGTTAACTGTGTAGGTGTAAAGAAAGGACTTGGCCTTCAGGGAATTAGATTATGGAAATTAAGTGCATTTGCCCATTTGTCAAATTATTACTCTAATGGAGAAGTTGCCTCTGACATTTAAAGTCAAATGAAAAAACTGGGTCAATCTTTTCTGCCTTGCAGGTTTAGAATAAATTTATGGTTGTCCTATTGTTTTTCATTTATTATTGATTAAATCATCAAATATTTATTGACTACCTGCTATGTTCCAAGTCTTCTACCAGGACTTAGAAATCCGTCCCTGAAAAGATCATTATGTTGACCTTCATGGAACTGATGCTCAAACAGAGGGAGAGATAATTAGACACATTCAATAAAATGGGCTCTTGGAATTGCTCAGATAGGAGTAGGCACAAGGTGTTATGGGGAACAATTTCAGTTAGTCCTGGGAAGTCAGTGATGCCTTCCTATAGCACAAGACATTTGTCCTTTCCTGCAAAGTTTTACATAAACTGTTCTCTCTCCTGGAAGGAATGCATCCATAAATGACAACTAATATTAATGACATGTATTTGCTGTCAATCTTTAGTGCAGGCTTTGTGTCAGACACATGCTTGCTAGAATCAGACATGATTCTGGATCCTCTAGACTGTAGTCTAGCTGGATAAAAATCCATGAAAGGTCATTATATTTCACAATGAATTAATTTCTGTAATACCTGAAGATTATGTTTGATCTGGCTTTTTTTTCTTTTGGTTTACTATCAGATGCTGAAGTTAATATGTAAAAGAAAATAGGAAGTGTCTCAGAGAAAACTTCCTTTCTCTTGACTATTCACATCCCTTTGACTGATCTTATCAGCATTACATAACCTCTGTTCTGAAGGGCCGTCATTGTCACTAATACTTAGAGTAACTCATGGGGAAGTTATCTATCAGACTACAATGTTTGCATGTCTTTTCAAAACGATTTCAATCAAAAAGTTTTTTTCTTATACTTTATATTCCTCCCTGCTCCCCTTCTCCCTACCTGATTTAGTGACACAATATCCAATAAGAAAAAGGGAAAGAAATATGGTACACGAGAATATAGTTTCCAGCTAAGAGTGAGGGAAATTAGTAAATTCAGTGGCAGGTTGCTATGTGTCTCTTGCCAAAGATTCAACACAAAGATGTTTTTTTCTGCAAGATAGATTTTGAAAAGCCCCGAGCATTATCCTAAAAAAACCAAATATTCTCTTCAAGTTCACACATAATTCAGCCAAATATAGGTGGATGGCTGCATCACTTTCCCCAAATGAAGGCCATGAATCCATAAGTTATTTCTATCTGCTTTGTGTCATTTGCAAGAAATCTAGAAAAATAAAGAACTTTGGAATGGCCATAATTCACGCTGATTTTTTTCCTTCCCTTTTGCCAAGATAGCCTGGTTAACTGGGGGAGAAAACCCCTCAAATATAATGATTATAACTCAGTGGATATGATCATTAATCTTATAGTCAGCCCTAAATGGCATAATAATTTCCTCTGTCTAATGTTTATTGCTTTGGATTGGATGTGAGTGGAGAAGCCCATTCCATTCAGGAATGAATGGAAAAAGAGTATCAAACTCAGTCTTATGGAGAAGTTTTTAATTTAATTAAAATTGTGTAGTATTTTCCCATTTTTATTTATCCTTATCATTTATAAACATTGGAAGTTTTGGTTCTGGTGTAAAATATTTTAAAGCTTGGAAATATGTGCCAACTTGAATAAATTTTTTAAAATGTGGCAGAGAGGCAACTTTCTAAGTTTTCTTTTTTATCTAAAGTAAGGGTATAACAGTTGACATAATGTTTTTTTGCATCTTTAAGAAAAAAATAATCCTTATAATATTAAGGAAATTTTGAAAAACCTTGATTTATAAATGAAAATTGTAATCCAATTAGCAAAAATCCCTGTTGCAGATAATAAATCTAAGAGAAATTATAAACTGATATCAGCTCTGAAATGAATAAACTGAAGTAAGGATAAAATTATTATTTGTAATTAAAGATCTCTAAGTTCAACGATTGGGTAGCTGAAGCAAAATATCACTCCATACTGCTTTTTAATGTATAAGTGAACCACAAAAGCTTTTTTAAAAATTGAAGAAGACAGGGGAAAGAAGAAAAATTCAATTCCCTTTTGTTGAGCAGAGTTCCTTGGTAACAGTTTAAAAAGTCAACCAAAAAATGAATAAGAATCATAATTAAAATAAAGTCAACATTTTATTAAAGGTAACTTTTTATGTTTCTTACTTAACAGTCATGCATTTCTTTGATAAAAGACTTAATTGAAAAACATATCATCGTAATTATTGGAATAGCATTTGGACTTGCAGTTATTGAGGTACAGTATAATCTTGCATTATTGAATCTCTTCATTCCTTTGTTTGTTTCTTCATTCATTCCTATAACAAATATCTATGGTAAGCCAAATAAAAACCAGGTGTTTTAGAAAAGCACAAGGATGCCATGGGCCCAAGGCCCAGCATCTCCTTCAATCAGCTTTGAGTCTGGGGGTGGTTTGCAGTTCGGTGGATAGACAGGCCCAAATGTATTATTTCTGAATGACCTCTCTACTGAGAAAAAACAAATAGAACTAATCTTAATTTCCATCCAATTCTTAATACCAGGAATCCTTTCCCCATTGAAAGTTAGCCCAGTAGTTCAACTTTCCTGAAGTTAGAAGAAAAAGTACCAAACAAAATCAAAACACAATTCGGATTTTGAAACAGAAAATCAAAACTGAACATAGAAATTTGGGGAGTTGCTTTCCTGCTGTTACGCTCTTGTGAAATCTAACAAGTTCTAAAAACCAAAGACAGTTTCCTCTTGATTTTCTCATTTTAAGAAAGAATGTTTCAAGTAGGTTCTACTTGAAGTTAATGCATTACTCCCATCTAGTTGATTATTGATTTTGAAAAATAATCTGCTGTAAGATATTTATTTTGATGGATTTTGGTGGGTGGAGGGCTGATTATTTTAGAACCTGAAGGATACTTTTCTCATAACCTAAACATCTTTAATTAACAAGACGAAATAAAACTGTTTCAGAGGAACATTTTGGAATCATCCCAGATCTTGCGTAATTCCAAGTAAGTAGGTTAAAGTCAGGCACAATCCCATTTCAAAACATTAGCTAGAATGCTACCAAGGTGAGAAGTCTTCTTGAAGACTGATTAGCTCAGTTGAGTGACTTTTGCTTCACTCTCTTGGAATGTTGCCAAGCCCCTTCATTGGGCTTTCTGGTAGTTTACTACCTCTCACTCATGCCCCATCACTGCTGGAGAAGAATTTTACCTGGAATTGAAGCAATTAGTGCTCTAAGAGATCATTTAGGTTACTGGTGGAATTTCCCACAATTAGAGAAAGCATCAGGACTTTTTGCTGCAAATTGTGCTGTTGAGTATTGCTTCCTTGTAGTCCAAATGAATAGGTCTAGATAGAAAGCATTCTCTGTTGGTATGGTTGTTGTTCTTTATATCTGATATATGATTCAATTCAAATGGTGCTCTTGTGTAAGGAGCATTAATCTATTTTTAAAAAAGCTTTAATTAGCCCTTTGCTTCTTTGTTTTGTTTTGTGGGTTTATATAATTTAGAAATTTGATCTAATGGTCATGGAGTTAAGTGGGGAGTCATACACATACGTGTATACTCATACATTCATAAATATAATGAACAGCCACATGTTGGTAGAGTAGACTTTAAATGAAAGTTTGAGAGATCAGGCTTTAAATGAAACATTCAATGTGTCATTTTGCTTCAAATTTCTTGTTAGACCCAGATTCAGACAATTAACTATGACCGGCTACCATCCCCAGCCAGTCTGAGCAACAATAAATTTTTCAGAGGTAGTGAAATGTAAGAAAATATGAAGATATTAACTGTTTAGCATGTGGGTGAATGCTGGCTTCCGCTTCAAGGATATGGAAGTGAAACACAATGGTTACCTTATTCCTTTATTTTATCCATTTTCTTTATTCTTTCCTGATAATTGATATAACCTTAAATCTTCAGATCAAGGCAAAAAGTAAATCTTCAGTCCTGACTTTTAGAATATTTTGGATGAAAATCAGTACTTTTGCAGAGAATTGGTGCCTTAAGAAGGAAGAAAAATTGGACAGCAGTCCTTATTAAAATGCATTTCTAGGAAAGTATTAGAAAACACAAAGTTGCAGTACAGTAGGGGCATTTGAGATGACACAGCATAAATGGCACCTTGTCTTCCTCAAGCCTCTGCAGGGAAGGAACTCATAGGAAAGGACTTTCCATCTGTCATGCACGCCAGTCCTTACTGTCATTGTCATATATCCAAACCACAACATGCAAGTCACCAGTAACAAAGCCAATTAGGGCAAGATTTGGGGTCCCTCCTTCTTGGGAGGACTACTTAATGAGAGAGAATTATGCTGCAGGTTTTCAGCTGTGCTTTTTCACTTCAAAGGAAATCCTTGAATTAAGCAATTCCCTATAGACACAGAAACTTTGAAAAAAATTACTTCTTTTTTTTTTTAATTTATCTTGACAATGTTTAAAATTATGGCAAAATAAATTCTAGATTCCTTGATTTCTATGCAGATGGTCTATACCAGGTGTTCGTAACTTTTTTACGGCAGGTGGGTATATTTGGGTCACAGAGGCCTGATGACCCCAAAGCTCCAGAAGAGATGTTATACAGAAGGGTGCGTGTGTGAGGGAGAGATGGGGGTGGAGAAGGTGATCGGGTGGCAACTGCTACTGTACAATGAATTAAGGCTGGTGAAAGGCTGATTGGCCAGCTGAAAACCTGATAAAAAACACGCATATAGTGGTAGAATGCATGCTTTCCATGCAAGAAACCCGGGTTTGATTTCTGGATCATGTACCCCCCCCCCCAAAAAAAAATAAGAAGCAACAACAAAACTACATATAAAAAAATTCAGACAGCTTTCTCAGTGTTCTTTTGTCTCTTTAGAGTCTCTATATTTCCCAAGAAAAATGATAATCTAGATAAATGAGATGAGAACTGTCAATAGCCAGAACCCTTTCACGTATAATGTCCTTTCTGTTTATTTATAATTGTCTCCAGCATTTTCTCTAAATTCCATTGCTAATCCTGTTATTTTATTTTCTAGATACTTGGTTTGGTATTTTCTATGGTCTTGTACTGCCAGATTGGGAACAAATGAGTCTTCGGATGTGTCAAGCTGTCATCAGTCAAACCTCTTTAAAATTTTGCTTTGGCTTTGTAACTTATATATATATATATGAGTGCTGCATATGGCAGTTGCAGCTGTCCGATAAACTGTCTCATTTAGCCAGATCGCAGATATCTTCCAGACAAACTGAACATATTTAAGATATGAACGACACAAGGGAAGTGATCTGAATGTGCATTTTTACTCAAAATAAAAATAACATTGTTTACATTGTGTGTGTGATCTTTGTGTTCAGGTGGTATTGTACTTAAAACGTTCATCTGGAGCCACCCAGTGGAATAACCTTCTTCTCCAAGTGACAGGGTCCCAGTTAGTTAAGGCTTTTCAGAAGCAATACTCCCTTTGTGTGGTATAATGAACAATGGTGATAAGATTGAATTAAGTGTGAAGCTGAAATAATTAAGAGTGGTCCAGTTCAAAAAGCCACCATCTCCCCTCTATTTGTGTACACCACAATTGTATTCACTAATTGTGTCTCTCTTTTGCTCATATTTCCAAATCCATATCTCCATTCCCATATCTGCTACCCAGCCATTGATTCCCTGGTGCATTCTCCTCTGTGACACAGTTATAAGTGTGTTTGCTTTCCTAGTTCTCAGAGGTTTTTGTTTTTTTTTTTTACATTTTACCAAGTGTAATATACATACAGTAAAGTGAGCAAATCTTAAGTGTATAGCTCTATGAATATGTATATACCCATATAAACACTGCTTAGATCAAGATAAGAGAATATTTCCAGCACACCAGAAGGCTCCTTCCTGGCCTCTTCCAATGAGCGGGAGCTGGCTCGTACTAGCTTGCCAGAGTAGCCTGTACTGTATGCCTCTCGTCCCAAATCCATGTTCAGTGATTTCATGTTGGTAGCTTGAAATGCACATTAAAGGGAACATTCAGACATGAAAATTGGCAAATGCTATAAAATAAGGGCTATTTCATTTTTTTTTTTTTTTTTAGAGAGAGAACTTAATTGTTAGACGTTCACCAGTACACCGCTGCTCATCCTGGTAAATATCTCTCCTATGAGCATCGATTCATTTCGTTTGCTTTTGAGCTTTCCATAAACGCAACAATAAAGAATGCACTCTTATGTGCCTGGCTTCTTTTGCTCAACATTTAAACTGTAAGATTCACCTATATTGTTGCATGCAGCTGTAGTATATTTGCATTACTGTGTAGTATTCCACTGTATATGAAGATATCACAATGTATTTGTCCATTCTCTTGTTGTAAATGATGATTTGTATCATTTGCAATTTGGAGCTGTTTTGAATAAAGCTGCTGTGAACAACTTATACATGACTCTTTGGCCACATATGCGCTTATTTCTGGGTATATGTGCAGGAACAGGACTGCTTCATATTCATATATTTAGCTTTAAAAGGTATTATCAAACACTTTTCTAAAGTGGTGGCACTAATTCATACTCTCACACTAGAAAAGAATGAAAGGCTCGTATACCCTTTTAAAAAATATTTTTATTGATAAATATTCACACACATACATTCCATACATGGTATACGATCAATGGCTCACAATTTCATCATATATTTGTGTATTCATCACTGTGATAAATTTTTTAGAACAGTTGCATAATACCAGTAAAGGAAATAAAAAGAAAAAACTTATACATACCATTTCACTTACCCCTCCCTCTCATTGACCACTAGTATGGTCAATCTACCCAAATTGGGTTCCATCTACCCAATTTATTTTACTTCTTGTCCCCCCTATTATTTACTTATTTTTTATCTATATATTTTTTACTCATTTGTTCATAACCTGAATAAAAGGAGCAATAGACACAAGTTATCACAATCCAAAAGTCACATTGTGAAAGTTATATCTTTAAACAATCATCTTCAAGAATCGAGGCTACTGAAACACAGTTCAACAGTTTCAGGTACTTCCTTCCAGCCACTCCAGTATACCATAAACTAAAAAGGGGTATCTACATAATGCATAAGAATAACCTCCAGGATAACCTCTAGACTCTGAAAACTCTCATCCACTAAAACCGTATTTTGTCTCATTTCTTTCTTCCCCCTTTTGGTCAAGAAGTCTTTCTCAAACCCTTGAGGGTGGGTTCTGGCTCCTGCCAGGAGTTTTGTCCCATGTTGCCAGGGAGATTTACACCCCTGGGAGTCAGGTCCTACAGAGCGGGGAGGACAGTGAGTTCACCTGCAGAGGTGGCTTAGAGAAAGAGGCCACAGCTGAGCAGCAAAAGAGGTTCTCTCAGGCTGACTCTTAGGAATAATTTTAAGTAGACTTAGCCTATCCTTTGCAGGAATGAGTTTCATAGGGGCAAACCCCAAGATCCAGGGCTTGGCATATAGACTTGGTTGTCCCCACTGCTTGTGAGAATATCAGAAATTCTCCAAATGGAAATGTCGAATATTTCCCCCTTTCTCCCCAGTCCCTCAAGGGGCCTTGCAAATACTTCTTTATTCACTGCCCGGATTACTCTGGGATACATTGAGGCATCACACTAAACTGGAAAAAATCAACAAACTCTCATGGCCTAATCAAGAGTCCGTGTACTTATCGTGTTCAATTAAATTGAGCATATGGATTAACTTAGGAAATGTACTACCCAAGATAAAAATTTTGCACCAAATAAACATCTCTCTCTTTGGTCTCACACAGAAGTTGAAGTTTTAAAATATGGACAATATCATCCTTTACCCTGTATTCTGATTTCCCTTAGTCCTATCCAGATCAGCTTCATTCATATCTGTACTCAAAATATGATCACTTTTTCAACTTTTTAGACATTTCCTGAATGGGGTAGTGTTGACTTTCATAGCTGCAGAGCTCTAACTCTGAGTCTCAGGTGTCACATAAACAGCTGAAGTTTCTGAGAATAACAAGTTATAAACAAACAGCTCAGTAGCTCAGAATTTAGAAATAACAGCTACAAGTTCTGAATATATAAGACTGCTATAAGTACTTACAATCTAGGACCCATTATAATAGACCCCAACCTGATAACCCATGCTCTCAACTTTAGTTCACTGAGCTTTTGTATTATAGTTAGTCCATATGATTGAGGCATGATAATGTTTTTTTGTTTCAGACATTTCATTCAACATACAGTCTTTAAGGTTCATACACCTAGTTATATGTTTCACAACTTCATTTCTTCTTGAGACTGCTCAGTAGTCCATTGTATGTATACACTATAGTACTCTTCCATTCCTTAGTTGCTGTACCCTTAGGCCACCTTTATCCATTGCAGATCACAAATACTGCTGCCATAAACACCAGTGTGCAAATGTCCATTCACATCCCCACAATAAGTTCCTCCAGGTATATGCTGAGCAATGGGGCTTCAGGATCACATGGCAACCCCACCCCTAGCTTCCTGTGGAATCAACACACTACCCTCCAAGGGGCTGCACCTCTCAGTTTCCCTACCAACAGTGAATAAGTACATCACTTTCTCCACATTTTCTCTAGCACCTGTTCCTCTCTGTTCATTTTTAAACAGTTTTATTCACACATCCTACAATCCAACCTAAGTGTATAGACATGCCTTTGCCACCATAATCTACCTGAAGATATTACCTTTTCTTCCACAAAGAATCCATACCCATCCCCCAGGCCCCCCTCCCCACCTGTTGACATTTAGTATTGCATAATGCCTTTGTTACATTCAGTGGAAGCATATTACTGTTAACTGTAGCAGTAATTACTTTACTGTTAACTATAGATGCTAGTTTGCATTGATTGTACTTAGCTTCCTAAGGAACAGCCAAACTGCCTCCCAGAGTAGTTGTACCATTTTACATTTCCACCAAAAGTGGATAAGTATGCCTCTTTCTCCTCATCCTCTTCAGTATTTGTTTTCTGCTTTTTTTTTTTGATAGTCGCCATTCTAGTGGGTGTCAGATGATATCTCATTGTGCTTTTGATTGGTATTTCCCTAATAGCCAATGAAGTTGAGCATATTTTCATGTGCCTTTTAGCCATTTGTATTTCCTCTTCTGAGAAGTATCTGTTCATGTCATTTGCCCATTTTTTAATTGGGTTGTCTTTTTGTTGTTGAGTTGAAGATTCTCTTTATATATTCTGCATACTAAAACCTTATCTGAAATGTGGTTTCCAAATATTGTCTCCCATTGTGTAGGCTGCATTTTTAATTTCTCGAAAAACTTCTTTGATGCACAAAAGTGCTTAATTTTGTGGAGCTCCCATTTACTTATCTCTTTTTTCAATGTTCATGCTTTGTGTGTAAGGTCTAGGAAACCACCTCCTATAACAAGCTTTATAAGATATTTCCCTACATTTTCTTCTAAAAGTTTTATGGTCTTAGCGCTAATGTTTACGTCTTTGATCCATTTTTAGTTAGTTTTTGTATAAGGTGTGAGATATGGATCCTCTTTCATTCTTTTGCACATGGATATCCAGTTCTCCAAGCACCATTTTGTGAAGAGGCTTCTCTGTCCCAGGCGGATTGGCTTGACTGCCTTATCAGAAATCAATTGTCCATAGATGAGAGAGTCTATTTCTTAACATTATCGGAGTCTAACTTTATGTCAGTACCATGCTGTTTTGACCACTGTAGTTTTGTAATAAGCTTTAAAACCAGGTAGTGTGAGACCTCCCACTTCATTTTTCTCTCTCAAGATATTTTTCACTATTCTGGGCACCCTTCCCTTCCAAATAAATTTATTCCAATGAATAATTTTTCTATTTCGGCAAAGTAAGTTTCTGGCATTTTACTTGGTAATGCATTGAATCCGTAAATCAATTTTGGTAAAATTGACATTTCAACTACATTTAGTCTTCCAATCCGTGAACATGGTATGCCCTTTCATTTATTTAGGTCTTCCATGATTTCTTTTAACAATTTCTTTTTTTTTTTTTTTTTTTTTTTAAAGAGAGAGGGAGGAAAGGAAGGAAAGACAGAGAAGGAAGGAAGGGAGGAAGAAAGGGAAACATTTTTAAACATTTTCTTGTTTTATTATATTTTGTTTGTTTGTTTGTTTTTTACATGGGCTGGGGCCGGGAATCGAACCGGGGTCCTCCGGCACGGCAGGCAAGCACTCTTGCCCGCTGAGCCACCGCGGCCCGCCCGTTTCTTTTAACAATTTCTTATAGTTTTCTATGTATAGACCTTTTGATCCTTGGTTAAATTTATTCCTAAATATTCGATTCTTTTCATTGCTATTGTAAATGGATTTTTTTTCTTGATTTCCTCCTTAGATTGGTCATTACTAGTGTATAGAAACACTACTGATTTTTAGGTGTTGATCTTGTACCCTGCCACTTGGTTGTACTCATTTATTAGCTCTAGTAGCTTTGCTGTAGGTTTTTTTGGGATTTTTGATGTATAATATCATGTCATCTGCAAACAGTTAGAGTTCTACTGCTTCCTTTCCAATTTGGATGACTTTTACTTCTTTTTCTTATCTAATTGCTCTGGCGAGAACTTCCAGGACAATGTTGAATAACAATGGTAACAATGGGCATCTTTGCCTCTTTGCTGATTTTATGGGGAAGCTTTTAGTTTTTCCCCTTTGAGGATGATATTAGCTGGGGTTTTTTCATATATTCCCTTTATCATGTTGAGGAAGTTCCCTTCTATTCCTATTCTTAGAAGTGTTTTCATCAAGACAGGATGTTGAGTTTTGTCAGATGCTTTTTCTACATCGATCAAGATGATCATGTGGTTTTTCTGACTTAATTTGTTCATATGGTGTGTTACTTTAATTGACTTTCTTATGTTGAGCCATGCTTGCATTCCTTGAATAAATCCCAATTGGTCATGGTGTATAATTCTTTTAATGTGCTGCTGGATTCAATTTTCAAATATTTTGTTGAGGATTTTTCTGTTTATATTCATTAGAGAGATTGGTCTGTAATTTTCTTTTCTTGTAGTGTCTTTGTCTGGTTTAAGTATTAGGGTGATGTTGGCTTCATAGAATGAGTGGTTTTGTTTTTTTTTTTTGATGAGTTTGAGCAAGATTGGTACTAATTCTTTCTTGAATGTTTGGTAGAATTCACATTGAAGCCATCTGATCCTGGAGTTTTCTACCTTGTGAGCTTCTTGATGACTGATTCAATCTCTTTTCTTGGGTTGGTTTGTTGAGGTCATCTATTTCTTCTTGAGTCAATGTTGGTTATTCATGCCTTTCTAAGAAGTTGTCTATTTCATCTACATTTTCTAGTTTTATTAGCATATATTTGCTTATACTATCCTCTCATTACCTCCTTTATTTTTGCAGCATCAGTGATTATGTTTCCTCTTCCATTTCTGATTTTATTTATTTGCATCCTCTCTCTCTCTCTTTTTTTGTCAACCTAGCTAAGGGTCCATTGATTTTATTGATTTTCTCAAAGAACCAACTTCTGGCTTTGTTGATTGTCTCTATTGTTTTCATGGTCTCAATTTCATTGATTTCTGCTGTAATCTTCATTATTCTTTCCTTCTTTTGCTTTGGAATTAGTTTGCTGTTATTTTTCTAGTTCTTTCGGTTGAACACTTAATTCCTCGATTTTGCTCTTTCTTCTTTTTCTTTTGGAGAAGAAAAGAATTTATTCATGATCTTGCAAAAATGGATGCCCAGCCTGAGAATGATGGTTGGCGTATGGAGCAACCAAAAGCAGCAGTATTTATTTCCCAAGCCGAGCATGCAGGCCCCTCCCCTGTTTCTTTGCTAATTGGATACTCCAGAAGTTACAGCCTATCCACATAGTCTAATGCAAATATCCTGCTAAAGGTTCCCACTTTTGATTATGCTTTTCATTTTAGTGGCCCTGGCTGTTACTTATTTAAAGTTGTTTCTACCTTTGTAAGGATTTAGTGCCAATTCTAGGCTTGTATCATAGGCTATCTCCTTCCTTGCCTGCAAGATCAGTCTGAGCTGTCCTGCAACCCTTAAGGTAACAAATTTCCCTCTTAACACTACCTTTGCAGCATTCCATAAATTTTTTTTTTTTTTTTTTTTTTTTAAGAGAGAGGGAGGAAGGGAAGGAAAGACAGAGAGAAGGAAGGAAGGATGGAAGGAAGAAAGGGAAACATCTTTAAACATTTTCTTGTTTTATTATATTTTGTTTGTTTGTTTGTTTTTTACATGGGCTGGGGCCGGGAATCGAACCGGGGTCCTCCGGCATAGCAGGCAAGCACTCTTGCCCGCTGAGCCACCGCGGCCCGCCCCGCATTCCATAAATTTTTATATGTGTGCTTTCATTTCCATTTGCCAAGATATTTACTGATATCTCTTGTAACTTCTTCCTGACTCACTGGTTGTTTAAGAGTGTGTTGCTTTGCCTCCACATATTTGTGAATTTCCTGGCCCTCGGTTTGTTACTGATTTCTATCCTCATCCCATTATGATCCAAGAAAATGTTTTGCATGATTTCAATCTTTTTAAATTTATTGAGACTTGTTGGTGACCTAGCATATGGTCTGTTTTGAGAATGATCCATGAGCACTTGAGAAAAATGTGTATCCTGCTGTTATGGGGTGTAATGTTCTGTAAATGTCTGTAAGTCTAGTAAATTTATTGTATTACTCAAATTCTCTGTTTCTTTATTGATCTTCTGTCTAGATGTTCTACCCATTGATGGGAATGGGGAGCTGAAGTCTCCGACTATTGTGGTAGAGGTGTCTATTTCTCCCTTTAATGTATTCAATGTTTGCCTCATGTACTTTCGAGCACTCTGGCTTGGTGCATAAATATTTAATGTTGTTGTGTCTTCTTGCTGAATTGTTCCTTTTATTAATACATAGTGTCCTTCTTTGTCTCTTTTAGTTGTCTTACATTTGAAGTCTAATTTGTCAGATATTAGTATAGTTACTCCTCTCTTTCCTGATTGTTGTTTTTGTGAGATATCTTTTCTCAACCTTTCACTTTCAACCTATTTTTGTCCTTGAGTCTAAAATGAGTCCCTGTAGACAGTATATAGATGGATCCTGTTTTTTCATCCGTTCTGCCAGTCTACACCTTTTGACTGGGGAGTTTAATCCATTAACATTTAATCTTATTATTATAAAGGCAGTACTTTCTTCTACCATTTTGTCTTTTGTATTTTATGTCATATCTGTTTTTTTTTCTCTTTTTATCTGACTGATAGTCTTTATTTCTATACTCTTCTCCAGACCTCTCTCTCCTACCTTTTATTATCTGCCTGTAGTGTCCCCTTTGGTATTTCTTGTAGAGCCAGTCTCTTAGTCACAAATTCTTTCAGTGATTGTTCATTTGAAGTATTTTAAACTCCCCCTCATTTTTGAAGGACAATTTTGCTGGATGTAGGATTCTTAGTTTGCAGTAATTTGCAGTTTCTCTCTTTCTCTCTCTCTCTCTTTTTTTTTTTGCGTGGGCAGCACCAGGAATCAAATCCAGGCCTCGGCATGGCAGGCAAGAACTCTGCCTGCTGAGCCACTATGGCCCACCCAGTTTTACTCTTTTATTTTCTTAAATATATCATACCACTGCCTTCTTGCCTCTATGGTTTCTGTTGAGAAAGCCACAACTAGTCTTTTTGGGCTTCTGTTGTATGTGATGGATTGCTTTTCTCTTGCTGCTTTCGAAATTCTCTTTGTCTTTGAAATTTGACAATCTGATTAGTCACTGTCTTGAGTAGGTCTATTTGGATCTGTTCTGGGATACACTGTACTTCTTGGATCTGTAATTTTATGTCTTTCATAAAGAGATGGGAATTTTCAGTGATTGTTTCCTCCATTAGTCCTTCTCCTTTTCCCTTTTCTTCTCCTTCTGGGACCCACAGCATGCATATTTGTGTACTTCATGTTATCATTCAATTCCCCGAGACCCTGCTCATATTTTTCCACTCCTTTCCCTATATTTTCTTTTGTGTGTCAGATTTCAGATGTTCACTTCACTATTTTTCCTTTCTTCTGTCACACCAAATGTATTATTGTAGGTTTCCATTGTTTTTCCTTCTCTTCTATTGTACCTTTCATTCCTATTATTTCTGTAATTTGTTTTTTCAAGCTCTCCAGCTCTTCTTTTTGTTCACTCAATGCCTTTGTTATATCCTCCCTCAACTTGTTGATTTAATTTTGAGAGATTTTCCATGTCTGTTTGAACATCCTCAATTAGTTATTTCAACTCCTGTATCTCATTTAAAGTGTTGGCTTATTCTTTTGACTGGGCCATGTCTTCGATTTTCCTAGTATGACTTGTTATTTTTTTGCTCGCATCAAGGCATTTGATTTCCTTAATTAGTTTATTCTGGAGGTTGTTTTCACTCTTTTTTTTTTTTTTTAAACATGGGCAGACACCGGGAATCGAACCCAGGTCCTCAGGCATGGCAGGCAAGCACTCTTACCTGCTGAGCCACCGTGGCCTGCCCTTGTTTTCACTCTCTTACCTAGGATTTTCTTGCTGGATGGCTTTGCTCTCTATGTGTCCTCTGCCATTCAGTTTAACTCACGCTAGATGCCTAGTAGGTTCTGTTTAACTGCTCAGAATTTTTCATTTCTTGTTTTTCTATTTCTTACCCTACCTATATGGGGCTTTTTTTTTTTTTTTTTTTTTTTTTTTTTGAGGAGGAGGAGGAACTCCTCGGATACTACAGACCTCAGTTAGATTTTCCCCAACCAGACAGGCCCACATCTCAGTAGGAAAGGGTAGCCAGCATCAACTTACCCTGAGGGCGAGTTCCAGCGTGTTGACAGACTTTCCTGTGAAACCTCTAGATTTTGTACTTTTCCTGTCTTCTCTGCCTGTGGCTTCCCCAGTATCAAGTAATGTGGTACTTTTAACTTCAGCAGACTCTCCCTGCCAGGGGCGAGGCTGAGACAGAGGTGAAGTCATAGGACGGCTTTAATTGCTTCAGTTTTCCGGTTCCTGGGACCTGAATTCCTTGAAGGAGGGATTCCACTTGAACTGGACCACACATTTCTCTTGAGGAAGACACACCCTTTAGGAAATTAACTCCTTTCACCTGACTAATCACTTTGTCTCTCAGACAAGCTTAATTCCACCCTTGCCTTGGGAGTGCTTCCAGTTCTATCTAGTGAGCTGTTAAGGAGCAGAAAAAATGCCTTTTCAGAGCCAGAACCTTCCTCCTCCAGTTTGTCAATCAAGAACTTAAGTTGGTTCATGGCTCCATGTATCTACAGGTTCTATATGCCCCCTTTACTTGGAGCCCAGCCCTTTTCCAGTATTTCCTGCTGTCTGGCTCAAAAAGCCTCTGTTTTATTTTTTCTCTTTTTCTGTCAGCCCGGCCCTTCTCTGCCAGGGCAAAAACTCCTAGTACCTTTAGAGCTTGCTCCAGGATTATCTGTGCTGGGGGCCTATTTTCAGTAGTCTTAACAAATTCAGAATTTGTTAAGTATCGCCACAATTGGAGCTTGGTTGAGCTAAACCCTTGCTACTAGTAGAGTCTGTTTCCTTTCCTTTTGGGCAACCAGTCTGCCATGCCATGGGGAAGGGGCACCAGCTTTCATGGCTTGGGGGACTCACAGTTCTGTGTGGGGTCTCAACTGTTCCACCTGGTTCAAACTGGTGTACACTGTGTGCCCGGTCACTGATGTTCCCCCCAGCAGTTGTTCTGTACCATTCCTAGCTACTTACCAGCTGATTTGGAGGATAAACTAAATTCCAACCCTTACTGAGCCACCTTCTTGCTCCATCTGGCTCATAGACTCTTAGTTCATTTCTGAAAACAAGGAAGAGAAAGGGAGGCAGTTATTATCAAGTCAATGAGTGTGACCACTTAGGAGGAATCTTGGGGCAGCCTTGATCAGGGTATACATCCAATTCTGCACCCCCTTACCAATGGTAAAGACAGCTGTCTTTCTTGAGTGCATGTCATTTTCCAGGAAGTGTACCAGAAACTGTACATTTGTGATCTTGTTTCTTCTAACCACAATCTTATGAGGTAGGTACTATTATTATCTCCAATTTACAGGTAAGAAAATTGAGGCTTACAGAAGTTAGGTTTTTCACAGAATCATATAGTCAGTGATTGGTAAACCTGAAATTCAAACTTTGGTGATTGTCTTCCAAACCTTGGAAGTTGATTATGCTGTACTTGGATTTCCTTAATGTGTCTATCAATAAAGTTGCCTTTTTATTTATAATTACTTGTTTATGTGTTTGCCTTTGTTAATATATTGCAAATCTTTGAGGGTTCTGTTTGTTTCTTATTTGTCTTTATGTCCCCAGTACCTACCAGAGTGCTTAAAACATATAAAATAGCTAAAAGTTACAGTTGTATTTATTGAGAGCTTACTACACAGTATAGAAATATTCTGAGCACTTTATATAGACTAATATTTAACCAGAGCAACCCTCTTAGGTTAGTATTATTATATTCATTTTACAGATAAAGAATCCAAAGCCGAGAGAAATCAACTAACATTTCTTAGGGCATACAGCTAATAAGTAGAGGAGTTGTGATTCAGTCAAAGTGACACTAAACCTGTGCTTCTTATGCCATATCATGTTGCTTTACCTCACAGTGATGCTAGGAGAGTTCAATAAGAAAGCAAATATGGAAGGGCCTTCTGCGTAGACCCTAACATATGCTATAGGTTCAATATATATGATATACCATTATTATGTCAGTCAAAGTTGTTAAGAAAACAGAAATCCTCTGACTATTTCAGACAGAGAATTTAACATGAGGAACTGGTTACACAGGAGATGGAAAAAATAAAAGCCAAGCACAGGATGGCAAGGTAAACCAAAGGTTAGCAAAAATACGAAATTGCTACTACCATTAAGACTTGAAGGTTAAAAATAATGTTACCAGAACTCAGGTTCCAGGACCAGCTGGTAGAAGACAGAATCATGGCAGGAACCATAGAGGGAAAACTATCTAATGAAAGCAGGATCGCTGGAGGGGACTCATGGCTGCTACCAGAAGTAGAGAGAGAAGGAGAAGTGCCCTGGTTTCTTCCTTGGCATCCACTCCATACTTTTGCCATTGTCTCCCACTGGCTGAACCCACCTAGAAGCCAGAAAACAAAGGATCCTGGAAAATGTTCCCTCTGATACAGAATGGAGCAGAAGGGTGAAATGTACCCTGAGATTCATAAGGCAAAATAACTGTTGTAGCAATTGGAGAGCTAGCAATCAGGCATTTAGGTGATGAACTTTCTGATGAAAGATGTGAAAATTGAGGAAAGTAAAACAGATTTAGACTTTCATGAGAAACTGTGCAAAGTTTCCTGGGTTCTTTCTCTTCTGGCTAACGGTCACTTTAGTGGTAGAGAGGACTTTAGAGCAGTGGATCGTAACAGTGGCCATTTTGTCTCCCAGAGAACATTTGGCAATGTCTGGAGACACTTTGGTGGTCATGACTTAGGGAATGAGGTGGGGGTGGGAGGAAGGGTGAGTGCTATTGTCGTTGAGGTGTCTTATAAGGCACAGGCAAACTCCCTGCAATGAAGAATTATCTGGTCCAAAATGTGAATAATACTGAGGTTGATCAATCCCTCCTTAGAGAAAATGAAAAGCAAAATATCTCCTTCTCAGGATACAGTAGAACACCATGTTTCAGGAGAAATGGATCGGAATCAGGAGTAATTCCAAACCAAGTTCTTACAATTTGCTCGCTTTGTGACCTTCGCAAATCGTTTAATTTGCATTTCCTCTTTTACAAATGAGAAATTTCACCAAGAAGATATTTAAGTTCCCTATGATCACTCAAGTATATGTGCCACATCTATGTGGTCACCCTGGTCTGTTGATAATTCTATTGTATCTTCTCTCCCCCACTCAGACCCCAGTTTGGGCCATCATCATTTCTCTCTGGAATCATTGCAATAATGTCTTGATGGTTTTTCCTACTTTTGTTTGCTTTCTCTTCAAATCTGTCCTTGTAGGTGCTGCAGGGGTGTTATTTCTACATGCATGTTAATGTATTACATGACTGTCTTCCAAGTTTACAGAATCTACAATAGTCAATGATTACCTGCAAGGCTCTTCATAATAAGAACTAAGTCCTCCTTTCCCTGGCTTTTTTCAGATTCTTTCATACGCACCTTCAATGTTCTGTTCTTTTTATTATTCCTTCATATCTTGCCATGCTGCTCCATGCTGTATGGAATGACCGTGGTACTCTTTTGGTTGGAAACCTCCAGGGTCTGGTTTAGACACCTCCTTTAGGAAGGTTTTCTGAATCCACTTAGGACTGAATTAATTTTTCCACACATCTGCATTTTCCTGTAACACATTATATTTAAATATCACTTTTCCTAACATATTTTGGCCAATTTGTTTTTTGTTACCTCCATTTTTCTAAAAGGTCCCTGAACTTTTTCTGAGCTCTTGAATTGAATTTGCAAACCAGACCCTGGCAAAGTAGGCTCAAAATTATATGTTGTCATTAATATCATTTGGTTTATTTGAAGGAAGGGATCCATTCTTATCTCACAAATATCTTTCATTGAATATCAATGTATTTATTTATCATTATAATAGCAATAGCTATTATATAGTGCTTAGAACATGTCAGACTTTCTTCTAAGGATTTCACACATAATAACATTCAATTTTAGCAGCAACACTCTTACTAAAAATATATCCTCATTTTATAGGTAAGCATATCGAGTCATACAGAGGTTAAATAGGTCATCTAAAGTTAGCAAAGGAACATTCAGGCCCAGCTATTCTAGCTCCATGTCTTACATTTTTAAACCACAATACTGTATTGCATCTCTTAGGAAAAAAAAGGACTTGGTTAAAACACTGAGTTTTGATTTTTTTTCAGAGTAGCTGCATTGCTGAGGACCATAGTTAAACATATGTTGACATTTTACCATAAATCCCAGTGAAGCAGTCACCTGCCCCCACCCATATACTTTATGTACACCCTCATCATAACATTCACCACATTGTATTTCATTGATTTGTTTCCATGTCTGACTCGTTTCTGATTGGGAGCAATTTCATGCAAGGAATATGGGGCTTTTTTTTTTTACTTTGTGTCATATCCATAAATCACATGGGACCTTGCAGATGCTTTCCCAAACAATGTCTAGTAAACAGTTTCTAAAGACATTAAAACCACCACATCCACAAAAGGAAGTTGATAAGACTGATAATTTACAACCAATTAAATTGATCCCAAGAGATACCTAGAGATTGGAATATTCTGTCCTTTTTCTTATAAAAAATTTGTTTAGTTACCACTTTGACTTCCTCTTTCTATCAGCAAAAGGTGGTGATGAAAAGCTATAGAATCTGGAGTCAGATTTGTTTGGGGTCAAATCATGGCTTTCCTAATCAGTAGTTGAATAATCTTGGGCCAGTTATTAATTTCCCTGTGCCTTATCTGAAAACCAAGTTTTTAAAAAAGTATCTAGGACTATTGTGAAGATTAAATGAGATAGCACATGTAAAATGTTTACAGCAGATAGACAATAAGTACACAGTAAATATTACTAGCTATGACACCATCATTATTTTAAGAATAAGTACAATTAACTTAGCATTTAAAGATTCATTTATCAAGTTCTGGTTTTTATTATGAAGCGTCTTTACACTTTAAAGACTTTAGACCATTTACAACTTCATCTTCACAGCCCTGGAGTGTCGAAATAGATTTTGACTTGAACTCCTCCACAAAATGATAAATCTTTTGCTCAGAATCTTTTCCCGGGCTGTGATCCAGCTATCATGCTAAGAGTGGAATGAAAAGGGCAGAGATGGGATAGTGGGCCAGGAACTGAGCCTCACGGTAAATGAAAGGAATAGTAATTGAGGCATCACTGTGATATTAGCTGCATGCAGCAAGATGAGTGGAGAAACAGCTCCACAGCTTTGCCAGCAAGGTGAGGCCCAAATAAGTCATGTCTACTTAGTACAGTCTGAGTATCAGTGTGGCAAAGCCAAGAGCAAAAACTGAGGTGAACACGACATTGCACCTGGCTCACAATTTCTCCAAGAGTAATTTGTTATACTATTTCAAGTGATTCCAATAAAACATATTGTTCTCTGCAGAAACTGTGATTTTGGAAAACACGTTAGAGTTCATGGCAAAATTGGAGATGAAAATTGTTGGGAGTGTTATCAACAAGCAAGAAATCATTAATAAGTTCATAGCTAGAAGCCATAATACTGGGGAAATGGACATCATTTTTTTTTTACTAACAAAAAAAGTTGCTTAATATGGAGACAGGTAAATCAAGTAAACTAAGCCCAGTAAGTATTCAAAATTAAATAAGTGGGGGTGCAAGTGTCATTCAGTGGTAAAATTCTCACCTGCCATGTAGGAGACCTGGGTTCGATTCCTGGACCATGCACTTCCCCCAAAAGAAACAAACAAGCAAAACAAACAAACAAAAATGCAACAAGTGGTGTTGCAATAATGGAATACTCACATGGAAAAATAAAGAAATGTGACCCCATGTGGTAGTTAGATTCAGGTGTCAACTTGGCTAGGTGAAGGTGCCTCGTTCTATTGCTGTGGACATGAGCCAACGGCATGTGAACTTCATCTGTTCCTGATTACAACTGTAGTCAGCTAGGAGTTATGCCTGCTGTAATGAATGATGTTTGATTTAATTGGCTGGTGCTTAAATGAGAGAGCTCAATATAGCACAGTCCAAGCAGCTCAGCATACCTCATCTCAGCACTCCCAGCTCAGCCCAGGCCTTTGGAGATGCAGAAAGGAATCACCCCAGGAAAAGTTGTTGGAACCCAGAGGCCTGGAGAGAAGGCCAACAGGGATTGCCTTGTGCCTTCCCAAATAAGAAAGAACCTCAGATGAAAGTTAGCTGCCTTTCCTCTGAAGAACTATATGTTAACTAAATGAATCCCCTTTTATTGAAAGCCAATTTGTCTCTGGTATGTTGCATTCTGGCAGCTAGCAAGCTAGAACACCCCGCCATACAGCATACAAAACAAAACAATAAATAAATAAGTATCAAATGTGTATAATGAACATTAGGATGTGGCAAGGACTTCTTTTGGAAAAGGAGAATCTCATGGGTCTGGGAACTGGAGACTTAAATTATAAACGGGGCTTTGAGTCCACTCTATGTAAGGCTGGCTAACCCCCCAATGCCTTTTTTTTAATTCTCATTAATTACACCTAACTGGTTTGAAATATTGGACTTTGAAAAGCACTTTCCAAAGATATAAAGATCCTTAGATAGAAAGGGCAAGTTTCTGATGGAAGAACCAACTTTCTTTCCTGGAATACATCCAGTCATAAAAAAATCTAAAAATATCCTGGAACCAGATTATGTTTGAGAAATATGAAGCAGAAATTCAATTTTCCCCATGACCCAGTTTGCTTCCATATGTAATTATTCCATATCTTTGTGGTCAAATGATAGTAATGTTTGTCCTGGTTAAAGAATTGGGAAACATATTTTTCATTCAGGGGAGGGGGAAAAGGAAGAAAATGCGGTTGGCACTATTAAGCTACTAAATCTCCAAAGAAAAATGACTGTTCGAATAAAACTTTCATGAGATGGATGGATTAAATTATAATGTTAGGTTACTTCTTATGAAAAAAAATATTGGTAAGATGATTAAAATTCCTTATAAAACTTATCTAATCATCTCAGGAACATGAAAGACCACACCATGTAGGAGAGGAAAGAGAGTCAGGCACCAACTAAGACTTCTTTCATACTTAAAAACTGTAGAACAGACTCAATGATAAGCATGTTACACACTTGATCCCAAGTAAATATCTCAATATCAATGCCTGGATATCACACCCTGAGATTTTTTAATTAATTCATGATTTTAAAGTGCGTCTGAGGTTGTGAACCATTGCCCTTGGGTCCTATTCCTCAATACCTTTGTGTGTGTATGCTGTTGAATTCCATACATTTTCTCAAGCTTTTTCCTCAAAGCATAGGTAATTCCTGCATGCTACCTACAATAACAGGTTCACTTTGATATGCGCACAGGAATTCTTGAGTATTTTTCACTCTTGAGCTTGTGTACAAACCTCATAAATTCAAGGTTAGTCACTCCATGATGTCCTCCTTGGCCCCAAATTCATCATGGAATTTGAAGCAGCTGATGGAGAGTTGCCTTTCAAAAGCCTAGCTCTAAAAGTTTAAGCTACAATCTTAAACTAAATCTTACCCCAGAGTTTTGTAGCATATACAGGACTCAGCAGCCTTATATTTAAGGGAACAAATGTTGCTCAGTCTTCTATTGTTTAATGTGGCATGATTGTCTTGTCCAGAGACTTGAATCTTTGCCCCAGGTGTGCCTGTGGAGTAAGCTGCAGTAGCCTGCATTATGAAGCCTCCATCACGTGGCTTATCCTGGCCTAGTGCTCACACTATTCCTGAAGTCTGAGTGGCATTCTCTCACTCTGACCCCATCCCTTTTATGAAGCCTGCATGGCCCAAGGACTGTTTTCTTGAAGTGGCCTACATGTGCAGTCCTTCCTTTATGAAACAGGCAATCCCCTGTGGACAAAATGACCATAAATTGCAGTTGCTTACAAAGGTCAAAATATCATGAGGCTGCAGCAGTTAAATGCCAACCACACAACCATGAAACCTTCTTAATGTAATAAAAGGCATTATGAACTGCCAAGAGTTGCACATCTACTCACACCCAAATCCATGGCCCATGAAATCAAGCCGTATGAGATGCCTCTTCATATGTCATTTTGGTCTACAAATCTACTCCCAATGTCACTTCTCATTGCTTAAACACAGGCCATAAAAGTTTAGCCTGAAATAATTCCCAAATTACGAGATTCTGCCATGGAAGCAAGCAATTCAATATACATGCTCTTTGTGGACAGGATGGCTTCCATATGGGAGAAAAGGAGGTTAGCCAAGCATGCTCTGTTTATTCCTCCCCAATTTTCCATCAGATGAATGACTCCACCATCCTTTGGTGGGAGTAGGAGAGATCGATTTGGGGGAGGGGGATATGATGGGGTATGCTGAAAGGCTTAAAGAGTTAAACTAACTAAGCACCCTGCATATGGAAGGAAACATCAGAAATGGGGAGCACATGACCCTAAGAGTACTCATTTGAAAGAATATTTAAAATTTTATTGTTTTGATTTCTAATTGAAGTATGTGACTTTGTTCAGAAAAATGAGATCATAAATGTGCATGTTAGTATTAAAATGTGTCTACAATTTCTTTGATACTCCTCCCTCTAAAAAGTAGGGCCCAATTCTGTTCCCTTTGAGTGTAGGACATAGTGACTCACTTATAATGAATAGAAAGTGATAAAAGTGACTGTGTGTGACTTGTGAAACTGGATCATAAAAGGCATTGTGCTAGTGTTGTGAAAACTGTCATTAAATCTTAAGTGAAAATGGGAAAGGAAAAGACTCATGTCAACATTGTTGTCACTGGATATGTAGATTCAGGTAAGTCCACCATTAATGGCCACCTGATCTATGAATGTGGTAGATCAACAAAAGAACCATCAAAATATTGGTAGAGAGGCTGATGAGATGGGAAGAGGCCCCTCCAAATATGCCTGGGTCTTGGGTAAACTGAAAGCAGACTGTGAGTGTGATATCCCCACGGAAACTCTCTGTGGAAATTTGAGACTAGCACATATTACGTGACTGTCATTGATGCCCCAGAACAGGGAGACTTTATTTAAAACATGATTACAGGCACATCTCAGGCTGACTGTGCTGTCCTGATGGTCGCTGTTGGTGTTGGTGAATTGGAAGCTGTTGTCTCCAAGTATGGGCTCACCCATAAGCATGCTTTTCTGGCTTACACATTGGGTGCGAAGCAACTAATTATTTGTGTTTAAATGGATTCCACTGAGCCATCCTACAGCCAGAAACTATGTGAGGAAATTATTCAGGACGTCAACACCTACATTAGGAAGATTGGTCATAAACAGTAGCATACGTGCGGATTTCTGCTTGGAATAGTGACAACATGCTTGAGTCCAAGTGCTAACAAGCCTTGATTCAAAGAATGGAAAGTCACCTGTAAGAATAGCAATGCTAATGGAATCATGCTGCTTAATGCTCTGGATTGCATCCTGCCCTCTCCTTGTCCAACTGGCAAACCTAGTGCCTGCCCCTCTAGGATGTCTATAAAATTGGAGGTATTACTGTCCCTATAGAGACTGGTGTTCTCAAACCAGGCTTGGTAGTCACTGTTGCTCCAGTCAACATTACAACTGAAGTCTTTTAAAATGTACCATCAAGCGGTGAGTGACACTCTTCCTGGGGACAATGTGAGCTTCACTGTCAAAAACATGTCTGTAAAAGATGATTGTTGTGGCAACATAGCTAGTGGCAACAAAAAAGTGAAGTTGGCTTCACTGCTGTGATGATTATCCTGAATCATCCAGGCCAAATCAATGTTGGCTATGAGTCTGGGCTGGATTGTCGCACAGCTCACATTGCTTGCAAGCTTGCTGAGCTGAAAAAGAAGAGTGTGCGTGTTCTGGTAAGAAGCTGGAAGATAGCCCCAAATTCTTGAAATTTAATGATGCTGTCATCGTTGATATGGTTCTTGGCAAGCCTATGTGTGTTGAGAGCTTCACTGGCTCTCCTCCTCTGGGTTGTTGTGCTATTCATAGCATAAGACAGACAGTTGCTGTGGGTGTCATCAAGGCAGTGGATGAGAAAGCTGCTGGAGCTGGCAAGGTCACCAAGTCTGAATGGTTATTATCCATAAAACCCACCACCCCAATCTTAATCACTGGTGGAAGAACGTTCTCAGAAGTGCTTGTCTTGATTGATCATTTAATAGTAAAAGACTGATTAATGATAACAATGCTTTGCAAAACTGTTAGAAGGAAGGGAACATTTTGTGGACCACTAGTGTTGTTTTCTGTTGTGGCAGTTTTTAGTTACTAGTTTTTAAAATCAGTACTTTTTAAATGGAAACAACTTGACCAAAAACCTGTTTTTACAGGCCTATTAAAACAAAGTTTAATGAGAGAAAAAAAACATTGTGGCCTCTCGTTGCCTTTTCTCTTGAGCCAGTCACTTCAGGGAAAGCCAGCTACCACGTTGCGTGGACACTCAAGAAACCCTATGAAGTGATCTAGGTGGTGAGAAACTAAAGCCTCCTGCCGACAGCCATGAGTACACCACCTTAGAAGCAGATCCTCCAGCCCCAGTCAAGCCCTCTGATGACTGCAGCCCTATGCAACAGCCTAACTGTAATCTCAGGAGAGATCTTGAGCTAGGCCCACCCGACTAAGCCTCTCCCCAATTCCTGACACACAGACATTGTGTGAGACAGTAAATAGTCACTGTTTTTATATGCCTTCAAGTTTTGAGTAACATGATATTCAACAATAAATAACTAACTTAAGTCAACAAATGAGAGAAATTTGAGAAGAAATGAGAGAAGAAACTCAATTCTTCTCTACCCAGAGCAAGCTATGGAACATTACCCCATTTCCGAAGCCCCATTCTGTTTCCTTCCAGTCAGTATCCTCTTCCCTGAAGAGTAACTATAATCCTGACTTCTAAGAGCATAGACCAGTTTTGCCTGTTTTTTGCATTATGTGTGGGTGTGTGTAATTTAACAGCCTATATTACTTTTTGTCTGGCTTCTTTTGCATTATGTTCATGAGATTTATCCGTATTATTCAGTGTAGTTATAGATGTTTAATTCTTATTGCTGTATAATTTTCTGTCACATGAATATATAAAAATTTATTCAATTGTAACATATTTCCACAACAATGCAAGGTGTTAATAATAGGGTGGTATATGAAAGCCCTATATTTTATGCATGATTTTTCTTTAAACCACAGCTTTTCTAATTAAAAATTATTCAAAAAGCACATAGTATTCATTAATTTTATTGAATGAATTCTTTGCAGTTACTTTTTTTTAGCAGTTTTATTCACACACCATACAGTCCATCCAAAGTGTACAATAATGGCTCTTGGTATAATCACGGAGTTGTGCAATTCATCACCACAAGCAATTTGAGAGCATTCTCATTGCTCCAAGAAAAGAAATCCTAAATTCCCCTTAAATCTCGCTGCTATTGACACTTAGCATTGTTATGTTACCTTTGTTAACAATTGATGAAAGAATATTACAAAATTACTCTTAACTGTAGTCCATGGTTTACATTGGTTGTGTTTTTTCCCGTATACCACCTTATTATTAACACCTTGTAATGGCGACATGCATTTGGTTCTAGTTCATGGAAAAACCTTCTCATATTTGTACTATTCACCACAGTCATCATCCACAACAGGGTTCACTATATAGTCCCATGTTTTATCTCTATCTTCTTTCCTTCTAGTGACGTCCATGACCCTGAATTTCCCCCTTACAACCATAATCACATTCCTAATTCAGTGCAGTTAATTGCCTCTATCCATTTCCAAACATTTACAATCAATCTTATTAAAAATTCTGTTCAATTAAGCATCAGCTGCACATTTTATCTCCTGGCACCTATACTCTAGATTTTAATTCCCTGAGTTTGCTTGTTACAGTTAGTTCATTTTAGTGAGACAATACAATATTTGTCCTTCTGTGTCTGACTTATTCTACGCGACATAATGACCTCAGGGTTCATCCATGTTCTCACACACATCAGAATTTCACTCCTTCTTAACAGCCAAATAATATGCCATCCTACTTATATATCACATTTTGTTTATCTGTTCATTGGTGGTTAGACACTTGGGTTGTTTCCATCTTTTGGTAATTGTGGATAATGCCACTGTGCACATAGGTGTGCAAATATCTGTTCCTGTCCCTGTTCTCAGTTTTTTTGAGTATATATGTAGTAGCAAGATTGCCATATCATATGGCAGTTCTATACTTAGCTTCCCTAAGGAACCACCAAACTGTCTAGGTATGTTTAGAGAATTCTGTGTACTTCTTTAATGTTAATTGAAAAATTCTTCTGAGGCTTAGGCAATATGTAGAAGCAGTCTGGGCTGGGCAGGGACCTGTTACAGACAGAACCTCCAGCCTAAAATTTGATTTTTATATGATTGAGCCTTGATTACATTTTCCTGCCTATGCCTCATTAGCTTTTTTTACTAACAGTTTTGTTCACACACCATACAATTAATCTTAAGTGTACAACCAATGACTCTTGGTATAAACAGGTATATATTCACCACCAAACAGTTACATTTTTTAAAACTATTTTTATTGTGTAATATAACATGCATACAAAGTAAATAAAGAAAAAAAGCAATAGTTTTCAAAGCACTCTTCAACAAGTAGTTACAGGACAGACCCCAGAGTTTATCATGAGCTACCATACCATCATCTCAGATTTTTCCTTCTGGCTCTCCCAGAACATTGGAATATATATATTCCAACATATACATATTTTTTAATCATCACTTTTTTCCTCTTGTTTTGTGAAAAATAACATACGTACTAAGAAGGCAATACATTTCAAAGCACAGCGCACCACCTGGTTGTAGAATAGATTTCAGTGTTTGTATGGGTTACAATTCCACACTTCAGGGTTTTACTCCTAGTTGCTCTAAGATACTGGAGATGAAAGGAAATATCAATACAATGATTCAGCAATCATATTTGTTTGTTAAACCTTACCTTCTCTGTATAACTCCATCATCACCTTTGATCTTTCCCATTCTTTAGGGGTATTTGGGCTATGGTCATTCTAACTTTTTCATGTTGGAAGGGGCTGTCGATAATGTGGAGTAGGGAGATGGAACTAGCTGATGTTCTGGGGAGGCTGGTCCTTTCTCGTTATGCTTCTTTTCCCCCTTTTGGTCAGGATGGCATTATTGATCCCATAGTGCCAGGGATGGATCATCCCTGGGAGTCATCTCCCATGTCGCCAAGGAGACTTTCACACTGGATATCATGTCCCACGTAGGGGAAGGGCAATGATTTCACTAGCGAAGTTAGGCTTAGAGAGACTGAGGCCACACCTGACCAACAAGAGAGGTCCTCCAGAAGTAACTCTTAGGCATGCCTATAGGTAGGCTAAGTTTCTCTGCTACCTACAAAAGCTTCACAAGAGTAAGCCTCAAGATCAAGAGCTTGGACTAATGATTTTGGTGTCCCTAATGTTTGACACAGTATCAGGGATTCCCTGATGGTAAAGTTTAATAGGTCCATATTTTTTCTCCCTTCTCTCAAGGGACTTTGCCAATACTTTCTGATTATCTGCTTAATATATTCTAGGATGTATCTAGGCATTACACTAAGCTATACAGGATTTAAGGCCCTCATTCTTGTTTGGGGTTCTGTGTTTGAATTTTTCAGAGCTATCCAGACAGGTTGAGTTAGATTATGTGCTACAGAAAATTTAGACTCTGGACAAAATTAACCTTTCTTCCTTTCGTCTCAAAGAGTAGACATGGTTCTAAAATATAGATGATGTCTTCCTTACTCCTGTGTTCTGAATTACTTTAACCCCAACCTGATAGGCTTCGTTCTTGTCTCTGAATACCAGGTTATAGATATTTAAAACATCCTTGCAAAATCCAGAAATAGTAATTACCCCTTTGAACTAAATGCGTCTGCTACAAGAGCTTACAATCTAGGCCCCTGCTTTCTTATAAGCATTTTCTAAACGAGTCCATACATTAATTGTTCTTTTGTTTCTGGCTTATTTTGCCTCACCAAATGTCCCACAGGTTCATTCACATTGTTGCATGTCTCATGACATTGTTCCTTATTGTAGCAGCACAATATTTGATCATCGTTCACCAATCTACTTCTCCATCAGTGCATCCTTCAGCCACCTGCATTCATTAGGCATCACGTATAATGCCCATAGTCCGCAGTCCATCAACACTCTCAATTTTAGATACTTTCATTGTTCCCAAGAGAAAGATAACCAATAAACACACCTTCACTAAATAGGAAATCTAAACCTTCCTTCTTGTCACTCCCCTCATTATTTACCCTTACTGTTGCTGTGCTACTGCTGATGCTTTCCTGTTATACATAGCCCATAGCATGCAGTAGCAATTTTCCCTCTGTACCCTGGACTCTCACAGCTAGGAATCTCCCTTGAAGATGGCCCTTCACAAATGTGAAACAACATGCACAAGAGTTGTTCTAACAAAGAATAGCCCTATTTGCAATAGCAAAAGATTTGAAATGAACCCAAGTGCCCACAAATAAGGGACTAGTTAGATAAACTACGGTCCACTGATTAGGTATGAAGCATCTACAAAAGAAGGTGGAAAATCTCTATGAGCTGGTGTGGACTGATTTTCAGGCTATATCACTAAGAGTTATTTTGCTAAGGGCTATATTGCAAGCAGAATAGTAACGTTTATAGTAAGCTACTTTAATGTGTAAGAAACAAGGTGAAATAAGAACATGCATATATAGTAGCTTATTTTTGCAAAAGAAAACTGAAGAAAGACAAACTGGAAACTAATTAAAGTGGTTACCTCTATAGGGAGTATGGAAATGAGGTAGAGAGAAAGGAATGAGGATTAAAGTTCTCTGAATATTCCTTTTTACACACTTTTGAATTTTTTGGATAGCTTTGAACTATGTAAGTGCTTTACATATTCAAAAAGCAAAATTTAATCATAAAGGAAAGAAACGTAAAACTTAAAATATAACATGAATAGAAACAAGCAGCCAAAATGTATGTAAAATAGATAACATAACCAAAGATTTATTTCAAGTTGCCTTTGACAGAGTACTGTGACTGTACATAATGGAATATATTTTAAGAAAAAAATCACTGCCATTACCACTACCACCACCAAAAAAAAAAAAAAAAAAAACCCAAAGGAATATATCACTAATTAGGTTTATTGCTGGAAATCACATTGGTATTGAAATTTTAAAGTTATATCATATATAAGATAAAGCAAATTAATATATTAGTGTTACTGTGAACCAATATTTTTATTGTAAAAGAAAAGAGATACAACCTTGGAACAAAAGAGCTAAAAAAGTTCAAAGTTCTGATTGGGGTGATGGAAAAATTTTGGTAGTGGTGATGGTGCTTATAGCACAATATTGTGACTATAATTAATGCTACTAAATGATATATTTGAATGTGGTTAGAAGGGGGATTTTAGGTTGTATTGAATGGTGATCCTTAATGAAAATCATGGACCACAGTCAATAGTACGATTATAATAATATTATTTCATCAATTGTAACAAAGTTACCACACTAGTGGAAAGCGTTAATAATGGGGGATGAGTGTATGGCAAATCTATTTGCGGCATGACTTTTCTGTAAATGTTCAACCTCTCTAATAAAAAATATATTGTAAAAATGTAATTGGCAACACCAATATCAAACTACCCTGGAAGGAATCTTCTATCCCCTAGCTCTGCTGGCTGTAAGGGGGAAGAGTAGTAGGAACAGTGACACCTCAGTAGCAATGAGCACATCAAGCCTCCAGATGTGTGTCTAACCACCCATACCATGACCAGACAGTCACACTTTCCATTACTAAGAGTGGGACTAATTAATGTTATGTGCCTCCGATGTGACATAAAATAAAACAGACAAGGTAACTCATGGAGTGTATTTGTCCAAAATTTTTAACCTGAATCTCATCACGCCTCCCTATGTAACCTCCAGTTTCTAGGATATTCAAGGGATGGAAGCATAATTTAAGTAATCTCAGGGTGGAATAGACAAAACGGAATATAGTATGATTATAACCATTCTAATCTTCCTGCAGTAGGGGTCTTGCATTTTCATTAACAATCAAACTCATCATTCTCAATAGGCTCCATCCAGCACCAAATGTATTTAGCTTTAAGAAAAGATTCAAGGCAGAAAAATACACATGTGCTTCAACAACATAGGGAAAGCCCTGTTACTCCTAGAGCAACAGTTCTACGTTTGGGTGATCAGCCAGCAATGGAATTTTAGATGGTGCAGATAAGTCTTGTCTCTAGGAAGCATGAGCTTTTCATATATAGCTGGTGGTCTCCTGTGAGCACATGATTAGTTTCCTTTCTTCAGTGTGGCTGCTTTCCTTCAATACCAGGTGCTCATTACTTGATAAACAATCTAGAAAATGAGATAGAGGTACTTGATCCTGTACAAAATCCTCTCCTGGATCCTCATCTATCTGGATGTAACATCTGTTCGGATTTAACAATTCCTTGAAATAGTATTGAAAGGGGGATCTACCAAGAGTCAAATGTTCAGATATCCTTGAAGTTAAAGGAAAAGACATAGAATCATCAGTTCAATCTTTCTTTATAGGTGCATTCTACACCACCACTAGCCTGGAATTTTTAGAAGCCTTGAAAGAAGAGAAAAAGTTGGGAAGGTTGTTGATAATTTTGAAAGACTAAAAGAAAATATAGCAGCCAAATGTAATGCATGGACCTGGATTGGATCTTGTTTTAAATAAAATAATTACAAAACCTTTGGGGGCCAATTAGAAAAAATTGAATATTAGATGTTTTAGTACTAGGTGATAATAAAAATATTAGTATCAGGTGATATTTGGGAACTGCTGTTAATTTTCATTCAGGTGAAGGGAATAAACATGTTTATTGTGCTATTTCAACTTTTCTGTGTGGTTTTTTTTAACATCTTCATAATGAAAATCTGAAAAAATATTTTAAAAGAAACTATACTGGCTTATATACTGTTAGAAAGGTTGTTTGAAATACTCTGGTGAATGACATAATTACTAGATCGTAGATCCCAGGATTTCTGTTTTAAATGACACTTAATTAGGATTCTTGATTGCTACCCTATTTTTTAAAAAGAATTGCTTGGCATTAATCACAAATATACTAACAAGTAAAATTGAGCATGTCAGCTAATTTTGGGTATCTATTATCAACAAGAGTTTGGTGTTGAATTGCCATCTTTTTTTGTTTTGTTTCAAGTTTTATAATTTAACACATTTCAAACATACAGATGAGATAGGAAAGAATAGAACAGTCTTCCATGACTAAAACACATTATTTGCTTCATATCTTTTTTGCACGCAAAGAAGAAAAGATGTAAATATTACAGGCAAGCTAAGTTCTTATTTTTTCCTTCCTTGAACATACTTTCTCCTCCTTATTTCCTCACCGTCCAAAGGCTAATGTTTGCAATTATATTTATATGTTTGTACTTTAATCATATGTACTTAACCATGCAGTTCAAATTTTTAAAATTTAGATGAATGGCATCAAAATGCTGACATCCTTTTGCAATATTCTTTTTTTAAAAAATAAGCTTAACATGATTTTGCAATATATTCCAGAATTGTTAATTCGTTCTTCTAAAAGACACGGTATTAAATGAACACAGTTTATTCCCCTACTGTAAGGCAATTCATTTGTTTCTAACTCATTACAATTATCAATAGCTTTGATGAACATCTGCCTGTGCACATCTATAAAAGCTTATCTAGGAAATATAACTAGAAAAGAAACTGCCCGCCCACAGTATAAGCACATCTCAAATTGCCCAATGGCTTTCCAAAATAATTGTGTTGTTAAATGTCTTCCAGCAATACTGATTGTGCATTCTGACTCTTAGATGATTATTTTCCTGAAATTTTTAGAAATTTTACTTGTTTGAGGTCTATGACACCTGAAATGCAGTTGAAATGCAGTTGAGTTTCTCCAAAATGATTTGGTTTTGCTTTTGCTTGTTGTCTGGAGATACCACTAACCTGGAATCATTTGAAATAAAATTCTTTGAGGCTTTTCAGGCCATACAGGTAGCAATAAATTCAGATCACAGACCAGTGTGAGAGATGACTTCTGGTTACAACGTGTGGAAATGTTTGGTTTTCCTTTCGTTCATTGGAAGTTTCACATAGCTATACGTCTATTGCAGAGCAGGTTTGTGACTTTCACTTTGACACAGAGGATAGACCCTTTTAGGATGTCAGCCAGATGTGGGGGTTTCCTTTAGATTCCCCACCTTAGCTCAATCTAAATTTAATCCCCTGTCCTTCCAGCTCAATGCAGTCATCAAAGCTTAGGTCCAAGGTCTCCAGGATTAAGCCTAATACCCCAGGATGAAAGCTGGCTTTGGTGCACATCGCCTCACAAGATTCCAGCATTCCATCATTTTTGGCCTTTGTGGATTCCATATGCATATGTTTTTTGCTAGCTTAGCAAAACACTCAAAGGAATTTTTAACACTTACATATTTTCTTAGAACTTTAATTCTGAGTATATAGTGTGTAATTCTGTCAAACTCAGAAATCACAGCTGGGTTTTTTTTTTAATTATGGAAGCTGTAGGCTTAAAAAATACCATGCAGAAAATACAGGGTTCCCATATATTAACCTATTATTAACATATTGCATTGTGTGGTACATTTGTTATGACTAATGAAAACACATTTTAATCATTATACTATAAACTATAGTTCATGGTATAACTTAGAGTTCACCGTTTGTGTTGTACAATTTCATGGATTTACTTTTAAACATTTATTCTAGTAACATATGACAACTTAAAATTTCCCCTTTTTTACCATATTCAAATATATAATTCAATGCTGTTGATTACATTCAAGTGTTGTAGTGTCATCTTCATCAACCATTGCCAAAACTTTTCCATCATCCCAAATCGAAACTGTACATTTTAAGGGTTAACTCCCAATTTCCTATTCCCATCCCATACCCTGGTAACTTATATTCTAGATTCTGACTCTATGATTTTGCTTATTCTAATGATTTCTTAACAATTAAATTGTGCAATTTAATTGTCCTTTTGGTTCTGGCTTATTTCACTCAACATGATGACTTCAAGGTTCACCCATGTTGTTGCATATGTCAGAACTTTATTCCTTATTATGATCGAATAATATTCCATTGTGTGTATATGCTACATTTTTTTTATCCATTCATCATTTGCTGGACATTTGGGTTGTGTCCTTCTTTTGACAATTGTGACTAATACCACTATGAACATCAGTGTGCAAATATCTGTTTGAGACCTTGCTTTCAATTCTTTGGGGTAAATACTTAGAAGTGAGCTTTGCTGAGTAATACAGAAACCCTATGTTTAACTTTCTGAAGAACTGTCAAACTGTCTTTCACAGTGGCTGCACCATTTTGCATCCCATCAACAAAGAAGTAGTATTCCTATTTCTCTATATCATCTCTAATACTTGTAATTCTTTGTTTTTTTTTTAATAGTAGTCATTCCACTGAGTGTGAAATATTTTGCTGTGGTTTTTGATTTTCTTTTCACTAGTGGCTAATAATGTTGAGCATCTTTTCATGTATTTTTTTGCTTGGCCATTTATGTCTTTTTTGGAGAAATATCTATTTAAGTCTTTTGCTCATTTTTAAATTAGATTGTTCATTTTTTTGTTGTTGAATTGAAAGATTTCTTTATGTATTCTGGACATTAAAAACTTATCAGATATGTGGTTTCCAAATATTTTCTCCCATTATTGTAAATTAGTATTCTACTTTCATGGTAAACAGACATTTTTTTTAAAAGTCTGGCATGTCTGGTATGTGCACAGTCTGGTCTTTTCTGTTAATGCCTTCTGAATTTTTATCCTCTTCCTTTGGCTGGGCCATCACTTCTGGTATGTTTGTCTTGTAATCCTTTATTGTATATTGTATGTTATAATATTTTAAGGTGGTAATTCTAGGATTTTTTCCCTAGAATTGTCTGTTTCTTCAATTTATATCCACATAGTGATATGCAGAGATTTTTTTGAGTGTCAGGAGCTAACAAGAACCAAGCAAACCTAAACAAAAACAACTCTGACCATCTTTGCAAATTGATTTTGCTTTGGCTGATACTGTCCTTTAGGAAAATCACCAGCCTGAGGCAAAAGCACCAGTACAGGATTCTCTTTATCTTTCTGGGCCTGTATCTTGTTTGGGGCTTGTGCTTGCTAGAGGCTTTAGGAGTTCCCCAGTTCACAGGTTTGAATGTTCATCTATGTCTCAGGTGTGCTCCCTCTCTTAGGAATTCCACTACTTTCCTTATCTCAAGGGCAAATTCTGAAAAGGGAGCATGTTAGAGAGGAGTTTCACAAGTCAATCTTTCCTAGCCTAAACAAGTCCAGAGACCCACAAAGGGAGTTCCAATTGGCTCCAATTGCCAGGGCTCCCCTAGAGCTACTATATTTTGACTCAGCACCTGCCCAGCAAATGCAGCTCTTCAACTCTCTTCTGCAGTTCTGAGGAAGTATTCAGTTTTTAAGTCTCTTCTACCATCTTTGTCCAGGGCAGGTTGGAACAATACCACTCTCAGAGCCAGGCCCCCAGGGATCCAAAGTAGTTAATCAAAAGCAGTGACCAGCGATTGGACGGCTCTCCAGCAAGGTATGCTTGGAGTCGGACCCCACTACTGCCCGCAGTGAGAGTGTGGGGATGGGTGATGACAACCACCACAGGGAGAGAGCCATTCACTGGTGTTTACTGCAGTTTACCAACCTCTCCCTTTCCCACTTCCTTGGATGCTGCACAATGTTCTACTGGACTCTGGAGTTTCCAAATAGCTGGTTCAAACAGTTTCTGCCTGTGTTATTCTTGCGGAGGGATTGATTCCTGGAGCTTCCTCCTGTGCCATTTTCCCACAATTCCTCACAGTTTGGTCTTTAATCCCCTTGAACTTTACTTTTTTGGTGTGACTATAAGATAGGGGTATAACTCTTTTTCCCAATGGGTAGCCAATTGTACCAGTGCCATTTGTTAATTAGTCCTCTCTTTTCCCAGTGACTTGTCATGCCACCTTGTCACGTGCCAGGCTCCCATATCTTTATCTCTATATCTCTCTATCCATCTATCTACACCTCACACAATACTCCCTTTGAAGTGGAAGTTATGTCTCTTCTCCTTGAAGCTGAGCATGCTCAGTGACTGCTTTGACCAAAAAAGTAAATCAGAAGTGACACTACGAGACTCTGGGTTAAAACAGTTTCTGCCTTGCTGTCCCAGAGCACTCACTCTTAATGCCTTCACTGCCCTGTGAGTAGTCCGACTACCCTGGGGCTCCATGCTGGAGACTTTCATATTAAAAGTTACGCAAAAAAGGAGCGGCTAGTGAAACAAACAGGACAAGTGAAATGCGGTAATAAAAATAGCTTATTAATCCGAAGGAAGGCTAAGAAGGAAGAGATGAAGTACACGAGGGACAACTAGAAATCAAATGGCAAAGTGAAGGACTGAAACACAACCTTATCAGTGGTTATTTTTTAATGTAAAGGAACCAAACATTCTCAAAGAATACCCAATTATATGATATCTATAAAAAATGCACTCTAAATAAAAAGACACGGATAGATAAAAAGTAAAATGAATATTCTGCAAGTATTAAAACATAAGAATGCTATTATGGTTATATTAACATCAAAATAACCTTCGAGGTAAGAATTCCAGAGTTAAGGAAGATCAATTCATATCAGTTTCATAGTGACAAAAGGGTCATTTCATCAATAAGACATAGTACATAGCAAAAAAATAGCAGAACTAAAAAAGAGAAAGGGTCTCAATCATAATCACGTATTTTAACAAAACTTTCTCAGTTAATTGACAGAAGAAACAACAAAAAATATCTGTAATGCTTTAGACAACTTGACAAACATTACTATTCATCTTGATTTAATTGTCAGTTATGGAAAACCATACACAACAATTGCATGGAACATTTGCCAAAATAGACCATATGCTGGACCACACAGTAAATATCAAATCATTCTGATTAAGTTTTCTGACAACAATGAAATTCCCAAATGTTTGAAAATTAGGCAACATACTCTAATCATAATTCAAATAAATAAAAATAAAAATTAGAAAATATTTTTAAGTGAATGAAAATAAAAAATATAACATACCAATATTGGTTGAAGCTAAAGAAATGCTTTGAAGGAATTTCCATCTTCAAGAAACTAAGCAAAGAGAAAATTAATCCCTAAAAGGGTTTAATGATAAGAAGAAAAATTAATACAATAAAGTCATCAGATGAGTAAAAAAATGTGGTTAAAAAAGTAAATAAGAAAGCGTAAGGGCTAATATAAATTGGGTAGATGGAATACTAAGGATCAATGAGATGGAAGGGGAAGGAGTGTGATATTTGTGAGGTTTTTCTTTTTATTTCTTTTTCTGGAGGGACGCAAATGTTCTAAAACTGATCATGGTGCTGAATACATGATTATGTTATGATATCGTGGGCCACTGATTGTGCGTAATGTATGAATGTGAAGATTTCCAATAAAAATATTTTTAAAAACTAAAAAATAAGAAAATAAAGCCATGTGAAACAGAGAAAACCAACAAAACCTGAAGGAGTTTTTTTGAAAAATTAATAAAATTAGCAACCACTTAACGAGACTGATCAAAATAAAAGTGGAATGAAAATTTCTGGTATAAAGAATGAAAAAGAAGACATCATTACTGATCCTTCAGACTTTAAATGGAAAATTAGTGGAGATTATGAACAACTTTTGCTAATAAATTTGACAATGAAGTTGAAAGGAACAAATTTCTTGAAAATCACAATTTGTCAAACTTATAAAAAAAGAAAGAAAACCTACAAACATTAGAATTAATAAGTAAATTTAAAAGGTTTCTGGATGCGATATCAATATAAAATTATTTTACTACATACTAGCATCAAACAAGTGGAATACAAAAGTAAAAACTACACCTTTTACCACAGCATCAGTAAACATCAAATGCTTAGGATAAATCCAATGAAAGATGTGTAAAACACTGTGATGAAAACTAAAAAACACTTTGAGAGCAATTAAATGAGTCCTATAAAAACAGAGGGATATATCATATTCACAAATTGAAAAATATCACCGTTGTAAATTGTCAATCCTCTCCAAATTGATCCTTAAATTCAAAGCAACCTCAATCAAATCTCAGCAATTTTAATGAAATTGGCAAGCTGAATCTAGAATTTTAGGATCCAGAAGAACCAAGATAATTTTTCTACAAAAACAAAGCTGTGTGACTTATAGTAATTAATAATAAAATATATTATTATGATACAATAATTAAGAGGCCAGAAATTACTCACATGAAGTGACCTGTGATAACTCTTTACCACAATTCAGTGGGTAAACAGATGGTTTACCAGTCATGATTCAGTCAGGAGACAGAAACCACATGACTATCTTGAACAAATAAAATTTAATATAAAGAATTGTTCACAAAGTAAAAATGTTGTTAACTACTAAAAGGGTAAAAGGAGATGTTTTTAGGGTGTTCAATTGCTGAAAGTAGCTACCACCCCTCTGGCTGAGAGAACCAAGAGAAAAATTTAGGAAGTTAGAAAAACTACCACAGGACTAATTCTTAGCTCTGAGGAGGGGCACTCCTCAACTGGGGCTGTTGTTTATGAACTTGGAGGACAAGACCTGTGGGACTGGATCCCAGAGCTCTGAGGATAGAATGTTGCTGCTGCAGAAGGAAGACACATCCTTATGTGACAGCAGGGACAAAACATTTCTAGATTGCCACTCCCAGATGTCATAAATAATAGGAAGCCCTCAGAAAAAATCATATAAGTGATGGAGCAAAAACAGGATAATCACAATAAACAACCCATTTGTAGAAGGAGCAGAATGAGAAATATAAAGCAGTCACTGGTCTGTAGAAATGTAGGAATTTCACTAGGCAGATATTGTCAGGGCCTCCAGCCCTGGGAATAGAGAGAGTCTGATGTGACCACTATGTAAAGGATAGTGGATACCTATATTTGGTATATATAAAGATATGTCTCAACTCATTGAGAAAAAGACAGGTAACCTAATTTAAAAAGAGACAAAAGACTTGAAAAGGCAATCCACAAGACAGACTATCAAAATGGCCTATGCAAAGGTGCTCAAGATAATTTTTCATCAGAGAAATTCAAATTAAAACCACAAGATACAACTACTTCCCTGTTACAATTGCTAAAATTAAAAGACAACTGACATAACTAAGCATTGGTGTGGATGTGGAGCAACTGAAACGCTCTTGTATTGATAGGGAGTATAAATTGGTGCCACTCTTTTGGGAAACTATTTTATAGTTCCATAAAGACTAAACATCCTAAGACACAGAGATTCCATGCTTGAGTACATACCTACAATAAAAGAATGTTTATATGTAGCAGAAGAAATATGTAAGAATGCTTATAGTAATTTTATTCATAGTAGTAAAAAACTGGAACAACCCAAATGTCCATCAAATGTTTATAGTTATTTTATTTGTAGTAGTAAAAAACTGGAAACAACCCAAATGTCCATCAAGAGTAGTGTGATAAAATTTTCTTTCTATATCATGATTACTATTTTAATCATCTTGGTACATAGAAAAAAATAATTGCTATCATTATCCCTGGACCAAGATACACAGAGTTGCCTATATAATGCCTGAAAATGAGAATATCTGCTTTTGTGATTGTTTTAGTTTGATAAAGCTGCCAGAATGCAACACACGAAAAATGGACCGGCTTTTACAAAGGGGCTTTGTCAAGTTACAAGTTACAATTCTAAGGCCTTAAAATGTCCAAACTAAGGCATCCATAGACAGATACTTTGGCTCCAAAGAAAAGCCAAATGGTGTCTAGGATTTCTCTGTCAACTGAGAAGGCACATGGTTGGCATCTGAGGTCCTGCCTCCTGGTTCATTGCTTTGTACTTCTGATTCTAGTGGCTTCCTCTCTAAGCATCTGCAGACTCTTACCTAGCTTCTCAAGGGCAAATCTCTGAGTTCTAGCTTGCTTAGCATCTCATGGGAAGGCACATGGCAATGTCTGTTGGGCTCTCACATATCCTGTTGTCCTTCTAGCATTTTCCTCTGCATTTCCAAACATCTGTGTCTATCTTGGTTCTCCAGGCATCTCCAAATGCCTGCATCTAAGCTTTCTCCACAATGGTTCCCCTTTTAAAGGACTCCAGTAAACTAATAAAGACCCACCGAGAATGGGTAGAGTCACATATCCATCTAATCAAAAGGTCACACCCACAATTGGGTGTGTCGCATCTTCATGGAAACAACCTAAGCAAGAGTTCCCACCTTACAATATTGGATCAGGATTAAAAGGACATGGCTGCCCCCACAAGATTGGAGTAGGATGAAAAGAACATGCCTTTTCTGGGCTACATAACAGTTTCAAACCAGTACAGTGATCCCTTAATGGCCATGCTAAACAGATTCCCATTAGGCATGACAAATATTGAAAGTGAAGCTGTAGTTCATAGTTCAGGAGAATTGTTTTATGCAGGGGATAGATATAAACATTCTTCCATAATATTCTATTAGAATGCACTATTAGAGGAATAGGGTCATATTTAAATGACACCCCTGCCACACACAAAAATTTGACCCTCCAAAGGGTCAAAGGTCGAGTTATTGATTCTGAAATCATCTTAATATTGGGACATCAAATCCTATGAAACTCATATTTCCACTGGGAGATGAAAATAGTGACCCATTTTAGCTATTGAACTATTGTTAGAATCTTTGTAATTGTAATTGAATTTAGGATCATATTATAAAACTTCTATTTATTTTCTCTATTGATGGCAACCCTGTCTCTTCTAATTGATATCAAATATCCCTTACATTAGACTATAAAAACAGTAGAGTGGTAAAGATTGCATTATATTCATACAATGCAATACTAAACAATTTAACATGATGGTGTGGAAATCCTAGAAGGTAAGATTTTGTAATGAGTAGAATTTCAACTTATATCCATACAATGGTGCAAAATGAGGCTATGCAGTCTTGTATACCACATTCTTTCATTTATATGCAATTCAATTGCACTATTTAATTCTGGGGATCGAGAACAGTGCCTAAAACATAGTAGATACTTAATGAATATTTCTTGACTCAATGAATATTTTCACAAAACAAAACAAAATATACCCACCAGAACAAGAATGTTGATGGTTTATGAGGATTTCTAGCTAAAGGAGCTAGAATTGCCCAGTCCTGTCCTCCCAATTACTTCTCATGAGGTTGATCATATTCAAATATCGGAATAGAAGTACTCAGTTTTGGGGAAGTTGTGTTAGGGCCTAAATACGGCTTTAACTAACTTCCTCTAAACCTATATACAAACTTTAACACTTTACCTTATGTGGTTGAAATGCATGGTAAAGGAACTCGAAGCAAGGGCCAGCACATGTGACAAAAGTGAGAGCAGCACCATCGCTGTAGCAACAGTAGAAAAAGGGAAGAAAAGGAGTGCATGATTGGCCCACTCAGTCTTCTAAACCTTACTAATTCATCTATCACATCTTGTTTTTGGGAAAGACTGTTAAAGAAAATGGGTGTAGGGTTAGAGAGATGTTTTACTACCCACTCCCTTCCTACATGAATCAATCCTTTAGAGTTAATAAGCTTAATCAGATCATATATATTTTCTGATTAAACTCTAATACCTGAAAGGCAAATATCATGTCGCTACCCCCTGTTTTAATATTCTTCATAGTTCTAATACAGTTTTTAAATATTTTTTTATTTATAGAATTTTATAGTAAGAGTGAGGCTAAAGTGTTTAAGTTGTCTTTATTTTTAATGCAATTTTATTGATATACATTTACATAGTATATAATCATCCAAAGTGTACAATCAGTGGTTCACAGTATCACGATATAGTTATGCATTCATCGTCACAACTTTTGCATATTTTCATTACTCCAAAACAAAATAAAACAAAAAAAGATTAAAATAAAAGTAAAACCAGCACACGAAACATCCCATGCCCCTTATCCCCCTCTATTATTTATTTATATATTTTGTCCTTATTTTTTACACATTTGCCAATACACTGGATAAAAGGAGTGTCAGCCACAAGGTTTTTACAATCACATGGTAAAAGCTATACAGTGTAAAAGCTATACTGTAAAAGCTATACAGTGTTTATAGAATCCTCTTCAAGAATAAAGGCTACTGGAATACAGTGCAAGAGTTTCAGGTATTTCCTTCTAGCTATTCTAATCCACTAAAAACTAAAAAGGGATATCTATATAATGCATGAGAATAACCCCCAGAATGACCTCTCAACTTTATTTGAAATCTCTCAGCTGCTGAAATTTTATTATATTTCCTTTCTCTTCCCCTTTTGGCAAGAAGTCTTTCTCAGTCCCACAAAATGCCAGATCCAGGGTTATCCCTGGGAGTCATGTCCCACATTACCAGGGAGATTTACAACCCTGAGAGTCATGTCCATGTAGGAAGGAATGCAATGAGTTTACCTGCTGAGTTGGCTTTGAGAGAAAAGCCACATCTGAGCAAGAAAAGAGGTTCTCTGGGGGTGACTCTTAGGCACATTTGTAAGTAGGCTTAGCTTCTCCTTTTCAGGAATAGGTTTCATAAGGACAAGCCCCAAGAATAAGGGCTCAGCCTATTAAATTGGTAGTCCCCAAAGCTTGTGAGAATATCTGGAATACCCCAGGTGGGCAAGTTTAATATTTCCACATTTTCCCGAGTCCTACAAGGGAGCTTTGCAAGTACTTTTTTTATTCTCAGTCCGAAATACTCTGGGATATATTAGGGCATCACACTAAGTTGTACAAACCAACAAGATCTCACTCTCTATTCAAGGTTCCAGGTTTTCATGGTGTTCAAATAGTCTTACTATACTAGTTAAATTAGATAGTGTGCTACAGAAAATATAGATTTTGCACCAAGTAGACATCTCTTCCTTTGTTCTCACACAGAAGTTCAAGTTTTAAAACAGTCAATATCATCCTTTACTCTGTTTTCTGATTTACCTTAGTTCTAACCAGATCTGCTTCATTCATGCCTCTAACTGAAGTCTGATTTCTTTTTCAACTTATTTTAACGGTTGCTGTATGGAGTAATGCTGACTTTCAAGGCTGCAGAACTGAAGCTTTCAGTCTCGGGTGTCACACAGATATCCAAAGTTCCAGAGACCAACCAAGTTATACACAGAGAGCTTAGAATCTCAGAATTTAGAAACAACTGGTATAACTCAGAGATAGATGTGATTGCTGTGAGAATTTACAATCTAAGACCCTTTACAATAAGTCTTCCTCTGATAATCTATACTCTTGGATTAAATTCTCAGAGTTTGCATATTATAGTTAGCCCATATTAGTAAGGCATTATACTATTCATCTTTTTGTTTTTGACATTTCTTCAATGTACTGTTCTCAAGATCCACTCACCTAGTTGCATGCCTCACAACTTCATTCCTTCTTGCAGTTGTTCAATATTCCATTGTATATATAGACCATAGTTTCCCCTTCTGTTCCTTAGTTGATGTACCCTTAGGCCACCTCCATCCATTTCAAATAGTGAATACTGCCACCATAAAAACCTGTGTGCAAATGTCCACTCATGCCCCTGCTTTAATTTCTTCCAAGAATATGCCTAGTAGTGTGGTGGCAAGATCATATAGAAATCCTATGCTTAGCCTCCTTTGAAACTACCACGTTGCCCTCCAGATGACTGCATCATTCTACTTCTGTACAATAGTGAGTAAGGAATAGGGCATGCCTCTCTTCACATTTCTCTAGAATTTGTATCTTTCTGTTTGTTTGTTTGTTTGTTTATTTCATGGGCAGGCACCAGGAAATGAACCCAGGTCTCTGGCATAGTAGACGAGAACTCTGCCACTGACCCACTGTTGCCTGCCCTTTCTGTTTATTTTCAAAAAAATTTTATTCACAAACCATAAAATCCATCCAATGTAAACAATCCTGGTATAATCACTTAGTTATGCATTCACCACCACAATTCTATATGAGGGTATCTCTATTTCTTCTGCAAGGAAGGAAGAAGAGGAAGAGGAAGAAAAAGAAAAATGAAGAATAAAAAATAAAATAGAATAAAAAGGAAAAACAGCAACACCGAGAATCCCAAACCCTTCCCATATATGCCCCTGTTATTGACATTTAGCCTTGGTATAATGCCTTTGTTAGATTTATTGGAAGCATCTTACAATATTACTCAAGTATAGACTCTAGTTTGCATTGATTATAGTTTTTCCACATACCATTCTATTTTCAACACCTTGCAGTGTTGATATTCATTTGTTCTCCTTCACATAAAAGCATTCTTATATTTGCACATTTAGTTACCACCATTGGCCACTCTTGGTTTTGCCAAATTATACAGTCCTAGTCTTTATCCTCTAATTTTCCTTCTGGAGTCATACATGTCCCTAGCCTTTCTCTTTCAATTATACTCACACTCATCTTTGTTTAATGTATGTACAACATTGTGCTACCATCAGATAGTATTATGCTATCCATTTCTGGACCTATACAATCAATCCTGTTGAACACTCTGTACTCCTTCAACATCAAATGCCCAATATCTATCTTCTATCTATCTCCTGAAATTTTATCTTCTCAACTTTAACTCTCAAAGTTCTCTCATTAATGTGGTTCATATTAGTGAGATCATACAGTATTTGTCCTTTTGTTTCTGGCTAACTTCACTCAACATAATGTCCTCCAGGTTCCTCCATGTTGTTGCATACTTTATTCTGTCTGACCTTCCTGATAATCTTCATCTCCACAATCTTCTTCAAATCTCTCTCTCCTATCTTTCCTGTCTGTAATGTTCAGGAAATAGCATGCTTCAGTATTTCTTGTAGAGCAGGTCTCTTGTTCACAAACTCTATCACTGTCTGTTTTTCTGAAAATATTTTAAACTGCCCCTTATTTTTGAAGGACAGTTTTACCAGATATAAAATTCTTGGCTGGCATTTTTTTTCTCTTTCAGTATCTTAAATATATCACAACACTGCCTTCTCACCTCCATTTGAGATATTTGCACATAGTCTTATTGAGCTTCTCTTGTAAGTGATGGATCAATTTTCTCTTGCTGCTTTCAGAATTATTTCTTTGTCTTTGACATTTGACAATCTGATTAGTCACTGCTTTGGAGTAGGTATATTTGAATCTATTCTGTTTGAGGTATGCTGTGATTCTTGGATCTATAATTTTATATCTTTCATAAGAGATGGAAAATTTTCAGTGATTATTTCCTCCATTGTTCTTTCTGCTCCTTTTCCCTTGTATTCTCCTTTTGGGACACCCATAGCATGTATATTCATAAGCTTCATATTATCACTCAATTCCATGAGACCCTGCTCATAATTTTCCATTCTTTTTCCCATCTATTCTTTTGTGTATAGGATTTCAGAGTCCTGTTCTCTAGTTCACTAATCCTTTCTTCTTCCTCTTCACATCTGCTGTTTTAGGTCTCCTTGGTGCTTCTTTCATCTCTTCTATTGTGCCTTTCATTCCCATAAGTTCTGCCATTTGTTTCACACTTTCAAGTTCTTTATGATTTCCCAATGTTTTCCTTATATCCTTAATCTCTTTTGCCATATTTTCCCTCAGCTTGTTGATTTGATTTTTGATGTGACTTTGTATATCTGTTCAAACATTCTTAATTAATTGTCTCAACTCTTATAACTTGTTTGAATTGTTAGCTTGCTCCTTTGACTGGACCATATGCTTATTTCTCCTGGTCTGACTTGAAATTTTTTGCTGGTGTCCAGGCATCAGATTCTCTTGATTAGTTTACTCTGGTGGTCATTTTCACCCTTTTACTAGGGATTTTTAATTGATGGGCTTTGTTCTTTATCTATTCTTTGGCATTCAGTTCAACTTGTTTTAGACATATAGCATAGCTTCTGTTTAACTGATCAGAAATTTTCAGCTCTTGTTTTTCTGGTTCTTGCAGAAAAAACAAAAACGGAACCATTTTTTTTTTTGAGGAGGGTCTCCCCAGATATGATTGATCCTAATCAAATTTTCCCTGGCCAAACAGGCCCATGTCTCAAGAGGAGAGTGTAATCAGTATCAAGTTTCCCTGAGAGTGAGACCCAGCAGGTTGTCAGACCTCCTAGGAAGCCTCTTGAGTCTGTGCTTTTCCTATCCTGCCCAGTAGGTGACATTTGTCACCCTGCAGCTTCCCACCAGCATAAAGTGATGTGGTGTTTTTATTTCTTAGCAGCCCTTCCCAGCCAGGATCATGATTGAGACAGATCCTGAAGTATTTTAGGTGTATTTAGGTTGCTTCTGTTTTCCAGCCCCTGAAGCCCAAATTCCCTGAAGGAGGGCTGCCACTTGAGCTGGATCCAATCCCCCCTTATCTTGGGGAAGTTACACCCTTTAGGAAATTATCTCCCACACTTGACTCATTACTTCGTGCCCTGGTTTAAAAGGATTTATGTACCCTGGAAAAGCCATGTTTTAATCCTAATCAAACTTGTGGGAGCAACCATTTCTCTTAATCCCTATTCAGTACTATAGGTTGGAAAATCAATTAGGTTATCTCCATGGAGATGTGACTCGATCAATTGTGGATATTAAACTTGATTAGATGGAGATGTGACCCAACTCATTTGGGTGGGTCTTGATTAGTTTACTGGAATCCTATAAAAGAGGAAACATTTTGGAGAAAGCTGGAGATTCTGAGAGAGCAGAAAATGATGACAGAATGACGAAAGCCATGAGAGCCTTTGGACATGAAAAAGAAAAATGCCCCTGGGGAGCTTCATGAAACAATAAGCTGGAACAGAAAGCTAGCAGACTTTGCCATGTGCCCTCCCAGCTGAAAGAGAAATCCTGAATGTCATCAGCCTTCTTGAACCAATGTATCTTTCTCTGGATGCCTTAGATTGGACATTCCTATAGCCTTTCTTTAATTGGCCTTAAAACTGTAAACTTGCAACTGATTGAATTTCCCTTTTTAAAAGCCATTTCATTTCTTGTGTATTTCATTACAGTAGCTAAGAGAGTACAACACTTTGTCTCTCACAGTTATTATAACTCAACCCTTGCCTAGGTCCTGCGGACAACTGAAACTGCCTGAGGCTTTTTCCAATGAGCTACTTAGAGTAGTTCTTAAAAAGAAGAAAAAAAGAAAGAAAAAGAAATCCCTTTTCAGAGCCAGTGTTGGTACCTGGCTGTATGTGCCACCCCTTTCCGGTACTCTGAACTAAACCTTTCCAGTACCCTGAATAAGCTTATTTTAAAATCCTTATCCTTCTTCATTTTTGCTTTATTTCATTTTATTTTTCTGATATTCAACCCTGCTTCCTTTCTGCCATCATAAAAACTGCAGTTGGAGTTTGGAGCTACCTTCCCTTCCTCCCAGTAGAGATTACTTAAAGATACACCCTTTGTAATCATCTCCTACACCTGACTAGTTACTTTAACTTTCAAATATATGTTAATTCTGCTCTTGCCTGGGGTAGTGCTGTAGTTCTATCTAATGGACTACAAGGAAGTAAAAGGAGAAAATGGAGAAAGAAAAAAAAAACTTTTCAAAGCCAGATTCCAGACCCCTAGGTTGGCCAATCAAGAGGTGTTGTTGGTACTTAGCTCTATGTGCCACATTTCCAGTATTTTGGTCTCATCCAACTCAAAAAGCCTCAGAGGTTTTGTTTGTTTGTTTGTTTGTTGTTTGTCAGCCCCGTCCCCTTTCTGCCAGGGTGAAAGCTCTGGGTTTCTTTCATGCTTGTTCCAGGTTTATCTGCTCAGAGCTTTTATTCAGCATTCCGAATTTATTAATTAATTCTGCATTTGGAGCTTGCCTCCAGATGAGCTACCTTCCTTGCTCTTAGAAGAGAGGGCTTCTTTTTCTCTTAGGGAACCAACTCTGATATAGCCTGCTATGTCAGTGGGGAAGGGGTGCCAGCTTCTATGGCTTGGAAGATTATCATTCTGTGTGAGGTCTTGGTCATTCCACTGGTGTATGGTGTGTGTCTTGTCACTGAAGTCCCCTAAGTTATTGTTTCAGATAGCTCCTAGTTATTTGCTAACTGCCCTGTAGGACCAACTAAATTCCATACCTCACTATGCTGCCATCTTGCCCCACATCTAATACAGTGTTTGTAAGATGAACTGCCTAAATAGCTTTTTAGAGAAGCCGTCCATTCAGAGTCCAGTTCATTATTTTTAGTAACATTGAGAGATAACAGGGAAAGACAACAGAGTCTATTGAGTGCTTGTTTTCCTGAATGTGGTCATATTTCCCTGTTTCTTTGCATTCCCCATAAGTTTTATAACAAAATGCTATTGAAACAAAACCATTCTCATTTGTTTATGTATTGTTTAGGGTTGCTTATGAGTTACAATAGTAGAGTTAAGTAGTTGTGACAAAGATATTATAGCATGAAAAGCTGAAAATATTTGCTCTCTGATACCTAACAGAAAAAGTTTGCTGAAACACTGAGATTTGTGGAAGAAAAACCTAACCTATTGTGAATGATTCAGTTACTAGTTCTGGGGGCAAAGTTGTGCCACAGTACAAACAAAAACAAAAATTAAAACAAAAACACTATCAAATGAGGGTATTGGCTTGGAGGGTCAGAAGTGAGTGACTAGAAAACTCTTATTGCAGGCTTTACATTGGTTGATCTATTTTATGCAATGGCAAGATACCAGTAACAGTTTCTTGCAGAAATTTGCAATATAATGATATATGTAATAAACGTGCAGTTCTAAGAGAAAAGATTGGGAAGCATTAATATTGTGTGTGGCTTGCTTTTGCCTTCATTTGACATGTTATTGCAACAAAGAGATGGTATCAGGAAAGAATTTCTTTGTTTTTGAGGAAGAATAAATCAGAATAAAGGATCCAGAAATTCAGAAACTGCTAAGGTTGTAAAAGGCAACTGCTTCACAGCCCTAAATATTAACAGTGAAAAATAAGATTGTGAAAGGCTTTGAAAGACAAAAGCTGATTAAAACAGCCTTGTTGGGAAGGATCAAACAAAGAGTACTTTATGACTTTTATACCCATTATTAAAATCTCTGAATCAGTTCATATTTCTCAGAGTAAAGGTTCAATTGCAGGAGGGGCACTCAGATAATAGCTCACACAAAAAATATTTCAGGGAAAAGACATTAAAGGCATGACTTTCTCATTGAAGTTCGATAGATACAAAGTACATGCAACCACAATTAAGGCAAGATAAAGAGATATAAGGAGGTGAGAAAGCAAAGAAATAGCATAATCTGGTAACTGTCTCTTGAAACAAACTGTGAGTGTCAATTCTGGTTCACAAAACTGACTAGTATTGAAACAGTCCGCTGATGTTTGAGACTAGCAACACTGGGCCTGAAAGAGACTTTTCAAAACTTGAAACACTCTTTGAGTCTTAACTGTCTATGAACAAGGAGTGGGTGGATTAAATTATTCATTCCAAAATAAGGCCATTTCCCCAGTGCCCATTTAGAGAATGACTGAGGAGAAAATACTTAAAAGAGGAAATCTCTGATGGGGGGACATGTCAGGGAACAAAGGACTGGATCCTTCCCTAGGGATTAAGTATTTTGAATTTGACCCATGATTGGATGAGATGTTTTAGTTATCTCTCTTGGGGCAGGGTTGAATGTATTCTGTATTTGGGAAGAAGAGATATTGAGTATTTAGCAACCGAGTTGATGTATGCTGTAAATGTTTATGTTGCTGACTGATAATTTTTCTTTCCAGTAAAAAATGTGAACCAGTTAGATTTCTCCTTAGTCTGGTCTCAGAATGAAAAGTCACATGGAGCAGAGACCAACATTCTCAGCAGGCATAACTGACCTGCAGCCACCAATATATAATGTGAGTGAGAAAATAAATGCTGGTCATTATAAAAAACTGGGAATTTGAAAATTTTTGCAACCCTGTCTAAATTGGTTAATAAGGTATAAATAATTTTTATTTTTCAACAAGCCTTTATCATAGAAATTAATTTAAAAAATAGAGGAGCAGGTTTAATGAAAAGTTAGGTACTGAATTTCCATTTCACAAGAAAGTAGATGATGGAAATAGAACAGTCTATTTTTGATATTTACCATTTATCAGAAGGGCCATAGTGACATATATCATGGACCACATGAAAACCAAAAGACACACACGAGCTGAAAAGACAGTAGGTATGTTTCCACACCACTCTGTGGAATGCATTTTTTATTTAGATAAAATGACTATTCTTAAAAAAAAAAAAAGACTATTCTTTTATATTAATTTTCCCCATTATTGATTCCAAATTTTCTAGTGTTGGCGTGAAGTGACTGCGGCCAACATATTTGCTTCACTAGAGCTGAATGTGAGAATGATAGAGGGAGGAGGGCTGGGGGCACAAATGAAACCAGAAGGAAAGAGAGACAATAAAGACTGAGATGGTTTAAAATAGGAACGCTTAGAGTGTCCAGTAATAGTGACTAAATGTACAAATTTTTAAAATGTTTTACATGAGGAAGAATGCCAATATTGCAGGGTATTGAAAATAGATGGTAATTCCTATTTTAAAACTTTAACTTATATGTGGGACTAAAGAAAAAATGTTTGTTACAAAATTTATATTTTGACTAGTGCATTTCCTAATATAACTTATATAGACAGCTTAATTGAACACCGTAAGTAAATGGAACCTTGAATAGGGCATGAGATATTGTAGGTTTGTCCAGAGTGATGCCCTGATAAATCCCAGAGTGATCTGAATAGTGAATAAAAGAGTATTTGCAAAGTTCATTTGGAGAAATGGTGAGAAAGGGGGAAAATTCAACTTCCCCATTTGGAGAATTCCTGATATTCTAAGCAAACAGTGGAGACAACAAAATCAATAGCCTGAGCACTCAATCTTGGAGTTTGTTTGCATGAAACTTATCTCTGCAAAGGATAGACTAAGCTTACTTAAAATTAGGCCCAAGAGTCACCCCCAGAGAACCTCTTTTGTTGCTCAGATGTGGCCTATCTCTCAGCCAACAGGCAAACAAACTCACTGCCCTCCCCCTCTCTACATGGGACATGACTCCCAGGGGTGTCAACCTCCCTAGAAATGTGGGACAGAAATCCTAGAATGAGCTGGGACTCAGCCTCAAGGGATTGAGAAAATTTTCTTGACGAAAAGAGAGAAATGAGACAAAATAAAGTAGCTGAGAGATTTCAGAGTCGAGAGGTTATCCTGGAGGTTATTCTTAAATGCATTTTATAGATATCCCCTTTTTAATTTAAGGTATATTAGAGAGGCTAGAGGGAAATGCCTGAAACTGTAGAGCTGTGTTCCAGTAGCCATATTTCTTGAAGGTGATTGTATAATGATATTGCTTTCACAATGTGACTGTGTGATTGTGAAAACTTTGTGTCTGATGCTCCTTTTGTCTATGATATGGACAGATGAGTAAAAAATATGGATTAAAAATAAATAAATAATAGGGAGAACAAATATTAAAATAAATTGAGTAGATTTAAATACTAGTGAACAATGAAAGGGAATGGTAAGGGTTATAGAAAAAAAATTAGGGGGAACAGAGGTTAAAATCTATTGAGTAGATGGAAATACTAGTGGTCAATGAGAGGGAGAGGTAAGTGGTATGGTATGTGTGACCTTTTTCTTTTTTCTTTTTAAATCTTTTTCTGGAGTGATGCAAATGTTCTAAAAAATGATCATGGGGATGAATATACTACTATGTGATGATATTGTGAGCCATTGATTACACACCATACACGGAATGTTTGTATGTTAAGAATATTCATTTTTTTTTTTTTTTTTAAAGAGAGAGGGAGGAAGGGAAGGAAAGACAGAGAAGGAAGGAAGGATGGAAGGAAGGAAGGGAAACATTTTTAAACATTTTCTTGTTTTATTATATTTTGTTTGTTTGTTTGTTTTTTACATGGGCTGGGGCCGGGAATCGAACCGGGGTCCTCCGGCACGGCAGGCAAGCACTCTTGCCCGCTGAGCCACCGCGGCCCGCCCAAGAATATTCATTTTTGTATGTTGTTTTGGTTTGATTATACAAAAGAAAAAGGGAAAAAATATGTTGGCTTTATTAGGAAAATTTTGCAACCAATTCAATTAAACCTGTTATAGAGCAATTCCATTGATGCTTCAACTAGAGAATAGAAAATAGGTTAACTCGAATAGTGAAATTTCCTTTCCAGTTCACAGAACTGAATAAAGTTTTGGGAATTCATTCTGTTGAAGGTAGAACATCTGACATTATTATGAATGTTGTTAAATGATTTGGCTTTTTTTGCAGTGATGATGCAAATATAAATAAATATTGTTGAGCCATATTGTCATGTAAAACATTGTTCTTCCTAACTTAAAAATCCTATGGAACAAAACGTACTTGAAATTTGTCATGACACACTGATAATTCATAATGGTATGAAATATCTGTGACATTCTATTGTTGGGTATAAAGCTAAAATTGTCAGAATTTACAAGTAACTAAACTATAAAACGTTTGTAGTGAAGCTAGTGTTGGATACGAAGATATTTTCATTCTTTATTTTCCACCTTAGTTGGAATTTTCAAGTTTAGAAGAAGTAATTATAAAATCAACCTCAGTCTCCTGAAATGGGTTTTGAGATTTTTGTCAAGTCCTCTAGGTTTTGGTTTATTTTGCTCAAAGTCAATTGGAAATCTTTAATCAAAGTATTCAATTGATGTAATGCAAAAACCCAAAAAACCTTTTTGAAGCCATTAGCAATTTCTAACTATTGTAAACAAACCCTACAAGCTAGAAGATATTGAAGTTTATCCCCATAAAACTAAGGGATTAAAAGACAGGAATTAAATCCTGAGTGTTCAAAGAGTATGTGAAATATAATTTTGAAATTCTACAATTGTGCTTTTAAATACCTCAACTTGGCTTTTTTTGTGTGAGGACCCTAATTTTACTGGAAATATGTATTTTTGGCATTGGAGTGAAGCAGATTGAAAGTCTCATGATTTTACATCATCAAAATTTGGTAGAACTTTCAAAAGAACAATAGAAACAATTTATGCTATGAATTTTCTCATAAAAACATTTGTTGAAGAAAAATTCTCTGGATGAAGATAAAAAGATAGTCCCTATGAAATATATTTGGGTTGAAGTGTTCATATATCTCAATAAGAAAAAATTAAAATTAGAATTACCTCTATTTAGTAAATTCATCTTTGGGTTTTTCAGGATTTCCTTAACCAAAGATATTTTGGTTTACAGAGTCATCATTTGAAGATACTAACAATTTCAAATTTTCTAACATTAAAATGAAACTTTGAAAAAAAGTCAGGCAATTTTTGGAACAAGTAGAAATCATAAAATACTAAAAAAAAATTCTCCAAAAAATGATGTCAGCAACAGCCTTAGAGATAGATATGGCCAAGAAGCAGTTTAAAGTAGACAAATATGTACAAAAATGATTATTCTGATTGTGTTTCTTTAATGTTTATCTCATCAATGTAAAAGTTGTTTTCTTTAATGTGCATGGGTATGTTATTTTAATTTTTTAGAAAGAATTTTACTTTTGAAAATACTTCTGAATAGAGCCATCTTATAGGTCCACAATTTAAATGAAGCTAATTTATAGGTCAATAAGTAAATGTTAAAAAATGTTTAATTTTAATTTTCTGAATGCCCCCTTTCATCCTATAATATCTGCTGCTCGGGATAATTCTGTGATTCCTATTTTATATTTAAGTGTACAATATTGTTTTGCTTCCTTAATCTAGCCTTCAAGCCTTTGAAACTCATATTTTTCTGTTCTTTAACTTTTTGAGCTGATCTATGAAGTCTCAGATCTATTTACCAATTTTCTAGTTTTTTCTTTCACAATATTTAACATTCTGACTAACCCACTCATTCTTTTTAATATCAGTGACAATGTTCTTCATTTCTAAAAATTATGTTTGTTTCCTTATCCAATCTGCATTTCTTTGAAAGTGTTATTCTTTCCTTACATGTATTGTTCCTTTAACCATATTAAAAAAAATTACTGTTACATTCTTTCAGATTGTAAACCGTTCAATTTCTTGGGTCGCTATTTGCGACTTCTTTCTTTGTCACTTATTTCTTTCTCCATTTTTTCATACTTTTTTTTCCATGAGCTCATTTTTAAAAGAGTTTAGTTGTTGGTTTTATTATTTGTGAGTATTTCTTAGTGCCTTGGGTTGTGGGAGCTTTCTAGGGGTAGAATCAACTTGGGACAAAAATGTCATATTAATTTGGGGGGGCTTGGGTTTTTTCAAATCATTTTGGTAGAATAAATATCCAATTTTAACATTCCCTGTGAGTTCTGTTTCAAATTCTCAGCAGAGAATTCTGACCCCCTTAGCCCGGGTGGAGACACCCAAGGTAACCTGTCATATCTCTAGGTGGGTGAATTTTGACTAGCCCATGCTTCTAGCCTTCTCAAATTTTGCTGAGAGCGCAGTACTTTGCTACTTGTGAGAGCTTCAGTTCTGAGCTTCTATTCAATGAATGGTTCTGTGGCCTCAACTTCTATCCTATGCTTTAAGTGTCAAAAACCAGTGACATTTTCAGAGTATTATCAGATCAAACACTTACCCTCTGGTTTTCTGGAGAGAATTCAATTCCAAAGAGGCCTCCTTTAGTAAATCCATCACAAGCAGTTTTCTCATCTTGTGTTCATTTTTGGAGCTATTGTCTAAAGTGCATTATACAGACCTATACTAGCATTTACCACGTTCTAACGTATAAGGAAAAAATTATTTGTTTACATGCCTATATCCATGACTAATGAGATTTTCAGGTCTGTGAGGTCAGGATTGCATCATATTTATCTTAGTATTTAAACATCTGGTTTAATATGTAACAAATTGTTGATTCCTTCAATAAATATTATGGAATACATGAATGAAGATACACGTCAGGAAGACCATCCCATTGGGAAACAAAGAAAAATAAAACCCCGTGTCTCTATAGTGTACTGTGCATATTTCTCCTTCCTTTGGCTACCATACATGGAAGCATTGTTCATCCACTTTGAGATTGTATTACTTAGGTCTTTCCTTCTTAGAGTTTATTTCTCTGATTTGCATTAATAATGTTTTTCCCACCCTGCATCTTTCCTATGATCTCTTCCTGTGTTCTCTCATTAAAAAAATAAAATAAAAAGTCCTGGAGCACTAAAATGATTTTTCCTTTTCTTGAAAGCATATAATATATGGACTGCCTAAAAAATAAAGTTTTATTATTAGTTCAGTATACATAAAAATACCTATGTAATACTATATATTTAAGTGATAGCTTGAAACAATATAATTTTCAATGAAAGTCTTTTTTGAATATAATATCCTTGCTGAATTGTATAAACAGAGTTCATTTGCTACTTCAATCAGCAATCATCTTTCAAGTATAGTCATTCTATGGCTGTTTAGAATTATTTATAAAGCTAAGTTACAGGTCAAGTAAAACATTCCATAAACTACTCTATCATGGTTCACTTATTACCTTTGTTTAGGAAGTAGACCCTTTGAAAAGGGATAAAAGGTTCAGGAAATAAGAATAATTCCATTTATTCCTTCAGTAATCTTATCAATGGGTGGTGTCAGATTAAAAGGAAAAGCTAATATTTTTAAGAATTGAAACATTATGCTCTGACTCACAAAGGAAATACAGGACTACGGTGATCATCTTAGGCACAATTTTGAAGTCAGAAATATCATTCTCCCATGCTGTTCTACCTTGCCTTTTTAATTTTTTTTGTTTTTAATTTTTTTGTATGGGCAGGCACCGGGAATCGAACCTGGGTCTCCGGCATGGCAGGTGAGAATTGTGCCACTGAGCTACCGTCGCAATGCCCTCTACCTGCTTTTTCTAACTCTTTTCCCAGTGTCCTCCTTTCCACTGTTTCCCCCCCACCCTTTTCCTACCCTGTGGCCACCCACTTGGAGCCTATATCCAGTGTTTCAGACCTGTGTATTTTTTTGCTTTCAACTGATTGTTGTTCTTTCTCTTTTAAGGTATTAGAAAATAAAACTGCGGACCTTACAAAAGAAAATGAATACTCGGTTACCTGAGACCCAAACACATGAATATCTTGTAAATCGAGTTCCTTACTAAGTAGCATAAAGGCAGGTATTTGAGGGCAGAAGAACTTGGCTATATTGCTTAAATCACACATTGGCTTCCTACCTACTTATCCATAGCCCAATGATAAGTTGTTGACTAATAAACACAATTAAAAATGTAAATGTATACTTGCTGACTACCTAGCTCAAAATCAGTTTTCATGGACTTCTTGTTTGATTATCACTCTAAAGCATAATTAGGATAAGAATAGAATCAAGATAGACTCTAAAACAAATGGCCAAGTTTAAAGTGCTTTAAAGGATTTAATGCAGTAAATATTGAATTCTACTTTGCAAATATAGAAAGATGATGGTACAGCGATATCACTTCACAAACATATACTCTGAAACAAATTTGGCAAAGGAAAGTTATTACTCTAAGAGCACATAATAAGCCACTTTGTATGTTTGTTGATGATGTGGATGTGAGCAAAATCAGCAGATTTAGTACAGAGCAGGAGTAGGCAAAGTTCAGCCTGCAGATCAAATCTGGCCGCCTACAATCCGTCTTCATATGGCCTGTGAGCTAAGAATGGTTTTTACACTTTTGGTTGAAAAAAACAAGAGTGTTTTGGGGAACGTCAAAATTATGAAATTCAAGTTTTGGAGTTCATAAAGGTTAATTGGAACAAAACCACGCCTATTTATTCATGAATTGTCTGTGGCTGCATCTGTGCTACAATAGTAGATCTGAGTGGTTGCAACAGAAGCCATTTGGCCCGAAGACCAAAATAATTACTCTCTGATCTAAAAGACAAAGGCAAAGTCTACTAACCTCTGGGGTAGAGCATGAACTAAAGAAGATAAACTGAAGCATGAGCTATGAAATTTGCAACATGCTTTCTAAAGCAAAGGCAAATTTTTCAATTCAGTAAAAAAATGTGTAAGGCTTAAGTTCAGTACCTTTTAATGTCTGGAAACTAATCCAAGATGAATAGTTTATAGCTTTTTCCAGAAACATAGAATTTGCAGGAATATCTTCTCTCTTTAGATTAGATTTAAATAGAAAACTTCTGGTCATTTCATTGAAGAGTGATTTTCCTTTTATTTTATTGAGTTTCATTAATGGTCTATAGGTGACAGATTAAATGTCTATACAAAGATGAAGAAAAAATTGATCCTACCCTCGAGTTGCTGACAGTCAAGTGGAGAGTAGGTTCATAGAACATGCTTACAACTGAATAGTATAAGGTTCTAATATAGGTCAAAACTGTATATAGACTTTCCTCCTTCCAATCCATCTTTCACTTGGTTCTCAGAACATCTAAATAAAGATGCAAATATAACCATACTACTGCCTTGCTTTAAATCCTTGTATGGCTGCCCTTCTGATTTCGGAGGGTGCCATTCCAATTTTTCCTTATCTAGTCCTTGCTTAACTCTGCCACCTGATCACTTGCATTTCCTCCCTTTCCAAGCCTTTTTCCTGAATGCTATGCTTTGTAATTCCATGGACTCTCCACTCTTTCTCGATTCTAAGTCTTCCTGCCCTTCCTTCCTGTTGTTTTCACTGCCTAGAACTGATGCTGGCTTCTGAGATAGGGTCAACTTTGACCAATTAGACCATTATATGTCCCCTTTCCCCAGGTTTCAGTGATGGGTCTGAACAAATACCCAAACCAGTCTGTTGAAAGAGAAATCCAAGACACCTGATGGAACCATTAGGAAAAAGGTATACTTTCTGCTGGAGTTGCTGAGCTTGTGGGATGTAAGACAAAATTCCCTGTGACTTCTTAGTCATATGGATGATTTTTTTTCTTAAGCCAGCTTGAGTTGGATTTCTTTCAGTTGAAATGACAAGAATTCTAACACATGTATTAAGTCACCCCAAAATGGACATTTAAACAAGTTAGGGAAGAACAAGTATGAGTCTCCATGGTAGACTAGATAGCAAAGTGGTTTTTACATGGGTTGGCACATAAATAATGTGTTTCCTTTTCAGTGTGAAAAAGCTGGAAAATTTCATGCGGCATTCAAATCCCCGCGTTGAAAGGAAAAACATTACATAGCTGACTTGACAAATTCTTACAGATTTTTATCACAAAAGGAAGAGATTTGATTAATCATTCTGATGACTTTGGCAAGAGTTTAGATTATTAGGACCATGCCTATTTTTTTTGACTCCTATGATGCCCCCAGCTGATTGGCTTCCAGATATAGTGCTAGAAAAACTTTATTTCATATCCTCAAAACATTAAAAATAAAAACTAAAACAGAAAATGTCTGGTACTAAAAATCTAACAAAACAGGATTTTCACAAGTACTAGAAGCAAACAATAAGCATATTCAATATTGTGTCCTAATCCTATGGCATACATTGGTTTCAGAAGGCACAAATGGAAATATGAGTATGAAGAATTAAGTAATGTCTAATTGTACTCTTAGAATTAAAAAAAACAATATTCTCTATTTCTTGTATTTGTAAGGAGGGTATGATTTTCTTTCTGAAATTTGTTGGCCCACAGGACACTGCTGTTTTTGCAGTGGAAAGTATTTGTTAACAAAGCATTTTTTGGTAAGTAAATGCGTTCTTACAGGGATCTATAGCATATATAAGTGAAAAGTTAAGGCTAAGGACATGTCAACAAAGATAAATAATTAGCATCATGGTTAATTATTTGTGCCACTTTTCTTTCAAATGCTTAAGGGCTTTGAGTATTTCACACACTTTCACAGCAATTCCACATCCTCAATGGCTTCCCTTTATTTTGAGATGAAGTTTGAACTCAGTCAGACTGAAAGATTTTCTATAATTTAGCTCCAAATCTGCTTTTGGAAATCTGTTTCCCTCTATTCCCTTTGACAGCTCCTTTGGGCCAGCTGAACTAATTTTCTGAAAATCCTTTCCTCTTTTTTATCTTTTCTTCTTTTTTTGTTTTTCCTTTTGCTGCTGAAACTCTTCATACCTACTAGTCATATTTTTAATCTTCTATTTCACTAGAAATTCTGCCTGGAACCAAAAAACTGTATCTATTTTTTATTATATAAACGATTAGAGGTACTTAATAGAACATTTGGAAAATAGAGAAGAGTAAAAAGAAGAGATCGAAAGTTACCAAAGTGCCATCAACCAGAATCAATCATTCTAAACATCTTCAGGCATGTTCCTCTAATCTTTGTTTTTACATCTGCCTTTCAATACTTTTTCTCATGCTGTAGATACAACTTAGTATTTTGTTTTTCCTTTCAACATTATGTTATCAACAACTTCAAGCATCATTAAAGGTACTTACTTTGAAACTTGCTTTTATTAGTTGTATCATGCTACCACACGTATCTTAGAATATCTAGGCTCTCCTAACTTGGGGGTATCATAATTAAGTGATCCATAAACATTATGGAAGAGCATAATTGAAGACTGTGAACTTTGCAGTCAGACGGATCTGGGTTTGAGTTAGGGTTCTTTCGTAATAAGTTATGTGATCTTGGGTTTATTCATTCATTCATTCATTCATCCTACAGATATCTATGGAAAGTCAGTTATGAAATAGGGGCTATTTTGAAGCTGATGGGACAGCATGGAACAAGTCAGTCCCTCCCCAGTCTGGGTGAATATGGCAATAAACAAATAAATATGTAACACTGGGTATTGACAAGTACTGTGAATCAGGGGGAGGGAACAGAGAGTGAGGCAGCTACTTTCAGCTTGATAAGCTGGAACACTTTCTGTCTTATTCATTTTATATCCCCACTGAGTTGAATAGGTACTCAGAGTATCTTTGTTGATAGTTGGTTGGTTTATCTTATCAATTTATAGATTATTGTTTTAAATGTTGAATAAATACACCACTAACCAAAGTCATTACTATCTGTCGGTAGATGGCAATGCATGAATTTTCTAGAATACGTTTAAATTTAAAAGGGCTCTGTAGCAGGCTGCTGCATCTCAAATAATTTTTTCAATTTCTTTATAATTCTGTTTTAAGAAATCATTGCCTGCCCAAGTAAATTTGGAAAAAATTGCATTATAAAAACAATGATTCCACGTTCTTGCCTGCCATGCCACAGACCCAGGTTCGATTCCCGGTGCCTGCCTAAGCAAAAAAAAAAATATGATTCGAGCACGAGAGGTGGCTTAGCAGTTGTCATGCTTCTGATTCATGATAATGAAATTATTTTTGTGCATATATTTCAATGGCATCAGCTTATAAAAATGTCTATGGCCGCTTTATAAAATTTAAGAATTGGTGGGTCAAAACAGAGAAAAACAAACCTAAATTCTGCACTATTTGTCCTCCCTCACTCTTGGCCTTGGTTTCACCACCTAGCTTGCAGCACACTTCAAAACAGTCTCAAATAAAGAAAAAACAGTGCAGTGGTAAATGAAAGACGCTAAAAGAGCAGGCTGTGTATTTGCAGATTTTGTAGTCACTGATTTTTTTTCCCATTGCCTGGGTGCTGCTACTGACTCTCAGTTGTGATTTGGTTACCAACAGCTTACCCCATCAATCATGGCATGTCCTATTTGTGTTATGACTCACACACAAACTCACTGCAGGAAATATTCCTGCTTCATAATTTCTGATGAAGATAAAATTTGGTTTTAGTTATCATCCAAACAGGACCTTAGTTAGAGACCATAGCTTTCTCCATGTTTTGGACGTTGGCACCTGTTTAATAGCCTATAGCAAAGTTAATGCATGAGTGTCTGAGATGTGAAGAGTCATTGCTTGGATGCTTTAAGAGCTATTGCTAAGAGAGTGCCTTAGCTGGGAAGCAGTGAGCCATGCATAATGAAGTTGAGAAATGCGTGCTGTGCTCTGAAAGTGAACTGTTTCTATAGTAGAGGGAGTCACATGAAGTCTTCGGAAAACATTGGGAAGTCACTACGTGAGAACTGGTGTCAGAATAACTCAGCAAAATGTGGCTCAGAGGAAGGATGTCTTTCTAAAACAATTGGAGCACCCCTGCTGGTCTGAGGCAAAGATGATAATAAAAACAACCATCTGAGTTTCCATTTTCTTGTTCCCCAAGCTTGCGGTTTGTTCTGTCCTTCAAACTGATTAAATTTTAATGGTATTCCTTAGAAAGCAGCCAAAATGATCTTTTTTTTTTTTTTTTTTTATTAATTAAAAAAAGAATTAACAAAGCAATTAGAAATCATTCCAATCTACATGTACAATCAGTAATTCTTAATAACATCACATAGTTGCATATTCATCATTTCTTAGTACATTTGCATCGATTTAGAAAAAGAAATAAAAAGACAACAGAATAAGAATTAAAACAATAATAGAAAGAAAAAAAACAAAAAAAACAAAAACAAAAAACCTATACCTCACATGCAGCTTCATTCAGTGTTTTAACATAATTGCATTACAATTGGGTAGTATTGTGCTGTCCATTTCTGAGTTTTTATATCCAGTCCCGTTGTACAGTCTGTATCCCTTCATCTCCAATTATCCCTTCTCTTTTTTTTTTAATTAACGGAAAAAAAGAAATTAACCCAACATTTAGAGATCATACCATTCTACACATGCAATCATTAATTCTTAACATCATCACATAGATGCATGATCATCATTTCTTAGTACATTTGCATTGGTTTAGAAGAACTAGCAACATAACCGAAAAAGATATAGAATGTTAATATAGAGAAAAAAATAAAAGTAATAATAGTAAAATCAAAACAAAACAACACAAAACAAAACAAAAACCTATAGCTCAGATGCAGCTTCATTCAGTGTTTTAACATGATTACTTTACAATTAGGTATTATTGTGCTGTCCATTTTTGAGTTTTTGTATCTAGTCCTGTTGCACAGTCTGTATCCCTTCCGCTTCAATTACCCATTGTCTTACCCTGTTTCTAACTCCTGCTGAACTCTGTTACCAATGACATATTTCAAGTTTATTCTCGAATGTCCGTTCACATCAGTGGGACCATACAGTATTTGTCCTTTAGTTTTTGGCTGGATTCACTCAGCATAATATTCTCTAGGTCCATCCATGTTATTACATGGTTCATAAGTTTATCTTGTCTTAAAGCTGCATAATATTCCATCGTATGTATATACCACAGTTTGTTTAGCCACTCTTCTGTTGATGGAGATTTTGGCTGTTTCCATCTCTTTGCAATTGTAAATAATGCTGCTATAAACATTGGTGTGCAAATGTCCGTTTGTGTCTTTGCCCTTAAGTCCTTTGAGTAGATACCTAGCAATGGTATTGCTGGGTCGTATGGCAGTTCTATATTCAGCTTTTTGAGGAACCGCCAAACTGCCTTCCACAGTGGTTGCACCCTTTGACATTCCCACCAACAGTGGATAAGTGTGCCTCTTTCTCCGCATCCTCTCCAGCACTTGTCATTTTCTGTTTTGTTGATAATGGCCATTCTGGTGGGTGTGAGATGATATCTCATTGTGGTTTTGATTTGCATTTCTCTAATGGCCAGGGACATTGAGCATCTCTTCATGTGCCTCTTGGCCATCCGTATTTCCTCTTCTGAGAGGTGTCTGTTCAAGTCTTTTTCCCATTTTGTAATTGGGTTGGCTGTCTTTTTGTTGTTGAGATGAACAATCTCTTTATAAATTCTGGATACTAGACCTTTATCTGATATATCATTTCCAAATATTGTCTCCCATTGTGAAGGCTGTCTTTCTACTTTCTTGATGAAGTTCTTTGATGCACAAAAGTGTTTAATTTTGAGGAGTTCCCATTTATTTATTTCCTTCTTCAGTGCTCTTGCTTTAGGTTTAAGGTCCATAAAACCACCTCCAGTTGTAAGATCCATAAGATATCTCCCAACATTTTCCTCTAACTGTTTTATGGTCTTAGACCTAATGTTTAGATCTTTGATCCATTTTGTGTTAACTTTTGTATAGGGTGTGAGAGATGGGTCTTCTTTCATTCTTTTGCATATGGATATCCAGTTCTCTAGGCACCATTTATTGAAGAGACTGCTCTGTCCCAGGTGAGTTGGCTTGACTGCCTTATCAAAGATCAAATGTCCATAGATGAGAGGGTCTATATCTGAGCACTCTATTCGATTCCATTGGTCGATATATCTATCTTTATGCCAATACCATGCTGTTTTGACCACTGTGGCTTCATAATATGCCTTAAAGTCAGGCAGCGCGAGACCTCCAGCTTCGTTTTTTTTCCTCAAGATGTTTTTAGCAATTCGGGGCACCCTGCCCTTCCAGATAAATTTGCTTATTGGTTTTTCTATTTCTGAAAAATAAGTTGTTGGGATTTTGATTGGTATTGCATTGAATCTGTAAATCAATTTAGGTAGGATTGACATCTTAACTATATTTAGTCTTCCAATCCATGAACACGGTATGCCCTTCCATCTATTTAGGTCTTCTGTGATTTCTTTTAGCAGTTTTTTGTAGTTTTCTTTATATAGGTTTTTTGTCTCTTTAGTTAAATTTATTCCTAGGTATTTTATTCTTTTAGTTGCAATTGTAAATGGGATTCATTTCTTGATTTCCCCTCCGCTTGTTCATTACTAGTGTATAGAAATGCTACAGATTTTTGAATGTTGATCTTGTAACCTGCTACTTTGCTGTACTCATTTATAAGCTCTAGTAGTTTTGTTGTGGATTTTTCCGGGTTTTCGACATATAGTATCATATCGTCTGCAAACAGTGATAGTTTTACTTCTTCCTTTCCAATTTTGATGCCTTGTATTTCTTTTTCTTGTCTAATTGCTCTGGCTAGAACCTCCAACACAATGTTGAATAATAGTGGTGATAGTGGACATCCTTGTCTTGTTCCTGATCTTAGGGGGAAAGTTTTCAATTTTTCCCCATTGAGGATGATATTAGCTGTGGGTTTTTCATATATTCCCTCTATCATTTTAAGGAAGTTCCCTTGTATTCCTATCTTTTGAAGTGTTTTCAACAGGAAAGGATGTTGAATCTTGTCAAATGCCTTCTCTGCATCAATTGAGATGATCATGTGATTTTTCTGCTTTGATTTGTTGATATGGTGTATTACATTAATTGATTTTCTTATGTTGAACCATCCTTGCATACCTGGAATGAATCCTACTTGGTCATGATGTATAATTCTTTTAATGTGCTGTTGGATACGATTTGCTAGAATTTTATTGAGGATTTTTGCATCTGTATTCATTAGAGAGATTGGTCTGTAGTTTTCTTTTTTTGTAATATCTTTGCCTGGTTTTGGTATGAGGGTGATGTTGGCTTCATAGAATGAATTAGGTAGTTTTCCCTCCACTTCGATTTTTTTGAAGAGTTTGAAGAGAATTGGTACTAATTCTTTCTGGAACGTTTGGTAGAATTCACATGTGAAGCCATCTGGTCCTGGACTTTTCTTTTTAGGAAGCTTTTGAATGACTAATTCAATTTCTTTACTTGTGATTGGTTTGTTGAGGTCATCTATGTCTTCTTGAGTCAAAGTTGGTTGTTCATGTCTTTCCAGGAACCCGTCCATTTCCTCTAAATTGTTGTATTTATTAGCGTAAAGTTGTTCATAGTATCCTGTTATTACCTCCTTTATTTCTGTGAGGTCAGTAGTTATGTCTCCTCTTCCATTTCTGATCTTATTTATTTGCATCCTCTCTCTTCTTCTTTTTGTCAATCTTGCTAAGGGCCCATCAATCTTATTGATTTTCTCATAGAACCAACTTCTGGCCTTATTGATATTCTCTATTGTTTTCATGTTTTCAATTTCATTTATTTGTGCTCTAATCTTTCTTATTTCTTTCCTTTTGCTTGCTTTGGGGTTAACTTGCTGTTCTTTCTCCAGTTCTTCCAAATGGATAGTTAATTCCTGCATTTTTGCCTTTTCTTCTTTTCTGATATAGGCATTTAGAGCAATAAATTTCCCTCTTAGCACTGCCTTTGCTGCGTCCCATAAGTTTTGATATGTTGTGTTTTCATTTTCATTCGCCTCGAGGTATTTGCTAATTTCCCTTGCAATTTCTTCTTTGACCCAGTCGTTGTTTAGGAGTGTGTTGTTGAGCCTCCACGTATTTGTGAATTTTCTGGCACTCTGCCTATTATTGATTTCCAACATCATTCCTTTATGGTCCGAGAAAGTGTTGTGTAAGATTTCAATCTTTTTAAATTTGTTAAGACTTGCTTTGTGACCCAGCATATGGTCTATCTTTGAGAATGATCCATGAGCACTTGAGAAAAAGGTGTATCCTGCTGTTGTGGGATGTAATGTCCTATAAATGTCTATTAAGTCTAGTTCATTTATAGTAATATTCAGATTCTCTATTTCTTTGTTGATCCTCTGTCTAGATGTTCTGTCCCTTGATGAGAGTGGTGAGTTGAAGTCTCCAACTATTATGGTATATGAGTCTATTTCCCTTTTCAGTGTTTGCAGTATATTCCTCACGTATTTTGGGGCATTCTGATTCGGTGCATAAATATTTATGATTGTTATGTCTTCTTGTTTAATTGTTCCTTTTATTAGTATATAGTGTCCTTCTTTGTCTCTTTTAACTGTTTTACATTTGAAGTCTAATTTGTTGGATATTAGTATAGCCACTCCTGCTCTTTTCTGGTTGTTATTTGCATGAAATATCTTTTCCCAACCTTTCACTTTCAACCTATGTTTATCTTTGGGTCTAAGATGTGTTTCCTGTAGACAGCATATAGAAGGATCCTGTTTTTTAATCCATTCTGCCAATCTATGTCTTTTGATTGGGGAATTCAGTCCATTGACATTTAGTGTTATTACTGTTTGGATAATATTTTCCTCTACCATTTTGCCTTTTGTATTATATATATCATATCTGATTTTCCTTCTTTCTACACTCTTTTCCATATCTCTCTCTTCTGTCTTTTTGTATCTGACTCTAGTGCTCCCTTTAGTATTTCTTGCAGAGCTGGTCTCTTGGTCACAAATTCTTTCAGTGACTTTTTGTCTGAGAATGTTTTAATTTCTCCCTCATTTTTGAAGGATAATTTTGCTGGATATAGGAGTCTTGGTTGGCAGTTTTTCTCTTTTAGTATTTTAAATATATCATCCCACTGTCTTCTAGCTTCCATGGTTTCTGCTGAGAAATCTACACAAAATCTTATTGGGTTTCCCTTGTATGTAATGGATTGTTTTTCTCTTGCTGCTTTCAAGATCTTCTCTTTCTCTTTGACCTCTGACATTCTAACTAGTAAGTGTCTTGGAGAACGCCTATTTGGGTCTAATCTCTTTGGGGTGCGCTGCACTTCTTGGATCTGTAATTTTAGGTCTTTCATAAGAGTTGGGAAATTTTCAGTGAAAATTTCTTCCATTAGTTTTTCTCCTCCTTTTCCCTTCTCTTCTCCTTCTGGGACACCCACAACACGTATATTTGTGCGGTTCATATTGTCCTTGAGTTCCCTGATACCCTGTTCAAATTTTTCCATTCTTTTCCCTATAGTTTCTGTTTCTTTTTGGAATTCAGATGTTCCATCCTCCAAATCACTAATTCTATCTTCTGTCTCTTTAAATCTATCATTGTAGCTATCCATTATTTTTTCTATGTTTGCTACTTTATCCTTCACTTCCATAAGTTCTGCGATTTGTTTTTTCAGTTTTTCTATTTCTTCTTTATGTTCAGCCCATGTCCTCTTCATGTCCTCCCTCAATTTATCGATTTCATTTTTGAAGAGGTTTTCCATTTCTGTTCGTATATTCAGCATTAGTTGTCTCAGCTCTTGTGTCTCATTTGAGCTATTGGTTTGTTCCTTTGACTGAGCCATATTCTCAATCTTTTGAGCGTGGACAGTTATCTTCTGCTGCTGGCGTCTGGGCATTTATTCAGATTTCTCTTGGTGTTGGACCCAGCAAGGTTGTAATATTTTTCTGTGAAATCTCTGGGTTCTGTTTTTCTTATCCTGCCCAGTAGGTGGCGCTCGTGGCACCCGTTTGTCTGCGGGTCCCACCAGTAAAAGGTGCTGTGGGACCTTAAACTTTGGAAAACTCTCGCCGTCCTGGGGGTTCGCTAGCCGAAATGGCTTGAGCCGGCCCAGGGTCCGAACGCAGGGAGAGTTGCTGGTCGCTGCAGCCAGGGAAAGAGCCCGTCCGAATTTCCTAGTCGGCCCTGGGCAACAAGCGTGGCGGGAGGGCGCCAGTGGCAGCGGCCCGCCTGAGAGAGTGCACGTTCCCCGGGAGTCACGGGTTTGGAAGGGGCCTCCCCCACCCGTCACCGTTCTCCGCGGCCTGGGGGTTTCTGATCCAGTTCTCTCAGTTGGTCCGGGGGCTGCGCGTGGTGTGGGCGCCGGCCGTCTTTGTTTCAGGGGACCGCCTCTCCAATTCTCCCAGTCGGCCCGGGAAGGGGGAAGGGAGTAACTCCGGCCGCTTCCCGCCCCGCCCGGTAAGGCCCGCGCGCCTCGGCGATCTCACCCGAGCTGCTTCTCTCAGCCAGCCAGCCGTTCCAGGATGGGGTACGCTGTCTTTTTTATCTCTATTGTGGCTTTGGGTGCTTTCTGTATCGTTTCTACTCCCCTAGTAGGTGTCCTGGAGAAGAAACTAAGATCCGCGCGTCTTACTAAGCCGCCATCTTCCAGCTCCTTTTTCCCAAAATGATCTTTTAAAGTATAAGTTAGATCATGTCACTCTTCTACTTAAAGGTCTACTCAAGTCCCCATCCCCACCCCCACACACACACCCCAACTCCAACAGCTTTCCATTGCACTTAGAACAAAATTCAAAGTCCTTCAAGGTCCTGCATAACCTAGTCTCAGCACTCCCCTACAACATCACCTGTGACCTTTGATGACTATCATACAATAAATGATGACATTTCTTCCCAAATCACCAATACCTAGGAGAATCGCAGTATCTAGCTGGTATTCAATGTGTATTTTTTTAATGAATGAATGACCCAGAGTCACAGTTCTCAAACTTAGCTACACATTTGGACCATCTTGAGAGCTTTTAAAGATAAAGATGCCCTACACCCATCACTATGGTCTCTGATTTAATTTTTGCTCTGGGGTAGGACCCTGGCATTTTTAAAAGCATCTCAGATGCCTCTAATGTACAAGCAGAGTTGAGAAACAGTGACCCAGAAGAAAGGGAAATTGTTAAAAACTAGTCAAGTGGCTTGATCAACCCTTGAGCTCTCACCATCATACACTGTCACCAACATATAAACCTAAGTACTCTCAAAAAGTAAATCTTTCCCTATCTTTTGTTATAAGATCTTGTTAGATTTTAAATTACTGGTAGACACTGGGTGTTATGGTACAGTAAAACCTGGTTTAATTTTGTCCACTATGTGTTAGAATCACTAAGTTAGACTCCCAGAAATTTTAGACATGGAAAGGGAAGGCTATTTGAATCTGCTTAAACACTATAGCTTTGCTGATTAAAAGTGCCTGGGTCTCAGCCAAAGGTGTCGCCATGTTGGCTACACAACTATTGCAAACAAACCCCAACACCCAGGCAGATCTCAAGTTCAAAGCTTATTTAGACTGGGAACACGTATTAAAGGAAATGTGATTTGTGCTCAGAATAATGGCCTGTAACTCTTCCAACAATATTTTTCATTTAATATCACCTAATTGGATTTGTCCTCTACAGAGCAAACTCCAAGGAGGAAATCTGGAAACTTTTGGCCTGGTATATATACAGAGTCCAGATGGCTGACAGGTACCTAGCTGTTTTTTGTAGTGGGGTACACTGAATGAAAAAGACAAGTCTCTTTAAGATGACAATAAATTTCCCAAATCGGTCTGTGTGAAATGCTTAAGGGCTGAAGATAAAGGTTTTGGGTTATGTTGTTCTTAGTATGAAAGAGGGATAAATGGAGCCAGGTGGACTGCTTACTTCAAACTTGAGCATAACTGTCTTCTGAATCAGTGAATATTATAAAAGAAGCTAGATGGAATTTGGAAGTGGTAAGTTACTTTAGAGTCTACATTTCAAGCACATACACATGCTGATATACTTACAAAGATCCTTTATAAGGATGCTGAGGTCTCAACGAGAAAGAATCAACCGTCAAAAGATTCCTTTAACTATTGAAAATGTAGAAATAGTTTCTTCTTTAGATAGGAGGGCATTAAAAGAAAGCAAATTGTCTCTTTTCCCCTTCTTACCCCCAAATGCTAGTTTACCATAGGTCCACAACCCATTAGACTCAGTTCCCAAATCCAAAAAAAGCTCTTGAAAGTGAATTTTTCCCCCATTTCATTTGAGGGCAAAACTGGCCCTGAATTTTTTGGGAGCTATTTGTAATTTGTTTTTCATCCCACTGAATGTGAATATTCATATGTTTCACTGAAGTGATAATAATATGCCTGATTGAGGTGCTGCCCCAGATTTCACGAGCAATGTCACATGGTATTCTGTATAAGAGACTTACTACCTCTCCAATACCTGAAAAATTTGAATACCGAAATATGTTTGGTTTGGCTAAGGCGCGTGTTTTTTGTTTGTTTGTTTTTGTATGTCTATTCGAACATGTTAATTTGCATGAAACACTTATTAGGATTGGTGGATCAGTGATGGCACCACAAGTAATTTTATCCATATCCATAGAATGCATAGTAGCTATGACTGTTTTCAAGGGAAGACACCTCTGAGATGGTGGAAAAATGGCTCTTAATTTATAAAACAGGTGGCTATTGCTTATAACCTGTACTGGAAATTTTTAACTCTGTAAGATTGGTTTAACAGAGTCTGTATCTTTTTTTCCTTTGTTTCTTTTGTCAGTCTTAAAGCCAAACTCTGAGTGATGACTGTGATAAGATTTATGTAAATATCACAGATACAATATAATTGGTTTTGGATGGACAATAGAACTGGGTTTGAGATGGGCTTGGTAATTATTCTAAGTTGACATGAAATAGATTTATTTAGACTAAATTTATAAGTGCCTTTCCCATAAAGTGCTTCAAGTTGGAAAAGAAAAGGGTTGATGGTTTTGAGTTTGTCTATTTGGGGTCCGTTAGGCAAATTTATCTCCTTGAAGAAAAAATGAGATTTATTTTCACCTTAAGTCAAAGAACTTAATGTGAAGAAAACACACACACACACACTTATATACAGAAATGAAACTTTTGAATGGACTGAATTCAGTTGTAATGTCTGGGTCAGGAGGGAAAACACATTGACATTTTTATTATGATTTGTTGTTTGGTTGTATTCTTGGCTGTTAGTGGTTGATTATTGTAGATTAATAGGCTCCAAAGAATCTAAGCAGGAAACTTAGATTAGTGAGATGTCCTCACAGTTTGTTCACAATAAGGACGTCCACCATAAAAGCTGTCCCCTCCTCCCCCTTTTTATGTGATGTGTGTTGAAAACTACAGTAAGCTGACAAGTGGTATAGATTTCTTTTCCTGTAGCCCAACTGTAATCTTACAAAGCATTGCCTTGAATTATCTCTTCTTCGGAAGAACATGGGTGTCATAAAAACTTTCAAACTGGGAAGATTTGGGGGACTATCATTTCACAGGTGAGGAAGTGAAGTATGTTTTTCATTTTACCTGTTATATATCAAGAAGATAATCTTCCAGGAAAGGAAGTAAACTTACATTTAACTTTTTTTTCTTCAAGTCTACCTGAAATCTATTATAAAAAGCTCTTGATTTTCAGACATTGTGGAGGAGGAAGACTTTGCAGTTAATTAAATATTGTGATTATGGGAACGTTTCCTGTAATTCCATAATGTTTGTCACTAAAGTACATTAATAATGATAAGTACAGAGTTAATAATTTTATCTTTTTGGATGATGCAGAAGGCACTGTAAAACCACCTTTGGTGTATTTTACAAAAATCTTTTGATTACTTTATCTCTTTTAAACTTCCTCAATCCTTAGAAATGAATAGGACAGAAAATATTATCAGTTATCACTATTTTGTGGACAAGAAAAACTGCGATTCAATAAAGCTGTTTGACTTAAGTAAGCCGTTGAGGGTCAGGAACTGAATCCAATTATTCTATTTCTAAATTCTGTGATCTTTTTACTTTTGCCATTCTTTTAAGTGACAAAGACTGAATTGCAGATGAACTACAAAGTAGAGCATTCTTCTTTAAGGTGTTGAATTCCCTCAACTTTGTATGCATATAATGAGGATTCAATAGACTGATGACTTACTCCTTAGCCTTTGCTCAGGATGGTGCTCAACAAATTGGCAACAAGAAGCCGAAGGCTGGAGAGTCTTAGTTTGCTCAACTTCATTCTATATTAGAATTTAGAAATTCTAAATTTAGTTCTATATTAGAAAAAATAAGTTTTAGTTATTTTTTTCTATATGAAGAATTTTAAACTTTTATTCTGGCCTCCACCTTTTATCCTTTCTTGATATAGTCAGAAGATACATCCATATGTTTTTAATTTTGAGATAATCTTAGATTTATAAAAAAGTTGCCAAAATAATAGAGTTGCCCTAATGTTAACATCTCAAATAACCATGGCACATTTATCAAAACTAAGAAATTAACCATTGGTACAATACTATTAACTTAATTACATATTTCATTTGGGTTTCACCAGTGTTGTCACTGATGTCCTTCTGCAGTTCCAGGAAGCCATCCAGGATGCCATGCTGCCTGTAAACTCCTCTCAACTATGGCAGTTTCTCAATCATTTTTTTGCTTTTCATGACCCTGAACTTCTGGAGAGAACTGGTCAGGTATTCTGTACACTGTTTCTCAATTTGAGTTTGATTGATATTTTGATGTTTTCTCATGATTCAACGGGGTTGATTTTGGAAGAATACCACAGCAGCAAAGTGCCCTTCTGAGATCAGGGGATACATGACATTAACATGGCTTACTATTAACCATAGAAAATTTGATCATTTTGTTAAGATGGAATCTGCCAGCTTTCTCTACTCTAAAGTTCTTCTTCTTCTCTCTCTGTACTCTATGCTTTGTAGGCAAGTCACTAAGAACAGCCCACACTCAAGTAGACTTTGGAATTAAGTTCTCCTCTTGCAGTTAATAATATTAAAAAAAAAATTGTGGATGTATATTAAAACCACCACAGTAATTAGTATATATTTGAGGGATATGCTTTGTAGCCATGCAAACATCCTTTTCCTCCTTAATGCTTCACCTACTAATTTTAGCATTCATTTATGAATCTTGCCTGCAGCAATCATTACTATTCTCTGGACCCCACCAGTTAGTGGATCTTAAATAAGTTCATTTTAACGGTTTGCCCACAAGTCTGCTGAATCAATAGCCCCACCTGCCAAATAACAGGATCTTAGCTCTTTCCATCAAGGGAGCATTTGTCTTATGTATCATCCCCACCCACCATGGTTTCTGTCACATGGAACCAACAGAGCAAAGACTTTACAATGAGAATATACTTGTTCTTTAAGGAACAGCAAGAAAGCTAATGAGGCCAAATTGAAGGATCCCTCACAGGAGATGAGAGCAGAGAGGTAATGGAGAACCAATTCCCCTAGGGTCTTATCTTCTCCCTAGTGACTTTCAAATGGTAAAGTGCATCCACCCCTGACTCTCAACTCTCCTAGGCATGCTCTTTCCACTATTAGTACTAAGTTCCTTGCACAACTATGGATTTCAAGTGCTTAAATTTCTCCTTTTGATGATCAACCATCTCTTGTTTGGACAGAGTAGGTGTTTCTCTAGCAGAGTTGTTAGGATTTCTGGATTTATAACTTTCAGAGATGAAATAGGGTACAGTCAAGTTCAGCCTCATGTTCTACCTCAGAATCATTGCCTCTTATTGATACACATGTCCAGTTTCGGAATGTCCTTCTAAACTGATGGTGAGTTTCCATTCAAGGATCCCAGATAACTTGAATTCTGTGGCAAACACTCCCTGATTCCATCTAACATGGATGTATATAGGTCTGCAGAGTTCATAGTCTTCCCATGAAATATTTTTGCACCTTGAAAACCTTAGGATTCTACTAGGTACAAGTGATACCATCACCTAAGTTCATTCAAGGCTTAGAACATGAGGGTGGACTTGACTCTACCTTGTTCTATCCCTAAAAGTTATAAATCCAGGAATCCTAACAACTCTGCTATAGAGCTTTGCCCCAGTCAGCAATAATAAGCAAACAACAAGAAACATCTTCTATCAGTGTGTCTAGCAGTCCCTCTCTTTTCTAATTTATCATTAGTTGACAAAGCATTTTATTACTTTTATTAGACTTCTATATAAAGAATGAATGAATGGTCTTAGGGGAAGGATTAGTGGATTCTCCTTTGAAAAAAGTGCTTGAGCTTTAGGGCATGAAATCAGAGGACTTCTTTTATTTAGATTTTCACAAGCTTTTTTTTTTCCCTTTCTCTTTCTTTCCCTTTTTTCCATCTGGTTCTGGTTCTGCTCTCAATAGGCTGAATTTTAGGTAAGCGAAGTGAAGATATCATACGGCACATTTCAAAACATTGGCATCAGGAGTTATGTGAAACACAGGATGAGAAAACTCCAAAAATTGTATGACCTTTATCTAGGTCTTCTAGTGACTGTGGTTTTGGGGAAAATCCTCGAGTCTCCCTGTCTTTTTTTTTTCCTCTTTATATTTAAACTTGGCATGATCTTCAGAACCCTCAGGTATGACCATTTCTACTTTCTTATCTTAACTTTGAGGGCATTAGATGGCTAATATTCTTCCAATTGACTTAAGGAAACACTTTACCATACATAGACTAAGCAGAAAATCTGGGAAGGCAAGCTAACAGATTCCAAATTTTCTGCCCTTTGCATTATTCTTAACAGAGACAAAAATATGTATTACTAAGTATTGTAAAATAAAGAAATTAAACTTTGAAAAATTTGAAAGAAGGTGCCATCTATATGCAAGATGGCAGCATTATATTTCTTCGCCATCCACAAAGTATCCTTTGAAGCAATGGGGGAGTTTTTGGCATGTTTGCTCCCCATCTTGGGTGGCATGATGAGAAACAGGTGTAATATGATTGTGGAAGAAAACTGACTGAACTAAAATGGAATCCAACTTTAGTCTAACAGACAGAACTGTATTTATAAACTTTAAAATATTTATGTTTCCATATTTGCATAGTCCTTGAATTTTACATTCTGGATTCTATACAAAGAGAGAGAGAGGGAGAGATGGAGGGAAAAATGAGAGAGAGAATGTTGTGAGGAAAAATTGCTGAAGAAATTTTTTTAAGCTCAATTATGTAGGCCCACAAGGTTTATATCATTTCGACATGCTTTGAATAAGTATCTAAATTGAACCAGAGCTAGAAATCGTTTGAAGTTCATCCATCACTAAATTTAACCTGCTTTTTTGCATCGTGTATGTTGCCATGTTGCTTTACCAGCATTTTGTGTCTCTGGGGACAATTTCTCTTCCTTAAGATTTCTTCTCCTACAGTTAAAAACACAACTGTAGCTCTATTATATGAAGAGTTCTGTGAAATTTAAGGCTGGTGAAGGTGACAGACAAAGGAATAAGTGCCTTTTAAAGAACATTTTGCTTTTCTCATCTACACTAGAAAACACTTACTTTCATTCCATAACTTAAAATGAAACTATTTCAAAAATCATTTTCTCAAAATATGATGAATTAGAGTGTATTCAGCATGGTGGCGATAGACAAAGAATAAACACAGGAATAAGGATTTACGGAAAAATAGAATAACCATAAGCTGGTTTCTGTTTTATTGGTTAAAGTTACTAGACAGTCAATTCTCTACATCACATCTTCAGCAGAAATTCCTGTGCTCTCGCCACCTTCACAATACTTCTTGTTCAGAGGGAATCTGAACATGAATGTGAAGACAGGATCCGATAGAATGTTTCCTACAACATCCCAAAATTCTGACCACAAGTAGATGATTTTCCATTCTGGTCTCTGGAATCCATTGCCCTTTGTGGTTTGCTATAACCTTAACCTTCAGGCAGTGCTGCCAGATCTTTTCCATCTGACCTGTTCTTTCTGCACAGGTGTAATGAAGGGGGTGGAGACATTGGTTTAAATAATTCTGTGGTTAATTATTACTGTTCATGAATGCTCCTGCTAATGCATTTTCATTAACATTTTATTGCTGCCTGAGGCTAGGTAAAGTCCAGGAGGCACTTTTACAACCGCACCCCTTCTCTTCCAGTTCCACATTTGTCCTCAGTAACTGGTTCGCTGTGGGTCACTTGCAGAAATGCAAATTATAAAGATTGTAGGGACAGCTGGCTCTACTTTTAGTGGTCAATGAAACAGCCATAAAAGAAAGAAAAGCACATGAGATTTTTTTTTTTAACAGAGTGTTCAGCAAGGAAATGTGAGCAAAATCATGTTCAAATTAATTCTCTCTTTTCTAGAACATAGGAAGTTGTGAGAATTATAACTTTTAGCCTTGTACATTTGAAAACCTTTTCTCTTCATCCTCTTAGATTTCCCACAGTGGTTGGGTTTATATGAAACATGTTAATTGGTGGCTCTTACTTGCAAGGAAATGCAAGGAGCTTAAAAGAGACAGAGTAAATGAGCTGGAGTCTAGATGGGTAGAAAAGATACTGGAAGATACTAATATTTAAGGTCCAGGAACTTTCTGATATGCCCTGAACTCACTTTGTACCCACTTTTAAATTCCTCATTCCATGTCTACTTCTATTCCATCCCCTTCTCCTCTCTGATTTCAGCTCTGAAACTTGTTATGGGACTTCCACTACGTCAATATTCTGACTAGTGAACACCTGTGCTTGTTTATTTGCCTGAAGTTCTTCCCCTGACCTTTATTTGTCAAAGGAACTCTGTTCTGTGGTTCTGAACTTGATGCTCCTGCCTCTGCTTCCCCCAACCGTAATGTTCAGTTTTTAATACAAGTAACATCACAGACCTTAATTCCTGAATACTTGCTTTCCTAGAGCATATAGTTTCTTTACGACTATCCCTAGATGATTAATCTGGCTAGAAAGAAGAGTTTCATCACATCTCTAAGAGTTATAATCCAATTGCCATGGGTGCATGCTCACTATCTCCAACTACCCTCTTCATCTCTGCCAGCTGCAGGCTGGGTGGAAGTACTCACTGCGTGAGCTGTCCTCACATAATCCCAGAAACCTTTTAAGCCCTTCCCTGTATGTCCTTGCTTGCCCATGGAAAGAACTGGACTCTTTGAAATGGTTTATTTAACATGGGTAACCACTATTCTTTGACATTCAATTTTTTTAAGTGGTGGGGGCTGATCATCTTTACACCCTTTCCTTCCCATTGATTTTATAACTCTGCTCCTTAGTTACCCAGCATTAACAGATGCCTTTACAGTGATTTAGCAATCAATCAATCATGTATTTATTGAGCGCTAATATATCATATATACAGCCATGGAAAGGCCAATGCCAGGTGAAGTGGTGGGAGTGGAAAAGAGTGTGTGGTTTTTTATTATTATTAAATAAAAATGTGCCTTGGTCCTCCCTGTTCTCAAAAAGCTTGCCATTCAGATGGGAAAATGGTAGCATCTGCTAAGAACTGAACAAATTGTACTGATTACAAATATGATTGGAGTTTGGAGAAGAGAGAGCACTTCCCATTGGATGACATGGTCCAGAAGCTCTTCATAAAGAGAAATTTGTAACTTAAATGTAGCATTGAAGAGTTTGGAGAGTTCTCATAGGAGAGAAGAAGTTTGTAAAAGTGTGATTTATTAGGACTATCTTCTGTGTCCAAAGTCAATTTTCCTATATGTTTCAACTTCATATCCATGTATCTGTTGTATTTTGTAAGTTGACTTAGATCATCGATTCCAGGAGGTAAAAAATAAATTTTCTTTCACTCTTTTTTTAAGCCCCAAACTCAGCTCAATGAATGTAGTTGATGGTAATGAAATTGCAATTTCTAGCTTTTTATGCTTTAAAAACAATTAAAGCATTTTGGGATTTGTGCTATTTTATTTTTAATTTTTTAAAGCCATTTCATTATAAAACTTCTTACTGAATTGTTTCATTATAGAAATTTTGGAAAGTACAGGAAATTTACAAAGAAAATAAAAACACCTACAATCTTACCATTCAGAGATAAACTATAAAAATGCTTTGGTAGATGTCCAGAAGGGTGGTCACATGGGATTTGGCAGCCTGCACATTTCAAAGTTCCAGGAATTGCATTTCCATGTTGTTCTAGTTTGCTAGCTGTCGGAATGCAATATACCCGAAACAGAGTGGCTTTCAAAAGAGGGCATTTAATAAGTTGCTAGTGTACACTTCAAAGGCTGTGAAAATGGGTCAATTAAAGCAAGTCTATAAAAATGTCCAAGCTCAGGCATCCAGGGAAAGATACCTCGGTTGCAAAAGGTTGATGACATTCAGCGTTTTTCATTCACCTGGAAAGGCACATGGTGAACATGGTGACAGTCTGCTGGCTTTCTCTCCCAGCTTCTTGTTACATGAAGCTCCCTGGGAGGCGTTTTCCTTCTTCATCTCCAAAGGTTGCTGGCTGGTTGACTCTGCTTTGTGGTTCTGCGGCGTTCTACTGTGGCTCTCTTGTGTCTCTAAAAAAAGGGACTCTCCAAAATATTTCCTCTTTTCAAGGATGAATGGGTGGAGTCACAACTACTTGGAAGTTATCTGATCAAAAGTTACCACCCACAACTGGGTGGGTCACATCTCCATGAGAACAATCAAAATGGTTCCAGTTAGCAATATTGAATGAGGATTAAAGGACATGGCTTTTCTGGGGTCCACCACAGATTCACACTGGCACACATGTAGAATACAAATGGGAACAATTCTCCCAGAGTATGGTAGGCAGTAGCCCTGACACTATAATTGGGGTCAAATCAAGCTCTTTTACAATCTAATATTTTTGCTTATTAATGTATCAAAACATTTTATGCATAATAAATATCTACCTGAAATATATTTTCAAATAGCTAATCAGTATTTCCTTTTTGTATGTATTGTAATTTAAAACAAATTCCCTACTGCTTGGCTTGTTTCAATATTTTTGTGACTAAAATTAACATCATAATGAACCTTTTTGGAAGTAAATATTTAAACTTTTACTGTAATTTGTTGTTGTTTTTTTAAAGGCCACAAAGACATTTGTTTAGTGTCTTAGAGTTGCAATTGGGGTGTATAATTTGGTTTTTTCTCAGCTTAAATGTCAAGAACAAGATGTTATGAGAAAAAGTCTGAATACTTAGTAAAAAATTATATTATTGAAGCATAACATACAAAAAGTGCACAAGCTGTTAGTATGTAGCTAGTTGAAGCCGCACCTAGAAGAAAGGAACAGTACATTACAAGAATTCCCCAACATCCTTGATGTTTTTTAGTCATAATCATCCCAAGGGTAACTTCTCTGTTGACTTCTAATGCTTAGAGTATTTTATCTATTTTTGCACAATATGTAAATGGAATAATACAGAATCTTTTATGAGGCTCATAATATCATGGCATTTAGTTGAAGATTGTTCATTCCATGATTTAAAGAATTCCATTGTACCAATATACTGCAATATATTTATCCATCTACTACTGAAAAGCATTTGGGCAGTTTCCAGTTTTTAGCTACAAGAATTTGCACTGCAAACAACATTCTTATACTTGTTTTGGTAAACTTTTATAGTTATTTCTGTTAGGCATATGCTTAGGTATGAGATTGTTATGTCATAGGGAATGCATCTATTCAGCTTTAGAAAACTGCCAGGCGGTTTTTTCAAGTTGTTCTGATGATTTACGATCCTACTAGCAATGGGAGAATTCTGGTTGCTCCACATCATTGCAACACTAGTTTGTCTTTTTCATTTCAACCGTATTGGTGGGTGTGCACTGGTACTTTATTGTGGTTTTAGTTCACATTTTCTTTTCTGATGATTAATGTACTTGAATGCCTTTTCATGAATGTTACGGCTTTCAGCAATTTGGAAATCTCTTTTGTGAAGTGTCTGTCCAAGTCTTTTGTCTGTCTTTTTCTTATTAGTTTGTTTTTGCTTTTAAACATTTTTTTACAGGACTCTCTTCAAAATTTTAGTGGAGTACATTAACATTTAGTCTCTTGAGCACTAGAAGGAAGAGATAGCCCTTGGAATCCTCATAAACATAAGGAAAACTTTGTGTGAAGAGAACGAAAAAATTTATTTAAGTTTCAGAAGAGGTCTTCTTTATGATATTGCATTTAAAAATAATGCTTCTATAAAATTTCCAGTAACTCTTAGTGCATGAAAAAAAAATGTAAAAATGTAGATTGTATCCTGATATATTATAAGTCTTTTTTAAAAAAAATTCCAATTGTGTGACTGCTCCAGTTTAGAAATAAAATTTCAAGGGAACAATTTAAATCTTTTTAAAGAAGAAAAAATGAAGAAAAAAATTATTCTAAAATGTGCAAGTTTCAAAATGTATTCTATTTAAATGGTGATGATATGTATAAGGGTATATAGCAGATGTGTTGGCCTCTTTCCAAGCCCTATTTGGAAGTTTTGAATCCAGGAAAGACCACTACATTATGTGCGAAATGCCACTTCAGTTCAGAATTGGCCAATAAATGGGTAAAACCAACTTCAATAGTCTTTTCAGGCTGATTAGTGGGAAAACCATTTCCAGGTGCAAATATCCACAAGTTTAAATTAAATCATTTTTATGAAAAGCAAAAAAAGGGCAGGAAGCACCACGCAATCCATCTCTGAACCATTCAAGACATTATGTAAGCAGAGCGATTTTTATATTTCTAAAATTAGGTGGATTTAAGGACCATATTGTTTTTCTTTCTCAGAGAAAAGAATTCTATGCCTTTTTTTTTTTTTTTTTTTTTTTTTTTTTTACTGATTCTGCAGTAAATTTCGTGGCTAAAAAGAGTTCAAGTTAAGAGTTAGGTGGAGTGAAATCTCACCAGTCCACTTGGGTAGTCTTTCAACATACCTTTACAAATTATACAACTTCCATCAATTTTGGATTGTACAAATTACTGCTTGAAGGCTCTATATATTACTTCCTTCGCTGTGAAAGGAACATTGTCCTCAAATATTAAGCACCAATGTAGGTGTGGGATTATATCGCGCAGTCTTTGAAACTTTTAAAAAAGGATATTATATAGAGATAAGACCAAAGAGAGTTTTGTGAATGTGTGCTTAATCTTCGGGCATCTGGCTTTACTCTTGGTCTCTTTCTTGTTTGGAGCAGTTTTGTGGAAGGCCAAAAAAGGAAAGATATTTTAACTTGATAATAAAGGCAAATAAGGAGACATAAAAAAACAAGTAATGGAGGAACAAAAGTTTTCCTTTCAGTCACGTATTTCTTCACACAATCACACAGATTTCACCGAGGTAATCAATACTTTATTAAATTTATTTCTCCAAAATCTTACCTAGGTTCACACAGGAAACTTTTAAACACACACTAAAGCACAAAACTTGGGCCACCATCAATCCTGTAGGATTAAAAAATTGGGGGTGATGCTTAAGGAAATTTTGGTCAACTTAACTAGAAGAACAGCTGCTCTTTATGGGTTTCATCAGCTCGTGATTTCATCAACAAATGTTGCCTTTCTTTCTTCTATGGACTTTTGACCTCCAATGATCATTAATTTTAAGATCAAGGCACATGACCCAGCGTCATAGTTCTGGGACTTATTATAGAAAGAAAATAAATCAAGAAATGAGGAGCAAGTTCTAAATTAACAAAGAGTATCATATAGAAGAAATTGGTGGGGCCTTTACGTGATTTAATGGAAATGATTTCGTAGTGATATGAGTAAGTTATTCTGCATTTCAGGCTCATAAATTACTTCTAAGTTTCATAAGTTAAGGAAAAAATATTATAGTAGTAAATTGTTGTTTCCTTGTGGGTGCACAATAAAGATAAGTATTTTTTCCAATATACTTTTTTCATAACACTTTGTACTGAGGTAATCCAAGTCATGGAATTGTTATTCATGAGTGGCTTGTAGAAACAATCCCATTACCTATAATCATGTCTCAAGCTTCTGGTAGGCATGAATCTCAATCTCTGAATCTATTTAATGTATATGATCAAGGAAACCTGAAAAGACCATTATTGACTATCCTTGACAAAAACCTTTCAAATCATAAAAAGATAAAATTAAAAAAGAAGAGTATAAGACTATGTGGGAACAGATTACTTGAAGATTTTAATCGTGTCTTCTGTCCACAGTGCTCACAGCACAAAGACTCATTCAGACAATTTTTAATTAGGTTTTAAGCATGTTATAAACATAAACTTTAAAGTTACCACAGAATTAGGGAAACTAGATTTGACCATCAATATGAGAAAATACCAAACTTCAGGTATTTTCTTTGTGCTCAGAGGGTTTCAGACAATATTTTCTTTGAAGTATGCAGGTATCACACTGGAGGTATCTTGTTTAGAGGTACTGATGCATGTCATTCTCTTGCTCAAAAATATTCAGCTGCTTTCCTTTATCCCAGAATTAGGTCTAAACTCAGCCTAATGTTCAAAAGCCTCCATAATCTATGGTTCCATTCTTATTTTCTATTATTATTGTTATTATTATTTCTTGAAGTATGGTCCTTGGATCACTTACATCAGAATAACACTGGGTGCTTTTTAAAAATGAACCTCAAGCTCTCCAAATAATTTTTATACACATCAAGGCAGAGGTTTTCCCTTCAGATGAGCTCTATGTACCAACAAGTTCTGATGTCCTCAACTTATCTTTAGACTTTGGCTTATAATGTACAATTCCTGGAAAGTCTTTTATCCCTATTCTATTTATCTGTCAAGATTCAACTCAGTTCTAACTTCCTCCATGACACCATCTCTGGGTGGTTGTTTTGAGCCTTATTTTTCTTATCTGTGAAAAGGGATAATAATAAAGTCTGTTTTAGAAGATTTTGTGAGATAATGCTGTCACTAACAACTAAAACCTGACTCCCAAATCTCCCAGAGCTACAGATGGAACTTACTAAAATGATATGGGTTGGGATCCAGATTTGTGTGATTTCAAAGAAATCGATATTCTGGCATGGCGTCTCCCTTGCAAACAAATTTGTTGAATTAATTACTTGTTGAGAGATACCTCTTCCATTCATTTTACTCTAGTGGGCAAAGCTCCAGACAATTGTACTTGAAGGCAATCAGTGAACTCTTCATTTCAATAAAATAGGAATCAAAACGGGACATTTTAGGTAAAAATTTCCCAGAAAACTTGGTACATTTAAAACATACTCCGGAAAGTATAGGTCATCTGGAATTTTCATGGGTATACCTCATGACTACACTTGTATGCTCAAAGATGCTCTGGGATAAGTCTGGAAGCCAAGGGGATGGTTAGATACCAATGGGTTTGAGTAGAGCCTGGATTTGTATAGGTCTGAGCCAGCATCTGGTCTGTGATAGGGAAGGATAGGTGAAATTTTGACTCCCCTTGAATTTCCAGATTGTCTGTACTACCTAAAGCAGAAGGATGTAGGGGAAAAGGTTGGGGATGAAACTTGCCCTAGAGGGGGTCTACAGCAAACCAAAGCCCCATACCAGAAAGGAACTAATGACAGTAATCAACAAATACATATATATCTGTTTAGGAGGAGCTGAGGACTTTGAGACCTAATTGGCAATAAGCTTGTTTAGGCTGTGGGAGACTCCCTAATCCCAAATTTCTGGATCATTTTATTTACTCCCACAACGGCTTTTTGTTAATGGATGTTTGGTTCTGCACAGTTATCTCTGTTTCATCCCTTAGCTCACTCCCTTCTTAGACAAAAAGACATTTCTAAGCGCTTTTTAATCTCTTTCAACTGGTTCTTTCATTGTGTTTCCTGAACAGCCTCCTTCTATCGCTGCTTCAATTTGAAAATGCAAATTCGAAAGAAATACCATTTGAGCTAAGAAACGAACAACTAAAATTCTTAAAGTGAAAACTTTAATTCACAGGAAATGAAAGGAAAACAGTACTGAGTTACAAACAAATTCGCTTAAAAAAAATAAGAAAAGGCTATTTGAAATAGTCACACATGGCAAGAACCTGAGCTCAAGCTCCTGGAGTTCGAAACAATACTGGGTGGTAACTGAATGTTTGAACATATTCCTGCAAGAAAAGTTTTGCACTTGTCCTGGCTGAGGGGAGCAGAGTTTTTCAGACAAACAGGTTAAAGGACTCTAGGCCACTAAACGCTCAGAGGCATTACCAGTTTTCAAATTTTTAAAAGTTTGCCTTAAGAAGAAAAAAGGGATAGTCAAGGAAAGGGGACAGCCAGGGGATGAGGCAAGATTGAATTAAATATGGATGAGGGATCATGTCAGAGAATGATTCTATTGCCCATAGTCAGTCCAAGGTATCTTTTTTTGGGATCTTGGATCCAGGAAATGTGAAGTCACTTAATGACATACAGGTTTGTCCGGATCTTGGATTTCCCTGTTCAAAAATAGAAAGACACCTGGGGTCGGAGCCATTGTGCCCCTCCCTCGTTTTCTATCTTAAAATCGCTCATCTATTGTATTGCATTTTTTTTTTTTTAGTTTTTAGAATTGCTTTAGAATTTCTGCTTGGTTCTTTTCCAAATTGTATCCTTCTTTTTCTCCTTCTCCATCTCTTCCTTTTGTTCTTCCTGTCCGTCTTCTCCTCTTCCTTCTTCTCCTGTTTCTCCTTCTCCTGTCTCGTATGTGCTCTATGGATTCTGCTCTCTGTTACTTCATTGTTTTAAAGTCTCTTTCAGAGTACTTTATTATTTCTAGTTTCTTGGCTGTTAATTCTTCCTTTTTTATATATTCGTTTTACATACTGATTATTTCTTGCAATGCTGTGCTCCCCTGTGTGCTGTGTGACTTTGTGCAGCATTTCAGTGGAGATCTGGGATTGGAGGCAATTTTATAGGACAATTTTTGCTTTGTTAAAGCCCTAAAAGTTCTTTATCACATATTTTACTTTTGTATTTGTGGCCTTGCATATTGCTTGGTTATTAAATATTTGGTTCTATAACTTTGCAAGCTATAGGTTTGGGATTCCAATATTTTTGTGGGCACTTGTTTGTACTCATGACTCCTGATAGAGATGTTTTATCATGCTACAACCCTGGGCTAGTATGTAAAAATTATCCAGGCTCCCTGTTGTGCATGAAACCTGCAGCCTGGATTCTCTTCCCTGGCCAGGTTTAAAATCCCAGACTCTAGCTAGTTCCAGGACCTTCTTAGACTGTGAAGCCTCAATTCCTGCTCCAAGCACAGGTCGTAGGTTCCTTCTTTGTTTCTGAACTTAGAGATTTATTTTGATTGACTTGAGCGGTGATACGCATGTAAGCAAATTTTTAAAATGAGTTAGTCAATGGGTTTGGAGCAGGGATGGAAAAAGGTGTGGACTTCTTCATTTGTCAGTTAAGCATCTTGACTGGAGATGCTTCCTTGTTATCCAGCAGTCATCAAGTCTTCAGTCTAAGGTGTAAGCGACTTTATGATAAAGAATACATACGAATTTTGGAATCTGGTATTTTGAGTTTAAAGCTTGTTTTCTTGTCAGTTGTGGGATTTGAAGACAGTTACTTAAGATCTTTAAGCCTCAGTTTCATAAACTGTGAAAACAGTCTAATGACACCCAAATCCAAGAAAAGTTGTATGGATTAAATGAAAAAAGAAAAGCATATAGAATTGCTAGTATAGAATAGAGGCTTAAAAATCTTACTTTACACTTTCCTTCCCTATGGTTTGATATCTCCAGAGATGGAGGCCCACTATGTTCTCAGGCAGCCACTTTCATTTTTAGACATCTCTAATTTTATGCATGTATGTATTTTAATACTGTCATTATATTAACTATGCCATTTGTTTTCTTACATCTCTTGGCATTATAAGAGGGGGTGGTTTGGGACAAAAAATGAAAACTTCTCTTATTTGCCTTATTTCTGAACCAATTAAAAAACAAAGCAAAGGTGTCAAATAGCAATCAAAACATCAGCTACATTGGCGAGGCTGGATTGGAGAAAATAGCTTGGGGTAGAATCCACATGGATTCTCAGTATTCAACAGGATGCTTTTCACCACCAGGTCACAAGCACAGTAGTGGCTCCTTCATACCACAGAGGCAAAGGATGCCCCAGGAGCAGATCAGAGTGTGCCCCGCCACGCCCTCACCCCCACCCTACCCTGTCACTTCCACCGGCAGGTCCAGGGAGCCAGAACAGAAATGAGCATGCTCAGTTCCCTCTCTCAGATTCTCTAGTAGGGTCGGGCGAGAAAGGAGGGTGGAGCAAAGAAAAGAAAAGAGGGAAGAAGGGCTAGATGTATTACTCCACTACCATTGGTGTCTGGAAAAGAATTTTCCACATGGAAACATTAGGAGAAGGGAGAAAAGTCTTCTCTAACTGTAACTAAGTTGGCAAAAGTAAAATGTGACTTAAATGTGAAAGAAAATGTGTAGGTCCAGCAAGTATTGATGTGTGTTAATGTTGGAAGCAGAAGACCATAGGTCATAAAGAGAAACCCAAAACTGTAAGGTAGTACACAGCAGAACTCGGGGACTTGCATGGCTGTCAGACTACAGAAAACATAGGTAGCAGAGAGGGACAGCGTAGAGCAAGGAAAGATTCAAAACAGATTGAGATGACATATAGGTAAGATTTGTACACAAGTCTGTGAGAAGGGGAGACAGGTACTCAGGGAAGGAGACTGGAGGATGCAAACTAAGCCCAACAGAAGGGAAGGAAAAGAAGAAAAGAGGGTGGAGATTAACAAGTAATCTAAAAGATGAAAGGGAACATTTTAAAGATAAAATGTAAAAACATACGGAAAGACAATTTTCTGGTTTCAGCAGTTGCTTTTAAACCACGTATAAAATACAGTGTAGGGATTTCAAAAAAAATTAAACTAATGGAAATTTAGTACAGACTAGAAAGAAGCACACCAAGAACTAAAAGGAGTTTGGCCAAAGGAAGTCAAATTTTTATAAAACTTTGAAATTAGTTTTCTTCTCACCCTACCAATTATATTATATGCTTTTTATTTATTTATTTATTTTTTTTACTGCCAATGCCATTTGATACACCTTAGCTATGAAAATGTTTAGGGTTAGAAATAGCCAAGTTTTAAATTTGTCACACGATAGCAAGTGCTTTCATGTGGTGCTCATGATACAAGATAGTAGTAATTGAGACTTCCGGAGAAGATGGCGGCTTAATAAGACGTGCGGATCTTAGTTTCTTCTCCAGGACAGCTACTAGGGGAGTAGAAACGATACAGAAAAGCTCCCAAAGCCACAACAGAGATAAAAAAGACAGCGTACCCCATCCTGGAACAGCTGGCTGGCTGAGAGAACCTGCTCTGGTGAGATCGTCGAGGGGCGCGGGCTTCGCCGGGCGGGGCGGCAAGCGGCCGGAGTCACTCCCTTCCCCTCTTACCGGGCCGGCTGGGAGAATTGGACAGGCAGTCACCTCAAAGCGCGGCAGCTGGCGCCCACACCACACGCGACCCCCCGGACCAACTGAGAGAATTGGATCGGAAATCCCCAGGCCGCGGAGAACGGTGACGTGGGGGGCCCTTCCAAACCCGTGACTCCCCAGGAACGTGTACTCTCCTGGGCAGGCCGCTGCGGCTGGCTCCCTCCCGCCATGCTTGGCGCCCCAGGCCGACTAGGAAATTCGGACGGGCGCTTTCCCGGGCTGCGGCGGCCAGCGACTCTCCCCGCGTTCGGACCCCGGGCTGGCTGGCACTCTTCCAAGCCGCTTCGGCTAGCGAACCTCCCGGACGGCGAGAGTTTTCCAAAGTTAAAAGACCCACAGCACCTTTTACTGGTGGGACCCGCAGACAAATGTGTGCCACGAGCGCCACCTACTGGGAAGGATAAGAAAAACAGAACCCAGAGATTTCACAGAAAAATCTTACAACCTTGTTGGGTCTGACACCCAGGGAAATCTGACTAAATGCCCAGACGCCAGCAGCAGAAGATAACTGTCCACGCTCAGAAGATTGAGAATATGGCCCAGTCAAAGGAACAAACCAATAGTTTGAATGAGATACAAGAGCTGAGACAACTAATGCTGAATATACGAACAGAAATGGAAAACCTCTTCAAAAATGAAATCGATAAGTTGAGGGAGGACATGAAGAGGACATGGGCTGAACATAAAGAAGAAATAGAAAAACCGAAAAAACAAATCACAGAACTTATGGAAATGAAGGATAAAGTAGAAAAGATGGGGAAAAAAATGGATACTTACAATGATAGATTTAAAGAGACAGAAGATAGAATTAATGATTTGGAGGATGGAACATCTGAATTTCAAAAAGAAACAGAAACTATTGGGAAAAGAATGGAAAAATTTGAACAGGGTATCAGGGAACTCAAGGACAATATGAACCACAAAAATATATGTGTTGTGGGTGTCCCAGAAGGAGAAGAGAAGGGAAAAGGAGGAGAAAAACTAATGGAAGAAATTATCACTGAAAATTTCCCAACTCTTATGAAAGACCTAAAATTACAGATCCAAGAAGTGCAGTGCACCCCAAAGAGATTAGACCCAAATAGACGTTCTCCAAGACACCTACTAGTTAGAATGTCAGAGGTCAAAGAGAAAGAGAGGATCTTGAAAGCAGCAAGAGAAAAACAATCCATCACATACAAGGGAAACCCAATAAGACTATGTGTAGATTTCTCACCAGAAACCATGGAAGCTAGAAGACAGTGGAATGATATATTTAAATTACTAAAAGAGAAAAACTGCCAACCAAGACTCCTATATCCAGCAAAATTATCCTTCAAAAATGAGGGAGAAATTAAAACATTCTCAGACAAAAAGTCACTGAGAGAATTTGTGACCAAGAGACCAGCTCTGCAAGAAATACTAAAGGGAGCACTAGAGTCAGAACTGAAAAGACAGAAGAGAGAGGTATGGAGAAGAGTGTAGAAAGAAGGAAAATCAGATATGACATATATAATACAAAAGGCAAAATGTTGGAGGAAAATATTATTAAAACAGTAATAACACTAAATGTCAATGGACTGAATTCCCCAATCAAAAGACATAGATTGGCAGAATGGATTAAAAAACAGGATCCTTCTATATGCTGTCTACAGGAAACACATCTTAGACCCAAAGATAAACATAGGTTGAAAGTGAAAGGTTGGGAAAAGATATTTCATGCAAATAACAACGAGAAAAGAGCAGGAGTGGCTACACTAATATCCAACAAATTAGACTTCAAATGTAAAGCAGTTAAAAGAGACAAAGAAGGACACTATATACTAATAAAAGGAACAATTAAACAAGAAGACATAACAATCATAAATATTTATGCACCGAACCAGAATGCCCCAAAATACGTGAGGAATACACTGCAAACACTGAAAAGGGAAATAGACTCATATACCATAATAGTTGGAGACTTCAATTCACCACTCTCATCAATGGACAGAACATCTAGACAGAGGATCAATAAAGAAATAGAGAATCTGAATATTACTATAAATGAGCTAGACTTAACAGACATTACATTCCAAAACAGCAGGATACACCTTTTTCTCAAGTGTTCATGGATCATTCTCAAAGATAGACCATATGCTGGGTCACAAAGCAAGTCTTAACAAATTTAAAAAGATTGAAATCATACACAACACTTTCTCGGATCATAAAGGAATGAAGTTGGAAATCAATAATAGGCAGAGTGCCAGAAAATTCACAAATACGTGGAGGCTCAACAACACACTCCTAAACAACGAGTGGGTCAAAGAAGAAATTGCTAGAGAAATTAGCAAATACCTCGAGGCGAATGAAAATGAAAACACAACATATCAAAACTTATGGCACGCAGCAAAGGCAGTGCTAAGAGGGAAATTTATTGCCCTAAATGCCTATATCAGAAAAGAAGAAAAGGCAAAAATGCAGGAATTAACAGTCCACTTGGAAGAACTGGAGAAAGAACAGCAAACTAATCCCAAAGCAAGCAAAAGGAAAGAAATAACAAAGATTAGAGCAGAAATAAATGAAATTGAAAACATGAAAACAATAGAGAAAATCAATAAGGCCAGAAGTTGGTTCTATGAGAAAATCAATAAGATTGATGGGCCCTTAGCAAGATTGACAAAAAGAAGAAAAGAGAGGATGCAAATAAATAAGAACAGAAATGGAAGAGGAGACATAACTACTGACCTCACAGAAATAAAGGAGGTAATAACAGGATACTATGAACAACTTTACGCTAACAAATACAACAATTTAGAGGAAATGGACGGGTTCCTGGAAAGACATGAACAACCAACTTTGACTCAAGAAGAAATAGATGACCTCAACAAACCAATCACAAGTAAAGAAATTGAATTAGTCATTCAAAAGCTTCCTAAAAAGAAAAGTCCAGGACCAGACGGCTTCACATGCGAATTCTATCAAACAATCCAGAAAGAATTAGTACCGACCCTCCTCAAACGCTTCAAAAAAATCGAAGCGGAGGGAAAACTACCTAACTCATTCTATGAAGCCAACATCACCCTCAAACCAAAACCAGGCAAAGATATTACAAAAAAAGAAAACTACAGACCAATCTCTCTAATGAATATAGATGCAAAAATCCTCAATAAAATTCTAGCAAATCGTATCCAACAACACATTAAAAGAATTATACATCATGACCAAGTAGGATTCATCCCAGGTATGCAAGGATGGTTCAACATAAGAAAATCAATTAATGTAATACACCATATCAACAAATCAAAGCAGAAAAATCACATGATCATCTCAATTGATGCAGAGAAGGCATTTGACAAGATTCAACATCCTTTCCTGTTGAAAACACTTCAAAGGATAGGAATACAAGGGAACTTCCTTAAAATGATAGAGGGAATATATGAAAAACCCACAGCTAATATCATCCTCAATGGAGAAAAATTGAAAACTTTCTCCCTAAGATCAGGAACAAGACAAGGATGTCCACTATCACCACTATTATTCAACATTGTGTTGGAGGTTCTAGCCAGAGCAATTAGACAAGAAAAAGAAATACAAGGCATCAAAATTGGAAAGGAAGAAGTAAAACTATCTCTGTTTGCAGACGATATGATACTATACGTCGAAAACCCGGAAAAATCCACAACAAAACTACTAGAGCTAATAAATGAGTACAGCAAAGTAGCAGGTTACAAGATCAACATTCAAAAATCTGTAGCATTTCTATACACTAGTAATGAACAAGCGGAGGGGGAATCAAGAAACGAATCCCATTTACAATTGCAACTAAAAGAATAAAATACCTAGGAATAAATTTAACTAAGAGACAAAAAAACCTATATAAAGAAAACTACAAAAAACTGCTAAAAGAAATCACAGAAGACCTAAATAGATGGAAGGGCATACCGTGTTCATGAATTGGAAGACTAAATATAGTTAAGATGTCAATCCTACCTAAATTTGATTTACAGATTCAATGCAATACCAATCAAAATCCCAACAACTTATTTTTCAGAAATAGAAAAACCAATAAGCAAATTTAACTGGAAGGGCAGGGTGCCCCAAATTGCTAAAAACATCTTGAGGAAAAAAAACGAAGCTGGAGGTCTTGCGCTGCCTGACTTTAAGGCATATTATGAAGCCACAGTGGTCAAAACAGCATGGTATTGGCATAAAGATAGATATATCGACCAATGGAATCGAATAGAGTGCTCAGATATAGACCCTCACATCTACGGACATTTGATCTTTGATAAGGCAGTCAAGCCAACTCACCTGGGACAGAACAGTCTCTTCAATAAATGGTGCCTAGAGAACTGGATATCCATATGCAAAAGAATGAAAGAAGACCCATATTTCACACCCTACACAAAAGTTAACTCAAAATGGATCAAAGATCTAAACATTAGGTCTAAGACCATAAAACAGTTAGAGGAAAATGTAGGGAGATATCTTATGAATCTTACAACTGGAGGCAGTTTTATGGACCTTAAACCTAAAGCAAGAGCACTGAAGAAGGGAATAAATAAATGGGAACTCCACAAAATTAAACACTTTTGGCATCAAAGAACTTCATCAAGAAAGTAGAAAGACAGCCTACACAATGGAAGATAATATTTGGAAATGACATATCAGATAAAGGTCTAGTATCCAGAATATATAAAGAGATTGTTCAACTCAACAACAAAAAGACAGCCAGCCCAATTACAAAATGGGAAAAAGACTTGAACAGACACCTCTCAGAGGAGGAAATACAAATGGCCAAAAGGCACATGAAGAGATGCTCAATGTCCCTGGCCATTAGAGAAATGCAAATCAAAATCACAATGAGGTATCATCTCACACCCACCAGAATGGCCATTATCAACAAAACAGAAAATGACAAGTGCTGGAGAGGATGCGGTGAAAGAGGTACACTTATCCACTGTTGGTGGGAATGTCAAATGGTGCAACCACTGTGGAAGGCAGTTCGGTGGTTCCTCAAAAAGCTGAATACAGAATTGCCATACGACCCAGCAATACCATTGCTGGGAATCTACTCAAAGGAATTAAGGGCAAAAACTCAAACGGACATTTGCACACCAATGTTTATAGCAGCGTTATTTACAATTGCAAAGAGATGGAAACAGCCAAAATGTCCATCAACAGACGAGTGGCTAAACAAACTGTGGTGTATACATACGATGGAATATTATGCAGCTTTAAGGCAGGATAAACTTATGAAGCATGTAATAACATGGATGGACCTAGCGAACATTATGCTGAGTGAGTCTAGCCAAAAACTAAAAGACAAATACTGTATGGTCCCAATGATGTGAATCGACACTCGAGAATAAACTTGGAATATGTCATTGGTAACAGAATTCAGCAGGAGTTAGAAGCAGGGTAAGATAATGGGTAATTGGAGCTGATGGGATACAGACTGTGCAATAGGACTAGATACAAAAACTCAAAAATGGACAGCACAATAATACTTAATTGTAAAGTAATCATGTTAAAACACTGAATGAAGCTGCATCCGAGCTATAGGTTTTTGTTTTGTTTTGTTTTGTTTTGTTCTTACTATTATTACTTTTATTTTTTTTCTCCATATTAACATTCTATATCTTTTTCGGTTATATTGCTAGTTCTTCTAAACCGATGCAAATGTACCAAGAAACGATGATCATGCATCTATGTGATGATGTTAAGAATTACTGATTGCATATGTAGAATGGTATGATTTCTAAAAAAAAAAAAAAAATGGACAGCACAATACTACCTAATTGTAATGTAATTATGTTAAAACACTGAATGAAGCTGCAAAAAAAAAAAAAAAAAAAGATAGTAGTAGTTAGTGCCTCCTACATTTTGGGTCATTTTCATTGAATCTACATTGTCAGTTGCAGGATGCACCATCATTTTATGTACCATAAAGACAGAAAAATAACCCTGCCAATTAAACTTGAATACACCATCAAGTTTAAGATGCTTCCGGATCTCAGAAATGGTGAAATGTAGGGGCAAGGTTGCATTTTAAAACATAAAAGTTGCATATGACATTTCATTTTCCTAGTATCATCTCAGAATTAGAAGTGGAGTTATTTATTCATTGCATCTAATTTCTGTCTCTTCTTTAGAATTTAAGCTTCTTTAAGGTATGTAGCTTTTCTGCCTTCTTCATGGCTCTGTCCCCTATTTAGGACAGTGCCTGCACATAAGGAGTAATGTGTGAAAGCTGATTGACTTACTGTTCTTGAAAAGGAGATGACGAAGGAAGGAAGGCATTAAGAAATTGGGATTTATATGATACCATTATGTCACCCACTCAAGAAGGGCATTCTTCTTAAATGTATCCTCCTATTCAAAAAGATTTTTAGATAACCCCTTCTTAGTAGTACAGATTACACCCTAATACGCCCTCTTCATGGTTTAATTTATTGCTCCATTTTATCTGGATTATAGTTCCAGCTTCAGTGACCATTGTACATAGTTGAAATCCTTTGAGGATTCCCTAGGAAAGTGCAATACTGAAGACTAGTGTGCCATCTCAGTAATTCAAGTCATTTCCCCCCAGGGTAGTAGCAGATCACTGTTTTTTTTTCATGAACACCAGATAAAAGAGTTTGCTTATATTCAGAGGCCATGCATCTAAAAAGCATGTGTCTCTAGAGTCACACACAGCATGGTGAAAAGTTCCCTAGGGGTGGAATGCGACAGGGAGGCTGAGCAAGGAACAGCCAGCCTTGTTTCCCATGATGGGAGTATATGCTCATTGAAGGCAAAGCAGGTAAAATCACAGGCAATAAGGCAACGTTTAGATTTCTCTCCTTTATTTCCTCTTTCGTTCTTATGCAGATAGGGAAAGTAGAGTATGTTCTGAGTGCATAGGATGCCACACCATAAGTCACAGCTTATCTCACATTGAAGGCTTCCTTTAGAGAACCCGTCTCTCATGGAGGACTTGATTCCTATGGTTTGAGTTGGATTAATCAAAAATCTGAAGGAATTCTGGCATCTGGAGTCACAAAAATCACAGTTTGTAAATTGTTGCTGTTTTGAACATGATTCTATTGCCTTGTTGACTATCTGAAATACTTATAAGACAGATTATAGAAAACGTTACAATATGTAATTTTTAGCCTCTAGACAAGAGTACTGAATTCTTTGAGGACACAGATGTTATTTGACACAACTTCATGTCCTTTTCAAAAATAGCTACATGTACATTGAAGTCATTAAAAAATAATGTGATGTAAATATAAATATATTTGTATCATTATGAAATATTTTTATTTATGATAGCATTTGCTATTTCTAATAATAACACCTCATATTTCACAAGTACCTTAAAATATAACTTCACATTTCTACATTGCTTCTGCTTTATTGCTATATCCTAGAATGGCATCTAGATCCAAAATTCCTGGTTTTAATAACTAGCCTACCACTTATAAACTGTGAAAAACTAGACAGATTTTTTTGTCTTCTTGATGCCTCAGCTTTTTAATCTGTTGAGTGGCGATAACACAGTAACTGATTCTTAGGGTTTTTGCAAGGATTAAAATATAGAGTTCATGTAAGCCCTTTTACCAATAGTGACTGGTATATGATTACTATGAAAATAAAATATGAGCTGCTACCAGCTATTGGTCTCTCATATCTATTCCCTCATTTAATTCTTGTCCCACCCTGTAAATAAAGAACAGATCATTCTCATTTCATATGAAAGAAGCAGATGTGAAAAAGTCAAAAATACTCCCCAAATTCCTGGGCCCTAACTGGTGAATGTCAGAATTAGGACTAGAACCCATTTCTTCTGGTATCAGATCCCTGAGATGTTCTGGAATTTAAATGTGGAACAACAGAGTCTCTCAGGACCCAGGAAAATAGTATCTTTAAGATTCTTTGCAGATATTTTATTATTGTATGCACACTTTAGCTCCTGGGACCCTGAAGAGCCGCGTGCTAAAGCTGACAGCCATGAAGCCATTAATGTACAGTTTCCTGTATAACTGAGACACCCTCAGACCAAAGCCCATGGTCTGACTTCGGTCCCCAGACCAACCTCTAGGCCCAACAGTCATCCTTTCCTTGTGAGATATTTCTGCAGTATATGTTCATGGTATTGTAATCATCATTATTTATTATTTATTGAGTGCCATCCCTTTGTGTGGGGTTGCATGGAACGCACACCAGACAGGTATTTACCCCAAGGAAATGGAAATGAAATTTAGATGGTCATGATGCATGAGATAACAATGAAGCTACTCAGGGTGTGCAGGCATGATTTGCAGTGAGGTCAGCCTTGGAAGGCTCAGCTAGAGGAAGGGTTTGATAGGAGAGGAAGGAGGGGGGGAGTTTCTTGGCACTAAAGGAACAAGACATGTTTCCAGGTATAGGGAGCAGCATTTTGGTCAGCAGCGAATGGAAAATAAATGTGGGAGGTGATAGGAGGAAATGCCAGAACCACATCAGTCATCAAGAGCTTGGTGGGGAGTCGCACAATGAGAACAAGGTCCAAGTCAAGAATTGCGTATTCATGGCTGTGTCCTGGTGCCATGTGCTGTTCGTCCTGGGACAAACTGAAAGAACATGCTCTGCCTTGTTAAGGGAAATGCCTCCATACGGCTGCCTAGTGGAGGCTAGGAGTGGAAAGTTATATCACATCTGTACTAGCTTTTAATCTCCGTTTGGTTTTGTTTGTCCAAGTTAATGAAAATGATGTGCTATTGTTATGTAGTGATGCCAGAAAAAGTTTCACCAGAGACTTCAAAAATGTTTTTGGTACTGTGCCCATTTCATGTGGTTTCACTTTCCTCCATCTTCTCTCCTCCCTCCTCTTTCACTCTCCTTTCCTCTGAAGCCCTTCTCTGATATTGATGGATTAAAATCATGTGACTGGAAGGACATTTAGAGAGAATTCATCTAAGCAAGGAAGCCAACTCCCCAAAGATAAAGTGATGGAAAACCCTAAGGTCAAATAGATTTTAGTATCATTTATGGAAGACCTATTTGTTGCATCATCCAATAGAAGTACATAATTAATAGCTCCTTAAATTCGTAGCTGGAGGAGCTGATAAATTAGGATGCATACACCTTCATCTGGGAATAAATAATAATAATTTATAAATTCCTTAAGGAAAGGAACTATGTCTTCACCTTCCTCAGTCAGTCTCTAGAGTGTCATAGAATCTGTTTTGTCTATCCATCCTTTCATAATTTATTAAGTACCAGATATTGTGCTAAGGCATTGGGAGACACTAAAGAAAACCAGGGCATCCTTACCCTCATGGAACTGAAAACTTTGGGGAAATGGGATAAGGCAAGATAGAGTGTATTACCTGCACTAAGCAAGGTAAAATCACAAAGGTATGGGGGCTTCTTGGTGGTAGGAGTCTATTACTCAGAAATCTCAATACCAAGTGACAGAAACCTTACTCTGGTTGCAGCACAAATGGAAATTTACTGGCTCATCAACTGCAAAAAAGAAAAAAAAACCTTTACTAGATTTAGGCTGATGAAATGATCTACCAGGAATTTCTTTCTCTCCATCATTTTGGCTCTGCTTTGGACAGGTTCTGTCTGTGCTGTGGCAAAGATAATCATTGGCAGTTCCAGATTTATTTTTTGCCACCTGAGTAGCAATAAAAGAATATACCTCTTCCTCAAAACTGCTGCAAAACTCGGGTTTTCCTTTTGTTAAGGCAACTTGGGTAAATGCCTATTCACAAACCAATATAGCTGTTAGGCAGACAGAGTAAGTAGGCTAATAGGTGAGGCTTAGGTCAGGTGCCACTTCCCTGGAGTCTGAAGGGTGGGGCCAGACCCAACCAAATCACAGAACTCCATAAGAATGAGGGGGCATTTTTTGCAAATAAAAATCAGGGTTATAAGAGCAAAAGGGTATGAATGCTGGGCATATAAAAGCAATAAAGCTTCAGAGATATCCCAAATATTGTCCAGAGTCTATCAAGGATTTTAGGTGCCCCTCAAAGATTGAGTGGATTTGTGGAGTGGAGTCAAAATTGGGGGGATGTTCACTCCACCAGGCTTCTATGCATATGTGAAAGGGCTTAGTCACATGCACACACCTAACTGGAACAGGAAGCTGGGAAATGCAGTGCCTAGCTATGCTGCCACAATGCCACACTAGAAGGAAAGATTAGATTTTGATCAACAACCATCATTCCCTATCACAAGGGAGAATTTATTTAGCCAGGGAGGTCTCAGAAAGCTTCACTGAAGAAGTGATGATTGAGGTGAAGTTTGAAGAGCAGGAGCCAACCAGAAGAAGAGAGGTAGTGATTTTTATGCATGTCTCAGCTTTGAGACATTGAGACATTTGAGGCATTGGCTGGAGAGGCAATGATCCAAGGGAAAGGGTGGCAGGTTCAAAGTTCTTACTGCAGAATGAAACTTGGCAATTTCTAGTAACAGATAGACCACAGAGATTCTGCCTCTGTCTTTATCATGCCTTTCTAGTTAAAGTGAATCCTTGCAAAGACTGGGACATATTATGGGCTTACAAATTTGTGTTTCTATAAGAATAAAGATAAAGATATCCAATGTTTGCTTGCTATTTGATTAATTCATACCCTTTTTTTCCAAGTAATTTTTACGAGTATGCTGGTGAGAGTGTAAGGAAGCTGGCACTGTCTATACATTGCACTTGGACATTTGAATGGCATCAAAATGTTGAAAATAAATCTTGCCGTACCTATTAAAGCCTTGTCTTTCACTCAGAAATCTGCATTTTGTCATTCCAGTCTAAATAAATAAAAGTAATAATCCACATGTTTGGATATGCATACACATTTGTTTATTGCTTCATTGTTTATTGGGGAATGGTTGAATACTTGATGGTATTTTCATTCAATGGAATTTTATGCCCCTATTCAAAGAATGGGAGAGAGAGCTGTATGAATTGTCCTAAGAGAATATCCCTGAGATAGAATTAAGTGAAAAGTGAAAATGTGTAATAATCAAGGTATCATCTGATTTCATTCTTTATAAAAAATAAGAAAACCCCTTTAGATGTATACGTGCACGTATAATTATCTACATGTGCTTATCTATGTCATGTGGGCAGTCAGGTGGGTATGAAAGGGCTCACACTGAAGGCTCAGCACTGTCCACTCAGGGGTTAGGCAGGAGAGACTGGAAGGAGATTACTAATTTTCTTCATGTATCATTCAACTTGTCACAATGAACTTAAACTGCTTTTGTGGCATTTTAAAATCATCAAATAAGTCAAGAGGCTTGCAGAAAGTGGCATCTGATACAATAAAATGTTAGATTTGGAAGGAAACTTGGGCATCATGCTTAGAAGCTGGAAGGGGTAAAGCAACTTCCTTAAACCTCATGGCTAAATAAATAAATGTGCTGAGATTTGAATCCAAGTTACTCGGTGAAAGAAGGTATGAGACTTCTATTTGCTGCCAACCTTCATTTATATTTTTGCTGGCTTTACTTTGTATGAATAATGGCGATTTATTGAGCACATGCTCTGAACACCTGGCATTGTGTTAGTCCCTGGAGATACAATGGTGAATATGTCAGTTGTGGGTTCTGAGCTGGTGAAACTTCAGTCTAGCATTTACGTTCATTAATATCAGGGAAATATCGAAGGGAATGTAAATAATCCATAAACCATCTATGTCTTCAGGCACATAATTAATAGAAAATGTTCAATTTGAAACCATGCAAGGATTTTCCCAGATATTCAATTTCTGGGTAGTAACTTTGTTGTTGTTTCATTTACTTTGATGTAATGTGATATGTAAATATTATTTCTACTTGAGCTGGTTGCACCATCTAATTTGGCAAAAACTACCTTGCCCGATGTTATCCATCTTACAGTCACTTTAGATGTATGACTTACTGGATCTGAAACACTATTAATACTAAATTAGGGGGAAAAAAAAAGGAAGAAGTTTGAGATTCTCAAATTAAGTCCCTGTGGAGATGTCCTCTCCAAGAGACAAATGCCTATAGTAGTCTTTCATTGGAGTGTTTTAACTACTTAGTACTATGAAATCAACACTGCAGGAAGATAATCACCAGTTTATATGTTACTTTTGAGTTTTACCAGAACTTTACTTGAAATTCCAAGGAAATAAAAGCCTTAGTCAGGTAAAAGATGAACGAAGTAAAGCAGAATTATGGAGGACTTTATTCAAACACTCTTACCTGAAATAGGCTTATATTTGAGTTGGATGGAGAAAGTTAGTTTTTTCTGGATTCATTCCTAAATTTATACTAAGAAAAAGATAGATTTGAGAACAGATTTTTAAAGAGCCAATTCAATTTAAAAAGACCTTAGTTCCCCATTTGAACACTTCTCTTCCCTACTGTGAGCTAAGGCAGAGTAGTAAATTACACATTACTTGATAGGCTTTTGAACTTTCCAACTGTAATTTATCGTGATGGGGCAGAAAAAAACACAAATCCATAGTTCATTGGTCATACATTTTTGTATTATTACTGGCCCAATTTCATAATTTACTTTTATGTTGCAAAAGACACACCATGATAATACGACTCTGATTATTTCTTGGCATAAATGGAAACTTCTTTTCTCAAACACAATCCTATCAGTCATTTAAAAGAATTGGGCCCAATATGCAATTCTGGATCTAAAAGCAATTCTGCACATCTGGCTTCTTTTCTCTATTCCCAATGAGTTACATCTTAAGTATTATATATATTTGAAGTAATTTTCAGGTGGGTTGAGAGCAAGCACATATGTCTTTATATGTTAGAGAAATAAGAGGAGGTGGAGGGGCAATGAAGTGGCAACGAAGAAAGAGGTGTGTCTGGAACTTATTCATTCTTCATTCAACAAGCATTTACAGGGTGTTTGTTATGTAACAGACACTATACTAGGTACCAGTAATTTAAAAGTAAATAAGATAGATATCTACACTGAAACAGAGTTGATACACTGGAAAAACAATTATTGATTTCACAAATACCTACTTACAATTGTGAGCCATACTATGATGAAAAATTACGGTGTGTTAGGAGATCATTTAGCAGAGAGGCCGAATTTGGACTGGGGAATCCAGGAAGACTTCCAGGGAAAAGTAACATTTAAGCTTTTAAGCAAAAATATGGAAAAATTAATGGAAGCAAGTGAAAGAAGAACAAGGGAGACATCCAGAGAGAGGGAACAGCATGTGCAAAGTATTAGAGCTTGGTGCATTTGAGGGAAAGAAAGCAGATAACTCCCAGATTTAAGATTCTGGTTCCCCACCTTCCCCTGAAATCCAGTCTCATTTCCCCAGTTGTGAATTTGACAGTTTTCATCTGGATGTCTATTAGATAGCTCAAACTCACCAATACAAAACAGAGCACTTGGCTTTTTTCTTCAAACCTGCTCTTCCCCCAGTGTTGCCATCTGAGCACCACCTTTTACTTACTCAGAACATAAACCTTGGAAAGTTGGCTCTTCTTCTGTTCTCACATTCATTGAGTCCCTTGGCAAATCCTGTTGGGTCTGCATTTAATATATCCTGAACATAGCTGTTTCTCAATATCTCCACCATAGCCACCTTAATCTAACAGTTTCCTGACCTCTCTGTCTCCACTTTCGCAGTCTATTCTGCAACAGGGAGCCAGAGTAGAATTTTTAAACCTTAATCCATCCTGCGACTTCCCCTACGGCCACCCTTGCTCAAAACCCTCCAAGAGCTTCCTATGGCACTTGCAATGAATTCCGTCAATCTGTCCTACCTTATCTGGCATTTCTTTTCATTACCATCTTGCACCCCTCTCCTCTTCCTCCATCTGCTCCAGAATAGTCATCTTATTCCTCAAAAGGTACAGTTCACAACAACCTGCTGGGGTTATCGCTTCGATGCTCTTCCTCTGGGGATTTTCACAGCTTGCTTCTTTACTTCACTCAGGTCTCTGTTCAAAACCTACTTCACAGAGTGGCTTGGGGCAGAGAGGCTGCCCCAAGGAACTAACTAAAACGTGCTTTGTCTGTTTTATTTTTCCTTGTAGTTCTATTTCTGTCTGACATTATACGCATCATATTTTATATTCCACATTCATTTGTTTTGTTGAAGGCATAGTCTTTATCCCTTTTGTTTACTTTTCAAATACCTCGAAAAGCTTAGGACCCATTACAGGTACTCAATAAATATTTGTTGACTGAGTGAACGAAAGCCAGTATGGCTGGATATAGCAAATGAGGGGGGAGGTGGTACAAAAAGAGTTTGGAAAGGTAGCTGGTTTTAAAATGTGCAAGATTAAGGATTTAGAAGGTTCTCCTAGAAAAGTGAAAAGCCATTGTAGATTTTAAAGACAGGCTGTGATACGATCCTTTTGCATTCGTATAAATTCTCAATGAAATTATCTCTGCGTTTGAATGTCTTGCCCTCAGGAAAAGGTTCAATGGACCCTAAGTGGCTTGCCACTTACAAATGCATTTTTATTTTTTTTAAATTATTTTTAGAAGTATGACTAAAAAGAACTCATACTAGAGAAAAAGAGTATCATTTTTAGTCTAGAGGGGCAAAAGCTGCATTAGGATTTTTAGGACCTTTAAGGTAAAGCACATTTTTAAACGATTAAAATTTTATTGCCAACAAAATGTATTTCCTTTTGCCCTTTTATATTATATTAAGGCCTTGATAGATTTAGTTTACTTATATCCTTACAAACATAGCAATTCAAATAGAATGCCTATTCTGAGTTAATTAAAAAAAAAAAGCTTTGAGAGCCTTTTTAATTCAGTCTGAACAATAGCATAGCACAACATTTAAAAAATTTTATTCTGTGGATTACTAATGTTCTCCCAGATATACAGAGGTGTTTTACGTAAAAGGGATTCAGGGGTCAGACAATCTCAGAAAGAATGGATTAACTCTGTAATTCAGGAGCTCTCCCTGTCTCAATCTGCCAATGTGCTCTCTGAATGCCCCGAGGGAGACATAGAAGTCAACATTTCCCAAACTGATTTGACGTTGGATCCCCTTTTTCACAGAACACCTATTCTACAGTACACAGGTTTGAGAATTGCTCAGGGACCATGCCATAAAGGGTGCTAGTGTAACTCATATGGTAGTAACGTCGCGGCTTCATGGGCGTGCCACCTGGCCCTTCTGAATTTTGTCATGATTTTCCTTTGAACGTATGTTTTGTAGGTCCCTTTCAAGTCCGAAGGGACGATGGAGCATGCGCATAAGCAGAGGTGTTGACCAGAGCAGCGGCGTGTGCACGCGAGGGGCCAGGCTGCGGGTCGTATATGCACCAAGCCCGGGACACCGTGGGTACCAAGGAGGGCTGCCAGAGCCGGGAACTGGACCCAGATTGGTAGCGTCTAAGAATGCAACGGCGGTAACGGCAGCCCGGCCCCTAAAGATTATTTTGTAATAATAAACTTTGTCAGTAAATTATTGCAAAATAAAAGCATACACATGGATAGTGCAATAAAGCACATCAGAGAGTTACTAGAGTTCTTCAAACATTTTAGAATCTGTGGTTTTAAAAGTCGCTGCCACACTGCAAAACTGTGTGCAAATACTGCATCCATAGGCTTAGAGACAGAAATTAAGCTTTAAAGAGTGTTGCAATCAATTTTCATACAATGCTTTGGATGAAGCAATTATTAAGAGGAAGACAATTTTTTAAATCCTTGTAATTGAAGGTACAGTGATAGAATGCATAAATGGCATTTTGAACTATATACAAATCATGAAGGCACTTTCTGTTTCTTGTACAACTGCCACAGGTTACAGAAAATGTCAGAGGAAACATTAAAATACTATTGTATAAATGTACATTAACATTTAAATTCAGACTTACCCAAAACTGATTTGTATGAAGAATGAAATCTTTTTGGAAAATTATTCCAGAAGAAATTTTAATTCAAATGTACTCGTATTTATATTTTGAAATAACTTCTCAGAAAATTTTCCCAGTGTTGTCATAGACCATAAAACAGCCATAATAGTTTTGGTAGCAATTGCATTAGCAGAAAGATCTTTCTCAAAATTAAAAACTATCCAATTATTTGAAATATTGCATTTGCCAAGAATGAGTGGCTTCACTTTCAATAACATCAGTTGAAAAGGAATTTTCAGAAAGCCACAACAGAAAAATCTTGCCATCAATCAAGGAATTAGATGAATGAAATATCACTTATTGTATTATATAAAATATGACACCTAAGTAATAAATAGTTTGTAATTTGTAAATTTATGTTTTTACTCATCTATCATTATTAACCTCAGCATGTTTGTAAGTATTAGCACGCTTTGAAAGAGAAAAGCTGTATGCTTTTGTACATTTAACTGTACTTTTATCCTGCTTTTTGAACAGAGGGCCCCTCACTTTCATTCTGTACTGGGACCTACAAATTACGTAGCCAACCCTGGATACTAGGTATTAAATGATAAAAGTGATCCAAACTATGGTCCATGAGAGGTGTTTTTTGATGTTTCCAGTGGGTTTAGTTTCCAGGTTTAGTTTGCTAAACCTTCTGGAATGCAATACACTAGAAATGGAACGGCTTTTATAATGGGAATTTATGATGTTACAAGTTTACAATTCTAAGGTCATAAATATGTCCAAACTAAGGCATCCAAAGAAAGATACCTTGGCTCAAGGAAGGCCGATCTGGGAAGACATATGGCTGGAGTCTGCTGGTCCTTGATGCTGGTTCATTGCTTCCAGCTTCTGATGCCAGTGGTTTCCTCTCTCAGCCTTCACTTAGTTTCTCTGGGACACAACTCTGGGTCCTGGCTTGCTTAGCATCTCACAGGAAGAAGACTTATGGCAATGTTTTCTGGGCTCTGCCCGTGTCTAAGTACACGTCTCTCTGTTGGCACTCTAAGAATCTCCAAACATACTTTCTCTATCAGCTCTGAAGAAACTGTTCTCTAAGTGTCTACATCTGAGGTTTCTTCAAAATGTTTCCCCTTTTAAAGGATTCCAGTAAACTAACCAAGACCCATCTTGAATGGGCGGAGTTATATCTTCATCTAATCAAAAGGCCGTACTGCACCTGGGAGCACCATATCTTTGTGGAAGGTTTTCCACCCTACAGTATTGACTCAGGATTAGAGGACATGGCTTTTCTGGGGTACGCAACACTTCTAAACTAGCAGCCAGTGTCAGGAAGGGTCAGGGTGACGGACAAATGCATGATTTGGATTCTACACCAAAAGATACACTTTCTATCAAACAAGACTTCAAATCCTTCCCATTTTCACAGCAACGTAAGATCCTAAGAGCTAATGTAGAGCATGAGCATAGAAAACGCAAGAGACAAAGACAAGCTTGTGTATCCAAAATTGTGGATGGATTTATCAGCAATTGCCTCTCTTGAAGGGTTGGAACAGTCAAAATCAATTCCAGATAGTGGGGGTTCCCTAATACTTCAAAAGAATTTCTCTCAATGGGAAGAGGCATCTTTATTATTGGGGATATTTCCAAAATGTTAAAAGGACAATTTTTAATGATGCTAGGGGACAAGTGAGGTAGGTTTTCTAGACCATGAGGATGAGGGTGACAGTGCTGGAGGGTGACTTGCATGGGGAGATAGGCAGGCACCACGGTATAAAGAAACTAATAGGCCATATTAGGGATTTTGGACTTTTTTCTAGGGAATTGGATAGTCTCATAAATCTGGAAACTTAACTCCACTATTTCTTCAATAACCTTTGTACCAATAATAGGGGATAAAATGGCTTCTCAGCATATTTCAACCACGGTTCACTGAGGAGAACTTTTGATCGATGGTGTCATTTTATGAATCGGGGCGTCTGTACTGGTTTGAAAGGAAGTATGCCCCCTAAGAAAAGCCATGTTTTAATATGGATCCCATTTCTTAAAGGTAGAATAGTCTCTATTCAATGCTGTGTATTTGGGACTGTGATGGGATCATCTCCCTGGTTGATGAGATTTAGTTAAGAACGGTTGTTAAACTGGATTAGGGGATGACATGTCTCCGCCCATCTGAGTGGGTCTTGATTAGTTCCTGAAGTCCTATAAAAAGAGAATGAGGGACTCAGAGAGAGCAGAGAATGCTACAGTACCACGAAGCAGAGAGTCCACCAGCCAGCGACCTTTGGAGATGAAGAAGGAAAACGCCTCCCGGGGAGCTTCATGAAACAGGAAGCCAGGAGACAAAGCTAGCAGATGATACCGTATTCGCCATGTGCCTGTCCAGCCGAGAGAGGAGCCCTGACTGCGTTCACCATGTGCCTTTCCAGATGAGAGAGAAACCCTGAACTTCATCGGCCTTCTTGAACCAAGGTATCTTTCCCCGGATGCCTTTGATTGGACATTTCTATAGACTTGTTTTAATTCTCGGCCTTAGATCTGTAAACTAGCAACTCATTAAATTCCCCTTGTTAAAAGCCATTCCGTTTCTGGTATATTGCATTCCAGCAGCTAGCAAACTAGAACAGATTTTGGTACCAGGAGTGGGGTGCTGCTGCTACAGTTTGCAAATACCAAACATGTTGGAACGGCTTTTTAATTGGATAAGGGGAAGATTCTGGAGGAGTCGTGAGAAGCTTGATGGAGAAGGCCTAGAATGCTTTGGAGAGACTGTTGGGAGAAATGTGGACTCTAAAGATACCTCTGATGAGGCCCTAGACAGAAATGAGGCACGTGTTATTGTAGACTGGAAGGAAAGTGAGCCTTGTTTTAAAATGGCAGATAATCTGGCAAAATTGACTCATGGCTTTGGCTGGAAGGCAGATTGTAAAAGCCATGAACTTGTATATTTAGCAGAAGAGATCTCCAAATTAAGTGTTGAAAGTGCAGCCTGGTTTCTCCTCACAGCTTATAGTGAAATGCGACAGGAAAGAGATAAGCTGAAAACTGAACTCTTGCGTAAAAAGAAACCAGAAGTTGAGGTCCTGGAAAATTCTGGGCCTACAGAAAGGGAGACTACAGAGTATAGTGTGGATTTAACCAAATGTGGAACCAGTCAGCCATCTCAGAGAAAGTCAGGATTGGACATGGAGTTATCCAGGAAAGATTTGTGGAGACTCCTTATGTCTGATGGGCATGATCCAAGGCTACTGCATAGAAAGCCAACGAGAGTGCTGTGGGACCTGTATAAACAGAGCTGCTGCCAGTCTGGACTGAGGGGTTCAGAGAAGGGACACATTGGAGGAAAAATAACTTCAGAGGCAAAACTGTGGAGGCTGAGGTCTGAAGTCAAGAAGCCTCAGGCCAGGAGAGTGGACCCACCCAAGCCCGTGGAGAGGGTGAGTTTGCCCCAAAGGCAGAGAATGGGCCTTCCACCTCGTTGCAGTGGAAGAGTCATGCCGCCTCAGGCCTTGGAGAAGGTGAAGCACATTCCTTGGGGTTTGGGGGGAGCCTGGCTGCCACCACATGGAGGGGTTGAGCGTGTGCCCCGTAGATGGCAGAGAGCCCGGGTGCAGCCCCAATGCTTGGAGAGGGTGGAGCCGAGAGAAAGGTGGTCTCCCCAATATCCCCCAAGGTTGCATTCAGAGAGAGGCAGGCGTAGGCATTTGGATAGGGTGGGACTGCCACTTTCTGAAGCCCTGAGGATAAATGACTCTCAGACTTTGAAAACTAATGGACTTTGCCCTGTAGGTTTTCGAAACCGTATGGGTCTGGTGACCCCTGTGTTCCTTCCTCCCTATGGAAATGCATATACATATCTTATGAATGTTCCTCCTTTGTATGTTGGCAGCAAATAACTTGTTATGAGTTTTCAAAGGTCCAGAGCAAATGGAGAGAATTTTGCCTTAGGACGGACCATGCCTGTAACTGACTTGATGAGATTTTATACTGTCTTTAATTTTGTACTTCATTTGTATTGCTATTGAAAGGTTTAAGGTTTCTGATATTGTTATGAAATTAATGTATTTTGTATATGGGAAAAACATGTCTTTTTTAGGGGCCAGAGGGTGGAATGTACTGGTTTGAAAGGAAGTATGCCCCCTAAGAAAAGCCATGTTTTAATATGGATCCCATTTCTTAAAGGTAGAATAGTCTCTATTCAATGCTGTGTATTTGGGACTGTGATGGGATCATCTCCCTGGTTGATGAGATTTAGTTAAGAACGGTTGTTAAACTGGATTAGGGGATGACATGTCTCCGCCCATCTGAGTGGGTCTTGATTAGTTCCTGAAGTCCTATAAAAAGAGAATGAGGGACTCAGAGAGAGCAGAGAATGCTACAGTACCACGAAGCAGAGAGTCCACCAGCCAGCGACCTTTGGAGATGAAGAAGGAAAACGCCTCCCGGGGAGCTTCATGAAACAGGAAGCCAGGAGACAAAGCTAGCAGATGATACCGTATTCGCCATGTGCCTGTCCAGCCGAGAGAGGAGCCCTGACTGCGTTCACCATGTGCCTTTCCAGATGAGAGAGAAACCCTGAACTTCATCGGCCTTCTTGAACCAAGGTATCTTTCCCCGGATGCCTTTGATTGGACATTTCTATAGACTTGTTTTAATTCTCGGCCTTAGATCTGTAAACTAGCAACTCATTAAATTCCCCTTGTTAAAAGCCATTCCGTTTCTGGTATATTGCATTCCAGCAGCTAGCAAACTAGAACAGCGTCTGATGAAAATTATAGCTTCCTTACTTTGTGAAGAATTTTCACAGATCATTTCCTGTAGGAAAAACTGGGCCATGACTTTGTTCTAAGAAGGCTTTCTGGCTTCACAGGAAACTTTGTGACTTATTTCATTCCTTTTGATGAATTATAAGGTGCTTTGAGCAGGCAACCAAAGCAAGCGCACAATGTAACAATGGGTCTGGGTAGGTAAAAGGAATCATTTTAATATCATGATTACATATTGATGAATGTCTTTTTCAACCATGATATAATATAATAGGTCATACAACCTCAACACCTACTGAAAACTTTTGTTTTTAATGAGCCCAAACATTGAATTTTTAAAAATCCATATATAAAGAAAAGGACATGTAAACCTTTGATGTTTAAACATTTAGGGGTATGTCCTGAGAACTTAAAGAATCCTCAAATTTTCAAAACCATTAGATTATTTAAGTTCTCTCAGATAATGCAATAAAGCATAACTTAAAACTGTAATGTGATATCTACAGAGCTTAAATATTATTATAAACTTCTGTATAATTTTTGGCCAAGAATCACCATTTTCTTATTTATTTTTACTTTCTCTTTATTACCTCTATAAGCACTAGCAATTGGCTTTCTTTTCAGAGCTATAAGCCACCAAGAAGCAAAACATTTATTACTTCCCAAGAGTTGCTAAATAAGCTTCAGTGTAAAAAAAAAATAAAGTGGATTTGTATATTAGTCTTTTTTTGTGTGTGGGAGGCAAAGAATTCTGCCTGCTGAGCCACCATTGCACTGCCCCATATGATTAGCCTTTGATTGTGGAAACATAATGATTCAAGTGTGAGAATAAATGGCAACTAATTCTGGACCTCATTGTGGAAACAATAGGGAGTGGTAAGGACTGTGGCAAACTGGAGAGAACATGCACCGCCAATTCCTGCTACACAGGATTTTTGTTTTTTAAAGAGATGCTGTAAGTTCTTTTTTCTTCATCTTTCTTTCTTTTTTTAGTATATAAAGCAAGCCAGACCTGGAGAAGCGAAGTGAAGAACCTCCGCAGAAACAGAGGCTGAAAACAACAGACTGCAGGAGCAAAAGACCGGCAGATGCCAGCCGCAAGGCCATCCAGCTAGCACAGGTGTCCCTGACCCATCGGCCTTCCTTGAATTAAGGTATTATTCCTTAGATGTCTTAATTTGGACAATGTTTTAGGCTTAGAACTGTAAAGTTGTCACTTATTAAATTCCCCCTTATAAAAGTCGTTCCGGTTCTGGTATATTGCATTTCAACAGCTTGCAAACTAACACAATATTCAAATGAATATGTCAAATAAGCAACTAGCTTTAAGACTCTGCAGCTCAATGGAGACATAAAGAGCTGGAGGTAAAATAAAAAATAATCAGCATATAGATGGCACTTAAGCCATTTTCTTTTTCAGAAAATTCATTCATCTAAATGAATGGAATCTTCTGGGGAAGATTCAAAGTATACTTGTCACAGTGATGATGGCTAATTAGTACAATATTTCTGGGCTTCAGATTATTTTTTAGTTAAAAAAAAGAAAACAATAAAAGATCAGTGTTCTAAGGGTTCAACAAATTTAGAAACAAACAAAAAAACAGTCTGTGCTTGAATGTGTCTACTGGAAATCTTCCAGACATCAGCTCTGTAAAAGTATTCAGCAAGTGTAGAGCCATGTTATATTTGGAAATAACCAGATTTTAATGTCAGAAAACCCTGGGTTATAATCATGGCTTAGCCATTTACTAGTTGTGCAACTTTGGCAAATTTTCTACTTGGAAATTCATTTTCCTCAAGTAGAAAATGTTAATTATAACATCAATCTTTTGGTGCTTTTGTGTAGATTCAGCAAGACATTCACACACATGCACACACACACACACACACAAGTTTCTAGAAACATTGGTAGAAACATAGTAAGGGCTCAATACATTTTATTATTTGATTTTTTAATGTATTAGTAAACTGAAAAGAAAGAAACCATCATAAAATCATCAGAGTGCATGAGTTCTCATCTAAAACTATCATACTGAAAACACATGTTTATATAGAGAAATCCTTCGTGAGATTTAGTCTTTCTATGGGAAAATAAGGAAATGAAATATGGAAAAGCCACTGAGTGCCTCTGTCCACTCTAAGCCTCCCCTTAGCTGCATAAAGTGAAGCCATAATAGTGTAAGTGCTGGATAAATATTTGTCTAGTGCTCTAGGCAATTAATAAAGAACACTGTCTTTATTGAAACTCATTCTTCATGAGGTGCTTTCAAATTTCCAAAGGTCACTGGAACAATTTATTTTTCTCTATGTTATAATGCTTATAATTCATGTAAAAATTAAGATAAGTATCGCTCCATCAAGGAAATGTCCTAGTTTAACACTGATATGCAGTAAATCTCCTTAACCTTAAACTCAGAAACAACTTTAGATTTTGTCTTGCTCTTTGTAAGGGATTTGATTATTAAAATTAAAGTAAATTATGCATGCAGCATCTCAAAGATCCCAGTTGCAGTTTTTCTTAAATTACCCTGAACGTCTGTGGTAATTTTAAATTTTACTGGAAAATAATATGAATCTTGTGAGCTGTGCAACTGGTGTGCTGTACTTAAACTTCTTTGATTTCTCATCCATATTAATAAAACCTTGTGAATCCAGCCTCGCCCTACTCCCTCTCATCTTCTCCCCTTTGACTCCTCTTTGAAAAGCATTGTTGTAGCCAAATTTCCAGCATAGTGTCTCAATGGGGCTTGATTATTCTGCACTCAAGAATTGACCAAATTGCACTTAAAAATGAAGCCTAAGTTTAAAAACTGAGAAAACGTATATACTAAAAATAGAAAGAAAGATAAAGAAAAAAGAACTTACAGCTTCTCTTTAAAAAACAAAAATCCTGTGTGGCAAGAATTGGCCACACACTCTCTTTCTCACTCTCTCCATGTCTGGACATAGGAGAGAAGCTGCCAGATGGAAGTTTGTCCTTGGCAAGAGGACCACAACCACCGCACCATGACATCCTGGAAGGCATGGAGGGAAACAAATACCCCAGACTTTATTCCCTCTTTTCCATCAGATTTTTTGCCACTGCTGTATTGATGAATCCCAACCAGAAACCCAGCTGAAATGTTGCATAAAGACCAGCTTCCCAAGGCATACATCTGGGTGGAGAAGGGAAATGGATCTGGAGTCGAAAGAAAAAAATCTTGTAAAGCACTATCGTCAACTCTATTTTATAGGAGAGAACTAAGATTTTTGTTTGTTTTGTTTTTATTGACAAAACTAAACACCATACAAACATGAACATTCTTAGCATATGAACATTCCATACTTGGTGTACAATCAAAGGCTTACAATATCACATAGTTGTATATTCATCACCATGATAATTTCTTAGAACATTTGCATCACTCCAGAAAAAGAAATAAAAAGAAAAAAGAAAAACTCGTACATACCATACCACTTGCCCCTCCATATCATTGACCACTGACATTTCCATCTACCTGTATATTTTAATCTTTGTTCCCCTTATATTTTTTCTATACTACTTATCACTCACTTTCATTGATCACCAGTATTTCAATCTACTCAATTTATTTTAGTATTTGTTCTCCCTATATTTATTTATTTTTAATCTATATTTTTTATTCATCTGTCCATATCATAGATAAAAGGAGCATCAGACACAAAGTTTTCACAATCACACAGTCACATTGTGAAAGCTATATCATTAAACAATCATCTTCAAGAAACATAGCTACTGGAACACAGCTCTACAGTTTCAGGCACTTCCCTCTAGCCTCTCTAATACACCTTACGCTAAAAAGGGTCTATCTAAATAATGCGTTTAAGAATAACCTCCAGGACAACCTCTCGACTTTGAAATCCCTCAGCCACTGACACTTTATTTTGTCTCATTTCTCTCTTCGCCCTTTTTGCCAAGAAGATTTTCTCAATCCCTTGACAGAGTCCCAGCTCATTCTAGGATTTCTGTCTCATGTTGCCAGGGAGGTTGACACCCCTAGGATTCATGTCCCACATAGAGAGGGGGAGGGCAGTGAGTTTGCTTGCCGTGTTGGCTGAGAGAGAGATAGACCACACCTGAGCAACAAAAGAGCTCCTCTGTGGGTGACTCTTTAAGCCTAATTTTAAGTAAGCTTAGCCTATCCTTTGCGAGGATAATTTTCATATGCACAAACTCCAAGATTTAAGGCTTGGCCTATTGATTTATATATAGTAGTTGTCCCCACTGCTTGTGAGAATATCAGGAATTCTCCAAATGGGGAAGTTGAATTTTCCCCCTTTCTCTCCATTCCCCCAAGGGGACTCTGCAAATACTTCTTTATTCAATGTTCAAATCACTCTGGGATTTAACGGGGTAGAGAACTAAGGTTTGATACTGATTCTAAGGTGCCTATATTTTCACATTTTAACATCTCTGAAATAATGTATTTTAAAAGCAGTGTGGTGTCAAATAAAATACTAAACAAAAATTAAAACATGTGGTGTCATAGTTGAATTGGCAGCATTTTCTGTTTTTTTTTTTGTAATGTCTTTAAAATAGTAGTGTGTTTTACAATTTAATGCTGCCATAAAGACCAGCTTCCCAAGGCATACATCTGGGGATATTTTATGAAGGATAGTAGCCAGTCTAATGTCAGGCAGGTAGAAAATGATGGAACATGATCTAAGTCTGGGGAGGTGCTGGGGACAAGACCAGAAAAAAAGAGAAGCTCTCTATTCCTAACCTACTTTCCTTCCTTCCTTCCTTCCTTCCTCCTTCCCTCCTTCCCTCTCTCCTTCCTCCCTTGCTTTTTTTTTCTTTTCATATTCTCTCCTCCTATACCACCTTCTATACTTCTCCCCCAGCTCCACCTTTCCTTTTTAAAAAGAGAAACTTATTTCTCTAGAATCTTGCCTATCCAACTTGGATGGTTGATCCTGGCTTCTTACACACATCTCTATCTTCATTATGGTCCATAGGAATTGGTGCTGTGAGTGGAAAAGCTGAGGTGAGTTATTTAACAGGATGTGGTCTTCTCACCTGAAAACTAATTCAAGTCACTTTTACTGTGTTAATAATTGAAAAACTGGATTTGAGAGACATTGTGGCTTGATTCCAATTTTTTTTCATGTAATGTAAGTCCCTGGCTCCCTCTGGCCTAGGTGTGTGACAAGTTCTTAAAATAAGAAGAGTAAGTACGTATTCAACCTTTAGTACAGTGTCCATTTTTAACATTTTATCTCCTGAGATAATCAAAGAGATAATCTCTATATCAATGGATGTATTAATTTAGCAATCATAATTTAAAAATTGCTTTAAAACCTCTGATTACTCTCAAATGCACATAGACTGAGAGTGCAACTCTCAGTCGTTCATCTAAAATTATCCTTAATTTGCCCTTTCTGTGTCTTGCTAGCTTTATCCCACTGCCTGTATCTTCTGTGCCACCTGCCTCTCCAAGTACACATACGAAGCTGTCCTGCAGTAACATTGTTGTTTTGGGTCTCTTACCCTTTGAATCACACTTTACTGTACCATCTCTTCGTCTTTGCTTAAACCAGTGGTAAAAGTTCTATTTTTTATTTGCTTTCAGTTGCTTGTGACCAAAAGGTGAATTGCCCCAGAAAAGAAAGGTAGGAACTTTCCTTTTCTAATTACACCAAACAGTTCATTTCCACGTGACTTTTTCCTTTGAAGAGATAGAAAATTGAATTATCACCCAAGAAGTTCTCTTTAATCTCATTATTTATATTTGTGATTCATTGATTTTCAATTCCTTTGTGCCTCTTTCAGACAAAATGACATCATTGGTAGGTGGCTTTGAGCTTTCCATGTGATTACCAGAAATCAGAAACCTTTATTCTATACTCAAACACTTGTTCAGTGATTCTTCCTACCTCAAGACAACAATTACCAATTAGGAGTCCAAGTGTTGATGGATTTTAACCACATGCTACATCTCCTTAGCTTTCTGGAGTCACACTTCTAAGGCTTTCATTTAAAGAATTGCCTTTATTGCTTAACAGTACATATTTAATGGGTCAAAGGTTTATTAGACCTGCCAAAGAAGCTTCTTTATTACATGGTGAGGGCAGGGGAGGAGGCATGATGGACAAAATCACACTCATCCCTTAAAGGCACAAAGTTTATTATAAAATCATGCTTTTTTTTTTATTTGTATGTTTGTTTTCTCCTATCATTTGGCAAAGAAAACAAAAACAAAAAAAGCTAAATGCAGAAAGCAATGTTGAATCTGGAAATTTAGTAATCCTTTACTGAAGGATTAAGCTGTGGGTTAGAAGTGTATTCATAGAATCTGGATATTGAGAATCTTTAAATGATAATCATTTAAAACTAATAATTCATGTTGTAATCACATCTAATTTTTCATGTGGCCAACAATTCTTATCAGTGATAGAGACTCAAGATCTACTAAAATAACTGGAAAAAATGGAAAGGGGGATGATATTTTGAAAATTGGTTCTAAAGCACTGTATTAACTATCTATTGCTGTATAACAAATTACCCCAAAACTTCATACTTAAAACAATAATAGAGAGTATCTCACACAATTTATGTGCTTCAGAGCTTTGGGAGCATCTTGGCTGGTTTGTTCTGGCTCAGAATGTCTCTTTAGGTCACAATCCAGATATTGACCGGGCTATGGGCAAATGAAGGTTTGACTGGGGTGAAGGATCCACTCCCAAGGCAGTTCACTCCTATGGCTGGCAAGTTGGTGCTGGCTGTTGGCAAGAATCTTCAGGCCTCATTACGTGTAATTTCCAAGGGCTGCTTGAGTGTCCGTAAGATAGAACAACTGGTGTCCCAAGAAGCCAGGGCAGATAGTCCAAGACAGCAAGACTGGAGATGCAGTGTCTTTTATGACCTAGCTTCAGAAATCACCATCACTCCCCCAATTTTCCATTGGTTGCTCATGCCAGTCTTATTCAAAATGGAAGGAAACCACATGTGGGGGTACAATACGAGTTCTTTTGGAGACTAGCACAATCACTCATCAATTATGAAATTTAAGGGTATAATAAGTAGAAGTATCTTGGCTACGCTTTGGCAGAAGTTGCAACATTTTATTTCTCTATTTAACAAGTATATATTGTGTACCTACTATTTCCTGGGCCTTCTCCTATACATAGAGAATATTGCAAAGAAGAAAACAGATCAAGTTCTGTCGTCTTGCAACTTACATTTTAGTTGGAATTGAGAAGAACAGACAATAAACAAATAAATTATATAATTGGTGATAGCTCTGAAAACTAAAAGGAAGGTAAGAGGATAAAGATTGACAGGAGAGGTTCTATTTTATATGGGGTTCTGGGGAGGTTTCTGTGAAAGGGTGACATTTGTGCAAGAACCTAAAGTGTCAGGGGTGGGCAGGTGGCTCTTAGGGAAGAGTAGAACATTTCAGGCAGAGGAAACTGTTAGTACAAACGTTTGGCATTTGTAAGAGCAAATCAGCCTACAAGGAGTAGTTTATAAATGTTTCTTTAACTATAAAACTTAGGACCACTGTTAGACTTGGAGTCAACTTTAATTCTTTTCTGTTTTACTTTTTTTAAAATCTAAGTTCAACATTTAGAGCCTGCCAAGTACACAAGCCCTTTCTCACTATAAAACTCAAACAAATTTTTATCAATATTATTTTTCATCCATTTCATATTGGCTCTCGTAACTCCTCAGGCATTCTGCCCAGTGGCTGTTTCAAACCACTCCACAGTTTTCAAGCTCCAAACTAAACGCCAACTCCAGCATTATTTTCCTGGGTAGATTATCCCATTATTTACTTTCCTCAGGAGAGTAAGACCATCTTCTAAACTACTTTATTCTTTGTCTCAAAATGGGATGGAATCTTTAACCATCAGTGCCTTATTTTATGTTTTCAAAGGAATAAATACCCAGCATCCTTTCCAAATGTAAACTCTCCCACCTGTACTTTCAGTGTTATCCCTCACATGGTCTCATGGTGACTTTGGCTTTAGGTCACCACTTGCCACCTATTTCTTTTAGTTTTATTTTCTTTCTCATTATTCACTACCGGAAACATTCTATTGTCTCTTCCAGTCTTAGGTTTGACTCTTCCTCCACTCCTTTCACTCCTAGGGCATGGTTCCTTCTGAGAGATGTTTGTGTGCATCCTAAACAGAATCGCCTGGAGTGCTTGAGTAAAAATTGAGACTCCTGGTTCTTCCCCAGGCCCACTTAATTACCTTTTCTGGGGAGTGGAGAAAATTAAAAGTTATTTGAAAAAAATTCCCCAGGTTATTTTAATGAGCCACTGTGTTAGAAGTGCAGGTTTATATGATTTTTTTTTCCTTACCAGATGTTAGCTTTTTTTTTTTTTTACTAATTCTTAATATCTCCCCTCCATCAAAACAATTTCTCAGAAGATTCCAATGACATCTCAATAGTCAAAACCAATGCCTTTTCTCAACCCATATCATGCTTGACTTGATTTTATTGACAGTCATTATCTTCTTGAGGCTTTCTCTTTCTCTCCCAGGTTCTGTACCACTGACATCACAAGTTTAAGACATTACAAAGCTCTCCTATAAATGGTTATTACTATTTACCATTTTACATCCATAAAACTCAGAGATGAGGCATTTAAAAAAAATCATTGGGAAAACCAAAACTAAATATTCTTGATTTCTATTTTTCTAAATGTCTTCAAAAACGCTGAGATTACTGCAATTATCTTCATTTTTATTTCATTGTTCTGGAGTCCATTTACTTTCTATAACCACCTGAAAACTTAATATATGCAGCTCAACTCTTGCCAGGTATAGTATTTCCATTAGCTTCTATATTAGTAAAAGATTAGGGATACTTACTTCTACATGCCAGGCCTTAAAAATAATTACTTGATTCTTTGAATGATTCTGTAAATGAAAGATTTTTAATACTAAGGAATAGTCATTAATTGAAAATTTTTCTTTCTAAGTCCCTTACTTTCTACTCAAATTGATGCTGAGTGATGGTGGTAAAGTTGGCTAGTTGTCTAGCCACACATTCTCCCCATTGCATTGTGTGGGGTCATTCCTGGGAGTGGCTGCCCCGTCACTGAAAGCATCTCCCAGCCTCCTTCACATCCAGGTGTGGCCTTATGACTAGTTCTCACTAAAGGAATGTGAACAAGAGCAATATAGCATATAGGACGGAGATCTTAGAAAGCAGGTGGGCTTTTCCCACACACTCTCTCTCCCCATCTTCCTTTTGAATGCAGAGAACACAAAGGCCACAAAGGATAACTGACCACAAGTTGGAAGGAAGCTGGATTTCCAAACCTCATCCACAATCAGGGACAGTCTTACTGGACTGTCACATGAGCAAGAAATAAACATTTTTGTGTTAAGCCACAAAAATATGAAGGTTTGTTATTTCAGCAACTAGCGATCTCATTCACTCATAATATGTTATTGCCTGTACTGGTTTCTCAGCCATTTGCTGGTGATTCTGATATATTTTTTTACAAATTTCGAATATCTCACCAGAACTAGTGATGAACTCCCTCACTTCCATCTGAGGAGGCATAGACAAAAAGGAAAAATGGTAAGATGTCAAAAGCCCAAGATGCAGTCACCCCTAGTCAAATTCCCTAATGCCTCTCTTTTCCTTCCTCTACAGTAAAGTTGTGTGATCTAATAGAAGTTGAAATGGACCAGTGCTAGCAAAGCACACAAGACTCTGCAATTGACTCAGTTTGACCACTAATTGTGTATTGCCATATAAAACCTTATATAGGTTTCCTGAACTCTCTAGGCCCCAATTTCCATCATGTGAGTTGAGGAGGCTACATTGAAAACCTCCAAATTCCTCCAAGGATGAAAATTAAAATGAAGACAATTGCAATGCTTTTAATAGACTAAAGATATAGAATATATTATATTCCACTCTGTATAGGTAACTTAGCTAACTGCAATAGTATATTTTATTAAAGCACTGTATTTGAGCATGTAAGAAATACAGAGATAACTTCCTCTGGAAAACTGTATGTGAAAAGTGGAGAACTGAAACAATACATAAAATGGTGTAACTATTTTATAGATGGGAAAATGTCCTGGCAAAAAGAGTAGCCTACACCCTGAGAGGTCAGTTTGGTTCTGAAACAGTACTTGAAACATCTGAATTAGGTGTTCACTCCTTGTGCTATAAGGTTAGAAGGACTGGCCTGAGGCAATTAGCTATAGGGACAATACCTATTGTGCTGGTTTGAAAGGAAGTATGCCCCCTAAGAAAAGCCATGTTTTAATATAAAAATCCCATTTCATCTGGGTAGAATAATCTCTATTCAATACTGTACATTTGAAACTGTAATGAGATCATCTCCCTGGTTGATGTGATTTAGTCAAGAATGGTTGTTAAACTGGATTAGGGATGACATGTCTCCACCCATTTGAGTGGGTCTTGATTAGTTTCTGAAGTCCTATAAAAGAGGAAACATTTTGGAGAATGAGAGATTCAGAGAGAGTGACACTATGAAGCAGAGAGTCCACCAGCCAGCGACCTCTGGAGATAAAGAAGGAAGACGCCTCCCGGGGAGCTTCACGAAACAGGAAGCCAGGAGAAGATGCTAGCAGATGACGCTGTATTTGCCATGTGCCCTTCCGGCTGAGGGAGAAGCCCTGACTGTGTTTGCCATGTTCCTTCTCACTGGAGAGAGAAACCCTGAACTTCATCAGCCTTCTTGAAGCAAGGTATCTTTCCCTGGATGCCTTTGATTGGACATTACTATAGACTTGTTTTAATTGGGACATTTTCTCAGCCTAAGAACAGTAAACCAGCAACTCATTAAATTCTCCCTTTTAAAAGCCATTCCGTTTCTGGTATATTGCATTCCAGCAGCTAGCAGACTAGAACACTTATCAAGACCATCTTTGGGTGTGTTGCTTAGCCCGGGATCATCCATGGACGTTAGACTTCATGCAAAGTTGTTCAGGTTTCAGATCAAATTCAATTTTTGGAGTGTGTGCTGGTTTGAAAGGAAGTATGCCCCCTAAGAAAAGCCATGTTTTAATATAAATCCCATTTCTTAAAGGTAGAATAATCCTTATTCAATACTGTATATTTGAAACTGTAATGAGATCATCTCCCTGGTTGATGTGATTTAGTTAAGAATGGTTGTTAAAACTGGATTAGGGGATGACATGTCTCCACCCATTTGAGTGGGTCTTGATTAGTTTCTGAAGTCCAATAAAAAAGGAAACATTTTGGAGAGAGAGATTCAGAGAGAGCAGAGAATGCTGCAGCACCATGAAGCAGAGTCCACCAGCCAGCGACCTTTTGAGATGAAGAAGGAAAACGCCTCCCGGGGAGCTTCATGAAACAGGAAACCAGGAGACAAAGCTAGCAGATGATGCCATATTCGCCATGTGCCCTTCCAGCCAAGAGAGAAGCCCTGACTGTGTTTGCCATGTGCCATCTCACTTGAGAGAGAGACCCTGAACTTCATCGGCCTTCTTGAACCAAGGTATCTTTCCCTGGATGCCTTTGATTGGACATTTCTATAAGCTTGTTTTAATTGGGACATTTTCTCGGCCTTAGATCTGTAAACTTGCAACCATTAAATTCTCCCGTTTAAAAGCCACTCCATTTCTGGTATATTGCATTCCAGCAGCTAGCAAACTAGAACAGAGTGGCTTAAAACCACGCAGGCTTATGTGGATTATCTGGAACAACACAAAATTATGATGTTATTCAGTGCCTATCACTCTCAACACGGAGTACTGTGGGTGAAAGTATGATTAAAGTCTTGAAACTTGATTTCAAGCAGACCCAGTTTTGGCCTTAGACTTAGGCTGAAGAGATAAAGGTGCTATTCTGGCCCTCCTTGAAAGGGTAAGGGATACACCCCCAGAGTTAAGGCTGCCCAACCTATCTAGACTGCATGTTAAATACACAGACTCCAAACTTCCTGGCCAAATGATCCTGAGCCAGCTTCTAGCCTAGATGCAATTTGTTCATTTCTGGGACAGTCAATGGAGCTTGCACATACCCACAGGGCTGTCCACACACACGCAGGTGTGGCCCTTCATGGTGTAAGACAGAAGTGGGGTAAGGCACCTCTAACTGAAGCTAAGCACCAACTCTCCCTTCACAGCCAGGTTCTAGCATGGAGCTTTGAGGAATCTGAGAAGTCTAAATTTGAAACTTGCCTTCCAAGTTAAGCTAAAGCTGCTTAAATGCAATCTACCATAAAATGGATTGGTGTTTAACAATGGGGATTTATTAGTCTATAAGCTTACATTTCTGAGACTGTGAAAATGTCTAAATCAAGGCATCATCAAGACCATACCTTCCTCCTGAAGAAAGGCTACTGGCAATCCAGGACTCCTCTGTCATATTGCATGGCACATGGTGGCATCTGCTAGTCTCTCCCTTCTCTTCCAGGTTTTGTTGCTTCCAGCTTCTGGCTTCAGTGGCTTTCTCTCTCAGGTGCTGTGTTTTCTCTGGCTTCTGTGTCTTTATCTCTGTATTTCATCCTCTTATCAAGGACTCCAGTAGGAGGATTAAGAACCACCTGAGGCATACCTCAACTGAAATACTCTAATACCCACAGGAATGAATTAGCTTTAAGAACATGATCTTCTTCAAACCATCATGCAGGTCATCTTGAAGGTTTATTTGTTAAAGTAGAAAGAGTAGAAATTTTATATTATAGATTGTTAGAAATTTATATTATAGATAGTGGAAATTTTATATTATAGATTGCTATCTTTATTTCTAGCTGTTAAATATTTGATGTATGATATCTGGGCCTCCATTTGTACTCTTGCTCTGGGCTCCACAAATGTTATGATATAGATGAGCCTGAGTGACCAACTTTGCCATGAGAGCACAAGAGAAGATTGAATGATACATTTGCCCCAAAGTGTTGACCGTGACCTCTTCACTTTCCCTAAAGCCACTTAACTTTGTTTGGATAAATTCAGATGCAGGTAAACTATGTGGTGTACCTATTCTACTTTCAATGAAGTACAGACCTCATTGGTATTTTATGCTTTATAGAGTCAAGAGCTTTGCTAATGGTATTCAATAAATAGCAGTGGTCACATATACAACTGCTGATGCCCTGCAGAGTTAATTTCCCCTGTGCTTACTTTGACCCATTGTCTCTCAAAATGGTAATTCTGTCTAGTGTCAGAATCTCTTGTCTCAAAGATTCACTTGTTTGGGAAATGTTCACATCTTCATCTTACTCTCCAAATGTCTGCCTTTTAATTCAATCTTACCCTAGTTAATTCTGACACATAGTCATTCAAACAAATATGACTGGAGATCCATTCAAGGAATTATTTTTAACCAGCTGTTTGCACACCAGGGTAGGTTTTAATGGAGATGAAAGTCATCTGGTTATCTCATAAGTATGAACCTGTTACTATGCTTTTCACTGTGGGTCTCTGGTGTGGGCTCTAATTCAGTTATAGCCTAGTTAAATATTGTTACCTTATAAATCAGTGCTATACGACACAACTAAGTATTGAAGGGAGTTTTTGGGTGGGCTGAAACTCATGGTTAAGGTCCAAAAAAGTTTGTTATTTTTCCCCTTGGCAGTAAATTCTCAGGTCTTTTACTACAAGTACAGAACTGAATGAAGAAAAACATCAGATGACATTCAACGCTTTTTGGCTCATCTAAGCAACTGAAACTTTCCCCAAAGCTCTAGAAAGGTGCTTATCTGCAGGGGTGGCAAATTCACATACCTATATTAAAGGCCAAGCTGAAAGGATTTGGGCTAGCAGGAGAGCATTTGAGCATTTAATTCACCTCTACTCATTTACATTCTTTTTTTTTTTTTTTTTAAAGCATTGACTGGCAAAAAATACTGGTTGGGCTGGTTTGCAGCCTCTGTGTGTGGGTGACCTGCAGAGTATGAATTGTGGTTTCAAGGACACTTACAAAGTTCCTTTGGCCTTCAATTGCTCACTTAAGTGTATAGAATAGTGCCTGAAAATCCACTGTTACAGAGGCATTCTTTTAAATTAAATTAGTCTTTCTTTTCAAATAGTTTAGAGAAGAGTAATGCAATATATTAGTAAAATCATAGTATTTACATCAAGAATTTCTTCCCTCATGAGTGTTTTGGGGCCCCGGTACCGAAGGAGATGGAGCAAAATTTCTACAGACAGAGAAAAAAAAAAGAGCAAAACTTATTTCATAAGTTAAAAGGAATTTTCTCCTAAAACAATTCTCAAATTTATTTAGCTTATCATTTATCAGGCATTTTTAAAGAGAGTATATCGTATTTTTCTTTTTTGAGGGGGTGCATGGTCCGGGAATTGAACCCAGGTCTCCCGCGTGAAAGGCGAGCATTATACCACTGAACCACCCGTGCACCCTATCATATGTTTTCAAACAACATTGTGATAAGTATTTTTGTTTTGTTGGTAAGGAAACAATTTAGGAGTCATTAAGTGGCTTACCAAATATCACATAGTAAGATACAAACTAGGATTCAAATCCAAAACCTACAGTTCTGAGTTTTATGCTCCTTATGCTACTCAGCATTGTTTTACTTAAATTATGTTGCCAGTCAGTAAATTCATGATATTTTCTTCTGTGGATGATCATAGCTTCAATCAAATGAGCTCTGATATGTGTTAAACCCCTGATATATGTGGAGTCAGGTGGTCTGGGTTTAAGTCTCAGTTCCAGAAATCACTGGTTGTATAGTTTTGGTAAAATTACGTACTCTCTCTGGACTTTTTCTATAAATGGGAATACTAATCCTACTTACCTCATAGGGTTCTTGTAAAGATTGATGGACTAAATACATGTAAAGTGCTTAGAACAATTCCTGACATAATAAATGCCCAGTATTTCTTAGTTATTTACTTTTTTATCTCATTAAATCCTTCCACCCACACTCTTCAGAAATTATTATCCTTATTTTTGATAAGTAAACTGGATTCAGGAAGACTTTTTTTATTGCCCAAGGATTGTAAATTCAAAGCAAGGATTTAAATTTAGTCTATTTTATACCAAGGTTCATGCTACCCTCTGCTGCAAGGTTCAGATGGTAACTACAATGCTGACTGAAAAAGGTTTACTATCCAGGATTGGCCTGCACATGGATGAAGACAATGGGAGGTGAATTAACTCCCTAAACATGCAAAATAATTTCATAGCTTTGAAAGCCACCTCCAGTCCAAAAGAGATTCTGTAGACAGTAGTTATGGCTGTTAAGTGTCCACCTTAGAAATTTGTCTCCAAAATGGAGCATAACTTGGGAAAAAGTCTCAAACCAGCACATTGAGTGAAGCAGAGAGGAAGAATAAATGGGTGAGGGGTGGACAAGAAGCAGCATTAGGAGGTGGTTGGCCAAAGAGATTAGGGAAGGGGACCATACGTCATCGATTTTGTAATGCTTGTCATTGGCTCGTTACGAATTGCTGAGTCAACTGAAATAACAACCCAGATTTATAGCTTAAAAGATACTTTTACAAAGTGTTTCCATGAAGCACATCGTAATTTATCTACACAACCTTATGCAGTAGATATACTTATTCCTATTTTCCAGATGATGAAATGGAAATGTATTAAATTAACAATACAAGATCATAATGAGTAGGTTGCAGAGACAGTGTTTGAACCTGAAATCTTCTGATGGCAAAGCCCGGGCCTCTTTTCAGACCCCAGGCTGTCTCTGAAAGGCCAATTGCTGAGTACTATATACTGGGAGGAAACAGACACAAACTGGATATTTATGTGATTAATGGATTCAACACTTTCCCTTGATTTTGCTAGTTTACAAATCTATTATAGGGGTGGCTTTTCTGACACCCCAGTATAAGCCTGGCTGGTAAGTAAATACTAAACCTCCAAAATATGCTCCTAATAATCAGTTCATACTGATTTAATATGGTGTTAAATTGCTCGTTGAAGTTACATAGATCTTGGGAGCCTGAAATTTGACTAAGATTTTCCGGTATTTTTTATTGCAGATTCATAAAATTTTATAAGCCGTACAATTTGTGACTTCTGACAAAGTTTCTCAGCAAAGGATAATGAATTAATTAGACATTGAGAAGTCTATTGCTCACAAATTTTGCAATTCTTTGTTGTCTTTCAAAGGACTTGCAATCCCAGAAAAATCCAAAACTGAAATGAGTCATGTGTAAGCCACATACTTGACTGCAACACTAGTCAAAGTAATGGCAAGTCTGAAGTGACAGTGAGGTATTTTGGTATGTATGGAAACAATCAGATTCCTTTCTTCCCTTCAGAGTGAACGTGTAATTAAAAATAGGACATAATTACTGTTCTTTTGTATCTGAAAGAAAATTCAGCAAGCAAGTGGCAGCTGGAAGAACTAAATTGCAGGTGAAGGCAACTTGCAACTTGGGAGGTAACTGCCAGATGATTTATACCACATAATGAATTAGGCGCCAAATGAGAAGCATATTGGAGCACATAATATGTAGCAGCTCATTTGTATAATAAGCAACAGTAGGATATTTTAATCTTTCAAATTATCATTATGTTAGTGAAAGGCAAGGATGAATTTAGTAAAAACATTAATTGAATTGTCAACCCCCAAATTGAAATGAAACTTATTAATTTGCTGATCCCCTCCCAATGGAAAACCACTTGCATTTGAGCATATGTGTATTTTTTGAAAATAAGTTACAGTCTGTCTACTTCTAAAAAGGATTTGATGCAATTTAACTCCACTGTAAAGAGAAATTGAACTAGAATACAAGGCAAACTAAAGTTTGGCTTGTGTGTGCATGAACAAACTACCTAAAAAAACCCATTCAGAAGAATTCTGAATCTTTACATAATCTTAAATGAAAGAACAGGATAGCAAAATAAAATACCAATATTTCTCTGAATTTAACTCAGATTCTGTTTTGGTTTACCAAAACTGCTGGAATGCAATATACCAGAAATGGGTTGACCTTTGGGGATTCATTAGTTTAGAGATCTACCTTTCTAAGTCCATGCAATGTTCCACTTAAGACATCAACAGGACCATACCTTCTCTGAAGAAAGGCCACTGATGTCTGGGGCTCCTTTCAGATGGCCAGTGTCTGGGGTCCTTCGCTCTCGGGTTTCATTGTTTTCAACTTCTGGTTCCAGTGGCCTCCTTCTCTGAGTTTCTGTGGGTCCTCTCTTAGCATCTCTGGGGATTTTCTCTCTTAGCTCTCTCTGGTATTTCTCTCTGAGCTCTCCCAAACTTTTCTGGGTGTTTCTTTTATCCTTTCATAGCATGTTGCTATACTACATTCCCTGGCTTTCTGTATCTAGGATGGGTGACTAGTTCTTGACAGTAGAATGTGATATTGATATATAATGATGTTGTCACATCTGAGCCAAGGTAGTTAAGAGCAGGTGTGCCCTCTCTAAATTCTGTCTTCTTCCTGATCCACTGTTGAATGTAGAACACAATCCCTAAAGACCCTGAAGGAGTAGTTCTCAAAATATGGTCCCCAGATCAGTAGTACCAGCATTACCTGTGAACTTGTTTGAAATGCAGATTCTGGGGACCCACCGCAGACCTACTAAATCAGAAACTGTGGAGGTGGGCCCAGCAATCTATGTGTTAACAAGCCCTCCAGATAATTCTGGCTCATGTTAGAGCTTGAAAGCCAACAGCAGGGCCACAGTCTAGAAAATTCTTGGTTCCCTGGATGATTGCATGAAACAGAGACATCTTTCCTGTCCTCCTTTCACCTCATTGAATTGTGATGTGAGACAAATTTTGTTATTCATTAAGCCACTGAGATCTTCAGGTTGCTTTATATAGCACTTGGTGTATTCTAACACCACTTCCTGGTCCTTTTTTTATAAAAAAATTATTGCTCTTGATGAACATAATGTAACAATTTCTGCTTTTGTCCTAACCACTACAAGTGTTTTTGGAATGAGGAGGAAAGAATAAATCAACCAACTAATAAATATTGCTTTTCCTCAGACTTTTCCATTTTATGCCTCCTTGAATTTTCATTTCTATTTACTCTTCCTAGATTATTACCTATTGTTCTCTGCCCTCACCTAGCAAACTGCTACTGATCATTTGAGCATCTTCTTGTCTATAAATCTCTTAAGATCACATTTTATGATATGGGAACCACTTTCTACATAATTTTATAGAATTCCTTGTCCTTCCAGGGTTCCCTAATATGAGACAAGCACCTCAAACTTGCAAAATTTGGCATAAAATTACATAAGACACTCTTAGTTCTGTATAGTTGATATTTGTTAACTTTACTCCATGTTTTCTGGTACGTTTTCCTTCTTTGTGGGACATGCTTTTTTTTCTCATTCCAAACACACATTTCTATTGAAGGTATGAGTTAGCTTTGCCTGATCGGAGTCAGAATTTTTCTAAGTGGGCTTATTGAAAAGATTTATCTGATCTCAGTATTGTAAAGTTGTGCTCCTGGGGCTGTCTACTGCCATGTTGACTACCATAGGAGAAAAGTCTGTCTGTTGTGGGAAAGAATAAGGCCGGCACTCAGAGATGGCAAAGGGTCAGTTCTCACAATGTCCAAGTCCCTGGACTGAGTCATGCCTGAAGTTGGATCCACTTCTCTGTGGTTTGGAATTCCCAAGCCCATAAATTCTGTTCTTTTGCTTCAGATAGGTTGAATTGAGTTTCTATCACTAGCTCTTCAGAGCTGCCAACAGTTAGGAACATGGAAATTAATTAGTTTATTCCTGAAAAGAGGGATTGTAGTAGGCCTTGGGCTGCAGATAGGGAGGAAAGAAACCTAGACAAGTAGGAAGAGGTGAAAAAATAGATCTTTTCAAGGTGGCAGGAAGAGATAGCATAGACAAATATAAGATGAGTGAAGAAAGTCATCTCAGTTAAGATAGGCCAAGGATCCCCAAATCTAATCCTTCATTTAATAGCTTCATAATATTTATCTTTGTACTTATGGTATTATTTATTTGAACTTGAAAAAAATTTAGCCTCACTCTAACCCATAGTGTGCACAAAATCATGGGGTTTATTTGCTAGCTTTGTATACATGACTATTAACATTCTATAAGCTCATTGTGGACCTCTTAACAGCATTGTGTATGTTACATGTGGTATGAAAATTACACTTTGAAAACACCAAGATAAAATAACACATCTGCTTCTGGCTGGAGGTGAGCGGCAGGGAAAAGGGAGCATAGAGTGATGGGAATCAACTTCCTTATTCCACATCTTCAATTTAGCCAGCTTGAGAGTAGCTTTGCTGCCTTTAGTTGACAACCTAAATGGTGGATAGGCTATGATGAATGCAATAGACAGGAACCCCAGGGTTATGTGCAGACTTGGTGTGATGGTTAGATTCTGATGTCAACTTGGCCAAGTTAGTATGCCCAGCTTCATCTGTGCTGCCAGCTTCACAGCCTGCCCTATGGATTTTGGACTCTTCCATTTCCATGGTTGTGTGAGATACCTTTATTAATCTCATATTTACAGGTATCTCCTGCTAGTACTGTTTTTCTAGAGAACCCTGACTAATACACTTGGTATAGCTGCTGCATGGTCATATCAGTAGTTAGAACATTGAAATACTTCTGTGTCACTGCTCTGAGCTGCCAAAGTACCCTACTACCCTGCAAACTGTGGCACTACCCCACGACACTCTTGGCCCAACTCATGATTCAGCAACTAAAGGAGCAATACCAGTCTAGCATGGACCTCCAAGACCTTGCTCCAACCTTTTGGCAAGGTTCCATTCTGATCGGTTGGTGCCTTTGCCAACCAGTTGTGAAATAATTTAAAATTATCGCTCCTGGATACATTCCTCTATTTTCTGTATGAATCAAATTGGGTTTCATTTAGTTGTTTCCTCTTCTATTTTCCTTTCTTGATTATCACTAGGGTAAGGGCAAGAATTATGGATTATTTGCCTTTTTCTCCAATGTCTAATGTGAGTGGTGTCTTTAAGTTGGAAAGAAATTAGGAGATGACCAGGACCTAGGACCTACATTTCTGATTGTTTGACCACCTACTAACTGTGCTATAGGAAGATATTCATAACTAGGTAGGAGGCAGTAGAGTGTAATTAAAGCCCAGATCTGGAGTTAACCTGCTGAGTTTAAATCCTAGTTCTGTCCTGTACATACTAGGTGATCTTGGGTAGGTTATTTAATATTTCTTGACTTAGTTTGTTCATCTGTTAAATAGGGATAACAATAGGACCTAGCACATATTGATAATAGGAGGATTAAATTAGTTAACACATGTAAAGCATTTAGATAAGTGTTTGGCATATGGAAAGTTATCAAAATTCACTTTATTATGCTAAGGTGATATGACAGAAACAATTTTACTGTTTCCCACATGTTAACAGGCATTCAACTTAAATGTGTTCTGTGGTCAGTTTGGAAATGCTGCTGAACACATTACTATGCTAATGCAGTCTCTAAAACTCCAAGAGGGGATATATAATGTTCTCACATTAATTTTTACTATCATTTTTTGTGTGCGTGAATGCTTTTGTAGAAATGCCACACAAAACATTTTGATATAAATCCTTATGTAACAACCCTGGCCTTCTTAACTAGACTGTATCATGAGGAACCAAAAGGTATGTAGATATGAAATAGACATACGGTTCCAAGTGGCCTAGATACGACACATGAAAGGAGCTCTGTGATTTCATCATTCTGATGATGACAAGAAGCAATGGGAAAACGAATTCCAGTTAAAAATTTCCAAGCAAATGAGTCTTTCTCCCTTAAGCTTAGAATAGCTCACCAAAGCCTTCTATCTCATACCTTCTAACTCTGCCCTTGTCTTGCTTGTCTTTCCTATGTTAGAGGTTCCCTCTTACATTGCAGTTAACCGCAGTCCCATCTGACATTTGAGTAAATATGAGTTCCAATAGACACTGAAAGAAAGGCTCAGTTAAAAATAACTCTATCACATAGACATAAGAGACTTGGCCAGCTTGGCTCACCACATGACGCATGTTGCTTAACTAACTCTGGGAAGCGAAGATGTGCTTGACCTTGATCCAACAAGTATAGCACCCTTTCTTACATCTGGAGTCAGGAAGTGGGCTAAAGGTTCAAGGGGGTCCTAAAACTTAGAGCAGGACCTGGCACAAAGTTATTATTCCATATATACTTGTCTTATTAAAGAAGGGATAAATGATGACTATTTAGGTAAGTCATGGTAGGTAAATGCCATAGTTAAAAGAAATTTTTTTTAAACATAGCACCAATCAAACACAAATTTCTTACCATATGATCATTCCATTCTTGGTATATAATCAAAAACTCACAACATCATCACCATGATCATTTCTTAGAACATTTACATCAATTCAGAAAAAGGAATAAAAAGACAGAAGAAAAAAAACTCATACATACCATGTCCCTTATTCCTCCCTCTCATTGATTGCTAATATTTCCATCTACCCAATATATTCTAACCTTTGTTTCCCCTATTTTTTTATACCCATTATCACTCCCTTTCATTGATCACTAGCATTTCAATCTACTAAATTTATTTTAACATTTGTTCCCCCATTATTTATTTATTTTTAATCCATATGTTTTACTCATCTATCCATACTGTAGATAAAAGGAGCATCAGACACAAGGTTTTCACAATCACATAGTCACATTGTGAGAGCTATATCATTATCCAATCATCTTCAAGAAATATAGCTACTGGAGCACAACTCTACATTTTCAGGTACTTCCCTCCAGCCTCTCCAATATACTTTAACTACAAAGGTGATATCTATATGATGCGTAAGAATCATGTTTGAAATCTCTCAACCATTGACACTATATTTTGTCTCATTTCTTTCTTCCCCTTTTTGCCAAGAATATTTTCTCAATCCCTTGATGCTGAGTCCCAGCTCGTTCTAGGATTTCTGTCCCATGTCGCCAGGAAGGTTTACACCCCTGGGAGTCATGTCCCTCATAGAGAGGGGGCAGGCAGTGAGTTTGCTTGTCGTGTTGAAATGCCACATTTTTAATAGTACTCGTAATATTACTGATAATCCACAAATGTTGTCAATATTATCATCATGAATTTAAAGTTACTTCATCAAGTTCTGCATCGTTTCACTTCAACTTATATAGAGGAATTTCAATCATTTTAGGCTTTCCTCTTCTCCCTTTCATTCTTCTTCAGCAGTTTCATATAGGAGTTTGACTTTCCAGATTCTTCTGTGCTCACATGGATCTTAATTTGGCTCTGAGGTCTAATTAAATGGGTTGACTTGTTAGCATCATCCTCTTTCTTCAGTAAATTCTGTTTCTTTTGTTTTCTTTCTTTAGTTAATAGTACTTATGATTCTATTTTCTTCCCATTCAAATTTTTTTTCAGGGCTTGGGAATTCTCACTCAAGCCCTGAAGTGATTTCTAAAGTACTCATCTGTGTAGAACAAAGAGCATACTTTGACCATCCTCACATGCTAATGATAGTTTGGTTGATAATATATTCCCAGATAAACTCTTCCCTGTCAATGCTGTGAAGTCATCACCCCATTTTCTTCTGGCATTGGATATTGCAGCAGTGAAGGATGATACTTTTCTAATTTGGACTCCTTTTAATCTTACTTTTATGCTTAGAAGCTTGGATATTCTTCCATTTTTCTTGAAATTTAAGGATTCGACTGGATTTTTTTTTACTGTTATTGATTTGCCTAGGCTACAGTAAATCTTTCCAATATCTAATTTTGATGTTTTTTTTAAATTATGGAATATTTTCATCAATTATATCTTTGATTATCCATCCTGATATGTATGTTCTACCTTCTCCTTTAGCGCTAAATATTACATTTTTAGTTATATTGAATGATCTACTTTCCATATCTGTCATTTGTTCCTGTAATCTCTCTGTCTCACTAACATGATATTCTGCAGCAATGCCTATGCTTTTTAATGCTATTACTATCAACATGAATAGCTCTCGAATTCAACTAGCCTATAAAGGTCATTTCTTCTTTTATCTTGTTGAGAATGGCTAGTAGTTCTTACTCAAGAATTTCTTTTGAGTTCATTTTCCGCAGTCTTCTTTTTCTTTTTTCACAGGGTGTTTTCTCAGTGGGGTTGTGCTACTTAGCATTTCATGTGTCTAAGATATTTTGCTTGGGCTGAGGTCCCAGGAACATCACAGAGTTGAGTTAAGGTCGATCTATAAATTAAAGATTAGGGAGACTAGTAAGATCTGAAAGGCAGCATTGAGTGATAAAGTCAGAGTCAAAAACTAAGGACAAAGTCCAAATGAAGCAGCAGTCTGAAGATAAAGAGGCAGAGTCCTGGTGTTTGAAAGAATGTATGTACCCTAGAAAAGCCATGTTTTAATCCTAATCCTATTTTGTAAAGACAGCCATTTCTTCTAATCCCTATTCAGTACTGTACGTTTGAAATTTTAACTAGATTATTTCCCTGGAGATGTGATTCAATCGAGTGGTTGTCAAACTGGATTAGGTGGAGATGTGTCTCCACCCATTCCAGGTGGATCTTGATTAGTTTACTAGAATCCTATAAAAGAGGAAACATTTTGGAGAAAGCGGGAGATTCAGAGAGAGCAGAGAAGAAAAACAGAGCCACGAGAAAGCCACAAAAGAGAACGTCACAACGAGCCAGTCACTTTTGGAGATGAAAAAGGAAAACGCCTCCCAAATTGCTGGAGAGGAAGCTAGCACATGTTCGCCATGTGCCCTTTTGTAAACTTGTAATTTATTGAATTCCCCTTTTTAAAAGATGTTCCATTTCTGGTATATGGCATTCCGGCAGCTAGCAAATTAGAACACCTGGTTTAAAACAAAACAAAACAAAACAAAAACACTGGGACAGGAAGCAAAATAAATAAATGGGTTTGGAATGGAGGGAAGAGGGTTGAGTATTGAATCTCTGTGACACTTCAGTGAGCTGTTAGATGTGTGAGGCAATTTAGGTAAAAGGAGATACTGTAGCAGACAAGAAGTCCTGTCTCATGCTAGTTGTTGAAGCTAATGCGGCGGAAGACTGGGGTGGGATCCCATGGCTTCTAGAATAAGTCATTTCTGATGCAATGCTTGCAGCTCAGGTTGGCAGCCAGTATTGCCTCAATTCCATTGATCACAAATAGTAATGTGCTCAATTATATTTGTTTTCACAATTGCTGAAGTTGTTTTCCTTTTGGACGATTCTACAGGTATTTTTATGAAAAGTGGAAAAGAGTTCTCAGGGACTTTGATATATACTCCATCATTTTTTGACAATTCCCAAAATTCATTGAAAGGCACAGAAGAAATATGAATAGAAAACATAAGTTCCAATAGCTACTTATAATATTCTGCAAATGTACTTCTTTCATACCCACTCCCAGAAAGACTAGAATTAACTTTGGACATCTAGCATGCATAGATCTAGAATGTTTGCATAAGATGGTTAACAGGAGGCTCAGTTGCCCAAGCTAACATGATATGGAAGTGTGCCCAGGAGGAAGTAGAATGAAATTATTAGATCACTTTGGACTTTCCAAAGCTTTAACATGATAATCTCTTTGAGAGATTACTCAAAGGGTTTGGTATTAAATTTCTAACATGTGGTGCCAAAGACTGGCCATTTAAATGAAGCATATATTTTCAAGGAACTTTTGAAAAGCTGATGTTAGGGTAGAAGCACTAAGATAAGGATCAAGAAAGCTTTAAACAGAGTATTTTCCTGGTTCAAAAGTTGCTGTCTAGCTCTGCTGTGAATCAATGAAACAAACACAGTAATCTGTAACAAACACAAACAGAACACAATAATAGCACCCCTTGGACTTCTGAAACAAGTCTTCCAAAGTCAGTGCATGTTTTTCTCCCAGAGTATAAAACCACATGACTGAGATTGGGATGCAGCATGCAATACGTAATCACCGGTTACACACAAAATCAATTTTTAGACTAATGAGAAATTAGAATAGGATTTTTATAGCTGGAATACATCAACTGGTCTTTCCAAGCATGAACAAGTGCTTTCTTTATGTCATTCATAAATCTTACCATCATAACTTTCTCCCACCTGCAGATTATTTTCCCTAACAATCATGTAGTGTTTTATTAATTGATCCAGCCACTCATCCACTCATTCATTCATCCATCCATCCATCCTTCCGTCCAATATCTTTTGAGAACTTAATAGGTAGTAGGCCTTATGTGAGTGACTGAATACATGGAGAATAAGGATAAGACAAATTATTTACTCAACTTTGTCTTATGGTGAATTCTAGCTGCCTTGTCTTCCCATGATCTCAACTCCCCCTGTTTTAGGGAATTTGCCAGGTTCAGCTTCTTTATACAACACAAGCAGGAAACTCTTTCAAGGCAATGATCTGGGAAATCACAGGGGTTGGCCACTTCATTTGTTTCCCTTCATTTAAGGATTACTGTCATTTATTGCCAGATGCCCAATATCTCAAAAACTGTCATTTCATATATTTTACCTGTTTTATTTAGATTGTTTCAGCCAGGAGGGTAAATCCAGCTTACTTCATTTTGGGCAGTGTTTGTCTACTGTTGAGTATCTGAGAATTATTTATGTCTTCTGTACATAAGTCTCTTGTCCCACAAGTGATTTCCAAATATTTTCTCCCGATCTATAGTTTGTGTCTTCATTCTCATAACAGTGGTCTTTTGTGGTAAAAATTTTTAATTTTGATGTTCAATTTGGTGTCACGTCTGAGAACTCTTTGCCTAACCCCAAATGTCATGAAGGTTTTTACCTGTGCATTTGCTACATTTAAAACTATTGTTCTTTTTATTCTCCTTGAATTGTGTTCATGGAGAGATTTAATTTTTGTTGCTGAATTTTGTGATATTTATCTCAAATCAGACATCCATTTTAGATTATAGCCCCTGGGGGTTTTAACACACCTGTAATTATTCAGACTCTCCACTGGATGTCAATGCTGCTCAAGGAAAAGCAGTTCAAACAGCAAATTGGTTGCACAAAAACAAATCATGCTTTAAGAAAAATGCTTATGATCAAATAGTTAGGAAGGGAACTAGAAGAAGTGGGACTCACAAAGAGGAATTTCTTTTCAGCACTGTAATAAATGTCAGGCAGAGTGGTGGCATAGAGTGCTGGAATTTGTAACAGTACTGAACTCCCCAAACTTGAAATACTGAATTCTATTTTCCACTCTGGCTCTTTGGTTGCTGACTAATGCAAAAAATGAAACCAATTTTTGTTTATTAGGCTAATTTTCACAGGTGTTTTATTGAACTAGAATTAAAACCAAAGAAATAAAATAATATTTTTATTTTTTCTGTTTACTTCCTAAATATGCACAGATTTCTTCAGTGATTAGGTGGGAAAGAATGACTTTGGTAAAAAAAAAACTACCGGGGTCATGTAGCCTCAAAATGTCACAAGTTCAAGATTATGAAACAGAAGCCAAAGAATCAAGTGGCCTTTGATTGTTCTTAGTAGGTTTTCCTTCTTGGAAAATCTATTTTAGCACTGAAATAAGACAAAATACTTTGATTTATCTTGCTTTTGCCCTCCTAGTACTCTCTCACAAAATTGCAGTTTAAGGCTTGAAAGCTTTGAGAATAGAATTCTAGATCTTTTCAGTTTCCTTGTTTTGTTTTATTTGTTTTTGTTTTTTTCCATGGGCAGGCATCAGGAATCGAACCCGGGTCTCCAGCATGGCAAGTTTCCTTGTTTTGAAGCAGATAATTATACATTCTATCATTGCATTACTTTAAATAAAAGCTTGTATTTCATAAGATGATTAATTTTGGATTAGAACATGCAATGTTGTTTTATTGTGGTAAACATATAACACAAAGTTTCTCATCGTAACTATTTTTAAGTGTTTTAACATTTTCACATTCAGTGGAATGAATCACAGTCACAATGCCATGCTGCCATCACCACCATCCATTACCAAACGTTTTCATGACTTCAAACAAAACTCTGTACCTATTAAGCAGAAATTCCCTGTTCTCCCTCCCCCGACTTCTGGAAACCTCTCATCTATTTTCTGTCTCTATTAATTTGCTTATTTTATAGAAATGGAATCCTATAATATTTGTCTTTTTGTATCCGGTTGATTTCACTCAACATAATGCTCTTACGGTTCACCATGCAGTAGCATATATCGGAACTTCATTTCTTTTTATGGCTGGATAATATTCCACTGCATGTATTTACCACATTTTCTTTATCCTTCATCTGTCCATGAACACCTAGGTTGTTTCCATCTTTTGGCTATCGTGAATAATGCTTCTATGAACGTTGGTATACAAGTATCTGTTTGGGTTCCTTCTTTCAATTATTTTTTGGATACCTAGAAGTGGAATTTCTGGCTCACATGATAATTCCATGCTTAGCTTTTTGAAGAACCACCAAACTGTTTTCCACAGTGGCTGTGCCATTTTACAATCCCCCAAAACACAATATTTTGACCATATATCCTAAAGGTAGGGAACAGGGACACAGGCTTCATCAAGTCCACTTAGCAAGAAAGTATTTCAATGCATCTTTTATAAAATGTCTTACGTATATTACATGAACAGATTCAACAAGGCTGTCAATAGAGCTTATGTTGAGACAATAGAGTCATGTATGACTACTGTTTGTTAGCATAACTAGCGGTATTAAAACTACTGAATGAGCTGCCATATCTAATGCAGACGGAGATTTTTACTGAATGATTAAAAGATGTTCTAACATTTGGAAAAATATCCCAAAATACAGCTTGAGATATGTGGATATGATTCAGATAGAATTATCTCTTAAAAGGTTTATATTATTTTAATAAATATTAAGTGTTCAGACTTTGGTGATAGAGCAAATCTGTAGTTTTTAGCTCTTCCTGGTGAGTTTTCCACTTCGGCCTGTTTCCTGTGAAAACTTAACTCCCTTTGTAGATAAATACACAGTAAACCTAATATTTGTGTTGTAGTAAATATGTTGCCCTACAAATAAGTGCCACTGACATTTTCTAATTCTTCTTTTCATCTGTATATGGTCAGTGGAGTTTAACTGCATTTAGTTTTGATATTCCATATGGCAACAAGCTCATGTCCTAGTATGTATAATTCTTTCTCCATAATGCGTAACAGGTCAAATTGTTGTAATTATATACACATACTGACAACTGTCTCAAAGTTCTGCACTATTTTTCATTCCCTGATCAATATGGTTTGTGACAAACCAAATTTACTAATGCCAAGTGGAAGACGTAGATTGTGTTTTTGTATTTCATGGGTTGGATTTTCCTATAGGCTGTTGGCATAAGATACAGAAAATTATGAAGGTACAAATCATACACCAACATGCCTGAAAGCTATATTTCAGGGATGATATTGGCACAAAACTGAAAATATAGGATTGATTTTCCTTGTGTTCAGAGACATAGTTTTATATTCTTTATTTGAATGTAAAATTATATAAGTATTATTATATATTTTTTCCATTTTGACTTTATTTTGTGTTGTGGTCCCATCTTTCACTTCTATTCAAGTTTTTCTCTCCGCTTCTCTTTATCAAGCCAGACTAACCCCAAATTTGGAAGTCTGCTTAAAATCCTTAGGCTGAACATTTTAATACTATGTTCTACAAAATGGAATATTGGGTGCATTTCATTGGACTAAAAACAAAAAATTAGAACAGCTTCTTAAATAGGAATTATCCATTCTTGTGTCAGCTTAAATCTGTACATCATTTGAGAGCAATTATTCCATTTTCATATTAATTAAACCAAATTTTTAAATGTAATTTTATTGAGATATATTCACATACCATGTAATCATCCAAAGTGTACAATCAATGGCTCACAGTATCATCATATAGCTATGCATTTATCACCACAATCAGTTTTTGAACACCTTCATTACTCAAAAAAAAAAAAACTACATGTAAAAATGAAATTAAAAGTAAAAATGAAAAAGAACACCCTAAACATCTCATACCTCTTATCACTCACCTCCCTCATTATTTATTTATTTATGGCCCTTATTTTTTTACTCATCTGTCCATACACTGGATAAAGTGAGCGTCAGCCAGAGGGTTTTCACAATCACACAGTCACACTATAAAAGCTATGTAGTTATACACTCATCTTCAAGAATCAAGGATCCTGGAATACAGATGAACAATTTCAGGTATTTCCTTCTAGCTATTCTAATCCACTGAAAACTAAAAGGAGATATCTACATAATGCATAAAAATAACCTCAGAATGACCTCTCAGCTCTATTTGAAATCTTTCAACCACTGAAACTTTATTTTGTTTCCTTTCTCTTCCTCCTTTTGGTCAAGAAGGTTTTCTCAATCCCCTGATTCCTGGTCCAGGCTCATCCCCAGGAGTCAAGTCCCATGTTACTAGGGAGATTTACACCCCTGGGAGTCATGTCCTATGTAGAAGGGGAGGGTAGTTTATCTGCCAGGTTAGCTTAGAGAGAGCCCACATTTGAGCAACAAAAGAAGTTCTCCTTGGGTGACTCTTAGGCATAATTATAATGGGCTTAGCTTCTCCTTTGCAGGAATAAGTTTCATAAGTGCAAGCTCCAAGATCGAGTGCTTAGCCTATTTAATTAGTAGTCCCCAATGTCGGCAGGGCTCTCAGGATTTCCTCAGGTGGGGAAGTTTAATATTTCAATATTTTTTTCCCAGTCCCCCAAGGGGGCTTTGTGAATACTGTTTTATTCTCTGCCCAAAATACTCTGGGATGTATCAGGGCATCACAGTAACCTATATAAACCAACAAGATCTCATGCCTTATTCAAGGTTCCATGTATTTATGGCGCTTGAATAAACTGACCATACAAATCAAATTAGATAACATGCTACAGAAAGATAAGTTTTGCATCAAATAAACATCTCTTCCTTTGGTCTCACACAGAAGTTGAAGTTTTCAAACTTCAATATCATTCTTACTCTTTAGTCTGATTTACCTTAGTCCTAACCAGATCTGCTTCATTCATATTTCTAATTGAAGTCTGATCTATATATATATTTTCATGTTCTCATCCTTTTTTAATCAGACCAGGATTAGGGGGTGAAGAGTATTGAATGCAGCAGGGCTCAACAATTCTATCAAAGTAAAAAAGTTCTTAAGAATACAATGATGGCATAATACGTTACTCTTATAGTACAAATCTTCGAATCAAAGATTTTGTTTTACAGAAAATGTCTATAAGACTCTAAACAAAAATATTAAGATACACTGAAGACCAGCAAGTTTAAAAAAAAAGCACTTATCAAAATATTTAACTGTCCTCTTTTTACGAAGCTTTTACAAACAGATTCAGTCTTCACTGAATAAATCAGTTTTAGTTTCTTCATTGTCCTCCATCTATCTTTTAGCATGACGCTTGTTCGATTGTTGAATTTATAATGTCATAGTATTTTAGACCAATTTCCTTCCCCATATTTCTTCATGCCAGATCACAGATTCTTGTCTTCTTCTCAAAGCCATGCTGTTTTTTCCTAGATTGATGCTTTTCAGAAGATACTGGCCGATTGTTTAAAATATGAAGTGTCTTGCTTCCAGGGGTTCTTTTATAGTTTTCTTCTTTCTTTCGCTTCGAAGAGCTCCCGCTCTTTCCTCTTTCTTCTCAAGATTTTGTTGTTAGCTTCCATGTTTAAACCTAGATAAGAAGAAACTTTTGTGGGACCTCAATAAGGATACTGTACCCCCTGAGGATTCAGGTACCACAGACTGTTTGTCACTAACACTTTTTCCTATATGCAAATTAGCTTGTTTCCATTTCAGTATTTTACTATTAGGTTTATCCTGAGAAGTTACTGTGTTTGATCTTTTACTTTCCACTACTTTTGCTGCTGCCTTCATTAGAAAGGCTGATGACTTTTCACACAGCACAAAATTCACGTCTTAATTTTCTCCATCATGTGGATATAACTGAAGTGTTGAAAAATAGAATGGAATGTATCTTTTTGAGAAATTATAGTAAGCAATTTCCTTTTTTAAAGGCGTATAAGAATTTGGGTTACCAAATATCCTTTTAAAAAAAGACTTCTTCTGCTTCCTTAAAACTACCGTTTTCCATACAAATAGCTATAGCCTTAATTAAATTCCTTATTTCTTCATAAAGCTTGTCATGTTCCTTTTCAATTGAATCCCACATCATAAGGGCTGATTCCAAGTGTATAATTCGTTCATCACTTTCAAACTGTTCATCCGGAGTTTTTCCTGCTGCAATTCTTGTCAAAAACTGACAAATGCATATGGTTCTCAGTTGATGGGCTGTTAGACGGGCTAATCCATGGATAATGGCTACAGTAATGCTGCTCTGCCCTAGGCTGGCGGGCGGGGCTGGAATGGAGAAGCCGGTGGTGAGTTACCTATCAACACCCTGGAGGGCCGTCGCGGGTCCCGTGGACGTCCTCGCAGCGGTGGCCACGGAAAGCCCGGCACAGAGAGAGGCAGAGGAGGTGCAGCGTCCAGCCGGCAGCCACGGCCTGGGCCTCGGCCTCGCCCACCAGGCCCGTGTCTTCATCCTCCTCAGAGGGGCCCACCTGCGTCAGGCTCTGCAGGAGGCCCTGACAATCAAGCGGCACCTGGTGTCCCTCCCGTTTCTACTATCGCCTCCTCGGGTCCGCACACACCCTCGCGGCTTGACGCCGCCGGGGCGGCCTCCTCTGCCAGGTTTAGTCGCTCCCGCCGGTTCTACTCCTTCCCGCGCTGGGTGGCAATTCAGTTTGATGTATTTTTCAGTTTTTAAACAGTTGCTCTATGGGGTAATGCTGACTTTCATAGCTGAAGAACTCTAGCTCTGAGTCTCAGGTGTCACACAGATACCCAGAGTTCCAGGGACTGAGCAGGTTATATGTAAGTGCTCAGTATCTCAGAATTTAGAACTAACCGTTACAGCTCAGAAATAGATGTGACTGCTGTAAAAGCTTGCAGTCTAGGAACCTTTAACGCAAGTGCTGGAGGAAATGCGGAGCAGGATGTACTGTTCCCTCTTCACTGTTGGTCGGGAAGCGAATGGTGCAGCCCATCTGGAGGGCAGTGTGGTGGTTCCACAGGAGGCTAAGAATAGGGTTGTCGCATGATCCTGCAACCCCGTCATTAAGTGTATACTTGGAAGGACTGAAAGTAGCAACACAAATGGACATTTGCACGCTGGTGTTTACGGTGGCCATATTCACAGTTTGTAATGGATGGTGGTGGCCTAAGGACGTATTGGCTGAATGGAAGGGTGAACTGTGGTGTATACGTACAATAGAATACAGAGCAGCTGCAAGAAGAAATGCAATTGTGAGGCATGCAACTAAGTGAATAGATGTTAAGGATACTATGTTGAGCAAAGGAACTCAGAAAGGAAAAAATAAACATTATAACATTTCACTAATATGAACTAGCTATAATGTGCAAATGCTGAAATTTGAATCCGAGAGCATAGGTAATTAAATCAAATTTTACGTTGTGTGGTATAGTAAGTCTTCTGTGGTGCTTTTCATTTGTTCTGAGTATGAATAACCTTTGGATCGCTTGGGTAAATGTTTTGTTGCTTTTTATTGGAAACTTGCTTTTAAACAGGAAATGAGTAGGGGCAGGGAGAGAACCTGCCTTGCAATAAACAAAGAAAACAAACCAACAAAAACAAATTACTTAAGAATAGACATTTTCTCAAAAACTGTTTGCTGCTCTATATTAATTTTACATAAACTGCTTCAGCCGTGGCACTTTGTTAGATGACTCAAATATACTGACTTATGGACAGGTTTCACCATCAAAAGTAATTTGTATGAAAGAAGTAAAAAGAAATACTTTTTTAAAAATAGTTTCAGTAGCCTTGATCAACTAAGAGGCTAGAGTTTAGGAATCCATGGCTTTATGCTCTAGTCATTTAAGATAATAGCTGAGTCTCTATACTGTACAGAGTGTAATGCATGTCCACACTAGGTGTGCCATAAATGTTTGACAGCAACATATTCATGGGTAGCAAGACCAGTGGTTCTCCTAGGGTGGCAGAGTAAGTTTGGGAGCTAATTGTAGAAATGATGCAACAAGAAAAGTACCAGAGGAAGAGTTTACAGCACCTATATCACCAAATAGTTATTTACCCTGAAGGAAAGGATGCAGGTCCTCAATACTTTATGCACATTTTCAAGATCCAAAAAACAGGTTACTTTTCTCCCTAATTCCTTTGTTGCATATCCAGACCTTAGCTGAACTCGTTTGAACTCACGCTCTTTATTTATCCTATTTAGTGTGAATATTTGCATATTTTGCTTCAGAAACTGTTGTGTTTGAATAAGGGATCCTCCTTTAGACTCTGCTGGAGGGTTATATAATATACAAAAAGTGCACTTAAATACCTTACATATTAAAATACACACAATTCTGAATTCCAAAACACTTTTGGGCTCAAGGCTTGGGATAAGAATTTATGAGCCTGTATTTACTTTGTGAGTTATTGGGATTCTTACAGTTTATTTTCCCATTTGTCATTCATTCTCTCTTTTCTGAGGCTCAGTCAACTCACAAAAGCTTGCACAGGAGCTTTTCTTCTAAAGGGCAAGTGCTACTACCCTCTCCATTCTTTGCCCACAATGATGGTGCTGAGTCACTCCCCATCATCAGTCATTAATCCCCACTGTGACTTGGTTCTCTGGAAGTGGTGCTGTCTGTAGTTAGTCTACATGGGAAAGCCCTAGGGACAGGCTGGACTAGATAAGCACTCAGCATGCCAGTTGGTTCATGGTGATATGTCTGGGACGGAGTGAGCAGTATGTGCATTGAGAAGTTTTCTCTGTGGAATTGTTTAATAGAACCTATCATTTGAGTTTTATTCGATTCAGGCATTCACCATCTGGAGATCCAAGGATGAGAACCCAGTTACTTATCTGTCTTTTACCAAAGTATGGTCCTCTTGTATCAGTGAAGAAATGTTATTTGGATAAATTAAACTTCTTCAAGCCAGATAGGTCTGATAGATTTACCATCTCTTTACATCTGGTTTTAACTAATTGTCCCAGATTGAGATTTGATAAGGATAGGTAAGGAATATAATTAAAATTAGTTTATTCTGTTCCTCATTAATAATTCTGGCTATGGAATAAGGGTGGTTGGGTTAGAGATGTTTAATGCTTTAAATTTGTCCATGAAATCTCTCTGTATACAATTGAATTGATATTTGGCAACCCAGAGAAGTAGTATTCAAAACCTGCCATGATAATCAAAACATAGGAGGAATGGAGTTTTGGGCTTGTTCTTATTTCTTCATGACTCTGCATTTTGAAAGGTCTAGAGAAAGCACTAGTTTTATCTAATTCTCTGATTATCTCTCCCCCTCTCCTTTATCCCTCACTCCTTTCTCTCTCTCTCTCCCGATTTTTCTTTCTGTCTCTCTCTCTCTCTCTCTATCTATTTATCTATCATCATCTATTGCTCACTCTCTCTGCCTGTCTATCTGATTATGTGTCAGTTCATCTGTCTCCTTTTCTTTTTTCCTATGCTAGGGAAATATGAAAACAGATGGGAATGGTGAGAAATAGGCATTTTCCACCACCTATTTAGTAACACTTACATCATTATTTTCATAATTTTAGCCTTATGAAGAGTAAAGCTTTCATATAGCAGTAATAGCAAGTCTAGAATTTCATTCTGAGAATCACTTGAATCATTTAGTTTTGATGTTGTGGAAATGAAATATAGTTTGTAAAGCACTTTAAATTCCTTGGATGATATCAATTGAATTGAAAGGTTTTAATTCTCTTTAATTAAATGAAATCTACTTGTATATTTTTCCTGAAATAAATTTTCCCAAATTATCCAATGTTGAATTTATTCAGATATTCTGTAAGGGAAGCTTCTGAACATTTCATTTAGAAGTGTTCATAAATCAAAAATTTTATTTTTTTCATCAAAATTCCTGTTTTGTTATGTTGACTCACATGGCTATTTTACCTATTCAAGTAACAATTAAATAAAATTCCAGTTCTACAGAATGTGGACATACACTTTTTTTGAATGTTTCTGAATATTTATATTCTGATTTGTATTGTGAAATGTGTTAAGGGAATCTTTTTGTTTTTATAAGCATATTATCAGCAAAAAACTAGAAGTTAAATTTAAAAAGAGTCGCAGTAAGGCCCTGCCCAGGACTTGGCTACTTAAATGGCAACTTTAGAGGGATGAGGAACCCAAGTTCAACTGTCCTTGAAACAACCAAGAGTAATGAGGGTGTCACTAAGAACTGCAGTCAGCCCAGGGAAGGACGCTCTTTGGGAAACTGAGAAAGTTAATGCCTTATGTTCTGGCTTGGGTTATGTACAGGGTCTTGTCTTATCTTTCATTCAAGATCTGAGAGGCACCCCGCCCCCCCCCCCCCCGCCCCCCATGGCCCTGGCTGCTTATCAAGGCTCCAGAATCTCCTGATGACTACAACGAAAAAGTTCATTGTTCCCAAGCAAGAGATGTAAATGTATGAACTGGGCTTGTGGGGGCTTGAATGGACGGCATGTGACTTGTATAAAAAGAGAGGTTGCTACTCAGCTCTTGGCTGGAACATACACAAGCCCAATCTTATTAGAGACTGTGGGGTTTTTTTGTTTGTTTGTTTTTTGGTTTTTTTTGCTGAAAGGAACAGGCAATCTAGAGTTTTTTTGATACAATTTTCTAATTTTAAATACTCTAGTGTTATTATTCAAGTTTTTCAGGGAAACAAATAAACAACATAGCAGCAGACTGGAGCTGATCTGTGAGTTACCTACTATGACTTCTGCCTTAAGTGGAACAGTTGAACCCAGAAAGAGATATTTAAATGATTCACCTTCTGTACTCAGTGATTTATATATCCCACAATCTAAAGCTTTGGGCATCTTTCTGGCTTAATAGAAATTACAGCTACCAGCTAGAAACTATTCTAATGTCACATTCAGTGCTTATGAAAGAGCGTCCTGGTTTTGATCACTCCTGATCATCAGAGGTCATTTGCACACTCTGTAAGAGGAAAGAGGTGATCATCAATTAATATGGTTTTGTGCTTTCCAGCTAAGCTCTCACTGCAGATTCTACCAATATAACCCTGCAACACATACTGCACTTGAACGAGAGGCAGTGCCAACAACATGAGGAAATCCCTCCAGAAGAGACAGACCAAAGAGAAGCTGAGTTAAAGTCCCCACAATGCCAACCACTGCTACTTGAAAATGAAAAGGTACCTGAGAGACAATGAAAATTTACAATGATTTCAGACCCACTTGGCTTCTCTCTCTTCCCAAGAAATAAAGTAGTCTCATTTCGGGTGATTTGCTATGGGTTGTGTAACAATCACTCATTTAAGAACTGGACTACATTTCAGATTAGTTACTGTCAACCCATAGTGATCTGGATCACCTGAATTTTATGGTTATGCATCTGTATGGCATGAATCCTATAGACACAGATAGTGTTGCAGAATGCAAAGTAAGGGGTTCATTTATTTATTTTTTTATTCCAACAAATGATTTCTGAGTTTTGTCTAAGTATTAGAAATGGAAAGATGATTCTGATGCAATCCTTGTCATAAAAACTATACAGTCTAATGAAGATAGAAACATAAGCAGCAAACAAAATGTAAAGCACTAAGTGTATGATAAAGTTATGTACTAGTCCATCAGCAATCCTGATGATTCTACTTCAATAAGTATCTAGAATCTATCCACATATTTCCATTGCCACTGCCTTCACTCTAGTCCAAGACCCTATGATCTCTCTTGGGCTCCTGCCGTAGCATCTTAGAAGAAGAGAAATGCTGGACTCCTTTAGAGACAAGAATTACAAGAGAGGAAGAAGATTGCCAGAGTAGGCCTGACTAAGGCTTGGGGTTTCCAGGTACACAATGAGGCAGGTGCTCAATCTCCCTCATGCAACTACCCTCACACCTGGAGTTTCCATGTATTCTAGGAAAAAGAGGCTGTGGTACAAAGAATGAACTTGTTCCTTTGAGCTCACCTGCTTTACAGAAGAAACCCACCCTGAAAGAACAAGTCATGAGAAGTGGGAAACTTCCTCTGTCAGGGGAGGAGGAAGAGGAACATCTGGGGGCTTAGGTTCAGAGGAGCTTGTCAGCAGCTGGTGCAATGGCCTACGGGAAGAAGAACAGAAGTCAGTTGAACAGAAAGATGATGGGAGCCACAAGCTCTGCCGCAGAGGAATTTAGAGCTATCGGCAGGCCAATTATTCTATGTGCAATAACTTCCAATTGCTACTGCCAGAAATTCTCAGAGAAAGTCATGCATACTATGTGTATTAGTTAGGGTTCTCTAGAGGAACAGAATCAACAGGGAACACTTTCAAATATAAAATTTATAAAAGTGTCTCACGTGACTGCAGGAACACAGAGTCCAAAATCCACAAGGCAGGGTGTGAAGCTGACAACTCCAATGGATGGTCTGGATGAACTCCACAGGAGAGGCTCACCAGCCAAAGCAGGAATGGGACCTGTCTCCTTTGAGTCCTCCTTAAAAGGCTTCCCATGATTAGATTAAGCATCACTAATTGTAAAAGACACTCCCCTTTGGCTGATTACAAATGGAATCAGCTGTGGATGTAGCTGACGTGATCATGACCTAATCCTATGAAATGTCCTCACTGCAACAGACAGGCCAACACTTACCCAATCAGATAAACAGCTATCACAACTTGGCCAAGTTGACACATGTCCCTAACCATGACAGTCCACCCCTTGTCAACTTGGCAGCTATATATATATCACCTTAAACCATACCTAATTTCCAAATGAAAACAATAAAGCACACATTTTTCCCTTTTACCTGACAATACTCAATTGTCCTGCATATACTGGAAACACATTAAATCTCTCCAGAATAGGGTGCAAATCCTTGGACAACATTCATTCTTATACTTGATATCTTACAACTTAAATAGTATAACGTGAACAAAACAGCATTACAGTCCTCGTTTCTGTAACTGATCACGTGATCGAAGTTCATATTTATCACTACCTTCTTCCACTACCCATTCCATGTTCCCTTTACCCTCAGCAAGCACTTCAACTGGCCGTGGTTCTTTGCCTGGTGGGGTGACCCAAACCTTCATTCCTGAAGTTTCAGAGCCATTAGTAGTCCTGCCTGGATTGTGTTGTTGCAGTTTTCCATTGATTTTATTATTGATCTGATAGTATTTCAGAAACTGGATAAAGTCAATCAGAAATAATGAGGTGTGTGTAGAGGGGGACTTACCAGCAATGGGAAGAGAACTTTCTCAGGTAGCACAAGTTTCCAATAGGGAAATGTTCTCTCAAATCTCCCTTTCCTGACCTAGAGGTGATTTACCAGGAGCTGTAGAGGAGCTCACAGCTGCAAGGAAATAGCAATCATTTATTGAGCACCTGTTAACTTCAAGGCCCTGCTCTATGTGTGTGTGGCACAAAAAGATGACTGGACAAGATCCGACCTCAAGGAGACCAGCATACGGGGGGTGGGGGCTGGGGGTGGGGTGGGGTGGACCAATAATGCCAAAAAGCTGAGACAAAACAAGTCAATGTTAGTCAGGCCCAAATAAAGGCACAATGGAGCTATCCAGGTTTCAAGGTCCTGAAGGCAGCCTGACTTTGAGATGACTGATTCGAGCACATAAAAATACATTGTTGAAGGCTGGCTTCTAAAGTAGATAAGCTGATTTTTCCAATGAATGAGACTTCTCGTGCTTTCCTGACAAGTTCCACGAATTTAAAGTGTATAGATTCTGACTTTGTTTACTTGTTTTTTTACTTTTAATTTTAATTAAAAAAATACATTTTTTACTTTAGTTGGTTTAAAAACACTCAATTTTATTAAAGAGGTAATCTATGACTTTTGATTATCTACTGTATTTGACTGATCCCTGCTGTATTTTCTTAAATCAGAAGAAACCACAGAGACTGGCACATGGGGTAATGTTCCTGCCCATGGGTACATTTATTTCTCCTCCTGCAAAAACATTTTTTAATTTGTACGTTTAATCACTATCATTTTATACTCTAGGCATTCCTAGATTATACCATCTCAATCTTTATCGTCTGTTTCCTTCTGATTTCATTTGTGCCCCAGCACTCCTCCCTCTATCATTCTCACATTCAGCTTCAGTGTACTAACATTACTGTATTACCGTTAGGCAGTATTGTGCTATCCATTTGTGAATTTTTACAATCAGTCCATGGGTACATTTAGAGGTGTGTCAATACCTTATACCACTCCCAAAGCTTAATAGGCTTTTTCATGGAAAATCCTTCCTCTTTCACGAACCCAGAATACTGAGCATTAAGGATGGCGTAATTGGGAATAAAAAGCCTCAGATCTGATAGAACAAAGGCATCCTGTGCCAGTTATGTGCTTATCACCGATCCCCACAACTCTGCAGAGAGGTGAGTATTAAATGAATCCCATTTGATGGATGATAAAGGAGGCATATAGAGACTAACTTGCCCAAAGGCACAAAACTACAAATAATGGTCTGGAATCAGAACCTAGATTTGTCTTATCCCTCAGGCCAGTGCTTTTTCCACCAGACCATGCTCACTGAGTTTTTGAGCCACACTGGGTGTACAAATCCTATGTGGAATTGAGGGAAGGAAATAACCAGCCATCTATAGTCCCATGAATAGACATCCAGACGGCAGTGGCTGCCAGTCTGGTACCAAAATCAGGGGACTGGCTGGCACCAGAAGTGGAAACCCTACCAACTTCACTTACTAAAACACATGTTACTGAATGTATGTGTTTTTCCCAACAAATGATGTAATTACATCAATTTAAAAACCTGTTATGCCCCATGCATTTTGGTTTCCATGAATTTCATAGGGACACAAATGAAATTGATTGTCACAGGTGGTGTTTTCAATGTACAATTTATTCACTGCTCTTCAAGCCTGCGATCCTCTGGAGCTTGTTCAACCCCGAGTCTTGGAGCAGATTAGCAGATCTGAGCGCAGGGGGTTGACTTGGAGGCTAGGGAGACTGGCCTGACAGTCGGCCTTGGTCTGGTTCCTACGGATGATTTCAGACCTGTGTTAATGTGACCATAACACCTAGGGAAGCTTCTGGGACCCAAACAGGCTCCCTGGATCCTTGGGGCTAGGAATGAAGCTCCTGGGCACGGCCAGGGCCTAGACCCCAATGGAGTCCCTCCATGAAACTGGGCAGGGAGGAGAACCAGCTTGTAGTCGCCACCCTTTTATGTCTATGCATAAGAGACATAATCTTTAAAATTTTTTAAATAAAGATTAAAAAGTTTAAAAGCTTTGTATTATATATTTTCAACCATATGTAAAATTAGAGAGATTAGTTTAAAGAACCCTGTATTTTTGTTGGATTTATCTCCCATCCTCTGACACGCAAATGCCTTACCAGTAAATCTAGAGTAGTTGCTACTTCTTGCTCACTAGGTCCAATCAACATGATATCATCACTATAATGGACCAGTGTGATGTCTTGTGGGAGGTAGAAACGATCAAGGTCTCTGCGAACAAGATTATGACATAGGGCTGGAGAGTTGATATACCCCTGAAGTAGGACAGTGAAAGCATATTGCTGACCTTGCCAGCTGAAAGCAAACTGTTTCTGGTGGTCCTTACTAATAGCTATTGAGAAAAAAGCATTTGTCAGATCAATTGCTACATACCAGGTACCAGGGGATGTATTGATTTGCTCAAGCAATGATACTACATCTGGAACAGCAGCTGCAATTGGAGTTACCACCTGGTTGTGTTTACGATAATCCACTGTCATTCTCCAAGACCCATCTGTTTTCTGCACAGGCCAAATAGGAAAGTTGAACAGGGATGTGGTAGGAATTACCACCCCTGCATCTTTCAAGTCCTTAAGAGTGGCAGTAATCTCTGCAATCCCTCCAGGAATTCAGTATTGCTTCTGATTTACTATTTTGCTTGGTAGGGGCAGTTCGAGTGGCTTCCACTTGGCCTTTCCCACCATAATAGCCCTCGCTGCATGAGTTAGAGAGCCAACGTGGGGATTCTGCCAGTTGCTCAGTATGTCTATGCCAATTATACATTCTGGAACTGGGGAAATAACTACAAGATGTGTCCAGGGGCCCACTGGATACACTGTGAGACAGACCTGAGCTAAAACTCCATTGATCACCTGGCCTCCATAAGCCCCCACTCTGACTGGTGGTCCAGAGTGACATGTTGGGTCTTCTGGAATTAATGTCACTTCTGAACCAGTGTCTAATAATCCCTGAAATATCTGATCATTTCCTTTTCCCCAATGCACAGTTACCCTGGTAAAAGGCCATCGGTCTCCTTGGGGAAGACTTAGAGGAAGATTAACAGTATAAATTTGTGGCAGTGTAACAGGTTTCTCCCCCAAAGGGACCTGACCTCCCATTCATTCAAGGGGCTATGGGTCTGTAAACTGTTTCAAATCTGGAAATTAATTAAGGGGCATGACTCTGTGTTTCTGTATTCAGGTTAGACTTCTGTTCGCTTGACCTAGAACTCTTTTGTTTATACAGCTCCAACAAGAATTTAGTAGACTGCCATTCTATTGTATTTCTAGGTACCCCATGATTTACTAGCCAATGCCACAAATCTTTGCATGTCATATAATTTTGACGCTTCCTTTGAGTTTGCTGTCTATTATAATAGCCACATCTACCCTGTCTTTGATGATTAAGTGCTGCCACCTAGCTTCTGCCAACTCGGGATCCTGTCATCCCCATTGTGTTTAAGGATTCCAGCTGAGTGACAGCAGTTCCTACAGTAATATCTGACCTACAGAGAAGTGCAACCACAGAGCTCTTTAGGGATGTTGGTGCTAGTCTCACAAATTTATTTCTCACTGTTCTGGTAAAAGGTGCATCCTCTGGACATTCCTGGGGTGTAAGAGCAGGCTTTGCATGATAAATCCACTCTAACATTCCAATCTCTCTGAGCTTCTCAATCACCTCATCTACATTATACCAGGGCAGTTCTGGTATTTCAACCTCAGGTAATGTTGGCCACCTTTTGATCCATGTTTCAACCAACCACCCAAACAAGCTGTTAACACCTTTTTTTAACCCCTTGAGCTATAACATTGAATGCAGAATCTCTGCTTAGTGGGCCCATATCAATAAATTCAGCCTGATCCAGCCTTATATTCCTCCCATCATTATCCCATACTCTTAAAATCCATTGCCACACATATTCCCCTGATTTCTGTCTATATAAATTGGAAAACTCACACAGTTCTTTTGAAGTATAATGTACCTCCTCATGTGTGATACTTTGTACCTCACCTTTAGGGGCCTGTTGGGACTTTAGTCTAGTTATAGGTCTGGAAGAAATGAGGGGTGGTGGGGGTGGGTCATGAAAAGAATTAGAAATACCTTCCAAGCCATTTGCTTCAGGGCTTTCATTTGCAGTTTCATCTGGTGAAACGGGATTAATCACTCTAGCATTAATCTCTTCAGGAGGAGGTTGGGTGGCCAATTCCTCAAAGCAGGCTGGAGGTGGGGCGGCTATGTCCTCAGGGCAGACTATTACAGGGTTATCTAGAGAAGACTCAGCATGGCCTAGGGTTTCAACCTCTCCCCCAACATCATTATTAATCCATATGTCACCATCCCATTTTTCAGGGTCCCACTCCTTTCCAATCAATGCCCTTACTTTAACGGCAGACACCATGCAAGACTGAGATTTCAGTTTATGTTGTAAAGTTGCTACTCTAACAATAAGATTCTGAGTCTGATTTTCAGAGATCTCAAGTCTACGGCTACAGGAAATAAGATTTTCCTTCAGGATACTCATAGAAGCATCTACATCTTTCAGACGGCGCTTAAGCTTCTCGTTTGAAGACTTAAACCCATCCCTTTCACCCCTTAATGTAGCCAGTGTATCTAACAACAACCAACCAACATCTCTATAACTCTTATTTCTACAAAACTCTGTAAAGGTGTCAAAAACATTATTCCCCAGAGTCTGGCTTCATACAAGAGAAGCATTAGGAGAATCAAATGTAGCCAGTGTATCTAATCCCTTAATGTAGCCAGTGTATCTAACAACAACCAACCAACATCTCTATAACTCTTATTTCTACAAAACTCTATAAAGGTGTTAAAAACATTATCCCCCAGAGTCTGGCTTCATACAAGAGAAGCATTAGGAGAATTGAATGATGATATTTTGACTATTTCCTTTGCCAACTCACTCCATGGACCATGGATTGGGAGTGTCATTCTGATTATGGGAATCAGAGTCCTTAGTGTCTCTGAGTCCAGTCAGAGTAGAAAACCATTCATAAAATCCCATTTTTAAGACTCTGTTTTTTAAGAATCACTCCTGGTACCAAGATGTATTAGTTGGGGTTCTCTAGAGAAACAGAATCAACAGGGAACACTTGCAAATATAAAATTCATAAAAGTGTCTCATGTGACCACAGGAATGCAGAGTCCAAAATCCACAGGGCAGGCTGTGAAGCCAACAACTCCGATGGATGGTCTGGATGAACTCCACAGGAGAGGCTCACCAGCCAAAGCAGGAATGGGACCTGTCTCCTCAGAGTCCTCCTTAAAAGGCTTCCCGTGATTAGATTAAGCATCACTAATTGTAGATGACACTCCCCTTTGACTGATTACAAATAGAATCAGCTGTGGATGCAGCTGACATGATCATGATCTAATCCTGTGAAATGTCCTTATTGCAACAGACAGGCCAACGCTTACCCAATCAGATAAACAGGTACCACAACTTGGCCAAATTGACACATGTCCCTAACTATGACACTACATATGAAGCATCCTTAGGAATTCAGTAGAAATTTTAATAAGGGAGATACTGAGGTGAGACTTAGAAAAGCAAGAGGAGAATCAAAATGTGAAGATGTATGTGTTGTAGCAAATGGGGGGAATAATCAAGAATAAGTTTTAGAAATAATGTCCAAAATTTAAAATTAACTATGTTTAGGTATTTTTCCTTATGAAGTGATGGATGTTACACTCATATCATCCTAAATCCATAACAACATGTTTCAGGTGGGCTGTCAGCATTTCCCAGCATTTGAAAACACACCCAATAGCTCCCATCCTAAACCAAACCAAACCAAATCAACTGACAAACAAAAATCCCACAAGTGTTCTTTTTATTTCCACATCTCATTACGGCTATGGCTCCATCTTTCTGTTTCATTATAGGCAAAGTTTTAGGCAGATTGTCTACAAACTCTTTTTCAACATCCTTACTCCTTTTCACTTTCTTATCCCTCCATTCCACTTTCCTCTCTTACCCTTTTTTCTCAATATAAGACATACATATATGCAAGATAGTAAGTAAAGCATTATGTGCAGTTTCAATAATAAAAAGAACACTGATGTAATTACCATCCAAGTCACAAACCAGAGATTGCCAGCAATCCAGAAGCTTGGACGATTATTCATCCCTCCTCTTAGAATCACTAGTTTGCCTCTTATGATAATAATGTTCTTCCTTTTTTGTTTTTATTTTACCATGTGTGGTGGGTTGAATTATATACCCAAATTTAGAACATTCTTAGTTTTAATTCCTGTGGGTATGAACCCATTGTAAATAGGAGCTCTAGAAGATCTGTTGTTTAGTTGAAGTGTGGCCCAACTGAATGAGGCTGGGTCTTAATCTGAATTACTAGGTCCTTTATATGCAGAAATAGTCAATGGAAGTTGCAGGGAGGAGCCTGAAGTGGACGTCTAGGGAACCAGAAGAGAAGGGAGAAGACAGTGCCACAGGAGAGGCAGGGATACAAGCCAAGAAACCCAGCAACAGAATGTTACAGACTTTGGGGAGAAAGCATTGCCTTGCTGATACCTTGATTTTGGACTTCTTTCTCCTAGCCTCAAAACCAAGAGTAAATAAGATCGCCTTGTTTAAGCCCATCGAGTGGTATTGGGATAACCGCTCTGGAAAATTTTAAGACACTGTGTTACCATCTATGGGTAGATTCCTAATCCACATTGTGTAGTTTTTCCTAATCCTAAATTTATATAAATGGAATCATACATTGTTCTTTCTTTTGGATCTTGCTTCTTTCACCCAGCATTATGTTTATGTGATTCATTAATGTTGTATGAAGTTATCGTCTATATTTTATTAAATAACTAGAGCAGATTTATCAGTTTTATTACTGATGGGCACTTGGATGATTTCCACCTATTGGCTATTGCAAAAATATGTTGCTATGAATATTCTTTCATCTTTGTACACACATGCAAGAGTATAATTTCTATTGCTCTATCTCCAAACTCCAAGTTCAGTGCTTCTTAGCTGTGTCCAATCTGCTGATAAATTCACTTAAGGAATTTTTCATCTCCTACATCATGTGGTTTTTTTTCTTTATTTTGAACATTTTTATTTTATTCTTTTTAGAATTCCTATCCTCTTGCAGAAATTTCCCATGTTCACACATACTGATAATCTTTCCCACTAGATTGTTTAGCATATTAATCATAGTTTTATTTTAAAGTCCCTAATTAATAGTACCTTCATCTAGGCCATCTCTGAGTTTGGTTGTATTGTTTGCTTTATCTTTTTTATTTTTTAAATTTATTTTATTTTTTTTATTAATTAACGGAAAAAAAGAAATTAACCCAACATTTAGAAATCATACCATTCTACATATGCAATCAGTAATTCTTAACATCATCACATAGATGCATGATCATCGTTTCTTACTACATTTGCATTGGTTTAGAAGAACTAGCAACACAACAGAAAAAGATATAAAATGTTAATATAGAGAAAAAAAATAAAAGTAATAACAATAGTAAAAAAAAAACACATACAACAAGACAGACAAAAAAACCAAAACAACAAAAACAAAAAACAAACATCCAAACAAACAAAAACCCCCTATAGCTCAGATGCAGCTTCATTCAGTGTTTTAACATAATTACTTTACAATTAGGTATTATTGTGCTGTCCATTTTTGAGTTTTTGTATCTAGTCCTGTTGCACAGTCTGTATCCCTTCAGCTCCAATTGCCCATTATCTTACCCTGTTTCTAACTCCTGCTGGACTCTGTTACCAATGACATATTCCAAGTTTATTCTCGAATGTCGGTTCACATCTGTGGGACCATACAGTATTTGTCTTTTAGTTTTTGGCTAGATTCACTCAGCATAATGTTCTCTAGGTCCATCCATGTTATTACATGCTTCATAAGTTTATCCTGTCTTAAAGCTGCATAATATTCCATCGTATGTATATACCACAGTTTGTTTAGCCACTCTTCTGTTGATGGACATTTTGGCTGTTTCCATCTCTTTGCAATTGTAAATAACGCTGCTATAAACATTGGTGTGCAAATGTCCGTTTGTGTCTTTGCCCTTAAGTCCCTTGAGTAGATTCCCAGCAATGGTATTGCTGGATCATATGGCAATTCTATATTCAGCTTTTTGAGGAACCGCCAAACTGCCTTCCACAGTGGTTGCACCATTTGACATTCCCACCAACAGTGGATAAGTGTGCCTCTTTCTCCGCATCCTCTCCGGCACTTGTCATTTTCTGTTTTGTTGATAATGGCCATTCTGGTGGGTGTGAGATGATATCTCCTTGTGGTTTTGATTTGCATTTCTCTAATGGCCAGGGACATCGAGCATCTCTTCATGTGCCTTTTGGCCATTTGTATTTCTTCTTCTGATAGGTGTCTGTTCAAGTCTTTTTCCCATTTTGTAATTGGGTTGGCTGTCTTTTTGTTGTTGAGTTGAACAATCACTTTATCAATTCTGGATACTAGACCTTTATCTGATATGTCATTTCCAAATATTGTCTCCCATTGTGTAGGCTATCTTTCTACTTTCTTGATGAAGTTCTTTGATGCACAAAAGTGTTTAATTTTGAGGAGCTCCCATTTATTTATTTCCTTCTTCAGTGCTCTTGCTTTAGGTGTAAGGTCCATAAAACCGCCTCCAATTGTAAGTTTCATAAGATATCTCCCAACATTTTCCTCTAACTGTTTTATGGTCTTAGACCTAATGTTTAGATCTTTGATCCATTTTGAGTTAACTTTTGTATAGGGTGTGAGAGATGGGTCTTCTTTCATTCTTTTGCATATGGATATCCAGTTCTCTAGGCACCATTTATTGAAGAGACAGTTCTGTCCCAGGTGAGTTGGCTTGACTGCTTTATCAAAGATCAAATATCCATAGATGAGAGGGTCTATATCTGAGCACTCTATTCGATTCCATTGGTCGATATATCTATCTTTATGCCAATACCATACTGTTTTGACCACTGTGGCTTCATAATATGCCTTAAAGTCAGGCAGCGCGAGACCTCCAGCTTCGTTTTTTTCCCTCACGATGTTTTTAGCAATTCGGGGCACCCTGCCCTTCCAGATAAATTTGCTTATTGGGTTTTCTATTTCTGAAAAATAAGTTGTTGGGATTTTGATTGGTATTGCATTGAATCTGTAAATCAATTTAGGTAGGATTGACATCTTAACTATATTTAGTCTTCCAATCCGTGAACACGGTATGCCCTTCCATCTATTTAGGTCTTCTGTGATTTCTTTTAACAGTTTTTTGTAGTTTTCTTTAAATAGGTTTTTTGTCTCTTTAGTTAAATTTATTCCTAGGTATTTTATTCTTTTAGTTGCAATTGTAAATGGGATTTGTTTCTTGATTTCCCCCTCCACTTGTTCATTACTAGTGTATAGAAATGCTACAGATTTTTGAATGTTGATCTTGTAACCTGCTACTTTGCTATACTCATTTATTAGCTCTAGTAGTTTTGTTGTGGATTTTTCTGGGTTTTCGACGTATAGTATCATATCGTCTACAAACAGTGATAGTTTTACTTCTTCCTTTCCAATTTTGATGCCTTGTATTTCTTTTTCTTGTCTAATTGCTCTGGCTAGAACCTCCAACACAATGTTGAATAATAGTGGTGATAGTGGACATCCTTGTCTTGTTCCTGATCTTAGGGGGAAAGTTTTCAATTTTTCCCCATTGAGGATGATATTAGCTGTGGGTTTTTCATATATTCCCTCTATCATTTTAAGGAAGTTCCCTTGATTTCCTATCTTTTGAAGTGTTTTCAACAGGAAAGGATGTTGAATCTTGTCAAATGCCTTCTCTGCATCAATTGAGATGATCATGTGATTTTTCTGCTTTGATTTGTTGATATGGTGTATTACATTAATTGATTTTCTTATGTTGAACCATCCTTGCATACCTGGGATGAATCCTAGTTGGTCATGATGTATAATTCTTTTAATGTGCTGTTCGATATGATTTGCTAGAATTTTATTGAGGATTTTTGCATCTATATTCATTAGAGAGATTGGCCTATAGTTTTATTTTTTTGTAATATCTTTGCCTGGTTTTGGTATGAGGGTGATGTTGGCTTCTTAGAATGAATTAGGTAGTTTTCTTTCCACTTCGATTTTTTTGAAGAGTTTGAGGAGAATTGGTACTAATTCTTTCTGGAATGTTTGGTAGAATTCACATGTGAAGCCGTCTGGTCCTGGACTTTTCTTTTTAGGAAGCTTTTGAATGACTAATTCAATTTCTTTACTTGTGATTGGTTTGTTGAGGTCATCTATTTCTTCTTGAGTCAAAGTTGGTTGTTCATGTCTTTCCAGGAACCTGTCCATTTTCTCTAAATTGTTGTATTTATTAGCGTAAAGTTGTTCATACTATCCTATTATTACCTCCTTTATTTCTGTGAGGTCAGTAGTTATGTCTCCCCTTCCATTTCTGATCTTATTTATTTGCATCCTCTCTCTTCTTCTTTTTGTCAATCTTGATAAGGGCCCATCAATCTTATTGATTTTCTCATAGAACCAACTTCTGGTCTTATTGATTTTCTCTATTGTTTTCATGTTTTCAATTTCATTTATTTCTGCTTTGATCTTTGTTATTTCTTTCCTTTTGCTTGCTTCGGGATTAGTTTGCTGTTCTTTCTCCAGTTCTTCCAAGTGGACAGTTAATTCCTGCATTTTTGCCTTTTCTTCTTTTCTGATATAGGCATTTAGGGCATTAAATTTCCCTCTTAGCACTGCCTTTGCTGCATCCCATAAGTTTTGATATGTTGTGTTTTCATTTTCATTTACCTCGAGGTATTTACTAATTTTTCTTGCAATTTCTTCTTTGACCCACTCGTTGTTTAAGAGTGTGTTGTTCAGCCTCCACATATTTGTGGATTTTCTGGCACTCTGCCTATTATTGATTTCCAACTTCATTCCTTTATAATCCGAGAAAGTGTTGTGTATGATTTCAATCTTTTTAAATTTGTTAAGACTTGCTTTGTGACCCAGCATATGGTCTATCTTTGAGAATGATCCCTGAGCACTTGAGAAAAAGGTGTATCCTGCTGTTGTGGGATTTAATGTCCTATAAATGTCTGTTAAGTCTAGCTCATTTATAGTAATATTCAGATTCTCTATTTCTTTATTGATCCTCTGTCTAGATGTTCTGTCCATTGATGAGAGTGGGGAATTGAAGTCTCCAGCTATTATGGTATATGTGTCTATTTCCCTTTTCAGTGTTTGCAGTGTATTCCTTACGTATTTTGGGGCATTCTGGTTCGGTGCATAAATATTTATGATTGTTATGTCTTCTTGTTTAATTGTTCCTTTTATTAGTAGATAGTGTCCTTCTTTGTCTCTTTTAACTGTTTTACATTTGAAGTCTAATTTGTTGGATATTAGTATAGCCACTCCTGCTCTTTTCTGGTTGTTATTTGCATGAAATATCTTTTCCCAACCTTTCACTTTCAACCTATGTTTATCTTTGGGTCTAAGATGTGTTTCCTGTAGACAGCATATAGAAGGATCCTGTTTTTTAATCCATTCTGCCAGTCTATGTCTTTTGATTGGGGAATTCAGTCCATTAACATTTAGTGTTATTACTGTTTGGATAATATTTTCCTCTACCATTTTGCCTTTTGTATTATATATATAATATCTGACTTTCCTTCTTTCTACACTCTTCTCCTTACCTCTCTCTTCTGTCTTTTTGTATCTGACTCTAGTGCTCCCTTTAGTATTTCTTGCAGAGCTGGTCTCTTGGTCACAAATTCTCTCAGTGACTTTTTGTCTGAGAATGTTTTAATTTCTCCCTCATTTTTGAAGGACAATTTTGCTGGATATAGGAGTCTTGGTTGGCAGTTTTTCTCTTTTAGTAAATTAAATATACCATCCCACTGTCTTCTAGCCTCCATGGTTTCTGCTGAGAAATCTACACATAGTCTTATTGGGTTTCCCTTGTATGTGATGGATTGTTTTTCTCTTGCTGCTTTCAAGATCCTCTCTTTCTCTTTGACCTCTGACATTCTAACTAGTAAGTGTCTTGGAGAACACCTATTTGGGTCTAATCTCTTTGGGGTGCGCTGCACTTCTTGGATCTGTAATTTTAGGTCTTTCATAAGAGTTGGAAAATTTTCAGTGATAATTTCTTCCATTAGTTTTTCTCCTCCTTTTCCTTTCTCTTCTCCTTCTGGGACACCCACAACACGTATATTTTTGTGGTTCATATTGTCCTTTAGTTCCCTGATACCCTGTTCAAATTTTTCCATTCTTTTCCCGATAGTTTCTGTTTGTTTTTGGAATTCAGATGTTCCATCCTCCAAATCACTAATTCTATCTTCTGTCTCTTTAAATCTATCATTGTAGGTATCCATTGTTTTTTCCTTCTTTTCCACTTATCCTTCACTTCCATAAGTTCTGTGATTTGTTTTTTCAGTTTTTCTATTTCTTCTTTTTGTTCAGCCCATGTCTTCTTCATGTCCTCCCTCAATTTATCGATTTCGTTTTTAAAGAGGTTTTCCATTTCTGTTCGTATATTCAGCATTAGTTGTCTCAGCTCCTGTATCTCATTTGAACTATTGGTTTGTTCCTTTTATTGGGCCATATTTTCAATTTTTTGAGCGTGATCCGTTATCTTCTGCTGGTGTCTGGGCATTTAGTCAGATTTCCCTGGGTGTTGGACCCACAATTTGGAACATTTTTCTGTGAAATCTCTGGGTTCTGTTTTTCTTATCCTGCCCAGTAGGTGGTGCTCGTGGCACACGTTTTTCTGTGGGTCCCACCAGTAAAAGGTGCTGTGGGTCCTTTAACTTTGGAAATCTCTCACCATCGGGAAGGTTCGCCAGCCGAAGTGGCTTGGAAGAGTGCCAGCCGGCCCGGGGTCCGAACGCGGGGAGGGTCGCCAGCCGCCGCAGCCCGGGAGAGCGCCCATCTGAATTTCCTAGTCGGCCTGGGGTGCCAAGAGTGACAGGAGGGCACCAGCCACCGCGGCCCTGGAGAGTGCACCGTCCCGGGGAGTCACGTGTTTGGAAGGGGCTCCCCCGTCACCGTTCTCCGCGGCCTGGGGATTTCTGATCCAATTCTCTCAGTTGTTCCGGGGGGCCACGCGTGGTGTGGGCACCAGCCGCCGCGGTTTGAGGGGACCGCTTGTCCAATTTTCCCAGCCGGCCCGGGAAGGGGGAAGGGAGTGACTCCGGCCGCTTGCCGCCCCACCCGGTGAAGCCCGCGCCCCTCGGCGATCTCACCGGAGCGGGTTCTCTCAGCCAGTCAGCCATTCCAGGATGGGGTACGCTGTCTTTTTGATCTCTGTCATGGCTTTGGGAGCTGTTCTGTATCGTTTCTACTCCCCTAGTAGCTGTTCTTGAGGAGGAACTAAGATCTGCGCGTCTTACTAAGCCACCATCTTCTCCGGACTCCCTGCTTTATCTTATTACAGTTGGTTGTTTTTCATTGCATTTCTTGCATGTCATAATTTTTTTAGCCTGATACTATGTAGAAGAACAGTAGAGAGTGAGGTAAATATTTTTTGACACCCAGAAATGGCACACTTCTGTAATTTTGCTGGAAAAAAGGGTTGAGCCTGCTACTCAGGTGTTGAGTTGAGTTTGGGATTTTGTTGCTGCCATTACCTTTGGTAAAATACAAGCTTTGGTTTCTTCCAGGAGTTGCTGCTATCCTGAACAAGGCTTGTAGTGTGGAAGGTTTTCTCCATGATCCTGCTCCATCTTCAGGTTTCAGCAATCCCTGAATGCTGGTGCCATAGACAGGATCTCTCTTCATGCTATTCTTCTTCCCCTACCTGTCACCCTCTCCCCAGACTGGTTTGCCTTTTTCCTTGGTCTCAGACTCACTGGCACTCTGGTCCAGCCTCAATCTGAGACATGCTCAGTGCACTAGGGCTACAAGGATGGATAATTCCTCCCCTCCTCCTTGCCTTATAACTGTGGTTACTCTTAGGTGAGTGAGTTTCCTGCACAACTCAGAGTGGTTGCCAACAACTGCTTGGTATTTGTATAGGATCTTGAACCAGGGGCAGAGGGATTTTGCTTATACCTCTCCCCCAGAACCAGTGGATCTTTCCCTGTTTTCTGGGGGTGAGAGTGTTTCCCACCTTTCCCCAGAGGCAAGCAAGGTTTGCTTGATTTTTTCCTCCAGAAATTATAGATTATTTTCCTGGTTCCTAGTGGAGATGCCCCTCCCCTAGCATCTAAAGCTTTTGTTTCCTAAAACTTAAAGGCCTGGGGAAGTGGATGGGTCTCTGTACCTGTTCCCCAGCTGGCTCCAGCTGCTCCCTGCCTGCCTCCACTGGGTTACCTGGTGAAGGCCATTGGAAAACATTTTGCACGTGAATCTAAACTGCTCTTGTGTCTGGGGCTTCTAGCAATTCCAAAGTTATATCCTGGGCCACATAGACCTTTAAGAATTCAGTAAATTTTAGCTATATGGGGGTCAGCTTTTTCTCTGATACTCTGTCAAAGATGAAATGTTGTGTGTGTCCCATCTTTCCTAGCAGGGGCTTACACTCTGATTTTTGTAACTTGCTTGCCTCATAACCCCAAACTTCTGATGAGCTGAAGAAAAGTTATTATTTTATAGATTGTCCAGGTTTTTCTACATGTTAGGATGGGAGGAAAATTTTGTTAAGCTTTCTTCATCCTACTGGAACAAAACACACATATATTTCTTCTTAATTCAGTTTTGGAAGGTTATATAGTTTAAAGAAATTAAATATCTATCTAGATTTTTAATTTTAATTAAATTAATATAGATTTAATTTAATCTGTATAGATTAAATCTAGATTTTATCTAGATTTAAAAAATCTGTCTAGATTTTATCTAAAGTTTTAAATTTTATTTTAAATTTTAAAATGATAAAGTTATTTTATCTAGATTGTAAAATTTATTGCCATAAAATTTTTCATAATATACTGTTATCTGTTTAATAATTGTAGCATCTATAGTTAAAACACCATTTTAAATTCCTGATATTATTTTTCCTTCTGCTTTGTCCACTCAATTTCACCAGGATGTTTATATATTTTTAGTCTCTCCAAAGCACCACCTTTGAATTCCTATGTTTGTTTTTTTAATTTTGCGTTTATTTTCTCTTTAATTAATTGTTGCTCTAAATTTTTGCTTACATCCATTTACTGACTTTGCTGTTCATTTTTCCTCCATTTTGATTTAATTGTTTAGCTCATTAATTTTCAGTTTTCTTTCATCTTTACTTATATCCAATTAAGGCTATAAAGTTAGCTATAAGCACTAGATTAACTGCATTCTTTAGGCTGTTAGATTTTATATCAAATGTGTGGCTATTTTCTACTAACGATTTTGCAATTGATTTCTAACTTCATCTTGCTGTGGTACAAGAAATGTTATAAATAAGATATCTCTTGTAAAAAATAATCAAGCATTATATCTTGAAATATTACCTGTGTTTTATTCTCTCTCTCCTCTTCCTCTGGCAATTTTTCTATGCCTTTGTTAAACTTCTCATTCCATTCTTCATTTTTTCTTAACCACCTTTTCATAATCTCTTTATGTTTCTCTGTTGTGTTCTGATCTTTATGTTCACCAGATCTCTCTTCAGCTGGGTCTGATCTGTTAATCCCTTCTGCTATTTTTAAACATTTATTTCAAGTTTTATAATTTTCATTTCTGCAATTCTCCCTGGATCTTTTCAGATGTACATGTCATTTTACTTAGTTTCTCTATACTGTGAAGCCAAATTTATATGTTTTGAGAGGTAAAAAAGTAACTAAGTTGTAGTTTTGCTTTAAAATTGTAGTGGTTTAGGCCCTGGGCAGAAGCAAGTGTATATTCTTTTTCTGGAAGAATTCACCTTTATGTTAAGCCTAAAGAAACCCTATAAATAATTTTTCATAACCAATTATATAAGGAAATGTTGTCCTTTCTGAAGGGCCAACTTGGTACAATTTCCCATGGATAAGCTGTATACCCACCCAACCCCAAGGAATTTTCCTCCTGGACATAAGGAGGTCTGTTAGATTTTCTTTTGGTTCTCTTTTAATCTGAGTGTATGGTTTTGAGTAGCAGATTTGGGGGAGGTATTTAACCTTTATCCCCCACAACTTACGAGGACACAAAAGCACTGTAAAACATTCCATTTACCTCTCTGCGTTTTTCCTTCTGTTTTTTTTTTCTAGTTCCTTACTTTCTTATAAGCTTTTCAATGTCTTTTAGAAAAACTTTTCAAAGTAGTTTAACCCTGCTTTTTATATCTCTTAAGCTGGAGATTAGGTTTGAATTGCCTAGTATACCACATGCCACTAAAAAAGAAAGTCTTAACATTTATGTTTATTAACTTACTCTATTATAGTTTCTGTTGTTCCCATTAGAACAAAAAAATTCATGCTAATAATATTCATGCTATTCAATTCAGTGGGCACATTTCAGTTCTCATCCCATTTGATATCTCATAACTTTTGACTCCCTACTTCTAGAATCATTGATTTCCTTTGGCTTTCATGCTATCATATCTTCTGACTCTAGCTACTCAGTCTTATTTGGGAACTAATCCTTCTCTCCCCATGTTTTAATTTCCTAGGCTGCTTAAGGTGGATACCATGAAATGGGTTGGCTTAGAATTTATCAGCTTATGGTTTGAAACCAAGAAAATGTCCAAATCAAGGTGTCATCAGGGCGGTGCTTTCTTCCCAGAGACCGGCTGCTGGCAATTCTTGCCTTCTCTGCCACATGGCAAGACACATGGTGACATCTGTATGTCTCTGTCTTTTTTTCTGGCTTTCATTGCTTTCAGTTTCTTTCCTCTGTGGCTTACTCTTTCTTTGTCTGAATTTCATTCTCTTATAAAGGACTCCAGCAAGAGCATTAAGGTCCATTCTGATTGAGGTAGGTCACATCTTAAATGAAGTAGCGTCATTAAAAATCCTACTTAAAATGGGTCCACAGTCACAGGAATGGATGAACTTTAAGAACATGTCTTTTGGGGGGTACATATAGCTTCAATCCACCACACCCCATCTTCAATGTTAGAATTCCTTATGTCTTAGTCTTGACCCTCTTCTCATTTCTAGGTGAATAGTCTAAGGTGACTTTAGTTTTTCTATTTCTTCTTTATGTTCAGCCCATGTCTTCTTCATGTCCTCCCTCAATTTATCGATTTCGTTTTTGAAGAGGTTTTCCATTTCTGTTCGTATATTTAGCATTAGTTGTCTCAGCTCCTGTATCTCATTTGAACTATTGGTTTGTTCCTTTGACTGGGCCATATTTTCAATTATTTGAGCGTGATCCATTATCTTCTGTTGGCGTCTGCACATTTAGACAGATTTCCCTGGGTATTGGATCCAAAAGTTTGGAATATTTTTCTGTGAAATCTCTGGGTTCTGTTTTTCTTATCCTGCCCAGTAGGTGGCGCTCGTGGCACACGTTTGTCTGCGGGTCCCACCAGTAAAAGGTGCTGTGGGACCTTAAACTTTGGAAAACTCTCGCTGTCCGGGGGGTTCGCTAGCCGAAGCGGCTTGAGCCGGCCCGGGGTCCGAATGCAGGGAGGGTTGCTGGTCGCTGCAGCCCGGGAAAGAGCCCATCCGAATTTCCTAGTTGGCCCTGGGCGACAAGCGTGGCGGGAGGGCGCCAGCGGCAGCGGCCCGCCCGAGAGAGTGCACGTTCCCCGGGAGTCACGGGTTTGGAAGGGGCCTCCCCCACCCGTCACCGTTCTCCGCGGCCTGGGGATTTCCGATCCAATTCTCTCAGTTGGTCCGGGGGGCTGTGCGTGGTGTGGGCGCCAGCCGCCTTGGTTTCAGGGGACCGCCTCTCCAATTCTCCAGCCGGCCCAGGAAGGGGGAAGGGAGTAACTCCGGCCGCTTGCCGCCCCGCCCGGTCAAGCCCGCGCGCCTCGGCGATCTCACCCGAGCTGCTTCTCTCAGCCAGCCAGCCGTTCCAGGATGTGGTACGCTGTCTTTTTTATCTCTGTTGTGGCTTTGGGCGCTTTCTGTATCGTTTCTACTCCCCTAGTAGCTGTCCTGGAGAAGAAACTAAGATCCGCGTGTCTTACTAAGCCGCCATCTTCCAGGAAGTCTTAAGGTGACTTTAAACTGCATCTAGATCTTAGTGACAAATTAAATATCTATCTCTAAACTTGTATATGTGTGTTAGAATTCCTCTATTTTCTATTTCACAAACATCCACCTCAATTTCCCTGACTTCTATTCCAATTTTCTCTATTATTAAATTTTTTTTGCAAACATATCTGGGCTCTGATATCCCAATTAGTCTTTCTCTGTCACCTCTCCTGGACATTTGGTTTCTGTCCCTCAAATTTTGAACTCCAATTTGGAAACTATTGTGATTTGATTATCTCCTGACTCATTTTCTTTTGGTATCCTTGCTGTATCAATCTTCATTGGTGTGTCTTACCCATTGAATTGGCATTTCTTCGTCCTAGCATTTGTTTTTAGCCTTGACCTTGCTAAACCATTTGCCTCTCTTACATTCAACTCTCTGGCTGCTCTTACAAGAGCAAACTTACTGCCAAATTAGTTTCTGCAAGCAACCTTCCTGACCATTCTCATCTTTCTCCTAAATGCACTTTGTTTATGAGGACTTGGCCTGTATTTTCTCACATTTTTTTCCTGAGTTCTGGAACTTTCTAACTCAGGGAGCTGGGTAAAAGAAAAATCAATTTGGACAACCAGCCCTCCCCATTTTTGTCCTGTGCAGTTTGTTGGCTCAGCATTCTTTGTTCAGTGTTTCTTCATCATTCTTACTTGGAATGATGGAAATATTTTGTTAATGGATAGTGATAATTGTAGCACAACATTGTGAATGTAATTAACAGCACTGAAATACATCTGAATGTAGACAAAAAGGGAAACGTTAGGCTACATATATGGTAATAGAATAAAAAAAATTTTTTAAATCCATGAAACTGCAGTACACAGTGAACCTTAAGTTAAACCATGGACTCTAGTTAAAATTACAATTATTAAAATGTGCTTTCATCAATTGTAACAAATGAATCACATCAAAGCAAGATATTAATAATGATGGGGTATATGGGAATACTTTATTTTATGTATTATTGTTCTGTAAACACACAATATCTCTGATAAAAGAAAATTAAAGCATAATTTTAAGAAGCAGCACATTTTTTATAACTTTCAAGGTCGTGTTGCCTAATTGACATAAAATAGCTTCTTCTAAATACAAAAAGCGTAAAGTCAGTGCCCCTGTAGTTTCTCTCCCTGACGGATCCTGACCAGCCAGTCAATTGCAAAGTCTCACCTCATTTAGTAGATGAGTCCATCTTGTCCCCTTGTCATTATCCTGTGAGCATTTCTTGTCTCCAAGAACACAGGGGAAATGCTACTCTCCCTCTGTACTGCTCCACGAGCTGCCTCTCTCCCATAGTGTATGCTCAGGATCTTTCCTGGAGGTACTTTTGTTTCCAACTGTCATTTCAGGACTTCAAAGAAATAAAAAGAGTTTTCTTTGCAGAAAGTTTATAGAGCCTTCCTTTAGAGTTTTGATTGGTTATACTCCTATCAGACAGCCTAAAGAAAATATGGAAAATTAGAATTTTTAAAATGTGACTTCACGTATGAAAATATGTAAACATAGCTAACTTTTTATGCTTCATTGAAATAGTCTTGGATTTCACCAAGAATATATTTGTTGTTACATTTGTGGATATACATGTAACCTATAGATTTATCCTATAGACAATGCAATGTATACTTAATATGGAAAACAATTTGAATTTAATATACATATTAAACTATTTTAATATGAATGTTGCATATTGATCTTAGATGTAGAAAATAAAAAATGTATTCTGGAAGCGTAACTCTCTGGAGGGGAGAAATATAATATTTTGTAGAAGACAGATTGAATGATAGGCCAAAACTACTCAGAGAGAATAAATTCAAATGTATCAAATATCAAAATATAGTTGTTAAGTTTAAAAAAATGTTATTAATATTAGCTTCTCAAATTTTATGTGGCTTGTTAGTATTATGGTGCACTGCCAAATGGCTCCTGAAACCAATTGGTTCTTTTTCATTTAAGTTGTGCTTCCTAAAATCTGTAAGCTTATTACACGTTAATATTCTTAGATACGTTTATATAGAGAGTATCAAGTCAAGGGCAAGAGTGATATTTAGCTATGTGGAAAAAATCTGTAGACATTTTACAGTATACAATATTATAGGTATGATTGGGAAAAACTTTTTGATCTTACAAAATTGATGGAAATGTCATACTCTCAGATTGGAAATCTTGACTGGATACAGCTGAAGGATCATGTTTGTTATTCATAAAATTTATTGGGCCCATTAAATCATTAGTGCTGGGACTGACCATCTGTCTTTTTCTCCTTAGACTCTGCTAGATGCTGCCATTATCAGGTTTTAAAAGCTTAATTTGATGCATAGTTGCTTGAGATATTAAAAGTCTTTACATTGCAAAAGAATGCACCATCAACTTCTTTTTAAATAGCCAACTTTTTCCAGGCTCTGTCTCCAACTGAGCCTGGATCTGGTCTGCCTTTGAAAGGACTTTGTGACTGTCCCTTTGTTGCTCATCCTAGTTCAGTCGTTGCCATCTCCTGCCTAGATCATTGCCACACCCTCCTACTGTTGGCCTTGGCTCTCACCTCTCAGCAGTTAATTGTCTTGCTAAAATACAAATATTTCACATGCTTTCCTTTGTCATCAAATTCCTCAATATGGTATGTTTATCATCTCATAAAGAGCCAGCCCCAGCCTTCCTCAGATGCTCACTACAAATAGAGGGTGATTTCAACGAACCAAGACTCTTTACTGACTTTTGCCTTTACATTGTGGCTGACCCACAATGTTGCAGCTACAACATGGGGCTAAAGTCAATTTGTCCCTGTTCACAGAAAAAAAAAAGCTGCACTCTCAGTCCTGCCCCATTCCCAGTCTTGAGGTCCCTGGATCCTTGCATCCAACCATCAGATGAGTCCTCTCAATTCTATCTCCTTATCTCAGAATCCACCCAATTTTCTCCATCCCTATGGTCATTATCCTAGTTCAGTCATTGCCATCTCCTGCCTAGATCATTGCCACACCCTCCTACTGTTGGCCTTGGCTCTCACCTCCCAGCAGTTAATTGTCTTGCTAAAATACAAATACTTCGCATGCTTTCCTTTGTCATCAAATTCCTCAATATGGTATAATCGTTACCCCTCTTTACCCTCAGTGGTCACTCCCATGTCCTCAACTTCTTTGCATTTCCTTGTATTCTTTCTCATTTCTAGGCTTTTGCACTTGCTGCTCTTGTTCTCATATGCTACTCTTTCTCTGCTTCCTCCATTGACTTCCTTCCCTCCCCCTGCCAGCCCATATTGCCCACTTAATTGAATTTATACTTTAAATATTACCTTAATCATCCTTGAATCCCTGATATCCAAAACTGAGTTAGGTATGCTACTTATGTGTTGGTGTAATACAAGCCACTCTGTATTGTAATGCTTTATTTATTTGTTACCTTCTCAATTACATCTTAATTTCCTTGAGAACAAGCATATAGTACACATTGATCGTTAGCACCTATTATTTGCTTGACACATAACAGGTATTCACATAGCATTTGTTAAATGAATATTGCTTTGTTCCCACTTACTCCTGACTTCATTACTATATTTCACTGGCTTCTGGGTATTTGGGCTTCTTTCCCACATGCTACCGCATGTGATTGCCTCCATCGAATCTGACACCCAGTATGGATTTTGTTTTGATCTTTGCAGTTGTTCTCTCTTGGATATGATTTATACAAGCCCTCTGGCTCCCTCGGCTTCAACTGCTTTGGAAAACTACTCTTGTCCTGACTTTGCCTACCCAGGTTGTGTCCCTTCTGAGCCAGTATGAGTATAGGGCATGAGAGGATGGCAATTGGGATCATGTTCTAAGTATCTGCTTATTATAGTGTCATTACACAGTAGCAGCCTTGACTTTACTTCTGACAGCTAGAGTGTTATTCTGGACCCTGTAACTGTCATCTGAATTCACCACACTGCAATCATGTTTTCCTTCCTGGGTAACTATAAGTGGTGCCTAGTCTTACCTCTGCTCTTTTCAGTCTGTTCCCTCTGAGTGTCTAGTCTCTAATTAGCTACTTAATCTTAAAACCTTTAGTAGACCTTTTCTTTATCTGAGACTGTTTCCTGCAAGTCTCAACAAGACACAGGGAGAAATGCCTTAATTGTTGCTTCTCAACAGCCCCTACCTTCTTTTTTCCTATTTCCAAATTTTAACACAAAAGATAGAGATAAAAATGTCCAGTCTCCAAATTCTTTTGAAACCACAACAATTTCCCACACAAGAAAAAAGAGTGACTGAATAACTCTTTTGGTTTTATTTTCTCCTCTACTGTTTTCTGCTCTGTCAGGTTGTTTTGTCCTCTTCAAGTGACATTGTTAGCTCTGATGTTGGCTTCCTGTTGAAGCAGATACTCCCAGCAATTGAAAGCATCTTATAAGCTGCTGCAAATCCCTGCTTAAGGGAATGATTTGAATGATTTTTTCTTTTGAACAGCTGAGTGACTCAAATAGCAACGAACTCAGGGAACTTCAAACTTGCATTACTTCCGTACACCCCTCAGAAGCTCCCCAAATACTTTTTGAAATTCGTAAGATGTGCATATTCATTTGTGACAGAAATTGATCCTGGCTGTCAGGAACAGAGCATGGGTTTTCAGTTCCTGAATATTAAGAAATCTAATTTGTGAGTGTCTGTCAGAACCCACTAGAGGAAAGCAAATTAGATTATCCTCAAATAAAAATGGTGATTTTCATGTTGAGAGAATGAAATGAACTTATTTCCGCCTATTGAACTTTGTAATTAAGAATATCTAGGCAACACTATGTGACTCGAGCCAGAGTAAACTCAGGTTGACTTTTTCCTAACAGTCAGTTCCGCTAGTCTGCAAAATGGATGAAACACCAATGGAAATGACTTTGCGGACAAAATTAGTCTTACGGTAGGGAAACAGAAAATAACCAAGTATCTAGAGCATTTGGTCCAATAGAAATATAAATCAAGCCACATGGGTAATTTTAAAGTTTCTAGTAGACATATTATAAAAAAATAAAAATAAGCAGGTAATAGTAATATTAATAATATATTTTATTTAACCAAATATGCCCCAAATATCATTTCAAAATATAACCAATTAAATATTAATGAGGGTTTTTTTTTTACTAAGTCTGTGAAATTCAATGTACATTTTACACTTAATGGCCCTTTCTATTTTGACTAGCCACATGTCAAGTGCTCAATAACCACATGTAGATAGTGCTACTATATTGGACACACACATATCTAGAACCTGAAGAAAGTGGCTACTTCAAGTAAATATCAGGGTGGCTATAAGATAAAAACCGAGGCTCAGATTCCCCCACTATGCCCTTCACCATGGAACACAGATAAATCCCCAGTACTTAGATACCAACTTTGGGAAAAATTAAGGATGGCATCCTTAGTACAAGTGAGATTAGATTGCCTTCACAGGGACCCTCAAGTAAAAATTAAGCTTAGTTATAAATAAATTAGAATTGGGGGTTTCTTGCATTCCCAGGTTTGTGGTCCAAGTTCCTTACCTGTTACATTTGTTGCATGAGTGGTTTTAAATATTAAATGGACAAATTTATATATTGAATATAGTACAATAAGACACAATGCACGACTCATAAAAGGAGCTCAATACATGCTAATTCCTTCCCCCTTCCCTCAATTGGTTCAAATCTCGAGAGATCAAGGCCATAGATTTTGTTCTTTTAGGATCGACAAACTTTCACAGTTGAATGTCTCAAGATTTCAGTTTGCAGTCACAGTGGTCAATAAGCATGAAAGTATGAATGAATAAGTGCAACTAATTTTCATGAAAGGATGACTAAATTAAATCATGTGTCAACCTGAGGGACTATAAAGTCCACACATCTAGGAAGACAAGCACTTGGAATTGGAAACGTATGGATACTCAGAAATATGTTAAGTTTATAGAGGTATATACATTGGTCTATTCATTCATAAAAAGACTAAACAAAAATGCTGAAAAAATGCATTTATAACAAAGTGTTTCAGTTATTGTAAAAATGAGGAAAGACTTTCTTAACACAGGAACATCTAAGGTTATGTTTTTTACTATTTTTTGAGGCACATGTTGATTTTGTTGTTGTTGTTTAGAGGAAGCTTCAGTAGAGTCTTGCTATTTCTTTAGTAGTGTTCAAGCCTAACCTAAGGGAAAGTGATGTGCGAGGTAGAGGCAAATAAGAACATCTATGTAGTTGACATTAAACATACATGTAAGGAGCCAATGGAAAAGCACAATTTCCCATGATTATGACAGAAATACACCATGGAGTTATTTTACAAAGAAGAGAATGAAAGTTGTGGAGAAAAGATTTAGCTCTTTCTTTGTACAAGATTGCATGGCAAGGGGGTGTGAGGGTAGTTCAATGGTAGAATTCCCAATTGCCGTGTGGGAGATCCGGGTTCGATGCCCGGCCCATGCACTTCCCAAACAGACAAACAAATAAGCAAAGAAATAAATGAAAAACCAAACAAAAACGAAAATTCAACAAATGGTGCTGAGATAAGGGGATACTCATATGGAGAAAGAATGAAATGTGACCTCCCCCATACAGCATACAAAGAAAAAAAAAGGTTGTATGTCAAGGAAATCCTAATAACTATTGCCTGAAGACAGTGCTATAGTTGTATAAAATGATTACAGCAAAGGCCCAAATGGTTGTGGTATAAACAACATAAAAATTTATTTCTCTCCCATGAAAATATTTAAAAGGAAGCAACCCAGGCTTTTCAATGTCAGAGAACTGGGTCCTGTCTTGTGGCCAGTATCACTCTTAGATCTAAATAAGAATGACCCCTGCCCTTTTTGAGAGTCCTGCTCTGATCTTCCTCCAGGTGTGCACCTTGTCCAGAGGGCAGTAAGTCCCCAGAATAAGGATGTGTCCCTCCTTGACTCCTGTGTGCCTCCCCTAACCTGGCCCACATGCTAGGCACTGAGGATACAGAATGCCCTACCAAAAGGCCCTGGACTTTCCAACAGACCTACATTTGCTATTGATCTGTACTCCCATAGGGTCAAGGCAAGGGGTGGCTCAGTGGCAGCTGTTATGGATAATTCAGACATGAGCCAGAATGCATGTGCAATCCATGAGGTCCCTTATATCATAGACTCACAACTGGGTGGGACGAGCAAGAGCCAGAGTCAGGTGGTTATCTCTTTCTGAGTTCATCATATTCTGGTATGTAACTCCAAGTAGCCCAAGAATTTTGCACTTGAACCTAGCCTACAAGGTCATGTTGATAGAATATTTATCAAGATAAGAAGGTAGAACATATTCTATATAGTGTTTTTAGCCTGATATATAACTCTTAAATATTTGTGCCTGAGGTATTTTTCCTTCCATTTGATCTCTGCAAACTTTAGTGGCACACCTGCTTGTGTCTCTATAATCTTCAACGTAAGGCTTATTATACCTAATGGACTAAAATAGTTCCTTCAGCTCTACCCATCACGGCTGCATTTCATCCAGCAGGAAGGAGTAAAGGAGAGGAGGAGGACATGATTCTTCCTTAAAGGACACATTTTTGAAGTTATGCACATTACTGTTTCTCATATGCCATTGGCCAGGCATGTAGATTTTTGCTGGGTATTCCGTGTTCTCAGCTAAAAATTCTGTTACTAAGGTAGAGGGGGAGTATGGATATGGGAGACAATCAGCAGTGTCCTACCTTCTGCCCCTCCCCAAATGAGTTAATCCTAAAATCTCCTTCAGTTATGGAATCAACCTCAATGTCTAGGTTCTTGGGTGTATGCCATCCTCTCCTTTAGGTCCAGAGGTAGACTATAATGGCTGGGGATCTGAAAACTAAAACAAAAACTGTTTGTCTCTTCCTCTCATGTTCAAACTCAATAAACATCGTAGAGGAGGGGCAGGATATTCAGGGTAAAATACTCAGTCAAAAGAGGGAAGAACAGGAAACCAAAGTATCAGTCATGATTTTTTAGCAATCATGATATCTCGCTGAGGAAGAATTGCAAAAACTCCTTGCTTGGAAGCTTGGGTAGTCCATGGTAAGTTCATTTGGAAATCCCTGGTTTTTCTCTCTGAGGAAAGTCTTTGCTCATGGTCTGCTGTGGTCCTTGGCTTTGTCTCTTGGAGATTCTACCTTGTCCATCATTTGATGGTAACTTTAGGTGAGACTTGGAGCATATGTTGGTCTTGAGAGATGTACAGTTTGGGAGCTCAGGAATAGTTTTATATGTTGAACTGATACAGACATTTTCATGTTAGATGTGTGGCTTCTTTGACAATATATCTCCCTCAAAAATCTTAGTAAGTTTACCATCTACTGGCTTCCAGTTGACTTCGTAAATAAGTAGTCCAGTCAAAGATATTCTCTAGTCAGTGTGTTTAATTCTGAAGACCTTTACTTCTATTAATTGGACTTGTGCCTTTACACTGTCCCGCTATTTTATTGGGGACCTACTTGTGGCCATCCAAAACCATAGCGTTGATTGGTAAAGAGACAGCATTAATCTGACCATTGCTTCTGGACTGCACTTGCTGACTAGCAAAGATTTATGGAAATATGCTTGAGAGAGGCCTGGAGTACTATCTTATATTAAGGATTCATATTTAGAGACATTATTTATCACTGTTTCAGTTTTGGATACAAAAGTAAACTTTTCAGTGCCACTCATTTCTAAATTACTGAACTCTCTATTTATAGTGAAGGCTGTTTGTAGAGAAAAACCTCTTTAGATCTTGTATTACTTTCTACCTGTGCTTGCAAATGGCCTTATTCTAGCTTAAGTCCCTCTTTCTTCTAGAACTTTGAAAAAGGCCTCCAAAATCAGAAAATACATAACAGTAATCTGAATTTTCTCAACAAATTCTTAGAGTTACAGGCCTTGTCCGTATGTGGTCTGCCTTCCAAGTGTATCAGAGGTGACAGTTTTCATAAATTTATTTTTTTAAAAATAACAAGATTTACCAACTTTCTAGCCTGCACTATCTGTGTCCCTTCCATCTGTTGCCCGATTGTTGGGCTTATACATATATTTTAAGTTCTTTTGTGGTAACCTAAATCTTAGCAGCAAATTCTAAGCTAATTAGATACTGTTTCAGTTATAGAGTTCCAAAACAACAGTGGTTTAAATAAGATAGAGGATTACCTGAAAGCAGTCCAGAACAGATGAGGCAATTCTGTGACCAATTTCTGCTGTGTGGTTCATGATGACTTCTTCAGCTCTAGCCATCCACATTGTAGCCGTCAAGCAGGGTGAATATACAAGGGGATGACATGGAAGTTGGACATCCCCAATGCTCACATCTAATTTACAAGAATTTAATCACATGATCACACCTTACTGCAAGGAAGGCTGGAAAATGAAGTCTTAAGCTGGGCAGCCATGATCCGAGCTAAAAGTGTTGATACAATGGAAAAAGGAGAGAAAAGATATTGGGAGACCACTAGAAATATCTGCCAGAATGAGTAATTGTAGTGTAGATAGGGAGCAGTTAAAAAAAAAAAAAAAAGAGAAAGAAAAAAGAAACAAAGAAAGAGAGAGCATTTCCAATCATCTGTTTTACAGACACTGGGTGACTTTCATGTTCATTTAATAGCTATTGTGTCCTTAGGAATTGAATGTCCAGGCCGAACTTAAATGATGCTCATGGATTCCAAAGTGGCAGAGCATTTTTAAAGAACTTCTGTTTAGTTTGGCAAAGATAATTGGCCTACTGGAAAGATCAGCATGTATTCTTGGCCTTGAAGTTTTTATAACATTTCACTAAACCACAAAACTAATAGGACAACTGTGAGCAGAATACTGGAAACTACAGAAGCCAAAGAATATCCTCCAAAAAAGCAACTATTTTTTAAAAAAATTTTCTTTCCAGACATGCTTTCTGGAAATAGCCCTCTTCTCCTATCTGCTTTCTGCAATGGTCTTTCACTGAATCTACACAGACAGAAAGAACAGAGCCACAGGTCTGGATTCAGATTTTCTTGGCTACAGTCAAAACTGCAGTGGTAGTTTTCAGCTAGGAATATACTACTAGACCTAACAAGGGCATACACCAGGAGTCCCAACTATTCAGCAGACTGTATCACTCTCTTCAAATTGTGAATTAAATGATAGTGTTCAAAACACTGAAGCTTGTTAATTTCACTGTGAATAAAACCAGCCCTGACTGCCAACTCAATTTTTAATTGAGTAATGGTAAGTGCAAAGTCTCCAGGACAGAGAGACTTTGGTTCAATGTAGGAGATGGGGGTCAGCTTTCTTATCTCTTAAAATTTCATATCTATGAGCATATTTTTAACTAGTAGTCTTAACATATTTCTCCAGCTCTGGCCTTTTTTATTAAAAAAATTTTTTTTCTGACCTTTTTATGAAAGCCTTTTTTTCTTCATTTCCAATTGCTTGGAGAGTTAGGTATAATAATTGAACTTATTAGAGTTGTCAGATAGTTAAATGAATTGACATGCAAAACTGAATAGGACAATGCTTAACAGTCAAATAATTGTTATTATTATGCTCATGTTGCATAAAAAAACCAATAAATCTCTCATCTGCAATATGCCTCATAAGAAATTGTACAGGATTATAATAAAAATAGTTCACATTGATACAGGGGTACACCAGAACATGTTTTCTTTTAAAAGGGCCTATCTCTAGAAATACTGTTCTGTGTAGTCTTGAATTTTGCCTACATCTTTCACAATATTTTGCATATTATAGGTAGGTAGTTAATAAATGTTTGGGATTTGTTTAAATTAATTTCCTAGTTATGCTTGTTCGAAGTTGTTATGTACCCCAGAAAAGCCATCCTCTTTTAATCCAATCTTGTAGGTATAGACCTTTTCTTGGGTGAGATCTTTCGACTACATTGTGTCCATGCAAATGTGAGCCACCCAATTCGAGGTGGGTCTTAATCTTCTTACTGGAACCTTTAAGAGGGAGACATTTTAGAGAAAGCACAGACACTGGAAGACACTAAGAAAGAAAATTTGTTTCAGCAGAAGCCAGAAGGACCCACAGGAGCTGAGAGATACATTTAGAAACCAACCCAGGAGAGAAGGGCCAGCAGACGTTGCATGTGCTTTCCTATGTGGCAGAGGAACCCAGATGCGGTTGGCTTCTCGTCAGTGAAGATATCCTCTTGTTGACGGCTTAATTTGGGAATTTCCATGGTCTTAGAATTATAAGCTTGTAATTTAGCAAATACCCTTTGTAAAAGCCAATCTATTTCTGGTATATTACATTCTGGCAACTTTAGCAAACTGAAACACTAATACATAACTTTTTAAATAAGTCTACTTTTAAAATTACCACTATTAATAGAGTAACATATTATGGTATAAATAATATCAGTAGCCAGGTGTCAGTCAAAGTCTAATTCATTGCCTATTTAACGTTCACAATAACACTTGATGGTAGGTCTTATTATTTATATTTTACAAATAAATACATTGGGGTTCAGAGAGGTTAATTAATTAACTTACAATAAATATGTGGCAGGTTACTAGGGGGTGCAGAAATAGAACTGAAGACAGTTGACTCCAAAGTCCTTGCTCTTAATGATAATGTTTTCCAAACAAAAAACTGTATATGTGAAAATAGCAGAAGGGGCTACAGGATGGACATGTTTACACAAATGCCATGATATTATAACATTACCATCCAGGACAGCCTGAGAGCAGACAACCAAGGTCTCACTCTACTAAAACAAGTAAGCATGTGGAAATGATAGAATGCACCTGCAGTGGGAAATCATCGATCAAAATTGTCGAGTGTATCTTCTGGATGTATTTTAGCTCCACATTCTACTCCCCGTTCCACCCATCCCTAAGAGGGAGGAAACAAAAGAGGAAAAGAAGACCCAAAGAAAGAGTTCTGCTACCCATCCTTCTCTATTCCCAGTGCCTATCTTCACAAGAAAGGGTTTCCTAGTTCATCTTTCTTTGACTAATGTATTCAGTGGTGTTCACGGTCAACAGAATGAGCCTCTGAACAAGAAAGAGGCAAGCACAGCACTTCGCAGACCAATGCCTCTGTGAAGAAAATTTACAGTTAACATATCTAGCTACAGTTCGGGAAGGTTATCATTAAAATGCTGTTATATTTCTTGGAGGAAAATTTATTAGAATTTAATGGGACAGTTTTAAATGTTCATAAATGGTAGCCTGGCTAGAGCCACTGTTTTGGCAGTGTGTTAGTTTTCTATTGCTGCTTTAAAAATTAACACAAATTTAGGAACTTGAAATAACACACAATTATTATATCACAGCTTCTGGAGGTCAGAAGTCTGAGCTCAGTGTCCTATAAACTGCAATCAAGGTTTTGGCTAGGACTGCAATCTCATATGAGGCTTGGAGTCCTCTTCCTAGCATATATAAAAATTTATAGAATTTCACCTATGTGAATGAATGATGCATAAAGATTTATTAAAAATAATTGCTTAGTTAAACAGTATTTAACGTGGATCACTCATTGCTAGAAATAAATGTGTACCTAGGCATGTATATGTATATGCATGTTTGTGTACATGTGTGTATATATATGTATATATGTGCATGTGTGTGTACATAGTAAAGGAATTAAAATTTAAAAATTGTTGCTATGATACATAGTATGCCTCACTATGTGGTACACAGTGATAACCACTAAAGAATACAACATGACTAAAGTATATGTCCATATTTTACATGGTGGGTATCAAAAGACAACCACTGGAAAACCGTAAACATTTCCCTTTCAACTCAGAAGCTATATATTTGGTTCCTATTTTCAGTAGAAATGGAGTTTAATTGCATTATAGTATTTATTCATTTTTAATGAACTTGCAGACTGAAAAAGAATGGAAATTACCAGGCTATATTTATGGTAGGTTTGGCCAAGGGAAGATACTTTCAGTTCAGTTCTTAGCTCTGACAAATGTTTTATTGTATCTTGCACTAGTTCAAAAAACCAACAGTGGAAAAGCCTTTTATTACTGAGTTTGGGTGCAAGTAATTAGATACATTTGGCTGAAAAATATCTTTCAAAACTAACTTAAGCTAAGAGTTAGGTAAACCATGTAGTTTCTCATGGAATTCAGCTGATACTCTGTAACGAGGAGTACTTAGGGAAACCCAAAGTAAGAAGGAACAACAACAAAAAAACACAGTAGAGGAATCTGAAAACTGTGGTATCTACAACTATGCAAACATGAGACACAACTCAGTTCTTAGCCAGATTGGCAGAAAACCTCATACTAAAGGCACATTGACTTCAGTTCCTACCATCTGATACAGCATGTACGCATTTCAATAAGAAATTACAAGACATGCCAAAAGGCAAGAAGAACACAATTGATAGAGATAAAGCAATCATCAGAACCAGACTAAGATATGATACAATTACTGGAATTATTAGGCAGGGAATTTAAAATAATGATGATCAATATGTGAAGGAATTTAATGGGAAAAGTAGATAACAAGCAAGAATAGGTGGATGATGTAATCAGAGAGATGGAAACTTTACGAAAGAATCAAAAGGAAAAGCCACAAATCTGTAAGCTCAGAAATTAAGAATCAATATTATGTGTTGCCTTGACATCTGAATGATTTAACTTCAAGCTATTCTCTCCAATTCTACTCATGAACATAAGGTCTCATAGCCAAACAATTCTCTTTATCATAAAAAAATGAACTTAGACGCAGATCCTACATGTTAACAAAATTGATTCAAATTGGGCAATAGACCTAAATGTAAAATTCTAAATTATAAAACTTTTAGAAGAAAACAGAGAAAATCTATGTAACCTTAGGTTTGGCAATTAGGTTTTGATACAAGACCAATAGCATTCTCTATGAAATAAAAAAATGATGTTAGACGTTTTTAAAATTAAAAATTTTTGCTCTGTATAGTGCCAAACTGAGAACAGCCCAAATGTCTATCAATAGGAAAATTGATAAGCAATGGCATATTCATACAATACAATACTACTAGGCAATAAAAATGAACCCACAGTCACAAATGCAGCAACATGAATGAACTCAAAATAATTATGCAAGCTATTTTATAGTGGCAGAAAGAAGATCAGTGATTGCACAGGGAAGGGGACAGAGTAAGGACAGATGGCTTATAAAGGAGCAAGAGAACATTTTGGAATAATGGATATGCTTCCTATTTTGATGGTGGTGATGGTTTCACATACATATATTAAAATTAATCAATTTGTATATGTTAAATATGTGCAGTTTGTTGTATATCAATTAGGCCCTGATAACTTAGAAAAATGAATATTACAGAAAAGTGACAAATGCATAATATCTAGCGAAGTCTTCCATTGAAGAAGAACCGAAGCCCCTTATCTTGTCACAGTGGAAACAGATTTACCCTTAGACAGAACTTCACTCAGCCAAGTGCGCTGAGCCTTAATTATTAAGAATCTATTTATTGAGTGTTTGTTACATGCCTAGCACTATGCTATGCCAAGCATTTGGTATCTATTATAAGATCATAATAATTCAGTGATGCAGCAGCTTTGAGTGGCTCAGGTCACTCCCCCCATAAAATACTCATTTTGAGACATCAGATAAAATATTAACAATATTTTCCCCCAAATGAATATCAACAGTGTTCTAGAAGATGCCATGCACAACAGAGGATTACGATTTACAAAACACTAGCAGATAGAACTAGCTGACTCTGATTTAAATGTTCCTTCATAGGACATTGCTATGAGTTCCTCTGGTTCTGAAAGTGCAAAATTTAAGGGAAATTTCTCTTTCCCTGATAGCTAAGTCCATCAACAACAAGATCTCAAGCACTAACAGATAAGTAGAAGGCACTTCTTGAAATGTGAAAAATTAGCCTAACATTGTGCTACCGCTATTTCATCTAATAGGCAGCAAGGTCAGTGCTCTCAACTAAAGGCAAACTGTCCTGAGACTGAGTGTGGAAAGGTTTCAAGATCTGAGATACTGTTGAGCCAGCATCAGTAATTCCAAAATGAGTAAATGAGATATTTGAATGGAGAGCAATAGCACTTTAAAAGCACTGCCCTAATACTAAAGGGGAAGAGTTGCAAGGAGAGGTAGTGTCATGATTGTCTTCATCAGGCTTGATGAAGCTTAGATGGGCCAACACACTGAAAACTGTGGTTACCTAGCTATTGGGCATCTCTGAACCCTATGCCTAGCTTAAGGATTGCTAGTTTCCTGCATGAGAGCATGGTATGAATAAAGTTATCTCAGGGTGTCATGGTCAGAGACATGTATCAACTTGGCCAAGTTGTGGTACCTGTTTGTCTGGTTGGGCAAGTGCTGGCCTATCTGTTGCAATGAGAACATTTCATAGAATTAGATCATGATCACCGTCAGCTGCATCTGTCGCTGATTGCATTTGTGATCAGCCAAAGGGGAGTGTCTTCTGCAATGAGTGATGCTTAGTCTAATCACGGGAAGCCTTTTAAGGAGGATTCAGAAGAGATAGGCTCTCTTCCTGCTTTGGCTGGTGAGCCTCTCCTTTGGAGTTCATCCAGACCCTCCATCAGAGTCGTCGGCTTCACAGCCTGCCCTGCAGATTTTGGACTCTGCATTTCTGTGGTTACATGAGACACTTTTATAAATTTTATATTTGCGAGTGTTTCCTGTTGATTCTGTTTCTCTAGAGAACCCTAACTAATACACAGCGTTTTAGAAAGAATTGTTTCATGCCTCAGATTCCATAGTCATTAACTTCATTTTGTGCTCTGATCACTGTTAAATGAAAACTCCCTGAAAAAGTTAATATGTATAGGTTTGGAATATTTTGGGAATTGAAGGACAAATAGTATTTGGGGGAAGAATTATTGGCTTTGCAAATTTGTGAATGTAGAGGACTTCCTGGAAGATGGCGGCTTAGTAAGACGCGCGGATCTTAGTTTCTTCTCCAGGACAGCTACTAGGGGAGTAGAAACGATACAGAAAGCGCCCAAAGCCACAACAGAGATAAAAAAGACAGCATACCCCATCCTAGAATGGCTGGCTGGCTGAGAGAAGCAGCTCGGGTGAGATCGCCGAGGTGCGCGGGTGGCACTCCCTTCCCCCTTCCCGGGCCGGAGTAACTCCCTTCCCCCTTCCCGGGCCGGCTGGGAGAATTGGAGAGGCGGTCCCCTGAAACCAAGGTGGCTGGCGCCCACACCACGCGCGGCCCCCCGGACCAACTGAGAGAATTGGATCGGAAATCCCCAGGCCGCGGAGAACGGTGACGGGTGGGGGAGGCCCCTTCCAAACCCGGGACTCCCGGGGAACGTGCACTCTCTTGGGCGGGCCGCTGCCGCTGGCGCCCTCCCGCCACGCTTGTCGCCCAGGGCCGACTCGGAAATTCGGACGGGCTCTTTCCCGGGCTGCGGCGACCGGCAACCCTCCCTGCGTTCGGACCCCGGGCCGGCTCAAGCCACTTCGGCTAGTGAACCCACCGGACGGCGAGAGTTTTCCAAAGTTTAAGGTCCCACAGCACCTTTTACTGGTGGGACCCGCAGACAAACGTGTGCCACGAGCGCCATCTACTGGGAAGGATAAGAAAAACAGAACCCAGAGATTTCACAGAAAAATTTTCCAAACTTTTGGATCCAATACCCAGGGAAATCTGTCTAAATGCGCAGACGCCAACAGAAGACAACAGATCATGCTCAAATAATTGAAAATATGGCCCAGTCAAAGGAACAAACCAATAGTTCAAATGAGATACAGGAGCTGAGACAACTAATGCTAAATATACGAACAGAAATGGAAAACCTCTTCAAAAACGAAATCGATAAATTGAGGGAGGACATGAAGAAGACATGGGCTGAACATAAAAAAGAAATAGAAAAACTGAAAAAACAAATCACAGAACTTATGGAAGTGAAGGACAAAGTAGAAAAGATAGAAAAAACAATGGATACCTACAATGATAGATTCAAAGAGACAGAAGATAGAATTAGTGATTTGGAGGATGGAACATATGAATTCCAAAAACAAACAGAAACTATCGGGAAAAGAATGGAAAATTTGAACAGGGTATCAGGGAACTCAAGGACAATATGAACCGCACAAATATACGTGTTGTGGGTGTCCCAGAAGGAGAAGAGAAGGGAAAAGGAGGAGAAAAACTAATGGAAGAAATTTTCACTGAAAATTTCCCAACTCTTATGAAAGACCTAAAATTACAGATCCAAGAAGTGCAGCGCACCCCAAAGAGATTAGACCCAAATAGGCATTCTCCAAGACACTTACTAGTTAGAATGTCAGAGGTCAAAGAGAAAGAGAGGATCTTGAAAGCAGCAAGAGAAAAACAATCCATCACATACAAGGGAAACCCAATAAGACTATGTGTAGATTTCTCAGCAGAAACCATGGAGGCTAGAAGACAGTGGGATGATATATTTAAATTACTAAAAGAGAAAAACTGCCAACCAAGACTCCTATATCCAGCAAAATTATCCTTTAAAAATGAGGGAGAAATTAAAACATTCTCAGACAAAAAGTCACTGAGAGAATTTGTGACCAAGAGACCAGCTCTGCAAGAAATACTAAAGGGAGCACTAGAGTTAGAACCGAAAAGACAGAAGAGAGAGGCATGGAGAAGAGTGTAGAAAGAAGGAAAGTCAGATATGATATATATAATACAACAGGCAAAATGGCAGAGGAAAATATTATCCAAACAGTAATAACACTAAATGTTAATGGACTGAATTCCCCAATCAAAAGACATAGATTGGCAGAATGGATTAAAAAACAGGATCCTTCTATATGCTGTCTACAGGAAACACATCTTAGACCCAAAGATAAACATAGGTTGAAAGTGAAAAGTTGGGAAAAGATATTTCATGCAAATAACAACCAGAAAAGAGCAGGAGTGGCTATACTAATATCCAACAAGTTAGACTTCAAATGTAAAACAGTTAAAAGAGACAAAGAAGGACACTATATACTAATAAAAGGAACAATTAAACAAGAAGACATAACAATCATAAATATTTATGCACCGAACCAGAATGCCCCAAAATACGTGAGGAATACACTGCAAACACTGAAAAGGGAAATAGACACAAATACCATAATAGTTGGAGACTTCAATTCCCCACTCTCATCAATGGACAGAACATCTAGACAGAGGATCAATAAAGAAATAGAGAATCTGAATATTACTATAAAGGAGCTAGACTTAACAGACATTTATAGGACATTAAATCCCACAACAGCAGGATACACCTTTTTCTCAAGTGCTCATGGATCATTCTCAAAGATAGACCATATGCTGGGTCACAAAGCAAGTCTTAACAAATTTAAAAAGATTGAAATCATACACAACACTTTCTCGGATCATAAAGGAATGAAGTTGGAAATCAATAATAGGCGGAATGCCAGAAAATTCACAAATACCTGGAGGTTCAACAACACACTCTTAAACAACGAGTGGGTCAAAGAAGAAATTGCAAGAGAAATTAGTAAATACCTCGAGGCAAATGAAAACGAAAACACAACATATCAAAACTTATGGGATGCAGCAAAGGCAGTGCTAAGAGGGAAATTTATTGCCCTAAATGCCTATATCAGAAAAGAAGAAAAGGCAAAAATGCAGGAATTAACTGTTCAATTGGAAGAACTGGAGAAAGAACAGCAAACTAATCCCAAAGCAAGCAAAAGGAAAGAAATAACAAAGATCAGAGCAGAAATAAATGAAATTGAAAATATGAAAACAGTAGAGAAAATCAATAAGGCCAGAAGTTGGTTCTATGAGAAAATCAATAAGATTGATGGGCCCTTATCAAGATTGACAAAAAGAAGAAGAGAGAGGATGCAAATAAATAAGATCAGAAATGGAAGAGGAGACATAACTACTGACCTCACAGAAATAAAGGAGGTAATAACAGGATACTATGAACAACTTTATGCTAATAAATACAACAATTTAGATGAAATGGACGGGTTCCTGGAAAGACATGAACAACCAACTTTGACTCAAGAAGACATAGATGACCTCAACAAACCAATCACAAGTAAAGAAATTGAATTAGTCATCCAAAAACTTCCTAAAAAGAAAAGTCCAGGACCAGACGGCTTCACATGTGAATTCTACCAAACGTTCCAGAAAGAATTAGTACCAATTCTCCTCAAACTCTTCAAAAAAATCGAAGTGGAGGGAAATCTGCCTAATTCATTCTATGAAGCCAACATCACCCTCATACCAAAACCAGGCAAAGATATTACAAAAAAAGAAAACTACAGACCAATCTCTCTAATGAATACAGATGCAAAAATCCTCAATAAAATTCTAGCAAATCGTATCCAACAACACATTAAAAGAATTATACATCATGACCAAGTAGGATTCATCCCAGGTATGCAAGGATGGTTCAACATAAGAAAATCAATTAATGTAATACACCATATCAACAAATCAAAGCAGAAAAATCACATGATCATCTCAATTGATGCAGAGAAGGCATTCGACAAGATTCAACATCCTTTCCTGTTGAAAACACTTCAAAAGATAGGAATACAAGGGAACTTCCTTAAAATGATAGAGGGAATATATGAAAAACCCACAGCTAATATCATCCTCAATGGGGAAAAATTGAAAACTTTCCCCCTAAGATCAGGAACAAGACAAGGATGTCCACTATCACCACTATTATTCAACATTGTGTTGGAGGTTCTAGCCAGAGCAGTTAGACAAGAAAAAGAAATACAAGGCATCAAAATTGGAAAGGAAGAAGTAAAACTATCACTGTTTGCAGATGATATGATACTATATGTCGAAAACCCGGAAAAATCCACAACAAAACTACTAGAGCTAATAAATGAGTACAGCAAAGTAGCAGGTTACAAGATCAACATTCAAAAATCTGTAGCATTTCTATACACTAGTAATGAACAAGCTGAGGGGGAAATCAAGAAACGAATCCCATGTACAATTGCAACTAAAAGAATAAAATACCTAGGAATAAATTTAACTAAAGAGACAAAAAACCTATATAAAGAAAACTACAAAAAACTGTTAAAAGAAATCACAGAAGACCTAAATAGATGGAAGGGCATACCGTGTTCATGGATTGGAAGACTAAATATAGTTAAGATGTCAATCCTACCTAAATTGATTTACAGATTCAATGCAATACCAATCAAAATCCCAACAACTTATTTTTCAGAAATAGAAAAACCAATAAGCAAATTTATCTGGAAGGGCAGGGTGCCCCGAATTGCTAAAAACATCTTGAGGAAAAAAAACGAAGCTGGAGGTCTCGCGCTGCCTGACTTTAAGGCATATTATGAAGCCACAGTGGTCAAAACAGCATGGTATTGGCATAAAGATAGATATATCGACCAATGGAATCGAATAGAGTGCTCAGATATAGACCCTCTCATCTATGGACATTTGATCTTTGATAAGGCAGTCAAGCCAACTCACCTGGGACAGAGCAGTCTCTTCAATAAATGGTGCCTAGAGAACTGGATATCCATATGCAAAAGAATGAAAGAAGACCCATCTCTCACACCCTATACAAAAGTTAACTCAAAATGGATCAAAGATCTAAACATTAGGTCTAAGACCATAAAACAGTTAGAGGAAAATGTTGGGAGATATCTTATGGATCTTACAACTGGAGGCAGTTTTATGGACCTTAAACCTAAAGCAAGAGCACTGAAGAAGGGAATAAATAAATGGGAACTTCTCAAAATTAAACACTTTTGTGCATCAAAGAACTTCATCAGGAAAGTAGAAAGACAGCCTTCACAATGGGAGACAATATTTGGAAAAAATATATCAGATAAAGGTCTAGTATCCAGAATTTATAAAGAGATTGTTCATCTCAACAACAAAAAGACAGCCAACCCAATTACAAAATGGGAAAAAGACTTGAACAGACATCTATCAGAAGAGGAAATACAAATGCCCAAAAGGCACATGAAGAGATGCTCAATGTCCCTGGCCATTAGAGAAATGCAAATCAAAACCACAAGGAGATATCATCTCACACCCACCAGAATGGCCATTATCAACAAAACAGAAAATGACAAGTGCTGGAGAGGATGCAGAGAAAGAGGCACACTTATCCACTGTTGGTGGGAATGTCAAATGGTGCAACCACTGTGGAAGGCAGTTTGGAGGTTCCTCAAAAAGCTGAATATAGAATTGCCATACGACCCAGCAATACCATTGCTGGGAATATACTCAAAGGACTTAAGGGCAAAGACACAAACGGACATTTGCACACCAATGTTTATAGCAGCATTATTTACAATTGCAAAGAGATGGAAACAGCCAAAATCTCCATCAACAGAAGACTGGCTAAACAAACTGTGGTATATACATACGATGGAATATTATGCAGCTTTAAGACAGGATAAACTTATGAAGCATGTAATAACATGGATGGACCTAGAGAACATTATGTTGAGTGAGTCTAGCCAAAAACTAAAGGACAAATACTGTATGGTCCCACTGATGTGAAGAGACATTCGAGAATAAATTTGGAATATGTCCTTGATAACAGAGTCCAGCAGGAGGTAGAAACAGGGTAAGATAATGGCCAATTGGAGTTGAAGGGATACAGACGGTGTAACAGGACTAGATACAAAAACTCAAAAATGGACAGCACAATAATACCTAATCGTAAAGTAATCATGTTAAAACACTGAATGAAGCTGCATCTGAGCTATAGGTTTTTGTTTTGTTTTGTTTTGATTTTACTATTATTACTTTTATTTTTTTCTCTATATTAACATTCTATATCTTTTTCGGTTATGTTGCTAGTTCTTCTAAACCAATGCATATGTACTAAGAAATGATGATCATGCATCTATGTGATGATGTTAAGAATTAATGATTGCATGTGTAGAATGGTATGATCTCTAAATGTTGGGTTAATTTCTTTTTTTCCGTTAATTAAAAAAAAAAAAAAAGAGAAGGGATAATTGGAGCTGAAGGGATACAGACTGTACAACGGGACTGGATATAAAAACTCAGAAATGGACAGCACAATACTACCCAATTGTAATGCAATTATGTTAAAACACTGAATGAAGCTGCATGTGAGGTATAGGTTTTTTTTTTTTCTTTCTATTATTGTTTTAATTCTTATTCTGTTGTCTTTTTATTTCTTTTTCTAAATCGATGCAAATGTACTAAGAAATGATGAATATGCAACTATGTGATGTTATTAAGAATTACTGATTGTACATGTAGATTGGAATGATTTCTAATTGTTTTGTTAATTCTTTTTTTAATTAATAAAAAAAAGCTATAAAAAACATTTGTGAATGTAAAAAAATGAGTAATTTTTTTTAGAAATGAATTAAGTATTTAAGATAAAGCACTCATAGTTCTATTTGGTCTTTGCTCTCAATGATGTCTTAAATTTTTTGCAATTGGAAAGTTGTTAATATAAAAATGCATGCAATATTAAATTATTTCACTGAGTACTTGAATAATATACCCACTATAAGTAAAAAAGAGGCCTAGAAGTACAATGGAGAACTTTGAGGACTTTCAATTGCTGTCATTAGACAAATTCATTCAATTTGTCAATTATGTGAATCTAGAAAGTAATTACTGGAATCTAATGCAAATATATCATTGGTGATAGCACTGCTATCAGGATTATGAAGCAAATGACACTCTTTGTAGGAAATGGAAAATATACCTTTAAATGCTCTGTTTAGGGAATTGTAGCAATGCAATTTTGTATGATACAAAAGACCGGCAATACATTTGAACAACACAATGAATCCTTCTTGTCCTTTCCTGTTTCTGAGTCCTGCATTTTCAGCAGTATAAATTTGTGTCAAATCAACAAAAGTAATAAATTAATGAAAAGGCAAAGAATTGTAATTCAATTTGGACACAAGCCCAGCTTTCAAAATTTAATGAAATTAAAGTCTACAGGTTGGTTTTATGGGGCAAACTTTGTGTTAGGGAAGTCGCTTTCTTTTTCTTTTCCTTTTCTGAAAATGAGTAGCCCTTTTACCTACATAATATTGATCATCCTAAGTTTAGAAGAACCTTTCTCCTTTTGCATGGCTCTAATCTTGGGATTTTATTATTTTCACATTTTTGTGATCGTCTTTTAAACCAGTAAGAGTAAAAGCCAGCATCAACGACCCTTACCCAAGCATGACATAAGAACAGAAAGTGAAGAGAGAGGATATATTAGGTTTCTTTTGCTGTGTAACAAATTATTACAAATGTAGCAGCTTAAAACAACACAAATTTATTATTTTACAGTTTCTGTGGGTCGTAGGCATAGATAGTTAGGTCTCCTATTTAGTTTGACACAGCTGAAATCAAGGTGTCAGTGGACTGTGTCCCTATCTGAAGACTGACCCAGGGAAAGCTCCATTTCCAAGCTCCTTCAGGTTTTTGGTAGAATGCATTTCCTTCTGCTTACAGGGTTGAGGTTCCTACTATGTTGCTAAATTCACCTAATTAATAACCTAATCATGGAAGTAACATGTCATCTTGTTCACAGGTTCTGCCTACTCAAGGGGAGGACACTGCGCAGGTATACACATGCGAGATGGGAATCTTAGGACCCTCTGAGGATTCCGACTACAGCAGAGGACACTGTGGAGATACCTGTGTTGTTGTCTGAGAATAGCATGAGGCAACTTCTTTTCTCCTCTTGGAGTTTTTGACTTTCCAAAGCCAAGTTAGGGGATGTCGAAGAGGATCGGGCACAGAGATTGAGGTCATCTGAGACAGGACGTGAATCTCATTACTCACTGCAGCCCTACCTGGTGGTGTCATTGGATATGAACAAAGCCTGGTAGGGGAGTTCCTGGGAAGGTTTGATGCATGTTCCCTGAAATTTGTGGGTATATGTAAAAATCAAGGTTGGTGCCAACTCGTTTTCTACAGGAGACTTGAGAGAACATTTGGCAGCAGGAGGGCCATAGCAGATGTTGGTGTCGTGTGCCTTAGAAGAAGGTAGCATCACTCCAAGCCAGCTTTACAAGGCTCTCAGGGAGGGGGAAAGGAGATGCCCCAATATTGGGTAGAAAGGAGGATTGGGATGTGGGCTACTGGGGGGAACCAAAGGGAGATAAGCTGCCCCTCCCTGAGGGGACTCATTGACTGAGAAGGCAGAAAGCTAACAGTTTTCCCCCCAAAGTTATGCCCAACATTTATGTGGAGACTGTAGTATCAAAAGAGCAGACAGAACCGGCCTATCAGCTTGAGCCTGATTGAGACCTCGGTTGCCTGTCCACCAGCAACAAGTGGTCAATTACATCAGGAGGTCTCCACCTCCCCCATTTCTCCTCCCAATCTCCCCAAATCAGATGAACTAAGCTTTAAAAGGGGAAGGGAAGGGAAGGGAAGGAAGTATCTAGAATCACACTATTCCTTCTCCGCATTCCAAATCTTCCAAGCCGTAAGTCTGGCCTCCTGGAAGAAAGAAGAGGAAAGAAAAGGGGCAAAGGCTGATATGAGCACTGTAAATAGGTCTGAGCTTTCAGTGAAAGGTATGGCACATGTCCCAGATGTCATTAAGAGACCGAGAGAACATGTGACAGAGCCTGGTTGGAAGCAATGACTGGAGAAAAATTAAAATATTTCATGTTTTTAACCCATTTTGAGGCTACTCAATTATACATATATTTTAAATTTCCAATCCTGTGTTTTATGCGTGATTATTTCAACTTCTCTAACAACAACAAAAAATTTCACTCTTTCCAGTTTTTAAAAATTTTCAAAACAAAGAATGTTTTTCTCCCATGGTTTCCAAATTTTCAGAAGAGATGATATCACTAAAAACCATACATTAAAGTGAAGCAGATCAAGATACACTTCATTAGAGCAAGTTTTGATAAGGAAGGCTTGGATGAAATTAGTTCACAGGATTTATTAGTGGGATGGTGAAGAAAAGTACACTCAGACTGCTAATTAGGGAGACAGACTGAAAATTATTTTTGGATGAAAAAAATATATAGTTTGATATGTTTTTCTGTTAAAAGTGGGACATTAAAACAAGGCCCTAATATTTGTTTCTGATTGCCACTGCTATTATCCATCATGCTCAGCATTTTAAGATTATGTGAAGATATACAGGCATTTCACAAGCTCTCAAGGAAGCCAAGAAACCATGACAACATAGCTGATTTTTCATATCCCACTCTAAAATAAGTTGACTTGTACAAAGTGAAAAAGTAGTTCTTATGACAATCAATCACATAAATATAATTGTTTTGAGTGTAAATAGTATCTATAAAGCTTGATGATAAAAGATCAATCTGCTAGCTGTCATTCTTGGATTACTGGTTCAACTAATACCCAGTCCATTTTGAATTCTCATTGCATACGTACAAGTTAACATGTGTATATACGTATACACACAACACATAAATTATCATCGCATATTGATTCTAGTATTAAACTTTGGTAAAATTTATGTTAAACTCTAGGCAAGTGGAAATAATTTCACATAAACATCAAAAACATCTATTTCTTCAAATTTAACAAGAAGAATTAAGTGCAAAACTAGATATCACATCCACATGTTGGAGAAAAGTATGTATCTGACAGAAAAAATAACAGACTACAAAGAACTAACTTAACTTTGTTGATTTGGTGTATGAATTTCCAGTCAGCACAATAAACAGAACAGTTAGGAGCTAAAATAACTTTTAAGAAATGGCACCAATAAAATCTATTTTTCTTAGGTTTCTTGGATTTAAGACAATGTGAGGTAAAACTTCAGATGTTTAGAAGCCATACTTTAAATATTTGAAATTATTGCTTCAGGTAGAAGAACTATTTGCTACAAAGCCCTGTATGCATTTCATGAATGTAGAACAAAATTATGAAGGCAATGATGTAAAGATGAGCAGGGGGGATGACAAGCCACTAATGAATGGTGAGCCCTCGAGTACTCCTTGATAGCACAATTGTGATTAAATGGCATGCATTATGCATGATTTTTTAATGTGATTGAAAGTGTTATAAGATTTACTCTCTTTCTAGTGCTGAAGTCTCTTTTTATAATAAAAAGACTTAGCTATCTTAGAATTTTGTCTAGGATATGGATTTTTAAACATTTTTATCTATTTTCAATAATAAATAAATTTTTAAAAACATGTTATATATATATACAGATTTATAAACATACATATATAGGTAAATGCTTGCAAAGGTCAGAAACTGGTAAAAGTAATTACCTCTTGCATTAGTATAGCGTGGACAGGGATGGAAGAATGTCTTGGTGTGATTTTCCCCAGAATCAGGCTCTAAGTTAAGAACTTGGGCACAGCTAACTCATGTCAGGTGATCACAGGGAAGCACAATAAAGGAGTTGGGGAAGTGATACAGGAAAGGAGGAGAGGCAAAGGAAACGTTAATAAGCATGTTACTGTTGTGGGAACCTAGGGCTCAATCTTACTGGGAACCCTTTCAGAAAATACAGGAAACACACTTTAAGATTTTCTTTTCAAAAGGGAGGGAGGTTTGAGCATTCATCCACCTACTTTCACCCCCCATCTATTGAGAGTTGCCCAAGGCGTGGTAACTTCCTCATATTTCCTTTTAGAGAAGAAGCGGGCCTGGGATGCTTGAGGTGAGAAGCTGTCATCATGCTCTTCAACAATTCTTTGGGGTAGAAGAAGGCTATGGAGAATATATTTAAATTTCCATGTTCTGCACTGCATCACTCCGCGTTAGACAGTGCCCTCTCCACCACCACCCACCCCTACAAGATCCTTTATTCCCTCACACTCTTCCTGCGCAAGGAAATGTATTTATCAGACTTTATTAAAGGTTCACAAAAACAGAGGGGTTAAGCGAGGCAAACCTTAAACAACTTAATACTCATTTTCAGTGCCTTTGTTCTTAAAAGGTCTTTGACCATTTCCTTGTCAGTCATTCTTTCCTACAACACGGTTTCACTTTCTCTGTCTCTTCCACAGAATCTTGTTCTTTACTGATTCACCATCCTCAGAACCACAAATTCCTAAAATTTCTCATGCAGAATACTTTGGCTATGTGCTTTGCTATCTCTTTCCAACTATTTTACACCCAAAATAAGTTGCCTTTTGGTAAGGCAATCCCTTGTATGGTAGCAGCTAGGAAACTAAAACAGTTTTAGTAACAGGAGTGGGTTACAAATACAAAGCTAAAATATTGACATAGCTTTGAAATTGGGTAATGGATAGAGGTTGGAAGAATTGTGAGAAAAAGCCTATATTGCTTTTAAAAAGTACATTTAATATGGACATAAAATGCACTTTTGATGAGGCCTTAGAAGGAAATGATGAATGTGTTATGGGAAACTGGATCAAAGGTAGCAGACAATTTGGCAAAATTGTGTTCTGACGTCAGATTGAAAGCAGAACTTATAAGCAATATTTAGCTGAGGGATTTCCAAGCTAAGATAAGAGGTGCAGCCCAATTTCTCCTTGCACTTTATAATAAAATGCAAAAGGAAAGGAATCAACTGAGAACTGAGCTCTTAAGCACAAAGAAACCAAAATTAATGTTTTGGAAAGATCTCAACTTATCCAGGCATCATGCTTGAGTCTAGGGCCAGAAGTGTCTCTGTCAGGGACCTCCCTGAGATTTTGGGAAATGAATCTTCAGAGGACAGGGCTCCACATGACGGTTAAACTCAACAGCACTTTGCTAAAGAGAGTGGCTGAAAATGGATCCAATCAGCTATTCTGAGAGCCAGGATTGGAAATGCGATTATCCAGGAAGGATCTGTGAAAAGTTCTTTTGTGTTTGGACCCGTTTGAACTGCATGCAAAGCTGATAAAATTTTTGCAAAATTTGTATGGCCAGAACCACTGGAGTGCAAGGAACAGAGCAGGGATGTACTGAAGGAAGAATGACTTCAGGTTAGAACCATGGAAGCAAAGATCTGGACTAAAAAGACTCCAGGCCAAGATAGTGGAGCCCACTGATGTGCATGGAAAGGGTGAGTCTGCTCCTGCACTTAGAGAAGGCAGGCCATCTTCCCCGGCACTGGGAGGGGCAGGCCTTGTGCACCCTGTTGTTCAGAGAGAATGCCACCACTCTAATGCTCAGAGAGGGTGGGACTTTCATCCCAGTGTTTGGAAAGAGCATGGCCACTGCTCAAATGCTTGGAAGAGGCGGAGCTGCCATTTCACCAAGCCCAGAGGCTTGTCATTCATCGATGACTCTCCAACCTTAAAATCTTATGAAATTTGCCCTGCTGGGTTTCATACTTATCTGGGATACACGACCCCTGTTTTCCCTCCAGTTTCTCCCTTCTGGAATGGAAATGTTTGTCCAGTGTTGTCCCACCATTATGCATTAGAAACAGATAAATTGTTTTCTAGATTTCACAGGTCTATCAGGCAGAGGAATTTTGCCCCAGTACATTCAACATACTTAAGGTTTTGATGAAACTTTGTACTTAGTGTTGTCCTAAAATGGCTTAAGACTTCTGGGATGTTGTGATGAAATGAATGGATTTTGCAATAGGGTTAACATGTCTTTTGGGGGTCCAGAAGTCAGACCATGGTGGCTTGGAGTCATGTACCCCCAGAAAAACATGTTCTTAACTTTGATCCATTTCTGTGGGTATGAATTCATTATAAATAGGAACTTTTGATGAGGATACTTCAGTTAAGAAACCCCCAAAGAATGTACTCACCCTGGGAGAAAACAAGCTTTCTAGCCTCCAAAACTAAGAGCTAATAATTTCCCGGCATTAAGCCAGCCCAATTTGTCATATTTGTTTTATCAGCTAAGAAACTAAAGCAACAAGATTCTCTCCAATCTCTACTGTACCCCTAACCCACAAGCCAGGATGGCCTGTTTATCCAATTATCCTCCTGTGAGGGAGAGTAGATCTGATGAAAGTACAACTTTAAGCAACTGCTAGGGCCCGCTTTCCTTCTTAATATTCTCCTCCATAATTGGTCACAATGATTCCCAAAAGGTTCTTGTATATTAACAGTTCAATGTAAACAAGCAACTTCCAATAAAACATGGAGCCAGGTCACGTGATTTTGAGACAGCACAAGTTCATGTGCTGAGGATTTTTAGGTACCTACACAGCTAGGCTTGTCCATCCTCAGACATCTTTCAAGTTATAATTCTATTGTTATTCTTTTCTGGAGATTTGGCTTTCTGAAGACAGCCTGGGAGGTTTAATTTTTACTCTATCTCTGTGCCAACCTCTCAATTTCTCTCACGATCAAGGGCAAATAATACTTTCAGGACTGTTTAACTTCATTATGGTGATTCATGGCTAGCAATTCTTATTTCAAAGCATTTTCCATTTAGATGGAATTTATACATATGACAGATTGTTTTAGAATAGAAAAGAAATAAGCTAGCATATGGAGAATATTGGACACAATAATAATTTGCAGATCGTACCACCTGCTTTGGGTAAAAATGTCCCAAATCAAAAAATGAGAATTTGAAGTGACTATTTCCTTAACCCATAGTCACAAAAAGACCTGATTATCTTCTTGTTCATCTGTCTATTTACTCCATAGCGACTACCTCTTATTGCTTGGGGGTAAAAAAAACACAACAGCTTAAATCATACACAGATACACATGCTCAGGAAATAAGGGGAAACTGGAAACCAGTGAACCTTACTGTCCTTTCCTCTTCCTCTCTTGCCACCATGTCCACCCAGGGTAATGGGTCACAGCTCTCTATCTGCCAAGTCTATCAGCTCAAGTAAAGAAGATGATGATGATGTTAATAATACTTTATATTTGTATAGGATCTTATGGTTTCCAAAATGTTTTCATGTAGATTGTTTCATTTAGAGAGAAGGGTTGCACAGATGTTTTGTGGATTTTCAACCATTAAAATTGCTAATAATAATTAAAGTGACCTGATATCTCAAGTTCTCTGTCTCCCTCTTTTATCTTACCCCAGCTTCCGGATCACAGAGAGATTTTACTATGCTGATGTAAACTGTGGGTCATTTTCAAATTCTCAAAGTTCTTCTTCAAACAAAATTGTAGAAAGTTTGCATCAAGAATAACTTTCAAGAACCTGTATTTCAACCTTTTTATACTGCGGATGTGGGGCAAAAGTGCAGAGAGACTCAGTAAATTGCCTAGGACCAGGTTTGTATTTTGCTATGAAATCTTGAAGGTTAGCAGCCATTCCTTAAAGAGTACACAGGTAATTCTGTGTCAGGCAGTAGGGGGATAGGGGTGACAATAAAACTCTCCAGGAGAAAACTGTGACTGTAAACAAAACTCTAAGCAGTATGGTGTTTTAACCTTCTGTCATTAAAAAAAAAGAAAAATTCCACGGGAAATGCATTCGATATTTAAAGCAGATGTCCTCCCACCTTTATTCTCATAATAGTAACAGGTATCTTTTTATTCTTTCAATTAAATTGAAAATCTTTAGATTCCCCAAAAGGTGCTAATTTCACTTTTTCTTTCTTACTAGGAAATAAAAACAGATATTAACCCATTTTAGAGTTAGGAAATCTGATACTTAGAGAAGATAAATCAACCACACAAGGTTACAGGTAGCTAGTGGCATTTATGATATTAGAAACCACTTTATTTATTTATATTCCCAAGTATTCGTATATACACCAAAACACAAAATCCTTGGGAATGCATGGCTGATATTGTACAGTGGTCTCTCTCAACTGATACTATTAATTTGTCCCATTTTAATTGAGTTATAGAAAACGTCTTTTCCCTAATGGCTAATTTGTCTTTATTAACTTATGCTTATTAACTAATAATAATAATGAGTATTCCTATCATAATCAATAAAGCAAACCAGTTGTAACTAAGACAACAGAGATATCACAAAGCATTTTTCATAAATTTGGAGTTGCTCCAATCCTTTCGAGCCTGCCTTTTAAATGCACATGTGTTTTAAGGAAATTTATCTCGTATTATCTTTCATTTAGTTCATTGTCACTTAAATTATGAGATAGCAGTCTAATACCATCATTGAAGAGTTTTATTAAAAGCTCAAACTCATTTATATTTATTATGAAATCTTGAAGTGTAAGATTGTTATTTTTTATGTGTGCTTTTATGCAGACATTTAATATGCATTTTTAAATACATGTGAAATATATACTACATACAGAATAATGCATTTAAATGTACAGTATAATGAATAATTATTGTGGACATTCATACAATGACCAAGAAAGTTTGGAAATAAGTGCTGAGACCACCCTCCCCTAAGAGCCTCCCCCATGTGTCCATGTTCCTATTCTTTAGAGAATCTCCTCTTTCATTTAACATTACATTGAGAGAAGGCATCCCTGTTACTGTGTATAGCTCTAGTTTGTTCATTTCCATTGCTTTATAATATTCAGTTGTACAAAATTTTACCACAGGTTTATTGTCCTTTCTACCAAGTATTTTTCTACCATTGATGGATATTTGGGTTGTTTTCAGTTTGCTGCTATTATCAGTCAATGCTGATATAAATATTCTTGTACAAATGTTCTGGAACACATATAATTACATTTCTTTAGGGTATATACTCAGGAATAGGATTTCTAAGTTGTAGGGTGTTCTAGTTTGCTAGCTGCCGGGATGCAACACACCAGAGATGGATTGGCTTTTAATAAAAGGGGATTTATTTTGTTGGTTCTTCAGAGGAAAGGCAGCTAACTTTCCACTGAGGCTCTTTTCTTACGTGGAAGGCACAGGATAGTCTCTGCTGGTCTTCTCTCCAGGCCCCTGGGTTCCAACAACTTTCCCCGGGGTGACTTCTCCAAAGGCCCGGGCTGAGCTGCAAGTGCCGAGATGAGGAATGCCAAGCTGCTAGACTGTGCTACATTGCGTTCTCTCATTTAAGCACAAGCCAATTAAGTTAAACGTCACTCATTGCAGCAGACACACCTCCTAGCCGACTGCGGATGTAATTAGCAACAGATGAGATTCACCTACCATTGGCTCATGTCCACAGCAACAGAACTAGGTGCTTTCACCTGGCCAAGTTGACAACTGAATCTAACTACCACATAGGGTATTTGTCAGTTTAAATTTAATAGAAGATAATGCCAAATAGTTTTTCAATATAGTTGGACCAATTTATGCACCATGAACAGTGAACAAGATTTCCCAATATTCCATGTCTTGGGAAATAGTATTTCCAGAGATTTTAGTTTTTTGTCAATCTGAAGAATATGTACCGTGGTCGGTATCTCATTGTAGTTTCACCCCACACTCCATGCACCTGAACACCGTCACCCACCCTCATGCCCCACACTCCAAACACCCACCCCACCAACCCCGAGTTTGCTACTTGCACCCCCACCCCCTCCCCAAGTGCAGCTTAACCCACCTCTCCTGCACCCCTTGGAAGTACCACTTCCCCCTCTCTACTCCTTGCAGTCTGTTACCAGCGCATAGAGGCTGTGTGCGCATACCTCCATACCCAGGCTACCCCCACCCCCATACTGTCACACAGCCTCACCTCACCTCCACGAGCTCCATGCATCAGTTTAAGGCACTTCTAGACCTGCACATGAGCTCAGGCCACTGTCACACCCCTCAAGTCTCGGAATATTAGTTTATGATACTCCTAGACCCGCACATGCACACAGCCCCCAATCACATCCTTCAGCTCTGTGAATATCAGTTCAAGCACTCCTAGACCCCCACATGTGCATGGCCCTCAGTCATGCTTCCCAGCTCTGAGAAAGTGCTAACTTATGCAGCTGGGTCACATCCGCCCCCAGCACATGAAGGTATAATGCTGAGCCATTGCCACAGCTCTGTGCATGCACACAAAGGGCCCCATGCCCTAGACCAGTGCACACCATGGTTATGCCCCCCAGACCTGTGCACCAGCACAACTACATCCTCCCTGGCCACTGAGTGCCCATATTCACAAACACAAGCATAACATCCCCAACCTGCACCTATACCTGTGCTGCAACACATCACCGCTCTGTTATGTACCCTGTCCTGTACCCTGCATCTTGCTACACACCCACCCCGCAAACACAGGGCTTTAGACTACTGAAGGAAATCAACTCTCAAAGTAAATCAATCAAAATTTTTGCATGCGATGAAAACAAGAGAAGATCACTAAGCATATCACAATGCAGACAGATAAAGCCTAGCCTAATGACCAAATTAAAACACCAGGGGAGACACAGATGTTGGAACAACTAATCAAAGATGCTCATACAACTCTACTTAATAAAATAAGTGGGACAGCTAATGACATAAAGGAGATCAAGAAGACAACACAAGAAAATTAAGAGGAATTTGAAAGAATAAATAGGAAAATAGCAGATATCACAGAGATTAAAGACTTGACCAAATGACAAACATACTAGAGGCACACAACATCAGGTTTGAAGAGACAGAAGAAAGAATAAGAGATAGAGAGGACAAGATAACTGATTTTGAACACTCAAACCAGCAAATGGCAAAAAGAGGGGAAAATTTGAATTGGATCTCAGAGAACGATAGACAAAACAAAGTGTACAAATATAAGAATCATTGGTGTTCTAGAAGGAGAAGAAAGGATTAAAGGGCTAGGAAGAGTAGTTGAGGATATAATGGGGGGAAACTTCTTATGTCCTTATAAAGGACATAAATATGCAGGTCAAAGAAGCTCAAAGAGCTCCAAATAGAATAAATCCAAATAAACCTTCCCCAAAACATATACTAATCAGTCTGTTAAATGTTGAAGAGAAGCAGCAAATTCTGAGAGCAGCAAGAGAAAAACTATCTACTACATGCAAGGGAAACCACATAAGACTGAGTTCAGACTACTCAACTGGCACCATGAAGGCGAGAAGGCAGTGATATGGGATATTTAAGATCCAGAAGGAGAAAAACTTCCAGCCAAGACTTCTGCACCCAGTCAAATTGTCCTTCAAAATTGAGGGAGAGATTAAAATTTTCACAGACAGACAAATCCTGAAAGAATTTGTCAAAGTAGACCAACCCTATAAGAAATACTAAACGGGGTTCTGCTGGCTGAAAAAAAAAAGAGAGGAGGGCACAGAACTGAAGAGTTTCAGTAGGAGTAACTTAAAGGATAAAAAGAAGAAAAGGGAAAAGAATATATATGTTTTTGACAAATAAAATCCAAAAGATAAGATAGCGGATTCAAGAAGCGCCTTTTCAATAATAACTTTGAATGTTAACAGACTAAACTTACCAATTAAAAGATTGAGAGTGGCAGAATGAATTAAGAAATAGAATCCAGCTATATGCTGCTTTCAAGAGGTTCATCTTAGACATAAGGATATAAATAGATTGAAAGTGAAAGGATGGAAAAAGATTTTCCACGCAAGTTGTAACCAAAAGAAGGCAGAAGTAGCTATACTAATATTGGACAAAGTAGGCTTTAAATATAAAGACATCATAAGAGACAAACAATGACACTCTACACTAACTAAAGGGCCAACTCACCAAGAAGAAATACCAATCATAAATGTTTATGTTCCAAATCAAGGAGCTTCCAGGTACATGAGACAGACATTGGCAAAACTGAAGACTTGAAAAAGCTAGTTGCCAAATTCATCTGGAAGGGAAAGAGACCCTGAATAGCTAAAAGCATCCTAAAAAAAAAAATGAATTGGGAGGATTAACATTCCCTGATTTTAAAATCTGCTATAAAACTACAATGGACAAAATAGTATGATAATAGGACAAAGATAGAAGCATTGACCAATGGAATCAAATCGAGAGTTCAGAAATAGTCCATGAAATCTATGGTCAACCAATTTTTGACAAGACTCCCAAATCCTCTGAAGTGGGACAAAATAGTCTTTTCAATAATTGGGCATGGAAGAACTGGATATTAATAGCCAAAAGAATGAAAGTGGACCCCTATCATATACCCTATACAAAATTAACTCAAAGTTTATCAAACACCTAAATATAAGAGCTAGCACTATAAAGTTTCTAGAATAAAATGTAGGGAAACATCTTCAAGACCTAGTAATAGGAGGTAGCTTCTAAACTTTACACCCAAGGCAGAAGCAACAGAAGAAAAAATAGATAAATGGGAACTCCTCAATATCAAATGCTTCTGCACCTCAAAAGACTTTGTCAAAAAGGTGAAGAGGCAGCCAACTCGATGGGAGAAAATATTTGGAAATCACATATTGGACAAGGGTTTAATATCCTGTCTAAAGAAAGAAATCATACAACTCAACAACAACAGAGCAAACAACCCAATTATAAAATGGGCTAAAGATATGAATAGGCATTTTTCTGAACAGCAAATACAGATGGCTCAAAAGCACATGAAGAGGTGCTCATTTCCACTGGCTATAAGGGAAATGCAGATCAATACTACAATGAGATACCACCTTACACCTATAAAAATGGCTGCTGTTAAAGAAACAGGAAACTACAAATGTTGGAGAGGATATGGAGAAATTGGGACACTTATGCACTGCTGGTTAGAATGTATAATGTACAGCCACTATGGAAGACTGTTTGGCGGTTCCTCGGAAAACTAAATATTGAGTTCCCCTATGACCCAGCAATAGCACTACTTGGTATATACTCAGAAAGCAATGATACAAACAGACACTTGCACATCGATGTTCATGGCAGCATTATTCACAATCACCAAAAGATGGAAACAAACCAAATGCCCATCAACAGACAAGCAAACTGTGGCATATACATATGATGGAATATTATTCAGCAGTAAGACGACATGATGTGCCGAAATACATGGTAAGATAGATGAGCCTTGAGGACATAATGCTGAATGAAATAAACCAGACACAAAACCATGGGTAATGAATGATTTTGCTATTGTGACCTTGGTAAATGTAAAATCGGAGGCTTATAGTACAGAATATAGGGGACTTAGAGATACAGGGTGGTGTGATGGTGGCTCAGTGGCAGAATTCTCGCCTGCCATGCTGGAGACCCAGGTTTGATTCCCAGTGCCTGCCCATGAAAAAAAGAGAGAGAGAGAGAGAGAGAGATACATAGAAGCTAGAGATGGGTGAACAGTTAGCTAATGAAGTTGAACGCCAGTGTAAAGGAATAGATAGAAGTGAAGGCCGTTCTCTAGTGGTTTTATAAGTAATATTACCATATTGAAGATGAGCAAGATTGAAAGGGTTTATATAGACCTACGTGTCTCACTGATTGTCACTAGAAATATAAATTAGTTCTTGCAAGAACTACTTCAAAGGTATGGTTCATGTACAAAGAGTGTTTAAATCCAGGGTACAAGGGGAAAACTGCTATTGCATGCTATGGGCTAGGTTTAAAAGGAAAGCATCAGCACTACCACAACAACAGCAGAGGTAAATAATGAGGGGAAGGACAAGTGGTAAGAGGAGGTTTAGATTTCCTTTTTGGTAAGGGTATGTTTATTGGTTTTCTTTTTCTTGGTAACAGTGAAATTATCTAAAATGAGAGTGTTGGTGGCCTGTGGACTTTGGGCACCATTTATGATCCCCAATGAGTGCAGGTAGCTGAAGGATGCACTGACTGAAAAGTAGATTGGCGAACTTTGGTGTATACTTACGAATGAATGTTGTGCTGCTACACATTTACATTGTACATGTGTAGCATGAATGTGCTACACTTCTTCAAAAAGAATGAAGTCATGAGACATGCAACAATGTAAATGAACGTATGGGACATTTGGTGAGGTAAAATAAGCCAGAAACAAAAAACAATGTATTACTTAGGGTTCTTTCAACAGGAAAGAATCAACAGGAAACACTCGCAAATATAAAATTTATAAAAGTGTCTCATGTGACTGCGGGAATGCAGAGCCCAAAATCCGCAGGGCAGGCTGTGAAGCCGACGATTCCGATGGAGGGTCTGGATGAACTCCACAGGAGAGGCTCTCTGGCTGAGGCAAGAAGAGAGCCTGTCTCTTCTGAATCCTCCTTATAAGGCTTCTAGTGATTAGATTAAGCATCACTCATTGCAAAAGACATTCCCCTTGGCAGATTACAAATGGAATCAGCTGTGGATGCCACTGAGATGATCATGATTTAATTCTATGAAATGTCCTCATCGCAACAGACAGGGCAGCACTGGCCCAACCAGACAAACAGGTACCACCACTTGGCCAAGTTGAAACATGAACCTGACCATGACAAACGACAATGGTATGGTCTCCTTTAGAAAATGCTTACAAGAAAACAGGGGCCTAGACTGTAAGCTTTTATGGCAGACACATTTAGTCTGGAGTGGTGATTATTATTTCTGGATTTCAAGAGTCTGTTTTATATATGACCTTATATTTAGAGATAAGTATAAAGCCAATTAGGTTGGGGTTAAAGTAATTCGGAACACAGGGGTAAGAAAGACAATGTCTATATTATAAAGCCACACATACTCTTTGAAACCAATGGAAGAAAGGTTTACTTGATCAGGAACTGAAGTTTTCTGCAGCACATAATCTAATTCAGTTTATCTGTATAGCTCATTGAACAACTGAAACACAGGGAGCCCAGAGTAAGAAAGAGGTCCTTAATCCTGTGTAGCCTAATGTAATGCCTGGCTACCTCCTAGAGTATAACTAAGTAGATAACCAAAAAGTATTGGCAAAGTCCCTTGAGGGAGGGGAGGAAAAAATATGAAACTATTAAACTTTACCATCAAGAAATCCCCTGATACCGTGTCAAACTTTAGGGACACCCAAATCAATAAGCCTTGCCCTTAATCTTGAGGGATTACTCTTGTAAAGTTTATGTAGGTAGCAGAGAAACTTAGCTTACCTATAGTTATGCCTAAGAGTTACTTCTAGAGGACCTCTTTTGTTGCTCAGATGTGGCTTCATTCTCTTCAAGCCCAACTCTGCAAGTGAAATCATTCCTCCCCACTACATGGGACATGATGTCCAAGGAAGAAAGTCTCCTGGTGATGTGGGACATGACTCCCAGGAATGATCTGGACTGGCACCATGGGATCAACAATTCCATCCTGACCAAAAGGGGGAAAAGAAGTGTAACTAATAAAGTATCAGTGGCAAAGAGAGTTCAAATAGGGTTGAGTGGCTACTCGGGAGTTTGCTCTTTCACAAGCTTCAGATAGACATTGCTACCTCTCATAACCTGCTAACCCCAACCAGGACCATTCCAGCCAATCCTAAAGAACACCTAGGGCAATATGTAAGATTCTACAAGGGTTCCATGCACTCTTGTAACCTTCAAGAAACCTCCAACTTCCAAATGGGTCCCTGGACCAGGTAAGTCCTAAAATCTAGAGGGCCCAGTCTCTCTAGAACATCAGATAGTTCCATTTCCTTACCTATATTAGTGGCAGACCCTTCTAACGTGAAAAAGTTAGACTGGCCATAGCCCTAACACCCCTAAGAGAGGGATAGAAAGATCAAAAGTGATGGTGGAGTTATACAGAGAAGGTAGGGCTTAACAAATGAATATGATTGCTGGAACATTAAATTGATATCTCTTTTAGTCTGCAGTATGTTAGAGCAGCTAGAAGTAAAAACCTAAAATTGGGGACTTGTAACCCATGCTAAACTCTGAAATATGTTCTACAACTAATTTTGGTGTTGTGCTTTGAACTTTATTGCTTTTTTATATACATTATTTTTCACCAAAAAAAAAAAAGAAAGAAAAACAGTTGATTATGGTGATAAAAAAATATTTAAGCCTTCTAGCCTCCTATATACTGGAGCAGGTAGAAGGAAAAATCTGAGAGGATCATATAGTAGCCCATGACAAACTCTGGGATCTGTCCCGTAACAACTCATTGAAGAGTGCTTTTTTATTTCTTGGCTTTGTATACGTGTTATACTCTATAATAAAAAAGTTAATCTTAATGGATCTCAGAAAAATTATGCTGTGAAAGGAGCCAGACACATAAGACAGCTTAATAATTGATTTAATTCATAAAAATATTCTAGAAAGGTAAAACTAAAATGAAAAAAAAAAAACAGGTTGCTCGGGGTTGGGAATTGAGGGAAGGGAGTTACTGCAAAGGGTATGAAAAAACTTGGGGATGATGGAAATATTCTACATCTTAATTGTAGAATATTTGATGGCAGTCAACAACTGTATATAATTGCTGAAATTATACCCTTAAAATTAATTTTACCTAACAATTAATGAATTGTACCCTTAAAATTAATGAATTCTAATTTTGCATCAATAAAAGACAAAAATAAGTCTTTAAAAACATGTAAAAGCACACATTCCCTCTATGGGAGTGGAAAATAACATATTTAAACAATTTATTAATTGAGACACAAGAGGTCTCTGGTAGGGTAGTACCAAAATTGGCAAGTTTCTGGATCTCCCCTATGCTAATTTTACTCTATCACATTTATCTTACCCTTAAAAAAAATTCCTTCAAATTATTTTTGATTATTTCAGACAAGCAATATGCACATAAACTTAATTGGAGAATGAGATAATTTTGCATATTTGTTACTTAATATAGTCTGGCAAAGCTGAAGATTATAGTCTATTTTAAATATTCCACATTCTGTTTCACTGGTAACAGGAAATCATCTTTAGATTTCACACTGTTAAAATAAGGACCAAAGATAGGGATGCCAGGAGCGTGTACACTGGATCTGACAGTCTGGAAGCTGGCTTTGGTCTAATTATGTTACGTACCAGTACAGATCCCTTGGAAAGATTTTTAGTGAGTCATCCCTGCTGCAAAACTTCAATCTCAATATTTTTTTTCCTTTTTAACAGAGTTCACACTCATTGTCAGTGGTGCTGTTTATAATAAAAAAAGAAAGAAAGAAAGAAAAGGAAAGAAATTCAAACATGCTAGCATTGCACTGTTAAGATTTCAAGGTGTCAGGGATCATGGTTCTGTAGTTTGAGTAAATTATCACCAGATGGCACCTTTGCATGGCTGGTTGTACCATAGATTTCCAGCCCATACCTTGAGTTGAGACTCACATTTTTTAAAATAAGTTTTTTAATGACAAAGAACAATGACATAACTTACTCAACTTATTCCTCTGGCACCAGAAATAATATATTGTATTATTATTATTTGAGCATACAAATGTATGCTCAAAAGCAAGTATTTTGTTCAATTTTATTTCTTTTAAGTGAGCCCCAACTTTATCCAAAATGTCATAGGCACCAAAAACATTAATAAAGCTAATTTTTTGGCCCTGATGGAGAATGAATTACACAAAAGGTTAAGTTAGAAAACACTGATTAGGATTATAAAAGCACTAATAAAGTGCTATACTGTAATCAGAAGACAATGCTAATTCTTTCTGGAATTAAGTTGTAAATACATGACCAAGATCTCCTCCAGTTAGAACCCTTCTATTTCTTCTCTTGAATGAGATGATTAATGTATAGCAACTAGCTCTGTGCCAGATACATCATAGGTGATTAAGAAATGTCCACCTCATTTTCTCTGGTCGGTACACCCAAAGTTGGTTCTGACTATACTAGGGAGAATTTCAGCTTACTTATTATATGCATAATAAAATCAGGTCCTAAAATATTCTCAAAGCCAGTTCAGTATTATTCATTATCTTCATTATCTAGAACATCACTTCCATCTCTCTAGAGCCCTCTACCACCGCCCGTCCCCACTTCCCCACATATTCTTTTTATATACCTGTGTATAGCAAGGATACTCATTACCCATCTGGGAAATAACTAACATTTATCGAATGCATATATGCACCAAGGTTAGTTCTTAATGTTTTACATACATTACTTCAACATTTATTAGGTGGGATAAAATTAAATTCTTGCATACACACACATACAAACACACGAACATGCTTTTTTTTTTTTTAGAGAGAAGCAACACGGCATAGATTAGAGGCCAAGAATGCAGGCCCTGCCATCAGAGCACCTGGGTTCAAAACTGAGCTGTAATGTCTACTAGGCAAGCATCCATGGACAAGTTGATTATCCTTTCTGTACCTCAGTTTTCTCTTTTGAAAATTGGGGACAATAATAACAATGTTATGGACTGTGGCAGATTGTAAAAAGGTAGCTGGAATAACATCTTCCACCTCACATGCTGTTCTTTTTTTTATTTTTTATTAATTAGAAAAAAAATTACAGGAAAGAAACACAAACACTCCCAACACATACACTCAGCAATTCACAATATCATCACATAGTTGCATGTTCATCGCATGATCATTTCTTGGAACATTTGCATCAATTCAGTAAAAGAAATAAAAAGACAACAGAAAAATAAAACAAAACAGGAAAAAAAATTTTACATACCATACCCCTTACCCCTTGCTTTCATTGATCACTAGCATTTCAAACTAAATTTATTTTAACAGTTGTTCCCCCTATTATTTATTTTTATTTCATATGTTCTACTCATCTGTTGACAAGGTAGATAAAAGGAGCATCAGACACAAAGTTTTCGCAATCACACAGTCACATTGTGAAAGCTGTATCATTAGACATCACATGCTCTTCTTACAGTGTGATTTTGCCACTCTTTTATCAAGAGTTGGAATCTATATCCCCTCCCCTTGACCCCAGGAAGACATCTGCTACTGGCTCAACCAAAAATGGAAGAAGTGGAACTATGTCACTTAGAAGATTAGGTCATAAAAGGCTATACAGATAACAGGAAAATAATCTTATCTAGCTAAAAGCAGACACTAGATTAAAGGGAAGATTAGATATGGAATCCTCATCGCTGGCTTCAATAATCATATAAAGTGCTATTCTCCTTCCGGGGCTGCCCATGGCCAAGTTTCTCTCCATCCCTCACTGTCTAAAAGCCAAGCTATGACTATGAATCCATATTACTTTTTATCATAAAACATATAAAGAGTGAAAATTACCAAGCTAAACAATGAGCATGCTCAATGAGTGTGCCATCCTGATTTTTGTTCAGGTAGCAGGTCAAATTAGGCCTGCCTTCTATCAAATATATATATTTTATATACACAAAAACAAAAGTGTAAGTCCTTTGAAAATTGTGGTAGTTAGATTCAGTTGTCAACTTGGCCAGGTGAGCATACCTAGTTTTGTTGCTGCGCACATGAGCCAATGGTACGTGAACCTCATCCGTTGCTAATTACATCTGCAGTCGGTTAGGAGGCGTGCCTCCTGCAATGAATGATGTTTGACTTAATTGGCTGGTGCTTAAATGAGAGACTGCATCATAGCACAGCCTAAGCAGCTCGGCATTCCTCATCTCAGCACTCTTAGCTTAGCCCAGGCCTTTGGAGATGCAGAAAGAAGTCACCCCAGGGAGAGTTGTTGGAACCCAGGGACCTTGAGAGAAGGCCAGCAGAGACCATCCGGGGCCTTCCCACATAAGAAAGAACCTCAGTGGAAAGTTAGTTGCCTTTCCTCTGAAGAACTAACAAAATAAACCCCCTTTTATTAAACGCAAATCTGTCTCTGGTGTGTTGCATTCTGGCAGCTAGCAAACTAGAACAAAAACTTTTAGCATTATAAAGATAGCAGAGCTTTTTTTTTAGTTCAAATTTTTAAATATTTTATTGTAAATAACAAAAAACATACAAATATTGCTGACATACAAACATTCTATACATCGTGTATGATCAATGGCTCACAATATCATCACATAGTTGTGTATTCATCACCATGATCATTTTTTGGAACATTTGCATCTCTCCAGAAAAAGAAAGAAAAGAGAAAAACTTACACATACTATATCCCTTATCCCTACCTTTCATTGACCACTAGCATCTCAATCAGCAGGGCCTATTTTTACAGATTTCTTTTCTAAAAGACAAATATTGTAGGCCATCATTTTTATAATATTTAAGATGGAAAATAAGATATAGGAAGAGGTTTTTGAAAGAGATTTAGCTACATTAGGGAAAAAAAACATAAAGAATGTAAGGTAACTAATAGTGTCATGACATTATTTAAAATAATGTAATTTGAAGCCCTAAATAACTAAATTGAGCCTGCTGAGTATTAAATCAGGGATTTTATTTTTTTTTTTAAGGCTATACAGCTTCTTCTTGGCTTTCTTTTGGAATGCTCATTCTTAGAACCTAGCCACCACGCTGTGCAGAACTCTAGACATGTAGGTATTCCGGCTTACAGTCCTAGCTGAGGTCTCATCCTGTAAGTGTCAGTCGGGTATGTAAGTGAGGAAGCTTTTGCAGTGATCTCAATCCAGCCACTGTCTGACTGCAGCTGCATCGGCGACCCTGAGTAGGAACAGCCCAGCAGAGCTGAGCCAATTCAACCCCCAAATCCTGAGAAATAATAATAAAATGATTGTTATTCTAAACCACCAAATTTGGGGTGAGTTGTTAAGTAGCGATAGATAATTTTTACAGATCAAATGGGTTTTTTAAACGTAATTTTATTGAGATATATTCACATACTATATAATCATCCAAAATGTACAATCAGTGGTTCACAGCATCATCACACAGTTGTGCATTCATCACCACAATCAATTTTTGAACATTTTCAATTCTTCAAAAAAATATATGTGATAAAAATGAAAAAAAAATCACCCAAGACATCCCATGCCCCTTATCCCCCCCATTATTTATTTATTTATTGTCTTTATTTTTTACTCATATGTCCATATCTGGATAAATGGAGTATTAGCCACAGGGTTTGCACAATCACATTGTAACATTTGTAAAAGCTGTATAGTTATACAATCATCTTCAAGAACTCAAGGCTACTGGAATAAGTTCAATGGTTTTGGGTATTTCCTTCTACTTATTCTAATCTACTAAAAACCAAAAAGGAATATCTATATACTGCGTAAGAACAATCTCTGGAATGACATCTTGACTCTATTTGAAATCTCTCAGCCACCGAAACTTTATTTTGTTTCATTTCTCTTCCCCTTTTGGTCAGGAAGGCTTTCTCAACCCCGTAATGCTGGGTCCAGGCTCATCCCCAGGAGTCAGGCCCTACATTGCCAGGGATATTTACATCCTGGGAGTCACGTCCCACCTAGGGGGTAAGGCAATGAGTTCACCTGCTTGCTGAGATGGCTTAGAGAGAGAGGCCACATCTGAGCAACAAAAGAGGTTCACTGCAGTGATTCAGGATTAATTATTATAATGGACTTAGCTTCTCCTTTGCAGGAATAAGTTTCGTAAGGCCAAGTCCCAAGATTGCAGGTTCAGCAAATTAATTATTAAATTGGTAATGCCCAATACGAGAGTATTGGGGATTTCCCAGGTGGGGAAATGTCTCCACATTTTTCCTCAACTGGGTTTTATTAACTAGAACATCTGGAAATGTCCATGTAGTCTGGGCTTCCTGATAATGATGGTGGCTAGATTTTCAAAAGTGCATGTACCAAAAGTGTCAGGTGAAAGCTGTATCACCTTTTATGACCTAATCTTAGAAGTCACCTCTCCTCACTTCCACTGTGGTAAGAGACTTGCCCAGATCCAAGAATGGGAAACATAAATCCCACATCTCAAGAGGATGGATATAAATGTCATTGTGAGAAGAGCATGTTAGATGAGACTTTTTGCTGGCTAAAAGTTTACTGAATGTTGGTTATCATTATTATTGCTCCAAAAGTTATAATTTAGGGCTAATGGTGTGAAAGGAAAACCAATTCGAGTATCGGTAGCCGGCCAGTGTTAGAACAAAAATAAATAGGGCTGGAAGATGGCGGCTTAGTAAGACGCGCGGATCTTAGTTTCTTCTCCGGGACACCTACTAGGGGAGTAGAAACGATACAGAGAGCGCCCAAGGCCACAACAGAGATAAAAAAGACAGCGTACCCCATCCTGGAACGGCTGGCTGGCTGAGAGAAGCAGCTCGGGTGAGATCGCCGAGGCACGCGGGCCTTACCGGGCGGGGTGGCAAGCGGCCGGAGTTGCTCCCTTCCCCCTTCCCGGGCCGGCTGGGAGAATTGGAGAGGTGGTCCCCTGAAACCAAGGCGACTGGCGCCCACACCACGCGCAGCCCCCGGACCAACTGAGAGAATTGGATCGGAAACCCCCAGGCCGCGGAGAACGGTGACCCCGTGACTCCCGGGGAACGTGCACTCTCTCGGGCGGGCCGCTGCCGCTGGCGCCCTCCCGCCACGCCTGTTGCCCAGGGCCGACTAGGAAATTCGGACGGGCTCTTTCCCTGGCTGCGGCGACCAGCAACCCTCCCTGCGTTCGGACCCCGGGCCAGCTGGGAGAATTGGAGAGGCGGTCCCCTGAAACAAAGACGGCTGGCGCCCACACCACGCGCAGCCCCCGGACCAACTGAGAGAATTGGATCGGAAACCCCCAGGCCGCGGAGAACGGTGACGGGTGGGGGAGGCCCCTTCCAAACCCGTGACTCCCGGGGAACGTGCACTCTCTCAGGCGGGCCGCTGCCGCTGGCGCCCTCCCGCCACGCTTGTTGCCCAGGGCCGACTAGGAAATTCGGACGGGCTCTTTCCCTGGCTGCGGCGACCAGCAACCCTCCCTGCGTTCGGACCCCGGACCGGCTCAAACCGTTTCGGCTAGCGAACCCCCAGGACGGCGAGAGTTTTCCAAAGTTTAAGGTCCCACAGCACCTTTTACTGGTGGGACCCGCAGACAAACGGGTGCCACGAGCGCCACCTACTGGGCAGGATAAGAAAAACAGAACCCAGAGATTTCACAGAAAAATATTACAACCTTGCTGGGTCCAACACCAAGAGAAATCTGAATAAATGCCCAGACGCCAGCAGCAGAAGATAACTGTCCACGCTCAAAAGATTGAGAATATGGCCCAGTCAAAGGAACAAACCAATAGCTCAAATGAGACACAAGAGCTGAGACAACTAATCCTGAATATACGAACAGAAATGGAAAACCTCTTCAAAAATGAAATCGATAAATTGAGGGAGGACATGAAGAGGACATGGGCTGAACATAAAGAAGAAATAGAAAAACTGAAAAAACAAATCGCAGAACTTATGGAAGTGAAGGATAAAGTAGCAAACATAGAAAAAATAATGGATAGCTACAATGATAGATTTAAAGAGACAGAAGATAGAATTAGTGATTTGGAGGATGGAACATCTGAATTCCAAAAAGAAACAGAAACTATCGGGAAAAGAATGGAAAAATTTGAACAGGGTATCAGGGAACTCAAGGACAATATGAACCGCACAAATATACGTGTTGTGGGTGTCCCAGAAGGAGAAGAGAAGGGAAAAGGAGGAGAAAAACTAATGGAAGAAATTTTCACTGAAAATTTCCCAACTCTTATGAAAGACCTAAAATTACAGATCCAAGAAGTGCAGCGCACCCCAAAGAGATTAGACCCAAATAGGCGTTCTCCAAGACACTTACTAGTTAGAATGTCAGAGGTCAAAGAGAAAGAGAAGATCTTGAAAGCAGCAAGAGAAAAACAATCCATTACATACAAGGGAAACCCAATAAGATTTTGTGTAGATTTCTCAGCAGAAACCATGGAAGCGAGAAGACAGTGGGATGATATATTTAAAATACTAAAAGAGAAAAACTGCCAACCAAAACTCCTATATCCAGCAAAATTATCCTTCAAAAATGAGGGAGAAATTAAAACATTCTCAGACAAAAAGTCACTGAAAGAATTTGTGACCAAGAGACCAGCTCTGCAAGAAATACTAAAGGGAGCACTAGAGTCAGATACAAAAAGACAGAAGAGAGAGATATGGAAAAGAGTGTAGAAAGAAGGAAAATCAGATATGATATATATAATACAAAAGGCAAAATGTTAGAGGAAAATATTATCCAAACAGTAATAACACTAAATGTCAATGGACTGAATTCCCCAATCAAAAGACATAGATTGGCAGAATGGATTAAAAAACAGGATCCTTCTATATGCTGTCTACAGGAAACACATCTTAGACCCAAAGATAAACATAGGTTGAAAGTGAAAGGTTGGGAAAAGATATTTCATGCAAATAACAACCAGAAAAGAGCAGGAGTGGCTATACTAATATCCAACAAATTAGACTTCAAATGTAAAACAGTTAAAAGAGACAAAGAAGGACACTATATACTAATAAAAGGAACAATTAAACAAGAAGACATAACAATCATAAATATTTACGCACCGAATCAGAATGCCCCAAAATACGTGAGGAATATACTGCAAACATTGAAAAGGGAAATAGACTCATATACCATAATAGTTGGAGACTTCAACTCACCACTCTCATCAAGGGACAGAACATCTAGACAGAGGATCAACAAAGAAATAGAGAATCTGAATATTACTATAAATGAAGTAGACTTAATAGACATTTATAGGACATTACATCCCACAACAGCAGGATACACCTTTTTCTCAAGTGCTCATGGATCATTCTCAAAGATAGACCATATGCTGGGTCACAAAGCAAGTCTTAACAAATTTAAAAAGATTGAAATCTTACACAACACTTTCTCGGACCATAAAGGAATGATGTTGGAAATCAATAATAGGCAGAGTGCCAGAAAATTCACAAATACGTGGAGGCTCAACAACACACTCCTAAACAACGACTGGGTCAAAGAAGAAATTGCAAGGGAAATTAGCAAATACCTCGAGGCAAATGAAAATGAAAACACAACATATCAAAACTTATGGGACGCAGCAAAGGCAGTGCTAAGAGGGAAATTTATCGCTCTAAATGCCTATATCAGAAAAGAAGAAAAGGCAAAAATTCAGGAATTAACTATCCATTTGGAAGAACTGGAGAAAGAACAGCAAGCTAACCCCAAAGCAAGCAAAAGGAAAGAAATAACAAAGATTAGAGCACAAATAAATGAAATTGAAAACATGAAAACAATAGAGAATATCAATAAGGCCAGAAGTTGGTTCTATGAGAAAATCAATAAGATTGATGGGCCCTTAGCAAGATTGACAAAAAGAAGAAGAGAGAGGATGCAAATAAATAAGATCAGAAATGGAAGAGGAGACATAACTACTGACCTCACAGAAATAAAGGAGGTAATAACAGGATACTATGAACAACTTTACGCTAATAAATACAACAATTTAGAGGAAATGGACGGGTTCCTGGAAAGACATGAACAACCAACTTTGACTCAAGAAGACATAGATGACCTCAACAAGCCAATCACAAGTAAAGAAATTGAATTAGTCATTCAAAAGCTTCCTAAAAAGAAAAGTCCAGGACCAGATGGCTTCACATGTGAATTCTACCAAACGTTCCAGAAAGAATTAGTACCAATTCTCTTCAAACTCTTCAAAAAAATCGAAGTGGAGGGAAAACTACCTAGTTCATTCTATGAAGCCAACATCACCCTCATACCAAAACCAGGCAAAGATATTACAAAAAAAGAAAACTACAGACCAATCTCTCTAATGAATACAGATGCAAAAATCCTCAATAAAATTCTAGCAAATCGTATCCAACAACACATTAAAAGAATTATACATCATGACCAAGTAGGATTCATCCCAGGTATGCAAGGATGGTTCAACATAAGAAAATCAATTAATGTAATACACCATATCAACAAATCAAAGCAGAAAAATCACATGATCATCTCAATTGATGCAGAGAAGGCATTCGACAAGATTCAACATCCTTTCCTGTTGAAAACACTTCAAAAGATAGGAATACAAGGGAACTTCCTTAAAATGATAGAGGGAATATATGAAAAACCCACAGCTAATATCATCCTCAATGGGGAAAAATTGAAAACTTTCCCCCTAAGATCAGGAACAAGACAAGGATGTCCACTATCACCACTATTATTCAACATTGTGTTGGAGGTTCTAGCCAGAGCAATTAGACAAGAAAAAGAAATACAAGGCATCAAAACTGGAAAGGAAGAAGTAAAACTATCACTGTTTGCAGACGATATGATACTATACGTCGAAAACCCGGAAAAATCCACAACAAAACTACTAGAGCTAATAAATGAGTACAGCAAAGTAGCAGGTTACAAGATCAACATTCAAAAATCTGTAGCATTTCTATACACTAGTAATGAACAAGCTGAGGGGGAAATCAAGAAACGAATCCCATTTACAATTGCAACTAAAAGAATAAAATACCTAGGAATAAATTTAACTAAAGAGACAAAAAACCTATATAAAGAAAACTACAAAAAACTGCTAAAGGAAATCACAGAAGACCTAAATAGATGGAAGGGCATACCGTGTTCATGGATTGGAAGACTAAATATAGTTAAGATGTCTATCCTACCTAAATTGATTTACAGATTCAATGCAATACCAATCAAAATCCCAACAACTTATTTTTCAGAAATAGAAAAACCAATAAGCAAATTTATCTGGAAGGGCAGGGTGCCCCGAATTGCTAAAAACATCTTGAGGAAAAAAAACGAAGCTGGAGGTCTCGCGCTGCCTGACTTTAAGGCATATTATGAAGCCACAGTGGTCAAAACAGCATGGTATTGGCATAAAGATAGATATATCGACCAATGGAATCGAATAGAGTGCTCAGATATAGACCCTCTCATCTATGGACATTTGATCTTTGATAAGGCAGTCAAGCCAACTCACCTGGGACAGAGCAGTCTCTTCAATAAATGGTGCCTAGAGAACTGGATATCCATATGCAAAAGAATGAAAGAAGACCCATCTCTCACACCCTATACAAAAGTTAACTCAAAATGGATCAAAGATCTAAACATTAGGTCTAAGACCATAAAACAGTTAGAGGAAAATGTTGGGAGATATCTTATGGATCTTACAACTGGAGGCGGTTTTATGGACCTTAAACCTAAAGCAAGAGCACTGAAGAAGGAAATAAATAAATGGGAACTCCTCAAAATTAAACACTTTTGTGCATCAAAGAACTTCATCAAGAAAGTAGAAAGACAGCCTTCACAATGGGAGACAATATTTGGAAATGATATATCAGATAAAGGTCTAGTATCCAGAATTTATAAAGAGATTGTTCATCTCAACAACAAAAAGACAGCCAACCCAATTACAAAATGGGAAAAAGACTTGAACAGACACCTCTCAGAAGAGGAAATACGGATGGCCAAGAGGCACATGAAGAGATGCTCAATGTCCCTGGCCATTAGAGAAATGCAAATCAAAACCACAATGAGATATCATCTCACACCCACCAGAATGGCCATTATCAACAAAACAGAAAATGACAAGTGCTGGAGAGGATGCGGAGAAAGAGGCACACTTATCCACTGTTGGTGGGAATGTCAAAGGGTGCAACCACTGTGGAAGGCAGTTTGGCGGTTCCTCAAAAAGCTGAATATAGAACTGCCATACGACCCAGCAATACCATTGCTAGGTATCTACTCAAAGGACTTAAGGGCAAAGACACAAACGAACATTTGCACACCAATGTTTATAGCAGCATTATTTACAATTGCAAAGAGATGGAAACAGCCAAAATCTCCATCAACAGAAGAGTGGCTAAACAAACTGTGGTATATACATACGATGGAATATTATGCAGCTTTAAGACAAGATAAACTTATGAACCATGTAATAACATGGATGGACCTAGAGAATATTATGCTGAGTGAATCCAGCCAAAAACTAAAGGACAAATACTGTATGGTCCCACTGATGTGAACGGACATTCGAGAATAAACTTGAAATATGTCATTGGTAACAGAGTTCAGCAGGAGTTAGAAACAGGGTAAGACAATGGGTAATTGAAGCTGAAGGGATACAGACTGTGCAACAGGACTAGATACAAAAACTCAAAAATGGACAGCACAATAATACCTAATTGTAAAGTAATCATGTTAAAACACTGAATGAAGCTGCATCTGAGCTATAGGTTTTTGTTTTGTTTTGTGTTGTTTTGTTTTGATTTTACTATTATTACTTTTATTTTTTTCTCTATATTAACATTCTATATCTTTTGCGGTTATGTTGCTAGTTCTTCTAAACCAATGCAAATGTACTAAGAAATGATGATCATGCATCTATGTGATGATGTTAAGAATTAATGATTGCATGTGTAGAATGGTATGATCTCTAAATGTTGGGTTAATTTCTTTTTTTCCGTTAATTAAAAAAACAAAAAAAAAAAGAGAAGGGATAATTGGAGATGAAGGGATACAGACTGTACAACGGGACTGGATATAAAAACTCAGAAATGGACAGCACAATACTACCCAATTGTAATGCAATTATGTTAAAACACTGAATGAAGCTGCATGTGAGGTATAGGTTTTTTGTTTTTGTTTTTTTTTTGTTTTGTTTTTGTTTTTTTTCTTTCTATTATTGTTTTAATTCTTATTCTGTTGTCTTTTTGTTTCTTTTTCTGAATCGATGCAAATGTACTAAGAAATGATGAATATGCAACTATGTGATGTTATTGAGAATTGCTGATTGTACATGTAGATTGGAATGATTTCTAATTGTTTTGTTAATTCTTTTTTTAATTAATAAAAAAAAAATAATAAATAAATAAATAAATAAATAGGAAGATTCCAGATATCCCAGGATAGTTTTTACATTTGACCCCACTCCGTGTCCTGTTATCGAGTTCTTTGGCATCCATCTAGAACTTTTTCTAGGTATTTACTTTTGTAAAAAAAATATACAGTTTTATTGTGCATTGTATTTTTCCTGTATGTCATATTATAATGTACAAATTTAAAATCTGATTTTGTGTTTTGCTTTGTTCTACTTTTTGTTCTTAACTAACCATGGTTTAAGACATTAGTCATGCTAGTATGTAAAGATCCACTTCATTCCATAGTTTCTTTCCCCTTGCCCCCAATAATGGCCATTTGCCTGTTCCCAAGTTTTCATTCTGCAAACAATGCTAGGGTTTATACATTTTCAATTTTGCATAACATCTCAAGTCCACCAAAATGGCTGTACCAATATGTTTTCCCATCTGTGACACAAAGAGCACAAATTGCCATATACCCTTGTTAATAACCAATATTATTAAATCTTTACATTTTGCCTCTCCATAAGATTAAAATATGGTTAATCATTTTCTTTTAATTTCCATTTTCTGACTTTTAGTGAGGTAGAGAATATGTTTATTAGTCATTTAAGTTCATTTTTCTGTGAAATACCTATTATATCCCTTGTCCATTTTCCTGCAGAGTTGTCATTGATTTTTAAGGTCATATACATATAAATTATATAATAAACACATTTTCTGGATAGTCATTATCAATTAATTATAGTTAAATTTATTTCACTTAAGTATTTGGAGTAAGACTCCGTTGCTATACCTTTTCATTTTTCCTAAACATTGATTGAATTCATCTTTCCTATTGGCTTGAAGTGCTTTTTCCTACATTAAACTACTATACCTAATTTTATATCTGGTCACCTTGCTGACCTCTTGTATTAATTCACATAAATGGTTTATCTGTTCCTTACCAATTTATATACTTTTTCTTTGCATTATTGCCTTGGGTATTTTACCTACCAATGATTGAATTGAGGTTTTATTTCTGCAACAAACAATTGCAGCTTTTATTATCATTAAAAAATCATAAATATCATTTTTTTGTTTTTTAAAATTTATTAAGGCTTTTTTCCCCAATTTTATTGATATATTCACACACCACATAAACATAAAATACACAATCATTAGCTCACAGTATCATCACATAGTTGTACATACATCCCCATGATCAATTTTAAAACATTTTCTTTACTCCAGAACAGAAATAAGTATAAAAAATGAACCCAAATCCTCCCATACTCCTTATCCCCCCCAACTGTAGACTCATAGTATTGGTGTAATAAATTTGTAATTGTTGAAGAAAGAATTTTAAAATATTACTGTTGCCTATAGTCCATAGTTTGCAATAACTATGTTTTTTCCCATTTACCCCTCTCTTTCTATTATTTTTTTTTTACATTTGTCGTAGTTCCTGCAAGAACTTAGTTACATACATGACTTTAAACAACCAATTTCAATCAAATTCACTATTACCTATAATCCCAATAACGAGCTACCATCACCTCTACCCATGCCGAAACATTTAAGTTCAACCTCATCAACAGTTCTGTAGCACCTGTTTCAGGTGCTAGCTGCTGGAACGCAATATACCAGAAATGGAAACAGGGAATTTAATAAGTTACAAGTTTACAGTTCTAAGGAAATGAAACTGTCCAATTTAAGGCACCCACAGACGTAACCTTTACTCAAGTAAGGCTGATGGGTCAGGAACAGCTCTGTCAGTTGGGTAGTCATGGGGTTGGCATCTGCTGGTCCCTGGCTCCTAAGCTCTGTTGCTTTCAGCCTCTCTTCTTGTTGGGGTTCATCACTTTGCTTCTCCAGGGCTGGCTTTCATCTCTTGGCTTCCCTTGGTTCTCTCCTGGTTCTGGCTTGCTCAACATCTCATGGCAATGCTTACTGGGCTCCAAGCATCTCCAAACATCCGTGTCTCTGTTCTCCACGTGTCCACATCGGTGTCAGCTCTGCTGTGAAGTTTCTATCGGCTCTAAGGCTTCTGTTGTTTCTCTCATTTTTGTAGGCTCTGTCTGCTCTCCATAAGTATCATTTTTGAATAAGAAGTCTTTAATGGCTTTTCATTTTTCATATCTCTAAGTTTTAACATGTATATTGAAAAAGATAAGTATTTAACTTAAAAGATTTAATTCACAAAGAATCTTTATCGTATTTTACATTTTTATTAATTAACCCATTTAGGAAAAAATATATCTTAATTGTTGTTCTAAAGATCTATGTAAATTCACCTTACAGAGTTTTATATTCACCACATTTACTTTTATCTTTGAATACTGTTGGCCCGTAGATCCATCTGGATTTTAGTGATGGTCATAATACTTCTTCCTGGGATTTAACTAGTCAAGCTAACTTTTCTTGAAACTTATCAGCAGCAATGAAAGAGCTTTATGTTCATATGAAGTTTGGTCTTATTTATTTCCCTTTGCATTACTGTGCCTAATTGCTCCCTCGTGTGTTTCATTTCAACCATTAAGTTCAGTGATTTACTCTAGCAAATTGTTTATGGAGGGTTATCAATTTCTTTCCCCAAACTTCCACATTTACTCTGGTTTATTTTCTTGTCATTATGTGTGAGTGTATGTGTGTGTGTGTCTGTATATAATATATATACAGGTTTAACATACATGTATATACATATATACACTTACATTACTGTATATCAGTGTTTCTCAAATGGGGTTTCATGATTTTTCAAAGGGCATCTGGAATTACTTTCCTGTAACATTGTTTCCAAATATGTTGTGATACATATTTTTAAGCAGAGAGCCAATATTTCACCTTTAATTAAAAAGAGTATTCTCAAAATGTTACAATAATCCAATAACTCCTGGATATTTCAACAGATATAAGATATTGCTGACATCTTTTGTTTTCTTTGTTACTGGTAACATGCTATTCTCTATCATGAGACTATTTGACAGTTGTTTGTATGAAAATAGGGTCCATGGATACATTTTGCTTGTAATGAGTATTGTATTTGTTATTTGATTTTTGGCATTGAGAAAGGAAAGGAAATAAAATGTGAGTGATCGGACCATTAACCTATAAGAAATCTCTGTCTTCTTTTTAGGGCTTGCTGGGATGTCATCCTTATTTAATAAACCATGCAGTAGTGGGACATTTGTTTCCCTATGATAGCTGGATCTATGAAGTTCAATAGCAAGAGTATAATTATTTCCTATTGGTAGTTATGACTGTAATTTTGAGAGCTGCCGTCAGGTAGAGGCTTAGGCTTGTGGAGCCTAAGCAAGGCAAAATGGCATTTCTCCAGATATTAACCATGAAAATCAAAATCTATATGAAACTCTTGATAGAGACTATTTTATAAATGTTAATTAGTTTTTAAGAGCAATCAAAGTTTTTTCCCCTGAAGAACAACTATTTAACTTTATTAATAATCTTAAAAAAATTAATTTAATGAATTCATCATACTGCAGTCTTCACCTAAGTGGATCATTGTTATAGGGAAAAATATATTTCAAATATTTGAAATCACAGTTCAAATAACTTTCTATCATTTCATACGTTACATAACTACTTGCACACTCAGAATGATCATCTTCAAGAGCACTTTATATGGTGTTTTTCAAAAAGGTTAATTCTTTAAAGTGGGAAAAATTTTATTAATAAAAAAATTCCAAACATGAATTGTTTTTTTCTAAATCTTTTTCAACATGGAGAAATGAACAACATTGACTCAATGGAGTAAGGTGGATGCTGTGATTATTGGTGGAAGCTATTAAAAAAGCGAACAAGCTGGATTGTCCTATTCACGGATCACAAGTGAATTTGCAGGAAAGCTCATGTGCTACTTTTACATATAATATTGCAGGCATTGATTTTTTTCACATTAATCCACACAGATCATCAAGAACTGAAAACAATGCATGACTTCATTTTCAAATGATGAAGTAGCAATGACTCTTTCTGAAATACTGTAGCCTAGGTTCAACTTGACCATAGACACAGATTCCTGCAATGGTGAACCACCCCCAGGTCTTGATGAGCTCCTAACAAGTTAAAAGTGGCTTGAAAAGAGGGGCAACATCTCCCTTTACCTCTCGTCTGGTTTCTCTGATCTTTGACCACATTCTTCTCTGCTGTCTCTTTTTAAACACATATTAGTCTGTAACTTATCCTGTAGAACTGCTGGTGTGGCTAAGAAGGAGTTGACGTTAAGAAATTGCTTCTGGTCCCATACCTGTCCTAGAAGCTGACCATAATTTGGTGATATTAGAATAGGACCTGAATTGTTACATGGATTATAGATGACCCAAACTTGCCAGGTTTTTTCTTTGTTTTGTACTTTTTATGTTTTTTTTTAAAGAAATTCTTCCATACCCCAATGTCAAAAGGTTATTCTCCTATATTAAATTGTGTATATATTTTTAAATCTAGTCATTAATTCTTCAACTGTCACTGATATATTTTCTATAGTCTTATAATTCCAGGGACTTTGTAAACTATTGTATTAATTCTGATAGTTTATTTTTTAGATCTTCCTCCTAAATATCTTATAAAACATAGTGACAATTTTTTTCTTTTCCAAACCTTATCTATTTTGTTTTATGTTATTTTATTGTGATTACTATTTATTTATGTTTTATTACGTTGAGTAGAACCTCCATTGCAATGTTGAATAAAAGCAGCATTGGTGAACAATCTTATTTTTCATGATGTTAAAAATAATCCTCAACATTTCACTTTGAATATATTTGTTGTAGGTTTTTTGTAAGCAAATTCTATTAGGCTAAGGATGTTCCATTTTATTCTTAATTGCAAAGGCTCATTACCATTAGTGGATATTAAATTTCATTGTGGGCCTTTCTCTATCTATAAAGATGATCATACAGTTTTTTTCCTATCTACTTCAGGTGGTAAATTACATTAATTGACTTTCTAATTTTTTCATAATAATATTTCTAAATTGTGTTAGAGAGTTCTGTCTTCGGCTTATTCCCCTCCTCTTGCACTTTACTATAAGCTGCACGGAGGAGCCAGGTTGCACTCTTAGAAATTACCTTATCTTAGAAATTTCCTCAGCTAAATATCCAAACTCATTACTTCCATGTTTTGCCTTCCATCTGACATCAGATCTCAATTTCACCGGTTTCTCTGCCACTTTACAACACAGATCTCCTTTCTTCCAGTTTTCAGTAACACAATCATCATTTTTTTCTTAGGCCTTAATGGAAGTAACTTTAGCATCCATATTTCTACCAAGCGTATCTCCAAAGCAATCTAGGCTTCTTCTATCAAGTGCCTCACAATTCTTCCAGACGCTAACTATTATCCAATTCCAAAGCCATTTCCACATTTTTTCTAGTTTTTGCAGTAACAGCACCCTGCTCTCTTGGTACCAAAAAAATTTCAGTTTTTGCATTGCTAAAAGCAGATATGAAGCAGTGGGTTGGCCAAAATAATGGGGATGTATTGGCTCATGGTTTGAGGCTAGAAGTTCAAAGTTGAGCCATCGGTAAGGTGATGCCTTCCTCCCCGAGCCTGACATTCTGGGGTTGGCTACAAGAGATTCTTGGTCCTGGGCTGCACTGTCACATGGCAATGCACAGTGTGGCCTCTCTGCAAACCTGGGGCACAGGCCCCATCCTCTGAGCACTGGGGTGGCTGGTGGTTTGGAAAATTCTGATTCTCTCCAGTGTGCTCCAAGACTAGGGGCAGAAGAGGCTCTTTCAGGGTCCTCCCTGAGCTTCTGGAAAGCAAGTTCCCAGAGAATAAGGCTCCATGTCAGGATCTAAGTGAACATGGATCCAGTCAGCCATTTCAGTGAAAGTCATTTCAGTGAAGTTCAGGGAAATGCAGCTATATGGAAGGGCCTGTGATAAAGTCCTTCTGTCTGAGAGTTTGGATCGTGAACAGCTTGCAAAGATGACAAAGTTTTTTGCAAAGTTTGTGTGAGTGAAATTGCTGCGAGCCTGGACTAAAAGAGACAAAGAAGGGACAAATTGAAGGAAAAATGATTTCAAGGTCAGAATCATGGAAGCTAAAGTTTGGATTGAAGAGATCTCTTGTAGTAAAGAGAGCAGGCCCATCCATCTATGTAAAATGGAGAGACCGCCCCTGCACTTGGAGGGACAGGACATCTGCCCCTGTGCTTGGAGGGTGGGCTTTGTGCCTGTAGTTTAGGATTGTGGGGCCTGTGCCCTGAGTTTGCACAGAGGCCACACTGTGCAGCCTAGGGCCAAGCATCTCTGGCAGCCAGTTTCAGAACTTTGGTATTAGGGAAAAAAGTATCACTTTTCTAATGCCTCAATTTTGGACTTCTCCTAGGCTCAAACCATGAGTCAATAAATTCCCAATGTTTAGGCCAACCCATTGCACAGTATCTCCTTTAGCAATGAGAAAACTACAATGTGGTAAATTATATTCACTGATTTTCTAGTTTTAATTAAATTTATTTTCCTAGAATGAACCCAACTTGATATGATGTATTACCTTTTTTTATACATTTGTGGATTCATTTTGATTATCATTTAAGATTTTTGTTGTAGTGCTTATAAGTGATTGGTCTGTAATTTTCTTTTTTTGTTGTAATGTCATTGTCAGGTTTTATGGTAGTCATTAAATTAGCTGAGGACCGTGATGCTTAATTGCATGTGTTGACTTGGCTAAGTATGGTGTCCAATTATTTGGTCCAACAAGCAATGGTTTGATTATTACTCTGAGGGTATTTTGTAGATGGCTTAGCATCTATAGTCAATTGATTGCATCTATGACTGACTGTGTCTACAATCAAGAAAGGAGATTGCCTTCAGCAATAAGGGAAGTCTTTTTATCCAACCTGTTGGTAGTCTTAAAGCAGAATTGAGCATTTTAGAAGCCAAGAAGAAGAATTTCTGCCTGTTCTTTTCACCAGCCAGCTTCTCCTGGAGAATACAACTTCATCTTCCCTGGAATTTCCAGCTTGTGGCATAATTTAGACATGCCAGATTTCAGAATCATTTTTGGTGAAGCTTACATCTTGCAGTCTACCCTCCAAAATTCAGTTGCCAATCCTCATGGTCATGTGAGCCAGTTCCTAAGATAAATATTTTAATATCTATATATAGATAGATCCTATCAGTTCTATTTCTCTAGAGAACCCTGACTAATACAGGGACATTTCCTCTTTTAGGAACTCTGAAAGAGCTTATGTAAAATTAAATTAAATTGTGTATAGTACTCTCCTGGACATTTTTGATAAGACAGAGAGTAGACTGTGATAGATGGAATTTCAAAATGACCCCCAAAATTCCTCATCCTAATTTCAGGACTGTGAATATGATAGATATCAGGGTGATGGGAAAAGGGATTTTGCAGATGTAATTAATGTTATGAGTCAGCTGACTTGGAGTTAATCAAATGGAAGATTATCCAGGTAGGCTCATTCTGATCGCGCGAGCCCTTTAATAGCAGAGTTTTCTCAGACTAGTGGCAGAAGGAAAAGTTAGAGAGACACAAGGAATGAGAAGTTAACATATCATTGCTGCTTGGAAAAAGGCTGGGGATTGGGACCTGTGAGAAGAAATGTGGGTGACGTCTCAGAGTGTGGCTGCTGGCTGACAACAAACAAGGAAATGGGGACCTCAGACCTACCACCTCAAGGAACAATGTGGTGAGATTTATTTGTTTCTACCCTCGAAATGTTTTAATTAATCTGGGTCTAATTTGTCTGGATCTAATATTCATTACCATCTTTACATTGACTTCATAGACACTATTTCTCAGTGACAACTCAAAGCAAACATGCATCTCAGAAATTAATATGCACTTATATATAGCCTTTGTATTATATATTCTTGAGATATCTAGAATTAATTGGGGCAGAAAATTGTTAGTAGTGATTCAAATAGCACATGAATGCTATTGAATGAATATACCCATGTTAAGACTGTTACCAAGCAAACTGAAAGTTAAAAAAAAAATGAATCAGTCAAAGAATTTGGGTTCATTCCTCTTTAACTGATTGCTTTCTGTGGTGTCATATAAACATAGTTTTAGTTTATTCCTTTGTGTGGATAGGGTTGACGTGAGTACAACTTAATTTAAAAACTTAGGAAAGACTAGGAGTTTCTTTGACAGTTATTGGAAGCTTTTCAACTCCCCCATTCTCTTTCTGGGCTGCTGCATCAGTGACTGCTTGTGGTTTTGACTCACTGACAATTGGAAGAAATTCTGCTGCCATGTCTTCCACATTAGAGTTGATCTTTGTTGTATTGTTGGCAATATCATAAGGCTTATGACATGGTGAGGCTTGAAATTAGTATTATTTATTCCCAGAATGCTTAACACTTTTGCTTTAAGATACTTGTTGTGAAATGTATGCAAATTCTGTTGGAATAGAGTTGTGCCTCTTGAACAGAAATGTTTTCTGACTTTTTTTGTGGTAAGGTCATGTATGTCCAGCCTATTCTGTCTAGTGGTGGCCTGAGGAACTCACTGTCCCTGCATGTAGAAGGCAGCTCATGCAACACTCTTAAGAGCAATGTATGACAGCAGTTACGTGGTGACATAGGACAAGAGATTATTGTCTGTAGGATATACACTGCATTGCTGGCTATAGGACAAAAGCTGCAGGGTGTGGAAACAGAGGAAACTGTTCCTAGGGAAGAAAGGACATTTATATCTGTGTAAATTGGGGAATTCCTACGGCCACATGTACATGAAAGACACATTATCATGGTCAGGTTCATGTGTCAACTTGGCCAGGTGGTGGTGTCTGTTTGTCTGGTTGGGCAAGTGCTGTTCTGTCTGTTGCAATGAGGACATTTCACAGAATTAAATCATGATCATGTCAGCTGCATCCACAGCTGATTGCATTTGTAATCAGCCAAGGAGAGTGACACTTAATTTAATCACTGGAAGACTTTTAAGGAGGATTCAGAAGAGACTGTCTCTCTTTCTGCTTTGGCTGGTAAGCTTCTCCTGTGGAGTTTGTCCTGACCCTTCATCGGAGTTGTCGGCTTCACAGCCTGCCCTATGGATTTTGGACTCTACATTCCCACATATAAAAGTGAGACACTTTTATAAATTTTATATCTGTGGCTATTTCCTGCTGATTCGGTTTCTCTACAGAATGCTGGCTAATACACACATGTACAAAAAGAATCAGAGAGGTCCTTATGCTTTGGCTTGGAACTATTCTCTAAATTCATTGTATGGATAAACTTTGAAGGACAGCTCTTTAACAGGTCAATCTGCAAAGATGGAAAAGTATTTTTTTTTCCTTTTTTAAAAAAAATCTTTATATTCAAGGAAAGCCCCTGTCATAACTCTAGCTCTATACAAAATTAAAGAACAGATGCCTCAGAGCCTAAATTCCAGCAATAATATATTAAAATATCAAAATGTCTAAGTTTCAACAGAAGATTTAAAAACATTGAAAGAAAAGGGAAGCAATGGCACAGGCAAAAGAGAAGAGTAAAACATTAGAAACCATCAGTAAGGAGGATCAGACTTGGGACATACCAGACATAAATGACCCTAAATAAGTTGAAAGAGCTGAAGAAAAATATAAACAAGGAAATAAAGAAAAGGCCTACCATGGTGGCTCAGCAGGCAGATTTCTAGCCTGCCATGCTAGAGACCTGTGTTTGATTCCTGGTGCCTGTCCATGCAAAAAAAAAAAAAGGGAAATCAGGAAAATGATAGATGAACACAATGAAAATATCAGTAGGGAGATGGAAACTATGAAAAGAAACCAAAGAGAGCTGAAGACCACAGTAACAGAAACTTAAAATTCCTGTATGAGTCAGGGTTTCCTAGAGAAAGAGCTGACAGGAGATATATATAAATATTATGAGATTTTTTTTTAAAGAAATATCTTATTTTACTGTGGGGATGCATAAGTCCAAATTCTGCAGGGAAAGCTGCAAACTGGGAACTCCAGTGAAGGCTTCAGTGAATTCTTGAGGAAAAGCTGGCCAGCTTAAGTAGAGATGGAAATTCTCTCTTCTGACTGCTGAAATCATCATTTCTCCTTCTTAACCCTTCAAATGACAGAATGAGACATCTTTCATTGTCGAAGTCAATCTCCTCTGTTGATTGTAGATGTAATTAGCCATAGGTGAATCAATTTGATAATTTAAGTCCGTGAAATGTCCTCATGGCAAAAATCAGGCCAATGCTTACTTAACCAAATAACTGGACACCAAAACTTGGCCAAGTTGACACATGAATGTAACCATCACAATTCCCTACAGAGGTTTAAAAGCAGAACGGAGCTGGCAAAAGACAGAATCAGTGAACTTGAAGATAAGGCATTTGAAATCATCCAATCTGAGATGCAGAAGGAGAAAGAATGAAGAAAACTAAACAAAGCTTGAGGAACTTGTGGGACATCATCAAGTTTACCAATACATGCAGAATAGATTTCCAGAAGGAGAAGAAAGAGAGAAAAAGTAGAGATAGTACACAAATAAACAAGGGCTGAAAACTTACCAAATTTAATGAAATGCGTGAATATGCACATCCAGGATGCTCAGTAAATTCCAAACGGGATAAACCTAAAAAGACCCATACCATGCCAGGTTATAATTAACTGTTGAATGCCAAAGTAAAAAGAGAATTCTGAAAGTTGCAAGAGGGAAGTAACATGTCACATTAAAAAGAACCTCAATAAGATTAAATGCTTAACTTAATTAAATTAAATTTCTCATTGGTAACCATGGCAGCAAGAAGGCACGGATGTCATATTTAAAGTACTGAAAGCAAAAAATTGCCAACCAAATTTTCTGTAGCTTGCAAAACTAACTTTCAAAAATGAGAGATAGATTACAATGTCCCCAGATAAACAAAAGCTGAGGAACTTCATTCCCTCTAGGCTGGCCCTATAAGAAATGCTAAAATACCTTCACTGATTAAAAGGAAAGGACACTAGACAATTGACTGAAGGTAAATTGAGAATTAATGAAGCCCTGTGATGATAACATGAGTAAGAATAAATATCAATACTGTTTTTTTTATTTATGACTCCTCTATTTACTTCCTGTAGTACATAAAAGGTGAATGGATGAAATGTAATGATAAATCAATGGTTTGGGACTCATAATATGTAAATATGTAACTTGTGACAAGAACCAATAAATGTGGGGGGACAGACAGGTATAGGAACATAGATTATTATATTATTGACAATAACTTAGTATCAAAGCAAATGATATTGCTATAGATTTAGTATATTAAATTTAAGCTCCATGGTCACCACAGTGAAAATATCCGAGAATATGCAAACTTATAAAGATAGAAAGTAGAGTACTGATTATCAGGTATGAAGGGAGTTAATGGGGAGTTAATGCAGTTAATTAGTTAACCCTAATGAGTGTAGGGTTTCTGTTTGGAATGCAAGGAAAGTGAAAGGAATGAATAGTGGTGAGGATACTGCAACACTGTGAATGTGATTAATTCCATTAAATGGTGTGCTTGAGAAGGGTTGGGATTATAAGATTTATGTTATATATAAGTTTCCATAATTTTAAAAACAGAGTAACTAAAGAGATAATGAAAATTAAATGCAATGAATGATACCAGATGGGATCTAAGAATGTAGGCGAAAAGGCTTAAAAGGGCATTATTGGAACATAAGAAAAAATTGCATTATAGAATGTAAGCTATATGTAAAATTTGCCATTTACATCAATGGCAAATTTTTTGAACTTTGATAACTGCACTTAAGGGGATTACATAAGTGAATATCCTTGTTTCTAAGAAATGTACATTAAAGATTGTGTTCAAGCAGTATCATGTGTGCAACCTGATCTCGAATGTCCAGAAAAGAGGTAAAGCTAGCTAGCTAGCTAGATAGATAGATAGAAAGAAAGAAACAGCAAAATTGGGAAAATGTTAAAGTTGGTGAATTTGGGTATCTTGGCTTGTGGAGGTATGTTGTGGAGTTCTCTATATGGGATTTGTGTTATTTTATTTAATTTTTTTACATGGGCAGGCAACGGGAAATGAATCCACTTCTCCAGCATGGCAGGCAAGAACTCTGCCATTGTGCCACCATTGCCCCCCCGGTTTGTATTATTTATGCAACTATCCTGTAAGCTTGAAATTGTTTCCAAATAAAAAGTTTTGAAAATATTGATTTTTTTATTAAAGAAATTGATCATTTTCCTTTGTCAGAGAAATTGTGGATTTACAGAAAAATCATGCCAAAGATAGAGTTCCCAAATAGTCTTCTTATTATTAACACCTTGCATTAGTGTAAGATATTTGTTGCACTTGATGAAATAATACTATTATAATTATACTGCTAACTATATTCCATAGTGCACATTTGGGTTCGCAATTTGTGTTGTATGGCAAGCCCTATGTTTTATTTTACTTTTCATTGTAGTAACATATACACAACTAAAATTTCCCCTTTTGACCACACTCAAGTATATAAATCAGTGGTGTAAATTACATTCACAATATTGTGTATCATAATCAAAACTTCTCCATCACTCCAAACAGAAATTCTCTACCAATTAAGCATTAACTTCCCATTCTTCACCTCCACTCAGGCTCCGGGGAGTCTGTCTTCTAGTTCCTGATTCTGTGAATTTGTTTATGTAATTATTTCATATCACTGAGATCATATAGCATTTGTCCTTTTGTTTGTGGCTAACTTCACTTAACATGATGTCTTCAAGGTTCAACAATGTGGTTGCATGTGTCAGAACTTCATTCTTAAAGAATCTCTTGCTATTTTAAAAGAGGAAGATTTTCTCTGCTATTTAAAAAGTGTATTCTTTGTTACAAAAAATATATAACGTTCTTTGCTATAGTCTGCATCATTGCCAAGAACTTTTCAAAGGTTTATATTAAAAAATGTAAGACCATAAATCCATCTACACACTGCCCTCCAAACTATGGCTTGGATGTAGTAGCATTTCTTTCCTGACTTGAAAAGGTAACATAACTATTAAAAAGTGACAATTATTGGTGGTTGATATTGGGAGATCTCAGGTTAGGTGATTGATTCATGGGAATAACAGACTATGATGAGATTTTGGAAGTTGACTTTGTGCAACAGTTTTGGTTGATGAGTTCCTCCAAAGTCAGCTGAGAGTGCATTTAACCCTCAGTCCTGGCTAACCTCACTCATGCTCTGTCACTTATACTTATCACCAATCCAACTATTCAGGTGACTGACTCACAAATGCACAATGAAAAAGAAATTATCTCTGAATTAATGGATTCTTTCAATCTTATATATAGTTCTAGACTTTTTAAGCTGCAGGACTTAATGAAATCTAATTCACTTATGTAGTAAAAAGAAATAGACATCAAAGCTGTGACTCTCTCTGGCTCACACAAGAAGGGACACACCCAGTACTAATATGCATATCTGTACAAGGGCCTTTTCTTTCAAAAGACATTGCCAGTATTTTATGATCAGAGAATGAATGAGGTAGAAAAGTGATGTCTTTTTCCAAAGTGAATCTTTACCTTTCTGACTATGGTCTGAGATATCAGAAATCAGGAATGTTTGATTATTGAGCTTGCATTATCTGTATGCATTTGCTTCAACAATGTAATCCTCATTGTGTTAAGGTAGGCAGGCCGTTGTGGCCACACTGTAATTCATTAAGAACTTATAATAGATAAGATGTTTACTTGAAAAGAAAGCCATCCTCTGCTCAGCTCCTAAATGAATCCATTTGTCTGTAGCACTAAATTTTGTGTCTGTCCAAATCTTTTTATGCTAGCTGAAACTAAAGCTAAATGAGATTTGAAAGCTTTAAAGTAATGTCAGCTAAACTGATAAAGCTAATGGCTATCACAAGTAGCTTAATGGCATGGTTAAATGCTCATGATATAAACCATATATATCAAATTGTCTGGTAACAAACTTCTAGAATGATCCAGATTCAAAGAAAAGGACTTTGAAAGACAGGACTGAAAGGAATGGTCAAGAGAATGTTTAAATAAAAAGTAATGTTGTCCTCAAATCCTGGAAAGCAGAAAAAGTTCGGCAGGGGTAGGTTTCTTTGCGAAAAGTATCATGTATTTGGCTGGGGATCTACATTTGAAGGATGGATGCCCAGGAGATCCTACCCCGTAGTGGGGCTTGAGGGAGATTTCATCATCTTGCTTGGGACGGCTACTCAATCCTATGTATGGATCCCTACAGACAGTCCCAAGGCCAGTATGAAATTAGCTTCATTTCAATTGCAGTGAGAATAGTCAAAAGAAAACATTTGATTCTGAAAGTAATTTTAAGAACAGAAAGAGCTATCTCTGGAATTTTTCAACCCCCCAAATTAAAGGACCAAACCTGATGACCTCAAGACTCTTGAAATTCTCTCTGTGACCTCTATTCGAAGCTAGTTTATAAAAGTAGGAATAACTTGTTCTTTAAAACACAGAGGTCCATACATCTCTCTCTCGCAAGGAATCTTCCATGGTTAGATATTCTGGACCGAAGCAAACCACAAAGTACTCATCTAAAAATTTAATAATGCAATCCTCTTATCAAAACAAAGTCAGGAACTATCATCCAACCTCTAAGATTTTGATATTATGACAGGTTAGAAGAAAGTTCTTTTAAAAAACTGCTGCATACTTCCGGAGAAGATGGCGGCTTAGTAAGACGCCCGGGTCTTAGATCCTCCTTCAGAAAAGCAACTAAAGAAACAGAAACAATACGAAACAGCTCCCGGAGTCACGACAGAGACCAAAAAGACAGCGTACCCCATTCTGGAACAGCTGAATGGGCAGGGAGAATCTGCTGCGGTGAGATACCCGAGGGGCGCGCGTTTTCCCGGCTGGCGACTGGGGTCCCCTCCACGCACGTGGCTCCCCGGTCTGACTGGGAACGTTGGATAGTGGGGCCCTCCCGTCACGCTTGGCATCTGGGGCCAGCTGGGCAATTTGGACCGGCACTCCCCCAAGCCACGGCGGCCAGCGATCCCCGCCTCCACGCACGGTTTCCCGGGCCGACTGCCCCACAGACAGACGAGCGCCACGAGCGCCACCTACTGGGCAGGAAAAGAAAAACAGCCCAGAGATTTCACAGAAAAACCTTTCAACCAGCTGGGTCCCACACCCAGGGAAATCTGATCAAATGCCCAGACACCAGCAGAAAATAATGGATGACGCTCGGAAAATTGAAGATATGGCCCAGTCAAAGGAACAAACCAATAGTTCAAATGAGATACAGGAGCTGAGACAACTAATGCTGAATATACGAACAGAAATGGAAAAACTCTTCAAAAACCAAATCAATAAATTGAGGGAGGACATGAAGAAGACATGGGCTGAACAAAAAGAAGAAATAGAAAATCTGAAAAAACAAATCACAGAACTTATGGGAGTGAAGGACAAAGAAGAAAAAATGGAAAAAACAATGGATACCTACAATGGTAGATCTAAAGAGACAGAAGCTACAATTAGTGAACTGGAGGATGGAACATCTGAATTCCAAAAAGAAACAGAGACTATAGGGAAAAGAATGGAAAAACTTGAGCAGGGGATCAGGGAACTGAATGACAATATGAAGCGCGCAAATATACATGTTGTGGGTGTCCCAGAAGGAGAAGAAAAGGGAAGAGGAGGAGAAAAACTAATGGAAGAAATTATCACTGAAAATTTCCCAACTCTTATGAAAGACCTAAATTTACAGATCCAAGAAGTGCAGCGCACCCCAAAGAGAATAGACCCAAATAGGCGTTCTCCAAGACATTTACTAGTTAGAATGTCAGAGGTCAAAGAGAAAGAGAGGATCTTGAAAGCAGCAAGAGAAAAACAATCCATCACATACAAGGGAAACCCAATAAGACTATGTGTAGATTTCTCAGCAGAAACCATGGAAGCTAGAAGACAGTGGGATGATATATTTAAATTACTAAAAGAGAAAAACTGCCAACCAAGACTCCTATATCCAGCAAAATTGTCCTTCAAAAATGAAGGAGAAATTAAAACATTTATAGACAAAAAGTCACTGAGAGAATTTGTGACCAAGAGACCAGCTCTGCAAGAAATACTAAAGGGAGCACTAGAGTCAGATATGAAAAGAAAGAAGAGAGAGGTATGGAGTAAAGCATAGAAAGAAGGAAAATCAGATATGATATATATAATACAAAAGGCAAAATGTTAGAGGAAAATATTATCCAAACAGTAATAACACTAAAAGTTAATGGACTGAATTTCCCAATCAAAAGACATAGAATGGCAGAATGGATTACGACCCAGCAATACCACTGCTAGGTATCTACTCAAAGGACTTAAGGGCAAAGACACAGACGGACATTTGCACACCAGTGTTTATAGCAGCATTATCTACAATTGCAAAGAGATGGAAACAGCCAAAATGTCCATCAACAGATGAGTGGCTAAACAAACTGTGGCGTATACCTACGATGGAATATTATGCAGCTTTAAGACAGACTAAACTTATGAAGCACGTAATAACATGGATGGACCTAGAGAACATTATGCTTAGTGAGTCTAGCCCAAAACTAAAGGACAAATACTGTATGGTCCCACTGAGGTGAACCGACATTCGAGAATCAGCTTGGACTATATCATTGGTAACAGAGACCAGCAGGAGTTAGAAACAGGGTAAGATAATGGGTAATTGGAGCTGAAGGGATACAGACTGCAACAGGACTAGATACAAAAACTCAAAAATGGACAGCACAATAATACCTAAGTGTAATGTAACTGGGTTGGAACACTGAATGAAGCTGCACCTGAAATATGGTTTTTTGTTTGTTTGTTTGTGTGTTTGTATCTTTTGTTTTTGTTTTTTTCTTTTTTCTTTTTATATATATATATTTTATTAGTATTATTATTTTAATTCTCTTCTCTATATTAACATTCTATATCTTTTTCTGCTGTTTTGCTAGTTCTTTTCCTAAATCGATGCAAATGTACTAAGAAATGATGATCATACATCTATGTGATGATACTAAGAATTACTGAGTGCATGTGTAGAATGGAATGATTTCTAAATGCTGTGTTAATTTCTTTTCTTTTTTTTGATTAATAAAAATTTAAAAAAAAAACTGCTGCATTAAATTTGCTAAATTATTCAAGCATGTAGTCAGTAACAAAGCAAGCAGAAAGAAGTGACATTACTTACAAGAGACTATTAGTTCTTCCTTGATTTAAGGAAATAAAGCTGATTAATCAATACCAGTTTGCCATGTTCTATATTTTAAAAGCTACCATGTATCAGGAAACTGACTTGACAAACTGATCAGGACAGTGCTCTGGGTTCAATCATTTTGTGGTTCAGTTAGCTGTGTTGTGCTCCAAATCCTGGCTAACAATTTCCCCCACGCATATTCTTAGTTGGAGAAAGAAAGTAGAATAGAATGTAAAAAATTAAATCCATTCCCACTAATGGGAAAACAAATAAATGCCCTCAAAACATGTGTCCTACACTAGTAGATGGTTCGTTGGTAGCATTGTCTTCTTGTACAAAGATTAACAAAAAAAATAAAGCAACCTATCAAAAAACATCTCAAAACTTGAAATAAAAATTCATCCAGATCATTGCTTTCTTAAATGGAGCATGCACACAAATTATGTGAATCACAGCTTATGGAAAACTCACAGGAAGATACGTTAGATTCAGCTCAACATATTTTTGTATGCAGTCACACGAGCATCAGGAGATAACCTTTATAGCTTCTCTATTGGTGATGGAACATCATATGTTATTTTCAATCAAGCAATCTCCCCACCCAAATTCTTTTTTCAACTCTAGGACTTAATAACTACATGGATACAGCTTTAATTTAAATTCAAAGTACGTTCTGGAGTGAAAATTTTTGTACCTTTTGTATAATTGTACAAGTAACATTTAGCTAAAGATAGAGTGCTAAACTTCTGGAAAGTGGAACAAAAAGATTTCCAGATATAATTTTACTTCTGGAGCTGCAGTTAACTACTACAAATGCTTCCCAAAGAGATTACTTAAGCATATTGGGTTACCAGTCTATGAAGCTTTTGCCCGAAATGGGCAAAGTATATGGAAATTGTTAGGTATGTGTTGAAATATGTATGAAATTACAGCACTCTGAAAATGTTGTGATTGATCTACAGCTCAATGGGCTGTGAGAGAGAGTCACATTCAGAATGATTAATGTAGGACAAAGCAAACCTTAGGAAACACCAGAAAAGAGAGAAATTGCTTGTTCCTTCAAGACAGCCGTGTTCTCTGGTTCTCCTATAAAACTGAGTAAAGCAAATAAAATCTATTCTGTTTCCCAAGGTACAGATCTAACAAGTGACATAGCCTTCTGTCCAGCTGTGCAGCTCTGCACATCTTTGTAAGATTCCTGACTTAAGCTAACACAAATATCTAGAGGAAATGTTGAATCTTTTCCGGGGAGTGGGGCGGGGGGGAGAAACATCTCAAACTTGAAATATTAAGCTCTGGAATTTTTCAAATGGCTATTGACTTAAGGTTTATATATAAGAAAAGGTGGCCTTCAGACTCAATAGAATGTACTGTTTGCAGGTCAATTGCCGAGCCATTGATTGACTAACTGAATGTCAAATCAGGTTTTGTTGCTATAGCAAACTAGTTGGGTCCTAAGGTGTTAATCCTGGACAGTCATCCAATCTATTGTTTAGAGTCTGTCATGACTGTCTGAAAGACTAATTCCACCAGCAGACCACTGGATTGGTACCCTTCGGCCTCTGAGTGCTGATCTACTACCATACCAAGACCTGTTTCTCCCCCAAGTGTGTGGGATGGCAAAAACAAAACGTATTAGAGATTTGCTTTCTATTTCTAATCTCAAATTGTAGCACTTGGCATTTTAGGTCACTTCAAAAATAGGATGAGTACCTTTTTTTTAGATTGAAGAAAATCCAATAATAAAGGGTATTTTATTTGCTCCAGTTACACTTCAAAAGATTACATTTATTTACAAATATCGCAGTTACATGAGGAAACATAAAAAATAAGCATAAATAGTGAGAATACATACACCTGCTAGTAATCACAGAAACACAAATTAAAGCAATAATCGGGGTGGTGCGAGGTTGTGCCAAAGGATCAAGCAGCTATGCAAGTTGCCAGAAAAGAGGAGGCATTGTAAGTCTATGTATTCATTTTGAGAAACAATTTGGCAATAGATTTTAAGAACCAAAAGTGATACACTAACTCTGGAAATTTTTATCCTAGGGAAACAATTCAGAAGGAGAAAAAAAGTTACATTTGCAAACAAAGTTTATGGCAGCAGGGTTGTTCCATACTTGTAAAAATGTGGTAATGTTGGAAAAGTTCAACCATAGGGAAATGGATGAATAAAGTCCAGTGCACGATAGAGTTTTACTAAGCAGATATGGAAAATCATAAATACAGACACTATGGAGCAACATGAAAAATGTTAAGTAACAGTTAATGAAGCCAAAATATCTTATACCCAAGTTTTGAGCATTTTGGATTTAAGGCTCGGGTAACAGTGAGAAGCTACTTAAAAATGTTCCTCTGAGCTACACTTTTTTTTTCTCAATACAATCCCTTCAATCAAATTTCTTTAATTTTTTAATACAAAAACAATATATAGCAATTAAAGAAAATATGCATGAAAGAAGTAAAAAAAGAACAATCAACAATTCACCCACTCACAGTGTTTCTCATTTTGTGCCCACCTGCCTTGTTTATTTTTTCTTTTTACAAAAATGAAATCTTACCATAAATACTATTGGTAACTTTATATAAAGTAATTTGAATTTTTAAAACAAGTTTCTTTTGTTAGATAGTTTGTGTCTTTCCTTTTTTCCACCACCTACTATCAGCTAGTAGCAGCTGCCTTTTACTGATTTCTCCAATGTGACAGATACAGTGCTGTGAGGTGTATGGTGAATATCAAGTGGCTAATAAGAGAGGTAAATTAGTCCCATTTTTCTACATGAGAGAGCTGAGACCCAGGAAGGTAATTGGCTCAAGATCACATAGCTAGTGAGTCATAGCTGAGAATACAAAGCAGTTCTTACTGGAGAAAACATGCCCTTCAACACCAAAGCGTGGTACAAGCAGTACCTACATCAAACCAGGGCAAATGTGGTGTGGGGTAGGGGAACAAGCCTCTGCTTCCTTTTTCCCTACTCCACCCTGCCCCACCTCTGGGCTTTGTAAATCACCCCCTTACTGGTTAGGACTAGCCAGGTTGGCAGTGTTATCCAGGCAATGCGCCCCTAGACCTGGCCCACAAAGCACACTAATCTCCTTGTCTTCGTGTAATCCCTCTACCCCTTTTCTTTGACAACTCTGCTCTACACAGAGATTCAACTAGATACCCAGCCAAACTCTGGGATTTGCAATTTGAGGTTGTTCCTGGGATGACCCTGTTTGCAGTTGAATGGCTTACTGCAGATCATTCCTGCTAGCCAGAATGACCCTTCTTTCACACGATCGATCGTGGGAGTTGGGGTCATCAGAATTGTGTGGATCTGCTCATTTGGGGTGATTCTTAGTCACATTGAGCAGATCACGAGTTCAACTCTTTGGAATACTAAAGACCCAACACACACCCCTGGGTTTGAGCCACCAGAGGTGCCATACATCAACTTTCTCCCACCTGGTTCTTACCGTCTTCTGTCTACAGCACCCTAGAATGGTAAGGGTCCGTGGTGGTTGTCCTGCACCCTGTGTGCCCTCAGCTGACTCCCAAGTGCTCACTCCTCTCCTTCAGTAGGCTTAGTGCCATGATGCAGACAGTCCTAGGAGATAAGGAGTGGCCACACCCATTTGTCTGTCAGTTTTCAATAGAAGTTTCATAGCAGTGCCAATGGCTTTTTTGATCAATGTTCTCTTTTCTCTCTGATTGATGTCCATAGAATGTTCTGGAGTTGATGGTTTTTTGTATTTAAATATTCTTTTTTATTATTGTGCTAAAATACAAAAATCAAAGAATTTGCTATTTGACCCATTCTTAAATATACAAATCAGTGGCAATAATTGCACTTACCATTTGTGTAACCATCACCATCTATTTCCAAAATCTTTTCATAATCCAAACGGAAATCTACCCATTAAACAATAACTCCCCATTACCTTACCCCCGGTCCCTTTAATCTGTTTCTATGAATTTGCCTATTCTAGCTATTTGATATAAGTGGAATTATATAATCATTTTCCCTTTTGTATCAGGCTTATTTTATTTGATATAATGTCTTAAAGTTTCATCTATATTGCAGCAAATATCAGAACTTCATTTCTCTAAATAGAAATAATATTCCATTGTATTATATATCACATTTTGTTTTTCCATTCGTCAACCAATGAATACCTGGTTTGTTTCTACCTTTTGGCTACTGTGATCAATACACTGTGTATATTGGCCTACAAATACCTGTTTGGGTCCCTGTTTTCAATTCTTTTGGGAATACTTAGGGGTGGAATTGTTAGGTCATAGGGCAATTCTATGCTTAACTTTTGACTTTGCCAAACTGTTTTCTACAGCGGTTGCACCATTTTATATTCCCATCAGCATTGAACAAGGGTTCCAAGATCTCCACACCTGCTCCAGCACTTGTTGTTTTTCATTATTAACATGATTATTATTACCACCATAGTAAGTGTGAGGTGGGTTTCACTGTGGTTTTAACTAGCATTTCTCCAATGACTGATGATGTTAAGCATATTTGCATGTGCTTATTGGTCATTTGTACAACTTCTTTGGAGAAATGTCTACTCATGCTCTTTGCTCATTTTTCACTGGGTTTTTCTTTTCATTGTTGAGTTGTTGGAGTGCTTAATATATTCTGGATATTAAACTTTTCTCAGATATACAATTTGCATTCTGTCAGTTGTCCTTTCAACTCTTTCGATAGTGTCTTTTAATATACAAACCGTGTTGATTTTAAACAGGGTTTAGTCCATGCTAAGCTAATCATATTGGACAAAAGACAAGCATTCCTGGACTGACTAGGCTGCCTTTCTAGTTCAGTTAAAGACCCTTCACCTATGTGCTCCACAGCTGGAGGTCTGTGTAATGCATCAATCGTAAAGGCAATCACATAGACTGTGTGGTGTGTGAATATATCTCAATAAAATTACTTAAAAAAAAGTAATCACAGTCTAGAAATACGTCTTAAGAAAAGACATGGTTGGAAAATATGCTATTCTACCTTTATAAATTCTGAAAAACAAATTTAACATGACCAGAAACCTAACTTATTGTTCACATTTTCCTACATACTTTGGTAGACTTGCATTTTTAGTAGCCATCAAAAAAGCACAGTAACAATCTTTGAGAAAATCATGGGAAGTCAATAATCATGGGTGATACAGTGACCACCATTATGGTATTAAGAAGTCATCACCCCAAACAGATGCTTTGTACCAACTAAGCATTAGCTACCCTTTCTTTTATTTCAAAATCTGTTACTCTCATATAGTCTGTTGAAAAATCTACTCTTTATGGATTTGAAATGCCAACTTTATAAAACAGTAAATTATTGCATATAGTTGTAACCGCCCTTGAATTTTCTATTATTTTCAGTATGCCCATTTATGTAGCAGTTTCATAATGTATTAATAAATATAGTTTAAAATAAGTTATTCAAACATAGGGTATACCCCTTTTATGTATAGATAAAGATACTAATATAAAATACTCATGTGCCCTTAACCCACCTCAAGAGCTTGAACATTACTGGTGCCTTTGAAATCCTCTGTGTGAGGTTTCCCAATTAATCTTCCCCTATTTAATTATTATCCATAAAATTATATATATATCACACAGGTATATATTCTTAAAATATTTCTTTGATTTCCTTTGCATAGATGAAATTGTACTGAATACATTCGTACTCATTCATCTAATTCAGTTCTATGTTTTGAGACTCGTGCAATGTTTATGTGTATAGATCCAGTTCATTCATTTTCATTAGCATATGGTATCCCATATTTCTGACTGTTATATAATTTATTTATCCATTCCACTATTAATGGATATCTGGGTCACTTTCAATTTTTTATTAAAAATAATGGTACTTTGAACATTCCTGGTAATAACTGGTATTAAGGATGTTGTTTGTGCTTTTGTCCATTTTTCTGTTGGTTTGTTTGCATTTTCTTCATTGATCCATAGGATCTCTTTATATATTCTGGATACAGAAGCTTTGTGGGTGAAATGCAATGCAATTATCTTCTCCCAGTTTGTGGCTTGTCCATTTTACTCTTTTTATAGTATTTGTTTTAATTTTTAACTTTTAATCATTGAATATTTTCAAACTTATAGGACAGTTACATAAATACTACAAACCTCATACAGAGAACTCCAAAACACCTTTATCACCCTAGGTACCCAGGTCCCCCAATTTTAACATTTTGCCACATTTGCCTTATCATTCTATCTGTCATTCTATCAGTCGATCTGTCCGCCTATCCATCCATCCATGCATCCATCCATCCATCTGTCTATCCATTTTCTGAACACTTGAGTATAGGTTGTATGCATCATGCTCCTTTAACATGTAATACTGCCATGCATATTTCCCAAGAACAGGAGTATTCATTTATGTATGCATCTTAACTGTAGTTATCATGTTCAAGAAATTTAACATTGATATAAAGCTTTTAATTTATATTCTAAAATTTTTATGTGTCCAATAATGTCCTTTTGAGCTTTCCCTCCTCCTTTGTTAGAACCTGTCCAAGATTATGTATTGCTTTTAATTGTGATTGTCTCTTTAATTGTACTTTTTTTTTCTTAATGTGGAACATTTAGTAACATATACTTTCCCACCTCGGTCACTCCCAACCTGCCATTTTGTGAAATCAATCACATTCACAATATTGTAGGACCGTCTATTATTAAACTTTCCTATCTCCCCAAACAGAAAACTACATCCATTTTGCATTAATTCCCCATTCCCCCTGCCCTCTTCCCACTGCCCTTGGCAAAGTACACTCTCATTTCTGATTCTAGTTACGAGCTTGCATAATCTCCATTATCTCTCTGTAGTTATCATGGAACCTATATAACATCCTAAATCTGTAACAATCTCAATTGCTTTGACCAACTCAACTTCAATAGAACACAAACTATGTTCCCATGTGCTTGCCTTCTCCACCTTTACGTAGGTTTTGTCCCTAAATATATGTTATACATTATAAGCATAAAACCACTGAATTTTTCATTATGTTTTGTGCATTTTCCTTTTAGATTCAGTAGGAAGTAAAAAATGGAGTTAAGAACCAAATATACCATAGTACTGGCATTGAAATTTACCCATCAATACCCTTATGGGAGATTTTATTTCTTCATGCAGCTTTGTTCTATTGCCTATTGTCCTTCAACCTGCATAACTCTCTTAAGCTTCTTTCATAGGATAGGTCTAGCAGTGATGAAATCCCTCAGCTTTTGTTTATCTGAGAATGTCTTAATCTCTCTCTTATATTTAAAAGACAGTTTTACTAGGTATAGAATTCTTGGTTGCAGGTTTTATTTTTGTTTCAGTTTTCAGCACTTTAAATACGACTTCCCACTGTCTTTTCGCCTTCATGGTTTCCAAGGAAATATACTCAAAGTTACTGAGTCTTCCTTGTACATCACACATTGCTTGTCTCTTGCAGTTTTTAAAATTCTCTGGCTTTGGCATCAACAATTTGATTAGGCTGAAGCGTGGGTCTGTTTGGGTTTATCCTGTTTGGAGCTTGTTATGTGTGTTCATGTCTTTTGCTACATTTGGGAAGTTTTCAGCCATTATTTTTTTAATATTCTCTCTAGCGCCTTCTCTCTTTCTTCTCTTTCTGGGGACCCCCACAATGTATATATTGGTGTGCTTCAGGGTGTCTCACAGTTTCCTTAGGCTCTGTTCACTTTTCTTCATTCTTTCTTCATTCTGCTTCCCAGATTGGATGATTTCAATCGTCCTATCTTCAAGTTCAATGCTTCTTTCTTCTGCCAGCTGCAATCTGCTATTGAACCCCTTGTGGTATGTACCCAAGAAAAAGATGCTCTTAAAGTTCACACATACCTGTGTGTGTGAAACCATTGTAAGGAGGACCTTTGGCGAGGTAAATTCAGCCAACGTGAGGCCCAGCCCCATCAGGATGGATCTTCATCCTGTTATTGGAATCCTTATAACAGAATGAAATTCAGACAGAAAAAGAAAAACACCGGGCACAGCCAAAGCTGAAATTCAAGAGAACTAGAGGAGAAAAGAGAGGCCACAATGTGCATTACCATGTGATGGAGGAATTAAGGACCCAGGATTGTTGGCAGCCAGCCCTAGGACACCACAGTATTTGGGAAGAAAGCAGTGTTTTAGTTAGTGCTGTCTTGATTTAGATGTTTTCTTGGCCTCAGACTATGAGTGAATAGATTTCCATTGGTTAAGCCCACCCATGGTATTTGCTTGAGCAACCTAAGAAACGAATATGCCCCTCTAGGGAATCTTAAATTTCTGTTTCTGTGGCCTTCAGTACTGTTTGGTTACTTTTCATAATTTTCTCTTTGTGTTCATCTATTGTTTTCCGGATTCTTTGTCCATGTTTTCCTGTAGCATTTGAGCATATTTAAGGACCATATTTTTTTAAAGTCTGTGTTTTGTGTGTCCCAAGTCTGGTCCTTCTTATGGATGGTTTCTTATACTTCAATCTGCTCCTTACCTGGGCCGCTGCTTTCTATTTTTTTTGTAGGATTTGTAATCTTCTGTTGATACCTGGATATTTTGATATAAAAATGTATTATCACTGGAATTTAGATTCTAAGACATCTGTTCCTTATTATGATAGAGTTTTCCTTGAATGCCAGGAGCTAACAACAACAACAACAAAAGCCCACAGGGAAAACACCTTTTTCACTCGTTACAGATTACCTGTGTGGGTACTCCCCTTCAGAGTTTATTCATACAATGAGTTTAGAGAATAACTCCAAGCCAACGCATAGAGGACCCTGATCCTTTCTGTACATTTGTCTTCTCTTGTGCATGCATGTGTGTCCTAGTAATTTCCCTGTTTATACGGATACAAATGTTCCCTCTTTCTTAAGAGACAGTTTCCTCACAGTCTAGACATAGCACTGTATGTCCTCTAGCCACCAATCCCTTGCCCCAGACAGCATGACTTGACTGCTCTCCCAGGGTTCTGTAGGACAGCTCCATGAGCTGCCTTCTTCATTCGGGACGAGCTCTGGAACAGTGAGTGCCTCAGGCCACCACCAGACAGATTGGGCTAGAGATGAAAGTTCCCAGATGTGCACAAGGTTACTCTCCTTCCTCCAGAACTGAGACCAGGCGGCCACACTGGGAAAGCAGTCCAGTAAGGGGTGGGTAGGGACCAGCAAGGATCCCATGAGGTCCTACCACTTTTAAATAGCCTTTTTCCTGACTCTGCCACTCACCTGGGTACTGCAATCCTTTAACTTTTCTGGAGCTTTAGGAAAGATGTTTCTGCTAGTTCTTCCTGGCTGTTCAGAGCTTCTGTGGGACGAAGGTGCCCTGAATTGTCTCACTCTGCTATCTTCAATATGGTACTTCTGATAAATAGAAATTAATCTTATTGTAGGTACAGTATTTAGGTTCATGTGTCTATTGCATCTTAAATATTTCCTTGACACAGGTGAAGATGCTCCCTTATATTGTCTTCTAAAATGTTTAAAGTTTTGCTATTCATATTTAAGTCCTTAAGGCATTTGGAAGTTATTTTTATATATGATGTAATGTCAGAATACAATTTCATTTTTTTCAGTTAGGATAAAAAATTATTTCAACATTGTTTGTTGAAGAATCTATTCTTTCTCCATTTATCTTCCCTGTCAGATTTGTCATACATTAAACATCCATAAATCTGGGGGACAATTTCTGGCCTGTATGTCCTATTGCATTTTTTTATTTGCCTTGTCTTAAGTCGATACCACACTGTTTAAATTACCATAACTTTGCAGTAAGTCTGGATATTTGTTAGGGCAAGTATCTCTATCCTGTACTTTTTTCAAAAATGTTTTTGTTATTCTTGACATTTTGTACTTACATATAATTTTTAGAATAAGCTTATCAGTTTTCTGAAAAGCCTTATTATGATTTGATCAAACAAACAGTCTATGGATCAAGATGAAGATAGTCAACATATTTACAATATTGATTTTTCAGTAAATAGCATGCTTCTCTATTTTTGCCTTCTGTGATATTTTCAATAATGTTTTATAATTTTGTAAATAACCATCTCACATATTTTTCTGTGTTTAGTCCTATATTCCTTTTTTTTTGTTGCAGTTGCAAAGAATATTTTCAGGTAAAATTTTTTCATTTTGTATACAGAAATACAATTGTCTTTTTTAGATTACCTATACCTATTAATCATTCCAAATCTCTTCTATTACCAATAGAATTCTTTTAATTTTTACGTAGATATTCATACTATCTATGATTAAGAAAGTTTCTTACGTTATAAATTTCTTCTCTTTCTTTTTTTCTTTTTCTCCCATTTTTGCATTCTTTCTTTTTCTAACTTCCTAGTTCATAAAATTATCTCATTAATCTTCAGATGTTTTTCTTTTTTTAATATTTGAGTTCATGGATTAAAATACCATTAATACCAATCTTGCAGCATCTTACAAGTTTTCATATGCCATCTTTTCATTATCACTGTAATATTGACATCTATTATGATTTTTCCTGTTATAAGTTATTTAGTAGTATACTTTAAAATTTCCCACATATTTGTATATTTAATTTTCTTTTTTGTTATTGATTTCTAACTTGAGTGCATTTTGCTTTGAGAATGCGGTTTCTATAATACCATCCTTGGAACTTTATTGAAACATTACTTTGTGGCCCAGTGCATAGTCAGTTTTGGTAAGTATCAGTGTTAGGCTTGAAGAAAAATGATGTTGCCGGGTGCCATATTACATTTATGTCTATTAACTCAGCTTCTTATATGTTTTTCAAGCAGCCAAAATTTCTTTGAATCTTTATTAAAACTGGATTTAATATACAAATTAACTTAAGGAGAATCAGCATTTTCACAAAATTAAATCGTTTTAATTCAAGTTTGACTTTGTGTTCTTCAATAAAATTTTCAACTTTCTTCATTTATGTCTTATTTTTCTTTATTCCTAACTTTTATAACCATCTTGTATTCGTGCTTATCAATCTGGCATAACAATAACTTTGGAACTCTGGAATGTTAACTAATGTTCCTCCTGAAAATCTTTTTGATTCTAATAATTATTCCTTTTTTTTTAACCACAAAAGAGTCAATCTTAATCCCTTATATTAATTTTGGAGAATTCCATTGTCACAGCATCTAAAATATGAAATGAATATTTATTAAAATAATAGATGGACTTACCTTGGTCTTCATTGTGTTATCCTCCTTTTACATCCTAAAAGACAGCCAGCATGTTTTGATCCAAGTTTCTCCAAAATAGATCGCTCCTTCCACTATATTTCCCCTTCCTCTGCCATCCAAAAAGATCAACCAATAACTTTTTTCTATCTCAATCAGGCAAGCTTGTGTTATAATCCTAATTCTGGCCCATTTTGTTCATGCCAATCCCATATCAATTGTCAGTTTCTTTTTCTATAAAATGATTGCAACAACATACAATTAATAACATTTGAAGAAAAAAAAAGGCAACTGCTTAGGGCACTGCCTCGCACATGTGGATCCTCACAAAGTGGTAGACATATATGTAATTTTCAGTTACCTTTCCACCTGAACAGAAGCTAGTGTTCAGCCATTCTTGATCCTGCCCTTTCTCTATCCTAGAATTCCTAGGCTTTTTATTCTCTGTTCTACTCGCCATGTACATTCCTAACCTTGAGTGGCTGTTACCTTTTGTTTTCCATGTTTCCACTTCAATGCTACTAATTACGGTATGATACTGGCAGCTGCTAATCGATACTACATAATCTGTGCTCTCTGGGACCTCATCTTGCTGGATCCTCACTGCAATGTTTTATCAACTATTAGATTGAAATTCCCATAGTAACTCCCCAAACTGTCCATACTTTTAGAGAGCCCAGTTGCTTGATCATCTTCTTTGATTTCAACAGATGATCTGGCTTCCTGTTAGAAAGATCACCACTGTATAGAGAAGACCATGCTAATGCAATGCTTATTACAGTAATCACTCTAAAACTCTCCTTTTATAACTATCATTCTACTCCTGAATATTTCCAGTTTCTATTCTCACATGCAAAGCATGATATTGCTTTAGTCTTTATGAACTGTACATTTCAACCAGTCTGAACAAGAGCATGAAGTGCTCCGCTATTCCCCTTTGTGTCTAAACTATGACCATTTCTTCTTTTAGAATATCATTACCCCATCATTTATATGTATCAAAATTCTCCCAATCTTTTAGCAACCTAGTTGAAATTTTATATTTCCCCAAAAACCTCCTCTGATTATTCCAGCCAGAAGCACTTGCTCTCCTCCTTTAAAACATGTGCCCCTTTGTTCTATTCTTAGGGTGCATTCCACCTTTTATTATATCATTTTTGTCTTTATTTCATCCCTCCTAAGAGATTATAGGCTTTTAAGAGAATGGGATCAGCAATTACGCACATTTATAGATTCTTCAGACAAAGGTTATTGTTGAAGTGTTTCATAGCCAATAAAGAAGGCAGGTTTACAGTACCACAGTCTGCTCCTTTTCCTCTCTCTCTGCCTTTGAAATCTCTTTGAAGTAAAAGAAACCTCCACCAAGAGAAAGGCTCCCCAGGGAGAAAGGTCAAATGAGGATCAGGTTCTGTGTGCTCCAGTAGGAATCTTTGGAACTGAGCAGACAAAGCAGAGGGGTAAAGCATACACTTGAAATGTGGTCCAGGGGGCTTTGTTGTCTCCTACTGCTAAACAGTGTCAATGACCTTGTAACTTTCACTGGAGCTGAGAAGTCACTTCAATCCAAACCTTCAAGTTTTGCAGATTATAACTTTGGCAGGAAAGGCTCCCTCTGCCTGCAATTTGATACTCCATAATCTCAGCTTGCATGCCTTTACAATATGGGAAATATAATATAAATATCAGCCAATATGGACCCATGTCACCTGTCATGCCCTTTCCTTTTAAGAGCTTGAGTTCAGTGTATAATAGATGGCCAGAAGGGAGGCAAGGCGACATAAGCATTGGTTCAAAATATGTGTGTGCATATGCATTTTTAAGCAAAATGCAGTAAATTGTTGGACTGCTTGTTGCATGGTTTCTTAGAAACTTCTCTTTATGTTTTCAGAAATTTCTCTGCATGTAAAATGAAGGGAGATCTGATGCATCTTTGAAAAGTATTCTATTTTACCAGAAAGGTGCCCTTTTTCTATGAAACAGTGACATCTACTGCCCATGGGGCTATTCCTGGGAGATGCTGTAAAATCACTTCTTCTGTAAGAGACCTTTCACCTCCTGCCCGCCGGCCCCGTTATTACACTGTCATTTTGACCTTCTCCACAAATCACATTTCTTTCTTTCTGAATTAGTTTGCTTCTTCTACAGCAATGTTATTAGAACATCTTCTTCATATTGCACCCAAACATTTCTTTTAAACCTCTAACCTTCTCTTTGCTGTATCCTTTGAGTCGTATGGAATAACACAATTTCCTTTTTTTCACATGGCAGCCATAGAGACAAACAGATATTATGCCCTTACCCAGACTTTTTACTTCCTATCTGGATATTATTTAGGTATTATTCCCCCACGTCCTTCTTTTTCTCTACACATGCTCCCAGTGATTCTTGTACATCAGAGGAAAAAAAAAACAAAAGCAAAAACAACAACTCTGCAGGCCCCAGAAGGTGTGTTAGTTACGGAAATGATTGATTTCATCCTTAGTTAAATGGCGACCAGGCTGTAGTATGTAAATGAGTGGACTTTGAAGAGAACAGATCTGGATTCAATTCTGGTTCCCACACTTAAGAGCAATGGGTTCTGTGCAAATTATCCAGCCACTCTCAACCTTTAACTTCTCAGCTGTAAAATGAACATGACACCTCATAGGTTTGCTGCAAGGCTTAAATGAAATTCAACAAAGCATTGTGTGACGAGCGCAGTGAGCACTCAATAAATGGGAACCTTCTTCTTATTAAACAGTTGCTGTGAGACAGGACAAACAAATATGAGAGATGTTGAGAAATAATAGGAAGTGGGAAGAGATGGAAATAGAGGACAAACAACGCATTTTAAATTAACTATATATAACTATATAGCGACAAATTAACGATATAGAATGTAAAGTTTCTTAAAGTCTGGACCATTGTTTATGCGTATCTCTATGTGCTGCCACTCACAGCCGGTATCTAGTATTAAAAAGAGACTATAAGTGTGTGTTCGGCGAATGAACTCCATCTGGAACAAAACATACTACACAGAAATGGGGTGGAACTTCAAAAGGTTGTATCAAATGTCACTTCCTATATAAACATGATATGACATAAAAAACCCAAACAAATATAACAGATGTTGAGCCATGCATAGGTTGCATAGTATGTTTAGTAGCCTGAAAGAAGCTATTTATTCAGCCATTTTTCATTCATTCAGAAACTATTGACCCCTTACATGCATATATTAAACACTTTTCTTCATAAATGTCAGTAACAAGCATTTATTTTCACTGACCACCTGTTGTAAGGTACTTAGCATAAGTAGTAAGGATACAAAGAATAAAGTATGATCTCTTTCCTCAAGGAGTTTGCAATATGTTTGGGAAAATAATTAAGGCACATGAAATTATCACCAAAAATACAAAAGCTGAAGGGATGGAACAGCCAGTATTAGCCAAGCCATAGTAGCAGACATCTCACATTATACCCAATAACCAATAGAACCATTTTCTATCCTGTAGGCTTGAAGTCTGCCAATTTTGAAGGTTTTGTGTCCTCAATCTGAGTCAAATAAATTGCATAAAGAAGAAAAGGAAAAGAGTGAAATTTTGATGTGTTTGAACAAACTTTGAGACAATTCATAGTGCAGTTGCTGAGCACACAGTGCTCAAAGAACAAACTTCTTCAGTGGTCTTAAGGAAAGCGTGTTGGATACTAGAGGGAGCTAAGGGGTCATACTTGAGCTGCATTTTCCTGTTAACTATGCCTTTCAATGTAACTTCTCTATGTTTAGTTTACTTATTTATATAGTGGAGAGAACAATAACTGTGCTGTCTAAATAACAGAATTGTAATGAAAATAATATGAAATAGTAGAAGAGAAAAGCTTTTGAAAGTCTTGCTATGTAAAATGCAAGATGATACTATTACTGTTAGGGAAAGCACAAAATCCTGCTTTTCCAAAGAGGTCATGCTTAAGCGGATTTGTGTCACACGCACATCTTTTTCATGAGTCATCATAGCATTAAAAAGGAAAAGACAGAAGACCACAAGCCTTCATTTTGAAAAAAATAAAAGAGCCTTAAATGAAAACATATCGGTTAGAGCTGCACACCAAAAATAAATGTCCAATGTGGCAAATTTTGGGGGTAGTTTTAACAATATAGATTCAAATGCAATCAGTTTAGCTGGCTCATGACCCAGCCCCTTCTCTTCAGTCTCTCCAGTTACTTACTTCTGGGTCACTCAATTCACATTTTTTCCATCTGGCATATTCATGGTATGTTACCTACAAACTACCTGAGGGAAGCCCTTCATCCCTGCAAGGCTGCACTGCACACAGCTTGGGTCTGTGGCTTCTTCAGGATGTCAGCGAAGCACTGTCACCAGTGGTGAGGACTGAGAATGGCACAACCTTCCTTAAGGACCCAGAACAAGACTGCTTGTGCCAGTCTTTTATGAAAGATCTTAACTTCTGTCTCCAGTTCCCTCGCGGTGTATATGTGTGTGTGTGTGTGTGTGTGTGTGTGTGGTGCCTATATGTATGTGTGTGTACATGTATATATATATATAGTTATTTATATATATACACATAATGTATCAAGGCACACTAGGTTGGAAGCTTTTCTCTTTTCACCATTGTTACGATCTCTTATCTTCAGTCCATGAATAATGCAACACTTCTCCATCTTCTGTCCCTGCAGAACAAGAGTATCTGTGCACTCCAACTCAGACAGTGTTACTATTTTAGCAAAGAGGCCAGACCTTTAATCACAGCTTAGGATCATTAGAAAAATCCTGTTAAAGGCATTGCTTATAAAATAGGTAGTATCTAAACAAGATTACTGAAAGCTCCTATGTGTAAAAAGTATCATATTTTCCAATGGTTTGAACTATTAAAGTCTGACTTGTTTTACTACATTAAGAAGGTATTGCAAAAAGACATGGTTGTCACAGACAAACCATGGTTATCAGTGGCTCTGTTACGTCAGCTGTGGCTGATGCTGTGGTCCTCACCCAACGGTTTGCTTTGCTTTTGGCACATACAGCTTTGGTGGCACTTTCAGTGCCCTGCCCATTGGTGGCTGCTGCTATCATCCTCCTTCCCTCCTTCTTATCTGGAGGAATTTCCATGAAATTTTGGGAGAGGATATACTTATAATTTTCAGAATTGCCGGACTCCAGTCTTCTTTTTTGTTTAGATATTTTCAATGACTCACAAAGCTGAACATTGACATGGCTGATTTTTCCCAACAGGTGCTATTATGAAACAATAGAATATGTTTTCATTGGTATATTCTATAAGGACAAAGCAAGTTGGTATTATGAATTGCAACATATTATCAATTTGTTTATTGGAACTCCATATGATAGCTTTTGTTAAGATAAGGTATATCTTTATTTTAAAAGGTAATTGGTAAACATGTAATAAATCTCCCTCCCTTTGTTCAAATCCCTTGTTTGCTACACAACATGCAATCTTTCTCAAGAGAAAATTGGCATGCTTGTAAGTTTACAACATGCAACACACTTTTCTAGATAACTGTACAAAAGAAATAAACCATTATAATAGTCTAAAGCACCCTTTCCTTGTATGCCCTTTGCACTAAGCTTCTATTTCTATTTCTTTCAAAAGCATACATATCACACTGTGCTGTAATTATTACCTAATTTTCCGCCACTTGATCTTAAGTTTCTTGAATGTAATAATTGTTTAATTCATTGTATGCCCATATGCCAATTACAGGGCATGGTATCTATTAGGTCCTTGATAACATTTTTTAATTGCATGTATGTCCAAGTGAATGGGTAAAGTTTGATTGCAAAGTTAAGCAAAAGTTGTGACAAGATGGAATTTTGTTATTCAATGTAACCTTTAATGTCACTTTCAACACCCTGGGCCTATATTTTTATGAGGCAGAAGATATTGAAGTACAGGTGGAAATGTTAAATTAAAAAAAAATGGCCTTGAATTTATGCCATATGTTGCAACAGAAAGTTTCAAAATCAACATGAAAAACTCTATATTTTCAGAGTTTCTCAACTGATGATATCATGAATAATGGATTTTTACAATCATATCTACACAAGTGTAGACTATAATAATCCCAAGGAATTTTTAACTTAGGTAAATAAAACAGGTTGTTCAACTCAAATGCATAGAATTAGACAAAAATCTAATTTACCAGTTGTATTAGAGTTCTCTAAGAAACAGAATCAACAGGAGATATCTGTAAATATGAGATTTATAAAGTTGTCTCATGCACCCATGGGAATGGAAGAGTCCAAAATCCATAGGTCAGGCTGTGAAGCTGGCAGCTCCGATGAAGGTCTGGAAGAACTCCGCAGGAGAGGCTTGCTTGCTGAAGAAGCAGTGAAAAGTCTCTCTTCTTCCTTAAAAGTCTTCAACTGATTGTATTAGGGAGGCATGCCCTTAGTTGCTCATAGATGTAATCAGCCACAGCTGCAATCCACTGACTGATGATTTAATAAACCAGCTCTCCGGTTTATTAACCAGTCACAAAATATCCTTGCAGCAATGGCCAGGCCAGTTCTTGCTTGACTGGACAACTGGGCATCATCACCTGACCAAGTTGACACCAGAACTGAACCATCACACCAACAAAAAGAATATGACTTGGCCAACCACTCCTTCTCCCCAGCTAATTTTTTTTCAAAATCTTCCACAAGAAAAATTGTATACACACAAATCACAATTAAAATTGTAAAATTTAAAAAGAAAATCAGTTACAGTTTTTTTCAGTCTCTGTTTAAAGAAAATTCAGCTGGGGAAGAAAAAGTAAATTGAAGTAGAGATTAACAGTCAAATCCCTAAACACTCCATTTTAATCACATAAGCTGGGTAATTTATTGGGCAAGTAACAATAGCACTGGAATTGTAGATAAATTGCATCTCTCTCTCGAGACCCTTAATTCGGGGTACCATTTCCCTAGTTATAGCAACAATTAGACTTTTTTACCCTAAAAAAATCCATTTTGGACTGCCAAGGGTAAGCAGAATGTTGCATGGTTATCTCTACATTAGTTGAAAGGATATCATAACATATCCATGAGCATATTTTGGCTGACCAAGATGAACAGGAAGTTTTTTATGCTTCCTAAGAGTCTTTAAATTTTGGGAAGAATTTCAAGTTTTATAGTATTTAATATTGTTTTCTTCAAAGAAAAATGATTCAGTGATAAGGAGACTTAGCCTTTTAAAAGTTTATTAAAGCACACTTAAATATTAAATTAAAAATAAATTTATTAGTAAAAGAGGAGAAAAAAACTCATGAGAAACTTAGAAGGCAGGGCTTCTCAATCAGTCTTCAAAAAGAAAAGTGTTAGATCAGTGCATTTACCACAAAACAGCGGAGCAGTTAATATGGGGAAATTAAAATATACATATCAGCAAATCCAGATAACATGGTTTTGAAGATTAACTACTGGACAAGAGAATTCAGCCATTAAACAGAAAAAATTTTTGATACATGTCACAATATGGGTGAACCTTGAAGACATCATGATGAGTAAAACAAGTTATACACAGAAGGACAGATATTGTATGATACCACTATTATGAAATAATTAGGATGAGAAAATTCATAGAGTAACAAAACTAAAACACTGGTTACCAAAGGCCAGGGTGGATATAGAGAATGGGAAGTTAGTGCTTAAATCGTGCAGAGTTTCTCTTTGGGGTGATGGAAAAGTTTTGGTAATGGATGATAGTGATGGTAACCCAACCTGGTGAATGTAATCAGCAGAACTGAATGATATATTTAAATGTAGTTAGAAAGGGAAATTTGAGACTGTATATATGTTACTAGAATAAGCATTTTTTAAAGACACCAGTGGACTTCTGGGAAAATGGCAGAATAGGATAGGCAGAGCTCACTCTTCTGCCATGGAACAGCTAGAGAAAAGGCAGAAAGCTACTGGGACAGCAGTTCCAGGGGGCAGATGACCAGAGAGAGACTTCTATATTATATAGGGAGGACCTGGATGAAAAAGTGGAGAAACTACGACTGGACGGTTGGGGTGAGTTTGCTCAATTATGACCATACAGGGGCCAGCTGCTATGTGCCTGCAGGAATAGGGGCAGAGAACTGGTGCACTCCCACTTCTGCTACTAGCTGGAGAGATCATCCCTCTCGGTCCTGCAGTTTCTGGGAATCCAGGGCCAGCAGACTCATTTTATCCACACACAGAGACCTTGCTGTGGTGCCCCATGCCTAGCCCCAGCCCTGAGTTAGACGCTGTGGGAAGTCTAGGGGCTTTTCCCCTCGGGAGGAGAGGGGTCGCAGAGCAGAGCTGTTCTGACAATTGACTAGAGACAGAGACACTCTGGATCCTGCTGCCTCCATCCTTTCTTCTTATAGGCCTGGAGTACTCACAGCATGCATGGGTGGAGAAGTAGGAAGGGAGGGAGCTGCATTGCAATGCCAGGCACCCATCCCCCACCTCCGAGGCCTTCAGGTGCAGCCAGCCTGGGTCTTGTGGGCTGGTGAAAAGCAAGGCACTCATGGGCCAGCTGCAGTCTGGGGAAGTTGAATCTCTCAGTCCTGCACCCCGAGGTCATTCCACGTGGAACCTAGGAATCACCAGACCTATTGTGCCCATAAGTGGGGTCTCGGCCAAGATGCCCAGTGCCCATCTCTTATGCCCAGAGTTAGTGGCTTTCAGTGCACATGGAAACCTACAGCCTTGGCTGGATTGTTGCCTGCTCAGGTCCTTGCCCAGTGGACTGCAGTAGTCTAAGAGAGGCAGGGTTGTGGGAAAGAGGTGGCCCAGGTGCTCCTTCTGGGAAGACAGGGAAAGTGCATTCTGGCAAACTGCTTTTCTGCCCAGCCTTTAAAGAGACTTCCAAAACCGGTTGCACCTTCTACATGAGGCCCCAGTCCTGGTTTGGCAGGGAATTACTGACAAAACAAGTGTCAAAGGAAATCTTCACACAAACCTAAGCAACTACGAAATCTTAGGTGATTGAGGGAAATCAACTTTCAAAATAACCTTATCAAAGTGATCAAATCCTGAGGAACCACCACCACCAACAATCAAAAAAAAAACAAAGGACATGAAGATGTTCGAAAATATGCCCAAGCCAAATAACCATGCTATACTCTAGTAATGACCTGAGAAGACAGTTAAGAAAAAAATTCCATTCATAATAGCAACTCTAAGAATCAAGTATCTGTGAATAAATTTAACCAAGGATGTAAAGAACCTGTACACAGAAAACTACAAAACATTGCTGAAAGGAGTCAAAGAAGACCTAAATAGGTGTAGAGACATTCTGTGTTCGTGGATAGGAAGACTAACTGTCATTAATTATATGTTAATTCTATACAAATTTGTCTACATTGGTATTCAATGCAATACCAATACAAAGTCTAACAACTTATTTGCAGATTTGGAAAAGCTAGTTACCAAATTTGGGAGGGAAAGGGGCCTCAAATAGCCAAAAACATCATAAAAAGAAGACATTTTCTTCTGACCTAGGGGTTATGATGAGACACTTTACTGAGCATAAAATACAGTAGAAGTTGAAGGTTGTTAGTACAATAAGTAAATCCATTTCATCATAAAATTTCAATGAATGGAAACTCTTGAGTCAACTGGTAACAACTATGCATTTACTTAATATATACTCAAAATAATAATATCTTTTAACCTATTCAATATCCCCCAAAGTAAGATTTTTAAAGCATAAAACCAATTTTTTTATTTAAAATTTTTCTTTTTATTGTATAGGATATGAAGCAAAGAAATAAAAAAGCAGCAGTTTTCAAAGCACTCTTCAACAGATAGTTACAGGATAAAACCAATTTTGTAGGAGAATAAAATTGGTGCTTAAGAGAAAACATAAGCCATTCTTGTAAAGGTCACCATCTTGATCCCTTGCAAGTATTTCTACTATTAAAGGAGAGATGCTTAGTTTTTGTTTTGTTTTTTTTCTTTTTCTATTGAATTATTTTAATGGCAGGTGGACATTACTCTATAATCATCCTCATAAATTATCTATAATCAACATTCAAAAATCAGTCTCACTGAAAAGAAAGGAATCCAAATTGTGAGGAGAAAGATACTATTGTAATCTTCATTTTCTATTGAATATGAGAACCAGAGTGATAATAACATCAAAAAGCTGCCATTTTATTTTTGCTGCTGCAGGGAGAATTTTTTTTAAATCTGTTATTTGTTCAACAGCACTGTTAGAGCATTGGTCACTGAGTTCTATGAAATGCAGAAGCATTTGAGTGGCAATAACTAGCTGTTCCATAATTTAAGACTCTCACTGTCAAATTCTGTTCTCCCTTTCTCATGAAGATGGGATACCCTAATAATAATTCTAATAATACAGAATCTGCACAGTCCTATTTTTATGCTGGGTTTGATGACTAAATACCCTATTGACCTCACACATCAGGAATCTTCTAAAAAGAAAACGAATGAAAAAAAGTTTTGATTATCCTTTTATCTCCAGCCATATGTTTACAAAGAACATTGGTTGGTAGACTGTTTTTTAGGTAAAAAGATATTCTGAATGAGAGTCTTAAATAATATCACGTCTTATGATTTAATGGTCACTTTGGATTCCTCTGATTGGACTGAAATTAAGGAAAATGTTAATTCAGATTATTGTCTTGGTCTGTTTCACATACACGGAAAACAGATTTGAATTTGGTGCTGATAGTGGGTCTCATTTTGGGGCAATTACATGGATTTAAGCCACATTCTTAATCTTTGTCAGAAAAATATGAATGGATCAGGTATAGAATAAATTAGCATCTCTGGAGATCCTAATGGTGGGATCAACCCATAATCAACCAGAGCCCTCAGAGTTGATGCAAAAAAGATAAGATCCCTATGAGTAGATAATTGTGTTAAGTGCACAGAGAAAAGTGATGGGGGAAACTATGGCACAACATAAATTCAAGTTTCTTAAGAAGTCAAGGGTCACTGAAGTGAAACAGACTCAGTACGTGGTATTCATTACTAAGTAAAGAGTTCTAGGATGAAGTCTGGTATAGGAAATGAAGAACAATGGATACAGCAATAGAAACAACATGACTCATTGATGCCCTGCACTCAACCTATGCATGATAATATGTTTTTCTCGCATGGGAAGACTTCTATACATGGACTAGTATTCATTCATTCATTCATTCATTCATATTCATATATCCAACAAGTATTCATTGGCTTCCTATCATATGCCTAACTCTAAACTCCATTATATAAGGAGATGCAAAGATATTTACCTTTGCACAATACCTATCCTTCAAAGCTTTCAGTTGTGAGTAATATGAAGACTCTGATGAATCTGACTATAGTGCATCATCCCAAGTACCAAAAAAAGTTGCCAAAAAGGAGTTTATACAAAAAGACCTTTGGAGTACGTCACATCATGGGCCTCCCATTCATAACTGGAAGTAAGTGAATCAGATAATCTCTCTTTTCTTTCAACTCTCAAAATTCCATTGTTCTGTTATACATCTACAAAAGAGCTATAAAACTTTCCTAAAGGACCATTTTGAATCATTAAAAATATTTGTTATAGTTTCTTAATTATAAAAATACTTCTATATTTTTGGTCATTCTGAGTGTATTATGTTCTTAAATTTAAAAATGAAAAAGTATTTCTACTTATGTGGTAATGAGTTTTGCAGCTTCTTCCTCTTTTGCAGTGTCGGAAAGATAATATTTTATAAAGCATTTCCTAATATCTTGGTAAATAAAGTCTGATGTTTGTATTGCTTGTTGTTAATCTTGATATTTTTTTAATTTATTTAATTCATCTTAAGTTTCATATAAACTTCTTGTTATAAGTTGCTGCTTGTATTATTATCACTTTTTCAACTGTCAGTTTTAAAATTAATACTGCAGAAGGTACAGAAATAATTGATCTGCCAGAATTAATCTGGTTTTCAAGGAGGGACTTCATTGCAATCTCATTTACCCTGGGTATTGTTAACAGGTTTTGAAGTACAGGAAAGAAAACTATATTGAAGGGATGAGCTACTTCTGTGGCTATTAAAACATCCTAAAGGATCATCTGCACCAGAGAGATTCTGGACTCTAAGGTGAATCATTCATAGCCTATAGACACGTATGTAAATGGACAAATATAAAACATATCTTGTAACTCATTGTGAACCTGCTGTGCCGGGTATGTGTCCTACTGTGGGTTCTTAAACCAATCACCAATAAATAAACTGCCAAGTGTGCTAAAACATTCTGTCATGGGTTTCTCAGCTGCCTCCAGAATTTACCCAGATTGATAGTTTGTCTGCTCAGTCCTTCTCCTCTTTGCACTCATCTATCTAGTTCTCAGGTGCCTGTTTGGCACAAGATCATGGCTTCTAAGCCCTAGATTCTTTTAGACAGAACGTTCTGATTCAAAAGTGTCTTGGCCATCCCCCCTCAGTGATGATTCTGGTATTCGCCCTCCAAAATATAAGCCATGCTAAAGCAATGAATAAGAGAGATTCTCCTGTCTGCTGTTGCCCCAGAATGTACAGGTCACCAGAACCCAGCCAACCTAGAAGAAGCAAAATACCAGATGCATTTTGAATCACTTTTGTCTCAATATATATAAGGCTTTTCATGACCAGATCCCTGTCATTTTCCTACTTGCTATTCCCCTACTCAGCACATGTGATCTACAATATAAATTGACTTGCCATTCCTCTAAATATCCCACATGCTATTGTATTTCTGTATAAAAATGGAATTCTTTCTATACCTTCTTCTCATTCTAGGGATTCCTACATATCCTTCAAAGTCAGGTCAAGTGATATTTCTCCATTGAAGCCCTCAGTTATACTCACACCAAGTGAGATGACTCTCCTCTGTAATCCACCTGTATTAGTTTATAAGCTACTGGATTGCAATATGCCAGAAATGGAACGGCTTTCATAAAGGGAATTTAATGTTACAAGTTTACAGTTCTAAGCCTATGCAAATGTCCAAGCTAAGGCATCAAGGGAAAGATATGTTAATTCAAGAAGGCCGATGGGCCAGAAGCACCTCTGTCAGCTGGGAAGGCATGAGACTGACATGTGCTGGTCCCTTGTTCCTGGGATCTGTACTTTCGGCCTCTGTTCCTGTGAAGTTTCTATGCTTCTTCAGGGTTGGCTTTCCATCTCTTGGCTTCCCTTGGCTCTCTCCAGATTCTGGCTTGCTTAACATCTCACGGTGATGTCTGCTGGGCCCCAAGCATCTGTAAACCTCCATGTCTTTATCTCCAAGTGTCAGCTTCTGTGTCAGCTCTGCTCTGAAGTTTCTTTTGGCTCTGTTGTTTCTCCAAAATGTTTCTTCTTTTAAAGGGTTCCAGTAAACTAATCAAGACACACCTTGAATGGGCAGAGTTGCATCTCCAACTAATCAAAAGATCACAATTTGGTGCACCTCATCTCCATAGAGATAATTTAATCAGAAGTTTCTAACCTGCAGTATTGAATCAGGTTTAAAAGAAACAGCTGCCTCCACAAGATTGAATCAGGATTAAAACATGGCTTTTCTTGGGCACACAATGCTTTCACACTGACACACCACCTTAGTTAATTCACTGTTTAACAATTGTTTCACTTTCTCATGCTTTTTCCAAACACCAGGGATTCTATAAAGTCTTAGGCAGCATCTTGTTCATTTCTGAATCTATGGTGCTCAGGACAGAGACTCAAATGAAGTATGGATTTTATCAAGCAGGGATTGAATGTGAATACATTTGTAACAATGGCTGTTTGATTACTAAAAGTTGCGTTCTTGAGACTGTTGCTGGGTTAGTGGTAGGTTCAGAAATAGCTTCACCTTTTCTCTTTATAATTGTATCATATTCTTCTGCTGCTCTCTGCTTTTCTCTGGTTTTCATTAAGAATAAGTATTTATTTGAGATTTTTTCTGTGGTGCTTGGGGATGTTGCTTAGCTATAAACACTTGTCTTGGCATTTGTGTCTTATGGTGGGATACAAGCATTCATTCACCCAACACATTTTTGTGCTTGGAAAGTATTGTACAAAGCACCCATGTGCTGCATCTTGAATCTTTAACTTTGCATTCATTTTGTAAATTCCTTTTTTCTACCACCTCACTTCATCATATCTTCCATTGGTTTCCTTCAAACTCAGTATAAGTCTCCATTGCTAGACATGTATAGCCTAATTCTGAAATTGGTTATTCTCATACACTAGCTTGTAATTTCTCAAATTTGTGCAGGTAGCAAAATGCCTGGATGATTGATGCATGCTGATATATAGAACCCTCATTTAAAGAAGAAGCAATTTTACTATGAGAAAACATAGTTATATCATTCATGCAGTGTAAAAATCACAATATTGCATGCACAAATCCTTGGAAAAGAAGCAAGTTGGTGAACTAAATAATTGTTGAGGCCATTCATTTATGTTTTATAAAGTTGTTTTCAAATGATGCTTCTATAGAATACATGTATTTCTACATTAAAGTGAATAATAACATTTCTAATTTGCAGGTGAAGTTAATGAGTATCATTTAGTACATTTTGTATTTTTCTCTCACGATTTTTCTCCACACTGATTCTATGCCACCTACTAGTAAATGACAAAATGAATTATTCAGTAGAGAATGAGCGTTAGTTCAATTCCTCTAATAATAATCATAGTAATACTCACCCTTAATCATCTGTTCAATATGTGGCAAGTACTATATTAAAAGCTTTATATATAGTATATAATTAATTGTACCAATAATACTAGAGGATTTTATTTCAGTTTTACAGATGAAGAAACTGAGGTTACAGAAGACAAATAATTAGCTCTTAAACTTCCTGTTTCTCCTTGGCCGTTTGCTGACTTAGCCTCGCAGTATTCTCTGAGAAGAATGTTGAAGTACACAGTGGAGAATATTCTAATTAAAACTATTTGTGATGTTTGTGTAAAGGGGGAAGATTAACCCAGAATTTGGATATAGAACTTGAAAGAAAGTGGCTAAACTGAGAATTATCTGAGAATAAAGCTTTTATTGTGTTTCTATCTTTGGCCGCAGTGATGAGGTCCTTGTTTTCATTTGTGTTTTATAAATTGAACTTAAAGTTCTGTAATGAAGACCATCATCTGTAATGATGGTCCGGTCCAAGAAGGGTTCTGTAGTAGTAACAAGGTATTCTCAGATAATTCTCAGTTTAGCCGCTTTCTTTCAAGTTCTATACCCATCACTGGTGGGAGGCTAACTTGAGTGATTTTGTTCTAACACGTGTTTTTAGCGAAAAGTAGGTTTCAGGCAGAGATATATAAATGGGGACCCAATTCATGCAATAGTATGTTTTTCTCCTTACAAGAAGAAATAGAGTTCTCTGGGTTTATAGCCAGCAGGGAGCTTTATTGACAAGTGAAATTCTGAACATCATTTAGATAAATCATTGAGTTATGCCCAGACTCATCATATAATTTGTAATGCTTTCCAGTGCCTCTGGGTCCAGAAATCAATGAATAGATTGTACTTATCAACATATGCCATTTGTCTTCTGTGACAGACAGAGTATGGGAATAGATTCATGTTAATTTTTAATAAGATTTGCAAATAATATCCCTATGGGGCACAGGAAAGAATACATCTTTGCAGAGTTTACTCTAAGATACATTAAAAACCCACAACAAATATACATCAAAGTACTCATAGGTATACTCCAAATAGTTGTACAAAAGATGATCAATTTGCTTAAAATGTGTCTCAGGGAGGGTGTGCCAGCCATGCGCAGCTCACCATCTGTGCTTTCCATTACCGTCCAGCTGGCACGGTTTCTTTAGAAACTGTACCTCTACAGGCCTGCTCTCTGCTTTCCCAGCATGACTGGGAAGGTCACAGCTGTGAACAAATGCTCCAGAAAATCATCCTGCCCCTTCTGCATTCTGTGATGCATTATGCTTTGGTGTACCCTTAGTGGCTTAAGGACAGGCTCATGCCATTTTTTAAAAAAGCTATTTATAAGAAATAGGGTCTAACCATGTAACGGCAAAATGTAACACAAAAGAGCATTTTTGAGGACCAAAGTAAGACCTGTCTGGTGGTGCTGGACCTGTGAACCTCTTGTAGCTTTTGGTGCTATCTCAATCATGACCCTCCTCCTACCATTACAATGGTAGAGTCTCTTTTAGCTGCTCCCCACCCTTTAATATTGTGTTCCTCAGATTCAGTCTCTAACGCATTGCTCTTTTCTCTTCACACACTACTATTGGGTTATCTGATTCATTCTCATGTTTTTTTTTCTGTGCTTTTCTCTTCAGTTCTAACCTCTGTCCTCTGATTCAAACATAGAAATAGGCTAGGCATCTATATTTAATAGTACCCCAAAATTCGTATATCAAAAGCAGAACCTGATATCTCTGCATCCTCTACCCTGCTTTTCCTAGTTGGTGGTCCAGTCTTCCCCAAGAATCTGGAAAGCATTTGTGACTCATCTTTTTCCTATATATCCCTCACTCTGCCAAGTCATACCAATTTTACTTTCTAAATATTTCTGGAATGTACCACTTTCCTATTCTTCTCCATATCTATTTCCACTGACCAAGTGGAGGCCCTCACCATCTCTTGCCTATACTATTTCAATAGCCTCTGATCTGTCTTGCTCTATCTTAATTAATCCCCCATACAATGACCAAAGTAGTCTCGCTACAATGTATACCTGATCATATCACTGTAGTATTTAAAATCGTTAAAGACTTCCAATTGATATGGGGATGAATGTCAAGTTCCTTAGAGGGGCTAAAGACAAATCCTTTTTTTTTTTTTTAGGTGTATTGCCTACTTTTTTAAATTGTGAAACATAATATAAATATACCAAAAAGCAATGATTTTCAAAGTACACTGCAACACGCAGCTATCGAACAGTAGAATTCCACAATTTTAGGTTTTCCCTCTAGCTGCTCCATGACATTAGAGACTAAAAGAAATATCAATATAGTGACTCAGCAGCCATACTTATCCTTCAAATCCCCTTTTCTCTATCATAACTCCTTCTCCTTCAATCCTTCTTTCAATATTTTTCAAATTTTTTTTAACTTTTTTTTGAATTGTGAAATAATAACATATATACAAAAAAAGCAATAAATTTCCAAGTACATTTTAAAAAGTAGTTATAGAGCAGATTTTAAAGTTTGGGTATGGGTTACAGTTCCACATTTTTTCATTTTTTTCTTCTAGCTGCTCTAAGATTCTGGAGACCTTAAGAAATATCAATATAATGATTCAGCACTCATACTCATTTGTTAGGTCTTCTTCTCTGTTCTCCTCTTCCTCCTCTCTTTTATTTCTTTTTTTGTGAAAAAAAAACCATACAAAAAGGAATAAATTTCAAAGTACATCGCAACAATTAGTTATAGAACCAACTTCAGAGTTTGGTATGGGTTACAGTTCTGCAATTTTAGGTTTTTACTTCTAGCTGCTCTAAGGTACCGGAGACTAAAAGAAATATCAATATAATAATTCAGCAATCATAACCATTTGTTAAACCCTACCTTCTCTGCATAACTCCACCATCACCTTTGTTCTTTCTCCCACTGTATTTGGGCTATGCCCATTCTAAGTTTTTCATGTTGGAAGAGGCTGGGATAGGGGGATGGAACTAGTTGATGTTCTGGAACTCTGTACTTCAGGACTTACCTGGTCCAGCGACCCATCTGGAGGTTGTAGATTTCTGGAAAGCTCTATACTTGGAAGCTTTGTAGAATCTTATATAATGCCTTAGGTACCCTTTAGGATTGGCAGGAATGGTTTTGGTTGTGGTTTGGCAAGTTATGATAGGTAGCAATGTCTAATTGAAGCTTGTGTAAGAGTAACCTCCAGAGTAGCCTCTCAGCTCTCTTTGAACTCTCCCAGCCTCTGATATCTTATTTGTTACACTTTTTTTCCCCTTTTTGGTGAGGAAGACATTGCCGATCCCACAGTGCCAGGGTCAGGCTTATCCCTGGGAGTCATCTCCCATGCTGCCAGGGAGACTTTCACCCCTGGATGTAATATAGAAGGGAGGATAATAGTTTCACTTGTAGAGTTAGGCTTAGAGAGAGAGGTTGCATCTGAGCAACAAAAGAGGTTCTCTGGCAGTGACTCCTAGGCATACCCACAGGTAGGCTAAGTTTCTCCACTACATACATAAGCTTCACAAGAACAAGCCTCAAGATTAAGGGTCTGGACTATTGATTTGGGTGCCCCAATGTTTGACACAGTATCCGGGGTTTCCCCAGTGGTAAAGTTTAATAGTTCCATAATTTATATTCCCTCCCTCAGGGGACTTTGCCAATACTTTTTGATTTTCTGCTTAATATATTCTGGGATGTATCCAGGCATTAGATTAAACTATACAGGAATAAAGGCTCTAATTCTTATTCTGGGCTCCCTGTGTTTGGATTGTTTAAGTGATCTATCCAGATAGGTTGAGTTAGATTATGTGCTACAGAAAATTTAAGTTTTGGCCAAAATAAACCTTTCTTCCATTGGTCTCCAAGAGTAGGTAAAGTTCTAAAATATAGACAATGTCTTCTTTACTCTTGTATTCTAAATCACCTTATTCCTAACTTGGTCAGCTTCATTCTTATCTCTAAATACCAGGTTATACATATATAAAACAGCCTCTCAGAATTCAGAAACAACAATTACCACTCCAGACTAAATGTGACTGTATAACAACCTACAATCCAGGCAACAGTTTTCTTATAAGTATTTTCTAAAGGAGATCATATAATATTTGCTCTTTTGATTCTGGCTTATTTTGCCTCATCAAATGTCCCATAGGTTCATTCACATCATTGCATGCCTCACAATTTCATTCCTTTTTGTAGCAGCACAATGTTTGATCATATATTGTGCTGGTTTGAAATGATGTATGTACCCTAGAAAAGCCATGTTTTAATCCTAACCCCATTTTGTAAAGGCAGCCATTTCTTCTAATCCTTATTCAATACTGTATGTTTGAAACTGTAATGAGATCGTCTCCCTGGAGATGTGACTTAATCAAGAGTGGTTGTTAAGCAAGATTGGGGAGAAATGTCTTCACCCATTTGGGTTGGTCTTGATTAGTTTCTGAAGTCCTATAAACAAGGAAACATTTTGGAAAATAGGAGATTCAGAGAGAGCAGAGTAGAACTACATAACCACAAGAAGCAGAGTCTACCAGTCAGCGACCTTTGGAGATGAAGAAGGAAAATGTCTCCTGGGGAGATTCATGAAACAGGAAGATAGGAGAAGCTAGCAGATGATGCTGTGTTTGCCATGTGCCATTCCAGATGACAGAGAAACCCTGACTGTGTTCCCCATGTGCCTTCTCACTTGAGAGAGAAACCCTGAACTTCATCGGCCTTCTTGAACCAAGGTATCTTTCCCTGGATGACTTAGATTAGACATTTCTATAGACTTGTTTTAACAGGGACATTTTCTCATCCTTGGAACTGTAAACTAGCAACTGATTAAATTCCCCTTTTGAAAAGTCATTCTGTTTCTGGTATATTGCATTCCAGCAGCTAGCAAACTATAACATATGTATACACCATCGTTCGCCAATCAACTTTTCAGTCAGTGCATCATTCAGCCACCTCCATTTACTGGGCTTTATGTATAAAGGATTAAGGATAGATCTTTATGACCTGACATGGTCTACTACTGCATCTGATTTCTCCTCACTCTCAACCTCAAATTTTATACTCCAGTAATTATATATCACATTCCTTTACGGTTTTGTGCCTTTGCTCGTATTGATACTTCTAAGAGGGTTAACATCTTTCTGATCTTTAAGATGAGTAACATTTTACTCATCTTTTAAGGTGTTTTTCTCCTGAGAATCATACATTAACCCAAGGTTAATGAAATGTTCCTCTGTACTTGTATATGGATATTTGTATCTATATTATCCTTATTATGTTAAGTATCTGTATTTCTTAACATATTATGCGGCAATCTTATCCACTAACATGGTTGCTTGGGAGCTGAATCCCTGTTCCATGCCATTCCTCTACCTCTAGTGCCTGGCACATCATGAGCACTCAGTAAATGTTTTCCAGTCCTAACTTAAAGATGTTTTGTGCATCATTGTGGATACAGTGATCATGACAAAATTTGACATTCCTCACAATCGTACTTTATTACCTAATTCAGAAATTATTGATTGAATTCATTTCAGGTGCCTGAATTTATTCAGGATAAGGATACAGGAGGAGTATAGCATATAGTTCTTGACTCAAGGAATTTGCAAGTATAATGAGGAATTCAAGATATTTTATAACCATTTTTAATTACATTTATGACATGTTACATAAATATATACATATATGCTGCATGCATTTGTATGAATTAATATTATATATACCATACATATATTCAGAAGCCATTCATGAATACCTATGATATGCCATAAATTATGTCAGATGCTGAGGATTTGACAATAAATAGGATATGATCCCTGCCCTCAAGAATTTTACAACCTACTTTGGAAGCAAATTGAGGCACAATCAAGCATTTACAATGCTATATGTTGAGTTCTTAATGTTCCAGGCATGTTCCTGTGCTGGGCCCCAGGAATAGTCATGAGTAGGGGAGACCACCTTTTTCTTTGAAGATGTCACAAATGACTGCCACAGTGGATGATACATGCAGTTCAGGCTGAAAAACTCTAGTAAGGAAAAGATAAGTACGAGTAGTAGATTTCAAGCAAGATTTCAAGCAAGATATGAAACTGATTTAGACACTGAGGAATAGGTTAAAAGGACTGTGATTTGATCCATCATACAAGAGCAATAATTGTTCAGAATAGGTAGGATATAACTGTAATTAAATTAGAATATGTTTTCTTCTCCTACCCTTTATGTAGATGGGAAAAAATCAATTATGCTGTAGCTATTACCTTATTTCTTTTCTTTTACTCACAGACATGTTTCCTAAATGAAATTCATTTATGAAAATCATGCATAATTTTAAGAGAGTAGTTGAAACAATATAAAAATTTAGAAATTGGGAAACACTATGACATGTCTTGGCAAGTTTTATGATGAAATCCATCCTACTTATCTGAGTTTCAGGAAGAAAATACCTTTACCACTTCTCCTTTAACAATAACTCTGATAGAATGAGGAGAAAAAGAGAACATGCAATACATAAATGATAGATTATTATCATTTACTCGTGTTTCTACTTCCATTAGACTTTTTTCATTCATTTTTTATTAATTTAAAAATTTAACAACAAACGAACTAAAACATCAACTTGTGATCGTTCCGTTCTACATATATAATCAGTAATTCACAATATCATCACTTAGTTGCATATTTATCATTTCTTAGAACATTTGCATCAATTCAGAAAAAGAAATAAAAAGACGACAGAAAAAGAAATAAAACGAAAACAGAAAAAAAAGATTATACATACTATACCCCTTACCCCTCCCTTTCATTGATCACTAGCATTTCAAACTAACTTTATTTTAACATTTGTTCCCCCTATTATTTATTTTTATTCCATATGTTCTACTCATCCGTTGACAAGGTAGATAAAAGGAGCATCAGACACAAGGTTTTCACAATCACACACACTGTGAAAGTCTACTAGACTTTTAAATGGCTGTACTTTTCTAAAACTTGGCAAAATTTGACACCAGATAATCCCAAAGTTTCACAGGATGTTATGTCATTTTAGGCATCTTCCACTTAATCAGTGAGGGTAACATTTTAGTATCTATGGAACTAGCAAAATATTGAGGATATTATCTCCAGTTTAAGGATCTGTGGCCTTTCAAAAAGTGTACCAAACATGTTGACCCAAATATAAAAGTGAGAAATGGTCTTTTCACTCATTTAGCAAATTATTAATCAAAAACCCAGTGGAAAACTTTCAGCAGAAATCTTCAACAGTCAATGTTTTATATGAAGAGTGAGAAAATGCCTGAATGTAAAGCGTTTCCAAGTGAGCCTGTACATTACTTTAGTACACACATCAGATCACCAGTGACTCCCAAGGGTGAGGTACGACAACTGTGAGAGCAACGCTGACGCTACTTTTGTTAGTAGAGGACTATGTTATTTTTGAAAAGTTCTTCTCTTCTGAGAGTGAAGCTACATTTTTGTTGATCCATGTCTTCTTACTTATTAATGCTCCCAATGACAAGAGACACACATATTTGTGAAATAAGTGATCAAGGTAAACGGTGTACCTTCGGCAGGAGAATAGAGAGGAACAAATTGACCAGCATAGAGGTTGGTGCAAGGCATCAATAAATCATGTTTTAATCCACCAAAAAAAGAGAGCAACACTTTTGGTACATCTGGGCGTGGGCTTTCATTATACATTTAAATATATATATATATCAGGATTGGCAAAATTTGCAAGGTAATTCAGTTTGTTACCACCCTTCTCCAGCCCCTAAGTTTACATTTGCAGCCATCCACTTTAGACTTTGAAAAGTCTGTTTAGTCTGTTTAGGCCAAGTGGTTTTATCTGTGGCTGCAGTTATAAGATAACTAACTTTTAGGAAACATTTCACAATCCATTATGCAAGTAGAAGGCAATGATTAATTGGATGCACTTTCACAGATCTGTTCTATGTACTTCAAGAGCTCTTGAGGACAATCCAAAAAGAAAAACAAGTCCCTGATTCAGCCTCCTGATGTTGAGTAAATGATACTTGATTTCATGCTGGTGTCTATGCAACAATACCCTGCTGCTAATATGATGAGCCACTAGTAAACTATGTTGATCTCACTAAGCTGCACCTTATATATTACATTTTTGGAGAATGATGTATGGTTAGAGGAAGAGAAATGCTCCTTGGCTTTTGTGATTATAGGGATATTTTAACAAAAGTTATAATCAGCAACATTATATATCCAGAGGACAAAGAAAAAGGGCCTCTGCATGTCAGAGAGTAGAGAGAAAATCCTAAAGAAGAGAGCTGGAGAATAGATCTGTCTAATTCTGTGTCCATTTTGGAAAATGTCCATTTTGACCCCTCAGCTGCACATGCATTGGACAGACCAAAAGCAGCACAGAAAAGACTTTGAAAACTGAACCAACATTGGAACCACTAGCACAAGAAGGTCAGGCATAGCTTGTAGCCATAACTAAAATTAACTTAACATTGTGCAAAGAATTTTACCAAGAGCCAAAGGCTTAAGAGCAATAGCACTCAAAATATCCAGGATATTATCTGAAAATAGTTGACATATAAAGAACCAAAAAAATGACTAATTTTTTGAAAAATATAATCAATAGATGCAAACCCTAAGATGACTAATATTTTGATTACCAGACATAGACTTTCAAGAAGCTACTATTTTCCATGAAGTCACGTGAAATATGCTAGGAATGAATGAAAAGATAGAAATTCTCATCCAAGACACAGAAACTATTACAAAAGAATCAAAAAGAAATTTCATAATTAAAAAGCACATTATTTGTAATAAAAACTCACTGGATAGGCTCAATAACAGATTAGAGAGGGCAAAAGAGTCAGTGAACTTGGAGAACAGAACAATATATATTATCCAATATAAAGAACAATGAAAAAAGAGAGAAGGAAATATGAACAGACCCTTAGGGAAATGGGGGCAATATAAAAAATTCTAACATCCATGTCACTGGAGTACCAAAAGGAGAGGAGAAAGAAATTGGTGCAGTAAAGGTTTATGAAGAAACAATGACTATATGTCACAAATTTGGTGCAAAACATAATTTAAAACCTCAAGAAGTTTTCTACCTCAAGAAAAATATATCATAATCATACTGCTAAAAATCCAAAGTACAGAAAAATAATCTCAAAAACACTAGAAAAAAAACCACATTACATAGGACAGAGTAACCATGTGAGTATCTGTGATTTTGTCATCAGAGACTATGGAGACAAGAAAACAGTGGAAGAACATCTTTAAAGTGCTGAAAGAAAAGAACTACCAACCAATAATTCTCCAGTCAACAACAAATTCCTTCATAAATGAAGGAGACATAAAGATATTCTTAGATAAAAGAAAAGATGAGAGAAAACTAAGAGAATTGTCAACAACCCTGCTCTAAAAGAAATGCTAAAGGAAATTCTTTGGTTTAAAAGAAAATGATAGGGCGGGCCACGGTGGCACAGCAGGCAGAGTTCTCGCCTGCCATGCTAGAGACCTGGGTTTGATTCCTGGTGCCTGACCATGCAAAAGAAAAAGAAAATGATAGCAGAAGGAAGTGTGAAACATTAAGAACAAAAGATGAGCAAGATAAATGGTAAATGCGTGGGTAAATGTAAAAGAGTATATTTTTCTTAAGAAGATCTTCAAAATATGCATGCCTATTGAAAGCAAAAACTTTGACATTATATGTTGTTTATAATGTACATAGATGTAATACAAATGGGAATTATAAAGAAAGGAGGCTCAAGGAAACAATCTGGTTGTAAGGCATTCACATTTTACTTAAAGTAGCAAAATTATAACTCCAAGTAGACTGTTAAAAGTGAGGTAATTATATTTCATCCCTAAAGCAACCATTACAAAAAAAAAAAGGACACAGCCAAAAGGCCAGTAAAAAATTTAAACAGAATACTAAAAAAATATTCAAATAATCCAAAAGGAGTCAGGAACTGAGGCACAGAAGAACACAAACATAAGGTGCAAACAGAAAACAAATAATAAAATATCCTTAATTACATTAAATGTAAATGGTCTTGACAAAACAATAAAAACATAGAAATTGTCAGAATGTATTAAAAAGAAAGGAAGACCTGACTAAATGGTGGACAAGAAATCCACATTAAACAAAAAAACATAGATAGACCTAAAGATAGACATGCAAATGCTAATCAAAAGAAAGCTGGAGTAGATTATTAGTATCAGCAAAGTAGACTTCAAAACAAGGAATATTTCAAAAGATAAGAACATTAAATAATGAAAAAAGGACCAACTCCCAAAGAGTGGAACAAGTTACTATATGATGTGTCATGGGAACAGTCTCAGGCAGAACAGAAACTTTTAGCAAATAGTTGCTTTATTACTTACACAGAACAAAGGGTTTAAAAGAGCAGAGAAAAAGACCCCATTGTGGCCGGTCCCAAGGGAGGTCAAATGCTCCAGTCAGGGTCAGTGGATGCTGCCTTCCCACACCCAGCTTCAGAGATGAGAGCAAGATCAGTGCTGCCTGAGGATGGGCTATTTATCCAATCCAAGAACCCTGTCACTGAAAGTTCCCACCCTGATAAGCAAATGGAACTGCCTGTTACCATATTCTGGTTTTAAGGTACAGTCAGACTGTTCCATTAGACCTAACATATCTTCTTCGGGTTGTGGAATGGAAACATATTGAAATATCTGCACACAATAGTAAAAGATGGGGAGGGTAGGTGAGGGCTGTGATATGGATGTGTGGTCTGTCCAATGGCTTCCCCAGGATTAAGAACATATAGCAATGCATCATGTGTATGCACCTAACGAGAGATCATCACATTTGAAGCAAAAATTGATTGAACTAAAAGGAGAAATAGAGAAATCTACACATATACTTGGATAATGCTATACATTAACCAATAGAGCAAGTAGACAAAAAAAAATTAGGAAAGATATAGAAGTCCTGAACAGTAATATGAAGCACCTTGACCTAACTGACATGTATAGACCCCATTCTACATTTTGTAGAACATTCTACATTAACACAGAATGCACATTTTTTCCAGGTATACATGGAACATTCTCCAAGAGAGAGACTATTCTGGGCCATAAAGCAGTCTCTTCAACAACTGTAAAAGAATTGAAATCCTATAGCATATGTTCTCATATCATAATGGAATTAAATTAGAAAGTAACGCCTTCCAGAAAGGTATCTGGAAATCCACAAATATTTATATATTAAACAATAAATTTCCAAATAATCTATGAGTTGAAGAGAAAAGTATGTAAGAAATTTGAAATTAATTTCAGTTGAATGAAAATGAAAATACAGCCAAATTTGTGGGAAACATCTAAAGCAGTAATTAGCTAGAAATTTATAGCATTAAGAAAGAAGAAAGGTCACAAATTGATGAAATTTCAATTTATTTGACATAGTACATATGAAAACTATAGAAAAAAGTAAACTCAAAGCAAACAGAAGAAAGGAAATAATAGGCAAACAAAAATCTGTAAGTTTGAAAAAACAATAAAACCAAAATCTTGTTCTGTGAAAGACTTCAATTAATTTGATAAACCTCTACACAGACTAACTGGTTAAATAATATGATTACATGAAAATCAAGAAGTATTCATCAAAACACATCAGAATGAAAAGAACAGTCATTTGGCAACATAAGTAATAATAAACGTCTTAATATCTAGATTCTAGAATACATGGAGAACTTCTAAAAACTAATTAGATAGAAGAAAACAATCCAAAAGGAAAATAAGCAAAATCTATAAAGGCAATTTACAGAATAGGAAACAAAAATGGCCGTTGAAGATTTTAATATGTGCCTTTATTACTAGTTAAGAAAAGACATTTTGTAAATGAGAAGTCATTTCATATGCATTGACTTGGCAAAAAATTAGCAAGTCTGATATTTATTATGTAGTCGAGCATTGCTGTTGAGAATGCAAATTGGTACCAACACTCTATAAAGCAATTTGAGGTTAAGGTAAGAATGATTATAGCCTTTGAGCAAGAAGTTTAACTTTTGTGTGTGTACCCTTGAGAAACTATGATAAATATGCTAGGGAAAAATGTACAAAGATGCATTAAAATCAGAAATACTGTTTGTAATAGCAAAAGAAAAGTATAGCTAAGCTCTGTGAGATATTATGCCAGTTTAATAAATTTTTTAAAAATACGCATACTGTTTATAGGTATCTAAAATAAAGCTTGACATGTTAAGAATGGTAAACTAGAAAATCATAGTAGTCATGACATTTGATGAGAAAGAGAGTAGAGGTGAAACTATAGCTGAATCATTGAGAATTTCGAGGTTCATGTTTTTAATAAGACTTATACCTTCTGTTTATACAATTCATCATATATAGTCAGTCCTTTTTTACCCAATGGCATTTTTTTGGAATTTTTCCAGTGTTAGTCAAATGAGCTCTCCAGGGATAATGAAAAAGGGGAACAAAGACTCCTCATCCACCCCCTCCTTTTTAGCCATCAAATTTAAAATAGGAAGAAACTTGGTTGTAACGCACACAGTTAGCTCCTTTCTAATTTGCCAGGGGCTGTGCTATGACTCAGAATCCCTGATATCCCATTCCTGACACCTGATTTTGACACTTTAGAAATTTTTCCCTTAATGTGGCAGTGGCTTCACTAGATCAGAAATTCCATGTTAGGAAAATTATAACTTTTATTCTCCTAGGACATGTTTTCAAATGCTTTAGAGGGGAGATGAGTGCCATTAGAACGCCCTTTCTTTGTTTTCCTAAAGCAGCTCACATTAACTGAGGAAGAGTTCTAAAAAGTAAGAAGTCAATAACTGAATGCTATACTGTGATGCTATGCAACAATGATGGTTGAGAAAATCCTAATGACAGAGAAATATCATTTAAATACAAAACATTAGGTAAAGAAAAGTTTCCAAAGCCATGATATGATCTCAGTAATGTAAAAATAATGTTAGAATTAATGATAATTATAAATGCATACATGCCTGGAAATACACATCTCTAGGGGAGGGTAGAGAAAAACTAGTTTTACCAAAACATTAACTATGTTTATCAGCAGATGATAGAGTCCATGGGCAGGTTTATACTTTTTCTGTGTTGTTTATTGTTTAGTTGATACTTTTACTTCGGTAATTTAGAAATATTAACTTAGACTGAACAGTAAGGAAATTAAAAAAAAAAACTTCAGAAATATCTATTTTTGCCTATTTCCTAGTAACAGTGAGGTAAAGTTGGGCTCCTATCTACTTTTGTTTATATCTCATTCAAAAACAGTAAAATTTGATTTTATTTCCAAAATTGGAAATGCATTTGGTTGTAAAAGAAATACTTTTCCAATCTCTGTGATGGTCACTATTGTCAAAAACCTAATATGAAACACAATTTAAATTTAAGTTCTACAATCCAAACCTAGGCTGCATTATTTACTTTCTTTCTAAAGTAACAAACATCTAAGGCTAGAGGATTCAGACAATTCCTTTGCAAGAGGAATGATTTCTATTTTCTTTCTATTAGATTTCTTTATTCAAAGTTAAAACAGCTTTATTTTCTCATTTATAAATACTATTGTGCCTACAGTCTTCATAGAGATGTGTATATTATTCCCAAGCTTTCAAACACAGAATACCTAATAATAGTCTACAACAACCAGCAAAACAAAATCATTCATCTCAGTGTTGAGAGGCCACTCAAAATTGCATAAAAATATATTTGGTTCAGAAAACAAGTCTGGCTTCACCTTCCTTAACAACCCCACCCCACTCCAGGTATGTTTACAATAGATTGAAGTTAAGCCATACAACCCCGCTGAAAAACAGGTACAGTAAGTGCTTTAATTGTGGTGGGAGCAGGGGTCAGGAGTGAAGGGAGAATGAATGGAGAAAAGATACAAAATGCTACTCCTAAAATGGGAGAGACATGGAGATGGCTTGGTGGTTCTTATGTTACTTTCACCCCCATCTGATTAAGGTCAGGGCTGAGGGATGAATGAAAGAAAATCATGGAAGACAAAGCTGGAGTCTGAACCATTCTAATCAGAACAAGCTGTATCTTCTCCAAGAGGAGATATGAAAGGGTCAACGAGATCCTTTCCCTTCCCAGGAAGATGGTGGTCCTACTTGGAGTACATGCCAGGTGGCAGGCCCAACTTTTTGAGGGGTGCTGGCTAGAAAAGGGATATTTGGGAATGCTGCATCTTCCCAGAACCCGCTCCTATCCCATCAGCCTGCATCCTGGTGTAGGCTTGAGCTCCTTCTGTCGTTTCTTCTCTAACCTCTCTTTACACCTGGTGTCTCTTCAGAGAACAAGTTGGAATCTGTTCCAGGTTTCAGTAACGTGGAAGAGAGAAAAGATAGAGGCAGAGATATTTAGATGAGAGTCTGTTAGACTAGTGCTGGACTAGCATAAGAACATGCTTTCCTGGCCCCAGCACATCCCTTGCTCAGAATCTGAGCTCTGATCTCCTATCCTGGTTTGGTGAGAACATGGCTCTCCTAAGAGGCTCCCCACAGTCAGCATGCCTTTCTGAACCCTCTTTCCTGCGAGGCAGAAATGAGGTGACATACTGATCAGGTTTTTTCTGAGAAAGACACACGTTTATTTCAAGTTGGGAATAGTCAACCCCCTTAGGAGTAAACTAGACAATGGCTATCCATTGTCTTCTTGGCAGGGCAATGGATGAGTCATACAGGGATTTCATTGTCCCAGAAAAAGTGGGAAGACTCAGCCACAAACATCAAGTTCTCCATTTAATTTTTTTTTTACATGGGCAGGCACCGGGAATCGAACCCGGGTCCTCAGGCATGGCAGGCAAGCACTCTTACCTGCTGGGCCACCGTGGCCCGCCCTCTCCATTTAATTTTAACCACAAATTAGTATAGTTTTTTGGCCATTTATCCTGTGGAATTGAATTTAAAATATTTTATTAAAAAATAAAATAAGGCCTCCTTCTATTCCATCCCCAAATAATAAAAAATTGAAATTGTTCATCAATTTAAGCTATTTTTTTAAGGAACTTGTTTCTTTGATAAAGGAACTGGAAACCTTTATTCTCCAACATGTGCGTAATGCCTAACCGGAGTATTTTGATGCCATTTGCCAAGAAGGAGGCTGACAACACAAAAATGCTTGCTGGAATATTTTTCTCATTCTTTCCTGGTTTAGATTTCTCATCTGTAGTAGAGTGGATTGATCTTCCCCCCGCCCCCCCCCGACTCCCCACTGGTGATTTAGGGTAAGGGCAGCTCATCAAGTATTTCTTTAAATTTCTTAGGGTGAGTCAAGTATCAGAACATGTACTCAACACTTCTAAATTAATTTAAGATAATCAACTGTTTATTTTGCATCAAAAACATGGAATGAACAGTGGAATTTTGAGTTGTTACATCAGCTGGCCTAGTGTAGTTATGATCTCTGAGTCTTGCTAACAGCTTGTTATCCTCACAGTTGTGTTATTGTAATGTTATTATAAACTGACTTAAGGAAACTATCTAGTGGAGAGTTATTCATTTAGTGTGATTTGGTATTTTGCAGACTGGGTTTCTCTTTACATATTTTATATATTTAAAGGTATGCTGGAATTTATTTTTGATACAGTGTGGTTCTCCAAATTGGTTAAGATACCTATGAAATCACAAAGGCCTTTACTTCAGCTTTTCCCTGTGCCTAAAAAATTCTCTAGCCAGATATCTGCTTCACTAACTCTATGGACTTCACGTCTCTGGCCAATGTTCACTTTTTCTGCATGACTTATATTAAAGATCCTATTTAATTTCTCTGCACTTTCATTTTCCCCCAGCCCCTCCAATACTCCTACTCTGTTCTATTTTTTCCTTTTCCTACAGCATTTGTCAACTTCCACTGCACTATTTAGTTTACTTATTCTGTATATTTATTGTTAATTTTATATCACTTCCTCCTAGAATGTAAGCGCCATGAGGGCAGGAGTCTTTATCTATTTTGTTTAGTAATATATTCCTAGTACTTGAAAGACTGTCTGACTTATAATAGGTACTCAATATATATTTTTAATCATTTCAAATCAAAATCAAATGATGTATCAATAGCAAGTCATTGAATTATTCCGCTATCTTTTGAATATGTGTGGCATAGCGTATCCTACTGCAATTAGGTTTCAAATAATATTTCCTGGTATACTCATTGAATAAAGACTCTAATGTTGCCCCAGCATACATGGATTATGATAAATGAATCAAAATTATGATCATATGAAGATGACTGCTTAACTGTTTGAGTAAATTATTGGTCAAGATACAGTCAGCGGACATTTTTAGTAGGATTTCCTCTAATTCTTTCCTACATTGTAGAGGTATACATCTTTCACATGGAGATATTTTATTCTAAAAATGCTTCCTAACCCCAAATCATAGATTGATAAACTACTTTTTTCTCCCCACAGCTTCAAGAGTGAGGGAAAGAAGGAAGTACTAAAGAAAGAGAAGCAATGAACCATGATTTTCAGTTTCAAAGGGTGAAAAGACTATATTAGATGCATGAAGACCCATATTTGGGATATATGCTTTAAGATCATCTTAGAGTTATGCTGGAAGAAAAGAGTATAACAGAAATGGAGGGGAGATTAAATGATTTTATTAAGGTGGAGCTACTTTTCTAGGGTATTCTAGTGCTCTAGGCTGTTGAAGGAGCAAGTTACTTTGGGGTATGGATTTCTTACACTTTGGTGAGAAATCCAAAAGAATGACCAAGTATTGTGGAAAATGTATTTGACTGGGTCCCAAGGAACTAGTCTAGGCCATGCAAGAGGATTCACACATCTGCATGTTCTTCGGGATGACGGATGGCGTAACTGCAGCTTGCCTCGTCTCCTGGGATGGACAGAGAGCTAATACAAGACAGTTAGCAGTTTGTAAATCTATTACTGACATCTTGGATCAATCTGACCCTTGCAATGCCAGAGCAGATGACAGTATAATACGTTGGTACCAGGTGCCAGCTCCACAGAATGTTTGTATTTCTCTTTGAATAAAAACTTATTCAACCTAAATTGAATCAGAATCAGAATCTGTAGGTACCCATAGTCTTTTTGTCTCTGAATTTTGTATTTTACTACTTCAGTGTAATTCACTTATGCATAGAAAAATACCTATCTGTTTTGTTTCAGAATTACTAATGTATCTTTCCTAGAATACATTCTGCTGCCTGCTGACTGTGTATATATGTATGTGTGAAAGGACAAAAGGACAGCTAAACAGTACCATAACATGGAATTTTTTAGCCTCTTTCATGGGATAAAAACACTACATTTTCCATGTAAAACTTGAAGTAGGTCATTAAACGGGGATCAGCATAGTAAGTAAGTATAGTTGTTAACAGTGCAGTGCTAGGAATTGAGACCCGAGTTTTTTATTCCAGCTTCACAAACTACTGGCTCGATGAAGCATGGACAAGGCATTAGCCTCTCTGAGCTTCAGTTTGCTCCTCCATCTAAAGAGACAAGTATTAACTCAAGAGCTCTTGTAGGAATTCCACGTGATAATATTGCATAAATTTTAGTGCTTTTCCTTCCCCATTCTTAGTGTCCCTTCTCACTGTTTTCCTTACTATAAGCTTATGTTCAAAGGTGGAGAGTTCTTTTTTTATAATTTGGGAAATACTAAAAAGAATTAACGGCGAATTGGCACACTTGAACATAACTTCACCCATGAATTTCTAATTCATTCCTTTTCATTCTGAGACATTCCATTCTGATTATAGCTTAATATATTTTAATGTTTTACTTTACAAAAATAAATTATTACTCTTCTTTTTCACTCTTATATATAGACATTTCTCAGATAAAAGAGAACACTCTTTAGGACTAATAAAATGGCTCTGCAAAGGATGGAACAGGGCAAGTGCATTGCAAATTTCAACAAAGTGCTGGTAACTGTCAGTGATTGTTCCTGTATATGTTCAAAAATTTTTTTAGACCACTTTGCTATTTCATTGTTCTTCCACTGACTCACACGGTCTCTCTGCCTTTTGCTTCATGTAGCTCAGTTAGAACTTACTTACCCAGCCAAACTCAATGTATTTTCTGTTTTACACTAACAGTTTCTTGGCTGCCATTCATCCATACCTCAGCTCCCAACTTCCACAGAAAAGATCATTTACCCTGTTCTGCCCTACTCTACTTGAAGTGCTCTTCTAACATGGTTCTTCTAAACATGATTTTATTCCAAGTCTGTCTTTGTTCGCTTGATACTATGCCTGAGTCCACTGCTACAAGAAGTGTCTCATCCTCCCAGAGACAAATGGGCATTTTTCACCACAGAGCTTCACCACCAGGTCATGTGTAAATATCTCTTGCTCCGGTCCTAATCCAATTCTGGTGAGCCAACTCAACCAATGATATTTATTTACTATATAAGAAGTGGTATAAGAGAGTTGTTTGGTATAAAATTATCTGGGTGCAAATCCTAACTCTATCAACTTACTAGCTCTGTAATTTGGGGCAAATTGTGTCTTTGAGCCTCCATTGTCTCATCTCTAAAATGAGGCCATAATGGTACCTCCTTGAGGAATATTATGAAACATAATAGGAAAGCCGTATACTCAGAACAGAGCACGTAGAAAACAATCAATGTTAGCTATCATTTCATTTAAGTATAAAACCTAAATAAGAAACTCTAACGGTCAGTAGATCCAACTTCTCTATTTAAAGTGTCTTTATAAAAGATGGTAGACATGAATGATTTCCATCTGTTTTCTAGATGGTCTAATGTGGAGGCTCATAATGCTTAAATTTATTTTGAGGACAGGCTCTGAAAGCTTTCTCTCCTGTATAAATTCCCCCTGTACCTCACCTCATGAGATATAGAGACTGTGCATCTGCTGAGTAGGATAAGTCCCTATAAGGCTAATTTTCTATTTATCTTTTAAATTGTAAATGATTTCCTTTAGGACACAACTCGGTAGACCAATACTTATTTTCTCATACCAACTGGTTCTCTCTTACCAATTTTCACACTTCCCTGAATTGGAACTAGTTTTTCTAAACCTCGGTACAGTGTTTCAAGCAAGCTTCTATTTCTAAAAATTCCAAATCATCTTTCCTAGCATTAGATCAGAGAGTCAAGAAGAAGTAGCAACTATAGACTCAGAGAATATATTTCTGAAATAGTTTAGAGATTTACTTTGTCCATAGTATTGGCTAATTAATTTATTGATGCTCAATTCCATATGTCATGGGATCAAATCCATTAAAGGTGTTATATTGGATCAACTCACAAAAGAATATGAATTTTGCTTGCTCCTTTATCTTTTACAAGTAAATTAATAATAAATGCTCAGTCGCCAAAATTAGAGTTCACTCAAAGTTATTTTTACGATGTTGAGCTATTCTAGTAGCATATCTAGTCAAATTGGAAGTAGGAAAATTTTTGCTGTTAAGAGGCTTTTCAAGCAATTTAATAATTCAGTTACCTGCATCCCTGAGACTTAAACAGTGCCCTGAATAAATGTTGGAATTACCTGTGGAAAAGCAAGGGGTCCAGAGCATTGCTGCTTCTATTGAGTGCATTTTCTTCTTGTGCATTTTCTTCTTTTGGAGATCTATGTAAGTTTGAAACTTAGTTCTTAGGGAGAGAAAAAATAAGGGAAGGATACCACCTCCAGTCCTTCAGCAGCTCTAGTACCAGATATTAGATGAGAAGAGTTAGTCTTTTGAGCTTTAAGCACAGCTAAATAAGTGATGTCACAGGTCTATTTTAGTAAGAATTCTAGAACCAGGCTAATTGTTATTTCTGAACTTTATTGATTTTAATGTATTCATTTTTTTAAGTACTTATTTTGTATGAGCCACTGTTCTAGGCAGTTGGGATACGTTAGTGAATAAAATTGTTGAAGATCTCTGCCTTTGTGAAGATCACACTCCACTGAGGATTGGGGAGACAGACAATAAAAAATAGATTTAATAATCGATTCTTTTGGTATGTTAGAAAGTGGCATATGCTGTGGGTAAAGGACACAAGGAAAAATAGTATCTGGAGTAGGGGAAGAGACTGCAGTCTAGAGTAGGTTTGGATGAAATGATAGTGCCACAGAAATGGTGTCTGCCAAACCCATATGGGGAGGTGGAGGAATAAGAGAGCAAGGCTCCATATATCTCTATTTTCATCATAGCAGACTTTTCAGAGTTTTAAAATATGTCTCATTCTCCCTTTCTCCCACTTGTTTAGGTGCAATTTTTGGCCTTGTCTCTCAAAGCTGGAGAAAAAAAAATTTATAAAAGAAAATGATACTGTCTGGGCTTTTAGATCTTAAGAGTCCCTGCCTAATTTAAGCTCTGGTGGGTGGCATATTTCCCATTAGTTGTCCCAGTTCACAGGAGATGGAGGAAGAAAGCATTCAATTAGATATGCTGTTCAATTCAATGAGCACTTATTAGTATCTATTATTTGCCTAGAATGGTTTTATTCAATTTAAGCAATGCAGAAACTTTTATGGAGCCTTCATCTGTGTTATAAAACAAACCACAGATATAAGAACTGTCTGGAAGAAAAATGTGAGGTGATGCTAAGTAAATGTGGTATATCCATTCATGTGAAGAACAGAAACATCTCTGTAGTTTGGAATCAGCCCAGCACTTTCTGGACAAGGTGAAGCCATGTAAAGAGCATTATAAACTTGAGTGTTGTGGTGAGACAAGAGGAAGCAATTGGGGCAGGGACAACAGCGCCCATGAAGGCACAGAGGCAGAGAGTTCAGCACTCCTTGTATAGTTAAAGGAGAGAGGACTGGCTGAAGGGCTTCTTGGCTCTGCAAGTAAGTAGCCACTCAGGTAGGCTGACAAGGATTTCCATACTCCAAAGACTTAGAAATAAGGTGTCTGGGCAGGGGTATTGTGGGGGCCTCCTTAGAGAAATAAAACCTGACCAGAGGAGTCCTGTTAAAAGAGTAGATTCTATTCTTTTTCATCTTCCAGAGTAAAATGGAGACTAGAGATCTCCATATTTCCAAGAAACAAACAGGTGCCCTTTTTTTGTTCCAATTACATGGATATATTAGACTAGTCTAAAAATATGGCCTCACTTACTTCTGTCATTATGGTCACAGACTTGGTCTTGAGTCAGGAGAAACTTAAAATACAGGGATCGAGTTGCAAAGAGGAGAAAGGGAAACAAAGAAGGGAAGGCTGTCAGGAAGGCGTCCCCAACCTAAACGTTTACCGATTACACAAAGCAGGCTGCCTTGGGAACTTCTGGGAGGCAGCCCAGGATGCTCAGCAGTGGAGAAGGTCTCGATAAGCAAGCAGTCTATATTCCTGTGAGTGCTGAGCAGCTGGTCAATATGAAGCCCAGCAAACGTAAACTTCCAGTAGTGAGTTCCTTCCACTTGTAAACCAAGATTTGGGGAAGGAGTTGGTTGAGCTGTAGCGATTGACCGTTTCTTTGGCTCTCAACTCTGGTTGTGGCAGATGCCAACATCTGCCACAACAACCACCTCCACAGCACCTATCTCCTGTCCCTCCCACACGGATGTCTGACAGACTATCCCGAGTCACCGTCCCAAGCACTACCCACCAACTGGGCGTGCTCCCCTCGCAGCCTCCGCTAAGACCCGGGGAAGTGGAATTTCACTTTGAAACTCCCGTGCCGCGTGAGGATCGGCACTGGGCATGCTCAGTAGCTTCCGCGCGTCTGGGCTGCTGCTCTCACTGCACTGACAGCCGCGCTGCTGGGCTCCCGAGCTGGCGTGAGAACGCCGCCCAAGTCCGTCCTGCCGGCTCCTCCGCCTCTGCAGGGCTGCCAGGAGACCAAGCATTAGACGCCTCTGAAAGCCTCAGCACCCATCCCGTTCCCGCCCCCAGTCAGCAGCCTGTTCTTCCTCTTCTTCCTCTCATTTTCTCTGAGGGAGGTGAATCTGGTGCTTGTATCTGTCGGCGCCACAGACCGCTCAGCAAGCCCCAGCCAAGGACCCACGGACGAATCCCGGAGACCAAAAGAGCCTTGGCGGTGGCTCGTTCTCATAGCACTTTGCCTGAAGTGAGGTCGTGAAGGAGTTTCTCCTCCACCTCTCATTATAAACACTATGCGGAGAGCAATCGGCTTCCCTGCGCTGTGCCTGCTTCTCAATCTTCACGCTGCAGGTAAGGGGTTGCTGGGCGTAAAGCTGGAGCTGTGGATAAGATGGGAAACTGCACACGGTTAAGGACTCTAGGAAGAGCTTGCCTTGCAAAGAAAGCCTTAGAAAGGCAAAACAGGACAGTACCTGGCAGGGAAGGATTGCACCTGTTGGAAAACTAAGGCTGAAAACGAGTGAAAATCAGCTTTGATCTTTCCTTGCCTTGTAGGAATAAAAATGCACATTTCAATATGAATACGGGTTTGCCTCCCCATCCCCTCCCCTCCATCTATACTCCTTATTCCTGTTTCTAGCCTATGCTCTTGACTCCCAATTTTTCAGGAAAGGAACAAGACACCCTGCTGGATGTAACCTTTTCTACTGCAGCGATTACATCCATAAGGTCTCTTGGTTTAACGAACACTCACAGGGATGCACTGATAATAAACTAATGGCCCACGTCTCCACCCAAAAGACCAAAATGCATAGTTCACAGTAAATGATTCTCCTCCAGACTCCTTTGGCCTCTGCTCTTGCCATTCAAATTTTCTAAACTAGCAAGAGGAATGAAAGGTTTCAAATAAGACTCTTTTCTTTCAGCACCATGGTCAGCGTCCGCTGGCACTAAGCAAAAATTCTCAGTTTCAAAGCTGACAACCCTGGGGTAGGCACTCTCCCTGGGACAGATTTGATGGGGGTTAACGAAGAGTGATAGTGGTATTGTCCCCAAATATTAACATATCCAATACCAGAACCAAAAGCAGGATTCAAATGGAAGCAAACCTTAAGAAGTACCTGGGGAGTTTCACATGCAATGTCACTATAGACCCTGCTTTTTTTGGATACAGGGTGACTTCATGTAATGCAAGGACTTGCTGGACTAAATCCTTTACCATTTTTACACATACCAAGCCAAATAGAATATGGCAGAGAGGCTTTAGGAACGCTACTGCAACAGCAGTCTTCTCTGCAGTAGGCATTTTCTCCCTTACAACCAAAGACTAGGCATTTTCCCTGAGTTTGCCTGTCATCCAGCCAAACCTATTCATTCATTCATTCATTCATTCAACTAGCATTTATTGAGTGTATACTATGTTCCGGAAGCAATGAATGAAAATAATGGTTGTGTATTTCTTGTGTTATCCTCCAAAGGAACAGGTGATTTATCCATTTTTACAATAAGTAGAGTGAATATAATACTTTCTTGTTTCTAGCCAATGCTATTTTAATGTATTGTGAATCTTTTGAGCAAGTAATGTATAGGAGCATTAAAGCTATAATTAAGTTCAGGTTAATTGCTATGTTTATAATATTATACTGTGGGATTTTCTATAGTTCTTTGGCACTTCTTGAAAACCAGAAAATAACTATGACTTAGTCATTAAATTATTTGCAAACAGCTATAGTGAATCTTTTTATTACTGTATGTGTTTCCTCAATGTTGAAATATTGGATGAATATAAACATTTTGAGTTGATTTTTATTAATATAATTGTTTAATGATAACACTTCTTCAAATATCCATTACCAAAACAATCCTCAATTCTTATCAAGTTTAGAAATGATTTAGCTGATCCACCAAAAATATCAGAGTAGTTATTTTTCAAAGATAATATATAAGCCATTTTTAAAAACTCATTATACCTTGAATGTCACATTTAATATATCTTGAGTAATTAGAGCTCAAAAATAATAAATGAACTCAGTGGGCCACAATGGCTCAGCAGGCAGAACTCTTGCCTGCCATGCCAGAGACCCAGGTTAGATTTCTGGTGCCTGTCTATACAAAATAATAATAATAATAATAAATGAACTTAAAACTAAGCATGTCAAATATATTTCTAAATTATTTTAGATGATCATGTAGAATGAGGAAAATAGAGGATTTTTGTTCAAAGGAGAAACTTATAAGTTTGAAGCCCTAAATTATACCTGGAGCTCTGCCAAAGGGTGTATTACCAAAGCCAAGTCAATCTATTTCTACTTTGACTTCTTATATTTGTAAAATAATATGATGATTATTCTACCAGTTTGAATTTCATATGGCAATGAACTGAAGGGCTATTTTTTTTTCAGATTTCAGTTGCAAGATGAGTTTAGATATTAATAGTATTCGTATTTCATATAATGCTTTAGATAGGCATTTTATCACAGAAGATTGTAAATTTAAAATCGTGGTCATCTTGCCAGTTCTGTTTTGAATACACTTTAATTTTAAACAGAAATTTGTGGGTCACAAGCTGTCATCAAATTAAAATTCATCACAGTTACTAATAATGTTGTTAGGGCTTTTCATTAGAACTGAAACAAACACAGATATCTAGATCTAACCTCCTACAGATTTGTGTGATGAGAAAATGAGTGGGTGAGAGGAAAAGATCAAGAAGACATGAAACCCATTGATTCTCTACTTGTTGAATATCTGAGTTTGTTTCTTTTATAGAAGGCGCTTCTCTTGGGACAAAGACAGGCTTTATAAAGAAGGGAAATAAATTCCATACACTCAGGTCTCTTTAAATGAAAAGCTAATTGATCCACTTTGGTTATGCCCAGGGTACTAACCATTGCTTTATGCTGGTGGAACTGATGACATGTTAGAAGACTTTAGGGATGGGAGAAATTGGCTGACAGGATGTGAATGCTCTTCTTATTTGTACTAGGAGCTGTTGTCTTCGATATTGCTGTGCCCCTAATGATAGAGTAGCAAATTGTTTTCAACTTGAGTGCCACCTCCAATTATTTGGTCATGGTTGCCTGAGACACTGTGCCAAGAAAAGAGATTCTAACCTTGACATCTGACTCAATAAGGAAAAGTACTGTGATCTATTTGTACTTTCTATGGAAACAAACAAAAAAATGGGAGTAGGGTACTCTTCTACATAATTGCCATCTCTAGATAAGATAACTTAAGGAATTGTTGAGCATGAATCTTATTAGAAAAGATGGATTAATTTTATCCATGGTAGCTGATTTTCATATATCTCTGCTCTAGTTTGCTAGCTGCCAGAATGCAATATATCAGAAACAGAATAGCTTTTAAAAGGGGGAATTTAATACGTTGCTGGTGTACAGTTCTAAGGCTGAGAAAATGTCCCAATTTAACAGGTCTACAGAAATGTTCAATCATAGGCATCCAGGGAAAGATACCTTGATTCAAGAAGGCTGATAAAGTTCAGGGTTTCTTTCTCAAGTGGAAAGGCACATGGCGAACACGGTCAGGGATTCTCTCTCATCTGGAAAGGCACGTGGCGAACACAGCGTCATCTGCTAGCTGTCTCTCCTGGCTTCCTGTTTCATGAAGCTCCCCGGGAGGCATTTTCCTTCTTCATCTCCAAAGGTCGCTGGCTGGTAGACTCTCTGCTTCTTGTGGCTATGTCATTCTCTGCTCTCTCAGAAATCTCTCTGCTTTCTCTCTTGTCATTCTCTTTTATAGGATTCCAGTAAACTAATCAAGACCCACCTGAATCCAGCTTAACAAATCTCCAGGGAGATGATCTCATTACAGTTTCAAATATACAGTTCTGAATAGGGATTAGAGGAAATGACTGCCTTTACAAAATGGGGTTAGGATTAAAACATGGTTTTTCTAGGGTACATACATCCTTTCAAACCAGCACAATCTCCTTAACAAGAAAAGTTATAGTTATGGTCCATCGAAGCTCTTATTTTATAGCTAAGAAAACTAATATAGTCTCCCTATACTCCGAACTTATATACTCTTTGTACAAGATTCATACTTTTGAGGTAGTTCAGCAAGAGCTTATTTATACTTGTGTGGGACCCATACAAGTATAAATAAGCTATACAACCCCTTTCAATCATGTTCACTTTCAGTATGGTAATTTTACTTATAGACCCACCAGTAAACCACCTTCACTTCTATCTATTCCCTTACATTTGAGTCCAACCTCATTAACTAACCATTTACCTGTCCCTAGGTTCTGTGTATTTCTAGGTCCCCTATATTCTGTATTATAAGCCTCTGATTTTACCTTTACCATGGTCATAACAGTGGGATCATCCAGCATCTATCCTTTTGTGTCTGGCTTATTTCACTCAGCATTATGTTCTCAAGGCTCATCATCTTGTCATGTGCTTCAGGACGTCATTTTGTCTTATTGCTGCATAATATTCCATTGTATGGATATACCACATTTTGCTAATCCATTCATTTGTTGATGGACACTTGGATTGTTTCCATCTTTTGGCGATTGTGAATAATGCTGCTATGAACATAGATGTGCAAATGTCTGTTTTTGTCATTGCTTTCAGCTTTTCTGGGTATAGACTGAGTAGTGATATTGCCAGGTCATAGGGCAACTCAATAGTTCCCTAAGGAACCACCAAACAGTATTCCATAGTGGCTGTACCATTATACGATCCCATCAGCAGTGCACGAGTGTCCCAATTCCTCCACATCTTCTCCAACATTTGTAGTTTCCTGTTTGTTTAATAGCAGCCATTCTTACAGGTGAAGTGGTATTTCATTGTAGTTTTGATTTGCATTTCCCTTATAGCTAATAAAAATGAGCATCTTTTCATGTGCTTTTTAGCCATCTGTATTTGCTCTTCAGAAAAATAGTTTTCCATATCTTTAGCCCATTTATAATTGGGTTGTTTGTTCTTTAAGTTGTATGATTTCTTTATGTATGCAGGATATCAAACCTTTATCTGATATGTAATTTCCAAATATTTTCTCCCATTGAGTTGACTATCTCTTCAGCTTTTTGGCAAAGTCCCTTGAGGCACAAAAGAATTTGATTTTGAGGAGTTCCCATTTATCTATTTTTTTCTTTTGTTGCTTATGACAATGGCCTAATCTTTATTTGATTCCTTCTACTTGTTACCTCTCTGATCTCATCTCTCTTCACTCTTTTCTTTATTACCTTTCTCTAGGCATATTGATCTCCTTTCTGTTCCTAGAAGATGATACACATTCTTCCACTCCAGATGTTTGTTGATACTTTTTGCTTTACCTGAAATACTTTTCCCACAGATTTCTCCATGGCTTAGTCCTTCCGTAATTTTAGGTTCTTATTCAAATGTTACCTTCTCAGTGAGGTCTTTGCTGGCTATCCTATTTAATATTCACCCTCACCCCAAAAGCTCAAGTAGCCCCTCCCCACTTTATTTTCATAGGTCTTTCACCACCTTACATACCATATATTTTACTAATTTGCTTTGTGTATTGTGTTTTGTCTTTCCCCAATGAATGTAAGGTCTGTAAGGGCAAAGATTTGTGTCTATTTTATTTACTACTCTATTGGATGCAGATCTAGATCTGTCCTGCCAAGCATTAAGGAGCAGTACCTGGCAAAAAGTGAGCTACTAAAGATTAATTAAATATGTTGAATAAATAACAAACCACAGCGGCATTTCTGTTCTCTTCTTTTTGCACATAATTTCTTCTTGACAGCCACACAAGACACACCTAATAAACTCAGCACCTTCCAGAAGGGACTTCAACAGAGCTCATCGGTTCAAAACTCAAGTTGTTCCCCCAAAACTTCACATGCCAAGGAGACTTACTCTCTCTTCCAGAATGAAAACAGAATTACTGATCAACTCAGTGACAAATCCTTCATGCTGATTGGTATATGCTGTCCCACCCAAATGCCTTGTTGGATGGCTGTATTTTCACTTCTTAGTGAAATATGTAGGTATGGCGATAGTGATGGTGAAAGTATTCACACAGCTAGTTTACAAAAAGAGGGTTTAAGGCAACTAAGACAAAACTGGCTACTTCTTTTGGGACTTAAGAGACATAAGTATATATATATATATATGGGGATCACATATTCTGTTGGAGACTACACCCTGCCTAACACTTTGTAAAAATTCAGGGATACATTATCCATATCAGTCTCTTCTCCTTTATTCTTCACCTATTTCTCTACCTATTTTCTCAGTCAAGTCTTTCCTAACCCCATCCTTATTTCCTGCCATCACGTCCTCTTTCGCACCTTTTTATCCATACAGTAAGACCATATTTCTTTTGGTTTGCCATCCCTTTCATCTGGTTCACATAATGTTCCACTTATCTTAAATAAAATACTTCTTTTACTACATACCTCTCTCCAACTTCAAGATCTTATTCAGGTATTACCTACTTTGAGAACTCTTATTTTGATACCTTGCCTCATCTAAGTAACGTTTCTAGGTTTTTCCTGTTGGCCTAGGATATTACACTTAAATTTGCATTTTGAAGCTTTTTGGGGACGATAATAAAATTGTAGCTTTCATATCTTTATACTTATTCCCTAGAAATGTACCTGTTGCCTAATATACCATCAATAAATATTCAATAAATAAGCAAATAACAAAGTCAGGACATATTTGACAAAAATTACGCTAAATTAAATTTATATTGATGAAGCAATTGCTCTCATTATCATGTCCACAAAGAGTAGAATTGACTTTTCCTCTGCTGTCTCAATCCAAATTACACTTAGGAAAGGGAGGTAGGATAAAAATGCTCTCATTTAAACATAGTCTGTACATTTGTGTTCCATGACACAATGCTAATTACAGTGTATTTCTGTGTTGAACTCCTTCTAAGTGCATAGACATTCCTGTATGTTTTCTTACTACATTTCAGTATAAGAATGAGATGAATGATTTTATGTTAAAGAGATCACAAGGTTCGACGGCATGAAAGCTGTGCACTAAGGAATAGATACAGATTCTTGGCCCTGGTTACAGATTGGCTATTATCTATCTTGTAACAGCAAATGTAAGCCACCAACACATTCAAAGTCAGGTGGGAGTGACAGGCAGTGGCTTCAATAAATCAAGATAAAAAATGATCCAACCCTCCTCTTGCCCTCTATACAAAAACCAAACCATCACAGAACATTTCTTAGTACTTGCATGGATGTCTACGTATTATGTTTTCCTTTTATGTGTGAACAAAATCTTTCTAGAATCAAAGTTTTTGAGCCCCTCACATTTCTTTGTGTTATGTTGACAAGCTTAGGTCTGAAAAAGTGAGATTGGTTTATAAATTATTTTAAAAGCAAACATCTTTTGTGAGATGATGGGTTCAAAAATCAAAAGTCCATTCATTGCCATTACTACTAATCATAAAATAGATGTTGTTTTATGGGAAGTTTATTGTTAATTATTTAAAAACTATTTATGAAGTCAGATTCAAAAGACCCAGAAAGCTATTTTCCCTTTTAAAGGGGTATTGTGAAAAATACTACTTGGCCCTTGAGTGCTATTTTAGTTTTCAAAGCTCTTACAAATCTTGACACACAGAATGGCATTGATGTTTCCCAACATAAGGGATTTTTATAGCTTTGAATAAAAATGATTTTATGGTAAAACTTTTTAAAAATTTTTTGTACATTTATTGCCCCCCCGAGGGGTGTGCACCATTCCCGGAAGTACTGCAATACCAGGTCGATGCGTGGAGTGGACGGAGCAAGCTCCTATTTCATCTCCCAATTCCAAAAATCCATTTAATATATTTTCCTCGGATAGAAGATGTATCAGATATAAACTGATAAGAACAGATACTACGCTTGATCTTAGCCAAAAAGCCAAGAAGTAATTAAAACATTTTTTTGAGATCAAATTTCTTAATGCCTATTGCATCATATAATATAACTGTAAGTGCCTACTACTGTGATATTTGCCACAGAAAGGCAGTTAATAAATTTATATTGTGAACATTAGCACTAAGCATTTAAATATTTTTTTACTCATAATGGCTTTCTAGAATTTACTCATAATCAAATGTCATTTGATTTCAATTTATGAACGTGTTCATGTCCATTAAAATTGTAATCACATGGACCAACAATGAAGCAAAAATGTTTACATTAAACAGTAGTCTAGATCAATATGTCTACTTGCACTGAAGCAAATGCCAAGTTCAATGGAGACATGAATTATTTTTCCTAGTTTCCTGAAGTAGTATCTATCTTCTGACCCAAATGTGCAGAATGTCTTAAGGCAGCTCTAAACCAGTGATTCTTTGGAAAGGAGGTCTAAATGAACAATAGGGTAAGAACAGCTCACAGTGAGTCGTTGACCTGCACGGCAATAGACACAGAGCAAGATCGTACTGCTATTTCACTGTATTAATAATCCATTTCCTGATGGAGACTGAAGGGAACACGAGGTTATGTACACAAATGCACAGTCGGCTCCCATCACTGGCTACTTATACTCACTGAGGAAGTTGCTTAATAAGACCTTATCCAAACATAGTATTATGGTGAGTTAACTCAAAAGAGCATTGACCCACTAATATATAGGTATGGTTTTAAGTTATGTGCAATTTTCCTTACTTCGCCTTGATTGAAGACTGTTTTTCTATTCTCACTGGAAGAAAACAAAGCCTGAAAAGAAAAGTGATAAGAAACTTGAAATAAGAAGGAAACTGCTATATGTTTAGAACATTTCTAGTAGGATTCTGTGGTAGTTAAGAGGATGGGGTCTGTGAGGAGGTTCAAAACCAGATGCCACCATTTATATGTTTTGTTTATTTCAGCAAGTTACTTAATCTTTCTAAGCCTCAGTTTCTTCTTTTTCAAAGCAAAGATTATATACCATAATATCACATTTAATTTATATAATAATACTTTTTGTATATTAAATGAGATAATATATCTAAACTATACAATATTAGTAAGTGCCAGATAAATGTTAGCTATTATTTGATTGGAGTGGCAGATGATAAGTATTTAATTGTTACTGTGAAACAACTTCTCTTTCTTTTTGTGTTTGATTCAATGCTGGAGAAGCATGCAAACCCAGAATAGATTCCAAATTCCAACTGTTTTCCCAATTGGGTCTTATGTGCAACATTTTCATCTACTACAGAATGAATGTGGCCATATGTTCAGGTTTGTAGTGTATTGTGAAGCTGTAAAACATCCACCTATCCCCTAAATTTCTCTGAAAGTATCTTACTTAAACATTTCATATATGCAAGGAAGCTAGCATCAAAAAGTCCTTATTTAAATGAATGTGAAATGTAAATTTCCCTTGGGTTTACCTTATGATAAGTGAAAATGTCTGCCATTTACAGAAACATGATAAATCTCAAATTTCTGGTTCCTGCTGCACTGCCTTGACTGACAAGGAGTCCAGACTTGTCCTAGTAGCTACTTCCCCTATCAGTTCCTATAAAGAAGCCACAAAGGATGAGAGTGACTGGTGGCCATGTTGCCCATACATATATAATTCTCTCCTTTGTTGTCTGCTGCTCTGGAAATTCTTCTCCTTTACTGACCAACTTTCATTTTCCTTATCATTTGTAGCCCATGAAACTTTAAGATCATTGAATTCTGGGTACACGTGGAAGACTACCTGTGGTTCTGTTATGACATGGTACCTGACTGTGGTTTTGATTTGCATTTCCCTGAGGACTAATGATGTTGAGCATCTTTTCATGTGCTTATAGGTCATCTGTATATCCTCTTTGAAGAGTGTCTATTTTTGTCCTGTGCCCATTTTTAAAATTTCATTGTTTCCTTTTTATTGTTGAATTTTACGAGTTCTTCATGTATTCTGAACACTAGACTCTTACCAAATATCTTTTTTCCCATTCTGTGGGTTGTCTTCTCATTTTTTTTGCACATAAGTTTTTAATTTTGATGAACTACAATTTATCTATTTTTTTCTTTTGTTGCTCATGCATTTGGCATCATAGATGAGAATCTATTACCAAATACAATGTCATAAAGATTTACTCTGTTCATTTCTAAGGGTTTTGTGGTATTAGATTTTGTATTTAGGTCATTGATCCATTTTTGGATTATTTTTTGAATACGGTATGAGGTAAGGACCCACTCCATTCTTTCACATGTGAATATTCAGTTGCCTCAGTTGTATTTATTGAAGAGACTATGCATTCCTCATTGATTGGTCTTAGCACTCTCAACAGAAATCAATTGGCCATATAGATAAGGGTTTATGTCTGGATTCTCATTTCTATCCATTTTGTGTTTATATCTAACTTTATGCCAGTACCACCTGGTTGTGATTGCTGTAGCTTAGCAATAAATTTTGAAATCAAAATGTGTGAGTCCTCCAAATTTGTTCTTTTTCAATATTGTTTTGCCTAATCTAGGTCCCTTGCAATTCCACATTATTTTCTGTGAATTTGTTCACTTTCTTCCTATTCTTTGTTTCTAGCTTCATTCCATTGCAGTCAGAGAAGATACTTTGTATACTTTCAATATTGTAAAATTTATTGAGACCTATTTTGTGGCTTAATATATGGTATATCCTGGAGAATGTTCCATCTGCACTTGAGAAAGATGGGTTTTCTGCTATTGTTAAGTGAAGTATTCTACATACGTCTATTAGATTCTAGTTGGTTGATAGTGTTGTTCATGTCTTCTATTTTCTTACTGATCGTCTGCTGAGATTTTATATCCATAATTGAATGTGGAGGATTGAAGTCTACAACTGTTATCGTAGAACTGTTCATTTCTCTCTTCAGTTCTGTCAATGTGTGTTTCATATATAATTGGTGATCTTTTGTGTGGTTCATATATCTTTATAATTGTTATAACTTCTTCATGAATTGACATTTTTACCATTATATAATGTCTTTCTTCTTTTTAAATGGTTTTTAACACAAAATCAGTTTGCCTGATATTAGCATAGCCACTCCAACTCTTTTTCCATTTAATAATTGAATGAAAAGTCTTTTTCTATCCTTTCACTTTTGACCTATTTATGTCTTTGGAGCTAAAGTGGGTCTCCTGTAAACAGCATTGTTAGGACATTGTTAAAAAATCCATTCTGCCAATCTGTGTTATTTAATTGGAATGCTTAATCTATTTACATGTAAAGTAACTACTTATAAGGAAGGACCTACATCTGCCCTTTGGCTATTTGTTTTCTATGTGTTTTATGTCTTCTTTGTTCTTCACTTCCTCCACTGCAGCCTTCTTTTGTGTATAATTGATTATTTGTGCTGTACCATTTTGATTTTCTTATCATTCCTTTTTCTGTTTATTTTAAGGATATTTTCTTAGTAGTTACCATGAGACTTCCAATTAACATCCTAAATTTATAACAATATAGTTTAAATTGATACCAGCTTAGCATCAATAATATACAAAATTTCTGCTCCTATATAACTCTACTCCTATGGTATTGTCACAAATTACATCTTTACATATTGTATGCCTTTGAAATGAATTTATGAAAATTTTAGGCATTTGTCTTTTAAACTATGTAGAAAATAAAGAGGAGTTATAATCCATAAAATACAATAATGATGATTATTATATTTGTCATGTAGTTTGTCAGTTGTTTACTTCATCCTATGTCTCCAAGTGACTGTCTAGTGTTCTTTCACTTCAGCCTGAAGGAATCCCTTTAGCATATCTGGTAGAACAGGTCTACTAACAAATCTCCCTCAGCTTTTGTTATCTGGGAATGCATTAATATCTGCTTGATTTTTGAAGGATAGTTTTGCTGGATATAGAATTGGGTTTTTTTGCTTGTTTACATGGGGAGGCTCCAAGAATTGAACCTGGATTTCTGGCATGGCAGGCAAGAACTCTTCCGCTGAGCCACCGTTGTCTGCCCTGGATATAGAATTCTTGGTTAAGTTTTTTTTTCTTTATCACTTTAAATATGTAATTCCATTGCCTCCAGGCTACCATGTTTTCTGATAAGAAATTCACACTTAATCTAGCCTAGGAGCACTAGTATTTGATGAGTCATTTCTCCTGCTGCTTTCTAGATTCTTTCACTCTTTGGTTTTTGACAGTTTGAATATAATGTATCTCTGTGTGGATCTCTTTGAGTTTATCCTACTGAAGTTCATTGAACTTCTTGAGTTTGTAGATTCATGTCTTTCATCATTTGGGAAAGTTTTGGGCTATTATTTCTTCAAATATTCTTTCTATCTCTTCCTATCCATCCTCTCATTCTTGGACTTCCATGGTGCATATGTTGGTTCACTTAATGGTACCCCACAGGCCCCTTAGGTTCTGTTCACTTTTCTTCATTTTTCTCTCTGTTTCTCAGACTGGACAATTTCATTTTCCTATCTTTAAATTCACTGATTCTTTCTTTGTCTGTTTAAATCTGCATTGAACTATTCAGCTCCTATTTTCTATTTGGTTTCTTTTAATAATTTTACTCTCTATTTATATTCTCATTTTGTTCATAGGTTGTTTTCCTGTTTGTTTTTTCTCTTTGAACATATTTAACACAGTTGATTTAAAGTCGCTATCTAGTAAGAACAACATCTGGGCTTCCTTCAAGTGGTGTTTTCTGTCATTGGGCCATACTTTTTCATTTTTGTTTAAATGCCATATAATTTTTTTGTTGAAAACTGAGCATTTTGAATAGTATAAAGTACTAACTCTGGAAATTAGTTTCTCCCCTTTCCCAGAGTTTGCTGTTATTGATTGTTGAAAGTTACAGTCATCCATTTGTTTAACGACATTTCCAAGCTATTTTTCAAAAACTTGCCATGTGTCATCACTGACATCTCTGTCCAGTTGTCTCAGTGATCGGCTAATGACCTCACAGATCAAAAAGAAGAAGGAAATATACTTCTCTCCTAGTCTTTCCAACTGGGTCTGAACTGGAACAGTGCTTTCCTACTGTTCTGGTTTGCTGAAGCTGCTGGAATGCAATATACCAGAAATGGATTTAGCTTTTAAAAAGGGGCTTTATTAAGTTACAAGCTGCAATTCTAAGTCCATGAAAATGTCCAAATTAAGACACAAACAAGAGGATACCTTCTCAGAAGGAAGGCTGCCAGCATCCTGGACACCTCTGCCAGTTTGGAATGCATGTGACTGGCGTCTGCTGGTTCTTGCTCCTGGTTCATTGCTTTCAGCTTCTGATTCCAGTGGTTTTCTCTCTAAGTGTCTGCCTACAACTCTGTCTTGGCCTTTACCACCTGCTTGTACAGGGCCCACAGTTCTGCCTGAGGTGAAAGCCTAGGGTCTTCTCATGTCTTTTCTGAGTATGTGTCCACTCCTGAGCATGCATTTTGCACCCCAGTCCTTGATGTTTTAAAGTTCACCCTCTAGAGCTGTGTTCTCAGGCCGAATCTAAATATTCAACTTTCTCTTTCTTCACCACCTCCAGTTAAAGTGTGTAGCTCCTGCTTCCAATTCCAGGAGACATCTCTTTTCAAGTAGCTATATTTTAGAAAAGATGTGACACACTGATCTGCTCCATGTTAGAATAGCTGTTAATAGTTATGGTCCATCCCAAGTGAATTTTCATTTTTTAGAAAATTATTAACAAGTAATGCCTAAGCCCAGTGACACTGATTAAAAATGGTTAATGAAGGGACAGGAGTAGGCACAGTAGCCGGGCCAGAAGGACCTGCCTAATGCTCCTCAAATCTGTAAATGCAAGCAGCATGCAGCAAAGTGAGACTAGGGAAGGGATCTCTTCAAGTGGCTAACTGTGGGCATCCTTTCCCCCCACCCCCAATATTGAGGTATTTATAGTTCTATGATATCATTACTGCAATAATATTTTAATTTTTATATGTTCTAATGTTTATTTTGCTATGTTTTCATATAATTCCTTATCTACTTGAAATCTTTTCTTAAAACAGGGAATTCTTTTCCATTGTTTTGCAACTGGAACTCAGCTTTCCAGTAATCTTAACAGCTCTAGAAACAATGGAGATGGTTTATAATTCTTATAATTGTTTGTAAATAATCATATTTAGCTGGTTGTATAACAATAATATAACAAATAATATAAATAATATAACAAATTAATATAAATAATATAACAAAGTTAGACTTTATAAATGTACTACTCCATTACTCAGAAAGTGTATATGGAAGTGAATTCCTGTGAGTTCTACAAAGGTTAGCATGTCTCAGTTTTCTAGCCATATGAGCCATTTTCTCCACTTCTGCATTGTTCCAAAGTCTACATCTTAATGAAGGTCTTCTCTTAATGATGACTATGTGGCATTAAAGGCATAGTTTCAATCACTCCTATTCACCTCTCTTGCAAGCATCACTCATTTTAGTTCTTCCTGAATGGGGGTGGGGAGCATTGGACTGCTTCTGAATGGATACAAATCCCACTTCCTTCAGTATAGTCTGAGGCCAAGGGTCTTAACCCTGTTTCTTCTTCATAACTTACATCTACTCACATCTAGTCACATTGTCTCACATCTATTTTAATTCTATGGTATTTCAGTTTGCAATATATATTTCTCAAATGAAAAATTAATTTACCAATGCTTGACAGAAATCAGAAAACATGACATCCTTTCACTATAATATTACCACCAGCTCAAATCTCACACTTCCTGGAATGGCTGTCAGCCAGTAACTCACAAATCGAGCTTTCTACCATGCAGCTCAACTTTTAGTAGATGAAATAAGTATGAAGAAGTATGGGATATCATAAGTAGTTGCATGGTGTGGGGGGGAAGGATTAGGAAACACTCTTTCTAATGAAATATTTGAGGAAATGTGAAGGAGTGTTTATAGGAACTTGAACAAGTCTCTTCATTCCCAAGGATGAGTGTTATATAGGAAAAGCTTATAAGATGCCTTAATTAAAACATCCCTCATTCTTTCAGGATTCAGTTCCTTTCCTAAATAGAGGAGAATAGAACTACCTCTAAAAATAGACTAATTACTTTGGCATTAGTTTATTTTTATTATAGATATATGGACACATCACTTGCCAAACATGTGATTTATTTAAATAGTATTAAAGAATGATACAGCACATCCTTGTGGGATTATATTTTCACATCTTGGGGACCAGTGCATAGACTTGATTTTAGAAACCATTCCTAGGGAAGGTGATATGGCAAGCTTCTATCAGTCTTTTTTTGGTCTGTGGTAGTTCACAACTTTGGTAAATCAAATGATTGTCATCCTACAGATCCCCTAGTTTTATTATTTTTCTTTACAAAATAGCTATTTAAAGCATGAATATTTTTATCAAATTGGTTGTTTTGTGTTAGAAAGCAAGACAAAGCAACTGTATGCATTTAAGTACATATGTATAAGTCGTTTGAACATAACTAAAACAAACTGAATTCTATAAAACTGGCTTTATATATAGACATAGCCATAATGGACTCATTGATATAATTTTCTTTTAAGATGGGTGAGAGTGAGTGTTTGCCCTAGCTTAGGAGGTTACTCTGAGAGACTACAATTGTCACACATTTGGATGGCTGTTAACGTTTACCAGGAAGGTTAAGATGTATTACTCTGGGTCTTTTAAACTGGATATTAGTATTTCTGTGACTTTTTGGGTTATCATTATCATATTAATTATAGAAAAATTGGAAGAATAGTTTAATATTATCCTCCTTATATTCAAGGATATCACTTCCGGAAATTCTCACTCCTATAAATTCCCAAAAGGTCTTTGAATTACAGAAAAGCTTAATTCAGAGACAATCAGGAACATGAAAATCTGTCTAACTGAACTGGAGCTTCTCTTTTACTGGAGTACATTTCCAATCTGGTTTCAGATAGACAAGAAATATATTCATTTTCTTATGAGAAAATTGAGGCCTAGAAGGATGAAAAGACTTGCTCAAGGTAACATAGATGGAAAGGACAGTCAGCGGGCATTGAAGTTACTTATCTCTTAACTCATGGCTCCTTTTAAAAAACGTTTCTTTCCTTTCTTGATACTATTAAAATTATTAAGGGTTTTTTCTGTATAAAATTGTCATTGATTCTCCTGCATATTTTAAAATTTTCCTAAAGAGGCATTTACAAATCAGATGGGAAACTTGTCATTACTCACGTAGAAGAGAATTCCCTAATGTTGCTCATGTTTATGTCCTTTCTAGGGAAGAAAGTCTTGGAAATGCTTAAAACAGTGATCGTCCTTTCACAAGATGATCAGAGTTAAAAAAAAAAAAAGATGCATTTTCTTGATTGTTCACTTCTTCAGGTGTCTTTAGAGATTGTTGTTTCATCCTTTTGCTCCTTTCACAAATTGCTGACATTAACTTAAACACTTGGAATACAAGGATTCATTCTGAGAGGGTGTATACAAGGCACTCTACATTTTGCATCCAAAAATTATCATCATTGTATGTGAAATAATGATTGGTAGTATATGCTAACTTCATCTTGTAATTTCATAAATTTCTCTTTCTTCTGTTAAAAATCTCTTCAGAGACTATCAAGGTCAGAACCAGAATGAAATGTCAACTTCATTATGACCATCAAAATTCACTGGTTATTCTCATGTAAGTGTCGTTTCTATGATAAAAATGATTTTATTTTAAATGCAGATGAGTATCCTTGACAAGCTTTTGATTAACATTCTGTAAGAGATACTTTATCCTTCCTGGGTGGGGAAAATTTTACTGAGCACTCAGTGCAGGTGAGGTATCTTACTGCACATTCTATGTCAACTTTCTTTCTTATTCTTTTCAAGAACTTTTTTGATACTTCTCCGGTCTCCTGAAATCTCTAGTCTCTCTTCCCTTAACAGATTACGTCATCCTTTTCTACACAGCGAAAAATAGAAGCCACCAGAAGATAATGTGCTCAACTTCCACCACCTAGCCCATCAAGATGGTTTTTCACTGTACTCCCCACCCCCATCGCCCACCACCTCAGAATAATGGAAGAAATGCCACCCTCCAACCCAAAACTATTATCTCCACCTGTGCTATGGTTCCTAACTTCTCCTGTCTTCTCAGACTACTGATTATTCCAGTTACATTCTCCTGTATCTTCAACCACTCCTTTTCAATTGACTTCTCCCCTTATGGGTTAAATGTGCTCATATCTGTCCTATCTTTAAAAAAAATTGTATTAAGTGTGAGGATTATGTTGAGATTCATTTTATTGCATGATCGATGTCCAGTAGTTCCAATACTATTTTGAAGACTGTCCTTTCTTTATCCATTAATTTGCTTTTGCATCTTTGCAAAAATTGAATGGTCATATTTTTCTTGTTATATCTATTCTATTTCAATGATATGTGTATCGCTCGTCAATATCACTTAATCTTGATTACTGTAGCTTTAGAGTAAGTTTTAGAATTTAGCCGTATTACCTCTGATTTTTTTCTTCAAAATTGTTTTAGGTATTTTATTTCTTTAGTAATTCTATATATATTTTAGAATCACCTTATCTATAGCTACAAAAAATTTTTCTGGGATTTTTATTGCAATTGGAGAGAATTGACAGCTTTGCTATGAAGAGTCTTCCCACCTGTGAATACAATATATCTCTCCATTTATTTAGGCTTTCTTAGATTTCTTTCATCAGCATTTTGTAGTTTTTAGCATACAGATTCTTGTACATGCTTTGTTAGATTTATACCTGAGTATTTTATTTTTTGGAGCTATTCTCAATGTTTTTGTAAATTTCAGTTCTCAGTTATTCAAGGCTAACTTATAAAAATGTCATTGATTTTGTATGTTGACCTTCTGTCCTCTGATCTTGCTAAACTCACATGATAGTTATGGGAAGATTTTGGTAAGATTCCTGAGATTTTCTAATAGACAATTATGTCATCTGTGAACAGAACAAGTTTATTTCTTCTTTTTCAACCTACATATACAAAAAAAATGTATATATATATATATTTTTGCATGGGCAGGCACTGGGAAATGAACCCAGGTCTCCAGCATGGCAGGTGAGAACTCTGCCCACTGAGCCATTGTTGCACTACCCTCAACCTGTATTTTTTTTTAATTTCTTTTCTTTGTCATATTGAACTGTACAGTACAATGTTGTGATAAGTGACCATTCTTGCTCAGTTCTCTCTGTCAGGAGAAAACATTCAGTCTCCCAACATTGAGCATAATGGTAGCTGTGGGTTTTTATGCAGATGCATTTATCAGGTCGCAGAAGTTTACTCTTTTTATTCCTACTTTGCCAATTTTTTATCATGAATGGATATGAATTTTGTCAAATGCCTTTTCTGCATCAGTTGCTACAGCAATGTGATCTGTTTTCTTTAGACTGTCAATATGGTAGATTATATTGATCAATTTTCAAAGATGTTCTGTGGTGATTTGAAGGTGTATGTACACCAGAAAACATGTTCTTAAATCTACAATTCCTCTGGATTGTAATTTGGACATTATGATGAGATAACTTCAGTTAAAAAGGTGTGGCCCACCTCAGTCAGGATAGGTTTTAATCCTTGACCAGAGTCTTTTATAAACAGAGTGAAATTCAGACTACAAAAAGTAAGCTTCAGGAAGCAAAAAGCTGGGAATCGATGGAACCTGGAAGAGAAGGGAGAGACTAGGAGATACCACTATGCATATGCCTTGCCATGTGGCAGAGGAGCCAAGGATCTCTGGCAACCAGTCCCAGAGTCCCGCAGTCTTTGGGAAGAAAGCGCAGACTTGATGATGCCTTGATTTGGACTTACTTTTAGACTCAAAACTGTAAGCAAATAAATTCTCATTACTTAGACTGAACCATTGCATTGGTATGCACAGCCAGGAAACTGAAACATATCCATAGGATAAACCCCATTTGGTCATGGTGTATTCTTCTTTTTATATATTACTGAATTCAATTTACTAATATTTTATTGAGGATTTTTACTTACATCTGTGTTCATGAGAGATATTAGTTGGAAGTTTTCTTTTTTAGTGCTTTCTTCTCTAGTTTTGTTATCAGGGTAATTCTGGCCTACTAAAATGATTGGGGAGTTTTCCCACCTTTTCTTTTTCTGGAAGAAGCTGTGTGGAATTCCTGTTATTTTTTATTTAAATGCTTGGTGGAATTTGCCAGTAAAATTATCTAAGCCTGCAGATTCTTTTTTCTGAAAGCTTTTAGCTAGAAATTTAATTCTTTCTACTGTATAAGGACAATTTAATCTATTTTTTTCATTTTGGGTGAGTTTCATTAATTTGTGATTTTTCAAGGAATTGGTCATTTCACTTAAATGTTGAATTTATGTGCAGAGGATTGCTCATAGAACTCTCTCATTATCCTTTTAATGTCTATAGTTGTGTCCCTCTTTCATTCTTAATATTGGTAATTTGTGGTTTTCTCTATTTATTTGTCAGTCTCATCAGAGTTTTATCAATTTTATGATCTTTTCAAAGCACCAAATTTTCACTTATTTTTCTCTATTAGTTTTTTGTTCTCAATTTTGTTTATGCTTTTAACTTCATTATTTATTTCCTTTGGTGTATCTTGCGTTTATGTTTTTCTTCTTTTATTCTAGTTTTTAAGGCAGAACCTTGGGTTATCGATTTAAAGCCTTTCTGCTTTCCCAATGTAAGCATTTAATGCTATAGATTTTCCTCTAACCATTGTTTCAGCTGCATCTCACAAATTATGACATGTTAAATTTTCATTTTAACTCAGTTCAAAATATGTTCTAATTTATCTTGTGATTTCCCCTTTAACCGATGAATATTTAGAGATGTGTTGCTCCATTTCAATGAATTTGAAAATATTTCTATTTTCTTTCTGTTATTGTTTCCTGGTTTAATTCCTTTATGGTCAGAGAATATACTTCATATGATTTCAGATTTTTAAAAATTTGTTGATTCTGGATATAGTCTATCTTGGTGAATGTGCTATGTTGTGATGGTTTGAAGCTTTTTTGCATCCCTGAAAAGATCATGTTCTTTTCATCCATTCCTGTGGGCATAGAACCTTCATAGTTGGGACCTTTTGATTAGGCTACTTCAGTTGAGATGGAAACCATCTTGTGCCTGTTTGAAAGCGCTGTGTACCCAAGAAAAGCCATGCCCTTTAATCCTAATCCAATCTTTCAGGCTGGAAACTGTTTGATTAGATTATCTCCATGGAGACATGGTATGCCCAATAGTGGCATGTAACCTGGTTAGATGGAAATGTGACTCTGCCCATTCAAGGTGTGTCTTGACTAGTTTACTAGAGTCCTTTAAAAAGGGAAACATTTTGAAGAAACCACAGATGTAGATGCAGACACAGGCATTTGGAAATGCATATGCAGTTGTTTGGAGAACAGTTACTTCCAAGCTGATAGAGATGCAGAAGTCTGGAGATGCTTGGAGTGCCAGCAGAGAGAGCAGATGCCTAGACATGGGCAGAGTCCAGCAGATGTCACCATGCGCCTTCACATGAGATGCTAAGCAAGCCAGAACCTGGAGAGAGTCAAAGGAAGCCAAGAGATGAAAACCAGACCTGGAGAAGCAAAATGAGGAACCTCCACAGAAACAGAGGCTGAAAGCAATGGAGTCTAGGAGCAAGGGACCATCAGAAGCCGGCCACATGGCTTCCCAGATGACAGAAGTGTTCCAGACAGCATCTGTCTTTCTTGAGTGATGGTAACCTCTTGTTGGTGCCCTAATTTGGACTTTTCTTGGCCTTAGAACAATAAACTTGTAACTTACTAAATTCCCTTTTAAAAAGCCATTCTATTTGTGGTATATTATATTCTGGCAACTTAACAAGCTAATACACACCTCATTCAAGGTGGGTCTTAATCTTCTTACTGGAGTCCTTTATAAGATGATAAAAGACAGAAAAAGCCCCCAGAGAAGCTAAAAGATACAGAATTGAATAGAAACCCAGGGAAGCCAAGAGAGACAGAAGTTGAGAAAGTATACAAAGAAAACAAAGAGGAAGCCATGAAGCCAGGAGCTGAAAGCAGCAAAGGACCAGCAGACACTGGCCATGTGCCTTCTCATGTGGCAGAGGTGTCCCAGATGCCAGCAGCTACAGAGTCTTCAGAGTTCAGGTATTGTTCTGTAAAAGCCTTGAGTTGTACATTTTCACAGCCTAAGAACTGTAAACTGTAAGTTAATAATTCCCCATTGTGAAAACCAACCCATTTCTGGTATATTGTATTTTGTCAGCTTTAGGAAACTAAAATACAGTACACTTGAAAATTTTATATGCACTGTTGCTTTTTTGGATGAAGTGTCCTATAAATATCTGTTAGACCTAGTTGGTTGATGTGCTTTTCTGTTCTTTCATAGCTTTGCTTACTTTTTGTCACTACTTCTATCTATTATTTATAAAGGGGTGCTAAAGTTTCCAAATATTATTGTAGGTTTGTCTATTTTTTTCAGTTCAGTCTGTCTTTGTTTCATTATTTTAAACTCTTTTGGGGGGTGCATACACATTTAGTGTTACTATGTCTTCTTGGTGAATTAACCTTTTTATTATTGTGAAATATTCTTTTGAAGTCTATAGTGTCTGATGGTAATATAGTCACTCTGGCTTTATTTTTTTAGTGTTTGTGTGGAATTTTTATTCTTTCATGTTAACTGTGTCTTTATCATCATATTTGAAGTGAGTTGTTTTTTAGCTCTACAACTGCATTCAAGTCCAGGCTCAAGTGGTAGAAGTTCAGAGAGAGATAAAGCTATGTCTGCTGACTTCATTCTCTTGGAATTACAGCTCTATCAAATGTAGAGGAAGATTTGGCTCCTTCAAACTTTTGATTCCTACAAACTTCCATTAGTAGCCAAGACCACTGGTGCCATAGATTGCTTGATGATGCTACCTAAGAATGGAGAGAAGACAATGGAAAAAAGAGGGGGAAGGAAATCCCATAGTCTCCTTAACATTACGAATTCCCTTTTATAGAACTGTTGTATAGAACTAGAGGATTTTTTCTGAAGCTGTCGTTGTCTGTACCTTAGTGCCCACTGTGAGCTGGCCAGAGAACACTGATGAGGAAAATGGTAAACTCATTGATAGTGTTGTAGAACTTGAATTCTCTTCTTCCTCACCAACCCCCTGCTATTATGTAATTTTGAGTGTCCTCCAATGACTGTTTTATGTATTTGGTCTAGATTTTATATCTCTGTTTAGTGGGAGAGACAGGGTAGAGTGTGCTTAGTCCATCTTCTCCAGACTCAGATCTTCTAAGCCCTTTGAGATTATTTTACTTTATTGTTGCTCAAAATTCACCAGTTTCCCAGAGTGGAGGGTACAAATCAGATGGTTACACGAGCGCTTCTAGAAAGCCAACCCCAAGTCTTTTCCATGTTGGAATCTGGTCCTCCGAAGGTCCAGGTTTAGCTGTTCATCAGTGAATTTTAAGTCAGTAAATCCCATGCAAGTGTTCAATTGTTGTCTTGCTTGAACTTTCAGTGATACTGTAACTGATGGTTACAGACTCTTTCTTATTACTCTCTTCCCATGCTTTCTTTAGTTCCATGATCTTCTATTTTCCTTCTGCTTTTTCTGACTGCTCCTTAAATGTGATCTTTTTTGGGCCATTTCTCTTTTCACTCTACAAGTCTCTCTAAGCAATTATGTCACTTGATTTTCCATCTCCCTGCTTATTTTTTCAAGTATTTATCTCTAGTCCAGAGTTGCTTCCTGGAATACACATAAAAATATAACTGCTCTCTAGATACCTCATGTGGTAGTTAGATTCAGGTGTCAACTTGGCTAGGTGAAGGTACCTAGTTTATATTGCTGTGGACATGAGCCAATGGCATGTGAACCTCATGTTGCTGGTTACCTCTGCAGTTGGCTAGGAGGCATGCCTGCTGCAATGAATGATGTTTGACTTAATTGGCTGGTGCTTAAATGAGAGAGCTCAATGTAGCACAGCAAAAAGCAGCTCAGCATACCTCATCTCAGCACTCGCAGCTCAGCCCAGGCCTTTGGAGATGCAGAAAGAAATCACCCTGGGGAAAGTTGTTGGAATCCAGAGGCCTGGAGAGAAGGCCAACAGAGATCACCCCGTGCCTTCCCATGTAAGAGAGAACCTCAGTTGAAAGTTAGCTGCCTTTCCTCTGAAGAACTAATGGAATAAATCCCCTTTTATTAAAAACCGATCTGTCTCTGGTGTGTTGCATGCCGGCAGCTAGCAAACTAAAACACCTCATATTCTATATATTGAAGGCACCACAAACTCATATTTCTCCATCTTAATAAAGGGCACCACCATATATCCAGTTGCCCACCAAAAACATAGGGATTACTATTGAGATCTTAATGCCAGTACCTCCCAAAACATTAACCCAATTGTTATATCAATCACCTTTATTTGTTATTTCCAATATCTTAATACTTCGGAAATTCATCTCTACTCCATCCCACTATTACCATCTATCTTGTCTGCTTTCATCTTACCTGGATGCCTTAACTGGTACTTTTGCCTTTACTCTTACTTCCTTCCAATCTTTTTTCTTATATAGCAGAATGGTATTTCAGAAATGTAAATTTTAACTTGTCAGTATTTCTTAAATACTGTTTGAGACATTTTAGAACTTTTAGAATTATCCTCAATATCTCTATATCAATTTCTGTTGCTGCATAACAAATTACCCCAAAGTTTAGCAAATTAAACAGCATTCATCTATTATCTCATAGTTACCATGGGTCAGAAATGTGGGCATGGCATAACTAGCAGAGGTACTTCAGGGTCCCTGACAAGGCTTCTGTCAAGTTGTTGGGCCCAGCTAGGTTCTTATATAAAGGTTCAACTGGGGAAGAATTCTTATTATGTACCCCAGAAAAGCCATGTCTTTAATTCTCATTCAGTATTCCTGGGTGTAATCTTTTTTATTGCTTCCATGGAGATATTACCCAGCCAACTATGGGTGGTAACTTTCGATTAGATGGTTTCTATGGAGATGTGTCCCCCCCCTTCAAAGTGTGATTGATTACTAGAGCCCTTTAAAGGGAGCCATTTTGGAAAAACTACAGAGCTACCAGAACCAATGGAGCCCATGCAGTCAGAAACCTTTGGGACGGAAAAAAACACTCCTGGGAAGCCTTATGAAATGAGGAAAGAAAGCTAGCAGATGTTGCCGTGTGCCCTCCCAGCTGAGAGAGAAACCCCAGATTTCTTCAGCCCTTTCTTTGGAGTTAAGGTATCTTTCCCTCAATGCCTTTGTTTGGACATTTTCATAGCCTTAGTACTATAAACTTGCAACTTAATAAATTCCCGTTTTTAAAAAACTATTCCATTTCTGGTATATCACATTCTAGCATCTTTCAAACTAGAACAGTTACCTACATAACATTTGACAGAATTCAGTTTCTTGAAGGATATTGGACTAAAAACCTCAGGTCTTCACTTGCCCTTGGCACCTGGACACTCCAACACAGCAACTTCTTTCATCAAAATCAGAAAGAGAGACTTTACTAGCAATAAAGAAGTCACGATCTTTTTAACCTAATTACAGAAGTGACATACCATCAATTTTGCCCTATTTATTGGTTAGTCACTCTCAAGGGTGTAAATAACAGTAGTTGTGGATCACTGGAGCCATCTTAGAAATCAAATTAGCACAATCTCTTACTTTTTCATATGTTTATCTCTTAATTCTCTTTGTTAGTTTCTGAATGATTACCTAAAACTTTCCAATTTTCTAATTATCCATAGGCTGTGCTTAGTTTACTCTTTAATCCATTGTTTTAGTTTGATAATACTTCCTGAATGAAATATACCAGAAATGAAGTGGTTTTTATAAAGGGGATTTATTATGTTACAAGTTGACAATTCTAAGGCCATGAAAATGTCCACGGTAAGGCATCAATAAGAGAATACTTTCACTCCAAGAAGGGCTGATTCCTCTCCATGGCTTCTCTGTCACATGGGAAAGCACATGACAATGTTTGCTGGCCCTTTGCTCCTGGTTTCTTTGATTTCAGCTCCTGGTTTCAGTGGCCTTCTCTGAGCTTGTCTGTCTCCAAGCATCTCCAAATGCTTGTGTCTGAGCTTTCTTCAGAATGTTTCCCCTTTTAAAGGACTCCAGTAAACTAGTCAAGGCCCACCTTGAATGGGTGGAGCCACACCTCCATTAATCAAAGGGTCATACCCACACATACCCAGAGCTCCATGGAAATAACCTAATCAAGATGTCTCATCTTACAATATTAGATTAGGATTAAAAGAACATGGCTTTTCTGGAGTGCATAACAGTTTCAAACCAGCACATTCTACCCCAAAAAGACATGTTTTTTCCATACAAAATACATTCATTCCATGATAATATCACAAAAGCCTGAAACAATGCAAATACAATACAAACTAAAAAATAGTACAAAATCTCATCAAAGTCGGTTGCAGGTGTGGTCTGTCCTAAGGCAAAAATTTTCCCCTGTATGTGTCAAAGCAAGTTATCTGCTTCCAACATACAAAAGAGGGACAGTCAGAGGAAAAACATTCCCATTGTAATAGGGTGAAATTGAAAGGAAAACAGGGGTCACTGTACCCAGTCTCAAACACCTGTAGGGCAAACTCTATTAAATTTCAAAGTCTGAGAATCATTTATCATCCTCAGAGCTTAGGAGAATGGCAGTCCCACCTTTTCCAAGGAATTGTGCAGTGTTCCTGTTCTATCCAAATGCTGGGGTGAGGGTTGCAACCTTGGGGAACTTTGGGAGACCACTTTTTCTCAACTCCACCCTCTCCAAGTATCAGGACAGCATGCAGACTCTTTGCCATCTCCAGGACACATGTTCAACACCCTCAGAATAGTGGGTGGCAACAAGACTCCACTCAATCCCCAGGGAATGTGCATCACCCTTTCTGAGGCCTGGGGCACAAAAACTCTTCCTGAACATCAAAGTGGAAGTCCTGCCCTCTGCCTTCAGGCAAACTCATGCTCTCCACAAGCACAGATTGCTCTGCTCTCTTGGCCCAAGATTTCTTGGCTTCAGACATTAACTTTTATGGTTCAGGTTTTGAAGTAATTTCTCCTTCAATCTGTCCCTTTTCTGTCCCTCTTAGTCCAAACTGGCAGTGGTTCCACTTATACAGATCTTAAAAAAAAAAAAAAATTGTTGGTTTTTCATGTAGCACACAGGGATCTAGGGGCTTTCCAGAAATCCTTCTTAGATAACTCCATTTCCAATCCTGGCTTTTTCTGAAATGGCTGACTTGTTCCATGATTGGTTAAATTCTCACATAGGGCCTATTCTCTGAGGTCTCACTTTCTGGAAGCCCAGAATTTTCCAGAACACAAATTTCTGGTTTATTTGTACCCAAAAGTTCAGTTCCCAACTTATTCTTTTCCTGTTACTATAAGCTGAAAAGGCAAACCAAGTTGCATTTTCCATATTTAGTCTGGAAATTTCCTCAGTTCAGTATCTTAGGTCGTCATCTTCAAATTCTGCCTTCCATCCAACCCCAGTACTCAATTTTGCCAAATCCTCTCCCACTTTAAAAAAATGGTCACCTTTCTTCCAGTTTGCAATGACACAGTCATCATTTCTTGTCTAAGCCTTCATCAGAAATATCTTTAGAATTCATATTTCTAACTACAGTCTCTTCAAAACGGTCTCAGCCTTCTCTATCAAGCATATCACAACTCTTTCAGGCTTTCCCTTTATCCATGTAAAAAGCTGTTCCAATGTCTTTGGTATTTGCAAACCTCAGCATCCTACTCTCAGTACCAAAATCTGTTTTAGTTTGTTAATGCTGCCAGAATGCGATACACCAAAAATGGAATGGTTTTTTAAAGGGGATTTGTTAAGTTACAAGTTGACAGTTCTAAGGCCATAAAAATTTTCCAAATTAAAGCATCAACAAGAGAATACTTTCGCTCAAGAAAGGCTGATTCCAGTCCAAGGTTTTCTGTCATATGGGAAGGCACATGGCAATGCCTGCTGACCTTACTCCAGCATTTCATTACTTTCAGCTCCTGGTTCCAGTGGCTCCCTCTCTGAGTTTCTATCAGTCTCCAAGCATCTCCAAAGCCTGCATCTGAGCTTTCTCCAAAATGTTTTACCTTTTAAAGAAATCTAGTAAGCTAATCAATACCCACTTTTATGGGTGGAGTCACGTCTCCATCTAATCAAAATGTCACACCCACAATTGGGGGTGTCACATCTCCATGAATACCATGTAATCAAGAGGTTCCACTCTACAGTATTGGGTCAGGATTAAAAGAATATGGCTGCACCCACAAAACTGTACTAAGATTAAAAGAGCATGGCTCTTCTGGGGCACATGATAGTTTCAAACCAGCATACCTATTTGTTAATTTCTTCCAGTATTTTTCATTTCTGTAACTTCCACTTGGATTGGAGTATGCCTATTCTCTTTTTCTTAAGCCCCTTATTCTTATTTGCTTCTTTTTTTTCAATTGACTTATTTTTAAACCTCCATTATTTTTCTCTATGATATATTCTTTCTTGGGTGAGAATCTTCCCACTTTTTGTGTCTTCTTACAATCTCTCATGCCTAGAATTTCTTATTGGGCTCTGTAATTTTTTTAATTGATGACTGTGTCATCAGTGAGATTTTTGTAAATTTGATAATTTACAAAATGTTTGTATTTTTATAAGTTCTAGAAATATCACCACTGGGCCAATTTTTTCAGTTGCTTCTGTCTAAGGCCCTATAGCACTCACAGGTTCTGAAACATCTTCTTCCTTAAGTATCCATAGTCCACTTTTTTCCTGGTTTTCCTTTCATTACACTACCATTTCTTCTCAATTATCTTTGATGACTCCTTTTTATTATGCTCCCTGGGTCTAAATATTAGAATTCTACAGTGGTGTACCCTAAATCATCTTCTCTTCTTTATCAATAGTTCAGTAACTTGGCTTTAAATGGTATATGTACTAGATGACTTCCAAATCTCTGTCTCTCTAACCCTGAACTTCACATCTGGATATCCAACTTCTAATGAAATGGTTCCGTTCTGATAATTAATAAGCATCTCAATCTTAACATTTACAAAATATCTATTTGCATATCTTCATGCTGCTACAGTAAATTAGGCAATAAAGAACTAGCATTTGAATATAGAGAAGACAAAACTAATTCCAAATAACAGCTCTGTGGCCCTCAAATGTAACTTGAATATGAGAAGTTGGTTATAAACCCAGTTTCCCTAGGCTACAACTGCAGGATTCTGCTACAGTAATTCTAGGCCAGGCCTGGAAATCTGCATGTTAGTGTTGCAGGGAATTAAGGACAACACTTTGAAAACCATTTTCTTGCCTAATGGTTGTGGTAGCATTCCTAATATTACACTGACAACTTGGTTCTCCCTGCTCAAGGAGAGGTCAAGACTATTCTTCAAGATGGGATAAGAGGAAGCCCTATAATTTGTATTTTAATTATGTTTCAATTAGATTTCAAATTGGATTTTTGCTCCTTTCTCTGCAGACCAATTGAACACACAAGGCATTTGTTAGCTGGACTCACCTATTTTATTTAAAGTGCCTCTGAAAGGTTTTTCTGTGATTGACACCATACAAAAATGAAAGATTGAAAATAATTGTGTAATTTTCTCATTGTTAATTTCTACCTCCCCTTTTGGGAATTGGCAGTCTCTGATCTTCTAAGTTGCTTCTTTCTTTCTCAACATTTACGTGAATGCAGAGTAGCGGAATTGCCAGTTTTTACATCTTTAACATGTCAATCCCTACATCTAAACATCACATGTTGTGTGACCACCATACATCTCTAGATCCTCCTGCAATTCTGTCTCACCAATATGCCTTTAACAATCAGTAGCGATATAAGGACAGGTTAATTTCTCAGCCAATCCAACTGATTTCATCTATGTGATAATAGACATTTTGGGAATTATCTTCTGGTCCCAGTGGCTTTAGCACTTTAGATCCTATTCAAATCCCCAATTAACACGCATATGAATTCTGAAAAAGTAATAGAAATGAGTCATTATGTTTTCAATTCTGAACAGGTTAAATAGACTGCAACTTTTTTAAACAATTAAACTGCCATAATTTTCCAGTGATAATGATCAGATACTGATGATGTGGAAATAACTCTAAATTTTATTCTTCTGAATGAAATAAAAGTTCCTCAGAACTAGAAATTAAACCATCATTAGGAACATATGTGGCATTATGGAATTCAGAACAAGATACTTCAATATTACAAATTTTGCCACTCTTTTATTCATGGTAAATGATACTAAAATGTTTTTAGTTGTATGTTAACATTCTGAGCACAAGACATTCATTTAGTATTTTACTAAAAGCAATTTACTAAACATTATTGTAGTGTCCTAGAAGAGTTCCTATGCTTCTGAAAGGTAAGCAGTTTCCTCCCTCCCCTCTGAGGGAACTGCATCTGATATAGTTGTTAAGAGCAACAGTGAAGTGATTGTATTTGAATTTATTATTATTATTCTATTTTGAAATAAAATGGATATACTAGCTGTATCTTAGTTTATTGTTCTAATATTGCTCATTTAAGGATGGAAGGCCCATTGTTTTGTAAAAGTCATAATATGCTTGAATGAACTTAGGTTTCCCACCTTAGATCCCAGCCAGTTGCCAAAAGGAGAAATCTGGAATGTTCACCAGCATGAGAACTAAATCTGCCATGACAGTGCTCTTGAAATTGGGTATGTCAATCACTGATATTTGAAACAAACAAACTTGCAGGTCCTTGGAATGTTTAAGAAGTAAAAGATAAAATAATAATGTAATATGGAAGAATTCTAAGGAGAAATAATTTTCTGAGGAGGGTATTTGTACAACTTATGATTGCCATAGACATAAGAAAAGAAAATTTTGTGTGCTAAGGTTGCTATTATCGGCCTTTTCTATATTACAATCTTCTCACTCTATTTACCATTTTATACAGAAATGCTTAGTTTGCGTCATAATCACCATTTGACCTAGTGATTTTCTTTCTGATCAAACATATGTGCTATCTATTTCCTACTATGGCCAACGACAAATGAAAGAAATAGTTTTTCAATTATATGGATATTCACCTACCAGAAGTTATAAGGATTAAAGTATTAGTTAAGATAAAGGTTCAATTGCTGTAACTAAGATACTCAAAACAACAACGGCTAAAACAAGATAGAAAAATTATTTTTCTCATATAAAGTCTGAGTAAAAACTCTGAGGTTTTCAATTCCACTTTATCGGCAACTGAGAATGCTTTTATCATATTGCTTTATCATCCTTAACACATGGTTTCCATATCATATTCCCACCGTATGATGCATTTCAGGATGCAAAAAAGTTGGAAAAGTGGTGAGAAAGGTGACATTTCACCTCAGCCCACATCATGTTTACTCATATCCTAATGGCTAGACCTTGATCAATTGGCAACACTTATCTTCAGGGGAGGCTAGAAAATGTAATCTTATCTGGATGGCCACATTACTAAGCAAAAAAGGAGAGAATGGATATTGTCAGATAATTGACAGTTGCTATGGTGAGTATCTCAAGATTGCTTCCTCCAATGAACTTAAAATATGTTTTTTAGAAAGTATACATAATTATAAGCAGGGTAAGTAGAAAGAATAATTGTACGCAGTGCTGTTGATTAAAAGGAATAGCGTGAGCTTGAATATGATATATACATATATGTTTTTTTTGCATGGACAGACACTGGGAATCGAACCTGGGTCTCCGGCATGGCAGGCGAGAACTCTACCTGCTGAGTTTGAATATGAAATAAATGTTTAACATTTGAGGAGCAGATAGGATGTGCAGAATAGAAGCCCAATAGGGTGTTGGGACTGTGAACTTAGATAAAGAAGAATATTCTTAACTAAAAGAGGTACTAGAATGTTTGAGATATAAGGACGTTTTCAAACTATATCCACTTTTTTCCACACAGAGTCTCTGAGATGCCTCCACACCACTGGTCTTATTTAGTTATTGGGGGTGATGAAGCCAGGAAAAGAAGATAGAGACTAATGATGCAAATCCTTCACAAATCTTAAAATTCCCTAAGAAAAGATCATTCTTTTTGTCAGACACTAATTTTGCTGAATGGACTCTTTGACTTTTCTTTGTGCTACTTCCCTCTTTCAGGATGCTCTGCAGGAAATGATGATCACTTTTTTGCAATTCATCAGAAGAAGAGTGGAAAGCCAGTATTCATTTATCACCATTCACAAGGAATTGAGAAAAGCCTGGATGTCACACCACAAAAGATGCATAAACACAGCTACCCTTCCTCTTCCCAAACTCAAATAAGCAAACACCACCAAATTGTTAATTCGGCATTTCTCAGACCTGCATATGACCCATCTCTCAATCTGTTGGCCATGACTGGTCAAGATCTTGAAGTGGAAAACCTTCCGATCCCAGCAGCAAATGTAATCGTGGTGGTGAGTATTAAGCTTATTTGATGTTTATGTTCTCCTTTGATTGACACTTGAAAAAGCTAACTAATGGTGAATGGTCATCACTGGATCACAATGGTTGGTTACTTCTCATTCTCTAATTTTTTGTTTGTTACTGTTTGCTTCCTCTTGAATATAAGGCCCATTACATCAGAGACCATTTTTGAATCCTCTGTGCATAGCACAGAAGTACATGGTATTTGCTTAATAAATGTCTGAATTCAAAAATTGCTTTAAGAAGGGCTTAAGGTTATAGTAGATCATAGCCTGTTCTGAGTCTTTTGTCTTCTGTGATAATTTGTTCTAAATAAATAGGCCTTAGATCCCAACCTATGCAAATATAGTACTAGTTGTTTCTCTGATCACAATACTCAAATTTTAATAGATGAAGAGACAGTTGAAAAAGGCAACAGTGGTTTGGGGAAAGGTAGCGTTCTGTCACTGGAGTAGATAAGATGGTTTGGGAGTAACTGACAGATAATGTACCTGATATCATTGAACAAATATTATCTTTATTAATCAAGGAGATGCAATAGTCCCAGTGTTTATATTCCTATGGTATGTTACCCAGGTGAGAGGTTCCCAATTTGTAGTGGTATTACTGTTGAAATGTATAGATTGATACCCTATTTGGACTGTGTTCCTCTCAGGTTTAAAACTGTAACAAGAGAGTACACATTAAAACTATACATCAGGAGCTAAATGGTTGTTATTGCATTTTTTCCAAAAATATAATCAAATGCATTGACTTTTGATTGAATGAAACCACATTTACATTTGGCAACCTGTTTATGCACCAAATGTAGTAAAACAAGCTTCTTTTTTCTTTTCTTTGATTCTTTAACCTGCTAAATTTTGCCCTAGTATTATAGGACACTTTACTTGGCATTGAGAATCAAAGATCCATTTATTGATTTTACAACGAGCATACATTGAGTATTTACTATAGTGCAGTGATCATTTGGGGTATCTGGAAATTGAGATGGATGAAATGGAGTATCTGGTTTTGCTTGGAAATTTTCTGGGGGCAATGTCAATAATTCAATAAAAATCATGAATTGAGAACACAAAATGAGATTTTGTTAGGAGCAAAGGTGTGGGTCATTTGGCTTCCTGATATACTTGAACAAATTTTCTGCATTTGCATATGGAAGAGATGTTCTGCAGGTGAAAAATCATCTACTCTGTCAGTTCAGTGAAGATAATGATGTTAATGATGTGGCTGTATCTGGATATGCCTATGTTAATCTAGGGCTTGGGGGAACTATGTCATCTTGTGGCCATCATATACCCATCATTATCAACTCTTAAAGTCACTGTGAATTATAGTTCAAGAGATCTGTGCTATCTTGTAATACAATGTACTGTAACTTTAATTTAATATTATGGAGGATAAAAGGCATCAATGAGGAATTCACCTGCCAAGTCATTTAACTTTTAGCTTATTCGTCACTTGGAGATTCAAGAAGAAGCTGTGGTTTTCTTTTGATGATGACCACACAGTGGCAGTGGTAATTTTGCTGCATTAGCCTTCCCTAACTTCTCTTTATCTTGCATCTAAACATGCTGTGGCTTACAACCACACTTGCTAGTGTTAGTATTTCCTGTAACTCATTTATATTACTTATGCACATAGTAATTTAGTAGAAAAACCAGGGAATTTTTAAAATAAAGCAATAATGTTAAACTTTTTCAAAAAGCAAAATGGTAACAAGCAATCAAATATTAATTGGTTTGAAGGTCTATTTTATCCAGACAGGGAATTTAGTATCGAGTATAAGGAATGCAAAGGAAATATTCTGGGATGGCTGAATGAGTTTGATGGAGTAATTGATGTGTGTGTGTGTGTGTGTGTGTGTGTGTGTAGATAGGGTGTGCATCTATTATATACACGCACAGGCACAATAAGGCCTGCATAAAATTCGGACCTTATTGATTGAGGATTATGGCAGTGGTACTAAGAATTCTTTTGTGCCTTAATTTATACTAAAATGAAGTGTTAGTGAGCATAAATTTCTGGAAGTAGGGAAATTATTGGAATTTTTTTCTTGCCAAGGTAAAAAAGCCACTAACCCAATTCCCAAAACTTATATGTAACTTCCAGTATTCCTAGTTCAGAGGAAGGGAACACATGTTTTTCCTCCTACATAGAACGAGAAATTTAACAGGGGCATGAAAGATACTTGTCTCTCCTCCTTTCCTGATTCCCAATTGCCACACAAAGCGTTTCATAAGAACATATGTCCACAAATGAGAATTTTTTCCCTTTTTCTTCTGTCTTTTATAATCAGGAAAATCTGTAGTTTATTTATTCCAAGAAGATGCCAGCACAATTAGAATGTTTATCCTAAAGACTGCTAATTATGTTTGTGGAGCTCAATTAAGAGGCTGTTATCAGGATTTCTGTATAAGTATGATGTAGAGAGAATGTGAATGGCTTCAAGGTCACTGCTGTGACAGAAGTGAAAAAAATAATGATCTTAGCCAAATGTGTGCTTGAAATTTCATAGCCCTCCTCACTGGCATGTCAGGCTACGCATCAGACCGGGAGGCAGCATCTCTGGGGAGAGAGAGCCCAAGCCTGAGTGAAAGTGGTGGGGAGGAAGCAGCCAGGGATCTTTCCAGTTCAGCAGGAGGTTGCAGAATGAAGAATGCCCTAGCCTGGACAAAAGTTTTAAAAATTGGGGGTTAGGAAAGCCTTGGAATGCTGAGTGTAGTTTTATTTCAAAGCCAATGAAATGGGCATAGAAATGGTTTCTATTTTGCCCTACTCCATGTGATGGACTTGGGGGAAAGAAAATCAAAGCAGAAAAAGGAGGAGACGGAGAAGAGAAAGAAGAAGGAAGGGAAGAAGAAAGGAAGAGATGAAGGGGGATGGGAAGAGGGAGGGAAGTGAAGAGAAGCAATAGAGGCAGTTCTCAGGGCAGTGGGAAGACTTCCGTGGGCACAACAGAAGATACCAGGGAATTTCCAGGAGCCTCAGTGAGATTCCTAAAATCCTTTCGTTTCTTGCCATGCTCATCACTTACCCAGATAGTCTCTTTTTTCTTTGACACAAAACATTTTTTGCAAATATATATAGAGAGATATTTACCAGGTAGTTGATTTAGAAAACCATTACAGCCAAATGCTCTGGATTTCAATTATTTTGTGAATTCTGCTTTACTGCTAGGTTCTGCTGCTGACAAGTTTTAACGTAGAAGTAAAAGAGATAATTGCTTAGTGCAATTTGTAGAGTTTTGAAAAACTAGCCTTCTAGTTGCCTTGCCACAGTAAAAATTATGGAGCATTTAGTGTGTTATGTAATATGGATGAATTATTACTGGGCCCTTTTTCAGTTGGCAGGTTAGTTTAATTATAATTTTGTATTTGTGTAGTGCATGTCCCAGAGGAATTCTATGTCAGTCTGTGTACCCATCACTGCAATCCTACCATGTTGGAAAAAATGTACAGGTTAGGAATATTTTGGTTGCAGGTGAAAAGAAATAAGAAATCCAACCGAAACTAATACTTCAAGTAATGGCATATCTAGATTTAGATATGGTTAAATCAAGGACTCAAATAACGTAACCAAGATCACTCTCCCACCTGTTCTAGTTTGCTAGCTGCTGGAATGCAATATACCAGAAACAGAATGGCTTTTAAAAAGGGGAATTTAATGAGTTGCTAGTTTACAGTTCTAAGGCCAAGAAAATGTCCCAATTAAAACAAGTCTAAAGAAATGTCCAATCAAAGGCATCTAGGGAAAGATACCTTGGTTCAAGAAGGCCGATGAAGTTCAGCATTTCTCTCTCAAGTGAGAAGGCACATGGCGAACACAGTCAGGGCTTCTCTCTCAGCTGGAAGGGCACATGGCGAACACGGCATCATCTGCTAGCTTTCTCTCCTGGCTTCCTATTTCATGAAGCTCCCCAGGAGGTGTCTTCCTTCTTCATCTCCAAAGGTCGCTGGCTGGTGGACTCTCTGCTTTGTAGTGTTGCTCTCTCTGAATCTCTCTGAGTCTCTCATTCTCCAAAATGTTTCCTCTTTTATAGGACTTCAGAAACTAATCAAGACCCACTCAAATGGGTGGAGACATGTCATCCCCTAATCCAGTTTAACAACCATTCTTAACTAAATCACATCAACCAGGGAGATGATCTCATTACAGTTTCAAATATACGGTATTGAATAGGGATTATTCTACCTTTAAGAAATGGGATTTATATTAAAACATGACTTTTCTTAGGGGGCATACTTCCTTTCAAACCAGCACACACCTCTGCTTCCACTGGGGTGACTTCCTACCGAGATTGGTTCTCTCCTCTTTGTGACAGCATGGCTGTCAGAAACTCCTAGAGTTTCATTCTTCTAGGTTCATATTTAATAGGAAAGTGCGACTTTTTCAAAATTGTCAATAATATCCCGGGCTTCCTGTGACTATCCCAATTTAAGTACTCACTCATTCCTGTACAACTTGTGGCCAGATGGTGATATTAGGCTAATTAGCTTAAACCTAAACTACATACATACCTCATCCCTAGAGCTTCCCTAACCATCCACAAACAGTGTATGGGGGAGGAAGGTGCCCAAGTGAAAACTGTGACGCTATCTGCACGTTAATGTAGATTGATGCCAGATAGGAGCCTAGAAGCCAAATGTGTGCTAAAGCTGCGTCTCTAGACTTGAGTTTCTATTCATATATGATACCCCTATGAAGCCCTCTGGCTAGGTGTCGAAAATGTGATTCTTATAAAAACTGGTTGACTAAGGTTCTACTCTAAAGCCTCAAGAAGTGCCTAAAACAGGCAAAAAATTCACTGTGACACACGAGAAAGTTAAGATGCCTGAGCTATGTCCTAAAATTCAGGCTATTTGCCAATGAGAAAGTCCATGTTTTAATACAGGCTATTATACCTGTGATATTATGTCCCAAGAATATCTCTAATTTGTGAAAACCATTTCAGCCAGTGTACATCTTGATTGCGAGTGCTTCAAGGACAGGAAACGATAAAACTGTGCTGAGTTGTGGGGGAAGCAGATTCCTAGGCTCATTCCTGAATTAAGTGACTTGCTCATGATAAGCAAAAAACAGAAAGTGTGATTCAAGTATAGGCTTTGAAAAATATTATGAATTACTGCAGGACAAGGACATTCTGGGTCAAAATAGTAAATACCTAGTCCAAAATGCTAAATGGATGAAAATCACTAATACACTGTAAAGTGAGATGTGACTCAAATGCCCTTCAATACAGTCCTGGGACACTTATCACAAGTACCTGAAAGGAATGAGTATAAAAGCCTAAGAGAACGAATCTAATAAAAAAAAAAAGTACAATGCAAGGAGGTTGATTTAAAAAAAAAACTTGAGAAATACACAATTACTAATGGAAAAGGAGAAATTAGAGAGTAATGAGTACATACAATAAATTAAAAATTGACAAGAAAGGCATCACAGATGAGTGGGAAAGGATGATTCATTAGATGGTGTTGGCACAATTGGTTAGATATTTGGCGAAGAAAAACCATGATAGTAATAAGTAACATTTATTGTGTGCATACAGTGTGCCAGGCACTATGCAAATATTATCTCATTTAATCAGTACAACAAGTCTATGAGATAGGTACTATTATCCCCTACTTTATCCTTTTTCCTCTCTTTCCCTCATAAACTACTACAACATGCTACTAACTAGTCACTCTGTACCCAAACTTGCCCATTTTTGTCAGAATGATAGTATGTGGAAAGTTTAAATCAGATCATATCACATACCACACATACAATTACACTCACCACTACCTTCCCATTGCCATAAGAATAAAATTCAAACACTTTTCAGTGGCCTACCTGATGCTTTATCATCTGAGAAAGAAGATTTCCATGACCATTCCCTGTAGATTCTGATTACATAGTTCGAAGATGAGTGTGGTAGTTAGATTTAGTTGTCAGCTTGGCCAGGTGAAGGTGCCTAGTTCTATTGCTGTGGACATGAGCCAATGGCATGTGAACCTCATCTGTTGCTGATTACATCTGCAGCCGGCTAGGAGGCGTGCCTGCTGCAATGAATGATGTTTGACTTAATTGGCTGGTGCTTAAATGAGAGAGCTCAACATAGCACAGCAAAAGCAGCTCGGCATACCTCATCTCAGCACTCGCAGCTCAGTCCAGGCCTTTGGAGATGCAGAAAGGAATCACCCCAGGGAAAGTTGTTGGAACCCAGAGACCTAGAGAGAAGGCCAGCAGAGATCACCCTGTGCCTTCCCACGTAAGAAAGAACCTCAGATGAAAGTTAGCTGCCTTTCCTCTGAAGAACTAATGAAATAAATCCCCTTTTATTAAAAGCCAATCTGTCTCTGGTGTATTGCATTTTGGCAGCGAGCAAACTAGAACAATGAGTTGCAGGAATACGGGTGTTCAACATGTATTCTGGAAAATTCCTTAGTCTTAAGAAGTTTGGGAAGCACTACACATGAGCTGGCCTATTGCTGTGTCTCTGAGCTCATCTGCTACCACCTTGCTCCTTCCTGTCTCCTCTGACTCCATGCTGGTAGTCCTGGTTTTCTCTTTTCCTCTCAACAGTGAGCCTGTGCCTGGACTGGGTACTTTGCACTTGATGTTCTCCTTCCCAGAGTGCACTCCTTCCTAATCTTTGAGACTAACACACAATGGAGGCTCAATAAACATTTTAAAGTTAATAAATTAATCACAGCAAAATGCCCTCGCTTCTGATACTGAGATTATAAGTGATTTTTAAATTGGGTTATTTTCACTTTAATTACAATTACTTTTCCCACTTCTTTCTTCACCTTACTACTTAAATTTTCAAGAGAGAGCTTGGACACTTTTTAGCAACAAATTTCAAAAACAAAATTTGAGCATAGAAAGACAAACATTGGGAATATATTGCATTACTGAAAGAAAGAGGAGCTCTCTTTACCCTAGCCAGAGCAACTCCCTATTTAAAACTGCAGCTTCCAAAGACATTTATGTCCACCTTCCTGCTTTTTTTTTTTTTCTTTATAGCACTTATGACCATCTGGCTACTACTTTTTTAAATTTTCTCTCTTTTTTTCCATCTAGAACATAAAGGAATTTTCTATTTTGTTCACTGCTGCATTTCCGGTGCCTGGAGCAGTATCTGACCTGTAGTAGGAATTCACTTGAGGACACAGGAGTCCATATCAAAATTTCATCACTGTGACAAAAGAGTTGGGATTATGCTGATATTCTTAGGCCACTAAGAGCCACTTCTGGAACTAGGGCTTAGCTCAGGACCACTGAATACCAGACTGACTGGTTCCTGTTCGAAAGGGGGAATGGGGGAATACTGGGGATTAACCCAAGCGTGTCCACTCCATTTCCGACACGACCCTGCTGCCTGGTCTCTGCTGTTTCTGATGGTTGATCCTCTCTTGTAGTCTCCAGTGAGCCAATGGATGCTTAAACGCTGCCTACGGGAAGAGTTATGAACTCCACAGAAGCTTGTCCAAGGAGGAAACCCCTGCCTGCAGAGCTATGGCCCTCCTCGAATAACACAGGAAAACTACCTCAGCATGGGTGCAAAGTCATCAGTTATCGCCTAAATCTACTCACGTTCAATATCAAAAAGGCTGTACTGCCAGAGCCTTCGTTTAATTTGATTTCAACAGCCACCTCCTGAGGTAGTCAGGGAGTTGTAGTTCCCTTCACTTTACAAAGGAAATGAGATTCAAGGATCCTGAATGACTTGTCCAAGTCCAGATAGCTGGTGGGAGAGTTAACATTCGAACCTGGGTTTCTGAATCTCAGTGCAGCCTTCATCTGTCCTATAACTTCCTCTAGGGAGTTTCTCAGGGACGCTAGAGGTTGCTGTGCGGACTAGCTGTGAGGGGCAAGTGGAGGTGGCCAGGGATGAGAATGGAGCTTGAGGGTGAACCTGGGAACTGACCTCAACCAATTATTAGGCTCGTTTAAAAAAATACTGAAAGCTTCTTATATTTAAAAGTAAATTAGGGTCTAGTCTTCTTCCATAAGCTTTGCTATCCTGAATTATTAGGTTGAATGCTACCCTGAGAACAAAGCTCAGGGAAAATCTGCCACAGAGGCTGTTCTAGTTTGCTAGCTGCCGGAATGCAATATACCAGAAACAGAATGGCTTTTAAAAAGGGAATTTAATAAGTTGCTAGTTTACAGTTCTAAGGCCGAGAAAATGTCCTAATGAAAACAAGTCTATAAAAATGCCCAATCTAAGGCATCCAGGAAGAGATACTTTGATTCAAGATGACTGATGAAATTCAGGGTCTCTCTCTCAAATGAGAAGGCACATGGTGAACAGGGTCAGAGCTTCTCTCTCAGCTGGAAAGGCACCTGGCAAACATGGCATCATCTGGTAGCTTTCTCTCCTGGCTTCCTTTCATGAAGCTCCCTGGGAGGTGTTTTCCTTCTTCATTTCCAAAGGTCGCTGGCTGATGGACTCTTTGTTTCTAGTGGCTGTGTCATTCTGCTCTCTCAGAATCTCCTACTTTCTCCAAAATGTTTCCTCTTTTATAGGACTCCAGAAACTAATCAAGACTCACCCAAATGGGTGGAGACATGCCTCCACCTAACCCAGCTTAACAACCACTCTTGATTAAATCACATCTTCAGGGAGATAATCTGATTACAGTGTCAAACATACAGTACTGAATAGGGATTAGAAGAAACGGCTGCCTTTACAAAATGGGATTTTGATTAAAACATGGCTTTTCTAGGGGACATACGCCTTTTCAAACCAGCACAGAGGCAAACATTGATTTAGCAAACTGTTAAGCAACATATTCTGTAAAGTCCCTCAAATCTCCACTCTGTCCCTTTAGGTTCTGACGGAAACTTAAAAAGGGTGAATACTCATCTCAGTTTGCCCAGGACTTTCCTGGCTTTAGCACTGAAAGTCCCATGCCCTAAGAGTACCCCAAGTCCTGGGCAAACCAGTATGTTTGGTTACACAGTCGAACCTTGCTTGAATTGTTCACTTGAGGTTGATGTGATAAGATTCCAGTGATAGGACTCAGTTAAGTCTAAATAGAGTTAGGCAACAAAACCCTCTAACAAGTATCTCCCTACAACAGTACCACTTTAAATGGGAACTTTTGGAAGGTATAAGCTACCGGTACCCCGATATTCTACACTCTTCATAGAAGGTGGGAGTAATAAGGAGATATATTTGGAGCATGTAATAGTTGCTTCTGAAATTCAGACTTCTGATTAGAGTCATTCAAATGCTAACTAACCATCTCCAGAGGGTGTATTTCTGATTAGGGTACTTCAAATGTTAACTTAAAATCAGGAAGGATATGTAGAATGGAATGATTTCTAAATGTTGTGTTAATTTCTTTTTTTCTTTAATTAATAAAAAAAGAAAGTGAAAAAAAAATCAGGAAGGAACAGGTTAAAACTAGCTAACACATCTCAATATGAAGCTCTCCATGCTGAGGTGTCGTGAAGAAAATTAGACCCTGTAACAACGGGTGCAGAATCAGGTTTGAGAGCCAAGGTCAAGATTAGTCTCAGAGGAGCCCAAACCATTGTCAGATGGAAGGGCAAAGAGTTGGGTTGAAAATGGGAAACAGATTATAAGGTCAAGATCTGATACATGGGAGAATGAAGGAGAAAGAAAAGGATGGTCTTGATATTACAGCAGTAAATAGGCCAGGAAGCCTGGAGTTATTTTTTATTGATCAGTGAACTTTGGTTCTTTGCTCAGATTGGCTTGCCAGAGAAATCGAGGTACATAAAACTGGGCTCCCCACATTCTGGGCTCCCCACAATCTAACCACCCTTCAATACCCAGATGAAACTCCACTTTTTTAGTGAAATATCTCCTGTCTACTCCAACCTTCACTCATAACCTGTTCACCCAAAATTTTAAAGCTTTTTTTTTTTCGCAATTATAGCACTTAATTATCTCTTATCATTTGGTCTTATTTTATATTTTATCTTCCCACATAGAGTAGAAATTCCATGAGAAAATAAACTATATTTTATACATATATAATCTCTCAATCACAAATACAAAGTAGCTAGACATTGAGCATTTGGTGATTGCATAATTCACACCCAGGATTCAAAATCATTTGACTTGACTTAACCCCTGACATCTGCCATATCCTAATATGGCAATGCAATTTCAAAATAATCAGATGTGTACTTCTTTTTCTTGATTCTCAAATAAATGTAGTTTGATCTTAGACACTGCTTTTAGGCCTTCCCTGCAAATGACATTTCTTTACTATAGAACCTACAAACTTTGTCATTTTGTATTTTGTGTGTATATTAGCTATCCTTTGTTGCATGACAAATTGCTTCAAAATTTAGCAGCTCAAAACAATAAATATTTATTTTCTTGTGCAGTTTCTAAAGGTCGGACTCTGGGAGCAGCTTAACTATGTTGTTCTGGCTCAGAGGTTGCTGCAGTCAAGCTGTCAGCTGTCGTCTCTGAATACTTGACCAGGGTTGAAGGATTTACTTCCAAGCTTATTCATACTGGCTCTTGGCAGACACTTCAGTTTTTTATCACGTGACCATCTCAATAGTGAAACACAAAGTGGCTTCTTCCAGAGCAAGTAATTGGAGAGAGAGAGAGAGAGGTGCCTCACTGCCTTTTACAGACTAGTCTCAAACACATACACTGTCATTTCCACTTTATTCATTGGGGCAATTCACTAATTCCAGTGCATACTCAACAGGAAGGAAGTAAACAAGAGAGACAGAAGGCAGGAATTATATGGGACCGTCTTGGAGGTTGCCTACCGTAATCTTCACAGCAAAATTGAGGAATCTTTAATTTTTAGCTTTGCTGACTATTTACTTTTGTATTTATTTCCTTATTGTGGCTGTATTTATTTGTTATTGCTGCAGTTCTAAATTACCACCAATTTAATGATGCAAAGCAACATAGATTTATTATCACAGTCCTTTGAGGTCCGAGATCCAAACTTCACCTCCCTGTGATAAAGTCCAGGTATCAGCAAGTTTGGTTCCTTCTGGAAATTCTGGGGAAGAATTTGCTCTTTCGTCTTTTCCAGCTTCTACAGACTGCCTGCGTTCCTTGGTTCATGGACCCTTCTTCCACCTTCAAAATCATCTGTGCTGCATTTTCAAAACTTTCACTCTGGCCCACCTCCCTCCCGCTTTCATTTATGAGGACCCTGAATAATCCAGGCTAATTTTCCCATCTCAAAATCCGTAATTTAATCACGTATGCAAAGTACATTTTGCCATTTAAAGTAGCATATTCACAGGCTCCAGGGATGTGGAGTTGGACATTTTGGAGGTGCCAGTATTCTGCCCACCACACCTTCTACCTGTGAACTTCACAAAAGGAAATATGCACTGAAATCTTATTACAGAACTTTTATCAAATAATGTGGGAGAAAGTTGAGTTGTCCATAAGGAACCTTCAAATACCACAAGAACCTCGTGATGACATGTCATCACCACAACTGACAGATGAGAAAATCAAGGCCCCAAATCAGACTAACTTTTCCCAGTTTACACAGTTAATAATAAGTGTTGGAAGCAGAATTCAAATTTAAATTTGTCTGACTTCAAAATCCACACTTTTCTTTTTTTTAGATATCATCTATTTTCAGCACCCTACAATAATGACAATCCTTTGTTCTTCCTCATGCAAAAACATTTTTAAAATTTGTACATTGTACATTTCACTATTATTATACACTCTAGGCATTCCTAGATTATACCATCTCGATCATTAACATCTATCTTTCCTTCTGATTACATTTATGTCCCCAGCCCTCCTCCCTCTATCATTCTCACATGCAGCTTCATTCAATGTTTTAACATAATTACATACAATTAGGTAGTATTGTGCTGTCCATTTCTGAGTTTTTGTATCCAGTCCTGTGGCACAGTCCGTATCCCTTCAGCCCCAATTACCCATTATCTTACCCTATTTCTATCTCCTGATGGTCTCTGTTACCAGTGACATATTCCAAGTTTATTCACTAATGTTGGTTCATATCAGTGAGACCATACAGTATTTGTCCTTTAGTTTTTGGCTAGTCTCACTCAGCATAATGTTCTCTAGGTCCATCCATGTTATTACATACTTCATAAGTTTATTCTGTCTTAGAGCTGCATAATATTCCATCGTGTGTATATACCACAGTTTGTTTAGCCGCTTTTCTGTTGATGGACATTTTGGCTGTTTCCATCTCTTTGCAATTGTAAATAATGCTGCTATAAACATTGATGTGCAAATGTCCATTTGTGTCTTTGCCCTTAAGTCCTCTGAGTAGATACCTAGCAATGGTATTGCTGGGTCATATGGCAATTCTATATTCAGCTTTTTGAGGAACCGCCAAACTGCCTTCCACAGTGGTTGCACCATTTGACATTCCCACCAACAGTGGATAAGTGTGCCTCTTTCTCCACATCTTCTCCAGCACTTGTCATTTTCTGTTTTGTTGATAATGGCCATTCTGGTGGGTGTGAGATGATATCTCATTGTGGTTTTGATTCGCATTTCTCTAATGGCCATCGGGACATTGAGCATCTCTTCATGTGCCTTTTGGCCATTTGTATTTCCTCTTCTGAGAAGTGTCTGTTCAAGTCTTTTTCCCATTTTGTAATTGGATTGGCTGTCTTTTTGTTGTTGAGTTGAACAATCTCTTTATAAATTCTGGATACTAGACCTTTATCTGATATGTCATTTCCAAATATTGTCTCCCATTGTGTAGGCTGTCTTTCTACTTTCTTGATGAAGTTCTTTGATGTACAAAAGTGTTTAATTTTGAGGAGCTCCCATTTATTTCTTTCTTTCTTCAGTGCTCTTGCTTTAGGTGTAAGGTCCATAAAACCGTCTTCAATTATAAAATTCATAAGATATCTCCCTACATTTTCCTCTAACTGTTTTATGGTCTTAGACCTAATGTTTAGAGCTTTGATCCATTTTGAGTTAACTTTTGTATAGGGTGTGAGATACGGGTCCTCTTTCATTCTTTTGCATATGGATATCCAGTTCTCTAGGCACCATTTATTGAAGAGACTGTTCTGTCCCAAGTGAGTTGGCTTGACTGCCTTATCAAAGATCAAATGTCCATAGATGAGAAGGTCTATATCTGAGCACTCTATTCGATTCCATTGGTCAATATATCTATCTTTATGCCAGTACCATGCTGTTTTGACCACTGTGGCTTCATAATATGCCTTAAAGTCAGGCAGCGTGAGACCTCCAGCTTCATTTTTATTCCTCAAGATACTTTTAGCAATTCGGGGCACCCTGCCCTTCCAGATAAATTTGCTTATTGGTTTTTCTATTTCTGAAAAATAAGTTGTTGGGATTTTGATTGGTATTGCATTGAATCTGTAAATCAATTTAGGTAGAATTGACATCTTAACTATATTTAGTCTTCCAATCCATGAACACAGTATGCCCTTCCAATTATTTAGGTCTTCTGTGATTTCTTTTAATAGTTTCTTGTAGTTTTCTTTGTATAGGTCTTTTGTCTCTTTAGTTAAATTTATTCCTAAGTATTTTATTCTTTTAGTTGCAATTGTAAATGGAATTCGTTTCTTGATTTCCCCCTCAGCTTGTTCATTGCTAGTGTATAGAAACACTACAGATTTTTGAATGTTGATCTTGTAACCTGCTACTTTGCTGTACTCGTTTATTAGCTCTAGTAGTTTTGCTGTGGATTTTTCAGGGTTTTCGATGTATAGTATCATATCATCTGCAAACAGTGATAGTTTTACTTCTTCCTTTCCAATTTTGATGCCTTGTATTTCTTTTTCTTGTCTAATTGCTCTGGCTAGAACCTCCAACACGATGTTGAATAATAGTGGTGATAATGGACATCCTTGTCTTGTTCCTGATCTTAGGGGGAAAGTTTTCAATTTTTCCCCATTGAGGATGGCATTAGCTGTGGGTTTTTCATATATTCCCTCTATCATTTTAAGGAAGTTCCCTTGTATTCCTATCCTTTGAAGTGTTTTCAGCAGGAAAGGATGTTGAATATTGTCAAATGCCTTCTCTGCATCAATTGAGATGATCATGTGATTTTTTTTGCTTTGATTTGTTGATATGGTGCATTACATTAATTGATTTTCTTATGTTGAACCATCCTTGCATACCTGGGATGAATCCTACTTGGTCATGACGTATAATTCTTTTAATGTGTTGCTGGATTCAATTTGCTAGAATTTTGTTGAGGATTTTTGCATCTATATTCATTAGAGAGATTGGTCTGTAGTTTTCTTTTTTTGTAATATCTTTGCCTGGTTTTGGTATGAGAGTGATGTTGGCTTCATAGAATGAATTAGGTAGTTTTCCCTCCACTTCAGTTTTTTTGAAGAGTTTGAGGAGAGTTGGTACTAATTCTTTCTGGAATGTTTGGTAGAATTCACATGTGAAGCCATCTTGTCTTGGACTTTTCTTTTTGGGAAGCTTTTGAATGACTAATTCAATTTCTTTACTTGTGATTGGTTTGTTGAGGTCATCTATTTCTTCTTGAGTCAAAGTTGGTTGTTCATGCCTTTCTAGGAACTTGTCCATTTCATCTACATTGTTGTATTTATTAGCATAAAGTTGTTCATAGTATCTTGTTATTACCTCCTTTATTTCTGTGAGGTCAGTGATTATGTCTCCTCTTCCATTTCTGATCTTATTTATTTGCATCCTCTCTCTTCTTCTTTTTGTCAATCTTGCTAAGGGCCCATCAATCTTGTTGATTTTCTCATAGAACCAACTTCTGGTCTTATTGATTTTCTCTATTGTTTTCATGTTCTCAATTTCATTTATTTCTGCTCTAATCTTTGCTATTTCTTTCCTTTTGCTTGCTTTGGGGTTAGTTTGCTGTTCTTTCTCCAGTTCTTCCAAGTAGACAGTTAATCCCGAATTTTTGCCCTTTCTTCTTTTTTGATATAGGCATTTAGGGCAATAAATTTCCCTCTTAGCACTGCCTTTTCTGCATCCCATAGGTTTTGATATGTTGTGTTTTCATTTTCATTCGCCTCAAGATATTTACTAATTTCTCTTGTAATTTCTTCCTTGACTCACTGGCTGTTTAAGAGTGTGTCGTTGTGCCTCCACGTATTTGTGATTTTTCTGGCACTCTGCCTATTATTGATTTCCAACTTCATTCCTTTATGATCCGAGAAAGTGTTGCGTATGATTTCAATCTTTTTAAATTTGTTGAGACTTGCGTTGTGACCCAGCATATGGTCTATCTTTGAGAATGATCCATGAGCACTTGAGAAAAAGGTGTATACTGCTGTTGTGGGGTGTAATGTCTGTTAAGTCTAGCTCATTTATTGTAATATTCAAATTCTCTGTTTCTTTATTGATCCTCTGTCTAGATGTTCTGTCCATTGATGAGAGTGGGGAATTGAAGTCTCCAACTATTATGGTAGATGTGTCTATTTCCCTTTTCAGTATTTGCAGTGTATTCCTCACGTATTTTGGGGCATTCTTGTTCGGTGGATAAATATTTATGATTGTTATGTCTTCTTGTTGGATTGTTCCTTTTATTAGTAGATAGTATCCTTCTTTGTCTCTTTTAGCTACTCCTGCTCTTTTCTGGTTGTTATTTGCATGAAATATCTTTTCCTAACCTTTCACTTTCAGCCTATGTTTATCTTTGGGTCTAAGATGTGTTTCCTGTAGACAGCATATAGAAGGATCCTGTTTTTTAATCCATTCTGCCAGTCTATGTCTTTTGATTGGGGAACTCAGTCCATTAACATTTAGTGTTATTACTGTTTGGGTAATACTTTCCTCTACCATTTTGCCTTTTGTATTTTATGTATCATATCTGACTTTCCTTCTTTCTACACTCTTCTCCACACCTCCCTCTTCTGTCTTTTCATATCTGTCTCTAGTGCTCCCTTTAGTATTTCTTGCAGAGCTGGTCCTTTGGCCACAAATTCTCTCAGTGACTTTTTGTCTGAAAATGTTTTAATTTCTCCCTCATTTTTGAAGGACAATTTTGCTGAATATAGAATTCTTGGTTGGCAGTTTTTCTTTTTTAGTAATTTAAATATATCATCCCACTGTCTTCTTGCCTCCATGGTTTCTGCTGAGAAATCTACACATAGTCTTATTGGGTTTCCCTTGTATGTGATGGATTGTTTTTCTCTTACTGCTTTCAAGATTCTCTCTTTTCCTTTGGCCTCTGACATTCTAACTAGTAAGTGTCTTGGAGAACGCCTATTTGGATCTATTCTCTTTGGGGTGCACTGCACTTCTTGAATCTGTAATTTTAGGTCTTTCATAAGAGTTGGGAAATTTTCGGTGATAATTTCTTCCATTAGTTTTTCTCCTCCTTTTCCCTTCTCTTCTCCTTCTGGGACACCCACAACATGTATATTTGTGCGCTTCATATTATCATTCAATTCCTTGAGCCCCTGCTCAAATTTTTCCATTTTTTTCCCTATAGTTTCTGTTTCTTTTTGGATTTCAGATGTTCCATCCTCCAGTTCACTAATTCTAACCTCTGTCTCTTGAAATCTACCAGTGTAGGTTTCCATTGTTTTTTCATCTCTTCTACTGCATCTTTCATTCCCATAAGTTCTGTGATTTGTTTTTTCAGACTTTCCATTTCTTCTTTTTGTTCATTCCTTGCCTTCTTCATGTCCTTCCTCAATTTATTGATTTGGTTTTTGAAGAGGTTTTCCATTTCTGTTCGAAAATCCACACATTTTTAATTCTACCATAAGTCATTTTGGTTTGCTTTGGAAAGCATTGTAAATTTAACTTTATGAATTCTGCTTTATTTAATTAAATGATAATGTTAATTTATATTTTCAGAAAACACACTCAGTGATGCCTAGATGTGAATGTTAGAGCCATAGGAATGTTGAAGTGGATAAATGACACACTACGGTAACTTCACAGATAACTAAAAAATGAACAATAGAGTCAATGCAGATTTTATTTTTAAGAAAGTTCTCTAATCTACTTCATAAGTTTGGTTAAATTTTTGACCAACCTAGTAAGATCTTTTCTTGATCGAACCTAGATATCTTCCCATTAAATTATAAACCTTTCTCATGCCATCACCTTTTGTTTTCATCCCAAACATTTGTATTCTGGAAAACTATGTGCTTAGATTTCCCTACATATTATTCTTTCCCTGCAAATTAGTCTTGAAGTAGAAATTCCATTCCTGAGCTTGGCATCCTGACAATGACAACTGTCACCATCTGCTGCTTTTCTCCATTTCTAGCTACTAAAGCAATAAGGATGATGCCTGAACACATTCTGGGATGCTAGAGGTTACGCTAAGGCAGTGTCTACGTGCTATTGGACACTGGACCGCTTGGTACATCTGCACGTTTGGGATCATACAGACTCAACATTAAGGTGACTGAAATCCTGAAAGAAGTGGTTTAATGGCTTATTGTACTAGAGACAAAGCCATGCTGGGTAGTATATTGAATATCCTTCTGTAAAGAGAATAATTTTGTAATATTTTATACTTATTCCAAAAGTATTGCATCTTCATAGAGATATAGAACATTTAGGAAATACAGAGAAGAAAAAAAGGAAATAAAAATAATCCTTACTTATTAGATAACAGCTGTTAAATAACTTTTTGTCTTATGTTTAATAAATAAATTTCCCCATTTAATCACATTCAATATCATCTTGATATATATGTATCTAGCCTTTTATACGTATCGGTATATACTTTTTCTCATATACAAATATGAAATCTAGGTGCATACAGTTCTTATTCCATATGTTAATGAACTTTTTCTAATAGCTTTTTAAAAACATAACATATATGCAAAGAAAAGAAAAAAAAGCAATGATTTTCAAAGTACACTTCAACAGGTAGTTACAGAACAGATTTAAGAATTTTTTATGGGTTCCATTCCACTATTTGGATATTTCCTTCTAGCTGCTCCAAAACACTGGAGGCTAGAAAAATTTTTTTTTCTTTTCTGTGAAAAATAACATACACAGAAAAAAAAAGCAATAAATTTCAAAACATATTGCAACAATTAGTTGTAAAACAGATTTCAGAATTTGGTATGAGTGACAATTCCACAATTTTAAGTTTTTACTTCTAGATGCTCTAAGTTACTGGAGACTAAAAGAAATATTAATATAATGATTCAGCAGTTATATTCATTTGTTAAACCTTACCTTCTTTGTATAACTCCACCATTACCTTTGATTTTTCTATCCCTCTCTTTAGGGATATTTGGGCTATGCCAATTCCAACTTTTTCATGTCAAAAGGGGCTGTTGATAATTTCGGACTGGGGGACAGAACTAGTTGATGTCTTGGAGAGGCTGGTCCCTCTGCATTTCAGGACTTACCTGATCCAGGGACCCATCTGGAAGTTGGAGGTTTCTGGAAAGTTGCACTAGTGCATAGAACCTTTTAGAACTTTATATAATGCCCCAGATGTTCTTTAGGATTGGTAGGAATGGTTTTGGTTGGGGTTTGGCAAGTTATTGTAGGTAGCAATGTCTAACTGAAGCTTGCATAAGAGCAACTTCCAGAGTAGCCTCTCAACTCTATTTGAACTGTCTAAGCCACTGTTACCTAATTTGTTACACTTCTTTTCCTGTTCTGGTCAGGATGGAATTGTTGATCCCATGGGTGCCAGAGCCAGGCTTATCCCTGGGAGTCATCTCCTATGCCCCCAGGGAGACTTTCACCCCTGGATTATGTACGTAAAGTTTTGTAATTTTTTACCCAACTTATACTAAGGACACATTTTCATGTCATTAAATTATGTTACACAGAATCATTTTTAAAGCTGCTAAAAATTCTATTGTGCAATAGATTTTACAGTTTATATACTCACTTATACTCCCAATATGTTCAATGATTTAAGGCCACTAATCTTGAGGAGAAATAAATGTTGAATATGCCAAATATAGTATTTTCTTTTCATAGCAGTTACTCAGATATTGTTGAGATCATTTGTTGAGCCCATCTTAAGGGAATCTACCTTCTTTATGAATTCTATTCTATAGGTATTTATAACATGGGATTTAGATTTTTTCAGTTGACCAGAGTATGCATTTCATAGACCTTAAATCTTAAGCAGATTTTAAAAAAAAATCTTAAGCAAGATAACTATTTAAAACAGCCAGAGAAGTAAAAGGCCAAAAAAAAGGAGGATTTTCTGTAAAGAAAATTTTAAAAGTTCCATTTCAAGATTTTTTTCTTAAAGAAGATGAGAAGTGTTCTTTTTGTTGGAGCCCTGAAAAAATATCTTTTAGGAAATCCAAAAGTTCATCTGTAATGTAAAAAAATTTAAAAGTGGGCCCACAGATGAAAAGACAGGCTTACTTTTCTTTGGTGCAAAGATTCACTTGGAGCTGTCAGGTCTCCTTCTAAAAGTCACTGTTTGGTTTTCCAGTTGTTAGAAACGGTTCTCTTGTACCCTCCGTGAGTGATGTTGTCTCTCTTTCTTTCCTTCCATCTTTCTTTATCTACTTTTCACAAATCATAAATACCTATGAATTTTGCCTACTGTTTGTTAACGTACAATTTTCCACTTTAAAATCAAACTGTGAATTGATAATTATATTGGCCTTCTTGGGCATCTGGCCCTGCCCAATTATGATGGGATTGGTAAGATTTAGAAAACTTGATTAAAAAGAAAATATATTTCCTTTATAGTTTTTATATGAATGACTATTTCAAATAAATCAGTTTCTTCTCAATGTTGAATTTATCGATAGTGTTAAAAACATAAAATGTGTTGTCACCTGATGCAGTTATCATTGTCCCTTCCTAAAGGAGATTGATCATAATCTTGTACTTCAGACATTTTCTGAATTACATTTTCTATATTTTGCTTCTAAAGTGTGAAAGCATAAACCACCCAGCCTTCACACTACCAAGCTCTTTATTTCCTTACATATCTCTGCCATGTTTGGACTATTTGAGTCCAGAAAAATAAATTTTCGTGTTTGATCTTTTAACTGAAGCAACAAATCAGCAACAGGTAATTTCAAAGGGAAAAAGAAGGAGAAGATCCACTTTCAAGAATAGACCAAATGCTTATGGATAGTTTCTAAGATTGTGGAATTTGATGTGTTTGTGAAATGCGTTTGCTCTCCTCTCTGGAAAGGACCACTATGTGATGCAAATTCCAAGACAGCCTGAAGGATTTAGAGAACTCTGAAAATATGCATCAGGACAATCATGGCTAGTAATCTGCCTTTTTCCTCGATTTCCTGGATTGCATTTATTAATATTGTCCAATCAGTTATTCCCAATAGTTTGAGCTTCTGTGTATGATCGTATATCTATGATTCAAGAAGCCACCTAATGGTCTTATACTCACTTTGCTAACCTAGTGAAGTTGCATTACTTAAGAATTTGATTATTTTCCCAGGCTCAGAACAATGGAAGCTAGAATTAGGGTATTTAACCAGAGCAAGTACATGTTGTTTCTTCGTGCTTTGAGCCATGAACTTGGTTTCTTCCTTTCTCTTTTTCAGACTGGTCTGCTTTTTAAGTAGGAAATATTGGGCCACAAACAGAAAAATCTATACTGAACAGGTCTCTAGGCAAATTCTTTTGAAGTGGGCTTAAAAAATCCATCATTTTTTACATTTCTTTATGTGCCATAAGAGATTGTGTCATCTATATTTAACTATAATTTCTAAAATTACATGATCAATGAATAAAATGCAGACTATACCAAGTTGGACTATGAAAATAGCCAAGATTATAGAAAAACAATACATTTCTGGTGAGAAATCACAAAAGTTAGGAGACAAATATGTGAGTGATATCTGTAAGGAACCAAGAATAAGTAGGGGCAGCTGAATTCTTAGACTTGGCAACGTTTTGAATAGACACCTGATTCTTGCTCCTTAAAACATTCATTCCTTCATTCAAAAAAATGCATGGAGCGCCCCTGTCCTAGACAGTAAGGTGTGCCCTGAGGATACAGTTGTGAAAAAGATATACAGGGTCATTGCAGTTGTTTAACTTACCTTCTAATGGAAAGAAGACAGGCAATAAAACAAATAAACAAATGAACACAATAACTTCAGATAGGGGGAAATGCAATGAAGAAAACTGAACTTATGTGGCAGGGAAGAACTGTTGGGACTACTTTAATATTGAAAACCCCATTGGTTATTCAGGGATATTTTGGGATTGAATCAAGTTATAACTTCTAAATAGAAGCTATGTGGAAGAAGGATAGCTTTGTAATCAGCAGAGCTGTAGTTAGAATACCAGATCCGTCACTTACTAATTGTGTTCCCTTCAAGTGACTTACTTAATATCTCAGTGCTTTCAGTTTCCTTATTTGAAAAAAGTTTTACTAATAATACCTATCCCACGGATTAGATGAGATAATGCATTTAAAGTGCTTAGCCTTGTGCCTGACACATAGCAACATCCTTATAAATATTAGCTGCTATCATTGGCACTATATGCAATAGTGAGAAATAGATCTTTCTGGTCTCAGAAAGAATATTTGTATTTCTTCTCATATACTGGTTGGCTTCTAATTATATCTTCTAAATGCTATGAATCATGTTTTGCCCATTCTCTTGCTTGCTAAAAAACTGAGAGACAAATTTCTGGTCTACCTCTAGCAAATAAAGAGAAATTTACTGAGTATTTTATTTATTTTTTGTACTTAACCTCATTTTTGGCTAGACGTTTTCTTTCCCCTCACTCATTTTACTTCAAATTCTGTTTCCTCATTTCCTTACTTTTCATTCAATTTTGTTTTGTACTATGGGTTTTTGTTAGCTGCCATAAATCCTTTTTGTGATGTGCTCTGTGCAAACAAACAGTAAGTACAACAAACAGCAATCTGTATGGACAAGTTGCTTCTGAATGTGACACAGCAGGAAATCACCTTACAGGGGAGATTTGTTTGACCATTGAATATGAAAAAAATTATGCACAAAAGAACTGCATTGTACATAATGACGTGCTTGATTTACTGCTCAGCACACCCTAACCCCAGCCCAATCAGAAGGTCTGAGGACTGATCCACAATCCATTTGTGAGCAGTTGAGGCAATGGGAGTGGTATGGTTTTGAGAAGGAGACAACCTTCTAAAAGTTCTGCAATTAACTGCCTTTCAGATTTGGAGCAGATCAATGAACAATTATCAGTCTTCATTTTAATGGCAATTATAATACCTGACATGGCTACCTCATTTGATTTTTTGAGGATCACTGAATGTGTTCTGTAAAATTTGACACACTGTACTGATGTCAACTGTCATCATCATGGTGGCAATGTTGATGGTGATGATGATGACGATAAGTAGCATTGTGAACCCTGTTGTTGAGCTACCCTAATTTTAAGATAAATGCCAGTACCACAATGAGCTTCCTGCCTTGCTGTACAAGTCCCAGCTGTACCCTTCACACTTTAGTTTAAATAAATGGCATCCCCTGGAACTGTGCATTACACAACCCCCACACATACATGTTAGCCCTAACCAAAACCCTGCTTCTATTCCATTTCTGATTACCTAGATTCTTAACTTCATCTTCCCTGTCTGAGAGTCTGCTTTGCTAAGCCAGCCAGCACTTCAGTTTCTCTGACACTGGAGACCTACCTTCCTACTAGCTTTTTCTTTGTAGTCAACTCTCACAAGCAGCCTTACCTTTGCCTACTGGTAGCTTTTCAAGTTTCCATGGGCCACCTTCTTGTGAGACACCCCCTGTCACTCTTACCTGCTGGAAGCCAACCGTCTTTCCTCTCAGACAGAATATTTCTTCTAACACCTGCCACCATATGCTCTTGTCAGCTGCTTCCACATCCGGCTCCATCATTTCATCTAAAATTTTGTGAAGTAATGTATTGATTACCTTTAGGATCCTGGCATTACTTGTATTATCAGTAGCTTCTGCTACAATGAGGACTTTATTTTTTAAAGGGGTTAATCATCCAAATGTAGTCCCAATTTATGTGACAAATGAAGTAATAAAGTTCTACTCATATAAACACATATTCTGGGTGACTGAGGCTTACCTTTGTAATTATTTAGGAATCGAAGTCTTAAATTCATATAACACATTTCTTTACTTTCTTATTTTAAATACATACATAGATTTATTTATTGTTGTCTTGAAAATGGGATCACACTTACTTTGCAACTTACCTTTTTTAACAATAAGGCATAAACATGCCTCAGGGTTTTAGGTATAAATTTGACTTATTTCTTCTAAATGGATGCATAATTTCAAATTTTCATATACCACTCTTTCTTAAAACAATTCCAAGAATCAATGTATATGAAGTTGTTTTTATTTTTGCTTTACATGTATGTTTGTGTTTTCAAAAACAAAAAATTCCCTCAATAAATATCTTTGGTATACCTTGTGGAGAGATAGGAACATGTATGCATATTGTGTATATAGATGGATAGATATACATAAATATGTATTGTTTGTGTATTTACATATTTATTATATTTGTATAAATAAGATAGATTTTTAAATGAGAGATTATTTAGCCCAAGGGCATTTTGGGGGGGGGAGGTGCATGGCCTAGGAATCGAACTGAGGTCTTCCTCATGGAAGGCAAACATCTTTCCACTGAACCACCTGTGAGCCCTAGCCCAAGGGTATTATTAATTAATCTATCACCAAATTATTTTCAGAAATGTTATAACGATTCAGCTCTCAGCAGTAATATATAAAGATGCCTGATTTGCTCAAAGTCTCTCCAAGAGTAGTTTGCTGTTGTTCTTTTTATTTTTTTGGCTAAGGGAGTAAAAATGGTGCCTCATTATTGCTTGCATTTACATTTTCCTGCCTATGAAAAAGACTGAGCATCTCTCATGCATATTGTTCATTTGGATTTTCTGTCCTGCAAGTGCTTAGTCTTACCTACTATCCATTTTTATATTGGCTTTTGTATTGAATCCACTCATATTTTTCTTTAACAATTTGCTAAAGTTCCTTGTTTATTAGGACAGTATAAACTGCCAAATATGGTACAAATATTTCTTCCTAAGCTATCATTTCCCTTTGTCTTTTTACGATGTTTCTTTGTTTTTCCTTTTTTTTGCCATGTAAAATGTTTCAACTATTAAATGTTCAAACATTCTATGTTGATACTTGAGTACCAACCCCACATGCATGCCAAAATGGTGTTATCACTTATTTTTTGTGACCAATGGGTGTAAATTTGTATCTCATTATTACTTCTACTTGCACTTTCTTGGTGATTTTAGACCATTTACTTTCCTTTATTGCAATGCACCGTGTTAGCTTTCTAATTTTCCTGTCTTCTCTCAGAATATCTCTGTCACTTTCTATGTGCCTGACTAGAGGCCTCCTTGCCTATGCCACCACCCTACCTACTTAATAACTTTTTGAACATTGGCATGTTTGAAAAGTTTATACTTTAAAACTAAAGGGCTGTATTTATTCAAAACATTTAAACATTAGTGTCAATGGGGCTTCTAATGAATGTGTAAAGAGTAAGATTTATGATTTTAGCTTCATATTTTAGTATTTATTCAGGTCTTAGGGAAGTTCTGCTTTCCAAAAAAAACAGTCTCTAGTACAATCAAGTATAGTTAAAAGACTTGGATTTTGTTACTTAAAGCTGTCAAACACCATTGTCAGCCTACTTAGTGGTTATATCTCTATGTTGTTATGTCTCTAACCATATAGTAGAAAAAATTTTTTATCTAAAATTACCAGTCTAAAGAAAGGTGATCATTTCCAATCATTTCCTACTGATGAATTCTGCAATGTCATGTGTCTATGTTCACTTTCTCTGTATTTGTCACCACTCCTCTAAAACTTATAAAGGACCTGAACTTTGTGATGGCCCAAGCACTAGTGCCCCACCATGTTGTTGGTGTATTTTCATAGTAAAGTTGTAGCCTAGACAAAAGACCCCAGTAGAAGAGAGTTAGCCCACAGAAGGAAAGGGAAGAGATGTTGAATGTGGTCCTGTGCAGTCAGCCTTGTCCCAAAGAATCTAGTCTTGGTTGAAGGATTTCCTATATTTCAGTTCTATAGATTCATCCATAGCTCTGTTAGCTTTAAAGAGCTTTGGTCCTTTCATTTAAAGTCTCTTTACTTTGACTGGCTGAAGCTGCCTGCTGTCCAGGACTGGGCTTCCCATCCGACTTGACACAGGAAGAAAATGAAGTGGATTTGGGTTCCTGTGCCATTAGTTCTCATTGGAAAAAAAATGTCGACGCCTTGGTTTCCCGGGTATTTTGAGTGGCGTGAGTTGATTTCTCAGGGTTTGATCATTCCTCAGCACTGACAGGAGAGAGTGAGTCTCAAAGCTAAATTCCATATCCTGAAAAGTGGATAGCCTAATCAGTTTACCATGCAGTCAAGTCCGGCCAGTTCCAACACTTGATCTGAAAGCTAATCAAGGATGAAAAGAACAGTAAATCAAATATTCTAATTCTCAAATTTACTCATGAAAAATTAGGGAAATTACATCTTTCTTGTCTCACAAGGATTTTAGTGAGGATTAAATGAACAAATATATGTGTAAACACTTTGAAATATGTATGTTATGCACAAATGTCAGGTATAAAATTGTTGTAAGTTGAGTGTTTATATTTCTTCTAGTCAGGAACATTAGAAATCTCTGGATGGATTATAATATCTACCATTTCTATGAGTTACTATCTGTGAGTAGGACCCTCTACAAAACTCATCTCATTTAAGGAATTTCCATTGCCATACCTCTACCCTTGCCCTAAAAAAAGTTGAAATGGTTCGCTTGATAGATTCTATAAACATGCATCATGATGTTTCCGTTGTCCTTACTTTGAAATATATTTATCATGGGCAATATCCATGGGCCTCATTATCACAAAGCAACAGGAATTGGTAGAAACCCAAGATTGTAAAAGTCTCCACAGCTCTGTGTAAGTATTCTAAAATACCTTCTTAGAGGTTTAAAATAAAGAACTTCAGCTATCATATGACATTTAATTCAGTATAAACTGAAACTGCTGATTTCCATGAACTTATTCTTAAGCCAGTGAAATGTTTTTCAATTCTGTCTTCATGTCCTAACAAAACCAGTAACCTGGGGACCAGTCACTTTTTAAAAATAAAATAATACTAAAGTCATATGCAACATAACTTGATTAAAATCAACTTGTAAATTTAGCTGATAAACTAAATAGATTCATAAAACATCACTTAAAATATTTCTGGGTCTTTCCCTATAATCCTCTTTGTATGTCTTGATTCTTAATCACAGCCTTAAATATAAATTTTTATTCAACTTATTCATTATTTTAATACATATTTATAGACTGAACATGAATCATACTTCAGTGACTATGACAGCTTCTTAGATAGTAAATATTAAGACTAATATCTTAAAACCTATAATATTACTATGGCCCAGGAACTATTCTAAGTTAAATAGAATATTAATAGAATAATAAAATAGAAATTTTTCTATTTTAAATAGAATCCTAATAACAACCCTATGAGAAGATACTATTACATGGGGAAGCTGAGACACAGAGAGCTTGAGGACATACCCACAGTCACACAGTAGTAAGTGTTTGAGCCAGGCTTTGAACACAGAAAGTCTGTCTTCAGTGTCCAAACATTGAACAGTCCTGCCTTTGTGAAGCTCATTATATGTGCCATCAAATGATCATCTACAGAAATAATAGTAACTAGTTTTATAAGCATGAACAGAAAGATGCATCCAGGAAAGCTCTCTTTATCCATAGTTTAGATGACATTTATAAAAGTAAATCGTTCATCATGGACTTGAAACAATAAATTAAATATCACTCAATCAATTCTGTTCACTGTCTTTATAAAAAATTCATATATCCATCTTACAAAAACATAATTAGTGCAAGGTTAAAAAAATAATATTACTGTTTTGGTTTGCTAAAATGGCTGGAATGCAATATACCAGAAATGGAACAGCTTTTAAAAAAGAGAATTTATTAAGTTGCAGGTTTACAGTTCTAAGGCCATGAAAATTAAGGCACAACAAGAGGTTACCTACATTCAAGAAAGGCTGATATCATCCAGAACACCTCTGTCAGCTGGAAAGTCACCTGGCTGGGATCTGTTGGTTCCTTGCTCCTGGGCTTTATTGCTTTCAGCCTCTGTTTCCAGTTGTTTCCTCTCTAAGCATCTGTGGGCCTCCACATAGCCCCTCTGGGGCACAACTCTGGGTTCTGGCCTTCTTAGTATCTCATGGGAAAGCACTTAGCAACATCTGCTGGGCCCTGCATCTCCAAATATCTGGTTCTCATTTTTGGCCCTGAAGCAACTATTCTCTGAGTGTCAACATCTGAGTTTCTCCAAAATGTTTCCCCTTTTAAGGAACTCCAGCAAATTAATCAAGCAATCAAGACCCACCCTGAATAGGTGGAGTCACATCTCCATTTAATCAAAAGGCCACACCCACAACTGGGAGTACCACATCTCCATGGAGGTAATCTAGTCAAAAGTTTCTACTCTATAATATTGAATCAAAATGAGAAGAAACAGCTGTCCCCACAAGATTGGATCAGGATTAAAATATGTCTTTTCTGGGGTACATAATAGTTTCAAATTGGTGCAATTACTAAATGTATTTCCATTGTTTTTGATTCAGAAAAATGGAGTCTGTCTTTTAAAAATAAGTTCAAAGGAGCCTCTCTGATGGCCAATATTGTTATCTCTCTAATCTTCCCAACTTCACCACTGACCATTATTTTACTTCTATAGGAATGAGGGAAAAGAGTGATCGGAGGTGGCAAGAGATTCCCTGCCCATATATATTTATATATACATTCTAGCAGCTAGTCACAGCCTAGAATGCCAGAATAACTTACCCTGATTATGGCACTCAATTTCCAGGATATCTGGATATCTGAGATGAATTGTCTTACTGTTGAGAAATATTCTTCGTAAATTTTCCAGATATTATCCACAGATAATTTATTTGTACAATGTGCTTATTGATTGGCATTATAGTGTATATTACTATATCAGAGGTGCCTATAGATTCCTAGACTTGTCTTTAGGGAATGAATGAGTCTTCAGATGCCTAATTTTGGCCAAGAGAAATAGTGTTAAGGCCTGCGATACTCTCTAAACAGAACTGGGTCGGGCCAGGGACCGGGGGAGATCTGAGAATCATCACTGTGCCAAATTCAGGGAGCAGATATTAAAGAGAGGGTGGTAAGAGTGAGGGTGATTTGTTGAAGGGACAGTTCTGAAGACGAACATCTATATTCTGCTTTTCCCTCAGCCTGAATTTGTTATTGTAGTTTCTTTGGCAAAATATCTATTAGTCCCAGGGTCACACACTCATAGCCTGTGACCTGAAGTCAGCCCACAGATGAGTCTTTTGGCCCATGGTGTTGGAAATGGAATCAAACATGAATGCTGTCAAACAGGCTTTACAACCCGCTTTGCTTAGGCCCTACCAGTGGAGAACCCCTCTCCTTGATTCATGTGGGTTTCCTACTAGGTTCCTGAAATCATTTGAGTTTGCAACTCGTTTAGGATTTTCAGTGTCCAAAGAACTTCTATACCCCAAATGTTGGCCATACTTTTAGTCTATTTCAAAAGTTCTCTTTGTCTATTGCCTGTTTTATTAGGCTCAGGACTGTGAATTCATGCTGTTTTACATATACGCTCCTCAATTAATGCAGTAATCATGTGAAAACCTTGGTGAAGAAATGTCACTGTGCATCTTTGCAAAACCTGAAGGTTACTGAATGCCAAAAGCACATAGTCAGAAGCTGCTACAGCCAGGCCCTTGCTTTAGTAATACAGTATGTGTTTTGGACATGTCAGTATGGCTTAAGGATACTGGGCTTTTCTAGAGGCTTCTCATTCTTTTGACATTCTGGGGGCAGCAAGTTGTATTCTAAGTGTAATATTTTCACAGTGCTGGAAGCATCTATTTCCCCACTGTCTTTGAGAAAATAGGGCATTAAGATCAAACAATGATTTTTGCTCATGTTTCCACTAGAGGATATGTAGGAAGCTTAATCTTGTGATAATGGTGAATCAAGACAATAAATGGTATTAATAAGGGAATAATAACAACAACAATTTCCACCATTTATTGGCCTCTCACTCTATGTAAAGCACAGTGGGAGGGGCTTGTCATCTCCCTATCTTATAACCCTGTGTGGCATTATTGTTCCCATTTTACAGGTAATAACATTGAGCTCAAGGAGGTCACACAAAAAATAGCTCACTTGCTTTTAAAGATCATCTTCTCCCACCATGTTGCTCTGTACCCCCTCTCATCTGCCAGAGGAAAAGGTCACAAGTACTGAAGATGATTCACAGCTGTCCTCTGAGGCCTTCTAACAGACAGTAGGTTCTGTCAAGGCCAGAGCACTTCAATTCTGGCCTGGTTCCCTCTCTGACTCTTCTACAACCGTCTCTGAGGACCAAGAGAGAATGCTTGACTGTTTGGGAAGTCCTAGACCACTGTATTAGTTTCCTACTACTGCGGTAGCATTATCACAAACTAGCGACTTAAAACGACACAAATTTATTATCTAACACTTCTGGAGGTCAGTCTCAAAACACTAATGGCAAGATGTCAACAGGGCCGACTCCTTCTGGACACTCTAGGGGAAAATGCATTCTTCTGCCTTTTCTAGCTTCTAAAGGCAACATGCATTCCTTGGCTCAGGGCCCCTTCTCAGGGTGCCATTATTCAGATCTTCAGCCCTTCCATCATCACATCTCTTTCTTCTACCCTCCTGCTTCCCTCTTATAAGAGCCCTGTTGGTTGTGTTGTCCACACCCAAAAAAGCCAGGATAATTCCCATCTGAAGATCCTGAGCTTAATCATATATGCAAAGTTCTTTTACCATATAAGTTAACATTCACAAGCTCTGGGGATCAGAAAGTGGATATCTTTGAGAGCCCATTATTCAGCCTCCCATGGCCACTGACGTGATGACTTCTCCATCAGCAATGTCACCCCGCCTTGGGCAGCTCAGGAATGCCCCAGCATACAGAGTTCTTACATGAGGTTCCTCAAAGCAAGAGTGTGAGTGATGAAATCAATTTGTGCTTGATGGGTAATCTATCAAGCAGGTTGCAATTTGGTGGTCCACAGTCTGTCTAGAGTTGATAAGGATGTGTGAGCAAAAAGATGGTGCTGGAGATCAGAATTTGGCTGCCAGCCTGACCGCTGGCAAGATGAGTAAGCAGAAACAAAGCAGTCACTGAGAAATGGAGGAGAATCTTGGTTCCTGACTTCCCAGCTTCCAGTCACAATTAACATGAGACTTGGCTGTTTTGCAATGTTCTATAAAATTACCTTTTGCATCCTCACGACAACTTTTCCCCTCTGCTGTTAAATGAGAGATGATATCTGTTCCATATAACTAAACAGCTTACCTGGAATGTTGCCTTCACCCAAGGACTCTAGCATGACAGTGGAATTTAATGAGGGAAGGATTCTGGAAACTGAGAATTCTGTCTGCTTCAGGCACTATAGTTTCCAGTGAGGGTCATTCTAAACGGAATTGGGACTTAACATTTTTTAAAGTGGCTCTTCTTGGTTCCTTAAATTCTGAATGGAAAAACAGTAATGGCAATTCCTGGTAAATATTTCTATCTATTATGAAACAAAGAAACGTGATAGCTAAAGGTTCATTAGAATCATTGGACTGAAAAGAATGTCAATTAAACAAAAAGAAGCTATTAAAATGTAATTGGACATTTTAGGAATCAGTTTGCTAAATTTGAAAAGATAGCATGCTTAGTTTTAGAAAATGCTTCCTGGAATAGCTTCCTTCAAAGTGTATATAATCTTTATAAAATAGCCTCAGCATCAATTTTTTATGAGTTAAAAAGTATGCTAGAGGATAAAAGCAGAATAATAAATGCATCGTTACATAAAAGTAGGACAGTCATAAATCATTTATGACTTCTTTGCTCATCAGGGTTTGGTTTTTTGTATCTTAATTGAAAACTGGTGTGGCTAGACTGTTGAAAAAAGTAAATTGGTTATTGTGATAGCAGACAACTTTCATTAGGGCATTAATTAATTTTCGGAGGCTGAGAGCTTGGTGTGTAAACATACTTAAACAATACTATTGAGTCACGGGATTTTATTTAATTATAAACCTCTTCTTGTCAGTGTACATTGTTTATATTTTATTTTAATTTTGATCCATGCTAGCTCGTCACAGTATAAATTTATGCTGGCTACGATTGTATAGAAAAGCAGAAAGTAGAGTTGGGCCCCAAGTATGGAATAGAAAAATTGAGTGAGAAGAAGACATTCTACAGCAACCTTGACACAAGCTCACTCTTCCTTCTTTTTATGTCTTATTTGCTCATCAATTGCTATGGTCAATTCAGAATTGTTTTAGATCCCGAATGAGAGGCTATTATAAAAAGAGAAATTGATCTTTTCACACACACACATTAAGGAATAGATTGGATGGCCAGTGTACATATTTATCAAATAATTTCTTCAACGTATTCAATGTTTACACTATGAATTTCCTGAACCCCTTAGCTCCCTCCTTTAATAAAAAGGATGATGTCTACTAGTTATTGAACATTTAATAGCACCATGTATAATCCTTACAACAACTCTGTAAAAAAGGCATCATTATATTCTTTGACAGATAAGGAAACTGAGGCTCAAGTAGGTCACCAGTGGGTAATTTGTCCACGGGCAACAGAGCTATTCAGTACAGAAGGTGGGACCCAAATGTGTGGAGATGTGGCTATAAGTAAACCCTGGAGAATTTGCCTGAGATCTTGTAATTTTTTGCACTCAGCTTCGCTTTTCCCTGGCAACTGTGGACAATTGTCCTAATTTCTCCACTACGAATCGTAAACTCTGTCATGCTGGCTGTGGTTTGGTGTGGGAAAGAAGTGTCTGGCCGTGAGCAGTTCTGATATATGTGCCGTGTGACCCTACCCTCTGTGCCAGATGTCTTTCTCCTTAAAATTCCTCCTTAAAAGAGCATGACAGTATAAGGATTACTCCAGTCTGAACTCAAGTTTACAAACATTTTAAAATCCAAATTCTATTCCTTAAGGGCTAGATTAGGAAGGCAGTAGCCAATTAAAACCACCTGTTTATGTCCACAGTACTGTGCTTGAAAGAATCCTCATATAAAGAGACTGATGGCCTTTTAACAAGAGCATAACTCCCATAGGCAGATGACTGTAATTTGGGATGGGAAGAATGGATACATCTGGTTATCCAGCCCGAGGACTCAACAAAAGTCTCCTTGTGATCTGAGTTCAACGCAACCCAGAGCACAGCCTTAACTGCGATCAATCCCAATCATTCCATGAGGCTTGGGAAATTTGCATGGATGCCTTTGGAATTAAATCTGCGAAAGGTTATTTGGAACAGAAAAGCCTAACTTTCATAGAGCTTCATAGATTTCACAATCTGACTGATGACCTCTATAAAAGCTTACCCTGTTTTCCATATGCTAAGCAATTTCTCAAGCTCAACTTCCTAGACAGCATATAAAAAAAAGTTAGGGAATTTGAAAATTAAATACTTATCAATTCTAGGAATGGGAAGGATCACACGTGAAACTAATTTTACGGAAACCCATGACAAGGAAATGGTTTAACCATAAGGTTAACGAATATCCTCAGAGACCATGCTGTGAGCCCCTTTGTCTTTCTCCTTTGCTGGCATTTTCTCCCCATGCATGTATCCCACCTCGCCCTCCCTTCTGGGCCAAGGGGATCATTTTCCATGGAGCTTCCTGATAACTGTTGGCATTAATCTTGCCTTACTCTTAATCCTAATGCACAGGCTTGCATTCATTTATTCAACAAATATTTATTGAGCGTTTTTAATACACCAAATTTGGGGATCCCAAATTTAAAAATCTCTGCTCTCCTATCTTCTAACAGAGGAAGACAGGCTATAACCCACAAATATGTGCAGACTATTGTAAGCAGTGAATGCTAGAAAAAATGAAATAGAGTAAGGGAATAGATAGTTTTACAAATAGGTAGTCTAGAAATATTTCTAGAAACTATCTAGAAATAGATAGTTTGCATAAACTGGTCAGACCTCAGTTAATAGTTCCCAGTAGTTATTATATTAAGTATTCATTAAGTGCTTTTTTGATTTTATGTTTTGTTTCACGTGTCTTAACCTCCCTGATTAGTCTGTATTGTATGTTCCTTATGAGAAGAAGCTACATCTTACATTTATTTTTACATCCCTGTAAATACTACATAGAGCTGGTTTCCAAGGGAAGACAATAAATATTGCTAGTTGATAAATTCAAATCTAATCTCGGAATATCCATAGGTAAGTGTGAAAATAAATAAATAAATCATGGAGCACCTAAAAAAGGTGTATTTCACTTTAAGGTAGAATTTTCCAAAACATGCAAACCAAAATATCTGTAAGTGAAAGTGGACTTTCCAATCGCATATAGTAGTTTCAGAAATGCCTGAAACTGTTTAACTTAAATTGACAGTGATTACGAACTCTTTAGGTTTTCTGTGCCCCTAGCCTGATTTGTTATCAGACAACAGTCTATTGTCAAGAAACAATAAAATTGAGTAAGTTCTTGCTTTTTAAGTTATGATTCTATTCTCCTGACTCCTTGGGATAGATCCTGTTCACATTAATTAGGCTTTAATATTTGGGGACAAACTCCCTGTTATGCATTCATAGACAATCTCACAAGGGGCCAGCAATGTTCATTTTGTATGGATTTCACAAGTTTACCCTAGTTATTAACCAGTTTCCTCCCACTGCTGCCAACACCCGTCCCCCAAATATGTTAGCATATTAATAGAGCTCTTTCCTGGCTTGTTTTATGCAAGTTAAACTAATTACTGAGTACTACATATTCTACAGTCACAAAGGCAAGCAGCTTGAAAAAGTACCTACCCTCACTCTCTCCACATTTTCAGTTTCCATTCACCCTTCATCTACTAGAGTATGAAACCAACCCCTACCACTCCAATGAAACAGTTCTTATAAAGGACACAATGATCTCATCAACTGCTCTGGAAAATGCACACTCCTTGTGTGACTGTAGACTTTGGCACTGTTGACTTTTTCCTTCTTCACGGACACTCTCTTCTGATTTTTCTACTCCCTCTCTGTCTGCTTTATACGCCTGTATTCTGTCAGTGTCTATATAAAGTCCTTTCTTTTTAGTCTATGTTGTCTGTCCAGTCAATATCATCTTCACTTAAAGGGCTACCCCAAATCTGTCAGATTCTGTCTAGAGTTCCAGAACCAACCGCCATTAACCATTGCATGGCCTTTTGACCATTTTATATGTATCTCCCTTCAAATGTAGCATAGGTAGCTCATGTTTAATAATTTGACAACTAAATCCCACATATTTCCTCCTGTCTCCTCTCTTGTTATTTCCTATATTTGGTGAACGACGACAATATTTACCCAGTTGTCCAAGCCAAGCTAAAGAGTGACACTTAGATGCTCTCTTGTTCACTTTCTGAGGTAAATCAAGCCCCAGTTCTAAATAATTCTAGTATACATGCTCTTTGCCAACCCAACTGAAATTGCAACGTTTAGAGATTTATCATTTCTTTCCTTGTTTAGAGCAGTAGCCCCTAAACTGGCATCTTTGTCCCCAGGTATAATCTCCATTGTCACTAAAGTGATCATTCTCACAGGCAAATCTTCAGTGGTTCACCATCAGTGCTGCTTACCAGGCCACACAGCCCTTCATTCAACATCTTGGCCCTGGAAACACATGTCCAACCCCCTCTCCATTTAGTCTCACTTATGTTCTCTGTACTCTGTTTGAACTGAAAACTACATATGTCAGAGAATTTATTATTCTTATTCTTATCTCCCCTCTTGTATATACTACTGCTTCTGCCTCATTGTCCTGTAATTGCTGGCATGTCTGTCTTCCCAGCATACATGGTACTAGTTAGATACAGGAGCTATGTTTTTTCAACAGTATATTCTCAAAGCCTGGTACAATGCCTAGCATATAAGTGCCTGAAAATATTTGTATTTGAATGAACAAATTAATGACAGTGAACCAAGAATGAGTCCCAAAGATTAAAAGAAAAAAAAAACAGCTTAGTATGTCCTCATCTAAGTTCTTCTAAAACAGTTGGCTGAAGAAATACAGGAGAATAAAATACTGGGGAGTAAAAAGTGCTGTGGGTTGTTGGTGAAAATTTTTCTCTATTTACTAAAGTGCACAGATTTTCTTTTTATTACAAGCGACTTCTGAAGATCATCCCAAACTACCCATAATAACTTCAACTGTAGCAAAAGAGTCTCTGTATAAGTAGGGCATTGGGGGTTACAAAGCATGTTGCTTTGTGGAGACTTTGTGCAGTGCTTTGTTGCTGTTAAAATGGAGTTTGGCCTGAGAGCCTTAAAAAATAATTCCTTATTCTCAGATAGTACCTTAAAGTTTCTAAAGAATTTTCACACCCTGATTTTGTTTGGTATTCAAAGTAACTGAATGACGTAGGAGCTATTCAAGGCAAAAATGGTCATCTTTTAATATACAACATAGGCTCTGAAAGACTATGAGGCTTGCCTTGGCTCACAGTTACTGTGTAGTAGAGCTGGAGATCAAATGTAGGAATTCTCGCCACTAAACTCATGCTCCTTCTCTCAATCCTTGATGCTGCTTTGGTGGTTTCTGTCTGCAGGGTTCATGGACCTGTATGTTATTCATTGCTGCTTGGCTCAATGTGCATGGTCTCAAGATAAGGTCAAGGCCATGGATGTTGTAAGAGTTCCCTCACTTCCAAATAGCTTTTTTTCAACAGCCTTCTCAGGTGCCCTAGCTGAGAATGGAGCTGCCCTTGCTATTAACACCAGCAAACTCTTTCATTGACTTTATATAGTGATTATTGCTCTCAGGTTTATATCTAATTCTGTACCTGGTGATTTTAGGAGTCCAGGTTTCTGGATATGGAAAAAAAAAATTAAATAAAAAAATAAGGATAAACTGATAGTCTTTAATTCTGCACACAGAACTAAAGTATTTAGCATATCACTTACAGAATAATTTTCTTAGCCCAGATTTCTCTATACCAGATGAAATTCAGCAGTGTGTGTCTGCTTTGTTTGGATTTCACAGTGCTTTAAAAAGCACTTAGAATTTGGAAGACTTTAGTCAGATTTCCGCACTCCTCAATTTGACCAAGGCCCCGTCATAAGTCATTTACTTTACATTTCTGGCTTCAGAAGATATTTGAGTTTACAAATCCTGCTTATTTTAATATTCTTGACTGGACAAAAATAACAGCTAACATTTATCACACACCTTCAAAATGCCAGACACTGTTTCCAGTTTACAAATATTAGTTCATTTAATCTTTTTAACAATCCTATCTGATAGAAACTATCAGATCATCCCAATTTTACAAATGAGGAAACAGAGGTACCGAGAGTTAATTAACTTGTCCGGCCACACAGCTGGTAAGGGGCAGACCTGGGACTCAGATGCAGACAGACTGGCTCCAGAGCCACGTAATTCACCTCCATGCTCTGGTTCCTGGAAACAAGGTTAGAGTCGGTGCTGTCCATAAAAGGAAGTGGGCAAGAGATGATTGGTTAGTAAGCATCAAAGGAGGTCAAAGCTTAGTTCTTCTAAATGAAAATAAGGCTAGGCAGCCTTTGAATAAATGATCGAGAGTGCATTAAGTGTGTACCTCTTTAGATATTGAAGACTCTGGGGTCCCAAAGAAGATGTATTTATTGCTTCATTCAAAAAGAGGGCACATGGCATAAAATGGCCCACGAAATCTAATGAATGCAGTCTGCCTCCTGGCACTTTGGTTTTAAAAATGTAGATTAGTAGATTATATTGGCAAGAGCAGAGCTGGCTTCGCTCTTCATTTTCCATCTTAACAATTCCACTCCTCTTTGCCAGCCCTCAATATTGCTCAGTGTCACACAGTGAATAAATATGATTTCAGAAAACCCTTACCAGTCAAATCGGGGAGCTGTATGTGGTAAATGGGAAGGGGAAGGGAGTGTAATTCTTTCTACTATGTGTAACTTTGAAATAATTATTTCATTTTTGACCTGTATGCAGTTTTAGGATATGGAAGAAGACATCTAAATTCAGATCTTCATTAGCTTTTAAGTTGGCTAAACCACTATTCTAAGTCTTATAATAGTAATGATGACATTTTAACTAATGGCTTCTCAGAGGCTGGTTGTTGAATTCCTCTGATACATCTTCCACTTTTGGTCATACATAATGAGTGGAACATTTCCCAACTGGACACTTCATGCTCCTTATCTTTCCCACTTGTTTGTCTATAGTATATTTTTTCATAAATATATTGACCAGTGTTTTTTATTTTTTTAAAGACATTCTGGCTAACTTGGCTCCTATAGCAAGCCTGGGACCCTACAGCTATTAACACCAAGTTGGAAAAAAATCCTGGGGTGAGCACAGTAGGATCCCAAAACCTGGTACAAGAAGCAAAGGCAGATTCGAAGTTAGACCAATGTCAGGTGTCTGGGCAGAGACTAAAAATGAATAAAGGTGGATGGAAAGGTCAGAATCTATGGACAAATCTCGGGGATGGGATGTGGTCAAACAAGGAACCAAGGTGTATTGCTTAATGATTAAATGTGTGTTTGGAGTCAAATCTGGAGTCCTGCCCTTCTTATTAGTACTGTGACCTTGTGCAATGGTTATATTTTTAATCAGAGCGTGCAATGGTTGAGAACTAGATCCTGCAATAAGATTGCTTAGGTTTGAATCTGATTCCCCACCACCACCCATGTGACATGACCAGGTTATTTAGTTCTGTTATATCACAGATGAGAGGCAAGGATGTGAGGACTGAGTCAGTTAATATAGGAAAAGCCCTTAGGACAATGATATCAGATAGTAAGCACAAGCAAATGTTATCATTAGTACTAATTTTTTGTGTTCCTCTTCCTCCTCTATAAAATGAAAGACAAAGGGATGCTATAAGGAAAAAATAAAGTTTGGAAAACCTGGCACATAATGAGCCCCTAAATGGTCCTGATGATTACCAGACATATAGAAAAGAATTTTTACTAAGGTAATCTCCATGGGGACAGAACATCTTTTGAAAGCCCCAAAACCCTGCCCACAAATAATAAAACATATACTCCAAGTTCAGTCTGTAAGAGAGAGAATCTTCTAAGACTATGAAGTAGAAGAAAATTTGAAGTCCTAAATTCAATCTGCTCTTTGTATAAACAAAGCCACAGAAGCCCAGAAATATTAGGAAATTTGCACAAAGTCACACAACTAGTTTGTTACAAATCTGGTCCTTGAACTCAATTACTTGGACTTCTTATCTGGTAACTCTTCTACAATAACATGCTAATGTTACCTCTTCTAAATTCTCAGTCTGTCTGTCACTTCTGCTTGACTGATTTAAGCCCCAAGAAGGGGCTTAGCTTAACTTCAGTACGTAATCAATTTCTCCTGAGTAGGTATCTAATTGCTATTTGATGAGTGCCGAGTACTCTGGTAGTAAGAATAAAAAGGATAATATAATATTAATCAGGAAAGGAATATGCTAACAATACAGGTTATGGTCATAGCTACTATGTCGCTTTTAAAATATTTTAACTCTAAAATTCTCTGGTGCATTTTTCCTTTCTGTAATTGAGAGTCTCTTGTTAATTTTATATCTCTTTCAACATGTATGCAAACCATTGAGTTCTCATTGGTGTGTAATTTTATATGTATTTACCAAATAAATTATTTTAATAATTGGTTTGTCATTAATCTAGCAACTCATTTTGACACTTGATGAATTTTCCAATCTTCTACATTTTTCTAGTTTTCCTATTTGCCAATCGGCTTTTGATTTTCACTTGAAAAGCATTTTAAAGCATCAAGTTTGATCAGGTCAATTTAAGCTCCCACACATGCTGTAGCTCTCTTGCCTTCAGACACCACACTATCTTTCTTCCTTCCAGAGCATTGTCTTTCATCAGAGAAATTTAGTACTACAAGTAATTTTAAGCCTCAGCATACATAGTAGTCCCGGAACCATGACACTAAAAGCTAATGATCGAGCACAAATTATGTGGGAAAAAAATGATAAAGTGAAATTTTGAATTGAAAAAATGAAAATTTTAATAGTCAAACATAATACTCCCAGATGGCTGCTGCTTTCTTTTCTATTTGCCACATAGTAATAAAATAGTATGTCACCAATTCCAAGATGCACTTTTTTGCAATTTAATATCTCTATCAGAGTGCGTTTGAAAATTGATGACCTCTTGCATTTGTAATAGGCATTTTTCTGTATCAGAGCAATACAGAAAATGACAGAGCACTTTATAATGAAGAGCATCTTCAATATGATGAAATACAGCCATAGAAATATTTGTGAGTATTATGTGCTGGTCATTCTTCCAAGTAAGTACTTTACACATATTAACTTCTTTAATCTCTACAACATTCCTACAAGGTGACTTCTGTTATTCCCCTCTTTTTAAATTGGGAAAACAGAGGCAGATGAGCTGTTTGGTAAGTTACCTAAGGTCTCACAGGTAAAAAGAGGGGGAGCTGGTATATGAACTCAGACTCCTTCCCCAGGCTGTGCTCTTACCCACACCTAATACATTTGTCTTGTGATCCCATGGAGGATCTTAGACGATTTTCTTGTTGCCATCACTTGGTTTGTCTTTTAGAATATTTTCCCACCTTCCATGAGCTCACAGTAATATCCATTTTCATTTTTGGTATTATTTGTGTTTCAGTCTAGGCATTTTACCAGAGGGTCATTATTGGAGACAGGGCAAATGCAGCAGTTAAACACACCATCTGTGGAACCAGAAACTGCCTTAAGTTCAAATTCTGATTTTACCACTCATTAACCCTGTTTCCTCATTTAAAAAATAGGAGCTTATTGTTTTTAAAGCCCAATTCATAGCATTATTATGATAACTAAATAAAATGACTTAGGTTCAAAGTGCTTAGAGTAATACCTGAATATAATGAGCACTCAAAAGATGTTGGTTATTCACTCTGCAAGTAAAATTATTACCCTCCCTCCCCCCCACACACACGGGACGTGATACCCAGAAGTGTAACTCTCCCTGGCAACATGGGACATGACCCCCAGGGATGAGACTGGCCTTGGCATCATGGGATTGGTAATGAATACCTGACCAAAAGGGGGAAAAGAAATGTAGCCAAATAAGATATCAGTGGCTAAGATTTCAAATAGAGTTGAAAAGGCTATTCTGAAGGTCACTCTTATGCAAGCTTCAGCTAGATATTGCTAATTGCAGTGGTATGCCAAGCCCCAACCAACAGTATACCTGTAAACCTAAAAGAACACCCAGCACTCTAGCTGAGACTCTACAAAAGTTTCACTTGCTAAATTTATTTTTTTTTTCAGAAACCTAAAGCCTACAGATTGTCCCCAGACCAGATAATCCCTAAAACCGAGAGGTAACAGTTTCTCCAAGAACAGCAACCAGTTGCAGCCCCTTACTCTATGTGCTGGTTTGAAACTGTTGTGTACTCCAAAAAAGTCATGTTTTTTAATCTTCATTCAACATTGTTGGGTGGGATCTCTTTGACTAAGTTGTTTCCATGGAGATGTGAACCACCCAATTGTGGGTGGGGCCTTTTGATTAGGTGATTTCCGTGGAGATGTGTCTCCACCCATTCAAGGTGAGAGGGAGGAGTTGTAACAGAGAAGATAGGATTTAACAAATGAGTGTGACTACTGAATCACTACATGATATTTCTTTTTAGTCTCCAGTGTCTTTGAGTAGCTGGAAGTAAATACCTGAAATTGTGGAACTGTAACCTATACCATACTTTGGAATTTGTTCAATAACTACTTGTTGAAATATACTTTGAAAATTTATCACTTTTTTGTATATTTGTTATATTTCACAATAAAAGATGTTAGTCATTATTTATGAAATCACAATATATAGAGATGAAGCAAAAGGAAAAGGAATGCAGTTGGAAAACGTCAGGAGGAAATGCTCAAAAAAGTTAGCCATTTATTTTTTTCATAGATTCAACAATATATATATTGAGGTGGTGGTTTGCAGAAAGCAATGTAAAGGCAGCATCTCCCTTCTTATAGCTCAAGGTCTAGAGAAGAAAGGCACCTGACAAAATGCTTTTGTGTTCTGAAAAGGGCCTGGTACTGATTTGAAGGATGGTAATGGATGGATGAGAAATACATTAGTTCATCTTCCCAATGGTATAGAGGTGCAGACACAGCTCTGAGTGCTCGGAAGAGGGTGCGGTTACTCTCAGCTCAGATACATTTCAAGAGATTCATTTACCAAATATTTAAGAGCCTACAATATACTGTCATTGGGATACAGAGATAACCCATCAGCCCTGCTCTGAAGAATCTTGCTTTTAGAACTTATTTGTGATCAGATATAGAAATTAGTGATGGGAAACATCATTAATGAGTGAGGCTGTCATTTTAGCAGTAGGACTGGAGTCAGCCAGTTTATTATTCCGGGCAAGCTGGCTCTAAATGGCTGCTTCTGTGCTGCTCGCTCTTAAAGTAGATGCAGAATTACTGTTTTCCCCAGAAAGAGATTTATTACTGTACCTAAATATTTCAAATAAATTTCAAATTCGTGAGAACAGAAAAACTCAGATGAATATTTTGGTGAAGGCTTAACTAAAGCAATTGCATTTATAGTTCAGGCAACTGAGTGTTCTCTATTTGTTTGTTTGCCATTCCCTCTGATGAATGATTTTGCTAAATAGAACAGATCTTAATTTGTAGCCAAGAAGGTCACATGTTTCTGCTTTACTAAGGCAAGCAAATTCATCTTGACAGTCTAATTTGAGTCAATTAAAGAAAAATACTGGAAGGTACTCATTAAATATATATTAAAGAATTACATGAAAGAAATCTTGCTAAAATCTCCTAATTAATAATTATTGTCTATGGTCTATTACATATAAGCATGTATGTGTATATGAAGTTTTTTATGGAAAAATGCACGTAAATGTCCCAAAAGCATTTAAAATTAGACCATGAAAACAAAACCCTCTTGCTTTTGCTTATTTCATCCACCAGATGTCCCTCTTCTCAAACTAGGTGACATGTCCTACTCAAAGAGGTGCCATGCTAGTTTAATGGAAGAAGTTGGGAGTTAAGAGAAATAAAACCCACACACAAAACCAACTCTAATTTTTGGCAGCTATAAAATGAGACCTCAGAAATGAAGGAACCCTAGCAGCTATTAGTCTAACCATTCTTTCTAGGGTCAGATTCTCTCCATACCTTCCTTGCTGGTTTATTGATAAAATAAACTGACTATTGATAAAATCTGCCGCAATGGGAAAGTCAGTTCCATCTGAAGTACGCGGTCCATCCCTGCTAGGCTGGGCCTAATGTTCTTACTTCGATCAGAAATCTCACTCTTGTACCTTCCACCTACTGTTTCGATTTATGCTCTCGGAAATTACATGAATCATACCTAATATTTTGATTCCAAATAATTCATCAGCTATTAAGTTTCCCCTGAGTATTTTTTTCTCCACACTAAATGTGCTGTGTCCCCAATGTTCACTCACGAGTCGATTGTTTGGAGTAATGGACATATTTGCACATAAACAGAAAATTATAAATGGTGTTTACAGCTGTAGGCTAGATCACAAAATTGTCTTTAACATATCAAGACGAAGGGGTCAAAGTTTTCTATATTGAATAAGTATCTATAAATTACCTAATTGGTAATTCCCAGTAGAGATTATTTAATTTATTAATTGTGGTTGGTGGAATGAGCACTACACAGAAATTCACGAAAATTATTTTCCCAAATTAAAATCATAATCCTAAGCATCTATTGCACATTACGCCCCCGTGTTTTGATGAAACTTTGTCACCTGAATTGTAAATAATTATTTTACATTATTCAAAATCTTTTAGAGTAACCAAAGTGATTTCATCCATAAATTATCAGATAATTTTCTAATCTGATCATTGCCATTTAATATCCATTAATCTGCATGAAACAGCTGAACGACAGCAACAAAAAAATATCCAGAGGGAATAGTATTGAGAGGATGAAATTTGGTAACAGAACCTGGTAATTATTGCAAATGGGGATTACTCAGCACCAGCACAGCTGTCTATACTGCAAGTCATTATATTTTATTTTTAGAGTGGTGTGATGGTTGGTTTAGGTATAAACTGAGTCAACATCTGAACTCTATCCTAATTATAAAGGCATTCTCCATCACTATATGTAATATAAATATGGTGGGCCTTTCTTGTATCACATTATAATGACCTTTATGACACACTTAGTTCTAGGTAATAATAAATTATGTTCATGTCCATATAAAATAGTTTTCTCTGCAAAATCCTAGGCAAAAGATAAAGATGATCCTCCAAAGTCAACTGAGTGCAAATTATTTTCACTGAAAATCATTATGTTTATCATTATGTTTATGCAAAGCAAGTAACACAAATGACATGTTACAGCTATTTCTAAACTTGTTCTTTGCAAAAAATAAAAAATAAAAAAAAAATAGAACAAATGCTTTTAAAAATGACAATCCAGCAAAGTGTCCCAATTCCACTGAGTCTTTCCATAACCTCTAGATGTCCATTTGGTACTTCAGGCCACAGGAGCCTAAAATTCAGAAGTACCCTGTAATTAAGGCTTAGGTTTGTGGGATGAATTAACCCAAAGCTCATTATTGACAATCTCAGTAATTGGCATTTCATCTTTTGGTGAGGCAGGACCAAGAAAGATCTTTAAACTTGGTTAAAATGAAAAACTGAGGGTAAGAGCGTGGCTCATTTCATCATTCCAGAAGCTATGATGAGATAGAAGGAAATAATTACAAAGCTGCAACCTCCAGATCCCACATTTTAGGAGGCAATTTTACGAACCATTTGAAATGTCCATGCCAGTCAAATTGACGCTATGCTATAATTGATCTTTAACATGGACACATTGGACCTGAGATTTTGATTATGTTTATGATTTGAACATAATCCTATGCACTAACAATAAATGGTAATGAACTAATGATTATTGAGCAGCTTCTCTAAACTAGGCAAAGTGTTGAGCACATTCCATGTGTTGTATTTAATCATCACAACACTCCCATGATATAGGCACTAGTGTTACACCTATTTTATTCTAATAAATTGTGACCGAGCAAGGTTTCTCCCCAAAACGCTTGCACTTAGTCCCTTCTGTCTGGACTCTCTATTTCTGTTCTTGGCTTTCTAGGTTACGCCCATATGGCCATTCATATAACTTCTGGACTCACAGCAGAGTACTGGATTTCTGGCTTCTTGGGCATTTTAGCCAATGAAGACCACGATGTAGTTGAAGTATTTCTTAAAGGAAACTGTTCTAGTTTGCTAGCTGCTGGAATGCAACACACCAGCGACAGACTGGCTTTTATTAAAAGGGGATTTATTTTATTAGTTCTTCAGAGGAAAGGCAGCTAACTTTCATCTGAGGTTCTTTCTTACGTGGGAAGGCTCAGGGTAATCTCTGCTGACCTTCTCTCCAGGAATTTGGGTTCCAACAACTTTCCCTGGGGTGATTCCTTTCTGCGTCTCCAAAGGCCTGGGCTGAGCTGCAAGTGCTGAGATGAGGAATGCCAAGCTGCTTGGGCTGTGCTACGTTGTGCTCTCTCATTTAAGCACCAGTCAATTAACTCAAACGTCATTCATTGCAGTAGGCATGCCTCCTAGCCGACTGCAGATGTAATTAGCAACAGATGAGGTTCACATACCATTGACTCAAGTCCATAGCAACAGAACAAGGTGCCTTCACCTGGCCAAGGTGACAACTGAATCTAACTACCACAGAAACTATAGGCTTCTTATATTCATGAACAAGTGCATGCATGTGTGTGCACATGTGTGATAAAGACATTTAATTCAGAATGAACACAGGAATCAACAGGAAGGGATATGTTAAGCACTCTTGGCAATGCTCTATGCCAATAGATGAAGCTTTTAAATGTGTCCTCTTGTGATTCTGACTTTTCAGTCTCCTCTCTTAGGTGGTGTAAATAAATTAAGGCTCTGTCCAATGCAATCACTAGTATGATTCAGTATTATTCTTCCCCTTTATGTTTTGTCATTTATTTTTCTAACCTAGATAAGTGCTTTCAAGTATTTTCTATTGTTTATACTTGCAAACTTTGTATTTTGGGGGGAATTTCTTATGCATGCCTATTTGCTTCTTTGTCCCTCCACTCTTGTATTTCTTTTACTCTCGCTCAAAACAAGCATTTTCTAGAAGGGAAAGGAAATGAGCAGCCGGTACCCTCATGACTTCCATTCATGGGCTTCAGGGTTAGCTTTAATGAGAGTCTGATTCAACCATATTCACTTCAGTAAAGCCAGCTCCTTTATTGCCCTTTCAAGTAGCCTCGATTTTTTCCTCTTTGTCTTTGTTTAAACTGTCTCCCTCCACCCTCACCTGCAGCTATCTTCCCTCACTTTCCAAATATTCCTTCTTCACTCTCCAGCTCAAATCGAAATTCCTTTTCAAAACTTTGTCTGATTCCCACAGCCCACAGCCTTTTTGTGTTCTTTTTATTATATTTGCAAAATATAACTCAGACTTTTGTTACCTAGGTGCTGATTATTATTTTTTTATGTTGTTTTGAGGTCTTCCCTACAACCAAATTGTAATTATTTGAGAGCAAGAATCATGATTCCCCAGTACATGTCAATGATAAAACATACATTGTATATACAAACTGTATTGACTTTTTACTTTTATTGGTTACTCTGTCCACAATATCCAACTGAAATCTATTAGAAGATTTTTAAATGGCAAACCTGAAATCACACTGAAACTACCCTGCTAATCAAGCCCAAGTGTAGTATAAACCATTTTATGTTATGTAATAAACACCGGCAATTGGTTGGTTGAAAAATATCAATCAATAATAAAAATGACTCATCTTTGAGTCTTGTTTTACCTTACTTAGCTTTAAGCATACAACCTAGAACCATCCTTTGCATGCGGATGCACTGATTCAAATGCCGTGTTTCTTCATTTTTCTTGTACAAATCATGCTCAAAACATATCATCTTAATTTCCACTTTTGGTTCATGTAAAGTGGAGACTATAAAGACATTCACAACATAGTGCAGAATCTTCTATATTTTTATAATTTTTCTAGGCCATTACAATTTCCTCACCTAAACCTAATTTAATAGGAATTATTTTAGAAACATAAGAGTATTGAATCTTTCTAATCTTCCAGCCCAGTTTTCAAAGACATAGTTATGATCTGAATTTTCTGATTGTTTCCAAATGATCTGATTATTTCATCATCTTACATAGGGCTTTATTAAATTGCATTAATTATATATACAAATGACAAAAGCAGGTGTAGAAACATACCCAACTAACTTTAGTAAACATATGACTTAATAGCTGAGTACAGAATTTCACAGGCCTATTAAAAGTTAATCCACTTGCCACAAGGTTCAGCAAGCCCCAGGCTGCACCCCATATATTTTACAGTGTAAATGGGGGGCTCATCAAGGAGCACTCAACCTTTGAAATAGGTTAAGAGAGCATCTACAGTCACGTAAAGGTCACATTGTCATTTTAGATCACCATGTTCAGCTCCAGAAAGTCCTAGAGCACAATAAATGCTCAATAAATATTAGACATTCACACCGTCTATGAGAAACTTTTAAAATATTTAAAGTCCATAAACACTTAAACCCACATTTCTGGGATTAGAGGAACCATAAGCAAGAAGCATAACAGTTTGTAATAGTTAGTAGTGAGGCTTCAGAACAAGTAGAGGTCTGTCTAGTTTTTTCCTTCTATACATTCATTCGACCACTCAACCATATTTGTTGAATAATTATTCTTTTCAAGCCTCTGTTCTCTGTGCAACAAAGACAATTATGCAAAGACAGAAGATCATCAATTTTTAGTGCAAGTATTTCTTTGCTTTTTCATTTTGTGAATGACTTCTTTCACCTTCTAGAGTAAAATATTCTTCTAGACTTGTTCAGAAGAAGTGTTTTAGGATGCTTGCATAGGACCTATGTGAGCAAAGTTTTCTAGGATTATCTCTAGCTCTTCAATTAATTATGGTGAGGAAACAGTGGAATTATAGAGCAGAAGAACTAAAAGGTTTCAAGCAAAACAGTTTCAAATTTTGCAATCTAGTGAAATTTAGTAGGAATCTGCCAACTAATCCCTATGCTGGGTACAATCCAAGATTAAATTCAGAGCAAATAGACATAGGTCCTCATTAGTCAATGATTTCCAAAAGAACAGTATTTGAGCAATTCAATGATTTTTTTTTTTAACATGGTCAGGCACCAGGAATCGAACCTGGGTCCTCTGGCATGGCAGGTGAGATCTCTGCCTGCTGAGCCATCGTGGCCCACCCTTCAGTGATTTTATAAATCTGGTTGTACTCATTAAAATGCTGTGTTCCTTCTAAAGAATTTGGGGTGAGGAGGGAGATGAAAATGTATGCACATGAAAATCAAAATTCACAAGTTGTACATAAAATGTGACAGCTGTTTGTTACATACAGAATATCTCCATTTACACAGGGATTGTCTTTTGAAGCCTTTTTAAAGGGAGATATAGTTCTAAATTCCTTTAAGGGATATATTAATATTGTTATTTGGCTTGAAAAAAATCAAATTTGAAGAAAAAGGACTTCGGTAGGAGTATTGCCTAAAGGAAATTGACAATGTGGATAGGGCACAATGGGGATGTTAACAGGAAGGCGTATCCAAAACTAGCAGTAAATCATTTTATGAGTACCACATGCCCATACATATATTCTCATCAATATTAATTGAATTTTGAATTTATAAAGTGAAAACTAATGCCCAAAGCAATTAAGTGAGCAAATAAAGGCTATAATTTCCAGTAACAAAAATCTCTATTAAAAAAAGTCTCTATTAAATTTGGGGAAAGTTTTCTTTACTTTTATTCAACCTAAGACAAACAATTGCAACATGTTGAATATTTTTAAATATTCTATTTTGTAAAATTGATCTAATGTACACATTCACTCTTTGTGTTATTTTTAATAGGTTTTCAACTCTTATGACAAAAGTTTTCTTATTTCAATCAATTTTAAGCATCATAGTGTGAAATTATGCCATAGTTTTCAGCTATTTCCCATGCACTCTGATACTCAGAGGTAGTAAATCAAATTGTGAAACTTGTGTTCTAGAGATACTAATCATTTCTGGAAGGTCACCCAAGTCATGCTGAGAGATCGAACCAAGAGACATCCAGTTTATAATGCAAAGATAAATAAGAAATGTGAAAAACTGTATGATATTTATATAGGTAATAAAATTACCCACACAATATTAAAATATTTGAAATCAGATCTTGTCAATTAGTGTGTGATGGGTTGTATCTTACTTTTCTGCTGATTCACAAATGGTTCAGGATAAGGCTGGTTGCAAAGATTTATACATTGAAGTATTTTTTTTTTTTGGCACAATGTAGTCTGATTCCAATTACAGTATGAGGTGCAATGGAACTTCCACTAAACTGTTCTTCTGGGGCAGGGAAAAGGCTAAATTCAGAAATTTTTCTAGGACCAACCAAAGAATGTTTAGTTATTGACAGTGGAAAAGAACTGGCTTACAAGGCTGTCTTATCTCTGAGGTAAGCCTACTTTAAGAAAACAAGGTTGCAAAAATTCAAGCCAAAGAGGAAGATAGCCTGACCACATTGATCAAGGTGTACTCAAATGGCAGAGCCACATTATTGTATATCTGGTGAACCTGACCACTGTTCTGATGATTTGGGTAGAGGAGATTATTCTGAAGTTCCCTTACTCTCAACCTCCTATTGAAAGTGAGAGGTCTTAATGTGCTCAGACAGAGGCACAAGGACAACTTCTGCTCCTACCCACAAGACCCCAGACCTTCTGAGAGTGTGAAGAATTTGCAGAGGGGGCTTTCTGTGGCTTTCAAAGATGATCCACTTTTAACTATTTCATGTGTTTTCATCCCATTTATTCAGAGTCGCCTGGGTCTCTATCCTGTGCTGGGAAGGGATGGGGTAGAATCAGAGACTTAAAAAGTATCTAGTGCTGGGGGTGCAATGGTAGTTCAGTGGTAGAATTCTCTCCTGCCATGAGGGAAACCTGGGTTTGATTCTTGGTCGGTGCACTTCCCAAAAAACAATCAAAATGAGCAAACAAACAAAAATTCAACAAGTGGTGCTGCAATAACAGAATATTCATACGGAAAAATAATGAAATGTGACCCCCGCCAAATCTCATACAAAAAAAAGAAGAAAGTAATCTAGTGCTCACTTCCACAGCACATATTCTAAAATTGGAATAATACAGAGAAGATTAACATGGCCCCTGCACAAGGATAGCATGCAAATTCATGAAGCATTCCATATATTTAAATTCCATTCACAATAGCAACTAAAAGAATCAAATATCTAGGAATAAACTTGTCCAAGGATATAAAGGATCTGTACACAGGAAACAACAAAATATTGCTGAGAGAAATCAAAGAAGACCTAAATAAATGGATAGATATTCTATGTTCATGGATAGAAGGCTAAATGTCATTAAATGTCAATTCTACCCAATTTGATCTACAGATTCAAGGTAATACCAATCAAAATTTGCTTTGCAAATTTAAGTTAGTTATTAAATTTGTTTGGAAGGGAAAGAGCCCTCAAATAGCTAAAAGCATCCTTAAAAAGAACAATGTGGGAGGACTTATACTTCTTGACTTTAAAGTTTATAATAAAATCACAGTGGTCAAAACAGCATGGTTTTGGCACAAAGACAGACATGTTGACCAATAGAATTGAATTGGGAGTTCAGAAATAGACCCTCAGATCTGTGGTAATTGAGTTTTGACAAGACCCCAAAATCCATAGAACTGGGACAGAATAGTCTCTTCAATAAATGGGACTGGGAGAACTAGATATCCATACCCAAGGGAATGAAAGAAGACCCTTACCCTCCACAGCATATACAAAAATTAACCCAAAGTGGATAAAAGACCTAAATGTAAGAACCAGTACCATAAAACTGGAAGGAACTGTAAGGAAACATCTTTAAGACCTAGTGATAGGAGGTAGCTTCTTAGATTTTACATCCAAAGCATAAAGCAATGAAAGAAAAATTTAAAAATGGGGAACTCCTCAAGCATGAATAATTCTGTGCTTCAAAGAACTGTATCAAAAAGGTGAAGAGGCATCCAACTCAATTAAATATAATATTTGGTAACCATACATCTGATAAGGGTTTGATATCCAGCATATATATAAAAAAAATCCTACAACTCAACAATAAAAAGGACTAACAACCCAGTTATAAAATGGGCAAAAGATACGAATAGACATTTTTCCAAAGAGGAAATACAAATGGCTAAAAAGCACATAAAAAGATGTTCATCTTCACTGGCTATTAAGGAAATGTAATCAAAACCACAATGAGCTATCATCTCATGCCCTATAAGAATGGTTGCTATTAAACAAACAGGAAACTACAAAGGTTGGAGAGGATGTGGACAAATAGGAACACTTATTCACTGCTGATGGGATTGTAAAATGGTACAGCCGCTGTGGGAGACAGGTCAGAGTTTCCTCAGAAAACTAAATATTAAGTTGGCCTACAACCTGGCAATTCCACTACTCAGTTTACACCCAGAAGATCTGAAAGCAAGGACATGAAAACAGACATTTGCACAGCAATGTTCATAGTGGCATTTTTCACAATTGTCATCAGATGGAAGCAATCCAAATGTCCATCAAGAGATGCATGGAAAAACAAAATGTGTATATATCTATAAAATGCTGTAGTAAGAAGGAATGAGGTTCTGAAACATGTGACAACATGGATGAACTTTGCAGACATAATGCTGAGTGAAATAAGCCAGAGACAAATATTGTATGATTTCACTTGTGTGAGCTAAGTAGAATATGTAAACTTAGAGTCTTAAAATGCAGAATATAGGGTACCTAGAGGTAGAAGCTAGAGAAGGGGGAGCAGTTACCTAAAATGCACAGAAGTATTAATGAGGTTGAACTTAAATGTTTGGGCCTGAGTAGAGGTGATGGTAGCTCATTATTTAGATTATAAGTAACAGTGCTGTATTGTAGGAAAATTTGATTGAAAGTGATAGTTTAAAGTCATTGATGCCACCAATTAACACTACAAATATAAGTAAGTTGTTGCATGAAACTACTACAAATGTAAAAATAACAATAATTATAAAGGGATATATGGGGAAAACATAGCTATTGTAAACTATCGACTACAGTTAGCAGTAATATTTTAATATTCTTTCATCAACAGTAAAACATTTACTACACCAATACTATGAGTCAACAATAAGGGAGAATAAGGGCTATAGGAGGATTTAGGTTTTATTTTTATTCTTATTTCTGTGCTGGAGTAATGCAAATGTTCAAAACTTGATCATGATGATGTATTCATAACTATTTGATAATACTGTGAGCCAGTGGTTATATACATTGGATGATTTCTGTGATGTGTGGATATATCTCAATAAAACTGAAAAAAAAGTAATTTGAAAGCGGCTATATTAGGCAGGATGTTATCTCATGTTGCCAAAAATGCCCATGCCTTAATCCCTGGAATTTGTGACTGTTACAAGGGAAATAAGGTCGCTGATGGAATTAATATTCCTAATCAGCTCTCCTTCAAATAGGGAGATGTATTAGTTAGGGTTCTCTAGAGAAACAGAATCAACAGGGAACACTTGCAAATATAAAATTTATGAAAGTGTCTCACATGACTGTAGGAATGCAGAGTCCAAAATCCACAGGGCAGGCTGCGAAGCCGACGACTCCAAGGGATGGCCTGGATGAACTCCACAGGAGAGGCTCACCAGCCAAAGCAGGAATGCAACGTGTCTCCTCTGAGTCCTCCTTAAAAGGCTTCCCATGATTGGATTTAGCATCACTAATTGCAGAAGACACTCCCCTTTGGCTGATTACAAATGGAATCAGCTGTGGATGTAGCTGACGTGATCATGACCTAATCCTATGAAATGTCCTCATTGCAACAGACAGGCCAGCACTTGCCCAATCAGATGAACAGGTACCACAACTTGGCCAAGTTGACACCTGTCCCTAACCATGACAGTCCACCCCTTGTCAACTTGGCATATATATATATATATATATATCACCTTAGACCATACTTAATTTCCAAATGAAAACAAATAAGCACACATTTTTTCTTTTACCTGACAATACTCAACTGTCCAGCATATAACTGGAAACACATTAAATCTCTCCAGAATAGGGTGCAAATCCTTGGGCAACATTCATTCTTCAACTTGATATCTTACAACTTAAATAGTATAACACAAACAAAACAGCATTACAGTCCTCGTTTCTGTAACTGATCACGTGGTCGAAGTTCATATTTATCACTACCTTCTTCCACTACCCATTCCATGTTCCCTTTCCCCTCAGCAAGCACTTCAGCTGGCCGTGGTTCTTTGCCTGGTGGGGTGACCCAAACCTTCATTCCTGAAGTCTCAGAGCCATTAGTGGTCCTGCCTGGATTGTGTTGTTGCAGTTTTCCATTGATTTTAATCACAGGGCATGGCAGTACTAATAGACGCCCCAGGGGATCTCCTATATTCCAAGAAAACTCTTCTTTACCTCCATTATGTAGTTGCAGTCCTACTTCCTTCTGATAGTCAGGGTCAATTACCCCAGACAATAATGTAATCCTCTTCTTGGTGTGTTGATCCAGAGGCATAAGTAGCCCAAAGTGGCCAGGTGGCAATCTTAACTTCCAGTTCAGTGGTATCACTGTTGTTTCTCCTGGAGAAAGCACACCCTGTTTTGGAACTAAAACCTGTAGACCAGAAGAACTCAGGGTAGCAGGGACAGGAAGCAAAAATTTTCCTAGTGGATCACTAGGAGTAATAGTGAGTGGCACCACACCCATTTCCACCCCTTGGTTCCTGGACCCATGGATCCTGGCTATGGGAGAAACAGCACCATACAGCGGACGCTGATTCAGAGCATACACAGCTTCCTGGAGAACATTACCCCAGCCTTTCAAGTTTTTGCCACCTAGTTGGCACCGTAATTGAGTTTTCAAAAGGCCATTCCACCGTTCTATCAATCCAGCAGCTTCTGGATGATGGGGAACATGGTAAGACCAGAGAATTCCATGAGCATGTGCCCATTCCCGCACTTCATTTGCTGTGAAGTGTGTTCCTTGATCCGAAGCAATGCTATGTGGAATACCATGACGATGGATAAGGCATTCTGTAAGCCCACGGATAGTAGTTTTGGCAGAAGCATTGCATACAGGGAAAGCAAACCCATATCCAGAGTATGTGTCTATTCCAGTTAGAACAAATCGCTGCCCCTTCCATGAAGGGAGTGGTCCAATGTAATCAACCTGCCACCATGTAGCTGGCTGGTCACCTCGGGGAATGGTGCCATATCGGGGGCTGAGTGTGGGTCTCTGCTGCTGGCAGATTGGGCACTCAGCAGTAGCTGTAGCCAGGTCAGCCTTGGTGAGTGGAAGCCCATGTTGCTGAGCCCATGCATAACCTCCATCCCTACCACCATGACCACTTTGTTCATGAGCCCATTGGGCAATAACAGGAGTTGCTGGGGAAAGAGGCTGACTGGTATCCATAGAACGGGTCATCTTATCCACTTGATTATTAAAATCTTCCTCTGCTGAAGTCACCCTCTGGTGTGCATTCACATGGGACACAAATATCTTCATGTTTTTAGCCCACTCAGAAAGGTCTATCCACATACTTCTTCCCCAGACCTCTTTGTCACCAATTTTCCAATTATGGTCTTTCCAAGTCCCTGACCATCCAGCCAAACCATTAGCAACAGCCCATGAGTCAGTATACAAACACACCTCTGGCCAGTTTTCCTTCCAAGCAAAATGAACAACCAGGTGCACTGCTCGAAGTTCTGCCCACTGGGAGGATTTCCCCTCACCACTGTCCTTCAAGGACACCCCAGAAAGGGGTTGTAATGCTGCAGCTGTCCACTTTCGGGTGGTACCTGCATATCGTGCTGAACCATCTGTAAACCAGGCCCGAGTTTTCTCTTCCTCAGTCAATTCACTGTAAGGAACACCCCAAGAGGCCATAGCTCTGGTCTGGGAAAGAGAAGGTAATGTGGCAGCAGGAGTGGAAACCATGGGCATTTGTGCCACTTCTTCATGTAACTTACTTGTGCCTTCAGGACCTGCTCTGGCTCTATCTCGTATATACCATTTCCACTTTACAATAGAGTGCTGCTGTGCACGCCCAACTTCATGGCTTGGTGGGTCAGACAACACCCAACTCATGATAGGCAACTCCGGTCTCATGGTAACTTGGTGGCCCATGGTTAAGCATTCAGTCTCTACTAAGGCCCAGTAGCAGGCCAAAAGCTGTTTCTCAAAAGGAGAGTAGTTATCTGCAGCAGATGGTAAGGCTTTGCTCCAAAATCCTAAGGGTCTGCGTTGTGATTCTCCTATAGGGGCCTGCCAAAGGCTCCAGACAGCATCTCTATTTGCCACTGACACTTCCAGCACCATTGGATCTGCTGGATCATATGGCCCAAGTGGCAGAGCAGCTTGCACAGCAGCCTGGACCTGTCGCAGAGCCTCCTCTTGTTCAGGTCCCCACTCAAAATTAGCAGCTTTTCTGGTCACTCGATAAATGGGCCGGAGTAGCACACCCAAATGAGGAATATGTTGTCGCCAAAATCCAAAAAGGCCAACTAGGCATTGTGCCTCTTTTTTGGATGTGGGAGGGGCCAGATGGAGCAATTTATCCTTCACCTTAGAAGGGATATCTCGACATACCCCACACCACTGGACACCTAAAAATTTTACTGAGGTGGAAGGCCCCTGTATTTTTGTTGGATTTATCTCCCATCCTCTGACACGCAAATGCCTTACCAGTAAATCTAGAGTAGTTGCTACTTCTTGCTCACTAGGTCCAATCAACATGATATCATCAATATAATGGACCAGTGTGATGTCTTGTGGGAGGGAGAAACGATCAAGGTCTCTGCGAACAAGATTGTGACATAGGGCTGGAGATTTGATATACCCCTGAGGTAGGACAGTGAAAGTATATTGCTGACCTTGCCAGCTGAAAGCAAACTGCTTCTGGTGGTCCTTACTAATAGCTATTGAGAAAAAAGCATTTGCCAGATCAATAGCTGCATACCAGGTACCAGGGGATGTATTGATTTGCTCAAGCAATGATACTACATCTGGAACAGCAGCTGCAATTGGAGTTACCACCTGGTTGAGTTTACGATAATCCACTGTCATTCTCCAAGGCCCATCTGTTTTCTGCACAGGCCAAATAGGAGAGTTGAAAGGGGATGTGGTGGGAATCACCACCCCTGCATCTTTCAAGTCCTTAAGAGTGGCAGTAATCTCTGCAATCCCTCCAGGAATACGGTATTGCTTTTGATTTACTATTTTGCTTGGTAGGGGCAGTTCTAGTGGCTTCCACTTGGCCTTTCCCACCATAATAGCCCTCACTGCACGAGTTAGAGAACCAACGTGGGGATTCTGCCAGTTGCTCAGTATGTCTATGCCAATTATACATTCTGGAACTGGGGAAATAACTACAGGATGGGTCCGGGGGCCCACTGGACCCACTGTGAGACGGACCTGAGCTAAAACTCCATTGATCACCTGGCCTCCATAAGCCCCCACTCTGACTGGTGGTCCAGAGTGACGTTTTGGGTCCCCTGGAATTAATGTCACTTCTGAACCAGTGTCTAATAATCCCCGAAATATCTGATCATTTCCTTTTCCCCAATGCACAGTTACCCTGGTAAAAGGCCGTTGGTCTCCTTGGGGAAGACTTAGAGGAAGGTTAACAGTATAAATTTGTGGCAGTGTAACAGGTTTCTCCCCCAAAGGGACCTGGCCTCCCCTTCATTCAAGGGGCTCAGGGTCTGTAAACTGTTTCAAGTCTGGAAATTGGTTAAGGGGCCGTGACTCTGTGTTTTTGTAATTCAGGTTAGACTTCTGTTCCCTTGACCTAGAACTCTTTTGTTTATACAGCTCCAACAAGAATTTTGTAGACTGCCCTTCTATTGTATTTCTAGGCACCCCATGATTTACTAGCCAATGCCACAAATCTCTGCGTGTCATATAATTTTGATGCCTCCTTTGAGTTTCTTGTCTATTATAATACCCGCGTCTACCCTGTCTTTGGTGGTTAAGTGCTGCCACCTGGCTTCTGCCAACTCGGGATCCTGTCATCCCCATTGTGTTTAAGGATTCCAGCTCAGTGACAGCAGTTCCTACAGTAATATCTGACCTACAGAGAAGTGCAACCACAGAGCTCTTGAGGGATGATGGTGCTAGTCTCACAAATTTATTTCTCACTGTTCTGGTAAAAGGTGCATCCTCTGGACATTCCTGGGGTGTAAGAGCAGGCTTTGCATGATAAATCCACTCTAACATCCCAATCTCTCTAAGCCTCTGGATCCCCTCATCTACATTATACCAGGGCAGTTCTGGCATTTCAACCTCAGGTAATGTTGGCCACCTTTTGATCCATGTTTCAACCAACCACCCAAACAAGCTGTTAACACCTTTTCTAACTGCTCTAGCTGTAACATTGAATGCAGAATCTCTGCTTAGTGGGCCCATATCAATAAATTCAGCCTGATCCCGCCTTATATTCCTCCCACCATTATCCCACACTCTTAAAATCCATTGCCACACATATTCCCCTGATTTCTGTCTATATAAATTGGAAAACTCACACAGTTCTTTTGGAGTATAACGTACCTCCTCATGTGTGATACTTTGTACCTCACCTTTAGGGGCCTGTTGGGACTTTAGTCTAGTCATAGGTCTAGAAGAAATGAGGGGTGGTGGGGGTGGGTCATGAAAAGAATTAGAAATATCTTCCAAGCCATTTGCTTCAGGGCTTTCATTTGCAGTTTCATCTGGTGAAACAGGATTAATAACTCTAGGGCTAATCCCTTCAGGAGGAGGTTGGGTGGCCAATTCCTCAAGGCAGGCTGGAGGTGGGGCGGCTATGTCCTCAGGGCAGACTATTACAGGGTTATCTAAAGAAGGCTCAGCATGGTCTAGGATTTCAACCTCACCCCCAACATCATTATCAATCCATATGTCACCATCCCATTTTTCAGGGTCCCACTCCTTTCCAATCAATGCCCTCAATTTAACGGCAGACACCATGCAAGACTGAGATTTCAGTTTACGTTGTAAAGTTGCTACTCTAACAATAAGATTCTGAGTCTGATTTTCAGAGATCTCAAGTCTACGGCTACAGGAAATAAAATTTTCCTTCAGGATACTCATAGAAACCTGTACATCTTTCAGACGGCACTTAAGCTTCTTGTTTGAAGCCTTAAGCCCATCCCTTTCACCCTTTAATGTAGACAGTGTATCTAACAACAACCAACCAACATCTCTATAACTCTTATTTCTACAAAACTCTGTAAAGGTGTCAAAAACATTATCCCCCAGAGTCTGGCTTCGTACAAGCGAAGCATTAGGAGAATCGAATGATGATATTTTGACTATCTCCTTTGCCAACTCAGTCCATGGATTGGGAGTGTCATTCTGATTACGGCAATCAGAGTCCTTAGTGTCTCTGAGCCCAGTCAGAGTAGAAAACCATTCATAAAAACCCATTTTTAAGATTCTGTTCCTTAAGAACCACTCCCGGTACCAAGATGTATTAGTTAGGGTTCTCTAGAGAAACAGAATCAACAGGGAACACTTGCAAATATAAAATTTATGAAAGTGTCTCACATGACTGTAGGAATGCAGAGTCCAAAATCCACAGGGCAGGCTGCGAAGCCGACGACTCCAAGGGATGGCCTGGATGAACTCCACAGGAGAGGCTCACCAGCCAAAGCAGGAATGCAACGTGTCTCCTCTGAGTCCTCCTTAAAAGGCTTCCCATGATTGGATTTAGCATCACTAATTGCAGAAGACACTCCCCTTTGGCTGATTACAAATGGAATCAGCTGTGGATGTAGCTGACGTGATCATGACCTAATCCTATGAAATGTCCTCATTGCAACAGACAGGCCAGCACTTGCCCAATCAGATGAACAGGTACCACAACTTGGCCAAGTTGACACCTGTCCCTAACCATGACAGGAGATTATCCTGGATTTCTGGGTCCAGTGTAATCACAAGTTTCTCTAAAAATGGAAGAACAAGGCAGGAGGAGAAGTTAGAGTGATGCAATGTGAGGACGACTCAACAAACCCCCATTGCTGGCTTTGAAGTTAAGGAAGAAGCCAGAAGACAAAGAACACAGATATCCCCTAGATGCTGGAAAAGGCAAAGAAGCAAGTTCTTCTCTAGAACTTTCAAAAAGTTATATGGCTTTGCTGACACCTTGATTTTCATCCACCGAGACTCGTATCCGACTTTGGACCCACAGATCTGTAAAATAATAAACTTGTATAATTTAAGTCATTAAATTTGAAGTAATTTGTTACCGTAGCAGTAAGAAACTAATACAATGGCATTCAGGAACAAACCCACAGTCAGAATCCAGAGACCCATAGCTACTCCGCATCTATCAAACTCCAGAAACATCATCACATTAACAGAGCAGTAGCCAAGCCAAGAAAAGGGTATCAATATTGTGGCAGGGTATTGGCATTTTGGTTTTGAACAAGCAGTGATTTATATCAGTTGCTAAGAAGAAATGAATTATAAACACTAATAAAAGTACACCAAACTGTGCTCTAACTCCACAATGGAGAGAAATCAAGGTCTGTACTTGGTTCATACATGAGCATGAGCAGTCCAAGAAGGTGAGCCCAGAGCCATAACGGTGGCCAAGTTCCATTGTGTTTGCCACAAGGTTGGTAATCCACTAAGAACTTCTTTTACTTATGATGTCTGTGGGTATTCTTGCACCTTTAAAAGAAAAGCTTAGAAAAGTTTACAGATGACGCAAATGATTTATGATAATACGGCTTAGATTATGAATGTACTGGATACCTTTAAAAAACCATATGCATGCACACAGAGAGAAGTAAAGAGAAAGAATAATGAGGGTTAAGAAAGATCAGTTGAGTTAGGATATTAGCTCAGTGGCTTTACATTCTTTTCCTATAAAACCTGACCTGGTAGGCAGAGCAAGTGGGAGAAGAGTTCCTACCCATGAGTTCATCCAGAGATCTGGGTTGTGTCTTTCTTGTTGCTCCACCATACTTTAAAGGGTTACCTTCATCCGTGATGTCAGCACTATGACATTCACATTTTAGCCTATAGGTGGGGATAACAGGAAGTGGAGGACAGACGGCTTCTATATGAGGGCCTGGGGGAAGGTACACACATTACTTCTACTATTATCACATTAGCCAGAAATTAATTACATGACCATACCAAGCTGCAAGGGATGCTGGGAAATGTAATCAGTAAAGAGGTGGCCATATGTCCAGCTAAAATTTGGAGGATTTGATTAGTAAAGGGAAAATGAAGAGACTGGATATTGGGAACTATTAGTAATCTGTGCAGAGAGGTATTAGAATGATTCCCACACATCAGACCAGACTTCCCAGGCCTTTTGATGTGTGTCTTCTCCTAAGCCCTTGCTATAATGAGCCTGATTTGGGGTCATTTCTTGCTACCTGTTTGCTGCTGGTGTATTCCCTTCTGTATCTATGCTTGCCTATTGCAGCTTGACTTTGCTACCTCTTTATACACTTTTCTTCACTATGTTCCTATGATATCAGTTTTGCCCATTTTGGTTTCTGGCTGTTTGCCCCTGCAATATTTTGTGTTTAATTGGTCACCTTCCCCCAGCCAACAAAATAATCTGGAATCCCAAATAGCCAGGTTTTTCTCTTTTAATCCTAACTAGTCTCAACCAATTACCTGTGGCACAAATAATCTTTATGCTGACAGCATTTGAGAGCTTTATCCTTTGCTAAAATGCATTAGGAAAGAATGACATCAGCGGGTTTTATGTTTTAGTGTTATTGACGTTTAAAGTAGCTAAAGCTTGTGCTAAATATTTCGTGGCCCTACTTAAACAAATTGGATTTCTTTGAGACTAGATCCATAGTAGACAGTCAATGTCGCCTCGTTCATGAAAACACATCAATCCTATTGTAGGATTAGCAGTGACGTGACTAACCCCTGAGGATATCACCCTCAATGCATTACTTATTCTTGATACTGTTGAGTGGCTTTGCTAGTATTTTGAAATTTTTGTTTGCTTGTTTGTTTTGTAAATAACATGGAGAAAATAAAGTCCAGGCTCCAGGATCCAAGTAAAGGAGAGACATGTCCAGGTCAACAGCTTTCTCTGTAATGATTAGAAAAAGACATATATAAATTAAACTTCTGATGAGGAAATCACAGTATTCCACCAAACTGAGTATCTTAATTTCCAAACTGTTATTACAAATATCACGTAATGAGTTGGCTTAAACAACAAGAATTTATTGTCTCATTGTTTCAGAGGCTGGAAAGCTTGCTTGCTTTCCCAGGAAAAGTAGCATTTGGGCTGGGTGACAATCCTTAGGGATCCTTGGCTTGTATTCTTGCCTCACATCAAGGCAATGTCCTCTCCTTCTTTTTCCAGGTTCTATTGTCTGCTGGCTTCCTGCTTCCAGCTCCCCTCCCCATGGTTTTCTCCTTTAAGGCTTCCAGTACTAGGAGTAAGACCCATTCTTTCAGTCTGCTAAAGGTGCCAGATTGCATCATACCAGAAATTGATTGGCTTTTACAATGGGGATTTATTGGCTTACATATTCACAAATCTAAGTCTGTGAAAATGTCCAAATTAAGTCATCACCACGATGACTTTAACTTCTTGGAAGTTAAATACCTTACTTTGGGGCACCCAGCAGTACAAGAAATGGTCAGAATCAAACCTGAATTTTCTCCTACAAGCCAATGCTCTTTTCACCAGGTCATCCATGCAAATATCTGTATGCATTTTGTTTGCCTGTGAACTTAACTTTGAGCATCATCCCCCTCCCATAAGAAATGCTAGGAAAACATTTTCTGGCCGTGAAGGTGAATGATGTGGATTCCCTGTGTGGAGAATGACAAATACTTCTTCCTAGGATAGCAATGTAAATTTTCCTCATTAAAATTACCTTTAGTGATGATCTGGGAATCACTTTATTCCATAAATCCACAATTTTATGTTGAACTCCTGCTCGATTCTAGACATTGCTCCAGCTATGGAAAAAATAACAGTTTTTAAAAGAAAGGAAAACCCTGCCCAGATTGACCCTTCATTCTCATCACTTGAATTCTAGTGGTTCTTTAAGAACTCAGTCAGGTTCTTAAAGAACTACTCATCCATAGTAGATGGTGACTTAAAACCAATTTTAGAAAATGGACCAATTTTATATTTTGCACTAGCCAAGTGATTAGATTATCCCAAAAAAATTGAACAAAGGAGATCGTCATATACCAAAAACTTGCAGTAAGGTGACTGGATAAATTTCAGGATGTGCAATGACAGCTGTCTCAGAATATTATCATTCAGTGGTGCTTTATCATCAAGAATGTGGAGCAAAAGCCCACTGGCAAATAAAAAAATAATGAAGATTATATGAGTAAAGTGTAAATAGATTTATCTTTAGAAATAAGCTTCAAAAGTGTTACCATATTCAAAAGGCCATTGTTTCAGTTTGGTAAGGTTGTCAGATTGCAGTCTATCAGTAATGGATTAGCTTAAGAGGATTGATTAAGTTACAAGTTATCATTCTAAGGCCATGCAAATGTCCAAATTAAGGCACCAAGAAGACAATAACTTCTCACTAGAAAGGCTGATCAGGTTCGGTGTTTCTCTGTCACATGGAAAGGCACGTGGTGAAGTCTGCTGTCCTTTTCCTGACTTCTAGGTTCAGACAGCTCTCCCAGATCTTTCTGCACCACCAGATGTCTGTTTCTTGGTTTCATCTTTCTCTCCTCTGTGTCAGCTCTGACTCTGTGTGTGTGTGTGTGTGTGTGTGTGTGTGTGTGTGATCTTTTAAGGACTCCAGTAAACAATTAAGACCCACTTGAATGGACAGGGTCACATCTCCATGGTTGTGGATCCAATCAAAAGGTTCCACACAAAACTGGATGGGTCACATCTCCATGGAAACAGCCTAATCAAAAGAGCCAACCTACAATAAGTCTGTATCCACAAGATTTGATTCAAAGAACACAGCTTTTCTGGGGTACATAATTTCAAGCCAGCACAGCCGTCGAGGTACTAGGGAACTACTAAGTGCCACAGTCACAGCAAGAGGTTTTCTGGTGCCTCAGAAAAGTGATATTTTGCAGCTAACCAGAACCCAAAGCCCAGGAGTTTGTGTCTATGGCAAGAGGTAAGGTTTCTATCTCCCACAACATGCTAGTGCCAATTCAGAAGTCCATAGCTGCTTGAATCTCTAGAAAGCTTGCTGATGGAGTCCCAGACAAAATCACTGCACACTGTGTTCCAAGTGTGATAAAATGCCTAGCTGTGGCTGTTTTTTGAAGAATTGCCTGTGAGGGAACGAGTCACCCCAGGAAAGCTTGAAGTTCTTTTTTGTATTCCATATACACCACCTGGGACCTTTTCATGGGCCATTATATAGATGTCACATTCAGTTCCATCAAATTGCCACATGCAAGGGGAACCTGCCACTTGTCAGCTTAGATTGCAATGCGTGAGCACAGGGAAGCATCGCTCTTATCCACCCATTGAGCCTTTTTCTGGGATTCAAATCTCTGAAGTTGTGAATGAGGGAAGAGAAAGTAATATCACACGCCGTCGTCCTCTACTGCCCACGTTAATGGTTGGTGTTCTCCAGCTCCTGCTCCCCGCCTTTTTCTTGTCTCACTCTACACTCTCCTGGCTTCTAGCACCGCCTTTACACTGAGGTCTCTCAGGCAGTTACCTCCAGTCCACCTGGATACCTCACAAGCAGGTGTGAGGGGAAAGGGGAGGGGACTTTTTTTAAAAACTGAACTCATCACCTCCATTCATCCGCCACCCACCAGTCCACCCTGCCTGCTCCTCCCCCTATCTGTTCAGCCTCCGTGAAAGGCACGAGTCATTCACCATCCACATTTCCAACCTAAAAATCTAAGTGCGGCATCAACAATTCCTTCTCCCTCACTACCACATAAAATCCATCACCACATCCCACTTGTTCTTCCTCTTACTTACCTCTTGAGTCCGTCCTTCTTTGCATCCACACCAATGTCAAGCCCTCCACATCTTCCCAGGACTATTGTGCCACTCCCTCCAGCTCCTGTCCCAGCCCTAGTTATCTATTTCATGGCCCCTCCTCTTACCCACTCCAATGTAAATCTGAATCTGTGTCGTATAACTACTTCACTCCTTAAATGGAGTGACATTACCGACAACAAAACATCCAAGTACTTTCCAGCCCTCTTTTCTGCTCTCCCTACCCCATCACATTAAATGACTTAAACCTCTCCAAATGTTTAATGGTCTGGAATCCCTAGCCCCACAACATTTTTTTTAAATTTGAGCTGACATTTAAAAATCAGAATATTTCACATTTTTTAAAATCTGAATTTTGAACTTCTCTTGAGAATTCACATCTGGCAGCTTAGAGCTGCTTTCCCACACAACAGCAACTGGCCAGAGCTTCACAGCAGCTGCCCTCTATAGACAGAACCTTAACTCTATTATTTATCGTACCCTACATTTTTCACTCATTTATATTATTAGTCTGGTCACTATTGGCTTTTAAGTTCCCAACCCCTGACCTACAGAATTGCATAAGTTACAAAATTATTTATCAATAAATCACAGATCTTCCAGCATCAGGGACAGCTGAAACACCATGACTTAAATGAATCATCTGCTTTCATGAGGAGAAATTCTGCCCTTTATTCTGAACTACTCAGGCATTGGGAGCAAGCAATTTGGTAAGATAAGGCTGTATCTATTTTGGTCTTAGAGAAGAGCGCTAAACCTGGGAAAAAGGAATTTTGTTTCATAGTGTGAACAGTAAAACTAAGCACATTGGCGAGCAAGAATAGGCAGCCTCAGTATTTAACAGAATTAGGGTGCTACAAAGCAGAACCTTTCAGTCTGAGTTTAACTGTTAACATCTATTTTGGCATACCTCCTGACCTTAAGAAAGACTGAAGATATCCAAAAGGAGCAATGAGGTTAAGTCAGAGAATGTAAATATGACTCAAAATGGGAAATGCTTTCTTAGGAAATGAGGAAGATTCATGTGGCTACATTGCAGGTGAGCCAAAAGGCAGCCTGCAGCTTGCCATCTGCCCTCTGTGAGCTCACGCTCTAGAAAATCAGCCCCAAATGAAAATTCTATCACTTGTGTGGGCTGCTATAATATGTAGGCTTTGTAACAGCAGGACACAGCGCCAAATGAAGCCAGGGCATTCCACAGCTGATTGGATGGGTTGGAGGATGGAATTCCTCTGATTAAGTCTCCTCCACGTGTGGCTTTGAAGAATCACTTTTTGCTTTTCTCCCAACATGACTCCCTGTTCATATAGAATGCTAAAATGATATTTGAAAGGGTTTAATTGAGCTTTTTCTAAGTTACTGATTGATATTTATGACTATCAGAATGTTAAGACCATTTGGGCCAACAATAGGGAGGTAGCAGCTTCTGGTGATTTACCAATAAAATGGTTTTCAACCTCCACCTTCACCCCCAATTCATAAATGAAAATGAATAATATATTCAAGATTTATTGTGTGCAGTGTAGCTTAGTACAGTTAATAGTATGGACTCTGTTGGTTCAGTTTCCTACTCATTGCTTATTCACTAAAGAAACATGAGCAAGGTTTTTAACCTCTCTATGTCATAGTTTCCCTATGTCATAGGGATAATAATAGTACCTGCTTCTTCGGGTTTGTGTGACTATTTAAACAGCTAGCATAAGTTAAGTCTTAAAATAGTGGTGAACCTATATGCTAGCCATTATCACTACTGTAGATCTCAGACGCTATGCTAGATACTGAGTATCCATTGTTAAGCAAAATAGGCAGGAACCCCACTTTCATAGAGTTAGACTGGTGGACGGTTGTGAAATGTGGAAAATATTTCAGTCACTATCATGGTCAGGTTCATGTGTCAACTTGGCCCGGTGGTAGTGCCCAGTCATCTGGTCAGGCAAGCACTGGCCTGTCTGTTGCTATGAGGACATTTCATGGACTTAAATCATGATCATGTCGGCTGCATCCACAGCTGATCTTGTTTGTAATCAGCTAAGGGGAGTGACTTCTGCAATGAGTGACACCTAATTTAATCACCGGAAGGCTTTTAAGGTGGATTCAGAAGAGACAGTTCTTCCTTCCTGCTTCAGCCGGCCAGCCTCTCCTGTGGAGTTCATCCAGACCCTTCATTGGAGTCACAGTTTCACAGCCTGCCCTTTGGACTGTAGACTCTTCCATTCCCACTGTTATCCAGCCAGCTTCTCCTGATTGCTCATTGAGGAACTTCATCGAGTTACCAGCTTGTGGCCTGCCCTACAGACCCTGGACCTTTACATTCCCATAGTTATGTGAGACACTTTTATAAATTTTATATCTACAGATATCTCCTGCTGATTCTGTTTCTCTGAAGAACCCTAGCTAACACAGCCACTTTGTTCCCAACCATTCCAGGCAGCTTACTTAGATACACAAAATGAATCTTGGAGTCCCTAATAGCAGCCCACCCTTTTTTCTCTGGCTAAGATATACCTGCACAAAGATGTCCTCTGGAAGCTGCCCCACGTGTTTAAAGCCTGGCCAGGTAAGAGATCAGTGCTTGCATTTTAGATTTATATCATCTTTTAGGTTACATGCTGGTTTGGCAATAGTGCTGCCAATGGCTGCTCTAGCTTAAAAGTTAATAAAAACCATTTGAGCAGCTGTGGTAAACTGTATTGTTGTTCACATTTTTTCATTACCCTTCCCTGGGAGAATATTGATGGCAGACAGTCACATGACTTGCTCTGGCCAATAAAATGGGAGCAGGGTGACATTCGTCACTTCCAGGCAGAAGTTTTAGAAACCAGGGTGTAGCTAACCATTTTCTCTTTTCCCTGTCTGTGATGTGGAAGCCTATCAGGATGGAACCTCCATCAGTCTGGGTGTCTGAGAGACTACAGTGGACAGAAAGCCTTTTGCACATCAGGGGCATGATTGAGAATTCTTTATTGTCAAAGCTCTTGAAAGTTTGCGTTTGTTAGTTACCATAGCATAACTTAACCTATTTTAACTAGGACATACCCACAGGTACATCTGGTTGCTATTATGACCAGAGAACGCTAGTGCAATTTAATCTTTTAACCTCAGTCTCCGATGCTGCCCATTTTCATCATTTCATCTCTTTGATGGCTCCATTTATAGATTGAGTCTTGCTGTTCCCTTGGAGGTAATACATGTCATAGGAACTAGTGCTGGATATGGAGCGAAGTTCTGACACCAAAGTCCAGCTCTCCTACCATCTAACTTTGGGTTCTTCAGCAAATCAACCAATCAATCCAAGTCTCAATTTTTGTATTTGTTGAAACAGGAGGAGTAATATCATAATATCTTCCCAACCTACCCCAACTTTGCTCTTATGAAGCACTTTATAAAATTTGATACCAATGTAGAAAAACATTTTGTTTTTTTTTTTTTTAACAAATCATGGACAGACCTGACTGTCCTGAACCCATGAAACTCTCAGTCAGCACTACTGGCAGACTGATAGACATGACTACAAAAGCCAGGGTTCCTAGGAAGGTTGATTCCGTGAGATCTAGGTCCTCAACTAGTATTTACCCTCACTTGTAAAAGCACTTCTTGGAAGGCTCCTTAGCAGGTTGATTCTGTGAGATTTAGGCCTTAAACTGATAACCCAGTTGAAGGTATACCAGTAATAGCACTTTTCAGCCTAACAGAGTCATTTGGAGAGAAGATACTTGATGAGAACCTTTCTCAGTTTATGAAGAGACACATTTTCATCGCCAAATAATATTGCAATAGTCTTTGACATGCAAGATCTCAGAGAGAAAAGCTTAGGGCTGACCATAAATAAATATAGATCCTGACTTTAAATGTATGTAAATAAGTGTTTTAATACCCAGGTTATACTCTCAGATGCTTTATCATCACATACAGTAGTTTATGAACAGATTGAAAATTTTCCCCAAGGTAAAATAGGGGAAGTGTCAGAATGTCCTTCCCTACCATTCTTTCTTAAGTAGACTCCTTCTCCATCTTCCTGCCAGAAAATTTTATGTGACAGCACAATATTATTTAGATTCCTTCATTCACCAGGCACTTATTGAGTATATATTATGGACCAGTCACTGTTCTAAGCATTAAGCTTTGGAATAGATAAGTCCCTGCCTTTTGAACCTTACATTTTGGAGGGAAGTTGATGTTCCGTGCTTTCATAATTCCCTGCACCTGCCTCCTTCACAGTCTCAGTGTTCTATAGTCATCTATTTAGACTGTAAGATATTTGAAGACATGAAAAAAAATTCTTATTAGTCTTTGTAACCCCAGTGTCCTTCCTGTTGCCTAGAATATAGAAAATGTTCAATAAATGTTTCTTTCCAATGAGTAAATACCAAGAATTACAAGAGCTGGATTTCAAGTTCAATTTCTCCCTTAAAAAAATGAGAAATAAAGGATTTAGTCAAACTACGCTGTCAACAACCATTCATTGCTTCATTTGAGAAAATTTATAATGAGATTAATGTTGCTTTGAATACTGCTCCACATCCATTGACAGACTTAGAGGAGATCAAAGTTTGAATAAATGCAAAAAAACTAACCACATTCTTCCAGCTAATAAAAATTGATATGAAGTAGTTTGTACACAGTATATGTAAAAAAGTACTACACACTGAGAAATAATCCTAACATGGTGAGGATAAGCATGGGGCATTGTTAGAAAAGAAATCTGTTCACCTTAGTATAAGACCATGGTTTCAGTGTGTTCTGGAAATGTGCAGAGAAAAATGAAACCAAAATGCATATAATTCTTTCTTTCCATTTCAAGATATTTTCCTCTCCTACTTATTCCCAAGAAAAGGTCAAATGAGATCTAATCCTTGAATATTTCAACAGTGTGTATAACAAACTATACTGGGAAATGTATTTTCCCAAAAAGGCAATTCTAGTTGAGGAGCTGAGGAACTGATAAAGCAAATTAGAGGAGAGGTGCCTGAGGAGAAGGGAGCAGATCAAATGGGCAAAAAAAGGAATGTGGGGCCAGAGGGAGGCTTGTTAGTGATAGTCACATACCAGGCTATATTGTCCTTGTCTCATTTCTAAGGCTTAATGTGGACCTTACACTAATTAATTACCAAAGTAGATGAGACATGCCTTCATTTATTCATTTTTCACACAAATATTTACTTTTACTTACTAGGCGCCTACTATATGCAAGACACTATTCTAGGGGCTAGACAGACATGGATCTGCCCTCCTGTAGCTTACATTCTGGTGGGCTAAAACAGACAATCAGCAAATAACTGCATAAATAAATAAGATGATTACAGATGATTATAGATCTTGATAAATGCTACGACGTTGGTATTAGCAATTCATACCCAAGAAAGTGTCTGGGGAAAGGTAGTACTAGTTTAGAGGAAAACATCTCTGAGGAGCTGATGTTTGATGCCTACCATTTAAAGCTTCCAGGGAAAGAACATTGCAGGCAGAGAGAAAAAGGCAGAGCAAAGTCCCTGAGGTAGGAAAGGGCTTGTTATGTTCATGGAACAGAAAGGAGACCAGTATAACTGAGGGTAGTATTTAGAGGATAAAGGCAGTACAGATCAGATCTGACAGGACTGTAAGGGTGGTGGCAAAGGTTTTACATTTTCTTTTGGACCTATGAAAGTCACTGGAGAGTTTTAGGCATAAGATTGACATGATTTGGAACCGAGGACTAATGAACTCAATAAATGTTTTGCAATCATTCATGCCACTGAACATTCATCACACCAGTGTGTGCTGACTTGATTTTTAAACCAAAAATCGAGGAACATGAATTATAGGACAGAATATTTCAAACCAGGAAATACATCAAAAGCTAGGATGGTTGTTCATCCTGTCTCTATTGTGTCTAGCCTTAGACATCTTGCCATGGGGAATAAAAAGGCTGGGTTTTTAGCTCTATCCTGTTTATAGAAGGTGTTTCCTAATTGTTATTAAATAGAAATTCCAAGAGTTCCCAGACAAAGGAGTTGGAGAGCAGATTAGCACAAGTTGTCAGTGTTACCACCTTCCCCTATTGCTAGGGTGTTAGGAGATGGGGTGAGTGCCCAACCTTCCCACTCTCTTCTCACCTTCCCCATTATCACTGTTCCATTTGCACCTCACTCCTTCTCTTCCACACCCTATTAGCACTATTCTATTTCCTCATTAATTGGAGGAAAAGTGTTACCAAAATTTCAGTTTTCTTCTCAATAACAGTATGGGATTTTAATAAAACTGACATTTCTCTCACTCACCTCCCTCTTCCTTCTCTTTTTTTTTTCCCCTTCCTCCCTCTTTTTCCTCTCCCTCTCTCTCCCAATTCCTCCTTTTCTTTTAGGGATTCACTCAAGACTACAGAAAGACACAGAATAAAAATGTTTAAAATCCACTGCGATAGGGAAATACCATTAAAGAAGATTGATGATTTATGTATATAACCAGGAGATATATTTTTATGAGCTTAAAATACTTTATAAAAAAAAAGAGTGTGATACGTTCTTTATTATGAAAGTAGATGAGGTGGTTAAATGTCAATCATATGGATTTACATTGATGTTTTCTATACGTCATCTCGCCTCCCCATTGATTGAAGAGCTTTCTGTGCTAGGAGCAATGTGAGATTCTAAGGGAGGTATAAGCAGGCAGGACACATTCCTTGCCCTCCAGAAGCAAATATCCAGCCTGGCAACTGGGACCCCACATGGAAGTACAGCACATGAGAGGCAGTAACAAGGATTAGTACAGAGTAGTGCTTTTCTAAGCTAGAAGTAAAGAATGAGGGGGCTAATTCCATAAGGGTTTTGGCAAGACCTAGGAGAGAAGAACAAATTTGAGAAGAAATCAAATGACACCATCTCTAAGTGCTTTAAGGCATCTCCAGTTCTCTCTTCTCCATTAGCACTGAGCCCAGAGCCATCAATATTTTGGGTGAAAAGTGGTAGCTTCTGCCTCTGTAGAATTATGAGGTCTATCTTTGAAACTGGGTACAATTTGTGTGAACAGCAAGGCAGCATAGCAGTTGCGAGCGGGCACTCGGGGAGCCAGGCTGTGTGGACTGGAATCTTGCCTCTGCCACTTATTCTCTAGGTGAATTTCAGTAAATGCCTTAAACTTTCTACTCAGTTTCCTCAACTGTAAAGTGCGGTAATAATATTGTCTACCTACTAGGCTTGTTGTGAGAGGTCAGTGAATGGAAAGCACTTAGAATAGCCCACGAAAACTTAAGCATCGAATGACATCAGTGATTATCACCAGTGACCGGCCGTCCAAGTTGTAAGTGAAAATTGTCTTTTGTTCCATCCTGATGGATTGGGACTTTTAATCTTTACTCTTACAGCAGACACCTCCTCATGGAGATATAGCCAAATATTTGCAACCAAGTCCCTGTTTTCTCACACTAGGAAGAAAAGGAAAACAATAGGTTCCAGTGGCCAACATCACCAACTACTCCATAGATTCTTCCAGGCCAGGCAACTCATGAGACAAGAGTCACTCAGGGAAACCAAGAATTGTCTGTAAAGCGTGCTCTTAAACAAATATGGTGTAGTATTTTGCACATGTATGATAATGTTCAAATGCAGTTTTCTTTAACATAGTAAAGAATGTTTACTACTAAACTAAAAGAGTAGTAGCTTTTAGCTATTACAATTTCTTAATGGAGATACTAAAGCTTATTATATGATCACCTTTTTAAAAAACACTTATAGGTGTTATCATGCTCAAAAAGTATGTATTCCTTCAACTGAAAAAAAAAGTGCCAGCACTATACTAGAAGGAAATATAGCCCCTGATTCAAACTGTTCATAATCAGACAATTCCAACCTAGATTATTAAGTGCTATAGTAAGACTAAGCAAGATCTACTATATGGACACAGAGGAAGGTCAGCTAACCCAGGGGCTGCTTCCCCGAGGAAATTCTGTCTAAGGTTAGGCCCACAGCAATATATCAGTTTTAGAGGTTTCTTGACTGTTGCTGAGGGAGAAGGTGTTTGTCCTCTCATGTTGGGGCGAGCACCATCCAGTGCCTTCCCTTTATCTCTCTACCACTTTGTGCAGCCTCCATTCCTAGCCCATCTACAGCTCCCTGGACCACCGCCAATACAGCCGTACAGACATCTGAATTTAGGCCCACACGCCAAATACCATGTCCCACTCATGACAAGACAACTGGAGCAACCCCTTTTCAGTTGCCCTCACTGGCCCTCTCTGTGCTGCCACCTGGCTTGCCTTTCAGCCTATAAGACCTCCGTAGTCTTACCTCTCCCCCGTGCAGTTTTACCTCTCCCCAGCAAGGACCTGGTTCCTGGACAGGCAGCCACCACTTCCCTTAGCTGTGGTCATGCCTCTCTTCTCTCCTGGAGAATATAGCCTTTATTCTTGCTTATGGTGAGAACTGTTAAGGAGAGAGATGAAGCTCCAAGCTGAACAAAGAGAGTTAGGATGGAAATGCAATAAATCCAAGTTATAAAAAAAAAACATAAAGTAAACATAGGGCAGGCAATGTGGGAGTATAGAAGAAGGAACAATTATTCTGCCACTTGGCAGAGCTAGGTTCAGAGCAGTTTTTCTGCTAATCACTTTCTCTAACCTTCTGTGAGATAAAATGATCAGCTAGGCTTTATGCTTTGATTTTAACTTGAATGAGAGTAACAACAGTGTCCAGGTTTTTAGATAGTTGTCATTTCCAGCACTTGTTCTGCCCTGCCTGTGAGCCAGTTTTGAGATGTATTTCAGTAACTCACCATCCATTCATTTCATGGTTATAATGCATATAATGATGTGCAAGTTTAACAATACCTCTTCTGTTCTCTTCTCTTTCTAGCTCAACTAAAAGATGATCTTAAGCCTCTGGGTTATCCTATTCTATCAGCCATATTATTTCAAAGAGAGAGAAAGAAGAAGAAAAACTCTGTGTGTGTATGTGTGTGTTTGTGTTGCTAGGAGAAAGGCAAAAGAAAGGAAAGTTAAGAAAAAAGGAGATGAGCCCAAAATGATTGTTTTTACTTGAATTTTATTTAAATTGGGTTGTAGAAGAAAGGGGTTGTGCCCAAAGATAAAAATAAACACACACAAAATTAGTCTAAAGAAGGAATCTAGGCCCATGACCTTAATTTTATTAACATTATGCTAATGCTAATGAATTAAGAGATGAGAGGACCTTTCAATTATAGTCATGGTAAGTCAGTGCCCTTTCTTTAGTGGCAATTTTCTGAAGGTCAAAAGAGCATTTTGAAATGCTTTCTTTTAGAGACTAATTATTGACAATGCTTCCTTGGTATTGATGGATGGAGTCATTTAATTTCCGGCCTCTGCTTTCATTCAGATCATCCCTGGAAGGTAGGAGGACTTATTTATATAAATGTCCTTGTGAACTGGGAGGGAAGAGGCGCCACAGCTTGCCATCTAATTGCATGCAGAATCCTGGCATCTCTTGCTTTCCCTTGGCTATTTTCCTACCATGTGTCTGATACCAGAGACATGAAATTATGAATAAACAAGTAATTGGCTCAACCCTATGCTGTATGACACATGTTTTTCATGAACATTAAAATTCATTTTGAGAAACATTAAACTTGGGTTCTGCCATTAATTTCCACTCCTCCTCCTCCTGGCAGCATGGGTTGTTTATTTCCCCGATGTAGAAAAGCATAGCTCTCATATTTGCATGTTTTGCAAACTCCATCTATTTTCTAGGGAAACTCCTGCAGTCTCTACCACACACACTAGTACGGATTCCAATTAATATAATTCAGATATGTTCAAGCTTAATGCTGCTTTTTCTCACATCTACCCCTCTGTGTTTCCTGTTCTACAGGGTAACTAGGTTAGAGGGTCTTAGAAACTGGTCCTCTTAGGTTCAAGTGTCACCTCCTCAATGTAGAATTTCCTTGACATTTCCTGCAGTGTCGAGCACCATGCCCTGTATACAGTGGTGTTCAGTAAATGTTTAATTAAATCCACACTTCCTAGAATGTTAAGATTTATTTCTCTATCAGTGTTTGAAATTCTACACCTTAACCAAGGAAATCAGACATGTCTACAAATATTTTTCTAGCTTAATAGATCCCCTCTATTACAACGGTGTTTGAGGATTTCTTTTCAACCCTGCAGCACCAAGGCCTTCCTTGATCTGGCTTCTGACTCCTCACCAGATTTCTCTCATGCCACTCTCCCCCCTCATTGCGTAAACTCCAGCCACACTTGCCTGTGAACCGGTTCTCAAGCACACCAAGCCTATACCTGGTCAGGATCAAGGCATTAAAAGGAGCAATCGCTTTCAACATATTTTGAATTTATGTGGACAATTTCAACAAATACATGGGTTCAAGATATGCCTCTTCTTTCTTAGGGAGCATGGAACTGTGTGGACAACAGCTTCGTTTGTTGTTGTCGTTTTCAACCGAATTTTTTGAACTGTCATTTCCTCAGAATTGCTCTCAATCTTTTCTCAGCCTGTTGAGTATCACTGAGTCCCAAGACACTAGACTAAGTGATGTCTAATGCTTATTTCTGAGCAAGTAATCCATCATGGTTTAAATTGCAGATGTCAAGCATTGTTGTGTATATAGGCATAAAAGTACTTACTCCATCATAAAGTCTTGGATGGCAGGCAGTTTGCTTCCACAGACGCTGTTCCATTTCTTTTATGTTAATGCAAGCTATTTCTAATATTCTTTGACCCAAATGTAAATATGATCTCCAAAATTAATTTTTAAAAACTTTTTGCCTAAAATTTCAAAACATAATCGTTCTTTGTTTACATTCCACAGATTTAGATGGTCATAAATAAATCCAGCAGCTGAGGCTGATAAAATGCAACTATTATGTATAATCCTTCATTTCAAATTCTTGTGTTAATCAAATCAACTTCATCAATCTCTTAACTTATTTTATAAAAAAACATTAAAGTTGCAAAATAATTGTTTTTATTTTTAAATATTTTTAAAGCAAACATTGCTCTTTAAAAATAGAGTACTGTTCTTATTTTTTTGTTTGTTTAGGATTTTACATAAGATTTTGTACGAAAAAAGTTATTCAAATAGCAATTGAAAATAAATTGTCTAGACCCACAGCTTCCAAATGGTTTTGAGCATATGCCTTATCTATTTAAAAATTATTACATCCCCTAGTACATGTGCGCCAATTTATTTATATAACAAGTATATACTGATGTACTAGTATTTTATGCATTTTATAAATCTTACCCAAGAGAAAACTCTAAAGAACCAAATAAACACAAATATACATACATTTTTCTTTTTCACTCCAATGAGTCATTTTGCACACCTCTTCAAGTTCTCTTACTATATTTACCTTTTACCAACTACAGTTGGTACTTATGTTCACAGCCGAAGTATTTTCTGCTTTATTACCTATCTTGGACTAGGTTTTATTGTGTTAATGTCTACTAAAGTATATAGACCTGTTTAAAGGTCATTTTTCTTAAGGAATGCTCATTCATTTTCATATTTGTGTATCACCTATATAAAGGTCATTTTTTCTTGGCATGCACTCATTCACTTCATATTTTTTTTATAAATATTTGTGTACCATTGCATGAGTGTTACCTTTTTTATTTGTCGTAAAAGTTTAGATAAGAAGCTACAGGAAACATTTGTGCTAGAGATAAAGAATGATGAATTAAAGAGGTGACTGAACAGAAAACTATTTTTACCATAAGCAATACCGCCCACCTAGTACTCCCAGAGAATGACTCACACATTAAGAAGATATAGATAACTCAGGAAAGAGCATTTCTTCTAAGTTAGCTGAAATGTAATCTTCAGTGCAATATGTGGTGAAACGTAAGAAAAGCAGATAAATCCTACATATTGTCTGTCCGACAGCTGAAGGATTGTTTCAGCCACACATTTAGAAGGTATCGAGACTATTTGGTTTCTGAGGCAGGGTTGGTGTTCTTCATCTTTATGTGGCCTAATGGTTTTTACAGAAGTAGAGATCAAATGTTTGTTGAATGAATGCTAGTTACATTCCTGAATGAATGAGTTTTCTACATCATTTTCCCAGTGTCAATATAAATAATTTTGGCCAAAACTACTAACTCCTTAGCACATACGAACTACCAGAAACTCTATATTCTCTTTGAAGTTTCAGTTTTCATAATGCTAAATGTATCCCCTAAGGAGGCTTCTGGAATTTGTATTTCTCTCAAAATCCTTAATGGTGGACTCAGTTATGACAGTCTTTTTGATATTTTTAAAACATGTGGTTAAGTTGTGCTGTATTGTAGTTGTCTTCTACACCTGGTTCCTTCAAATTATTGGCTCGTTGGTTTTATAGTTTAATGTAAACTTGAATAGATTACTTGAAGTTGTCCCACAGCTAACCAGAGCTCTGTTCATTTTTTCAATCTGTTTTCACTGTGTATTTCATTTTGTTTAGTTTCTATTGCTATGTATTCAAGATCACTAATTCATTCTTTTTGTAGTGTCTAATCTGCTATTAATCCCATCCACTGTATTTTTCATTTTAGCCATTGTAGTTTTACCTCTAGACATTAGACTTAAATCTTTTTTTATAACTTCCCTGTCTCTCCTTAGACTGCTCATGCTTTACTCTAATACTGACTTATATGGAGTATAGCTGTAACTGTTTTAACGTCAGTTAATTTTATCAACTGTGTCATTTCTGCATCTGTTTCTATTGCTTGATTTTTCTCTGCACTCTCCTGCTTGTTTGCATGCTTAGGAATATTTTTATTGGGTACCAGACATTGGTGCTAGATATATTTGTATTCCTTTAAGTATCATTGAGCTTTTTTAAGTTACCTTGCTAAGTTTTCAAGTTGTTAAATTACTTAGAAACAGACAGCTTCTTTTTTAAGACTTGCTTTAAGCTTTGTAAGGCAGGGTCAGAGCAGTGTTTAATCTAGGATATGGGTCAACAGATTATAATCCAGCCCACTATCCTTTTCTCTGTGTCCCAAGAGTACTACTCAAGCTGGCTAGCACTTTGAGCCCCAGAAACTAAGCTGGGCATTCCCTCTGCAAAGTTTGGGATCCAAAAGACCACCCTCAGGTTTAATAATTCAAATTATTCACTAGACGTACTCAGAGGAATCATTCAGGCTGTTATACTCACAATTATAGTTTATTGCAGTGCAAGGATAGAGTTTAAAATCAGCAAAGGAAAGGAGCACATAGGGTAGGATCCAGGAGACATCAAGCACCAAAGTTCCAATTGCCTTCTCCTTGTAGAGTTGTGCGAACTGTGCCTATTTCTCCCAGCAACGACGTGTGACAGTACACAATGAACTGTGACAATACAAAATGATGTGTGACAATACACGTGGTTAGAGTTTTGCCAGCTAGGGAAACTTACCCAAGCCTTGATGCCTAGAGTTTTTATTGAGGCGCAATCACATAGACATAGTTGACCACCCAGTGGGTGACTTTAATCTCCAGTCCTTCCAGAGACTGAGTTGATAACATGTGGCCCAAGCCCCCCCCCATCATAAATCACATTATTAGCATAGCTTATCTGACATGGCCCAAGGCCCCTAGGTAAGCAAAATACCTTTATCAGGTAGTACATTCCAAGGACCAAGAACAAAAGCCATATCTTTCAGGTAAGATTTATCCTTTACTGAACACCTTCCATTTCCAGAACCTACCTCTTCTGTTGCTGGCTCTGCCTCCTACTGTCCAAGCCCCTCGCAAGTTGCCATCTCCAACTCCACTCTTGGCAACTTTCAAGCATCAAGTGGTGGAATCTGAGTCTGGGAGTTGGAAACAGTGAGTCAACTCGCCTCCAGTCAGCTGCCCAAGTTAAGATGACAGGACTTTCTTAGAGGAGGGGACAAGTACATCAGGATTGGGCTATCACTGGGCAGAGAGTGAAACTGATCAAAGTGGCCAACATCTCCCCTCTTATGAGTCAGACCTTCCCCCCTTAGGCTGGCTGCCTTTATCCAATGAATGTCTCCATTAGGAAACAACCTGGTACAAAGCTTGTCCTCCAAGTGGGAAGACCTAAACCAGGCAAATGGGATGAACAGAACTTTTCTCTCTTGTTGCACAAGTACTTTTAAAATATCCTTAATTTTGCTTCTTGATCCACAAAGTCTAGAATATTTATTACCTGTAAATTGTATAGAAAGGTCTGTGTGCCCGTGATCTAGGGCTAATTTTGTCCTACTACTGAGGCAATACCATTTGCATACTCCATCCGGTACCCTGTATATTATAAGTTTTTTTCACTCAGATTGTTGGAAAAGTAACTATTCCCAGGCCCATGTGAGCTCAGGGGATTGTTACATTTTCTAAGTGCATGAGCTGATCAGGACTCAGCTGGAGACTTGATCTCTGAAGCAATCTCCACCCCCACCCCCAATTCTCTGTGTAGCCCTCTCCATTCTGTACAGTATGCTTGTTCTCTCTCTTTCTCTCATTCACACTCTGCTCTACAAATTCTAACTTCCTTGGTCTCCTACACTCTGAACTCAGGGATACCTCTGAGCTCGGTTTGGGTTCTCTTTCTATCTCCAGGCAGTCAACTGAGGCATTGGTAGAGCTCACCTCATTTGGTTCTTTGTCTCAGAGAACTATGTCTTATGCTTCTCATTGTTCAATGTCTGAAAAACTTGTTTCATATATTCTATCTGGTTGTACGTTTGTTTAAAACAGGACGGTAAGTCAGTCTTTGTTATTCCACAATACCTGAAAATGATATTCCTGACTTCTCATATTTTAAGAACCAAACTACACCAAGTATTTAAAATATTCATGGGTTAGTTATACAAAGGAAATGGAAAATGGATTTTGATAGGAAAATTTCCGAAAATGAGAAGCTAGATTCCTTCTGCATATACAAAACAAAGTTAAGGCAGTATATATTATTGCAAAAGATATGTTGGCTAAAGTAGTGGTTCCCAGCCCTGATACTGATACAATCCAAAGTGCAAAAAATTATGTCTGAGTGTATTTTAATTCCCCCAGATCCGAAAACTTACAATTATTTGATACCCAAACATTGATTTTAGAAAAGAAGAATGTCTTAAAACTCAGCCAAAGCAGAGGGAACAATTTTCCTATTGCTGATTCTATTCATTGAAATTTTCACTCTGTCCCTGATTTATGACAATGGAAAGGCATCTTCAATAATAATTTAAAAACCATTTAGCTTTAGTTCTGTATATAAGGAGAGCACTTTTCTGAAAAGCATGCACTTCTTATCCCAAGGATGGTATTCTTTTGACAGATAAATATACCAAACTGTTTTTCAAGCTACCAACCAAGTTCATTGTGACAGATTGCCAAGGGAAAAGAAGACTTATTTTCTTCATGTCATTAATAGTTAATTGTTATTGCAGTTTGTCAGATGGGAGATGTGGGTTAGGGAAATCATATCCATCCTCTCTAAAAGAGCTGCAATGTTATTAGAGATGATCACATGGCAGCAAATAAACCTATTCATTGGGGAATTAAATGGAGTGAGCCTGTGGATTTTTCTCCCTCTATGCTTTAAAGTACTTAAGAGATCACTTGCTTTGGCAAGTAGTCCATCTAGGATAGAAAATCAATGCTAATGTTTCACGAAAGCTCTCATGCTTTAGAAAGGCTTGCATGTGATGTCTCTCTGAAGCTCGCCTTTTGCAGGTAATCTGAGTGCCCATATGCAATGGTTCATATATTACTGAAGTGTTTCTTTCATCCACTCTACTGCTAGGGTCTCTTGTGAAATTTATTGACATTTAGAATAGCATCTTGCAGTACTGTGGGTTAATCCTAACATTTCTGGGATATTTGGACTTCCTTAATTGGCAAAGACAAGAGAAGAAAGGTGACAAACAAAGTCATTTGGTAGAGAGAAAAGAAAAATTTTAATTGTCCTTCAAACATAGTATAAAGACAAAGAGGTCACCTTGATATCTTTACCAATTGGACAATATTTCTTCTAAGGGATTCTTAGTGGAAGTAGAGTGAAGCTGAAAAGATTAAGTGAAATAATGTCTTAAAAACAGGAAAGCCTTGAAGTGAATATTAGTCAGTGCTCATTGAAATTATGCTCTGTTTGCTGCTTTGAATTTGGACAAGGTTATATTTTACAGGGTATGTAATGCTAAATTTTTCAGACCTAAGTCCACTGCTTACAGAATTTGACCTTGGACAAGTCATTAACCTGTCTACCCCTTCATCTGTGATTTCCTCATTGGCATGGTAAACATGATAAATGGGACTTACAGCATAGGGGTGTTGAGAGAGTTCAGTGACCTAATGCATGCATAGGGTTCAATTAATGCTGCTGTGGTTATTAATTGTCATAAATATTGAACACAACCTACATTTGCTTCAGTTATCTAGAAACATGCGATGAAAGTGGCTTGGAGACCAGATTGCCTGGGTTGATGCACATGAGGTTTAACCTCCAGCTACAGAGTTTGTTCCAGTCGAAGCACTTATTCAATAGCTATGGCATTTGCAACGTAATAGCATTTTACAGGGGTTTTTCCCCTGCAAAACACAAAAGTATATTCTAACTTATTTAATCAAGATGATTGTGACTATCATTCCTGTCTTTATTTTGTTTTTAAAGCTGTCTGTGGAATTTGGAGACATGTTTACCAAACTTCTGACATAAAATTCGCACAAAATGTAGACAAAAATATCATATTGGGTAGACACTATCACTTTATAATAATGTTCCATGTAATTGTTATTTCAGAACAGTGCCTCACCTGGTCAGTTTTACATTAGTTGGAAAACTGTAGCTATGTCCATCAAATGCAGGGCTCTAACACATATGCTGAAAATACCCTTTTCCTCTTAGCTTTTTATTGATGTGAGTTTTTATTATAGTGAATCTTCTACATATCTCAGTTCACACTGTCGCTGAAAATCACTGTGAGAAGAAGGCACATTGACTTTTTGTTAGATGCTTCACTGCACAGTCACTATTATGTGCTACCATTTAGAAGAATAATCACTTAAATTAAATTCTGGTTAATGTTGACAAAATGTGCAGTCGTGGAATTGCTAGAGTGCATTGCAATTAGGTTTGATTTTCTTACCTTTAAGCTCTTAAAGCTAACCGGCTCCAAGAACATTTTTGTGGGTGAAAGACAGAGACATAATTATGCTATTTTGTTATGAGGAAGGACATATGCAAGGCACTGAGATTTCCATTGTTTTTAAATGCTGAGTACATTTCTCACCATAGCATTCTCATTCTAGTTGAGAAATTATTCCAACACATTTTTGAGGGAAATATTTTCTTAATAAGCAATTCCAGGCAATGCTACTTTTGAGTTTGGGTTTCATTTTATTATAAATAAAGGCAGCATTGGTGCATTATTTCAGTATTCAAGAAAATGTTCTTTTAAAAGTGATAGTCACGTAATTGTTTTAAAAGTATTAGTTTCAGATGGTCATAATAGAGGTTAATGCATACTAATCCTTTTCTATTAATTTTTGCACAGATCTAGAATATAGGGGAAAAGACCTCTTAGCAGTTACAATTCTATACCCACATTCTTAAAGACTAATATTTTTGACAATACTATTTGATATTAGAAAACATATTGGCACTTCTACCACTTGGCATTGGATAGCAAATTCTATGGAAGGTGTATATTTTGAGTCCTCCCATTCAACCTTAGCAATTGCTTGTTGATTTTAATGAAGCTTTAAATGTAACAGAACAACTGAAAATAACTTCAGGGTGGATCTTTAGGGTTTAATGAACACAGCAGATGCCTACCTGGATATATTTATAGTGGAATAATCCAAACAAGGAGTGAAAGACTGTGAAACACAATGACATGACTGAGAAGTCCAGCTGTATTTATGTGACAGTTGCTAGCCGTTTACTTTTTCTTTGAGTGATATCTTACAAAAATAAAGTCCTAATATGACTTCCATTCCAAAGTTCATCTAAATAAGGTGGAAATTGAGTCACTAATATTCTGAGCTCCTCTTTGTCCAGATTAGGTAATTTATCAACGAAGGAACATGTTTAAAGGGAGAAAAAAGTATCATGGAATACCTTTAAAGTACAACATAAAATAGTGTTTATTTAGCTGTTATATTTAGTTACTTCCTTTCATTCTTAGTTTAATCGATTACACTGATAGATGAAGCCATATTCAATCAATTGAGCATTTTCTGAGGGCCTATACTAGGGGTTAGGGCAATAAAAGGTAAATTCAAATATGATGATATGTGAAATTTTCCATCAAGGAATTTAAAGTATGTTGATTAAAGAATTTATAATCTAGTGGCAAAAATAGGAATAGATTTTGTCTAGTCAGGAATGCATTCAGCAGAGAGAAATAGAAAATCCAACTAGCAATGGCTGATGCAATAAAGAAATGGTTTCTCACATGTAAGAAGTCTTTGGATGAGCAGTCCCGGGCAGACACAGTAGCTCTACAGTAGCCCATCATTTCGTGTTGCCATCCTTGGCAGGCACCTGACCTTGTGCTTTCCACCTCGTGATTGCAAGTTAGCTGCAATATCTCTGAGCATCATGTCAGGGTTCAAGGCAGGAAAAAAGAAGAATAGGCAGAGAGCTCCTCTTTGTGCTGTCTCTTTTATAAGGAAACAAAAGCTCTCCTAGTAATCCCTTCACAGATATGTCAGGACTGTACCACATGAGTACACCTAGTTGTAAGGAAAGCTGCAGAAATAAGTATTTAGCTTTTCCAGCCCCTCTGGTGGGAAGAGCAAGGGAGCAAAAACAGACTTGGAGACTGCTGTTGGGTCAATCTCCCAACCTCATTGAGGTTATAACCTATACAATTTAGTATTAAGATGAGATAACCTATACCTCATCATAATACTAAAAATCACACCCATCATCATATTAAGGCCATCCTTTTCTTACATATGTTCTGTGACCAAGCATGTAATCCATCTGTGCATGTGCAGTAATTAGATCACCTCTAATTACATCATCTGGAGCCATTGTGCTCATTATTCTAAAACCTGCACATTGTTTGATACGACAAAACTATCGGAACTACTGCCATTTGTGGAGACAGATCTTTAGACCAGTAGGTCATCTGATCTCATGCTTTGCACCTAGCAGTAAACTCTCTTTTAAACTCCAGTGTCTCAGGAATTGGTCATTTTAGCACATCTGGCAAATCCACCTCTTTGATCGGTATCATAACTACTTATGTATATCTTTTAGACATTACAGCATAGTGGTTAAGATCACAGGCTCCAGAGTCAAACTGCCAATGTTTAAATGTCAAATGTACCACTTACAAGCTGTGTGATCTTGGACAATGCACCTCAGTTTCCCCATCCGTCCAATGGGGTCAGTTATGCTATCAGCCCCATTTGGGTGTTATGAATATTAAATGAGATTATCCAGATAAACTCTCTAAAACAGGGCCTCAGAATAGTTGGTGTGGTTTCACAAATTTAGATAATTTTTTTGAGTGCAAGGACTATCTCATTCATATTTGTATTTTCCCTTATAGTACATAACACTTACTATGTGCACGATAAATATTTGAAGAATAAATGACTGAATGACTAAATCAATTGATTTCAATATTTCATGGCTCTTAAGAAATGAGACCCACCACTAACACAGGCTGGAAGGAGAAATTTAAAATAGTTGGGCTTATCATCTCAAACACAGAAAAACATTAGATCCTCTAAAAGGCAGCCAGCTCCACGTTAATGAACTGTTGTTGAAAGGGTACATTTTGCAACCTCTCTTGAGACAATTTGGCAAATTATCAAAATCCCTCAAAATCATATGAGCCAGTATTTCTAATTCAATGAATTCTAAGGAAGTAATAAAAAGTAATGTACAAAGAATGTTTGTTACAGGGTAAAATGGAAAAAACATAAGAATTCATCAATAAATATGAATTATATAAATTTTAAAATATGTATACAAAGTTGTTATAAACCTATATCTATAGCTATCTATCTATCTATATATATATATATATGTACTAAGTGGAAAAAACATAACGTAGAGAGTATAGGCCTATTTCAGAAAATAACAAAATAACAAAAAAGAATATATACTATCTTGTTTGTGTATAGAAAATAAGTCTAGGGAGAGATATACAAAATATTATATTAGCTGGTACTTTTGTAGTGAAATTATAGATGATCTTTCTTATACAGTCTTTTGAAATTTTCACAGCCTATGAACTGAAAAACAATACAGCTTTCCTTTTGTAAAAACCATCATCTTGAAACTTCAATTTTTTCAAATACCCAGTTCATTGACTCATGGTCTGCAACATGTTTACACGTTTTTATCAGGCCTGGCAGCAGTCTGCCTTTGGATATGAAGGCAGTAGGTGGTGGGGTAGAAACATGGAACCAGGAAGCAGGCTGACTGTAATCCCATTTCTGTTGTTAAATTCTTGTGTGGTCTTGGGCAAAGTTCCTTAATCTGTAATGAGCCATATATGTATATATATTGGTAGAGTATTGTTAACATCTGAGTGAGTTTACCTCTTTTAAACATAGCTAGCGTCACTTCAAATACTAAAACAAAATAGCCAGTGTATCAGCCTAACTCTAAAGAGCACAAAAGGAATTAAAGACCCAAATTTAGAGTTAAAACACACACACACATTTCCAGGGCTAGGGTGAAACGAGAGAGCTAGGGCACAAGAGTTAAGGAGGCATTCATACTTAGCGTCTTGGAAGCAGACTATTTGATTATAATCCCATTTCTATTCTTAAATTTTGCACCCCAGTCCCTGCCCTGCAAGTGTTCTCACAAGCACACAGATCAGCATTTGTTAGGAAGAGGAATGAAAAATAATTCTCTAGAATGACTGTCAATCATATAATGTTTCGTCATCAAATAAAATTGACCTAATTACATTTAGAAAGAAGAAGCTGCTCTGCCTTCTAGTAGGTGATAGAAACTACTTGAGAATTGGTATTTTCACTGACACTATCTTCTTTATTTTACCTCTGCTTAAGCTCATTTTGTCTCTCCATGGGCATTATTGTGTTGAGGAAACCAGATTTCCTAAACCAGAGGTCCCTGGCTCTGTACAAGGAGCTACCATGAGCACCTACACAGTGTGTTCAGTGAAATTTCTTCTACTCTACTTCCTACCACAAAGTTCAAGCCCCCATGTGCTTCTGTACCTATTGCCCTCTATCTACTTGAATTCACGTACTTCTGTCTCTTGGTGTTTCCATTTAGATTAAGTATCCAACTTTAGACAGTTGGACTTGGTATTGACTTGGCAACAACAAAAGATGCCTCTTTGAGTTATTGCCCTACAATGTTTATCTTTATGGTCTCAGGGTGTTAACTCCCATACCTACAGTAGGCCCCTGAGCTCCACTGGCCAGGAAGAAGTGCTGAAATGATGAAATTAACCAGGGTGCTGCAAAGACTGTCTGGGGTAATTTAGCACTTGAACATGACTGATCTCTCTTTAGAACCTTGGTGAACAGCAGGTGCTTTGATGGCAAAATATTAGCATAACACTAAATCAAAATTTTACTTTTATATGAATAATACATATTCTTCCTTAATTTTGAAAGAGAGATTAACAGTTTAGACCTTTAAAAATAGGTTTTCACTCTTTGTAGACCTGGATAGCTATCTGATAATAGCTCACTAGGACTCCTTAATTCTCATGAGTTCCAGTAGGTAATTCTGTGTATATAGACCAACAACTACATTCACATTGACTTTCATGCCCATTTTTAAGTAGCTGTTTTCCAAGCTATCACATTGAAAGAAATTTCATTCAAGGTTGAGAGTAGTTACTTACATATATCCTCACAGAATCATATATTGAAAACAATCCCGAAATATTATTGTCATAAATTACATATTGCAAGTAAATTATGTATTGCAAGATACCTGGCCTGGAAATCTGAAATCTCAGTTTCCCAGTAACAGTGAGACTTATTAAAATACATTTGTAAATCGAGAGAGCTAGACAATATAATCTTTATGATTTCATCACTTTAACATGTCATGATTCTTAATTATTACTTAACAGGTGTTTATGAACTAATAACAAATACACTATGTTGTCATTGCCTTAGATACTTGAAGCTATTTTAACTGTTGTATTTCATGTCTAATTCCCATAACTATATACCAATGTTAGTTAAAATCTGGCAAAAGATGACTTCTGCATAAGTCTACTCAATATAATTTGCTCATCATTACCTAATGGAGTAGATGAGAAAGTATTTCATGAATCATGAAGGACTTCTGTGAAAATACTACTCATTATAAAGTTGTATTAATTCAACAAATTATGTTTGCAAAGACAGCTGTTTTAAGCTGGTATGGCTTCTATTTTGTGACTAATTCAATAATCATTTTAATATTATCAATCATGGCATTTCAGTAAGAACTCTATGTAATCTAACATTTTTCATTGCCGTCAGACAAGGGAGCTAAATTAGAAGGTGACAATTATTTAGAATGTGCAAGCATTCTGTTCAGCAATGTAAGTGAAAGAAAACTGCCTCTTACAAATTTCTGATAAAAATTCAATTTGGTAGCCATAATCACCTCTGCTACTCCCCCCACACACACCATCTGTTTTTACCCCCATGTCTATAGATGGAACCCAAAAATTTCTATAAATATGATGGTGATTTGGCAGAAAGAAGAATTCAACCATATTTTGGAAAAGCTGATTGTTATCATAAATTGCAGTATTATTAGACATGCCTTAAGAGTATAGAATTCAACTCCATCCATTTAAAGTTAAGAAAGCTGAAATCTAGAGATGTGAAGTTACTGCCCAGCTCATACAATTAGCAGAATATCCAGAATTATAACCTAAACCATTATATTTGTCATTAAAATTTCATTCTACTATGCCACAGTAGTTTTGGTAAAATAATTTTTTATTATTAAAGCTAATTAAAATATGAATTCCACATTAATGAGTCCCATTTATATGTGTGTGTGTAAAGGAATAAAATATGCTTGATAACTTGCTCTGACCTTGAGCAAATTATTTGACACTCTTGAGCCTCAATTTCCTCATTAATTATATGAGGATAACAATTGTACCTGTTTCATGAGTTTTTTTTTGTAATAATGAATTAGATCAACATGTTAAGTGTATGTACTTGCCAGGCCTGGGATGTAGCAAGTGCTACCTAAATGTTAACTCTGATTGTTGTTGATACAAAACGTTGTATATCCAGGTTTCTCCTTGTTCCTCCTCACACCCCAACCTCTTTCTGTGCTGTGCTGATTTGAAATGGTGTGTAGCCTAGAAAAGCCATGTTCTTTAATCCTGATTCATTATTTTTGGATGGGATGTTTTTGATTAAGTCATTTCCATGGAGATATGACCCACCCAATTGTGGGTGGGAACTTCTGATTAGGTAGTTTCCATGGAGATGTGTTTCCACCCATAAAAGGTGGATCACTTATGGAAGTCCTTTAAGAGGGAACCATTTAAAAAAAAATCTTCAGAGATGACATAGGTAGAGACAATTGGAGATGCAGAAAGAAAACACCCTTGAGAAGCTGTTTAAAATCAGAAGACAAAGGACCAGCAGATGCCAGTCATGTACCTTTCCAGATTGGTCTTTCTTGAGTCAAGATATCCTTTTCTGGATGCCTTAGTGTGGACACTTTTATGGCCTTAGAGCAGTAAACTTGTAACTTATAAAATTTCCTTTATAAAAACCAAGCCATTTCTGGTATATTGCATTTCTGGCAGCTTTAACAAGCTAAAACATGTCCCAATCTCTGGCCTACAGTGTCTTCTGGCTCCTATCTCTCTTTGATACTTATCTCATTATGTGAGTGCCCAGAGATTTTGGCATCAAGTTCTACAAACACAGCACAGAAAGTAGACTAGACTGTCTGAAATATGAGCAAGAGAATAAGTGGTCTAAATTTGGACAGGTAAGCAGGGACTATATCATGCACTCCAGGTATCTTATTCTTCTTCTTTTGTTCGTTCTGGGTTTTTGTTTTAGAAAAAAGTCCAAACTAATGTGTGTATCCACATTCACTACAGTCTTGAACTGTGCAGTCCAGAAGTACAATCAGATACAGGTGTCATGTCTCTTGACATTTGCTGTGTGTCCAGCTAGATAGATAACCTGGACATCAGGAAGACAAGAACTCTCTCTAGGCTGTCCTGTATTATAAAAATATCCTTGCGTCTTTTGACTTCTTTCTGAATCATTTGTTATTCATGATGAATTGCTAATTAAAATCACTTGCTTGGCCTCCTGACATGGTCCTGCTGTTTCTGAATTTCTACATTATGGCCCACCCTGCTGTGTGACACAGTGCTTGTGGCATGGATTATTTTGGGTGCTATAAATTTACATATCAAGACTTGGACTGTATTTATTTTATGAAAACCACCTCAGATGAAATGATATACACATCAACCATTTGCTGTGTTCTTCTTTTTACTCATTAACAAGGATATTTTCTGGTGTTTCTCCCCCAGAAAGAGTTTACTTTTTGTTATATAGCTAAACTTTGATAAAGAAACAATTACATTTCCAAGGAGTATATATGTCAATATTTGGGGGAAAAAAATCAATGCAATAACATCTCTAATGACAAATAAACATAAATTTCACACCTAAATGTTGTTTATTAGAAGTAAATCCCAGCTTCTCCTATGGTTTTCACTTCTTTGAAACATCATCATGCCAAAATTCAATATATAGAGATAAAGATTTATTTTAGGGGATATTAAGCATGTCTGATGAGGCCAAATGGAATCAGAATCTTGATGAAGAAGAAAGAATGGCATATCCAAAAAATTATAAATTATAAATGTGTGGTGGTGTATCTAGATTTATTTAACATATAACATACTTGTGATAAATGTGTATACATACTTGCATATTTAACACAGATTTACTCTACGTAGTCAAATTGTGTGGTTTGGTTTGTAGGTACACTGGACTGTTCCTTGAAGGTAAACAGTACTGTGTACAGGTATGGTCAGGGAATTAGGTGGACCTTAGAATTCTCTGCCCTTGATGGAGAGGTCAAATGCCCTTAAGAGGTGCTCAAGGAGCCACTTGTAACTTCTTCTATAAGGGTTCTTACACCACCGTTTATTATTTTCAGTTTCTTTCCACTGTTTGTTATTTCTGTTTGTTTACATTCACTTGGTTAACAAAAAATGTATTGATCACCTACCCAAGTGCCAGGAACTATGATAGGCATTGGAGTGAACAAGACAAACATGTCTCAGTCTTCAAGCAGCAAACAGCCAGACAAGTAAGCATATGTAAGCGAATACACAAATGGGTCCATCAGGGATTGTAATGAGGTTTATGAAGGAAACGTGCAGGAAACTGAAATAAAGAGTATTATGAGGAGAGGATGGAGGTGATTCTCTAGGTAACATAATTAAAGTGGTCTTCATGGGGATGGATATTTGAGCTGAGATCTGAGAATGGAAGTAAATCAGCCTTTCAAGATTTGGCACAAGGACATTCTAAAGGGAACAGCCAGTACAAATTTTTGCTAAGAAGGAAGGAGACTAATGTGTCTGGAGCATTGAATAAAGCAATGAATGAGTCCAGTAAAGCAGGTGGAGGCATATTAGATATACAGTCATTTATAGGATGAAATGAAGAATTGGGATTTTATTCTAAAAGCAGTGGGGAACCCTAAAGAATTTTTGTGTCAGAGAGATGTGATCTAATATACATTTTTAAAAGATCTGTTTGGATGCTGTATGGTGAATGGACTAGAAAGAGTGGAAGCAGAGATGTTATAGTAAGTACTGTAATATTCCAAAATATAGATGAGGATGAATTGAACATGGTGTTGTTAATGGAGAGGGATCAAAGTGGGAAGATATTTTATTTAATAGGTGATAAAATTAGCAGGTTGTGTGGTTGGAGTGGGTCTAATGAGTGAAGGAAGGAAAGGATATCTAGATGCTTCCCTGCTTTTCATCTTGTGCATTTGGATGATTAGTAGCTTCATTATCTAAAAATGGAAAAATTAAAGGAATAACATGCTTAAGAACAATCAGAAGCTCAAAGGAATAACATGTTTAAGAAGAATCAGAAGCTCAAATTAGAACATACCAAGTCTGAGATTCCTTTTAGATATCCCAATGGATATGTCAGGTAGCAAATATATGTCTAGGAACTCAGGGGAAAGAGCTGTACTGGGATAGACTTTGGGAAACATCAGCAGATAAAGAGGGTGTAAAACATGGGACTGGATGAGGTTTCCTAAGAAGAGAGGAATTTCAATTTTCTAGATAGAAGATTGAAAGTGTCTAGTAAAGAACCTTAAGTCCCACCAGCATTTAGAAGTTGGGTGAAGGAAGATCCTTTTCTCAGAAAAAGAGAAGAGAAAGAACACACTGATATCAGAGAGAACCCATGAGAATGTGGTGCTAAGAGAGGTTTAAAAAGGAGGCAGTAGTCAACTGTGACAAATAACTGCTGAGAATTAGAGGAGGCTAGACAAGTTGTCTATTGGGCTTGTCCACATGGAAATCGTGCTGTTGAAAGAGTTATGTGTCCTAGAAAAACTATGTTTTAATCCTGATCCAATCTTGTGGGAGCTCCAGTGAAGGTCCTCAATGAACTTTCAAGAGAGGCTGGCTGGCTGAAGCAGAAAGGGTGATTGTCTTTTCTGAAACCTCCTGAAAAGCCTTCTGGTGATTAAATTAAGCATTGCTCATTTTAGAAGGCACTCCCCTTAGCTGATTGCAAGTGCATTCAAAAGACATTCCCTTTAGCTGATTGCAGTCAGCTGTGAAAACGGCCAACATGGTCATGATTTAAGTCCATGAAATGTTCTCACAGCAACAGATAGCCCAGCACTTGCCCAACCAGACAACCAGGCTCCACCACCTGGCCGAGTTGACAAATGAAACTGAGCATCACAGAAGTCATAGGTGATCTTGACAAAATCAGTTTCTTTCAATTAGTTGTTGGGGGAAACAACGTCAAGAGAAAATGACTGAAGAGTGGAACAGAGATTAGGGTGAGGCAGGGACAATGGGCTATTTGCTTTGAAATTTTTTCATATGATGGGGAGGGAGAAATGTGAAGCAGTAGAGGGAGATGTGGGCTCTATGAAGGTTTTATTTTCAACAGAGCTTATACATATTTATATGCTTAGATGAACCATTGATGCAGAAGAAAATCCTTGAGAATACGACAGGGTATAGGATCCAGAGCACAGTGGAGGGATTTGTTTTTGATAGGATCATTGTTTGTGGGACAGGGAGGGCAGAGATGGTGCCTTAAAACCATTGTATGCCCAATGTCTATAAGACTTGGTATATATTAGGAACTCTTATTTGCTGAGTGAATAAAGTAAGCATCCATTTCAATCCAGGGAAATAAATCATTTGGGCCAAACAGGGAGCATGAAAGAATGAAGGGTGAAAGGTAAGCAACAGTAAAAAGAAGGGCGTGACTCATTCATACTCCTTGATTATTTATTTCTTATTTAATGATGTGTTCTTGATGATCCTGATCAGACAACTTAGGTAAAATGTTTTAAAAACCAAACTTAATGTGAAGACAGCTAATTTGGTGTTTAGTCAATTCAGTTTTGATTTACTTTCTTATAATCTACTTACTCTATAAATACTCAAATAGAAGAGCTGTGTTTTCCACACTGGCAATTCATTTTCCAAACATATGACAGAGGTTTAATAAATTTGTTGAAACTTATGCAATTTTCCTTAGTTTCCATGATTCTTGTTTAGCACTGATAAAATTATTGATTATATTATGTCAAAATATACATATGTGCAAATCACATATCTTGTGATGTGTCTTGTCTTAGCTATGAGCATGTGCCCCTAGGAATTCCCCCCATTTTCATGGTTCTGTCTTACAGATACTAATTGGCACTTGGTAAGATCTAACCCAAAGTCATATACTCATTGTTTACAAGGCTAAGAAGAACTGTAATTTTAAAAAATATCTGTTTGCATAAACTTACTTTTGTTGTGCACATGTCAGAGTAGTCAGATGAAACGAAGGACAGGTCATCTGTTTTTAAAACCTACTGAATAGCCCTTTCCCATGGTCAGTCACCAGTTTGGCACAGAGATGGCCTTCACTCCCCAGGTGAATCACAAGACCAACTTTTGGAGGGAGTAAAGTAACTTTCATGCACATACTAGAAGCATGCCTGTGTAGCCCAATCTGTCTGGTGATGGCATGAGGAACTCAACATCTCAGAACTTTTCCTGAATGCAGAAGGCAGCTGAAAGAGTTCTCCTACAGAGTACTATGGGACAGCAGTCAAGTCATATTGCTTAGAGCAAGGGATTGATGACTGTATGTCATATAGTACAGTGACTGGAACTGTAAGGAAACTGCTTCCTAAGGGAGAAGGTACACTTGGAACCATGAAAATGGGGGAATTCCTAGGGGCACATGCTCATACCTAAGACAAGATACATGCACAGAAAGAATCAGGGAGGGGAGCCATTCCGTAAACTCTTCAGATGCAGAACACTCATACAGGTCAGCCTGCAAAGACTAGAAAAGGTGTTTCCTTTTTTTCTCCTCTTCCCCCTTCTCTTCCTCCTCCTCTTCCTCCTTCTCCCTCCTCATCTCCTCCTCCTCCTTCTTCTGTTAGCCCCTGGCACTTAAGGAAAGCTCTATCATAAAACTAGCTGGATAAAAGCCTAAGGAACAGATGCCTCAGAGTATAAATTCCAACAATATAACACACTAAAATATCAAAATATCTAGATTTCAACAAAATTTTACAAAACATACAAGAAATGGCCCAGGCAAAAGAGAAGATGCTGATGGAAAATATGGACAAAGGATCAGGGAAACAATAGATGAACATAAAAAGAAAATCAATAGAGACCTGGAAATTATGAGAAGGAACCAAAGAGAGAGGAAGACCACAATAACAGAAATGTAAAATTCCCTAGAAGGGTTCAACAGAAGATTGGAGCTGGTAGAATGAAAATCAGATAACTAGAAGAAAAGACAATTGAAACCAACCAATCTGAGGAGAAGGAAGAAAGAATGAAGAAAACTGAATGGAGCCTGAAGAACCTCTGAGACACCATCAAGTGTACCAAAATACACATTGTGAGATTCCCAGAAGGGGGAAGATAGAAAAGGACAGAGAGAAGATTCAAAAGAATAATGGCTGAAAATTTCCCAAATTTAGCAAAAGACATGACTATACACATCCAAATGCTCAAAGAACTCCAAAGAGTATAAACCCAAATAGATCCATACCATAACATGTTATAATCAAACTGTCAAATACCAAAGATAAAGAATGAATTCTGAAATCCCCAGGAGAGAAGCAATGAGTCACATACAAGGGAGTTTCAACAAGATTAAGTGCCAAATTTTCACACCCCCCCCAAAAAAAAGATGGAGGCTGGAATATAGTGGGATAACATAAAGTATTAAAAGCAAAAAATTGCCAACCAAAAATTCTATACAGGGCAAATGTCTTTCAAATATGAGAGCAATATTAAGAAATCCCCAGATAAAGGAAAGCTAAAGGACTTCAGAACGATTAGATTGGCCTTATCAGACATATTAAAGAGAGTTTTGCAGATTGAAAGGAAAGGGCAATAGATAGATTGAAGATATATGAAGGATGAAGATCTTTTGTGAGGATTACAACATGGTGAATATCAATGCCAGCACTATCATATTTTTGGTTTGTAGCTCCACTTTTCATTTCCTACAGTATGTGAAAGGCAAATGCATGAAATGCAATGATAAATCAGTGGTTTTTGACTCATAATGTATAAACATGTAATTTGTGATAAGCACTGCATAAAGGCGGCAGGAAAGAGGAGTATAGGAACATAGTTTCCTTATACTATTGAAGTTAAGTTTGTATCAAAACAAAGGATATTGTTATAGATTTAGGCTGTTATATTTAAGCTCCCAAGTTAACAACCAAAAAAAGTTTTGGAGATGTGCAACGTCATGGAGATAGAAATTAGAGTACAGGTTGCCAGGGGCCGAAGGGAGGGGGAATGAGGAGTCAATGCATAATGGGTTTAGGGTTTCTCTTTGGGGAGATAGGAAAGTTTTAATAATGAAATTGGTGAAGATGCAGCAATATTGTGAATGTGAGTAAACCTCCTGGATGGTGTGCTTGGAAATTGTTGAGATGGGAAAGTTTATGTTATAAATATATATGTTCTCACAATTAAAGAAAAGAAAGCAACTAAAAAAGATGATGACAGTTAAATGCAATACATGATCCTGAATAGGATCTAGCAAGGGAGGAACAAAGGCTCAAGGGGACCTTACTGAGACATATGAAAGAATTGGAATATAGGCTATTAGCTTTATATCAGTGTCAAATTTCTCGAACTTGATTAACTGCACTTAAGGTTGTTCATAAGTGAATATCCTTGGAAAGGATGAGTACATGGCAGTATGAAGTGTTCGTGGAGCACGATGTATATAATCTACTCTCAAGTGATCAGGAAATAGATAGATAATAGATAGGTAGGTAGATAAGAAGAATGATATGGCAAATGTGTATCAGTATTAAAATTGGTGAATTCTGCATATCTGGGGGTGTAGGGGTGATTTGGAGTTCTCCATATGGGGTTTGTATTATTTTCATAACTTTGTCCTGTACGTTTGACAGTAGTTAAAAAGTTTTTTAAAATTTTACTAAACACACTTTTAATTCATAGGACACACTGAAACATTTTTAAAAATTTGTGATTCAGCAATTGCATTCCTCAAAATACTTGACAGCCTGCAGTATTCAAAAACAGAACACTGTAAAAGAATGCACAGCAAATAAGATGCATTTGCTAACTAGACATACTTAAGATTTTGGTTTTCTTTTTGTATCAAGGAAGATTCCTCTGATGATAATAAATCATAAAGTTTTGTCACTGCCTTTGAAGTAAAGGGAATAATACATTTTTAGGTTTTCATATATTTTCCTAGTTACTGCATTACAAACAGAAATGATATATTTACATACCTTAATGGATTATACTTATAATGAATTATAAAGCTATATTTTTATCTTATGGTAATAAAAACTGAAAAATAATATACTCAGAATTCTGATGAATTAATAACAAATGTGAATTTATTCTTACACACTCAATGGATGAGAATTTATTTTATTTTATTCTAGAATCAATGTAAAAATCATTCAAAATTGATCTTATCTCTTACTATTCTGTTCCTAAGTTATTTAAGCTTTTAATTATTTGGACTTTCTGGAGTCTTAGAATAATAGTTTTAATTAGTCATCATATTCAGAAAGAATTTCAGCTAAAGGTAAAGGAAAATATTTGCTGCATGCCAATGTTTAATATGCTGCTAGGTTCTAGGCAGACAGTGAAGTATGAAATGGTCGGCTCTCACAGAATCTACAGACACTAAACAAATAAACACCAACCATTGTGAATTTCAAATTTTGATAAGTGCTCTGCTAGAACATGTGAGGGAGAAAAACAGAGCAGAACTAATTGACAATGGAGATGTAACAAAAGAGCCCTTTAAGGAAGGGTCATTTAAATGGAGATCTGAATAATAAGTAAGAGTGAGCCAGTAGAAAAGTGACAAATAGATTGGCATGTTGAAATACATCATGTTCCAAAAACCAAAAGAAACCAACATTTCCTCAACCAGCCCAGGATGATAATAAAACTTGCATTAAAATAGAAATGACTGGCAATCTCCTCCCCTGCTGCCCTGCCTTCCCATACCCATCACATCGACTATTATCAAACCTCCAGCCTTCTACCAGTTCTCTGTCCCTGATTGTTGCTGCGAATCCCTAGATGGCCTTAACTTTTCCTCATAACCACAGTTCCGTTGGTTTTGCATGATATGTGCAGGAGAGTGGTTCCTGCCCTTGTTCCCTGTTGTCACCTGCTCTGAGGTCTCTTGTGCATTAGGAAGTAACCACAGCTGTCAGCAGTGGTGGCATCTGCCCATGTCTGTATTGAGACTTCTAGGACTGGTGCCAATGTTACTGATATCTGCACCAAGGGCGCTGTTTCCTAGTTGCTGCTGCAGCTCAGAGTCGTGCAGCTAGCTCATCACTGCAGGACCCATGGGTACTTATCAGCTGCCTGAGTCCTCCGTGTGCAAAGCTTTGCTCTATATAAGCACCAAAGAAAAAGGATTCCTCTCCTCCCTCCCTCCCACATTGTGGTGTGTTCCTTGGTTATATATGTGCCCAAAACGATGCTTTCCTTTTTTTAATTTCAGGCTTCATTTCCCCAGAGTTCTGGCACAAGTCTTGACCTACATTTGTCTTTTTTTCCTCTTACACTTCGCTCAAGTCCATAGTCCTTAAATTCCTCTTGCAAGACCCAGTTTTTACTTCTTTTAGGATGAGTTCCTTCCCAGGAAACCCTTTAGACACTCATATGAATAAATACATGGTATTTCTAGCTCATAGGTGCTCGAGTTAGCTAGACTTTCCTGAATCTCCAGGTGGACACACCGTTATTTCAAGGAATGGTCATTTTCATATTAGTTCTATATTTTTGGCTAAGTTCCTCAACAAGCCTTTTTTACAAAAGGGCTTTCAATACGATTCCATGTGGATTTTTAAATCCCATGTATGATACCAGAATCTCCATATGGTGGTTATAAAGAGATCTAGAGACAACTTATATGGCTGAACTAGCCACCAATTTCTCCCTGATCCCTTCAAACACTATTAAATAATTCATTAGTTAGAAAATATGGTTAGCTTGTGATACAGTACAGGAGTCAGTACCTCCATAAAATTCAGTATTTTCTTAATATTTGTGGCCTATATGGGAATTTTATTTTTAAAACACTTTAAATGACATGTTTTAATTATTCTAAAAATAATTACACATTTTTGTCAATGTTTTAAAAATAAGCTATTTGCAGGATACAAGCATGAAACACATATCATTTATGAGATGACACCATTGGCAGTAATTTGTGATCTGCATAAGTAACCATGACAGAGAAGTTTACGAAGAAACAAAGTACCCTTTCCATTCTAGACGCAGCGGGTCTTCGCTTGCTGCCTGCAGAATGACCACATGGCACAGTAGAAAGGATAATTGGATTTGGGGGAAAAAGTCCTGAATATGAGTTCTGGTTCTGTCACTTATTGGTTATCACTGAACCTTTTTGAATTTCAGTCTCCTTAGCTGTGAAATGGAGGCAAAAATATCTGTCCACCTTAATAATAACTAATTAGTGAAAGGCGGGCCATGGTGGCTCAGCAGCAGAGTTCCTGCCATGCCGGAGACCCGGGTCGATTTCCCGATGCCTGTCCATGCAAATAAATAAATAAATAAATAAATAGTGAAAGAAAATAGTTATTAGGTGTGGTCTTAATTTGCCAGGCTGCTATGACAACCACATGATAGGTTAGCCTAAAAACAGGAATTTATTGGCTCACGGTTTGGAAGGCTAGATGTCCAAACTCAAAGTGCCCGTAAAGGCTATGCTTTCTCCCAAAGTCTGGTGTTTGGGTGCTGGCTTGGGGTCCAGCCTTGGGGTCCTTTGGTTTACAACTTTGCCTACCAACACATAATGAGCGAGCTCTCTCCTTGTATTTGCTCTTCCTGGTTCTGGTGACTTCCAGATTCTTTCTCTGTGGCCCTTTCTGGCTTCTGGATTCCAGTTTCTTCTCTTTATAAAGCTTCTAGTAATAGGGATTAAGACCACCCTGATTTGGTTGGCCATACCTTAACTGACAATAACAACTTCCAAAGGTGCTGTTTACAAATGGTTTCACACAGCAGGAACATGGATTAAGGTCAGAACATGTTTTCTTGAGTTACATTAGTCAACCTGCCATAAGTACATACTAGGTTGAAGGCAACGTGCCATGCACCTTATCTCAATCAATCCCCTAAGAACCCTCTGAGGCAGAGGCCATTACCACCCCTCTTTCAGATGAAGAAACTAAGGTTGAGAGAAGCTAAGCAACTAGCTCAAGGTCATCTAGCTAGTAAGTAGCAGAGCTGTGCTTCAAATGCAGGCCATCAGACTCTGAGTCTTTTCATTTAACTGCTGTGCTGTACTGAATGGTAAATGGGATAATATTCAAATGTGAGTGTTATTAACTCTGAAATTGCTGTGGTTATTTTCCTCCTAGATATGTGGTTGAAACTAGTCATCTCTCAAAAAAGAGCAACTATATTCTCTATAACTGTCATTTCCCAGATATATATCATTTTATATCATCTTCAACATTTTAAATTAGCCCAACAATATAATACTTCATTCAAATCCCATCACCCAAAACTATTTTAATGTTTTTTTGGTCACCTTTCAGATCTAAACACACTTAAATCATTATAATTAAAGTATACATGCAACTTTGATCTTTTCACCTAATATTCAATCATTTTATGATTTTATTTAAATAAAATAAAATCATTTTTATTTTATTTTATTCTTTTATTCAGAAGATATTTATTCAGCTGCTGACTTGGGGCAGCAATTGTCTAGACTCTGTGGATCATCAATAAGAAATATAGAGAAAAACTCTGCTTTTGTGGACCATACCTTCTATGAGGGAGAAATTATAATAAATTGATGGTGAAAAGTCCTAAGAATGAAAATAAAGCAGTGTACAGGTCCAGACAGTGAGAGGCAAGGTGATATTTTAAAATAGTGTGATTAGGAATGGCCTCTCTGAAAAGGTAGTTTAAGTGGAGACCTGAGTGAAGTAAGGGAATGATCCCCACTGCTTTCTCAGAGAAGATGATACTTAACAGTGCAACAGTAAATGCAAAGGCCCTGTGGCAGAAAGGAGCCTGGTGTGTTTGAAAAGCGGCTGGGGAAAAGAAGGAATAGAATGGAATAAAAATGGAAAAAGTAGTAGAAAACTAGGTGGGGAGGGTTGCTATTAAGGAGATCAAGTAAGACCTTGATGAGACAAATTTTATTCTGAATGAGATGGAAAGCCCCTGTAGGGTTGTCAAGAGAGTAATAATGTGATCTGATTTATGGTTTAAAAAAATCACTTTGATTTATGTGTGGTGAATTTATTATAGGGGGCAGAGTGGAAGTGGGCAGACCAGTTAGGAGGCTGTTGGCATGGCCCAAGTGAGAGATGAGAGAACTGAGATAGGTTGGTGGTGATGGGTGTGGTGAGATGTGGTCTCATTCTGAATATTGTTCAAAGGTTGAGTTACTTGAATTTACCAAGTGTGGAGCATGAAAGAAAGATGAGGCAGGAATGATACTTGGTGTTTTAACCTGAGCAAGCAGAGGAATGGAGCTGTCCGTTGTGGAGAGGTAGAAAATTATGGGAAGAACAGTTTGGGAGGGGGCGGGTAGGGTACGAATCAGGAGTTCAGTGTGGACAAGATCAAGTTAGATGTCTAAATGGGAAGGTCACATATGTATTTGGATATACAAGTCTTGAACTCAGAGGATGAAGTCCTGGTTAATTAGAAACTGTGGTTTAGAAAAAAGAAGAGATCCACAAATCGAACTCTGGGCTCTCCAATCTGTGTAGAACTCAGAGAAGTGAGAAGGAATAAACAAAGAAGACTCGAAAAGGAGAGGCCAATGTATGAGAAACAAAATTAAGAAAACATGGTATCCTAGAAGCCTGGCGAGAAAAGAGGCTGCTGAGGAATCAAGCAAGATGAGGATTGAGCATTAATTACCGGAATTAGTGATCGTGATTTAGTTTAACAGGAGCTGATAAAAGGAAAATGGGAGGAGGACTAGAGGAATTGGAAACAATATGGACAAATCTTTTGAAACCTTTTGTTTGAAACAAAAGTAAAGAGATGGTAGCTGGACTGGAAGGTCTTATGGTTTGTTTGGCTTTTGTTCTGAAATGAGAAATATTACAGCATGTTTGAGGGCGGATTAGAATTATCCAGTAGAGGGGATTAAACAATTACCGCCAATTGATGTGCCATAATTTACGTATCTTTTCTACTACTGATGTTCATTTAAGTTGCTTCTAATTTTTTATTATAGTGTTGCAAAGAAAATCTTTGTGCATATAAGGACAGATAGATAGATAGATAGATAGATAGATAGATAGATAGATAGATAGATAGATAGATAGATATAGATATATTTGTGGGGCGGGAGGCAGGCTCCGGGAATTGAACCTGGGTCTCTGGTGCAGCAGGTAAGAACTCTGCCACTAAGCCAGAGTTGCCCACCCTGTGCCTATTTCTTTTTTTATTCATTGGAGTCATTTTCTTAAATGGTCTATAAATGCATAGGAGGAAAATTACTGGATCAAAGGTCATGTACATTTTTAGGACTCTTGGTGCTGCCTTATTGCTTTAAAAAAAATGAACTTACCATGCCACCAGTAATATATAAGTGATTAATTTTTATTGCAAACTTGCTAGAGTTTTTCTATATATGTTGAGGCCAAAACTCATGGAGGTCTAAGGTTTTTCACTACCATTGTTCTGATAGATTACTGGCTCCTGAAAGACAGAGGTCATGTCTTAATTAATTTTGTTCCCTCTTGTTTTTTCAGACCAAATATTTTGCTAATAATGACAATTAAAACAGCCATTTGATGGAACTATTAAACCTTGCCATCAGGGAATCCCCTGATACTGTGTCAAACTTTAAGGACACCCAAATCACTAAGCCCCACCCTGGATCCTGAGGCTTACTCTTGTGATGCTTACATGCCTAAGAGTTACCTCTGGAGAACCTCTTTTGTTGCTCAGATGTGGCCTCACTCTCTCTAAGCCCAACTCTGCAAGTGAAATCATCGTCTTCCCCCCTACATAGTACATGATAGCCAGGGGTGAAAGTCTCTGTGTCAATGTGAGAGATGACTCCCAGGGATGAATCCGGCCCTAGGACCATAGGTTCAACAATTCTATCCTGACCAAAAGGGGGAAAAGAAGTGTAACAAAGTATCAGTGGCAGAGAGAGCTCCAATAGTCAAGAGGCTATGCTGAAGTTTGCTATTATGCAAGCTTCAGTTAGACCTTGCTACCTATCTTAACCTGCCAAACCCAACCAGGACCATTCAAGCCAATCCTAAAGAACACTTAGGGCAATATATAAGTTCCACAAGGCTTCCATGCACTAGAGTAACTTTCCAGAAGCCTACAACCTCCAGATTGGTCCCTGGTCCAGAAAAGTCCTGAAACCTAGAGGGCCCCCCCTCTCCAGAACATCAGATAGTTCCATCTCCCTACCCCATATTAGTGACAGACCCTTCCAACATGAAAAAGTTAGAATGACCATAGCCCTAATACCCCTAAAGAGAGAAATGGAAAGATCAAAGGTAATGGTGGAGTTATACAGTGACGACAGGATTTAACAAATGAATATGAATGCTGGTTCATTAAATTGATATTGTTTTTAGTCTCCAGTATCTTAGAGCAGCTAAAAGTAAAAACCTAAAAACGTGGAATAGTAACCCATGTCAAACTCTGAAATATGTTCTACAACTAATTGTGGTACTGTGCTTTGAAATTTATTGCTTTTTTTGTATATATGTTATTTTTCACAAAAAAAAAAGGAGAAAAGTCTATTGTGATGATGAAAAAAATATTTATGCCTTCTAGCCTCCTATATTCTGGAGAAGAAGGAAAAATCTGAGAGGACCATATGGTAACCCATGACAAACTCTGGGATCTGTTCTGTAACTACTTGTTGAAGAGCCCTTTGAAAACTATTGCTTTTTGTTTCTTTGCTTTATATGTATGTTGTACTATACAATAAAAAAGTTAAAAAAAGAAAAGAGTCATTTATCTGAAATCCCTCTGTGTTAAATCATAATGGTGTTCATGTGGCACAGTGAAAAAACAATAATACATTTTGGAATGAGACCAACTTGGATTTGAATCCCAGATTCATTACTTGGGTAATTTGCTTAAAGCACTTTAATTTGCCCATCAGTAAAAGGATTAAAGTAATATCTGCTTCCTAAGTCAATGTGAGGGTTAAAATGAGATAGCTGACAAGGAAAGAACACCAAGTAGGAAATTTTTGGTGGAAGTAGTGGAACTTCATATTTATCATGAAAATAGCTTGTGAACATATAGTTTTGTTTCGTTTATTAATGCAGAAAGAAAATCTCCCTTGCAACACATTTTATACTTCTTGTCTGCAGTCCTTCAAGTTCTCATTTTACAGTCTTGCTAATAACCTTGAAAAACAAAAACATTCCCATGTATTTCACTTCTAGTAAACTGTAGAAACAGCAAGCACCTGGGGTATCTCTTGGGAAAGCACATGCTGCTACCTGCTCCCGTAGACCTGAGATCAGCAATGTCTCTAGAAATAGTACCAGGCAGTTACCTCCAGGTAACTAAATGCGGCTTCAACTCCACGCACAAGCTTAGAAAGCATTGTGATTAGTCCAGCTTGTATCGTGAGGAATTAACACAAAGAAGAAGCAAATGGAAGTCGAATTCATCACAGTAGCTGGTGGGTTTCCAGATAGGTAAGAGAATCTTTCATCATAAGTATAGTAGAGGGTCTCTACGTAAGGGTGCATGATTGGAAAGGTAAACACTGAGATTCATAACTGTGTCTGTTTATGTGCTTGTATATAAGTGAGTCGGCAGAGGATTTTTAAGATGTCTAGGGAAATAGTCTCAGAATATGAAATTAAAAGAAAATGGTACACTATTACTCAGCATATCTAAACAGTAAAAACCCTGCCATGATCTTAAGGCGTTTCTTGAGAAATTAATATCCTGAAGAGAATGGAATTGCAAATACCTCAATCTGGACAGAACTCAAAAGTTTCATAAAAGATACTACGGGGAGTTGATATTTTCTTTGTTTCTTTCAGTTTAGTTCTCAGACTGGCATTGGGGAATAGATGAGAGCTCGCATTTGTGATAACTAGGAAAGGAAAGAAGGGAAGATTATAGGAGGTTAAATCCCTAAATCTAGACATTTTTATCACAGCCACATCCCATCCTGCAGACCCTACCTTTGCACTCAGTGTTCACTAAAAGACTAGTCAGTGTCTTCCAGTGTAATCGGATGTGGGGGACCAATGAATGAAAGTTTATGACATGAGACATCCCAGACCTAATTCCCAGTCGGAGACTTTAGCTTTGTTGTTTTCCATCAGTAACCATGGCTGGTCTCATCAGAAGTTATGGTTCGCATTAAAAATTCTGTATGAATTCATTACATAATCTGTATTGTAGTGCTATCCTTGAGTGAAAAGCATCACAAAATATTTGTATTTTAAATTTATTGCGTTAAAGGCATTGAGTTCTACATTCTGGGCATACAAAGATTAAAAGTAAGAATTTAGTTTGAGTATTCAAAAATAATGTAGTAGTTTTTGTGTCGGTACAAAGTTATGGGTAATTCTGATTTTACCTGGATCCATAATGATGAATGATAATGTCAAATATAGCACATCTAGTGTTTCCATCTACCTGAATAAGATTGGATGAACTTTCTGACTAATTTAATATTGCAGAAAACAGCCATCAATATGTCCAAGAAAAATCATTTGATTGAAGAAGTCAATCTCTATTTGCCAAAATATATAGGGTTGACAGTTCTTTTTTTTTTTTTTTCCTTTGAGTTTTACTCTACTGTTAAGATTGAGCAGATAATAATGCTAGATGATGGTCTGGTAATAATTTAAAAATGGGATTTATGGTTTAGCAGCAAGATTTTAGACTACCGAAAACTAAAGTTTTCTGATTTTCTCTTAATGTCTAATGCATAATGAAGAAAACTACCCTGTTTTGTCATTTAATAAAATAAAATCCTTAAAAGATGTGGCTTCTAGAGTTCTTAGCTGCCATGCTGGAGACCTGCGTCCAATTCCTGGTGCCTGCCCATGCAAAAAAAAAAAAGATGTGGTTTCTTAAATTTCTGCACCAAATATATTTCCATAAAACTTGCCATAGTCATAAATGTTTTAATTTTTTATTATTATTTTTTTGACAAAACTTTTGCATCATTACAAACAGAAACTCTATACCAATTAAGCATTAACTCCCCATTCCTAAACCCTACCCTTGCCCCTGATAACCTGTATTCTAGCTTCTGACTCTACAAATTTGCTTGTTCTAAATATTTCTTATCAGTGGGATATGCAATATTTGTCCTTTTGTCTCTGGATAATCTCACTCAGCATGATCTCTTCAAAGTTCAACCATGTTGTTGCATCACTGAACGCATGCGTTATTATGGCTAAATAATATCTCATTTTATTTATCCATTCATCAGTTGATGGACACTTGAATAGCTTCCATCTTTTGGCAGTTGTAACTAATGCCACTATGAACATCAGTGTACAAATTTCTGTTTGAGCCTCTGGTTTCAAATCTTTTGGGTTTATACCAAGAAGTGGGATTGCTGGGTTATATGGAAATTGTATAATTAACTTTCTGAGGAACCACCGAACTGTTTTCTACAGTGGCTGCACCATTTTACCTTCACACCGGTAATAAATGAGTGTTCCTGTTTCTCATATCTGGTATACTCAAGTCTGGTATTCTTCACTGATGGTTTCTGGGTTTTTATCTTATTCCTTTAGATGGACCATTTCCTTTTTCTTTGTCTTGTAATCTTTTGCTGCACACTGTACATTTTATTATTTTGAAGTGTTACCTCTGGGATTCAGTCCCTGGGCCATCTGTTCCTGAAATTTGTATCCAGCTAGTGATTTGAAAGGGCCTTCTTTGAGTGCCAGGAGTTAACAGAAAAAAATCAACCGAAACAAAAATCACCTTTTGCATATTTGCAAATTGGCTCATGTTGTCTAGTGCTCTCCTTCAGAGTTTAGCCCTCCTATCAAGGTCAGCCTGAGGTGAATGTGAAGTGCAGAATCTTCTCCATCTCTTTTGAGTCTGCCTCTTACCCTGGGCTTGTGCACACTCACTCCTGGCTTTGGAATTCCCCCTTTAACAGGAACTTAACTGCCCCCTCTGCTCACTAAAAAATAGACTTTCTACCCCTCCTGGCTTCTGTATTGTGTGACTTCAAGCAGGTAACCCTTTGCCCCAGGCCACTTTAACTTTATTGTTTCTTATATTGCTTAAGTTATTGGCAAGCTGCTTCTGCCTGCAGGGCATGTTCTGAAAGAGTAAACCAGAGAAGAATCTCCTGAGTCAATCTTTCAGGCTGCCCCCCAATAGTTTGACACCTACATACAGGCACATTGAAGTTCTGTTTTAAAAAATCACTCAGAATCTTTCTTTTCTAGAGGTAAGATGGTTCCCTAATCTCTCAAACAACATATTTTGTGGAAAATGCTTAATCTGATTATTATCTTACCATGGTCTTCTGTTGAAAGGACCATAACTGGACTTATTCCATGCTCCATCTTTATTCATATATAGTTATGCAGAAAATTGTTAATTCCCATTGTGACAGAAAAATTGACTACCTAAAATACAAATTGATAGGACATTAAATCATAATGTTTTTATTTGCATCTCAAAAATATATGCCAATAAACTTCACTTCATTTTAAAGTGTTTTTTGGAGAATTGTGTAATTCACCAGAAGAGCAAAAAACAGAATCCTATTACGTTCATTGAAGTGAAACATAAACTACTTCAAATTGGGAATCAAAATAAAAGTAAATATATAACATCCTTTCAAGGAACATTAGAATCCAAACCACCCTTGTGATTAGACTGACGTTTTACAGCTTGTGTGGTCTTCCTGATCCTTATGACTCAAGCTTTTATGTGTGATCAGTTACAAGTCACAAAAAAATATATTCCTGCTGATTGAATATAAGCACATAAAAATAAGAGGTAGCCTCTCCTAATCTTACCCACATCTGGAATAAAGCATTGGTGGCCTGTAAACACTGTTAATTTCTTCATTTAAAAAATTAATACATATTTCATGCATTGGAACAGTCTCAATTTCTGACTAAAAGCTAGTGCTCAAAAGGGTTGAAGTATCATTTTGCCCTCGGACATCTATTTTCAAACATCCCTAAATGCCAACTGGAAGGTTATTTTAGTTTCAGTTCTTACTGGGCATGTTAGTTAGGCGTCTCCTCTGTTGTTTGCAGAAAACCTGCATGAATGGAACTGTCACCGCTGTGATAATAGAGTTTTGTCAACATGAGGGAATTGGATGAAGAAACCTGAATTTTTCTGACCTTATTTTTCAGGCAACATTCTCCTGAGTGTTGGGCTTTTATCCATATGGTGTTTATGCATGTTTCGCATGACCCTGATTCCAGCTATTCCCACCAAACCTTTTTGCCTCCAGCATGAGAAACTCTGAAGAAAAGGGGAGGGTTGGGGGAGTAACAGCTTAAGGTGAGACTGAAAAGAACACATGGAATAAGGATGAGAAAGCATTATTTTCAGTACGTCGAAAATATAATCAGGGGAGATGAAGGTAGAAATTTCTATTGATTTGAACATATAATAATGAGACTTGAAAACTCTGTTAAAAGCTACTAACATGCTATTATGTTTGTTTACTGTACCCAGAATAATATCTATTTGTGGCTAAATCATGCTTTTTCTCTTGTCTCTTGACAACTTTGTTTAAAACCTCTATGTCCTTCTTTTCAATACATAGATATGTTTTCACAAAAAGGAAAATTGTATAAGTATAAATGGACCCAAGTTACAAAGTAAAGAAGTGATTGTGTCACAAAAGTATATAGAATATTATTTTATAATTTGTGGAAGATTATCTCTTCTAGTGAATTTATAGTTGGAAAAGTTAAGACTTTTACCATTTCATGACTTTAAAAAATGGATTATAATCCAATATAGGGCGTTATTTCAAATTATATGGAATTTAAAGTTTTAAGAACTACATATAAAAGTTCTTTATTTTGTTGCTAAATTCCAGCAGGAGAAAAAGAAGTATCTCTAGAAGAATACTAATAGGGAATGTGAAAAGGAGCACTAATTAAGAGGTAATATTAAAATAAAGGAGAGATTAATTAAATGAAGAAAAATCTAGGCTATAAAAAGCTTTTTAAATGGACAGGTGAAGGGATTGTAATATAAGTCACTAAATTTGGCTGTTTTATTATTAATATTTAATTTATAGTGGAAAAGTGAAGAAAAGTATAGAAAGATGAATTTAATTCAGTATCTATAAAGAGTCTTCTGTAGGGCAGGCCACGGTGGCTCAGTGGTAAGAACGCTTGCCTGCCTTACCAGAGGACCCAGGTTCAATTCCCAGTGCCTGCCCATGTAAAAAAAAAAGAGTCTTCTATAGGATTTTGGAGGGAATGCGCACAGCAGCCATGGCTTATGGGGTAGGGTATTGAATGAGTGGAATAGATTCTGAAATCAAAGAACCTTTCTTAAAATGTGCCATTTTGACCTTAAATCTCAAATATATAGGCTCTACAAAAATAGATTATATTACATTAGCAAAATAAAATTTTGACCACTGCTTATTTTTCTAGCCAAGTATTCTTGGCTGACTTTTGGCTTAAGCTCTTTGATAGATATTACAATCAGTAAATGTAAACTCCTCAAATCCGATCAGGCCACTTCTTAAATCCTCGATATATTATTGTTTCAGTCAATAAATACAGAACCTTCATTTAATTTACAAAGTTCCTATTCAATTTCCCCTCATATTGAATATCCAGAGAAGTAGGTCATTAAATTAATCATTTCAACATCAAAGAATAGCAAATCCACGTCTTTAAGCAAAGTTCATGGAGCACTTTAACTGCCAAGTCTAGCTGTTTTACATCTAGTATCTACTGTGATCCTTACAGAAGACCTCTGACAGGAAAACTGAGGCTCAAGAAGAGTCAGTGTTGAACCCTGTGCCGGTTTGAAAGTCTTATGTACCCCAGAAAAGACATGTTTTAATCCTGATCCAATTTTGTGGGAGCAGCCATTTCTTGTAATCCTGATTCAGTATTGTAGGGCTGAAACTTTGATTAGAATATCTCCACGGAGATGTGGCTCCACCCATTCCAGGTGGGTCTTGATTAGTTTACTGGAGTCCTTTAAAAGAGGAAACATTTCAGAGCCAACAGAGAGAGAGCTGACAGAAATTCAGAGCAGAGCTGACAGGCAGAGAACAGAGAAACAGATGTTTGGAAATGCTTGGAGCCCAGCAAACATCACCATGAGATGTTAAGCAAGCCACAACCTGGAGAGAGCCAAGGGAAGCCAAGAGATGAAAGCCAGCTTAGAGAAGCAAAGTTAGGAATCCCCACAGGAACAGAGGCTGAAAGCAACATAGCCCAGGAGCAAAGGACCAGCAGATGCCAACCACGTGCCTTCCCAACTGGCAGAGGTGTTCCAGACCCATCAATCAGCCTTCCTTGAATTAAGGTATCTTTCCCTATATGCCTAACTTTGGACATATTTATAGGCTTAGAATTGTAAACTTGCAACTTATTAAGTTCCCTTTTTAAAAGTATTCCATTTCTGGTATATTGCTTTTCGGTGGCTTACAAACTAATACAAACCCCTAACTCACATTCTTAATTATTATTATAGTGTGCTAAATTTTCTTATTTGGCAATCGCTCACATATGCAACTTCCAGACTTACAAACTCAATTGTTTTGTTAGGTTGTTCTCAGTCTTCTTACCAGAAGGCCACAAAAGCAACGTGAGATCTTTCTTTCCTCTGGGACTCCATAATATTTGATTTTCATATGCATTTTATCCTCTTTTCATTGCATATAGTTTTGATATACTTGCCGATCTCCCTAATTAAATCATTCCCCTACTATAAGAATTTACACATTTTGCCTTTATATCCCCCAAATCTAGCTTTGATTATACATAGGGTAGGCACAGAATAAGTGTTTGTTGAAGAATGGATGAATGTTTAACATTTAAAATTCACATTTCTGTTTTTCAGACTTTTCCATTATTGATGTATTAATATAAAATCATTTTCTAACTCACTAATAATATAGTCATAACAATTAACAAATCATTTCCTTATTATTATTTCTTTATTAATACACTTATTAAAGTTACTATTTTTATATAAGGTTAATTATAAGTTATAGTTACTTATATATGTCACAGCCACTATTGTCATTAATATGCATGTCATTAACCATGTGATGTCTCATAAACACAAAGACAATGATGTTTTCAAGAGCTTATTTTTCTTAAAAATATATGATTATATTGTTGGTTGAGTCAGGGCTTTTTAATTTTCAATTAACTCTACTTATCTTCTGTTGTGTGTGACAGATATCTGAGTTAGCAAGTATAGATTCATATGAGGTCATAGCATTCCCTAAAGTATCATAACTGGCATTTATTCATGTTTTAGTGAAACAAAAAATAATAATTTACATGCTGATTTTTCACAGTTCTTGGTTCATTTAATAATGCAGCTCTGTCCTAAAAACTACAACAAATACAAAACTTGCTAGATTTTTATTACATATGCCTACATTTAAGAATTTTGTATCTGCCCCGTCCTAGCCCTGTTTTTTTCCTTCCGATTCCCACATCCTTAAGTAATGGAGCACTTATGTATTGTGTAACAATAAGTAAAAGTAATAGAAGAAACAAAGTGTGTTATTTGTCTTTTGACAAGGCTTAATTTTGTCCAAATTATGTGAATGTGCCAATTTGCCGGAATATCATAACTTTTCAATTTATTCTTATTTTAATAGGATATTAAAGAGCTTAATTTAAATATTCCTCCCAAAATAATGAAATAATTTGTTTTAATGATATGATTTAAAGTTACATTGCTGAATTTATAAAAATAACTAAAAATATTCAAAATGCACCAAATTAAACTAATTCATACTAGTAGCAATGTTGGAAACAGAGTAGGCAAAAGCTAAGTACATGAGCACATAATTCAAGAAACTCCTGAGTTTTCCTAGACCAGAACATCGTACCTTTTCGAAACATGAGTGTAGATACCTTTCCTCATTCACTCTCAATCTTCACATACTCTTTCATACATTGTTTTATTTGATGATCGATTGCTCTAGGCATCCATAACTACAATAGAGCAAATACACAAGAAACAAACTTGAAATTGCAGTTGTTTTCAAAATGTCTCAAAAACATTACTGTTACCATAATTCTAGCACCGTTACTTCATGTATTGAAAAGGGGTAGGGTAGCTCAATGCTAGCATAGAGATCTTTAGAAGAAAGATTAAGTCATCTGACTAACATTGCTCTAGTACAAATGTCAAAGATCTAACTATCTGGGGGAAAAAAATTTTCTGTCTATGAATCACTTGTCTTTCTTCATTTGTCCTCAGCAAAAAACTGGTCTTAGTGTCCTACCTGTTTGTTGACCATGTGCTCACTTCTTAACACTGTAGTGATATATTAATAACACCTTGATTTTGGTTTTTGAATATTGCATCATACTAATCTTTTAAACTTTATTAAGTAGCCTTTTGGCATAAAAGAGGGTCTATGAAATCGTACATAATGTACCCGTAATTGTTACTCAATGAACCTGTACTTTCAAATGAGGACTCCTTCGGCCTCACTGGGCCTCACAGTGGACCGTGGGTCACATTTTGAGACTTGCATCTCGGGCTACTTCCTCATCAATGAATCCAGCGACATTTTCTTAGTTCTTCATTTTTCTTACCATCTGGCAGCATCTGGTAATGTTGCCAATCCTCTTTTGGAAAATCTCAGCTCCTGACATCCACTGTACCACATACATAGATTTTCCTCTGGCCCTTTTACCTCTGTAAATACCCATGCTGAATTGAAAGACAAGTAACAATAACAGATTTTAGAACTTTCTTTTTTTTAATGACTAACTTTATGGTGCCATGTGTTCAGCCTGAGTGTTGAACCCACTGAGAAAGAGAGGGAGCAGGCTAGATAAGGTCAAAAGGTCAGCTTCGTTGTTGATAGAGCTGTTGGAGATGTGACTTAGGAGCATGACAATGGTAGATTTCCCTGACTGCTAGGCAGATTTACCCACACAGGTACAGCCAGCACCAAAGCCCTCTCCAGTAGGGACAGACTTAGCTTACTCTGTCATGTGGCAAAAGCAAGCCAGACAATTTGGTGGTTCCTAAGAAATTAAAGTATAGAATTGCCACATGGCCTGGCTATCCCCCTACTAAGTATAAAGCCAGGAGAATTGAAACCAGGGACTCGAACAGATATTTGTACACCAATATTCATAGCAGGATTATTCGTGATTGCCAAAGATGGAAGCAACCAAAGTGTCCATCAACCAACGAATGGACAAATCAAGTGCAAAATATTCGTACAATGGAATATTATTCAGCCTTTGGTCTGATACATCTGATAACATGGATGAATCTTGAAGACACCACGTTGAGAGAGAGATTATCCAGATACAAAAGGACAAATACTGCATGATCTTGCTGATATTAAATAATTAGAATAAGCAAATTCATAAAGTCAGAAATTAGAATATAGGTTTTCAGGGGCTGGAGTAGGGAATAGGGAGTTAAAGCTTAAATTTTACAGAGTTTTGATTTGAGTTGATGGAAAAGTTTTGGTAATGGATGGTGGTGATGATAGCATCACCATGTAGAACATAAAAAATAACACTGAAGCATATATTTGAATGTAGTTAAAGGAATAATTTTAGGTTGTATATATGTTACTAGAACAATTTTAAAAAGAAAAACTAAAGACTGTACAACACAAACTGTGAAGCCTGATGTAAATCATGGACTAAAGTTAATGGTACAATTAGAAAAGTATGTTTCCATCAAATGTAACAAATGCTAATGCAAGATTTTAATAATAAAGTGGTATATGGAAGCTCTGTATTTTATGCATGCTTTTTCTGTAAGCCTACAACTTCTCTTAAATTGAAAATGTGATAGGCACCATATTTAAGAAGCAGCAAAAAAAATGAAACGCATAAGATCAATAAATTCTGATTCATTCTTGATACCAAATTGCAAAGGTTCACATATGAAGGAATTATTAGAAAACACATAAAGGCAAATAATAGCAACACAGCAATGATGTTAACTCCAGTTACAATTCCAGATGGCTTCAACAGCTGGGAAGTGGAAAAAGAGAAATAAAGCTACAACTCACTGAAGGCTGCGTCTTAGGAAGGATGTGCTGGAAAGGGAAGTTCTTAGCAATAATTCATGAAATTGACAGAGAAATACAATAGAAATTTTAATGTTCATTGAAATTTTAAGAGTGATAGCAGCAAACTGGTAGTAGTATGAAAACTTTTCAAAGAATTAGAGAATTATGAAATGAACAAAGAAAACTGATGAGATGAGGGCAGGCCACAGCGGCTCTGAGGCAGAGTTCTCGCCTGCCATGCCAGAGACCCGGGTTCGATTCCCAGTGCCTGCGCATGTTAAAAAAAAAAAAAACAAGTCCACGAAAATTGATCAGATGAAAAAACCTTTTATTAGGAATCTTAGAAAATTAAAGCCAGTAGATGTTAAACAACACGTTACCAAGTGGTTTTATTTTAGTAATTCCAAGGCGCTGAATCTTAGGAACATTTAGAGATATATTACTGCAATCCATTTCATAAAGGAGGAAAATAGTCACATCAGAAATAGTTTGAGAATTCATTTGATAAAATTAAACATCTATTTCTTGCTTTTTAAAGTAATGGACTTGAACAGAGGAAACCATCCTTGACATGAGTGAGAGTATCAGAATAACAGCAAACATTACAGCTGATGGTAAAACCCCAGCAGCATGCCTAGATTCAGATATCTGCTTTCAAAATTTACACCATTCTGGAGAGTCTACCTAATGCAACCAGACCAAGAAAAGAACTAAGAACTGCGAATATTGAAAAGAAAGAAAAAATAGAATGATTTACAGAAAGAAAGAAAAAAGATTATTAATGAAGAAAAAAGAAGGAAGATTTTCTTTCTTAAAAAAGTAAGAACAGAGGACAGAGGACAAGCTCTTTATGGGCAGACAGAACCCAAAAGGAAGACCCAGAGTTACACATGCCCTGTATCTTCCAAACTCGCCGATCACATGTATCACTTTCCATTCCCTGGGGACACCAGGAAGGGGAAGGATCCAGAAGTGTTACTTTTTAGGAACTACTACTACACATCAGGAGTGAGGAGCGGGTGTCTCTTCCTCACATCATGGCTAGATGAAAGTCATAGAAATATGATAATTATAGCACCACATTGAAATGGATATATATTTGTATGATGCCTATGGGTATATGTAACTATACATACATGCATCTGCTATAGATATTCGTGTAGTATTATATTAACTATATATCAGAAAACAAGCAAATGCTAAAAACATCACAGCATTTTCTCAGGGTGATAGGGTAAATGATTATGTATAATTGTTTCTTTTTCTAATTATTTGCATTTTCTAAATCTTACATATGAGCATAATTACTTTTTATAATTAGAAGAATAAAGTTTAAAACACTCAAGTTAGTTACAGAAAATAGATACACTGGCTAAGTCTTAGCTCAATTTACAACCACCGTATTATATAATTCAGAAAACATATTGAAGTAACTTACTAGAAATGGGCTTTAATAGGTTAATAAGATGAGGTTTTTCCTTCCTAAAGAGCATAGTAGTAAAATATGAGGGACTTGTTAATTAAAAATCAAATATAAATTTTTAAAATAAATTCTGTGTGTTTTTTTTAATGATTAGACATACTTAAAATATAATCTCCTCAAGAACAAAACCCTCATTTTGTAAGCCTTCTGAGCCTAACCATCTAAATGAAGAGTCTTGACTTAATAACTATGCCTGGTTGATTATGATGATTCATGTATTCATTCATTTCACAAAGATCTATTAAATACCTACCATGTGTCAGACTGACAAGGTCCCATGGCAATGGAGCCACATTTTAGTAAAGGGATACATATACATATAATAAATAAATAAGCGAAAACATGTCAGATGGTGATAAGAGGTAGAAAAATGAAACAGGATGCTGTGACAGCGAGGGGCAGAGCTGGGAAGGCATCACTGAGGAGGTGTCATTTAAATAAGAGCTAAAAAAAACAGAAGGAGCCAGTCATACAATCATCTTGATCTTTAAGCCATAAATTAAAAACATGCAGGGCTTATCTGAGAAGCCGGAGAAAGGACAGAGTTGTTTGAGGGAGGGATGTGACAGTTGAGAAGTAACAGAGCCAGATCAAGTGGGACTTTATAGGTCAGGGTAACTGAATTTAACCCTAAATAGAATAGAAAGCCATTGCCGGGTTTTAAGAGACAAAAAGATGCTGAACTCTTTGAAAAAAATTGATTTAAACCCAATGCAAAAGAGCAAAAACTGTAAACAAAAGAAATTTGTCACTACCTGTCTGAAACAGTTAAGAGAGAGTATATCTTGTCTAGGGCATCACAAATACTAAGCTGACAAAACTCAGAAAATAAGTGAAGATAAAAATAAAACACATTACAGAAATTAAAAACACATTAGAAACAAAAGAAGTAGAATAGCTTCTTGACATGACAGGTAGCTCTGAGAAAACTTCAGTTAAATAAAGGCAAAAGTGGTTAGAAAAAATAAATTAAATAAAGTAGTTAGAAAGAAAGACAACGAAAGAATACAAATTGCATAACTGGTAACTTTGGAGATGAGACCAAAATATGTAGGAGATAAATTATTCAAATGTTTAATAGGAGAAAATATCTCTGAAATAAAGATTCTGGAATCTGTAGAATGAAAGGGCATACCTCACTCCAGGAACTATCAACCCAAGGGAGTCTAAAGTTTTTTTGTTTTTTTTTAAGTTTAAAGATAAACAAAGGTTCCTATGAGATTCTAGGCAGAAAAAAACAAGCTACCTACAAGACAGCCCAGCCTCAGGCTGGAGTATTTTTCAGAGCAACATTCAATGCCAGAAGGCTCTGGAATAATAGCAAAAGAGCTTGAAGGTGAAAAATAAAATAAAGATTCAATAATTTAATACCCAGCCAAGCTATTATTTATTATTGACAATACAATAAGTGCATTCTCAAAAATATGAAGCCTCAGGAAATATAGTACTCATGAACCCTACTTGAAAGAAGCTATTTGATAATGAAGTTCAGTTATATTTTGACATATCTCATGAATGTCAAAGAGATATGTCAAAATTTAAAGTTCAGGAACAGTGACATCCTTCAAAAAAAAATTGATCATGAGCACTGAAATCATTTTCAGTATCTAACCAGTAATGTAGAACTTCAGAATTTAGAGTTACAGAATGTATTCATCAGTGTAAATAATGCTAGCACAATCCCACTGTCTCAGTGACAACACACTGAACAATTATTTTTTAACTCATGTCACTTTTTAATGAGGATTGTTAGGTCAGGGCATCTGCTTCATGCAGTGACCCGGGACCCAACCTTCTTCCATTGGGTAGCCCACTGTTTTCAACGCAGGTTAGGGTCACTCTGGAACCATCCAGGTTGTAGGCAGAAGAAAGAGAAAGAGAGTGGAGAAGGCATCCTCATTCTCAACTGCCTCAAATGGCTCCACCCTTGTGAAAGGACATGCTTCCAGAAAGACAAAACAGGTTTGGTGAGTAGCCTCTATTATAGAGAATGTGATGTGTTACCAAAGTGTAACCATATAAATATAACAATACACTATAATTACAAAAAAATGGAAAGTATTGAGGAAAATTGGCGGGAAGAGGTATAAATATTTTTTTTCATTTTTCATAGCAGGGAGCTAATAAATACTTTCTAAAGTTTTAAAATCAAGAAAGAAAGGTTTAAATATATTATGTGTTATTTAATGTTATAAACACTAATAGAAAAATGTAGAAAACAACAAATAGAAGAATATAGCAAAAGACAGGAAACTGACAAGTATGAAAAAACAAAACATAAAATAAAGCAGTAGAGCATATCTGGATCTGTCAAAATAATAAAACTAATTAGAATAAGCTAATCTATTAAATAACCTCTTAAAAGTAAGAAATTAGTAGGCAGGAATCAAAACATAATATTCTATGGTAGTGGATCTTATAAATAAAAAGTAGACTTCAGATATAGTAGTAAATTTTAAAAAGCAAGTAATGGAATAATATATGTAGTTTTATCCCATTTGCATTTAGCAGACATGTGGCATATCATAGACACGTATTATTTTTATATAATATATACATAGAAAATATTTGTCAATATACACAAGAAATGCTTAGTAGTGTTATTTCTGAGAATTGGAGTGCAAGATTAGAAGGAGACAAGTATACTTTCACTTTTCACCATGTATCTTTTGGTACCTCAATTTTTTATAATAAGCATAAAATTTTTATGATAAAAATTTAAACGAACAAACAAAAAATTACTAATATCTAGCCTAGAAGTACAATTGGAGAACTGAAAGTACAAGCTAAACAAGAAGGAAGAGAGAGAAGGGAATGAGTCTCCAATGATAAAGAAAAAAGTTAATCCAGCAATCCTCACACACTCTGACACAAAATGTGAAAGAGTTCTATATGTATAGTAAATCTTAGGACTATAATGTGCACAGTAGGGAGAGATGGGAGGTAAGTCTGGAAGGACAGGACAATTGTTGTGAACAGAGGAGTTAGGACCATTCATTAGAAAGTGAGGTGTGTCTTCAAAGTATTTTGAGCAGGGAAGTGACTTAATTGGGTTAACATTTGGTGAAGATCTGTGATGTCCATATGGGGAATGAAATAGAGACCTTGGGAAGCTCAGTGTACAGCTCATTTAAGATCCTGTTGAAATAATCGAGGCAGCCATGGTGGTAATCTGAACCAAGGTGGTGGAAGTACAGATGAGGGAAGATGGGTTCAGCATTCAAGAGATATTTCAAAGGTAGAGCAGCAGGTTTTGGGTATTAATCGGATGTTTGGTGAAGTGGGGGGAGAGGAAAAAGGAGTCAGAATGACTCCCAAATATGGCATTTCATTCCACTGAATAAAATATAGAAGGAAAAATAAATTTGGTTGAGAATGGGAAGAGAGAAAAAGGTAAAGTTGAGTGTAAGTGGAACATTTAGGTAGAGAGAAGCAGATGGACAACTCCCAGGAAGGCGATAAAGTGAAATATGGAAATAAAAAGCATTAGCATGAAAGTGGTAGCAGAGGACAAATGAGGAGGTTAATAGTATAAAAGATCTCTGACAAGTTAGGGTTTTCTGCTCAGTTTAAAGCTGTAGACTGAGGAACAGTTGCTTTTGTTCGTAGAAATCTGTTGTCAAACTCTGGCCGAAAAGAGAAGGCTCCTTAGCTGAGAATGGACTCAGAGATAAAGTTTGTGATCATCCCAGGTAGCAATGGCACACATTAAAGTTAGAAAAAGGTGGAAGGCATTCTGCTGGTCCTTAAGAAAGTAGGGTCCTTTCATGGCTGTTGGGAATTGAGGCAGCACTTCTCTCAGTGTTTTAAGGACATTTCTCTTCTGCCCGCTAATGGAACCCACTGGGTGTGGTCTTGACTCTTACTGTTATGGCCAGGTGACAGGCCAGGCTACCTAAGTACATCAGGATGGGACTAGTGTTTAGAAACTTGCACCATCTCCCAGGTAAAAATAATCCAGCCTTTAAGAATAAATAACTACAGCCAATCACATACTTAGGGCCCACACACAGTACCCATGACTAAATTCAATTGTCGCGTTTTAGTGAATACCTTTGGCCTGATTTGTATCTATCCATAGCCTTCAGCTATGTAGAATGTCAGGTAACCAAAGAAAGTGAGTCTTATACAGAATGATATTTCTTTGGGCAGGAAGAGAAGGTAGGAAGCCAGGTCTCAAGTAAAGAGTTTTGCTCTGGCACCTCTTAATACATTTAAATATAGATGGAGTTTAAAATCTTTGAATTTTTGAATATGTTAATATTTTCTGTATGTTTGTTTATTTCTATTAATAAAAATACTCAATTGTTCTTGTATAGTAGTAACTGTATTATATACTATTGCAAAATGACTTGACATTAGCCTTTGAAAAGAATATTTTAATATCTTTGAAATTAAAAACTTAAATCATTTTCTATGCTAAGTGATAGAAATAACCAAATGGGTTTAGAATACAGACCAAAATATATCTTACACTGTTATATGGTAACTTTAAAGCTGTGATATGGTGATATTGCCATGGAAATTTTTATTTTATCATAACCATTATAATTTCACATAATAAGATGAGAAGCTGTGCATTTCTAGACTCTATCCAGAAGGAAAGAGCTGGCATATATCCTGTAACTGCAGGAAGTCATATCCTTTCATTTTGTCTGAAATGAAATTCTCATTTTGTCTGGGAATCTTTTCTTAAATTGTACTCATATATAATGTCTGGCACATCTTAGGCCCTCAAATGCATATATATCTGTTTGCACTATAATTTAGAACCACTATTTTATATAAGATAGTCAGAAATATGTGCACACACTGTGAAATCAATCCAGCATTTCACAGGCAAGCAAGCAGAGATCTGAGACAAATTATTCAGATGTTTTTGTTGCAATGAAGCAGATGAGTTTGGTATAAATTAACTGATTACTTCAACTTGCTTCTTGCCGTTAGTTGGATAGTCTAAATTTCCACTTCTAATGCACTGCTTTTACCTACTTGGAAAGTTACCCTTTCAAGCGATTTTTATTCTTGAATTCTCATTTTACTTCCCGTTTAGCATTTCAGTCCAAGGAACTTAGACTTGAACACTGTTTCCACAGTTACAAGCCTCAAGTTAATCATGGCCCTGGGAATTGAGATCTCCAGTGTGTTCACAATTCTCTTGACTTGCAGTTCCCAGCAAGGACTGTTGGCTCCAAATCCTGTCCCGTGGGAATCAGGAAGTGTGCCCGTCTGCCTGCCCTACCTGACAAACACTACTGTTGAGCCAGCAGTCAGTGGTTCCCCGCACTGTTTTAACGACTCCAGGAACCATCCTTGGTCTAAAAAATGAAAGAGAGTAGTCTCCAAAATGCAGCGTTTCGTACCTAAAGCAGGTCACACACCCTCACATCACAGAAAGCAAGCTGCTAGGTGAGACAAAGCTTCTGTTTCTGAGAACCACCAGGTAGACTGAGTTTTTCTCATCTCCTGGGTCTGCCAGGTGACTCCATAAAGCATGTTTAAAAGTGTAACATTGTTTTCCTCACCACTGCTTTTCCAAAGCCTACTCCCTCAGTCTTACTTTTTGTATTAAATTCTATTTTTATATATGGAAACACTCCTAGACTATAGAGAAGTATAGAGAATGATATAGTAAGCAATTGTTTACCATTTGATGATTTTTATGTAACCAAGAAAAATAGCATTATGGATGGTGTTGATGTGGTTTCTGTACCTAGTCCCAGTATAATTCACTTTTCCTCCTCTTCAGAAGCAATTTATGCCCTGTACTTGGGCTGTTATGAGAGAGTTTTTTTGTTTTCTGTTTTTTGTTTTTGGCATGGGCAGGCTCCAGGAATCAAACCTGGGTCTCTGGCATGGTAGGCAAGAATTCTACCACCGAACCATCATTGCACCAACCTGTGCAGAGTTTTGGAAAGTTTCTGGGTTTTTTTCTGGATTCCAGTGTTTTGCGAGGAGTCCAGTCCCAGCTCCTTAACATAACCCCAAACCTTATGACTTATCCCAGTACAAGCATAAAAAGACCCTAAGATGAATATCTGGTCTGCAGCTTCAGCTGGTTCCACCCTTTTATCTGGTCTTTACATTACACCTCTTTTGACTTCCCCAGCAATCTCTGATTCCTAAGGCATTAGGCATTTTGTCCAGTTTCCAGTCACTTATTTTGTACCAATCTATCCAATCTATATTGTCTTTATGTATAGAGGATGTATTATTTACTAATGAGACTATAAACTCTTGAGAAGTATCATTTGACCTTTTTAAAAAAAATTATTAGAGAAATTGTGGGATTATAGAACAATTATGCATACAGTGCAAAATTCCCATATACCACCTGTGGTAGCTAGATTGAGTTGTCAACTTGGCCAGGTGAAGGCACCTAGTTCTGTTGCTGTGAGCATGAGCCAATGGTGGGTGAACCTCATCTGTTGCTGATTTACATCTGCAGTCCGTTAGGAGGTGTGCCTGCTGCAATGAATGACGGTTGACTTAATTGACTGGAGCTTAAATGAGAGAACACAACGTAGCACAGCCAAGCAGCTTGGCGTTCCTCATCTCAGCACTTGCAGCTCAGCCCAGGCCTTTGGAGATGCAGAAAGAAGTCACCCTGGGAAAAGTTGTTGGAACCCAGGGGCCTGGAGAGAAGGCCGGCAGAGAACATCCTGTGCCTTCCCACATAAGAAAGAACCTCAGTGGAAAGTTAGCTACCTTTCCTCTGAAGAACTAACAAAATAAATCCCCTTTTATTAAAAGCCAATCTGTCTCTGGTGTGTTGCATACTGGCAGCTAGCAAATTAGAACACCACCCTATTATTAACACCTTGCATTGGTGTGATATATTTATCATAATTGTCAAAAGCACATTTTTGTAATTGTATAATTAATTATAGTGCATGGTTTAACTTGGGGCTCACTATTTGTGTACTGCAGTGCCATAGAATTTTTTAAAATTTTTTATTCTATTACTATATATGCAACCTAACACTTCCCCCTTTTAACCACATTTAGGTATATATTTCAGTGTTTTTAATTATATTCATAATGTTGTGCTACCAACACCACTATCCATTACCAAATCTTGAAGAAGGTCCTCTGAGAGTTCCTACACCATTGTAGGTTATACCTGTAAGCAATTCTCTTCATCAGAGTACGTATAAAGTATGACTCATTTTATAGAGCAGATGTAATACCATCTATTACCTTCTAAGGTCAAGTTAGTAAACTAAGGATCCTAAGAATATAAGAAATATATAAAGATTTGGTTTTCCCACCTTGCAAAATGCCTGTCTTAAATGCTTCTGATGCCTTTTTTGAAAATAAATAGTAAACTGGTTCATGGTTCAAATACAGTAGTTGCATTCACTCCTTAAATTAAGGCTATGCTATTAATATCACAATTTCATTTGTATTTTAGGAATTTTTTAATCTTTGGTTACTTTTATTTTAAAAACAAATCTGAAAATTAAATGTCTGCCCAAACAATTGAGTAGGAATGAACTCAGACCAAATCATTAGTACCATTGGCTACTTTATGAGAGTTTGGAAATATACTATTGCACCTAATTCTTTTGCTTTGTGCTGGCTGCTAGTCACCATATAAAGAGACTGTCCAGTCTGGTAGTATCAAACTTATGAGCATTTTCATCTCTGTAACTGTGTAAACACAAATTTAAAATGCCCTTCAATCATGTCACTGGCCTTCTTGAACCAACAGATGCCTTTTATTGGACATTTCTATAGACTTGCTTTAATTTGGACAGTTTCAAAGCCTTTGAACTGTAAATTTGCTACTTTATAAATTCCCCTTTTTAAAAGACAAAAAAAAAAAAAAAAAAATAGTGCCCTTCAATCAGATCATGGAAATGTGCTTCGCCACTGTCTGAGTTCCCTTGGGCTGCCATAACAAAATATGCAAACTTGGTGGCTTAGAACAACAGAAATATATTGCCTCACAATGCTGGTGGCTAGAACTCCAAAATTAGGTGTCAGCAGGGCCCTGCTTCCTCTGCAGGCTGTAGGGGAGAGTCCTGCTTTGCCTCTTCCTGGCTTCTGGTGGTTTGCCACAAAACTTGGCATTCCTTGGCTTGCAGCTGCAGCACTCAATCTCTCCCTCCATCATCACATGGCATTCTTTCCTCCTGTGTCGGTTTCTGTGTTCAACTTTCCCTCTTCTTATGAGGATGCCAGTCAATTGGATTAGGACCCACCCTAATCCCAGTTTGGTGTTATCCCAACTAATCTCATCTTCGAAGACCCTGTTTCCAAATAGGGTCACATTCACGGAACCCGGAGGAAGAACTCTTTCTAGGGAACAAAGGTCAACCCATAACAGCTGCAGATTCCATTCTGTCTTCTGGACCTGAGCTAAAGCAAAATAAACCAACACACATTTCAATGAGACTCTTTAGGATGTTGTCATTCCTTTATGTTATTTATAGTAACTGGAAAAATTGAAAAAAATGATACAATGTACCATGTATATGTCCATGAATGTCATATGAAAGTTCCCTATGATTGGCTCTCCATTACAAACGTAATAAAGCACCAGAGTCTGCAGCTTATCATAGTCACAGAAATTGTTGTGGCCAGTCACCAGTCAGAAACTGAATGTCCTAACCCAAAGGCTAACTGTAATTTGAATTTCTTGTCTTCTTTGTTTTTCCAGACACTGCAGATGGATGTAAACAAACTGAATATAACCTTGCTTCGGATATTTCGCCAAGGAGTGGCAGCAGCTTTAGGGCTCTTACCCCAGCAAGTTCACATCAACCGTCTCATTGTAAGCAGCCTGAATTCCACACTCCCAGAGTACAAGCTTTGATTTTTATTATTGAAAGGATCGTGCTATATCTAGTCCAGTAGGTTTTTTTTGGGTTTGGTTTTTTTTTTTTTTAGAATAATCTCTATTTTATTTTATTTTTTTAATTTTATTTTACATGGGCAGGCACTGGGAATAGTCCATTACTTTTATAGTTCTACAGTTTTATAGTGCCTGAGCCAAATCTGGCATATCACCTGTTTTCCTAAATAAAACTTTATTGTAACAAGTCACACCCATTCATTTACCTGTAGGTCTGTTCAGGCTACCATGGCAGAGTTGAGTAGATTCAACAGACAAGCTGTCATGAAAACCTAAGATATTACTACCTGGTCCTTTACAGAAGTTTGCCAATACAGGTTGTAGTTCAAGGCTAGCTACCCTGATAGACAGGATTAGAGGGTCCCAAAATACTTGGCTCACTGACCTGACTCTAATGCCAAAATATTTCCCCTTAGTGTAAAATCTTCTGTATCAGTTAAGACACTATTTTTAAACAGTACTACTGAAACCTTTTTAAGTATACCAGTGGAATAAAGGATATTGAATGCAGATGGCAGGGGATTTTGAAAAAGAAATTAAAGAACATCCAATCCTTGAGGACGGCAGCCCAAATAGAATATGGAACAGAGCCTTGAAAAGCCAAGGGAAAATGTGGATGGGTGTCTGAGGTAGGAATGTATAAACGTTAGACCTATCAATCAGCCATGTCTCTTTTTTCCCCCATGTCTTCAGTGTCCAGGTGCCTTGATGGCATTCAGCCTCATGTGCCCATCTGCACTTAAGGGTGAGTGCAGCAGGCAAAGGCAAAAAAAAAAAGACAAACTCAAATCAGACCATTTTCTTTTTCATAAAAAAAGCTAGTCACTAAGGTTCATGTGAAAAGGGACTTCAGAATCATTTTTACAGTTTTTAAATTGTTCTTCTTAATTTCCACTGCAATGAGAGCTTATCCAAGGACTATGCGTTCTCCCTGCTCCCGCTTGGGTTCTGTATTCCCAGCTGTGGAAAAGAATTTCCTTTTTGTTGTGGTTTGGGGTTTTTATTTCTTTTCATTTCTCTCTCTCTCTCTCTGTTTGTGTATGTGTGTGATGGAACATGAGGTGGGGGTAGGAAAAGAGTGATTTCATTTCCCATAAAAGCTCTTATTCTGTGAGTCAGCTATTTTCTGGGATTAAATAAGTTTTCAGTTAAAAAAAGTTTTGACTCAGAACCATAGAAGAGGAAATACAGCATTTCCTAACGTCCTGAAAAATTCAACCAGGTTGTTTATACCCAGCCCACACTTTCTGAAATGAAAAGATTTAGATAGTATAGATATGATAGCTCTAGATCTAGAATTTTTTATATATACTTAGACATTAGATAGATTTTGTGGATATAGATTTAATGAGCATGAATGGCTTTGGGCAGGAATGAGAGCCCAATCTGCCACACCCAGTGAGGGCTATGCATATCCTAGAAGAATGCTAGGAGTGTTGTATGTACTTCTGTTTCCAAAAGTAATCATTATACTAAGTAGGGTTATGATCATATGTGAGACAGCAGAGCATGATGACGAAGAGCATGCACTTTGGAGACAGACAGGACTGGGCTCGATTTCTAGCTTGGCCATGTCCCAGCTGTGTGATCGCAGGCAAGCTGCCTCCATTTCTTCATTTATAAACAGGAGATAATAATACCTATCTCATGGGGGTATTGCAACCACTGAGATAGCTCATTAAAGGTACATAGCAGTATCAGGCACAAAATAGGTTCTCGATTCCTACTCTTGTTATTACCAGGTCATAAGCTATTTAAATTATTATAAACATGTTTCGTGTCAGTAGTATTTAGCCCCCGTCTGTTGTTTCCTGCAGACAAGAAAATGTTTGTTCTGGGTTGCTAATGATAATTGACATTCCATTTTATACATGGCTGAACTTCAAATAATTGCATTAAAAGAAAATTTTTTAGGATGAGAAAAAAGTGCCAAAAAAGAGACCAATTAACAGTAAGTGAATTTTATAAGTAATAAAAAGAAACCATCAATGGCAATGTCATTTTTCTGTGTGTTTTTTTTTTTTTTGATGGCACAGCCAATCAATTATGGTAGGAAATCCTCTGCCTCCATTTCAGTTAATGAGGTAAAACTAATAAGAAGGTATGACGATACCACTACATGCATGCATTTCTCCCAAAGGATAGATTTCTGAAGTGTGATATATTTGAAATGAAGAACATAGAATCATAAATCATGAAAAGGACCTCACAGCTCAACCAGCATCAGCTTCTAAGCCAATCCAACCTTCAAATTAATACAAGTTATAAGAAAACTATACAGATTGCTAATGCTTAATAATTGTATAGGTTTTATTTTTATTATTTGAATTTTAACAGCTTATTTAAACAGAATTATTCACTGAATATCTGAACAATATAATATTTCAAAAATTGCATAATAGAATGGAGAATAAATCAACAAACAGCAAAATATGAGATTATAAATCTTGAGGTACCACCTAATCGAAAGGCCATTTGATGATACCAGACTTTGGACTGGTAATATTAAGTATACCAGAAAATAAGTAATAAATGTAATTTCCAAGATGCTTTTTAGTATTCTAAAATCCTTACTTTTAAGGTTTCTAGAAAATAGGGGAAAATATCCAAAAGTTGTTTTGAATGCTCCTATTATATATACAAATAATCTGCTTCTACTAGGGAAAGAAGAACAGTGTTGAACTATTTGTGTCTCCTGTAAACCAAAAAAGAGGAATTTCAGACGCTCTGCCATCTGAGGAAGTGCTGCGTTCACTTAATATCAATGTTTTACATCAAAGTTTATCTCAATTTGGAATTACAGAAGTCTCCCCTGAGGTATGTTGTTGCATGGACTATTCTATTCAACATTTGCACAGTTAAAATGACATGATAATCTAACCCAAGAAGGCTTTGAGATGGAACTGTAATTGTGTGCTATTTGATAATAAAAATCAATCTCCCTATTAGAATTCTCTGATTTTCACATTATATATATATTTCTTCCTTAACGAAATTTATTCTCACGTAAAGGTATCACTTTTTGATACTTTTTTCTCCAAATCTTTATAGCCTTGTGATCTCTTATCCAGTAAATTGTCAAGGAGAAAATCCTTTTGGATATATTGATTGATTGGTTGGTTGATTGATTGAAACTGATGTGTTAAAAAAATCTTCAAATCTTTCTTCCTTAACAGTGGATCCCTCCTCCATGCTCTCATTTTCAAAGTAGTTACCAAATGCTCTCCTTTATCCACAACTTTGAAATTAATTTCAATATTTGTTTTTTCCTGAGGAAGCCAAACTTAAGAATTATGGATATTTTCATGACAGTGTTTTTTAAATTTAGTACTTTTTGAATTTCCTCTACCACCTTCATCATCTCACTCTTGAGTGAATGCAGTTCCCTTTTTACTCTTCCTACTCATCTCTCTCTAATAAATTTGCTGGAATGATCATCTTAAATGTCCATAATCCAATTCATAGAATCATAGAATTAGACCGTGAGGAAACAGGTGTGAACATTACATAGATACAGGAACTGAGGCTTATAGAAATGAAGTGGCTTCATCAGGGTGTCAAAGCGAATGAGGGATAAAGTAACAGTTAAAAGTCTCTTGATACTTAGTCTATTCTCCTTTCCAGTAAATCACATTGTCTCTCAGTTAAGCAAGTATCACAGGTGTGGTATATAAAGCTTTGGTACAAGAGCTTACTTTGAATCTCAATACTAGCACCTAAGAGATTTGTGACCTTGCATAGGTCCTTTCATCTTTGTTAGATTAAATTAATCTCTGTGAATCTGTCTTTGCATAGCATCAACCTCTGTGAGCCTCAGTTTCTTCAGATTCAAAATGAGGATGGACCTTTACAGACTGGAAGTACAGATTAAAAATTTTAAATATCTTGGGAAATTCTCACATAGAGTCTGCATCAAACTAATATAATCTTAATGCAAAATGGATTGGCAGAGTGAAAATATATCTCATCTCATCATAACGACAAGAACAGTCCCCAACTGGTCTTCCTACATTTAGTTTGCTGCCCAGCATCCCCCACAAGTCCAGTGTTTCTGCTCTTGCCACCAGAGTCATCATTCTATAAATGAATTTGGCCATGCCCTCCTCATTTCCTGAATCTTCTCTGGCTTCCTAAATGCTATAAAATGTCATCTGGATTCTTGATATGGTTTATGGTCCTTTGTGCTCCAGACGTTATAATTGTTAAACAACATTCTCCTAGTTTATGCTTCAGCAACTCCGACTTTAGTACATACTATGACACCCCAGTACTCTTTCTTCCCTCCGTGTCTTTGCACATGTTAACACGTGCTTTTTTGAGATCAAACTTCTGTATATTGCAAAACGTTCCCATGTACCACCCCAGATTTTGCTTTGTGATCTCATTAGGGTTCGTACAAAAACCACTTATTCTATGTTGGTCTTCAAGTTCATCTCTGGACCGTGGTTTCTTGGAGAGCATGTAACATGTTTCTTTTACTGTGTCTTCAAATGTGTCAATTCAGTGCCTGGTCTACAGTGGGCACAAAATGGAAAACAAAATCAACAAATAGCCAAGCACTGTGTTGGGTAGTATCCAAAGACAGAAAAATAAATGAATAAACCAGATACATAAAAATAAAATATAATCCTTTCTTTCAATGTCTTATGCTCTAATAGGGTAAATTAGACACAAACAGATCATGAGAATGGCAGGCAGGACTCTGATAAAGTTACCACACTGTGGCCATGGGAGCCCCAAAGTATAAGAGGCCACCTCATGATCCCACGAGGCCAGGGAAGGGGGCCGGCCTGAGTTTAGACACCCATATCCCTCTTAGCCCTACTTGAATGTGACTCTGAAGGGACTTTTTTTTGTTTACCAAATCAAGCCCCAATTCCACAGTTTAGGCCCTTTACAAACCGACTTGCACTCCTCTTGTCTAAGATAATTTCTCTTTAAATTTCAAACAGCCATTGGGTTCATTCATTCTGCTTTCCTTCAACTTTTAGCTAATAATGTAAGGATATCTTCCTGCTGTTTTATTCTGCGTTTAAATGCCATTTTAAAGGCTTAGAGGAATATGGCAACTTACTAAGTTACCCAGACTCTCAAACAAAGAGAAGCTCATCATATAAAAAGGAGTAGTCAAAATCCAGTCTGTAGGGCTCTTCCAACTCATCTCAGCCCCAGGAAGGTGGGGAGCTGAGTGCAACCTCCTAACACACAACTATCAGTACACAGTAGACCGTAATGTCCCTACTGCACTTGAATAATGAAAGTGTTTTTGAAGGTCAAAATGTAGTATTTTCTCATGTGATTGCAGGAATCTAGAAAATACTACATTACAGAAGACTAAGGAGCATTGAACTGGTTAGAAGGAGGGCTTTATAAAAAGGAGACAAATAGTTTAAGCCTTCTGATCTAGCACTCCTACAATAGACCAGGGATAACCCTCCATCTAAAACAAGAGAAAGCTGAGGAGAAAGCTGTCTACAGTGTGCAAATGCCAGAGGAGAAAGCTGCTTCTAAAGTTTAGTGGTAAATAGGGAGACAGTCTAAAGGAGCACTGCTAGAAATACTTTCTTAAAGCAGATTACGGTACTCTGTGAGTTTCCCTACTTTATTATCCATCTTTTTATGGTTAATTCTTTATAATAGCTTATGTCTCAATCCATTCTTTCACATTTTAATGCTAAAATGATAGCTCTGTTATGATGATGCATTCATTAGCAGAAAAAAAGTGAATATTGGTATTTTGGCTTTTCATCCTTTGCACTGATTACCGAACATCATGAACGATGTCTTTATAAGGCATGGATTCCTAAACTCAGACCATCTGTGTTCACCGAAGGAGGTGTTTTGTTGTTGTTAAAAAATCGGATGTGACTATTGAGAAACAAAGAAAAATACCAAATAGAGAATTACTGTCTCTCTATTCAACTGCTTTCATTTCTAATTAAAGTTTCTTGAAAGTAAAAACATTATTTCTTATCTAATTTATGTAGTATCTAGAACATTGTAGGCACTCAAATATTATTTTATTATACGATGCTAATAAAGATAAAACTGACCTCTTCTTGCCCAATAAGCCAAAATTCCAAAGGTATAAAATTATAAACACTACTTTGGTTTCTATTTCAGATTATTTTACAACATTGATTAAATATCTCTATAAATAGCAAGTTATGCATTGATATTGAAAAGAATGGGTGAGGGTTTCTTTTTTTGTTCAATTGCAAATCACTCCAGTATCACAGATCTCATGTTTCGAAAGAGGAAGTTACCTTCTTTAAACAACAGGCCAAGGTGCTGACTGATACTTACATGGGTTAATTACTGAAATAAATGAGCATAATAAATAAATATAGACCATAAATCAGGAATTTGATCATTGTTCTTTGCAACTAGGAACATTGGCCAGTAATCAAGCTCAAGAATTACAGCCCTAGCCATAGAGGGGTGAGTTGGAATGCAATCAGGGTTACCAAGTGTGAGATCATTTGGATCAAATTGTTCACCTTCTGCCTTATACAGTAGAAGTTTGGCATTTCTCCCACAAGACAATATTATTGTAGGATACATCTCATTTATCTAAGTCGATCAAATTAACCAGATAATTTATAACATTTCCATTTCATTCTTATTCTGGCTGCTTCAGTCTCTGCACCACCTTCTCTCCTAAAGCCTAACATTTTGGATCAGAATTGGTTAAAAACAAATTTTAAAAAAATACAAGAAAGTTTTGGTCCATCAACTTAAACAGAATATAGAGAAGCCAATGCTATTTATGCAGTAAACTGCCCGAATTTTAAAACAATAAAGCAAAACCCCTCATCTTCTTTTGCTACAGTACATTAAAAGGGCAAAGTGGTGTAGCTATGAAATAATATGTAAAGATGATAAATTACCACTGACTTGACCCAGACACAGAGCTGCTGAATTATTGACCCCTCAGCCCCTAACTAAATATATGAAACATCGGGTTAATCCCATGCAAAGTTTAAATTGCAGTTCCATGTGAATTACAATGGTTTGATTTGTGGGATCTTAACTATTTATTTTTTTCCATTTATTACCCTGCCCTTATCAAGTTTTTAGATCTCTGTACAAATATAGTAATGTTCAGCAGGAGAAGCGTGAGTCAGAGGAAATCTATTTACCAAGAAAGTACAGTGACTAAGTTGTAGGAGTTCAAAACACGTGTCTTCTAACAAGAGCTCTAGGGGAGAGTTGAACTCTGCCATCATCACTGCTTCAGGTGAAAAAGAAAACAAAACAAGTTTGACTTAAGCAGAAAAGAACATGTTGATATTCCAGGAGGTGTAGAATTATAGCAGAAAAGAAAAGGAAGAATGAACCAAACAACTTTAAGAACACAAAATCTCTTTCCACCCACCTAATCACTCCTTTTTATCTAAATTTCACATGAGCTATTTTGCTCAGTTCCTCATGCTTAGATCTGTCAAGTTTATGCTGCCTACTTGAAGGCTTAACTGGTTTGCTTTTATAGCAAGCAATGGATGCTATTTACTTGTTCACAAAAAATTCATTTCCAAATTTAAACTTGATTTCTACAAGAGATCTCTTTTCTGTTAGCTTCCAACTATGTTTTTAGAGATGTATGCATAAGGTATGATCAAACAGCCAAAGAGGTAAAAGAAAAGTTAGCATTCGAACCCAAGAATTCCTTTGCAGCAGGATACTTTTTTTCTTAACATTTCATCACGCAAGTGTGTCCCCATTTTCCTTCAGGTACCAGCTATGTATTTTTTTAATTTTTTTTATTTTTTGGCATGGGCAGGCTCCAGGAATCAAACCCAGGTTTCTGGTATGGCAGGCGAGAATTCCGTCACAGAACCACCATTGCACCGCCCTGTTATGTATTTTTAAAATGCGTATCTAAATCATTTCTTGTGTCTATGAATTTGTCTACATCTTAAAAGTTGGCAGGTTAGTTTAGTGAGCACATCAATGTTGTACAGGAAAAGGAAATGGAAAATCAACTACTACAAGCAATGGCAGTTCCCTTTCAAACAATTTTTGTAATCACAATTGAACCCAGAGATCCCTTCTGCTCTGCCTTCCTCATCTCCCCACTAGGATTCACTTGAGTGCCAGGATAAAAGTTTTCATAAAATATTTTTCGAGACAAATATTTATTTTTGTCTAATTTTTAACTTTTGTATTTTTAAAAAGTCTCGAAAAATTATTAGCAGTGATTTCAAAGTTCAAACTACAAGACAGGTTTTACTCCAGGCTCTTTTATTATGGAGACAGTATCTCAGGACAGATAAGTGTTTTCACTAACAGGGAAGAAAGGCAGCCTTCAACAAAGTGGCACTTTAGATGAGAGGAAGCATTTCATTTTATGTAACCTCTTGATTTTCCTAATTATGGACTACTTGGTTTCAGGTTCAAGTTTCTTTAGCTAGCAATCTACGACTTTCACTGAATTATGAAACTTGATTTCATCCTAAACCCTGATTTTAGTGAATGTAGTGAATGTTGATTTCTACAAGAGATCTCTTTTCTGTTAGCTTCCAACTATGTTTTTAGAGACGTATGCATAAGGTATGATTGAACAGCCAAAGAGGTCAAAGAAAAGTTAGCATTCTTTCAAGAATGGATGAAATAAAATCAAGAGACCCAGTCACACTTAATTATACTTCTCCACTTTTCCCTCCCCAAAGTAGTAAGCAAAAAATAAATAAGTTAACCCATTTATTATACCTGTTATTATCAGATAATTCTGGACATTTTTGGTGTTTCCTGTTGTTAAAAAGAAAATACAACATCCTGACAATGTATACGGTTAGGGTGGTTCATTAATCAGATTTTGACAAAGTAGATTCTATTTCAGAAAATGAAAGATGTGATGAAGGAAGAAAACGATCAGCCGGAATTGCTGTGTTTATTAATACATCATGAGATTGGGTTTGCACCTGTTTCACTTTTGTTTCAAAGTGAAGAGCAGCCTAACAGCAGGTGAACCTGCATGTCGGGTGCTGTGGGTGGGGATGTAAAACAGGGTGAGGAAAGCTGCAGAGACAATTTCCTCAGCACGGGAAAGAATACAACTCTCTCACCTATGAACCAGGTAGTTTCCAGGAGAGCCTATAAGGGATATTTACGCAGCCTGGCACCCGGGTGTGCCATACCAGTGTGCTTGTTCCCATACAAAAGATAAAATAATCTCTAGATGCATGAGGATTGCAGTCTGTTGTCTTAGATCAGATTGAGGAGCAGCTCTGGCAGCGGGGGATGTAGGTGTGCTCCACTCCACTGAATGGAATAAAGCTAAAAATATGTTTAGTGTCTGATAAGAGCGCCAGTCTACTTAAGCTGTCATTTAACATCGGACTTTCTGTTTTGCTTTTAAAGAAAAATGTTTTACCAGGGCAGCATGAAGCGGACAAAATCTGGAGCAAAGAAGGATTTTATGCTGTTGTCATTTTTCTCAGCATCTTTGTTATTATAGTAACGTGCTTGATGGTAAGTCTGCTTCTTTATTTATTTTATCCTTTGCTGAGTCCACTGCTTAATATTATTGGCTACCTTGCCATTCAAATGAATGCTGAAAAGACTGATAGGAAGAGACACAATGCATTCTTTTATGTTGGAAATATTTCATATCCGACAGCAGAGTGCTTGCTAAAGGAAAGACTTTGAAATTATGGAAGTGGAACTGCATGGTAAGGTAGTAACTGCACTGAGGCTTCTAGTAACTTGATCAACCCTGAGAATGGAGCTTTAGAAAGTGATTTACTGAGGTCACTGAAGCCCTCAACGTCAATGAAGTCTCATGGGAACTCTTTGGGCTTGATTTATTTCTTCTTTTATATCATCTTTATGCAACTCAGAAAAAAAAGAGGGAGAATATGTCTCAGGGATCCTTATGTGTGCTCCATAAGGAGTAACGGATTTCCTTATTTTTAAATGGTCTTGGAAGCATTGTAAGAAATGCCAGGATGAAGAGGAGGGTGATTATATGCTCAGAGGTTTTAATCAACTAATTTTGGAGGTGAATGAATAACATAAAATGTATATCTGCAATAACTCCTTAGATTACTAATTCATGGTCTTTTAAAACATATTTCTAAAGAAAAAAAATTTCTAATTAAAAAAAATAGTACCAACAATATACCTTAACCCCTAAACTAGGCAGGAATATTTGGAGTTGCATGAGCTACTGTTATTTTTCAAATAGAATAACTTTTTTTCTGTCCTTTTGAAAAATGTTTGATGTGACATATAATATTTGAATTTATGAGTGGGTTTTAATATCTTTTCCTGTAAGCTATGTTCTTTTTAATTTGGCACTTTTTAAAAATCTTCCTTCTTGGTCTTAAATGCCCCCAAAACCATCAGGCGACTTATTGTATCCACAGTCAACAGTGTTGCAAAGCAGTTTTTTAGATATTCATTTGTCCTCCTCCTACTAGAAAGGGGTTTACATTAGAAAGATTAGGTCTCTGGAGACTCAGTGGTTCTAAACTCAAAGATATAAAACAATTCAAGTCATGAATAGGGTGAAGAGAGCTGTTTCTTAGATCCCAAAGTATGGAAAGCAGCGAAAGCACCCTATAGCTGTCATCCTGATGATAATAGCTTTGAATTGAGAGGCACATCCTATGGGATAGATAGTAAGAAAGCAGACTTGTAATAAAATGGGACATAATAAACAAAGAATAATCTAAGAATTGAGTAAGGAAATTGGTTTTTATATCTTAAATGGTGGAGATTAAGAAGAAAGAGTTTTAATGAGAAGAAGTTAGAGACTTTGTGGAGACCATAGGAAAGACTTCTGGGCATTTTTAAATATTTTACAGGGTGTAGTCCTTGTTATATTTAATCATACTTTAAAATATCTGATTATTCTTTTCCTTAATACAGGAAATCTCGAGTGCTGTTAGTCACAATTAGGGTATTTTTCTGCCTCACAGATGGAAAAGGATGGTAGGAGGGAAAGAATGAAAAGGAGTGGATAGTGACAGGAATGGAGATTTTTTTCAGGAGATAAATGGATGGGACCCAGAAAAACAGAAGCAAAGATACAAGGAGTAAAATAGGAGAGCAGATTTATAGCAGCCTCTGAGTAGTGGAGGGCAGAGAGAGGCAGGCAGAGCTTTTAACATATATGTTGAAGATTCTGCATTTGTAACTCAAGGAATCCATGTATCCAACATAACTAAATAAATCCCTATCTAGTAAATTGGACTCTTGCAGCTAAAGAATCTGCAATAGCCATACCCTCACCCCATTAGGGTCAAGTGACAAAACTTCCTTTACCGATATTTGCAAAACTCCAATGTAAAGGTGAAAAACCAAGATAAGTCTGTTTTAAAGTCATTAGAATAATTAAGGTAAAGAGCACTTGAAAAGTATAGACGATTGCTCTTTATTGGGCTGTTAGATTCATCCATTCATTCAATCACCAAATTCCTGTGAACCATCCACTGTGGGTTTGTTGTTTATACAATGGTTAAAGGAGAGAACAAAACAGGCAGGTTCCCTGTACTTGTGAAGCCTGTACTTAAAGGAGGACCCAGACAATAATTAAGTTAATATTATTTTTTAAAAATCAAATAGCAATAAGTGCCGTGAAAAGGATATCATAACATTGAGTGATTGAGCACAGCAATTGGGACATTTGCGCTGTGATGATAGCAATGAGCAACTCGTGGAACTGTGAGGAAGGGGCCGCCCAGGCAGAGGATACTATATGTACCCTGCCTGGTTTCAAGGAGAAGAGCTGCAGCCTAGAGTTTTACGCAGAGCCTTGATGTGCTCTAATTTGTATGGAAAAGATCACATTATGTGCTGGTTGTGGCAGAAGGTGAGGGGATGTGGGAGCAAGAGGACTGCTCCGAAGGCTAATTCTACAGCCACATGAGAAAGATGATGTGGCTCAGAGTAGAGGGTGGTGGTGAAATGGGGAGAGGGAAATGAATGGGTGAAGGGGGAACTGACACAACTTGCTCTGCAGTGACTCTAGGAGAGGGAAAGAAAAACAGTAAGGATGACTCCTAAGCTATCTGGCTTGATTACCCCGGTGGTGGTGCTCCCATTTCCTGGAAGGAGAAGGATGGAATAAGAAAATGATTGGTCAGGGAGGTAGTGAGAAAGAAGCAATCTTTTTGATCTGTATTAAAACAGTTTTGAGAAAATGAAAGAAAGAAGTAGTATGCTAGGTTCCAAACAGTATCAAATTTTAATGTCAAAGTGTCACTTAAAAATATAGCAGGGGTGGTTCATGAGTAGTTCAGTGGTAGAATGCTCGCCTTCCATGCGGGAGACCTGGGTTCAATTCCCGGACCATGCATCCCCTCAAAAAAAAAAAAAACGTAGTAGGGGACCCCCTCGCCTTTTTTTGCCTCTGTCTTTGTGACAGTGCCCACATGTCCTCTTAATATGTGTTCTCAATAAATTTAGTGCCTGCTTACTCTATGCTGTGCTATGCCCTTGAATTCTTTCTTGCTGCATGGCCAAGAAACTAGGAAGCCAAATCTGGCAACACTATCTCGAAAAAAAAAAAAAAAAAGTAGCAGGGAATCGGGCAGTGCATAGAAAGGAATTGATAGTGAGGGGAAAATAAATACTACCTAATAGACAAGGCTGAAAAGAAGCTAAGTTTAGCTGATGCTAACTTACTACTGTGACAAGTCAACAAACACTTCACCTTTGGGTACATATCAAATGTGATTCTCTAAAATAAGCTTGTCTTTGTAAATGCTCAAATGTTTTTGAAAACGATCTTGATTTAAAGTAAGTTTTTTACTTGGACCTCTGAGTCATGCTATCACTTTTGTGACCCTCAAACATATATATTCTAATTCTGTTTCCCATAATTTTGTTGATTCTATGGTCAATGAGAAGATATAACTCAGAATTTTCCTTCTGGCTTTAATTATATTTATGAAAGACTAAATACTGTAATTTGCATCCAGCCTTCTTCCTACACACCATAGAAATGAAAAGCATGTGCTTTTTTATTATGAAATTATATAGGTAAATTGCTGTAATAGAGGATTGTATGCACTATATAACAATAACATAGACTTGGCAACATTTTTGAAATGTGGCATATTGTTTACTTTCCTTAAAATACAAAATTTTTTTCACGTTGCCCAGCATAAAATTAGACAGGCATGACATTTTCAAATGTGCGACTTATTTAGCACCTCTCAAAAGTGAATGTAGAGTGGGTGGAGCGACAAATAGACAAATACAATTTTCCAAGAAAATATGTGTGGGCAACTTCCAATCCATTCAGTCTGCTTTAAGTGTAAGAAATTTATTCCTAAGAAAAATTAGTTCTTAAACTTGAATAAAATAATAGAAAGAACACTCTATTTTTTCATCTAAATTTGATCTCTAAGTATACTTAGAGGTTTATTAACTAGTGAAAAGGTGTTTATGAGAGGGAGGTAGAGAGGTCTAAGGGCCAGAGCACTGCACTGGAAAGCAGTTTTAGAAAATGCGTAAAAACCCCTGCTTGGGCCATTAAAACATCTGACATGTTAGAGCCATAGGGAAAGCACCAATATGTGATGCAAAGAGTTTCTCTGATCATGATCAAGGGAGCTGAAGAAGGAAAACCTATACCCTTTTTAAGACCACTTGCTATAGCCTGAGAATCACATAATAAATGTGTCAAAGTTGAACATAAATAGCTACACTTTTCTAACTTGTAATATACAGTCCCTTGGGGTTGAGGGAATTAGGACTAGATTCCTAGCTGGAATGATTGATTCCAGAATCATTTTCCAAGTAGGTATACGTCTCAAAATATTTTTCAGTTTTTCTCTGTATTAATAAAAACCATTTAACAAAGAATACAACCCTTTTAATAATAATAATAACTAAATATCTTCTAAGTATGCCCACTTACTGCAATGCCTAGTACGAAACACTTAATTTTAGTTTCTTAATTTTCTTGATGAGAAAACCAAAATTCAGGGACGATAAGTGACTTGACCAAGAACACGTAATGTTAAAAAAAAAAAAAAGGAACACACAACGTGCATTTATTGGGGTGAAAGGTGGGGTGTTTGGAATTCAAACCCAAATTTGTCTGGATTAATAGTGTGTGCTTTTTGCCATGATTCCATGCATAAAGGAATTAAACTGTAGTTTCTTCCAGGCCTGTCATTCTATCTTGTGAACATCAATTTCTGATAGCAAAAGGGGCCAATAATAGATGTGAGTGCCTTTATCACTCAGAGACATTCCACCAAGACAGAATTGCTAAATGCGTGCCATATCATATCCTCTAGACATACCTCTAGATTTGCATTTGTTAACTTGTTCTTGATGTAATTTTACACGTCTGTCTCCTCTGGAAGCCTATGGGTTCCTTGTGAACAGAGAAGTGTGTGTGTATACCTTTGTATCACAGTGTCTTGTTTCTGGATTGTTGTAGAGACTGATTCATATGTATTGAATTTTTTCTTTTAATGATTGAATAAACTTTATCAGAATTAACTGTAAAATACTGCAAAGAATAAGTGCTACAAACTGTTGATTAAAGGCATAATTTAAAAACTTGGACATGTTTTAATCCAAACAAGATATTTTAAGTGTTACTTACTTATGAGATTTTTAAATGAAAATTATAAGTTGCTAAGGAGCTATATAAATTAAAAAAAAATCTTCCTTCCATTTTTGTGTTTCTCTGGTCCTCTTTTTCTTGTTACTGTTTATTTCCTTTGCTATAGTTTGACTTTTCCAGCTCCTCTCACCCAATATTCCTTTCTCTTTTCCTCTTTCAATTGATCAGATGACTTTATTGCATCCCAAAATTCAAGCGACAAACTCTTAATGATGAAAAACAAATGCTGGCTTGCCATTGTTTAGAACAAATTTGCAGGATGAGCTTTAAAACAAAGTGCATCCACATAGAGAAATAAGCTGCATTCCAGACATAGCTCTACATGGAGAAAAGTCTCTGACCCACTTTTCAGGGGCTTTGGGGCAAAGGTTCGGAAGAAGCATTTAGGGATATGGAAAAAACATGCCAATGTCAACAGCCCAGAAGTCGGGAAACCCAGATTCCAGACTGTACTTCTGACATTGCATAAGTCATGCAACCGCTCTAGGCTTAAGTGTGAAATGAGGAGACTTTACCAAGTGATTTTTAAGATCCCTATGCCAGGGCTTCTCAATAGCAGAATTGACATTTTGGGGTAGATAATTCTTTTTTTGTGAAGAGATCTGTCCTGTGCATTGTAGAGTGTTTAGCAGCATCCCTGGCCTCTGCCAGGGATGGCAAACCTCCCCTCCAGTTGTGATAACTCTCTCCAGACATTGTGCCCTGAGCGGTAGATTCCCTGTTGGTTGAGAAGCAGCGCCTGATAGTTTAATCCCATGACGACTTGCCCTGTTGCCAAGTAACAACATCTTCAGTTTCCTCCATATTTTTTCAGACAGCCCAATCTCTCTCGAGGATTTTAAAGAGTACCTCTAAGCAATATATAGTCTCCAAATTCTGTTTTTCCCTAATGAAAAGATGTAGAAATCCCTTTGGGCATATACTATACAGAGACAGCCTGAAAAGTTGACCTCTGACCAAAAGAGGAAGTAAATAGATGACTGACTACAACATATGTGACGAAGGTCCCTCACCAAGAACAGAAGCTCGTGGATGGCACAGAACTTTGGACCAGAGCTTGTTTTACACAACACGGAATCATAAAATGACCTGCTTACTAGGAACCATTGGGAAGGTCAACATTTCCTTGGTTTTCTTAATTTCATTTTGTTTCTCAGTTCAGTTCATTTTATTTCCTCTCTCATTCTCATTTATCCAAAAACCCAAGTGTAAATAGGCAAACAACTGTACTTGTATACCTATTATATTTAGATGTGAAGAGCTTAGAATTCATAATACATACATTAGGTTCTACTCAATATATTTGAGTATTATGCAGAGATACTTGTTTATCAGGAAAATAACTTGCTATTTTTAAAAAACTATCCCACTTTAAATTCTTTTACTTCATTTTTTATTAGTGCTTAATAGAGTAAACTTAACACATGTGTCATTCATTTGGTATTATTCTATTGTGGATTTTGCTTTTGCAGAGTGGTCGCAAAGTACCTTGTGAGAGTTATGCAAACTGAAAAGAGGTTGAAAATTATAAACCTTCTCCACCCTTAAGCACTATGTACAGAATAAGGGCTTTCATTTTCAATATTTTCTACCCTATAGTTTCAAGAAAGCATAGTCCATGTATTCAAAATTTCTTATGATTATAATAAGAAAATTAATAAGAAAACTTGTCTTATTACTTACTATTAGACATCCTTTTATTTCATTATATGGTAATTTAAGGGAATATTCAGAACCCATTGTTGTTCAAAATTTAAGATTCAGCTCTATATACTAGAGTCAAGGAATACCATCAATATAGAAGTTTCCAGGTTATGAAGAAGTTAAATGACACAAAAGACGATAAGGATTCTATTTTATTTTCTAGCAGCTCAATTTCTAATGTGCATTTCTAAGTTATAAGTCCTTCTCCTTAAAGAGACCTTCTTTCAGCCCACAAAAGGCATGCTTTTAGATTCAGGGGCTTTGAGACCCAGTGATGAGAATCACATGTGCCGCAGATGTCATTTCATAGTTACCGTTAAGTATTGTGGCATGGGGAAGTGCAGCCGCAGAAGTAATGTAAGGAGATGGAAAGTGCATTTTTCCAGCGTTCTACAAATCAAGATAAACTTTGGGTCTTCGCTCTACAACAGCTAACTAATAACTTCAGGCAAGCTACATTACTTGTCTAGACTGAAGTTTCCTTAATGTATAATGAGGCCAGAACAGCCTCTAGTGAGCGTTCTATCGGATTCCCTCTGCACCGCCAATTAGGAAGTTATTTAGTGTATATTCACCCCTACTTTTTACCTCTATGTCCTCCACCAACTTTATTTCTTAAAACTACAATCTAAATTGTTGAACCTGAGATGCAATTAAATTTAGTTTCCTCTCTATGTTTAGATAATTTCAAAGCTCTTTTTATATTACATTGTCTATTTCTTTAGTTCATACTTTGAGTCCTCTCTCTGATGATTGGAATATATCTTTGAGGACATTTTTTTCAGGAAAAGTACTAAGGTAGTATATTTTCTGAGGCCTTATGTGTTTAGAAATTCTTTCTATTGACTTCCTATTCATAAACATCAACTTATATAGGTACGAAATTCAGGAATCCTTTGTGATATACAAATGTTTCTCAAAACTATGAAAATTGCTCCATTTTCTTCTCACATCTACTCCTCTTTCAATTGACCTATGCAGCATTTTAAATTGTAGTAACATATCAATAATATAATATTTGCCATTTTATCTATTTTTAAGGGTATAATCTAGTGATATAGTTCCATTTACAATGTTGTCACACCATCACCAACTTCCATTACTAAAAGTATTTCATCAACCAAAACAAAAACTCTCTACCCATTAAGCAATACCTACCTATTCCCTGTCCTTCAGCCCCTGATAGCCTGGAATCTGCATTATATGTCTATGAATTTGCCTATTTTAGATAGTCTATATGAGTGGGATCACATAATATTTGTTCCTTTGTGCCTGGGTTTTTTCATTTAGTTTAATGTTTACAGTTTTTCTTAACTTAAGAATTTATTTCATTTTATATCCCTGTGTTCCATAAGAATGAGATCCAGTCTATTTCATTCTTAGTTGAATCCCCTGGACTTTTCACAATCCAGGATAAATAGTGGGCACTGAACAATAATTTTGAATGACTTACTTCTCTTTCATTTATTCTGGTTTATCATCTACAGTGACTCTTCTCTGACCTCCATCCATAACCTTTTCTTTGTTTTCATTTTCATCCATTTATCCTTTTTGGCTTCATCCAAGACAGTCTCTCAAGTTTACCATATATACTACTGATTATATTTTTCTCCATCATCAATTTTGTTCTTTATTGCTTGCAAAGAAGATTTACGTTCTGCTACTAAGCTTTTGGTGTCTTAGATTCTTTCTTTTTAATCTCAGCTTGATGCATTTTCAACTTAGAGCATTGTGTTTCCGTTCTATCTGATTATTTTTATAATATGGTTTTTTTTAACAGACTTTTTTTCCAGTATTATTTTGAAAATCTGGGCAGATATTTTTTAAAATTGCTCTATAGTAAATTATGATAGGTATTCAGCTCCTCTATACCAAATTTTCTTTTCTGTCTATTTGTCTTTCACAAGGAAAAAATATATTTAGACTTTGTGTATTTCTAATAGATCTCAAATACAGAGATTAACTAGAACGTAAAGAAACTTTGAAAGAGGAGACAAAATTATCCTCTTGACTAGTTAGAGGAAATGTGATTGAAAAGCACCAAAAAATCCCTCACCCCCTAAGGTAACAGTCATTTAGCTAATGGAGCCCGGCAGTAAGTAGGGAAGCTCAATTTAAAGCTTTTAAAGAAACAGTTGTCACTGGTGCTGTGTACCCTTAGACAGTTGCAGATAATGGGTTAAGTAGCATCTTGTGAATTAACTTATCAAATCATTTCCTGAGAGCAGACTGGATGAAACGTAAGGATGCATAGTTTCTGCAAGAATTGGAATAGTCAACATCAAGAGAAAAGAAGGTGGGGGGGCCTGTAGAAAGGGGAGAACACAAGACCAACTTTGCCTACCCAACAATTTGACCCATGGAGTATTCCAGCAAAGCCAGTCCAATTCTTTTTAAAGTTTAAAAGTGATGATCATACCATTTTTGCCTGAACTGAACTAGCCCTTCCAGAAAGAGCTCTCCTGGGCATTGGAGGAAAGTAATACTTTTGCTTTGTTCTTATGGGTCAAGGAATAAGGGAGAATCTTGGCTGTCCAAATTGTTCTTGGATAGGTAGCCTAAATTTAATTTTTTCAAGTATTTATCAAATACTCAAGTTCAATGTATGACTGATGTAGGTATTTACTAACATTAGAAATTATGGTTTATAGCATAAATTGTGGTTTTATAGCATAAATTATGGTTTATTAGTATTCTGCAAGACTTTTTTTTTCTGTGTTGTATAGGATGCAGATTTCTGTTCAGATTCATGTCATATTCCCATATTTCATACTATTCCCTCTAAAAGCCTTCCATTTCCATCATTTCAAATACAAACTCCCATGTGATCACATTGTTATCTGGCACTTTAAGAAAGTTAACCAAATTTGCTTTTGAATATATCTTTGAGGAACACATTCACGCACACGTATATTTAATATGCATGTGCAGCATGACTGGAAATACGAACACATCTTTTTGAGAAAAATCTCAGTATCTTAAGCTGAGACACCCCCCTAGAGGGCTGTGCTTATTTAGTATTATTAAACCTTGGTTTTGTTTTGGGGTGAGGTAGAAGAGATCATACTTCGTTGTGAGAAAAAATAAAAGCTCTTTCTATCTCCTCCTGTAGCTCCTCCACAGACTGAGAGAAAAATTCCAGCTTTCCTTGAGACAAGACAAAGAGAAAAACCAGGAGATCCCCCTCTCGCCCCTCGCGTTACAGCCAGCACAGGCTGAGGGAAAGGCACCTCACAGCATGGTCCAGCCCGAGCAGGCCCCCAGGGCGCTGACCGTCGTCGTGGACCCACAGGGCCGGTGCCCACCTGAGATCAGAGCTGCCGCCGCTGCCTGCCCTTCTCCGTTCAGGATGAAGCCTGTAGGACTTCAGGAGAGGTACAAATTTTATCTGCAGCCCTCTACCACTTGCTTTTTTAAAAAAGAAAAGAGTATTGACCAGCTGGCAAGGCCAGAACCGAGATGATTGACGTAAGTGGGTGGACTCATTCATGCCAAATGGACCCCAGGAGGGGTCTTGTCCTCCCAAAAGAGTCTGGCTATGCTCCACGAAATTGCTTAGTTTCATCGCACTCTGCCTAAGCTCACGTGGAAACAAGCAAAATTCAAATTCAGGGACGGGACATTTTTCATAACTGTTTATTGAGTGCTTATTGGGAGCTTACTGGCTTAACGTGTGCTTACCTGGTTTAATTGTCATCAAATTCTGGAAGTTAGAGGAAGTGGAAATGAGCTTGTGGTGTTTTACACCACAGCCCACGCTGCTTGGAGTCAGGTAGAAGGAGTTTATGTGACAAATTATTTTTTTGTGATTCCTCTGAGCTTCCTTTGAGCAAAATGATAAACAGTAAATATCTCAAGATCTATGACATTATTTTTATTGCCTTATCTACCTTCATGATGTACTTATACTGATTTATTCCCGCTTAAAGTAAATCTCATGTTGAAAACTACAATATATACAGTACATGGATGAGGGGTTGAGTCTTTGCTTCCTTAGAATACGAAGTAAAACTTTCCCATGGTATTTCTGAAAATAAGAAGCCTCATTTTTGTATTTAAATTATGATTTATATTGCATCCAGCATTTCATACCAGGGTAATAGGAGAGCTAAGTTCTCAAGGTTTGATCCCACGTTCTTACTTCTGTTATTTCCTTTATCTCCATTTTCTATCAAGCACTTTCTTTTAGATCATACATGTAAATTTTGATTGTATTTCTCATGATGTATTGTAATACCCTACAGATATGAGCAAATAGCGATGAGTCACATGCACAAACACATACAGAGACCTTTCATAAAATAGTTTGGGGCTTTTAGAACTGCTGAAGACAATGTCTGTCACTCAAAATTCTTTGAAAGATGGGTCAGAGAATGAATGATATGCCAAATGGGAATTTGTCTGGATGATCTCTAAAGTCTATTAAAGGGAGAACACTCTAACTCCATAATAGAAGGAAAATGGAGAACAGTCAAGTCCTTCTTTCCAATCCTTCCCTCAAAAGACTAAGTGGGTGGATTCAGATTCCTGTGGGCTTCCGTGGGCCAGTCCCTTATTTGAATTCCACACTTTGCTTTTGGAGCTGTAACCTGGAAAGTTAGACTCAATGAGACTTTCTCCCTGAGGCCAACAAGGAGTTGGGAGAACAAGATTCCAGACCCAATTGTCCCATCATCCCCTGACTGAGGCCTCATGTGAGTCACTCACCTCTCTGGGCCTTACTTCCTTTTCTGAAAACGAAGGGATTAAACTTCTTAATTTCGTTACAGTTTTTTCACTTTTGTTATGCAGATCAATTCTGTGGGTGTATGTTTGCATCAAAGAGAAACCTTGAAGCAGGGATCTGGCCTCAGTGGTGTACCAAGGAACAGAAAGCAAATTCTGCCAGATGCAGGCAGTAAGGAGGTGCATCGAAGATGTAAAGCTAATAATAAGACTGACTAAAACTCAGATTAATTTTTATTACCACCATGCACTAGCAATTCTAAGCAAGGTCAGTGATAAAATATCTATCACTGTGCTCTTTGCATGCCACTCCTGGGCATATTAGAATTTCAAGGAGTGTAAGGTGAACCGTCCATGCATTCATTTAATTGAAATGAAAGTTTAAGAAATGAGACTACAGGAATGTTGTCTTACGAACCTTTGTAGTCCACTAGGGAACTCCAGCAAAAGGATGCAATCAGTTTTAAATGAATTCTATGTTCTTTCAGCTAAAAATATCCCTGCACTTTTGCTCTTACCTTCCCACTTTCTTCTCCTCTTGGAGCAGGAGAAAGCTATTCTCTCCACAAGGGCGCCAGGTGATGCATCCCAAATCTCATAACTTACTTCATCAATTTCCCTTCTATATTTTCAACTGTATCCTTTTTTTGCTAAATCTATCCCCTTGGCATGGAAACAGGCTCTCTTTCACATATCAGAGAAACTCTCCCTTAACAGTTCCACCTGCAGTTCTTGTCTTACCTTACTTTCTCAGATAAGTATCTTGTAAAAGCAGGGTATATTTGTTGCCTCACTGTTTATCTCCAACCCTCCATCCTCACTGTTTCTCTCACATATACTTTCCAAGTCTATCACTGGCCTAACTACCAAATCCAAACCATGCGTTTCATCTCTTCACATCTGGCACTAATGATTTCTTCTCTTGTGAAACTTACTCCTCTTTCGATCTACCAAAGACGTCATTTTTCTGGTTCTTTAATGGCTCCTTTTAGTCCCCCAAACAGATGCCATTCTGCCCTTTGCCCAGTTTCATCCTATGTCCTCCTCTCTCCTCCCTGAGAAATACAGCCATGCTTCTCTTACTACCTTTTACACTGATCTGATGATTCTTAAAGAAGTGCCTCCGGCCCATAACACTCCTCTGATGAGGGCCATACCCAGACTCCAGCTCTTTACTAGATATAGCTCCATCCTCTTCTCCCTTAAGCACCTCAAGTGGAAAATATTAAAAAATTGAACTCAAAATCTTCATCAAATCATTCCTCTTCTTTTTTATTCTGAATCCTGGAACCCTGGTAATAATCCTCAATTCCTCCCCTTTCTCCTTTCCTACTTCCCGTCTTGCCAGTGAAGATCTGGCAAGATGTCCCTTCCTGTCCACTGCCAGTTCCACCAGGGATTCAACATCTCCCCATTTCTCACAAGCAATCTCTCTACTGGTCGCCCTGCCCTGAATCCTGTCCTCTTCCAGTCGATACTCTAGACATCTCAAACACTGGTTTTCTAAATTACATTTGAGTGTTCTCTTTTTAAAGTAGTCCTGTGGGTTCATATTGCCTTTAGGAAGAAATCGATAATTCCTGTTTATGAAAAATGAAACATCTTTCTGATCTTGCTCATGACAGGTTCTGTTCAGCCCTATTTCCTGCTAAATACTCACATACAGCCATCCTGCTACCTGGACATTCTTTTAAGCCTAGAACATAAGACTTGCCAAGAACCTGTCCTTTTCCCTACCCCTATTTTCCCCTGAATAACACCACCAGTGTAATGAGGATAGATCCACAAATGAAGGTGACAAGAAATGTTATTTAATTTCTCTATAACTCAACCTAAACTTTATTTCTAGACTCCATTCCATCTAAATGGTAGAAATGTAATCTCAACCCTTTAATAATTCACCTGCCTCCCACTTTCCCTTGGGTTCATCTAAACCTTGAGGAGACTTCCTCAACACAAAAAGTAGGGGCCCCAACCACCTTTTTGTCATCTCTCTCAACTGTCATATACTAAATGTCCATATATCTTTGGTCCCCAAATATCCATCTGGGACAGTTACTACCAAGTTGTCCCTTGCTGGTGTCCATGCAGCCACTTCATTTTCAGCAGTTATTTGCTCCCTCTCCCTCTTTCTTGTCCTTTGTCAGCTATGTCCAAGTCACTCTTTGATGACCAAGAATCATCTCACATGGTGCCATCGACATCTCTATGTCTAAAGCCCCACCTGCCTGACACATCATGTAGCCACTTCTCATGGCTCTACCAAAGATCAGGGTTCCCTCTGCTGAAGATCTGCCGTCTCCCCAGGGCTTAGCCACAATTGATACAGGGGTTCACTGGTACCAGCACTCTCAAATCAGCACCTCCAACACTTCTCCCTCCCCTGAGCCCAAGGACTCTTCCTTAGGTCTTAAGAATGGAAACCCTGCTCTTAATCAATTCATATTTTTCCATATCTGATTTCCATGCCCTAAATCTAGCCCATTCCAATGAAGGTCCAGCCTTTAAAACTCAAAGCCAAAGATAGCACTCAAATGCCTCTGCTTTCTGCTATCACATGTCTTCCTAAAGGCAATAAAATACCACAGTCTGGCGGCCTGATTTAAGGGAAGGTCCAAAGGTGAAGAGTAGGAGTAGAAGTAGGAAGGGAATAGGAGGAGGGAAATTCAATCATCTCTTCCTCTTAGAAGCTATTCCAGACTCCCTCTGTCACATTCCCACTCATTTCTTCCTCCCGCTCATCCTGGCAGCTCTGATTCAACTACCTCTCCTCTGCTCCCTTCTACTTTAGTCTCATGATTCCTTATGCATGGAGTATTTATGACACTTCTCAGGTATTTAAACTTTTTATTTGCCAATCTGTCTTACCCAATATCCTCTAAGCTTCTTAAAAGCACATCTATGATGTAATTGCTTCTTTATCTCTTATGCATAGACCATAATTCCTGGAAAGTAGAAGTTCCTGGAAATAAGTGCTTGAATGAATAAATGAATGAATGAATGAATGAATATTATCATGAATAATTCAAGTCCACTCCCAGAATGATGAGGAAACACTTTGCTTATGCCGCCTTCCCTTCCACTTCTTTTTTCATCATTTTTCTACCATAATTCCTGGCTAAGAAAGAGTAAGTAAAGAACTTTAAGAGTGATAAAAAATGAAGGATGTACAGTGCTCCATGAGGTCAAAACTTTAAAGCCTTAAAACTTAATTTATGTTTATGTGTTCTAACGGTGTCCTTAAAATAGCCTCATGTTTTACAGCCCTCCATTACTTGATCCCAGAGTGAAATAATAATCTTTTGTTTATTACATGAAAGTTTGGCTTCATTGAAATCATCATGAGGCCATAAAGCCTGCATTATAAGTCATAGTTCCTAAAATCTTGTGGATCATGTCATATAAATTTATCATTCCTGATGGGAAGACTCCATTAATCTGACATAATCAATAATAAAGAAAATATAGAGACTAAATTCATATGCTTAATTGAATGCAAAAGATACATCAAAAAAAAACTTATGACAAAGAATCTCATAAGTTGAAGAAAATATTTCCTCTTGTTTTCTTACTATTTCCAACCAGTTCCAAAATCATATTGATTCTTAATCTTCCATTTTTCTCATTATTGATTCTCTTTCTGTTGCCATCACCCTGAGCTCAGCTCTCATTACTTCCTAATTGAATTGTTGTGCCCCGTGATTATAAAAATGATATTAAGCGTCTTTTGACATCATCAACATGGTGACATAACAGCTACTGAATACCTCTTCCCAGAGACTCAGCAAATAAAAGGACAAGTCTCACTTGTTCAGAACTCTGGAAGAAGATATAGACTGGAGAAGCATCCCACAAACACTGAGTCAAAGAAAGAGGAAAATATTAAGTAGGAAACTTCCATCCCAGACCAACCAGTCCTCCCCCCACCCCCTCACTTAGTTTCACACACCTTGGGAAGGGCACAGAGGCAACAGCCAGGATCCTTCCCACCTCCACCTATATCCAGACACAGAGACCCAAGCCCAAAGAGACCCACAGCAAGACTTAAGCGACGGGAGAGGGTGGAATACAAAAGGGCAACAAGGAGGAATTTCCAAAATGGAGAATCAGGGAGGTAACTGCAAAATCTTCCCTAAAAGCAGCAAATAACTAGGCAGAAACTACTCAGATCAACTGTGTGGGGGCTCAAGGGAGTGGGGAGGATATTTCAAGGTCCAGATCAGTGAAGGATGAAGAGTCTGAGAAAACGTGAACAGAGACTGTTTCCAGCCCTGGGTCCTGGTGCCCATTCCCCACTCTTGAGGAAAATAGCAACTGGGAGCCTGATCCTTGCCTGGGGGATGGTGCAGCCTGGAGTAGCTGAGGGAGTCTGCTGTCACAAGTACAGAGTGGGACACAGCCCCACACTGACTCAGATCTTGGCTGGTAAAGTGAGAGCACAGGAATCCTGCAGTCAAATACTGCTGGGCTCCAAAAGGTAAACAGTTTCTGAGGATGAGTAAGTCACTGAACAGTGCCATCTGCTGGTCAGGCCGGAAAGTGCAGGGGAACTGCAGGGATTTTGAGAGCCTCTCCAGACCCTATCCCAGGCCCATTGGAGCTGGTCTACACCCGTACATGGGTTCCCAACCCTGTTTGGCTGTGACATATGGATGATCCAACTGTCAAAGCAGTGCCCTAGTACAAACCCAGGCAACAACCAAACCATAGACAAGAGAGAGAAATCAAACTTCAGAAAAGATCCATCAAGATAATCAGATGACCAGATATTAACAAAAAAATCACACAATATACTAAAACTCAAAAAAGAAATGACCCAGTCAAAAAACAGATCAAAAAGTCAGTGGAAATACAGCATCTGGAATATCTACTCAAAGATGTGCAAAAATCTCCTGAATCAATTCAAAGAAATGAAGAAAAATGTCTAAAAGGAGATAAAGGATATTAAGAAGATACTGGAATATCATAAAGAAGAATTTGAAAGAATACATAGAAAATTAACAGATTATGGAAATAAAAGACATTATAGATGAAATTTAAAATATACTGGAAACACAGGAGAGTAGACTTGAAGAGGCAGAAGAAAGGATCAGGAGGCTAGAAGATGGATCAACAACCAAATTTGAACAGACAGAAGAACAAATAGAGAAAATCATGTAAAAATTTCAGCAATGTCCCAGAGAAATGATTGACAATGCAAAGCACACAAATATCCACATCATGGGTGTCCCAGAAGGAGAAGAGAAGGGAAAAGGGCCAGAAGGAATATTTGAAGAAACAATGGCTGAAAATTTCCCAACCCTTTATAAAAAACATAAATATGCAAATTTTAAAAGCCCAATGTACTCCAAACAGATAAATACAAATAGACCCACTCCAAGACACATAGTAATCACACTGTCAAATGCCAAAGAGAAGGAAGAAATTCTGAAAGCAGCAAGAGAAAAGTTGACTCACCACATACAACGGAAGCCAAATAAGACTAAGTGCTGATTTCTCATCAGACAACGTGGAGTCAAGAAGGCAGTGGTACAATATGTATAAGATACTGAAAGAGAAAAATTGCCAACCAAGAATTCTCTATCCAGAAAAGCTGCCCTTCGAAAATGAGGAAGAGTTTAAAATATTCACAGATAAACAGAAGCTGAGAGGATTGTTAATAAGAGACTAGCCCTATGAGAACTACTAAAGGAAGTTCTGCCAGATAAAAAGAAAAAACAGGAGAGAGAGGTCTGGAGGAGGGTACAGAATTGAAGAATATTAGTTAGAGTAACTTAAAGGATAAAATAGGGAGAGAAAAAAATAGATCTGACAAGTAAAAACCAAAGGATAGGATGGTTGAATTGGGAACTGCCTTTACTTTAATAACTTTGAATGTTAATAGATTAAAGTTCCAATCAATGGACACAGATTGGCAGAATGGATTAGAAAATATTATCCTTCTGTACGCTGTTTACAAGAGACTTATCTTAGACCCAAAGATGAAAATAGGCTAGAAGTGAAAGGATGGAAAAAAAATCATGCAAGCAGTAACCAAAAGAAAACTGGGGTAGTTATACTAGTATTAGACAAAATAGACTTCAAATACAAAAATGTTAAAAGAGATAAAGAAAGACACTAAATAGTAATAAAAAGGGCAATTCAACTAGAAGAAATAACAACCATAAATATCTATGCTTCTAATAACGGTACCAAAGTACATGAGGCAAACCTGGCAAAATTGAAGAGAATAACAGACAACTCTACCATAATAGCAGAAGACTTCAATATACCACTCTCTCCAATAAATAGAATAACTAAGTAGAGGATCAGTAAAGAAACAGAACCTAAATAATATGATAAATGAACTAGGCCTAACAGATATATATATAGAACACTGCATCTCAAAACAGAATGATACACTTTCTTCTCAAGTGCTCATAGAACATTCTCAAGGAAAGATCATACACTGTGACACAAAACAGGTCTTAATAAGTTTTAAAAGATTGGAAATATACAATGTACTTTCTCTAATCATAATGAAATCAAGCCAGAAATCAGTAACAAAGAGAGAACCAGAAAATACACAACTATCTGGGAGTTAAACAACACTCTGTTAAAAAATCAGTGGGTCAAAGAAGAAATTGCATGAAAAATCAATAAATATCTCAAAACAAATGAAAATGGAACACAACATATCAAAACTTATGGAATGCATGGGTGATGCAATGGTGGCTCAGTAGCAGAATTCTCACCTGCCATGCCAGAGACCCAGGTTCAATTCCCAGAGCCTACCCATGCCAAAAAAAAGAAAAAAAAGATCTTATGGAATGCAGCAAAGGCAGTGCTGAGAGGAAAATTTATAGCCCTAAACATTTACATTAAAAAGAAGGAAAGAGCTAAAATCAATGACCTAACTGAACATCTGGAGAAAGAAAAGCAAATTAATCACAAAGCAAGCAGAAGGAATGAAATAACAAAGATTAAAGCAGAAATTAATGAAATGGAGAATAAAAAAAATAGAATCGATAAAACCAAAAGGTCATTCTTTGAGAAGATCAATGAAATTGACAAATCCTTAGCTAGACTGACAAACACAAAAAGAGAGAAGCTGCAAAGAAATAAAGTAAGAAATGGGGGGGTGCATTACCATGGACCTCAAAGAAATAAAAAGATCGTAAATGCTTACTTGGAACAACTATATGCCAACAAGGTAGACAACTTGATAAAATGGACAACTCCCTATGAACACACAAACAACCTACACTGACTCTAGAAGAAAAAGAAGGCTTCATAAAAACAATTACAAGTAAAGAGATCAAATCAGTCATCAAAAACCTACCAACAAAGAAAAGCCCAGAACAGACAGTTTCACAGGAGAGTTTTACCAAGCATTCCAAGAAGAATTAATACCATTCCTACTCAAACACTTCTAAAGGAAGAAGAGAAAACACTGCCTAACTCACTCTCTAAAGTCAGCATTACCTTACCACCAAAGCCAGATAAAGATACTACAAGAAAAGAAAACTTCGTATCAATATCTAATGAATATAGATGCAAAAATCCCCAACAGCATACTTGCAAGAAGAATACAACAGCATATTAGAAGGATTATACACCATGACAAAGTGGATTTTATCAGGTAGCAAGAGTCGTTCAACATAAGAAAATCAATGATTGTAATACAGCCACATTAACAAATTAAAAGGGAAAAACCACATGATCATTTTGATTGATGCAGAAAAGGCATTTGACAAAACTCAGCATCCTTTCATGATTAAAATACTTCAAAAGGTAGGAATCAAGGACACTTCCTCTATATGACAAAGGGTATATATGAAAAACCCAAATCTAACATTGTACTCAATGGGAAGAGACTGAATGCTTTCCCTCTAAGATTGCTAACAAGACAAGGATGCCCACTGTCACACTGTTATTCAACATTTTGCTAGTTCTAGCTAGAGCAACTAGGCAAGAAAAAGAAATAAAATTTGTCCACATTGGAAAGAAAGTAGCGAAACTGTCCCTATTTGCAAATAACATGATCCTATATTTAGAAAATCCAGGGGAAAAAATGACAGCAGAGCTCATTGAGCTAATAAGCAAGTTCAGCAAAGTGGCAGGATTCAAGAACAACATGCAAAAATCAATAGTGTGTGGGGGCCACGGTGGCTCAGCAGGCAGAGTTCTCTTCCTGCCTGCCATGCCAGAGATCTGATGATTTCTGGTGCCCACCCACGCAAAAAAAAAAATCAATAGTATGTCTATACTGTAGTGAAATATTCAAAGAGGTAATCCAAAAAAAAAAATCTGTTTACAATAGCACTTAAAGAATCAAGTGTCTAGGAATAAACCTAACTTTGAATGCAAAGGACTTGTACACAGAAAACTATAAATCATTGCTAAAAGAAATAAAAAAAAACCTGAATAAATGGTAAGACATTCCCTGTTCAGGGATTGGAAGGCTAGATGTCTTTAAAATGTCAACTCAACCCAAATTGATCTACAGATTTAATGCAATACCAATCAAAATCCCTATAGTCTACTTTGCAAGAGAAGATAAATATCAATTTAATTTGGAAGGCTAAGGGGCCTCGAATAGTTAAAAACATACTGAAAAAGAGGAAAGAAGTAGGAGGTATCACTCTTCCTGACTTTAAAGCAGATTATAAAGCCACAGTGGTAAAAACAGCTTAGTACTGGCATAAAGACACATTTTGATCAATGGAATAAAATGGAGAACTCAGAAATAGACCCTTAGATCTATGGTCAATTGACTTTTTTTTTTTTTTTTTTTTGATATGCTATATGGCAGGGTCACATTTCATTCCTTTTCCATGTATAACGGGATCTTTTTCCAATATCCCATTATTGCAGCACCATTTTTTGTTGAATTTTTGTTTTGCTTTGATGGGTTTTGTTGGTTTGTTTGTTTGTTCTTTTGTTGGTTTGTTTGTTTGGGAAGAGCATGGGCCAGGAATCAAACCCAGGTCTCCCACACGGCAGTCGAGAATTCTACCACTGAACTATCCTCACACCCCTTCAATTGATTTTTGATAAGGCTCCCATGCCCACTCAACTGGGATATAACAACCTCTTCAATAAATGTTTGAAGAATTGAGTATCCATAACCAAAAGAATGAAAGAGGACCCTTATATCACACCATATTCAAAACTTAACTCAAAATGGATCAAAGACCTAAGTATAAGAACCAGTACCATAAAAACCCCAGAAGGCAATGTAGGGAAACATCTTCAGGGTCTAGTGATAAGTGGCAGTTTCTTAGACTTTACATTTAAAGCACAAGCAATGGAAGGAAAAATAGATAATGGGACCTCTCAAAATCAAATACTTCAGTACTTCAAAGGACTTTGTCAAAAGGGTGAAAAGGCAATCAACTTAATTGGAGAAAATATTTGTAAACCACATATCTGATAAGGATTTGATATTCAATATATATATCCTATATATACATATGCAACTCAGTTATAAAAAGACAAGCAAGCCAATTAAGAAATGGGCAAAGAACATGAATAGGCATTCCTTCAAAGAAGAAAGAGAGATGGCTAAGAGGCACATGAAAAGATACTCAGCTTCACTAGCTATTAGGGAAATGCAAATGTAAATCACAATGAAATACCAGCTCACACCTACTAGCATGGCTGCTATTAAATAGACAGGCAACTACACGCATTGGAGAAGCTGTGGCGTAACTGGAACACCTATTCATTACTGGTAGAAAGGTAAAATGGTAGAGCTGACTGGCAATTCCTTAGGAAGCTGAGTATAGATTTGCCTTCCCACCCAGTAATCCTGCGACTCTGAATATACCTGGAAGATCTGAAAGCAGGGGCGCGAACAGATAATTGCACACCCACGTTCATAACAGCATTATACACAATTGTCAAAAGATGGAAACAACCCAAGTATCCAACAACAGATGAATGGATAAACAAAATGTGCTATATACATACAATGGAATATTATTCAGCAGTAAGAAAGAATGAAATCCTGAAGTATGGGACAACATGGACGAACCTTGAGGACATTACATTATAAAATAAGTCAGACACAAAAGGGCAAATATTTTATGATCTCACTGATATGATCAAATTAATGTATGCAAACTCATAGACACTAAATACCGAATATAGGTTACCAGGTCATAGAATGGGGAGCTGTTGCTTAATATGTGCAGAAGGAGGTGAATATAAGTGTTTGGAAACGGGCAGAGGCAATGGTAGCATGTTACCGCGAGAATAACTAAGAGTGCTGAATGGCGCAGTGTGTGTGGTGGAAAGGGGAAGTTTAGAGTCATGTATGTCACCAGAAGGAAAACTGGACTTTAAACGTGGGAATGTATAGCAAAGTGAATCTTACGAAGGACAGTGTCTGAGATTAACTGTACAAATATAAAAAAGCTTCTTTCACGAACAAGAGCAGATGAATGACACTAGTACAGGGAGTTAATGGCATGTGGAGAGAAGGTACCTATTATAAACTATGGAATCTAGTTAATGGTAATATTTTAATACTCTTTCATCAACAGTGATAAATGTACCACGCCAATACTATGAGTCGATAATATGGGGGAATAAGGAGTCTAGGAGGATTAGGGTTTTCTTTTTTTATTTTATTTCTTTTCTGGAGTAACGAAAATGTTCTAAATTTGATCACAGGGCTGCATGCACAAACATGTGATCCTGTGAACCTGTGATTGTATACTTCATATGGTTTCTATGCTGTGCGACTGTATCTCAATAAAATTGCATTTAAAAAATAATAATAATAATATTTAATATGTGTGTATATTTCACATATTTTATTTTCCCTAATCTGCCTGCATCTAGTTCTCTTCCCTCCTGCAATCCATGTAGGCTACTCTTCAGGTTTATCTTGCTGTAACAGTACTTGCATTATGTTACTTTGCTGGGCAAAATCCTCCAAACCCTTCCCCCTTTACCTACAGTGTAAGGCACAGGCCGCCTTGCTGGTCCCTCCCCCAAAGTCTTCCACTCTGGCCCTGATCATTCTCTCCACATCTGTTTGCCACCACTCTCCAAATGAATCTTTCCATCCACTACTCTCCAAATTAATCGTCCAGTCTGTTCTCGTCCATATCCTCCTAGGCGTGCTGTGTTTCGCTCCATACTTGCATCTTTGTTCACCTGGTCTCTGGTCTCTCTTCTTCCCTCCTTCCACCTATCTCCAGTCTCCAAAGTCCAAGAAAATATCGCCACCTACCATTGGCCATGTAATCTGTCTACACCCACAGTGATTTCTCTTATATTCATTCCAGCAGTAATTTGAATTAAAGAATTCATGAAGGTCCTGAAGCTGTTTTTTTTTCCTTTGAAACTGGTTTTTGAATGGTGCATTTTGTCCCATAACCAGGTTGAAAGAATCTTAAGAATAAATGGCTCACGATTTCTTGTGTCTCTCGTTATTCCGGTATTAAGGACTGCATAGTAAGTACTAGAAAAATATTAGACAGATGTAAAGCTTTCCTTCACATCTGGGGGTCTCATGTATTTCCAAGGAAGGTTCTGTAAGAGCGAAGAGCCTAATAAACTACAGTGCTGAGTCAAGAAAAGCTTTTTTAACATTAATTCTGACATTCATTAAATGAGTGAGTCAGCAGATAAATTAATTGCTCTGTTGTTGTAATTTGCTTGTCTGCAAAACAAGGAAAATAATGTCTACTCCACCCCACTTAAAAGTTAACAGTCAATATAAAATGGCATTTTACTTGTGAGAAAGAGAAGGAAACTCTAGTATTTTTTTTGTTTTTGTTCTCCGATTCTGTTCCATAAGTCTGTTGTAGGTCAGTTAGCATTTTGAACTCAGGAAAGTTTTTTTACTGTTTTTTTACTGAATTGATAACAGTTGAACCAGTCATTTGACATCATAAATATTTTTTAAACTGCCAATTAATGTAGTTTTTATCACTCTATAAACATTTATTTCTAAATTTGGCCACTTAATGTTATGTAATATATATCAGTATAAATTAAAATCTATTCTTGTCTAGCAAATTCATTTCCCATGGTGAGTCAGTGACTTGGGGAGAGAAATGTAAATGCCTGCTTCATGCTTTCGACATATATCACCTGGAACCTGTTGTTTACTCATAATGAGGGGAGTTTATCTTGTTTTTGCACCTGGCTGGCACAGCGTGAAGCCACAGTTTCCTCCTGTTCCCTCTTTTTCTCCCATCCTTGTTTTCCCTGGATCCTCCACTTGTCACTCTCAAGAAACTTTTACAGACCAGGGTCTAAGGCTTTCGATGCCCTGTAAACAAGGAAGCACATTCACACCCTAGATTGGTACATATTCTTTACTGGGGAGACAGAGAACTTGTAAAACTTGAAAGTTTCTGCAGATTTCCCCTTATTGGCATAACCAATGGCCAATTTTATGGAAAGGAAAATCAACAGGCCAACAGGCACGTTCATATTATTTTCTCATTTTTCTCACCTGATTTTCTATTAGAAGTAAAACCTGAGCAAGGATAGTTAGAGAACTGTCCAAAAAGGAAGGGTGAGCTCATTATAATAAAGGACTCTCTGTCCTGACTTTCTCAGTGATTACCAGGGAGCCATTGGGACAAAGCGCTGGTGGAGGTTTCCTTCTACCACAACAGTCCGCAGGCCCCCAAGGGTTGCTGATAGCCAATGAATAAACATTCTCTCACTTTCTTAAGCTGTACCATTATGTGGTTTCTTTTTCGTGTCCATAGGTACTGTATAAATGATGATATAGTGCCCAGGTATGTGGGTTTAAGGTGTTCTTAAGGTAGCAATCTGGCTGAGCCTGGGAGATTCCAATCTAAGCTGGAAATATGTCTGGAATGGTGGAAGCTTTCAAAAGATGAGCTTTGCCAGGAAAGGTCCAGTATTTAACACCCAAACTCAAATCCTTTGTTTAGTACAGTTTCCTCCAGGAGAGATGGAATGTCTTGTCTTCTGGCCCCGGCTCTCCCTAGCAGAGAAGTATTTCAATGCTCATTTGATTCAAAAGGTCAAATCTTTTGAAATAATCAAATAATCAAATCTTAATCAAATAATCTCCCTTTAGGAGATACGAGTAAAAGAAAGAATATAGATTGAATACAACTGAATATCAGGGTGCAGAGTATGCAAAAATATTCTGGAAATTAAAACCTGCATTCATGAAATAAACTCATCAATGAAAATAAATCCTATTCCCCCCTCATTTTCTATCAAGAGAAATTAAGCCCCAGAATCTTGCTGTTTTAGGTGCAATTCCCTTAAAGCACATCCTGAAATAGGGATGCCTGTCCACATGATTTATGGAGAGAATGATCTCAGGTGAAGCCTATAGAATGAAGGGGAAGCAGGAGAGAGGACAAGCAGTCAAGCAAAGATGTCATTTCAGCTGATGCCTAGCTTCAGCCTATGTCACAGGAGCTTTGGTGCGTGAGCAGAGGGCACCCCATGGATAGCCATCCCACCTTCAGGTAACTGGGCTGGGCATTTACACCCTCATCAGCAGTCATTGACTGCAGGCCACACTGGGGGGTGGGGAGGCATTACTTCCCAGACTAGACAGCTCTGGAGCAGCTCCCACCAGCTGAAGGCCTTCTCCAGATGAGGGACAGTTGTGCACCATTAGCAGCCAACACTCCCCGGAGCAAGGTGGAGGCAGGGCACCAGCATTAAAGTAGATCAGAGTGGGATGCTAAGAGCATTGCTGTGCTGGCCAAAGGTCACAAAAAGTTAAAGCAGAGTGAGTTTTATATGTGTATTCATGTTTTTCCTTGATCTTTCCAGGCTATATCCACATACCACATGTAGTCCTTCAAATAAACACTATTTGTTCTAATGGAACTTATGACTCAGTACCACTGAACACAGTCTATTATCCAGGTCTCATCTGCTCAGTGTGACAATAGAGAGCATCGTGTTAGTTTCCCCATTGCTAAAGCAAATAAATACCATGCAGAGGGTTGGCTTAAGCAATGGGAATTTATTGACTCACCGTTTTGAAACTAGATAAAGCGAAATCAAGACCTCATCAAGATGGTGTTTTCTCTCTGAAGACTGGTAATCTGAAGCTGGCTGCTGGCAACCCCATGGTCCTTGGCTCCTCTGTTGCATGACAGTGCACATGGCAGCCTCTCTTGGTCTCTGCCTTCTCTTCCAGGTTCCGTTGCCTTTCAGCTTCTGGCTCTCCCTCTGTCACTTTATCTCTTTCCATCTGAATTTCATTTTGCTTAGGAAAGTCTCCAGTAATAAGATTAAGACCCAGCCTGATGGAGTTGAGCCTCGCGTTAGCTGAGGAAAAATCAAAAGTCCTACTTACAATGGGTTCACACCCGCAGGAATGGATGAAGTTTAAGACGGTGTTTTTCGGGGGTTTATACAGCTCCAAATCACCACAGGCATCATAACATAGCACGTAGCCAGCAACCATTTGGAAGTCAATCCTAACTAAACTCCAAATAGCATCAAAAACAATAACTCAGAAACATTTAGTGACCCTTTTCATGCATCATCTCAGTTAATCCTTACATGATATCTATTATTCCCTCATTACAGCTGAGGAAACTCATGCTCAGGAACTTTAAATTAGTGCCCAAGTAACTTACTAGTAAGTAACTGGGAGGGTGGTATGACAACCAAAATGTAAACCCAAGAAGTCGGGTTCCAGAGGCTGTAATATTGACAAGTACTATATTGCAACTCTTCAAGAGGGAAAACAAAACAAAACAAAAACACATTTCTATATGCTGTGGAAAATAAGTAAAAAATAAGTCAAAACAATGTATTTAGCAAACAGGTGTATTACGGCATATCACACCATTATTCCTCTTAGCAAATTTCATGCTTGGCTTTTAGAGTATTGAATCCTTTTCAGATTCTAAATCAAATAAGGTGCAACTTTATGAAATAGATACAAAACACTTGCTATTTTGTTACCACTCTTAGAAATTCACTGTCATTCTCAGTTTTTCCATCCATCAGGTTGTTCCCCATCTCCCAGCCCAGTGGTAAGCCAGGCTAAAGGACCAAGAAGATGCTGAACTTGATTATAGTAAGGAAGTTGAAGTGATGGGAATATATGAGGCAGTATTCTGGAAAATTCAAGTCAAACTGCTCATCTAAAGACTAGGCGGACAGTGAAGTGGGGGGTGGGGATACGACTGATGGGGAGGGCTCTATATTAGTCAAACTCCCCCCATTTCACTGTGTGTGAGGGTGGGCAGTGGAGATGGGAGGGGTGGCAGGGAAAGCACATGGTTAGGCTCCCCCAGCAAACTACTGCCCATGCTGTGAGAGAGGCAAATAATAAGAGCTAAGGTTTTGAGCACTTACCCACCACGTGCCAAGTATCATGCCAATGTATTATCTCATGCAATCTTCACAACATCCCCCAGCAAGTATTATTTCCATTCCCTTCTTGCAGGTGAGCCAACAGAGACTTAGATTTAATAACATGCTCAAGATCCCATAGAAATAAAATGGAACTGGAGCTGCAAACCTAGACAGTGGAGCTATAAAATCTGCACTTAAACGCTATGTTCCACCTTCCCTGTTGAGATAGATAATAAATTTTTAACCCCTTATTATTTACTACAATCACATATTCTTATAAAATGTTTTTATGGGGTTATCCCAGAGATGGGGAATGCACAAACCCTTCATAAACAGTGACTATCATGCTGTTTTTCTTCCTATGTGTCGGATAGACGCAACTGCATTTTTGTTTAAGTGGGTTAGGGTTCTGAAGAGCTAAAACAAACGAAAAAGTCTTTAAAGTGTTCTTTATTCTTTGTTTTTTTCTTTTTTGGAAACTCACTGGGGTTAAGAAAATAGAGGCAAATGTTTTGAAATCTACCTAAAAATTAATAGCAAGTCAGAAGACAAAATATAATGGTGTCAAATGAAAGAAATGACAGGGTCCCAACCCAGGGATATCAGAACAGGAGCCAAGATATATTTTTTCAAAGAATTCAAACTAGAAAAGTTCTGCCTGAAAAGGTAAAAATTGGCCATTACTTACTGGCAAGCACAGGCCTAGCTTCTTTCCAAGCAGACCCTGAAATGTTTACACCTCGGTGGCTGAATGAGTCCTAATAGTTTAGACCTAGAAGTGCTCTGATAGCAATCACTGTAATTGCTCCTTTCCTCTCCCCTCCTCCTCTTTCTCCACTCCCTGTCCCTGGACAGAATAACAGGAGTCCTCTTCCTGTTGTATCTGCCACCAGACCACCTATCAGATAAACTGCCTAATCCTAAGATTCCAGCACAAAGGGCGTCTCAACCCTCCCATCCCACCCATCCTTCAACATCCATTAACTTGCAGCCTGATTTTGGACAAAGGCTTCCAGCTGGACAGGGCAGTCTCCATTTCCACTCCCCTGGGAGGCAAAACCCAATTACCCTATGGAAACTCTTATGGCCATTCTGTGGCCTATCGATAAAATTGTGCTGGCTTTACTTCACTGCATATCTAGTTTTCTATAGCATTCTTGTTGACCCGAGTCTAATGGGCAGATTGTTGTAGTATAATTGTTTGAGATTTGTATATAATATTTTGAGATCCATGTTTCCTGGTCAAATTAAGAGTTTCGCTTTGGAGGCTACTAAACTCAGTGCTTTTTAAAATGAGATTTCAAGTCTTTGCTAAGGGACCGTGTTCCAGTTTCTGATGTACAAGTTGATAGAATTAGGTGAAACAGCCTCTTTTTCATAGAAGCATTTTAATCAGGGCAGGCACAGACAATTCCCATCGTGCCCTTGGCTTCCTTCCTCTTTTGGGAAAGCCTAGCTCTGCATCTTATATACTGTGTCAGGAGGCTTCACCTCGCAGGCGGAGCATTTTACCTGTGGAGTTATTTGAAATGCCTCATAAAGCTAGAGCTCAGGGTCTCACTGTGTGCATTTGGTGGGCTGTCTGAACATGGGGTTCTCATGAAATGAGGCACCACTCTGCTCTCATCAGATTGTCCCAGATATTGGCACTTGACATCTATAGCAGAGCCAATTAATTCCCCTGAAAAATCACGGATCACTCACGGTAGGTGACAGCAGCAAAATTATTTTGAAATTGTTGTGTGGGTTTTTTTTTCCTATAAGTAGATTATAAATCTCAACGTGCCATTTCCATTTAGCAATGTGTCATGATTAACCGGGTGTAATTTAAACAGGAAAGGGACTACATTCTCAGATCTAGTCTGAAGCCAGCCTAGAAGAGGCTGTTCTGATTGTAGTATGTGGAAATAGTGTCCCCTAGTGGACAACTGCATGCTGACGCCGTGGTTAACTAATCTGATCCCTGGAAGAGGAAGCTGGCTCTTGTTTTTGCAATAAAAAAGAAAAGTGATAATGACTTTAATGTACTGTCTAGCAGGTGAGGCATAATCTCTTTTGGCAGATATGTTAGAAAAAGGTCTGGGGAAAGTAATAAAAGAACTGTAACTAGAGAAATAAGTTGGTGTAAATTCTTTCAATTGTGGTATGCTTTATCTAACAATACTTAGTATAAAATAATTTCCATTTTCATATAATCCACAAATAATTTTTAAGACAATGTGTCAAATGAAATTATTTTTCCCTAGTAATCCCTTGCAATGTATAAATCCCTTTGTTTTAGAATCCATTTTAAAATCAGGTGTTTAAGTACGAGCTTGATTCTTCTCCTCTTCCATCTCACCCCATCCTACCTACCTTACCTGTTATTTCCCTCTTTTTCCCTTTTGGTTCTGATTTCCTCACATGCTGGTGTCTGTAGGACAATGCCTGGCACATCCTACATGCTCCATAAATATCTGCTAGATCTCAGTGTGAGAAAAGAAACAAGCCCTTCAACATTAGTTTAGTTTACGGGGAACAAAAATACTTTCTTCAGAAAGAGAAACAGATAACCCCATCACCTTCCCCCTTGCTTTAGAAACAGAAGCGCCTGGCATTGGCAGGTTGCCTGGCCTTGTTAGCCAACCATGAGGGGAGACCTGCCACCTCTCCCGGGTGTCCCGATGATGTCACACCGCACCCCAGTGCTCTGAGGGGAACTTCTGAAACCCTCGTTCCCTGCTCTGAATATGATCTTCTGAATGATCAGGGTTTTTTTCTTACTTGCTGTTGAATTTTGGCTCCTACATTAGTATTTTGTTACAAAATCCGTGTTCAAAGGACTATTCTTTTCTTTTCCTGATAGAATCCTAAGGATTCTAAGAAACAAAGTAGGAATTTTCAACCCACATTAATCAATAATGAGAATGTGCTGAAGCATATGTAAGAGTGAATACATTGGTTTAATATACAGCAAAGACCTACTAAAGCCTGAAGGAATATACTTCAAACGTGATCCTTAGCCAGTTTAGAGATGCGAATAGACTCAGACTGTGCCGAGTACTTGACAGTACTCAAACTTCTGTCACTTTTTCGGGCCAGCTCTTTTTCTCCTTGTCGGAAGCAGCATCTCCAAATCTGTACTGCTGTCCTTTAATTCCCTTCCTTCACCGGATCCAAAGGGAAAACAGACACATCTAGGCATTTGTACTACTCTCTATCCCTCCCCGGCTGCCTCTCTCCAACTCACACAGGAGCTAGAATCCCCTGGGAACTCATCATCTTTGTGTCCCCACTTCCTAGTTCCACACACTTAGGGCTCTTTAAATAGTGGCTGAATGAAACAGCCTTATGCGTCTATTTCAGTTCCAAAATGTCCATTTAGCTCTGGAAAGTCCAGGGACAGGGAAAACTCATTTGCCACCTCACTCCTGGATGCTTATAAATTCTTCAACCAGTTTTTTGCCACCAGTGAGCTGTAAATGTGTGGGCTCCCTCCACTCCTGTTCAGTTGCATAAGTCTTGAAAAACTAAAGAAATCCTATCTTGAACCTAGTATTACAGCACATCCGATTTCTTAGGCAAAAATTATACAGTTGAATGATTCTGTATTTGAAAAAAGAAACACTTAGAAATCTAGACTGCTCAGAAGTTGAAACTGTGAGTGTCGCCAGGTGAAGAGTGTTCTTCATTTTTGAATGCTCTCGAGCAAACTTTGTCTGTGGTGACCGTCCTTGTCCTTGCTTTCCCATCTGGGCATTTTAAAATTCCAGTCCATTTTTTTCTTTTAGTAATTGTGAAACTTTTATGGAGTAAAGCTTCTTCCATCCAACTTCTGGATCCAGGGGACTTTTGCAATTTCATCCTCAGTAATGAGGATGTTTTGTGAAATAGAGTTTATTTTACTTTTTAAATCAGTTGTTTTTGCTATCTCAACTTTAAAAGTGTACCACTGTGAGCTCCATCCTCATAATTCATGCAGTGTTAATTGAATCAGGGATAGAAAAAGAAAATTAATGACAACAACTCCCTTTCTAGCCAAAACGTTTTTAAGGGAAGGGCTTAGGTTCCAGGGCAGTTTGGAGCGGAGTGGATCTCCTTCCAGCTGGGCGAGTGTCCGAGAATGTCAGCAGTCAAAGCGCTGTGCACGTACTAGGTCTTGGTGGGTGATGTAGGAGGGGTTATGTGTTCAGTTTTATATTTGGACAGATTGCTTGTAGGAGCTCATGGAACACTGGATTAGAAATTTGGGGCAACAGCTCAGAAACAAAGTAGTAGTTCTTGCTTATTTAAACGTAAAATCCTTGAAAGCCATGAAGAACACACTCAGTATGTTTGAGAGCATATTGTATTTAAGAATGATGACCCCAAGATGTTTCTCATTTCTAATTTACATCTGTTCTTCTAAATATGACCTGTAGGGGGAGCACTGAAACAACTGTATGCAAAAAAAAAAAGTCTGTGTGTGACAGAAATTCCAAGTCTGGCTTTACATCATACCAGAAAAATCTAGGATGTTTCATGGAACTTATAATATAGTGACACTAATAGTTTCCCTGGAATTATTATTTTTTAGTTGTTACACATCATCTGGAGGTCTGGGGTGTCCAAAGTCAAGTAGCATTAAAATGGCTGTCCTAAAACATTAATAATGAATGATATAATTCAAATAAGGTTTTAAACATGATTATTTGACCCTCCACTGTTTTATAAATCATTGTTATCCCTTATAAAATATTAAACTGTGTTGTTCAGGAAACTAAATCGAAAAGTCCTTGTAGGTAAGGACCAAATCTTAAACCATGTATATGCTGTTGTTTTTTTAAACTTTTTTATTGTATAATATAACATATATGCAAAGAAAGGAAAAAGCAGTAGTTTTCAAAGCACTCTTCAACAGGTAGTTACAGGACAGATCCCAGAGTTTGTCATGGGTTACCATACCATCATCTCAGATTTTTCCTTCCAGCTGCTCCAGAATATAGGAGGCTAGAAGGAACATATATATTTTTTATCATCACTTTTTTTCTTTTTTGTGAAAAATATCATATACAAGAAAGCAATAAATTTCAAAGCACAGCACAGCAATTAGTTGTAGAACAGATTTCAGAGTTTGACATGGGTTACAATTCCACAATTTTAGGCTTTTTTTAATCCATTATTATTATTATTTATATTTTTATTTCCTATATTTATGCATGTCATGATCTTTATTGGAAATCTTTATTTCTTCATGTGGCTTCAGTCAGTTGTTCAATGTCCTTTACTTTCAACCTGAAGAACACTCTTTAGCAGTTCTTGTAGGGCCAGTCTAGAGGTGGCAAGTTCCCTCAGTTTTTATTTATCTGAGAATGTCTTCATTCTGCCCTCATTTTTTTTTTACAGGTTTTATTTTTTTTATTGTGAAAAATAACATATATACAAAAAAGCAATAAATTTCAAAACACACTGAAACCATTAGGTATAGAACAGATTTCAGGGTGTGGTATGGGTTACAGTTCCATAATTTTAGATTTTGCCTGCTGGCTGTTCCAAGACACTGGAGAGGAAAATAAATATCAATATAATGATTCAGCAGTTATACTCATTTGTTTAGCCACCCTTCTGTTGATGGACATTTTGGCTGTTTCCATCTCTTGGTAATTGTAAATAATGTTGCTGTAAACATTGGTGTGCAAATGTCCGTTTGTGTCTTTGCCCTCATGTCCTTTGAATAGAGACAGCATATAGATGGGTCCTATTTTTTAATGCATTCTGCCAGTCTATGTCTTTTGATTGGGGAGTTTAATCCATTAACATTCAGTGTTATTACTGCACGGGTAGTACTTTCTTCTACTATTTTGCCTTCTGGATTTTATATGTCATATCTAATTTTCCTTCTTTTTACCTTTACTCATAGTCTTCCTGTCTACACTCTTCTCCACACCTCTCTCTTCTGTATTTTTGTATCTGTCTCTAGTGCTCCCTTTAGTATTTCTTGCAGAGCCAATCTCTTGGTCACAAATTCTCTCAACGATTTTTTGTCTGAACATGTTTTAATTTCTCCCTCATTTTTGAAGGATAATTTTGCTGGATATAGAATTCTTGGTTGGCAGTTTTTCTCTTTTAGTAATTTAAATATATCATCCCACTGTCTTCTTGCCTCCATGGTTTCTGCTGAGAGATCTGCACATAGTCTTATTGGGCTTCCCTTGTACGTGATGGATAGCTTTTCTCTTGCTACTTTCAAGATTCTCTCTTTCTCTTTGATATCTGACATTCTGATTAGTAAATGTCTTGGAGTACATCTATTTGGATCTATTCTCTTTGGAGTATGCTGCACTTCTTGCATCTGTAATTTTAAGTTTTTTGTAAGAGTTGGGAAATTTTCAGTGATAATTGTCTCCATTAGTTTGTCTCCTCCTTTTCCCTTCTCTTCACCTTCTTGGACACCCACAACACGTATATTCGTGTGCTTCATATTGTCTTTCAGTTCCCTGAGTCCCTGCTCATATTTTTCCATTTTTTCCCTATATTTTCTTTTTCTTATTGGATTTCAGATGTTCTATCCTCCAGTTCACTAATCCTATGTTCTGTCCCTCAAAATCTACCATTGTAGGTTTCCACTGTTTTTTTCATCTCTTCTACCTTGCCTTTCATTCCCATAAGTTCTGTGATTTGTTTTCTCAGACTTTCGAATTCTTCTTTTTGTTCATTCCTTGCCTTCTTTATATCCTCCCTCAATTCATTGATTTGGTTTTTGATGAGGTTTTCCATGTCTATTCATATATTCTGAATTAATTGTTTCAGCTCCTGTATGTGATTTGAATTGTTGGTTTGTTCCTTTGACTGGGCCATATCTTCAATTTTCCTAGTGTGATTTATTTTTTTGCTGGCGTCTAGGCATTTAGTTACCTTAATTAGTTTATTCTGGAGATTGCTTTCACTTCTTTTACCTAGGGTTTTCTTACTGGATAAATTTGTTGTCTATCTGTTCTTTGACATTCAGTTCAGCTTTATCTGGATCTCTAGCTTAAGTTTTGCTTAACAGAGGAGAATTTTTCAGTTCTTGTTTTCTTGTTTCTTGCCCTGCTTGTATGGTGCCTTTCCCCACACACACACACACTTAGGAGGGTCTACTTAGGTATTATAGACCCCAGCCAGATTTTCCCAGACCAAACTGGCCTCCTATCAGGAGGAAAGAGTCACCTGCGTCGGTTTTCCCCGAGGGTGAGACCCAGCAGGTTGAAAGACTTTCCTGTGAAGTCTCTGGACGCTGTTTTTCTTATCCTGTCCAGTATGTGATGTTTGTCTGACTGCAGGTCCCACCAGCATAAGATGACACAGTACCTTTAACTTTGGCAGACTCTCCCTTCTGGGGGCGTGGTGGAGACAGAGAAGAGGTTGTAGACTGGCTTTAATGGCTTCAAGTTACCAAGCCCTGGTGTTTGGATTTCTTGAGGGAGGGATTCCACATGAGTTGGGCTTCACCCTCCCCTGGGGAAGGTATGGGCTCCAGACAAGCCCTCAAACGAGCTTGTTTCTGCCTATGCCTGGGGCAGTTGCAGTCTGAGAAGCCCCGCCACTGTATCCAAAGGCAGTCAAGCCTCTGTAGAAACACAGCCACAAAAATCTCTGTTTCCTTCTTTTTTTTTTTTCTTTTTCCGTCAGTCCTGCCCCCTTGTCATGGGAGCAAAAATGAGCGACCTCCACTTTGACCAGGTTCACCTGAGCTGGGGGCCTATTTTTAGTAGTCAGAATTTGTTAATTAATTCCACAATTGGTGTTTGGTTGGGCTCAGCCCCTGTTGCTGGTAAAGTCTCTTTCCTTTCCCTCTGGGAAGAAGCCTGTTGGGGAGTGGTGCTGGCAGCCTGTGGCTTGGGGAACTCACAGTTCTGGGGTGCTCGCAGCTGGTCCAGCTGGTCCAGACTGGGGTATGCTGTGTGTCCAGTCACTGACGTGGCCCCAGGAGCTATTCTGTACTGTTTCTGGGTATTTAGTAGTTGTTCTGGAGGATGAACTAAAATGCACACATTGTTAAGCTGCCATCTTGGCCACAATTTTAGGTTTTTATTCCTATCTGCTTTATGATACTGGAGACTAAAAGAAATATCAATATCAATATAATGATTCAGCAATCATTCTCGTTTGATAAACCTTACCTTCTCTGTATAGCTTCACCATCACCTTTGATCTTTCTATTCCTCTCTTTAAGGGAGTTTGGGCTATGGCCATTCTAATTTTTCATGTTGGAAAGGGCTGTCAGTAATATGGGGTAGGGAAATGGAACTAGCTGATGTTCTGGAGAGGATGGGCCTTCTAGGTTTCAGGACTTATGTGGTCCATCTGGAGGTTGTAGGTTTCTGGAAAGTTACCCTAGTGCATGGAACCCTTGTGGAATCTTATATATTGCCCTGGGTGTTTTTTAGGATTGGCTGGATGGTCCATGTGTATCTTTATTGTGTATCAAAATACCTGGTGCACATTAGACCTTAGTATGTGCTGAGTCCCTTGCCCTCGTCCCCACAGTGTGGTGGTGCTGAGTTTGGTGGGCCTGGACATGGCTGGGACATAGGTGGTCATATTTTAGAACTAGTGGATTCTTGAAGAGTCTAAAATATTGCACTTTAGAGTTGAGAGAAATCTTAGAGCAGTGGTTCCTAAGCCTATTTTAATAAAATAGCCCCCATGGGAGAACATGAAATTGCATATTCTAGGATCCAGGAAGTCAGCTTTAAAAAGCCCTGGAGCAGAGTTGGGTGATATATTTATGTATTTATTTATTTATTTTTATATATGAACATACATACAAACACACACATATACCCACACATGTATATTTAAATACATTGATCCGAGTCCTGGGGACGTTCCTGTAACTATGCACTAGTGTAAAGCGTTGGCCAGAGCCCTATGGGAAGCAGGGCTGTGGAACTGAAATAACTCAGGGACTGCAAACTTGAAAACCTATCCGATGATTTTCTAAAACCAATTTCACATTGGAGCCCATGGTATTACCACAGCTCTTACCTGCTCAATTCACACCTGGGTTCCTATAGCTGGATTCATTACCAAAAATATTAAAATACAGAATGTTAGAGCTACACAAGGTTCTTAAGTGTCTTACAGGCAGCAGCGTTAACTAGGATGTTTGCAAGCACCCTAAGAATCCTATGGGATCCATCTGTCAGGTTATTAAATGATGAAATTGGAGCTGGGCTCATGCTAGCTGTGTATTATGACACACTTTTATCTAAATCAGTGGATTTTGACTATGCTCTGTAGAGTCTTAGAGAGTGGTAGGCTGGTGGGGCCTGGGTCTTCTCAGCTTTTCAGTAAGCCCAGCTATGCTTGAACTGTTCTGCTTCTTGGCCTTACAGGTAAGATTTTATTTTGTTTTTTAACCAAGACCCCACCTCCCCAACCCCAATTTGAAAGGAGTTTGAGGACCACTGATGTAATTATTTCCCTAGGTTGCTCTGGGGTAAACCTTTTCAGGTGGGCTCAGAATGGAGGGTGATTCCAGCTCACGTAATTTTTCTTTCCTATTTATCTTTCTTACACTTGGGCAGTTCTGTGCAGCTCATGTCCCGCCCTGTTGAAAAGCATTTCCTATGAGCTTTTTAGTCCGAGCCTCTGTAATGATGAAGCTATTCCAAAGTACAACTAGAAGATACCTCCAACTCACGTGGGACTCACCCAAGAGTCTCTGTAACATATCTAGAGTTTCTGAAGGCTATTTATAGTTAATAGAAATTTTAAAACCAACTCCTAGAAAAGCCATTAAATATTTACACCCAGGCACATTTTTCATTGCCTACTTGGAAAACCTGATTGCAATACAAAAGTACCTGATAGCTTCTTTCATGAATTAACATGTTACACATCCTTTATGCTTAGAAGCAAACTAATTGTTTGTTTTTATACATATAACCCATTCTAAAAATAGTATTTTACCTTATCTTGATAATTAAAATCTTCAGTTACCTATTCCCAAAAGTGATACAGTTTTTGACATTTCCCAAAAGGTTCACAAAGAACCTCTCTCCAGGAACACATATGAATCAATAAAAGTCTGAGTGTTTCAATCTTCTGAGAGAGAAGAAATTAGGACTAGAAACTAAAACTCAGTTCCATCCAGTTAGGGTCCCTTCATGACGATGCAGAACCCTTTACTGTTCATGAGATAATTCAAGATATCTTCTATTGTATTGCAGTCTAACATCCATACATGGTCAAATACAGAGCAATTGTTATGTGACATATCTTCATATAAAGTAGGAATTCTCCAAAAGCTCATTCCACCCTCCCTACCTCCATCCCACCCCCATCCCCACTCCCATATATATAAAAATAAGCATTGAATTTTGAAAATAGTAGAGAGGGGAAATGGGAATAATCAGGAAAGAAGCCTATTTTTTTAAAAATCCATGATGATAATATTAACAATAAAGCTAACATTTTTTAAAGCATCTACTATATTCCAGGCACTGTTCTGAACATGCTATATTTATGACTTCTAATATCCAAAACAGTCCCACCTGGAAGATACTATTATTATCCCTGCTTTAGTAACTATGGGGAAACCAAGGCCCTGAGAGATTTTGTCACTTACTCGATGTCACCCAGCTCGCCATGGGGCGTGCCTCTGCACCCTAATCTGTCAATCACTATACATACCTTTCTAGGGCCTTAATTTTCCACCCAATTTGAAGTCTGTTTTTTGCCCTAAAATGTCTTGCTTATGGCAAGCACATAATAGGTATTTGTTATATTGAATTTGATTCTTGATGACATTTTTTTGAATTAACTAAAGCATTAGCAAAAAGATCTAACAAACTTAAAAAAAATAAATAAAGCTCCATTCCTTACTGGGTTTTCTGTTGGGACTCCTGAACAATCATCTGCAAGTTTACGTTGAAAAACATTACCTGTCATCATGATCCATCTACGATGTGAGTCTACATGATAAGTAATACTAATTCACTCTGATTTTCCTCTTTAGGCTCAGACATGCACTAGAAAGGCCCTTTCTTATCAAGGCAACACAAACTGCCTTCAGGTTGAGTTCGCCTTCAACCAAAGTTATGCCAGAGACCCGGAGATTGGGCCCATTTATCCAAGAAGTTAAAAAAACAGGCCAGAAATAAAACCATCCTTTAGCTCATCTCTCATAAAGAGTGAGATGTCCAACACTTTGATATTTAAGGTTTCAGAACAGTTGATAAGGGGAGCTTTCATCATTATTCTAAAAACACTTACCTTATTCTGAATGTTTTTCCATGATTTTCTCCTATTTCCATTATTTTCTCGCATTTGTCTGTTTTATTAAAGCCATTTATATAGCAAGGACAGTTGTATTTTAACCCCACCCAAGCTGGTTATTGGTGGGTTTTTTTTTAATATTCAGATTCCAAACCAAACCAATAACTGAAGAACCTGAATTTTTTTTCCACTGTCCAAACTCACAAGTACTTAATATTCTGAAAAGAAAAGCCTCAGATTTCCTGACTAAAATATAGGTGCTTTTCCTAGATTTGGTGGATAATTTTACTCCATTGTGCTTTATTTATTCTTAGTAGGTCTTGTGGGGAATGTTTGCAGGAAAATGTCAGAGTAATTGTTCCAAAGTGAGCTATGGGCCAACCCAAGGGCATTCTCCTGGGAATAGTTTGGCTAAAATATACAAAAGATCTCTCTTCTTATCAAAAATATTTCTTCTTAAACATAAAGATAAAAAAGGAAGGGTCTGACATGAGATAAAAATAACTGCAAGATAGATAAATGTGACTAAATGTACTATGCAATCTTGGTGCGTTGTTGGGTGGCAAATAAATTGTGTGTCCTGACCCTGTCTCTTCCTTCTTATTTTATAATAGGATGACATATGATGCCTCCTTATGCTGGGAAGGCGTGAACTGTAAACCCTCTCCTCTCAGAAAAGCGGTATTGGTTATGAAGCAGTTCAAAATATTGATAAATGTGACTCAACGTTTCTCCAAGCTGTTAAAGGTTTTACTAAAGTAACAACAAAAAAATTTTTAATGAACAGTGCAAATGATATATTCTTATTGCAGAAATTCTGGAAAATATATGTAAGCAAAAGCGAAAATGTAGGAATCATTTCATTCTCAATCCCACCATCAGAGCTAGCCACCACCGGTATTTTGTGTGTTTACCTCCGGATTCCACACACACCTGCGCACACACACACACACTCACACACCACACCCCATGGAAACTGCTGTTCCCAGCAGCAGCAGTGGTAACAGCCGCAGAAACAAACCTCAGCAGTAGTCCAAACAGCACAGCAACATGGTAAGCCAGGAGGACACAACTGCAATAGTCATGCTTGCGGGAAAGCCACAGCAGTTTTAGCAGTAGTCCTAAAGGTTTCTTGATAGCAGAAGCAGCATCAGAACCAGTAGTAACATAACAACATTAATAATACTAGCAACGACTAGCATGGAATTTGTTAGGTATCAAGTACTGATCTGAGTGTTTTTAAAATATATTAGCTCAATTATCTTCACAACAATCCATTGATGTGAACTATTTTATATCCCCATTTTACAAATGAGAAAACTGAGGTTCATGGAGTAACTTGCCCAAGGTCACAAAAGGCAGAGCCCGAATTTGAACCCAGGCAGTCTGCTCATAACCATGACACTGGTAGTGAAAGCAGAAGCAGCATGAAGAGTATTTTACAACTTATAGATACATGTTCCATAATGAGTGAATGAATTTTGAGAGTGATTCTGAAACTGAAAGAAAAAGAGAGTGTGAAGTAATTTTCAAAAACAAATCTCATTTAAAATGGTCAATTTTTAAAGTTCTCAACTTAAACTTACCATCAAAGATAGTAGATTGTGCAAACACTTTCGCTGCTCTCTTTCATTATTCCTCAATAAGTTGCTCCTATCTCTTTGTACACTTTTGCTTTTTGATGTCTTGAAATGTGAATTCTTAATAATAAAGGACAGGAACCGTTTTTGCTTGATTTGTCCTAATCCTCAGTTTAAAAGCACGCCTCCACATATTTAGGTGCTCAATAAATTAATGAATAAAGCAATATGGAATAAAATCGCAGAATCAAAGCTGAAAGCATGTAGAATTGTATTGAACCATACAGATGCCAGTGTAATAAAACTGCCATTGAATCATCGAGGAAATAAGAAAAAATTTTAAAACAAGGTAAACTTTGTTGAAGATTTGGCTCAATTTCGATTCTGCTTGCCTCCTATAACCCCTATACTTTGAAAGTTGGGTCTACAACTTATATTTTAAATATTTAATTTGCTATATACTTGGGGCTGACCTATAGAAAAGATCCCCTCTGCTCCCAGAAAATTCTGATTCAAGATAAGGAATCTAAACAAACAAACAAACAAAATCACTGCAGTTCATTTGTAAATTTGTCTTTCGAATGATGAGAAGAAATTGAGTCTTGGACAATGATCGCCCCCCCCACACACACCATATAAATTTGAAATTCCTATGTCCTTTTCAATGATTTCTGGCTCCCAGAAATAGTGAAATTAGAAGAAAGAAATATATTTTAAATGCAAAATAACAGGAAAAAAAAATCCTCTCAAAAGTTATCTTCGGACTTCTGTGCTTAAGGTTTCAAGCTGAAGTTTTTGGTGATATGACTTGATTTAATTTCCAAGTCTCTTATCTGCAGTTTATTCTTGTTACTGCAGTTGCTACTGGTTTTTAACTTGTACACAGGAAACTGCAGTGCCAATCAATTTTTTCCCAAGGTGACAGGAAACCTTGGTTGGTGAGATGTTGATTGTGCTCACTGTTCATGCCCCACCCATCATATTTTCTTCCTTTTTGGCTGAACTTAAGACAAATTAATCAGTGGCCGACATCTGGCAGACAGTTCTGGTATCTTCTCAGCGATTTGTTAACCTGCACAATTAGAGAGTGAAAACTCAGGGCATAAAATGTGTAGACACCGTTCACAAACGCCGCTGAGAGTCCCTTCTCGGGGCTTCATGGGATGCACATCTTTGGTGGGTTTTTTTTTTTTTTAATTACATATGAATTGTCTCAAGTAGTGAAACATCTGTTAAATAACTATTTCGCTATCCTTATGATGGCAAACGGCTTACCTCACCCTATTGTAAATTCCAGATACGAAATGTGAAACAGGCGAACTCAGAGAATGTTAAGCTTTTTAACAGGTCTCTGCTGTTAGCAATTAATCTTTAGCCACCTGTGTATTTTCTTCATGTCAAATCCTTTCCACATAAATACACCCCTTGTTACTGAGCACTCTGAGAGAAACTGCAGAATAAGACAAATAGGTAACATAATCAAAAGCTAAGCATAAAATCAAGCACATGACTTTCCCACTTCTTGAATTCAAACTTCTTTGCAGCCTCGTCTTTCAGAGTCCTGGTTTATGACACTGTTAAGAGAAAAAAATCACAACGTCTTCTACTCGCTTTGCCAACTGCTTTCAGAAATCATTACTCTTAAAGATAATGGTATCGAAATGTACATCTTATTGTTTCAGGTCTGGTGATAGTAGAGATCACAAAAATTTACAAGAAAGACTGTTCTCTGTGTAAGGAATGTAACAATGCAGGAAGATGAGATTAAGATAAACCTAAAAAGGGCAGGTATGTTGGAACGGATAGGCTTTTCCTGTTCCTAAAATGTCTTGTGTTCTTACACAGGAAAAGCATTCTTACTCACCCGAGGCATTTGCAAGTCCTAAGCAAAATCTACCCTGGTTGTGGTGGTAAGAAAGTGGGAAAGAAGTGGGTGAGAGAGGAAGCTTCCACGGTGGGTCCTCAGCCAGGCCAAATTTCCCGAAGGCTGGAAGAATGTTCCGCCATTTATTCATCCATGTCGCCCCTAATTTTGAGAGGCACAGACTTGACTTCCAGCCTTTGCTAGTTTGTTCTTTCTTAACACTAATATTTGGATATATGTAAAATTGGGGCCAATTCAGGCCTTAGAGACACCCAAGAATTAGTAAATATGCTCATTGAGAACCTGCTACCCTTATTCACCCCATCGGCTCCATTGACCATCCAACTATCCTCCCAAAGATTCCTGTCCTACATTTATCAAAAGCGCTTTTGAATTGGGTAGATTGAAATACTGTGGGTCAATGAGGAGGAGGAGGGGTAACGGCATGGGGTGTATGAGTACTTTTTTGTTATTATTTCTTTTTCTGGAGTGATGCAAATATTCTAAAAATGATCCTGGTGATGAATACACAACTACGTGGTGATTTTTGTGAGCCATTGATTGTATAATATTGTTGGACTCTGTGTGAGTGGTTATTTCTCAATAGAAATATATATATATATATATATATAAAAGAGATTAGATTAGATAGATGTCACTTTCCCCTGTTGGCCCATCTACTCTTCAGACCCACACAGAAAAGTGAGGACTGATTGATATTGCCTTAACTGCTTTCATTTGCTTTTGGGGGAGGCAAAGGTGAATAAATTATCATGAATCCAAAAAGAAAAAAGCAATTTTGAACCATTCTATTTACTTTTTCACTAAAATATCTTTCATGGAGAGACTAGGCTTGGGAAATAAAGATTTGGGGCTGGAAAAAGTGAGTTTGTTTTGAGTCCTATCTATTTTGCCAGGATCCTGGTTGTACTGATAGTCAAATAGAAGGAAAATCCAAGACACCAAACAGTAAGTGTTTTTAAACAGTCAGGGAAACTTGGCATCTGCCAAGACCCTATGTGATATCCAGTAGTAAATCCAAATCGAATCCTTCAGCAAACCTAAAATGCATTTAATACACACACACACAGACACACACACACCATATTAGTCCTCATTTGGATTTTCAGGACAGTCTGATTGGTAGGAGAAGTCAAGTCGTGTGTCTGGTTTTCTTTCCACCTGTTGCACCACCCGTATTGGAAAGGATTGTGCTCAAAGGGTGTGGATGCCAATTGTTATCACAATCAAGGTGCCTCTCGTGAAAGGCTATTCCTGGCCAGATAACTTAATTATCTATGGACAGTTGTTTTACTTGGTGCAATATTGACTGACTCTTAATCTAGTCATAACTGTTCCTTAGGTCTCCTTAACATCACCTATTAAATTGAGAGCTCTAGGACATTTGGCAGTGCAAAATGGGTAAAGCAAATGCATTTTAAATAACGAAGCCTCTATTGGCAGGTTTAGAATGGAAAGCATTGCTGTTACGGAGCTCTTCTGGAGAAAACCCTCTCCAGTGAAGACCTAATCTGTGCCTTATGCTCATGAACCATGTGGAGAAGAGCCAAATAGAATAGCTTGTAGGGGTCAATGATAAAGGGGAAGAAAAAGTAAGAAAGGTTATTTTATTGGGCACATTCAAATATAGGATAATAACCCAAGACCTAAGTTTAGTACTTAATGAGGAAAAATGTACAAGAATGACTATGCCTCTATTTGGAGAGAAAGAAATTAGAAAAGCCTAATATGTCCATTCCTATATCTAATAACATTTGAAGGGCAACTGCTGAAGTGTCAGGCACTGTACAAGATGTTTTACCTATATTCCATCCTTACATCCAACACTGGAAGGAGCTAGTACAATATCACCATTAAAGATGCAGAAACCAAGACACAGACATTTAGGTAAGTACCCGAAGTCAAAGAGCCCATAAGTTGCAGAGGTGGTATCTGAGCCCAGGTTTGTGTGCTCAAACATAGCTCATGCCCTTTCCTTCTTCCTGCCTCCCATGGTTGTCCTAAGCACCCCATAATTCTTCTGTTTTTATAGTCTCTATATAAACGATTGTGCTGTATTTCATTGTGTCAGTGGAGAAACAGAAGCACGGTAAAAAAAAAAAATTATTTGTTCAGTAACACTCGTAAACCAGTTCCACGTAAGAGCCGATGGTGCTGCCTTTTGTCCTTTAGGTGGCGCCTGTGCACCACTTAACAGACCGAGGACGCTGTAGGGTCAACGGCGGGGTGGGCTTTTGCTTTTGTTGACGCAGGAATACAGTTTGTGTCCTGTCCTCAAATATTTGTTGCCACTTTACGATTTAAAAGTCAAATCAAGTAAATGAGGAGAGGCCCATGTAATGATCCTAAAGCTATCAGGAAGTAGAGGAGCCCTCCTTTTCCAGAGGTCCCTCCTGCCAGCTACAGAAGGCAGACTCTGCACAGATATGTTCAGGCAGCAAATGTACTCAACAGGGCTTCCCAGAGCCCTTTAGAAGATTCTCATTTGATATCAATCAGGACGGCTTGTATTTACCCTTTGTTAGCAATGACAAAGTTTGTTATATGGAAGCAATCGAATTTGGGTGCTTAGTTAGGCTTTTGCAATTTTCATTTTAAAAAGAAAAAAGACACTTTGCCCCCATATTTCTCCTCCTAACAAAATCATACCTCAATTTAGTTAGGGAGTTTCGTAAGTTCCATTAAGATTTGTATTGAAAAGGGTCGTCCACAATAAAGCCCAATTTTACTTTTGGAATGATCTGCAGGCAAAGATGGGGGCAGGGGGCCTTGTAAAATTTGCATTCGTGAACCCTGGGTTCCCGTAACACTACAAGCCTTATCAAGGGCAGCCCAGGAGTGAATTGGCAGTACATTAGAAAGCATGATTACAAGAGGGAAAGCTAAAATGCCTCTCATGTCAGCTGTTTTCCTCTACAGGATATTGGGTGATTCCTGTCCTAACCAGATACTGATTACTTAAAGCTTAGCCCAAGAGTTCTTGTCACAAATGATTTCCGTAGTGTATTTTGACTTGCTGAGGCTTGAAGAACTTCTGGAATTTGTTAGGCGTGGACCTGAACTCCGGAACCGTCGGTGGTATTCGGTTAATGAACTCTATCCGTTTGAACAGATTGCTTAGGCACCTTGCTTTTATCTCATGTATGGTCCTCTGAGAGTCCATCCTCAACTAACATAGAGACTTATTGATGGAAAATATCTGCACTGATAATTCAGATGAGTGAAAATATAAAAAGTTCAAAGGACTCATCTTCAAATTCTTTTGTACAATATTTCCAACATATGCATACCAGTATAATTATGTTTCAATGTGCAGAGTTATGTATTCTTCTTCTACGTCCTCGTTATAATTGCATTCTTAGGTTTTATAAGTATTTCACCTCATCTACAATTTAGATAAACTCAAAATATTAAATCGCTAAAAGCTGTTTTTTAGTATGACTAAATTTTCTTCATATGAAGTACAATGGATTAATGTGAACTCCAAATTTTCAAAATATTCTTTCTACCAAACATTCAACCCAGAATCATAAGAAGGGCATATGTCTCATATAAAGTAGTGGGTCATGAAGGGTTTTTTTTAACTTTCCTTGAAATACAACTTTCTGTGTTAAGACCTTATAGTACTTTGTTGTTTTAAATATCCAGATGTCAAGAAGTATTTCCAAATTCTGCAAGTAATATAATAAATCAAAATAACGCGTGTTCTAAGACTCATTTTATCCTGAATCAAGCAGTTGGTATTTGAGAGACTTTAGACTTTTCAAATACTATGGCTGCATAGCGTTTTTAAAAAATGGTTTTATTTGTCATTTCTTCGTATGGATCCCATTTATACCACAAATCTGTAAGTTTTATTACAGGAAAATCATAGAAGAGTGACTGTGTTCTATGTTATAATTGTTTAGTACACAGTGAAAACAACTACGTATTTTTCTTTTGCAATCAATAGGAAAAAATGACAAAAAAAAGAAACAATTCATTTCTAGTTATCTGAAAATCTCTGTGTACTTAATTCTTATTTCTTTTCCCACAACTACAAATCTCTGTCATGCATATAAGAAATGCACAATGCATAGAAAGAATTGAAATTAGGTCAATTATGTTCTGCCTTGTTGTTGTTGCCAGGCATTCTGCATGTACAGGACAGATCCTATATTTAATGATTTTGCCCGGTTTCCTGTGTTGATTTTGTCAGGATGCCCTAAATATCCTGTATGCCACTACTTTCATTAAATGGCCAAAATTTGGTAGTTAGAGCTATATTTCAAATCTAACTGAGTGCCCTGTATTTTTATTTGCTAACTCTGGCAACCCTATACCTAGACTTTCTTTATCAGAGTCTTACAGTAGCCTTAGACCATGTAAACTGCACGGATGATAGAATTAGCTGGCCTTAAAAGTTAGTCCTCTGCTCACCTTCCATGCAGGTGACCTGGGTTTGACTCCTGGACCACGCACCCCTCCACACCGCCCCCCAAAAAAATATTTGTCCTGCATTCTCCCTTTATTTGAAAAGGTGATACATTTTTAAAGGGTCTTTTTTTTCATTATTATGTCATTCACAGAACTATGTCCTGGAGATTAAATTAAAATGTCATTGTTGAATATCTCAGAGATTAAAGAATTGTCCAAATAACTATTAGTATTTTTGTTAAGAGGTCTCTGGTGAAATGATTAATTAACATATAAAACAATACCTGAGGGAGAATAAAGAAGCAAAAAATATTCTGGTAGCTGTTTTTAAAAGACTGTTTACATATTCTTCACTGCCATCTGCCTTGGAGAAGTGCTGTGGAATACATTAAGTTTAGAACATTTTAATTTTATCTTTACTGTTATAGAAGTCATTTGGGTGGCCAGTTCTCGCAGTGGAAACTTTATGATCATCAGTTGCATATCTAGAGCGTAGATTTAAGTGGAGTGATAGACACAAAATGTTGTTTAAAAAAATCTTGCATAATGATTAAATGCTGATACTGTCAATTTTCTGCTGCAGATTTGCATGTGCTCTACTATCTTGTGTACCCAAAAACATTGAGAGAAGTCCCCCCCACACACACATACATATGGTAGATAGTAAAGCAGTGATCTCTACGTGGGGGGTGTGCACCCCAGGAAATGTGCAGAATGATACACTGGGATATGGAAAGGAATTTTCAGAACACATTTATATTGATTTTTATTTTTTCCTTTCCTATTTCAAATTTCGTCAATGTTTTATAATTTGCATAATATGCAAACACATTTGTACATGTATCTAATTTATAAATAAATAGATTTCACAGGGAATGCACTTAATTTTCTTGTTTGGTTGCGTATAAGGGTGGACGATTGAGAAATGTCTGAAAAGTGCTAATAATTCTACCTGAAACTGGAAGTGGGAAATTTAGAGTATGGACATAGTAGAATCAACCAAGTCTTTTTTCCCATGTGCATAATTGCACTAATCCAATAATTTTATATTGTTAAAAGGGCTTAGAGAATGATAGAAGGAAAAATAGAAGAGCTAAAGAGAGTGCATTTTTTAAAGTCTTAAATAACAAAGAAAATTTATTTTTGCTATCCTTGATATATAGGAGAAACATATTAAAATTCGTACACCAATTATTCCTTTCCTAATTGTTCCTACAGATATATTTGAACAACAGAGCAGCGATATAGTGCAAGAATGTCCACTGTAGTTTGTAATAGCAAAAAGAGAGATGATTATCTATTAATAGTATCTATCAATAGGTATCTATTATTTATTCATTATTTATGATATCCATACTGTAGCTCTAATTAGACAAGCTCTAAAAATGTAAAGTAGGGGAAAAAAGTCACAGAATTATATGGAATTTTATTATCTAATTTATATTAAAATTCATTCACACGTTTATCTGTGTCATTGCAGAGATAATTTCTGGAAGTGTACAGAGGAATCTGAATAGCAGTGGGTTCTGATAAGTAAAACCAGAAAATCAGGAGATGAGAGGAAGTAGAGGGATGGGATTATTCTTTTACACTTGCTTCCTTCTGTACTATTTGAAAACTTTACCATAAGTATGTATTAATTTTATAATAAAATAAAAACTTAAGTTAGATTAACTTTTTAAAAATAAAAACAAATAAAATCATGTTTTCTTTGAATTAATAGATGTTTATAGCATAGATATACCTACTCAACATAAAATGAAGTGGGACTGTAACAGTAATCACATTATGTGAATAATAATATAGGCCAACACAGCCATTATAACCAAAAAGACACTTTTTTTAACTTTTTTTATTAATTAAAAAAATTAACAAACAAAACATTAAGATATCATTCCATTCTACATATACAATCAGCAATTCTTAGTATTATCACATAGTCGCATATTCATCATTTCTTAGTACATTTGCATCGATTTAGAAAAAGAAATAAAAAGACAACAGAAAAAGAAATAAAATGATAATAGAGAAAAAAAAGATTATGCATACCATACCCTTTACCCCTCGCTTTCATTTACCACTAGCATTTCAAACTAAATTTATTTTAACATTTGTTCCCCCATTATTTATTTTTATTCCATATGTTCTACTCTTCTGTTGATATAGTAGCTAAAAGGAGCATCAGACATAAGGTTTTCACATTCACAGAGTCTCATTGTGAAAGCTATATCGTTGTTCAATCATCATCAAGAAACATGGCTACTGGAACACAGCTCTACATTTTCAGGCAGTTCCCTCCAGTCTCTCTGCTACATCTTGAACAACAAGGTGATATCTACTTAATGCATAAAAATAACCTTCAGGATAACCTCTCAACTCTGTTTGGAATCTCTCAAACATTGACACAGTCTCATTTCCCTCTTCCCCCTTTGGTCGAGAAGGTTCTCTCAATCCCTTGATGTTAATTCTCAGTTCATTCTAGGGTTTTTCTCAGTCCTTTGATGCTGAGTCTCAGCTCATTCCAGGATCTTTGTCCTACGTTGCCAGGAAGGTCCACACCCCTGGGAGTCATGTCCCACGCAGAGAGGGGGAGGGTGGTGAGACTGCTCGTCATGTTGGCTGGAGAGAGAGGCCACATCTGAGCAACAAAAGAGGCTCTCTTGGGGGTGACTCTTAGGCCTAAATTTTAAATAGACTTGACCTATCCTTTGTGGGGTTAAGTTTCATGTGAACAAACCTCAAGCCTGGGGGCTCAGCCTATAGTTTTGGTTGTCCACACTGCTTGTGAGAATATCAAGAATTCAACTTGGGGAAGTTGAATTTCTCCCCACTCTCACCATTCCCCGAAGGGGGCTTGCAAATACTTTTCCAGTCACCGATCAAATCATTCTGGGATTTATCGGGGGATCACTCTGGACAAACCAACAAAATCTCATGTCCTACCTGAGATTCCAAGTACTTATGACATCCAATCAAACTATGTACATGAGTTATATTAGGAAATGCTCTAGTCAAAATATAAATTCAAAAAGACACTTTTGATTGCCTTCCCCCAAATAACTAGACAATGCTACATCTACACTTCACTCTATGCCATTAGAGACCCAGTTATGATGTAACATCCTTCATGTGGTTCTTGGCATTGCACTGACTTACTTCATGAGAGATTTCATTCACACATGTGGAGACAGCTAATGGACACCCATGCTTCCTCTACTCATTTTAATTAGTTAAACATTATTAATACAATTGAAACTCTAGAGACTTGTAACTGATTTAATCCCCATCACCATGCCCAAAGGCAATCACCAGCCTAAATTTTGTTTTCACCATTCCCATGAATATTTTTATACTTTTATTTAGTAGGTATGTATCAACAAACAATACAATATATAATTTTCAATGAAGCCTATATAAATTCTGTCCCACAGTAGGTATTCTTTCTGTCTTTGTGGATCAAAGACTTAAATTTAAGAGCTAAAACTATAAAATTCTTAGAACAAAACATAGCTATAACTTTTTGTGAACTTGGATTGGACACTTACTTCTTACACATGACCCAAGAAGCACCAGAAACCAAAGAAAAAAAAGTTCGATTAATTGGACTTCATCAAATTGAAAACTTGTGTTTTAAAGGATACCATCAAGAAAGTTAAAAGACAACCCACAATGATGGAAAAGTTTTGGTAACACATGATTGTGTGGTAGTACAACACTGTGAACTTAATTAACAGCACTGAATTATATATTTGAATGTGGATAAAAGGGGAAATTGTAGATTGTAGGTTGCATAAATGTTACTAGAATAAATTTTTTTAAAAAAAGCTTAGTACTGTATAACACAGTGAACCCTCATGTAAACCACTGACTACAGTTAATAGCACAATTATTAAAATGGTATTTTATGAACAGTTACAATCGTACCACACCAATGCAAGGTGTCAATAACAGGGTGGTATACGGGAACTCTGTACTTTATGCATGATTTTTCCTGTAAACCTACAACTTCTCTAATAGAAAAAAAAAGAAAATGCACAGAATAGGAGAAATTATTTGCAAATCATGTCTCTGATAAGGGATTTGTATACAGCATATATTAAACACTTATAATCCAAGAATAAAAGGGCAAATAACCAATTTAAAAATGAGCAAAGGATATAAATAGACATTCCTTCAAAGAAGATATACTACCAGACAATAAGTACATGAAAAGTTGCTCAACATCATGAGTCATTAGGGAAATCAAAATCACAATGAGCTAGCACCTCACACCCACTAGGATGGTTATAATAAAAAAAAGACAGACCTATGATTAAAAAAAAAAAAGACGCCAGGCTCTGCAGAAATTGGAACCCTCATACAGTGCTGGCAGGAATGTAAAATGGTGCAGGCAACTGGAAAAAAATAATCTGGCAGTTCTTCAAAAGGTTAAACACAGAATTACAATCAGGAGATGAGAGGAAGTAAATGATAATCATTCTTTTACACTTGCTTCTACTTCCCACAGCATAAACTCATGAGGCATTAAGACATATGACCACACAAAAACTTATACACCAATGTTCATAGTAGCATTATTCATAAAGACCAAAAGCAACCATTCAAATGTCCTTTGACTGATAAATGGATAAACAAAATGCAATATATCTATTCAATGGAATATTATTGACGTGTAAAAAGGAATGAAATTCCAATGCATGTTAAAACATGGATGTACCTTGAAAACATTTTGCTAAGTAAAAACGTCAGATGCAAAAGGTCAAATACTGTCTGATTCCATTTGTAGGGAATGTCCAGAGTAGGTGAGTCCATAGAGACAGAAAGTGGAATAGGAATTGCTGAGGGATGGGTGTGAGGAGGACCGGGCAGTGATTGGATGGAGACTGATAATGGGTACAAATTTCCTCTTGGGGTGACAAAAATGTTTTAGAATTAGGTAGTGATGATGGATTCACAACCTTATTAATATAGTAAAAGCCACTGAATTGCATGTTTTAAAAGACGAATTTCATGATATGTGACATACCAGTTAAAAATGGGGGAAGTATATTTAACTTAAATTTTACATCAAAATGTTGGCTGCTTCTAGAAGATTGGTTCAACATTACTTCTGGCACTTTTTCATTTCTTTTGATTTGGTTGAAGCATACTAATTCCGAATGTTTTATTTATGGAAAAGCAAAAGGATATATTTCCTACAGCAAGTGTAGAAGTGTCCTTTACATGAAAAATTTCAGTTCACTCTTAAAAAAAATGTGTGTGACATTTTGCATTCCAGAAATATTTATTTCTTTCCCAGCCCATCTGCTCCTTGGACATAATATAGAAAATACAACACAGTATCTGAAGTGAGATTTGTTTGCTTTGTCTGGTATGCATGATATCTTGGCTCTTTGACTTTCATGATTATTTTACAATTATTCTATCTGGCAGAGGGTGGAGACAGAAAAAAATAAGCTATTATAAATGGCATCAAATCAACAAATCCCAGTTAGTACAGGGGAAAGCTTATTTTAACTACTGGCAACTATATTCAATAATTTATATTTAAACATCTCTCCTTGTACTCAGCTTGTCTGATAACGTGATTATATATTTACGTTGGCAGAAATGTGATCGTAGTGCTCAAATCAAGTGTTCCTCTCTTCATTTATCACTACCACAACTCTTCCAGGTAATTGGTGCCTTCCTTCCACCTAGGGACTGATGGTGATTTAAATCCAGTCCACGACCACAGAGCAGCTCGGTAAAGGCACGGACTCTTCACCGGCCAAAAGGAAGCAACTCCCTATTCTGAAATTCCAAGGTGAAAGGCCAGTGACTTTTAGAGGGCAGCGGTCATCCTGGCTTATTCTCAAAGCTTTCTAACTGACCAAAGCCCACGACTGCATTGCTGGATGTTACACTCTTAATCGAGCACTGAATAAACACAGGAATGTATATTTAAATAAATTGCTATTCTTGGCTAAACATTTGGGAAAGCTCTGGAGACAGTGGATTTTCATAGTTTTATCAGCAAGTTCATTTTAGGTGAATGTAGACCTGCTTATTACATCAAATGACTGAGAAGGACTTCTAGAAGCTTCCAGATAGGTGTTAAATATACTTACTTTTTAAAAATCTCTAATCTTTCCCATAAATGTAATAACTTTTCTTTCTGAAAATATAACTTTATAAATGTTTCTCTCAATGACTAAAAACAAATTCAAGTATATGACATAAAGAAATGTACTCTTTAAAGAGTATAATAACCTCTGCTCCTATAACCTTCTAGGCATTCTTTAACAAGCTACGTGATATTGGAATATGTGCATTTCTTTTCTTATAGTTTATAAAATCTTCAAAATCAGAGGCCATGTGTCATTAACTTTGGCACACTCAGGGCCTAGCACTTTTTTCTAGAATAACTCTTCAGTCAATAAATATTTCTTGCTAAACTAAATTCAGCATACTTTTGTGGTTAAGATTGAAGTATCAGGAATTACGCTACCTGAGTTCACATGCCCTACTGTATGACTATGGATAAATTCATTAACATATTTTGTTTTCCCATCTATAAAATGGGACTGATCATAGCATCCACCTCACACAATTCTTGTAAGGACTAAGTGAGATAATACAAGTAAAACCCATCTTTTTTTTTCAAATTTACCTCAACTAACCATAGCTGTTTTCATTATTAGCATAATTATCATTAGCTTAGTACTTATACAACAAATGAGAGCTTTTTCTTTCAACATAGCTATCTTGGGAATAGGGGAACTTCTAATCATGGAGCCAGTGGGGTATTGCTGTGAGAGTCTGATGCAAACACTAAGCCAGGACTCCTGTTAGATACTTAGAGGCAAGATGGAGTCAGTGAGCAAGCAATACTTTCTCTCCCTTATTCTCTCTCTCTCTTTACTTCATCTTCCCCTCATATCCAGAGGGCGAGGAAATAAGGAAATCTGCACTCTGACTGCAAACATCTAACAAGCCAAGATTCCAAAATAAGCTCAGGGGGAGAGAAAGTGCCCTTGCTACATTTCTGGTATGTGTGTGTGTGTGTGTATTCGTGTGTCTGTATGTGTAAAGAGATAGACTGAAAAGATGCTATGCAGGGCATCATAAATCAGGTATATAGTAAGAAAATCTGCTATCCCAGTGAAATGTATTAGGAAATTTGCCACCTATGCTTAAACTGGCAATGCAATATAGATGTATGGAAACTTGAGCAGTTTGATAAAATGATCCTATAATAATTCAATTCATGACGCCAATAATGAGAATTTACTGCTACTAACAAATATTGTTCTTTTAACTGATACTATCCTCTAAAACCTTAGTCATGTCATACAAATACACGTATATGTTGACAACAAAATTTTTTATGTAATTCGCACCAGCTAAAAATAATCAGAGCTGCCATTGTCCATGATCTATGCAAATACTCCATCAAAGCTACTGACATTTTAAAAAGTCACTCTAGGAAATAGTTTCAGTATTTCTGGTCCATTACAAAGAAAATGAACAAAACTTATTATTAAGCCTTTCATAAATATACCTTTTGCCATTAATAACATGATAACATGATAAAATTATAATTAAGATTGATTATCAGATCTTGACAATATTTGACCACAATCTAATTCCAATACAAAGGCAGGCTGTAGTGGCTCAGCAGACAGAGTTCCCACCTACCATGCCAGAGATCCGGGTTCGATTCCTGGTGCCTGCCCATGCAAAAAAATTTTTTTAATTTTTAAAAAGGCATGGTAATTCCAATACATTTTTATCACCCCAAAAGAAACCTTATACCCATTAGTTGGGCATCTTCTCATGTACTTATTGGCCATGTATATATCTTCTGTGGAGAAATATCTATTCAAATCCTTTGCCCATTTTTTATTTGTATTTTGTTGTTGAATTGTAAAAGTTCTTCATGTATTCTGGATACAAGTCCCTCATCAGATATGTGACTTAAAAATCTTTTTTTCCATTCTGTGGGTTGTCTTTTTACTTCCATGATGGTGTCTTTTGAAGCAAAGAAAGTTTTAATTTTGATGAAGTCCAATTTATTTTTTCTTTCTTTCTTTATGATTTTGATGTCATATCTAAGAAACCATTGTCTAACCCAAGTTTATGAAGAATTACACTATGTTTTCTTCTGAGTTTTATGATTTTAGTTCTTACATTCAAGTTTTTTATCTACTTTTCGTTAATTTTTTATAATGTGTGAGGTAGGAGTCTTACAGTTGTCCTCAGCACCATTTGTTAAAAAATCTTTTTTGCCCCTATTGAGTTATCTTGGCTCACTCTTCTCAAAAATCAATTGACTGTGAATGTAAGGATTTATTTCTGAATTCTAAATTCAGTTTCATAGATCTATATGTCTATCTTCTGCTAGCACTGCACTGTTTTGGTTATTGTAGCATTGTATTAATTCTTGAAATCAGGGTTTGTGAGTGTTCCAACCTTGTTCTTATTTCTTCGTGACTATTTTGGCTATTCTGGGCTCCTTACATTTTGATCTGAATTTTAGAATCAGCTTGTCAATTTCAGGAAAAAGAAAGCTTTGGTTTCAGCAGGAATTGCACTGAATCTGTAAATCAATTTTGGCAGCATTGCCTCTTAAAAATAATGTTTCCTGTGCATAGGTACAGCTGTCTTTCCATTTATTTAGGATTTCCTTAATTTTTTTCAAGATGATTAATAGTTTTCATGTGCAAATCTTGCACTTTTTTTGCTAAGTATATTCCTATTTTGTTTTTGTATGTTATTGTAAATGGGATTATTTTATTAATGTCATTTTCAGATTATTTATTGCTAGTATATAAATACATTTCATTATTTGCATCAATCTTGTATCTTACAAGCATGCTGAACTAATTTATTGGTTCTAATACATTTTTGTGGGTTCCTCAGCATTGTCTATGTACAAAATCATGTCATCTGCAAATTGATATAGTTTTACTTCTTTCTTTCCAATCTGAAATACTTTTATTTCATTTATTTCATCTTCTTGCCTAATTCACATTACATTACTCTGCACACCTTTTCTGCTTTCTTCTCCTGCTTTTAAGGATCCTTGATGATACCTACTAGGGAAATCCAGGATAATTTCCCCATTTTAAGGTCATCTTATTAGCAACTTCCATTCTATCTGCCACTTTAATTCCTTCCTTTTTGTCGTGTAACACATAATATTCACTTCTTTGGGGCAGCCGTTATTCCACCTACCACAAAGAATGTAATCCATTTACATTTAATGTAATTTCCAAGAGGATATGATTTGCATGCCATTTTTCTATTTGTTTTCTATATGTAACATTTCTTCTTTGTTCCTCTATTACTGCCTTCTTTTGTGTTAAGTGTTTTCAATTTGTGTGCCATTTAAATACTTTTGTTATTTCTTTTACTATTTGTTTTAGTTATTTTCTTTATGGTTGGCCTGGAGATTACAATTAACATCTCAATTTGTAATAATCTAGTTTGGATTAATACCACCTTAATTTCAATAATATATAAAAATTTTGCTTCTATATAGCTCCATTTCCTGATTGTGAGACTGCCATTGGTTTTCAAATCTGTACAAAGCTGAAAAGAGGGGGTAGGAGTAGAACAAGTTAAAACACATCAAGACTCAGTTGTTTTTTTCTTGAACAAACATCCTCAGATTGATACATGCCTTTGGTTAATTTCCAGAGTTCTGAAAAAGTTTATTTTGACAATTTTTGCCAATGTTCTCATTGCTTTTATAAAGAACTTTTAGAGGCCTTACTTTGACATTTCGGAAGTCCTCTCCCATCCATTCTTTTTAATCTCCTTAGTGGGAGAAAATATTTGTCTTTTTAGGGTGGATTTGAAATTTGGAAACAGTCAAAAATTAGTTGATCACTTTGAATAGAACTAGTTTGGGGGAAATATGATTTGAACTACAAAATAACAAAACTGAATTTTTTCTCTGGATTAGTAACAACATAAAGGCAGAAAAGGAATATCAAAAAAATGTTTTTTAAACAGTGGCAACTTTGTGAGTTATGTCAGATCTGAGCATATGTCAGAGGATAAATCCAAATAGGAATAAGCCCTATTTCCAAACATTTTTTGGAATTAACTTCAATTTCATCTGTCCATCATCCTAAATCATCCCTTATTGTAATAGTATAACTAAAACACTGTTAGTTAAAATATCTCCGGTCATTTTCTTAAGATTTTTTCATTTGATTCTATACCATTCATTTATCCTCATCTAAGTCTAGTTCTTAACTGGTTACCCAGAAATCCTATCAGATAAGCAACTTTCTTGTGGCATGGCTAGGATTCTAATTACAGAAAATGGTCAACATGTCTGAAGTTGCACAAAATTCCAAACTTAAGGAACAAAGGCTTGATGGATATATTTTTATAGCTCTTGTTCTGTTCCAATATGTGATAACAGTTCCATTCATACAAGAACTTCAAAAGTGCCCGTTTACTATAGCATGAATATGCACTGCTGAATGTCACCCATGCAATGTCTGAGGATCTGTGCAGGAGCTGTAGGAAAAAGTTTAAAGACCCATCTGTCTTCTTGGGAAGGGAAATATAGGCTGTACCTCTGAGAAGAGCCCTCCAAGTAGTCAAACTTTCTGCTTTACATGTGATTAATTCTTGAGATGCATTACAACAGCCATGTTAGCTGTAGCCAGAGGTGAAAATGTCAACTTACAACCCAACTATGGTTTTGCAATTACATCCTTTTACATATGAATCTACAAGTATCGGTTTTACTATTTTACAGCACATTGCATAGTCTACCATTGAGATATAAAATTGCACTTCATTGCCATTTAAAAGTAGAAAAAAAAAGAAGACAGTCTTAAACAAAAAGGTTTCCCTAAGGATTGCAAGATTTTATTTAAGAAGCTTGGGCTGCTCAGCCAGATGTTGTAAAAAAAAAAAATTAAAAATTGGAAAGGATGAGAAGTTGCATATTTTTAGATGATTCATGTTTTAGCCAAACTCAGTGGCTCATTTCAATCATATGTCATTTCTTGTCTTGAAAGTAAATAAGTGTATTTAATCACTTTTTTTTTTTTTTTTTTTTTTTTTTGCATGGGCAGGCATCACGAATTGAACCCAGGTCTCTGGCTGATTAAATTTCAATTAATTAGCTAAGTAGCATCTTCAGTAGCATATTGCTTAAAGAGGCATGGAGTTATTAGTCATTTTGTGCTACTTAGAAAATAGCCTGTGTCTCTGTGTGTGTGCGTGTGTGTGTCAGCTGAAATTCAAAGAAGAATTGCTCATTTCAAAAGGAATGGTTTATTCATTGTGACTTATTCATGTTTCTTCAGCATCATCTTTTCTTCTTAGCTACTTATATTAACAGGAAAAATAAAGTTGGGAACTAAAATTAGAGCTATCATCTTTTTGTTCTTTTGTTGAAAGGGGAACAGCCCTCTTCACCATGAGTGACAGTCAAAACAATACCAAATGCCAAAAAAAACCGATAAAAATTAGTCTTAGTTGGATACAGAGTGAAGGACTACTTTTTTCAGAAGAAAATTACCATAGTTTTTACAATCTTAGTACTCGGACTTCAATGATATTTAAATAAGACTCAAACTAAATATCATTTGTAACATTTACTGTACCTGGATTAGTTTGATGTCTCCACCTTAAATTTTCAAACTTTCATCTGATATGATTCCCCCAATTCCCATATCTTCAGAAGTCTGGGAAAATCCATCAAAGCACGTAGCAATACCCTAGCCAACTCATTTACAAGCATTATCCATGCAGTCAGTAGAGTGTTGGCTCCTATGTTCAGAGCTGGACAAAAAGGGAGAATTAAAGTACAAGACCTTGCCCTCGAGAAGTTCATGTTAGGGTGAATCATTTCTAGTTAATCGATATGTTGAGGATACATTGGAAAAGTTGTTATGAGGTTTTAGAGGAAAGAGCTCCAAGCACTTGGAGGATTGAATCTTAAAGCAGGAATTGAAACATGCTCATTTAAGGTAAAGGAAACAGCCATAAGTGGATTGGCCTGCCTGGAGCACAGATAGGGACAAGGATGTGACAGAAGATAAGACTGGATAATACACAGGGGCCAGACTAGAAAGCAACTTATGTGAACCTTGAAAATATGCTGAGTGAAAAAAGTCAGACCCAAAAGAACAAAATATTTTATGATTCCATGTATGTGAAATATCTACAACAAGCAAATTCATAGAGACAGAAAGTAGGTTAGAGGTTAGCAGGAGCTGGGGGGAGGGAGCTATAGAAGAGATTACTTAATGGGTGTAGGGTTGCTGACTGGTGTGACGAAAAAGTTTTGGTAAAGGATGACAGTAATGGTAGTGCAATATTGTGGATGTAATTGATGCCAACGAATTGGAAACTTAAAAAATGGTTAAAATTTGAAATTCTGTGTTCTTTGTTTATTACCAAAATTAAAATTAAAGAAGAAGAAAGCATCTTATGGTTTGGGTTTTTCCATTAGTCAATGGGCAGCTATTTGTGGTTTTTATTATCATATTTTCAGTCTTAAAACATAAGTCTGGTGATAGCTGGAAGAAAACATACTGAATTAGGAGATTTTAATGTAAGAAAGTCTAGCTAGGAAAATACTAGAAAGTTCTGAGCAAGATTGAAGAGGGGAGATAGAGACTTTTGACATATCAGCATGAGATACTCCATTGACCCACTCCCCAGTGGAACTGCTGAAAATTATCAAAAAAAACAAAAACAAAAACAACCATTTAACCCCTTTGGAAATGATCCAAAAGGCAAATTGCAAGTGAAAAAACATCTATTCAGGAAAATCTATAAAAATATGAGAAGAATGGTAAAAATCTGTGGAATATGAACAAAGATTATCCCTTCCTTCCCCCTTCTTAGTTCAGCGAGGCAAGGACTTCTCTCCAAATGTCTTACAGTCAAGGACAGAGGGCTCCCTCTCCCCTCAGATCCATCAGAGGACTTTCTTCCCAGAAATAGCAGGACTTCAGTATTTTCTATCCTGCCCTGAACTGTCTGTTGTGAGGCTAAGTCCTGGGAAAATACAGTTGAGAGGTGGACTCCCCTCTTCCGCCAGTCCCCACTCATAGAACAGAAGCTCCACTTTGGCATGGCACTCTGAGACTATTGGGGCTTTGATTAACACTTGCCCCAGCTCAAAAGGCAGTGCATCCACACTGGGAGAGGCAAGCTAAGGGACCTCGGACTTCCATTCCTCCCTCCACTAAATGCTCAGTTCCTAGAGTGAGGTTGTCCTCAAAGAGAAGCTTGCCATTGTTCCCGCAATCCACATCCCAGCTCCAGATTCCTGGTGATAAGAAAGAGGGAGAAGAAGAGATCGAAATTCGATCAAAGCAGCTTTATTGGGATGCTATGTGCAAGCAGGCTGAAGCCTAAGATGGCCATAGCACCAAGCAGGGGTACAGGTTATACAGGCTGGTTGGCGGGAAGTAGGGAAAGGAAGGTGGTGGGTTTTCTTTGTCTAGCTTGGAATGGGAAGATAACAGGTTTTCATTGGTTGGTTCTGGAAATAGGGGGCTAAGTTGGGAGTTGACAGCCTCTCAGTGACTAAGTTTAAAATTTATGCTGTTGTAATCATGCATGGTTACAAGTGCTAGAGGGCATATGTTGGGTAATGGGAGTTTATTGCAAGATTACAGCTAAAGACAAGATGGTGTGGACTAGATTGGGCTCAGTGGGTATTCTGGAAATCATGGGTGGGGGTAGCTTGGAATATTTGCTGGGGAAAGGGGTTCTGCCTAACAGCTAGCTCAGTGATTTTGCCTGGAAGGAAAAGCAGCCGTAAAACAGATATCTTTAACTAACTAATTAACTGGAAGAGAGGATGAGAACTTGTTCCATAGGTAACTCTCTGAGGTATGCAAATGCCTACTACATTTGCTTCATTTGCCATATCCATTAACCTAGCTGGAATAGCTTAGCATATTTAAAATACTTAACTAATTAAATGATTTTTTTTCCAATTCAGAAGTGGCTCATTTCCCAATAACAAGTGAAAACTCCAGCATTTGCAGGTACTGTTACCAGTATATTGCTTGCCGACAGAAAGGTCCAGCACCTTACTTGGAGCCCACGCAATGATTTGAGGGAAATTGAGCCATATTTCTGTTTAACTCTGCTTCATAGTTAGAAGAACTCAAATCTTGGATGACATTCAAAAGGAGAATTTTCAAGGCATTTTCTACACCACCTAGCTGTTCAAAGTAGAATACAATTAATTAAGCCTTTCTACTGCCTCCAAATAAAGTTTTGTTTTTTTGTCTTGACGGGAAAAAAAATAAAAACAAACATAGCTCTAAACTCTTCCAAACAAGTGGCTTCATTTACAACAGAGTATGGAGAAATTCAAGCCTAAGAGCACTCTCAAGAACAGTGGAGATTGTGGTGAAAAGCAATTTGGAGAAAATTCATGTATTTAATTAAAATATAGCCTGGATTGTAAACTGCTGGTTTTCAGGGAAGAACCAAGAATTAAAGAATCTTCTTTCTGTTGGGACAAATGTCAAATACTGATAGTTCATTCAAAGGAGTCACAATTTGATTGGATTAGTTCATGAAGAAGTTAAAATCCTAAGGCATTATTGAAAACAATAGCACAATTGGTTGGTAATTAGCGGAGTTTGACAGCTGGATATGGTCAGGCAAAGGAAACCACATTAACACCACTGTCATCCCAGGGTGACCATGGATACACCCAAATCTGTGCTTCCCTGAAAAGCAGTATCAGGGGCTTTAAAGTGTGGAGTGCACTCCACTAAAATAATCCAGCCAACCACTAAGCAAATAAACAAGAATAACAATAACAAGCAGTGAGGGGTGGAGGCAATACTCAGAGTTGATATGATATATTACCTAAAATGTCCAGTTTCCAACAGCAACAACAAAAAAATATGATATATACAAAGAAACAAAAATATATAACCCATGCACCAAAAATCAAACAGAAGAGAAACTGCCTGTGAGAGAACCAAATGTTAGTTTTAATAGAAAAAAGACTTCAAAGAGACCATGATCATTATGATGACAAAACTAAAGGAAAGAATGATTAAACAAGTAAAGGTAAGCTTTGTGACAGTGTCTCATAAGATAGATAATATTAATAAAGAGATAGAAATTATCAAAAAGAAGCAATGGAAATTGGAGGGCTGGATAAAAATTCACTAGAGGAGCTCAATAGATTTCAACTAGTAGAAGAAAGAATTAGTGAACTTGAAGATAGATTGATAGATTGCAAGCTAAAGAAGAGAGAAATTAAAATGAAGAAAAATAAACAATGCTTCAGAGAAATGTGGGACACCCTCACCACACAAATATACATGTAATGGGGGTGCCAGAAAGGAAGGAGCAAGAGAAAGGAGAAGAAAAACATTTGAAGAAGCAGTGGATGAAATTTTCCCAAATTTATTGAAAAACAATAACCTTCACATCCAGGAAGCAGAAGCTCAATGAACTTCAGGTAGGATAAATACAAAGAGATCCACAAACAGACACATCACAGTAAAAATGCTGAAAGCCAAATGCAAGGAGAAAATCTTGAAAGAAATGAAGAGCATATGGTCTAAGTCATTTAGCCTGAGAGTCAGTTTTCTTGCCTCCTCCACATCCCACATGTCCAACAACTTCTCCAAACTTGGGGATTTTGAATTAGTTAAAACAAACAAAAAACTCCTTGATTAAAAAAATAACTATGAAAATTCACATTGAGAATCAAAGATGTCCATTGCATTTTTCATATTGGTGAAAATTAAAAACAACTTAGTCTCCAAAAATAAGGCATTGGTTATATAAACTGTAGTACTTCACAGGATGGAATACCGTATATAGTTTGAAAATAGTGTTTAAGGAAACTTGACAACATGATAAGAGATTCATGATATAATTAGACCAAGGAAAAAACAAGTCATAAGAGAATATGTAAAAATCTATAATTTGTGATACATATATGTGCATATAAAAATTTGAAGGCTATACACAAAAATTATATTAGCACTTACTCTGGGTGTTTTAGCATTGTGACATATTTTTCTTTCTTTTGTAATCTATATCTTCAGCTTTTCTACAATAACTGTGTATCTTTTTTAAATGCAAAAAAAGTTAGTAATTTTAAGCACATAGGGCTTAAGAAATGGAAAATGGTCCTGAATTGGGTGATTGCTGACTTTGCATGTACAGCGCTGCTGTTAATCTCTCACCAACTTTCCCAACTTACCTGCCTCAAATATTCCTCAATATCTGTCTATATAGTATCCATACAGCTGTGTGTACATGCATGAAAAATTACCACACAATTACTGTTAATTATTACAATCATTCACAGATGTGTATTATATGATAGATACTACTCAGGAAATGTTCGCTGTTTTTTCCTTTTTTTCTTTTTTTTAAATTTTTAATATGGATCAACCCTGTGGAATGTATTGTTACTTCCATTCATAGATGAAGGAGTCTCAGGTCCGAAGAGTTTAAGGGAGGTACAGAGTAATGAATTAAATCTTGAGTCCACAGGCAGTGCTCAAAGAATAATGTAATACTCAATATGTCTAACTTTAAATGATTGCTTTGAAAACAAAGTTGTAGTAAATTTTGCCTTGTCCTGTACACATATCATTGTATTAATTTAAAAAACTTTATATAATCTCTCAAAAGTGAGAGCCACCTTCTACCTAGCAAAAGAGGCACTTTTTAGGGAAATGAGTCATTTCTCACACCAAAAATATTCTCTGTGTTATAAGATTTTCTTTTTACTTTAGAGCAAAATAATTTATCATCTTTCAGTGCCCATGCCTGGTATTGTTTATCTTATTACTATTTCTTCCCTGCAGGATTTATGTTTGGGAGATTTGACTATAAATAGTCACAATACCTATTCATTTATTTCAGCTTCTAGAAATTGGTGACACTTTGGATTTAGGCCCCAATTTAATTTATCAAGTGTTTTGCACTTATCCCACAATTTAACTTTCCTAGCACTCCATATCTTTTTTTTTTTTTCCTTTCATGTGTCAGCTGCTCTAGGGTAGAGATTAGTACTGTATATAATTTATTTGAAGGTAAAGAAATGAACAGACGCAGTATACCCAGAGTTATAACTCTGGAACTTAAAACTCACCGAATCTGGAGTTTCAAATAACTGTGGAGCCCAGTCAATCTACACATAGCAAATATCTCATCTCTCTATTTCACTACTTTTTCTCCTTTGTTATTCAAATGAATAAGAAATTTTTTCAATTTTTTCTCTTTACTTAAAGATCTAGAAAACCAAACATGTGGTCAAATTAAAAGAGCAAACTAAATAAAAGGATTCAAGTTGTGAGTAGGATTGAATCTCACCTTTCATGATCAAGCTAAGATTGTCAGATTGGTGATCATTTATGATAATAACTCAAGGGAGGAAAGATGAGACTGAAGGTCTCAGGCTCCACATTTCAGAGCTAAAGACAATATTGAAAATTCTTATTCCTCATCATGTAGGATTAGATGTGTTTATTAATGAAGGCAATTTTGGACTAATTAGGCATATTTTTTACAGAACAAAAAAATTAAGATCGGCAAAGCTTTCAAAGGTCAAATCTGTTTGCTTTCGTTTTGTACTAAATTCTTCTTATAATCTTTAAGATGCATATTTTTCCGTTCTCATTTCAAGGGCTTCAAGATAAGCAGCTGCCACCATTTCCCATTGAAAATTTATTTCATAATCCAACAGCTTAAGAAGTACATCTTCCTGTACTAAAGGCAAAATAATCATTTGTTTCATTTTGTTCTCTGACTCCCATTTCCACTCTTCATTGGACACTAGTTGAATTTCCGTGCTTGAAGTCTCACGGTTTTTGTGGCCAGAGGACTGCAGAAGAGTAGCCACAGCTGAAAAACAGACAGATTCAAATGGACAAATTCCATGGACACAATGCTGAAAACTGTATCTGCTGCTGCCTAACTACCGTTTCTAACAGTCTAGCTTGTAGCTCCAACTACCAAGAAATAAATATTTGTTGTCTGAGTTATTCCAATAGCCAGTTGTAGTATTCTGTTGTTTTTAGCAGTCTTTTCTCCTCACCTCTTAGTCATTGGAAAAGTGGTGCAGAATTGAACAATTTTAACAGGGAGTTGTTTACATTTTCTTGCTGAAATAGTTTTGAGGCCCTGCCTCATAATATTTATATATGTTTTCCTTTTTTACTTAATTGTGATTAGCATGCTATTACATTCCTTTTACTTTTCCCCAAGAATTTGCTTTTTCCTTCAATTGTTTGCACTGGTATCTTTTGAATTTCCTCCCTCTTATTTATTTTTTGGTATAAATAAAAATTGGTGCTACAGGGAGAACTTGATAAAGCTTTTTATTATGTTCCCTTTTGTCCAGCAGCAATCATGAGGCATAAAAAAAAGACTAAACATTTTGTCCGCAGTTACACAACAAAATAGGAGCAGAGCTTTCAATAAAAGTTTGAATTCTTAGTTTTCCACACTTTTAATAAAGGGCCAGGTCTCTTTCTATTATTTCTGTTGATTTTTTTCCTCTAAACCCTTCAGCATTTTTTCCTATGTTTTAATTTGAATTTTTTCCCTTAACTTTTTATGTTTGTTTGTTTGTGTTTTGAAATGTATTTCTGTTTCCACCCTCACTTCTTAGCACTTTAGTTTATGGCTGCTCTAGAACAAATCAACATTCTCTTAGTTCAGGAAAGTGGTAATTTCTCCTCCAGATATTTATTCTGTGATAGCTAGCTAAACCTAATCATATCCAGTATTGCCATATTTATAAAACATATCCCTTCTCTAGATTATTCAGAAAATTGTATTAAAAATATTGATGTTACCTGAAAAAAAATTCTAAACTTCAGGGATAAGAATTTTTATATATTCAAGTATTGCAAAAAAGCACAAAGGACTAGATTAATATATTTGTATATGTCTAAATTTTTTAAAATCCTTAGTATTACATGGCAATAATAAACATATTTGCAACAGATACAACTGAGAAATAATTAATTTCCTACATAGGCACATTATAATAATCAAAAATAAATGCATTAATGTCACAAAATAAAAATTGGGGAGGAGTATTGATAGGCAAGTTTCAAAAATAAGGGCCTATAAATGAGCAATAGTCATTTGAAAATGTATTTATTCTCATTTCTAATCAAAGGAAAAAAAATAGGCCATTGCTTTCACGGCCTATAGAATAACAAAGACTTTAATGGCAATTTAAATCTACTGAAGATGATATGACTACAAGTGATTTTAATTCCTTTAACACTTCTAAATTTTATGAATTTTCTGCAATTAATGTTACTTTTATAGTTTAAAAAATAAACATTTAAAAAATCTGTGTATATTCATTTCTTTTTTCCAAGCATAAGACATAACTAAGAAAGTATCTAAAGATTTTAATGTTTTTAAGTTAATTCTGTTAATATTTCCTAATTCCACAATATTTGAATTAAGCTAAATATATTTTTTCTTTGAAAGTAAGAATTAACAAAAGCAGAGGTTTTTTCCAAAGTTAATGACAGCCTACAGAAATATTTCACTGCCAGGATGGGAGAGTATTTACCCTGTGAGGGACTGTCTATAACACGGAAAATGCTCCCTCTGAAAGGTCAATCGCCTAAGCAAGTTTAACTGTATAATTGAACTTTGTGACATTGCCTGAGATGTTGAGGTAAAGTGCTCTAGAATTCTTCAAGTTTCAGGGGAATTGGATTTACCATACACTAAAAGGAAACTTGAAGATAAACAGTTTATCTACGATGATGTATTTTCTTCTTTAATGGGAAATACGTATTTTTTATCCATCGATATAAAATCATTAAAGTTCATCTTAGTATAAACAATTTTCAAGTTTTTAGGAAAGATCTTTCAAAGTTGATCCCTTAGAGAAGCACAGGATGAGATTCAAGCAGGACTTTGAGTATTCACTGATATTACCTCATTATCCCTTGTAATAACTCTCTGAGGTAGGTACGTCAAATTATCCATTTTACAAAACAGGAAGAAATCAAGACACACTAAGGCTAATTAATGGCCCTGCATGAGTTGAGTCTAGGCAGTTAGGGCTGTGAAGAGCATACTCATGACCTGAAATCTATACCACCTCCACATTTCTCTTCAGTTATCATGACCCTGTTTCCCAACAGTTGGCTCCTAACTTCTTTTGGTTGGCAAAAACAGAGGGTTTGGGCTTTAAAGTCTAACTTGGATTGAACGTCTTATCGACTATTGTGTTCTTAAATAAGTTATTTCTTCCCCTGTAAAATGGGGGAAAGTAAAAGTTACAGCTAGTTAAAGCAAATATTTCCAGTATTACCATATTTATAAAATATACCTCTTCTCTCTATTATTCCGTAAATTGTGTTAGAAATATTGATAAGCTATCTTAGAGAATCACTATGAAGATGAATTGAGATACCATATGTGAAAGTACTCAGAACAGTGCTTGGCAAATAATAGATGTTTAATAAATATTCGTTTCCTTTCTTCCTTCCTTTGCCAGACAAAAGTCGGGCTTTCTTACAAAGTCAGTTTACATGAAAATGATTCCAAGATTCTCATCTTACCATAGGACCCTTAGCCTATTTACCCACTAAATCAAATGGACCTTGGACATGGGATCTCAGAGGGATTTAATCCCCCAGGTTTGAGCAGGGTGTGCTATAGGAGTCAAAATCAGAGGTTGATATAACCTGATGTTATAGATTCTCTCTTTTCTGGATTTGGACAGATTTTTCACAGTCTTGAATCTTCTAAGATTTTTGCTTCTTTCTCATCTCTCTTCTATGTAACCTCCTCCCCAATTCCAAAATACTGTTTCACACAACTGAACTCTGACTAAAATTGTTTATATGTCATTTTTCAAAGATGCTTTATCATTTGCTGATCCTACACTTTTTCTGTTATCAGAGTTTCTCTCTGAAACGCCCTCTACCAAAAATATCCCTATTGAACTTTCAGCCCCCCTCAAATGCACTTTCACACATCTACTCTGATTGCTCCCAGTGGAAGATTTTGACTTCTACTGGACCACTGTAGCCTGAGTATCTCCTGTGGAAAGGAACACAGGCATTTTTGTTTTTAGGGCCTAAAAATTGCCTGGGGAATAGTGGTTTATAATGACATCTGATTAGCAATCCCTTAAACAGCTTTTTCCAACTCCTTACTAAAAAATCTCTGAACTGGCCAAAGCCAATTTCTCACAAATACACTAAAAACTAAGGCCAATAAACAATGCATTATCAGAATCAGGAAGGAAATTCTAATAATTTTAAGGCCAGAAAACTGGATTGAGAAACTTTAAAAACTGCTTTCCCACTAAGAATAGATTAAAGTTCTTGGCCTGAAAGTAGAAGCACCCTTTGTTCCTAGTCAACTGTTTGCCTTCTACTCAGAAATACAAGAGCACCAGCAACCAGCAACCAAAAAAAAAAGGAAAAAAGCAAACATCCCTCTGCCTCTAGTGTGTAGATGATATTTTATGAGGTCGCCTAAATACTATCCTTTAATTCCTACCCCAGTGATGCAAAAGACTTTAAAATAATAATAGGATAAGAACATTCCAAAAATATATAGGGAGAGAAGGTACGGCAATAATAATATTTTTAAAGTCAGTGGTGTGGCCAAGCATAAAATTAAGAGGAAGAGGAAAGAAAATAATCTACACTGATAAAGTTTGCAGTGAAGATATAATAGTTATGATTCTCTTTGTGTCAAATAACACAATAGTTGAGAAATGACATTACATATCAAACTTATGGGATGGAGCCAAAGCTCCAACCAGAAGTAGATTCAGAGGAATAAACAACAAACTTTTTGTTCATTGGATTTTTTTTCCTTTGGTATATTCTAATAATTTTCTATTGTTTAAAATTAAGCAAGAGCCACGTGACTATTTCCTGATGTAGGACTCCATAATAAACACGTAGACACCACTCAGAGGAAATAATTTGTCTGGCCTGGTATCTAGTCTCACCACTTTTACTCTCATTTGTTTTGACCTGTTGCTTCCTGTTCCCCACTTCCTTGGTATAACATCTGGCACCGCATTTAGGCTCCTAATGTACACCTAAATCCCTTTTAAATTTAAAAATTCTGTGAACACCAACTCTGATACTGATTCTTAATCCCTCACATGTTGGCTCCACACAGCTAAAGTCCCTGGTAAGAGTCACTCCTTCTACCCGGGACCCAAAGAACCTACATAAATAGGAAATGTCCCCATCTCACATCCCAACAAGAGCAGGGAAATTACAGAGGGAAGACAAATTGTAACGCAGCTTAAGAATATGTGATCCCTACTGTGCCTTATAGGTCTATCACAGAGTGAAATGAATACATGCATAAATATGCAGAATACAGAAACTGTCTTCTAGGGATTCACTCAGAAGTTTAAAAAAAAAAAACCCTACATTTTAAACTTTAAAATTCTATTTCGCTGGCAATAATAATCTGAACTAAAATAAAGAGATCATTTGTTTTTTCCTGAGCATCCTGTCTCCAAGAAAATCATGAGTACAATATTTTGATTAGAGAAAACATTAGGTGGCTATAGGATTTACATCCTGGACCCTCAGACAAATGTCTCAATAAAAGTTGATTTTATTTTATTTTATCTGACTTCTCAATCCAAAAGTGATGTTTACTTTTCCTCAATCTTTCAACTTAGTATTACTAGCCATCCTATTGTTTCAGTAGCAAGTATATCCATTAATAAATTATTGCACTTTCTCGATTCAGAATTATTTCCAACACCAAAGTTATCAGTTTTCTGTAAGAGAAGCATGGATAGTTGCTAAACTCAACTATGGCACCATGAGAGAAAAGATATTTGGCCTTGTTCTTGTGAAAGTTCTCACTGTATTGTGTGCATGTAAAAATGGACAGATTTGTTCAATCAAAGTAATTCATGTGGTGCTCAAGCCTAATGTCATTCTTCTCCAATGCAGGCGAGGATCCAACGTATCTCTGACCTTGGACATGAGCAGCTTGGGGAATGTTGAGCCCTTTGTGACTATAACAACCCCTCGGGAGAAGGTAGCGATGGAGTACCTGCAGTCAGCCAGCCGGATTCTCACAAGGTCACAGCTGAGGGATGTCGTGGCAAGTTCACATTTACTCCAGAGTGAATTTATGGTGAGCCTACTGCTATTACTCACTCTTCAGTAGGTGTATTGATATTCCAGGACTAGAGACACTTAATGAAATGACAGTGCCCTACCCACAAGTGGTCTGTAGTAAACAAATGGCTACAGTTCAAAAGGTTAAGTGCAATGGGTTTAGGCCCATCCTCAGTCTCACCAGCTATTTCTAAGTGTCTAATCTAGACTGTACTAGCTAAATTGAGGCAGAGTGTGCAAGAGTTTGCCAAGTAAAAAAGGGGCCAGAAGGCTCTAGGCAGGAGAGGAGCATTCCAAGAAGAAGAGTTTGCTCTCACTGCAGAATTACATTGTTCAGTCTGACTGGAACATTGAAATCAAGTTGGGGACTAAGAAAGGTTGAGTATATGAGGTATGAAAGAAACATGGATTTCAAAACATATTGAGGAGTTTGGACTTTGTCATACGTTTTAGAAGCATCTCTCTGTGTGCAATGGGGTAGCAACTACAAGGGAGCAGTTCGGAGTCCTTATAGATAATCCTGTGATACTCTGATGGTGGCCTAAACTAAGATGGTGGCACTGAGAAGGGAGAGACTCTCTAGGCATCTATAAGAAGTGAACATCGGTTGGATGAGGCAACCAAGGGCAAAGATGTCAGAGATAATGTCCCAATTTCTGACTTAAGAAACATGGTTAGGGTGGTGTCCTTTAATGAAATAAGGAAGACAAAGTATGGCAAAAAATGATGGTGAGTTCTATTTTAGACCCACAAGTACTGCTGGTAATAGTTTAATTCATGAAAGTATGCTTACCCAGAGAGCACTAAATCAGATTAGGCCTTTTGCTGGCCATGAAAATGTCAATTTTTATAGATCATCTTACTTCTTAAATCAGTTACGCATCTTCAGCCATACAGCTGTTAAGAATGATAAATTGACCCTTCTAGGGTTTATTCATTTATTTGTAACCACCCTAAAAGTGAGAGATTCAGCAATGTTAGATATTATTAACTCCATCAACTGTTTTTAAGTGTTCAAAGTAAAATACAGACATGAAGGTTTTTTTAAATTAGGCTATAGAGACTTAAAGAGAACCAGTCAACAATCACACAGCTAGCCAACAGGGCAGCTAGTATTCTTTTCTAGAATTGCAGGTAGTGATTTGTTCAGTGAAATAAGTCCTTAACATAGCCTGCATCCTTATAAGGAAGGATAAGGGCAACGTGGAGTACTGGGAGAGGGGATGGTGGAATATGACAAATTGTCAGTGTCAGAAAGTAAGATGTGAGAAGAAGGAGCAGGGAAGGGAATTGTTCACTTAGTAATTTTTGCCAAAGCAGACTGACTTGTTTGAAATTCCAAACTTGAACAATACAAACTTCCACAATTTTGCTTATTTCAAAATTTCACAATTTTGCTTATTTTGGTATTTTAAGCTGAGAAGTTGAAATATTTCATTGGAGCAGAAAATAAGGATGATTATTATAAATATCAAAATAGCACAAGCTTACAAAATGATGTTTAAAAAGTAAGCTACTTCTTTCTGCAAACCAAATCACAAACCCATAATATAGTCTGGCCTTACTCAAATTTTCAGATTGTCTGAAAACTACACTTTAAATTAATTTAGAGATAAGTTCTTTCATCTTAATGAATATTAGACTATTAGTGAGTTATAGTTTCCACTGGAGAAAGTTTAAATGATAAAAATATTTTATGTAATCTAAAGATTTAATAGCTATCAGCCATTAAATGTTATTTTATTCCATATTAATTTTAGCTAAATAATCTTATACAGAATTTTAAATAAGAGAGAAAATTATTTTATATAATCAAATCATCAGGTAATTGTTTGGACCTTTTTAAAAACTTTGGCTCATTTTTCTTTGTCCCAATCAGCTACAAATGCTCACCTTTTTAGGTCTAATGAATTTCTATAGAACCATTTCTGTTCTAATTTTTCCCTCATCGATCAGTTAAGGCACATGACATCTATTCTGACTGAATAAGAATATTTGTATTCCTAATTGGGAGACAACAGTGTTTGATGCACTTTACTAAAATATTGCATTTATGACCACAAATGGAATTGGAGCCCAATTCAACTCCTTAATACAAAATGTCCTCACAATAAAAAGTCCTTTATATTTACCATATTTGGGAGGGAAGTTTCAATAATTCTAAAAGAGGCATAATTAATGTTAAAAGGGAATCCATGATAATGAAATTTTTGTTGCTAAACTTACATAAAGATTTGAAAATAACTGAACAATACTGAAAATTGTACATATTTTCCACCCACCTGTTAATATATTTTCAACAATTATGTCAGAACAGGAGTGTAGAAACCTAATCAAAGTTTCATATGTCTCTTTAGTAAGAACACATAAAATGATACTCTCTAACATACAGGAATATTTCTTAGAAGTCAGCTTGTCAGGGTGTAGCCAATGTGTTTATTAAAGGAAAGGCGTGCGTCAACCAGAAGTGGGAGTCTGCTATTTTATAACTGACTTTGAAGTTCAATGAACTGTGGAGCAGATAGCCCTCTGTGAGGATTTTCCTCATGGCAACATTGGATACACAGATTTGATATCATTTATTTTCTAGGAAATACCAATGAACTTTGTGGATCCCAAAGAAATTGATATTCCGCGGCATGGAACTAAAAATCGCTATAAGACCATTTTGCCAAGTAAGTTTCTTAAATTGAAATGTTTGCATTATAAAGCATTATCTTTCCCCATTCATGCCTATAACACCCCTTCCTTTTCTCGTGATAGCCACATACACACCAAATTTGGAGCTGCAAATACATCTAGAATAGTGCCTCATTTAGGGTCAACTGATTTTTGACGAGGGTGTCAATCAATCAATGGGCAAAGTATAGTTTTCTCAATGAACAGTTCTAGAACAAGTATATGTCCACATACAAAAGAAAGAAATCGGATCCTTACGTAACACCATATCCACAAATTAACTTAAAATGGATCAAAGATCTAAAAATAAGAGATAAAACAAAAAGATCTGGGTGCAAGGGTGGTTCAGTGGCAGAATGCTCACCTTCCATGTGGGAGACCAAAAAAAAAGAAAAGAAAAACCTATAAAAATTTTAGAAGAAAGCATAAGTTTACATCTTTGTGACTTGGGAGTAGGTATGTTTTATTAAATATGGAACCAAAACAAAAGCAACCAAAGAAAATTAGATAAATTGTACTTCATCAAAATTAAAAATTTCTGTGCTTCAAAAGCCACCATAAAGAAAGTAAAAAGATAGCTCATAGTATGGGAGACAATATTTGCAAGCCATATACCTGGTAATTAAAAAAAAATAAAGATGAGTGTGGAGGGGAAGTAGTGAAATTGGAACCCATATACATTGCTAGGGATATATTACGTTGTACTAATTTGGAGAATAACCTGGCAGCTCCTCAAAAAGTAAATCGTAGAGTTACTATAAGATCCAGATATTCAACTACTTAGGTATATACCTATGAGAACTGAAAATATATGTCCAAACGAAAATTTGTACACAGATGTTCATAGCAGCCTTATTCCTAATAGTCAAAAGTCAGGAAACAACCAAAACAACCATCAGTAGATGAATGGATCAATAAACTGTAATACATGCATATAGTGCAATATATTTGATCGTAAAAAAGGGATGACATATTGATATATACTACAATATGAACAAATCTTGAAACATTATGCCAAGCAAAAGAAGGTTGTATGACCTCTTATTGTATGATTTCATTTATATAAAATGCTCACATGGGCAAATCTATACAGGCAAAATAGCCTGGTGGTTGCTTAGTGACTGCTAAAGAGTATGGGATTTCTTTTGGGGTGATGAAAATATTGTAAAATTGATTGTGATAATGATTGCAATATTTAGTGAATATGCTAAAAACCGTTGAATGGTGTACCTTAAATGGATGAATAGTACGATATATAAATTATATTTCAATAAAACTTTTATAAGAAAAAACAAAATTTATGCTGCATAAGTATCATCTTGAGTCCTTTCTCAAAACACGGAGTCCTGTACCCCACCGCCAGGGGTTCTGTTTCAGTAGGCCTGCTATTGGACCCTGGAAGCTGTACTTTTACAAACACCCCAGGTGATTCTGATGCAGATGATACCAGACTTTGAGAAACATTGCTATGGGCTGTGTGAAAGTTAAATTTAGTACTATCAAATTTATTGATATCAAGCAATGAGCTGGATGCCAGGGACTACAAGAAATAATCAAATAATCAGGAACAAGGAATAGTCTTATAAGATCAAAGAACTCTTGGACCAGAGAGGAGAGATATGTAAACAAGCAATTACATGTCTTCAGTGTAATAAAAACCATAATAGAGATATGACCCAAATAGTGTCGGAGCATAGAAAGGACTGAGCAATTAATTCTGCCTCAGAAAAAGGCAAAAATACCTCAGAGAGGAAGTAATATTTTCAGTCACTAAACAAACAACAGATGTAATTGGGATTTTGGCAAAACCCATAAACCTCTCACTGCAATAGCTCTGGGAAGATGGGGCCACAAGAGCTTTAATAAAGTCTTGACACTGAAGTCATAGAGTCTTTGATTCCATCCAGTAAGTCACTCAGAAAACACTAAATTCTCTCCATATTTATGATAATAGCAATAACATTAAAAAGAAGTAATTAAAGGAGTACCGTTAATGTTGTCCCTGGGGAAGCAAAGACCGTCTATGGGCTTTCCTTTCCCATGGAATTAGAAATGCATCATTAAAATCATTTCACTATCACATTTGTTAACTGGCCTGTTTAGTTAAATCTATTTACCTGCGATATAGCCACTGTTGAAAGATATTTTATGGCTGCAACTGGCTGAAAGGGGTGAAAGCACTGTGCAACAGAACTTTCCCGTCCTCTCTCTCTCTCTCTTTCTGTCAAAATTTAACCTAAAATTTACCAAACATAGACAGAGCATATGCATCCGTCCAAATTAGTATATCTACCCGAACCCTCAGCTAATCTCACAAGGATTTGAAATTATTTGGATTACCTTTAAAGTTCAGCCTTCTCTATTTCCTGCCCAGATGATATCAGACAACTGCTCATAGTCCTGTGTCAGCTTTTCCATTCCCAGAACTGGGTGGACTCTTGAACCAGGGCACCTGTGCTGACAACTGATGTTTGTAAATGATGGATTTTCTGTTGAAAATGTCTGTAGCTAGAATGTTCCACCCTCCCCCTGTGGCGCAAATAGTAATTTAGGAAACAGAGCCTGGAAAAGTCACACCGTTGGTTGAAAACGCATCATAAAACCCTGGAGTGAGTGAATATGCAAAGGCATTCTTTAGGGTTTATTTTATTCTGCAATATGAGGTAAGTTTGGAGACATTACATAAAATGATGATTAGCAAATGATCAAGAGATTAAATATTATGATTTTTTTTTTGGTGTTTTAAACTACTGCCAACTCCTCTCAAGTTTAAAAGTTTGCCACCTTGTACAAAATAGTGAGGTGTAGAGGATGTTTTGCAGTAGGTACATGGATGGCCAGGAACCAGTTACATTATAGTTGCTTCATTTAGGACAATGTCAGCCTGGCTCAGAACGCTCCAAATGATAGATTAAAATGTTGAGGTCATTATTTCAGTTTGCCAAAACAGCTGAAATGCGGTGTACCAGAAATGGGCTGGCTTTTAACAATGGGAATTTATTAGTTTGCAAACCTACTGTTCTTAGACCATGAAAATGTCCAAATGTAGCCATCAAGACAATACCTTCTTCCTGAAGAAAGCCTACCAGTGATCCAGGACTCCTGTCACATGGCGAGACACATGGCAGTGTCCACTGATTTCTCCCTTCTCTTCTGGGTTTTGCTGGTTCAAGCTTCTGGCTTTGTTCACTTCCTCTCTGTTTCTGTTGCTTTCTCTTTGTGGACTGTGTGTGTCCTTCTCTCTCAGGTTCTGGCTGTTTCTCTCTATCTTTTATCCTCCTATGAAGGACTCCACTGAGAGAATTAAGACCCGCTCCCCAGGGTACCCCTCAGCTGACATAACATAATCAAAAGTTTCTACCTAAAATAGGTCTACACCGACAGGAATGGATTCACTTTAAGAACATGAACTTTTCTAGGGTCCATTTAGCTTCAAACCATTAAAGTCATTTTCATATAAAAAATGTTGCAATATAAACAAATATTAGTGATAAAAATATGTCTAAGTTCTAGATGACAAAATAAATGGGGAACTACTTCAGTATGAAATTATTTGTATAATAATGGAGTATAAACAAGATAAATTTATGTACATTTCTTCTACGCAGTCACCTAATTTATTCAAATATAAAACAGTGTAGACACAATTAAAGGAACCCTATTTAATCTGGCCGTCATTTCACATTTTAAAATTTAGTGATGTTTCCTACCTAACTTCCAATTCCTATTTTATATTCATTGCCTAGTACAGTGCACATATTCAAATAAATGAGCCTAGTCGTTAAAGCAACAAGTTGTGTAGATAAAATGAGATATTAGGGTCAGACCTGATTTCCTCTCCTAGAGAATGCATATGCAAATTTGGCAGACTAGTTAATCTTCCTATGCCATCCTTTCCTCATCCCATAAAAATACTGATAATAATAGTATCTGACAGAGCTGTTGGGAGAATTAAACAATAGTATCTTTACAGCTTTATACTATATTTAACTATATAGGTTTTTCACTTATAACTTCTATTTTCTCTTATAATTTTCAGAAGGTTCTTCAAAAATGAGTTTCCATATAATCATATTCCTGCATTGACAAGTTTGTGCTGTCCGCTAGAACTCTCTATCACAAAGGAAATGCTCTACTTCTCCAATATGGTAACCACTGGCCATATTGGCAGTTGAGCACTTGAAACGTGGGTTGTACAGCTGAGGAACTTATTTTGTATTTAATTTTTATTTTAATTAACTTAAGTATAATTAACCACATATACCTAGTGGCTACCATATTGGATAGTCCAAACCTACATGCTTCTCTATCTTCTGCAACCAATTTGAAGATGACGCCCAGTCATCTCGGCCAGTCCCTCCCTTCCCTTCCATTTCCCACTTATTTTTCACTTGTCTGTGAAATCTATCCCATTCCTCTCATCCTGCCTTTGCCCATCGCTAGCCATGGCATTCTTTCCATTCATGTCATCACTTCTTGACTTCAAACCTCAAACCTATTTCTTCCTGGGTTTGAGATATTGTAAGCGCTGAATAGCCCTTGACAAAATCTGATAGGATGACCATCAGGATCCAGAAACCATTTCATCTGTTAAGCACATGCCTTGAATGTATTTTAAGGAGACCAGAGTAGAGATATTGATATCTTACTCTCTAAAATATAGATATAGATATTTAAGTATAGATATCTATTAAATATAGATATTTAAACTAGATCTGTAACTGTTCAATAATTTGAAGTTGTTGAGAGGAAAGAAGAGATAGGGAAATAGAAAGGAAGAAAGAGAAAGAGAAGGGAAAGAGAAAAAAAGACAATGGTAAGAAAGAAGGAAGAAGAGTGGTCAGTGCTCAAGGAATATTGGCAATTGTTATTGATACTGTACAGATGATCATAAATAGTACGTTAAATATTTATCATATAATCCAGAAATCTCTTTTATGAAAAAAAATCACAGTGACTTGGCTATTATTAGACTTTAAAATGTTCATAACGTGAATAAAATTGTTAACAACATTAACAAAAATAATGATGAGGATAATAACAATGATGACAAACTTTTTTTTAATACTTGGCAGTTACATTTATTAGCCCATGCTAATATGTTAAGAAGGCTTGGTTGATACCCTACATTTTCCCCAACTCTGTCATATGTTGTATTTTTGCTTTTTTAAAAAAAGGATTTGGAAACCTCTAAATACTTAGAAAGCACTATAAATTTATAATTTCCACACATAAACTTAATTTAGCTAGTCAGGGAACCTGCCTATAAGCAATTTTCAGGGTAGAGTTCCCAGATATCATATACATCATAGATGTTATGAAAACTAAAGGAAATGGGACTCTTTTCAAGTCTAATTGGTTTAGGTTGTTTCTGGAAACTTCTAATAATCTGTGGATACTGGAAAGGAATGAAAGTTTTCCTGTCCTCTTTGCTAAAAAAAGTAGAAAGAATCTAGAAAGTCAAAACCAGTATTTAAACTCTTCCTAGTGGAAATTAATTCTGAAATTAAACGCTTGGAGAGCCACATTCCAAACAAAAATCTAAAGAATACAAAAGTTAATAAACAGGGTGGTGCGATGGTGGCTCAGTGGCGGATTTCTCATCTACCATGCTGGACACCCGGGTTCAATTCCCAGTGCCTGCCCATGCAAAAAAAAAAAAAAGAGAGAGAGTTAATAAAATATAATGTTTGCCCTCAAGCGGCTCACCATAATCCATTGAGGACAGGTGGAAATGAAAGCTCCTAAAATACAAGATGAAAATTACTAAAATGACACTCAAGGAGCCCAAGCAGAGGATTAAGTGCCTAATTCTGCCTAGGAAAGTCAAGAAAGGCTTCAGAAAGCAAATAATTCTTAAACTGAGCCCTGAAGAATGAGGAAGACTTTGCTTTGTAGAAAGAGTAGAGGAAACAACATATGCAAAAACATAGAATCTGCAAGAGCATGGAATATTGGGGAATTTTTCCCAGATCATATTCCTAGACCACATGATATGCATGGAAGATAGGCATGATGAGGCCATGGGAAGAGGTAGTTAAAGCTCTGCTGTCCCTTCCAAGGTAAGGAACTTGGATTTCAGACTCTAGACCCGACCCTGCAATAGAACAGCCACCAGCCTATGTGGCTATGTAAAGTCAAATTTAAATTAATAAATATTAAACAACATTAAAGCTTCAGTTCCCTCTTTCCATGTTAGCCACATTTTAAGCATTCAGTAGGCACTTATAGCACAACACTAGCTTAGTTATAGAATATTTCCATCATTGCAGAAAGTTCTATTAGGCAGTGCTGCTCTAGGCTATTTTAGTTGTCAATTAGTGGTCATAATAAAAAGAGCTCAGTGGACAGATAAGTTTAGAAATACTTTGTACTATATTTTGAACTTCATAAAGTACATTAGCATAATGAAGAGCCTAAGAAATCCTGCTGTAAAAAGACTGGTTCAACTTTGTTTAATCTAGTGAATCCATATTTATTTGATTAGTGACCTCCGCTTTTTTAAGATGTCTACATTTGCATGCCATGGAAGTAATGACTCACAGATAATAGTTTAGGAAATACTGCTATGGTCGATTTGGAAACGCATATTGCATGTAGGCAAGGAAAGCATGTGATCAGATATCATTTTACAAAGATTGTCTTGGTAGCTATGAGAAGAATGGATTCGAAAGAAGCAAGAGTGAAGGTAAGGAGACCAGATAGGATGCTCGGATGCTAGTGTAAGAAGGTAGCCACGGGAATAGGGAGACAAGACAACCCCAGAGCATTTTAGGTGGCAGAACAAACATTATATAATGAATGATTGCACGTGGGAGATGAGCTCAATAGGACATCTAGTTTTCAAACTAGGCTCTGAAGTGATGGTACTACACCAAATAGTAGCAGTGGGCCTCAAAATGCATGTGGGGCATGTGGCATTTGACAAACCTGTGGTACACCAGAAGGTAATAACAAATAGAAAAACATGGCCTGTAAATGAGGAGAGCAGGATGGTCTAAGATATATATATATCTGGGAGTCTTCAGGATTTATGTAATAGTTAAAGTCGTAGAAATGAATGAAACCACCCAACAAGGCAGTTGAAAAGAAGCCAGTAAAGCGGTAGCAGGAAAACCATAGTCTAAATGAAGACACAATGCCAAGAAAGATATTATGGTTAACAGCTTTTGAATGTCACAGTGGTTCAAGAAAAAAAAAATACTGCAAAGGGACCAGTGGGTTTGGCAACAATAAGGTCAGTGGTGGGTCTCTGCAGGATGCTAGGGCTGAAATTGATCGTTGCTATTTGAGGAGGTTTGGATTGTAGATGAGGAGGTTGAAACAGTGAGTATGCTAAACTCAGACGTTCACCTGTGTAGTGAAGGAGAGCAATGGAACAATTACTAAGAGAGGAATGCATAGTTCTGACTTTAAAAGATGGACCAGACCATTTAAATCAATGCCGTAGATATTTATTGAGTATCTATTATATATAAGGCACTGATTAGTCAGGGTTCTCTAGAGAAACAGAACCAACAGGAGATATCTGTAAATATGAGCTCTATAAAGGTGTCTCACACAACCGTGGGATTGGAAGAGTTCAAACTCCGTAGGACAGGCTGTGAAGCTGGCAGCTCCGATGAAGAGTCTGGATGAATTCCACAGGAGAGGCTCGCTGGCTAAAGAAGCAGTGAAAAAGTCTCTCTTCTCCCTTAAAATGGTCTTCAACTGCTTGAATTATCTCAGTGGTGGGAGACATGCCTTAGTTGATCACAGACGTAATCAGCCAGAGATGCAATCAACTGACTGATGAGTTAATACACCAAACTTCTGGTTTATCAACCTGCCATGAAATACCCTTGCAGCCATGTCAGGCCAGTGCTTGCCTGACCAGACAATTGGGCATCATCACTTGGCCAAGTTGACACTAACCATCACAGGCACTGTCTAGACACTGTCTTAGAGAGATGGTGGGAGTGAAAAAAAAAAATCCCCCATCCCTGCACTCAAGAGGCTCAGAGTTAGGTTAAAGAAATCATGAGGTAATGGTCTAATCTTAACTCTTTTATATAAATATTGTTAAAAACAACTACCAGATTTCCTACAACACTGTGGCCCATGAAGAAACTTTAAACTTTATGGAAAATGGTTTTAGTATTCTAGAACAATGTTGCTAGTCCTAAAATAATCTACCCAATATCAGCTACCCAGGCTCTCAGTGAATTGAATAAACTGCTACATATGGTAACTGATAACAGCTTCCTCCAAAAAGTGAAAGGGGATTCAGGCCAAACCATGTGTTTGCAGTAGGACCGGCCAGAAGGAGTAAGTGTAACAGATAATTAAGACTTAATCCAGACTAACTCATCACTAAAATTGTTGTAGTGGTATTATCATGGCACTTAATTTTAGACTAAAGGAAATACCTTTTGCTATATTGCCTTTAAAATTGTCCTTTATCAGTCTTGATATTAATTGGACTCACAGAGCTCTGACTCTCAGAAACACTGAATTTGACTTCTGAAAATGCACAAAACCTAGATGTGCAGGACACAACAACTCTATTTAATGCCTCCTTAGGCAGAACTGGTTTGTTATAATGCTATTCACTTCTGAAATATTTTTTCCAAAATATATAAATGCAAGAAAAATAACATTGGCTTAAGCAATGTATCTCTTTCTATATATATAGAAAAAATATATATAGAAATATAGCATATATATATGCTGCCAGGGCTGATATAGTGAACTTGCCATGTTATATTTGCTCCACCGTCCCCAGAGCGTTACCTTTCTTCGAGTGTCCTGAATCACTGGCAGCAAGATGGAGTAAGAAGTAGTAAAAGGAGAGCACTGTGCCTTCCTTTAATTCCATGATAGAAAACGTGCACACATCAATTCCTCTCACATGTCACAAGTGAGAACTTAGTCACAAGGCCACAATTATTTGCAAGGGATACTAAAATAGGAAGTGTTAGGCTGTGTGTCCCACCAAGTTCCTGGCCAGAACCTGGGGTCCTGTTACTAAAGAAGGAGATGGTGAATACTAGTAGACAGCTGGCTTTTAATATCCCAACATGCATCTGTGTGTGTGTGTGTGTGTGTGTGTGTGCATGGGGGCCACTCGTGCTATTGTATACCACAGCCAATGACAGCTGAAGTGCAGATGGCACTGTACAATCTCGGCAATAAGCTTAGAGGCACTTTGCAGCCAAAGGCTCCCAGCAGGGAGCCCTCCACCATGCTATCCCTGGAGAAGTGCATTCAGCAAGTGCTGTTTATTCCATCGTGGCTTCCGGTTTTACCCATTTATTTTATGTTCTGCATAAATCAATCCATAATGCTGGCAAAAGATGTGCAAAGAAACAGTAGAAGAATTCACTTTGAGTGTTAAAATGCAACTCCACAGGGGTTCAAGTCTCCTGGGAGGAAAAGGATGAGGAAAATCCTTTTACATTATGAAGAACGTGATAAGCTTTCTGCAACCCGGCAGTTTTTCCCAATAGGAGTAGATTTAGTTTTGGGGTTCCTCAGGCTTATACAATTTGGGAGACACTCTTTTTTAAAAAAAACAAATACAGCACTATGAATACAAAATTAGGCACAAGGATGGTGGAGTTACACAGAGAAGGTAGGGTTTAACAAACGAGTATGATTGCTGAATCATTACATTGACATTTCTTTTTGTCTCTGGTATGTTCAAGCAGCTAGAAGTAAAAATCTAAAATTGTGGAATTGTAAACCACACCAAACTCTGAAATCTGCTCTACAAGTAATTGTTGCAATATGTTTTGAAATTTCTTGCTTTCTTGTATATATGTTATTTTTCACAAAAAAAAGATTTAAAAAGTCAGTTGTGATGACAAATGCGCAGCTATATGATGATATTGTGAGCCATTTATTGTATGCGTTGGATAAGCGCATGGTATGGGAGTATATAATATATATCAATAAAAAATAAAAGAAACTTCTACTAAAAAAAAATTAAGCATAGGGTAAATACTCACTATCCAAGTGAGTATAAATCTACCCCTGACCGACAGTTGTGGAAAGATAGAGATTTGTCATGACTTCAAGAGATTTGGGAGATAAGGGGTGGGGGTGGAGTGGAAAGAGTGTTTTTGTATGTTTCCTGCCAACCCGAATCCCTATAAGGTCTACATATGAGACTTCCGTAAGATAATGCGGACTTTGCAACATTCCCAGGCCCTGTCCTCTGCTCTGAAAAGCCTCATAGTGTACTGGCTGCATATACTTTGTTTCAAGACACTTGCTCCCAAGTCCTAATGTCCTAATGAAAGTTCAAGGCCCAGGATTCCAGGAGCATCCCATGTTGCTGCGCCTGGTACCAGAACCCCCATTCACAGTCAGATCACATCTATATTACTCAAACAGTCCCTGTCCCCGTTCCACTCTAATTATCTTTGCAGTCACCCTACCTCTTTTAGGGTCATCCAAAAGGACACATTACGTGGTTAATGCAGAATTTTTGGGTTCCCATTGGATAAGGGCTGCCTCTATGAACAAGATCTTTGAGGACTACCTGAGGGTCTTCTGACTAATTTCTAGAATTTATTAATGTCTTCTGGATTCTATAATTTCCCATCTGGCATGACCAGAAACTACCTGTGGCTTATAAAATCTCAAGACACTTTGATCTTTACATCTCACGCTAAGGCTATAGGTAGAATTAGCTTTCTCTTGCCAAAACCAGATTCCTCATAGATCAAATCAGCTCTAGCCATTTCCAGATGGAAACTCATATTATTACTAAGATAAATATGTATTATCTTCATTTCAAATCTCCTAGTGACTGATGGTCAAAATCTTACTATATTTTTAAACAGTTTTATTAACATGGCATACAATCTGTCAAAATATTGCTATATATTTTCAACATTATCTTTGGTAATAACATTGGTTTTAGCTCCAAGCTTGATACATCTGGCTTTAAATCTTTGTTTCACCTCCTGCTAACTATGACATTGGTTGAGTTACTTAACTTCTCTGTTGCCTCCATTTCCTAATCTATATAAAGAGAATATTAATTGTGCCCACCTTATAGAATTAAGATGACTTGTGTGACATCAGGTATAAATTGCTGCTGGCTCCTCTATCTCTGGCAAATATCAAGCCCTCAAGATTGCAATGATAATGACAAAGATGATGGTGAGGATGAGGCTCCCATGTTTCATGACTGCATCCCTATTGGTCCCCATATTAAACAACTATTTCTGTATAGCAAATTACCCCAAAATCTAAAGACTTAAAATAATAAGTACTATTTATATTTCATCAATTTCGTGGGCCATTAATTGGGGATTGGCTTAGTTGGATGGTTCTGGCTCCGGGATTCTCACAAATTACACTGGAGATGATGCAATTGGGGATGCAGTCATCTGAAGGCTCGACTGGCACTGAAGGATGTGTTTTTGAGAAGCTTCACTTTATGCCTGTTGGCAGGAGACCTCAGTTCCTCATCAGGTGGACTTCTTCACAGGGCTGCGTGAGTGCCCTCAAGACCTGGCAGTTAACTTACCCCAGAGCAACAGTCTCAAGAAAGAGAGTACAAGGAGAAAGCTGTGATGCCTTTCTGCCCTAATCACACACCATAATTTCCTCCATATTCTATTCATGAAGTTCAACCCATGCTCAAGGAAGGGAAATTAATCTCCACCTTTTAGGAGGAGTGTTAAAGAATTTATGGCTATGCTTGCAAGCTACCAGTGTCTCCATGGATTGGTTAGTCCTTTTCTCAAATTGTTATTTAATACCAATTAATGAATTCGTCTCATCCATCTTGGGAAATCATGCGGTCTGATAGGACATAGCTGGAGGGGCAAGGTCAGGTTGGAACCTGAAGTTCTAGATGAGATGAGGTAGTGAAATAAGAAGAAATGATTCACCTTCTGAAAGCAAAGCTGAGAGGCAGCATTGGGGAAGCCTGATACAAATTCCAAATCCAAAGAAGAGAAGATGCACAAGTTAGAAATGGGGTCAAGACTGTGTGATTGTGAAAACCTTATGTCTGATGAATCTTTTGTCTACCTTATGGACAGATGAGTAAAACATATGGGTTAAAAATAAATAAATAATAGGAGGAACAAATGTCAAAATAAATTTAGTAGATTGGAATGCTAGTGATCAATGAAAGGGATCACTAAGTGGTATGGTATGTATGAATTGTTTTTCTGTTTTTATTTCTTTTTCTGAATTGATGCAAATGTTCTAAGAAATGGTCATGGTGATGAATATACAAGTGTGCGATGAAAAAGAAAAGAACGTTCATATTGTATGTTGATTGGTTTTATTAATAAAAATTTAAAAGAAAAAAGAAATAGGGTCAAGAATCAGAAGCCTATGAGAAATAACATGTAAAGTCAACCTCACCATCCCAGCTTTACATGTGAGATTTGTATCTGCAACAGGAATAAAGATGGGCCCTAAGGTCCACAATAATCACAGAAGAGTCAAGAGGTGGGCATGCAGATGCACCAACAAACAAGCATTTATGCATGTCAGATGATCAATATACAAATTAAAGATGGATTATGGGAAGATGACAGAGTAGGAAGTTCCAGTAATCAGTCCCTATACCAGAACAACCATTAAACAGGCAGGAATTCTCTAAATCAACTGTTTTGAAGCCCCAGAACCCAGGAGACCACTGAGTGCGTAGGGAAGGGTGAGAGGAAGAGGCTGGTAAACTGCAGTAAATACCAGTAAAATGAATTGCTCTGGCCACATGGTGGTTACTGTCACCACCCCCCAACTTCGTGACAGGAAGCTACTGGAGCAGCTTGTTGGTGCCAGAGAGGGACATAAAAGTCTAATTCCCAAGCTCTGGGGGTGGAGGGGGTCTGTTTGCTGATCACTGTTTTAGATTACTACATCAGATTGCTGAGGGGCCGGACTGAGGGTGGCTGATGTTTCTGCCTGTCCAGATCAAAGATGGCAGAAGGGACTTAAAGACAGTATATATCCTCAGAGCTATGAAGGAAAGCGAAATTGCTGCATTGGCTGGGCAGGGGATGAGTCAGGCACCGCAGAGGGAGCTGTGGAAGACCATCCTGCTCTTCCTGACTCCCCAGCCTCTACCCATTCACCTCTCAGGGCAGTTTGGACCAGGCCGCTTCTCCTTTTGTGGTCCCCTGGCCTTATTTTGGCTGGGAAAGAATGACTTGGGAAACTCTTCTCTGGGGTGCCCCTCTCCCAGAATTTTCCCTCCAGGGAAAATCAGCTTGAGACAATGAAAGCAGTGTAAGAAATTATTGAAGTGGGCAGCATGGGACAAAGGCTTAACTGATTTAAGACTTACAGTGTAATACCTAGGAGAGGGAGAAGGTCTGTTTCCTGGAAGTAAGGGGGGCATGCAAACCCCTGTAAACAGGGGACCTCTAAGGCCCCTAGCCAGCACAAGCTCAGGACAAGGTACAGGCCAGAAAAGACCGGGAGGAGCTTGCATTTGCATTCCCCTTGGGCTGACCTTCAAGATTGGAGGCCTGCACTCTCCATGAGAACATCAGCCAATGCACAGACAGTAAAAGGTAGTTTTGCTTAGATTTACTTGGTCTTGTTAGTTCCTGTCATTCAAGAAAATCTCTGTCATATCACCAACTGGATATCAACTCAAGAAACAGATTTCTCAGGGAATTGATCCTAAAGTTGATATTTTTAAATATTAAAATATTAAATATAAAATATTAAGATGTACAGTGTACAACAAAATATTACAAGACAAGCAAAAATAAGAAGTTGGTAAAAATCCAGAAGACATCCACAAAGAATTGAAAGCAGGGACTTTAACAAATAGTTGCACACCAGTGTTCATAGTGGCATCATTCACAATTGCCAAAAGGTAGAAGCAACCTAGATGTCCATCAAACAATGAGTGGATAAGCAAAGTGTGGTGTGTACATACAATGGAATATTATTCAGCTATAAAAGGGTGAAGTTCTGATCCATGAGACAACATGAATGAACCCTGAAGACATCATGTTAAGTGAAATGAACCAGACACAAAAGGACAACTATTGTTATGATCTCACCAATATGAAATAAACAGACTCACAGAGTTAGAATCAAGAATACAAGTTACAGGAGGTGAGGGGGACAGGTAGGGAATAGAGAGTTAATGCTTAAAATACACAAGTTTCTATTGGGGGTAATAGAAAAGTTTTGGTAATGGACGGTGGTAATGGCAGCACAATATTGCAATTAATAGTCCTGAAATATACATTTGAATGTGATTAACCTTGAAATTTTAGGTTGTATATATGTTCCTAGAATAAAACCTCTTTTAAAAAATCCATGGAACTGCACAAAAAAGTTATAAATTTGTGTGTAAGTTTGTTTAATGTATTCTTTCTTGTTTTCTTCATTAGATCCCCTCAGCAGAGTGTGTTTAAGACCAAAGAATGTAACTGATTCTTTGAGCACCTACATTAATGCTAATTATATTAGGGTGAGTGAATAAATTTAAATTCCATACTGATGAGCATGTTGGCTTACTCGTTGGATTGTTGGCTTCTTTTTTTTTTTCTCAGATTGGATTAAGTTTTATTTAACTTGGTGGCTGGCAAATTTTCTTGTTGGTTTGAACCTAACCATAGCGGGTTCTTTACGACCTCATTTACTGTGCATTTGTGGCTTCAGCACTCTCATGGAGAGCTCAGGGGGGCACGAGCCATATACGATGAATGAGAAATACCCGTGTGAATTGTGGCACTAGAGTTGATGAAGCTGCCACAATCCATGTTGCTTTTGGACCAGTGCAGCTGCTTTGTTCTGAGGATCGTTCACCTAAACTGTCAGTGCAAAGGCATGAACCTAAAAACCAAAATTTTGTCATTTCACTCTATCTAGGGCTACAGCGGCGAGGAGAAAGCATTTATCGCCACGCAGGGTCCCATGATCAACACCGTGGATGATTTCTGGCAGATGGTGTGGCAGGAAGACAGCCCTGTGATTGTTATGATCACAAAACTCAAAGAAAAAAATGAGGTATGATCTCTAGCCATGATTTTGCAGGTTCGATTGCTGCAGCCAAGCTATTTATCAGTTAAAATGCCATGTACTTAATAATAGATTTGTTTAAGGTGGAAATTTTGAGACATTTAAAGCCTAGGTCACTTTTATACCTCCACAAAACGGTGATTGATGTCATTCTGTGAGTGGTGATCGTATTTCAGCTCAGTTGATGTATTTGACTTACACCTGATATTTCCTTTGCACCCATTTGTACACATTTTTACAGTAAGGAAATAGAGGTCCTGAGTTAAGAGCTCAAATGTAAACAGGGAAATTTTCTAAACTCACGTATTTACCAAGTATTTTTTGAGCACCTACTATGTGGCAGGTGCAATTCTAGTTACTGGAGACACATTAGTGAGAAAAACATACAAAGATTCCTGCTCTTCTTAGAAAAAAAAACAATAAACCTAATAAATTCAAAAATGATATGGTGTAATAAAAGGAATAAGCGCGGACTTCCGGAGAAGATGGCGGCTTAGTAAGACGCGCGGGTCTTAGTTCCTCCTCCAGAAAAGCAACTAAAGAAACAGAAACAATACAAAACAGCTCCCGGAGTCACGACAGAGACCAAAAAAGACAGCGTACCCCATTCTGGAACGGCTGAACGGGTAGGGAGAATCCACTGCTGTGAGATACCCGAGGGGTGCACGTTTTCCCGGCTGGGGTGGCTGGCGTCTGGGGTCCCCTCCACGCACGTGGCTCCCCGGTCTGACTGGGAACATTGGATAGCGGGGCCCTCCCGTCACGCTTGGCGTCTCAGGCCAGCTGGGCAATTTGGACCGGCACTCCCCCAAGCCACGGCCAGCGACCCCCGCCTCCACGCGCGGTTTCCCGGGCCGACTGCCCCGCAGACAAACGACCGCCACGAGCGCCACCTACTGGGCAGGAAAAGAAAAACAGAGCCCAGAGATTCCACAGAAAAACCTTTCAACCAGCTGGGTCCCACACCCAGGGAGATCTGATCAAATGCCCAGACACCAGCAGAAAATAATGGATGACGCTCGGAAAATTGAAGAGATGGCCCAATCAAAGGAACAAACCAATAGTTCAAATGAGATACAGGAGCTGAGACAACTAATGCTGAATATACGAACAGAAATGGAAAAACTCTTCAAAAACCAAATCAATAAATTGAGGGAGGACATGAAGAAGATATGGGCTGAACAAAAAGAAGAAATAGAAAATCTGAAAAAACAAATCACAGAACTTGTGGGAGTGAAGGACAAAGAAGAAAAAATGGAAAAAACAATGGATACCTACAATGGTAGATCTAAAGAGACAGAAGCTACAATTAGTGAACTGGAGGATGGAACAACTGAATTCCAAAAAGAAACAGAAACTATAGGGAAAAGAATGGAAAAACTTGAGCAGGGAATCAGGGAACTGAATGACAATATGAAGCGCACAAATATACGTGTTGTGGGTGTCCCAGAAGGAGAAGAGAAGGGAAAAGGAGGAGAAAAACTAATGGAAGAAATTATCACTGAAAATTTCCCAACTCTTATGAAAGACCTAAATATACAGATCCAAGAAGTGCAGCGCACCCCAAAGAGAATAGACCCAAATAGGCGTTCTCCAAGACATTTACTAGTTAGAATGTCAGAGGTCAAAGAGAAAGAGAGGATCTTGAAAGCAGCAAGAGAAAAACAATCTGTCACATACAAGGGAAACCCAATAAGACTATGTGTAGATTTCTCAGCAGAAACCATGGAAGCTAGAAGACAGTGGGATGATATATTTAAATCACTAAAAGAGAAAAACTGCCAACCAAGACTCCTATATCCAGTAAAATTGTCCTTCAAAAATGAAGGAGAAATTAAAACATTTATAGACAAAAAGTCACTGAGAGAATTTGTGACCAAGAGACCAGCTCTGCAAGAAATACTAAAGGGAGCACTAGAGTCAGATACGAAAAGACAGAAGAGAGAGGTATGGAGTAAAGTGTAGAAAGAAGGAAAATCAGATATGATATATATAATACAAAAGCCAAAATGGTAGAGGAAAATATTATCCAAACAGTAATAACACTAAAAGTTAATGGACTGAATTTCCCAATCAAAAGACATAGAATGGCAAAATGGATTCAGCTTTAAGACAAGATAAACTTATGAACCATGTAATAACATGGATGGACCTAGAGAATATTATGCTGAGTGAATCCAGCCAAAAACTAAAGGACAAATACTGTATGGTCCCACTGATGTGAACGGACATTCGAGAATAAACTTGAAATATGTCATTGGTAACAGAGTTCAGCAGGAGTTAGAAACAGGGTAAGACAATGGGTAATTGAAGCTGAAGGGATACAGACTGTGCAACAGGACTAGATACAAAAACTCAAAAATGGACAGCACAATAATACCTAATTGTAAAGTAATCATGTTAAAACACTGAATGAAGCTGCATCTGAGCTATAGGTTTTTGTTTTGTTTTGTTTTGTTTTGTTTTGATTTTACTATTATTACTTTTATTTTTTTCTCTATATTAACATTCTATATCTTTTTCGGTTATGTTGCTAGTTCTTCTAAACCAATGCAAATGTACTAAGAAATGATGATCATGCATCTATGTGATGATGTTAAGAATTAATGATTGCATGTGTAGAATGGTATGATCTCTAAATGTTGGGTTAATTTCTTTTTTTCCGTTAATTAAAAAAAAAAAAAAAAGAGAAGGGATAATTGGAGATGAAGGGATACAGACTGTACAACGGGACTGGATATAAAAACTCAGAAATGGACAGCACAATACTACCCAATTGTAATGCAATTATATTAAAACACTGAATGAAGCTGCATGTGAGGTATAGGTTTTTTGTTTTTGTTTTTTTTGTTTTTTTTTCTTTCTATTATTGTTTTAATTCTTATTCTGTTGTCTTTTTATTTCTTTTTCTAAATTGATGCAAATGTACTAAGAAATGATGAATATGCAACTATGTGATGTTATTAAGAATTACTGATTGTACATGTAGATTGGAATGATTTCTAATTGTTTTGTTAATTCTTTTTTTAATTAATAAAAAAAAAATTTAAAAAAAAAAAAACTAAACATGCAAATACCATATGACACAGCAAAAAAAAAAAAAAAAGGAATAAGCGCAATAGGAAAAGAAAAAGTATACAAGGATAAGGGGATTGGATTCACTGGGCAAAGAAAGTCATGAGAATGAAATAATAGGCTGCTGTATTAAATAGGGTTGTGAAGCTAGATTCCTCATAAGGAAGGTGAGATTTGACCAAGACTTGAAAGAAGTTATAAACACTAAGCAACTTTCTCAAAATCTTCAAAATAAAAAAATCCAAGAAAAAGAACAAAATTTTTCCATTTCCATGCCCATCATCTTTTCTAAGGATTTAAAGTGCAGAATACTCATTCTAAACTTTGCATCATAACAATAAAATTGTCATTCCTGAAGGGTACTATTCAACATAACTCTTACATTTTAGGGCATTTTATTGGGATATTTATAGTCTGATTTTGGTCAGCATATTTTCTTTTTTTTTAATGATTTTTTTATTAATTAAAAAAATTAACAAACAAACAAAAACTTTAACATATCATTCCATTCTACATATACAATCAGTAATTCTTAATATCATCACATAGTTGCATATTCATCATCTCTTAGAACATTTGGTCAGCATATTTTATATGGAGTTTTGTTGTGCTTTTTTTTTTTTTTTTGCTTGTTTGTTTTCTTATCAAAATTACTATACCAAGGCTTCACCATGATGATGACAATCCAAGAAAACTGAGCTTTCTCTTATATCTCTTTGGTGAATTATAACCCTTGAGTGTCAAATAATCCTGCTGCTAATCAAGAGAATCCAGGCTCACAAAACAACAACTTAGGAGTTTTTGCTAAAGTAGATGATGGATTTTTCTGAAACTTATTCTGGAAAAAAATTATATTTTTGGCCAACAGATGAAATTATATACTATATTGGCTTATTAAATAAATAATATAGTATAAAACAGGGATAAGTGCTATAGAAAATAAAAAGTAGAGCAAGATAAATGGATTGTATGTATTGGCAGTAGTTTGAAAACACATAAATAATTCATGGATCAAAATGAATTTATAAAAAAATATATATTACCTACAACTCAATGATGGTGAAAATACTATGCATAAGAACTTGTGAGATGCTGCTAAAAGGGTTCATAGAAGGAAAGTTATAGACACAAATACTGATATCATAGAAGAAAATTAATGAGCTAAGTAATTGACTTCAGTTGGTAAAAGACTAGAGAGTAAACACAAAGAAAAAAGAAAGGAAGGAATAATTAAGAGCAGAACAATAGTGAAATATAAGACAAAAATAACAGGATCGATAAAAACAAAAGTCAGTTTTTTTAAAAAGCCAAATAAAATAGTCAAAACTGGCAGAATTAATAAAAAAGTATTAATTATTCACTAATTAATAATTAGTAAAAAAAATTAGGAAAAGCTATAGATACAGCAGATACATATTTTTTTAGTTAGAAGGCACCAAGGACAGCTTTATGAAGATTTAGCAATATTTCATAGTTTTGAGCAGAATACGAGTCCTGTGCACTCTGCTTTGAGTTACAATTTTCTGAATAGATTGTCATGATGTAAATGTCTCCTTGAAGTCTAGTCATACTTTTACTAATTCTATTTCTTTGAATAATAAAAATAAAATCACATAAAATCAGCATAGAGAAACAGTCTAAATTATGTAATTATTTATCAACATAATTTATTATGTGAATGTTTTGAAACAATTAAATTGTATTTTCCATGGGAAACATTACTTAATTTGTCTGTGTTGCTTATTTCTTTGGAATTAAAATATGACAAAGCACAAATGAAATGCTGTATCTCACAAGGATTACAGAATAAGTCGTAGTAACTGGAAATTAAATCATGAGTTTTTGTTCTCTTGACTTCCATCCTTGAATCTTGTGATATACTCTGATATTTATTCCCTCCTAAAGAAAACATCACAAGTATGTGTCTAACGCTTTAAGCTATACCTAAAGCAGAGTTTTATCAGGACCCAGGAAACTAAGATTGTGAGAAGTAGTTCCTCGGCACCCTATAGGTATGTACTATGTGACATTTAAAGACTCCAACGAGAATGATTTGAGCTATTGGCAAATATGTCAACAAACACCCATCAGACAGTTGCCTTTCTCTGTTTCCAATATAAGGTTATTTTTCATTCTACCAGAACTGCTGTATGAGTCAAATAAATATTTCAAACTGATAGAAAGTTAGTTCATGATGATACTCAGAATTTACCAATCTGAGTCTGAGTCTCTTTCAAGTGCAATGATTCCTGGTACCCAACCCGTTGGTTCCATCCCCACATTTCACCTTCTCCATAGAACAGTCAGATGGATCTGTTGCAAATTTAAAAAAAAAAAATTTTTTTTAAGTAATGTTCACTCTCACGAGCAACTGAGGTTTTTCTTTTTGTCTTTGGCTACATAACTCAGAAATTGAAGATGTGTTTCGTTTTTTCCATTTTTAGTCCCTTTTCTTTCTAGGTATTTCAGGCTATACCTTCTGGGGATATTAAGTATGTCAAGTATGTTATGAGTCACGTGTCTTTTATGTGCAATCTACTATGCGCATTTTCCTGTAGCCAGTCATAATCCCAAATATTGCTATGAAGATTTGAAAATTTTTATTGTCGATGACTCATTAAATTAAATTTAAAATTCCTTTCTGTCCAGACTCTCCAAAGAGGTAAGTGTAAAATTATAGAGGAATGTTGTATGTATCATAGCTCAAAATGATAATGAGAAGTCTGAATCAAAAGAAATACACAACACTGCCAGGAAAATCTTTTTTATCAAAAATATACTGATTTTCAATAGTATTGCATGTCATTGCTTGGAATAGACAAAATCATTTCCTCAAAAAAAATCTGGATTTGGAGCTTATCTTTAGAAATTCCAGGGCTTTATGTTTTCATGAACCTTTCTATTTTCTGATAAAAATAAATACCAGTTTGCTTTTGTAAAGCAAGAATAAACAAAAATAGAAAAATACAGAGCTGACAAATCAGTTATCCAAATTGCAATATAAGTTCATTCATTTAGATAATCTTAAGAAAAATCCCTCTAGAATAAAACAAAACATTTAAAACACATTTGTTCCGTCTTTTTTTGTTTATTTGTTTGGTGCATGGACCGGGAATCAAACCCAGATCTTCCACCTGGCAGGGGAGCATTTTACCATTGAATCACCTGTGCACCCCATTCAATCTCTTTTAACATGAACTATTCATTTAAAAGAGAAGTCATAGTGACTAAAACCTGCAAAGCTGGAGCTAAACGATAAATCCAAACCAGAGAGTAATGTTTGTGTACTTCCATGGAACCAAAACCCTCAGGCAACCTCCGGAGATTACTCCCTGCCCCTCATCCCTTCCTAGGATGAGAAGGGAAGCAGCTATAAATATCATATTTCATATACTATGGAATTTATTCTCTAGTTTTTACCATTTATTGAATCTTTGTGCTAAGCACATTTTCCATATAATTTCAATTCATTTTCAATCCAACAATACAAACTAGATTTTGCTATCCCTGTTTTGTAGATGAGAAAACTGAAACTCAGAGAGGTTAAAGCATTTGCCTAATGCCTCCAAGTTAGTGAGGGGTGGAACCCGAATTTTAATCCTGGTTTCTTTGATTCCAAAGCCCATGTACTTAATTGTTGCCTCTACATAAAGGAAGTAAGACATAAAAAAATCAAGTGACCCACCTAAAGCCTCAGGAGCAATAAGATAATGAATTTACTTTTCATGAAGTGAAGAAATTACTTGTTTTAACACAGTCCTCTCAAGTATTTAACACAGCCATAATATTTTTCTGTATTTGCATGCATCTTTCATCTGAGTTAGGTTTATGTGACTTAAGTACCATAAACTCATTCTGCCTGTTGACCTATTCGACACTTTGTGAACAGTGTGACGTCAAAAAGCCAAATCAAGGAATTATATTTTAAGTTGTCTCTTCTTTCATTCCCTTCCTTTCTCAATCTGGAAAAATTATAGTAAAGCTTAATTTTAATTAAATTTTATTTGGCTAAAAAACTCATATAACGCCTTGGAGCTTGTCAGTTGGGTTCTGAAGGGTGAGTAGATGGCACAAGGGAAATCACAATCCAGGCAGAGATACAACATACAAAGGTAGAGAGATAAAAAAACACACACAACGTGTATGAGTTGAACAGTTTGGTGTGGGTTGAGCATAGTCAAGAGTGAGAGATGAGCCTGGAAAGGTAAGTTGCATCCAAAGAATCCAGGACTATGCTTTTAAAAACTTTGGACATCATTATATTGAAAGTAAAGAGCCACTGATGATGCTTTTGAAGTGAACTGACATAATGCAATTTTCATTTCAGGAACATAATTTGTGGCAGGATATAAAATTTGGATTTGGGAAAAGCAAGCAGAGGCAGAAAATAGGTTAGAAAGTTGTAGTAAGTCCAGGAGAGAAAGGTAGAGGGTACTGAAAAGAGGAGAAAGATTGAAAAGGTGTTTGTTAGCAGAAGCCACAGTGCTCAGCTTCTGATTGTTGTGAGATACGAGGAAAAGGGTGAATGCACAATTTCTGATTTGTGAAGTCAAGTGGATAATGAAGTCATGGGCAGCAAGAGAAGATTTAGGAGAGAAGAATTACATTCCATTTTTGACATGTTAAGTTTGCGAAAAAGAAATACGGATCTAGGGCTCTGAAAAAAACAAGCAGGGCTAGAGATGGAGATTTCACAGGTAGTGGCTGAGGTCATGGGAACAAACAGAATTGATACAAAGAGAATGTAAGCTATGATAAAACAGTTGTATTTTCTGTTTTATCATATTATGAGCATTTCTCCATGTCATTAATAAATGATCAAAAACATGATATAAATGATTACTACAAACTCATTGGGTGGATATGCTAAACTGTACCTAATCATTTCCTTATTAATTGTTTCCAATTTTCTGTTTACATCTCTGATTATTTCATAATATATATTTCCTGGACATGGAATTAACTGGCCAAGTAGTATCAACTTTTAGAGGAACATATCTTAGTGTGTTTTCCAGACACACTGTTCCTAATTGTAAACACTGTAACTAATTATCAGAACTCTGTTGGGAGTCCTGCTTCCATCTCAATTTGACCTTTTGCACCTCCCACAGCTGTTGAAGGGATTAAATAATAGCTTGCCTATAGGTAACTCTTAGAATATTAAAAAGTACTGTGTTAAGATGAGTTACCGTTGTTGTACACCTAACAGAAATATTTTTAAATTCATAGACAGCAGCTGAAGAGAATCTTATGAACACAAAAAAAGATAGGTATGACCTCATTACAGCAAATTGCAGCTACTATAGATGCTTTGCTTAATTGAATGAACGTATTTCAATAAAGTTTTTGCAATATAAATATGATTAAGCATATCCTACATTTGCTTTAAGCTTTATGTTCATCAATATGGGGAAATTTGGCTGCACAGTATACCCATAAATTGTACTTAAAAATGAAATAGACTGGGCGGTGCGATGGTGGCTCAGTGGCAGAGTTCTCGTTTGCCATGCTGGAGACCCAGGTTCGATTCCAATACCTGCCCAAGCAAAAAAAAAAAAAAAGAAAGAAAGAAAGAGACTTTTTTAAACTGTACATTTGGGGGGAAATTAATATATGATGAAACAATAGTAGCAAAATGTTAATTGTGCACTTTTGGGGAAGATGGCAGAGTAGGGACCTATAGTACTCACTACTCCTGAAAAAACAGCTAGTGTGCAAGCAGAGATTGTCTGAAATAACTGTTCTTGGAAGCCAGGGGAGCACTGTATAGCATCCAGGGAAGATCAGGACAAAGAGACTGTAATTTGTGAGTAATTCTCTCCTTGGCAGCAGCTGGTGCCCACCCTCCACTCTCGAGGTCAGCCTCCTTGGACCCAGGTCCCAGCTGGCTGCTGAATTCAGAAAGGGATGTGGAAGCCTTCTTTCCCCAGAGCAGGGGCGGGGACATGGCCAAACACTGATCAGGCTTCAAGTGGTTTTAGTCTTCTAGACAGGGGCTGCTGAGGCCATTGCTTCAACCCCACCCATGACAAGGGTGAAGGTGGTGCAGGTTTAAAGATGCATGGTCTTCCTAGGGCAGTGGGGAAAAGTTTGAAGACGACTGCCATCTGCTGGGAAGGCTCAGGAAGTGCAGCTTAGGGGAGCCATCAAAAAAACGGCTTTGGGCATCTTCCCTGACCTTCTCTCCAGGGCTCTTTGGAACTGATCTGTTTTCCTTCAGGAAGGTCCTCTCCTTGATGACCCTCCTCCCAGAATTTGCCCTCCAGGCAAAAGAAGTTAGCAGCAACAAAGGGAAAGTAAAAAAAGATAATAGAGTCAAAACACAAAGAAACAGAATAGATTAAGATTCCCAGAGAAGGAACAGAGGAAAGGAGGCTTTTTCCTGGGGGTGAAACAATTGCACAAATAGTGCAATCTTAAAAACTGTACTTCATACGCAGGGCAAGAATCAGATGAAGAAGAACTGAAAAAAAAATCTGATTAAACAAGGGCAATTCTAAAAGACTAGAATAACTTGACCAAGTGTCAAAGCAGGGCCTTAACACAAAGCCAATCAACAATAAAGTCCTAGGCAGGAAAGGGAAACTGACCTTCACAGTAAACCATCAAGATAATCAGATGCCCAGACATCGCAAAAAATTACGAAAAAGAAGAAGATATAGCCCAGTCAAAGGAACAAATTGAAACTTTGAAGGAAACTAAGAATTTGGAACAAATAATAATGTGCAAACAAATCTTCTAAATCAATTCAAGGAAATGAAAGAAAATACGGGTAAAAAGGTAAAGGATATTAAAAAGACACTGGGTGAGCATAAAGAAGAATTTGAAAGTTTAAAAAGGAACAGAACAGAATTTATGGGAATAAGAGTGGCAATAAAAGAGATTAAAAATACACTGGATTTGAATACATGCAACATACATACAGATTACAGCAACAGATTCGAACAGGCAGAAGAAAGAACGAACAAATTAGAAAACAAGACAATAAAAATCTTACAGACAGAAAAGCAGATAGAGAAAAGAATGGAAAAAAATGAGCAGGATCTCAGGGAATTGAATGACAGTATGAAGCACACTAACATGTGTCATGGGTGTCCCAGAAGGGAAAAGGACAGAGTATATTTGAGGAAATAATGGCTGAAAATTTCCAAATTCTTATGAAATACATAAATACACATGTCCAAGAAGCACCATATACTCCAAACAGAATAAATTCTAATGCACTACTCTAAGACCCATACTAATCAGATGTTAAATGCCAAAGAAGAAGAGATAATCCAGAAAGCAGCAAGAGAAAAGCTATTCATCACATACAAGGGAACTGCAATAAGAGTAAGTATCTATTTCTTAGGTGAGAGGACTGTGGTATGATATACTTAAGGTACTGAAAGAGAAAAACTGTGAGCCAAGAATTCTTTATCTGCCAAAACCATCATCCTGAAATGAGAAAGTGTTTAAAATATTCACAGATAAACAGAAACAGAGAGTGGGGAAATCTTGTATTCCATACAAGAAATACTAAAGGGAGTTCTGCAGGATGAAAGGAAAAGAAAGGAAAGAGAGGCTTAGAGGAGTATGGAAATGAAGATTATTAGTAAGTGTAATGAGAAGGGTGAAAAGAGAGACAAAAATAAAGATACTATATTAACACCAAGGGATAAAATGATTGAAGTAAATACTGCCTTTACAGTAATAATATCAATTGTTAGTGGATTAAATTCCCCAATCAAGAGACACACATAGGCAGAATGACAAAAAATGTATGATCCATCTATATTCTGCCTACAAAAGACTCACCTTAGACCCAAGGACACAAATAGGTTGAAATTGAAAGGTTGGACAAAGATAGTCAGTGCAAACAGTGACCAAAAATGAGCTGGGATAGCAATACTAATATCAGACAAAATAGACTTTAAATACAAAACTTTTATAATAAACAATATATTTATATATTAATAAGAGAGTCCACCAAGAAGAAATAGCAATCATAAATATGTATGTACCTAACCAGGGTGCCCCAAAATATATGATATACACATTGGCAAAACTGAAGGGAAAATAGACCTATCTACAATAATAATTGGAGACTTCAATATACCATTCTCATCAATATATAGAACATCTAGACAGAAAATCAATAAGGAATTGGAGAAATTGAATAATATGATAAATAAATTAGACCTAACAAACATACATACAACATTGTACCCCAAAATAACAGGAGATACATTCTTCTCAAGTGCCCATGGATCATTCTCTAGGATAGACTACATGTTGGGTCACAAGACAAGACTCAAGAAATTTAAAAAGATTGAAATTATACGAAGCACTTTTTTTTTTTGCCATATTGGAATGAAGCTGGACATCAATAGCAGGTGGAGAATTGGAAAATTTACATATGTACAGATGTTAAACAACACACTCTTAAGTGTCAGTAGGCCAAAGAAGAACTTGCAAAATAAATCAGTAAAGATCTCTAAAAGAATGTAAACAAGACACAGTTTATCAAAATTGATGGGATGCAATGAAGGCAGTGTTGAGAGGGAAATTTATAGCCCTCTATGCCTACATTAAAAAAAAGAGAAGGCTAAAATCAAAGACCAAATTCCCACTTGGAGGAACTAGAAGAAAAGCAGCAAACTAATCAATCCCAAAGCAAGCAGAAGGAAAGAAACAAAGATTAGAGCAGAAATAAATGAAATTGAGAATAAAAAAAAACAATAGAGAGAATTAACAAAATCAAAAGTTGATTTTTTCAGAGAATCAGTAAAATTGACAAACCCTTAGCTAGACTGACAAAAGAGAAGAAGCAAATAAATAAAATCAGAAATGAGAGGGGTACAATACTACTGACCACGCAGAAATAAAATGAATCATAAGACAACACTATGAACAATTGTATGCCAATTCCTAGAAACACATGACCAACCTGCAATGACTCTAGAAGAAACAGAAATCCTCAACAAACCAACAAGTACAGAGACTGAATCAGTCATCACAACTCCCAAAAAAGGAAAATCCCAGAATCAGATGGTTTCACGGGTGAATTGTACCAATTATTCCAAGATTAATGCTGCTCAGACTCTTCCAAAAAACTGAAGAGGATAAACACCACCTCACATCACCTAATTCATCCTCTGAGCTAATACCTCAGCCAGATAAAGAAACTATAAGAAAAGAAAATTACTGATCATTTCTCTTATAAACATAGATGCAAAAATCTTCAACAAAATACTTACAAATCAAATCCACAGCACATTCAAAGAAATATACACCATGATCAAGTGGGTTTTATTCCAGATATGCAAGGGTGGTTCAATACAAGAAAATCCATTAATGCAATGCCACATTAACAAATCAAAGGGGGAAAAAAACAAATGATCATCTCAATTGATGCAGAAAATTGACAATATTCTGCATACTTTCCTGATAAAATACTTCAAAAGATAAGACTGGAAGGAAGCATCCTCAACATGATAAATGGTGCGTATGAAAAACCCACAGCTAACATTGTACTCAATTGTGAAAGACTGAAAGCTTTCCCTCTGAAATCTGAAACAAGAAAATTGATGCCCACTGTCACCACTGTTATTCAACATTATGCTAGAAGTCCTCTTTAGAGAAATTAGCCAAGGAAAAAAAAGTCATTCAATTTGGAAAGGAAGAAGAAACTTTCACTCTTTGCAGATGACCTTATTCTGTATACAGAAAGTCCCCCAAAAAAATCTACAACAAAGCTCGTAGAGCTAATAAATAAGTTCATCAAAATGGCAGAATACAAGACCAACATGCAAAAATCAGTAGTGTTCTTATACACTAGTAATGAACAATCTGAGGTGGAAATTTTGAAAATGTCATTTACAATAACAACAGAAAGAATCAAATATCTAGGAATAAATCTAACCAAGGATGTGAAGGACTTGCATACAGAACCCTACAAAATATTGCCAAAAGAAATCAAAGATCTAAATAAATGGAAGGACATTCTCTGTTCAGGGATTGGAAGACTAAGTATCATTAAAATGTCAGTTCTACACAAAAGGTTTCATAGATTCAATGCAATCCCAATCAAAATTCCAACAGCCTACTTTGCATAAATGGAAGAGCCAAGTTTATATGGAAGGGTAGGGAGCCCCAAATAGTCAAAATAATCTGGAAAAAAAAGAGCAAGTTTGGAAGACATACTTCCTGACTTTAAAGCATATTACAAAGCTACAATGGTCAAAAAAGTGTCATACCGGCATGAAGATAGATATATTGACCAATGGAATCAAATTGAGAGTTCAGAAATAGACTCTCATTTCTATGACCAACCGGTATTTGACAAGGCTGCCAAGTCCACTCAACCAGGAACTCTTCAACAAATGGTGCTGGGAAAACTGGATATTCAGATGCAAATAATGAAAGAGGACCCCTATTTCACACCTTATACAAAAATTAACTAAAAATGGATTAAAGACCTAAATATATGAGCCAGGACCATAAAACTCCTAGAAAATCATGGAGGCAAGCATGTTCAAGATCTTGTGGTAAGCAATAGTTTCTTAGACTTTACATCCAAAACACAAGCAATAAGAAATAAATAAATAAACAAATAAATAAATGGGACCTCTTCAAAATTAAAAACTTTTTTGTTTCAAAGAATTTTGTCAAGAAAGTGAAAAGGCAACCTACTCAATGGAAGAAAATATTTGGAAACCATATATCTGATATACAGAATATATAAAGAAATCCTATTACTCAGTAATAAAAAGACAAACAACAATTTAAAAATGGGCAAAAGACTTGAATAGACATTTTTCCTAAGAAGAAATACAAATCACAGGGAAAAAAAATGCTCAATATATCACTAGCTATTAGGGAAATACAAACAAGATATCATTTTACACCCACTAGAGAGGATACTATAAAAAAAAAAACTACAAGTGTTAGAGAGTATGTGGAGAAATGAGAACACTCATTCACTGCTGGTGAAAATGTAAAATGGTGCAGCCACTGTGGAAGACAGTTTGGCAGTTCCTCAAGAAGCTACGTATAGATTTGTCCTATGATCCAGCAGTCCCACTACTAGTCATATGCTCAGGAGAGCTAGAACAGCCAGAGAAATTGGGATCCCATGGAGGACTTCACTTACCAGTGTACAAAGCAGGAATCCATTTAACAGCAGCTAGGGAAACCAAGACCATCACAAAAGGAGCAGCAAGGTTTCCTAGCCTCTGACTCAGGCACCTTCCTTTGGGTAGAGAAAGAAAAGCAACCTGGCCTAATATTGCCTAGCAATGGCCAGATAGCCCAATGCCATTGCATAACCCAAGCAATTAATAGCAGTCAGAAACTCAGAGACTAACGGCCCTCAAGCAAAATTATCCACCTATTGAAAGTCTCCCTGGTGACATGGGAGATGACTCCAAGGAATGAATCCAGACCTGACACCGTGGGATCAACAATTCCAGCCTGACCAAAAGGGAGAAAAGAAGTATAATTAATACAGTATCAGTGGTAGAAAGAGTTCAAATAGAGTTGAGAGGCTACTCTGGAGGTTACTTTTATGCAAGTTTCAGTTAGAACTTGCTACCTGGCATAACCTGCCAACCCCCAATCAGGACCATTCCAGCCTATCCTGAAGAACACCTAGGGTAATATATAAGATTCCATAAGGGTTCCATGCACTAGGACTACTTTCCAGAAACCTACAACCTCCAGATGGGTACCTGGTCCAGATAAATCCTGAAACCTAGCCCAGCCTCTCCAGAACATCGGATAGTTCCATCTCCCTACGCCATATTAGTGACAGACCCTTCCAATATGAAAAATTTAGAATCGCCATAACCCAAACACCTCTGAAGAGAGGAATGGAGGGATCAAAGGTGATGGTGGAGTTGTACAGAGAAGATAGGATTTAACAAACGAATATGAAAGCTGAATCATTAAATTGATATCTCTCTTAGTCTCCAGTACTTCAGAGCAGCTAAAAACCTAAAATTGTGAAATTGTAACCTATATCAAACTCTGAAATATGTACTACAACTAATTGTGGTGCTGTGCTTGGAAATTTACAGCCTTTTTGTATATATGTTATTTTTCACAAAAAAAAAAAAAGGAAAAAAGTCGATTGTGATGATAAAAAAAGTATTTAAACCCTCTAGCCTCCTATATTCTGGAGCAGCTAGAAGGAAAAATACGAAAGGATCATATGGTAGCCCATGACAGACTCTGGAATCTATCCTCTACTTGTTGAAGAATGCTTTGAAAATTATTGCTTTTTTATTTCTTTGCTTTGTATATGTTATGCTATACAATAAAAAAAAGTTAAGAGTAAAAAAAAAAATTTATTCACCTATCCTTTCAAACATGTTTATATTCCAAATATAAATTTACTCTTCTACATTGTATTGAAATTGCTTTAGCTAACTTAATTCAAACTAGCTAGAAACTCCCTTATCTGATATAGTTAATCTAGAGTCGTTGGTAGGAAACTATTTCTAAAAATCTCAAATGTTTTATTTTAACTTAAAATGTGTAGAGGTACATTTGTCCTTATTAAAATGTGTTCAATTTTTATGATGGGGCTCATTCTCTCTGTTGGTTGGAGTTTTAGATTACATAGCTTGTGTCAATCACACCCATAATATAGCATCAAAATTTCTTGTGTCAATTTCAGTTAAAGTAAGAGAGAAAGTACTAAAGCTTGTGAAGCAACATGAGTACTGAATCTATTTAGATTTTACAATTCTTCACAAACTTTTACAATTTTCTCACCTATCTAGGTTTGACTGAAATGTCCCTTACTGATTCACTTTTATTTTTTTCAATGAAAAACATATTCAATTATTTTATAGAAAATTTTTTATATTTTATATTTTATAAAATATTTTAAAAATTTATATATTTTTATTTTCAACTTCGTATTTCATTGATGCATGTAATATTTAATTATATTTCTGGATTTTAATAATAATGCTACTACCATAAAGAAGTGTAGCTATGTATACAGTGTAGTGAACATACCTCTCAACTGGAAACAGATGCTCTGGGCTTACTAAGAGAGCATTCAGTGTTTCATGAGCATCAGTGTATTTTACAGAGAGAAGGGGGGCATTGGCTAACGCTGTGGTTTAATAGGATTGGTTAAGAGATCCTTTACTGTATGTTAAGCATAATTTGGAAATCAAATATGGAAAGTCTGGTTTATACATTGATATTTCCTTGGAGGGTCTTATCCCCCAAGCAAATTTTCGCAGAGGCCCCAGCCAAACTACCTAAACCTCAGTCTCCTCAGTTGGAAAATGGTAGAAAATAATACCCACTATCTGCTCTACCTAACTCAAAGGATTATGGAAGAGATTAAATGATAGAATGCTTGTAAAGGTCCTTTTAATATTAAATTATTGTACCTATGTTAGCGATATTTATTTAGAGCTAGGAATAAGAGTAACTTCAGTAATAATTTTAGGCACTCTGACCCATTGCATACCTCTCTTATATGTAATGTAATTAGTATATATATGCATTACTGCAACCCTATTGAAACTGAGCATCTTTTATTTATTTAGGGCCACTTTCTAAAGATGACACATGTCTTTAAAGCACTCATAAGCAAAATTTCTTTGATTTTAAATACATAGCATCCAAAAGGAAAGTAATTTAAAATGAATTTTTTTTCCGCAACCAAACTACTAGCTAAATCTCCTTCTTCAAATAGAAATGGCCAAAATTTAGCATGGAAAGGGGAGGAGAGGATCCAAGAAAAAAATAAAAATATGAGTTTGCATCGCTTATATTAATTTTCTACTTTTGTTTAAACCACTGATTACGAAGAATAGGGTGACGGCCAGTGTCATTTCAGTCTGGGTTTGCTGATTAGGTGTTTGTGCAAGAGATGCAAAGTCCTTGGAAACCCTCTTTATTCTTCAAATTATGAGTTCTTGCAATTAATAGCAATTTTACTGAAAAGGCTCAGCCCAGTTAGCAGAAGAATAGTGATGATATGGGGCTATATTTTGTTAAAAAGCATGCTATTTTGAATTACCTACAATTAGTGTGGTTTCACAATATTATCTGTGAGACAGTTTTCCCTCCCTGTATTTTCCATTCTTTTGCATTTTAGCACTACAATGAAGAGACCCTGAAAAACTGTTCATGAAAGTGATTTGAGCATGAACTTGTTTGCTCTTAGAAACAACTTCATGTCCAGCCGTCCTCCACCTTATATTCAAAAGACCCCACACTTATCTGGTCTTTTTTTCTACTCTCTCCTGAAAGGTGGGGGAATGTATTCAGTATGTAAATAAGCTATTTTATCTCAGAGAGAAGATGGGATGTTAATTAAGGGTTGTTTGAATGAACAAGCCACATTGCATTGTCTACTGGGAGTTGGCTGCCAATTGCTTTTCTGGCAAAAAAAGTTAAGAAAAACATTCAAGCTCCTCTCCCCGCAAGCCTGGGAAAGGAGCAACAGCATTTCATTTATCACGTAGGTGCAGAAGCCTGCTCAAGGTTTGTCCAGAGCCAGAGTGCAGGCTGCAACTCAGCTCCTCAACTTTTGCTCCTGGTTTTGAAAGCCTCCTTCCTAAAGAGGGGCCTGGACCTTGGAGCACCTATTTCCGATTACAAAACCGCCGAAAGCCTCATTCTTGGCTCCATACCACTTTGGAGATCCTTTGCCACTCTTCTTGGACTCATCCAGGAGGCCTGGGTTTTAAGATACACAATAGCTCGGGTCTTGCAGCGAAATAATCGATGCTCCTTTGAAAGAAACCAGGCAAATTGGTCAGTATGATTACCTTTAACAAATAGAGAAAGCTGTAGACCTTTGGCAACTGGTAAATGTGGAGGGAAATATGTTGCTCTATTTTAAAAAGAGTTCTTGAAAATAGCATTATGCCAGCCAGAGGAAGCCCTTAACCTGCTTGCCTGGCAGTCTTGGGTGTGGAGTGGCATGTAAATAGAGCTGAAACAATTTACTTTGTTTGGAAAAGGATCAAAATATGGAGGATGTAAGGGTGTTTTTATTTTAGTGGATGAAAGAAATAGTGATTCTACTAGATGAAGTAACTTCCTTGGCCTCTCTAGGCTGTAGAGTAATTGATGCTTAGCATGAAACAGCCCCAGAGGCTTCAGATTCGCCACGTACCTTCCCCTTTAATTCTGTAATTCTTCTGCTGCTCCTTTGTATCAATGAATACTAAATTTTTGTGTGTGGTTTCATGCTTTTGATGTAGATGTGCAGAAACATAGTCTCTTGAGTACTGAAAGGTCCTGAATGACGGCAACAAGCAAAGGAATTTCTATATAAATGTGTGTGTGTGTGTGTGTTTGGGAGAAAATAAGTACTATAAATTATATTTCTTAAATTAACATTGCTTCCCTGGGTACTTGAAGTAAAACATCAATTTTTGCCCTTTACATTCTTAATCATTAAAATATGTGGTAAAGGGCGGGCCACGGTGGCTCAGCAGGTAAGAGTGCTTGCCTGCCATGCCTGAGGACCCGGGTTCGATTCCTGGTGCCTGCCCATGTGAAAAAAAAAAAAAGAAAGAAAGAAAAAAAGATATGTGGTAAAAAAAATTAATTGTTCTTTTGCAGTTGTTACAAGGCAAAACAATACATAGTATGAACTTATATGCAGGCTGAATCTCATTTTGTAGTTTTTCTTTTAACAATGAACCTGGATATAATAATAATCAAATAATATTTCATGCATGAAAATTGAATTACTTTAGGTCAATTGTCTATAAATTCACCCTAAAAAGTCTTTGATCTAGTAGTTGTAAAATATAATAATAATAATAATAATGACAGGTTTTTCTTTTAAATGGTTTCCATGTATTAAATGATGAGGGAGCTGAGGCCCAGAAAGGTTAGGTATCTTGCCCACGGATAATACAACTCTAATAATTGGTGGAACCAAAATTTGGACACAGGCTCTCTGATTTCAAAGCCCTTAACCACCATCCTACATTGCCTTACTTACAGTGTAATTATTATCACTCTTATTAAGCCCTTCAAGAATAGAATTCATTATAAAAATATCCTTTAAATAATTTTGTTATACATTTATTCCAATGGGCCTCATAAGTGAAAAAAAATTGGTCTTTAAAAATAAAATACTGTAGAAGTATTAAAGGTCATTACATCTGCTTTGCATACCAGGAAAACTTCATTCTATAGCATCTAATACATTACAGATACTCTTATTAGGCACTTTAATTTAACGAAGGAGAAAAATAAGTGATTTGCCTCAATCATTGTGGAAGAGCATTTGTTTTATTTCCTAGTCATCACATGCTAAACCCTAAAAGTCCAATATTTGCATTTTAATTTCTCTTTGGAGTTTTGAGAAATTTTGCCTCAATTACTATCTTGTATGGTATTGTTAGCAACATTTTTTGATGGGTATGTGCAAAAATTGATGTATTTTTAAAAAACAACATTATTGAGATATAATTTACATACCATAAAATTCATCTATTTAAAATGCGTAATCCAATGGTTGTAGTACATATATATATATATGTGGAATTGTGAAAATTGATTCTTGTTTTTTTAATTAATTTTAAAATTCCTTTGAGCTGCTTGAATGAAAAGCATTCCAAGGTGAATAAAAAACATCAATATTTTCTGTATTCTTCCTCCTTCCCCAGAAATGCGTTCTTTACTGGCCAGAAAAGAGAGGGATCTATGGAAAAGTAGAAGTTCTGGTTATCAGTGTGAAAGAATGTGATAACTACACAGTTCGGAACCTTGTCTTGAAGGTAAGATTGTGTAGCTATATTTATCTACAAAGTAGATGATATTACAGGATTATATATTTTGCTTTGAAATCATTCATCCTAGTAAGTACTGCAGATTCGATTTAAAGAAAGAAAATAATGTCAAGATCAAAGAGACATTCTAATCATCCCCTAAAGTATTTCTTTGTTGTCAGCTACTATTATTTGTGTAATAACTAATGTAAGTAGCTTTAAGGAAATTCATTATGTAGAATTTCATCTGCTAATCTGCAAGAATAAAAAGTCCCTGGTTTAAATTTTGAAAACCTTTAACTAAAGGCTTGTGCTGAAGATTTTACCATCTTTTGTTTTTGTTTTTATTTTTTTATGTAACTTTGAGCTAAGCAACTTTAAATGAGGCCTGGAAACTGAAAGAGGATATCTGCATTTGTTAGGGGAGATGTAGGAGGCAAGACAAACCTGAAGTGTTGATGAGCCCTTCAGAAATTTGAAGTTACAATAATTTATAGGGACTTTCCCCATATCAGATTATGTCATAAAAAATTATCTCATTTAACTTGTTGACTGCAGATGCTAAGGAGCAATACCACAGTATTAATTTTTTCTTGTAGAAAATAATGATCCCAAAGATTTCAATTCTATCTAGAGCATCATTATTGAGACAGAATCATCTCAGAGAGGATGAAAGTGGAAACAGAGTTCCAGTGATTGTTTTTATTGGGAAGCTATGATTGGGAAGTTCTAAATATGAGGATATTTACCCCAAACTGTTTTTAATATGCATCTAGGAGTGCATGGTCCATGCCAGGCCCCCAGTTCAGCACTGGGTTTCAAAATGATGTGGTCAGACTGAGTGTTCAAAGTGTTTCCAATTATGTGACCCCACGTGACTCCTTTTCTACTGGGATTCCTCACTATTATCAAGTGAGGAGTTGGGGATGCTTGTAGAAGCATTAAAGGGACTGGATACAAAGCTAAATGTTCTCATGTTGGCTGATATGTTTATAATAACCCAACAGGAACACTCGAAGAGCAGGAAACACAATATATCCCAGTTCTTTCTTGGCTACCTTTTCAATTTATCATTTTGTTTATTATAACTAATTCTAAACACATATTTAGCATATGTTGTATTTATGTTATATGTAATAAATATATGGCTCATTTAGTAGAGGCAAAATTATCATGAGCAGGGTATATAAAGTAAGGTGAAAGGATATTTTTCAAAAATCTGTTTCTAAAAAGCCACACTTCTACCTAGAAATAAGTTGCTAGCAAACTGGAAGGGATAGAAAGCATTCAGCATTGTGGTTTAAATGACTTTTAGTTCTACATGTGGATGAAGCATTTGGTGGTTGTTGCTATTTTCAGCAAGGAAGTCACACCCAACATGTGAAGCATTACTGGTACACCTCATGGCCTGATCACAAGACTCCAGACAGTGCCCAGCCCCTCCTGCAGCTCATGCTGGATGTAGAGGAAGACAGACTTGCATCTGCTGGCCGAGGGCCTGTGGTTGTTCACTGCAGGTAAGGAATGAACTGTCCTTTCCACCTAAGCGTCTGTCTGAACTGCGTCAGTCATAGAGCAGGTGGAGGCCAGGATTTGCTTCCTAGATGTGACTTTGTTGGTAAATAAAATACATATGGAAATGAAGGCACGTGTTTAGGACATTTTCAGTGACCTTTACACAGTGGACAAAATTCGAGTTCTAACAAAGCAGTTTCGTGAACAGGAGACCTTATGCAGTCCTCTACCTTGATATTTATTTATTTAATCTCGGAAGTTCCACATATAGTAAGAAATATAGATGTGTGTGTTTTTTTTAATTATTGATAGTTCTTATGTTGTTTCAAGATGGCACCTGAAGTCTATTTGCCTTGAATCCTGCTGATCTTTATTATGCTTATGTTAGACTTGGTGGAAATCAATCAAATCTTTTAAAAGTTATCTCATGAAAAACAGATGGAAATAAATTTATGAAATGGGATGTGGGCAAGCCATAGCTTGCCAAAAGGAGAATGAGTGCTGTTACCAGAACACAGGGTACTGGATGGTGGACAGACAGAAGCAGCAAATGTCCATGATGATTCCTTCCCTTATGTCTAGCTTAAATCTCTCCTGCTGTAACCGGTACCTGACCCACCTTGTTTCCTTGTATTTGCCCAAACTAAAGCAAATATTTTCAAAGTTGTTTATATAACCTCCCATTCATTCTCTATATGTTCTCGAAATAGTTTGTGTTTTGTTCTCATGACTCCGAGATAGCTTCTGATAATAACCTCAATAAATACAAACTAACATGATTTCAGATTATAATTTTAGCCTCAGTTAATTAAGAGTAAAATGTACTGTATGACCATTCATCCAAAGAGGTCGTTTTCCAATTTCTAGCAGAGGGTCTTATGCTAAACTTAGCTTGGAGCTGAGGAAAAGCAATCTAATTCTATACTTCAGGGCTAGCACTGTCCCCACCCAAAATCATAAAAGACTCAGGAAGTCTAAAACCAACTAGTCACTTCCCCCTTAAAACCAGCTCCCCTTCTGATTGCTAGTTGTAAGAATGAACCCATCTTTTTTTTTGGGCACTTGACATCCAATGTTGACAGTTATCTTTGGCCCTCCTCTCAACTCCAGCCTCAGTTTCTTATCAGTCACCAGATTGGCTTTCCCTTCAAAGCTTCTCCTGTAATCGTCACTTCCTGTTCCACCACCATACTTCAGGCCCTTTTGACCTCATCCATGTGTTTTAGAAGTAGTCAGTGAGTCGCCAACACACACTGTATCCTACCCTGTGCACACTTTGCTTGAATGATGTTCCTAAAACTCTCTTTCATCAACTGGGGTCCCTACTCAAAGTTTCTCAGTGACTTCCCACTGCCTAGAGCAAAAGTCCTTAACCTTGGGTCTACAGATAAACTAGAGCACTCAGTGAACTACTTTGAAATTATTTGAACACGTTTGAGTGCATAAGCTTATAGTAATTTTTCTCCGGAGCAAAAGTTCATAGACTTCATCAAATTCTCAAAAAAAAAAAAAAAAAAAAGTTCCACTGGCTTCTTAGCCTTTCATACAAGATCCTTTATAAACCAGACACAAAAGAACAAATATTACATGATTCCACTTATATGAAATATTTAGAATAAGCAAATTCATAAAGACAAAGTAGATTAGAGGTTGACAGGGATTGGGGGAAGGAGGAGAGGGGAGTTGTTGCTTAATGGGTATAGAGTTTCTGTTTTAGGTGATAAAAAAGTTTTGTAATAGATGGCAGTGATGGTGGTAAAACACTGTGGTTGTAATCAATGCCACTGAGCTGCACACCTGAAATTGGTTAAGATAGCATATTTTGTTATATATGTTATCACAATTTAAAAAACTTTTTTAAAATCTAAAGATCCTACAGAGACTCCAGTGTTCCTTCCCAATCTTATTTCCCACTATTGTTCTAAAATAGCTCACTCTTCAAGCCAAGCTGGTCAACTCATCGCCTCACATCACATGTTCTGGTCTACATTTACTCTTTGCTGATAACATTCTCCTACAAGGAATAGTCCCCCATTGTTCATGATACCCAAAATGCCTGCTTCAAAGGGTATATTTCAAATCCTTTCTCTTTACTGAAACCTCTATAGATACCTCAACTAAAAAGAACAATTTCCTCCTCTGAATTCTTCCAGCACTCATGATCAACGTGAAACAAGTTCCTACCATGAAAAATAAATGCTAACTTGATATCAAGACATAAGCAGTTCATTCCGACTGTCTAAAAGTTGGAACAATGTTGAATTGGGTCTTAAAAAAATGACCAGTGTTGGAGGTTTTAAAAGGCGATACAGAAGGCATTTCTAACTAAGGAAATATCAATAATTCGGAAAGGGAAATTGGAAAATAAAAGCTATTTTTTTGCAGTGACTCATATAAACAAGAATTGTGGTACATAGGGGGCAGGGAGGACTGCAGAGAAGACATAAAACTTATAAGTTAGCCCTATTCAGATTATGCAAGGTCATGAATACCTTAGACATTAGTCTATGACTAATGGGAGCCGTTGACAAGTTTTGAATAGGGAATAAGATGATTAGGTCTCTGTTTTGAAAGATGAATTTGGCAGCTGGGTGTATGGAGAATTAATCCAGGAAAAGACTTGAGACTTGAAAACCATAATGAGATCATTCCCTTAATTTAATCATGAAGTAAGCAGACGCCGAAAACGTGAACACAGTCTATAGAAAGGAAAGCATGGATCCCAAAGGCTCAGTGGAGGAGACAAATATAAGAATTGGTAACAGATTAGATGTGGGAGGTGAGAGAGGGGGAGGTGTTAAAGATGGCTCCAAGATTTCTAGGCTGGAAAACTGTTGGCTGGCTCATAATGCCATTGAGGGAAAAGATAATGAATTCTGTTTTAGATATATTGAATTTAGATACATTGACTTGAAGCAAAGGCAAAATAGTGACATCAAGAGTTCCAGCTAGGAGATAGAATGCCAATCTAGAATTTAGTAGAAGCTTTAGGAATTTAAATGTAGGTTTGTAAGAAATTTATATAAAGACTATTAGTGGTTGAAATTGATGAGAGAGAGGTGAGAGAAAGGGCTTGTAAGGTTGATGTACAACTTCATCTGCCTTCATCTAAGATGTGTAAATCCTCCTGGAAAAATAATGTTTCTATTCAACTATCACTTATATATGTATGACAAGGGAATATTTGCCTCTAGCCCTGTCTTCTCTCCTAAACTGAATTGAATCTTCAGTTACTCATGCACTTAACAACAGTAATTCCAAGACCAAACTCCCCATTGCTTTCTCAAATCAGCCCTAATTGCAGAATTCCCCTTTGTCTAAGTGACACCACAATTCTTGCAGTCCTCCAGACCTAGTCATCTGTGACTTTTCGCTTTGTTCACTCTTCAACTCTAATTGACAAGTCCTCCAGACTCTACATCTATGATGTATCTCAAGTCTTAGCTCTCCTTTCTACTGCCAACTTTACCCAAGTTCACACCCTAATTATTCTTTCTAGAACGTCTAAAATGCCTTTCCACTCTTCTCCCTAGCCTCCCCTCTCCCATCCGACACATCCTTGCACTTACAGCTAACTGGAAAAAATATATATTTTAAGCACCCAGCACAGAGCTTGATTTGTAACATGCAATTCATGAGAACTGCTTTATTACTGTTTCTAACGATTGTTCTTATTTTAAAAGTATCCCTTTAAAAGAATATAATTTATCTTTGTAGTCTTTCCTCCACCTTCTTACTGTTTGCATTTTCTTTTTAGTGCAGGAATAGGTAGAACCGGGTGTTTTATTGCTACATCCATTGGCTGTCGGCAGTTGAAAGAAGAAGGAGTTGTTGATGCACTAAGCATCGTCTGCCAGCTTCGTGTAGACCGGTGAGTGTCAAGGATTGCCTAATGGAGTCTTCACAGCAGCCTTATCAGTCAGAACTTGTTATGATCACCTTGACTTTGTAAGCATCACAGGTTCTGAAGTCCTAAATCTTAATAGAGATGTGTGTAAAATGCTTAGGAATATGCACTGCAGTATACATTACATTAAGAAGCCATCAAAGAAGGTGGGACAAAGTTTAAAATAAATTGAGTTGATGAAAATACTAGTGGTCAATGAGAGGAAAGGGTAAGGGGTATAGTATGCATGTTTTTTTCTTTTTTCTTTTTATTTCTTTTTCTGAAGTGATGCAAATGTTCTAAAAAGTGATCATGGTGTTGAATGCATAACTGTGTGATACTGTGAGCCATTGATTGTATACCATGTATGGATTGTTTCTATGTTAAGATTTATCAATAAAAATATTTTTTTAGAAGTACCTCCCCCCAAAAAAGCCATCGAAGAGTGTTACTGATAACACCAACAACCACAAGTCCAAAAACTAAAGCCTGTGTACTTAATTTAATCATTCAGTTTAGGGCATTGAGCCTTTAAAATGAGGCATAGGTGGTACTTCCAAAAGTACTAGGTCCTGAGGTTTCAATAAAAGAGATAAAATAATTGCTTTGAAGCATCTTATATATAAACAATTTTATATATAAAGCACTTAGAACCGGGTCTATTAGCCTTCAATAAATGTTCACTATGTTATCTTCATTATTATTACAATTATCAATAAAATGTCTCCTATTTCTAAAATTTAAGCATTTGAATTCCCCAGCCCAGATAAGGCTTTCCTTCTTCTCTCAGGCATCTCCCATCCCTACCATCCCTTGTGTCCTTCTAAATAACAGCCTGTTGATTTTTTTTAAGTGCATCATCTCTCTCATTTTTTCTCTTTATTTTAATTCATTTATTAAAAGCTTTTCATCATGGTAGTCAAGATTCTGGGCGCTAAGGACAGACTGACTGGGTTTCTTCACCATTTCTGGTCATGCAGCCTTCCTTGGGCAAATCATTAGAACCTCCCCATGCCTTGGTTCTTTCTTCTGGAAAATGGAAGTAATAATAGTGTCTGTCTCATATTGTTGTCATAGGGATTCAAAGAGATAATTAGCCTGCACATAACTCAATCACATTTAGGACTGTTATCATCATATAGCCTAAACACTCTTCTGTAAATTGGAGATTAAGTAATATATACCTCATAAGGCTGCTGTAATGCTTAGATGAGATTAATCTGTGGTGTACTGATAGAGCACTTAATCTATATTTCTTACCCTTTCTCTACCCTCTCTTCCCCCATTCCACAATCCACATGTAACTGCTGCCACGTTTATTTTTCTTGTTTAAGTAAGATCAGCTCCAGGGCAGTGTTATGGGGACTCAGTGGCAGAATTCTCGCCTGCCATGCCAGAGACCCAAGTTCAATTCCCAGAGCCTGCCCATGCCAAAAAAATAAAAAAAGATTAGCTCCAGTGATCTCTCCTCCTCTTGTAATGGCCATTGTAGTCTCCTGAAATCCCCATTGCCTTCCATTCAGAAATAGGGTTCAGTCATTTCCCTTCAGATTTCTGGAATCCACCTTCACCCAGAAGTGGTGCCCTAAGTCAGAGAGTAAAAGTAGCAACCAGTCAGCTCAGCTGCTGCTTCTGCAGTGACCTTGGTCTTTCCTGATTGGCCTCAGTTATCAAGGATCCTGCATGGGACCCCCAGTTCCCTCAGAGACTCGAATTCATACCCCTGAACCCTGCTTTCCTACTATCCAATACTGAACTTTACAACTGCCTTATACCTGCATGGATCTACACTGAGTCCATACCAAGTTGGCCTCCACCGACCTGCCCTGACCCTATTTAGAACAATGCTCTGGAACATAGGCTTGGTTTGCTCAAGTTTTTTGCCTTGTTGCTGTTGAAATTTGCCTATTCACCCTCCCATCTCCTACCTCCCCACCCCACCTTCATAGACTGACCCCCACCTTGGTTTCTACTTCCCGGTCACATTCCCCTGTCCTGTCCATCAAATTGTCCTCTGGTTTTGAATGGAATCACAAATTAAAAAACAAAAATCATATCACAATGCCTTCTTTATCTGCTCCTTCTTTCCTGGAACAAATGATCAAAACTTTTACCCTTGGGCAGGCCACGGTGGCTCAGCAGGCAGAGTTCTCAACTGCTATGCCGGAGACCCAGGTTCGATTCCCTGTGATTGCACATGCAAAAAAAAAAAAAGAATTTAGCCTTGGCCTGCTAATTCATTCCTTACAAATTCTTCCCATAGGGTTTGTCCTTTTACTTCTGTTAGGCTCTTCAAAAATATCTAATTTCTCTGTTGATCTGAATTCTAACGACTTTCTACCTCCTTGGATTTGAATTATTGCCAATGTATGTCTTAAAATCATTCTGACTTATTAATCAGGATCCTTTCCACATAAATTCTTTCTGAGCAGCTGTATCTATTGTTTATGAAGTGGTTACTACTCTCCTTAAAACTTTCCTTGAAAATTATTTTCTTTGTCTTCCTTCTTTCACAGGTTCAACATAGATTTTACATTTCTTGTCTCTCCTTCTGCTGTTCATTGCTCTAGCTATTATGAGAAGCAAAACAGAAAACCTTCTTCTCCCCTTCACTCCATCTTATGCTCCTCCTCTTTCTTGCCTCCTGCTTCAATTCTTTAGCTATTCCCCTCATATCTCTTTTTTTTTATTCCAGTTAGGAACTGGAGTGCTGTCATTGACCATGTCATTGACCCATGCCAATAAAGCAAACACTGACCTCAGCAAATCCAAACATCCACCTTTCTGCTCTTGCAGCTTATCTTTCCTCATAAGTTCTTTGTGCCTTATCCCCATGCCCTGGTCTTCCTGCCCTTCCATGTCTTCAGGTCTGGACCTACCTTTAGACATTACAGAATGTTCTAATCCACAACAAGGAAGCTTTTTTTAATCATGGGCTCCCCACCATGGTCTTTAAAGTACATGTCTCATTTAACTCCCAAAATAACCCTAACAGTAGGAAAAGAGGTATTCCTTGGCCTCATTTTTTTTTTTTTTTTTTTTACATAAGGAAAAGATTGATTAAATAGATCAAGTAACTTGCCCAAGGTCATATGATTAAGGATGTGGCAAAAAGAGCCTCTTTGGAATCCAGGACTTCTGATTTCTAATTCAGAAGATATGAATCTTGTAGATAAAAGTAAGCAGCTTTTGGAATATGTTTATTATAAAACTCCTCAACAAAGACATATCTCTTCGATAATTTTCTTCCAATTAAGGAAAATTCAATGGCAACATGACACCACAAATTTAAGACAATTTTTATTATGAATAGGAGCTGTTTCATTAATAGATGGAATGACATCATCAGCAGTTACCTTAGGAGTTGACAGGAAAGTTGCTTCACCACAAAATATCTATCTGTGGTGAATACTCAAAATGGCTATGTATAATGAGTGTCTAAAATACTACTTTGGCTAAAAAGATTATTCCTTTTAAGACTCATACAGTCTGGGAATGGGAGGAAAAGGCAATATTTTATGTCTAGTCATCTATTAACACTTAACCCAGCTGATGTCCTTCCAATATGGCAGCCAGAGAGCGTGTGAGTCCCTGCATTTAGAATACATTAGAACATGGGTTTTGATGAAGGGAAAGTGAACACAGAGCTCCAGAAGCTGGGCATACAGCTTCTGGAGCGCTACAGTCCAGGAGATGAGACCCTACAGTCCAGGAGACTGGTAAAAATTCTCTGGGCACTGGGAAGGCATTGAGGGGGACCAGATGAGCTCTAGCAAGGCCCAAGGCAAAAATTAAAATGTGGGGCCTCTTGTTTAATAAAGTTATTTTAAAAACTTTGAGATGGTTACAGCAGAGCATTAAGCCAAGCGCAAGGTCCTCTAAGCACAAGAGTGGGGGAGACTGTATGACCATCCGAGTCACAAGTCCATGAAGTCAGCCCTGCCTTGGGGTGTTTTTTAGGGTGGATGCGTATAAACAGGCCTGAATCCTATGTTCTCTGTCCCGTGGAACAGACACCCCAGATCTCTGCTCAGACGGAAGTCCCTAAATCATACATGCATTCTTTCATTCAACAAACATTTACTAAACACCTTCTACTGAACAGGTATCAGACACTTGCCATAGAGAGGAGGATTTCCTCTAGACTTTTCAAATTGTATTCTTTAGGGCATCATTTATTTAAAACTAATTCACTGGGAACATGCTAGGTGCCAGGCATTCTTAGATGGCATTTAGGCAAAAGTAGGTTCATAACTGTTCCCAAGTTTGAGAAAAAGCTATATGTTACATTTCTTATAGCCTCTCCCACTTGGAGATTCACAATAAACATTAACATATTAAAGGATCTGAAAAGTCTTCTAGCAAAGAAATCCATTTAATTTCGTTGAAGCCCTTTCACAGATTCCTTGAACCACACAAAACGTTCCTCAAAGAACATCTAAACAGAAGGAAAGAAGTTGTTGAATAATAAACAGAAACTTGTTTCAAGAAGTTTGGTGATGAAGAGAATACTAGAGATGGAACAGTATAATGATTCAAGCCAGGGTAGAACCCATTAAAAGAAGAGAAAAGGTTGGGGCTGACTAACTGGAAGCGTCCAGCTGAGTATAACAAAGGGCTACAAAAGACAGAGCCAAAATATCAGAGAGCTGAAAGGCAGAGTGCATGCTCCAGAGGCCATTTCCTACCCTTTTCTATCTTTTTAACAATGGCCTCTACCCACTAGTAATCCAGAACTACACAATGTACATCTTTTCTTGATAGTCTATTTCCTACCGCTTATATCTGACTCCTCTGAGAAATCCCACGGCATTGCTAAGAGCAAAGAAAATGACAAGGCAGTCATTTGGATACTTGAAAGGGGGTCCGTTTCTTGACTGATAAGTCAAGACTTTGAGTGTTCAGCAAGATCAAAATCCTCCCCAAAATTTACAATACCTGAACATTGTTATTCAACATGACAAGAACAGGAAATTGTACTCAGATCATGGCTATTTGTGATGCTGCATTTTAGAAATAAATTCAAATGGTCTACTTTAGAGATGAGATTGTGATGCTGAATGGATTTTTCCAGTATAACAATAATTACAAAGCCATTGGTAAATTCCTCATTTTCTGGCGAGTCGTTATTTTTACTGGCTTTAGGGCAATTTCTATTAATAGCTGCTACAACCCTTATAGCAGACTCATGTGTCGGTGATTCTCCTTTTAATAATACTTTTGAGCATATTTTGAACTAAAATGGGTCTTCTTTTTTTCAAAGTAGGAGTTCAAATTAGTAGAAGGCACCCACAGGTGTTTTATTTGGAAGTGCATTAATAGATCATTCTTTCATTCCCATTGTATTCCTTTTTAATGAGAAGATGAGGTGGATAGTATACCGATTGGGACAGGGCATTGGGTGATGGGACTAGGAAGCAGGCAACAGAGAATAGGGTAGCAGAGATCTCTGGACTAGATGTCAGAGAGTTTGGTATTCCACATGACTCTGCCTCTAATTTTCTGTGTGACCATTTGTCCTCTCTGGGCCTCTCTGTTTACACATGTTAAAAGACAGGTATGGCACATCCGTGGTCCCAGCCTCTTCTGGCACAAGGATCCCTTTTTAAAGAATAAAGTATTTCATGGACTCCCACTGTATTTTTGAATGCCATAATGCACTTCAATTAATTTGTATTTGACTCACAACAGTTTCTACATGCATTTGAAAAATAGCAATATGTGAATATGTATTTAGTTGGTCCACAGATAATGTTTGGAACACAAGTAGATTTGAGGGCACCTCTATAGATGCCTTTTCCATCCTGGGATTCAGTAATTGGGAAACGATGGGCTGGCTTTCTAAGGCTGCTTTCAGCTATCCCATTCTTTGAGTCTCAAATTATTGTTTCTGTGGAGAACAATGAAATAGCAATAAAAGACAGTTATAATATGTCCTGAACACCTACTAGGAAAGAGGTGATTTTAAGAATATTATACAAACTTCTCACTCTTCAGGGAAAAATTTAAGACCTAAAAAGGGTGAATGACTTAATGACTTATCCAAGGTCACATAACAAATTTTGACTGTTTTTTTTATCACTCTGTACACTTTGTTCTGATTAGTTTGGTAAATTCTGGATTTGTTTGGCTTCCAAAAGGCCATTCTTGTTTTCTGGATTGGGGGACCTAAGTAAGTTAAACACAAGATTAAGAGAAAGAAGTTCACATTCCAATCCCGTCATTGATAATGACCCTAAACTAATTAACTATAGAAACTAGAGAAAATTGTTCATCTCTGATGCTTTCAGTTTAGATTACCTATTAATATCTAAATATGTGGTGCACAATGAACTTTCTGTTGACTAGTGTGGTTGTGGAAAGGCATATTTTGCTCAATCAAGTGTCCCTGTTAATGAAATGTGTTACCATACATGCAGAAGTCAGTGATTCTCAGAAATTATAGTGACAAAAAAGCACCCATAACTTAGTACCAAACTGAACAGTGCAATCATTTCTTTTTTACTTAGAAGGCCTTTCCATTTCTTACTTAAATCTTCTAACGCTAAATATCACTCAATTGTTCTCCTAATTAAGAATTTCAGTTACTATAATACTAAACCAACCAGCTTTCACCATATTTAGCTTCTGTCTCAAGGGATTCATTTTGGCTTCCTTTTAGATCTGTGCACACCAGGGTGTCACAGAGCGAGGCGGTGACAGCAGATCTCTTGCACATTGAGTCTAAGGGATGTACCTGCTCCTTTAAAAAAAATAATCTATAGAAAATGGCTCATATGCTCACAGATGTTACAGAAAAATGACCGAGAAACAATGTGTGATCTAACCAGGGAGGGAAAATATATGATCCATTATAGGTTGACCTCAGACAGCTTTTTCCTCACAATACTTCTTTTAATCCCATTTGGCATCTCTGAAATTGAAAACCTTTGAAATCAGAATTTGTGATGTGAAACATATCAGAAAATATGCAGTTCCAAGGCCTTTTCCTTTTCTTTTCTTTTCCATTTTTTCCCCAGAACTAAGAAGCCATCTGTGTGATTCTCCTTTTTGAGAGTCAGTGGTGAAATCTGCAGTTGTCTTCCTACCTCCTTACTATAGGGACGGTATTTTGGAGTGACATCCAAAGGTCTTGCTGTGGATTCCCAGACAGGATAGAAAAATGCTTCCAGTGTGCATCAGGTCATTGTTTAAATGTTTTGGTTAACATTTTAGCTTGATGATTTTCCTTTCTTCTCTTTCGGCTGCTGCTGCTCCTTCTCCTCCTTCTTATTTTACTATAGCAACCTAAAAGAAGGAATATGTGTGCCATCAATTTCTTAGGCTAATATATACCACAAAAATATTCTTTGTTTCCAAAACTTGGATAAAATAATTTGGAGCTAAAATTTCTACCTGTTGGAAAAATTTGTGTCAACTTTTACTGTACATTTACCCATATCTTACCACATTCCCAACCAGCCACAAAGATTCCCTAATTAGTGGAATTCAGAGATCTCATTCAAAGACCAGGAATCCAACATTTTGGTTTACTTATTTCAAGGACATTTGCAGCTAGAGTTCCAGAAATTAGATTGGATTTATTTGATTTTACAGTTTCTGAGATCATTATATAAGGGATGCTGTTTGTAAAATAGATTATGCCAATTGAAAGTCCCAAGTGGTTATCAGAACAAGCTTTTCCTTCTTCTCAGCTTGTCATTAATTGAGTGTTAACCTGGGTATTCAGAAGAAAATTGGCTGATTTTCAGGAAAAAAAAAAAGATGGAACTCAAGATATGCTAGAGCAGTCACTGAATTACCATTTGATTTTTGCTGGCTTTTATGCCTGACAAATTCTTGGGAGCACACCTGTTTCAGAGAAAGCGTCTGTATTTAAAGTACCCGGTCAGAATCAGTCAAGATGTTTATGTTTAAATTCTCCCTGATGGATGTGACAACTGTATCAAGATAAGGGGAAAATCTTTGAGGGAGGGACCCAGACACGTATCCCAGCTGGAGCGGAGTTTCAGCAGTAGACAGCCTCATTCCACTCGTTCCCAAATTATCAGAGCTTTACCCTTGAGGCACATTAACATCCACACCTTTTGTTCTAAATTTACCATACCAAACATTACCAATAGAATTCCAGATTTGAAAATAATAAAAAGCAAAGGAGCTGAAGTTCCATTGTTAGCCCAGAAGTGAGTCACCGCTGCAGAATTTCTTCTGTCTACTGATTAGACCGGATACACGCAGGGTGGTGTTGCAGGAAAGGCTGTTGCTCTCTGTATGTGTGAGTTAATAGTCACAAAAGGTCACAATTTTAACATGTTAAAAACCAAATTTCTCTCCTGGGCATCTGGAGGAGTTTTTTCAACACGCCCTGCCAGGAGCAAAGGGAAAAAACTACATTTTTCCCCTTTTAACCTAAGTTTACCCCTAGCTGACACAGCTACGTGCTTCCCTGCATGAAGACCGAGATTACGCTAATTTTTACGTTTGGCAGAGCTAATGTGATGGGAGGTAGCTGACATTTCTGGATCTTCTCTCTCCAAACTCAGCGTTCGAGGTCTGTGGCCATGAAGAAATCACAGGGCGAAGTTGCCAGCACCACTTTTGCAGTAAAGGGAATGGCTTTCTTCCACGACACGGAGTGGGGCATCACTGGGTGACCAAATAATTAATTTATCATCCAAGCCAACATACTCTGAGAGTGAAAGAAAGCCCTATTAGAAATTATACCAGGATAACAGGAGCAAACCAGGACCATCCCAAGCAGACCAAGATGCCCGGTCATGCAGCACAGTGTTAACTAAGCACTTAACAAATGAATAAGGGGGAAAAAAATGCAGCAATCATTTAGGACTCACTAAATGACAGCCACTGTGTGACACAATGTATGGACTATCTCATTTAAAACTTGCCAAACTTGAATCCTTTTTAAGTGAACACTATTTGCCAGGTCAGTGGTTTTCAAACTTTGTCTGAGTAGTGGACACTTCCAATAACACCAGTATGGAAAACCAGTAAAAAGCAGAACTGCCCTGGTCAAAACTGAGCTTAAGAGCTAGTCCTAAAGGCGAGCCTCCTCTCCCACCAGGTACCACTGTAGAACTCCGGGCTCCTAAGAATTCTGTGAATTCCACCTTGGGTTAGACACTGATATGCTCTGACTCATTTAATCCTCCTTCTTAGGAGGTCAGTGTCATTAATGTCATTTTATAAGTGAGGAAACCCAGGTTCAAATCATCAAAAGGCTTGTCTCAGATGGTATAGCAGTAGGTTCAAAACAAGAAGTCAAACCCATGTATGTCAAACTTCAAACCCTCTTTCTTTCCATTCCATCATCTGCTTCCACTGTAGCTGATCTCTACACTGGTTAATATTTTTAAAAGCACTTTTTATTGTGAAATATCACATATACACAAAAAAGTGATCAGTTTCAAAGTACATTTTAACAAGTAGTTATAGAACAAATTTCAAAGTATAGTACAGGTTACAGTTTCACAATTTCAGGTATTGCATTCTAGCTGCTCTAAGACACTGGAGACTAAAAAGACGTATCAGTATAATGATTGAATAGTCACACTCATTTGTTAAATCCTATCTTCTTTGTCACAACTCCTCCTTCTCCTTTGATTCTTCTCCCAATCTTTAGGGATATTTGGGCAAGGATCATTCTAACTTCTTCATGTTGTAAAGGGGTGTCGACATTATGGGGTAGGAGGATGCTACTGGTTGGTGCTCTTGGAGAGAGTGGTAACTCTGAGTTACCAGGGCTTATCTGACCTGGGAACCCTCTGGAGGTTTTAGGTTTCTGAAAAATAAACTTAGTGTACACCGATTAATATTTAGAAACCTATTTAGATCTTTCCATCAGGGCTTGCCTTACTTAGGCAATATTTGTGTTACTAACAGTTTGGTTTTATTCCTTTAATACCTTCAGCAGCCTCATTTCAGAGTCCTCTAGGCAGTTCTGTTCAACCAGATAGTACTAAAAAGTAACAATAACAATAATTATATCTAACATATATGGCAGATGTATGATTCATCTTAATATATCTATCTAACATAATTATTATGTGCTTGGCTTTGTGCTAAACATTTTGAACGGATTGTCCTATTTCTTTCTCACAGCAATGCTGTAAGGTAGCTACTGCTATTTTATTATCTCATCATTTTAAAGAACAAACTGATCATTGCAAAGGTGATTTAACAAGATAAAGCAGCTAGTAAGGGTTGGAGATGGGATTTGAGCAGAAGTAGTCTTGACAACAGTGTATGTTGCCTTTTTAGCTCTTAATACACTTTGGTCCTTACTGATAATGAAACTGACGCTTTGGATTTCCAAACCTTTCCAGACCTATGGCTACTTTTACAGCTAACTGGGTTCCCTTGTCCTATTTTTATATGGCCTTACTCTTTTTGTTAAACTAATTCCTGCTCAGCAGTTTCGTAGCTTCATGTGTTCTATCTATTGGGAAAACAGATTTGTATCTAAACAGGATTCTTCCAAGGAGGGAGGATGCCTTATTGAATATTGAGTAATGGTGGTAATTTCAGGCATGCTGCTTGGCTAATGATCCAGCTATTTCTGGCCCCACAAACCTTCTCCAATGAAGTATTATCTTAATCCTTATAGCAATATTTTAAAATCTTAATCTTGGTTTAGTTTAAACTATGATCTCTTGGAGGTCCTGGATTAATTTAGTGCCTACCTGTTTAAAAGGGCAGTTGGACGATTCATCTTAAAAAAAGAATAAATCGATGCAAATGTACTAAGAAATGATGATCATGCATCTATGTGATGATGTTAAGAATTCCTGATTGCATATGTAGAATGGAATGATTTCTAAATGTTGTGTTAATTTCTTTTTTTCTTTAATTAATAAAAAAAAAGAATATATCTACTTATTTCCCAGGGCCAGCTTGCATTAGGAACGTTATGTCAGTCATATACATCCATACTTACTCCATGGAGCCCTGTCTGTCCTAAGAGGTGCCTGGGAACCAAGTCAGAGCTCTCCTGGGGGGTGAATTATTAATCTGGATTTATTCATTCATTCCATAAGTATGTTCTGTATACAGGCATTTGTGCTAGTTTCTTGAGTATTTCCTGCTATGGCCAGCCTACAAAAAAACTGTACTTGCCTTATAACAGTAAATTTTACAGAATAAGTTCCTACAGAAATCAACAGAATATTTTATGTGCCAGTATATGCTATTGGGCATTATTTAAATATTTTCAACAATGATTTTGATGAGTTTCTGAATTTGAACTGTCCTCCATCAAATCCATTCTGGGATGTCCTTTGCCTTCCTTTGGCCTAGAGTTTATCTGTTTGCACATGAAGCGAAAAAAAACCAGCATGGCCTGGGTAACCTACTTGACAGATATTTAGCTAGGACTAAAGGTACGTACTTTCACTGTCAGAGATAGAAAACTCTGGTATTGCATTTGCCCTCAAAGGACATACAGCCTTGTTGGAAACAATTTGGAAAGAACTGGACGATGCATAATATGATATCAAATACTTATAATGAAGAACCTACTTTGACCTTATTTTGTTCTATGTTTTTTTTTTAATAAATGGCTTCGATAAAAAGATATAAGGCATGCTTGTTTAATATCTGGGAGACACAAAGCTGGGAGTCAGCAATAGAGGGCTAAAATACTGAATGAAAAAAATAGTGCTCTCAGTAAACAAGAACATTGTTCTGAAATTAATAAATTGAAATTAGTAGAAGTAAACAGAAAGTCCTGAATTTAATTTTAAAAAGTCAGTGACATAAGTGTAGGGTAGGAGATAGCCATGCTTTTCACATTCAGGGTAATTCCACACACATTTTAATTAACTTGAGGGTACATTCCATGCTTAGCACCCACCAAGTACCAGGCCCGTATAGGCACTGTGGGACCTAAGCACCCACTATACCTGCAAATACAAACTTAGGAGGCTTTTATTGGTCTATAATGTGCAGCCCAAGGGAGAAAATATTCCCACTGACTGTATCACATCTGGAGTAGACACAATACTCTAAGAAGGACATATTTGATAAAGTAGCCTATAAAACAGGGAGACTAGGTTACTGAGTGACAGGGAAATCAGGCTGTATAGAAATACTGAGTGAGCACAGGATGTTTAGTCTAGAGAGAAAAGATTATGAGACTTTGATGGTTGTTTTCCAGCACTAAGAGAACCATTGTGTGACTACAAGAGGAATTAAGGCACTTTTTTAGGTTATTTCGGTTGGACCAATGGTATGAAGATCAGAAACCGATTCACTGTGATGTAAGCAAAAGTTTTCCTGCCACAATCAAAAGTCTTCCTGACAGCCTTGGGAGAAACTGCCTCTAATGGTACCTCGCCACCTGCACATCCCAGGCAGACGCTAGCTGGCCATCTGCCATATAGACAGCTTCCTTCTGGAAAAAATTATGTTTTCTTGGCAATTGGAATGAATGATTTCTGAGGATTTCTCTAATTCCAAATCTTTACTCTTTAGTTTCCAAATTAAATGGGAAGTAGCAGAACTTTTCACATACTTCCTTAAACCTTCAGACTTGTAAGACTTCGTCCTAGCCCACAATTAATGGGTTCCTTTTCCCATCTTCGCCACCCTCACCAGCTGAAATGACCTTGACTTAGTGAACAGAATGTCATGTAATTATATCCCAAGTATTAAAATACACTGCTGACTCACTTGGGCTAAAATGATGATTAATACCTAGACTGTGTGTAGGACCAGCAAAGACTGTGTCTTGCACAGGTAGATAACAGAGCTGACAAAATATGCAAGACTGGGAAAATCTTGCCTCAAAGTGAGGTGAGTGGTGAGAAGAAATTCACAGACCAGACCCCAAGAGATGGGGCACATAGAAGTTTCCACATACCATCTGCAGCTCAAGTGGGGGCAGTAACGGTTCTCCCAGCTGTGCAGATGCCAGAGGAAGGGAGGCATCTCAGCTCCCTGGAGCTGCCTAATATTTACCGAGACTGTTTCTCCCAAGCAACATGGTCAAGGCCAGCATTTTCCGGACACCTGCTATGTTTTTTAGGTGTGGCCAGAAATCATCATCCAGCTAAGAAGAGGAAGGGCTACTGTATCCTTAGCTGGCAATTTCTGTTGTCAACTTATGACCAAGGAATACTTTGGCCAGAAAGTGGCCTTCGGTATAACAAGATGTGCAGCGCTAGGGAAACAGACTCATGAAATATTTCTTTTTTGTCTGCCAATAAGATGTTGTCACTGAAAACTGTGTATTTATTAACTCTTTTTTTCTTTATTTCATTTTGACATTATGTCAACCTGCCCAAAGTATCACTAGTATTGGAAGGGTGAAGTCTTACTGCTTTAATATCTTATAAACTTATATTTGGAGGGATTTAGCAGCAAACATAGATACAAGCCTAGTTTAGTTATTACATTTACTAAAAATCATGTTACTGAGGCAATATAGTTTTTAAGGCAAAGTGTTTAAATGGTGTGAAAATAATTATTTTGAATAGTATTAATAGCCACTAGGAAGAACTGGCTAAAACATGATTTCAAAATAGATGTATGATTATGGAGTTAAGGAGACTTCATTAGTAACTAACAGCGATGTAGAAAAAGTGAATAGCATATAAATCAGTGTCTGATAGCTTTGCCAAGTTTAAGAACCACAATTATAAAAGAGCAAAATATAACATAGCTGTTTTATATTTAAAAGTATAATAAGAAGCATCATTATTTCTCATGAAGATAGCTAGCTGTCTTCTATTCAACTAATGACAAGAGAAATGCAGAGGAACTAGTTGATCGTAGTGAAAACAAAAGGGAAAAATAAGAGCAAATTCCCTTTTTCCAACTCATTTAAGGCCCACCTGCTGTTGTGTTTAGATGCCCAGCACGCCACACCCTAAAGGCTAAGGTTGTTTCTATAAAACTTATTCAAACCATTCAGGGCAGACTTTCTTTTCACTTGTAGAAACAGCAATATTTCACAGGTGACTTTTGTTTGATTAACCTACTTCGATTGGTTTTAATCCAAATGCACAAACCATTTTTATGTAAATTGAATGACAAAGCAGTTGAGAAGTAATCCTAATTCCCAGTTACATTTAATTAATTTAACCCTCACAGCAGTTACTATGAAGCAGTTACTATAATTACCTCATTTTAACAGAAGAGGAAACTGAGGCACAAAGGGTTTTAAGGAACTTGCCCGAGGTCACACAGCTAAGAATTGGCTGGTTCCAAAGTCCAAGTACTTAACTATTAAGCTACACTGCCTTCCCATAAATACTTGCTATATAAATTAAGCAAGTGCCTACCGTGTGTTAAGCTCTTTATGTACATTAAGATATTAAGTTCACCTGTTGGGTCCTTTGGAAACAGATAAGAGGGACAACAAAAGAATCAAGTAAACCACTCTTTTTGTCTTTGGAAGGACACTCTAGCTTGTGTGTGGTCTGTGCGTTAGGGCAGGATATAGCCAGAAAAGTTATTTTATTATCATTTCATTGCAGGGGTGGAATGGTCCAAACCAGTGAGCAGTATGAATTTGTTCATCATGCCCTCAGCCTGTATGAGAGCAGACTTTCAGCAGCAACTGTCGAGTGATTCACTGAAGACTTAGCAGAGCATCAATCTCTTGGGATGAGGCTTCTGAAGAGCTTCCTACAATGTAAGGAAAGGGGAGCTCCAAAGCCAACCTGTGGCATGGATTGCAGGAAATCTGGCAACGTATTAAAGATTGCCAACCCTTTGTGTACATGAATGCATTTGTAAGCATCCCCAAGATATGTTGAATGGCCTATGCTGATGGAGGTATGATAGATCTCTCACACATCATGAGGCAGGTTTTGCTTTGTCTGTATTGACTATCTGCCACACCAAATGTATGTAATATTCTGATACACGCTGTCAGGTGATGACTGGAAAAGTTGCTGAAGAAACTATTATTGCTTTGTTTAGATGCTTTAATGTTTGCGAAATACGTCTTGTGAATGGACTGTCAGCTACTAAACTGTTCCTATTTTAAGTGCTATTACCTTTCTCAGTTACCAGAATCTTGCTGCTAAATTTGGAAGTGATTGATAATGGTTTTTAACAAATAAGTCCTGTTTTTGAAAAAAAAAATCAAAAGCAGTAACTATTTTATATGGAAATGTGTCTTGATAATATTACCTATTAAATGTGTATTCATAGTACCTCCTATCAATCAATTACAGAGCACAATGATTGTCTTTGGATATATATGTATTTACTCTATTATTGGGCATAGAGGTGGCTTCTGCTCCAGGACTCTATCCCGTATATTTCTACATTGTGAGTCATTTTACTTTAAAAGGAGAAAATAAATTTGTAGCAACTAAGAAATATCAAGATTTTAAATATTTGTCTATCTTTTACTAAGAAAGAACTTTTGAATATGCTGTCTACCTGAGACTCTCTCTTCCAATAAGAGGCAGATGCCTCTAGAAACGATGTCACCTGTCCCATTTCCAGAGGTTCTTCAGAAGGCTGCTGCCATGTATGCCCTTAAATTTCTGAAAGGTTTTAATCCTCAAGAAACAAGTAAAGATAAAATAACTACCCTCAGCAGGCACTAGGCGTTCCGCTCATATAGGAATTTTTAATGCCACAATGCTGACTTTGTTTCATACTGCCAATAAACTACTCTTAATACTAAACATGGACTGAAGCATATACTTTTTTTTTGCTATTTGCAGGAAGGCCATTATCTTGGGGGAAGCCTGAAAGAGATATTGTGATGGGTTTAACTGTAGTCTCTGCCACTACCCAGTAGAGATGATTATATCAAAATGTAATACTGTCATCATTTGAGAAATAGTGCCCCAGAAGTGCCATTGTTATGTGGCATTCCTCCATAGACTCCCAGCATATCATTATGGAAATAGTACACGCTTATGACTTTCTATCACTTGCCATAAATAAAATGGTTTGTATTTATTCAGAAGGCTCGCATCACCTGAAGAGATGTCATGTTGTAGGAACATTTAGTTATCCAAGGTTCCAATTCCTTTCTTCTCTCTTGAGCATAAGAAGGAGTCATTTGCCAAAGGAACGGTAGGTGAAGACTTTAGGAGTTTTATTCTGTTCCTAGAGGCTGGAATTTTTCTACATTAAAGAGAGGTAATCATAATCCCTTCTTTCTAAGGAAACAGACAAAAGGACACTGGTGTAAAACTCCCCTAAACAATTCAATAGGAGGAAGTGCTCGTCACGGGCTTTTCCCCTACCATGAAGGCACATTTCCTTCCTAGTCTTTGCTTCTCTTATCTGGGAGAACTTTTTTTTTTTTTCTCCAAGCGAAGCATGAACAGTTGCTAAGTGGAAAATGGAGGCTGAATTTTACATGGCGATTCTTACCTGCTTGATCCTCGGGAGCTCAGGTGAGTGTGCCTCCCTCATTTTCCCTGAGGCATTTCTCCCATATCCCACTGAGGACTTTCTGGACTTCGGAAAGTATCTGAAATGAGGCAGAAATGGAGCCAGGACTCCATGGCAGTTTAGCCAAAGACAAGAAAGGGGACTCAAGGAGCCAGCTGTCCCCACAGTGGTGAGATTTCTCTCCAAGAGAAAAGAAATTGTCTCCTTACATACTCTAGATGCCTTGGGCAACTTCTGAAATGGAATCTTTACAGCAGACAGTAAAGCACCCCGAGGAAATATTTGTATTATATAACAAGCCATGGCATTTCCAATGCTAAGGAGCCTTTTTCCAATCAGATTACAGTTTTGCCTTGCTTTGTTTTGTTTCGTCTCAGAGAAAGAAAATAAGAAATAAGACTAAAGGAAGTGAGGAAATGTTTTATTTGGAAGTTGTTATATGGAAGGGCTGGATATTTTCATGGAAGAGCTGGGTGATTTAAATAAAAGCACATCGAAATGTTTCTGAGCCTGAATATCTCACATTTTAATACTGATGTTTGTAACAACTGGCTGTTTAATTTTCTTACCTTGAGAAATGCTGATTTTTGCGATGTGAACTTGTATTAGAAAGCTGTAAAGAGATTATCACAGAAAAGAGATTCTTTTTTCCAATACTGTAAGAAATTTGGATTGTGATAATCAATACTTGCACTGGTTGCTCTTTCCTAGGAGGGTGAGCTTGGAGGTGTGGGGAAAGCAAATCTTCTGGATTTCTATTATTTTTATTCAAACTGTCCAATTTTGATCGTATATAGTTATTCATTGTGATGGGCATTTAAGGATTGGAAAAGAGGTGCTTATTTAGACTTGGGGAAGGAGGTATGGAGAAAGAGTAAAACAGTTAAAAGGGAACTGGGTTTTTCATAACTTCAGCAAATTTAACTAATTGGGCTAAAATGTCACACCATATTCTTCAAGTGATTTTGTTTCTTTTCCGAGCGTCCTTTCATTATTTCAGTGGGGGTGTGTTTGCTTCTCTAAACCATGTGAAAGTAAAAGGGAACCAAGTGTGACATATTTTTACATTTTATGTTATCAGCCTTGGGATCATAAACCATAGGTGTTGAATCTGGAAATACTCATTTGAAATGATGGCAAAGGATAAGTAAATTCAGATGTTTGTATTTATTTGATATGTGAGTGGGTTGTCTTCTTTTTCAACGGGCCCGGTAATTTACCATACAGTACTGTATAAGCTTTTCATCTTCCAGAAGGGTTTCAGATTGTTCACGTCCAGAAACAACAGTGCCTTTTCAAAAGTGAGACAGCGTCCGTGGGCTTATGCAATGGGAGCAGCCGAAACCAGCAGTGGATGTGGACTGGCGATGAAAAGCTCCTTCATGTTAAATCTGCCCTGTGCCTGGGCATCTCCAATTCCTCTAGGGGCCCTTCCCGTTCAGTCATCTTCACCCCCTGCTCCCAGGCACCCCGGTGGACCTGCCATGAGCAGGAAGGGTTCCTGGAGGTGGAGAATTCCTCTCTCTTTCTCAAGAAACAAGGCTTCAGGGTAGTGGTCAAGAAGGACAGGAAATATCTCCATAGCTGGAAGAAAATAGATGTCACCGAGAAAGGAAAGCCCGTCAATGAAAGCCTCTGCTCAAAAAAAGGTGAGCTACTCAATTCTGAAAGCTCTTCTCCTAAATGTCTTGACTTCTCACACTCAACACGGTCTACTTGCTCCACTGTATTTCCTACGGAAGATTCATAAGCTAATAGAAATAGAAGGTGTGGTGCCCAACAAGTTGGAAAACTTCATTAACTTCATTAAAATAAGCCCAGGGTTTTTCTTTCTGCGCCCCTCTCTCTTCTTTCCCTTCTTGTCTTGCTTCAATTTTGTGCCAAACACTACGCTAGGCACTTTGGATTAAATGCTACTAGATGTAAGCATAGACCTGGGAATATACATAAGCATACATATGTGTTGACTTAAGTCCGTCAGCAGGAAAGTGTTAGATTTTGCTGACATAGACATTTCTGTTATCCTTCTGATTATGAGAAACTGTTAGTACATTAAATGTTGTTTGATTAGCCTGGAAAGAGAATAAATTGTACTTTTGTAAGTCTCTTGGATTGGTGTTTAGGGGTAGTTCTCTTTTGGAGATAACATACATTTGAAATAGTAAGAACCAATACACAGCCATAGACAGACTCTTCTAATTTGTTGAACATTAATAAATACAATCTAGATGATGATTACATGTAAAATCTTATATACCTGTGTACAAACGCCTGGTGCAGCACACAGTTCAATTCTGAGCTAGGAATTTTATTTGTGAATATATACACGAAGCTTAATCCTCTCTTTCACTTAATCTTTTTTTATTTATTTACTCTTAAATTAGAGGTTTACTTTAGGAAGTCATATAAAGATAAAACTAACCGAATCACAATGTCTTAGGCTCAAATGGACTTTACAAATCACTGGAGAAATTATCTAGAAATGAAGACTTTCATTGTGAAGACTGAAGTTTGATAAGGTTAAATGAATTGTCCCAAATAATTTAGTGGCAGAACTATGATTAAAACTCATGTTTAACTCCCTGTCCAGTGCACATTCCATTATACCAGTGGCTCCCAAATCCTTGACTATAGACCTTTGCCCAAATGGCTGTGTAAGAATCGTATGAGAGGAGAGGGCTTATTAAAAATTCAAAATTCCAGTATTCGTTCCCTTTCCTCCTCCACTGCCACCTCCAAGACTCTGTTTCAGGAAATCTGGATTTGGGCAAAATACTTGACACTTTAAAAAGCTTCTGAAATAATTGTGATCCATAGCCCCATGTGGGGCTCAGCAACCACTGTACCCTTAAATGTTGTTTGTAGTAGTTGATTTATTTTTTGCTGATTTTATTGTGATACATCCATTTATCTTCTATTCCATCCAAATTATACAACCAATATCTCACAGTATTGTCACTTAGTTGTGCAATCATCATCACACTCACCTTTGATTACTCACTCACCTTGATTACTCCAAAAAGAAAATTATCAGATAGACACATACAAAAAAAACAAAAACAAAAACACCCATATCCCTTATCTTCCCCTATTACTGGTACCTAGTATTGAAGTGGTACACCAGTTACTGTTGATGAAAGAATTTTAAGATATTACTGTTAACCAAGGTATTGATTTTTGAGACATATATGAGGATTTCCAGCATCCAGACCTATGGACAGTTTTCTGTCACTCATTCATTTGGTAAATTAAACGAGCATTTAATTAGATGTCAGTTGAATGCATTCTGACTATGAGAATAAGATAAAAATATAAAAGTCAACTAGAAAATTCAATTTTTATGAGAGAACATACAGCACATAGCACCAATTTGTTCAATTCCTTTTCTCTGGTTCATCTAGCAAAACCCAAACCTGGCTAGATGATCAATTAAACTTTATTTAGAAGATTCTTTAATTACAAGTTTAGGAAAAGTAGCTGTGGACCCAGCAGAGAGTTATTCAGGACAGAAGATAATTCATGGGAAGATGTTCTCCTTGGTCCTTCACATAAACATGTCCTATGTTGGGTTTAACTTCCAAAATAAAGTGCATAGAATAGACCATTTGTTATTAGTAACCAATAAGCCAAATCCAAACCATGCCCAATAATGTGTGTTTGAAAAAAATGGACTTCTAGAAAATGCAAAGAGTTAAAATTTGCACAACTATTGTACAAATAATCTCATATTTGAATATGTTTAGCTACAATACATACTTTTGCTTTAACACAATGATAATCTAACAGATCTTTTTCTGCAGTCTTAAACGTAACACTAATTAAGAATAGAGTGATATTAATGGATCCAACATGAAAACTCATTGATTTTTTCAAGAAGATATGGTAAAAAAAATTAACCAAATTTGTTTATACTGAATGATTCCAAATGCCCCTTTTCGAAGCACTGATAACTACATACTAACATGCACAAACATACGTATTGTTCACCCATAAGAGGTGAATTTTTTAAATTAAATTTTTCAGTAAAGAGAGCATTATCTGTGGAGGTCAAAATTTGGACCATAAGTTTTCTATTTGTTTCAGAGAAGAACATACATGATTTCACTCAAGCATCCAAATAATATTTATATAACACCTACTACATAGCAGACCTTGTGCTAGTAATTGAAGCATCTTAACTGCACATCAGAAGAATGACGGGGAGCTTTGAAATAATACTGATGCTGGGCTTTATCCTTCAGGCCAATTATGTCAAACACTGAATTTTTAAAATACTTCCTGGATGATTCTAATATGCATCCAAGGTGAGAATCACCAATTATGTCTAACTCCTTAGAGTAATAGGAGAGACAGGTATGTAAATAGATTGTTTCAAATAGAATGTAAATCGGAAGTAGCCTTTACTCTAATAAATCCTTGCCAGCATGTCACATTTAACAGCACTCCTTTTAAAAGTATTTTAAAAATGATTCCAAAATGATATATATATATTCAGCACAAACCAATGAGTACCCAATTGCTAACTGATTCATTTGGGTTCACATAACTCAGCTGTCCTCCATGCTTGCTAAGCTACCTTCTTTCTTCTTCCTCTCATTTACTCAAAGTCCCTTTATAGCAGGGTTAATTCAGCCCAAGGGGATTCAAGTTCAATTTTAAAAAATTAGTGCAAAGTTTTTTTGAGAAGAGGACTTACTAGAGTCCGATTTCCTCAAATAATTAATACTACTGCAATGATTTTTCCATCAGGACAAAAATGTAAAATTGATCTTTCTTTTTTTATTTTCACATAGTTTATATTTCTTTAAAGCCCCTCAAAGCAACCATTTGATGGGATGAACAGAATAGAACAGAATTTAATGGGACCTGACAAATTGAACCTAATTAAATAAAAGGTTGATTTTGTGAAACCATTCGCACCTGTACATGAGTAATGACCAAATTAGTCATTAGTTTGAGATTTTGACCATTCCCTCTGAATTTCACATTTACCCTTAAAAAATATTCTGCTTGTCTCTGCTTGTGCAGAGACTATACTCGGTAAACACTCTTAACATAAACTTTTTTTAGTCAATTAAAAAATTAGATCCCTATAGCTATTATTTGGACTCAAAAGAGTGATAATAAAGGGATTGTCTCCAACATAAGAGCTTATATGGCTAAAAATTGAAAAATGCCATTTCTCAATCTATTGCTTTGTCAATCAGATGTCAAATATCCAGATATTTAGAAATAGCCATACTTTTAGCAATGTGTCAATAAAAGAACAGATGACTGAGTTCCACAATTTTCATCCATATATTTTGATGGTGTATTTCATGGCTACATTCTCAGAATTATTTTATTAAGAATAGAATTTTTAGAAATCCCTTCTATAAAATCTTTCAATCACTTTCCATAAACTGACACAAGGCAGCAGTCAATAATGCATTAAGAATAAGGAAAAAATAAACTTTGATTGGCTCAATAGCACTTACTTATTTAACCACATATTTAACTTTTTTAAAAAAAGGAATATTATTACTTGGAGAGTAAATTACAACCTGAGATTCAAACCTCTGATTTATAAGCTTTTGAAACAACACTTATAAGTGAGTGCTTCATGTAAAGCTTAAAAACTTATAATTTAAAGGGAAAGGTGTATTGGCCTACACTTTGGGGGCAACTGATACATAAATATATTCCATGAAAATTCACTTGAAATTCAGTTAAAAGTCATTTCCCCATGACCAAGTCATTTGTATAAAACAGGAGATATGAGGGAAAGTGTCAGCAAAGCTAAATCATAAGCCTATTGAGAACAAGCTTTTTATCTCCTTTAAGGCTAACCTTTATACCCAAACTCAAGGATATTGATTAAATTAATAAATGTTTCAACTTCTAGAAGGCACTGAATTTCAGAATTGTAGGGAACAAGAAGAGAAAACAGGTCTACATTGAGGAAAGCTACCGTTGAAATCAGGACTGTTGCTTTCCTCTCTCTACAAATCAAATACAATTTTTAAACCATCAGGCCATCAAAATGCGAGTTGCACAGATTCCAGCAGGGAGTAGGTTTTGGCTGCACATGCAAACAACAAAAGCTACAGTGGCCTTATTACTGAATGTTTCTGAATCTACATGATGGGGAAGACAACTCATTTCTTCACTGATAAATTTCTTTGGAAAACAGGGAAATTTAATCAAAGGAAATTACTGATTTACAAGTCAATCTAAGCAAATAATCCTTGAGAAGGGGGAAAGTAAAGGACACTAAATTGAAACTGACTTCAACACACCAGAGCAAGGTGACGGATGCAAAATTCCATCCATTTTCAGATATCTTCTCCAAGGGATACAAAGTCTCCCTGCATTTATAAAAATCTGGACAATTATCTAAAATTGTTACTCTCACTTAAATGCTTCCTATTGTATGAGCACTACCATTGTATATAAGATGTCAGTCAACCAATCAACATTTATTCAACCCCATTGCAGATTTGTTCATTCAAATCTCATACTTCTCAAAGGGTATGCAAATTTGGGCAGCAACGTGTCTCTTGTATATACAGATCCTGCTTTGACCAAATTGGCCATCACCACCATTTTAGGATTTGTTTTTTCCTTACATCATTATAACAGCATTGGCCTTTTAAATGATCATCTATTTATATGATCACTGAAAAGATCTTGCAGAGTCCAGAGCCCCCCACTATTCTCTACCTGCGGCATTTCAAAGAACTTATTAGGGCACATACAGGTCACAAGTCTTGCACGGGTCTTAAACACCTATGCTTTCATGGGCCTCTTCCTTCATTAAAAAATAAAGAAATTTAAGATTTTCATGGGCCCTAAAATTTTCATTGTTTTCCTGATGTGAGCAAAAATTAAAACATTTTCTTCAACCCTAAAAGTTCATTTTTGGACATTGATTTTCAAATAATTAGTCATTTCCATAAGCCCTAAAAATCTTGTGGGCCCTACAAACTGTGACTATTGTGCTTAATGGGCAAGTGGGATTTGGAACACATGGTTACTCACTCACCTTCCACCATTTCTTACCACTCTCACTTAAGTGGCCTTGGTTCAGCATCTCTCCCACAGCCCAGTATCCAGGAACTGACATCTTCCCTCTTCCACCCAGCATGCTTACCTTCTCCCCCACCATCTCATACTTTCCCCCAGTCTTATCCAAAAGAAAACATGGGACATTGGGATAAAACAGGCACATTTCCATAAGGCCACCTCTGTCATAGTGTAGTAGGTGAGTAAATTGGTATGGGTGAATTTTTTTTTTAATTTAGCTCATTTTTCACTTTTTATTTTTTAACCTTAAAACTTTTACTAGGCTGTCTCTTGGATTTTTAACCATTTTCTATGTCTTAGTGTTAATTTCCATGTATTAATTTTACTTTATTTCTAATCTTGGGTCTTTTAAAGTTCTAGTGAAGTGTTTTTTTTTAACCTCTAATTATGACTTCCAACATACTTGTTTTTCTTTCCTTGTTTGCAAATCCTCCATCCCTGGCATCTCTTCTCACATGCGTTTCACTTCTTTGTTTGCTTCTTCACATTTTAGGTATTTATTTTTTGAACTTACTCTTTATTTCACTGATTACGTATTCTGAAATGTTACTTATTTTTATTACCAGTCCCAGTAAGTATTTAGGCTATCACAATTTCTATCTCTTTCACTTTATCTTTATTCTAGCCACACTTAGTTCATTGTATTTAATTGATATATAAATCATCATTTTTCTAAAGTGTCTTCTGTTTCATTTGTTTTCTCCTTTGTCAGATGATTTTTCCCACTTTTAAAAAGGACATAATATCTGGCATCTTTTTGTACATTATAAAATGTATCAATGTAGTTAAAATTAATCCAATTAAAATGTTCTATCTCCAAGATGAGTTTTATTCAAGTTATTCTGTTTACAACCTGCTTTAAATTATTTGTATCAAATGATATATTGTCTTTATTATCTTTATTTGAAAATTGAATTTCTATTGTTACTTCTGATCTAGTCATGGGTTAACTAATAAACAGCAATACACATAGCTCTTTTAAAAAAAATTCATTAGAAGTATCTTGATATAATGCAGTCATTGCAAATCACCTTAAAGGCAATATCACCCTATAAAAAAAACTATTGGAAACTTTGGTCTGCTTTACACTGAATTGTGTTCTAAAAAGAATTGTGCTATAATGTGAAAACAATGTAGTAGCAATCGTACAATAAAGCTTTTTATAAATAGCTCCAACATATTGTCCCATTGTGTAAGAACTTTTCCTTGCATTTGTCAAAACACATCTTGTTCTTTCACGAACTGTGAAATGTATATTCATTTTTAAAGAACATCAGAATTCATAGGCATCAAAATATCCAAATACATACTATTTTTCATATAATTTCATAGTATTTATTTCAATAAAGTGTTCAGGAGATTGAAAAGTAAACATATTTTGATATCCTTATTTATTTCTATAATGGATTTTCTCTTTCTGTTATTGATTTTACAATCCTTCAATACCCACATAGGAAATTATTAATATTCAACTTTGGCTCATATTGTACATGTGGGTAAAAATTTATTCTTAGATGTGTATGAGAAACACCTGAGAGGCTTGTTGGGAATGCAGATGCTGGGATCACACCAGATCTGCTGAATCACAGTTCCCAGGGGGACGGTCAAGCATTCCATATTCTAACAAACTCCAAAGGTGATTCTGATGCCTGTCAAAGTTTGTGAACCACTGCTTTAAAATCTTTGAAACTCAGACATTGGGTGTTAAAGCTAAAGCTTCTTTCTTTTTAAATGGCACAAGTTAAAAACACAGACACCAAATTAAGGGGTCCTGTAGTTGGATATTCTATAGGTTCTTTCTTTGGAAAAAAGGTTGTGACTTAAAATGGAAAGTGGGCATGTTTGGTTTGGAGTGCTTCAAAAATATATTTAGAAAGTTAATCAAAGACAATTACTGAAGACTGAATTTTTTTCTATAAGATAGTCCGACCTACATGCAATGGTAATAAGCTATATTATTTGCAGAAGAAATTTCTGGAACATTTTGATCATGTATCTAATTTTGGGAAAGTGTCACTTCACCCACAGAATTAAATATCTAAGTTGACCGATAAAAAAAAAAATATTCTTAGGATGAAAATTTACCAACTACTCCTTACTAAAAAGAGTAAACATAGGTCGACATGCTAAGATGACATAATTACAGGCTAGGTACTCATATTTGGAAGCTTGTTTTTGTCCTAACCTAATCATTAAATCCCTTTGTTTTTTAAGGATCTGAGAACTAAAATTATCATAGGTGGTAGTCAATTCAGAGAATCATCGCTGTCTAAGGCTCAACATGAAAAAATATACAGAAATTTCTACTTTCCAACAACAGGCAAATCTGCTTACTTAATGCAATATTCATGAACCTAACCCTAAGACTACAGAATTAAGGCGGCTTCTTGGAATTTGTTGAAAAGGAATTTCACTAATAGTGATGTTGGATTTGTCCAGGTAGAAGATATCTGTGATAAATAAATCTCCTAGTCGATGTTCAGAAAGATTAACCAGCCCCCAAAGCCAGCAATAGAGGCACAGGATTTAGAAGGAGAAAAGCAATCAGAAATTAAGGGGAATGTCCAAAAATCTATCAAAGCCTGGACTTAGAGAAGTACAAGTAGGGTTGCCAGATAAAATATACAATATCCAGTTACACTTGAGTTTCAAATAAATAAATAATTTTAAATATTAGTATGCTCCGAATATGCAACATAATATATAATATAATCTCTGCATTAGTGTATATTTGGGATATACTTACACTAAAAATATAGTCACTGTTTAGCCGAAATTCTAACCTAACTGGCATCCTTTATTTTTATTTGCCAAATCTGGCCACCCTATGTAAAGGGAACTTTGCACTACCCTGTATAACACAAGACGGATGCACTACCCCTTAAAGGGATGATTTCATTAACTTTAAAAAGAGCTGCTGATATTTACATCTTGCTGAACTGTAAAAATGTCTCTTCCACCTTGATCCTCTGCCTTAGTCTGCCCGGGATGCTATAACAAATACCACACATTGAGTTGGCTTAAACTATAGGAATTTATGGTCTGGCAGTTTTGCAGGTTAGAAGGTCAGCATCGATGCATTGGCAGGGCTGCTTTCTTCCCCAGTCTGTTGTGTCCTGGCAATCCTCGGGCACATGGCCATCTCTTTCCTGTGTCTGTGCCGCTGCTTTCTGCTGACTTCAGTCTCCTTCTGTCTTCTAGATTCTTCCTCCACATCCAAGTTCCTTTCCTCTTTAGGACTCCAGTCATATGGATCAAGGTCCACCCTAATTCATTTTGGCCTCATTTAAATAGGATCTTCAAAACCCCTAATCACAAATTAATCTATACCTTAATTAATAATAGTATCTTCAAGAGTCTTATTTACAAATCAGTTCACACTCACAGAACCAGAGAGGTTAAGACTTGAACATGATTTCGGTGGGGGGCATGATTCAATCCCAGCACCCTCTGCTGTGCCTCCCCCCCCCCTTTGTCTTTATGTATGTTGGTATATGAAATATGTCCACTGGTTGAAATTGGAATGTAAAGGAATAAGTTTTTAAAGAGGGGCCAGTAGAGCAGACCAGCTTAGGGAAAATGTGTTGATTAATAGCTATCTTTAGCTGTTACTCTACCTGGCACGTAGTAGTTGCTTAATAAATTGTTGTCTGACTGAATCAATTGATAAAGGAGTGGTAAAAAAGTAAAATCTTTCCTCTGCCAGTCTTTAAACTGGGAACTCTTCAAGGTCATAGCTATATAATTTGGCAAGATTTAGTTGGTACTTATACTCCAGGAAACTCCGGTACACTAAGGAATTGACTGGAAGCATCTAATCATGTTACTTAGCCCCATAATTTACAGAAATCCTTAATGTTTCATATTATACAACTCTTCTCTTGAATCTTGTTAGTCAAAGTGTAATGCAAAGAAGGACAGCACCAGCATCACCTGAGAGTTTCTTAGAAACCCTGAATCTGACAATCTTCAGAATTTGCGCATTAACAAGATTCACGGGGGGATGAGAGCACATTTTAAAATTATGGCTAGGTAAACCTAATTTATAAATACTCTCAAGCTGGGCAATTCAGCCATGCAAAACAAAGCTTCAAATTAATTCCACAAGGTCATAAGTTTTAAATCAATTCACTGCCCCTCCAGAAGATAGGCAGCAGCTAAAAAAATAAATAAATAAATACAACAGTTTCACCATTTGGTGCTCACACAATTAGGAGTGGAGACCGTTCTCGCTGCAGTTAAAGAGATCAATGCAGTTATCAAGAGATGCCAGTTACTTTCCAAGGAATTTCGGTCTTCATAATGACGTTAAGCAAGTTATTAACCATGGTTCACACCTGGTATTTTGTTTAATGGCCCCTTGAGAAGTTGATGAAAATCACGAAACTTCTCCACAGACAAAAAAAAAACAAAAAACAGATACGCATATACACCAAATTTTGCATAAAATTTGTGGAGATTCTAAATAATGGAGCCCCTGAAACCAGTTCAGTAACCATCCACAGGTTCATAGACTCCGAATCAATAAACCTCCGCATTAGAAGATTGAACCCTAGAAACAATATCTTGCTTAGAGTACATTTACTTTTTCTTACCAGCACACAGAGCTGTTTTTGTTTGCTTGTCTGTTTGTTTGGCTTTTGTTGCCTGGTTTTCGCAGCACAGCTTCCACAGCTTTCCCTCCACCATGCAAAACTGAAAGATGATAAAGAATGGGTGAATTGGACAGGACAGTTGAGCATTGTCACACTCAAACTACCTCTGATTTTTCCATATAATTAAAACGTATCCACATGCCTGCCATTGAAGAGGTCTTCTTTTTCTGAGTAAAATTGTTTCTACTTGACAAATCCATAAAATCTAAAATATGAAGGTAATTTGAGCAACTGTCCTTTCTTTACTTCAGCTCGCCTGGGTGCAGAAGTTTCAGTGAGGAGCGCCAAAAATACGGCTCCTCCTCAGATCCCCGCAACATTTAATGCAATTACGTATAGCTCGGAAACCCTTATCAGGAATATCACAGAGACCCTCACCGGAACCACGACAGAAAACTACCGCCAAAGCAGCAAGAGGCAGCAGCCCTATCTGCAGGTGACTGGAATTGCAGAGACACCATGGTTTCAGAGTACCACTCCGTGGCTCTCCAGCACTTCCCCAGAGGTAAGGGGGAAAGGGGCTGGGAGGTAGGGCTGGTGAGCCGTCTCAGAAAACCCAAGGCTTGGGAAAACTTGCTTTGCTGGAAATGCAGCTACAACAGGCATCTTGTGTCCTAGCTGCTATTTGTACCTGTCTGCTTTTCACGTAATGAGAACATCTTTGAAATGGAATTAAAATATCTGTCTTTATAAGATGACGATAATTAAGATATCATGGTATTTGCTGCACTCCTGGAGGTCGGCCACACTTTCTAAACCAGAATCAGAATTCATGGTTTTACTCAGGGCCTGAATCCCGGAAGTTAGAGATTGAAATCAGCACTTTTAGGATTATCCTGCGCAGACTCAGAAGGGAGGGGAAAGAGTTACAAAGGAATGGCAGGAATCACTGTTTTTGATCTGAGTGCAAGGTCAAAGATAAGAACAGTCAAAGATAAGCACAGTCACATATCATTTCCACATCTGCATCTTCGCCCCTGCCTGTGACACCAGTATAAAGAAGGTTTGCAGGATCATAGAGAAGTCAAATGGCCAAGAAGCAGTGATGGCCCAGAGAAGGGGTTCACGTGGTGTTTCTACATCAGGTGTTCACTTCTTTAGGTTTGCTTTCTTTTCAGAGTTTTAGGTCACTATTCCAGGCAAAAACGGTATCTTTAGAGGAAAACAAAAAAGTTATGGCTTTACTTGGCAGTATTTAGCTCTTTCCTAATAAGCAAACCAAATCATTTTAAGAATAAAAGCCCAACACCATTCATATGACTTATCAACCATTACTGATCTGGCTTCTTTTGCATCATGCAGAATTTAATATTGCCCACTGTTCCTGGCCAATTAGTATATGCTTCATTATTGATCATATATATAGCCAGTACATTGACTCATGGGATTTTTTTTTTTTTTTTTTTTTTTTGCATAGGCAGGCACTGGGGATTGAACTTGGGTCTTCAGCATGGCAGGTGAGAACTCTGCCTGCTGAGCCACCATGGGCCACCTAAGATTTTATTCTTATCTCCACTTTTCCTTTACTATAAATCTTTTGTGTGGTCTGATTATTCTCTTGCCCCTGAATAGAATTCAGGAAGCCCATGATTTTTCTGGACTCCCTTTATATCACTTTAAAAGTAGGAACTCACTCTCAATACTCTAACAAAATTATTCATTCCAAGAAATAACCAAAACTCTACATTTAATTTAAAATTTTAGCCTTTCTACCATCAAATTCTGACATCAGTATACAAGAGTGCTCAATTAAATCTGAGCTTAATTTTTTTATCAGTACAGAAAAAAATTAAGTTCATCAAATAAAAAACAGACAGAATGAAAATTACAACAGAAATATATCTGCCTGAACACTGAAGGGCTGTCTTTTTGCAAAAAGATATTTTCCTATTTTTGCCCAGTTTTGACCATTGTGAAACACATAGCGAAGTGCCCAGGGACAGCGGGCCCTGCTGGAGTAAATCAAGAATACCCAGCTTTGGAGAGCTGTTGCAGGCCCAACCAGTGCTGGCTTACAGAGTTTACACGAGCCAGCCCAGTGCTGGGTTTATAGACTCAGGTCATGGCAAACATGCTGGTGATTTTTGTTTTAGCATTTTTCTGGAGTGAAATCTACTGCAGTGTTCACGTGAGCACCATGAGGCACCAGAATGAATGTGAGGTCACCTACCTACCTCAGGTTCCAGTTTTTTCTTGAACCTTAGGCAAAATCTTGACTAGGTCCCGAAGCGCTGTGTAAACCTATGCTCTGTCCAAAGACAGTTTCTAAAATTGCAGTTTTCTGTGGCTAATGTCTTAATCAAGGCATCCTTGCTAGAGCTTATTTGATTTAGTTGGAGTATTTACTTTGTAATAATCAGTTATAAACACTTAGAGTTAGATACTTTGAAAAGTAAAAGTGAGTCACTTAGGAAATAAAAGGGCAGTCCTTTGAAATTAATTTTGAAAGGGATTCTACTTGGATAGAGGATACCTAGAGTGTGTGCTAGAGAAGAAACATCATTCAAGTTAATTGTTCGGAATCACGTAAAAAGGAAATCTCTGTGTATCAGTTATGTTCTGTGTCAGGCAGCATTTAGTTTGTGAGGATTTGGGATTGACCTGGCCTAGCTGGGCAGGGGTTGGGGGGGTCTGGTATTGGGTGGAGACTAAAATATGAACTCTTGGAGAGGAGGGCCTTATTTATTCAGCTTTGTATCTCTAGCACCTAAATATTTAACAAAGTTTTATGGAAAGGAAAGGGAAGGAATGAAAGAAAAGAAAGAGGAGTGAAATGGGGTAAAGTGAAGATGAGAGGAGATAAGGGAAGGGAAGGGGAGAAGTGAAATGAATTGAGAGTAGTGTGGAGTGAAATGGAATGGAGTGGAGTGGGAGGCGCGGAGCGGAATAGCAGGAAGGGGAGGGGAGAGGAATGGAGTAGAATGACATGGAGTGGAACGGACTGAGTCGAGTGAATGGAGCGGAGTGGGAGGTGCGGAGCGGAATAGCAGGAAGAGGAGGGGAGAGGAATGGAGTAGAATGACATGGAGTGGAATGGACTGAGTCGAGTGAATGGAGCGGAGTGGAATGAAATGGAATGGGGAGAATAGAATAGAATGTTAGAGAACTGAGTATTCCGAAGATGTTTGGAAGAGAGTAGCATTTGGTTAGAAAATGATCCACCTATGAGTCCAGATGTGATGGTCATGCTGAGTAGCCATGCTTTTATTGCCTAAGTGTTTCAAAGTTTATGTGTACCAAGTGTTTAATATGTGCAACTCTTTTTTTTAATTTTTATTTTATTTTATTTTTTTAAAATACCAAAAAAAACACCAAACAAATGCAAACTTTCCTATTTTGATCATTCCATTCTACATATATAATCAGAAATTCACAATATCATCACATAGTTGCATATTCATCATCATGATCATTTCTTGGAACATTTGCATCTATTCAGACAAAGAAATAAAACGAAAACAGAAAAAAAATTTATACATGCCATACCCCTTACCCCTCCCTTTCATTGATAACTAGCATTTCAAACTAAATTTATTTTAACATTTGTTCCTCCTATTATTTATTTTTATTCCATATGTTCTACTTGTCTGTTGACAAGGTAGGTAAAAGGAGCATAAGACACAAGGTTTTCACAATCACACAGTCACACTGTGAAAGCTATATCATTATATAATCATCTTTAAGAAATATGGCTACTGGAACACAGCTCTGCATTTTCAGGCACTTCCCTCCAGCCTCTCCATTACCTCTTGAATAACAAGGTGATATCTACTTAATGTGTAAGAACAATCTCCAGGATAACCTCTCAACTCTGTTTGGAATCTTTCAGCCATTGACACTTCGTCTCATTTCACTCTTCCCCCTTTTGGTCGAGAAAGTTTTCTCAATCCCTTGATGCTGAGTCTCAGCTCATTCTAGGATTTCTGTCCCACATTGCCAGGAAGGTCCACACCCCTGGGAGTCATGTCCCACGTAGACAGGGGGAGGGTGGTGAGTTTACTTGTTGTGTTGGCTGGAGAGAGAGGCCACATCTGAGCAACAAAAGAGGTTCTCTTGGGGGTGACCCTTAGGCCTAATTTTAAGTAGGCTTGACCTATCCTTTGTGGGGTTAAGTTTCATATGAACAAACCCCAAGATTGGGGGCTCAGCCTATAGCTTTGGTTGTCCACACTACTTGTGAGAATATCAAGAATTCAACTCGGGAAAGTTGAATTTTTCCCCTTTCTCACCATTCGCCGATGGGGGCTTTGCAAATACTTTTTTATTTGAAATACTGTTCAAATCACTCTGGGATTCATCGGAGCATCACTCTGGACAAACCAACAAAATCTCATGTCCTACTCAAGATTCCATGTACTTATGGTGTTCAATTAAGCTGTCTACATAAGTTATATTAGGAAATGAATATGTGCAACTCCTTTTAATTCAAGTTTATTATCCAGCTCCTTTTTCTCTCCTCTATTCCCTCCCTTTTGTCTCTTAATGACTCTTCAACAACAACAACAACAACAAAGAAGAACAGGAAGAAAGAAAGAAAGTCTAAGAGGAAAAGGGGAGGATTCAATGATCATTGTTCAAGTTAGTAATTTTGGAATTGTTCATCCACCTAACAGACATTTCTTCAGGCCCTACACACTGTCAGAACATGGAGCAGTTGAGAATCAGGCTTTGAAGTCAAAACACTGACTCTGCCACTTACTGACCAGGGCAAGTTATTTAAACTTTCTAACCCCCAATATCCTCATCAGTAACAATGGAAGGAATAATAATTACCACCTCTGCGGGTTGTTCAAGGATTGAGGTAAACAGTGCATGCAAAATGCTCAGTACAGTACTGGTCCTTAGAAAGTATATAAGAAAGAATAGCTGTTATTGCAACTTTTTTTTTTTTTTTTTACTGGGACACAAAGATGAATAACAAAATTGTTGCCCTGAGGAAATTCACTGTCTGCTGAGGTAGTGAGGGAAGTAGAGATACATACCCAGGTTTTATGAAATACCAAACAGAGATTCCTGACTGGTATGGAGGTTTCAAAGAAAATCTTTTGTAGAAAGGAACTTCTGAACTGAGCTTAAAGGAGTATAGAAGCCAACCTAAAATAAGGTGGAGAAGATGTGGGAGGTAGATGGAACAGGATGGAAAGTTAGGAAGTGTTAACATTTTTATCTAAATTTAAAGAAACTTGGGAATTTTTACTTCAATCTAATCATGCATTCAATATTCATTTATCAAACACCTACTATTTGCCGGACCTTGTGGAAAATGTGGGGAAAAAAGAAATAAAAGTGGAATTATAGAATCACTTGACACAATGCGGTCTTTGCTAAGAATGTATAAGGGCCCTGTAGTAATTCTTCCCTATACAGAAATAGAATATATATTGATGAAGATCTCAAGCACCTGTTTTCAAATTCATTCCTCATCCAGAAAGTCATTAGTTCCTACTTGCTATTTTAATCAGTTACATTATTAAATTATCTGTCACTCCTTTTTCCATATATATGTAGCCAGTAGGTAGAATTTTAAGCACTTTGACTTGAGATAGAAATCTAGAGAGGAAATGATTACAACTAAATGATGAGATTTTTACACTTGGAATCCCTATGCCACTACTGCCAATTAATATTTATGGATTGACCACAGTGTTCTAGACCCACAATCAAAGGATGAGTTGGGGTTGGAAAATGAGGTTGGCAAGGGTCGCAGAGGTACGACAAAACATTTTCAAAGAAGGGTGTTCATTTCTCTCCTTCCATCAAGAGTCCCTTTGGGTTATGAAGGAGGAAATATGAAGAGCTGTCAATCAGTACCTGCAAAGAAAGTAATCTAGGGGGTAAAAATAACAGCTGAGGTTTATGTTCTAGGAACTATGCCAAGTACTTTCATATACTTGGGAGTTCGGTACTTACATCCGTTATCCATCCCTGTGTAGAAAAACCACCCCCAAAAATATAGCCTAAGAGTCAAATGACAAAACGGATAAAAAATGATAAAAAAGATTAAAATGGCAGTTTACTCTTTCTCATTATTTTGTTTGTTGGCTGGGTGGTTCCTCCGTGGTTTTGCCTGGACTCACTCTTTTAGCTGCATTCACTGCAGGGTCTGCTGAGATGGAAACTTCATAATAAGCCTTACTTGCATGACTTGTGATTGGTGCTGGCTGCAGGCTGGGCATCTTGATTCTGCTCCACATGGCCCTGCACCCTCCAGTGGGTTGCACTGGCTTCTTAAACGCTGGTCTAAGACAGCTTTGCAAGAAGACAAAGGTGGAAGCAGCAAGGCTCCTGAAGCCTAGGTTCTTTTATTCCCACAACATCAATTCTACATTTTATAGGTCAAAGCAAATCACAAGCCAGGCCAGATGCACAGATTGGGGAAATGGAGTCCACCTTTTAATGGGAATGGGCTACAAAGTCATATTGCAAGGGGTCATACATATGGCACGGGAGGAATCTGTAGCTATTGAGTTATCTATCGTAGTATAATTATAATCACCTCCATTTTGCAGATGCTTAGCTGAAGCTTAAAGAGGTTAAGGATTTGCCCAAGATCAATTAACTAGGCAGTGGGAGAGCAGGGAGAAGAGTACACACACACACATGCACACACACCTACACCTAATCACCTGTTCTTTTACGTAAAGTTCCAGTTAATGAAGGTAAATGTCAAGGAGGAGGACATGATTTGAAACTCAGCAGTCACCCCTCACTAATGCTGCTGCAACATCGTCCTATGTTGACTCTTGTACAGGATTTTCCCTGCTTTTCTCCTTTTCTTTCTCTTTCCTCCCATTTTCCTCTGCCAGTGAGAAGTGTCTGACTTTGGAATGTCGTATGCTTGGGCCAGAATTTAACCTTAAAACTATAGGCTCTAGGGTGGGCCATGATGGCTCAGTGGCAAAGTTCTTGCCTGCCATACCAGAGACTTGGGTTCGATTCCCAGTACCTGCCCATGCAAAAAAAAAAAAAACAGTATGGCTAAAACTCTATGCTCTCTCCCTCCCACCCTCCCTCTCTCTCTCTAACCCTGGACATGAATTAAGTGAACGATCATATATCATATGCCTGGAGCAGTACCTGGAAAATAGTGTTTGATTCATGTTATCTGCTGTCATCATTATTTTTACCATTATAAATAGCATTATATGGGTGTGTGCATCTTCACGAGGGCAAAGTTGCTGGCACAGGAAACTTGTCTATAGTATGAGTCAGGAACTAGCTAGATCCCAGATCGGCAGCATCAGCATAACTTGAGGACTTGTTAGAAATGCAACCTCTTGGGCCCTTCCTTAGAGCTACTGAAACTCTGGGGGTGGGACCAGCTATCTGTGTTTTAACAAGCCCTCCAGGTCACACTGATGCACTTTTAAATTTGACAACTACTGATATATATAAATCTGGTGCTTGACCCAGAGTATCTTCCAAATATCAGAGTTTCCCACCATTGATGGTGATTTTATGCAGTGCTGTGGGGCAGGAGAGACTGTTATAAAAGCTAAACAATCAAGTAGCTGAAATTCATTTATGTAATAATAAATGTTTCTTTGGAGAATGTCTTTCCTCAAGGAATGGGGCCCCAGTTAGATCAGTGGGGTCTGGAGGTTAGGACACAGCTGCTAGCTCATAGGATCTCGGTGTCAATCAGAAAGAGGTGCCTCCGGGCACATGCAATTCCACCATCAGTGAACAGTACTTGGCAGTCCAACAGGGCCAGCCCCCACTCAGACCCGCAGCGAGGCACCCCTATATACAATCTACACAAAGATACTCAATATCTTTGCACACATGCCCAGTTGAAGATTAGCCCATATGTAGGCATCAGATATGTGCCCAGCATGTACTAGTCATTCCCAATGTGCAAAGTTAGGCAGGCAGAGCTGGAGGCAGCAGGAATCAATACGTAGTGGGGGACCTGAGCAATGGGGCAGCAAGAGGACACAGGAGGAAGAGGTCAGGAGTAGGGGAGAGGTTAAATGTGACAAGGTGACCTCCACAGGGAGGAAGCGTGGGCCCTGGACTTGACTTTGGCTTCAAACCTTGCCCAGCCTCAGTCTGTTGTTTGAGCAGTGTACACTCTCAAGGCAGGTCCAGTCTGGAGCCCCTCTTAGTCATGTGGCCTTTGTGGAGGGGATTTGATAGACTGGTGAAGCCAAGCAAACCTGGTTTAAATTCCACTGGTATTATATCTGTGGGATTTTTTTTACCTGGGGACTAGCTACTCAACCCAAGTCATGCTCGCTTCCTCTTTAAAATAAAGTCAATGATGGATACACTGCTGCCCCCATAAGACAGCTGTGAGGATTACAATTTGATTAAGTAAAGTGCTTAATACATTGCCCGTACATGATAAGTATTTGATGATGTTAGCAACTAATTCCAACTTCTTGCTTCTGCCTCGTCATTCCTACCCTGGTTATTTTGTAGGATCGGTGTGAGAATCAGATGGGTTATCGTCTAATGTGAAAATACTTTGAAAGGAATAAAATGCTGAACGTATGTTAAAAATATTACTGGCTGGCTTGGATACAGCTGAATTTCTATAAATCTTGTTTGGAGGCACACCTCCTCGCTCCCTCCCACCCCTGCCCTTGTGCCTGCCTGGGAGAGGGAGTGCATTTCCTCAGTTCATGAATAGCCATTGTGATGCTGGTCTAGGCTTTGACATTTCTGTTTCCTTCCATTTGGCCTTCGAAGAGATTGCAGTCCAGTGTGAGTCCCTGAATAAGTGAGAAGGCAAATTCAGAAAACGCAATCTCCTCCCCTCCCACGGGGTAGCATCCTTCATTGTTGTTAAAGTTTTTGGGGGAGTCCCCCACTGCCACCACTGTTCTGTGGCCAGAACTAAAGATGGAATGGTGTTCTCTTAACGGAGGCAAAAGCCTAGAGGGAGAAGTACAGAGGTGTAGCACAAGAAGACATTCCCTAACCATGCACCATGAGTGACTCTTAGATTGGCTGATGTGAATAGGATCAAATATCAGCAGATCCTGAGACTGCTGATGCTGCAATAAAAGGCCATTCCAGGGAGTAACATATTTTGGGAAGGATATGATCCTGAAGGCCCTAATTTGTAACTAGCATCATTCAGGTCTAATCCTGAAAAACGGCTGTGGTTTTCTTGGTTTGCCAGCCAAAGTGGATCACCATCTGGCAATAGCATAAATATAGTTTGCAATTCATTCAACCCCTCCGGCTTTAAAAGCACAGTGATGTTCCCTTCTTTTCTTTTTTTTTTAAGTTATGGGTGATCACATTATTTTCAATTTTGTGCATAAAAAGACAGTGTTAATATTGTCACAATATAAGTAACATGCACATGGAACGCACCACGGAACAGAATGTGTTCTGGGTTCTTTAACATGCCAGTGTATCTCTGGGACATCGGTCTCCCTGATCCGATGAGGTCAATCCCAAGTGAAGGTTAATGCAATGGGGAGAGACAATGGCAAATGAACTTTTGAAAGAAAAGGGAAATATAATAAAAGGAGAAGGCAAGATATGATGATTGAGATAGGAAGCTGGTGGTTTGCAGGCCTAGCCACACATCAGAATCACCTGTACAATTCTTGCAATTTCTCTGTAATTTAGATTACTTCAAAATAAAAAGGCAAAAACAATTAAGTTAAAAGAGGAGAGTAAAAGTTTGTTTAAGAACTTTCCAGGGATAGAATCTAAAGGCTGCTGCTGAGTTAGGAGTAGACCTATAGCTCAGACATACAAAGACCTGTCTTCTTCCAAGGACCAGGGGAGAAAAACAAGGATTGGAGAAGACAGCAACCCCTGGAGTGAAATGATGGTGAATTTGCAAGAAAGTACAGTAACTCCTAGGGTCAGGACTGGTGGCTGTGTCCACTGAATTGCATGAAGATAAGATAAAGAAACTCTGGATGAGACTGCTCAGTACTTTGAATCCGTAAATCCATTCCAGAAGACTATGCCCAAGCTACATATTGTTTGCACCTCCATCTTTCACTGACAGAATAACAGCTTTGAAACCGTTATTCTGAATTAGGATGAAACGTAAGTGACAAGGGAAGAGCTATGAATTCCAGGAGCTGTCTTTGAAGTTAAGATCCGTTTTCATTCTTTGGGGCCGCTGGCAGTAGAATACTACTATTGCTGAAAAGAGATGAAAGGCCCGTTGGCCAACCTTCTACTTGGAAGTTATTCTGGAAGCACCTGTTTTTTCACCCAAACTTTTCTCATTTTGGATGCCTATAGATCTGGGCCTATGAGAGGATTAGCTATAATAGGTGCCTACTATTCATCTCTGTGTCTGTGGACATTTATGCTTCTTCTTCTTTCAGCAAGACCATATTTCCAGCCCAGGACAGCAGAGTCATGAAGATCTCACAAGTGTGTGCTTTGCTAAGTTTTTGACCCTGATGGGCTGAGTAATCACACTAGGAAAGACCTCCAGGATATTTGAGAAGGACTAGAGCCTCCATGGAGTTGGGGTCTGTCCAATGGAATTAGGGCTTTTTGGACACTAATTTATCCTAAGGCTTAGGAGCAAGGTATTCCTGTATTCTGTAATGCTAGAGGTTCCAGATCTGCGATGGCATGGCTGAAGAACACAATCCTGTTTCATACAAATGCTTAGCTGTGCCTTTGTTTAGGGGTGAGGGTCTGGATGGTTTTTTCTGTCAATAAACAAGTAGACATTGACTCTCTACAGCCTGGGGATGTGGAGGAGAGCATAAAGACTGATTCCTTCTTCCAAGAAATCTATTACCTGGCTGATGGCTTTATCGTTCAATTTTTGAAGAGTATGATAAGATTCTTTGATCACTGGTAGCCTAAACATGTAGGGGTCCCTGAGATGCCAGTATCTCCATCCTGCAGAGGACAGTGGAGAGGTGAGGATGTGTGGAATTAGATCTGACCCAGGAGCACTCAGAATGTGGGCCCAGTGTAGCTTGTTCTTTTGATTTTTTTAAAAAAAAGTCAAAATCCAAAATTTTACCTGTTTTGAAAAATTTTTAAATGGTGTGCAGATCATCCTATTGAAGCCAAAAAAGGCGTATGTAGACCAGTTAGTAAGTGAGCCCTCTATTTGCAGGAGCAACACTGTTCCCCCAATGTGCCGTACTGGATAAAAGACAGCAGCCTTTACCCCCCAATCACCCCTTTTCGAAGGAGATGAAAAGGGTGTTGATTTATTTATTTTTCAACTCCTTTTTGTTAAAGCCAATGTTATCTTAAGACATGTTTTGTTTGTCTACCTAGGGATTGGTGAATAAACATTCAGGAAAACCAGGACCTAGCTCCCCAAAGCCTTACCTTATATTAACCACACCCATCCAGCCATTCCCACTGCAAGCACTAGTGCCTTGGCTTGGTTCCTCTTTGAGCAGACTTGTTTGTGTATGCAGTGGTAGGAACTGAACGATGTAATTGAAGATGCAGCAGAAAGGGCTTCAGGTTGAAGAGATGACCCAATTATAGTCATATCTGGTTGTGAGTCTTTCTGCTCTCTATGAATATAAAGCGATGTCTAAAGCTGTGCAAAGCCCGTTTCCTCCAGATTTAAAAAAAAAAAAGTGGGAAAGGGAAACAAGTGAGAAATTCATGTAAAACACACATACACAAAACAAACCAGGAAACCTTAGAGTTGTGTCTGAGCAAGACTGTGGAGCCTGCTGTTAGAGACATGTCCGGCACTCCTGCACCTCCTTTCCAGGCTCCAAAAAAGTCTTGGCGTGGCCAACAGACTGAACAGTCATTAAACATCTTTTGTCCTAATCTACTAAAGTTTCTCTTGGGTACTAAGTCGAAAGCAGTGATAATTTCTTGTGATTTGGATGTCCTCAGATAGACATCTATGGACTTCGTCATTCTCTAGTGACTGGGTGCTCAGCATGTATGATTTACTTTATTGTTATTCATATAATGTTTTTAGTATGAATAATCATAGTACCTGACATTTATTGAGCCCTTTAGCCAGCAACTGTGCTATGCATATTGCATACAGCATCTCCATGAATCCTCCCAACCACACTCCAAGTGCTTTTATTATTTCCATTTTCTTAGAAATCTGTGACCTGGGAAGATTAGCTAGAAAGATTCTTTGAAATGTAAGTGACCCAAACTGTATCTCTAAACACAAAACAGAATGGTCATGGTCTTTTTTTTTAAAAAAAAAATGCTTATCAAAATTATAATGCACCTCTTTAAATACAAGGTGCCTGCTGCAGGTTAAAATTATATTCACTTTTACCATAATTCATTATTGAGTCAGTTCAAAATAAAAATTCTGGAAAAAAATCTTGCAATTCTTTTTCATTGGCACATCTCCGGATAACTGTGCTTTCTTCTTTTAAAAAATATCTGGAGAAATGCCTCAAGTGAGATTTGCATAACAAAAGGACTTCCTCTGAAAAGGCATTAGAACTGGTCTTTTGTCTAACATGTGTTAAGTTTGCTGCATGTTGATTCTTTTTCCTTTAGCATCCACACTTTATTTTCAATAAGTTGTAAGTACAAATATATACATACTATATATTATAAAAGTCACCAGTTTTCTTGTTTGACACACTCTAAAGTTGTTTAAGATCTTCTGAATCATCTGTGAAGCGTCTTGTAACCACAGAGTTCAATGAAATTTAAGAGAAATGGATGACAAGATATCATTCACTCTCCTGAATATAAAATGATAAATGGTGCAGTGCTTAGGGTTAGAGAGGTCGACAATCTGAAACTCTTTTTTGGACTTTGAGTAGCTTTTTCTCACCGGCTAGAGCAGGAAGAATGCTTATTCAAACACAGATTATTGGGCTGACCCCTGTGTTACTGATTCGCTAGGTCTGTGGTGGGGCCTTAGAATTTATATTTCTAGTAAGTTCTCAGATGATGTTAATGGTACAACCTGAGAATCACTGTCCTAAGGAGGCAACTCCCTCCCCTCTCTCCTTTTCTTCCTTTTATCTTTCTGTCTCTTTCTATTTTACTTCACAGTCAGTCTTCCTCCCTTCCTTTCCTTTATTCTTTCCCTCCCTCCCTTCCAGGGTGGTATTTGAGGCATCCAGCAGGTCCATGTTTAGAAGAACTTGTTTTGAGTGCTTTTATTCACTGAACAATATTTACTGAGCAAATGCAAAGAGTCATTCATTTGTTCATTCACTCATTTATTTATTTATTTTTCCATGGGCAGGCACCGGGAATCAAACCCCGGTCCTCGGGCATGGCAGGCAAGCATTCTTACCTGCTGAGCCACCGTGGCCCGCCCCATTCACTCATTTATTCAACAAACATTTGTTGAGCGTTTACCGCATGTCAGTGCCGGTGCAAGAGGAACAAGATGGCCTGGCAACTGCCCCTAGTAGAATTTCCCACATGACAGGAAAGACAGACAGTACACTAATACAGATCATTAAATAATTCCCAAATGTTATTGATGCGCTAAATTTTTTTTAAAAAGTGTTGCTGTGATGGAGAATCATGGAGCCACCATTTTACCCTTTGAGGTCGGAAAAGGCCTGCCTCCCATGAGGGTATGTTTAAGCTGAGACCTAAGGGATAAGAGGAAAACAGCCAAGCAGAGACCCTGGGAGGGGGGAAGTGGTCTAAAAAAAGGGAATGGCAGACACAAAGGTGCAGGGACAAGAAAAAGTCAGCTCTGTGGGGATGCTCCCAAAACCTAGATCAGTGCCTGGCACATAGCAGATGCTCAATCAATATCTGCTGAATGAATAAATCAATGAATTGTCAAACTGGGGCAACTGGAACATATAAGCCAAGTCAGAGAGAGGCACAGGAGTGGGCAGAGGCCAGGTCTCGGGTGAGGAGTTAGGATTAACCAACCAATTTTACCAATTCACCCTGCCCTCCTCTAACGCCCCCAACACCCTACCAACCTGTCTCCACAACCAGCCCAAACCCTAATCTAAAGTAGCAGTTCTTAAAGTGTGGCTCCTTGGTCCCTGATAACCCATTGTCTCATTGGCAACCATGCTCATCAGGTGACAAGATCCCTGCTTTCGGCCATGAATTAACAATTCATGATTATGTTAATAATAATTACAAATTAATTGTTATGAGACAATTTTAAAGGACAGCTCTTTGTTCACTCATGTCTAATCAAAAGCAGCCCTCCCCTCCCCTGGTAGTCTGGGAAAGATTTCAGAGGGGCAGAGAAGAGGTTGTCCGGGGAAAAGTTACAGAGTGGCTGATCCCAGATTCCTGGAATGCAGCATCTTGTAAAGCAAATGCAGCATCATTATGCAGGATAAATAGGTTCAAAAGAAGTTGAGGAATTCCAAACAAAAATGAGAACAAAGAAAAAAAATGAATGAATTTATTTATACTTTGTACAGTAGTTTTAAATAAACTTCTAGTAGAAAAGATTATATCTGGCAGCGTTTCCAGTCCCATACTTCCTTCAGTCTATTACAGTTCTCTCTGGTTACTCATATTAACATATATGCCTTTTTTTATGTGTCTCCCTACATATATGTAGTTCTATATCTATACATACGCACACACACACAGAGACAGAATATGTGTGCTTTTAAAGGGAAAAATGTAATCAGTGAATACCCAAGCTTAAACTTTCCCTCCTTATTTCATATGTACATTTTCATGTGTTCTTTAGGACCCCCTTATTATTTTTTGAGTTCTGCTATGAGTTTCAAGAGTCTCCAAAAAACAAACAAACAAAAAGAACTGGCAGTTATTTACCTTTGGAAAAGAAATGCCTATTACTACTGGTACTTTCCTTCATGTTTTGCTATAATTCTTCATATACACAAAGGATTTTTAAATAGCTAAGACATTGACTCTACATATGTCTGTCCCTCATTAATATATCAAAAAAATTGTATTTAAAGAAATCACTCCTTCTCTTCCTAATTCTTATTTGTAAGGGCATTATAGTGGATCAATTTGGAAGCATCTAAACTATGTTGTTACAAAGATATTTTCTCATTGTCCTGATTGGTCCTTTCCAAAGTTTGGTCCATTTTTGGTACATTTACCCTGAGTTATATAAGGAGGGTTTTTTAGGACATATCTTGGAAATGAAATCTAACTCTAAAAGTATTAATTGATGGAGTCCTATAAGTTGGTGGTAGGTAGTATAAATTAAAAAACAATGTTTGGGAAAGTTTGGAGAAAATACAGTTTATGAAGATGTCCACAATGGACAGAAGAGTTTAGTAAATTTAGGTGGGAAGATTCCAAATCTCAGAGACAACCTGTGAGAAAATTTTAAAACCCTAATGGAAAAGACAAAGAGAGGAGGGGCAAAGGTGGCTCAGCAAGAAAAGTTAAGTAAGGGGGGACGGGCAATGGATAAATTTAAAAGGTGATTTGGATGCAATATGAATTACTAAGCAAACTAATAGGTATACAGTGCATCAAAGTCAGCAGATGTGTTTTAACATGTGCAATTTTATTTATTCTTCATAATGGCTCTGTGAAATATTTGGAGCCGATGTTCCAGTTTTACAGACAAGGAAACCATATTGTTTGCTGAATATCACAAGAAAGGAAAAATAATGTAAAAAAAGGAATAGGTATTTTATTTAAGGGGAATTGTACAATATTTGTCCTATTGTATCTGGTTTATTTATACTCGACATAGTATTTTCAGGGTTCATGTTGTAACAGGCATCAGAACTTCATTCCTTTTTTATGGCTGAATAATATTCCATTGTATATATACACTAATGGTGGTGAGGGTAACACAATATCGTGATTGCAATTTATTCTACTGAAATGTATACTCAAGAATGGTTGCAATGGGAAAGTTTGTATTTTATATGTGTGTGTATCTTACCAAAAGAAAAAAAGGGATAGTACTGAAATAAGACTCCTGTAAAGGCTGAAGGCAACCAGAGTCTCTAATGAGGCTTGCAATATTTAATGGGGGGTGGGGGGTGGGGAGACAGGGAGGCTGCCACTGATGAAAAGGCATGCCAGGTTGTACAAGGCCACTGAGCTTGGAGGATAAAATATAAACGGGGGGGGGAGGGGCACACTTTTTAGCAAGACAAATGACCTGAGCAGATTCCATTTTCCCAGAAATTCCGACATGTATCAGATTTGAACTTCTTTGAGTGTCTGCTAACTTAAAAAGTAGATTTTGAATATCTGGTATGGTTCCAGATTAAAAACTCACAGAATCTCTGAAAGGGTGAACGCTTTCATTGTTTCACTAAGAGATTAAAAAAAAAAAGTTTTCTAAAAAATCAAAAAAAGAATTTTCACTTTTTTTTCATTTTTCCCTGAAAGTAGATATCCTGGTAAAGTAGCCAACGATATAGCTTTATGTATACCCTGTCTATTTGAAAAAGAAGGGAACACTCATCCTTCCTATTATTTAGCTCTGGAGGTGTTCTGTTTTGAAAATTAAAATGTAAGGTGATATTCTGCTCCCCTTTTTTGACAGTTGTCAGGATGGCACCAAAAGAAATAAGCATTGCTGCAATATTTTACTGCCACCCATGTACAATTAAACATTTTGCTCTTCAGATAATAGGGACTTTTCTAAAATCCATTTCAGATACATAATCATTGGTGTGCTGAGGCATATGCTAAAAGGCATAAAGTTAGTGCTGAAAACTGGAGTAAATTCTTTCTTCATAAATTTGTGGGGAGATGAGCCATAACAATAGTACCTGTTTTCCACAGATGAGAGTTTCTCCTGCTTTCTTTTGTTGATTAGACAATTGCGGGTGAAATGCTTTAACTACTGACTGGGTGTTCAGTGATGAAACTGCTTTGCTTTTAGGTTAAACAACTGAACAATTGGTGATTATATTTGTTGGTGGTTAGCACTATTCATATAAGATTAAGGGAAGACACAGACCCACCAAAGAGGAGAAAGTGAATAGGAGAAAAGAGTGACGATCAAGTTGACAAAGGACAGGACGCTTTCGGGGCCTTTATCTCTTGCTGATGGTCAGGGGGATGCGCCTTGGGACAAATGAATGCCTGGAGGTGAGAAGGGCAAAAGCACTCTAATAAAAGCCTTCAGGAAAGAGTGTAGGCGACCTGGGAAATCTGCTGCAGTCAAGGCTGATCCTGGGAAAAGAAGCCTGGGAGAAGACAGATGAGGAAGATAGGAAGGAAGATAGGGAGGGGAAGGTGCAGGGTGTGGGGAGGGGAAGGGGCGGGAGTGGGGCCTGGAAAGTGAGAGGAACACAAGTACTAATTGTCGCTGAGAGGACTGGGTCGAGGACCACAGAGTGGTGAAAAGTGAAAGTCTGGGAAGAGAAGGAGGAGGAAGAGGCAGAGCCTGGAGGACACCGACACGACTATAGGTTCAGGAGGCGGCGGCGCGCCGCAGCGGGGACGGCTTGGCCGCCTCGGGGTATGGGGCCCTCTTGGCAGCCCCAGGCGTTGGCTCCTCGGGGCTCCCTCCCTCCCCGGCGCATTGTTCCTTTGCCGGGAGACAAGGAAATTGCCTTTTGATTGCGGAAGTCCGTGGACGCGGCTCGGGGCGAGGCAGCTCGGGTCAGAATGGCAGCGTGGGAAGGGCGGCGCGCTGCCTGCCCCCGCCGCCTCTCGCGTCCGCAGCCCGCCCGGGGCGGCAGCAACAGCAGCAGTAGCGGCGGCCGCCGCGGCCCCTGCGCGTCGCCAGGCCCGAGGGAAGCGCGCTGTGCCCACGGGGCGCGCTGAGCGCGCGCAACAAGTGGCCCCGCGGCCCGTTCGGGGCTGTGCCGCCAGCGCCCGCGACTCCCGCGCTGTGCACCACGCCGGCCCGCAGGGCCGCTCTGCGTCCCAGCTGGCTCTGTTTGGTCCGGGGCTTGACTGCTGAGCGCAATGCTGAGCCATGGAGCCGGGTTGGCCTTGTGGGTTGCGCTGAGCCTCGTCCAGGTGAGTGACCTGAGAAGGGGCTCATCCGCCCCCTCCCCGCCGAGAACCAGATTCTCACTTCACTTTACCATCTCCCAGTTGAGCCGTGGCGAAGGACGTGGCAACATTTCTTCCCTTCCCTTGTTAAAAACGATCTTCCTAGGAACTCCCAGCCACCCTGACAGCTCATCCTGCTGTCAAAGGCAAAAAGCCACCTTCTCTCTCCAGCTGCTCCTACGGCAAAGCAACTGGGAGGAAAGTTGGAGGGCAAAGGATGGGCGGAGGCTGGGGGTAAAGGAGGAGTGGAGGTGGCTTTGGGGGGGTGGGGGTGGGCAGGGGGCTTGCTGGGAACACATCCCTGGGCAGAAAAGACTTGGCTTCAGCTGCTGTCTCTGGTTACTTTGCAGACAGGACTGGCAGAACCAGTGAGATGCAACTTCACCCTGAAGGAGCCCAGGGTCTCCAGCCGGTCTGTTATTCTCCAGTGGAAAACTTTGGGGTCACCCTGTAACTTTAGCCTCGTCTACAGTTATAACACGTCGGAGGTTGTGTGGTGCCACCCCACGCAGATAGACAACATCACCTATGAAATCACCCTCAAGGATTTACAAGCAGGAACCGGCTATAACTTCAGAATTGTGTCTCTGGATGGAGAAGAGAGAACTGTGGTCTTGCAAACAGGTAAAAGTTGACTGGTGCAGCCTGGAAACCCAGACCACTCAGGGCTGGGTTCTTTCTTTTCAAGCTGGTGTCTCCTCTGAGTTCCATGTATATAAAATATAAAGATAAAAACATCAGTGCAGAGAAATACCGACAAAGACTTCAAGTCTTCTTAGATCCAGCCAGAAATGGCTTGGTTCACTTTCAAAGAAGGTCTTAGGGCTGAAAACAGAGGACTAGCTGCTCATAGGAGAAACTATGGGCTGGGGAGAAAATTTGTTCAAATGATGTGGCGTGAGCTCCCAGTTTAAATTGTCAAACACTAGAATAATTTTAAGTAAATGTTTTTAGAATAGATAATGGAGTGCAAGGATTAGGGTATGCCTTTCCTCAACTGCGTTTTATTTTTGGAACCATGACATAAAATCTTCAAGAACAGAACAGAGTTATTCACAGGGAAATTTTTGAAAAGCCTTTGATGGGAGAGGGCAAAAATTATTTTATATAACTTGAGCAACTAAAGCAGCATAAGCTCAGAGGACAGCCTTTGATGGCCCTACACTTTTGGTAAATCCTTCCATGTATATGGTAAGAGTTTGTCTTTGCTGCCTCTGGTTCTCATCTGTAAAATGTGTGTTAGATTTGGTCATTCAGGTTCAAGTTCTTACCTGTTGGAGGCTGTCATACACATTGTTTTACCATATACCCAGCTGCCACCATCGGATGCCTCTTAATCCTCTTAACTTTCATGTTTGATGATTTCATTAGTCTTTCTTTTAACATTATCTTCATTTGTTGCACTAGTGAAGACTTACTTGAATCCAGAAATTCAGATTTAAACTTAATCTGGAAGTTAACTTTAGAAATGTGTTGTCCCTTTTTGCCTTTCACATTTCAACTTGTACGAAGATCACTTCTTGAGCTACCGTTCTTTCAAAAAGTCTGAGAACTTTCTGGAAGTTCACCGGGAAGTTACAGCAGGGTCAGGAAATTTAACTGGACTTGTGTGATAAGTCATCCAAATATTAATGCTCTTATTTTTTTCAGAGAAAAAATTTGAAAGGCCCAATTACGTCACTTGACTTATTTCAGATGGAACTCTTAGATAATTTCTGAGATTTGCAAGTGCTTACTTTGAAAAAAGAAACCACTTGTTGGGATTTGGGGTGTTTTTATAGAAATCAAGGAGATGCTGAAAATCAACCACATTATTTGAATGTTTTACAGAAGTTTAAGCTTTGGGGTTTTTGGTCATCAGGTTGTTGGTTTCTTGGCACTTGAAGACAGTTTTGTGAGTACTCATACAATTAATACTGTGAAATTTATGACAGAATCTTCAAATGGGCTAATTACATTTCATAAGGTATTTGATGAACTAGAGTGTGTTAAATGGAACAGAATGACTTGTAAAAATAGGTGAGCTTTCCAAAGCTTGTGGGAGAAAAGATGAAGATTTTAAGGAGCCAAAATGCATTTAAGTCAGAGGATTTACTTTTTGGAAAATGATTCAAAGGAAAAGGACTCTCTATGGGTGTTACTAGTTACAGTGGGGTTTGAGTTTAATTATGCATGTAGGTGTTTCAATTCCAAAGGAACTTTTGAAATGTAAGACATATTTCATTTCATTGACTCTGTTGAGTAAAACAAGACTTCCTCTGCATCCACTATGTGTTAGCATTCAGTGTTCTCATAATTTCCTTAAGGAAGTACTTTTCACAGACACTTTTCACCAAATATTTTATGAGCTTCATGATGAGTATAAGAAGAGATATTTGCAGGTTATGTTTGTGTAATGATAATGTTTTCCACTTATTTGTATTATAATAAAACCCTTCTTAGGGTTCTCTACATTTTTAAAAATAAAATAACTTAAGATAATTTAAAAAACTGTTTCAGACAGGAGTTTGGGGGGGTTATTATTTATTTACTTTTTTTGTCAGTAGTTCTTTCTTTTTTAAGAACATATGATTTTTTTCAAATAGTTAAGAGAAGGTACTAATATGCTCCTAGATTGATGGCTAAACTGAAGAGGTGAGATCCATAAATCATATTTTATTGTTATTAAAACAAGACCAGTGTGTGGTATAATATTAAGTATGGGAAAAGAAAGAAAGAAACAGAAGGAAGGAAGGAAGAAAGGAAGGGAGGAAGGAAGGGGGGAAGGAAAAAGTCATTCCAATATATTTTGTTTTCCTTATTCTCTTTTGCCTGTCTTATTGGTCTAGAATAAATAGAGTGAGACATGATTTAGATACAAGTACAGAAGTTGCTTGGATCCTCTCTGTTTAATTCCAAATCAGATTTGACTGATTGTTTTCTGATAAGTTATCTAAATACCTAGTTATTCTGCTGTCATAGGAACAGGACCTTACGGATCAAAAATTTAAATTTAATTAAATGAGACAATTTCAGTAGTCATCAGTTTCCACTCCAGATTTAACATCAGGATCAAAGAACATATGAGGATTCAAATTCACTTCTGCAAGCATTTGTGGAGCTTGCATCCTACAGAGAACTCCGACATGCTGTGATGAGTGAGCTTATAGAGGGAATAAACAAACATGGCCCCTGCCCTCGCGGTCTTGCAGTGAGGTGAGGAAAAGTCATGATGAAGTTTGTAGGGAGCTTTTAAACTATACCACTTCTTTCCTAGCAGAGGACCTCACCCTTCCTCATGTATGCCATGCTTGCATAACTTTAAAGTAGAAGACATTTGGTGGTTTGCAAGTTTATTTTGGTCATTAAATGGTCCACACAACAAGTCTATCTTTCGAACGCCGAATCATTTATTGTGAAGTCGCCAGAAATCAGATGATGGTGATACCAGATATTGAAGAAACTCAGCACTTTTGTAAGGCTCAGAACCTAGAGTAGAGGTTGCAAACAGGTAGCCCGGTGGGGGGGGGGGGTGTCTAGGTCTAAATAATAGAAATAATAGATAGGTTCAGTTTGGCTTTTGTAGTGTTGTAAAAATCAAATTATTCCCCAGCATTAAAAATGAAAAATTCACATGAAAACCCGTATGTATGGATTCTCTTTAAATATTTAGATTTGGTTAAAATGGGTCTGTCTTCCTGGAACTCTCTGGTGCTGAATTCTAGCTTCTCTCTTCAGACACCAATTCATCGGAATTCCCCTGAATCAGTTCATTTATTTTCATCACTTGAATGTATCCTGAAGACATCTGAATATGACATATGAATTTGTGACTTCTACTTTCGAATTTTCTCATTTAGAACTTGTAGAGCCCTTATTTGACAAGCAATAAGAATTAGGTTTTTCGTACCTAAAATGGTATCTAGCGTATAGCAGGTGTTCAATAAATATTGTTTGAATGAGTGTATAGAAATTTGAAGAGATGGGTGGATAAACAGATGGATAGATAATAGAGAAAAAGATCTATCCTATGTAGAAACAGGTAGATAGTGAATAAAAATATTTTTAGTGGGAAAATGTGTATATGTTAAAAATATGGGTTATGGGTAAGTTATGGGGCCCAGGAAGTAATCTTGAGGTAGAGAACTTTATCTATAGGAAGAATATCTTAGTGGGATTTGCATTCTTGTTTGTCAGTTTCAGCTACTAATTAAGCAGCCTAGAATAAAGGGCATAAAAAATATCTCAAATTATTTTAGCTTTTTAAATATTGCTATGATTAAAAAAAATTGTTTAAAAAATTATTTTAGGGGCTTTGTTACCAAATCTCCATATCAGCTACTATTTCCACTTTAAAATGTTGCTCATATAGCTTTAAATATAGGCCATTATTCCTCAATAATGTCTGTAAGCTACTTACATAAAAAAATCTCTTGCAGAGCTTGTTGTAAAAAGGAGATTCTTGGTTTTTACCCCCCATGTAATGAATTAGAATTTAGAAGGAGTGAGCCCTGGGGAATCTGCATTTTAAACAGCATCAAAATGAATCAGTGCACACTGAAGGTAAAGAGCTCGTCACATAGTTTTTCTCTTGTTCTTGGCACCATTCCTTCTTACATGTGGTTAAGTCTATAAACCCTAGGAGTATTTATTGTCTTTCTGAAGAAAAAGATAATACTCTAATGTTTGTTTTTGACTGTTATAGTATGCAAAACACCTTTTTTAGTATGCCATAATATTAAAACACACATCCAAACATATATGTAGTTTAATTTCATTCTCATGACAACCCTGTGGAGGGGATATTATGAAGAGGAGGGTAAGATAGTGGTTTAGAGTTGAGGTCTAGAGGCAGCTTGCCTCCACCACTTACTTACTAGATAAATTGCCTTGGGCAAGTTACTTAACCTCTCTAGGTTTGTTTCCTAATCTGTTAAAAGTAGATTATAATAATGCTTACTTCATAGGAGCATTGCAAGGTTTAATCGATTAATACATAAATAGCTGTTGTCACATAGTAAGAGTTCAGTAAGTTTGCTTCTACTATTTTCCTATTAGAGATAGGATGTGGATCTTCTGTGAATTAATCATAATTCATAATTATACAAATCCACACATCTAATATATGGTATAGCCAGAACTGGAATCCTTATTTCCTGAAACTGCAATATTCTTTCCTCTACTCTGCAGAAAGAATTTTTAAGTTTGTGTAGTCCTTCTAAATTACCATATGATATTTTGTTGTTACTTTTCTAATCGGCTTTTAAAGATGAAGAAGTATTACAAAATACCTTTAAATCTGCATATATTTAGCCTACACGAAATGTGAAATAATGATTAAATGTGTGCTAGCGTTAAGAAACTATAAACATCTATTTATTTCAATTACGTTGAACTTTTTTAGTAATAGTCTTAAATATTTAGCACCCAACCATTAGTCATCTAGTTATTTCAAGAATTTTAAAGTCAACCGGGCTACATCTGCAGAGTGAACCAGCTCAATTCTCTGTAGTTGATCTTCCTTTGTATACTTAGGAAGCCCCTTCTGTTGGTCTTAACTTCTATTGGTGTGCATGGAATTCTACAGATTAGCTAGAAAGAGATAAAATCTAATTTACCTGGACAGAATGGGAGAAGAACAGAGAAACACCACTTTGCCTTCTATTCCCAGTAAAGGACACTGCCGGCACCTTTCTGACTTTGTGAGGAGAAAGCAAACCCATTCTATAAGTATGAATGTATATAAATGAAAATGCATATATGCCCCTAACCTATAATATACCCTCCTGAACATGGTAGGGATACAAACAGATTTCCAGGGATTCTTGTTTATTTTGTGTTTTCTTTCTTTTATTAGGGAAAAATTCAAACACATGGAAAAGAAAACAGAAAAATGTAATGAACTTTTCACCTACCTGTAAAAATTATCCGCTTATGCCCAAACTTGTTTCATCTATATTCCCACCCACTTCTCCACCCTCATATCATTTTGATGCCACCAAGTCATCATCTAATCTCACCTGTAAATATTTCACTATGCATCTCTAAAAGATAAGGATTCTTTTAAAGCATAACCACAATATCATTATCATGCATAACTTAATAATAATTCTTAATATCAATGTGCCCCGGTTTGGAAGTGCAACTAAGTGATAGCACGTGAATTTCTGCATTAGAGGGGCTTCTGGGCAGCAATAATTGGAAGAGGAGATTGGGAACTTCTCTTTAGCACTTTAGATAATATTATGTAGCACTTTAGATAATATTGAGAAAGCCTCAATTGTTGCTCAGATTTAGGTTGGGACTACTGAAGGATATCATAGGGAGAAGATTGCCAAAGTCTCCCTAAGTTGTCCAGTACCCTCAGTGCTGACACTGAGATTTTTTTTAAGTCCTACTTGACCTTCCAAACTTGGTCAAGTTCACTTTTTCATGAAGCCCATCCCTGAGCCCTTGGATGTCCTTCTCTATTTTACGTATTTTTCTTTAATGCTGGTCTATACGAGTGGCAGTAACACTGATACCAACTTAACATTCACGGGTGCCCCCCACGAATCAGACTGTGCTTAACATTTTACCTCCGTTACCTCCCAACACTTCAGCTCTGTAAAGTAGGTATTGTTAGCCCATTTTACAGATGAGGAAACTGAGGACCAGGGAGGTTAAGCAACTTGCCTAAAGCCACCCCTTTGGTGACAGTGTGGAAATTTGTACCCAAGTCTAGTCTGACATCAAAAGTCTGCTTCCCTGATATTTCGTTTTTGTGTTTGCCCTTTTCACAAATGCCTTAATTCCCTGAGTTGATTAGAATCTCAGAGAGCCAGTCATCTGGTCATCTATCTGGTTACATACTAATGTGAAATATGGTAGTCCCCAGAATAAATGGTAACCCACGCACTTGTTAAGTAATGAAGCAAATGATTGTAGAAACTATTTTAACTTTCCTTTTGAGGGTGATAAATCTTGCAAAGCTCCTTAGTACCTGAATTTTGTAATTAGTTTATAAAGGTGTTAGACCTAAGGCATGGCAGTCTAATGTATTAACATAAAATAGTGTACCATCTTTAAAGAAAGCCAGAAAACTCACCATAGTCAAGCAGTAGGGAAAGATAAGGTTGGAGAAGGGATGTGATACCAGCTTGAGGAACCTTGGATGCGTAGGAAGAAACTTAGATGTCTTCCTGAAATGGGAAATCATGGAAAGTTCTTGGTTCTTTAAGAAGGTATACGGATGGCAGATAGGAGAGATATATAAAAAGTTAACTTGGTAATAGAGGAAGAAAAAGGGAAAACATCTAAAAAACTCTTGGAGTAATCTTGACACAAAGGAATGGGACCCGAGGCAAAGGTAGTAAAATTAGGCAAAAAGGTTCGAACGAAAAACACACGTTATTTTCTAAAATAATTATAATACTCATGGAACATAAATGACTACAGAATTAGATTTAGCTGTTATTACTGTTGTTCTTCAGTTTAGCTGTGCTACAATGTTCAAATCACCATGTAAACAAATCAACAAATTTTCCCATTATATCCCCATAGACATCTGGTTTGATTTTTGTTGTTGTTATGCTGAATGTGCAATTTATGACATCGCTTTCCACCCTGGGTCAGCCAAGGTATGATTGAACACACAATTTGAAGCCAGGTGTTTCAAAGCTCAGTTGTACTGCCTGTTACCTGTGTGATATAAAGGAGTCACTCAACATCTCTGAGCCTGATTCCAAACACGTTGTCAACTATGAGATCCTGCATAAGTATAGTGCAGTGTTATTATGCCTTCAAGAAAAGCTTTTGGCACCAATGCATAGATTGGCTGCAGTCTTGTTGTAAAGTTGAATGAATGTGATCGTTATCAATTCTAAATATTCTGGAAATTTCTATATCAAGATACTGATATTTTAATGGCTGTGCTCAACAAAAAAATTGATTAAGAAAGAAATTTGCTTACGTTACATGTGTCTTTCTGTAAGTCAAATTGGGGGGAGAAAAAGGAAAAAAAAGAAAGAATTCATTTTGGTTCAAGAATTTAGCCAAACTTTCTATTTTCTTTTGAGTTCAGAAAGATTGATTGACATCAAGCCTACTTATGAAACTCTGGGGCTTCCTGATTCTGGTAAATTCATTCAAATATATCAGATGAATACCGCAGACCTTTGCATTTGACCTGCCATATTTCATGTCTTTCTTGAACCAAGAAGTACAGAAATGAGATGTCTTAAATTTATGGCTGATGATACATTTTAAACAAAGTTAAAATATTGATTTATGGTTTTTGACAGAAAATATACTTCACTAGTGACTATGTATCTGAGAGAGATGAGTTTTTCAAAAACAGGGAGGCTATAAAAGCACACATATGTACGCTTGATCCCTCTAGCCAGCAGCATGTATTACGTAAGTCAAGTAGCATTTTCTAATTACATATAATCTGTCGTATGATCAGGAGATTACAGGTAGATAACTAAATTTTCACATAGCATTAAATACTTCACTGTATGTAAGCTATAAAAACAGCCCTTATGAAAGTATCTAATTTGTGTCTAACAGAATAATGAAAACATTTTTAATACAGCAGAGCTTTCATTGTTTTTAGATGAAAAAGTGCTTCTCTGAAATCTATTTAATTTCTGCAGTATGCATAGTAATAGTGGATAATTGCCAGCAAAGGCTTTATCACAGTGTAAATGGGGTTTAAGTGTTTGTTTCCAGCGCAGGTTCTCCCAGCCCAGGCACTTCCCAGTCTCATTGTTCCTTTGTTCTAGCGGATGTACAAAGGATTGACTGTTTTGTTTTCTGGCTCAGAAAGATTAGATAAAGTCTGCATTTCTGAACTTCACCCTCTAGGCACGCAACTTTAAAATTCAATTTCTATAGCTCATGTTTTGCAGATTACATATGTTTAGATTATACTAATCATTTTCACTATTCTTTTTTCTGACCTGGTAGTAGATGTAGATGAGAGTATTGGTTTCTTTTGACGTATCACTGGGAAGTAGCCGTCCACTCATCCTTGTCCTTCAGCTGCCACTTCAGCAAGAATGTGTCATCTCAGTTGGGTCCTCGGCAGGGTTGTTCTTGAGTTTCAGTAGCTGTTAAGAGCTCATGATAGTGAAATGCCTTAGTCCAGCCAAGCAACAAGAAAACTTTACCCCGGGGCAATTATGTTCTTTCCTTTCGTTTGACACTAGGTAATGGACTGTTATATAGGATAGAACATTTAAATATCATTGCCAGACATAAACTTCAGCTTTTCCTTAAGAACATATAAATGAGAATCATCGTTTGGGAATTTTTCATCTTACTTCACCAGTTAGAAAGTTAGTCCATGGGAATAAACTGGTAAGATTTTATCAGGGCTTTTTTTTTTTATGAAGGAGGCAAGTAGGGCTACATCAGTTTCATTGCAAAAGAAAATTCTACTTTTGCCTTAAGTTTATATTGATGAGTTCCCATTATGTGCCAGGTAAACTCTTCTCTATATTTTGTTAATCCTCAAAACACCCTGTAAGACAAATATTCCCATTATCCTCATAGACAGATGGGAAAATTGATGCTTGGATATGTTAAATAGCTTGACCAAAGTCTCATGGCTGATAGGTGGTGGAGTCAGGATTTGAATTTAGTTTTAACTCCAAAATCCACAGTCTCTACCACTATATCTCACTGCTTCTTCATGACATTATCTTTTCTTGGTTATAGGACTAATCAGCTTCATCCTCATCATAACAGCTAACATTGAGCATTTTCTGTATGCCAGACACTAAGTGCTTTATATGTAATATTTAATTTAACCTTCATAATAAGTCTATGAAAAAAGAGTGTTCTTATCAATGTTCTGTAGATGGGCAGCTGGGGCATAGTTAGGTTAATTACCCCAAGTGACATAGCTAAAAAAATAACAGAGCTGGGTTCAAATCCAGGCAGTTAAACTCTAGAATCTCTTCGAGTAGTCCAAAAGGCTGTGTTGTGGTATAAACCACATAACCTTGTCTTCCAAGCTTGCCAGTGCTTTGGGCTGTCTCTGGAATGTCTCCGAGTTACTTCTACCTCCATGTACTTGTCAGCTAACATAACATATTGCTATTAATTATCGATAATATAAAATGTTATGTTATCGTATGTGGCTCGTTAAATTTTTTCAATATAATATGCTCATATAAATCATAGCATAAAGACATTAGATTGATCAAATGTTAAATTAAACCTGTCATATCCATATGCCTTTTGAATGTAGAGTAAGGTTACCTTGTTCCTATCTATATTTATGATCATAATAGGTGAGCACCTTCTTAAACAAACATTTTCTGTTCTAAGAAGGTTCTAGAATTTCTGGAGTATCTGTAAGTAAAATGTAATCAAGATAAGAACAGGTCACTGTAGCCATGCTGCTAAATCACCTGAATAACCTGACCCTTGGAAATTGGTCTCCAATATCTTGATCCCACTTTATAGGTCAAGAACCATGTAGGATTTCTGAACATTTCGCATACATAGGTGCTCTGCCCCTAGCATTTAGGGTAGGAAGAGTCTTATTTCTCAGATTTTCTCCCAATGCACCAAAAGAATAACAGCTCACTAAATGCCAGTGACCCCTGGTTCCTGACCTGGGGACATCCTGTTCATCCTATTTTATGTTACACAGTGGAAATTCAAGGCATGGCTTTGAGAGTTGAAAGAAAGTGAACAGCTGAGTGCAGAGCTTCCCCATTCCCACCTGTGCTATGGGTTCCAGCAGCTCAGAAGTGTCCTATATGCTTCATACCCGGAACTGAGATTTAGAAAACCTACAGATATAGGCACCTCCAGCTGTTGGGAGAATCCATTTTGGTGAATAAGCCTAGCTTAGGTTCATAACCAAATCTGTATCTTTTCTGACTTACTAATATATGAAAACCATGCCAGGTTATGTATACTTCCCACCAAATATCCATAACCTAGGAAAGAAAAAGTTCAGTGTGAATTTCAAGGTATTTCTAAATATCTGTATTTTCTGCAGAGCTTGGATGTTTGGCAATGCTTGAAAAGTTTGCTGAATTTTCAAGCCAAGGAAACTATAAGCTTGCGTGGGTTTCCAAGGTCAGAGCTACCTTAACAAAAAGTTTTATTAGAAAAAGGAATTCATGTGAGTAGTAGCTAAGTGGTTTAAAAAAAAAAATGAAATGGCAGGTTTGGAAGCAAAGTTAAAATGCCAGTTTGTTTCACAGGCAACCGATTCTTAACGTTTTTAAGGAAAATTGATCTGAATCGTAGTGAGATAAGCATGTATTTGCAGACCCCTTCAAGCCATGCTCTCTTTCTTGGTATTTGCCTTGCAGATCCTTTGCCTCCTGCTAGGTTTGAAGTCAATAAAGAGAAGGCTTCTTCAACCAGCTTGCATGTTTGGTGGACTCCTTCTCCCGGAAAAGTTACCTGGTATGAGGTGCAGTTATTTGATGATAATAACCAAAAGATACAGGGGGTTCAAATTCAAGAAAATTCCCCATGGAAAGAATATACTTTTTTTAACCTCACTGCTGGTTGTAGATACAATATTGCCATCACAGCTGTTTCTGGCAATAAACGTTCCTCTACAGTTTATACCAATGGATCAACAGGTAAGAACTGTTTACATATATCTGGGTGTTCTATGGTCTTTCTGGAGTTATTCTTTATTTAAGGAATGGTAGTGTGATACAGTGGGAAGACCCTGGACTGAAAAGAAGGAGGCTTGGCTGTGCTGTTCACTTGCCATGTGATTTTAAGACCTGGACCGAAACGTATTCCAAATTGAAATAGATGTTCCCTAGTGGCCCATCTAACCCAAATCCTAGATGTCTAACCCAAAATGAGAATTTTCTGCCTCATTTTCTAAGTCTGTGCCATCACATTTATTTTTACAGTGCTTTCCTCCTTCATATAGTCTTTTCATAACATTAAATAATGTATTTCCTAAATTTTCCTGTGTTTGAAACAAGTCTTTGCTTCCTTGACTTGGTGAGAAATGTCGCATCTTCCATATCTGATAGCAATGCCACCTCTCTCCATAAAGTATGTGTCTTTCATATCATTCCCTCTCCCTCGTCTTCTCTCCCTATTTTTTCTCTGTTTTTTCTCTTTCTGTAGTTTTTCCTTTTCCTCTTCCTGTGGCTGCTATGCAACATCATATTCCATTCACAAAAATAACCTTAATACCTACTAAGCAGGTGGAGATAGAAAAGTAACTTTGATGTAGCTTTAGGCTGTGGACTTTGAAAAGCCCACATTAAACAAGGCTCCAGTACAATTGCAGAAGAGTGTGGTTATTCATTACCATTATCCCACCAGAGAGAATCATAGAGAAGCTTAAAAGAATGTGTGTGATCTCTACGTAAATGTGTCTGTCTTCTATAAGAAAATTATGAAATGACTCTTTGGATATACATTTTTATCCCACTAGTGCCATCCGCAGTGAAAGATATTGGTATTTCCAAGAAAACTAATTCTCTTAGGATTTCCTGGTCCCATGGCTCTGGGAATGTGGAACAATACCGGTTAACATTAATGGATAAAGGGATCCCAGTTCATGGCAGCATCGTGGACAAACATGCTACTTCCTACACCTTCCAGGGGCTGACGCCTGGCCGCCTCTACAACCTCACTATTGTAACTGAGGCTGCAGGGCTGCAAAACTCCAGATCAAAACTGGTCAGGATAGGTAAGTTCCCCTAGTTAGTGGAACAAGAATTATGCTTAAATCAAGGAACTGTTTAATGTACTAGGTTTATTAAATTATTTGAATAATGGTAATATAGGACAAACTGAAATTGCTGTAAGTTATAGAAGGTCCTTAATATAGATCTACTTTTCTACCCAGAGAAAGAAGATTCCGTTTGATTCTAAATTTTAGATTTGCTCTTGGCAACATTTTGAAGTAGGCAAAGTTCATTGCTGTTTAGATTCCAGCTTCTCGTTTATTATACGTATCTCCTTGTAAGGATTCCTACATTCTTCTTTTAGGAAGGCAGCCACTGTCTGTACAACAGCCTCAAAATGAATCAAGATAACTTTTCTCAGTGATGTACATAGATATATCCCCATGTTGCAAACAATTCCAAAACCTGTACCTAAAAAAGTATGTCTTAAAATCCATTACTGCAGGATCTGTTCTTACAGCCTAATCTAGCCTGATAAACTAATCTGTGCTGTTTTAATGAATAATTCAGAAACATATTTATTCACTCATTCAACCATTATATTTTGAGTGTCAACTATATTCTAGGCATTGTGACTATAACAACATCCAGAAATGACAGGTCTTTGCATTTATGGAGCTTGCATTTTACTACATTAGAATGCTTCCGATGGGTCTAATGATTAATAAATCCCTCTCTTAGTAAGTTATCTAATTTAAGAGAAGCTTTAAAATATATAGTACCTTTGAAATTGCTCTGCTGAATTTTCTGGAACAGGGGGAGAGGTGGTGAGATAGAGAGAGTTGGGGATACCTTACATTTAAATACCTTTTACATCACACCACAAAGATGTGTAGACATTCGACCCCCCCCAAAAATGCTCCATATACCTTAAGAGTTATTTATGTACACCAAGGGCAAATTGTGCTTCTGACTACTCTATGCAGAATCAGTGTGCTACGCCCATTCTCGTAATGAATCCTTGTTAATGTATAATATGCAATTAGTGAGGCCCAAAATTATAGCATAGATAGATAGTAGAAAAAATACTTACCTAAGTGTGTCTGCTTTACAATCATTCCCTTTTGTTGAAATAATAACACAACTATTAAATCTTACCATTATCATGATTTATATGAAAAATAAAGTATTTTAGCATCCAAAATTTTGTAATTGTCAATCAATTAATCAATCTATTTATGAAGCTCTTGATGTTATTCTATATATACACCATGGAAAAAATTAGGCAGATGATCGGCCTTTTTGAATATTCCATTTAAAGAGTTTCAGAACTGAAAAGGTCCTTATAAGTCTTTTGACCATCCCTCATTTTCCAATAAGGAGAACAGCTCATTTGAGATAGAGAGAGCTGCCCGGAGTTGCTCAGCTGACTGATGGCGAAGTCTGAACCAAAATTCAGGCTCCCAACGGCCAGGGTCATGCTCTTTCCTCTAGCCGGACAACCTTTTTTTGATTATGCAATATTATTTTGCCACTTAAAATGGTTGTTCCCTTCTGAGCAAGGACTGTCACTTGCAGGAAGCAAAATCCCCAGTGAGTATGTGGCTTGCAAGATTGGTAAGATATTCTCCATAAAAGTCTTTTTTCCTTTCTTTCTTAATTAGCCCCCATGGAAGTCTCAAATTTGAGGGTGACAAATGATGGCAGTTTGACCTCTCTAAAAGTCAAGTGGCAAAAACCTGCTGGAGATGTAGATTCCTACAATATCACCTTGTTTCACCAAGGGACGGTCAAAGAATCCAGAACACTAGCACCCCAGGTTACTGAAACTCACTTTAAAGACTTAGTTCCTGGACGACTTTATCAAGTTACCGTCAGCTGCGTCGTGGGGGAACTGTCTGCTCAGAAGATGGCAGTGGGCAGAACAGGTAACTTTTGGGGTCCAGCATATTCCTTGACTTCCCAGATTACTCTCTGATGTATCCTAGAAAATGGCAAACGAAGTTGGTGGTGAAATTCCTTTCCAGCCTGGAAAGGACGGTCTATATGCCTGCGGGCATCTGTCGGCCAGGGCCCCATGCACAGAGTATTGGAGAGGATGAATTGCATTCAACTGAGTTATTGAAGCAAGTATTTGGATTCCTGAATGATCTGCATAATTGTCTCTGCCCTGTGCTTTATTATATGATACCGCTTAAGTATCATAAATGCCAAAGTATTGATGCCAATAAATAGAATAGCAAGGGCCCATTAACATTTCACCATGCTTTCCATAAGTTATTTAATTAATTTATGTCATCAAACATTTATCCTATGTCTTCTGTGAGTAAGTTACTATACTAGGAGCTTTAGAAGTTATTAAAGTAAATAAGACCTGCTACTTGGCTTTAAGTTAGGAATAAGCAAACCATGGCCCACTTTTACATTTTAAAGGGCTATAATATATATATATATATACAGAGACTTATAAATGGCTTACAAAGCCTGAAATAGTACTATCTGGCCCTCTGGAGACAAAGTTTGTCGACCCCTGCTTTACATTTTAGTAGCACAGATATAGAATATACACACACACGCAAATAAAAACACATTCTAACAATAATTTTAATGTTCTTCCCATGTATTAGACACTGACTAAAGCATTATTTCATTTAGTTCTAACAGCAAAGCCACAAGAGAATTCTGTTATTACCACCATTTTACAGATAGTTTAGAAGGGTCAAATAACTTGCCCAGTCATACAGCTAGTAAATGGTGGAGTTAGAATTAAAGCCCAGCTATATGATGCCAGAGTCCATTCTCTTTGCTCTTAGCGATTCCGAGAAAGAGCTATATGGTCAGATTTCTTCGATGAATTGGCCTTCAGCTTGCACCTGAAGAATGTGTAGCTCATTTGTGGGAGGAAGGGATGAAGAAGGAAGGACATTTGAGGTGGAGGGAATAAGATGAGCAAAGGCACGGAGGCAGAAGAACCCGTGGGACTTTCAGGTCTGCAGAACGTGCAGCTGGAACCCAGCATTGTGGGTGGGTAGGGGGGAGTGGTCAGAGAAAAGACTGGAAGGACATGGCGTCTGATTTTGGAGAACCACAAATGCCGAGCCAAACCCTTGACGTTTTATTCTGTAGTTATTGGGGAAAAGCTGAATGTTTGTTTTGCTTTTTTTGTTTGTTTTAGTAAAAATATAATAAGGTAGAACAGAGCCATGTTGCAAAAGATTCATCTTTTCAGATTAAAAAGAGGAATGTTTCATAACCGCCACATCTAGTATCTCTCTCAAAAAATGCCACGTCCATCAAGATTACCACCATTCGAAGCAACATCAGTATCCTGTCGAGGTTTGCTGTGCAATCAATAAAAACAGCACAAGTAGGATTAGGTTATTAATGGTGTTCCAGAAGATCGCATTATTGATATATTAGACAAGTTATTTTAGCATACATTACTTGAGTGTTAAATATCTCCAAAATGAGGAAGAACAGTTCTTTGCAATCCATAGACATTAGGTGGAGATAGAAATGTTGAAATACAGTATTGTATCTCATATCTATACTTGTGCATAGAAAGGAAATGAATATCTTTACTTTTGGTTTTTAGTATCTCCTGTTTGACATCTTTCCACCATTTAGTTCCAGAGAAAGTTGGAAACCTGGAGGCAAATAGCAATGGTCGGGTGAAATCCCTTGCGGTGAGCTGGTCGCCCCCTGCTGGAGACTGGGAGCAGTATCGTATCGTACTCTTCAATGCTTCCTTGGTGCTGTTCAATGTCACCGTGGGGAAGGAGGAAACACACTATGTCATCAATGACATAGGGCTCATACCGGGAAGACAGTATGAAGCAGAGGTCACTGTTGAGAGTGGAAACCTGAAGAATTCTCAGCGTTGCCAAGGCAGGACAGGTAAGCAAATATTAAGGTGTTCATGACGGATGGGGCCTTAATTTGTTCACATGCCCAAGTAACGTAGGTAATGTCGATGCCATCCCCAGCATTCCTTGAATTTGAGATATTATGGAGAAGTAGAGTTTTCTCCCCAGATTTCTGACCAACATGAAGTTGCTTGGGTTTACTTTTGTTAAAAAACACCATATAAAAGGAAGACCATTGTACGAAGGATACAATCTGAAAGTAAAGACTTAATCCTTCTCCCAAAAGTAGAGAGTTCACATCTAGTTATCACAGTTGGGGAATCACTGCCTTGGCCTAATACTGACTCATCTGGGAATTTCAGCTACCAAGGAGGTGGAGAGGGATGGTTTTGGATTCCAGGGCAGGGATAAATGAGGATACTAAGACGTGAGTCTTGGCATTCTTGTTGTCACCACTTTACTGTAATCCCAGGGAAAGGCATGACTTCTCTGAGTCTGTTTTTCCTCAGTGTTCAAGTAAAAGAGTTGTCCTTTGCATTAAAAAATTTGGGGAAAATCCCTGTGACATTGGGATGAAATTCAAGTATTTTCTTGCCCAAACATAGAAACATAACTACATTGAGTCAATGTTCTTTTTAGAAGAATATCAAAGAAAAGGATCGAGACCTTCCTAAACTTACCAACAGTGTCTTCTAGTACTCTCTTCATTTTCCAAATATTAATGTCGTTCAATGATGATCAAGACCTAAATTAAGCAGTTTTTAGTATTTCACATAAAAAGCATCTATATCCTCTCTAATATTTTATCACTCTCCTCTATGAATTAAGAAAATGTAAGGTCAAGGGACAATAGAAGTCATCAGCATGCTGGCATAATAACTAATTAAGAAAATGTAAGGTTAAGGGACAATAGAAGCCATCGGCATGTTGGCATAATTTTCAAGAGAACTTTTCTTAAACTGTACCTCCAGGTGAATGAGATGACTCGAAATAGACCTCAGTGTAAACAATCCAATTCATCTCTGTATAACTAAAGAAGAAAGATGCAGGTTTTAGGACTCGACTAGAATAGAATTATAGAAGGTTTGTTTGATGGAAAAATTATGATATAATTTTACACGTTGATTCTTCCATGGTTTAGCTTCCCTTTTGTTTTGTGGAACCAAAATTTTGCTCTTAATAATTTCTTCTAGACTGAAAATCGTAATGGAAGAAAACCTTTAAAAGAAATAGAAGCAATTTTGGTTTTGGATATAGGTAGTCCTTAATCAGATGCTATTATTACTTGCCAGCCATCCCTTTTGTGAAAACATTAGTATCCCTTCTTGAGAAATGGATGGAAGAAAGCACTTGTTTTTTCCAAGGCTTGGGGATAACAAATCCTCCCAACTCCACCTAAATGCTCAAACTCAAACTCTTCTCTGTGGTTCTGTGGATGACAAGATTGAATTAAATATTTTTGTATCATAGAATTCACATGAAGAGATAAACGTTAATAAAGTAATGTATGGTAAAAAAGATAAATACCCTTCCTACAAAATGTTTCCAATAATATTCTTTTAAATCCTTATTTCTGATTATAGTATACAAGCAAAGCTTTTAGTGATTAGCTTTTTTAAAAATGCCCATAACCATTATAAAAAGAAATGCTGAATTAGAACAGTCCTGTGGATAGAGGAGAACAACTCTCTAAACAATACCCCATAAATGAATGAGTCAGTCAATGATCGAAGTCTCCATGGCTTTTTCCTCAGTCCCCCTGGCTGTCCTCCAGCTTCGTGTCAAACATGCCAATGAAACCTCACTGAGCATTATGTGGCAGACCCCTGTAGCAGAGTGGGAAGAATACATCATTTCACTGGCTGACAGAGACCTCCTGGTCATCCACAAGTCGCTCTCCAGAGATGCCAAAGAATTCACTTTTACTGACCTGGTGCCCGGGCGAAAATACAAGGCTACAGTCACCAGTATTAGTGGAGACTTAAAAAATTCATCTTCGATAAAAGGAAGAACAGGTAATATGCTTTATAAATTTTAGATTTTAGAAGTATTCTTTTGCTGAATTACTTCACATCCTAGTTAACTTGCAAATGCTCATGAAGTGCCTATTAAGCATGGGACGATTTTTGTTTGGATAATGTTTGATTTCTGTTTCATTAATTTCTGCTTTTGTTTTATTGATTCCTTCTTTTTTACTTTGTTTGAGCTTTTTTTGCTAAAATTGAAAGAATGGAGAAAACCCTTTCAAGGAATTTTGCTGCAAAAGAGAATAGGGAACTAGAGCTTCTGGCAGAGGAAGAAGGATTGAAAGGAAGATTATATTCTAGGGCTGGGAAAAATAACAGTATGTTTTATGCTGGTGAGAAAGATCAAGGAAAGAGGAGAATGGTGATGATGTAAGAGAGAGGGAAGAATCCCACTGCACATACTGGAAGAGTGGGCGATAGGTATTGGAATCTAGAGCCCAAGTGAAGGAATTGGCCTTAGAAAGGAGCTTGGACAGTTCAACTTTTGTGTCAGCTGGGAAGGAGAGATTATATTGGGTGCAGATGCCAGTAGGTGGATAGATGTAATGGTGGCAGTTATCTTCTGATTGATTTAATTTTCTCAGTGAAATAGGTCATCAGAGAGTCCCCTTTGTAATTTATATACTATTGTTGTCCTGTGTTTTATTATATCTCTTTTATAACCGCACAAAAGCAATGCACTTATTGTTTTATACAGCCAACGTTTCTTTTAGATTTACCCACTGTTTTACCAATTTTTTTCTTATCTTTTCTTCCTACATGTGAGAACATCCATCTGGGAACACATTATTTCATCTTGGAGAACATTCTTCAAATGTTGTTCTTGAGAGTTTTTGTGGACAAACACTTTGGTTTTCTAAGTATGTCTTTATGTAGTTCCCAATCTTGAAGGATGTTTTTCCTGGATTACAATTCTATGTTGAAAGTTATTTTCTCTCTGCCCTTTGGAGATATTATTCTAGAAAACATTTATTGTTGTTGTTCAAAAGCTAGCTGCAGTCTAAGTTTTATTTCTTTATGAGTAATTTGTCTGTTTACTGTGGCTGCTTTTAAGATCTACACCTTTCCTTTGGTGGCCTGCTGTTTCACAATAATAATCTAGGTATGGACTTCTTGTTTATTTTGCTTGAGAATCACTGGGATTTCTATACTCGTGGACTAGTATCATTCATTGATCCTGGAAATTCTAAGCCGTTAACTCTACAATGTTGTTTCTTCTTCTGACACACACACAGACACACACACACACACACACACTCATATATCTTTCTGTTCTCCATATCTTTTAATCTCTTTTTCATGTTCTCTATGTGCTTATTCTAAAAATTGTGGTCTGGATAATGTCCTTGGCTTTTGTTTCAATTCATTAATTCTCTCTTCAGCTTTGTCTAATCTATTGTTAAATCCATCCACTTAAATCTTTAATTTTTATATTCTTTGCTTTTAAACATTCTCCTGGGTTCCTTTTCAAAGCTATTTTGTACTTTCTTGCTCTCTAGTTATGTTTTCAATCTCCTCCTTTATTCCTATAAATATGTTAGAATACTTATTTCATATTCTGTGTTCAATCATTATAATATCTGAAATCGTCAGAAGCCCAGTCTTGTCGTCTCCTGATTTTGCTGCATTTTACTCGTGATGCCTTATTTCCTTAAATGTTTGTAATTTTTTTACTGTAAGTTCATATTCCTTGAAATTTTATTCTGTGGGAATTCTTTGAGGTCTTGTCTGAACACAGGTCCCAGAAAGGATTTTCTTCTCATTTGGTTCTGCCAGGCATACAGGATTGCTATTAACTGAGAACAACTTTAATCTAAATTCTCAGTGTGAGTTTTTTTGACTACCCAATTTCTATGAATTCAGGCTGCAAACTCACTGAAGCTATCTTGAGGTTATGAATCCTCAGAGGAATTTTTTCCCTCTCAGTGAAAAGAAAGTTGGGGTGGGGTAATGAGAGAAAGAAAAACTTTATTTCACTTACACTTAGTAGCTTTTTAGGTAATAGAAGGTAATAATAGTGTAATAGAAGGTCAACTGTGAGATTTCTTAGCCTGGGAAAGTCGTGTTTTGCCTACTATCTCCTACATCCTTCAAAGCTGTAATAGTATAGTTATCCCTTCCATATCACAGCTTACCCTATCACTAGTTTTGGTATATCATGGGTCAGCACAAGAAATTAAATGGGAATTTTGGGGAATTTGTGCGGAAGTGGCAGACAGCATGCGAAGGCCAGCAGACAACATGGAAAAAGTTTAGAAACTCAGATTTGCATAAAATAGAGTATAGTATTGCATAATATCAACATATTTTATCTTTTAATACTACACATATACACGGTTTCTTTTTTAAAGTTAAAGTTTACAAAAGGAATATGAATGCCAACAGATGACACACAAAGGCTAGAAATGTAGAGATATCTTGAAAAGTTTAATAACTTATAAATGCATAAAATATATGTTTCTCCCCAATTTTTTTTTCCAAAAAGCAAAAAGCATCTTTCATTCTCTTTGTGAATTGGCCCTGCATTGGCCAATGGTCTCCGTCAGAGCTTAGCCCTCCTCTTAATAAGAGCAACCTGAGGCAAATGAGAAGTTCAGGGTCCTCTGTCTTATCTGAGCCTACGTTTAAGTCATTGTCTGGAAGCCTACTTCTTCTGCTGGACCTGTACTTCCTAGGATCTAGGGATTCCTCATTTACAGTACACAGGAGTTAGAGTGAGTGCTTCTTCTATTCCCTTTGGAACAGAAATACCCCCCCACCCCCATCCTGTATGTTCTTTCCAGTGACATAATGCAGGCAGTCCTTTGCCCAAGGTGTCACCATAAGTGTTTCTCACACTGTCCCAGCTGCCTGCTAGTGTCTTCTTTTCCCTCAAGGCAAACTCTCAGGGGGGGCAAAAAATTTTTCATGGATTTTCCAGATGATATGGTGGGCAGGCCACACCCCTAATCCCTACAATATGAAAGGAATAACCGTAACTCTTGAATGTATATTTGAGTGATTCCCACAAGATGACTAACAGCTTTGGTGACCCACTGACCTCTCTCTCATTTATTTGTTTGGACTCTGAAAATTCCTGACATTCTTGGCAACTCATTGATACATTAACATTTTTATATTTTATTCGTATGGGTAGTTGTGTATATTGGAGGGATTTTCATTGCATACAGCCTATCATGCTGCTGCCAGAAATGAAAGTCCAAGGTACTGTTTTAGACTGGAAGATCTTTTTCGTCATTATTACCATCCATATTACTGGTATATATTAAGTATATACTTAACTCTTAAGGAACTGCCAAACTTTTCCAAAGTGGTTGAACAATTTTATATTCCCACCGGCAATGATGACAAGTTTAGTTCCTTCATGTCAACATCAGCACTTGAGATTGTTAGTTTTTTGTTGTTTTCTTGAAATTTTTAACCATTCTAATAGCTTTGTAGTGAGATCTCATTGTGATATTAATGTGCTTTTCTCTAATGACTACTGGTAGTTGAACATCTTTTCATATGCTTACTTGCCACCCATATATCTTCATTGGTGAAGGTTTTGTCTGTTTTAGTTTCCTAGGCTGCTTAAGCAAATATCATGAAATGGGTTGGGTTAAACAATGGGAATTTATTAGCGCTAGTTTTGAGGCTAAAAAAAGGTCCAAATCAAGGCATCATCAAGGCAATGCTTTCTTCCCGAATACTGTGGCACTCTGGGGCTGACTGTCAGTGATCCTTGGTCCTTAGTTTGTCACATAGCAAAGCACATGAGCATATCTCCTGGTCTCCCTCTTCTGTTCTGGGTTTTGTTGATTTCAGTTTCTGGCTGCTTGCTCTTTGGCTTTATCTCTCTCTGTCAGAATCTCGTTCCACTTATAAAGGACTCTAGTAATAGGATTAAGACGCATCCTGATTGAGGTGGGTCATGCCGTAGCTGAAGTAACTTCATCAAAAGGTCTTACAAAGGTCACGGGCACAGGAATGGATTAAATTTAAGAACATGTTTTTCTGGGGTACACATAGCTTCAAACCACCATACTCTCCAAATCTTTTGCCTATTTTTAATATTGGGTTGTTTATTTTCTTATTGAATTTTGAGAGTTCTTTATTCTAGGTACAAATTATTTGTCAGAGATGTGTCTCGAAAATATTTTCTCCTATTTTTTGGCTTGTCTTTTCATTCTTTTTATTAGTGCATTTTACAGAACAGAATGTCTAATTTATCAATTTTTTCTTTTAAAGACTGTTTTTGATGTCATGGCTAAGAAATCTTTGCCTAACACAAGGTCATGAAGATTTTGTCCTTGAAGTTCAGGAAGATTTTGTCCTTGAAGTTGTATAGTTTTGGGTTTTAAATGTAAGTCTAGGGTGGTGTGATGGTGGCTCAGTGGCAGAATTCTTGCCTGCCATACCAGAGACCTGGGTCCAATTCCCAGGACCTGCCGATGCAAAAAAAAAATGAAAAAATAAGTCTATGATCCATTCAGAGTTAATTTTTATACATGGTGCAAGATAAGGGTCAAGGGGTGATTGTTTTGTTTTACTTTGTTTGGTTTTGCATATGGACATCCAATAAGTCTAGCCCCATTTGTTGAAGACAGTTCTTTCTCCATTGAATTGTCTTTTCACATCTATAAAAAATTCAGTTGCTTGATGGCCGAATTCTGACCTGCTGTGCTGGAGACCCGGGTTTGATTCCCAGAACCTGCCCAGGCCAAAAAAAAAAAGTCAAATCAACTGGCCAGATATGTGTTAGTCTGTCCTGGACCCCCAGTTTTCTTCCATTGACCTATGTGTCTACCCATTTGCCGTTATCACAGGGTCTTGATTATTGTGGCATCATGGTAAGTTTTGAAATCAGATGGTATAAGTCCTCCAACTTTGTTCTTTTATAAAATTGTTTTAGTCATTTTAATTCTTTTATTTTCCACATGAAGTTTAGAATCAGCTTAACTATTTCTAGAAAAAAAAATCCACTGGAATTTTGATTGAGAATCCATTGAATCCATAAATTAGAGTGAACTGACATCTTAACAGTATTGAGTCTTTCTATCTAAACATATAATATTTTTTAATGAATATGTTGGTTTCTTAAGCCAAAGGTCAATGAACTCTGAGAAGGGTCATGCCAGGGTTCCAATCTCTAGCAGTGTGATGTAGGCAAAGTTACTTACATTTCATGATCTTTGTTTCATTAATGAAAAGGTAATAATAAAATCAACTTCATTGGGTTTTGAAAGAGTATCAAATGATATAATATATATAAAGCATAGAACCCATAAATGGCACATAGTAGGTACTCAGTAGTAGTATTAATATTATTATATATAATATAATTTATATTGTTGTAGAATTTTCACATATGATGACAATAACCCTCTTGAGAATGTGTCAGTAAAGAATTAACCAGGTTACTAGACCACAACCTAATCACCAGGTTAAAGAGATTTCTCAGTACTGCCAGATAACAATCATCAGCTCAGGTGGATCACAGCATTTTGAGTTCTTGTGGGGGGATAAGGTCAGAGGAATCACATTAAGTTAGTAGTCATCAAAAATACCAAACTTTCATTATTTAAAATTTAAAATCAAAACCATAAGTAGATATACATCTTCTCATCTTTGGATCTGAAATTGTTTTGATTTGTAATATAAGCAGCTTTTCCTAGTGAAAGAATCTCCATGGGGAATGTAGTTCTCCATATGCCTTAGGAAATAGAGCTGAGAGTCTGTATCAAATTAGATAGATAAATAGATAGACAGATAGATACTTTAGCATTTTCAAATCTGTCGCCATTTTTTACTCACTTTTGTTATAACTTCTTTGACTAAGTGTCATTTGTTTTGCCTTCTCTCTCTCTACTGCATTTTAGTGCCTGCCCAAGTGACTGGCCTGCATGTGGCCAACCAAGGGGCGACCAACAGTCTGTTTACTAACTGGACCCCAGCTCTGGGAGACGCCGAGTTCTACCAAGTCTTACTGATTCATGAGAATGTGGTCATCAAAAATGAAAGTGTCTCCAGTGAGATCAGCAGATACAGCTTCTACTCCCTCAAATCAGGCAGCCTCTATTCTGTGGTGGTAGCAACAGTGAGCGGGGGCATCTCCTCCCGACAAGCGGTGGCAGAGGGAAGGACAGGTAAGCAGCTGTGATAAGCGTTTCTGTAGCCTATGGAGATCTGAGCACAGGAAACTGCAATACAGAGTAATTTCTAGAATTCTTAAAACATCTCAAAATCAGACCCTTCTCTGGCTTTCCTAAAAACCAAGTTTCAGTACCATCCAGATGGTACTTGTAGCCCTCCCAGTAAAGGTAGTTGGGAGAAATGCATTCTAAGTTTTATAAAATCTCCCATAAAAATATAGGAACTTCTAGAAAAACCTTTGTGATAGCATGATAGTCACTTGTTGTCTATGATTATCCCCTCATTCAGCTAATTTCCTTTGAAATGTGTGAGGTAAGCAGTCAATGAGATTTAAAAATCAATGAGATTTAAAGAGCTTTCAAAGAAAGTATCTTCCACTCTCTTTCATATTCTTGGTTTCAAAACATAGAAAAGAAATTATCTTCAATTTATCCAGCCAAAAGTTGAGTTAATGTAATTACCAAATGACGCAGAATTTCATAAACAACATTAAACAAGTGCTTAACACTGCATGCCCCCTAAGCAAGATTCATTGACCTTAAAACAACAGTCAAGGGGTTGCAAGGGTAGTTCACTGTTTGAATTCTCACCTGCGGCTTGTGGGAGACCCAGGTTCAATTCCTGGCCAGTGCACTTCTGCCACCACCACCTCCCCCCCAAAAAATCAACAAGTGGTGCTGCAATAACAGGATCATTACATGGAAAAAGAATGAAATGGGACCGCCATTATACACTATACAAAAAAAAAAAAAAAGTCAGTCAAAGAGGCCAGGAAGCCAAGTAAACAAATAAATGCCATTATGGCTATGTGTGACAGGTAGCAGAGTGGCACCAAAAAAGAAAATGTAATTCTCTAAACAACACCAAGAAAAGAAGCAACATAAAAATAAACAAACAATATGAGATGTCTGTTCCAATTTCCTAGAGAAAAAAAGACAAGTAAGTAGATGCTTTGATAGTTATTAGTGAAGTCAGAAGCAGGTCAGTGACCTCACCTACTTATTTTATATGATTATAATAAGTTGGATTTTAGGTTCTTTCTTCTGCATCTCCAACACTTAGGTTCTAAGTGGCAGTGGCAGGTATCTTAGATATGTTCCTTTTCTAAAATCATGAATCTCACCTACTTAATGGTCCAAAGAAACATTTAACTTTATTAACTTTCCCAGAAGACCTATTAAGGTCATTGAAAAGATGTTTCATAGTCTCAGTAGAAGTAAACCACTGTACACCCTTTGCCCTCATCCTGTGCTGCTTCTGTATGGCAGCTGTCACCCGCATCCCCCCTCCTCTCGCCTTCTACTTCTCCTATCAATAGGTTTTGACATAATCTATCGATGTAGCATCATAAGGAGTAGGGGATGGTTGAAATGCTATCCTATCGCTGCCATTAATTTGTTTCTCCAAGCCTGCATTTTCTAATCAATCCATAGTAATTCACCCCCACCACAGGTATCAGAGTGGGGAAGGAGAAAAAATGAGAAGAAAGGTGAGGAGAGAAGCTGAAAAGGACTTGCATCTATTTTCCATTGAGTTGCAGTTGTATTAGTACTGTTAGGCTGACTTATTTCCTGCGTAGACAGCTGTACAGTGCGGTGTTTGTGGTTAGAGAACTGTATTGGTTGATACTTCTCCAAGCAGCCATTCAGGGATCCAGCCTCCTACCACCTGTGGCTCTTCCTTCCTCTAGGTCCTCAGAGCTCTCTGTGTTCTTCCAGAGAATAGAAGGAAGTGAGGAAGATAGATGCCAGACCTGGAAGTAGACGCCTAACTTCCACTCACGTTACGTTGACTGGAACTCAATTATGTAACTACACCTAAGTGCAGGGGAGGCTGGAAAATGTAGTCTAGCCGTGTGTCTAAGAGGAAAAGGAAATGGTTTGGTGAGTTAGTCAGAGTCTGTCCGAAGGTTAAATTGCATTTAAAAAATGAGGGCTGTCCAACATACTGTGATACACTAAAATAGTTTTATCTCTGGTATCCCTTGAAATAAGTAGAGAGTAGCCCAGATAGAAGTTGCGATATTTTTATACTTATATTTTAATTGGAGCAGAGATAGTGGTATTTAACCTGTATTATTAATAGAAGTGTGCAAAAAAGGGACAAGAAATTCTTTGAGGAATGATCATAAAATTTGGGGGAGAGAGAAAAATGTGAATAAATATGAGTTATTTTACTCAAATGCATTAATCATAGAGACAAAAAAAGCAGGTTCACTACTGTAGAAGCACAATAGTTACAGATTCTGAAATGTAACTAGATTAGTAAATTTTGAATACAATAGACTGTGACAAATTCATTGGCCAAAGCCTCCTCATAATCATCCCCATCCATTCAAATTGCTAAAATGTTGGTTAATGCTGAAATAATTTTGAAAAGTTTTCTCATTCACTTATATTTCTATAGAGTTGAAATGTATAAATAAATTCCACCATTCTGGATAAAAAGGCAGAATATTCAAAAGGTATTGTGTATGATTCACAAATCTAATTCCAATCTGAAAAGATGCTCATTCTAAATGAAAAACGAATTTTGTCTATTCTGAATTAAACATGTGAATCATACTTTTTGTACAACTTTTGATAATTTTATGTTTTCTAATAAAATGTTATCAGTTGCAAATATTTCTAACAGTTTTGAAAATAAGCATCATTATTTTGGAAGAATCAAGGAAGACATGGAGCTTTGGATAGATGGAATGAAGGAAGGACGGAAAACACCAATATGTAAATATTGTGGCTAAAACTTCAACTTTATGTGTGGGAAATGCCCATATATGTGGAATAGCATTAGCGGAGTTGTTCAGTAGGATGCTATTTTTGGTGCTGAATAAGTATTTCTAAGTGTAAAGAAGACTTTGGGGATTAAATCACAAAGTCAGAGCATGTTAGATTAGAAGAGTTCTCACAGGTAATCAAACCAAATTCCTTCCATTACATGTGATGTACGATATTGACAATTATATGAAAATACTTAACTGAAGTTGGTCGGCTAATGATGAAAACAGCAGTGCAGTTCTTCTATACCTTAGGATTTTATTCTGATCTTCTCTCTTGGCAATGCTAATTTCCATGTACTTATGTCTATGTACTTATGTACAACTACTTACTCAATTCACAGACTACATCTAGCCAGGAAGCTCCTTGAAGTCATCCATGTTCTATCCATTTTTGTATCCCTGGAAAATAGTAGGTTTTCAGCAAATGTTTGTGGCACAGAACACCAAATGAAATAAGGACCATTCTCTCCACAATAGCTGACTTTGGTCACAGTTGGTCTAGGCTCTAGACTTCTTGCTGCCAGGATAGATTTTTAGGCATGTTTCTTGCCACTAGGGGGCAGGAAATGCTTTGCAGAGGAAAAATAGGAAGGCTTCAGTTTTGTTCCTGTGTTCCCCAGAGATTTAAAATAAAAATAAGAACAACACAATCACATGAACAGCGACGCTTTCTCACAGTCTGAGATTTTTAGAAAAACTATTACATTATTCACCTTTTCCTACAAACAACTTTGCTTGATAAGCTCTATTTGAGTTAATTCACTTGGATTATTGTAATGTTGGTCGATTCCCTTTCTGACAGGGAACATCCTAACACGTTCCTAAAAAACGAGAAAAATGCCTCCACTTAAAATACTTTACAGACAGCGACTCCATAAAAAATGCTGTAGTGGGGCAGGCGTCTTCGTGGAAAGTTGCTGTGGTTTTCAGCTTCAGCTGTGCTGGGACGAGACCCAGTGCTCACCCCGGCAGCCCTCAGCCGCTGCCCCCAGCCGCGCAGCCACCACCTCCTCTGCTCAGCCACCCGCCATGATGACCACGTCCCCGACGTCCTCAGGACTCAGAGGCCACCATCAACCTGGAGCTCTGCATCTCTTATGTTGACCTGTCAATGCCTTACTACTTTGACCGTGATGATGTGTGGCTTTGAAGAACTTGGCCAAATATTTTCTCCACCAATCTCATGAGGAGAGGGAACATGCTGAGAAATTTTAAAAGCTGCAGAACCAAAGAGGTGGCCAAATCTTCCCTCAGGATATCAAGAAACCAGAACGAGGTGACTGGGAGAGCGGCTGAATGCAATGGAGTGTGCATTGCACTTGGGAAAAAAAAGGGTGAATCAGTCACTCCTGGAACTGCACAAACTGGCCACTGACGTAAACACTCCTCATTTGTGTGACTTCATTGAGACACTTTACCTGAATGAGCAGGTGGAATCCATCGAAGAGTTGGGTGACCATGTAACTAACTCGTGCAAGATGGGGGCCTGGGGTTCTGGCATGGCAGAGCATCTCTTAGACAAGCCCACTCTGGGAAACAGTGATGACGGGAGCCATCACTTCTGTGGTCCCCACGGCAGTGCATGGATTTACCTTTACTTTTGCTCTAAATTGAATCAACACCCACCAAGTTCTTTTCATTTGTACCATTCCTTCAAATAAAGTAATTTGGTAAACCACCCCCACACCAAAAAAAGAAAAAGAAAAACTGTATTAGTGGTATCCTGGCATTTATGAAGCAGTCTAATGCCGTCCAAAGGACCTCTTTCATTTCAATTTTGGTTCGCCGTCTGATGTGAGAACAGTTTCCAGAAGCTAGTGTGAAATCAAGCATTCCTTGACCTCTTATGTATTCAGATTGGAGCTCCTGAGTCCACATCATTTTTGTTGACCAAGACAGATGACTCCAGCTTTTGATAATGCTTTTCTTTTTATCTTTCTCTTTTCCAAATCACAGTCCCCTCCAGTGTGAGTGGAGTAACGGTGAACAATTCGGGCCGGAATGACTACCTCAGCATCTCCTGGCTGCCGGCGCCTGGGGACGTGGATAACTATGTGGTGACGCTTTCTCACGGCAGAGTGGTTCAGGCCCTTGTCATTGCAAAGTCTGTCAGCGAATGTTCCTTCAGCTCCCTCACTTCCGGCCGCCTCTACAACGTGACCATAACTACAAAGAGTGGCAAGTATGAAAATCATTCCTTCAGCCAGGAGCGGACAGGTAAGGATGGGTAGAGCCCCAGAGCTCCATACGAATCCGGCTAGCCATGCGGCCCTGGCAATCGTAAATGCATAAAAACCACAAGAATAGGTTTTAGGCAACTGAGATCACAAAATTCTTAAGGCGTCTCCATACTTTATGAGAAGTGATTAAAAAAATGGACCCTCTCCCCAGAGCTATGCACATACCTCCCGTACCCCCTACAACTACACAATTTCAAGGGTTACTATCTTCCTGAAGTTCACCCATGAACCAGGTAAAAAACCCTAGTCTAAGTGATTTCTGATTATTCATTCAACAAACACTTAATGAGTGACTACTTCGGGCGGGCCACAGTGACTCAGCAGGCAAGAATGCTTGCCTGCCATGCCAGAGGACCTGGGTTCGATTCCCAGTGCCTGCCCATGTAAACAAAAAAAATGAGTGACTGCTTCCAGAAATCTAGCTTTCTTAATAGATTCAGACATTGGGAAGTATCTCTGTTTAGGAAGCACTTTCTGGTTGCCAGACCCTGAATCCGTTTCTGAATGATTGCAGAGCCTATGAACTTCTCTGTCCTGAAATCCTACCTGAAATGTCTATGAAAATATGGGCCCCTATAATTCTGGGACTAGAGAGCAGAATCTTAGCCAAGACAATGAACACAGGTCTTCGATGTGCTGGAGAGAACTAAATAAAGACAGCTACCATTTACCTGACATACTTAAGCCTTCTAAGGTTCACATCTGAGATTCCTGCTTAAGTTTAACAATATTTTGTCAAGTCTTTCCTCCTGAGCTATAAGTTGATTTTTTCATATAAAAATGTTCATTTTTCCATGAGGATCCAGGATAAATGACATCATCCTATCATCTAGCACAGTGAATGGGACTTAGTATACACTCAATAAATGTCTGTTTGCTGAATAATAAAAATCACTTAGATCAGAGGTCTTCACCTGGTGGTTCAGGGGTAGACTTCAGGAATGTAGTAAGCCCTGAAATTATACATGAAGCTATTGTGGGTAGAGACCATATGTGCATTTCTCTGGGGATAGGGCCCATGGCCTTTATCAGATTTTTATAGGTCTGTGACCCCAAAAGGTAAAGAACCACTAATTTCCATTGTTACATCATGCTAGCATCGAACAGGTCCTTAGACTGATCTAATTCCATGTCCTCTTTGGAGATAAAGTCCCAGAGGGAAAGTGTGACTTCTCCAAGATCACCCGGCTTTCTGGTAGCAGAGCTCAGTCCAATGCTATTTCCATTGCATTGTGCTTTTCCTGATCGCACTTAGAAATGTAAAGAGAAATCCTAATCTTCGGATAACTTCAAGTCTAATTGTACTGCTAATCACAGTAAGGACTTCAATTTGCATAGCAGATTTCCACTGAAAAAGCAGCCTCATGACAGTGTCTCATGACAATCAATTTAGAGCCTAAAAATCACCAGAAATGAAAGGATATGTCACCCCAATCATTAGCCCCCTTGCTTCCCATCAGTATCTATTCCTAAATGTTTCCTGTCCACGAATGTTTCCTTCCTGGCCTTCAAATCACAAGGTCTCTTCCTAGGATTGTTTTTAAATGTGAGAAAAATGACCCTTTATTCAAAGCCTCCTCCTAACTCTTCTGCCTGCGTGAATTTGGATTTGGCTTGCGACTATTGGGGGCAAACCACTGCCCTCAACAAATCAGTTTAACTGGAGAATTCTGTCTGTGTTGTTATCTTGTTGATTTGGGCTGATTATTGTAATGTTCTCTTCCTTCTCTGATGCTTTTATTCTACGTTTAGGGAGAAAACACCAGTATTTCTAGTTCAGTATCATTTCATCTCACCGCGTAGCAAGGCAGGTCTCATAAATTACCTCTGTCACCTGGAGAGCCCCTTACTGATTTAGTATGGTATTCAGGGTAGTTTTTCTTCCTGTAACATTGTTTTGCCCTCAGTAAATTGACGGGATCATTGAGCTTCCTTAGCCCCTGCATACAAGATCACTTTAGAGTTTCTTCTCCATAACTCTTTAATGCCCAAATTCTAGCAACACTGTAATTGGTTTCAGGTATATATCTTGAAGGAAGCTTACCTGTCTTTGCCCCATGTGTGTGATATGTTCCAATACAAAAATAATCAATAAGCCTGACCCAGGAAAGGATATCTGTACAATTTGTAGGTGTGAGCAGCATCATCAAAAAGTGTGGTTTAGATGTCAAAATATTGAAATTTCTGGGGCGTTTCAGGATTTCAGGGGAAGTGGAAGAGAATACTTGGATAGAGGCTTGGCGTGTGGTCAGAAAAGAAATTCCTCAGCATACGCCATACACAGATAGAAGTTGTACAGGCCTGGAGGATGTGCTAGTATTGGGATCACAACTTAGTGCCCTGAATCTGAGTTCATACCTTTTTCCATGTTACTTTCCTTAATATTTGTAACATCTGGTTATAGCCTGATAGTAATGAATTAGTGTTGAATTAAAATATATCCCCAAATAATTAGGATATCCTTAATATCAAGCTCTAAGTACAAAGCTACCTTATTTCACAATTTTCCTAGTAATTTCTGTTTATTTGGTTGGTTGGTTGAGGGGAAATTTGCAGGTACACAAAAATTGTTTGTTTATTTATTGGAAGGAAACTTCAGGTATTCAAAATTGGATTAATCATACCTCTTGACTCAAGAAACCATGAATTAATTGACACTTTTATTTACTTAGGCATTTAGTTAGTAATTTAATTTAATACATACCTAAACTAAGTGTTAGGACCTTGATCTCCATTAATCCCTGCAGAGCCCATATCACTAATGCATCCCAAGGTAATCCTCATCTTGACTTCTGTGTTCACCTCTCCATACCACAGAGTTTTATTGCATTTGTAAATAGTCCTAATGTTACTGATTACTTAAAAAATTAGTTGTTTTTAACATTTAAAAAAATATTATACAGTATGTAACATTTTTTCACTTAATATTGTATTGCTAAGATTCATCCATATTTTTGTGTTTTGATGTTAAGGGGGAAGACATATTTTTATGTTTTAAGAGGAAGAAAATAATTATGACATAATATTTCACTGTATATATATGTATTTTATATATATATATCAGCTTACTCATCCAATCACCTGTGGGTGGGCATCGTCTCCCATGTTGATTTTATCAGTTTTTTGAATTTTTGCTAATCACATGCATTGTTAAATGATATTTCACTGTGGTCTTGAGCTGCATTTCCTTGACCACCAATGATGTTGAACATCTTTCATGTGTTGTTAACCACGTATGTTTTCTCTTCTTCCATTTTTCTTTGGATTGTTTATATGCATTTTGGTAACTTTTTGACACATCTTGAGTCACCAGGTATGCTGGAATTTTAATATCATTGCCTTCATCATATTAATCATCAGTTATAATGTTTAATGTTCCATCTTGTACATGACATTTTGTGTAGGCTAACGACAGGATTAGAACGAATTCATCGGGGTATGTTTAAAAGATCCATTTAATCACTCTAAGTTAGTGTAACAATCTTTCCCCTCCAGAAATTCATGATCTAAAGGTTTAAGATATTTCTTTTGACTCTGTACAAGAAGAATCTACACACTTCCCTTTACTGTCCTAGGTTGTCATCTGCCATCAGTTGTGCACTCAGAATCACTAAATCTTTAGCTGTTCTCTGTTCTCTTTTTCAGTGCCTGACAAGGTCCAGGGAGTCAGTATTAGCAACTCGGCCAGGAGTGACTATTTGAAGGTATCCTGGGTGCATGCCACTGGAGACTTTGATCACTATGAAGTCACCATTAAAAACAAAAACAACTTCATTCAAACCAAAAGCATTCCCAAGTCTGAAAACGAGTGTGTGTTTGTTAAGCTTGTTCCTGGACGATTGTACAGTGTCACTGTTAGTACAAGAAGTGGACAGTATGAAGCCAGTGAACAAGGGAATGGGAGAACAAGTAAGTGGAATGATTGCAAAAGCTGATGGTTTGTTGGGTCTTGAAGGTCACAAAGTAAATAATTGATCTGGACCTTGGATTTCCTCTACCTACTGAACAGGTAGTCAGTTCATTTAATTCCCAGTAAGTCTCACTTGAAGCATCATTCAGCCAAGCCATGGCCTGTAATTTCAGAATATGAATTGCTATAGAAAAGCAAGCATTGTGGGGGGGCAAGAAGGCCAAATACCCTTTTTATCTTCACCGTCCTGTATTATGTCATTTAAAGTTCTCAACTTCTTATTTAATCTTATGACTGAGACCATAACTCATTTTATAATTATAGTCTACCAACATTTAGCATATAAGACTTCTGTCATAGAAAAAATTACATTTTTAATAGTTGCTTCCAATTTTTCTTGTTTAATTATACATGAAGAAGTTCAAGTGGTATTTGGGGAAGGGAAATGTTTGCCAATCCCATGAATGTGATTCATAAATTAAGGTATAGGAAAACTCAGTGACTTTTCTGAAGGATCTTATTTTCCTCCCTAGTCCCAGAGCCTGTTAAAGATTTAACATTGCGGAATAGAAGCACAGAGGACCTGCAGGTGGCTTGGTCACGAGCTGATGGGGATGTCGACCAGTATGAGATCCAGCTGCTCTTCAATGATATGAAAGTATTTCCTCCTTTTCACCTTGTAAATACTGCAACTGAGTATCGATTCACCTCCCTAACGCCAGGGCGCCAGTATAAAATTCTTGTCTTGACCATCAGTGGAGATGTACAACAGTCAGCCTTCATTGAGGGCTTCACGGGTAATTTGAATTGTGGTTCTTGAACCTAAGTAGACACAGTGGTGCATTCAGCACATTGGCTAGCCCGGGCATTTTGTTTGAACAGTAAAAGAGAGATGGCAAGAAGGGAGAAAGGTATTTTGATTGTGACAATGAAGTTGTCTGAGCTGGATGAACAGAAGTAAAGTATAATGTGGGAGACAGAAAAAAAAGCTTTCTAAGTGGTACAAAGAGACAGCACTGAATTGATATGAATAGCTGGTGGGGTATACAGGCTAAGCGTAAGTAATCGTTGGTTTGGCCACTCTTCTTTTGAGCTCAGCTGGACGTGTAGCAAAGTGAAGTACTTCACATGCACATTTTGTTCGAATTACACAAGTCTACTGAACTGATTACTATTATCATTATGGGCATTTTTCTGATAAGAAAATGGAAATTTATAGAGATTAAGTAATTTGCCTGTAGTTCCACTGCTAGTAAATGAGAAAATCAAGATGGGCCATGGCGATCTGACAGGCCACTAGCTATGCTACTAACCTTGATCTCACTTCTAAACTTACCCCATCGACTTCAATTCGGGGAGAAAAGTTAGAGGAAAATGGCAAATCGATACTTTTTTCCATTTGTATTCTTTCAGTAGATACCAAAATATAAGAAACAAGGAAACTTTGGGTTAAGGTTTTCCACAGTTCTATTCTCCAAGTGACAGCTTTTTAATTTTTTCTTTTTTAGTACCTAGTGCTGTCAAAAATATTCACATTTCTCCCAACGGGGCCACAGACAGCCTGAGAGTGAACTGGACACCTGGTGGGGGAGATGTGGATTCCTACACTGTGTCTGCATTCAGGCAGAATCAGAAGATTGATTCTCAGACTGTCCCCAAACACGTCTACGAACACACATTCTACCGACTAGAGGCAGGGGAACAGTACAAGGTTGTAATTGCTTCCATCAGCGGGTCCCTGGAGAACCAGATAGATGCGCTTGGGCAGACAGGTAAGCATGTACCTGGAGAGGGGCCAGCTGCAGAATGCTTATGCTTCTCCTGTGATGAGTCCATGAGTAGGCGTCGTAATTTGTTCATAAATTGAAAATATCCAACTTTAAAACCACCTAAATTTGTACAGTTTGAGGGGCTTCAAGAGCCTTTCTTACATTTTTATTTGCATCTTTCCTTACTAATAGAAATTCTCAAAAGAAATAGAAATTGAATTAGAAATCAGATCATTCAGATACATTTTTATACTTGCTAAAAAACATAGACGTTTTAATTTTAACCAGCAAACGTTCTATATCTATGCATTTTTCAAAATTTCACCCTTTTCTCAAAATTATACACCTGTTCCATCTGTTTTACCTGTGATAGCTAAAGAATAATTATCAAATGAAGGTATATTGTAGCTGTTGATTGCTATTAATGTTAGTATTAAAATATTACTTTTAAAAGCAAAATAAGCTACAAACACCTGCTATGTGCCAGGCATTTAAAATTATCTCTAGCTACATTAAGGTAGAGATCATTATTTCCATCTTACACATGAGGAAAGTAAAGCTCAGAAAGTTTATGAAACATTGCAAAGCATACATGCAATAAGACCCAGAGCTATAATTCAAATTTAGGTCTTTCTGGTTTCAACCTCATGCCCTGTCTACTTGATACAGTACTTATTATATGTTTTCCATTTTCATGTATAGATTGGTATTTTAGACCATGTTCCCACTATGCTTTCGCTCTCTGTATATATATATGTGTGTGTGTATGCTATAAGTGTGTGTGTGCTTGTATGTATGTGTGTGTGTGTATGTCCAGCCTGATGCCAAGCACTGTGTTAGAAAATGGGAATTCAGCACCTAACAAGACAGAGCTTGCACTCTCGGGAAACTTATTATCTAGTGAAGGAGACAGAGACATAAAAAGGCAATTATAGTACAACATGGTAAGTGCTAAAATAAAAATAATTATTGAATGGTGTAGGAGCAAAAAATGAAAAGTCAGGGAAGGCTTCCAGGAGGAAGTAACATTTAAACAGAGATTAAAAATTATCCAAGTGATGTATATGCTAACTTGGTTCCAGCAGATGAAATAAAGGCCTAGGGATAAGAGAAAACATGGCATATTTGAGGACATACGTGCTATTTAGTATTTTGTTAGAATAAAGAATGTGAGCCATGTAACCAGATGAGCAGATGGGCTAACTCATAAAGGGCTTTGTTTAGGCATTTGGGATTATGGCGAGCCACCAAATTCATCAGCCTGTGGCTGCTGTGAGAAAATGCCAGATAGAGCATTGGGTTTGAAACAGATTAGGAAGCAGAGACTGGTCAAGAGGCTATTGCAATACTGTATGCAGGAGATAATATTGTCCTAGGGTAGTGAAAGTAGAGAAGGGAAGAAGTGAAGGGATTCAAAAGCTCTTTATAAGATTTAGGAGACAGAAACTATAAGACCTGTGTTTAGTTATACGTGGAAGGATGAGGGTAAACAGCCAAAGTTTCTGACTTGGACCATTTAATAGGACAAAAGGCAATAAGGAGGTTGGGGGAAGGAGAATAGGGGTCCAATTTGAGCATCTTGAGTGTTGGGTACCTGTGACACATCCAGAGAGAGATGCCATTTGAAAAATCAGAGGAGAGATCTGGGCTGAAAATTTAGGTTGGGGAACCCATCACCATATGGGTAACAATTCAAACCAGTGGGAGTAGATGAGTTCTCTTAAAAGGGAGATTATGGAGAATAAGAAAAGAAATGAGCCTAGACAGAAAATATTACTGGCAAATAATGTTATTTTGCCTTTCACATCAGGAGCCATAGTACAAATACTGAAATATACTACTGCTTAGACCAAGACTTGAAGATTTGACTTGAGTGCATCTGGGGAATAAAATTCTTAACAAGAGGCATAATTCAGGCATCCAAACTACATTCTCCGAGTGTGAATTTGTTCAGCATTCTTCCTCTTTCTCTGTACATAGATACGCATTGCTCTACATATTTATTAGTATCAATTTCACTAATTTTCCACCTGTTTGACTTCAAGGTCCTGTCTAACTTCAGAGAAATAAGGAAAATCAAAGTCATTGTACAGATAATTCAGGCCAAGCAATACTTGCTTCTTTTGATTCCATAGAACCTATCAGTGCAACACAAATAAAAAGTGGATACATCATCGTCTATCTGCAGTTGATTCAGGAGAGTTTTTCTTAATTGCTTACAAATTCTAGGTGACAGAACCTGAATTTCCTTGCTTCTCTTGTTTCTTTGCAGTTCCGGCATCTGTGCAGGGAATGATTGCAGACAATGCATACAGCAGTTATTCCTTAATAGTAAGTTGGCAAAAAGCTATTGGTGTGGCAGAAAGATATGATATTCTGCTTCTTAGTGAAGGTGGGACCCTTCTGAGCAACACGTCAGAGCCAGCCATCGCTAAGCAGCACAAATTTGAAGATCTAACACCAGGAAGGAAATACAAGATAAAGATCCTAACTGTCAGTGGAAGCCTCTTTAGCAAAGAAGCCCAAACTGAAGGCCGAACAGGTAATCAGCAGTTTATGGCTTTGCACGAGATATGTCCTTGTCTGATATTCCATGAGAAACATAGGATCAAAGAGATGAAGCACCTTTGGGAGATGACGTGTATTTCTTGACAGAGTGGGAACATTCACTATGATTTACCACTTCCGTATCAGTCAGCCTGTCCACACCGGTTTCAGCCCACCACTGTCTGACTCAGATTTCTCATTAAGACTGGCTGTATTAGTTTCCTATTGCTGCTGTAATAAATTAGCAAATACTCAGTCATTTAAAACAATATGAATGTATTATCTCATGGTTCTGGAGTTCATAATTCAAAAATAAGTCACGGTGTTGGCAGGGTTGCATTCCTTCTGGAAGCTCCAGGAGAGAATCCGTTTCTTGCCTTTTCTAGCTCCTGGGGCCACCTACATTCCTTGGCTCGTGTCCTCCTTCCAGCATTGGCACCACTCCCACCTTGGTTTCTGTCATCGCATCTCCTCCAACTCGTCTGCCTCCTGCCTCCATCTTTTAAGGACCCTTGCGATTGCATTGGGCCCACTTGGATAATCTGCAGTAATCTCCCCATCTCACATTCCTTCATTAATCATATCTGAAAAATCCCTCTTACCATGTAAGGTAACATGTTCACAGGTTCCACTGATTAAGGTGTGGGCATCTCCGGGGATCATTAAAGTACCTATGTCTGAAGAGGGGTTGATGATGTTGGTAGGGACATAAAGATGAATGAGGCATCCTTCTTGTCCTCAAAGAGGTGACTGTCTAGTGGGGAAGACAGACACATGGACAAATCACGAAATGCATTGTGATGAGGAATGTATGTAAGAGAAGAATGCCTGACATTCAGGGGGATCGCGGAGGTCAGATGCAATTGGGAAGTCTCCACGAAAGTGGTGACATTTCAGGGCTGTCATGAAGGACGAAGCAGTCCTCTGCATGAAGAGAGGTAGAAGGGCGCTGTGCAGGCAGCTGGTTCTGTGCAAAGGCAGGAGGGGTGCGAGACTAGCCTGTTGAAGGTGGAGTGAGATGCTGTGGGTGGCTGAAGTTTATGTTGCATGAGAGAAAAGTGAGACTGGAAAGCCAGATTGGGGCTAGATTAGAGAGTACTTGGGGTGTCGCCCTCAGGAGTTCATTGGTTTTTCAATCTTGCAAGGAGTAGGAGACATTAAGCACTTTTCAGCCACAGAGGGATTTTTTTCTAACGTTTTAAAATGGTGAAATATAACCTATATATTAAAGAACAATAAATTTCCAAGTACAAAAATTTATAATTTGACTAGTGCATTTCCTAATATAACCTATGTGGACAGTTTAATTGAATACAATAAGTGCATGGAACCTTGGGTAGGGAATGAGAGTTTGTAAGTTTGTCCAGAGTGATGCCCCAATAAATGACAGAGTGATTTGAACAGTGAATAAAAGAGTATTTGCAAAGTCCCCTTGGGGGAATGGTGAGAAAGGGGGAAAATTCAACTTCCCCAAGTGGAGAATTCTTGTTATTCTCACAAGCAGTGTGAACAACCAAAGCAATAGGCGAGCCCTCAGTATGGGGTTTGTTCATGTGAAACTTATCCCCGCAAAGGATAAGCTAAGCCTACTTAAAATTAGGCCTAAGAGTCACCAGCAGAGAACCTCTTTTGTTTCTCACATGTGGCCTCTTTCTCTCAGCCAGCGTGCAAGCAAACGCACTGCAGTCCCTGTCTCTACATGGGACATGTCTCCCAGGGGTGTAAATTTTCCTGGCAACGTGTGACAGAAATCCTAGAATGAGCTGGTACTCAGTATCAAGGGATTGGGAAAACCTTCTAGACCCGAAAGGGGAAAGAGAGAAATGAGACAAAACAAAGTGTCAATGGCTGAGAGATTTCAAACAGAGTCGAGAGCTTATCCTGGAGGTTATTCTTACGCATTATGTAGATACCACCTTTTTAGTTAAGGTATATTGGAGAGGCTGGAGGGAAGTGCCTAAAAACGTAGAGCTGTGTTCCAGTAGCCATGTTTCTTGAAGATGATTGTATAATGATATAGCTTTCACAGTGTGACTGATTGTGAAAACCTTGTGTCTGATGCTCCTTTTATCTATGGCATGGACAGATGAGTAAAATATAGGGATTAAAAATAAACAAATAATAGAGGGAACAAAGGTGAAATAAATAGTAGATTGAAATGCTAGTGCTCAATGAAAGGGAGTGATAAGGGGTATAGGAAAAAAATAAGAGAAACAAAGGCTGAAATATATTGGGTAGATGGAAATACTAGCAATCAGTGAGAGGGAGGGGTAAGGGGTATGGTATGTATGAGTTTTTTTTTCTTTTGTCTTTTTATTTCTTTTTCTGAATTGATGCAATTGTTCTAAGAAATGATCATGGTGATGAATATACAACCGTATAATGATATTGTGAGTTATTGATTATATACCAAGAATGGAATGATCATGTGGTAAGAATGCTCATTTTTGTATGTTGTTATGTTTAAAAAAGATTTAAAAATTTAAAAAAAATTTTTCAAGTACATTTTAACAAGTGGTTATAGAACAGATTTTAAAGTTTGGTATGGGTTACTGTTCCACGATTTTTTATTTTTTCTTCTAGCTGCTCCAAGACACTGGAGACTAAAAGAAATATCAATAGAATGATTCAACAGTCATACTCATTTGTTAACTCCTATCTTCTCTCTTATACTACTATTTCTCTTTTTTGTGTGTGTGAAAAATAACATATATTTAAAAAAGCATAAATTTCAAAATACATCACAACAATTAGTTATAGAGCAGATTTCAGAGTTTGGTATCAGTTACAATTCCACAATTTAAGGTTTTTACTTCTAACTGCTCTAATATACTAGAGAATAAAAAAAATACCAATATAATGATTCAGCACTCATACTCATTTGTTAAACCCTGCCTTCTCTGTATAACTCCACCATCGACTTTGATCTTTCTCCCACTCTAGGGGTATTTGGGCTATGCCTAGTCTAACTTTTTCATGTTGGAAAGGGCTGTCGATAATATGGGATAAGGGGATAGAACTAGTTGATGTTCTGGAGAGGCTGGCCCCTCTGCATTTCAGGACTTATCTGGCCCACAGACCCATCTGGAGGTTGTAGGTTTCTAGAAAGTTATCCTCGTGAGTGGAACCTTTGTTGAAACTTATATAATGCCCTAGGTATTCTTTAGGATTGGCGGTAATGGTTTTGGTTGGGGTTTGGCAAGTTATGATAGGTAACAGTGTCTAACTGAAGCTATTATAAGAGTGACCTCCAGAGTGGCTCCTCAGCTCTATCTGAACTCTTTCAGCCACTGATACCTTATTTGTTACATTTCTTTTCCAGAGGGATTTTTTTGTAGTAAAAATCTGTGCCTTGTAAAAGGTAAATCAGATGGTAATGGGGGATGAATTGGAGGGAGAAGAGAGCAGCAGTGGAAGATAGGTTCATGAATTCATGCATTCGACTCTGCTCTAAAAGCTGGATATGCAGAAGTGAATAAACAAAGTCTCATGGTCATGAAGCTTATATTCTAGCAAGGGAGAAAGGCAGCTATTCAAGATAAATAAGTAAAAGATGAAGTAGGTTAAATGGTAATAAATACCAAGGAGAAAATTAAAGCAGGGAAGAATAAACAGCAAAAGTGATGGGGGGGTGTAATTTTAGATAGTGTAGTCCTCAAAGTCCTCATTGAGTAGGTGACATTTGAGTAAAAATCTGAAATAATCAAGAAAGAGAGTCATGCAGATATTTGGGGAAGGGCATCTGAAGCAGAGGAAATAGCAAGAGAAAGAAGCTGAGGTAGGAATGTGTCTGATTTGTTGGAGAAACAGCAAGGGCACCAGTACATCGGGAGCAGAGTGAGTAAGAATGAGGAGTGGGGGGGGACAGCAAGAGAGGTAACGGAGCTTATAAGATTATTGCAGTTTTGGAAATGATAAGGGTTTAAACCTAAATTAATGCAGGGACAGCTTCTCCCCCCTCCCCCTGAAGAATAATATAGTCAAGAAATATGTCTGCATTGGATAAAACAGTACTTTGGTGGTTGACTGGATCATAATAGCAGGAAGAGAAGAAGATTCCAAAGTTTTTACATGGGTGTCTGGGTAGAAGGTGATGCCATTAATTGAGATAAGAGAGCAGACGGGGGAGTATTCAGGAGGAATGCAGAGTTCAGTTCGGTACTGAGTTTGAGATGTCTGACTGATTCACAGAGCGAGGTGACCATAGGCAATTGTAAAAAAAAGATTTGGACAAAAATGCTAGGTAAATCCATCAAAATGAATGAGATTGGTTACTCAGATATTTTAAAACAAGAAAGGGGACGAAGGGCAGAACCATGGGATATACCAGCTTTGGTTGACATAAGAAGAGGAGAAAACAAGAGTCTAAAATAGGATGTTTGGAGAGGAAGGAAGAGAGCCCAGGAAAGACCAAGGCAGCTGCCTCTTTCTGTTTCCAGTGGCATCTCGAGACTTCTGCAGAATCAGACAATATCTGTGCCAGTAGTATGAAAGAAGGCCATCTCTAGTGGCACATGATCAACTTGTCAAGTAACACCGAGGGCTGAAGAAATTGTTCAATCCTGATATAGACCCTTTTTTCCAAATAGTTTTGGCTTTTCCTTTTGTTTTTCTTTCCCACATGCTGGAACCAATTTCCTCTTTCTGTTTACTTTTCATTTTCTTTCCCATCTATTTTCTCCTCCCCACTGCCCTTCCCTCCAATGGCCACGTCTTAGCCACGGACAATGGCCATCTGTCACAGATGGCACTCAGAGATCCATTTTTTTTTTCTCGGATCTAGTTCCTAATATTAGAGACACATTTTGTCACATAGGTCAGATTAACATTTATTCTATACCCAAAAAGTATCTGCAAAGATCATTTCAAACTACTGTGTTTTCTTGTTGTTGTTTTTCTATTTTGGTTTTGCTTTGAAAAAATTAACAGTTTCAGAATAAGTAATTCACAAAATTCACAGTTCTTTACCCTGGAGACTTGATGAAGTCAACATCTTTTAAAGGCGAAGACTTTGTGATTTGAGTTGCTATTTGAGTGCATCCATTCAGATGTTAATCCTGGGTTGTGTCACGGACATGCTAAAACTTGATCTCACTCACTGACTCCTTGACTTTTCCAGTGCCAGCGTCTGTCAGCAATCTGAGGATCACAGAGAATTCCACTAGACACCTGTCCTTCAGCTGGACCACCTCTGAGGGAGAACTCAACGGGTATAACATCTTTCTCTACAACCCTGATCGAACTCTTCAGGAGAGAGCTCAAGTTGACCCGCAGGTTCAGAGTTTCTCTTTCCAGAACTTGCTACAAGGCCGAATGTACAAAATGGTGATTGTAACTCACAGTGGAGAGCTGTCTAATGAGTCTTTCATATTCGGTAGAACAGGTAAGGCCGGACCCAAGCAGTAATGCATAGCAAAGAAACTGTCATGGTATTCAGTGGCTTTTCCTTCACTTGTCCTTAGTTTCTTATTCTACCCAGAGAGTACTTTTATATGAGATTTGTGGCCTTCTGTTTGTTTGTTTGTTTTACCATAAATCAGCCTTAGACTCTTTATAGGAATAGCAGTGGCCAGTTTTTGCACTGGCTTCTGGTCTTTTACCTCCACCTGGGTTTGATGAAAAAAAAGAAAGAATCTGACTCCTTTACTTGCCAGCAAACTAGTATGACCAGAGAATTGCAATCTATCATGGCTTGATGCAAGTTATGCCCTTCAGATTTCTACAAGAAATATATGGACAGGAGGGCAGGTCCAGAGAAGGTTACCACAGATTGGACAAACAAGGAATGACTGTTATGAATTGGAAACTAGATGAAATAGAAACAAGGAGTTCTAGAAAAATAAGAGAGAAATAACTCTGGGCTACAAATAAGGAACTGAATTACTTTACCATAATTAGATTCCTTTAGTCTCATAACCCTATTCCTTTTTTTTTTCTCATTTGCCATTAGCTTTTAAAATTAATAGTTGTATTTTGTTTATTTAAACTTTACAAAAATTTATGCAACTTCTATGCATATGAATAGAGAAAAATATTTTAAGGAAGTTTGCCCTATAATTCCTTTATTTAGAGGTTGCTTCTCTAAACATTTTTCCTCCTTCCCTTTTTTTAACATTTTTTTTCGTGGATATGAGTTCTACAAGGTCACGTTCCTTGTCTGTCTTGTTCATTGTCATATTCCCAGCAGTGTGCCTAGTGCACACTTCAGGGGAGCATTCAAAAGTTAATGGCCAGGGTGGGCAATGGTGGTGCAGTTGCAGAGTTCTCACCAGCCATGCAGTAGACCCGGGTTCAATTCCTGGCCCATGCACTGCCCAAACAAAGCAAAACAAACAAACATTGAGCAAATGGTGCTGCAGTAAGGGGATACTCGCATGGAAAAAGAATGAAATGTGACCCCCACCATACAGCATACAAAAAAAAAAGTTAATGGCCACCTCATAGAACTCTGCATTAATAGAAGGAAAGAGGAGGGGATGGATTATCCCAAGTAAGCAATTATTTTCTGCATTTTATCTTGAAATACTTAAACTTACAGGACATTATAAAGATAATACAAAACCCGTACAGAGAACTCCAAAATACCTATACTTCTCCGATACCCAGATTTACCAATGTTAACATTTTACCACATTTGCTATATCATTCTGTCAACCATTTATGTTCTGCCTAATTATTTATCAGTCTGTTTTCTGAACACTTGGGTGTAGGTTGTATACATCATGCTCCTTGAACACTTGATATTGCCATTTACATTTCCTAAGAATAAGAATATTCACTTATGCCATCACCTTAAATGCAGTTATCAAGTTCAAAAAGTTCAACACTGATATAAAGCTTATAGTCTATATTCCAATTTTTTCATTTGTCCCAATAATGACCCTTTCAGCCTTTTCTCCTTCCTTGCTAGATCCCATGCAGGATCATGTATTGCATTTATGTGTCACTATCTCTTTAGTTACTCTTTCATTTTTTTTTTTTTAATTGTGGGAACCATACATGCACCATAAACTCCCATCTCAACCGCTCCCTAGCATACCATTCAGCCGGAGTAATCACATTCACAATATGTCAGTGCTCCACCCCCCTCCATTACTAAAAGGTTCCCATCTCCCAAAAGAAACTCTACACCTATTTTCCCTGCCCTTTGCTCCATCACCCTGTACTTTAATTTCTGTCTCTGTGGGGTTGCATATTCTGTGATATTTCTTTGTAGTTAGCATAGGGCTTAAATTTAACGTCCTAAATCTGTAACAATCTCCCTTGCTTTAATATCAACTTAAGTTCAATAGTGTTCACAAACTATACCCCTCTGTCTGCGCACCTTTATGAAGTCTTGTCACAAATTACATGTTTATTTATTATGAGTCCAAAACCACTGATTTATCATTGTATTTTATGCACATGCCTTTTAGATCCTGTAGGAAGTGAAAAATGGAGTTACAAGCCAAAAATACAATAGTACCAACATATATATTTACCCATATTGGTACCCTCAGTGGAGATCTTTATTTCTTCATGTAGCTTTGGCTTTGATCTATTAATGTCTATTGCCCTTTCCTATCAACCTGCAGAAATCTCCATAGCATCTCTTGTAGGGCAGGTCTAGTGGTGACAACCTCCCTCAGCTTTTGTTTTTTCTGACAATGTCTTTATCTCTTTCTCACTTTTGAAAGACAGTTTTGTCACATATAGAATTCTTGGTTGGCAATTTTTTTGCTTTCAGCACTTTAAATATATCACCCCCGTACCTTCTTGTCTCCATGGTTTCCGCTAAGAAATTGGACCCTTAATCTTATTGAAGCTCCTGTGTATGTAGCATATTGCTTTCTTGAGACTTTCAGAATTCTCTCTTTATTTTTGGCATTTGGCAGTTTGATGGCATGGTGTGGATCTACTTCAGTTTATCCTTTTTGGAGTCCGTTGAGCTTCTTAGATGTGTATATTCATGTTAAGTTTGGAAATTTTTCAGCCATTATTTCTTTGAATATTTTCTTGCCTCTTTCTTTCTTCTCCTTCTGGAGCTCTCACAATGTGTATAGTGGTATGAAGCAAACAGATTTTAAAGGGAGATATTTTGGAATATCTTAAATTCTATGACGGAACTAAACAGTGTGTTGTGACAGAGAGTATCTTGGCAGGACAAGAGCCTACTTTGGATAGGGAAGGCATTTCAACCTGAATGTGAGAGAGCCATGTGAAAAATAGGAGAGGCACATTCCAGGCACCCAACAGAAGTTCTCAGTTCCTTTGTCTTTTGAAAGGAATGAAAATGAACAACAATAAGCCTAGAGCAGAGAGTTGTCTAGGTGTTACCATTTCTGGGACAACCTGCCCTCAGAGCATCTTCTCTTGCCTGGTCATTAATGCTTAGATTTCCTCCAACAGAGGTCAACAGTCTTCACTCTCCAAAGAATGATGACCCTCAAATACTCATGGGACAGATGGCAATATAACTAAACTTATTCAGTGATAAATGTGACTATTAATACTTCCTTTCCCAAAATACAGATTTTGATAAGAAAGAGAATGAGAGAACTGAGGACTTTAATGAAGGTGGAGAGGAAGTAATGATACCTGAGCAAGGTCATTATGGGACAGTGACCACTAATGAGACAGGTCAAACGGGGGAGTGGGACTAGGGCCTCTTATGAATATTTCTGGGGTCTTTTTAAAGCTAGGTTTCAAACTATTTGCCCAGTCACGAAGATTTCATTTCATATGTTTATCAGAACACATGTGGCAAGTATCCAAATGTCACCATCTGTTTTTGTTTTATTTTAATTTGCACCATGTCTCTAGAAATGAACACATGCCCCTAAACTTATAGAACATGAAATGTAGGCAGGAGTTTACTAGGCAATATATACTACTCACCCATATGACCAGCATAGCTCATATTTTCACGTGAGGGCCAAAATGCCTTTGTTTCTAGCTATTTTAATCTCAGTAAATGTTTTCCTTCTGTTTAAGTACCAGCCTCAGTGAGTAATCTCAAAGGATCCAATCAGAACATGACAGACAGCCTCTGGTTCCGCTGGAGTCCAGCCTCTGGGGACCTTGACTTTTATGAGCTGATTCTCTATAACCCCAATGGTACCAAGAAGGAAAATTGGAAAGATAAGGACCTGACTGAGTGGCGTTTTCACGGCCTCGTTCCTGGGAGAAAGTACACGTTGTGTGTGGTAACTCACAGTGGCGACCTCACCAACAGGGTCGCAGTGGAAAGCAGGACAGGTAAGAAGCCCAGTTGTCAGTGGTCATCTATTGATGGGAAGTAGCTTCCAATGACACATGTCAATTATTGTCTAATGACAAACAAAATCGGTAACTGTGTGCCACATGCCAGAGTCTGAACTTGGGAAGGCACTTTGGTACAGTTGAGAAAGGGCACAGACAGGTAAAAAGATAAAGGTCCTTAGCTTAGTTCTGCCATGTATTTATATGAAGCTGGGAAAGTTATTGAGCCTCAGTGTCCTCATCCATAAAATGGGAGTAATCATTACCATCATCATGTGTGACTGTGAGCAATGCTTTTTAATCGCTTTTATATCTTGAGTACAAGTAAATAATAGTAGTATGTATGTGCCGCACCGAGGTCAGTAAACAAGGCTGTCTGCAACTGCACATAACTGTCTATGGACTCCAGCTCTACTGTCCCCAAATCTGATGGAATCAGTACCTCTGCATACGTGTTATCCATTCGAGTCACATTCATATTACACAGCACCCTACTTAGGAAGCTCTGGTTATAAGAATTAAAAACTAGGTACACGGGACACTTGAAGACAGTACCTTACACATAGTAAACATACTACAAAGGGAAGCCCTTATTATTACATTGTCATATTATCTCTTCCTTCAAAGTATATTAAAATTATGTTTGATGTCACCCAGCTATTATTATTTGCATATGTTATGGCAGGGATGTAATTTCTCGCTCTCTCTCACATATAGCCCCAAGTCCTCCCAGTCTTATGTCATTTGCTGATGTTGCCAACACATCCTTGGCCATCACTTGGAAGGTGCCCCCAGACTGGACAGACTATGATGACTTTGAGCTGCAGTGGTTTCCAAGAGACGCCCTCACTGTCTTCAACCCCTACAGCAACAAAAAGTCAGAAGGGCGCATCGTCTATGGTCTTCGTCCAGGGAGATCCTACCAATTCAGTGTCAAGACTGTCAGCGGTGATTCCTGGAAAACCTACAGCAAACCAATTTTTGGATCTGTGAGGACAAGTAGGACATATTTTGCCACCTTTGGGTCTCTAATGAAGTAGGAAGGAAGTGTGTTGCAACATCTTATTCTGATGGGGCTTGGTTTAAATACGTGTTTTCACTTGGGATTGGTTGGGTTTGAATTCAGGCAGAAGCCTATATAGATTTGTTCATCCATCATTAACAACCATGGACAATAAAGAAATAATATCTGCTCTCTTGAAGCTTATAGTTGGGTAACAGATAGTATAATTAAATAGAAAATTATCTTTTAGGTGTGATGAAGGAAGTATATGGGTGTTTAGAAACACATAGTAGGGGCATCTACCCTGATACAGTGAGGCTTCCTATAAGAATAAATATCCAAATTAAAGCCTAAGGAAAAAGCAGAATTCACCAGGTAGAGGTGGGGAGAGAAATGGAGAATAAACCAGGTAGAGAAAATAAGATATTCCAAGATACAGGGAGAAGAGAGAGATCTGCTAATAGAAGAACAGAAAGAAGTTTAGTTAAGAAGCATATGAAAGGTGAAGATTGGGTCATAGAATGGGTTGTGTCTCATGGTGATGATTTTGAACATTATCCTGAATCAATTGGAGCCACTGAAGGATTTCCATCAGAGATGTCATAGTCAGATTTCCACCTTAGAAAGTCACTCCAGGTACAATGTGGTGAACAGATTGAAAAGGGTAAAACTAAAAGCAGAGGGATTAGTTATGCCATATTGCTATAAGTCCTAGAGATGAAATACTTTGGATATAACAAACCTCAAAGAACAAAGGTCCAAATATTTGTGGGACCTACTTCCAAGTGTTTATTTTTCAATGATACCTATTATTTATAGCTTCCAAGATTGGTTATGATTAAAATACAGAGTTGAAATTGGAAATTTCAGCAAGTAGTTGTTTTATTTATTCAACAAACATTCATACTGTAACAGGTGACATTTATGCTCCTGAGTGCATCCAAAGAGAAGTTTGGGATCAGATAGCTGCATGTCAAGGGTGAAAAAGACCTAGAGTTTTCATTTACAACAAGTTCAGGGTAGTTTATTGTAGGCTGTGTTAATAGAATTACGAGGCTTAATTTAAGAGTTCAGACAATTCCGGTAGAGATGGGCTGAGTATTGTATTCAGTCCTGGATGCTACAATTTAAGAGAGCCATTGACCAACAGGGCATGCCCAGGAGAAGAGAACCTGCATGAAGAGGGACTCAATGCTGTGTTTCATGAGGAATAGCTGATGGAACTTTGAGGATTATATGTTGGAATTGGGTTGGGCTGTAACAGAAAACCCAAAATAACAGGATTAAATAAGATAAAGTTTACAATTATCATGTAAAATCATTCCCCCCAGAACTCCATTTCTCTCAGATGTACTCCAACCATGAAGAAGAGCTCACACTTCTGGAGCATCCACCTTCCCACTCTTTCCAATACCATCCCTGGTGCCTGTGTTCATAGTTTTCTTTACTTAAAATGTTCCTTGCCCAGTATCCTGGCAAGATGTCATCTCTACCATAAAGCCCTTCCTGACCCCTTCCCACCACAAATCCTTCTCTCCTAAGGATCCCACAGCACCTTCTTCCCCTCTTTCTTCTGGCACATTCTTCTTCCTATGTTATACTATGGCTATTTTGAACTCATCTCCCTTTGTGGAAGTCAGGACTGATGTCTTATTCATCCCTCAATTGTCCACAGCCCCTGGAAGTTGCATTGCACATAGTAGGTGCTCCATAACTGTTTTCTTAGGGAAGGGAGATGCAAGCCGAGTCTTAGAGGGACAGGAATTTATATGTGAGGAGGAAAAAGAGCGGGAACTGAGAGACAAGATTGAAGCAAACTTTGTTGTTATTCTTTCCCCATTTGTCAGAACTGTAGATGAGGCAGAATATTTCAAGATTTTCTCCAGGTCTCAGCTGTGATTTGATTTGAAGGAATTTCAAAAGAGTAAAAAGCGGTTAATCTTTGAAAAACTCACAGGCATTGCTTGCCTCAAAGACCAATTCTCCCCCACACCTGAAAAAAAAGCTTTTTTTTACCTTGCCCAAAACCTCTTATGGCTTAGCTGACATGTATGTACCTCGATATGAATCAGGAATTCATTCAGTGGCACACAGATGCTGGGTATTTCAAAGTTGTGATTGCTGAGATTAAGAATTCCTATAGCAAAAATATATTTTGAACAAGGGACTTCATGTTTTCATTTTGCACTGGGCTCTACAAATTGTGTAGGCATCCCAAGCTACAAGGTTCATGAATGGACCTAGGTACAATTTGAATTCTGGGAGGTGGGGAAGGTGGAGAAAGAAGGAAAGGATGATATTCTTAGTGGGATCATAAAAATCAGCAATGGAACAGATAGGTTTGTCCTATTTGGTATAATTAAAGTCAGGCATAACTGTCTTTTGCCTTATTTTTTTTTAATCCCACTCCACTACAGGTAATGTTTTTATGAGCTTTTTTGATGGCTCAAGCTCATTTATTATGGCCATCCAAGAAATATTACAGTATTTGTGTTTTGGGCTGTAGAACAATGGGCAAGGTTTTAAAATTTAATCCTTATCAAAGCTTTTGACTCCTTCTAGAGTAAAATGGGGTGGCCTAGAGCTGAGCTTTCCAGTTTTATTCCAGAACTTGAAAACTCACTGGAAATGCCTGGGGAAGGGCTCCACCCTAGCGTAGCACCTCTGTCCCCCAAGGCACACTTCAAACACAGGACCAGAGCCCTTCAACTTTACATAATGGGGATCTAAAAGCTTTACCTTAAAAATATTTTTAATTAGAACAGTTGTCGGTTTATAGAAAAATCATGCAGAAATTAGAGTTCCCATATACACCCCCTCACACGCAGCTTTCCCTATTATTAACATTTTGCATTCGTGTGCTATCGATGAAATAATATTATTGTAATCATACTATTAACTATGCCCATAGGTTACATTAGAAATTGATCTTTTTGTTGTACAGTTCTGTTTTGTTTTCCTGATAACTTATATATACAACCTAAAATTTATCATTTTATGCACTTTCAAATACATAATTCTGTGGTGGTAATTATATTCACAAAGTTGTGTCTCCATCACCATCATCCATCACCAGAACTTTCTTGTCATCCCAATAGAACCTCTGTTCCCATTAAACATGATCTCCCTACTCCCTACCCCCACCTGGCTCCTGGTTACATGTATTCTAGCCTCTCACCATGGATCTGCATGTTCTGCTTGTTTCACATAAGTGAGATCATACAATATTTGTCCTTTTGTGTCTGGCTTATTTCACTCAACATGATGTCTTCAAGGTTTGTCTATATTGTGGCACTCATCAGAATTCCATTCCTTTTTATGGCCAAAAAACATTCCCTTTTATGTGTATACTGCATTTCGTTTATCCATTCATATGTGATGGACACTGGGTTGCTTCCACCTTTTGGTGATTGCACATAATGCCACTATGGACATGAGTTTGTGAGTATCTATTTGAGTCCTTGCCTTCAGTTCTTTGAGGGTATATACTTAGAAGTGAAATTGCCAGGTCATATGTTAATTCTATACTTACTTTTATGGAGGAATCGCCAAACTATTTTCCATAATGGCTGCACAATTTTACATTCCCACCAACAACATACGAGGGTTCCTATTTCTCTTATCCTCTCCGACATTTGTTATTTTCTATTTTTAAAATAATAGCCATTCTAGTGGATGTGAAATGGTATCTCATTGTGGTTTTGATTTGTGTTTCCCTAATGCCTAATGATATTGAATATCTCTCCATGTGCTTTTTAGCCATTTGTATATCTTCCTTGGAGAAAAATCTTTTCACGTTTTTTGCTCATTTTAAATTGGATTATTTGTCTTTTTGTTGCTGAGTTGTAGGATTTCTTGATATGTTCTAGATAGTAAACCTGTATCAGATATCTGGTTTCCAAATATTTTCTCACAGTCTGTAGTTTGTCTTCTTATTTTCTTGATAAAATCCTTTGATGCACATTTTTAATTTCGATGGAGTCCCATTTATCTATTTTTTCTTTTGCTTCTTGCTTTTGATATAAAGTCTAAGAAACCATTATCTAGGTCCTGAAGATGTTTCTGTATGTTTTCTGTAGGAGTTTTTATAGTATTGACTCTTATATTCAGGTCTTTGATCCATTTTGAGTTAATTCTTTTGTTTATGGCATGAGGTGGGGACCCACCTTCATTCTTTTGCATATGGCTATCCAGTACCATTGGTTGAAGAAAATTTTCTTTCCCCACTGAGTATACTTGACACCTTTGTCAAAAAGTAATTGGTCATAGTTGTGAGGGTTTATTTCTGAACTCCCAATTCAATTCCATTGGTCTATATGTCTGTCCTTGTGCTAGTACCATACTGCTTTTTTGTTTTTGTTTTTTGGTTGTTTGTTTTTGCATGAGTAAGCATGGGAATCAAACCCAGGTCTCCATCATGGCAAGTGAGAATTCTGACACTGAGTCACCATTGCACCACTCCATACTGTTTTGATTAATGTAATTTTGTAATAACATTTAAATCAGAAAGTATGAATCCTCCAACTTTGTTCTTTTTTCTTAAGATGGTTTTGGCTCTATGGGGCATCTTAGCCTTCCATATGAATTTTATGATTGGCTTTTCCATTTCTGAAAAGAAGATTGTTGAAATTTTGATTAGGATTGCATTGAATCTATAAATCACTTTGGGCTGAATTGATATCTTAACAATATTTTGTCTTCCAATTCATGAACATAATCCATTTACTTAGGTATTATTCAGTTTCTTTAAGCAATGTTTTATACTTATCTGCATACAGGTCTTTTACATTCTTGGTTAGATTTTTTTCCTAAATATTTTATTCTTTTGTTCCTATTGTAAATGGATTTTTTCCTTGATTTCTTCTTCAGATTGTTCATTACTAGGGTATAGAAACACCACTGATCTTTGCACATTGTTCTTGTACCCACCCTTTGCTGAATTTGTTTATTAGCTCCACTAACTTTGCTGTAGATTTTTCAGGATTTTCTGTATAGCGGATCATGTCATCTGTAAAAAGGAAAGTTTTACCTCTTTCCAATTTGAATGCTATTATTTCTTTTCCTTGCCTCATTGCTTTGGTTAGAACTTCCAGTATGATGTTGAATGACAGTGGTGACAATGGACATCCTTGTCTTATTCCTTATCTTAGAGGGAAAGCTTTCAGTCTGTCAGCATTAAGTAGGATGTTAGCTGCGGGTTCTTCATATATGCCCTTTATCATGTTGAGGACTTTTTCTTTTATGCCTAGTTTCTGAGTGTTTTTATCAAGAAGGGATGCTGGATTTTTCATATACCTTTTCTGCATCAATTGAGATTATCATGTGGTTTTTGCCCTCATTCTGTTAATGTGGTATATTACATTAGTGGATTTGAACCACCCTTGCATTCCTGGGATAAATCCCGCTTGATCATGGTGCCTATTTCTTTTTTTTCTTTTTTCTTTTGCATGGGCATGACCCAGGTCTCGGGCATGGCAGGCAAGAACTCTGCCTGCTGAGCCACCATGGCCCGCCCTGTGCCTATTTCTTTTAATGTGCTGTTGGATAAAGTTTGCTAAAATTTGCTGAGGATTTTTGCATCTATATTCATAAGGGATATTGGTCTATGATTTTCTTTTCTTATGATGTCTTTGTCTGGTTTTGGTATTAGGGTGATGCTGGCTTCATAGAATGATTTGGGAAATGTTCCAGCCTCTTCGGTTTTTGGGGGAAAAGTTTGAGCAATATTGGTGTTGAATCTTCTTTGACTATTTGGTAAACTTCACCAATGAAACCATCTGGCCCTGGGCTTTTCTTTATTGAGATGTTTTTGATGACTGATTCAATTTGTTTACTTGAAACTGTTCTGTTGAGATCTATTCTTGAGTGAGAATAAGTAGTCTGTCTGCTTCTTGGAATTTATCCATTTCATTTAGTTATCGGATTTGCTGGTATATGGTTGTTCACTGTATTGTTATAATCCTGTTTTATTTCTTTGGATGTAGTAGTAATGCCCCATGCTTTGATTTCTGATTTTAGTTATTTACATCTTCTCTTTTTTTCTTTGTCAGTCTGGCTAAAGAGAGGGCATTTCTTTTTTAAAATAGTTCATTTTTAAATTAAAATACAAAACTACTGTTCTAAACAATACAATTTGGCTTCATAGCATGTAATTAGAGATGGTGAATATGCAACGGGTGGGGCAGCCCATGAAGTGTGACTATTAACCTTCACAATCAAACTAAGAGGTTTTCTTTCAGAGTGAGTCTTTCACCTATTATCATGCCATTCCCAACAACAGTAAGATTTTTGTTGAGTCCCTACTGTGTGCCGTCACTCTGACAGGAAGAAGCAGCCAAATGATGATAATTATAGAGGCATGGTACAGCTTGGCATGTGTGGGAACCACAAGTAGGCTCAGTATCTGGAGCCAGGGCATGTGAGGAGGGAGGAGCAGGCGGAAACTAGAAAAGAGAGACAGAAGCCAGGGCCTGGATGGTAGGTAACAAGTCAGCAGTCACTTCTTGATTTCCTCAATATAAGAGCTAATATTTATTGAGCCATTACTTTGCCAGCTATTGGTCCAGGTGACTGTGCATATTTCAGTTCATCGAATCTTCACAATAACCATATTAAGTAGGTACTATCAATTTCCCCATTTTATAGAGAAGACACAGAGGTGTTAAGAAACTTGCCCTAGAGTGCACAGGTGGTAAGTGGAATTTGAATCCAAATGAATCTAGCTGCACTTTTAACCCCTATGCTACTCTGCCCTACCTTCTATCTAACTTATGACATTTGATTTCAGTGCCCACAGTTGCATTTGTTTTTTTCCAATCATGTTGGCATCTGGTGATTTTCTAAAACATGGCCTTTTAACTTTTAATGCAGTGCTTCTCAAAGTGGGGTCTGGCAGGCAGAAATTCCCTTGGGGATCCATGAGAATTTTGCTTTGAAAAGCAATCAAAATAAAGCTTCAGAATCATTTATTTGGAACTCAGAGCTCATTGGACCTAAAGGAGCTGAAAAAAAGTTGTTGTTGTTTTTAGAGCCAGACAAGATACAAAACCTGCATTGCCGTCCTCAGAATTCAACTGCCATTGCCTGTTCCTGGATCCCACCTGATTCTGACTTTGATGGATATAGCATTGAATGCCGGAAAATGGACACCCAAGAAGTTGAGTTTTCCAGAAAGCTGGAGAAAGAAAAATCTCTGCTCAACATCATGATGCTAGTGCCCCATAAGAGGTATCTGGTGTCCATCAAGGTACAGTCAGCCGGGATGACCAGCGAGGTCGTTGAAGACAGCACCATCACAATGATAGACCGTAAGTGTCCTGGCAGTCTGCGCTGAGCCTCCTGCACTGCAGGGAGGAGCTTTGCACCTTTCTCTATTGCTTCCATCACTGCTACCCACCTGCATTTGGTTCACATTCAGGTAGGCATGGCCTGCTGTCATTTGGAGCAGAGGACCTAAAGGCTCCATGAAATGGAAACATTTCCCTTGGTAAAGTACCTTGGCAGCAAACAAGTTAAATGATCTTAAACTACCTGAATGAGTTAGTATTTAAATACATCACTTTGCCTGATTTAGTTAGAGCTGTAATGGTGCTTTTAAGCAATTTGAAACAAGAACTTCAGGAAATCTTGCTGAGGAGTTGTCTCCTTCATTATGTTTAATGTGCCCCTGGCAAATCACTTGCCCTACCTGCTTCCCTTTTGGAGGGGAGGAGGGTGTCTTGATTACAAGCTTTTAACACACATTCTTTCTGTTTGATGTAGGTGAGTGCAGACTTAACTTTCACTGACTGTTGTTTATGACATGAAAGCAGAATTATGACCCCTCTTGGTTCCTTCCTCACCCCCTTTTTCCAGGCCCCCCTCCTCCACCTCCACATATTCGTGTGAATAAAAAGGATGTGCTAATTAGCAAATCTTCTATCAACTTTACTTTCAACTGCAGCTGGTTCAGCGACACCAATGGAGCTGTGAAATACTTCACAGTGGTGGTGAGAGAGGCTGATGGTAAGTTTTCAAGAATTAACCCTGTTAATCCTGTAAGACCCAGGATTGTTTTCTCAAAGGTCACTGTGGGTGTACTATCTGTGAGAAGTTTTTAAGAATAAAAAATTTAATTTTTATATCATCCAGATCTATGTCTGCTAGATACAAGGACATATAATAAGAAGCTGCAGAAAGGTTCTTTCAGCTATAAAGTCTGTTATCCTCTGGGTTTAATTATTAAATGGGAGGATAATAACAGCAACCACAACAATAATAATAGTCATTGTTTGTTGAGCCCTTACTATGTGTCAGGCACTGTTTTTATTATTGACATGTATTTATTGACTCATCCAATCTTCACAACAATCTCATGAGGATGAAACGATTATTCCAATTTTACAGATAAGGACTCTGAAGCACAAAGAGATTTAGTAACTTGTCCAAGGTCACAAAGCTTGTACTTGGAGGATTCAAAACAAGGCATTCTGACTTCGGATGTTGTTCTCTTGTACCATGACCAGACCAGTCGACGCTTACACAATAAAATCAATCACTTTAAAGGGGTCTCCTGATTTGGTGCCTAAACGGGATCAGTACAGACTGTTCAAAATTCTTTTATTCTACCATTAAATAATATGCTTCAGTTCTCTTTCACCCTTCTCTGTCTCAAATGCCACAGCCAACCAGACACACCCAAACCACCCTCCAATTCACAAGAGTATTCAGAAGTTTGAAAGAATGGAAAGATGATCATGAAAAGCATCCCTCCTTTCTCTACTGAATTTTAAATAGTTTCATTTGCTTCCTACATTATTCTATGTCTAATTCCTACAGACTGAGAAAATAATAGGTAGTAACCATAACAACATTCCATATACCCACCCAGTGTGCCCTTTAGCATTTGTCAAGCCACCTGCAGGAGTGTAGTTTGGGGGGGCACACATGTCCGTAAATGTATTTGCCATTGAGTCTCATGTACTATTTCTTTAAAAGAAATGCTGGGTCTGGAATGGCATTGATGTATTTTACATTCCTTATATTTTTCAAAACATGAATTTCTTAAGTATCCCTGACTATTTCGACCCATTTGAGGGCAAGGGGTAAACTTTAAACCTGACAAATGCTGGAACAGTTTCTAAGCTGAATAATATTTTAATCTCATATTTAATGTTTTAGTCTCACTGGGTATCTAACAGTCTATGTGTTGTTGTTTTTTGTTTTTTTTTAACTTTTTTTATTGTAAGGTATCACATACATACAAAGCAAAGAAATAAAAAAGCAATAGTTTACAAAGCACTCTTCAAGAAGTTGTTCCAGGCTAGATCCCAGAGTTTGTCATGGGCTACCAAATGATCCTCTTGTATTTTTCCTTCTAACTGCTCCAGAATATAGGAGGTTAGAGGGCTTAAATACTTAAATACTTTTTAATCATCACAATCAACTTTCTTTTCCTTCTTTTTTGTGAACAATAACATATATACAAAAAAGCTATAAATTTCCAAGGATAGCACCACAATTAGTTGTAGAACATATTTCAGACTTTGACATGGGTTATAATTTCACAATTTTGGGTTTTTACTTCTAGCTGCTCTAAAATACTAGAAACTAAAAGAGATGTCAATTTAATGATTCAGCATTCATATTCATTTGTTAAGTCCTATCTTATATGTTTTTACATTTTATTCATTTGTACTCAAACTGATTATGCATAAATAACTAAATAATTTCAAGGGTCAGTGGTGCATTCCAGATTTCCTCGAGCCTCATAATTGGGAGATATATTGGTGAACTGTGGGAAGACTTCAGATTTAATTAAGCTGCAATGGAGATATTGTTTCACTACATGACTTTAAGGCAGCGACCAAAAAGGAAGTCACACCCCAGAAATCAGACCTGCATCCTCCTGCTAGGTTTCAGTTATCAATGCCCATGGAGACAGGCTGTGCGCCCCTGGTGATCCAAGATAACAATCCATCTCAGACAATGATGGAAGTCACTGATAGCCTGTATGCTCATCCTATAGGTGAAATTCCTTTGCAGCTACTACTAATCAAAAGAATATTTCCAAGACCTGCTCATTTTGAGCAAAATTTTGTTAAACAAGGGTCTAGGATACTGTGAAGGACTTCCAAAGTATCACTCCTTGTCGTTCATTGTAAATGGTATGTGATCTCTATAATATTTGTCTTCCTAATTATGCTTTCCTCCAGGCAACAGTGAAACTAGCTTGCAGTGCCAAAACACACAGCAGGCCGGGTGGACAGGGGAAGAGTTCTGGGAAATGTTCTAAGTGATGGGCCAATAGAGTTAGGATTAAACTGTACTCAAGATAACAAAGAGCTGTACACGGAGCAGTTATCAGACCGGGCATGGCACGTGGAGCATGGCTTGTGGGACAGACTGCTCTGGCCAGGGACATGATTTCTCTTATCTTTTTCCTATTTCCCAGGTCATAGGGATTTCCTTATTAGCTCAGCTACAATGGTTATTGGCAGGATAGCGAGCTTACTGAGTGGGTTGAGTCTCATAATGGGAAGAGTTCAACTAAGTTTCTGGAGTTTAGGGGCACATAATTATTTATTTGATGCTGTGAGCTACCCTCTCTCACCGATTATTTTTTCTAAAAGAACAGTAGCATATGTGTGTGTATAATCTATATATTCAAATACATTGATTTATTTACTTTAGGAAAAGCAAATTAAAACTAATTCATTATATAACTATTCCCATTGAATTGTATACTTAAAAGAGGCTGAAATGACAAATTTTACATTATATATGCTGCAACAATGAAAAAATAAATAAATTTAATTTCATAGAACCTGTGCTCTGGGTATAGCCAGAGATAGTGATGGGTAAAGAGCTGCCTTAGAAGCCTTGTTAGGAATCATTGAATCATTCAAGTCTGGAGAAAGTTTAGTCCTCACCTGTGGGTTTTCTCCCTCCAGGCAGTGATGAGCTGAAGCCAGAACAGCAGCATCCTCTGCCTTCCTACCTGGAATACAGGCACAACACCTCTGTTAGAGTCTATCAGACCAACTATTTTGCGAGCAGGTGTGCGGAAAGTCCTGACAGCAACTCCAGAAGTTTTAATATTAAGCTTGGAGCAGAGATGGAGAGCCTGGGTGGAAAATGTGATCCCAGTCAGCAGAAATTTTGTGATGGACCACTGAAGCCGCGGACTGCTTACAGGTTAGATGTATTACCATCGTTTCCCTGAAAGGAGCACACTATATTACTTGGCGCTCAGCTGTCTGAACATGTGTTGCACAGGAATTCCTGTAGATTAATAACCTGCGTTGCAAGAAGGCTTTACATTTGACTGTAATTTATAGAAGTTGGGTTCCTCATTCCATGGGCAGGGAATGTGTGGAAGACGGCCTTCAGCATTTTGCAAAAACTCCAATTTATTATGTAAGCAATTGAAGCATCTTAATAGATTGTTCTTTCTACTACAACTTCTTTAACATGAGTCAAATAAATTACTATGTTAACTGTTGTGAGACTGTCCAAATATAAGGACCAAGTTTTGGGAGATCATTTTAGGTGATCTTTCACTTTTTCTGAGGAATGCTGAATAATTCCTCTGCCCAGGACTCACCACAATTTGCTGTTGTCACCTCAGCTGAGATTAGCAAACTTAGCAATGCTTTTAAGAAAAGACCATATGAGCCCATATCCTGCCAGAGGTGAGGTCTCTGACAGAGCAATTGAGAAATCTAAGAGAAATTAGAGAACTGGGATCCTCCAACTCCTGTGAAAATCAAGACATTCGCTTGGTGCCTTTATTACTCGGGCTCAAGGAAACTTGAGCAAAAGTTTTCCAAAGGGTACTTCCTCTTTCTGATATGAGAAGTTGAGACTGTTTATGTTTGTTTGCTGCCATAATAGCTCTCAGGGCCCTAGGAAGAAAGCGTGGATTTAAGTCATAGCTTTGCCACTTTTTAGCTGCATCACCTTTTAAACTGCATTTCCATTCTGCTGTCCTTACTTTTCTCATCTGCAAAAAATCCTCATCCTTCTGAGGAGTAATGTATGTGACAGATCAAATCCGGCCACAGCCCTTCTAGATCAAAAGCTCCCAGTGGTTCCATTCCCTTATAGAAACAAGTCCAGATCTCTCAGGAGGGTATAGAAAGCCCTCCTGCTCTCTGTCAGCCTGCCTCTCCAGTTTTGTTTCCCAGCATTTGCCCGTGCATACCCTGTGTCTTTGCTATGCCTCATACAGCCAAGTTCCCTTGATTGTAGCATGGCTCTTTCATATGTCTGAGTCTTTGCACATTCTTTTAACTCTATTTGGGGATGGCCTCTATTCCCTGGCTGGCTGGTACATTCCTTCTTACATTTCGAAAGTCAGCTCAACCCTGAGCTAGCCCTCACCACACCTGCAAATCCCACAGTTGGGTGTTCCCTTAACTCTGTTTCAAATGTACCCAGTCACTACATTCCACTAATGCATTCACCAGTGGCTTTTAACCCTTTATTTAATTACCTGCCCCCTTTGCTAGACTGATAGAGCTCACAGTCTAATAGGGGAGACAGATGTGTTATTGCCTATAAAACAATATTCAAGTACCTGGCCCAAAAGAGGTGCTCATTAAATGTTATGTGAACAAATAAGGGAATGAGCCGAGATACTCTATGAAAAGTCACATATTCTTATTGTAGCTTAATCAAATCATGCCATTCACATTTGTTTCTTAGAATACCACTTTCCTCTAATTCTCCAATAAATGTTTGGTTCAGTCCTATAAGAAGCATGCCAGGCAGATAACGCTGGATAAGGGAAGGGGTAGCCTTTCAAGGAACCTGGGAAGAACACATGCTAAGTGGCCTCTTGGGTGGTGGCTGATGAACTCTGCCCCTGCAGTCAGAATTCTCCCTGTCTCAAGATGATAATCACGGGGATTCTTGCTGCTGCCTGGCATCTTTTTTCTAAAGAGAACAGGGAAACAGAAAAGAACATGGAAAAAGAAAATGAGAATTGAAAATAAATGGGAAGTGCTAGCTTTAGCTGATATGTAAGTTTATTATCTCAGAAGTATGTTTTCCCATTCATTGTTGGGTCACCATTATCCATTTGTGTAATTAGAGTTGTTTCATAAGGAAAGAGAAAAGGCAGATTATTATGGGTGAGAGGCAGTTTGGATTTTAGGAAAGTACTGATCTTCTTTTGTTTCTATTCTAAACAGAATAGCAGTATGACCACAGTTTGCTTCTCCTGACCTTGTATTCCTCAAATTAAGGAATTTGAACCACATGACTTCAAACTTTCTGTAAAAGGATTCTGATTCTGGGCATATATAAAGTTGAAATGATTACTACCAGATATCTGTCCATTGAACTAATAGCTCATTAATATGATGAGATGTGTCATGCTGATAATATATTTAAATCATGGTTTATCGCCTCCTATGTACTGTGAGGACAGAAAGGAGGATAAGAAGGGAGTTCCTGTCTCTAAGGAACTTACCATGTAATAAGAGAAAGAGGACATGTTGGTAAAATATAACTGGAAATGTTGATGTGTATAAGAGGGGTACAGGTAAATAAATGTTATGAGGGTTCAGGTAACTTCTTCAGAAGGTATCATTTTAGCTGGGCATTAAAAAGTAGGAAAGGATTTGTAAAAGGGAGTTGAGGACAGGTGGAGATTTGAGGTGGAAGGGGGCAGTATGAAGTACAGTGCAGAGGCAGAAATACCCAGGCTGTTAAGGAAAGATCAGATAGTCTAATAGCAGCGGCTCTGTGAAAATGGGTAGTGTGAAATACAAGACTGGAAAGAGAAAATGGGAAAGGGTTGTGTATGGTTGCTAATTGCTAGGTTAGAGCAGAGTTCCTGATGACCCACCTATTCTAGGCCATAATAGCCTTCCTGGGTTCCTAAAGGCTCTTATTTGTCTGGACCCATTTGACCTGTGCATTTGCATTGTGAATCCCAGAATTTCAGAGCAGAACAGGTTACTGTCGTTAGAGCCAGTCCTTTTGTTTTACAGATGAGGACACTGAGACATCAAGAGCTTTAGGTACTACACAACTGACTAGCACCAGAGAGTGAACTAGAATTCAGATCACCTGGCTCCTAGTCCAGACTCTTTACCTTCCTGACTTCAGACTATTCCCCCACTTGAACCCCTGTGCTTCCAGGCCACCCCATCTCCTTAAGCCCAAACCTACAGCTTCCTCAGAATCTTAATGTTCTTCGTTTGCAATTTAATATATGCTTTCTTCTTTCACTATTTGCCTTGTTTCTCTATATTCTGTCTTTTTAGTTTTCAAGGTAGTCATCATGGATCACCTTGTAACTTCAGCAACTACATATAAAGAAGGTCTTTAATACATGCTGCTTATTAATGACAATGATATTTAAATATTTTGAGGAAAAAAGCTCTATAGGAAATAACTAGAGCCAACAAGGTGGGAAAATATGTAAGTTGTTATGATAATATTGATAATTGAACCACTTGATTATACTGTATTAGTCAGGGTCCTCAGGGAAACAGAACTGACAGAAGATATCTGTGAAGATGACATTTATAAAAGTGTCTCATATAACCAATGGGATGCAAGAGCCCAGTATCTGTAGGGCAGGCCATGAGTTTGCAGCTTCTGTGAAGGTCCTCAATGAACTCCTCAGGAGAGGCTGGCTGGCTAAAACAGAAACAGAGGTTCTCTGTTCTGAATTCTCCTTAAAAGCCTTCGGGTGATTAGATTAAGCATCACTCGCTGCAGAAGACCCACCCCTTAGCAGACTGCAGATCAGCCTCAGATGCAACCAACCTGCTGATATAAGTCCATGAACTGTCCTCACAGCAACAGATAGGTAGTGCTTGCTTGGCCAAACAACTAGGCATCATCACTTGACCAAGTTGACACATGAACCTAATCATCACAGACACTTTAGAGTTATTATCCCCATAATTGAAATTTGGATCTTTCCAATCACCACCTCCCCCTCCCCCCCAGCCTATACCTCCACAGTCTTCCCTCATGTTAGTCAAATGGCACCTCATTCTTCCAATTGTTCCCCAGGACAGAACACATGGTATCATCCTTTTTTCATACACCACATCCATCATCAAATGTTTCAGCTCTTCCTTTGAAATATCCAACACATCTTACCACCTTCACCACCACTCTGTTCCAGGCCACCACCCTCTCCCACCTGAGCTATTGCAATACCCTTCCAACTTGCTTCCTTTCTTCTCATGCAGCAGTAGCAAGGATTATCCTCATAACAACCTCCATTGCCTTCCCATCTCTCCCAGGATGAAAGTCCTCACCATGGCGTCTAGGATCTTACGTGGTCTGGCTCCCATCTACGTCTCTGACCTCATCCCCTACCACTCTCTCACTTGTTTACTGTGCTTCAGTCATGCTGGCCTCCTTGTTGATCTTTGGACACACCAGGCATAATCCAGCCTCAGAACCTTGCACATGCTGTTCCTCTACCTGCAATTAGACATGATTCCCACCTTCGCTTTCTTCTGGTTTCTGTGCAAAAGTCTTATCAAGGAGCTCTTCACTGACTATGCTGAAAAAACAGTCCTACACATTTTATCGCTGTTGCTTTTCATCTCTCTTAGACTGCTGTGTTCTTTTTTTTTTATTTTGAACTACTTTCAAACTTACAAGATAGTTACACAAATACTACAAACCCCATTCAGAGAACTCCCACATGCCCCTATCATCCCTAGATGCCCAAATCCATCAATTTTAACATTTTTCCATATTTACCATATCTATTTATCTATCTATCCAACATTTTCTGAACACCTGAGTGTAGGTTTATACATCATGCTCCTTGAACACTTAATTCTGCCATGTACATTTCCTAAGGACAAGGATATTCACTTATGTAACAACCTTAAGTGCAGCTATCAAGTTCAAGAGGTTTAACATTGATATAAAGTTTACAGTATATATTCCAAATTTTTCATACATCCCAATAATGTCCTTTTGACCTTTTTCTCCTCCCATCCAGGTTGCTGTGTTGCATTTCATTTCATTGTCTCTTTAGTTGTGCTGTCTTTTTTTTTATTGTGGGAACATATATACAACATAAACTTTCCTATTGTATCCTTTCCCAAGCATACCATTCAATGAGTTTGATCCCATTCACAATATAATGGTACCCTCTCCACTTTCCATTACTCAAGGTTTCCTATCTCCCCAAACAGAAACCCTGCACTCAGTATGCATTAATTCCCCGTTTTCCCTGCCTCTTGGTCCTGGCAACCTATATTCGAATTGTCATCTACGAACTTACATATTATCTGATATTTTCTTTGTAGTTAGCATGGGGTTCAAATTTAACATCCTGAATCTATAACAATCTCCTCTGCTTTGATACCAACTTAATTTTGATAGATTATACAAATTATACCCTGCTGTCCCCCCACGTTTATGTAGTTCTTGTCACAAATTACATATTTAGACATTATGAGTTCACAACCACTGATTTGTCATTACATGTTATGCATTTGCCTTTTAGATCCTGTAGGAAGTGAAGTGGAGTTACACACCAAAAATATAATAGCCCTGGCATTGGAATTTACCCCTGTCCCTCTCCTCATCGGGGATCTTCATTTCTTCATTCATTTTTCTCTCTGTTGACTATTATCCTTTTCTTTCAACCTGCAGAACTCCTTAGTATCCCTTGTAAGGCAGGTCTAGCTTTGATGAACTCCTTCAACTTTTGTTTATCTAGGAATGTCTTTATCTTTCCCTGGCATTTTTTTTTTTTGTATGCTTGATGGTAGGGTCACATTTCATTCTTTTTCCGTATGACTATCCCGTTATTGCAGCACCATTTGTTGAAAGAGCATGCCCAGGTCTTCTGTATGGCAGGCAAGGATTCAACCCTGAACTACTCTTGCACCCCTGTCTCTCCCTCGCTTTTGAAAGACAGGTTTACCACACACAGAATTCTGGGTTGGCAATTTTTTGCTTTCAGCATTTTAAATATGCCATCCCACTGCCTTCTTGCCTCTAAGGTTTCCAATGAGAAATCGGCATTTAATGTTATTGAGGGTCCCTTTCTCATGACATATTTCTTCTCTCTTGCAGCTTTCAGGATTCGTTATCTTTAGCATTTGACAGTTTGATAATATCTGCGGTGTGGTCTGTTTAGCATCTGCTGAGCACCTTGGATGTGTATGCTCATGACATGTTAAATTTGGGAATTTTTCAGTCATTGTTTCTTTGAATATTCTCTCTTTCTTTCTGCTTCAGGGACTCTCATAATGCACTTTTGGTATACTGATGGTGTCCTCCAGGTTCTTCAGACTCATTCACTTTTCTTCGTTTTTTCTTCCTTTGGCTCCTCAGATGGGTTGATTTCAATTGTCTTATATTCAAGTCCTTTGTTTCTTTTTCCTCCAGCTCCAATCTGTTGTTGAATCTCTTTAGGGAACATTTATTTTTTGTTATTGTGGCCTTCAATTTTGTTTGGTTCCTTTTCATAATTTCCATGACTATTGATACTGTTTGTGTTCCCATTTATTATTTTCTTGATTTCCTTTAATTCTTTGTCCATGTTTTCCTTTAGCTGTTTGAGCATTGTTAGGATCATTTTTTTAGAGTCTTGGTCAGATATGCCCCAGGTCTGGTCCTCCTCATTGCTGGTTTCTAATGCTTTAATCTTCTTTGTGCGGGTCATTGCTGCCTGTTTCTTTGTATGTTTTGCAATCTTTTGTTAAAACCTGAACATTTTGATATTTTAATGTGTTATCACTGGAGTTTAGATTTTGAAGCTTCAGTTTCTTAAACTTATATCCAGCTGGTATTATGGCAGAGCTTTCCTTGAATGCTAGATTCTAACAAAAAAATAAAGGAAGCATAAAAAGAAAACATCTTTCTGATCTTTGCAGATTGATCTGTGCGAGTGTTCTCCTTCAGGGTTTAGTCATACAATGAATTTGGAGAACAGCTCCAGGCCAAAGCACAGGGGTGTCCCCAGTCCTTTCTGCACATGCTCTTGTCTGAATCATGTACGAGCTGCTCTAGAAATGATCCCAAGGTTCTGAATGTTCCCTCCTCTTCTGGAGGAAACCGTTTCCTCGTTGCCCTGGGCACTAGACTGTATGTCCTACAGCCAACAATTTCTTGCCCCAGCCAGCAGAGTTTGTTCTCCCAAAATATTTTGTAGGAAACCTCAATGAGCTGCCTTCTACACACAGGGCAAGTTCTGGGGTGGCAAGTCCTCAAGCCACCACCAGATTTCTCTTTTCTTTTCCATAGCACACATCGCCAACTGACAGATTTTATTTGTGTTCTTATTGTCTGACTTCCTTTTGATAATATAACCTCCTAGAGAGAAGGGGCTTGGTTCCTTGCAGTATCCTAAACTTCTAGAACAGGATTTGGCACATAGTAGAGGCTCAACAAATGATGAATGAATGAATGAATGAATGATTGAATGAATGCACAAACTCATGTGTACCCAATTCCATAATTCATATCTTGTACCATATATCCATTGACTAGACACCAATCCTGTTTCTGCTGGAAGACATTTTTTAGTCAGCTCTAATGTGGTCAGCCACTAATTTGAACTTAAATAAATTGGTTTTCATTTCAGAATCAGCATTCGGGCTTTCACACAGCTGTTTGATGAGAACCTGAAAGAATTCACAAAGCCACTCTATTCAGACACCTTTTTCTCTTTGCCTATCACCACCGAGTCAGGTAAAGCTTGTCTTTCCATCTACCCACAATTGCCATGTAACCTATGGGGGCCCCTAGTGGGGAGATGTGACTTGGCTGAAGGTGGGTGGAAACTCTTCATTTCCTTTGGAATTTCATCTTTCTTTCATCATGGATTGAAGTGGATTAGATGGATTGGACAACTTCTGTTAGAGAATGGCCTGAGAAGAGATTAATCTAGAAAAGAAAATAGAAAGACATGAGTTTTTAATTTAAATTATTTTTAAAAATAGTGCATGAAAACATTACAATCAAGAACTTACACAGGCCAAAATGCAAACTGAACAACAGGCCTTCCACTGTAAGTGGGAATGTATGTATGCAGATACATAGAAAAAAATGCATAGAATAAAAGACCTGAAGAAAAAAGGTATTGGCAATGAGCATCTCAAAACAGTGAGATTATATGTGATTTTTCTTCTTTTTGTTTATCATGAATTGGTTTTACACTATAATAACATAGGTTAATATAAAAGTTTTATATACATGTATAAAAGAAATCTCTCTAGTGAATTAGAGGGAAAGTCTGAGTAATCATAATAGCTGATATTTACTAGTCACCCTCTCTGTAGAGATAGAATTTTAAGCGTTTTACATAGAACAGCTTACCTATTCCTTACTGCAACTTTACAAGGTAGATCCTATTGTTATTCACATTTTAAAGATGAGGACCACACCAAGAGGTTAAGTAACTCACCCAAGCTGGCAGTGCTGTTTCTGGCACTTTCTGCTCTGAGCTCTTAAAAGCCGCACTGCACTGCCTCCAAGTGCTTCCATATGCAGAGAAGAATGTTTTTCATCAGACTGTTCCTTGAGACCATTATCGGTTGCAGCCTTTCCCTGTAGACAGCGCTCAGTAGTGCTCACGCTTAGGAAGTTCTGCTCTTACCGGTTCGTTAGCACTGATGTCCCCATCTGCGTTTGTTGTCTCCGTCTGGATTATTGTAGAGCCCTTGTTTGGAGTTATCGAGGGGGTGAGTGCCGCCCTGTTCTTAGTTGGCATGCTGGTGGCTGTTGTCGCCTTATTCGTCTGCAGACAGAAAGCGAGGTGAGTACCGGGATTCCTTTGGAGATTAGGCCCACAACCTTAAAATACAACCGAAAATGTCCCTTAGCCTGAAAAGTAAGAAAGGAAAACAATTTAAGTTTCTCCAGGTTAAATCACGTATGTTTCTCAATAAAACGAAAGTCAAATTCTAAAACCATGACTGTTTTTTCACCAACTCTATATACCACTGATGAATTTTACCCTTCCCAACGACAGAGGGACCATCTCTAGCCTCATACGAATGTGAAATAACTCTTTTTGCACAGGATAGAAAACATTTTTTGTGTGGTTCAGTCTCCTCCTGAAAGCACAGGTGTTTGAAAATTGTTTACCCAAGAACTTAACAGTTGGTGTCGTAACTTTGTGGCCATATCTGCCATCTAAGATAGGAAAGAAAATAACCCCAGCCTGTGGTCCCAATACTCTGCTTTCTTCTCTTAAAGAATTTCTTTCATTTAGCATATTGTCCTCTCTCTTGTAGTCATGTCTTGCATCTGAGGTTTACCGTTGTTTTTTAAGAAAGTTTTATCGAGAGTGTGGGAAGTGATTATGACCTGTAGCCAAAAACCAGGAGACAAATGCTCAGCTATTGCACAGATCCGTTTTTGAGTGGGAAAATCTATTTCTTTTTAGGCTCTTCCTTTCCTTTTCTTCCCTCAAAGAGATGTTGGCTAAGAGTAAAATCTACATGAATACTGAAAATCCATATTAGCATAGACATGCACTGCATTACCATAAATGGACAAATGTGTTCAAATCAAGCTTAATAATCAGAACAAATATCCTCTCCCTTGTATTTCAGCCACGGTCAGGGAAGACCTTCTGCCCGTCTGAGCATTCGCCGGGATCGACCATTATCCGTCCATTTGAATCTGGGCCAGAAAGGGTAACCACCCCATTTTCCTTCACATGAGTTATTTAAAGATGAATTGATTGTATTGAATGAGATTTGGTAACAGGGTCTTTCTTCTTCTTTTGGCTTCCCTTCACAGAAATCGGAAAACTTCTTGGTAAGAAAGAGAACTCCTTAACTACTATGTTATCTGCTTTCGGAATGTGACTCAGATGGGTTACGGCATTTTCCCTTTAACTCAGTAACTTCTTTTCTTTTCGTTACATTTGTGCTTATAGCCCAATAAAAATAAATCAGTTTGAAGGCCACTTCATGAAGCTGCAGGCCGACTCCAACTACCTTCTGTCCAAGGAATATGAGGTACTATGCAAATGCCGTGATGCTTAAGCCACCACAGCCGTCCTCCTAACCTTTGCTACAGAATCACAGGCTGATGGGGCTCAGAAGTTGAGATGATGCTTAGTAGCGCAGCTGAGTGCCCTTGTATGTCTGACTCCATTCCTTGCACAATATACCACCTAGTTCCAGAAGCCAGAGTGACCTCTGGAATAGCAGAGCAAACAAGATGCTACTTGAATAACGTGGTAAGACAGAATTGACAAGTTTCAGATGCAAACCTAACGCTGTCATTTATTTGCTATGGCCATTTGCTTGACTGGGAGACAGCAGGGTTTGCAGAAAAGTGACCAGGCTTTGGATTCGATTCCCAGCTTTGCCAACCCTGTAATCTGGGGCAAGTTAGTTATCCACTTGAGCCTCCATCTCCCCCGCAAAAATTGGAGATAAGAATTGCTCCTGTCTGGGGCTGGTATAAGATCTGATACACATCAAATACTAGGCTTTCCACAAACAGTAGCCAGTGTTAATATTTTTATCTTATTATGTAGCTCAAGGACTATATGAGTTGCCTTATTCCATTTCATATTCTGCTACTTGCCAACTTTTTTGTCATTACCTAATAGGACTTAAAGGACGTGGGTAGAAGCCAAGCATGTGACATTGCACTCTTGCCGGAGAATAGAGGGAAAAATCGATACAACAATATATTGCCCTGTAAGTTTGGGATGAAAATTTGTAATACTGTCTTCCTGTAGCTATCTTCCTCTTTTCCAGGAATAAAATGGGGCTAAAGAAAATGGTATGGCTGGATACTGACGATCTCAGGCTCTGAGTGCCTTCAAAAAGAAATAACTTTCATGTTATTGCACTTCCTGCCAGGGAAGCAACAACCAGCCTGAATTCTGGTTATGAGAGGTCTCTTCTGCTGTTAACATTTTACCCTGTGGTTCTCCTGTTTTCCTTGGAGGCCTGTAGCAGTAATGCAGTTAACAGCAAGGGCTCCAACATTAAGCAGACCTGGATTAGTTTAACAAAGTCTCTAGTTAACGATTATTATTTTGTTGTTCTTTTCCTACTGGGTGAAGCAATCAAAGTGATTGATAGGGAGCTGGCTTCCCCATCAGGCACCTGGCAGAATGCTGCAAAGGGAAGCACAGATGGGGTTTCAGAGGGCACTTATCGTTTTGTTTTGTTTGTTTATGGACACATCCCCTCCAGGGGAGAAGAGAATCATCCCGAAGATTCAGTGACAAATCTCTCTCATTCCCCATCTTCCCAGATGATGCCTCCCGGGTGAAGCTGTCCAATGTAGATGATGATCCATGCTCCGACTACATCAATGCCAGCTACATCCCTGTAAGTGAACCACGGGACCACCCAGCCTAGGGATGAAACTTTGATGGGTAGCTGCTCTAGAAATACTTCTCCTCCTGTATGTGCCCACTGTTCTCATTTCAAAGTCTGGAAACCTTTATAGGTTTTAGAAGACCATGCCTGTTGCCTTCAGACCAACAGTGCCTGATTGCCACAAAATGTGATGGGTCCAATTCAACCATTGCTAAAGCCCATTTTTCACGATGCCTGTAGTCACACTAGATTATAATGAGCCCAGAATGCATTTGCTAAGGACGTTTTCTCTCTGTAGCCCCTAGCCAAGAGTAGAGCTCCCTAAGGAAGCTGAACCTCTACTTGCTAAGGTTACCTAGATAGGGTAGCCAATCCCGTGTTATTTGGATTTTTGAAAACCACAGACACGACTCAAGGGTTGTGTCAACCACTGGGCTCTGCTTCTAGCTTGCATCTTGCCAGGTACTCAACAGTGGAGAGACCTTCATGAAGGGTCAGGCAAATCCAGGTTTGAATTCCACCTCTGCCTAATTCTGTGAATTTAGGCAAGTTATGTCTCTTCTTTGGGCCTCCATTTCCTTTTCCAAAAACTAAGGATAATAATATTTACTTCAGTTAATCACTCTAATCACTCATTAAATACCAAGTGTTAATTTTAAGTCAGACATTGTGTGCAGGGGTAGAATAAGATGGGATCATGACCCTACAGGAATTCTCAGAAATTGTAACACCATGAGAAGCATGCTTAAGAGGCTTTTCTAACATCAGTGTACACAGACAACATCTGGGTATCTTGCTAAAAGGCAGGCTCTGATTCACGGGGGCTGGGCAGAGCTGGGAATTCAGCATTTCCAGCACACTCTCAGGTCAAACCGAGGCGGCCACTCTGTGGACCAGGCTCTGAGAAGGAAAAGCTAGAGGTTGCTATTGGAGCAGCTGGGAGGAGAATATCTCCCAGCAGAAAGGAATATAAAAAAAGGCAGGCAGCATTCTGAGATGTGGAGGACAAATAAGAATGAGGCACATAGGAGGCAGCTTTGGGGTGGTGGGGGTTGGAGGGAGGCAAAGGTGATATAATGCAGAGGCCCTGCAGAGAGGCGAGGGAAGAAAGAGGTTTGACTGGGATCTATAAGTAAATCCGTATTGCTGGAGTGTGGGATGAGTGGGTGAAAATATCCTAGCTCATAGAGTCGTAGTCAGGATTAAATAAGATCTGTGAAAGCTCCTGACCCACTGCATGCTGTACAGTGGTAGATGGTCCATGAACAGTGGTTTCTCTTCCCTTAAGTGTCCCTTGCATGACATCTCTTACCAATATTATCTACTGTCAACCACCCCAAATGACTCGAACTCTTCTATGTTAAATAAGAAAAGAGCCTGCTCAAAGGCAGCCTCTCAAACAATCTACACACACACACATATACACACACAGAAGAATCGAGACACTTGTCCACATAATTACATAATGAGGGTGGAATGTTTTCTAGATCACTGTCTGAGTCCTTCATTAGCCTTTTAAAATAGACCCAGCTTAATAAAAGGGAATTTGGCTCTTAACAATAGCTCAGCACTCTAGCCTTTGTCTTTTTGGCTCCCAAGCCTGGACACTTGTGTTTGTATCTTTTTCTCAAGTCAGGGGTCTGGCAGAGATCTACATATCATCTTATCTGCAGAGCCAATCCTTTGTTTATAGTTCTTAAGAGGCCTATTGTTTCTGACTCTCCACATTGTAATTTCATCACAGGGCAACAGCTTCAGAAGAGAATACGTAGCTACTCAGGGACCACTTCCTGGCACCAAGGATGACTTCTGGAAAATGGCGTGGGAACAAAATGTTCATAACATTGTCATGGTGACCCAGTGTGTGGAGAAGGGCCGAGTGAGTAAACAATCTCCCTGACTTCCTTGCTTTGCTTTCTATCACCAGGGAGGATTCAACCCTACCGTCAAAAGTTAAACCCTACAAAAGCCAAGGAGGCGTGACATGAAAACACTGTTAGTGAATTTAGCCATCAGTTCATAAAAGCTGTGCTAAGAGTATTGTGGGAAGATGGTGGAGTAGGTAGCTCCAGAAATAAGTCCCTTCACCAGAGCAGCTATTAAAGTGGCAAGAACTGCCTGAATCAACTATTTTCAAACTCCAGAGTCTAGTAGAACACTGTGTAGCATCCAAGGAACAGCAAAGGAAGACGCTGCTAAATTACAGTAAATACCAGTAAATTGTTCTCACCGCCCAGCAGTTACATTGCCCATTACCTATTCTCACAGCAGGCAGTAGTGGGGTATGACCCCTGGCATGGCTTGTTTGGTGCCAGAGAGGGACATAAGAATCCAGTTCCCCAAGATCTAGAGGGACACAATCCCAATTGCTGATCACTGCTTTTGATTAGGGGCCAGCTCTGAGGGCAATCATTGTTCCAACCCACCTCAGGCAAAGACATCGAAGGAGACTTACAGTCAGAAAGCTTCCTCAGAGCTGTGTGGGACAGATGAAGGGCTGCGTTGACTGGGCAAGGGCTGAGTTAAGAAAGTGTGGCTTTGGGGAGCGGTGGGAGAAGCTCCTGTGCACCCTTCCTGGCCCTTCTCTCATTCCCTCAGTTTGGAGCTAGCTTACACCACCTTGTGGGTCCCTGGCCATGTTCCAGTTGGAAAGACTGAGTTGGGAAAGTCCTCTCCAGGGTGTCCTCACTTCCAGAATTTGCCCACCAGACAAAAGTACCTTTAGATAATCAAAGTGGTGTAAGAAACAATTGAGGTGATGTTCTAGTTTACTAGCTGCTGGAATGCAGTATACCAGAAACAGAATGGGTTTTAAAAGGGGGAATTTAATAAGTTGCTAGTTTACAGTTCTAAGGCCGAGAAAATGTTCCAGTTACAACAAGTCTATAGAAATGTCCAATCTAAGGCATCCAGGGAAAGATACCTTAGTTTAACAAGGCTGATGAAGTTCAGGGTTTCTCTCCCAAGTGAGAAGGCACCTGGTGAACACAGAGTTCCTCTTTCATCTGGAAAGGCACATGATGGACATGGCATCATCTGCTAGCTTCTTCTCCTGGCTTCCAGTTTCATGAAGCTCCCTGGGAGGCATTTTCCTTTTTCATCTCCAAAGGTCGCTGGCTTGTGGACTCTCTGCTTCATGGTGTTGCAGCATTCTATGCTCTCTCTGAATCTCCTATTCTCCAAAATGTTTCCTCTTCTACAGGACTCCAGTAAACCAATCAAGACCCACCCAAATGGGGTGGAGACATGTAGGTGTAATCCAGTTTATCAACCATTCTTGATTGAATCACATCTCCAGGGAGATGATCTGATTACAGTTTCAAACATACAGTATTGAATAGGGATTATTCTGCCTTTATGAAATGGGATTTAGATTAAAACATGGCTTTTCTAGGGGACATATATCCTTTTAAACCAGCACAGGTGGGTTCGCTAGGGCAAAGCCTTATCAATTTTAAGAGCTGCTGGAGAGGAAGAAGTTCTGACTCCTGGGAAGTAGAGGGGGCATTCAAATTCCTGTAGACAGGGGCACTCCTAAGGTCACTGACAAGCACAAACCCAGGACAAGACATGGGCCAGAAGGCACAGTGAAGACCCTGCACTTTGCATTCTTCTTGGGCTGAAAGCTGCAAGAAAAAAAGCAACATGTAATATATAGAAGAGCCCCAATTAGATTATGTCCCAATTTATCATCAAAAACCATGGAATCAAGAAAGCAGTTTGTTGAATTACATCAAGTGCTGAAAGAAAACTATTGCCAACCAAGAATTTTACATCTGGTGAGACAGTCTTTCAAAAATAAGGAAGAGATGAAGACATTCTCAGATAAACGAAAGCCAAGGGAGGGAGTTCATCATCACTAGGTCTGCCCTACAAGCTATGTTAAAGGGAGTTCTTCAGACTGAAAGAAAAAGGCACTAGACAGCTGTTCAAAGTGGCATAAAGAAACGAAGACTTCCAGTAAGCATTTGAATAATTATAAATGCCATTGCTATTTTATTTTATTTTTTGGTATGAAACTCTGCTTCTTACTTCCTACAGGCGCAAAAATGAAAATGCATAAAAAGTAACAATAAATCTATGGTTTGGGACATGCAAAGTATGAAGATATAATTTGTAACAATTACATTAAAAGGTGGAGGAACAGAAGGGCATAGGAAAACTGTATGTGTATGCTACTGGAGTCACATTTTGGTATACAATTGTTATACTCTTAAGATGCTAAATTTTAACTTCATGGCGACAACAAGGAAGATGTATGAAAATATATCCAGATATATATATTTTCAGTATGGAAAGAGGGGCTCAATATGGAACAATACAAAAAAATCAAATAAATGTGAAACTAGACATTGACAAAAGAATTGAGTGTCAAAAAAGCTATATGATTTACAAAGACTAAATAACAAAATGGCAGAAGAAAGAATTGCATTATCACTAGTGATTTAAATGTAAATGGATTAAAGTCTACAGTCAATAGACAGAGATTCTGGCAGAATGGATAAAACAGCATGGCCCCATTATATGCTGTTTACAAGAGACTCAGCTTAAATCCAAAGATGTAAGTAGGTTGAAAGTGAAAGGATAGAAAAAAATATGCCATGCAAGGGTAACCAAGAGAGAACTGGAGTAACAAAACTAATATAAGATAAAATCGACTTTTAAAATATATATATTTAGTAAACCCAGTTTATTTGTGTAATATTTTGCAATGTAGCTTACCGAATTGCATTCAATATAATAAAAAGACAAGCACTATCTTGCCATTTTAAAATGGCTTTATATAGAAGGATAATTGTTTCTTAAATGAGTTAACTGCAACTGTATAAATCACTATAAGACTATTTAAAATAGCCATGGATAATTTTTAATAGTTCTTTTAAAGTCTGTAGGTAAATAATTTTTACAATTTACATATTGGTGAAATTCAAATCAGTCTTCTTTAATGTTGAAGCTGAATAGTGTATTTCTGTATTTTTAAGCTTGTACTAATAACAAATCTATAAAAATAAAAATAACTTAAATACACCTCATTACAAAGTTCAAATTTGCAGGCAATTTTTAAATAGCTGTTTTTTAAGACTAACAGTGTCTTAAAATTTTTTTCCAATAGGCTGTTGGCACATAGTAAGTAGTCAAAAACGCTGACTTACAGAAGTGTTTATAGTTGATAGCAGTCCACATTCATTTGTTCCCCATTTTGTGATAAATACATCCCAGTAAAGATAAATATGAGAGTATTTAACATTTTCAAAAAAAGTTGAAGTGTTTAAATGGTATAATTCTCCTTATAGTCAGACCCATATGCCTTTGAAACTCAAAAGAAATTCTTAAAAAATATATAGTATACCGAGATGGCAAGTGTTATATAATCCATATACTATAAAAAAAACTATGAATATTTTTAAAAATTAAAACAAACTTAGACTTGAGTCTAGTTTTTTTTTTTTTTGAAAAGGTTTTATTATATATTTATAATAATAATGATTCCAGACCTATAGATACTGGACTTTTCCTTCACTTTAAAATTAATTTTAACTACTCAGTGTATTTCACTTGGCCAAAATGTCAAGATATTTGTTTAAAAGCAATGATACATATTGGCAAATAAGCCATGTTTTAGAGGAAATATATTCTATTATCGCTTACATAAGGATCTTCTGTCACTTAGTATGTAGATCAGACTTGTATCCTTGTGAGGTAAAACAGTCATTTCAAAATACTGCTATATTATAATAAGTATGGCATTTCCCCCATACTGATTGTACTGAGGGGAAATTTTCCTTGCTGAGATACTAGCATGAGGAATCTATATTCCAAAAACACTAAAGTGAAGAGAAATACAAAATTTTACCAGATGCATGAATAGAGGCACATTAAAGCAACTTTCCAAATATCAGACCCATAAAAGGTATTTCAGGAATAAGCTTGAAATAGGAATACAATCAACCCTTTTCTGATCTCCAGTAATTATAGTGTTCTGAAATTATACCACAATAATTAAAACAACTCTTGTCAACTCATTAAGAAACTCAGAAAATATTTTATATTCTAATAAACAACATAAGTTTTCATGAACATGTGGTTTAAAGAATTTAATTTATGCATATTAAAAGATCAAAGAGGTGGGCGGGCCACAGTGGCTCAGCAGGCAAAGTTCTTGCCTGCCATGCCAGAGACCTGGGTTCGATTCCCGGTGCCTGCCCATGGAAAAATAAATAGATAAATAAAAATAAAAGACCAAAGAGCAAGAAGATTATGTTGTATGATAGAATAGTGAAATCTGCTTTTTAAGTTTACACAATAAAATCAAATTTAATGTTTTGGGTTCCAAATATGATGGTATGTCAATACTCTGAGTTATCAGTGCAATCTAACACATGCATGGACAAGATCACAAGGAAATAATTACATGATCAACCAGAGCATCTGCCTGATTTTGATCTAAGGCTTGAGGTTCATTTCTGGGTCAAGACTGGACCATCTGGATTCTGTGGCTTGGAAGTAGCACCCATAGAGCTGGGAACCCCCATCATCATGAAATTTAGGACTGCAAATTCAGTGAGGTAAAAGCTCTGATACAGGAATTATGGACTAAAAAATCTTCTGCAATTCACTTGTAAGAAATCAGTGTCTAGTTATGGAAGTTAAAAGCCTAGGTGGATAATAACTTGGTTATTAGATCACAGAATTTGTCACCTCATCATATAATCAGTTTCTAATTCTTATCTGGTGGAAAATGACAAGGCAAGTTCTTTTCCTCTTCTCAAGATGTTTCTAAACATAAAGGAGGAGAATTTTTAAAGGTTTTTAGGTGGCAAACTAAAAAATCCTATATTCCTAGGGGAAAAGGTGAACCTGCAGCTAAAAAAAAAAAGAATATTGTAAGTATCAGTTTCTCACGTGTATTTAAAAACTAGTGATAATTCAAAATCACAATCTTAGCTTTGTTATGCATAGGGGTAGCAACCCTTGCCTTGGTCAGGCACTTAAAACTTCATCTATTGAAAATTTCTTCTGTTAAAGTAATCACACAGAATGACTCCATTTTCTAGTGGAGATGAGCCCTAAGGAAATTAAGCTGATGTTGAATAAAATGAATCCTATTTCGATACCAGTTTGACATTCCTTGTTATTCATGTTTCTTATGAATGTCAACTAATTTTCATTTTTTGTACAAGCAGCAAAGAATTAGTTTTAAGGGCCTATAAAACAGTTCATTACAGATCACAAAGTATATTTTTTCCATTTTAATAAAGTATCACTCATGATATATAAAGAGGAAAAAGGAAAAACTAATGGGAATCTTAGAAATAGTGGGGTATATAACTCCCTATCAAATATTGCTTAACAAGTGAATATACCAAGTAGCCATACCTGAATTCACAAATGTGAAATATAGGATGCAGCTTGCTATGTCTGTACTGCATGACCTGCTGTTGACTGATACCACTTCTATTTCCTGCTACTGCAAGGATATGCCATATTTGGTGGCTTGATCTGAGGTAGCTTAGTTGTCCTGAAAAGTACCTTCTGGAACTTTGGAAGTATAGAATAAGAAAGCAAGAAGAGCAATCACATATATCACAATTACGCGGGGTATAAGGTTCTGTATGCTAGGAGCACCGATTCCTTCACTGAGCCAAACCCAGTCAAGAACAGGGATCACTCCGTATCCCAAAACAGAAAACAAAGGTGATAGAATGGAGACTCTGCCTTTGCTGTGTGAGGTAACTGGGATGGATCTGAGCAGAGCCCACTGCCAGGATCATAGCAGGCACTGTGATCAAGTGTACTTGACACCAATCATTATTACAAGAAAATGCATAAAATACTCCTGAGACATAGCAGCCCAATATTCCAGTAGAGATTCCAACGTAAGCTAATGCCACCCATCTTTGACAGTTTTATTCTTACCGATGGCAGGGGGAAAAATGATAGCTTGTAGAGCAAAACATACAGACCAGGAAGCAGAAAAGATAAAACAAATAATAAAATCTTTCCACGAAGCACTTGCTGAAGGTAACACAGATGTCATGTCATATATTCCCAGTGTGCAGAAGAGAAGGAAACCCAGCAAATTATTCTGGATGTTTACCATCTCATTAAATAAAATAAACTTTCGATACACAGCCTGGAGGGTAGGTAGGCCCAGTAGCCATTGGTGATGTACAAATTGTCCTTGAGGGCTAGGGGGTCTGCTTATAGGTGTAGTGATGGATGCTGCCTGGCACCAGCACAGGCGAGCAGTGGTAGGTGCCCAGTTCGATGTAATGCATGCTCCTTAACAGCTTCTGATGCATTCTCTGGCTGCTGCCATACCTGGAGGGTGAGCTCGCCCAGGCCCTGCCTCCCAGGGACAGGGCTTTGTAGCCAGAGTCCCTGTCCTGGAGCCCGAGGACACTGCACAAGGTTTTACCACCCTGCAGCTGTCCAGGCCTAGCTCTGAGAACAGACCAACCACCATCTGGATAAAATTAAAGTAAAAACCTATTACAAGGGACAAAGATGATCATTAAATACTGATAAAGGGGTCAATTCAACAAGAAGATGCAACAATTATAAGTATTTATACATCTGTGGTCTTTTACTATATAAAATATCTTATATAGTAAAATCTAAATTATTATATCTTAGTATTTTCCAAAATATAAAAAGCAAATGTTAACAGATTTGAAGGGAGAAATAAATGGTTCTACATTAATAGTAGGAGGCTTTAATATAGCCTTTCAATAATGGGTAGACCATCTAGAGAGACATTGAATAGGGAAATAGAAGACTTGAATGAAACTCTAAATCAACTAGACCTAACAGATATATATATATATATATAGAACAGCTCACCCAGCACCAACAGAATACACATTCTTCTCGAGTACACATGGATCAGTCTCCATTTGGAGAGATCATATGTTAGGTCACAAAAAAGGCCTCAGTAAATTAAAAAATGTTGAAATCAATATATCATCTTTAACCACAATGGAATGAAGCTAGAAATCACTAACAGGAGGAAGGGAAAATTCATAAATATGTGGAAATTAAACAACATGCTCTTCAACAACAAATGGTTTAAGAAGGAAATCAGAAATGAAATTAGAAAATAACTTGAGGAGAATGAAAAAGAAAATGCAACACACCAAAACCTATAGGATGCAGCAAAGGCAATACTGAAAGGGACATTTATATCTCTGTGTTTACGTTAAAAAAAGAAGACTTCAAATCAGAGACCTAACCTTAAAACTGGAATAACAAAAAAAGAGAAGACCAAATTAAACCCAAAGCAAGTAGAAATGGAGAAAGATCATAGAAGATAAATGAAACAGAGAATTAAAAAAAAAAAAAACCCAATAGAATAAAATAAAGCTGGTTCTTTGAAAAGATCAATAAATTGTTCAAACTTTAGCTAGACTAATGAAGAAAAAGAGGGATAAAACACAAATAACCAAAATCAGAAATGAAAAAGGGGATATTACTACTAACCCTGCTGAAGTTAAAAAGACTATACTTCTACAAACAATTATATGGCAACAAATTAGATAACCTAGGTAAAATGGAAAAATTCCCAGAAACCCACAACCTACTGAACTGACTCAAGAAGAAAGAGAAGACCGCAACAAGCCAATGACTAGTGAAGAAATTGAATTAGTAATCAAAAACCTCCCAACAAAGGAAAGTCCAAGAGCAGATAGCATCACAGGGGGATTTTACCAAACAGTCTAAGAAGAATTAACAACAGTATTGCTGAAACTCTTCCAAAAATTGAAGAGGAGGGAACAATACCTAATTCATTCTACAAGGCCAATATCACCCTCAGACCGAGGCCAGATAAAAATACCACAGGAAAAGAAAATTACAAACCAATATCTCTTATGACTATTGATGCAAAAATCCTCAAGAAAGTACTGGCAAACCAAATCCAAGAGCACAATTAAAAGAATTAGACATGATGATCAAGTGGGATTTATCCCATAAAACCATCTTATGTTGCAAGGGTGGACCAACACAAGAAAATAAATTAGCGTAATGTACCATATTAACAGACTGAAGGGAAAAACCACATGATCACCTCAGTTGACATAGAAAAAGCATTTGATGAAATTCAGCTGTAAATAGAAATGAATTCTGATAGATGCGATGGCATAGATGAGCGTTGAAGGCATGATGTTGAATGAAATAAGCCAAACAAAGGGCATGGTGTAGGATGGAGAATAGGGAGTTAAGGTTTAAAATATACTATTGGAATGATGGAAAAGTTTTGTTAATGGCGGTGATTGTGCACAGCTTAGTGAATGTCATTAAGAGCACTGAATTATATATTTCAACATGGTTAGAGGGGGAAAGTTGAGGATGTATATATGTTACTAGAATAAATTTAAAAAAGAGAGAGGAGAAAAGTTGCAGTAGTAAATTCAGGTGGTGCCAGATTCTCATTCTGGAGCTGAAGTTTCAGTCGAAGTTGTTTCCATTTATGGGCTGGAATAGTCAGAAGTGCCATAGCACAGATAAGAGTACCTGACCACATGTCGACTCCCTTCTTCAGCGTGTGGCTAGGAGACCTTGCCAGAGTCCCTGGACTCAGACCTGCCCCTGCTTTGGAGAAAGAAGAAGTGAGTTTTAGGAAGTGTCTGCAGACACAGAGTAACATAGTTATCTGGAAAACTTAAGCCGAGTTCTTGCAGTATACTTATTTTATTTTATTTTATTTTATTGGCATGGGCAGGCACTGGGAATCGAACCTGGGTCCCTGGCATGGCAGGCAAGAATACTGCTACTGAGCCACCATCACACCACCCTCTTTCAATGTACTTTTAATCTTCTACTTTTAGGTTACTTTGAATATTTGAGAAAATTCTATGTAAAGTGCCAGTGTCTGTACTCAATAAATATCTGTTCACAATCCTCTTTCTCCCACTATCATGCATGTACATGCAAGCGAATCTAAATGCTCTGACTTCTCCAAGGTTGCTTGGCATGTGGCACTTGGTCTAGGTCAGAACAAGCAATGTTAAAATATGAACAAAGGAGGGCCAGGAAGACAATTCCTTCCTCTGCCCTAATGGATCTTTCTTCATAAAGAATAACATATTGTAGGGTATAGTTTATCTGATAGTAGAACTGGGATGCTAAGGAAGTCAACCAAATAACTCAAGCCACATAACACTGTGCCTGAAATGGAAGGTAAATAGATTTAAAGCCTGCGTTTCTTTGCTCCTTGTACAATGTCAGCAGTTGTTCTGTCTCCCTTTCACTTGGAGCTGTAGCCTGACTTCAGCATTGGCCATGAGCCGGTTGTTTCAAAGCAGATGGACAAATTACGTTAGCAGCTGACTCTGGATTCCTAACTCAGAAAGTCTTTTCGAGGAGGGACAGTCCAGGGTCACAGAGGAGTCAGGTTTCCAGAGTGACTTTTTCTCTTTCTACCTTCCTCTAGGTAAAATGTGACCATTACTGGCCAGCAGACCAGGATTCCCTCTACTACGGAGACCTCATCCTGCAGATGGTCTCAGAGTCTGTGCTGCCTGAGTGGACCATCAGGGAGTTTAAGATATGCAGTGTACGTTCATTTGCTTGATTTACAATTAGCTGGGTTTGGAAAGATGGGGACTGGTGGATCCCAATTTTGCTGGATCTTCTCCTGGAATTTCAGTCCATAGCAATTCCTGCATGAGCACAAATGGCAGATTTGAAGGTTTGCCTTCGGCCATTCCTCTTCTTAACCAGCTCTCTGCTCCTACAGGAGGAACAGCTCGATGCACACAGACTCATCCGCCACTTTCACTATACAGTGTGGCCAGACCATGGCGTCCCGGAGACCACCCAGTCCCTGATCCAGTTTGTGAGAACTGTCAGGGACTACATCAACAGAAGCCCCGGGGCTGGGCCTACTGTGGTGCACTGCAGGTACTCAGCAGCCTGAGAGCCAGTAAGATGGCAGCTGTACAGGGCCTGTGCCCAAGAGACTGAAAAAAGGCATAAGCTTGAGGAATCTGGTGAATGGAGGATTTGTCTGGGCCAACAGCCTGCCTACTTCCCAGTAGAATCTGTTACACTCTCTTCCCACTTCCCCTCACCAGCCTCTCTCCTCTTCACTGACTTCTCCTTTTCCACTTTCTTCACCTCCCACCTCTCTCTCACCCTCACTCTCCATCCTCCACTGTATAAATCCCTCTTGCTCTTTTTCCTACTGTACAAAATGGAAAGTCCTTATATGACTTCCGTGTCCTCCATAGTTGGGCCCTATCTCGCCCTCCAGTCCAGGTTCCCAATATCTCCCCTCTCAGGAAGGTTACTGCACAAACTTCTTCTTGCCTCTTGCCATTCTTACCCCCTTGGAATGGCCTCATCTCTCTTCTCCACTGTACAAACCCTATCCATACTTTGAGACTTCAGTTCTAGACCTCCCTCCAGCTGTTGTAGCACTTGCCATCTGTAGTGTCTTTTTGTCTCTTAAATTTCTGTTCTCTTCTGCATTGTTCATGGTTGATTTCTGTAAGTTCATCTTATCTCCCCTACCAGAGTGTAAGCTTCTTGAGTTGAGCCATAGTCATTGCTTCTTCAGAATCCCCTGGGTCACACAGCATAGTGGGGCACAGCGTGACAGAGCTCAGCACAGAAACTCCAGATTTTCTATGTCCTTCTGCCTTGGTCTTATTGGCAGCCTCCCTTCTTGGTCTTGTTTTTTCCCCTTCCTGTTTTTTCCTTTTCCCATCTTCACCTGTGAAACAATACTTTCCCTCTGGCTTTTCAAGATTTCCTTTCAATTAGGAATCTTTACTGGCTTACCCAGTGTGTTGAGGTTGAAAAAAAAGGCCAGGCTGGAAGATGACCCTGAGGCATAGAATACTCTTAGGCAGATCAGAAAGGCTTATTTGCAGACCATCTTGGTGTCAGCTTGCTCTTATGGTTCATTGCCTGACTTGGGACCATTTACTTTATTTGTCTCAGATGGTATGTCCATAAAATTAGCCTAAAAAGCTTTCTCTCTCTCTCTCTCTCTCTCTCTCTCTCTCCCCCTCTGTCTCTGGGGAGCCCAGTGCATTTAGCTAATTAACATTTTCAGTAGAACTCTTGATAGCCCTAACTGAATGGCACTAATAAATAAATAAATCAGAGAAATGTCAAATGCATGCATTATCCCAATCAGCACTGCACCCTAGGAGCCCTGCTTTTGTGTGTTGTTGAAATTCTGATGCTTTTAATAGGATCGTGAGGCTCTCAAGAGCTTCCTGAATTCTGAAGAATGTTGGACATTTCACCCAACACCACTAGAGAACTGTTCTTCATTGTTATATAAACGTGCATCAGAAATCTCCAAATTGTATGCCACTTTGGAGAGCAATTTGGCAATAGCTAAGTGAAGTTGAAAATGTTCAGACCCTATAACCCAGAAGTTCTGCTTCTAGGTATCAACCCTAGAGAAATCTCTACACATGTGCACGATGATGTTCATTGCAACACTGTTTTGAATAGAGAAAAGCTGAAAATGATCAAATTTTCCATCAGGAGGTTATAGTTCGAGTGTTTAAAATAATTTAAATATACATGTAACAATATGGATAAATCTCAAAACACAATTTTGAGCAGAAAGTTTGGTAAAAGAACATGTTGCCATTTTAGTAAATGCTTGAAGCACATAGTTAAATATATTGTTTATGGATTTATGTGTTTGTAGTAAATGTCTAAAAACATGCATGGAAATGAAACATATCCAACTCAGAGAAAAGCTTTCTCCTGGAAAGATGGAACAGGGAGAAAGAAAGGGGAAAGACATGGAGGGCTGGGGCTCTAGGTTTTATTTCTTTGAAAGAGAGTTCATGCGAGAAAGAAATATTTCTATGTTCTCCCATGAATTGGAAGGGAAAGGAAGTATTGTGCCAGAGTCTCTAGTGTAGTCTTGAAAGGCAAAATTAATAAAAGCTCACTCTTCCTTCCCCATCTCTTCCAGTGCCGGGGTGGGTAGGACTGGAACATTTATTGCACTGGATCGAATCCTACAGCAACTAGACTCCAAAGACGCTGTGGACATTTATGGAGCAGTGCACGACCTGAGACTTCACAGGGTTCACATGGTCCAGACCGAGGTAAGAGTTAAACTGAAGGACACAGGACCTGTCACCTCCCCATATCCCACAAGTATCCAAGACTTTATTCTGACAAGGGGAATTAACTAGGACACATTAGGAAGAGAAAGAGATCTGAATATAGATGGTTTCTAGGGCTTGTTATTTTAAAACAAATCTCAGTGACCTTAAGGATGGTGTGTCCCCTTATCTTTATCGAGCTGGTTGCCCATCTTCTGCAGGTGGGTTGGAAGAGAGATGGATTTTTTTTTTAATCAATGCGTTATGCATGGGGAAATGGCCAGGCCTGCCCATCTTGGAGATCATTTTAACAAAGGCTGGTGGCTAAATAGAAGAATTTCAATTTTAAATAAATAAGCAGATTCCAATTTTTTCTCTTCTCCAGTCCACCTCCACCTTCTACCTCTAGAAACACCAAGGGAGTATATGTTGATTGTGAAGGCAGAATGCTTACTCATTGTACATCCCTTTGATATATGCAGGGCATTTTTGAACATTACCTCATGATAGTTTCACAATAACCAGACAATGGAAGTATTTTCCATTTTCCATGCTAGGAAACTAAGGTTCAAAGAGGGATGGGCTTTGCACAAGGCACAGAGCCAAGACATGGCCAAGCTGGCACTTAAACCCCAGTCTAGAGAACTCCAGGCCTTCAACACCAAGCCCACCCTCCATAGTTTCAGGACCAACTCTGTGTCCCATGCTGTGCTCTCTGTGTTCTAAAATAGATGGTAGTGTGTTACTCCCCCATCCCTGGCATAAAAACCTTCCAAGGTTCAAGTTTCCTTATCGTTGTGTTTCCCAAGTTTTATTCCCAAGTGACCTGCAGAATCTTCTATAAAAATACATCCCTATGGTGAAAAAAAGTTGCAAAGTTCCACATGCTAATATATGCCCTATTAGAGTCATAGCATACATGACAGCTGTACAGGTGGCAGGGTCCCCGACACCAGGGTGTCCTGCAGCAAACGCTCCCCTCAAGCTTTGTTGAACCCACTCTTTCCAAAACCAACCTGACCCTGTGTAGCACATAATAATATCTTGCAGAACTCACGTCCCGTAACACATTTTGAAAAACACCAGTGTCATTGCCTTCTCCGTACAGTGTCCACACCCAGCATCCTCTGCCACCACCATTGTCCTGGGCTGGGGGTATTTTCATTGAAGCAATTATGGTACCATATTTTTTTTAATGTTTTGTAATGGAATTTAAAAAAATAAAAAAAAATACAGAGAATAGTATAATGAATTTCTGTGTCATTTCCACCTTCTGTAGTTATCAGTATTCTAAGCTTTTTAAAATCTATATCCTACATATACTTTTCTCCTACCCTTGACTCCAGTGTAGTATTTTAAAGCAAATCCTAATTATCGCATCATTTCATTCTTAAATACCTCTCTGTATATCTTGTACATATAAGGATTCTTTTCAAAAGCACAACCACAATACGGTTATCTCACCTGTCAATTTTAACTGTAATTCCTTAATGGCTTCTACTGTCCAGTCAGTATTTAACTATCCCTAATTATCTCAATGTTGGTTTGAATTAGAAGCCAAACATAGTCCACACGTAGTATTTGACTGATGTATCTTTTAAATCTCTCTGATATATTTTCTATACCATTTACTTGTTAAAGAAAGCAGCTCATAGTCCAATAGGTTTTCTCATATCCTAGATGTGCCGATAGCTCTTTCATCATGGTAACAACGTATTCCTCTAGTCCCCTTAGTTCTTGTCAATTGATCATTAGATCTGGAGATTTGATTAAATTTAGCCTCCATTTTCTACACCTTTCACAGGTGGTGCTGAGTACTTGCTGCTCTGTGGCATCAGGAAGCACATCATGTTGTGTGTCTCTCTTTCAGGGCTGAAAAATGTGACGGTGGGTTCAGGGGGTATCAGCCTGAGCCATTCATTATAACATTCCACATCAACCTTTCACTTAAGCGTCTTAGCAGCCATTCATTTGCTGTCTAGATGTGCTGTTTCTTTAAGGGTTGCAGAATTATATCACAATGTATAATAATTGTTTTCCTTTAGCTTTTTGGAGGGTGGGGGCTTCTTTTCCTTCTCTATATCCTCAATATTTTTTATCTGTTAAATGAATGAATGAACGTCCTGCTGTTATGTTACTAAGAAGTCATCGTCAATGTTTCATTGTTACTTTATTGTCATTCTGACACACTCTAAACAAATTTAATGTGCAATTTGGGGAAGAGGAGGTTATCATGTTGTAAGGAATCTTGAGTCCCGTGTGTATATATGTGTGTATGTGTGTATGTGAGCGTGTGCCGTATTCAGGCTCCCTGGTTATTGTCAGAGCCAATAACTTCATTCACCTACCCAGAACTCTGAAAACACACTTTGGCAAAGAGCAGGCACTCATTATTGTAAATGTCCTTGGCTGACCTTCAGAGCAGGAGAATTCTTCCTCGTTCTCCTTGGGCGTAACTTTTCCTCTGCCCTGTTCTCTCCTCATTCTTCTCCCACCTCTTAGAAGACTCTGTGGCTCGTGCTCCTCGCTTTGCCTTTTCAGTGTTCAGTTTCCCCAGAGTTCCCTCTTCAAGGCCCAGCTCTTCTTTCTCTCAGCCGTCATCTGCATCATGCCTTTCCTTCCCGCGGCTTTGAGAACTCTGAGCATGCTACCAGACAGTCCCGCCAGGAAGCTTCACAGTCATCTCAAACTCAAAAAGCTCAAAACCAAACTCATTATTTTTATTTTTTAAAAAAAGTCCAGAAGCCTGGGTTCGATTCCTGGGGCCTGCCCATGCAAAAAAAAAATAATAATAATAAAATGAATAAATAAATGATCAAAACTAAACAACAACAAAAACACTCCTCCTGCTCCCCGCTCTTCCAGTTTTCGCTCACAGTGCTGCCATCCATCTGTTTTCCTGAGCTAGGGACCTGACTTCTTTTCCCCCAGTTCCGACATCCAACCAGTCACTGTGTCCTATCAGTTCTCCCCAACATTTTTGTCTTTGTCTCAGCCCACTGCCTCTGCCCTTGCTCAGCCCTTTATCAGGTCTCACCTGGCCCATTGCAGTAGCCTCCTACTTTGGCCCTGACAACTATTCATCACTGCTGTCACCACCAAGGTTCCTTCTCTGAATCAGGTCTGACCAGTCAACTCCCTGCATAATAATCCCAGAGAGCTCTCAACTGCATATAGAATGAAGTTCAGACTCTCCTCCGAGTGTGTAAGGCTCCTCACAACCTGACCCCAGCCTGCTTCTCCAGCTCCATATCACAGCACCACCCCACCTTCCTCTGCTATTTTAGGGTCTGCCAAAATTAAGGAAGGTTTCTCTTCCTGGTCCAGAATCAACTTTGAATCTTTTGATTATTTTGAAATAAAAATTGCAGTAAGATAGAAATGATCCCTCTCCCTGTTTTCTCTATCAAACAAAATGCCAAACAATGTTAAGATATGACTTTCTTGCTTTAAATCCCTTCCCGAGATGGGCTGCTTCTACAGTCTGAGAAGTCCCGGACTCCAGCGCTCGCCTGGCTCATTTAGTAATAGGCGGAATGCGGAAAGGAAGGTCCCCTAAGGATGACTGTTTTAGCAAAGGAAGATGGATGTTCTGACCACTTGAATTACTTTTCTGGGTCCATGCCAACAAACTACCTTAGCTTTCTTCTACCTGATTTGGGATACAAAAAAAAAAAAAATGCTGTTCTGCACAATTTTTGATAAATATATCAAAGAACAAAGATGTCTACATAAGAAGGCTTTTGGCAGGGGACTTGCTGGTGTACCCATCCCCTTTTAGCTTCCCTCGGGGCAAGTTTATGGCCTGGCGGTGAGAGGGGCATGCAGAGGCAGGCAGCAGCTTGTTAAAGAACAGTAGTTTTCAGTCATGGTCTGTTGACAGTATCTGCTTCCCATGAGAAGGATACACTGTGATATTGTGGGCGAAGAATCTCAGGTCCCATTTAAGAGACTGGCCTGGGGCTTTACTGTGACCCACATGCCCTACATTTCAGCTTCACTCGATTTCTCAGTACAGCCTCGCTAGATTCTAGAATATATGTACACTTCTATATTATATCCATCACTTGGAATGTTCTGTTTAATTACTCAAATTCTTACGTATGTCACCTTTTCTCTCTCTAACTTGATACTTTTCCCTTCTCCTAAAGAGAACTTGATTGCTTCCTTTTCTGAATGAAGCTTGATACACAATTCTACCTGATTTTTATCATATATAGGTATTTGTCACATATTTGTACACTCAGAGACTATGAAAAACTATAGATATAATAGTATAAATATCTAATAATATATAATACCATATATAATACTGTAAATATTGGTGGCATTGAATGGAACTGAATGTGTCAGCAACAAGCAGGGCTTCACCAGTTAGCTGGATAGAGCAAAGAGTGATCTGAGGTTCATCTGAGGCTTTGTCTTCTTTTCATTAAGAGTAAAATGGGAAATATATTAATTATCTAAAGGTTTTTGTGGTAATTATTCTAGAAGGGAAATTCTGCTGGGAAAAGAAGAATTTATACTTAAGACAAGGAAAATTAATGGGTATTAACTAGTTTCAAAGCCCATGGTGGATCATTGTTGAAGTATGTATTAATAGGCCATAACACAGCTTACCTGTAAGGTCCCAAAGTAATTTAATATCCCGAAGAGAACTGAAAATATGAATTATGCTTGGGATGGGAGGAAATAAGTAGGTTTCCATCTATAATTTGGCCATCATTTTCAAGACAGCAAAAAGAGATTGCATGCTAACCATTTTCAATATAGCAGCCTCCTTGAATTTTCAAGGATAAGGTGGATAAAACACAAGTGAGTAGGATCTGTGAACAGAAATGCAGAGAATAGTTATTAGTATTAATGGAGATGTTGCTTATGATTGTTTTTAAAAATGCCCTAATCTAATGAAGTTCCAGCTGTAGATTACCAGGTCTGGCTTTCAATCATGGACAATTCCTGGTACCAATTCACCATAAAAATAAGAACTTGTCCACTTTTAAATATCATTGATGAGGGAAATCTTAAGGTCTTACTTTGTATCTCAAACTCTTAAAATAATCCAGGACTGACCACGTTGACCACCTGAAACATTGGGTCCAGAAATTTTTTTCAGCATCCTTCTAACTGACAAGCACCGCAGCATCTCATACACTGAAAATTTCATTTTCAGTGGATATAGGATGTTACCTGTAGAAGGAATCTTAGTCTCTTTGTTTTATAAATGGGGAAACAGAGATCCCACGAAGCTTTGTGATTCACCCTGAGCCAACTGGAGGCAGCCTTGCTCATATGGTCTCGTTTCCCCCACCTTCACTGCCTGCGTTCTATGTCCTTAAGGGGAGCCCATGTCCAAGCACTGAGGTCCAAGAACCATCCATTCCCTAATTAATGAGCTCAGTTGGTAGGAAGGAGGGTGGCCCAATGTTGGCTGCCTGTGACTGATACTTTGTTATCATTGGAGGTCTTTGTGGTGTCTTGATGGTCACCAAGACACTGACTCTTCTGTATTTGTTTATTTTTCAAAATAGCTTGGACACAATTTCTGACATGTGGGTAACCCACTGAAAATCTGTGCAGTCCAGCAACGTCTTGAGCATCCTCCATGTGTCAGACTCAAATGCCAGGAGAACCAAGCTGATGAGACACTGCCCTTGTACTCAAAGAACGAACAGTTCAAAGGAGACTCTTGTACACACCTTTTATTTACTACATGCCCAAAAGAAAAAGCTCAAAACAGAAGAATGTGCAGTGAAATTGTTTTCTCATTCAATAATTCAATGAAATTAGAATTCATCTAAGAAAAGCTAGAATAGTAAAAAAGGAAATAAACACACCAAGGATCAAATCTTAGGGCCCTGTTTTCTAGGGCTGTGTGACCTTGTAGAAGTTCCTTACCCTCTGAGTCTTAGTTTATAAGGATCATCATATCTACTTCAAAAGGTTGTTGAAATAATTACATGAGATAATTTATGTAAAATACACAGCAAAGTGTTTGACATTTATTCTTTTCAATAAATATTTGTGGAGGACTTACTTCATGTCACGCTTAACTCTAGAAACTCATAGAACATACTCTATAAATATGCATGCATGTAAAAAAAAAGCGAATAACAGCATCCTCAGTCCATTATTATTCTCTTTTCAGTGGCAATAAAAATCAGTCACTCTTTATACTAAAGACATTAAGTGAAGGGATGATCAAGAAATCTGCTAACTTTATAGAATCCTATCACTGTTGATGTTTTGTGAGAGTTGCTCATCTTTCTTATGCTTTTCGTCCCTGTGACATGTTTTCTGCTTTTTCATAGTGTCAGTATGTGTACCTACACCAGTGTGTAAGAGATGTCCTCAGAGCAAGGAAGCTACGGAGTGAACAAGAAAATCCCTTATTTCCAATCTATGAAAATGTGAATCCAGAGTATCATAGAGGTAGGAGTTAATGTCATTGACTTTTAAATTCATTTACAAAGATATCATCAGTCTGGAAACCATGAACAATTTAAAGTGCTTCCAACATGCACTGCTCATTTCTTTTACCCAGAGATTAAGGCCGCACAAAGAGCATGAAAAAGCCTGAGGGGTAGAGGGGAGAGGGCAGGAGGACCACTGTAGGCTCCCACTGTAGGGCCCTGATTTCACATGGTATCTTTTTCTGCCCGCCTAGAATGTCCTCTATTAAGGGCTTCTCTTCATATGTAGCAATAATATTTAATGATAATTATTTTATTTTATTTTTTGTATGCTGTATGACGGAGTTCACATCTCATTCTTTTTCCACATGAGTTCCCGTTATTGCAGCACCGTTTGTTGAATTTTTGTTTGTTTGGGAAGTGCATGGGCCAAGAGTCAAACCTGGGTGTCTTGCATGGCAGGCGAGAATTCCACCACTAAACTACCCCACCCCCGATAATTATTTATATTTAATATTTCTTTTCTAAGTGATAAGCTTCATTGGTGGGGAGGATGCTGTGAAATCACAAGTGGGAGCTCAAATTGTAAAAGTCCTTTGAAGATTTGCATCAAGGTCCTTGATGTGTTCTTTACTTGTGACCCAGTATTTCTACCACCCTTCTAAGCAGTGAAGAATCCGTATGCATGAAGATTTTCACAGCTAAAAATTTTAGTTGAAAAAAAACCCAAGTGATTAACAATTGAGGAGTAAGTATGCCTTGATGCATTCACTCACTAGAATATGATGCAGTCATTAAGAATGATATTTTTGAAGAGATTTTAGTAACATGGATATGCTTATTCGACAAGTAAGAAAAGCAGGATATAAAACCAACACAAATAATGCATAGGGGGAGAAAAAGACTGGAAGAAGATATACCCAAAATAATAACAAATTTCTCTAAGCAATAGAAAAATGTGACTTTTTTCTTCTATTTTGATGTATATTTTTTTAAATGAGCATATGTCATAAAATTTTTACTGATTTTTTAAATTCAGAAAATCAGTCAAAAATCACGAACTTTACAAGGCATTACTTTCATCAAACAAAAAGTACTTGACAAGAAAAGAGTCCTCATGATTTTTCCCACTCTGAGACCTGATTTATCAGATAGGCTAAATGAAAATTTGAAGGCACATTGCCTTAGTTGTATAATACTGCATAAAAAACCACCCCCAAAACTTACCAGCGTCAACCAACAAACCTTCGTGATCTGCCAGTTTCTGTCGGTCAGGAAGTAGGGGGGACTTACCTGGGGGCTCCTGGTCCAGTCCGGCCTGGGAAAGGTGGACCAGGGCTGGAGGAGTCACTTCAAGATAGTTCACGCACATGGCTTCTGGCAGGTTTTCAGTTCCCTGCCACATGGGCTGGTAGGTATCTATAATCAAGTATTGTTCTCAATGAAAGGTTTATTTCAGAGCTGTTTTATCTCTGTTTCTGATTGATCTTCAATTGGCTGTGTCTTCTAACATTTTATGTAGTTTTCTGCACTCTCTATACCAACCCACCTAGCCAGTTTGTTCAATAGTTAATAATCTGTAAAGCACAAATGCATGCGAGAGCTGTCACTTAAAGGAGTCCTTTGTAAACCAGATAATCCTTTGTTATTGTAAATAATTACTCCCTAATTTATCTGTATAGTAACTTAAGGTTTTCACATGTCAGTTTCTTCAAGAAGTTCCAGGATGGAGAGGGATATGGGGATCTTGGGGAGTTCTTTGTCTTATTGTGATTAGTTTGAGAGTCTTCAGAGTAATCCTGGATGTTCTGAAGGAAGCTAACTATGATGTAGAAAAACAAAATAACCACCTGGAGTCTGAATGTTAGGATTCAGGTCCTAGCTCTGGAACTGACTAGCATTAACAAGCTGTGCAACTAGAATAAATCCCTCTGCCTCTCTTGTCGTGTGGCCTTACCTGTAAAACCAGGGCCGATAGGCTAGAAACACAAGTTCCTTCCCACGCGAGATCAGTGCTTCCAGATGAAATGACCTGGCCCCCACAGGCGTGGTGGCTTTTTATTGAGCTTTAGTCATTTCTGGTAGTCTTTTCCATTTGTAATTTTCTTAAACAGAGCAAACAATTATGACATATCCTGCTACAGTCTCTGATTACGATGTCCTTCTTTTCAGATGCAGTCTATTCAAGGCATTAAGAATGTACTCGAAGATCTTCTGGATAAAAACTATTCATTGTGCGATTTTTTTTAAAAAACTTGCTTCATGCCGTAGAGAGGTGCCAGCTACTTCTGTTGATACTATGTATAATTTATTAATCTGGAAATGTTAAAAGAATTTATGTAATTTAAAGGTAACAGATATTGTACATAGTTGTATTTTGTAGTTTCTGCTGTAAATATGTATTTTATCATAATGTTTAATATTAAGCTTTATATAATACTATTTTTTCCACACTAAAGTGTTCATAGATTGATCTACGTAAACGAATAGCCTGTATAACAGGACTACTGGTGAAATGTATTTGAAAGTGGTTGCAGAGGCAATCCTTTGGGCCATGTTTTTCTTTACCTGTTTTGATAGCCACTGGACAGGATAAAGAACTGGGCTGGAGAGAGAGTATAGTGTCGCTGGCTTTGTTGCACTGCTTTCCTATGAATCTCAGATCCAAAGATGATTCAGATGCTGTTTGGACGTAAATAGCAGTCAAAAAGGGATTAAGCAGCATCAAGGCTGAACAAGGTAGTTTACCTAAACTAGTTACTCTCTCCCATTCCTCCTGCCAAGGGTTCAGGACAAAGTGGTCAGCTCAGTGGTTGTGTAACTTGCAGTGCAAGCTCAAGCTGTAGGGCTGAGGGCTCTGATAGAGTATGATCCAAACAGAAGTGATGAATCCCTGCTGTTAGGAAGGTAAGCTCCACCCCTTACTGAAAACACAATCAGCATGCAAAGCACCATCCATAGTGTTTGCAGACTACTTCACCGCATTTGTAGTGTAGAATGCAAACATGCATACCCATTGTATAATGTGTGAGTTGATTTATGTATACATACTGCTCTTTATCTCATTACCAGTGAGGTGCCTTCCTGGAAAAGTCAAATTTATGCCAGTCATGCTTGGTTCTCCCATTAAAATATGATTATGCTGGCAGATTATGTTCCTGGTCAAAGGATATAATACCAACATTTTTAAATAGAAATGATCACAAAGCATATATAGTCAATGGTGTTTAGTGTAAAATGTTCCAAAAGAGTTTTTTAGTAAATCAATGAGGTCAAAATGGCAGTCATCTAATGTATTTAATATAATAAACACTACACACTCTACCACTTTTACCTTCAACACCTGTGACTTATTTTGATTATGAAAGATTTCAGTGAGTCAGAAAGTAGGCATTACTTTCCTTTTCTGAGTTCCTGTCTGCAGAAAATTTGAAAATCATCTCTTTGGAATCCTCAGGACTACCTGAGAAAATTAGCTGGGAAAATCTGCTTTTTTTTTTTCTCACTACATACTTCTCTGTAATAAACTTAGGAGTTAGAGGTCAAGTTTTTGCTTTTTTTTTTATCTGTAAAAATTTTAAGTCCATTAAGTAATGTAATGGGTATAACTAGCATAGTAATTGAAAATCATTAAATACACCTAAAATAGTTACTTATAGTTATGTAAATCTACACCCAAATTGAAAAAAATTTCCAAGGCTGCTTGAAGTTTATGAAAACTGGTAAACAATACTTTATAAGGAGTGAAGGTAAAGAGTTATAAGAGAATTCTAAGTTCTCAATGCCCTTATGCCCTTATGAAATGACATTGTTTTGCTTTGAATCTCTATCAGGGAACTAGGTGATCTTCAAGAAGTGAAAAGACACAGCATATGTGTAAGTGAGGTAGATGGAGAAGATAGAGGCTAGAGATTTATGAGTGTTAGTTTGCTAATGTTGCCGGAAATGCAACATACCATAAGTGGGTTGGCTTTTATAAAGGCAGTTTATTAAGTTACAGGTTTACAGTTCTAAGATCATAAAAATGTCAGCAGTAAGGCAGCCAGAGAAAGATACCTTGACTCAAGAAAGCCCATCTGGGCAGGCACAGGGTTGGCATCTGCTGGCTCTTTGGTTTCTAGTTTCAAACAGCATCCCTGAGGGCATTTTCTTTCTGCTCTCCAAACATCTCTGTCTGGGTCAGCTCTGAGCTTTATCCAAAATGGTTCCCTCTTAAAGGCCTCCAGTAAGTGGATTAAGAGGCTCCCTGAAAACCACCTAATCAAAAGGTCCCACCCACAAGTGGGTGGGTCACATCTTCATGGAAACAACTTAATAAAAAATATCCCACCCCACAACGTTGTATCAGGATTAAAGAACATGGTTTCTCTGGGGTAAAACAGTTTCAAACTGGCACAATGAGGTGTCACATCTATTAGGAATAACTTTTCCTACATCAAAAAGAAGAAGCAAAACAACTTAAAACTTCAGAAAATTTTTAATAAGTGCTACAGCCTGCTAGATTCTTTGCCAGAAACTATACATTTCCAATCACATAAAGAGACACCCTCACAAAAATAAAGTTTAAGGTTATTGTTAGTAAATCAATTAAACTTAGAAAGAGGACCTAATGAAGGCAGCAAGATCACTGAGCCAGTCCGGAACAGTGGTAGCAAGTGTTGATGCCGTGTGCATGTAGAGACAGTGTATCTAGAATAGAGAGCAATTCATTGCACAAACTGGGCATTTAAACCACAAAAAACTATGCATCTGTGACAGTAAATAACACTCAACACTCACATACCCTGACAATGTCTGGGTTGGAATCAGAATTACGGAAATGGATATGCCAAGAGAAAATGTACTCTCTTTTTAGTCTAATCCAGAAAATATTTATTTCTACTCTATCCTTGTCTAATTTTAAATCTCCTTAGCAACAAATATTTCACTATTTCCCTTGGAAAAACTAAATGCATAATCTAGTTGATCTATTTATTAAATTGAGGGGGGGGGTTTCCATGACATTCCGCCCAATTGGGTTTATTTTGATTTAATCCCATCATGTGTTAAACACTCTATTTCCTATCTTAGTGGGCATCCTGTCTATGCACCTGTGTGGTACACTTTACTCATGAAGGCATCAAAGTGCTTTTGAGCCATCAAATGTTAGGAGAGCCCCATCTTGCATCTTAATTATTTATGCAAGCTTTTTAATAACTAGCTCCTTAATGTCTTCTGATTAAATCCATTTCTTATTATTTATTCTGTTATTCTCTGAATAGTAGCCCATTTTTCCAGTTCTTGAATCAGGTATTTCAAAGACTTGCCACCTTGTCATGACTTGCACATACTTGTCCAAAGTAACTCACCATCCCTTAACACTTCTGAGTCCCTCTGTTTCCCTACTTGCCCCTCTTCTCCCTATTGAATATGCTTTCTCAGTAAAATGTGATTTTATTTTCTGTTCACCTCCCCTCCTTATACCTATTGGTATAATTTCAGTCTTTTCAGGCCCCACAGTACACAAGATGACCATGATTAAGTACTAAAATGGCCACAGCACATAGGTACTTGGGGGGTAATTTTACTTGCAAGGGTCTGTAATTAATTTTGTAATTAGCTCTTGGAAGAAAGCCAAAAAGACATGAGAAAATAATATGCAACCATTAAGCAGATTTCCAGCAATTCAAAAATAGACCTCACACATTACACTTCACACTCTGATTCTCGTTCCTTGGTCTCTAAGGATCCAGTTTCTTATATTAAACGCTCTCCTTTCTTTTTTGCAATAAAACTCTTAACCATATACTGAATTCTCATTCACTTAGCTTTCTGGGAATTTTCTGAGGGCGGAATCCTGAAATCATAAACCTGCCACATTGGTATGGCAGTGAACACTAGGATTTGAGCCCCAATTCTAGGGCCTTATTAGAAAGGGTTCTAATTCATACATGTGACCAGACCAAACCTGATCTGTCAAAAACAATAGGTAATAAGCTTGTTTGGGGTAGTGGTTCAAGAGCTTTTCTGATTCCATTTCATTGAGGTATCTAAAATAATTGATCCACCAAGACCAGTGGCAAGAAGAAATGACTGATCTTCTCCAAAGCCGCAGTGAACAAAACCTCAATCCTAACTTAAAGAACCAAAGGCCATATCAGCCCAAATGCCCTGTTAAGTTACTGAATATATTTAACCTGAGGTTTAGAATCACATTAAATATTCAAAGAATGCTTCATATTGAAGGAAAATTTGTACCTGATGGTAGAAAGCAAAGGGAAAATGTTTGAAAAGGAGGATCTAACCAGAACACCATCAAGAAGAGAGAACGGCATCCCTTGTGTGTCTAGACTGTTCTTTGAAAATATTGCCATAGGTTTCTATTAGGATGTATAGCCCTTTGGGGGATTCATTTGGAACTATGTCGACCAGACAATTAAGCTGATCAAGAAATTCAACCTATTCAGCTGATTTTGTCAATTCTCCAGGTGTTGACTAAATTTATGGAGTTTGGCATTCCGGAGTCACGCACAGCCTAAGAATTCTCTTAGTGGACAATGCCTTTGAAAATGGCCATTTTAGCTAAATTACAGGGTAGCATTTAATGCAGCTATGGTAATAGCAAAAATCTGTTCTGCTCTAAAAATGTTTCTAGCAATGGAAATATTCCTGGCTAAAAGATACTCTTGTCTTGTAGAGAGGCTCCCTGGGAAAATGTATGCAACAGAAACACGTTTTATTTTTTTAAAGATTCTTTGTAGCGATGCATTCATTAAATAAGATGATTATTGATGAATGCTCCTAAAATAGGGATTACTTAATAAAATGCCCATTAACAGTTCTAGCAAAGGTTATTTTTATTACCCATCAGCTAGTGCCCATGATCTTATATGATACCAAAATAAGTTATGCAAAACTGTGAATAATGTCAGACAAATGTGATTTGTCCCCTCCAGAATGCTCATAAGAAGAATTAGTCATGACTATTCTCTGCCTTAAGTAATTTCTTTTAAGAAATACTGTTCTTACCCTAAAAGCATGCTTTCTGTTATGTTTGAGGTATTGTGTTTTAATAGCTATGTGTATAGATAAGCAGCATCCTATTAAGAAAGGAGCATGTGCATTATGGCTTTGAGTTTGTAGCAGGGTTGGACAGTGTTCTGTCCACAAGCTAATGGGAGAGTCTGTATCCGCTTCATGGAATTTCCTAGTCTCAGTCATATTGACAAGACAGTGCACCAATGTTCTTACTTGAAGAGTACTTCAAGACCTCTGGTCTTCCACATGGGACTCATCAGGCTTGTAAGTTTATCAAGAACAAGAACCAAATCTTTTAATAGCTTTACTACTCCTACCTTGCACAGTTCAAGACATTCAACATACACTTTTGAATGGATATTGTTCCTTGCCTAATATTTTGGAGGATAAGTAGTCAATATCCAAAAATACTATTACCCATGGTGGTTCATTGACTGTTTCTTAATTTGTGTGAAGCTTAAATAAATAATATAAACAAATTCAGCAACTGAACTTATTATGTTCTATAATAGAGCACTTTTATAATGTCATTTATTCTTTTTCTGCAAATCTGGTTATTTAAAATGGCAGTAGATGATCTATTTCTTTCACACTATAGGATCTTCAATATTAGTGTTTCTAACCAACTCTATTTGAACAGAGAACTTCATCAGTCCTTCTATTTAAATTATGTATTTGTTTAATATATTTTCATATTTGTAACTGTGGTCAATAAATAAATATATAGTAACTTACATACTTTCTATGTACAGGATTAAAACTGCTGCTTGTTGATGGAAAATGTCCTGTCTTATATTTGCCTGCTGCTCATTTATCAGTTTTGTCATCCTTCTGCCCAGCAGAAGGTCAGAAGTGACTGCTTTTAAATGGGAAAATCTTCCAGGGCATTATCTTGACGAACACAGTTGTCTTAACCTTTCTTCCTGAGTGCTGAGTTGGTTGCCTCGGGTGCTGTGTACATCTAATAGGCCCTCCAGTCAATTGTCTCCAACGAATTCTTGTTTTCAGTTCTTTTAGTTCATTAGTAACCCAAATGTCATCTGTAACCAACAGCCTGGTACGTTCGCAGAGGTGCTGCCCCCACTGGGTAACCACAACCCCTTCAAAGGCACTTCACACCTTAGTGGACAGTGTGACATTTGGTAAAGAGCTGCTGTGTCTGTTCCAGAATTATGATTTTGCCCTTTGTCTTCTTCATATGTCAGTTGAAAGATCAGTGTCCTTCTCAACTCCAGTATTTCATTTGTCTACAACCTACTCATAGAAACAATTTTTTTTAATGGACAATAGTAGGTTCAAGTATAAAACCCTTAAATTAAGCAATCCTTCTTTATAAAACAACATTTGAGGATTTAAATCATTAGATTAACAAAATAATTTAACCTAGGAAACTGGGCTTTTTTTTCCCCTCAAAGTAACTCTTTGTTGGCTGAAATTCACTCCTAAAGAAAAAGAATATTACTATTTGAACTAATATTTAGTAATTTTGCTGATACACTTTCCACAATCATAAATATGTTGTGGGAAGGGCTACCTTAGGAATTGGCATTGAAGGAAACTATGACTCAAGTATAAAAGTGATACAGCAAAATTAGGGCAATGCTGGAATCAAGCATGTCCTTTCAATTGCAGGGGAGAACTTTTCTATACATAAATACAGGCAAATGAGAAAACTGTCTAGAAGCCAATGGATTCAAAGGCCATCTCCCCCACTGAAACAATTTTCAGTGGACTTTTCAACATTTTGCATGATTATTCCTTTTTATTTTTCAGTCTCATATGTCTGGATATAATCCATTGGCTAAATAAATCACAGACTATATTTTAAAGTCAGAGCTTAGTAAAAGCCATCACAATTTTAAAGCTGAAGTAATATTGAAAAGAAAAGAAGTGCATGATGTTCTAACATAATGCTATTATAAAATTCATTAAAAGTGAATTAAATCAAACCATCTACATCCAGAAGAGGTACTACAGCTGGATTTGGGGAAAACTAGCAAGGCTTTGGATTTCTCCTATAAAATGAGCATTCATGAGAGAAGGATTAAAATTAACCAGTAGTCTTCAGACCTGAGCAGTTGAGAAAAACGTGCAGGGATGGTTCTACATAAGTGGAGTTAAAAATTCACCTCCTTACCAAAAGGGGTGACAAACCCAAAAGCCCTACTCATTAAAATATCTCCCCAGCCCAGTAGCTTGCAAAGAAAGTTTAACTGTTATAGTAGGGAATTATTGAAGCATGCCTTTTTCCTGGGCTTTTTTTTTTAATAATTCAAGAAACTTCGTAAAACTATCTTCATGTAAAATTACTTTTCTTTTTGCTTTTGGAGCTCCTGACCCCATGAATCTATGTAAGTTTTTGAGAAGTAACTAAAAATAGAATATGTTTCCTGTCTCTACCACCCTGCTGCAAGCTGTTGGTGCCAGGAAGGTTCTGTATCTTACATCTTGCCAAGGAGCTAAGGTAAAATGCATACATACAGGGTGGTGTGACGGTGGCTCAGGGGCAGAGTTCACGCCTGGCATGCCAGAGACCCAGTTTCAATTCCCGGTGCCTCCCCACCCAAATAATTCATACATACATATATACTAACACACATAAAAGCAAGCAGTTAAAAAAAAAAAAGGCTGACAATACAACTATAGAAACAAAAGTCATTAAAAGAAAAATTCAGAAGCCAGAAAACATTATTTTCGAGGGTGGAAAGTACTGCCCAAGTCTAACCTCTAATTAGATAATACTATTTTGAAAAATGTGCACATTTTATGTTATATTTTATTTCTAAAGTACTTTCCAATGACTGCTGACTCAGTTTTATCCCAAGATGATAGGCATTCTTGTCTCATCCTTGACAGATGTCTGAGGAAGGAAGAAGCTTATCTACCTGTAAAAGATAAATCAGCAACAAATAAAGGCAAACCTATATGGTACATGAAATAAGATGAATGATCCTGCTTTGGTGGTCATGACTTGGTAGAAGACTGTGAAGAGAAGGAAAGTAGGGAGTATAATTAAAGAGCTAGAATCTGAAGGAGCTATTGGGAGCCTTACTAGTAACAGAGGATTTTCATATTCAACCTATGAGAAAGATATTCCAAGTCCTGTTTAAAATGCTGCAATAGAGACCACATATTTAATCTCTAAGATGGTCATTAAAAGTTGTCACATTTAAACTGGCATTTCTAAATTCTGAGACACTGAGCTATTTGTATATAGCCTGATTGTTTCCTGAAGCTTCAGGTATTTATGTGACACCTGAGGACAGAGTTAGAGTGCTGAATCTCTGAAAGTCGGCCTTACCCCATTCAGTAACTTCTAAAAAAACTGAAAAAGTGATCAGATTTTGTTCAGAGATATGAGTGAAGCCAATCTGGATAGGACAAAGGTAAATCAGAATACTGGGTAAAGGATGATATGGCCCTTCTTTTCAAACTTCAACCTTTCTGTGCAAGGCCAAAGGGAGCGATGTTTATTTGCTACAAAATTTATATTTTGTGTAGTACATTATCCAATTTAACTTGTGTAGTCAGTTTACTTGAACACCATAATTACACAGAATCAAATAGGGCATGAAATCTTATTGGTTTGTACAGGTTAGTGTGATGCTCATATAAATACCAGATTAATTTGGACAGATAATAAAAATATATTTGCAAATTCCCCTTGGGGATCTGGGGAGAAAGGAGGAAATATTCAACTTTCCCATCTGGGGTATTCCTGATATTCTGGCAAGCAGTGGGGACAACCAATTCAATAGGCTGAGCCCTTTATCTTAGGGCCTGCCCCTATGAAGCTCATTCTTGCAAAGGAGAGGCTGAGCCTACTGAGAATTATGCCTAAGAGTCATCCCTCGCAGAGAACCTCTTTTGTTGCTCTAAGCCAACTTGGCACATAAACTCACTGCCTGCCCCACTACGTGGGACATGACTCCCAGGACTGTAAATCTCCCTGCAATGTAGGACCTGACTCCCAGGGATGAGCCAGAACCTAGCATCATTGGAATGAGAAAGCCTTCTTGACCAAAAGGGGGAAGAGAGAAATGAGACAAAATAAAGTCACAGTGGCTGAGAGATTTCAAATAGAATAGTGAGGTTATCCTGGAGGTTATTCTTATGCATTATAGATGTCCTTTTTAGTTTATGGTGTATTGGAGTGGCTAGAGGGAAGTACCTGAAACTGTTGAACTGTGTTCCAGCAGCCTTGATTCTTGAAGAAGGCTGTATAACAATATGGCTTTTACAACGTGACTGTGTGATTGTGAAAACCTTGTGTCTGATGTTCTTTTTAACCAGGATATGGACAGATGAGTAGAAAAAAAATGATTAAAAAATGAATGAATAATAGGGTGAGTTAAAGAGTAAAAATTAGATTAAAATACTGTGGGTTGATGAGAGGGAGGGGTATGGGGTATGAGATGTATGAGCTCTTTTCTGTTTGTTTTCTGGAGGATGCAAATATTCTAAAAATGATCATGGTGGGGAATGCACAGTTATGTGATGATGTTGTGAGCCATTGATTGTATGATATGGTTGAACTGTATGTGTGTGGATATTTCTCTATAAAAATATTTTATAGGGGGTGCAAGAGTAGTTCAGTGGTAGAATTCTTGCCTGCCATGCAGGAGACCTAGGTTGGATCCCTGGCCCATGCACTTCCCAAAAACGAACAACAACAACAACAACAACAAAAAATTCACAAATGGTACTGCAATAATGGGATAAAAAGAATGAAATGTGACACTGCCATACAGCATACAATATATATATATATTATTTAAAAGTTATCACATTTAGACAGGGCTTTTTACTTTTAAAAAGTATAAAAGGTTATTGCCTTATCGGGTGTCTTCAACTGCCATATACTACAAATCAGTGAATATCCCCACTTCACAGCTAAGGAAATAAAGGCACAGAAAAGACCAGGGATTTGCCCAAAATTTAGCAGAATAATAGGAACAAAAATAGGAACAATGGCTAATGCGAATTGTGCACTACCTGTGTAAACACCTAATTTAACTCTTTTCCCTTCTCTTGCTATTATCCCTATTTTGGAGATAAGGAAACAAGTTTAAAGAAACGAAGTAACTTGCCTGAGACTACACATTACCAAACCCAGGGTTACTATGTAGATTATTCTTACTTCAAAACGTAACCTCCTAATCTCTAGCCAATGCATGTCAAACTGTGGTTTCTAGACTAGCCTCATCAGCATAACATTGTGTGTTCATTTGCTAAACTGCCAGAAGGCGATATACCAGAACTGTTATGGCTTTTAAAAAGAAGAATTTAACAAGTTACAAGCTTACAGTTCTAAGGAGGTGAGAGTGTCCAAATTAAGGCACCAAGAGGAGGTTATCTTCACTCAAGGAAGCCCAACTGGTCGGGAACTCCTCTGTCAGCTGGGAAGTCACGTTGCTGGCATCTGCTGGTCCCTTCCTCCTGGGCTCCATTGCTTTCAGCCTCTGTTCCTGTGGGGTGTCCTCACTTTACCTCTCCAGGGCTTGGCTTTCATCTCTTGGCTTTTCAGGTTCTGACCTGCTTAACATCTCATGTTGATGTCTGCTGGGCTCCAAGCATCTCCAAATTTCCACGTCTCTGTTCTCTGAAGCAACTGTTCAGAGAAGCGTCTTCTCTCTCTGTTGGCTCTGAGGCTTCTGTCATTTCTTAGGCTCTGTCATTTCTCCAAAATGTTCCCTCTTTTAAAGGATTCCAGTAAGCTAATAAACTCCCACCTGGAATGGGTGGAATCACATCTCCATCTAATCAAAGGTCACACCTAGAATTGGGTGGACCACATCTCCGTGAAGACAATCCAACCAAGTTTCCAAACTACAGTGCTGAACAGATTAAAAGAAATGGCTGCCCCCACCGACCGCATCAGGATTAAAACATGGCTTTTCTTGGGTACATAATACTTTCAAACCAGCACACATGGCATTTGCTAGAAATGCAAATTCTCAGGCCCTACCTTAGTCCTACTGATCTAAAAACTCTGGGAATGGGTCTCAAGCATTCTGTGGTTTGAGAAGCCCTCCAGGTGATTTCAATGTATGTAAAGGTTTGAGAACCACTTTGCTATGCTATTTATCTTGAGTTTGGGCAGTCAAATATAACTCGTTGAAAATAAACTCTGTAGCATACCCTATCTGATAAAAAGGAACAGAGCATTAGTCAGGGTTCTCTAGAAAAAGAACCAATGGGAGTTATCTGTAAATATGAGATTTATAAAGGTGTCTCATGTAACCGTGGGAATGGAAGAGTCTAAAATCCTCTGGGCAGGTTTTGAAGCTAGCAGCTCTAATGAAGGGTCTGGACCAACTCCACAGGAGATGCTTGTTGGCTGAAGAAGCCGTGGAAGAGTCTCTCTTCTTCCTTAAAAATCTTCAACTGATTAGATGATCTCATTGGTGGGCACCACGCCTTATTTGATCATTGATGCAATCAGCCACAGATGCAATCAACTGACTGATGATGTATGTAATAAACCAGACTTCGGTTTATCAACCAGCCACAAAATATCCTTGCAGCAAAGGTCAGGCCAGTGCTTGTCATCATAACTTGGCCAAGTTGACACCAAAACCTAAGCATCACAAAAGGTAATATATAATATTTGAGCCCTTACCTAGCACATAATAGATAGACAAAAATTTTAGCTACTTCTCCTATGTGTCATATGTTGGTCCCAACTCCTTTACCAGTACTATCTTATTTAATCCTCTCAAAACTAAATAAGGTAGGTACTGTCATTCTTCTCTTTCTACAGCTGAAGAAATTGAGACAGAGAGAGAGTATCTTGTTCAAGTTCAGATAGCTAACAAATATCAGAGCCTTTGTTTGAATATGGAGAGTCTAACTTTAGAGGCTCTATTTTTAACCAATTCCTTATGCATCATGGGGTGGAGAAAAAGTAGATTCAGCTCTACAGTTCCAATTAAAGCCAATTTTGGGCCTTCAGGTTCCCAATCAGTTTTTGTTTTTTCCTGTTTTTTTTTTTTTTTTGGGGGGGGGGGGCAGTGCATGGTCCAGGAATTGAACCAGGCTCTCTGGCATGAAAGGTGAGTATTCTACCACCGAACCACCCGTGCAGGCCCATTCAATTTTGCAGACTCACAGTATATGCTTCAAATCCCTTCTCTTCACATTCATCCTACTGATCTTGCTAAAAGGCCCTTTTATCCAATAGCTCTAATGTTGATGTTCTTCTCAGCCTTTTAGATTAAATATGATAGCACAGTCAGCTGTTCTAAGGTCAATCCCACTTGCTGCCCCTGGAGGTCCAGAAAAATGCTGCTCAATAATTCTTGGGGTGACAGAAAATTCTTAGGCCAAAGGGACAGTGATTTAGGGTGCACCCCAAATCCAAAGAATGATGTCTTTATAAGAAGGTCATGTGAAGACACAGAAATACAGACCCACACAGAGAGGAGGACACCATGTGATAATGGAGGCAAAGATTGGTGCAAAGCAGCTGCAAATCAAAGAACACCAAGGACTGCTGACAATCACCAGAAGCTGGAAGAGGCCAGGGAGGTTTCTTCCCTAGTGCCCTCAGAGTGATTGTGGTCTTGTCAACACCTTGATTTCAGACTTCTAGCTTCCAGAACTGGGAGGGAATGTATTTCTGTTGTTTTAAGCCATCCAAATTATGGTGATTTGTTATAGCAGCCCCAGGAAACTAATACACCTTGAAAACAGCCAGCCCTTCTGTATAACTCCATTTTCTAAATTCAGATTTTATCGTCCTACCCAATCCACGCTCCATCCCACCACCAGAGTAATTCATCTACAATTCAAAACTGACCCTGTTACGTCTGAAATTGGCCTAAGACTCCAATCTCCATTAGGTGCAGTCCAGGCTTCTTGGTGGGCATTTAAGGACTCGCATGGCGTGGCCTGTACCTACCTCCCCAGCCTTAGCTGCAGCCACTCCACTCCTGGCAATTCATCCTTCACTGTCTCAAACTGCTTAAGGGTTCTAGAATGCATGCTGCTCTTTTGTTCCTTTTTACTCTTGTACACATTTCCTTCCTTCCCCCCCTTAAATAGTTGTCACCTGTTCTTACACCTGTGATCAATTTATCACCAGGGAACCAGGAAGGTCATTAGCAGACCTCACCTTCACAAAAGGTTCCCCAATGTAGAAATTTGATTTATCTACAAATAAAGTGAAATGTAGAATCACAGAGATGCACTGACAGGAATAAGAGACCAAAACATGCTTTATAAAACTTCAAACTCTGCTCCAATTATTAAATCAAACTACCTAGAGTACATTACACAGAAATTTTAAAATAAATCCTTCCATTATTTTGTGAATTGCACAATTTTTGCACCCCTCTTTAGACTTTAATTATTATTATTTTACTTTAAAGTTTAATTTTTGTCTTTACTTTCAGGAGCCTCAAAAAATGAGTGACTCAGGCCTCCCTTGATCTCTGAGACTTGCTGACCCATTCCCTAACTTTCCTACCTAAACGCCCCGCCTCCCATTACATCTGCACCTGGAGACATTTATCATTGCCCACAGCATGCTATGTTGAAGTCAGTTGCTCTGCTTTCCCTCCTAGATTATAAGATGCTTGAGAACGGGTTCTCCAGGGCACCAAGCAAACAAATTTGAAGCTGATTCCAGACATTATAATGATAATTGAGAATACATAATACCAAAAGACACATCCTGCAAAGCGTTCAGCATTATTCACAGCATTTTAACATGTTTCATTGGACCTAATCTCCCAACAGTGCTCTAAAACAGGAACCTGAGACCCAGAGACATCACAGGTAATAAATGGCTGAGCCAGGATTCAAACTCAAGCAGTCTGGCTTCAGAGCAAATGTTGTTCTAACATTTTACCAGTGGTTCCTAAACTGAAATGTGCGTCAGAATCACCTGCAGGGCTTGTTAAAACAGAGATTGCTAGGCCCCATCCATACAGTTTCTAAATCCGATTTTTACTGTGCTCTGGTACTATTAAAAATAATGAACCAAAAATTTAAAAGGTATTACATGAGCTTCCTTGATGATGATTTGATCCAACTAGATAACCATATTTCAAAAAAATAAGTTTGTACCTTTTAAAAGAAACCAACTACAAAGGGGACTCTGTAAAGACCAAGTTGTCATTTGTAGTTGGTATGTTCCCTGAAAAAGCACAGAGCTTTGAGATTGACAGATTTGGTTTTAAAGCCCACTCTGACAAATTGTGTAACTTGAGCAAGTTATTTATTTCCCTGTTCCCAGTTCCACATTGTAAAGTAGGTGTAAATTCACCTAACTGGCAAGGTTCCTGGACAGTCTTGAAGAGATAATCTATGGAAGGTGCCAACCACAAGACCAGCAGCAAGTTCTCAGTGCCTTCCAGCTCTAAAGAACTGCATTATGTCCTTAGTTTGAAAGCACAGCAGGGCCTGGTAGGAAATAGAATCTCACCCAGATGGTTCAACTAAAGGCACAGTTTTCAGAAACATGGGCAGGGTTGAGATCCAATAAAGTGCTTGGGGGAAGACATCCAGAGATTGGCAGCCAGAAACTAGAAGTCAACAGAACCCAGAAGAGAATGAAGACAACATTATGCATTGTCATGCGACAGAAAAGCCGAGGAACCCCAAAGATTGTTGGCCAACCAGAAGACACTGACCTATGAAGGAAGCAAGGCTTCTAGCCTCTAGAACTGTGAGCCAATAAATTCTTTGTGTAAGCCACCCCATTGCATGGTATTCGTTTTCACAGTTAGGAAACGAAAACAACATTCTTAGTACTGAAGCCCCACAGCTAAAAGGCTTCCTCTAGACTTAGAATTTGTCTTATAACTTAATTAAGATTTCTCTGGTAGGCCACTACTACATCCAAATACTTTTTTTTTATGCTGTATGGTGGTGGTGGTGGCGGAGTGTCACATTTCATCCTTTTTCCATATGATAATCCTGTTATTGCAGCACCATTTGTTGATTCTCGGGGGAGGGAAATGCATGAGCCAAAAATCAAACCTGGGTCTTCTGCATGGTAGGTGAGAATTCTACCACTGAACTACCCTTGCACCCTGCATCTAAATACTTTTGAAACATTGGGTTTGTTAGTTTATTTGGGGAAGGGAGAAGTGGCTGAAAAGGAAATTTATTCCATTTTTAGGGTCAAAATATTTTTCCCTTTTCATTGTTAAAATCAAATGTCACTGAACAAGGCCCCTCCACTTGGAGCCAGTCCTTCCCCTAGGAAAAGGTCTCCTTAAGGAAGTTAAGGAGGGGCAAATATAAAGAGAGGAATTCCTCCCTCAGCACCTGATGGGAATGAAAGGGTACACGAGTCAAAACCCTGGGAGGGAAGGAGGAAAAGCAGATGGTCCTTGCCAATCATGCTGAATGAGAAATCACTGACCATCTGTGAATCTGAACTCTAATTCAGAGATTTTTAATCTGGAATTCACAGGCTGCTCAGAGGTCCAGAAAGGAAGTTCTGGAGAGATAAAGGATTAAAATATAGCCAACATTCATTGAATACCTAGGTTGTACCAGGAACTATATTAAGCATCAGGCATTTTTGCGTACATTACCTTTCCATACATTGTCTTAGTAATTCCTACCTCTAAGTGATCCAGAAGATTAAATACTCTTCTCAAAGTACCTCAAATACTCTCAAGAAAGAGATTAGGCAATCTGGTTAATCATAATAAGTAAATCTTGAAGAAAGTAAATGCTGCTTCATGGCTTCCACAAGTTGGAGATCCCTGAGAAAGCTGTTGAAACAAAGCCTAGTTTATTAAATTTACTGCAGACAACTGTCATAATGGCCAGCTAGGATATTTGATCTTCATGTTATCCTTTTCTGTATGGCAGCAACGTTGGAGCATATTAGAATTTCTTACTCTTTTGACCATTTTTTCCTTTTCTGTTTTTTTAACATGGGCAGGCACCAGGAATTGAACCCGGGTCTCCGGCATGGCAGGCAAGAACTCTGCCTGACGAGCCACCGTGGCCCATCCTTGACCATTTTTAATGGCTCTCTTTTTCTGTAGAGATCAAGATCCTTAGTTATTTCCAAAACATTCCTCATACCTTCCCATCAGTATTAACTCACTTATTTCTAGCTAGTTGGCAAGCTCTGGTGAGTACAATGAGTTCTGCCTTCTGGACTAACTTTGGTTCCAATAAAAGATAATTTTTCTAGGGGTGAGTTAAGTTCTGTTATGACATATCCAGATAATTTACTGTTTTTGCCTTAAGATATGATCCATCAATAAACAAGGTTAACTATGGATTTTCTAGGGGAGTTTCTAATACATCTTGTGTATGAGCTATTCTTGGACAAAGACCATGCAGTCATGAGTTATCCTTCTTCTGGCGAAAGAGGGAGAGTAACAGGATGTAAAATATTACAAAAGAAAGAAATGTGTGAGGAAGAAAGTAATAGAATTTCATGAGTAGCCTACATGCTAAGAAATATAGGTGTACTTTTAGTAAGCAACAAAGACTACACATCACAAGGGATATTCAAGTTTAAGGGAGACCCTACATTCCAGTTAGCAATAATCTTCCCTAATTTAGCTGCAGTTGCTATTTCCCTGAGATCAGGAGGGTGAATTTCTGCCGCTGGGTTCAAGAGGAAAGCTACTTTCTCATAAATCCCATGAAGTTGAGTCAGGCTACTAAGGGTTTGCTCAGATTGTCTATATACAAGTAAATAGAACTATTTAAGATAGCTAAGCTGGTTCATGTTAAGGAAATGCCAAAGAGTTCATTTTCAATCACAATGCCTACTGATGTTTCAAATACCATAGAAGAGTTTTGATTGATGATAACTTGATTTAGTAACATAGAGCACTGGTGATTTTAGAACAGCTGGCAACAAACTACCGGCTATAAGGTAGCTGTAAGGTCTAGGAATCCTGTTAATTTAATCTGCGTGAATGCCTTGGGAAAGTTTTGAATGGCTTTTAGTCTGAAGTGAGGAATTTGCCTCCTTGGGATAAATCTTGCCCTAGGTAAAATTCTTTTTTTTAAAAAATAATTCTATCTTTTCTTTTAACTTGAAGTCCTTTCTAACTTAGATGACAAGATTCTGGATTTTGAGATGGGGCCTTTGAGAGACTGAGGGTATTTTGCCTGAGGAAATGATGTGAATCAATTCGGGTCAAAGTGCAGTCTAGCAATCGGGTCCTGATGTCATCCCCTCTCACACTGTATCAGGGCTTGGTGTGTATGTCCAGGAAAATAAAACACAAGTAATGGCATGTGACTTTCAAGGCTAGGTTACAAAAACCATTGCGGCTCCTGGCTTGCTCTTTCTTGGCTCGTATGCTCTGTAGCAAGTTAGGTACCATATCATGAGGACACCAAGAAAGTTTTATGGAGAAGTCCATGTGGCGAGAATCTGAGACTTTCAGCCCATAGCCACCTGAGTGCTTCATCTCAGCAGCAGGGGCTCTAGCCCCGGGCCAGTCTTCAGATGGCTGCAACCCAATCAGGACCTTGATTGCCACCACTTGAGACATGCTGGGCCAAAAATACCCAGCTAAGCCTTGCCTGGGTCCCTGAGCCTCAGACATTGTGTGAGATAATAAATATTGGCTGTTTTAAGCTGCTGAGTTTGGGAGTAATTTGATAACAAACACAGTGACTTTTGTTATTCACTGCTGAAGTAGCTGATATGGCATTTAAATACAAAAACAGTAGCTTACATATATTTATTGCAAATATGTATTTGTTGATTATTCATTAATGAACATTTTCCAAAGCTAGACACTATGTTGAGTGCCTCACTCTACCCAGCTTTGATAAGGAACTTTTGGTGTTTGATAAAGAATCAAGATACACGTGGAACACACTTAAGTGTTAGTTGGGGGTCATTATTATTATTATTATTGTTATTATTATGGATAAAAAGACGAATAAGTTTTATTTCTGGTCTCATAATATAGGGAGGTGAGGGAGAATCAGTGGATTAACACCTATACAAATCATGATAAATTCTTGCAATACATGATAAATTCTTAAAATAAAAATTGTTATGCAATCACAGAGGAGGAAGTGATTTGTTTTGGGGGTGAGGCAGAGGAAGGAGGTTGCACTTTGAAGATGGGATAAAATTTCCCCAGACAGAGAAGGATGTAGGAAACAGTAAGAACTAAGCACGTAACGGATCTGAGAGCAGACATTCATTCATTTATCCATTCATCTAATATTTATTAAGCACTTTGATGTACCACACACTATACCAGTGACGAAAAAAAGATCACCAATGTTGTTCTGCCCTCATGGATTTTACAATCTAGTTGGAGAGAAAGATAACAGACAAGTAAATAAACATACAAGCAATGATAGGAGCTACCAAGGAAGTAGGCAGGGTGTAGAGAAAGAGGATGACAGGAGAGATCATATCATGATTAGAAGACTTCTAGAAAAAGGCAGTATTTAAGCTCAGACCTGATGGATGAGAAGATCCAAATATGCAAGTATGATGAGAAGAGCAGTCTAACCCATGGGACATGCACACACCCAGAGAAGAAAGAGTATAGTACATCTGGACTGTAGAGCACGTGGTGGAAAGTTGAGATATGGGAAAAGGTTGTTAGACGGTTTGTATATTTCAGGAGTTTTCAAAAGGACAAATTATCTAGCCAGGTAAATGATTCTTTATTCTATCACTGCATTGTCTATTGAGCTTGAGACAGAGGCCTAAATATGTATCAGAGCTACTGCAATATACATCCAGAGCTCAGAACAGGTAAAGGCAAGAAATAAATAGAGCTGGGAATCTCTAGCTGATATCACAGCTAAAGCCAAGGAATGGATCAGACCATTCAGAGAATATCTATAGAGAGGAAATACATTTAATATTTATTGGGTCTACTTAGGATAGTGCTCTGTTCCTCACAATGAACCAGTAAACAGTTCTTCAACTTTATTCTCTATGCAACAGTGATAGGAGCTGGCAGCTGTGAATCTGCAGAAAGAATCCTTGAGAACTCATCAAAGTCATCCCAAATGGGGACATTTCCCCCCACTTTCCTATGAACTGTTCTAAGTCACCTCCCATCCTACTCCCATGGCCATTCATGTTAGATTTCAGACACTAATCTTACATAGAAGAGCAAATATGTATATAATGTTGGAGGCAGAGTCACCTGCTGTTAGTGAAGGAACTGAAATTCTTACTAAGCACTTCCCCCATCACATCTCCAGCCATATTTTCACCAGAAATATTAATCATGTTACTTTCCTAATAGGGTACACACACTACCTCCATCGAGGTGTCCTAAGCTTAAGGCAGAGATGTACGTTCAATAACTGCAGTCTGACAAATTGGTCAAGTGCCAAAGGCAACCCCTGCACTGTTCTGTGAATTATAGACCCTTGGAGAATCTGACAAAGAAAAAAACAATTCCCACGTTCATGACATGGCACATTGCGTATAGAGCCTTTGGCAGTGACTCCGAAAGACTGAACACCTCTATTTGCTATGAACAAGAACTGGCATTTAACCAGGCACATTCCCTGACATCTACATGTATTTTCCTTTTCTTGACATTATCTCATTAACTCTCATTACATCTCTACTACCCTGAGTGCTAGAAATCTTGGAGTTAGTCATGCTGCTGACGTTTAACATCACTGATTTTCACAAAGAAAAAAATATTTGTAAAAGTTACCTGGTCAGAGACTTGCTAATAATACATTTTATATGTTGCAAACTTTTTAGATACAGAGAAGTTGAATTTTTTAAATGATCTTTTTAGTAGGATGTATTAATCATACCAAAAAAAATCAAAATTAAAAACACACCCTGATCATTCGCAATGCTATACAGAAAGGCCAGCCAAAGAGGATCATGCTTTTTGAGTTTCATGCCTAAGAAAAGAAAGAATTTCCGTAATTGCTTCCCATCAAAGAGAGGACAGATTTTTAATAATGCTGGAAATTGGTAAGTATGATGAAGCAGAATCTTTCAAGACAGCAATGTATTAGTACTGAATAAAATGGAAAATTCAGAAGAATCTGGACATTAGACCCTGACCTTGGAGATTATTTCTTTCCAAATGAAGTACTGGAAATAAACAGCTAAACCAATAGGAAAATAATATCAGAACTTCATAAAAAGAAAACCCCAGTCCTGATCTACTCTAGACTGCTAGGGACTAATTTAAAAAGATATGAGAAAGAAAATGCAGGTTTCAGGGAAAAATTAATTCTGAGATCATTTTTCCTATGACTGAGCCAATGCTTCATCATTATCATCATCACCATCACCATCATCATCACTACCATCATCATCAACATCATCATCACCATCACCATCACCATCATCATCACCACCATCATCATCACCACCATCATCACCACCATCATCACCACCATCATCACCACCATCATCACCACCATCATCATCATCATCACCATCATCATCACTACCAGTTATGGACCAGGCACTGTGCTAAATATATCCCCTGCATCATCTCATTTAATCCTCCCCAATGATATGGTGTCAAAATCATCTTCATTTCACAGGTGAGATAACTGAGGAAGTTAGGTGGATTGCCCAAGATCAAATATTTAGAAAGAATGGAGCTCCTGAGTCATCATGCCATGCCGCTTCCTTGGATAACTCATACTAAGAAGTCAAATTCATTGTAATAAGCTGTATAAGACAGTGCAAACTATCTCTCTTTTCTGGTCCCTTTTCTGACAGCCTAGTATCCCTTTGACTATTTCATTTCCTCCAGTTTTTAAATCTTCCATATTCTAGGAAACACGATACTTTTCTCACAAGTGGAATCCATTCAGACAGCTGGAGATTTTAGAAAAAGATTCATTATATATGTATTGAGTATTCCAAACTCCACTGGCTATCCCTAAGCCCTACTACCGCCCATTCTATCTAATGGGACTCTCTTCTCTTATCTTCCTGAAATACCTTTCTCTTTTGACAGGACACCAAAGATTTTCTTACTGGTTTTTACCCCTTTTACTGTTTTTTTTTTTTTTTAATTATGATTGATTTAACTATATCCAGAAAATCAGTTAAGCTCATTTTTTCATTTTAGGAAAATAAAATATTAGAAAAAATTGTCTAAATTCCAGAAAACAATCACTCTTTTCAGGTTCAATTATTTTCTCTCACTCAATACAGTTTGTCTCAATAAGTTAAACCTACACGAGAGGAATGCAATAAGGATAATTTTCTTCCATGTTCATTCTCCTTTCCTATTTTAATAATAGAACCACTGCCCCCAAGTTTTAGGGCATGGCTGCATAGGAAGAGGTTCCTTTGCAGCTAAATTTTCACACGAATATGTGTAGAATCGATGTATATAACTTCTGTCTCATTTTCCTAAATGGATGTTTACCCTTTATTTCTCTCTCCCTTGTCCATTGGCTGCCCACCATAAATAGAACTTTCTAGGAGATGGACGAAAAGCAAGATAGAAGGAACATCTTGCTTCCTCTGCATGGCTACACAAGAGAAAATAAATTATCTTGTTTGAACTACTGTATTTTGGGGTCTCTCTGTAACTATGGCTTAGCCTATATCCAAACAAGTTTTAAATTTGGTACCAGAAATAAAAAAAGTTCTTTCATAACAAAAATGTAAAATATGTGGTTTTGGTATTACAGTCAGGCAACAGGCAGCAGCAGGCAGTGAGGGCACACTGTAGGATGGAAAACTGGAGAACCTTGCTATGCTTCAAATAAACATTAGGTAAAATTATTGCTAGCAACAATTTGGAGGACAGACCTATAGCCTTGGGGAAAATGGTTAGGAAAAAAAAAAACAGAGTGATGATTTGTGTTTACCATTCCTTGCTGTTTTTTAATAAGATATTATGAAAAAATACTTGATGTAAGGCAAGAAAAACAAGTTTGCAACTAGGTGGCTATTCAAGGAGCTCTCTGTATCTCCTGCACCTAACCGCTTTTGTTCTCCAAGCAGCAGGAGCTATGATTATTATTCAGTCTCTCTTAAGAGTCTCCATTAAATATTACTGGCAAGACAAAGGTCAGATTAAGGATGTTGCATTTCCATTTAAGTCCACTGTTTCAGAAAGCTTCCAGGTAGTGGTCATTAAACTGAAGGTAAAATGATGTGGGCCAAGTACAGACACTAATAAATAAGACACTGCTAACTGAAGAGTGGCTCTGATAACCAGAGTTGCTCTTTGGCCACAGTTGCTTTCACATGAACTTGAGAAAAAGCAGGTAGACCAGAAAGCTACTACTGTTTTTGATGAAATTATGTTGCCAATATTATGGTCATTTCTTAGAAACAAGATAGACTCCCCACCTAAAATTTGGTTTGGGTGTAGAGATAAGCACCCCTCCTACCCATCCTCCCACCCACCCACCCCTACCAACACACACACACCAAGAGGGCATGAAATGGTTTATTTCTCATTTAATGAGACTTCCTGGGAAGAACAGGGAGGCTCCCAAGCAGGTCCAAAAATGGAGTGAGATAAGGGAGAACAAATTGGCTCTACTTTCATTGTGGTTAAAGGGTGAGGCTGAGATGGGGCTTCCTATGTGCAGCCCGGGCATGTGATTTGCACTTCCCACCAGGCCAAAGGAGGATGCATCCAGGAATTCTCACCAACCGGCCCAGATATGGGACTCGAGGGGAAAGGAAAGTAGTGAGGTTTAAAAGCTGTCAGTAGTCAAACATCAAAAATGCAGTCAGATTCTTTATTACAGACAAATAAATTTCAATCCTGGCCTATAAAATCTATGTTAAAAAAAAAAAGTCAATGTTCAATCTCTAAGGTAGTTTCTAGGTTTACAAATCTGCACCAGCAAGCAGGAGGCTGCAAAAGCTTTGATGTCCACCAAGGAGTTTCAGATGTGGTCAGGGGGGCTAATAGGCAAGGAAGAATTTCCTTAGGGGTCAGAGTAGGGATCACAGAGGGCAACAGACAAGGGAGTTTTTCCCAGAGGGCAGAATTAATGTTTCCCCAAGGATTTTATTTCCTGCAAGAGTAAGGGGTCTTTGTCATCCCTGTTCAGGTTTTCATCATGGCATGGGTCATATACTGCTATTCCTTATTCTTGTCTCTTATTCTAGTTCTTCTTGTGCCCTTTTTCCTTTTAACAATAGAACTCCTCCCTGGAGATTTAGTCGGGTGCATGTTCATCTAGCTGGAGATACCATGTCCCAGGCTTCCTAGAGGCTAAGTACCCACGAATGGACTCTGAGCAGAAATGATGGGTGAAACTTCCTTAAAAAGAAATTGCTTACTTCAACTTCTTCTCCTCTTCCCACAGACTGGAAAGTGGATGTCCTTCTCTGAGCCAGCTTTAGCCTTGGAGATGAACAACCCCATGGGTAATGAGAGAACAACAAAATGGACAGATCCTGGGCCCTTGATTGCCTTGTGAAACAGAGCTGCACTTCCTGCCCAGGACCACCCCACCCCACCCCACCCGTCTTTGGATTGCTACCTGAGAAAGAAATAGACTCCTTCCTTACTTGAGCCATCATATTTTGAGATCTCTTTGTTGCAGCAATTTAGCCCATTTTCTAATTCGTAGAAGTAGAGAGTTAAAATATGAAAAACTTCAGCTTCTTTAGCAATTATGACCTAAAATAGGTTTCTTTGGGTTTTACCTTTAATAAGTATGAATAAGGAGCCTCAAATTTAACTGATGCAAGCAAATAAGACCCTAATACTACATGTAATCACATGAGTTCAGGGTGCTTCTCCTCTTTTCTAAGAATCAACCTACAGAATATAGTTGTGTTTGCTCTTTGTGCTTAAATGGAAAGACCCAGTTAATATAAATGTGTGAGTATCAAACTACTAAATACAAACACAAATCAATATATATCAACTCCTTTTTTTTCCCAGCACATAGGTATATCCATACGCCATTATGTTTCATCTACTCTCTGTAATCAATTAATCATATCCTTCCAAAAGATAAAGTAGACTTTGTCTCCCTCAATGATGGGTAATACAAAGATGACAATTTTCTCTGATTTTCAGATTCATGTTTCTATGTGCTTTAAAATGGTTCACTGAGTTGCTACTGAGTTGCTAAGACAACAGGGAAGCCGCTACAGGAAAATTGAAGTGAAGGCACTGTAGCTGCCTCAAAGGATGTCATAAATAGTGTGTTCAAGGCCTTTTTCACAGTGAAGTGTGCAGCACTTGAATCAGAAAAATGAAGAGTGTGCTTATCCAGCACCCTTGTAAAGAAGACTAAAACTCTCTCAATTACTCATGTTTTAAATTTAAGAAAACATTGGTATGTTTATGATACTTGAAAAAAAAAAGATAAAACATTGGTAAGTGGACTAGAAGTTAAGAAGCCATCATTCAATCACAATGTATCTTTATAAAAACCCTGTGGCATAACTTTATTCTAACAAAAGCATGTCTAAAGAATATCAGAAGCAAAAAAAAATTATGTTATCAGTTACTCCTCCACTAAAAATTTTATATCTCATCTAAACAAAAGTTTGATCCTACATGATAACTCAAAAGAATAGGTTTGACAGTCATTGAGACCTGTGATTGATATTTGGAATTCAAGGTTATGAACGGAAGTTTGGTTTCATTAATGAACTTTTTGATAAAGGCACAGAAAAAACTTCATCAGCCATGGTTGGGAGCTCGGCTGCATCTCCAGGAAAGTCCAAGCAAACTGAGCAATTGCAGCAATCCTTCCTGTTTTAATACTGATAACATCAAAGCAAGGAGAAAGAAAATAAAAACAGAATGCTAAAATTGATTTTGAATATTTCTTCTGACCTAAAAACATAAAATAAAACAAATGAAAATAGCATTTAACTACTTTGAAGTGCCCTTCACATCATGAACATCCATTGCACAGTTAACCTACTCCATTAACTGTAACAAGAAGAGTAAGAAAAGGAGTCCAGAGCTCTGAGAACCAGGACAGTCCTTAGTCAAAATCATCTCCCCTGTTAAGAAGTAAACTGATGAAAAATAATAGAGAGGCAACGGCAAGTGTGGGAGAATATGTTTTCCCCATCTGAGGGTCTGAAGGTATTTAAAAGTCACAGAAGTGACAGGATCCTGACTTAAGAGTGCATATTCCTTTATCGTACAGGAGTCAAAAGGTACCCTTTAGTGCTGGAAACCAAAGATTGTACAGTGAGGTCAAGACTTGCGCAGAGATTCTCACCTCCAGGTAAAAGTTTGACTTTTTTTTTTAGCAGAATCACATGAAACCTGGAAGACCCCTTTTTTTTTTAACCTTAGCGTTCTAAGCATAAAAAAAAAAAGTAAAAGAAAATAAAAAAGAACACAGACCATTCTATTTTAATATTTTTAAGTAGCATGAATCATAATGGTTTGTATACTACACTGTACAAATAATACAGTTACTTTCCAAATCAAATTAACTTCCTATAGGATTTTCTGAAATAGTTACTCCATACAGCTAAGAGCCTGACCCTGTAGCTATTACTGTGACACATGGAATACAATCTGTAAGGTTCCAAGTCTTCCAGTTGTGCCTGTTTGTGCTGCCACTCAGGGAGGGGCCTCTCGAAGACCTCTTGCGGCCCCTTCCATCTCCTGCCCCAGAAGCACGGGCTCTGCAGGTGGGCGTGTGCTGAGAAGCGCAGCTTCTGTGCTTTGCTTTCCATCCGCCCACTCCCCTTTAAGAGAACTTGCGCTTCTTCATGGCTTCTGCCTTGACTGCCAGGCTCTTGGCGCAGATGGTCAGGAGGACGATGAGCACGCCCACCACAAATATTACCAGGGGCCAAAGGAAGCAATGCAGGAGGACAATCTCATCGTGAGTGCGATGCAGAAGCACGTCGTCTGGTCTGCAAGACAGTAGAGAAGAAGCAAAAAAAAAAAGAAAGAAAAGAGTGGTCAACAGTTTGCCAGCCATGCAGGCTCAACTGGCTGAAGAGTAATCAAGGCAAAATCTAGAAAATTGCTCGAAAGTTATCAACTTAAGGCTATATATAAGCTTCTCCTGTATTTATAAACAGAGTCAATTCCTGATCATCAAGGAGGTATCTTTTTTAAATATATGCATTATTCAGGTCTCATGTTTCTCATCTTTTCTAACTTAGTACCAATTTGCCATTTCTTGGCTTTATGTGATCTTTTTTTGCTATAACTTCATTGGAATCAACATCCTCTATGTGTTTTATCTCTAGGACAATGTAGTTGAACTCTGGTTGGGGGCAAAGCTTAGCAGCTATGACTGAGGCTTCCTCAACTTCCACATTAGCATCCCTGCATCCCTGTGGCATATAAAACCTAATCTCCACCAGAGAAGGGATGAGAATAAAAAACCTAAATAAAAATCAAAGCAACCTTTCCCATTACCAGAGTCAATCTCCTTTGCTCTTATCTGCAGCCTTAAACTCACTCTTCACACTTCAGCCCTGAGTTTCTGGCTTTTTGATGTTTTGAATTTCATGTCTTGCTGTCATTTAAAACCCAATCTATCAAAGGAGAGGACATCTGATCCTCTGACTATTTTAATTTCGGACGAACACCTCCATGTTCTGGAAGACTAAAACTTCTAAACTCTAGGGCTTTCCTCAATTTCTCTCTCTTCTTTCTCAGTTTCACTGTCTGTTTTCTATTCTTGATGCTCCCATCTTAGCATCTCTTACCTTCTTATTCTAGAATATTGCAATAGGAGTTTCCTTGCCTCTTTTATCCCATTTTTAATCATAATGAATATAATTGCCCTAAAGTGCCACTTTTATCTAGTAACTCCCTTAAACAACACATTTGACTTGCTTCCTATTGTGCAGAAAAGATAGTCCAACAGCTTTGGCATGATACTGAAAGCTCTTTATAACCGGGGGGCAAACTTGCATTCCAGCCCAAAGGGAATAAATAATATCTTTCACTTCCACGTGAAGCCCTCGCTCTAACTATAAATATCATACTCTGTGCTTCAAACCCCTTACAAGTCTTGAGCCCTTGAATGAAGTGATTGGTGCAAATGTGTATGTTATTTATAACGTAATTTACATGCTCCAGAATGTCAAAAGTATCTCTTATGCTATTATTTTCCTCAATCTAAGTTGCTTAACATATTCCACTTCTCATTTATCCTTTAATGTCCTTTAACTTGAGTTCCATCAGTCTAAAAATTAATGAGAGCATGTGCGAACAAATCCCAAACTAGATCTCAGCACTTAGGTGGGGTTTAAATTGTCTCAATTCAGAGAAGGTCAGCTAAACACATTGCTTGAATTTAGTCAGAATGATGGATGGTGTAGCCCTCAGGTCAACTCAGCTTCAGTGTGCCAGCTAGAGGATTTTAATAGACAAGTGAATGGTTGAAATCTAATGCATTCTTCCATGCTTCTGGGTTGGTTCACCATTTTAAAAGAAAAACCTGGCCACTTTCTTGATAAATCATGCAGCCTCTGACACAGCTCTATATTACAAATGTGGGGCTCTATTTTTTAATTCCAGCACTGGCCTCATTCATAGGAAGTGAAGATGAGATTCACTCCACAAGACATGGTCCTCTTCTCTTTGGCCATTAGAGAAAGATCCTGGGAATTTAACTTTTAGCCTAAAGGATGCTCTGTTGCAAGACATTTCCATTTCCTTCCCGGGGAAGGTTTGTTCTGTTATATCAAAGCAGCAGTGCTGCCTTCAGAAAAGGAATAAAATAACACAGAATAATTAGTCCAATTGCCCTCAAGGCCAGCAAAAGCTTTAGAGAGCAAGGGCAGTGCAGGGCAGTGCATTTAACAGAAAAGCGCTTTCCTGAGGAGAGCTCTCATTAGTAACCGTTCTCGTCATTTGGGACCTATATTCCTGGCAGAATGACAGAAAATGTTGGTTACTCCTCCTCTAACTATAGCAGAGCCATCATGTGGCAATAACAGAAACAGTTTCTGCAGGCTGGCTCTAAAATGACATAATCGTTGCCCTTCTTTTGTTGTTATTGCATTGATATCATTACGGAGTAGGATTTTTAATTGACATCTAATTTCATATTATTCCAATTAAAATTTGTATTAAATGAGTGCAGAGACCCTGTAATGATTAAGCAAAAATCATTCCAGCTTACAGAGAGTACTCTTTTTTTCTGAGGTCCTATAGCAACACACAGTCTTCAAGACCTGTGCTGCCATTCGCATTTAGGTACGTATTAATCTACGTATCTTTTTTTTTTTTTAAACATGGGCAGGCACCGGGAATTGAACCCGGGTCCTCTGGCATGGCAGGCGAGCATTCTTGCCTGCTGAGCCATCATGGCCTGCCCTCTATTTATCTTTTTATAAGTTCCTTAAGGGCCATGACTTTGTCATTGCTCGTTATTCCACACATCGCTGTTGCCAAGAAACTGCCTGCTATTGACAACAATGGGAAGACGGCCCTGGTGCAACCAACTACAATGATTAGCCGCACACATTTGCAAGCGACTTGTGCCTTGAATCTAAAAAAGCCCAGGCCAAGGCCCCAGAATAGCCAGGGCACAGGACATTCATGGCCAAAGTTTACAGTTTTTGAAATGCTAATACCCAGCACTCCCATGTTTCTTTTCTCAATTACCAGTCTTAAGCTGTTGTTGCCTAAGTGTGCAAGGGGAGGTCAAAGTTGTCTCAGGATGATCTTCCTTTCTGGGAAGAACTGTTCTGCTCCTCTAGACTCTCTTGGTACATGAGTTCTCGAATCTTCATCAAAAAGGAGAAGGTACAGAGTTCATGTTTGGGGTGATGAAAAGTTTTGGTAATGGATGATGGTGGTACAGCATTGTAAACGTAACTATGCCACTGAAATGTGCACTCAAAAATGGTAGAAATGGAAATTTTAATTTTATATCTGTGTTACCACACCACAATAAACTTGAAAATAAAGACCAAAAAAAAAAAAAACAGCCTTTCCATGTGGAGACTTGGATTTTACACTATTTTAATACATTTGCATTTAATTTTCATAAATTTTGCAACTTGAATTTCAAGTACACTGTGCTAGGGAAGTCAGGCACACATGCCTAGCAGCCATCTCCCAGCCCTCACCCACCCCACTCCTTTTCTATTGCATGCAGACGTTTCAGTATGTTTCCTCTTACATCCCAGAAGGAGACTTTGAGTCTAATGAAATGGCCTGACCTTACCTTAAACCCCTAACCAGGACCTAGCAGCCTCAGCTGCTTGCCAGGGTAGAATTCTGCAAAGGTTGCTTGATACACCTTTGATTTTTGCTCCGTGGCAGGGCCCCCTTCCCCTGGGTTGTGTAAAAACCCCGGACTCTGGCAGCACAGACTTGTCTATCCTCTCAGACATGACGTAGCACATGTGGATCTGCTATCCATGGGCCCTGACCCAAGATGTTGGCTCTGCTGGCCACAAAAAAAGCTGCTCCCCTGCTCTTTCGGGCCCTTTCTTTTGTATAAGGAATAGAGCAATCATTTGCTGAAAGTTTCTGTTGTGCCTGATTCTGTGCTCTCATGACACCCCGTAGAGCAACTCATTCCACAAAATGTTTCAGTTGGATTCTCCTTAGTATTCCTTCTCTAGTTGCTACTGTTGATATTGAATCTTCTACCGCAAAATGATACCTGCCAAGGACCAAGGGTGAACAACAGCCACTCCCAGAACCCCACAGCCTTCAGGAGGAAAGTGTCACCTTGCTGATACCTCAAGTTTGGACTTCAGCTAGCCTCAAAGCCACGAGCCGGTGAATTCCCAATAAGGCAACCTACTATATGGTGTTTGTTTTAGCAGTCAGGAAACTAAGACATTAGGGTAGGAAGGAAAAAATAGAAGGCTAATGGTTAGGACAAGTTACTGACTTAAGCATAAGTGGAACTTATATCTGAGCATCCTGGCACCCAAGGGAAAAAAAGAGCTGGGATGAGTTCCATAGCTGCCATTATGTCAGAAAAGGAAGCATGCCAATTCATTAGAACAAACTTTTTACTAGGTCTAAACTCTAAGAGAAATTATTCATCTATTTTTTAAAAGTATTTTTATGGTGGTAACGTATATATAGATATAACATAAAATTTGCCATTTTAGCCTTTTTTAAGTGTTCAATTCAGTAGCATTGGTTACATTTACAATTTTGTGCTAACATCAACATCATCCATTACCAGAACTTTTTCATCACCCAAAACAGAAACTCTGTACCCATTAGTAACTCCTCCGTCTCCCCATCTCCTAGTAACCTCTAAACCATATTCTTTCTCTACAAATTGGTTCATTCATGTTGTAGCATGACTCAGAGCCTCATTTATGGCTGAATAAATAATTCATTGCAAGTACATACCACATTTCGTTTATCCATTCATTGTTTGACAAACACCTGGGTTGTTTCCACCTCTGACCCTGGTGAATAATGCAGTTATGAACATTAGTGTACAATACCTGAATTCTTCTGGGTATGTGCCCAGGAGTGGAAATGCCAGGTCATATGGTAATTCTATGTTTAACTTTTCGAGAAATGGCTGAACAGTTTTCTACAGCTGCAGCACATATGCAATGTATGAGAGTTCCACTTTTCCTACATCTTCACCAACACTTGTTATTTATTTATTTGGAGATAATAGCAATCCTAGTGGGTGTGAAGTGGTATATCTCATTGTGGTTTTGATTTGCATTTCCTTGATGGCTAATGACTGAGCATCTTTTGATGTGTTTATCGGCCATTTGTATATCTTCTTTGGAGACATATCTATTTAAGTCCTTTGCTCATTTTTAAATTGGGTTGTCTTTTTGTTGTTGAGTCATAGGAGTTCTCTCTCTATATATTTTGGATATTAAATCATTACCAGATAAATTATTTCCAAATACTTTCTCCCATTCCGTAGGTTGTCTTTTCACTTTCTTGATATTGCCTTTTGATGCATAAAAGTTGCTAATTTTGATGAAGTCCAATCTATCTATCATTTTGCATGCATTTTTACATAAGCCAATTGGTACGACACATCTAAAAGGTCTTTTACAAAGCTGGCTAATGATCAGCCATTTGAGAAGTTTTTACAAGACTGATTTCAAGGTCCCAGATCTATAGAAGGGGACTCAGGTTTTAAACAGCTTTCCAGGCAATGCTGATAATTACTTACATCTGGGAACAATAGACTTAATGCCTTTTAAATATCAAATGTTTCAGCATCATTTTGACAATAGCTGAAAAGCAAATCGTTCACAACTAAAATCACCGAGGAGCCTGCAGTGCATGCACTGTGTGATGCTGGCTGAAAGGACAATCTTCTGTCAGGTTAGATTCCTGACATGAAGATGACAAAATGATATTTTATAATGAAAACCAAAGAATGTAGCATGTATTCTTTCCCAGGCATTTTTGTTAATCTGTAGTTGAGTTTCAGGCAGCCTCATATAGTTTTCTGTATTAGTCTGAATCAAATGTATAAACAAATATCCAGTTGAAATGCCAGAGATGGAAGCACTGTCCATAAAAAGACTTTCACAGAAATTTTATAGAAAACCATGAGCGAATATTATCAAATTGATAATTAATTTTTGGCAAAGCTCCATGCTTTGGACTTTCCAGAAAGAGACTGAATTAAAATACCATGAAAATATTTGATTTGATCTATTGATTAAAGATGTTTTTCTGTCAAAGGAAGTTGAGGATTGGCTGGTAGAAGCAATGAATCTGAAAAAGCAATGAAGCCATCCTTGCTGACAGTAATTAGCCATTGTGTTGAGTTGCTGTTTGAAGCAATGATAAATAAGATTTTGCCAAGAACAGAGAAAAATATACATGACTTCCTATGTGACCACAGGAAGGCACGTGAACAGCTAATTGAAAAACCACGTCAAGTTACGTTACAAATTACATTAGCAATGTGGGGTCGAGAACGCAGAAAGTCTACAATATTTTTATGATTTGATCTATCATAAGCCCATTTTTGCCCCCTCAGCTCTAATAATGGTGCTCTGATGAGGGATTGAAAAGCTCTAGAAGCTTCATATCAAGATTTTAAACTTGCTCCACAGATGGTTCCTACTTATGGGTGAAAAGCTGATTATAGCGCTATCAGTGTTACAAACATTCTTACAGTTTCCTTAACTGTTTTCTCTATTTAGGTGAACTCTAAAGCAGTAATGTTTAATTATAGAGAAGTTGCTCGTCAAGCTTGCCTGATCGCCATGGAGAAAATCAAACTGAGCCCCAAACCTGCAGTTTCTGGAGAGAAAAATACGGATTCAGCTTTTGCAGGATATGCAGCAAACTGACTGATGTATTGTTTTGGGGTGATAAAGGATTGAATTGATTATAAATAGGAGAGATTATACTTTAAGTTCACCCAATGAAAAGACCTGAAAAATTAGAGTTAATATCCTTGTAAGCACAAGATAGTATTTCAGATCATGAACTTTAGTTAGAGAAACTCGGGGTTGAATATAAGCTTCACAACGTACTAGTTACATGATTTTGAGAAAAAAAATATTAATCACTCTAAGTCTTATTTTCCCCATCTGTAAAGTGGGAATGATAATGATATCTACCCGAAGGGCTTGTCCTGTGGAGTAAATAAAATGATGCATGCAAAGTACTCAGCCTTCTGGCTGCCTAACAGAAGGTACTCAATAAAAGGCAGGGGCCATAATGGTTATCATAAAAAGTTTGAGGCTCATGACTCAGAAAATAATTTTAAAATTTTGGCAGCAAAATAGATGTTCCAAATATCTTTAACCCAAATCTGTTAGAATGGGGACACCAGAAGTTCATTTGAGCAAATTAAAATTCCTTTCGGTACAGATGTTCCATTTCCTTCTCAGCCTCCTTTGCCCCTTGTAGTCAGAATTCCAACTGCACACAGGTAGGTTTGGAGGCAAGAATGTTAAGCAAAATAGGTTTAGTAAGCAAATGATTACCTTCAATTTTAACAGCCATCTCAGATAAAGCAGAGAACATGAAGAGACATCACCCCCAAATTTATCCCACTAAGTATTGTGTAATAGCAGTAAGTTACTTGGGAAGTTGAGCTTGGCAAACATTTTCTTATTGATTAAGATTATTGCCCCTACAGATGCAGCCCAGATAAGTAATTGTCTCAATCCAGATCTTCCAAGTAGAGTCCCAAGGAAACTATGCAGCTCTGTGCCCCCAGAGTGACATACTTTTTAAAGGTTTTATTCATACTGCATGGCAATACTTTTTACACATTCATCTGCTTTCTCCCATCTGATTCGGAGAACCCCAATAACAGGGAACTAATAGGATAATACTGGCCAGAGAAAATGTCTCCTGAGCTCTCAGGGGAAAATGAGGGATGGGGGTGGGGGGTGGTAATCATGAAGACACACAACCCAGGAGGACACTTACGGCTTTCAGCCTTGAAGGGAAACACATCAATAAAACCATATTATCCCAGAATCAGCTTGGCAGAAAAGAGGTTTTATTAATTATAAATACTTTGTTGCTCCTCCACTGAAAAAAAAAAAAAAGGAAAGATAATTTTGAAACCAGATGAATAGTCTCTAAGATCAGATCCTTGGAACTGCATTAAATTTACATTAAAACCCTTTCCTCTTCCACCTACTTCTGTGAACTGCTCAGGAAAAACCCATACCAGCTAGTCTTAAATTGTGTCAAGAACACTGGTCGTTTGGAGAAAAAAATGCTGGCTCCCAATTTTATTCTTCATTCTCTTCCCTACCCACCCCTACCAACCCCCCAAAATCCAAATGGATCAGAAATGTAACTGTATGAAACAAACCACGAATGCTCTAGAAGAACACCGAAATTTAAAAAACTAACCCTGGAGTAAGGAGGAAAAATAGTCTTCCTACCAAGGGTTGTTAGCATAAGCACATGGACCAGATATTACTTGGGACAGACACTAAAAAATTGTTTAGAATTAAGTATGAACTGTGTTAAGAATGAACATTAAGAATGAACTAGGGTGGGCCACGGTGGCTCAGCAGGCAAGGACGCTTGCCTGCCATGCCAGAGGACCCGGGTTCGATTCCCGGTGCCTGCCCATGTAAAAAAAAAAAGAATGAACTGTGTCCTTTATTTGAATTTGTTAAATTTGGCAGCTTTCTTTCTAAGTAAGACATGAAACCTAGATGCCATTGAGAAAAAGTGGATGATCTCTTTACAGAAATGTGCACATTTAAAAATGATAACCACCACCCCCCCACCAACCCAAAAGCAAAAATACTTTTCCCCTGAGCCCTCTCCAGGTTGGAGAGGAGCAAGAAGAAAAGGTCTATATAGCATAATCACCCCAGTGAGATTTTCCAAACTCCATCTGTGCCACCTTTATTCCATCCTTTTCTTGGGTCTTCCACTGTTCTAATTTGCTAGCTGTTGGAACACAATATACCAGAAACGGAATGGCTTTTAACAAGAGGAATTTAATGAGCTGCTAGTTTACAGTTCTAAGGCCGAGAAAATGTCCCAATTAAAACAAGTCTATAGAAATGTCCAATCAAAGGCATCCATCCAGGGAAAGATACCTTGGTTCAACAAGGCCAATGAAGTTCAGGGTTTCTCTCTCAAGTGAGACGGCATGTGGTGAACACAGTCAGGGTTTCTCTCTCATCTGGAAAGGCACATGGCAAACACAGTGTCATCTCCTAGCTTCTTCTCCTGGCTTCCTGTTTCACGAAGCTCCCCGGGAGGTATTTTCCTTCTTCATATCCAAAAGTCACTGACTGGTGGGCTCTGCTTCTTGTGGCTATGTCATTTGCTCTGCTCTCTCTGAATCTCTCTCATGCTCTAAAATGTTTCCTCTTTTATAGGACTTCAGAAACTAATCAAGACCCACCCAAATGGGTGGAGACACGCCTCTACCTAATCCAGTTTAACAACTGCTCCTGATTAAATCACATCTCCAGGGAGATGATCTAATTACAGTTTCAAGCATACAATGCTGATAGGGATTAGAAGAAGTGGCTGCCTTTACAAAATGGGATTAGGATTAAAACATGGCTTTTCTAGGGGACATACACCCTTTCAGACCAGCACATCCTCCATCATCATTTAAGGGTGGAGGTAAGTCACCAAGGGGGATCTTGTCTCCCTGTCTTTCATCACGGTGATCCCCAGGCTTCTGTCTCACAGCAGCATAAGGCTCTGAAGAACCCTGGGGCTCTGGTCCATGGGCTGGGGTTTGCTTGCTAAATCTGTGTAACCGCCTATTGGGTATTTTCTGTTCCAGCACAGCTAAAGCTTTCTCACTCTGAATGCTACTTCCCTCTCTGACCTTACAGAGAGCTATGAACTTTTTTCTTTTAATCCATTTGGTCTGAGCTCCAGATTTTCTTTGACTGCTCCTGATTCAGAAGTTTAAACACAGCTCCCGTGAAAGTTACTGATAACTACTGAAATACTCCTTTCCACTTTTCCTTCATAATGTCCAGATTTTGTCCACGTCATTTTTTCTAAATAAAAAATTACATGGTCATTGTAGTTTCCTGCCTTATTTCACACCACTGAGTTTCTCATCCATGCAGTTATTAAAATATTCTTACAGTTTTTAAAAGACTATTTCCTCGGGTGGTTCAGTGGTGAAGGCTCGCCTTCCATGCGGGAGACCCGGGTTCAATTCCCGGACCATGCACCCCCCCCCCCCAAAAAAGACCATTTCCTAAAACAATTTTCAATTAAATTAAGGGCATACTTTAGGATATTCTCTTTTATTAGGAACCTAAAATCTTCTCTTCACTGTAGCAGACATTTGTCCAATCCTCAAAACACTACTTGCACATCTTATTTTGAGTTCCTCAGTTATTCTGCTAATTCCTGTGGAGAGAACGTTATTGAAGTGGTCACAAGTATGTACTTATTTTAAAACATTCTTCATATGGTAAATAACCGAAGTCCATTATTCCGCAGTCTTTGAGTATAAGCCCATACTCTGGTCAAAAGTTCTACGTGAATTTTCTCTTTATAATATGACCCTTCCAAGAATCACCTGAACAATGGCTGCAAAGAACAGGGAGTTCTTTAAAGAGGTGAGGCCTTAAAAGACTAAACACAAGCCCTGGAAGGGGAGGGCACAGGACCAAGGATGAAAAATAATGACATGAATCTCTAAGAACACTGTCAGGAAGGCAAAGCACAGGATGGATGAGGCTGATGAAAAATGCTGCAGACAATCGAAGGGGACGTTAAACCTGTTTTTAAAGGAAAAGTCGGAACAAAAAGAGGCAGGCTGTCCACCTAGGTCAAGGAATAGAGTATTAACAGAAAGAGCTTAGAGCTCTTTTTTTTTTCCATCTTTTTCATAGATTCAGGTGGGAGATGTGGCCCAGACCAGGAAAACTGAAACCCAGGAAAGACAAAACAATTAGAGATACCACTTCTTGGAGGTCCTTTCTAGCTACAGGCAAGGGTATCCCCAATTCCCAAACAGGAATTATATTCCACCTTTCCTTTGTTCATTAGAGGGAAAAAATATTGCCCTATGAAATTTTTTTCTCATCATGGATGCTTTCTTAATACGATGGGACCCCCAAATGCAAATTCCTAGGTCTAGTACGAAACTGTGAGGCCCCAGAAAGAATACTGGCTTTGGATTTTCATCAAAGAGGGGTGGGAATTCTGACTCCTCACTTCTTGGCTGTGTGACCTTGGGCAGGTTACTTAATCTCACTGAGCCTTAGTTTCCCCATTTGCAAATGGGAAATAAAGTCCTTTTTAGAAGGTCATACGATGATGTTTATGTGGAAAGTGTTTTTTCTAAAAAAAAAACAACACAGGATAGATTATCTCAAATCTAGTCCAAATACAAGTTTCCCAACCTTGGAGAATAAATTGTTGAGCCACAGGATATAACAACACAGGACAACGATCTTTAAAATCTGTGGCATTTTCAAAGCTCAAAGTGGAGAAAAGCTCACAGACTTTCACTGTAAAAGTCAATTCCACTTAGAACTATCTACAAATAACTTTTATTAGCTTCCTTATACTGCTATTACAAATTACCACAAACTTAGTGGCTTAAAAAACAGATTTATTCTCCTACAGTTTTGGAGATTAGAGAGGTCTGAAATTGGTTTCGCTGGGCCCAAGCCAAGGTGTCAGCAGGGCAGGTACCTACAGGAGAGTCTGTTTTCTTGTCTTTTCCAGCTTCTAGATGCTGCCTGCACTCCTTAGCTTACAGCCCCTTCCTTGCCTCATTCCAGCCTCTTGTTTCCATCATCACATCTCCCTCCTACTATTCTGTCTGATGGCCTGCCTCCCTTTTATAAGGACCCTGTGATTACACTGGACCCACCTGGCTAGGATAGGCATTGTATAATCTCCTCACTTAAGAGTATTTGCTTAATTACATCTGCAAAAGGTCACGTATTCACGGGTCCCAAGTATTAGGATGTGGACATCTTAGGTGGTGCTATTTTTCAGACAACCACATTATCATGATCTTTTTTCCCTTTATTATAATTGCTTCCACAAGTTTTCTATCCCTTTTCCTGATTCATTTTTCAGAATTAAATCTTCAACAGATACTCCATTATCCTATCCTTATTAAAAAAAAAATCCCTTTTCTCAAAGTTTGCCTTTATATGACAAAGGCATTTACATACAAAACACATGTGCACAACACACATTACACACACACAACATGCATTACAGAAAGATGTCTCTTTCCTTCATCCACACTCTTCTCCTACTTTGTGCCCCTACCTAGTTAGAGCTTAGTTCCACCGCTTCCACACGTTAGCGCATCACTAATGGAATTTCACACATTTTTTAGTACAATCCTCCATTCTAAACCTTCCTAAGAAGTTGCCGCTCTGTTTCCCATATACCTCTGCTATTTCCTTTTCAACTTTATTCTTCATCACACATGAGTCCAGAGATTTTGCTTTCTTCTTTACTCATATTTCTGGTGGTACATTTTTAAGTCCATATTAATCTTAACCACATTTGATTAGGCATCTTATGCCACATCATATGTTTCACCTTCCTGTACTTTTTCTCCACTAGCTAGCCCTCAAATATATATATATTTAATTTTCGAATTTTAAGTTGAGGTATAATTTATGCACAAGAAATTCAGAGGCCATAAGTGCATAATTCAATCATCCTTCATACTTCTCTTCTTCTTTTTTTTAACATGTGTAGGTACTGGGAACTGAACCCGGGTCTCCAGCATGGCACGCGAGAACTCTGCCACTGAGCCACTGTTGGCTGCTCCCTTCATACCTCTTTAGTACTGTTGATTTCTGATCCTTTCATATCCAGTTAATAGAAACACAATTTTACAACTTCTTTACCTAACCCATTCTATTACTTAATAACCAACATTCTTCTATATAACTTTTTTCATATTTGAAGATTGTTACAGTATTATTAAATCACATTGTAGCCAGAAATGAAGAAGTTTAAGAAAGGGCTGTTACGTTCCTACAGGAAGTCTCCCAGAACCCACTTCCGTCTCAGCAATGCCTATACCTCGAGGAAACATGTCCAGAAAACGGAAATGTTGATTTACGGTGTAAATGCTCAAAATGTCCTTCTGTTTTCAATTCTTTAGAGCATTAGTACTCAAAACCTAAACAGATGATATTTGTGATCGAACATGTCTGTGAATACAGAGATACATTATGACAAAGGGGCTCTCCAAACAAGCCATGGGCTAAATAAAACCCAAACCAACAGTACTAATTCAAATAAGATATTTCAATACTCTCTTCCCTGGTGGAGACAAAGCAATGGAACTCCATCCCACCAAGTTGTTGAATGCTGTAGAAAAAATCTTGTCCAATGAATTTATGCGGCCCCTTAATTGCTTTGCGGAGCCAAAGACCAAAGTGAAGAGTGAGGTACTCGATATGGAAAAGGCTGCACACACTGAAAGGACCAATCACTGAGCAAAGTTATGATGTACTTTTTCCTCAATGGCTTCAAAAATAAGGAAGAGGTCCTCTTTGAAGTTAAATAAGATGAGAGCCAAGGGCCCATGAGTTAAGCCCCTCCTAACCCCCCACCCCCACCCCCACCCAAAACTATGGTTCTGTGATCCTCCTGTTTGAATCCGCTTTATAGTTTCAGGTGAAGGAAGTTATAGGTTGCACCAAGGACAGTAACTGCACACATATAAAAGAACTCTTACGAAAGATCACTTTAAGAACCACATTTTATGTCATTTCCTCAAGTTGAATCATGTTCTCAGCCCTCGCTCTAAGCAAGGGACACCGAAAACTAACAGGAGATATAATCATGGATCACACACTTGCAACGTGGGTGTGAGAAACCATTTCCAGGGAGAAAATGACAAACATGCTGATGCACCCAAAATATGCATATTAGCAGGGATTCCACTGGGTGTTTATAAGGCTGGCAAAAGCTTCCGAATTTGGTCCTCTAAGAAACAAGGTGGGTAAGGAATCCCCCCAAATGTCAATGTTTCCTCTTACCTTCGGAAACATTCCCCAGTTTTGTGGCTGGGTACATTGTGTACAGTAAAAATACGACATTTAAAAGGAGGTTGCGAAACATTTTCCCATGATTTTTTATATACACTAAAAATGGCAGGGGCTCCTTACGTAGTAAAACTGCAAAGGGGGCAGAGCAGCCAGGCTCACCACCTCCACCCTCAGCTCAAACACAAATGCCCCACAAAGAACGGTGGGCTCGGTCGGAACAGCGGTCTGGGTGGGTGGGTTTGCTTGTCTTCACAAGAGCCTAGATTGTTTCCAGTGGTTGCAGCACCCACCAGGTGCTAAGCTTGAAGTGAGGGCTCAGTGAGCGTTAGCGGAATAGGAAAAGCCTTCAAGGAAGGGAGTGAAAATCCAGTGTAATACAATCGTGGCTAAGCAAATTCGGGGAAACAAGAAACAGCCGGATCTTAGATTTTGGGTGAATTTTTTTCAAGCCCACATGTTTTTGTAGGAAATTGTATACTAACAAAGATGTGTTTGCCTAAACAGTCGTGTACATGCTTGTGTTTTTACAGATTGTGCCAACTAGTTTCAGACAATTTCCAGGTGAAAGTGATCATATTTATTATTTGTTGGGGATTGAATCATGTCTCCCACAAAAGGCATGTTCAGGTCCCAACCCCTGATTCTGTGGGTGTGAACCCCTAAGATCTTTAAAGATGTTTTTAGTTAAGGGGTGCCCGATGAACAAGGGTGGGTTTTAATCTACTATGGCTGAAGTCCTTATAAGCAAAGGAAAGTGGACATAGAAAGAGAAACCACAGGGAGTAGCCAGAAGCTGGAAGTCAGCGGAATCTGGAAGAAAAAGGAGAAGACACTGCCATGTACATTGCCATGGCATGCCAAGGAACCCTAAAGACTGCCGGCTAGCCAGGGGATACCAACCCTGGGAGGGAGCAAGTCTCCTAGCCTCTGAAATGGAACCAATAAATGCCTGTTGTTCAGCTAACCCATTGCACGCTATTTACTTTAGCAGCTGGAAAACCAAAACACTATCCTTTTTATCAATACTGTTTTTCTTCCTGTTCAGTGTTTTAAATCCATCTCTAGCCCAGCCAACCCCACAGTGTATAACCATTGTCACTAGTGGTTCCTGTTCCTTCAACTCACCAGCACTTCTGCCTGCCTAAGAGTGTTAAGTCCTCTAGGAACCTTCCAATCCTGCTACTCCTATTCGTGCCTCTGTCTCAGATCTCACATGTAGGAAATGCTGCCAGCACCTAGTTAAGTCAACACCAAATGAGCTCAACCAGGTAGACAAGCCATTCAGTATTTCTCAGAACTCTGAAAAAGATCATGCAATGCAATCCAAAGTAATTCCTTCTGCAGTTTGCTCTCAGGAAATCACCCTTAATGTCTGACTAGTTTGAGTCCAATTCCTTGTAATTAAATCCCTGATGAAGAAAAATTAGTCAGTTGCCGCAATTTTTCTTTTACATATACCTCTTAGATCAGTACTGTACCATTGTTTTGCCAGTTCTAGAAAAAAGATCTGAGAAATGTATAATATATCCCGGGTGAGAGAAAAATAAATTGCATGTATTTTTGTTTATGTAAGTTCAAAGGAAATGGGGCTACCTCTGGTTGTAATATTGGTGTCCTAGAAGTTTCCCAATTGTTAAAAACCCATTTACTAAAATGTATTATGTGCCAAATGGTTATTTTTTTTCCATAATTAGCAAAGTGTATATACTGTGCTACTGCATGTGGGAAGATAGAAACAAGCTTCAAGGTGAGCAATGAATGAATCATCCTAATGCCTAAATTATATAGTAAAGAGTACACGAATTACGTTCAGTTTTGTTGTAGTCAGCTTAACACTTATATCTCTCGGTGAAAATGCATTAAACAGATATTGAAATACTTCTGCACAGTAAAATTAGCTAAATTTTAATTTGGGGCCTTTTTACCTAAGTGTTAAATTGCTTGTAAATATATGCTTGGAGAATAACACAAAAGGTGTATGGGAGAAATATGCATAACACTTAAAGTAGTGAGTTATGGTAATAACATCTGAAAACCTGAATAATTAAAAAGACCCTCTCAGTAAATCTTACAGTTTTTCTCCCATATATGCCAATAGCTTAACTATTCTGGTACCATGTGACATTTAAAATTCAAGAAAACACATGTAAATACCCATCAGATTGGTGGGCTATACATGAGAAAGAATTTGAAAATTACTAAAAACTATAGGCATGGGTATTCCTAGGAAATTCCTAGGAAATCAGTTTTCTTTTCCTTTCCATGAGACTAGCAGATAGGGGTCCTGTGATGATAATGACATGGAACAAAGCTGCACCAGACCCAAGACAGACGTGTACTGTAAGGAGGAAATATACTTTTGTTATAAGCTACTGGGAGTGTTCAGGTTGTTTGTTACCACAGCACAACTTAGCCTAAACTGCCTGATACACACAGGAACAATTCCCCTTCGTAAACAGGCAGATGGCCAACATTAGCTCTTTCTTAATCAAAAGCACAGCAACAATTTGAGATGCACATTTGGACATCTAAAAAGGCATTCGTGGTATTCAGTTCTCTTGCACTCAGCCACTCAACATTTGCAGGACACCTACGAGGCGGCAGACACCAGAGCCCTACTTGGCTCTCATCAGTCAGCAGTAGAGCCTGGGGGCAAGAACACTGTCTTCTCACGTTTCTTTCCCTTCTACCTAGAACAATGCCGGCAGGCCAGAGGTGCCCTGTATTTAAATGCTTGTGTTTATTGCTGAAATATGTTTCCAAGTGCAATGGACATTTGTCCAAAATGCAGAGGGAACAAAAGAGGAGTACTTAAGTTTGCCTAGGGAAATAGAAAAGGAAATATCTTTTGAGTAGACATGAGAGAAGAGCAAGAGTTTAGTTTGATGGACAGAGGCAAAGAATTTCTCAGTAGAAGATACAGCACAAACAAAGGCACATATATTTTGGTCTGGCATTTCAGATATTTTGTCACCACTGGAACACTTAATCTTATAGCAACAATCCCAGTGACTAGATTTAATGAGGCCTCTCGTGTTATCCTATCCTGATACCAGCCAGAATCCCAGCTGATGTTAACGGTAGGGTGGTTAAAAGCATGGATTTGGGAGGTAGAATGCAGAGGTTTGAACCTTGGCTCTGTCACTCGATAGTTATATGATAGTAAGCAAATTGCTTAATCTCTTTGCGCTTCAGTTCCCTCAGGTATAAATGAGCATTGTAGGGGTGTTGTGAAGATTCAACGCGCTAACATGTATAAAGTGTTTAAACAGTTTCCCGTACAGAGAAGACACGACATAAAGGTGTAAGGTATTATTAAATCTGACTAAAGAAGATCATCAGTGAAACAGTAAGGACATGTTCCAGTCCTTTTCAGCATTTTTATCAATGACTTGGATAAGAGGGTTGAAACCATTTTGATTTATATTTATAGAACATTATTATGCTGGAAGAAACAACAAATATTATGGATGGCAGAATCAAGATTCAAAATAATCATGAGGCTGGAACAGTCAGTCAAAAGCCACAATATGTAACTATATAAAAATAAAATTTAAAAAATTTTGCATTGACATCCAGAAACCCAATCTCACAAGTTGGAATAGGGGCAACTTGCCTTAGGAGTGGCATGTATAAAACAGATATGTGGGGGAGTAAGTTTAATTAATCATAAGCTCTGTATGAATCAACAGCGTGTTGTGGCTGCCAATAAAAGCGAAATCCAAATTGAAAGCAGGGACTCAGACAGATACTTGTATACCAATGTTTACAACAGCATTATTCATAATGGTCAAAAGGTAGAAACAATCCAAATGTCCAGGGCAGATGAATGGATAAACAAAATGTGGTCTGGTGTGATACATTGAAATATTATTCAGCCATAAAAGTAAGGAAGCTCTGATACATGTTACAATGTGGGTAAACCTTGAAAAAATTATCCTAAGTGAAAGAAACCAGATACAAAATGTACGACCCCACTTATATGAAGTATGTAGAATAGGCAAATTCATAGAAATGGAAAGTAGATTAGCGGTCACCAGGGGCTGGGGGAGGAGCGAATGGGGAGTTAATGCTTCAAAGGTACAGAAGTTCTGTTTTGGATGATGAAAACGTTTTAGTGATGGAAGATGATGATGGCTGCCTAACATTGCACATGCTGCGAAGGCACTGACTTGTGTGCTTAAAATGGTTAAAACGGCTAATTTTATATGTGTTATACAATTTAAAAAAAAGTTAATTCCATGTTAAAGTTTTAGTTTCCAGATTGAGCACTGGTGGCAATAATGTGCTGCTCTGGTGCCAGCTCAGGCACAGGAAGGAGGACACTGCGGGGAGCAAGGCTACTGACACGGGTGACGGCGCTGTGGGCTCTGGGACAGCCAATGGGAGGGTCAGGGACTAGGGAGCCTATGCTTCCCGACACCTCATGGTGTTGTGTCCTCAAAGACCTGTTTCCTCTCCTGTGGAATTCAGACAATGTGGCTATATGGCCTAGCTTCACACTGAGACGAACTCAAATGAAGATGAACTTTTGACAAACAGAAATATTTGAAAACGAAATGGGCTTCTTCAAGAGGATGTGGTCCTTACTACCGCCAGGATTCAAGTAGAGTGACTGCTCTATTCAAGTAGAGTGCGGGCAACCCTTTCCAAAGAATGCTGTGGTGGGGATTCATTCACTTTGGGTTGGAGCAAATGACTGAAAGGTGTCTCCCAGATTTGAGAGTCTCTGAACTATACAATATCTTCTGGGTGTCAGAGGCTGGTTTGGGCCCCATTCTATCTTAGATGAAACTGAGGTGAAACCACGGCAGTAACTAGGCCAAGGTCATTCCAAGAGTCACGAAGAGAGCTATGGATAGAACTGAAGTCTCCTGACACACAGCCCTGCCCTGCATTCCACCATCTGACGATGCTGCACTCTATGACCTACTTGTCCTAAGTTCTTGTAGTTTTCCTCCTAAATTCCCTCAGCGTTTTGTTTGATAGATGCATAAAATATCTTAAATGAAAAGTAATTCGACAAAATTAACTTCTTAACCTTATTGCCATGGTGACAAAACACTGTTAAAAGATGAATTTGCAAGCATGAAAACACCTTGATTAACCATCAGAAAACACATCCTCCTATTTGCTTCATCAGTACTTTACGGCCATTTGGATGTCAGACTGTGAAAGAATATTGGAATTCACACAGGACACGGGAGAAGCCGCAGTAAATAGTGCTTAAAAAAAAAAAAAAGACTTTGGAACCCAAAGAGAGCTTTCGTTCTGATGTAATTAACTTTAATACAAAGCATACACAAATGTATACGTGAAAGATTCAATTTGGGTAAGATTCCAGATCTTTTGCTTTGTTTTTTAAGTTTATATTATTGGACTTAATATACCATACCATCTAGAGAGAAAGCCAATATGTTCCTTTAAAAAATAACTACAGAAACAGTCTATTCTTTAGTGACAGACTGTGTTAGAATGCATTATAACTTGCAAACATTTTTTCAGAGTAAATAGAAAACAAAAATAAAAAGCTCTGTTTAAAATTGAAGTTTTACCAACTACCAATTTAGTTTTTAGTAACTCATTCAAAGATCAACAAAATTTCCTATGAAATTTATTCAAAATTTCAGTTGCCATCTTTACATTCACATTTCCTTGTTTATATCTTAGAGAAGATCTGTCAGTAAAAATGAGGATTTTTTTTTGCAATATGTTTTAATATGTCCTATAAAAAAGGGAAAACTTAGAAGCCAATGGTATAATTAAATTCAACATCTAAACACATTATTACAATTGTCCGGTTGCTATTACACTGTATTAAATATAAATGCATTCAGATATATGCATCCAAGCATGTACATGTTTGGTCTCACATAAGAAACCCAGAGGTAGGCAAGCCAAGGCAAAGACAACTACTCAAGGATGGTGTCTGGAAATTAGCTTTCTCCCTCTTGGATCTACTCTTCTTAATGTGTGGATACCTATCTCATTTCCACTGCCTCCCAGCTGCTTTTGCACTCCTGGCATCAGGCCACATGTATCCACTCCTCTGCCAGGACGAAGGTGATAGAAACAGGAAGGAGTGGCACTTACATCAGGAAAGTAAAAGCTTTCCCAGAATGCCCCTTGCTTCACTGGCTGGAACTCTGCCACAAGGTTGAAGAGGTGAAATTTACAGTGGCTCAAGGAACCAGTACAACCAGTGGCTCAAGGAAAAGTACAACTTTTACCCCAGTTGATGTCACTTCCAACACAGCTTCCCAGGACAGAAAGCTACTCATTATTTAAAATTCAAAACTCAGATTTTTCTCTTTGAGGGCTTTTTTCCTCTCCACTTCTTATCCCCATCCAAGCAGGTTCATGCCCTGTACGATGTCTATTCTTCTATTATCACGGCACTCACCATATTGTATTCTGATTACTTATTTGCATGTTCGTCTTATAAGCTAGGCAGTGAGTTCCTTAAGGACAGAGGGCAATGTCTTATTTAACCACTGCTGCCTGGTACACAGTAGGTGATATATAACTGCTTGTTGAATAAATGACTGAAATGGAGGCAATTTTTGGAGGATGAGATCTAGGACACTGAAAAGGGCAATACCATGATAGAAGAGTGATAAACTACTTTGTGACAGGAAGATTTTTTTTTTTTTTTTTGGTCCCCAAAATGGCACTGCTTATTTCATGGGGAGGAAGTAGGTGAACTTTGGAAAAGTGTATTTGCCAAATAATTGAAGCCTAGCCTTTTACACTGAATAAAAACTAACAGAAATGTTAAACTATTTCGGGCAAAAATCTTTCCAAAAATACATGGAGTATGTTGAACCAAATTTAACCTTTTTTGATGAGTCAGTATCACTATTATGAAATGCAATTATTGTGAGGTAGGAGGATTGTTTGTTCCTCCACTAAATGGCTTCAGAGTCGTAACCATTTAGATTTTTGCTAACTTTATCTTCTACCATTAGGGTTTTATCGATCATCTTTAACTGTGGTAAACATATAAGTAATCTGAATCATATATAAACATAGAACTTGAAAGCTTAAAGGTATTATAGAGGTGATGTAATCTATCACACCATCAAATTTTATAGATGACAAAACTAAGCCCTGAGTGTATAGTCCTCTTCTAATTGATTGCTTTTAATCACCGATTTTAATGGCTTTTAAACTGTGCTCTGCAAAGCACTCTGCTCCATTTGAGCTCAGGTCATTATGTTCATCTTTTTCAAAATGCCAAGGATAAATGTGATTTAAAAAATATACAACAGGATAAACACCCTTTGAATGAACTAAGAAATTGCAACACAGTTACTCGGTATCAGAAGTACGATATATTTATTTTCTTTAACAACAGAATTTTTTCTTTTCTTTTTTTTGTTCTACTGCTTTATTAATTAATAAAATCCTCATTATTTAGTCATTCAACACCTGAACCTCCAATCAGTGAATAATCAGACTAACTTATTCTACTGATTTGTTTTTTCTAACTTCGTTGTTGGAAATTTACAGGGTAAAGAAAGGGAAAAAACCCACATTCATTTGCTAAGCACTCACCATTGTGCAGATGTGATCTTTTCCCAAAAAACAAAAGCAAAAACAAAAACAAAACCCTTTAGATAGTATTGCTGCCCTCATTTATAGGTGAGGAGACCAAACCACAGAAGCTATGCAATTTACCCAAGGCTGTACAGTTCCTAAGTGGTAGAGGAGAAATGTAAACTCTGATGGCTGGGTACACATGGTTGCTGCCCTTTAGGAATTCTAAGAAAACAAAAAGAATTTATTCACCTACCTTCTTCATATCAGTGTGGTCAGAGTCTCATGGAAGTATGGGAGCACAGAAGAGGAAGTAATTATTTATGCCAAAAAAGGCGAGAGAAGGTTATACAAAATGACACCTATGGTGCATCTTAATAATACTAATAAAAATAATAATGGCAAACATTTTATACACATTACTAGAGTTGAGGCACACATCTCATTGATAGCCTCACAGTGAGATGAGGTTCTCTTCTACCGAGGGGACCAAGGCAGAGATAAGTAAAAGTACACATTGCTAGGAAGTGGCTGGTTCCAGGGATCACACTAGACCCACTGTGCTATGACAATTATTATAAATGCAAAAGGTGAAGGTGTCTCTAGAGGAGGGAAGAGAAGGAAGGTGCAAAAGCAGAAAGATGTCAGTGCATATAGAGTAAAGAGAGTAACGTGAGGTGATTGGAGGAGCCAGGGAAAAGTTCAAACATTTAAACCAGACCATGCCACTCTCCTACTTAAAACCATTAATGGCTGCTCATTGCATTGAAGAGAAATCCAAGCCTAACCCACGCCTCACTTGTATCTCTCCAGTCTCAACACTCACCACCCTCCCTCTTGCTCTTGCCACTCTGGCCTTCTTTCAATTCCTAAAACTCCCTACGAAGCCCTTTCTCATCCTACAACCTTTGTACATGGTGAGAGATCATTCTGAAATGTCTTCTCACCTTACTTTTTGCTTAGCTAACTCTTGAACATCCTCTGGTCTCAACTTAATTATACTGTACTCAGGTGGGCCTTCAAGACCATCCACCCTGTTATAAGCTCTCATAGCAGCACCTCCAGCTTCTCCTTCACAGCACTCAATCTACTTTGCAGTGAAATGTCTAATGGATGTGACCGCAGTCTAAGAGCCCCCTGAAAGCAGGGATTACTTCTGGTTTCTTGTTTGTCTGTTGTTGCCATTCTGTTTCTATTTCCCCATGACTGGCACATGGTTAAACAGCAAAAGTCTGAAGCTAAAATTGAAAGAGCATTGATATAAAGCTTTTAGGCTACACTCCAATGTTCAATGTCCTTTTGGGCCTTTTCTCCTCCATTATTAGATTCAGGCCAGGCTCAAATATTGCATTAATTTGTCATTGTCTCTTTAATTGCTCTTTCTGAATTGTGCAACCATGTATATAATGGAAACTTTCCCATCTCAACCACTCCCAAGCCATTCAATGGGTTTAATCACATCCATAGTGTTGGGCTACCCACACCACCATCTATTATCAGAACTCCCCCATCAGGCCAAGCAGAAACCTTACACTCCATTATGCATTAATAATAACCCGTCCCCCCCTCCCACCCACCCTTGCTAACTTCTAATCTATTTTGTGTCTATGCAGTTGCATAATATAGCTAATTCATAAAAGTGGAATCATACAACATTTGGCCTTTTGTGTTTGACTTATTTTACTCAACATGTCTTCAAGCATCATCCATGTTGTGGCATGTACAGAATTTCATTCTTTTTTTTTTTTTTTTTTTTTTTTTAAAGGAAAGACAGAGAGAAGGAAGGAAGGATAGAAGGAAGGAAGGAAGGAAGAAAGGGAAACATTTTTAAACATTTTCTTGTTTTATTGTATTCTGTTTCTCCGTTTTTGTTACATGGGCTGGGGCCGGGAATCGAACCGAGGTCCTCCGGCATAGCAGGCAAGCACTTTGCCCGCTGAGCCACCGCGGCCCGCCCAGAATTTCATTCTTTTTAAAGATGGGTAATATTCCATTGTATGTATGTACCACATTTTGATTATCCATTCATCCACTGATGGACACTTGGGTTGCTTCCACCTTTGGGTTATTGTGAATAACACTGCTGTGAACATTGGTGTACCTGTCCAAGTCCCTGATTTCAAGTCTTTTGTGTATTTACCCAGAAGCAAAGCAGGATATGGTAAACCTATGTTTATCTTTTTGAGGAACCACCAAACTCTTTTACAAAGCGGCTGCACCATTTTATATTGCCAACAACAATGTATGAGGGTTGCTATTGCTCCTTATCCTCACGAGCACTTATTTTCTGTTCTAAAAATAACATTCTAGTAGGTGTGAAGCTGTATCTCATTGTGCTTTTGATGTGCCCTTTCCCTAATGGATAGTGACACTGAACATCTTTTCATGTACTTACTGGCCTCTTTTATCTTCTTTGGAGAATCTATTCAAACCCTTTGCCAATTTTTAGATTGGGTGTTTCTCATATTGTTGTTGATCTGTAAGAGTTCTTCAAATATTCTATATATTAAACCCTTATAGGACATATGGTTTCCAAAGATTTTCTCTCATTCTGTTGGTTGCCCTTTCACTTTCTTGATAATGTCCTTGGATACATGAAAGTTTTTAATTTTGAGAAGTCTAATTTATCTGTTTTTTCTTTTGTTGCTTATGCCTCAACCTGATTTTGTCACATCCTTCTAAGTCTAATTTATCTGTTTTTTCTTTTGTTGCTTGTGCCACAACCTGATTTTGTCACATCCTTCTGATTAAATTTTTAATGTCTTCTTGTGAGCCCACAGGATAACATAAATGAATATCCTGTTCTTAGGATGTGTACATGGAAGCATAATGTGTTCAAGGAACACGATGCATATGATTTACTATCTACTCTCAAATGTTTAGAAAGTTGACAGACAGATGGACTGATAGGTAGATAGAATGATATAGCAAATGTGGCAAAAATGCTAAAATTGGTGGATTTGGGTATCTGGAAGATAAGGATATGTCAGAGTGCTATGTATGGATTTTGTTTTTTTTTGTTTTTTTTTTGCAACTGTCCTGCAAGTTTGGAATTATTTCAAAATAAAAAGTTTAAGGAAAAAAAAAATCAGATGGAGGCTTAAAAAAATAAACCAAATCAAAACTGTTGTAAGGGAATGTTATGAAAAGATTGAGGATACAGGGAAGTTTTCTGGCAAAAGAATGGGGACATCAAGGCATCCTTGGTAAGTGGGTACAAGCTGAATTTGGCTGAGCAAGAATAGGTCAGGGCGGGCCACGGTGGCTCAGCAGGCAAGACCGCTTGCCTGCCGTGCCTGAGGACCCAGGTTCGATTCCCGGTGCCTGCCCATGTTAAAAAAAAAAAAAAAAAAATAGGTCAGTGAAAGTCTAAGGAAAAAATGGTATAGGGAGGGTAGGTGTGACCAAAGAAAATTACACTATGGAAGGAGTCAGTGAGCTCCAAGGTTGAGGGAAGCAAAGAGCTGAAAGGCTACAGAGGAAGACATTGTATGGAAGTGGCCAAAGTAAGGTTCTACCAAGCTCTTGGTGTGAAGCTGCCTCTGCAGAGTCCTTACCAAGTGTAGAAGAAGGGGTGCCTGGGTGGGACTGACCTCCCATGGCACCTCCTGAGTAAAGCTTGTCTATATGAGGCTTAACCAGTGAAAAGTGAAGACTCCAATAATCCCAGGTCTAAGATTTTTAAAATTACAACCTTTTCTTGAAAATGGAAACTTCTTGGTAACTATTCTCTCTAATTTCCTGAATTTGACTGAAATCTAAAGGTTACTTTAAATATAAAGTTCATCTTACCATGAGCATCTGGGCGTCTATACAGTAAGCCTATTTTTATCTCATATTTAGCGGTAGTTAAAAAGTGTACTAAGAGTAGACGGCACCAAGGAGCTGCCATTTTCACACCTCCAACCAGCACTCTTGTTTCCTCTCACATATGTCATGGTAAAAAGAGCCAAACTCCAAACTCTTGTTTTCCCCAAGTCACTTAAAAAAACAAGTCGTGAGTGCTGCTGGCTATGATAGGCCACCCACCTTTATCCCTACCGCAACGGCTTGGGAATGGGTTATTGAGAAAATGGGTAGGGAGTGCATAACAGTTCTGAGGAAGGTTTTATGGGCTTAAATTTATGGATACTAAAATACAACCGATATATAAGGTAGGTTTACTTCTTTTCAAATAGTTCTCACTATTTTGGAGGAACAGTCCTTGACTGAGACATTACAAGAGACAACTCTGCTGGGGAGAGGCAGTCTACACAGCTCTGTGTCTGAATGAGCAGTGAAGTAAGTTTACCATGGTGGTCACCAGCATGTCAGAGCAGCTGTGGACATTGGGAGCCCCAAGCGACTCCAGCGACAGGCTCAGACACACATTCTGAGACCAGTTTCTGGTCCAGGGAAGGAAGCTTAAAGAAGTACCTGGTTCAGTCAGCGGTGGGCTCAGTCCTGATGACTGGGCTTGTTTCCTGTTACGGAGTTCCCTCCTTCACACACACACACACACACACACACACATACACAGATCCCTACTTCTTGATTTTTTTATCCCATCTTATTTCATTGTCTTCAGGGTCTGTTCCCTTTTTACTTTATTTACTGCATATATTCGATTTTCCTCTCTTCCTCAGCAGTTTTAGCCTGTAGCTGGCTTTTTTCTCTGTATCCATTCTTGCTTCCGTCTCAATTACTCATCTCATCTTCAGACTCTTTTTCCAACCATGGCATATTTTTTGAAAGACTCGTCTACACATAGTGCCTTTACATTCGCACCTCAGCCTAAGATAAAATAATTTCTAAGCCTGTACCTAAACAGATTCTCAGAGATCATGAACAAATTTCTAATTGCCACAATCAAAGACTCTTCAGGAGTCCTTCTTGGTCACCTCCTTATCCTTAAAACATTCTCCTCCTAAGTCTTTTGACTTTCCTCTCACTATCCTGGCCATATTTTTCGTCTCTTTCTGCCTATATCCTAGAGGTACGTGATCCCAAGATTCAGCCACCATCTCTGTTCTCACTCTACATTTTCTCATATGCTTTCTTTCCCTTTGCTTCACACCGCATGCATTGCTTGTGTGCTAACAGTTCCTAGATCTGTATAACACTGGCCTCATCTCTTGCTCCAGAACGAAAAGTCTGCATTTCTCTTTCAAGTTTCTTCTGGGTATTTTATGAATACCTCCAATTCACCACAACCAGAGTTGGACCATTCTTTTCCAACAGGCAAATCCACACCTTCCATTTCCTCATCACTTACTCTGTCATTAAGTTGTGTTTTTCTTAAAAAAAAAAGTTTTTTTGCTATTTCCTCCCCCCACCCCAGCTACGTCCACTGTAGCTTCTCTAGTTCAGTCTCTCAAAGTGCCTTGTCAGGACAAGCAGAGGGTTACTAGGAGGATCTTTGGGAATCAGAGTAACTGGATTCCAGTTTGGTCACTTAATAGCTGCTTGCCTTGGGCACATTATTTAACTTCTTTAAGACTTCATTTCCTTATCTGTCAAATGGGGATGGTACTTAGAGCTATTTAAGAGAAGGCCAGTGATCTAAACAAAATGCTTGTCACCACAGCTGGTACATGATAGCTGCCAAAATATGTTATTTGTTTCAGGAAGTATTCTCCTTCCTACACTCCCTCATTTGGATAGAGCACCCCACCTTAATTCATCTTTCTCCTCCAATACCTTTTCAACACTCAAACCAGCTACTTTCAAAAACAAAGATTACTTATGCCAGTTGTCAGTGAAAAAAAAAAAACTTCTCATAAGTTTTCATTGTCCCTATGAAAAAGACCATTTCCAGAGCATGGCATGTATGACTCTGTAGGAATCTAACTCCAAGCTACATTTCCAGCTTAAAAAGTCACAACTCCTCATTATGTACCTATATACCTGTTGTCACTTACATTGTCAAGCTTTGGTTTCTTTATCACAGCTGCCCCATTATCAAGGTCTTCCCTCTTTTATTTCTAGGTGATGAAATCATATTTGCATGTTGTGATGGATAAGATCATGTGTCAACTTGATTAGGTCATGACATCCAATTGTTCGGTCAAGCAAGCACTGGCTTGATTGTTACTGTGAGGAGAGTTCATCGATTTAAATCATCATGCTGTTAATTGCATCTATGGCCAATTACATCTACAACCAATAAAGGAGACTGATGGCCTCAGCAGTGAGAGAAGTCCCATTCAGTGAGTTGAAGGCCTTACAGGGAGAACTGATGATTTCAGTGATTATAAGAATAATTTCTATCTCTGCATCAGTCAGCTAGCTTCTCTTGGGGAGTTCATCAAAACCTTCCCCGGAACTCCTAAATTGCAGCCTGCCCTATGGAATTCAGACTTGTCAACTCTCAGTTGCATGAGCCAATTCCTATAATAAATCTCATAATATTTACATACATAAAAATCCTGCTGGTTCTGTTTCTATGGAGAATCTTGACTAATACACATGTGTTTATGCTTTCCTCAATAAGTTCTACTTCCTTGGAAGTAAAGAACATACCTTATTAATTTGGTACACTATATTCTACTATTCATTCATACAAGAAACATTTATTAGCAGAGAATCAGGCATTTTGCTAGGTGTTGGATGGTGGTGGCTTATCTCAGGTACCCACTTTTCTTTCACATTTTCAAATGAGGTTGGAAGGAAGATGCCCTTAACAAGTGCAGTCTGGTTGGGAAGATGGGCATATAAACCATTCTAGCAGGGGTGACAAGTGAGACCATAGAGCAATGACTCTCAACCTTGTTTGTACATTAGCATTGCCGAGATCGATTTTTAAAAATGCTAACGCAGGAGTTCAACCACCAGGGATTCTAATTTAATTGGTCTGAGGCACATTTTTAAAAAGCTCCTTGGCACAGTTTTGTGAACTGAGGCTTTCACACTTCTGGAATAGAGCTGTGTGCAGAAGGCTTTGGCACATGGGAGACACACTTTAGAGTGGACACTTTTGGTTGCTCCATGTTATCCTGCCCTTTTTTCTCCTTTCTTCCCTCCCAAATATACCCCACCTGTATGTGACTTAGATAATGCCCTATTCTCACCTCAGGTGAAGATCCAGATTGTTCTTCTGGTGATTGATTCAGATGCTAGCAAAGGAACTCATTCTAGACAAGGATACTGAAAAGGAGATCTACTGTGGGATTGTGGAAAAAGATTTCCTCATCTCATGAAAGCTATGCCATGAAATAGAGGTTCTTTTTTCCTTTGGATACTGCTATGTCTGGCTATCACATCTGGAACTGCAGCAAACACCTTGTAACCCTGAGGGGAGTCACCTTGAGGCAGAGTTGAGATCTGGAAAGGACTCAGGTTCCTGATGACTCTGTTAAACCACTGACTCAAACAATCCTGAAGCTACATGTGTATTTCTTGATATATGGAATAATCAATTTCTCATTTGTTTACATTATGAGTCAGAGTTGTCGGTTTACCTGCAGAAGGAATCCTAACTGATACACAACAAAATCAAACTTGGGGATCAAGGAAAGCAACCGTAGAGAAGGAGACATCTAAGAAGAGTCTCCAGCAAGGCATTCAAGAAGCAGCACAATCAAGTAAAAAGGCATATGGATATGAATATAGGATATTCTGGGATTTACAAATAGTTCAGTGTGGCTATTGCCAAAAGTATGGATAGGGAAAAGAGGCTGTAGAGGTGGTAGTATGGAATGAGATCTTGAGGTGCCTAAGATTTTGAGGTGCCTTATATGCTGTGGCAGATTAAATATGGCCACGAATCCTTTGCAATTCTCCCCATCAAGAGGTGGAGTTTATTTTGACTCTCCTAGCACCTGGATGGCTTTGTGACTTGCTTTGATCAACAGAATGTGCTAGAAGTGATATTACACTTTGTAAGTTTCAAAGCTGCAGCCTGACTCTCTGGAAATGCTGCCTGGACCATTTATACTATAAGGCAGGTGAACTAGTCTACTAGAGGATGAGAGGCTTAGAAGAGGAGAACTGAGGTGCTCTAGCCGTCAACCAGCACCAACTGCCAGATATGAGTGTGAGCCCCCCTTGGACTCTGCAGCCATTCCAGCCATCACCTTAGTGCATATCTGCCCAGGAGAGGCCAGCAGGAGAACCTCAAAGTCAACCCACACAATCATCAGAAATAATAAATCGGTGTCCTTAGCCACAGGATTTGGGGAGGGAGTAATGCCAATGCCCTGGTGGAGCAGCTGAGGTCACACACTGAATTTGAAATATTTGTAGTGGATGCAAAACTATTTCAGCAATGCAGACAATCAAGTGCATTGCTGCAGGTGTTGGTGCCGTTGGTCAAACATATCTCCTGAAATCCCACATGACAAACAAATCTCCATCTGAATATGTACCCACTGTTTTTGACAACCACACAGTGAGGGTTATGATCGGCGGAGAGCTTAAACTCTCGGACTTTCTGATATCACGGGGCAAGAGGAGCATGACAGATTTTGACCACTGAGTTATCCACAAACAGATGTATCTCTAGTCTGTTTCTCAGTGGTCTCTTCAACCTCATTTGAAAATGTGAAAGAAAAGTGGGTACCTGAGATAAGCCACCACCATCCAAAGACCCCTCTCCTGCTTGTTGGGACCCAAAGTGATCTTAGAAATGAATCCTCTACTATTGAGGAACTTGCCAAGAACAGGGAGAAACCTATCACTCCGGAGACAGCTGAAGAGCTGGCCCGGGAGCTGAAGGTTGTCACATACGTGGAGCGTTCTGCTCTCAAACCGAAAAGCCTAAAGAATGTTTTTGATGAAACAATACTGGCTGCCCTGGAGCTTCCAGAATAGAAGAAGAGCTGGATATGTGCACTGTTCAACATCATCTCTCTAGAGCCCTTCCTGCACAGCTGGTATTGACATCTTCCTAAAAGCAATTTTTAAAGCAAAACTAAAGATTAAAAATTAAATTTTGTTTTTGCAATAAAGACAAATGTCCTGCACCCACCCACATGCACTTGGTGTGAGACAAGGCCCCTAGGTGTGGCTCTCCTGCCCCCTCCCAATACTAGTTAATTTTGGGTAATTGCATACTGCTAGAAAAATGATCAGTACTAATTTCTGTTTCGTTGTTTCAAAATTTTTTGTTTTGGTTAAAAGCAAGGCAGGCGTGTGATGACTCTGTAACAGACTAATTTGAATTGTCAAAGCTGCTCCCCAGTTCTACTCTGAAGAGTAATCTGGGACACATTAGTGTTTATATGTTTTTTCCTTTTGGGGGATGATTTTAGGGGCTTACTTTTAATTAGTCTTTCTTTTAAATTCATTAACCAGTGGTGGGCAGCCCTTGAGGGGAGGAAGATGGTTTGATTCCACATTCTACTTTCTAGTTCTAGTTTAGAAAACAGGTTTCCCACTTGGGGCTCTAAGGAAGTAGGATAGTAAATGCCTCACTTAATAACATACTCCTTTTTGAAAGTTGCCTTTTCTCTTCACCCGAATACATCCAGTATTTGATGAAACACATGAAAGTGGGTGAAACCTGTCTCGTCCTGCCTCTTTTCTAGAATGTACTGTATCTATTGGACTGTGACTTTCAAGGAAATTTGTTGAAAAATTTTTTGACGTTAATCAATGCAATCAAAAGCAATGCATCAGATGCCCATGGTGATTCTCTCAGCTCATGGAACTTTTCTCCACATCTATGTGACTCTTCCAAGACCTGTCTGTGAAAGAACGGAAACCTACTTGGTTCTAAATCAGAAGTCCTGTCTCTGTTTCTTATAAGCACTAAGTTCTAGCCCAAGTCATTCATTCTCTTACCAATAAAACAAACAAAAAAAGTACTAGAACTTTTGAAATACACCAAATGGACTGAGTTCATAATTAAAAAAAAAATGTTTCCCATCAGTCATTGTCTAGTATGCTTAGCATAGATGTGGGGCTTAATAGCATATGAGACGGTGTTCCTAGAACACAATTGAAGACCTGGTATAGAGAGGAAATACGGGGGGTGGTGCTAAAAGACAGATGTCGTGGAATGATTCACGTACTCTTTCAAGTGATGGGGATGGAAGCTGGAGGAGGGGACGGCGTGGGAAGAACATTTAACAGCACTGGGGACCAGTCAGGGGAAGGGGAATCCTCATATTTCTGTTTTGCATATGAGGAACCAAAGAGCAGCCAGTTGAGGCTCCGGTATAATAAAAATCGTGGAAAGAGTCTTCTGAAGACTCCTCATAAGGGTTAAATGGGGTTTTAACAGCTTATTTTGGTTGCAGTTTCCCTTTATTTATTTGTTTAAAATGTTTAAGTAATCTTTTCCACCTTCCCCAAATCCTAATTATAGATTCATTAGTTTTGAACCAATGTTTTCTCATGCCTCAATTCTTTGTATATGCATTCTTTTGTATTAAACAAAAAACTTGTCAAAAAAAAAAAAAGATTTGGGATGGTTTCTTATGCAAAAATAGGGATAACTGGTACATGGGCCATGGCAAGAAGTTTGAATTTTATTCTGAAGGCTATGAAGAGAAACTGGATTAGACTCATGTTTTAGAAAGATCGTCCTGGCAACGGCGTGGAGCATGGCTTAGAGGAGGGCAGGATGGAAGTGGGAGGACTTGTCAGAAGACTATTGCATTAATAGAGCTGAGAAATATCTGAAGTAAGACCCTGGCAATGGGAAGGTAGAGAAATGAATGGACTTAAGAGTCATTATAAAGTTAAAATGAGCATGATGGTGGATGAAGGTGAGAGCATATAAAAGAGAAAAATGAATTAAAAATTAGTCAAAGGTTTCCGGATTAGATAAACAAGGGGATGAAGAGGGAATATGGAAAGAAGGGAAAGTTTGAAGTATCTATGGAAAATCCAAATGGAGGAGTACAGCGAGGAGCTACAAATACTAAATAAATGTTCAATGAATAAATTATGATGATTAACCTGGAAGAGTACTGAAATGGGGCGGGCCGCGGTGGCTCAGCGGGCAAAGTGCTTGCCTGCTATGCCGGAGGACCTCGGTTCGATTCCCGGCCCCAGCCCATGTAACAAAAAACAAAGAAACAAAATACAATAAAACAAGAAAATGTTTAAAAATGTTTCCCTTTCTTCCTTCCTTCCTTCCTTCTATCCTTCCTTCCTTCGCTCTGTCTTTCCTTTAAAGAAAAAAAAAAAAAAGAGTACTGAAATGTTCTAGGCCCAACGAACTATTGTTACATAGCATAACTTTAGTGCTCTCTAAAATCAAGTAAAGTTTTAATGGTCTGAACTCATTTTGTTGATGCCACATCAGAATAGAAAGGGAAAGAAAAGACTTGATGCAGTTCAATGTGAATCTACACATTGTTTAGCTTATGGGGATTCATCTCTAATTCACAGGACACTATTAGAATACAATGCTCCTACCTAGAGGGGCCGTCATTTCTTGGTACATCCTGAGGGAAAGCTCCACGTTACCAACTCTCTTTTTTTCGGTTCTCCAGATTCTGTATATGCTTTCCCATCCTGTAGACCAAGGACTTCTCTAACTCCACGTTAGAAAAAGTTGAGAATAGCTCCACTTTGCATACTTTGTTAAGTGGACCCAATTTAAGATTTATTAGAGCAATGAATTACAAAGGCTATAAACATTTTAATATGCACATGCAAATACTGACTTACCTTTGATACTGATTAAAATAGCAAGTAAATGGCTGGGATCCAATCTCGTCTTTCCAGTACTGTTGCCAAGTCATGACATTTTCCAAATTCTTCTGATTTTCTCTCTCACAGGGAGGGATATAGGAGCACTAACAAAATAGAAAACAGAAAATAAACTTATTATTCTAAAGAATATTGCAATATAGTCTACTGTTTAAAAGAAGGATAGCATTGTGCAGATAGTAAATAGAATTTAGAACTAATTTCTCTCTCTCTTTTTTTTTTTGGTATGGGCAGGCACCAGGAATTGAACCTGGGTCTCCAGCATGGCAGACGAGAATTCTGCCTGCTGAGCCACCACGGCCCGCCCAGAACTAATTTTTAATAAATCAAATTGCAATTGTTATACTTCAAATATCAACTTGCCACAATTATAGAAAATATTCCAATTACAAAAATACAGCAAAAATAGCCTTTAGTCATTAGTGTAGAGGGATATTTTATAAATAATTAGTTATAATCTAGTAGCAGATTAAAAGCATAATATTCTCTTGCTTCTGGGGGCCTGGCACTCAACAGAAAGAGGTCAAAGGAAAAAAAAAGATTCCCTCTTAAGTACATAATCAATGTATTTTGTTAACTGATGCCTTTTCCTAGCCATGCCTCTGAGAAAGTAATTTTCTTTGAAGGGACTTGATTACTCTAAGTAATACAGATTCAGCAGAATCAGAAAAACTGTTCTTGATTTTAGGTATCAAAATTAATGCTTCACATTCTAATCCATTTTCTTTTTTGTGTGTGTGTGTGTTTTTTTTTATTAATTAAAAAAAATTAACAAAACATTTAGAAATCATTCCATTCTACATGTACAATCAGTAATTCTTAATATCATCACATAGTTGCATATTCATCATTTCTTAGTACATTTGCATCGATTTAGAAAAAGAAATAAAAAGACAACAGAATAAGAATTAAAACGATAATAGAGAGAAAAAAAAAACCTATACCTCACATGCAGCTTCATTCAATGTTTTAACATAATTGCATTACAATTAGGTAGTATTGTGCTGTCCATTTCTGAGTTTTTATATCCAGTCCTGTTGCACAGTCTGTATCCCTTCAGCTCCAATTACCCCTTCCCTTTTTTTTTTTTTGTTTTAATTAACGGAAAAAAAGAAATTAACCCAACATTTAGAAATCATACCATTCTACCTATGCAATCAGTAATTCTTAACATCATCACATAGATGCATGATCATCGTTTCTTAGTACATTTGCATTGGTTTAGAAGAACTAGCAACACAACCGAAGAAGATATAGAATGTTAATATAGAGAAAAAAATAAAAGTAATAATAGTAAAAACAAAACAAAACAAAACAAAAACCTATAGCTCAGATGCAGCTTCATTCAGTGTTTTAACATGATTACTTTACAATTAGGTATTATTTCTAATCCATTTTCTTAATGATGATGGTCATGAAGATGATGAAGCTAGCTTACAACTAACAGGCCTTCACTAGTGTTCTTCTTACAACCCTATGATCTGTATCCATTTTACAGATGAGGAAACTGAGATTCTATCAGTTCTACCACTGGAACTAGATTTTGGTCATTTTCTCACGTTACCCTCAGTCAGATATTTGACCAAGGTGTCTGATATTAAGGCACAGAAAAGCAAAAAAGAAAGTCCTAGATGCTTCATAATGTAATTTGAGTCACAAAGTTTTAAGGTGTGTAATTTAAAACACCTTCCCATTATTTTCTGGGTAAAATTCAAACCCTTCAGACTGATGTACAAAAGCACTTCATGACCTGGTGGTCCCTGGTTGCCCCTAGCCTGGGATGAAGCTGTATCTATCAGCTGAAGCTTCCTTCCCAGATCTGCCAAGTGTTCTCATGCCTACCTGCTGAGCACTTGCAGGTCTCTCTCTCTCCTTTTATCTCTCTTTTAACTCCTTTCTTTCAAGGTTTAATTACAGTGTAACTTGTCTGGGGGAGCCTTCCCTATCTTACTCAACAGTTACGTGCCCCTCATTTGTGCCCTGTGCCATGTGCTATCACAGCAGGTATCACACAGTATGGTGCTTGTCTGTTTTATGTCAGCCTCCCCCCATTGCTGGCTAGTTCCTTGAGGACAAGAACTGTCATTTTTTTTCTTTCTTCTGTGTCTTCACATTTAACACTATGCATGGTAGCCATGGGGTTTTAAAACATTGACTGGTTGAATTAATAATGACACACACATAACTTTGTATTGAAGTCATCCAGGCTATTTTCAGAGCAGTCTACCATTTTAAAATTATAAATATGAATACTTACAAATTTTAGTAAATTTGGTTGTTTTCTGATATATGAAACACACTCACTTTATATAAATATTACTTTAATGATTGAATCACTGGCTACTTTACCTTCTGCACATACAGTTCTAATTCTATTAATACCAGTAATATTCAAACCTAAAAATTTTCCATGCAATTTTGAATTCTGAATTCTTCCAAAGTGGCAGCTGGGCTTAGAAGCAGAGGGGCCCATTAGATAGCCCTCCAGTCCTGTTATTTGCTAGGTGGTGTGGGCTTAGGTAAATACCTTTCCTTTTCTGGGATTCACTTTTTTTCTAATCTGTAAAATCTCTGTAATAATTTCAAGATCTACATTTCTGTGACTCTATTCTTGGAGGTACATCAAAAAAAGGGCCCAGCAGAAGGCAGGGCTACAAACACTGTTGTAGTATTTTTCCCAGAAGAGATTCTGACCCTTGGGGAGATGGCTGGAACCCCAACTAAGTCGTGGTCCTTAGAAAAGAAAGAGGACGATTGTGGTGGTTACTTCTTTGGGGACTTATACTCTGCCTTGGGAAGATGTTCTTAGGGAACTTTGGGCTGCCATGAGTTTCCCATTGCTTAATGTAAGTAGTTGGCCATTTTCTTTCCTTCATTCGAAACATTTTTTTTCTATATTGCGGTCACTTAGTTTATAAGGGAGGAATAGGTGCTAATTGTGCACTTTCTAGGAAGGAGAAATTTTCAGAACTGGCCATAGAACTGTGAAGTGTGAAATCCTAAAAACTCATCAGAGTCCTTTTGACCCAAGACATACTCTAAACATTCTCCCATTCCTCACCTACTGCACCCCACCTCTTCTGTATGTGCAGATGTTCCAATACATTTCCATTTCACAGCCCGCAGGAGATGATAAGTCTAATGGAGGGCATGACCATCCCTAAAACCAGGAAACTGGGAACAAGCAGCCCTAGTTGCTTATCAGGGTGGAAACTCTCAGTGGCAGGGCTCCCTCCCTCTGGGTTATACTCTCCCCTTCGGCAGTACAGATTTGTCTCTCCTCTCCAATGAGAAGTGGGGCCTGTGGAGCTCCATCCACCAGCCTGACCCTGAGCCAAGAAGTTGGCCTCCTAAGAACACGGGCCACTAAGGGATGTCTTCTCCTCCTCTATGACTCTTTGTGCTGTATCATTTGCTGAAAGTTTCGGTTATATCTGAGCCTGTGAGTTCGCACGGCACACTATATAGCAGCTCACTTCACAAATAGGTTTAAAAGAACCGTCTCTACCCAATGACAACTCTATCATCTAGCCTGGAGAATCACACACATTTTTGAAAAACAGTCAAAACCTTTTTATGGACAGCATAAAATTCTCTATTAGGTATGTTGAGGTTTCATATAGGATAAAAGAAATGTTTTATGCCTTTAAAAAACTTTGAGCTAATGTGGATGGATTTTGGAAGCAAAGTACTTTTTTTACTTTGGGGAAAATGGCATGAAACCAAAATTCAAGTGTTCTTTCAATAGTCTGTATTCTTTCCAAACAGTATCAGAGATTAAATAATGAGCTTATAGTACCCTAGCAACTTTTTAAAGCTAACATAGCCTTGAAAGAAAAATAAAACAAAGGCTCAACGTTGTTCTCAAAGCATTAATTTTCTCACATCTTTATTCTCCAGTTAATTTGTCTTTAAAATTTCCATGAAACCTAAATCAGATTCTCCTTCAATTCCTTCTCAATTCTATTTGGTGGGTCAATGTAGACTGCTAGAATTTTAAAATGTTAGAAATGAAAATTCAAAGCACCATTCTAGAAAAAGGAGGAGGACATTTGCTCATACAGACTCCTTTTCAAATTGTTTAAGACTGCTGGCTCTCCAGGTCTCTTATCAGCTTCACCCTGAATGAAGCCCATAAATAATAATCTATACCATCTTCTCATCACAGTCACTATCACCATCATTGCCATCACGGCTAATGTCATTGACTGTATTGCCTCACTTAATCTAAAGAAGCAAATATTATAATCATCCTCATTTTACTGAGAGGTTCAAGAAAACTTTTCCACATTGGGACTCAGGCTGCAGAGTGTTAACCATTACCCCACACCGCCTCTTAGGCTCTAACTTTAGGACTTCCTACTTTTATCTGTTTGGAGCTTTCTGATGCAGGGTAAGGGCATACCGGTGCCACGTTTCTGTTGGGATGGAACTGGTGTCTCCCTCTTAGGCACTGATGGGCTGAGGCCCTCTGTTGTAGTCCTTTGTTTTCCTAGTACAGCTCCAGAGAGATGCACTGTTAAGTCTTAGCCTCTCCCTCCTGTCTTGATTTGGCTCCAGGGTTGGTTTCTGGTGCCACCGATGTAATTTCACTTAGGTGAATTTATGAGCATAATGCCTTTGGTCATGGAGGACAATGAGCATTCCCTTGGAGAAACTTCTTCATATGATTCTGACTTTTGTTTTTCATTTGCAAAGGCAGCATTTCCCAACTTCTAATATCATTACTGCTGAAACAACCTTCGCTATGGTCTGGGTCATTTGCTTCCTGAACTTGGATGAAATTACTTTCTTTAAAAAGTCAGGAGAAAAAGAGGCATGCGAAAAAATAAATTTGTTTAATACCTATCTTTTAGAAAAACAAAAAATAACTTTTGCATTCATAAGCAAAGCTGACTGAATTCAGTAGAATATTCTGAGTATATTAATGTAAAGTCTTCTAGTGAGTTTAAAGGAAGATACTATTGGCATGGAATGTTTGATTACATATGTATTATTATTTATTTTTCCATTATCTTATTTTAGGATTTATCGAGATTTATAATAGCATTCCAGCCTACTACAATGAATTTATATTTTAAGAGAACACTTTGTGAGTGGTTTCTTTGAGATTAGTGTCTTGAGGATTTCATTTCAATCATGTGGGCAGAGTAGGCAGAATTCACTTTCTTCCCTTACTGAATCATTTCAAAAATTATTGCAGAAAACATGTAGTCTGTTCATCGGGGTTAACTAAACACTGGGAATTGGATTCTACATTAGCATTATTTAAGAAAAAGAAATGGAGAAACTTTTTTCCGTCCAGTTTCTTTCTTGACTTCATTTGATCAAGAAGGGTAGTAGTGAAAGACATAATACTAGAATGTGTTTAGGTGATTAAACAATTTCTAAAGTAACTTTAGACAGAAAATGAATTCTTTAAACATTATCTACTAGAACTCAGGTTTAATAATTTATACCATAATTTCCATTTACTGAAATCCTGTAAGAAATCTCTGTGTTTACTATATGATTTATAGTAGCGTTTCCTTTCCTTTCTTTTTTTTTTGCATGGGCAGGCTCCGGGAATCAAACCCAGGTCTCTGGCATGGTAGGCAAGAATTCTGCCACTGAGCCACTGTTGCACCGCCCTGTAATAGCATTTTTGACAATATAAACATATAGTCAGAAAAACACTGTACAAAAAAAAAGTATAACTAAGCCATATATAAACTCCTCAACACTTTATATGTCTCTAGACTTCATTAAGTACACATGCACACATGCACACACATGCACACATGGTGTCCTTATAAATTGTAGGTTATTGAACAAATACATATGGAATTATACGTCAGCTAAAAATTTAAATTCTGGGGCAGGCGGTTCCAGAATGTATATCCGAATCTGAAAGCTAAGTGAAAATAATCTTAAATAGGAATTTGAAGGTCAAGTAACTTCCTTAGAAAATGTGAAAAACAAGACTAAGCACGAACAGGAGAAGCTACAATGAGCTCTTAGAAGAGGCAGGAACAGAGTGGTGTCCAGCCTAGAACAATGTTTATCAACGTGTGTTCCATATACTGTTTGCCTCTAACAATCACCTGGAGGCCTTGTTTAAAAGACCACCCTCCTGCATTTTTAACAGCTCTCTTTCTTCCTCAGAATGACAGATTTTTTTAAGTTGATCATTTATACACGAAATCATTCTTTCTCATCTACCTTCCCCTCCCCAGGAGCATGTAGTGTAAATAGTAGCATATTCAAAGTGCTTTGGGATCACAAAAGAGAAAGTGAATATTTTGGCCTGGGGTGCATGGGAAAGGGTTCACAGAAAAAATGACTTCTGATTTGTGTATTTAAGAATTAATAGGTTCGTTTCCTGGTGCCTGTCCATGCAAAAAAAAAAGAATTAATAGTGGGCGGTGCAATGGTGGTTCAGTGGCAGAGTTCTTGCCTGCCGTGCCAGAGACCTGGGTTCAATTCCTGGTTCCTGCCCAGTCCAAAAAAAAAAAAAGAATTAATAGGAGATTGCTTGTCAGGGAATGGGTTGGTGGGGGGGGGGGGATGACATTCCAAGAGGAAATGGAATGTGGAAAGACTTTATATATGCATAGGTGTTCCAAAAACAGAGTCATCTAATGGGTTGGGAGGACAGGGGACATGAAAGATGATATTAAAAAATGCCCACATTTTATCTGACCCATTATCCCTAAAGATCTGCTCTCCTCTACTTAAATACTTCTGTGAAAAGTTGCTCACAATCTCCCGCAGAGTCTTCCCTTCCTACACACCAATGAATAGCTCTTTACGTTGGAATTTACTATCATGTGTGGAGACCACATGTGCATGTTATAATTTAGTAATATGCATTTAACTTCTGGATTCATGAAGACTGCTGAGGTTGGTGATATTATTTACACTGAGAAAACTTTGGAAAGACATTTCACCTTAAAGAGAAAATAGTTCATTCATCATAATAAAAAGAAAATAAAAAGTCATGGTCTCTAGCAAAAATCGAGGTCAAACTTAACCACAAAGAATCAGACCAAAACAAGGAATTTTAATCTGAAAGCAGTTCAGTAGTTTTTATAAGAAGCATGGCAGGACATACAAAGATCTGTTCAATGGGTTTTAATTGTAATTTTAAATCCTTGAGGAGATGGCCAATCTTCTTATGAATACTAAAACAAAATGCAACTTTCTTAATGGTCATGCACAAACCAGATACACATCACTGCTGACATTATTTGTATACAGTATTGTGTACTGCTGGGTACACAAATTCAATGTAAGTGTGCATGTATACATATATTGAATGAAAAATTACAACCATCATTTCTGTATGAAGGGGAGCAACAAGCCCTGTCCATGACAAGTCCCCTAGACCCAGGATTGACAGATTGAGAGGAGAGTGGTGGTGAAAAATGGGTGCTTCCTATTTTTGGTGAATGTATTTCTAAAGATATACATACATACATTTATATATATATATATATATATATATATATATATATATATATATATATATGCAACTCTATACCCCATTTCACATACTCTTCTTTTTTTTTTTTTCTACATGGGCAGGAACCGGGAATCAAACCCGTGTCCTCTGGTATGGCAGGAAAGCATTCTTGCCTGCTGAGCCACAATGGCCCACCCCACATACTCTTCTTATAATGTGATACTGACACTTCTCTACTGAGTGATGGGGCTCTCTCTTCCCTCTCTGGGAACCTGTATGAGCTAGTGGAGGTGATGCTGTGTGACTTCTGAGGCTGATATGAATCTGAGAAAAGATGATACAGCTTTTGACTGGGTCTCTCTCTTGGGAATGCTTGTCCTTGGAAATCAGACATTATCTTGTAATGAAGCCCAAACTAGCCCATGCAGAGAGACGACACGGAGAGGCCAGAGTGCAAAGGAACCCAGGTCCCCAGCGAACAGCAGTATCACCTGCCTGATAGGTGAGTAAATGAGCCTTTGGATTATTCCAGTTGCCAGCTGTCAAATATTCCAGACATACGTGGAGCCCAGATATCATGGAGCAGAGATAAACTGTTCTCTCTCTGCCGTGTCCACATTCCCGACCCACAGAATTTATCAGTATAACACAAATCATTTGATCCACAGGGATCTCTGACAGTGGTTAACTGGTCATAGAATCCCTAGGTTTAAAATAGGTAGACAGCTTTCTAAGTTCTCCTTGATCTGCATACCTGAAAAACTCAAGATCTGATTAAATGACGCCTAATGAAACACTATGACAGAAGCAGGGTTCCTCATTCAATTCCCAGGTCTAAAGACCCTTGAGTGAAAGAGAGGCTGGTTACTGCTGAGAAAAAACTTTGTGGTAATATCTCAAGTACCTACTAAAAATTGTCCTCCTAACCAATGCAAAGGAAGATGTGAAAATTTACCGCACTAACTGAGCAGTGGGGAAAAGGAAATACCCAGGCATTCAAAGTATTATTGGACACTGGCTCTGTGCTAACCCAAATCCTTAAGGGCTCTAAGTATGACTGCGGTCAGAATGGGGGCTTAGGGATCAGGGGAGAAAGTGGAGTTTTGGTCCAAGTTTGTCTCACAATGGGTCTAGAAAGTTCATGAACTCTCCTGTGCTTGTTCCTACATATCCCGAATGTAACAGACATGCTCAGCAAAGGTCATAACTCCTATTTTGACCTCCTTACCCACGGAGAGAAGGTTATTATGCTGGATGACTGAAACTAAAATAGTAAACCCATACTGCATCCCTGGAGAAATCACAGAGATTGCAGAAGTGGTGATTCTTATCGCATCTCCATTTAATTGTCTATTTGGCTCTTTCAGAAGATAGATGGGTCTTGGGGAATGCCTGGACTATTATTAAGTGAATCAGTGGTGACTCCATCTACAGCCACTGTCCTAGATATTGTCTTTTTACTGGTAACTTACCTCTGCTACCTACTATATGGTTATTGATCTGGCAAAAGCTATTTTCTCCATCCTTTGCAAAGAGCACCATAGATAGTTTGCTTTTACTTGGCACAGACTATATAAACTGTACTATTTTACTCAGGACCACATCAACACTCTCTCATTGTGTTGCTTTAGTTATGGGGACACTGACTACCTGGCCATCCCACAGAACATCACATTGGCCTGTACACTGATGCTGTTTTCTTGCTGATATGTCTTGGGAAGCAGGAAGTACAAGGTCCTTTAGGTTCCTTGGTAAAGCACAGGTGTGCTAGAAGGTGGGAAATTCATGGCCCTGCCACCTTTGGGATGTTTTCAGGGGTCTAGTGGTCTGGGAAACGTCTAGGTATTCCCTTCAAAGTGAAAGGCAAATTGTGAATCCTTTACTCCCTGGCACTGAGAAAGAGGCACAATGCTTGACGGGTGTCATGGTTAGGGACACGTGTCAATTTGGCCAAGTTGTGGTACCTGTTTATCTGATTGGGCAAGTGCTGGCCTATCTGTTGCAATGAGGACATTTCATAGGATTAGGTCATGATCACGTCAGCTGCATCCACAGCTGATTCCATTTGTAATCAGCCAAAGGGGAGTGTCTTCTGCAATTAGTGATGCTAAATCTAATCATGGGAAGCCTTTTAAGGAGGACTCAGAGGAGACAGATTCCATTCCTGTTTTGGCTGGTGAGCCTCTCCTGTGGAGTTCATCCAGGCCATCCATTGGAGTCGTCGGCTTCGCGGCCTTGCCCTGTGGATTTTGGACTCTGTGTTCCTGCGGTCACGTGAGACACTTTTATAAATTTTATATTTGCAAGTGTTCCCTGTTGATTCTGTTTCTCTAGAGAACCCTAACTAATACAACAGGCTTCTTTATATTATGAAGGAAGCATACCATTTGGGATGGCTGTTCTGACCTATTTACTGAGTAACTTATAAGCCTGCCAGCTTTCAGTGGTAGCCAAAGCAGAACACTCCCCAGCTGCTCCAGCCTACACAGTAGAAATCTTCCCCAATTTACCTTTATGACCTGTTGCCTCCCATGCTATACAAGGGGCTGTGACAGAGCAGGTCATATATATAGAGAGAGAAAGCCAGCAGAGAGCTCTGTTAGTATAAAACAAATCCATGTTTTCTTGGGCAAATAATTAGTCTCCTTATGAGAAACCACTGGTTTGTTGGATTCTAGTAGGGTCTGAATGTCTGAACATGGAACACCAAGTTACCACATTATCCTTCATAAGCAGAGACCCCTAAGGCATAAAGTTGAGGTTTACAACCATATTCCATCACAAAGTAGCAGTGACATATAAGAGACTAGGCTTAAACAGGTCCTGCAGGCAAATAAGTTTCATAAGCAAATGGTTCCCAGTGCACCTTCTCTTTTTGCAATACCACCTTCCCCTAATTCATGATTTACAGGGTATTCCTTATGACTGGTTTTTATTACTTGATTTTTGGGGGGTGGGGGGATGTTGTTTATTTTGTTTTTGACCTAATATGTAGTTATTAATCTAGGCCTGTGTGGTGGATTAAATAGCATACCCCAGTTAGGACGTGTTCTTGGTCTTGGTCCACATTATGGTTACGGACCATATAGAGGGTTACAGACCCACTATAAATAAGATCTCTTCAAGTCGCTACTTTAGTTAAGGTGTGGCCCAAGGATTCAGGTCGGGTTTTACTCTGGAGTCCTGGAGTCCTTTATAAACACAGTGCAAGTCAGACAGAAAGGGATACCACAGGAGCAGCCAAAAGCTGGAAGTCAACAGAACCAAAAGAGAAAGGAGAAGACACCACCTTAGGTATTGCCATGGGACAGAAAAGCCAAGCATCAAGGAGCTCCAGCAGCCAGTCCCAAAATGCCACAGTCTTTGGGAAGAAAGCATCACCTGACTAATGCCTTGATTTGGGATTTCTCTTAGCCTCAAACCCATGAGCCAGTAAATTCCCATTGTGTAAACTAACCTGTTTCGGTTTGCTAAAGTTGATGAAATGCAATATATACCAGATATGGGTTGGTTTTTGCAAGGGGATTTATTAACTTCTAAATTTACAGTTCTGAGGCCATGAAAATGTCCAAATGAAGGTATCAACAGGATGATACCAACCAGCTACCTGCAAGCTTGGGCTCTTCTGTCAGATAACAAGGCCCATGGTGATGTCTGCTGGTCCTTCTCTCCCGGGTTGTGTTGGTTCCAGCTTCTGGCTAAAGAAACTTCCTCTCCTAGCTTCTGTGTGTTCTTTCTCTTTTAAATTCTCCCTTAGCTTCGGTGGGACTTTTCTCTCTATTTCATCTCTTAGCTTCTTTGGGCTTTTTTTTTTTTTTTTTTTCCTTTTCCTGTCTTTTATCTTTGTATAAAGGACTCCAGTAAAAGGATTAAGACCCACCCTAGGGCACGTCTCAACTGAAATAACCTAATCAAAGGGTCCCACCCACAATAGGTCTACACCCTCAGGAATGGATTAAAAGAACATGATCTTTTCTGGGGTATATAACAGCTTCAAGCCATCACATAACCCAGTGCATGGTATTTGTTTTAGCAGCTAGGAAACCAAAATAGCCTGTTTTTCTCATACTGAGGTGTACTACTCTCAGAACTTGTCTGCAGGGTGCCAGGGGTACTTCAAGACTTTCGTCACTTTTGGTGGATGAAAAAACTTGAGTTATAGCACCATTTGATTTTTTAGAACTGGGCCCATAATAACAGTATCAAACATTCATCAAAGGCTTACCATGTGAGAGGCATTGTTCTAGGTGTTTTTTGAATCTTAATTAACCAGGTTAACCCTTATAATCCAATGAAATAGATACTATTAATATCCTCGTTTTACAGATAAGGAAACGGAGGCACAGCAATGTTAAGTAACATCTGAGAACACATTACTTTGATTAAAAATTAATGAAATAAAACTAAGTAGATACACAAAGGAAAAATGCAAACCATGGGGAAAGTTACAGGATAAAATGTCTTCCTTAGGCACTTACCCTCACTCCTGGGCAGTGAGGCTTAACAATTAATTGTGTGACCTACCAGACATCCTCTACCCTTGGTTTTTGTGTGTGTTTTATTATTACATGAATACGACCACACTCTTGTATATTGCTCTTTATTTCTTAATATAACTTGGTGCTTTCATGTCTGCATATAGAGTTCTATCTCACTATTTTTAGTATCCCACTGCAGGGATGTGCCAAAATTTATTAATAGGCCCTCTATTGAAAAACACTTAAATTGTTTTTAGTCAAACAAGGGGGAAACAAACTTCATTTTTTAAGCATCTAGGCACACATGTGAGAACAGGAAGAATACAAGGGCATAAACATTAAAAAATTATAATTATAGTGTTTCAAAGAGATTGTAATAACTGCACTTCCACCAGTATTTATGAGCGCACTGGTCCCCACATCTTTAAAAACAAAAGGAGTATACAAATAAACTTTCTGATAGGTGAAATATGGGACTTCTTGATTTAATTTACATTTTAAATTTAAGTGAAGATAATCATTTTTCAGGTTTTTAAGCTATTTGTGTTTCTCTTCTGAGAACTTACCATCTGTGATCTTTACCCATTGTGGTCTCTTTCTCACTGATGTTTGTCTTTACAGAATGAGCAAATTAGATCTTTGTCATATATTGCCAATTTCCCCTTTCATTTTTGACTTAAATTGTGGTATGTTGGCTATACAGCATTACTTACTTTTTATGAAGTCATCCTGTAAATTTATAAAATCAGGCCCACATCAGTGACAGATCTATTATCTATGACTTATCCACTATCATATTGTCTCAGACTTAAAGGATGAGGTGTGTGACACTGTTTGGAAATTTTTTTAAAGAAAATACAGATAAAGAAAACTAAAATAGAAAGTTTTGGTAACTTCACCACTGATATTACTACTGTTATTTCCTTGGAGACTTTAAATCGATATCCATAAGTGAACCCATCCTGTAAGTTTCTCTGTATCATAGGTTTGGATTTCAACATAATCTTAAAATTGGAAAAAGAATTTGTATGTTTTCCTTATTTCTACAGGTTCTGGCATAGTTTAACATAGGGTTGAATTTATCTGCTTTAATAGAATTGACCTGGAAATACTTGCAGCTGTAGTTCTTTGAGAACTTTCTTCATTTCTTCTATGGTGATTGGTCTATTAAAAAAAAAAATCTCTACTAGGTTGCTCCATTTTGAAAGTTTCTATTATTCTAGACAATTACCATATCATCCAGGTTTTCAAATTATTGGTATAGAATTGATCATGTATTCACATAAAGTTATTTTAATTTTTACTGTACTTGTGGTTATTTCCTCATTCATGTTTCTAATTTTGGACATTTCTTTGATAACTAAACCTGATGAGGATTCGATTCTGGACTTATCTTTCTGAAAATGAAACTCCTTGAGATGTTCAACATATCTCTAAACAGAAACTTCGAAGCCCTGCAAGATTTTCATGCCATATATTTGTGCTGTTAATTTTCTACCCTGTTGCTCTGCAAAATCAAATACACATCCGTTGAGAAACACTGAAGGGCAAGGTGGTCGACATCAACTAGAAGAAAAGAGACAGTAAACCATTACATGCAAATGGGAGATAAAATTGGATGAAATAAAACTATCAACTGACCGAGGACATATATGCTACCCAAATATAGGCAGTACACACCCCCTGCCACAGCACCGCATGAAGTTCTCTGACAGCTGCACCATCAAGTAAGCTCAACACAGCGGAGATTTTGCTCGCCCATGCATTCCCATGGTCCCTGGCACATGGCCGGTACTCAGTAAACATTTGTTGAATTAAAGATAGTACAGATTTTGAAATAATGCCATCTGAAGCGATTTGTACACGTAGGTTAGCGTAAAAACATTTCCACCAGCTATGAAGATTAAGAAACAGAGAGAGATGGAGTCATCGAGAGGCCAGAAACTGTACTGGTGTCTCAATTTTACAAAGGAAAACCGTGACAAAGTCCCTCAACTCTTTCCTCATCTGTGAAATTGTCCCTGCTTGACACCTGAGTGACTACAAAAGCAAAGGTCGGGATTTATTTACACCACAAGTATTGACCAGTAATACTTGCTTAGAACTTTGCATGTATTATTCATAATCCTCACAGTTTGTGCAGACACTGAAGACCAAGAGAGTAAATGAAGAGATTAAAGGTATACACCTAATAGGTGCCTGAGGCCTCTGCCTTTTCCTCTGTTCCAGGCAGGCTCCCAGTGGGCAGAGCTCTGTTCTGGGCACTGGTAGTGGAACCCTAGGTGGGTTTACCATCCTTCATTATCGTGGTGACGAAAGTTGGGATGGATGAGATGGGACTACAAATATAACACACTATGGTTTCATCAAGGAGGCAGCTTCACCTTTAATTGCACTGAGCCTCTAAACTGTATTATCTATTCTTTTCCTGTATTTTTACAGAGCATTTATTTTAATATGCTGTTTCTAGATTTTCTCTCATTACAAAGATAAGCCATTTTATTCGAGAAAATTTAGAAACTGAAGATAGTAAAAAAGAAAATTAGTGTGTGTATATAAATACATAAATAGTCACTTTTTTCAATTATGGACTTACACTGTTTTATAACCTACATTTCTGTCCATAACACATTATAAAAAACAGCCTTTCGTGTCAAAATATATTTCTATAATTTATTTTAATGCATAACACTTCATCATAAATAAATGTCTATGTCAGTTCATTCAACCAGTAACCCATGATTGGACATTTAGATTGTTTCAAATGGATGGCAATTTTAAATGATGCTGCAAGTAATATATTTATAGCTACATCTTTGAACAATTCTATGATTTTTTTCCTTAGGATGTACTGACAAAAATAGTGTTACTGAGTCTAAAAGTATGCATATTTTTTCAGGATTTTGGTACACATTTCCAATTGCTCCTTGACAATATGCTGCCCGTTTTAGGCAGAAAATGAATCTCAACATGGTTTTGATTATTATTACTTCTTTTCTTATTAGTGAGATTACACATATTTAAATGCACCTGATTATGTGAGATTCATCGCAAGTAACTGCTCATGCTCTTGCCTAGTTTCTATTGAAGAGATGGTCTTTTATTGCTAGGAGTTCTTTATATGTTGAGTTTTGAATCATTTCCTTAAAATGGTGCACTTATTCTCTCAAACTTGTCATTTGTCTTCCAATTTTAATACTTCTCAAATATGTGTGTGTGGTAGTTAGATTCAGTTGTCAACTTGGCCAGGTGAAGGCACCTAGTTCTGTTGCTGTGGACATGAGCCAATGGTACGTGAACCTCATCTGTTGCTGATTACATCTGCAGTCGGCTAGGAGGTGTGCCTGCTGCAATGAATGACGTTTGACTTAATTGGCTGGTGCTTAAATGAGAGAGTGCAACCTAAGCAGCTCGGCATTCCTCATCTCAGCACTTGCAGCTCAGCCCAGGCCTTTGGAGATGCAGAAAGGAATCACCCCAGGGAAAGTTGTTGGAACCCAGGGGCCTGGAGAGAAGGCCAGCAGAGATTGCCCTGTGCCATCCCACATAAGAAGGAACCTCAGTTGAAAGTTAGCTGCCTTTCCTCTGAAGAACTAATGAAATGAATCCCTTTTAATAAAAGCCAGTCAGTCTCTGGTGTGTTGCATTCTGGTAGCTAGAAAACTAGAATCATCATTATGTAATGTAAATAAATCAGTGTATTCTTTTATGTTTCCTGCCCTTAGTGTTCATGTTTAGAAAGGCTTCGTCTACCTTACACAAGTATAAAAATATCTACTTGCATATTATTTAATAATTTCATTAAATACATTTAAATCATACATTTAAATTTTTATTCCATCAAAACTGTAATTTTATTTTAATTACATTTATATTTTCATTTTAATTAAATATATGCATTTTCTAAATTATTTTGGAATATTCCAAATACTTATTTTAATTAAATTTATTTTTAAGTAATATGCGAGTTTTAATATAACTTTTTAAATAAACTTTTTATTGTAAAACTACATATACAACTCAAAACTTCCCATTTTAACCACTTTCAAATGTACAATTCGGTGGCATTTATAATATTCACAGGATTGTGCTATCATCGTCAACACCCATTACCTCAACTTTTTCATCATCTCAAACTAAAACTCTGCAATTACTCTTTCTCCCACTCCCGCACTCCTTGTAACGTGTAATCTTCAATCTGAATCTATGAAATTTGTTTATTCTAGGATTTCCTCATTATTTTTTACAACAGTCTTATTAGGATATAATTCACATGGCATCTGATTCATTCAAAGTATACAATTTAGTTGATTTTATTATATTTACAGAATTGTGCAACGATTAATAAATTTTAGAACATTTCCATCATGCCAAAAAGCAACCCTGAAAGCCTTTAGCTTTCATTCCCTAATCTTCCTTCCAGTCCCAGCCAGCTATTAAATCTATTTTCAGTCTCTATACATTTGTCCATTCTGGACATTTCATATAAACGGAATCAAAGAATACGTGGTCTGTTGTGACTGGATTCATTACTTTAGCTATGTACACAAATGGTTAATGAGCACATGAAAAGATGGAAATCAAAAGCACAATGAGGTATCAGTTCACACCACCTAGGATGACTATAAAAAAAAGACAGAGATTGGAACTGATATCTCGTTGTGGTTTTGATTTGCAGTTTCCTAATGACTAATGACGTTGAACATCTTTTCATGTGCTCATTAGCCATTTGTGTATCTTTTTTGGAGAAATGCCTATTAAAGCGTTTGCCCATTTTTAAATTGGGTTGTTTGTCTTTTTGTTCTGCTGTAGGAGTTCTTTATATACTTTGGATTCTAGACTCCTATCACATATATGATTTGCAAATATTTTCTCCTGTTCTGTAACTGTTTCCTCACTTTTTTGATGGTATCCTTTGAAGCACAAAAGTTTTTCGTTTTGATGAAGTCTTATTTATTTTTTTCCTTGGTTGCTTGTACTTTTGGTGTTATTTCTAAGAAAGCACTGTCTAATCCAGTCATGAAGATTTACTCCTTTCCTTCTAAGAATCTTATAGTTTTAGCTCTTACATTTCAGTCTTTGATTCATTTTCAGTTAATGTTTTTACTTGGTAGGAGGTAGGAGTCCAACTCCATTCTTCTGCATGTGGAGATCCAGTTGTTCTGGTAACATGTGTTGAAAAGACAATTCATTCCCTCATGACTGGCCTTGACATTCTTGTCAAAAATCAGCTGCCCACAAATATATGGTACGGTGGTTTGGAGCGATGTGCCCCAGATAAACAACTTCTTAAACTTAATCCATTCCTGTGAGTGTGAACTCATTGTAAATTGGACCTTTTGATGAGGTTACTCCAGTTAAGGTGTGGCCCAATTTGATCAGGCTGGGTCTTAATCCTATTACTGGAGTCCTTTATAAGCTGCAATTCAGACAGACAAAGAGAAGGCCACGGAGGGAGCAGCCAGAAGCTGAACATCAGTGGAACCAGAAGAGAAGGGAGAGGCCAGGAAAGGCTGCCAGGTGCACTGCCAGAGAAGCTATGGATCAAGGATTGCCAGCAGCTAGCTCCAGAATAACACAGGTTTTGGGCGAAGGATTGCCTTGATGCCTCCTTAATTTTGGATTTTTCCTTGTCTCAAAACCCTGAATCAGTAAGTCCCTATTGCTTAAGCCAATCCATTGCATGGCATTTTCTTGAGCAGCCAAGGAAACTAAAACATATGGGTTTATTTCTGGTCTCTCAGTTCTATTCTCATAGATCAATAAGTTTATCCTTATGTCAGCACCACAAGGCTACTGGAACACAGCTCTACAGTTTAGGTACTTTCCTCCAGCCACTCCAATACACCATAAATTAAAAAGGGGCTATCTATATAATGCATAAGAATAACCTCCAGAATAACCTCTCGACTCTGAAATTTCTCAGCTACTGACACTTTATTTTGTCTCTACCCTCTTTTGGTCAAGAAGGTTTCTCAGTTCCTTGGTGCCAAGTCCAATCTCATCCAGGATTTCTGTCTCACATTGCCAGGGAGGTTTACACCCCTGGGAGTCAGGTCTCACATAGAGGGGGAGGGCAGTGAGTTCACTTGCCATGTCAGCTTAGAGAGAGAGGCCACATCTGAGCAACAAAAGAGGTTCTCTGGGGGGTGACTCTCAGGCCAAATTTTATGTAGGCTTAGCCTATCTTTTGCAGGAATAAGTTTCATAGGGGTGACTGAGGGCTCAGCCTATTGATTTGGCTGTCCTCATTGCTTGCTAGAATATCAGAAATTCTCGAAATGAGGAAGTTGAATATTGTCCCCTTTCTCCCCATTCCCTCAAGGGGGTTTTGCAAAAACTTCTTTATTCACTGTCCAATTCTCTCTGGGATTTATCAGGCATCACACTAACCTGGACAAACCAACAAAATCTCACGCCCTATTCAAGATTCTCTGTACTTATGATGTTCAACTAAACTGACCATACAAGTTAAAGTAGGAAATGCACTACCCAAAATATAAATTTTGCACCCAATAAATATCTCTCTTTGTAGTCTCACATAGAAGTTGACGCTTTAAAGCATGGATGATATCATCCTTTATTCAGTCTTCTGAGATATCTTAGTCCTATCCAGATCAGCTTCATTCATGTCTCTACTCAATGTATGATCACTTTTTCAACTTCTTAAACAGTTCCTGTATGGGATAGTGCTGACTTTTATAGCTTTAGAGCTCTAACTCTGAGTCTCAGGTGTCACATAAATACCCAAAGTTTCTGGCAAAGACCATGCTATATACAAACAGATCAGTATCTCAAATTTAGAATGAATAGTTACACCTCCTGAATATATGTGACTGCTATAAGAGCTTATAATCTAGGACCCTTTATAATAAGCCCCAATCTGATAACCCAGGTTCTCGACTTTAGTTCACCAAATTTTTATATTATAGTTAGCCCATATGATTGAGGCATGATAATATTTGTCTTTTTGTCCTGACATTTCCTTCAATATACAGCTCTTAAGGTTTGTTGTAGTTGCTAGCTGCCAGAATGCAATATACCAGAAACAGAATGGCTTTTAAAGAGGAGAATTTAATAAGTTGCTAGTTTACAGTTTTAAGGCGAGAAAATGTCCCAATTAAAACAAGTCTATAGAAATGTCCAGTCTGAGGCATCCAGGGTTCAAGAAGGCCGATGACATTTAATGTTTCTCTCTCAGCTGGAAGGGCACATGGTGAACATGGTGGCATCTGCTAGCTTTCTCTCCAGGCCTCTTGTTTCGGTGGACTCGCTGCTTCATGGTTCTGTGGCGTTCTGAGGCTTTCTCCAAAATGCTTCTTTTTTTAAAGTATTCCAGTAAACTAATCAAAACCCAGTAGAATGGGTGGAGAAAGTCTCCATCTAATCAAGCTTAACACCCACAACTGATTGAGTCACATCTCCGTGGAGATAACCTAATCAAGTTCCAACCTAGAGTCCTGGATAGGGATTAGAAGAACCTGTTGCTCCCACAAAATTGATTAGGATTAAAACATGGGTTTTCTAGGGTACATAAATCCTTTCAAACCAGAACAAGGTTCATTCATCTCGTTGCATGTATCATAACTTTATTTCTTCCTGTGGCCACTCAGTGGTCCATTGTATGTATACACAATAGTTCCCCCTTTCCTTCCTCAGTCCTTGTACCCTTAGGCCACCTCCATTCGTTGTGGATCACGAACACTGCTGCCAGAAACACCAGTGTGCAAATGTCCATTCATGTCCTCACACTCAGTTCTTCCAGGTATACACTGAACAACCGGGTTTCAGGTTCATATGGCAACCCTACCCCTAACCTCCTGTGGAACCACACATTGCCCTCCAAGGGTCTAGACCTCTCATTTCCCTACTGACAGTGAATAGGTACATCTCTCTCTCCACATTCTCTCTAGCATTTATTTCTCTCTGCTCATTTTTAAACAGTCTTATTCACACATCATACAATCCAGCCTAATTGTATAGACATGGCTTTGCTACCATACTGTATCTGAAGACATTTCCTTTTCTTCCACACTGAATCCATACCCCTTTCCCAATCCCCCCCACCTGCTGACATTCAGTTTTGGTATAATGCCTTTGTTATATTCAATGGAAGCAGTTACTGATGACACTAGACCCTAGCCAGCTGGGATTTTAATACATATTACATTGAATCTGTATATCAATTTGGGGGACACTACTATCTTAATAGTCTTAAATTTTCTAATCCACAAACACAGGAGGTCTTTCCATTTAATTAGGACTTCTTCAATTTCTTTCAATGATGTTTTGTAGCATTCAGTGCCTGAGTCTTGTACTTCTTTTATTTACTCTTCTAAGTATTTTATTCTTTTTAATATTATTGTGTATGGAATTGTTGTCTTAATTTCATTTTCAGATTGTTCATTGACAGTGTATAGAAATACAACTGATTTTTGTATATTGATCTTATATCCTGTTACTATTAGCTCTAAAAGTTTTTTGGTGGATTCCTTAATTGTAGCAAACCATTTTGATTGGATCTGTTTTGATTTTTAAATTCACTTCCAAGTTTCAACCTGGTATTTAGAGATAAGAATGAAACTGATCAGGTGAGGATTAAGGTAATTCAGAACACAGGGGTAAAGAAGACATTTTCTATATATTAGAACTGCACCTACTCTTTGAGACCAAAGGTGGAAAGATTTTTAAATTTTCTGTAGCATACAATCTAACTCAATCTGTCTAGATAGCTCATTTGAACAACTGAAACACAGGAAGCCTAGAATAAGACTGAAAGCTTCAATCCTGTATAGCTAATTGTAGTACCTGGATATCTCTTAGAATATATTAAGCAGATAATCAAAAAGTATTGGCAAAATCCTTTGAGGGATGGGAGAAAAAATATGGAACTATTAAACTTTACCATCAGGGAATCCCCTGATACTGTGTCAAATATTAGGGCCACCCAAATCAATCTTGAGGCTTGCTCTTGTGAAGATTTATATAGGTAGCAGAGAAGCTCAGCCTTCCTATATTTATGCCTAAGAGTTACTTCTGGAAGACCTCCTTTGTTGCTCAGATGTGAGCAACAAAAGCCCAACTCTCTAAGTAAAATCATCGCCCTCCCCCCTACAGGGGACATGACATCCAGGAGTGAAAGTCTCCCTGGTGGCATGGGAGATGACTCCCAGGGATGAGTCCAGTCCTGGCATTGTGGGATCAACAATTCTATCCTGACCAAAAGGGGGAAAAGAAGTGTAACTAATACAGTATCAGTGGATGAAAGAGTTCAAATAGTCAAGAGGCTACTCTGGAGGCCACTCTTATGCAAACTTCAGTTAGACATTGTTACCTATCATAACTTGCCAAACCCCAACTAAAACCATTTCAGCCAATCCTAAAGAACATCTAGGGCAATTTATAAGATTCTACAAAGGTTCCATGCACTAGGGTAACTTTCCAGAAACCTACAACCTCCAGATCAGTTCCTGGACCAGATAAGTCTGAAATGGAGAGGGGCGAGCCTCTCCAGAATATCAGCTAATTTCATCTCCCTATCCCATATTACTGACAGCCCCTTACAACATGAAAAAGTTAGAATGGCCGTAGCCCAAATACTCCCAAAGAGAGGGACAGAAAGATCAAATGTGACGGTGGAGTTATACAGTGAAGATAGAGTTTAACAAACAAATATGATTGCTGAATCATGTTGTTGTTTCTTTTAGTTTCCTGTATCTTACAGCAGATAGAAGTAAAAACCTAAAATTGTAGAACTGTAACCCATACCAAACTTGGAACTCCGTTCTACAATTAAATATGCTGTGCTTTGAAATTTATTGCTTTTTTGTATACATGTTGTTTTTCACAAAAAAGAAAAAAGTCAATTGTGATGATAAAAAAATATTTATTCCTTTTAGCCGCCTATATTCTGGAGCAGCTGGAAGGAAAAATCTGGGATGATGGTATGGTAGCCCATGACAAACTGTGAGATCTGTGCTGTAACTACTTGAAGAGTGCTTTGAAAACTATTGCTTTTTTTTTTCCTTTGCTTTGAATATATGTTATATTACACAATAAAAAAAGCTTTAAAATTTCATTCCAAAGTCTCATGATTTCTGCTTTCATATGAATTACTTAGAAGTGTGTTCTTAAATGCAAATGTATGGGGCATCAAATTGGTCATTTTTTTTTATTGATGACAATTACATTGTGGTCAAAATGTGGTCTATTTGATATTTAGTTACTGAGATTAGGTCTCTGATCTAGTATATGATTAATATATGTAAATATTCTATGTTGACTTAAAAAAGAAAGGAAATGACTATCCTAAGAGGTAGGAGAGTGATTATTTTCAGTGTGGGAGAGGGACTTTTTATTGAGAAGAGACATGTATGTGACTTCTGGGAGCTGCCATTGCTTCATAAGTTATGAAGCTGTTTATTTATGGTTCATGCATTTTCCTTCATGAGGTTTATATTTTGTGAATTCTTTAATGTGGGAAGTAGGGTTCACATTTTCTATATTCTTACAAATCTTTCATCTGCCTGATTTATTGGTTACAGAGAGCACTGCCTGATATTTTGGTTATAGAAAGCAGTGTATAAATGTCTCCCACTTATCCTGTGACTTGTCAAATTTTTCTCATAATTATGTCAACTTTTGTTTTGATATCTTGAGGTTATGCTACTGACTGCAAACAAGTTCAGAATTGTTATAACTTCTTAGTAAGTGATTACTCTTATTACGCGGTAAGTATTTTTCCCCAATAATGCTTTTATCTTATACCTATATTGTCTGATATTAGTATACTGCACCAATTTTGAATTTTTAAAAAAATTAATGTATAATTTACATACAGTAAACTTAATCCTTTTTAGTTTACAGTTCTGCAAGTTTTGACAATTCTTATATACAAATGTTAGTATACCGTCGTGCATTGTGTAACAAACACCACCACAATCAAAATACAGCACAGTTCCAAAAACTCTGAAACTTCCTCCATGCCCTTTTTAGTCAATCCCATCCCACTACCTTCCTACTACCTCAGGGTCCAAGGAACTACTAATCTGTTTTCTACACCTCAAGTTTTACCTTTGAAAGAAAGTCACATAAATATGTAGCTCTTAGGTCTGCCTTCTTTTACTTAGCATAATGCACTTGACAACTGTCCATATTGTTGCTTTTTTTAATGGCAGAACAGTATTGTATTTTGTGGATGGAATGCAGATGATCCATTTCTCTGCTGAGGGAAATCTGGGTTGTGTACAGTTTTTGGTGATTACGAATAAAGACGTCACTATAAGCTACATGTACAGATTTTGTGTCAACATGGGTTTTTATTTCATCTGGAGAAATACCTAGGAGTGGGATTGGTAAATGTGTATCTAATTATAGGAAACGGACAAGGGTGGGCCATGGGGGCTCAGCAGACAGAGTTCTTGCCTGCCATGTCGGAGACCCGGGTTTGATTCCTGGTGCCTGCCCATGTAAAAAAAAAAAAAGAAACTGACAAACACTTTCAAAGTGGCCATACCCATTCTGCATTACTGGAAGCAATGTATGAGAATTCCAGTTGCTCCACAACCTGATCAGCACTTGCTGAATTTGTTAAATGTTAGCTGTTCTAATAAGTATGTAGTGTTGTCTTATTGTTGTTTTAATTTGCATTTATATAATAACTAATGAGTTTGGGTACTGTTGTATGTGCTTATTTTCCATCCATATGTCTTCTTTGGTGAAATGTCTGTTCAAAATTTTGCCTTTCTTTTTTTTTTTAGTTGTCTTTGTTGAGTTTTGAGAGTTCTTTATATAGTCTGGATATTAGTCCTTTATTTCTCATTCTGTGGCTTATGTTTTCATTCTCTCAACAGTATTTTACAAATATCAGAAATTTTTAATTTTGATGAAGTTCAATTTACCAATTTTCTAACTTGAGCATGCTTTTGCTATTGCATATATATTTTCCACTTAGTGAATAGCACCCTTGTTATAACCTTAGGTGGGTGGGTAGATTTCAATTTAATTTCAATTCAACCTTTCTCATATGGATGGAAATACCAGGGATGAGATTTTAGGCAGAGATCGCAGTCCCAACACCCACTTCGTATAGTCTATATTCTGACAAGACCTTATTTTAGCAGGTCTACAGCTGTTAGTAACCGCAGCTCCTACTTCCCAGTACAGACAAAATGTCAGTTCACATAGCTCTCATTCTGATTTTAAATTCTAGCTTCATTTGTGGAACTGGCACCTCAGGATTTCCCTTTCTTTCTTGCACTTTTAGCTATCCATTGAAAAAGAATGAAGGTTCCATTTCATCCGGCATTTCTAAGTGAATGCAACAGGAAATTTTTCAGTTTATGTAGTCCGCTGCAGTGCCAGAACAGGATACCTGCCATTAACTTCTTCATTTCTGCCTCTAGTCCTGTATTCTACTTGCTCTATGTATGTGGTGCAGTGTATGTGTGTGTGTGTGTGTGTGTGTGTGTGTGTGTATGTGTGTATTATTACATAACTGCCAAGATTATGGGATCTGGAGTCAGACTGCCTGAGTTCAAATCTCTTTACTGGTCATGTAATCTTGGAAAAGTTACTCAATTCTTTTCTTCCTCAATTTATTCAACTGTAAAATGGAAATAATTCTATTTTATAGTTATTGTGACTGTTTAACAAAGCAATTAAAACACTTAGAATGTTTTAGTAATCTCCCAATAAATACAGCAATCACTATTAATATTAGAACTTAATAAGTATCTCCTCATCTTATAAGGTTTTTCAGTGATTTCCTAAGAATAACTAAAGAAGAAGCATGCATTGAAACCTAAAAGAAAGAATGCTGGCCTGGGATGAGTTATGGTAAGTCTTGCTTTCTCCCAGTGTGCCTCTCAATTAGAAATCGCAAACATAAAGCATCCTTGTCACCAAAGCCACATGTGAGGCCCATTCCAATAGTCAAACCAGGCTTCCTTTTGTTTCAAACACATGTCTCCAGGTGGCCTTATTATTCAGAGTTTCATTTAATGTATTTCCTCTCCTACAATACCATTTGCCCTCTGTTGACATTGTCCATTCATCACTTTCTATTGGTACTTGTTCTACTAGGATGGAGCATGGTATTGTCCTCTGTTATTGCCCAGCCAGTGCAGTTTCTTGCCCATCGAAGGAGCTGTAGGGGCTCTCCTGAGCGGTGTGCACCCTCTGTATTTCTAGGAAAAATCTGACAGTTCTTCTGATCTGGCCAGTGATCACAAGACACTGTAGAAGAGCCCACAATTCTAGCATTTGGATGCTAAGTCTGGAAGGTTAGCTTCTTCATCCCTTCACACATTCACTGACATAAGAATAATCCAACCCTGGAGATGTAACCCAATCAAGATTGGTTGTTAAACTGGATTGGGGGAAATGTGTCTCCATCCATTTAGTTGGGTCTTGATTAGTTTCTGGAGTCCTATAAAAAAGGGAACATTTTGGAGAATGAAAGAGATTTGGAGAGAGCAGAGAATACTGCAGCACCACGAAGCAGAGTCTATGAGCCAGCGACCTTTGGAGATGAAGAAGGAAAACGCCTCTCGGGGAACTTCATGAAACAGGAATCCAGGAGAGAAAGCTAGCAGATGACACCGTGTTCGCCATGTGCCCTCCCAGGTGAGAGAGAAGCCCTGACCATGTTCACTGTGTGCCTTCTCACTTGAGAGAGAAACCCTGAACTTCATCAGCCTTCTTGAATCAAGGTATCCTTCCCTGGATGCCTGTGATTGGACAGTTCTATAGACTTGTTTAATTGGGACATTTTCTCAGCCTTAGAACTGTACACTAGCAACTTATTAAATTTCTCTTTGTAAAAGCCAAAAAAAAAAAAAAAAAAGAATAATCCAAGACTGGTGTGAATCGTCTCAGATACTCTCCTTATCTTTGGAACTATACTTAGCTTTTCCCTAGAAAAGCAGGGATACTGAAGTTCTTTCCTGATGAAGATCTGCTACCCTTCCTATCACTCCCAAACAAATATTGTGTTCTTGATTATCCACTATGTGTTTGCAAGATACCTTAACCACGCCATCTCCTCCTAATTTATTCTTAAATACTGACAGAAATAATTAACAGACAAGTGTTTCACTTCTGCTAATCTCGGGGAGCCTGAGTTCTAGATGACTGTACAACAATTCCTACCCTAGAAGCCAGACTCCATTTCTCCTAAGTATGGTCCTTACCTAGCAGATGAACTGACCTGTGACCATCACTCACTGCAACCACGATTTGCAGATTCTATCTCCCTACAAAACAAATCTGATAGCTCATCTGTTTTGCTACTCTTGATTTAAGTAGCCCACAGTTACATGCAATTTTTGTAAGGCATGTTTGAGATTCTGAATTTTTTATTAAAATATCAGCAACAATCAAAAGTATAGCAATTGTTATTTATTAAGAACTTCTTATGTGGTAGGTAATTTGTCACAAGTACTATTTAATTTAATCCATCTAAGGAAATAGGTAATCCCATTTGCAGATTAGGAAAGTAATAAATGCACATAAATGTAAAATCAAAACTTGAGCCCAGACCAGTATAATTCCAAGCCCTACCTTGTAATACCTGGTTATCTTCTGAAGGCATATTAGCTACTAGACACTATCGCAGACACATAACAATGACCTTATGAAGTAGGTATAATTAACCCCTTTCAAGCAAATGAGAAAATTAAGGTAGAGGCCTCTGACGTTATTCCATTTCAGCTAATCATGTAACAGGTCCTTTAGAATCCTACTGACTTCTATTCTTCACTGGTTTCCATCCTAAGGAAGTTTTATAGACTCAATGCTTTAGATTAGTTTCACTCCAATGCTTTCTTGATAATGATGTTGTATTTGAGATTTATTACAGAGCATGGTTCATAAGGAACAATAAGGTCCTTGCTTTTACAGACTGATTTAAGCGAGTGGATTTTTTTTTTTTTTTGTAATAAAGCCAGCTATGTGCAAACATAAAAGGGAGAAAACAGACTATTCATTTTTTTTCTAGGACGTGAATATTTACCTCACATTTAAACAACTCTATTCTCTTCTCCGGGAGTTGGCAACTGTTCACTAAAACAGTAGTTCTCAAAGTGTGGTCAGTGGAGCAGCAGCACCAGCACCACCTGGGAACTTGTTGAGTGCAAATTCTCAGGCTCTATCCCAGAATTACTCAGTCAGAAACTTGGGTGGAGTTTCTGATTCAGTAGGTCTAGGATGAGGCCTGATAATTTGCATTTCTAACAAGTCTCCAGATGATGCTGGTTCAGACAACACTTTGGGAACCACCAGCTTGAAGGAAGAAACAAATTTCATGTAAGGCGATTGGAGAAGAGGAATTGTAATAAAGTAAAAGATGATAATGGCCTTGACTAGGGCAGTGGCAGTAAAAATCTAAAAAAAGTATTATTACCAGAGAACGACATTACCATTGACATAAACAAAAAAGTCCATAATAGAAGCAAGATTGGGAGAGAAAACAAAAGACGATTATAATCAGAATTGAGGATTTTAAGATCTTTGAACAGTGTTATTGTGATTTCTGATTCCTCAGATCTATTTAAAAATAAAGTTGTTCTGGGGCGGGCAACGGTGGCTCAGTGGCAGAGTTCTCATCTGCCGTGCAGGAGACCCAGGTTTGATGCCCGGTGCCTGCCCATGCAATAAATAAAAAAATAAATAAATAAATAAATAAAGTTGTTCTAGTAAAAACAGTTACATAGATGAATTTATTACCAAGAAAAAACTGGATTAAACTTCAACTTTCTAGGATTTGCTTTTCTCCAATGAGATGCAGTATCAATATATGCTGCTGTAATATAGTTAGATTTGAGCTAGTAAACTGAACATTGGATAAGGCTTCAAAATCCATTTGGTCTTCTGCATCAGTTACATTAAAGATACAGAAAACTCACAAAGAGATAATGCAGTGATGGGAATAGTAACAAGAGTAGAAATTTGGATTTTGCTAGGCTCAATCCAGAGAGCAGATCATTTCCTTGGGGATAATTAGTTGACTTGAATATGACATTACATGACTGATACCCTGATGGCTTTAGACTAGATCAAGATTCATAACATAAGTAAACTGAATAGGACTTAAAGATATTTTAAAGAAAATATTAGTCAAAGATCAAATTTGTTCTTAAGATCTTTGTTGATAGTCTATGGCTTAAGAAGTTATATATTCTTCGTAATAATCTTTCCCCTTTCCTGCCTTAACCTGTTGTGATCAATGCAGTAAACTCAAGAAGAGAAGGATGCCACGTTCTGTTTTCCTAAAAAGGGGCTTCCTAAGTAGTGTCTGACGGTGATAGGTGACGAAGAAGAGAAGGTGCAGGTGGTGGGGGTCCATGACACTTCAGGGAAACCAGACATTCTGAAAGGCAGTAAGCCTTTAATAAAAGGGCAAGATAAGAGAAAGAAAAGAGCTAGACAGCCAAGATGCAACAGGCATGGGCAATGGGTATAGTCTATCTACAATGCAATGACACTGCTGAAACACTCTGCCTATGTACTTGCACAATATTTTGGTTATGTTGACTTTTTCCATCAGTAATTGTCTACAAGAATTTCCAAATTGTGCACTTATTGACCAAAAGTAGAAAGATGGCCAGTATAAAAACAAACTTATGTTTTATACATGCTACAATGCATTCATGATTTGGATGAAGAGATATATACTGGTTTGCCTGAGGAAACCTGGAGTAAAGTGGCTGGGATGTTTATCATTTTATAACATAAATATACCTTTTACCTGCTCTGTCATTTCCTGAACACTTTATCAAATGCTATTTTGTTCAGGTACTGCTTCAAAACAACTATTGCCAGAATTGGAATTGGCACTGGAAAAAAAGAGACTATTTGCAAAAGAGAGAGAGAAATCTTAGCATTACACAAAACATTGTGATTGCTCCCAAGTTATTTAAAATTCCACATCCTAATGATTCCAATGCATTTTTTCTGCCAGATTCTTTAAAATTGCCTGGAAATTATGAAGTAGCCTTTTTACAGAAAACTCTGTTTTCTCAATGTCATGATTAGATGTTAGTAATTTACTGGTATATATATGTTTATATGAATGTCTGAATCACTATCTTCAAATAATTAGCTATATTTCACCAACTATAAAATCACCTCCTAAATGATGAACTATAGCATAATTCCAAAATCATTAGTATTGCTTGGCAACTTTTTCTGATATTATTGATTTAAACCTTCCCCCAATGATGTTTCTAAAATCTTCAGATTTCTTTTTAAATTCCTGAGCACTAAGCGGATTAACTTACAACATTTGTCTTTGAGATATTACTGCTTCTTCAAGCGCTTGAACATTATACTTCATCCTCATTAAATTCCAAGATCGAAATTCTGTATTTCTGATTTCTCATTCTTATAGTCACTGCTTATGTACTATCTTCAGTTTTTTTTTTTTTTACATGGGCAGGCACTGGGTATCAAACCCGTGACTCCAGCATGGCAGATGAGAAGTCTGCCACTGAGCCCCGTCATACTGCCCTATCTTCAGTTTTTAAGGTAAATGAAATTAGTCATATGTTGGCAGGAACATTTTTTGAGAGGAGGTATATTTAAATAAAAGAGTACCTGTTTTTTTTTTCCAAATAAAAAATTCAATATTGAACTTCAAATTCAATAACGTATTGTTTAGGACACATGAGCATAAGTTGTACTGCACATCATGAGAGGCTTGTTTTAAAAAACTTTAAAAAAGTAATATATTTATTTTCGGGGCGGGGGTATTATAAATATAGTTTGTCACATTCAATAGAAAGTTTTCCTGTCTGCACAAGTTTCATCCCATTTTCGAAGGTTTTCTTGCTTGATCTTCAAGCACAGCCCTCACATAGGGTTAGAGAAAAGGCAAGCAAGTTTTAGGAGGATACTTTTACAGCTTAATAACAGGGATATTAAGAAAGACCAAGTGAAGAAAAACAAAATCCTTCTTGTAGAACCCAGAGCAATACAAAGCACAACTGGTTCACAGACTGAGAACATTGCTTTTTATAAGTTTTTTCTCTACTGGGAACAGTTTTCCGAGTCTCCCTTTCTCTGCCCTCCATACCGTGAGTCCTAATCAGGTTCCTTCCTGTTCTCTCTCACTCTCTACGGGCTTGTGAAAAGGAAAAAAGTTGCCAGGAAAAGAATATCGGTACATTTCACGGGGGGTGGTGGGTGGGTTCTATTTTCATTAAGTTTTCCCTTTCTCTAGGTTGCTCCCGATTGTCCCTATACATTCAGAGGACCACTAGGCTCCCTCTAGACCCTTTCTAGAATCTATTTCTTGAAAACTAGGAACTCGATGTCTACAGATAAACAGACCTACACGGAATTTCGCACTTCATTCCAGGATGTCTGTCGACCCTCTAAAGCTCATCTTTGGATCCCGAGTTAAAACAAACAAACAACAACAACAACAAAAACATCTCGCTAAAGCTAAAAGGCAAAGGACTCTCTACCGTCTTCCAAGGGCTAAAAACCTCCGTAACTTCCTAAGGAAGGTCACTTCATCCGAGTTTCTGAAGCGACCACTTGGAGCTCGGACCTTGACCGCGCGCGGAGTAGGTGGATCCCGGGTGCCCAATGCTTTAATCGAAGGAAAAGTTAACTTTCAGCTCCATGCATTTCATCACACCCCGTCCTGTGGGCGTCGGACTTGAACTGGGTCATTAACTCAAAATCTGAAACCAGGCAGGACAGGTGTGTAAAGGACGCCCCTGTGCACCGCGGGTCCCCGCACACAAACCCAACCTGAAGGACTGGAGTCCCGGGGCTCTCCCAGGTATGTTCACTTCTAATTTAAGCACAACGTCCGATGCCAGTCTCCTCCCGGAACGCGAGGACACCCCAAACTCACTCCACACGGGGTCCAACTCTGATGTCGCCCCTAACCCTCAAGATCTACGCAGAAGTAAGGCAGGAAAATCCTTCTTCATCCCCTGGGCGCGTGGGGCGTCCTTACCTTGGGGTTTGTCAGGAGCTGGTGCTCGTTGCTGTGCAGCAGCGCCCTGGAGTTGGACTCGGAGTTGTTCACGTAGACCTGGACACAGGGGTACAGAGAGGTGCCCCTGCAGTCGGCGCCACAGGTGAAGGTGCACTCGAACACCTCGCCGATCTGCTGCACCGACAGCACCGTGCAGTTAGCCGCCGTGGCTTGCAAATCCTGCAGCGCGGGACTAAGCCAGCAGAACCCGAAGATGAAGAGCGACACGACGCCGGAGATGATGAGAAACAAGCCGAGCCGGATGCTCTTGTCCTCGGCTTCCGTGTACTCGTAAGCCACCCGGAGCTTCGCCATCGCCCCCCACTCCCAGCGGCTGGCGCACTCCCCCCGCCCCCTCCCGCCCCCGGCGTGGAACCCGACTGCCTCGGGCGGGAGGAGCCGCCGCCGCCGTCGCGCGGCAGCAGGGGAGTGGGCGGCGAAGGGGAGAGCACGAGAACAAAGGGGCCGAGGCCGGCGACGCCCCCGGCGGCGGCTGCCGCTTCCCCCAATCCTCCCGCCCGCTGCCGCCCGAGCCCCGGCGCTTCCCGATGCAGCCGCCGCTTCAGTGTCTCCGGCACCCCAGGGCGCAAGGCGCGCACCGGCGGCTCCAGCCTCCAGCGCCCCCTGCCAGCCTCCTCCTCCGCGCTCTCTCCGCCTCCCCCACCCCGCCTCCTCTCGCCGGGTGTCTCCCAGTCTCCATTGCCTGCCTGCCGTCTTCCGCCCACTCGGCGGGCAGCTTCCCTGAGGGGAGGAGATGCTGGCCTGGGGCTCGTCCCTGGGCTCCCCCGCGCTGGAAGTGCCTCCCCACCCCCACCCCAGCCCCTCCAGGCACCACCCCGGTGCCTGCCCCACCCTGCTCGCGGGCGTCTTCTCCGTGCGAACGGACGGGCGAGCATTGGAGTGAGGGTGGGAGGTGGGGTAGCGCTTTGCCCTCAGGATCCTCGTTCAATCCTCCGGGAAGGACATCCGCGATGCAAGCCTAGGATCAATATAGCTTAGCGGGAATGAAAAATAAATAAATAAATAAGTAGTAAATTCAGGAGGGGTTAGTAAAAGTGGAGCGGCGGAAATCTTTAACTCCAAGCCGTGATTGGTCCCCGAGGAGGGAGCGTGAGCCAGCGGCCAAGCAGCGGCCGCTTTTGGGAAGCAGGGAGTATAGGACAACAGAGGCATTGCCGGGGCCGTGCGGACTGCACAGGGAACTCCCCGGCGTGTAGCGCGCGCTGGGTCGCCTTGGGGAGACTCCTGCTGCAAGTTCCCACGCTGCGAGCAGGCGCGCGACTGGTCGGGAGGCGTGACCCCGCCGCGCCCACGCCGCCGATGAGCAGCGAGCGGGTAACGGTCCGGCCGCAGTATCTCGGGTCCGCCTAACTGCCTCAGCAACGGCCAGCGTCCCCCGTTTCGGGTCAGACGCGGAGGGGGCAAGCAAGATTGAAGTGAAACAGGCTGAGACAGATCGACTTTGCCGTGGATCCAACGCGCGTGGGGGCGGGAGCCTGCAACTGGAAAGATCGGGGGAACTTGCTGCCTAGGTCCTGATTGAACCTCGCGGCAACTTAGGTCTTCAGCTTCCATATGCCCCAGGCTGGGGCTTGATTCAGTAGGGATCGAAGGAAACAGGAGAGGCTTGCAGCCCTGGAATGAGACCCCTCTTCTCCCACCCGGGACGTCCCCTAGCTTCGGGGCGCCCTAGAACAGAACTGTTTTTGTTCTGTTTCCCTCCTTAGGAGCCTTACCAGCCCTGGTCCGTCCCGGGATTTGTAGATGGGCTATCCAGGAGCGCTGTGCAAGGCGACAGCGGCGGGCAGACCCACTTTTGGCCAGGTACAGTTTCTAGAGCTGTTTTTTGCCCTATTGTTTCTTCCTGTTGCTCTCTCAACTTCCACCCCTTCCGTCCATACCTTCAGCCCCTATTCGTGACCTGCCTTTTAAAAGTTAAGATTATCTTTTTCTATATCACATTCCTGTAGATGAACTATTTCGACCTACAGTTTGAAGAATAAAATCGTCAGAATGGTCACTTCTTTGCAAGATTTTTCTTAGATTTCAAATTCCAAATGAATATACTCTCAATTAAGTTATGTTCTTGATGAATGAGAAAATACCGAATCATCTTGAACCTCAAATGTTACGTAACTAATATTGAGTACCTTTCAACTGATATTTTACTTTGAAGTACCGCGTTCCCTTACGTGATAGGTAGCATCATTTCCAAGGAACGGGCAAATGAAGCTTAATTATAGAAAGACCCTATTTTTGAATAAATTAATACCTTCCAAGTTTTGAGAATTTCCTTCTTTCTTTACCTAGGAATTACATTATTTTCTTCCTTTTCTGTTTGCATTAAGACATTTGGTAGTGATTACATTACCTGAAAAGTGAGTTAATAGTTGAAAACAGCTTAGCCTGAGATCACAAATCTTGCAAGGAATCTTTTTCCTGTTGTGAGTTATAGCAGTCTTCCAAAAGGATTAAGCCGGGCATAAGGTCTCTTTTACTCTGAGGAAGGGTCGATCAACTAAGGACATACAGTTATTCTACCTCAGTATACTGAAGGATTGAACTTCGAGGCCATAATTCTTATTTATGTGGATAAAACCGGAACGGGTTTTTATGAATAATTTAATGAATAAGGTTCACTTTTCAATGATTCCGGAGCATGGAGAGTTCTATGAATGAACCCTTTCCAGCAAAAATTGAAACAAAATCGTCTTTTAAGTCTAGGGAACAAATATCAGAAAATTGTGTATCTTAATTGACTCTAAATCTTAAGGGCTTTTAAATCTATTTTTCTAATCCTGCATTTATTCCTTCCTTAAAATTATTTTAAAAGTATTTGAAGGCACTGTTATTCTTTAACAGGCATTTACTTTCCTCCTTTTATTTCCTGTTTTTTAATTACCTTGTCTTCTCTGAACTTTTTTTATGTTCGTTTTTTTAATCAAACATATCAAAACATGTCAAAAAAGTTCACAAATTAAATTAGTTTCTACTTTTATACTTAATGGAACATTGGAAATGTCTGTTAGTAATTTAGTTGTGGTGGAGCTGTCTTATAAAATTCTCAAGGAAGATTGGATATGGCAATCTCTGTTTCCGACAATGGTCACTGTTGACTCAAGTTTTATAGAAAGAACCCAAGCACCTTAGAAATGATAAGCTCTGAAGTCTGAGGAGGACAAAGGAAGAACACATGCACACAAAAGACAGTCCTTTCTTTGCAGTGTTCCACCAACAAACATTAAGATTAAAATGTTATACTTAGAACCAGACTGCCTTATTGCATGCGCATCACTGTCTGCAGCAATGTTTTCAGGAGAATCATGGCCAAGCTTCGATTTAGTTCCTGTTCAAAAACAGAAAACCTATCCAAAAAGGGACCATTAAAACCAATGTCTTATATATTTTGTTCTCATGATCGGTATTTTTCAAGTAGTCCTTTGATGTTAAAGTTGCAATATACAATTTCATATGTATATATATGAAAAAAAAATATATATATATATATTTTTACATGGGCATGCTCCAGGAATCGAACCCAGGTCTCCGGCACAGCAACTGAGACCTCTGCCACTGAGCCACCGTTGCCCACCGCATGTATATATACTTTTATCAAGAGATTCTAAAATGAACTCTCATAAGGAGGATTTGGAATAAATACCCTTGGAACAGAAGGGTATTTAGAGCAGGTTGGGAAAATGTTTATAAATTATTATATAAATTGGCATGTGGAGAAGTTTTCAATCACAGAAACTTCTACTACACATTTGAATAGCTAAAATATATAGGTAAGGAAATTAATATTGTATCATCACCTTTTCTCTTTAAAATTTATATTCTGGGTGGGTTTTAGACCTTTGCATCTAGAATAGATAAGAATAAACACTCAGCAGATATAGTTGCAGCTTTTGTCACTGTCAGAAAATCACAGTATTTATTTGGTCTTGAATCTAAAATGTTTAGCTGTACTAAAAATCATTCTCATCTTGCCAATATCAAGAAATTGGCTTTCTTGACATGTTCCATTGTGAATGCTAAATGTGTTAAGCCTCAGAATTTTTTTTTTTTATGTCCTTTTTTTTTCTTTTTTGCATGGTCAGTCACCGGGAATCGAACCCGGGTCTCCAGTATGGCAGGTGAGAACTCTGCCAATAAGCCATTGCACCACCCTAGTCTCAGAATTTAAAATTTGAAATAAATTTCCTAAATGGCCACTATTTTTTTCTAATTTTAATTTTTTCCTGTCCATGAACTTTACCTATCATTTTGAACATATAACTGAAAATTTACCATTACTTACTATTTCTAAATATTTATTATCATAGCATATTATAACTGAAAGGGACTTTTAAAACACCCAGTTCAACATTAACCAGTTAGAGCTCCTAAAGACTTACCATTGTTCTTGAAATAGTAAATTATTATTAAAGGTATTTAAAAATTAAGGTCAAATTTATGTCTGTCTACAGCCTTTATGTTTGCGGTTTAGGAAAGCAAAAAAAAAAAAAAAAAAAAGGCCAGATAGTAACTTCACACTAGTAAATTTATAATGCCATGCTGTCTAGAATTCCTAAATCCTCACCGTCAGTCTTCCATTTAATTAAAGTGAATTTCTATGGGAGATCTATATATACACACATATGAATGAAAATGGGAATCAGCTTTGAAATTAGAAAGGAAGGAACCAAGAGATTTTGGTCCAACCTTTAGAAGTAGTTTGATGTAAGGCAAATAATTGATGTTCTGAATTGTTTCTTCCTCCATAGGTGGAGGTTGGACTAGAAGATAAACACTCTAATTCCAAGGTGGTTTTGTTCTTACTGTTTTAACTTGGATATTGCTAACCACCAGCACCCAGTGAAGCTCAAAGATCATTAAAAAAATTCCAAAATATGGAGGTCTCCTAGTATAATGGCTAACAGTAAGTGTCTTTCAAGAAATGACCTACATCTGTTGAGCACCTAATATAAACTAAGTTATTTAGAAAAGTCCTAATTTAATTTTCCCATAAAATGAATAGGAATCTGAAGTTTTGAGAGATTAATTTTTACAAAGCTACACAAACATTAAATGATAGGGCCAGATTACAAAGTCTGTTTTTTCCTCTATACTATGCCACCTCTAGGAAATTTCCATATTTAGCAAAAAGAAGTATAGACAATGCAGAAATTATTATAAAAGAAGTTAAGATGGATTTATATGCATATATTCAAATATAGTTAAGCTTGAGCAGAATTCACTGTGGAACCCATGAACAGGAACAGAGGGTAGATGAATAACCTAATAATTTATCCTGGTCCTCCCCCCCCCCCCCCCCGTTTAATTTTACTCTGAATCACATTTGGGTTGAGAAGAGCTCTTTGCCAGATGCATAACAAATACATGTAGTGTAGTTTTATGTGGGAGAGCAAGCTTTAGGGTAGTATTTAGGTTTCAAAGAGGCTCATTTTGCAAATCAAGTTAGAGTCAAAGTAGAAGGGAACATAGAGAATAACTAGATGTTAGTAAGTCATTACATAATTTTATTCTAGAAAGAAAGCCTATCCCCCTCTAAATGCAGAAATCACCTAATATTTGAGTAATTTTTCTTGCCTTTCTTCGGACCCTTCCAGTGATGAGAAATTAACTTAATTCAAAACAATTGGATTTGAGGCCTCTTAAAATTTTTGTGAGGTGCTACTTCCTTAATGTAAATTGAAACCTGCCTTGCCATAATCTTGCGGTTACTTTGTGTAATGCTTCTTATTCTGCCCTTTGGTACTGTGTAAGATAAAGATTATCTGCGTTACAAATGATGCCAATCAGACAGCTGTCATGTTCTCTCTAGGCCTTTACTTCTTAGGCTAATCTTCAGGTTCTTCAGTATTCTCTTTTGATCTGATTTAGAAAATTAAGGACTTACTTTTACTCCAAAATGCTAAGAATAAAAGATAATTTAAAGTTAGAAAGGATATTTAAGAGTTAGGTATAAAACAGCCTTCCTGCTTTAAAATTCTCTAAAATGAAAGTCTGTACCTTTCTTTCCCATGCTATCCAACCGAAAACCATTACAAGAATGATAGATTTTGTTATTCATTAACCAACAGCATCACTGCTAATATAGAGAGAAGCAGGGAAAAATGATTCATTTTAACTTTTGAGGATTTGGATTAAAACAGAGATGTGCATATCAGCTAATTTCATATTCAAATAACTGAAAAAACTATATAAAAACTAGATAAGGGAAATCTGGAAATATATTTAGCAGAGTAAAAACTGCCGAGTATACTTGCATTTTTAAAACTGAGATATAATTTTCATACAGTAGCTTAAGAGCATATTTGTTTTAATTAAGTAGCTTAAGGGCAAATTTTAAGATTATTAACCATTTCAAGATCAAATATTCATCAGATAAGTCGGGCTTTCTCTTAAGAAGGGAAATACTTAGCTCAAACTTTCTTAAGACAGCCCATTTTTTTTGCGGAACCGTTACATATGGTAACTAAAACTACCTCTTAAAATAAATGTTCAGTATGTAACAGATTTAAAGACAGCTTCAAATCATTCTGGCTGCCCCACATTTTTATTTTTAAACACAAGATGAAACTATGTCATTCCTGCATTTAAGTTTTTCTCATGGAGCTGTATAATTTTGAAGAATGATCAGTGTTCATTTTAAAATAGCTTTTCATTATGAATATCAAGACCTAATTCTGAAAAAACCCAGCCATTTCTGGACCTAACACCCTTCAAATTGATGCATTTTTTTTCAAACAGTTCAAGGTTCAAATTTTCGTGTGTTATTAACAAAGCTATCTCCAGTATATTCTAGAAAATAGACTGGTAAGAAAAACAGAGTCCAGAAAATAGATTGGTAAGAAAATTATCATCGTTGTAAGTTTAAAAAATAAAATTATGTGAGCAAAATGACACAGGCTACAAACAAATGCCAATCATCAAAATATGTTTCAGGAAATGCTGATAGTGAAAAATTCTGTTTTCCTGAGCTACTACCCTCAATTATTATTGTGTAAAAGAACTACCATTTATGCATACAACTTTATTTTCACCTTCTCTGACAAGTATCAATATTATCTGTGGTATAGACAGACATCTATTAGGTCTTGGAAATGAAAACCAAGATAAACCTCATAACGAAAAGTTAGTTTTGCCAAATAGAAGATAATATGAATCTCAGCTCAAGTATTTTAGCATGTGACAAATGGTGCTGAATCTAATTTTTGTGATCATTACTGTAGCAGAAAACAGTCGATGGCACACTGTTGCAATCTATCACTTCAAGTTAAACACTGACCTCAAAACTTAACCCAAACTGTTTCTTCCCTCTCTGGAACGTAAAACTTAAATAAATGCATTTGGTTAATATATATGATTTATTATTTATTATTCTCTACTAGTAAGTTTCATGTTCCTGGTTCTAAATTTTACAAAAAGCAGGTAAGCTGATTACTGGTGCCTTTTGTAAGTCTTTGTTGATGATTTAAATTTCTTTCCAAAATAAGTAATTTTTAGTAAACTTTATTCATGACTCCTAGAATAGCACCTACCTTAGACTGTCAATGCTTTAAAGAATATGCTTTTTAGCCCTTGATGACATTATATTTCCAACTTCAGATCAAGAAAAAGATATCAACATCTTTAAAAGTTGAAGAAGCCTAAACATCAACAAATCCAACTTTTCACTCAAAAAAAGGCAGTCCTTTCAATTCTGGCAGTCGTTCGGTTTCTGCTTGAACATTTTGTTGATCGCATCCTCATCTTATAAAGAAGCTAGTAGTGTGGGGGACAGCACCTTAATACAGAACCCAAATATGTCTCATTCATCTACCTGCTGATTTGAGACTTACCTTCTTCCTCATTTGTCCTTTCTACATTTAAAAATGGCTTTCATGCCTCCCATTAGCTGATCTGTAGTTCTTTTCTGCTATATTTCATCAATTCTAAGATTCACATTTTTTTTTCCAGACATAACATCTTTGAAATTTGGATGCATTTTATAATTGGTGGCTTGTTGTTTGAGCTACTTTTTCTTCCTTAGTGTTGATACATAAAATAATGGTGTGCTTTATAAATATTGGCAATTAGATTTGTGGCAACATAATAATTATCTCACTTCTCTTCAGTGAACCATGGAAACATTCAAGATCATACAGCTTAGTTCAGTTACCTTACCTTATATAACATTGTCCAGTTTCTCCTTATAACATTGTCCAGTTTCTTCTTAAGCTCTGTGAAGTTGATTCCAACACCTTACAAAGCAATTCACTTCAAAATTTGAAACTAACCACCTGCTACTTTTTAATATTACACTGAAATCTCTCACTGGACCTAGGTCCTAGTTCTGCTTGTCAGTTTCACAGATGAACATGATTTGTTTTTCACTGATAGCTCTTGAATCTGATACCTTAAGACAGACAGGATGATACCTGAAGAGAGAAACCATTTTTCAAAGTTTTTTCTCTAAAACTAAACACTACTACTTCCTTGGGCTTTAAAAATTTTTCCATGACCTTTTAAATTTACAGTCCGTAAAATGAGGATACTAAAACTTACCTTGTAATACTATTCTGAAAGAAGGATATAATAGTATATGTAAAACTTAGTATTATCGCTTGGCAGCTAGAAGGCGTGTCACATCCAACCCCCTTCTACATTCCCCTTCAGAGTCTCTTAAAATACAGCAAACTGGACCTAACATTTCAGATGTGGTCTGACCATCATTTCAAGTACAAAAGGCTTCCTACCTTGTTTCGAGTACTATTACCAAATGTAGTCTAAGATAACAATAGTATTTTTGGCAGCTGAATCACAATTCACATTGATCTTCATGTGAACCACTTTCAAGCCATCATGTTCTACCATCCTTTATTTATTCTTTTCATTTTTGCAACCAAAGTGCAAAACCAAATAATTATTCTAATTCAGTGTATCCTATGTGATTCAACTCAACACACCAAACTACTGGGTTAGATTTAGATCCCTACTTGTTTAATCCTTCTCCCAGATTTGTCATCTACATATGATTGGATCTAATTTATTGGTAATGCCAGCGGCAAGGAGAGTCTTGTGAAATGCCATTAGAACTCACCTTTTAAAAAAGGAAAAAGACACTGACATTAGCTCAGCTTCTCTCATTCTCAAGAGACTGTCTTAAAAGAGCCTAGTTAGTATCTCTAGGCCTTCTTTATTAATTCCATATTCAAAAACATGGTTAAAAGAACATTAAATTCTAGCATACTCTTTGTTTAGCACATGCACATTTAGGTTTTCAGCATCTCTTTTGGCAAAATTGATGCTATTAAGCAGAATAAAATAAGAGTCCTCCTCAGTGGCCACGCTCAGATGCCACATATTTTACAGGTGATAAACACAGGTGAACAAAATGGAAGATCTGTGGTCTGTAAATGAAAGGTGATTCAGAGGAAGGAACAGGTAGAAAGAGTGGAGTGGGGAAAAGTTGCAATTTTTAAAACAATAGAAAACACTTAAAAATTCTTGTATAAATGAAATTACAGCAAGAGCAAATTATTTCAAACCCCAATGTTTTAATTTGTATATTTTATTTTGAAATTGAAGTATCAACTTATACCATTTAATTAACAAGTATTTGTCAAGCACCTATGTCCTAATTTCAGTGGCAAAAAAGAAAAGACCAGTTAAGTGGTTGGCTTTATGTATACTATAAGAATTCAAATAAACTTTCAGTACTTAATTAAACTTTGTTATATCTATGGAAGTTTTGTTTGTGCAATGAAAAAATCCCTGAAAATGAAGCTGCATCATATAAATTATAAAACACCACAAAAGGCACAGGATAAATATCTGCAACTAAAAAGCCTAAAGGACTTCCCTTTGCAGACTGTGTTTCCAGAAAGTCAACTATGGCTTATCTCAAAATTTAATTTAACATTTATGTCATTAGATACATGGAAAAATTAACAATTAAATCTAAAGGAAAAAAGTGAAATTTAATTAGTTTAGGTCAATTTCTGTAACCAAGAAATATAACTGTGTTATAGTAAATATTTTAATATTAAGGATTTCAAATAGAATTTTTAAACTTGGATTTGAAGTCAAGAGCATTGTATCTTAAATTACAAAAAGTTAGTTTACATAAAAGAATTTCCTTAGTTTGATTCTCAGGGTAAAAAGTCATCAGAAAACTGGAAAACTGTGAACTTAAAAATCTCTATACGGCAGTTAAAAAAATGAGAACCAAGACAATAAACATTTGATATGAGCTACCTTACTTCTCTGAGTCGTAATTCAAAATCACTAGATATGACCTATCTTGTTTTTCTGAGTTTAGACAATACCAATCACAACCATGTTCAGCTAAGATTTTAATCTAGATAACCTGTTATGTTTGTACGATAAGAATAAAGATCCCCTGCCACATCTTTTTCTTCTTACCAGTATTATGGTTATCTAGGAAAAGTTACATTTTACAAAGTGAGTTATTATGAAAAATTATAATATTTTTTAAGAAATAGACTTCTAGGATTTTACTTTGGCATATGTTAAATATGATATACAGTGCTCTATGAAGACTTTCTGCATAATAGTCAAAACTGTAATTACCAAGTGCTTTGGTTTAAATTCTGAAAGATAAGAAAAACCTGAAATTTTTGTCAATTTTTTATATCTCAAAATACATAGAAAAAATAAATTTTGAGCTATTTTATATTCCTGATACATAAACACAGCAATGTCATAAACATTTCATTTTCAAACATGATTTGGTAAATGTCAGTGAGCTTTCACTCTACATAGAAAAATAGGTTAAAAATGAAAATTTTAAGAGTCAAAACTCACTGCTTTTTTTTTTGCTATCTCTAGCTCTGCTTTAGTAGCTTCAGTCTTCAGATATTTTTAAAAACATTGTCTATAGATGGAAAAAAAAATCATCAATGTGAAAATCCAGGTCAGCAAATTAAATGTCAATTTTATCCCAGCCCCTTCCTCCCATTTTTTCAGCTTACCTTATTTTGCACATTACTCTTAAAGATAAATTCCAAAGGTCTATCAAATTTCTCCAAAAAATACTATGATTAGGTCCCATGTGTATCCATTTTATTTCTAAAGCTGCCATTGACATAATCCACTTTAAAAATAGTTCTCTGTATTTTAAACTTGATTAATACTAAGAATGTCTAACATTTTAACCTACAAGTAAAATGGTGTATGGTTCCATTCAATTGTCAAAAGCTGAAAAAAGGACTTTATTTAAAATTGTCACCAGTCTGATTTTTGTAAAACTTAAGTTTTGTCTTCTATATTTTATGTTGAATAAATGATTTCACAATTTCAAATCAAAGTCAACACTGCAGTGAGGAGAGCTTTTCTACTTTATTACAAAGAGAAGAAGCCTTTATGTGGTCAGAAAATACAAGATTGATCTTTTTTTCTCTTCCTATGAAACGCTGCTGTTCAAACAGCCAGAGTGAATTGTCTCAGTTCACTTCTTTAAGTCCCATCACATTCACTTGGGTATGGATGTCCTTGGCTGCTGAAAATCTGGCCCTTTAGTGCACAGGGCGACAAAGTCCCCTGACCAGCAGTTCCAGAATGTCCCATTTTCATATATTGCATCCATGCACACCTCCTAAAAATGAGGTACAGCAGGGCAAACATTTTCCAAAATAGATGTCATATATATAATATATACACATTCGTACATACATACCTTTATTCATGTGATGTCCAAAAATTTAAAAAAAATGTACACATTTATTACAAAATCGTAACAAAGACTGGACAGTGTTTTGCTCATTCTGGAAAGATGAAGCTCAGTAATAACACAACCCTGGAAACCATCCAGAGATTGTGGCAATATCTTTCTTCTAAACAGTCAGATATTCTTGCATTAAGTTTGGCGAAACTGCCTTTCAAAAACAAGGGGAAGTAAAATGAAGGAAGCAGACCTTGCTCATCTTTCCAAATGAAATACGAGAAGGATCCTCACATAAAAATGCACAAACATTTGTTATTTTATTACCAATAGTGCTACAATGAACAATGTAAATTTTGTGGTCTAATTTTGTTGAGTCTTTTGTGGGTTTTCTTTTTTACATTTAGAAACTAAATGGTAAACTTCTGTCAGTGTAATCGCTTGTCTTTACAGACCCAAGTCTGTCTGATAGCAAAAAAGAAAATAAATGAAAAAATTCAGACCCTGCTCAAACTAGAGAAAAACAAATTACAAATTTAGTTGTTGGGCAGCACATAATTAGTAAGGCAGGACCTCAAATGGTGACCCTTTGCATAAGCCAATTGCCAGATCCTCAAGGAATTAAAACCAGGGTGCCTGAGCCACATCAGTTCTGCAGTTATGTTGAGTATTGTGCTGAGACAGCCATACCCCAAGAAAAGGGAAGTCTTTTTAGAAGGCTTGCTGAGCAGGGTTGTAGTTGAAGGTGGATGGCAGATGAGGCCGCTCTTCTAATTTGTCATATTCCAGATGGAACTCCTACAAAAGTAAATTCAAGGATTTAGATGATTTCATTGTAACGTTCCCCTCTGATCTGCTTTTTGTCAAAATGCATTTTACTATATGGGCACAAAAAATACCTACATATAAACAAATATAAACATAAATATCACAATTAGTTTTTCCTCTAAGTAAAATGTAGCTTGAAGTAAAACACTATGGTTTCTATCTGATAAGTACAGAAATACAAACTTTCTGTGTAAAAGAGGCTAGTCATGAACATCTATTGTAAAGCATAAATTTTAAATAACTTTTTGCTTAAATAAAATTTTGAATGAGACAGTTACTATGTCTCTAATGAAAAGCACTGAAAATTACAGGATATTCTAAAGTAAAATCCCCTTCAAGGAAGTGTAAAACCGAAAAATTTACTTTTTTCTTGAAAAAAGTTCAGGAATAAAGTAAAAGTTCTAATTTGTTTTATCATACTTACATAAAGTTATTTTATCTCCATTAAAATATGGGGAAAATAATGAATATAAAACTCACACATCTTCGGATTTCCCCAAACCCTGACATAAATATAATGCAATGCCACCCAAATCCAGATAGTAGTTTTGCTGTAGGTAGACTTGAGGACTCCTGGTATAACACATTTTTATCAAATATTCAAAAATACTTTATCAACTTCAGGACCTTTAAAATTTAAGAATGGTAAAGCAATTTTCATGATACTTTTCTAAAGATCAAGAATAAGAGTAACAGAATATACTTCGTTTACAAAAGTATTTCTCTGGAACTACAAAAGGCAAATTCTAAGATTATAAATTCTACAATGTGAATTAGCACAAGTTATCACTGTATAATCCCATTTAAAGAATTATGAAGTTTAATATGTATTAAAGATTAAGACAACAAATGGCTTTAGCATCATGGGTTAACAAATTGTACCTTACCTGTTTGATTTCAAATTGATTCCATAATGGAGCTGATGTTTCCATTGTTAAATTAAATGAAAACGAAAACCTAGGCCATAATGATTAAACTTTGAGATATATAATTGAATATTTAAAATTTAAGGATATTACATTCACAATTCCAGAAATAGCAGGTATAATTTATTGAAAGTTTACCAAGAATCAAAACTAAAGATGTACTAGTTTTATTCTCATCTTTACAATCACCCTGGAAAATATATATCATTATACTAATTTTGGACCTGAGGAAAATGAGACACAGAAGTAACTTGCCCAAGTTACAACGTAAATGGCAGACCTAAGATTAGGATCCAGACTCATGTGACTCCAAAATTTGTCTTTTCTGATATAACACATTTGTAAATATGTTTAGCTTCAAATCCAAAATAGAATTATATTAAATATATAGAAACAATTTTGAAAAATTATTTCAAATGACAAATGTTTATAAAGAAAGTACACTCTGGTGATTTTAACCTGAAAAATGTTCCCTTCAAATGACAGAGTAACTAAAGTACAGAGGAATGTCATGTATCAGTAAAAATTAGCAAAGAGCAGAATCAACACATCTGCATCTTCTATCCTGCTTGTGTAGCCATCATTTTTCCACTTCCCAACCCTGCCCAGGAATTAGAAAAATTTAACTATATGACTAAATGGGAATATCCAAATTAGTGCAGAAAATACATCTTTATTATCTTATTCTTTCGAAATTAAAACCGGCACCTTGGTTACCACAAATATACGTAGCTATAGATAGGGTCAAAAGACTGTTACTGTGAAACAAATGATAAATTCATGATCTCTGCTATATATAATAAATATATATATCATATAAATTATATATTTTGATATAACTACATAAACTAGCATATAATGATATTAATTATATAATTTTGTTCATGTAATCTGTCTTCTTCATAGTCCACTGGTGAACTACATTATTGGAATTTAAACCAGATTTTTACCAATGCACATATTTTTCCTACATATTAAAAAAGATGAGTTTAAGTCTAAATGACCATTAAGAAAATCAGACAGACTTTTGTTTATCAGTAATTATCTATGTCAAATTTTATCATACATGTTTTTTTGGTATGCTGTATGGCGGGGTCACATTTCATTATTTTTCCACGTGAGTATCCTGTTATTACAGCACCATTTGCTGAATTTTGTTAGTTTGTCTGTTTTGTTTGTTTTTTTGGGATGCATGAACTGGGAATTGAACTCATGTCTCTTCCATGAAAAGGTGAGACTTCTACCACTGAACTACCCTTGCACCTGCATCCATGTATTCTTCTTAAAATACATAAAGCTTATAACACACCGGTATCTACCAATTACATCTCTTTTACATGCTTATATGAATACACACAACAAACATACACATGTACACACTTCTGTATTCTGTAGGGGCAAGAAATGTGTCTTTTTTCATACTACTATCTCCTGCCTGGAATAGTGCCAGGCCCACTCAGGTGTGTATTTAACAACTGATAAATGAATAAACACAAACTTTTCATCATTTGTTTCAGGAACAGAATACTTAATTGTGGGGATAATATTCCATAATTATGTATTAGAAGGTCTCTCTATATATTTATTATTGACTGAAAAAGAAGGATTAGTAGATTGCCTTTTTAATGATTAAAAAGGCACGCTAGAAAGTTTTAAATACTTGTCAATTAAATAACTTTTTACTGCTTTAGTTTTTCTGTTAATAAAATTAGGCTTTGTATTTTCAACAGATTACTGTGAAACAACTGAAATATATGCACTGGATTCAGCTGATCAAATAAAATTATTGCAAATTAATGTCACCACTGAACTATTTATACAGGGAAACATAACACTGCAGGAATGCTTTCTCAAATCCTCAAAAATATTAGCTTTCTCTCACCCATAATAAATGCTCATTAACTTAAATTCCAGGAAAGAAGCAGCAAAATATAGAGTTAGAAATAATTTGCATCGTTTTAAAGAGAAACTATATTACTAATTAAAGTTTAAATATGTACCCATATGAAAGTCCTGGAAAATAATCTCACTTTATATAGAGTATCCATTATATAATAAAAAAATCTAAACATTAAAAATCCTATTCAGTGCTGGACCCACAAGGTCAACTGAGGTTCAAAGAACTCTTAAATTTTTAAGTCTACAGTTTGAAAAAGCTATTGCTATTAGGACAATTTCTATGATCTTAATATTCACTGTGAAAAATTATTTTAAAACTTTTACCCATTATGGATATACACATGTATTTTTTTGACATGAATTTTAAATTGGGATATGAATAGTTCTACTTTTATAGGGCAACACAGACTTTTGAAAGCAAAGCTATCTAAAAAAGAAAAAGAACAGGCAAATATCATGACAAACATTTTATGTACATGCATTACTGATTTATAGAAATTTTTAAAATAATGGAATGGATCCTAGAACTCAAGATTGCAGAAGTCTTTAGGGGGTATGAAATACTTTCATTTTAAAATCATTTAACCCCTTAGTTAATATTATTTAAAATTCTCTAAGGCTATGAAATGACTTACAAATAAAGCTCAGACAATACTGTAAATGGAGAACGAGATTATGGTCTAAATTAGCTCAGTATGTCTCAACTACTACACCATTATAAATCAAACTATTAGATCTAATACTAATTCATATTGTAGTCTTTTTACAATGAGCTTAAATTACATAATGTTTTTTCACCTGGGAATAATAAAGGACACTCATTTTATAGATGATGGTCTTCACCTGTTAATAGTCAATCACTTTAAAGATAGGGATTTTAAAGTTAACTTGGAACATGGCATATTAATGGATTTTCCATTGTTTGATAAAGTCTGTTAATAAATATACTGTGAGCAGAACCTAAATTTCTTAATTCTTCACTCAATTTCTGGGAAAGCACAGAACACACATCCTTAAAGTAGAAGCCACTTTGAAAAATTTATTGTTTGAGTGTAAGGCAACTTAAAAGTTTTAAGTTCATGAATTTGTATTTTAATATAACCAAATGGCTGATACAAGCCAACAATTCTGCCTGTTTTTATCACTATGAAAATAATTTTTTGCAGTGTCACTAAAATGCTTCCAATTTGATGAACATGTCTTAGGTAATGATATTATTTCTCAAATTTTAGTTTTCCAAATTCACAGCTAAAAATTTTAAAGTAAAGGTCAAGTCAAAAGTTCGACTGTGTAGGAGAGAGTAAATAAAAATACTTTCTACTATGTTTTCTCAATCTTTGGAAGAGTACTAAGAAAAAAGCTGTAATAGCAATTATGGTAAAAATAACAGCAACAAACTACCCAAGCCACTTCCATATACTGAATAACCACTATTTGTTAAGTGCTACACTTAGTTGTACATGTAATCTCACTTAATCATCGTAATAACCTAGAGGTAAATATCTTGATTTACAGATAAGGAAACAGGATGGAAAGCTAACTTGACCAAGGTCAAAGCACCAACAGCAGAAAGGGTAAATTCAAAGCCATGATAAAGGATATAGCCTTCCACTATACTAAATTTCTTAAAGAACAGAAAATTAGTTAAATACAGTAACCAGTAAATAATGGACCTGGTCTGAGAAGTAACGACATTTACCACTGAGAAACACCTAAGACTAGTAATTATAATAAAAGATTTAACCTCCTGTGTGTGTCTTATTTTTATCTTTTTCACTGGGTTTATCTTATTTCTTTTATCAAGTTTTACATAAAGTATTCCTGGGATATAATTTTTTTCTGATAAATATCTGGTTTAAGCATTTTACATTCTTAAAATGCTTCATCTTTTTATCTATTTAGTAAAGGTGATGAAAAAGCCAGAAGCTAATTACAAACTTGTCCAAAGAACTGTCAAATATTATTTTTCTGTTTAAATTTATTTAAAACAAAATTAAGTATACTTTTCGACATTATTTACTTAAAACATTTTAAAAGCAAACAAACTAAAAAAAAACAAAAAACATATTTAGCTTTTTATTTTTTCGGGAAAACCTGTTGTTTTTTTTAAATAAAAACAAGAAATGCAATAATGATTTAATGAACAAAATAAAAAGACATTTATTTTTCTTTACTCCTAGTTGCCTAAAATGTGGATTTACACGTCAATCTAATCCATACATTTATTCACAGACTACCAGGTAGTCTTAAACACACAATTGAAGATGCTGAACACAAAAGTGAAATATGCATTAACATTCATGGAAATTCTACACATAGGAGAGTTAGAAAGAATCTTGCCTTTTTATAGGTTTTTTTTTTCCCTTTGAAGAAAAGTTGCATAAACAAAACACAACTTTTTTTCTACAGCCCATTTCTCCTTAATATTCAGCATACTAGTTATAGGAATGGTCATGGTTTGTGCTTGTAATTTTATTTCTTTAAATAGCTTGCAAATAAAAATTCAGGCATCTTTCCTGCAATGAGTATAAAGTACAATGTAAAAAAAAAAAGAATATCTCTTTATATACTGTTTTTAGGAAAATTTCACAGTCGCTTAATTTAAATTAACAATAATATAAGAATGAATGATTGGATTGCAAGAGGGTATCTTTATTTTATAACTCAGTAGACAGAAAAATCTCAAATTTTCTAAGACTTGTGCAAAAGTCTTTACTTTTACAAAATCTCTTTTACCAAGTTCATTTTCCCAACTACTGATAAAATGAACTTGTTTCTGTATATCCTCCTAGAGCTTAAATCAAGCTAACTAAATGGAGACAAAAGATTTAGCAAATATCTGGCACATTATTGGAATGGAAATCTTGGCACATGTAGACAGTTAAAAGAGACTTTTTAAAAAATTCTAAATATATACATTTACACATTCGCACAAGGAAAAAAATATACCTTAGCTACTTTCCTCCAGTTAAGACAGTCAAAGAAGTAATATGTTCCCCTCTCATATGTATTGGTTTTCATTGTTGGCTCCATGCCTGGTGCCCTGGTAATCCATACTCGTTCTTCTTTGTGGTATCTCCAATCACGGTTAAAACTTCAATATTTAAAGGAAAAAAAGGTAATTACTTTTTTTCCTTGGCTCACATCAAACATTTTCTATGTTTTGTAAAACTTTTCTCCAAAATGGATTATAGATTATTATAATTTAACATGGATGCTTCTTAATTCTCACTTTTATTACATATAACTCTAATGAAATGGACATAATAATTTCTTAATTTGCCAGAAAAGTCTTCAATACACATGCCTTTCTTTAACTGAAAAACTTTTTATGCAAGTCAAATGAGAACTTAAAAGCCCTATAAAGCAATGAGATGGTAATGTAAGCAGAAAAAATAAAAGTATACTGAGTTCTAGAACTTCACTGCATTCTTACTCTTCTTAACACTCAAAATAAATTGAGATATCTATTAAAACAAAAACTCCAACTATAATATTTTGTATGGAGATAAATACAAAGTTTTTTTGAATTAACTTTTTAAAAAATTCATATAATTTTATAACTTTGTGGAAAACAAAATAGCCATGAAAATTTTTAATGAATGTGTGACTTTTGCTTTTTTATTCAAGTTTCACTACTCCTAAATTTTAAAAGCTAACAGGTTACCCATTATAATTCATGAAAGAATCAATTCGGATTTACATCACTTGTAAACTAAAACTAGGGGGAGTAACATTCAAAGAACAACTCCTTGAAGGTAAAAGTGCTACAAATATCTCTGGTAAAATATATTTCCATGTAAATACCTTAATACCAACCAATACAATGAGACCAGGTTTTTGACATAAATGAGACAGAACCGCAGTGACAGATAGACAAGTGAATGAATTTATTCACTTATGAATTAATTAAAATGGAGTAATCCAAGATGTCATGGAGAGGCTGGAGGGAACTGCCTGAAAATGTAGAGCTGTGTTCCAGTAGGCATGTTTCTTGATGATGATTGTATAATGATACAGCTTTCACAATGTGACTGAGTGACTGTGAAAACCTTGTGTCTGATGCTCCTTTTATCTACCTTGTCAACAGATGAGAGGAACATACGGAATAAAAATAATAAGGGGAACAAATGTTAAAATAGATTTAGTTTGAAATGCTAGTGATCAATGAAAGGGATCAGTAAGGGGTATGGCCTGTAAAATTTTTTGTTTGTTTGTTATATTTTTCTGTTGTCTTTTAATTTCTTTTTCTGAATTGATGCTAATGTTCTGGGAAATGATCATGATGATGAATATGCAACTATGTGATGATATTGTGAATTGCTGAGTGTATGTGTTGGGAATGTTTGTTTCTTGTAATTTTTTTTAATTAATAAAATAAAAAAAATGGAGTAGATAAAAAAATGAGGGGAAAATATGGGAAAAAACAAATCCCCTCAATTAAGAAAATAATTATCCACACAATAATTTTACATTTTTAAACATGTGATCCAAGGATATTTACAAATATTAGTAGGAATATAATAAAATACTAAATATGAAAAAAGGTCTCCCAATCATAAATTCATAATACTTTTAGTAATAACTGACTATATAGTAACAAAATATGTCATCAACTGGACATACGACAAATGACACAAAACTTTTATATTTAAGAGTACTGAGTGAAATCAGAAATACTAAGAAAAAATCAGTCCAATGGACAAACTACAACTTCTAAATTGGTCCAAAGACTGCTGATAATGAATGTAGACGTTATCAACACTTCAAAAAACATAAATACACAGTGCCTTTCCTATAAAATATTCAATAAATATTTACTAAATGATGAAATCATAACTTACATGGTTCCACAAAAAGTAAGAAAAACTATCATCATGAACTATATACCTTATACTTCATATATTTATAAAAATTAGATCTACCAAATCCAAATCAACTGTCTTCTTAAGAACTGAGGAGTATTTAAGTTTGAAATTCTTCCTTTTTTATGTATACAATGACTAAGAAACCAAACTATTACATGGTGTCAATAGAAATTAATTTAACTAAATGTAAACATAAGAATTTCCTGGAGAAATATTCTGACTTAAAAACAAATCTCCTACCTCTAGCCATTTTCATTTTTAAAAAGACACTTTCCAAAAAACCAAGATGCATTATAACACAAAAATGATTTAAATATTTTGAACATACAGCTCTACTGCAGCTAAAAGTTGTAATACATCTCCTCCATTCATGTAATAGAGATAAAAGAGAAGGTCTTCTCCATATCGGCCAAGCTTTATTGCAGCAAGCTGGAAAAGAAAAATTATTCTAAAATATAAAACAAGTTTGAAAATCCTAATATAAAATTTCTACCACTGAAGTAAAATTGGAAAGAGATGAGAAACTCTTCCCTTTGTGGCAGTTAACTGTTGTTACAGGATTGCCCAAATAAGTAGTTATAATTCTAAAAGGGAGTGTCTTCATCTGAGCGACTAAAATCATTTAACAATTATTACTGATACATCTATTTGACATACTAATGGGAAATAAAAAAACTAAATAAAAACTTCCAAAGCAAGACCAAATGTTGTCTTTCTCATTCCAATGATTTACTGATACCCAGTGTGACAACAATACTAGAATACTGTGCTCAGAGATCCAGGTCTTGCATTCAAACCCTACTTCCACTATTTAATAATATGACCATGTCCAAGTTATAAACATCTATGAACTTTAACTGTAAATGTGGACAATGGTATCTATGATAGTTACTAAGTAACCAAATGAAATTGAGTGAATATATATGTGAAAGCATCCTTTGAGAGTGTCATTTATATGGAAGGCTTAGAAGGAATGTTAATTGAGTCTATCGGAGAGTGACTCGCAAATCATTTAGTTATATGTTTTTAGCAATTCACAGATGGTAAATACAGAAATCACAGAAAGATGATTGTTATTTTGTTTATATGGATGACTGACAGATGACTGCATTTTATTTCCCACAACGAAGCAGAGTGTAGAAATGTAACTGCCTACCGAACTATAAAACATAGGTGAGGTCAATAGTCTCACACTCTCACATTAAGATAAAACTTAAAAACTCCCCTAAACAAACTACTTTTATTTCTTTACTTGATTCTCTATCTAAGAATTTATTTGGCTATTACATTGAGTGTAATTTTTCTCTCCATTCATGTTATCCCCATGCAGGCAGCAGATCCCAAGGTGACAAGTTCTTATAAATTAATATTTCTCAAATTGCCATGAGGAAAGGTTCTGGAACACTTAGATAATTGGAGTAAAACACCTCTATGGTGGAGGTGGCAACAAATCACAGTCCACAAATAGAAAAAATTAGTCCTTTCCATCTCATACGTCTTGCCTTCTATCTACTCAAGTACTAAAAGACATAATGAGAAATATATCCCTTTACTCCTTCATCCACAACATCAATATCCATTTCATCATACATCTGTACGGCTGTATGAACATTGAAACTCAAAACACTGAAATTTATTTATATATGTTTATAATATTCATATTTATACTTACATATAGCAAATACATTTTCCACTAAATTATACCCTTTCACAAGGATAAACTATAGTTTGCACATGCATTTTTTCCTAAAGACATGAATTCTCTTAGTTCTTCCCTTAAGCAAAAGTATTTAGCATATTTTGATAAAATAAAACAGATTAAAGCTTATATTAATAGCTACTTTTTATGTAGATTGTAGGTAATTAAAAAAAGGAAAAAATATGGAAAAATCCAAGTCAAATTCTTAATTAGCTTTAAAATACATACATTTATTATTCAATTAAAAAGACTTTCTGCAACATTGCAAAGGAAAATTTTTCTTATTGATAAGGGCATAAAATAAGAATATCAGAAGGAAATCTTTGAGATCTGCCAAGTTAAGTTTATTTCCATCAAAGGTGGTTGCTGGTGTTCCCTGTAATTAGATATCAGAAATATTTACCAGTACTGACATTTATTTAAAAAAAATATACCCACAGAACATCAAAACAATAAGATCATAAACAAGAATAAGAAATAAAATTATTATATATAATTGAATGGACTTAAGAAAGCATACTCCTGAGACCACCCCTAATTATTATAAAAATGTTATCCAAACTAAAAAAATTTTTTTTGAAAAATAGATAAATTCATGCTTACGGGGTAGAATAATAAATTATACTCACCTTATCCCTAATGTGAATGTTCGTTAAGTACTCAGATGGAACATGGAAGTCTGGGTAATAAAATGAAAAAAAGCCTTATTAACTGATTCTCACTTATAAATATTTGTTTAAAAGGTCTGAATACAAATAGATACTCCTACCTATGTCTTGAGGTCGACAAGGTGATGATGCCCAAGGTGATGCAAATTTGGGATAGAGATTTCTGAATAAGGGAGAAAAAAACACACTCTGAAATCCAAAGTAGAAAAAAAGATTTCTAATTTTTAGGAAATACAGGCAAAAAAATAACTTCAAATGTAAAATGAGTATCTTTACTTCTAACTGCCTTTCTTGGATTGCTATAACTTATACAGCAGGAAATGAGAACAGGGTTACTTCCCTTGTAATACAGTTTAAATACACAGGATAACATGTGACTGACAGGTCTGAAGAACAGCAAGAAGGCCAGTGAGAAGACAGCAGAGTGAACAAGAAGATACTGAGGCAAGAAAAGGGGAATATAGACAGATCAATAATGTTGTGTGGGCCACACTGGAAAGATCTTCGGTTTTTAATCAGAACGTAACCTCAGTAGCCTTTACTGAGTACTGGCAGAGGAGTAATTTATATGAAAAGGATCGCCCTGGCTGCCATATGAAGAAGAGACTGCATGGGAAGTGGCAAGGGAAGAATCAGGAACATTCAGTAAATCCAGGCAATGGAGGATGGTGATTCAAACATAGGTGGTAGCAGTTAAAAATAGTTAAGATGTGGTCAGATTCTGCCTATACTTTGGAAAAAAGACTGGATATGACCTATAAAACAAACGAGCAGTTAAGGATGATATCAGGCCTCTAGGAAGATAGAATTACAATGAACTGAGATGGGAAAGGCTATAGATAGAGTAAGTTTGGGCAGGAAGATCATCCAGGAAATGTCTACTTGTCAATAGGATCTAAAAATCTCAAGTTCAGGAGAGAAGCCTGGATTGGAAATACAAGTTTGGGATTCCTAAATATACAGATGGTATTTAAAGCTATGAGACTGGAAAACATCATCAAGTGAGTAAATCTAGAGAAGAGGACTAAAACAAAGAGGAGAGGAAAAAGTGTAGGAAGTACTAGAAAAGGGAACTCTCTAGGAGCAACCCATGAGAATGAAAAAAAGTAAGAATGGTGTCCTCAAAGCTAAATGAAAAATGTGTATAAGGAGAGGAAGCAATGGTTCAACTAGGTCAAATATTGCTGAGTCAAGAATGATGAGTTCCTACAAGTGCCACTGAATTAAAAAATATGGAGGTCATTGGTAACCTTGATGAGAAAAATCTTAGTGGAATGGTGGGGACAAAATCCTGACTTTAAGGACTTAAGAGAGAATGGGAGAAGACAAACTAGAGATACTGAGATGACTTTTGAGAAATCTGCTCCAAAAGGATGCTTCAAAGGAATGGGCCCCAACCAGAAGAAGATGTTGGATCAAAATAAGTTCTTTTTGTAAGACAGAAGTAGTAAAAGCATACTTGTACTTTATAATTATCCAATAAAGTACAAAAAATTGATGCTGTAGGACAAGAAAGTATTATTAGAGACATGTTCTTAAATTTCTAAGAGAGACTTTATATGGAAGCATGGATCAACTATGATACAAAGGTAGGATACAAGAATAAGATAAGTGCAGATGGCAGTAAGTAGATTTGGTGGCAGGACTTTGTCAAAATTCTCTTCTGATTGCTTCAATTTTTCTTAAAATAGAAATAAAAAGCTTGGTCATGACCTGATAGTAAGGATGGAGGGGAGAAGGTAATAGGGGCTTGAAAAGATAAGTATAAAATAGTTGCATAGGAGAGCAAAAACAACTGTGGATTCGGCATGCCATGTATAATTACCTGACTGAATTTAAGGGTCTACTTCTAATCATGTGTTTGAAATGAAATCAGGCAATGAAGTTGGGTGATTTTTTTCTAGCCAACTCTAACAGCCCAAGTCAGAAATGGAATAAATAGATATTTAATCAGGCTTGTGGATTTTGCCATGTAAGTACACACAGACAGAACAAAGGAGTCAAGGATAAATGTAAAGGACCAATTATGACTGACCATAAATTTAACTAGGGAATGAGTTCACTGTGGGGGAAGTGAGAAGGGAAGATACTGAGGAGCAGCAAAAAGGTGGAAGGATCAACAGACTGAAGTTCCTGATGGGCCAAAGTTTACTGGAGTCTTAGTACTAGAAAGAGATTGATGGAAAAAAAGAAAAACCAGGACATGGTCATCAGAGAACATGGGCAGCACAGACTGTAGTTACTGGTAATGATTGGTTTAGGCCAAAGGTATGACTAAAGAAGTAAGTGGCTGATATATGGTAAAAAAACAAGATTAGAGGAGGAAGATTCAAGATGCTGAGTTTAGATTTTAGGAAGATCATACATGTGTATACTGACTGAAACTACCAAATTATGACAGAAATAATATTGGAGAGTGATAGTGATCCATGAGCTAATATGAGGGGGAATAATTCAGTGAGATGGCAGACGACAGTAAAATGTGAGTGGCAGCAGGTGATATAATGTGAGATTAAAATGACGTGAGATTAAAATCTGAAGGAATGCAGGAAAGAATTATATACAAATGTGGAAGAAAAGAAAAAACTTACTCAGGAGAGTTCAGATTGAGGCCTAACGTTGTTAAGTCACTTCCTAATGCAAGATGTACCATTCCTGGGTCTGTCTCTGCTGCCCTGATAAATGTTAACAGGCCAATCATTCCAAATTGGTCCGTCACCATCCCTTGAGGAATGTTAGTAACCCGACCTGGATAAGAAAAACAGTCATCTTTATCTTGGGAGAAAAGTAAAGAAAACGAATTCTATAAAATCTTTGACATGTTTATAGAGTCCCACCATCAGGTAACACCTGGATCCCTTTTTTCTGCTGGTTATTATTTTGGGTTGATGAACTTTTATCTCCAGGGAATTTGGGTCCATCTGTACTCGAGGTTGTCTTGCCAGATGTATTCAAATTCTAACATGAAAAAAATTAAATAGGACATTAAAATTTGCTAAGTGCAAAAAACTCAAGTTTATATATTAATATCTTGCCATTAATTCTTTATTATATTTAAATGGGTAGTAAATTATTACCTGTTTTTCAAGTTCTACATGAAATTATTGTTTCTATTTATGTCCTCTGATGCACAAATAAATCTTTTATCATCTACATTATAATATTTAAAGGACAAGAACTCTAGCAAAAACATTCTCACTTATCTCAGATCTTCAGTCACAGGAAAAAATCTATCTGCACACACACACACACACTTGTATACATATATATGTATAGACATGTTATATAGGTTTATCTATATATCAGGGCTTTATGTTTTGGGATATACTTGAAGTTAAACTTAATGCTTTCAATTAGAAAAGATACTAAATATAGTCCATTATTTAATAAAATATTACCATAACAACCTTCAGGTAAGTTAAAATACATTAGCTTCCTTAATTTGTACTTATTTTAATTCTTACCCAACAACCTTCTTTATCAATTATTTTAATTATATACAACTCCCATCACACACAAAAATATTGCTATTTTCAATGAAATGTGGAAGAAATAAACACATTTGTTAAGTCAGAAAGAAGAAGCTGAGTTGGTTGAATCAACACAGGAATAAAAATGTGTATAAAGATTCTTCAAGGAGAAAACTTACTCAAGAAAAACACAGCTCCTTAGAAGGCTATAATATCAAACTTCATGGGATCCAGCTGACAGGGACTACAATAAAAGTCTAAATTAACTCTGAGAAGTTCAACAGAAATTTGCAAACCTATATGAAATAGGAAAAAAATAGGCTATCTTCTAGGTTATAAAGTTTTTCCACATTCTTCAGAAGTTAGATTATTACAGATTTTCAAAAATAAGCAGTTTTGCAACAGTATTTAGTAACTCCTTAATATACTGTATAGACTTGTTAATGTAAGAAAAATCTGAGGGGAAAAAACCTACACCATTTACACACACAATTTTCAGTTACTTACAGATTTACTGTCATCATTACTTGATGTTGGATCTTTATAGCTGGAACCGGGTAATGCTGGAAAATCTTCATTGTGTATTGAGAAGTCCTGGGATTGCTCATTTGCTGGTTTTGTTACCATCCCAACTAGGTAATGAAAAAAATTTTAAGAATTGAAATTGATATTTGATATTTTGCTACAGAATATGAAAATTTTATTTTTCTTATTATAATATACCCCCCAATTTTTTTAATGCTATGAAAATGTACTTCAGAAAATTAATATTCAGGCAACAATGAAGAACTAAATTTTGATATACTGATTAATAACTCAACACACAAAATACAAGGGAAGTGGTAATTCTGTAATTCTAATCTAATTTCATACATAGATGCTTAAAATATGACTGCATATTGATAATAATGATTTAAAAATCTGGTTTAAAAACTTGCTTTATTTAAATATTGACTAGATATAATAAACACCAGTAAACTGTTAAATACGAAAATGAACACAAATTTAAAAGAAATGTCAGTATTCTACTTGAAAGTGACTTACAGAGTGAGCAAATTGCAATCAATTACAAAACAACTCCATATTATTTCAGATTTTCCTGGACTCCATGTTATAGATGCAAAACATGCAAGAACTGGGAAGTAATCCTCCCACTATACTTGGCATAAGTCAGGCCCTTATTGGAGAACAATATCCAGTTTGGGGCTCCACAATTCAAGAACGATATGGAGAAACTAGAGATGGTCCAAGGAGAGCAACGGGAATGATTAAAGGGATGAAAAAATGGACCTATGAGGAAAGGTTAAAAACATTAGAGTCTGAACTGAGAATCAAGTAGCTAGGTACTCAACTTTCAGGGCAGATCATTTTTTTTGAAGACTAATTTGGAAACCTTAAAATATGAACAATAAATTTTTCACTTCTTCACATATTATTATATGTATTCATATTCTGAAAGGTATAGAAATCCTTCTTTGTTGAAGTTGGGGGAAAAAGTAGCAATTCTTAGAGTCACTGATCTAAGTTCACTGTTTCTGCTATTGGTCTCTATCACATTTTCCCTAAAGGAAACTACTAGATGCAAAGGATTAAAAAGGTGCTTGCCTAAACTGCTGTTACATAATTTTTATGTCTGAATTGTTACTGCATATGTGTCCCTTATTTCTTTTCAGCTTCTATCCCTAAACTCTAATCTACTAGAGATAGTGAACAAGGATGATGAAGGATATTTAATGGTGACCAAGAGGCTTTTTATTAACTATACATGACCCATGAGCAGTAGTTATCAACGAGGGGCAACACCCCCCTACCATTAACCAGGGGAACATGTTCAATATTGGGAGACTTTTGTAGTTGTCACAACGGAAAAAGAGGGGGAGTTAATGACTCTCTGGTGGGTATGGGCCAGGATGTTGCTAAATATTCTACAACGCACAGGACAGCAACCCACCCATTGCCACCTTTTATAACAAAAATTATCTTGGCCCAAAATGTCAATAGTGTGGAGGTTGCAAAACCTTGGTTTAGAGAAATATCTTCAATGTATAGTGGTCAGTCATTTACTCACTAGGAATATATTCTTTTGGAAAATACTGGGACAAAAAAGGCAGGCCACAAAAATAATCACTTAAGGTTTACTAAGGCAAAAATGCCAGAAGAAATAACTTCTGAATACCAATGAGGACCTCCCTTTTGTGTTTCTGAATAAATTAAGTTTTTCCCTTTAACTTAGCTATTATAGGATTCTTGGAGGAAAAAAAGCACTTAGGCGCTATAAAAATTACACTAACTTGATTAGAAAAACAAACATAGCATGTGCATACACATATGCATATGTATGTTTGTCTGCAATGGAAAGTTTCCATTGGGCAACATTTAAAAACTAATTACCATAAGGAGCTCTTCCAGCCAAGGGGTTTATTAATGGAGTTGGGTTACCACTTCCTTCCCTTCTGTTTCGGTCTGCCAATGCTGGAAAATCAGAAAGGTCCAATCCTGTCACATTTTCGCTTCCATCTAAATAATAAGAAAAAACACGAGTAATTGAGTCTACAAACATTTTAAAGAGATTATAAAGACTAATCACAATATAATTTGAAATGACACTGCCTTCTTAAATAATGCACTGCAATGTACTAGATATATAGTAGGAGTTCAATAAATACTTGTGGACTGATTTCAGGTGAAATAATTCCATGAAACATTCAATTCAGTGAAGCAATATACAACAAGCATAATAAAAATCCCAAACCTTAGAGACTACAGAGAATATTAAGAATAAGGTGGTACATTAGTTCCTCTTTGGGAAAAGGTAATATGAAATTATAATTTGTTAGCTAATAAAATTACTGTGATACAACTGCTGTTTTCATTATATCCAGGTGGAGTTTCTATCTGGAATGCCCGGAATTTCAGTTACATTTAGGTGGTACAATGACATTGCCAGCTACAAATGGTCAAAAGGTATCTGAGCTATAGGCAGTGGTAGCAGAAGCCTTGAGAACTTCTGCTCTGTAACCAATTGAACCCATATACAAATATGTATGTATTATTCATGTGTGTGTATATTTGTTCGGGTAGGGGTATAAGAAGCGATGGGAGAGGGCTTCCATGTGCTAGTGAGTGGGTGGGAAGTATGGGTATATGATACAAAGTCCAGAAATTTATATCTCCTATTACACAGTAGGCGCTCAATAAATACATATATTGAATTAATAAAATTAATTTTTGCTCTTTTTTAAACTAAAAAAATCAGTTTGCTTTTTATGTTAAAATTTAACCATTCTTCCTTATTTTGCTATTTTAAACATTTCCTTGATTTCTACTCAACTTTTATTATTCTAACCTTGTATTTTTTAATTTTTGAAGACAACATTTTTATCTCAATCAATTTTAGCCTGAACTACAGTTTTCCTTTAATCTTGGCTTCTTTTTTAATTTAGTGCTTTATAACCATTTTCAATTTATTTTGTCCTTTTACCAGTCAATTTTTTAATATCCAAATTGCATAAAGAAAAAAACCTCAGAACACACCAATATTCTCAAGATTACTTTTTCAATTAGCAGACATAACAATCCAAAACAGGTAAAGATTTATGATTACAAAGGGTAACAGAGAAAATCATTCACACCTATTATTTAAATAATATTTAGGTTTATGCATTTTTGAATTTGAAAAAGATACAAATGAGATAATAGAAATTAACAATCTGTATAGTGTTTCAATTTACCAAGTAATCTTTCTTGAATTATTTGATTGCAAATTAACTACAAACTTTGAACAGATATTAAACTTTAACACACATTTTTAGGTTCAAGATAGAATTTTAAATTATACACTATAACCTAAAAATACTTCATGAGCTCCCTATTTAAATTTTTAGGAAAAGACTTGTAAATAATTTTTCCTAGTAAAAACACACTTAGTTAAAAATGAATTTTAAAAGTAATTCTAAGATTTTAAACCACTATATAAAATGTAATTAGAATTTAAGATAACACTGTCAGGCACACTGTTACTTTAATATCCTAATCAGGAATAAAGCAAATTCAACTATGATATGCAGTCTGATTTCAGAGATATTAAAGTATGAACAAATACACATATTAGAAACATTGAAATACTGTACTTCATATTAAGATCTCAAACACAAAATTATAATTTATAAATCCCCAAATCTGGAATTTTTTCACAGTAATCTTTTATCAACCTCTGCTGCTAAAAGCACATTATCATTTAAAAATTAAAAGTCTAAAGTGACAAATGACTTTTTCCTCACTCTTTTCTCTTGCTTCTACACATGTTCCATCTCACTGATTGTTCTTTCACCTTCCATTTCCTTTAAATATATTTCTCTTTCAACAATCCTATTCATTTTTTTTTTAACCTATGATCATAAAAACATCCTTCCCTGCCCACCTTCCCCCAGGAAGCAGGAAACCCAGGAAACCTGAAGCAGAACAGAAATAAAGCTTTTTTACTTTCTTCTGTCTGAAGCAGTTGATAAACGAAATAACAAACTGCATGAATTCTTTACTGGTTTTAGTTACATAGAATTGGTTTTCCATGTAACTAAAATTTGAATTTTAAACATACAACCGGACCAAAAATTCATAAAACTAGGTACCAAAAACTGTTAAATGCTCCATATAATTTAAAGTTTTCCCTAATCTGGGTCACTACAGTCACAATGTCATACCACCCAACATAGCCTAGACTGTAGTACTTTATTACAGTTGACAGGGCCGAGGAGAGAAAAAAGCTCTTGAAGCAAAAAAGACTGAAGCATAAATACAGAGCATGTTAACGTTTAGGCTCTCTTTTAGGTATTAGGAAGTAATTCTGATGTTATAACAAATCACTACATTGTTACCACGCCAAGGGAAAGATATATCTAAAATAGGGACATTTCTCAATTGCTAATTAAATTAAATCCTATTCTTGTCAACTTCTTACTAAGTTAAATTCTGCCACTTATCACAATAAAAAATCCTAAAATATTTTAACACCGGTATGTTGAATTGCTTTATATTTCAAAAATCTACCATATGTTTTTTATAAGATACTAGGCTCCAGAATAAGCTTACCTGTTCCATTAAAAATGTTACTTGATAAGGAGTTATTCATTCCAAATGCCTGATTCCTGTTCATTCCAAATCCAGACATACTGGGTACATAGAAAATAATTTTAGATATACAGTAAGAACACTAGCTTTCAGACGAAGAAAAACAAAAGTGTACACTTTTGATCTCCTCATATACAACAATATGCTTAAAAATCAAAACTAATTTGATTTTTCTGAGTTTAATCTTTTTTTAATTTAAAAACTTCCCTAATGTCCTTTCATGAACTGGGAACCAAAATGTCTTAAACAGATTAATTAAAAAACAAAAGAGAATTTATAATGTGAACCACAAGTAAAGCAGTGATTAAAGGTACCATTTTGTGTACCTGGAGAGTCAACTTCTTACTGGTTATCCCGGAAGAATTAACCAGCCTCAAAAATATGCAGTTTAATATAAGTCTATTCTTGGTGAATATTTGCTATTCTTTCCCTATTGGTGAAGACTGCCATTAAACTTTTCATAATAGATCTTCTCTCATATCAGGTCTACTTTTCCCAACTAGTCTATAAATTCCCCATGGAGGGAGTCTATGTCATATTCATCTTTGCATCCTCCATTCTTAGCTCAAGAGGATATAATAGACACTCAATAAATGTTTAACTAAACTGAATTAAATGATGTTTTTCTAAAAAATGCTGAATTCAAAGTTTTCAAACACATTATCTATAGTTTACCTTTTAGCTACTTAAAAGAAAAATAATAATTTCCCCATAGGGCCTCCAATTCTGAATTAATGTACAAATGGTACTTGGCAAATAGTTACAAATGCCTCCCTTTTTTGCACAAGCTTAAGCATGGTTAGAAAAAAAACAAAATAAGTCTGAACTTAAGACCAAAGTAATTAAGAATATCATTAAGAATTGGTAAAGCAAATTCTACACTAAACTATGCATCTTTAATATCAATAACCTGCTGATACAAGACATTGTATCAGTAATATGAGTTGGGTTAAATTGTTCGACGATGACAAAGCTTTTTTTTCTTTTGGTCTAACTGTAAAGCTAATTGGCCAATCAATATTTTCATAAATTGTAAACATTCTGGAGAAGAGTAAGAAAGCCAATGGAAACTTTTGTGTAATAACAGGTTAGACTTGCTGATGGTATCGGTACCCTCAAACATTTGAATAAGTGCTCAGAGACTAAAACATTTTATAAATAAATACAACTCATTAATAGTAGAAATAAGCAGTGTTCTAGAGACACTGAAAATTTATAAGCGAGGTCATCTTTAAAAATAATTAAAATGTGAAATAGTACAGAAAGGCAAAAATTTAAATACACATTCAATGGACAACACTATAAGAATGAGGAGAGATATGATAAACCCAAGTAGTATTATGTGGTGCAGGAAACTATTAAGGGGATGAAATTGCTCATAAGCCTAAATAAAAAATAAGATTCTAATTTTTAATTTAGGTTTTATAAGTATTAGAAAAAAGTGAATTAAATTGGCATGATATAACAACCAAATTAAGGTTCCTTTTTTGCCTCTTTAGGTCGCATTTAAAAATATGCTATTCATAACCTTAAAAGCTTTTTTTCCAAGAAAGCTTAAGTTGTAAACGGAATTCTCACTTCAATTACCAAAACAACTTAAAATCGCAACAAAATGGACAGTTTTCGTGTATTTGTTTGTTTGTTTATATATATATATATATATATATATATATATATATATATATATATATTTTTTTTTTTTGGCATGGGCAGGCTCCAGGAACCGAAGACGGGTCTCAGGCAGGCAGCTGAGAATTCTGCCACTGCACCACTGTTGTATAGCCCGTGTTATTATTTGAATAATATGCACAATGGAAAGTGCAAAAAGGAGGGGAAAACTCCAACCGCTTATCTTTTTGTTTTGAATCCATAGATAGGACTGTTTTTAAATAGTGTAGATACAGGCTTAAAAAAATCTTTGGTCAGTAATTCTCTAAAGTATAAAACTGAATTTCAGTTGAGTATTTAACGAAAGCATAACTGGATCAAGGTAGTAATAGTCTTAACATATTCTCCAGTCCTATTCATAAGCCTGAAACTCATAATAGAGGTGACCAAGCTCACTTTATAGAGGAAGTACCTATCAACAGAAATTTGTTTGGTGACAATCTAAAATCAGTCCTTTTCTAACAAACAACAATAATACTTTAGTTTGCCTTCTAAAATGAAACTTGTTTTAAAAAGAATATATCTTAAGTTTGGAGATATTACAGCTGTGATGTGTAACAGAAAGAAATCTTTGGTCATAAATATATGATGAAACACACTTATGAGACATAAGCCAAGACTCAAGAACAGAGTGGTGGACAATGTAAAGGCATATCTGAAGATACTCAGAAAGACAATTATACACAGTATCAAGAAACATCTTACCTGTTCACAGTAAAAGGCTGTCGAGAAGGCTGCTGCTTTGGCATACATATTATGCTTGGTGAGCTTCTGTTGGGGCTACCTAACCCTGAACTGCTCATGCTATTTGTCCTGCTTGGAATTCCAATGCCCTGACCAACCTGGGAGTGGTTCATCATATTCCTAGGATTCATAGGCAAAATACCCCTGAAAAAGAAGTCCATTACACTAAATAAGCTCTGTACAACAACTTATTAGAGTTCTCTATAAAATCAACCTGCCCAACTCTAGAAATTGCATTGCTAATTTGTATTAATTTGATTCTTTTGTCTCTTCATTTCTAGCTCTTTGGAAAAAAAATCAAAGCAATCAAACAAAAAGAGGCAAATTATAGAGAATAATATAGGTGAGATTTAAGTTGAAAGAACTATTGGTGTGACTATGACAAAATACAAATTTATTTCAAACATGTATTTTGAAGAATTTCATTCCAATTGTATGTCATTCTATCTTTTTCATACTATTATGCATATTTATGTCATGTTTTATTTTACTTTTGCTAAAGAAAGGATGTGTGGTGAGGGAGCAATAATCAGAACTGTAGGGGTAGCAATTTTATATTGCACAGTTCTCCTTTGAGGAAGGGGATGCTTTTTGAAAAAGTTTACCAAGTAGTGTGATTAGCCTAGATACCCACCCAATTGATCACTGTACTTAGCTATAGGATAAAAACATCTTGCTCTATACTCGACAATTTGCAACAAAATAAAATTAGCATAGGGCAATCAACTTATTTTTCCTCAATGAAAGGCACTGAATAAGAAAATCAAATAATTAATCACTTTCTTAGAAGACTAAAAAGCTTGCTCACTCTACAAAGATACATTTTGAGAAACATTCTGGCCCATCAGTAAATACCTGCTCGGAGATGGAGGCGTGTGAAGTGACATTGTTGGTACCCCTGTTGTTGGCGTGACGTGGCTCGTTAACTGAGTGCCTTGTGATAAGCTGCGATTTAACTGAGGGGTATTGTTGCTCATCCCCCTCATTGGAAGGCCTAGTGCACCTAATAAAAAAATTCAGAAGAAGGAAATTCATTGCCATCAGGAATGAAATTGTTATCCATCTTCTGGAGTTGGCAAAGTAAAACATTTAAAATGACCTAACATGATACACAAATCTTAAATGAGCATATCTGATTCACTCTAAATGGACTTTGATTTGGAACAAAAGTATGTTCTAATCTGAAATTTAATTATTATGAATGAACACTGCTTTTATATTTCTATTTTACAATAAACTATTTGTCAACGATTTTAACAAATTAAGGTGACTTGCTTTAATAAAAACACAATATCATTATGTACAAATACGTCTTTTTAAGAAATTTTGCAATCTTATGTGTTATGTTTTAATTCACAACTGATGCATGAGTTTCTTTACTACTATTTATGTATCTCACAAAACAATTTTTACATATCCAACATAAAATGCCAGCAACTAAAAATTCAACCTAATATAACAATTTAAAGTATTTTTTAAAATGTCATTATTTGATCCTCTATTTATCAATGGACGTATTCCAGTAGGTGTATTACAAGATTTACCATTCATTGTACAAAACAAAAAATTAACCACTTTGGATAAACTTATTTCAAAAATATATTACAAGTTCTTGCCTTTTTATTCAGATAATATGAAACAAAAATTATTTTCTTCTTAATGATCCAAAATAATGGACAGCTAATGTTCTATATATTTTTCCCCATTTATCCCTCAAAGTAAAGATGTTTAGCTATCATTTCTGTTGTCATATCTACTCATGAACACCTCCTTGCCTTTCTTCTACCTTCCTGGCCCATAGCTTTTAGTGCTAGTGCTCTGTTTCTAATCTGCTGTGAAATGGCATATCAGTCAATTAAGCCTATTGTGAACTAGAAATTAGGTAAAATGATAAGATGGCATAAGAGTTCATGAGGATTTAAAGTGACTTTTCTGTTTCTTTTTAATCTAATTTTGGGTTCAAGAATTTCAAAGCTTTTGAAATTTCAAAGACTTTGAAACTATGACCTCCAAATTAATGGAGTTACTATATATGATATGAATGTTTTCCTTCAAATATATTTGCAAAGTTTACCATCTGACATAACAATGTACCACCACTTTCTAACCTAGGGACACCAGTGGACCAAGAAGATTCCTCATAGGAATCCGGAATTTGGCAGCCCTAGAACTCAACTTTGCTTTTCAACTGAGTGAAGCCAATGAATCCAATTCAATACAGCTACTATATTATATGTGCACTCTTGTCATTCGTGCACCATGAAGACTCAATTTTGCTTCTGCATTTCTTAAATTACTTGAAGGGAACTGGCCAAAACTGTAAGTTGGTTTAGTCACTCTATGCAGGTCTTGCCATCATAAATTTTGTGACCTTGAGAATGCCACTAGATGAGGCACTTTATCTAAATTTGGGACAAAATAAGAACAAATAAGAGACTGAAAATCAGCCTGTGTAAGATTTTTTCCAGAAGAAATCGGTTTTTCCCATCCCTTGAGCACACCAGTTTTTCTTCTAGGGTCTCTAGGTGCTTCTGTGAAGGACCATGAAAGTGTTATCTTTCATTTTACTCATCAGCAAACATTTATTGAATGTCTACTATGTGCCAAGCACTATCTTAGCTGCTGAGGATACAGCAGTGAACAAGACAGAAAAGACTACTACCCTCATGAAGCTTAAAACTATTCTCCAAACATGTTGTCAAAAAATCAGCTACCGTTGCAAATTTCTCACAGAAATTGTTTCTTGGTCACTGACCACTAAGAAAAAGTATACAATTTTAGAGCCAGAAGGGACCTTAAAGATCACCTAGTTCAATGTTTGCATTTTATAGATTAGGAATTTGAGCCTCAGATAAGTTAACTGACTTCTCCAAGGTGACATAAAGAACCAGGACTAGAATTTAGATCTCTTAACTACTAGTGTTCTTAATGGAAGCACTGTGGGAGCCTAATACAACTCCTGGTCAGTACACTTCTAAGTGTCTACTGAATTGAAACACCTCTTATCTATTTTTCCTCCTTTTTTTTTTCTCTTTTTGCCTACTCTTCCTTCCCTTCAACCTTTCTTTCTAAATCTCCCCTTCCTTCTCTGCTTTCATTTTCTTACTCTCTCTCTCCTTTATACCTTAACACAGTTTTAATTTTCTTCAACTTCTTTACAACACCATCATCACTACAAGCATATGCTCAAAAAATCTGGTACCCACTGTTCCTTGTAATAATCTACAAGTTCAAAAAAAGACCTATTGAGATTTGTCCTCTTCAACCCTCCATGTATATATTATTCTACACAATATATGAAAATTTACAACTTCAGAAATATTTTAAAGACTGGAGATAATCTGAACACTAACAAAAAAACTTTTGGAAACAAATAAAACTGAGTAAGGCTATTTAGTCAATTAGGGATCAGCATACTTGAGTTAATGCATAATGGAAGAAGATAGTACAGAAGAAAGGAAATCAAAAATAATAGTTTATTTTTATTTTAACTTTCAAAATTCATTCTCTTGATTTCATAAAAACAGCTAATCCAAAAGTTTTAAATTTCACTTGGTTGAACTAGCTGTGAGAAGATCAAAAGAAACAAGAGCATTATTTTGAAATGGCTTATCAACCGCTGAATACTTAAAATCGATCTTTAAAACATTAAATTTAAAGCACACAAAAAAATAGCACCAAGTAAGAAACGCAAAGATTTATTTTTGGGAAACAAAATATTAAATCTGAGCTACTTTAATCAAGCTATAACAACTGGCTGGGGACAGGGGAAGGAAATACTTAACCTTTACTAGTATAATTAGAAACAATCACAAAATCATTTACAAAATATTGTACCAAGAATAGGACATGCAAACAAGCAAGCAAGCACACAAACAAGCAAATAAAAAAAGAAGGAAAAAGCTCATTAAAAATTTTTGTCATAAAAGAACTAAAAAAAAAATGTGCATATGTATGTAGTATGAGCTTGTGTATCTGCAGGTGATTGCGAGGTAAGTAGAATTAAAATTTACTGAGCACCTAACAGCAATGTATTAAGTAGCATTATGCTATGGAACTCACTTTCTTCTACAACAGTACTAAAGAGAAGTTATTTATTCCCTTTTCACAGACAAGCAAAAAAAGAAAGGAACGAACAACAACAAAAACAGTGTAATAAGTTAGAGTTCTAAGGCGGGCCAAGGTGGCTCAGCAGGCAGAGTGCTTGTCTGCCAGGTGGAGACCCAGGTTCGATTCCTGGTGCCTGACCATGCCCCCCAAAAAAGGTTACAGTTCTGAGTCAAAATTTTCCTTCAATTTAACAAACTGATAAATAATATATTAGGAGGTATATCTGGACATTATCCTAAATATTCCTTACTTATTTTTGCAAAACCCAAAAGAATATGATCTAAAAAATGATTTCATAAATTATTTCCAGTGCATAAATTAACAACACATTCCTTAAGTATTTGTGGCAAGATGTGTAACTCTCATGCTATCTTCTGCTAGAAATAAACAAAAGCAATAATATAAGTTTAAAGGAAAAAAAAACAGAATCACAGTAACCAATCCCTGAATACTCATATTTAAATGAAGTTCCCTGGAATTTTTATTAAGGAGAGGAAAAAGCCCTTTAATTGATGCAAGAAGACTACTTAGTGTGTGCCCTTTTCCATTCTCAAAGCAACTAGTTTCCTCTGGGAATTCACTGCTCACATTAACGAAGGACAACAGTCCTAAATTGTCCTTTAACCTCTTACCGCCAAACTTTTCTGCACTTAACAATTAACCTTCCCTAAAAAAATAATAGCATGCAATCTTTCATTAAAAATCAATGGATGTGGATGTATGGGTAGTTCAGTGGTAGAATGCTCGCCTGCCACGCAGGAGACCCTGGTTCAATTTCCGGCTCAAAAAAAATTCAATGGATTTTAGAGATCAAAAAGACTCTAAAGAGCATCCCAACTACAACGCAGAGGAAGAACTAAAGCCGATATTGTGCGACTTGTCCAAGATCAGAGAGGTAATAAAGAATAATGATAATGATCCATTTTTTTACTTCTATTTTCAATACCTTCTTTCAACCAATTACTTTCCCCATTTCTTAATAATTGTTAACTTTAGTATCACTAGGTGAACTTTAAAGAAACATTGGTATCTAGGTCCCAATTCCAGAGATTGTGATTTTGTCTGGGTCAGGTCAATTGGTAAGCATTGGATTTTAAAAACTTTCCAGATGTTTCTACCCAGGGTTGAGGTGGGCTATTCTACAATATTAAATTCAAATCACAGTTTAGTCTTTAAAATTTTCTATTGAGACACAAAAGAATTTTCTAATTCTAATTAACACTTTATCTACCCAAATCCAATCTCTATTACATACTACATATTTATCTTAAAATTTTCTCTTTCCCCATATCATTTGCTCATACCATTCTCCCCACCAAGAATACTTTCCCTTCTCTTGTTCTACAGAGGCTCAAAAGCACCCAATATAAATTACAGCTGATAGATAATAGTAAAATTTTAATAATCTTTCATCAATGATAACAAAGGTAACTACTGTTAAAAAAAAAAACAGTACAATTATTTTAAAAATGCTATCACCAATTGTAAATGCTCCACACCGATGGAAACTGTTGGGATGGGGTGGTGTATGGAAATCCTGTATTTTATGCATGATTGCTTTGTAAACCCAAAGCTTCTCTAATAAAGAGCAAAATAAATAAATAAATAATAAGTTTTATGAGGAGTTTATATGCAGTACATATATTGTTCTTATGTGCACATAGGATGCACCACTAACTCAGACTAGGGTGCAGAATGGGACAGGAAGAGTTTTCTGGAGGAGACAGAATATGAATTAATACTTAAAGACAGATTTAGCTTGGTATTTGGTCACTCAAGTGGTAGGGAGTCAGGGGGTTATAGATGTTAAAACATCTCAGAGAACAGCAAGATATACAATAATGAGGACAAGTAATAACAACTGGAGGAAGGGGCCTGCCTTCTGGGTGCTAAGCACAGATGAAGCAAACAGGCTTCAAACCCCCAACTATGTGAAATTGCTGCCATATTAGAACCAGCTGAGAGTTCCAGGCAACATCTGATTGAGAACTTACAGATGATGGCTCTCTTTCAAACAGCTGTGCAAATCTCCTAAGTATACTTTGCACTACTCCTCAATCTAAGTTTCCAATATAGATTAATAGCACCCTATTCACAAAGCAATGCAGGTTCCAAACCTTAGAAATCATCCTTAGTCCTCACCTTTCTTTCATAACCCAAATCAAATCATAGTAGCTCTATCTCCAAAATATTCCAAATCTGAACACTTCTCAATACCTTCAACTAGTTCAAGCTACCATATTTTTTTGCCTGGATTTGTGTAGTAGTAGCCTTGTCTCTCTTTCTTTCTTGTCTGTCATCCTTCTCCCACCTAGTCCTTTCTCTGCATAGCAAAGTGATCTTTTAAAAATGAAGGCAGATCTTGGGCGGGCTACCATGGCTCAGCAGGCAGACTTCTTGCCTGCCATGCCAGAGATCGGACCCGGGGTAGATTCTCAGTGCCTGCCCAAGCAAGAAGGAAAAAAAAAGAAGGCAGATTTTAATATTCTTCCCATTAAATTTAGAATAAAATCCAAATTCTCTACCAAATCTTTACAAGACTCTACATGATCTGATACATGCTACTCCATTAATCTACTGCACTCTCTTCTCTGTTCATTACACTGTCCTCTCTCACTCTTCCTTGAGCAGGCTACTAAGGACACAAAGACAATGAAGACATGCAATAAATAAATGCAGTAACACTATAGCTATAATATAGAAGTACACAGATGACATAAAGGAGAATGATCTCAGTGGTGGTGGTAGCACAACACTGTGAATGCAGTTAACACTGAAATATATATATATGAATATGATTAAAAGGGGAAATGTTAGATTGCATACATAGTAACAGAACAAAACATTTTTTTATAAGTCTGTGGAACTACACTATACAGTGAACCCTAAATTAAACCATGGACTTTAATTAATAGTATAATTACAAAAATGTGCTATCATCAATTGTAACAAATGTTTCACATCAATGCAAGGTGTTGGTGGTGGGATGGTATATATGAATCCTGTATTTTATTTTATGCATGATTGTTCTGTAAACCCATAACTTCTCTAAATAAAGAAAGAGGAGACTGATCTCTTAAACCACACATTTGCAGTATCTAGTATGGAATTAAATATGGGAGGCACTCAAGAAGCAGCTGTTAAATTCAGTTGTTACCTCCTTTTTAAAGTGTTCATATATCACTGTAGCCTACTGTGCTTTTCTCCCAAAACATTAAAAGCCTGTCTACTTGACACATGGTACCTTTTAACCTATGTAACAGCACTGTAGTAGAAATATGCCTGTCTTTCCCAACGATACCATGCACTTCTTGAGAGTATTCAGTATGTAGTTACTATAATTCAAGTATTTGTTAAATCTCCTACAAATTTCTAAAGCTACCAAAATGTGTCATTTGCCTATCTCCAAGGTTAACAGCATAAATTCTGAACCACCCCACCTATGCTCTGGTCCCCCACAAAGCAAGTGGCCTTCACAGAGGTGTTCTCAAAGCAGAAGATCAAAGGGATGTCTATTGGAAGCATGAGCTTATGCAACTGCTCACAAGCCAGGAGTTTAAGATCCCAGCAATAGATTTATTTCCTCTTCAAGCAAGGGGTCCAGATTCTCTAAGGATTCAGATACAAACACGTAAACTGTATTCATCCAGGCAGCTAACCTATGTGCCTATAAGAAAATATACATGTAGGAAGCACTCAATAAATAAGCGGTAGTTTCCTTTTTCTCTTTCCTCCAGGGCTCTAAATCTTGTTAATTAAGAAAAGCTTGGGGTGGGCCACAGTGGCTCAGCAGGCAAGAATGTTCGCCTGCCATGCCAGAGGACCCAGGTTCGATTCCCGGTACCTGCCCATGTAAAAAATAAATAAATAAATAAATAAGAAAAGCTTGCTCCAACTTTACAACCACTTAGTTTAAATGCATTGAATATCCAAGATACATTATTTCCTGGCTGGCCGCTCATTCCAATTTAGTGAACAATTTGAGGGACCCTAGGGGTGGGTCCTTAGTCTATACGGTATGACTAAAATTTTATACAGACACTCAAGGATGACAAATAGAGATCATCCACTTTAATATAAGGTCACATTCACTGGCTGCTATAAATACCATTTGATGAACAGTATTCACATGAATTCCTAGATGAGAAGTTACTTACATATTTGAATATAATCATACAGTACTAGAAGAATCTGAGCTCATACAAACCCTTAGTCCACATTTTGGGGTATCTCATATACAGCACAATCACTTCCATTCAAATCTGGAAAAACGTAGATTTAAGCAGTTGTGTATCCATAACAAAGTGAACCCTCCCTCTTCTCTACCTTTAACAACAATTCTAACCATCAAGAACACACAACGGTAGACCTTACATTTTAATGGCCCAAATCCGACTAAAACTTTGTCAATCCAAATACAGAGTTAATGGTGGTATTCAATGATTTTGGGAGGAAAAAAGAAACTTTTCATTTTATCACTCGCAATGGCTAACTACAATACTGTGATAAAGGCATAAGAATATGCCTAACATAAGAATAACATCTCTAGTCTACTAGAATGGGCCATATGTTCAAAATGTTGTTTCAATGATGCTCTAGACATATAGCCATTTAAGCCACTTAATAATGAATTTCAACAGGAGGCATTTTTCTCATACATGACTCCTTAAAAAATTAACAAGTACCCTGAAAACACCTTCTCTAATGAAAGAAGCTTTGCTCATTTACTAATCTTTATTATCCTTAACAAAAAGCACAATGATTTATACAAATTAAGAAGCCATTAAATGACTATCATACAAACGAGGTGACTTCCAAACTTAACCTATTCTATATTTTAACCCAATTACATTTTCACATTTGCAGGTTAAAAATATTAGGGCAGATTTAAAAAAAAATGCAAACAGCTGATTATACTGTAATTGTCATTCTTCCTCATAAAAATAACCTGAAATTTCCCCAATATAATTTTTCTCCACTCCATATTTAATTTTTACTCTGATAAACTGTGTGCTTTAAAAAATAATAATCAAAAAAAAAATTCTTTGCAGTTGCTCAGTAAATAAACTATAGCTTTAAAATAATGAGATACTTCCATGGTAAATAATAAACTATGATAAACAGTAATAAACTATAGCTTTGAAATAATGAGATACTTCCACAGTAACGTTACCAGAAGGGCAAAAGTCATATTAGAACACAGGCTAAATGAGACAAGCTAATAGCTGGTATCACCTCAACAACTAGGATGAATATTTGAGGGTAAGTGAGCAATTTCTAAAAGGTAATAAAAAGCTTTTAAGACATTTTCTGCCTAAAGGAAAACTGCTAATATCTATAAGCAAATTAGTAAATTTTATTCACTAATTCTGAATTAAGAAAATTGCATCCCATAGCAAAAGAAGAAAACTACAAAAAATAGACAGAAAAAGGATGGCAAGTATGCTTGTCTATAAACCGGTTTCTTTTCCAACTGAACTCCAAAATCAATTTGAAGGATAAAGTAGTATGACAAACTATTTGGAAATCCTGGGAAAGAGTTCCAGCTCAACTAACTGATTTTTACTTTAAGTTGGTAAGACAGTCATCAGACTTTTTTTCCAGTTACTCTTATTCTATAAACTTTGAAAGAATCCTGTAACACTTTTATCCCCCCCATATAAGTGACATTAAGAGAGATGATGAATATCTTATTAACATGTAACATTTTGGAAAATTAATTTGGAAAAGAAAAGAAGATATTTTCTAATTTAGAGATTTATGAAAATTTTGTGATAATAATAGGTAACATTTATTGAGCGCTTACTATGCGCCAGGAACTGTGCTAAGTGCTTGAAAAGTATTTCAATACTTAAAAGAAACAGAATCTTGTGTCACGGGAAAAGCATCGAACTAAGTCAAAAAATCTAGATTCTACACCTAGACTAAGCTAAAGCAAAAGTGTATTTGCTAAATAAAATGAGCATTTCATGAACTGTTGTTAAGTAATGGAGATTCATTAATAAATAAGGATGGAGAATATAATAGATGAAATCAAACTGTGCAAAAGGAATTCATTCTTTACTATGAAGTATGTTAAGTTTCACTAGATGAAAATTATAGTAGCACCATTACTTCACTTAAAAAAAACACAAAACTAAGCTAAAAAAAACCACAAACAAAAAAACCTAGCCAGCGAAGCAAAAAAAAAAGCCTTAACTTCCTCTCAGTAAAATCATGACGTAAATTGTTTGCAAATTGTTCTTCAAAAATACTGCAAAAGAAAATAAAAATACAAAAGATCCAGAACTAGACTTCAATCTAACCTATATCCAAATAACAAATTTTGAATTAGTAGACTTGGAATGGTGAGGTTTTGCTATATAAGTGAAATAAGGAAATCTCTGAAAATTAAATATCTTTCCTTTTAAACCTTAGAATGAACCCATAAGGGCAGCACTGGTTGTTCTTTATTTGATAATTATTTTTCTCTTTAAATAAAGCATCCCGGAAAAAATACAAAATTCTTACTTTGTTGCCCGTATAAACTTGCCCCAAACTGAGACAGCTGACCTGATGTAGATGGTGATGCCAGCATCTAGAAACAAATTAATTATATTAGAGCATAAAGAAAGCACATAGAGCACTGTATTCATACTTTATAAGTCTATACATTATAATATGTGAGATTCAAATCTATATATCTTATTCAGAAAATACAATTACATTTAAAAATTCCATGTTTTTAAAGAGAATATAACAATAGGATGAAACCAAACTGTGCAAAAGAAATTCATTCTTAATTACTATCAAGGATGTTAAGTTTCACTAAATCAAAACTATAGCAGCACCATTACTTCACTTAATAGAACAAAACTAAGCTAAAAAAGGCACAAAGGCTCTATCTCAAAAAGTTAACCTCTAAAAATTTATAAGAAAAATTGCTTGATTCTTAAATAATTTATAAAGCTAAATCCTAAATTCAGTTTATTAAAATTAAAAAGTACTTAAAAAGAAAGGTTCTGTACTTTGTAAGACTATTTGCTGGTTGTTATACACAAATAATTGATGTGCAAATATACAGAAAAATCTATTAATCATATACATACCTATGTAATAAATGGAGAATGATATAATAGCAAAAGACAAATAAAAAATACTTAAAAGATAAAGATGTTTTATAATGCATTCTATCTGCTGGTGAATGATGTAAATTTTGTGGCATTTGTTGCATGCTTTTGAATCTTTCGCACCAATGTCTTTTTCTTTTAGTAATAAAAGTATAAATTACTTAAAAGCCTATTATACTCATGGAACACATTATATTCATATTTACTCATAGGGTTTAGTATTGTGGTAACACTATATACCAAGGAGATACTTAAGCTGAGTAGATGGAAGTGTGCACACGGATGTATGTATGTTTGTATATGTGTGTGTGTGTGTGTGTTTTCCAAGTACTATATTAGACAACCCCAATTCAATAAGACATGGGGCCAGAGCATCAAAAGGCTCATAATCTAGAAGAAAAAGAGAACGAACTATATATAATTAATTATAATCTAAGAAACAGTGAGAGAGATGCTATAAAAGAAATTTTGTATCACTGGAGGAAGAGAATTCTGAACAAGAGTGAGGTAGCAGGAACACTTCACACAGCAGTGATGTGCCATACAGGTACACATGAGGGTATTCGAGGCTGAGAATATGTAGTAAATGCAAGTGCAAAACGAGTTAATTATATGATTAGGAATCAAACAAAAGAAGAAACAGTGGAGCCTGTACAATAGAATAAATGGGGAGAAAGGATGGTGCACTTCTGTGTATATTAGGCCCCAAAATAATACATTGGGGTCGAATAGTAAAGGATTTTCTTGATTGCCACACAAAGATGGTTGTTGAGAATTGAACAAAAGGCATGTTCAGGTCCCCCACAAAAGGCATGTTCAGGTCCCTATCCCTGGTCCTGTAGAAGTGAACCCATTTTCAAACAGGACCTCTGAAGATGTTATTAGTTGAGATGTGCCCAAATTGAATGAGGGTAGACCTTAATCCAGTTTGGCATAAGTCCTTAAAAGCAAAGGAAACTGGACACAGAAAGAGAAAGCAATGGGGAGAAGAAAAAATCCAACCTAACGGAGAAAGGAGAAGGCATTGCCATTTGCATGCCATGTGACAGAAAAGCTAAGGAACCCCAAAGATTGCCTGCCGGCTAAAGATAGCCCTAGGAAGAAGCAAGCCTTCCAGCCTCTGAAATCATGAGCCAATAAATTCTTGTTAAGTTGACTCATTGAGTGGTACTTGTTTTAGCAGCTAAGAAACTAAAACAGATGGCTACCAAGAGCAAGGGTGGTTCAGTGGTAGAATGTTCGCCTTCCATGCGGGAGACCCAGGTTCGATTCCCGGACCATGCACCCCTCCCCTCAAAAAAATAAAAAATAAAAAAATAGATGGCTACCAACTATGGCAATGAAGAGAAGAAATAATATTAAACAAAGAAGTGACATGATCAAAATGTGCTTTGGGAAGGTAATTCTAATAGAATAAATGGATAGAAATAGAAACCAGTAAAATATTAAATTTGGAACAGAAGTAGGATTAGACAAGCAAGGCATTCTGGAATGCTAGAATTTAATGTCCAATTGAACTGATGGGCTATAGGGAAAAGGGGATGGGAAATTACCAGTCAGGGCTATCAGAGGCCACTCTATGATTTCTAGTGATGGGGAGTCATGATGACACTGATCACTTTAGGAAAAGTAAGTGGAACACAATACAGGTTTCATGCTACTTCCATGTCAAAATTCTATCTTATTTAAATTATTCTGAAATTGACTACTTTTTTTTAATGGTGGTTTTTAAACTAATGATGCACTTCAGGCTCTTCTGAGGTAGGTGAGTTACACACCACTCTAAAAACAGCAGTAATTTGCAATACAGTAAAGAATTTTCTTTAAAAACATCTAAACCTTACACATACTCCTTTTCAATACAGACAAACATATGACATTCAAGTTATATATTCTTTATCAAGTATAATTCAATAAATGGAAAGAAGAGGCATGTTTGATCAAGTTCTTTTGCTACAGACCATGGTCATTACTGACTGTAAAAATTCCAAAACGTATTAAAAGTTCATTTCCAAATTGTGAGAACAAGATCAAAAGAGGTATATAATATATACTGAAGCTTTAGTTGACAAGTGGTAAAAGTTTATATAAAATGTTTAAGAATTGTAGTTTTCTGTAATTATAAGCTATAAATGAAAAGTACAAGAGCAAACTTGTCTCTAAAGATTTCAAATATCAGCCTGCATGAAAGCATGACTTTGAATAATCCATACTGTGAACGTTTTAGAATCAACCACTTAAGACTTTATTTTTCTCAAAAATTTATATATTTATTGAATACTTAATTTCAAAGAATACATGTTTTCCTTCCCAGAATGTATGTCTCTCTAGGCTAATTAACTGGAACCAAGAGAACCAGAGTGATCTGTTTACCAGTGCCATGCAAATTATGCAATTTCTAAGTATGCCATTACGTGAAAAAGATTAGTAAACACTGTTTTACACAAGAATATGAAAGTAGTTAATGTTAATTTAAGAGTTTATGACTTTCAAGACACCCATGTGAAATAAGCATTGATAACCAAACTATAAATATGGATGTTGAGTGACAGGCTCAAAATGTCAAAAATACAGATAACTGGTATAAATTCTCTCTGTTGATATGTATTGTTAAACTCTGAAAACATGCTTCATGAAATAAATGAATGCTAAAAATCAACTCAACACAATGAAGGAACGTAACAGGGATAGAAATGTTATTAAAGTGGGCAAAGAAAACGCACAAGAAATGTACTCTGGCAGAGCAAGGTCTATACTCAGCAAACATCAGGAAATTTATATTTTTAAATGCTGTAAGTTAATAATATAAAAGTTCATTTCTTAGAAAAATACAGAACTTTAGATCCAGAGAAACACTGTAGTAGGGACTGTAGCTTAAGTGGAAACAGCCAGTTTTTGGAGTCAGGAAAAATCTGGGTTTGAATTCTGGTTCTACCACTTACCAATGGGACTGCCGAGCCTCAGTTCCTTCCTGTAGGACGGAAATAATACTACCTACCTCATAAAGTTGAAGTGAAGAATAAATGAGAAAAGATTGGCACATAGTGGATGCTCAATAAACGGTAGCAGCAGCTGCTAATAATCTAATCTTCCTCTTAATGCAGGACTTTCATTAACAGCAGACAGTCAGAGGAGGAGTATTCTGCCGTAGGGGAATTTATTAAATAATACCCTAAAAGTTATATCTTTTTGCTCAAACAACTAAAGAAAGATATTTATCTTCACAAATTCCAGGTAAAATAAGGAGTACAACTTGTTCTTAATGGGGGAAAGTGGTAGAAAAAGATTACATGTTATGTAAACAGTAGAATTCTGAGAACAGCAATTAGACTACAGTGTTCCCAGTCTAAAACCATCATTAACAACTTTATCTTTTCCCCATCATTCATGAAGTGTACACTGTAGTACCAAAAGAATAAAAACCAAAAAACAACTAGAATAATTAGTAATAAGATTCTAGTTATTTCCCTGACCCACCAAAGAGCCCCTCATTCTGTTTATTATACAGATTGTGAACGAAATCAACAGGTTAGAAATAAGCATATATTTAAAATTATTTTCATAGCTATTAGACACAACTCAAAACCATCACCAAAAAAAGTTCGAAGACTTTTGCTTAAAAACATGTGTACTTGAAAATCTGGTCCTGCCATATCTCCTTAACAGCACAGAAGTGTTAAGTCTTCTATCTCTCTCATGATTCCTAACAGTGACCACTTCTCACAATCACTATCTCTAATGAATATACCTTCAATCACAAAACAGTATAATCATTTTGGCCAACAAATCACTTTTCACTTAAGACAAACAACTGCAAAATATAACACAATTCTGTCAAATAAACTTCCCTGACCACAAAACCTACTAAAAAATGAAGTATTTAAATTTTAAAATGTCCTCTAAAAATTCATTGTAAAATATACTTAAAGGTAAGATGATAACATAATTCCTAGCATTAAGTAATTAATGCCAGGATAAAAACAACAGATGAAATATGACTTCTGAATTTATTATAGGTATAAAGAAAAAGCAACAAAGGAAAAGAGCATGTGTATGTACCTGCACATACATGTGCACACGCGCGTGCACACACACACACACAGAGTTCTAAATCTAGACAGAAAGTGAGAAACATTTAAAACTTAAAAGCACAAACGTTTTAAAAAATGAAATCTAACAAACAGGCTCAAAAAGAAAGACTATGAGAAAATAATACACACAAAAAAATAAAGAAGAGAGGGGCAGGGGAATGGACAGGCAGAAAAACAGTAAGTTATTGGACCTGGTAGCACATATATCAGATTGGCAGCATATATATCAGATAACTAACAAATGAGTTTACTAGGTATTTCAAGAAATTCTGATTAAAATATTCTTCAGTTGTCAAAAAGAACATTTTTAAAAGTAGTATAACATATGCTAAAATGTTCAATGTAATTATTTCCTTGATACTGAACTCTTAAGATTCAAATGTTTTACTAAAATGCCAATGAGCATCTTTATATACTACTCTCCGAATATCAGATGAGAGTCAATGTACTAATTTGTAAAAAGGCGTATAACTGATCCATGTAATGTTCACATTTTAAAGAACTTTAATAAGCACTGCTAAACTGATTTTTACAAACCCTGTATTAACTTGCAATTCGACAGCAGTCAACGCTCTTTCACAGAAACTGACTATTCTCTTTCACTAAAAAAAAATAAAACCCTTGCTAATTTGATAGGAATAAATGTTATTTTCTCTTGCTGTGTGGATTCTTATTATTGAGAGCTATTAACATTTTGTAATTATTTATCTAATTCCAATTTCATCAGCATATTTAAAATTTTTAAATCAGATTATCACGATTTAAAATTGATATATAACACATTCATGTTTTCTATTAAGATGATTTTGCATATCATCTGCAAATAATGACAATTTTGTTATTTTTCATAATTAACTCTATTTTCTTCTTCCCTTTAACAAATATTCACTGAAAAGAGTCTAATATCTCCTAAGCATTATTATAGGTTCTAAGAATATAGCAGTAAACTAAAGAGGCAAAGACATTATGCAATTAATCTTAAATTCTAATGCAGTACACAGGACAATAAACAAACAAATTACTAATTATATACTTTCAGGTAGAGATAGACGCTATGGTTTTTTTAAACAGAGAGAAAGAATTTAGAGGATAGAGATAGTGAAGATGGTATATACAATGGCTATTTAGAAAGAGTGGCCAGAGGGAAGGCTTCTCTGATAAGATATTTTCAGGAGACCTGGATGTTGTGAGGGAGAGAACGATTTGAAGATCTTAAGAAAGAAAGTGGCATGGTCCTGAGATACAGATAAATTTGAGGATTTGGAAAATCATAACGTGTGACTCTGATATTTAGTTAAATACTAAGTGACAGAAGGTATTCTGATTTTCTACCAGATTTTAATTTCATTGTTTTGGGCCTGAGCAGAATCTTTGTTGCCATAATTGTTGTGGTTTAACATAATTAAGTATGAGAGCCAGTTACGGGTTCAAAATGTTTACGTTAGAATAAGAAAGATGCCAACTTTTTTTAATTAAGAAAAAAAAAAGGAACAGTGTCACGTCTTACCATATACCATTTCAGCATATATTAAGAGGCGCCCAGAAAACTTCGTGCTTCTCAAATGCTTATGATCAACTTCTGAGTGAGACCAAAGGGAGAGATGTTTATTTGGTGCAAAACTGGTATTTTGGGGAGCTCATTACCAATTTAACTAGTACAGTCAGTTTAGCTGAACACCGTTTAAGTACATGGAATCTTGAAAAGGGTATAGGATTTTATTGGTTTGTCCAGGTTAGTGTAATACTCTATCCCAGAGTAATTTTGGCAATAAACAAATAAGTATTTGCAAAAAATCCCCTTGTGGGACTGGGGAGAAAGGAAGAAATATTAAACTTTTCCACATGGAGAATTTCTCATATTCTCACAAGCTGTGGGGACAACCAAATGAAAAAGCCAAGCCCTTAATCTTGGGGTTATGCTGCAGAGAAAATCATTGGAGCTGGAAAGCCCTGGCACAAAAACTGTTTCAGATGTGCCAAGTGTGGAAAGAGCCTTGAATCAACAACTCTGACTGAGAAAGAAGGTGAAATCTATTGTAAAGGATGCTATGCAAAGAACTTTGGGCCCAAGGGAATTGGCTATGGCCAAGGAGCAGGGACCCTTGTTCATGCTGAGGAGAGGTGTAAACTTCCACCCCAAACATCACACACTAAGAATCTCTTCATAATCTAAGCACAGATAATCTCTTAACACTAAACAACTGTGAAATTCTAGCAGCATTTAAGTACTATGTATTACCTTGTACTTGCATAGGCTAGCTGACTTGTAAGAAAAGATTACTGCATCCTTTTGCTTTATTCCACCAGCATTTTAAAGAACATTTTAAATAAAATTTCAGCTTAAAAAAAAAAAAAATGAAACATTCCTGCAAATGATAGGCTAAGTCTACTTAAAATTATGCCTCAGAGTTACCCCCAAAGAATTTCTTTTGATGTGGTCTCTCTAAGTCAACTCAGAGGGTGAACTCACTGCCTTCCCGCCCATGTGGAACATGATTCCCAGGGGTATAAATCTCCCTGGCAACGTGGGACCTGACTCTTGAGGATGAACCAGGGCCCAGCATTATGGGAATGAGAAAACCTTCTTGACTAAAAGGGGGAAGAGAGAAATGAGACAAAGTTTCAGAGAGATTTCAACAGAGATGACAGGTTATCCCAGAGGTTACTGTTAGGCATTATATAGATAAGCCTTCTTAGTTTATGGTGTTACTGGAGTGGCTAGAGGGAAGTACCTGAAACTGTTGAGCTGTGTTCCAGTAGCCTTGTTTCTTACTGACAATTGTATAAAGATACAACTTTTATGATGTGACTGTGTGATTGTGAAAACCTTATGTCTGATGCTCCTTTTGTCCAGGGTATGGACAGATGAGTAAAAAAAATATGGATAAAATAAATAAATGAATGAGGGGGGAATAAAGGGTAAAATAAATTGGGTAGATGGAAATGCAATGTTCAATGAGAGGGAAGGGCAAGGTGTATGGTGTGTATGAGTTTTTTATTCTTTTCTGGATTGATGCAAATGTTCTAAAAAATAATCATGGTGATGAATACACTACTATGTAATGACACTGTGAGCCACTGATAGTACACCAAATATGGACTGTATATGTGTGAATATTTGCCAATAAATATATATATTTATTTAAAAACAATCAACAAAAGAGTACAGTTCCCCCAAAACTGCAAGACTAAAAAATAATTTTAGCAATTAAAATTCAAATACCTAAAACAATTCCTAAAAGTTGGTTAGTTGATATAACCTCCAAAGAGTTGCTATCACATGTTTTATATAAATGCTTCCCATTTTCTGGATTACACTTATTTAACACTGGATGAAGGCCCCAAAACGGAAGTAATTATAATAAAAAAGAAAACAAGCCTACACCTGTCTATGATTTATTTAATCTTATGCAAACATTCAAGTAACATATCTGTGATATTTACAAAACCTTTGTACTCCAAAATAGCAAATATGGCTTTCTACAGAAAGACATAAATATACATGCACATCTTGAAATAAGAAGTAGCTCTAAAGACTTTTACCTGCAATTTAGCACAGAATCTTATAAGAGCTTTTCAACTTTTTTCTGCAGCTATGCATATGATAAAGAAACAGTATATTTTTATTTTGTATGATAAATCAGAATATTGCTTTTAAAGAAACTACTTTAATCTCTTATCCAGACATCATGAAAAATATTTAATGAATTCTTCTGGAAAGGGATATTAATTCTAAAGCTTACTGCTTTCTCTCAGAATAATTATTAATACACAATAGCTATTATTAAGGATCCATTGATAATTGGCTTCAAGATTCACTAAACCATTGGTCAATTTTCTTTTATAGCAAATTACAATTTAAAATTATTTTCTCACTATTCTCAGAGGGGGAAATGTTACAAAATTATGCTAGTCATTTAATTTATGTAATGTTTAAAGATTTTCCCTTTTAAAGATTTGATAAAGGACAAAGTCAGTCATTATTTGCAGATGATATACTTTACATAAAAACCCAAAAGAGAATCACATGAAATAGTAATTATGTTACTATATTCACATTAGTAGCTTACATTTATTGAATGTTTACTGTTTGTCTTCTAAAAGTTTTATACAGTTATTCATTCAATCCTTACAACCACTTATGGTGTCACATTATTATCCTTACTCAGCAGATGAGGAAAACTGAAACAGAGACTGAATAATTTCTCCACAGACACACAGATAGTATATCACACTGCTAGGATATGAACTCAGTTACTAACACTTCCAGAGTCCACCTTCCCAAACACCAAGAAGAACTAATAAAAGAGTTATGCAAAATACTTAGCTATAAAATAAATACACATACAAACTATTTTATATATCAGTTAAAAACAAATCAGAAAAATCAATACAAACAGCAACTATAAAACCCTACTAATTACAAGGCATAAAGTACAATTGGAATAAAAGAGAGAGATCCTTCTGAAAGGGCATCAATATAGATACATAGGTGCAATAATCAAATCCAGTTTTAAAGAATAATGTGGAAGACCTTATCTAAGCTGTTAAAATGGTCTATTAGAGCTACTGTAATTCAAACTATGTTGCGATTCAAACACAGAATCAGTAGATATAAAACAAAACCTTTTAGAAACAGGCCCCAAAATACATCAGCAATGGTATATATTAAGAGGAATATATTAAATGAATGATGTAATTCAAGGGTGGAAAACTACGGCCATCAAACCAAATTCAGCCCACCACTTCATTTGCTAGGAAGAGTGACTAGGAATGTTTTCTGCATTTTAAGTGGTTAATTCCCTTGATTTTGCCTCTTGGTTCACAAAGCCTAAACGTTGGCTCTTTAGTAAAAAGTTGTCTGATCCTTGGTTCAGCTTTTAAGTAGTAGGTGGGACAACTGGATAACCTTGGGGCAGGGGGGTGGATTTTGGCATGATGTGATTCTTACCTTAAACCAAAACACATTTTAATGGACATAAGTTATGTAACATAACAACGTAAAAGTATTAGAAGAAAATAGAGGTAAATCAATTAAATAATCCATAGTTGGGAAAGGTCTAAGCATCTCAAAAACAGAAACCATAAAAAACACTGGATCCCATTCAGTACAAATTCTAAATATATATATTTTAAAAATATCATAAACCAAATTGAAGGTATCTGGGAAAATATTTGTAACAAATGACAACTTTAATAAATGGAAAACACCAACAAACAAGACTATCTCAGAGAAATAGGAAATGGCACAAAAATAGGTAATTCATAAAGGAAGAAATACAAATGGCCAAGAAATATATGGAAAAGACATATCACTTTGTGTGTGTGTAAAATTAGCAATGTTTATATATATATATATATATATACACACACATGAACACACACAAACATTTTAAAACAATAATCTTATTTTGTCTATTGTCAAAGACTTAATGGTCAGTATTCTCAATGGAAGGAGAATGCTGATGAGAGTAAAAATTGATATTGGTACAAACTTTCTGAAGGAAAAGATGTAAGTAAAGATCAGATGATTTAAACATTAATTATTTTCTGAAGTTTGTATAATTCCATTGTATTATTTTGTAAAAAAAAGTTATCAGCAGCAGCAACAACTTACAAGGTAGCCATTATTTAACTAACCCCATTTTATAGATGAGGATATGAGGATACTAAGGCTTGGAGAAGTTCTTGCTAATATGCAAAGCCAACACTTAACACCTATCTGTACTTTAGAGTTCAAATTCTTAATTCCTAATGTTGTATTATCTTCTTAGTTTATTTAACAGGGAAGGGAGGTTGTGGAGAAAAAGCATGCTGACTTATTTCTGTGACAGATGTCTAGACTGGAATAAAACCAACATATGTGAGTGTGTACAATTATGACCAAAAAATAGGCATAATTTTTCTGTTTTCTTGAAGACAGACTACAACTCTTTGTCGTTTATTCTCTGCATATACTTTATTATAGATTCCAGTTTGAATATTTCTTACATGCCTAATTAGAATAAATGTTTTTCATCAATCAATAATATTCCCTACCAATTTTTTTTACTAAACTCAGTTAATTTTCCCTAAACATACTTTCAAACTTCTGCAGGGGTACTATCAGAGAAACATTCTGAAATTCTTTACCTACAAGACCAACACTTCAATACAGAAACCCATATAAAAAATAATTCAATTATAATTTACGTTGATTAGCAAATAGCTAGAAAGCAATAAGATAACAGCAAATAACTATATGACATTTTTCCATGAGCTACTAGACTGAAAATCAATTATAAAGAAAACTTCTACACATAATTTGAAGAGAGCCCTAATAATGCATTTGATAATGCGTGAACAAAATGACGTATAATAAAGGGGTGGGGGGGGTGCCAACACAACAAAAAACAAAATCTTAAATTAAACCTGGATTAAGCTAATTTGTGAAATTCTAAAGACATAGAAATTGATTTACTAATAATTAATTTCAAAGAAGTATGAGGGCATTGTTGTATTTTAGAACATTATACGTGCTTTATACATCAGTAAGGATCTCATTAAGTTAACATCTAGAGTAGATTATAATATATAGAGAAGTAGGAACAGCAAACTTATTAAAGGTTTGACAGGGGAAGAAAGTTGGGCAGGTGCAAAATACAAAGATGCAGCTGGTCTGCCTAGGTACAGAGGGTAAAATTTAAAGTAACTTACTAGAATTTGAAAATAACAATTGAATTTATTTAGAAATATTTTATAAATTTACAACTTATGACATGGCTGTGTCCTATTATTCCAAATGGAATATTTAGCTACCGGCCTTTAAAAGCACTTCTATCTATTCCCCTATATCATTTTCCATGTTTTGGATACAGCTTTAAAAATTTTTTTCTACCACAGAATCCCTAACAGCTGAAAGGAGAGCTATTCTACCTGGGTCTAAGGTTATAGCTAGAAGATTACACAAGGGTTAAGTTCTATTGAAGTATTAATTATCTCTTTAAATTGTACAGGCAGGTCTGCTTTCTATTTTATATCTACGTTTGTTATAAAAATTAAAGATTACTTCCCAAATTAAAAAAAAAATCAATGATTCAGAGTTGTATCATGTTTAACCCCATGTCTTACTTCCATATCCCAACTTGAGAACCACAGGTACATTTATGTCTCTCCCCTTAGAATTAATTAAGCTCCTCATCTTTTATTCCCAGGGCCTAGTACTGTGCCTAAAATCCCTACTACACCATAGTACTCTGCAGTTAAAATGTTGCTTTTCAGAAATCCGAAACTAACATATATTATCAAGTAAATTCAACAGAACTGATTAACTTACATCTTTTTCTGACCGATGTGGAAACATAGAAGACTGGCTGTAGTACATGTTTTCGTCATGGTAGTCACTGTCGACCCCTTCTACAAACTTCTTTCTTGAAGCACCAAACATGCTGTTTGTCACCTAAACAAAAATATTATTTTTATCAAGGATAATATTTTGAGGCCACATCATGATAAATACAACAGATTTGTGTTAATTTTTGCCATTCCTTTTTTTTTTTAATTCACATAGCTTATTTACAATCAACGTGTCCTCCTCCTAATAGAACTTCTGTAGTTCAAAATAAACCGAAATGCCCATGATATGACAGATTTGATAACAAGGTGACTACCTCCGCTAATAGGAACAATTTTGGGGAAAAATATGCTTCATATTGAAATCTGTTTTGTACACTCATTATGACTAGGGGTATTTTCTTCTATTGTAAGGAAGTACTGAAAAATTTTCTTTATATTTCATTTCACTGTAGTCACTACTTTTTGGTAGCAGCCATGGTGAACTAATACGCAACAGATTTTAAAAGCAAATTTAGGTGCTACTTTGTTGAAAGTACCATGCTATTTAAGAACTGCTTTATATTTTAAATTTCCTGTTAAATTTGCAGGAAACTTCCATACTTAACTATTCCCCCTAGAGGTGTGAGAAATATCTACTCAGGTAGACAGGAACAACAGTCTGAGAACAGCTTAACAAGTGCTTTGCTATGTCTTTTGGCTATTAATCCCATTAGGTGTGAAATAAAGATAGATATCTTTAAAGAGACTATTTAATTGACTAGAAATCTAGGTACTTAATCTTCTTTGGGCAGGAGAGTCCTTGTAAATTGTAAGCTATTTTATACTTTTGAATGTAATTTTAGCAACCAGGATCCCACGTGCCTATGTGCCAACTTCTAGTCCCTAACAGAGAAAGAAAGTGTTTAATGAGTTAAATTTCAGAAAAGAAACAGAGGCAAAAAAAAAATAGTACTTTATAGTTAATACACTAAGATTCATTACAATATGAGATTTAAAAGCTCTGTTTTGTTAAAGTTAAGGATACATTTACATTTCTCTTAACAGCCCTTTTCTATTGAGTTTATATGTTAACAAAAACTAAACATGGAAAAACTGACACGAAACTTAATCTAAAAAATTTCAGGTGACTATTAGGGTTTCACATCAAATGTATATACACCACTGAACTGAGCAGATACAAAATAACACTTCTTTTGACAATGTTTGCATCACTATCACCAAAATCAATTACAGATTCCTAGAATTTTAAAATACAGAGTAACTTCATAGAATAAAAACTTCATATACAAATACCACACAGAGGTTTCACTGTTTTGAAAGCAAAGTGATACCATACAAAATGCCTGAAACAAGGAAAACACAAAATAGTCCTCTTTCATTAATATGCACTCTGTGTGAAAGTTAAGAGGAAGAGAATACAGAGAACATTTTGACACTGAAATTAATTTACACATCAGTAAGAATATTAAATGATTTAGAGCAAAGAAAAGAGGTAAGAGTATAATACTCTGCTCCCCAAATTCAAATCTCCATCAGGGATGGGTGCTGGGATGACAAAAAAAATTCTGTGCGCCACAGCAAAATTAAGATGGAAAGACTATTAATATGGAAAGTTTTCTATAAAGCTAATTAAAAAAAAATTTTTTAATAGGCTGTCCTCTATTTCATACAGAATGATGGAATGGGTTAGGAAGATATTTTAGAACAGCCAAGGAGGGTGAAACTGGGACGACAACAATCTAACGGAAAATAAGGGAGTCAAATTAAGCAGGCAAAAGACCCTCAGTGGCGGCTCAACTGGCATGAGCTAAGTGAAGAATGGTAGGAATTGAAGTCAGACATGGGTGGGGGTCAAATCACAGAGTGTCTTGCAGGCTTGAAAAAGGACAACTGTATTTTACTTTGTATGGGATGAAAAGTCAATAAAGAGTTTGAGACAATGTAAGAATGATATAATGACATATTTTAAAAATACGATTTCTAACGACACTCAAGAATAGAGACTACACAGAGGATAAGACTGGAAGCATAGTAGGAGGCTGGTAGAGTAATTTAGGTTAAGAGATGATGAAGGCTTGGGCTATGGTGGTAGTGATAGAAATGGGAAGAAGTAGTTGGATACATTTTAGGGGACAGCTGACAGAACTCACTGATGAATGACTATAGGGTATAAAAGGGTAAGGTATTCACATTTTCCTTCTGAAATAAAGTTAGAGAACCTGGAATTCAATTTCAAGGAAGATATATCAATACTATATTGGAATACTACACGGAAATTACTGGTTAAACCAAGTATATTAAAGTCAGTTGGTAGTTGGATATAGTTACAAATAAAATCCTACTTTATTTTATATTACAAATAAAATCTAAGTTTGAATCTTTCTGTCAGCTTTTTATAAGGAAACAAATCAAAGGCATATGGTTTTTAAATGATTACCTTTTCTTTCAACCTCTATCAGATGTTATAATAAGGGACAAGAAGAGTTAGAAATAAAGATTTACCAAGAAACAAATATGATGTATTAAGCAGGTACCAAAAGTAAACTTTTTTTGAACACAAATGTAAAACATTTAATCAGCCATTTTATCTGTCATTTGATTCCTTTAGAACTAAGCAGTACTGAGATATATATCTCATTAATGGCTTACAATCAGCCTGATCTCCCCCATTCCCCGCCGCCCCCCCCAAAGAAAAGATGAGAGAAGAATGAAGCTGAGTATTCCAATATACTTCTTTCATTATTTAGTTTGGACTAGCTAAGATATGATAGTCTCAATATTTAAAGATAATATTTCAAGGCCAAATGCAGGAAATCAGAATAATCACAGAAAGAGAATACACAAACCCCAAACTTAAGATAATCTAATCTACAATTTCAGAAGGGGTCTGCCTCCTAATCCACGTGGGATGACTGGCAATTAGAGACTAGAGGGAAAAAACAGGCAAGGCAAAACACCCCGAGTTTTTTAAATGGTCAGAGCCAGAAAACTAAGATACTTTATAAATGAAAATTGAAAATAAATAAATCTATATTTATATACGCACACACACACATACATATATCAAGATGATGTAATACATCTTACATAAATTTCCTTTAGTAAGGCCTCTGAAGAGGAACTTAATTCTGCAATCTTTTATTGACTACAATGCTGACAAATGCTGGGCTAAGCATGGAATCCTGCTCCCAGAAAACATGAATCCATTCCATGGCAGAGTTGTTTTTCCTGATAGCAAACAAATATAGGATGATTTCAAAATCTATCTCTCACCTTAATTTTTTACTGTTGGTTCTAGTTGTATATTTTAGAGTATTACTAGACTTTCCTACCTGGGAAGTACAATTTCATAAACAAAGTCAATAATATTTAAAATTGATTTCCTGAGTTACTTTCTCCTTCTTTGTTCTGGACACCCATCAAATCCTATTTATTCTTCTTTCACAGTAGCTTTCACATCTGTTTGTTTTGGGAACACAAATAAGGGAATATTTATTTTAGTCTGAGGAAAAAGAAGGAAAAATTTTATTATAAAAGAATTAATACTTGAAAAAATTAAAAAGTAATGCTTGAATAAAGTTGTGAGAAAAAGTAGAAGTTCTGTGGGGCAAGAGGGGGGAAGCAAATTATGGCATAAGAGACAGCATGTGTAAATGTTTACAGTAAGAGAAAGCCCAGGAAACAAAACTTCCAACGTGGCTCACACAGAAGGTGTTGAGAAGGAAGGTAATGAGGGAAAGTAAGCACAATCTTCAATGTCAGGTTAATTAAAGGGCAAGAGCTATAGGTAGGGAAATGAGGTACAAAAATCTGGGTGACGAACTAGGCCAGACTTCCCTCTTTAAATTCACTATGGTTGCTACATTAATAACTGCTACACTGATCTTGACACTCCTCTCACATCTCTTGATAACTTCTCCTACCTAGAGGATATACAACAAGATTCCTGAGATTATAATTTTAATATAACTTTGCAGCAGTAATTATTTTAAAACCCAACACAAACTTTATTAAACTCCAGCTTAATTTTTGTTATTCACATTTATTCCTGCACATGGTAATCTCTGAAAAATGCCAACCCAATCTCTATAATTTTCAGTAATCAAAACCCAACCAATCCATATCTCTTCATCTCTACTGACACTTCTTAGCAAAAGCCATACCAACAGTCTACAAACAGGTCTCTATTAACTCATTTTTTATTTCCCTCAAATTTATTCTCCAACATCAGCAAAAGTGATTTTTTAAAAATAAAAATCTCTTACTTTCATGGCCCTGCTTACTATAAAACTCTTCAAGAGCACCCCCAAATCAATAATAAGGCTTACAAGGCCCTATGTAACCTCTCTGACCTCATCTTTCTCCACAGTTTTCCAGCCACCACTACACTCTTGCCACACTTTCAGTTAGTCAAACACTACAAGCTCATTCCTACCCCAGGGCCTTTGCAAATGCTCATCCCTCTTCTAGAATGCCCTTTCTCCCATTCTTCTTTCTTTGAAACTTTCACACTTAGTTAGGACTCCTGGTTTAAAATCACTGAAAATATTTTATCCTAAATGTAATTATATAATAACTTTTACTGAGCATTTACTAAGTGCTAGGCGATGTTCAAAAACTCCAAAATGTACTTATTTATGTAATCCTCATGATAACTCCATGAAGTAGAAATGTTATACCCTTTTGTAGATTAAAAAATAAACAAAAAATTACCAATTAGAAGTTTGCTAACTTGACCAAGATTTTACATCTGTAAGTGGCAGAGATGAGATTTGAACCCAGACAATCTGCTTCAGAGTCCCTGTTTTTTTTTTTTACCACTACAGTAAACTGATTCTTAAACATAAAACTAATAGCTTATTGTCTGGCTTCTCCCCAAACTGTAAGCATCAAGAAGGGAGAAGTAGTCAGAGGCAAAAATGAATGAAGGGCCTTATTCAGTGGTGAACAATGAGAAGCAGGAGATGCTACAATAAAATAGTTCCATGTACCCAAGAGAATGAGTGGTGTCTTTTTGCATGTGTCATAAAGAATTCTTCTTAGCAGAAGAATGAGAGCGGAATGACTGTATTTATGCGAGACAAAAATCAGTGTCTACAAACTGATCATATCTCTATTAGAAAAGATTACACTAATTTTAGAGTAAGATTATGCATAAAAAGAATGCTATTCGCCTGCCATACCGGAGATCTGGGTTGATTCCCGGTGCCTGTGATCATGGAAAAAAAATAATAATAATAATTTTTATCCAAGGAGGACTTCACATGAGTAGAAATGAATATAAGAAAATTACATATACCCTTGTTTTCCACATTTCAAATCAACTAAATATCATGAACATCATTTAATCCTTCAAGAAACTAGGATGATTATAACAAAAACTCCAAGTTTCATTACAAAGGTACTGATATAGCATTATGGCATTAAATATGTATGATGTATCTAGAAAATGGTTTAAAACAAGAACAAATCCCTAATAGCAATAAGGTCTTGTGGATTATCTCTGTAATACAGTGAGGAGTTTTACTATTAAAGTGTAGATATAGGTGTCCATCATAAAACCATTTCACACTATTAAAAATGTATTGAGATTTTTCACTGCTTCATAGCCACCAATTTTTCTTTTCTAGTTACAGAATTTGTACCCACTCACATAAGTGATCTGTGGGCCATTACAGTGACTGAGGAAAACTGTTTCCTTCTTACTCCATTTTCCTAGTAGAAATTCTAGTAATTCACTCTGATTGCTAAATACAGAATTTGACTTTTAATGTTTCTTCCCAATACCATATTCAATATCACCAAATACTTGACATACATATATGCAAAAGTTCCCTCTTGTCTGTAAAGTAGGCTAAAACAAATGAATAAAATCAGAACCAATTACTATTATAAAAGGCTTATCTGTCTTTATCAAGATGCAGTCACTCAACATCAGAAGCCAATTATGAGGAGCCTTGATACCTGCTGAAGATAATCTGACATTTTAATTATTACCCTTTAGAGAAAAAACCTGATAGGTCAAATCTCACCTGGAACTAGAATATTTCTCTATCAAATAGCATATTGTTAACAAAGAATTTTTGTTGTAGCAGTATTTTTTGTTTTTTAATACGGGCAGATACCAGAAATCGAACCCCGGTCTCCAGCATGGCAGGAGAGAATTCTGCCACTGAGCCACCATTGCACCACCCTGTAGCAGTATTCTTATTTTTATTTTTTGGGGGGTGCATGGCCTGGGAATCAAATTCAGGTCTCCCGCATGGAAGGCGAGCATTCTACCACTGAAACACCCATACACCCTTGTAGCAGCATTTTTTTGTGAAAGAATTTTGAGTTACCTAATCTGCTTCACATCTGCTAAAAATGGCTATGGTTTTATGTTCATGAAAAACAAAAAAGAAAGGGCTTAAAGTAGAAAAAGCACATACATTGGACACATACACTAAAATTTTAGCTTCTAAAACTACAAGGATCTTAATCCCTGGAAATCTTGAGGAAAAAACAAATGATTTATCCTCATATAAGAAAAGTATAATACTGTGACTTGATATTTCTACTATGATAAATGTATGATGAATAGTCTATGAATCTGCTTAAAATAGATACAGTAAAAGAAAAGGTTTAGATAAATTGAAGTCTGGAATTTCTAATTCACTGGATGGAATCTATGGCATGAAATAAATAAAAGCAATTCAGATCATGGTTTTAGTAAATGCAAAATGTCCAATAAACGAGCAATAAAAGCTTCAGTGCCTACTGAAAAGATACTTATCAAGTAAATGCACAGGAAACATATGACTTTGGTCGGATATGTGATTTAACAGAAAAGTAGGGGTTTATATAAACATATTCAGTCATTGTTTTGGAGACTGGATAAATATTCTGACAGAGTACTTCCCAAGGGTGACAGGAATATTTTGAGAAGTATCAACCAAAAAAACAAAAAACAAAAAACCCAAAGACCCAACAGGATAGCCCATATGAGAGCATTTACATCGCTCTTCTCTAATCCAAAAACAGTTTACTGAAATCTAGTGTCTGAAACTGCTTTCCTCAGATTAGATTGGCAAAGACCCTGTATTGCTATCATTTAACAAGTGCCCTAAATCTGTAACACTCTCTAAAGAGTGTAACCAAAAGATTACATGTTACACGTAAATCTCATCTACAATTGTTCCTATTAGTTCAACTTTGATCTAGGAAGAACATGATTATGCATGCTTCAACATAAGCAGATCTTATATTACTCTAAAATCTTATAAATATCCTGACCAATTGCCTTTATATGTCCAGATGTGAACAATCAACATACAAGTTTTAAAAAATAAGGGCATTCAAAAATTACCAAATCCACAGACAAAAGGTATGTAATCATATATATCAACTCAACCCACTAAAATGAGAATCTGTGCATCTTTTGGGCAATAAGAAGTTAGAGTTGAAAACTCACATAATAGAGAAGTACCTCACTCTTAAATACTCAGAAGCAATATTATAAAACACAAATGGAAAGGTACAACACAAAAAAAAGCCCTACATTTAGGATACACAACAAATTCTCTAAGTATAGTAGGAAATACTGTAATGAGAAGCATTTTAAGTCACTCCTAAACAAAAAAAGAATAGGTCTTTAGTAATAAAGAGGAGAGAGGAAGGGAATACGAATAATACTGAGAACAAACAGTTTTTCAGGGGAAAAAACTGGAAATATCATCTCCTTTGCTGGGGGATATGTACTTCTGCTACAGGGCTTCCCGTGAACTAAAAAAACCTTAGAATTTAAGAGAAGAAAAGGGGAGATCAACTGCTTAAGATTCCATATTTTGAGGACCTGTTATGAGATCTAAAATGCCAAATACCTGGTGTCCCAATATCTTTAAGTATGACACACTTTCTCTGAAGAAATTTTAGCAATCATAGGCAACATTAAAAGTCTATTTTTTCTGGTATAATTTTGAATGTCTTGTTATATGTAAAAGAATCCACAAATTATATGAATCTGAATTACATGTGAAAGATCTAGGAAGACTAAAGAAACAATTTCTGAAGACTTCCTGAGAAGCAAGAATTTCAAGGGTAGTAAACAAGGTAGCAAAGACTCAGAGCTACATTCCTCCCAAATTATTTTTTAAAATCATGCATTAACAACAACAACAACAACAACAAAACCTGTTGACATCAGATCATGACTTCTGCTGCAAGGCAGAGAACAGAAAATGCCAGGGATGCCAGCATCTTTCGCTCACACACACATACACACACAAACACACAACTTGGTAAATTTAATCACACATTTAACAAACACTTGCTGAACTATATTAATCAGACACTGTGCCTTCATTGCTTCTAGAGCAGAGATTAGTAAAGACCTCAAAGGAACAGATCTTTGAAGAAGTTTCTATTTCTGTAAAATTAAAAACCTAGCTATCTGCCTTAAACCTCGGGACAGAGAATAGCATGTCTAAAGCTAGTGAATAGAAGAAACTAGAATTTGCCTCCTTCTGAGACTAAGCCATACCTGGAAAATTATAATCTATGGATCTATGCCTACCCCAACTTTTTTTCTTAGCTTTTTCCTGAAAATTAGTTGACTAGTCTTTGCTCTACATGTGGTAAAAATGAAATTTTTAAAAATGTAATAATTGTCCTTCGCATTATAATATTAATGGTTTATTCAGTTTAAGATTTTTCATGTTTCACACCTAACAAGAATTTAAAATTATTTCTTAGAACACGACTTTTTATTTAATAATTTACAAGATAGTTTTATGAGAAAAATAATTTTTAGGAAACATTATTGTGTTACTAAACTAAAAAAATGACTTATTGGTAAAATGGCCCAATATCCACCCTCAAAATACTGACAACAGTACCATTTTTTCCCCCAGCTTTTCCCATCACATACTTACCTGTGCAACTTCTTTCAACATTTGCTACTCTGGGGATTGGAAAGCTCAGAGCTGGAGGCTGAAGTGAAGAAGGAAAGGTTGGAGGGTGAGCCATGACACCAGCCCCACACTAGGAGCTCCCCTGAGATACTACAGCAGGGTTGACACCATAGCTCTGAAGTTCAAACTCCAGCAAACGATAAGAAAGGAGTCCAACCAGAACATGATAAACGATGGGATTCTTCTGCTCTTTGAAAAATAAGGAAATCATGCTATAAAGATCTGAATGTCCAGTTCCAACATTATGACTCCCTGTTCACCTCTTCATCATTCCCCAACCCCAGAATCATCTCTTAGACTGATTCAAATTACTAATTCAAATAAAATATTTAAAAGGCAAAGCTTTCTATAACTTACACATTTTTCTGAAAAAATGCAGGGCTGGAGCTTACCTGACCATCATGAAAAAGACCACGGCAATATGTTGAAACACTTTGGCTATCTACTCCTTAGATATACTTATTTTGCTCTCCTTAGTATTCAGTAAATCTAAACAGTAAATCTAAGACTCTAGTATATGTTAGCCCTATCAATCTTAAGAATTGAAAGCTGGATTATATGGGTATTCTTAAATTCCTAAAATTGGACCAATGAGCTTTTAAAAAGTAAGAATGGGTTTTGGCATATGTACACATGTGAGGAGGAAATGAAATTCTAAAAATGTGTTCAAATCTGATTAAAACAAATAAGCATCCCAATTAAAATTTGGTACGTTAACGAAACTAGATGATAAAGAGAAAAAAATTACAGAAGGTTTTCTTTTTTAAATCAATGTGAATATAAGATTTAAATGAAATATGTGATTTATTCACTTTTATAAAAATACGAATCCTTGATTAGTAATATAAAAATATAAAAGAGGGATTTGGACTTGATTATTTTGAATGCTAAAGCTTATTAAAATAGATGTTCATTTAGGTTATTTCAAGATAACTGTTCTATTCAATGCATAAATATTGTTAATAGTGAAAAATATTTGAAAACCTTAAAACTAAATATACAGAAGTATCTAAGTAATGAGTTATGTATATGAAGCAATTAGAAATGAAACATACTCCTTCAGGAAGTGAATACAGGACCTTTAAACTACTTCTAAACATTCTGCCACATAAATTAATTTAAAAAACATCAGTGAGCAGCTACTAAACAAAATGCTAAATGTTACATATTATAATTTATACTATCATATATTATAATTATTTGATTGGGAGGATAAAGGACCATCACAAATCAAAGGGAGGAAAAGTGAAAATACATTTATAATGGCTTCACACACCATTAATAATGCCAGTAACCCTTAGTGACCTTAGCCTTCAGATTCTCCACCATTATCCCCCTTTCTGTCACTGCATTCAGCCACACTGACCTCCTTGCTGTTTCTCAAACACATCAGGCTCACTCCTGTCTCTAGGCCTGTGTACTTGTTACCTTCCAGGAACACCCTTCCCCTACATAGCCATATTTCTATTTCACCTACTTCAGGTATTGAGTTACACCCGAGGAACTTCTTGTCTATTTTATTTAAAACTGCAATCTGTTCCCTCAATCTCCTGGCATTCTCTCTCCTACTTTCCTGTTTTATTTTTCTCCATGACACACATATCACCATATCCTCATCTTACTCCACGTATGCCATTACCTAAGTGTAATTTGACACTAAATGACTGAGGCAGCGTTTATAGTACATGCAAAAACTTTCTGAGCACAGCAACTACAATTAAAAAATAGTTATATGAAAAAGTGATGCTAAATTTTATATTACTGAAACACACATGAATAAGACTGTTTTATACCTTTTCACGCTGAAATTGACAACCACTTCCAAAATACCTAATAGACTACCACAAACCTTCAGTAGTTAGAATGCCACTAACAGAAGTACCAGATAAAGATTTGGAGATTTTTTTTTAGTTAAGTTTTCTTCATTTATAAAACTTTTTTCTTGTTAGATGATTTATATTATTTTTTAAAAGCCATTTTGAGAATATTTCAGATTTACAGTTTCATGTGATGTGACAACACACATCTCTTTTTTCTGTCACAAAATCTCCCTAAAAGAATTCCTAATCAGGGCCACTGGGCTGTACTGTAAAATTCATGGGAATGGCACTCCTTGGGGTTAGTTAGCTGTATAGTGGGTGCAATGTTTGAATAAATAACCTAATATAGTGGGACTAACACAAATAAAAACATGTACTGTTTACCTGATAATAAGTACTGTTCTGAACACTTTATATAATACTACCTCACTTAATCTCAATAAAACCTCTATAAGATAGTTACTTTTACCTCATTATTTTCCAGGTGAAGAAACTGAGGCACAGAGAGGTAGAATCTCTAAAGGAGTTGGATCCAAGATATTTTCCTATCACACTCATCAGAATACCCAATTTCTGTAATCTCAACAAGAAACCAAAGTTTATTCTCTAGAAAAAAATTAAATGGATAAGCTCCAAAAAGTAGTACTAAGAGGTAAGGCATGGGCTTGAAAACTGAGGGATGAAGTAAAAATACACATTTTGAATTGTGGGATCTTCGGGCCTCTTTCCTTACCGGGCTCAGAGAATACTGCCAATCAGATGTAAGAAATGCCACTCTCTCCTACCATCTTAAAACCCTAAAGCCGTGTAAACTTTCTGTGGAGAAATTCAACGACGCCAAAGAAAGGAAACATTCCATGCTATCTTAAAGCAGCCCATCAGTGAAATGTGCGACTCAAATTCAAGTTAACAACCTCTGCCCCCAAAAATGCAGATGCCACTTAAGTTTTCCTTTGTAAGCAATAAATGCAATAAATACTTATGAAGTAATATGAGTATGTAATACCCGTTTCTCTTAAAAATTTCACTCAGTAAATGTAGCATTCATCCATGAATACTGCCTGTAGCAAGCACTTATTAATGTGGTTTTCTAATATGATTTTCTATTTTCCTCATTCCTTCTATGTTTACTAACTAGAATGCTTCTATAAGTAAGACAATCAGCTTCTATCACACTGTTAAATATAAACTGAAAGTCAAAAATATTTATAAACTGGCCCAAAGTGATGAGGACAAAAAATGAAGAATAATGGTCAAACCCAGGATTCATCACTCTAACAACCATATCTTTTTCAGCTTTATTACAGTGCCTTGATCATGGCAGAAAAGAATAGGTTTAATAGTTCATATGACCCAAGCAGTCTCATTTAGCATTTTTGGCCCTAAAAAAAAAAAGAAAAGAAAAAGCTTTTACCTTTTTTTATCCTGGGAAAAATATCTTCCTATTTTCTTTATCAGTATACTTACAATCATTTCTTTAATACACTGAGCCAGAATAAGCAATAAAAACATAATATACCATCCTAATGCTTCAGAATATAAACTTTTTGAGTAAGGGGAATTAATTAGTAAAATTATTACCTCAGCTAAGAAGATGACTGCTACTGTATTTATGGACCTATTAGATTCAGGGGAACTCTTAAGGGAGAGAATTCAAAGAAGTTCAAGGAAAATAGTATAAATTTTTGCTTTAAGTTAAACAGAATCACAGTTATGATGACCTCATATTCAAATAAGAATTTATTCACTGATTTCTATGGTTTTATGTTTCTTCCCAAATGGATTTAAGTATTGAGAGATAGGTCTCATATTAGTTTGAATTTAAGTACTGAGATAGGTCTGATATTTGTTTTGTACTACACACTGCACAGTGTCTTGTACAAAGCATTCAAAACTTGAAAGAATATTTTAAAAAAATACTTATTCTCTTTTTCAGGTATGGTTTTTCTTCCATCTTCTCAACTAAAATATAAGTTTAAAAAATGAAATCTTGGGGCGGGCCGCGGTGGCTCAGCGGGCAAGAGTGCTTGCCTGCCATGCCGGAGGACCCCGGTTCGATTCCCGGCCCCAGCCCATGTAAAAAACAAACAAACAAACAAAATATAATAAAAACAAGAAAATGTTTAAAGATGTTTCCCTTTCTTCCTCCCTTCCATCCTTCCTTCCTTCTCTCTGTCTTTCCTTCCCTTCCTCCCTCTCTTTAAAAAAAAAAAAAAAAAAAAAAAATGAAATCTTTAAGATTTCCACTTTCAGTTAAGATGAAACAGGAAAGCTTTCCATCATCTAAAATTTTTTTTTTCAAAGTGGATAAAAAGAAAAATCTGTCAACTTTGAAATTTTATATCCAGCAAAACTATCTTTCAAAAATGAAGGTGAAGGGCAGGTGACAGTGGCACAGTGGCACAGTGGCAGAGTTCTCACCTGCCATGCTGGAGACCCAGGTTCGATTTGCCTGCCCAAGCAACAAACACCAAGAACAACAACAATTTAAAAAAAAATGAAGGTAAAACAGACTTTTCAGAAAATAAAACATAATAGATAGTCATCATCAGAACTGAATTATGAAAAATATTTTTAAAAAATCCTTTGGACAGAATAAAAATGATACAACAAAAAGAGAAAGGAGGAAAAAGAAAGGCAAGAGAGGGGATAAAAGAGAAGAAAGGGAGGAAAAAAGGGAGGGAAAGAGAGAAAAGGAAACCCATCAAACCTTTTCAATTACGGATGATGCTAAAAACAAGAAACACTACCACCATACCCCTAAAACATTAAAATGAATAATAATATATAACAGTAGATCAATATAGGAAACTAATCTTTGAGGAAGTGAAATTTCAGCTAAGACCCAAAGAACGATTAATATGGCAGTATGGCAGACTAAAGTAAAACCAAAATGTTCTACTTAAAAACAACTAAAAATGCTTCATGGAGCCAATTAACAAATATTAATTAAATATCTACTATATGCCAGCCACTATTTTCAGATAGGTTAAGAGTAGTGAACAAAATGTCAATGAAAACTAACAGAGACTACATTTTTATTTTTAAATGAATTGTTTAGGGAAAGAGGGACACAAAACCAACTAAAAGGAAGAATTCAGGGAAACCAGCAAACTTATGTCCACCAATTTACCAAAAGTGGTAAATTTACAAGAAGACTTTTTCATAAAGACTACACCATAATTATAAAAACCCCATAGTGAAGAAGGCAGCAAAAAATGCTGATTTTGTTCTTGATGCTAAGAAGGTGAAGGGACTCTCCTCTGAGAATCTTCAGCCATGAGTCAGCCCAAATTTACATTAACCTGTGTAGACTGGAGCTTCAGACTGTTATTTTTAACTGGTCTTGAACTAGTAGGGCTCCTAGGCAGCTGGCAAAAGCAAATACAATGAGAGGGAGGGGTAAGGGGGTGGGATATATGAGTTTCTTCTTTTTATTTCTTTTTCTGGAGTGATGCAAACGTTCTAAAAATGATGATGGTGATGAACACACAACTATATGATGATATTGTAAGCCACTGATTGTATACCATGTATGGACTAAATATATGTAAAGATTTCTCAATTGAAAAAAAAAAAAAACAAAGGACAAGGGGGAAAAAAAAGCAAATGTAAATTCCCTTGGGAGAAAAGTCCTTCTACTTTGTCATCAAAGAATTCCCAGAGTTATAAGAAATATAAGGTGACAGTTTAACATATACAAGGAAACAGGGCACCATAAGCAAGAAGCAACACAGAAGATATTAGAATAACCTATGGCAACTTCTAATTGTTGGACATATCACAGACAGAACATAAGAATGTATCAAAAATTAAAGAAATAAAAAAAGAATATATTAGACTCCAAGGAAAGGCCAACGTCTGTCATGTGGGGAGGCGTGTGGCTGGCATCTGTTGGTCCTGGTTCCTGGTTCCACTGCCTTTGGCTTCTGATTCCAGTGGCTTTCTCTTTAGGTGTCCAATGGTCCTGACTTAGTTGCTCTGGGGCAAAAGTCTGGGTTTCCTCTCTTAGCTTAGTATTTCAAGGAGGGGTGCATGGTGACATCTGCTGGGGTCTGATGCTTGTCTAGCTTCCGTCAGCTCTCTCAGCTCCTGGTTTCTACTGGCATTTCTGCATTTCCAAACGTCTGCACCTAAGCTTGTTCTTAAATGTTTCCCTGTGTTGGCTCTTTTGGGGATTCCATTGGGCTGATCACAATCCACCCTGGATGGGTGGAGTTGCATCTCCATCTAATCAAGATCACACCCACAGTTACTGTGTCACATCACCATGGAAGCGGTCTAATCAAAAGGTCCCATCCTATAATACTGAGTCAAGATTAGAAGAACAAGGCTTTTCTTGGTACATAACAGCTTCAAACCAGCACAGTTAGGTACCTAAATATTTATGATTGTTATTTGTTCTTGATAGATTGCCCCTTTCATTAATATATATTGTCCTTCTTTGTCTCTTATAACAGTTTTGCATTTCAAGTCTATTTTGTATAATATTGGTATAGCTATCACAGCTCTCTGTCTCTATAAATCTATTCCTCTCAATCTCTTTCTCTCTTTTCTAGTTACTGTTTACATGAAATATCTTTTTCCTTTCTTGTTCTATCTATTTGTGGTTTGGGGTCCAAGATGAGTCTTTTGTAGGCTGCATATAGATTTTTTTAAAAATACTTTTTAAGCCATTCTTCTAATCTGTGTGCTTTGATTAGGAAATTTAATCCGTTAACATTCAATGCTATTGCTGTAAAGGAGTACTTATTTCAATCATTTTATCCTTTGGTTTTTATATGTCAAATCTTTTTCCTCTTTAGTTACCCTTACTGATAATCTTCACTTTCACACTCTACTCCAAGTCCCTCTCTCTCTCTCTCCTGTCTTTTCCTTTCACCCTACAGAACTCACTTCAGTATTTCCTGAGGGCTAATCTCTTGTTAATGAACCTTCACAGTTTCCATTTATCTGCAAATATTTTTAACTCTCCCTAATTTTTCAAAGACAGCTTTTCCAGCCAAAGAATTCTTGGCCATCAGTTTTTCCCCTTCAGTCCCCTAAATAAATATACCTCTGTCTTCTCACATTCACGGTTTCTGATAAGATATTAGCAGTTCATCTTATTTCAGTTTTCTTATATGTGGTGAGTCACTCTTCTCCTGCTGCTTTCAGGATTCTCTCTTTATCTCTGGCATTTGACATTCTGAATATTATGTGTCTCAGGATATAGTCTTGGGGTATTTTGCACTTCTTGGACATGTGTATTTATGTCTTCCATAAGAATTGGGATATTTTCTTCCACTATTTCTGCAAATCTTCTTTCTCCCACTTTTCCCTTCTCTTCTTCTGGAACATTCATAACAATTATGTTTGTGCACTTCTTGCTGTCATTCAAATCCCTGAAACCCTACTCAAGTTTTTCCATTCTTTTCTTTACCTGTTATTCTATCTGTATGAGTTTGATTGTCCTTGACATCCAGAGATGAAAGTCTCCCTGACAACGCAGGATATAACTTCCAGGTATGAGCCTGGCCCTGACATTGTGAGAACAATGCCATAAGACCAAAAGGGAGAAAAGAAGTGTAACAAATAAGGTATCAGTGGCTGAGAGAGTTCAGATAGTCAAGACTCTCCTCTGGAGACTAATCTTATGCAAGCTTCAGCTAAACACTGCTACCATCATGGTTTGCCAAACCCCAATCAAAACCATTCCTGCCAACCCTAATGAACACCTAGGGTGTTATATGAGATTCTACAAAGTTCCATGCACTATGATTACTTTCCAGAAACCTACAACCTCCAGATATGTTCCTAGGCCAGAAAAGACGTGAAATGCAGAAAGGCCAGTCTCTCCAAAACATCAGCTAGTTCCATCCCTCTATTCATATTATCGACAACCCCTTCCAACATGAAAAATTTATAATGGGCAGAGTCCAAATAACCCTAAAGATTGGGAGAAAGATCAAAGCAGAAATTATACAAAGAAGATAGGGTTTAACAAACAAATGAGTATGACTGCCAAATCATTATACTGATATTTCTTAGTCTCCAGTGTCTTGGAGCAGCTAGAAGTAAAAACCTAAAACAGTGGAACTGTAACCCATAACAAAGTCTGAAATTTGTTCTACAACTAATTGTTGCAGTGTGCTTTGAAATTTATTGTGTTTTTGTATGTATGTTATTTTTCACAATTAAAAAAAGAAATGTGAGATATCTTTACATGTCAACAGAGAAAAGGCAAATTTACAAGGATAAATTAGAAAAAGCAACAGTATGAATGGATTGATCTTAGTCATGAAAAAAAGCATGCTTATATGTTTATTATGCATAGAAAATATTTGAAAGGATTCCCAAGAAAGTATTAAAAACAGGCAATTTTGAAGAGTAGGATTTGGGGAATTTTTACTTAATAACTTTTGACTATTAATTTTTATAATAAATGTGAATTATTCTTATAAATAAAATAATAGTTCTTAAAGGTGAAAAAAAAGAATATATTAGAGCTTGGTTCTAAACAAAAGAATAAATAAATATTGAGAAGGGAAATACATAGGTACATAAGATTTAAACACAAACAAATTATGGTATAATGGAAAGAGAACAATTCACTCTCTAATTGGTCAATATGCAATATGCATTTTAATCAAGCTTACAAACAACTGGTATCATACTGACTACTTCCTCACAGCTCAAAGAAATTTTATGAGAAATTATCACCACAATGGAATTACATGAGAAATCATCAACAGAAAGATAACTAGAAAAACTTCATAAATTTAGAAATTTAAAACACTTAAGATATTTCTGAGGTTAAAAAAAAAGATATCATAAGGAGGGTAGGAAAAGTAAAGAAGAGGAGGAGGAAAACAGTCATTACAATTAAAATTTATGAAACATAATCAAAGCAGTACTCAGGGAAATAGGGAAAGAGGCCTAAAACAACCCCAAATTAGAAAATCAGAGCCTTATGTGTTTCTGTTTACAGTAAAAAGAAAAAAATGAAAGGCTGAAAAGTTAATGAGCCAAGGGAGCCAATTTAAAAGTTAGGTGAAGAACACTAGAACAAACCCAAAGACAGAGAATGGAAGAATTGAAAAATACAAATCAATGACTAGAATGTTAAAAAAAAAAAAAAACAACAAAACTCAAAACTGATTAAATAAGAGGAAAACAAACATGTCAAAGAGGAAAAAAATTATAAGGTAGTATTATGAATAACTTTTGTATCTAAAATATCTTATATTAAACATAATTTTTAAAGTTCTCTGTAAGACAAGGAACAAGACAAAGATTTCCACTAACACTTCTATTTGGTATTGTACTAGAATAAATTCAGAAAAGAAATGCAAGTTATAAAATTTATTAAAGAATCAAAACTCATTTCTAGATAATGTACACCCCCAAAGAACCTTCAGATAAATTATAAGAGTTTAGCTACATCATGGATATAAAAATCAATTTTAAAAAGTCAATTAAAGATTTTTAAGTCCACTATGAAAAAAACCTTTATTGAGAGATAATACAGAAGCCCTTGACAGATGAATTCATGCATAAGAATATAAAGTTAGTGCAATACCATTTATAAACCCCCAATTTTTTTTTTTTGGTGGGGGGCGGTCTTTTCAAGACTATTCTAAGTTTGTCAAAGAACAAAAGGCCAAGGAAAGTCAAGACATTCATGAAGACCAAGTAGTGGACCAATAGACATGAAAATGTAACACAAAACTATAGCAATTAAGAAATGTAATAGTGGTGAAGGCATCGACAAACACATCAAAGGAAGGAATAGAGATATAAGAAACAGGTCCACACATACAAAAAAACCCTGATTTACAACAAAGCTGGCACTGCTGATTAGTTGAGGAAGGTGGAACAAATCAATGTAAGATGCCAGGATAACTGATTACATGCAGAGGAAAGGTAACTGAACCTCTAATTACATCATATACAAAAATCAATTTCAGGCAGGTTTAAATTTAAATATGAAAGACAAGAAGAAAAATTTAAAAGATAATATGAGAATATCTTCATTTATTTCATTTCAATGGGGAAAGAGGTCTCAAACACAATCCCAAGAAACTAGGGGGAAAAATTAAACACCCTTGAACATACTCCTAGCTCTTGTGACTTAAATTTTCCTGAATACTTCAACAGTGACTTTGGTTCAGATAAACTTTTCTTACTTCATAAAACTCCCTGTTCTGTTGCTTTCATAGTGTTTGAAAATATGGTGACTTGTTTTCTGAGATTTCCTGACTCTATTCCTCTCTCCCGTTTTTATCTGGGCCTTTTCTTTCCCATTTCTCCATTACCCCTATCCTTCTCAATTTTGATTCTATTCCCATAAGTTTCTTCTCAATGGAGCCCAGGAAGGGAGCACTGGTACTTCAGTTTTGTGAGTTCACAGAGCCAGGCTGATCCAGTCACATTAAGCCTTAACCACAGATTCCTAACACTTGATGGAGTGGGCAAAACCTCCTCCAATTTCAACTGCCATTTTCAAACTGATTCACCACACTCTTCAGGGTCTACTCTTAATTACTTTGGAGTGCTCCTATTCTCAGGTCGAACAGACATTTCAATGCTTCCTTCTACAGTCTTATGTACTGATACCAACAACAAAACAGATCTTTTTGTTAGTTCCCATCACTTATATTTTGGGGTTCTTAGGGATACAAGTTTTATTATCAATGCTTTCACAGGTTTTTATTTGCTATCTAGTTGTTTTATTTTTGTGTAGGATTTAAGACTGAAAAACTAACCTACTACCAATCACTGCTATTATCCTAGAATCCAAGTAAAATCTAAGATTACATTAAAATATATATTTTATTGACAAATATTCACACACATACAGTTCATACATGGTGTGAAATCAATGGCTCACAATATCATCATATAGTTGTGTATTCATCACCATGATCCTTTTCAGAACATTTGTATCACTTCAGAAAAAAGAATTAAAAAGAAAAAAAGAAAAAACTCATATATCCCCTTACACCCTCCCTCTCGCTGACTACTAATATTTCAATTTACCCAATTTATTTTAATCCTTAACACCCTATTATTTATTTTTTATCCATATTTTGTAACTTATCTGTCCACACCCTGGATACAAGGAGCATCAAACACAAGATTTCAACAACCTAAAATTACATTTTAAAAGATAACTTTGCTTGCTCTGTACTTTCTCTGATGCACAGAAACATTCGCATTAATGCTATAACTTTCTATTTAACGACGAATACAATGCTTCAGGTTCCGTATTCATGACTGAGGAAAATCACTTAAAATGTAAAATATTTTTCTGAGAACACAAAATAATATTTTATGTGTATAAGACCTAGGGGCAAAGTTTGTAACAGGAGTACCACAGTGAACACAGCACAGTGAACATGCAGGAGTGTCAAGGGACAGTTTAAATTTTATAGGGAAATACAGTAAAACCTGTCAGATACCCATATCAAAGTACTAAAATAACTGGTTTGGACCCAATGATTTATGTAACAAAGCTGTTACTAATTTTTAAGTAGTAACACACACTAATTTTTGGTGTGTGTTACTATGAAAAAAATTACTGAGAAACTAAGAGTGCCATAAACTAAGAGAAGTTGGAGGTCTTGGTGAAGCTGAGGTTTTTGGAAAACAGATGTTACATAGTATGGTGATGTCAGAAGATGAGGGAAAAAAAGTATAAGAACATAATGCATTCAAAGAGAGATTAACACTGCTACATCATATAACAAAGAACCAACCACTGAGGAACTCGGGAATTCATTTAACTTAGTATTTCTTGGTTGGTGAGAGCAAGATGCAAAAGAGAGTCATAAATGCCAAATAAAACGTCTAATTTTACAAAATAATATTAAGTTCATAAAGCCAAAATGACTTCTCTTGCTGACAGCATGATCATAATATGAACAAAACATTCAACTATAATTAAAAGGATACATAATATATATGTAAATATAAAAATTTATTTAAAACTTGTACTAAAAAAAACAACCTCATTTTATCAGGAGTTATGTAACTGCAAGTAAATGGAACATGAATTTTTATTTTTTTCTACTCTTTTGCTTCAAATCTGGCTACAGACAACAGGTCACAGCATTTGTTTCCAGAGCTGCAAGAGCAAAGAGAAAACTGAACCATTTCTTTGAACTCAGGCATTTACTTTTTAATTCATTTCTTTAACAACTCATTCTCATCAATACCAAATAACACCAAACAATGACTAAAGCCTCTACTCTGAATATCAGCTCTCCTCTGACAACTTTTCTATTGCTAAGAATTCATTTAAAAAACCTTTATTAATTATGATTTATTAAGTGTTCTTTATATTCATTATGCATCTTTAAAAAATACTACATCATAGATTCTAAGATGCGTTCACGTTGGTGCTTTTTAAAATTCTATTAGAAGGTGTCAACAGGTTATCAAGCTACTATGTCACAACTATATCTCAAGACACCATCAGCTGTAAACTGCATCCTGACCTTGGAGAAAATTTTTCTATAATATGCAACTTAGTAACTTAGAATAAAATAAATAGGGTACTTCATTGTTTATTTACATGCCATCTTCATTGCAGTGTGTAAGAAAAAATGTAATTTGTATACTGTAATATACAAAACTCTTGCATACTAAATACAAATATGCCTACTAATGAATTTGTATAAGTTAAATAATTAGGTAACGTGTTTTAAATGCTTTATATTAAGCAGAAATCCTTGGTGAATTATCAAACAAGTGCTGTGTTAAAGATAACTGGGAAATTGTTTAGGTTTTAGGTGGGCTGGAAATTAATTTTTCCCCCATCTGAAGTAACAGAATATACGGTACATTTTCTCAAAAAATGCCATACAACATATACAGGGGGTGCCCATTTATAGTGAAACACACATTTAAGAAAATTATAAAAATAAAAGAATGAAACACAAAAAATTCAAACTAGTGGTTACTATGAGGGAAAGAGGCAAGTGAGGGGATGGGAAGTGAGACATAAAAATATCCCACTGAGTATAAGCATGCTGCAGAAAAACACATATAGTATAACCTATATTTGTTAAGAACAAAAAAATCACATTTATACCTAAAAAATCAGTAGAAGAGAAATGGAATGATACATACCAAATTGTTAACAATGAAGTGATAAAGGTGAACTTTTACATTATATTCTATAAATTTCTTAAAATATTTTGCAGTAAGTATGTATTTAAAAAAACTAATAAAAAGGAAATTAAAACATGGCCTGAATGGGAGGTAGGGAAGGAAATGGCAAGGCAATAGTTCTCTGCCATGCTACATTCCACAAAGTGAAAAGGAACATTTTGGATAATGAGGTATTTTCTTGAAATATATGAACTAAATTGCTTTATATCCAGTTAGAGGATACACATTTAACTAGCCAGCCTATGATATGATCAAAGATTTAATATTTAAAAATTCCATTCAGAATAACATCTGAAAATCTTAAGAGATATCATCAGTATGTTACCCAGCACACTTCTCATTTTCCTTTTTTTCTTTCTTTCACTGTTTTATATAATTTTACTGAAACAACCACTTGAAACCTACTATGTGCCAGGCACTGTGCTAGCTACTAGCAGTACTCAAATAAAAAGATATGGCTCCAGTTTTCAAGACACTTATGACATGGAGCAGCCCCGTTTAATATAATTTTCTTCAACAATGGAAATATTCTATATCATGTATTTGAAATGTGGCTATTGTGACTGATAAACTCAATATTTTATTCTATTTAATGTAAGTGAATTTAAATTTACAAAGCCACTTGCAGCTAGTGCATACAGTACTGGACAGCACAGGTGCACAGAAAGACAAGGATCAACAAATCAAAGCAATGTATTACGCTACAAGTATGCACAATTGCTATGAAAGCAAGGTAAAGATGCACTGAGCCGAAAAGAGAACAGCTTCTGGAAGAAATAACTAAATCTTGAAATATGTGAAGAAAAGTAAGGTATTTCAAGAAAAGGAATTAATGTAAGTAAAGGGTTGAAAGTTTATAAGAACATGGTAGGGACAAATGATGTCATTGCCCATCTTCGCTAAGAGGGACAGGACATCTAGGGGTGAAAATCTTCCTGGTGGCATGGGAGATGACTCCCAGGGATGAGTCTGGCCCTGGCACCATGCGTTCAACAATGCCATCCTGACCAAATGGAGAAAAAGAAGTGTAGCAAATAAGGTATCAGTGGCTGAAAGAGTTCAAATAGAGTATAGAGGCTATTCTGGAGGTCACTCTTACACAAGCATCAATCAAACACTGCTACCTATCATAACTTGCCAAACCCCAACCAAAACCATTCTTGCCAATCCTAAGGAACACCTAGGGCAATATATAATTTTCCACAAGGGTCCCATGCACAAGAGTAACTTTCCAGAAACTTCCAACCTCCAGATGGGTCCCTGGACCAGATAAGTCCTGAAACCTAGAGGGGTAGCCTCTCCAGAACATCAACTAGTTCCATCTTCGTTCCCCACATTACAGACAGCCCCTTTCAACGTGAAAAAGTTAGAATGGGCATAGCCCAAATACCCCTAAGAGTGAGAGAAAGATCAAAGGTGATGGTGGAGTTCTATAGAGTAGGTAGGGTTTAACAAATATGAGTATGACTGCTGAATCATTAAACTGATATTTCTTTTAATCTCCAGTATCTCAGAGCAGCTAGAAGTAAAAACCTAAAATTGTGGAATTGTAACCCATACCAAACTTAGAAATCCATTCTGCAACTAACTGCTGCAGTGTGTTACAAAATTTACTGCTTTTTGATAGATACAATTTTCCTTGAAAAGTTGATTGTGATGATAAAAAATATCTATTCCTCTAGCCTACAATGTTCTCTGGAGCAGCTAGAAGGAAAAATCTGAGATGATGGTATAGTAGCCGATGACAAACTCTGGGATCTGTCCTGTAACTACTTGTTGAAGACTGCTTTGAAAACTATTGCTTTTTCCGGGTGGGCCACGGTGGCTCAGCAGGCAAGAATGCTTGCCTGGGATGCCAGAGGACCCGGGTTCAATTCCCGGTGCCTGCCCATGCAAAAAAAAAAAAAAAAAGCTATTGCTTTTCTTTCTTTGCTTTGTATATATGTTATGCTATACAATAAAAAGAAGTTAAAAAAAAAAAAAGGTACGTATCTGTAAGAGCCAGAATGCAGAAAGATGTGTAATGTTTAGGAGGTTGGCCTTATTACAGAAGAGAAGAAAAGCCTCTGAGGAGCTAAGCTGGTAATTAACATGGGTAGATATATGTACCATACTCATAGCTAGGGTAAATTAGTGTTAATTAGAAGAAGCAAAGCAATTTTTAGCATTCCTTGAACAAAAGCTTGACCTTCCTGCCAAAAAAGAAGAAACTATGAATGATTTGTAGTTAAAAATTAAATTATCTTACCTGAACAAATACACCTGTCTAGGTATGAAAATAAACTTCAGCTATTCTGTTCAAACTCCAAACTCCTAACTAAGCTTATATTTATAGGAAACAAAACAGAGGAAGTAGATATCACTATAAAGTTCAATATGTCAACCAACACCTAACTGAAAAGCACTAATTTTCAGCACCAAGCTGAGTAAATGCACCTTCCTAACTAAGGCTTTATCAGGAATGAGGGAATGAGAATTAGAGAATTTTCCTTCTTAATTCTTGACTATATACCTATGATCAGGACATCTAAATATCACTATAAGATAAGAGATGACCTCCAAAAACAAAAGCCCCCAAAGACAAATGGAAATAGGTATAAAAATAGATACAAAGGATTCCTACTTTATTCATGAAAAGAAATGAATAAAATTTCTCCAAAATAAAAATTTTGAAAATCCAAATCATTTTCATCTTAGAGTGACCAATACAAATACAAATCTTATTTTAGCAATTTACTTAATATTCCTTTGAATTTTTCACATGCTCTTAACATATTCATCACAACACCAGACAGCGAATTATATTTCTACACATGTACTTTTTACAAAAGGCTTCAACAATAAACTATATAACAACAAGAGAAAATATTTTCAATCAGCAAAACTAACCAAGAATGCATTTTTCAGGACAGATTAAAAACTGAACTATATGCAGATATGACTGGAATGATGGGATATTTTTAGTACAGAATGAAAAGGGATAAGAGTAAATCTTTTAACGTGTAAAACATACTTTTTTTTCTTTTCTTAAGTGTACATTTTGGAATTCCATATTAATATGATTTCCTGAGGGAAATTAATTTTACTGCATAATCATACAAAACCTCTATACTCACACTTTATAAACTGGATTATGAGCACTGAAAAACCACATCATTAAAATAATCTAGTAGAACCTAGCAAAAGAAACTACAGCCCAAGATGTGTGACCAATGAAAATCTTATGAGTCAAGGTAGTTGGAAGTGGTTGTGAGGCAGGAAGAACTAATAATTAGTAAATACAAATAGCAAATACAAATAATTAGTAAAGGTCATGTTGATCAAGTCTATGAAGGCAACTCAAACAGAAAAGGTTAGAGAACTGATTTAGAATTGCACAGCTACAGCCTACTTTGACTTATTGAAATTATGAAGAACTGGCAAGAAACTTCAGCTATCAAGTTAGCTGAAACTCTAGAAAGGTTTAATGTGACACTTTCTTATTAAGGACAGTGCCTGAACTAGAACTTACGTCTTATAATCAAAGACTCTGCTATTATATACCATGAAGACCCATTTACAACCTTTTCCACTGTCCACTTTTTCAACTGAGGGAAGAAAAGATCAAGTGGCTAAAACAAATGATTAGTAGAAAGATAGGTAGTCAACCAAAGCTGCTGCTATCATAGTAACTGCTTTAATAACTTAGAGGGAATAAAACTGGTGGGTAGATATGGGAGAGTGAGGTTGGATACATATCTGTGCAAGAAGTCTAAGAGAGCTTATTCCTAACTTGAGCCTTGAACTATTCTGTGTTCTGAACCATTACAAAATGAGCAGAACAAATTTTCTTTGAAAAAAACTAAATTTAAATGGTTTCTTTTTGCTTTTAATTTTTAAGTCACTACTTTACAACATTATCTTTAAAATTAATATTTAAAAGTTCAGAGAATTACAGAAATATTACATTTCAACCATTCTTTCAGAATCTTTAAGTAAAATCTAAAGGAATGGATACTATTAACCTACTTCATAAATAAGAAAACAATAATCTAGCATTTTTAAGTTAACAAGTTAATGATAAAATTGAATTTGTATCTCTGAGTACCCTGGGTTTCTCATTTCTATTTTTTCTATACTCTATCCTATTTTGTCTACATTTCAGTAATACTCTTATTGAGCAGAACACAGCCCAAGACTTTAGGTTTAGTCTTACAGGAATAAAATGTGTAAAAGCAATTAATACTTTGTTTTATGGAATATGCGCTCTGAACACAGCCATACTATCATAAATTATGTATCAGATTATCTAAAATTTGACATATATGCCAAAAAATTGGTTTTGACATTAACAGAGCACACATTTCTTATGTTATTTTGAAAAATTCTTCCTATTTCAATTGTCAAACCCAATACATATTTTAAATTATAATACAAACTTTTCAAATTGAAGTGTATCAAATTTGATGGTTCCAGTTAACTATAACATATTAAACAGTTCATTGCAGCTATATGACCAACAGAAAAAAGGGGAAAAAATTTATCTTACCTGGTAGTTTCTTTTCTCAGATAATGTATGTCCATCAGTCCTCACCATAGAGTCGTGTCCTTTCCTCACAGTACTGGAGGCAATCAAACAGAACTGTCACTCAAGGGTCGTGTCACAGGAAGGACCGCCCACCAGTTCTCCCTCTAGAGTGGAATTATCCAAAAGCCATCAAAATTACTAACATGTAAATACATGAACAGTAGCAAAACATCCAAAATGATATATTATAAAAGAAGACAAGAAAGAAAACAAAAGTAAAAACTACTTATTTTATACCTTAACTCATATACCTAATCAATTTAGGAAGGACTAGACTGACAGACATAATTTATTTGAGATAGAAATGATTAAATATTAAAAACTTTTCTGTCCCACTTTACTCTCTCAAATTAAAATTGTCTGCCAGACTTCACATACAAGGAAAAACTTAACAGTGAATAAGGGTGGACCAAAAAAAGCTCACCACTCAACTGACATATTGATAGTCTATGTGATATATAGGTATATAAATTATTTAAATAGTTGTTGATTCATTCAGCTTACGAGGTTTATTCCTATGACATAAGATGGGAAGACACCATGTATTCTTAAAATGATTAACAGACACAAACCTAACTCAATAGTCTATTGAAAATTTAATCCCATTAAGAATAGAATAAATGTCAACTTTCTTGATGCCTCTGTCCTTCAATCCTCCAATTTCAGGTGGATTCCAACAGAATTTACTTTTACGTTAGGGCAGAAAAATAACAATGTTCTTTTTTAATCTGGATAGACTCCAAATTGACTAAGTACCGTGCACTTCAGGTTCAAATATCACTGAAGACAACTCCGAATAAACTAATGTAAAAACTTACACTGAAAATAAGAGAATTCAAAGTATCTGCAAAGAATCTGTAAATCTGCATTTTCAAGAAAAAGGTCTCTTACCTACATTTTAGTACAATATTTACTCTTGAACTAATAATAATACCTAGCCATTAAAAGTTATACTCAAACTTCGAACGATTCTTTAGTATCAAATGAAACTTAACTTTGGGAGGAGATAGTTTATAATTCGTAAGGAGTGCGAATCAGTATTACTCAGAACAATTACAAATGGATTATCTCTAAAAAGCAATCTATTAAGAGGGGCAAAAAAAGTTTTTAAGGAAAATAAGTCACTAAAAACTAGTATTAGTTTTAAGTTTTAAAAAGAATCCATGTAATCTTCTGGCTCTTGATGCATGTCTCATCACAAAGCTAGTGGGTGGTACATTTCTGCTGAATTTTAACCATTTTACATGGTAGATCTTTGGCTGAAATACTTCAAAGTGAGAATCCAGAGAAATCCAGAATTACAGGGGATGATTTCAATAACTATTTCTCAAAAATTGTCCTAACATAAAAAATTGGACAAAAATACAAGGATATAGAAAACCTGAAAGACACTACCAGTCAACCTGAGCAAGTGGATATTTATTGACTCTACCAACTACCAAGAATAGAATAGCCATTTTTTTTCAAGTGCATACAGAATAAAAAGCAGATCAGTGGTTGCCAGGTCACCAGCGATGGGGAAAATGGTACTGACTGAACAGTGACACAAAGAAATATTTTAGATATGTTAGATAACTTGATTGTGGTTTTCAGCTATATGAGTATTTGCATTTGTGAAAATTCATCAAATTGGACACTGAAAATTGCACTGTGATGTATACAAATTATACTTCTACAAAGCTGACTCCATTCCCTAAATGAGAGAGACAATAATTTTAAAAGAAAAATAATGTTTTTGAGACTTATAGAGGCCACTGCTAGCAACTTTACTCTCATGAAGAAAAATGAACTGGGCAAGTCTTAAGAGAATGGTCTTATGAATTAATCAAGATCACATCACTGTCTAGTTTGCTCATATTGGGTTTTTAATTCATGAAATGAATAGTTAACAAGATTTTTAAATTCCAAAAATTTCCTTTTTCATTAGACTATAATTTAGTAGATGGCGTTTCAATAGATTTTAATATACCAAAGTCACAATGAATCACAGAAGTTAGAAACTAAGAAATTCTTTAGCTTTTTAAATTAAAGGATCTTAACGAACTTACAAATTCCAAGCAAATTTAATAAGGCAATACCTGGATAATAGAGCAGTTTTATAGTCAACTTAGAAGACAGAAAATAAGTATTAACATGATAGCAACTGCATGAGTATATGTGATGTAGCTGGCACATTGTTTATAAATAATGCAAAAAAATGTTATGATGTAGATGATATAATTATCTTTAAAATTTTTTAATTATAAAATTAACCAAGAGTAAAGATTTAAAAATTCACAATAAGAATCCCAATCCACATTCATAATCCTTTCATTTAGTAAACACTGCTTAATTTGTGAATAGCACCTTCTTATATATTATCTCATTTAATTGTAACACAACGATCCTCTGAGCATCAGAAAGTATAAATGAAAATTAGCTCAATCAAACACAGAACCATTAAATTTTATGGGAAATTCAATTCTGTAAACTTAAATATTGAAAAACATAAAATTAAAAGCCCTCATTTTATGTGCAAAATTTGAAAAAAGATAACCCCCACAATGTCAGGAATTGATCAAGAACTGTTTAAGATGAATTAAGATGAATGATTTACAATCTTGTTTTATACTACAGTCTCATTACAATTCTTTTTTATTGGTGGGGTAAAATATCTGCCATTGTCAGCATTAGTCTTAAGTTACCTCGAATTATCCTAGATTTTAAAGATCTAATTCCTTACATAAAATCCAAGTGTACAATTTCCAGAGCCTACCCACATAAAAAAAAAAAAAAAATCCAACTGTCCTGGGTACCTCCCAGCTCTTTTCTCATATCCCCTTTCTTCTATGGTCTCTATATTTCTTGCAGTCAACTGGTATCTTCACTTGAATAATCATAAAAATAAACTAACATGTACTATGTATATATAAATTTATCAAATTAAAAAATCTAGAATTCAAGACCTCATACCAAATGGTTGAGTTCTCCACTCTAGTCATATCTATAATCTGCTTCTTAAACATTAACATGCCACACAGCAACCTGTCTACCTAATTTATCTTTACATGTGCCATAAAACTTGCCAGTCATACTCTTCCCCTTTCCAGTTCATTTCCTTTAACATTTCTGAACAGATTCAGAGCTCGTTTTCCCTAAAATATAATGACTCCATCAAAATTTCATTCCAAGCGATATCCAGTTCTCATTAATAACAATGATATTTTGCAATTAGCAAACTGCTGAAAAACATACATTTTGTTTGCTTTCTCTTACATACTATATTCTTTATTTCATTTGCAGGACATATAATTTTCAAGCCTGCATTTCAGAAATTAATGAATATTGGCAATTTTTATTGCAATAACACTGCAAAAATTCATACCACAGTGGATGTACAAATAAAACATGTTGCTAACTGAGTGTGAAGATAACTGTACATTCTTTAATAAAAATCCCAACATGCAAAGTTTTGCACCTAAGAAATTTTTTTATAATAAAAGTTTGTAAATGATCTAAGAAACCAAGGAAACAAAGGTTGGCAAATACTACTTTGAAATCACCAGAAATATGATTTCCAAGTACAAATTCTAAAACACAATCCACTTGAGCAAAATAAGTACTACCGGTATTATTTGTTCTCAGTTATAAAACATTCTAAATACATCATATCCTTCACTCTAACAGAACAGACCATTTCACTGGTGTAATAAAATGCTGGGTGAGTAATAAGTATGCTGAAAATTATAATAAAAGATAAGCTTGAGATAAGGATATTCAAAATACCTTTTATAATATAAAGAAAAATAATTTCTAAAAACTGCAAATTTTATTAAATGTATGCAAATAGCTAAATTATATAAGTTTTATCTCTATTTAACAGGACTGGGTATAATTAAAATTACAAGACTGCAAAGTATCCAAGTGATGCATCAGTATCTAGTCATGTGTAATAATGTCTCTGAAATTCAAGATAATTTTAGGATTAATTACTTGAATACCCCAGAATAAATGGTGAAACAGAAACATTTTACACTTCTGAAACTCATAAAATATTATGGCATGCCATAAGCTTAAAGTCCAACAAGAAGCCAATTAAGAGAAACACATTAACCAAATCTTAATGTAAGAAGAGAACAATTAAATTTATTTGTCCAAGGTATTTCTTTAAGACAGAGCCTAATTAAAATTTAGTAAAACATAATCTGGATTAATGAATGTTAACTGAACCCCAATTTTTCTCCATTCGGGGGAAAAAACTATTTCTCAAAGCAAAAAATAAACTGATCATAAGTAAAACCTCTAAAAAATACTTTGCTGGAGAAGGGAAATAACTATTAAACTTTATTACCCAAATTCTTTTAAATTTTAGATGTCACCTGATCATAAAAAATATATAATGCTGAATGGAGGAACCAGAAAATGTGGGAGTTTTAGTATTAGTTTGATAAACTTTTCTTCTCTAAGCTCGATTTTCTCATCTGTAAAACAAAGTTACTGATTTAGATGAATTTTTAAAACAGGTTCAGCTCCAAATATTTACATTTTAAAACTTCTGTCTCAAGAAAAATACAGCTCACATTTCCATGCTCTCTTCCCCCCCCCATTATATTGCACAATTACACTCATACCAATGCCTAAATATTTTAGAGGCTAGGAATGGTATCTAAAATATATACAATTTGGTAAATACTGTCACACTCAACATTAATTTAAAATGTGAGGAATTTAGTTATGTTAATAGTTGAATCAGTTGGGGCAAGTTTTATTTTTTGATAAAGAGGACATTAACTGTCAGATTAGCTATTAGAACAGACTACCAAATGAAGCCAATTTCAGTGGAGTTCAGTAAAAACTGAAGTAAATGTACTTAATCTAAAATCCTAGGATTTCTCAAATTTCAGAACTGTCCACCAACCTTTTCTTGTTAATAGATGGAACATGGACACAAAAATGTCTACTTGCTTTATGAACTAATTTTTGGTTCAATCACACAGACGAATGTTTTCAAATGTTCTTAGTTGAAGACTCCTTGGTATATGTAAGAAACATGGGCAGACTAAAAATAAATACCTTAAGAATTTCCATTTCATACCACACTTGGTTTGGGAAAACTGCCATATTAAGTAAAAATAGTTCTTCTGAACATTTTAACAATACAGGTTTCAGGGTTCTATAACTGACATGAGAAATGAAATGCTACCTATATTTAGTCAGAAAATAAAAGAAAAAAAGGAAATCAGTACTATTCTCCTGAAATCAATTTATTCTCTGGTTGTCACAATTTAATGTTTTATGACTTAATTTTGTGTGTCTTCGGTAGCCACACTGAAAAACTAGTTCTAACACAACTGTAGTTTTCTACATATATTCCAAGGAGGGTTCAAGATATCTGAGACTAGTATTTATTCTAAACAGGAAATCAGTAAATCTAACCTATTTTAAAAGGCATATCATCTCAAGACAAAAATTTCTATTAAGTCCCAAATGAAGTCTGATTAAACTTAAATGACAAAAGTTCAATAGTTTTTAACCACAGGCATGGAAATTAAAAGCTCTATATTTATTTTAAGCTTAAAAGAACTGTGTTTTAGGCTTAAAAGAATCACAGTCCAAAATACAGGCTTTAAAGACACTGGAGTGTTTTTACTTTTGGTGCTGTGTGAAATTTACATATGTTCACCTAAATTGCTTAACCTCTCTATAGTTTAATTTCCTCACACTGCCTATGAAAATAATGATATCATGGCCTACTTCATGGCCATGATCAAATCAGTTGATGAACTAGATTTATAAGACATAAAACCTTTATTCAAGTATAAAGTTGTTTAACTTTTCATTTGAATGTGTACTTAATATTAGTACTTAATAATTTTCTGTAAGTTAAGAGCTAAAGTATTAAAATTAATGAAATGTTTTAGAATCTTTAATTACAATGGACTAAACAACCACAATAGTTTCCAAGAACTGAAGTAGCTATTATCAAAGCAGTCCCTCTAAATAAGACCAAGTCATATTAGCTTCACAATCTACTGTGGAACAGAGTGGTTCTATTAATTCAACAAAGGAACATATGTAAGTTATAAACTATAAGTAAAACACCATAAAACATTTATAACAGCTTCCCTCCTATTCTACCTCAGAATAATGGCTGTAAGGTCATAAGCACTGTACTTTACAGATGAACAGATACTATGTGTGAATCAGAAATAGGAAAACTGCAATTCTAATACCAACAATTTCTAGAGATAACACATACCTGCAAATCTAACAATTATATATTAAAATATATATTTTAAATCTCTAAAATAATTTTTCTAGGCTTATTAAAAGTATTAAAATAAAGAAAGCTTATGGGCTATGTTTAACAGGAAAACATCAACAGTACCACAGCAACGCCAGGGGTACATAATGGGGGGAAGGACAAGAACTAAGGAGAGGTTTGTGAGGGTGTGTTTATTGGTTATCTTTCTCTTGGGAACAACGATATTATCTAAAATTGAGAATGTTGATGAACTGCTGACTTTGGGTGTTATACATGATGTCTAATGAATGGAGGTGGCTGAAGGATGCACTGACTGAGAAGTACACTGGCAAAAGATGTGCATACATATGACGAAATATAGTGCTGTTACAAAAAAAGGAACAAAATTGTGAGACATGCAACATTTGTGAATAAACCTGTGGGACATGTGGCGAGGTTAAACAGCCAGAAACAAAAGAGCAAATATTTTATGGTCTCATTTAGAAAATGCTTATAAGAAAACAGGAACCTACATTATAAGTAGGCTTACAACAGTCACATTTAGTTCAGAGTGGTAATTGTAATTTCTGGATTTTGAGAGGCTGTTTTATAGATGTATAACTTGGTATTTAGAGATAAGAACACCACCAATCAGGTCGAGATTAAGGTAAAGAAGACATTGTCTATATTTTAGAACCTCATCTCTTCTTTGAAACCAAAGGAAGAAAGGTTTCTTTTGTCCAGATCCTAAATTCTTAGTAGCACGTAATCTAACTCAACCTGTCTGGATAGCCCATTTAAACAACTGAAACACAGGGAGCCCAGAACAACAATAAAGGACTTGAATCCTGTACAGTTTAATGTAATGCCTGGATACATCCCAGAGTATATTAAGCAGATAATCAAAAAGTACTGGCAAAGTTCCTCGAGGGATGGGGGAAAAATACAGAACTTTACCATCAGGGGGAATCCCCTGATACTGTGTCAAGCATTAGGGACACCCAAATCAATAGGCCAGTGGGGCTTGCTCTTGTGAAGCTTACGTATGTAATAAGCAGCTTAGCCTACTTACAGGTATGCCTGAGTCACTTCCAGAGGACCTCTTTTGTGGCTCAGATGTGGCCTCCCTCTCTCTAAGCCCAACTCAGCAAGTAAAATCATTGCCCTTCCCCCTGCATGGGACATGACACGCAGGGGTGAAAGTTTTCCAGGGAGTAAAGGGGATGACTCCCAGGGATGAGCTTGGCTGTGGCAATATAGTATCAATAATGCCATCCTGACCAAAAAGGGAAAAAGAAATATAAAAATAAGGTATCAGTGGCTGAGAGAGTTCAAATACAGACTAGAAGCCACTCTAGAGGTCACTCTTATGCAAGCTTCAGTTAGTCACTGCTACCTATCATAACTTGCCAAACTCCAACCAAAACCATTTCTGCCAATCCTAACGAACACCTAGAGCAATAGATAAGATTCTACTCTAAAAGTTCCATGCATTAGGGTAACTTTCCTGAAACCTTCAACTGCCAGATGGGTCCCTGGACCAGATAAGCCCTGAAATGCAGAGGGGCCAATCTTTCCAGAACATCAACTAGTTCCATCCCCCTATTCCATATGATTGACAGCCCTTTCTAACATGAAAAAGCTAGAACGGGCATGGACCAAACACCCCTAAAGCGTGGGAGAAAGACCAAAGGTGACAGTGGAGCTATATAGAGAAGGTAGGATTTAACAAACAAGTATGATTGCTGAATCATTATATTGATATTTCTTTTAGTCTCTAGTATCTTATTACAATAATACCTAAGAAGTTTCTAATTAAAAAGTTCCTCTAACATATTCAACATTTAGGTTTTGAAAATACACCCACAGTCTTACAGTTTCTTCCTAGAAATTTAATGTGAACTACCACTAGTCAGGCACTACACCCTAAATACTTCAGTATATAATTTCATTGAATCCTAAAAATAATTCTATACGGTAAATATAATTACCTTTTTATGCTTTCACAGATAGCAAAACTTAGAGTATGGAATATGCACCAAGTCAAGACCTAGTAAGGTAGAAACAGCAGGATCAGAATTTGAGTCCATCTGCTTGACTTTAATCCAATCTTAGCCTCTAGGCTATATTACTTCTCACTAGATATAATCTGTAATCTCATGAAAAGTGAAACCATTTTAAGAAATTCAAGACGCCAAACAATACTCTTATTCCTAACAAAAGTCTCACTCTTCTGCCACAAAAGGGAAATTAGGGATGGGAAGTTAGGTAAGACTTCTTAGTCAGCTGGAGGTCTTTTTGATCAGAAAGGCCCTGATCACACGTACAGTACCAGTACTTGACAGTATCCTTCAAACCTAAGCCTTAAAATCAGCCTTAAAATCCTAAGCAGAGAAAAAAAATAGGCATTGTGCTGTAAGGCGAACCACTAAACTGCTGTTTAGTTTTAAGGCTGATGTGTCAAAGTCTTTGTGTCTTATCTTATTACAGGAATGAATAAATTCATCTTTAAGAAAGAGGGTTCAAAATTCCTTCAGAAGTCCATTTTCTCCATCTCTATTACCACTACCCTAGTTCAAGCCACTATATGCTGCCTACTGCAAGACACTCCAAATTGGTCTCCCTTTTTCTATTCTTGCATATGCAAGAACCTACAACAGTTGGTTTGGCATAGGCACCATGGCATTTCAAGATCTGGGTCAAAAATCGTGAGAGAGGAGATACAAGAAGCAAAGAGAGAAAGAGCAGTCAGTGAGGGAGATAAAAACCAGAGAGAGGTAGATGTTGCAAGTTAACTGAGATAAATGGTTCAAGTAAGAAAGTAATCAACTATTTCAAATGCTACTGATAAAGACAGGATGAGAATTATTTTTCGGATTTAAATTTCCAAGATGGAGGTTAGTTACTCAGTAACCTTGACAACAGCTTTCGTGGAATGGTAGAAATGAAAGAAAAAAAATAAAAGATTGGGTTCACAAGAGAATAGTAAGTGAGGGACTGGAGACAGAGTATAAACATTTTTTTCAAGAAAGCAAGCAGAGAAATTGGAAATAGCTGAAGGAAAATATGGAGTTGAGAGAAATCTTTTAGAAGATAGGAAAAACTATGGAATAGAGGGGGAAAACTGATAAAGCAAGACAGAGGGAGGAGTTTTATGGAAGTTATCACCTTGAGTAGATGTTTATCACCAGACACTGGCCAAGATTATCAATAGTAATAGAAAGAAGACGGTAAGTGGTATAGATTCAGGCAGGATGGACAGACATAGGGGTGAGAGCTTATGGAAGTTCTTGATTCTTTCTGTTTTCTAAGCAAAATGAGGAATGAGGTCATTAGTTGAGTTATGACAGGGAAAGGAGGAGGTGTTGGAGGTTTGAGGAGGGAGGGAAAGGTGTGAAATAGTCTACTAAGAAAACAGGAGAGTGAATAAATTACAGAATACATGAGAATTGTGAAGAACCACTAAGAACCCACTGGAGGTTAGTGTTCATCACTGTGTTCTTCTCCAGGTGCATGAAGCTACTGGGACACAGGAACAGTACAGGCAAAGTTATATTTAACCAAGGCTGGTGGTTTTTCCAGCTGAGTATAATGAAGTATGAGAGCAGAAAGAGGATTAAACGCAGAAGCAAAGGAGTCATTCTATTGATGGGTAAGAAAAGAAATGTGGGCATCTCTTACAATTTGCCTACTAAGTTCTAGCCATACTGGTCTTAGTGCTTCTCTAGCACATCAAGTCAGTTCTCAACATGAGGCCTTTCCATCTGCTGTTTCTTTTCAATGATCTTCCCCCAAATCTTCAAATGGCTTGTTTCTTCTTGCCATTAACATTTCTGCTTAACTATTCTTCTTCAGGGAGGCCTTCCCTGAATACCCATGATCTGAATTGTGTTCTTACTTGCTTATTTCTGTTCCCAACCCTCCTAAAGGAAGCAACTTGAGTGGAGGAATCTTTTATATTCTGTTTATCACCCTGTACCTAAAATGGTGACACACAGAAACAGACAAATCACAAAAAATATACTAATTCCTTTGGTAATTTTAGTTTTATGAAAACATCATTTTCCTTAAAAGGACCTCATCTTGTCTGAGAGGATCAAGACCAGCAATTAGAATTTTAATTTTAAAAGTGGGTTACTTCAAGTATCACAAAAACATAAATACTTAAGATATAAAAATATACGTTTATTCTCCTTGGTGTTTTTTTTTCCCCCTTGATGTTTTGATGCAAGACAAAGGCTTTTAACTTTGAGTTTACGATGACTAATTGGATTTTCACACAGTCTTTCTGCATAAACAATATCTACAATACATTTTTTAAGATTTCCAGTTTTAATTTGTTTAATTAAACATGATTTAAAGGTGCTTAAACAGCAGAATCTCTCTGAATTTTTACAAATGTTTTCCAGCTTTTTTCAGTTAGCTCATTTTGACAAACAATGCTGGTTGATTCCCTAACAACCTTTTCTACCTTGCAACCACCATGGTTTTTCAGATAGTTAACCTTTCCCACATGATTCAAGAGTGAAAGCCCATCAGTCAAAGCCCATATGTTAATCCCATACCTTGAGTTATGGAAGGGCATTTGAACCAACCCTGGCCAAAAAGATATGAGAGAAAATCTGATGGCAAGGATTTTAGGAAAGACTTCAGAACGAAGGGAAGAAGGAAATGAAGAATGGAAGAGAAGAAAAAAAAATGACAGGAAATGAAAGGAAGAAAGGAAAGAAGGAAGAGACAGCTCCTCTTTTACCACTATATGCTGTTTATCAGACTACATCATCTAGAGCTACTGAGGTCTTCTTATAACCTTGAGGAAAGCTAATGTGAAAATAAGCTGACACCCTAACAATGGCTGAAGAGAAAGAGGGAAAGAATCTGGCCCTGATGTTAGTCATACGATGCTGCATTAACCAATACAAATGCTACTATTCCTCCAGACATACATGAGAAAATGAATTTTTCTTATTGTTTAGTCAACTGAACCAAAAGATTTTAAAACTTTAGGCTTATCCACAGCTAGCCCCTCAGTAATTTTAAAAAATGTTTTAATGTAAAATCTTGCCAAAGCATCATTCTATTACTCATTAAAAGAACAATTCTGTCTTTCCACACTCTTATTTCATTTGCTTTGATCATACTTTAAACTACAATATACATTAACAGTAGGCATAAATACAACTAATTCTTCTCAGGCATATAACTACTGGTGGTAGTGGTGTGTATGTGGGGGTGAGGGGAGGAGTACAAGAGTAAATTGGAGAGTAATTTACAAGCTGTGAGTCTGCAGCATTGAAAGCAATGGTTTGAAAAAGCAGCTCAGTTAAATGGAAGTTTGAGAAGGGTGTTTGTCACAAATTCATTTCTGAATCTAGCAAACAGATTCCGTATATAACAAACAGTTGTGTTATTAGGGAGAGAGAAAGAAGCTAAAAAATCCTACAAAAACTCAAGAAAGATACATACTTCCAGAAAAAATAAAATAAAATGAGAGTAAACCCAGAGACAAAAAATAAGAGGTCTGGGTGTCTCAACTCTAACCAAGACCATAGCGATGAAAAAGCACATAAACTAAAAAGAACCCTCACCCAAGTGACAGGTGTTGTTTCATTGTTACAGAATTGAGAATATTAACAAAATTCTGCAATACAAAATTTTCAGGTAATACAGACGAAATTTATTGCTTGCTTTATTTGCCTAATAGCCAAGTTCCACTTAGTATCTGTCATATAAAGAATAACTATTAACAGCCTACCATTTATAAAGGACACTCCTATTCTGTTAGGACACAGTAACTAAATATGCAAGTTATTTCAAATAGAACTTTACGAAGATTTTGAAGCAAGTATTCATATTAAAACAGCCAAAGATCCTTGATACTAACAATCACAGGCCCCTGTCTAACCCTAACTTCCTTTCAAAAATATTTATTGTGTACTTTATGTCAGACAGTAAACAAAAACGGCTGTGAGAAATGCCCATAAGAAACACAGAACCAGAGATTATTTCTGGAATAAAGACTCCATTTGTAAACATCCCAGAGTAACAAAGCACATTTTTGAATTGTTCTCCAAGAAATTTTAAAGCACTAACTAACACAAGGTCACGAATGGCAATAATATCCAAATCTTTAGTAGTGATACCCATTTACTAAGGAATATATTTAATGTTTATTAAACATAATTTATATTTAAGACCACTACTTTCCAACATCATCATCATTTCCTGCTTAATCTACCATAACAGCTTCATAACTAGTCTCCTCCCTTCCTCTTGACTGCTTTATAATTTATTCTACGACTGCAATTGTTATGATCTCTTTAAAACATAAAATCATCTCTTCTGCATAAAACTTGTCAATAGTTTCCCATTGTCCTTAAAATTCAAAATCCTAAACATGACCTTCAAGGCTTTGAACAATCTCACCTTTGTTTCCTTAACTATCAGTTCTCACCTATCTAGTTCACACTTCCCTTTCAGTACTTTGCGTCATATTCTTTCCTTTAAAGGCCTATAAACCTTCCCAATTCCCCAATACCAGAATGACCATGTAAGTTATCAACCCAACAGGATGCTCTGGAAAATGAAAGGGGTGCTTATAAGTACGGGAAAACAACAGATGCAAACCAAAACTAAATTATCCTCTCACTATCCTTTCCCACTTTTTCCTTTTTGGCATTTAACACTATTTTAAATTAAACACTTACTTTGTTTAATGTCTCATTAAGCCAGGAGACAGGACCCAGATAGAGTATGCTTTGTTGATCACTATTTACTAAAAATTTAGCACACAAAAGATCAACAAATGAATGAATGTAAGGGTAAAATTTTGTCTTCAAGAGGATAACAGAACATGAAGGTGCTTTGCCACCTAGTCAACTAACTAAATAAAATAAGCTCATTCACCCTCAATAAATGGGATTCTTATCAGTAAAACATATCAACATTCAGGCATTATAAAACAATTTTGTGCTATGAATGTAGTGTTCTGTCTTTGGAGCATGAAGATTATTTCTGATTTTATGGCCAAAAAAGGCACTTAAGCTGACCTTTAAAGGAATGATTCAACTTGGAGAAAAGAAGACTGAGAGAAAAGCCACTGTGGATATTGCAAGCATTACCCAAGATATTGAGATGTTAAGGTACCACATATGATTAGAAGGTAAACAGTATATTTGGGCTGGGATGCACTGAAAAATATTTACCATCCCTAATTAATGTCAGTATCAGCCTCAAGATGTTGTGAGTCAAAATAATGTTTTTACTAATTCTTGCAAAGAAGGTAAGCCTACTTATGATTATGCCTAAGAGTTACCCCCAGAGAACCTCTTATTATTATTATTTTTAACATGGGCAGGCACCAGGAATTGAACCCACGTCTCTGGGATGGCAGGTGAGAATTCTGCCACTAAGCCACCGTCACACTGCCCAGAGAACTCTTTTGTTGCTCAGATATGGCCTCTTTCTCTAAGCCAACTCCGCAAGTGAACACACTGCCTTCCCCCACTATGTGGGACAGGACTCCCCAGTATATACATCTGCCTGGCAACATGGGACATTACTCCTGGGGATGAGCCTGGCCCTGGCACTGTGGAAATGAGAAAGCCTTCTTGACCAAAAGGGGGAAGAGAGAAATGAGATACCTTATATACAAACAGGTAGGAGGCCAATTTGGGCCCACTATCTTAGTTTCTCAAATCTCTCTGACATTTTTTTCCCTCAGAAGTTCTTTAAAAATGCATGACACTTTAAAGAAAAAAAAATACCATTGTCAGAAAGGGCATCTGAAATACTGTAGCTGCAATATATATGACAACAACAACATAAAGAGGAGTAAGTAAAAACTACATGGTATCAAGGTTCCCAAATTCTACTTAAAGAGGAAAATTAAAATAAAAGTAAATTATGAAAATAATCTGTACAGCAATCACTAAAAAACTATACAACGTAATATACTGAAAAACAGTAAGTTAAAATAATACACTAAAAAACAGTCAAAGATTTCAAAAGATAGGAAGAAGAATCAGAAGAACGAAAAGCAAAAGGAACAGGAAATGAAAAATCAAATGACTGATAAACCCAAATAACAATTACATTAAGTGTAAATGGGTCAAACACCAAATAAAAGGCAGATATTGTGAAAATAAATTACAAAAGATTATCCACATGAAGCACACTTTAATAATTAAAGAGGTAAGTGGGCAAAAGGATGGAAAAAAATATACCATGCAAAAACTAAATGAAAGAAGCCTGGACTGATTATTTAAAAGCAGGAAAAAAAGTGGAATGAGAGGAAAGAATTTAAAAACAACCACAAAAGAAGAGAAATGTTACAAGATAAAAGGGCCCAATTCACCAAAAAGACAAAACAACATTAAATGTGTATGCACTCAAAACAGAGCTTCAAGGGAAATAACCAAACAACACTTCAAAATAAAAAAATAAAAATTTGACAGGACCTAAAAAGAGAATTCAACAAATCCCCAATTTCATTTGGAGATTTCAATACTCCTTGCTGAGTAATAGAACAAGTGGACAAAAAGTCAACGAAGAGATAGAAGAAAACCAATCAACTGGATCCGACTGACATTTACAGAACACCATCACCAAATAACAGTACATTAAAAACTCTTTTTGAATAAGGTCAAAACATTGAACAAAATAAATCTGGGCAGGTGACAGTGGCTCAGTGGCCGAGTTTTTGCCTGCCATGCTATAGAACCAGGTTCGATTCCCACTGTCTGCCCATGTAAAAAAAAATAATAATAAAATGAATCACTCAATAAATAAATCATGTGACAGGTCATAAAACAATCAAATCTGAAAGAAATGAACTCATACAAAATATTTCTTCTCACAAAATGGAATTATACTAAAAATCAATATGAGACAGTTAACTGGAAAATCTCCAAATAGGAGAAAATTAAACCACACTTCTAAATTAACCATGGGTCAAAGAGATGATACCAAGGGAAATTAGGAAATATTTTTAACTCATTAAAATGAAAATGAAACATAACTTGTGGGATGTAGCTAAGATAGGGTGCAAAGGGAAATTTATAGCTTTAAGTGTTTACAGTTGAAAACAAGAAAGCTCTCAAGTCAAAACATCTACGTTAAGGTCTAAAAAATCTACAAAATAAGGGCAAAATAAATTTAATGCAAATAAGAGAGAAATAACGAAGAGGAAAAAAGCAACAGAACAAAACAAAAATTAGAAAGAAAAAAACAGGTGAAAAAATTTGATCCTCTAAAAAACCAGAGGGAAGTACCTGAAACTGCAGAGCTGTGTTCAAGTAGCCATGTTTCCTGAAGATGACTATATAATGATAGAGTGTTTGTAATGGGACTGTGCAATTGTGAAAACCTTGTGTCTGATGCTCCTTTTATCTATGGTATGGACAGATGAGTAAAAAATAGGGATAAGAAATAAACAAATAATAAGGGGAACAAAGGTTAAAATAAATTGAGTAGATTGGAAAAAAAAACTATACTAGGGCAAGACACTGTCATGATGGCCCAGCTTTGACAAAGCAAAGTTGACAGCAAAAGAAATTATCTTGGAAATAGCCTTTTTCCTCCTTCTATTGAAAACTAAAATACAGTTTTTTTAAAAATAAAAAAACACACTAAAAATGACGTGTCTCTAGGCAGACAGAGGGAAAGAAAAGAAGTCATAAGTTACCAATATCAGGAATAAAAGGGGTACTACCAATACAGAGTTCAGAGACATTAAAGTCATATCTAAACAATTCCAAGCATTATAAATTTGACAACTTATATGGAACGAACCTGTTCCTCAAAATCTTCAGATTACTAAAACTTAACACAGGAATGAACAGATAATGTAAACAGTCTTGTATCTATAGAAAACAATTCAGTTAAAAAAAACATCCAGGCCCAGATAGTTTCACCATGACATTTATTGCTATTTTAAATTAAAACAGAAACAAAATAGAACAAAAGGGAATAATATTCAAGCCATTTTGATGAGGACAGCATTACTCTGAATCCAAAACCAAATCAACGTAAAAAAAAAAAAAGAAAAAAGCCTAAAGACCTACATTCTTCATGAATAAATATGCAAATCCTCAAAATATATTAGCAAATCAAGTTCAACAAAATACCCAAAAATTAATATACCATGAACAAATGAGTTTTACCCTGAGAATACAAGGCTGAATCAATGTTCAAAATCCAACGAATAAAAACAACCATAACAGAAGAAAGTCACTTTAAAAATAAAAATTAATTCTCTGGGAATGGTTCTAAGAGAATAAAACAAAGTGAAAAAACATTAAGAAAATCTACTAAATCTTAGTAAGAAAAGCAAGAGTCTAATGCACATGCGCCACAACTGCTCTTTCCCTACCTGTGCCAGCTAAGAATAATGTAAGTTTCAACTCCAGGAGTTCCCTCTTCTCCCTGTACCAAAAAAAGGCTATGGTATCTCACTGAGACAGGAGGGCTAGCAACATTTCTCAAGACCTCCCAGCACAGTGCTACAGAGACCAAATTTCAGGTGAATAAGACCAAAAAGCCAGAAACTCCCTTTCTCCACCAAGCCTCAATCACACAGCAAAGTCTCTACCTGGGGAGTTATAAGCCTAGAATAATGGGGTCCTCTTCACCCTAAACCCAGCTAACTAACAGGGTGAAGGTTCCACACACACAGAAGTAAACCAAAAAGACCAGAGGCTACCAACTCTCTACAGGACTCAGAGGAGTACAGATATATAAATAACCAATAGCACATGAAAAGATGTTTAATATCTTTAGTCATTAGCAAAATGCAAAGCTAAACCACAACAAGATACCAAGTGACACCCAGTAGGACAACTACTATTTTAAAAAAAGGCTTTCCATGTGGGAGACCCAGGCTCGTTTCTAAGATCACGCATCCAAAAAAAAAAAGGAAAGTAAGTGTTGGTAAGGATGGAAAAACTGGATTGTGTATTGCTGGTGGGAACATAAAATGGTGAAGCCCCTGTGGAAAACAGTTTGACAGTTCTTAGAAAAGTTAAATCCAGAATTATATGATCTGGTAATTCCACTTTTAGGTATATACCACAAGGAAATGAAAGCAGGGATTCAGATATTTGCTTACAATGTTCATGGCAGCACTATTAACAATTGATAGAAACAACCCAAGGGTTGTCAACAGATAAGGACATGAACAAAATGTGATACAAACATACAATGAGCTATTATTCAGTCATAAAAGGAATGAAGTTCTGGTACAAACTACAACACAGATGAACCTACAGTGAAATCAGCCAGACACAAAAGGACAAGTAATGTATTTATACTTACATGAAACCCACAGATAGAAACAGTAAACTGAAGCTTATCAGGATCCGGTAACTCCAGAAGGGGAGTTACTGCTTAACAAGTACAGAATTTATATTCTGGGTGTTGAAAAAGTTGGGGTAATGCATGGTGATGGTAACACAACAATGTAAATGCAATCAACACCATTAAATGGTTAAAATACAAACTTTATGTTATATATATGTTATCATAATAAAAATAAATGGTCCTACAAAGGGATCCATATTTAGTTGGATCAGACTGTACTGTGATTAAGTATAAGATAACAGTGATCACCAGCAATTACTAGAGACTAACACATGGATATGATGGCAAAAGAGGCAGTCAGTTTAGCAGAAAGCTCAGGGAAAGGGACAGAGATAGTTCTGCTAAAGCCACTGTCAAGCCAGAGTGACTGTGCAGAGGCCCACAACTGTACCCTCATAGGATGTTTTACACTGCAGGAGACAGAAGTCACTAGAACAGCAACCACCTCATTAAATGAACAAAATAACAACAAGACCTAGAATAGATGGGATTAATGTCCGAAGTTCTAAAATATATTATCTAAAAGAAATAGTTTACTGGAAAAAATAATTATAAGACATGCAAAAACACATAACACAGTGATCTATACCATACAAAGGGAAAAAACACACAGAAGAAACTGTAATGATGAGAAACTTAAGGACTTCAAAGCAGTCATGATGAATATTAAAGAAGAATTTAAGAGAACCATGTTTAAAGAAGTAAAGAAGGATAGGATGGATTCTCATCAAAACAAGAATATTTAAAATAGCTATAAGAATCAAATGTATATTGGAGAAATGAGCAACAAAAAATGAGAAGTTCATGAAACAGGTTCAACATTATATATGAAATATGAAAAGAAAAAAGCAACAAAATTGAAGATAGACTGATACAGATTATACAATATAAAAACAGAGAAAACTAAATGAAGAAAAATCAAAGAAATATGGGATATGATTAAGCACACCTATCTATGTGTAATGGATGTATGAAAAGGAGAGAGGAGCGACAGGAAGAGAGAAATATTTGAAGAAATAACACCTGAAAATGTCCCAGATTTGATGAAAATCACTAACCTACACAAGTAAGCGCAATCAACTAGTATGAACCCACAAAACTATGTTAAGACACATCATAATAAAAAATGCTGAGAGCTAAAGACACACAGAAATTACTAAAAGCAGCAAAAGAAAAACAAATTGTCATGTACGAGCAATCCCCCAATAAGAATCACAGCTGACTTCTGGTTAGAAACAACAGAGGCCAAAAGACAGTAGGATGGCATATTGGAACTACTAAAAGAAAAAAAAAAACTGTTAATGGAGATTTTACTTTCAGCAAAATCATCTTTTAAAAATTAAGGCACCCACCAGAATGGCCATTATCAACAAAACAGAAAATGACAAGTGCTGGAGAGGATGCGGTGAAAGAGACACACTTATCCACTGTTGGTGGGAATGTCAAAGGGTGCAACCACTGTGGAAGGCAGTTTGGCGGTTCCTCAAAAAGCTGAATATAGAATTGCCATACGACCCAGCAATACCATTGCTGGCAATCTACTCAAAGGACTTAAGGGCAAAAACTCAAACGGACATTTGCACACCAATGTTTATAGCAGCGTTATTTACAATTGTAAAGAGATGGAAACAGCCAAAATGTCCACCAACAGACGAGTGGCTAAACAAACTGTGGTATATACATACGATGGAATATTATGCAGTTTTAAGACAGGATAAACTTATGAAGCATGTAATAACATGGATGGACCTAGAAAACATTATGCTGAGTGAGTCTAGCCAAAAACTAAAAAGACAAATACTGTATGGTCCCAATGATGTGAATCGACATTCGAGAATAAACTTGGAATATGTCATTGGTAACAGAGTCCAGCAGGAGTTAGAAACAGGGTAAGAAAATGGGTAATTGGAGCTGAAGGAATACAGACTGTGCAACAGGACTAGATACAAAAACTCAAAAATGGACAGCACAATAATACCTAATTGTAAAGTAATCATGTTAAAACACTGAATGAAGCTGCATCTGAGCTATAGATTTTTGTTTTGTTTTGTTTTTTACTATTATTATTTTTATTTTTTTCTATATTAACATTCTATATCTTTTTCGGTTGTGTTGCTAGTTCTTCTAAACCGATGCAAATGTACTAAGAAACGATGATCATGCATCTATGTGATGATGTTGAGAATTACTGATTGCATATGTAGAATGGTATGATTTCTAAATGTTGGGTTAATTTCTTTTTTTCCGTTAATTAATAAAAAAATAAAAACTAAAAAATATAAAAATAAATTAAGGCAATATAAAGACACTCACAAGTAAACAAAAATTGACAGAATTGTAATAAAGGAAGTTCTACAGGCTGAAAGTAAAGTAATACCAGTAACTAATTCAAATCCACATAAAAAACAATACTAGCAAAGATAATTATGTACTTAAAAAAGATGTTTTAAGTACATGTGTTTTCTCCTTTTTACTGTTAGGTAAAAAGCAAATAATTGTATTACTGGGCCTTTAACCACAACAACAAAAAAGGTAACACATTTGAAAACAGGACAAAGGAAGCGGAAGAGAGCCAAGCTGTAGAAGAGGTAAGAAATAACAGTGTGTTAGTGTGCCTGAGGTGCTATCTCAAGTACTACACAAGAGGCTGGCTTAAACAATGGGAATTTATTGGCCCACAGCTTTGAGGCTAGAACAAGTTCAAACTCAAGATATTAGCAAGGCTTGTTCTCTTTCCTAAGACAGTAGTGTTTTGGTACTGGCTCCCTACACTCCTTCAGGTTCCTTGGCTTTCCCATCACGTGGAAGCATCCTCTCCTTTCTGGCTTCTGTGACTTCCAGGCTCTTTTTATAAAGTCTTCAGTAATTCACATTAAAGCCCATCCTCGCTTCAATGACCACACCTTAAAAAGTACTATTTACAATAGTTCATATTCACAGAGATACAGGTTAAGATTGAGAACATGTGTTTGTAGGAGCACATGTTTCAACATACCGTATACATCATGGTAACGCTCATCCATGGGAACAAATGGGAAGAACTATAACTGTTAAAAACAATAAATTTAATACAACAAACTATAAATGCATATTTTCTCTTTCTTCTTTCAGTTTCCTTAAACGATACAATATCAAATAATAATATGAGAGCATTGTTTGGTTTCTGAAATATATATATATATATATATACACATATATACAATATATATATACAACAAGAGTAGTACCATAAAGGGAAAAGGTGAATAGAGGTATATTAGGAGTAGTATTTATCTCAATGGAGTAAATATTAGAATTAAGCCAGGAGCAAATTCTGATAAGTTAAGATGTATATGGTATATATGGGATATATGTGTGAAGATTTGCCAATAAAAATATTTTTAAAAAGATACATATGTTAGCCCCGATGACAACTAAGAGACTATTTCAAAACAATACAGTGAATATATCATTAAAGGAATTAAAACATCACATTAAAGGAAAAGAAATAATTGAAAACAAGAAAGCAATAAAAAGTAACAAAAGAATAAAAAAAGAAATGAGACATAAAAAACAAACAGTAAAATGCAGACATAAACAGAACTATATCAATAACAAAAATAAAAGTGAATAGATAAAACATTCCAATCAAAAGGCAGTGACCGTCAGACTGGTTAAAAAGAAGAGTTCCAGCTATATGCTGTCTAGAGGATTTACACTTGAAAGAGTTAGGTTAAAAGTAAATGAATGGAAAAAGACACATCATTAGCAACCCTAAGGTGAAGTGGCTATACTAACAGACAAAATAAGACTTGAAGACAATTACTAAATACAGACATTTTTTCATGGTAAATGGGTTAATCTGTAAGGAAAATGCAATAATTATAAATATGTATGCACCTAATAGCAGAGTCTCAAAAGGAAAAGCTAACAAATTAAACATAGCAAATAGACAATTAAAAAATAATAGCTGTATATTTCAATACTCTATTTTCAGTATTGAGTAGAACTAAGCAGAAGGTCAATAAGGAAATAAGGGACTAGAACAATATTATAAGCTAATTAGAGCTAACAGATATCTCTAATACATTCTACCCCAATACATCTTCTTCATTATTAATAGCAGAAAAACAATAATGAAAATTAACAAAACCCAAAGTATGCTATTTGAGAAGATCAATAAAACTGACAATGCTTTAGCTAAAATAACCAAGAAAAAAGTTTAAGAATCAAATTACCAAAATTGAGAATGAAAGAGTATGTATAACTATCAAGTTTTCAGATGTAAAAAAGAGTATAAAGGAATACTATGAATAATCATATGCTGACAAATAACTAGATATACAGGACAAATTCTTAGATATATACAAGCTAGCAAAACTGACCAAAAAAAAAAAGGAAATCTGAATAGACCTACAACAAGCAAAGAGATCGAATCAGTAATTTAAATTACTAATTAATTAATTAGTAATTTCCCCACACAAAAAGCCCAGGCCCAGATGGTATCACCACTGAATTCTCAAACATTTAAGGAAGAATTAATATTAATGGTTCACACATTCTTCCAAAATAAAGGAGATGGAACACTCCCCACCTGATTCTATAAGTAGTACTGCCCTAATAATAAAACCACCCTGATAATAAAACCAGAAGTAGATACCAAAAAAGAAAATCAGAGACTAACATATTTTATGAAAACATGCAAAAGCCCTTAACAAAATACTAGAAACTGAATACAGCACAAAGTGAAAAGGATTATACACCAAGACCAAGTGAAATTTAACCCAGAAATGAAAAATTAGTTCAACAGAGAAAAGTCCAACAACATAATATACCATAGTAATAGAATAATGAAAAAATACCACATGATCATCTCAATATCAATACAGGAAAAAAAAACAACAAAATCTAATAGCCCCTTAATGAGAAAAGATTCAAAACTTGCAATACAAGGAAAATTCGTCAACCTGAAAAAAGATAATCTATGAAAATACACAGAAAACATCATATCTAATGGTGAAACACTGAATGCTTTCCCCCAAAGATTAGGAATAAGACAAGGTGACTTTTACTCAACATTATATTGAAGGTTCTAGCCAGGACAATCAGCAAAGAAAATGAAATAAAAAGCATCCAGATTAGAAAAACAGAAGTAAAACTATCTCTATTTGCAGATGACATGATCATGTATAAAGAAAATCTTAAAGAAGTCACTAAAAACTATCAGAATTAATAAACTAATTCAGTAAAACCACAGGGTCCAAGACAAATAAAAAATGTTATCATATCTATACACAAATGAAGAGAATTTCATTTGCAATAGCAACAAAGAGAATAAAACACCTAAGAATAAGTTTAGTAGATGAAGTGCAAAAATTACACTCTGAAATCTACAAAAATACTGTTTAAAAAAATTCAAGGACTAAATACACGGAAAGATATCCATCTTCGGGATCAGAAGTCTTTTAAGACAACAATAGTTCCCAAATTAATTTACAGAGTCAACACAATTCTTACCCAAATTCCACCTGGCATCTTTTTAGGAATCAAGAAAGTGATCTTAAAATTCATATGGAAACCTGAGGACATTCAGAATAGTCAATACAATCTTGTAAAAGAACAAAGCTGGAAGACTCACACTTCCTAGTTTCAAAATTTCACACTGTAATCAAGAGTGTGTTCCTTGTATGGAGCTAGACATATTGTTCAGAACAATGGAATAAAACCTGAGAGTCCAGAATTAAGCCCTCACGTTTATTGTTAGTTGTTTTTCAACAAAGATACCGAAACAATTCAATGGGGAAATAATACAAATGGTGCAGGGAGAGTTGGATATCCACACGGAAAAAATTAAGACTAACCCTAAAGAATGTAAGAAAGATCAAAGGAGATGGTGGAATTATACAGAGAGTAGGGTTTAACAAATGAGTATGACTGCTGAATGACTATACTGAAATTTCAGACTCCAGTGTCTTGGAGCAGCTAGTAGTAAAAACCTAAAAGTATGGAATTTGTAACCCATACCAAACTCTGAAATTCTACAAACTGTTGTAATGTGCTTTGAAATTTTAGCTTTTATATATATATATATATATATATATATATATATATATGTGCTGTTATTCACATAAAGAAAAAAGTCAATTGTGATAATGAATGCACAGCTATACGATACTGTGAACTACTGATTGTACACTTTGGATGACTACATGGTATGTGACTATGTATCAATAAAATTGAACTAAAATAAAAAGATTAAAGCTAGACCCCTTCCTCATACCACCTACAAAAAATTAAAAATAGATCATAGACATAATTGTAAGAGCTAAAACTGTAACACTCTAGAGAGAAAACAGAGGTATAAACTTTGTGACTTGGGTTAGGTAAAAGCTGCCCTTAAGCAACTAAAAATAAGACTTGAGCGAAATTCAAACTTCTGTGCTACAAATGATACTGTTAAAAGATTGAAATGTCAACCCATAGAATAAAAACAAAATGTCTGAAAATCCTATATACAATTAGGGATTTGAATCCAGAACAAATAAAGAACTCCTACAATTCAACAACAAAAATACAAACCAATTTAAAAATAGGAAAAGACTCTAAATAGACATTTCTTCAAAGGAGATAAAAATGACCAATCAGCACATGAAAACGTATTTAATATCATTACTCATTAGATAAATGCAATCAAAACAATAATGATACCAGTTCACACTTAATAGATGGCTAAAATTAAAAAGACAAACAATATTAAGTGTTGGTCAGGATATGAAAAAATTGGAACCTGTTTGTTTACACTGCTGGTGGGAATGTAAAATGGTGCAGCAACATTGGAAAACAGTCTGGCAGTTCTTCGAAACGTTAAACACAGAGTTCCAATATTATCCAGCAATAATACAAGAGAAATGAAACACAAGTATACACAAAAACCTGTACACAATGTTCGGAGCAGCGCTGTTCATAACAGCCAAAAAATGGAAACAATTTAAATGTCCACATTTAATGTTCACATTTTTTTTTAGCCACTAAAAAAATGGATAAATAAAATGTGATATATATCCACAACGGAATATCTACCATATAAAGGAATAAGGTGCTGTTACATGTTCCAACAAGAATGGTTCTTGAAAACACTATGCTGAATGAAAGAAACCAGCTGCAATTGTTCTCTATATGTTCTGCTACATAAGTGAATATATAAAGACAGAAAGTAAATTTACGGTTGCCTAAGGGTAGGGGCCTGGAAAGAAACGTGGAGAGATTACTAACGAGTAGAGGTTTCTTTTGTCATGATGAGTAAGTTCTAAAATTGACCATATTAACTAAAGAAAAATCAAGTGATCTTATGAAGAGATGCATAATTTGACAAAATTGAACATCCATTCATAATAAAAACTTCTGCAAACTAGGGATAGAAGAGAACACCTTAATTTGATAACACGCCCCCAACACACACTTATCATTATACTTAATGGTGAAAGACTGAATTCTTTCAATTCTAAGACTGAGAACAAGGCAATGATATTCTAGCCACTGCAATAATACAAGGAAAAGAAATACAAGGCCATTCAGGTTGGAAGGGTAGAATAAGAAACCTTTCCTATTTGCAGATAACATGATTCCCTTCATTAAAAAATGCAAAATAATCTACAAAAAAGCTCTCACAATGACTATGTGTTTCACAAAATCAGAAGATACCAATCAGATCAATGTACAAAAATAATCCTATTTCTAGAAGTAGCACTAGCTAGTCTAACTTCAAACAAATTCCCTATGGAACCATTAAGGTGTAAATATAACTAAATAACATGCAAGATATGTATGTTGAAAACACTGAAGAATGAAAAAACTAAATAAATGGAGTGGAATACCATGTTCATGAACTGGAAAATTGAAGATAATTGTCAGTTCTCCCCTAGTTGATTTATAGGTTTAACACAATTTCAATCAAAATCCCTGTGGATTTTAAATCATAGCAGATTCCCATTACTCATTACAGAAATCCAAATTAAAAACACAGAGAAGGGCAGATCACAGTGGCTCAGCAGGCAGAGTTCTCACTTGCCATGCCAGAGACCCCGGTTCAATTCCGTGTGCCTGTCCACGCAAAAAGAAAAAACAAAAAAACAAAAGAAAAAACCACAGAGAAATACCACCTCAAACCTGCTAAAATGGCCAAATTCCAAATACACAAGTGATGACAAGGACCTGGGAAAAATGGATCCTTCATACACTGCTAGTGGGAACATTCTAGGTGCTAAACAAAAATAAGGCAGGCAAGGTTAGTTGCTCTTATGGAATTTCATTCTAGTTATAAGTAATTCACAGAAATGATTTCTGATGGTGAAAAAAGCTATGCCAGATGGAGGGCATTATGATATTGAAGGGAGGAATGGTAAGAAGTACACTGGATAAAAGCAAACATAGATTACTCTTATAAGGTTATAATATATGTTATATGAAGGATATGGTGCCAGCTATAAACAAAAAAAGGGAAAAAAAAAAAAGCAAAATGCATGCCTATGCAATGAAAACTCTTTAAAAATATTTTCCTCCTATCATTAAAATTAAAATGCTTTTTCTATTTTTAGTAAATATATGTGGCTACCAACAAGAAATTCTAATCTAAAGATGACCAATATTAACCATAAGTGGACATATTTTTATGAAAAATCAAGAACACTAATTTTTTAACATGGGCAGGCACCGGGAATGGAACCTGAGTCTCCAACATGGCAGGCGAGAACTCTGCCACTGAGCCACCATGGCCCACCCAAGAACACTAATTTCTAAAAAATTTTTTTTATTAATTTTTAAATTTAAAAAAATGACAAGAAATACAAACATTAACATATAATCATTCCGTTTTACATATATAATCAGTAATTCACAATATCATCACATAGTTGCATGTTCATCATCATAATTATTTCTTAGAATTTTGTATCAATTCAGAAAAAGAAATAAAAAGACAACAGAAAAAAATTCATACATACCATTCCCCTTACCCCTCCCTTTCACTGATCACTAGCATTTCAATCTAAATTTATTTTAACATTTGAAGAACCCTAATTTTAATTTACTTGTTAGTCTGATTCAAACTAAATACACAACTTTCTGCAGGTTTGATTCATTTAGAATACTGAAATAACTCATATACCTCTATCTTCATCAAACCTTTTAGTCTAAGGCACTCAAGATTAAGAATGACTAGCTTAAATGAAAATGTTTCTACTAGAATTATTAAAATCTAAACATTAACTTTTAAAACTTTTATTTTAACTCAGTTTTTATACCTTCAAAGCACAAATTACTATCTGTCCCACCTTAGTTTTAACCTATAACCCCATATAATTCCACATTAGTACTTGAAAAAATACATTTTTTAGACTGAGCCATCTTTTTTTTGTTTTCTTCTAGTAAGTTGTCCTACTCAATGTCTGGTCTTGGTATGTTTGGTTTAACCAGTTATCAATAAGCCAATAAATCAATTATATTTAAAAGTCACACAATACTTTTTGTGCTAGGAAAAAAACGCCAAAAGATACCCTTTAAAAATTTAATATCTTATTCTAAATTTTCTTTATCATACACAGACAATGAAACCTATTGTGCCCTTAACATTTCCTAATTTTATGTAGGAGAGACCTATAATTTTATGACCTAAAAGGAAATTAACCAAGAAGTAAAGTTAATCAATTTCACCAGGTGAAACTTTTACCAAACATAAACATATGTTTTTTCAAGTCCTAAAGTATTAATATAAGACACAACTGCAACTCCATGGGTGGATTCAATTTTGTCAGTACATAAAAACAGACACTAGATAACCCCCCCCCGATCGCTGTCAAATTAAACTACCATTTTCACAAGAGCCTAATGTGCGAGCTTTACAGATAATGTTCACAATACTTCAAATATTCAAGTTAAGACAGTTACCTTCTTTTTAGGGAAGAGGAAACTGAGGTTCAAAAAGCTTAAATAACTTGTCCAATACTTCAATCATTCAAGATAAGTACAAGTTATCTCTATTTTAGGGAAGAGGAAAACTAAGGTTCAGAAAGGTTAAATAACTTGCTCACAAGTACTGGATGGTAGAATAGGGATTCATGGGGACTTCCTGGAAGATGGCGGCTTAGTACTTCTCCAGGACAGCTACTAGGGGAGTAGAAACGATACAGAAAGCGCCCAAAGCCACAACAGAGATAAAAAAGACAGCGTACCCCATCCTGGAACGGCTGGCTGGCTGAGAGAAGCACCTCGGGTGAGATCGCCGAGGCGCGCGGGCCTCACCAGGCGGGGCGGAAAGCGGCCGGAGTTACTCCCTTCCCCCTTCCCGGGCCGGCTGGAAGAATTGGAGAGGCGGTCCCCTGAAACCAAGGCAGCTGGCACCCACACCACGCGCAGCCCCCCGGACCAACTGAGAGAATTGGATCGGGAATCCCCAGGCCGCAGAGAACGGTGATGGGTGGGGGAGGCCCCTTCCAAACCCGTGACTCCCGGGGAACGTGCACTCTCTCGGGCGGGCCGCTGCCGCTGGCGCCCTCCCACCACGCTTGTCGCCCAGGGTCGACTAGGAAATTCAGACGGGCTCTTTCCCAGGCTGTGGCGACCAGCAACCCTCCCTGCGTTCGGACCCCGGGCCGGCTCAAGCCGCTTCGGCTAGCGAACCCCCCGGACGGCGAGAGTTTTCCAAAGTTTAAGGTCCCACAGCACCTTTTACTGGTGGGACCCACAGACAAACGTGTGCCACGAGCGCCACCTACTGGGCATGATAAGAAAAACAGAACCGAGAGATTTCACAGAAAAATCTTCCAAACTTTTGGATCCAATACCCAGGGAAATCTGTCTAAATGCGCAGACGCCAACAGAAGATAACGGATCACGCTCAAATAATTGAAAATATGGCCCAAAGGAAAAAACCAATAGTTCAAATCAGATACAGGAGCTGAGACAACTAATGCTAAATATACGAACAGAAATGGAAAACCTCTTCAAAAACGAAATCGATAAATTGAGGGAGGACATGAAGAAGACATGGGCTGAACATAAAGAAGAAATAGAAAAACTGAAAAAACAAATCACAGAACTTATGGAAGTGAAGGACAAAGTAGAAAAGATAGAAAAAACAATGGATACATACAATGATAGATTTAAAGAGACAGAAGATAGAATTAGTGATTTGGAGGATGGAACATCTGAATTCCAAAAACAAACAGAAACTATCGGGAAAAGAATGGAAAAATTTGAACAGGGTATCAGGGAACTCAAGGACAATATGAACCGCACAAATATACGTGTTGTGGGTGTCCCAGAAAGAGAAGAGAAGGGAAAAGGAGGAGAAAAACTAATGGAAGAGATTTTCACTGAAAATTTCCCAACTCTTATGAAAGACCTAAAATTACAGATCCAAGAAGTGCAGCGCACCCCAAAGAGATTAGACCCAAATAGGTGTTCTCCAAGACACTTACTAGTTAGAATGTCAGAGGTCAAAGAGAAAGAGAGGATCTTGAAAGCAGCAAGAGAAAAACAATCCATCACATACAAGGGAAACCCAATAAGACTATGTGTAGATTTCTCAGCAGAAACCATGGAGGCTAGAAGACAGTGGGATGATATATTTAAATTACTAAAAGAGAAAAACTGCCAACCAAGACTCCTATATCCAGCAAAATTGTCCTTCAAAAATGAGGGAGAAATTAAAACATTCTCAGACAAAAAGTCACTTAGAGAATTTGTGACCAAGAGACCAGCTCTGCAAGAAATACTAAAGGGAACACTAGAGTCAGAACCGAAAAGACAGAAGAGAGAGGTATGGAGAAGAGTGTAGAAAGAAGGAAAATCAGATACGATATATATAATACAAAAGGCAAAATGTTAGAGGAAAATATTATCCAAACAGGAATAACACTAAATGTTAATGGACTGAATTCCCCATTCAAAAGACATAGATTGGCAGAATGGATTAAAAAACAGGATCCTTCTATATGCTGTCTACAGGAAACACATCTTAGACCCAAAGATAAACATAGGTTGAAAGTGAAAGGTTGGGAAAAGATATTTCATGCAAATAACAACCAGAAAATAGCAGGAGTCGCTATACTAATATCCAACAAGTTAGACTTCAAATGTAAAACAGTTAAAAGAGACAAAGAAGGACACTATATACTAATAAAAGGAACAATTAAACAAGAAGACATAACAATCATAAATATTTACGCACCGAACCAGAATGCCCCAAAATACGTGAGGAATACACTGCAAACACTGAAAAGGGAAATAGACACAAATACCATAATAGTTGGAGACTTCAATTCCCCACTCTCATCAATGGACAGAACATCTAGACAGAAGATCAATAAAGAAATAGAGAATCTGAATATTACTATAAATGAGCTAGACTTAACAGACATTTATAGGACACTACATCCCACAACAGCAGGATACACCTTTTTCTCAAGTGCTCATGGATCATTCTCAAAGATAGACCATATGCTGGGTCACAAAGCAAGTCTTAACAAATTTTAAAAGATTGAAATCATACACAACACTTTCTCGGATCATAAAGGAATGAAGTTGGAAATCAATAATAGGCGGAATGCCAGAAAATTCACAAATACCTGGAGGCTCAACAACACACTCTTAAACAACGAGTGGGTCAAAGAAGAAATTGCAAGAGAAATTAGTAAATACCTCGAGGCAAATGAAAATGAAAACACAACATATCAAAACTTATGGGATGCAGCAAAGGCAGTGCTAAGAGGGAAATTTATTGCCCTAAATGCCTATATCAGAAAAGAAGAAAAGGCAAAAATGCAGGAATTAACTGTCCACTTGGAAGAACTGGAGAAAGAACAGCAAACTAATCCCAAAGCAAGCAAAAGGAAAGAAATAACAAAGATCAGAGCAGAAATAAATGAAATTGAAAATATGAAAACAGTAGAGAAAATCAATAAGACCAGAAGTTGGTTCTATGAGAAAACCAATAAGATTGATGGGCCCCTATCAAGATTGACAAAAAGAAGAAGAGAGAGGATGCAAATAAATAAGATCAGAAATGGAAGAGGAGACATAACTACTGACCTCACAGAAATAAAGGAGGTAATAACAGGATACTATGAACAACTTTACGCTAATAAATACAACAATTTAGATGACATAGACGGGTTCCTGGAAAGACATGAACAACCAACTTTGACTCAAGAAGACATAGATGACCTCAACAAACCAATCACAAGTAAAGAAATTGAATCAGTCATTCAAAAGCTTCCTAAAAAGAAAAGTCCAGGACCAGATGGCTTCACATGTGAATTCTACCAAACGTTCCAGAAAGAATTAGTACAAATTCTCCTCAAACTCTTCAAAAAAATCGAAGTGGAGGGAAAACTGCCTACTTCATTCTATGAAGCCAACATCACCCTCATACCAAAACCAGGCAAAGATATTACAAAAAAAGAAAACTACAGACCAATCTCTCTAATGAATACAGATGCAAAAATCCTCAATAAATTTCTAGCAAATCGTATCCAACAACACATTAAAAGAATTATACATCATGACCAAGTAGGATTCATCCCAGGTATGCAAGGATGGTTCAACATAAGAAAATCAATTAATGTAATACACCATATCAACAAATCAAAGCAGAAAAATCACATGATCATCTCAATTGATGCAGAGAAGGCATTCGACAAGATTCAACATCCTTTCCTGTTGAAAACACTTCAAAAGATAGGAATACAAGGGAACTTCCTTAAAATGATAGAGGGAATACATGAAAAACCCACAGTTAATATCATCCTCAATGGGGAAAAATTGAAAATTTTCCCCCTAAGATCAGGAACAAGACAAGGATGTCTACTATCAGCACTATTATTCAACATTGTGTTGGAGGTTCTAGCCAGAGCAATTAGACAAGAAAAAGAAATACAAGGCATCAAAATTGGAAAGGAAGAAGTAAAACTATCACTGTTTGCAGACGATATGATACTATACGTCGAAAACCCGGAAAAATCCACAACAAAACTACTAGAGCTAATAAATGAGTACAGCAAAGTAGCAGGTTACAAGATCAACACTCAAATATCTGTAGCATTTCTATACACTAGCAATGAACAAGCGGAGGGGGAAATCAAGAAACGAATCCCATTTAGAATTGCAACTAAAAGAATAAAATACCTAGGAATAAATTTAACTAAAGAGACAAAAGACCTATACAAAGAAAACTACAAAAAACTGCTAAAAGAAATCACAGAAGACCTAAATAGATGGAAGGGCATACCGTGTTCATGGATTGGAAGACTAAATATAGTTAAGATGTCAATCCTACCTAAATTGATTTACAGATTCAATGCAATACCAATCAAAATCCCAACAACTTATTTTTCAGAAATAGAAAAACCAATAAGCAAATTTATCTGGAAGGGCAGGGTGCCCCGAATTGCTAAAAACATCTTGAGGAAAAAAAACGAAGCTGGATGTCTTGCGCTGCCTGACTTTAAGGCATATTATGAAGCCACAGTGGTCAAAACAGCATGGTATTGGCATAAAGATAGATATATCGACCAATGGAATCGAATAGAGTGCTCAGATATAGACCCTCTCATCTATGGACATTTGATCTTTGATAAGGCAGTCAAGCCAACTCACCTGGGACAGAGCAGTCTCTTCAATAAATGGTGCCTAGAGAACTGGATATCCATATGCAAAAGAATGAAAGAAGACCCATCTCTCACACCCTATACAAAAGTTAACTCAAAATGGATCAAAGATCTAAACATTAGGTCTAAGACCATAAAACAGTTAGAAGAAAATGTTGGGAGATATCTTATGGATCTTACAACTGGAGGCGGTTTTATGGACCTTAAACCTAAAGCAAGAGCACCGAAGAAGGAAATAAATAAACGGGAACTCCTCAAAATTAAACACTTTTGTGCATCAAAGAACTTCATCAAGAAAGTAGAAAGACAGCCTTCACAATGGGAGACAATATTTGGAAATGATATATCAGATAAAGGTCTAGTATCCAGAATTTATAAAGAGATTGTTCATCTCAACAACAAAAAGACAGCCAACCCAATTACAAAATGGGAAAAAGACTTGAACAAACACCTATCAGAAGAGGAAATACAAATGGCCAAAAGGCACATGAAGAGATGGTCAATGTCCCTGGCCATTAGAGAAATGCAAATCAAAACCACAAGGAGATATCATCTCACACCCACCAGAATGGCCATTATCAACAAAACAGAAAATGACAAGTGCTGGAGAGGATGCGGAGAAAGAGCACACTTATCCACTGTTGGTGGGAATGTCAAATGGTGCAACCACTGTGGAAGGCAGTTTGGCGGTTCCTCAAAAAGATGAATATAGAATTGCCATACGACCCAGCAATACCATTGCTGGGAATATACTCAAAGGACTTAAGGACAAAAACTCAAACGGACATTTGCACACCAATGTTTATATCAGCGTTATTTACGATTGTAAAGAGATGGAAACAGCCAAAATGTCCACCAACAGACGAGTGGCTAAACAAACTTTGGTATATACATACGATGGAATATTATGCAGCTTTAAGACAGGATAAACTTATGAAGCATGTAATAACATGGATGGACCTAGAGATCATTATGCTGAGTGAGTCTAGCCAAAAACTAAAGGACAAATACTGTATGGTCCCACTGATGTGAACAGACATTCGAGAATAAATTTGGAATATGTCCTTGATAACGGAGTCCAGCAGGAGGTAGAAACAGGGTAAGATAATGGCCAATTGGAGTTGAAGGGATACAGACGGTGTAACAGGACTAGATACAAAAACTCAAAAATGGACAGCACAATAATACCTAATTGTAAAGTAATCATGTTAAAACACTGAATGAAGCTGCATCTGAGCTATAGGTTTTTGTTTTGTTTTGTTTTGATTTTACTATTATTACTTTTATTTTTTTCTCTATATTAACATTCTATATCTTTTTCGGTTATGTTGCTAGTTCTTCTAAACCAATGCATATGTACTAAGAAATGATGATCATGCATCTATGGATGATGTTAAGAATTAATGATTGCATATGTAGAATGGTATGATCTCTAAATGTTGGGTTAATTTCTTTTTTTCCGTTAATTAAAAAAAAAAAAAAAGAGAAGGGATAATTGGAGCTGAAGGGATACAGACTGTACAACGGGACTGGATATAAAAACTCAGAAATGGACAGCACAATACTACCCAATTGTAATGCAATTATGTTAAAATACTGAATGAAGCTGCATGTGAGGTATAGGTTTTTTTTTTTTTCTTTCTATTATTGTTTTAATTCTTATTCTGTTGTCTTTTTATTTCTTTTTCTAAATCGATGCAAATGTACTAAGAAATGATGAATATGCAACTATGTGATGTTATTAAGAATTACTGATTGTACATGTAGATTGGAATATTTCTAATTGTTTTGTTAATTCTTTTTTTAATTAATAAAAAAAAAAAAAAGAATAGGGATTCATGCCAAGACCATTTAGCTCTATATTTTGTACTTTTTACTATGCCTGGTTAGCTTTTATACCTCATCTATTCACATGGTGTATACACAAATTCTCCAACACAAAATCCACAAGAGTTTTAGTATCCCCACGGAAGGAAAGAAATGCAGCACAACTGTGGCATGACTGATATTTACTGTACCACAAAGTTACAAAATAGATAAATTATAGGGAAATTGTTTCCATTACAAAAGAGTCTTCCCTTAAAAAAATTCACTTCAGAGTTGAAGTTCTCCAAGTATATCTGAACTTCTGATAGCATTAAATTGTATAAGATGTTAGAAATCAGAGGAATTAACTTTTTCTGGGCCAACTGAAACTTAGTAAGAAATAAAGATAATCCATCACTGAAATAATGTTAAAACTGACAATCTTATTTTATAAAGGCAAAAATATGTATCTTTGTTATATACTGACAATTTAACACTTACATACTAGCATATACAATTAAAAGTAAAAGCCTTATTAACCATACAGCTTAGGATGCAGACCATTCTAGAGAATAAATTCTCTAGTTACTTGTGTTAATTACAGCAAATTAAAAAGACTTCAGCATTCAAAACTCTTCTAAAATAAGCTTAAAAAATTATCTTTTCCTTAAAAAAGTAAACATTATGGACATAACTGAATATATGGTGCCTGAGTATCCTGCTTTATGCCTGATAAATCATCTTTAAAACCATCAAAAATTATAAGGGGGGCTTATCTTGATTGGGATCTGTAGCACTCTTACATGTTTATTTCCATAAATAAATTTTGATATGAGTAAGTTGTCTTTGTTCAATTTTTAAATTATTGCCTTGGTTAATGTGGAAAAGTGGAGGGGCAACCTAACTGAGGGTTGTTGGTAGCTGAATTCCAGTTTCTAGAGACTGCGGTGTATGTTCTTAAAAGAAAAAGTATTTTAAATGAAAACAGCTTTTTCTTAACAGTACAAGATTAAATAATCAGCAAACCTAACAACTACACAGTATCAGCCTCTAGATTTTAAAAGGATGATAGTAAAAGACTTCCTTTTCCTTCAATGCACAACATTCATTCGAATTCACTACTCTGTGATTCACTTTCCTTACTATGCTACTGCTGTTACTTAGTACTATTTTGCTTTCCTTATATGGTATTTACTTTTAATGCTTCAAAAAGCTTGGTACCTGTATTAGTTAGGGTTCTCTAGAGAAACAGAATCAACAGGGAACACTTGCAAATATAAAATTTATGAAAGTGTCTCACGTGACCGTAGAAACGCAGAGTCCAAAATCCACAGGGCAGGCTCCGAAGCCGATGACTCCAATGGATGGCCTGGATGAACTCCACAGGAGAGGCTCACCAGCCAAAGCAGGAATGCAACCTGTCTCCTCTGAGTCCTCCTTAAAAGGCTTCCCATGATTGGATTTAGCATCACTAATTGCAGAAGACACTCCCCTTTGGCTGATTACAAATGGAATCAGCTGTGGATGTAGCTGACGTGATCATGACCTAATCCTATGAAATGTCCTCATTGCAACAGACAGGCCAGCGCTTGCCCAATCAGATGAACAGGTACCATAACTTGGCCAAGTTGACACCTGTCCCTAACCATGACAGTACCCAAAACAGATCTTATAGACCGAAGGAAGAAAACAGAAACAAAAATATACATTATTCATACATATCACAAACACAAAGAATACACAATAGTTTCAACTCATTGTCCTAGTATCCTTAGTGTTCTAATTACACAATAATAAACAAATTTTATTTGTAGGGAAAAACAGACATAATGATCACAAAAATATGTTTGGCTAACAATGAAAGTAGAACAAACAGTTTGTTTTGTAACAAACACAGTTACCAAAAAAATGTGAAAACCCAAAGAAAACGTATGATCTTTCACCACTAATGAAAAGGGAATAAAGAAGAGGTAGATTTCCTGCAATATAATTACACACAGGAGCTATCACGGGTTCAGCATACAAAAATACCTAAGTATTAACCAGCCTACTATAATAACAGAGTAGATCATTTTTTCCCATCCAAAAATCTGTCTGAACCACCCCCCTCCTAAAAAGTCCATTAAGGAAAATTAAGTTAAACAAAAATACAAAAATGGCAAACCTCATGAATGCAGCAGCACCACAAGGTAAATGAATGAATGAAAGAATAAAACTAGTTTCATTACTAACATTAACAACCAGGATTCACTATCATAATTCTTTGTTTTACAATTAACCAAACAACTCTGTTTTGGAGTTTTTAAAATCTCAATTTGTTATCCACAACATTATGAAGTATAAATAGCTAAAAAGCTTTCTGTGATTTGCACAGGCACATAGCTAGTAAATTTATGGGGTACAAAATGAATCTAAGTGTGGTATTCCTTCCAAAATAATAAAATACCACTCCACTAAAGATGAACAATACTCTAAGGTAAAAAAAATGGCCTAATTTTCTCAAGTTTCAAAAATAAATGATAGAAGGTGGGCCATGGTGGCTCAGCAGGTAGAGTTCTCCCCTGCCAGGCCGGAGATCCAAGTTCGATTCCTGATGCCTGCCCATGCAAAAAAATAACTAAATGACAGGTGTTGGGTTAAATATTTCCTCTGAAATTTCTTTCAAAACTCTGGAATAAATTTACTCTTCAAAGGAGCATACAAGAATCAATGTTAAGAACTTACTGTCAGATGCTTTATACATGGTACTTAACCTTCTACATGAGCCTAAAACAAGATATTTTACTCATTTTAAGGAAAAAGAGGCTAAGGCATAGAGAAGTTAAGAATTATCCAAGTCAAGTTGTGAGTGGTAGAGACAGAGCTGTCTGACTTCTAAGCCAGTACTATTCTCAATAGATTTATCCCTAGGATTTAACAAAGGAATCATTAAATGCCTATTATGTGCCATGCACTATGCCAAATGCTGCAAATTTAGCAATGTCAAGATTTATTTGTATGTTACCCAAAGTTCTATACATAATATTTAGCAGAATGTCATCTAAACAAAATTCCTAGTAAGAAAAGTATGTCTAGACTCTAAAGGCAAAGCTGCATTCTTCTCGTTTTCTTTCACAAATGTGACATGAAAAAGCGCATAGTACACATAATGGAATAAGGCACATTCTCTCTTTTTTTTTTTTTTTTTTTGCATGGGCAGGCACCGGGAATTAAACCCGGGTCTCCAGGCATGGCAGGCGAGAACTCTGCCTGCTGAGCCACCGCGGCCCGCCCAAGGCACATTCTTACATGTCTTAGAATCTCATGTTTAATACAGGAAGACCCAGCCAAAAACAGACCAAAAAAAACCCCACAAGAACCTTCGCCGTGTGAGAGTATTGTTATTTATTCACATTTTTCAAATAGGAAAGCTGAAGTTTAAGAAGGGTAAGTCATACAGCTAGTGATGGAACTATGATAAGTCCATACAGCTAGTGATAGAATTATGCTAAGTTATACAGCTAGTGATGGAATTATGATCCCAATCTAAGATGGCTTGTTCCAAAGACTAATGTTATTGTATAAAAATCCCAGCACAATATAACTCTCTTTAATAGAAGATAGTTATATTATCAACCCCATTTTATTCAGCCAAAAATAGACTAAATAAACAATTACACACCCTGGGCAGCTCCAAACTGTCATGGTGGAAGCACTGACTTCTGCCACGATAAAATGGCATATAATGCATATTTTATCAAAGTAATAATTTGCTCAAATTGCAGTCTCGAAGAATAAAAGAATAAAGAATCAAAATACAAGCTATTCTTTTAAATTAAAACACTCATTTTGGTATCTTTATACATGTTAGAATTAACAAACAATGCTAGCAACCTAAAATAAATGTATAATTGTTATGTATAGCATTTTAAGTAACATATACATGTACATGTAAATTTTAGCTTTGTAAAATAAACACTTCTAATCACATAGCATAGCTATCCACTACTATGAGTTATTGCATTGTTAATTTAAATCTTGGGGATATGATCTAATTTCTCTAAGTAATGTTAAATCCCATATCTGCAAATGTCAATAACATTCAGACTTGGCCTGGCCCAAAACTTATTAAAAATTCTAACCCCTAATGTAAAAGTTTTAACTACAGGCACTAAGCTTATATGTATAATGAGCGAGTTCTCTGGAAGAAACAAACTACTGAGTTTGAAGCCATATAACAAACAAAATTCCTGCTAATATGATTACAAAATACTTAACTTGGTTAATGGACAGAAAAATAATCCTTCAAAATTTTGATATACTACACCATTAAGCTGTAATTTTACTTATAAACTGACTATACAGTCTAAACTTTTCCATTGAAACACAAATCTAATCCTTACACCATTAGAAAAAAAAATTGGTTAATGGCCCTTCATAATGTATAAGTTAAAGGCCTCTCATACTGTGGCCTGTTCATTCTTTCAGGCAACATCTTCTATAAGGTCCTAGAACTCCATCAACAGACATGGCAGATCTTTTACTGCTTTTTTTTTTTTTTTCTTTTACATGGGCAGGCACCAGGAATCAAACCCAGGTCTCCAGCATGGCAGGCGAGAACTCTGACTGTTGAGTCACCATGGCCCACCCCACATGGCAAATCTTTTGTTGCTCAGATGTGGCCTCTCTAAGCCAACTCAGAAGGTGAACTCACCGCACTCCCCATGAAGTGAGACATGACTCCCAGGGGTTTAAATCACCCTGGTAACATGGAACCTGGCATCATGGGATTGGGAAAAACTTCTTGACCAAAAGGTGAAGAGAGAAATGAAATAAAATAAAATTTCAGCGGCTGAGAGATTTCAAAAAGAGAAGAAAGGCTATCCTTAAGCATTATATAGATATCTCTTTCAGTTTTTAGTGGTCTGGAATAGCTAGAAGGAAATACCTGAAACTGTTGAACTGTATTCCAGTAACCTTGATTCTTAAAGATGACTGTATAATTATACAGCTTTTACAACTGATTGTGTAATTGTGAAAACCTTGTGCCTGATGCTCCCTTAATCCAGGGTATGGACAGATGAGTAAAAAAAATAAAGACAAAAAATAAATAATAGGGGCGATAAATGATTTAAAAAATTGGGTAGATTATAATATTGTGGTAATGAGAGGGAGGGGTAAGAGATATATGGATTTTTTTCTTTTGTCTCTTTTTCTGGAGTGATGCAAATGTTCTAAAAACGATGACGATGATGATGAATACACAACTATGTGATGATAATATTATATACTTTGGATGGACTGTACGGTATATGATAATATCTCCATAAAATATTAAAAAAACAAAACAAAACAAAAACCCCGAGGCATTGTAAAGCCATTCAGCAAACAGCATATTCTCCCAGGCTTTGGTGCATTTGAGGCTGCTTCCATACCCCAACATAGTAAACTCCAAATCATTCCTCAGAACCCAGTTTAAATACCACCCTCCCTGAAATCAACCCATTAACTTCCTGAAAGAAGGTTACTCTAACCTAGGGTGTTTTCATATGCATGCACCACAAAAAACTGAACTTAAGGAATTATTCAGTGCACCTATTAAACTGCATGGCACACAATGTTTACTGAACTGTACAAAGAATTCTAACTAAACAGTATTAATTTCTAAGAAAAATCCACTTTAAAACCCTGCAAAACTAAAAATTCTTAAATGTTTGATAATCTGTGTAAATATAGGAATTAAACAGTTTCAAGTTTGTTCTCCTTTGTACTTTTCCTTTAATACAGACAGACCCCCAATTCCACCTGATTCAGTAAACCTTTGCATATCCTCAATGAAAAACAGTCCTTCTTTACAAAATTAATTACAAATTACTGGGTCCAAACCAAACAATATTTTCAGCAACTGAAAGACAAAGATTACATCTTAATTATTTCTCTTCTCCTTTAGTGTTTACCTCAGGTTTACACAGAAAGCACAAAGTAATTGTTTATGAAATTTCCTGTCATCTTCAAACACGGTAAACTTGATTTCATCTCAAGTTCTATTCCTTCTGCCCAGAAAACTATTCACCAAGGTTTATGCACGGCTTGCTCCTTTTTCTGTCCCCCTTAACTCCATGAAGATGGAAACATGACTTGTTCATAATATCCCTTGCACCAGTAATAACGTCTAGCAGAGACTAAACAGTCAAATTGCTTAAGGATTTGGCTGAAACATCTAGAAAGCTAACATCCAACCTGTGGAGCCTAAGACTTAAGTAAATAATATCAATCTAAATATTACTCAAACACATATAAATTCTATGACTCCTGCACACCTGGAGAGAAAAAGAGCCTAACTTTAAAAAAACATATAATTTTAAGGTTGGAAATGATCTTAGAAATCATCTGGTCCAGCGGCTTTCAAACCATGTTAAAACACCAAGGGTGTTTCTACTTACAACTATTTAATTTGATAAATCAGGGGTGCTTCACAAATTCCCTGAGGCATGTAGTTATAACTGTTTTACTCAAATAAATATCTTTAGGACATGCAATTCATACTCACACACAAATACTTTATACATCAATTTTAAACTCTGAAAACTACTATCTCAGTTGCCAGGATAACTACTCACTATATACCTCAAAGTTTAGCTTGATATGTCTATGAATATACTTAGAATTCTCAAAAGCGTACTTGAATTAGAAAGGTTATCATTTACCTTTTTTTTTTTTTAAACTCAGGCCAGATATGCTCACATAAAATCATACAAACTACACCCCAAAAGTACTACTTTGTGCACTACTAAACCAAGGCAAAGCTCAAGGTCTATCTGCTCAGCATATGACCTCACAGAACAATAACTGTGCAATAAGTTTGCAAAATTTGGCATCAATATAAGAGTATCACTATTTATTTTCATTATAATATAGCATTCTTATTTATCTTAAGCTTTTGGTGTTTCTTGATTTTTTTATAATTTTTAAAACAATGAATAGTTATTGCATATTGCCAGACAGGCAAATCTGAAACAAATTTTCCTACTACTTCTTTTTCAAAATTCTCTATCAATTTAATTAAATATCCTGAATGTGCAAGATGATCAGTTTATTTTGAAGACTTCTATTTATAACTATTTAATTTGATAAACCAAGATTTTCTCTATACTGTGGCACTAAAATAAATGACAAAAAAAATCAGATGCTGAGTTCAATCTAAGGAGGAAAATGACCTTTATAATTACTAATTTCTCATTTTCATACCGACCATAACTTGTTTGTTCTTATTATCTTTAAAAATGCTAAAGTTAAAACTTAGGGCAGTGCTGGAGTTGCTCAGTGGTAGAATTCTTGCCCGCCATGCAGGAGACCCGGGTTCGATTCCCAGAGCCTGCATGTGCCAAAAATAGAAAGAAAAAAAAAATTTAAACAAAGTTAAACATCAAAATGGCAAACATAGAAAATTAAGATAACATGTATCAAAGTGGTTTGCAAACTTTAAAGCATTTTTTAAATGTCAGGTAGTAATGATACAAAGTCAAAAGGAACCTAACCCTTTGAATGGCATGGTAAACTTATTGAATATTATCATTTTAGTGATCAACGAAAGACTTAAAAACAGAAAATTAAATACAAAATTTGTATGCAAGATAACTGTAATTTGCTGTTTAAAAAAGAGAACACATTTTTGTCAGATATGACACAAAATCAAACGTTCCTTTCCCAAGCATACTGTAATACATAATCAATCATTACATTTTGTCTAGATGCTGATACAAAATGGAGTTATATTTCTACAATCAAATATATAAATGGAAAAATGGTATATTCACTAAGTTTAGAAAAAAGTCTATGCAGTGTTACCCCAATTGTCAGGACACATAATTTTCTATTGCATATTTTATCATTTCTTGACACGGTAAAAGATTACTAAGTCTGTGTATTCTCACTTATTTCCACTAAAGGATAGACATTTCCATTCATTAAAACCAGTCCTGAGCATTGGATCAAATTCTCTGAGATATATATACATATACCATATCTGTATCTTTGTTAGCTCTTAGTCATTAAAAGACGGTGGAAAATCTATGAGCAAATAAAACATAAGAGAAGATTTCTAAATCTACACTGAAAGCTGATATTTTCAGATTTAAGAAAGCTAAAATGATACATATATCACAGATGACATAACACATCCCAGAGTGGTCTAGGCAGAATCTATAATCGAATACATTAATATTTCAGTATCAAAAACAATGGAAAATTAACAGGGGTTATTAAAGACCATAAATAATTCAATGTTGCTATCATGCTTATTTTTTAAAAAAACTTCAATTTTCAGAACTTTCTGGATTTTGGACTGCCAGTTTAGGGACATCATCTTACCTAATTTTCATAAGAATGTTATTCAAAGTAGAAAACTCCTACTTTGAACTAGGCATTGGGCCAGGCATTACGAGTAAACAGATGGGGGAAAAAATCAAAATCTACCATCAAAAAACCCAACTCTATAAGGAGTTCACGGTTAAGAACCAGCAAAAATACATTAACATGTACAAATACAAACTATCTCCTTCAGCCAATGACCTAGCCATTGAAAATAGAGCCCTAAACACTGTGAGAAGTTAAACAGGGTAATTAATCACTTTATTCATAACATCCGTCCCTCAGTTCCTCTGTGGACACACTTCTCTAAGAAACTGGTTCCAGTTTCCCGTAGATAAGAAGCAAAACTGTCCTACCTCACACTGAAAAAAAATCAACTTAAATTGGAAGCAACAAAACTGTAAGAAAGAATTCAAGGTAAAGGAATAAAGAATGCTTTTCTCACTATCCCCTTTTCCAATATACTTCTTCTGATCTGTGGATTAGGAAACAGCACTCTGACAGCAGTGTCAAATGACAATCTGACACTGGTTCAATTTAATACATATTACTGAGCAGCCCCTATGTACTATTCAAAGTGCTAGAAATACAAATATAAATAAGACAGAGCCCTACTTCTCAGAGACGTAACACTCCAGAGGAAGTCATGGTAGAAGGTGGGGATGGACAGTTAATTAGTGTAACATATTCAGTAAGAGAGTTTTGAGAATAAAATCAGTATAGCCAAAGAACTATAAGACTCGGGAAACATTTCATGAGGAAGGTGGCACCAAGTACAGTTCTAAAGAATAAGAAATTTGTCAAGCAATGGAGAAGAGATGGTTAAAACACACACACAAGCAAAAACATTAACAATGAATGCAAAGAAAAAGAAAGGAGAATTTCCAGGGTAAGTGGCAAACATGTCCAAAATACCTATATTTATCTAAATAGACTTAGATTCTGAATCTAAGCATATACAAAATGTTAAAGTGACCAGAAAATGTGAAACTTCAGTTTTTTTACTAGAAAATTTACTTGTTTGCATATCTATTATTATGTAAACCAGAAGATCTTAGCAAAAATAAACACTGTAAACCATGTTATTACTTCATAATGCAGCACATCCCCCCAAGTGATATACCAAAAGATTTGCATCTGTATTTCAGAAAACAGGATGTCAGAAAAATATACTAAGAATTCTAAATCCAGGTCATCCCTAATAAAATAGACAATAGTATATAAATCAACAAGCTATATCAGTATAGCATGTTTGTGATAAGAGATGAGTTTTTCCAAGAGAAATACAAGGATTTTATTAGAAAAACTAATACAAGAAACAGAAAACATATATTTATATTGAGGAAAGTTTCAGTAAACAAAACCAAGGTATAAATTCAAAAATAATTTTTGAAATGTAAAACCTTAATTTCATTGTTTTTGCAGTACTTTTCCTTTTAATAAACATCAACTTAGTAGAGCTCTTTCCAAAATATCATAATGAATTCAATTCCTATAAGTACCACAGGTAGAAATCATCCCTAGTAAGAACAATCACCTGTATTATCAATCTGAATGACTACAATCATACCACTAGGTAGGCCCCTTGATGTGCAATTATTAATATTGTATATAATTCTATTCAAATATTACAGTGCAACTCAGATTGACTCTGCCTCTAAAACTTCCCTACCTAGTATTTCGGTTTCTTTGTGTTACAAAATCCACTAGAGTTTCAGGTAACAAATAAAATCATAAATATTCAGTAGTATCTTTCTTCTAAGGAAGACTGTATCAATGTTTGCATAAGTTGTCTTCAAATGCCTATTCAGGCAGGCACATGTGATAAAATTTGCTTTTAAATATATGATCATAACTAAGTTTTCTACAGTTAAATATTTTTTAAGACATTAAAAAATACTATTATCATTTAACACTGCTTTTCAAAGAACAAAAAAATTATAAACTAAGTTTCTACTAATCTATTAATATCTATTCATTATTTCATATATACAACGGAAACGTTTTAAAATTTTTCTGTATTATCAGAAAATCTTAAGCAAATTTGTCACTAAAAAGGGCAAAACTAACTTCCCACAGCATCTGAAAAATGTTACAATTGTTTTTCAAAATACAATTACTTGGAATGTCAATGTCTACTGAAGAGAGAAAAAACAAAACAAATGGATCAGAAGCATTTCTAATGAAATGTCACCATAAATCTTAAGTATTGATTTACTTTTGAACAAAGAGAATTTCCAGGTTATAACTACTAAAGCATCTCTGAAAAATGAAAAGAGTAAATCAAACATCTAAAGTTATAAAGTATTAAAACAAGTTTCTCATTCTTTTAGGTAAGCATGTCATTCTGAGTCTTATTTTAGCTTCAAGATTAGGTACTCAAACAGAGAGGGATACAGTTACTCACACTTATACATTAGGCCTTCATTTTTCCGTCATATTAATTTAATTTGCAACGGAAGTGTTATAGAAATTGAAAATTAAAAAAAAGTTTCATTCTTTGGTTAGTTAAATATACAGGCAACTCTCATTCCCTAACAGTATCAGATTAGGCCACAGAAATCTCTACTATATACTTACTGAACAAAATCTGCCAACAAATGGTTTTTTAATTAACTTACTTATGTTGATGCAGGATTATTTAGGATGCAAAAAATGTAAAATACAGTTTCTCACTTCCTGTCAAAATAGCAAAGCAGTCACAGAAATCACTAAAATGAAAGACTCTCAGGAAAAAAATGTGGGGAGACCACCTTTTTAAAATTAACTGAGCATATCACAAAGTCAAGTAAAAAATGGATGGAGTGTAAGGAATTTTGTCTTTTTAAAGCATTTTACTTTCCTTTTCCTTTAGCATTTAATATTACAAAAGAACTGCAAACTTCAGAGGAATTCAACCTACAAAGTTTACTAATGATTAAGAAACATTGCAAATGAAAGAGATGTGAATGTAGATTTTGAAACGTTAACTACTTCAGTGCGGTGATTCTCAATCAGTCCTTTATATATCTGGGAAAAGCCACTTTCCAAAATTGCAAAAGAAGTGTTGTAGAATATACCAAGTATTCCCAAACAACGCAACAAAAAATTGATATGTAAGTAGATAACTTTCAAATTTCTATCTCGCCCGCCCACCTCATACTTTATTATTCCCGCTTATGTTGCGTCAAAGGCAAATTATGAGTTGCACTTGTGATTAGAGCGCTAGAAATTGCTAATATTAAACATTACAGGAAATACGTTCAACTCTGAAATCCAAATTCAAGTCTGGCCTCCCTCATGAACAGCTTTTGTAAGCTCAGTACTTCCTACCATTAGCCAAAAATCTTAAGGCTTGATATCAGGGTATCGAATTATTAGGAATCGTTCAGATGATTACGAATGGAGTAGGATCAACTGACCAAGATATGAAAATGAAACAGAATGTGTTTGCACCGCGTCTTCTGGATGTTAAAAAGTGAAGCTGCATCCTAGGATTCGAAATTGATGTTTAGGTTCCTTCCGAGAGTGGTACCCGTATGTAACACTGTTATGGTAAGAACACCGTACCCACAGTTCTGAAATAAATACAAATTCTAAAATCTAGAAAACGCTTTCGTTAAAGAAAAATTATAATTCGCATTCGCTATGGACCATAGTTAGCAAGAATTAGAGGCTATCTCCTAGACGGACCACAGAGATCAAGTAAGAACTACGAGGGCCTCTGCTAGCCCACTCATTTCTTCCGTGAAACTTTTAAGTTAGAGCCAAAGCAGCAAGAGGTAAAGAGGCTCCGGCGGAAGTGAAAACCTAAGGCTAGCAACTTCACAGACAGAAGCGTCTCGGGTTCCTCCGCCGCCCAAGGACCAATCGGACTCAGTTCCTACACCACCACCGAAGATTCACCCTCCGGGTGCGGTGGGAGAAGCAGCATCACAGTTGCACTCCCCCTCCACCAACTATAGCCTTCGGTATCCCAAGGTCTGGAGACGCCTGAGGCCCGTTAGCCAATCCAGTGCCCCCCACCTTACACCAAACACACACACATATAGAAACACACACAAGTTGCGGGTGATATGCATGTAGCGAGATAATGTGAGGATCCGGAGACCGCAGCAGCTACTAGGAAGGTGGTAGCGCTGTTTAAAATGGGCCCGGGGTCCTCAGCCGCCGTCTGTTCTTCCCCAGGAAGCAGCGCGGCGGCGGCGGGAGCCTGGGGAAGCCAAATCTAGGGGAAGCCCCGCCATCCGCGGGCGGGACCCAGCCTTCAGCTCCCAAGCTGCCGCTGCAGCGGCCCAAGCAGAGCGACGCTTTACGTCCCATCCACCCCCCCACCATACACACCCCCTCCCTCCCTCCACCACCGCCACCCCCCCTCCCCGCCCGCTCCGCTCTCCCTCTCGATTGGAGCCGAGACAAAAGCAAAGGGAAGCTGCAGGCCGGGACGCTGCCCGCGGACCCCGGGCGCGACCGGACCGGCCCCGAGGCATTCCCCCGCCTTGCGAGGGCCCCGAATCCGCCGTCCCCGCCGCGTGCCCCGCTGCCAGACTTCCGAAAATTTGCCAAAAACTCACCGCATGAATTTTCTTGTCCCGCGGATCCAAGATGGCGACGTATCCACCGCAGAGGCTGCTGGGAGCAAGACCTTTACCCTCTGACCCCCGCCGTGACCCCCGTGCTCCGGCTTCCCTCAAAGCGGCGGCGGCGGCGGCTGGAGGTGGGAGCTACGTTTGCCGAATGGATCGGGTTTAGGCGGTGGGCAGACAGCTTCCCGTAGGCATGAGAGGGTTTGAGAAAAGGCTCTTCATTTCTCCACCGCTCTCTCTGTGGCCTCCGCTGTTTCTGTCCCCACACACTGGGTAGCTTGTCACTCGTCCGCGGCGGTTACGACGAGCGGGAGCCACTGCGGCCACTACTGTCCCCCTAGGGCCTGGTTGCTTCGGACTGGGCCGTGGTCCTTGGTTCGAGGAATGGTGAGGTGGCGTCAGTCAGCCCTCTCTGGGGATGCGGAGCGTGTTTGTGTTTGGGTAGGATTCCTCGTTCTCCCACGTCCACCTTGAGTGGTGCCCTTCCTGTCTCCCGTCACCTGAAGCAAACCTGATCGCTGTCCACATGTCCTTCCTCAGCCCCCGCAGCCTCCGGTGCTTTTGCACGCACTTCCAGGCACCGGCAGCACGTCACCGTCACCTCCTGAGAAGTGAGTTCCACTTTGCCGAAACCATTGCTATTTTCTACTCACTGCCCTTCCTTTATTTTTATTTTTATTTTTTTCTAAATCTAGGGGGAGGAGTTTGGGCGGGAGCAGTTTTTTGTTTGTTTGCTTGTTTTAAAGCACTGTTTTGTGAGTTTGCGCTAGCTGAGCTTGGTATTTACTGCTTCTCTAGCCCCCACTTCCCATGTAAACTTGAGTGATTGGCCGGGCCATCAGCAAGGCATTTGAAATTATAGTGGCTTTGGTGAGAACTGCAGGGGATTAGTCTGCTTTCCAGAAAAATAATCGTAGCTCAAAGTGAGCTTTCTTTGCAATAGTAAATCTTCTCTCTTTATTCCTTTATAATCCAATTTAAAATTTGTCATTGAACAGTAAAGGATTCTCTGTCAGTAAAAAATAACAAGAAAAATAAGCTTACTATAAAATAAAGGTAATTGTCATGCTTTGAAGTGCAAGGTATTTTGATTTTTCAGTAGATACTGTATGAATTTATTTAACCTCCAAATGATGCTGTTGTAGCCAGAGAGTGTTTTGCCCAGTTAGTCTTTCCTTTCATTAAATATTCTGCTTCGTTGTGCTTTTTGCTTCAGGAATATTCAGAGAGGAGCAACACACATTTCTTTATGTTCTTACTTTCCTCCCGTTTTCCCCAGCAGTTCCTTCCGGCCTCTTCTGGTTTCTCTTCCTCTGATGTTGGCCTCTACCACGGTAAGCTGACTGGATATGCCTCCATATCAAGTATGTATATGTATATGATAGTACTCAGCATTACTGAGCCTTCTAATCTCGCTATTAACAATTTGAAAGTATAACTATTAGTAATTTGGAATCATAAGATAGATGATGAAAATTGGGCGCATGCTTCTAACCATATAGTAAACACCGAGTATTGTTTGCTATGTTAAGCTATTAATTTGTTTTACATATAGAACTCTGTTAAGGCCAAATGGTGTACCTTGTTCTCACTGTTCCTATATTTACTTAGAAGAGCACAAGTCTTAAATAGTATAAACGTTAGTAAAATTGGAGAAATCATTTCCAAACAGGACAGGTCTGATTTGAGGATTTTGTTACCTTGGGTTGTTTACTGGAAGAGGTAAATGGAACAGCAAACATTTTCATGAATTTAAGTATCTAGGTTAGGACTGTTAGGAGAAAATACACTGATACTATTGCTTACTTAATACTGTTTATTTAGGATGACTTCACTTTTAGCCTTGGTGAAGAAGAGTTTTTTAATTGTCCTATTGCTTGTGTCCGATTGATTACAAATTTGTAAAATGTCTTTAATGCATACCTTAGAGGGTGATTCTAAGTATTAAATGTGTCAACATTTGTTAAGGGCTTAGTATATTTATGGTTTGCTAGTAAGCAGTCAGTAAATGGTACATATAAAAAATTGTCCTTCTGCGTTAACAAGTTTATTGCTAATATTTAACAAATTTGCCCTTCTGTTCTCTTTAATAGATTTTTCTTGTACTTGAAAAATAGTCTGTACTTATAGATATGTATTTTGTATATTTTCAAAATACATGTAAGGTAGATTCCTCTACATTTTATAGGAAAACTACTGATGTAGGCTGAGGGAAAAAAATACCTTATCTACTGTGCTGGTTTGAAAGGGTGTATGTATATCCCATTTCATAAAGGTAGAATAATCCCTATTCAATACTGTATGTTTGAAACTAATCAGATTATCTCCTTAGAGATGTAGTTTAATCAAGAGTGGTTGTTAAGCTGAATTAGATGATGACATGTTTCCACCCATTTGGGTGGGTCTTGAGAAGTTTCTGGAGTCCTATAAAAGAGAAAACATTTTGGAGAATGAAGAGGATTTGGAGAGAGCAGAAGATGCTGCAGCACTACGAAGTAGAGAATCCATGAGCCAACGACCTTTGGAGATGGAGAAGGAAAACGCCTCCTGGGGAGCTTCATGAACCTGGAAGCCAGGAGAGAAAGCTAGCAGATGACACCATGTTTGCCATGTGCCCTTCCAGCTGAGAGAGAAACCCTGACTGTGTTCGCCATGTGCCTTCTCGCTTGAGAGAGAAACCCTGAACTTCATCAGCCTTCTTGAGTCAAGGTATCTTGTCCTGGATACCTTAGATTGGACATTTCTATAGATTTGTTTTAATTGGGACATCTCTTTGGCCTTAGAATTATAAACTTGCAGCTTATTAAATTCCCCTTCTTAAAAGCCATTCTGTTTCTTTCATATTGCATCCCAGCAGCTAGCAAACTAGAACATGTACCTTATATAACTATTGTAGAAAAGAGTCTTCCATATTTTAAAAGGGGTGGACCAATACTGAAAATTTCACTATAACAAGGGATAGAAAGAACAGATATCTCAATTTAATATGTCTAAAACAGAACATTTGGGTGGGCCACAGTGGCTCAGCAGGTAGAGTTCTCACCTGCCATGCCGGAAAACCAGTTCGTTTCCTGGTGCCTGCTCATGCAAAAAAAAACGGGAACATTTGACTTCCTCTTGTTTATTCCCTAAACCTTTTTCTCACCTGGTCTTTCCCATTTCCATAAAACACTCTAGTGTAAAACTAGGAATCTTCTGTGATTCCTCTTGTCCCTCACATTCAAACTCTGACCTCATCAGCCAGTATCAGCTCTTAATTACAAATATATTCTGAATTTAGCTACTTTTCTTCACCTCCAATCCCATCATCCTGTCTGAGCCACTGTCATTTCTTGCTGGACCACTGCAATATCCACACTATCTCTTTGCTTCCACTTTGCCCCTAATTCCTTCAAATCATTCTCTACATAGCCAGAGTAATCAGTTTCATTAGGTTATGTCACTCTTTTCATTAGAACCCTTCAGTGGCTTTCCTGTGCACATAGAATAAAATCCAAATTCTTTACCATGGCCCTCAAGTCTGCATGATATGGCTTCTACCTACCACTCCAACTTCATCTTGTTCTCCTGCCTTTCCATTGCCTCCTTTTTATTTCTGTCTGGTACTAAGCACTTTCCAATCTGTAGCAGAGACTTTTAGTTCCCTGAAATTGCTCCATTTGTTTCATGGTAATGGATATAGTCCAGAATGAAGACTGTATTTCCATCTTTCCTTGTAGCCATGAGATGGTTCTGGCCAATGGAATATAAGCAGAAGTGTCATGTAGCACCCTTTCAAAACCATCCTTAAAAATATATCCGGTGCACACCTTTAGCCCTTGTTTTCTTTTCCTCTTCGTATATTTTGCACCCTGAAATGAAGATGTGATTGCCTGTAATTCTAGTTTCCATGTATGGCCATATGCAAATTCATCCATCCTAGGGATGGTAGTACCTTAAACTGGTAGACCTGGAACCTTGAGGACTTTGTGCATCAGAGCACTATACTAGCTCTGCACACCTTACATCCAGATTTTGATGTGAAAAAAATAAACTTCTATTAAAGCCAGGTTTTTAGTTTCCTGGCTGCTAAAGCAAAAAACGTGCAATGGGTTTGCTTAAACAATGGATATTTATTGCTTGTATTTTTAAGAATAAAAGTCTTGATTTTGAAGTCATCAAGGCAGTGCTTTCTCCCAGAAGACTGGGCATTCTGGGGCTGGCTGCTGGCAATCCTTAGTCCTTAGCTTTTCTGTCACTAGGCACTGCACCTGGCGTTTTCTCCTGGTTTCTTCTCTGTTTGGCCACTCCCTGTGACTTTCTCTCTGTGATCTTCCCTATAAGGCCCTCAGTAACAGGATTAAGACCCATCCTGATTCAGTTGAACCACCCCTTAACTCATCAAAAGGTACTTTTTACAAGGGTTCACACCTACAAGAATAGGTTAAGTTTAAGAATATAGTTTTCTGGAGTACATAACACCAAGCCACCATAGCCAGGTTTTTGGGTCTCTTGTCTTCAGTGGAACCTAATCTTAACCACTGTTTCAGGGCTTTTGCTTGTGCAATTTTTTTTTCTACCTGCCATTTGCTTCTCTGTTTTTATATGGCTAACTCTGATCCTTTTGATCTTAAATCATCTTTGAGAGGACTTCCTTGGCCACTACCTACTTCAGTTCTCTCTCCATTTATTCTCTATCACATGATCTTCTATTTTCTTAATAGCAATTATAATTTATAATTCTCTTATTAATACATTGTTTATTATATGTCACCCTTCATCCTGCTTAAAATATAAGTCCATGAGAGCAGGGACTACATCTGTTTTATTGACTACTTTATGCCTTCTTATGTAATAGACATTAGATAAGCGTGTTGAATGAATGAATGTAATAGATTCTTTTCCATGATTAGGTAGATTGTTTTTTATAAATGTCTTAAAAAGTTTCCTTCATGACATAATTTGTAAAATCCTAGCTAGGAAACAACTAGAAAAAACAGTTCTAAACCAATGGGGTATCCCTAGCCTCTGGCCCTTGATAATGAAAATTTATGCCTTTTCCTGAGAAATCTGTATAACATTGCTACTAAAAAAAAAATCTTAGTTGATCTAGCATACTAACAAATCAGAAAGAGCACTGCAATATAATTAGTAATTAATGGTCTAATTTATTATGTAATTTGCTGGACCTCTGTTTTTTCATCTAAAATAGATATAAGAATCTTTGAGTGGCGTTCTAGTTTCCTAGCTGCTAAAATGTTATATCAGAAACAGAACGGCATTTAAAAAGGGAAATTTATTAAGTTGCAAGTTTACAATTCTAAAGCCATGAAAATCTCCACATTAAAACAAGGACATGGAAATGTCCAATCTAAGGCATCCAGGGAAAGATACGTTGGTTCAAGTAGGCCAGTAATGTTCAGGGTTTCCTTCTCAACTGGAAAGGCACATGGCAAACATGGTGACTGTCTACTAGCTTTCTCTCCAGGCTTCTTGTCTCCTGAAGCTCCCCCAGGGGCGTTTTCCTTCTTTATCTCCTAAGGGCTCTGGCTGTGTGGGCTCTCCAGGTTCTCCTGGCTTTTTCTAAAATGTTTTCTCTCTTAAAGGATTCCAGTAAACTAATCAAGACCCATCTGGAATGGGTGGAGTCACATCTCCCTCTAATCAAAGGCTAATACCCACAATTGAGTGTGTCACTCCTCCATGAAGATAATCTAATCAGGTTGTCGACCTAAGATGCTGAATAAGGATTAAAAGAAAGACTGCCTTCACAAAATGGTTCAGGATTAAAATATGGCTTTCTAGGGTACATAATCCTTTTGAACCTGCACTAAATGAAAATTTAATGGCAAGCGCTACTTGTAAGTGGCATGGCATGAGTTACATATTAAGTCTTCAGTTTTTATTTTAACAAGTGATTATTTATGGTAATACTGGCAAGGGTTCAGAGAAACAGGGTTCCTTACACTGCTGAGAATATAAATGTACACATTTTTATAGGGCATTTTGACAGTATCAAAAGTCTTGAGAATATGTGTTTGATCCAGCATTCCCTCTCCTAGAAATGTATCATAAATGAATGAGTACATGTGTAACCATTTGATTGCAAGTGTTCATTACTGCATTGTTTATTATGAGATTGCTTCTAGTAAGTACATCCATACAGTGAAACAGTACTCAGCCATTAAAAATGATGTGGGTCAATTTTTATTGGTATGGTGCAACAAGAAAGTTTTAAAATATTTCCAATTTTGTAAAAATGTGTAAGTCTCAAAAGAAGAATTCTAGAAGGATATACTCAAGATGCCAATTCAGCCTTGCAGAAGTAACTTAAAGTTTTTCTATTTCATTATTTGTTCATATTTTTTAATTTTCATAGAGCAAAATGTTTTACAATACTATCTAAAAGTTTATCTTTTATTTATAAAAGACAAGTGGCTAATTTTGCGAAATAGCACCACACCCATTTGCACAAACCTGAAACCTTTCGTCTTTTCTTCCCTACATCCCATATCTAATCCCCACTTTCCCTTCTACATATGTCTGGAATCCAACCTCTCTTCTTTATTCTCACAGCTGTTCTCTTACTCATAACCTCATAATCTCTTATTTGGACTTTTGAAAGAGATTTTTAAACTGGACTTGATAAATTTTACTTCTTTCCAGCCCAAACTACCCCCAGATTTATGTTTCCACAGTGCACATCTTAAGAGACTCCCCTGCATAAAATCTTTAACAATATCTCATCACCTGCGGTATGATAGTCCTAACTCCTTTCAGTAAGTACGAAGTTCACTTTCATACACTTACAACCTGAGATCTACTTGTGGTTATATCCCAATACTCCCTGTTGTTTCATACTTCATACCTTTGCAGTGTTCTTCCCTCTGCCTTGAATGACCTCTTCCCCCCCTGCCCCCCAAAATATGTTAACACGTTTTTCTGCAGTCTTCTGTGGTGACTTTAAAAATAAGTCTACAAATTCTGTGATACTCCTCTCTCCAAGGAGTGAAGTTTAATTCACCTCTCCAGAGCGTGGTTTGGACTTTGTGACATCCTTCTAATGAGTATAATAAGGTGGAAATGACAGTGTGTAACTGTGAGTCTGGGTCATAAAAAGTCACTGGGACTTCTTCCTCATATACACTCTCTCTTGGGTCACTCTTGGAGAAGCCAGCTGCCATGTTATGAGGACACTCGGGCAATCTGTGGAAAAGCCTGCATGGCAGTGAACTTAAATCTCTGGCTAACAGCCAATGAGGAACTGATAACAGCCAACAGCCACGTAAGTAAGTTTGGAAGCAAATCCTTCAGCCCCCTTGAGATAACTCCAGTTCCTGCCGACAACTTAACTGCAACTTCATGAAAGATCCCGAGCCAGAAGCACCCAGCTAAGCCCCTTCTGGATTCTAAGATAATGTATATTTGTCTTAAGCTGCTAAGGTTTGAGGTAATTGATTAAATAACAATAGACAACTATTTCACATCTTTCTTCAGGATTTTTGTGAATCCACCTTTTTCTTCACTTAACCTTCCTATAGAATTGGGTTTTGCTGTACTAGGCAATGAGCTTCTTTGTGCTGAGAATTATGTCTCATTTATCCTTTTTCTCCAATTTCTAATACAATACTGACAGATGGTAAGTCCTCAAAAAATATTTTGCTGGAAGGAAATAAAGGATTCTTTGATTGATTATAAGCAACATAAGGTTTGAGACCATGTGTTTTTATTCATCATTTTATCCTCCTCAGTCTTGGAAAAACAGATATGCAGATGCTCCAAAGGTAACCTGTGCAGTGACTAAGGTTAGACCTAAGTGTGTATTAATCAGCGTGTATTTTTAGCACTTATAGTCTAGGATCATACTAAAAAGAGAAGCCGTAGTAACATATTCAATTAGACAAAATATAATTAAGAAGTAGTAATAGCAGCAGCAGAAGTAGCAAATACTTTAAGATTCATTACTGCCAGGCAGTTTTTTTTTTAAACATTTTATTTTTAGTAATTCGTGAAATGCTTACCATACTTCATAGAGTAGGAATTGCTCAATTCTGTGGTACAGACTATAAATCTTCTGCTAGTTGAGAAAAGTAAGTAAGAGAGGGATGGTGGTCAGGGATAGATTCGCTAAGTGGCTGGTTAAGTTTCATGTTGAGTGATGTAGTTTGGAAAGATGTAGATGAGAAGAAGGGATATTTTCAATAAGGGGAAGCATAAGCAAAGCAAATGGAGGCAGAAATATATAGGGGCCAGTAACTCAGACCAGTCTTTAAAATAAGCAGAGGGGCTAGTAGGATTTATGTGGAATAGGTTAGCAGGATTTCGGAGTGCTTCAAAAGCCAATCAAAGGAGTTGACACAGATGGCTTTTGATAAGTAATCACTAATTAGTCCATTGAGGCTTAGATAGCACCGAAAAGAAAAAAAATCACAAGTAGAATGTGTTGTAGAATATGTTTTATCACATCCGTGTTTATCTAAACCACCACTCATCCTACCAAGATAATTATTTTAAAATATTCATTTATGAATCATCTCAAAAGTAATATCAGGTAAGTTTTTATCTGTTCAGTCAATTTCATATAATGAAAAGTTCTTCCTCACATGAAGAAGAAGCAAAAAAATACTTTTTTACTATGTTTTCTCAACTACAACAACTTTGTTGAATGTTAAAATACATGGTTAAGTTGCAGTCTTACTCAGAACATCCATTGTTCTATCCTGTGTGTGAGAATAAATTGTACAGTATCTTCTACTTAAAAAAAAAAAAAGGCCCCCCAAAAGTTACTAGATTAAATGACTGTATAATAATCAATATAAACTCTTATTAGTAGGCCACAGATAATTAGCTAATTCATTTTTATTGGCAATAAAAATTAACAGAATCTGTTTAAAAGGGAGACATGAATTCAATTCTAAAATGATAGCGAGTGAAAGTAACTAATTATGTTTTATGTACACACAGTAAGTCAATGAAAATTATTTGTGCCTCTTTAATAATGATGACCATTTACTGTTTTTTAAATGAGTTTAAAGTGAAAATATGTCCATGTTCACTATAAATGAAAATGAAATGCATACAAGATTGCAAAATGAATAGATCCCAAGAAAATCTCGGACCTGGAAGAGACAATCTAGAAACCCTGTACTTAAAGCTGATTCCATTCTATTGTCCAAAAATTATTACCCTCAGGAGCTGTCTATGATAAACCTAAAGTTTCACATTGCTTTTTTTTTATTCCTTGAAACTGCTAGTGTTATGTATTTTTTCATGAATGAAATACGGAACCAAGCAGTTTTTTTCTTATAAAATTATTGTATAAACTTTCTTAGTTTTTTCTTATTGCTAATAAAATACAGGCACATAGTTGTAAAATAAACTCCCTAAGAACGGACTGCCTGTAACATGCAGCAAGGTATAAGAAATAAGCTAAAAATAAGCATATATACCTCATCTGGACGAGTATTTGTCATGGGGAGAAAATAAAGATTCAGTCTTAGAAGGTTTAAATTCAGACCATAACATATTGTTTTCTAACCATCCATCCACATTACAGTCCTTGAAAACTGTCAAAAGTCAGGCACAGGAAAATTCCATTTGTTCAGTACACATTAGAAACAGCTGCTTTTGAAGTCAAAAGTAAGTAACTTGGGGGTGCACGGGTGGTTCAGTGGTAGAATGCTCACCTTCCATGTGGGAGACCTGGGTTTGATTCTCGGACTATGCACCCCCCAAAAAAGTAAGTAACTTGGTTAATAATTGAAGAGCATTGTGTTTCAGAAAGGAACCCCCTATGGATTATCTAGTCAAGCTTGAATAGTTACTTCTCAAAAGTGCACTAGAAATTTTCTGGGAGAACATAAATGATACCAGTTGAACTTAGACAACACAGTTTTGATCATTAAAAAGTCTGCAGTTGTGGGCCACGGCTCAGCAGGCAGAGTTCTCACCTGTCATGTTGGAGACCTGGGTTTGATTCCCAGTGCCTACACATGCAAAGAAAAGAAAAGTCTGCAGTTAAGAGTGACAAATATTTCACTAATTAGTATATATATGAGGATACCTTCAGTTATTGAGGTTTAAGGAAGAAAGTTAGCAGAGGTTAAATACCCTAGTGTTCAACTCTGAACACCATTCAAAATATAAATTCAAATCATTCAAAATATAAAGGGCGTCTACATTTAAAGCCTTTAGCATGGCTTCCCAATTTCTAATCATCTCAGTAAGACTAATAAACACTTAATAGATCACAGGCTTAGCTTGTATACATATCTTTAGAACTTGCCTGGAATCGTGAGCATAAGATTTAAAGCAAGCAAACAAAAAAACTAGAATATACTGTATTTTACCAAGCATTCACCATTTTAAGAAGAGAGTCATGATGGTAAATTACCAACCATCCTTTGGGGAGGTGGAGCATGTTCCGTTGTACACATTCTTTTTTAAGATTACTTTGTTTCTGAATCTTCCATACAAATCCTGGTTGCTGTTTACTTGTAACAGCTTGAGAAGCTTTATAATCTCTTCTTCAGCCTTTTATGAAATCCAGTCATTTTGACTATAATGACAATATATCAAAAACATACTGAAAATATTTTTATACTCAACTGTCACCAGTACATTTCAAGTAATATTCAATGCTTAAAATACCATAATGTCAATGAAAATATGACATTATTTTCATATATGGATGGATCATATATAAGGGACCATATGGATGGTCCCTTAGGATTGGTGTACACTAATTTCTCTAGTAATTGTGTTTCCAAAGCTTTTCATTATTTTCATGGCACTCTTCCTGAACTGTTTGTAAAATTCAGCTGCCTTTTTGAATTGTATTTCGGATGGGAACATAAAAGTATGTTTTAATGTAACCAGCTGAGAATAATAGAATAAATATTTCCTCACCTAATATGATTTGTTCTCAGTATCCATTTGTTATTCGTTTTTCAAAACCAGCTGTGTTAGTTAGATTCAGTTGTCAACTTGGCCAGGTGAGCATACCTAGCTCTGTTGCTGCAGACACAAGCCAATGGTACGTGAACCTCATCTGTTGCTGATTACATCTGCAGTCGGCTAGGAGGCGTGTCTGCTGCAATGAGTGACGTTTGACTTAATTGGCGGGTGCTTAAATGAGAGATCGCAATGTAGCACAGTGTAAGCAGCTCAGCAGCTCAGCATTCCTCATCTCAGCACTAGAAGCTCAGCCCAGGCCTTTGGAAATGCAGAAAGAAGTCACCCCGGGGAAAGTTGTTGGAACCCAGGGGCGTGGAGAGAAGACCAGCAGAGACCATCTTGTGCCTTCCACGTAAGAAAGAACCTCAGTGGAAAGTTAGCTGCCTTTCCTCTGAAGAACCAACAAAATAAATCCCCTTTTATTAAAAGCCAATCCGTCTCTGGTGTGTTGCGTTCCAGCAGCTAGCAAACTAGAACAACAGCTAATGTGAATTTAATTTCAATTATTTGCTAATCATTGTGTTTTTTTGCCATTTGCTGTCAAAATTATGTGATGTAGATATCATAGTATAATTTCCCTCAGTTCCCACATGTGTGGAGCAAATATTTCTCCAATTTAAACATGCAAGCCTTATTTTGCCCTTTGTACGGGGCAGTGGTACCAGCTCAAGTGAGTTTTTCGGACACGCCGTGTGATAGACGCTCTTTTATTTCTATCTTATGAGAGAGGGCACGCACAGGAACAAGCAGCCAGCAGGTGCAGCGTATGGGGGCTCACAGGCTCCTTTTATCTTAGTCCCTAACGCAGAGGAGTCCTTCCCCCCCACCCCGTTCATTATTGGCTGGCTTGGAAATTAGCAAAGTAATAGTGACTTTTCTATACCTTATCATCATTATTCATTTAGTTTTTAACCAATCACAGATTAGGGTAGTTTGAATCATTAATTTGCATATCTGACTGCCCTTATATAGAGGGGATCAATTGAATATGCTTTATGCCCTAAACACTTATCATATTCTAGTAAGCTTAATCCTTCATATACTAATGTGATTTGGGGGGAATGTGGGCCAGGTTAGGAGGTCGAGGCTTACAGGAGCTTCCATGCTTCCTTATTTGAATGGGAAGAGTCCACCATCCCTTACACCTTCAAGTATCCTTGTCCTTAAATTGAATTTCTCCCTGTTTATTATTTATCATCTTCGGAATTGGTCATGACAATATTAAAGCCACTTAATGTTCTTAACCTAACATTAAAAATGCTGTTCCTTTCCAGAGCTTTCCTGGGTCACTATCATCTATAAAAATAGGTAGCCTAGAAGGAGCAGCCAAATAAATGAAGTAACCGGCGAGAAGAATGTGTTGAAGATTCTTGGAAACTTGAAAGTGGGTGCAATGAACCAATTAGCATAATAAAAAAGCCTCTAAAGATAGTAATTGAGGGGAAAATAGGATATCAATATTGGCCTGATAATAATTATAGCTACCATTTGATTGAGGATCTACGGAATTACAAGCATCATATAATTACATGATTTCACTCAATCTACCTAGCATCCCTATGAGTTAGGTGGTATCCATTTTACAGATGAGGAAATGGAAGCTTAAAAAGATTGCTTTAGATTACAGATTATAAAGAGGTAGTATTGGAATCTAGATTTTCTATTACAGAGGCTGTTGTCTTTTTCATTTACTTTTCCAAATCATATGTAATAGTTTTAATATATTCATTTTTCAGGGTAGAGGATCTATGTATTTCATAAGATTCTCAAAGGAGTCCCTAATGCAAAAAGAAAAAAGAACCACTAAAACTCCTTAATGTGAGTTCACTGCATTTATTATGGGGAAGAAAGTAACTGAGATAGTTCAGCTGTAGAATATGTTCAATAGACTTTTTAAATGTGTTTTAAAAAAATTTTAAGTTTTAAATTGAATAAATGAGTATGGAGAGTCTGGTAGATGATTAAAATTCAAATTCAACTAATATTCTTTGAGTTCCTATTATGCACCAGCTATACAGATGATACAGCATTCTTGTCAATCTTGAATAATAGGACCACCTTTTAAAAATTGTGGCTACCCCCCCAAAAAAAATTGTAGATACCCAATGTAACACATTAGTTTTATTATAAATTATCCTAATATGTGCAAATAAACTAGTTATAAACTTATGTTTATATCATTTTCCAACTATTAAACTAGCAAAAAAAACTAGAAAATTACAAAACTAAATATTTTTTATGCCAAATCAGAGATATACAAGAATATATCAGTGGATCACCAGGGATTTTAGAAGCAGTGATTAAGAACTTGGGATCTTGGAATAGCTCAGACCTGGAATTTCATCCAAGTACAACACATGGAAGCTGAATGCCCTTAAGCAAGTGCTTAACTTTTCCAAGCTGTTTTGTTATCTGAAAATTGTATATAGAACTATTACTGTGCCTTTCAGTGTTGCTGTAAAAAATTTGTGAAAGTACATGTGTAAAATGCCTAACATAGTATATGGAATGAACCCAACACTCAAATGGTAGTTGCTACTATGATATTTTTATGTGAAATGCTTCATGTAATCAAAGATTTTAAATAAAGAGAGAAGCATAATAATTACTAATGGGATGTCTGAAAGGGAAAATGCAAGAAGATGATAGAATATATAGCTGGCCATTTAAAAAAAATACCACCGAACAAAAAATGAATAAAAAAAATAAAAACAACAGAAAAAATACACCACAAACATAAATGCACTAGCTGGCTGAATAAAATATTTTCTGTTGAGAAATAAAAATAGGTAAGGTAAGAAGGTACAACATTCTTAAATAATTATATTTCATAGTATCAACTAGTGAACATGTTTTATTTTACTATTCATAAGAATAATGTTCTTTAACTGTTATTTTTAAAATGTGAAATAGACATGTTAAGCTAATCTTTTTGAGTTTGTGTGATGGCATCCCTTCCACAGTTATTAACAGGGTTTTAAAAGGCCCACTTTTTAAAGGTACTGCTTAAAAGAAGATATTAAATGTTTACAATAATTCTCAACAAATTAACATTTTTAACTTGTTGCCCAACAATTTATGAAGTAGTTAGAACCCGTAGTCATAATCAAGGTATTTTTAAAAACACAGCCTAGAATAGAGGTAAACACCATATTTCATAAAACTTACTGTATTTCATCAATTAAAATAAGGTTGGTTCCTGCTTGCTTCCAGATCATAAAGGCTGTTAAATCTGCCATTCTTTTGACTGGTGAAGGTGTACTGGAGGGATACTATTGCAAAATCTCATTTCCTTTTAATGAAGCAGCCAACTATTAGGGAACAACTTTTCATAAGCGTACTCCACACAGCTGAACATAATGCAGATGAATGACAGAACCCAGAGATAGTCAGTAGGTCACTGGTTTGAAAGTCTAGCATAAGAAAGAAACCATAAAGGGTAAGACTTCTAACTAGTAGGGAAAACCTTTCCTGGTATCCTCATTCGGAAAAACATTTTTTTCCTGCTAAAAGCCTGGGAATCTTACAAAAAGCCCTCCTTAACTATGGTTGCAGAGGGAGGAGAAAGCCTTTATTTTGAATGAGCCAGCAGCAGACATATTTGCTATACTTCTTCAAATTGTAGAACATGATGAATCTGTGCAGTTGCTTCTAGAAGCAAAACTGTAAGGGAGGGAACATTCCTCAAACTGTATTCCTCAGTACACAAGTTCCAGGAGATGCTGGTAAGTATTCTGTGAAAAAAGGAGTTAGTGGTGAATGAAATGCAGAGGTAAACCAAGTAAAAGAGCTTGCAATGTTGCAAAGTTTGCCTGACTTAATATGCTAGTATATGAATATTTTATGTGCCTTAGATCTTTTTAATTGAAGTATCCAATTAATAGCTCACAAAACTACAAGCTACTACATTTGATGAAGATGTATACTTGAAAAGGCTGAGATTGAGATTGATAATCTCAGAGATTGAGAATTCTTTACCCTCAACTTTGTTATAAGGAATTTAGGTGGAATGTGAGTTGGATAACTCACGTAAAATGTTTTGAACAGAATTAAACAAATATTTCTCTTAACCACTTAGAGCTAAGTCCTTAAGCAAGGACTTGGTTACACTTAATATCACAGTAGTATAGCTATAGCTGAATATTTTTGTTGATACATTTATAATACAGTATTGAGTGGGAGTTTTCTTATCACCCTGTTAAGTATGAGTATGCCCACTGGTGAAGATAAGATGCATCAGATGCTCCACATTCTAAGTTAGATAACTTTTAATGCCCTATAGTTTTAGTGCGTAGTGTTAAAACCAGTCTTATCATCATTACTACTCCTAACCACCCTTAGTCAAAAAAAGAAAAAAAAAAAAAAAAGATAGATCTGAGATAAAAAGGAAGTCTTTTGGAGAAAGCAGTGTTTGTGGACAGTGACTACTCCCAATATATAGTTGGGGGGGGGGGGGGAGGCATCCCACAAGAGAATCACTTCTAAAGATTGGGATTCCTCAAAGAATGTGAAACATGTTTCTTTTCTCTATTGGATGTTTACTTGGCCTGGGGATTTGCTGATCTCTTGGAGCTATCTAAGTAGGAAAAAAGAGAATCTGAGATGATTGCCTAAGAGTGTCAAGAACAGCAGGGAAGTAGCACCTTGCCTACCATTTAGTGTGGCAAGACTAATGGAATTTCCCATAGGTGATGTGAACACTGAGAAAAGTAAAGGGCTAAAGCTATTTTGTCAATGTGAGGGCTGACCACAGAAGACGGAACCTCTGTGGGAAGAGGAATGAAAGAGTTCAGTAAGTAGGAGCCAGATAATCCCCATCAGGGGCGAAGTAATGGTAAACTCCTGCAGTGTCCCACAATAAATATCTGTATCTCTATTTCGTACTGGAAATCCATCTTTTGGATGCTCACACAAAGGATATCAATATTTAGTAAATGAGGAGTGCATTCTTACCCAGTTAAAGAAATACTTGCTCTTTTCTCTTTCCCTTCTCTCTGACACAAATCAGGGGAACTAGGCCTAGAAGAGGGAAGAGAAGCAGGTGTCAGAGCCAGATTTTCCCCGACCACCTTCAAGTCCCTGGAGCTCTTCCTGCACTAGGGTTGGGTAAAGGTGGGGATAGAAAGTGAGAAGAGTTTTGAATCAAGCTGGAGATGGGTGTTTTAAAGTTGATGAGACTGATCTTTAATTCTGGATTTTGACAGTCCTAATAACTTACAGTGACTGAAAGTCAACTTTATCTTACATGAAGTACAGCATGAATGCATGCAAATTCCTGATGCATTCATGTTGACAAATATTTACTATGCCTCAGGCACTTAATTCATACAGAGGGAATAGAATGGTAAAGAAGGCAGATAAGGTTCCTGTATTCATGGAGGGAGAGTGACAATAAATAAATATTCAACATAATATTATATAGTGATAAGAACTATGAAGTAAAATGAGGCAGGATAAGGGCTAGAGAGTGTCAAGGAGATGGTGTGCTCTTTTAGATAAAGTGGTCAGTGAAGAGTTCTCTGAGGAGGTAACATTTGAACAAGAGATCTGAAGAAAATGAAATTATATCAATGCATGTTGATATATATGTAATTTAGAATTTATTAAACATTTTTTATTGTGGAAAATATATACAAAAAGCAATACATTCCCAAGTACATTTTAAATAAGTAGTTATATAACAGATATTAAAGTTTGATATGGATTACAGGTCCATGAGTTTTCATTTTTTCTTCTAGCTGCTCCAAGACTGGATACCAAAAGAAATATCAATATATTGATTCAGCAGTTTGTTGAATTTTTAAATCCTATCTTCTCTATTACACTCTTCCTTCTCTCTTTTTTCTTTCTTTTTTTAGTGGAAAATAAAATATATATAAAAAAGTAATAAATTTCAAAGTACATTGCGACAATTAGTTGTAGAACAGATTTCAGAGTTTGGTATGGGTTACAATTCCACAATTTTAGTTTTTATTTCTACTGCTGTAAAGTACTAGAGACTAAAACTGATATCAATATACTGATTCAGCACTCACACTCATTTGTTAAACCCAACCTTCTATGTATAACTCAACCATCAACTTTGATCATTCTCCCATTTGTTAGGGGTATTTGGGCTAATGTTATTTTGTTGGAAGGGGCTGTGGATAATATAGGATAGGGAGATGGAAATACCTGATGGTCTGAAGAGGCTGGCCCCTCTGCATTTCAGAACTTACCTGGTCCAGGGACCCATCTGGAGGTTGGAGGTTTCTGGAAAGTTACCCTAGTACATGGAACCTTTGTAGAATCTTATATATTGCCCTAGGTGTTCTTTAGGATTGGCTGGAACGGTTTTGGTTGGGGGGATTGGCAAGTTATGATAGGTTGCAATGTCTAACAAGCTTGCATAAGATCAACCTCCAGAGTAGGCTCTCAACTCTATTTGAACTCTCTCTGCCACTGATACTTTATTTGTTATACTTCTTTCTAGCTCTTTACTCTCATCTTCTCCTGGACACCAGTGATTCTTATATTTGTGTGCTTCGTGTTGTCCATCATTTCCCTGAGATTCAATTCAAAATTTTCCATTTTTTCCACTATTTTTTCTTTTGTGCATTCACATTCAATTGCCCTGTCCTCCAGTTCACTTCTTCTTTCTTTTACTTCTTCAAATCGGCTGTTGTGTGTATATATATATATTTAATATATATATATATTGTTATATTTTTATTTTTATAATATTATACATATATATTGGCATGTGCAGGCTTCTCTAATATATTTTTAATTTGACCTACAGTATCTTTTATTTCTGTAAGATCTGCTAATTTTCTATTTATTTTTTCAAATTCTATTTTTTAATTGACCAAACAGAACAACATACAAACACATTCTTAACATATGAACATTCCAAACCTGACATATAATCAGTGTCTCACAATATCATCACATAGTTGTATATTCATCACCATAATCTATGAATTTAATATCCTTTAAAGGCAGAATACCTTTTGTGTATTCTTAGCACCATCCAAGAAGGACAGTGAACTTGCCTTTTCAAAAAGTAGCACATTGCTTTGTGCAGTTATATCTTCATAGAAACGGTTTGATTGATGGTCTTTTGCTTCTGGTTTCATTCATTTTATTTCATTTTAACTCAACAGAGTTTTATTGAATGATTTCTAAGTGCCAGGCCTTGTTATAGGTTCTTGCCGTATGTCAGTGAATGAAACAAAGATCTCTGACCATGCAGAAAGTATATTTTATGAGAAGACAGACAATAAATAATAAACATAAATTACATATAAATATATATAAATTATACCTATTATATTAGAAGGTAATTTGTGCTGTGGGGAAAAAGATGAGAGGAAGGGTGAAAGTGCTAGGAGAAGGGTAAGTTTTAATATTAAATTGCCTAGTCTGGGTGGGCTTCATGAGATAATTAGACCTGAGCAAACGCCTATAGGAGGTGAGGGAGTTAGCTAAGTGCCTGTCTGAGGGGATAGTTCTCACTGATACATACATACACACACACACACACACATACATACATACATACATATACTTTTGCCAGCAAGTTATCTGTTTTCAAGTCTCTTTAGCTTATAAAATGAGTGGATTTGATATCCATTGCTATATAGTAATGTGAATCTGTTTTCTTTTATTTACTTAAAGATAGCGATTATATATATGTTTTTATAAGTTTATTATCTAAGATTATAAACAACTACAATTTTTAAAGGCACTGAAAAATATTCATACACACATAGGCATGTGTAGGTAACACAGCAAATATAACCTTTTTTTTTTGTTTAAAGGTAATGCTGTTTTCAAAGTTATGTTAGAAAAACAAACTAATTTAAGGTAAATTGGATACTATAGTAGAATACCTACTTTGTGCCATAAATTGAGAGCTGGAATAACAAGCCTGATGATTTATTGGTATAAATAGTTAGAAAAATTTATTTTTATGAGTTCATTCAATAAAGGAGAATAATTTAGATTCTTTCATCTTGTTCTTCTTCTTCATCTGTCTTCTAGTTATCACTATATTGTAAATTTATTTAAAGTCACCCCTGACGAATCTACATCTAATGTTGATTATTCTGCAGTTAAGGGAAATTTTCAAATTCTATGGCATGACTTAAAAAAATAATAATAAGTGACTAGGCAATTACAACTAGCCATTTAAATACAGTAACCACTTCCATTTCTAAATTGCTTTCTATTTTATTTTTTAAAGGACAAAATTATATTTATTACCTCTTTGGTTCTGAACTTTTGAATAAGTGTTAAATAACATACCTTAGATATAGTTTATTTTACTGAAAAGATCATAAATGTTTCATAGACTTAAACACATTATATACTTTTACTAACATGAAGGTAATGTTTGATTTGCTAAAAAAAATTTAGAACAGGCATAGCAGTTGGTTTTTTCCACAAAACTATAGAAGTAACATGTTTGATTTGCAAACACCCTACCCCACCCCCATCCACTCCCACAGTTGAAAACAAGCACAGTTTTTTGCTCTGAAAAACCCCTCCTTTTCCGCCCAGACTATAATGTCCTCATCCCTCTGCTGAGAGACACTTAGTATATGCTGTCTACTGTACATTTTATCTTCTAAAATAGATCTTACAGGCTCCAAGGACAAAGATCCAGTCTTTATCAGTTAGCATAATTATTTTCACAAAGTAACTGCTTCATTGACATTTGTTGCCTGAGTGATACAAGTTATACATTAAATTGGAGTTCTCTGAATTTGAAAGTGTTCAGTATGCCTCTCTGAGTTAAGGAAAATCATGTTCTATCCCTCCCTTCTCTGCAGTGACTGAGGTTCTATTACTTGAAAAATTGTGCAGCCAAATTGTTACTCACCAGCTTTTAGATCCAAAAAGTGGATCACCAGGAGTATTAGGGAGAGATCAAATTTAAGCCCAAAATGTTTTTGTTTTATATTGACACCAAAATGTTTTGCTTTTATTTCAACACAGTCTGAAGACTCAAAAGATAAGCAGATGAAAGGGTAGCTTTCTAATTTCTTCCTCTCTAAACTGCACAAAATGTGAAAAATAGCTATGGAACCATTTAGCTACTAAAACATGAGCCATTTTATATTAAAACCAGTCATGAGCTACCAGGGGCTGAGATGTGGATGGGCAGTGGGGATTAATGCTTAATGGGTATAGAGTTTCTGTTTGGGGCGATGAAAAAGTTTTGATGATGGATGGTGATGACAGTACGACATACTGAATGTCATTAACACCACTGAATTGTATACTTAAAAGTGGTTAACATAGGAAATGTTATATTGCATAATGTATTACTACAATAAAAATTGAGATGGGAAAACCCTAGCCTGCTCTCTGGTAGATTTAGTCTTTGAGTGACTAAAGTGACATGTCCCCTGGTTCTACACAGCTACACATCTCCAACCACTGATGCTAAAGGAGGTCATGCATAGATTTGGCTATGTCTAAGATGACCTTTGGGAAAACTCACAGGTTCATTTTTGACATCTATTAATTTACTCACATGAGTGTATTCATTCTTGCAGGAGTACTGCAATTCCGAAAAAACAACTCCTAGTATTGTATCCTGCAAGAGCTCTTAAGAGTACCTATGTTTATTAAGGTTTTACTTGGGAAATTATTTGACACTGTAATTGTAAAGTATTTTATTAGCATGATATCTTCTCCTAATGTAAATTAAAATGTAAAGCTATATTAAAAATTCAGAGATCAGTATTAGTTGAGCCATATTGTTTGTTATTTTTCTAAACAATAAATAAAAATTCAGACTAAAGAGAAAAATGTTACTTCTCAATTCTGACGAAAGGATGAAATTGTAAAAGCTGTCTTAGATCTTATTTTTTATAAGTAAATTCCATTAGCTTGAATTAGTCATAGTTTCAGTAGAACATTCCTTTGGTCTCCTTAATAAAAAAAAACATTATGCTATACTAAAGAAACCCTAGTGTTGTGTGAAATAGCCACTTCACTGGCCTGTTCATTAATAATTTTAGACAAATAACTTGGGAAAAAAATCTGCATTTCTCATTTGCTAGGGAAACTTATGACTTTAAAACCTAAAAAGTACAAAGGTTGTAATGTGCTTAATCAGGATTATTTCATTTACACATCCTTATTGTTCTAGTTTGCTAGCTGACAGAATGTAATATACCAGAAATGGAATGACTTTTAAAAGGGGAATATAATAAGTTGCTAGTTAGTTCTAAGGCCGAGAAAATGTCCCAATTAAAACAAATGTATAGAAATATCCAATCAAAGGCAGCAGGGAAAGATACCTTGGTTCAAGAAGGCCAATGAAGTTCAGGGTCTCTCTCTCTCAAGTGAGAAGGCACATGGTGAACACATTCACGGTTTCTCTCTCAGCTGGAAGGACACATGTTGAGCACAGCGTCATCTGCTAGCTTTCTCTCCTGGCTTCCTGTTTCATGAAGCTCCCCAGGAGGTGTTTTCCTTCTCTATCTCTAAAGCACTGGCTAGCGGATTCTCTGCTTCATGTTGCTGCAGCATTCTCTGCTCTATGTCTGAATCTCCCGTTCTCCAAAATGTTTCTTCTTTTATAAGACTCCGGAAACTTTTCAAGACCCACCCAAATGGCTGGAAACATGTCACCTAATCCAGTTTAACAACCACTGTTGATTAAATTACATCTCCAGGGAGATTATCTAATTACAGATTCAGACATACAGTATTGAATAGGGATTATTCTGCCTTTACAAAAATGGGATTTTGATTAAAACATGACTTTTCTAGGGGACATATATCCTTTCAAACCAGCACACTTGCAATGTGGAATTTGATCAACAGTCTTTCAACTTAATCTATTACAACAAAAAACTTAACCTTTCTTTCTTTAAAAATTTTCCAATGGTTAAGAAAGCCAAATTTGATTTTTTTTTTCACTTATGATATGAGCTTTTAGGTTGTCTATTTGATTAACTAGTAGATGGAACTGATAAATAGGCACTATACTTCTCACTGTGGCAGTTCTTTGTAAAACAGGTTAATGGCTATATTAAAACAGTACTTGAGTTTCAACACTTCTAAATTGTTCTCTTGGATTTTACAATTTACTCTTGGCCTTGAGAAATTGAGTCACTGAATGAAAGCTCTTCTCACAGTACCAATTCTCTAGCAAACTACTAGATGCCAGATGGAGATACCTGTGTTAATAAAACAGACCAAACATTCCTATCTCCTGGACTTCAATTCTAGTGAGAGTGAGGCAGGCAGTGGATAAAAAATACATAAGTAAAGTTTTGTTGTGTTAGATGTAATTAAGTATTAAGGACAAAATTAAAGCAGAAAAGTAATATACAGAGTCTAGGGGCCAGGAGTGTCAAGACTGAAATAATAAAAAGGCTGAAAGGAAAGTCCTCCCTGAAAAGTGATTAAATAGAAACTTGGAGAAGGAAAAAGTATGAGCCACTCTGAAAAGTGATTAAAGAGAAACTTGGAGAACGAAAAAGTATGAGCCACTGACTATCTGGGCGAAGGGCATTCCAGACAGAGGGAACCACAAAGGCAAAGCTGAATGTGTTGGGGGTCCAGCATGAAGGTTGGTAAGGCCAGAAAGGAGTAAGTAAGTGGGAGCACAATAGGAGAAAGATGAAAGTAATGAGGTGAGATTGGAAGGAGTCCTGTGGAGAAGGGTACAGAGTCTTAGTCACGTAGGTCACTGTAAGCTATTTTGAAAAATTTGACTTTGACACTACATGAGATAAAAAAGACTGCTCATTGGAGGGTTTAGAGCAGAGGGGTGGCTGAAGTCGGACAAGAAGCAGAAGCAGAGATCCCTGTTAAAATGCTATAGCAGTAGTCCGGGTAAAAGGAGATGATGATTTAAACCAGAGGATAGCAGAGGAGATGGTAAGACATAGTCAGAGTTTGATTATAGAATCAAGAGTCCCTAAATCTATTCAGTTTGTCATTGATTGAAACATTATTTTTGTAATTCATTTCTGCCATACACTTTCATGGTAAAATGTTTGAAAAGTAGAAGTAAGTGAAAAATCAAAGTAAAAATCACTCCATACCTCACTCTGATGATTTGATGTGCAGTCATTCTTTCCTTCTGTATAACTATAATGCACACATATATTCAAATGGATTCATACCAACATATTTTTACCTACCATCTTTAATTATATATTGTGATCATTTTCAATTTCTTTATCTCTATATAATTTTAATGGTTGCATAGCATAGTTTGGATATATCATAATTTAGCCATTGTACAGATAGAACAATTTATTTAACCAGTCCTCTGTTGGCCATCTAAGCATGTCCCAGTTTTTCTAATTATAAATACCACTAAAATGAACCCCCTTATTGCTGTATCTTTGCAAATATAACTAAGCACTATTTAAGAATCTCTGCCTATTGATTTTAGGAATGACTGCTAAATTTGAACTAGAATACAGAAAATAGAAGTTAGAACTATTACAATAAACTGACAATTCAGGGTTTTTTGACAATAGAAAGAAGAGATTATTCATATCATCTGCATATTGATAGATTGTAAAAAAGGTACCAAAAGTATTTAAATATGAAATATCTATAAATTACTGCTGAAGATTGAATAAGTATTCATGTAATTTGAAATTTGTTTCCTATTTCTGATGGGCTTGATTATTACTAGAAATGGATGACTGTTTCAGTTTGCTAGAGCTGCCAGAATACAATATACCAGAAATTGGTTGGCTTTTACAATGGAGATTTATTAGTTTACAAATTTACAGTTCTAAGGCCATGAAACTGTCCAAATTAAGGCATCAAGAGAAAGATACCTTCTGAAGAAAGGCTGTTAGTATCCAGAGTTCTTCTGTCACATGGGAAAACACATGGCTGGTGTCTACCGGTCCTTTACTTCCAGGTTCCATTGCCTTCAACTTCTGATTCCAGCTGCTTTCTCTCTGAGAGTTTGCGGGTCCTCTCTTAGCATCTCTGGGTATTTCTCTCTAAGCTTTCTCTCTCAGTTTCTGCCTTTCATCCTCTCATGAAGGGCTTCAGTAAAGGGTTAAGACCTACCATGAACTGGCTGTGTCACATCTCAATTGAAATAATCTAACCAAAAGTTTCTACCCACAATAGGTGGATTAAAATGGATTAAAAGAACATGGTCTTTTCTGGGGTACATAACAGCTTCAAACTACCACAATGACCAATTGCAAGAACTGACACTATTTAATATTCTACATGAAATGTGGCTATGTTAAGTTTCTGGTACCAGAGCTTTACCATCCATGTTAATAGGGCATTTAGCCCACTCATGAGTTTTATGCCAGTTTCAAAAAGTCATTTGTATGTGTATATTCTTTGAGATAGGAGTCATCTATTATCACTCTCTTTAATTACATCTTTAGAAAGCCCTTTTATCCATTTACTGATTCAAAATAACTTTGTCAGGCATATATAAAAAGCAAAATTTAAAAATTCTAACATTACCAAGTAATAAATAGAATGCTAGACTTCTTCAGGATGAGAACATTGAAACCTGAAAAACAGATATAAAATATCTTTGAAGAAATTTTTAAATTAACTATTTGAGGAAGAGAATCAAACATTTATTTGATACCTGCCATGTGCCAGGTGCTTTTACATTATTTATGTATGTACTTCTCATAATAATCCTGTGAAATAGGTATTATTATCCCCACTTTTCAGGTGAAGAAACTAAGAGAAATTAAATTATTTACCTAGGGTCATCTATAGGAATTGACCTAGATAAATTTTAAGATCACTTTTGACTCCAAAGCCCAAGCTCTTTTTTTTTTAAAGGAAAGACAGAGAGAAGGAAGGAAGGATAGAAGGAAGGAAGGAAGGAAGAAAGGGAAACATCTTTAAACATTTTCTTGTTTTTATTGTATTCTGTTTCTCCGTATTTGTTACATGGGCTGGGGCCGGGAATCGAACCGAGGTCCTCCGGCATAGCAGGCAAGCACTTTGCCCGCTGAGCCACCGCGGCCCACCCAGCCCAAGCTCTTTTAACTTTTTCACCCTACTTAAGTGGTTGGGGTCCAAATGTTAGAACAAATTTATAGATCTGTGAGGTTGATTAAATGTGTTTCATGAAAGTTACATTTTTTTTTAATTGACCAACCAAATGATTGTTTACTCTTAAAATCCAACTAAATATTTCAAGATACATGTGAAGTAAATTAGGTCTCATTATCAGAACGGCAATACCAAACAGTAATTAATTGTTTTTACTGTAAGAGAATACTTTCCTGGACAAAACAAGTGGAAAAAAAAAATCTGTTGAGCTATTTGCTTATCTGTAGATTAGTGATTTTCAATTTTTTCAAAAAAAGAGCTTTTTCTCCCCAAAAAAACTGCATAAACCAAATGAAAATCATTAAAGCAGGTGACAGAGTGGTTGGGACTGTAGCTCTGCTTGCTTTCCTGCCCAATTCCCTTACCCAATTCCCCATAAAACCTCTGAGGGACTACATATAAACCCCAGGAATTCAGAATGTCATTTAAAAACCCATGTCGGGTGGGCCACAGCGGCTCAGCAAGCAGAGTTCTCGTCTGCCATGCTGGAGTACTGGATTTGATTCCCGGTGCCTGCCCATGCAAAAACAAACAAACAAAAAAACATGTTGTAATAAAGGAAATAAGAACAAAAACAAAAACAGATGAACAAAAAACCCCTTCGGTTGTGGCTGGAAAACTTGGTTGATTGGCTTAACGTTTCCAATACTCAATTGATTTACTTTTGTCATCAGATTACAATAAAAATGTGATTTTAAAGTGGGGTAACAGTTCCTGGGACATGGCTCAGAACTTTTTCTTTTATACTGAATTATCATCCCTTATTTCTTCCTGTCAGAATCAATTCATTTATGCAGCCATAAAATGTTTTTTGAACTTCAACAAATGTCAGGCAGTATACTTGGTCCCTTCCTTCAGAAAGTTTCGATTCTAGTTAGGGTAGATAAAAAATAAAGAATTTTTTTAAAAAAATCAATTTTTGCTATGAATAAAATAAAATAGATGTTTTTGATAAAGAATAGTTATGATATTTTGGAGGAGTACTTAATTTTGACTTTTGATGGAAGCTACATAAGATAAGAAGGCTTCTTTAAGCATATGACTTTTAAATTGAGTTCTAAATAATGAGAACAAGCCAACCATGATGCAAATCAAACTCAGTCATGTTATTTCATGCCAGTAATAAATATTCTATGGCATTTTAAATCACTACTGCTAAAAAAAGTCATTATTTGTCATATACCCCAAGCTCCTTCTCCTTTGCAAAAACTATATGAAGTAGATATTAATATCTCCTTTTTTTATTGTATAAGGGTTGAGAAACTTGGACAAGGTTAACACACCTAGTAATTGATAGAGCCTAGATTCAAACTAAGGCAACCTAGCTTGAAGGACCTGTACTTTTTGTTCTTAATCACTTAGTCAAGATTTATCTCAGTGCCTGGAAACATTCAGATTAATCAAAATGATTCTACTATAATTTCTTACTATATATAAATACTTCATATAAAACTTTTGAAAATGTCAATAATATTGCCTCGTCTCTAAATGGCTCACAATCAGATTTTCAAAAGCAATGGCTATTTAAAAAACACAAGGCGGGCGGGCCGCGGTGGCTCAGCGGGCAAAGTGCTTGCCTGCTATGCCGGAGGACCTCGGTTCGATTCCCGGCCCCAGCCCATGTAACAAAAACGGAGAAACAGAATACAATAAAACAAGAAAATGTTTAAAGATGTTTCCCTTTCTTCCTTCCTTCCTTCCTTCTCTCTGTCTTTCCTTTAAAAAAAAAAAAAAAAACACAAGGCAACAATAAAATATCAAAGAACTTTCATATATATATATGAGAACATATTTAGCAGTAAGCTAATCAAAACACAAATCTTGTTTTTATGTTTGCATGTACGTTTGTTGCATTTTGCTTCATAAATGCACTGATAAAATTGAAGACATCTTTTTTGAAGTATTTTATTTCTAATGTTAATTACATTTTCTAAAGAAATATAAAATGCCACAAACTGCTGTTTGCCATAAAGTCATACACCAACTGAATTTCTCCATTTTTCGCCCTAATCCAATGTGACTTTTAAACATTTTTCTATTTTATATTCATATAAATGAATGTATTCTAATTCATTCATGCAGATTAGAGAAAACTGATTTATAATGAGTTGTTTCCATCTTTAAAATAAACTTCTGTATACTGTCCCTCCTTTCTAGCAAATCGGGTGCTAAAGTGAACAAAGATGCAATGTGCTATTTCAGGGGCCCAAAGCAATCTGTGACCTTAATTTCTCAAATTATCAATTTCAAATTTTTGCCAATATAAAACAAAAAGACCAAATGGTCAAGAATCATGTATTAGGGAAGGAAACTACATGAGATGAAGATTATTTAACTAGAACTTTATTATTTTTGCTTTCCTCCCAAAGCTATAGGCATTCCTTAGACTGGCATTAAACATACACAACAACAGAGTTTAGATTTTCTCAGAAACATAATTACATGAAAAATATACAATTTTCTAGCTCTTTCTTGGTTTAATTGACTCTTAAACAATTTCAGAGGAGGGGAATCCCAAGCATTTTGTGTTCTTTAAGAAACTGGTGTAAATAAATGAACTGCAATTTGTTCAATTAAATCTTGAAGAAACCTAAAGTGCAATGCATGGCAATCACTATTCATATTGTGAAAGCATGGAATAGTAAAGGCAGAATCAGTCTCCTCAAAGTGGTACATTTGTAAGCTATTCTAAATGGAAAAACAAAAACATAACTTGACACTGACAATCATTTAAAGAAAAAAAGGAACCAGTCAAGAAAAAATGTTAAAAGATCAAAAAAAAAACAAAACTACAAGAAATTTCTAAAAGAAATCACAGAAGATCTAAATAAATGGAAGGGCATACCATGTTCATGGATTAGAAGACTAAATATAGTTAAGATGTCAATTCTTCCTAAATTGATTTATTGCAATATCAGTTAAAATCCCAAAAACTTACTTTGCAGAAATAGAAAAACCATTAACCAAATTTATTTGGAAGGGCAGGGTGCCCTGAATTGCTAAAAATATCTTGAGAAAGAAAAATGAAGTCAAAGGTCTCATACTACCTGACTTTAAGGTGTATTACAAAGCTACAATGGTCAAAACAGCATGTTACTGGCATAAAAATAGATATAGTGACCAATGGAATAGAATAGTGTTCAGATATAGACCCTCTCGTCTGTGGACAATTGATATTGGTAAAGCAATCAAGCCAACTCACCTGGGACAGAGCAGCCTCTTCTATAAATGGTGTTTCGAGAACTGGATAGCCATATGCAAAAGAATGAAAGATGATGCATATCTCACACCTTATACAAAAATGAACTCAAAATGGATCAAAGACCTAAACATTAGAGCTAAGACCATAAAACTTTTAGAAGAAAATGTAGGGCAATATCTTATAAAACTTATAATAGGAGGTGATTTCCTAGATCTTACACCTGGGCATGAGCATTGAAGAAAGAAATAGATAAATAAGAACTCCTCAAAATTAAACACTTTTGTGCATCAAAGAACTTTGTCAAAAAAGTAAAAAAGCAGCCTCTTTAATAGGAGACAATATTTGGAAACGACATATCAGATAAGGATCTAGTATCCAGAATATGTGAAGAGATTGTTCAACTCAACAACAAAAAGACAAACAACCCAATTAAAAAATAGGCAAAAGACATGAACTACTCAGAAAGTTCTTCTCAGAAGAGGAAACAGAAATGGCTAAAAGGCACATGAAAAGATGCTCAACTTCTCTGGCTATTAGGGAAATGCAGATCAAAACCATAATGAGATTTCATCTTACACCCATCAGCATGGCCATTATCAAAAAAACAGATAACGATAAGGGCTGGAGAGGGTGTGGAGAAAGAGGCACACCTACCCACTGTTCGTGGCAATGTAAAATGGCACAACTGCTGTGAAAGGCAGTATGGTGTTTCCTCAGGAAGCTAAGTATAGAATTGCCATATGATCCAGCAATACCATTCAGAGGACATGAGGGCGAGGATACAACATTTGCACACCCATGTTTATAGCAGCATTATTTGCAATTGCCAAGAGATGGAACCAGCCCAAATGTCCATCAACAGATGAGTGGCTAACCAAGCTGTGGTATATACATACAATGGAATATTATGCAGCTGTAAGACAGAATAAAGTCATGAAGCATGTAGCAACATGATGAACCTTGCGGATGTTGTGCTGAATGAAATTGGCCAGAAACAAAAGAACAAATACTGTATGGTCTGACTAATATGAATTAACATTAGTGGATGAACTTGGAGAATTTAAGTTAAGAACTGCAGGTTATCAGAAGATAGAAATAAGGTAGAGATTGGGTAATTGGATCTGAAGAGATACAGATTGTGCAACAGGACTGATAGTAAAAATTCAGAAATGGGTAGCATAATACTACCCGATTGTAGCAAATAATGTAAGTAAACTGAATGAAGCTGAATGTGAGAATGACAGAGAAAGACGGTCTAGGAGTACATATGTAACCAGAAGAAAAGATAGATGATGAAGACTGAGATGGTATAATTTAGGAATGCCTAGAGTGTACAATGATAGTGACTAAATGTACAAATTAAAAAATGTTTTTGTATGAGGAAGAACAAAGGAATGTCAGTATTGCAGGGTGTTGAAAATAGATGGTCATTCATATTTTAAACTAAACTTCTGTGTGACACTAAAGCAAGAAATGTTTATTTGGTGCAAAATTTATATTTTGACTAATGCATTTCCTAATTTAACTTATATGGACAAGTTAATTGAACACCATAAGTACATGGAACCTTAAATAGGCCATGAGATTTTGTTGGTTTGTCTAGGTTAGTGTGATGCCCCAATAAATCCCAGAGTGATTTGAACAGTGAATAAAGAGATATCTGCAGGGTCCCTTGGGGGAGTGGGGAGAAAGGGGGAAAAATTCAACTTCCCCATTTGGCAAGAGTTTGGAGAAATGGTACTTCTAAAATTTCAGTCTTAAAAGTCTCTTTAGCCTTATAGCCAGACTTTTCCTTTTTATTCACCCTTAAACTCCATGTTCACATCTTCTGCAGTTCCTTTTCAATTTACAACCAGAAAATTCAGATCAAAAAAGGGCTTGACCTCTCTATTAAGAATAGAGATAGGGTCTCAGAAAATGTTACATTAGGCATCCAAAACAGCATTATGAGAATTTCTTGGGTACCAGCTAATATAATAAGCTGTCTCATTAATTAAAACTTCAGTTTCAGAGTCTAAATCCCAATTTTTCATGACAAACAATGACATATATCTCCCAAAACCTGGTATTTCCTACCTTTTATTATATGTTTTTTCTTCTTAATAAATAATATATTTTAAAGCACCATCTTTGAGGGCCTATGAGATGCAGTTTACCAGTTATGCTCTAAATTTGCAAATACTCTGCTAATATGAATTACCCTTTCTTTGACAAGCTTTTAAAGAAACTGACCTTTGGAAGCAGTAATCATAATTTTAAAAATAATTTCTAACTTAACATCATTTCTTGTTAAAGAAGCAGGCCATGTAATGACCATTATTCAGAACATTATAATAAACATTGTTTTAATCTTGACATCTGGGCATTTAAACTACCCTGATTTCATTAAGTTTTGTGTTAATTGCACCCGCTGTAAGGATCCAGACAAACTAGTCTTCTTCAAAGCTGTATTGGGAGTGGGCATATACATTAAACATACTGCCTTTGTTTTTCTAACGGTTATAGTAACTATATGACAAGCCAGATTTTTTAATGCCTAAATTACCTCCAAGAAGAAAACTGCACCAAAGTAATTAACTGCTTTAATAGTCAAATCAATAAAGCATAATGTATTAGATTACTCTCAGTTGATGTGCGTACAGCATATTGCATGGTTCTAATTTTTAAAAAATTTCTTCTGTTCCTTAATACTCCTTGATTTTCATGCAACATTAAACTGGCAACACAAACTCCAAAGTAAGTCACTTGCAAAAAGAATGAATTAGATACCTCATTTATTTTATTTGGAATAAATATAATGCTGCATATACTTATTTATTCATTTTTCTTTACTCTGACTCCTTCCACAAAGGCTTTGGGTATTTATGTAAGAAATTTAGGAACTACAATATAATGACTGAGAATCAACAGTGGTGGAAATGCCGTTTTGCTATAGATGATTGTATTTTTAAAGCTCTACCACATTGTTTGAAGAAAGCACCCTCAATGTAAAGAATAGACTGCTAACAGGTAGTTTGATCAGCAATATAAATTAAGTTAACAAATACATGAAGATGTGGCTTAGAACAAATTAGTTGCAGTAAGCATTTTTTTTAGGTTGCCACATTGTTTAGAGGGTTAATTTTTCATAAGCCTAAGAAATATTTCAGCTGGAAATATTAGTTATATGAAAGAGGAGTGGTGAGGCCAAAGGGAGGATTTAGTACCTCACCCTCAATGTATATTTTTCAACCTCCAACCTCTCCAAAGAAACATACAATCTTAGTAAAAACATGTCCTATGTAAACTTTACCTTAGCACTTTCCTCCAACCAGATTGCCTCTCCAAGCTTTTCTTTCTTTTTTTTTTAATTTTTTTTTTTTGTATAACATAAAACTATATACAGCTTTCTCGGCTGGCAGCGCTCCTGCCGCCAGCCAGCCAGCCCTCCTCTCCCTCTTTCTCCGCCGGCGGCGCTCCCGCCGCCAGCCAGCCAGCCCTACTCTCCCTCTTTCTCCGCCGGCGGCGCTCCCGCTGCCAGCCAACCAGCCCTCCTCTCCCTCTTTCTCCGCCGGCGGCGCTCCCGCCGCCATGTTGCCCTCCTCTTCCCCCTTCTGCTCCAGCGGCGCTCCCGCCGCCATGTTGCCCTCCTCTTTCCCCTTCTGCTCCAGCGGTGCTCCATCCGCCATCTTATCCTTCCCTTTCTCCTCCTGCTCCAACCACCACCGTGCCCTCTTCTGCCTTCACTGGCTCCTCCGCCACCGGCCTCGACAGCCTTGCCACCCTAACCTTTCCTCCTCCAGAACAGCTACTGGGGGAGTGGAGAAGATACAGAGCAGCTCCCGGAGCCATGATGCAGATCAAAGGGACGGCGTACCCCATCCTGGAACAGACAAACATGTGCCACGAGCGCCACCTACTGGGCAGGATAAGAAAAACAGAACCGAGAGATTTCACAGAAAAATCTTTCAACCTGTTGGGTCCATCACCCAGGGAAATCTGACTAAATGCCCAGACGCCAGCAGAAGATAATGGATCATGCTCAGAAAACTGAAAATATGGCCCAGTCAAAGGAACAAACCAATAGTTCAGATGAGATACAGGAGCTGAAACAAGTAATGCTGAATATACGAACAGAAATGGAAAACCTCTTCAAAAACGAAATCGATAAATTGAGGGAGGACATGAAGAAGACATGGGCTGAACTAAAAGAAGAAATAGAAAAACTGAAAAACAAATCACAGAGCTTATGGAAGTGAAGGATAAAGTAGAAAAGACGGAAAAAACAATGGATACCTACAATGATAGATTTAAAGAGACAGAAGATAGAATTAGTGATTTGGAGGATGGAACATCTGAATTCCAAAAACAAACAGAAACTATCGGGAAAAGAATGGAAAAATTTGAACAGGGTATCAGGGAACTCAAGGACAATATGAACCGCACAAATATACGTGTTGTGGGTGTCCCAGAAGGAGAAGAGAAGGGAAAAGGAGGAGAAAAACTAATGGAAGAAATTATCACTGAAAATTTCCCAACTCTTATGAAAGACCTAAAATTACAGATCCAAGAAGTGCAGCGCACCCCAAAGAGAATAGACCCAAATAGGCGTTCTCCAAGACACTTACTAGTTAGAATGTCAGAGGTCAAAGAGAAAGAGAGGATCTTGAAAGCAGCAAGAGAAAAACAATCCATCACATACAAGGGAAACCCAATAAGACTATGTGTAGATTTCTCAGCAGAAACCATGGAAGCTAGAAGACAGTGGGATGATATATTTAAATTACTAAAAGAGAAAAACTGCCAACCAAGACTCCTATATCCAGCAAAATTGTCCTTCAAAAATGAGGGAGAAATTAAAACATTCTCAGACAAAAAGTCACTTAGAGAATTTGTGACCAAGAGACCAGCTCTGCAAGAAATACTAAAGAGAGCACTAGAGTCAGATACGAAAAGACAGAAGAGAGAGGTATGGAGAAGAGTGTAGAAAGAAGGAAAATAAGATATGATATATATAATACAAAAGGCAAAATGGTAGAGGAAAGTATTACCCAAACAGTAATAACACTAAATGTTAATGGACTGAATTCCCCAATCAAAAGACATAGATTGGCAGAATGGATTAAAAAACAGGATCCTTCTATATGCTGTCTACAGGAAACACATCTTAGACCCAAAGATAAACATAGGTTGAAAGTGAAAGGTTGGGAAAAGATATTTCATGCAAATAACAACCAGAAAAGAGCAGGAGTGGCTATACTAATATCCAACAAATTAGACTTCAAATGTAAAACAGTTAAAAGAGACAAAGAAGGACACTATCTACTAATAAAAGGAACAATTAAACAAGAAGACATAACAATCATAAATATTTACGCACCGAACCAGAATGCCCCAAAATACGTGAGGAATACACTGCAAACACTGAAAAGGGAAATAGACACATATACCATAATAGTTGGAGACTTCAATTCACCACTCTCATCAATGGACAGAACATCTAGACAGAAGATCAATAAAGAAATAGAGAATCTGAATATTACTATAAATGAGCTAGACTTAACAGACATTTATAGGACATTACATCCCACAACAGCAGGATACACCTTTTTCTCAAGTGCTCATGGATCATTCTCAAAGATAGACCATATGCTGGGTCACAAAGCAAGTCTTAACAAATTTTAAAAGATTGAAATCATACACAACACTTTCTCGGACCATAAAGGAATGAAGTTGAAAATCAATAATAGGCGGAGTGCCAGAAAATTCACAAATACATGGAGGCTCAACAACACACTCTTAAACAACAAGTGGGTCAAAGAAGAAATTGCAAGAGAAATTAGTAAATACCTCGAGGCGAATGAAAATGAAAACACAACATATCAAAACTTATGGGACGCAGCAAAGGCAGTGCTAAGAGGGAAATTTATTGCCCCAAATGCCTATATCAGAAAAGAAGAAAAGGCAAAAATGCAGGAATTAACTGTCCACTTGGAAGAACTGGAGAAAGAACAGCAAACTAATCCCAAAGCAAGCAAAAGGAAAGAAATAACAAAGATCAGAGCAGAAATAAATGAAATTGAAAACATGAAAACAATAGAGAAAATCAATAAGACCAGAAGTTGGTTCTATGAGAAAATCAATAAGATTGATGGGCCCTTATCAAGATTGACAAAAAGAAGAAGAGAGAGGATGCAAATAAATAAGATCAGAAATGGAAGAGGAGACATAACTACTGACCTCACAGAAATAAAGGAGGTAATAACAGGATACTATGAACAACTTTATGCTAATAAATACAACAATTTAGATGAAATGGACGGGTTTCTGGAAAGACATGAAGAACCAACTTTGACTCAAGAAGAAATAGATGACCTCAACAAACCAATCACAAGTAAAGATTGAATTAGTCATTCAAAAGCTTCCTAAAAAGAAAAGTCCAGGACCAGACGGCTTCACATGTGAATTCTATGAAACATTCCAGAAAGAATTAGTACCAACTCTCCTCAAACTCTTCAAAAAAATCGAAGTGGAGGGAAAACTACCTAATTCATTCTACGAAGCCAACATCACCCTCATACCAAAACCAGGCAAAGATATTACAAAAAAAGAAAACTACAGACCAATCTCTCTAATGAATACAGATGCAAAAATCCTCAATAAAATTCTAGCAAATCGTATCCAACAACACATTAAAAGAATTATACATCATGACCAAGTAGGATTCATCCCAGGTATGCAAGGATGGTTCAACATAAGAAAATCAATTAATGTAATACACCATATCAACAAATCAAAGCAGAAAAATCACATGATCATCTCAATTGATGCAGAGAAGGCATTCGACAAGATTCAACATCCTTTCCTGTTGAAAACACTTCAAAAGATAGGAATACAAGGGAACTTCCTTAAAATGATAGAGGGAATATATGAAAAACCCACAGCAAATATCATCCTCAATGAGGAAAAATTGAAAACTTTCCCCCTAAGATCAGGAACAAGACAAGGATGTCCACTATCACCACTATTATTCAACATTGTGTTGGAGGTTCTAGCCAGAGCAATTAGACAAGAAAAAGAAATACAAGGCATCAAAATTGGAAAGGAAGAAGTAAAACTATCACTGTTTGCAGACGATATGATACTATACGTCGAAAACCCGGAAAAATCCACAACAAAACTACTAGAGCTAATAAATGAGTACAGCAAAGTAGCAGGTTACAAGATCAACACTCAAAAATCTGTAGCATTTCTATACACTAGTAATGAACAAGCTGAGGGGGAAATCAAGAAACGAATCCCATTTACAATTGCAACTAAAAGAATAAAATACCTAGGAATAAATTTAACTAAAGAGACAAAAAACCTATATAAAGAAAACTACAAAAAATTGCTAAAAGAAATCACAGAAGACCTAAATAGATGGAAGGGCATACCGTGTTCATGGATTGGAAGACTAAATATAGTTAAGATGTCAATCCTACCTAAATTGATCTACAGATTCAATGCAATACCAATCAAAATCCCAACAACTTATTTTTCAGAAATAGAAAAACCAATAAGCAAATTTATCTGGAAGGGCAGAGTGCCCCGAATTGCCAAAAACATCTTGAGGAAAAAAAACGAAGCTGGAGGTCTCACGCTGCCCGGACTTTAAGGCATATTATGAAGCCACAGTGGTCAAAACAGCATGGTATTGGCATAAAGATAGATATATCGACCAATGGAATCGAATAGAGTGCTCAGATATAGACCCTCTCATCTATGGACATTTGATCTTTGATAAGCAATCAAGCAAACTCACCTGGGACAGAACAGTCTCTTCAATAAATGGTGCCTAGAGAACTGGATATCCATATGCAAAAGAATGAAAGAATACCCATATCTCACACCCTATACAAAAGTTAACTCAAAATGGATCAAAGATCTAAACATTAGGTCTAAGACCATAAAACAGTTAGAGGAAAATTTAGGGAGATATCTTATGAAACTTAAAATTGGAGGTGGTTTTATGGACCTTAAACCTAAAGCAAGAGCACTGAAGAAGAAAATAAATGGGAGCTCCTCAAAATTAAACACTTTTGTGCATCAAAGAACTTCATCAAGAAAGTAGAAAGACAGCCTACACAATGGGAGACAATATTTGGAAACGACATATCAGATAAAGGTCTAGTATCCAGAATTTATAAAGAGATTGTTCAACTCAACAACAAAAAGACAGCCAACCCAATTACAAAATGGGAAAAAGACTTGAACAGACACCTACCAGAAGAGGAAATACAAATGACCAAAAGGCACTTGAAGAGATGCTCAATGTCCCTGGCCATTAGAGAAATGCAAATCAAAACCACAAGGAGATATCATCTCACACCCACCAGAATGGCCATTATCAACAAAACAGAAAATGACAAGTGCTGGAGAGGATGCGGAGAAAGAGGCACACTTATCCACTGTTGGTGGGAATGTCAAATGGTGCAACCACTGTGGAAGGCAGTTTGGCGGTTCCTCAAAAAGCTGAATATAGAATTGTCATATGACCCAGCCATACCATGGCTGGGTATCTACTCAAAGGACTTAAGGGCAAAGACACAAACGGACATTGGCACACCAATGTTTATAGCTGCGTTGTTTACAATTACAAAGAGATGGAAACAGCCAAAATGTCCATCAACAGAAGAATGGCTAAACAAACTGTGGTATATACATACGATGGAATATTATGCAACTTTAAGACAGGATAAAATTATGAAACATGTAATAACATGGATGGACCTAGAGAACATTATACTGAGTGAGTCCAGCCAAAAACTAAAGGACAAATACTGTATGGTCCCACTGATGTGAACGGACGTTTGAGAATAAACTTGGAATATGTCATTGGTAACAGAGTCCAGCAGGAGTTAGAAACACGGTAAGAAAATGGGTAATTGGAGCTGAAGGAATACAGACTGTGCAACAGGACTAGATACAAAAACTCAAAAATGGACAGCACAATAATACCTAATTGTAAAGTAATCATGTTAAAACACTGAATGAAGCTGCATCTGAGCTATAGGTTTTTTTTTTGTTGTTGTTGTTTGTTTGTTTGTTTGTTTGTTTGTTTGTTTTACTATTATTATTACTTTTATTTCTTTTCTCTACACTAACATTCTATATCTTTTTCTGGTGTGTTGCTATTTCTTCTAAACCGATGCAAATGTACTAAGAAACGATGATCATGCATCTATGTGATGATGTTAAGAATTACTGATTGCATATGTAGAATGGTATGATTTCTAAATGTTGGGTTAATTTCTTTTTTTTTTTTTCCGTTAATAAAAAAAAAAAAAACTATATACAAAGCAAAGAGAGAAAAAAGCAATAGTTTTCAAAACACTCTTTAAGTAGTTACAGGACAGATCCCAGTGTTTGTCATGGGCTGCCATACGACCCTCTTAAATTTTTCCTTCTAGTTGCTCCAGAAATAGGAGGCTGGAAGGCTTACATATTTTTTTTATCACCACAGTTGACTTTTTTTCTTTCTTTTTTGTGAAAAATAACACACGTACAAAAAAGCAATAAATTTCAAATCAAAGCACCACAATTAGTTGTAGAACATATTTCATTGACATGGGTTACAATTCCACAATTTTAGGTTTTTACTTCTAACTGCTCTAAGATACTACAGACTGAAAGAGATATCAATTTAATGATTCAGCAATCATATTCATTTGTTAAACCCTATCATCTATGTATAACTCCACCATCACCTCTGATTTTTCTATTCTTCTCTTTAGAGGTACTTGGGTTATGGCCATTCTAACTTTTTCATGTTGGAAGGGTCTGTCACTAACATGGGGTAGGGAGATGAGGTAGGAAGATGGAACTATCTGATGTTGTAGAGGCAGTGGAGACAACAAAATCAATAGGCCGAGCCCTCAATCTTGGGGTTTGTTCGTTTGAGACTTATACCCACAAGTATAGGCTAAGCATACTTAAAATTAGGCCAAAGAGTCACCCCCAAAGAGCCTCTTTTGTTGTTCAGTTGTGGCCTCTCTCTCAGCTGACATGGCAGGTGAACTCACTGTCCTCCCCACTTCTACCTGGGACATGACTCCCAGGGTTGTAAACCTGGCAACATGGGACAGAAATCCTACAGTGAACTGGAACTCGGTATCAAGGGATTGAGAAAACCTTCTCGACAAAAAGGGGGAAGAGGGAAATGAGACAAAATAAAGTTTCAGTGGCTGAGAGATTTCAGAGTCGAGAGGTTGTCCTGGAGTTTGTTTTTATGCATTATACAGATATCCCCTTTTTAGTTTATAATATATTCGAGTAGTTAGAGGGAAGTACCTGAAACTGTAGAACTGTGTTCCAGTAGCCGTGTTTCTTGAAGATGATTGTATAATGATATTTTTCGCAATGTGGCTGTGTGATTGTGAAAAACTTGTGTCTGATGCTCCTTTTATCTACGGTATGGACAGATGAGTAAAAATATGGATAAGAAATAAATAATAGGGGGAACAAAAGTTAAAATAAATTGAGTAAATTGGAGTACTAGTGGTCAGTGAGAGGGAGGGGTATGAGGTATGGCATGTATGAGTTTTTTCTTTGTTCTTTCTTTTGCTGGAGAGATGCAAATGTTCAAAAAGATGATCATGGAGATGAGTACACAACTATGTGATGATATTGTGAGCCATTGATTATAACCATGTCAAGAATATTTATATGTTTGTTGTTTATAATTAAAAAAGTAAATACAATGAAAACAAAGTAGCCTTACTAAATTAAAGAAAAAGAAAAAATGTTAAAGATCAAAGATACCTCCTCTTAAATAGGAGAAAAGTGTTATCCAATGCAAAAATGAGAACAGCAGATTTGAAAAACACTGATTTTTCTTTGTCTTAAAATAAAAATAAAAAAATAATGGTGGAAGGAGGGAGTTAAGACCATTTAGAATTGAGGCAGATCTACACAAAAGTGGAAGATATCACAGAGTACAGTGATATAACATCATGAAGGAAATGACTGAAATGGAATTTCACATCTTCATGACTATAATAAAATATTAATGCAAATTTGTCAAAAATACAAAGTCTGTATTTTTCCTCCTAGGTATATAAAAGATACCAAACCTCTGTTTAATACATTTACTTCTACAAGCCTTCTTTGTTCAGCAGCACATGCTATATACAGTTACATATGTGCTAGTATATTACCATGAGAATTATATGTCATCTCAAACTAATGATATGTCTTTCACCTACACTTATGTACGTTTTACTTCCATCCTAAGAAACTTAACACCTTTCTAGTGGTACATTTTAGAAAGCTTTGAAAGAGTTTTTTTTTTTAATTTTTATTTTTTAACTATTTTTATTGATAAATCTTCACACACAAACATTCCATATATGGTATACAGCCAGTGGCTCTTAATATCATCACATAGTTTTGTGTGTTCATAACCATGATCATTTTTAGAAGATTTGCATAACTCCAGAAAAAGAAATAAAAAGTAAAAACTCACATGTGCCATACCCCTTACCCCTCCCTCTCATTGTCCTCCACCTACACAATTTGTTTTACCCTTTGTCTCCCCTATTAATTATTTAATTTTTATCCATATTTTTTTTACTCATCCATCCGTACCCTAGGTAAAAGGAGCAACAGACACAAGGTTTTTGAAAGTTTTTAATCAACGTATTACATTTAAAAGAATCTTGATTTTCAAATGGATCTTCTTAGTACTGTGGCATGATGGGTTTACTTTTAACAGTTGAAGTTTAATATACTATTTACATTGTACTATTTAAGCTGAGTCACAGCTCTAGGATAACAATTGAATTTTAAAATATAGCCAGCATGAGACTGTGTAGTTATGAGCAGTGAAATACTAGAAAACAGTGACTGAAGCAATAAGATTATTTTTCAGCAGAGGCCATTCATTGTTTTGGTTTTAGGAACCTGGAAGAAATTGTCTTCTTTGAGTTTCAAATGTCCTGGTAATTCTAGTAGTTTCACAGCTTCCTCAATATCACCTTAAATTGTTGAAATAAGTGACTTGAAAGAATCAAGGTTCTTTTCTGGTCAGGGGTAGCCAACAATGGCCCACACAGAGGATTTCACATAGAATTGAAGTTATGTATTATGTGAGTTTACATGCACTTTTTCGTATTCTTGTACTATGGGTTCCATCCTATGCTCACCACCATCTAGAAATCTCCACTTCCAACATTGGCCCAACCATAATAAATGCCAGTGGATTTATCAGCTGGAAGATTATCTTCTGCTTGTTCAGGAAAGTTAGCAGTGGGGATCCCCAGCTAGTTGGAGCTGCAAACCAAAGTCCCACACTAGCTGGCAGTGGCAGAAGTAGGAACCCATGCTGCCGCCTGCTTAAGGAGCGGAGAACCGCCCAGTCCATGTATCCTGCAGGATCACTGTCCAGGCGGAGTCCGGGCCCTCCCAATGGGGGACACCAGAGGAAGCTCAGCCACAGGCCAGGTGCGCAATTTGCTGGGTGGCACCAACCCCTCCTCATGGTGGGTCTCTCGCAGCTGACACGACAGAAACTACCATGTGACCAGGGCGTGCAATTTTAGCCAGTAGACTAAACTGACACAATTGCCAAACTTCAGGCACCATGGTCTCATTCTACCCACAGGTTACCAAGGTGCCCCTTTGTGATATTTCTCTTAAAGCTGTCTCTTGTCCCCTGCTTTTCGTCTTTCTATTTATAATAGTAGTAACAATGATGGTCATCATAATTGCTACATTTATTGAACACTAAATGTTCCAGCTCTATCCAAGCAAAACCCCTCAAGATCATTTATTATTATTCCCATTTTCCAGATGAGGCTTCTATGGCTTAGGGAAGTTAAGTAACATATGTAGGATCATATGACTAATAATAGGCAGACCCTGGATTGGTCAGATATGTCTTTTTTAAAACTTTACTTTAAAAAAAATTTACTTTTTTTAAACCAATGTATAACTTACATATAGTACAGTGACTAATCTCAAGTGTGTTGTTTGATGAATTCTGATATATTTTATACCTATGTTCACCATTCAGAACATTTCCCAGCTTGAAAGTCTCCCTTATACTCCCTCCCAGTTAATAATCCCCCCAAAGTATATAAACACCATTCTGCTATCTCTCATCATGGATTAGCTTTGCCTGTTCTTGAATTTCATAAAAGTGGACCCATACAGTATATATTCTTTGGCGTCTTCTTTCCAGTGTCCTCATTTTTAATGACCATGGTATACTTCTTCCAATAAAATTTCCATGTCCTCTGCTCTATTGCCCTAGGATTTTGCTAGGCAACAATATTGATATGACAGATTAATTCTTGCTAAAATATTAGTGGGTAAAAATGGTTAATGTTACTTTTTTTCAGATAACTTATTAGTATTATTATTACAGACTTTTAGCCCAGAAGAATGGCTATTATGGGAATTCTAAATGGAGTCTCAGAAACTTTTTTGGGAGGAGAGAATAGAGAGATTTTGTTTTTTCTTAAATCTGAACACAATCTTTTAGCTACTATACTGTGTAACTTTAAAATTGTTTTCTAAAATGTAAATGCTATGTTTATGAAACAATTGAAAAACTATAGAAGAAAATCTAGCTGAATAAAAGGAAATGTTAAGTGATGTTAAAAAAATGAGTCAAAAGTTTTGAGTTCTGTTCCGTACTCTGTACCTTGTTAATTACCTCACATAAATCACCTAATATTTCTGAGTTCACTTTAATATAAAGATAAAAATAATTGCATGCCTGACAGGTTGGTGTGATCAAATAAGTATGAAATAAGTTAATGTATACTAAAGTTTTTCATATGGTCTTATATATCTGAAACTTGGTATATATATTTGTATATGTATATATGTCTACTTTAAAACCACATTTTCATAAAACAGCTGATACTATCATGGACATCTGAATGGATACATATATGTGCATGCGTGAATATATCCATTTGAATATGCCAACCTTGTGATGCAATAGGAAGTCTTAATGAAGTTGTTTTGAAGAACTCGGGCTAATTTAATTACCTAGACTGCCAATCACACAGCTCAAGTTTGTCAGACCTCTAATGAGTGGACTTGGGAGGACATAAAAGTATAATTGCTTTCTCATTTCCTTTCATCTTGTTTTACATTCTACCTTTCCTTAGTTCTAAGTTTTTGTGATTATAATAATAACCACATAATTTTTTACTTTCAACTCGTCCCTTAGAATTTCTTGCACTGTCACTCACAAACTTATCTAGGGATTCTCCTATAACAAGAATTATCCAAATAACAAGTAAGAGCCTGAATAATTTGTTAGATAGGAAGACTGAAAGACTTCTCACTGATAACCAATTAATATTAATCTGTAACCAATGAAAATAAGTTTTGGAGGGTGATGGAGTAAAAGAGTAAGGAATAATATTATGCCTAGCTTTACTTTGGAGTGCCACCTGCTGGTAAATTAAATCAAATAATGTTTGGCAAACAAAAATTTTATTGGGTAATTAGAAAAAATACCCTGCTTTATATAAAGTACATGGTAGTTATTAGAATCGTAGCACAAAATTGTGATTTATTTACTAGCTGAATTTTTCAATTAAGAAAATTTTCTCAAAGCTTATTTATTTATTTTGAGAATTTCTTTATTCCAAATTCTGAACTCAATCAGAAAAACCACAAGTATGTTTTGAGTCTCCATTGTGTTCATTAATTAGTCAGATATTTAAGTGTTTCTGTACACGTTGTGCTAGACAGTGGGGATGGAGTGGTAAAAAGAACAGAGGACCTCTCTGCCCTCATGGAACTTAGATTTGAGACTAACAAGAAATAAAATGTCAAACAGATTTTTAAAGGAACTTTAAATACATACTTCTAAGTGAAAGCTGTCAGTCTGAAAAGGTTACATACTGTACAACTCCAATTATATGACATTATGAAAAAATAAAACTAGAGACAGTAAAAAAAAAAATTAGAGGTTGCCACAAGTTGGATGAGTAGGAGGGAGGTGATAGGAAGGGATAAATAAGTAGAGGAAAGGGCGTTTTTAGGACCACAGTACCTATTCTATATGTTACCATAATGGTGAATACATGACACTGTGCATTACATGACACTATGCATTTGTCAGAATCCATAGGAATGTATTCATGGAGAGTGAACTGTAATGTAAACTATCAAATTTATTAACAATATATCAATATTGGGCCATCACTTGAAACAAATGTACTATACTAATGCAAGATGTAAATAATAGAGGAAATTATGTATTTGGAGGAGGTAGAATGTATATGGGAACGCTCTGTACTTTCTGTGCAATTTTTTTATGAACCTAAAACTGCTCTAAAAGTAAAATGTATTAAAAATTATTGTTGCATCAAAGTAATATCTGTATGCAGTCTATTTCTTGCTGTATCACCTGACTACTCTAGACCTATAGGCCTACCAAAACTTCAGTGAAACTAAATCTAACTAGAAAGCTAAGAATAAGATGCTAAATATATGGAATAATTAAGTGCTTTATTATAACTGTAAGAATTTAATAAGAAATAAGGGAATCATCTTTATGAAAGCTGGATAACTCTTGTGAAACTGGGCTCCCTTTGACAGACTTTCACTTTGTATTCAGTATACTCACCTGTTATGCACATCTTTTTTGTACATAAACATATACAAGTAACATACCTAAATACATTCTATATGTATGGATAAGTATAGTAGAGGCTATGGGTTTTTTATATCCACTCTACCCTTCTTTGATAGGAGAACTCTTGATTTTTAGTGGGGGGAAATTTTAGTGGGGGGAAAATGTCATTTTCCAGCCTTTAGCTCAGCTACAAGTAGCCATGTGATAAATTCTTGCCAGTGAGACTTAAATGGAATTATTATGTGATATTTCTGGAAAATGTCCTCAAAAAGAGGAGTGAGACCCTGTTCTTGTCCTCCTTCCTTCTTGCTGCTTGGAGTATAGATATGGTGACTAATATTCCAGTCAGAACTTATATTGGACCATGAGGATGAGGACCAAACCTAAAGCACAACAGAGCAAAAAACTGAAAAGATCTTGGTTCTCTGATGACTGTAGATCTTGGTTCTCTGACTGACTATCTCTTGACTTCTCTTATATGAGAAATAAAGAAGAATCTGTCCTGTTTATGATATTGCTCTTTAGAGTTTCTGTTACTCTCTGCTGAACCTTACCCTAACCAAGTTGGTGAACAACTTTGCTGAAGTTTTCATGACAGATGGTGGAGAAAACAATATTTCACACCACACAATGGTCCACTCTCTAGTCTCTTCTCAGATTCAGATCCCCTATAGGCCCTCCCCTCAACTTTCTGTAAAATTTTTTTCCATCCTTGGAGTCATCCTTGGAGCCGACTTCATGGTTCTGATCCTCAGTTGATGATTGAATGGGCATTCTAGTTCCTTTTTTCAGAGATCCTTTTGCCTATAAGAGGGGACAGTTTTATTTTAGCTGAGCTTTTGCTGATAGGTACAGTCTGCATTCTGCCACAAGATGATAGTAACAACAGTAGCTTTAACATCCAACATGATGAAGTGCTTTCTGTGGATGGTCATTTAATCTTCACAATATCCCTATAAAGCATTATCATCCTATTTAGCAGAGAGTCATTAATCTGTCGCAGAAAAAAATCATGTTCAGCCAAAATTCATGTTCCTCACCCTCTAGCATGGAGTCTTTCACTGGAAGGTGACCATCCATAACAGAATACATATACATTTATAATTGTTATCTCTTCCTAAAAATTGATGCTTTATCATTATGAAGTATTCCCCTTTGTCTCTAATAATACTTCTTGTCTTGAGGTCTATTTTGCCTGATGTTAATATATCCACTCCTCTCTCTTGTGCTTACCGTGTGCATGGGATTTTTTTTCCATCTTTTTATTTTCAATCTATTTGTGTCTTTGTATTAAAGCACATCTCAAGTAGACATTGTATATTTGATTCTTGTTCTTTTATCCAGTCTTACAATCTCTGTTTTCTGAGAGGAGTGGTAATTCATTTACATTTAATGTAATCATTGATATAAACATATTTAGGTCTGTCATTTTGTTATTTATGTTCTATTTGTAGCATCTATATTTTTTGTTCCTCTGTTCCTCATTTCCTTACTGCCTTTTGTGTTAAATCCTTTTAAATATTTTATTTTAATTCTTCAGTTGACTTTGTACTGCATTCCTCAGCAGTAATTTTTAGTTTTTCTCAGGTTTAAAAATACATTTTTAACTTATCCCAATCAGCTGATATTGAATTACTCCAGATAAAATATAGGAACTGTGCAACAGTATAATTCCATTTACCCCTTTTTTTAGTGCTATTATTGTCTTATATGTGCATTTTTTGTTTGTTATAGAGCCATCAGTACAGTGGTATGCTTTTTGCTTTAAACAGATATCTTTTAAGTAAGGAAAGAAAAGAAAAACATTGATAACCTTTTATACTTACTCACATGTTTACTATTTCTACTATTTGAGTGTAATTTCACTATACTATCAAAAATCTTAAAATATATTATGAACAATAATTGCACTTACAGGGATTTTTATGACAGTTATTAGAGATGGGCATAAATTTCTTTTTATAATCGTATTTTGCTGACTTCTCTTTTAATTATTATTTTGAAATAATTTAAATATCTAAGGGTAGGGAAATCATTGCATAAGCTACGGTAAATACATAAGATGCATAAGCATGTTTGTTTTTAGCATATTAATTAATATACAATTATATTGTGTATATATATATATGTATGTATATAGTCATATTTTTTAGGGAAGAATGACTGAAAAGAAATACATCTAGTTGTTAATAGTTATTATCGCAGGATGGTTGGATTATTGGCAACTGCCTTTTGTTTATTTATACATTTCTATATTTTCTAAATTTCCTAGAACACACATCTGTTCTTTTATAATCATAAGAAAACTGTAATGAGAAAGAATCCAAGATTAGGGAGATCATGTTATAAAAGTTCTGGTTAGGATTTTTGAAACTAGTTAATCATGATATTAAGAAATCATTACCATAAAAGTATTTATCACCTTGAATGCATGATGATATATGACTTCAGTTTGACATGGTTTAGAATACAGAACATAAGAAGGCAAATTATGAGAGGTATATGTTTATGTTTTATTCAATATATTAACCCTAGTCTGTTGGTAGACTTCCCTTTCTTTTTTTTTTTTCAATCTACTAAATTTATTTTAACATTTGTTCCCCCTATTATTTATTTATTTTTAATCCATGTTTTATTCATCTGTCGATAAGATAGATAAAAGCAGCATGAGACACAAGGTTTTGACAATCACACAGTCACATCGCAAAAGCTATATCATTATACAATCATCTTCAAGAAACATGGCTAGTGGTACACAGCTCTACATTCTCAGGCAGTTCCCTCCAGCCTCTCCATTACACCTTAACTAAAAAGTTGATATCTATATAATGCATAAGAATAACCTCCAGGGTAATCTCTTGACTCTGTTTGGAATCTCTCAGCCATTGACACTTTATTTTGTCTCATTTCACTCCTTCCCCTTTTGGTCGAGAAGGTTTACTCAATCCCTTGATGCTGAGTCCCAGTTCATTCTAGGATTTCTGTCCCACATTGCCAGGAAGGTCCATGCCCCTGGGAGACTTTGCTTTCTTAGTGTGATTTGAAATAAAAGTTACAGGCTCCTAAGTGCCTCCAAGTATCTCCCTCACTGTCTGCTTCAGCCCTTAAAATTCCCATAAGGAGAAACGATGATCATGCATCTATGTGATGATGTTAAGAATTACTGATTGCATATGTAGAATGGTATGATTTCTAAAAAAAAAAAAAAATTCCCATAAGGCAACTCCTTTTTTTTATAGCACTTTTATTTCTCTTCCCATAAAGCCTACATTATTTTATATATTAGGGTAGCATGTACTGACAGGTAACCATGAGTTGCTTTATCTGACCCTGGAAATTCTTATGAACAATATCTTGACAATTTTAGTAGAGGTGTATAGCTATAAAGCTGACTGGGGGTGGGGAGCAATTCTATATAAAACTCTGTTGTGAAGGATAATGGAAAGCTCAGTGTCAGGGTGAGTGAGGGTAGAGGGCCCTTTGTGGGATTGGTTGGTGGGTATAAAGAAGAAAGAATACCAGATGGGGATGTAAGAATGACTAAATTTATTCATTCAGCAGACTTGTATTCAGCAACTTTTAAAGCCTGTATTCCTCTTTAAGAAACATTTGTCAATGGTATTTACTCCTATGGTTTTTTGATACTTGCCCTGTCATTGAGATAGAAGTCAAAGTCCTTTGTAAAGTGTGCAGACAGTATGTTTATTTTTTCCCATACAAAAGTTATGTTTATTATTTTGCCCTTTACACTTTCAAATTCTAAAGAGTCATGTCAGTAATTAAAGAAATGAATCCCCAATAAAAGGACATGGTGAATAAGCTATCCCTGGGGAAATATACACTAGTTAACCAGGGCCTTCTGGAGTCTGCACCTCTTTTTCCTTGGCTGTCACACATTCTGACAATACTTTAAGATGGAATGTAAAGCCAAATGAGAGAGAAAGGGAGGTCTGGTGGATACCTTGTGGTAGATGGAATGCAGAGTGCCCTAAATTAAGCTACACTGACAGCAACCAGTTCCATCTTCCTATAGGACCAGGCCTAAGGAAGGAAGTTTTTAAAAAAAATACATACTCAAAAAGTCAGAGATTGAGAATGCATAATGATGTAATTAATCCAAATCCAGCGCCCTTATTGTACAGATAAAAAACCTCAAATCTTGAGAACTTGATTGACTTACTAAGATTATAACTAGTTAATGACAGAGTCAAGATTAAAACCTAGTGGTCTTCCACTACTAATCCAGTGGTTTTCCTATATTATAAAATTGCCCCAAGTTCAAGTATTAGGTACCTTCAAAATCCATAATAACAGCAAATAAAGCAAGGCCAAAAGCCAAAAGCAAGATCCTGCAAGTCTAACATCAACATCATGTAAAAATGTATATACATTATATAGAAATGAAACTTCAAACTATTTTTTTTTTATAAAACGCGAATTATGTCAACTATACTAAATAATTTTTCCTCCTACATTTGCAAACAAAAAAAGGAATGTGAGATGCTACTTATTTGGGACATTTATATATATATAATATAATGATGTGTATCATTTGAAATCTGGCTTCAGCTGATTCGGTCAGTACTTTTTAGCCATAGACAAAGAGTGAGAATGAGCCTTTTCTGTCAAGATGCCTAGTTGATTGGCATAGGGATAAGAAGAAGGTCATTTTATTCCATCGTACATTTTATTCCTTATCTAGACTGGAAGAAGGCAAAGAGCATGATATTAATAAAGTCCTTTGGTGACCTAAACTGGGAAACATTGTCACTGTGAATGAGGGCAGAGAAGTAAATAAATTTTGACATGTATGCCAGGAATATCCATTGGATTTCATTTGAAAAGAAACAGGTAGGAATGGAAATGGTTTCCAGAAATTCTAGGGATAAAAAGTCAGAGAAAATAATAAGGATTAAAAAAGAAAAAAGGAATTTATGACAGTTTACAAAATGTTACAAGGTTACAATATGAAATGGAAGGGGGAAAATAACCCAAACAAAAAGATGTAATTATATATACATTTACATAGCTCTTCTCTCTCAAGATCTGTGACTGGGAAGATTTTTGTTTTATAATAGAGAGAGAAACATTTGGGGTATGGAATTTGAGGTTGTATCAAAGTAAACAAGTAAAAGAATGAGCTGCATGTAAAAGAGAATGTGAAGGTATTGGTAGTATCAGGATCCCATTTAAATTAGAATTGGAAAAGGGAGAAAGAGGAAAAAAGAAATGGCTGTCTCTGCCCTTTAGTGCCTGTTAGGCTTTTCTCTCTGCTGCTTCATCGAGAAAAGACAAACAGAATTTCTTTCTTAAATCTTCCTTGCCAATTTATAGATCTAGAAAAGAGCAGCCAAGCCATAGCTACAGTCTGTGGCCATGTGATAAAGTAAAGGCTCCCTCTGTAATCCCATGAGCATTCTTTATGTCCCAAGGAACTAAAGTAAATGCTGCTCAATTTTCTTATCTTCCCACAAGTTTGGAATTTGGGGGTAGGGGGTAAAATTCTCTTAAAGTGGCTTTATCAGAGCACATAGCATCTGCTGTCCACTGTTGAAGTAATGTCATGATGAAATCCAGCACATGTGATTGCCATAAACTAAGAGATTCTTTCAGAAATCATGTGCCACTGGACCAGAGATGGGCCTTCCCTGAACAACTGGATTTAGTAATTGAGCCACCTTTTATAGCAGATACCTCTGTTTCATGGTGGAAGGAATACATTAAAGATTGAAGAGATATTTAAATTAAAGGCTGTTTACCCAGAAATATTAAAGATTCCAAATACACAAACTCTCACTAAAACTTCAGATAAGTAAGGGCTTAATTGCTCTGCAAAAGTATAATAGAAATGATGAGTGATATATTATAAATAAGAGGGAATAGAATTGAAAGGAGGAAGAAAAGATACTTTAGCATGAATATTAGTAAACATCCATCCACCCTCCAATTGTAAGGGAATAATCAGACTTAATAGTGAAGTAGTCAGTATTTATGTCAGGATTCCTGGAGCTTAAAACGACAACATTAGATGATCTCCCAGGAGAGGAGTTGGGAATGACCTGGATACCAGATTCCCGCTTCTCTCTTTTGAAAGTCTGGCTGTTTAAAAATCAGAGGTAATATAGCCATCTGAAATGCTCTGCTCCTCTTCAACCAGCTCATATAATGCTTGTGATCCTTTTCTTAGACCAGCAAGTTGTTATGACAGAGAGCACTCTGTCAGCGTTAATTTACCTCATTATATCCTTTTACAGACCAAGCCAGAGAATCCTTAACCACATTCTTTTTCCTTTGTGTATTCAGTTCTGTGCATCTGAAAGATTTATCTTAAAAAGAAACTCAAGGGTGCACGGGTAGTTCAGTGGTTAGAATGCCCGCCTTCCATGCAGGAGACCTGGGTTCAATTCCCGGACCATGCACCCAAAAAAAAAAAAGAGACTCAGCTGAAGATCACCACTATTCATATTTATAGAATAACAATATTGCACTGCTGTCAGAGCAGTGAGAGGGGTACCAATATTTGTAAAGGCACTGTGGTGATTATAAACAATTCACTGAATTCATCAGTTATAGTTACCGTTGGAACTGTTGATTTAATATTCAGAGACCCTTCACCTAAATACTTTATAGCTGAGGGAAGTCTGTTTCACATTCAAATAACATTTATTGTATCTGATACATGGGCCAGGAAAAATTTACTTTGTTATAGTTCTTGGCTAAATGCCAAATATTGTGCTCATGCTGGGATATAAAGTGACGATATAAGTGTAATAAAAGAGGTAAACATGATGTGCTGCGGAAACACATAGGAGGAACTAGGCAAGGTTTTCTGGAGGAGGTAACTTTTTTCTTTTTTTGCATCCAGGAATCGAACCCAGGTCTCTGGCATGTCAGGTGAGAATTTTGCCACAGAGTCACCTTCACACTGCCCAGTAGTAACTTTTTAAAAAATATTTTTATTAGAAATCTTCACACACATACATTACATACATGGTGTACAGTGACTCACAATATCACTACATAGTTGTGTATTCATCACGATGATCATTTTTTCAAAAAATCTGTATCACTCCAGAAAAAGAAATAAAAAGAAAAAAATCCATACATAACATAATACCCCTCACCCCTCCCTCTCATTGGCCACTAGGATTTCCATTTACCCAATTTATTTTACCCTTTGTACCCCTATTATTTATTTATTTATTATCCATATTTTTTACTCATCTGTCCATACCCTGGATAAAAGGCGCATCGGACACAATGTTTTCACAATCACACAGTCACATTGTAAAAGTTATATCTTTATACAACCATCTTCAAGAATCAAAACTACTGGAATACAGCTCAACAGTTTCAGGTACTTTCCTCCAGCCACTCCAATACACCATAAGCTAGAAAGGGATATCTGTATAATGCATAAGAATAACCTCCAGGATAATCTCTCAATTCTGACATCTCTCAGCCACTGAATCTTTATTTTGTCTCATTTCTCTTTCCCCTTTTGTCGAGAAGCCTTTCTCAATAACTTGATACAGGATCCTGGCTCATCCCAGGATTTCTATCCCATGTTTCCAGGGAAATTTACACCCTTGGGAGTCATTGCCCACGTATGGTCCAGGGCAGCGGCGGCAGGGAGGAAGAGCAATGAATTCACCTGCTGAGTTGGCTTAGAGAGAGAGTCACATCTGAGCAACAAAAGAGGTCCTCTGGGGTGACTCTTAGGCCTAATTTTAAGTAGACTTAGCCTGTCCTTTGTAGGAATAAGTTTTGTAGGCACAAACCCCAAGATAGAGGGCTTGGTGCATTGATTTGGTTGTCCCTACTGCTTGCAAGGATATCTGAAATTCTCCAAATGAGGAATTTGAATATTTCTGGAGAAGGTAACTTTTGAGCAACTCTTGAAGAATGAAAGGGAATTAGATAAGGAAGAATAGGAGGAATAAAAAGCAGCTTGAGCTAGGGCCAAGAGCTGAGAAACAGCACTTCAGCAGTGCTGAAGGAAAGAGTAGAAATCTGGGACTGGTTAGAAATGTTGGCTGAGGAGTCAGGCAAAGTAAAGATCATAGAGGGCCTCATGAGATATGTTAAAGAACTCTACTAGCTTATACTTATTGGGATGCTAATAGACTTTTCTAGTAGGAAAAAGAAACTTTGGAAGAAATTGGATTGAACAGACTTCTTTAAAGTAAGGGCCCTTGGAAGCTCAGGTATTCTGATATGCATTGTTAATCTCCAAAATAGGTATATAATATACAATTTCTGACCATGAAATTTTTACTGAAGATCATCTTTTGGGACTAGAGTTCTGAAAGCACATTTTGACAAGTAATGTACACATCTCTGGGGAATCATTAAGGATTTTAAATAGGTCATTGACTTAGACAGGCTTGCATTTTGGAACATGAGTATTTGATACATGGGCCAGGTAAAGCATGGCCAGGGAGCATTCAGAACTCTGGCAGCAGTGTCAGAGACAATTGTAAGGGGACAAGATTGATGTCAAAGAGGGCCTAACTTAGGTAGTAGAAGGAAAACAAGGATTAAAAAACAAAATTAGGAAGCTAAATTGGCAGAAGTTGATGATTGATTGCATGTAGGAGGGGGTGAGGTGTAGGAAAGATCCAATTTTTAATTGGCAATCAGATGGGATACCAATAATTAATTGGTATTAATGATACCAATGGTATTAATGGTATTAATTGGTATTAATGATAAGAGAAGGAATGAATGGGTTTAGGGAAGGTACTATGTGTTTCATTTTAGACAAATTGAAATTAAGGGAATCTGAGACATCCAGCAGAGATTCTAGGAGATAATAGGGTATTGGTGCAAAGCTTGTGTTAAATGCCCAACTTCAGTAGTCAATAGCATATAGGTGTAGTTGAAATGCTAACAATATTAAAAATCACCCAAGAAGAGTGAATAGAGTTAGAAATGTGGACCAAGTATAGAAGCAGGGGGGAGTTCCAACAAAAGATTTTACATACATAACAACCTAAAAATCTTGTGCTAAATCAAACCTTAAACACAGGTTACTATTTTAAAAAAGTATGAACAGCACAATACTAGACCTATTTCAATGATGATTTTGGATCTTTGTTCAGTTCTTGTCTCTCCTGACTTAGACTTTATATTGGTCTATATGAAGTATTTTAGCAAGCATTCCCCATCCCCTCTCCAATTAAATTGGCAGAATTTTTTAACTTCAAAGGGCTTCTTTGTTTAATTATGCTTTAAAAACAGAGATTCAACAGCAAATAGAGATTTGAACTGAGGTCATCATATTCAAAACTATGATTTGAATATATATATTCAAATATAATCCAGAATTTCTACATAGAGAAACCTTGAGTTCTGGGAAGGTGGCCAAATAGGGTAGGTCGAGTTTAGCCCTGCTTCAAGGAAAAGTTAGAGAAGGGTCGGGAGGTTAACTGAGATGGCGGTTCAAGAGTGTAACTGACCTGGGAGAGCCTTCTGCACCACAAAGGGTGGCCCCGATTGCCGGAGCTGAAGAGCTAAGGGAGCAGAAAACTGGAGCCTAATGCAGAAGTGTGGAACCCACAGGAGTGCACAGATGGGGAGACAAGGGAATAGGAAGTAAGCCAAGCCATGTTCCTTGAATACACTACCCTCACCAGCACAGCCCCATGACCCGCGACTCACCCCACACACCACGCACCTGAACCCCGTCACCTGCCCCGACTCCCGCACTCCAAGCACCCCTGCCCCACCAGCCGCTGACATGCATAACTGGCCCCACACCCCCACCTCAAGTGCAGCCCAAACCACCTTCCCTGCATCCCTCCCAAGCACTACCTCCCCCTCCCCTGTCCCCTGCAGGCTGCCACTAGTGTATAAATGCTGTGGTTGCTAACCTCCATACCCAGGCTGCACCTGCCTCCCCCCACCCATAGTGTCACACAGCGTCAGCTGTACGCCCCCTGAGCTCTGCGCATCAGTTTACGGCACTTCTAGACCTGTGCATGCGCATGGCCCTCAGTCACGCTTCCCAGCTCTGAGAAAGCACTGACCTGCACAGACAGGTCACATCCACCCCCAGCCCAGGAAGGCAGAACACCGACCCGCTGCCATAGCTCTACGCATACACACAAAGGGCCCTGTGCCCTAGACCAGTGCACACCAGGGTTACGACCCCCCAGACCTGTGCACCCACACAACTACATCCTCCCTGGCTACTGGGTGCCCATGTTCACAAGCACCAGCATAACATCCCTAACCTGTGCCTATACCTATGCTGCAACACATCACCACGTTGTTGTGCCCTGCCTTATACCCTGCATCCAGCTACACACCTACCCTGCAAACACAAGGGCATACTATTGAAGGAAATCAACTCCCAAAGTAAATCAATCAAGAAATTTACATGAACGAAAACAGCAGATCATAAGCATATCACAATGCAGGCAGATATAGTCCAGCCTAACAACCAAAATAAAACACCAGAGGAGACACAGATGCTGGAACAACTAATCAAAATGTTCATATAATTCTACTTAATAAAATAAGTGGGATAGGTAATGACATAAAGGAAATCAAGAAGACAGTAGAAGAGCGTAAAGAGGAATTTGAGAGAATAAATGTAAAAACAGCAAATATCACAGAGATTAAAGACTCTGTTGACCAAATAAACATACTAGAGGCACACAACAGCAGATTTGAAGAAGGAGCAAAGAATAAGTGATATAGAGAACAGGATAACTGATTTGAAACACTCAAGCCAGCCAATGGCAAAAAAAAAGGAAAAATTTTAATTGGATCTCAGGGAAATGATGGACAAAACAAAGTGCACAAATATAAGAGTCATTGGTATCCCAGAAGGAGAAGAGAGGAATAAAGGGATAGGAAGAGTAGTTGAGGATATAATGGGGGGAAATCTCCCAACCCTTATACAGGACATAAATATACAAGTCAGAGAAGCCCAACAAACTCCAAGCAGAATAAATCCAAGTAGGCCTTTCCCAAGACACATACTAATCAGTCTGTCAAGTGTTGAACAGAATCAGAAAATCCTGAGAGCAGCAAGAGAAAAACAATCTACTATATAAAAGGGAAATCACATAAGACTGAGTTCAGACTACTCAACTGGCACCAGGGAGGTGAGAAGGCAGTGGTATGATATATTTAAGATCCTGAAAGAGAAAGACTTCCAGCCAAGAATTCTGTACCCAGCCAAACTGTCCTTCAAAACTGAGGGAGAGATTAAACGTTTACAAACAAACAAATCCTGAAAAAACTTGTCAACAAAAGACTGGCCCTACAAGAAATACTAAAGCAAGTTCTGCCAGTTGTAAAAAAAAAAAAAAAAAGACAGGAGAGGGAGGTCTGGAGGAGGGCACAGAATTGAAGAGTACCACTAAGGGTAACTTAAAGGATAAAAAGAGAAAGAGGGAAAAGAATATGTAGATCTGACAAATAAAATAAAAAAGATGGTGGGTTCAAGAAATGCCTTTTCAGTAATAACTTTGAATATTAATGGGCTAAACATACCAATTGAAAAATATAGATTGGCAGAAGGGATAAAAAGTATAATCCAGCTACATGCTGCTTACAGGAAACTCGTCTTAGACACAAGGATACAAATAGATTGACAGTGAAAGGATGAAAAAAGATTTTCTATGCAAATTGTAACCAAAAATAAAGTAGGAGTATCTATACTAATAGTCCACAAAATAGACTTTAAATGTAAAGACACCATAAGAGACAAAGAGTGTATATTAATTAAAGAGACAATTCACCAAGGAGATATAACAATCATAAATGTTTATGCTTCCAATCAAGGAGCTCCAAAGTACGAGAGACAGACATTGGCAAAACTGAAGGGAGATGTTTTCACAATAATAGTAGGAGACTTCAATACACCACTCTCCTCTATAGATAGAACAACCAGACAGAAGACCAACAAGGAAACACAGAAGTTAAACAATTTGATAAATGAATTAGACCTTACAGACATATATAGGTCATTGCACCCCAAAACACAAGGATATACATTCTTGTCTAATGTTCATGGAACATTTTCCAGGATAGATCATATGCTGGGGCACAAAACAGGTCTTTATAAATTTAAAAACATTGAAATTATTCAAAGCATTTTCTCTGATCACAATGTAATGAAGCTGGATCTCAATAATCACCAAAGAATGAGAACATCCACAAATATATGGAGATTAAATAACACGATCTTAAACAACCAGTGAGTCAAGGAAGAAATTGCTAGAGAAATCAGAAGCTATCTGGAGACGACTGAAAATGAGAATACAAGTTATTAGAACGTATGGGATGTGGCAAAGGCTGTGCTGAGAGGGAAATTTTTTGCCCTAAATGCTTATATTAAAAAATAAGAAAGAGCAAAAACCAAGGACTTAACTGCTCACCTGGAAGAACTGAGAAAGAACAGCAAACTAACCCGAAAGCAAACAGAAGAAGAACAATAACAAAGATTAAAGCAGAGTTGAATGAATGGGAGAACAAAAGAACAACAGAAAGAATCAATAAAACCAGAAGTTGATTCTTTGAGAAAAATCAATAAAATTAATGGACTACTAGCAAGACTGACAAAGGAAAAAAGAGACAGGATGCAAATAAACAAAATCAGAAATGAGAAGGGGTGCATTAACACAGACCCTGAAGCAATAAAAGAAATCATAAGAGGATACTATGAACAACTATATGTTAACAAACTAGACAACTTAGATGAAATGGACAAATTCCTGGAAACGCACAAATAAGCTATACTGACTCAGGAAGAAATAGAAGATCTCAACAAACCAATCACAAGTAAGGAGATTCAGTCAGTCATCAAAAATCTTCCTACGAAGAAAAGCCCAGGGTCAGGTGGCTTCACTGGGGATTTTTAGCAAACATTCCAAAAAGAACTAACACCAATCCTGCTCAAAATTTTCCAAAAAAAAAAAAAAAATTGAGAAAAAAGGAACTTGCCCTAACTCATTTTATGAAGCTAATATCATTTTAATACAAAAACCAAGTAAAAATGCTATAAGAAAGGAATACTACAGGCCAACCTGCCTAATGAACATAGATGCAAAAATTGTCAACAAAAAAATTTAGCAAATCGAATTCAACAACATATTAAAAGAATTATATATCACAACCAAGAGCGGTTTACCAGGAATGCAAGGATGCTTCAACACAAGAAAATCAATTAATGTCACACAGCACATTAACAAATCGAAAGGGAAAAATCACATGATCATCTCAATTGATGCTGAAAGGGCATTCGACAAAATTCATCATCCTTTTCTGATAAATACACTCCAAAAGATGGAAATCAAAGATAATTACCTCAGTGTGATAAAGGGAATGTATGAAAAACCGATAGCTAGCATCGTACTCAATGGAGAGAGACTGAAAGCTTTCCCCCTAAGATCAAGAACGAGACAAGGATACCCACTGCCACTACTATTATTCAACATTATGCTTACTAGATAGTTCTAACTAGAGCAGTCGGGCAGGACAAAGAAATAAAAGGCATCTAGAAGAAGTAAAACTTTCAGTATTTGCAGATGACATGATACTATACTTGGAAGATCCTAAGAAATCTACTGCAAGAGTTCTACATGAGCTAATAAATTCAGCAAGGTGGCAGGATATAAAATTAATATGCAAAAATCAGTAACATTTCTATACACAAGCAATGACCTAACTCAATTTTCCTAACGGAGTCAGTTAAGGAAAAAATTCCATTCAAAATAGCAACTAAAAGAATCAAGTTCTTAGAAATGAACTTAACTAGGGATGTAAAGGACTTGTACACAGAAAACTACATAGCATTGCTAAAAGAAATCAAAGATATAAATAGGTGGAAAGACATTCCCTGTTCATGGAAAGGAAGGCTAAATATAGTTAAGATGTCAATTCTACCTAAACTGATCTACAGATTCAACACAGTACCATTCAAAACTCCAACAACTTTGAAGACTTGGAAAAACTAGTTGCCAAATTCATCTGGAAGGGAAAGAGAACCTGAACAGCTAAAAGCATCCTAAGAAAGAAGAGTGAAGTGGGATGATTAACATTTCCTGACTTTAAAACTTAGTACGAAGCCGCAGTGGTCAAAATACATGGCACTGGCACAAAGATAGAGGCACTGACCAATGGAATCGAATCAAGAGTGTAGAAAGAGACCACAAAATCTACGGTCAACTGATTTTTGACAAGGCCCCCATATCCTCTGAACTCAGACAAAATAGTCTTTTCAATAAATGGGATGGAAGAACTTGATATCAGTAGCCCCCAAAATGAAAGAGGACCCCAATCTTTTTTTTTCCACCTGTGATTTTTTATTTTTTATTTTTTATATTTATTGGCAAAACAAAACAACATACAAACATGAACATTTTTAACATAGGAACATTCCATAATTGGTGTACAATTGATGGCTCACGATATCATCACATAGTTGTGTATTCATCACCATGATCATTTCTCAGAACACTTGCATCACTCCAGAAAAAGAAACAAAAAGAAAAAAGAAAAAACTCATGCATACCATACCCCCTAACCCTCCCTCTCACTGACTGCTAGTATTTCCATCTACCCAATATATTTTAACCTTTGTTCCCCCAATTTTTTTCTATCCTCCCTACCACTCCCTTTCATTGATCACTAGTATTTCAATCTACTCAATTTATTTTAACATGTTCCCCTATTATTTATTTTTAATCCATATTTTTTATTCATCTGTCCATATATAGATAAAAGAAGCATCTGACACAAGGTTTTCACAATCACACAGTCACATTGCAAACGCTGTATCATTAAACAATCATCTTCAAGAAACATGGCTACTGGAACACAGCTGTACAGTTTGAGGCCCTTCCCTCTAGCCTCTCCAATACCACCTTAAACTAAAAAGGGGATACTATATAATATGTAAGAATAACCTCCAGAGTAACCTCTTGACTCTGTTTGAAATCTGTCAGCCACTGACGTTTTATTTTGTCTCATTTTTCTCTTCCCCTTTCAGTCAAGAAGGTTTTCTCAATCCCTTGATGCCGAGTCCCAGCTTATTCTAGGATTTCTGTCCCATATTTCTAGAAAGGTTTACACCCCTGGGAGTCATGTCCCATGTAGAGAGGGGGAGGGAAGTGAGTTTGCTTGCTATGTTGGCTGAGAGATAGGCCACATCTGAGCAACAAAAGAGGTTTTCTGGGGATGACTTGTAGGCCTAATTTTAAGTAGGCTTAACCTAACCTTTGCAGGGATAAGTTTCATATGAATGAACCCCAAGATTGAGGGCTCAGCCTACTGATTTGGTGGTCCCCACTGCTTGCAAGAATATCAGGAATTCTCCAAATGGGGAAGTTGAATTTTCCCCCTTTTCTCGCCATTCCCCCAAGGGGACTTCGCAAATACTTCTTTATTGTTCAAATCACTCCGGGATTTATTGGGGCAGTACACTGTACAAATCTACAAAATCTGATGCCCTATTCAAGGTTCCATGTACTTATGGTGTTCAATTAACCTGTCCACTATAAGTTATATTCAGAAATACATTAATCAAATTATGAATTTTGCAACAAATATTTTTTGCTTTAGTCTCACATGGAAGTTAAAGTTTTATAATATGAATGACCATCTATTTTCAACACCCTGCAATACTGACATTCCTTTGTTCTTCCTCATACAAAAACATTTTTTAATTTGTACATTTAGTCACTAGCATTGTACACTCTAGGTATTCCTAGATTATACCATCTCAGATTGAAATCATTTTGGTTTCATATGTGTCCCCAGCCCTTCTCCCTCTATCATTCTCACATTCAGCTTCATTCAGTGTACTTACATTATTGTGCTATAATCAGGTAGTATTGTGCTATCCATTTCTGAATTTTTACTATCAGTCTTGTGGCACAATCTGTATCCCTTCAGTTCCAATTACCCGATATCTACCCTGTTTCTATCTCCTGATGACCACTGTCCTTAACTGAAATTCTTCAAGTTCATTCATTAATATAGTTCATATCAGCCAGACCAAACAGTATTTGTCCTTTTGTTTCTGGCCAGTCTCACTTATCATAATGACCTCAAGGTCCATCCACGTTGTTACATGCTTTGTGACTTTATTCTGTCTTATAGCTGCATAATATTCCATTGTATGTATATACCACACCTTGTTTAGCAACTCTTCTATTGATTGACATTTGGGCTGTTTCCATCTCTTTGCAATTGTAAATAATGCTGCTATAAACATTCGTGTGCAAATGTTGTATCTTTGCCCTCATGTCCTCTGAATGGTATTGCTGGATCATATGGCAATTCTATACTTAGCTTCCTGAGGAACTGCCAAACTGACTTCCACAGGGGTTGTACCATTTGACATTTCCACCAACAGCTGGATGTGTCCCTCTTTCTCCACACCCTCTCCAGCACTTGTCGTTCTCTGTTTTATTGATAATGGCCATTCTGATGGGTGTGCGGGATAATACCTCATTGTTGTTTTGATCTGCATTTCCCTAATAGCCAGGGAAGTTGAGCATCTTTTCATGTGCCTTTTAGCCATTCGTTTTTATTCTTCTGAGAAGTGTCTGTTCATGTCTTTTGCCCATTTTTAAATTGGGTGTTTGTCTTTTTGTTGTTGTGTTGAACAATCTCTTTATATATTCTGACTACCAGACTCTTATCTAATATGTCATTTCCAAATATTGTTTCCCATTGTGTAGGCTTTCTTTTTAGAGGACCCCTATCTTACACCCTGTTGTAGTTTGCAGCTGTTGGAAATGCAACACACCAGAGATGGATTGGCTTTTAATGAAAGGGGATTTATTTAGTTAAAAATGTATAGTTCTTCAGAGGAAAGGCAGCTAACTTTCAACCGAGGTTCTTTCTTACACGGGAAGGCACAGGGCGATCTCTGCTGACCTTCTTTCCAGACCGCTGGGTTCCAGCAACTTTCCTCAGGATGATTCCTTTCCGCATCTCCAAAGGCCTGGGCTGAGCTGCGAGTACTGAGACGAGGTATGCTGAGCTGCTTGGGCTGTATTACTTTGACTCTCTCATTTAAACTTCCAGCCAATTAAATCAAACATCATTCATTGCAGCAGGCGTGCCTCCTAGCTGACTGCAGATGTAATCAGCAACAGATGAGGTTCACATGCCATTGGCTCATGTCCGCAGCAATAGAACTAGGCACCGTCACCTGGCCAAGTTGACACCTGAACCTAACTACCACACACCCTACATAAAAATTAACTCAAAATGAATCAAACACCTAAATATAAGAACTAGCACCATAAAGCTTCTAGAAGAAAATGTAGGGAAACATCTTCAAAATCTAGTAATAGGAGATAGCTTCCTAAACTTTACACCCAAAGCACAAGCAACAAAACAAAAGATAGCTAAATGAAAACTCCTCAAAATCAAATGCTTCTGCACCTCAAAAGACTTTGCCAAAAGGTGAAAAGGCAGCCAACTCAATGGGAGAAAATATCAGAAATCACACATCAGACAAAGGTTTGATATCCTATATTCACAAAGAAATCATACAACTCAACAACGAAAGAACAAACAACCCAATTATAAAATGAGTTAAAGATATGAATAGGCCTTTTCTGAAGAGAAAATACAGATGGCTTAAAAGCACATGAAGAGATGTTCATTTTCATTCGCTATACGGGAAATGCAGATCAAGACTGCAATGAGATACCATCTCACACCTATAAGAATGGCTGGTATTAAACGAACAGTAAACTATAAATGTTGGAGAAGATGTGGAGAAACTGGGACACTTATGCACTGCTGGTGAGAATGTATAATGGTGCAGCCACCGTGGAAGACAGTTTGGTGGTTCCTTAGGAAACCAAATGTCAAGTTTCCCTATGACCCAGCAATAGCACTACTTGGTATATACCCAGAAGAGCTGAAAGCAATAACAAAAACTCAACATTTGCACACCCATGTTCATAGCAGCATTATTCACAATTGCCAAAAGATGGAAACAAATCAAATGTCCATCAACAGATGAGTGGGTTAACAAAATGTGGTATATACATATGTTGTAATATTATGCAGCAGAAAGACGAAATGACGTCCTGTAGCACATGACAAGATGGATGAGCCTTTAGGACATAATGCTGAGTGAAATAAGCCAGATGCAAAAGGATAGATACTGTATGATTCCACTTTTATGACCATGGGAAAGGTAGCTGAAGAATGCACTGACTGAGAAGTAGATTGGCGAGCGATGATGTATACTTATAAACGAATATTGTGCTGCTACAAAAAAGGAATGAAGTCATGAAGCAGGCAACGATGTGAATGAACATGTGGGACATTTGATGAGGTGAAATAAGCCAGAAACAAAAGAACAGCAATTGTATAGTCTCCTTTAGAAAATGCTTACAAAAAAACAGGGGCCTACATTGTAAGCTTTACTAGAGACGCATTTAACTTGGAGTGGTAATTATTATTTCTGGATTTTTAGAGGCTGTTATATATATATTTATATATAAAATCTGATAATTAGAGATAAGAATGTAGCCAATCAGGTTGGGGTTAAAGTAATTCAGAACAGAGGGGTAAGGAAGACAATGTCTGTATTTTAGAACCACATATACTCTTTGTCACCAAAGGAAGAAAGTTTTATTTGGTCTAGAACCGAAATTTTCTGTAGCACATAATCTAACTCAACCTATGTGTATAGCTCATTTGAACAATTGAAACACAGGGAGCCCAGAATAAGAAAGAGGTCCTTTAATCCTGTATAGCTTAATATAATGCCTGGATACATTCTAGACTATATTAAGCAGATAATAAAAAAGTATTGGCAAAGTTCTTTCAGGAATAGGAGAAAAAATATGGAACTATTAACCTTTACCATTAGGGAGTCCCCTGATACTGTGTCAGACTTTAGGGACACCCAAATCAGTAGGCTGTATCCTTGATCTTGAGTTACTCTTGTGAACCTGATGTATGTGGTGGGGAAGCTTAGCCTACCTGTAGGTATGCCTAAGAGTTACTACTGGAGGACCACTTTTGTTGCTCAGGTGTGGCCTGACTCTCTCTAAGCCCAACTCTGCAAGTGAAATCATTGCCATCCCCCCGCTATGTGGGCCATGACATCCAGGGGTGAAAGTCCCTGGATGACTCCCAGGGATGAATCCAGACATGGCGCTGTGGGATCAACAATTCCATCCTGACCAAAACGGGGAAAAGAAGTATAACTAATGAAGGATCAGTGACAGAGATAATTCAAATAGAGTTGAGAGGCTACTCTGGAGTTGTTCGTACCCAAGCTTCAGTTAGACGTTGCTACCTATCATAACCTTCCAACCCCCAACCAGAACCATTCCAGCCAATCCTAAAAAACACCTAGATGTTCACGAGGGTTCCATGCACTACAGTAACTTTCCAGAAACCTCCAACCTTCAGCTAGGTCCCTGGACCAGATGAGTCCTGAAACCTAGAGGGCCCAGCCTGTAGAACATTAGATAGTTCCATTTTCCTACCCCATCTCCCTACCCCATGTTAGTGGCAGACCCTTCCAACATGAAAAAGTTAGAATGGCCATAACCCAAGCACCTCTAAAGAGAAGAATAGAAAAATCAGAGGTGATGGTGGAGTTATACATAGATGATAGGGTTTAACAAATGAATATGATTGCTGAATCATTAAATTGATATCTCTTTTAGTCTGTAATATCTTAGAGCAGTTAGAAGTAAAAACCTAAAATTGTGGAATTGTAACCCATGTCAAACTCTGAAATATGTTCTACAACTAATTGTGGTGCTGTGATTTGAAATTTATTGCTTTTTTGTACATGTGTTATTTTTCACAAAAAAGAAAGAAAAAAAGTCAACTGTGGTGATAAAAAAATATGTAAGCCTTCCAGCCTCCTATATTCTGGAGCAGCTAGAAGGAAAAATTTAAGAGGGTCGTATGGCAGCCCATGACAAACACTGGGATCTGTCCTGTAATTACTTAAAGAGTGCTTTGAAAACTATTGCTTTTTTCTCTCTTTGCTTTGTATATAGTTTTATGTTATACAAAAAAGAAAAAGTTAAAAAAAAGAAAGAAAGAAAAGCTTGGAGAGGCAATCTGGTTGGAGGAAAGTGCTAAGGTAAAGTTTACATAGGACATGTTTTTACTAAGATTGTATGTTTCTTTGGAGAGGTTGGAGGTTGAAAAATATACATTGAGGGTGAGGTACTAAATCCTCCCTTTGGCCTCACCACTCCTCTTTCATATAACTAATATTTCCAGCTGAAATATTTCTTAGGCTTATGAAAAATTAACCCTCTAAACAATGTGGCAACCTAAAAAAAATGCTTACTGTAACTAATTTGTTCTAAGCCACATCTTCATGTATTTGTTAACTTAATTTATATTGCTGATTAAACTATCTGTTAGCAGTCTATTCTTTACATTGAGGGTGCTTTCTTCAAACAATGTGGTAGAGCTTTAAAAATACAATCATCTATAGCAAAACAGCATTGCTTAATTTCCACCACTGTTGACTCTCAATCATTATATTGTAATTCCTAAATTTCTTACATAAATACCCAAAGCCTTTCTGGAAGGAGTCAGAATATAAAGAAAAATGAATAAATAAGTATATGCAGCATTATATTTATTCCAAATAAAATAAATGAGGTATCTAATTCATTCTTTTTGCAAGTGACTTACTTTGGAGTTGTGTTGCCAGTTTAATGTTGCATGAAAATCAAGGAGTATTAAAGAACAGAAGAAATTTTTAAAAATTAGATAAATCTATTCATAATTGAAAGAATCTAGACCACTGTGTTAGCTAGGACTCTCTAGAGAAACAGAATCAGCAGGAGATATTAGTAGATATAAAATTTATAAAAGTGTCTCACATAACAATGGGGATATAGAGTCCAAGGTCTGTAGGGCAGGCTGCAAGATGGTAACTCCGACGAAGGTCCACAGAAAACTCTTAGGAGAGGCTCACTGGACAACCGAGGAAATGGAAGAGTCCAAAATCCATAGGGCAGGTTGTGAAGCTGGTGACTCCAATGAAGGGTTGGATGAACTCCACAGGAGAGACTCGCTGGCTGAAGCAGGAAGAGTGACTGGCTCTTCTGAATCCTCCTTAAAAGCTTTCTAGTGATTATATTAAGAATCACTCATTGCAGAAGACACTCCCCTTAGCTGTTTACAAACACAATCAGCTATGGATGCAGCCAACATGATCATGATTTAAGTCCATGAAATGTCCTCATAGCAACAGACAGGCCAGCGCTTGTCCAACCAGACGACTGGGCACCACTGCCTGGCCAAATTGACACATGAAGCTAACATGACAACTACAAAACCATTTTTTCTGGGACCAGTGAACTAGCATATGTAGCCTGAGTTGTACATAGTGCTCATTTAGCCCCATTTTAAAAATATTTATTTACTCACATAATGAATATAGATATTGGGTGTCTATGTACATAATTCTAGAAGCACTGAAGGCAACAGGATCTGTTTCTTATTTTCCAGATTTGAGGTTTGTTGATTTTTGAAAATTATTGCAAAACTCATCACATTAGAGGGAATTTTAATTTTTGTAAAGAGTTAAAACAAAGTAATTGGCAGTCATTTACCTATTCAAAAATTCTTGTGAATTAAATGTGCATGCGTATTTATATTTATATGTATACACAAATATATGTAATAAAAACCCATTAACTATAAATACTGGAGTCCTGAAATCATCCAGAAAGAGCGGATGTATTGATAACTTGCTCCAGAATCAGGGAATGAACAACAGAACTTTAAAAAAATCAGTGAGAATGTTAGCTTTTATCTCAGGAATGTAGTTTTATCTCACAGGGATTTGGGAGCCCTTTTCGGTCTGTTATAGTAGAGTAGGTTCTTTCCCTTCTAAATCTTTGATGAAGATCTAAAAACATTTGAAATGTTTTATGGTTTGGCGTAACACACACACACACCCTGCCCCCAGTTTAAACCACTTGATTCAGAGAAACCTCATGAAACCTGAGTAGCAATGCCTGGATAATAGTTAAATATTTGCTATGAAATTATAAGGGGAAAGAATGAAAAAAAAGTAAAGGCAGAAAATGGAGCCTGCAACTTACAGCAATTAGTCTGGTACCATGCTTTCACTTAAGTTGATATGTGAGCTAACTTACATCTCTATGTATGTTAAAGAAACAAATGTAATGAAAACCAAATGCAATGAAATACTCATAAGGGGTTCAACATGCTCACAAAAATGTATTGAGCACTTACTGTGAGCAAGACATTGCAAAATTCTGGGAGTAGGGGTAAGGGAGATGAGAAATATTAAGATTTATAAATGAATCAGACAGTCTTTCTCCTGAAGGAACTTCCAGTCTTGTGAGGGAGATATTCATGGGCAAAGAAAATAAGGAATAGATACTTTTAAAAAGCTGTGGGAAGAAAAAAAAAGCTGTGGATGGTAGAAAGAAGCTACTGGGATTAAATCTTAGATTTGGATTTAAAACAAGGTTCCCTTACTGGTCTAGACTAGGTTGTCAGATAAAATACAGAAACCCATTAAATTTGAATTACAGGTAAATAATGAATACATTTTTATTATAAGTATGCCCAAATATAGCAGGGCAACCTGTATTTTTATTTGCTAAATCTGGCAACCCTATTTTAGGCATATGTGCTGCTTATTACTAGTTTGCCAAATCCCCTCCCCCCCAACACTTTTCTTCCCCATTTTGTTTCCCTCCAAAAGACTGACCCCTGTGGTGTCTATTTATACACCTTCCTTGCCAGCTGTATCTGTTGAATTCAACCATTGGGAGGCACTGGGAATAGTGGTCAGTAGGAGGCAAGTCGACAGGTATTTTTTCTTTATCTCCTCTGTGCCTCAACATGGCATCTCTGGTATTGTTAGTATTCCTCTATGTAGAGAGCTCATGCCTGACAGATCCTCCTACATGGCTTCAGCTCCCTTGAGACTCTGGCCACATTTTTTTCCCTCCCATTGCTCCTTCTGTTTTGGGAATAGCAACAGTTTACTATTGTTGCTAATCTTTGGGTGCCTCAGCATCCCTCTGTTTCCCTAACATTGCCCGTAGGTAATCTATTAAACTTTTATTCATTTGAACCATCTGAATTAAAAAAAAAAAAATTGTTTCTTCCCTGGACCTCAGATAGTAAGACAAGTCTTTAACTTCTCTTTATTTTTAAAATGAGGGAAGTAATACATCCCTCACACATTTTGTGTGTGTGTGAGGAGATTATGTATGTGGCTATCATGGGAATGGTATCAAACATTTGGATTGGTATTTAGTACACCATATCAATAATTGTTTCTAGTTTCTAGTATGACTGAGTAGTACCTATTGATTCAAATCTCTTATAGATAGCATAAACTCTGGACAAAATATAAAAAAAAACAACTATTTGAAGACACTGGAGGAGTGTTAATACTTGGATGAAAGGAACAGTAATTGAGTGAGATTCCCATTTCATGGCTTTTAGACTGAAGGAATTCTCCAAACTTCTAAAACTCCTATAGAAAATCTGTATTCTTACTGGCTTGAGGAACCAGAGGACAGAGCTTGGCACAAACATAGTGTGCCAGTTTTGAAACTATTATGTACCCTAGAAAAGCCATGTTTTAATCCTGATCCAATCTTGTAGGACAGCCATTTCTTTGAATCCTGATTCAATATTGTAGGGTAGAAACCCTTTTGATTAGATTATCTTCACAGAGATGTGGCACTCCCAGTTGTGGGTGTGGCCTTTTGATTAGATGCTAGATGTGACTCTACCCATTGCAGGTGGGTCTTGATTAGCTTACTGGAGTCCTTTAAAAGAGGAAGCATTTTGGAGCACACCAGTGCAGATGCTTAGAGAACAGTTGCTTCAGAGTTGACGGAGAGGCACAATTGTTTGGGGAGGCTCTTCCTATTGGAAGATGTCTAGATGCCTAGACATAGGCAGAGAGCCCAGAATATGTTACCATATGCCTTCCCATGGGATGTTAGGCAGGCCAGAACCTGGAGAGAGCCAAGGGAGGCCAAGAGATTAAAAACCAGCCCCTGAGAAGCAAAGTGAGGAACCCCCCAAAGGAAAAGAGGCTAAAAGCATCAGAGCCAGGGAGTAGGGACCAGCAGAAGCCAGCCATGTGCCTTCCCAGCTGACAGAGGTATTCCAGATGGCATCAGCCTTTCTTAAGTAAAGGTAACCTCTTTTTGGTGCCACAATGTGGACAATTTTCTTGGCCTTAGAACTGCAAACTTGTAACTTATTGAATTCCCTTTATAAAAGCCATTCCTTTTCTGGTATATTGCATTCCAGCAGCTTAACAAACTAATACACATAGCCACTAGAAATTGAGGGGCAGAAATCCTGGAAAGAAGAGAGCTAGAAAGAGGAATCACTAAGTTCTATGTGTAAACTCCTACCAGATCTCTGACTGACCCCTAAATCACATGTGTGTGGGGTAGACCCTAAGACTAAAGGAATGGTTCTGAACATTAACCTGTGAATTATTCCAAGGGAGTATTGCAGTTTAAGTCCAAACAAGTTAAGAGCCCATTAAAACAAAACAATAAACACTTTTCAGAGAAATGTAACAGAATCCAGAGTCTCTACAACACCTAAGTCACAAAGTCCAAAATATAATCCATAATTATTTCGTGAAGACATAAGAAACATGAGCAATTTAAAAGAGAATTATCATTTTCTTTTCTTCAGAGACCAACTCCCAAGATAATGCAGATGTAGGAAGTAGCAGACAAAGATTTTGAAGTGACTATTGTAACTATGAGCTTTGACAAATGTATGCTGTCATAGAAATAATACCACATCAGCACTCTCAAATGTTCCCTGGTGCCCCTTTGTAGTCAGTCCTCTTCCCATATTCCCAGCCACTAATAGATACTGATTTGATTTTTGTCTCTAGTTTTGTCTTTTTCAGAATGTCATATAAATGAAATCATATACTCTATAGCTTTTTGTGTTTGGCTTCTTTCAGTTAACACTGCTTTTGAGATTTATCCATGTCATTGGATGTATCATTAATTTTATGAATAAACCACAATCTGTTTATCCATTCACCAGTTTATGAATTTTGGGGTTCCCAATTTTGGTAATTATGAATAAAACTGTTTTAAACATTTATGTACAGGTCTTTGTATGGACATGTTTTCATTTCTCTTGGGCTAGGAGTGGGTTTTTTGGGGCAATATGCTAAGTGCATGTTTTACTTTATTGGATTACTATTTGTGTCTACCTAGGAAATCAGTGAGATGAGTTGACAAATATCTTTAGCAGTAGAATGAAAGGGAGCTATCTGCTTTTCCAGAATATGTTGGTTTAAGGAATTCATGAGTGTTTACTCTACTTCAGATACCCTTGTATCATTTATCTATTACTAATAACAAACTACCCCCAAAACATAGGTGCTTAAAACAACAACCCTTTGCTCATAAGTCCACAATTTGGGGATGGCTCAAGGCTAGTTTGTCTCTGCTTTGGGTTGGCTGGGGTGAAGCAGCTGATTCTGGAGAATATAAAATGTCTTCACTCCTATGTTTGGTACCTTACTTGGCATGGCTAGAATGGCTGGAGTCTGGTGGTACATCTCTCTCCAGCAGAATAGTTGGAGAAATAGTTGAAAAGAGAAGTTATAAGATCTCTTAAGGCCTAGGCCCAGAAGTTACATAGCATCACTTTTGAAGCATTTTATTGGGACCATCCCAGTTACAAAGAAAAGGAAAATGTACTCCAGCTCTTCATGGAAGGCATGGAAAAGTCACATGGCAAAAGGCAATAAGATGAGGGGGGTTATTACAGCTAGTTTTAGAGACAATCTGCTACAGCCAGCATTGCATTTATACTAGGTTCTCATTCTTTTTAAAAACATTTTTATTGTGAAATATAACACACACACACATATATATGAATATATATAAAGGCAATAAATTTCAAAGTACATTGTCACAAGTAGTTATAGAACAGATTTCAGAGTTTGGTATGGGTTATAGTTTCACAATTTCAGATTTTTCCTTCTAACTGCTCCAAGACTCTGGAAACTAAAAGAAATATCAACATAATGATTCAGCAGTCATACTCATTTCTTAAATCCTATCTTCTCTGTTATAACTCCTTCTTCTCCTTTGATCCTTCTCCCAATCTTCTGGGGTATTTTGGCTATGTGCATTCTAACTTTTTCATGTTGGAAAGGGGTGTCAATAATATGGGCTAAGGGGGTGGACTAGTTAATGTTCTTGAAGAGGCTGGCCCCTCTGGGTTTCAGGACTTACCTGGCCCAGAAACCGTCTGAAGGTTGTAGATTTCTAGAAAGCAAACTTAGTGCATGAAACTTTTGTAGAATCTCAGATAAAGCCCTGGGTGTCCTTTAGGGTTAACAACAGCAATGGTTTTGGTTGGGGGTTGGCAAATTGGTAATTAGCGATATCTAGCTGACACTTAAGTAAGAGTAACCTCCAGAATAGCTTCTCGGCTCTACTTGAATGCTCTTAGCCACTGATACCTTGTTTTGTTAAATTTCATTTCCCCCTTTTTGTCAGGAAGGCATTGTCAATCCCATGGTTCAGGGCCATGGGCCAGGCTCATTCCTGGGAGTCATGTCCCATGTTGCCAGGGAGATTTTCACCCCTGGATGTCGTGTCCCACATAGGGAGAGGGTAGTGATTTTCCTTGCAGAGTTGGGTTAGAGAGAGAGGCCATATCTAAGCAACAAGAGAGGTTTACTGGAAGTAACCCTTATACTACAACTATAGGTAGGCTTCTCCATTACAGAAATATATTCATAAGAGCAAGCCTCAAGATCAAGGGCTTGGCATATTGGGTTGGGAGTCCCTAATGTTTGAGACAGTATCAGAGGTTCCCCAGTGGTGAAGCTTAATAGTTCCATATTTTTTCTTCAGTCCCTCAAAGGACTTTGTCAATATTTTTTTTTGTAACTTTTTTTTATTGTAAAACTTACTGTGAAGCAAAGAAAGGAAAATAATTTTCAAAGCACACTTCAACAAGTAGTTGCAGAACAGATCTCAGAGTTTGTCATGGGCTACCATTCCACTATCTCAGACTTTTCCTTTTAGCTGCTTCGAAACACTGGAGGCTAGAAGAAATATTAATATAGTGATCCAGCAGTCATACTCATTTGTTAAATCCTATTTTCTCTGTTATACCTCCTTCTTCTCCTTTAGTCCTTCTCCCAATCTACAGGGATCTTTGGGCAATTCCCATTCTGATTTTTTGATGTTGAGAAGGGATGTCCACACTAAAGGACAGAGGGGGTGTAATTATTTGTCTAACATACTCAGGGATATATCTGTGTATTACATTAAGCTATATAGAATTACAAGTCCCTATTCCCTTTCTGGGCTCCATGTGTTTGGGTTGTTTAAATGAGCTATCCAGACATGTTGAGTTAGATTATGTGCTACAGAAAATTAAGGTTTTGGACAAATAAACCTCTCTTCCTTTGGTCTCATATAATAGGTGAAGTTCTAAAACACAAACAATGTCATCCTTACCCTTGTATTCTGATTTACCTTAATGCCAACCAGATCAGCTTTGTTCTTATCTCTAATTGAAGCCTATTCTCTCATTCAGTTTCTTTAACAGTTGTTGTATGTAGCAATGCTGACTTTCAGAGCTGCAGAACGCCAACTCTGAGTCTTAGGTATCACATAGATACCCAAAGTTCCAGGGAGATACCAGGTTATACATAAATAGCATAGCATCTCAAAACCTAGAAAGAATATTTTTAGGGAAAGAGGTCTCTTTCCCTTTCAAATGAATTTGATTGATAACTAGCTTTTCCAAGTCTTGAGAGTAGGTCATTGGAATTTTGGTTGGTATTACATTGAATCTGTAGGTCAATTTAGGCAGAATTGACATCCTAACTACATTAAGCCTTCCTACCCATGAGCAGGGAATGGGAATGTCTTTTCACCTGTTTTGATCTTTGATTTCTTTTAGCAGTGTTATGTAGTTTTTTTGTGTACAAATCCTTTATATCCCTGGTTAAGTTTATGCCTAGAGACTTGATTCTTTTAGTTGCTATTTTGGATTGAATTTTTTCCTTAATTGTCTCTTTGGGGCACAGGGTGAGAGGCGTGGGGCATGGTTCAGGGGTGGGGATCAGGGAGGGACATAGGGCACAAGGTGCAGGGTGCGGCGTGGGGGCTTGGGGTGTGGGGACGCGGGGAGCACAGGGGCAGTGGCATGTGGTGGTGCAAGAGCGTGGCTTGCTTCTTCATCCCCACCTCCCCTTCTGTGAATTCCTGAGGGCCCCAGGCTTTTGTATGGAAAGGGGAGAAGTAGGCTGTTTGTACTAGCTGGATGGCCTGTATGAGGAGGGAAAGCAAGTTTGCTGACTCTGGGCTCCTCAAGGGAGCTCTGACTGCAGAGCTGAAGGGGCTTTTCTTCCAAGCTAGCTGTGGGGCCAGCACTTTGCTGGACATGGCCTCTTGTTCCCAGAGGAGTTACATCTGAGCCCACTCATCCCATTCTCTGCATCACAATACTCCCTATAATAGTGTAGAAGACCCTCTCAGGTCACTTGCATCCTGGAACTGTGGTTTTCATCTTTTTTCTTTCTCTTCTCAAGTTGTTCCATAGAGCAGGGTTGAACTCAGCCTATCCTATTCTGCCGTCTTCTAGATTCTGTTTAATAGTTTTACTTAGAAGAGTGATGAGACCTTTGAAGAAAGGAAATGTGTTGGGCCTCAGATTTCTAGGAGCTAGGAGAAAATAATAAACTTCCAGAATAAAATCCATTCACCCAGATTAAGCAAACTGAAATTGAGAGACCCTCAAGGGGTCTGGACATTTTCAAAGGGCCAATAAAAATATCTCATGGGAAAGAGTGTCAGAGTTATACATCTTCTAGTCTCAGAGAACGTAACAATAATAGTTATGTAAGAAGGTTCTCAGTCTTCTTACCTCTTCTTCCTTACCCATACAAACTTCATGTTTGGTAAAAAGAAGAAGCCAGATAATCAGGAACCATAGTTAATAAACTAGTAGAAGAGCAGGGAAAGAAGGAAGCACTCACCTTGCATGTGTCCAGCCTGCAGCAGGCCCTAGTTGGGGGGAGGTGGAAAGATTTTAACATTAAAACCATTTTGGTGTTTCAATTATTTGTTTGGGACATTTATAATTATTGTACTCAGACTGTATTTGTGAACTAAAGTGATTATAGGATATTATCTAAGTGTTGCCAGAAAAAAATATGGGGCTTGCCTCAGTTTTATTTAAAAGGTGGGAGAAAAACAACCCACATTGAAAAAGAACAAAGGTAAAAAAATATTTAAAATGCCAGTTATGTAATTAGGTATATGATAGGTGAGTTTTCATAACAGTTAAAGAATCATATAAAATGAAAACGTCAATGCAACTAGATACTTGGTGTGCTGGTTTGAAACTGTACGTACCCCAGAAAAGCCATGTCCTTTAATACTCATTCAATATTGCTGGATAGGTTCTTTTTGTTTAAGTGTTTCCATGGAGATGGGACCCACCCAGTTGTGGGTGGGACCTGTTGATTAGGTTATTTCCATGGAGATGTGTCTCCACCCATTCAAGGTGGAGTCACTTACTGGACCTTAAGAAAAAAACATTTTGGAAAAACTTCAGAGCCAACACAGCCAGAAACCTTTGGAAATGAAGAAAGAAAATGCCCCCAGGGAAGCCATTTGAAGAAGCCAAGAGAAAAAGCTAGCAACATTGCTGTGTGCCTTCCCATCTGGATCCATTGGCCTTTCTTAAATCAAGGTATCTTTTTCTGGATGCCTTAGTTTGGATATTTTTCTGGACTTAGAACTTTAAACTTATAATAAAATTCCCTTTATAAAAGCTGCTGCATTTCTGGTATATTGCATTCCAGCAGTTTTAACAAACCAAAACACTTGGCATCATATGGCATTTATTAGAATATTCCATCAATTACCACTGTGTAGTTTTGGGCAAGTCATCTTTTTGTGCCTCGTTTTTTTTTTCATGTGTAAGATGAGGTTAATAGTACCCACCTCATGAGTATTTGGATAAAATATAGAGTACTTAGCACAGTGTCGAACAGTAGTAGCTGTTCAACAAATGATTATCATCATCATCACCATCATCATCTGCCCTGAATCTCAGTGTTTTGCTGAAATAAATGTATTTCAAGGAATTGTTCTATCTTTTTATTCCCTTTGACTTATATTTTCAGCCTCCAGAAATTACATTTTTATAAATGCAACATCATCCTTAGAAATGCCTAACATAATGACTGGAACATAATTAGTGTTGAATAAATGGTAGTTGCTATTACTGTAGTTGCTTGAATACAAGCCTTCCACCTCTCTGCCTTGCCACTATGTACTAGATCTACAAGTGCTGGAGCTTCATTTAATCTCTTTGAGTCTCAGTTTCTTCACCTGTGAAATAGAGCTCTTTCTTTACCGCCTCATAGGGTTGTTTTGAAGATCAAATAAAATAAATTTTTGAAAGCCCTTGTAAAACACTGTACAAATATAAGCTAGTGTTATTGTTGTTCATTAAATTACCTCCTTTTTATATTATTTATAAATCTCCTTCAAAATGATTCTGAATAACATTCAGTGTTTTTCTGCCAGAAAACAAAGCTGATGACTTTATTCACATATAAACTGCTTTCTAAAAGTAGGCATGTCTTTTCTAGCCCTTATACTCAGAGACTGTGATTTGAGGGGAGTTGCAAGGTCCCATACCTGCATTCTTTCTTCTCCATAGCGCTCATTTATCTTCTCTCCCACCATACCTGAAATTTCTAAGTAAATGTTTCTAATAGGGTAGATAAGAAGAGTCTAGCTTCCAATAAACTATTCGTATTTTACTTGGAAAGACAAGGAAAATTTAGGGGTTAAGAGAAGGGACTGTCTCCTATAACTTCTCAATTAGCACAAAATAATTGATTAGATTAGCTCAGTGTTACTTAAGAGCCTGCATTCTAAAAGCGTGAGATCATAAAATGGGCAGATTTCAGTGAAGGAGCAACACAGGACCACAACAACCTAAGAATAAATAGCTCAACAAGTTTTCATTCTGTTTATGTCTAACAGAAGGTAACTGCTTCCCTAAGATACCTCCCACCAGATGGTGAATTCTTAGCTCATTCTTAACTGCTTGCAAAATCATGCCACATGGCTCCGACCTCATTTCATTTTAGAATTCACCTTTTGTTTCAGACTAGGTTCCGATGGCTTCTGATTATCATCTGGGCAAAAAAGTTCCTTAAAACGCAGAGGTCAAAAGCATGGGCAAACACATGTGCGCACGAATATGTTGACTTCTAAACAGCTTAGTCTTAATAATCCATTTGCAATTATCAGCAACTGATTTCTTAATTTCATACCAGTTTCCCTTCTCTTCCTATACAATGCAGTTATCTCTACTCCCTCAATAAACGCAACCTGATTTTTATTCTAAAGAAAGCATAACTAAGAAGGCAAAATGGACGTTCTCTCTTATAGTGCATTCCAAAGTCAATATAAAATTTCTTGGATTATCTACATCAATCCTCATCCCCCAAATCTCCCTTTTTAGTTTTATGCCTGAGAATTGATGGCACAATTATTCAAAGTCTCCAGGATAATCAGGGTAAGACCTTTCAATAATGAAGAATCACCAAGGAGTTTAGCCACCACTCTAATCAGTTATTTTGCTTTGCCTGAGCTAATGAACACACTGTCCCCTTAAAATTAGCCAGAGGCAGACATCTTGAAAAATGAGTGCTGCTTTTAAAAGAGGTGTGGGAACAGTAGAAAGATCAGGATCTGCTTATTATAATTGGGAAACAAGTCAAAAGAATGCAGAGGTGACCCATTTTTTGCATCTTCTTGGATGAAATTTAACAAATGATCAGAGAAATGACAGTGATGTACTTACAGTGCTGTCAAATAGAAATTCGTCTCAATGGTTTTCATCCTTATGAAAGTAATGAATTGATTATTTTATTGAGTACAATATATAGGTAATGGGAAAAAGTAGTATGTACACATGGGGAGTAATTTTAATTAAAAAGAAATAATAAAAACATTTATTATATTGTTCCTCAGATGATGATGATAACCCCCATCTCATATAGAATACATTCTGTTGCTGTATACTTTAAAGAATTTCATATTTTATGGCATAGGGCATGACAGCTATTACTGATAAAAATATGGAGTTCCAAAGGTAATTAACTAGTCCTGCATTCTGATTTTATGTATGTGGAACCTGAGGCAGGGACAGATTAGGTGATTCCCAAGGACACACATCTGGCTCATAGCAGAGGATCTTCCCAGACATTATCCCATTTCTTCTGACTCATAGTCTTGCATTCATCCAGTGCCACTGACTGTACAAAAGTATAATTTAATTATATAAAACAAGTCAAAAGAATGCAAAGGTGATCCATTTTTTTTATCTTCTTGGATGAAATTAAACAAATGATCAGAGAAACGACAGACAAATGATATAAAATTATGTAATTTTAATTTTATATTAAAAAGTAAAATAATGTATGCATATAGTTTAAAATAAAAGAATTCTAAAACAGTGATTCCCACCTTAGTTGTACATTAAAATAACCTGGACAGCATCCAGATTAATTACATTTCAATTTCTGGGAATGGGCTCCAATCATCACCAGTTTTTTTAAGTTCCCCAGGTAATTCCAATAAGCAAGCAAGATTGAGAACCACTGTACTAAAATAATTATAATGAAAAACATATGTCCTCTGCACCACTTCTACTTCCAGCAGCAGTTGTTTTCAAAGTTTGAACCTAGAGTCTGTAGCATTGGCATCACCCGTGGACTTGTCAGAAATACACATTCATGGGCTCTACTCCAACCTACTGAATTGTAATCTCTGGAGATAGGGCCCAGTAAACTGACTCTAATTCATGTTAGAGTTTAAGAATCATTGTCTTATAGGCTATATTTCCAACTATTTTTAACTGTTTCCTCTGTATTTACCTCCATGTCTAAATAATATGTTTATAATCCTGTTGCTTAATTTGACAATTTTATACTTCATTGATTGACTTCCTGATATGGTGCATGAGCATTTATTTAGTTCTTTGTATTTTTTCCTTTCCCCATATCCTTACAATGGAGTTATATCACATTTTTTTTTGTTAAATCCATAGTCTGTGTTTATATTAATACCATAAAATATTGTTCCCTGGAAAGCTATGATAAATCTATGCATTTACACCTTTACTTATATACATATTGTTTTTCCTGGGATATATTTAAAATTGCCTAGTTTGTCCAATTGGTTCATTTTTCTATCCTATTTTTTTAACATAGTCCACTAAATGTGTTGTATGCCTACTAATATAATTTTCAAATATTCAACTTTGAGATATTTCATCCCTATGCCTCTCAGCCCTCTATCCTCCTGCTCTGATCTGGACTAGCCAGGTTTCTTTGAGTCTGCTATATAACTTACATATGTGACTTGGCACAGTCCTTGATCCTCTCTCTCACATTATATTCAGTTTGCAGGCAAATCTGCTACCCCTACCTTCAAAATATACCCAGATCCCTTCTTACTACCTTCTCTCCTACCACCCTGTTCAAACCACCATCATCTGTCACCTGGATAACTGAAATAGCCTCCATAACTCTTCCACCCATGCCCCTCCCCACACCCATTAGCCTGTTCTCCACAAGGCAATACTTTATTGAGAAGGGAGGGTTTAAATAGAGGGTTAAAACATAATAATATTTTCACTTGAAGAGACTTTTCAGAATGGAGAATTTTCAGAATGAGATAACAGTGGCAGCAAAGGCATGGAACAAGGAAATAAAAAGCCAATTTAAAAAATATATAGACTAAGACAATTTGATATATTGAGCTTGTACAATGGAGTTGCTGAAAATAAGATCAAAAGGGTAAATAGATTTTGTTTTGTTTTTTTTTGATGCTGTGCATCTAGTGGATCATTTGCCTTTTTCTTATTGATTTATATAGTACTTTATGTGTATGAGCGATAATAACAGCTCTCAGCTATCTACCAAGACAGTAGATTCTATTATTATCTCATTATTTCCTTTTTATAGATGAGGAAACCAGAGAACCAAAGAAATTAAGTAATTTGCCTAAAGGCAAAAGACTAAAATGTGATGTAGGTAACAGTTGAACCTCTGTTATCTCATTCCATAGCCTGTTCCCTTTAAATACCACATGTATTGGCTGTATTTATCTATTATATATGTTGCAAATATTTTCTCTGTTCTCATTTATCTTTTTAACTTTGTCTATGGTAGCTTTCCCCATACAGATATTTAAACTTTTATATAACAATTTTTAAATATTTTTCTTAATTTTATTCAGTTTCATTTCAAATTAAGATAGCCTTTCCTCTACCAAGAATTATAAAAATATTCTCCTAATGTATTTTCTACTGAATTTTTATTCTTTTATTTTTCACTTTATGTTAATTAATATTGAATTTTTTATTGTATGTGTTTATGGTCTGAGGTATGGATCTAATTTCACGATTGTCCCCAAAATATGTCCACTCCTAAAGAGGACATGTCACCTTGGTATAGTATATATTCAGAAATTAGCCACATTGCTGGGCATTTTACCTGTTAGATAGAACTCTTTTAAAGAAGCAATGGAAAGGCTACCATTCAGTAATACTATTAGGTGTACATTAATTAGATAGTATTGGGTTTGCCTAATACCCAGCTGAGATAAATGTAGCTAAGAACAGTTAATTTGGCTCTGGAGGTTAAGGAAGATGTGAAAGAAAAGTTAATTTTTAATTTAGGGTATGGGTGGAAGAAATTATTGTCTTTTTCACAATTTTGCCATTGAAGGACAAAATTGTCACTTTTTTTATGCCAGTTATTGAAAGACGTCTGGCACTGACTAAAATAATGAGGGTTTGATATCTTAGTAAGCAAGTATTTCCAAATTTTTCTGATAACTCAGCTTTGGACCAACAGAAAAGCAATAAAACAAAAGTAACCATAAGGATAAATAGTCCAGTGTGGACCATTTCTCTAAAACTGTAAAACTAAGATAGGTTTGGGGGAAAATACCAAACCTTTTCATCTTCTCCAGGATAGCATCTTGCATGTACATCCGTGGTCCTTCTGTAAAGAGTATCAGGTAAGCCATCTACAAATCTTGAATAATTTCCCACCATTTCACCATGTTCACGCTCTGAACAATTAATGTCCTTACTTGCCTTCACAATAGTTCAGTATGATCAGAAACATTCAACCATCTGTCTGTGTTTTCTTCCATTTGCAACATTTGTTCTTCCTGCTGATCTGACTGGTTCTTTTCTCTGCTTTTTTATTCAAATGGAGCAAAATGACTCAGAAATGTACTTGTTAGCCAAAACGAGTCTTTTGGACCACAGGAATAGAAAATTTATCCCAGCTAGTAAGGTTTTTTGAATAATTTTTAAACTTCAAAAAAAAGTACATTGTCTGGAAATCGTACCAAGTTCTTACTGACAGAAGCTTTTTAACCTGCTGGCAAAATCAAATATATGTAAACCTAAAACTTTTATAGTCTCAGATAGAGCCCTGGGTATTCTTTAGGGTTTGGCATGCCATGGCAATTAGCAGTATCTAGCTGAAGCTTGCATAAAAGTAACCTCCAGAATAACCTCTTGACTCTATGTGAAATCTCTTAACCACTGAAACTTTGTTACATTTCTTTTCCCCTTTTTGATCAGGTAAGCATTGTTGATCCCATGGTGCCAGGGCTAGGCTTATCTCTGGAAGTCATGTCCCACATTGCCAGGGGGACTTATACCCTTGGGGATTCATGTCCCATATAGCAGGGAGGGTAATGATTTTACTTGCCGAGTTGAGCTTTGAGAGAGAGAAGCCACATCTGAGCAACAAAAGAGGTTCTCCAGAAATGACTCAGGCATAACTTAGGTAGACTTATCTTCTCTGTTATAGAAATGTTTCATAAGCTCAAGCCCCAAGATCAAGGGCTTGGCCTATTGACTTGGGAGTCCCTAATGATTGAGAGAGCCCCAGTTTCTTTTAAGATTTTAGTCTTGCTTTGATTTCTGCATCTTCACTCTATGTGTCCAAGTGTGAATTTCTTTTTATTTATACTCTTTGGGATTTCTGGGGCTTCCTAAATGTAACAATTGATATCTTTCATAATTTAAGAAAATCCTTAGCCATTATTTCCTCATATATTACTTCTTTCTATTTGAATTATCTATTTATGGAACTCTTATTAGACATATTGGCTTTTATCACTTTGTACTTTATGTTTCTAAACTTATCTAATAGTTTCTATCTTTTTCTCTCTGAGATGCAATTTGAATATTTTTTCAATTCTCTTATCTGATTATGAGCAGTTGTATCTAATCTGCTTTATAACCCTTTAATTGAGCTTTAAATTCCATTTATTACAATTTCTATTTTGGAAGTTCAGTATATTCAGTTTTCACATCTTCTTGGTCAGCTTTTATTCTGGGTTTTTTTTTTAATTTTTATTTTTTTGAGAAATTGTAGATTTACAGAAAAACCATGCATAAAATACACAGTTCTCATATACCACCCTATTATTAACAGTTTGCAGTAATATAATATAGTTGTTACAAGTCATGAAAGAACATTTTTATATTTGTACTATTAACTAGTGCAAATATAAAATAGTCCATCATTTACACTAGGGTTCATTGTTTATGTTGTACAGCCCTAGGTTTTTAAAATATTTTTATTCTAGTAACATATATGCAACTAAAATTTTTCCTTTTAACCACATTAAATTTATAATTCATTATTGTGAATTACATTCACAATGTTGTGTTACTATCATTAACATTCATTACCAGTGTAATTTCCATAAAATCAAATAAAAACTATGTATAATTTAAGCATTAACTCTCTATTCCTTACCCCATTCCAATGCCTGGTAATAACCTAGATTCTAGTTTCTGACTCTGAATTTGCTTATTCTCATTATTTCCTATCAATGAGATAGTACAATATTTGATCTCTTTTGTCTGGCTCATCTCACTCAATGTGATGTCTTCAAGGCTCTTCCATGTGTTTCATGTGTCAGAGTTTAATTCCTTTATACAACTGAATAATATTTCATTTGTATATACTACATTTCATTTATCCATTCATCTGTTGATGGACACTTGGGTTGCTTCTGTCTTATGGAAATTATGAACAATGCCACTATGAATCTCAGTGTGCAAATATCTGAGTCCCTGCTTTCAGTACTTTGGGGTATAGGCCTAGAAGTGGGATTGCCATATGCCATGCAATCAGAATTAGAACTTAAAATTATAAATTACTATCATGATGAAGGAGAAACAAATCAAATATAATCACAGTAACCTAACAATGGCATTTAAAGAGAAGAAACTTCAACATAAAACATTTTTTCATCTCTATCTGGGATATAACAGGAGAAATATATGGATCTAAATCTTTGTTAGCAAGAAGGGAAAAAAATCTTTAAACAAGTGAATGCTCAATCAGAAAATATTCAAGAACTGTTAACATTAGATAGAGTTTGAAATAAGTTGTTCAATCTCTTCCTATACAGAGTGGTGCCAGAAAAAAAAAAAAAAACCCAAATTACTTCTCAAGGTCTTTTCAACTTCTGTGATGCTATAAAGGATCACATCCTATAGCATGCTAAATGGTTTATGTCTTGTCACTTCAGTTCAGGTCTTACCTGTCAAAATGCATCATTTCTCTGACAATTTTATTTATATGACTTATCTTTTCCTCCTATTTCCATTTGCTTGAAATAATGTTGAATCATAATGAGAGACACTGATCATCTCTGAGAATTTCAAAATCAAATATCAGTACTTAGCAAGGCAAACCAAGTTTAGACATCAGCTATATTAACTCAGTAACATAAGTAGGGGGGCAATTATCTGATTCCTAACACTCCCTAACCCTGCTGATCATTCATTACTTAGATAGTAACTGTCTGAATAACTAAATAACTATGGATGGTGTCCTTGAGAACTGGCCACAGTGCTATGATTGTATATATTCATTAATTAATCAAATGCTTATTGACCATACAAATGACTAAAAGCACACGAAAAGATACTCAACATTATTTGCTTTTAAGAAAATGCAAGTCAAATCCACAATGAAATATAATGCCCACTAGGCTGGCTAAAATAAAAAAGGAAGACAATGACAAGTGTTTTTAGGAATGTGGAGAAATTGGAAACTTCATTCATTATTGTTGGAATTTAAAATGGTGCATCCACTTTGGAAAACTGTTTGACGGTTCCTCAGTTAAAAATTGAGATCCCCTATGATTCAGTAATTCCACTCTTACATATAAACCTAAGAGAACTGAAAACATTTGTCCACACAAAAATTTATGCATGAATGTTAATAGCCAAAAGGTGGAAACAATCCAAATATCTTATCAACTTACATGTGGATAATAAAATGTGGCTTATCTATCCAAAGAAATGAAGTTCTTATGCATGCCATAACATGGATAAACTTTGAAAAAATTATGCTAACTAAATGAAGCTAAACACAAAAGAGCACATGTCTGATTCATTAATGTCCACATATTCTGGACATTAATATAAAATGTCCAAAATAAGCAAATTCATAAAAACTGAAAGTGGATTAGTGGTTGCCAGAGACTGAGGGGGAAGCAAAGCATGGGGAGGATTTATTTTTATTTTTTTCTTTATTAGGGAATTCGTGTGTTTACAGAACAACCATGTATAAGATACAGGATTCCCATTTACCTCCCTATTATTAACACCTTGCATTGGTGTGAAATAGGTTACATTTGATGAAAGCACATTTTTATAATTGTACTATTAACTATAGTCCATGGATTAACTTAGGGTTCACTGTTTTGTAGTGCAGTTCCATGGATTTTTTAAAAATTTCTATTCTGTTACCAAATATAAAACCTAACATTTTCCCCTTTTAACCACTTATATATATATATAGTGCTGTTAATTATGTTCACAACGTTGTGCTACCATCACTGCCATCCATTACCAAAACATTTCCATTGTTCCTTTTTGAGGTGAAAAAAAAAGTTAGAAAATTAGATAGTGGTGATGGTTGCAAAACTCTGTGAATATGCTAAAGATGACTGAATTATACACTTTAAAAGGGTGAATTTTATAGTATGTTAATTATTTCTCAATAAAACTGTTATAAAACATCTTTATTAACTGTCCATTCTGTACTGAATATTCTTCTAAATGTCATAAATTGTGTAGTAAAGACATTGGAGACCCTGATTTTAAAAGTCTTACAATATAATAATGATGTATCTGCTGATTCTAAGCTTGTCTCTCTGATAAATTGGGAACATACCAGTTTTTACCGAGGGGAAATTAGGCAGAACAATTTTCCTCATATCCTCACTGACCTTCTCTGAAGCCTTTTTCACTAAGAAAATATAAACAGGAAACTATCAAAGAAATTAGAAAGAAGGAGCTGTCAAGAATTACAAGAGGGTTAAGAGTTTCAAAAAGGTGATCGTGAACAAAATCATCAGACACTGCAGAAAGGTTATGAAACACAAAGATCAAAACATGTCCACTATATTTGGCAATTAGGAAATCCATGATAGTCTCCTAGCACAGTTTCAGTGGAACAGCTTGGGTAGAAACAAATTTGTAATATCTTCATGTAGTAGTACCTGCCTATAGTTGCAAGAAATATTTGTTGAATTGAATTAAGAATAAGTGTGAGCTTCTCTCCCCCCTAGGTGGGACATAACTCCCAGGGGCGTAAATCTCCCTGGCACGTGTGTTAGAAATCCTGGGATGAGCCGGGACCTGGCATTAAGGGATTGAGGAAAGCCTTCTTAACAAAAGGGGAAAGAGAAATGAGACAAAATAAAGCTTCAGTGGCTGAGAGATTTCAGAATTTAGAGGTTGTCCTGGAGGTTATTCTTATAATTATATAGATATCCTTTTTTAGTTTATGGTATATTGGAATGGCCAGAGGAAAGTACCTGAAACTGTTGAGCTGTGTTCCTGTAACCTTGATTCTTCCCCCCCCCCCCGCCCCCGCATAGGCAGGCACTGGGAATTGAACCTGGGTCTCCAGCACAGCAGGCGAGAACTCTACCTGCTGAGCCACTGTGGCCCATCCTGTAGCCTTGATTCTTGAAGATGATTATATAAAGATACAACTTTTACAATGTGACTGTGCGCTTCTGAAAACCTTGGGTCTGATATGCCTTTTATCCAGGGTATGGACAGATGAGTAAAAAAATATGGATACAAAAATAAATAAATAATAGAGGGTACAAAAGGTAAAATAAATTGGGTAGATGGAAATACTAGTGGTCGTGAGAAGGAGGGGTGAGGGATATGGAATGCATGGGGATTTTTTCTTTGTTCTTTTTATTTCTTTTTTTTTGGAGTGTTGCATATGTTCTGAAAATGATCTTGGGGATGAATGCACAACTATGTGATGATCTTGTGAGCCATTGATTTTATATTTCAGATGGACTATATGGCACATGAAGATATCTCAATAAAAATATTTTTTTAAAAAAGAATAAGTGTGAGGTGAGAAAGCTAAAACAGAAAATATAGATTATACTTATAAGAAGTTCATATGAAAAGAGAGAGATAGTGTATTAGTAAGAACATGAGTTCAGGGTGGTTTATTTTTTAGGATTGGAGAGACTCAAGATTGCTGTTCGAGTTTGCTAGCTGCCATAATGCAATATACCAGAGGCGGAATGGCTTTTAAAAAGAGAAATTTAATAAATTGCTAGTTTACAGTTCTAAGGCCAAGAAAATGTCCCAAATAAAACAAAAGTATAGAAATGTCCAATCTAAGGCATCTAGGGAAAGATGCCTCAGTTCAAGAAGGCCAATGACATTCAGCATTTCTCTCTCAGCTGGAAGGGCACATGGCAAACATGGCATCATATGCTAGCTTTCTCTCCAGGCTTCTTGCTTCATGAAGCTTCTGGGGAGGCATTTTCCTTCTTCATCTCCAAAAGTTGCTGGCTGGTGGACTCTGTGTTTCGTGGTTCTGTGGCATTCTCTGCTCTCTCAGAATTGCCAAAGGTCACTAGCTGGAGAACTCTGTGGTTCTCTCAGCCTCGTGGCTCTGCTCAGCTCTGCTGTGGCTTTCTTGTCATTCTCAAAAGGGCATTCTCTCCAAAAATGTCTCCTCTTTTATAGGATCCCAGTAAACTAAACAGTATTCGTGTAGAATGGGTGAAGACACGTCAAGTTTAATACCCACAATTGATTGCGTCATATTTCTGTGGAGATAACCTAATCAAGTTTCTGATCTATAATACTGAATAAGGATTAGAAGAAACTGTTGTTCCCACAAGATTGATTAAGATTAAAACATGGCTTTTCTAGGGTACGTAAATCCTTTCAAACCAGCACAAAGGGGATTTATTAAGTTACAAGTTACAATTCTAAAGCTGTAAAAATGTCCAAATTAAGACATCAGCACTCAAGAAAGGTTGATTATATTTGGGGTTTCTTTGTCACATGGAAAGGCACATGGTGTGTCTGCTGGCCCTTCTCTCCTGGGTTGATTTCCAAAATGGCTCTCTTAGCTCCTTGCATCCTTTTGCATCTTCAAATGTCTGGGTACTCTCCAAAATGTCCCTCTCTTTGAGGACTCCAGTAAGCAAATTAAGGTTCATCTTGAATGGGCTGGTCACCTCTCCATCTAATCAAAGGTCTCACCCACAATTGGGTTGGTCACATTTCCATGATAGCAGCTAATCAAATAGGCATGTACCCGCAAGATTGGGTTAGAAGAACATGGCTTTTCTGGAATACATAGTTTCAAAACAGCACAGTCAGATTTACTAATCTTTATCAAGAGAAAAAAAAATCAGAATTTACTTCGGTAGCTGCTATTCTTCACATGTTAATGGTGCTTTCCTCTTACATAACCATCAATGTTCCATATCTTTTTCTGAGGGTAGTTAATTGAGAGCCCTGTGTGGGGAATCAAGAAGACCTGGCTTATGTATTAAAATCTGCCACTATCTATTTATGTCAGCTAAGTGACATAACTGCACCTAATTGCTTATTAATTGCTTCCTCACAGGGATACAATAAAGAAAATAATGAACCTTAGAAGAGTTGAGAAACTTAGAAGATTGTCATCTTATAAGACATGAATTCAGTAAAATGGCCTCATCTCTAAATGTGAAGGGCTAACAGCAGAATGAGCTGGAAATGTTTGCAGGACTCTAGATCTACATTTTAAGAGATTTGGCAAAGTATGAAGAAATTGGTTATCATTTATGAGGGCTTCCTTAGTTAAACAAAACATAGAACCCTAAAACTATACTTCGAATTCACAGGTCTGATTTGGCCAGATACTTTTTTTTTTTTTTTTTTTTTTGCATGGGCAGGCACCAGGAAATGAACCAGGTTAATACTTTTTAATTATATTTTTTGACTGATATAAACCTACATGAATATGTTGTCATTGAGAAATATTAATATTATATAGAAGCATGTAGAGTACAAATTTAAGTACCTCTTATCTTGGTTTGGTAGCCCCCAAAGCAGACTTTGAGAAAATAAATTGGGTACACAAGTGAAAGAATAGAGAAGGTGAGATGAGAGAGGGAGGAAAGAAAGTCTGTGTTGATGAAATGATTATTACCACAGACAATTTGAGTATCAATCCTGCTGAGAAATCTGTGAGGAACTCTGTGGAATTATAGAATAGTGCCTCAGAATTGTCATGCTGAGAAATGGTAAAACTGGGGAATTTATATACCTGCCTCTGGAAGGCATTTCCTTCCTGGCACTTATGGGCTGCTCTGCATGTGTACCACTAGCTCCCTAAAGCTTTTGGGCAAAGAAGCTGAGGATGGGAAAGTTATCATCATTCATAAGTGCATTGCAGCTTCAGGGGAACTCAGAACTGGGCTGAGGTTTATGGGTTGATGGATCTACAACATTAGCTCTCCTGCCAACCCCCTTATCCCTTTACTCCACTCTTCAGTTTTACATATATAACTCAAAAACTTTATGTACGTTCACATACAGAAAAGTCTATGTATACATATACATGTAAAACATATAATTTTGGTATTTTCTGATACAAATAGAATCACATTATGTATTATTCTGAAACTGGCTTTTTCATAAAATAATATTTTTTAGATTTTTAAAAATACAGATCTCTCCATTCTTTATTGATATGTAGGATTCCATAGAATAGGTGTACTAAAATTTATTTTCACACTCTTATTGAAGAACATTTCTTATTGAAGAGCATTTATGTGGTCTCCAACTTTTGGCTATAACAGTAATCCTGTAATGCACATCCTTATACATGCATCTTTGCATGGATGTTAGTATTTCTCTATGTTAATTCCTTTAAGTAGAATCCCTGACTCAAGCATATATAAAGTCTAATTTTACATTAAGGCTGAATCAAATGAAATTGCCACGTTTTGTAGGTGCCAAATGGTTTACTATCAGTCATTTCTTATGACTAACCCCAAGAGATATGGCCACAGTACCTCTCAGACAGGTTTCTACCAAATACCCTTCCAAGATATATATAAGAGCACCTATTTGTGCACATCTCATTATCACTGGATATCACCAATATTTAAAATGTTTGCAAAGTTCTGGGAAAAAAATATGTCTCATTATTTTAACTTGTATTAAAACATTGTTATTTATTGAACTATTTGTTTTTTCTTCTGTGAATTTCCTTTATTTGTTGTTGAGGAAGCAGTTCCCTACTCCAAGGTTTTTAATATATTTTCCTATATTTTCTTCTAACAGTTTTGTAGTTTTTACAAAAATTTTAATGTTTAATGCTATTCCCATGTTTCCTGTGTTCTGAGGTAAAACCATGAGAAGAGGGAGAAGGCACACAATTTTTATATTTTGCAAGATGTTATTTCATCTGGGATTAGAATACTGCTGTGATTAGAGAATTAGGAGATTAAAAAAAAGAATGTGAAATCTTGGCTATAATTTTTTTGAAAATTTATGGCACTAAATTTTTAAATTTTAAATCAGGTTATAGTGTTTAACATTAAAGGTAAATATATTTGGGTTCTGTTTAATGTCTGTTTGCTAGTTTTAGATAGATGTTCTCACTGTTCAGTGTCTTCAGTTAAATAAATTGCAGGGCGGGCCACAGTGGCTCAGTGGTGGAGTTCTCGCCTGCCATACTGGGGACCTGGATTCTATTCCTGGTGCCTGCCCATGGAAAAAATAAATAAATAAATTACACCTGAAACTATCATTAATATGCTGTTTTCGCTAACATTTGTCCATGTCCTTTAATGAAATTTCTGAAAAATTGTGTATTTCAAGACTATAAATGACAAATTACTTAATCATTGTTATACCATTAGATGAACCTAAACAAATTGCCTCTAGTTTCACTACTAAAGTTATTGAAACCAACTGGCAATATCTTATTTTAGTTTTTTTAAATTGTGTTTTGAAAGACTTGCCATTTCCTATTTTGCCATCTGCTTTCATCAATTGGAATAGACTTGGTGATACAATTTAAGTTATTTGTGCTATTTTGATGTGCATAAAAAACACATGGCTGCTGCAAATGTGTATATGTTTATAAAATATAAAAGCTGTAAAGATATTGTGAATTTTTTTCATCGAAAGCCAATTTTGATAAAAAGAAGATAGCAGCTAAATGAGGGTGTTATTATAACAATCATTTAATAAAGAAATATATTTCTACTTTATATTTACTCTAATTAAAAGGTTAAATGAAGGCTCAGAAATAGTTCAACTATTTTTATGTCTTCAGCAAGGTAAGAATTGTGATATCTTGTTATTTCCTTTGGCTTTATATTATTACTAATTCTCATCCTGAAAGTTGTATATCACAGCATATTAATTCATCACCAAGGCTATAATAGAAATTATTCTTATGAAATATGATCTATTTATTTATCTTTTGACATCAAGTCAATGGAATACTCATTTGGAATTACAATTAAAGGAATTGACCATTAAAGATACACATATTTCATGATTAAAACAAATGCACATTAATACATATGAAATTACATTGAAAGATTATAGAATGCTGCGCAAATTTAAGATGTTACCAATAACAATAATCACATTTTTAATCTTTACTTTTCCTCTTACTTAGTGCAGCTTCTTTGTGCTGTTTGTGTATTTCTTAACCTACTTCATCTCTTGGCCAATCCTACCAGGCAAGAAATTGGAAATGGATAATGAAGCATTGTGCTAGGCAGTTTAAATAATTATCTCATATAATCTTAGAGCATGGAAAAAATTTGTTGTTAGATAGGCCAGATTGCCTGTGGATCTTCTGGCCACTGATGAAATAGGTCATGGTTCACATTTTATCTGCTTTTGTTATTATTTCTCTGTTTCCTTACTGCTATCTCATTGATCTTAAATCCTTGAAACAAAACAGCCATCAGATAATGATTGAACTGAGAGGCTATCTCTAAGAAACTCCAAGCACAGTCCATTCCTCAATGAAGAGATAAAGAAATTAAGAGCTACTAGAAAGAGCATGACTAGGACCAAATGCTACACAAGCAATAGTCAGATTTTCACTGTTCATTCATAAACTACATTTTCAGGTAGCATCTGCAAATGCTAGGCCAGAGATATGCTCAAGGTGCTACCATAGCATGAGGAAGGAGACATAGCCTAGGCTGGTTTTGGATATGTGGGGGAGAAAGACCCCAGCACCTTTGTGAATGACTAGGAAGGAAAATAGGTGAGGAAAGGATTCCTGCAGATATTGACAGAAATTGAATTACTCATTACTGATCATGATGTAATGTTTCTCTGTTATAACTCCACCTTCTACTTTGATCTTTCTCCCAGTCTTTAGGGTCATTTGGGCTATGCCCGTTCTAACTTTTTCACATTGGAAAGGGCTGTCAGTAATATGGGGTGGGGGATGGAATTAGCTGATGTTCTGGAGAGGCTGCTCCCTTTGGGTTTCAGTACTTATCTGGCCTAGGAACCCATCTGGAGGTTGTAGGTTTCTGGAAAGTAATCCTAGTGCATGGAACCTTTGTGGAATCTCAGATAAGGCCCCAGGTGTTCTTTAGGGTTGGCAGGAATGGTTTCTGTTGGGATTTAGCACATTCTTTCTTAGTTATTTGCCTTTAATTGTTTTTCTTTTGTTTTAAATTGTCTCTCAAAAAATCTATTGTCTTTTTAAAAAGCTTATGTATCAGTGGCCTGGAAGAGTGCCTGATATGGAAGAGATGGAAATACTAACACAAACTGTGCCTACTTCAGATAGTTTTCTGTTAGTATACATTTGATTTCACCTGCGTAACTACTTAGTTAAACTGCTGAAGTGTAGACATGATAGCTCAGGCACAGCATAAAGACATTTACAAGAATCAGAGAACGGACTTTGTTTCTCCCAGTGATTCAAAGTTTGAGGAGCCTTTTTATATTCTTCATAATATACAGACTTAAAGTTTCAAAGAAAGTATTTTTTAGAATTCTTTTTGCTTTTTCTTGGTTCTAAAATTGAAATAACGTCACCCACAAATTACCGGACACAAATTATTTTTTTCAGCTCCATAGTCATTCAATTTAATTTAGTTCAGTGTTAAATTAAAGCAGCACCCCCCCCCCTTTTATTATTTTAAATCCTATTGCACTGCATGAATCTTTGTAAGCCAAGCTCAATTTTTTTTGAAGGACGCAAAGCATAAACAACAGAAAAATATTTGTTAAGTAGCTATGATGCATCAGATATTTTATCAGGTATTGAGGCTATAAAGATAAATGTCAGTAGCCTGGTAAGGGAGATAGGTATTTTTAAAAATTGTTATGACATGCAGGACTATTAGATATGGTTTGATCCTTTGTGATGGCAGAATCCAGAATAAATGATTGCCAGAAATATCTAGGGGTGGGGTCAAGATCTTTTTAAGGCAAAATACTACCTTTTTTAAAATAAAAATTCTTGCATTTCCTATAGAACTTTATATAAAGGAGGACTAATGAGACATACAAATGGTATAATCTTCTTTACGAAGTAAATGAAATCCACAAGATTTCTCTTTCTCTCTGCATTAAAATATATGCCTGGATGCCTGAAACATTTATCCCTACAGTTATTTTAATAAGATGATATACAAGAGAGACAGAAGGTCAGTGAAAATTGGGATGGATGTGCAGGTTAAGACAGCTGTAGTTCTTGTTCTTTGACATTTGTTTCCAAACGTTGATGTTAGGGCAATTATCAAATAGTAGTATGGTATTGATTAGTACTAAAATTTGGGTGGTCTTGTAATTTTTTCGAAAGTGAGCAATCAATATAGCATTAAAGTGCTTTTCAGCACTGTGCCCCATTTTAGGCTAGGGTAATATTATTTAGCATTATATTATTTTCTGTTTACTATTGAACATAATCAAAATGATGATGTTACATAAGCTTGAATGCCACTATTACTCATATGCTCATGCCTGTGTTAGTGGGCAGCCAGCAATGTGAGAGGCATGATCTATGGGTTCATACTGGTTATTTCCATGACGGATGTAGAGCAAGCAGTAGATTGTGTAACTAGTCACGCTAGTCTTTTGTATCATAGGTAAGTTTGGTTTTAATCCATGTAGAACAAAATATGGCCAATATGAAAGTTTCTCTTAAAATATAATTTTTTATAAGTTATCCATTTGGATATCATTTCTCACTTCTTTTTTTGTTACCCTAGTGTTTGCACTATAAATCTAAATGCCCACAATTGCCACTGAATCTATACTATATGAGTCTAGCTGCATATGAAAACAGATACTATTCTATATAAGGAATGGATATATTTTTCCCCATTTAAAATTTACTTTATTTTATTTTGAAGCAATCTAAACAATAGAAAATTAGAAAACTAGTATAAATTTTTTTCCTGGAACTATTTCAGAGCATATTGCTGACCATCTGATATTCTAGGGCTACTTGTAAAAATCTCAAATTCTTCCATTGCTTCCATTAATAAAAGGCAGATATACCACGGAAAATATTTTGGTCCCTAGGAATAATAAAATCACTCTCAGGGAAGCAACAAATTTTTGAAGTAACCATTTTAAAGAAAAATATCATTGTGAATATATCCCTGAGAAAATAAAATAAATCTTCCGTATACCCTTATAGTATTCCCTCACATTCAGAATTTTTCAAAGGCTGTCCATAAACTATAGAATGAAACCTAATTTTTTTAATATGATATCCTTTTTCTATCTACCTACCAACTTTTTCTCCACTATTCTCCTACATGAAATATATGTTCAGTTCTTAACGTTTTACTTGCCATTCCCTGAAGAGACCATGTGCTCTTGCTTCAGGACCTTTGCATTCAAACTTTCCTCCTTCTATGCTTAGCAAGCTTCTATTCACTGCCCCCCACCCCACAGTTTTTACTGCCTTTTATTTTCTAATTTGCTGAGAAGTTCTCTCTGTCTCACAAGTGGACTTGGTTTCCTGTCACATATTGTTAATATAACTATCTGCATAATATCCCTTACTATGTGTTAAATATGTTGGGACTTTGGTATTTTCACTCTCTAAGACCTCTATTTCTTTCATTTATGCATTTCCTATGTCTAGTATCATGGCTGTAACATATTAGAGACCAAATATTTACCAATGGAAAATATTAATAGCAATCAGATAGTTTCCAGGGTAAAGCATTATCTCAGTTTTCCCGATCTCCCTGTAAAGTATGTAGGCTTTTTGATGTAGCCTTAGTTTATGAGTGAGGAAACGGCCTTTTAATTCTCAAAGTTTGTGTTTAAAGGTAGGGATTAAGGTAGAAATTACTCAGAATTTGATTTTAGATAGTTTTGGTAAGAACTCTAGCACCACCATTTTTTAGTTTAGACGAATTACTCAACCCATCTAAGCCTTAGTTTCTTCATTCATAAAATGGGAGGCAGTAACAGTACTTAGCTTAGTTTAAACATGCTTGGCAAGTGCCTGGTAATTTTTTCATTTCTTGGAATCATCTACATGGTGTATGGTGAAAACTGTTAGACCCCGAGGAAGCAGGGATTAATCAAACACCATTTCTGTTTTCAAGAAACTTATGTTTATTAACCCACTAGCTGTAACTGCCAGTGGGTAAGTGTAATAACCTAATTGTGTGCATGTTTCTGTGAGTGCACAGCAAAGAGAGGGCCTATTTCTACCTTTAACGGTCAGGTGAGACTTCTCAGAGGAGTTCATCTTAGAGCTGAGTTTTGAAGGATACTGTAGGAGAAGACATCTGAGGAAATGATGGGAATGAAATCTGGAAAGTCTGGAAATGACATAATGGAATCTAGGTCTAGGTGTATGTTTTCTGATGTCATTTTTTCTGTTGTAATGTCACTTTTTAATCCTTGTGGAAAAACCACTAATGGAAACAAATATTTTATATTTTATACTCCCATAGTGTGTCACTATTAATATTTCCATTAAAAACTTACTTTGCAGGTGCACGGGTATTTCAGTGCTAGAATTTTCGCCTGCCGTTCAGGAGACCTGGGTGCAATTTCCAACCCATGCACCCACCCCTCAAAAAAAAAGTTGTATACAAAATTCCCTATGATATACATATCATATATCTGCCTCTATGTGTGTATTTATAGCTATAGGAATACATATATGAAGGAAGACATAAAAAACATTTTTAAGTTGTGTTATAAATTATCTATTAAAAATTAAAAATAAATAATTTGTGAAAATATTTATAATGTATGTGACAAAATGTTCATGTCTTTAATTTTCAAAGAACTATAACAAATCAATAACAAAAAGATAGAAACTCCATGGAAAAAATGCGTAGAAGGATATAAGTAGGCAATTCACAAAGAAATAAAAATGGCTAACCAATATATGAACTGTTCCACCTCACCAATAAGCAAAGAAACATCTTTTAAATGAGATACCATTGACACTAATCAAATTGGTAAATTATGTACACATGTAAAAGTCATTATTAGTTGGGGGTTGGGGTAATTTGGCTATATATATAAAAACTTTAAATGTGCTTAATACTTTGACCCAACAGTTCCAATTCTATGAATCTATCCTAGGTAGAAGGTCATGTATGTGCATGTGAATTCAGCCTCATAATTCATTGTAGTATCAAAAACAATAATGAGTCCTTGCTGCTGGAAGATGGCGGCTTAGTAAGACGCGCGGATCTTAGTTTCTTCTCCAGGACAGCTACTAGGGGAGTAGAAACTATACAGAAAGCGCCCAAAGCCACAACAGAGATAAAAAAGACAGCGTACCCCATCCTGGAATGGCTGGCTGGCTGAGAGAAGCAGCTCGGGTGAGATCGCCGAGGTGCGCGGGCCTCACCGGGCGGGGCAGCAAGCGGCCGGAGTTACTCCCTTCCCCCTTCCCGGGCCGGCTGGGAGAATTGGAGAGGCGGTCCCCTGAAACGAAGGCGGCTGGCGCCCACACCACGCGCAGCCCCCCGGACCAACTGAGAGAATTGGATCGGGAATCCCCAGGCAGCGGAGAATGGTGACGGGTGGGGGAGGCCCCTTCCAAACCCGTGACTCCCGGGGAACGTGCACTCTCTTGGGCGGGCCGCTGCCGCTGGCGCCCTCCCACCACGCTTGTCACCCAGGGCCGACTAGGAAATTCGGACGGGCTCTTTCCCGGGCTGCGGCGACCAGCAACCCTCCCTGCGTTCGGACCCCGGGCCGGCTCAAGCCGCTTCGGCTAGTGAACCCCCCGGACGGCGAGAGTTTTCCAAAGTTTAAGGTCCCACAGCACCTTTTACTGGTGGGACCCGCAGACAAACGTGTGCCACGAGCGCCACCTACTGGGCAGGATAAGAAAAACAGAACCGAGAGATTTCACAGAAAAATCTTCCAAACTTTTGGATCCAATACCCAGGGAAATCTGTCTAAATGTGCAGACGCCAACAGAAGATAACGGATCACGCTCAAATAATTGAAAATATGGCCCAGTCAAAGGAACAAACCAATAGTTCAAATGAGATACAGGAGCTGAGACAACTAATGCTAAATATACGAACAGAAATGGAAAACCTCTTCAAAAACAAAATCGATAAATTGAGGGAGGACATGAAGAAGACATGGGCTGAACATAAAGAAGAAATAGAAAAACTGAAAAAACAAATCACAGAACTTATGGAAGTGAAGGACAAAGTAGAAAAGATAGAAAAAACAATGGATACCTAAAATGATAGATTCAAAGAGACAGAACATAGAATTAGTGATTTGGAGGATGGAACATCTGAATTCCAAAAACAAACAGAAACTATCGGGAAAAGAATGAAAAAATTTGAACAGGGTATCAGGGAACTCAAGGACAATATGAACCGCACAAATATACGTGTTGTGGGTGTCCCAGAAGGAGAAGAGAAGGGAAAAGGAGGAGAAAAACTAATGGAAGAAATTTTCACTGAAAATTTCCCAACTCTTATGAAAGACCTAAAATTACAGATCCAAGAAGTGCAGCGCACCCCAAAGAGAATAGACCCAAATAGGCGTTCTCCAAGACACTTACTAGTTAGAATGTCAGAGGTCAAAGAGAAAGAGAGGATCTTGAAAGCAGCGAGAGAAAAACAATCCATCACATACAAGGGAAACCCAATAAGACTATGTGTAGATTTCTCAGCAGAAACCATGGAGGCTAGAAGACAGTGGGATGATATATTTAAATTACTAAAAGAGAAAAACTGCCAACCAAGACTCCTATATCCAGCAAAATTGTCCTTCAAAAATGAGGGAGAAATTAAAACATTCTCAGACAAAAAGTCACTGAGAGAATTTGTGACCAAGAGACCAGCTCTGCAAGAAATACTAAAGGGAGCACTAGAGTCAGAACCGAAAAGACAGAGGAGAGAGGTATGGAGAAGAGTGTAGAAAGAAGGAAAATCAGATATGATATATATAATACAAAAGGCAAAATGGCAGAGGAAAATATTATCCAAACAGTAATAACACTAAATGTTAATGGGCTGAATTCCCCAATCAAAAGACATAGATTGGCAGAATGGATTAAAAAACAGGATCCTTCTATATGCTGTCTACAGGAAACACATCTTAGACCCAAAGACAAACATAGGTTGAAAGTGAAAGGTTGGGAAAAGATATTTCATGCAAATAACAACCAGAAAATAGCAGGAGTGGCTATACTAATATCCAACAAGTTAGACTTCAAATGTAAAACAGTTAAAAGAGACAAAGAAGGACACTATATACTAATAAAAGGAACAATTAAACAAGAAGACATAACAATCATAAATATTTATGCACTGAACCAGAATGCCCCAAAATACGTGAGGAATACACTGAAAACACTGAAAAGGGAAATAGACACAAATACCATAATAGTTGGAGACTTCAATTCCCCACTCTCATCAATGGACAGAACATCTAGACAGAGGATCAATAAAGAAATAGAGAATCTGAATATTACTATAAAGGAGCTAGACTTAACAGACATTTATAGGACATTACATCCCTCAACAGCAGGATACACCTTTTTCTCAAGTGCTCATGGATCATTCTCAAAGATAGACCATATGCTGGGTCACAAAGCAAGTCTTAACAAATTTAAAAAGATTGAAATCATACACAACACTTTCTCGGATCATAAAGGAATGAAGTTGGAAATCAATAATAGGCGGAATGCCAGAAAATTCACAAATACCTGGAGGCTCAACAACACACTCTTAAACAACGAGTGGGTCAAAGAAGAAATTGCAAGAGAAATTAGTAAATACCTCGAGGCAAATGAAAATGAAAACACAACATATCAAAACTTATGGGATGCAGCAAAGGCAGTGCTAAGAGGGAAATTTATTGCCCTAAATGCCTATATCAGAAAAGAAGAAAAGGCAAAAATGCAGGAATTAACTGTCCACTTGGAAGAACTGGAGAAAGAACAGCAAACTAATCCCAAAGCAAGCAAAAGGAAAGAAATAACAAAGATCAGAGCAGAAATAAATGAAATTGAAAATATGAAAACAGTAGAGAAAATCAATAAGACCAGAAGTTGGTTCTATGAGAAAATCAATAAGATTGATGGGCCCCTATCAAGATTGACAAAAAGAAGAAGAGAGAGGATGCAAATAAATAAGATGAGAAATGGAAGAGGAGACATAACTACTGACCTCACAGAAATAAAGGAGGTAATAACAGGATACTATGAACAACTTTACGCTAATAAATACAACAATTTAGATGAAATGGACGGGTTCCTGGAAAGACATGAACAACCAACTTTGACTCAAGAAGACATAGATGACCTCAACAAACCAATCACAAGTAAAGAAATTGAATTAGTCATTCAAAAGCTTCCTAAAAAGAAAAGTCCAGGACCAGATGGCTTCACATGTGAATTCTACCAAACATTCCAGAAAGAATTAGTACCAATTCTCCTCAAACTCTTCAAAAAAATCGAAGTGGAGGGAAAACTACCTAATTCATTCTACGAAGCCAACATCACCCTCATACCAAAACCAGGCAAAGATATTACAAAAAAAGAAAACTACAGACCAATCTCTCTAATGAATACAGATGCAAAAATCCTCAATAAAATTCTAGCAAATCGTATCCAACAACACATTAAAAGAATTATACATCATGACCAAGTAGGATTCATCCCAGGTATGCAAGGATGGTTCAACATAAGAAATCAATTAATGTAATACACCATATCAACAAATCAAAGCAGAAAAATCACATGATCATCTCAATTGATGCAGAGAAGGCATTCGACAAGATTCAACATCCTTTCCTGTTGAAAACACTTCAAAAGATAGGAATACAAGGGAACTTCCTTAAAATGATAGAGGGAATATATGAAAAACCCACAGCTAATATCATCCTCAATGGGGAAAAATTGAAAACTTTCCCCCTAAGATCAGGAACAAGACAAGGATGTCCACTATCACCACTATTATTCAACATTGTGTTGGAGGTTCTAGCCAGAGCAATTAGACAAGAAAAAGAAATACAAGGCATCAAAATAGGAAAGGAAGAAGTAAAACTATCACTGTTTGCAGACGATATGATACTATACGTCGAAAACCCAGAAAAATCCACAACAAAACTACTAGAGCTAATAAATGAGTACAGCAAAGTAGCAGGTTACAAGATCAACATTCAAAAATCTGTAGCATTTCTATACACTAGTAATGAACAAGCTGAGGGGGAAATCAAGAAACGAATCCCATTTACAATTGCAACTAAAAGAATAAAATACCTAGGAATAAATTTAACTAAAGAGACAAAAAACCTGTATAAAGAAAACTACAAAAAACTGCTAATAGAAATCACAGAAGACCTAAATAGATGGAAGGGCATACCGTGTTCATGGATTGGAAGACTAAATATAGTTAAGATGTCAATCCTACCTAAATTGATCTACAGATTCAATGCAATACCAATCAAAATCCCAACAACTTATTTTTCAGAAATAGAAAAACCAATAAGCAAATTTATCTGGAAGGGCAGGGTGCCCTGAATTGCTAAAAACATCTTGAGGAAAAAAAAGAAGCTGGAGGTCTCACGCTGCCTGACTTTAAGACGTATTATGAAGCCACAGTGGTCAAAACAGCATGGTATTGGCATAAAGATAGATATATCGACCAATGGAATCGAATAGAGTGCTCAGATATAGACCCTCTCATCTATGGACATTTGATCTTTGATAAGGCAGTCAAGCCAACTCACCTGGGACAGAGCAGTCTCTTCAATAAATGGTGCCTAGAGAACTGGATATCCATATGCAAAAGAATGAAAGAAGACCCATCTCTCACACCCTATACAAAAGTTAACTCAAAATGGATCAAAGATCTAAACATTAGGTCTAAGACCATAAAACAGTTAGAGGAAAATGTTGGAAGATATCTTATGGATCTTACAACTGGAGGCGGTTTTATGGACCTTAAACCTAAAGCAAGAGCACTGAAGAAGGAAATAAATAAATGGGAGCTCCTCAAAATTAAACATTTTTGTGCATCAAAGAACTTCATCAAGAAAGTAGAAAGACAGCCTTCACAATGGGAGACAATATTTGGAAATGATATATCAGATAAAGGTCTAGTATCCAGAATTTATAAAGAGATTGTTCATCTCAACAACAAAAAGACAGCCAACCCAATTACAAAATGGGAAAAAGACTTGAACAGACACCTATCAGAAGAGGAAATACAAATGGCCAAAAGGCACATGAAGAGATGGTCAATGTCCCTGGCCATTAGAGAAATGCAAATCAAAACCACAAGGAGATATCATCTCACACCCACCAGAATGGCCATTATCAACAAAACAGAAAATGACAAGTGCTGGAGAGGATGCGGAGAAAGAGGCACACTTATCCACTGTTGGTGGGAATGTCAAATAGTGCAACCACTGTGGAAGGCAGTTTGGCAGTTCCTCAAAAAGCTGAATATAGAATTGCCATACGACCCAGCAATACCATTGCTGGGAGTATACTCAAAGGACTTAAGGGCAAAGACACAAATGGACATTTGCACACCAATGTTTATAGCAGCGTTATTTACAATTGCAAAGAGATGGAAACAGCCGAAATCTCCATCAACAGAAGAGTGGCTAAACAAACTGTGGTATATACATACGATGGAATACTATGCAGCTTTAAGACAGGATAAACTTATGAAGCATGTAATAACATGGATGGACCTAGAGAACATTATGCTGAGTGAGTCTAGCCAGAAACTAAAGGACAAATACTGTATGGTCCCACTGATGTGAACAGACATTCGAGAATAAATTTGGAATATGTCCTTGATAACAGAGTCCAGCAGGAGGTAGAAACAGGGTAAGATAATGGCCAATTGGAGTTGAAGGGATACAGACGGTGTAACAGGACTAGATACAAAAACTCAAAAATGGACAGCACAATAATACCTAATTGTAAAGTAATCATGTTAAAACACTGAATGAAGCTGCATCTGAGCTATAGGTTTTTGTTTTGTTTTGTTTTGTTTTGTTTTGATTTTACTATTATTACTTTTATTTTTTTCTCTATATTAACATTCTGTATCTTTTTCGGTTATGTTGCTAGTTCCTCTAAACCAATGCATATGTACTAAGAAATGATGATCATGCATCTATGTGATGATGTTAAGAATTAATGATTGCATATGTAGAATGGTATGATCTCTAAATGTTGGGTTAATTTCTTTTTTTCCGTTAATTAAAAAAAAAAAAAAGAAAAAAAAAAGAGAAGGGATAATTGGAGCTGAAGGGATACAGACTGTACAACGAGACTGGATATAAAAACTCAGAAATGGACAGCACTACTACCCAATTGTAATGCAATTATGTTAAAACACTGAATGAAGCTGCATGTGAGGTATAGGTTTTTTGTTTTTGTTTTTGTTTTTTTTTGTTTTGTTTTTTTCTTTCTATTATTGTTTTAATTATTCTGTTGTCTTTTTATTTCTTTTTCTAAATCGATGCAAATGTACTAAGAAATGATGAATATGCAACTATGTGATGTTATTAAGAATTACTGATTGTACATGTAGATTGGAATGATTTCTAATTGTTTTGTTAATTCTTTTTCTAATTAATAAAAAAAAGAAAAAACAATAATGAAAAACTGGGAGAAAAATCAATATCCAACAGTAAGTAATTAATTAAATAAATAAAATATGATTCACCCATATAATTGGACACTATGCATCCTTGGAAATGATTTTATAGCAGAATGTTTAATGGCATAAAAAGGTATTGATAATATACTGTAATTAAAAGAACAGGTTATAAAATAGTAGGTAAAAATAATCCCACTTTAGTTAAAAATGTATAAATGCATAGAAAAAGGACTGAAAAGCTTGTAAAGACTTAATGTTGACATCTAGTTGGTAGAATTTTTGATCATTTTTATTTGTTTTTCTATAATTATTATTTCTTTTATAATCAGAGAGAATTAGTAGTTATTTAAAAATAATCCATTTAGATGTCTCATGTAGTGGCCTGTAGGCTCCATTATATTAAGTAACATTGTATTTATCTTTGTATATAAGGGACCTAGTGTAGAGACTGGTATATAATATGCACTTAAATATTTTATAAATGATAATACAGCATTTAGTTGATTAAAACTCTTTGTATATATGTCATATGTGTATAACTCTTTTTTTGTCATTTCATCAGTGGATTTTACATTACTTTACACATTGAAGAATTTCATTATTATTGAAAAATGACTTTCCATTAATAGCTTTCAGGAACTATTCTAATCTGCTGCTTTAGATTTTTACAAAACCCAGAAATGAGTTTATTAAAGAAAAGCTAGCATTATTTGGTATATTAGTTAGGGTTCTCTAGAGAAACAGAATCAACAGGAAACACTCGCAAATACAAAATTTATAAAAGTATCTCACGTAACCATGGGAACACAGAGGGCAGTCTGAAGTTGACAATTCCGATGGAGGGTCTGAACGAACTCCACAGGAGAGGCTCGCCGGCTGAAGCAGAAAGAAGAGCCTGTCTCTTCTGAATCCTCCTTAAAAGGCTTCCAGTGATTAGATTAAACATCATTCATTGCAGAAGGCACTCCCCTTGGCTGATTACAAATGGAATCAGCTGTGGATGCAGCTAATGTGATCATGATTTAATTCTATGAAATGTCCTCATTGCAACAGACAGGCCAGCATTTGCCCAACCAGACAAACAGGTACCACCACTTGGCCAAGTTGACCCATGAACCTGACCATGACATTTGGCAATAAGCTTTTACCACATAATAAACCACCTGAAATTTATCAGCTAAAGTAATATTTATTACCTGTCATGATTTCATGAGTTGATCAGGATTTCTTCTGGTCTGGTCCAACTCAACTGATCAGTTGGTGGTTTGGAATCAGTTGGTGGTTTGACTGGGACTGAAAGATGTAGAATGGCCTTACTACATGTCTGTTAGTTAGCTAGGGCAACAGAGCTGACTTGGCCACATATCTCTCATCATCTGGCTTTAATCTAGGCTTTTCACATTGTAGTGGTCAACAGGGTTCCCATGAGCAGCAAGCAGGAAAGCTCTAGTGCATAAGTACTTCCAAGTTTGTCCTTCCTTCTTGTTTGCAAATATCTCATGGACCAAAATAAGTGATCTGTCCAAGCTCAACTTTAAGGAGTACAGAGATAGACTCCACCTCTTAAAGGAAAATGCCACAAGGTCACATTGCGAAAAAGGTGTGCATATAAGGCTGATACCTTTGCAATCTACTGCAATTCATAATAGTGACATTATTGGAATGGTGGAAAATACTTCTAAAGATACTAAAAATGTATTTCAGGTTTGAATAAATTTTATGATTGTTGCTTTCTGTAGAAACAGAGCTCGAAGGATATTAAGGAATTTAGGTATTTAAATGATTTGAATATTATTTAGTCAGTAATAGATTCATTTATAGTAATAGTACTTAGATTAATAGATTAAGCCACCTGGTTTAGGGCAAGAAGCAGTTTTTGCCAGTATGATGATACCCAGGAGAAAATCAGTATTTTTTATACATGATAAAAGTTAACATAAGTTATTTTGATAAAACACAGACTCTTTGCTTTCTAACTAATTATTTAGAATTTTTTTATATCCTTTCATTAGAACAGGCTAAAAGTCCAAGAAAACATTGCCATTTTAGACTCATTAAATCTTTCTTGATTTTAACCATAATTTCTATTTTTATAAACCCTCAGCACTTATTATATTAGTTTAGGCTTTGTCCTATATTTTTCTCGCTTAGTAACAGTTATTCATTTTAGGATAAAACTATTCTGTTTTCCTATTAATAAAAATACATCTTTCATATTTTTCATACTTAAATCATTACTTTGAACAAATATTTTACCACATATGTAATTACCATCAAAATTAAATTTGTTAGAATAATGTTAAATATTTAAAATGCTTTAATGTTTCAAATATGCATTAACTATCAATATATAGTTTTTAACAAGAATTTTTAGTTTTAAAGTTTTTAAAATATATTTCTCTTTTCAAACATGAATAGGAGCTAAACTCATGGCCAGTTTCCAAATTGCTGTTTATTGAGGATTTAAGTTAACAAAAGGAGATGGGGTTGCCGTTCCCATTCTGAGTCATAGGACTTTACCTGTAGTATTGGTATAAATCTCATAGAATAATCATTCATACTAAACAAAGGTAACCTAACAGAATACCTTGAGTCAGAACTACAGTCCCGAACTCCACACCCCATTGGGGACCAACCTGCCACAGGAACCATCAATGAGCACTGACCCCCGTTTGGTATGGCACCTTTCTCACTGAATACTTTCTGACTCAGGTGTACATGAATCCCTATATAAAGGCATCCCATCAAGAACAAGCCCAGAAACCAATCTTTCTTTATCCTGCTCTGCCAAAGGCACAGCAAAGAAGCAATTTTTAAAATCTATCATAATAAATCAGTTCTTAGAAATTACAACTGGTGTGGGCAAGCCAGGCTGCAATGACTCCATAGGCTGAACCACAGTATCAACTTTTATCAAATCAGTCAACATTCTCCATTTTCCTGACCTCCCTCCTGCAATAAATATTGGAGAATTCCAAGAACCACGAGACTCCTCTAAACGTCCTGCTCCAAACTGTTCCCAAATCAATCGAGTCAGAGCCTCAAACCTCTCTACAGATAAGGGCCACTGCTCAACCCAAAAAGGCCCGCCTGTAGTATTTGTAGTGGATGTCCCTGGAGCATCTCCTCACTTTATGCTTTAAGAGTTCCCTTATTAGGTCCCTGTTTGGGCACCAATTGCCGAGTCCAGCTCAAGCAACTGTCGAAACAAGGTAAGAAGTGGTAGTGGGAGATTGAGAAGAAACACAACTTAGAGTTTAAGACAAAGCATGAGCCAGGTAGTTCATTGCCTGATTGAACACAATAACCAAATAGAAACAGGAATATTTTCCCCGTCTTATATTCACTGCGAAGCCTTCATAACGAATTTCCATTACTTAAGATTTAAAACATTATGGCCTTAAGGCTGAAACCAACAACAATGTTTTTGAATGAGATCAAATAAGCTTACTAATTCAGATGTTTTAACAGTCACCCCAGTAGCTTTAACACACACACATACTCCTCCAGCCGCCTATTATGATTACCCGTTACCCTGATGATCCAAGGAAAATGCTTACTTTACCAATATGACTCAAGTTCTCTTCTATAGGCTGGACACACGTGCCTCTAATGAGACTTTTCCTTGGTTCCTTAATATTGATTTGGAGTCTTCTTCTTCGAGCCCCACGTTGGGTGCCAAATGTTGCTTTCTGTAGAAACAGAGCTCGAAGGATATTAAGGAATGATGAGAAAAAAAGAAAGGAAGAAAGAAAGAAAGACACAGACGGGCTCAGGGGGTCTGAAGTCTGTCTGAAGTAAACTCAAGCTTCAGACCCCCTGAGCCTGTCTGTGTCTTTCTTTCTTTCTTTCTCATCATTCCTTAATATCCTTCGAGCTCTGTTTCTACAGAAAGCAACAATAGATTCTGATTTTTTTAACTTAAAAATAAATGAATGTGGGTGGGCCATGGTGGCTCAGCAGGCAGAGTTCTCACCTGCCATGCCAGAGACCCAGGTTCGATTCCCGGTGCCTGCCCATGCAAAATGAATGAATGAACAAACAAACAAATGAATGACATATCCATAGATTTCCTAGATGTGGTCCCTGGAAACCTCCTCAACACAACTTTTTATGAATCTGCTTCTTATAAATTAAAGTTTAACTGTGAGTAGAAATCTATTTGTTATCACTGGAAGCATAACATGAAATAGTCTATGTAAGGTGCTTAACATGATGCATGATAAACAGTTGCTCAGGACATGTGGTTATTATGTTCTGAAGAAAAATCCTCCCCAGAGCAGGAAATAGTACTGTGAGTAGTCAGTGACTGAAATGCAAACTTAAAGATACAGTATTAGTAAGTGGTAAAGATGAAAATAATAGACTAAAACAAGATGACAAAGCACTTTGTATGACAATATTAAGGAACTTGAATTTTATCCTACAGACAATGTAGAACCTAGGAAGCTGTTGGGCCAAACAGTGGCAAAATTTTATTTGTATGTTAGACTTAATCTGGAGATGGTGTAAAGGATGAATTTCAATGGGAGTGACCAGGAAGCTGCTAGAATATACCAGACTGAAGAAGACAAAAATTTGGATTTGAGGAGTGTGATGGTTATGTTCTATTGTCAGTTTAGCCAAGTGATTATGCCCAGTTCTAGTCAGACAAGCACTGGCCTGACCATTGCTGCAAGGGTATTTCATGGCTGGTTGATAAACTAGAAGGCTGGTGTATTAAATCATCTGTTAATTGATTGCATCTGTGGCTGATTACATCTGCACTCAACCAAGGCATGTCTTCCACAATGAGATAACCCAATCAGTTGAAGGCTTTTAAGGAAGAAGAGAGACTCTTTCACTGCTTCTTTAGCCAGTGAGCCTCTCCTGTGGAGTTCATCAAGACCGTTCATCAGAGATGCCACTTCGCAGCCTGTCCTATGGACTTTGGACTCTTCCATTCCCATGGTTGTGAGATACCTTTATAAATATCATATTTACAGATATCTCCTGTAGGTTCTGCTTTTTAGAGAACCCTGACTAACACAACCTGGTGCTGGGAGTGGTTCTTGAGAAACAGAATCTTAAAAATGAGTTTTTACGATTGGCTTTCTACCCTGACTAGACTAAGAGGCACTAATGAATCTGTTTGCAATAATCAAGATGGCATTGACAGTCCATGGGGTGAACTGGCAAAAGAGATACTCAAAATATTACCATTAGATCTGCTAATTGTACACTTACATGAGGCAAGGCTCTGGATGAGGATGTATTTGACATCTTCATGGAGTTTTGTGGAATTAAGAGGTATAATGATGTTAGCTGGTTGTTGTTATATACACTGAATACAGTGAGGAGGGAAAGAGATAAGCTAAAAGCTTCAAATTTGCACCTTAAGTGCTGTATGAATGATCTAAAAGTTTCCATGTGTGCCCTGAAAGAAAATCTTATTTCCTGTGGTTGCAGACTTGAGATCTCTGAAGACTAGACACAGCCTTATGGTATAAGCAACAGATTTAGAACACAAGCTAAAATCTCAACCTTGCAGGGTGTCTGCTGTTAAAGTAAGGGCTGTGATTGCAAAAGAATGAGATCCTGAAACAGGATGGTGATATGTGGCTTGATAGTGATGGCAATGGGGAGAGAGGATCCCTGGAATTTGCTGAGCCTTTGCTAGATAGACCAAAATGAACTGTCCTGAGAAAGAGCTTCCCCACCTCCAGCTTGCCTTGAGGAAACAGCTTTCTAGCCTCCAGTCTAGCGTCTGCCTTCCAACCTCCACCTAGTGGGATTAACCCTTCAGTGCCTGCTAACCCTGTAACTATCACCCCTGGGGAAAAAGCCCTCACTCTTCTGTCTGGAGTGACTAATCCTGTTTCACCAGATGAAACTGCAATAAAATGCCTTGAGGTAATTGGGTTGAAAGACACTTCTATTACTTTTCAGTACCCATTCCCACCACCCCTCCTTTCTTCAAGACCTATAACTAGACTAAAGTCTCAACAAGCCCCAAAAGGTGAGGTACAAAGTGTGACCCATGAGAAGGTATGCTATACTCCAAAAGAACTGCATAAGTTTTCCAATCTATATGGACAGAAATCAAGGGAATATGTGTGGGAATGGATATTAAGGATGTGGGATAATGGTGGAAGGAATATAAAGTTGGATCGAGCTGAATTTATTGATATGGGCCCACTATGCAGAGATTCTGCATTCAATATTGTAGCTTGCAGGGTTAGAAAGGGCATTAAAAGTTTGTTTGGATGGTTGGCTGAAACATGGATCCATCTCACTGTCGGTCCAGTACTTCCTGGACTCATTCTGTGGTCATTTCCCTAGTTTTAGAATGCATAATTGGAATCAACATACTCAGCAACTTGCAGAATCCCCACATTCGTTCTCTAACTCATGGGGTGAGGGCTATTATGGTAGGAAAGGGCAAGTGGAGGCCACTAAAAATCCCCCTACATAGCAAAATAGTAAATTAGAAGCAAACCGCATTTCTGGAGGGATTGCAGAGATTAGTGCCACCCTTAAGGACTTGAAGGATGCTTGGGATGGTGATTCCCATAACATCCCCATTTAGCTCTCTCTATTTAGCCTGTGCAGAAAATAGATGAATTTTGGAGGATGACAGTGGGTTAGCATAAACTTAACCATGTGGTGGCTCCAATTGCAGCTGCTATTCCAGATGTGGTATCATTGCTAGAGCAAATCAACACATTTCCTGGTACCTGGCATGCAGCTATTGATCTCACAATAGCTTTTTTCTCGATAGCTGTCAGTAAGGACCACCAGAGACACTTTGCATTCTGCTGTCAAGGCCAGCAGTATACCTTCACTGTCCTGCCTCAGGGGCATCTCAACTCTCCAGCCCTATGTCACAATTGTGTCCACAGGGGATCTTGATTGTTTCTCCCTCCCACAAGACATCACACTGGTCCATTATATTGATGATATCATGCTGATTGGACCTAGTGAGCAAAAAGTAGCAATTACTCTAGACTTATTGGTAAGGCATTTCCGTATCAGGGGATGGGAGATAAATCCAACAAAAATACAGGGCCTTCCATCTCAGTGAAATTTCTCAGTGTCCAGTGGTATGGAACATGTCGAGATATCCCATCTAAGGTGAAGGATAAGCTGTTGCTTCTGGCCTACAACCAAAAAAGAGGCACAATGCCTAGTTGGCCTCTTTGGATTTTGGCAACAACATATTCCTCGTTTGAGGGTGGTACTCCAGCCCATTTACTGAGTGACCAGAAAAGCTGGTATTTTTGATTGGGGCCAGAATAAGAGAGGGTCTATGACATGTCCAGGCTTCTGCCACTTGGGCCATATGATCCAGCAGATCCAATGGTTCTGGAAGTATCAGTGGCAAATAGGGATGCTGTCTGGAACCATTGGCAGGCCCCTATAGGAGACCCTTAGGATTTTGGAGCAGAGCCTTACCATCTGCTGCAGATAACTACTCTCCTTTTGAGAAATAGCTTTTGGCGTGCTACTGGGCCTTAGTAGAGACTGAATGTTTAACCATGGGCCACCAAGTTACCAGGAGACCTGAGTTGCCTATCATGAGCTGGGTGTTGTCTAACCTACCAAGCCATAAAGTTGGGCATGCACAGCAGCACTTTGTCATAAAATGGAAATGGTATATTAGAGATAGGGCTTGAGCAGGTCCTGAAAGCACAATTGCCACTTTTTTTTTTTTTAGATTGATGCTTTGTGGGGGTGAATATGAGGGAGGTATAGAAGAAAAACTCCCAGGTTTTCATTTTGCATGCCCAACTTGATGTTATTTCATGAACAGAAATGAAGAACATAGGGAAGGAGGAGGAGATAATTTAGTGTTGTACATGTTGAGTTTTTAATTTTTGTGGGACCTTCAAGAGACCATTAGAAGACAAAGCCTGAAGGTCAGTCTGGACTAGAAATACAGTCTGGATCAGGGGTGTGTTGGTAAACGTTTAGCAACCAGTTCTGGCGTAGATGCAGGGAGTCCTGATTTGTAGCCTTGCCAGCTTGTGTGGTATAAATTCTTCCGCCATGGCCAATTTCAAGGATCAATATGATATCACTGGGTGTGGAGTTAGAAAGAAATGCATATAATCAGCTATTGTGAGCTGCTGCTGGCAGGCTCCAGCACCCACTGGCTATCAATATATTTTATATCTAAATACTTACCCGAAAATAAATCTAGTTCTCAAAAATCCCTTAAAGGGGGAGGTATTATAATTCCCTTGTTTTTCAGTGAACATATAGCTTATCATCACAGGGTCCATAGCTAGTAAATGTTAAACCTAGGCTTCAATCCTAACTCAGTCTAACCCCAAAAACTATGTTTTAGAATTCTTCTATGAATTTTTATTAGTAATTTAATTTTTTCTCAGCTCATTTTTCTGACTTAAGCAACCACTTACAGTCTGTAATTACCTTTAATATTGAAAAGTTTTTGAAGAGGAAGTAGATATAATACTGAAAATAAAGATAAAGGTTTCTGATCCTTGTATCAAACATTTATATTAGAAATGTTATTGTCCTTTACTATGTCTTTCCATATTCTTAGGTTGGACCCCCTAGATGTAGAGCCTGAGAAGGGAATTCTTATTCAAGTGCTTTATGGAAAGATATTCTCTGGAGAGGAACAACAGAATGAGGATAGGGAAGGATGATAAGAGAGAGGGAACAGTTCATCAAAAACTGGGGTCTTAGCTGCAGGCTAGATTCAACTTGATTCCACAAGGAAGTTCTGACACACAAATTTCACCACAGAATTCAGCTTGCATTGAGGTGAGGGGACTGGCTTTTGATACCTCCATGTTAGTCAGTTATTAGCTGTTAAATCCCTTGGAAGGAGTGGTGAGAGGCAGGCTCTAGTAGTTAGGTTCAGGTGTCAACTTGGCCAGGTGATGGTATCCTGTTGTTATGTTGCTGTGTACTTAAATCATCAGCATGTGAATTTCATCTACAGCTCATTACATCTGCTGCTGGCTAAAGGCAGTACCTTCCGCAGTGAGTGGCATTTAATTTAATTTAATTAGCTGGAGGTTTAAAAAGAGAAGTCAGAAGAGAGCTCAGTATAGTTCGGCACACCTCAGCTCAGCTCTTAGAATCAACATGTTTGGAGATGCAGAGAGAAAACACCCCAGGGAAAGCTATTTGAACCCAGAAGCTAGAAGACAGGGCCAGGGGACATCACCATGTGCCTTCCCTGTCACAGAGAAATCCAGAGGAAAGCTAGCTGCCTTTTCTCCAAGAAACTGTAAATTTGTAACTAAATAAATCCCCTTTATAAAAGCCGGTCCATCTCTAGTGTATTGCATTCCAGCAGCCTTAACAAACTAAAACACAGCCTGTGTGGAAACAGTGGCAAAGCCACTGGGAATGAGATCTTGTTATTCTGTACAGGTTAATGTGAATCTCTGGTACATTCCAAAGTATTAGGGGCAGAAAATAAAAAAGTATTTACAAAGTCCCCCTCAGGGACTGGGGGAAAATGTGGAACTATTAAACTTTCCCACCTGGGGAATTCCTGATATTCTCTCATGCATTAGGGACTCCTAATTTAATAAGCCAAGCCCTCAGTCTTGGGACTTGCCCTTACAATACTTATTTCCACAATGGCAAAGCTAAGCCTATATAAGTATGCCTAAGAGTCACTGCCAGAGAAATTCTTTTGTTGCTCAGATGTGGTTTTTCTTTCTAAGGCAACTCTGCAGATAAACTCACTACCCGCCCCCCTTCATGGGACATGACTCCCTGGGGGTATAAATCTCCCTAAATGTGAGATATGGCTCCAGGGATGAGCCTGGCCCTGGTGTCATGGGATTGAGACAGGCTTCTTGACCAAAAGGGGGAAAAATGAAGCAAAATAAAGTTTCAGTGGCTGAGAGATTTCAAATAGAGTTGAAGGGTCATTCTGGAAGTTACTCTGTTGCAAGCTTCAGCCAGCTATTGTAAAATACCACCGTATGCCAAATCCCTAATCAACAATATTCCTGAAAACTCTAAAGAACATGCTGGACTCTGTCTAAGACTCGATAAAAGTTTTTCTTAGTAAGTTTATGTTTTCAGAAACAAGGCCTCCAGATTGTTCCTATTTCAGATAAGTCCTGAAACACAGAGGCACCAGTCTTTCCAAGAACATCAATGGTTTCATTCCTCTGTCCGCCCCCACCAAGGTCAACCTTACCCCTTTCCAGCATGAAGAAGTTAAAATGGTCATTGCCCAGATATCCCTGAAAATTGAAAGAATGATCAAATGAGAGGGAGGAGGTATAACTACACAATTAGGATTTAGCAAATGCTTATGACTACTGACTCATTATACAGATATTTTTTTAGTTTCTAGTGTATTAGAATAGATAGGAGAAAATACTTGAAACTGCTGAAGTGTAACCCAGTAGCCTTGGTCTTTGATAATGACTGTATAACTATATAACTTTTATTGTGTGACCGTGTGATTGTAAAAACTTTGTTACACATACATCCTTTATCCATTATATGGGTAAATGAGTAATTTTAAATTTTAAAAAAGTAATAATAATGGGGGGGGACAAGGGTATGGGATATTTTGAGTTTCTTTTTTGTTTTTATTTCTCTTCTTGGAGAAATGAAAATGTTCTAAAATTGTGGTGATGATTGCACATCTGTATGATAATACTGTGAGCCATTGATTGTATACTTTGGATGGAATATATGGTATGTGAGTATGTCTCAATAAAATTGCATTAAAAAATCATGATTCAGTTGATTTTGTCTTCGGACCTTAAATTTTGCACTTTACATTTGCCACGCCCACCCCCAACCCCATTCCCTCTGACTTACCCTACTTCACCAAACTCTTCCCGCCTTCAAGTATAAGTCAAAAGTCCCCACAAGGACAGAAATCCATAGCACACATCAAAATAGAAAGAGAAAGCCAATAATGATAGCATTCATGAGTACTTACTATGTGACAGGCACCACACGAAGGACCTTTTATGTGTCACTGCATTTAATCTTCACAACAGCCTCTGGAATAGATATTATTATTGTGCTTATTTTACTGAATAGAATCTCAATCTCAGATGGTGTTTTGCTTAAGATAGTCATAAATAGTTACTGGCAAAACTGACATTTGAGCTCAGGTCTGTCTGACCCCAAAGCCATTATGCCACTGTAGCATTAGAAAGGCAAAGCAAAGCAGTAACCAGGCACAAACAAAATTGCAACCAAGCTAAAAATATGTTTAGTGCTCTCACTTCCCAGCCAGTAGGAGCCCATTTTGAAATTAGTGTTTGTTAAGAAGGAGAGTATCCAGTAAAGGCTTTCTGTATTAAGGAGGGTGGGATATACTGAAAATGATCTTATTTCTTGGGAACATTGACTCCTAGGAGATTACTCCTGGCAGGATCCTTTGTATGATCTCATTTGATTCCTTCGATTTACTGATAAAAAACTCTGAGGTCTGAAGAGATGAGGATACAATTTCTTGCCAATAACAGATCCTAGAGTCTAGGTCTCTTAAATTTCTCAATCTAGACCTTTCTTTTCATAACAAATCTCTTAGTTTCATGATGTAAATGAATTTGATGAAGCAAATACATTTGATAGGGTTTTGAGGGTATTTCTTTTAGGTCAAAGCCACCTGATGACTAATGTTTAATTTTTCAGATTTGTATCTTTCTGATGTTCTATCAACAGAATCACATGAAATTCAACCAACTCATACCCTAAGTCTTAAATGTACAAGACTCTTAATATAACAACTATCCTTCATGGTGTTGTAATTTATATGGAGCCACTTAAGGCAAAAGTTGTGCCTGAAATGATTTCATGTTGCAATGTATATTCTTTCTCTATATTTGGTTCTGTCTTAATTTTTAAAATGGAAAGATATGTCAAACAGAGCATAACCAAATGAAACAATAGTATAAAACAGTTTCTTTGCATAACTTAATAGAACAAGTAGTTTAGAAAATAAGTGGATAATTTGATGCATATAGATTTATATCTGTTTTAATTCCTCAAGATTTGTTTTCAAATATACTTACCTTGGAAGAGTTCATCCTGAGTTGTTCTATCATGCATTTAGTGTTTATCTTCAATCCAGATCTCAAGGCCTTGTATTTATGCCACGTTAAAACTCTACGTGTCTTTCCCATTGGTTTTGACCTTAAGTTTGATCTTGAGCCACTGCCTTTGTCTACTTAAAAATATTAGGTTGTAGAAATAACAAAAACATTTTTCATTGGGAGAAAAATGATGAGAACAAAATGCCCATTTAGTTTTATTGTGATAAAGAGAACTAGAATTCCCAGAAGACCGAAGAAGAAAAATAGGAAAGGCATATGCTTTCAGATTTGTGGACTTATGAGCTAATTCTTTGGAAATCATTTGACTAAGTACATGTTTTACAAAACTAAGCTCTGTCAGGATCACACCCAGGACATTTACTAGAGTGTGCATTTTAAATAAGCACATACAAATTTTCTATATTGAGGCATGTTCTCTGAGTTTGCTGAAGGCTTGGGCTGTATTGAATTAAATGCTGAGAAATATTTAAATGCTGGGTGATAAGATGGACACCTATAATTTACACATCTAACAATTTTGTCTATCATTACTTTGGGAAAACATAGTATATGATTAAGGAGTGGTCACATTTTTAAATCTCTTGAATTTAAAAATATTCATAAATTGCATACATTCAACTTCATTTATATTTAGATAGGGAGTACAAAATGAACATTTGTACATTTTAATATCACCAATTATATGATATCAGAAGTATCCTATGTGTTTATAATGTATCTTTGGCATAAAACACAAAGAAAGTAAAGTCTTTATGCATTCAGAAATTCTCTTCTCAATTCCCTGACAGTGGCAAAGCTAAGGGGAACAAAAGGTGGGAGTACCTTTTTTATGAGAGCCTCTTCTGTGATGTTGGGTGATAAAAGTCCTATGTGTGGCTTAGATTCATTCATTAGTAGATATTTACTAAATACGTACCAGGCTTTGGTTCTGGGTACACAATGGTGAATAAGACATGCATTATCCCTATCTCCTGGAGCTTCCAGACTCAAGATCAAAATGGACAAGATATAGAAATAATTACAAATTGTGGAAGTACAACAAACGAAACAAGTAAATATTTCTGGGAGAAAATGAATTGGGTAAAGGGGGTAGGTAAGGAAGACCTCTATGAAAAAATGACATTTAAATGGAGCCAGACACAGGAATACACGATAGGTCTATCAGGTGGTACTTTTGGCTTTTACCATTTATTGAACCCTTGTGATATAACAGGGCTGGGTTAAATTCTTTTCATATGTTACTCAACAACTCTATAATAATATATTCACATTACAGATGAGAAAACTGAGACCGAGGTTACCAAGGTCACAAAGCTAGAAATAGATGGAATGGAAGAAAATGCGATCCTGGGTCTGACTTTGTATTTCATAGCCTTTAAAGTGGTAATTTCACTTGTAGAAAAAATATAAAGAGAGAATCAGAAATTCAGATATAAATTTAGGTTCAAGGTTGATTAGCGTACCTTTAAAATTTTTCAACAAAGTCTTTCATTTGAAGGCTGAGGGATTATTTCAGATTGTTTATAGTTCCATTGGACAACACTCTTTATCTTCCATTTTGAAATTATTTGTAGAATGAAAAATGGTCAGATTTTATCAGATTGTACCTGGAGAAAGGCTAAGAAATAAAGAGAGAAGGAAACCTATAAAGTGAAAAGTAAGAAACAATCTCAGAGGACATGAGTTTTGAGTCATAGGAGAATGCTTTCAATTCTAGGTTAGGTTGAAAGTTAGCATTTTATCCCTACTACCTAAAGCTAGTGAGAGCTATAGGTTTATCCCAAACACAATGAAAGAAGGTACTATCAAATGTTTTTCAGGAAGTTTTAGCTGCAAAGTGTATTCACATAAAATGAACACATTTCCAACATTTCCTTAATTCCATGGATTTGTGCAAAATTAAACAGAAATAGAAAACAGTGCAATAAATATATATATAATGAAATCTATGCAGCTGGATTTGAAAGTTGTACTTTTAACGATTAACTATTAAATAAAGCAGGCAGAGAGAATGAGAACTCTTAGCCAACTGAAACATTATTCTCATCTATGGATTGGTTTGGACCCATCTAGGTTACAGGCCTATAGAAACTAAGTAGTGGAAAATGTTAGAAAAATTGCCCAAAACATGAAATAGGGGAAGAAAGGTGGGCAGCAATCTATCATATGAAACAGGGGCAAAGGCCACCCAGGGATTGTCTAAGAAATGAACTTAGTTCATCTCAGTGCTTGCTGTTGATTAAAAGCCCAGACTTGGTAAGGTCACCCTGTAACTTGGAGACTGTCAGGTAGTGACAAATTGCAAATAGCATACAAGTACGTTATACCACAGATTTAGCATTAACTAAATCTCACTTCACTGGGCATCAATAAAACAAATACAGCTGAGTAATGAGGATAGACACTTTATCTATCCTATGAAATTGGAGAAAGCACTCTCTCTTGAGACCTTTAAGTGTGAATCAACCTGGTGAGACTATTTATGAATCAACTTTAAGGACCTGAAGTGAATCAGAACCTCCTTGTGATGACATACGCTTTGTCAGCATTTACTCATTTACCCGTCAACCTTTCTCAGTTGCTACAAAGGCCAAGTAGACGAGAAGCAAAAACTCAGGGTCAGAATTTTTCAGTGATTAATAAACAAGAAAAGCAGATGTCTTGGGACAAGGAGATTTTTTTGAGGTGGGATTAAACAGAATGGGGACTGAGCACTGGGTGTCTGAGGTCGGCCACTCCTTGCAATAATGTTGGTGCCCACTATATGAAACATAGTGTTAGGGGATGCAAATCAGACACAGTTCACTGGGGTGAAAAGTAAAGCCTAGATAACTGTGTCTATTACACTTCTGACTAATAAGTTGTTCTTGTTGTTTTTAATTTTGGCAGTGGGAGAATTGGGAAATGAAGGCAGCTTTCCTGCAAAAATATAATGGAGTGAATTCCCTGTTTTTTGTTTGTTTTTTTTTTTTTTTTTTGGCTACCTACCTATACCAAGCAGTCATACATTTAAGTCAATATGATACCATACTGTTTGCCAAAGGATGAATGTGTTAAGTATTGATCTTTTTTTTTTTTTAGATCTAGCCACATTTTTTCTCAAATTTTTATTTTATTTTATTTTATTTTTTTACATGGGCAGGCACCGGAAAATGAACCCGGGTCCTCGGGCTTGGCAGGCAAGCATTCTTACCTGCTGAGCCACCATGGCCTGCCCTATTGATCTTTATTAAGTGTAGCAGCTGTGTTTACCTCAGATACTGAGAGCAACTGATGTATACAGACACCATTATTCCATTATTTTAATCCTTCCACTAAATTGCTTTTCCTTATGAATTTTATCAATTCATAAGAAATTGATAAAAAATTGTTCAAGAAATTAAGACTTAATTTTTACTTGTATTTTTATGTTAAAATGAATTTTGAATAATCCTCGCAAGGTAAATAAATATTGAGTGCCAATTATGGCACTGTGTTGGGCCTTCTCACCCCAGAATGCCTATTCCCAATCTTCTCTTTTTGGACTTACAAAGAATTGTTCAATACTGAGAGCCAAGACCGCTTACCTAATTTAACATTTCTTATTGGAAAGAACATTGGATTGGCAACTATTCCAAAATAATATTTGTGTGTTGATACTGACAAAGCAGCAGTCTTCATCAAGAATCAGGAACAACCTAAAAATGACCAAATAATTGCCACTATATTAAGTTAAAAGATCAGAAATTGTTTCAGCTTTCACAATCCTAGGATCTAAATCTAGCAAAAATTCTATGGCTATGCTTAATCTGTTATAAACAGTGGTTATAAAATGATCTTAAAGTCATCTAGTTTGAGATGTACTCTACAAATCCTTGATTCCCTGTCGAGGGTTAACAAGTAGACTTAAATACCTCTTTGGCATGAAATTCACTATCTCCTCCTTAGTCTTTTCATTTACTATTTGAGAAAAACTCTGACAGACCTGACTCCTCAATTCTTAGTCTACCCTTTGGAGTTATTAGGAGATTTCTATTTTCTTTCACCATTTGATGTTGATCAGTTCAACAGACATTTATTTGTCATCAGTGATGTGTAAAGCACTGTGATGGGTACTAGGAATCCCAAGAAGAAATTTCTTTTGGGTAAATATTTAGATGTGGGATTACTAGGTTGTATGGTTAATATGTATTTAACGTTATAAGAAACAGCCAAGTTATTTTCCAAAGTGCTTGTGCCATTTTAAATCCCCACAATTGGTATATGAAATTTCCAGTGGCTCCATGTCTTCACCAACACTTTGTATTATCTGTCTTTCCAGTTTAATCATTCTAGTAGGCATGAAGTAGTATCTCATTGTGGTTTTAATTTACATTTCCCTAATGACTAATGATGTAGAACACTCCTTCATGTGCCTTTTGGCCATTGTTCTAGTTTGTTAGCTGTTGGAATGCAATATACCAGAAACAAATGTCTTTTTAAAAAGGGAATTTAATAAGTTGCAGGTTTACAGTTCTAAGGCTGAGATAATGTCCCAATTACAACAAGTCTATAGAAAGGTCCAATCAGAGGTATCCAGGGAAAGATACTTTGGTTCAAGAAGGCCAATGAAGTTCAGGGTCTCTCTCTCATCTGAGAAGGCACATGGTGAACACAGTTATGGTTTCTCTCTTGGCTGGAAGGGCACGTGGTGAGCAAGGCATCATCTGCTAGCTTTCTCTCCTGGCTTCCTGTTTCATGAAGCTCCTCAGGAGGCATTTTCCTTCTTCATCTCCAAAAGTCGCTGGCTTGTGGGCTCTCATGGCTATGTCATTCTTCTCTGGCTCTGTCTGAATCACCCATTCTCCAAAATGTTTCCTCTTTTATAGGACTCCAATAAACCAATCAAGATCCACCCAAATGGATGGAGACATGTCATCACCTATCCAGCTTAACAACCACTCTTGACTAAATCACATCATCCAGGGTGATGATCTGATTACAGTTTCAAACATACAGTAATTGAATAGGGATTAGTCTACCTTTGTGAAATGGGATTTTGATTAAAACAGGGCTTTTCTAGGGGGCATACATCCTTTCAAACCAGCACAGCCATTAATATATCTTTTTTTTTTTTGTAATGTGTCTGTTTAAATATCCTGCCCAGTTTTTTTTTTATATATAAAATACACAGACCATATGCAAGCTGCATCAAGAACAATGCAAAATGACACAGTATAAAAATGGGAAAGGACCAGTGTGCAATAGAGAGTAAAAATAATTTAGGTGCATTTATATTTATACATGAAGATGAAATGACAAGAAAGGCACAAAGAAATCTTGAATCAAGTATGGATATGTTAGGGAATATAACTTCATTTAAGCAAACATATATCAGACAATTAAGGTAAATAAAAAAAACCTGGGTTTTCATCCACACAATTTTCATTTGGGTTTTATTATCTTTCAATATTTAAGATTTCAGGAAGCACACACAATATTTAACTTACTGTTCCCTTTAAAATCTAAGCACATAAAATGCTTCATTCATGCAAACATCAATACAAAACTGACTTTATAAGGAATTAAAATATTACTCTGTGATACTTGAATATTGGATATTTCATTCTTAGGTTTTCTGGATATTATGAAGGATATTGTGTAATATATAAAATATAACATCAATGTGTACCTAGAATGTACACCTTTGTATTTCTCCCATTATTGATTCTTTTTTTAAAATTTGGGTTGTTTTCTTTCTTATTTGTTGATTGTAAAAGTTTTCATAAATTTTTGACATAATATTTTGTCTGATATAAGTGTAGTGAATATTTTCTACTAATCTGTGGCATGCCCTTTAAATTTTTCAAAGAATTTCTTGAAGAGCTGAAGTTTTTAATGTTAATGAAGTCCCAATTTATCAATTTTTTCTTTGATTATTAGTGGGGATTTTCCTGTTTATGAAATGTTTACCTACTATAAATTCTCCTCTGTTTTCTTCTAGAATTTTAATATTTTTACTTTTACATTTAGGTTGTTGATTATTTCAAATTAATTTCTGTGTCTACTTTTAGGGTTAAATTCATTTTGTCTCTCTATATGAATAACTGATTGTTTCAGCACCAGCACTATTTTTCTGCATTTAATTACCTTAGCACTTTTGTCAAAACTCAAATAACTGTATATGTGTGGGGCCATTTATGGACTCTATTCCGTCATTAATTTGTCTTTCCTTATGCAAATGTCATAGTCTTGATTATTGCAGGATTCTGTTATGTTTCTAAATGGTAGTATAAGTCCTGCAACATTTTCTTCATTTTCAAAATTGTTTTGACTCTTCCTGGTCCTTTGAATTATTTATATACATTTAATAATTCATGTATTAGTTTATACAATATACCTGCTAGGATTTTGAATGGGACTATGTTGACCCTTATCAATTGTGGAAGGAGTAACCTCTTAATAGTACTGAATCTTCTGATCCGTTTTATCTCTATATTATTTAGATCTACTTTAATTTCTCTTGGCAATGTTTTGTAGCTTTCAGTATACAGGTCTTCTACACATTTTGCTGGGTTTATTCTTAAATATTTCATGTTTTTCATTCTATTTTAAATGCTAATTTTAAATTCTCTTTTCCAGTGCTTTTGCTAATACACATAAATACAATTAATTTCTGTATATTGACTTATTATCCTGTGGTCTTGCTAAGATCATATTTATTTTAATAGCTTTTTTTTGTAGTGTATGTTGGATTTGCTAAAATATAATCATGTTCTTTGTGAGAAAAAGGTTTTTTCTTTCCAATCTGTATGCAAATTATTTCTTTTTCTTGCCGTATTTTGAACTGCCTAAGTGATGAAAATAGACATCCTGGGTTTGTTCTGAATCACAGAGGAAAATTGTTCAGCCATTATTAAGTATGGTGTTAGCTTTAGGTTTTACATAGGTATTTGATCTTTTTTTATCATGGCAGCTGTTGAATGTTGTCAAATGCTTATTTTACATCTATTATGATGATCATATACTTTCCCTCCTTTAATTTGGTTAATTACATTGGTTGATTTTTTCCTATTAAACTAACCTACCCATTCCTAGAATGAACCCCACTTTTTAGGATGTATTATCTTTTTTATATGTTGCTAGGTTCAATTTCATATTTTATCCCCATTTTTTTGTCTATATTCATGAAGTATATTGGTTTGTACTGTTTTTCTTGTAATTTCTGCCTGATTTTGGTATCAGAATAATGCTGGCCTCATAAAGAGTTGTGAAATGTTCTCTTTGTTAACTTTCTGTAAGTGTTTGTATACGATTGCCATTATTTCTTTCTCAGTTTCTTGATAGAATTCACCAGTGAGATTCCTCCTCCCCTGATCCCATCTTTTATCCTATTATCACAGTTAATCATTTTTAAATATTCTGAGTTGAGTTCCTCTGGATATTAGCTGCTTAGCAAAGATTATTTGCTGACAAATGGATAATGCCTAAAATTAAGTTAAAAATAGTTTCCACTTGATATGAAAAATGAAGGTGTTGGTCACTTAGATTATCCCCACATTTCCCTCTCTCTTCTTCCATATGTTTAACACTTACATTATTTTTAGTTCTCCCACTGTGCGTCTTTACAGCATTAATGTCTGTTGATAATTCTCTATTTCTTATTCCACCAGCTTTCAACAATGTCTCTCAGTTTTTTTTAGATGACAGTATGAATACTCCTAATTTTTCTTTCACTTCTCATCTCCCTTACATATTCTTCCTCTTGTCAGCTAAACTTTAAATTTTCAGTGATGAAAATGTTGATATTTGCATTTTGTCCCTTAAACACAGCCAAGTTTTCTGTGCTTTGCCATAAATTCACTCTAAAAGTTGAAAGCCAGTAAACAGTTTTTATATTATTGTGATAGTAAATTTTATTCAATGTCAGACCAATTACTGTGCCAAGGTTGTATTTCCATTTACTGAATCAAAGTCATAACTTCTGGTATATTTGAAGGAAAATTTTAATAACTTTAAGGGCATATAGTACTCTTTCTTACACTTTCATTATAATTTATTATAATCAGGAGCTTCATTTTAATTTGTTTTATATTTAGACCACATCTTTTATGTGTTTTTGTTTTGTTCTGTTTTTCCTGGAGTTTCTACTTACTTTCATTTCCCCTTGCATTATTTGCCTATGTCACTGCATTGGTTTCCTACAGCTGCTGTAACAGTTAGAAGTTTAAAACAACACACGTTTATTGTCTTACAGTTCAGGAAATCAGAGGTCTAAAATGGGTTAAGAGGGTTGCATTCCTTCTGAAGGCATTAAGGGAAAATGTGTTTCTTTGCCTTTTTTTTTTCTTCTAGAGTCTGCTCACATTCCTTGACTGGTGACACCACATTACTCTGACTTCTGCTTCTGTCATTATGTCTCCTTTTCTCACTCTGACTCTCTTGCCTCTCTCTCCTAAGGATCCTTGTGATTGCATTGGGCCTGCCCAGAAAATCCAAGAAAATCTCCCAATCTCAAACACTTAATCACATCTACAAAGTCCTTTTGGCCATGTAAGGTAAGATATTTACAGATTCTGGTGATTAGGACATGGACATCTTTGGGGGACCATTATCCTACCTGCCTCAGTCATATAGAAAATATTTTCCAAATTCTCAATCACTTTTTATTCCATTTTTTTAAAAGCACATAAATGATACATGTTTAGAAGGGTACTGTGGGATCAGCTCTTTTTCCAGAATTATTTCCCAATTTGTTTTTTTTCCTCCATGCTTTTCCTGGCATTAGCCTTGGTGTAGAACAGGGAATTTATATGTTCTAATCCTGTACATCTCCAGATTACAAAGCTGTCATTCATTGTACTAGACCAGTTCAGCTGAAACCTATCACCTTCTTGACGGAATCTACTTGAGGGCTCAAGATGAGGTCAACATATTCTAACATTCAAGGTTTTCCTTCCAAATCTCTGAATGCTACAGCCTCATTAAGCTCAATGTCTGAATCCCAGGATTCAACAGATAAAATATAATTAACTATGTGCTACCATATCATAAGTACTTGCAATTTCTTAGCCAAGGATAGAGATGTCTTAATTTTTTTTATTATTATTCAACTTTGTCAATTCCACATTTGCAGCACCTCACTCCCTGTTACCAATACTGATTTCTACACCAGTTAGAATCTTTGAGTAACAATTGACAGGAAAAAAATAAATAAAACAAAACGGGTTTAATCATAAAGAGAATTTATGGCTTTACCCAACTGCAAGTCCTGGAATATTTACAGCTTCAGCCACTGCTCATCAGGCTAAAAAATGACATAAGGACCCACTCTGTTTTTTTTCCCACTCTCTTGACTCTGTCATCTTCTACATAGCCTCCATTTTCAGACACATTCTTAGTCATGAAATGTCTGCAATTCTCTTAATCTCATACTTTATTTGCTTTAAGTCTATAGGAAAAGAGTGCCTCTGAACAAAATTTTCAGCAATGACACATGTACTGGTTTGAATGTATTATGGACACCAGAAAAGCCATGTTTTAATCCCGATCCAATCTTGTGGAGCAAACATTTCTTTTAATCACTATTCAGTACTGTAGGTTGGAATGTTTTGATTATATTAGTTCCATGAAGATGTGACACACCCAATTGTGGGTATTAGCCTTTGATTAAATGGAGATGTGACTTCACCCATTCCAGGTGGGTCTTGATTAATTTACTGGAATTGCTTAAAAGAAGAAACATTTTGGAGAGAATCAGAAATGACAGAGCCTGGAGAAACGATAGAAGCCTCAGAGCTGACAGAAACTTCACAGCAGAGCTGACCCAGATGTGGACTTGTAGAGAACAGAGACAGGGATGTTTGGAGATGCTTGGAGCCCAGAGATATCATTTAGCAAGTCCAAACCTGGAGAGGCCAGCCATGTGACTACCCAACTGACACACATGGGTCTTAACTCATGGACCTTCCTTGAATTAAGGTAACCTTTTGTTGATGCCTTAATTTGGATACTTTCCCTTCCTTAGAGCTGTAAATATGTAACTTATTAAACTCCCCTTTATAAAAGCTGTTCCTGTTCTGGTGTATTGCATTCTTGCAGCTTGGAAACTAACCCAGTACATTATATCTCATTGATTCTGATGAGTCACAGTGCCATCCATGAACTAATGACTGATCAGGGTAATGTAAACCTGATTGGCTTTGACCTTTAACAGTATTTTTCAAAGTGTGGTTCCCAGACCAGAAATATCAGCATCATCTGTGAACATCATCTGTGAACATTGAAATGCAAATTCTCAGTAGAACTACTGAATCAGAAATTCTGGGGATAGGACCCAGCAGTCTTTTTGACAAGCCAGGTGTTTTTGACAAGTATCAAAAAGTGCTATTCAAAGTGTAGTTCTCTTTGGACCAGCATCTTTCAGCCTTACATGGAAACTTTTTAGAAATTCAGCATCTTGGGCCCCACCTCATACTTACTGAATCATAATCTGCATTTTAACATCTCCAGGTGGTTCATATGTACGTTACAATTTGTGAAGCACCAACCTACATACTTGATGCACCTCCAAACAAATGTATCAGCTGTACGTGAAGCTTATAGGCTCCGAATAGGGGAAGGATGGCTGCCAAAGTAAACCTGATGCATGCAAGAAGAGGAAGTTGCTGCTGGATGGCTACGAAGTCATATGTCTATGACAGATGTTTGTGCAAAGGTGTAGATAAAGACTTTCGTTGCATCATTATTTACAATCACACAAAAGTTCAGAATCAACCTATACATCCATTAGAAATTTTTTTTGTGAGGATCACCAGATATAAAAAATTAATGTATATTTTAGGTGGGAAATACAGGTTATATTTTATATATAAATTTTATGTTATATATAGTATAGTGCCAATTTAGTTTTCTAAAAAAGAGTGTGTGTGTTACATGAATATATATATATATAGAGAGAGAGAGAGAGATGGAAAAAAACAGAAACCAAATATACCCAGTTATTTAAAATTTTAAATCTTAAATAATGAGACTGAGGAATTTAATTTTTTTTGTTTTTATTTTAAAAATAATGTTTTATAGTGAACATATTATTTATATTAACAAAAACAAGCAATAAATTTTATTTTTAAAATATTTTTACTTTTGGACATACCTAATTCTTCCTCTAGCTATGTATTTTAAGACAATATTACAAGAGTTGATTTATATGCAAAAGTGTTATTTCTAATTTTTTACATTATAAGGGATATTTAATAACATATAAAGAACAAATGAATTTTTAAAAATTTGATTAAACATTCTTTATAACATAAAAAATTATAAACAATCTAATAAAGTCAACAATAAGCCAATGCTTAGATAAATTATGGGAACTCTTTCTAAAGTACATTTTCCTTATCTGCAAAATGAGGATAACAATTGAATCAATCAAAGGGTTGCTGTATGTGAACCTTCCTGGCAACATGGGACAGAAATCCTAGAATGAGCTGAGACTCAGCATCAAGGGATTGAGAAAACCTTCTAGACCAAAAGGGGGAAGAGTGAAATGAGACAAAATAAAGTATCAATGGTTGAGAGATTCCAAACAGAGTCGAGAAGTTATCCTGGAGGTTATTCTTATGCATTAAATAGATATCACCTTGTTAGTCAAGATGTAATGGAGAGACTGGAGGGAACTGCCTAAAAATGTAGAGCTGTGTTCCAGTAGCCATGTTTATTGAAGATGATTGTACAATGATATAGCCTTCACAATGTGACTGTGTGATTGTGGAAACCTTGTGTCTGATGCTCTTTTTTATCTATGTTATCAACAGATGAGTAAAACATATGGAATAAAAATAATAATGAGGGAACAAATATTAAAATAAACTTAGATTGAAATGCTAGTGCTCAGTGAAAGGGAGGGGTATGGTATTATGAATTTTTTTCTGTTGTCTTTTTATTTCTTTTTCTGAATTGATGAAAATGTTCTAAGAAATGATCATGATGATGAGTATGCAACTATGTGATGATGTTGTGAATTACTGAATATATATGTAGAATGGAATGATCATATGTTAAGAATGCTTGTGTTTCTTGTCATATATTTTTTTTAATTTTAAAAATTAAAAAAAAAAAGCATGATCCCCGGGTGATTCCTGTACACAATAAAATTTCAGAAGCAAAAATAATAATAATAATAAAAAGGGTTGCTGTACAGATTATATAAAAACTATAATGTAAAGTAAATAACAAACTTAAATGTTAGCTATTATTTTGATGATAATGATCAGTAGACATTCATTATATATATATTATATTGTGCAGGAGTTAAATATGTAAATAACTTTTAATGGAAAGTGCTGATGAGATAATGTTAAGTTAAAAACACCATGGACAAAATGGCCTTCACTATCCGTAAGTGTATAAACCCTGAAAAGGAATATGCCAAGAAGTTAAGAGTGATTACATCTGGGTTAAATAATTCAAGGTGAATATTTTTTCCTTTTTTATTCTTTTAGATAGTTTCCTTAAAACAAAAGCGAACAATTCCATTTAAATTAAACTGAAGGAAATATTTTAAAATATGGAAAGGTTGATTGATTTTAAAAGGTATATTTGACAGTGAATGATTTTTTCATAGACAAGATTCTTGTTGTAGGACATGTATTTGGCATTTCTGATTTTTATAAATTGTTTCCTTAAAGTAAAATACTTAATATTTGGATGTTAGCATTAGATAATCAACTTTATCTGAAATTTTAATGCTGATTAAGATGATTAATGATTTGACAGTATCTTATCTCTCTGTTTTTTTCCTAATCACCAAACAGAGAGGATGCTAAAACAGTGCAAAGCATTTAGTTTGCTGATATTGTCAAATGGAAACAGATTATGGCTAGTTGCTAAAGTTTTTTTGTGTATGTGACTGCTTCTTAGATATTCATCAGGAAATTAAGCTGATGATCCATACAAGTTTGTTATCAAAGTCATCCTCATCTTCAGACTTTATGGCCAGAAATTTTTCAAAAATATTGAAACCTTAAAGAGATATTGCCATTACTAAGTGTTTGTTTCACTTTGATTTTTATTATTATGATAATCTTAGCTCGTTCTTGTTTAAAATTCCTATCCATAATTTTTTAACCTTTTTTTTTTTTGAAATACTTTCTAATTTACGGGACAATTACAAAAATAATACAGATCCCATACTGAGAACTCTGACATATTCCTCCCTATTCCCCCAGATACCCAGATCCACCAATTTTAATATTTTGCCACATTTGCTGTATATAAAATGTGTTCTGTTTGTATCTGTATGGTGGGGGCCACATTTCATTCTTTTTCCATGTGACTATCCTCTTATTGCAACACCATTTGTTGATTTCTTTTTTTTTTTTTGTAAGTGCATAGGCCAGGAATTGAACCTGGATCTCATTCATGACAGGCAAGAATATAATGGGGTTTTTTATAGGGACAATTGGAAAAGAGAAATTTCAGTTTGGAGCTCCTGCATCATTTTGCTATCATAAAGGAAGAGTCTGCCTCAGAACAAAGTCAGTAAAGACAAAAAGCAGAGCCATGAGTTTAAAAAGATGGAGAGAGAGAAAGATTGAGTCCTAATGAGTTTTGAAGCCCTTTGATCTAGTTTTGTCTAAAACCAACTGTACTGTTCATTTATGTGACAATTTATTGTCACATAATAATAAATTGTCACATAATAAATTTCACTTTAGCTTAAGCTAGTTGGTCTTAGTTTTCTTAACAGACCAAAAATAGCTATTAAGGTAAGAAAAACATGGAGGCAGAAATATGGATTAATACTTTTCCAGTTTGAAAATTTTCCCAGAGATGATTTGAAGCTCTTATCTAAATTTCATATTTGCGGTGTGTATCCTCTCTTCTCAAAAAGGGCAGCAGAAAACATATAACATTGCTCCCTAATAATATTTTCTGGTAAATGTTTTGTTACGTCTCAGAATGAAAGGCTACAGTGGGAATCAGGTAATCATGACTTTCTCACAGGAAAACAAAGTCACCTAAACTCTTAAAAATTTCTATTCACTTCACAGTATGTTAACTTTTATTACACATACACACACACCAAGGCACACACACACACTACAGAAGGAAACTAAAATATTCCACAGAGAAATTTAATAGTAAGGGCAAATCCATGTCCTTTTACTGGTCAGTCCTCCTTCAGGTACATTACTTCTAAGGAAAAAAAAAGCCTCATTCCCAATTTCTGTATATTTACCATATAATCCTCCTGCTGGATTTACTTTGGATTTACTTATCAAAGATAGACTCTAAATGTCTTTAACTGAAGCTTTAAAACAAATAGACTTTAGGTGCCCAGGTTTTATTTTGAATTTTAGGGATATGCATGACTCTATTTCTTTTAATTTTAGCAAAGATTATCTCATCTCTCAATATCCACTTTAAGAAAGAATTTTCATACTCTTTCTGACTATAATCAGCTTGCAAATATTGAAGTGGTGTATATAATGTTATTTGAAAATAATGACTTTTCAGGCAATCATTTACCATACTGTTTCTCCCTCACCCCAAATCCCAGGATAATCCCCTTTAAAGGTCTGTTTGACTTTATAGAATTATGATGACATTGAGTGCTTCCAGGGCTTTAAGCCACAGAACTATTTTTCCAGTATTACAATTTATCGGTGATCTTTTAACTACCGTGTCCTCTAAAATACTCAGGATGACAGTCAACATGACTTGTTCTGAAACACCCTCTATTTTGTTGTGGATCGACTACGTTTAGATCTGAGAGACAGATCTCAGACTACGTTTAGATCTGAGAGACAGATCTCAGACTACGTTGTGGATCGACTACGTTTAGATCTGATAATGCTGCACTCACAGATTTCACTTTGTACCATTTACAGTGAGAGATACCAAAGAGATTGGTGGCATTAGACACATATAGCTTAGCTGGTTCTTTGTCACTCTTACCATAACATTTACCCATTTCCCAATGATTGGTACTCCCATACCCAGTTTTGGTAAAGCTGGTTTACAGCTTTGAGTTTGGCGTCAGTTTTTCTCCATGACTCCATGGCCTCTGGTGCCCTTGAATAATGCTGGCATAATTAAGGGACACCAGTGGTATCAGAGAGCCACAAAGCAGGTAGAGGAATGTGTGTAACTCTTAGAAAGTAGCTCTCTGTTAGGCAAGCCCTTATAGAACCATCTCTAAACATTAGCAATTTAATGAGGAAGTAGTTTATTCCAGAGCTAACACACGAGAGATCTTGGCACTAAAGTAATAGGATTTTGATGTGAGAGAGAAAGGAAGTATCATTTTTGAAGCCCAGGGCACTGCTTAAGTCTCTTATGTATGATAGGCAGTCTGGACATCAAGGAAATTTGGATTTCAAGGGAAAAGGAGAGAGCGAAGGCAGAAAAGAGGTAGGAAAGAGCCATGCTCTGGATTCAGAGCAGTTTGTCTCATAGCCTTGCCAAACAATGGCTGTATTTCAGAATTAACCCTTTCAGTGAAAAGGGTAGAGATATTCCTCTTCCAAGTTTGGTACCCCCTCCCCCCCCCCCTTTTTGTTTTTGGTGCATGGTCCAGGAATCGAACACGGGTCTCTGTTGGTGCCCCTTTTGAATATTTTTTCCTTGTGTCACGTCCCAGTTTGCCAGATTCTTATATGTACAGAGCAGTTTCATGCTGAGAGGTATTACAAAGTAGTTCAGTGAATAAAAAGTGAACAAAATGTTTGCAGTTTAGATAAATGCATTTATATTGCTCTAATAAATAAGCACTATAATTCTGTCATTAATTTAAAAGGAACCTATGCCTATAAGACTTTCTAAGAAACAGTCTTCTTTGTAGTGACAGATAAGGATTTCTTTGACTGGTAGTGCTCACTATACCTGTATAGGCACAAAATAATTACAGTTGTCTGATCGGCTAGTGTTACTTGAAAGAAGTAACTGACCAAAAGAAGATAATAATGAAGATAGACTAATTTAATAATTTGTATATCGATTTTGCCCTTTAGTTGCTTGTTATTAACATACAAATTTGCTTACACAGCGTATTCTGAACAGCACATAAACTCTAGTACAATTAAATAAAATAAAACCAGACTCATAAAGTCTCTCTCCACACACTAAAATTTCCCATAATTCAAAATGGAGAAAGAACTCAAGATTCTGAAAACACGCAAGACTGCCTCACCGTGCTATAAAATTTTGAACCACTTCCAATAAAAGGCTTTCTTTAATGTTTAAATATGGATTACTTGCCAAACAGGTCAGCAGAAGGCAGAAAATGCAAGCTTCAGAGGATCTGCCTGCATGTTCAGGCATGCCAAATCCTCCTAAGCTATGTAACACTTACGTCTGCTATGGTTTCAAAGATCAGGGTGAAGATTCTGCAGAAAAAAGTACACTTGAGAATATGTATGCTCAAATCTACTAAAATAAATCCCAGGAATCGTTGCAGCAGTTTATATCATCTTGTCAAAATTGCTCTTGAAGCCCAGGAAATGGGTCATGCCGAAAAGATCCAGGTTAAGTTTTTAAGGATATTGTAGTATTTCTAAAAATATTTCCAAATGGTCATGAGCACTAGGTGGTAACTGATTCATTAATCAATGTAAATGTCTTTCTAAATATTTTTCTAGAGCTCTTTTGTTCAAATTAGTAAAATTCCTTCCTGTATTTAATTATATTTGTAATGAATATCTATAATAAAGACTCACCAGTCAAAATGAATAAATATTAACTTTTATTCCCTTCAAGTATTTTTTTTTAATAAAGCATCAAATTCTCTCTGTTTTTTTTCTCCAAGCCCATTCTTTTCTCTTTCCAAAGCTCAGCATCATCTGGTATGTGTTCCCAGCTGTTTTTGTACTTGTATTATATTTATTTTATGTTCTTCGACATAGTTTTGTGCTATTCCCCATAAATGTCTTGCCCAATTTTTGTTTGTTTAAAATTTATATTTTCTAATTGTATATTGCTAGTATGTAAGTATGGTATCTAATTGTACATTGCTAGTATGTAAGAAGTTTTTTCTCTTGATCTTAAATCAAGTAATCTTCTGAATTCTCTTAATTTTACAAGAAATATGAACTTCTTTTTATTTTTCTAGGAAGGCATTTATATTGTCTACAAACGATAAATTTGTCTTTTCCTTTCTAATCCTTATACCTCCTTTCTCTGTTATTAATCCTTTGGCTAAGAACTTTGGTTCAATGTTGAATAGTAGGATGATTGCAGGCAGCTTTGTCTTACTTCTTATGGAAATGGAAATGCTTCTACAATTTCATCATTCTAGTGTAATATTTGCTGTCAGATTTTGGTAGATTCACTTGAATGGGATAGAGAAGTTGCTTTTACAAAAAATTTTGAGAGTTTTGTTTTATTTCTACTTTATTGAGAGGATCATATGATATTTCTCTGTCAATCTTTTAATGTGGTGTTACAAGTTGATACATTTTTCTTATATTAAAACATCCTTGATCTATTTGCTATATATATGATATATAGCTATATCTATATGTGTATGTATATGTGATATATGTACAGATGGCGATTTTTAGATTTTCTAATTCATTCATTTATTTTTTCACACATATCCATAAGTACTTACTGTATGTCACGTCTTTAAGCAATAGAAGTACAGCATTGAACAAAACAATTTTTTAAAATAATCCTTGCCCTCATAGATTACGTTGAAGGAAGCAGCAACAAGCAAGATTAATAAGGGAAATACAGTATGTTAGATAGTGATCACTGCTAACGAAAAGAACAAAGAGAAAAGAGATGTAAATCTGTGGGAAAGGTTGGAATTTAAACTGGATGGCCAAGGAAGTCTTTGCAAACATTTGAATTTGAGGAAAGGCCTGTAGGAAGTAGGAGGACCTAGCTATGCAGCTATCTGGGTGAAGAACCAGAGGAAACAGAAGTTAAACAACATGGAGGCAAGGACATTTCTGACATTTGATGAATAATTTGGTAATTTTTTTCAGAAAATTGTCCATTTCATAGACATTTTCAAATTTACTGACATAAAATTTACTCATGATGCTTGATTATTTTAAAATATAAAACTATTGTATTTACAATAGCAATATCTCTGTTATTGCTTTTTTTGGTCACTTTTTATTTTGATCAGTCTTCCTGGATGTTTGTCTATTTTGTTATTTTTCTCTATATTGTTATTGTTGAATATTCTCTGTATATTGAAGTTGATAATTTATACCCACCTCTCAAGTGTGCAAAAAAATCACTCCATACTTTTTCTCTATCCCATGTGACACTCTCCCTCAGACCCTCATAGAGGGTACAAATAAACTTCTGGATCTCTTACATGTCAAACAAGAGCTGATGAAAATTAGGGGCCCACTGTTTGCCTAAACATACCATGGTGCCGTTTTGACTACTGTAACTGAGTGCTGTTGGCATGAAGGAATTCTGTAAAGTGCCCTCCTTAGTGATTCCAAAAGGGCACATGATGCTTTTTTTTTTTTGCAATTGCTCTAATCCCCCACCCCCAGCTACCTCCCAAGCCCATAAACTTGGTTTGTACAGGAGTTGCAGTGAAAATTTAAATAATCCTCAATATAATGGAGACTAGAGATTGGGACCAAATCTGCCAGGGCGAAAGCTGTGCTGCCTTGAAGCAACATCCTTGCTTCTGTCAAGACAAGGCATCATAAATTACAGGCGCCTCAGGAGTAGAAGTAGTAAGGACCAAGGACAATGTGTAAGGTAAGTGGAATGAGATGTTTCAAACAGAGGATCTCATGTAGAGCATACGCCTACATACTTAATGCCATTAGGATGTGTAAAGTTCCTTTGCATCCAGACACATCTTAGGAAGGAAGAAATCAGAAAGGAGGGAGAAATTTTAGATTTCTAAAATGGGGACTTAAGCAATTCACACATCTAAATCCCATAGATAATGTATTCATTCTTGCTTTTGGTGGAAGATTGTCTCTTGTCAAACCCTACCTTCCCAACAATGGCAACTGATTATGGATGATGCTACTCTAGCCACCCAACCCTGACAATTAGCACCATTGAAAAACTTCTGAATTTGAGTCTTTAACTTAGGAATTTCTGTCTGAATGCCCATAGCTTTAAGGTGCTTGCAAGTATCACAGAAGTAGCATCATATTTTACTAATAGTCATCATTTAAATGAGTGGAATGCTGTGTAGTGCAGTTTAGTAACAATGCCTGAGTTTGAATCCAGGCTCCATTATACAGCATTTGTCATCTTGGACACATTACTTAACTTCTCTTCACCTTAGTCTCCTCACCCATAAAATGAAAATAGTCATAATACCTACTTCATAGATGACTTTGATGAGTAAATGAGACAATCTTATAAGTTAATGGCACTTAAGGAGCACTCACAATCACAATTCCAATCACAATTATAATTAGGATGATTATTAGTATGTCTTTATGCCTAGTACAAATATATATTTGTTTTGTCTACCCTCCCAGCAGCCTTGGGTGGTGACATTATTACCTAGGAATAGTGGAGCTATGTTCAGGTCCTGTGACTCTACCATCCTCTTAATCACCATCCCTCTGTGATTGGAGGTTCAGTAGAAATCCAAATACGTAGTTCGGAGATCCTAACATCATTTTAATATATCAGGTATCCAAAAGTGAAAAAAAAATTAGAAAGCTTTGTGACATTTCTAAAATTGTCACCCATGTTGCAGATATTTAGACCACTCAATCCAAATTGCAGTCTACAAGACATCCTTCAGCCTTCCCTGAAAACACTTCAAGAACTTCATGCTTTTTTCCCTTTTCATTAAAAGACAAACATTACTGAAACATTTAATCTTTGAAAAAAGGTGTTCTTTGGCATTGAGCTCTGTAGCATGAGGATATTTTTTTGAACATCAAACAGTTATTATATCTAATTATGCTGGTGTTGCTCAAATGAAAGTAGACATGAAGTTTTTAAATTGTGAAACCCAGCCAAGAACCATGAGACTCATTAAGTTTAGTGGACATCAGTATCAAAGGGGAAGATTTTTTTCAGCTAGTCCTTAACCTGAATGTTGATCTCTTCTAAAAGGAAAATAATAAGCAAGTTTGAGGACCGGAGAGGGAAAGAGAAAGAAAAAGAACAGAGAATTATGGTTGTTTGGTATTTGCAGAACGTGCATTGACAAAACAAACCCCTCCTAGTGCCATCATTTTATGACTAGCAAATTAGAAGCAGCACTAATTAGAGATGTAATACAACACTGATAAAGATTATGTGCTTATGTTTAAGGCTTAGTTTTAAAGTAAACTTAAATTAGAACCTAGAACTATCTTATTAAATATAAGCTGTATGTTTGTCTATTTACTGAAACTGAGAATTTTAGTAGGGACTTTTTCCCCCTTTTATCTTTCAGAATAAAGCAGACATCATCTATGGAGATGTGATCTTATTTTCTACATAGCATTCTTCATCTAAATAAAATAAGAAAAGCAATAAATCATGTCATGCATATCATGGTTCATTAGACTATTTATATGAATATGTGATGAATAACAAGTATTTGAACTTTTAAATAAAATTTAAAGTGCCAAGCAAAATAATTCAAGAGAAAAAAAAATACATGCTTAAAGTTTGAATACTGAACAACTGCATTAATATAAATAATTGCATGTATGTCCAGATTCAAGGAATAACCTGTTCCAGTAGAAACTGAGGCACTCCAAACAGAATCACCATGCAAAAAAGAAAGGACTAATAATGAAGAGAATCTAGACAGGGCAAAGGTAAAGACTTCCCCTTTAGTTCCCCTAGCTCAGGATTCACCTATCTCTTCACAATGAAAGATTAAAATGAATACCAAAAGCATTCCATATATTATTTGTTGTCTGTTGTGTTAAGAATGGCTACTTATAATTGAGTAACCCTATACAAGATAGAATTTATCCTTTCATCTATAAAGTCCCAAGTAAAAGACCATGTTAGACATTATTAATGGAACCAGGGAGGGAATTAAACTGATATTTGCAGAGTAAGACTGTTACCCTTGCAGCCTTTCTCAATCTGAAAAATGAGAGAGAGGAGACAGCGCTCCTAATGCCCTAAAGCATCCATTGTATGTAATGAATTCGCTTCTTTCCTTTGCATCTAGAATGGTGCTACTTACGTACCATCCTTGGAGAAGTGAGAATATAGTCATTCAATTAATATTTTGGTAGAATCTAAGTTCCTGTGGAATCTGCATTGAGAAAGCTACCTAAAAGCACATTTTCAAGAGGACTTGTCATATCCAGATATGTCACAGATTTCGCTAGTGTATTGCAATGTGTTAAGCAGTTGTTTATTAGCACTGAGACTTCACCTAATATGATTAGAATAGCCTCGAAAGTACTTCCTTTGCAGCTTTACAGGCATGGGTTCAAATTCTGGCTCAGCCACCACCAAGCTTTCTGACTTCCGGAAATTTGCATTTCCCTGTCTGTGACCTGTGGATAGTAATAATGTCTACCTTGCAGGGTAACAGCAAGGACTTCATGAGACAATGCACAGCCCTCAGCATACAGTGAATGCTCAACAAATGCTATTATTAACCACTGAATGTGGCAATTCTGGGTGCCCCACTGCCGAGCTTTCCTCTTGGGGAGACTTGAGAACAGCACAGAACCATTAGCCCTGCCTCCTACTGAGCCATCTGGCATTGATTTTTTTCAGCTGCACATCCTGGGGACTCACTAGGGCCATAAAATAAAGGAAGCAATAATTCTACTGTGACCACTCAACTGCTAAAACTAAGGGACCTGGAATTTTACACCCTCTAGGATAACACACAGAAAGCCTTGTAATAGAGTACACTGTAGCCGGTTTAAAGACTGTTAGCTAAGGGGGAGGGGGTATTTTGTATGCCAGAGGGCTTTTACATTATCCATTAGCATTTTGGTCTCTTTGAGTTCTTGTCATAACCAGTGGTGATGTTTTATGAAATAATTAACCCCAAGTAGCTTTTGCCGCAATAAAATAATATGCTGTTGAAGGCTTGCTCATTTTCTGCATGTATTTTACTGCTCTGTAAGACATAGGGAGAGAGAATATGAGAGAGGAAAACATGAGAAGAAGCAGAGAGAAGATGTGCAAAGAGAAGAGGAAGAAGTATATATTGATCTTACTCCTTTTCACTTCAAGTAAATATATCTTTTAAGTGTCTTTTTCAGAAAACAACAACAACAACAAAAGGCCAAGTGTTAGTCTCTTTTTTTTCAATTTAAAAACCTGTACTACTTTTTCTAGTTGTAAAGTAATACATAGTCATTGTGGAAAATATAAGAAGCATACCAAAGAAAAATTTTAAATCCCCCATAATATTAATAGCAGTTTTAACCAGACATAAACATATGTAATATTTTGTGCCATTTTTTTCCAATATATTTTCCACATATGTATGTATGTATGTATGTGAGGGTCATATTGAATATATAATTTTATATCTTGCTGTTTTTTTAATTGTTGCTATTAGGTGCATGTCTCCATATCATTAAAAAATGTTTTAAAATAAAATTTAATCAAGGCATCATACCATATGCAAAAGTGAACTCCAAATGGATCAGAGCTCTAAATGCTAACAATGAGCTTATACAATGCTAGAGGAAAACATGAGTGAATTTCTCTACAGCCTGGGTGGAGGGAACACTTTCCCAATATGATTTACAATTCAGAGGCAATAAAAAAGATGGATACATTTAAGTACATAAAAATAAAATACTTTTTTCATGGCAGAAAACGCCATTAGCAAAATCAAAGGACAGACAATAAATTGAGAAAATATTTGCAGAATATCATAAAGAACTTTTTAAAGACTCAAGAAAAAAGACCAAAAATCCTATTGAGAAATGGACTTATCAGCAGTTTATTTCAAAAGATATAAAAACGGGCCTTAAACATAAAAGAGATGCACAATTTTATTCATAATAGGAGAAATACAAATGGAAAAGATACCAAGATACTATATCTAATCCGTTAGATTGGCAAAAGTTTAAAAATAAACTTTTATCTGAGGGAAAACAATGCTATTATACAATTTGGTGGGAATGCAAATTGGTACAACCCCTTTGAGGGGGATATGACAACAAAGATGAGGAAAATCCTTAGAATTGAATGCAAACAGAAACAGACGAACCCATTGTATTTCAAGGAATAACATAACCACATTCAAAGGGGTATTGGTGAAATACCAAGTTACTTTCAAATAATACATTTTAATATATACTATGTTAGGCATAAATCTAAGATGGTACCCAAGATTTCCACTTCCTGATGAACAATCAGTCCCCTCTCCTTGAATATGGGCAGGACCTATGCATGTGATAATCTCTCCCTTATTAGGGTATATGAGCAAGGTGATGGGTCAGTCACTCTTGCCGTTATGTTGTATGAGTCCATCTTAGCCTACTAGGAGGGGTTCTGCTGGCTTTGAAGGGGCAAACTCCCACGTTGTTGTGAGGGCCATGCATTAGGAAATAGTGGGTGGCTTCTAGTGGAGCAAAAATGCATAATCTAAATGTAGTCATAAGGAAACATTGGACCACCCCAAACGGAGAGACATTCAATAAAATAATTGGTCTGCATTCTTCAGAAATATCAATGTCATAAAAAACAAATAAAAGCTGAAGGGCACTTCCGGATGAAAAAAAGTCTAAAGAGATGTGATAGCTAAATGCAATAGGTGATCATAGACTAGGAGGACCGTAAACTGTGGAGGTAAAGAAAAGGCTATAAAAAATTCTTGGGACAATTGACATCATTGCTATTTAGATAACAGTATTTTATCAATATTAAGTTTTCTGAACTTGATAACCATACTGCCGTTACATAAAAGCATAGCACTGGTTTTAGGAAAGATATTCTGAAGTATAAATGAGTAAGGAAACATGAAAAATGCTACCTACTTTCAAATGCTTATGGGGGCAAATTACTTTATGCACAGACACATACACACAAAATAATAAAGCAAATTGGACAAAATGTTAAAACTTTATATTCCTTCCACCATTATGCCGCACCCTTAATATCCATTTCAACACACATTCCCCTGATTTTTGTTCATATAGATTGGAAAATTTATGCAGTTCTTTTGCACTATAGCATACCTCCTTGTTCTATTTTGCTAGCTGCCGGAATGCAATATATCAGAAGTAGAACAGTTTTTAAAAAGGGGAGTTTAATAAATTGCTAGTTTACAGTTCTAAGGCCAAGAAAATGTCCCAATTCAAGCAAGTCTATAGAAATGTCCAATTAAAGGCATCAGAGAAAGACACCTTGGTTCAAGAAGACTGATGAAGTTCAGAGTTTCTCTCTCAAGTGACAAGACACATGGCGAACATAGTCAGGGCTTCTCTCTCAGCTGGAAGGTTACATGGCAAACACGGCATCATCTGCTAGCTTTCTCTCCTGGCTTCTTGTTTCATGAAGCTCTCTTGGAGGTGTTTTCCTTCTTCATCTCCAAAGGTCGCTGGCTGGTGGACTCTGCTTCGTGGTGCTACAGCATTCTCTGCTCTCTCTGAATCTCTCACTTTCTCCAAAATGTTTCCTCTTTTATAGGATTCCAGTAAACTAATCAAGACCCACCCAAATGGGTGGAGACACAGCTCCACCTAATCCAGTTTAACAACTGCTCTTGATTGAGTCACATCTCCAGGGAGGTGATCTAATTACCAATTCAACCATACTGTACTGAATAGGGATTAGAAGAAACGGCTACCTTTACAAAATAGGATTAGGATTAATACATGGCTTTTCTAGGGTGCATACATCCTTTCAAACCAGCACACTCCTCATGGATCATACATTATATCTCACCTTTTGGGGCCTGTTGGGACTTTAATCTAGTTACAGGTCTTGAAGAAAACAGGGGTGTTGGGGGTGGGTCATGAAAAGAAATAAAAGTGTCTTTCAAGCCAATTACCTCAAGGCATTCTGTTGCAGTTTCTTCTGGTGAAACAGGATTAGTCACTCCAGACAGAGGAGTGAGGGCTGTTTCCCCAGGGAAGGTGGTTACAGGTTTAGTAGGTGCTGAAGGGTTAACCTTCCTTAGGTGGAGGTTATGGCAAACAGGAAGCTGTTTCCTCAAGGCAGGCTGGAGATTGGGTAGCTCTTTCCTGAGGACAGTCCACTACAGGACTATGTGATAAAGGCTTAGCACATTCCAGGGATTCCATGTCCCCATTGCCATCATTATCAAGCCATATGTCCCCATCCCAAGTTTCAAGATTGCATTCTTTTCCCATCAAAGCCCTTACTTTAACAGCAGACACCCTGCAATGTTGTAAATCTGCAACTCGTACAATGAGTCTCTGTGTCAGTTTTTCAGAGATCTCAAGTCTGTGACCACGGGAAATAAGATTTTCTTTCAGGGCACACATGAAAACTTTTACCTCCTTTATCCAGTGATTTAGTTGCAAATTTTGAAGCCTTCAGCTCATCCCTTTCCCTCATAACCGAATCCATTGTGTCTAGCAACAACCAGTCAACATCATTATACCTATTAATTCGACAAAATTTCATATAAGTGTCAAAACACTCTCACCCAGTGCCTTGCCTTATATAAATATACAATTAGCAGAATCAAATGGTGATATTTTGCATGTCTCTCTTGCCAACTGAGCCCATGGACTGTCAGTGCCATCTTGATTATTGGAAACCAAGTCATTAGTGCCCTTGAGTCTAATCAGAGTAGAAAACCAATTGTAAAAATGCATTTTTAAGAATCTGTTTCTCAAGAAACACTCCTGATACCATGCTGTATTAGTCATGGTTCTCTGGAGCTGGCAGCTCCAATGAAGGGTCTCAATGAACTCCACAGGAGATGCTTGCTGACTGAAAAAGCAGTGAAAAAAGTCTCTTTTCTTCTTTTAAAGTCACCAAGTGATTGTTTCATCTTATTTTGCAGGGGACACGCCCTTAGTCGATGGTAGATGTAGTCAGCCACACCAGCAGTCAAGCAGACTGATGATTTAATAAATCAGCCTTCCAGTTTATCAACCAACCACAAAATACCTTTGCAGTAATGGTTAGGACAGTGTTTGCCTGACCAGACAACTGGGCATCAACACCTGACCAAGTTGACAACAGAACCTAACCATCAGAGGAGGCAAGTCTCCTAATGTCAAGACCCGCAGTCACAGCTCGGAATTGATGGACAGAGAGAACTTCAGATGAGAGAAACAGACCATTATCTGGGCCATCCTGTGGTTAAGCAACTAGACACCATATCCTAGTCAAGTACACACATGAAATTAGCCATCAAACATCTAATATGTCACTTGAGAGACAGTGGCAGATGAGGAAGCCAAGCAAAGACTGGGACCACTGTGGTCCTAATTCACTTTAACATACTGTAGTGCTTCTTTCTGCTCAAAATGACAATTTTCACCATAGCCACAAAAGTCTAACTCTGGAAGAAGTTGTAGCGCCTTTTCTCAATTTTTATTTGAATAATGGAATAGTATCTAAAAGATTTATTGTATAACATTATTTGATGTTGTGATGGTTAATTTCATGTGTCAAGATAGGACATATTGGAGCCACAAAAGTCTAACTCTGGAAGAAGTTGTAGCGCCTTTTCTCAATTTTTATTTGAATAATGGAATAGTATCTAAAAGATTTATTGTATAACATTATTTGATGTTGTGATGGTTAATTTCATGTGTCAAGATAGGACATATTGGCTAGGATATAGTGTCAGGCAAGCACTGGCCTGGTTGTTGTGTGAGAATATTTCAAGGATTTAAATCATTAGCCAGTTGAGAGCACCTATGGCTGATTACATCTAGTATCAACAAAGAGATGGCCTTTGGCAATGAGAGAAGTCTCCTAATTAAACCAGTTGAATGCCTTAAGGGAAAAACTGATTATTTCAACAGTCAGAAAGAATAAGTTCTATTTCTACTCCAGACAATCAGTGTCACCTTCATCAGATTTCCCAACTTGCAAATTCTCCTGGGGAATACTATGTCACCTTCATTGAGTTTCCAACTTGTGACCTGCCCTACAGATTCAGATTTCCCAATCCAACAGTGGTGTGAGTCAATTTCTCATTTCTATTGTAAATCTCTCAATATCTATCCAGCTATCTATCCTGTTGGTTTTATTTCTCTGGAATATCTTAACTAATATAGATGTGTTAATAGGTATAAACACAGACCCTTACAACCTCCTGAAAGATATCTCTAAATGAGCTCCCTTTTCTGTTTTCATCTGTCTTAGATTACCATCATGTTGCAAATAAGATTGATTTTTTATAATAACAACAGCAGCAGCATTTGTTGAGCATTCACTATGTCCCAGGTGCTGTACTACATGCTTTACAATAATTATTTTTCTTTATCCCCCCAACATCTTCATGAAATATGTATTATTATTATGTCCATATTACTATGAAAAAGATGAACCTCAGAGCAATTAAATAACTTTTCCAGAGTTACAAACTTATAACACAGTGAGAAGCCAGAAAGGATTCCCAGGTGAGGAAAAGCTACCAGTGTTGATGAAATTGAGGTAATTTTGTCTCTAAGGTCCTATGATGTTGTCTTAGGTTGGACTTTTGAGAATGTAAGATTGAGGCAAGGAGTTTATGGTGCTTCAACTTCATTAGAGAATGTCATTACAAATGTGAGGGTCAAAGGAAGTGAAACAGAGAGTCAGTATAGGAATACATTATTAAGTTGTTAACTGCTGAGACTGATAGCTCAAATCCAAAGGTCTGACTTTCAACAAGTGTTATAAAGTGTATCTTGAAGCAGTCCATCTAGAAAGAGAAAAGAGGGAGAAGGTTATCTATTACCTCTTTCTCCTTTTGCCAAAAGTTTGCCTCATGAGGCATTAACTTTTTTGCACTCAGGGGTTTCTCATAAGTGGGACACAAGCAGAAACCTGTGGCATTCTGTATCTTGGCATCAACAAGGAATCCCTGGTTGTGTTAGTTAGATTCAGTTGTCAACTTGGCCAGGTGAGCATACCTAGTCTTGTTGCTGCGGACATAAGTCAGCGATAGGTGAACCTCATCTGTTGCCAGTTACATCTGCAGTCAGCTAGGAGGCGTGTCTGCTGCAATGAGTGATGTTTGACTTAATTGGCTGGTGCTTAAATGAGAGATTGCAACTGTAGCACTGCTAAGCAGCTCAGCATTCCTCATCTCAGCACTAGCAGCTCAGCCCAGGCCTTTGGAGATGCAGAAAGAAGTCACCCCAGGGAAAGTTGTTGGAACCCGGGGGCCTGGAGAGAAGACCAGCAGAGACCATCCTGTGCCTTCCACATAAGAAAGAACCTCAGTGGAAAGTTAGCTGCCTTTCCTCTGAAGAACCAACAAAATAAATCTCCTTTTATTAAAAGCCAATCCATCTCTGGTGTGTTGCATTCCGGCAGCTAGCAAATTAGAACACTGGTGTAGTAGGCAAGAGGTACGTGGTGCAGCTTAAGGTGAGGTACCATCAGGATATGCCTAAATGAAGTCAGCAGGAGCCCACATAGAATTGATAACTTACGTGGTGTTGAAACAAGAGCTAGGGAATGTTGAGAGGATCTGAAGTGGTGCCTCAGACATGTCTGGAAAAATATGTGTTCTTTTCTGCAGGATGGAAGGAAGCAACTCTGTTTTGGAATGTTGCAAGTGTTTGGAATGTCTCTTAATGAGTAAGGTACAGAAAACTACTTTGGAGTCCCAGGTAGGCATCAAAATAATTTCTTATGCCCTGAGTCTTGAAAGTAAAGTCTTCAGGGACCTTGGGCAACCAGCAGTTTTAAACCACAAAAAGAATGAAGAGTATAGGGAAGGAATCTGGAAATGTCCACTTAGTAATTCTTCCAAGAAAGTTAACCATCAGTTCCTGAAGGATCCTAGGAAGTGGAGCTGGAGGTGCAACCAGCTGTAGTGTGGTTTCATCTGGTTGAACTATTTGGGTTAAGATCATTCAATTGCATAGAATGTCATTGCATATCTCTTTTCAAACCTGGAATTTTTTTTTTTTTGCATGGGCAGGCACTAGGAAGCGAACCCAGGTCTTCAGCATAACGAGAGAACTCTGCCTGCGGAGCCACCATGGCCCGCCTGTATATCTCTTTTTTGGAAGAGTAAAGCTCCCTAACCTCGAGTCTGGTGAAATGATGTTCAGTGGCTCCAGAACACAAAATCCCTCTTGGGGTTTTAGACTCAACAATAAGATAGTATTAGCAATAAGCCCACAAACTACTGATTTCTGTAGCAGTTAAAATTACTTTCAGTTAAAATTAAAATGCAGGGCTTTAGTTAAAATTATCGATAAAAGCCCTTGTTAGCTACCTCTCCAGAAGGCTGAGCCATTCCCTGTAGTTCTAAGGAAAGTGGTTCTAAGGACCTTGATAAAGAAGGGACTTCTGATTGTTCTAACAATCTGGAACATCTGATTGTGCCCTAACTACAATGGCAGCTGGGAAAGTATCAGTCATTTTCAACTATTTATGGTGGGTGGTAATCTCTGCCTCATAAAGTGGAAGAAGTCCCTATACCTAAGAGGTTTAAGATTCTGACTGACCAAAACATGTGTCAGATGTCCACTTCAGTTCCATCTTTGCCCCAACTCCCTTTCTTGTTGACTGATTCTTTGCCCAGTACAAATGCTCCCCTTGTAGCTAGGTCTCTAATATTTACTGCTAGCCCTCCTTGATGGTTAGCAAAATCAGAAGAACAAAATCATACCAGGTATGTATAGCCTTTTAGGTTTACCCAACACTCCCTGCCTGGCCTTCCTTGCTTTGGTTGTCCAACAGCTGCCCAACCCTAGAATGTGATGTTCTGCGGACAAATCTGCAGACAAACCTGCCACATGGAATCTTAAAACTGGAGCCACTGTTAGAAACAGTCACCTTACACAGAGCAGTCTAACTCTGGCCTAGTATAATACTGATTTTACTGTTATACTTGAGTTATGGCTCTTACTCTCATATTAACCAGCTATGTATGTTGCCTTGAAAAAAATGATTTAACTATTTTATATTTGGCTTCCTAAATTGTTTTAAAAGAGAGAGAGAGAGAAGGAAAAGAAATGGTCATTTGATTTAGGATGTGGTGGTTTGGAGCTATACATACCTCCAGAAAAACACGTTCTTAAACTTAATCTATTCTTGTGAGTGTGAATTCATGGTAAGTAGGACCTTTTGATGAGGTTATTTCAGTTAAGGCATGGCCCAATTCAATCAGGTAGGGTCTTAATCCTATTACTGGAATCCTTCATAAGTGAAATGAAATTCAAACAGAGAAAGCTGTGGATGCAAGAAGCTGAAATCAGCAGAACCCAGAAGAGAATGGAGAGGCCAGGAAAGACCACTATGTACATTGCCATGTGACAGAGGAACCCAGCACAAAGGATCACTGGCAGCCAGCCCCAGAATGATAGTCTTCAGGAAGAAATCATCACCTTGATGACACCATGATCTGTACTTTTCCAAGCCCTAAAACTGTGAGCTAATAAATTCCAGTTGTTGGTATCTTACCTTCTTCATCTCTGTCTTTTCAAAAGTGCCCACTTGTTCTCTTACATTTTCTACTGCTTGCTCTTTGGGCTGTGCCCTTGAATTCTTTCTCATGGCCTGGCCAAGAACCTGGAAGCCAAAATCCAGCAACATATTTTGACAAGCCAGACAGGAGACACTTCTCTCTGACCATCTGGACTGGTAAGTCATGGCTATTGGCTGGGAAGCTTGGCTGTGTGCTTTTTCTTTTGCTTCTTGCTTGTCTCTCTATCCTGCTGTTCCACTCTAATTCTCTCCCTCTCTCCCTCTCTCTCACCCTCTCTCTCTTACTCTCTCTCTTGTTCTCACTCTCCCTTACTCTCACTCTCCCACTTTCTCTCCTCAGCTTTCCGAGAATTCCCCACTCACTTGGCTTCTCTGTCTCTAGGAATCTAGAGGCACTGATCCAGGGGAGTGGAAGCCATATCAAGTCCCCCTGTCTGTTTGTCTGTCTCTCTTTCTCCTCAGTTCTCTGAGACTTCCCCACACTCTCTCTTTTCCTCCCCTCTGAGGAGCCAGACTCTTCCTCCTGCTAAATCTGTTCCTCTTTTTACCTCTTCAACAGAGGTCCTCTCCCTTGCCTCTGTGAGAATCTTCTTTCTCCTCTTTCTGGTTTCTGAGATATTCCATCTTTTGTAACAAGATGCTGGGCTAAGGATTCTTGTGCCAAACAAGGTGATGCCTTTAACATTCTAGGGATTCACATCTGGTTTAGGCCCATGGAAATTGGGTATTTTCCAATGAGAATGTCTCCTTTCTAGACCTTCATTGTTTAGTCTCTTTTGGAGCCCATTTCAGCCGAATATAAAGCTTCTCTTCTATAGTATGCTATTTTTTAGCCCTCAGGAGTGTTGTCCTAGACTTCTCTCAAGTGGGGTCAGCATCCACACCTTGAGAGCATAGGTCTAGATGTATCTTGGGCAGGAACATCTCAGGGACACCCAACTACTCATCTTGGAGTTGCCTGGTGACTTTACTCCCCATGTTCCCAAAAGATTGAGCTGGCAGAAAGGAAGGACTCCTCAAGAGTACTGTCCTGGAGTTCTTCCAGACAAGAGTTGGGTTAGTGTCCCTGACCTGTGTTTGGGAACCCCCCCCCCAAAGCATAGATCCAGACATCTCTCAGGAATGTATGAGGTTTGAATCCCCAAATCCTCAAGAACATTGTCCTGGAATTCTTCCAAGTAAGGCCCAGAATTCCCCCAAAGTGTAGATCCATACATTTCTCAGGAAACATGCCATAGGGCTGCCTGGTGACTATACTCCCTGTATTAGTTACGGTTCTCTAGAGAAACAGAATCAACAGGAAACACTCACAAATATAAAATTTATAAAAGTGTCTCAAGTAACCATGGGAATGCAGGCTGTGAAGCTGATGATTCCAATGGAGGGTCTGGGTGAACTCCACAGAAGAGGCTTGCCGGCCGAAGCAGGAAGAGAGCCTGTCTCTTCTGAATCCTCCTTAAAAGGCTTCCAGTGATTAGATTAAGCATCACTCATTGCTGAAGACATACCCCTTGGCTGATTAAAAATGGAATCAGCTATGGATACAGGTGACATGATCATGATTTAATTTTGTGAAATGTCCTCATTGCAACAGAGAGGCCAGCCCTTGCCCAACCAGAATACAGGTACTACCACTTGGTCAAGTTGACAAATGAACCTGACCATGACAGTCCACCCCTTGTCAACTTGGCAGCTATACATATCACCTTAAACCATGCCTAATTTCTAAATAAAAAACAATAAAACCCACATTATTTTCTCTCACCTAACAATACTCAACTGTCCTGCATATAACTGGAAACACATTAAATCTCTCCTTGTGTTTCCAGTTCAAGTCCTTGGGTAATATTCATTCTTAAACTTGACATCTTACAACTTAAAATAGTATAACATGAACAAAAATAGTATTATAGTCCTCATTTCTGTAACTGATCATGTGGTCGTAGTTCATATTTATCACTACCTTCTTCCACTATCCGTTCCATGTTCCCTTTACCCTCAGCAAGCACTTCTGCTGGCCATAGTTCTTTGCCTGGTGGGGTAACCCAAACCTTCATTCCTGAAGTTTCAGAGCCATTGGTAGTCCTTACTGGATTGGGTTGTTGCAGTTTTCCATTGATTTTAATCACAGGGCATGGTAGTACTAAAAGACACCCTAGGGGATCGCCTATATTCCAAGAAAACTCTTCTTTACCTCCATTGTGTATTTGCAATCCTATTTTCCCCTGATAGTCAGGGTCAATCACCACAAACAATAATGTAATCCCCTTCTTGGCTTGTTGATCCAGGGGCATGAGTAGCCCAAAGTGACCTGGTGGCAGTGTTAGATTCCAGTTCAGTGGAATCATTGTTGTTTCTTCTGGTGGAAGCACTCCCCCTTTTGGAACTAAAACCTGTAGACCAGAAGAGCTCAGGGTCACAGAGACAGAAAGCAAAAATTTTCCTAGTGGATCACTGGGGGTAATAGTGAGTGGTACCACTCCCATTTCCACCTCTTGGTTCCTGGACCCATGGATCCTGGCTATGGGAGAAATAACACCATATAGCAGATACTGATTCAGAGCATATGCAGCTTCCTGGAGAACATTACCCCAGCCCTTCAAGGTATTGCCACCTAGTTGGCACTGTAATTGAGTTTTCAAAAGGCCATTCCACCATTCTATCAATCCAGCTGCTTCTCGATGATGGGGAACATGGTAAGACCAGAGAATTCCATGAGCATGTGCCCATTCCCGCACTTCATTTGCTGTGAAGTGTGTTCCTTGATCAGAAGCAATGCTGTGTGGAATACCATGACGATGGATAAGGCATTCTGTAAGCCCAAAGATGGTAGTTTTGGCAGAAGCATTGCATGCAGGGAAAGCAAACCCATATCCAGAGTATGTGTCTATTCCAGTTAGAGAAAATCGCTGCCCCTTCCATGAAGGGAGTGGTCCAGTGTAATCAACCTGCCACCAAGTAGCTGGCTGGACACCTCGGGGAATGGTGCCGTTATCAGGGGCTGAGTGTGGGTCTCTGCTGCTGGCAGATTGGGCACTCAGCAGTGGCTGTAGCCAGGTCAGCCTTGGTGAGTGGAAGTCCATGTTGCTGAGCCCATGCATAACCTCCATCCCTACCACCATGACCACTTTGTTCATGAGCCCATTGGGCAATGACAGGAGTTGCTGGGGAAAGAGGCTGACTGGTATCCACAGAATAGGTCATCTTATCCACTTGATTATTAAAACCTTCCTCAGCTGAAGTCACCCTCTGGTGTGCATTCACATGGGACACAAATATCTTCATGTTTTTAGCCCACTCAGAAAGGTCTATCCACATAATTCTTCCTCAGACCTCTTTGTCACCAATTTTCCAGTTATGGTCTTTCAAAGTCCCTGACCATCCAGCCAAGCCATTAACAACAGCCCTTGAGTCAGTATACAAATGCACCACTGGTCAGTTCTCCTACCAAGCAAATGAACAACCAGGTGCACTACTCGAATTTCTGCCCACTGGGAGGGTTTCCCCTCACCACTGTCCTTCAAGGACACCTCAGAAAGGGCTTGGAGTGCTGCAGCTATCCACTTTCGGGTGGTACCTGCATATTGTGCTGAACCGTCTGTAAACCAGGCCCGAGTTTTCTCTTCCTCAGTCAATTCACTGTAAGGAACTCCCCACGAGGCCATAGCTCTGGTCTGAGAAAGAGAAGGTAATGTGGCAGGAGTGGAGACCATGGGCATTTGGGCCACTTCCTCATGTAACTTACTTGTGCCTTCAGAACCTGCTCTGGCCCTATCTTGTATATACCATTTCCATTTTACAATAGAGTGCTGCTGTGAACGCCCAACTTTATGGCTCGGTGGGTCAGACAACACCCAACTCATGATAGGCAACTCAGGTATCATGGTAACTTAGTGGCCCATGGTTAAGCATTCAGTCTCTACTAAGGCCTAGTAGCAGGCCAAAAGCTGTTTCTCAAAAGGAGAGTAGTTATCTGCAGCAGATGGTAAGGTTTTGCTCAAAAATCCTTTAAAAGTCTGTGTTGTTGTTCTCCTCTACGGGCCTGCCAAAGATTCCAAACAGCATCTCCTTTTGCCATTGATACTTCCAGCACCATTGGATCTGCTGGATCATATGGCCCAAGTGGCAGAGCAGCTTGTACAGCAGCCTTTACCTGTCGCAGAACCTCCTCTTGTTCAGGTCCCCACTCAAAATTAGCAGCTTTTCTGGTCACTCAATAAATGGGCAGGAATAGCACACCCAAATGAGGAATATGTTGTAGCCAAAATCCAAAGAGAGACCAACTAGGCATTGTGCCTCTTTTCTTGGTTGTAGGAGGGGCCAGATGCAGCAACTTATCCTTCACCTTAGAAGGGTTATCTCAACATACCCCATACCACTGGACACCTAGAAATTTAACTGAGGTGTAAGGCTCCTGTATTTTTGTTAGATTTATCTCCCATCCTCTAACACACAAATGCCTTACCAGTAAGTGTAGAGTAGTTGCTACTTCTTGCTCGCTAGGTCCAATCAACATGATATCATCAATATAGTGGACCAGTGTGATGTCTTGTGGGAGGGAGAAATGATCAGGTTCTCTGCGGACAACATTATGACATAGGGCTGGAGAGTTGATATACCCCTGAGGTAGGACAGTGAAAGTATATTGCTGACCTTACCAGCTGAAACAAACTGTTTCTGGTGGTCCTTACTAACAGCTATTGAGAAAAAAAGCATTTGTCAGATCAAAACCTGCATACTAGGTACCAGAGGAAGTATTGATTTGCTCAAGCAATGATACTACATCCGGAACAGCAGCTGCAATTGGAGTTACCACCTGGTTGAGCTTACAGTAATGCACTGTCAACCTCTAAGACCCATCTGTTTTCTGCACAGGCCAAATAGGAGAGCTAAATGGGGATGTAGTGAGAATCACCATCCCTGCATCCTTCAGGTCCTTAAGAGTGATAGTAATCTCTTCAATCCCTCCAGGAATCTGGTTTTCCTTCTGATTTACTATTTTGCTAGGTAGGGGCAGTTCTAGTGGCTTCCACTTGGCCTTTCCCACCATAATAGCCCCCACTGCACAAATTAGCCAATGTGGGGATTCTGCCAGTTGCTTAGTATGTCTATTCCAATTATACATTCTGAAACTGAGGAAATAACTATAGTTGGCCCCTGGACCCACTGTCCTAAAACTCAGACCTGAGCTAAAACTCCATTAATCACCTGACCTCTATAAGCCACCACTCTGGTGGACCAGAGTGACATTTTGGGTCCCCTGGAAATAATGTCACTTCTGAACCAGTGTCTAATAATCCCCCAAATATCTGATCATTTCCTTTTCCCCAATGCACAGTTACCCTGGTAAAAGGCCATTGGTCTCCTTGGGGAAGGCTTGGAGGAAGATTAACAGTATAGATTTGTGGCAGTGTAACAGGGTTCTCGCCCAAAGGGACCTGGCCTCCCCTTCATTCAAGAGACTCTGGGTCTGTACACTGTCTCAAGTCTGAAAATTGATTAAGGGGCCGGGACTCTGTGCTTTTGTAATTCAGGTTAGACTTCTGTTCACTTGACCTAGAACTCTTTTGTTTATACAGCTCAAACAAGAATTTAGTAGATTGCCCTTCTATTGTATTTCTAGGTACCCCATGATTCACTAGCCAATGCCACAAATCTCTGTGAGTCATATAATTTTGACTTCTGCTTTGAGTTTGCTGTTTATTATAATAGCCACGTCTACCCTGTCTTTGGTGATTAAGTGCTGCCACCTGGCTTCTTCCAACTCAGAATCCGGTCATCCCCTTTGTGTTTAAGGATTCCAGCTCAGGGACAGCAGTTTCCACAGTAATATCTCACCTACAGAGAAGTGCAGCTACAGAGCTCTTCAGGAATGATGGCGCTTGTTTCACAAATTTATTTCTTACAGTTCTGGTAAAAGGTGCATCCTCCAGAAAATTCCTGGGATGTAAGAGCAGGCTTTATGTGATAAATCCACTCCAACATTCCAAACCCTATAAGCCTCTGGATCCCCTCGTCTACATTATACCAGGGCAGTTCTGGCATTTCAACCTCAGGTAATGTCAGCCACCTTTGATCCATATTTCAACCAACCATCCAAACAAACTGTTAATACCTTTTCTAATCCCTCAAGCTATAACATTGGATGCAGTATCTCTGCTTAGTGGGCCCATGTCAATAAATTCAGCCTGATCCATCCTTATATTCTCCCACCATTATCCCACACCCTTAAAATCCATTGCCACACATATTCCTCTGATTTCTGTCTATATAAATGGGAAAACTCACATACAGCTCTTTTGGAGTATAACATACCTCCTCATGTATGACACTTTGTATCTCACCTTTACGAGCCTGTTGGGACTTTAGTCTAGTTATAGGTCTGGAAGAAGTGAGGAGTGGTGGGGGTGGATCATGAAGAGAATTAGAAATATCTTCCAAGCCATTTGCTTCAGGGCATTCATTTGCAGTTTCATCTGGTGAAACAGGATTAATCACTCTAGGACTAATCCCTTTAGGAGGAGGTTGGGTGGCCAACTCCTCAAGGCAGGCTGGAGGTGGGGTGGCTATGTCCTCAGGGCGGACTATTACAGGGTTACCAGAGAAGACTCAGCATAACCTAGGGTTTCCACTTCACCGCTGATATCATTATCAATCCATATGTCACCATCGCATCTTTCAGGATCCCACTCCTTTCCGATCAATATCCTCACTTTAACAGCAGACACCATACAACATTGAGATTTCAGTTTATGTTGTGAAGTTGCTACTCTAACAATAAGATTCTGAGTCTGATTTTCAGAGATCTCAAGTCTACAGCTACAGAAAACAAGATTTTCCTTTAGGATACTCAGAAACAGCTACATCTGTCAGACGGCGCTTAAGCTTCTCGTTTGAAGCCTTAAGCCCATTCCTTTCACTCCTTAATGCATCCAGTGTATCTAACTACAACCAGCCAACATCTCTTTACCTCTTATTTCCACAAAACTCCATAAGGGTGTCAAAAACATTATCCCCCAGAGCCTGGCTTCGTACAAGTGAAGCATTAGGAGAATTGAGTGATGATATTTTGACTATCTCTTTTGCCAACTCATTCCATGGATTGGGAGTGTCATTCTGATTATGGGAATCAGAGTCCTTAGTGCCTTTGAGTCCAGTCAGAGTAGAAACCATTCTTAAAAACCCATTTTTAAGATTCTGTTTCTTAAGAACCACTCCTGGTACCAGTTGTATTAGTTAGGGTTCTCTAGAGAAACAGATTCAACAGGAAAGGCTCACAAATATAAAATTTATAAAAGTGCCTCAAGTAATCTTGGAAATGCAGAGTCCAGAATCTGCAGGGCAGGCTGTGAAGCTGATGATTCCAATGAAGGGTCTGGACGAACTCCATAGGAGAGGCTTGCCGGCCAAAGCAGGAAGAGAGCCTGTCTCTTCTGAATCCTCCTTAAAAGGCTTCCAGTGATTAGATTAAGCGTCACTCATTGCAGAAGACATGCTCCTTGGCTGATTACAAATGGAATCAGCTCTGGATGCAGGTGATGTGATCATGATTTAATTCTGTGAAATGTCCTCATTGCAACAAACAGGCTAGCATTTGCCCAACCAGACAAAGAGGTACTACCACTTGGCCAAGTTGACACGTGAACCTGACCATGACACTCCCCATGTTCCCAGGTGATTGGATCAGCAGAGAAGAAAATGCCCAGCTCTGGCGTACAGTGGGATACCACACAGTCACACTGGTGCTAGTGAGACCCCTATTTTTCTTTTTTCCCGAGGAAACAGGAAATGCCAAGTCTATAAGCTGAAAAATGGGGATGACTCTGATGAGTCTGTCAATTACAATACCATCCTCCAGTTTGTAAAGACAGGGAAAGTAATGAGAAATTCCCTCTGCCTAGATGTTTATAGTTCTCCATCAAGATAGAGACCTGAGAATGACTTGTTGCTTGTGTTATGCCCATGTCTCAGTTTCCATTAAAGGATAAAAATCTTTAATGATCCCTCTTTAAAACTTGTTTGCTAAAATGCATAATAAAATGTACCACCAAGCCAGTTAATTTTAATAAGCTAAGGGAAATCACTTAGGGAAAAGAGGAAAATCCAGCTCTATTCCAGGGGAGGCTAGTGGAAGCCCTAAAAAGTGCATGAATGTAAGCCCAGATTCCTGGGAAGTTCAAATTTTGCTAGGCATGTATTTCATTAGCCAATCTGCCCCTGATATTCAGAGAAAACTACAAAAGCATTCCATGCGCTTGCAAACTCCCATTTATAACCTGTTAAAATGGCCCTTTTTTTTTTTGTCTTTAACAATCAAAACCGGACTGAGGGGGAGGAGAAGGCAAAGAGAGGTAAGCAAAAAAATGGAGAACCAGCTTAACTCATTGCAGTTGCTGTTAAAAGCTCCCTATCTCCTCAAGGTCACCTGTATCATGGCTTAAACCTCAAGGACCTTAAGTAAACTGTGGGTCGGAAGGCCACTGTCAGAGAGTGCCGGAAACCTCAAGACAACCCTTGACCTTGGGACCACCGGAGCCTTACCCTAAGTGTCACCAACATGGTTATAGGGGTCCAAGGACTGCATTGTCTCCCAAAGTAGGGGGCTGGGGGTAGGACAGCCCCTGGATCCCTGCTCCCAGCAAGTGAAGAAAGATTGATGGTGCCTGAGGCCACGTATGGTCCTGCTGAGTTCACATCTGACCATCAACCTAGAGGAGCCTCAAGTGAAACTCAACATGGCAGGTAAGATTACTGATTTCTTAATTAATAGAGTCATTTACTCTGTCTTAAACTGCCATTCTTGGTCTACCTCCACTTGGACTTGTCTCGTTATGGGAGTTGAAAGTAAAACCAAAACTAGAATCTACACTACCCCTCTCCTTTGTAAGCTTAAAGACTTTCTGGTAACATTCTAGTATCCCATCAATTTCTCATTGTCTCTGAATGCCCCACCTCACTTTTAGGGAGGAATCTTCTTCACTCTCTGGGGGCCACCTTAAGACCAGTGTGCTAGTTAGAAACTGTTATGTACCCCAGGAAAGCCATGTTCTTTAATCCCTATTCGGTATTGTTGGGTGGTATATTTTTTATTGTTTCCTTGGAGATGTGACCCACCCAATTGTGGGTGGTACCTTTTGATTAGGTGGTTTTCATGAAGATGTCTCTGCTCATTCAAGCTTGGGTTGCTTACTAGAGTCCTTTAAGAGGGAACCATTTTGGAAAAGCTTAAGAGTCCACAGAGCCCACACAGTCAGAGACCTTTAAACTTGCAGAAGGAAAATGCCCCCGGGAAAGTCCTTTGAAACAAGAAGCCAGAGACCCCAGCAGGTGCCAGCCACATGCCTTCCCAGTTGACAGAGGTGTTCCAGATCCATCAGCCTTTCTTAAACCAAGGTATCTTTATCTGGATGCCTTAGTTTGGACATTTTTATAGCTTTGGAACTGTAAGCTTGCAACTTAATAAATTCCCTTTTTTAAAAGCTATTCTGTTTCTAGTATATTCATTCTGGCAACTTTAACAAACTAAAACAGCAAGTAAATCTGGCTAGTGTTTACTTCCTTACTCCTATGAGAACAAGGCTTCTCATCATCCCAAAGAAGATCCTTGAACAAATAAACTTGTCTGTATGAGTTGAAGGCATCCCAGGCTAGCCTCTAAGTAACCCTTAGCTGTATGCAAGTTTTCAGTCCTACATCTTAAAAACACATTCTTCTTTATTTTTAAAACAGTTTTATTGAGATATTATTCACATACCATACAATCCACCCAAAGGGTACAATAAATGGCTTTTAGTATATTCACAGAGTCATGTATTCATTGCCACAATAAATTTTGGAACATTTTCGTTACTACAAAAGTAAAAACCCATATACCTTAGCAGTCACCCCTTAATCCCTGTATTCTTCCCCATCCCTACACAAACAGTAGTCTATTTCTGTCTCCATAGATTTATTTACATTTTATGTAAATAGAATTATTCAATATGTAGTACTTTGTGTCAGGCTTTATTCACTTAGCATAATGTTTTAAAACATTATTATTTTCTTTTAATTAGAGAAGTTGTATTATCACAGAAAACTCATATAAAAATACAAAATTGCCATATACCCCCTGTATACCTCTTCACCTTAACTCTCAATACCTATTTCCTTTTGAATGGCAAGGACTTAACAATTAAATCCCTACCCTACTCACTTAGACTGTGCTGCCCCAAGAGTTTCAAAATAATCCCCATATCTTGAGAAATGCGTTAGCAGCAGACTTTGCTGACCTCTAACTGCCTCAAATCAAGTCTTGCAATATGCTTACTTTGTGAACTAACATATTGCAAATATAAAAGTGAATTTTATTTCTTGTAGTCATTGCTAACTGAATGGACATTATTGAAAGTTGCAGAAAGCTTAAGAAAATGAATTTTGTAGTCATTACTAACTACATGCTATTAATGGATATAGAAAGTTTTAAAAAGTAAATTTTGTGGCCCATTACTGACTGCAAACCCTAGATGGATGTGAAAAATTGTGGATAATTTGGGAAAATAAGTTTTGTTCAAGTCACTGCTGACTATAAGAAGTTGTAGAGAGTTTATAAAAATGAATTCTGTGTGTCATGATCAATGCTGCTCTATTAAACTGCTCTTAATGAGAAGTTATTTTAAAAGTTTTCTTAACCATCTGAATACTCTGCCTAAAAAATAAAAATCTAATATATTCAAAATAATATCCTTGTTGATGTTTATGTTGACTTTATCATCCTTTATTTCAGAAGAAAAGTCTTCTCACTCTTAAAGAAAGACTGTTGAAAATAATTTATTCTCTCACCTTGTAAAAGTAAAATGCTAAAATAGTTTAACATGTTATATAAAGTGTTTAAAAAGTATTGCAATAATTTAAAAATTTCTATCCTTCTGTTAACTAAATTTACATGGGTGAAATGTTATTCATATATTTAGAAATTGAATAAATTTCTAAAAGTACACATGATCAGCTGTAAGTCATCTTCAACAAAAGTTTCATCTTCAACAAAAAGGACTTTAAAACAGAAACAAGACAAGTATATAAGTCATGATCTACCTATTAATTAACATAACCCCAGTAAATATGTAAAGGTAAATCAGGACAAAACTTCTGCTGTAGTTTTTCAAATATTTTTCTTTTTTAAAGCAGATTCATTAACCAAAAAACAAAGGAAGCAAAGTGTGCAATAGTCAGCCAAATTAAGTGAGGCCAAAATCCTGCCCCCAGGGACTTTAACTAAAAAAGCAAAACTAATTGTCCTCACTTGAGCTCTAAAACTGGGAAAAGGGAAAGGCTATGCCTTCCTCGTCCTGCATGCTCATGCAGCAGTGTAGAAAGAGTGAGGCTTTCTCCCAATTAAATACCACCAAGAGATATTCAATCTCTTAAATGTCATGCTCTTATCAACAGAAATAGCAATGATTTATTGCCATGACCATCAAAAAACTAATGCTAACATCTCTCTAGGAAACAACTAGGCCAACGCAGCAGCCAAGGCTACAGCCTTCTAAGCCTCATTCCTGTACCCCTAAACTTGCCACATGTACCCTCTTATTTCCTAGTTGAACAGGAATGAGCTACCCTACTAAGATTCATTCTTGAACCTGAAGTTTGTAGTTCCCTTCCCTCTTCTCGGGTCTCTCTTGGCTAATGCGTGTCCTAGGCTCACTCACTTCTCTCCTTCTCTTACTATTGATTGGCCTTGGCATTATTAAACTTCTCACCAAGTTTATTTCTTCCAGACTAAAAGCCTTTCACACCAAACTCATGTTGATGCAAGGATTTTCATCCATCCCAACAACCCATCTTGACTCCTCTCCTCTCAACTTAATGAGATAGCCAGAAATTTCTACACCCCATAAAGCAGGCCTACACCCCCTAACAAGGAAGGGCTACAAGGAAGCAGCTACAGAAGACAGACCCTTGTCCCTCAGCAAACCTTAAGATTAAGGGGCTAAAAAGACACATGAAAAGATGCTCAATTTCCCTGGCTATAAGGGAAATAAAAATCAAAACCACAATGAGATAGCATCTCACACCCACCAGAATGGCCATTATCAATGAAACAGAATATGACAAGTGCTAGAGAGGATGTGGAGAAAGAGGCACACTTATCCACTGTTGGTGGGAATGTCAAATGGTACAACCGCTGTGGAAGGCAGTTTGCCTGGCAATACCATTGCTAGGCATCTACTCAGAGGACATGAGGGCAAGGACACAAACAAACATTTGCACACCAATGTTTATAGCAGCATTATTTACAATTGCAAAGAGATGGGTACAGCCAAAATGTCAATCAACAGATGAGTGGCTAAACAAGCTATGGTATATACATAGGATGGAATATTATGCAGCTGTAAGACAGAATAAAGTTATAAAGTATATAACAACATGGATGGACCTTGAGGACATTATGCTGAGTGAGATTAGCCAGAAACAAAAGGACAAATACTGTATGGTCTCACTGATATGAACTTACATTAATGACTGAACTTGAAGAATTTCATTTGGGAGCAGAGACCATCAGGAGATAGAAATAGGGTAGATATTGGGTAATTGGGGCTGAAGGGATACAGATTGTGTAACAGGACTGATTGTAAAAATTCAGAAATAGATAGCACAGTACTACCTAACTATGATACATAATGTTAGATACTGAACAAAGCCGAATGTGAGAATGATAGAGGGAGGAGGCCTGAGGGCACAAATGAAATCAGAAGGAAAGATAGGTGATAAGGACTGAGATGATATAATCTAGGAATGCCTAGAGTATATAATGATAGTGACTAAATGTACAAATTAAAAAATGTTTTTGCATGAGGAAGAACAAAGGAATAATAATATTGCAGGGTGTTGAAAATAGATGGTAATTCATATTTTAAAACTTTAATTTATGTGTGGGACTAAAGCAAAAAAATGTTTATTTGGTACAAAATTTATATTTTGAGTAGTGCATTTCCTAATATAATTTATGTGGACAGCTTAATTGAACACCATAAGTACATGGAAACTTGAGTAGGGCATGAGATTTTGTAGGTTTGTCCAGAGTGATGCCCTCATAAATCCCAGAGTGATGTGAACAGTGAATAAAAAAGTATTTGCAAAGTTCCCTTGGGGGAATGGCAAGAAAGGAGGAAAATTCAATTTCCCCAAGTGGAGAATTCCTAATATTCTCACAAGCAGTGGGGACAACCAAAGCAATAGGTTGAGCCTTCAATCTTGGGGGTTGTTCATATCAAAGGATAGGCTAAGCCTACTTAAAATTAAGCCTAAGAGTCACCCCCAGAGAACCTATTTTATTGCTCAGATGTGGCCTCTCTCCCAGCCAACACGACAAACAAACTCACTGCCCTCCCCCTCTCTATGTGGGAATGACTCCCAGGGGTGTGGACCTTCCTGGCAACGTGGGACAGAAATCCTAGATGAGCTGGGACTGAGCATCAAGGGATTGAGAAAACCTTCTCGACCAAAAAGAGGAAGAGTGAAATGAGACAAAATAAAGTGTCAATGGCTGAGAGATTCCAAACAGAGTCAAGAGATTATCCTGGAGGTTATTCTTATGCATTATATAGATATCACCTTTTTATTTAAGGTGTAATGGAGAGGCTGGAGGGAAGTGCCTGAAAATGTAGAGCTGTGTTCTAGTAGCCATGTTTCTTGAAGATGCTTATATAATGATATAGCTTTCACAGTGTGACTGTGTCATTGTGAAAACCTTATGTCTGATGCTCCTTTTATCTACCTTATTGACAGACAAGTAAAACATATGGATTAAAAATAAAAAAATAATGGGGGAACAAATGTAAAAACAAAAACAAAGATTAAGGGGCTAGAACTCTTTGTGGGGGAAGATAAGGTGGGTTAGAACAAGGAAAGAGGAGAGAATAAAAAAAACATGAGGGTGCCTGTGCTGGTTTGAAACTGTTGTGTATTCCAGAAAAGCCAGGTTCTTCAATCCTTATTCAATATTGCTGGGTGTGATCTTTTTTATTGTTTCTGTGGAGCTGTGACTCACCCAATTGTGAGTGGTACCTTTTGACTAGGTGGTTTCCATGGAGATGTGACTCCACCTATTCAAGGTGGAGCTGCTTACTGGAGCCTTTTAAGAGGGAACCATCTTGGAAAAAGCTTCAGAAGCAACAGAGCCCACACAGCCAGAGACCTTTGGAGGAACAGAAAGAAAATGCCCCCAAGAAAGCCATTTGAAGAAGCCTGTAGAGAAAGTTAGCAGATGTCACCGTGAGCCTTTCTAGCTGAGAGAAGTGCCCAGAAGTCCAAAGACCCCAGCAGATGCTAGCCATGTGCCTTCCCAGCTGACAGGTGTCTGGATGGCTGATGCCATTCTTGAATAAAGGTAACCTCTTGTTGGTGCCTTAATTTGGACGCTTTTACAGCCTTAGGACTGTAAACTTGCAACTTAATAAATTCCTTTTTTAAAAGGAATTTCTGATATATTGCATTCTGTTAGCTTTAACAAACTAAAAGAATCCTTGAGCAAGACTGATCATGAGGGCCCATCCTGCACAGACACTCTGCCTGGGGGCTACCTACTTAGAGGAAACCCCTGGTGACAGCTAACCTACCTGGAGCCAAACAATCCCTGCCTGATTGAGTCATCTACGGAGAAGGGTGGAGCCAACCAACCCACCCAAGTGCACTCACTATCTACCACAAGGCACCTCCCTGAAGAGAAGGGAGGTGTAGGAGAAAGAGCCCCAAACAAGGAAAGAGGGAAGGGGGTATAGGTAAAGCTAATCTATAAAAGCAAGTGACCCCACAATGCCAGGGCCCTTGCCTTTCTCACCTCTGTCTCCATGAGAGTGCCCACATGTCCTTTTATATGTGTAATCAATAAATTTTCTATCTGCTTAAAAAAAAATTCCTATTGTTTAAGCCAACTCACTGCATGGTATTTGCTTGAGTAGCCAAGGAAACTACAACACAAGACACGGGAAAGAAACAAGCAGCACATACAATACTGATAATGTGCATAGGGAGTTTTATTTTCAGACTTTACTACAAACCTACAAAACATCTACCTATTTTCATTTTGGAGATGAAGAAGTTGAGACAGAGAGATCAAGTCTTTCTCAAAGTCACAAAGTTGACAAGTTGCTGAGCCAGGATTTGAGCTAAGTTTCATCTAACCTCAAAGCAAATTGCTCTGTCTTTACTTCTTTTTTAAAATGAATTACACATACAATAAGAGCATCTGTTTGCAAAAATTTAAAATGTTTCTGAGAAGGCTAAAGTCTCCTTGAACTGCTCCCCACCTCAGACCTTCTCATCTCACCCTAAATAACTGTTTTTATCATTCTAATGTATCCTTCCAGACTTTTTCTATGCATTTATACACTTAGATAAGAAGCCATAGAAGAAATAGAATATTGTTTCTGTGTGTGTGTGTTTCTATAAAAATGATGGTATCACTTAGCAAATATCTTTCACCAGCAGTATTTTCTTTTAACAATATGTCTTGCAGATCTAGCCACATACGTAAAGAGCTACCTCATTCCTTTCGGCTGATGCATAGTATTTTACAGGATAAAGATGCACGTTCATTTAGCCTTTTCTCTACTGATAGATATTCAGATTGTTTGCTTTTAGCCTATGTTTCTATTCAAACATGCTGCTCTGTTCTCAGTCACCATAGATAAGTTCTATTGCCTCTTTCAGCTTTAAAATTCTATGGCATGAAGGAAGTGCAATGGGTTTGAGTATGAGGACATGCTAATTCATTCACTTCCAAATAACTCATTTATTAGGCAATGAAATAGCACTAAATTGTGAAATATATGTTACCATTAAGAGCACAGAGCCAAAGAGACCAAAGGATATAAACAGGTTCAGGCAGGATAAATATTTTTTTTGGTAACTAGACAAACCGGCATCTAGATTTTGTTCACTTAACGAAATGACTCAAGGCTTTTGGTGGATATTCTTGATTGTGGCAATTTATTTATTCTTTTAAGAGTTTTTGAATTTTAATGTGGTACCACACAGTCTCCTGGAAACTACACATATATTATTTAATATTCATGATAACCCATTAAGATAGATATTATTATTTTATTTATTGTTGAGGTTTATAAGGCTTCGAGAGACTGTGATTTGCCCGAAGTCACAAACTAGTAGCAGGGTCAAGTTTCAAACACAAGTTGCCTGACTTCAAAAATCTCTCTTTCCACTGTATGAAATCAATTCCTATATATTTTTTTATTTTTATTCTTTTTTAAGAAACAACAAGACCAGTTTATTTTATAGTGACAGTGAGGTAGTTAATGAGGGAACAGCAGGCAAGTCATTAAGTAATTCTCTGGGCTTAGTTCATTCAGCAACCATCTCACTCTAGGCAAAATGGTTCTCATGTTGATGAAACCAAAATAAGCACAAATCAAGCCCAGGAAGGAACCCAGGCCCACTGGGACTATCTCCAAGCTATAGATCCCAATTTCCACAAAATGACTCAGCAGATTCTACTAATGGTAGGATAACTTTTATTTTAATAAAAAGGTCCTCATTTTAAGCTGGTCCCTCCCCACTACCACTTTCTAGCAATCCCTACTAAGCATTGTATTTGGACACACTCTTCTTAGAAAACTCTAACTTCTTGCACCTTTGTAACACCACTCTATATTTTTCACTTTCAGTCTTCAAACATTTTTTTCAGGAGAATTCACATCACTGTCTCTGTTTCTGCTTCTTTATCCTCTCCAATGAGAAGGTCTAATGTATCTCCCACTTTCACCATTCTGCTTTTCTTCCATAATTTTTCCCCATTCAGCCTGAGTTCACCTTTGCAGAATGCATCTTCTACTTTCTTTCTTCCAATATCCAGACCCATCATCAGTACAGCATCCTACCACAAAGACTGGCTACTTTTTCTAAGTCTTTAAAGTCTTTGACAACACAGATCATTCTCGAGCTCTTCTTCTTGCCCATTCATCTCATCAGGATCCCTCTCTTCATCAGAACCATTTTCATTTTCTACTTTGTGCACTTTTTTTAGTGGATTTTTTAGAGCTTATATTACTTTTGAGTCTTATGGAAAGTGGAAAAATATATTCTGGAAATATCAAAAGCCCTGTAAATCTCACTGAGAAAATATTCTGGAAAAGTGTTTTATAATTAGATCCATTTAATCTGGCACTTGGAAAATGTAATTATCAATTCCAGGAAGCACAAGGTTTATATGAAGAAGGTATTCCTTGGAGTGCTCCCCAGAGTCCAATCCAGGCATGTAGCGTTCTTAAAACACCAGCAGGCACCCTAACTCTAGTCATAGCCACGTGGGAACTTGCCCCTCTCCACTCCCCACCTCCCTGATGACAGGCCTCTGGGCTGCTTTAATCAATTCCTTTTAATCGTGTTGGTCCATAGGGGTCTGATGATAAAGAATGGCTTCTCACCCAATGTAAAACCTGTCAATGCTCTGTCCCCTACCTACCCCTTCAGCTCATCTCCCACTCCCCTTCCCTGCCCTGGCCCTAAATTACTTGTAGTTTCTCAATCACACATTGCTGTCATTTATCTATGAACTTTTTCACATACTGTTTCTTCTTTCTGGAACACTCTACTTTTTGTCTGTATAAATCCTACTAATCTTTCAGCTCAAGCATCACTTCTTCCAGAAAGCCTTTGCTGTAAGTTGCCACACCCACATCTGCCCAAGATTGGGTTAGGGACTTCCTGTGTTCTCCCATCGTGCTCTGTGCTTATCTCTCTGATAGCACTTGACATATTATTTATAAATATTTGCTACTTGCCAGCCTCCCCATATACAGTGAGCTCCTTGAGAACAGGAACCACATCTTACTTGTAACTGAATTCCCATCCCTAGCATAGTGTCTAACACACAATAGTATTCAATAAATGTTTGATGAATACATATGAGCGATGACAAATATGAACTTGAAAGTGGACTCTTGTTCTAGTTTACTAGCTGCTGGAATGTAATATACCAGAAATGGAATGGTTTTTTTAAAAGGGATTTAATAAGTTGCAAGTTTGCAGTTCTGAGGCCAAGAAAATGTCCCAATTAAATTAATTAAACAAGTTACAGAAATGTCCAATCTAAGGCATCCAGGGAAAGATACCTTGGTTCAAGGAGGCCGATGAAGTTCAGGGTCTCTCTCTCAAGTGAGAAGGTACATGGTGAACAGGGTCAGGGATTATTTCCCAACTGGAAGGGCACATGGCAAACACAGCATCATCTGCTAGCTTTCTCTCCTGGCTTCTCTTCATGAAGCTCCCTGGGAGGCATTTTCCTTCTTCATTTCCAAAGGTCACTGGCTGATGGACTCTCTGCTTCTCTGAATGTCTGTCATTCTCCAAAATGTTTCCTCAGTTATAGGACTCCAGAAACTAATAAAGACCCACCCAAATGGGTGGAGACATGCCTCTACCTAATCTAGTTTAACAACCACTCTTGATTAAATCACATCTCCAGGGAGATGATCTGATTACAGTTTCAAACATACATGCTGAATAAGGATTAGAAGAAACAGCTGCCTTTACAAAATGGGATTAGGATTAAAACACGGCTTTTCTAGGGTACATACATCATTTCAAACCAGCATATTCCACCATCTGGACCCTAAAAAAGACATGTTTTTCCCATATACAAAATACATTAATTCCATCACCATATCAGAAAACTTTAAAGCATTTCAGTAAATCTGTTCTAGTTTGCTAGCTGCCAGAAGGTTGCAATATACCAGAAACAGAATGGCTTTTAAAAAGGGGGGATTTAATAAGTTGCTAGTTACAGTTCTAAGGCCAAGAAAATGTCCCAATTAAAACAAGTCTATAGAAATGTCCAATCTAAGGTACCAGAGAAAGATACCTTGGTTCAAGAAGGCTGATGAAGTTCAGGGTTTCTCTCTCAAGTAGAAAGGCACATAGCAAACATAGTCAGGGCTTCTCTCTCATCTGGAAGGGCATATGGCGAACATGGCATCATCTGCTAGCTTCTTCTCTTGGCTTCTTATTTCATGAAGCTCCCCAGGAGGCATTTTCCTTCTTCCTCTCCAAAGTTTGCTGGCTGGTGGACTCTGCTTCTTGTGGCTAGGTCATTTCTCTGCTCTCTCAGAAACCTCTCTCAAGTGAGAAGCACATGGCCACAAGGTCAGGGTTTCTCTCATCTGGAAAGACATGTGGCAAACACGGCATCATCTGCTAACTTTCTCTCCTGACTTCCCTTTACGAAGCTCCCGGGGAGGTGTTTTCCATTTCCAATGTTGCTGGCTGATGGACTCTCTGCTTCTCATGGCTATGTCGTTCTGCTCTCTCTGAATCTCTCTCATTCTCCAAAATGTTTCCTCTTTTATAGGACTTCAGACACTAATCAAGACCCACCCACTTGAAGACTCATCTCCCCTAATCCAGTTTAACAACCACTCTTGATTGGTTGCATCTCCAGGGAGATGATCTAATTACAGATTCAAACATACAGTATTGAATAGGGATTATTCTGCCTTTATGAAATGGGATTTTGATTAAAACATGGCTTTTCTAGAGCCCATACATCCTTTCAAACCAGCACAACTCTTTAACTCCATATATGCCCATTGCCCCAGGATGGTCGCCTTAGTCACCCCAATATTGTCTTATTGGCCCTTCTAACTCCTCACATCTGAACTTGTAGTAATTTCCCTCTGAATGTAGAGATGGTGATAGTTGAAGTTGGAAAACTTGAAGCAAAGAAAACCTAGGAACTTCAATGACAAAGTCTCTAAAGACAAAACAACCCCTCTTCGTGTGAAGTCCAGATTTATTTTGTTGATAAAAAATGGTGCGTTCCTCTACTCCAAATGAAGCATAATCAAATGCTAAGAAAAAAAAAGAGGGATCTGAATTTTATTGAGAAAAGAAATGAGTTGATTGTAAAAGAAGGATAATGAAGATATTCTAGGAAGAGTCCAGGAAAACGTATCATTCCATAGGTTTTTTTTAAAAAAATGGAAAGATCCAAACCAGAGTGTGTGAAAAAAAAAAACAGATTTTGCTTATTATAAATTGTTCCATTATACACATTTTTCTCTTTTCAGTTGCAGATCATTTGATGGAACGAATTTGTTTATTCAAATTTGACAACGTAGTTTTTGTTTTGACAGTTCAAGGAATGTATCAGTTTCCCCCCAATGACCATTGAGGCCCATGATTTAGAAATTTGGTATTCTAGACAGTGTTTAAATGTATTCATGGAGTTGGAGCACACAACTTATGTTTACTGACTATTAGAAGGAAAACAATAGAAAATGACACCAGGAAGAAATTAACATCTACTGCAGAAAAGGCTAATATCTCCATCTAATTTTTTTATTAATTTTAAAAATAATAGACAGTAGTAATTTTTAGCTATTATTTCTTGAATGCTGCCTATATGCTAGGCACTGTGCTAAGTTCTGGCAATGCAGTAGAACAAAACAAATATGCCTTGCCCCTGGAGAGGTATAAATTGAACAATGATTACACAGGTATGAATTTAATTATTAAGGTTAGTAAGAAAGAAGGGTATTAAAGAAACAATAATAAGGGAGTCCTACTTTAGATAAGTAGTCGGGAAGGCCTCTCTGGTGAAGCGATATTAAAGCTAGGGCCTGAAGGTTAAGAAAGAGGCAGTCAGGCGAATAGTGGTGGAAAGATACTTAAAAGCAGAGGCCATGAAATATGTAAATATCTTGAAATTGGAAAAGGTTTGGCCTTTTCAAGGAACTTTAAAGATGGCCTGTATATTAATTGTTTTCTTTTTGGCCCTCAGACTGTCCTGACTCTGCCCCTGGTCTGCTTATGTTACAGGAGCTTGACTCTTGCAGGTTGTGTTTTCCCAGCGTTCTACTTAGGTGGCTCTGCTGTGCTTGGCCAATTGGAAGGATTAGTAGGGGATTGGAAGATGGGTGAGATGATTAAGTTCATGCACCAATTATGATGTCATTGTCCAGTTGTTTGGTGAAGCAAGAACTGGCCTGATTGGTACCATGAGGGTATTTCATGGTTATAGATCATTAGTTGAATGCATTGATGGCTAATCATCTATATAATCAGTAAAGGAGATTGTCTTTAGCAATGAGAGGAGTCTCCTCATCCAATCAGTTAAAGGCCTTTAAGGGAGAAGTGATGATTTCAATACTCAAAAAGAAAAATCTCTATCTCTATTTTAGTCAGCCAGCTTCTCCTGGGGAATTCATCAAAACCTTCTTGGTAGTTCCCAAACTGTGGCCTGCCCTATGGAATTCAGACTTGTCAGTTCCCACAGTTCCTATAATAAATTTCATAATATTTATACATATACATACCTAAATGTATATATATGCATATGTAAATGTATATGTATATCATGTGTATATGTATGTGTGCATATACATATGCTCTGTTGGTTCTGTTTCCTTGAAGAACCCTGACTAATACGGTGGATAAAGAGAGAAGCTGGGATTCTTCTCTACCTTTTGCTTCTGGTTTAGGAGTGGTGATGACTCCTCTGTTGTTTTAGCTTTTTTTGGTCTTAGAGAAACATGGTGATAACTTCCCCTCCTTTATTTTGGGGCTGGGATAATGGGCTGGAGACACAAACCTTACAGTATAACGATTTGTCCTTCAATAACTGGGGTGTGGTTGTAGTTACAATTGACCTAGTTTCTTCCTTTTGGGACATCATAAATTTATAAGAAACAGATTGTAACAAATGTCACATTCACATATAAAAGCCCCAAGTTTTGGTCAGGGCAGCCAAGGTTTTTAACAGTGACTCACATGATCAAAAATCTACATGGAAGCAGCTGCCTGAATTTATTTTTTATTTTTTATTTTTTAGAGGTCTTACTCTGAATTTATTTTTTATTTTTTATGAAGAAGTCTACTCTTCACATAGAAAATTGCATGTGACCTATACTGAGTTGAGTGTATTCAGAAGTTACGTTATTTATATATTTATAGTGGTTGCCATTAATTGGGCATTAATTCTGTTCTGGCTTCTGTACTAAATATTTTATGTATATTATCATTAAATTCTCATGGTAGATCAAAATGGCCTTCAAGGTTCTTAGTAGTATTGTTTCCATTCTACAGAAGTAAAACTGAGGTTTGGGAATATTATGAAACTTACTTAAGGTCAAAGAGATAATAAATTGATACAAATTCACATTTCTCTATGAGGAGAGGGAGGAATAGGGAGTTAATGCCTACTGGGTAGAGTTTCTGTTTAAAGCATGAACAGTTTTGGCAGTGGATGGTGGTGATGGTAGCACAACATTGTAAATGTACTTAATTCCACTGAACTGTATGTTTAAAATGGCAAATTTATGTTTTAGATTGTCACAATAAAAATTTTTTTTAAATTCTGACTTTAAAATCCACAATACTGCACTACACTATAATATCTCCTTTTTGTCAGTAGTCTCATAATAGCTCAATTTCATGGTGGAATCAAGCATTGCAAAGCAAAGCTTTGAATTATATTCAGCTTTAATTATCATCAGTAATTGAGCCAGGACTGTTAATATGTGGCTGGTGGCAATCTGGTAGCAGCAGATCTAACAACTTCATTTTGGTTTAGGTATTTATTGGGAAAGCTAATAGATCTTGAAAAACTTTTGTAGTTGTTGTTTAAATACAACTATCAGATGTTGTGGCAGCCCCAGCTGTTGGATGTCGAGGATACATCCTCTCTAAATTATGTGATCAATACATTCTTTAGCAAGAAGGCACATATGATGGATGTTCGGTGCCAGCTCCAGCTAACTGACAGTGATTCCCTGGAGCACTGTGCAAAACAAACAACTTCTGGCTGGAATATGAATCAGCAGAAAAGTGTACTGTGACATCTGCCATGACTTTGGGGGTACAGATGGATGCACGAGGAGCCTCACACTTGCCATCCTGACTTAGCAACCCATTGCTAGTACTGCAAAATGCCTTACTGATTTAAATTTCCTTCTTTTCCTAGGTTTTCCAGGCCAGTTCCTCTTCTCTCCAGAAGTTGGTTGCAAAAGAAAGCCTAGTTTTAGTCTTCTTTTTTCCAGACCACTACCTCAAACCCTTAAAAAGCAAGCCATTAGAATGCATGACTCTAGATGTATAGTTAGGAGGAAAAACATATTGTTTTCTTTCTATCCTTTTCATTCTTTTCATTCTTGAAATATAAAGCTAGGAAAAAGAAAAGTGAGTCGATCATTAATATCTGCTAACTGAACCCACAGAATGAATGGCCTGACACCACACACATAGGCCTGGAGCATTTATCAGAGAAACTTACAGAGGCAGGAGTAGGAGCAAGTGTACAGTTCCTCTTTTGCCTGTTGCTCTCTGGGACAGTGAAAAGGGAACTAGCAGGACTGTACTCCAAACTCAGTGGGCAGATACACCGCACGCTTAGGGAAAGCACCAGCCTCTGCTCTGCCTTGTCAGACTTCCCCCATTCTGCCATCTCAACTGTCATGGTTATAGTCCCAGATCCTCTCCAGTGTAATCAGGGGCTCAGGTACAAGCCTGTAGTTTCAGGTGTCTGATGTGTGGAACCTTGGCTTCCAGCCATTTCTCCACCTCAGTGTTCTCTGAGGGCGCTTGCCAAATGGTCCCGCCCTGCAGAAAGCCAGCTCCTCAGAAAAAATTAACCTTCACTTCTACTGCAGCATAAACCTGAAGTCCTCTGAGAACCAACTAGAACATCTTGTCAGAATGTGTTTGACTGGGAAATTGATTGACTCAAACACCTTAATTTCCTTGCTCAAAGTCATTCTGTCCAATGCTTCTCCTGTTTTAATTATTCATAGTTTACATAAAAACGATTCTTCCAATCACCTGAGCTTCCAGTTCTACTAAGTTCTTTTCCTCCTAGGACCTTGTCCTCCACTCTACCTCAGCCACTCATTCCTATGAGGAGAGGGAGGGAATCTTGTGATTTATTACCAATAATTCCACCCCTTTGTGATCTCAATTTCACTCCCGAATGTCTTGTTTTTCCAGTTCACTCCCTCTAAAGTTCAACTTCAACAATCTTTTGACCTCATCAGGATTTCCAATCCATTGATCCTGGTACCTCTGGTCCTTCATCCTATTTACTTCCCTCCTTTCCCAGCTTAAAATCCATGAAAGCTGCTATTTTCATGCCTGTGCAAGTACCTCAATTCCTTTGTCCCTCTCTCACATTGTCATATTAATTTGGCCAAATACAACCCTGGTTTAATCTAACTGTGTGCCTAACTTGTGCAGCTTTCAGCTGAAGGAAAGCACACTACCCTCTGGTTAGTCCCACTTTAAATTCATGACTACAAATATCGATAAGCCTTAATACTACATTTCCCATTCCACATTCCAAACAACTATTTCCCATTTACTCCTCTCTCCTGAAAATCTCAATACACCTCCTTCCCCACCCTCATCCACAGACGATAACTTTCCTTCCTACTTCTTTGAGAAAATAGAAACACTCAGTAACGTACTTCCAAAGGCTCCCACTGCACATTTACCCTCTAGTGGCATCTGCACCCATATATTTTGCCTCCCTGCCTCTTACTAATGATGATCTATATGGATGGCCTACACCTATGTAAGGCCAACACCTCCATATATATATTGATCCCAATTCCTCTCACATATGCAAAAACATCACTCCAGTACATTTTTCCTGTTCCCCCTACAGCTTTGTTTCCTCCTTTCTGCATCATTTCTACTAGCCAGTAGCTATTATATATTTTCTCCCATTAAAAAAACAAACAAACTTTTGATCCCAATCCCTCCTCCACTTACAATCCCATTTATCTGTTACCTTTCACTGTTGTTAGGGAGTGGATATTCTGAAGCTCAGCTGAATTCTCCAGGAACCTAAGTTAGTTTAGGTGGAGCTTGACATCTCCTGGCCCTGTGCATGTGCTGTCAATTGATTAGTGTATCACTCTCTAGTAGAGGGTTCTCAGCTAAAATACAGTTGCGACATGTTTATACTAAAAAAAAAAAAAAAAAAAAAAAGTTGTACATCTGAGATTCAAATTTAATTGGGCATCGTGTATTTTTATTTCCTAAATCTGGCAACCCTACCAGTAGTTGTTCTTTCCCCATCCTTATGGAGTCTTACCCTACATATACATAGCTTAGTGTTCAGCCAAGGACTCAGGAGGATCTTTATGTAGATTTTTGGAGCTCTTTCTCTAGGTTGCTTTTCTTCTATAGTACTCAGTCCCACAATTTGTGCCTTAGCCTTCCCAAAGTCCAATCTTTGTCTCTTCAACTCAGCAGGAAGACTATGCTCTATCTTGGTATACCCACCCTTTGCTATGGTCCAGAAAACATGCCCAGGCAGAGAGATGGAGCAATTTGTTCTCTTTCTCCCAAAGATCACAGTTCTGTGCTGCCTATTGTCCAATGTCTGAAAAATTTGTTTCTTTCAGGAATGCAATTCAGTACCAGTGACTCTGATATGGAGAGAAGCAGAAGTCCGTCCTTTGTCTTTTGAATTTTCTTATGGTATTTTTCTTTTTTCACTTGTCTAGAAGTTTTAAATTATTATAAAAGTTTAATTTATCAATCGTCTTGGTTTCCTTTAATGCTATGAAAGACTTTTCCCAGTAAATTATATATAGTTGTTTTATATTTTTATTGAGAAGTCTTCACATGCATACATTCCATGCATGATGTACAATCATTGACTTACAATATCATTACATAGTTGTGTATTCATCACCATGATCATTTTTTTCTTGACATTTGCATTACTCCAGAAAAAGAAATAAAAAGAAAGAAGAAAAAACTCAAACATATCATACCCCTCCCTCTCATGGACGACTAGCATTTCTATATACCCAATTTATTTTATCCTTTGTCCCCTCATTATTTATTTATTTTTATCCTTTGCTTTTTTGTTTGTTTGTTTGTTTTTGTTTTTGTACTCATCTGTCCATATCCTGGATAAAAGGAGCATCAGACACAAGGTTTTCACAATGACTGTCACATTGTAAATGTTATATCTTTATATAATCATCTTTAAGAATCAAGGCTACTGGAACATAGCGCAACAATTTCAGGTACTTTCCTCCAGCCACTCCAATACACCATAAACTAAAAAGGCCTATCTATATAATGCATAAGAATAACCTCCAGGATAACTTCTCAATTCTGTTTGAAATCTCTCAGCCACTGAAATTTTATTTTGTCTCATTTCTCTTTTCCCCCTTTTGTCAAGAAGCCTTTCTCAATCCCTTGATGCTGGGTCCTAGTTCATCCTGGCATTTCTGTCCCACATTGCCAAAGAGATTTACACTCCTGTGAGTCATGTCTCACATAGGAGGGAGGGCAGTGAGTTTACCTGTGGAGTTGGCTTAGAGAGTAAGGCCACATCTGAGCAACAAAAGAGATTCTCTGGGGGTGACTCTTAGGCATAATTCTAAGTAGGCTTAGTTTATCCTTTTTAGCAGAAATAAGTTTCATAGGAGTGAACTCCAAGATCGAAGGCTCAGCCTATTGATTTGGTTGTCCCTACTGCTTGTGAGAGTATCAGAAATTCTCCAAATAGGGAAATTGAATGTTTCCTCCTTTCTCCCCAGTGCCCAAGGGGACTCTGCAAATACTTCTTTATTCACTGCCCATATCACTCTGGGATGTATCAGAGCATCTCACTATATTGGACAAACCAACAAAATCTCACACCCTATTCAAGATTCCATGTACTTATGGTGTTCAACTAAACTGACCATACAAGTTAAACCAGGAAATACACTACCCAAAATATAAATTTTGCACCATATAAACATCTCTCTCTTTAGTCTTACACAGAAGTTGAAGTTTTAATATATGGACGACATCATCCTTTACCCTGTGTTCTGATATACTTTAGTCCTATCCAGATCAGCTTCATTCATATCTCTACTTGAAGTCTGATCACTTTTTCAACTTTTAAGAAGTTCCTATATGGGGTAATGCTGACTTTCATAGTTTCAGAGCTCTAACTCTGACTCTCAGATATTATATATATACCCAAAGTCTTTCCCAATAAATTATAATTTAAAAATCATCCATGTTTTTTAAATTGATTTACTTTTTTACATTTAGGACTCTAAATACAGGTTCCTCTGTATATTTTTGATATAAGAAATGAGATAGTGTATAGTTTTGTTTTGTTTTGTTGCAGATTTTAATGTGGCAAATTAAAGATAGCCACAAATTTGTGGACTGTTTTCCCAATGAGTAGTGGGTTCTATTTCCCCTCTTCTTGAATTTTGTCTGGCTTAGTGATTGCTTTGGCTTGTTAAGTACAGCAGAAGTGATACTTGCTAGTTGTGGGTTTAGCCTCCTCATCTCTCTTCTTTTTCAGAATATTTCTGCCAATTTGTGCATGTCTATTTATTTTCGGATAAGGAGGCTTCGTTCAATTTTTACATATGACAAAAAGTTTATTATTAGTGTTTTGATTGGGTTAAATCTTATTTCTATCTAAATTTAGAGAGAAATAAGTGGAAATTTAGAGGAAATTTTCATTTATCTTCTATTATGAATCCTATTGGTTCACAGTCCTGTATACCTTCTTGGCAAATTTTTTCACCAATATTTTATCATTTTTGCTATTGAAATAGAAATTAATATTCTATTATATTTCTGATTTATTATTTTCCTACAATATTTGAATTTAGGAAATAAATTGATTTGAAACGAATCAATAACAGAGTTTTTGCTTCTCATAATTATTCATTTGAAATTAGTAGGTTTCAGTTTTGGCAATCATATTAATCATAATTCTGCCTTTCTTTCCAAAAAATCAATCTTTCTTACTTCTATATTGTAAATTCCATAAAGGCATAGAGTTTTGTCTCTTTATGCACTATTATACCTCTAGTGCTCATTGCCTGAAATGGTTGACATTTGATATACATTTGTTAATTAAATTAATATAGGGTAATATCGGACAGCCTGGGCTCTGAAGTCAGATCTCCTGGGTTTGAATGTGGCTGCACAACTTACTGGATGTGTTACCACATCACTGAGTTAAATTTCCTTAGCCTCAGTTTCCTTTTTCATCAGTAATTTGGTATTATAATTCTTTCTCATAAAGTTGTGAAAATTAAATGAGATAAATACTCCAGAAAAAGAACATAATTGAATACTTGACACATAGTAGGGTCTTATCTTTACTGTTATTTTTCTTGTCTAATATCTTTGGCTCCTAGTTATAGAACAGAGTAAAATAATAGTAGTGGTAGTAAATTGCCTGTGCTTATAATAGGATTGCTAATAAAATTTCACCATTAAGCTTAATGCCAGCTGTTGGTTTAAGATGGATAGTTTTTTAATATGTTAAAGAAGATTATACATTTACATATATATGTATGTGTGTGTGTATATATATATATATATGCCTGTATATATATGTATGTAATACATATATATGTATTTAGATATGAAATCAGATTACTAAATTTGGTTTAGAGTATGTATAAGATTTGGTTAAATACCTTTCACAATCTATTGAGATAATCATATAATTTCTCCTTTAACACTTTAAAAACTATATCAATATAATTTTTAATATTGAGCTATTATAATACTTTGGCATTAGGATGCAAATGGCATTTTCAAAATCAAGATTTTTTTAAAAATGCTTATCACAAAAAATTTCCCTACATTGCCTTAAAAATAATAAGTTCTCACAATATATGATCCTTAAACTGGCTTAATTTTCAATATCTGGAAGATTTCAGTGATCTGAAGCTAATTCATAGTTCAATCATGTGAAGAATATAAAGCTATCCCAAAATTTATCTGAAAAAGGAGACTTTTAGAAAGAGAGCCTTGCCTTTTCTGCATCTCAACAACAAGTTTACTCTTTGTCCCAGGTGTATCATAAATCCTTCTCCTGTTGCACAGCCCTTTCCTTTCTGGCAGTTTTGCCTGCTGTTTCATTTCATCCACTTTCCAACACAAACTGCCAGTGCGAGCCTACCTATCTCGTGAAAGCATTAATTTTGTTAAAGGGATTGTTTGCATTTACTGTATACAAGGGATACTAAAATTTCCTCCTGTTTATTTGGGTTCTGGCTGTTGTGGCCTCTAAAAGAAGCAATTCAAAGAACCACGTTTTTACCAACCCCCAGTCTTCAGTTTGATAAAAGATTTCTTCCAAATTTGTTATTCCAGTTTTAGTAAACCACCTTTGTTAGAAAGAATAAATTATATGAAATTTCCAATTCTCTATCTCAGGTTTGAAATATGCCCTTTCAATTCATTTCTAGTTTAACCTCCATAAATTGGCCTTTTAACAGTTTTGACTACAGTAAAAATTTTTCTTTAAGCTACGAATATTAATATGCCCTGTTGTCCTTGAATTTAGGATTTCAAAGATCACTCTTTCTAGCTATAGCTTCTTTGTATTTATGAGTTTTGTTCACTTGGATGCAATGGATACTTGATCTCTTTTAGCGTAGACTTTCTCTTTTCTTTCCCGAATAGCTAAAGCCAAAGTTGCAAACCCTTTAGGTGGTTAACTGTGAAAACCAATAGATTATTTCACCAGACCCCCACATCCTGTGACGATTACTACCTAAATGCCAGGGACCTTGTCTGAGGCTGACTGTTTTTCACTCACTAGAATCTCTAGCCAATCTAAAGCTACACTCCAAGAAGTGGCAATAAAATAAATAATGGGTTATTGGCTTGTATATATCTTCTTTGGAAGTGTTCTCCAGTGCGACATTTCTGGGCCAATAATTTTCAAACATTTATTTGTTAAGGTAGTGTAAGCCTCTCTTCAAATATAATCTTTGGTAACCTGAAAGGTACACTAGAGAAAAGGGTTGTTGTTCTGGTTGATTCGGAAATGGGGCCTGGAGCCCTCTCTGTTCAGTGTCCCTCATCCCCTATTCCTTTGCCTGGAATGGCACCCTAAGGTCTCAGTGGAAGCCCTAGTATGAAGGTCTCATGGGATAAACTCATAAATGGTGGACCTCAGATTAAGTGATTCTGTTAATGTATTTTGTTTGGCCAGCACAGTGTTGTCATTCACTGTACTTTTTTTTTTCGAACAGTTTTATTTTCAAAATAATCCCAGTGAACTCTTCTAGCTGTTTAACTTGCTATTTACTTTCATAATCTAAATATTATATTTTTACTGCCATTTTGGGTTTGTTGTTATTGGATGTTATCTACTAAGTTCTCACCATGGAAGACTGAATTCTCTTTTCTCCCTCAAATCTTCTCCACCTATCTTCATAATATAATTATAATTTTTTATTGAATCAATAATTGGTGTTTCCCTTCTTATAACAATGTAAATATTGTTTGCTTCTGAATTCAGAAAGTATATTAGTTTTTGGTGCAACTTTTTGGTCTTTCTGAACATTAATAAATTTGCAAATTTATTTGCTTAGGTTTTTTTGTACCTTAATTTTGTCCACATGTTCAAATATCTGTTATATACTTGAATGTATAATTTTCCAAATGCTCAAACATGTCAGAAAATATCGATTCCATTCTCCACCCACCCCCGTGTTCTCTCTCCTTCTGCCTCAGTCTGGTCTACTGCATGTTCTTCAGGTCTGCTGCACGGGTAATGTCATGTGGTGTATACTCTTGGGTTTGTGATTCTTGTGCTACTGGATGCCAACTTTTAAAAAATTTCTTAGCTTACTCCCTCATTTTGCTGGAGCACATGCTGAAAAATGATGCATGAAAGATAAATTCTGAATCCTCACTGTCCGAAAATATTTTATTATACTCTTACACCAGATTGAATGTAGAATTCTAGCTTGGAAATGATTTTCAATCAGAAATTTTAAGATGTTCTTCTGTCATATTCTAGCTTTACGTCTTCATAAGGATACATACTGCTATATGTCCTTATTCCTTCCTTCCACTGGGCATAAGTTGGCCCTTTCAACCTGGAAACTTGAGTTCCTGCAGTCCTGGGCAATGTTCCTGTATTATATGTTTGAGTAAGGCATGTTTAAAGAATTAATTGAAGGCCATAGAAGAACACTTACTAAGGACAAGTTAGGAGGGCTTTCATGTAGTCAGTAGATAACACTTATGACTATGAATAGGTAGACTCAGCAAATGAAAATATTCATAAATTTCATGAAGTGGCTCAAACAGTAAATGTTTTGACTATTTAATTTTTGTAATGAGCCCATCCGTGGAATTATATACATGTTAGGGGGTCAATCAGCAATCTCCTGGTCTAATTTTTGCATATGAAGAACTCCAACTAAAGTAATACTTCTCACCTCTCTTCTCACTCCTTGCTTATTCCTTCCCTTAAGAAGAAAATTGGCTTGTGGGATTGGTGACTTTTATGAGAAGAAACTAAGTACACTCAGCTCAGCACATTCTCCCGTCTTTATTTGAATCCAGCCTGTCTATGAAAGGCATACATTCCAGTCTTTTCTCTGCCATATATTTAGGGGCTTGTCCCTGTGAGGGAGGCCTACAGTTGTCTATCCTGTTTGTGACTGGATGAGTACATTGTGTAATTAAGAGAAAAGTATTAGCAGTACATTGTAACCACACACACTAACTGCGCTTTCCAATATCTGTTTAATAATAAAGGTGATGTTTAATTGATGTTTAATATCCATTGAAGTAACATTTTGTCTACCTCTCAATTGGTTCTGAAATCATGATAGGAAAAATATAATTCCTTAAAATCCTGGCATGGATGTTACTACTCATAGCATGTGTTTATGTATACATTTATGGATCAGGAATATTCATGCAAAACCATGGGTGGTTTAAGGGATTCAAAAGCAATTCTGATACTGCTTGGTTTCACTTTCTCACCAACTTTGAAACCCAATTCCCATGTCTTCTGAAAAACTGCCATATATTTTTTTTCCAGAAACAACTGAGAATAGTGAGCCTCACACTTACTAGTGTGTGCTTGTAGCCTTGATGAGTGGGTCTTGTCAAAGCTAGCAGTGACCTTTTTTCATTAATAACATAGGGAACACTTGAAGCAATTCTCACTGTGATGAATTTCAGTAGTATTCAGTTTAATGAAGACGTTTGCCTCAATGCATATGTGTGGCAGTAACATATTTCTAAAATAAGAGTTGAGTCCCTGCCACTAGACTACTATTAATCCAATGGAATTCAATTCTACCAACCTTGTTAAATCTTGTATTTGTTAAAAGGGTTTATGACCCCATTATCTTTTCAGTTTGACAAACTTTCCCCAATAATAATATCTAGGTAGTCTCAGCCCTAGCAGATACATTTCTTAATCAGATCATAAAATGGGAAAATACCATCATATATTTTCTTATACCTAAAAGATGCTTTACATTCATTCATTTAATTAATTAGTTATTTAATTAATTCAACAGATATTTTTGTGAGTATTTATTATGTACCAAGCACTATACTAGATAGTAGGAAATTTTAAAAGGTCATTATGACGTAGATTGGCATAGAAACTAATTATAGTAATATAGTACAATATAAACTATATAAAGATATGTGCAGATTGCTTTGGGAACTCAGAAGGTGATTTTCTTTGATCAGAGGAGACTGGAAAAGTTCCTAAAGAAAGGGAATGTTGTATTCCCATCAGTTTAGCCATCTTACAATTAATTTTACATATCAATTAGATTTTTTAAATTTTTTATTGCAAAAACATATATATAACTTAAATTTTCCCATTTTATCTAAGTAAAATTCTGTGATATTAATCGCATTCAAAGTATTTTTCTACCATCACCAACATCTATTACCCCAACATTTTCATTACTTCAAGCAGAAACTCCACACCCATTAAGCAGTAACTCCCTCTTCTACTGCCACCACTGCCTTCCACTCACTCCGCTACTTGCCACACCCAGTCGATTAGATTTTTACAAAAGGGGAGCTATATGAATAGATATTGTGGTAGATTGAATTACGTACTCCAATCTAGACATGTTCTTAATCTGCATTCTTGTGGGTGTATAAATAGGACCTCTGGAAGATGTTATTTTTGGTAAAAATATGGCCAAATGAAGCAGAGTGGGTCTTAATCCAGTTTACTGGAGTTCTTATAAACAGAAGAAACCAGAAAACAGGGCCAGAGATGGTCACAGGGGAAGCAGAAGTCAATGGAAATCAGAAGACAAAGGATAGAACATTGCTATGTGACATGAGGCAGATCTACAAGCCAAGGAATCCCAAGGATTGCTGGCAGCTGACACCAGAAGGCAAAAGATTTTGAGGAGAAGGTGTTACCTGCTGATGCCTCTATTTTGGACTTCTTCTAGCCTCAAAACTGTGAGCTAATAAATTCTCATTGTTAAAGCCAACACATTGTGTGATATTTGTCCTAGCAACCTGGCAGACTAAGACAAATATGCTAGTGAATATTTGTATGAGACTTTGATCATGTAAAAGTTATTTACATTAAATAACATGATACATGTAATGGATAAATGGCGTTTCAAAAAAAAAACAGAGGAGAACAGGCCTAAGATTGCATGCTATATTCCATGTAGTATGATGCTTGGTGTCCACAAATGTGACTTGGAAAAGACCACAGAAAAAGGTGGAAAGTCGTTAATTTTTGGTAATGAATGAAATCTGATCTGGAAACAATTTCTTCCAGAATTCCGAGTATAATCTACATATATGAATAGCAGAATTAGTTTATGAACATTTTTATTTGAAAATGGTATTCTACTCATTAATTAATCTCTTAATTCTTAATAGCATTTATTGAACACTATGTATGAAAAAATATAATAGATAAACACAGTGATATAAAAATAAAATTCCCATAGCCATAAGGCTGGCAAACTAAATGAATGACTTAGGCTAGGTATAACATAATACAATACAAGTGGTAGAGTCTGTGGTGAAAGGCAGAGTGGATGCTTTATCCAAAGAAATTAAAATTTAAACTTAAAAGAAAACAAAACTGTGTAGGCCAAATAAAACACATTTGTAAGCCCCCCTCCCTCCCCCAGTCAGTATGAAACTGTTGGATTCAGAGGATACAAGTAATATGACTCAACTCCTATTCATAAAGACAAGTCTAGTAAAGGGGACAGATCTGTAAATAATGACGGTGCCATATGAATTTGCTCTGCTAGTGGGTAGCTTAACAATGCTGTGAGAGCATAGTTTACCAAGACAGTGAAGATGAGCATAGATCCTGAAATGGATATTATGCAGTCATTCAATCAAGAACTCTATTTGTCATCATGTAAATGGTTTGTATTTCTCAGCAAATATTTATTGAGTCTAATTTGAATTAGGTACTGTGTTAGGTTCTGGAGATTCCACAGTCAACAAGATAGACATGAGGTCTGTCCTCATAAATCTGAATTAAGGAGATAGAATAGACAAAGACAAGTACATAGATATGTAAGTAAAATGATTTAAAAAATATGTGATGCCCTGTGCAGGAAACACCAAGAATAACTTTAGATAGGATGGTCAGGAAAAAGATTTTTGAGGAAATAACATTTAATATGAACTTCAGAACAAGGCAGGGCTAGTGAAGCAAGAATATGGCAGGAAGTGGGAACAGCATGTAGAAAGGCCTAGAACCGGAAATTAGTTTATCATAAGTGACTAACTGAGAAAAGATAGGTGAGGCAGGAGTAAGGCGAGAGAGAGGGGAGTACAGATAAAAATTGAGACTGGAGAGTTAGATAAGGGCTAGAGCATATAGTTTCACCTTTGCCACAATAAGAAATGTGAATTATATTCTATATGCCATGGGAAGCCATTGAAGAATTTTAGGCACCATATGGCATTATTTGATTTACCTTCTAGTAGATTGCTTTTGCTGCTGTGGTCACTAGTATGGAGCAGGCAGTTGGAGTGGTGGGACCATTTGGGAGGCAACTGCAGCATAGAGATGAAAGAAGTCATCTGCCTAAAGTAGAGAGGTGATAGTGGAAGCAGGCAGAAATGGACAAATTTGATATATATTTAGTAAGTAGAATTGACCAGATTTACTGAAAGATTGAATGTAGCAGGTGAGGAAAAAGTAGAAGTTAGAATCAAATCTCATCTTCTCGCTCAAGCAGACAAGTCAATGGTGGTACCTTTTATGGAGAGACAATAAACAGGAATAGGTGGGAGCAGGTATGATTTCCATTTGGAGATTTCACTTGAGATACATAAGCAGGGGGGTAGAAAAAGCAGTTTGGATATACAAATCTGTAGTTCTAAAGGAAGATCTGGACTGGAGATAAAACTATGGGTTCTATCAGTATGGAAATGGTACTTAAAGCTGATGGAATAAGCAAGGTTACCTAGACAGAGTGTAGAAAGAGAAGAGAACCCAAGACCAACCCTGGAGGAACCCCTACATTTAGAAGTTAAGTAGAGGTGGAGGGGCCAGCAAAGGAGATTGAGAAGAAGCAGTCATAAGTTAGATGGAAAGCCAGAAGTATGAAATGGCATGGAGGTCAAGAAAATAGTGTTTCAAGGCAGAAGAGGTCAACTATGAACAAATGCTGCTGAGAGATTCACATAAACCCAAGTTTATTCAAATGCCAAATATAAAATATTTATAAACAGTTCAAAATAATCTACAAATCTTACTAAAGTGGTTAAATTTACCAAAAGGTGAAATGTCCAATAAATCTCGTGCAGCAAGTTCTGACCCGTCACAATGGGAAATGACAGCTTTCTGGTGCAAATGCTTAGATCTTCCTGCTCACAGTGTTAGAGCAGGAAGTGTTGCTCTAACACTTCTTGTCCAGACACAAAGGACTGGTTTTGGAAATCCTCCCAAACAAAATCATTCTTGGCTGACATTCTCCATTAGGAAGAGTTTTCATTTTCCCCGGCTTTTCCAGGGTCTGTTTATTTTGGAATCAAATAGGGACTGACCAAAAATCATTAGTCAATCAACATACAATTTTTTTTGTCCATAACCTACATTAAACTCAGTACGTTTAAGTTCATGAAGTCAAGCAGAATAAAGGTGCATTTAGCCAAATGTATTTTTCTCTAAGAGAACATACTTTTACCTTTGTGACGTTTATAAATCAAATAGTATCTTAGAAAGTTCTCAAAGCACTTGAGAATCTAATTAATAAAAAAGTTTTTTTCCATAGTTGAAAGTTCAATTGGAATTAAGTCAATTAAATTTTGTTAATAAAAGTAATACACTGCTGTGCCGGAGGCTCGGGTTCGATTCCTGGTGCCGGCCCATCCTAAATAAATTAATTAATTAATTAATAAAGGAATATACTCTTTTATGAAATAGTCCAGACAGTACAGGCAATAAATGGAAAATAGAAGTCTCTTTCCTCTTTCACACTAGATTCACTCCCTAGTGGCAATCATCCTTAAACAGTTTATTAAGCATCTTTACAAAAAAATTTTAGTATACATTACAGTCAGATAAACTTTTTGTTTACTTTTATGAAATTACACCATATACACTATTCTATAATTTGATTTTTTTTTCACTTAATACTATAACATATCTTAGACAACTTTCCATACAGTTACATACAGAGCCACCTCCGTTCTTCCCCAAAGCTGCACGGGCATAAAATAATTTATTTGCTCACTCTCACATTGACAGGGACTTGAAGAGGCCAATAGCTCCTCACCCTGACTCCTGCCAGAGAGACAATGGACATGTGTCCTCAGTTAGTCAGTTAGATACACTAGACCAGAACTAGGTGTGGTTCCTTTCATTGACACTATTTATTGAATAATCCTCTTTCCTCTACCGTCAAATATTAAAGTTCCCTATGTATTTGGAATTACTCCAGACCACCTTTTTTGTTAGATTCTCTGTCTATTTTTTCTTATACCATACATTTATTTGTACATACATATAATTGGAAATAAGCCAATTAAATTTTTGTTAAAAAAGTAATACACTGCTGTGCCTATATCTAATATCTAATGGAACTGGTTCCCTGCAGTTCTTCTTTTACATAATTTTCCTCATTATTCTTCCATTATTTTTTCCAGATAAACTTTAGAATCATTTTGTCAAGTTAAAAAACCAAAACATATACATGAAACAAATGCCTGTCAAAATTTTGAGCAGAAAAATGTCTCTGAATCTATACTATATCAAGAACTAACAACTTTATTCACTTCACCTATCTATGAAGTTATATCTTCCTATATGCTCATGCCTTCTTTAAAGTCCTTCAGCAAGGGACGCAAGTGTAGTTCAGTAGTAGAATTTTTGCCTGCTATGTACGAGACCTGGGTTCGATTCCCGGTCCATGCACTTCCCAAAAACACAAACAAGCAAAACAAACAGAAATTCAAAAAATGATGCTGCAATAATGGGATACTCACATGGAAAAATAAGAAATGTGACCCCGCCATACAGCATACAAAAAAAGAGTCCTTTCGCAGACTTTTAACTATTTCTGCCTTAAAATATATTTTAAGTTTTTTCCAATTTTTATTGCTATTTTACACAGATTATTTTCTCTCATTACATAATCTATCATTTGTGTATACTGTAAAGCTACTAATTTTTCATTTTTCTAATCACTTCAATTGAATAAATCTTGGAATTTTCAATTATATAAATATAACATCACACATATGGGAATTTTCCCAACTCCTTTCTTTTCCAGTATTTGCACTTTCCTCCTATTTTTTTTTGATCCAAGTGCCTTGGCTAGGGCTTCCAGAATAATGAACTTTAGTTGTGATTGTGTCATTACTCTTGCTTCAGCTTTGACAGGAATCCTTTAGAGATTGAAGTTGGCTTAAAATATATTAAAAACTAATTTGGAAGCATTTATAGTATTCTTTATATTCTGGAATAATTAAAATGATGCAGACATTAAAATGGCATCAGTTCTGTGAAGGTTACGAACAACCAGCTGCGAAACAGGATTGCTTTAGAGGTGGCACTGAAACATTTTGCCAATTTTTTCTGATGATATTGGTCTAGTACCTATCTTTTCTTAACAGAAACTGGGAACTTATCCATTTTATCCAAATTTTGTACTATACAATGCATTCTTTTAAAATTCTCTGAATTGCCTTAGTGCATCTAGTTATTTCCTCATTATCCCTTCATGTTTTACGAATTCTTGAATTCTTCACCTCCCTAGTAAAGAAAAATAGGTTTCCTACAGTGTACACACAGGTGCATGTGTGTGTGTAGCAAAATATCTTCCATTTATTAATCAATTAAAAAGTTTTAAAATTATTTTTTTATTCCTGGAGAATGCTTAATTCATTCTTTTTGATTGATAATATAAAGGGTTAAGACATTAAATTGCCTGTTAGTATAGATTTGGCTGTATCACTGTAAGAATTTCCACATGATACTATTTTCTAAAAGTCTTGTGACTTACTCCTTTAGTTTCTTTTTTTTTCAAATAAAAATAGCTACCTCTGACCTGATTTAATAAATAATGTGGAAAAAATCCACGCAAAAAATTTAAACATCAAATAAGAAAATCAAATAACCTGAACTCCCAACATTCTAAAAATATAATCACTGTTGTAATCTATTGGTGATACTCTTTTTTGCATATATTTATGTGTTTACAATCAAATGTAAGTTTCTACAAATAAGACCATATTATTCAGCTTTTATCATGAACTTAATATTTAGTGTATATTTTTTGTCTTGTCTTATCTCCCCTCTTACTATGCTCTACTTTTCAAATCCTTAGGTAATAAATATTAACAGATAAAGGCCACAATATCCAGGCTACGCTCTGAGGTGCTTAGCGTGCCATGGGATATTTCAAAATTTCGATGGTAACACAAAAATGCGTGGCATCTGATAGATACCACACAAGCTTCTACCTCAAGAGAGTTCATGATTTCAACATTATATTACATTGCATTTATTTCTATGACATTCTCAACTATTTTGCCCCAGCTACTTGTCTGGTACTATTTAATAAATGGAACAGTCATGTATTTCTTTTGGAATGGGTTCCATAAAAAAATTACTATGAAACAAAGGAAGATTGGTGGAGAACCCCAGAGCATTTGTGGGGTTAGGGTGCAGGGTGAAAGAGCACAAAGTGGTCTGCAAGACTTCACACCTCAGAAAGATTGGGGGGGTGGGGCTGGTATTAAAAAGTTAATTAAATATCTATGTTCTAGTTAACAACTATAAACACAGCTGGACTAGGTGGGATGCGAAAATGGGCTGTGGCAGCCCTTGATGAGAGAAGAAAAATTGTTAAAAAAATATTTGAGAATTAAAATAAAAGATTTTAAAAAAATTAAGTGAACAGTAAACAAATGGCCATTCTCCCTGTTTTCTTCATTTTAAAATGGAAAATAAAGCTAGCCAAAAATTGTTCCAGGCTTCTCAGAGGGGCGCTTTGTATTAAAAAAATGAAAAAATGCCAAAAGAGGATTTCAAAAGTATGGTGTATTATAACTGCCTACAGTGAACAAATTAATGTGTTTTTTTTGGTATGTGCAGGCTCCAGGATTGAACCCAGGTATCCCATATGTCGGACGAGAATTCTACACTGAGCTACCCTTGCACCACCCCAAATTAATGTTTTTAACATTTATAAAAAGGGACAATGTAATTGTGCTATTCACGAGAAGATTTTTTATTTTTTAAAAAAGTAATAACCATGGCCTAGTCCTTTCAGTATAAAGTATATGATAAGTATCCTGTTCTTTCAGCCTGACAGGATAGGCTTTGTATTGAATATGCAGCCTTAATCAGAAGCGGAGTCCCTGTCCAAGGCAAGCTTGGGTCAAAGGGGAACTCCCATCCCCTAGGTAATGTGCTGAGCCAGGTGAGCCTGCTCCTCACTGTTATTCCTGTGGGAACTTGTTCTAACTGTGCTTCCCTAATCAGGCAGTTCAGCTCTCTGAGGGTGGCCTTGTGCAGGAGTGAATAAAATGTCCTTTAAAGGGCTTGGCCTACCACGTCAAACCTGTTTTCGTATTAGCTCTGTGACAGGTGATTGGAAGGTAGGAATAGGGGGTGTGCTAGTTTGCCAGGGCTGCTATGACAAATACCACACAGTGGGTTGACATGAACAACAGGGATTGATTGTCTTATGGTTTTGGAGGCTAGAAGTCCAGCATCAAGGTACTGGCAGGGCCTGCTTTCTCGGAGCCTGTAGTGCCCTGGCAATCCTCCCTCACATGGCAATCTGTCTCTTTTTTGTGTGTGCTCCTCTGGTTCCTGCTGACTTCTGGCTTCTTTTTCGTGTCCATTTCCTTTGTTTGGAAGGACTTCAGCCATATTGGATCAAGGTCTGCCTTCATTCCGTGTGGCCATCCTTTGACTAATAATAACATCTTTCAAGTCCTATTTACAAATGGGTCCTCACCTACAGGAATATGGATTAAGACTTGAACATGTCATTTGTGGAGTGCACCTTTCAATCCTGAATACAAAGAAGGGAAAATATTTTTCTGCCAGCAGAAAATGAGGGCCTAGGTATCTACAATTTGACGGGCTGAGGCCTCTGATCATAGACAGATGGGTTGGCTGAACAGGGCCTGGGCCTCAGAGACAGTATGTATTTGCGTGCAGTGTGTCTATAAGCTTATAGTGCAGCTGTGTTTGTGTGTTCTCCTCGTTATGTCTTTGTCTTCTTGTCAGTTTTCCACAGGTCATCCCAATAGCTGGCCTTTTCACCTAGTGCAGCCTGCTTTCTAGTCTCCCCTTCTCGCTCTCTCGTCTTATTTCTTTCAGCGGTGTAGTTATTTGTTCTGGCAACTCTGAAAAACCTCTCATTTCTTTATCCTCCAACCTCAAATTTTTCTCAGGGACAAACTATCTCTCCCACTGCAAGGGGCTCTATTGTCTCTTATTGCCTCTGTCTCACTCTTAGCAAACCTGACTCCCAGAAGATCTGATAAACCTATTTACAAGATAGCACAAGATACCTCTCCCCTCCCAAAGTGTTTGCATCTTGAAAAGCCACAAAGTTTCTTGTCAAATGAAGTCATCTCCAGTTGTACAATTTCAGGCATCAGTAAAAACAGAAACTCTCTTTTGAGGAGTTTGTAGAGAGAGATTCCATGAGGATTTTGTATCTTAATTTACTAAACCCTCCTGATTTTCTTATATATGGATTATATTAACACCAACACAAAAGAAATTTTTGGGTTCAAAATGAGAAACTGTGTATACCTAGTTCAGTGCTGTGGGTGCCAAGCACTGCACCGAGCAAAGGGAGGGATCACTTAATACAATGATAGAACAAGTTCTAGACTTTGAGGAACTCAGTCTAAACAGAAATCATTTGCATTTAGACAGTGTAGTTCACATTCCCCAAAAATGTTCTTCCATATTTTATCTCATTCAAACCTTTCATTTTTGCCAGGTATGTGTAATCTCTACCTCTATCTAACCCCACTCACCAACGATTTCACATTTTCTTGTCTCCAAGAGTCTTGGAGATTCCATGTGACTTGCCCAAGGTCATCACCCAGCTTAGGACAGATTTTTTTTTTAGGTGAAAATGACTCAAAGGTAGGTATACTATAGCAAAATGCATGCAAAACAATCCTCACCAATTTACTGAGCTCAAGACTATTGAAGAAGAATACTAATGAAACCAAGAGAAATATCCTCAGTCTTTTAAAAATTTTCCTCAAATTTTGAGTTTAGATGTAGAAAATATGATCATGGTAAATGTAAAATGATAATTGAAAGTCATAAAAATTGCTTCTTAAAACTGAGCTTTTTTTTCATACTGTTGCTCTAGAGGAGCCATATGCCAGTGTCCATGTGTGTGCTTAAATGAGGTGGAGGTTAGTGGAGGATCCTAAGCCTGAGTAGCAGATGAAAAAATAAGCTCTATGTTTCAGTGTATGCTCCATAAAACTGAATACTTAATTAATTCAAAAGCATGCCTGTTATTTTAATTATGATTCTGTCAATAAATTTTAGTACCTGTGAGAAGAGCTGATGGGGAATTGCATTTTTCCTTTCCTGGCACAATAATAAAGGAGGACAAGCTCTACAGTCACTCTCTACCCCTTCTCTCTTCTCCAGGCAGGACCAGAAGCCAAGATTCTAAATAAATTAGGTGACTTGTTCCAACATAGTTCATATTTTTGTTGCTGTTGTATAGGGGATCTACTCTTCAATTTATGGATTTATTGCTAATATCTACCATTGCATTTCCATGGTTCCTTTTGGCAACCCAAGATTTGCTCTCTCAAAGCTCTCACTAGTGCTTTGTTCTTTCAAAGATGCAATAATGACCAGGCTGGTGATAACAAAGCCAAAGAGGAGGTTTCTGGAGGAAAAGCAATTTTCTAGTAAGTGTGGAGTGGAGGCATCTGGGTCACTTAGGGTGGAAGTGGAGGAGTTGTAGGAGTTCATCCTTGAGTTCACAGAGAGTGGAAAGTGGTGGCAGTGGGGTCTTCACTACAGAAGCCACATCATCCTATCCACTGCACCACAACACATAAATGATATATACGCTGGTTTGAAAGTATTATGCACCCCAGAAAAGCCATGTTTTAATCCTGATCCAATCTTATTGGAGCAGCCTTTCTTTTAACCCCAATTTAGCACTGTAAATTGGAAACTCTTTATTAGATTATCTCCACAGAAATGTGACACACCCAATTGTGGATGCAACCTTTTGATTAGATGGAGATGTGGCTCCACCAATTCCAGGTGGGTCTTGTTTAGTTTACTGGAATCCTTTAAAAGAGGAAACATTTTGGAGACAGTCAGAAATGTCAGAACAGAAAGAGAGACAGAAACTTTAGAGCAGAGCTGACAGAGCAGATCAGCGTTGTCCAGAGCTGACACAGATGCTGACACTTGGAGAACAGAAACACAGATGGTTGGAGACGCTTGGAGCCCAACAGATGTGGCCATGAGATGTCAAGCAAGCCAGAGCTGGAGAGATCCAAGGGAAGCCAGGAAATGAAACCCAGCCCCAGAGAGGTGAGGAATCCACACAGGAACAGAGGCTGAAAGCAAAGGAGCCCAGGACCAAGGGACCAGCAGACGCCAGCCACATGACTACCCAGCTGACGGAAGTTTTCCTGACTTCCTCGAATGAGGGTATCTTTACATGGATGCCTTAGTTCAGACATTTTTATATGCATAGAACAATAAATTTATTTAAACAATTCCCTTTTTAAAAAGGCATTCCGTTTCTAGTATATTATATTTTGGCAGTTTACAAACTAACATGGTATGATTGGACATTGTCCCTGGCTGCATGGCTTCAGGTTCTACTTCCCCTGCCTTCCATAAATTCTGTGAACTGGCTAATATCTTTCAATATGTTCCTTTTTTATTTAAACCAATCCTAGCCCCTTACCTAGTATCTATAGATTGCTATGAAAGAGTTAAAAAGAGTGTGATCAGCCATAAATACTGACATGGAAAGTCCAAAACACTGATAAGCAGTAAAAGCAAAATGTAGAATCAGATGTATGGTATGACTCCACAAAATAATATGGCATGTTTCTTCATCTGCATATATGTGGTAAGGTGAATTATGTACCCTAGAAAAGCATGTTCTTAATCATAATCTATTCCTGTGGCTGTGAACCCAGTGTAAATAGGACTTTTAGAAGATATTGTTTTTAGTTTTAGGCATAGCCCAATTGAATGAGTTTGGGTCATAGCCCTATTACTGACAGCTTTACAAAGGAAAAGGCCACAGGAGGAAACCAGAAGTCCATGGACCGCAGAAGAGGAAAGAGACACCACCATGTGCGTTTCAATGTGACAGAAAAGCCAAGGATTCAAGGATCACCAGCAGCCAGCTCCAAAACACCACAGCCTTTGGGGAGAAAGCAACATCTTGATGACACCTTGATTTTAGACTTCTCCTAACCCCTAAACCATAAGTCAATAAATTCCTGTTGTTTAAGGCAACCCATTGTGTTGTATTTGTCTTAGCAGCCAGGAAACTAAGTCAGTATATATCTGTAAATGCATAGAGAACTTCTGGAAGAATACAAACACAACTGATAATAGTAGCAGCTTCTGGCGAGAGGGGAGTGGGGTTGAGAGGTGGAGTGGAAGAGGTACATATGGACTTGTGCCTTTTACTCTATATACTTTTGCTTGAATTTTTTAAGGAGAATGCTTTCAGGTATTGCATATGTACTCAGCATAATACAACAAAACAAAACAAATGGAAGAAAGAAAACCAGTGGACCAGGGTGTAGCAAATAAAGAACAGGCATTTGTTCATTACCAGCTCTATTCCATTCAACTAATGTTGCAAGCACCTCCTGTGTGCCCAGTCCTATGCTAAACATTGAGCAGAGGAAAATGAATATGGAAGGGCACCTGACCTTGGAGATTTCATAGCCAGACTAAACAGGTAAACACACAAACATATAAACACCAGATGGTGGTGTAAGCGGAAGGATAGCAATACAAAGAGGTATTATAGGGAGTTATGGGAACAAATCACCTCACCCACCATGAGGAGCATGAGGGGGCACTGCAAAGTGGTCACACAAAACTCCAAGTCTTCCAGAATAACAGAAAAGAAGGGAAAGGAGGGAGTCAGGTGTTCCGTGAAGTGTGAACAAGATTATAATTTCCCTATAGCTCATCTTCAACAAAGCTGTTTTTACCTACCACAAACTTAATCCCTCCAGAGGGTGTGATAAGGATTAGACAAAACAGCTGTAGAGCAGCCCATATCAGAGAGAATTGCCAAAAAACTGGAGGCAGAATCAATGTTTTCAATCTGAGCCTGAACAGCCTCAGGGCAACCCAAGCATGACCCAAAGGTCAACTCCAAGACCACTGCCTCCATCACTGGGAGTAATGCATAAACCAAGAGCCTCCCTCGGGCAGTATTCTCATTTACCACCAGCAGCAGCTTTTCCAGGCAGGGTGTGGGTATTTACCAAGAGTTTACAATTGAGGTTACAAAGAGCACAGGCTCGAGTTGCCTAAGTTCTAAGTGAATCAGCCAGTGCTTATGAACACTGTCTTCTATCCTAAACCTGTGGTCCTTTCATCTTCCTTGTAACTGTCTACCTTACTCCTTTCTTTCACATTTCCCATTAGGTGACTTCACAGTGTCCTCCAGTTGTCAGGACCTTCCAAAACCTGTCTCCAAACTGTACTTCCCAGCTTCTTTTCCTCATCTGGGAAACCAGTCTTTGGTACTACTAGTTCTGACTTATCTCAGCCTTACTAAATCTTGGGGCTAATCTGGTAAATTCAACCTGTTGATGTGATGATAGAAGATGAATGCTTAATGAGCATCAAGGATTTAATCATATCCCCCACAAAACATGTTCAAGTCCTAACACTCAGTCCTGCGGATGGAATTGATTTGTAAATGGGATCTTATTTTAAAGATTTTATTAAGATGAGGCCCAACTGAACCAGGGTGGATGCAGTGGTTTGAAGATGTATGCACCCCAGACAAACATGTTCTTAAATCTAATGATGCATTCCTGTGGGTGTGGAACCCATTGTAAGTAGGGCCTTTTGATAAGGCACTTCAGTTAAGTGTTTCCCACCTAATTCAGGATAGGTTTAATCCTCTTATTGAAGTCCTTTATAAATGGAGTGACTATAGAGAGGGAGAGAGAAAGCCACAAAAGCAAGAAGCTGAAATCTGGGAGAGAAAAGAGAGACTAGGAGATGCTGCCATGTACCTTGCCACGTGGCAGAGGAGTGAAGGATCACTGGCAGCCAGTCTTGATGATGCATCAAGGTGATGCTTTATTCAGTAATTATACATTTGGGCATTCTCACAGTCTTAAACTGTAAACTAATAAATTCCCATTGTTTAAGCCAATGCTTTTCATGGTTTCTGCTTTAAGCAGTCTAGGAAACTAAAACAGTGGGCCTTAATCCAATATGACTGGAGCCCTTATAAGCAAAGGAAACTTGGAAACAGTCAGGAGTAGGAGGAAGGAGACAGATGGCCAGGTGACAGAGGTAAGGACTGGGTTATGGATTGTCAGCAAGCCACAATTAGAATGCTTCAGATGTCAGAGAAAGCATGATCCTGCTAACACCTTGACTTTGGATTTCTAGATTCCAAAACTGTGAAGCAATAAATTCCTGTTATTTAAGCCAACCTGTCTGCTGTATTTGTTATAGTAGCCATGACAAACTAAAACAAGTTGCTCCTTCCAGGTAATAGATTATATTTTAACTGAGTCTCCAGGGTAAACAATCTCTTACTTCAAAGCAGAACATTAATATGTAGTAATTTTTTTGTAATTTTTTTTATTGTATAATATAACATACATACAAAGCAAAGAAAGAAAAAAGCAATAGCTTTCAAAGCAGTCTTCAACAAGTGGTTACAGGACAGATCCCAGAGTTGGTCATCGGCTACCATGCCATCATCTCAGATTTTTCCTTCTAGTTGCTCCAGAACATCGGAGGCTAGAAGGAATACATATATTTTTTACCATCACTTTCTTTTCTTTTTTGTGAAAAATAACATATATACTAAAAAGCAAATTTCAGAGCACAGCACAACAATTAGTCATAGAACAGATTTCAGAGTTTAGATGGATTACAATTCCATATAATATGTAGTAACTTTAATCACAGCATAACACTCTCCCAGCAACCCTGGTCAGAATTGATCACCTCATCTTTGCATCTGGTGCACTAGGACAGCCTGTTGTCCAGTCAAGTTTGGCACCTGTGGTCTGTCTCTACTAGAGGGTGTGAGCGCCATGAAGACAGGGCTCAGCACAGAGCTGCAGTAGTGGAGCTCAATTCAAGTCCGGTTGAACTCACTCATCCTACAATTATATATTGAAATCCAACTATGAGCAAGACACTTCTAGTTCTGGGGATAAATAGGGAATCTTAAATGGTCCCTGTTCCCAAGGAGCCACTGAGTATGAACTAGTTCTGCTTCCTGCTTTTGAAGAGTTTCCATCCAATGGAAAAAGAAGAGATGGTTGAGGCATAAATAAACCCACCGCAAAGCCAGACACATAAATAACTGTGCTTCCCACATAACAGCAACAGCTCAACTGAATTAAATACATGGACAGGTTCCAGGTCCCTGGTATTAGAAGGAGAACAATCTTACATATAAACAGAAAGGGTTTTATTTTTATTCTCTTAGTTCCCTATTTTATTATGAACTATTTTCAACAGCACAGGTAAAGTATAACAAATATCCTTATTCACACCACCTAGATTCAGTAGTTGTTAAATATTTTGGCATCTCTACCATACCATTTTTTAAAAAAGAAGGAGAAAAAGGACTACAGACAGATTTATAGGCCCTTTAAACCTCTCTGGAATTCCATTCTTCTGTCCCTGTCTCTTCAGTGATAAACACTTTTCTAAAGTTGCTGTGTATTCTTCTTGTTTATGTTTTTAATTCTCTTGTTACATTTATGTGGGTCATAAATTATTTATGATATTGGTGGTTTGTTTTTAGAATTTGAATGCTTGCATTCATACTGTGGATATTATTATTATTATTATTGCAAAAAGCACATTATATATCCCAAACAGCACATGGGATAGATGCTATACCACTACTCCAAAATGTTACCATAGCTCACAACAATTCTTTAAAACAAGTCAATTTTTGCAGTTATTTTTTAGTCTTTCCATATTTAAAATAAAAAATGATTAAGGATTTTTTAGAGGTTAGGCATTGTTTTAGGTTCTTAAAATCCATTGTCTCTTATTATTTACAGTAACCTTTAGAGATAGGTACAGTACATACTCTTTTTACAGATAAGGACACAGATGCTGGGAAGAGTTAAGTCACCCATTCATGACCACACACGTAGGAAATGTCAGAGGCAAGATTTCAAACCCAGTTTTGTCAGCCTCCAGAACCCAAAGTGTTTCTAGAAGAGAGAAGATACAATTTTATCTTCAAAATTGTACATAAAATTCATTCCTGTCAAAGAGTGATAACTTGAGTCTAATCACAAGAAAGCAAACCCAAATTGAGGGATGTCTTTAAAACAACTGAAATAAGCCTTTTCAAAAATATCAGTCATTAAAGACGAAAACTGAGGAAACGTTACAGATTTCAGGAGTCTAAAGAGACTTGACAATTAAATGTCATGAGCCATCCTGTAATGGAAGAAAAAGAGTGCTATAAAAGTATACTGAGACAATTGTTTAAATGAAGCGTAGAATGTATTTTTTTAGCAGTAGTAAATTTTAATCATAGCCATGTGATTATGAAGGAATACGTACTCATTCTTAAGAGAAACATGCTGAAGTTTTTTTAGGGGTCAAGTGTCATTAACAGTAACTTACTTTCAATTGGTATATATTTTAGATTAAAATACAACTGTAAAGATGCAATCACAAAAAATGGAAGAATATATAGGTCTTGGTGTAGGCAAGAGTATTTTTCATAACAATACAAAAGAATATATAGTAAAACTATCAATAGATTTATTTAAACTTCTTTACATAAAAGATACCATAAATAAAATAAAAATATAAATAGGAATTAGGGAAAATATATTTGCTATTGTTGTTTTCATAATTGTATAAAAATATCCTCATTTTTGAATGGTTAAAAGATAATAGGATATTCATAAAAGAATTACAAAAATTTAAATGCATTCAAAATAATTGGTTTTACTAGTAATCAAGGAAATGCAAAAACAATGGAATTAGTTATTTTTTCACTGGGTGAATGGGCAAAGATTCTTAAAAATATATTTTTATTGAGAAATCTTCACACACATGGAGCCCACCCATAGTATCCAATCATGGCTCAGAATATCATCACATATCGTCACCAAGATCCTTTTTAGAACATTTGCGTCATTCCAAGAAAAAAGAAAAATTCATGCATCCCATACCCCTTACCCCTCCCTCTTACTGACAACAAGTATTTCAATCTACCATTTTTTTTTTACCATTTATTGTCCCCTATTATTTATTTATTTTTGTCCTTATTTTTTTTCAGTCATCTGTCCATACCATGGATAAAAGGAACAGCAGACACAAGGTTTTCACAATCACATGGTCACATTGTAAAAGCTATATAGCTATACAATCATCTTCAAGAATCAAGGCTATTGGAACAGAGTCCAACAGTTTCAGGTACTTCCCTCCAGCCACTTTTATACATCATAAACTAAAAAGTGACATCTATATAATGCATAAGAATAACCTCCAGGATAAACTTCCAGCCACTTCGTTGCACAATAAACTAAAAAGGGATCTCTATATAATGCATAAGAATAACCTCCAGAATTACCTCTCAACTCTGTTTGAAATCTCTCTGCTAATGAAACTTTATTTTGTCTCATTTCTCTCTTCCCCTTTTTGGTCAAGAAGGCTTTATCAATCCCATGATGCCAGGTCCTCACTCATCCCAGGAATCCTGTCCCACATTGTCAAGAAGGTTTACACCCTTAGGTGTTATGTCCCATGTAGGAGGGAGGGCAGTGAGTTCACCTGCCATGTTGGCTTTAGAGAGAGAAGCCACATCTGAGCAATGAAAGAGATTCTCTGGGGGTGACTCTTGGGCATAATTATATGTAGTCTTGGCTTCTCCTTTGCAAGAACAATTTTCATATGGGCAAACCCCAAGATAAGGGGCTCAGCTTACTGAATTTGTTAAGTTAAATATTTCCTCCTATCTCCCCAGCCCCTAAGGAAAATTAGGTAAAGATTTTTTAAAATGATAATAACAGTGTTGGCAGGGGTGAGGAAAGTCATCATTAATTGTTGATGAGTGTTTAAATTGACATGAGGGCAATTTGACAATACATACTGTGCAGATTTGAAGCTATTATGCACCCCAGAAAAAGCATGTCCCTTAATCCTCATTCAATATTGCTGGGTGGAATCTTTTTTATTGTTTTCATGGAGATATGACCCACTCACTTGTGGATGATAACTTTTGATTAGATGGTTTCCATGGAGATGTATCTCAACCCACACAAGGTGGAGTTGCTTACTGGAGCCCTTTAAGAGGGGATCATTTTGGAAAAAACTTCAGAGCCAACAGAGCCTACACAGCCAGGGACCTTTGGAGCAGAAGGAAAATGCCCCTTGGGAAGCCTTATGAAATGAGGAGAGAAAGCTAGCAGATGTCACCATGTGCCCTCCCAGCGGAGAGAGAAATCCTGAACTTCATCAGCCCCTCCTTTGGAGTTAATGTATCTTTGTCTGGATGCCTTAACTTGGGCATTTTCATGGCCTTAGAACTGTAACTTGCAACTGAATAAATTCCCTTTTAAAAGTCACTCCACTTCTGGTATATTGCATTCCAGCAGCTTTTGCAAACTAAAACACATACCAAAGCATTAAATATGTTTATATCATTTGACCCATTAATTCAATTTCTAGGTATTTATTTTGAGAAAATAATCAGAGATGAGTACAAGAAAATTCCATCATAGTATTACTTTTAGAACAATTAGTTTCTAATTCATGTTTTTGTTATAAGGAAAGTTAAATAAATTATGATTTATGAGCATGATCAAATAATATAAGCCAATTTAAACTGTATTCTAAAAAGTTATGTAAAAAAAATGGGAACAGGACATAAAAATAGGTGGTTTCTCCATTCTTGAATTTTAAATTTTGGTTCATTTCTGATATGGCTAGATATTTTTATTTTGCTCAAAAAAAAAAAAAAAGGAATATCATGCATGCCTATTGAGTGGCTTATTAAATCAAGGAAAGAGTAGAACAACCTGAAGAAGAAAGAAACAGGAGATCTCAACTGTAGAAATTTATGGACTCTCTCTTTAGAGTACTGCCACTGGGATGACTCAGTTCTATCTGCCTCCTGTTTCAAATTTCCAGGAGAAGGTACTGTTGGCCTTTATTCTCCTGAAACCCCACCCTTTGTGTGTGTGTGTGTGTGTGTGTGTGTGTTGACTGGGGGGAGGGGTAAAAAGGAATGGTGTCATCATTGACAATTCCTCAAAGACCATGTAAATTGGGGCTTTGCCTTTCCCCAAAGGAAAGCAGAGAACTGTTACAAAGTGCATGAAGAAGGTACACTGGGCTGATAAAGCTAACAAAAAAACAGATACATACATTATATTCTTGCTCTTAAAATTCTTTGCTCCTTTGATTTCCAAGATGCTACCATAGCCTGGTCCTCTGTCGACCTCACTTGGCTCTTCCTTCTCAGGGGCCTTGTCTTCTTCCCATCCCTTAAATATTGGTGTACTCAGGGTTATGTGCTAGGTCTTCTCCTCTTCTCAAACCGGATGACCTCATCTGCTCCCATAGCTTAATTATCATCTCTGTGCTAGTGACTTCCACTTTATCTCCTGATCATATCTTTCTCTTTAACCTATTCTCATATATCATCCATTTGGATGCTCCAAATGTACTTCAAACTCACCGTATCCAAAACATTCCCTCTCTCTATAGAGATCACTACCAATGTCTCAGTGATCTAGGCCCCAGACCTGGGAATTATTAAGACTTCTCTCTCTCCTTCAATCTCTATAACTAATCAGTTACCAAATCCTGCTGATTTTATTTCTTAACTATTTCTCATATAAATCCCCCTCCTCAACTGAAGACTTCTTACCACTGTGCTAATGCTAGTTATCCTGTGTCTTTGGACTATTTCCACAATTATATCTCTGGCCTTCTTGCCTCTATTTTTGTCTTCATTGAATCTACATTCTGCAATGGAGTCAGAATGATTTCTTTAAAATGCTAATCTGACCATATCATCCCATTACTCATAATCATTCGACAGCCTTTCATCATTTATAGGATAAAGGCCAAACTCCTCAGCATAGCGGGTGCCTCTATTACTGCCCCCGCCTCCTGCTCCCACTGCATCTCCGCCGCACAGTTCATACTCCAGTAAGGCTGATCTGCTTCATTAGGCCTCAAGGTTTTGCTCATGCTGATCTCTTTGCTTTGAAGGCCTTTCTACCATTTTTCTGTGGTACCACTCTTACTTGGTCCGATTAAAGATTGCCTTTTGAATCCCAAGGAGAGCGATCAGTGCAGGTTGTAACTGCTTTAAATGAGCGGACCTTTCCATGGAGAAGACAGACTCACTTGGAAGCATGAGAGAAATTTCTCTTTAGTGCCACCTTTCCTTTGACTTGGTGGGGGAGAAGGGGAGGGACCCCCATACCATCCAACCTTTCCAGGCCGTGGGGGGTGGAAGAGTGGGGCAAGGACATTTGCACAGCTTGCCGCTCCCTGAGGGGTTGAGTCTCATTTGTTTGAGGAGAAACAGCAAGCACAGAAACAGCAACCCAACAGAACCCTCCTTTTATGAAGGGGTATATAATCACAGCCCTTAGAGAAGAGTTAATCATTTAGGTCCTCGTTCTGAAGAAACCCGCCAAATCTTTAAAAATGACATTGCCAAATGCCAGTTGCACTCTCAGTATTCAAACAAGGCATTTGTGCCTAAATTCAAATTGCTGAGTTACATTCAAAATGTATTAGCTTGCTTTTAATTTACGCCCTACGGCCTTCAATTTAGGAGTGAAAGAGAGAAAGGCCCATCATAAACTGTCAGATAAAATTGCTGTAGTGGGGGAAGGAGGATAGAGTGGATCCAAAGGCCCTATATGTATAGTAGGGTAATGTCCTAGGGAGGACTCAACCTGAGAGAGGATTCACCCAGGAGGCCCTCACCAGATGCCGGGACCTGGCTGAGGACCCTCCTTGGCTGTCCAGCAGCACTTCTCTGGCATTTACGTATAACACCTGATTATCTTGGTATGGTCTCTCACCACCATGAACTGCATGTGTCTCAGGGAAAGATACTGAGCTTTCTTTCCTTTGATATCCAGTGTCTAACCCAGCTCTCGGCATAGAGGAGAAGCTCCAGAAGTATTTAATGACTTAATCTAAATTCCCTTTTTTTAAAAAAAAAAAAAGAAAAAGCGTGTCTATGTGTGCTTACTGTGTCTCTGTGCCTATGTCAGTCAGGATCTGAGCACTTCATTGGGTCACCCTAATTGCCCCTTTATTTTAGAAAGAATGCAAATAAGCTCGCCTGTTTCCCTGCCTACAGTAAGAGTAGAAAATGGGAACAAAAAAGGAGGAAGGATAGTCTGTCTCCAGATGAGAACATTCACAGTAGCAATAAGTGAAAGTCTAACAGAGATAAGAGAAAAAAATCAGAAAAAGCATTAGCCTCCAGAGATACTCACTGTCATTGAGGAAAACACTGATATGATCCACCAAAAGATGGTTAGACTGTACTCCACAGACTCTGGCTAAGAAGGCAAAGAAATGTGTAATGTTTTTAAAGTTAAAAATGGCATGGAATATTTAAATGGGGACATTTAAATTTGGGTTTTTGGACATGTCCTACCTGTCTAAAATTTAATGGATAGGGAACTGTATATGTGCCTTCTATTAATTGTTTTTACTGAATACTGGTCCCTGTTTTCTCATTTTAAGGCAGATAAATTAGAACATTGTGTATTTCTCTCTTCTTAAAAGAACCCACCAAAAAATGAATTCCTTTTGTGGACCTCGACCAGGTTTTGTCAGAAGTAAAACGACTTCCCTGGGGCACCTTTGCAAACTCCCTGGGAAGCAGAAGGAGGCAGGCATCCTCCTTCCCCTCCTCCAGACACACACACCCGCTTCGTAAACACAAGTGGCAGGCTGCGTGGCAGAGGTGGGTCAGAAACCAGGGTCACCCGCCTCCTGAAGGGTGACTTTCTGGGCACAAGCAGCTTTTGTTAGCATCCACGTCCACAGGAAATAAACACCCGGGAGTCGCTGAGGTAACGGCCCCAGAAGCTCCAAGTCACAGTCACAGAGCGGTTCATCAAAACAGCTCCACAGAGGAGCTCAGAGGAAGCCTTGGGACTGGACATCAAGGGCGATGCCTAACTTTCCAGAGCTTAGACACAGCTGTCCTGGCCACTGGGTTCCTAATTCCTCTGGCTGACTCCTTCCTTATACATGATTCCCTGCCTCTGGCGTCCAGGGTTGGCAGCCTTCCAAGGATCAGCCAGTGCCTCCCCTGTACCCACCCCCACTTGCTCTCTCACTGCCCCTGCCTGGGCCCTCCCAGCTCCTCCAGGGAGACTGGGGGATTGACAAGCTCCTTGGGTTCCACCCACTTTTTCAGTGCCTGGCCCCACTCCCAGGAACTCAACTTCTTTCCCAGCAGATCCACCCTCTCTCCTTTGCCAGAGCTTTGTGGACTGCAGCTGAGGGAGCTGCAGGCCTGTGTGGCTCAGGCTTTGAGCCCTGTGAAGTCTGTGATGACAACAGAGAACAGGAAAACCTAATGTGCCCCTGAAGGAGACAATCCCTAAGCCCAAGCAGCCCTTTCGATGAGAAACTCAGTGATCTGTTCATTAACTTCTATGGATGTTTTTGAAAACTCGACTGTGTAACTGGATGCTCATACTCTAAACCTTGTCCTTCAAAATACTTTTTAACATAAACAGTTGAAACTTATTTAAACATGTCACAAGTTCCTCTAGCGTTGGAGAACTGAGGCATTTGATATAATTTTCCATATTATGTGAAACATCACTAAAGATGTCCAGAGATTAGAATAGATCTTTTTAATATAGGTTCACCAGAGGTACAGCATCTGCTTAATAGCAAAAGAGCTCATGGAAAGGGCATAAATGAGATATGAAGAGAGGGAAGGAATGGGCAGAAATGGGATCTGATGTCTTCTACCACTTAAATTTGAATTGGCAAAGATCATCCCAAACCTAATAATTTCTCACTTCCCTCCATGTCTTTCCTGTCTAATGATGCCACAGGGAGCCTTCTTCAAAATGCAATCAGTCATTAGGCAGGCATCAATTCAGAGTGTAGTGTGGGTGGGTCACAGTGAGGGCATAATATGCAGGCCACTCTTAGGGATACTGGATTATCACAACTGGTCACCAAAAGCCCTATTTGGATGATGACACCCTGGCCTACCTGAAAGAAATGTTCAAAGAGAAAATGGGCTTGCTATCTGGGCTCTGGTGACACTCCAATTTTCATTCCAAACAAACCAAGGCTATCTCAACTTCCAGGAATAGAGAGTTTCCAGGTAGGCAGGACTTCCCTGGAAAAGGACTCAGTTTGAGATGCTTATAGACTCTACTAAAGGAATACTTTTGAGTATGACACTCCAGAGTAGCTGAAAAGATGAGAAACCCAAGTTTCCAGAAGCCATATTGTCACCAGCTGGAAATGCATGTCTGCAGCAAAGGGAATGAAACTAAACAGATAAAACATGGAGAGAGTCTCTTGGTGATCTGAGGTGAAGCCCTGACACTAGACATGGCTGCCAGATCTACTCCTGGGCTTCCCAGTTATGCAACCCTTTTGGGTTTAAACTGAGTTGTCTAGGCTTTCTTTCACATACAACCAGAAAAAAACAAGGAAACTCAGTATTTCTTCAGTACTTATGTGACAGGTCCACAGAAAGGAGAGCTTGTATGTCAAAAAGGCTGGAGAGGGGTTACAAAGGTATAGTTCAGTGGTAGAATTCTCACCTGCCATGCATGAGACCCGGGTTCGATTCCCAGCCCATGCATTTCCCAAAAAGCAAACAATATGTAGTACTGTGTGTCTTGGTTTTTCATTTAGCATAATTTTATTTTATTTTTTTTATAAAGACAGTCAATTGCTTTTCTATATACCAGCAATGTACAGCTGAAATTAGAAATAAAATACCATTTACAAAATGAAATTCTTAGGTAAAAATCTAACAAAATATGGGTACATAATCTATACGTGTAATATTTGAAAACTCTAAAAAAAATTTTTAATCTGAATAAATGAAGAGATATTCTATGTTTATTGATAAGAGAACTTGATGTTTTTAAGATGTCAATTCTTCCCAACTTGATCTATATATTTAGCGCAATCCCAACCAAAATTTCAGTATATTATCTTTTGGATATTGATAAACTTTCTAAAATTTGTATGGAAAGGGGAAAGAATGCCCACTTTTGAAACCCTTTAACATCCTTCCATTGTGTTATTACTTTAGAACTAAAATCTTATAGTACCCAGTACCCATGTTTGGTTTCTCTCCTCCTCCAGGATCCTATTGTGCGCATACTAGGCCACGCCCAGCTCTTGGCAAAGGGCGGTTTTCTGAGCAAATCCAGAGTCGCCACTCAATAAGGCCCTCATCTAGAGGCACTGAGAGGGGCAGCACTGTTCACACAGTGCACTGTGTCCTTTCCATGAGAATCTGCTTTTTGAGATCTGTGGATTTGTGGTTAGTGTGAAGCAGAGCAAAGAACATTTTTTTAACTAGAAAAGTTGAAAGTTTACAAAGAATTCATATAAAAAATATGGCATTCCCATATATGCTGCCTATTATTGACACTTTGCATTAGTGTAGGACCTTTGTTACAATGGATGAAAGAATATTAAAATAGTACTATTAACCATATCCATCGTTTGCATTAGGTATATTTTCCCCCATATACCATTCTATTATAAACACTTTGCATTGGTGTCATACATTTGTTATAAGTCATGAAAGAACATTCTTCTACTGGTATTATTAACCCCAATCCATTATCCACAGCAGGATTCCCTGGTTTATCTTCTAACTTTCATTCTAGTAACATATACAACCCCCAAAAATCTGCTTTCTACCATATTCACATTACATAATTCAGCACTGCTAATTGCACTCACAATAATATGCTACCAGCACCACCATCCATTTTCAAATCTTTACAATCGACCAAAATAGAAATTCCATACCAATTAAACATCAGCTCCCCATTCTCTACCCCCAATCTATCCCCTAGTAGCCTACATTATAGGCTCTAACTCTATCAGTTTGTTTATTATAACTAGTTCATATCAGTGAAATCATACAATATTTCACTCTGAATAACATCCTCAGTGTTCATCCATGTTGTCACATTCATCAGGCTTCATTACTTTTTACTGGTGAGTAATACTCCATCATACATATATACCACGTTCTGTTTACTTATTCACAGGTTGATGGACACTTGGGTTGCTCCCATTTTTTCAGACTTATAAGTACTCTGATATGAGCATCTGATATGAGTACTCTGATGTGTGCAAATATATGTTCGAGTCCCTGCTTTCAATTTTTCTGTGTATATACTTAGTGGCATATTGCCAGGTCATACAATAATTTTATATTTAGCATCCTGAGGAACTAGCAAACTGTCTTCCACACTGGATCCACCATTTTACATTGCCACCAGCAATGAATGAGTGCATGTATTTCTCCACATCCTCTCCAACACATGTAATTTTCTGTTTCTTTTTTTAATGGTAGCCGTTCTAGTGGATGTGGAGTATCTTTATCTGGCGTTGGTATTAGGATGATGTTGGCCTCATAGAATGAGTCAGGTAGTGTTCTCTCCTCTTCATTTTTTTGGAGGAGTTTGAGCAATATTAGTTCTAATGCTTCATTGAATGTTTGGTGAAATTCACCAGTGATGCCATCTGGTCCTGGGCTTTTATTTGTTAAGAGGTTTTTGATGACCAATTCAATCTTATGACTTATAATTGGTCTGTTGAGATCTTTTATTTCTTCTAGAGTCAAAAAGAGAAATTCAGAGAGGGGGAGAGGGATATAGAAAAACAAAAAGCTACACACAGAAGCAGACAGAGCTAAATTAACAGCTCCCTGAGGGCAAGCACCACATCTGTTTCATTTGCTGTGTTTTCCCCAGAGTCAAGCACACTGCCTTACATACAGTAGACACTCAAGAAATAGTTGTTGACCAAATAAATGAAAAGGAGAGACAAACAAACAAAAACACACACACAGAGGGCAACGGATAGGAAAGAAGTCAGTGTAATTGTTAAGTGCAGAGTATGGAACAGATGAACCCATGTTCAGATCTTGTCTTTGCATCTTCAGATTTGTGTGATCTTGGATAAGATACTCACTATTTTTACTAATTTTTTTTTACCACAGTTTCTGCATATGTAAAAATGAATATAAATTTGAGATATTTCGCTATTTCCTCTCATCTCCAAATCACTATTTTGTGTTCTAGTTTTGTGGTGCTGTGACTCTGCAGACCGCATCTCTGCTTTCACAGCTGGTTCCCTGGCCCTGCCAGCCGCCGGAACTGGAGTGAGACTGCAGGGCCAAGAAGGGAAGAAGGAACTTGCCCTCCCCCTCTGCTTCCTGTTCCTGAGAACAGCGTTCCCACCAAGCTTCTTTTACCCCAGCAGCAAAAGTTGATTTTTGGAGCAGCAATTAATTCAATTTGCAGTTGTTTCCAATACCTGCAGATCTAGCTTTGCCATCCCCACACCCCATAGACCTTTCAGAGGTCTGAACGTTTAAATGCCTCTCCTCTGCATTTCTATTTCAAGAATTCCAATCTCTTCCCTTTGTTCCCCAGATCTTGGTTCCTATAGTTGCAGTCTCCTTGACATGTTAGAGTCCTCTTTTTACCCTTTTAGTTACCTAATTATCAACTTTGTACCTACTTAATGATTCTTTATTTTCAATTTTCCCTATTTAAATAACTAGTGTGGTTTCTGTCTCTTGACTGGACCCTAAGTGAAACAGGATAGCAACACTTAATTCATGTTAACAGCGAAAGGAGAGTTGTGTGAAGTGCTTAGAATATTGCCTGGCTGTAGGAAGAATTCTATAAATGCTGTCTATATAATACAGAGAGACACAGCAAAACCTTTAGACAAGAATACTGGAGATGACACAGATGGGCTTCCATAGAGCAAAGCCTTGATTTTATGACCTTTCAAGTCTTTGAAAGGTGTGTTCTGCCTTTCAGCTGAAGGCACAGGCAAGATATCCAAGTCAGGTATCACATGTCCTTGAATCTATGACACCGTTGATTGTCACACACACCTTTAATTTTGTGTACCACTAAGAAAACAAAAAATCACTACCAATTAAACTATAGGCTATGATTGGAAGTCTTATCTGACAGAGATATTAAACTATGAAGAAGTATCTTAGAATTGATGAAATACAGTACTTTTTTGAGTCATGGCAAATTTAAGATAATACTTGGAGGGTTCTATAGGTATTCTTTATCCCTTGCTCTTTAGTACCAAAGTTGAATACACACATACACACTTTAGCAAAGTTAAAGAAGAACAGCATTTCCTGGCCTATATGGGTCACTGTGGAAGTCAGTAATTGGAAAATGGCCCCAACCAAATAAATTTTTCACTCAAAACAGTCTGCCTGTTTTAAGCAAGTGCTTACCTCTCTCACCCAGCAGTCTCCTGTTTACCAAACAAAAATACTTAGCACACAAACCTCAGGCAAATCAGAAGTTTGCTTTCTTCCCAAACTGTGGAAAGTTTCCTTGCTTGTTGGTCTGACTGGTGATCTGAACTAAAATTATACTGCCTTCGAACACTCTGTGGGCTTTTCTGTGTTATGCTTAAAGCTTCAATTCAATTATGTTTTTGGAGTATGGTTACAATCAGAAAAAAAAGGAAGGTAAAAATAACACCTTATGAGTCAACATATTTTCTGCCCCAAATAAGTTCTTACTATGCCTGGCCCCGCACAACCCCAGTCACCTTGAGAAAGCAGCCTGGAGTCGACTCCATAACTTGCAGGTTCAAGACTGCTTGCTCTGGTCCATCAAGCTATGGACCACAAAAAGTGATTGAGTTGACAGGGCAGAGGAAAGGAGGGAAGAAATGGAGAAATGAATGTGAGACTGACAGGCAGGTGATTTGAAGAAAGAAAGGAAGACTAAATGAAATCTTCAGAAGAGTTTCAATGACCAGGGTTGATTTTGCTGTATGTTCACATGCTGGTCAAATAGAATGAAACTGTAGTCTGTCTCTTCTCTCTGCTCTCTGCTCTAGCCTGATCCAAAGGAAGAAAATGGCTGAGCTGCTTTTAGAGTTCTGTAAGCTCTGTTGGTAAAACTTGTTTAAAAGCCCAAGGCTATGCTTCTCTGACTTACCTTCCAAACTTTTCCCCTGGACGCATGAAGAGAAAAACTCAACCCTGACATGTAAGAATGTTGAAAAGGAAGAAAGTGTAGGCTGCATACAGAGGCAGGTAAATTGGTAGACTACTGTGGAAAGGCTTGTTTCATGCAGACAGGATTCTGTTTCAGAAACCCTAAAAGAATTGCTGGAAAGTACACATAGAGGAAACTACAGACTCCTCTGAACATCACAGTGAGGGAGTTAACTAACTGGGTGTTACATAATGCATCCTGTTTATTGCACACCTACTATGTGACTAGCATTGTGCTAGACTCTAACATTGCAAAGAATAAGAGAAAGTTCTAGCCCCTAGGAGCTCACAATCTAAGCAGTGTATAAACAATCAACCCAATGCTTTCTGAAAGCAAAGCCAGAGTTGAAAGGGCCCACAGGAAACAAAGAAGAGGGAGTGAATTAAGAGCTATTACCCCAGGACCTTTGCATTTGGCAATACCCCAGACTGGAAGCTCTTCCCTGAGTTACCCTCATGGCTCACTCCCTCAGCCAAGCTGAGATATGGTTCAGCATTAGGGGAGCAAGAGCAAGATGGATGAATCCGCAGGATCTGTGGCATACCTGAGACCTTCCAATTAAAGACTAAATGACCCACAACTCTTACTATATTTCTCACCAACTTCTTCACTCACCAGACTCTCTCCATACACATGGCAGCTTTCCCCTGTTAAATCTCGCGTGTGTGATCAGTATTTACGAAAAACATGTATTCTGACCTTGTAGAAACACAAGTGGGGCCCTGTGCCAGTTTGAAAATATTATGTATCCCACAAAAGCCATGTTTTAAACTTGCTTCAATCCTGTGGAGGCTGCCATTTCTTTTAATCCTGGTTCAGTATTGTAGAGTGGAAACCTTTGATTAGATTATCTTCACAGAGCTGTGAAGATAATGTGGAGATAAACTGTAGGTGTGGTTTCTTGATTAGATGGAAGTGTGACTCTGCCCAATCAAGGTGTGTCTTGATTAGTCTACTTGGAATCCTTCAAAAGAGGAAACATTTTGGAGAAAGCCAGAGCCAACAGAGAGAGAGCTGACAGAAACTTCAGAGCAGAACTGACAGGCAGGGAACAGAGACAAGGATGTTTGGAGATGCTTGGAGCCCAGCAGACACTTATGTGAGATGTTAAATCAAGATACAACCTGGAGAGAGCCAAGGGAAGCCAAGAGATGAAAGCCAGCTCTGGAGAAGCAAAATGAGGAACCCTCACAGGAACAGAGTCTGAAAGCAAGGGAGCCCAGGAGCAAGGGACCTGCAGATGCCAGCCACATGACTACCCACCTGAGAGAGGTGTTCCAGACCCATCAGCCCTCCTTGGATTAAGGTAGACTTACATGGATGCCTTAGTTTGGACATTTTTATAGGCTTAGAGCAATAAACATGTAATTTATTGAATTCTCTTTTTAAAAGCTGTTCCATTTCTGGTATATTGCATTTTGGCAGCTTACAAACTCGTATAGGCCCCCTCCTTGGTGACTCAATAATTAATCACAGCCCTCACTCTGCTATCCCCACCTGTGCAGTAGAGAACTAGACCTAGAGCTCCAGGTTGCAGAGCAGTCATGAGGCTCTCAGTGGAAGTCAAGGGCATTCGTGTGCTGGAACTGGTGGGCACGGCTCATGAGAACCAATGGTTACAATGTCAAAAATTTTGCCCTCCAGTTAATGCCATGTTGGTGGCTCGAAATCGACCATGGTGAGAGTATTCAAACCAGAGAAACCAGCAAACACTACAAATCAGGACTTCTTTCCTTCCATAAAGCCAGTTCTTAAGCATGCACCGCACACCATTGTCAAGGATGGTCCTTCTGTGCTGCAGGGAGCAGCTTTGACCAAACTGTTCTTTCAGCAAAACCAAAACCAAGTTTGATTAGGGGGACAAAGAGCAGCCCTCTCCGTGATCATGAAAGTGAGGCCAGGGGGAAATCCCATCATACCCCATGCTCTACAATTCCCTAAGTCAGGGGTCAGGAAACTTTTCCTGTAAAGGGCCAGATAGTAAATATTTTTGGCTTTGCAGACTTTCTAGTCTCAGTTGTAACTACTCAGCTCTGCCTCTGGAGCACAGAAGCAACAAAGACGATGTGTAAACATGGGTGTGGCTGTGTTCCAATTTAATTTTATTTATGGACACTGAAATTTGAGTTCCAAATAATTTTCACGTCATGAGATACTATTTTTCTCTTCATTTTCTTTCAACCTTTTATAAACGTAGAAACTATTCTCAGCTGACAGGCTATACAAAAAACAGGCAGTGGGCTGGATTTGGCCCATGAGCTATTGTTTGCCAAATACTGTCTTAAAGTGTAGTATTTTGAGTAGTGTCAAAGAAGGGAAAATGATTCCCAAGTCTCAATTAATAATACTCACTTACTCAGTAGTTTATGCACCCATTGCTTTCCTAAGAGCTTCACATGCATTAGCTCACTTAATCCTTACAACAGCCCTAAAGTAAATACTATTATCAAGGCTTCAAGAAGAAAAATTAATGGCAGAGCTGGCAGGAGCTTGGACTCATTTTCACCTGATTTGAAAGGTTTTGTTCTTAGTCTACGTCAACCACTGTGAAATCTAGGGCCACATTTGCAGGGAACAATCTTGAGTATTCACCACCATCTCCTCTGTTTACTCTCCCACAGCCAGGGTGTTCTAGTTTGCTAGCTGCCAGAATGCAACACACCAGAGATGGATTGGCTTTTAATAAAAGGGGATTTATTTTGTTAGTTCTTCAGAGAAAAGGCGGCTAACTTTCATCTGAGGTTTTTTCTTACATGGGAAGGCTCAGGGTAATCTCTGCTGGCCTTCTCTCCAGGCCTCTGGGTTCCAACAACTTTCCCCGGGGTGACTTCTTTCTGCATCTCCAAAGGCCTGGGCTGAGCTGTGAGTGCTGAGATGAGGTATGCCAAGCTACTTTAGGCTGTGCTACATCGTGCTCTCTCATTTAAGCACCAGTCAATTAAGTCAAACGTCCTTCATTGCAGCAGGCACGCCTCCTAGCCGACTGCAGATGTAAATCAGCAACAGATGAGGTTCACGTACCGTTGGTTCATGTCCGCAGCAACAAAACTAGGTACGCTCACCTGGCCAAGTTGACAACTGAATTAACTACCACACAGGGTTTGCAGCCAGCGTCTCTTTCCACACTTTCCCTGCAGGCTTAGGCAGCCATCACCTGTCCTGAGTCCCTGGCCCTGGAGGCCATTCCACAAACGTATCCCAGGAGAACAATAAGATGGACCAAGTCACATTTCTACCCTTCTTGTAAGAGCTCCTTACAATATGGAAGTCAGTCCCGTAGCACTTGCAAAATCACCCTAAAAGGAGCCACTGGCTCACGTGAGGACCCCCAGGGTCTGGGACGGTCTTTGCCCTTGGCTGACCCAAAGGGCACGTGTCTGTCTGAGCAGACAAACTGCTTCTCCATCTCCAGAGCTGCAGGACAAAACTAGGTTCTGTGCTTTGCAAAATTTCTTAGAAGGATCAGAAGATGAACTCTTGGGAGGTCTAGTGACTCCTGTCAGGTTAAAAAAATAAAAAACCTGAGCTATCTATCTGTCTACCTACCTATCTCATGCATATTTGATTTTTTGTTTGTTTGTTGACAGAAGTAATACTCAGACTATTCAGAAGCGAGGAAAGCACATAAATTGTAAGGTTAAATTATTCCTAGGAGATGAAATGTCTGCAATTATCTTAAAACTATGTTAGTGCCCAAACTCTTCCAGCCAGTAACCAATGGCCCCTAGGTTGTCTTTCCAAAGCCTCATGGGGCACTGACAGCAGACAACCCACCAGAGGCTCCAGCATGCAGGTGAGGAGGTGACAGCGAGTTTGGAGTGGCAATAGAAGAGCCATATGGAAACTCTTAGAGAAGCTGAAAGAAGCTAAAGCACTTAAAAACATATTAGGTGGACCAAAAAAAAAAAAAATATATATATATATATGTATAGTCATGGTTCATGCCAGCAGCCTGTCTGCCTGTCTCCACAGCCTCCTCCTACCCCACAGGTCCCACCCAAGGATTCTCAGAGCTTCAGGAACATGAGTTCATAGAAACTTCCCTCCTGGTGGTGACTCCTCATGCCACCTTCTTGTGGCTGCACATTTCTCTGTAAAAACATTCTCGTCATGATCTCCTTCCCTTTCTGCCCCTCTCTTCCCCTCACATATAAGCAGGCAGAATTAACATTTATTATACTGTATGTTCAGCTGTGTTTCCAAAATTATTTACATCACAAAATAAAAATATAACCTTGGAAAAAACTACATTAGTTAAAAAAAAAAAAAGTTGGCGAAGCAAATGCAAAATGTTAATTTGGTTAGATCTAAACACATTTTTTTATTAATGAAAAAATTTTAAATGTCCAAAACAGTGTGAGTGACCAAATGACAGGTTTTAGAGAAGAACATAAATAGCCTCACTCAGCTTGAATTCTAAGATGAAACAGAGGGATGGTGACCTGGGTATAACTGAGTGGTGTCCTGACAATAATTTTCCAGTTTAGGTCAGTCCTGAACACAGGTGATCCTTCCCTTAGCCATTGATTTTACTCAACTTTGAAATATGCTCAATCTGTCCTTGCCAGTTCGACTCAGGAATCCAGCCACACACAGCTAAAGGAAAGTTTAGTTCAGCCTTGAAGACCAGGGTAAACATTCACCGGCGGATGGAGAAAGCTGATTTGTCCACTTGAAGTGGAAAGTCAGATCTTGAAATAATAAAGCACCAAGCCTGCTGAACCCTGAAAAACGTCAGCCTTCTGGTTATGGAGCCCAGAGCTCAAAGGAAGCACCAGATGTCAGAATGGGGAACAGCGAGAAGACTGATGGTGTCTAGTGCTGGGGAGGGTTTGGGGGAATGGGCATACGCCTTCCCTTATGGTGGGAGTGTAAATGGGTACAACCTTCCGGGAGAACAATGTGGCAATATATAGAAAAGCCTTAAAAAAAAAAAGCCTGACTTAGAAGCCCCACTCCCAGGAATTTACCTTAAGGAAACAGTTGGGTAAATGTGATAAGATCAACAAACAGGATGCTAGCTACTATAGAGTTCACAGTACAGATAAACTTGAAATGCCCTAAATATACATCAGTGGGAAATCAATTAAATAATTATGGCATATCTATATCTATAATTATTATATCTATAAATATAGCATACCTATACGATATCATGAAAAACATGAAGCCATTAACTAGGATGATATAGATCTATATTTATAGACATGGAAAGATAGATGTTTATATATTGCTAAGTGGGGAAAAAAGTGTGTCCTCTGATTCGATTTGTGTATGCCAGGGGGAGGGGTGCATGGCCCTGTGTGCAGAAATAGGATATAGCCTGAGTGGCACTATTTTAAAAAATTCTTTCTTAGTATCAGCTTTATTTTAATCTTTATTTATCTCTGTACTTTCTGAATTTTCAGAAATAATTATTTTCTTAATCAGGAAAAAACAACCAAATGAAAACAAAACAAAATAAGAAACACAAAAATTCTCCAAGAATTGGCTTGTGATATCTGGTTGTCCTCTCTCTTTCATTTCGACCCTCCGGTTAATTCTGATACATCCTTGTTTCTTCATGACACCTGCTAGTTGGCTCTTTACTGGAAACATCTCAGAGGTTAAGAAATTCAATTCTTTTCTTTTTTTTTTTTTTTTGAGGCTGTGCCATTTTTTTAAAAAGGAGAAATGACAAAAGAGGGTTATAAAATGTGTAGTCTATTATAGCTGTTTATATTTAACAAATCAATGCTTTTATCATCAAAAAATCATTCTATACAATTAATAGGATTCATGGAGGGATTTTTATTTGCAGTGTATGTAGACCATGTAGTCATGTAACAGAGCACAAGTTTAAAGTAGTATGAGAAAGTTCTTCTTTCAGCTCTGTCAGAGTATTTCTAGACCTGGATATATCCACATTTCCAGGTAATAATCGAAGTCACAAACTCAGATATCAAAATCTGAGGCTCTTTGGGAATGAATGTCCATCTGGAGTTACATGGCCATGCTCACCACTCTGCTTCTGTCCCAAGCTGGAATGTTTCAATAAAAAGGACATACTCCATTCCACCCCCATCCCCAATTCTCTCACTTTGTCCCTAGGACTAGCTGTGAAGTTCCCTGTCACTTCTCCAAGGATTGCCCAGACTAAACTCTGACTCTTTGGGCTAATACCTCCCCAAATATATTCTTCTGGGTGCACTTCAGGCCATTGCAACCCAGTGGTTTTTACGTTGGAGAGCCCAGGCTCTATCAGTCCCCATGTGAGAAGTGTGGCTACCTATGGCAATACAGTGGCTCGGCCCCACACCATGGTGGGTGGTTTCTGTATGGCAGCTTGTTGCCCAGAGAGCCGAAGTTCTGGAAACATCAACTTGGGAACCATAGCAAGACCACAGTGTCAATTGTGGGGCTGTACGATGCTAGGGAATGGCCCAACAAGCATCAGACACCTGCCTGTGTTCAGGAAACTCAGATTCAGCCGAAGGCCACAGCTGCACGAATGAGCCATCAAGCCCCAAACTAAAAGCAGGAATCATGTCAATATTTCTACATGGTTAGGAGACCAGGGCCTGCCCCAGATGCCATATTTGAATTACTGAGCAGATGAGGCTTCAGCATTCGCAGCAGGCGGCAGATCATCCTCAGTGATTTCCTGGAGCAGAACCAGCTGAGCAATGAGGAGCCTTGCTTGGCCAAATGTCCCTGTAAGCTAAACAGAAATTGGCACTGTAAGCTAAACAGAATCTCCAAGCAGCTGCTGGGGGCAAAACTGAATAAGGGCGACCATGGCAGAAGAAACAAATACTGGACACTCCAAAGCACCCTTGCAAGGTGGCATCAGGGAGTCTGGCAAGTGGCGCTACAAACGGCAGATTCTCCAGAATTCTTTTGGTTTGCTTTTTGAATCTTCTGCTCAGTGTCATCAATGGTCCATGCAAGACCCCTCCTTTATTTTACCTACAAATTAATTTATCACATTAATTCATTTCTATTGATCCCCATCTCCATTCCCAGTCTCTTTTTACCATAAGCAATCATTTTAATATGCTTAGTATGGATCTTTTAATTTGCATGTGTGCTTTGTAAAACATGTAATGTGTTGCGTGCTTGGGTTTGTGTGTGTGTGTGCATGGAATTTTAATGTACATTAACGGTCATGTCAAACATCTCCGTCTGTTTTCCACTAAGCCTTGGTTTAGAGGCAAGCAGTGCTGGGTTCCATATTGCCATATGTAAATCTAATCCATCATTCCTAACTGTCACATAATACCCACAGAGGGCCTCCAACACATTTTGCCCATCTGATTTTCCAGGGATGGGAAGACACCCACAAATACAATTGGAAATAACGCTCTTGCATATGTCCTCTAATGGATCTGTGTGAGAACATCCCTGGGATATATAACCCGGAACCATATTGTTGGAGCATTGGGTGTGGGTATATTTAACTTGAGTAAATTCTGTAAGATTGCTTGCCAGAATGGCCCCACAGATCTATACTTCCATTACACCATGTGAAGATTCCTAAGTCTCCACTTCCTTAAGGCAGGGACCATTTGCAAGGAAGAAACTTTGAAGTAAACTAAATATAAACTATATGGAGCTCTTCCCTTTTAGATGATGGACCTTTTCTGTTTTGCTTCCAGGCTGGATGCCTGAGCTCACAGCCCCTCAGGAACTTCTAGGAGGTGGTGCTGAGCAAGCCCATTACCAGGGCTCCCTAGAAAAGCTGAATTAATGTGCCCACTGCCAGTCAGTCATACCAAAAAATCATTATCGGGTGCTTACTAAGTGCAAAGCTCTGGGTTAATGGAGAAAAGCTCATATGGCCCATGCTTTTTCTATACTTAGTAATTATTGGGGTAGAATGACAAGAGTTAAAATTCTTACAAATAATCAGTAACCACCAACATGCACTGTTGTGAGGGGGAATTCAAGGATGCCATAGGGAACCTTAACCGATCTAGAATGTCTGCACCATGAGAGCAGGGCATTTGCTCTGCTTTGTTCAATGCTGTCCTCCAGCTCTCAGACAGTACCCAGCACATAGTAGACACTCCTTGCTGAGCGAGGGGCTAAAAGAATAGAAGGTCAGCATCCAGGAAAGGGCTCCCTGAGAATGTGATCTTTGAGCCCAGCCGGGGCAGTCGGCCAGGGTGTTGTGGGTAGTGGTGGTGGTGCCAGGTGCGCCTCCAGGCAAGCAGTTGAGTTGGCTGCATGACCTCAGCCTCAACTAAACCGGTGCAGGCAAACTTGCTTCTTAAAGCTTAAGTTCAGATCCGGAAGGTAAGTTGACAGATAGAGGATAAGATGCTCTGAAGCCACAGAGCAGAAGGCGATTTTCCTACATAACAAATAGTAAGTTTGGGGGCAACACAGTGAAAAGAGAACAAGTCTGGAATCAGGCCTGAATTTGAATCTTCCTGCTCTACCTCTTAACAGCCAAACAAACATTTTCAATTTCCCTAACCTCCCAGTGCTTCAGTTTCCTCAAGGAGGAAAAAGTAGAGAAGATTTTTAAAACCTACAGTTTTAACCATGGCTTGTAAAATCCACCACTATTTGTCCTGAAGGTCCTACCTGTCCACAGTAAGCTGGACACATTCTACCATACCTGTTTAGGACCCATTGAAATAATTATGGTCAGCCCTCCGCATTTGAAGGAAATTCTAAAAGCTCTGTGTATGAGTGTGTGCGTGCACACGCGCATGCACAAAGGAATGCTGAGATGCCCTACAGTGTTACAGTCTTATTCACACTTGAAGGTCTTCATGGCGCTCCTCCAAGGAGGAAAGCAGGGGTGGGGGTGGGGGTGTATAATCCAACTTTATAGGATTTGGGGAAAGTAAAACAAAATGTATTATAAGATATCTTATTATATAGTAATAAGATATGTATTATTATAAATGCTAATGACTAGCAGGCACTTATTTGCTAGGCATTTTACTTGAATTCTCTCATTTATCCCTAATACCTACCTCATAGGGCTGTTGTGGGCACAGACAGCACTTAGAACAGTGCCTGGCATGTAATAAGTGCTCGAAAAGTGTTAGCAAATTATTATATGTTTTTTCTACTTCACAGGTGAAGCTGGGGTTTCGAGAGGTCAAATAACTTGTTCAAATTTACACAGCTGAGAAGCAGTAGGACCAGGACGAAATGCAAACTCAGCCTCCACGCTCTGTGCCAGGGACGGAGCCTCCAAAAGCGTTGGCGTCTCCTCCCACACTCACCTCTGCCCACCCGCCTCCAGCACCCCCCACCCCCACCCCCGCTTTCCTCCTTGGAGGAGCGCCATGAAGACCTTCAAGTGTGAATAAGACTGTAGCACTGCAGGGCATCTCAGTGTTCCTCTGTGCACGCATGTGTGCACACACACACATACACAGAGCTTTTAGAATTTCCTTCAAATGCGGAGGGCTGGCCATAATTATTTCAACGGATCCTAAAGAGATATGGTAGAATGTGTCCAGCTTAGTGCTGGACAGGTAGGACCTTCACGACAAATAGTGGTGAATTTCACAAGCCATGGTTAAAACTGTAGGTAATTTAAATGAAAAGACCCTGAGTCACTTCTACACTTCCCTTGAAGAGATGGGAAAATTCCATTATGGTACCTCACAAGTACGACCTATTTTATTTTCTAAAGGAATCCAAGGTTGGACAGAATCTAGGTTGTTGAGTTCTGGATAGTCAATGGAATTTTATTTTAAATAAAATAAACCTAGGGCATGAAGAAACCCAAGTATTCTGGAGAGAGCTTAAATCACTTGGAACAGACATATGGGAGCCTGTAACATTCTTTTTTCCTGTGTGTGTGTATGTGTGTGTAATTCATTTTCCAAGGAAGACTTCACTCAGATGGAATACTCTGTTTCCTCAAAGAGCCCAGGAATTCTCTTGGGGTTTCTTGAGAGGCTAGCTGACGATACAGTGATGAAGTAACTCAGTCCAGATGAAAAGCCAGAAGTTTTCTATCCACTTTTCCCAGGCTCCCTTCCCTCCCCCCTCCTCTGGCTCTGTGAGTTTTTAACCCTTTGATCTCCTCTTGGCACATGGACTTTCAGGAAGTGTACTAAGCAGAGATGGAAAGGATCTGTTTCACAAGATATTCTACATATTTGGACTTTCAGCCAGGCACAGAAAGGACTCCTGACAATGTGAAAACATGCAGACCCAGGGGAGAAAAAGAAATTCTCAAACACAATGTGGAATGATGCCTGATCAGATTTATAGAGGCTATAGCCATCTGTTAAACCTACTGTATACAGCTACTCTCAGAAAAGAGCTATGAGTCTGATCTCTAACAGAGACTGATGCTACGGGAAATTTCTCAGATCACACACAAGGAATGGGAGAAAAGAAGACCAAGGGGAAAAAAATAGAGATAATTTACACTGGGGGCAGTTCATATTAACTAGATATTAGACAGAACCTGAGGGAAATGCATGATGAGTTGTGAAAATAAATATAAAATGAAATGAATCTGAACAAAAAAGAGAATCTATTTTTCTGGATGGGTATAAGACTAAGAAGTTTTTCTTTTCAATGATGATTATTTAGCATATCTTGTAAAACAAATCCTTCCATTCTCTGGTTAGTACAGGTACATTCCTTTCTCCTGACTTGGAGGTCCACAAACAACGGAAAGTGTCTGTGTGAGTTTTGTGGAGAGATATGTTGAATTACTTCCTAGATAAATGTGTACTACGTGTCATATTGATTTTCTGGGAACTCACCACTAGTTCCTGGCAAGGCATCCTGGGAGATTTCAGACTTACGAATGCTTTTCTGGAAGGTCAAAATCAAGATCTTCTAGCAATTTTTGGTTTCTTTTTTAAATAAAAAAACAGAGCTCCCGCATTGCTTCTTTTCATTTTTGAGCAAGTACCTTTCATTAAATCTCTAGTATTTTGAGAATTTGATGTAATCCTCAAAATACTTCAACAGAAAATATGGCAAGTGTTGCCACTACAAATCCACAGAGATTAAGGAAAACACACGTAACTGGTTAGTGGTGAAAGTGAACATAAACACCAAATTTCCTGACTCATGGTTTAGTGAGATTGTTAAATGTGATCATTTCCTTGCCTGTAGAAATTAGTACTAAACTGTTCTTTACTTAATTTTAAAACCTGTTTTCTCTTAAAAAATAAAAGGCAGCCACTCTATTGGATTCTGTCTATGTAACACCAAATCATTTAGTCAATTCAGTGGAGAAAAAAAAAAGTCAAATCAATTCAGTTGGCATTATATAAGGAAAGGTAACCTAAATTTAGGTCATTTAACTGCAATGAGGTAAGGAAAGTGTTTCTTGCTAATATCCTCTTTTCCTCTAACCAAATACCATCCTTCTTTCCCCTAGCTCCATTTCTCCATTTCTGTACATTGTATTTCTGTTCAATTAAGCTAAAGTTAATGGATATTAGTAATAGCAATACTACTACTAAGAGACTATAACCGTGAACATTTATTGGGCAGGTGCCCATCTCAGCTCTTTGCCTAGGGGAGCAGGTATTGCCGCCATTCCCCTTTTACAGATGAGGAAATAGGCTTAGAGAGTGTTAAGTAGATTGCCCAAAATCACACTACTGGTAAAAGTGGAAGAGCAAGATCCAAACCTAGGGCTGAGTACAGTCCAAATCTTGATGAAGGCTTGAAAGCTGACCATCTACTAACCCTTCTCAATAATTAAATTATTCACTGAAGTATGACGCCTTCCATGCTTATCTGCATCTAAATAAAGGCTTTATGCAAATTCCACGAGTTTAGAGATGTCATCTGTTTTGTTCATAGCTGCATCCCAGTGCTTCACAGGTAATAGATGCTCAAGAATCTGGGCCAGCCTCGTGGGCACGCGACCAGAGCAGTTGCGCAGGTCACCACATTTAGAAGATCGCCACACTTGGGTTTAATGCTTGACTTTCTTAATAATTTCATCTCTGAATTTGTGTTCCGTAAGTTACGTCTGACGGGACAATGGAGTGTGGGTGGAGGACTTGGGGCCTTGACTCATGTGTGAGTCTACCTCCCAACCCGTCTGGGCCTCCCCGGGGGCTTTGGCTGCCCCTCCCTACCCCCACACTATGACCAATGCCACCCTTTCCCCGGGGTGGGGAGCAGGTCACCTTGGGGCAGCGGGGGTGGGGTTTGGATATTCTGCTGTTGCCCTCTGACTCCACTGGGGGTCTAGGTATGAGCGTGGGAAGGGAAGAAGTTGGGTGCATGAGCCCTGTGTCTCTGAGATTACAGTTCCCCAGCCCCCAGACTGGCAGGGCCATAGTGGGCAATTATCCGGAGGTTGTAATCCCTTGGGGAACTTACCTGCCTCCAGCCAGGGCGTGGGCACAAGTCACAGCCACCTGCAAGGATCTGCACCTGACCTGTGAGCATCTCTGTGCCCAAGGGAGCATGACATTAAACAGTTAATGAAAAATACCATGACAGGTCAAGAGAGAAACCACAAAAAGAAAAAAAATTAATATTTGAGTATCTTCAATGGCACTTTTCTCTGCAGTTTGGGTTTGTTAAAGCTGACAAAATGCAATCTAGGAGAAATGGGTTGGTTTTTGCAGTGGGGACTTATTAACTCACAAGCTTACAGTTTTCAAGCCATGAAAATGTCTGAATCAAGGCAGCAACAGGCAATGCTTTCTCCCTAATGACTGGCTGCTGGCAATCCTCAGCTCCTCTATCACATGGCCACACACATGGCGATGTCTGCTGGTCTCTCCTTTCTCTCCCGAGTTTCATGGCTTCCAGCTTCTGGCTTCAGTGGCTTCATCTTTGTTTTCTGTGTGTCCTCTCTCATCCTATCTGATTTTCTCTATCTGAGCTTCTCTGGGGACTTTTTTTTTCTGTCGTTTATCCTCTTATAAAGGACTCCAGTGAGAAGATTAAGTCTTACTTTGAATGTGATGGGTCACAGCTCAATTTAATTTTCTACTCACCCAAAGATCCCATTTACAGTGAGTCCATACCCACAGGACTGGATTAGCTTCAAGAACATGATCTTTTCTGGGGTATATGCAGCTTCAAACTACATACCTGCTTTTTGGATGGGAACCTGCGTATTTTCATTTTGAACTGGGCCTGGAAAATTATGTAGCCCAGACCTGTCAATAATTATATATTAAATTAATAATATGGACTCTTAGAGACCAAAACTTTCAGGCTTCAAAGCAATAAAGCACTAATTCTGAAGCAATAGGGTCTTGACCTAGAATGTTTGCCTTCAAATCATATTCTACAGTGGAGAAAATGGACAAGAAAATGCTATACATACAAGAATTTTTGACAATCAATAATACAGTGGGCCACCAAAGTAAAATGTCCCATGCAAGAACTGTGACTTTGATGGGCAGATATACACTGTAAAACATTTATTATTTATCCAATAAAGTTGTGAAAAGAATAAATGTGATTGTTTGGGGGCCTGGGCATGCCATTTTTCAGTTTGGACCAACTGCTAACCATTCCTTACTGTCTTGCACTTGACCATTTCCTGTATTTGCTCACATTTCTTCCTGAAGCATGTATGCTTCCCTCTTGTTTTCAACATCATGTGTAGAAAGATCCATCATGCTCCTTAGGGCTGTGATTCTATGAACCTGGAGCCAAAGACAGTTCATAAATACAGGATACCTCTGAGAGGAGTGATTATTATGGGGTGTGATATTCCTGCATTTCTGCCTCCCCTACTAGATGGTAGACTTTGTTAGAACACCTGAATTCATCACAGTAGTCTATTCAAACAAATAAGCCTCAACTCTCAATGGATTAACACAATAAAGGTTCTACTCACGTCATAGTCTAATGGGAGTTCATTGGAGGGGTGTATAGTCATTCAGGGTCCATGACTCCTCCCAAACTGTGCCCTCTCCATCCCTTGCGGCTTTGAAAGCTTCCACTAGTTCCTGCACATTTGGCTGGCAGATGAGGGGCAGAGAGTCCATGCTGGATGTGGAAATGGGTTTTAGAGGTTGGGCCTGAAAGTGACATGCCTCATTTCCACCCACATTTTATGGGCCTGAACTCAGTCCCATGGCTTTAACTAACTGCAAGGGAGGCTGTCAGTCCTCATGAGCCTTACCTTCTAGTGAAGTCCTTTCTGAAATTCAAATAGTCACTGGACTTCAATATAGTGAATGGTCATCTAATAGTCTGCTTTTGAGCCTACCACCTACATTTAAACTTTATCCTAAGATTGAATCCTGCTCTTCAACTTTTACTGACTGTGTGACCATGGACAACTTATTTAACCTTCTCTTAGGCTTTTTCTATCTAGCTATGCACCTGAAAAGAAAAGAAGCAGGGTTTTCTGCTACACTGGCATCGTCTGTGTTACAGTAAGGATCATGTGGTGTTTTCCTTTGTATATATGATGGTTGGCACCTAGAAAGTATTTGATAAAGATTTGCCAGTTGAATAAAATAAACAAGGTGGGTTGATTAAGATTCCTGCAGTAAAAGAAAATTTCTGATCTGGGTAGATGTGAAATGAGAAGAGAAGCATTGTTTGGAGAAAATAATAATTCAAGGAGTTGATTGCACTTGTTGATTTATGTTTGTTGTTCAATTTAATGACTAAGTGGATATGCATGTGCAAAGTCAATCTTCTCTGTTGCATTTACTTCTTTTAGTGTATTGTTTCTTCCCCTAGTAGATTCCTTTCTGCCTGTATTTGTCCATTTCTCTGATGTGCCAAATATTTTCCAAATTCTAGTCCCTTTCTTATGCATTAAAAACACTTCCAACCTGCAAGTTATGAGTGGCTTACTCAGCAGCCCTTAATGAAATTCAGCTTGGCTTTAGGACAACCAAATACCACATAGGCATATATTTCAATGACACATCTGCCATAAAATAAGCGGTCCCTAAAACAAGGGGAATATAAATGCAGGACTATTATCATAGTAGTAGATATTCATCTCTATCCACAAACTCAGTGGGTCAGAATTATTCAGTTTCTATTTCCTCATTCCCTTCAATTCAACCTCATTTTTTTCTCTGGGCTTCCATCCCACTTGACTGGTGGAAAGTGTCCTTTTAGTCATTGTTGCAGCCTGAATCTACTTCCAGAATAGGATCAGAAAACAGGAAAATTCAGGGAATCCAGAATCTAGAAAAGGGCCTTAATTTCTAGTTTATCCTAGTTCCCCTGAGTTCCTAGTTGCCCAAACTGAAGACCAGAGGCTCCTGGCTTCCTGGCCATGCCTATGGCAAGGGCATCCTTTCCTGCACTTGGTATCACAGTGGCCCAGATTCCAAAGGCACTACATGGCCATCCCAACTGAGGTCTTGCTGCATGGAGGTGTTCAGGGAGCCCAGGTTGGGAGTTATTGGTGGCAAAGAAGGCAGTCACTTACTACTATCATGGTTTTGTGTTACTGCCTTGATTCATGCTAAGATGTCAGCAGTTCTACCCAAATTGCTTTGCCACATCAATATGAATGTCAAGATAGTGACATAGTGACATAGCAGTTCTCAATTAAATTAATCTTACTAAAGCATACTTCAAGGAGAAAAATTTCATAGCTCCTTATAATCTTAAGTTCACCCCACAGTGAGAAGGAGTCTAAGTGACTTCCTTTTCTTAAATGGAAGCTTGATGACCTGAAAGCAGGAACACTCAAGGCCAACAGATAGCAACCAGTCTACAAAACCTTTTATCCAATGCCCAAATTTGGATTCCTCCCATTCAATACTCCCACTTCCTTTTCTGCTCTATTCATTCATCTGTAATAAGAATTATAGTTATGTAGCTGTATTACATTATTGTCACCTGATTTAATTACAAATTGTCAGCTTAAACATGAAAGTAACAGGAACAGATTTTAAAATTCAGACGTGACTTTGTCTGCAAAGTAAATGTGGACTTTTCATAAAGAATTATACTTAGGTTGCTCAAGGATATTGGATTTCTCATCTTTACAGGATGTTGTTGTGTAAAAGTCCAACTAAGAAATTAGATTTCACATCCTGCATCACTTGGCAATAATAATAATAACAAAAATAACTTATGGATGCAACAAGGCAAGCATACACTCGCTAGTTTGATCATCACCACAGCCCAGTGTGATAGAGATGGAATAACTTATTATTAATCCTATTTTTGCAGAAGAGAACACTGAAAAGTTATATGATTTACCTAAGGTCACACATGGCAGAAATGGAACCATAACCCTGGCCATTGTCTAAGAGCTTTTAAGCTTTTCTGTTCTGTTTATATGCATCTTGACTTTATTAAGTTATATTGTTTTCATTTTGCCATCAGCTCAAGGACAACATCTCAGATGAACATCTGGATTTAATGTTCTTTCCATAAACTCTTCAGAGTCTGTTCATTTGAATGAAGGATTTTGTTAGCAGTTAATCCCTTAAACTGCCTCTCAGGAAAGAGAAGGCAGGATGATATGGATTTGGAGCTCAATTTTTTTTAATTGCAAGGGAATAGAGGTTACTTTGTGTTATTGAGCAGAATAAATCATTTGCTGTCAAGATAGACCATTGGTACAACCTTTATTTGCTTCGAGCACCAGCCATTTCCAGAATCCGGAAAGGGGGAGGAGTCAGCTACTGAGGTTGTCTGATTACATCATACCCCTGATCAGGCATCAACAAAGAAGATCCAGGATGTCCCAGAATCCAACGTATTTGCAGGGTCAGGCAAAGACCTGGAGTCTGAACATGGAAGGGAGGATAAAGGAAGATCAGTTTTTCCAGTGGCGGGTGAGGGAAGAAGGCCCATATATGGATTCAAAGGTAGGTCTAAAAACAGACCCAGTTCACAGGACAACTTATAATAAGATGGGTGGCACAATAGGGAAATGAATCAGACCATGAATTCTGTCTGGAGCAACGTGGTATTCTATCAGAGAATCTTTGACACAGGGTATAAATTGTGGCCAGGATTCCAACTTGAGGCAGTTTGGCTCTCGAGTCCCCAGGCAATTAAGTAGAGCCCAAGGCATAATTGCTAAAGGCCTTGTGAGAAGTGTCCGTGAGAGAGGGCCTCATGGGTGTTGAAACATCTAGGAGTAGGTCTGACTTTGTGCTCAGAATGACCTGGGCTTTTAGCAGCAGCGTTAGGACCTGGTTTCTCACTCTCTCAGCCCTGCCTTTGGACATGTTGGCATGTCCTGGTGGCAAGACAGCCACAGCAGTCCAATGGCTAAGCAGACGGTCTCCAGGACTGCACTCTTAACCACTACACCAGATGACCTCTTGTGTAAAACAGCTTAGACTGGATCCTGAAGGTGAAGAGTTCTGCTGTGGAAATAATAAGGCAATTGCCTGTATTGTTTCTATACCTTAAATATTAGAAAATCCATATCTTGATACCTCTCACACATTCCTGTGTCTGAATTCACCGTCATACTTCAAGCTACTATGGCATACATGGTGTATGGGTGGTGAGGACTTAATCCTTTTGACATCAGTAGAATTTTTAGAGGCAATCTACAAATGGACATGTTAACCCATAAATGGTTCCAGAAATCCAAACACCAAGAAGAAAAACATTTAGAGCCATTTAAAAGGAAGTCAAAGAAACTATCAAGGAATTCTGGAGGTGCTCTCTTAAGAAGGTAAAGGAAGTAATCTAGACTTGTGTTAAACTTGCAGGCAAAACAGTAAAGTCAATTGTTTGAAAATACAGATTTGATGAGTTAAAAAAAAATCTGTGCAAGGCAGGATTTAGTAATTAGTTGCTTCTTACTCCTTTGGTCATACTCTCCTTACCTAATAAAGCCTGATTAGCCATCCCTAAAGGTTTTTAATGGCCATATTATTTCTCTCCAGTTGTCTCATCTGCAGAAAGGAATATTAATCCAGCAAAATTTATTCGTTCCATAAACACAGAGTCACTTAAATGTGCAAGGACTCTCTGATAAGTGCTAAAGGCACAATTCTTGTCCTCCACTGAAGCAAACCAAGGAGGAAGGAATGATTAGTCACAATTGGAACACATTCAAGAGTAACTTCATGTTTCACCAACTGTAACAAAGGTAACAGACTAGTCAAAATATTAGTTAGGAAAACTGTATGTGAGAGTGGGTGAAGTATATAGGAACTGTATTTTCTGCATGATTTTTCTGTAAATGTATAACTGCTCTAACAAGAAAATTAGAATTTTACATAGTATAAAATTAATATGTAATTAGGATTACATACTATACAACTGTTCTAGTTTGCTAGCTGCTAGAGTGTAATATACCAAAAATAGAATGGCTTTTAAAAAGGAGAATTTAATAAATTGATAGTTTACAGTTCTAAGGCCAAGAAAATGTCCCAATTAAAGCAAGTCTATAGAAATGTCCAATCAAAGGCATCCATCCAGGGAAAGATATCTTGGTTCAAGAAGGCTGATGAAGTTCAGAGTTTCTCTCTCAAGTGAGAAGGTACATAGCGAATATGGTCAGGGCTTTTCTCTCAGCTGTAAAGGCACATGGTGAACACGATGTCATCTGCTGGCTTTATCTCCTGGCTTCCAGTTTCATAAAGCTCCCCAGGAGGCATTTTCCTTCTCAATCTCCAAAGGTCACTGGCTGGTTCTCTCTGCTTCTTGTGGCTATGTCGTTCTTCTCTGCTGTTTCTGAATCTCTAGCTTTCTCCAAAATGTTTCCTCTTTTATAGGATTCCAGTAAAATGATCAAGACACACCCAAATGGGAAGAGACGTGCCTCAACTTAATCCAGTTTAACAAACACTCTTGATTAAATCACATCTCCAGGGAGATGATCTAATTACAGTTTCAAACAAACAATGCTGAATAGGGATTAGAAGAAATGGCTGCTTTACAAAATGGGATTAGGATTGAAATTTAGCTTTTCTAGGGTACATATGTCTTTTCAAACCAACACAATGACTCTATTTGAATACAGTTTCAGAAAATGCAAATGAATCTATAGTGACAGAAAGCAGATCAGGATTGTCCTGGACATGGGTTTGAGGAGGGGTGGGGTGGGTTACAAAGGAGCAAGAAGAAATTTTGGGGAATGATCGTTAGGTTCATGATCTCAATTGTGGTGATGGTTTCTCAGGTATAGATATCTACGTCAAAACTCATCAAACTGTATGCTTTAAATATGTGTAGTTTATTGACCATAATTATACTCAAAGCTGCAAAAATTACTAGAAACAAACACAAAAACATACCTATGGTTATTGCTTATGTGATTTGACTAGGACGTAGGGCTTTGCTTTGTTTGTTACTGCATCCGCAGTGCTTACTATGGTACTTGGCACAGAGCAGTGGTTCAATAAATCCCACACAATTTGTAAGAAGTCAAAGGATGCCCCCATCTCAAAATGTCCATGTCTAATCCCTAGATTCTGTAACTATGTTATGTTAGATAGCAAAATAGAGTTAAGGTTGCTAATCAGCTGGTTTTTAAAATAAGAAGATTATTGGACCCTGAAGCACTTAATCTTTTTTTAAAATATTTTTTTATTGAGAAATCTTTACACACATACAGTCCATGATAGTGTATAAACAATGGCTCACCGTATCATCATATTGTTGTATATTCATCACTGTGCTGGTTTGAAAGGCTGTATGTACCCTAGAATAACTATGTTTTAATCCTAATCCCATTTTGTAAAGGCAGCCATTTCTTCTAATCCCTACTCAATACTGCATGTTTGAAACTGTAATTAGTTCATCTCCCTGGAGATGTGATTTAACCAAGAGTGGTTGTTAACTTGTGTCTGATGTCCTTTTATCTATCTTATCAACAGATGAGTAAAACATATGGAATAAAGATGAATAATAGGGGGAACAAATGTTAAAATAAATTTAGACTGAAATGCTGGCAATCAGTGAGGGGGAAGAGTGGGGTTATGATATGTATGAATTTTTTTCTGCTTTCTTTTTATTTCTTTTTCTGAATAGATGCAAATGTTCCAAGAAATGATCATGATGATGAATATACAACTATGTGATGATATTGTGAATTACTGATTATAAATGTAGAATGGAATGATCCAAAGTTACAAATGTTTGCATTTGTTTGGTGTTTTTTGGTATTTAAAAAAATTTTTTTTTAGTTAATAAAAAAAAGGAGTGGTTGTTAAGCTGGATTAGATGACAATATGTCTCTACCCATTTGGGTGAGTCTTGATTAGTTAATGGAATCCTACCAAAGAAGACACATTTTGGGGAATGCAAGAGATTTCTGAGAGAGCAGAGAATGACATAACCATGAAAAGCAGAGTCTACCAGCCAGAAGCCTTTGGAGATAAAGAAGGAAAATGCCTCCCGGGGAGCTTCATGAAACAGGAAGCCAAGATAGAAAACTAGCAGATGATGCTGTGCTTTTCCAGATGAGAGAGACACCCTGAACTTCACTGGCCTTCTTGAACCAAGGTATCTTTCCCTGGATGCCTTTAATTGGACATTTCTATAGACTTGTTTAATTGGGACATTTTCTTGGGCTTAGAACTGCAGATTAGCAACTTATTAAATTCCCTTTGTTAAAAGCCATTCCATTTCTGGTATATTGCATTCTGGCAGTTAGCAAACTAGAGCAGATTTTGGTACCAGAGAAGTGGGGTGCTGCTACTGTTGGTTTGCACATACCAAACATGTAGGAACAGCTTTTTAAATGGATAAAAGGAAGATTCTGGAAGAGTTGTGAGAAGCTTGAGAGAAAATGCCTAGAATGTCTTGAAGAGATTGTTGGTAGAAATGTAGACTCTGAAGATAGCTCTGATGAGGCCTTAAACAGAAATGAAGCACGTATTATTGCAAACTGGAAGGGAGGTGATCCTTGTCTTAAAATGGTAGATAATCTAGCAAAATTGACAGTGGCTTTGGCTGGAACGCAGATTTTAAAAGCCATGAACTTGGATATTTAGCTGAAGAGATCTCCAAATTAAATGTTGAAAGTGCAGCCTGGTTTCTCCTTGCAGCTTAAAGTGAAATGTAACAAGTAAGAGATAAGCTGAAAACTGAACTCTTGAGTACAAAGAAACCAGAAATTGATGTCCTGGAAAATTCTGGGCCTCCAGAAATGGAGACCCCAGAGGATAGTGCCCCATGTGAGGATTTGACCAGATGTGGAGCCAGCCAGCCATCTCAGAGAAAGGCAGGATTGGATATAGAATTATCCAGGAAGGATTTGTGGAAACTCCTTATGTTTGACGGGCATGATCCAAGGCTACTGCATAGAAAGCCAACAAGCGGGACCTGTATAAACAGACCCACTGCCAGTCTGGACTGGGGGGTTCAGAGAAGGGACAATTTGGAGGAAAAATAACTTCAGAGGCAAAACTGTGGAGACTGAGGTCTAAAGCCAAGAAGCCTCGGGCCAGGAGAGTGGACCCACCCAAGCCCGTGGAGAGGGTGAGTTTTCACCAAAGGCAGAGGATGGGCTTTCTACCTCATTGCAGTGGAAGAGTCATGCCACCTCAGGCATTGGAGAGGGTGAAGCACATTCCTTGGAGTTTGGGGAGAGCCTGGATGCCACCACATGGGGCGGTTGAATGTGTGCCCCAAAGATGGCAGAGAACCCGGGTGTGGCCCCAATGCTTGGAGAGAATGGAGCCGAGAAGAAAGTGGTCTCCCCAATGTCCTTCAAGGTTGTATTTAGAAAGAGGCAGGCCTCTGTGTAGGCCCTTGGAAAGGGTGGGACCCCCGCTTTCTAAAACCCTGAGGATAAATGACTCTCAGACTTTGAAATCTAATGGACTTTGCCCTGCAGGTTTTTGAAACTGAACGGGTCCGGTGACCCCAGTGTTCCTTCCTCCCTATGGAAATGTGCATGTGTATCCTATGAACGTTCCTCCTTTGTATGTTGGCAGCAAATAACTTGTTATGAGTTTTCAAAGGTCCAGAGCAAATGGAGAGAATTTTGCCTTAGGACTGTCTCTAATTTTGTACTTCATTTGTATTGCTACTGAAAGGTTTAAGGTTTTCTGATATTGTTTTGGAATGAATGTATTTCGCATTTGGAAAGAGCATGTCTTTTTGGGGTCCAAAGGGTGGAATGTGCTGGTCTGAATCTGTGGTGGACCCCAGAAAAGCCATGCCCTTTGATCCTCATTCAATATTGCTGGGTGGGAGCATTTTGATTCTTTCTATGAAGATGTGACCCATCTAATTGTGGGTGGTAACTTTTGATTAGAAAATTTCCACTGAAGGTGAAGTTGCTTGCTGGAATCCTTTAAAAGAGGAAACATTTTGGAGAGAGTCCCTTTTGGTAGAGCCACGTGAAAGCCAGCAGACGCCGCCATGTTCACCATGTGCCCTTCTAGCTGAGAGAGAAACGTTGACTGTCATTGGCCTTCTTGAACCTAGGTATCTTTCCCCGGATGCCTTTGATCAGATATCTCTATACACTTAATTGGGACATTTTCTTGGCCTTAGAACTGTGAACTAGCGACTTATTAAATTCCCCTTGTTAAAAGCCATTCCATTTCTGGTATATTGCATTCCGGCAGCTAGCAAACTAGAACACTCCTTTTTAAAAGCCATTTGTTTCTGGTATATTGCATTCTGGCAGCTAGCAAACTAGAACAGACTTTGGTACCAAGAGTACAGTGCTGCTGCAGTTTGCAAATACCAAATATGTTGAAACGGCTTTTTAAATGGATAAGGGGAAGATTCTGGAAGACTGTGAGAAGCTTGATAGAGAAGGCCTAGAATGCTTTGAAGAGACTGTTGATAGAAATATGGACTCTAAAGACATTTCTGATAAAGCATTAGACAGAAATGAAGCACGTGTTATTATAGACTGGAAGGAAAGTGAGCCTTGTTTTAAAATGGCAGACAATCTGGCAAAGTTGACTAGCAGCTTTGGCTGGAAGGCTAATTTTAAAAGCCATGAACCTGGATATTTAGCAGAAGAGATCTCCAAATTAAATGTCAAAACTGCAACCTGGTTTCTCCTCACAGCTTATAGTGAAAAGCAAAAAATAAGAGATAAGCTGAAAACTGAACTCTTGGGTATAAAAAAACCAGAAATTGAAGTTCTGGAAAATTCTGGGCCTCCAGGAAGGGAGACCCCAGAGAAAAGTGCCCCATGTGAGGATTTACCCAAATGTTGAACCAGCCAGCCACTTCAGAGAAAGCCAGACTTGGACATGGAGTTATCCAAGAAGGATTTATGGAAACTCCTTATGTCTGACGGGCATGATCCAACACTACTGCATAGAAAGCCAACGAGAGTGCTGTGAGACCTGTATAAACAGACCCGCTGCCAGTCTGGACTGGGGGGTTCAGGGAAGAGACACACTGGAGGAAAAGTAACTTCAGGGGCAAAACCATGGAAGCTGAGATCTGAAATCAAGAAGCCTTGGGCCAGGAAAGTGGACCCACCCAAGCCCACGGAGAGGGTGAGTTTGCCCCAAAGGCAGAGAGGATGGGCCTTCCACCTCATTGCAGTGGAAGAATCATGCCGCCTCAGGCCTGGAGAAGGTTAAGCACATTCCTTGGGGTTTGGGGAGAGCCTGGCTGCCACCACATGGAGGGGTTGAGCATGCCCCAGAGATGGCAGAAAGCCTGGGTGAAGTCCCAATGCTTGGAGAAGGTGGAGCTGAGAAAAGATGGTCTCCCTAATATCCCCCAAGGTTGTATTCAGAGAGAGGTAAGCCTCTGCATAGGCCCTTGGAAAGGGTGGGACTGCTGCTTTCATAAGCCCTGAAGATAAATGACTCTCAGATTTTGAAATCTAATGGACTTTACCCTGCAGGTCTTCAAAACTGTATGGGTCCAATGACCCCTGTGTTCTTTCCTCCCTATGGAAATGTATGTATCCCATGACTGTTCCTCCTTTGTATGTTGGCAGCAAATAACTTGTTATGAGTTTTCAAAGGTCCAGAGACAGAAGAGAATTTGCCTGAGCATAGACCATGCTTGTACCTAACTTTGATGAGACTTTGTACTGGTTTTAATCTTGTATTGCATTTGATTGTTACTGAATGCTTTAAAATTTTCTGATATTGTGATGGAATGAATGTATTCTGTATATGGGAAAAACATGTCTTTTTTAGGATCTAGAGGGTGGAATGTGCTGGTTTGATATGATGTGTGTCCTCTAAAAAAAGCCATGTTTTAATCCTAATCCCATTTTGTAAAGGCTGCCGTTTCTTCTAATCTGTATTCAGTACTGTATGCTTGAAACTGTAATTAGATCATCTCCTGGAGATGTGATTTAATCAAGAGTGGTTATTAAACTGGATTAGGTGATGACATGTCTCCACCCATTCGGGTGGGACTTGATTAGTTACTGGAATCCTATAAGAATGCAAGAGATTTCTGAGAGAGCAGAGAATGACATAGCCATGAGAAGCAGAGAGTCTACCAGCCAGCAACCTTTGGAGATGAAGAAGGAAAACGCCTCCCAGGGAGCTTCATGAAACAGGAAGCAAGGAGAGAAAGCTAGCAGATGACTCTGTGCTCACCACGTGCCTTTCCAGATAAGAGAGAAACCCTTACCATGTTTGCCGTGTGCCTTTCCACTTGAGAGAGAAACTCTGAACTTCATCAACCTTCTTGAATCAAGGTATCTTTCCCTCGATGCCTGTGATTGGACATTTCTATAGACTTGTTTTAATTGGGACATTTTCTTGGCCTTAGAACTGTACACTAACAACTTATTAAATACCCCTTTTTAAATGCCATTTGTTTCGGGTATATTGCATTCCGGCAGCTAGCAAACTAGAACAATCACCAAGATCATTTTTTAGAACATTTGCATCACCCCAAAAAAAGAAATGAAAAGAAAAAAACTCATACATCCCATACTCCTTACCCCTCCCTCTCATTGACCACTTGTATTTCCATCTACCCACTTCATTTTACCCTTTGTCCCCCCTATTATTTATTTCTTTTTTATCCATGTTTTTTTACTCATCTGTTCATACCCTGGATAAAAGGAGCACGAGACACAAGGTTTTCACAATTCCACAGTCAGATTGTAAAAGTTGTATCTTTATACAGTCATCTTCAAGAATCAAGGCTACTGGAACACAGCTCAACAGTTTCAGGTACTTCCCTCCAGCCACTCCAATACACCATAAACTAAAAAGGGATATCTATATAATGCATAAGAATAACCTGCATGATAACCTTTCAACTCAGTTTGGATTTCTCAGCCACTGAAACTTTATTCTGTCTCCTTTCTCTCATCTCCCTTTTCTCAATCCTATGATGCTGGTCTTGGCTCATCCTGGGGTTTCAGTCCCACATTGCCAGGGAGATTTACACCCTGAGAGTCATGTCCCATGTAGGCAGGAGGGCAGTTCATCTGCTAAGTTGGCTTAAAGAGAGAAGCCACATCTAAGCCACAAAGAAGGTTCTCTGGAGGTGACTCTTAGGCCTAATTATAAGTAGGCTTAGCCTATCCTTTGCAGGAATTAGTTTCATAGGGTCAAACCCCAAGATTGAGGTTGATTTGGTTATCTCTACATGACCTCTTAAAAGTAAAAAAGGCGGAAGGGGAAGAGGCAGAAGTGATTCGGAGAGATGTGACACCTCTAGAAGCTGGAAAGGGCCCTCAGCTGACAGCCAGCAAAAGCCTGAGGACTTTGGTCCTGCAGCTGCTAGGAGCTGAATTCTGCCAACAACCCAAATAAGCAGGAAGTGGGTTCTCTCCTTGAGCCTCCAGAAAGGACTGCAGCCTGCCAGTGCCTTGATTTCAGCCCACTGAGACCCGAGTAAGAGTTCTGGCCTACAGACCTGTAGGATAAGGTCTTACGTCATGACTTTCCCCATCGCAGTTTTGCTGTATCATGGGTTGGCATAAGAAATTAAATGGGAACTTTGGGGGAGTTTCTGGGAGCTGCAGATGACATATGAAGGCCATCAGAGATGTACCGCAGGCTAACAGTGAGGAATTTCAAAGGTTATTTTTTCTTAATGTCTTTTGTTATACATGCAGCATATTCATTATTATTCTCCTCAAATTTGTTTCATTTAAAAAAAGTTCTCATATTTATTTTATATTTTTAAAATTTCTCTTTCATACAGTATTTTTACCTAACATTGACCTACGTAGAGCCTATGACCAAATACTTAGCCCAAATTTTACAATAAGGTACTGTAAATACCCCATAAGGAAAAAAAAAATGCAGACTTCCTCTGTGGTAAAAAGAGAGGACCAAAAAATTTTATGTAGATTTTCCAGATCACGGGAGTACATTGCCCCTAACTCCCGCAATGTGGAAAGGGTAACTGTACTATTTAAACTACTAAGTTTGTGGCATTTGCTATAGCATCAATAGAAAAAAAGAGAAAAAAGCTTAATTCAGAATTTCAGAACATTGCCTCCTTTTTTACTACAATACAAGTCTGTCATCTGAAGCTGTATGATGAAATTCTTTAAAGGATGAGCAAACAGAATCCAGGACCCACCTCCTAAACCAGCATGTGTACTCCCAATCTCAAAGTAGAACTAGAATTAGCTGTTTTGCTGTATTTACAACCTTGGCTGTTTCAGTGTCTGTGCCACATTGTGTTGGGGTCTCCACCATCATTTTGACCATGGAGAGCTCAGGGAGAGTGATGGCTGACAGTGCTGATTCTGAATTCAGGAGATCTAGTTTCACTGCTTACCAGTTGTATAAAGATGACAAATGTCTTACCTCTTTGACCCTCAGTTTACCCATTTACAAAATGTAAATTACAACAGTACCCAATTTATAGGCTATCCTGTAAGGATTATTATATGATGTCACATACTAAAAAAGTTGAGCTTATACCCTAGCATGGTACATGCTCAAAAGATACTGGTGATTAGAAATACAAAACCATTGGAAGTTACAAACATTGTCTTAAATTCATTTCTGGCTGGCGCTACTTTTTCCAAAAGTTAGCCTCTAAATTATCTCCGGCAACCAATGAAGAAAATTATTATCTTTCTCATAATATTATTCATGATTATTATTTATGGGGAATTTATATGTGCCAAGCTACTAGTGTGGGCAGGTACCATTACCATCCCTACTGTTCAGATGAGAAATCGAGACGCAGATGTGAAATAACTTACCCAAAGTTGCATGGTTTTCATGGTAACCTATTATGTTATGCTACCTTCCTGGTAATGGAATTGAAGATTATAGTAGAAACAAAGATAGGGGGCAGTGCAACAGTGGCTCAGCAGCAGAATTCTTGCCTGTCATGCCAGAGACCCAGGTTCAATTTCTGGAGCCTGCCCATGCCAAAAAATAAAAATAAAAAAAGATAGGAAAGGAAGAGAATCCATACAAATAGTCACTTGTTGAATAATGCCTTGCAATTGCTGAATAAATGATTGACATGAAATGAATTTGAATGAATAGCCAAGGAAACCAGTCCTTCCCCTAACCACAGCTCTTTAGCTATATCAATATTGCCAGGGAAGGCCAACCCTTCATCCCAGCCAGAACTTTGCAAATATTGATTTCCTATCCATATAATTTTAAGGCATCATCTATCGGGTAATCACATGAAATTGCACTGTGTACCACATTCTGTTTCACATTTTTCTCTTCCTCCTCCCCTTGTATAATCTAGATGATAGACCAGCTGGCTAAGCAGATTAAAATCCTTTTCTGTTCCACTCCTATTGCAGCTCTGTGGCTTCATTTTAGTAAGAAAGATTGGATGAAGCGTTCACTCAGTGAAATCTCTTGGAACAAAATGTCATAGCTTTTGCAACCATTCTGCCCCAAAGCACTAAAGTAGGTTCTACTTTGTTCCTTTCAAATTCTTGTTTCCATCAGCCAGCACAGAGCTCTGAAAGATAAAATTAGTTTGAAACGATATGAATGTCATTTACTGATACTGCATGCTAGTATCTCTTAGCCAACTGTTTCCATTTCATTCAGTTTAAGGACTTCCATTAACAGTTAGGTACAGCCTTCTCTGCTCATGACCCTAAAATTAAGGCAAATAAGACTATGACCCTGGACCACATCTTTACATTAGGTAGGAATTCAGTCTGATTATCTGAAGAAACTCCATAAATGTTAATAGAGAGCCCCAAAGTTGCTTTCAGTTCTTTGGAGAGTAACTTCAAATGACATATGGCTGGCCTATTATCCACAGCCTTGAGTCAGATCCCCCTTAGACCACAATTTGGAAAACTAAATTCTATTAGGAATTATTGCAGTTTTAGAGAGCTGAGTTAAAGAGGTCATGTCAAGAGTTAAGGCAAGATGTTCTTGAGTGGAGAAAGTATAATCACATGGGCAATATCTTGCTAAGAACTGGGCAACCAGGGCCCCAGCCTTGGGACTTACTCTGATCTTCCTCTGGCCAAACCTCTTCCCACAGAATGAGGTGTCTGTATATAAAGCCAAGGCAATGTGTCCACCCTTAGGGCAGTCCCTCACCCTCAGACCATCCACCTTAAATGGCTTAGAGCAAGAGCCAGGTCCTGCTCCCGTCTCTTTCTTGTGCCTGTCCTCCAAGGGAAGCCAATGCCACGTGCACACCCTCTTGACCTGAAAGATATCCCACAGGTCCCCTCATCCTGGGATGGACTGTGAACATGGAAGCTGGGTTGTCCTTTGGCATGTTCACAAAGTCCCTAATGTGAAGTTTAGATCCAGGGGTAGGGAGAGGAGGGGGATAAGATACAGGCCCAAACCCTCCATTTGTACCTTTTTCCTGGGCTTTGCCCAGGCAGGAACAAGCCTACAGGAGAAAAAGAGAGTAGGTTAGTTGGATTGCATCATATTTATAGGCTAATCTGATTTTATTAGTGCATAATGACATGGTAGCTCTCTATGATCAGGCTCATGCAAGCCCAACTCTCAAGCAAGTAATGCACAAATCGAAGGCTAGTTCATTTGACACATCCACACTATGGTAACATTTTATAGCAACAAACATATACAGAAAATATAATCAAACTCCTATGCTCAGCAATGAATGATATTTGCAAGTCAGAATTATGAACACATAAACTATGGATTGTTGTAAAGTTGTGCTGTAAATATATTGGATGATGAGATGGGAGGTAGGAGAGCTAAAATCCTCATGTAATTTAATGTCTAAAATTGATGAACTATAGCAGCATATGCATATTATTTAGAGATATCCATCCAAGTACAGTAACAAATTGCTAAAAGTAGAAAATATTTGCTTCTGGAGGGTGAAATGGGTATGGCTGAGAGAACTGTGGTTTTTGTGATAAGCTTACTAGTCCTATTTAACTTATGAAACCATGTGCATATATTACTTTGATAAAACATTTTTTTGGCATTGAACTTTGTCCGATTCCATAAATCAATGCATTAAGAAGTAGGTACTACTAACTTCTCATTCTCTGTGTGAAAGTAGAGGACTGCAGCGTCTTCCTTCTTGTATATTTTGCTGTTTGGAGTCCTCTATCCTTTACAATCTAAAAATCACTGTAACTGGGGCAGTAAATTCCCTTGGGCTAAGGCGACTATGAAAGTCTATTTTCAACACTTCTGGGTTTTCTGCCCAAGTAGGCCTCACTCACAGGAGATGCCAGACGGGTATTGTTGAAAAAGGAATTTGTGTGATAGCTTTGAAATAATTTGCAATAAGAAACAAATATTTGCAATAAGTGACTTAGTCTAAAGGTAATATACCCCTTAAATTGCTACCAATGATCATAAATTTGTGTTCTAAATGAAGATGAAAATACAAGGTAGTGAAACGTTAAGCAGCTCTTTGTAAAGATGGGTTAATAGCCTCTTGGGAGTTTATGCAATCCCTCCCTTGAATTCATTGGCATTTCTTTGTCATTTATTTGCACATACCTGGCTTCACATAAGTAATAAAGCATTTTTATTTCTCTCTGTGTTTATCCCTTACCTGAAACCTGAAGACTGGGGAGAGGCTGCCCCATACAAAAGTACTGACTCTCAGAGCCAGAGAGTTCTCTGAGGACAAAGGTTTCAAAATCCAGTGGAAATTAAGACTTGCCTAAATTGGCAGGAGGATCAGCTGCAAACCTGGCCCTCCCCACCCTGCTAGCTCAGGGTAACTAAATTCCTTACCCTCCTTGGGTAAGATGCCAATACCTCTAACTTCAGACAGGTAAATTATGCCAGCTCTAAACCCAATAATCTCTGGGTGGGGTGGGAAATTTATACCTGGAGAGAGAGATACCAAGCTTTCAGGCTTTTAGAGCACTCCTAAACTGCAGGCCCAGGCACCCATTTAGCTAGTTCTGCAGCCCTGAGGCTCAGTTAAAGGCTCTTTGTCTTCCATTCCATACTCCCAGGCTCCTCCATGACAAGAAGACAATTGAGGAAAGAAGATAAAGTACCATAGGGTAAATGTGATACTGCCTGGGCTTGTTCAAGATATCAAAGAATTATTGCAGCAGCAGCAAGTGTGGTGAGCATACACCTGAACTCATCATCATAGAATAGAAATCAGAGGGCCTGTGTTTTGTTATCACCTCCTCTGCTTCCCATTTTACATTAGTGTAGCCACCAGCAGCAAATGTCTGGTATGTAGCTAAAGCTCCATACTTGCTTGTTAATGAGTGTCAAAATCACTTAAGCTTTTTGGGCCTTTGTGACTCTATATCAAAAAAAAAAGGAGTTTAGGTTATTTGACTGACATAATGACACTCTCTATTATTTACCAGCACTTACTATGTCCCTGGCATAATCTACTTCTAGATTAATAAGCCATATGAAGTGGGTGTTATTATCCCCTTTTAACATATAAGGAAATCAAGGTAGAGAGAGGTTAAGTAACATGCCCCAAGTTGTGTGTTTGGTAAGAGGCAGCACTAAATTTCCAACCCTCTGAAGCCCCATGTTTACCACTGTTTTAGTTTGTTAAAACTGCTGGAATGCAGTATATGAGAAATGGAATGGCTTTTAAAAAAGGAATTTATTAAGTTGCAAGTTTGCAATTCCAAGGCTGTGAAAATGTCCAAATTAAGGCACCTACAAGAGTGCCTTAATCTTCACTCAGGAAAGGCTGATGCCATCCAAAACCCCTCTGTTAGCTGCGAAGGCTTGTGGCTGGCTTCTGCTGGGGCCTCTGGCTTCTGGACACCTCTCTCATGTGCTAAGAAGGTACATGGCAATACCTGCGAGTTTTGTCTCTTGGCTTCTTCAATGGCTTCCCCAGGGGCATTTTCCTTCTTCATCTCCAAAGGTCCCTAGCTATGCGGGCTCTGTTGGTTCTGAAGCTTTTTCCAAAATGGCTCCCTCTTTAAGGACTCCAGTAAGCAACCCCATCTTGAATGGTGGAGACACATCTCCATGGAAACTACCTAATCAAAAGGTACCACCCACAATTGGATGGGTCACATTTCCATGGAAATAGTAAAAAAGATCCCATCCAGCAATATTGAATGAGGATTAAATAAATGGCTTTTCTGGGGTACACAACAGTTTCAAACCGGCATACCCACTATGCTTCTGTCAACCTGTAGCTTTTATATTATTATTCTCATTTTGTTAATTATTATTAGCAATGGGAAAATATTTCACTTCTTATTCCAATTCTATATATACTGGCTGCATTACTTTCCTTGGATTGATCCTTTATGTATCCACCAAAACTTGAGCCTCCAAACATCACTGAAAAGCCTGCTTTTTATTCAAATAAGAAACCAGTAATTTTATACCTACCTGTGGTAGTTAGATTCAGTTGTCAACTTGGCCAGGTGAAAGCACCTAGTTCTGTTGCTGTGGACATGAGCCAATGGTAGGTGAATCTCATCTGTTGCTAATTACATCCGCAGTCGGCTAGGAGGCGTGTCTGCTGCAATGAGTGACGTTTAACTTAATTGGCTTGTGCTTAAATGAGAGAACGCAATGTAGCACAGTCTAGCAGCTCAGCATTCCTCATCACAGCACTTGCAGCTCAGCCCAGGCCTTTGGAGAAGTCACCCCGGGGAAAGTTGTTGGAACCCAGGGGCCTGGAGAGAAGACCAGCAGAGACCATCCTGTGCCTTCCACGTAAGAAAAGAGCCTCAGTGGAAAGTTAGCTGCCTTTCCTCTGAAGAACCAACAAAATAAATCCCCTTTTATTAAAAGCCAATCCGTTTCTGGTATATTGCATTCCAGCAGCTAGCAAACTAGAACAGATTTTGGTACCGGAGAGTGGGGTGCTGCTGCTGTGGTTTGCAAATACCAAGCATGTTGGAGTGGCTTTTTAAATGGATAAGGGGAAGATTCTGGAAGAATCTTGATAGAGAAGCTTGTGAGAAGCTTGATAGAGAAGGCCTAGAATGCTTTGGAGAGACTGTTGGTAGAAATGTGGACTCTAAAGATACCTCTGATGAGGCCTTAGAAAGAAATGAGGCACGTGTTATTGAAAACTGGAAGGAAGGTGATCCTTGTTTTAAAATGGCAGATAATCTGGCAAAGTTGACTAATGGTATTGGCTGGAAGGCAGATTTTAAAAGCCATGAACTTGGATATTTAGCAGAAGAGATCTCCAAATTAAATGTCGAAAGTGCAGTCTGGTTTCTCCTTGCAGCTTATAGTGAAATGCAACAGGAAAGAGATAAACTGAAAACTGAACTCTTGAGTAAAAAGAAACCAGAAATTGAGGTCCTGGAAAATTCTGGGCCTACAGAAAGGGAGACTACAGAGTATAGTGTGGATTTAACCAAATGTGGAACTAGCCAGCCATTTCAGAGAAAGTCAGGATCAGACATAGAGTTATCCAGGAAAGATTTGTGGAAACTCCTTATGTCTAATGGGCATGATCCAAGGCTACTGCATAGAAAGCCAACGAGAGTGCTGTGGGACCTGTATAAACAGAGCTGCTGCCAGTCTGGACTGAGGGGTTCAGAGAAGGGACACACCTTGGAGGAAAAATAACTTCAGAGGCAAAACCGTGGAGGCTGAGGTCTGAAGTCAGGAAGCCTCGGGCCAGGAGAGTGGACCCACCCAAGCCCGTGGAGAGGGTGAGTTTGCCCCAAAGGCAGAGAATGGGCCTTCCACCTCATTGCAGTGGAAGAGTCATGCCGCCTCAGGCCTTGGAGAGGGTGAAGCACTTTTCTTGGGGTTGGGGGAGAGCCTGGCTGCCACCACATGGAGGGGTTGAGCGTGTGCCCCGGAGATGGCAGAGAGCCCGGGTGCGGCCCCAATGTTTGGAGAGGGTGGAGCCGAGAAAAAGGTGGTCTCCCCAATATCCCCCAAGGTTGCATTCAGAGAGAGGCAGGCGTAGGCATTTGGAAAGGGTGGGACTGCCACTTTCTAAAGCCCTGAGGATAAATGAGTCTCAGACTTTGAAATCTAATGGACTTTGCCCTGCAGGTTTTCGAAACTGTATGGGTCCGGTGACCCCTGTGTTCCTTCTTCCCTATGGAAATGTATATATATATCCTATGAATGTTCCTCCTTTGTATGTTGGCAGTAAATAACTTGTTGTGAGTTTTCAAAGGTCCAGAGCAAATGGAGAAAATTTTGCCTTAGGACAGACCATGTCTGTAACTGACTTGATGAGATTTTATACTGTCTCTAATTTTGTACTTCATTGTATTGCTACTGATAGGTTTAAGGATTTCTGATGTTGTTATGAAATTAATATATTTTGTATATGTTGAAAACATGTCTTTTTTAGGGGCCAGAGGGTGGAATGTGCTGGTTTGAAAGGAAGTATGCCCCCTAAGAAAAGCCATGTTTTAATATGGATCCCATTTCTTAAAGGTAGAATAGTCTCTATTCAATGCTGTGTATTTGGGACTGTGATGGGATCATCTCCCTGGTTGATGAGATTTAGTTAAGAACGGTTGTTAAACTGGATTAGGGGATGACATGTCTCCACCCATCTGAGTGGGTCTTGATTAGTTTCTGAAGTCCTATAAAAGAGGAAACATTTTGGAGAATGAGAGACTCAGAGAGGGCAGAGAATGCTGCAACACTACAAAGCAGAGAGTCCACCAGCCAGCGACCTTTGGAGATGAAGAAGGGAAATGCCTCCCGGGGAGCTTCATGAAACCAGAAGCCAGGAGAGTAAGCTAGCAGATGACGCTGTGTCTGCCATGTGCCCTTCCAGCCGAGAGAGAAACCCTGACTGTGTTCGCCATGTGCCTTTCCAGATGAGAGAGAAACCCTGAACTTCATCGGCCTTCTTGAACCAAGGTATCTTTCCCCAGATGCCTTTGATTGGACATTTCTATAGACTTGTTTTAATCGGGACATTTTCTCGGCCTTAGATCTGTAAACTAGCAACTCATTAAATTTCCCATTTTAAAAGCCATTCCGTTTCTGGTATATTGCATTCCAGCAGCTAGCAAACTAGAACACTACCTGTGGATAGTATAAAGTGAAGAGGGATCACAAATGTCTTGGATGATAGAATCATAATCCAAAACATGCCAACAAGCAACATAACGAGGCAGATCTACTAAGATACAGGAAATAGGAACAAACAGTGGTGTGCTGATGAACCAGTTCAGGAAAGAAGGAAGAAAATCTCTGATTTGTTGCATTTCCCTGAGAAACAGTAACCAAGATCTAATGTATACAGAGAAGGCAGCAGTAGTGTGGGAGAAAAGCACAAAATTTGGCTTCTGAAGACTGGATATCAGTCTCACTAGCTGTACAAACTCTAGGCAAGTCTGTTTACCTCTCTGAAACTGTCTTCTCTTCTCTAAAATGGGGTGTGTCAAGTACTTCCCAGGCTTGTCATCAGCAATAAATAGGATGGTGCATAAGACTGCACTTGGCAAACTCTAAAGTCTTGCTAATCAAAGAAGAGTCTGCAGAGCAGTAGAATCACCCAGAATTTGTTGGAAATTCTCAGGTCCCACCCCAGAACTACTGTCAGACTCTTCATTTCAATAAGATCCTCAGCGAGTTGCATACACATTGAGGTTTGAGAATCCCTACCCAAAGGAACTAGACAAACGTAGCCTGTTGTAATTTTGGGCTCCATTTTCCTTTCACATACTGCCCATGACTAAATTTAAAGGACTAGATCCTTCTGAGACATTCCCCTAATCCTCCTTCCCTGGGACCTGGTACCAAAATCTGTTCTGGTTAGCTAGCTGCCGGAATGCAATATACCAGAAACAGAATGGCTTTTAAAAAGGGGAATTTAATGAGTTGCAAGTTTACAGTTCTAAGGTCAAGAAAATGTCCCAATTAAAACAAGTCTATAGAAATGTCCAATCAAAGACATCCAGGGAAAGATACCTTGGTTCAAGAAGGCCGATGAAGTTCAGGGTTTCTCTCTCAAGTGAGAAGGCACGTGGTAAACAAGTCAGGGCTTCTCTCTCGACTGGAAGGGCACATGGCAAACATGTCATCATCATCTGCTAGTTTTCTCTCCTGGCTTCTGGTTTCATGAAGCTCCCCGGGAGGCGTTTTCCTTCTTCATCACCAAAGGTTGCTGGCTCGTGGACTTTCTGCATCTCATGGCTACATTGTTCTGCTCTCTCTGAATCTCTCTGAATCTTCGAAATGTTTCCTCTTTTATAGGACTTCAGAAACTAATCAAGACCCACTCAAATGGGTGGAGACATGTCATCCCCTAATCCAGTTTAACAACCATTCTTAACTAAATCACATCAACCAGGGAGATGATCTCATTACAGTTTCAAATATACAGTATTGAATAGGGATTATTCTACCTTTAAGAAATGAGATTTATGTTAAAACATGGCTTTTCTTAGGAGGCATACTTCCTTTCAAACCAGCACATTCCACCCTCTGGCCCCTAAAAAAGACATGTTTTAAACATATACAAAATACATTAATTTCATAATAACATCAGAAATCCTTAAACCTATCAGTAGCAATACGATGAAGTACAAAATTAGAGACAGTATAAGATCTCATCAAGTCAGTTACAGACATGATCTGTCCTAAGGCAAAATTTTCTCCATTTGCTCTGGACCTTTGAACTGATGGACTCATCGGATGTGGGGATCAGACCCCACCCATGTGGCTGAGGAGGTTATTCTCAGAGTTCCCTTTGCTGAGATAAGGGCCACTTGAGAGAGTTATTGCCTTATAGAATCCTTCACTATTTTTGAGGTGTAACAAACAAAATGCAAACCCACATATACAAAACTATCTCAGCTCTCGGAAAAAATGTTATATTTGAGACTGCACATAAATAGCAGCCAAAGTGGAATTGAAATGGATTTTAATCTTTCCTGCTCAGAGTCCCTAAGAGCAACAGATAAAGGAAACAACTCAGAGCAGGATATGTCCTTGTCATAATTTCATCTTTATTATCTCCCTGTTAGATATTAGAAACACATTAATATGTGCCTCAAAAATACCTGTTAAACTGGGTTCAGCATGCTATCAGTTTCCTAACTATTAAAAGATCTGTAACACAATTGTGAACCTGTTAGGGCACTAGGGGGTGGGTAAATAGAGAAACAGACTCCTTGACTTTTGGCTGGCTTAACTCACTTTTGGTGCATAAACATGTGCATGCGTGCATACATACACACACATACATTGTCGTGCCTTCTTTTCACCATGGTTATTTTTTCTCCACCTTCCATTCCCTTGATCAAAAATTGACCTTGTAAGCACATCTATTAATAACTTGTCAAGACATTATATGGGAAATGAAATGGTCCCCTTTGCAAATTGCTGTTTACAAGAAAATTGTTTGATTTTAAACGTGTTTATTAAATAGATGTTTAAAATTTCCCCTCCTTAAGAAACAGTCTCTTCCAAGTCTATGACTAAGACATGAATGAGAAATTAAAACAAGTTAATGAAGTATTAGTGCACAGATTTAAGGATCTGTACATTCCTCACAAACTTCACGGGTCAGAAATTTGTGTTGTGCAGAAGTGGGTCAAGAGAGAGGGAAAGTCTCCCAATTGGAGAATATTGAAATTGGGGAATATCCCTGTTGGGTTTACATGTACCTCAGGAGTAATGCTATTCTAAGTCTTTTATTCGTTTGTTTCTACTCTTGCCACAAGACAAAAAGGAAATAAGCGTATTGGAAAAACCAGTAACACCCACCCCCTAAGAAGTTAGCTACTGAGCACCAACTTTCAAGGTTTAAGGCATAGAGAGTTACCTGCAATCACTGACCTTGGTCACCAATATCCTCCCATGCCCAGAAGCACAGGAGCTGAGGAAGGGTTGTGTGTGTCCTAATATATATTTGCAATTCCAAAAAAAAGTTCAATATGAGTTGGTCTTTCACAATCTCAGAGGTAGTATTATGAAAAGCACCCTTTGATAACACAGGAAATATTGTCAGAAGGTACTCATATATTTATGTGCATTTATTTACGTTTTGCTCTAATATGTATTCACCTAGGATTCAAGCATGGCTAAGTCATGGGGCATGTCCCCAGGATCTTTTATATAAGAGATCAAGGGGCTCATCCTAAGTGAAGCAAGTTGAGGTCTACAAGTTTGGTTTTAAGACAAAATGTAGTATCCTGGTAGAAAGGTATTTATAATTTTTTTTTTTACGTGGGCAGGCACCGGGAATCGAACCCGGGTCCTCGGGCATGGCAGGCAAACATTCTTACCTGCTGAGCCACCGTGGCCCCGGTATTTATAATTTAATACAGTACAACTTATAGATCAATCAAAGCTGAATCCTTGGAAAAGGAGGCTGCCAAACAAGATCTGCTCCAGTACAGACTCCATGGAGGACAAGGCACTGGTGTTATTGTTTCCAGCAGTACAGACTCCATGGAGGACAAGGCACTGGTGTTATTGTTTCCAGCAGTACAGACTCCATGGAGGACAAGGCACTGGTGTTATTGTTTCCAGCAGCTCTGGTGACAATAGGGGCAGACAAAGAATCCCCAACATAGATTTTGGCAGAAGCTCTGTAGGTACAGTAACAGCAGTGCCTTCAGCAGCTATCTGTGGCCTCTTCGGTAGATATCGGTGGTGAGCCATAATCTGAGGAGTGATAGTGACCAAACTAAACTCCCCAAGAAGCCACAAAAGAGAAAACAAGAAGCATAGCAATTATCGCATCACACTTAAAGATGGGTCACTGTGCACTAATCAGACACCCTCTGGGGACCCTCAAAACTGTTTAAGGTAGAATTTGAGAGGATTGGAAGATGGGTGAGTCCTACACAAAAGGTCACATCAGAGACAAAGAAATACCTCTGGTGATTGCACTAATGAATTTTTGCTTCCCTCCTTCTACCTCAATGTTGGTGGGATATGGTAACAAAAGATAGAATTATAAAGTCTAAGTTTGTGGAAGCATGAGCTATAAATCTGAGATTCAGCCATCCATACTTACAGAATGACCAGACATGAGACACAAGGCACTGTCATTCATCTGGAGAAATTCAGTACTCAAATCTTCAAATTAAGAATCAAATTTATAGCCACCTTAACTATTACCAGAACCTCTGCAGATGTTAACGAACCACACATATGCATTAAGCACAGAGTCCACTATTCTCCAACTATATTTTCCTTTCAGCTTCTCCTAACAGAATTCTCAAACTCTAGCTTACTTCATTAATGGATAGCAATGTATTTTAAGTGGTCTGCTGTGTTTGGATTTTCTTCCTTGAAATTCTCTTTCTGAATCACAGCTAATGTTTTCTCTGAGAAAAAAAATGAGTTAGTGTTATTAAAACAAATCCTTGAAAATTAAGACTAGGTATAATTGTGATGCTCAAGAAAGTGAGATAACGTAATGGGGAAAAGTGAAAGTCTTGAGTTCAAGATCCCATGTCTGTCACTTATTGATTGCTTGGCCTTTAACAAACCACTTGATCCAAATTTTATGTGAAATGAGGATAATAACAATTTTGCCTTTCAGAAATATGGGTATCAAATGAGATAGAATGCTACACTTCTCTCCCACCATCCCTAATTACAGAAACTACCCACTGACTTCCAGCCTAAAGGGGTAGCCCTATATGCCACCTGACTCTGAGCTAGACTGGCTAGTCTACCTCTGAGTAGACATCTGAGCTAGACTGGCCCAATCAGATTCTCTCTCATGGGAAGTTGCAATTTGAAATCATTGAGCTTTGGAGAATAAAGCTGGAAGTTCATGGAGACTGAGGGGCTGGAATTGCAATTTTAGAGAAACCATGATGGGTGCAAGAAAATGAGTGAGCAGAGATGTTGGAAGGCAGTAAATTTGAAAACACCATACAAATACAAGGTTAGTTTTGTCTTTGGATTTCACTTAAGACTTAGCAGCCACTCAGGAAAGGAGGAACAGGCAAGAGCAGGCCTACTTTCCAAACCCTGAATAGTGACCAGCCCCAGAATCAGCCAATCGGGCATCGTGTTGAAAATTTTTCAGCAATTTTTGATAAGGGCTGGTACTTGCAGAAGTCTTTTGAGTATGTGGTAGAATCCAAATTAAAGCAAAATGGTAATTTACTAGCCCACATAACTGCTAAATCCATGGGGGCATACCTGGCTCAGAAATCTGTCTTTCTCTTACTTCAGCTTCTTTCCTTTGGGTTGGCTTCATTCTCTGGCAGGCATTCTGCCATGCTGATAATAAGCCCCACAGCAGCTGCAGGTTTAGGCTTACCATCTAAAGTCTTCTGGAAAGAAAGTACCTCTTTGCCTATAGTCCAGTCATTGGTTTAACTTGGGTCACATGTTTATCCATAAACTATTCATTGTTGCTAGGCTTGGCACATGTGTTCTCTGGAGGGAAGGGGTGGTGTCAATCTCACATCATTCCTTAAAGATTGAGAATTGGGGCGGAATTGGTTTTCTAAAGAAAAAATAGTGTGCTGTTACCAAAAGAAAGGGGAAGTCATACCAGGTGTCCTCCCTAAGAGATAATCCAAGCCCTTACTGCCATGAGCATCTGAGTCTTAAGAATGACAAGTAAACTTCCTTTAGAGAGGAAATCTTCTTTATTTTGAAATGGAAAGAGTGATCAAAAAGCTAATGCTAAATACAAATTATTTGCTGCACATGACTTGCCTTCACCCATTGCACAAATATTTCTGAAATCCTTACCCGAGAGACAGTGGTACCTGTTGGTGAATCAGTCACTGTTCTGAGGCTCAGCATCCCCACCCCAGTCTCATCGCCAGTTCACTGAGTCATCCCATGCCTCACCCAATGTGTTTTACTTTTCCTGCAGTCTCCTTGACTGTCTCAGGACAATTGGCAGGTTCTTGGAGCTGAGGGAAACAACGGGTGTCTTTCAGAAACAGGAGTGCCTCTCTGTGAGCAGCACAAGCAGAAGAGCTGTCTCAGGTTCTTTTCCATAAAATGTTGATTCATATATAACTTCTACCTATTTCTAGTTATCTGTTTGAACACACACACACACACACACACACACACACACACATGCACACCCCTAGCATCCTTTTAGATCCACATAACTCAGATGTCTCCTCCTGCTTAAAGCCTTTCCCTTGCCTTCCTTCCATTCTCTTTCTCATTTACCTGTGAGGCAGGATTTATTGCCCCCTTCCCTGCGTTCTCACAGGACAATGTCAGTGCCACAGGTACAGTGTTTTTCATGTTGTGTGATGGCTAACTGGGTGGCTGCCTGGCTAGCCCACTGGATCGTGGATGCCTCAGGAAGTTCAGGAATGATGCCATGCTTCTTCTGTAGCCTAGCACCTTATATAAATTTGACACACAGAGAGTCCTCAATAAATGTTTGTTGAGTGAGTGAAGGAGTTTCCTAGGGCTGCCATGACAAAGTACTACAAACTTGGCAGCTTGAAGCAACAGAAATTCATATTCTCACAGTTATGGAGTCCAGAAGCCCAAATCAAGGTGTCAGGGAGACTAGGCTTCCTCTGAAGTCTGAGACAAGAATCTGTTTCATGCCTCTTTCCCAGCTTCTGGCAGTGGCTTACCAACTATGCATGGTTTTCTCTGCACTGGTTGTTACACAGTATTCTCCCTTCTGCCTGTCTGTCAGTGTTCAAATTTCTTCTTCTTAAGAGACATCAGTCATATTGGATAAAGGGCCTACCCTACTCTATATGACCTCATTTTTAACTTGCCTAGTTCCATCTCCTCCCTTATTTGGAAATAGGGTCACACTATGAAGTAGTGGTGATTAGGACTTCAACATATGTTCTTAGAGAACATAATTCAATCTGTAACAGTGAGTGAGTAGAAATGAACAAACCATTATTGGACTCAGAGTTTGGCTATGTGAAGGACCAGCCGTGCTGGAGTGTATGGATGTACTTTTCTAGAGGTAAAGGGACCTTCCCTGCAGTAACTAAGAGCCTTTTTCTTCTTTACATAAACTTGGGTAGCTCCTATTGTAGATAATTCCAAATACTGCTCTTGAAAGCCAAGAATGTCCATACTAGAAGGAAATCTTTTTCAGTAATTGTACAGGATGACAGGCCTGAGATCTGAGGGTTCACTTCAGGGGAAACACTACAGCAGGTTAATTACTGCCATAATGCATTCAGTGTTTAGACACAGTATGAAACACTCATTAAATACTTCACAATTAATCTGCAATTAATTTAGATACTTATGTAGTTGCGGTATACAGAATTAAATGCTTCATTATAAACATAAATGATGAATAATAAGCTGTAGCTGACTATCTGGTGGTTCTGGAATCCTTTAATAGACAATGGGCCTTTTGATTTTCTAGTTTCAATTGGAAGTCATTTAGAAGTGTTTTAAATGTGTTTGGAGAAGAGAACAGTAACACCCTATTATTTCAAATAACAGCAGTTTTTAAAAATCATGTGAAAGACTAAGAAAAATTCAGATCTGTTCTAGTGTGCCATTGTGCTATAGTCTCATAAATAAGAGGAAAATGTTTCTATCTACCCATTTTTCACTTAATAAATGTTAACAAATCACCTATTGTGTGCTAGGCAATGTTTTCCAGATGAGCAGGATGGTAAAGGAAATATAACTTACCCTAAGCGTAATGGACAGAAACTCATTAGAAGAAGTGAGTGTTTCTGATGTCTCACTTACTTATTCAAAATGTCTTCTCAGAGATGATTCTTAATGATTTTTGTATTTATACAGCACTGTCCTCTTTACAAGTTCTCATTTAGTTTTCACATTAACCTTAGTAGTATTCAGGACTATTATGAATCCAAATTTGCAACTGAAAACGTTAAATGAATTTTGCAAGATGACACTACGGGCAAGTTGTCATCTCAAGGCTAGGGCCACATCTTCTGGCTCTGAGTCTAGTTCTTTTCCCATTCTGCATTTAAACAATAGGACAGGTTAGTACAGCTAAAAATGGCTTGAGACCTCAACTCTGAAGAACAAGCATTATCAAGAGACTGTCTAAAATACGCTCTCTTTTTATGTTTATGTAGGGCCATAAAGAAATTAAAGAATTGAGACCGTGATCTTTGGCACTCATCCTTTCCCTCCAATTAAATGTCCTTAGAACTGACAGCTCTTTCCTAGTCACAGAATCCAACCAAGGAAAGATGAAGCTGTGTGCTGGGCACTGGTGGTCAATCAGAGGCCCCCCAGTGCTGTATCTACAAGCTTTAAACAACCACTCATCAAAAAATGCACTAGAGTCTAACTTATTGGATGCTTCTTAAAGCTCAAATGACTCTTCAGAATCAGACACAAAAATCAACAACACATGCCCTTGCAAAACATTTTTAGCTTTGTTGAGTAAAGACTTTGCCAAGTGTTCCTCAGACTGAGATTGGTATCGAGGATTCTTAAGTGAACTGTTCAGCTCCAGTGCGATGCAAGTAGATGCACCTTAGGGGCTGGTTGCAGAAGATCCCACCCAACCTCTGTCCCTCTGCCTTCCCCTAATTCTGTATTAAATGGTTTCTATCAAAAGCTATTCTCTCACAGGGCCAGAAGGGCCTGGTGAGTTAGTGCCTTTTTGGTGGGTCAGTATCTGAGTTGCTGGGTATCTTACAAACTCCAAATAATCATGAAGAAAGGAAAAAAATCCCAAAGGAAAAGTGGCATAATATAGCAGAAAGCTATGAAATTTAGCACCAGGAAACCTGGCTCACTCTTTGTCCTTTCTTAACTTCTATGTCACAATTTTCTCAACTGTATAATAGGGAAATACAAATAACTCCCCTCACTCCTGATGTTACAGAGAGGAGTTCTGTGAAAGTGCTTTGTAAGATTGACAACAGAATTGCTTTTTCGCTTTTCTTTTGAGGAGCTTTACAGTCTCATGATTCAAATAGTGTGTTGTTAGGGATCTATCACTAACATTGAAATACAAAAATGCCTATAAAAGGGCGGGCCACGGTTACTCAGCAGGCAAGAATGCTTCCCTGCCATGCCAGAAGACCTGGGTTTGATTTCCGGTGCCTGCCCATGTAAAAAAAAAAATACCTATAAAAAATAAATAAAAATAGAAAAGAGGTAGGTTAAGAGCAGTAGAAAAGGTTTTTGTTTTTTAAATTTGTATTTTGAAAGCATGTCTGCCATGAAGTGTCAATGGCTGAGAGATTCCAAACAGAGTTGAGAGGTTATCCTGGAGGTTATTCTTATGCATAAAGTAGATATCACCTTGTTATCCAAGATGTAATGGAGAGGCTGGAGGGAACTGCCTGAAAATGTAGAGCTGTGTTCCAGTAGCCATGTTTCTTGAAGATGATTGTATAATGATATAGCTTTCACAATGTGATTGCGTGATTGTGAAAACCTTGTGTCTGATGCTCCTTTTATCTACCTTGTCAACAGATGAGTAGAACATATGGAATAAAAATAAATAACAGGGGGAACAAATGTTAAAATAAAATTAGTTTGAAATGCTAGTGATCAATGAAAGCAAGGGGTAAGGGGTATGGTATGTATGAGTTTTTTTCTGTTTTCTTTTTATTTCTTTTTCTGAATTGATGCAAATGTTCTAAGAAATTATCATAATGATGAATATGCAACTATGTGATGATATTGTGAATTACTGATTATATATGTAGAATGGAATGATCATATGTTAAGAATGTGTTTCTTGTCATATTTTTTTAATTTTAAAAATTAAAAAATTTTTAAAAACATGTCTGCCAATTGTTTGTTTTGAAAGAAGTTTTATAGTTCAGTTGTTGAAAAAATTCAGTTTTCAAAATCTTGTTTGAGTTGTTATATCAGAATTCATGAAGAATTAGTGTGATTCTATGTGCTTATGTTGCATGATTACTTTATAATACTTTATAATATTTGGGGGATAATGAAATAGATAAGTAGAATTTTAGCTTAAATAATTGGCAACTGGGATATTTTGAATAACCTAAAGTTAAAACTCTTACCTATTTTTCAGGCTTGAACTTATCCTATGCTATCATAAAATGGCACCTTGTGGCAGCATGTGATATTCCAGCTGAGCTGTTATAGACTGTTTCCTGACTTTTTAAAAAAATAAACTTTTAAATTTTAGGACAGCTTTAGGTTTACAGAAAAGTTGCAAAGATAGTATAGCAAGTTCCCTTAAACCACATCTCCAGTTCCCCTATTGTTAACATCTTGCATTAGTAAGATCTATTTGTCATAATTAATGAACCAATATCGATATATTATTATTAACTAAAATCCATACTTTATTCAGATTTCCTTAATTTTGACCTAAGGTCCTTTTTCTGTTCCAGGATGCCGTCTAGGCTATCACACTGCATTTGGTCATCATGTCTCCTTTGGCTCCTCTTGGCTATGACAATTTCTCACAGTTTCCTTTTTATGATGACCTTGAGAGTTTTGAGGAGAACTGAGATTTTGCAGAACATCTCTCAATCAGGATTTGTCTGCTGTTTTTTCAAGATTAGACTGGGTTTATGACTTTTATACACATTTTAGTATCTTGACTTTGGAGATATATCAGTACAAAGTCAGATTCTTCTTTGGGATAAGGAAAAGTCTTTTGGCATAAAGCAGCCTGGTCCAAAATGAGGGGACATCTCAGAACCGAGAGAGTGCTGTAAACATAAGAAAAAACCTTCCAGCAAAGTCTGTCACCCAAAAGATTTAACCAATCCCAGCATGCACAGTTTCTTCCTGAAGCTTTTTAAATACAGTTTCCTGAGAAGACTGTCTGTGGGGAAAAGATTTACAGTTTTTTAATGGAATTTAATGGGAAAAGAGTATTCATTTTACAGGAAGCCCTTATAGGTAACATTATTGAACAGTATTTGGTATGTGAAACCCTAATGTTGTCCTGGACATAAGTATATGAATAATAATAACATAGAATTTATGTGCTAAAAAAAAAAACTCTTGCTATTATTTCTGGATTTTGAGAGGCTGTTTTATATATACAAATATATAAAACCTGATATTTAGAGATAAGAACAAAGCTGATTAGGTTGGGGTTAAAGTAATTCAGAACACAGGGGTAAGGAAGGCAATGTCTATATTTTAGAACCACACATACTCTTTGAGACCAAAGGAAGAAAGGCTTATTTGGTCTGGAACTGAAATTTTCTGTAGCACACAAATGTACTCAACCTATATATATAGCTCATTTGAACAATTGAAACACAGGGAGCCCAGAATAAGAAAGAATTCCTTTAATCCTGTATAGCCTAATGTAATGCCTGGATACATCCTAGAGTATATTAAGCAAGCAATCAAAAAGTATTGGCGATGTCTCTTGAGGAAGGGGAGAAAAAAATATGGAACTATTAAACTTTACCATTGGAAAATCTCCTGATACTGTGTCAAACTTTAGGGACACCCAAATCAATAGGCCACACCCTTGATCTTGAGGCTTACTTTTGTGAATCTTATCTAGATATTGGAGAAGCTTAGCCTACTTATAGGTATGCCTAAGAGTTACTTCTGGAGGACCTCTTTTGTTGCTCAGGTGTGGCCTCACTCTCTCTAAGCCCAACTCTGCAAGTGAAATCATTGCCCTTCCCTTTACATGGGACATGATATCTTGGGTGATAGTCTCCCTGGCGACATGGGAAATGACTCCCAGGGATGAATGCAGCCCTGGCACCGTGATATCAACAATTCCATCCTGACCAAAAAGGGAAAAGAAGTGTAACTAATAAAGTATCAGTGGCAGAGAGAGTTCAAATAGAGTCAAGAGGCTACTCTGGATGTTGCTTTTACTCAAGCTTCAGTTAAACCTTGCCACCTATCATAACCTGCCAAACCCCAACCAGGACCATTCCAGCCAATCCTAAAGAACATGTAGGGCAATATACAAGATTCCACAAGGGTTCCAGGCACTAGAGTAACTTTCCAGAAATCTACAACTTCCAGATGGGTCCCTTGACCAGAAAAGTCCTGAAACTTAGAAGGCCCAACCTCTCCAGAACTTCAGATAGTTCCGTCTCCCTACCCCACATTAGTGACAGACCCTTCAAACATGAAAAAGTTAGAATGGCCATAGCTCAAACACCCCTAAAGAGTGGGATAGAAAGATCAAAGGCGATGGTGGAATTATACAGAGAAGGTAGGGTGTAACATATGAATATGATTGCTGAATCATTAAATTGATAGTTCTTATAGTCTCCAGTATCTTAGAGCAACTAGAAGCAAAAACCTAAAAACTGTGGAATTGTAACCCATGTCAAACTCTGAAATGTGTTCTACAACTAAATGTGGTGCTGTGCTTTGAAATCTATTGCTTTTTTGTATATATGTTATTTCTCACAAAAAAGAAAGAAAAGTTGATTGTGATGATTAAAAAGTATTTATTCCTCCTAGCCTCCTATATTCTGAAACAGCTAGAAGGAAAAGTCTGAGAATCATATAGTAGCCCATGACAAACTCTGGGATCTGTCCTGTAATTAATTGTCGAAGAGAGCTTTGAAAATTATTGCTTTTTTATTTCTTGCTTTGTATATATGTTATACTATACAATAAAAAAGTTCAAATAAAAACCAAAAACTCTTGTAACTCTACTGCTGACAAACATTCCTCTACCAGTAGAAGAATCAAATAAATGGGATCTTTCCTACACCAAACACCAGATTCCATTAAAAGATCAAATGATAACTAAGTCTTGGTCATGTTGATACAGGCTGGTACTACAACATAGAGAATCAACTTTTATTTGAATCTAAAAAACTGGAGGAATCCTGAAATAATCCACCCTAGAATAACCGCCCCACTCCATTGTCTACAAAGCCCACACGGTTCATAGAAAGAGAAAAAAGCTTCCAACTATAGAAAAAATATATAAACTTTATGTAAAACTCAGGCATATGTGCTATCTGCAGTATGGTTTTTACAGTTGACCAAAATGCCCCAATAAATGTGTGAGTGTTCAGTTACCCAATCCTTTTATAATTCCGTCATTATCTTTACAATGATTCTGCTCCTTGCAGGTATAACAAAAACAACTCATATTCATTTTAGAGGCTATCATGTGGGTTACCTATTTAATCTCATTTAATCTTGTCTGCTGTAGATACCCATTGTCCTCTTTTGTAAATACAGAAATTGAAATTTAGGGAAGTTAAGTAATTTGCTTTAGGACACACAGATATAGTCTGCATTTGAACCAAAGGCCAGAGCCTCAGCTCCTAATCTCTGGTTTAACATTTATGTTGGCAGATTTATTTCAAAGTGCCTTCTATGAGAATAAGAGTCATGACTTTTCTTAATAGGTGGAGTCTCAATTAATTTCCATCCATATGGCATATGCTTAATAATATCTGAAAATAAAGAAAGGGAGGGTGTGCTATTACTGCTGGTATTAGTGCCAAGGTAAAAAGTTCAAACTGTCCCATCCTAATCTATGCACAACAGTAAGATAAGGGAAAGGCAGCCATTCAGCAGACCCGATACCTAGAAGGAGAGCTAGTGTGGCTTAAATCTCCAGCTAGAGGATTTCTGGCATTTTCAAATTGGAAAATGTATACAAATTCACCCATAGATAGATAGAATTATCTGAAGCCAATTCAGCTGTAATGAACTGAGAATGGCCTTAATGCCCTGGAAGAGAACCCCTCAAGTATAGAGGAAACCAAACCAAACCAAGCAAATCAAAACAAAGACAACGGGAAGGTCAAATACAAACACCTGGGTCTACATTGCCTGGGTTACCTTAAAAGCCTGGTGAACAGCTGGTCACAAGAGGGCCTGTCCCACCTCACAAAAAGTTTAGTGTCCAGCAAGCATCATAAAGCAGAGTTACAACTACTTCGCTTGGTTTCATTACCAAGCTACATTCTTCACTCTAGTGCATGTGTGTATGCACTTGCTCACACATGCTAACACATAGCAATCGTTTGCTTAAATGTGAACTCCACATTACACACCATCCACTCACTGTTCCCTCCCCCCGAAACACGCGCGCCACATCACAAATTCTCAAACACAGTCTATGCTTATTAGATTCAACTTGACACAGCTGAAATGGGTCTCTTTATTTTCCCCCAAAGTTTTGAAATACATCAAGACAATGTAAAGTTGGAGCTGCCTATTTTGACCTCATAGCTTCCTTAATATGAGAAGCAGTATCTTCAAATCCAACAGTACTGTTTCCTCCAGGAAATGTTTTCTTCATAGGCATGGCAAAATCAAACATCACATTATCTCAAGTTCCAGCAAACACTTGCTTTCCTCATTAATGTCTCAAAACAGTTAGAAGCCAAAGCCTGATAAAGTCCTTCAGCAGTAACTGTGACTATTTTATAAGAAAGAAGTTGTAAAAGGACATAAGTTTCCATTAACTGTATTTCTTAGTATTTTTCCCAGTCACTCGGTAGAGTTCCCAACCAAACTTGAATAAATTAGGTACAGTATCGATAGAAGTAAAAGAAGTAATCTGTAAAGAATATCCCAGCAAAATAAGGATCCGTTGAACAGTCTGCTAAATCCTGAAACAATAGGAGAAAAAGGAAATATTAACGTAAGAATCAACTGTAGTTAAAGTGTAATTTTTTGCTTGTGTGTGTTTCATTTCATTCTTATTGAAAAGGAAAAGGAAAAAAAGAAAGCTTACCGGTGCGGCTACACGGAAATGGTAAGCGCTGTCAGAGAACAGGGCTACAGGGAGACTCCAAATGTGCTGGTATCCCTAAATAATGAATGAAAAAGAGATCCATTTCATAACCACATTTTACACTCAGTTGGAAAGAGTGTAGGCTAAGAAAGCATTTCTCTGACTACTGAAGGAGAGGTATCTGTGATAGCAGCTTATGCCAGGCAGAGCAAGAACAGTGTTTGCTGCTTCTTAAGGAAGCTGCAAAGGAAAAGCTGAGCAGAGCCTGTGACCAGGGCCAGCCAGCAAGGGCAACACAGCATTTGGCTGAAGCCGCCCCTCTCTTAGTGGGAAATACAGACAGGTCCACAACTCAAGACATACTTCATTCTGAAACAGAGACACAGAGCCAAAGATTCAGGAAAACATTACCTGTGTCATCTCCTGGGAGACTTCTCTGTGGCTTTGGGTCCCTTTGGCTTCCCTTTTGCTATGGAAACATATATTTCCAAGGGTGACTTTGCACTGGAAGACTATCAATGGCTCTGTTGTACTTCAAGAGACAAAGGAAAGAAAAGCCAAATGGAAAAGCAGTTACCAGCTTCTACTTGGATATCTGATAAGAAGAGGAACTCATGGGAACATAACTTGGAAATCCATTCAAATTTCACAAAAGGCATTTTATTACACAAGGCTCACTGATGCCAATAGGCTGGCTCACATCTCATTATTACAGAAGAAATGATCTCAGATGGTTACTGAAATCGCAGATGTCGATTTCTAAAACACTCGCATGACATAAATCACATCAACCTCAAAACTTCTCATCTCCTTAGAGTTTTATAATATTTGGATTTATCCCTTCTCTTTTCACTGGCAACTAAATTCGCATCTATCTGATGCTTCCAGGAGTTCAAATTCTGTAAACTCCTGGTTTGGATAGATATAATTTGAAACAGCAATGCAAACAAACACAGGCAGGGATTTGGTAGTGGAGCCTTATTAGAAATCACTAGTTTTCAAAGCTATCACAAAGCAGAAGTGCTGTGAGAAAGCATGCTTTTCCTTGTCTGGAGGTCTGCCCATTAATAAACACAAAGAGTATGAAATCTATCTGTCTTTGAAGACAATCCTTTTGCATGTGTAGGGACAACCTTAACTCTCAGTTGAGATATATGTGTTACTTTGAAATCATCCAAACTAGTTCTTAAACTAAAGAGTTTAATTAAGTGGCTCAAGATGATTCTTGCTGCTTCAGGGAATACACCATTTAAGCTCATTTCCTTTCATCAAAAGCTAGACAGGAATGAGGAAATGCTATTCAAGGTTACTCAAGGAGTGCTGGAGAATAGTACATTTAGCTTTTGCTCTGCCTTGAAATATGGTGGGTTCAGAGTCACAAAACATTAGCTGCTGGAAACAAACCTTCCTAGGGTTGAATGGCACTAGCTCCTTGCAAAAGCAAAGTTGATGAGAGAAGAAGTATGCAGCGTGCGTGAAACAGAGGAAGAGACAGAGAGAGCAGGGAAAACTGACAGAGGAGGAGTAACAGAGGTGGGGAGGCAGAAAGAAAGAAAGGGAAGGACAAAGGAAAGGTGCCTCTGTCTTCCTAGTGAGTAGTTCCCTGCATAATTTTTGAATGAGGTGGGTCAAAGTATTAAAGGATTTAAAAGATCTCATAAGAATAGATTAGAGTTTTGTGATTTTGGTGGCAAGGTAGTGAAAATAATCGCTACCATTAAGAACCTACTATGTGCCAGAGACAGCAATGTCTTTACATACCTTGTCTCATTTGGGAGGCAAGAGAGTGACGGTTAAAAGGATGGGCAGAGTTTGAAGCCCAGCTCCACCAGTTACTAGCTGCGAGATTTGGAACAAGTTTTTAGATCTCTCTAAACCCAAGTAATCCTATATGAAAAACAAACTAGAAGAAAAATACCAACCGCATAGTGTTGTTGTGAGGATTATTAACCCAGTATTAAAGTGTATAGTGTCTGGCATATGATCCGTGCTCAACAAACAATAGCTATTAATTTCACTACTATTAACAATAACTTTCACAGCAGCCCTACATGTTATGGTATAGTAGTATACTCATTTTATGGATAAAGAAATGATAGTCCCAAAAGGAGAAGTGACTTCTCAAAAATCACAAAATTAGTAAGTGACAGAGACAGAATTTGAACCCCGGTTGCCCAATTCCAAACTCAAGCTCCTTTTTTCTTTCAAAAAGGATGGGTGTACATTCGCACTATTACCAGGTTCTCATCAAACCGTGAAGCCCTCCTTCCCGGGGCCATGTTAGGATTCTTGTTTCCACCCCAGCTCAACAAGGAGCACCAGGCTCAGTTTACAGTTCATGAGATTCAAACCCAAAGACACTCCTACTTCTTAGGTGTGTACAGCCTATGAGCCTCTCCATTTCACCGCAGGGAGCCTGAAGGGCCCCTGATCATATTGTGAAGAACAGTTATTATAATGTATTTATTTACTTATTGAAATATTAAAATTGTTAATGATGAAAATGGAATTGTTCGTTGTTGTTTTTACCACCATGCACTTACTTGATTTCTAGAGAGAATTTCACATTGGTAGGTGTGTATTTATTAACAGGAATATTGTAATTGTAATTTCCAGACCTAAATAGGAAAAAAATAAAGCCATAAATCATAATATGCAGGAAGGGCTTCAAAAGATATTTGCCACTCATCACATATTACATAAACTGTTAAATATTGTAGAGCAAATAATAAATATAGAAAAGTAAGTTTAACATGGTATGGTTTTATGTTTTTCAGAGACATACTTGTCAAATTTTACAAAGTGATCTCTTTCAGGGCTTAATATAAAATAAGCCACAAAGATTAATATAGTCTTAGAACACAGAGTAAACGACAGAAAGTCAAAACCCAGTCCAAATGCGCAAAACTAAATACACAGGAAATGACTTCAGTTCCCCTTAAAGAGATACAGATTTCAGAAGACAAACGAGGCAAAGTCCTCAAGCTAACAATCCTCCTGGAAAGGAAGACTGGGACTAATAAATGCCAGCTTCTCTACCAGAAATCACTCCCTTGTAAGTGACATTAGCAGGATGGATCATGCACTTTCAGAACCTGAATTAACTAAAATTATTTTCCAAATTATTCTTTAGTATTAGAGAAATTAATGGAGAATATGCCTAATCATATTCCTCTTCCCCCCTTTAAGAGAGATACTTAGGAAAAAGGAAGAGTTCCTTTGATGCATATTGTAATGGAAAACTCTAGGGAAAAGGCATATTGCGTCTAATGCAAGTTCTCCTTACGACCTGGCCATTCCTTTGAAATATATGGAGAATATAGCTTAAAACCAGATAAATGGGGGAAAGGGCCAGTCATCTAAAATGATTCACTTTAATGAATACTAAACCAGGTCTTAAGGAAATAGAAATATCTGGATTGGGATCAAGAAAGCTTTGTTCGACTGGGGGAAGCTTATTTCCCCAAAGGAAGCACATTGCATGGACTTTATTTCCAACAATGTGCCTCCTAGAATCTGCCTGCTTCACAGCAATCCAATTCAGTACATAGTAGCCTCACCTAAGGTGAAGAAACAGATATGCAGGGAGAATAAGCAGCTTGCCAAAGTTCTAGAATTTGAACCTGAATCATCTGATTCCTCTTAATTATGTCACCCTACCATTTAACTTAATATTCTGCCCTGATGTTTATAAGGTGAGTAACCTCAGGCAAACTTTCAAACCAGTTGTGGTGGTTCGGAGCTATGTACCTCAGAAAAATATGTTCTTAAACTTAATCCATTTCTGTTGGTATGAATTCTTGTAAATAGGACCTTTAAGTGAGGTTACCTCAGACAAGGTGTGGGCCAGAATGGGTTTCAATCTTATTACTGAAGGCTTTTTAGGGAAGGTCACAGAGAGAAAAAAGCCACAAATGGGGCAGCTGCAAGTCAATGGAACCCACAAGAGAAGGAAGAGGCCAGGAGAAGTCGCCATGTGCATTACTCTACGACAGAGGAGCCAAGAACCAAGAATCAACAGCAGCCAGCCCCGGAACACCCAGTCTTGGGGAAGAAAGCATCGCCTTCATGATGCCTTGATTTGGACTTCAGCAAGTCTCAAAACCATGAACCAATAAATTCCCATTTGCTTTAGCAACTAGGGAACGAAAACACCCACTGAATGACAGTTTCCTTAACTGCAAAATGAGGGTCAATAATATCAACCTCTAGGGAATTTTGTGAGAATTCAACGAAATAATGAATATGCAGGTCATAAACAATTCGTAAAACATCATACAAGTTATTTTCATAACTCAGGATCATCAACTTGAAACCTAAAACCATTTTTCAGGTTGGAAAAGAAATAAGGCTGAGGAGCCACAGGAATTGTGACTCTAGCTCAAACTGTAGTGTCTATTACTTTGCCTTTAATCAGAAGGCACTCAGTAACTATTTGTCAGATTTTTAAAAACTCTGCCGTTCTTAATACCTGCAACTTTCACATTGTGCTTGCTGAAGTAACTTGCACTCTCTGCTTCTATATGTATCATAATCTCGACAAAGGTGATAACACCATATGCTGGAGATTGATATAGTGATAATATTTGCAGTACCTGGATTTCCCCTCCTCACTGAAAAAGCTAAGATAAATGATTTTTCAGCAATTAAAATAATGATATCCCTTGTTGTTAAAATGTACAAATATTAGCTCATCCATAACTTAAAAGCTGTCAGTAACAATGTCTTTCCTGTCTATAAAATTAACTAGCAGCTCCATGCCTATATGCCATCAGAGAATCAATCACACAGCTGCCCCTAAGGTTTTTTGCTTTGGACTTATCTATTAAGCCAGGTGCCTAGAATTGTTGGAGCCATGATTCATTGACATTTGCTAATAGCAGCCACTTTATGGTCCCCTTTTCTCTCCGTGTAACCATGTGTTTTCACTTAAGGAACAACATAAGCACCCATTGATTTCACCCCTAGCTTTAATTTCCAGAAATTTCATCATTCCAGTTTCAAAAACTCAGGCCACTGGGTAAATTTCAGAAAGAATGGGGACATAATGAAGAGGCTTACCCACCCACATTGGCTTCTACTGCAATACTGACGATCTATTTTTTGCTGGATTTCCATAATCTGAATAGAACTGATGGTTGTATCAATCCCTGAATTGAGAAGAAATAGAGAAAAGGAGGTAAATTCTTCTGCATTGTGGTGAGGAGGGCATGGTAAACTCTTCTGGGTACTACATCACAGTCCCCAAATTGCAGACTGTGAAATGAGAATTTTCCAGATAAATGGATTCCATTTTGCATTCAAAATATGAAAAAGAGAAGCTTTTATTGTCATAGTGCATTTTAAAGAAAATTAATAAAGATCCAGGCCCAATAGACAGCTTCATAAGATCCCAAAGTATTTCTGGACCACCAAAGTCCTGCTAAATTGAAATTCATTGAAAGTGAAGGGTGCAACACGAAAATGCAATCTGGCAAACAAAGGAAGCGTTTTTAAAAAAATCAGAACTGAAATAATAGAAGAGAAAAGCAGGGCACTAAGTTAAAATGAATTATTAAAAACTCTGGTGCTCAACCACAACTTGTCTGGTAGTGAGTGGCCATTTCTGTTGCCTCAATCGTGGTTAGGCTGACGTTGATTACAAAACAACCCCACTGGTCTTTGTCCTTGTTCCTCACCCCATTAATGCCTTTACAACTTGTCACTTTGTCTGCCCCCTCACACTAAGTCCCCACATAGGGCCCCTTATGCATAAACTTACAGTCACTCCCCCAGTCGGGGCTGATTAGCACATCTCTTGCTGGGAATGCCTTCTTTCCATCTTCTGAGGAGGAAAGAATTCTGTCAGCGTTAAAGGTTCTGAATGAGCAGAAACCCAGTGCGGGGCCCTAGTTTTCTCTGTTAGTTGAACATTTCTCTCACTTTCTCTCTCCCACCTTTCCACCCATCCCATCCCTACACCAGCCTTACAGATCTAGTTTATTCTCATTCTTCTCCAGGAAGCCATCCCAGATCAGATTCCTAAGGCTCAAAGCTCCCTCCTTTCTACTTACTGCTCTAGCATCTACTAACGAAAACTTCTATGTGGTGATCAATGATATTTCTGTCAATATATTGAATTTCATATTATTCTGTGTTATTACTTATCCTTTCATGTATTTTTGTCCTTTCTCAACAACTTCAAAGTAGGGACCCTCTATTAAGCTTCATTGAATGCATGCAATAATATCTGACCCAAATTATGGAAACCATTTGACTTTGAGAAGTGACAAACTAATAGTGATTGCATTTCTTATTTAGTTTGTGAATTATCATCATAGCTACTCTAAATCAAGACTACATGTGTACTTTCCTGGGTACCTCAGTGTTACTATTTTAGGGGTGCATTGCTGATGAGGAAAGAAAAGGGAAATAACTCATCAGGGAATTCTTGTTTACATATTTCCAATAATGGGGACCCACTAACTCCTGGGGCAGCCCTTTCCTCAACTGGACAACGCTGAACACCAGTGTCTTACTTTTATTGAGCTGGCTTCTACCTTCCCGCCAGTCCCCTATCAATCTGTTTTACCTCTTGAGTAAATACAACAGGCCCTAACAGCAACTGCTCTGCCCAATCCGAGCCCTGCTCATAGGAGGTTGCTAAGAGACAGAGAGATGCTTATTACCCATATTTCTTTTACTGAGTGAGGGCAAAAGTCATTTAAAATAAAGTATTTAGAAAGCTGGAAGGAAAAAGAAAAAATAACAGAGATGTCTGGAATCTAACACCTCATCTCTTTCTAGAGTTCCAAGGGAAAAGCAAAGTGCTATAATTGTTCAGATTTAAAATCCCTTTAAAATTGAATTCGGGAAACACTGGGACCCAGGGTCAAGTATGTACATTGGCCCCCATCAGTTTCTACCTCTCCCTACTTTTGCAGCTACCCTGCTGTTTGATGGACCCTGTTAAAGTAGGGAATCTGGTTTAGGGCCAATGGAAAAAGGGAGTAAAAACCAAGAAAAATAGCAGCAAGTTTTCTTTAAGGTAAAATAATGAAATATTAATGGTTTTCATACAAATAGGTTGGAGTCTCTACAGATGAGCAAAATTTATAAAACAAATTGAGTGGAAGTGCCTTCCTGATTGTTCAATAATTTGACTATGAAATGTTAGAGAAAATTCTATGGGATTTATGTATTCTTTCTTGAAGGCTAATAATGATAACTACAGCTACTAATTGTTGAATATTTACTATTTATTGAACATTGTTCTTAGTGTCTCACAACAGACCTATGAGGGAGGTTAGCCTCTTCTTACAGAGGCACTGAGGGGTCATTCTGTGGGTAAGAATAGAGACGGGATTCCAGTCCAGTCTAATTCCAGAGTCCATAACTTTGTTATTCTAGAAGTGTATGAAATGTGACACACTTACACACACACATATACATACACATACATACAAAGTGAGCTTAGCTTAAAGCCTAAGGTGAGGCCTGAGCTACAGCCAGATGACAGGCAGATCAAGCCCTTTGTTATCAGGCTAGAATAGGCTTGGAAGCCAGGGAATAGCTATGCATACACTCCAAAAAGGCATTTTAACACAATTTTGAAAAGGCAACTGTCCAGATGATTGTTGTTAGCAGTAGGAAAAAAAAGTCCATTTTACATAAAGCGGATAGTGATAGCAATCATTTAGGTGCGTTGCTAAACAAACCTCAATTTTTTTCTTTTAGAGAAGTTGTAGGTTTACAGAAAAATTATGCTTAAAATATAGAATGTTCACATACCACCCTATCATTAACACCTTGTTCGTGTGGAACATTTGCTACAATTCATGAAGGAAGATTTTTCTAATTGTACAACTAACTATAGCAATCCTTAATCTTAATTTACAGATTTAGATCCATGTTCAAGCTCCTCTGTTGAATTTCAGTATAGAACTTAAAAGCCAGAGTGCACATTACTCGGGGACAATCACTCCCGAGTATCTCTGTCCCAGTTAGTACTTCTCACACTTGAATGAAAGGGCTTGTTTACTTATCTGCTCACATGACCGTGAGCTCCTTGAAGACCTCATCTTGTTTCCTATTGTATCCTCAGAGCAATGTAGTGCCTGCTCACGGTGGGTGCTCGACAGGTATTTGTGGAAGAAATGGAGGTAGAGAAAGAGAAAGGAAGGCCAATTACATAACCTCTAGAAAAATGTTTCCTTGTCACACGTTCACAGGGAAGATTCCCACATGGAGTGGGTACAGAGGGAATATCAGAAAGGACATGGAGCTGTATAAAAATCGAAGGCGCTCAAGTTCTCTGACCCTCTTGCCTCTTGCCCAACATGATGTTTTCTACTAAGAAGAGTCAAATCTTGATTTATGAGGATTTTCTAGAAAATGGAACATTTGTGTCCTTTAATATATAAATATATGTACTACCCAAAAGACTCCCAGATTTCTTGGATTCCAGCTATCCCAACAATAATTTTCAAGCACCATGCCTCCTGCTATTAGTTTTCTTATGGCTGCTTCCACACAGGCTGTAAATTTATAGGGCAAATGGGGCCTGAAGAGAAGGGAAACCAGAACTTTATCTTTATTTTCTTGCCCCACTTTTTGTTCACCTTTCTGCTGAATTTGCAAGAAGTGCATTATAAATTCTGGCAATAGAACCTCAATTTGCCTCACTGCCACAGGATCATGTATTAAAGTTTCTGGAGTCACAGAACCTTATAAATAGGATTGAGGATCTGATTGGGTAAAGAATTTTTTAACAGGCATAAAAAGGTGAGGTTGAGGAGGGATAATTAATCTTGAAGATTAGAATATTTTTTCAAAAGCATGATTGGAAATAACAGGTCCTTATAAAACACCTCCAATTTGTCACTGCTCTAAAGCAAGACTAGTCAATTCTGAAATCCTGATTATTGGAAAACCATAAATTCTCCTACAGTCATACAAAGGTAGCTCTTATTTTACAAATACCTTCTAGCAATTGTCACTATAAATAACACTGTAACAATAACCACTAATATTCCCAGTGGTTTTCATTGTAAAGTTGGAGATACAGTTCACAATTGGGGGGTGGTAACTCCCCCCCCCCCCCCCGCCAATAAACTAAATTAGAAGTTTCTGGTAAGGAGACATTTGAGATGGTATCCAACCAAAGCACATACTGTCCTAGGAGAAGGTGTGTATTCCATTACTTGTAAAACTATGTTAATGGGTAAGTCCCACATCGACATCCTGACTACCTTTCTCTTCCCTTGATTGAACCATATTCATGCAAAGAAGACTCAAAGAGCCACACCAATCAATGGCTGAGTCCTTTAACATAGGGGACCATTTTCTTTTGGTCAGTTGCTCTTCTCAGAGTTCTGATCTTCAAACCAAAATGAGCATGAATCCAGATGACTTTCTGTTTTGTGATATTTTTTGAGTCTTCATCAACTCTCTTACAATCTGTAGAAATCCATAACTTTTTTTCTTATGGGCTTTTTAATATCTAACTCTGCTGTCTACATAGTTCTATGGTTTAAATCCAATCTATAACATTCAGTTGATTCCTCAGAGTAGACGTTCACTATTCCAAAATACTCACTTTCCAATTTCTGATTAGTCTTATTTACCCAAACCTTTATTAAGTGGAAGAAGAAAAATAACTTTTCTGAACAACACTTTATTGGCCCCAAATCAACTTAGGCCCAAAAGAAGAAAAATGTCTTAAACTCAGCATGTTAAAAAAATGATGATTTCCTTTCACTTATTTTATTTGGATGGTTATTCTTCAAGGAGGAGGCTCATAAATGTGTTAGATATTACACTGCATCCCATTGAGAGTTTTTCTAAGGTTTTTTTTTTACCCTTACATTTCTTTCTTATTTTTACATCTTATCTTTAATTGGTATTTAATGCCTCAGAAACATATGTAGAGAAAAGAATAGCTGCGTGGCTTTCTCCTCTTTGAAACTTAGATTCCTTGATGTTATATGATGCCTTGGACAGAAAGGAAGGATGGATCAGCAGCAAAAAGGAAGGGCCTTTCCTCAGACCTCCAGAAATGTCCCACAGTGGGGTTATCTCAATGACTGGAGAAACCTAGGAACTGAAGGGACTTTCTAGAACTGTGCTCAAATAAGTGGAGGCAGGATAGTTGAATAGAAAGAAACCAGGATAGGGAAATAGGAGACCCAGAGTTCAATTCTAACTTCTCTATTAACAACTCACCACAGGACCTTAAGCAAGGTCCTGAGCCTCTGTTTCATCAACTGTAAAATGGGTGAGTTGGTTTAAATCAGAGGTTCTCCTGACTTGAGGACTCTGGAATCCTGGGTAATTACATGAAGGAGCCTGTGATGTCATCTGTGAACTTGAAACTTGAACTATGAGTTCTCACATAGATTTGTATTGGATTAATAAAAATAATTCAGTTAAGAACTTAATTGAATTTATAGTTATAGACTCCCTTTGTGTATTTTCTCAATTAAATAATTGTAAAAATATATTAATAATTGACCCTCAAGGTCAAAAAGTTGACCATTGGTCTAGCTGCTCTCTGACAGTCTCTGACTAAATTCCCAGTAGTTTTTCAGGTTTCTTGAAGGTGAAAGTGAATAGAATAGTTAAGGCCTTTCCATTCTTCTCCAACTGAAAGGAGAAAGAGGGATGTACTCTTCCAGTATATCAGCAGGGAGCCTGGTAAGGCAGAACTTCAATTTCATTTTTAGCCAGAGAAGCTGCCTGTCTGTGTCTAAATAGTCTCATGTCTATCTAGACACAGAGGGGCACCCTGAGCAGATGTTCTTTCTTTAGGAGTCACTGCAGTTTCTCTCATAGTTATGGCAACATAAGATAAGCAGACACTCATTGTCCAGAGATAGTGGCAGCAGATCCCCACGAGGTGTGACGAGGGCTGCTCTTCCCAATACTCCTTGGATGTGAAGCGCTTGTTGCTATGGGAGTCAATTTCTCAGGGGCCAAGAAATCTTTTGAAGATGGAGACTGGACCAGTCCATGACCTCTTCCTACTCAGGATCCATTGTTATCAGCACAGCTGTCAGAGGTGGCATGGTCTCTTCTGAGGACTGCTTTCAGGAAATGACACCAAGGTGGACTCCCAAGGCAAGAAAGGAGTTTTCCAGCCACAAGATTCCATGAACTTTTACAAGGGAAAAGGCTATGGGGCATTTTTATGGCACTATTGGAATGCTCCATATTTTCAAGTACTGAGAATCTGGTGACTGAAACTAATTGCTTTCTTCAAGTTGAACCCTATAGGGATGCATCTGTTCCCAAATGCCCTCAAGAATTATTTCATGAGAAAAATAAAGCTAGCATTGTCTCCTCAAGTGTGTATGAGGGTGGCAGGGTGAGAAATGGGGATAATAACAGCACTTTTATTATCTTTTAGGCTGAAGGATTAAATGATTTATTCATGCAAACTACTTATGACAGTGCCTCACATTTAGTAATATCTCATTATATCCTGATGATGATAATGACCGCAATGATTGATAAGTTATTTATCCAAGACTAGGATAGGAAATAATATCAAAAGGGAAAAGAAATTCCATTACAGTCACCAATCTCTACCACTGATCATATTCTACATGTCAATGACTGGTGCTGCTCACAAATATTCAGTGTCATCTTCTTCCAAGCACATGTTAGGACTATACTTCTCCACCTGCATTAAAATTAGACATAAACAATTTGACTTGCTTTGGCCAGTAAAAGCAGAAGTGACACGTGTTATGCCTAGGTGGAAGTTTTATGAGCTAGCACATAATTTGCTCATGCTCTTACTCCTGCTATGGAAATTGTGGAAATACACAGTGAGCTGGAGTCCCCACCAGCTGGTCCTGAATGACATGGTGACCAAAAGCCCTCTTTCAATCTACATTTGATATACAGAGTGAGTGAGAAATAAATTTTCGCCATATGACGCCACTCTGATTTAGGGGCTGTTGTTTGAAAGCTATGTCAATATGTATTTATTGCTATTACTAGCATCATCATTATTATTTTAGACACTCATTAACATGGTATACAGAAAGGAGATTTCTAAAAACAATAGTAAGTATACTTCTGGATGTACTGTATTCGATCTTACATTAAAAAGTACATTTTTAGGCCTTGATCAAGTTTCCACAATTTTTTCTTAACATGAAAATTATGTGACTTTAAAAACATCCATGTGTATTCGTGTGATGCGTGTGTGTCCTTAGGAAGGAGATAATCTGAAAGTGGAATGCTAACCTTGTGTTTTTCACTAACTTAAAGCTTACCCTGAACTCATTAGAGTTTCCAAAGTCTATGTTTGCCCTAGTTGATTTAGGCAAACAGCCCAGATACCACATCATTTTTTAAGTTCCAAGTAAGCCAAAAAAATCTACCCTCATGCATATAATTACTTCACTAGTGCTAATACTGTCTTTGTCCGTGACAGACAAATGAGACTCTTTCCCTTGGTGAAAATTGTAAGGACCTGAATCAACCAAAATTTCACCCCTGGGCAGGGAACTCCATCCTATAGGTGATGGTCGGTTTGGGTATTTGCGTTTTTAAAGACTTTGCCACTCCAAGTTGAAGAGTACAAACATTATCCGGAATCATTAACAGACTATTTATTAAGTACTGGCAAAGCCCTAGCTGTTCTCTTTGAACACCCTTTACCTGTCCATTGCCGCTGATGGAGTTCTTTCTCCTCCTCCTTGGATTGCTTTTGCACAGGAGTTGAAATGACTCTTCTGATTCCCCAGATGGGGCAGCAGTAAATCTCCTGACAGGGCAGGATCTCACAGAAAGTGATTTCAGGTCCTTGGAGGGAAGACGGTGTGGTTGCCAGGGATACATTAGCAGCTGCAAGGCAGAGGGTAGAGGGGAGGGAAGCCACAAGGTTACCCTGACGGGGGGTTTCTTCTGCGACCGCTCACACGAAGGGAAGGTTTGAGATGAGGAACAGGAAGGCCTTACCAGAGGGTGAGGCTGTGGGAGTCAGACCAGGCTCCTGCGTGGCTGTGAGATTGCTGGAGGAGGACAATGGGATGATTACTGAAGGAACCTCCAACGATCCTCCTCCCAAAAGGCAAGAGGCGAACTCACCTTGGGGGGAGACTTGGGGCACCTCGGTCTTGATCTTTCAAGCTAAGTATGTAAAGGGAGACGATTGTCAGGGCACTGTTAAAAAATAAATAAACAAAGCATTATGTGGTGGATTTGAATCCAGACACTTCTCACATATCCAGCTGGCCAAGAATGTACACTAACAGGCCACACAGATAGGAGAGGAAGGAGAGTGGGCCATGGCTGAAAGGAGTGCCATGGAAACAAGCACAATTATACTTTTCTATCCTGGTGAGAAAAGCCCTTGGCTTCTTGCAGCTCAGAGGCTCCCGAGGTACTCCAGGCTGATGGATTTTTCCACAACACTGTCTCCTGGTTCTGGCTGGCAAGCTGTCTCAGAAGTGTGGATAACTAGTGGAAGATTACAAGGGGAAGTGTATGAATTCTGGAGGCAGCCTTCTGCTCCTTGCAGGAAAAAGTCAGAGCAAAGTTCACAGCCCACTGATGGAAGTCGCCTGCACTGTAGCATTTGGAGATGAAAGGCAGCACATGATTAGCCAGCTGTAGATGTCAACCCCTTTGGTCACTTCTCTGACATAATCCTGCTGTCTATCTTTTTAAGGCACAATACACCAAAATGGGCAGAGGAAGGAAAAGAAATGCAATAAAGCATCCATTCCCGTAATACATGACTTCAAAATAATGAGAATATCTGTTTTTTCTCCTAATTATCAGAACTTATATATCCAAACGGAATCTTTTCTTAAGGGTGCTGAGCTTTGGGAAACTATTCTTAACAAGGCTCATGGATCTAAACACTTAGGGGTCTCCTCTTTGGGGGATGCCTTTAGAACCATCTCACAAACCATACAAGGAAGTCGGCCTTACAATTTTACAGTAACACTTGGTGCTGGATTTGACAGCTTTACCTAACTTGACTTCTTGCCAGCTTACTTTACACCTGGTCCTCCAGATGGGACTGCTTATTATTTTGCTTTGCCCGTTAAAGGTGTTGGGTTTACCATCCTTAAGTATACTCAAAGAGATGTGCCACATGTCTGAATTCCATTCAAAAAGAAAGAATTCTCAGTATGTCCTCAGCAGCTGGTTCCTCCCAGGAGGTACAAAACTGTCATCGTCAGACAGAATATGGACTGCTGTTGTGGCAACTGTTTGTTTTTTGGTCCAGTTTCCCTTACATTGTTCTCCCATGTACCCAATTCTCCGGGCCCCCCAAAACTAATCCTTAAGTAATATTTCTAAATTGTTCCATCTACTTCATTATATAACCAGAGAACTTCCAGGACCATACAGTGAAATGGACAGGTCCCTTCTTTGGGGGGTATGTCCGATGGTTTAGTTCTTCTCAGGTATACCAGAAGCAAGGCCAGGAACAAGATAACATGCCTAATACCTCCCATTTATGGTCTTAGATGGTTAACAATATTGGAATTCATAGACTCTGATAAGCACATTTTACAAAGTCTCAGAATTAGATCTTGTATGACCTTTCCATTGGATTTAATGGAAATCTGTATTGCTAGACAATGCCAAGTGTATCTATTAAAGGTAAATGCTGTGCTTTCCTGAGTTGAGAATTCTGTGGAGTGATGTGTAATACTTGGGTAAACTTCCCACAGTGGGCAGCAAGTCAAAAGTGAAAATGCTGAGGACAGATATGGGTACAGAGAGATCTACCCTGCCTTCTACAGCTAGGGAACTGCTTTAGATCAAGGAACCAGAGGTGCCTTGGGAGAGCCACTTGCTCTGTCTCTGACAATGATTATCTCCCCTACGACAAGGTCCTGGAGCTGGTCCTTTCTCACACTAACAAAGCACTTTTGGGGGTTAGATAAATACTCCTTTCAACATGTGACTAGTCAGACTAAAAATAAGAAAAAACTATTCAAAGTCCGGAGAACATGGGCAAGAGCAGGAGGCCTGAGGGAGCACAGCTAACCAGGTCAAAGGCAGAGGAGCCAGCGCAGTGACAGAGGCCTGAGAAAGATCATCCCACTTTCCTGGGCAGGAGGGGCAGCCCATCAAATGTCACCTAATGCTTGCACAGCAAATACTTTTATCCTTACTGTATTTGTTTTATTTAATTACTTAGTAAATTTGACTACAATATCATTTATTTGTACATCTTGGAGTAATCTCATAGTCCCTTTGGTGCAAAGTCTTCACTGAAGAGTCCAAAAGACTTCTAAAAAATATGAGTGACCAGGGAATCGTGGCTTGTACCTGATTGCTAACTCACTCCTTTCCCCCAAGTAGAAGGGAGAACAAAGAATTTGAGAAATTTATTTGCATGACTAAGAGAGACACAAATGTATGCTAGCATACACACACACATACACACACACACACACACAAGTGAAAGGCCCAGCAAGCTGCTAAAACATACCAGTTGATTGATATCATCATTCATGTTTAAGGAGACCTCCTTCATTTCACATTTAAGTGCAGAAGGCCTGTGCTTCTTCCTTCAAAATATGAGTCTGAAAAAGGCTCTCTTATCTATAAGCTAAATAGCAGGTCAATCCCTGGTTTAAAGGCTGCTTCTCTTCAAAGCAAAGGGAAGGTCAGTCTCCAGTTCATAAGTGAGAAAAGAAAGAATTTGACATAACATTGAAGCTTTTCTTACCAAAATGCCATCACAGCAATTAGAGTTATAACCAAGGTCTGGAAAACCCAGTTAGGGCACAACTGTTTTTTTCCTGAAAAATAAACCTATAAAAAGATTCAGTAGTGAGTAGTGATAAATGAACAACACTGAGATAAGGAAGTCTGAGGAATTTTTCCCACTAGTGATCTTTTCTGCTCCCTCGGGGTGGCTGACATGCTCTTCTCAGCTCACATTTTCCTCCTTCCCTCTACTTCTATGAAAATGACTCTCTTCCAGCACCTACCTCAAGTCCCTTTCCTTACATTCAGGCCACAGTAATCTCCCCTTTATCTAAAATCCCATAGGACAATTGTCTGTGTGCTTAATCTTGCAACTTTTTGAGGGAAGAGGAGACCTACCAGACCTGATGCTATTGGAACCCAAATATCCATCCCTTTTAATAGGATACCTTTGAAAACAAAAAGATCTTCAAGACATGAAGGTACAAATTCCAATGGAAGAATTTCCAACATCATGACAGACTACAGAAAGGACATTTGTGGCACAAAATCCTACCAAGCACTCTTAAAACATACACTGGTACCCAATTCTACCTCCTATTTATAAGGACAGCTCTGGACCTTTGCCTTATTTATTCTCATAGTCATTCAAAAAATGTTTATTGATCACTACTATGTGCAATAAACGCTCTAGGGAATATAAAAAATAATTCAATTACAGTCTCTAGAAAGTGAATGAGACAAAATTTTAGGACTGGTGCATACTGGCATGAAAATTTGCCTATGGGGTATGAGCCAAGAGCTATACAACACACAGCTGTGGAATGATGGGGAAGCCAGCTGAAGATATGGGTAGAGATTTTCTACCCACCTAAATAAGATGACACATGAAAGCAGCTCACGTCTGGCAGACAGTGGGTACTCCTTAAATATGAGTTTTCCCTCTAATGCAATGGGGAGTTTTATTTTTGCTTCTTCCTGGGATTAAAGGGCAGAGCCATGCTTTTGGTCAGAAAGGTGTTGGATGATGGTGGTTGTTAAGAAATAGCTTAAAATTGACCTTCGGTTGAAATTTTTAGGCTAGTTATCTGATTAAAGAAAATGTTTTTCAATGTAATATTGGGAGGAAAATTTTTACTGTTATTTACAAGTACACAGATCCTATTATAACTGAGTCACCCATAAGTATAGTGGAAGTCACTCTGAATATCAAGATCTGAATGGTTTATACTATTTTTACATCTCACTGAGATGGATCTAAGAATGTCCTAATAGAATGATGCACCAAGAAAGGATTCAATGAAATTTGTTGAATTGATTGACATTAAATAGTATTAGTCTCAGAACAAGTGCTTTCCCCTCCAACTCACTCTCCTATACCTGCCAGATTATTTTATATCGTACACTTTTGCCCGAAATTCTTTGACCTAGTACAGGGAGATGGTCTAGGACCTGGAGTCAGACTCGGTGTCAAGTCTTGTATAAGTTACCTAAACATCATTGAGCCTTATATTCTTCATTAATAAAATAGGAATAATAAAATAATGTCTGCCTACCTTTTCAGAGTTATTGGATGATCCAATTAACAATGCAGTGGTTCTCAAATTTAGGTGTACATGAGAACTACCATGGAGTAATTCTGTAATATTAAAAACTTAAATGCCCTGAAAAATTCAATTCAGTAGATTTTATTTGGGATAAGCTGAGGTCAGGGAATCTATAAGAAGTGGATGTTGAAAAGTATTTATCAGTATTCATTCCTTCCCCTTTCCTCTCCTCCTCTGCATATTCAGTAAATTCTTCCTTAAACTTGGAGGGCCTTTCCATCTCACTCTAATCCCAAACATAGCAGGAATCACCCACCCAACTCTTGGAAAGCAGAGACAGAGGGAATGAAGAACCCCATGGATTGGATGAGAGCTAAATTGGGAGACCTCAATATTTCTCCAGAAGAAGCAGCATTGGGAAGTTAGTACTTTGCCAGCCACAGCCAGTACTTTGCTCATCAATACCCCCCACCCAACCAGAAAATACATTCCCTGCTCACATGTTTATTTCAATGACCCAAGGATCTTGGTGGCCTCTAGGAACAGATGACATCTGGGGGGTTGGTGGTAGAATGTAATGAAAGTCAATCTCAAATGATACCTTCTACAAAGACAACATAGGGGGAGCAAAGCACCCCTATTGCTTGTATTTTATTAAGCTTCCTGGAAGATTCTGATATACACCAAAGAATGAGAACCATAAATTTGAAAACAATAGTAGCAGTGATCACTTATATGGCATTATTACATGCCTTATGCTCTTTTGAGTGCTTTACATATACTGATTTATTTAATCCTCACAAACACTCTGAGACAGATATGTTGTCATCCCCATTTTAGAGGTGGGGAAAATGAGGCACTCAGAAGCTAAGTTCCTCACTCGAGTCACACAGATAATTAACCGCAGAGCCAGGATTTGAATCAAACAATTCAGCTCAAGAATCCATGTTTGTTTTAACCACAATGCTATGCGGCCTCCTTTTCATATCTGTTAAAAAAGAAAACGCTACACAGCTAAGATGTTGTTACTGAAAAGGTTTTCATGACTTACCAAATGAACTCCTTAGCCTGGTGGTCCAAGAGAACCTGGGCCTAACCTAGATTTTCAGCCTTATCTTCCACTCTCTCCCCACCCAGCTCCCACCCAATCCTCAACAAAGCTAATTCCAACTCCCTAAAATATATTGTAGCTTTCAGCTTACAGACCTTTGCTAATGTCTTTCTGAAACCTCTCTACAAGATCCCTTCACTGTCATCCCATCACTGTCTAGTCAAAGCTTAAGCTTCCCTTAAGGCCAGGCTCCCCTAATATTCCTGAGATATTCTGAGTCTCTGAGGCATTAGTCACATCCAGTTTTGTACATCTGTTATGCGTATTTCCTTCCGGTCTGCCCCAGCTACCTTGTAATTCCTTAGCAGGGGCCACATTTTACTCATCTTTTTCCACCTCCTACAAAAGCGCAGTAACTGCAAGAGGTCTCTGAGTCGAGTGGGTGCTCTAATGGCTGAAGTTAGTCTCCACCTCTGTGTGCACACTCCAATCTCCCCACCCCACCCACCATCCAAGACACTGAACCATTATGCGTTTTTAATTTAAATCATGAGTCTTCAGAGAATAGTTTCATGCATTGTTTTCGGGGAGGTGCATGGTCCAAGAATCGAACTCAGGTCTCCCACATGAAAGGCAGGCATTCTAACCACTGAACTACCCATGCACCCTCCACTCATGCATTTTAATATAAATATTTATTGAGTACCTACTATGTGCCAGTCCCTGGAGATAGAGAGTGAGGAAGGCAGACTTGGTGCCTGCTGTTATGGACTGGACATGCTATTGACATTCTGAGATAACTGCAAAATAAAGACAAGAGCAGCTGCAGAGGCTGCAGGTCTTCAGCTTGCAGCAATAGGGCTATCATGGATGTAGATTCTTGCTGTCATTCCCTCTGTGCCACTGAAAATTTGCTAGCGCAAAATAATTAGAATAAGCAAATTCAGAGAGTCAGAAACTAAAATTCAAGTTACTAGGGGTCAGGTGGAGGAGGTAGGGAATGGGAAATTAATGCTTTAACAGAGTTTCTCTTGGGAGTGGTGAAAAAGGTTTGGTCATAGATGGTGATGATGGTAGCACAGCACTGTGAATGTAATTCACAGCACTGAATTATATATTTGAATATGGCTAAAAGAGAGAAATTTTAGGTTGTATATATGTTACGAGAATAAAAATTTTTAAAAACACCATAGGACTATACAACATAAACAAGGAACCCTATTGTAAACTGTGGACTATAGTAAACAGCTCAATTATAAAAATAAACTTTCAGGGCAGGCCACGGTGGCTCAGCAGGCAAGAATGCTCGCCTGCCATGCCAGAGGACCCGGATTCGATTTCTGGTGCCTGCCCATGTAAAAAAAAATAATAATAATAATAAAATAAAATAAATAAATTTTCATAAATTGTAGCAAAATTACCACACCAATGAAAGGTATTAACAATAGGGGTATATATGGGAATTCTGCATTTTCTGCATGAGTTTTCTGTAAACCTACCAGGTTCCTAATTAAAAAACAACAACAACAAAAAATAACCAAAGGGCACCCTCCCACACAATGGTTTTAGTATTATTTTTAAAAATAATTCATACTGTGTTCCTTAAGCACCCACCTTAACTCCATCACCACTTAATCCCATCCACAGCCTTTGTAAAGTGGGCGCCATCCCCATTTGCCAGTACAATTAAGTAACTAGTCCAAGACTGCATATATGAATAAATATATCCATGTATCTAGGTACACCTGGAAGCTTATTTGCAGCATAATGCTTTACTTATTTTTTTATTTTTGGGGGAGTAGATGGTCTGTGAATCGAACCTGGGTCTCCTGCATGGAAGATGGGCATCTAACCACTGAACTACCCGTGCACTCTAATTATTTTTAATGTAGAAGGATTTTGAATTCTTTCTGAATCTTTTTAGAATAGCTCAATATAGTATAGTTGAAGGAAGAGAGCGCAATGGGGGTGGGGGTGGGGGGTGGGGAGAGTGCAGGTGCCAACCATCAAGTCTACCCGTAACAGTGTATCAATTAAGTTCTGGTTTGCTTTCCCTGGGAGGTTCCTGCTTCATGAAACACTGGTGGGTCAGAGCCAGCAAGCTGAATTTCACAGCTCTCTCTGAATTGCAGGTAGGACGGGAGAATTGCAGCTAGAAAGGGAGTTTGGCAACCTCAGTCCAGTCATCCCTGACATTTCTCTGTAAAACAGCCAGGTCCCCTTTAGGTTAATAAGTGATTGACCTTCATATTTTAGCTGTAAATGTTATTTTAACTGAAGACTTTGCTAGCTCACAGCTCTTCTTTGTTTTTACAGCCGCTTAAGTTATCTTTATTCATTAATTAAAACCATCACATTTTAACCATTGCAAACAAGTGAGTACCTATTTTTGCATTTGCATATGCAATACTGAATATAAAAGGGAAAAGAGGAACTCGGGGATTAACTGCTGTCCCTCTGGGATCTTCTGAAGCCAGAGATAAGGGATTAGGTAGAGTCATGGCATGCACACAGATGTTGTAGCCCCATGCCCTCCATCTGCATGCAGAGCCTGATACATTTCATCTGATGAGGACAATATAAATAAAAACTGATAGGATAAATATTTCTGAAATGGACATGTTCTGAATTCATTTCTCTAAACTTCTGCCCTTTAAAACCTGCTAGCATCTGTTAAAGGGATGGTATTCAAACACCTGAAGTGCATAAGGAAATAAAGTAGAGAATCTATCACCAAATAAATGAAAAAAATATATTGATCAATTTCTCTAAAGACAAAGACTTGTTTGTCTAGTATAGAAAATATCATTATAAATTTAACTTTGTTTACCTTGGCTTTTTTAGGAATGGTCCTTCTTGGAGAAGATGTACTGACAGCTCTGCTAAATTTACTTTTAAAAAAGAGAGAGAATATTGATTATTATGCAAATGTCTTCTCCAGGCAGTATATGACAAAAGCCCAGGCTGTCACTAAGACAGCAGTATGATTCTTTTTTGCAATGCAGTGGTGTAATTTTAAAAAAGAAAAGTCAAAGCAATTGAGAGTTCCTTTTGTGGAAAAGAACTCTACTAAGCATAAATGAATACATTAAACATTGCATTTCTGTTTTTCTCAAAACTAGACCCTAGGAACTGTGCATTCACCTTCTTAAGTAATTAAAAAAAAAAATGCTTCCCCCCTTCAGTACCAAATGATTTTCTAAATTTAGAAATCTCCACCTCTTCTCATTAAAGGAGAAGTCTCCCTTTTACTATAATATAGCACTTCCTATAACAACTGCTATTAAGCAGATGCTTCATGTTTTGTTTTGTTTTTAAGCAGCAAGTGAAAAAACAGAAAAAGTGTTACAGAAGGCAACTGTGTTCCAAAACATTCTCAAAGAAGAATAAGGACTTTATTATCAGAAAAGAAAGGCTGCTGCTTGATGAAAAAGACCATTTACATTGTTCTCATTATGGAAACACCCCACTCTCCTTTCCCCAAATTTCTATGATGCTCCTGGGTATACCTGATGGAGCTTGCTTCACTAACAGAGGACTTCAAACTACTGAGCCGCTTTAGCCTGGCCAGCTTTCTGTTCCATATTTCTAACTCTTCTATTCTTTCTTCAAGGTTGTTGGTTAGTTTGCAGAGCTGCTTCACTGCACCGACATTTTCCATAAAGATCTGGTCCTGAAAGGAAAAGAATACAGAGTGCATAAAATTTTACAGTTGTAGCTCACCAGACAACTGTCCATAGCCCAAAGACAGTTGGAACATACCACTGAAAACGCTTACGTACGCACAGCGACAAGTTCATTCAAGATAAATCTGGGAAGTTTTGAAACTTAAAGCCGTCTTGCTCAACTGCTGGCTGTGTTGTAAAACTGCTTATGTTCCATTTGCAATAAAATGGAAATATGTCCTTGAAACCCGAGAGAGAATGGAGCTGAAGGACGTTGTCAAGTTTGGAATGCATAGATTTATTTTCAGTGGCCATTATGCTATATTTAAGCTTATAAAAAGAGAGCCAGAACTGGCATCTGAATTTTGATTTGGGTGTTCAGCCCTAAATCTCCGGAAGAAATGGCTCCAGCACTGCCTGGTAAAATGCCCATTAGGCTGCTCAGGAGAAGGAGGAAGACTCGAGACCTGGTGTGCTCTGGAATCTGCTGTCTACCAGCTGTGAGCCTCAAGGTAAAACATCATAACCTCTCTGGGCTTCAGGTTCTTTGTCTATACATGAGAGGATAATTCCTGAGGTATTAATTTCTGTTTTAACATCCCAAGAGCTAGCTAAAGTATACAATTTATATTTTAGCCCAAATCCCAAACAACAATTTAACAAACAAACACGTAATTCTTCCTGTTCAGAGAGGGTCACTGGCACATCAGGAACAGGAAGAAATGGGAGACCCACCAAAGCCAGAGAGGCCTGGCCACCTCTCTCCCCCGTCCGTCCCCCCCCCCCCCCCACTTCGGCTATTCAATGAGCATATGCCTCTATCTCTCAGCCAAAACGGAAACCCCAGAACGCTCGTCAACTCATACCCCAAGCCCATGTATTCTCTGTTTACAAGTACTTCCGAATCCCTCGGCGTTCTCCCTGCCTCATGGAAGCTGGCCCACTATTGTAAAGTGATAAGCTTAAGGCCAAAAGAGAAAGACTAGCTGTTTTTGTGGTTGGGGGGCAACCTCTGAGGTTCTCATCATGTAAAGTGAAGCTGTAAGGGTTTCAAAACATCTCAGAACAGCCGCTCAGAAAGGACTCCACAGTTGAAAATTACAGCTTTACTGTTTAGTTGAGTGTGTCTTGTGAAACACTGGAGGACTCGTTTAAGCTCAGAACAGCACAGATCTAATGAAGCCCCCTGAGCTCTCTGCACTCTCCCATACCTGAGTCTCTATTCAAACAGTTACCTCTGATAAGGCCAGGCCAAACCCTATCCTATCCCAGAAGCCTTCCCAGGGGTCACTGGGCAGAGGCACCCCTCTCATTCTCAGAGTGTGTTCCATTTTATCACCTGCCCATTTGTCTTGTATCAGGTGGTCTGTGTCTGCCTCTTCACCCTGATTGTGAGCTTGTGGAATGCGAGATGATGGTGATTCAGTTTAGTTTACACAACTCAGCACACTGCTTTGCCTCTAGTAAATGTTCAGTGAGAATGTACAGAATTGGAATTAGAGGGTGCTGTGACTTAGCAGAAAGCTTTCTTTTTGAAGAAGCAAAGTGACCAAAAGGTTGGTGTCTGAGGTCTAGTATGCTTGTTCTAAGGAAACTTACAATAAGAAGTAAAGGAGAGAAAGAAAGAGGGAGGAAGGAAGGATGGAGGGAAGGAAGGATAGAAGGAAGGAAGAAGAAAAGTCATCAGAAAAACCGTAGATTTTTCCTAAAGTCTTGTCAGATGTCCTTCAAAATTTATCCAAAGAATGCAAATTGATAAAAATCCTTATGAGGTAGAATTTGACAATCACTAACAAAAATACATATGTTTTTATTTTTGACCTAGTAGTCCCACTTCTAGGAATCTATTCCACTGACCCCCTAGTGGAACTGAAACAACAATAAAAATATATCCATAAAGCTACTTATTGAAGCACTACTCATTGCAAAAGCATGATCTCAACCCAAATGTCTATTCATCTAGTCAAAAGTAGGGGACAGATAAATAAAATGTAGTACATTCACACAGTGGAGTCCTATGCAGCTGTAAAAACGAATGAGGTGTATGTCTGATAATATTACGGAGGAAAGTAGGACAAAGTATAGATAGAAAAAAGCCGGCAAAGAAGAGGATGTATACTATGCTAACTTTTATCTACAAAAGGAAAACACAAAAATATAAACATTTTCTTATACTAAGAAAAAAGAAATCAAAAGTTAATTTTAAATGGTACAAATAATGGGAAGGAAGAAACAAGATAAGTGAAAGAGATAGAAGTTAGGCTTTCTGAATGTAACTTGTACAGATTTGCCTTTGAAATAATGTAGATATTTTAAATAAATATAATTTATAATTAAATTCATAGTTATGGTTTATAATTAAATCAAGATTTTAAAAGCAATCCCCTTAAAATCAAAAGCAAAATAAAACAAATGAATTTGTACTGTAACTTGAGTTTCTGTACAGAAAGGATTTCTTTTACGTAACTTCAAAACATAATAATTTGGCCATTGCTAGAGAGATATATACTGAAGACAATAAAAAAACCTACAAAGAAATATTAAGCTTTTCAATAATCATATTGTCAGTGATTGTGATGAATTTAATAGATATAGTTACATATATACTTGGATAAAGCAAATATAATTATGCTAATAGAGTTATGAACCAGGATTTTAGCATTTAAGAAAATAAATATAAACAAAAAATCAAAAAATTAAGTCAAGCTCCAGCAAACCTAAGTGTGAATGAGAAATATTAGTATGAACTCATGATGCATTTTATTTTTAAATAGAGACATTTCCTAGCTATGTTCACTGAAAAAAATTTTTTTTGATTAAGAAAAAATTCTTCTATCCACAGCAAAGAACCCGCTTCATTTTGATCTCTGAATACCATTCCTCACTGAAAGGAAGTAGGACCTTTGGGGAACTATTGATTTCAGGTTTGGAGCAGGAAATGTATGAGTTGAACCTGGAACATCTTACAATACCAAAAAACAAGGAAGTTATCAAAGACTACTGAAGTTATATCAAAACGAATAAGGAACTAACCGAAGAAGCTCCCTTAACCAGAGATAGGACAATTTGAAGATAAAAAGGACTAGTTACCATAATACACTGAAGCAATCAAATATGTTTTTACAACATACACGAGTTCATAACCCGATTAGTAAAAAGCAAAAGAAACTTTATTGGCCACAATTGAATGATATTAAGAATTTCAATTCATTTTTCTGAAAACTAGTAATAAAAGAAAGAATTAAGCTCAGCAGGTAAGAACGCTTGCCTGCCATGCCCAAGGACCCGGGTTCAATTCCCAGTGCCTGCCCATGTAAAAAAAAAAAAAACAAAAACAAAGAATTAAGCTTAACCTGCTTTTCTTGTATATCATCTATGTATTTGATGAAGGACAGTTTCTCATTTTAGAAGAATTATAGCTTATAAATGAAGAAGGAATGATAGACTTGGAGTATTACCATTTTCCAACCCTAATTAAATAATGGACCAAAGCAACAATCCTCAATAGCTGCTAAAACTTACGTTTGTTTGTTTTATACACACACACACACACACACACACACACACACACACACACATACAGATATAAAAAGCAGGTGGGGAAATTCTAATGCTGACTAGATTTGATGGTATTAAGGAATTACTGTTAAGTTTTAGGTATGATAATGGTATACAGGTTGAATTCTTTAAAGCAAGTCCTTCTCTTTTAGAAAAAATATTGAAATATCTATGATAAAATGAAAAGATGTTTGAGTTTGCTTCAGAATAATCCAGGTATGAGGATGTGGAGAAATTGGAACACTTACTCACTGCTGGTAGGAACGTATAATGGCACAGCCTCTGTGGAAGACAGTTTGGCAGTTCCTCAGAAACTATTGAGTTGTCCTACAACACGGCAATACCACTACTTGGTATATACCCAGAAGAGTTGAAAGCAGTGTCACAAACAGAGATTTGCTCTTATGAAACTTATTTCTGTAGCAGAAATGCTAAGCCTTCCTATAATTATGCCTAAGAGTTACTTCCAGAGAACCTCTTTTGTTGCTCAGATGTGGCCTCCCTCTCTCTCTAAGCTCAACTCTGCAAGTAAACTCACTACCCTCCCTACTACATGGGACATGACTTCCAGGGATAAGCTTGGAATCAACAATGCCTTCCTGACCAAAAGGGAGAAAAGAAATGTAACAAAATAAGGTATCAGTGTCTAAGAGAGTTAAAAAGAGTCAAGAGGCTATTCTGGAGGCTACTCTTATGCTAGTTTCAGCAGTTATTGCTAATTGCCATGGTTTGCCAAACCCCAACCAACATCATTTCTTTCAACCCTAAAGAATACCCAGGGCTCTATCTGAGATCCTACAAAAGTTGCATGCACTAAGTTTACTTTTCAGAAACCTAAAACCTTCAGATGGTTCCCAGAGCAGATAAGCCCTGAAATACAGAGGTACAAATATCACCAAGAACATCAACCAGCTCCATCACCCTATCCCATATTGTTAACACCCCTTTTCAACATGAAAAAAAATTAGAATGGGTATAAAACAAATATCCCTAAAGATTGGGAGAAGGATCAATGGAGAAGGAGAAGTTATCATAGAAAAGTTAGTACTTAGACTACTGAATCATACTGACATTTAGTTTTAGTCTCCAGTATCTTGGAGAAGGAAATACCTGAAATTGTGGAACTGTAACCCATACCAAACTTTGAAATCTGTTCTATAACTACTTATTAAAATGTACTTTGAAATTTATTGCTTATTTTTAATATATATTTTGTAATTTAAAAAAGTCCAGTTATTCAGGGAGGATAGTGAGGGGGGATATAACTAAAATAAAATTGGACATATATTGATAACATTATACTTGTCTCTTTTATTTTGTGCATGTTTAGAATTTTTTCATTAGAAATGTTAACAAATAAATCACATGCACACTCAAAAACTCTCCCTACAGAAGCCTGTCTAAATTTTATAACTTTGATGCAGGTTTTCTTTTAACTTCTAAATCTGCTTTCATTAAAATGAGGCAGAAATTATGAAGTTGAGAACAACATTCCAAGATACTAAACCATAGATTATTTGCCATGTTTATATTGTAGACCCTTATACTATAATTGCAATTACATCATTTACAGCAGATACTATGGTCATTTGATGTCCACCCAACAGTCCAATCCAGAGTCCTGGCCATTATGTCTGCCTCCTTCCCCTGCCTTGTCCCCTCATACTGTGTAACACCATGTTGTCAGTTTTACATCCCAGGTCTCCCGAATCTATCCACTTTTCTCTATCCTCACTGCTACTACCGTAGCCAACACACTTTTCTTTCTTGAAAACTGAACTTTATCCTTTAAAAAAATTGCGCTTGAAACGCTGATTTACAGTTTAGCCCAAACCAAAGCAGACTGTGGAGAATGATGATAAATTCCACTCTAACCCACAGCAAGTTCCTCTAGAATATCTTTCCTAATAAGACTTTTAATGCTGCTTCATGAGATATAGGCAATGGCTGTGATGGTCTGGTTACTTGTCAATAATGATAAAAAGCCAGCTCTAATTTCTTCAACTCAAATCTGCCAGCACCATACATCTTCCAGGTAGATCCAATAGGCAAGAAGATTATTTATGTGTTTTCCTATTTAAGAGGAAATAAAGGTAGAGAGAGAATTTACTACCTTCCTGATTATAATTATGGTTCTGGCTTTATGGATCCAATGGAAAATTACCAAAAGATAAATTTCCAGGACATTTTATGGGAACTGACCCTTTTAGAACACTTCTGTCCTCTAACATCACAGGGAAACCGGTATAAATATCCTTAAAAACGTAGTCTAGAATTTTCTGAAAATGTCCTTTTATACACAAGTGATAATGTCTCCACCAATGGATTTTAACCTAGAATGTATACCAAGTTTCCCAAGAAACTTTTTTTTTCTAAATACATTTATCCAAGTCACATGTAGAAATTTGGATTCATCATGGCTGAGATGGGATTAAAGCCAGGACAACTTGAAGTTTCTCCATCCCATGCCCACCCTTGGTTAAGAACTACTTTGTAACTATACCTACTTCAATTATTTGACACTGCACAACTATAATTAACTTTTTTTAGTGAGGCCCACAACCTCAGCTGATAGGAAGCCTTGCAATTGTGGTGTAAAAATAGTTACACCAGCTTGGCACCAAAAATTGTTGATAAGACATGGGGCAAAATGTCAACTATTTCAAACCATACAAGAATCTTTACCCACTGGTTTGAAAAACTTGCAAGAAGGAGGAGATACAGAGAGACAGTCTGGATATATGATCTGGTCAGATGTTGAGGGCAGTTTGGCAAGTATATATGCTCATGAAAACAGAGCCAATATTCCAACTCAGAATGGGTCCTTCATTTAAGTTTCACCTTTCACCACAGCTCCCTTCACCATGCTCTAACCATATTGAACATTTGTGGTTTGCTGAACATATCCTTTTCTGTGATATCTGGAACTAGCTCCATCTGAACCACCTGTCCTTCCATCTCTCACCTTCTTTACGCTGGCGTCAAATTTTCTTATATTATAAACACTTATAAAGTGGATGCATCAAGGAGAGGCCTTGCACCTCGCCCAGAGCTGATTCTTCAGCACCAAGTGAAAACACAGTACATATCTGAGGGGTGAGTGAATGAGTATTCTCACAGTGATGGTTCATGCCACAAGGCACTGCAAGATCATAGCTTTGCTCTCTAGTGAAATGAAAAGACAGCCAAACTTGCAGTTTATTCATTTATCTGTGATTTTTCTCAGAGAATAAAAAAAAAAAAAAGTCCATATTCTCTTTCAATGTTAGGAAATGCCCATGGAAATCTGGGTGAATGAAAGAAACTAGGGCTTATTGCCCTTAAGGCAATGGACTAGTGGTTCCATTTAATATAACCCTGAAGGGAATGATAAAGGTGAGCAGAGATAATCACAGTGTTTGGCATCATAAATCATCAGGTTTATTATTTCGTGTTCACCAGGAACCAATTAGGTTCTCACCATTCAAATGCAGAGAGAAGGTGAGAAGTCTTTCACATTCAATCAATCCCTGAATAAAAACCAAGTTTACTGAGGGCAAAAAAAAAAGAGTGTCAGGCTCTTTATCAAACCTCACAGGTATAAGAGGGCACAGTAACCCAGAAGTACTGCTATGATGTAAGAACACTTTCATGAACGTGGAACTGAGAGATGGGTGCTGGTGACGTGCTGTGAGCACCCTCCAGCCCTGCTCACTGCTTGATAGACAATCCACTGGATTTACCACTCAACAGAGTCAATAACAAGTGGCTATGACAGTAGGTTCTCTAGCTGGGGCAATCTGCCCCCCAGGGGATAACTGGCAGTATCTGGAGACATTTTTGATTGTCACAACTTGGGGCCAGGGACTATTACCAGTATGTACAGCACAGATGCCAGGGACTGTGCTAAGGATCCCTACAATGCACAGGACAGCCCCCTAGCAAAGAGTTAGCCCGCCCAAAATGTCAAGAGTGCTGTGGCTGAGAAACCCTAGGCTATAGGAGAAAAGAACAAGAGTAAAGGAAGAGTTTTAAAAATTTTTAATTTTTAATTTAAAATTAAAAAAATATTTTAAAAAGAATAAAGGAAGAGTGTTATGGGGCAGCATAAAGGAAGCAGACACATGTCAAACCACTGATCTCACAAATAGTTATTTGAGCAGCAGGGCTGGGTCATTAATGGGGATAGAAAGTTATAAGATATGGTCTCTGTCCGGGAAGGACTGTGTTCACAAATTCGCAGCCCACAGACCAAATCCGCCATCAGACCTGTGTTATTTCACTCAGTGTTTTAAACATGTCTGAAGTGGTTGCTAATGTTTTTAAAATAGATTTCACATAAAAATCTAGATTTCTACCCCCTCTCGAAAAATTGAAGATCTAGCCATACTAGGCCTCTACTCCTGCACAGCAGCATTCTTGCCTCCCAGCAATGCCTGAGGAGCTGCGGCTGGTGGTGGCTGCCCACTTCAGAAGGGCATGTCCTCTCCAAGCCCCACAGTGCTCAGGTCCCCAGATACCTCACACCAAGGCTAGGTACTCACTTGAAGTATCTGACCAGGCCTCATAGACATGTGGATTGGGAACCCCTTATGTAGGGGTCATTATGGAGTCATATAGCTGAAGACCTTATCCCAGAGGAGTTTGTGAATAGATTGCAAAGGGCCTACAAACCTCCTGAAATGTGAAATATACGTGGATATGTTTACATGCATTCTTCTAAGGAAAAAGTTCACAATTTTCATCAAGTTCTATTAAAAAAAACAAAACTGGTGATCCAAAACAATTAAGAACAACTGCCCTATAGCAAGCAAGAAATATTGTTTCACAACCAAGCAGTCCAATTAGATTGTGTGCAGATTATAGAAAACTAATTTTCATAACCAAAATTGATTCTTCTACACAGAACTGGTATTTTGCTAGACGTATTGGAAACCATTAACATTTTCTCAAACATGGAATTATGTCAAGGTTTACGGCAAAAAGTCTCTAAAGAGAATTCCAGCTCAACTGTTAACACCATTTGTGATGCCACATGGGGTATATATGTTTAATGTCTTAGTTGCTGGACTAGAGAATTGTCTGACTCTGCAAAAAATGATATAAATTCTTGTTAGGTAACTGGGGATTTTTGCCACTGCTTAAAATGACAATCATAGGTTGACAATTTGATACTCTGAAAATTTCCATAATTCCAAAACATAGATTATGATGTCGGTTTTTGACATTTGAATGAGTAATTCCAGTCAGAGAAGCATCTGAAAAGTCCCTGACCAATGTTATGCACAATCTGTTAAGATGCTTATATGGTAAAACTTAGAAACTCTTGGTTGCTTACCCAATAGCCAGTCACCCCTGATTCCCTGGTAATTGAAGGCCCTGCTCAAATTGGATACCCCTGTGTTACTTGGGACCTTTCTTAGCTTGAGGTAGAAAAATGTTGATCTGTCTCAAGTAGCCACATTGTTTCCTTGTATTTTTACTTATTATTTTTTAGGGGGTGGGGGGCATGGGCAGGCACTGGAATGGAACCCAGGCCTCTGGCATGGCAGGAAGAATTCTGCCTGCTGAGCCACCGTGGCTCACTTTGTTTCCTTGTGTTTTGCTGGTAGTTTATCGGGTAGGGTACAGTCATGGCCAGAAGAATGGATGGAGGATCAATTGGGAGGCTGCTGGGGATATTCCCTTGCTCTTAAGAAAGGATACAAGATGTGTGAATCTACCCCTTTTCTGTCTTTGGATGATTTATGCAGGGACCTCCTGCTTAGACCTCATGGGGGGAAAGCCAAGAGAAGCACAAAGTAAAACACACAGCTTCCACAACCTTGAGGGGCCAAATTGACAGATTCTGAGCTACCGTGCAATTTTTCAGTGAGATAATAAAGGTTTCTCACCATTTAAGCAACTTTTAGTTGGTACAAAAAGTATACTATCTCATTATTTAGCAAATAAATGCTAGTGTGGAATTAGATAAAAATTCCCACCTTAAAACAAAAGTGGCGATATCTGTAGTTCTAATTAATTGCAGATGGTTAAATAAATGTCTGTAGAAAATATTTGATGTTACAGAATAGAGACCAGTGATGGAGGTGGACGAAAGTTGTAAATCAGAGTTCTATGAGATTGATGCCTCAAAGGAGTTTTTGGTCTAGGGAAGGCAATGTTAAGAGCCAAAAAGTAGTCAGAGAACCCTTAGGACTCAGGGGCAGAGTAGACTAGTGGTTTAGAGAATGGGCTTTGGGCTTGGACATTATAGTCAAATTATTTAACATCGCAAAGTCCAGTTTTCTCATCCCTTCTTATCATGGGAATTAAACAGTACTTTCAAAGAGCTGCAATAGGAATAAATGAGTTTGGATTTTCTGCCAAGATGTCATTTATGTGATTCTGCAAATCACACACTAAAACCAACATGGATTAAATGGATTAATAAGGAAAATAGAACAGGCAGTTTAATACCTGCAGAAATTTGTAACCAGAGCGCACACATACAAAATACAGTTCCAATTAAAAATACTGGCTCACAATAGTTAACAGGAAGACACTAACAGCACTACCAGAGGCAACTAACTGGAGGAAGGGACTGAGTGATAAGGGGTAGTTTTAGTTTGCTATTTGGTGAGGCTGTGTTTGTCAGTTCTTTGTCTCTATGGACCAATGAAAATTGTCTAAAATTAAGAGTACTGCTGACTGTACAACCAAGTGAGGACACTGTAAGACATGGTTTGCTTATTTTGGACATTATCCATGATGCCCGATAGATGGAGGGAGCTGAAGTGTACAATGACTGAGAAGCAGAAGGGTGAACTGGGATACAATTATATGATGGAATATGTTGCAACTACAAAAAGGAAGGATACTGTGAGACATGCAACAAACTGAATAAACCTAGGGACAATGTACTGTGCGAAACAGAAACCAAAGAACAAATATGCTAAGGTCCCTTTCAGAAAATACTTATAAGAAAATTGAAGACTAAACTGTAAGCTCTTATAGCAGCTACACTTAGTCTGACGTTCTAAATGTATTTCTAGATTCCAAGACACTGAGCTATATGTGTATTTGCTAGTATTTCCCTGTAACTTTGAGAAGTTCTCTGACACCAAAGACCCAGAAATGGAGTGCTGCAGCCCTGAAAGTTAGCATAACTATATACACTAACAGTTAATGTAACTAAAAAAGAGATAAGGCCTCAATTAGAGATAAAAATGAAATAAATCTGGCTGGGACTAAGATAAATCAGAATAAAGGGTAAAAGATGATAGTGTCTATACTCTAGACCTTCACCTACAGTATGAGACAAAAGGCAGAGAGGTTTATCATGTCTAGAACCTAAATTTCCTGTAACACACAATCTAAATCAACCTGTCTGGATAGCTCATTTAAATAACCCAAATTCCTGGAGTCCAGAACAGAAATAAAGCCTCGTAATTCTGTATTGCTTAATGTCATACCAGGATACATGTCAGACCATGGTGGGCTGATAATCAAAAAGTATTGGTAGATCCTCGACTGAAAGGGCAAAGAGAGAAATGAGACAAAATAAAGTGTCAATGGCTGAGAGATTCCAAACACAGTTGAGAGGTTATCCTGGAGGTTATTCTTACGCATTAAATAGATATCGCCTTTTTAGTTAAGTTGTAACAGAGAAGCTGGAGGGAACTGCCTGAAAATGTAGAGTTGTGTTCCAGCAGCCATGTTTCTTGAAGATGATTGTATAATGATACAGCTTTTGCAATGTGACTGTGTGATTGTGAAAACCTTGTGTCTGATACTCCTTTTATCTACCTTATCAACAGGCAAGTAAAACATATGGATTAAAAATAAATAAATAATAGAGGGAATAAACGTTAAAATAAATTTAGCAGATTGAAATGCTAGTGATCAATGAAAGGGAGGGGTAAGAGGTATGGTATGTATGAATTTTTTTCTGTTTTCTTTTTATTTCTTTTTCTGAATTGATACAAATGTTCTAAGAAATGATCATGGTGATGAATATACAACTATGTGATAAAAAAAGAATGTTCATATTGTATGTTGATTGGTGTTATTAATAAAAATTTAAAAATAAATAAAAAGTATTGGTAGAGTCCCTTGAGGGTCCAAAGGAAAAAATAAACATATGGAACAAAAAAATAAATACATTTTGGACATGTCCATGATGCCCAATAGATGGAGGGAGCTGAAGGGTACAATGACTGAGAAGCAGAATGGCAAACACTGATACATTTATATGATGGAATATAATGTCTAAGAAACCCAGGATACCCTTTCTACCATAGGGTACTCCCAAGGAAATAGGCCAAATCCTTGATTTTTTTTTTTTTTTTTTTTTGCATGCTGTATGGTAGGGGTTATATTTCATTCTTTTTCTGCATGATTATCCTGTTATTGCAGCACCATTTGTTGAATTTGTGTGTGTTGGGGGGTGCAAAGTGCTAGGGCGAGGAATTGAATCTGAGTTCCCTGCATGGCAGGTGAGAATTCTACCACTGAACTACCTTGCACCCCCCCACCCCAAGTCCTTGATTTTGAGGTTTGCCCTTATAAAACTTATTTTTGTAGTGGTGAAGTTAAAGCTAGCTATAATGAGACCTAAGAGTTACTTCCAGGAAACCTCTTTAGTTGCTCAGATGTGGCCTCTCCAAGCCCAACTTTTCAAGTAAAATCATTACCCATCCCCTACATGGAACATGATATTCAGGGGTGAAAGTCTCCCTGACAATGTGGGGCGTGACTCCTGGCAATGAGTCTGGCCCTGGCATCACAGAGTTGACAATGCCTTCCTGACCAAAAGAGAGAAAAGAAGTCGAATAAAATAAAGCATCCATGACTAAGAGAGATCAAATAGAGTCAAGAGGCTATTCTGGAAGCTATTTTATACAAGCTTCAGTTAGATAGTGCTAATTGCCATGGCTTGCTAAACCCCAACCAACACTCTTGTTAGTGCTTAAGAACACCTAGGGTTCAAACTGAGATTCTGTAAAAATTTCATGCACTAAGTCTGCTTTCCTGAAATCTATCATTTCCAGAGGGTTCCTAGGCCAGATAAATCTTGAAATCCAGAGAGGTCAGCCTCTTCAAGATTATTAACTAATTACATCCCCCTATCTTTTAGTGTCAACACCTCTTCTCAACATGAAAAAGTCAGAATGGGCATTGCCTAAAGAGCCATATGGATTGGGAAAAAGATGAAAGGAGAAGGAAGAGTTATAACAGAGAAAATATAAAAGTTTAAGGAACAAGTATGACCGCTGAATCACTATGTTGATATTTCTTCTAACCTCCAGTATTTTGGAGCAGCTAGAACAATCCAGAGAGGCCAGCCTCTTCAAGATTATTAACTAATTACATCCCCCTATCTTTTAGTGTCAACACCTCTTCTCAACATGAAAAAGTCAGAATGGGCATTGCCTAAAGAGCCATATGGATTGGGAAAAAGATGAAAGGAGAAGGAGGAGTTATAACAGAGAAAATATAAAAGTTTAAGGAACTTTTATATTTAATTGTGGAATGGTAACCCATAACAAACTCTGAAATCTGCTCTATAACTATTTGTTGAAGTGTAATTTGAAAAGTATTGCTTTTTCTTTGTATATATGTCATTTTTCACAATAAAAAACATTAAAAAAAGAAGACTTTAGACCGCACTTTTAAAAAAAATACTAGCACATTTGAGACTCCATTGGCATTTGTACCTAGAATCACAATCAATCCAATAGACACAGTCTAACTCTGGGGCTTCTATTTCCTTCTCTGAGATGTAAATCTTTGAAAGCATTCATTTCTAATAGAGACCTTTTTTGCTTTAAACTAAAATTCTAATCTGGGCTTTACTCATTTTCACCAATTAACTTATGTGAATCAGAAAACTGTCTTCACAGCTTCTCTATCTGCTCACACAGCTTCTCCAGGTAGCTTAATATAATGGTAGATGTGCTAGTTCTTGAAGCTACTAAACTATTTGCATTAAAGGAAAGCACTTTTGTAGGATTCTCAGCTTTTTTCTTAAGGTCTGCATACCTGCTAAGACTTTCTCCTGAATTGGTCTCAGAAGGTAATACAGGGGGAACAGGAGGGACAGGGGCTCTGTCAAATGCCAACATTGACTCTATACATCCTCTGTCAATCTTGTCATAACATGGAAAATATTTATTAAGCAATTACTATATGCCAGGAACTGCACTAAATGCTGGAAGTACAATGATAAGCAAGGCAGACACCATCTATGCCTTTATAGAGCTTACAGATATAAATAAATCACCACACAAATAATGACAACTACTGCTCTGAAAAGTCAGGCACATGGCACATATCTCAGAAGATGTAGGTTGGAGGTTAGTAAACAGAAAACATACATCTGTGACCTGCCACATTTTGTAGATGATAGCTGCACAAAGGGACCAAGCATTCTTTTGTTTACAGTGGGAAAAGCTGAGAAAGCCCCAAGATTGGAAGAGTCATCAATACCCAGTAAACTGGTTTCCACTGCAGGTTAGTTCCCTTTCTGTTTGGGACAGGATTGGCTAAGGAACCAGAACAAAGTCCCCTTCAGTCTCCCCCCAGCACCTAGAAACCCTTGGAGTCTGCAGAGCACACTTTACAAGCACCCGTCCCTTGCAGTTCTCACGATAAATGAGCCATCGACACTGGGGAGCAGCCAGGCAGCAGACGTGATTTCTCCTCTTTGGGAACCACAGCTTGGCCTCTGTCTATTAACATTGAATAAGGGTAATAAGCCTGATTGCAAAGAAAGCTTTGAAAATTTGAAATAGGATCTTGTTTCTCTCCCAGTAAGAATCACAGACTTCAGAGTCTCTCCTTGTTTTAAGTGCCACATTTGATTTTGCACAAATTGATGTTTCATAATAAAATCACAGGAATAAAAAATCCTGTAATTGAGTATTGAAAAATGATTGCCAAAGGGAGAAAAACTGTCTTTAGCTAATGGGTGTGCCTGGCGATTATTTGGGCTTTAGATCTTTGTCTAAGAGTTTATTTTGTGGAAAGCTCGCCAGGCCCTGACACAGAAAAAAAAAAAAAAAAAAAAAAAAGAATCCCCAAACCAGAAAAGCAGGCTGCTTGGATGGTGTGAAAGCTCAGATTTCCAGCTGAATTTTCAGCAGGTCCCTGGAGGAGAGGCTTAGCTCACATGCATATTTCTCTTACAAAGAGGACAACTCTTGGGCTCATTCTGCAGGTTGTGTTTTGACCTTCTGACTTACATAGGTAGAGCATGAAGCTTTATAATTCCTTTTCAAACTATGTTTCACTGTTGCCCTTTGTTTGCCTTAGAATTCTTACTTAATTTTTGTTCCTGTGGTTAATCTGTGGAAGGGAGGGAGATTGAGTACTTTAACTGACACAGGTTTCAAGCTCATTTAGCATATCACCTTGCTGTAATTATTTGATTTCTTGTCTTCTCTAGTGTGACCTATGACCTCCTTGAGGGCTGTGACCAAGCCTTGTGACTCTCCAGGCCCAGCTCAGTGCCTGGCACACATAGATGCTCAATATTCAAGGAATAAATATCATCTATAACTCTTCATCAAGCACTTATGATATTCTAGACACTTCCTAAGTACACAGCTACAATAATTAAATAAGGCAGTCAGGGTCTCTGTTCTCATAGAATGTATTTTCTAGTCATAGAGATTGACCAATAAAAGTAAACCACAAACAAATAATATGATTTTAAGTTGTAATTATCACTAGGAAGGAAGTCAAGAAGGCATAGAGAAGAATAATTGTCTCTAAGGCCACTGCTATGGATTTGGCATAGTTTGTATTTGAAAGTGCCAGGAAAGAATAAAATAATAGCATCTAGTGAAAAGGTATATTCTAGGTGTGAAAAAGACAGAAACCCAATGGAAGATTGGGCCAAACAATTCACGAAGAGGAAAGTCAAGAGGCTAAACATAAGAAAGAGAAGCTCAACTCTATTCTAACAAGAGAAAAGCAAATTAAAACAATTAGGATGCCATTTTACCTCATTCAGAACTGCCAAAATTAGAAAGTCTGATAATGCCAAGTTTGGGTGAGGATATAGGAAAACAGTAAGTTTCCTTACACTGCTGCTGTGAATTAGAATTAACCAGCAGTCTAACAACATGACATGAAACTAAGTATATGCGTATTCTATACCCAACTCTTGAGTACATCCCAGAGACAATTTCCTACAAATTCATAAGGGGGCTGTGTGAGGACATTAATCACTGCATTGATATGGTAAACAGTTTTGAAGGGGGTCCATCACTTGGGGAATGACTGCTTGAAGGATCACAGAGACATGACAAGGAATTCTATATATCAGTTAGAACTATGAGCTGATGTACATAGAAGCAATACAATTCATATAAATTTAAGCCACTTACAAAAAACCATGCTAATAATATTATTTAAAAACCTACCTGTACAAAGATTTAGATGGAACACACTAGAGTCACTGCCTTTATTGTGGGGATTGGATGGAAGTGGGGACAGAGATGAAGAAGGAAAAAATCAGTAAAACAAAAGAGCAGTAAAATGAGTATAGTACATTAACGCATAAATTCAATAATAAAAACAGAGGGGGTAATTGAAAGGATTGTACTTCTTCAAATACAACACAAAGTTGTGCAACTTTGTCTTGCACAACATTTCTTTACTTTGCCTTAGCTCTCTTAATCAATTTAAATAGCTCAAAAGCATAATGATGGTCATAATAGCTGAGACAAAGCAAAGTAGCCCACGGGTGCTTTGCAGCCCTAAATCCAAGGAAGCACATACCTATAGGCAGTAATGTGACTCAGCTCTAGGATTAGGATTTACTAGATAAAGAAAACCTAAGATTAATCAAAAAGGGGTCGAGTTATACTTACAGACTTTACTTTTTAAATTATACTAAAATATCAAATTAGAAACTTTTGGCATAAATTAAGCCATTTTAACAAAGTTACACTTTGGTAAATAAAGTGTGAGTATCTAAGTACTATATCAGGGAGAGCTTCAACAGGCCTATTTGAATTTCAAAGTATTACCACCACCTACTGACACAATATTTAAGTTGCAGTTTTGGGTGTCTGGGACAATGACTTATTTTCTCAACATTTTACTATGAAAATATTCTTGCATACAGAAAAGTTGGAAAAATTATACAACAAACGTCCTAAATTCTGTGATTAGCTTTTTGCTCTACTTTCTTTATCACATATCTATTCATCCAACCTGTTTTACTTTAAACGCATGAAAAAATAAGTAAATGAGCAATAACTTTTGTTAAGAAGGTATGACTACAAAAAGAAAATTCTTTCCAAGATAACAATAAATGCCATATTTTTCTCCCTGCCCCAGTGTAAGGAGTTCCTAGGAAAGAGGAAGATGAGATCAAACAGATCATCAGTTACTGAAATATCAAATGTTGGTTGTACCAACGTAGTAACTCTAAATAAAGTAATCATTCAGTCTGATGTTAAATCAATCAGGTGCATATGGCACTGAATACTAACCACCCCCACCGCCAAAGGGAAACCTGTGACCCCAACCTAACGAATGATTTCTACTTTGTCCCTTGATGAGCTAACTGCTGATTAGAAAATTAAAAAGCCCCCATTTAGATTCTGGGCCAGCTATCTGAACTTAAACTAACATAATTTTTTTTTAATAATGTGGTTTCTTTATATTTAAAAATGAAGAATAACATATTGCACCCTTTGTGCCAATTTGAAACTGCCGTGTACCCCAGAAAAGCCATGTTCTTTAATCCTCATTCAATATTGTTGGGTGGGATCTCTTTGATTGTTTCCATGGAGATGTGAACAACCCAATTGTGGGTGGTAATTTTCGATTAGATGGTTTCTATGCAGAAGTGTTTCCCCCCATTCAAAGTGCGGTTGCTTACTGGAGCCCTTTAAGAGGGAACCATTTTGAAAATTGCTAGCAGAACCCACACAGTCAAAGATTTTTGAAGATGCAGAAGGAAAAAAATCCCAGGGAAACCTAATGAAATGAGGAGAGAAAGGTAGCAGACATTGTCACATGCCTTCCCAACTGGGACAGGTGTTCCAGATAGCATCAGCCTTTCTTTAGTGAAGGTAACCTCTTGTTAGTGCCTTAATTTGGACATTTTCACAGCTTTAGGACTGTAAACTTGCAACTTAATACATTTCCTTTTTAAAAGCTGTTCTGTTTCTTGTATGTTGTGTTCCAGTAGATTTAACAAACTAAAACACCCTATAAAACAAATTATTTCAGAGAGGCCTGAAATGGTGGTATCAAGGAAAACTTTTATTGACAACTAACCATTTATGGAATCCTCCTATGTTGTATGACCTGAAAGTTGTGATCCTCAGAAAATTTGCATTATCAAAAATCATTAATCAAAAAAATATTACTTTAATGGGAGAAAAAGTAATTAAAGAAGGTAGAGTTTCAATCCACAATAACGAATTATTTTTACTTCAAAACTGTAAAGGATAAATCATTTGTTTTTATACTTGTAAAGTTGGCCTTAGAGTCCCCAAAACTCTCTGAGTTAGGTTTTGGATGAAGGTTTATCTGATGCTGAAATTCAGGCTCTTAACTATCTTATACTATTGGTGATTTTTCAATCATCAAAATCAATAATTTTTTTTGTAAGGTTGATTTCCCCCCTGCATCATCTATCTCCTCCCCACTTCCTTATTGATCTTGTCTGCTTGCCCCAAATTCCGCTCCTACTTTTTTTGTCCAATCCTTGGGGTCTGCACAGGTCCTCTTCCTCCTAACTGGATACGTTCCTCAAGGTGCTGCATTTTCTCCTCTTCGCTTCTCATCCTATACGAACCCAAGTGCCTGCAAGGCCAGGCAGGTAACAGGAAGCAGTGATAGGAGGCAGCAGAGGTCTACTGACGCCACTCCTCATGCTTCAAGGGAGCCAGAAATCCAAACTATGTGTGAAAATCTCATTTTTAAATGTAGAGAACCAATTCAAACATTTTAAAAACACCACGAGGGGGTAAAAAAAAAAAATGTGTGCAGACCAGATTTAGCCACCAGTTCCCAATCTGTTTCCTCTCTTCATATTCTTTCCCTCAATAATTAATATCTTCATACACGTCTGCAGCCTCATCTCTACCCCCAACTTCTCTTTCAAGTCTCTTGTTCCCATCACCTTCTGGATATTTTCATCTGAATGTTCAGCTGACATTTCAAACTCGAAACTGGAAAAAGTAATTAAAAAAAAAAATCCCTAAAACTGAATATTTCTTTTCACCAGAAAACCATTTTTGGATTTCCTTACTTATGTTAATGGACCCAATTCTCTTCTTTTCATTGAGATTCAATAACTCAGGCTTTAACGTAAACATACATTTGTTCAACAAATTCTTATTGGGTACCCAGGATGTATCAGATAGTGTATTAAGCAATAGAGGATTGAGGAGTCACTTTCTCTGGCCAGAGAAGCTCACAGTCTAGGGGGGAGACTGATAATGGAAAGATAATGGCAACACAATGTAATAAATACTCTAGAAAACATATATTCCAAGGCCTAAGGCAGTGTGGAGACAGAATCAATCAAAGCATTAATTTATTCAACCAATATATATTGAATTCCTACAGTGCTCTAATCCCTGAGGTTAAAGCCACCAATAAAGCATCGGAGATACAGTTTTGAGAAATACAGATAAGGTTTCTGGTCTCACACAACTAACTGGGAGATAGGGGAGGAGTAATTAGGCAAATAAACCAGAGCAGGTCAATTAGGGACAAATTCTCTGCAGGCTGCTGTGACCAGGTTTGCAGTTTTTTCACTGCACAGAGGCCCAGCTGAGAGGGTGGTGGGTAAGCATCAGCCCAGAAGGGGCACCTGTTTTTTAGTGAGCATGAAGGCATTCACAGTGGCACTGAATGTCATGAAGAATATAACCGTAGCCTGGAGTTATATGGAGACTGTTTCAGATGTGGGGCCAGGGAAGGCCTCGGCCTTGAGATCCCAACGATGAGATCCTCTGCAAGGAGAGTCCTTAGAACTGAGAACACTCAGTGGAATGGCTCTGAGGCAGAAAAAAACTTGGTATGTTTTAGGAATAGAGAAAAAGTCTGCTGTGGTGAGGAGCAAGCAGACAGAGGGGTCTGTGTGTCCTGGAGATGGATGCAAAGGAAGACGCTTGAGAGGAAGGTTAAGCAGTACAGGAGAAGCCCAGGTTTTTGTTGGCATTTCATCTGAAAAGATATGAAGGAGTTTATAACGGTGTAGTTAGCCAAGGCGCCCAAGGTAAACAGCATGTGTCGATAGTATTCTGCAAAGACCTAGCGTATTTGGAAGATGGTGAGAAGAGAGTTTTTCACTCTGGCTGCACCAGAGGTGTGTTGGGGTTGAAGGGGTGCATGTGAGTGTTGGGAAGTGAGTTGGAGAGAGAAGACTCGATTTGAGTTTGTGGAGGGTTATAATAGTCTGTATCTAAAAGTGGTGTGCTGGTTTGAAGGGAAGTATGCCCCCTAAGAAAAGCCATGTTTTAATATGGATCCCATTTCTTAAAGGTAGAATAGTCTCTATTCAATGCTGTGTATTTGGGACTGTGATGGGATCATCTCCCTGGTTGATGAGATTTAGTTAAGAACGGTTGTTAAACTGGATTAGGGGATGACATGTCTCCACCCATCTGAGTGGGTCTTGATTAGTTTCTGAAGTCCTATAAAAGAGGAAACATTTTGGAGAATGAGAGACTCAGAGAGGGCAGAGAATGCTGCAACACTACAAAGCAGAGAGTCCACCAGCCAGCGACCTTTGGAGATGAAGAAGGGAAATGCCTCCCAGGGAGCTTCATGAAACCATAAGCCAGGAGAGAAAGCTAGCAGATGACGCCGTGTCTGCCATGTGCCCTTCCAGCCGAGAGAGAAGCCCTGACTGCGTTCGCCATGTGCCTTTCCAGATGAGAGAGAAACCCTGAACTTCATCGGCCTTCTTGAACCAAGGTATCTTTCCCCGGATGCCTTTGATTGGACATTTCTATAGACTTGTTTTAATTGGGACATTTTCTTGGCCTTAGATCTGTAAACTAGCAACTCATTAAATTCCCCTTGTTAAAAGCCATTCCTTTTCTGGTATATTGCATTCTAGCAGCTAGCAAACTAGAACAAGTGGGAAAGGGGAATGTATATGATCAAGAATTTGTTTTATTTCTGTTTTTAAGGAAAATAATTCTACAGTGGCCAGTAGGTCAGTTAGGAGGTTATGATAACTGTTTGGAAGAAAAATGTAAAGAATAAAGAGGGGAACTGATCTACAAGAGATATTTGTAAAGTAGGAAAAACAGGACTTGGTGTCTGAATAGGGTACAGGAGAAAAATGAGGCTGGAGAGGCCGTCTTTGATGCCACCTTCCCTATACCCCTCACACGTTCAATTCCCAGGATCTGTCAATGTTTTCTGCTCCTGTAATTCAAGTCTTCCTCCTTCCTTTCCTTCCTGTGAACCGTTGTGTGGTCTCCAGATATTCTCTTTCCTTCTTCTGAATTGCAGTGCTTTATTTTATGATCTTGTCCCACAACACCTCTCCCACTGTAACTTAGAACTCTACTTCTTGTGTGTCTGTGTGATCACCCCTTTTAGACCAAACTCCTCAAAGGACAGGAAGCAAGTGTTATTTATCTTCGGTTGATTCACTTAGACAATTTCTGGCACATTATGATCGAAGGGAAGATGGACTCAATAAATAAAAAGTAGCTGTACACTGTTGTTGGACAGTGGTTGGTAGGATGCAATCTTAAACAAATAATGATAGGTCAGGAACTAATTATTCCAAGGATGAACCTCATCTTTATATGGACACATTACCAAGTTTGTTTAAGGCATTTCTTACATTTATCAGGTACAGTTTTCTTTTGCCAAGCACATGTAATAATGATGCTTAAGAAAAGTTCCATCTTCTCCCAGATAATTACAGAAACAAATAAAGATGTCAAATAAAGGGATAGATGAACACGCAAAAACGGCAAAATTCCCAGGGGCCTGACACAGGTTTAGACCACAGTGCCCGCCTCCTGTCACCCCCTCCTCTCAGTATTAGCCCTGAACCCAAATACTCCCTCCTCCTTGTGGAACATTCTTCACTGAAGCACACAGAAACCAAGAGGAATTTATGAGAAGAAGCAAGTCACCCCAGATAAGAGCTTATCTTGCAAGGCCATCTCTTCTGTTAGGAGGAGAAAGAAAAGCTGTTTGTAACAACTTTGATAATCTCAAACTTAGGTTGATGGCAAGAACAGTCAACTAAAGGCCCAGCCATATTTTCCATATTTTGTCATAAAATTGCAAAGTACATGTGGACATGAAATAGCAATCATAGAGTGCAATCTTTTAGTAACATTTTCATATGCATTTCTAGTTTTCGTTTTAGCTTTAATAAAAATTTCTTTATGAAAAGGGACAGGTAGATGGAAGTAAAGTGGAGTGAAGAGTGAAAAACTATCTTAATATGATCTCTTCCAGTCACTACAGCATATGAGGTCTAAACTATAATCCTGTTGTTATTAAATTTATTTAAATTTCAATTTGGCCCATTAAAGGTAAAGCTTCAAAACAGCTTTCAAATGTCAGAGTTATTTTCCCAAGAGACAAAATTCAGGGCAATTTCATCCAAAATGGTCTGAACCTAATCACATTTGTGATTGTAACAAAATGGAATTAATTTTATGTGCATATTTGGGGAATGGCATGCTGACACATCTAAAATACAGAAAATCCAAGGAAGTATGAGCTTGATCAGAGCCCTCAAATGTTCATGGGGAAAGAGACAAAGGTCAAAGGAAAAATGGACCTTTTCAAATAAATGAATGAGCTGAAACAAATAATTTGCTATAATGTACTATAATTCAAATGTTAAAGAAGAAAAGCAGCGAGAATTTGATGGAGATGATCAGGAAACAGGTTGTCTGGGTTTCATGTCCTCATGTCTAAAATGAGAGAGTTGGACTAGATGCTTTTTAAGTTCCCATTCAGCTTTAAAATTATATTACCTTATTTTCCTTAGTTTTCATAGAAACTAGAGTAAAAAATTCTCACCTAAGAATTTCTGTAAATAAAATGTCATAATACTGTTTTACATTCTCATTTCTTAGAATTAAACAAGGCACATATCTTAGAGGTCATATAAAGTACTACTAGAGGGTCAGGGTGATCTTCATTTTAAGAAGAGATAAGGCCTTTCTAGGAACTACAGCCTTTCAGAAATATAATTTTCTGAGAGATCTTCTAGTAACTCACCCAGTTTGATAGATGAAGAAATTGAAGCCAAGAGAAATTAGGTGATCACATTAAATCTCTTAGCTAGGTAGTGGCAGAGCAATGCCAATCTTCTTCTTCTTTGCTGCTGAATGTTCTTCCTAAGACCCCTTGCTGCTGTTCTGAATCTGCAGTATATTTCTAGATAAGAGCTAGACTTTTTTTTTTGTATGAAGATTTTACCTTTTCTACTAGACTCTGTGCTTCTTTTTTAACATTTTTATTGTGGTAAAAAATATATATATATTTTATAAATATGTTATATACATAAAATTTGCCATTTTAACCATTTTTAAATGTACAATTTAGTGGCATTAATTCCATTCACAGTTTTGTACTATCATCACCACTATTTCAAAACCTCTTAATCACCCCAAACAGAAACTTTGTACTCATTAAACAGTAACTCTTCATTACCCCTCCTCCTAGCCCTTGGTAACCTCTAATCTACTGTTTTGGTTTGCTAATGCTCCTGGAATGCAATACACCAGAAATGGATTGGCTTTTATAAAGAGGATTTATTAATTATGAGTTATAATTCTAAGACCATGAAAATATCCAAATTAAGGCATCAACTAGAGGATCTCTTCACTCAAGAAAGGCTGATCACATCCAGATTTTCTCTGTTACCTGGGAAGGCACATGGTGGCATCTACTGACCCTTTGCTCCTGGGTTTCATTGCTTTCAGCTCCTGGTTCCAGTGGCCTCCTCTCTGAGCTTCTGTCTACCAGCATTTCCACATGTCTACGCCTGGTTTCATATCTCTGCTCTCTGTGTTGGCTCTGACTTTTCTCCCTCTCTCCAAGAGCTCTTTAAAGGACTTAATTCAGTATACAGAATCAACTAGAGGATCTCTTCACTCAAGAAAGGGTGATCAGTAAACCTAATTAAGACCCACCTTGACTGGGTGGGGTAACATTCCATGGAAATAATCTAATCCAAAGACCCCACCCACAATTGGGTGGGTCACATCTCCATGGAAACAACCTAATCCAAAAGTCCCACCCAACAATAGATCTGGCTCCACAAGATTGGATTAGAAGAACATGGCTCTTCTGGGGTACATAATTGTTTCCAACCAACACATCTACTTTCTATGAATTCACCATTCTCGATACTCTATATAATTGGAATCATAAAATATTTGTTGTTTTCTGTCTGGTTTATTTCACTAAACATGTTTTCAAGGTTCAAACATGTGGTAGCATGTATTAGAATTTCATTCCTTTTATGGTTAAATAGTGTTCCATTGTATGTATATACATTTGTTTATCTGTTCATCTGTTAATGGACATTTGGGTTGTTTCCACCTTTTGGCTATTTTGAATAATGCCTTAATGAACATTTAGGCGCAAGTGCTGAATCCCTGCTTTCAATTCTTGGGAGCATTTATTGGGAGTGGAATTTCTGGGTCATATGATAATTCTATGTTTAACATTTTGAGGAACTACCAAACCATTTACCAAAGCAGCTGTTCCAACAATTTATAAGTGTTCTAATTTCTCAAAATGCTTGTCAACTGTTCTAGTTTGCTAGCTGCTGGAATGCAATATATCAGAAATGGAATGGCTTTTAAAAAGGAGAAATTAATAAGTTGCTAGTTTACAGTTCTAAGGCCAAGAAAATGTCTCAATTAAAGCAAGTCTATAGATATGTTCTATCAAAGGCATCCAGGGAAAGATACCTTGGTTCAAGGCCGATGAAGTTCAGGGTTTCTCTCTCAGTTGGAAGAGCACATAGTGAACATGGTGTCATCTGCTAGCTTTCTCTCCTGGCTTCTAGTTTCATGAAGCTCCCAGGGAGGCATTTTCCTTCTTCATCTCCAAAGGTCACTGGCTTGTGGGCTCTCTGCTTCTTGTGGTTATGTCATTCTTCTCTGCTCTCTCTGAATCTCTCATTCTTCAAAATGTGTCCTCTTTTATAGGACTCCAGTAAACCAATCAAGATCCACCCAAATGGGTGGAGACACAGCTCTCCTAATCCAGTTCAACAACCACTCTTGATTGGGTTACATCTCCAGGGAGATGATCTAATTACAGATTCAAACATACAGTACTGAATAGAGATTATTCTGCCTTTACAAACTCATCCATGTCAATGGGAAGCAGTAAATCACTGTGATTTTTAATTGCATTTCCTTAATGACTAACGATATTGAGCATCTTTTCATGTGGTTATTGGCCATCTGTATATCCTCTTTGGAGAAATGCCTATTCAAGGCCTCTGCCCATTTTTTTAGTTGTGTTATAGCAGCTCTTTAATATTCTGGATATTAAACCTTTGTCAGACATATGTAGAAATATTTTAAAGCAGCATTTAAGGAGAGTGGAGTAAAAGACATGAAAGTGTTTTGAAATAAAAGGCAGTTTTGCTGAAGTGAATAGGAAATGTTGTATGGTAAAGATAAGGGGAAAGAAGACTCAAAATTTCCATCCTAACAAAACCCAGGAAGTCCTAAAGAAGTTCCTTTAAACACAGTACCTGGACATGGTAATCAAACTTACCAATTGCCCATGAGAGTGGGTGGGAGGTAAAAAAGCAAGAGGCTCTCTCAGTATCTTGCTTGCTTTACAACTATTACAGCCACATTTCCTGAATTCTTAATGGGAAAGAATAAAGGAGATGCCCTTCGAAGCACTTATGATGGAGAGAGGGGATAATCCCACAATGTCGAGAATTGACCCAGCAACTGATGTCTATCTAGGAGGAGTAAGCTAAAGGAGAAAGCCAGAATTTTTCCATGTGATCAGAGTGGAGAGATGCCCACCTGCTCTTAATGTTACCAATTCTGTAAATGAGTGTGACCTTACTGCCACCTCTACAGATTGCATCACTACAAGGTCCTGTTACTAAGAGAATTCTAACTTTTCCATTTTGGATTCTGTTGGTTTTACTTATTTATAAACTGAGGGTTGGTTGCCTTGGCATGGTTTTTTCCTCGAGTGACACATAAACCTGCTGCCTGCAACAGGAATTACACCTCCTACTTGCAGCCTCTCCTGGGAGAAGGGGGGCAGGAGTTCTGTTGGTAATAATCCTAACTGTCCCATTTCAACTCAACCAGGGAATGGGAAGATATTGGGGGTTAGGAGGAGAGCCACTTATTACACTGAATAGTGACAGCCACAAGGCCCTGAGCAGATGTTACTTATACAGAAAACCTTTTTTCTGAGTGTTCTAGGGGAGGGCCACAGCCAGAAGTGATACAGGCACTACCAGGCAGTGTTTAGACAAATACAGATTAAAACAAGAAATCTAATTCTCTCTGTTGAAAATAAAGGAATATATTTTGTGCTCCCCTCCCTTTTTTTCAGCATTTACTTTAGCAAACTTGTAGTTGTAAATTCTGTCTCTGTCCCTTTGAAATGTTCGTAAATCTTTCTTAAAGGTTTAATAAGCCTCATGCAAAAATATTTCCTCAAAGATCAGAGCCACTTTTAAAATCTAATCATCAAGGAAGATAAGGCCCTTATCTCCCACTTTCCTAGGAGGAGACAGCATACCTTCAGGGAGTGCTTGGCTCAAATTGCAAACCTATCTCTGTTCCTAAAGATACCAGAAATATCTTGAGAACATGTACATAATGGCGGTTGCATTCATTTAGCAGCATAAAAAGCATGAGCTCTCCTTCTGTTTTTATAATCTCTTTAATGGATTACCTTTAATGTATCACATTTTGCTTAAATTCCTTTTTTCTTTCTTTTCTGACTTTGTGGAGAGTATTTCTGGTTCGGTAGCAGATTTCATTTTTAATTAAATTTCCCTAACAATGGGTGACCCCAAAAGTTTCACCATGGCAGCCTGGTGACCCACTCCCCAGGCTGTCCTCTGAGACTACACTCCTTTCTCACTCACCCCAGAAAGCTTATGAAAATGTGAGTAATAACTTTCAATATACCTGAGGCAGATTGAATTAGGTAACTGATTTAGACATGTTCTGTATATTAAACTGCATTCCTGTGGGTGTGAACCCATTGTAAATAGGACCTTTTGAGGATGTTACTTTTAGTTAAGGTGTGGCTAACTGAAGCAGAGTGGGCCTTAATCCAGATCAGAGGAGCTCTTTATAAGCAGAAGTTCAGACAGAGAGAAGGCCACAAAGAGGAACCAGAAGCTGGAAGTCAAGATGAGACCAAATGAGAAAGGAGAGGATATCACCAGGTGACAGGAAAGCCAAGGAACCCAAGGATTGGCAGAAGCCAGTGCTAGAACGCTGCAATCTATGGGAAAGAAAACCTTGCAGTATCTAGATTTTGGACTTCTACCCTCAAAACCATAAGCCAATAAATTCCTGTTGTTTAAGCCAACCCATTGTGTGGTACTTGTGATAGTAGCCTGACAACTAAGACAATGCCGTATTTTAGTTTTTAAGTAAATTTTTAGAAAGCTTATTTATTATTAAAAAAATTTCTCAAGTTACACCCATTAAGTGAAGTGATAGCCCAGGTCTAAAAAAGTTTCTTCTGTCAAAGATGTGTTCCTGGAAAGGAGGAGTAAGTAACCCAACTCTGCCACTAGGCTCTTCCAGTTCAAAGCTGAGCAGGACTTCCAGACCCCATCAACTAAGTATCTGTCATCCACGGCCTTGTAGTGGGAAGACTATGGAGGGGCCTGATAGGAAAATGCACCCTCGGCTTTGCTACTCCAAGCATGGTTGCTGACCAGCAGGTCTGGCAATATTGGCATCCCCTAAAAGTTTATTAAAAAAGCACAATCTCAGGTCTCACCCAACTTGTACCACAGCAGAAGCTCCATTTTAACAAAATTCCCAGTGATTCCTATACATTTTTAAATTGGAGAAGCACTGCCCTCTTGAACCAACAAATTATAAATTATTCTTCCCTCAAACATCTCTCCCCACTGCCTATGTCACCAGTCTCACTGAGATACACACAAATACACCTATGTCAGCCAGTCTCTCTTCCAAAGTTCAGATATGATAAGGCAATGTGATGCAAATTGGCAGCAGAGTGAACCTTGCAAAGGATTCCGCATAATTGATAGAAAGGATATCAGGAAACTACTCAAATCACATCCAAAGTACCAAGTGTAGTGACAGAGTCAGTCCTCTTAAGGAGGGAAGGAGAGAAAATCTACAAAGATGATGATGCTTCAAAAGAAAATGATTTGAATAGCAAATAATTAAGATAGGCTCTTGGGAAAAAAATGAAAGGCCCATGAATATCTTTATAAAATTGACCCACTTTATGATTCTGCAGTGAAAGTCAAATTTACATTTCTGTCAAAAAATCATGCTGAAAAAAGCAAACCTACACTTCATTCGATCTTTACTCATTCTAAGAAGCAGCATGTAAATCATGTTATATAAAATATATTTTCCTAGGTTTCAATTTTTTTTTTTTTTTTTGCCTGGGCAGGCACCAGGAATTGAACCCACGTCTCCGGCATGGTAGTTGAGAATTCTGCCTGCTGAGCCACCGTGGCCCACCCTAAGTTTCAATTTTTAAAGGTAAATTCTAATCAAAACTTTTTGTCACTATTTATCATGAACACAAACCTTATTTTAGGTGCATTCATGCTAAGTGGGCTCTCCCAGGAACACTTACAGTCCAGCAATGAGGACCCACAGAATTCCATTTTTAAATTATTGCATATTCCTTTTTCTTACTCCCTTACGGGGCTTCTTTTTGGTACCTGTGACCAGTGTGGGATACTTGATACCAACTTATTCCACAACACGTTGAAAAATTCATTTTATTATCCTCTTTCCTGGTTAGATGTTTCTGCTTATTGTGATTCCACAGAAGAGGGTTTATCCATAGAGTTACAGCTATAGGAGCAGATATTTATTCATTAATTACCTTATCCACCATGAGGAAGTTCTCCAGCTTCTCTCCGTTTTCACAGGTAACCTCACCCACCTCTCTCACAGCTCTGGGCAGGATTTCTTGCACTTCCTGGGCAATTATTCCTACATAGAAAATACTCCAACAGGTTTAGACAGGAAAGACATTTCTGGAGAATATCAGGCCTATGTCGGAATGGAATACCAACAGCCACACAAGACATTTGGAAATAAATGGAAATAGATGCTATTCCTTCTCAGTTTTTACTTTGATCTGCGATGCATTTGAGGCAAAGAAGAAATTCCGAGCCAAGAATCTATATAGGATTAAAAGTGGGTGTTCCTCTTTCTTTGCTTCTCTTTGACACCCTGAGCCAAATGTTTCAAGGGTGAGTAAACACTTAAAAATCTCTATACAAAAAAATTACAAGAAAAATCTCTATACATAAGAAGTCAGGGTGGGGCACTAGCCGGGTTTCATTTCCTTTCCTGTAGGAGACCTCTAAATGTTCCTTCCTTCTTTAGGATTCCTGAACTGGAATCCACCTTGCTTCCCCCTTGCCAACCTGAGGCCTTCTGCCCAGCCACCCACTCTCTCCTCCCAAGGAATGCTGCTTTTCACACAATCCTAGCTTCCATCTGCCCTGAATGCTCCTTCTGTGAGCAAGAGGACACGAGTGAAAAGATACCATATATTCAAAATATTGCACAAGAACTTTGGGACATGAGAGTAAGGGTGGGGTGTGGAATAAAGAGATTCTTTAACTTTTCCTATTCTAGTGATTATGGATTTCACAAAGGACAAGTCAGAGCACCAGTTGTCAACTTTCATAGCACACTGTCTCAAGTTAAAGAGGGAATTAGAAATTGTAATAGTTGACAATACAAAATTGAAAAGGAAATTTGTCTGTGTACCTGTTTGATGGGCAGTGTTTATTCCCATCGCAGATGCAAATTCAGGTTTGTAGTCATATTCAACAATCCTCATTTGGGCTATCCTTCTCAGTTGTTCATTTGTGTCAACCTAATTTAATTAAAGAACAGATTTCATGCACTTAGGTATTTGTTACTCAAATCAATGACCAGTGTAACCCAGAGAGATAATTAAGAACATTATCAGTGGGACTGTCCTTTTCTTTTGCAGAAGGTATTTTAAAAGAAATCCATTTTATCTTCAGAGGAGCCAAAGTTTCAGGTCACATCAGTGACTTCCAAACACTGAATAATAAACTGAGCCAGAGTTTTCATTTGCAGATGACAGGTCCAAAGCGCCATTACTCACTGCTCTTGCCTTATATCTCTCCTCTGAAAGCTGAATCCTCCTTCTGACAAATGAGCACACATGTTCACAGGCAAAACTTCTATTTCAAAATTGACAATATAGACTTAGTTCAGGTAACAACCTCTGAGATCTCATGTAACATATATCATGGAGCTGCTTATGGACATTGTGCTGGTGAAAATTTATCCAAGTTTGGGATGTAGGCCTTTCTCCTACTCCGGGAAGCTTTCTCCCACCACCCTGGTCAGTGCACTTAGGGTGTTAATGGCATTCCCAATAAATTTTTTTCCCAGCAAAATGATAAGAATAATGACAATGTAATGAATTTTTCCTAAAGACAAATGCATTTGATTAAAAAAATTCCCCATTAATTTGTGCTTGTTTTTGTTTTTCTAATGATAATTGCAGAGGATCATTTTTTTTAATGCCCATATTTAATAAGTAAAAAGTTGGCAGCCTTATATGGGGCTCCCCAGTTTTCTTTTGGAACATAAACGGATTATGAAACAAGTGGTCTCTTGGCAATTAAAAATATACTACCTAGAATATATATATATATACTGCCTAGGAGATTGCAGAATGGATTTTGTTTGTTTGTTTGTTTGTTTGTTACATGGGCAGGCACCGGGGAGCGAACCCGGGTCCTCTGGCATGGCAGGTAAGCATTCTTGCCTGCTGAGCCACCATGGCCTGCCCTGGATTTTTTTTTAAAAGCATGACCCAGCTATATGCTATTACCAAAGACTCATCATAAATTCATAAACACAAATAGTTGAAAGTGGAAGGATGGGAAAAAAAATATTCCATGTAAATACTATCTAAAAGAGAGCTGAGGTGGCTATCCCAATACCAGGCAAATAGATTTGAAGTTAAAAACTCTTACAAAATTATACTGCCTGGGCATTCATCCATGTATCTAAGGAAACGAAAATGTTTAGTTTTATTATTATTTTTTTTTTTTTAGAAAATCTGTGTCACAACCCACAACTCCTACCTTGACCCACTCTGGGTGAGGCAGGTGGTGAAGCTTTCCCACCATCTTTCAAGGCACTCAGTCTTACTTTGGCTGGTTTTGAAAGACATAGTCTTTCAAAGTTAAATGGAATAGCTTTACTTTATGTGCTTTGGGGGGAATACAATTTTGAGCTCACTGCTATTAAAGGTGATAAAAAGCTTGGCTCAGTTCATTTGTTCCACTAACATTTACCACTCACCTTCAACATTTCTTATATTATACTAGGTGCTGGGGATTCAAAACTGATAACTCTAAACATTGGTGGTATAGACACAAGGCAAGCACATTGCATATCATTACATTGGGAGAAATACAAGGCAATGATGGAATTATGAATAGAGAATTATGATAGCTCAAAGAAGGTACCTACTTTAGTTTCCTAGTTGCTAAAACAAATACAATGGGTTGGCTTAACAACAGGAATATATTAGCACACATTTTCAGAAGGTAGAAGCTTGCTTCCTCCTGAGGGCAGTATCTTCTGGCTCGCTGCCAACCATTGAGGTTCCTTGGTTTCTTCATCACATGACAATACACATGGCAGCATCATTTTCTTTCTCTTCTAGATTCTGTTGACTTCCAGCTTTTGGCTGTTCCCCATGGCTTCTGCTTCCATGTCCAATTTCCTTTGTTTTGCTTATAAGGATTTCAGCCTTATTGGATTAAGGCCCAGCTTCATTCAGATCGGGCACCCCTTACCTAATAGCATCTTCAAAGCTCCTATTCACAATGAGTTCATACCCACAGGACCAAGAGTTGGGACCTGAGCCTGCCTTTGTGGGGGGAGATGATTCAATCCCCAATAGCACCTAAAATATTCTTAGGGGAGCATAAAGGAAGGCTTCCTAGAGATGGTGAAACCCCAACTATACCTTGGTTTATTTAAATTCCTATACAATTTCTGCACCTTCCAAATCAGGATTCTAACTTATGGCTTTTTCCTTGCCTACCATCCCACTCCCTAACTTATCCTCCACAATTTAAACACCCCTTTCTCAGAGACATATTCTTTGACCTGTGTGGTGGTTTGGAGCTGTATGTACCCCAGAAAAACACGTTCTTAAATCTAATCCATTCCTGTGGGTTAAGCCCATTGTAAATAGGATCTTTTATTTTTATTTTTTTATTTTCATTATTTCTAACTTTTTTTATTAATTAAAAAAATTAACAAACAAAACATTAAGATATCATTCCACTCTACATATACAATCAGTAATTCTTAATACCATCACATAGTTGCATATTCATCATTTCTTAGAACATTTGCATCAATTAAGAAAAAAATAAAAAGATAACAGAAAAAGAAATAAAACGATAACAGAGAAAAAAAAAGATTATACATACCATACCCCTTACCCCTCACTTTCATTTACCACTAGCATTTCAAACTAAATTTATTTTAACATTTGTTTCCCCTACTATTTATTTTTATTCCATACGTTCTACTCTTCTGTTGATATAGTAGCTAAAAGGAGCATCAGACACAAGGTTTTCACATTCACAGAGTCTCATTGTGAAAGCTATATCATTGTTCAATCATCCTCAAGAAACATAGCTACTGGAACACAGCTCTACATTTTCAGGCAGTTCCCTCCAGCCTCTCCACTACATCTTGAACAACAAGGTGATATCTACTTAATGCATAAGAATAACCTCCAGGATAACCTCTCAACTCTGTTTGGAATCTCTCAGTCATTGACACTTAGTCTCATTTCACTCTTCCCCCTTTGGTCGAGAAGGTTCTCTCAATCCCTTGATGTTAATTCTCAGCTCATTCTAGGGTTTTTCTCAGTCCCTTGATGCCGAGTCTCAGCTCATTCCAGGATCTCTGTCCCACGTTGCCAGGAAGGTCCACATCCCTGGGAGTCATGTCCCATGCAGAGGGGGAGGGTGGTGAGACTGCTCGTCATGTTGGCTGGAGAGAGAGGCCACATCTGAGCAACAAAAGAGGCTCTCTTGGGGGTGACTCTTAGGCCTAAATTTTAAGTAGACTTGACCTATCCTTTGTGGGGTTAAGTTTCATATGAACAAACCCCAAGACTGGGGGCTCAGCCTATAGCTTTGGTTGTCCACACTGCTTGTGAGAATATCAAGAATTCAACTTGGGGAAGTTGAATTTCTCCCCACTCTCACCATTCCCCAAAGGGGGCTTGCAAATACTTTTCCAGTCACAGATCAAATCATTCTGGGATTCATCGGTGCATCACTCTGGACAAACCAACAAAATCTCATGTCCTACCTGAGATTCCAAGTACTTATGACATTCAATCAAACTATCTACATGAGTTATATTAGGAAATGCTCTAGTCAAAATATAAATTTTGTAACAAATAAACATTTTTTGCTTTAGTGTCACACATAAGGTGACATTTTAAAGTATTAATTATCATCTATTTTCAGCACCCTGCAATAATGACATTCCTTTGTTCTTCCTCATGCAAAAACATTTTTAAAATTTGTGCATTGTACATTTCACTATTATTATACACTCTAGGCATTCCTAGATTATACCATCTCGATCTTTACCATCTATCTTTCTTTCTGATTTCATTTATGTCCCCGGCCCTCCTCCCTCTATCATTCTCACATGCAGCTTCACTCAGTGTTTTAACATAATTACATTACAGTTAGGTAGTATTGTGCTGTCCATTTCTGAGTTTTTATATTCAGTCCTGTTGCACAATCTGTATCCCTTCAGTTCCAATTACCCAATATCTCACCCTATTTCTATCTTCTGATGGTCTCTGTTACCAAGGAAATATTCCAAGTTTATTCACTAATGTCAGTTCATATCAGTGAGACCATACAGTATTTGTCCTTTTGTTTCTGGCTAATCACACTCAGCATAATGTCCTTAAGGTCCATTCATGTTGTTACATACTTCATAACTTTATTCTGTCTTACAGCTGCATAATATTCCATCTTATGTAAATGCCACAGTTTGTTTAGTCAACTGTCTGTTGATGGACATTTTGGCTGTTTCCATCTCTTGGTAATTGTTAATAATGCTGCTATAAACATTGGTGTGTAAATGTCCATTTGTGTCCTTGGCCTCGTGTCCTTTGAGTGCATATAGATGGGTCCTGTTTTTTTAATCCATTCTGCCAGACTATGTCTTTTGATTGGAGAGTTTAATCTATTAACATTCAGTGTTATTACTGCATGGGTAGTACTTTCTTCTACTATTTTGCCTTCTGGATTTCATAGGTCATATCTAATTTTCCTTCTTTTTACCTTTACTCATAGTCTTCCTTTCTACACTCTTCTCCACACCTCTCTCTTCTGTCTTCGTATCTGTCTCTAGTGTTCCCTTTAGTATTTCTTACAGAGCTGGTTTCTTGGTCACAAATTCTCTCAGTGATTTTTTTGTCTGAAAATGGTTTAATTTCTCCCTCATTTTTGAAGGACAGTTTTGCTGGATATAGAATTCTTGGTTGGCAGTTTTTCTCTTTTAATAATTTAAATATATTATCCCACTGTCTTCTCGCCTCCATGGTTTCTGCTGAGAGATCTGCACATAGTCTTATTGGGCTTCCCTTGTATGTGATGGATTGCTTTTCTCTTGCTGCTTTCAAGATCCTCTCTTTCTCTTTGACCTCTGACATTCTGATTATTAAATATCTTGGAGTATGTCTATTTGGATCTATTCTCTTTGGGGTACGCTGCACTTCTTGGATCTGTAATTTTAAGTCTTTCATAAGAGTTGGGAAATTTTCAGGGATAATTTCCTCCATTAGTTTTTCTCCTCCTTTTCCCTTCTCTTCTCCTTCTGGGACACCCACAACACGTATATTCCTGTGCTTCATATTGTCTTTCAATTCCCTGAGTCCCTGCTCATATTTTTCCATTTTTTCCCCTATTGTTTCTGTTTCTTGTCGGATTTCAGATGTTCCATCCTTCAGTTTTGAAATCCTATGTTCTGTCTCTCGAAATCTATCATTGTAGGTTTCCATTGTTTTTTTCATCTCTTCTACTGTGTCTTTCATTCCCATAAGTTCTGTGATTTGTTTTTTCAGACTTTCAGTTTCTTCTTTTTGTTCTCTCCTTGCCTTCTTTATATCCTCCCTCATTCATTGATTTGGTTTTTGATGAGGTTTTCCATGTCTGTTCGTACATTCTGAATTAATTGTTTCAGCTCCTGTATGTCATTTGAATTGTTGGTTTGTTCCTTTGACTGGGCCATATCTTCAATTTTCCTAGTGTGATTTGTTATTTTTTGCTGGCGTCTAGGTATTTAATTACCTTAATTAGTTCATTCTGGAGATTGCTTTCACTTCTTTTATCTAGGGTTTTCTTGCTGGATGAATTTTTTGTTTATCTGTTCTTTGACATTTCATTCAGCTTTATCTGGACCTTTAGCTTAAGTTTTGTTTAACAGAGGAGAATTTTTCAGTTCTTCTTTTCTTGTTTCTTGCCCTGCTTGTGTGGTGCCTTCCCCCCACACACACACACACACTTAGGAGGGTCTACTTAGATATTATAGACCCCAGCCAGATTTTCCAAGACCAAACTGGCCTCCTATCAGGAGGAAAGAGTCACCTGTGTTGGTTTTCCCTGAGGATGAGACCGAGCAGGTTGAAAGACTTTCCTGTGAAGTTTCTGGACTCTGTTTTTCTTATCCTGCCCTGTGTGTGGCGCTTGTCTGACTGCAGGTCCCACCAGCATAAGATGATGCGGTACCTTTAAATTAGGCAGACTCTCCCTGCTGGGGGCATGGTGGAGACAGAGGAGAGGTTGTAGGCTGGTTTTAATGGCTTCAAATTACCAAGCCCTGGTGTCTGAATTCCTTGATGGAGGGATTCCACATGAGTTGGGTTTCACCCTGCCCCTGAGGAAGGCACAGGCTCCAGACAAACCCCCCAAAGAGCTCACTTCTGCCTATGCCTGGGGCAGTTGCAGCCTGAGAAGTCCTGCCACTGTATCCAGAGGCAGTCAAGCCTTTGTAGATACACAGCCACAAAAAGCTCTGTTTCCTTCTTTTTTTTTTTTTCCCCCTTTTTCTGTCAGTCCTGCCCCCTTGGCACTGGGACCAAAATGAGCAACCTCCGCTTTGATCAGGTTCACCTAAGCTGGGGGCCTATTTTTAGTAGTCAGAATTTGTTAATTAGTTCCACAATTGGCGTTTGATTGTGCCCAGTCCCTGCTGCTGGCAAAGTCCTTTCCTTTCCCCTCTGGGAAGCGGCCTGTGGGGGAGGGGCGCTGGCTGCCGCAGCTTTGGGAACTCATGGTTCTGGGGGGTGCTCGCAGCTGGTCCAGCTGGTCCAGACTGGGGTACACTGTGTGTCTGTCTGGTCACTGACGTTGCCCCAGGAGCTGTTCTGTACTGTTTCTGGTTATTTAGTAGTTGTTCTGGAGGACGAACTAAAACGTGCACATTGTTAAGCCTCCATCTTCACCCAGAAGTCGTAAATAGGATCTTTTGATGAGGCAACTTCAATTAAGGTGTGACTCATCTCTCAGGATGGGACTTAATCCTATTACTGAAGTTCTTTATAAATGGAATGAATGTATATATAGAGAGAGAAAAGGCCATGGAAGCAACAGCTGAAATCAATGAAACCCAAAAGAGAAGGAAGAGACCAGCAAATGCCATCATGTGCTCTGCCATGTGGCAGAGGAGCCAAGGATTACCAGCAGCCAGTCTTTGGGAAGAAAACATCATAGGTGATACCTTGATTTGGACATTTTCTTGGCCTCAAACTGTAAGATATTTCCATTGCTTAAACCAAATCAATTTCACAGTACCTGTTTTAAGCAACCTAGGAAACGAAAACAACCTTCAAGACTTGGAAGGGTCCCTCTGCTTTTTGGGCTTAGAGTACCTTCTCTTTCCTTCATAAAACCATTCACAATTACCACTGGATAACAAGTTGTGTCCTCTTTATTATCTGTCTTCCCCTACAGAATACACAGTTCTTAAGTATGAGGACATATTTGAGACCATGGACTTTTTCCACTATCACAGCAGCAGTCTTTAGTATAATTCCTTTTATATAATAGGTGCTCAACTAATATTTGTTAAATAAATTAACTTTAAAATAGGAGCTAGGGAAAGATGTGCAGTAGGTTGGGAATAGGAAGGGGAGGTCTAAGACAGGGAACCTAGGCAGAGAGAATAGCATGAGTTAAATCCCAAGATAGCAAATCACTTGAATAATGCCTGCACAACCAAGGCAGAGTTTGGCATTGCTATACTGTAAAGATTAAGAACAGGGAGTGCCTTGCAGGCTACACTATGAAGGTTCAGTTGTAATCCCATACTGCCCTGTGCATATATCTATTACTGTGAACTCCTTCTTTTATTCAACAAATGTTATTGAGTATCTACCATGTGCCAGATACTAGTCAATGCACTGAAGATTCGATGAGTGAGCCAAATAAGGTTCCTTATTTGGAGCTTAAATTTTAATAAAAGCTCCATTCTTGGGGGAAAGGCCTGTGTCTTGTTCATATGAGGACCCACACAGTGCCTAGCAAAGTGTCTGATCTGGAATAGACACCCAAAATACTTTAATGAAGGAAAATAGGAATGAAAGAATGAAGGCAGTGAAGTGACAGGGCAATCCCTAAAGCCAGCAGAATTTGAAGGAAGGAGTTGACAGGAGTCTGCTTAGACTGGGCCTGCACTTCCCAGGCCCTACCCAGCTTCTCAGCTCCTGGACCTTTGGCAGTCCTATATTCACCTCTCATATTCCCTTGGACTCTGCCCAACCTTCATGAGCCCCCACCAGAGACCAAAGGGGAGGCAGTATCAGTTCCTTTGCTGCAGATGAAAAAAAAAGAGGAAGAGCATCCTTATTCAGGCCATCTAGGCTGCAGAGAGGGAAAATGAACCTTTGTGTAAATTGGATCCTTGAATGCACTTTCCCAAAGACATATTGCTCAACATAGCAATTAGGTTCTGCAGTACTATTACAATTGTATTTTAGACACATTATTGACCAAAGAAACTTTTTGAGGATTGATTTAGGGTCCTAAACATTTTATAGAACAATGTTCTTCTAAGACAAATGCTCTTCTCATTTTTTTTCTAGTACTGGCCTGAAGATTTCCCCAAGCTAAATATAAACTCCTTGTATTTCAGGTCCCCTCTGTGTATGCTTGCAAGAGAAAACCCTGAGGCAAGGGTTGTGCCTTTTTTGGATCCTCCCCCAGGAACCACAGAGGCCAGCATTTAACACAGTGCCTTGTTCATCCATGTGTTTTAAATAAGAAGCTAAAAACTGAATTTGGGTGCCTGCTTTGGTCTTGCTCACAGAAGTTTTGGAAAGTTTTGGCCATGAATATAAATGAGCACCACCATCATGCTGCCTCATGCCCAAGGTTTCTCTATCCTTATCTTAGGAATAGCAGCAGTTGACAAGACATTCCAGCCTGTGAGGCTCCACTTTGTTCAGGGAAGGTGATCTCTCACATCTGTCATCTGGTCATGGCCCACAGCACAGCCAATCTGTCTGGCATCAGGCGCAGCTTGAGTGACACCTGCTTACCCAGAGCTGAGAAACTTCTGCATTCCGCATGTGGCCCTAGGGAGGGACTTTGCATATTTGGCTTTCTTGTGCTCTTCACACATCCACTTTTATCTCTAACCAGCACGTGACTAGTGTGTTAGAGGATAAACAGAATAGTTGTTGAGCATTTCGTCTTAACTGGTATCTTTTCTGGCTTTTATTTTTAAGTTTCTTGCTTCCTATTTTTCAGCCTTTACCACAGAATTTGACTGACACATTCAACTCTCAAGTCCCTCTCTCTTCGGCTTTCAGCATATCATTTCCAGCCTAATTTTGCTCAGTTTTCATGGTAAGAGGTGCATTTCCTTCTCTGGTTTGTAGTTGCATCAGTAAACATGATGTCACTCTCTGGGCAGTTAAGCTGCTCCTTGCTTAAGCCAATCTCACTTTCCCAGCGCCTCATTTTCAACAGGCTTCAATTTTATCTGCTTAACTTCTTCTTTTCTCAGATATGGGTCCAGAAGAGTACCAAAGAGCAACTCTACCAGGACTGTCTATGCAGCGTGCTTGTGTGCTTAATTTCCATACAGCAACTTACATTGGCTTGGATATATAAGAAGACATATAGTTGAGGCAAGGCAGCAACCTATATTCATTTTGCCCACTAATACTATTTTAAGGAACATGTTTGGTCACTATATTTTGCAACAGCTCATTCCAAAGCCAGCAGTAGTTACCATATGTCAAAGAATGAGAAATTTCCTCTGCTCTTATGCATGGAATTAACCAAGGGTCAGTTCCCAGAGTGTTTGGGAAGACTGGCTCCCTTTCTAAAAGTTAGAGAAACTGAGTCAAGGAGCATTGAAGATGAAACTCACTGTAGAGGCCCCTAACGAGATATGTCCACATCCTACCCTCCGGAACTGGTGAGTATGACCTTGTTTGGAAAAAGGGTCTTTGCAGATGTGATTAAAGATCTCGAGATGAGATCATCCTGTATTATCTAAGAGGCCATAAATCCAATGACAAGTGTCCTTGTGGGGTACACAGACGAGCAACACTAGGAGCGAGAAGGAGAAGGTCATGTGAAGATGGAGGTAGAGGATGGAGGCAGCCGCGAAGAGCTCTGACAGCCATGCGAAACTGGAAGGGGCAAGGACTGCAATCTCCCCCAGAGCCTCTTTTGTCTCTGTAATAAATGTTGAATAAGCTGACAAGGTTTCTAGGAACACATATTTCATAAATGTGGATAGACATATTAAGAACATATTAATAAGAATCACTTAATAAATGAATCAATGTAATTTACATTTGTACAATTAAATAATAATAATACAAATGATACCTATTTGTTTAGCCTTGTTCAGTAAAAAAAATATTTCACATCTATGAGCTTATCTTCAGAAAAAACCCTTAACAGGAATAAGCTGTATATGAGAATTCCTTGTTCAAAGATGAGAAAACAGGGGTTCATGGCATCTCTGGGCCAAAATTCCTAGGCTGATGATTGCCAGTTAAGAATAAAATGTCAGTCTTTGTAACTGTAAACTGGAAGGGGTACAGGAATTTCACACTGAGAACTTAGATTGGGACGACATTTCATCTATGTGGAGAAGGCTTCCTAGAAGGGATTTGAGAAGATCTAGGGAAGTTTTTTATTTTAAGATAATATATTTTCTTCAAACCAGGAAGGAACATTTAAAGACATTTGGTAAATGAAGTTCTGTATAAAGGCTTGTGTTAGTAGGAGGGTTGTAGATTTCCCACAGTTGTTATATTTCATTTGCATTTAGATAAGATCTGGTAGAGAATTGCATAGTCAATTGCAAAGATAAGTTTGAGTTGGAATGATGTGAAATACAGTTTATCTCTCTCTAAAAGCCACAGCCACAAAATCCAGGGCTGGAAATGTGTGTGAGGATATTTTAGCCCTCCAAATTCCCACTCTGCTAGTTAGGTCCTAGTTCTGCTAACATGAACCATAGCTTCTTAAGTATAAAAGCCCACAATTCACTTACTCTTTCAAATTCTCTCAGGAAAGGAGGACATTCCTTGGCTAGTTTAGAAAAACCAGCACAGATTTGCACTGGGGAAGAAATGCGTTCCAGAAGAAGGGCCAATGATTAACAGATTAGGCCTTCTTTTCATCAAAAGAGAATAAAGAAGCAAAGGAAACAGAGGTTTAAAAACACAATTTTGCCACAACCTCACAAATGCTGGCAACAGTAGTATGAGTGAGAAGATAGGGATGTAGTAGAAGCTGTGAAGGAGAAATTGAAGTAAGTGGCAGAAGAGCTGTAACCAAAAGTGCTCTGGCTAAGAATTAGACTCTTAACCCTAATCCCTTCGGTCTACATAGCAAGTGTAAATTTCCAAGTCTATTCCGCACCTATTTTAACTAGTTAGGGGGAAAAAAAACGACTCAGTGGGATCAGGCAGGCAGGAAATATTTCCATTTTATAGATGAAGAAACTGAGCTTGGGTGAGGTCAAGTGTTTTATCCAGGGTTACACCGCTGGGGAGAGCCCAAAGTGGAGGCGTCTGCTCCTCGTTTGTAGGCCAGGACCTTCCACTTGGCAGCACCGCCTCTCCATATGGGGCAAACTGGGGCGCTGGGATTAGAATTGGAATAAGAGCTGAAGAGGAGCAGTTTCCCTAATTTGCTCATCTGAGAGAGATGAGTAGATAAAACAATGGCGGGCAGGGCTGGTACCAGGGACTCGGGGAGGAAGAGGCTGTGGAGGACCAGGAGAAATATGATCAGGAACTGGACTGAGACAGTGCTCGGAAGGATGAGGAGGGAGAGGCCAATTTGGGAGATGGAAAGGAAAAGGCAAGCCCTGGCAGTTGACAATGCATGGAAGGAAGGGTAACGGCCTGTGGAAAACAACTGAGGCTTCCTGCTTGTGAAGCCATGAAATACTGCTGTCGCCTGCTGCTTCTGTCAGGTAACTGCGTTCTCTCTAGGCAAGAACTGCTTAACCATTGCAGCAGAGATGCCCTGCAGCTCACACAGTCATCATTTTTAAACGCCGTGTTGGTGGTATGCCAACAGGCACAAGGCCTGTCAGAGACCAGGACTGCCCAGGACACCTGACTGGGGGCTCAGAAGAGGTGCCCAGGGCCGGCCCCTGTGCTCACCTCCTGGATGTTCTGCTTTGCCCGGCTGTCAGAGGGATGCAGGATGGTCCCTGTCACCTTCACGTTGCCACAGACCACCAGGGCTTCATCCGGTGTATCTGTGTTTATTCCTACTCGACCATGACAGACAGCAGATTCTGGAACTGGTCCTCGCTGCCATAGGACATCACTGTCATTTTCAAATTGCCCAGGGTTAGAGGCCTGGAGGAAAGATATAAATATGTTACAATTAAAGGTATAGTAGCAGGAATAGGTGATCACTTTATTCTTCATAATAAAGGAAAAAACTGTTATCTAAGTCTTTCGCATGAGAATCCCAAGTTGGAACATTCTGATATGACGAAATAACTCTGTGGCCCAAGGTTTGCCAAGGTCCCCCCCCTTCCAAAACTGCCCTGCCTTTTACTAGCAGGAGCTCTGTACATCATTATTTGGAATGTCCAATTTCTATCGTATATATCTGGAACTGAGAATGTGGTCAATTATACCTGATGAATAAGGAAGAAGAATAAAACTCAAAATGAATATATTTCCAGGAATAATAATAATATAAAACCAGAACAGCATATCAGAAAATATTACAAGTTTCTTAAAGCTCAGAAAAAATAAGAACAACTTTGCATTTAGCTAGCCCTTTCAGTTTCAAAATACTTTCGTATTTATGATTTCATATGCAATATCAAGCAAATGACATTACAAATATACTTAATAAACCCCAACTATTCCTTAAACGCAGATGATACTGAAGAAAGAATAATCACTGCTACATTTGTTGTATAGCAGCCACCCACACCCCAATCCCATGAGATATATACTGTTATTCTCATTTTATAGATGTCAAGACTCAGAGAGGATAAATAAATTGCCTAAAGCCAATATGTGCTGGAATTAGAATTATACTTAACCTATGATTAAATAATGACTCTAACTTTGCCTGTTTCATGGTGCTGCCTAGAAGTAGCCCTGGAAGAATGTAATCTTCCAGGAAAATCCAAGGGAAACTACTGGACCACACAAAATTTTGAAGATAATGCATAAATAAAATTCTTTGCCAAAGAATTTTCAACTGTATGCCCTTTCTTCTCACTTTCCCTGCAGTAGTTGAAAGTATTTCCAAATATGTTTAAGTAGAGATCTCTAAATCCCTCAAAATTCTTACAACACAATTAATTTGTTCTTTAAATAATGGCATATTCTTCTGAATGTGATTTTTGCACGTTTGAGGTAGGTTATCAAAAGTTCAGACAAACAGTAGAAACCCTAATCATCTAAAATATCAGCACAACGACTTTATTTTTTGCCTTTCTTGTGGTATCTGAGCTTTTGCAAGCTCAGCACCTGAGTATGCATAGTAATGTCCAAAGAAATCAATAACAACGATTTCCTCAAGGATGGTGGTGGCTGGGAGATGGAGAAACTAAGGCGGGAGGGAGATTCACTGCTCACTACATATTCTTTTGGTATTGTTTGAATGTTTTACCATATGCATGGGTTACTGACTTAAAGAGAACAGTTAAAATAAACCACAGAGTATATTCCTTTAGTTTGGTTCGCTAACAAACTTTTCCGTGTCTTCAACTTCCTAATTCCCTCCCACTTGTCTGAATCCTAAACTGCTTAGAATACTCAGCCACTGACACTTGATAGACAAAAGCAATGAAAGAATATAAAGTAACAACTTTGGACATTAGTTTGTACAGATTCACTTGAACAAAAGAGCTTTCCTGCAAGGTACCTTAGAGGCACTGTTGGCTGTGAATGCAAATTGGCTTTGACTCAAATTCTCTTATAGTGAACAATCAACAAAACTCAAAGGCATTCTATATGAAATATTGATAATTTTGTTCTACACTGACCATAATGAGCCACTTTATGGAAACACAAAGGACAGTGATGGATTTTTTTTTTCTTAATGAGCTTCAGGGTAATTATCATCATGTTGGTAACTTGATACTGGAACAGCAGATATAAGTAGATTTAATTTTTTGGAACAACTGCAACAACCTTAGAAGAAAACCCAAATTCCTAAAAATGTTCAAATCATTTTGGAAAGGCCCACTTATCTACAATGTTCTCTCTATAGTCCCTCTTATGGAGGGGTTGTCATCAGTAATGGAACGTGTGATTATTAAGATCTGTGAATTTATTTCATTCTTCTGGAATCCACAATCTTAATGTGTTACAGCAAACTGTAATGTACTCCTCTCTTTCTGAAATTAAAAAATTGCATTCACAAGTGACCCAATAGTGGTTGGCTGGTATCAAGCACCAGAATGAATTCATTAAAGTTTCTAAAATACTTATTTTATTTGTCTTATAGTCTCATGCATTTAAGGAAGGCCTGGACATTCTAGACCAAGTTCTGACACAAATTGGCTGTCACCTTGGGGCTGTCACTCATCCTTTATGTACCAGTTTTGCCCTCTAATGAATAAAAATAATGTCTTTACCCATCTCACAGGGTTGATGTGAAATCATGTATATGTGAACATTTTGCAAAAAGAACTTTGAGAAGTATTATATGCATGCAAGGAAATAAAGCAATATAATAATTTCAAATTCATCCTCAATACACTGCCTGGTCCAGAAAACACTGTTCAACCTGTAATCACTTAATCTGCTTCCCTCAGCAAAACTCCTGGATTCCGGGGGAAATCCATTCACAAAGAATATGAGGTAAAAGGCGCCCCCTGCAGGTACTTGGAATATGCAACAGCATGTGTGGCAATTTTGGGCCTACTCTGTTTAAGCTTGGAATAGAAAGCGGGAATATCCTTGCTTTAACATTGGACTTCTAAAGCAGCAGCTTAAGAGCATATAAGGTGAGCTTGCGCTGAAGGAGGCAGCTTTTAGAAAATCATTTTTTCCCCACTTTTCTGAAAGGGCTAAAGAAAATGGGTCTTTTCTGTGTGGTCCACAGATGAACACCATCAGCATTGCCTGGGAGTGGTTAGAAATGCATATTCTTGGGCATCCTAGACGTATTGAATAAAAAAAACTGTAGGGCCAGAGCCAAAAAAATCTGTATTTTTACAAACTCTCCAGGGGATTCTTGTGCATGTTTGAGAACCCCTTCTTTGTGCTATATATTCCTGGTCCTGAGCTACCCCTTCCATAGCAGAGGGAAGGTGTATTCATCTACAGAGGCATACAGGCATTGCTCCGCAAATGGATTCCTTTGGGTAATTAAAAATTCATCTGAACTCCAGAAGAGGTGACAGAGGTGGGGGCAGTAGGGGGGGGGAGGCTGGGAAGGGAAGCAATTGCAGGCAGGAATAGGAAAGAGCCAGGAAAAAGGGGGATGGTACCCGGGAGACCTCTGCTCTAACCCTCTTGCCATGCTCTTCACTGCAGTTTTTCTATCCTCTTTCACTGCGTGTTTTCCCAGCTCATGGCAGGGCAGCAGAGCAGTTAAAGAGGAGTTCTTGGAAACATGCCTATTTCTATTCTTTTCTGGAAAAGAAACTAGGATAATTTATTAGGTGTCAAAAGGGTGCCTTTGAAGGGCAGACAAAAGTAATCATCCCTCCTACTTGTAACATAGCACTCCAAACCAGGTCTAATTATGTGTTTTAGGAAAGAAGGTGGAGCTAAAGTAAAGCCTTGTAATTAACCAGGGGAACAGAAAGAACTCCAGTAGGGATTGCTCCCAAAAACAAAGACCTGGGAAATAAATCTGTTCTTTTCAGTAAACTTTAATTTCCATTAAATTGGTCAATTAACACCATAGGACCATAATACACTTCTAAAGCTATTTGGATTGGCAGCTCAGATAAACAATCCCCGAGTCCTGCCCACCATTCTATTTCCCAGGCTAATTCGGACAAACTTGTCCTCCTGAAATCCTTCCGGAAGGCCTGCAACTCATCTAATAAACTCTGCTACAAACAAATAAAAAACAAACAAAAAATAAACAACAACAACCTTTGCTCCTTGGAGGAATGAGCTCCTAGTCCACAAAATGAAATGGGATTTCCTAAATGCAGTTTGCTGTACTGCATTTATTGTGGATCAGATGGTGCAACATCTTTAACTGTCAATTTTTTCTTCCCATCATTCATTCTGGATCTCAAACTGGCAGAAGCAGGACATGGCCTAAGAGGCCATATCTGGTTCTTTTGTAAAAAAAAAGGCTGGTCTGTCCTATATACCTGTGTATACGTATATACCTGTGCAGCATCCTCTGGAATCTCAGGAGCTACCAGACATGTTCTGTGGACATTTCCAAACCTTGATAATTCAAACAATAGTGGCATTTCTTAAATTCAGTTTTTCTCTTGGTTGGTTTCAACTTTAAACAATTGTATAAACTCAAAAGTCTGCCTTCACTTTCATTTCTGTGCCTTGAGGTTAGAATGAAATAATATCCATAAGATAATTCAAGTCGTGGTGGAGGGGGAGGTGGGGAGTTGCGTTATTACACTTCGTCTTCCTCTCACTGTTGTTGTTAAGTTGATCTTTATCTTTCTACACAAACACTCATAGAATAGGATATTCTCCTTAGCCAAAAATTCTGGCTAGCAGAAAGCTACCAAATCTGGAATGCAATCAATTTTTAGAAAATAAGAATTTATTAAATAGCATGACACCAAAATCTATACTGAATAATTTAATTTTCTTAGTGTTCATACTGAATGTGAACTTCAGAATCTTTCAGGTCCTCAAAGTCACTCTGATGCACTAAATGATCATCCTGCTTTGGCTAATGAGGAAGGGGTATCAGAGAGTTCCAGCTAACAACGCTGGAGAACAGAGCTCTCTAGTATTTTTGTGTGCATCTGTACAACAGTCATAGCATAGCTTTCTAGGAGTCACCAGCAGGAAATGCAACAACCTTGTTACCAGGTAACTCACTCAAAGTTTGCAGGTGAATAGCAAATTGCCTAGTTCAGGCCTGAGTTGCACAGCTCAGGGCAGTACTTTCATGATATCTAATCTATGCTAACCATGAAAAGAATGGCATTGTCTGTCGTTATTCCTTCTTACCAGAAATCAAAAAGCAACCTGGGTTTCAGACTTGACCTTAAATCAAATTTGTTAGCAAAGCAAAGCTATATCAGTGCCACTGAGCTGCAGGATGCACTGGGCAGCTTTGGGGTTGGCTAAGAATAAAGGAGAAAGTCCCATCTCCCTTTGCCTCAGAGGAGGCTCATTTGCCATGGGTTATATCACACCCCACAAAAACGCAGTCTGGGGCATATATCCTCAGGCACATGGCCCTACCCTTACCCTGGGACCTCTAAGTATGTAAATGTTTTACCTTATTTGCATCATTACTTCACCTCCATTAAAATGCTGAGATGTAGCTTAAGGATTTCCACTAAGAGGTGGCCTATTATTTTTAATAGACTGAAAGAATTACACTGAGGCCCCTTTGTTTCGGAATAGCTCCAGGCAAGCAGTGGAAAGTGAGAAGACTCCACTCTGCTAATAGGCAGAACTGCTCCTCCGGGCCTAGGGTTAACAGTTACGTACCTGGGCATGGACATAACAAATGATTTTCCCAACTGGAGTTGGCATGTCCTCCCAGTATCAGTTCAAAGACCACAGCAGCACATCCGCTCCTAGGGCCAGCCAGAACATGTGGTTACCTGTTACTTCATGCCCCTGGCATTCTCAACGGTGGCCAGCCTGACCTCACACAGCTGCAACTGCAGCTGCCAGCAGCTTTATGCTTCTCTGGCTGCCAAGGCCTCCCATCCAAAGCTATGACCAATCGTTTATTCAGCAAAATGTGCTGAGCCATTACCATGTGCTGGGCAGTGTCCCAGATGGCCCTGACGTCACCAACCATGTTGAAGCATGAAAATGCCTTCCTGTCATCTTTCCCAGCCTGTAGGCCTTGAGGTCAGAGAGAACTGGGTTATGATTCAGGCTCCATCATTTATGACTGGTGGGATCATAAGAGTTACTTAGTCTCTTGAACCTCAATTCCCTTAGATATAGAGAATGAAACGAAGCTATGTTCCAGGCTTAGGATATAGTGTAAAACCAGGGTTCTCAATGTTGGCACTGCTGACATTTTGGGAGGGTTAATTCCTTGCTGCAGGGGCCATCCTATGCATTGAAGGGTATTTAGTAGCCTCCCTGGCTTTTATCCACTGCTTGCCCAAAGCATGCTCCTCTCACTTATGACAACCCAAAATATTTCCAGACATTGCCAAATAATCACTCCTGGTTGAGAACCACTGTGCAATACTAAAATAATGGGATCTGCTATTACTCTCTTCTTCATCATGAGAAATAGTATACTTTAAGCATGCCCATTAAAATACAAATTCTACCTACAGAGGAGAAAAGTCAAAGAACTGAGCTTACCCTTACAATGATCCTTTCAGAGATGTGGGCAGATAACAGATAGAACTGGTCCTGGTTAGCAGCATAGAGTCCAACCACCAGCATGAAGTATCTAGTTCAGAAACAGCAGAGCAAGAGTAAACACATCAGGGAACAGAAATATCATTTGTACAATCAAATGTTACCCAACAGTTACTCGAAAGTGAATTTACCTAGAAGGGTTTGTGTATTTAAAGGTTCCTTTTTCTCTTCTGCTCTAAGTTGGCCCTCCTGTGAAAGGAGAAAGCAGTTGGTTCTCACGCTATTATCGTGGGTCAGCACTTTGCCCAGTTCGAGGTATCTGCGAGCTGCTCTGCAGGCCCCAAGGCTCCAGGAACGCAGCCCTCCCTGGAGAGGCATCTGATGGGAGCCTGGGCTCAGTGCATCTGTGCTGAACTGGGGCAGGCCTTTCCCTGCTGCATTCTTGGGCCCTTAGCACAGCACTGCTCAGAAAACGTACACTACAGGAAGCCCCCTTAGATGTCCATTTATCCAAAGTCCCCAAGCTGCATGTCCTAGGCCTGAAGGGAGGGCAACCCACAGGGCTTACTCAGCTACAATGGATCCTACCCATCCTAACCTGTTCCCAGCCAAGTATCCTGCACCCTCCACATTCTTGGGTCATGACTTCAGCCAAATTCCATTTGCTTCCAAGGTAATTTTCATCTCTATTATTTCAATCGCTTCTTACAGATACCCTTGACAAAAAAAATTTTTTTTAATTAGACCATCTCTTGAATTCAAAACCATAACTGTCCTTACCAGAGAAGCTTTTGCTTTAAGAACTGCATAAGAAAAGCTCCACCAACTTCCTGAGTGATGCTGTATAGATTCTCCAATCCCTACAGAACAAGAGTTCTCCCTTCTCTCTAAAGTAAATCAATAATGGTAACAATTGTTATTCCTAGCTACTATCTACTGATAGCCCAAAATGTGTCATACACCGAACTAAGCACTTTGTTGTTCTTACTCACAACAACCCTATTGAAGTAGTATATTGTTATAGGCCTTGTTTTATAGAATAAGAAAATGATTCTCAGAGAGGTTAAGTAACATGTCCAAGGTCGCCCAGCCAGCTGGTAAATGGCAGAAACAAATATTCAAACTCACTTCTGTCCAACTCAAAAACCTGTTTTAAACCACTGATTCTCAAACTTGAGCATGCCTCAGAATTATCCAGGGGGCTTGCTAAAAGACAAATTGCTGAGCCCCTCCCCCCAGAAGTTTTGATTCAGTAAGTCTGGGGTGAAGTCAGAGTGTGCATTTCTAACCAGTTCCCAGGTAATGCCAGGAATACTGCTCTGGGTGCAAGACTTTGAGAACTACAGGTCTAAATCATTAGTGCAAATGTATTATTTCCTTTTTAAATAAAAGAAGCGGTAGAACACCTCCAGGACTCAGCACTATGACTGACACAGCTTTGTGAGATACAGTCGGTCCTCAGCCCTCAGGCAACAACCAGACACAAACAGAAGGCACCTTTAAAGAACCATGGGGAAGCAAGGCAAACAGGTTTGGGGCTGGGCAGGAGGCAGTGAGGATAAAAGAAAGGTGTCGAATGGCAAATGTGATGTGTTGATAAAGTGACAGAGCCAGAGAAGAGAGGGAAGTGGCTTAGGGAGGCCCAGACGATCCGAGGGGCCTCGGAAGGGCGCTGCCCAGTCATACAAACTAACCGCCACACTGAGAACACAAAGTGATGCCAGTACCTCTGATCAGGATTTGGTTTTCCCTTCTTCCTCATGTTATTTGCTGTGGTTTCGCTGAAATGTAATCTTCCAAGTGTAACTTTCGTGACCTGGTTGGCCAGTAGGTCAATTCTAAAACAAACAGCAGAAATACCACGAGACTGTTCAGAGAATACCCAGTCTTTGATCATGTCTAAGCCATTCTCAAGTATGTGCCATTTTCCAGCTCATTCCACAACATCAGGACAATTCATTCCAGCTGATTATTAATCAGCTACCCACAGCATGGTCAGGAATGGCTTCCAGGGAAGGCCACAGAATAACCCTTGAAGGTAAGAAATGCTCATTCAGCAGAAGCTCAAGCCCAGAGTTTCTGAGTCATAAGGACACTGTGCTCCATTTAAACCTCAAATGGCTTCTCTTACCTCCACATGGGGAGAAAAGACATATTTCATTCATGCCTCTCTGCCACAGTCCTCAGCTCCTGACTGAAGGAATTTCTCCAAGTTCCTGGTAAGCTCCTTTAAACCTTCTTCCCCTATTTGCCCTCTCCTAGCCTGGCGGTGGGAGGCAGCCTCCTCCTGAGGCAGACCACCCACAGCCTGCCCAGCCAGGGGAGAGCCAGGTGTGAGCTTAGCACTGTGTCTGTGGAAGGAGCTTCTGCCCGAGCAGCAAATAGAGTAACTGCCGGGTCTGGGCGAGTAGTAGGAACTGCTTCTCAGCGCAAATAGGACTAACTGAGGATCAAAACAGTGAGATGTTTCAACTGCACCCCCATCCCCCACCCCCAAATCAGTCAAAAAAACAAATAGCACTCCAAGTCATTCTGCAGGAGAACATTAGCTTTGGCCCACCATATTGGTTTGGGACAGCCCCAGTCACGTATGCTTTCTATCTTGGGACCCATATAGCAATCTATCAATGTAGCCTTAAAAAATAATGAAAAATAAATTGTCAGAATAGCAGGGATGCAGAAACTTGAAATTAATTGTCAGCCTTGTGCTGATTTAAATGAAAAAATTAAATAAAAAAAATCCACCCAAAATCCTTCAAGGAACCAAAGTTTATACTAAGGTGGTTAGCAAGGTTGTTATAATAAATGATTATAAAAATAATGATGATTTTAAAAGGACTTTACATAAATTTTCTTTGCAACTAATTCAGTGCATTTTACCGATTTCATTTTTGTTGATGGGCGTGTGTTCATAATATTAATATATTGTTATTAATTTAATTTCTATGATGGGTTTTATTTTAAATAAGCAAGATAAATTGGGCAATAGGAATTCAGAAATTCTTACTTAACAGGATTGAAAATCTTTTTGCTTCTATCTGCTTGGGACTGTTCAATAGCAATCATTTGATTGGTGGCCTCTACCTGTATGGAATAAGAAAAATAAATTAATCACCTAATAAATTTATTCATTTAAAATGTTCATTAATAAAGAATGTCCAAGTATTTAAAATTTTTTCCCAAGGCACCATCCTAGGCACTGAACAGGGCTCCAGTGGTTGAAAGGGTATCCAGGGTGTCCCAGATGGAAAAACTGATATATAAATTTTTTTTTCTTCCTCTGATCCCCAAGAGACTCTACCAATACTATTTTTTTTTTTTGTATGCTGTATGGCGGGGGTCACATTTCATTCTTTATCCATGTAAGTATCCCATTATTGCAGCACCATTTGCTGAATTTTTAATTTGGTTTTTCGTTTGGTTACTTGTTTGTTTGGTAAGTGCATGGGTGGGGAATTGAACCTGGGTCTCCCACATGACAGGCAAGAATTCTACCACTGAACTACCCTTGCACCCTCTTCTACCAATACTTTTAAATTATCAGCCCACCATAGTCTGAGATGTATCCTGGGACTACACTAAGCCATAGAGAATTACAAGGCCTCGTTCCCATTCTGGACTCCAGAAGTCCAGGCTGTCTAAATGAGCTATCCCAGGAGGCTGATTCAGACTGTTACAGAAAATTTAGGTTCTAGATATAGAAAACCTCTCTGCCTCTGATCTCATACAGCAGCCAAAGGTCTAGAGTACATACACTATCATCCTTTACCTGCATTCTAGTCTACCTTAGACCCAGCCAAATTGGCTTCATTTTAAACTCTAACTGAAGCCTGATCTCTTTCTCAGTTACTTCAACTGTTATTATATACAACTATGCCAACTTTCAGGTCTGCAACACTCCATTTCTGGGACCCAGGTGTCACAGAGCTACTCAAAGTTCTAGGTGTCACAGAGCTACTCGAAGTTCTAGGGAAATACTAGCTGACACACATCAGTGTCTCAGAATCCAGAAATGCACACACAACTTCAGACCAAATGTGGCTGCTATTAGGGCCCACGGTACAGGCCCTCATGTTTTTAATAAGTATTTTCTGAGAGACCTTTGTTCTTTTGTTTCTCACTCATTTTGAACAGCCCATTGTCCTCAAGGTTTATTCAATTCATCCTGTGCCCCTCAACTTCCCTTCTTTTTGTATCTGCACCAAATTCCATCATATAAATTTATCACTGAAAAGGGGTGGCAACAGGAGCCAAGAGAGATCAAATGGAGTCAAGAAGCTGTTCTGGAAGCTTCAGTTAAATACTATTAATTGCCATGGTTTGCTAAACCCCAATCAGCATCACTCATGTTCACTCTTAAAAACACCCAGCTTGGCCTGAGCCTCTATAAAGGTTTAAGGCACTAGGTTTGTCTTGCTGGAACATATAATTCTCAGAGGGTTACTAAGTCAGATAAATCCTGAAACCCAGAGGGATTATCAATTAATTACATCCCCCTATCCTTCAGTGTGGATACCCCTTCTCAATATGAAAAAGTCAGAACTGGCATTCCCTAAAGATCTCTATAGAATGGGAGAAGGATTAAAGGAGAAGGAGGAGGCCAGAGAAAATGGATTTAACAAATGAGTATGGTGCTGATTCACTACATTAATATCACTTCTAGCCTCCAATGTTTTGGAACAGTTAGAAGGAAAACTCTGAGATGATGGAATGGTAGTCCATGACAAACTCTGGGGTCTGTTCTGCACACAAGTAGAAGAACACTTCTTCTTGTTGAAGTGTGCTTTGAAAATGATTGCATTTCTTTAATGTTATATTACACAATTTTAGAAGTTAAAAAAAAAAAGTTCATTGTCCTAAATAAAGAAGGCATCTTAAAATCTGAATGTAATTTATGGAAAATAATATTCCTTAAGGGTATCCTTTATTACCTAACCCCCAATAAACAAACTATGCAAAAAAAGAAAGAAAACATTTTTTGTTGTTGTTCATCTGTTTGTTGTTTTTGGTTCTGTTGAAGAGCTCAGTTTGGAGTTAGGACAGCTAATGAGTTCAGAGGCCAAGCCTCCTTTTAAAGACCCAGTGTCTCAGCCCAGATTAACCATCTAAACTTCGCCTATTTCATCTACTGGTTGTTGAGAGGCTGCCCAGTGTGTGACACTAATATGAACTCAATACTCATTTGTTGCATGAATGCTGCCTTTCCTCCTCAAATATCGTGGTAACATTTTCCCTGGAAAGCATTAAAAACGATAGCATTTTAGAGCTAAAATGGGACCTTAGAGATTATATAGCTTTACTTTTAAATTTTACAAATAAGAAAACAAAGTGCTAAATATATTAAAGGATTTGCTCAGGAACGCATTGCTGGTTAGGTGCAGATCAAGAAAAGTGAAAAGTCTGCTGGCTATAGGGAAAGAAATCATTACTCCATACTTTGCTGCCTCCCTTTCATCATTGCCACCAGGAAGCATGAATCTGGAAAGGAATACATGTTTATGAGGTGGTTGGAAATGAATAAAAACTAGCTTTATGAAGAGGAGTGCTTGTCAGGAGGATTATAAAAAATCAGGAATGTCTTGGCTACTAGTCCAACATCTTTATTCAATATTTTAAAGTCTCTAAAAATCACTGGCCTCTTTCTATGGAATAATTTTTATTTTGAATCAAGAAATAGCCATTCTTATTTACAGAGTTGTTCTAATCCCAAGTAGCACAGTTAGATAGGAACATGCATATATAGAAAAGTAATTATTATTGAAATGAATGATATTAATAACAAAAACATGGTATATCCAAATATATTAAACTATATTTTTAATGTCTTAATATAGCATATGAAAGATTCCCTCAAATTCTTTGACCCTCATTCTATGTAGAGCTGGTATCTAAATCCCCACCCCTGAATCTGAGTGGTTTTTGTGACTAAAGTGATAGAGTACCTGTTTCTGAGCCCTGGCTTAAGAAATGAGTACCTTTCACTTCCTATATCTTAGAACTCTTATTCCTAGAACCCATCCATTATGCAGGAGGGAGTACAAGCTATCCCATAGATTGATTCACATGAAGAAGAGCCAAGGCTGCAGCCCGTTTGAGTCTTAGCCAATGGCCAACACAAACTTGCCAACCATGTGAGTGAGCCATCTTGGAAGTGTTCCCAACCCACCTGAGCTGCCCTGGCTGATGCCTCATGAACTGGAATGAGCTATCACAGCCAAATCCTGACCAAGTTGCAGATCTGATCCTAAATAAATGATGTTATTGTTTTAAGTCACTAAGTTTAGAGATAATTTCTTTTAAACAATAGACAATTGGAATACTTGTTAAATGTTGGCTGAATTAAGTTGAATTAAATACAAGCCTTACCTTAACTCCAAAAGCTTTCAAGTAAAATGTTTCTATTGGCTTCAGGCCCATTTGGGTTTTGACAAATTTTGGACTTCCCCAAACCTGGATATGGATGGTTATCTGAAAATGGTTCTTCTTTTGGCAAACAAAAGCTTCATCTGCTGGTGAAAAATTAAATCCTTTGTCTGTGACAACTCGATAGTCTACATCAGGACTATGGAAAGAGAAAACAAGAAACAATATTAATTGCATAAACATTTCAAAAAAATGTATTGTGGAAAATGTCTTCTGCTATATTTAATCAATCAGTGTTCTTGGATTTTTACTGAGGAAATGAAATGGTATTTCAAAACACAGCTGGCTTTCACTTTTTATCTTCCCACAGGGAAGAAGTACAATTCTTGCCAAGTGGAAGCATTGTTTCCTCAGACTGCCTTTGCCCTCTGTGCTTTCTAGACTTTTAATTTGACTCCATAATAAAATAGAAAGATGTAGGCTAGAAGTTGGGAAGTCACTGCCTTACTCTGGTTCATGAAATTTCTGGAATAGAATTAATCTCTTTCTTCCTTTTTAAAAAAAAAAGTAGCTAAATTTAATCATCAACACCACACTCAAATAATCACTCCAGTGAATGAATATGCAGTGTCCTGGTTGGAGTAGGTAAAAGCAGACTGGTCAAAATGATCAGCAACAGCTTTAAACCAGATAAAGTTAACCAGAGCCAGTCAGACTGCTTATCGAAAATCTGTTTGCACTACAGCAAGGTCATTTCCTATTTATACTCCCTATCTACAAACAGCACTGAAAACCTACAATGATGGTTACTTCTGCAGAAAGGAATGAGATGGTGGCGGGGTAGCTAACAAGACTTTTGCTTTAATTCTATTGTTAATCATTTTCAATAGCAATGCTTTGTGTATTACGTATTTCATTAAATACGTTTGAAATGTTAAGAAAAAGAAAACTTATTAAATGCCTAACACTGTTATTAACCAGAGAAGAGAAAGTAAAAGCTGAAAATTTCTTTGTGAGTTTTCGCCTTACACACTGTAGGTATAGGAAGTGATTCTGAATACATCAAGTTTCCTAAATGTGGGCTCTTCCACAAGGAAGAGGCTCCTTCCCAGACCATACGTGACAGAGGGCAACGCACAGTGTTTGTGCTAACTCTCTACTGCTGGGATTTCAATTAGAATGGCTGCGTTATAATGAACAAAGAGTTTCTAATTTTTCCTCTAATTCAGAGGCAGAAAATATTAATGGGTCTCCTGGGAAGACAGTATTCATGTTTTTTGCAAGTTAAGCTGCAGGGTATATTGACAATGAACTTGAGGGTACTGATTTGCAGCATCGATTGGGAATGTTCACTAGCTAACAATTTAATGTGGCCCCAAATTTTTTTCTGTGAATTATAAATTAATTGTAGGATTAAGTGCTAGTGATTTGGGAAGTCTCCTTTTGCCAGCTTTTAGCTTGAAGTGGGCACGTGATACCAGAAAGAATTCATGTCTGTCCATCATTTAATGGGTAGATTATAATGAATTAGAATCACAAGTCTGGATTCCTCTAGGCCAGAAATCCATGACTCAACTATTCACTCTTTAGGATGCAAAACATTAGCAGTAAGACAAACATCTTCTCATTAACCCATTCCATTTGATTTGGGCTCCTATCAAAGCCCAAAAATGGATTCAGTCCTGAGAATAGCACTGGACTACTTCAGCCCACCTCAATGGGTTCCAACAGCCACTTACAGTTTTTCGTAACAACTGTTTAGTAAGCTATGCCAGGGAGCACTTTGGTACGGTTGCCACTTCAGAGCAGGAGAGCACTGGTCCGCAGGCATCACACACTGACCCTCACCATCCTGGTCTTGTACTTCACTGCCATAACTCCTACTTGTCACTGCAAAGAAATCGGTGGGTTAGATCTTCCTTGAAAAACCCTTTTTCTTCTACTCACAGATGGATACAAGGAACTAGAGAATAGGCCATGTGTGAGGCAGTGACCACATGGAAGATGGCCAATATCAGGAGGGAGGTGTTCTGGTAGTCTTGCATCCCCACCTACAAAAAAGAGCAGCAACAGCTTGGGCTCAGTGATTCTGAAGTGCTGGCTGGGCCCCCCAGCCTCTATCTACTGTACTTTCTGCCATAGTTTCTATTCATTTTCTGTATTTGGAGCTAGCAGGAGAAACATGGAAGAGGGCTTTTTTTTGGGAAAAGCTTTTCAGCCAGGCGGCTTTGGAAGGGCAGATACAGATGAGCTCCTTGCATTGCCTACTTCTAGTACTCTGAGCTGGGAAAGAATCTTTTGGGATTTTGAGAAAACTTTCCAAAAAGGTTGTGTTAACAAAGCGCCCCCCCCCCCCCCCGTGTGTTTTGCTTAGGTGACATGTGATAGTGCACCCCAAGAAAAATGCAGTTTTGATTACATTAGGGATCAAAAGCAACCTGAAAAGGTCTATTATTTATTTATTTTAAGAAGTTTTCAATGAAAGCATGAAGAAAGGAAAGGTTAGATGAGTAAAGGAAAACCCAGCCATTTTCTCAGGCATTTTTCCAATCTGTGGGCTAAGTGAACACTCCATAGGATCCAATGGCATATTGGAACCAAAGTGTGTGGTTCCAATGAAGTCCACTGCCAGCTCCATGCAGGTGGGTGACCCAGCTTGAATCAAGTGTAGCATTCGGTACTTGCATCATTAACTGCAGCAGTATGCACAGAGCCTAATCTAAGCCAAGCAGAGTGGATTTCAGACTTCAGGGGATGGAGATTCAAAGAAGCTCACTCTTTTCCACTGGATTTGAACTTGTGAGATATACCTCCAACTCTGCTGGCACCATTTTGAGACCATGAAGGAAAAGCCTGCCTGGGAATGAAGCCAACACAGCAGAAGGCAGAGTTAAGAATGGAGGACAACCTGGTCCTAAGGACATGATTTGAGTTCTGGGAACCAGCCCTAAACTCCTTGCTTATAGAGCCCTCTTTTTTTAGCTTACAGTAGTTTGAGGTTTTTTGTATTTCATTTTTTATTTCTAATTACACCCAACACATTGTAATTTGTTATGGGTCCCTTGTGGCACCAAGAATTAGTGGTCCAACTAGCTTTTTGAACTTAGATGAGCTATTTATTTACTTAGTATCTTTTTACTTCTAGTATCTGTAAAACAGAAATGAAAAATACATGTCCTGCCAATCTTGCTATGTTATACAAACAGAAAATGGGATGAAAAAAGCAAAAGCACTTTCTGAAGCTAAAGCCAAGATAAAATAACAGAGAAGATCTTGTTAGTATGTAATATCAGCCAAATGAAATTGCGACTATTATAGGTCAACAATGCTCAAATAATGGCAATTTCACACATACCATCTATTATTTTTGCATAATCTTTTTGCAAGTTGTTTAACTTAATTTGAGTATGGCTTCCAAACTGTACACAACCTTAGGTAATTCTTATGCAAAATGTTATTGGTATGTGTGCTGTTTCCTTTTTCTTTTAACTGTTCTACCTTCACTCATGCCTGACATCAGAAGTGAAAGGAAATTAGTGGCAGCTCATAAGAGCAGATGCAGGCTGTAAGCAACAATGCAGAAATATGCCATTGGATCCTATGGAGTGTACATTTAGCCCACAGATTGGAAAAATGCCTGAGAAAATGGCTGGGCTTTCCTTTACTCATCTAACCTTTCCTTTCTTCATGCTTCCATTGAAAACTTCTTAAAATAAATAAATAATAGAGCTTTTCAGGTTGCTTTTGATCCCTAATGTAATCAAAACTGCATTTTTCTTGGGGTGCACTATCACATGTCACCTAAGCAAAACATACAGGGCGGGGGTGGGGGTTTTGTTAACACAACATTTTTGGAAAGTTTTCTCAAAATCCCAAAAGATTCTTTCCCAGCTCAGAGTACTAGAAGTAGGCAATGCAAGGAGCTCATCTGTATCTGCCCTTCCCAAAGCCGCCTGGCTGAAAGGCTTTTCCAAAAAAAAAACCCTCTTCCATGGTTCACCTGCTTGCTCCAAATACAGAGAGGGGGGAAAGCAGTTCTTCCATCTTTCCTTCCTCTTGCTTATAATGGAAAGAGGTTAAAGGAAGGGTCAAGAGCTTAGAGTTTAGAATTAGAAGGCCTTAGGTTTAAATTGCAGCTACTCACTCAGTGGCTGTACAATCTTCGGAAAATGATTCAAACTCCTGAAACTTCAGTTTCTGATCTGCAGAATGGGTATAACAGTGATTTCCCCCAGGGTTGTTGACGGGATTCAGTGAGTAATCTGTGTAAAGTGTTCAGCATGGTGTCTGCCACCAGTGGTGGTTTAGAAGTGGTGCCTTTAGATGTTGTTAGTGGCACTGTCATTATCATGTGCTCTTGTTTCAGCTCAGGTGATTTAGTTATTCCTCAGTCTGGGCAAATAATTCTGTTTTTGGCCTCCATGGCAACTCTATCTAAAGTGAAATAACTAAGGTCATGTGCCTGACTGAATGACAGTCTAACGCAGGCTCTTTGCACTCAAGTGTGAGGGCAAAGTCAATCAATGAGCCGAGCAGTGGGGGAGGAGCAGCCTGGGGGGGGGGAGAGGGAGAAGCTCCACCCTTCCCGATACTGATGGGGTGGGTCAGCAGCAGGCTGAGGGCATTGTCCTCAAGAGTAGAGTAGCAGCCTCTTCAACAGGAGTGGCATAGATGGCACTCCCCTGGGAGCTGGATTTCAGCTGGTGAGACTCCCAGGACCAGAATCTGGGGCCACAGACCCACACTGAATGCCAGACACAAACCTGAACTCAAAGCTGGGACTTCAAAATTATTACGAACACTACCACTAATATCTACCACTCCCGAGTGCTTTCTGCACTGTAGGCACTCTCCCAGACATTTTAAATAATATCTCATCTACTCCTTAAATCACCTTTATGATAAGGATCCTTTTTTTCAATAAACTTTTTCATTGAAAGATAAGGTACTTGAAGAAAATATACAGGTCATGAGAACACAGCTTGATAATTTTTATAAAATGAATTTGCATGTGTAACTATCACCCAGGATACCACAGCAGCCCAGAAGACACCCTCATGTCCCTTCTAAGCGCAGCTCCCTCCTGCCTGAGAGTAACCGCTATCCTGAAATCTAGCATTGCACTGGAGTTTATAGAAATGGAATCATATGGTACATATGCTGATGTGCTGGCTTCTTTTGCTTAACATTACATTTATGAAATTCACTCATTATTGTGCCAAATGGTAGTAGTTTGTACATTTTCATTGTTGTACAGCACTCCATTGTATGAATATACCACAATTTATCCTGGATTATTTTCAGTTTTTGGTTATGAATATAAACAATGCTGGTATGGACATTTTATGCATGTCCTTTTGTGGATAAATGTACACATTTATATTCCTGGACCTATATAAGCTCTGGGACATAGGAAATGTTTTAATAGAAGCTGTCAAACATTTCTGAAGTGGTTAACAGGTAAGGACTCTTAATCTCATTTGACAAATGTGGAAACTGACATTCAAAGACCTGAAATAATTTAACCAGTGTCACAGTGTTGAGTGAAAGAGAAGGGATTCAAACCTTTCTCTTCCCTTCATGCTACAGTTAAGATTTCTTGAGAAGGTCTAATAACAGAAAGAACCAGAAGTGTGAAAGCAGCAAACTGCTTGCATTTGAATCCTTTCAAAATATGTTTTTATACATTACTTTATAAAAACTGTGGTGATGGGCAAAGTAGAAATTATCATTCCCATTTGATAACAAAGAAAAGCAAGACTTGGAAAGTCACTAATTGCTGGAAAGATGAGACAGACACTTTTTCTGATCATACAATGTGAATTCAGCTGGTGCACCTCTCAATGTGAGCCAAAGGCCACGTTCTATTTGAAGTTCAGACCATGTGGGACCAGGAACCAGCTAGCAGAAGGCTGACACCAGCTGCTTCCTCTTTAAACAAGATTTTACATCTTCCCCCACTGACCCAGTCCTTCTATATTGTGAGTCCTATAAAAAGGGATCTTGGAACCCTTGGCCAAAGTATACTGCTGGGAGAAGACCACTGGAAAAGCTTTAGTGTTTGATTTAAGACATCTCCCATCAAAATCAGCAATTCTACTCTGGCCTAGAAGATTTTCATAAGCTCCTCCTTCATCTACCAACAGGCTGTTCCCCCAGGATCTTTGTGAAAACCCCTCCCCCTCTGCATATCAAAGTTCTCTACTAGAAAACTTTGTTGAAAATACAAACTATAATCAAAATGTGGCATCTGGATTAACTAAGGTTTTGCCTTCTCTCTTTCTTTTCCTGGACATTTGGCATCTGCTCATTTTCATTCTGTAACTGTTGTATTGAACTAATTATCTTTACTCAGCTTTTCAGTAACTTTTGAACAGAACTTAAACAAGGGATTCAGGATTTCCTATCTGTCAGGATATTTCAGTTACTATTCCGTGGCTGTTCTCTGGAGAAAACTCAATGCCCTCTCTGGGGACAGGCAACAGAAAACCATCAAAGGATGGAGCTTTAACTCTATAATGGCCAGGACAATTTGAACAACAATCTGTCTTCATGAGGAAACTGCTGGTGGGTTGAGAGACTTGCCCAGTATCTCTCAGTGAGTTGGGGCATCTGTAGGAGAGCAAACAGATGGTTCTTTCTTCTGGCTGGGAATTTACTCAGCCTTTTGTGTTTGAGAATCACGATGAAGCTGCCGGGTGGATATAAGGAAAAAATTAGGATAACCTCACATAGAAAGATGGACGGCAAGCTCCATGTTACCAAGAAAGCAAACTTTAATTAGCATTTTGTGTTTTTAGGGTTGGAAAAGAGGAGCTGTGCAACTGTGGGCCATGTGGAGCCATGTAAAAGAAGAGGAGGCAGAAAGAAGCTCAGCTTATGCAGGGCCTGGATGCCCAGTGCAACACTGACATGGCACTCCTGGGGGATGGCAGCGTGTGGGACTCAGCTGGGGGGTGAAGCCATCATTCTCCACAGCCCATGCTGGAGAAGGCTCCACATCACTGGGAGGACCAGCTCTTACTATACAGCTATGGGAAGCAACAGCAGCCATCTGTGCTGGGAGACCACACCAGATGAGAAAGCAACATGCATCTCCTTTCAGAGCAGTGTTAAGTTCTAGAATTTGGGGACAGTAGTGAAGGGAGGAGCCCCAAGAGGGAAGTCTTACCATCCTGACTCATGGGGGGTGGTAGAGATATGACTTGCTACCCTGAATTTGGGGCGCTGTTCTCACTACCTATATTTGAGTATTTACCATAGAATTGGCCTGGGGTATTATCTTTTGCCCTGGTAAGTGCCATAGCAATTACTCTGAAAATCCTTAAGTTCAAGGCTTCAGACTCCATAAAACCAATTCATTCTCAACTTGTTAAGCGTCTCTAAGTGCAAAACATGATGTGTCACATGTTACATAAGACAAAGAGCAAAGCAGACTTCCCATTTTGGCCTCAGGTGATTCTGATGAAAAACTTCAAAAATGATTTACAAAACTTCAAAGATGTACCGGGAAGTTGCTGATTCGAAGTGAATGCTAGGAAATCTTGACTTTCTGCCTTCCTGCCCTAGAGAAGAAATCCTCTTAAGTCTTGCTTCTCAGAGCACCTTCTATGAGCCAGTAGCATCAGCATTACCTGAGAGTTTATTACAGCTGTGGAATCTCAGACCCCACCTCAGATTTATTGAAGCAGAGTCTGCATTTTAATACGATTCCATTGTTATCTGTATGCACATTAATTAAAGTGGAAAAGTATTGCATTAAAGGCAATGGATGCAAAAAAAAAGCAATGGATGCAGCAGCAGTCTCTGTTAGGTGCTGGCCTGGGCTGGGTCCCCTGACACATTGCTGCCAAAATGAAATGAGTGGCATTTCACCTCCCCCAGAGAAAGAGAAAAATATCTCTTCCTGAGTGCTCCTGTGTGACCCCCACCCAATACTGTGCGTGAAGCATTATGTCAAGAGGGAAGAGATAAATTCCCAACACCTATCATAGCTCTTCTATGAGAAAGAAAGTGATTGTGTAGGGTTGCTTAAAGGCCAGTGAAAAGCTCTGACTTTGCCTCTGTTTACCGCCCCAGGTGTGCTCACTTGGTCTGGGTTGGGAGGTCCACCCCAGGCAGGCCCCAGCGTCTTCCAGTGCCTGTGTGTGCTTTCTCTTCTTCGTGGGTGGAAATGTAGCTCTAAAGTCAAGAAACCAAAATAAAGGTTAGAATTCTCCTTAGCTCCCCTTGTTGCATGAAGTTATATTTAATTTCCCACGTCTCTACTCTCTGCCCTCTTAAGTCTAATTTTGCAATTCATTGGGGTTCCATGAGCCTTGCCAGTCTGAACCTTAGTTTTCCTCCATTCAATGAACCTGGAATTCACCTACTTGAAAATTAAACTGACAACATGGTCAAAGACAGAGGATTCACTGGGACAGAGAAGATAGAGACAAAACATCAGCATGTATCTGACACCTGGAAATTTTTTTCACGTGGAACTTTACTACAATTTTTGATAGCCTTTACTCTTTTTACCATCCTCTAGTTCCAGAAGGATGAATTAAAGGGATAAAAAACTGGGACAAAGGAAGAGAGATGATAAGATTATTAGTTAATGCTTAAGTGACATTTCTTTTCTGCATGCTCATTCACAAATTTCCTTAAGGATTCTAGCTGAAACTGCATAACTAGTTCTTCCTCCATCATCCAGAGTCTCTCTATTTCTGACATTTTAACTTTTCATCGAGCAAGGACCTTGGGTTTAGTAGGTTTTTAATTAAAAGATTGTCTCAAGTCAAGAGTGCTGGGTCCTTGCTGTGTCTGATACATGTCTCAACGCTGCCATCTCCTGGAGAGGTTTCTGCAGCTCATTCTCTCGGCTGTCACTGTCCCTACCCCGGGGTCCAACTTGTTCGGAGGTTTTCTGCCGCGGTCTCTCATGTCCCTTACCCAGGGTTGTGGCACAGAGGCTGTTGTTGGTAAGAACAAGGTATTCCTGAGTGGGAGGACACGGATGGGTCCAGGACAGCCGCGGGATGATTGATGTTTGGGTAGTAGGTGGGAAAGCAGCTGGGGGGTTGGCCGGAGTTGATCATTTCAGGTGTACTCTGGGGTGGTTGTAGAGGCGCTGTCCCAGGTGCAGCTGCAGAGTGGAAAAAGGGAGCTGGAATCCTTCCAGCTGTTGGTCTCTGAGTTTGGAAGCATGTACCTGGGGGAGGAAACAAGTGAGAAATGTCTCTCTCACCACCCAGAGTCCAAGAACCGTAATAATACAAGGCATGCTGAAGGTGGGTCTCACTCACCTTTGACCTGGGGAGGAGAGCATGGGTCTGATGCGGAATAGGGTGGGGTATCTGGTAGCTGACGTTGCCTGAGGATCAAAGACATGGGTTGCTTTTTAAAAAAAAAAAAAAATTTTATTGCATCATTATAATTTTTGTCACTAGCAGGAGGCAGGACTCAGTGTATAACACCCACAGTGATGGTTATCAGGTGTTCCAAGGGGGCCAAGGGCCCAGGGCCGTATCGTGATTGAGTGGACTTTGAACCAGACAGACTTGCGTTTGAGTCCCAGCTCTCCTGCTTCCTAGCTGTCTATATACACACTAGTAGTTAACCTCTCCAGGGCTCAATTTTCTCACCTACAAAATGGAAATAGTGATTACTCCTACCTCATAGCATTGTCATGAAAATTAAATGAGATAATGTTTGTAAATCCTATAACGTCATGCCCCAAACATGGTGAGTATTTAATTAATACAGTGTTTCTTCTTGGCATTCTCAAGGCACTCTATACATGCTACTTGGGCTAAGGCAGTATAAAATACTGCTAAAGCAATGTTTTTTTAGCTTTTCTTTGGGAAATTCCAAAGCTCTTGGAAGAAGCTCCAGGGGCTTCACAGAAGAATAATTCTTAATACTTAGAAAAAAAATTAAAGTTTCTATCTGTTTTATATATTTAGGTGCCAATAAAATTTCATTTAAAAAGAAGATAAACAATGAGTACCATAACTTTTAAAGTGTGAAACCACTGAGCTGAAAGACCTACAAGTTCTCTTATAGCTCAGAAATTCTGTTGTTCCAAGTAAAAGTCATACATTAACACCACAGCACCACCACCACCATGATTCTCTGACTTGGAGAATAAGCTAACTTGTTTTTCCTGGTTCATTAAGTTTATAACATATTACAATGAAGAGAAAAGTCTGTTTTTATTATTCACTAGAAAAAGTACGTTTTCTCCTCAAATTTTTTTTAATAATTTGCTCACTTCCTGTTATTTAAGGAAGAAAGAACATATATTTATCTCCCTTCAAAAACCCCACCCAAATGAAAGCAAAAGAATAAGGAAGTATAAATATAAAAGGACAAGGGGTACCTGAGCTGAGACCACAGCAAACTATATTTCAATAACATTGTGGCAGATAAAAATAGGATGGACGGCAAGTGAACTAGAAGAATGCAAAAAGCAGAAACATAACTGTCTGGGGATGATGGAGGGGGCATAAGAGTCAACAAGAAGTAACTCAGTTTGAACGAGAACTCCACAAAAGCTCAGGGAATTGGAGTCACCAGGAATCCCTGAGTTCAGGGGTGAGGACTGAAAACAAAAGGATTGGTTTAATGTTTGAAACCCTTAGATTCAATTTCTCACCTTACCATAGCTAGGTAACTGCCTCTGTCACCCCAACAGAAGTTGGGAAAGTTTACTCTTTGGTGAAACTGAAGCAGAGCTGCTGGAATAAAACTAGAAAGATTAATTGCAAGTCTGAGTGCTGACCTGTGAGACTCTTCCTCAACTTTGCTTTGCATGCATTCACAGATTTCCCACAGTTAAGAAATTGGAGGACCATTCCCTAGAAAAAATTAAATATCCTCATGGGAAAAAACATATATATTTTGAAGTCACCCAAGGAAATAGCCAGCCTGCCTGCTCACACTGTAGTGAAACTCATTGCTTGCGAATAATGTATGTAGTTTCTTAAACAGGGAAAGCATTTCATGAAGGATACCAGACATTTCCAGGAAGCTTTTGACATTAAAGACAGTGAAGGAATAACCAGAGAAATAAGGAATGCAAAAGAATCACAGAGAGTGCTTCTGCTTCTTATATGACTGCTAAGCTCCTATTCAGACCTGATCCTCCCACAGACAAAAACTATAAACCCTAGGGGGAAAAGAACCTGGAAACACTGGAAAGTAGACAAAAGCAAGCAGATTATGGGAGAACGCTGAAACTTGGAAGAAGGGAATGCATAGCCTACTCTTAGGTGTAAAGCAAGTCAAGTCAGAAGCACAGGATGGCTAAAACTCCAATAGAAAACCCACAGCCTTTCTCCAAAGAACCAGAGAAGAGAATTTGGGGCAAATTCTCTCTTGAAAAATGAAAACAGAGTAGGAGATCCCCAAATTCTGTATATAAACTCTGCCCAAATCTCTAGCTGACTCCTGAGGCTGTGCAACTATGGAGCAGACTGCAAATAACCCAATTAAAGATAAAAGAACTGAACTGCCAGTTGAATTACTGTCCAATCACAGTTTACAGTTTGAGTCTAAGCAAATTAACTGCCTGCTGAAACAAAAGTATATATACTCTCCAGAGAAATATCAAAGAATCCAGACATATACAATGTCCAGGATACAATTAAGCAACATATGAAGAGCCAGGAAAATGTGACCTAGCTTTGAGAGAAAGAACAATTAATAGACACCCATGCAGAGATGATCCAGATATTGGAATTCACAGGCAAGGATTTTAGTGCTGCTATTATAGGTAAGCCTAATGGAGTAAAGGAAAATATGCTTGCAAGGAACGAAAAGATACAAAATTTCAGCAAAGAAAAAGAAACTATAAAAAAATAACTAAATGGAAATTACAGAAATGAAAAATTAAAGGAATGAAAATTAAAATTAAAAAATTAATAGCTTACCTTGAAAATTGATCAATAGGAATTATCCATTCTAAAGAAAAGAGAGGAAGAAATCAATTTAAAATGAGAGAAAAAGATACTCATGAACCCATAGTGAGAAAGGAGCAGAAAAAAAGAATAAAGATATAATTGCCCCAAACTCCACAAACTTGGGTAAAGACATAAATTTATAGATTCAAGAGGCTCAGGGACTCTCAAGCAAGGTAAATAAAGAGAAAAACCACACCTAGACAATCAGAGGCAAATTGCTGTAAATAAACAAATAAGATTTGTTTCCTGGAGCCTACCCAGGCAAAAAAATAAAAATAGTAAAATAAGTTACAGAGGAATAAGAAACAGAAAAGACAAAAAGAAGGCAAATAATAAAATGGTAGAACTAAATACAATGATAGCAATAATAAATATTAAATGTTAATGAACTGAACACTCTAGTTAGAGGGCAGGGACTCTCAGAATGGATCTTTTTTAAAAGCAGGACCCAACTATATGTCGCCTACAAGAAATATCTGAAATATAAAAACTCAGATTACTTGAAAGTTAATGGATTGAAAAGCACATGCAAACTGAAGGCAGAAAAAGGCAGAAATGGCCATATGAATATTAGTTGAAATAGACACCAAGAAAAGGAGAATCATCATAAAAAGGAATATTCCATAATGATAAAAGAGTCATTTCATTAAGAAGGCATAGCAATCATGGTTAATAACAGAGCTTCAAGCTACATGAAGCAGAAATTGATAGAATTAATAAATAAAAATTAATAAATAAAAAGAAATAATTGTATAATCATAGTTGGAGATTTAACATCCTTTTCTCATTGCTTGATAAAACAAAATAGAAAAAAATTGTTTGGAAAAAAGTCAGTAAAGATATAGAAAATCTGAGGCATGTCTTTAAGAAGAAAAGAAACTGATCAATTTTAATGTTGAGAGAAATTTTTCAGTTTTTTTTCAGAGAATTTTAGGGAAGAATTTATGAGAGCTACATTTGAAAGCAAACAAATTATTAAAACAAGACAGTAATCCAAGAAAAACAAAAAATTCAAGAAAGAAAATGTAATCATAGTAAATTATACATGAACACGTAGTGATAATAATGTAAACCTTGAATCTAATAAAAATTTTTATATAACTTTATGATTTTAGAAGGCTGAATGTAGAAATGAGTGTATGGATGTAGTAATCCTTCTAGAAATTGACATTAAGACCTAAAAATTCATAACTCAAGAACAACAACATAAAAAATAAAAATAAAAATAAAAATAAAAAATAAAGAAAAAAAATAAAACAAATAAGAACAACAACATAGAAACATTATTTAGCTATAGGATAGTAGAAATATCCGAAAGAGTTGAAAGCGGCTAACTCTGGGATATCAGGACTCAAGGGTGTGGGGAAAAATGGGGCAAGGGATTGTTATTATGAGCCATATGCTCTGTTAAATCTGCAAATTAAATTTTGCAATTGACTCTGCAAACTTAAAATTCCACCTTCAAGGTCCTAGACAGTCGTTTAGATACTCTTGTAGTAGGGGAACCACTGAATTCAATATGTTTAATAGAAGCTGAAAAGGACAAGTAAATAAATCATTCAGGAAATATGGCATGGCATATTATGGCAGGAATACAATGCTCCTTCCATGAGGCCCAGATGGAGAACAAAAGGTTCCTGGGCTAAATGACAACAAAATATGTTGGTGGATTTAAAATAAGGAATTTTAAAATTTTCAAGTTTTCCTTATGCTTTACTCTCTTCCAAAATTCATTATATCATTGCATTTTATACCTTTTGCTGTTCAATGTATCTTAATATATTAAGAGAAATCTTGCAGTTCTCTTCAGAGAATTTGAGGAAAGAATTAATTAAAAATTAGTTTGAAAGCTATCTTCAAAACTAAACAAATACGAAAACAAGACAATGATTAAATTCAAGAAAACCACTCTAGTTTGGGATTGTTTCTGAACTGCTGACCTACTCCCTACTCACAATCCCCATGTCACAAATCCCAGCAATGCACACTGCACTATTTTTGGTCTTCATGCTCTGAATGTATTACACTAAAGAGGTTTCCACAAAGTGGATCCAGAGAGCAGCAGACACAATGGACCACTCTTTGAGTGGATATTACTGTCTTTAAGCTTCTGTTTAGAAGATAGTTGCAATAATAACAGATTCTTGACTGCTGATAAAAAAATAGAATAATTAAAAACATGGTTACCACTTAGCCTAAATGTGTCTAAACCCCTTCCTTTCAGACACACACTTGTTTTTAATCTTTTGAAGTGTGGATGGAGAAATAGAGCCTCCTGTGTGCTCATGACTCAGGCACTATGTGACTGTTCAGCTGGGACTACTCATAATTCAACAATTCCCAATTTTCTCTAATGACCCCCCCAGTGCCTTCACACACCACCAACGTCCTCTTCCCTAAAACCCTATTGCATCTCACAGTGAGCTTAGCTCAATAAAGTGCCTGATATGCAATTGGTACTTAATAATTAGGAATTACTACTCTTCTACACCCCACATGGCCATATATATGTGCTGTACATACAAATTCATATATCAAGAGAGGGCTTTCCTGACTTCAAATCTAAAACAGCAGCCTTTCCCCACCCATCATTTTTACTCTCTCCCTTACCTTTCTCCTGATCATGGTGGTGGATATACAGCTATGAATTTTTCAAAACTCAAACACTAGATACCAAAAATTGAATATTACTGTATGCACATTTAAAAATTAATTTACAAAATAAAATTGGAATGGCTATAGCAACATCACATAATAAGAGCAGAAAGCAATGAAATAGAAAACAAAAAAACAATTCATTTAAATTTAAACAAAATCTTTGAAAGATTGAGAAGACTGATAAACCTTTTGCCAGACTGATGAAGGAAAACAAAAAAAAAGAGCACGAACCCAAATTATTGATATCAAGAATGACAAAAGGATCATCACTATAGATCCTACAGACATTAAATGTATAACCTGGAAATACTATGGACAACCTTATACCAAGGAATTTGACAACTTAGATGCAATGGAGAAATTACTGAAAGACTGCCTAAGCTGATAACTACTAAGAGAAACCTGAACAGCCCCATATCTATTAAAGAAACTAAAGTTATGGTAAAAACAAAACCAAAAAACTTTCTAACAAAAAAAATTCCAGGCCCAGGTGACTTCACTGGTGAAATCTGCCAAACATTGGTAGAAGAAATTATACAAATTCTACCCAAGTTCTTCTAAAAATAAAATAGGAGGGACCACTTCCCAACTCATTTAATTATCTCATAATTTTAAGAACATTAAGTGGAGAACGGTGATCTCATTACTTACAAGGCCCCCAAATCAAAGTCATTGTCCAAGAACTCCTCCAGCAGGCTTGTATCCAGAGCTGGGTTCCCCAGAGTGCTATTGGCCCCTTGAGCTGCAAAGACAAACAGAAATCTTGAGGTCCATGAGGACTTCAGAAGAACACCAAATGGCTAAAAATATTGACAAGCTTACAACCTAGAATTTAAGCACCTAAATGGAATAATGCATTTGTTGAGAATGTGGTTTTTCTTCCATTCAAGTATTTTCTTCCAAAATTTCTTTAAATGTCACCCTCCTCCAGCAAGCATTCCCTGCTTGTCCAAGGCTGGTTTAGCACCCCTTTATATGTACATCCATAATGCCACATATTTTCCCTTATAAAGTATTATAATTGCTTGCTTTTTTGTTGTCTCTTACTAAAGTCTTTAAGGGCAGGGACCCTTATTGTATCTTGTATCCACAAACATATGAGACATTATTTTAGGATGGCTGCCATATCCACATATTCATTTTTTTGAGAACTCTCCTCTGAAAATGACAGTCTTCAGCAGTCATATTTGCTTATATATATGGTTATATAGCCATAACCCTGAGAGCCTGACTTGGTTGGGGAGAGAGACACTCCAATCAGGAGAATCAACCCATTGACTATCCAGTGACCAATTCAGTGATTTCTGCCAAGCATGTTATCCAGTAGACTTTAAAGCTGATTGTCGAGATGAAGTCAGACATTAGCTAAGGAAGAGGACTAGCGTGGTAGTCTAAACATTTCTGTCACATTTACTTGCTTGATTTTTTTACCTTACCTGGGGACTGGTTGTTCTGTTTTTCCTCCCATCACATGACAAACTATTATTTACACCCAACAAATATATATATATATATATATATATATTTTTTTTTTTTACATGGGTAGGCTCCAGGAATTGAACCCAGGTCTCTGGCATGGCAGGCGAGAATCATGCCACTGAGCCACTGTTGCACCGCCCTCAACAAATACTTTTTAATTGGTCTGTGTGTTACCTGAAAGCAAGTATTCCCTAAGTTAAAGTGTTTTAAATTCTTCTGGAAGAATTAATACATAAGAATAGCCAGGAAAATGGGGGGGGGGGGGGGGATGGGTAACTGAGAGATGCATGAATAGGTGCAGCAAAGGGACACCAATAAGTCCAGAAATAGGCAATTTAGTTCATGATAAACATATCCTTTGGCATCAGTAAGAAAAGATGGATCACTAAGCAACAATTTGAAGAACAGAAAAATATTTATTGCTTACCACATTGGCATACAATCAAAGAATTAACAAAACCCAGTGTGCCGGCTTGAAGCTATTATGTACCCCAGAAAAGCCATGTTTTAATCCTGAGCCAGTCTTGTGGGAACAGCTGTTTCTTTTAACCCTGATTTGAAAGTGTAGGTTGGAAGCTTTTGATTAGCTTATCTCATGGAGGTGTGGTGTGCCCAATTGTGGGTGTGAACTTTTGATTAGAGAAAGACGTGACTCCACCCACTCCAGGTGGGTCTTGATTAGTTTACTGGAGTCCTTTGAAAGAGGAAACATTTTGGAGAGAGCTGGAGCCGAAAGAGAGAGCAGATGTAGAGGCTTGGAAAACAGTTGCTTCAGAGAAGAGAGACACGGGTCTTTGGAGATGGTTGGAGCCCAGCAGACGTTGCTGTGTGCCTTCCCATGAGATGTTAAGCAAGCCAGAACCTGGAGAGAGATAAGGGAAGCTAAGAGATGAAAGCCAGCCCTGGAGAAGCAAAGTGAGGAACCCCCACAGGAACAGAGGCTGAAAGTAATGGAGCCCAGGAGCAAAGGATCAGCCAGCCACATGCCTTCCCAGCTGACAGAGGTGTTCCAGACCCATCGACCTTTCTTGAATTAAGGTGCCTTTACCTGGATGCCTTAGTTTGGACATTTTCATAAGCTTAGAACTGTAAACTTGTAATTTATTAAATTCCCTTTACAAAAGCTGCTCCATTTCTGGTATATTGCGTCCTGGCAGCTTAACAAACTAATACACTGCTGTTAATGATGAAGGTGGATAAGAGGACCCTCTTATACATTGCTGATGGGAGTATAAATAAAATAACCTCTTTGAAAATGGTTTAGTGTATGTTTCTAAATACCTAAATATGCATAAATAATTTGACAAAAAAATTCTATTTCTTAGACTTCACCCTAAGGAAAGAGTCACATAAATGTAAATAGGATGTCTACACAAAATGATCCTGACAGTGTGATACATAATAATGAAAAATTGAGAATAAATGGCCTTCAATGGAATTGACATACATCCAATGAAATATTATGTAGTCATTAAAAAGTTATATTATAGAGTAGTAGTTATTGACATAGAGAAATTTCCATGACACAAATGAGTGAAAAAAGGTTATAAAATGATATAACTGTATATATATATATATACAGCATGATCCCATTTATGTAAAATTGTACACATGTATCAACACACATCTTTTACCCTCTTTTTCAAATTTTTTCAGATTTTTATATTATTTGAATTTTTTACACTGAGCGCACCATTTTTCTTTTTCAAAAGTCACTTTCATTCCTAAATAGTTATATCTTTCCCTGACTGTAAATTACTTCACCAAACATATGTATACTTGGTTTCCCATCTCAAGTACCTACCTTCCAGAAGATTTCTTAATCCTCTCTCCAAATAGTATGATAATTTTTCTGCAACTTGAAAATGGTGGAAGAAATAAGTAGGTGAATGGGTTGGGGAGACTAGGGTCAATGAATAAGCTAAAGATAAATTACCAAAAGGTGGGGAAAAGAAACAGAATCACAAAATCTCTCTCTATCCTTATATTAGAATCAGCCAAACAATAGGGAAAAAAATCATCGGCAGAAGCTAAACAAGGAAATGAAAACAATCCTAACATACAATCTTCAAAAGCTGGCAGCAAAAGAAAGAAACAGTAGATTGTAGCATGACAGAGAGGCTCCTAATCCAATCCAAAACGCTCATCAGCAATGGAAAAAGTGAGTTGAAAAATTCCCGAATATTCTCATTATTATCTTCCAATCTGGAGAAAAGTAGACTCAGAACTATTCCTTAAAAACAGTCAAGGAGTGGGTGCAAGCTCGCCTGCCATGTGGGAGACCCGGGTTTGATTCCTGGTCCATGCACTTCCCAAAAAACAAACAAACAAACAAAAAATTCAACATATGGTGCTGCAATAATGGGATCACATGAAAAAATAATGAAAGTGACCCCACCATACACTACAAAAAAAAAAAAAAAAAAAAACTAGGTCAAGGAAATCCCCCATTAGAGTAGGAGCCCCTACAGAGCATTGCAGAATCTCAGCATAGCCAGGAAAGATGTTCAATGTTTGTCATGTTCCAGGGTCCTGGGTTGCACTGGGGAACAGAGACTTCGAAAAGTGGGATAAATCCCTACTTGGTGGAATGGTTCCTAGAATACTACTCTGCTAGACTTTGAAGAAAGGATAGGATGAAGATAAGCTGGCCCATATACATTCTTCCATTCAGTCAATAAACATTCATTAAGCACCTACCTTGTGTCAAACACTATACAAGGTGCATGCAGCAGTGAGAATAAAAAGATACGCTCCCCCCTCGGGGGCCTGCATTGTAAGTAGGGGAATAAAGTGGGGGTGGGAGGATATGTATAACATGATGAATGATAAATAAACAGATACTTTCCAGTGGTGCTGAAAATAAAACAGGGTGATATGCTAGTCCGTGGAGGAAGGAACCAGCCATGCAATGATTGGGGGCAGAGTGTGCCAGGCGGAGGGCAAGACTAGTCCAAGAGCCTGGAGGCTGGACTGAGCTTAGCATATTTGAGAAAATATGTCATTGCAGTGTGCTCACATACTAGAGCACAGAGAGCATGGGACACAGGGCAGGAGATGAGGTCAGAGCAGTGGAAGCCTTTGGAAAGTGACATGATAGGCTTTACACTTTAAAAGGTCACTCTGGTTGCCTTGTGGAGAAAGGACCATAAGAGAGAAGGGAAACTAGTTTGAACACCATCATGGTTGTCCAGGGAATCTCCAATTTTGGATTTCTTACTCTGGGTCAAGCACTTTACCCGCATTATTTCATCTAATCATCATAGAAATCTTAAAAGGGGACATTAATATTATCTTTGGTTTACAGATGAGGCAAAGTGATTATTTAGGTGAACGAAGCTTGCACAGGGTCACACAGCTAGAAGTGACCCACCGGGAAGCCCACCCTGGCCTGCTCGGATCCCTGCACATGTCTCACCCTCTCTGTGTTCCTCGCCTCCCCTACAGTGCCAGCCGGCCTGCTCCTGCTACTTCACTGGGCTTTGGACCAGCTGCCTGCTGAGAGTAGCAGATGGATGGAGGGCTCTGTTTAGGTTCCCACTGAAGCCCCTGCTGGTTTGCCATCTGCTTTACACGTTCCCCTCCCTCTCAATTCTCCAGGTAGAAATAGGAGGTAGTACATAGATTCTGAGGTTTGACCGAAATGTGACTTTCTTTACATCACCCACCAGCCCAGCCCCAGCCCCAGGCAGAGGTAGAACACTCCTGCAGATCCCAGAGCCTGCCTCCCTCCTGTGGTACATACAAACCCCTTAATGAACAAGGAGAGAGGTTCCCTGCAGAAGCCAGCTTTCTCTAGGACTCCAAAATCGCATCTGTGCTTTCCAAACCCAAAGGAAATTACTCAAAAAGATAAATCCAAAGTGTCAGATGAAATTGTTTTCGGGAGGTTTTACACACAGAGGGCAACTCTCAAAAGACTCTTAAAATAAATCTTATGCTTTTAAAAATAATCACTTGGCTCTAAAGGTTTTAAACACTTGTTTATAGCAACTCAGCCTGCAAAGAGAGTATCTTTGGGCATCCCGTTCCCTGTCGAGTAGGCTCAGTTTCAACCCTTGAATCCATCACTTTTCTACATTTACTTTTTGGTGGCTGGAAAAAGCTGTCACAGTCCTCCTCACAAAATGAGGGGATGATAAGGGGTAAAATAAGTTGGGTAGATGAGAATACTAGTAGCCAATGAATGGTTGAGGTAAGGAGTATGGGACGTATAAGTTTTTTCTTTTTTCTTTTTATTCCTTTGTCTGGAGTGATACAAATGTTCTAAAAAATGATGATGGTGATGAACACATTACTATGTGATGATATTGTGAGCTATTGATTGTACACCATGTACGGACTATATGTACGTGAAGATTTGTCAATAAAAAAAAATTTTTTTAAAGGAGGGGCTGCCCGGGGCTCCTGAGAGTGCCAGAGACGCTGCCCCCTTTATTGATCTTCTAAAGCACACCGCTTTCTTACCTGAGCCCTCTTCCTTGCCCTCTAGGCAGTGATGACTGCAGGATGGTAACCTGCCCACTGCCCGTGGACTTAGGAAGACCAGAATAAAGGTCATGGTTAGGAAGGCCAGTCCTAGAGAGTATGTTAGACAAATCCAAGTCGTAGCCACAGGGCCTACTTAATAAACCCGCAAATCCCACTGTTTCCGGAAACAGCGCTTCTAAAAGTGGGTGAACAGGGTGAGCGTAATAAGCAAGGACGTCCTGTCGTTACTCCTGCCCCCTCGCCCACTGCCCAGCCACCACCCGCAGTCCTACGTGAAGACCCTTTCTTGTTTCTCTCTGACAGGCTTCCTACTCATATCACTTTCCTGATGTCCCCTTCTCACTTTATCTACCTTTTTGCCCTTTGTCAACAATGATATCCAGTGGATTCAGACCTCAGGGAAGATGGCAAAAATTGTCTGTTGCAGCAACTCTAGTTTTTTCAAGGATTCTAAAAATTAACCACAAGGATGCCCCAAATCATTGTGGTTTGGCAAGTTCCCTCTGATATTGCCAGTATTCATGAGAAACTGAAGTGTAAATGTCAATGGTTATTCTAAAGAAGAAGTGGAGAACAGGAAGAAAAGAAGAGGAGGAAAGGAGGAAAAACAAATACCATTACCTTTCTCATTTATTAAAGATAGCTTTGTCTTGAAAATCCATTGAAAATGAAACTGGATCTGAAATCCAGTGTGGGCATTTAAAAACACACCAGAGCAGACTTAGAGGAGTAAAGACGCTGTTTTCCCAGACATATTTTCAATTATCAATGGATTAGTTCTTTGACTTATTTATTCACAAATTTTACATAGTGTCTGTGGTAGTTAGATTCAGGTGTCAACTTGACCAGGTGAAGGCACCTAGTTCTGTGGCTGCAGACATGAGCCAATGGTACGTGAACCTCATCTGTTGCTCATTACATCTGCAGTTGGCTAAGAGGCGTGCCTGCTGTAATGAATGATGTTTCATTTAACTGGCTGGTGCTTAAATGAGAGAGCTCAATGTAGCACAGTCCAAGCAGCTCAGCATACCTCATCTCAGCACTCGCAACTCAGCTCAGGCCTTTGGAGATGCAGAAAGAAATCACCCCGAGGAAAGTTGTTGGAACCCAGAGGCCTGGAGAGAAGGCCAGCAGAGATCACCCTGTGCCTTCCCACATAAGAAAGAACCTCAGTTGAAAGTTAGTTGTCTTTCCTCCGAAGAACTAACTAAACAAATCCCATTTTATTAAAAGCCAATCTGTCTCTGGTGTGTTGCATTCTGGCAGCTAGCAAACTAGAACAGTGTCCATATGTGTCCAGGAATAAAAATCAGAGATGAGCTCACAGTCCAGGGTGGTCAAGAAGTATCAGTTACAGGGTGTGTTATCATGAATGTGAGCTTGTATACATGGACCCTTTCAAACTGGCCAGCTGGGGTGGGCCAAGGATTTTTGGCAGGATTTTTAGCTTGAGAGGAATTTTTGAGAATAAGAGAGTTTCATTAGGTGAAGGGGGGCAATAAAAACATTCTACGAAGAGAAAAGAGCATTTACAAAGAAATTCAAGTAATCAGCAGCAGGACTCTGGAAATACATCTGTAGCATGGCCAGAGGAGGAAGCAGGAGAAGAGATGGCAGAGACAGAGCAACTGCCCTTCACCATCCCACCACAAACTATATGATCTTTTATTTCAACCTCTGCACCAATTACTTGTTGTGTGTTTGTCTCTCTCTACTCAACTCTAAGCCCCTTTAGGGAAGGAATTGCCTCTTATTGTACAAATCCTAAGCACCAAGAACAGGGCCTGAAACATAGTAGTTATTCAATAAATATTGTAGTTTTTGGATGAGCAGAAAGCTTTGAATGAATGAATGTAACCACAAATGGTGGAAGATATACATACAAAGGCTGGCAGATACCAAGTCATGGAGATTCCTTGGTGCTGAGATAAGGATTTTACCTTAAAAGTTATGGAGTCACTGAAAGAAATTAAGCAAAAGAGTGACACAAACAGGTATTTATTTTTGAAAGGCTATTCTGCCTACAGTTAGGAAACTGGACTGCAACCAGACAAGACCAGAGCAAAAAGACTAGTCAAGGTCACTGCTGACATCAGCTTTCCCACATTAAATTGCCTGATATACAATCAGTGGGCATCTGCTATGGATTAGGCACAGTGCCAAGTGCTAGAGACACAAGGACAAATGAGCCTTAGCAGTTAAGGGTCCTGGTTCCACAGTCAGGCCTAAGTTCAAATTCTGGCTGAGATACTTCCCAGCTATGAAATCTTGAACAAATTATCTAGCCTCTCTGTGCCTCCTTATCATAAAATGAGAATAAGAGCTTCTACCTTATAGAGTTGATGGGAAGATTAAATGAGAAAATGCATATAAAGTGCCTAGCATAGTTCCTAACTCAATAAGTGCTACCCTTTGTCATCACCGTCACTATCTGTACTCAAGAAGTTCACAGACCAGTGATAAGACCAATAGAGAAATACACCATAGCAAAGCAAAGCAATGCAATAGAAATGTGCACCGGACATCACAGTTACCTAAACAAGTCAGCAGGAGCAAAGCAGTGCCAGGAAGAGCTTTCAAGGTAAATGAGTGTAAATGAAGCCAGAACTCGGATCAGTCCTGTGATTGATTATAATCTGACCCAGGGCTGTGGAGGTGGGGCTGAAGCAGTGGTCATCAGGAGCCAGCTGCAGGGCCTGTGATGGCCAATTTCCACGTCTCCTCCCAAATCTGTATTTAATGGCATCTCACTGGTAGCTTGAAATAGGCACAGAAATTGGCACACACTACAAATCAGGACTCCCCCACACCCATACCCACCTCCCCGCCCAAGAGTTGGTTGTTAAATATTTACCAACACACTACCGGATTTGAGTGATATTTAGGAGAAGAGTGTGTTTGTCTTTGATACTTATTGGAAGGATCTAGATGATTCCCAATCCCTGTTTTAGTGGCTGTTTGGGTGGTTGTGCAGATGCCCTGGTAGAGAAAATATCAGCGAGCTGAGTGAGGGGCCTGGGGCAGGGATCGGGACTTCCTCTGCTCGCGGCCATCTCCTGTCCATCCTGCTGTGCACTCCAGGAGACTGGAGTTAGCAGAATACTACCCTTAAGAAAAGCTCCACCTAATAGTCTGGAATCCTGGGAGTCTTCCTGGTCCTCCTTGCACAGGTAGTCCCACACTGATCCAGGAATAATGTAATCTGCCCTTTCAGGCAGAATTAACATGAGCAGGCAGGCCATGGTGGCTCAGTGTCAGAGTTCTCACCTGCCATGCCAGAGACCCGGGTTCTATTCCCGGTACCTGCCCGTGCAAAAAAAAAAAAGGAATTAATATGAGCCATTGTTGGAAATAGTGGCCAAATCAGAAGACTTGTCTGTGGACTTTAACATGATATGAATCACCTGAAATTGATGTGCCTGATAATCTGAGAGATAAAATAAAAGTTAACCTTTATTCCACTTGAGTAAATAAATAGTGGCAAGCACATTTTGTAACAGGATGGTGACACCCACATGGGTTTTCTAGAACTGTCACAGACTCAGAACTCTAAATGGATTGATAAAACGTGGCTGCTGGACTCTGGGAAAGGCAGAAGACTTCAAGGAGCTTCCGTGTGTCCCCTGAGAAGTGGCCACGCAGATGCAGAAACACGTCATTTCCGTTCCTGTTTTGCTGTCTCACTGGCAGATCAGGGGATTATCAATGGAAATGTGCATCTTGATTTCAACTAGACACTTGACAAAATTGCTAATTAGTCATTTGGCATTCAAGAAATATTTAATAGGTGCTGTGTGCTATACACTGGGGATATGACAATGACCAACACACAGCCTGCCCTCAAGGTAGGGGAGGGGAACCCAGACAAGGACTCGGCAGGGAGAATATAGTGTGATAACATCAGGGTCCTAGGAGGTACAGAGGTGAGGCTTCTAATCCAATGGGGGTGGGGGGAAAGTTTATTATATTTTAGCTAAGATGGAGAAAGATAGAGGGAATTGCATTAGACTTAGGCAAAACTGTACCTGGAAGAACAACTATACTCCAAAATGCTAACCTAGAGAAATTTCTGAAGTTCAGTATAAAACGACTCTGCTCTCATTCTTCTCAACCATGTTATTTGTGGTTTGTATGAATTTGTGTGAATATGGAGGGTGTTTGGCATGTGATAAATGTGTATTCTCTTATTTCTTTTCTGCTCCCCACCCACCCTCCAGACACAGGGCTCAGAACAATGAGTCAATTACTGAGGTCAGGGCAGATCAATTTCATCAAAACAGGATGTTAAAAAACTCACACAATACATACAGTTAGGAATTTTCTTTGCCCTAGAGTTTCCACTAGCGGTCCATAGGGGGAAAAGGGAATTATTTAATAAATGGTTTTGGTGAAGGGCATTGGTTTCGTTGTAACGCTCATTGAAAAATTGTTTAAAGCATCAACAAAATAGAAACAAACAAATGTTCCTTTTTAGGAACTGATGAATGGATTATAGCTTACTATTCATAAAAAGAGGTACCAGATAGTTCTTTTGAAAGTGAAGTAGAGCTGCATGTGCTAGAATACAAACATCTTTAGACTACACTATTACATAGAAAAAGGAAGGCACAGAATATTATGTATAATATATCCTCTTATTAAACATGCATGTGTGTATTCTGCAATACCTATGATTATGTATATAGTGATATTCACATATACATACGTATATATATATATATATATATATATATATATATATATAATCTATGTATAATTTCTCCCTCCTTTTCATCAAAGGAATTGCAAGAAAGAAAAATAGGGTGTTAAATGAAGGCCTAGAAAAGGAAGCTAGAAAAAGTAGAAACTTGCTGGCTGTATTCCAGATGGGTGGGTGGTAGATGGTTGGACTCTCATATGCTGGCTGGGGGCGAGCATATGAGAGATTACACAGTGGCTAGGTATAAATGAGGAAGAGGAGGTTTGAAGGAAGGTGTTTTCCCCAAATACTTAAGCAAAGCTTAATATTTTTCTGATGTCCAGCACTAGAATATGGATGCCAATAAGCCATGTATGTCTTTATCTGCTTTTCCCTTGGGAGAGGCAGAGTGGTATGGAGATTGAAAGAGCACTGGACTTGGACTAGAAGACTAGAGTTTTGCCACCAATCATGCCACCTAATATAATTTTAGACAAATTGCTCAACTTGAGGCTCAGTTTTTTCTTCTGTAAAATGTCGTCTTCTCAGCGGTCTGTTGAGAGGCTGTGGTAGGCTGAAAAATGTCCCCCTCCCCGAGATAACCACAACAATCCCCTGAGATTTGTGAATGCTGTCTTATGATGGTTCATGTGTCAACTTGACCTGATTATGGTATCAGGTTGTTTGGTCATCAAGCACTGGCCTGATTGTTACTGTGAGGATATTTTGTGGACTTAAATCATCAGTAAGCTGATTGCCTCTATGGCGGATTACCTCAACAATCAACTGAGGAGATTGCCTTCAACAGTGAGAGAAGTCTCATCCAGTCAGTTGAAGGCTTTAAAAAGAGGAGTGATGATTTCAGCAGTCAGAAAGAAGAGTTTTCATTTCTACTTCAACCAGCCACCTTTTCCATCTTCAAAGCCTACACTGGAGTTCTCAACTTGCAACCTGCCCTATGGAATTCAAATTTGCCAGTCACCATGGTCATGTGGGACAATTTCTATAATAAATCTCATAATATTTACATACACACACACACACACACACACACACACACACACACACACACACACACACACACACATCTCTTTGGTTCTGTTTCTCTGGAGAATCCTGACTAAAACAGATAGTAAAAGACCTACCTAGGTTAAGGCTCTTGAAAAGAGGAGCTCATCCTGGATCATTCCAGTAGCCCTAAATGCCATCATGTGTGTCCTTAAAAGAGAGGCAAAGGGAGATTTGATACAGAAACACACAGAGGTGAAGGCAATGTGAAGATGGAGCAGAGAGTGAAGGGACACAACTACTTCACCAAAGAATGCTATAAGGTATGCTGGCAGTCCCCGAAAGGTAGAAGGGACAAAGAACGGATTCACCCCCAGAGCCTTCAGAGGGAGCACAACCCTGCCAACATCTTGATTTCAGACTTCTGGCCTCCAGAACTGTGAAGGAATACAATTACTGATGTTCTAAGCTACTGAACTTGTAGTAATTTGTTTCAGAAATCCTAGGAATCTAGTACTGGGACCAATAAGTTAAACTCTATATGGAAGCATAATACAAATAGAAGAGTGAGAAGAAAACCTTGAGGATGAATTTAGGAAAAGAATGGCAAAATATGAAAATGCAAAAATTGGAAAACATGTGTGGCTCTTTTCCCCCAATATTTTGATAAAAAAAAAAATAAAAACAGCAAAGGAGGAGAACAACGTCCTGAGCTTGTTTCTCCACTCTTACTTCCTCACCACCATTAAAGGTCTTTTCCAATTTTCACACAGAAAACTGATCCTCCTAGGGTAGAGATTTGTGTCTTTGTCTTTGGCCCCATGAAGAGTAAAATAAATTTAAAAAAGAGGAAAATGGTAGTTCTTCAAATGCTTCTTAAGGCACGACACTGCTCGAGATGCATGGATAATAGATTTGTACTTGTTCCTCTTCTGATCACCTGGGATTAGCCTAGTGAAGCTAACAGCTAGACCTTATATTCAGGTGCAAAAAAAAAAAATCATCGCAAAAGACATTTAATCTCAGCAGAACAGCCTGACTAGATGTTACTTTGAAAAATTTAGAAAGGATATTTTATAGGTGTCCTTCCTGCCTCTTTCTGCTGAGGTTCTTCATAAGAAATTAAATAGTAATAGACTGTTTCCATTCTTTTTGAATATCCAAACCTTTCCTTACTGACTATCCAGGAACAAAAACAAAAAAATAATTACAAGCTTTGATAGCTCCTAAGGAAGTAGAAAGTTCAGTTTTAGTTAGGAACCTAGAAGCCAGCTTCCTCAAACTCTGCCAATGTTTGATTAAATGACCTATTTGATGTCAGTGATATCGAGGTCAGCAGATAATACTGCCTAGTATATATTTGACACCACCCCAACCTTTCCCACAAGATAATCAACAGATAAAAGAACTAGTACTTTTAGAGAGGGAGAGTAACAGGACATGGTCAAAATCAAAAATATATATATCTCCTTAAAATGCATTTACATCTCCTAACTTCAGAACTTCTTACCTGTTTCCTATATAATTAGCACAGAGTGCTTTACACTATTCAAGAAGAGGACAGTAATAACAATATAATCTTTTCAGTTTTGAGCTTATCCCCAAACAAGGACTGCCCACTAAACCTTGGAAATACAGTTTTAAAGTTGTACTCTTCTGCTTTTTCTGAAAAATGTTCATTTCAAGACCAACATGGAAAAGCTGAACCTTTTGCAATGGAAGGAAATTCTCAGTACTTTGTCCTTTGTTGCTTGGCAACTAAGGACTATAAATGGCTTTTATGATTATAAAGGCTCTGGAATTAACATGAACATGTAAAAGTTGTTATAACTTCCCAAGAGAAGAGCATTTCTTTGAGAAAGGAAATGTATGGATATATGTAGGTAGCTTGTACTCATTCATGTTTTAAAATAGTGAAGCAATCAATGTGGTTTCTTTCATCCTTGTAAACATTCTAATAAAAATCAATAATAACTACCATTTATTAAGCATTTCATAATTTAATCCTCATATCTAAGAAGTAGATATTATTGTCCCTATCTTGCAGGAAACTGAAACCTTAAAATATTAAGTAATTTCCGAAGGTCACATGGTTAAGTGAAAGAACCAGGCTTCAAACCCAGGTCTGTTTGAATCAAGACCTATACCCTTAACCAGCACACCATAGAGATTCCTAGGAAGTATGTTTCTCAGCTCCTAATATTTGAAGACAATAACAGCTTCAACTCCATAGGAATGACACTATTTTAATATCTTGTCATATGATGTTTTCCTTAAGACACATTAATTCCTAATGCTATATATGACATTTGTTTCTTATGTGCTAATACCAGAGCATCAAATATCAGTTTCTATCTTGCAGGACTTTTTGTCCCATTGGACATTTTGTCCTACTATACTTCTGAGCAAACCTGGCTGCCTAAATTCTCTCCGTAGGTCTTTGCTATGTACCGAGCAGTATTACAGACCAGGGCTGGTGTTCTTATTTCTTTGCATTCCTCTTTGTGGCTTTGTCTTTTGAATTTCTGTAACTGCCTACTTTAGGAACATAACCGTTGCCCTGAGCCGCTAACGCCTCATCTCATGGTGCTGGAGCTGAGCTTTGCCAAATAAAAATGCCAAATGGCACTGAAGTACCAATCGCTCACTCTCTGGAATAATTTTATCTACAGAGTGGAATTGCATGCTAGTTGTTGAAAAGAAAGCCCTGGTTATTCTAACAGGAATTGTAAGTTCCACAACTACTTCTACAGACGTACATTTGCTACTGGTCCAGAAGACAATGTGCCCAGGAGTTAGGAATGAAGACCTTAAGAGTCAGCCAGACTTTGGTTCAAATCCAAGTTCTGTTAGTTTTAGCTGTGTACCCTTGGGCAAGGTACATAACTTCTCTAAATCTCCTTCCTCATCAGTAAAATGGTGATAACATTATTTACCAGTTCACTTTGTTGTACAGATTAAGAATTAATACAGCTAAGTGTCTTAGTACTGTCTAGCATAAAGTCAAGCATTCATTAAATGGCAGTGGTTTTCTTAATCAGAGGCTATTTCAGGTCTCTTTTATAAGTATAAAATTTTCCTTAATGGTGGAATACTACTAATAATACTTTCTTGGAAAACAACTATATATCAAGTGCTATGCAAAGTAGTTTACATATATTGTCTTGTTTAATTTTCACTCCTTCCTTCCCTATGAAGTATGTATTACCCCCGCTTTCTGGATGAAAAAACTGTCTAGGGAGGCCTGGTCTTTTGCCAAGGCAGCATCTTAAGTATGAAGCAGAAGTGGGGTTTGAACCCCAGAAATCGGGGTAAAAAACTTGTGCTTTAACCAGTGTCAGTCATCACCACATTGGCAGACTGAAGTTGGGAACACACACAATCATGGCTGATTTGTGTTATTTATAACAGTGCCATGACCCCAATTCCCATTGCTGATGTGGGTGGTCTTTTACATGCAGCCTCAGAAAGGAATGAATGCTGTGATCTGACTACCCCCAAGATTATTTCCACACCCCAAGTCTGTTACCTTAACTGTGTCCTAGTTCCTGGACATCTATTTTTTTCTCACGACTACAGCTTCCATCCCTCTGCTTGACTCCTAAGATCTCCTAGTGGATTCCAAGTACTGATCTTCATTCTCAACTCATGAGCCAGTTTGAGTTGAACCTCTCACCTACGGACTTTGGGTTTGGATTTCTCCAACTCCAGCTAGCATCTCTGCCATGTTTTGTGCTGAGCATCACACCACCTCCATTACCTGCCTGCCAGTAAATGGACCCTTTTAAGTGAAACTAGAGTTACCATGCCAGAAGTTTGCCACTATTGGCAACACATCTGGCAGTAAGCTATATATAACACATCGATGAGGAACTGGGACTTCCTCTCCAGAGTTGATTCTGATATGCAAATCATTTTAAAGTAAAGGAGCATTACTAACTGAACTACTTCGTATAATGCAATAAAGGCCCCAGCCTTTCCACATGAAGTTGTGATCAAGAATCTCATTCATTTAACTCATATTTAACAAATATTTTTTGACTAGCCACTACACACCAGACACTGAGCCTGCAAAACTGGTGAGGTGAGAGGACCAGTCTTCACCTGGTCTTCTGTGACAGACAGACATATAAATATATAAATTAAACTTTGATGTGATGGGTGCTATTGCAGTTTGGATAAAATGCTGGAGAAGCATGGAGAATTTATCTTCTACTTCTGCCCAGGGAATTTGGAGATTAAAGAGTAGGAAAGAGCATTCCAGACAGAGGCAGCTTTGTGTTATGAAAGGACATGCTGAATTTAAGAAACTAGGAAATCTCAGGGCAGCTGGCATGCAGTTAATAATAATATCAATATTGATAACAACAATAACAATAAAGACATACTAATACAGGTACTGTTTTAAAGCTCCTGCATCATTTAACACATTAATACAGGTGCTGTTTTAAAGCTCATGGATCATTTAACACCACAAGAACCCTATTAAGTAGGCATTTGTCTTATCCCAATTATATAGACACAGAACTGAGGCACAGAGAAGTAATTCTTGCCCCTAGCAAGGCGCAGAGGCAAAATTAGAATTCATGCTCTTGACTACTACACCAAACTACCTATCAGAGATTGTGAGAACGGGTGAATCTCTGGAGATAGTGCTGGCTAGAATGTTACATTAAGATGGTTATGCCAAGCTCAGACAACGGAGATTCAACAGTAACTTTTAGGCAATGTTATTTGAATGAGTCAACAGTAATGCTGAAAATGACCAGCAAGGGGAAAAAAATTAAAGTCTCTTACAAGAGTTGAAGATGATTGTATAAAGATATAACATTTACAATGTGATTGTGTAATTGTGAAAACCTTCTGTCTGATGCTCCTTACATCCAGGGTATGGACAGATCAGTAAAAAATATGGATAAAAACAAATAAGTAAATAATGGGGGAGAAAAGGGTAAAATAAATTAGGTAGATGGAAACACTAATAGTCAATGAAAGGGAGGGTAAGGGGTATGGCATGTACGAGTTTTTTCTTTTTTCTTTTTATTTCTTTTTCTGGAGTGATGCAAATGTTCTTAAAAAATGATCATGCTAATGAATACACAACTATGTGATGATATTGTGAGTCATTGATTGTCCACCATGTACAGAAAGTATGTGTGAAGGTTTTTCTCAATTAAAAAAAAGTTAAAAAAAAAAAAAAAAAACCAGAGAGGCTGAGTGAGAACCAGAAAAGAAAAAGTTCGATGAAAGCAAATAAGAGGTTCCTATGAATAAAATTTTAAAAAATGGGTGATGGTGACAAATTCCAGAGAGAACTCCAGGAGGATAAGGGCTAAAGATCTTTAATGAGATCTAACAATTAGGAGCAATTTCAGGTTAAGTGGGGATAGAAGCCAGACTCAAGTGGGTTGAAAAGTGAAAGGGAAATGAGGAAAGAAAAGAGTAGATATTTCAGAGTCTGTTGATGGATGGGGAAGAGAACGATAGCCCAGTATTTGGAAGGAGCAGTAGAGTTGAGGGACGAGATATTGAATCTTCTTGCTGACCTACTGTTACCTTGATTTCCATGTTTCTCTCCCCTTTCTCCTGTATTGACTTTTTACACAAATGTTTAAGGCAGCCTTTAATAGAAACTATTCTCAAACTTTTTGAAAGCAAGTGAGGCATTAAATGACCAATAAATATTGACCCACAGCCAAGGGGTTCCTCCTATCAGACTAGGCACCAACTGGATCCCTGGAAGTATCTCTTCAAAGGCCTCTAGCAATAGGTTTTCAGCAACAGCCCCAGGAGAAAGAAGGAAACCTAGAGCAAAGGAAATCATCACCTTTTCCTGGTCAGCTCAACTCTTCAGGGGGAAGCCACATGTTTTTCTACACCTACCAGTGAAATTGAGATCAGATGTTTACAAATTCACCCCTTTTTTAAGTTAAACTTTTGTTCGGTATAAATGTTTACTTACACTATTCCTTGCAACACAGAGTGTAAACATGAACCAGTGATTTTTGATCACTGCTAATCATCATACAGTACATCTCCCTTTCCCATATCTTACCACCATTTTGAGTAGAACCTATAAGTTTCTAGATTCTTTGATAGATGAAACTTGGCCCATCCAGAATCTCCCCCCTCATTCAGAATACAACCTCCCTCAAGGTGGCTGCTCTAGGCTCTGGATCCTCCAGGAGGACAGGAAAGAAGAGCAGCCAATATCTTGCCATTAGAGGAGTGATTTATAACCCCCTCCAGGTCATGGACCTCACTGAGAATCTGTTGAAAACTATGGAGTCTTCCTCTAACGTGGGAACATACCCAAATACATATTTTCTACCAAATTTCAGAAGGTTCAAGAATGCCCCACCAGATTTTTACCCCAGGTTAATTACGCTTGGGTTAGAATAAGTTTTTCTGGACCAAAAAATACAAAATAATATCAGGCACCAGTGATGGTGAGAACCTGCATATCAATATTTTAAAACCTCTTAGCTGATAATTTGGCAACTCTTACCAAAGGACTAAAATATTTTTTAAAATATCATGAGCCAACAGTTCCATTTTGGGGAAATTCATGCCAAGTAAATAATAAAGGGTTTGGGTAAAAAAATAAATTTTGTAATAGGCAAAAATTTGGAACCAACATAAATGTCCTTCAAAAGGAAATGGTTCAAATACGGAACATTTTAAATAGAGGTTATTTTCTATCCTACATGTTTTTCAGGGTCTGAAGATGGGAAAGGCATTTTCCTTACTTTTAATTGCTATTCCTAGACCAGTTTTCTTCCTCCCTTCTTTATAAGCCTCCGTTTACTTGAGGCATATGCCAAACAACTATGTCCCCTCCTTATAGTCTGCCTCTTGGTCCCAAGCACTCCAGCATCTCTCCCTCTCTCCAACATTGCTCTTGCCATATTGCTGGTTACTTCAGCATTCACCCAAGAGTACCTTAATATCTTAGGTTCTTAAATTCCTCACCTCCAAAAATCTTTTCATCACTTCACCTAGCCCCATCCTCTTATGATCCATTCCTAGATTTTGGCCTCACCAGTAACTATACCACCCTCTAAAACTTTGGTTTCAAAGCCATAAAAAAATATACAAAGAAGAGTGGATGTGTTCCAATATCTCAAAAAAAACAGGCTGTGAGCTACATTTGGCCCATGGAACATAGTTTGTCAACCTCTTTTGTAGACTAATAATCACTGATAAGAAGAGATGTTTACTCTATGGTCAGTGAAAAAGTCTATTATTAAATAATATAGTAAAAATCCCATTTTGGTTTACAAAAACTTGCAGGATTGACACTGTGTGTGGTAGTTGGCATGGAATAGTGAGCTTACAAGCAATAACTATATTCTTCTTTTAGGTTATCCATGTTTCCCAACATTGGGTATATATTGGATTTTTACCAAGCAAAAAGTGGTTAATTTTAAATGACTAGATTGGATTGTAATTCTATAGCTTCTAAAACATTGTACAGTCTTCCATAAGCCCAGTTCTGACTCCAAAGTTGACAAGATGACAGCACTAGTCACTCCAAAGAAGGCGACTGGACCTTCCCTTCAGGAGGGTTTGTTTGGGTGGTTTTGATCCCAGGACTCCATAGAAATGGTGATAACCCTGGAAATTTTCAAATTCAGAATGTGTGCAGGTCACCAAGGTCAGCACTGATCTCATTACAGCATGTTTAAAATTCCAACTAAATTGTCTTTACCTTGTATATATTAGCATGAAAGAAGAAAAGAAATTTCTTCTCAGTGGTCCCAAGCCAACAGTTTCTGTTCTGCATGCTTTTTCCCAAGGCAGAAAAGTTTCTAACCACCTACTAACATCAGATAGCAATATTCAGATAAGCCTAAATTGCTTGCATGAGTTGGCTCATTCTTCTTGTCCCTTGCATATTCTTGCTCTCAGACTCCTGAAAAGTCCGTGCTGTTTCCAGACAGAAGCAGATACTGCTTCAGATAGACAAGGCATACCCCTGCTCTGTGGTATAAGATGTTAGGAAGGGATGTTAGGAAGCAGCCTGATGCCCATAGAGATTAGCCAAATTGACTCTTGGAGGAGGTGACCCTTTTGACTCATTTGATCAAAACAGCTTTGTGTTCTGTAGAAGCACTTAAAATATAAGGCTCTATAAAACTGAAAGGTGGCATCAGATCATTTGCCATTTGAACTTTCTGTGCAAGCTCAGGTTTCATGGGACAGAGAGTGAAGATGTGGGTTATCTGAGAGGGTGAGAAAGTGGTGGTTCCATACTGAAAGATAGAGAATTGAGAAATTGACTTGAGGTCAAAGGTCATCCATATCACAGTCTTGCCCAGCTCCAGCCTCCAACATGATACTCAGTTGTTAGGAGCTTCTAGTTCTTCTCACAGGAATTCAGAAACACGAGCCAATTAGAGGTGGTTTCTTATTTTTGGAAAAAATAACATATGGGGACTATTTAAGATATCTTTCACTGTACTTCTGGTAATAATGGAATCTGAGGCATTCCACCAACTGGCAACACTTTATCACACTGCCTCTGTCCGTTTTATTCACTTAACAGCTCTACCCTTAGGCAAGTTTTCCTTCTTAAATTTGAACTTGCAGAATGCCCCAAACCCAGTTGCCACTCAATATATGGAATAGTTTTTGAACTGTTCTTTTATTCACTTATTCTATAAATATTTATTGGTTGCCTATTAGATGCTGACACCACAGAGGCTCTTTTCCCAAGTTACATTTCTCTTTTATTCAACAATTCTGTGTAACCTCCCTTGAATCTGCTTTAGAATAATCCCATCTAGGTTAGGCATCTCAGCCACTGCTTTTCTGCTCCAGAGCTTCAAATGCATTTCCCTGAGCACTTGGCACCTCTATGTATTCCTGTGCAGCTGGTGGATGGCACATGTATTTGACTTCCCTGAGTCTTTAACTCCCTCTTAGATATAGCCACCTGTGTTGTCTTAGGACACCACTATCTCACACAGCATGCACTGTTAATGGAGCTCACTCCTCCGAAAAGGGGGATGGTTGGTGAGTGAGGAGGGGTGGGTGAAAGCCTATGACTCCAGGCTCTTTCAAAGGAATTTAATCTTAAACAGAGAACCAGGGGCAGAAAAATGGTTGAAGCTTGCTAGTCTTGACAGCAGCTTCCTGAATGACTATTCCTTCTCCTAGATCTCAGGAGATGTTCCTGCCCTTCAAAGACATTTGGTTCCATGAGCTGCCTCCACAGATTTCGGTAATTGAGCCAGAGTTTCAGTCTGCCAGTTTTCCTCTTGTGCTTTTACTGTGATCAACACTTAGTACTTAGTTTTTCCTATTCTGCTAAATCATGGAAGGAATTTTCTCTTTTGCTTTCATGATAAGCCCACAAGTGTTTGAGTTTCTAATACAGTGGTTCTCAAGATGCAAATTCTTGAGCCTCATTGCAGGTCTAAGGAATTAGAAACTGGGTGTAAAGCTATCAGGTGATTCTGATGCATGCCTAAGTTTGAGAATGCCTTTTCTTATGTTTACAAGCGTCCTGCCTGTATAAAGTCAAGGGTCCTTTGGTGTTATGCTGGATAAATATTCTTAACTCTTTAGCTGCATGATGATCATATTTGTATGCTAATATAAGTTTTATTTAAGGCTATTTTTCTCTATTAAAATCTTTGAGATAACTGAACAGTACCCTCTGGCAGGCTTCTCCAAAACTGTTTCTCTAATGGTCACTGTGGTTGGACACCTCTAACACAGCCCCCAGTGACCCTAGCCTCCTGGTATACATGCCCTTGTGAAATCCTCTCCCCTTGATGTGGCTGGACTTACTGACCTGCTTCTGATGACTAAAACATGGCACAGGTTAAGGGAATGCACTTCCAGTATCAGGTAATAAAAAGTTATTTTAAAAAACTTTCACTTGCTTGTTTTCTCAGGGATGCCAGCTCCATGTTGTGAGCTGCCGTATAAAGAGACCCACAGGACTGACCCATAGTCAGAGAGGAACGGGAGCTCTCAGCCCAACAGCCTGTAAGAAATTGAGTCATGAGAACAACCACATGAATAAACTTGGAAGTGGACCCTACCCTTATTGAGCTTTCAGATGAGACATCAGCCCTGGGAAGCATTTTGACCACAGGCCCACAAGAGGCCTTGACTCTGCTAAGCTGCACCTGGATTCCTGACCCACAGACACTATGAGATAATAAATGCTTGCTGACTTAAGCCACCAAGTTTGAGGGTACTTCACAGCTAGTATAGCCATCAATGCAGAGAAACTATGGCTTGAGTCTTAAAATCATTTGGACAGTACTGGGAATCCTTTGTGACCATGAGCCTTCACTATGTGACACATAATGGCAAAGGGCAAACGTCCAAAAGCAGCTAGAAACATCAGGACATTACAGAGGAGGAGCTATAAATAGCTTCTCACCAATTCAAGAAGTTCCTCGTTACAGGTTGAATATAATGACCAGTAACAATACTGCTTTCAAATCAGCCTTAGACAACATTATTCTGAAAGGCTTGGTGATAAAGGATGAGTCTTCTGATATCAAGGTAGTCTAAAAGATACATATAGGGAAAAAAGATTTAGACTTTAAGGTCACAGCTGCCAAAGATAAGCTGTAAATGGAGATATGATTTATTATACCTTATTTTCTTATTCCTTTTTATCCAGAGGACTTTTGAAAGAATTAAATAAAATAATGAATGCAAACAATATATAGCACAGTCCTTGGCACATGGTAAATGCTCAGTAAATGTTATTATTAATTTGGTTCAAACTTAAGCTGAAATTTACAAAGTATTCTAAGTTGACCAATTGAAAGCGTCAAAGGATATTTATTAAAAAAAAGAAAGAAAGTTAAAATGATGAATCTTATACAGATTTAAAATTAACATGTGTCAAAGATTTTAACAGCTTAGTTAATAAAGGAACTAGTAAGCTGTTAAAATAAGTTTAAAGGAGAATTTAAAGAGCAGACATATATAGGACATGAAATGAATTTACAAATAGATGCAAAACTGGCTTTTTTGGAACAGCTGATCCCCTCAATAATATAATTCACTTTCATGTCTATAGATTTGAATCATTTGCATTGACATAAATTATCTAAAATATATGGAGTTTTAAAATAACTCAAAGTCATCGAAAGTACAAACTCCATAGAATAAGATCTCCTAGAATGGTGTGATCTAGGCATAGTTTTCCACTGAAGACACCTAATAATCTTTTTAATCAGTGAGAAAGGTTTTACAATTTTTCTTGACGTAATGATTTTTTTATAGGCTTTTTTTTTTTTTTTTTTTGGCATGGACAGGTACCAGGAACCGAATGTGATCTTTTTTTAAATATTTTTATTGACAAATCTTCACACACATACAGTTCATAAATGGCATACAATCAATGGCTCACAATATCATCACATAATTATGTATTCGCCACCATGATCATTTTTAGAACATTTGCATCACTCCATAAAAAGAAAAAAGTCACATATCCCATATCCTTTACCCCTCCCTCTCATTGACCACTAATATTTCCATCTACCCAATTTATTTTACCCCTTATCCCCCTAATATTTATTTATTATCCATATTTTTTTACTCATCTATCCATTCCCTGGATAATAGGAGCATCTGAACCAAGGTTTTCACAGTCACACAGTCACACTGTAAAAGCTATATTGTTATACAATCATCTTCAAGAATCAAGGCTACTGGAACACAGCTCAACAGTTTCAGGTACTTCCCTCTAGCCACTCCAGTACACAAAAACTAAAAAGGGATATCTGTATAATGCGTAAGAATAATCTCCAGGATAACCTCTCAACTCTGTTTGAAATCTCTCAGCCACTGAGACTTTATTTTGTCTCATTTTTGTCTTCTGCCTTTTGGTCAAGCAGGCTTTCTCAATTCCATAACCCTAGGCCCAGCTTATCCCAAGAGTTCTGTGCCATGTTGCTAGAGAGATTTACACCCCTGGGAGTCATGTCCCACATAGAGGGGAGTGCATTGAGTTCACCTGCTGAGTGGCTTAGAGAGAAAGAGAGGCCACATCTGAACAACAAAAGAAGTTTTCTGGGAGGAGACTCTTAGGCATAATTATAAGTAGGCTTAGCCTATCCTTTGCAGGAATAAGTTTCATAGAGGCAAACCCCAAGATCGAGAGCTCAGCCTATTGATTTGGTTGTCTCCATTGTTTGCAAGAATATCAAGAATTCTCCAAATGGGAAAGTTGAATATTTCCTCCTTTCTCCCCATTCCCAAGGGGACTTTACAAATACTTCTTTATTCACTGTCCAAATTACTCTGGGATATATCGGGGCATCACACTAACCTGGACAAGCCAACAAAATCTTATCCCTTATTCAAGATTCCATGACATAAGGATCATAAACAGAACAGATTTGCTGAATTAAACCCCTTCTCCTTTATTTTAAATAATCTTTCCCTGATTATTACATAATAAAGATAAGGAAGTCCATAGTGTTAATAAGCGCGTTCTTCTAGTTTTTATGTATTCTTATGTTTGTACATATATCTAGCTATCTAAACTCTTTTCAAATCAGTTTTTTTTTGCAGGTTCTTACACATTTATTATTATGTATATATTATACATTGCTATTTACTTTAGCATACTGTTTACATTAGGGTTTACTCTTATGTGCTTTTTCTTTTTGCATGGTAACATATGAAAACTAAAAGTCCCTTTTTAATCCATTTTGAAATGTACAATTGGACAGCTGAGTACTCAACTACGTTCACAAAGATGTGTCTCTATCACTGTCTTTTGCTGCAAAATCATTTCCATCACTCCAAATAAAGATGCTATAAAGTCAAAAATTAATTTCTCATTCCCCTCTTACACCTGGGCCTTGGTAAACTGCATTCTAGTTTCTGAAATTATGATTTTCATAGTCTGTTTATTTCATATTATTGAGATAACACAATATTTGCAATTTACTCTCTGGCTTATTTCATTCTCTATGTTGTCCTCAAGTTACGTCCATCTGGTAACATGAATCAGAACATTATTCTGTTTGTGGACAAAAAACTACTGCATTATAGGTACATATCATGCTTTGTTGATCCATTCAACTGTTGATGGAGGTATATATTCTGTTTTGTTGATCCATTCAACTCTTTTTTTTTTTACTAATTAAAGAAAAAAAGGAATTAACACAACATTTAGAAATCATTCCATTCTACATATGCAATCAGTAATTCTTGACATCATCACACAGATGCATGATCATCATTTCTTAGTACATTTGCATTGATTTAGGAAAGAACTAGCAAAACAACAGAAAAAGATATAGAATGTTAATATAGAGAAAAAATAAAAATAATAATAATAGTAAAAAAAAGACACAAACAAACAAACAGACAAACAAACAAAAAAACCTATAGCTCAGATGCAGCTTCATTCAGTGTTTTAACATGATTACTTTACAATTAGCTATTATTGTGCTGTTCATTTTTGAGTTTTTGTATCTAGTCCTGTTGCACAGTCTGTATCCCTTCAGCTCCAATTACCCATTATCTTACCCTGTTTCTAACTCCTGCTGGTCTCTGTTACCAATGACATATTCCAAGTTTATTCTCGAATGTCGGTTCACATCAGTGTGACCATACAGTATTTGTCCTTTAGTTTTTGGCTAGACTCACTCAGCATAATGTTCTCTAGGTCCATCCATGTTATTACATGCTTCATAAGTTTATTCTGTCTTAAAGCTGCATAATATTCCATCGTATGTATATACCACAGTTTGTTTAGCCACTCGTCTGTTGATGGACATTTTGGCTGTTTCCATCTCTTTACAATTGTAAATAACGCTGCTATAAACATTGGTGTGCAAATGTCCGTTTGTGTCTTTGCCCTTAAGTCCTTTGAGTAGATACCTAGCAATGGTATTGCTGGGTCATATGGCAATTCTATATTCAGTTTTTTAAGGAACCGCCAAACTGCCTTCCACAGTGGTTGCACCATTTGACATTCCCACCAACAGTGGATAAGTGTGCCTCTTTCTCCGCAACCTCTCCAGCACTTGTCATTTTCTGTTTTGTTGATAATGGCCATTCTGGTGGGTATGAGATGATATCTCATTGTGGTTTTGATTTGCATTTCTCTAATGGCCAGGGACATTGAGCATCTCTTCATGTGCCTTTTGGCCATTTGTATTTCCTCTTCTGAGAGGTGTCTGTTCAAGTCTTTTTCCCATTTTGTAATTGGGTTGGCTGTCTTTTTGTTGTTGAGTTGAACAATCTCTTTATAAATTCTGGATACTAGACCTTTATCTGATATGTCGTTTCCAAATAGTGTCTCCCATTGTGTAGGCTGTCTTTGTACTTTCTTGATGAAGTTCTTTGATGCACAAAAGTGTTTAATTTTGAGGAGTTCCCATTTATTTATTTATTTCTTCAGTGCTCTTGCTTTAGGTTTAAGGTCCATAGAACCGCCTCCAATTGTAAGTTTCATAAGATATCTCCCTACATTTTCCTCTAACTGTTTTATGGTCTCAGACCTAATGTTTAGATCTTTGATCCATTTTGAGTTAACTTTTGTATAGGGTGTGAGATATGGGTCTTCTTTCATTCTTTTGCATATGGATATCCAGTTCTCTAGGCACCATTTATTGAAGAGACTGTTCTGTCCCAGGTGAGTTGGCTTGACTGCCTTATCAAAGATCAAATGTCCATAGATGAGAGGGTCTATACTGAGCACTCTATTCGATTCCATTGGTCGATATATCTATCTTTATGCCAATACCATGCTGTTTTGACCACTGTGGCTTCATAATATGCCTTAAAGTCCGGCAGCGTGAGACCTCCAGCTTCGTTTTTTTTCCTCAAGATACTTTTAGCAATTCGGGGCACCCTGCCCTTCCAGATAAATTTGCTTATTGGTTTTTCTATTTCTGAAAAATAAGTTGTTGGGATTTTGATTGGTATTGCATTGAATCTGTAAATCAATTTAGGTAGAATTGACATCTTAACTATATTTAGTCTTCCAATCCATGAACACGGTATGCCCTTCCATCTATTTAGGTCTTCCATGATTTCTTTTAACAGTTTTTTGTAGTTTTCTTTGTATAGGTTTTTTTGTCTCTTTAGTTAAATTTATTCCTAGGTATTTTATTCTTTTAGTTGCAATTGTAAATGGGATTCGTTTCTTGATTTCCCCCTCAGCTTGTTCATTACTAGTGTATAGAAATGCTACAGATTTTTGAATGTTGATCTTGTAACCTGCTACTTTGCTGTACTCATTTATTAGCTCTAGTAGTTTTGTTGTAGATTTTTCCGGGTTTTCGATGTATAGTATCATATCGTCTGCAAACAGTGATAGTTTTACTTCTTCTTTTCCAATTTTGATGCCTTGTATTTCTTTTTCTTGTCTAATTGCTCTGGCTAGAACCTCCAACACAATGTTGAATAATAGTGGTGATAATGGACATCCTTGTCTTGTTCCTGATCTTAGGGGGAAAGTTTTCAATTTTTCTCCATTGAGGAGAAATATTAGCTGTGGGTTTTTCATATATTCCCTCTATCATTTTAAGGAAGTTCCCTTGTATTCCTATCTTTTGAAGTGTTTTCAACGGGAAAGGATGTTGAATCTTGTCAAATGCCTTCTCTGCATCAATTGAGATGATCATGTGATTTTTCTGCTTTGATATGTTGATATGGTGTATTACGTTAATTGATTTTCTTATGTTGAACCATCCTTGCATACCTGGGATGAATCCTACTTGGTCATGATGTATAACTCTTTTAATGTGTTGTTGGATTCGATTTGCTAGAATTTTGTTGAGGATTTTTGTTCTATATTCATTAGAGAGATTGGTCTGTAGTTTTCTTTTTTTGTAATATCTTTGCCTGGTTTTGGTATGAGGGTGATGTTGGCTTCATAGAATGAATTAGGTAGTTTTCCCTCCACTTTGATTTTTTTGAAGAGTTTGAGGAGAGTTGGTACTAATTCTTTCTGGAATGTTTGATAGAATTCACATGTGAAGCCATCTGGTCCTGGACTTTTCTTTTTAGGAAGCTTTTGAATGACTGATTCAATTTCTTTACTTGTGATTGGTTTGTTGAGGTCATCTATTTCTTCTTGAGTCAAAGTTGGTTGTGCATGTCTTTCCAGGAACCCGTCCATTTCATCTAAATTGTTGTATTTATTAGCATAAAGTTGTTCATAGTATCCTGTTATTACCTCCTTTATTTCTGTGAGGTCAGTAGTTATGTCTCCTCTTCCATTTCTGATCTTATTTATTTGCATCCTCTCTCTTCTTCTTTTTGTCAATCTTGCTAAGGGCCCATCAATCCTGTTGATTTTCTCATAGAACCAACTTCTGGTCTTATTGATTTTCTCTATTGTTTTCATGTTTTCAATTTCATTTATTTCTGCTCTAATCTTTGTTATTTCTTTCCTTTTGCTTGCTTTGGGATTAGTTTGCTGTTCTTTCTCCAGTTCTTCCAAGTGGACAGTTAATTCCTGCATTTTTGCCTTTTCTTCTTTTCTGATATAGGCATTTAGGGCAATAAATTTCCCTCTTAGCACTGCCTTTGCTGCGTCCCATAGGTTTTGATATGTTGTGTTTTCGTTTTCATTCGCCTCGAGGTATTTACTAATTTCTCTTGCAATTTCTTCTTTGACCCACTCGTTGTTTAAGAGTGTGTTGTTGAGCCTCCACGTATTTGTGAATTTTCTGGCACTCCGTCTATTATTGATTTCCAACTTCATTCCTTTATGATCTGAGAAAGTGTTGTGTATGATTTCAATCTTTTTAAATTTGTTAAGACTTGCTTTGTGACCCAGAATATGGTCTATCTTTGAGAATGATCCATGAACACTTGAGAAAAAGGTGTATCCTGCTGTTGTGGGATGTAATGTCCTATAAATGTCTGTTAAGTCTAGCTCATTTATAGTAATATTCAGATTCTCTATTTCTTTATTGATTTTCTGTCTAGATGTTCTGTCCATTGATGAGAGTGGTGAATTGAAGTCTCCAACTATTATGGTATATGAGTCTATTTCCCTTTTCAGTGTTTGCAGTGTATTCCTCACGTATTTTGGGGCATTCTGGTTCGGTGCGTCAATATTTATGATTGTTATGTCTTCTTGTTTAATTGTTCCTTTTATTAGTAGATAGTGTCCTTCTTTGTCTCTTTTAACTGTTTTACATTTGAAGTCTAATTTGTTGGATATTAGTATAGCCACTCCTGCTCTTTTCTGGTTGTTATTTGCATGAAATATCTTTTCCCAACCTTTCACTTTCAACCTATGTTTATCTTTGGGTCTAAGATGTGTTTCCTGTAGACAGCATATAGAAGGATCCTGTTTTTTAATCCATTCTGCCAGTCTATGTCTTTTGATTGGGGAATTCAGTCCATTAACATTTAGTGTTATTACTCTTTGGATAATATTTTCCTCTAACATTTTGCCTTTTGTATTATATATATCATATCTGACTTTCCTTCTTTCTACACTCTTCTCCATACCTCTCTCTTCTGTCTTTTTGTATCTGACTCTAGTGCTCCCTTTAGTATTTCTTGCAGAGCTGGTCTCTTGGTCACAAATTCTCTCAGTGACTTCTTGTCTGAGAATGTTTTAATTTCTCCCTCATTTTTGAAGGACAATTTTGCTGGATATAGGAGTCTTGGTTGGCAGTTTTTCTCTTTTAGTAATTTAAATATATCATCCCACTGTCTTCTAGCTTCCATGGTTTCTGCTGAGAAATCTACACATAGTCTTATTGGGTTTCCCTTGTATGTGATGGATTGTTTTTCTCTTGCTGCTTTCAAGATCCTCTCTTTCTCTTTGACCTCTGACATTCTAACTAGTAAGTGTCTTGGAGAACGCCTATTTGGGTCTATTCTCTTTGGGGTGCGCTGCACTTCTTGGATCTGTAATTTTAGGTCTTTCATAAGAGTTGGGAAATTTTCAGTGATAATTTCTTCCATTAGTTTTTCTCCTCCTTTTCCCTTCTCTTCTCCTTCAGGGACACCCACAACACATATATTTGTGCGCTTCATATTGTCCTTGAGTTCCCTGATACCCTGTTCAAAATTTTCCATTCTTTTCCTGATAGTTTCTGTTTCTTTTTGGAATTCAGATGTTCCATCCTCCAAATCACTAATTCTATCTTCTGTCTCTTTAAATCTATCATTGTATGTATCCATTGTTTTTTCCATCTTTTCTACTTTATCCTTCACTTCCATAAGTTCTGTGATTTGTTTTTTCAGTTTTTCTATTTCTTCTTTTTGTTCAGTCCATGTCTTCTTCATGTCCTCCCTCAATTTATCGATTTCGCTTTTGAAGAAGTTTTCCATTTCTGTTCGTATATTCAGCATTAGTTGTCTCAGCTCCTGTATCTCATTTGAACTATTGGTTTGTTCCTTTGACTGGGCCATATTTTCAATTTTCTGAGCGTGATCCGTTATCTTCTGCTGGCGTCTGGGCATTTAATCAGATTTCCCTGGGTGTAAGACCCTGCAGGTTGAAAGATTTTTCTGTGAAATCTCTGGGTTCTGTTTTTCTTATCCTGCCCAGTAGGTGGCGCTCGTGGTGCTCATCTGTCTGCGTGTCCCACCAGTAAAAGATGCTGTGGCTCCTTTAACTTTGGAAAACTCTCGCTGTAGAGGGGGGTTCACCAGCCGAAGCGGCTTGGGGGAGTGCCAATCCGAATCTCCCAGACGGCCCGGGGATCCGCGTGTGGGGAGGGTCGCCAGCCTCTGCGGCTTGGTGGAGCACCTGTCCAAATTTCCCAGCCGGCCCAGGGCGCCAAGTGTGGCAGGGGGGCACCAGCCGCCGCGGCTTGGGGGAGTGCCTATCCACCATTCCCAGCCGGACCGGGAAGCCACGTGTTTGGAAGGGACCCCGGTCGCCATTCTCCGCGGCTTGGGGATCTCCGATCCAATTCTCCCAGCTGGTCTGGGGGGGCCGCGCGTTGGAGGGGGGCGCCAGTCATCGCGGCTTGAGGGGACCGCCTGTCCAATTCTCCCAGCCGGTCCGGGAAGGAGGGAGGGAGGGACTCTGGCCACCTGTCGCCCCGGCCCGGGGAAGCCCGCGCCCCTTGGCGATCTCACCAGAGCGGGTTCTCCCAGCCAGTCAGCCATTCCAGAATGGGGTACGCTGTCTTCTTGGTCTCTTTCGTGGCTCCGGGATCTGTTCTGTATCGTTTCTACTTCTCTAGTAGCTGTTCTGGAGGAGGAACTAAGACCCGCGCATCTTACTAAGCCGCTATCTTCTCCGGAAATCCTCAAATCAGTTTTAATAAACTTTTTTCTAGAAACCTATATACACCCAATTGTAATTTATATCAATTATTCCCAAGCTTTTTTTAAATAGCTGCCTAGTATTCCATTACATGACTAACCATACTTTATGTAATTCATCCACACAATTAGAAATTAAGGTTGTAACCAATTTCTAGTCATTGTAAATAAAATAATGTATGCATTTCTCATAACCTTGCTCTTGCAGTGGTATCAGTTTTGCTGAAAAAAAAAGTCAACAAACATTTTGCTTTGATGTTTAAGTTTCAAAAGGATGTTGGGGTTCCCAGAGTAACCAATACACCTCTTTTGCTTTAACTAATGATTCTACCTATTGCATCAGTACCAGTAGCAATTAGAAATAGAGTTAGAATTGCCTGGAACCACCCTTTGTTCTTTTCATGCTCTGAAACACACCATAACACTTCAGGCATATCTGAAAGTTTAAAATAAAAACAGCTTTGGCAGTCAAGGCCATTTACTTCAAGATGATCTTGTCAATCCAGGTACTTTTTAATATAAGCATATTTATAGGGAAAATACATTATTTAGGGTTAATTCCTTAGAATGAAGTATCTGAAGAAAAAGAAAAATAACTTTGCTTTTGGTAACAAATTGCTAAGACTTTTCTTGATGCTCACGACCTGATTTTTTTTTATGGTTTCAAGTCTATTTATTTTTATCCAAAATCTGCTTAATTACCCAAACTTTAAAGGACAGAAACATCCCTCTCAGTTTTTGTTATTGTTATACTTTTAGTCTCTTTCCACTTACATCACTTATTTGTCTTGCTGACTTTTTTATTATGCTTGCAATTTAAACAAAGAAACAAATTAGAATGAAAGAAAAAACTTTGAAAGTGCATTCTACTAAATTCTAATTAAAATAATCCAAATTTCCTTTCCTTGGTCTGTAGCCTTATGGCCATTCTCCTTACCTACTTACCCTACAGGATTTCACTGAATTTCACATTGCCAGATTCCCTAAATCAGTTAAGCTTTCCTATTTCTGGATTCCCTATGTATTTGGCTTAAATATATTTCAAGGACTGATTTATTTAATGGTGAGCTGAGCATGAGATTATCTTCTTTCCTAAATTGTTAATTCCAAGATGGCGAGGGGATTTTTATTTACCTTTTTAGTTAACACTAGCCTAAAGTCATCCATCAATCCTGTAAATTATACATAGAACTCCACCATCATTGGAGAATTGTAAATTTACTCTCTCTTCATTCTGGACATCCCACTGTTTCCTACAGAACTCTTGCAAACATTCCCCATGTTTCCTTTATTTGCTCACATACTTAGGTGGTAAGAGCAGTTGAGAATTATTAATGCTTCTCATGTCTTACATACCAGGAGTTTTCTTTGATATTTCTTCTACATGCTTTACCAACCTCTAAAATCCCCTTTACCTCTTGATTTTTTTTATACAAGATTGTATACAATTAGAAACATACCATAACAATAGGTGCATAACATACAATGACCGGCCTTCCTTATTGGAATAACACATCTCATTTTGCTCTCCTCATTCTAAGGAAGATTTGAAAAAGGTGCAGAGGAAAAAAAAATCATTAAAATCAAAGGGAAAAGCCTCAAAGCACTGTAAGATACATTTGAAGTAGGAGGTTTTGGGCTTGGCACAGAGTAGGTGCTCAATGTTTGTTGAATAGAGGAAGTAATAAAACCTGACAACTAGTTGTGTGATTTTGAGGTGGCGCTGGGCAGTGACCACCTTAGCTAATGCCTCTATTTTGTATTTGTAAAGTTTACCAAAGATGATATGATAAAACTCTGTTTGACTCTCTTTCCATAGAGAACTGAGTCTTCCCTCATCAAAAAAAAAAAAAGGTTTCAATGGAGAGAAGAATGTAGGTTAGGATGCTGTTATAATAATAATAAACAGATATTGAAACAAGCTAGAGAGAGGTCTTATGGAAACTATATCCCCAGAGACTGCTGAAAATAGTACAACTAATGACAGTATAGGGGTCCTATAGGCATAATAGTTCTTCTCCAAAAAAGAAAGCAGACAAAATTCACTTTTCAGGTCTTCTCCAGCTCTGGAAGGAAAGGAGGTAGAGTTGTTCCATTTTATAAGATGAATTTAGTGGGTGCAAGGGTAGTTTGGTGGTAGAATTCTTGCCTGCCATGAAGGAGACCCGGGTTCGATTCCTGGCCCATACACTTCCCAAACAAACAAACAAACGAAAACCAAACAAACAAAGCTTCAACAAATGATGCTGCAATAAGGGGATACTCACATGGATAAAGAATGAAATGTGACCCCACCATACAGCATACAAAGAAAAAAAAAATGAATTTATTGTTTCTCTAAAACAAAGCAGGTGCAACTGTAGCTTGGCGCGTACTACTCACTACTAGAATAAGTGTTGCATGTGATGTAAAATGAGGCCATGACCATCAAGCAACACTGGTTTGTCCACCAGATGCCAAAGATGACTCAGGTAAACAACACCAACTTGGACACTGTCAGAGGCAGAACATTCAATGGGCTTGATTGCAGGGTTGAGATAACATAACTATTCTCTTAGCCTTATGTTCCTTCTTGCCACTTCTGGTAAGAACAAAGTCCTGGAAAGTACTGCACTGTTTTGATACCTTCCGATTTAAACCTAAAATCTCACTATTTCTTTGGTATGATTTGTTACTGTTTAGGGTTCGGTACTGCCAATGTTTGGCCAACTCCATTCAACCTTTTAACATCTACTATTTGTCAGGCACTTTATTAAGCACAAGAAATGCCAAAACCAGTGTCTCTTTGTACTTCTGACTACCTTATGGATTCTGAAAATAGAAGGTCTTCCCTCAATTCTTCTCATACTCCCTCCTGGGAAATACCTTAAAACATATAAAATCCATATCCACTTTTCCTTTCACATGGAAGTCTGAGCATGGCTGACTGTAAGAACCTGGAGCCACACAGTCGTGGCATCTCCCAGTGCCCACCTAAAAGGGGCCACAAGAGGGCACATCCTTGCTAACATTTCCAACAGACCCAATTAAATATTGGAAGCAGCACTGCCATTTCAGGGTTTAGAAGAAAGAAAAAACATGTAACTTTGTTCCATAGCATGCCTCTCCTTTAGGGAAAATGATTTTTAACTTAAAAAAAATTATTATCCAGTTACATATTTTCAAAGTGTTGTGCAAAATGAGGATGAAAATGGGGAAAGGGAATTCTGTATTGTTTGGAGCTGTTTTATATTTAAATATACTAAGAGAAAAAGGCTTTAAATAAAATTTGCCTTGTGTTATATTCAATCATTTTAGAGATAAGACGTCAAAATCTGTAAACTGAAAAATAATCAGGGCATAAAGGAATAAAGCCTAGCACAGGACAGAGACAAGTCATGGTAACGTAGATTTGATGACCCCTTGATTCTTTTCACAGTCAATTAGATAGAAATTTCATCTTTTTTAATCACTACCTATGCTTATGATTTTTGCTACTAATGTAGAAAATAAACCTCCACTTCCAATTTCAGTTGAGTTATCTTAGTATGATAGCATTTCTTCCAAAGGGAAATTTAAGCGAATTCTAAAAAAGCAAAATAGTGGTAGGAAGCAGTGCCGTTTCCCAGAAGCAGTAATTTTATGTTGGAAACTGACCTCTTACCTTCAAAGAACTGCTGAAGGGCCTCCTTTTCACCCACCACATCCATGGTGTGGATTCCCTCTTTGACCAGGGGTTATCAGACCTCAGAAAGCAAGTGCTGTCCTCTCGACTTGAAGCCTATGAATGCTCTTGAAAGTACTTCATTTTCTTTTTATCAGAGTGAAGCATATCTCCAGTCTTCCAAATTTGCCCAGAAAGACGGTTAAGTTTTCAAAATGTTACTATAAAACTGAAAGAATATACAATCATTCGGGAAAAAATTCACAAAGGGAGAAGTGGAAGCAAATCCATCTATCTTAATGTAGGGAACTGTTTCCACTCTGCCTCTCGTCTTTGTTCCAAGGACCTTTGTCCTTAGTGACACATATAATTACATAAATGGGCAATAAAACAGTCCTATCTCTTATAGTCCTTTTACACCAATATCTCTGCCTCTATCAGTCAGATCCATTTAGTCATAACCAAGCAAAGATGCAGGTTTTTTAAAACCCTAGAGGAAAGGAGGAAGTCAATATTCACTTTCATGAATGCATAGAATAGCAGATAATTTTTAAAGTCTTGTAATAATGAAAAAGTGAGATTTGTTAAATATAGCCAAATTTACTCAGCAGAAACTTACATTCCTGAATACATATCTAGTTTACTTCCTCCAGAGTTTTTTTTTCCATTAAAAGTTTAAACCATAAAGTATGAGAAATTCTTCTAACAAGCAACATAATTGTATCAACAACTGAGCAATTTTTAACATTGAAGCTTATGGCTCACTACTAACTGGTTTCATTCCTTAATATAAAGCCATGCACAAATAAATTTTGTTTTCACTGCTACCCATTAATTTATTTAGTAATAGCCTAACAGGAATAGAATTAGGAAATTGAACTACTCATTTCAGTCCCTTTTCTCTGTTTCCCAACATTTTATTTTGAAAAAGGTTTTAATCTATAGAAAATTGAAAGAATAGTACCATGAAATCTCTTCACCTAGATTTCCTGATTATTTTGCCACTTTGCCTTTTCTCATTTTATTTATTTATATATGCTTTGTTGACTGAGTAATTTGAAATTAAGTTGCCAAAATCAGCATTTCTCTAAGTAAATCTGTATATGTCTCCTAAGAATAAAGGCATTATCCACATAATCACAGTACCATTATTATATGCAATATATATAACAATATATATAAATTAACTCATATATAATTTCCACCATTGTCCCCAAAATGTATTTCATGACATTTTTCTTCATCAAACTTCCAATATTCATGCATTTCCTTTTGTTATGTCTTTTTAAAATACAGAATGGTTTCTTTGCTATTTTGCTATTTTGGTTTCTTTTTCATGACACTGACATTTTTAAATATTTTAATTTTTCAGGCCCATTGTCTCATAGAATGTCCTACATTCTGAATTCACCTGGTTGTTTCATTATTATTAGAATTAGTTCATAGATGATGTGGTATACATCCAAAAAAATGTTTTAAAATCTCACACAGGAGGCAGGACGCGATGGTGGCATAGTGAGGTGTGAAACGTAATTCATCCCCTAGGGCAGCTAGTAAATAGCCAGGAACTGTCTGGAACATCTGTTAGGGAATATCTATAACCAGACACACATCGCACACCAGTCTGGAATGGGTGAAATGGCTGAAATCACAGCACAGAATTATAAGTCTCCCAAGCCATGGAGGCTGGTGCCCCTCCTCCAGTGGCAAGGCAGGTTGACTAGGTTCTCTCACTGGGGGGAAACAGAATCCCTCTCTACTAGGAGAAAAGAAGGTAGCTCAAGCAAGCCCTAATTGTGAAATTAATTAACAAATTTGGGTTGCTGAAAAAAATACAAGCTCTGAGCACAGATACACCTGGAGCAAGCACAAAAGGAACTGGGAGGTTTCTCCCTGGTAAAGACAAGACAGGCTGAAAAAAAAAAAAAAGAGAGCACTTGGAGTTAGATGAGCTCAGAATACTGGAAAAGAGCTGGGTTGCAGAAAAAGGGTACACAGAGCTGGGTACCAACTCTGGCTCTGGACTGGCAAACTTGCAGGGCTGGAGGCTGGTTCTCAAAAGGATTTTTTTTACTTTTATTTCTCCTTTTTAAACAATCCATTAGATAGAGCATTCCAGCGTTCCCAGGCTTCAGCACTGCCCCAGGCAAGAACAAAATTAAGATATGTTTGAGATACAAAATAGTCAGGTGAATGAGATAATTCCCTAAGGAGCATATCTTTAAGTAGTCTCTACTGGGAGCAAGGGAAGGTAGTTCAGCCAAGCCCCAATTGTGATTTTAATTAACAAATTTGGACTGCCAAATACAAGTTCTGGACACAGACAAACCCAGAGCAAGCAAGAAAGGAGCACTGAGGTCTCTGCTGGCACAGAGGAGGCAGGGCTGATGGAAAAAAAATAAAAATAAAAAGAATAAAAATGGAGGCCTTTGGAATCAGTTGAGCTCAGAGTACTGGAAAGGGACAGTGCCCCAAGCAGGGGGGGCACAAAAAGCTAGGTATGAACTCTGGTTCATGACTGGCAATCCTGGGGGCTGGGACCTGGCTCTGACAAGGGATATTTTTTCCTTTTTTAAAAAATTTGTAAACTGTTCTAGCAGCTCAATAGAGAAAGCCTCAGGCATTTTCAATTGTCAGCAGGACCTAGATAAGGGTGGAGTTAAGCTAGGTCTGAGAGACAAAGTAACCAGCCAATTGGGAAAGATAATTCTCTAAAGAGCAATTATCTAAAGAATGTACCTTCCTCAAGAAAAGGGGGAGGGGCAGGGCTAGCTCAAGTGGTGGCCTTCCTTCAAAGAATTCAGACCCCAGGGTCTGGCAAACAGAAATAGCTTAAGCTTGCATTCCACCTCAGCCTCTGTCTCAACCACAACTCTGACAGGGATAGGGTCTGCTGAGAATTAAAGGCATGGCATCACATTAGGCCAGCGGGGAGCTGCGGGCTGACAAAGGCCACCTGTTGGGGAGGATAGACTCTAGAGGCTTCACAGGAAAGTCTGATAACCTACTGGGTCTCATCCTAAATGAGACTTGATACTGATTATACCCTCCACCTGAGACCTAGGCCTGTCTGGTCTTGGAAAATCTGATTTGGATTGATCATATCTGGGGAGAGCCTCCTAAAAAAAAAAAGGTTCCATATAGGCAGGGCAAGAATCAGAAAAAAGAGCTGAAAAATGCTGATCAGTTAAAGAGAAGCTATGCTAGAAGTCTAGAATAAATTGAAATAAATGTCAAAGAACAGATAAAGAACAAAGCCAACCAACAAGAAAATCCTAGGTAAAAGTGTGAAAATGGCCTCTAGAGTAAACTAATAAGGGAAATCAGATACTTAGACACCCAGCAAAAAATTACAAGTCATACTAGTGAAAACAAATATATACCCAAAGGAACAAACTAAAATTTCAAGTGAGATACAGGAGTTGAAACAACTAATTAAAGATGTTCAAACAAACATTATAAATCACATCAAAAATCAAATTAATGAGTTGAGGGAAGATATAGCAAAAGAGATGAAAGATATAAAGAAGACATTGGATGAACATAAAAGAGAACTTGAAAGTTTGGAGAAACAAATAGCAGAACTTATGAGAATAAAGGCACAATAAAAGAGATGAAAACACAGTGGAGACCCACAACAACAGATTTGATGAGGCAGAAGAAAAGACTAATGAACTAGAAGACAGCATATCTGATATCCTACATGCAAAAGAACAGATACGGAAAAAATGGAAAAATATGAGAAAGGTCTCAGGGAATTTAATGATGACATGAAAGTACATGTCATGGGTGTCCCAAAAGGAGAAGAGAATGGAAAGGGGGCAGAAAGAAAATTGAAGGAAATAACCACTGAATATTTCCCATCTTTTATAAAAGACATAAAACTATAGATCCAAGAAGCACAGCATACTGCAAACAGAATAGATCCAAATAGACCTACTCCAAAATACTTACTAATCAGATTGTCAAATGTAAAAGACAAAGAATTCTGAAAGCAACAAGGAAAAAGCAATCCATCACATACAGGGGGAGATCAATAAGATTATGTGTAGATTTCTTAGCAGAAACCATGGAGGCAAGAAGGCTGTGATATGAAATATTTAAGATACTGAAAGAGAAAAACTGCCAACCAAGAATTCTATATCTGGCAAAACTGTCCTTCAAAAATGAGAGAGGTGGTGCAAAAGTGGTTCAATGGCAGAATTCTCTCCTGCCATGCTGGAGACCCAGGTTCATTTTCCAGAGCCTGCCCATGCTCAAAAATAAAATAAAATAAAATGGGCGAGAGCTTAAAATATTTTCAGACAGGCAGACACTGAAAGAGCTTATGAACAAGAGACCTGCTTTACAAGAAATACTAAAGGGAGCACTATGGGCAGATAGGGAAAAACAGGAGAGAGAGGTTTGGAGAAGAGTATAGAAATGAAGACTATCAGGAAGGGTAAAAAGAGAGATAAAAAAAATAAGACATGACATATAAAATACAGAAAACAAAATGATAGAAGAAAGTACTGCCTTTACAATAATAACATTAAATGTTAATGGATTAAACTCCCCAATAAAAAGACATAGACTGGAAGAAGGGATTAAAAAACAGAACCCATCTATATGCTACCCAAAAAACGCTCACTTTAGACCCAAGGACAAAAATAAGTTGAAAGTGAAAGGTTGGCAAAGATATTTCACTCAAACAACAACCAGAAAAGAGTGGGGGTAGCTATACTAATACCATATAAATTAGACATCAAATGTAAAACAATTAAAAGAGACAAAGGGGTGGGCCATGGTGGCTCAGCAGTCAGAGTTCTTGTCTGCTATGCCAGAGACCCAGGTTCAATTCCCAGTGCCTGTCCATGCAAAAAAAATAGAGAGACAAAGAAGGACACTATGTATTAATAAAAGGGACAATTCATCAAGAAAATATAACTATCATATATATTTAGGCAGTGAGCCAGAGTGCCCCAAAATACACACTGACAACACTGAAAGAAGTAGTAGACACCTCTACAAAATACTTGGAGACATCAATACACCACTCTCATCAATGGATAGAACAACTAGACAAAGGATCAATAAGGAAACAGAGATGTTGAATAGTACAATAAATGAACCAGACTTAACAGACATTTACACAACAACCAGATACATTTTTTTCTCAAGTGCCCATGGATCATTCTCCAGAATAGACCATCTGTTGGGTCACAAAGCAAATTCAATAAATTTTAAAAGGGTGAAGTTATACAAAACACTTTCTCAGATCACAATGGAATGAAGCTGGAAAGCAATAACAGGCAAAAGGCCAGAAAATTCACAAATATATGGAGGCTAAACAACATGCTCTTAAACAACCAGTGGGTCAGAGAAGAATTACAAGAGAAATCAGTAAATATCTTGAGACAAATGAAAATGAAAACACAATATATCAAAAATTTATGGGATGCATCAAAGGCAGCACTGGGAAGGAAATTTATTGCCCTAAATGGCTATATTAAAAAAGACAGAGCAAAAATCAAGGAATTAACTGCTTACCTGGGGGAATTAAAGAAAGTACAGGAAACTAATTCAAAGCAAACAGAAGGCAAGAAATAACAAGGATTAGAGCATAAATAAATAAAATTGAGAACATGAAAACATTAGAATTAACAAAACCAGAAGTTGGTTCTTTGACAAAAATCCATAAAACTAATGAACACTTAGCTAGGCTGACAAAAAAAGGAGAGAGAAAAAAAGGTCCAAATAAATAAAATCAGAAATGGGAGAGGGGTCAAAACTACTGACCCTGCAGAATTAAAGGAGATGATGAGAGGATATTATCGGGGACATAGATGAAATGGACAACTTCCTAGAAAAGCATGAACAACCAGCATTGACTTGAGAAGAAAAAAATGACCTCAACAAATGAATCACAAATAAAGAGACTGAATCAGTCACCCCCCCCAAAAAAAGAAAAGAAAATCCAGGACTAGATAGCTTCACATGTGAATTTTAGCAAGAATTCAGAAAAAAATTAGTTCCAATCCTGCTCAAACTCTTCAAAAAAAAAAATTGAAGAGGATGGAAAGCTTCCTAACTCATTCTAGGAAGCCAGCATCACCCTAATATCAAAGCCAGACAAAGATATTACAAGAGAAGAAAATTACAGACCAATATTTTTAAAGAATATAGATGCAAAACTCCTCAACAAAATACCTGCAAATCAAATCCAGCAGTGCATTAAAAGAATTACAAACCATAACTAAGTGTGATTTATTCCAGGTATGTAAAGCTGGTTCAACACAAGAAAATAAATTAATATATTACACCATTTTCTGAATCCTCCTTCAAAGCCTTCCACTGATTAGATTAAACATCACTCATAGTAGAAGACACTCCCCTTGGCTGATTACAAATGGAATCAGCTGTGCATGCAGTCGATGTGATCATGATTTAATTCCATGAAATGTCCTCATAGCAACAGACAGGCCAACACTTGTCCAACCAGATGAACAGGTAACACCACCTGGCCAAGTTGACACATGAACCTGACCATGACACACCACATGAATAAATCAAAACCACACTTTCATCTCAATTGATGCAGAAAAAGCATTGGACAAAATTCAACATCCTTTCTTCATGAAAACACTTCAAAGCATAGGATTAGAAACACTTCAAAGATAGGATTATCATATCTACAACATGATAAAGGGAATATATGAAAAACCCACAGGTAACATCAAACTTGATGGAGAAAAACTGAAAGCATTCCCACTAAAATCAGGAACAAAACAAGGATGCCCCCATCACCACTGTTACTCAACATTGTGCTGGATGTTCTGGCTAGAGAAATTAGGCAAGAAAAAGAAATAAAAGGCATCCAAATTGGAAAGGAAGAAGCAAAACTCTCACTGATGCAGATGACATGATTCTATACATATGTAGAAAATCCAAAAAAAAATCTACAGTAAAGCTACTAGAGCTAATAAATGAATGCAGCAAAGTGGCAGGGTAGAAGATCAACATGCAAAAATCATTAGTGTTTCTATATACTAGCAGTGAGCAATCTGAGGAGGAAATCAAGAAAAAAAATTCCATTTACAATATCAACCAAAAGAATAAAATATTTAGGAATAAATTTAACCAAGGCACAAAAGACCTATACACAGGAAACTACAAGAAATTGCTAAAAAAATTTTAAAGACCTAAATAAATGTAAGGATATACTGTGTTCATAGATTGGAAGACTAAATATAGTTAAGATGTTGATTCTACCCAAATTGATTATTGAGTCAATGCAATACAAATTAAAATCCTAATAACTTATTTTGCAGAAATAGAAAAACCAATAACTAAATTTATTTGGAAGGGAAGTGTGCCCCAAATAGCTAAAAATATCTTGAGAAAAAAGAATGAAATGGGAAGTCTCACATTACCTGACTTTAAAGCATATTATGAAGCTACAGTGGTCAAAACAGCGTTGTACTGGAATAAAGATTGATATATTAGTCAATGGAATCAAATTGAGTGTTCGCAAATAGACCCTCTCCTCTGTGAATAATTGATCTTTGATAAGGCAGTCAAGCCAATTCAACTGGGACTGAGTAACATCTTCAATAAATGGTGTTTGGAAACCTCAATATATAGATATAACCATAAAAGAATGAAAAAGGACCAATATTTCACCTTATACAAAAATTAACTCAAAATGGATCAAAGACCTAAATATTAGAGGTAAGAAGATAAAACTTTTAGAAGAAAATGTAGGGAAATAGCTTAACGATTTGGTTGATGGGAGGTGGTTTCCTAGACCTTACACCAAAGTGTGAGCAACGAAAGAAGAAACAGATAAATGGATTCTCCTCAAAATTTAACACTTTTGTGCATCAAAGGACATTATCAGAAAAGTAAAAAGGTAGCATACACAATGGGAGACAATATTTAGAAACCACCTATCAGATAAGAGTTTAATATCCAGAATATATAAAGAGATCCTACAACTCAACAACAAAAAGACGCTTTTCCAAAGAGGAAGTTCAAATGGTTCAAAACATATGAAAAAGGCAGTGCAACAGGAGCTCAGTGGCAGAATTTTTGCCTGCCATGCGAGAGACCCAGGCTCAATTCCAAGAGCCTGCCCATGCCAAACAAACAAACAAACAAAAACAAAAAGATGCTCAATTTCACTGGCTGATAGGGAAATGCAAATAAAAACCATAATGAGATACTATCTCACACCTGCCATAATGGTCATTATAAAAAAAAAGAAAGAAAAGAAAATTACAAGTGCTGGAGAGGACATGGAGATGGCATCACACTTATTCATTGTTGGTGGGAATGTAGAGCACTCTGGACAGCAGTTTGGTGGTTCCTCAACTAGCTAAATTTAGAATTGCCATATGATCCAGCAATCCCACACTAGGTATATATTTGGAGGAACTGAAGGTAGGGACACAAATGGACATTAGTACACCAGTGCTTATGGTGGCATTATTCATGATTGCCAAGAGATGAAAACAGCCCCAATGTCTGTCAATGGATGAGTAGATAAACAAATTATGGTATATACATATAATGGAATATTACACAGTGGTAAGACAGAATAAAGTCATGGAGCATGTAACAACATGGATGAGCTTTGAGGACATTGCATTGAGTGATATTAGCCAGACATAAGAGGACAAATAATGAGTGGTCTCACTGATATGAACTAATATTAATGAGCAAATTTTGAGAGTTAAAAGTTCAGAACACAGGTTATCAGGAGACAGAAAGAGGGTATAGATTGGGCATTTGATGCTGAAATTGTATAGAATATTCGACATGACTGATTATAAAGATCCAGAAATGGATAGCACAGTACTATCTGATGGTAGCACAATATTTTAAGTACACTGAACAAAGATGATTGTGAGTATGGTTGAAAGAGGAAGGCTAGGGGCACGTATGACACCAGAAGGAAAGATAGAAGATAAAGGCTGGAACTGTATAGCTTAGCAAAACCTAGAGTGGTCAATGATGGTGATTAAATGTACAAATATAGAATGTTTTTTACATGAGGGAGAACAAATGAACGTCAGCATGACAAGGTATTGAAAACAGAATGGTATATGAAAAAAATACAATCGATGCAAACTAGGGTCTACAGTTAACAGTAACACTGTAATATACTTTCAGTAAATGTAACAAAGGCAATATACCAAACTTAAATGTCAATAAGAAAGAGTTATAAGGGAGGGGTATAGGATTCTTGGTGTTGCTGTTGTTGATTCTCTTTTTTATTTCTTTATTTTTTATTCTTTTTTTCTCTTCATCTTTTCTTTGTGGAAGAAATAGAAATTTCCTCATATAGGTTGTGGTGGTAAATTCATAACTATGTGATTATATCAGGAACCACTGATTGTTTACTTAAGATGGACTTGGGTGTGAATAAAAAAGTTTAAAAAATAAGCAAAGATAAAGTGCTATATAAAATGTGGAGAGACGTACCAATTCACTGTTGTGAGGGAAGTAGAATGGTGCCACCTCTCTGGAGGACAAAGTGTGGTGGTAATACAGGAGGCTAAGCATAGGGTTGCCATATGATCTTGCAACCCTGATATTCAGCACATACTTGGAAGAACTGAAAGCAGGGACATTGGCACACCGGTGTTTATAGAGGCAATATTCATGATTTGCAATGGATGGAGGTGGCCTAAGGTATATCAACTGATGAATGGAAGAGCAAACTGTGGTGTATACATACAATGGGATATTGAACAGCTGCAAGAAGAAATGAAGATATGAAGCATGCAATTAGGTGAATGGTTCTTGAGGATAGTATGTTGAGTGAAAAAAGACAGAAACAAAAAGACAAACATTATAATGCCTCACTCATATGGACTAACTATAATATGCAAACTGAGAATTGAATCCCTAAGCATAGATTACAGGGGAAGCCTTATTGTAAATATTCATAGATTGTAAGCCCTTACAGTGGTCACTTCTATTCCTGCAATTTAATATTTCTTTTTTTTAAACATAGTTTATTCTGAAATTTAACATATATACCAAAAAGCAATAAATTTCAAAGTAAATTTTAACAAGTAGTTACAAAACAGATTTCAAGTAGTTACAGAACAGATTTCAAGTTTGGTATGGGTTACAGTTCCACAGTTTCAGATATTTCCTTCTAGCTGCTCCAAGACACTGAAGACAAAAAAGAAATATCAATGTAATGATTCAGTAGTCATAATCATTTGTTAAATCCTATCTTCTCTGTTATAACTCCTCCTTCTCCTTTGATCCTTCTCCCAATATTTAGGGATATTTGGATTATACCTATCTAATTTTTTCTTGCTGTAAAGGGTGTTAACAATATGGGATTGGGGGATGGAACTGAATGATGTTCCATCATCTTCTTAGAGATACTGGTACCTCTGGGTTTCAGGACTTATCTTGTCTGGGAACCATCTAAAGATTTTAAATTCCTGAAAAGTAAACTTAGTGCATGCAACTTTTGTAGGATCTCAGATAGAGCCCTCGGTATTCTTTAAGGTTGACAGGAATGATGTTGGTTGGGATTTGGCAAACCATGGCAATTAGCAATATCTAGCTAAAACTTGCATAAGAGTAACGTGATATATTCTGGGGCCAACTTGGCCAAGTGATTATGCCCAGTTGTCTGGTCAGGCAAGCACTGGCCTGACTGTTGCTGCAAGGATATTTCATGGTCAGCTGATAAATCAAAAGGCTGATATATTAAATCTTAGTTAGTTGTTGCATCTGTGGCTGATTACATCTGTAATCAACTAAGGCGGGCCTCCCAGAATGAGATAATCAGATCAATAAAAGACTTTTAAGGGAGAAGAGAGACTTTTTCACTGCTTCTTCAGCCAGTGAGCTTCTTCTGTGGGGTTCATCCAGACCCTTCACTGAGATGCCAATTTCACAGCTTGCCATACAGATTTTGGACTCTTGTATTTATAGACACCTTTAGAAATCTCACATTTATGGATATCTGTGGAGAGCCGCCTCCCGGATCAGGCCTAGTGGACACGCTGCAGCCTGCTCTAGAGTTCCCCCCGCCCATCGAGTGAGCCAAGATGGCGCTCACATCCTGCTTCCGTGTATGACGTACATATCCGCCAACCGTGCCCACCTATCACCACTGTATACGTGGCGTCAGCCCATTGGACCCCGATTATGTATATAAGATGTTACCCGGATGAGGTGGGGAGAATAACCCACAAGGAGCCGTACCTGACGGTCGCATAGAGGTTGTTCCCCCGTGGGGTGTCTTCCCCCGTGTGGAGCCAGTATTAGAGAAAGCTTGCTTAACCCCAGTAAAGATTTGTACTCACAACCGCTGCGTGTTCCGGACTCGTGTCTTCACCAAGGTTAGTCTGTCTGCGTCTATCTCTCTCTCTCCTTTTTGTCTCCCTTCCCGGCTGGAGACCCTGAGCTGAGTGAGAAGTCACGGACAGATATCTGCTGTTGGCTCTGTTTCTCTAGAGAGCTCTGATTAATACAAATAGCTTCTAGAATAGCTTCTTGAATCTATTGGAACTCTCTGATCTCTTAGCCACTGATACCTTATTTTGTTACATTTCTTTTCCCCTTTCGGTCAGAAACGAACTGTCAATCCTACAGTACCAGGGCCAGGCTCATCCCTAGGAGTCATATCCCACATTGCCAGGGAGATTCACATCCATGGATTTCATGTCCTAGGGAGAAGGTAATGATTTTCCTTGCAGAGTTGGGCTTAGAGACAGAGAAAGAGAGAGACCACATCTTAGCATCAAAAAAGAGGTTCTCTGGAAGTTATTCTTAGGTATCCTATACATAGGTTTAGCTTCTCCACTACAGAAATAAGTTTCATAAGAGTAAGCTTCAAGATCAATGGCTTGGCCTGTTGACTTGGGAGTCCCTAATGTTTGAAATAGTATCAGGAGTTTCCCTGGTGGAAAGTTTAATAATTCCATATTTCTTCTCCAGTCCCTCAAGGGACTTTGCTAGAATTTTTAAATTATCTAACGTACTCTGGAATGTATCCAGGTATTACATTAAGCTATACAGAATTATAAGCCCTCATTCTCCTTCTGGGCTCCATGTGTTTGGGTTGTTTTAATGAACGGTCCAGACAGGTTGAATTAGATTATGCACTACAGAAAATTCAGGTTTTGGACAAAATACACCTGTCTTCCTTTGGTCTCATACAGTAGGTGAAGTCCTAAAATACAGATAATATCATTCTTTAGCCTGTATTCTGTTTTACCTTAGTCCTGACCAGATCGGCTTCATTCTTATCTCTAATGGAGGCCTGATCTCTCTTCTTTTGGTTTCTTTAACAGTTGTTGTCTGTAGCAATGCTTGTTGACTTTCAGAGCTACAGAACTCCAGCTCTGAGTCTTAGGGATCACACAGGTACCCAAAGTTCCAGGGAAGTACCAGGTTTTACATATATAATACAGTATCTCAAAATCTAGAAACAACATTTACAGCTCTGGACTAAATTTGACTGCTTTAAGAGCTTACAATCTAGACTCCAATTTTATTTTAAGTATTTTCTAAAAGAGATCCTACAATACTTGCTTTTTTGTTTCTGGCTTTTTTTGCACCACATAATGTTCCCAATGTTCATTCATCTTGTTGCTTGCCTCTCAACTTTGTGTAATGGCTATTTCTAAATTTTGAGATGCTGAGTTCTTTGAGTATAACCTGGTCATTCCTTGGAACTTTGGGCATCTGTGTGATACCTGAGACTCAGTATTAGTGTTCTGCAGCTATGAAAGTCAGTATTACCTCATACAGCAACTATTTAAAAAGCTGAAAAAGAGATCAAACTTCAATGAGAGATATGAATGACACGAATCTGGTTAGGACAAAGGTAAATAAGTTTTAAAACTTCTGTGTGAAACCAAAGAAAGAGATGTTTATTTGGTGCAAAATTTATATTTTTGGTAGCACACTAATTTGCTACCAAATTAGCAAATTATTTGAGCACCATAATTACATGGAACTTGAACACTGAGATCTTTTTGGTTTGTACAGGTTAGTGTGATGCCCTAATACATCCCAGGGTAATCTGGGCAGAAGATAGAAAAGTATTTGCCAAGTCCACTTGAGGGACTGGGGGAATTGAGGAGATATTAAACTTCCCCACCTGGGGAAGACCTAATATAATTGCAAGCATTGAAGACTACCAATTTAATAGGCTAAGTATGAAACCTATTCCTGTAAGGGGCAGGCTAAACCTACTTAAAATTGTGCCTGTCAACCCCAGAGAACCTCTTTTGTTGTTCATTTGTGGCCTCTCTGTAAGCCAACTCAGCAGATAAACTCACTGCCATTCCACTAGGCATGATTCCCAGGGGTGTAAATTTCCCTGGTAACATGGACACAATTCCCAGGGATGATCCTGGACCCAGCATCTCAGGACTGAGAAATCCTTCTTGGCCAAAAGGAGGACAAGAAATGAAACAAAATAAAGTTTCAGTGACTGAGAGATTTCAAATAATTAAGAGGTCATTCTGGAGGCTATTCTAATGCAATATATATATATTCCTTTTTAGTTTTTACTGGATTAGAATAGCTAGAAGAAAACTGTTGAGCTGTATCCAGTAGCCTTGATTATTGAAGATGATTAATAACTATATAGCCTTTATGGTGTGACCGTGTGATTGTGTAAACCTTGTTGACACTTCCTTTATCCAGTGTATGGACAGATGAGTAAAAAAAATAAAGACAATAAATAAATAAATAAAAGGGGGTTAAGGGGCATGGGATTGAAAGGTTTTGGAGGCAAAAGAGAGAAGAGGCAGACCAAGAAATCTTAGAGTGAGCGAGTTTATTCCTGCACTGCCAGGCAGAGCTCACAGAGCCCAAGGTAGGGAGTTGTGAGTTCGTCCCCTGGGTCCTGGTGAGGGTGGTTTTTAAGCAAGGGGGTTAGGTGACGTCTAGAAGGGGTGGCACGTTTTACACAGCTCGAGTCATGGTGACCTTCCCTGTTCCCCCAACCTAACAGGGATGTTTTGGCTGTTCTTTTTAATTTTAATTTTTGTTTTTGTTTTTATATGGGCAGGCACTGGGAATCAAACCTGGGTCCTCTGGCATGACAGGCAAGCATTTTTACCTGCTGAGCCACCGTGGCCCACCCTTTAATTTTAATTTTTACTTATATGTATTTTTTTGAGTAATAAAAATGCTCAAAAATCTATTGTGATGAATACACAACTATATGATGATACTGTAAACCACTGATCATACACTTTGGATGACCTTATGGTATATGCATACATCTCAATAAAATTGCATAGAAAAAACCTCACACATATAATCTGTTCCTTGACAGTGTGCATACTGACAAAATTTAAGTTGGAAAATAAAGAAAAGAGATTTAGAAGCATATTATGAAAGTCACATGGGCATCAGCTCTATAAGAACAAGTCATTAAGCTCCTTAAAGGAATGAATTTTTTAATTTGTTTTAATTCCACTTGTGTAGGCTCTCTGCTGGGCGCAGGAAATACAAAGATTAGTAAGTAACGGTCTTGGTCTCCACAAGCTCAAATCTAGAGCATAAGGAAAATACAAGTAACTATAACTCAAGGCAGGCTCTGATAAAAGCTGAGGAATATATCCCAGATTATGTATTCCCAGGATATATCACTCATTATGCCCTGGGATGTATCAGGGCATCACACTAACCTGTACAAACCAAAATGATCCCACACAATAATTAATTTAATATGGGAGGATCTGGGAAGGTATCATAAAGAGCTAGCTGGGATTTGAAGAGACAAAATAAGTGGGTATATCTTTTTAAAATATGAGGCTTTTCTTGGAGGGGAATAAGCACAGCCACAGAGACCAGTGCAATGGGTGAAAAACTATTACAGTGCAAGAAAGGATTGGAAGATAGGTTGAAGAAAGATTGTGATAGATTTTGAATGTTAGGCTAAATCTGAATTTTATTCCATGCCTATTCACTTAGTGTATCTATTAATTGCTTCTATTTGAGTGGGTATGGGGCATGATAACTCAGAAAGACAGCTGTAGGGCAAACTAAAGTTAGACCAGCTAAGAAGCTACAGCCAGAATCCAGGATATAGTAATAAAACTTGTAGTAAGATTGGAGCAAGAGAAGCCAGCTACTGATTACATATGGGGAGCAAGAAAGAAGACAAATGTGATTTTAAAAAGGATTTATATGCCTTTAGATAAAATATGGCTAAAATGTCTAAAACATGTAGACTATGGCTAAATCTAGACTACAAGGGAAGCTTCAAGACAAGTTATCAGGAGGCAGTTGGAAGTTTATCATTACACTATAGCCACTGCTAAATGATGCTTCTGGGTCCTATCCAGCAATTCACCCAGAGATTTCCTTCTCAGTAGCAGAGTATTGAATGAAAAGGGGGATGATAAATGTCATAGAGAAAGAAATCAGATTCCATTTAACGGACTGAGTCATTAAGTTTAGCATTGGGATTCCAGGCTCAAATACTTATAAGGCCAGGCAGATAAGTGAGGAAAGTGGGCCAAAATAAGCAAAATCCAAGCATGCAAGCATAGCGATAACTGGTAAAGGACTCCTAGCCTTGGTGTCAGGTAGACAGTCAGGGATGGTGGGGCACAGAGCAAACCTGAGAGCACATGCCCTGCTAAAGGGTATAGCCACCCAAAGGGTGTAGTCACTCAACTCGATCAGTAGTTACCATTCAAGAAAACCAGCTCAGTGTTGTCAACATAGCCAGTTTTTAAAGAGAAGCCGGAAATGCAAACTTTAATTTTAATCCATTCTGCCAGTCTATGTCTTTTGATTGGGGAATTCAGTCCATTAACATTTAGTGTTATTACTCTTTGGATAATATTTTCCTCTAACATTTTGCCTTTTGTATTATATATATCATATCTGACTTTCCTTCTTTCTACACTCTTCTCCATACCTCTCTCTTTTGTCTTTTCGTATCTGACTCTAGTGCTCCCTTTAGTATTTCTTGCAGAGCTGGTCTCTTGGTCACAAATTCTCTCAGTGACTTCTTGTCTGAGAATGTTTTAATTTCTCCCTCATTTCTGAAGGACAATTTTGCTGGATATAGGAGTCTTGGTTGGCAGTTTTTCTCTTTTAGTAATTTAAATATATCATCCCACTGTCTTCTAGCTTCCATGGTTTCTGCTGAGAAATCTACACATAGTCTTATTGGGTTTCCCTTGTATGTGATGGATTGTTTTTCTCTTGCTGCTTTCAAGATCCTCTCTTTCTCTTTGACCTCTGACATTCTAACTAGTAAGTGTCTTGGAGAACGCCTATTTGGGTCTATTCTCTTTGGGGTGTGCTGCACTTCTTGGATCTGTAATTTTAGGTCTTTCATAAGAGTTGGGAAATTTTCAGTGATAATTTCTTCCATTAGTTTTTCTCCTCCTTTCCCTTCTCTTCTCCTTCTGGGACACCCACAACACATATATTTGTGCGCTTCATATTGTCCTTGAGTTCCCTGATACCCTGTTCAAATTTTTCCATTCTTTTCCTGATAGTTTCTGTTTCTTTTTGGAATTCAGATGTTCCATCCTCCAAATCACTAATTCTATCTTCTGTCTCTTTAAATCTATCATTGCAGGTATCCATTGTTTTTTCCATCTTTTCTACTTTATCCTTCACTTCCATAAGTTCTGTGATTTGTTTTTTCAGTTTTTCTATTTCTTCTTTTTGTTCAGCCCATGTCTTCTTCATGTCCTCCCTCAATTTATCGATTTCGTTTTTGAAGAGGTTTTCCATTTCTGTTCGTATATTCAGCATTAGTTGTCTCAGCTCCTGTATCTCATTTGAACTATTGGTTTGTTCCTTTGACTGGGTCATATGTTCAATTTTCTGAGCATGATCCATTATCTTCTGCTGGTGTCTGGGCATTTAATCAGATTTCCCTGGGTGTCAGACCCAACAGGTTGAAAGATTTTTCTGTGAAATCTCTGGGTTCTGTTTTTCTTAACCTGCCCAGTAGGTGGCGCTCGTGGCACACGTTTGTCTGTGGGTCCCACCAGTAAAAGGTGCTGTGGGTCCTTTGACTTTGGAAAACTCTCGCTGTGGGGGAGGTTCGCCAGCCGAAGCGGCTTGGAAGAGTGCCAGCCGGCCCGGGGGTCTGAACACGGGGAGGATCGCTGGCCGCCGCAGCCCAGGAGAGCACCCGTCCAAATTTCCTAGTCGGCCCGGGGTGCCAAGCGTGGTGGGAGGGCGCCAGCCGCCGTGGCCCGGGAGAGTGCACCGTTCCCAGCCGGACCGGGGAGTCACGTGTTTGGAAGGGACCCCCCGGTCACCGTTCTCCGCGGCCTGGGGATTTCCGATCCAATTCTCTCAGTTGGTCCAGGGGGCTGCGTGTGGTGGGGGCACCAGCTGCCGCGGCTTGAGGGGACCGCCTGCCCAATTCTGCCAGCTGGCCCGGGAAGGAGGAGGGGAGGGACTCCGGCCACTTGCCGCCCCGCCCGGGGAAGCCCGCGTTCCTCGGCGATCTCACCGGAGCGGGTTCTCCCAGCCAGTTAGCCGTTCCAGGATGGGGTACACTGTCTTTTTGATCTCTGTCGTGGCTCTGGGAGCTGTTCTGTATCATTTCTACTCCCCTAGTAGCTGTTCTGGAGGAGGAAAGGTGAGGATGGTAAGGCTGTCGAGGACGGTGGCAGAGGAGCCGGTGAAGGCACGGTGGTGGTTGGAGAGCCGCTGCTCTTCAGTCCGTCTCAGTGCCAGTCAAAAGCTGGAGCGTTGGGGCATTTCTCCTGAGCGGAGCACAGGAATCACCAACAGGCTTGAGAACTTTCCTTCTGGCGAATGTCCAAACTTTAATTTTAAATCTTATTTTTAAATGTTGGCAACTAACTTGTTTTAAAATGAGGTAAAATAAACAAATGAACAAAGATAAACCAACATATTGTCGAGGCCACATAGGACACGTAAAACAACACAATCTGCAGGCCTTCAGATTGCAACCTCTGGGTTAGAAGCCAATGTCTAACAATCAGTGAGATCTGAGGAAAGAAAACTTAGAAGAAAATTGTTGTAAGGATTGGAATATATATTTGTATTAATCAATTAATCCAGAAGCACTCAGCTGAGGGCACAATTCAGTGACGACAACTGGGATTTAAGTGGAAGTTTATCCCCCTCACCTCTAACCTTTCCCGATTCTATTTACATCCCCAGTTTTCACAGATTTGATGGAGATTCATTCTTTTGAATAGTAATCTAATTTAGTTGTGGTTTTGGTTTATTTTGGCATTGGTATATCCTGAGAACCCAATATAGAGATAAAAGGTGAGCTGCTGCGCCTAATTATGGGCATGTTGTTAAAGCTGGGATGTGGTTGAAGTTGGAGATGTGGCCATGAAACCCTATCTCCCCTTTTGAGACCATCCATGATTTATAGCTCTAGGATTCTAGTACTCATACCACAGTCCTTCCTCTTGAAGTAGATTGTGTGTGAATTTATACTTCCTTGAGAGGTTGTCCTTTAGGAAGAGTTTCCATTCTTTGCATTTTGGAAAATTTGATCCTCTTCCATGGTATTACAATGTTTTTTAGTTTTAAAAAGATTCATGAATTGTTTTTAAAGATGATTTTTAAAATTATTTCTCTGTTAACTACCACTAATGGAAACTTGATGAAAATCTTCTGCTGAGTTTGAATGTTATTCTTCGAACTGCAATGGGAAGCCATAAAAGGACTTCAAGTAGAGAAGTGACATTATCTGATTCTTGTTTTAAAAAGATCATGTGGGCTGCTGTGTCAGTGATTGGAGGAGGTCAGGAGTGGGAATAAGAACATCAGAGACAAGACTATTGCAGAAGTCCAGGTGAAAGACAATGGTGGCTTGGGCTGCTGTTAGGAGTTCACTTGGAGGGAAATGGACAGATTTGGGGTATGTTTTGGAGATAGAGTTGATGGGACTTGCAGATGGATTGGACGTGGTGGGGCACAGGTGGTATATATGACAGAAATAAAAGAACCAAGAATAAGCCCTAGACTTTTGTTTAAGCAACTGGTTTACCAAGCTCTACATGGTCTGACACCTACCTTCCTCTCCAATTTTCTGTTATCACTTGTGATGATTTAAAGCTGCTTGTATCCCAGGAAACATGTTCTTAATCCATTCCTGGGGGTGTGGATCCACTGTATGTAGGACCTTTTGTGCAAATATTTCAGTTAAGGTGTGACTCACCTTGTTTAGAATGAGTCTTAATCCTCTTACTGGAGTCTTTTATAAGTGGAATGAATACAGAGGGAGAGAGAGAGGAGAGAGAAGCAAAAAGTTTAAATCAGTGAAACCTGGAAGAGAAGGGAAAGACCAGGAGACACCACCATGTGCCTTGCCACGTGGCAGAGGAGCTAAGGATCACCAGCAGCCAGTCCTTAGGAATAAAGCATTGCCTTGATGATGCCTTGATTTTGACATTTTCCTGGCCCCAAACTGCAAGCTAATAAATTCCCATTGTTTAGACCAACCCATTTCATGGTATTTGCTTGAGCAGCCCAGGAAACTAAAACAGATATTTGGTTCCATGAGAGGATGCTGTTGCAAATATAAAAAATTTGGAAACTGATTTGGAATTGATTAATGGGTAGGAGGTTGGAAGAACTGTGAAGTGCTTATAGAAAAGGCCCAAATTCCTCTGGAGAGACTGTTGCCAGAAATATGGACACTACAGGTACTTTCAATGAGGACTTAGAAATGATGTTTTGTGTTATTAGAAAGTGGAAGAAAGAAGACCCTGTTTTAAAGTGGCAGAGAACTTGGAAAAATTGAGTTCTGATGTCAGATGGGAGGTAGAATTTGAGAGTGATGAAGTTGTGTATTTAGCTGAGGAGATTTTGAAACTAAATGTGCAAAGTGCAGCCTGGTTTCTCCTTGCAGCTTACATTAAAATGTGAGAAGAAACAAATAAGCTGAGAACTAAACTCCTGTGTACAAAGAAACCAGAAATTGATGATTTGGAAAATTCTGAGCTTCTAGAAAGCAAGTCCCCAGAGAATAGTACTCCATGTGAGGGATTAACTGAACATGGAAACAACCAGCCATTTTAGTGCAAGTCAGGATTGGAAATGCAGCTGTTGGAATAATTGCATGACAATGCAGGGTTTCAAACTGTTTGGGACCCATGGCCCATTTTCCTTTTAAATTTTCCCTATGGGAATTGGAATATTTATTGTATGTCTGTTCTTCCTTTGTATATAGGAAGCAGATAATTTTTCCTCTAAGTTTCACAGGTCCACAGACTAAGGGGAATTGTGCCCCAGGACAGACCACATCTATAAGCAATTTTCATGAGACTTTGTACTTGGTACTGTTACTGAAATGACTTACAACTTTTGAAATATTATGATTCTGCATTTAGAATAAACATACTTTGCATATAGAAAGAACATGTCTTTGGGGGGGTCCAGAGGATGGAGTATGGTAGTTTGGAACTGTATGTACCCCAGAAAATCTTGTTCTTACTAATCCATTCCTGTAGGTGTATACTTACTGGAAGTTGGTTTTCATGAGGTGACTTCAGTTAAGGCATGGACCAGGGCAAGTCTTAATTTTCTTACTGTAATCCTTTATAAATGGGATGACTATAAAGAAAGAAAAGCCACAGGAGCAAGAAGCTGAAAACAAGGAAACTTGGAAGGGAGAAACTAGCAGATGCCACCATGTGCCTTGCCATATGGCAGAGAAGCCCAGGAATGGCAGCAGCCAATCTTCAGGAAGAAAGCATCACCTTGATGATGGTTTATTTGGATATTTCTTGGCCTCAAAGATTTTCTTGTAAATGGTGTGAGGGAGAGATGCAATTTCATCTTTTCTTTTCTTTATTGTCAGCAGCCTTTAATGAATAGTTCTGCCATTGGCCTACTGTCATGGTCAGGTTCATTTGTCAACTTGGCCAAGTGGTGGTACCTGTTTGGTTGGGCTAGTGCTGGCCTGTCTGTTGCAATGAGGACATTTCATAAAATTAAATCATGATCACGTTGGCTGTATCCACAGCTGATTCCACTTGTAATCAGCCAAGGGGAGTGTCTTCTGCAGTGAGTGATACTTAATCTAATCACCAGAGCCTTTTAAGGAGGATTCAGAAAAGACAGGCTCTTCCTGCTTTGGCCAGCGAGCCTCTCCTGTGGAGTTCATCCAGACCCTCCAACGGAATCATCAGCTTCACAGCCTGCCCTACAGATTTTGGATTCTATGTTCCCATGTTTACTTGGGACAGTTTTATAAATTTTATATTTATGAATATTTCCTGTTGATTCTGTTTCTCTAGAGAACCTTAATTAATACAACTTGGTACAGGGAGTGGTTCTTAAGAAACTGAATCTTTAAAATGGGTTTTAATGAGTGGTTTTCTACTCTGAATGGACTCAAAGGCACTAAGGATTCTGATTCCAATAATCAGAATAACACTGTCAATCCATGGAGTGAGTTGACAAAAGAAATAGTCAAAAGATCACCAGTAGATTCTTCATAAACTTTGCTTGTACAAAGCCAGGCTCTAGGGGATAATGTTTTTTGACACCTTTATGGAGTTTTGTGGAAATAGGAGGTGTAGAGATGTTGGTTGGTTGTTGTTAGATACACTGGATACATTAATGAGTGAAGGGGATGGGCTTAAGGCTTCAAACGAGATGCTTAAGCACCATCTGACAGATACAGAAGTTTCTCTGAGGGTCCCGAAGGAAAATTTTATTTCGTGTAGGTGTAGACTTGAGATCTCTGAAAATCAGTCTCAGAATCTTATTGTTAGAGTAGCAACTTTACATGTGTACTGAAATCTCAATCTTGCATGGTGTCTGCTATTAAAGTGAGGGCATTGATTGGAAAGAAGTGGGACCCTGAAAAATGGGATGGTGACATTTGGATTGATAATGATGTTGGAGGAGAGGTTGAAACCCTAGGTCATGCTGAGTCTTCTCTAGATAACACTGTAATAGACTGCCCTGAGAACATAGCCACCCCATCTCCAGCCTGCCTTGAGGAGTTGGCCACCCAACCTCCACTTGAAGGGATTAGCCCTAGAGTGATTAATCCGGTTTCACCAAATGAAACTGCAAATGAATGCCCTGAAGAAAATGGCTTGGGAGATATTTCAAATTATTTCCATGATCCACCCCCACCACCCCTCATTTCTTCCAGACCTATAACTAGACTAAAGTCCCAACAGCCCCTAAAGGTGAGGTACAAAGTATCACACATAAGGAGGTACGTTATACTCCAAAAGAACTGTGTGAGTTTTCCAATTTATATAGACAGAAAACAAGGGAATATGTGTGGCAATGGATTTTAAGGGTGTGGGATAATGGTGGGAGGAATATAAGGCTGGATCAGGCTGAATTTATTGATATGGGCCCACTAAGCAGTTATTCTGCATTCAGTGTTATAGCTAGAGTTGTTAGAAAAGGCATTAACAGTTTGTTTGGATGGTTGGTTGAAACATGGATCAAAAGGTGGCTGACATTACCTGAGGTTGAAATGCCAGAACTGCCCTGGTATAATGTAGATGAGGGGATCCAGAGGCTTAGAGAGACTGGAATGTTAGCGTGGTTTATCATGCAAAGCCTGCTCTGACACACCAGGAATGTCTGGAGGATGCACCTTTTACCAGAACAGTGAGAAATAAATTTGTGAGACTAGCGCCATCATCCCTGAAGAGCTCTGTAGTTGTGCTTCTCTGTAGGTGAGATATTACTGTGGGAACTGCTGTCACTGAGCTGAATCCTTAAACACAATGGGGATGACTGGATCCTGAGTTGGCAGAAGCCAGGTGGCAGCACTTAATTGCCAAAGACATAATAGGATAATAGACAGCAAACTCAAAGCAGGAGTCAAAATAATCTGATTTGCAGAGATTTACTAGCATTGGCTAGTAAATCATGGGGTACCTAGAAATACAATTGATGGGCAGTCTACTAAATTCTTGTTTGAGCTGTATCTTTTGTAAACAAAGGAGTTCTAGGTCAAGTGAACAGAAGTCTAACCTGAATTACAAAAACACAGAGTCACAGTCCCTTAATCAATTTCAAGACTTGAGACAGTTTACAGACCCAGAGCCCCTTGAATGAAGGGGAGGCCAGGTCCCTTTGGGTGAGAACCTTGTTATACTGCCACAAATCTATACTGTTAATCTTCCTCCAAGCCTTCCCCAAGGAGACTGATGGCCTTTTACCAGGATAACTGCATGGGGGAAAAGGAAATGATCAGATATTTTGGGGATTATTAGACACTGGTTCAGAAGTGATATTAATTCCAGGGAACCCAAAACGTCACTTTGGTCCACCAGTCAGAGTGCGGGCTAATGGAGGCCAGGTGATCAATGGAGTTTTAGCTCAGGTCCATTGCAGAGTGGGTCCAGAGTGTCTCCGGATGCATCCTGTAGTTATTTCCCCAGTTCCAGAATGTATAATTGGAATAGACATACTGAGCAACTAGCAGAATCCCCACATTGGCTCTCTAACCCGTGTGGTGAGGGTTATTATGGTGGGGAAGGCCAAGGGAAGCCACTAAAACTGCCTCTACATAGCAAAATAGTAAATCAGAAGCAATACCAGATTCCTGGAGGGATTGCAGAGATTACTGCCACTCTTAAGAACTTGAAGGATGCAGGGGTGCTGATTCCCACCACATTCCCATTCAACTCTCCTGTTTAGCCTGTGCAGAAAACAGATGGGTCTTGGAGGATGACAGTGGATTATCATAAGCTCAACCAGGTGGTAACACAAATTGCAGCTGCTGTTCTGGATGTGGTATCATTGAGCAAATCAATACATCCCCTGTACCTAGTATGCAGCTATTGATCTGGCCAATGCTTTTTTCTTATTAGCTGTTAGTAAGGACCACCAAAAACAGTTTGCTTTCAGCTGGCAAGGTCAGCAATATATTTTCACTGTCCTAACTCAGGGGTATATCAACTTTCCAGCCCTATGTCATAATCTTGTCTACAGGGAATGTGATCGTTTCTCCCTCCCACAAGACATCACACTGGTCCATGATATTGATGATATCATGTTGATTAGACCTAGTGAGCAAGAAGTAGCAACTACTCTAGTCCTACTGGTAAGGCATTTCAATGTCAGAGGATGGGAGATAAATCCAATAAAAATACAGGAGACTTCCACCTCAGTGAAATTTCTAGGTGTCCAGTGGTGTGGGGCATGTTGAGATATTCCTTCTAAGATGAAGGATAAGTTGCTGCAGCTGGCCCCTCCTACAACCAAAAAACAGGCACAACACCTAGTTGGTCTCTTTGGATTTTGGCGACAACATATTCCTCATTTGGGTATGCTACTTCAGCCCATTTATCGAGTGACCAGAAAAGCTGCTAATTTTGAGTGGGGACATGAACAAGAGGAGGCTCTGTGACAGGTACAGGCTACTGTACAAGCTGCTCTCTCACTTTGACCATATGATCCAGCAGATCCAATGGTGTTGGAAGTATCAGTGGCAAATAGAGATGCTGTTTGGAGCCTTTGACAGGTCCCTAAAGGAGAATCACAATGCAGACCCTTAGGATTTTGGAGCAAAGCCTTACCATCTGCTGCAGATAACTGTTCTCCTTTTGAGAAACAGCTTTTGGCCTGCTACTGGGCCTTAGTAGAGACTGAATGGCTAACCTTAGGCCACCAAATTACCATGAGACCTGAGATGCCTAGCATGAGGTGGGCATTGTCCGATCCACCCAGCCTTAAAGTTGAGCGTGCCTAGTAGCACTGTATCATAAAATGGAAATGGTATATATGAGATAGGACCAGAACAGGTCCTGAAGGCACAAGTGACATGAGGAAATGGTCCAAATACCCATGGTCTCCAATCCTGCTACGTTACCTTCTCTTTCCAAGACCAGAGCTATGGCCTCTTGGGGAGTTCCTTACAGTGAACTGACTGAGGAAGAGAAAACTCGGGCCTGGTTTACAGATGGCTCAGCACAATATGCAGGTACCACCTGAAAGTGGACAGCTGCAGCAACCCAACCCCTTTCTGGGGTGTCCTTGAAGGACAGTGGTGAGGGGAAATTCTCCCAGTGGGCAGAACTTCAAGCAGTGCACCTGGTTATTCATTTTGCTTGGCAGGAGAACTGGTCAGAGGTGTGTTTGTATACTGACTCATGGGCTGTTGCTAATGGTTTGGCTGGATGGCCAGGGACTTGGAAAGACCATAATTGGCAAATTGGTGACAAAGAATTCTGGGGAAGAAGTATGTGGATAGACCTTTCTGAGTGGGCCAAGAACATGAAGATATTTGTGTCCTATGTGAATGTGCACCAGAGGGTAACTTCAGCAGAGGAAGGTTTTAATAATCAAGTGGATAAGGTGACCTGTTTTGCAGATACCAGTCAGTCTCTTTCCCCAGCAACTTCTCTCATTGCCCAACAGGCTCATGAACAAAGTGGTCATGGTGGTAGGGATAGAGGTTATGCATGGGTTCAGCAACATGGACTTCCACTCACCAAGGCTGACCTGGCTACAGCTATTGTTGAGTGCCCAATCTGCCAGCAGCAGAGACCCACACTCAGCACCCTCTATGGCATCATTCCTGAGGTGACCAGCTGGCTACATGGTGGCAGGTTGATTACACTGGACCACTCCCTTCGTGGAAGGAGCAGCAATTTGTTCTAACTGGAATAGACACATACTCTGGATATGGGTTTGCTTTCCCTGCATGCAATGCTTCTGCCAAAACTACCATTCATGGGCTTACAGAATGCCTTATCCATTTGTAATCAGCCAAGGGGAGTGTCTTCTGCAATGAGTGATGCTTAATCTAATCACTGGAAGCCTTTTAAGGAGGATTCAGAAGAGACAGGCTTTCTTCCTGCCTCAGCCAACGAGGCTCTCCTGTGGAGTTCGTCCAGACCCTCCATCAGAATCGTCAGCTTCACAGCCTGCCCTACAGATTTTGGACTCTACGTTCCCACAGTTACGTGAAACACTTTTATAAATTTTATATTTACAAATACTTCTCATTGGTTCTGTTTCTCTAGAGAACCCTAACTAATACACTTTCAATACTTCTATGGTATTCCATGAAATTTTCAAATATGTGGTCAGATTTGGAGTTAATGTGCTCCTTATGCCTTTTTGCCTATTTCTACAGTAATATCATCACTGTCTTAAATACCTCAGGCTCAAAACAGTCCTAGTCAGAGAAGTTATTTTTCCTTTTTTTCAGAAGTGCCTTCGTCATTCTTTTTTTCTTTTTTTATTAATTTTTAAATTTAAAAAATATATATAACAAACTAATACAAACATTCTTAACTTATGATCATTCTGTTCTACATATATAATCAGTAATTCACAATATCATCACATAGTTGCATATTAATCATCATCATAATTTCTTAGAACATTTGCATTAATTCAGAAAAAGAAATACAAAAACAGAAAAAATTCATACATACCATACCCCTTAACCCTCCATTTTATTGATCATTAGCATTTCAAACTAAATTAATTTAAACATTTCTTCCCCCCTTATTTCTTTTTATTCCATATATTTTACTTGTCTTTTGATAAGGTAGATAAAAGGAGCATCAGACACAAGGTTTTCATAATCACACATTCACATTGTGAGAGTTATATCATTATACAATCATCTTCAAGAAACATGGCTACTGGAACACAGCGCTACATTTTTCAGGCACTTCCCTCCAGCCTCTCCATTACATCTTGACTAACAAGGTGAAAGCTATTTAATGTGTAAGAATAAACCCCAGGATAAGCTCTCAACTCTGAAATCTCTCAGCCATTGACACTTTATTTTGTCCTATTTCACTCTTCCCCCTTTTGGTTGAGAAGTTTTTCTCAATCCCTTGATGCTGAGTCTCAGCTCATTCTAGGGTTTCTGTCCCATGTTGCCAGAAAGGTCCACACCCCTGGGAGTCATGTCCCATGTAGATAGGGGAGGGCAGTGAGTTTGCTTGTTGTGTTGGCTGGAGAGAGAGGCCACATCTGAGCAACAAAAGAGGTTCTCTTGGGGGTGACTCTTAGGCCTAATTTTAAGTAGGCTTGACCTACCCTTTGTGGGGTTAAGTTTCATATGAACAAACTCCAAGACTGGGGGCTCAGCCTATTGCTTTGGGTATCCCCACTGCTAGTGAGAATATGAAAAATTCAACTTGGGGAAGTTGAATTTTCCCCCTTTCTCACCATTCCCTGAAGGTGAATACTTTTTTATTCACTGTTCAAATCACTCTGGGATTTATCTGGGCATCACTCTGGACAAACCAACAAAATCTCATGTCCTACTCAAGGTTCCATGTACTTATGGTGCTCAAATAAGCTGTCTACATATGTTATATTAGGAAATGCACTAGTCAAAACATAAATTTTGTACCAAATAAACATTTTTTTGCTTTAGTCTCACGCATAAGTTAAAAATTTTAAATATTAATATTTATCTATTTTCAACACCCTGCAGTAATGATATTCCTTTGTTCTTCCTCATGTAAAAACGTTTTTAAAATTTGTACATTTAGTCACTATCATTATACACTCTAGGCATTCCTAGATTATACCATCTCAGTCTTTATTGTCTATCTTTCTTTCTGATTTCATTTGTGCTCCCAGCCCTCCTCCATCATTCTCACATTCAGCTTCATTCAGTGTTTGAACCTAACTGTATTACAGTTAGGTAGTGCTGTGCTATCCATTTCTGAGTTTTTACAATCAGTCCTGTTGCACAGTCTGTATCCCTTCAGCTCCAATTACCCAATATTTTATCCTATTTCCACCTCCTGATGGTCTCTGTTACCAATGAAATTATCCAAGTTTATTCACTAATGTCAGTTCATATCAGTGAGACCGTACAGTATTTGTCCTTTTGTTTCTGGCTAATCTCACTCAGCATAATGTCCTTAAGGTCCATCCATAATGTTACAAACTTCATAACTTTATTCTGTCCTACAGCTGCATAATATTCCATCGTATGTATATACCACAGTTTGTTTGGCCACTTGTCTGCTGATGGACATTTTGGCGGTTTCTATCTCTTTGCAACTATAAATAACGCTGCTATAAACATTGGTGTGCAAATGTCTGTTTGTGTCCTTGCCCCCTCTGAGTAGATACCCAACAATGTATTGCCGGGTCATATGGCAATTCTACATTTAGCTTCCTGAGGAACTGCCAAACTGCCTTCCACAGCGATTGTAACATTTAACATTTCCACCAACAGTGAATAAGTGTGCCTCTTTCTCCACATCCTCTCCAGCATTTGTCATTTTCTGTTTTATTGATAATGGCCATTCTGGCGGGTGTGAGATGATATCTCATTATGGTTTTAATTTGCATTTCCCTAACAGCCAGGGAAGTTGAACATCTTTTCATGTGCCTTTTGGCCATTTGTATTTCCTCTTCTGAGAAGTGTCTGTCAAGGCTTTTGTCCATTTTGTATTTGGGTTGTCTGCCTTTTTGTTGTTGAGTTGAACAATCTCTTTATATATTCTGGATACTAGAACATTATCTGATATATCCTTTCCAAATATTGTTTACCCATTGTGTAGGCTGTCCTTTCACTTTCCTGATGAAGTTCTTTGAGGCACAAAAGTGTTTAATTTTGAGGAGTTCCCATTTATTTATTTCTTCAATGCCTGTGCTTTGGATGTAAGGTCTAAGAAACCACCTCCTATAAATAAGATTTATAAGCTATTTCCCTATATTTTCTTCTAACAGTTTTATGGTCTTAGATCTAATGTTTAGGTCTTTGATCCATTTTGAGTTAATTTTTGTATAGGGTGTGAGATATGTATCCTCTTTCATTCTTTTGCATATGGATATCCAGTTCTCTAGGCACCATTTATTGAAGAGACAGTTCTCTAGGCACCATTTATTGAAGAGGCTGTTCTGTCCCAGGTGGCTTGGCTTGACTGTGTTATCAAACATCAATTGTCCATAGATGAGTGGGTCTATATCTGAACACTCTATTCTATTCCATTGGTCAGTATATCTATCTTTTTACATACCACACTGCTTTGACCACTGTAGCTTCATAATACGCCTTAAAGTCAGATAGTGTGAGACCTCCAATTTCATTTTTTTTCCTCACAATACTTTCAGCTATTCAGGGCACCCTGCCCTTCCACATAAATTTGATTGGTTTTTCAATTTCTGAAAAGTAAGCTTTTGGGATTTTAATTGGTATTGCATTGAATCTGTAAATCAATTTAGGTAGAATTGACATCTTAACTATATTTAGTCTTCCAATCCATGAATACAGTATGCCCTTCCATTCATTTAGATCTTCTGTGATTTCTTTTAACAATTTCTTGTAATTTCCTTTGTATAGGTCTTTTGTCTCTTTAGTTAAATGTATTACTAAGTATTTTACTCCTTTGGTTGCAATTGTAACTGGAATTTTTTTTCTTGATTTCCCCCTCAGACTGTTCATTACTAGTGTATAGAAACACTACAGATTTTTGAGTGTTGATCTTGTAACCTGCCACTTTGCTGTAGTCATTTATTAGCTCTAGTATAGAGTTTTCAGGGTTTTCAACATATAGTATCATATCATCTGCAAACAGTGAGAGTTTTACTTCTTCCTTTCCAATTTTGATGTCTTGTATTTCTTTTTCTTGTCTAATTGCTCTGGCTAGAACTTCCAACTTAATGTTGAATAACAGTGGTGATAGTGGACATCCTTGTGGTGTTCCTGATCTTAGGGGGAAAGTTTTCAGTTTTCTCCCATTAAGAATGATGTTAGCTGTGGGTTTTCATATATTCCCTTTATCATTTTGAGGAAGTTCCCTTCTATTCTTATCCTTTGAAGTGTTTTCAACAAGAAATGATAATTGAATTTTGTCAAATGACTTTTCTGTATCAATCGAGATGATCATGTGGTTTTTCTGCTTTGATTTTTGATATGGTGTATTACATTAATTGATTTTCTTATGTTGAACCATCCTTGCATACCTGGGATGAATCCTACTTGGTCATGGTGTATAATTCTTTTAATGTGCTGCTGGATTCTATTTGCTAGAATTTTGTTGAGGATTTTTGCATCTCTATTCATTAGAGAGATTGGTCTGCAGTTTTATTTTCTTTGTAATATCTTTGGCTTTGGTTTGAGGGTGATGTTGGCTTCATAGAATGAGTCAGATAACTTTCCATCCTCTTCAACTTTTTTGAGGAGTTTGAGCAGAATTGGTACTAATTCTTTCTGGAACATTCGGTAAAATTCACATGTGAAGCCATCTAGACCTGGACTTTTCTTTTTGGGGAGCTCCTTAATGACTGATTCAATTTCTTTTCTTGTGATTGGTTTGTTGAGTCGTCTGTTTCTTCTCGAGTCAATGTTGGTTGTTCATGCCTTTCTAGAAAGTTATCCATTTCATCTACATTATCATATTTATTAGCATTAAGTTGTTCATAGAATCCTCTCATTACTTCCCTTATTTCTGTGGGGTCAGTGGTTATATCTCCCCTTCCATTTCTAATTTTATTTATTTGCATCCTCTTCTTCTTTTTGTCACCCTTACTAAGAATCCATTAATCTTATTGATTTTCTCATAGAACCAACTTCTGGTTTTGTTGATTTTCTCAATTGTTTTCATGTTCTCAATTCCATTTATTTCTGCTCTAATCTTCATCATTTCTTTCCTTTTGATTGCTTTGGGGTTAGTTTGCTGTTCTTTCTCTACTTCTTCCAAGCGGACAGTTAATTCCTCGATTTTTACCCTTTCTTTTTTGATACAGGCATTTAGGGCAATAAATTTCCCTCTAAGCACCGCCTTTGCTGCATCCCATAAGTTTTGATATTTTGTGTTTTCATTTTCATTTGCCTCGAGATATTTACTGATTTCTCTTGTAATTTCTTTCTTGACCCAGTGGTTGTTTAAGAGTGTGTTATTAAGCCTCTATATTTGTGAATTATCCGGCCCTCTAGGATAGATATTACAAATTCCAACTTCATTCCTTTATGATCTGAGAAAGTGTTTTGTATGATTTCAATCTTTTAAAATTTATTGAGACTTGCTTTGTCACCCAGCATATGGTCTATCCCTGAGAATGATCCATGAGCCCTTGAGAAAAAGGTGTATCCTGCTGTTGTGGGGTGTGATGTTCTATAAATGTTCTGTTAAGTCTAGCTCATTTATTGTATTATTTAAATTCTGTTTCTTTATTGATCCTCTGCCTAGATGTTCCATCCATTGATGAGAGTGGGGAATTGAAGTCTCCAACTATTATGGTAGAGGTGTCTATTTCTCTTTTCAGTGTTTGCCTCATGTATTTTGGAGCATTCTGGCTCAGTTAATAAATATTTATGATCGTTATGTCTTCTTGTTGAATTGTTCCTTTTATTAATATATAGTGTTCTTCTTTGTTTCTTTTAACTGTTTTAATTTGAAGTCTAATTTGCTGGATATTAGTATAGCTACTCCTCTTTTCTGATTGCTATTTGCATGAAATACCTTTTCCCAATCTTTCACTTCCAACCTATGTTTATTCTTAGGTCTAAAATGCATTTCCCGCAGACAGCATACAGATGAGTCCTGTTTTTTAATCCATTCTGTCAGTCTATGTCTTTTGATTGGGGAGTTTAATCCATTAACATTCAGTGTTATTATTGTACGGGTAGTACCATTTTGCCTTTTGGATTTTATATGTCATATCTAATTTTTCTTCTTTTTACCTTTACTGATAGTCTTCTTTTCTACACTCTTCACCACACCTCTCTCTCTTGTCTTTTTGTATCTGCCTCTAGTGCTCCCTTTAGTATTTCTTGCAGAGCCGGTCTCTTGGTCACAAATTCTCTCAGTGATTTTTTTTGCCTGAAAACGTTTTAATTTCTCCCTCATTTTTGAAGGACAATTTTGCTGGATATAGAATTCTTGGTTGGCAGTTTTTCTCTTTTAGTAATTTAAATGTATCATCCCACTGCCTTCTCACCTCCATGGTTTCTGCTAAGAAATCTATGCATAGTCTTATTGGGCTTCCCTTGTATGTGCTGGATTGCTTTTCTCTTGCTGCTTTCAAGATTCCCTCTTTCTCCTTGAATCTGACATTCTGATTAGTAAGTGTCTTGGAGTACGTCTATTTGGATCTATACTGTTTGGTATATGCTGCACTTCTTGGATCTGTTAATTTTAAGTCTTTCATAAGTATTGGGAAATTTTCAGTGATAATTTCCTCAGTAGTTTTTCTCCTCTTTTTCCATTCTCTTCTCCTTCTGGGACACCTACAACACGTATATTCTTGAGCTTCATGTTGTCATTTAATTCCCAGAGCCCCTGCTCATATTTTCCCATTCTTTTCCCTATATTTTCTTTTGCTTGTCGAATTTCAGATGTTCTGTCCTTCAGTTCACTAATGCCTCTTGAAATCTGACATTGTAGGTTTCCATTGTTTTTTTTCATCTCTTCTACTATACCTTTCATTCCCATAAGTTCTGTGATTTGTTTTTTCAGACTTTTGATTTCTTCTTTTTGTTCATTCCTTGCCTTCCTTATATCCTCCCTCAATTCATTGATTTGATTTTTGATGAGGCTTTCCATGTCTGTTCAAACATTCTGAATTAATTGTTTCAACTCCTGTATCTCATCTGAATTGTTGGTTTGTTCTTTTGACTGGGCCATATCTTCAATTTTCCTAGTATGATGTGTTATTTTTTGCTGGTGTCTAGGCATTTAATTACTTTAATTAGTTTACTCTGGAGATTGTTTTCACTTCTTTTACCTAGGATTTTCTTACTGGATGACTTTGTTGTCTGTTTTTTGACATTCAGTTCAGCTTATCCTGGACCACTAGCTTAGGTTTTGTTTAAGAGAGAATTTTTCAGTTCTTTTTTTCTTGTTTCTTGCCCTGCCTGTATGGTGCCACCCCCACCCCCACCCCCCCACCTTAGGTGGTCTACTTAGATATTATAAACCCAAGCCAGATTTTCCCAGACCAAACTGGCCTCCTGTCATCAGGAAAGAGTCACCTGCATCAGTTTTCCCTGAGGGTGAGACCCAGCAGGTTGAAGACTTTTCTGTGAAGTCTCTGGACTCTGTGCTTTTCCTATCCTGCCCAGTATATGGCACTTGTGTGCCTGTGGGTCCCACCCATATAAGGTGATGGCGGTACCTTTAACTTCAGCAGACTCTCCCTGCTGGGGGCATGGTGGAGACAGAGGAGAGGTTGTAGGCTGGCTTTAATCGCTTCAAATTTCCAAACCCTGGGGCCTGAATTCCTTGAGGGAGGGAATCCACCTGAGCTGCGCCCCACTCTTCCCCTGGGGAAGGCACAGGCTCCAAGACAAGCTCTCAAACAAGCTTGTTTCTGCCTATGCCTGGGGCAGTTGCAGCCTGAGAAGCCCTGCCGCTGTATCCAAAGGCAGTCAAGCCTTTGTAGAAGCACAGCCTCAAAAATGAAAGAGAAAAATCCTTCTCAGAGCAGGACTCTTGTTCCACAAGTTTGCCAATCAAGAGCATAAGTTGGTATGTTGCTTTGTGTACCTTCAGATCCTATGTGCCCTCTCCTTTCCTTCAGGTCCCAGACCTTTTCAAGTATTATGTGCTATCCAATCAAAAAAATCTGTTTTTTTTTTTTCTTTTTCCATCAGCCCTGCCCCCTCAGTGCCAGGGCAAAAATCAGCAACCTCTACTTTGACCAGGTTCAGCTGAGCTAGGGGCCTATTTTTAGTAGTCAGAATTTGTGAATTAATTCCACAATTGAAGCTTAGTTGCACTCAGCCCCTGTGCTGGTAAAGTCCCTTTCCTTTCCCCTCTGGGAAGCAGCCTGTGGGGGAGGGGTGCTGGCCACCAAGGCTTGGGGAACTCACGGTTCTGGGGGGGCTTGCCAGCTGGTCCAGACTGGGGTATGCTGTGTGTCCAGTTACTAACATGGCCCCAGCATTTTTTTTTTTTTTTGTACTGTTCCTGGCTATTTAGTAGCTGTTCTAGAAGACCAACCAAATCTAACAACTCACTAAGCTGCCATCTTGGCACTCTCTCCTTCATCATTCTTTTTACTTTACCCTGCCACAAAAATTTCAAATCAGTTTGTCAATGCCAGATTCCAGGAGAAATGTTGGGATGTAGTTTAGGGATATACTGAATCTGTAATTAATTTGGAGAAAACTGACATCTTTTTTATACTGTCTTTCTACTCATGAACATGGAATCATTCTCGTCCTCTTCAAGGTCTTTTAGTAAAATTTTCTCTTTCTGTAGGTAGGTCAGGCACATCTTTGGATAGATTTATTCTTAAATACTTTAGAGATGGATTTTACAATTGTACATGATGTCTTTTTTAAAATTCTATTTTCTAATTATTTTTGACTGGCATTTAAAAGTATAAACCATACATATATTTGTACCTTTTCTCCTCCATCTTTAGATCCCTCCCACTATCATGTATTGCATTTAGCTGTCATTATCTCTATAGTTTTTCTTTCTTTCTTTTCTCTAATTATGTTAACATATATACAACATAAATCTTATCCTAACCCCTCCCAACCATACCATTTAGTGAAATTAATCATATTCACAATACTGCATTACCGGCACCACCATCCATACTATAACATTTACTTCACAGCAGTGAATTCTGCATTTACTCCTCATTCTGCATGTGCACGCACACATATATACACACACCCAACCAGTACTCTACTATTTGTCTCTTGAGTTTGCTTATTCTCTGGTATTTTCTTTGTGGTTACCATGGGCTTATACTTAACGTCCAAAATCTCTAACTATCGCATTTGCATTGATACCAACTTAACTTCAACAGACTACAAACTTTGTGCCTATCCCCCTCCATCTCTCCACCTTTATATGATTATCCTGAATTACATATTTATACATTATGAGCACACAACCACTGATTTATGGTTTATGGCAGTTGACTTTTATAGTTCCATTTACTACAGGAAGTAAAAAGTGGAATTACAAACCAAAAATACAATACTACTAACATTTACATTTGTCCATGGCACTCCCTTCTGGGGATCTTTATTTCTTCATGCAGTCTCAATCTATTGTCTAGTATCTGTTCCTTTCAACTTGCAGAGTTCCTTTCGGCATTTCTTTTTCCGTTGTTGGTTTTATTTGTTTTGGTTTTTGGCAATTTAAATAGCATATAATCACTGTAAAGCCTGTGTTTGTACAGTAAGTCTCATAAACCAATTTAAAATTAGGGCGAACAAGGAAAAAGTATAGAAATACAGATATCAGAGTTTCTTGAATTGTAAATATTAAACACTAACTTAGATACAATATGATTAGCTATCAAAACTGTGTAGATTCTTCAGTGGGCAATTGTGGCTCAGTGGCAGAGTTCTCGTCTGCCATGCAGGAGACATGGGTTTGATTCTAGGAGCCTGCCCATGTAAAAAAACAAAACAAAACAAAACAAAACTGTGTACATCAAAATATCAAGTAGAAAGTTACTAGAAACATCAACTTTGCTACAGTAATGATCTATGAACCTTTTCATGTTTTTATTTCAGGAAAATATAAAGATACAAATGTTTTTGCAATTAACATATAAAAATCTTATCTCATGATATAACATTTTAAATCTATTTTAATATTGCTATAGCTATTTGTGCTTTTTTTAATTACAGCTTGCATAGAACATCTATTTTCATCCTTTCACTTTCAATCAGTTTGTATGTATCCTTGGGTCTAAGATAAATCTCTTGTGAGCAGCAAAAAGACCATATTATTTAATCCGTCCTGCCAATCTATGTTTTTAGTGAGTTTAGTCCATTAACATTCAAAATTATTACTGTAAAAGCAGTTCTTGGGTCCAACACTTTATCCAATATCTACAAATACAGATATCAGTTTCTTAAATTCTGAATATCTAATGCTAACTTAAATACCATTTGATTAGCTTTCAAAACTGTGAACATCCTCAAAATATCAAGTAGAAAGTTATTACAAATATCAACTTTGCTATAATAATGACCTATGTTACTGAACATTTTCAAGTTTTCAATTTCAGGAAAATACAAAGATACAAATGTTTCTACCATTAATATATGAAAGCAAACCACCAAAAATGGATATCTTGGTTAGCTTATCCATGGGCATATTAAATAAAACATAATCATTGTAAAGCCTGTGTTTGTACAGTAAGTTTCATAAACCAATTTAAAATTAATGCAAACAAGGAAAAAATCTAGAAATACAGATAGAGTTTCTTGAATCCTAAATATTAAATACTAACTCAAATACCATTTGATTAGCTATCAGAACTGTACATTCTCAAAATTTCAAGTAGAAAGTTATTAGAAACATCAACTTTGCTATAGTAATGACCTATGTTACTGAACATTTTCAATTTTTTTACTTCAGGAAAATATAAAGATACAAATATTTTTACAATTAACATGTAAAAATCTTATCTCTTATGATATCATAACATTTAAAATTTATTCTATCTAATATTACCATAGCTACTTGTGCTTTCTTTTGGTTACAGCTTACATAGGACATCTATTTCCATCCTTTCACTTTTAATCTGTTTATAGCCTTGGGTCAAAGAAAGTCTCTTGTAAGCAGCATATAGTTTGATTTTATTATTTAATTTGTTTTGTCAATCTGTATTTTAATCAATGAGTTTAGTCCATTAACATTCAAAATTATTACTGTGAAAGCAGTTAAGTCTAGCATCTCATCCAATATCTACAAATTCGGTTACTAGTTTCTTAAATTCTAAATATTTAAGAATTTTAAAATTCTAAATGACATCTTATCCTATAGTTTCCATTTGTCAGATCTATATAGTCTTTTCCCTCTCTCACTTTCTATCCTTTAAGTTACCCTTGATAATACTCTTCAATTTTGTACTCTCCTCCAGACCTCCGTCTAACTTTTTTTTTTCAGTCAACAGAGCTCCCTTTAATATTTCTTGTAGGAAATAGGTCCTACAATAGGTCTCTTGTTGGCAAATTCTTGCAGCAGGTGTTTGTAAAGATTTTAGTCTGTCAATTTTGCAGGACAATTTTGCAGAGTAAAGAATTTTTGGCTGGAGGTCTTTCTCGTTCACAATCATAATGAAATCATACCACCACCTTCTCACCTCCCTGGTGTCTGTTGAATAGACTGAGCTCAGATTTACAGTTTCCCTATATGTAATAAATCTTTCTCTTGCTGCTTTCAAGACTTTTTGCTTCTCTCAGGATTTGACATTCTGATAAGTATTTGTCTTGGTGTAAGCCTATTTGGATTTATTCTATTTGGAATTCATTGGGCCTATTTGGTTTGGATACATTCGTCTTTTATAAGGATTGGAAAGTTTTCCCCCATTATATCTTCAATTAGCCCTCCTATTTCTTTACTCTTCTCTTCACCCTCTGGGACAATAATTCCTAAACATTTTTATGCTTATGTTGTCTATAATTTGCCTGAACTCAAGTTGCATTTTTTCCATCTTTCTTGCCATTTTCTTGAACATTCTTTTGAATATTCAAGTTCATTTGTCGTATCTCTAATTTGCTTATTCCTTCTTCTGTCTTTTGAAATCTACTGTTGTCCCTGTTTTTAATTCAGTTTACAGTACCTTTCATCTCCATGATGTCTGATGTTTTTCTATTTATTCTTTCAAATTTTTTTTATGCCCCTCTAGTATCTTTTGTCTTTTAATGCTGTATGGCAGGGGTCAAATATCATTCCTTTTCCATTTGAGTATCCCCTTACTGCAGCACCATTTATTGAATTTTTGTTTGCTTGTTTGTTTAGGAAGCGCATGGACTGGGAATCAGACCTGGGTCTCCCACATGGCAGGCCTCTTGGAAGGTCCACTGATCTACACTTGCACCCCCTTTAGTATCTTTTTGATACCCTTTATATTATTAGGAACAACTTTAATTAGTTGCCCCAAATTTGTCAGGCTTCTCCACAGCAGATGGCACTCTTGAGCCCTCTCACTCCTCAGGCCCACATGACTCTGATGACAAGTGCCGGCCCAATCAAGTGAAAACCCGATGGGACTCCATCCAGGGCTGGTGACCCTGGCATAAGCCCAAAGCCACCAACTCTGGGGTTGGGTATGATCGCACACACCCCAACGGAGACTTCTCCATTGTGGCCTATGGCTCTAGTTGGGCCCCAGACTCCCTGCCCCAGTATGACACCAGTCTGCAGCACAAGGTAATTCAGCTTCACCTGCCCACAGCCTATCCAGAAATGTCTGGAGGCCCAGTCACAGGGTTTAGGTCAGCCAGCTTCCTCAGCCTCACCTCTCCTTCTGCACACACCTGCGGTCTTCAGGCTCCTGGGGTGGGGTGGGGGCAGCACCAGGACCCAAGCAGGTCTCTTTCACTGGTTGGATGTCGGACTGGCACACTCCATGTCTCCCCCTCCTCCCTGGAGATGGGCTGCCCCCCCAATCCCCCCACACCCCTCACCCAACCTATGCCAAGTCCTTGTCAAAAAAAAAAAAAAAGGCACGGACAGTAACGTATCACAAGGGCAAGGAATAGGCTCCTTAACTAAATGGCATCCACACATAGAAAAAGCATGTATTATCTTCTAAGTTTGACATGGGCACCCCCACCTATGAAATCAAACGAAAATCTTCCCAAGCCAGCTGTGGGGTAGGCAGAGAATCATGCCAAGCACATTCACCCCATTCTCTCCACCCCAATTTCTCTAGTAGAAGACGTCCAGGGCCTCTCATTGCAGGGTAGAAGACCTTCATGATCACTTGCACCCTGAAACCACTGTCCCAGTTATTTTCTATCGCGTCTCCTATTGTTGCACAGAGCCAGGGTGACCTCAGCCTCTGTTCTGCCATCTTACCGGAAGTTCCCTTTAGCATTTCTTATAGGGTCGGTCTAGTGGTGGTGAAGTACTTCAGCTTCTGCTTACCTGGACGTGTCATAATCTTCTGCCGGATAGGGAATTCTTGGTTGGAAATTTTTGCCTTTCAGCAGTTTAAATATGTTATCCCACTGCTTTCTTGACTCCATGGTTTCCAATAAGAAATCAACACTTAATCTTATTAAAGCTCCCTTGAACATGACACGCTACTTATCTATTGTGGCTTTCAGAATTCTCTATCTTCGGTATTTAACAGTTTGATTGTTGTATGTTGCAGTATAGGTCTTATTCAGATTTATCCTACTTGGAGTTCACTGAACATCTTGGATGTGTATATTCCTTTTATTAAATTTGGGGATTTTTCAGTGATTATTCCTTGGACCATTCTCTCTGCTCCTTTCTTTCGTTTCTCTCCCTCCCTCCCTCTTTTTCCTTCTTGTCCTTTTACGGCTCCCATTATGTATATATTCATATGCTTGATGGACTCTCACAGGTTCCTCAGGCTCTGTTCATATTTCTTCATTCTTTCCTTGTTTTGCTCCTTAGACTGGTTGATTTCAATTGTCTTTTCTTCAAGTTCACTGATTTTTTTTGTCAGCTCCAATCTGCTGTTGAAGTTCTCTGAAAAAATTTTTGTCACTGTGGTCTTCAGCTCTGTTTGGTTTCTTTTAATAATTTCTGTCTATGGATATTATCTTTATGTTCTTCTATTGTTTTCCTGACTTCCTTTAGTTCTTTGTCCACATTTTCATTTAGCTCTTTGCGTATTTGTAGAATTATTTTTTTTAAAAGTCTTTCGTATGTCCCAGATCTGATTCTCCTCATTGATGGTTTCTAATGCTTTAATCTTCTCCTTTACCTGGACCACCACTTCCTGCTTCTTTATATGTTTTATAATCTTTTCTTGAAACTTGGACTTGTTTTTTTTTTTTTTTGACAAACAAGATTTAATAATAGTCACAAGAATAGTTTGACCCCAAATAGGAAGAAACTGCCCATGGTTTTGTTTCAAAAAGTTACAAATTCAGTGCTCGAAAATCCAGCAGATAAGCAGCAGGACTAAAAGAGTTTGTTTCTAGAACTGTCTGCTAGTAAAATCAACAGGCATCTGTCCAGGAAACCTGTTTTCAGGGGTGGGGGAAGGTATTATTTACATCCCTATACCTCACTTCTTCTTTTCAGCTACCTTCAGTACTACCTGTTCTTTTCTTGAATTTTTCAGTGATAGTCATCAGTGGCCTTCTTGTTTGCAGGATGCTTGCCGTTAGGAGGGGACTGCTCAGGCTGTGGCTTCTCTGTCACCTACTCTCAAAGACCAGGCTTTGGGCTCCTCTTTGTTTCCCCATAAGGGGGCATTGAGCTTGTTATAAAATCAGTTGTGCTCCATATAATTTTCAGCCATATTAGTGGGCACGAAGGATGTCTCACTGTCTTTCTTCTTGTTCTGCTGCTCTGCCAGCAGATGGGCCTTTCATCTTCCATGAAAATGATATTTTTAATTTTAGCATCAATGCCAAGGTCCACCTCAGGGATGCTACTATCTGGTTGGAACGCTTTTCCTTGGTTTTCTTTGCTGAGGAAACACAGATATTTCTGGAAGTTCCTAAAGACAATCCTCTGCATTATTCAGCTTTACTTTCTGTTCCTTTTATTCCACAATCCTTTCCTCTCTTAAGCTGTCTCAATGTCTTCATTATGTTTGCATCCTTCCTTATCCCTTTGGTTGGTTATCTGCAGATAATGACATCCCCAGGTGGAGGTCTTCCTCTTCACTAATCTTATCTTTGCCCTTTCCTTCAGTTTCTTCATGTCCACCACACCACCCGTCTTTATGTGAAAGGAACCATCTACTAGAGTAGTCTCTTCCTATATCTTCTCTCCCACCAGTAGGGCCTCTTCCTCAAATTCTGCACTTCTTGGTCTCTTCCAGTTTTAACCAAACTTCCTCTGGGTCCTGCTCATCTGACTCTTGACTCCGAGTTAGCCCGGTGGCTGTCATGCTCACACTGGGCCCCTCCAGAGTCCAGCACCTGTGCTACTCAAACATGGATATTTTTAGATTTTATTGTATTATCTCCAGAATTTAGACTGTGAGGTGTCTGTTCCTTAAGTTTCTATTCAGCTAGTATTAAGTTTCTATTCAGTTAGTATTATGACAGGGCTTTCCTTAATGCCAAAGATCTAACAACAACAACAAAAAAACCTTTTCTTTTCTTTGCAGACTGACCTGTGCAAGTGCTCTCCTCCATAACTCATCCATACAATTTTAAACAATAGCTCTAAGCCAAAGCACCGGGGCTCCCTGAATCCTTCTGTGTATGCATCTTGTCTTGGGCATGTGTAACCCTAGGGACTCCTCCATTACATGAATATGAATGTCTCCTCTTCCCAATGAAATAGTTTCCTCATGGTCCCAAGCACTGCACTGTCTGTCCTACAGCCAGCAATCCCTTTTCCCAGGCAGCCATGACTTGATTACTTCCTCACAGCATTCTATAGGAGAACTCTGTGAGCTTCCTTCTAAACAAGAATAAATTCTGAGACAGCAAACCTGCAAAGTGTGTCCTGGTGCAGTCCTCAGACTACCACCAGGTAGTCAGACATAAATGCTTCCATTGTGTGCATTAAGAGTTACTCTGCTCACTGTGGAACTAGTCCAGAGACCTGCACTAACAGTGTGGGCAGCTCTATACCAAGCCAGTGAAGGGATGGAAGAGAGACCATCCAGGGCACCACAAGATCCTACTACTTTTAAGTTGCCTTTTTCTTGATTTGACATGCACCCTGTTACTTCCGTCCCTTAACTGCTTTCTGTAACTTTGATAAGGATGTGTCTGCCAATTCTTGCTCATTGTTCACACCTTCTGTGGAGAACAGTGCTCTAAAGCTTCTCACTCCCAATTCCATATTGATCCCATATTCAACCACTTTAATAAATTTTTCAATTATATTTAATAACTTGATGGAAAACTTTTTTGGATTTGCTATGTAGATAATGCCATTTCTGTGAACATTTTTATCTTTTTTTTTTTTTTCAGGCTAACATCTCTAGTACAAAGTTGAAAAAAAGTGAGGACAGTGAACATCCTCGCTTCATTGCTGATTTTAAGGAGATTGCTTCTAATGTTTCCTCGTGTAGAATGGTGCTTGTTACAGGATTTTTTAAGATACGCTTTATCAGGTTGGGATACCCTTCAACTTCTAGATTACTTAAAACAGTTACCATTAATAGGTGTTGGATTTTATAAAATGTTTTTCTGCATCTTCTGAGCAAATGCCTATTCTCTTTTAATTTTTAAATGTGGTAAATGAGATTTATACATTTTAAAATATACATCTGTATTACTGGGATAAATCCCACTTGGTCAGTGTGTTAGATTTAGGTTGCTTTTGCATATATACATTCATGAGTGAAACACACTGTTCTAGTTTGCTAGCTGCTGGTATGTTTTATGTCAGAAATGGAATGGCTTTTATAAGGGGGCATTTATTAAGCTGCTAGTTCACAGTTCTAAGACCATGAAAATGTCCCAATTAAAGCAAGCCTATAACAATTCCAAATTAAGGCACAAGCAAGAGGTTACCTTCACTCAAGAAAGGCTGATAAAGTTCAGGGTCTCTCAACAGGAAAGGCACATGGCAAACATTGTGATGTCTGCTAGCTTTCTCTCCAGGCTTCTTTTTTCATGAAACTCCCCCCAGGGGCGTTTTCCTTCTTCATCTCCAAAGGTCTCTGGCTGCGTGGGCTCTCTTTGGGGCTCTCATCATTCTAAGGTTTTCTCCAAAATGCTTCAACTAAGCAAGACCCCATCTAGAATGGGTGGAGTCACATCTCCCTCTAATTAATACCCACAATTGGGCGAGCCGCATCTCCATGGAGATAATATAATCAAACTTCCAAACTACAGTGCTGAATAGAGTTTAAAAGAAAAGGCTTCCTGCCTCTACAAGATTGGATTAGAATTAAGGCATGGCTTTTCTAGGGTACATCATTTTTTCAAACCAGCACATACGCCTATAATTTTCCTTTCTTCTTTGTCCCTATCTGGTTTTACTATCAAGGCTATAATCCTATGTTGACTTTGATGTAAGAGAGATTTCTTACTCGAGTTTCTGGAAGAATTTATATAAGATTAGAATAACCTGTTGTTCAAAGTTTGGGAAAACTATGCCTAGAGTTTTCTCTGTGGCTAGATTTTAAACTATTTTATTTTCATTAATAGTAGCAGTACTGGCTCAGGCTTCTGATTTCTTCTTAGTCAAAATACATTATTTTTCTAGGAATTTTCTTGCTTTGTATAAATTTTCAAATTTATTGGCATGTTGTTTATAATATCCTCTTTTTATCTGTTTAACATCTGCAGTATCTCTAGTGACATACCCTTTTTCATTTCTGATATTGGCTGTGCCTTTTCTCCCATTGTGTTAGTATTGTAAAGAATTTTAATTCTGGGTTATTCAATCTTACTTTTTACTTATTCTTTTTAAGTCATCAAAAAACTTTCCCCTAAGTATTTTTTCTCTTTTCTCTTCTCAAATCTCTTGTAGCACCTCCTGGATTTATTCCTCTTATTTAAATACTTTCTTTTTAATTAAAAATATAAAGTGTTATTCACTTGTGTGGGAAATCTCCTGAAGCCTTGAATGCTGAGAATATCTTTATTATGCCCTCACATTAGAAGAACTCTCTGAGCATAAAATTCTATTTTCAAAGTTCTTTTCATATTTAAACTCAGATTCTTGAGCACGGCATGGTAATGGTAGTTTTAACCATACTATTCCATACTCAAGTCCTTTTGCTGGTGGCCTTCCAGACAGCCTGGTGATTTGTGCTTCCAGGTAAAGTTTACCAAAACTCTGAGTTAAGAATTTTAAAATGGCCTTTTCAGAAAACCAGCTGTCTCATACATTGCTGCCGTGAATATAAACTGGTTCAACTTTTCTGGAAGGTGTTAGCACTGCAGATGAAATTTTTAAAAATACACATATACCTTGACCCAACAATTTTACTTCTAGGTATCTACATTAAGGAAATAACCCAACAAATTTCAAACAGGTACATATAAGGATACTTGTCACAGCATTCTGATATTTAAAAAGAAAGAAAACAAACTAAGCTCCAAAATAAATTGCATTAAAATTCTATAATCAAAAGTATACAGTGATTAAGATGATGTAGATTTATCAACAGGGAAAAATATTTAATATTTAAGTTAACAGGTTTGCTAGCTGCCGGAATGCAATATACCAGAAATGGAATGGCTTTTTAAAAGGGGAATTTAATAAGTTGCTAGTTTACAGTTCTAAGGCTGAGAAAATGTCCCAATTGAAACAAGTCTAAAGAAATGTCCAATCAAAGGCATCCAGGGAAAGATACCTTGGTTCAAGAAGGCCAATGAAGTTCAGGGTTTCTCTCTCAAGTGAGAAGGCACGGGGCGAACACAGTCAGAGCTTCTCTCTCAGCTGGAAGGGCACATGACAAATACAGCATCATCTTCTAGCATTCTCTCCTGGCTTCCAGTTTCATGAAGCTCCCCGGGAAGCGTCTTCCTTCTTCATCTCCAAAGGTCACTGGCTGGTGAACTCTCTGCTTCATAGTGTTGCTCTCTCTGAATCTCTCTGAATCTCTCATTCTCCTCTTTTATAGGACTTCAGAAACTAATCAAGAGCCACTCAAATGGGTGGAGACATGTCATCCCTTAATCCAGTTTAACAACCACTCTTGACTAAATCACATCAACCAGGGAGATGATCTCATTACAGTTTCAAATATACAGTATTGAATAGGGATTATTCTACCTTTATGAAATGGGATATATATTAAAACATGGCTTTTCTCAGGGGGCATACTTCCTTTCAAACCAGCACACAGGTCTACTTTTTGTTGCAGAAATAGTCATAGGTAGGTAAATAGGTCAGCTAAAAGGTTATTCTCCAAAAATATTAATAGTGGCTTTCTCTAGATGGAGAGATGGACATAGTTTCACATTTCTTCTTTTAACTTGTCTATACTTACTGTTTTATTTTCCTGGGCTGCTAAAGCAAATACCACGAACTGGGTAGTGTTAAAAAAAAGGGGAGGGGGATGTATTTGCTCACAGTATGAGACTTAGAAAAAGTCCAAATAAAAGCATCTTCAGGGCAAAACATTCTTTCTGAAGGCTGTGGCATTCTGGGGCTGGCGGCTGGCAATCTTTGATTCTTAGCTTGTCACATGGCAAGGCACATGGTGACATCTCCTTGTTTCTCCCCTCTCTTCCAGGTTTCACTGATGTTCAGCTTCTGGCTGCTCTCTCTAGCTTTCTCTATATCTAAATTTAATTTCACTTATAAATAACTCCAGTAATAGGATTAAGACCCATTCTGATTGAGGTGGATCACACCTTAACTCAAGAAACGTCATCAAAAAGTCCTACTTACAATGGGTAATACCCACAGGGATGGTTCAGATTTAAGAACAAGCTTTTCTAGGGCACATACTGCTTCAAACTACCACACTCACTACATTTTTACCATAAGCCTCTTTTACTCTTATAAGTAATTTTAATAATAAAAATTTTATAATTTGAAACTTACAGATCAAATAGTTCTATGATCAGTATATGCTTTGCATATGCCACTCTTACAACCCACACACCTTCAAACCCCGCTGAGCATACAAACTCCATTATTTACCTTTATATCTCTCTAATACCCACTATAGTGCTCAATGTACAGAAATCATGAATACATTACATCAAGAATGCATCTCTGGTATAAAATGTTACTGCCTATCTATTATATTTAATAAATTACCATATTAAAGGGGTTCCTTAAATTACAGACAGCAGAATGATTAAAATAGTAACCTTCAAACTTTTTAGCTACAGAAGTCTTTCTTTAACTAAAATCTTTTTCAAAGCCTAAGATATAAAGGTGATAAAAATACAAGCAATTCTAGTGGAGGGATAGAAGCTGTGTCCTGTCCACTCAAGTCTTCCTCCTTACATCTCATAGACTGCTGTGCAGTTTGAAAACTACTATTTAATACAATTCAACTGACCTTATTTGGCAATCAGAGCTAGAAGACAAAGCAAAAACACATTCAATCTAATGTTTATTTATTTAACTTTTCTTTCAACTATAAATTACAATCACTAGTATACCTGTAATTCTTCTTTATAGTGTGTCAACTAAAGAGTAAGCAAACACAGCAAAGGTCAATTTAAAACAAATCACAGTATTTCTTGGTGTAATTTGCAAAAGGGGGAAAAAGTCTTGGACCCACTCCTTGGAAATAAATATCAAGTAACCATAAAAATATTCAGCCATTTGTCAGTATTCAGAAGGTTCATGCATATTCCCAGGCAGAGCATCAGAGTTCCTCTTTGAAATATCCCAGCTTTGCCAATGACATTTCTTTTCTCAACTGCATAACTTCCCAAAACATCTGATCAACTATACAAATAGAAGAGAAAGATATGTAAATCATAGAAGAAACACCATCTCATTATTTTTAACCTTTCACTGAAAATGTATGATTAGCTGAAATGCCAACTGAGCATTTCCTAATGATGCATCTGATGCGTATATACTCTACACATATTTCACAAAGACGTTTCCAAGTATTTGTCAGTATCCCAGTTTCATCAATAAATAAGCAATTTCACACTGTTTTGTCATAACTATTTGTCAAATAAATCAATGACTAGTATTTTAGCCCAAGAAAAGGTATAGGCATTTCAATGTATGAAAAAATATCAATGCAACTGCCTTCATAAATAATTACACTAAATGCTCAATAATTGACGAGTTCATTATCTAACTCATGGGTCTTCTTGCTCTACTTTACAATATCTTGCCCATTTCACTCTTCACTAACAATAACAGAAGGTGAGCAGGAGAAAGGAAAACAAGATAATTCAGAAAACTCAACATTCTTCATGAGTAATAGGGAAAGGTTGTATGTATGGCTTGAATTATAAATAAAAGTATTAGAGGACAATATGTGAATTTCAATTACCTACAGTTTTGTAAGCCTCCACATTATTGGAAAAAAACTTGGCTGTACATGGTAAACAAGAAAATGTCTTCATATGAAATATAATTAGATTCATGTAGATCAGTGGCTCTCAACCAGGGGCGGTTGTGCCCCCAGAAGATATTTGGCAATGTCTTAAAAAATTTTTGGCTGTCATATTGGGGTGTTCCCGACAATTAGTACTTAAAGACAAGGAACACTACTAAACACTCTACAATGTCCAAGACAGCTTCCACAACAAAGAATTATCCAGTTCAAACTGTCAATAGTGCTAAGGTAAAAAATCTTGCTTTAGATTTTAGCTGCCTTAAATCTTATTTGGCACAGCCACAGAAAATAAACAGATTTTTAAATTAATAATACTTACCTGCTGCAAACTCACATCATATGGAGTAGAAAAGCAATAGAAACTAAAGAAGCTATCATTTTTATCACTATCACCCCCACCATCATTCATGATACGTTCTTCTCATTCTCAAAGTAACTTATCTTTAGTCTTTCTTAGAAAAAAGTTTGATTTTAAATGAAGAAAAATACTTCTGACAATTTAAGTCATCTGTTCTGCAGTTTAAATTATATTACTGACCAACAGTCTGTATTCAAAAATAGTTCAATTTTATTATAAAAGATATTATACAGTTTAAAGATGAGTTTTATGCTGAGCAGCCCTATTCTTTTAAGCATTAAAATCCAATTATGTGAGATTCTAAACAATATGTCTGCAATATACCAGAGCTTGAAAAAGGCTAAACTAAGTTTTTATCAGCATGATTAATTTTTCCATAGAAATTAAGATTCCCTGGTTTACCTGTTTGAAAGATAAGAAGCTTCTAGTTTTTAAGCATAAGAATATAATCCTAAGATATTTTCAGTGCCTAAAAAAATACACAAAGTTCCTACCACTTCAAACACAAAATTGGTATGGACTTGTCTTTAGTCCAGTATCCGTTATTTCTGCCTTAAAACAATCACGTGTACTCAAGAAACACTGTTTGGGAACCGTGAGGCCAATGGTTTTTATGCCTATTATTTAAGGTATTTGGCTATAAAACCATCAGATAATATTAAAAATACTGAAACACTTGCATGAGGTTGGTTCTCCTGGATATATCATCTGCATGTTTCTGCTGATTTATAATACAGTAATCTTTATTCCATTCAGAATTATATTCATGACTGCTTTATTAATTCATATGTGGAAGTAGAAAATATAGAAAAAAATTGTCCTTCATGGCTTCCACCAATTAAAATAAATTTGACCACTTCCATATTTTGTTCATTTTCATTTCTTAAAGAGTAAATTCAATGAGCTCTACATTGTCCTCACTTTATTATTTGGTTTATCATATACCCCTTAATAGTTAAAACTGCTCCTGCCTAAAATTCACAATTAGAGTAAAATGAGGCAAATAAAAGAACTGAATAATTTACTTTCTTAAACAGAGATATTTGTTTCCAAATTCTCCAAACCATTTATTAGTTATAAAAGGGATTCAAAATAAATGTGCCAATAATAAAGTTTACTTGAACATTACTACTGTGTCTAGACTTTTTTTTTTTTTTTTTTTTTGCATAGGCAGGCACCGGGAATCAAACCTGGGTCTCTGGCATGGCAGATGAGAACTGCTGCCTGTTGAGCCACCATGGCCCACCCTGTGTCTAGATTTTTTACTAAACTATTTACATAAATATTTATAACGAATTAAAAACACTCACCATCCTGCTGTTTCACGAGTCCCTGTTGAATATACCGAATATATGTAAAAAAGTTGCATACAGAAGTGATCTAGGCCAACGGAAAAATATCATCAATGGTCAAGAGTCTCGTATATCAAAGTGAGCTTTATTAAAATTCATGGTTAACTTACTTACCCTGTACCTACAAAAAGGAGAAATATAATAATAGTTGCTTGAGTCTCCTAATTTAATTCTGTGTTTACAGGACTTACTCTGGCCAGTGAGAGCACATTTTCTGTAAAATAATGAAAATTTTTAGTTTTTTTACTACTAAAGGCACTTGCCTCTACATTCTATACACGCTGTATATTCATTCCATTAAGACAGTGAATATGCATCAGAAACTGTTCTAGAGGCTAGGCTATAGCGATGAACAACACAAAGTTCCTGCCTGGGTGGAGCTTATGTTCCATTATAAGCAACACCACTACATCAACCATTGTTCTAGAAATATAAACTGATGTTTTAAATATCTTCTGAATGTGTCTAAATAATTCTTAAGAAACAGTATAAGCGATACTATAACATTAACCATGGTTCTAGAACTATAACTAGATGTTCTAAATATCTCCGAATTTGTCTAAATAATTCTTAATACTTATTTTAGTATCTAATTGTTATAATCATTATTGGTTTGACTATGAAAACAGAATATTGAGACTTACATTTTTTGCAAGATATAATTCTAAGCAATGAGGTTGAGAATACAAAACGACAGAGAATGCTTTACAGCTTTCCATCAGGATTTCAACTTATTTCTTCATTGAAAAAAAACTAATGATAATTGTTCGTCTCAAAACATGTTATTGATAAATTACAGGATAAAAGCCTCCAAATGGAGTGTTTTTTGTTTGGTTGGTTTATATGCATTTAATGTGGCACCTCTGCCTAAGAACTATAAAAGAATAAGCCACCTTACAAAAACACTGAATCTTAAGCAGATAAAGAATACATTACATTTAAATATATCATCCTTTCAATTTTCATAGTACAAAATCTAAAATTTGGTATTAGAGGCGGAGGAGCTTTCTGGCTAGGATTAAGCTGTAAGCTTTTTGAGGGCAGGGACTTTTTCTTATTTACTTTTGAATTGCTGGCACCAAGAACATACCTAGCATTCAGCAAGTATTCAATGACTGCTGATTTCGTGATGGCCACCTGTCACCATATTGATTATTCTAGTTTGCTAGCTGACAGAATGCAATATACCAGAAACAATGGCTTTTAAAAAGGGGTATTTAATAAGTTGCTAGTTTACAGTTCTAAGGCCGAGAAAATGTCGCAATTACAACAAGTTTATAGAAATGTCCAATTAAAGACATCCAGGGAAAGATACCTTGGTTCAAGAAGGCCGGTGAAGTTCAGGTTTTCTCTCTCAAGTAAGAAGGCACATGGCAAACACAGTCAGGGCTTCTCTCTCAGCTGGAAGGGCACATGGCAAACACGGTGTCATCTGCTAACTTTCTCTCTTGGCTTCCTGTTTCATGAAGCTCCCAGGGAGACATTTTCCTTCATCTCCAAAGGTCGCTGGCTCATGGATTCTATGCTATGTGGTGCTGCAGCATTCTCTGCTCTTTCCGAATCTCCTTCATGCTCCAAAATGTTTCCTTTTATAGGATTCCAGAAACTTATCAAGACCCACCCAAATGCATGGAGACATGTCATCACCTAATCCAGCTTAATATCCACTCTTGATTGGATTATATCTCCAGGGAGATGATCTAATTACAGATTCAAACATATGTATTGGATATATATGTATATATTGTATATGAATATGGATTATTCTGCCTTTGTAAAATGGGATTTCGATTAAAACATGGCTTTTCTAGGGGACATACATCCTTTCAAACCAGCATATTAATCAATAGGATGCAGATGGCCTGTCTATCAGGCTGGATTTGAAAGAGCTGGATATATCATCCTTCTTAAGTTAGAAGCTTGGCTGAACACAATTACCACTCTCTGTCAATGTAAAATTAGCATAGCTCTAAATAAAATAAAGTGGCCAACAATATTTTGGTAAATTAGATACTAAAGAAAAATACATTCAATAAACATTAAATTTAAGCTATATTTATAGGTACAAGAAATATGATGTAAATGTACCTCATTATTAAGAAAATAAATGAAAAATATATATTTAAAATAGTATAATTTGGGGAGTGGCCTTTTAAATTACAAAAGAACTTTTAACAGAGATTTTGCCTCAATGTTCCTTCATTAACAAATTCTTTTAACAGTCTATACTATTTAAAAGCGCTACTTATTTGCTTGAGGGGAAAAGGAGAGCAAGAAATTTAAGACACAAGTACTAGAAGGCCTTGAAACTTCCCAAGGTATAATTTATACAAGGGAACAAAGTATAAACTGATAAAAACAATTTACACAGTTTTTCTGAAAAGAGACATATACCAATTTGTCTACATTTTGTCTAATTTTGAAAGGGCTCTCTCTGCTTAAGTGCCAACTTAAAAAAAGATAAGTGTTTCTAAAATTATCTCATTTCTAAAGCCAGCTGTAAACTCATCACACCCAAAATATTTTTACTTGAATTAGGATTCAGTGCTACCCTCTGACCACCAACTAGATGCTTCTTTAACATGCTACACCACCTCAGTATCTCTATGGCTCTAGTCTGAAGATTTCAAATCTCTGACATTTTCACTTGGGGATGTCAACATGTCTAAACCTAGACTCGTGGTCTTCACAAAACCAGAGCCCAGCCTTTCCTATGAATTTCCAAAATTATTTCAAATCATTCTTCTAGTTGGTCACCTCTAAGGCCTTTTACTTTTACTCATACCCCACTCCAAAGTAACCATCTAATTCTTTTTTCTTAAGGTTTGTCAGATCTATCCTGTGCTGGTTTAAAAGGATGTATGTCCCCCTAGAAAAGCCATGTTTTAATCCTAATCCCATTTTGTAAAGGCAGTCGTTTCTTCTCATCCCTATTCAGTACTGTGTGTTTGAGACTATAATTAGCTCACCCCCCTGGAGATGTGACTCAATCAAGAGTGTTTGTTAAATTGGATTAGGTGGAGGCATGTCTCCCCCCATTCAGGTGGGTCTTGATTAGTTTACTGGAATCCTATAAAAGAGGAAACATTTTGGAGAACACAAGAGATTCTGAGAGAACAGAACGACATAGCCACAAGAAGCAGAGAGTCCACCAGCCAGCGACCTTTGGAGATGAAGAAGGAAAATGTCTCCCCGGGAGCTTCATGAAACAGGGAGCCAAGAGAGAAAGCTAGCAGATGCCGCCATGTTCAGCGTGTATCTTTCCAGATGACAGAGAAACCCTGACTGTGTTTGCTATGTGCCTTCTCACTTGAGAAAGAAATCCTGAATTTCATCGGTCTTCTTGAACCAAGCTACCTTTCCATGGATGTCTTTGATTGGACATTCCTAAAGATTTGTTTTAATTGGGACATTATCTAGGCCTCAGAACTGTAAACTAGCAATTTATTAAATTCCCCTTATTAAAAGCCATTCCATTTCTGTTATATTGCATTCCGGCAGCTAGCAAACTAGAACATCTCCTTTCCTACCCCATAAGCTCACCATCCTCTGAACACATTTTGTTTTCTTGGCCTTCAGTAATTTGTAGTGTTCCTCTTGTCTACTGAGTGAACAGGCTATTTTTCATTTGTCCAAATTCCATTCATGCTTCAAAAACCCAGATCAAATCTCCTCAACTGGAATGATCTAGTATTCCTTAAAATTCCATTGTACTGTGCCATTCAGTTAGTAATTACTTTAATAATCTACTCCATAAGAACCTTGGCTAGAGCTAATATTTTACATTTCATAAAAGAGGACAATATCTTTCATATAATGCACACTTCAAACACATTGGCTTCAGGTTCCATTTCCATAGCATGTTATCCTTTGACCATGTAAATTGTTCTTAAACCTAATATATAATTATATTTTGCTAAAATGCTGTAAATTCATTTCAACTGATATCGTCATTTGCCATCATCTGATTTTTGTACATGTATATGTGTGATATATAATGCAAGCACAAGTTTAATGTTCTACAATAAAAACTCTGATATGCTGTATTTAAAATAAGATATGACACAGACCTTAAAAGTACAAAAACTATTACTAAATTTTACTCCCCATTCAGTGGGGTGAAGACTCAGTATAAAAACACCTGGATGTTTGTTAAACAGGTAGAATTCAGGAATGTAAATCTTCTCTCCAAAATTCAGAGGCCACCGTGCTGCAAGTATGGCACAGGGTAAGTATAAAATTGGACCCCTGCTTGTATTTTGAATGTACCACTATATGATGATACTGTGAGTCATTATTGTATACTTTGGATGATTATATGGTATGTGAATATGTATCAATAAAACTGCATTAGAAAAGAAAAAAAACTAGACCCAACTCCAGGTGTGTGTATGGTTCACAGAGCAAATATGCGACTAGGTAATCTTCTACAAATGGCCACCCAAATACCAGTATTCTATAATCTTGCTGGGCATATAATATGTATAACGAGAAACAGGAAAAACCAGGAGACTCCTGCACAGATTTTAACAAAGATTTGTTGCTATCAATCTACAGTCCTTTCCTCTTTTGGCTTCAAAATGACTCTAACAAGGGTCAAATATGAGCTCTCTATGAGTTCTCTTAGGTTTTTCAGCCCACTGTATTGATTAAGTTCTTAACCACTAACTAAAGCTTTTCCTCAAAAGCTTTTTGAGTCACTTTTTAAACAGAAGCAAACACAAAACCTTCAGCTATGCCAAAAGTTACAGGCACTGGTGATTTTGAGCCTCTACTCCTCTCAGGATTGGATGGAAATAATCTTGCCCTGCTATAAAATGTAAGACTCTAATCTGTGAAAGTTTATAATGGCCAAATATCTCTCACAGAAGGAAGACAGAAATTATTTACCAAAGTGGAAGTCCTCTACAAGGACAGTATGAAAGGAAAGGACTAATCAAGTTTTTTGGTATCCCATTTTCATGCTTGAAAAGATCTGGTCTAACTCAGTGTCCTTCCAAACCATTTTTTTATGGCAATACTCAGGAAGAAATTCTTTACACAGAAATCTAGCATATACTGCTATTATATGTCTATGTATATATATATACACATACACACACATGTGAGATATCTATATATATATCTCTCACACAAAATTCTGCTTATGACCCACTAAATGATTTCATGATCCATTCATGGTCAGAACAAAAAAACATGCTTCTAGCTTCTAGTCCCTGACTGTCATGAGTGAGTGTGGGACACACACACCAGTGCCTGTAGGTGCCCAGCCTACCACAGGATAAAGAGCATAAACTCCACATGTTCCAGTGACTGAAATCCCTGGCCAAAGAGCCATCCTCAACATATCATGTGTATATTTTCACAATTCAAAGGACTCTTCTTTGATGCTGTTTGAAACGCTATATCCCCTACTATCTAGGAACTTTTCATTTGGATGCATGGACTCCAAAAAGAAAACTGACAAGAAATTTAACCACATAAAAAAAAAACTAATAACAACACAAAAAATTTAAAAATGCAGTATCTTTCATGAGTAATGGATTCGAAGACATACTTTGGCCCTCCACATTCAACTGCAGAAGCTTTCACAAATCGAATTGGTTGTAATCCTACTGGTTCAATGCTTAGAGTATTGTTTTCCACAGCCTCCAGAACAGCTGATGCCAACTTAAAAAAAATAAATAAATAGTATTAGATGCTATGCTTGCAGAAAAAAATCAAAATTATATTCTATGGTAAACTGATTTTAAAAATTATCCTTCTCCAAAGTTTCCAGCCTAAGTCAACAGCAACAATAAGACAACATAATCTTGGTTTGAATACTTTTAGAATCCACACATTAGTATGAAAGGCAATTTAGCTATAGATAAATAACTTTTCTCATTACCTGGAAGAGGATTAAAGGCATTAATCCAGTCTCTGTCCACTTCTTACCCACAATTAACTTACACTGCTAATGCCCCTTCAAAATGAACATCCAAATGCTTTATTTTGCTAAATTTGTGCTATACTCTTTGATACTGATGCTTTATAATACTAAAACATAGTTATTTTAGTTATATGTTTTCTGAACTTGTACTTGTATGCACATAAGAGTGAGTTTACAAAAGAATTAACCGAATTACCAAATATTAAATGCCCAGATAGAGATGGTATTGATAAAATCATAGATCAAATAATATAACTTCTTCAGAGTCTGGAAAGATTACTAATACTGAATGGCCTGCCCAAAACTGGGCACAGAGCCATAATTAATAACATATTTACATGACAAAAATATTTTAGTTTATCCTATCTTCCCCTTAAAAGTAATATTATAATTAAGCCCTCAAAAATTTAACATAAGATTCCTAGGATTAAACTTCTAAATTTTGATTTATAGGATATTTGTAGACAAACTTTTTAAATGTAAGTATATTCTAAAATTACGACCTTACATCAGATGTCTTATATTTTTTAAAAGCTCTCTTAGTTATTTAATTCACTTCATTTGATCCTCATAACAATGCTGTGCCATAAGGCAAAGAAGGCATTATATTTCCTGTTTCAAAGATAAAGAAACTAAATACGATTTTTTAAATAATTTACAGATAAAGCCATTAAATGATTTTAATAGAGTGCACAGAACTTTCCTGGACAAGAATAAAAATTAAGCCCTACCCACACTACATATTTAACACTTAACTCCAACACACATTTCAGTGTAACTGATCCTCTGCTCAAATGAGGAAAGATGCTCAGTTATTTAAGGCTAAGAAATTATTATAATCCTAATAGGGAATGAAGAAAATAGTAAAACTGGCATTTTACATGAACTGATTTTTATAACAGATTTTTGTAAGAGCTATTAAAATACATAACATGATTTAGTAAAAAGTACAGAAACAATTCTAATATACTCCTATTGGAATGAAAAATAAATTACCTCGCTTTTTGAGAATGTTAAACACGGAAAGATATCTTCCTGATAGATTTTGTCTAAGAAAGGGCATGTTCTGTCCATTGTGGGTTCATCCTTCCAAGATCTGAATTCATTATACAGAGATAAGTCAGCCTAACAAACAAACCAAAAGAAAACACGCAAAAAATTTTAAGTACAAAACATAAAACCACTTTATTAAAAAAAAAACAAAACCAAAACATGAAAAATTAGACAGTTGATTACAGTACATGGTAGCGATTTCTTTTTTAGAAAAATGTCAAATTTATACTCCTGAATGACTAAAATCATCCCTTTTTCAGTTGTATCCACTGTGGATGTCCAACGATACTATTCCCTCAAAAAGGCCGGATGTCCTTTTAAGACGTATGTGACTATTATTCTGAATATAGAAATGACAAGTCTTTTTTGAAAAGAGTCAAAAAGCAATTTTTAATCAAGTTAATTAGAGTGTTTGAATGAACTGTGAATCACTAAATTGTGAAAAACAGTTTGGGGTCAAAAATGACATTAATTGTTTTGCTAATACCCAAAGGCATTTTCAAAATGTTTATTGCATAAACAGCAAGATTAAAAGAAGTATACATATAGGCCCCTAAACTGACTATCCTAAAGGGTTTTAGATATATATTTTTAATACTGACATTCAGTAACAACTGTCTGAATTATCAACAACAAAATACTGATTCTCACACCTTTCTCTTTACTCCTCCAGTAACACGTTTTCCCTAAGTATTCTTCCCTACAGATTCTCAAATTCCCTCACCCAGTTCAATATCACCTGAAGATATAAAGCTGCACCTATCCCAATCCACTGAAAAACTGAGTATTCTCTCTAATCTTCTCGCAGGTTTAAGCCATTCTTGTCCAGAAGCACTGGATACACTATAAATAATACACTGACTACAGCTATAACCTCTAGGACAGTTTAGTCAGAAGTACAGCTAGTTTACATGAAAGTAACAAAAAGGTGAATGTATCCAGGGTTTCCTATAAACGTTCTTTTAAGGTGTATGATGGCAATCTCAATTTGCATTTTTTAAATCCCAATCCATAAATTCATTCAATCAAAGCTAAAGGCGAAAGGGTAAAGAACAGTAGCGGAGAAGCAATACTTTCATCTTTCAATTTATATTCTTTGTAAAGCTTACACAATAATGGACTTAAACCTCTATTTTTAAAGGAAAACTTCTAGTTTAAGGACAGTAATTTAAGTCATTTAATAAGAATTATTGCTAAGAACTATGCTAAACACATTATAAATATTCAAAGCTCACAGCTGTGCAAGATGGATATAATTCCCATTTTATACAGATGAGGAAACTGAGGCTAAAAGATATAATGTAACTTGCCGAAGGTTACACAGCAACAAAGCAATTAAGACATAGACTATAGTTAAAAGCACAATTATTAAAATGTGCTTTCATCAACTATAACATGCTTCACACCAATGAAAGGTGTTAATAACAGCTCAGTGGCAGAGTTCTCGCCTGCCATGCCAGAGACCCAGGTTCGATTCCCAGTGCCTGCCCAGGTGAAAAACAAAATAAAATAAATAATAGGATAGTATATGAAAATTCTGTATTTTATGCATGATTATTCTGTAATCCACAACTAAGGAAAAAAAAGACTTATTCCCTAATTGTATAAAAACTTAATAAAAAATAAGTGCTTTTACAACTAACACTAATTACAACATTGAAAATATGCCAGCAATATCTTTAATTGAAATACCTAATATTTTTCAGTATTCTATGGAGGTTAAGGCAGAATTTGATTCTGAAAGTCAAAGGATTAGTCTGGACAAACTCTTCTTAACCTAATCAATAGCTATTTAATAGTTAAACCAAAAAAAAAAGTTATTTTGATATTTTAGTTATTTCTAGGTATGCACATTATTTTTAAATTAACAAACATTAGCTGTAACTTATGGATTTATAATTCTTTATAGGTGGAAAATGGTTAAGAGTTACATTTTAGAAACTCTTCAGCATTTTCTGATATTATCAGCAAAGGTTGTATAATTAATCAAATGTTGCCTTATTATAATCATCTGAGAAAATGATGGGTGGGTAATTATACCTAGTAACTGTGCAAGGAATGCATAAAATGATTCTTGTGGCTAATACAATACTTCAGTTTTCAATTCTGAAAAAAAAATTGTAAGAACCACACAAGATTATTAATTCTGTCCCTATAAACTCTAAAATTGTATAGTTCTAGGTTGCATTTTAAACAATGGAGAGCTGTGTGGTTTTTTTTTTTTTTAAGACAAAAGTCATACTTTAGAGTATCTCTCATTATCATATTAAGGGAAAAAAGAACAATTAAATTACAGATGACAAATTTCAGAAAAAAAAATTATTTGTTCAGCTTAGGGGAATGAGGAAGGAAGTGCTGTATGAGCCAACCTTAAAGGAGGACAGGGATTTCAGGTGAAAAAATCAGGATTAAAGGAGGTGACACATGAACTGAGTTTTGAAGAATGTGTAGGAGTTAATCAGACAACAGAAAGAGGGCTCACTCTTCAAAAAGATGAATTGTGTATGTGTACTTCAGAAGGTCCTGTGCTGGTAGGGTGTGTATTTTTGTAGGTGTGTACTTTTAAAAAAAGAGAGAAAAGCAACAAGAATTAAAATTCAAATCTAAACAAATTGATCCCCAAAACCTGCACTCTGTTTAATGCTTACAGAGATTATATCTCTGATATCATAACTAAGTGTTCCCATCATGTTTTCTACAGAAACATAGGCATGTTTTATTTTTCATTTAGACTGTTATAACTTTTCTAAGACTCATACAGGTCAAATTACATGATTCCTTTGTCTAATAAGACTTTTTGACATGTTTTTTCACAAATACCACAGTATATGTATATCCAGGAAAGAAGAAAATTTTTATTATTTTGAAGTTATATGCTGCCTATTCATACTTCAAAGGATTTCATAAGCTAAAAGTAAATTTTAAAATGTTTCATGAGAAAGCATTTAAATTTTGCTGATGTAAATTACAGGGAAAAAAAGTATATAAGTATAGATGCTGAGAAACTGTAGCAAAAACACAAGCTGTGCCAAGCAATTAAAAATGTTCTTTAAACTGAAAGAAATCAGAATGAAGTTCTACCTAAAAAAAAAGTTTCTTAAATATTTAACAAAAACCATTGTGAATTACAGATTTTGTCACATTCAGAGTTGACCATGTACTGAGCTTCTCTCTTACTAGCATCTTTTTACTAGTTTATAACTAAACAAATGCAACTCAATAAAAATTAAAACCAACAACTTTGGTTAGTCAGCTTAATAAACTCCTGGCCTTTCCATGCAAAATTTAACAAGCAAACAGCTTCTTAAAGATTAATGATACTACACAAAGATGGATTCAACAATGTAAAATACAGCTTCTAGAAAAAACAGGAGGAGTGCTCCATGAATTACTGATCAATCCTCTTGAAAATGATGCCATTAAAGCATGCTGTCTTATAGTGTGCAATGATTAGGTGAAAAAAATATAACTACTCAATTTTTAAATTCAAAACAGCCTAAAAGACCTCCATATCTCAGTTATCTTTATGACCTCTATCTTTTAAAATGATAAGGTTATCATTACTTCTATTTTTTGTTCCTTAGATAACTGAATGAACTCTAGGACAGTCTTACCGATATAAAATTCTACTTCTCCCAAAATTTAATGAAAAGCAATGTGCTATTCTCTTTCACATAGTTCTTACAATCATATTTTGTTACAGTACACTAGCAACAAATTTTGACTAGCCAGATAATTAAGCCACCCACTCTCCTTTAAGTAACATGTAACAGTTCGTTCCCTAAATAAAGTATCAAGATTAAGAAACTTACCAAATTTCCAGGAGGTACTCCAAGGTCAGCCAGGTAGAAAATGGAATTGAAGAATCCCTGAAAGCAGCCAGCTCTAGACAAAGCCTCCCCCATCTTAATATTGTATATTTTCTACTAAAATTTCTGCTGGTAAAAATCATAACTGATACCTCAGTGATGAAAATAAATAAGTATCAATAGAGTCAGGGGGGACAGTCCTTGACGAGTTACCTCTTTGCAGTCTTTTACAATTGGCTGTATCACACTGAGGTCCTGATGACTGCCACTCATAGCACTGCTCATACTTTTATTTCTTGTATGCCCCTTTTTAAAAGGTGTCTTTCCACCTGGCAAAGGCTCTTGCGTAGGTGATGTTGGAGAACTGGACAATACAAGTGTCTTCAGTGCGGCTACTTCAGCTTGAAGTACATCAATCTTGAAAAGAAATCAACACAATCACAATGAAAACATTTTACGATAGTTGCAGCTAGATGCTAGCAATTTTAAAAACAAAGCAAAACCAAGTTGGTTTTATTTTTATGTTTTCCTTTATTATTTGGTTCTAACATAACGGGACACTAAAAATGTTCACTATTAATTATATCTAGGTACTATCACCTATTTTTTAAAATACTTTTCTGTCATTTCCAACTCTCCTAAAATAAGTACTACTTTTATAATCGGGATCCAATAAATGTTATTTTTAAAACAGTAATCGCTAATTTTTTAAAGTTTTATACTATTAAAACTTACTTTTCCTTGTGCTTCTTTTAGCTGTTTTTCTGCTGTTGCCTGCTTGACATTTGCTTCTCTCACCATCTTATGAGCTTCCTGAAAAAGTCAATAGCTCAAGTTTTGGAAACAAAGTATTTAGCATTTGTTTTCAAAAGACTTTCAGTAAACATCTACCATCAAAACAAAATTATACTTTCAGAGTTTAGCTTGAAAATAAGTATTTAATGTCAACTACTGAAACAGCAGTTGTCATCAGATACAAACTATCAGCGTTTAGAATAGATACCTTCCTTTAGTACCTATTATCACTAAGGCAACCAAGTTGTATTCAACCATTCTGATTAATAAAAAATATATAATGACCCAAATGTCAAGGCCAATTCCTTCACAGTTAGGCTTTGGTAATTTGGTCCCAATATATATATATATTCACGTATCAGTTACAGGAAAGACATACACAATAGCCAAGTAAAAAAAGCAAGTACAAACATCTATATATAATGTTGCAGTTAATAGGCATTTCAGCTGAGAAGCCTTACAACTTCCAACAAAAACATTCATAAATGATATTAAGTGACAATTCTGTGTAGAGCAATCTAAAAAGGCCAAATCAGTTTATCCTTTAATAGGATCTTTAGTACCACAAATATGAAACCCTAGGTTTTACATTCCATTTCATTCATCTGATATTTATCAAACATTTATTTAAGCCATCTTTCTATGAGGTGCTGTGTACTTAGAAGGTACATGTTCTTAAGAAGGCTACATTCATCTGTTTAAATTCTAATAACCAAGTAAAATATCCAGGCAATAAGTCTGGATTTTATTCTAAATGCAAAACAGAGCCTTAAGGTGTTTTAAGGAAGAGAGTGAAACGATCCTCCTTTCCCTTTTAAAAGATTATTCTGCTGTATGAAAAAGGAACTATAGAGATTAAGGATAGACTGGAATGGTTATGTGGAGGGTACTTAATCCTCTGGGATTTAAGAACATATATTTTAGAATTTCAATTTACAGTTTACTGGAAGGAATAAAGAAAGGAAGGAAATTAACTTCAATGATATTTAACACATGTTTTGACAATGTCATCCTTACTAGGTCTGTCAACTGTTCAGTGGAAGAGTGGAAATTCTCTATATCATAGAGTTTGACAGTGACACTTCCATTTGTCCATTTGTTTTTACAGTGTTGCAATGAACTGCAGTTGGTGTACCTATGAATGTGAATTTATAGATTACATTAGTTTAAATAAGAGAATCTTCATTATCAATGCTTTCTAATGAAAAGAGAGTCATCATGGAAATCTGTACACACAGTTATATTGCTTATTACAAAATCTCTAACATCTGTCAAAATTAGGATGAATTAAACATTTTTCTTTTAAAAAATATATAAAAATTTCCAAATTTACTGAAATTTTCTATGTAGCAAGTGGCTGTCAACAGGAAGTTATATAGCAGATATTTTAAAAATAATAAACATATGTAACTTGACCCTTCAAGGTAAGTCACATTTAAACTTCTAAATGCAAAATTAACATCCTATGGAGAGATTATTTGCTTAAATATGGACTCTTCTTCCATTAAAGAATGGATTATACCATTCAGACCAAATGTTCCAGAAGCTGGGCAAAATCTTTGGTTAATGTATTTGAAGGCATCAAAGAGTTAACAAAACAGTGAAGAATCAGAAGACCAAGATCCAGGAAAAGAAGCAAACTCAGAATAAGTAAGTTGGCACTCAGGCTGACTTTCCCCTCAGAGAGACAAAAGGTATGATGAAAAGTTCTAACATTTATATAAGTGACGACCTAAAAGGAAAGAAAAAGCTAGACTGGGAAAGAAGTAATATCTATAAAAACAATGCTGAGAATTGTACAAACTGACAAAAAAAATCAATATATGTAGTAAAAATTGTTTGAAGACTTTTCTACTGCTCTTTCATTCTGAAGCTAAAAATGATTTAAGTATCATCTTACCAGGAGTCAGCAAACTTTTCTGTGAAGAGTCAAGAGAGTGAGCATTTTTGGCTTTGCAGGCCATGTGGTCTCTATCATAACTGTTCAATTCTGCTACTGCAATATGAAAGTAGCCATACACAATAAATATGTAAACAAATAAGCATGGCTCTTTCAATAAAAACTTTATTTATGGTCACTGAAATAAGAATTTCATGTGATTCTCATATGTTTCAAAGCATTCTTCTTTTAATTCTTGCCCCATCATTAGAGATATTGCTGTGAAAACCTTCATATAACTGCTCAATGGAATTGAAAATGTAGCATAATGATTTAATACAGGGGAAAAGATTAATATATCTGTGCATTACCAACAACCACTACTTCTAATTTTTCAAAAAAGACACAAAACTTAGACCAGACCTTCATACCTTAAATTGTTAAAACAAGATTTCTAGAACAAGTAACATATTAGAACATGCTCCTCTCATTAAATGTTGGTAATAAATTTTAGTGAGAGTACTTTTGTACATTTTTGTACTATTTTAAAACATTTTAAGCATTTTTATTGTTGTCGCATTGTTATTATATGTAACTTACAATAATACATACCTTTAGGAAAGTACCTAGCACAAAAGGAATTCTCTTTTTGTGCTAAAAAATATTAGTTATCTTCATCATAATGAAGGTATATGGTAAAATTTTTCTTTTACTGATTAAGTACATCATCAACAAGTTTGGCACCTACTGCTCTAGGAAAAAACTATGATGGCTTAACAGATGGTGTTAGCAATATCAAAATAGAAAGGCAGATGGATTTGGTTTATATTCCAAAGGTAGTGTCACAAGAACTTACTGTTAAGTTTGAATGTATGGTGAAAGAAAATCTTCAAGGGCAACTCCTTTTCTGTAGCTTGAGACAAATAGAAGTGCCTTTTCTTATTTTCACAGTACTTAAAGCAAGAGTCATGGTCATGATTTTGAGTTCCAGCATTGCTCCCTAACCGTTCTATAACTCATTTCCTTACAGGCAAAATGAAAACATCTGCCCAATATGCCTCATAGCACTGTTGAGGGAAAAGTAGGCATATAATAGGCATTTATTAAAACTGGCTGACGAAAAAAAAATCACAAAAAGTATCTTACAGCTACGTATCTTCTATACTTTTCCATGTTAAATGTAGATTACTTTGTAAAGGATTCTTTTAAGTGACTTCATTTTATATTATCGCAAAACTGAGATACAAGAATAACAAACAACTTTTGAGTTCTTTTAAGTCTCAACTTCGCTACATACAAAGTATAATTATATTACAGATGCTTCATCATACATAATAAACTCCCAAACCAAATTTTGGATTTACAGGTTAAGTTTACCAGAAATACGCAAATTGATTTTATTCAGAATAATCTTTAAATCTTAAAAAAAAACTATATATCTGTACATATACACATATACATAAAACACAAGCGAAAATATCATTTCATGAGACAATGGTAAACTGAGATCATGACGGTACAAATGGGAACACAGAAAAACTTTTAGGACTTTTTTTCACAATTTACAATTGGTTTAAATACAACTTTCTTCATAATATTTTCATCAATGTATTTTCTTTCCTAGAAAGCATACACAATGTTATAGCTATTAGTCATTGTTATTTACTTGTTTTGGAAGCATGTTTTTTAGGATTACCTTGTCGTTATTTGCACAAATTGCATTTCTGATACTTCAAAGATTGCCACAGAGAGGGAGAAATTTCTGTTTTGTTTGTTCTCCTTCTACTTCACCTAACAGAATAGTCAAGCATGTGCAAATGAACGGAACTAAGCAGGGTTAAAGTTAAGTGCGGGCAGGTAGCATATAAAAATTTCAACATAATAGCTTAATAAATTTTCCTTCTTACTCAGTTTCTTTATTTATAAAATTTGCTTCTAACCAAACAATTTTGAGCAGTGGGGTAAATCTTATGTTTCTGTATACCCTCAATGTACAAAATGTAACAAGTTACAAGGTCCTGTTAGAGATTTTTAATTTCTCACTCTTCCCACCTTTAAATTTATCTTTCTCTCATCTCTGGTGATTGCCTAACTAAGCAAAAAAGTGAATTAATTTAAAATGTTCACAAAAGAAAATGACTCCAAAAAAGAGGGAAGCACGAGGGGTGTAGAGCTAAGGGGGAAAGGTCTACATGTCTAAAGATAGTCACACAGAAATGCGACTGTAATGATAAAAATTTATAAAAATTGTGAAAAACACACTTAATAGGTTATAACTATCATGACAATTGTAATGACTATGTAGTAATATGAAAAATGCTATTTTAAGAAAATAATGCAAAGTACATTAAAATTCCAATCACATAAGAAAATAGATATAGCCTCTAAAACTGAAACATACATTGCATAAATAAAAACAAAAGGTAATGGAATTTTTCCTTTTTTCCCCAAAATTTCTAATTGCATTAAAAGTTTTAAGAACAAATTTTTGAGAAAAGAAAGAAATTACTGGTGAGTGATAACAACATTAACCATTCCAGTAATGAATCAAAATTTTTGACAAGGAACTTCTGGAGGCTCAAGGTGTCAACCCAAAGGAGATACCCTATGACAGTGTTTCCTAAATACTTTCCTTCCTCCCTAACCCCTCACCCACAGTCTGGGGATATTTTCTAAGTTACCAAAATGACGAGGGAATACTACTAGCACTTTTTTTAACTTTTTATTTTAAAATGATTTCAAATTTACAGGGCAGATGCAAAAATAATCAAACTCCATACAAAGAAATTCAAATAACCTCCCTTTCTCCCCAATATTCAGATCCACCAATCTTTACCATTTTGACCCCTGTATCCTATCAAGCTATCATCTACCTTCTGAACATCTGGGACTAGGCTGCATACATTATACTCCTTGAACACGTACTACTTCTGTGAACATTTCCTAAAAACAAGTATATCACTTACATAATCACCTTAACATGGGTATAAAATTTACATTCTACATTCTAATACTCTCTAATGTTCTTTTGAGCATTTTCTCCTCCAGTCTTAGATCCCATCCAGTATCATATATTGTATTTAATTATCATCTCATTAGCTTCTCTTTCTTTCCTTTTTTAATTGTGGAAACATATACACAACATAAATCTTACTATCCTAACCCCTCCCAGCCACACCATTCAGTGAAATTAATCACATTCACAATATTGCAGTACCTTCACCACCATCCATTACTATAACTTTTCCTCCACCCAAAACAGAAATCCTACACTCACTCTGCGTTTAACTTGCCCCATTGCCTCTACCCTCTACCTCTGGTAACCTGTACTCTACTATATGTCTCTATGAGTTTGCAGTCTCTCATATTTTCTTCATGGTTACCATGGGATTTAAATACAACATCCTTAATCTACAGCAATCTGGTTTGCTTTCATAACCAATAACTTCAAAAGCACACGTAAATTACGTTTCTACACCACTCCATCCCTCTAACTTTAAGCATTTTAGTCAGAGATTACATATTTACACATTATGAATCCAAAACTATTGATTTATAACTACACTTTATGCATTGCCTTTAGATTCCATAGGAAGTAAAAAGTGAAGTTATAAATAAAAAATACAATAGTAATGGTATTTATACTTACCCATGTTCTTATCTTTTTCAGAGATCTTTATTTCTTCACGGATCTTCAATTTATTGTCTAATGTCCATTCCTTTCAACCTGCAGAATTTCTTTCACATTTCTTGTCAGGCCAGTCTAAGCGATGACAAAGTTCTTCGCTTTTATTTACTGGGAATGTATTACTTCCTCATTTTTGAAAAACGGTGTTGAAAGATATTGAATTCTTGGTTGGCAATTTTTGGCTTTTAGCACTCTAAATATGTCTTCCCACAGTCATGTTGCCTCTACAGGTTCCAATGAGAAACTGGCACTTGGTCTTATTGAGGTCCCCTTGTACATGACATGCTGCTTCTGCCTTGAGGCATTCAGAATTCTCTTTTATCTATGGCATTCAACAGTGTGACTACAACGTGTCACAGTGTGGGTCTATTTGTGTTTATTCTGTTTGAGGTTCACTAAGCATCCTGGCTATGTGTATACTCCTATCTTTCATTACATCTGGGGAGTTTTCAGCCATTATTTCTTTCTGCCCCCTTTTTGTCCTTCTAGACTCCCACAACGCATATATTGGTATGCCTGATGGTATCCTATGGGTTCCTCAGGCTCTGTTCACATTTCTTCATTCTTTCCTTGTTCTACTCCTCAAACTGGTTGATTTCAATAGTCTATCTTCAAGTTCACTGTTTCTTCTGACAGCTCCAATCTGCAGTTGAAACTCTCTAGGGAATTTTTCATTCCAGTTATCATGTCTTAAACTCCAGTATTCCTGTCTGATTCCTTTTTTAAATTTCTATCTCTTTACTGAGATTTTCTTTGTGTTCATCTATCCCTTGCCTGATTTTCTTTAGTTCTTTGTCCACATTTTCCCTTAGCTCTGTGAGCACATTTAGGACCATTTTTAAAAAGTCTTTGCCTGGAATGTCACAGGTCTAATCTCCCATTATGTTTTCTAATATTTTAATCTCCTCTTTTGCCTGATCCATTACCTTCCTGTTAGTTTATATTTTATAATCTCTTGTTGAAACCTTAACAAAGTTGATATTTTAATGTGTTACTGCTGAAACTTAGACTGAGGTTATCTGTTTCTTAAGTTTGTGTTCAGCTAGTAATATGAGAGAGCTATTCTTGAATGTCAGGAGCTAGTGAAAAAAAAAAGAAGAAGAAGGAAAAAAAGAAAATACTTTCTCCTTTCTTTGAAGAGTGAACTGTTCAAGTGCTGTGTTTCAGGACTTATCCATACAGTGAGTTTCATGAAGAGCTCAGATCAAACCATAGGGGCCTCCCTGAAGCTTTCTGTTCATGCATCTTGTCTTGGGCGTACAACTGTGGCCCAGGAATCTCCCTCCTTTGCAAAGATACTAACGTCCCTTCTTTCCTACAAAACAATCTCTTTATGGTCCCAGACACTGCACTGTCAATAGCCAACAATCCTTGCCCTTGGAGCATGACTTGATTGCTCTCCCACAGTGTTCTGATATATAAGCAGGGCAAATTCTGGGACATGAGTCCCTCAGGTCATCAAAGATAGATTGGGCCAGACACACATGCTCCCCATATGTGTATGAGGGTTATTTTGCTCCCTTTGCATCTGGAACCAGGAACCACACTGGGAGCACAGGCCAGCTTTGCACAATCTAATGAAGGATGGGGGAGGGGCCAGCCTGGGGGCCACAAGATACTATTGCTTTTAAAGTGGCATTTTTCTTGATTCAGCACTCACCCTGTTACTGCCATATCCTTGAACTGTTTCTGGAGCTTTTAGAAAGATGATTCTGCCAATTCTTGCTGGTTGTTCAAAGTTTCTGTGGGGAGATGGAGTCCTGCAGTATCTCACTCCACCATCTTGATCGGGGCCAGACTACAAGCACTTTTTGGGCCAAACCAAGGATGCTATACGTCCTACAATGCCCACTATTAAGAAATACTGCTCTTGTTGACTACAAATTTTAGTCTTGGTGGAAGCCTGGAGATGAAGACATATACAAACAGGTGTGCCTTCTAACATTTCTCAAATCATTCTACATCAAATGACCACCTCAAAGGGTTTTGTCCTCTTTGCTCTGAAGTCATACAAAATTAGTCTAAAGTAGTTCCTAATACCTGCTAAGATCAAAATCAAAATTAAAATTTACCTCCTTTCTTATCATGTATATGCATTTTTAAACAACCTAATTATGGTAGCTCATAATTTTTTTCTTTTTACATCATTTTAAGTTAGAGACCCAACATTTCTTATTTATTTTTTTTTTTTTGCGTAGAGGGCTTATAAACATATGTGAAACTAAGCATATCTTTTTCAAGATTCCTTCCAAAAACAGTTCTATCAATATGTAAAGAATCAAGATGCTGCTCTTGCCAAGATTGTAGAGACAGACCAACCTCAAACAGACTAGCTGTAAGTTCCTCCAATTCCTGTCCAAGTTGATCTCGTACTTTAGAAAGCCTCTCACATTCTTCATCTTTTAACTTCAGTTCCTATAAAAAATTGATAATTTTATTTTGAATTTCAATAGTTTGAAGTTAGATTTAGCAGACTATATAATCTCTAGTAATAAAATTACGAAATATTAGTACTGACCCCTCATAATATTCATAGTAAAAATTTTTATCAAGTACTTGCTATGTGGAAGACAATCAAGCAAATCTAAAAGAAAAACAACTCCAACTAACATTTAAATTTTTCACATTTCTTTAAAAAAAATCTAAAGATTAAATATGCAATATATATTATATATGGAAATGAACTATAAAATTACTTAATTCTTATTTTCCTTAACTTTTATCTGACTATATTTATTTGCATCAAGCAAGGAATTTCTTCAATTATTTTTATATAATTTCAATAAATGTTCGGTGATTTTTTTCATTTAAGATTGTTTATTTATAGACCACATCATGTAGCATACTGCAATTAGTCTAAAATTTCCACCAGAAGACTAGACCCACTTAAGGTTGCTACTAGAGGTTAATGATGCATATCAGAATTTAAAATCAAGAAGACAGTGAATAATAAAAATCACATCCTACAATTAAGCATGACTCCTCAACTGGTCACAAACAGATGAAAAACTTTCCATTATTAGGATGTTAAAAATATGCAACTTTATATTTTGCAGTAGCTCTAAAGTAATCTTTCAATTTTAAGAGATTTTAAAAATCCTATATTATTAGCTACAATTACATTAATAAAACAATGGGCGAGTCATGCTGCAAATGTGGTGGTAGCATAGTTTTTGAATCTCCCAAGGACAACTTCTGAAAACCAAATATACCAAGCTGGATATCAGAAGAACCCAACTATATCTTCAATAGAACTAAGGTGGAAGAGAGTCCCCACAAATCTCAGAATATGAAGGGATGTGGTTAAACTGCTAATAATGCAAGATTAGCCACTGTGCAGAAGTGAAGCTGTGCAAGAAAGTAAAAGGGGACTAATGAATAAGGTATCCTGTAAGCCTCAGAACTCAAAAATCTCTACCCCAAAGGAGAGGATTCTATCCGGGGTGGAAACTAAGAGGACAAATCTGAGAACAAATGGCAAAAAAAGACAAAGTTTTCACAAGCCCCAACTTGCAGGTAAGCTAAAAAAACTGTATATGCCACTGCAAAGGCAGCAAACAGTGTGGTGAAACTCTAAATGCTCAAGAATCTCAGAAGTATCCAGCAAAGTGTCACTTCAAGAGTGACAGACAATCAGCCTAAGGGAAAAGCTCTTGGAATCTGAAATGAAATTGAACAGAATGGGAACGATGAAGAAAAAGGTTCAGATAGTAAAGGGAGAGCGGATGACAGTAAGGTTCCAAAGGAAACAGATTCTAAAGCAAAATATAGTTATCTCATAATGGAATGCTCATAACGGACTTCAAAGCTCTCAGAAACACTGAACTACAGGAGAGAACCTTCTTGAACAAGGATTAGCTCTGAGAAACAGAAGTGGCTACACAGATATACCAAATTTTGAACTTCAATGTTAATCTCCATGGTCTTAAGTATATTTAGGTTTATACTAATTGATTTGTCAGCAAGTTGTGACCCTTTATTTCCAGCTAATATTTAATACTTTGTACCGCTGAGAGTAAGGAACAAAGGCAGTGTCTTAAAGTATTAAGGGTATTAAGCTAATACCCTGACAGAAACAAGCCCAAACAGCACTTCCATCAACAAATGTAAATGGTTATAACTCACCTATTAATAGAAAATGATTTTCAGATTGGCTAACAAACCAAAATCTGTATCTATGCTCTATATAAGACATACCTAAAACAGTTATTTAGACAGATAAAAATGAAATGATAGGCAAAAGTATACCAAAAATACAACATGGATCTCAATGTTGATATCAGACTAGGTAGAATGCAGGACAAAAATCTTTAAAGAAGACAAAAGAAACATCATGATACTTAAGACTACAATTCACAATAAAACCTTTAAAATACTGAAAAACATGAAAGTACATCTAAAAAAAGAGAAGATATACTACTGTGTGAATTTGAAAGTATTATGTACCCCAGAAAAGCCATGTTTTAATCCTGATCCAATCTTGTGGGAGCAGCCATTTCTTTTAATCCTGAATCAATACAGTAGAACAGAAACTTTCGGTTAGATTATCTCCAAGAAGCCATGACATGCCCAACTGTGGGTGTGACCTTTTGATTACATGCAGATGTGACTTCACCCATTCAAGGTGGGTCTTGATGATTTGACTGGAATCCTTTAAAAAAAAAGGAAATATTTTGGAGAAAGTTGAGAGCTGACAGAGAGAGCCGATGCAGATGTCAGGAGATTGAGACAGAAATAGCCAGGGTGGTAAGCAAAGATTTACAGAAATAGTCAGAACCTGAAGAGATCTCCGGTGCCAGCAGATGCTAAGCTAAGAGATGAAATCCAGAGTTCTGTCCCACAGCACCTAAGTGAATGCCCACAGATGCTTCGAGAGGAAACCACTGGCCTCAGAAGCTGGAAGCAAGGAACTAGGAACAAGGACCAGCAGACATCAGCCACGTGCCTTCCCAGATCACCCTTCATGGAGCCAAGGTATTTTTCTCTGGATGCCTTGGTTAGGACACATTTATGGTCCTAGAACTATAAACTTATAACTCATTAAATTCCCTTTTTAAAAGCTGTTCCATTTCTGGTATATTGTATCTGGCAGCTTAACAAACTAATACAACTTGTTCTTGAATAAAAAGGCATCATAAAGATATCAATTATTCTTGTGTTGATTTATAAGTGCATAAATTTAATAACAGGTCCTTTCAAACACTAATTTTATAATTATGTATGAAAACTAAGTCAAATCTTTTAACATTTACTACTAGGTAGGCACTGTGTAAATCTTCAGGGTACAAAAATCAAATACAATATACTCCTCTTGAGAAGCCTCCAATCCCTTAGAACAATATATATCATTCATGAAAGCAACATTTCTGAATAGCTCCCTACCAGCTACCAAATTGACATAAACTTCACCCTGATATTAAAGACCCTTTATAGCATGTGCTCATTTTCCCTTTTCAGAGTGATCTCTCTTGATCCATTCTCTAAAGCTAAATTTTAACTGGTCTGATGCATTTCTCATTCATTCAGCAATTTGACCTATCCATCTGGGATGTTTCCCCATAAACATTTACCTACTTATTTGTTATCTTTTAAAATAAAACTCAGTCCACCTACATACAGCAAAATTTATTCTTTCCGTGAATATTTAAGAACTTCATTTGTACTTTTCATTATCAGTACCTTACATTATAAGAGTTATTCAAAATCCAGTGTTTCAACAAACCTGAATTTTGTGTTAACGATTCATAAGGCATTCATCTACATGCTAAAGATACAGAAAAGGGATGAATCTTGGTCTGTGATTTTCATTAAGTCACAGACTAATCAGGGAGGAGGTAAAGCAAGTCTTCAAGTAGATTTAAGGACTATAGTGGTATGCATGCTAGAAAAAGTAGTTTGCAAAGTGTAAAGGTGGGAATAAAGCTGAATGTCTTATAGTAGCTAAATGAAGGGGGGTGAGCACAAGAAGCTGAAGTCAAAAAGTCAGATTTACAGCCAGTTCTGAAAGACCTTGGATGTCAAGCTAAGAAACCGGAGTTACTTTAAAGACATTATCTCAAAGGCATATGAAAGTCACCAGAGGATTTTAAACAGGAGAGGGACAAATCAAGTTTTCAATTCATAATAATGTGGGCAGTGTGGCTAGGCAAAAAAATAGACTGGGGCAGAGAAAACAGTTTGTTCATTAGAGCAATATTTTAGGCAAAGAGATAAGGATTTAGAGCAGTAGTACTAGAGAAATGGGAAAAGATTCAGAACACAAAGTATCTGACTCTACTGACCATGTGTATTTCGCTGAATCCAAGACTTGATTTTTTAAGACAAACCATTATTTTTACACCAAAAGAGAAAGTAAAGCCATTCAATAACATTAAGATACAATGCTGGGATCCAAGATGGCGTCTTAGTAAGGTACATGCGTCTTAGTTCCTCCGACTCCAAATCAACTAATAGGTGAACAGAAACAGTACAGAACAGCTCCCGGGGCTACAGCAGGGAATGGACACACAGTGTAACCCAGTCTGGGCTGGTTAGTCTGACTGCGAAACTCGGCTGCGGTGAGTGAGATCCCTGAGCGGCGGGCAATTTCCCGAGCAGCCGCAGCTGCGGCGGTCCGAGCTAATCCCTCCCTCCTTTCCGGGCTGGCTGAGGGACGCGGAGAGACAAGCTTCCCAGCCAAGGCGGCCGGCGCCACACTTTTGCGGGCGGCTTCGAGTCTCGGCTTCGAGTCCGCGACTACGAGTCTCGGATCAGAGGGCTATCCAAAGTCTGGGCTGGCAAGTCTGACTGCGACTCTTGGCTGCGGCGAGACCCCCCAGCGGCCGCACCCCCCAGCGGCCGCAGCTGCGGCGGTCCGAGCTAATCCCTCCCTCCTTCCCGGGCTGGCTGAGAGACTCGGAGAGACAAGCTTCCCAGCCAAGGCGGCCGGCGCCACACTTTTGCGGGCGGCTTCGAGTCTCGGCTTCGAGTCCGCAGCTATGAGTCTCGGATCAGAGGGCTATCCAAAGTCTGGGCTGGCAAGTCTGACTGCGACTCTTGGCTGCGGCGAGACCCCCGAGCAGCGCGTGATTTGCCGAGCAGCCGCAGCTGCGGCGGTCCGAGCTAATCCCTCCCTCCTTCCCGGGCCGGCTGAGAGTATCGGAGAAGCAAGTTTCCCAAGCCGAGGCAGGCGGCGCCCTTCTTTTGCGGGTGGCTTCGAGTCTCGGCTTTGAGTCCGCGGCTACGAATCTCAGATCAGAGGGCTATCCAAAGTCTGGGCTGGCTAGACTAACTGTGAGACTCGGCTGCGGTGAGACCCCCGAGCGGCGCGTGATTTCCCGATCAGCGGCAGCTGCGGTGGTCCGAGCTACTCCCTCCCTCCTTTCCGGGCAGGCTGAGAGTATTGGAGAAGCAAGTTTCCCAAGCCGAGGCAGGCGGCACCCCTCTTTTGCAGGCGGCTTTGAGTCTCTGCTTCGAGTCCGCGGATACGAGTCTCGGATAGGAGGGCTATCCAAGCCGTGGTAGCCACCCCCCACGGGAGGCTTCCTGGTCCGGTGGGGAATCCCCCAGGCCCGCTGCGGCCCGCAACGAGCCACAGGGTCCCCTCAAACCGCGGCAGCTGACGCCCCCACCACGCGCGGCCCCTGAACCAACGGAGAGAATTGGATCCAAAATCCCCAGGCCACGGAGATCGGTGACTGGGGGAGACCCATTCCAAACACTTGAGACAAACGTGTGCCACGTGCACCACGTACTGGGCAAGATAAGAAAAACAGATCCCAGAGATTTCACAGAAAAATCTTACAACCTTGGTGGGTCCAACACCAAGAGAAATCTGAATAAATGCCTAGACACCAGCAGCAGAAGATAACTGTCCACGCTCAAAAGATTGAGAATATGGCTCAGTCAAAGGAACAAACCAATAGCTCAAATGAGACACAAGACTGAGACAACTAATGCTGAATATACGAACAGAAATGGAAAACCTCTTCAAAAATGAAATCGATAAATTGAGGGAGGACATGAAGAGGACATGGGCTGAACATAAAGAACAAATAGAAAAACTGAAAAAACAAATCGCAGAACTTATGTAAGTGAAGGATAAAGTAGCAAACATAGAAAAAATAATGCATAGCTACAATGATAGATTTAAAGAGACAGAAGATAGAATTAGTGATTTGGAGGATGGAACATCTGAATTCCAAAAAGAAACAGAAACTATAGGGAAAAGAATGGAAAAATTTGAACAGGGGATCAGGGAACTCAAGGACAATATGAACCGCACAAATATACGTGTTGTGGGTGTCCCAGAAGGAGAAGAGAAGGGAAAAGGAGGAGAAAAACTAATGGAAGAAATTATCACTGAAAATTTCCCAACTCTTATGAAAGACCTAAAATTACAGATCCAAGAAGTGCAGCGCACCCCAAAGAGATTAGACCCAAATAGGCGTTCTCCAAGACACTTACTAGTTAGAATGTCAGAGGTCAAAGAGAAAGAGAAGAGCTTGAAAGCAGCAAGAGAAAAACAATCCATTACATACAAGGGAAACCCAATAAGACTATGTGTAGATTTCTCAGCAGAAACCATGGAAGCTAGAAGACAGTGGGATGATATATTTAAAATACTAAAAGAGAAAAACTGCCAACCAAGACTCCTATATCCAGCAAAATTATCCTTCAAAAATGAGGGAGAAATTAAAACATTCTCAGACAAAAAGTCACTGAAAGAATTTGTGACCAAGAGACCAGCTCTGCAAGAAATACTAAAGGGAGCACTAGAGTCAGATACAAAAAGACAGAAGAGAGAGATATGGAAAAGAGTGTAGAAAGAAGGAAAATCAGATATGATATATATAATACAAAAGGCAAAATGTTAGAGGAAAATATTATCCAAACAGTAATAACACTAAATGTCAATGGACTGAATTCCCCAATCAAAAGACATAGATTGGCAGAATGGATTAAAAAACAGGATCCTTCTATATGCTGTCTACAGGAAACACATCTTAGACCCAAAGATAAACATAGGTTGAAAGTGAAAGGTTGGGAAAAGATATTTCCTGCAAATAACAACCAGAAAAGAGCAGGAGTGGCTATACTAATATCCAACAAATTAGACTTCAAATGTAAAACAGTTAAAAGAGACAAAGAAGGACACTATATACTAATAAAAGGAACAATTAAACAAGAAGACATAACAATCATAAATATTTACGCACCGAACCAGAATGCCCCAAAATACGTGAGGAATACACTGCAAACACTGAAAAGGGAAATAGACACATCTACCATAATAATTGGAGACTTCAACTCACCACTCTCATCAATGGACAGAACATCTAGACAGAGGATCAACAAAGAAATAGAGAATCTGAATATTACTATAAATGAACTAGACTTAATAGACATTTATAGGACATTACATCCCACAACAGCAGGATACACCTTTTTCTCAAGTGCTCATGGATCATTCTCAAAGATAGACCATATGCTGGGTCACAAAGCAAGTCTTAACAAATTTAAAAAGATTGAAATCTTACACAACACTTTCTCGGACCATAAAGGAATGATGTTGGAAATCAATAATAGGCAGAGTGCCAGAAAATTCACAAATACGTGGAGGCTCAACAACACACTCCTAAACAACGACTGGGTCAAAGAAGAAATTGCTAGAGAAATTAGCAAATACCTCGAGGCGAATGAAAATGAAAACACAACAAAGCAAAGGATGCAGCAAAGGCAGTGCTAAGAGGGAAATTTATTGCGCTAAATGCCTATATCAGAAAAGAAGAAAAGGCAAAAATTCAGGAATTAACTATCCATTTGGAAGAACTGGAGAAAGAACAGCAAGCTAACCCCAAAGCAAGCAAAAGGAAAGAAATAACAAAGATTAGAGCACAAATAAATGAAATTGAAAACATGAAAACAATAGAGAAAATCAATAAGGCCAGAAGTTGGTTCTATGAGAAAATCAATAAGATTGATGGGCCCTTAGCAAGATTGACAAAAAGAAGAAGAGAGAGGATGCAAATAAATAAGATCAGAAATGGAAGAGGAGACATAACTACTGACCTCACAGAAATAAAGGAGGTAATAACAGGATACTATGAACAACTTTACGCTAATAAATACAACAATTTAGAGGAAATGGACAGGTTCCTGGAAAGACATGAACAACCAACTTTGACTCAAGAAGACATAGATGACCTCAACAAACCAATCACAAATAAAGAAATTGAAGCAGTCATTAAAAACCTTCCTAAAAAGAAAAGTCCAGGACCAGACGGCTTCACATGTGAATTCTATCAAACATTCCAGAAAGAATTAGTACCAATTCTCCTCAAACTCTTCAAAAAAATCGAAGTGGAGGGAAAACTACCTAATTCATTCTATGACGCCAACATTACCCTCATACCAAAACCAGGCAAAGATATTACAAAAAAAGAAAACTACAGGCCGATCTCTCTAATGAATATAGATGCAAAAATCCTCAATAAAATTCTAGCAAATCGTATCCAACAACACATTAAAAGAATTATACATCATGACCAAGTAGGATTCATCCCAGGTATGCAAGGATGGTTCAACATAAGAAAATCAATTAAAGTAATACACCATATCAACAAATCAAAGCAGAAAAATCACATGATCATCTCAATTGATGCAGAGAAGGCATTTGACAAGATTCAACATCCTTTCCTGTTGAAAACACTTCAAAGGATAGGAATACAAGGGAACTTCCTTAAAATGATAGAGGGAATATATGAAAAACCCACAGCTAATATCATCCTTAATGGGGAAAAATTGAAAACGTTCCCCCTAAGATCAGGAACAAGACAAGGATGTCCACTATCACCACTATTATTCAACATTGTGTTGGAGGTTCTAGCCAGAGCAATTAGACAAGAAAAAGAAATACAAGGCATCAAAATTGGAAAGGAAGAAGTAAAACTATCACTGTTTGCAGATGATATGATAATATACGTCGAAAACCCGGAAAAATCCACAAAAAACTACTAGAGCTAATAAATGAGTACAGCAAAGTAGCAGGTTACAAGATCAACATTCAAAAATCTGTAGCATTTCTATACACTAGCAATGAACAAGCGGAGGGGGAAATCAAGAAACGAATCCCATTTACAATTGCAACTAAAAGAATAAAATACCTAGGAATAAATTTAACTAAAGAGACAAAAAACCTATATAAAGAAAACTACAAAAAACTGCTAAAAGAAATCACAGAAGACCTAAACAGATGGAAGGGCATACCGTGTTCATGGATTGGAAGACTAAATATAGTTAAGATGTCAATCCTACCTAAATTGATTTACAGATTCAATGCAATACCAATCAAAATCCCAACAACATATTTTTCAGAAATAGAAAAACCAATAAGCAAATTTATCTGGAAGGGCAGGGTGCCCCGAATTGCTAAAAACATCTTGAGGGAAAAAAACGAAGCTGGAGGTCTTGCACTGCCTGACTTTAAGGCATATTATGAAGCCACAGTGGTCAAAACAGCATGGTATTGGCATAAAGATAGATATATCGACCAATGGAATCGAATAGAGTGCTCAGGTATAGACCCTCTCATCTATGGACATTTGATCTTTGATAAGGCAGTCAAGCCAACTCACCTGGGACAGAACAGTCTCTTCAATAAATGGTGCCTAGAGAACTGGATATCCTTATGCAAAAGAATGAAAGAGGACTGGTATCTCACACCCTACACAAAAGTTAACTCAAAATGGATCAAAGATCTAAACATTAGGTCTAAGACCATAGAACAGTTAGAGGAAAATGTAGGGAGATATCTTATGAATCTTACAATTGGAGGCGGTTTTATGGACCTTACACCTAAAGCAAGAGCACTGAAGAAGGAAATAAATAAATGGGAACTCCTCAAAATTAAACACTTTTGTGCATCAAAGAACTTCATCAAGAAAGTAGAAAGACAGCCTACACAATGGGAATCAATATTTGGAAACGACATATCAGATAAAGGTCTAGTATCCAGAATTTATAAAGAGATTGTTCAACTCAACAACAAAAAGATAGCCAACCCAATTACAAAATGGGAAAAAGACTTGAATAGACACCTCTCAGAGGAGGAAATACAAATGGCCAAAAGACACATGAAGAGATGCTCAATGTCCCTGGCCATTAGAGAAATGCAAATCAAAACCACAATGAGATATCATCTCACACCCACCAGAATGGCCATTATCAACAAAACAGAAAATGACAAGTGCTGGAGAGGATGCGGTGAAAGAGGCACACTTATCCACTGTTGGTGGGAATGCCAAATGGTGCAACCACTGTGGAAAGCAGTTTGGCGGTTCCTCAAAAAGCTGAATATAGAATTGCCATACGACCCAGCAATACCATTGCTGGAAATCTACTCAAAGGAATTAAGGGCAAAAACTCAAACAGACATTTGCACACCAATGTTTATAGCAGCGTTATTTACAATTGCAAAGAGATGGAAACAGCCAAAATGTCCATCAACAGACGAGTGGCTAAACAAACTGTGGTATATACATATGATGGAATATTATGCAGCTTTAAGGCAGGATAAACTTATGAAGCATGTAATAACATGGATGGACCTAGAGAACATTATGCTGAGTGAGTCTAGCCAAAAACTAAAGGACAAATACTGTATGGTCCCAATGATGTGAATCGACACTCGAGAATAAACTTGGAATATGTCATTGGTAACAGAGTTCAGCAGGAGTTAGAAACAGGGTAAGATAATGGGTAATTGGAGCTGATGGAATACAGACTGTGCAATAGGACTAGATACAAAAACTCAAAAATGGACAGCACAATAATACCTAATTGTAAAGTAATCATGTTAAAATACTGAACGAAGCTGCATCCGAGCGATAGGTTCTTGTTTTGTTTTGTTAGTTTTGTTCTTATTATTATTACTTTTATTTTTTTTCTCTATATTAACATTCTATATATTTTTTCTGTTATACTGCTAGTTCTTGTAAACTGATGCAAATGTACTAAGAAACGATGATCATGCATCTATGTGATGATGTTAAGAATTACTGATTGCATATGTAGAATGGTATGATGTCTAAAAAAAAAAAAAAAAAAAAAATGGTCAGCACAATACTGCCTAACTGTAATGTAATTATGTTGGAACGCTGAATGAAGTTGCATCTGATCTATAGTTTTTTTTTGTTTTTTTTTTTCTTTCTCTTATATATTTTTGTACTTTTTATTTTTATTTGTGTTTTCTCTGTGTTATCACTTTATTTCTTTTTCTGTTGTTGTGCTATTTCTTTCTCTAAATCGATGCATATGTACTGAGAAATGATGACCATACACCTATGTGATGATATTAAGAATTACTGATTGCATATGTAGAATGGATTGATTTCTAATGTTGTGTTAGTTAATTTTTTTTTAATTAATAAAAAAAAAAGATACAATGCTTTCTATTCACTTAGAATTTCCATTTCATAGCTCTAAGAACTCTTTTCATAATGCTTCTCTTTTTGTGCCTTTTTATGTAGCAGTACCTTTTTGCTTCAATGCCATATCATAGTTAGATCATTCTGAAAATACTAAACCCAGTAATTAAGACCAACAAACATTTCACCCCAATTCATGTAATTCAACTCAATAGCAAGAACTATGACCACATTCAATGATAACCATCATGACTACTGCTGGACAGCCATTTTAAGACTTACACTCATTCCAGAGAGGTTGAAATGGAAGAAAAATGTATGACACAGAATCAGTGAAACATGATATATGCAAACATATCTTTTCCCCCAATGCTAACCTGAGGACAAGGTCATATCTCATTTATTTTTGGCCACTACAAGGCATGGTACAATGCAGTGAGAAATTTTATTACTCAAGAAATGTTTTTTAATAAAAGTATATAGAGAGTGACATCATTAACATGGCAATACAAGGCTTCCCCTGAAAAAACCTCCCCAGATATTCAGCTTCAAAAAAAAAAAAAGACAAATCCCACTTATTTAGAACTCTGGAGGACTATAGAGACTGGAGAAGAACTCTACAAATGCTGAATTGAAGAAAAAGGAAAATATCGGACAGGAATTTTCCATCTCAGACCCACAAGTCCATTCCCGTGTCCCTTACTAGGTCCCTTTCAGCTTGGGAGTTACTCAGAGGCAGTGGCCCGAGTTCCTCCTACTGCCAACACAAGACTATAGAGGCACTCACACAGCAAGTTAGAACTCCATGCTATACAGGCACAGGAACCGAAGTCTCAGAGAACAAGTGCGAAACAAAAGCCAATGAGGAGTGCTGCATACAAAAGGGCCTACAGGGGGAGGAGAGGGATGAAGTCCATAGTAGAACAGCTGACAAGTTGTATGTTCACTCAATCCAATTTCTGTTGGCTACACTATCAAATACAAATGGACTTTTCTGGAACGACACACCTATCTGGATTGATCCCATCTGGCTCCCCAGAATAGAATACCTAATAGAGAAAAAACCAGAGACAGAAAAGCCTCAGAGAGGGAAAAAAAGGGGGTGGGGGGGTATTTAAACTTAACTGTTATAAGACAGGAAGGTCCTAGAACTGAAAAGTGTAAGAAAAATAGGGCATAGAGTAAGGGGGAGAATTTAAACAAAACACAGGAACTGGGGAGAAATTTCTAAAGAAAAATATCAGAACAGATCAAGATTCCTGGAGAAGGAACAAAAGAAAGGAAGCTTCCTCCTGGAGATGCAACTATTGTAAAAACAATCAAAAAACCCCAGCAATCTTAAAAATTATATCACATACACAAGGTAAGAAAGAGATGAAGAAGAGCTGAGAAAATCTGATGTGCTAAACAAAGGCTAAATATATTAAAGATCAAGAATAAACCAGAGCAAGCATCAAAGAGGGGCCTTAACACAAAGACAATTAACAGTAAAACACTAGATAAGAGGGAGAAACTGACCTTCAGAGTTAACACATCAAGATAATCAGATGCCTAGGCATCAGTAAAAGATTCCAAGCCATACTAAGAAACAGAAAGATATGGCTCAGACAAGGGAACAAATTAAAACTTTGGAGGAGACACTAAAATTTGGAACAACTCATCAAAGAAGTTCAAACAAATCTACTAAAACAATTTCAAGGAGATGAAAAATATGGATAAAGAGCTAAGGGAGAGAGGATAACAGGGATGAGGAGAGGGAGGAGGACAGGGGAGGAAGAGAGGAGGAGGAGGAAGATAACTATGCATAAAAACTAGCTGGCAACTTTCGGGTCAAGATGGCGGCTTAACAACGTATGCATTTTAGTTCGTCCTCCAGAACAACTACTAAATAACCAGAAACAGTACAGAACAGCTCCTGGGGCCACGTCAGTGACCAGACACATGGCGTACCCCAGTCTGGACCAGCTGGACCGGCTGTGAGCACCCCCCAGAACCGTGAGTTTCCAAAGCTGCGGCAGCCAGCACCCCTCCCCCACAGGCTGCTTCCCAAAGGGGAAAGGAAAGGACTTTACCAGCAGCAGGGACTGGGCACAATCAAACGCCAATTGTGGAACCAATTAACAAATTCTGACTACTAAAAACAGGCCCCCAGCTTAGGTGAACCTGATCAAAGTGAAGGTTGCTCATTTTTGCTCCGGCACCAAGGGAGCAGGATTGACAGAAAAAGGAGGGAAAAAAAAGAAGGAAACAGAGGTTTTTGTGGCTGTGTATCTACAAAGGCTTGACAGCCTCTGGATACAGTGGCAGGACTTTTCAGGCTGCAACTGCCCCAGGCATAGGCAGAAGTGAGCTCTTTTGGGGGCTTATCTGGAGCCTGTGTCTTCCCCAGGGGAAGGGTGAAGCCCCACCCAGGTGGAATCCCTCCATCAAGGAATTCAGACACCAGGGCTTGGTAATTTGAAGCCATTAAAACCAGCCTACAACCTCTCCTCTGTCTCCACCATGCCCCTGCAGGGAGAGTCTGCCAAAGTTAAAGGTACCGCATCATCTTATGCTGGTGGGACCTGCAGTCAGACAAGCACCACACACAGGGCAGGATAAGAAAAACAGAGTCCAGAGACTTCACAGGAAAGTCTTTCACCCTGCTCGGTCTCACCCTCAGGGAAAACCGATGCAGGTGACTCTTTCCTCCTGATAGGAGGCCAGTTTGGTCTGGGAAAATCTGGCTGGGGTCTATAATATCTAAGTAGACCCTCCTAAGTGTGTGTGTGTGGGTGGTGGGGGGGGGGGAGGCACCACACAAGCAGGGCAAGAAACAAGAAAACAAGAACTGAAAAATTCTCCTCTGTTAAACAAAACTTAAGCTAGAGGTCCAGATAAAGCTGAATGGAATGCCAAAGAACAGATAGACAACAAATTCATCCAGCAAGAAAACCCTAGATAAAAGAAGTGAAAGCAATTTCCAGAATAAACTAATTAAGGTAATTAAATACCTAGATGCCAGCAAAAAACAACAAATCACACTAGGAAAATTGAAGATATGGCCTAGTCAAAGGAACAAACCAACAATTCAAATGACATACAGGAACTGAAACAATTAATTCAGAATGTACGAACAGACATGGAAAACCTCATCAAAAACCAAATCAATGAATTGAGGGAGGATATAAAGAAGGCAAGGAATGAACAAAAAGAAGAAAGCGAAAGTTTGAAAAAACAAATCACAGAACTTATGGGAATGAAAGACACAGTAGAAGAGATGAAAAAAAACAATGGAAACCTACAATGGTAGATTTCGAGAGACAGAACATAGGATTTCAAAACTGAGGACGGAACATCTGAAATCTGACAAGAAACAGACTATAGGGAAAAAAATGGAAAAATATGAGCAGGGACTCAGGGAATTGAAAGACAATATGAAGCGCATGAATATACGTGTTGTGGGTGTCCCAGAAGGAGAAGAGAATGGAAAAGGAGAAGAAAAACTAATGGAGGAAATTATCCCTGAAAATTTCCCAACTCTTATGAAAGACTTAAAATTACAGATCCAAGAAGTGCAGCGTACCCCAAAGAGAATAGATCCAAACAGACATACTCCAAGACATTTAATAATCAGAATGTCAGAGGTCAAAGAGAAAGAGAGGATCTTGAAAGCAGCAAGAGAAAAGCAATCCATTACATACAAGGGAAGCCCAATAAGACTATGCTCAGATCTCTCAGCAGAAACCATGGAGGCAAGAAGACAGTGGGATAATATATTTAAATTATTAAAAGAGAAAAACTGCCAACCAAGAATCCTATATCCAGCAAAACTGTCCTTCAAAAATGAGGGAGAAATTAAAACATTTTCAGACAAAAAATCACTGAGAGAATTTGTGACCAAGAGACCAGCTCTGCAAGAAATACTAAAGGGAACGCTAGAGACAGATACGAAGACAGAAGAGAGAGGTGTGGAGAAGAGTGTAGAAAGGAAGACTATGAGTAAAGGTAAAAAGAAGGAAAATTAGATATGACATATAAAATCCGGAAGGCAAAATAGTAGAAAAAAGTATTACCCATGCAGTAATAACACTGAATGTTAATGGATTAAACTCCCCAATCAAAAGACATAGTCTGGCAGGACCCGTCTATATGCTGTCTCTACTCAAAGGACACGAGGCCAAGGACACAAATGGACATTTACACATCAATGTTTATAGCAGCATTATTAACAATTACCAAGAGATGGAAACAGCCAAAATGTCCATCAACAGACAGTTGACTAAACAAACTGTGACATTTACATAAGATGGAATATTATGCAGCTGTAAGACAGAATAAAGTTATGAAGTATGTGACGACATGAATGGACCTTAAGGACATTATGCTGAGTGTGATTAGCCAGAAACAAAAGGACAAATACTGTATGGTCTCACTGATATGAACTGACATTAGTGAATAAACTTCGAATATTTCCTTGGTAACATCAGGAGATAGAAATAGGGTGAGATATTGGGTTATTGGAACTGAAGGAATACAGATTGTGCAACAGGACAGAATATAAAAACTCAGAAATGGACAGCACAATACTACCTAACTGTAATACAATTATGTTAAAACACTGAATGAAGCTGCATGTGAGAATGATAGAGGGAGGAGGGCCAGGGACATAAATGAAATCAGAAAGAAAGATAGATGGTAAAGATCGAGATGGTATAATCTAGGAATGCCTAGACTGCATAATAATACTGAAATGTACAATGTACAAATTTTAAAAATGTTTTTGCATGAGGAAGAACAAAGGAATGTCATTATTGCAGGGTGCTGAAAATAGATGATAATTAATACTTTAAAATGTCACCTTATGTGTGAGACTAAAGCAAAAAATGTTTGTTACAAAATTTATATTTTGACTAGAGCATTTCCTAATATAACTCATGTAGATAGTTTGAGTGAATGTCATAAGTACTTGGAATCTCAGGAAGGGCATGAGATTTTGTTGGTTTGTCCAGAGTGATGCCCCGATGAATCCCAGAGTGATTTGATCTTTGACTGGAAAAGTATTTGCAAGCCCCATTCGGGGAATGGTGAGAGTGGGGAGAAATTCAACTTCCCCAAGCTGAATTCTTGATATTCTCACAAGCAGTGTGGACAACCAAAGCTATAGGCTAAGCCCCCAGTCTTGGGGTTTGTTCATATGAAACTTAACCCCACAAAGGATAGGTCAAGTCTACTTAAAATTTAGGCCTAAGAGTCACCCCCAAGAGAGCCTCTTTTGTTGCTCAGATGTGCTCTCTCTCTCCAGCCAACATGATGAGCAGTCTCACCACCCTCCCCCTCTCTACGTGGGACATGACTACCAGGGGTGTGGACCTTCCTGGCAACGTGGGACAGAGATCCTGGAATGAGCTGAGGACTGAGAAAAACCCTAGAATGAGCTGAGAATTAACATCAAGGGATTGAGAGAACCTTCTCGACCAAAGGGGGAAGAGTGAAATGAGACTAAGTGTCAATAGCTGAGAGGTTCCAAACAGAGTTGAGAGGTTATCCTGGAGGTTATTCTTATGCATTAAGTAGATATCACCTTGTTGTTCAAGATGTAGCAGAGAGGCTGGAGGGAACTGCCTGAAAATGTAGAGCTGTGTTCCAGTAGCCATGTTTCTTGATGATGACTGAACAACGATATAGCTTTCACAATGAGACTCTATGGATGTGAAAACCTTGTGGCTGATGGCTCCTTTTAGCTACTATATCAACAGAAGAGTAGAGCATATGGAATAAAAATAAATAATAGGGGGAACAAATGTTAAAATAAATTTAATTTGAAATGCTAGTGGTAAATGAAAGCGAGGGGTAAGGGGTATGGTATGTATAATCTTTTTTTTCTCTGTTATCATTTTATTTCTTTTTCTGTTGTCTTTTTATTTCTTTTTCTAAATCGATGCAAATGTTCTAAGAAATGATGAATATGCAACTATGTGATGATATTAAGAATTACTGATTGTATATGTAGAATGGAATGATATCTTAATGTTTTGTTTGTTAATTTTTTTTAATTAATAAAAAATGTTAAAAAAGAGCTAAGGGATATTGTAAGTCAATGTATGAGCATAAAGAAGGATTCGAAAATATAAAAAATAACAGAAATTATGAGGATGAAAGGCAAAATATTAAAGATTAAAAATATACTAGCAGCATATGAGAGCAGATTTGAACAGCGACAAGAATCAGGAAACTAGAAGACAAAACAATCAAAATCATACAGTGAGACAAACAGATAGGGAAAATAGAAAATATTGAGCAGTGTCCCAGGGATATGACTGACAACGTAATGTACACAAACATATGCGTAATGGGTGTCCTAGAAATGTAAGGGAAGGGAAAGGGACAGAAAGAGTATTTGGGGAAACAACATCTGAAAATTTCTCAAATGTTATGAAAAACATAAATATAGCATGTCCAAGAAGCACAACATACTCCAAATAGAATAAACCTAAAAAGACACATACTAATCAGAATGTCAAATGCCAAATATAAAGAGAATTCCGAAAACAGTAAGAGAAAAGCAGTACTTTATGTACAAGAGATTCTCGAAAAGACAACGTTCCTGTGGTGTATATATACAATGGATTAGTGAGCAGCTGCAAGAAGGAATGAAATTGTGAGACACGCAATGAGGTGAAAGAAACTTGAGGACAGGATATTGAGTGAAAAAAGCCAGAAACAAAAAGACAAAAATTGTAATGTCTCACTAATATGGACTAACTATAATGTGCTAACTCTGAGAATTGAATTCAAGAAAATAGGTTAACAGATGAAGGCCTATTCTAAACGTTCCTAGATTGTAAGCTCTTATCGCAGTTACATCTATTCTGGAGTTATAATGGTTATTTCTTTTATTTTCTTTTTAGTTTTCAAAGCACTCTTCAACAAGCAGTTACAGGACAGAGTCCAGAGTTTTTTATGGGCTACCATACCATCACCTCAGATTTTTCCTCCTAGGTGCTCCAGAACACTGGAGGCTAGAAGGAATATATATACATATCTTTTATCACTTTTTTTTCTTTTTTGTGAAAATAACATATATACAAATAAGCAATTAAATTTCAAAGCACAGTACAACAATTAGTTGCAGAACAGATTTCAGGGTTTTGTATGGGTTTCAATTCCACAATTTTAGGTTTTTACTTCTAGCTGCTCTAAGATACTGGTGACTAACAGAAATATCAACATAATGATTCAGGAATCATTTTCTTTTGTTAAACCCTTCTCTGTATAACTTCACCATCACCTTCAATCTCTCTCCCACTCTTCAGAGGTATTTGGACTATGCCCATTCTAACTTCTTCATGTTTGAAGGGGCTGCCAGTAATAAGGGAGATGGAACTAGCTGATGTTCTGGAGAGGCTGGCCCCTCTAGGTTTCAGAACTTATCTGGTCCAGGGATACATCTGGAGGTTGTAGGTTTCTGTAAAGTTAGCCTAGTACATGGAACCTTTGTAGAGTCTTACATATTGCCCTAGGTGTTCTTTAGGGTTGGCAAGAATGGTTTTTGGTTGGGGGTTGGAAAGTTATAATAAGTAACAATGTCCAACTGAAGTTTGCATAAGAGTGACATTCAGAGTCTCTTGACTCTATTTGAACTCTTTCAGACACATCTTTTCCCACGTTGGGTCAAGATAGAATTGTTGATCCCATGATGCCAGGGCCAGACTCATCCCTGGGAGTCAACTCCCATGCCACCAAGGAAACTTTTCACCCCTGGATGTCATGTCCCACATAGGGGGGAAGGCAATGATTTCACTTACAGAGTTGAACTTAGAGTGAGGCCACATCTGAGCAACAAAAGAGGTCCTCCAGAAGTAACTCTTAGGCATACCTACAGGTAGGCTAAGCATCTCTGCTACTTACATAAGCTTCACAAGAGTGAGCCTCAAGATCAAGGGCTTTGGCTTATTTATTTGGGTGTCCCTAATGTTTGCACAGTATCAGGGGATTCCCTGATGGTAAAGTTTAATAGTTTCATATTTTTTTCTCCCATCCCTCAAGAGACTTTGCCAACAGTTTTTGATTATCTGCTTAATATATTCTAGGATGTATCTAGACATTATATTAAGCTATTCAGGATTAAAGGCTCTCATTCTTATTCTGGGATCCCTGTGTTTCAATTGTTTAAATGGGCTATCCAGACAGGTTGTGTTAGATTATGTGCTACAGAAAATTTAGGTTAAACCTTTCTTTTAGGTGAGGTTCTAAAATATTGACAATGTCTTCCTTGCCCCTGTGCTCTGAACTACCTTAATCCCAACCTGATCAGCTTTGCTCTTCTCTCTGAATACCAGATTACACATATATAAAACAGCTTCTCAAAATCCAGAAACAATAATTATCACTCTGGACAATCATGTCATTCAGCTCTGGGAACTGCATGTTACAGCAGTCCCAGAACTGCACATGTGCACAGCTCTCAGCCTCACTTCCCAGCTCTGAGAAAGTGTTGACCTGCACAGCCGAGTCATATCTACTCCTAATCCACGAAGGCTTAACACCGACCTGCTGCGACAGCTCTATGCATGTGCACAAAGGGCCCTGGGGCCTTAGACCCGTGCACACCAGGGTTACATCCCCCAGATTGGTGCAGCCACACAGCTACATCCTCCCTGGTTGCTGGGCACCCACGTTCATAAGCACCAGCATAACATCCTGAACCTTCACCCATATCTGCCCTGAAACAAATCACCATACTGAGTGCTCCACCCCATGCCCTGCTCCATGCTGTACAACCATCCCACCAACACGAGTCCTTGGACTACTGAAAGAAATCAACTCCCAAAGTTAATCAATCAAGATATCTACATGCGATAAAAACAGTAGAAGATCACTAAGCATATCACAATGCAGACAGATATAGCCCTGTCTAATGACCAAATTAAAACACCAGAGTAGACACAGACATTGGAACAACTAATCAAAGATGTTCATACAACTCTACTTAATAAAATAAGTGAGATAGGAAATGACATAAAGAAGATCAAGAAGACAGTAGAAGAGCATAAAGAGGAATTTGAAAGAATAAATAGAAAAATAGTGGAAATTACAGGGATTAAAGACTGTTGACTTAATAAAAAACATACTAGAGACACACAACACCAAATTTGAAGAGACAGAAGAAAGAATAAGTGATATAGAGAATAGGATAATAGACTTTGAAGACTCAAAACAGCAAGTGGCGAAAAAGATGGAAAAAACTGAATGGAAACTCAGGGAAATGACAGACAAGACAAAGTGCACAAATATAAGAATCACCGGTGTCCCAGAAGGAGAAGAGAGGAGTAAAGGGCTAGGAAGAGTAGTTGAGGATATAATGGGGGAAATTTTCCCAACCCTCACAAAGGACATAAATATACAAATCAAAGAAACCCAAAGAACTCCAAATAGAATAAATCCAAATAGGCCTTCCCAAAGGCACATACTAATCAGTGTGTCAAATGTTGAAGAGAAGCAGAAAATCCTGAAAGCGGCAAGAGAAAAACAATCTACTACATACAAGGGAAAGCAAATAAGACTGAGTTCAGACTACTCAACTAGCACTCTGGAGGCGAGAAGGCAGTGTTATGATATATTCAAGATCGTGAAAGAGACTTCAAGGCAAGAATTCAATACCCAGCCAAATTGTCCTTTAAAACTGAGGGAGAGATGAAAGCATTCACAAAGAAGTCCTGAAAGAATTTGTTAACAAGAGACTGGCCCTATAAGAAATATTTAAAAGGAGTTCTGCCCGCTGGGAAAAAAAAGACAGGACAGGGAGGTCTGGAGGAGGGCACAGAATTGAAGAATACCACGAAGAGTAATTTAAAGAATACAAAGAGAAAGAGGAAAAAGAATATCTATGTTCTAGTCTGCTAGCTGCCAGAATGCAATATACCAGAAATGGAATGGCTTTTAAAAGGGGGAATTTAATAATAGTTTACAGTTCTAAGGCCAAGAAAATGTCCCAATTAAGACAAGTCTATAGAAATGTCTGATCAAAGGCATCCATGGAAAAGATACCTTGGTTCAAAAAGGCTGATGAAGTCCAGGGTTTCTCTTTCAAGTGAGAAGGCACATGGCTTCTCTCTCAGCTGGAAGGGCACATGGCGAACATGGTGTCATCTGTTAGCTTTCTCTCCTGGCTTCCTGTTTCATGAAGCTCCCTGGGAGGCATTTTCCTTCTTAATCTCCAAAGGTCACTGGCTGGTAGACTCTCTGATTCTTGTGGCTATGTCATTCTCTGCTCTCTCAGAAATCTCTCTCATTCTCCAAAATGTTTCCTCTTTTATAGGACTTTAGAAACTAATCAAGACACCCCCAAATGGGTGGAGACATGCCTCCAGCTAATCCAGTTTACAACCACTTGATTAAATCACATCTCCAGGGAGATGATCTAATTACAGTTTCAAACATGCAATACTGAATAGGGATTAGAAGAAATGGATACCTTAACAAAATGGGATTAGGATTAAAACATGGCTTTTCTAGGGTACATACATCATTTCAAACCAGCACAATACAGACCTGACAAATAAAATAAAAAGGATAAGATGGTGGAATCAAGAAACACCTTTTCAGTAATAACTCTGAATGTTAATGGACTATACTTACCAATCGAAAGATACAGATTGGCAGACTGGATTAAGAAACATAATCCAGCTACATGCTGCTTACAAGAGACTCATCCTAAACACAATAGATTGAAGGTGAAAGGATAGAAAAGATCTTTCCCGCAGGTGAAACCAAAAGAAAGCAGGAGTAGCTATAGTAATGTCAGACAAAACAGACTTTAAATGTAAAGACATTGTAAGAGACAAAAAAGGACACAGTATACTAACTAAAGGGTCAATTCACCAAGAAGATGTAACAATCATAAATTTTTATGCTCCCAATCAAGGAGCTCCAAAGTACATGAGACAGACATTGACAAAACGGAAGGGAGCAATAGATGTTTCAACAATAATAGCAGGAGACTTCAATACACCACTCTCCTCTATACACAGAACAACAAGACAGAAGATCAACAAGGAAATAGAGACGTTCAGTAATATTTAATGAATTAGACCTAACAGACATATATAGGGTATTGCACCCCAAAGCACAAGGTTATACATTCTTCTTTAGTGCTCATGGAACATTCTCCAGGATAGATCATATTCTGGGGCACAAAACAGGTCTTCACAAATTTAGAAATACTGAAATTATTCAAAACACTTTCTCTGATCACAATGGGAAGAAGCTGGATATCAATAACCACCAAAGAATGAGAACATACACAAACATATGGAGAGTAAATAACATAGTCTTAAACAACCAGTGGGCCAAAGAAGAAATTGCTAGAGAAATCAGCAGCTATCTGGAGATGAATGAAAATAAGAATACAACTTATCAGAACTTATGGGATAAGGCAAAGGCTGTGCTGAGAGGAAAATTTATTACCTTAAATGCCTATATTAAACAACAAGAAAGAGCAAAAATTGAGGACTTAACAGCAAACCAGGAGGAACTTGAGAAACAAAGCAAACTAACCCCAAAGCAAATAGGAGAAGAAAAATAACAAATATTAAAGCAGAATAAATGAATGGGACAACCAAAGAACAATGGAAAAGAATCAATGAACCAAAAGTTGATTCTTTGAGAAATCAATAAAATTGATGGGCCACTACCAAGACTGACAAAGAAAAAAAGAGAGAGGATGCAAATAAATCAGAAATCAGAAGAGGTGTGTTACCACAGACCCTGAAGAAATAAAAGAAATCATAAGAGGATACTATGAACAACTATATGCCAACAAACTAGACAACTCAGACAAAATGAACAAATTCCTGGAGACACACAAACAAGCTTCACTGACTCAGGAAGAAATAGAAGACCTCAACAAACCAATCACAAGTAAAGAGATTCAATCAGTCATCAAAATCTTCCTACAAAGAAGAGCCCAGGGCCAGATGGCATCACGGGAATTTTATCAAACATTCCAGAAAGAACTAACACCAATTCTGCTCAAAATTTCCAAAAAACTGAGGAAAAAGGAACTCTACCTAACTCATTTTATGAAGCTAATATCATTTTAAACCAAAATCAGGTAAAGATGCTATAAGAAAGGAAAACTGCAGGCCAATCTCCCTAATAAACATAGATGCAAAAATTCTCAATAAAATATTAGCAAATCGAATCCAACAACACATTAAAAGAATTATACACCGTGAACAAGTGGGGTTTATACCAGGAATGCAATAATAGTTCCACACAAGAAAATCAATTAATGTAATAACAGCACATTAACAAATAGAACGGGAAAAATCACATGATCATTTCGACTGATGCTGAAAAAGCATTCAACAAAATTCAGCATCCTTTTCTGATAAAAACATTCCAAAAGACAGCAATCAAAGGGAAGTACCTCAGTATGATAATGGGAATATATGAAAAACCGAGAGCATCACACTCAATGGAGAGAGAGACTGAAAGCCTTCCCCCTAAGATCAGGTACAAGGCAAGAATGTCCACTGTCACCACTATTAGTCAACATTGTGCTAGAAGTTCTAACTAGAGCAATCGGGTAGGATAAAGAAATAAAAGGCATCCAAATTAGAAAAGAAGTAAAACTCATTGTTTGCAAATGATATGAAACTATACGTGGAAGATCCTGAGAAATCTACAGCAAAGTTACTTGAGCTATAAACAAATTCAGAAAGGTGGTGGAATATAAAATTAATGTGCAAAAATCAGTAGCATTTCTATACGCAAGCAATGACCTAAATGAGGAGTCAGGTAACGAAAAATAATCCATTCAAAATAGCAACTAAATGAATCAAATACTAAGGAATGAACTTAACTAGGGACATAAAGGACTTGTACACAGAAAATTATATAACATTGCTAAAAGAAATCAAAGGAGGTCTAAATAGGTGGAAAGACATTCCCTGCTCATGGATAAGAAGGCTAAATATACCTAAGATGTCAATTCTCCCCAAATTGATTGACAGATTCAACCCAGTACCAATCAAAATTCTAACACTGACTTTGAAGATTTGGAAAAGCTATCTACCAAATTCATCTGGAAGGGAAAGAGACCCTGAATAGCTAAAAGCATCCTAAGAAAAGAACAAAGTGAGAGGATTAACCCTCCCTGCCTTTAAAACCTATTATAAAGCCACAGTGCTCAAAACAGCATGGTACTGGCACAAAGACAGAAGCATTGACCAATGGAATCAAAATGAGAGTGTAGAAATAGACCACCAAATCTGTGGTCAACTGATTTTGACAAGGCCCCCAAATCCTCTGAACTGGGACAAAACAGTCTCTTCAATAATTGGGCACGGAAGAACTGGATATCAATAGACAAGAGAATGAAAAAGGACCCCTATCTTACAGCCTACACAAAAATTAACTCAAAGTGGCTCAAACACCTAAGAACTAGCACCATAAAGCTTCTAGAAGAAAATATAGGGAAACATCTTCAAGACCTACTAATAAGAGGTAGCTTCCTAAACTTTATACCCAAAGCACAAGCAACAAAAGAAAAAATGGATAAAAGGGGACTCCTCAAACTCAAATGCTTCTACATGTCAAAAGACTTTGTCAAGGAGCCCGGGCTCATCTGGTGCGCGGTTGCGAGCGGAAGCGGGCACTGCCAGCCACCACGACGGTTCCTGGCCGGAGAAGCCCAGGATACGTATCACACCCAAACCCCATTTCAGATGGGCCCCAGAGGAGCTGCTGCTGGGCGCTGCTCTTGACTGCTTCGAGCCACCGGGAGCACCTTGTCCATTGAGAGATGTAGAGCTCTGGTGATGCAATAAGTTCTGCCTGCTGTGCGGACGTACCTGGGGAAAGGTACCCCACTCTCCAGGACTGTCTGTAGAGTTACCACTGCATAACTGGCTCTTTGAAGTCCTCTATCCTTGAAGCTGCTTCTGTCAGTGCACGTCTCAGTATCTGGATGTTCTAAAGGTCACAGTGTTTTCTTGGGTCTGGGAGCCCTCGGACTGGGGCTGTTAAAAGTTCTCTGTTGACTTCCACAGAAGATGGCGGCTTAGTAAGACGCGCGGATCTTAATTCCTCCTCCAGAACAGCTACTAGGGGAGTAGAAACGATACAGAACAGGTCCCAGAGCCACGAAAGAGATAAAAAAGACAGCGTACCCCATCCTGGAACGGCTGACTGGCTGAGAGAACCCGCTCCGGTGAGATCACCGAGGGGCGCGGGCTTCCCCGGGCCGGGGCGGCAAGTGGCCGGAGTCCCTCCCTTCCTCCTTCCTGGGCCAGCTGGGACAATTGGATAGGTGGTCCCCTCAAGCCGCAGCGGCTGGCGCCCCGCCCACGCGTGGCCCCCCGGCCCACTGGGAGAATTGGAGTGGAGATCCCCAGGGCGCGGAGAACGGTGACCGGGGTCCCTTCCAAACACGTGACTTCCCGGTCCGGCTGGGAACGGTGCACTCTCCCGGGCCACGGCGGCTGGCGCCCTCCTGCCACTTGGCGCCCCGGGCCGACTAGGAGATTTGGATGGGTGCTCTCCTAGGCTGTGGCGGCCAGCAACCCACCCTGTGTTCGGATCCCCCGGCCAGCGGGCACTCTTCCAAGCCGCTTCGGCGTGCGAACCTCCCCCACGGCAAGAGTTTTCCAAAGTTAAAGGACTCACAGCACTTTTTACTGGAGGTACCCGCAGACAAACGTGTGCCACGAGCGCCACCTACTGGGCAGGATAAGAAAAACAGAACCCAGAGATTTCACAGAAAAATCTTTCAACCTGTTCGGTCCAACACCCAAGGAAATCTGACTAAATGCCCAGACGCCAGCAGAAGATAACGGGTCACGCTCAGAAAATTGAAAATATGGCCCAGTCAAAAGAACAAACCAATAGTTCAAATGAGATACAGGAGCTGAGACAACTAATGCTGAATATACGAACAGAAATGGAAAACCTCTTCAAAAACGAAATCGATAAATTGAGGTAGGACATGAAGAAGACATGGGCTGAACAAAAAGAAGAAACAGAAAAACTGAAAAAACAAATCACAGAACTTATGGAAGTGAAGGATAAAGTAGAAAAGATGGAAAAAACAATGGATACATACAATGATAGATTTAAAGAGACAGAAGATAGAATTAGTGATTTGGAGGATGGAACATCTGAATTCCAAAAAGAAACAGAAACTATCGGGAAAAGAATGGAAAAATTTGAACAGGGGATCAGGGAACTTAAGGACAATTTGAACCGCACAAATATACGTGTTGTGGGTGTCCCAGAAGGAGAAGAGAAGGGAAAAGGAGGAGAAAAACTAATGGAAGAAATTATCACTGAAAATTTCCCAACTCTTATGAAAGACCTAAAATTACAGATCCAAGAAGTGCAGAACACCCCAAAGAGAATAGACCCAAACAGGCGTTCTCCAAGACACTTACTAGTTAGAATGTCAGAGGTCAAAGAGAAAGAGAGGATCTTGAAAGCAGCAAGAGAAAAACAATCTATCACATACAAGGGAAACCCAATAAGACTATATGTAGATTTCTCAGCAGAAACCATGGAAGCTAGAAGACAGTGGGATGATATATTTAAATTACTAAAAGAGAAAAACTGCCAACCAAGACCCCTATATCCAGCAAAACTGTCCTTCAGAAATGAGGGAGAAATTAAAACATTCTCAGACAAGAAGTCACTGAGAGAATTTGTGACCAAGAGACCAGCTCTGCAAGAAATACTAAAGGGAGCACTAGAGTCAGATACAAAAAGACAGAAGAGAGAGGTATGGAGAAGAGTGTAAAGAGAAGGAAAATCAGATATGATATATATAATACAAAAGGCAAAATGTTAGAGGAAAATATTATCCAAACAGTAATAACACTAAATGTTAATGGACTGAATTCCCCCAATCAAAAGACATAGACTGGCAGAATGGATTAAAAAACAGGATCCTTCTATATGCTGTCTACAGGAAACACATCTTAGACCCAAAGATAAACATAGGTTGAAAGTGAAAGGTTGGGAAAAGATATTTCATGCAAATAACAACCAGAAAAGAGAAGGAGTAGCTATACTAATATCCAACAAATTAGACTTCAAATGTAAAACAGTTAAAAGAGACAAAGAAGGACACTATCTATTAATAAAAGGAACAATTAAACAAGAAGACATAACAATCATAAATATTTATGCACCAAACCAGAATGCCCCAAAATACGTGAGGAATACCCTGCAAACACTGAAAAGGGAAATAGACACATATACCATAATAGTTGGAGATTTCAATTCACCACTCTCATCAATGGACAGAACATCTAGACATAGGATCAATACAGAAATAGAGAATCTGAATATTACTATAAATGAGCTAGATTTAACAGACATTTATAGGACATTACATCCCACAACAGCAGGATACACCTTTTTCTCAAGTGCTCATGGATCATTCTCAAAGATAGACCATATGCTGGGTCACAAAGCAAGTCTTAACAAATTTAAAAAGATTGAAATCATACACAACACTTTCTCGGATCATAAAGGAATGAAGTTGGAAATCAATAATAGGCGGAGTGCCAGAAAATTCACAAATACGTGGAGGCTCAACAACACACTCTTAAACAACGAGTGGGTCAAAGAAGAAATTGCAGGAGAAATTAGTAAATACCTCAAGGCGAATGAAAATGAAAACACAACATATCAAAACTTATGGGATGCAGCAAAGGCAGTGCTAAGAGGGAAATTTATTGCCCTAAATGCCTATATCAGAAAAGAAGAAAAGGCAAAAATGCAGGAATTAACTGTCCACTTGGAAGAACTGGAGAAAGAACAGCAAACTAATCCCAAAGCAAGCAAAAGGAAAGAAATAACAAAGATTAGAGCAGAAATAAATAAAATTGAAAACATGAAAACAATAGAGAAAATCAATAAGACCAGAAGTTGGTTCTATGAGAAAATCAATAAGATTGATGGGCAAGATTGACAAAAAGAAGAAGAGAGAGGATGCAAATAAATAAGATGAGAAACGGAAGAGGAGACATAACTACTGACCTCACAGAAATAAAGGAGGTAATAACAGGATACTATGAACAACTTTATGCTAATAAATACAACAATTTAGATGAAATGGACGGGTTCCTGGAAAGACATGAACAACCAACTTTGACTCAAGAAGAAATAGATGACCTCAACAAACCAATCACAAGTAAAGAAATTGAATCAGTCATTCAAAAGCTTCCTAAAAAGAAAAGTCCAGGACCAGACGGCTTCACATGTGAATTCTATCAAACATTCCAGAAAGAATTAGTACCAACTCTCCTCAAACTCTTCAAAAAAATCGAAGTGGAGGGAAAACTACCTAATTCATTCTATGAAGCCAACATTACCCTCATACCAAAACCAGGCAAAGATATTACAAAAAAAGAAAACTATAGACCAATCTCTCTAATGAACATAGATGCAAAAATCCTCAATAAAATTCTAGCAAATCGTATCCAACAACACATTAAAAGAATTATACATCATGACCAAGTAGGATTCATCCCAGGTATGCAAGGATGGTTCAACATAAGAAAATCAATTAATGTAATACACCATATCAACAAATCAAAGCAGAAAAATCACATGATCATCTCAATTGATGCAGAGAAGGCATTTGACAAGATTCAACATCCTTTCCTGTTGAAAACACTTCAAAAGATAGGAATACAAGGGAACTTCCTTAAAATGATAGAGGGAATATATGAAAAACCCACAGCTAATATCATCCTCAATGGGGAAAAATTGAAAACTTTCCCCCTAAGATCAGGAACAAGACAAGGATGTCCAATATCACCACTATTATTCAACATCGTGTTGGAGGTTCTAGCCAGAGCAATTAGACAAGAAAAAGAAATACAAGGCATCAAAATTGGAAAGGAAGAAGTAAAACTATCACTGTTTGCAGACGATATGATACTATACGTCGAAAACCCGGAAAAATCCACAACAAAACTACTAGAGCTAATAAATGAGCACAGCAATGTAGCAGGTTACAAGATCAACATTCAAAAATCTGTATCATTTCTATACACTAGTAATGAACAAGCTGAGGGGGAAATCAAGAAACAAATCCCATTTACAATTGCAACTAAAAGAATAAAATACCTAGGAATAAATTTAACTAAAGAGACAAAAAACCTATATAAAGAAAACTACAAAAAAACTGCTAAAAAAAATCACAGAAGACCTAAATAGATGGAAGGGCATACCGTGTTCATGGATTGGAAGACTAAATATAATTAAGATGTCAATCCTACCTAAATTGATCTACAGATTCAAGGCAACACCAATCAAAATCCCAACAACTTATTTTTCAGAAATAGAAAAAACAATAAGCAAATTTATCTGGAAGGGCAGGGTGCCCCGAATTGCTAAACGCATCTTGAGGAAAAAAAACGAAGCTGGAGGTCTCGCGCTGCCTGACTTTAAGGCATATTATGAAGCCACAGTGGTCAAAACAGCATGGTATTGGCATAAAGATAGATATATCGACCAATGGAATCGAATAGAGTGCTCAGATATAGACCCTCTCATCTATGGACATTTGATCTTTGATAAGGCAGTCAAGCCAACTCACCTGGGACAGAACAGTCTCTTCAATAAATGGTGCCTAGAGAACTGGATATCCTTATGCAAAAGAATGAAAGAAGATCCGTATCTCACACCCTATACAAAAGTTAACTCAAAATGGATCAAAGATCTAAACATTAGGTCTAAGACCATAAAACAGTTAGAGGAAAATGTAGGGAGATATCTTATGAAACTTACAATTGGAGGCGGTTTTATGGACCTTAAACCTAAAGCAAGAGCACTGAAGAAGGAAATAAATAAATGGAAGCTCCTCAAAATTAAACACTTTTGTGCATCAAAGAACTTCATCAAGAAAGTAGAAAGACAGCCTACACAATGGGAGACAATATTTGGAAATGACATATCAGATAAAGGTCTAGTATCCAGAATTTATAAAGCGATTGTCCAACTCAACAACAAAAAGACAGCCAACCCAATTATAAAATGGGAAAAAGACTTGAACAGACACCTCTCAGAAGAGGAAATACAAATGGCCAAAAGGCACATGAAGAGATGCTCAACGTCCCTGGCCATTAGAGAAATGCAAATCAAAACCACAATGAGGGCGGGCCGCGGTGGCTCAGCGGGCAAAGTGCTTGCCTGCTATGCCGGAGGACCTCGGTTCGATTCCCGGCCCCAGCCCATGTAACAAAAAACGGAAAAACAAAATATAATAAAACAAGAAAATGTTTAAAGATGTTTCCCTTTCTTCCTTCCTTCCTTCCTTCTATCCTTCCTTCCTTCTCTCTGTCTTTCCTTTAAAAAAAAAAAAAAAAAAAAAAAAACCACAATGAGATATCATCTCACACCCACCAGAATGGCCATTATCAACAAAACAGAAAATGACAAGTGCTGGAGAGGATGCGGAGAAAGAGGCACACTTATCCACTGTTGGTGGGAATGTCAAATGGTGCAACCACTGTGGAAGGCAGTTTGGCGGTTCCTCAAAAAGCTGAATATAGAATTGCCATATGACCCAGCAATACCATTGCTGGGTATCTACTCAAAGGACTTAAGGGCAAAGACACAAACGGACATTTGCACACCAATGTTTATAGCAGCATTATTTATAATTGCAAAGAGACTGAAACAGCCAAAATGTCCATCAACAGACGAGTGGCTAAACAAACTGTGGTATATACATACGATGGAATATTATGCAGCTTTACGACAGACTAAACTTATGAAGCATGTAATAACATGGATGGACCTAGAGAGCATTATCCTGAGTGAGTCTAGCCAAAAACTAAAGGACAAATACTGTATGGTCCCACTGATGTGAACCGACATTCGAGAATAAACTTGGAATATGTCATTGGTAACAGAGTCCAGCAGGAGTTAGAAACAGGGTAAGATAATGGGTGATTGGAGCTGAAGGGATACAGACTGTGCAACAGGACTAGATACAAAAACTCAAAAATGGACAGCACAATAATACCTAATTGTAAAGTAATCATGTTAAAACACTGAATGAAGCTGCATCTGAGCTATAGGTTTTTTTTTTTTGTACTATTATTATTATTTTTATTTTTTTCTCTATATTAACATTCTATATCTTTTTCTGTTGTTTTGCTAGTTCTTCTTCTAAATCGATGCAAATGTACTAAGAAATGATGATCATGCATCTATGTGATGATATTAAGAATTACTGATTGCATATGTAGAATGGAATGATTTCTAAATGTTGGCTTAATTTCTTTTTTTTTTCTTTAATTAATAAAAAAAAAACTTTGTCAAAAAGGTGAAGAGGTAGCCAACTCAATGGGAGAAAATACTTGGAAATCACTTATGAGAAAAAGGTTTGATTTCCTGTATTTACAAAGAAATCATACAACTCAACAACAAAAGAACAACCCAAATGTAAAATGGGCTAAAGATATGAATAGGCATTTTTCTGAAGAGCAAATACAGACGGCTCAAATGCATATGAAGAGATGATCATTTTCACTGGCTATAAAGGAAATGCAGACCAAGACTACAATGAGATACCATTTCACACCCAGAAGAATGGCTGCTATGAAACCATCAGGAAACTATAAATGTTGGAGAGGATGTGGAGAAACTGGGACACTTATGCACTGCTAGTGGAAATGAACAATGGTTCAGTCACTATGGAAAACTGTTTGGTGGTTCCTTAAGAAACTAAATATCAAGATGCCGTATGACCCAGCAATAGCACGACTTGGTATATACCCAGAAGAGTGGAAAGCAAGGACACAAACAGACATTTGCAAACCGATGTTCACAGCAGCATTATTCACAGTGGCTAAAAGATGGAAACAAACCAAATGCCCATCAACAGAAGAGTGGATCAACAAAATATGATATATACATATGATGGAATATTATGCAGCAGTAAGATAAAATGACGTCCTGAAGCACATGACAAGATGGATGAGCCTTGAGGACATAATGCTGAGCAAAATTAACCAGACACAAAAGGACAGATACTGTATGATTTCACTTTTATGACCAACATAAAGGTATCATCAGAGACTTAAAATACAGAATACAGGGGACTTAGAGATATATAGAAGTTAGAGATAGGTGAACCTTTAGCTAATGAGGTTGAACTCCAATGTAAGGGAATAGATAGGAGCGAAGGTGATTCTCTAGTGGGTCTAGAAGTAATATTACCATATTGAAGATGAACAAGACTGAGAGGGGTTGTACAGACCTACGTGTCCCACCGACTCACACTAGAAATATGAATGAGTTCTTGTAAGAATTACTTCAAAGATATGATTCTTGTATAAACAGTGCTTAAGTCCAGGGTACAGGGGGAAAACTGTTATTGCATGCTATAAGCTATGTTCAAAAGGAAACCATCAGCACTACCACAACAACAGTAGAGGTAAATAATATGGTGAGGGATAAGAGTCAAGAGGAGATTTAGATCTCCTATTTGGAGACGTTGTGTTTATTGGTTTTCTGTCTCTTTGGAAACAATGAAATTAACTAAAATTGAGAATGCTGATGGACTGTGGACTTTGGGCCCTCTACATGACGTCCGATAAATGCAGGTGGCTGAAGGAGGCACTAACGGAGAAGCAGAATGGTGAACAATGGTGTATACTTGTGAATGACGGTTGTGTTACTACAAAAAGGCACAATGTCATGAGGCATGCAACGATGTGAATGAACATGTAGAACATTCAGTGAGACAAAATAAGCCAAAAACAAAAGAACAACAACAACGGTATGGTCACCTTTAGAAAATGCTTATAAGAAAACAGGGGCTTAGATTATAAGCTTTTAGAGCAGACACATTAAGTCTGGAGTGGTGATTAATATTTCTGGATTGTGAGAGGTTGTTTTCTATACATAACCTGACATTTAGAGATAAGAATGAAGCCGAACAGGTTGGGATTAAAGTAATTCAGAACATAGGGGTAAGGAAGACAGTGTCTATATTTTAGAACCATACATACTCTTTGAGACCAATGGAAGAAATGTTTATTTGATCTGGAACTGAAATTTTCTGTAGTGCATAATCTAACTCAACCTATCTGTATAGCTCATTTGAACAACTGAAACACAGAGAGCACACAATGAGAAAAAGGTCCTTTAATCCTATATAGGTTATTATAATGCCTGGAAACATCCTAGAGCATATTAACCAGATAATCAGAAAGTATTGGCAAAGTCCCCTGAGCGAGGGGAGAAAGACTATGGAACTATTAAACCTTACCATCAGGGAATTCCCTGATACTGTGTCAAACTTTAGGGATACCCAAATTAATAGGCCATGCCCTTGGATCATGAAGCTCACTCCTGCAAAGCTTACGTAGGTAGCATAGAAGTTTAGACTATCTACAGGCATGCCTAACAGTTACTTCTGCAGGACCTCTGTTGTTGCTCAGATGTGGCCTCAGTCTCCCTAAGCCCAACTCTACAAGTGAAATCACTGTCCTCCCCGCTACTGTGGGACATGACATCCAGGGATGAAAGTCTCCCTGGCAACCTGGGGATGAATCCAGACCTGGCACTGTGGGATAAACAATTACTTCCTGACCAAATGGGGGAAAAGAAGTATAATTAATAATGTATCAGTGGCAGAGAGAGTTCAAATAGAGTCGAGAGAGGCTACTCTGGAGGCTGCTCTTATACAAGCTTCAGATAGACCTTGCTACCTATCATAACCTGCCAACCCCCAACCAGGACTATTCCAGACAATCCTAAAGAACACTTAGGGCAATTTATAAGAGTCCCCAAGGGTTCCAGGCACTAGAGTAATTTTCCAGAAACTTACAACCTCCAGATGAGTCCCTGGTCCAGATTAGCCCTGAAAGGTTTAGAGGGCCCAGCCTCTCCAGGACATCAAATAGTTCCATCTCCCTACCCCATGGTAGTGACAGACCCTTCCAATATCAAAAATTTAGAATTGCCATAGCCCAAACAATCCCAATGAGAGGTATGGAAAGATCAAAGGTGATGGTGGAATTATACACAGAAGATAGGACTTACCAAATGAATGTGAATGCTGAGTCATTAAATTGATATCTCCTTTAGTCTCCACTATTCTACAGGAGCTAGAAGTAAAAACCTAAAATTGTGAAATTATAACCCATGTTAAAGTCTGAAATCTGTTCTACAACTAACTGTGGTGCTGCGCTCAGAAATTTATAGCTTTTTTGTATATATGTTACTGTTCACAAAAAGGGAAGCAAAAAAAGTCAATTGTGATGATAAAGTATTTAAGCCCTCTAGCCTCTTACATTCTGGAGGAGCTAGAAGGAAAAATCTGAGAGGATGGTATGGTAGCCCATGACAAACTTGGGGATCTATCCTATAATCACTTTTTGAAGAGTACTTTAAAAACTATTGCTTTTTAATTTTTTATTTGCTTTGTATATATGATATACTATACAATAAAAAATTTTTTTAACAAGTTTTAAAAAAAAATGTTACAACCACTTTGGAAAAAAAAAGAAACCCCACGTGTACTTCAAAAAAAATTTTTTTTTAATAAAAACAAAAAAAGAATATAGTAAATATTTAAACATCTTTGGCTCGGCTTAGTAGGACCAAGATGAGCACAGATATTTTTTTAAGTATACATTGAGTAACTGTCTCTAGCTGCAAGTTATTCCACTGGATTTAATTTTCCAAGCCATTTCATTTCGCTTATAGAAAGATTAAAAATTTTGTCAAAAGTATTATTTTATACCCACACCTCAACATAGTTCTGTTTCAACAGATCTGGGGGCAGACTCTAGGAACTTATATTTTAGTAAGGATGTTCTAAAGTCTAACTTCTGCCTCTCTTCCACCAGAAATTGCTCTTCAATGATGACCAATAGAAGGCCAAATAGCTGAATGACTACATCATCATTTGGCATCCCTGAACCTGAAAATTAATGATCACATTGGTTAAAATCATATCTAATTGGCATAACATTAGCAATACTAATAAAACAGTTATTTAAAGGTATTGGTACCTGAATATTCATTTTTAAACTTACAACTTGACTTGATCTTGCTATAGGAGTGTACAGACCATATTTTAAGACATAATAATGCCTTATATTTTTAGATAATTAACCCTCCCAAGTACACAGGATAGTCATTCAGTAAACTGTTCATATCAGACACTAAATGACTTGGTCTGCACCTGTAAGAAAAGATGCTGTAAAAGAAATTCAAATGAGAATGAGCAAAAACCCCTAAAGAGTGAGAGAAAGATCAAAGGTGATGGTAAAGTTACATAGAGAAGGTCAAGTTTAACAAGTGAGTATGAGTGCTGATATTTCTTTCAGTCTTCAGTACCTCAGAGCAGCTAGAAATAAAAACCTAAAATTGTGGAATTGTTAACCCATATCAAACTCTGAAATCTGTTCTACAACTAACTGTTGCAATATACTTTGAAAATTATTGCTATTATATATATATATACATATATATATATTATTTTTCACAAAAAAGAAAAAAAAGAGAAGGAAGTGCCTAATAGAGAAGACAGGATTTAACAAATAAGTACGACTGCTGAAATCAATATATTGGTATTTCTTTTGGTCCCCAGTTTCTTGGAGTAACTAGAAGAAAAAAATGAAAAATCGTGGAACTATAACTCATACCAGACTTTAAAATCTGTTGTGCATTTACTTGTTAAAATGTACTCGGGAAATTATTGCTTTTCTGTATCTATGTTATATTTCATGATAAAACAAAGTTTTAAAAAATGAGAATGAGACCCATTTCATCTACTGGAAAATCTTAAAGTCATATAATACTCAGTTTTGGCAAAGGAATGAGGAAAGGATATATAACCAGATATCAACAAGATAGCAAAGCTCTAGAAATTGAATGCCTCTAACAAAAAGAAACTTAGGCATTCCCTTTGATCTGTGAGTCCATTTTTTATGGACACCTCCTGGATCCAATGACTTCATATATCAATTCTTTTCCCCTTGAAAAATAGATGGAATTAACAATTAGCTATATCATGGAACTCAAGTAAACCAGGCTAGATCTGAGCTTATTCCCAGAAGATAAATATAACCCTCTGGTCTTATCTCTTGTTGGTCCCAGATTTTTGCCTTGCTATGTTTAAAAGAATCAAATTATGGACCATCCCAGACAGGAGGCACCCCTAATACAAATGAACGCTGCAAAAAGATATACCTAAGAAACTATGATAACACAGTGAAATTAAAAATGTAAAATAATGTCTATAACTAAGGAATGATTAAATTTCAAGCATATCCACATAATAAAATACTATATAACCATTACAAAATAATGAAATGCCTATATTTGAAAACAATGTTGAAAGAGGTCCAATATATAAAGTGAGAAGAAACGTAAATAAAAGGAGAAGAGTTAAAAAACTGAAAGTCTAAATCTATCCTATTTTTGCTTTAAAAAAATGTACATGTGACACAGATGACAAGCTGTCCAACAACCCTTGAGACCTCCACCCCTCAAAGGAACATACAGAGTAGGAATATGTTGGTAGAAAGTGGGTCCTCAGCCAGGGACTACATTTCTCAACCCATCTACATCTAGGTATCAGCATCAAATTGGTTCATACCAATGGAATGTGAGCAGAAGTTACTTGCACCACTTTCATATCAAGGCTTTTTAGAAGCAGGTATCCTTTCTTCAAGCTTTCTTTTTCCCTTCATCTTAATGGCTAGACACATATAACAATACAGAAGAAATAGATCCCTGAATTCTTTCACAGGGAACTATCAACTATGCTTAGAACTGTTAAACAAATGAAAAGAACTTCTGTTGGGTGAGGTCACTAAAATCCTGGCATTTCTTATAGGCAGCTAGCATTACTCTAATCTATTCATACACTATTGAAAATGCTTATACACGTATATATTCATTTAATCAGAAAAACACATTGAAAGCCCATCATATATATAACATAAGCAAAAACACCTCAAATCTTTATATGAAGTCCAAAATTACACGAGCAAGTGCATGTAAGTACAGATTTTCGCATGGCAGGTTACAAGTATGGGGCAGGGAAGACAATCAAATAATAAAAATAAACAGAACTTTCACTTCTAATCAAGACAGAGTAACAGGGATCAGATTTGCCATTATGCCTGACACAACTAAAAAACTGGACAAAGATATAAAATAATGGTTTTCAAGACAGTGGATATTAGGCAACAAATAAAGCAAACCCAAAGAGATGGGAAAGAAATAAGATGATTCACCCTCAGTTTATTGCCCAGTGAAGTGAAAGAATTAGTATATACAGAAGAGAGTAAAACTGTATTCCATATGTTCAAGAAACCAGAGGAAAGACTGAACATGTTAACCAGAGCAAGGAACATGTAAAAAAAAAAAAAGAACCAAATCAAACTTCTAGAGGTAAAAACTACATTTAAGATGAAAAAACACACCATGTGAGATTATCAGCAAACTGGATATACATAGTGATGCTGAGGTCATAGCAAAGGAACGATCCACAAAAAAACAGAGTGAGAAAAAAAAGATTGAAAGATATGAACAGAGCACTAGGGACCTTTGGGACAATTTTAAGCTGCCTAATGCACACATAATACGAGTATCCAAAAGAGAGGAGAGACTGGGGAGAAGGGCAAAAATTTTTGATGAAACACTGACTGAAATTTCACATATTTTATAAAACCAGTAACATACAGAACCAAGAGCTCAACAAATCCCAAAGGAATTGGTGTAGAAAACTACACGAAGTCACATTATAATCAAATTGCTTAAAGTCAGTGAAAAACAGGAATCCCACAAGCAGCCAGAGAGAAAAGACACATCACATATAGAAGAAAAAGGAAGGATAACTGTAGACTTCTTTTGAGAAATAATGGAAGTAAGAAGGCAGTGCAGCCTTCCCTGCTCGTATTTGGTTTTCATTTTAGCCTTTCTCATAGGAGTGTAGCATTATCTCACTGTAGTTTTAATTTGCATTTTCCAAAACAGGTAATGACACTGAACATCTTTTTATGTGCTTGTTTGCCAGTCTGCTTATCCTCTTTGGTGAAGTATCTCTGTCACTTCAATTTCAAATCATATATATTTTTCACTGTTGAGTTTTGTGTATTCTTTATATATTTCTGATATATTTTTCAGAAATGTAGTTTACAAACATTTTCTTTATATATTTTTCTACATACATTTTTCAGAAATGTAATTTAAAAATATTTCCCCCTAATCTGTAACTTGTCTTTCTCTTAACTGGGTTGTTCAAAGAGCAAAAGGTTTTAATTCTGATGATGCCCAATTTACCAAGCTTTCCTTTTATGGATCATGCTTTTGGTGTCAAATCTAAGAACTTTTGGCCCGGACCTATATTTTGTGGGGTTTCTACATTTTTTCCTAAAAGTTTTATAGTTTTATATTTTACACTGAACTCTGCAATCCACGTTGAATTAATTTTTGTATAGCTGTGATACTTAAAAAGTGAGGTTCATTTCTTTGCCAATAGATATCTAATTGCTCAGTCCCACGTGTTAGAAATGTAATCTTTCCTCGACTGAATTGCTTTTACTATTGTTAAAAATCGGTTAGGGAAAAAAAATCGGTTAGGAATATCTTGCCTAGTTCTATTTGTGCATTCTGTTATGTTTTACTGATTTCTGTGTCTATTCCTATGCCAGTATCACACAGTCTTGGTTGCTATAACTGTGCGATCAGTCTCGAAATCAGGTAGACTGATTCCTTCCACTCTATTCTTTTCCAAATAGTTAGCTATTTTAGTTTCTTTGATATTCTTCCCATATAATTTTAGAATATTCCCTACACGAACAAAAAAATCTTGCTGGGATTTTGTTAGAAACTGCAAACCTGTATATCAATTTGGGAAAATTTTACATCTTCAATATGTTGAGTCTTCCCATCTCTAAACATGGTAGGTTTCTCCATGTACTCAGATCCTTGATTTCTTTCCTCAGTGTTTTGTTGTTTTCAGCATAGAGATCCTGCACATTTTGTTGGGTTTATATCTGTTTCACTGGGGAGAGGGAAAGGTACAATAAATAGCATTGTATTTTAATACATGGTGTCCACATGTCCAAGTGCTAGCATATAAAAATACAAGTGATTTTATGTGTTTATCTTGTATCCTGCAATCTTTCTGAACTCATTTATTAGTTAAGGATTTTGAGTTTTGTTTTGTTTTAGTAGATTCCTTGGGATTCTCGATATAGACAATCATGTCATCTGCAAACAGCTTTATTTCTCTTTTCCCCTTCCAATCAGAAGGCCTTTTATTTCCTTTTCTTGCCTTACTAAACTGGCTAGAATTTCCAACATCATATAGACTAAGAGTAATGAGAGTAGATAGCCTTGCCACGTCCCTGATTTCAGGGGGAAAACTTTGTTTTTTATCACTACATATAATGTGAGCTGGGTTGTTATAGATGCTCTTGACTGAGTTGAGAGAGTTCCTGTCTGTGGGAGGCAGAATAATGTCTCCTCAAAGATATCCACATTTTCATCCCCCAAACCTGACTTTCACATCACAAAGGGGGGCGGGGGGGATTAAGGTTACAGACGCCATTATGATTAATCAAAGATAATCCTGGATTAGGTAGGCAGGCCCAATGTAATCACAAGGACCCTTAAATGTGGAAGAAGGAGGCAGAAGAGCCCAGAGTGATGCAATGTGAGAATTCTACCTGTTGTTAGACCTGAAGACAGAGGAAGGAGGGCCAGAAGCCAAGAAATGTAAGCAGGCTCTAGAAGATGGAAAGGGCAGGAATGGACTTGCTTTTAGAGCCACAAAAAAGGCACACGGCCCTGCCAACACCTTGATTTTTCCCCCAATGAGACCCACTTCATACTTCTGAACTACAGACTATAAGAAAATAAATTTGCATTGTTTTAAGCCATGGAGTTTGTGGTAATTTTTTACAGTAGCCATAGAAAACAATTCCAACTTTCTAAAGTTTTTAATCATGAATGAATGCTGAATTTGTCTGGCCCTGAACATTTCTTTTTTGGGGAATTTTTAAATTACAAATTCAGCTTTTAAAACATTTATAGGGCTATTCAAATTGATTATTTCATATTGGATGATTTTTGAGTCTGCTGGGATTTTTTGCGTTTTGATTTTTTTTAGGTATTTGTCCATTTCATCTACATTATCAAATTTATGTATTTAGAATTGCTCATAGTATTTCCTAACACTACTTTCTGATGTCTGCAGGATCTATTGTAACATATGCTGCTTCATTCTGTTTTGGTCTGTATCTTCCAATTCTTTATCAGTCTTGCTGGAAGATGTCAATTTCATTGATCTTTTTAAAGAACCAGCCTTTGTTTCACTCATTTTCTCTACTGTTTTTCTGTATTTAATATTTCATTTCTTATCTTTATTATTTCCTTCCTTCTCTCTTGTTTCGGACTTATTTTGCTCTTCTTTTACTAGATTCTTGAGATAGGAGCTTAGATTATTGATTTGAAACTTTTCCTCTTTCCTAATGTATGCCTTTAGTGCTGTAAATTTCCCTCAAGCACTGCTTCTGCCATGTCCCACAAAGTTGTTATATATTTCATTTTCATTCAGCTCAGTGCGTTTCATACCCCTTTAGATTACTCTTCAATACATGAATTACAGAAATGTATTATTTAGTTTCCAAGTATTTGGAGATTTTCCGTTACTTTCCTGTCCCTAACTTCTAGTTTGATTCCATTAAGGTCATAGTGATTCACTTAATCAGAAAAATGCATTGAGAACCCATAATATTTATAATATGAGCAAAAATAACTAAAATATTTATCTTCTTTTAAACCTGATTTGTGTTATGGCCAAGAATATTGTCTATCTTGGTGTTTAAGGTGGATTATTCTATAAATATCAACTAAACCTATTGGTTAATGGTATTGTTTTTTCTATATCCTTTCTGATTTTCTGTTAGTAGTTGTATAAATTGCTGAGAGAGAGGTGCTGAAGCCTCCATTTGTGGTTTTATCTAGTTCTCCTTAATTCAGTTTTTGCTTCACATACTATGCAGTTCTGTTTTCTGCATATACATTTAGGACTGCTATGTCTTCTTAGTAGATTCATCCTTTCATCATTATATAAAGTCACTTTCTGTCTCTGGTAATTTTCAATGCTTTGAATCCTACTTTATCTGCTATTAATATACCCAATCATTTTCTTTTGATTGTTTGCATGACAGATCTTTATCCATTCTTTCACTTTCAATCTGACTATATCATTAACTTTAAAGTTTACAAAAGTAGTTGAAACCTATATCCAACATGTGGTTGGGTTAATTTTTTTTAATTCACTCTATCAATCTCTGTCTTTTAATTGGCATACTTAGACCATTTATATTTAATGTAATTACTGGTACATTAGGGTTCATGTCTGACATTTAATTGTTTTCTTTTTGTTTTTCATTTTTTCTTTTTCCTGTGCTACTGTGAGTTATTTGACATTTTTTAGAATTCCATTTTGATTTAACTATAGTGCTTCTAGAGTATAGTTCTTCATACAGCTTCTTTAATGGTTGTTTTAGGCATTACTTTATATACACATAACATCATAGTCTATTTGTGTCCTTTTACCGGTTTGAATGAAGTATACAATTTTATCTTTCTTTACATCCGTTTACCTCGCCCCCATTTCTAATTGTCTTAAGTATTTCAATTACATGCATTCATTGCCACAGCTTTTGCTTCAACCTTCATACATATATTAAAAAATTCAAGAGAAAGAAAGTCTATTGTATATACCCCTGCTTCTGCTTATAATGATTTTTTGCCCTCTTAATGTTTTAAGACTCCTCCTTTTACTGTTTCTTTTCTGTTTAGAGAATACTCTTAAGCTATTATTAAAGGGTAGATCTGCTAGAAATAAATTCTGTTAGTTTTACTTCATCTTAAATGTTTTGGTTCCCTCTTTCAATCTTGAAGATTATTTTTGCGGGATATAGACTTTAGATAGACAGGGTTTTTCCCTCCCAGTACATTAAAAATGTTGTCCCACTATTCTCTGGCCACTATGGTTTCTGGTGAAACATCTGCTTTCATTTTAATTTGTTCCCTACAAGTAAAGTGTAATTTCTCTCTTGCTACTTTCAAAGTTTCCATTCTCTAGTTTTCAGAACTCTGACTTATAATATATCTTGGTGTGGATTTAGTTTGATTTATCCTCTTTGGGGTGCTTCCAGCTTTTTTAATTTGTAAGTTTATGTCTTTTGCCAAATTTGGAACGTTTTCAGACATAATCTCTTTGGGTACTTTTTCAGCCCCACCCTCTTTCTGCTTTCCTTCCAAGGCTCCAATGACATGATGCTAAATCTTCTGTTATAGTTTCATGGGTCCCTGAGGCTTGTAATTCTTTTTTCTAGTCCCTAACAAGCCCAAAACCAAGTAGGGCAAATTCCAACAGATTTCAAGGTCTGAGAATCATCTATGGATTGAAATTTTCTCCTCCAGACCTGAAGTGGCAGCCCCATCCTTTCCAAGGGCTTGCACTGTGGGCCTGCTCTTCCTCGACAGATTGGAACACGTCCCACCATCCCCAAGCACTGATGGTGGCTTAGCTTTCTGTGAATGCAGGGGCACAGGCCCCACCATCTCCAAAACTTGGAGGGTCAGCACTCACTGACTCACCCTGAATGATGGGACACAAGGCCACCCCCCTCCAAGCACAGGGGCAGACCTAGACTTGCCATTTCTACATAAGTGCATGGGTCCACTCCCTTGGCCTGAGGAAATCTTCTTGATCTAGACCAATGCTTCCATGTTTCTGCCCTTGAAGTCATTCTTCCTTTAATTCACCCCCTTCTCTGTCCCTTTCAGATACTCCTTCTGTTTATGGAAATTTCACAAAACTCTTATTGGCTTTCCACACAGTTCCAGGGAGTGCAATCATCATACAAAAGAACTTTCCACAGACATTTACTGCATAATTGCATTTCCAATTCTGAATGTCAGTGAAATAGTTGGATCCATGTTCAACCACACCCTCTTTAGCAAAGTGCTGTTCAGTTAAACCCTCACATGAAATCCTGTTCTCTGGAGGTTCACTTCCCAGAAGCTCATGGAGGTCCCTTATACAGCCACTTCTGGCCCTAGTCTCAGGGTACAATACCTGGATAGCCTGAGATTTTTTTCAAATCATCAATTGCTGGGGTTTTTTGTGCTTAAGAATTCAGTTCTCAGCCTATGTTTTTCCTCTCACATTTAACTATAAGTGCAAGGAAGTCAGGCTGCATCTTCTACCCTTATCTTAGAAATCTCAGTGAAACATCCAAGTTCATCACTTCAAGTTCTGCCTTACATCTGACATCAGAATATGATTTCTCCAAGTTCTCTGCTACTTTACAACAAGAATCACCTTTCCTCCAGTTTCCAATAACACATTTATTAATTTCCTTCTAAGGTCTCATCAGAGGTACTTTAACATTCATATTTCTACTGACAATCCCTTTTAAACAACCTAGGTTCTTTCTATAAAGTGCCTGAGAGGGTGAGCCATGGTGGCTCAGCAGGCTGAGTTCTTGCCTGCCATGCTAGAGACCCAGGTTTGATTCCTGGTGCCTGCCTATGCAAATAAAAGTGCCTCACAGTTTCACAGCTCTTTCAGCCTCTACTCATAACTCAATTTGACAGTTGTTTCCATGTTTTTTAGGTATTTGTAATAGCAGCACCCATTTTCCGGTACCAAAAACTGTAGTGGTTTCCTAGCTGCTAAAACAAATACCATACAATAGGATGCCGTAACAACAGGAATTTATTGGCTCAGTTTCAGAAGCAGGAGGCTTGCTTCCTCTGGGGTCAGTATCTTCTGACTGGCGAGCCATCCTTAGCTTTTCCATCACATGGCAATGCACATGGCAGTGTCTTCTCCTTTCTCTTTTAGATTCTGTTGACTTCCAGCTTCTGACTGCTCTCCATGGCTTCTTTCTGTGGCCTTCTCTAAAAGCCCTCCAATAACAGGATTAAGATCCATCCTGAATCAGTTAGGCCACACCTTAACTGAAGTAATCTCATCAAAAGGTCCTATTTACAATTAGTTCATACCCATACGAACAGATTAAGATCAAGAACATGTTTTCCTGGGGTACATAACTCCAAGCCACCATAGAATAAAATCATCATCAGGTAGTAAGTCCACCCTCAACTAGAGGTCAGTCAGCCTGTACTTACTATGGAACCAATGTAAAAGCATTAACACAGAAGGTAAGAAGAAAGACAAAATATTATTAATAATAGTTTTAACAGAAACTAGCATTTGGGTACTACTATGAGACAAACAGTAAGACAAGAACTTTACATGATTTATTCACCTGAATATTTATTATCACAATTCTACAGATGAAAGTTAACGATGGATTCAAATGGCTGAGCTATGATTTACAAACTAGTGATTTGGTAGTGTCAGCTATGGTAAAAATTATCACAAACTGAGGACCTAAACCTCACATTTATAGTGACAGGGCAATTACATATAAAATAGTTCCTGTAGCTGTCTATCAAATGTTTGAAAAAGACAAAGAAATAAATCCAGAGTCAAAACAACAGATGAGTCTACATAAGGAATTAAGAACTAGAAAACTGTAACAAACAAAATAATTAGGATTAAATTAATAAAATTTAATTGAAGTGTCAGAAAAAGAATATGATGTGGGCACAAATTTGAATATAAATAGTAGAAATTTTAAAGATCAAATGGAAAACAGAATAGGTTACAAAGTAAGGAAAATTCCTCAAGCTAAAATACTGAAAATATTCAAACCCAATTGAATAACATAGGTAATATTACTAAAATAATTCTTCAAAACGAAATGACTTAAAGTAAATGACCATCCAGTCGACCATATGTAAAGGAAGGAAAAGCCCTCATGTGGAATATAACCTACTATCTGTATTACAGATAATTCAATTCAGGGAACAGGCAATGTGGGGGTATAAGAAAAGTATCAAAATCTCATTTTGCCAGTTAGTACTCTTAAATCAGCTTCTCTACTACCCAGACAGTTTCACAGATGCCTAAATGTTTACCCAAAAGGAGCTCAGGTTGGGCAAATATGAAGGATAAGTATAGGATTATACTGATTTCATTTATGAGTTGCTCTACCTCATGGGTAAACTAATTTAGAATATAATACATGGAAGAACAAAATACCTTTCCTTCTTACCCTCTGAGCTTTTGCAAGTTCTTCTTTTAATCTCTCGTAGCCCTTTTCTCTGACTTCCAAAACAGATGGGCTTCGTAAGCGGGACAGACTATCAGTACTCAATCCAAAAATATCATCACTGCCATCACAAGCTTCTGTTACTGTAGCACCCTGTAAAAACTCCCTCTCTGCATTACAGTTGTCTTTTCTCGTAGTTAATTTAGTTAACCCAGCTGCAGCTCCAGAGGTAGAACAGGATGCTGGATCTGTAACATGGATGCTATAAAGGAGAGAAATATTTTTCAGAAAACATCAACATATGCTCAAATATAACTGAAATATACATTTCAGAATATACATTGTACTGTCCAATATGTGGCCACTATATTCAATCAATAGTGTGTCCTCAATCATACTACCTACATTTCAAGTGCTCAACAGCTGCATGTGATTAATGACTTCCATATTAAAAACACCACAGAAATAGAACATTTCCATCATCACAAAACATTTTACTGAATAGTGCTACTAAGAAACAGGAGTCAGCAAACTATGGCCTTTAAGCCAAATCCATCCTGCCACCTGTTTTTCCAAGTCTCAAAAGCCAAGAATGGTTTTATATTTTTAAACGGTTGCAAAAAATATCAAGAGAATAACAGTATTTTGTGGCATGAAAAGTATATGCAATTCGATAGTCAATGTCCATAAAGCTTTATTGGAATACAGCCATTCTTATTCATTTATGTACTGTCTTTGGCTGCTTTCGCATTCTAACAGCAGAACTGAGTAGGTGCAGCAGGGACTGTATGGCTCACAAAGCCTAAAATATTTACTATCTGGTCTTTTACAGAAAAAGATTGCTGACTCTTGCTCTAGAACATTAACACATATTGCTCTATATAGGGAAGCTTATATTTGTCACATTTTCTATAAAAATGAAATTTAAAATAAAGTGAAAAAGAAAACTGTCCATTTTCTTAATTTAATACACCAAAATAAGTGCTTTGATGATCTCCTACCTTATACTAGATATTTCTGCACAATTTAAATGTCTGGAGGATGAATACACAGGTTGTGTAGGAAGGTCAGAAACATCTAATGCATTAGCCTGGATAGGAGTAGAGCATAAAGCTGAAGGATGTGGCCGGTAGATGACACTTGGTGAGGTAGTCTGTTCTTGAGTTTCTGATTCAGACACACACAGGAGGTCTGGAGAAGTGGGTGAAGCAAGGTTTACTTCATGGAAGCCTTCCAAGGGGTCTTTAGCCATAGCAAAAGCCTCATGATAAGATAACCTATGTTAAAACAAAAAAATAGATAATTCTCTTTAGATGGTGACATTTTTTTGCCAGATCAAGTTAAGATATATAAATGATAAAATTTGTTTAATAGTACATTATTAAGTTATAAGAGCTAGCAAAGAAAAAAATCTACAATTATTTATCATTTATTGGGCAACCTCAGAGTATAAATACTACAAAAGACAATTTGATTTAGAAGAAATCTAAAAGTGACAGCTAACATTGTTAAAGTATGAGGAATGAATAAATACAAATTTGCTTGACAATTTAAACCTTAGTTTGAATAAGGTAAAAAGGACAGATTTGAATTCAACTAACTATTCCAGTTTATACTATTGCATTAGTTACGTGATTTGAGTTTGTCGATACTTTCTTTAGAAATCATTACAAATTTACATAAAATATGCAGAGCTCCTATTTACTTTTCACCCAGATTACACAACTATTAAACACCTCTGAACTATTGGAGAATAAATTTCAGACACAATATGCTGTTACCACTTAATACTTCAGCAGGTATATCCGAAGTACAAGGACATTCTCCCAAATAACCACAGAATCTCCATCTCAACATCAGGAAATTGATATTGATCTATATTACCAACTCATCCATATCATGCATTCAAATTACTGTCCCAATAATGTCCTTTATAGGACTAGGATCTAATCCAGGATAATGTAGTCATTTCTCTAAGCTTTAAATTTCTCCTCTGATGGGATGAGAATTGGGATAATAATAGTTCTTCCTTCCACTGGGTTGCCATGAGGATTAAGGGAGACAAATCATATAAAGGACCTGGCACACAGTATGATCTCAATAAACGTCTGCTATCATAACTAGTCACATTAACAGATATGCTTCAGTTTTTCTATATGCAAATAACATTTCATGACTACTCAATTACATTACAAATGTTGTATGGAAACTATAAAGCACTGATTTTTTCACTTCAAATATCTAAAAAGTTAAAAGAAATCCTATAAACCTTTCACTGACCTACCATCTACAGAATAAAGTCCAAACTTATTAGCCTGGCATTCAAGGACCTCTATGATCTGAACCAACTTCCCAATTTTATTTCTACTTATACTCGTACTTTGATAACTCTGAGTGACACCTTCTCAAACACAAGCACTGAAGTAATTTCTTCCACTAAATACAAAAACAATTTGTTACACTAAATGAAAATTTTAATTAATTCCCTAGAGCCTTAATAAAAGGGATTCAATGTAAAACAAGTAGAGAAAATCAAAGGTTTCAGGTAAAACTCGGAGAGAAGAAACTTAATAGTTGAATAAATGTTTACATATTCTTCAAAATTAGAGAATTCTGCATGCCACAGACCTTCAAAGATACACATGGACAATCAAAACTACCACTATTAAATCTACAAATGTGAAAATTCAAACTCACATAAATACTTTCTTTATTGTAGCAAATAGCAATTTCAGTCTTCAAAATGAAACCAGTCCTTATTTTTTCACCCAAAACATTCATTTGCGCCAAATGAAAGGTCATTTTAATAAGGAACTTAAAGTGTTCAACATGCTATTAAACTAATGCATTATTCTTTCATGTCAGGGAATATTTTTTTGCTCTTTATTTATAACCCTCACCACACACACATACACACACACACACACACACACAGACACATGAAACATCTAATCCTGGATAGTTAAATGTCACTCAAACATAGTTTGATAATCAATTCATTTTAACGTAGAAAACCTTTGCAGTAGGTTTCTATTAACTTTTGATAATTTATCAGTTACATATTTGTGGTAGGTTGACTTGCATACACCAGCCTGGTCATGTTCTTGGTCTTGGTCCACATTCTGATGGATGTAGCCCCCTTATAAATAAGATCTCTTTAAGATGTCACTTCAGTTAAAGTATGGCACAAATGAATCAGGCTGGGTTTCAACTCAGAGTAGTAGAGTCTTTTATAAACAGAGCAATAGTCAGACGGGGAAAGAGGCCACAGGGAGCAGCTAGAAGCTGACATCAACAGAACCCAGAAGAGATGAGATGTCACCATGTGACAGAAAAGCCAAGAAACCCCAAAAGATTACCAGCCAGCCAGAAGATAACAATCCAGGAGGAAGCAAGCTTTCTGGCCTCTACAACTATAAGCCAATCAATTTCTATTGTTAAATCAATCTATTGTATGGTATTTGTTTCAGCAGCCAAAAAACTAAAACAACATTTAAGATACCTACCTTCTAACATGTATATTTCTAATTCACCTTTCTATACTTTGAAAGTTTACTATATCAGAGCATGAAAACATTTATATTTCTGGAAATGTAAGATGGTATACTCCTATTGTGGAAAACTTGGCACCATCTAGCTAATTTACATACTTATTATTAAACCTATGACCCAACATGCCCACTTCAGGGCTCTATTCCAAAGATGAACAAGCAAAACAAAAAAGAAAAAACAGATGCATAAGGCCAGAAGCATTACCTGTAACATTAAAAACTGAATGGGGCAGGCCACGGTGGCTCAGCGGCAAGAACGCTTGCCTGCCATGCCAGAGGACCCAGGTTTGATTCCCGGTGCCTGCCCATGTAGAAAAAAAAAACTGAATGAACTAAAGTACATCTTCATGATGAAGTACTATATAGCTGTGAAAAGAAATGACTAATATCTACATACAACTACAAACTACAAAGTGATCTTTAGAATACATTGAATAAGTAAAAAAGAACAAGATAAATAACTGTATACTATTCTACATTTTATATAAGAAAAAGGAATGCAAATACAGATTTATTCTATATATATTAAATTATATGTATACACACCTGCCTACCATGCAGGAGACACAGGTTTGATTCCTGGCCCATGCACCACCCCCACTCCCACCACTATATATATGTATTATCTATTTTTAATGGAACATTAAGTCAAAAATTAATTTTAAAATGATTACCTTTAGGAGAAGGAAGAGAACAGAGCAGAGGGGATAGTCATGGAAGTAAGACTTCTCTGAATGTATCTTGCTTTAAAGATCTGAATTAGAGTTTGGAACCATATAAATGTTAAAACAAAATTAAATTTAAAAGAAAATCCCTAAAAATAAGGCAAGTGAAGCTAACTCATATACTCAGCTGGTAGTTTAACCACACAAGAAGGACATATTTCAAATTATTTTAATACATGGCAGTGTGACTCTATATCCCTAGTGGAATATATTCTATAGAAAAGAGAAACTGAAAAAAATCATAAACTACTTTCAGTAATCATATTAGTACTAACATTGATATTGATATTCTAAAACAATTACATACAATAGGATAAAATAAGTTATTATGTTAATGTCATCCAGAAAAGATCATCAGTGTATATATATATATGTATGCATGTATACATGAAATCAAAGAAGTAAAACCCTGGAGCCCTAAGTCTGAACCATTAACATCAGAAAAAAATTTTTACTAAAAAAAAATTCCTATCTTTATCCACTAAAAAGGCCTAGCAACAGTGAGTGACCCACTCAGAAGCAGTGAGTACCCATTGTGCCCATTTCCTACTAAAAAGAACAGGGACTCCTTGAGGAAATGGCTGATTAAAGGCCCTGAGTGGGAATGTACAAAACAACCCTGGAATGCCTTGTTCTAAGAGGAAGAAAGCTACGAAAGACTGACTATTGGAGTTACAGCAAAAGGACTCCCAGTGACCAAAGACAGGACGATATGAGCACCAAAAAGAATAATATCTGAAGCACAAATATGTTTAAATCCACGAGCTCATATGGATATTAAAAACAAAGCAAAACAAAACCTTCACTGGTTCCCACTCTGACTAGTGCTAGGGAACCAATTCCTTAATTTTGAAAAGTGGTTAATAAAAAACAAGCCTTTATTCTGATAATTCTGAACTTTGGAAATCAAATAGTTGATGAGGAAAGGTTCTTTCTAAAAGAACTCTACCTAACAAATATAGCTTTAAACATATCACTACTTTGCAATCCTAATGAAATAATGGATCTAGGCAATAATTATCAATAGGTAATAAAACCATAAGGTACAAAGCTGACTGAGAAGTAACGTTATAGAAAATGGCAGAGTAGGGTCATGGTGAATAATCCTTTTAATATGCCGAATTTGGTTTGCTGGCATTTTGTTGAGAATTTTTCTAACTGTATTCATAAGGAAAATTGGTCTGTAATTTTCTGGCCCTGTTTTTATATGGCTTCGGTATCAGGCTAATGCTAGCCTTACAGAATGAGTTAGGAATGAGTTAGGAAGTATCCCCTTCTCTTCAATTTTTTTTAGAAGAATCTGAGAACGATTGGTATTAATTCTTCAAATGTTTGGTTGGTCCTAGAACTCTTTCTTGGGGGGGGGGGGGTTCATTACGGATTCAATCCCCTTACTCATTACAGGTTTACTCAGATTTTTTATTTCTTCTTGAGTCAGTTTTATTAATTTGTGCATTTCTAGGAATATGTTCATGTCATTTAGGTTACCCAATTTGTTAGTGTGCAACAGTTCATAGTTTTCTCTTATAATCCTTTGTCTTTCTACAAGGTTGGCATTAACACTTCGGATTTTAGTTACATGTGTATTCTCTTTGTTGTTAGTCTACCTAAATGTTTGTCAATTTTGTTGATCTTTTCAAAGAACCAACATTTGGTTTCATGGATTCTCTCCACTGTTTTTCTATTGTCTATTTTTTTTCATTTCTACTCTAATCTTTTTTATTCCCTTCCTTCTGTTAGCTTTGTATTTAGTTTGATGGTATTTTTCTAGTTCTTTAAAGAATAAATCAAGGTTATATAATTTGAGATTCTTCTTAATTTTAATGTAATTTACAGCTCCATCCCATGAATTTTGGTGTGTTCTGTTTTCTGTTTTAATCCTGGCTACTCTAAGCAAATGTTAGGAGAAAATCAAGGATATTTGAATGCTGACTGGATATTTTATGTTACTTTAGAATTTTAACCTTTTAGCGGCAATAATGATACCGTGATTATGTAAAAAAAATCTATTTTTTTAGAAATATACAGTGAAGTATTTATAGATGAAATTACAAGATTACTTGAATTTGCTTCAAAATAATCAAAAGGAAAGAGAGGAGTTGGGGAACAGCCCCAAACACATAGATGGAAATGCTTTACTAAAACATCAGCTAATATTTATTAAATGTTTACTAAATATGAAGTATAGTTCAAGTACTATATTTACAGCTGAGGAAACTGCAGTTTAGAGTAGCCAGAATTAAAACCTCTGTCTGTCAGATTATAGAGCCCAAGCTCTTAACCATCACGTTATATTATCTGTATTCAACTGCTGCTAGAATTGCTGTGCTGCTTCATTGTTAGATTTGTCTAACAAAGTAAAATGTTCAAATGTTTCACTTTATACTGAATTAAACTCCACAATCACTGCAACTTCCACCATATTTTTCCTGTAAACTCAGTATTTCATCTATTCTTTCAACAGTTATTTACTGAGGGGCTATTATGAGCTAGATGAAAAATCATCTGACTCCAAAAAGTTCCAATATATTGGGAAAAACTGACAAGTTGACAGACAATGATACAGTATGATAAAATGCCACAAAAGGTGCAAAGACTAAGACAGAGGATGGCAAAATAAATCAGGGGCAAAGGGCTTCCAGAATAAGTAAACTGAAAGCAAATAACCAAAGGAAAAGTAGGAGATGAAAGAAAGAAACGACCCTGGGAAGGTCCTTCCAGGCATATGTAAGGTATCAAAGCAAAGCACTTAGGGAAAATACAAAAGTCCCATAAGTATGGAAAATACAAAAATCCCATAAACTGGTGCACAGGCTATGAACGAAAGAGACAAGACAAAGGAGGCAGATTTGACTCCTGCCACTTGCTGGTTACATTTATTGAACCAACCATGTGTCTAGGTTCCCTTATTTGGAAATCTGTGCCTAGGTTTCCTGTTTTACAGGATGAAGCTTAAAAGAGAAAGCACGTAAAGCATTCGAACAGTACTTCAAAGCAGTGCCTCCACCTACAATGTTTCTGTTCTAGAGGATATATTTAAACATTAAATTCAAACCACTTCTGAAAGAGATTATTTTAAGATTAAATTTAGTCCCTTTTTCAAGCAGGTGGAATTCCCATAAAATGTAATTTAACTGGTAATGAGTTGCTAATCACACCTGTCTGAAAATCTTTTGCTCCTTAAAATCGACATAATAAGATCTATTTCATACTCAAGTTTCTTATGTGAGTAAATAAAGCACTATTTTCAAGCAGGAGGACTTTTTTTTTATGTTAAAAATATATATATATTTATTTCAATTTTCAGATGCTTGAAGTGTTACAGGCCATCATGATTTAAATAACAGAAAAAAACATTTTAAGAAAGGACAAGAAACCTTTTGTTTAGAGAACGAAATATAAATTATTTCAATTTTTTAGAAACAAAAAAAGTCCACAACAACCTATTAAAAAAAAGTTACTATAATTATTTCTCTTTAGAATACGGCCTGGAAGAATCATCTTTTTCCCAACTTAATGGAGATGGAGATGTATCTCTATCCAAGCTTTGAGTATAAGCAGATAAGAAGTAATTTTCACTTTCTTGAGACTGAGTTGATGAAAGGGCATATGGGGTCCCCAAAAATGTCTGATGAGTGAGAACATTAAAATGACTAAATTGATGGGACATATTTAATTGACTTTGACTGTGATAAACTTGAAAGGTGCTATATGAATCTTGCTCAGCTGAACTGCTGTTCTCTCCTTCAGAGCATGCTATATCAATAGATGCTCTAGCTCTTCAGAATCAATTTGGTAAGTCTTATCTTCTAATAAACTTTTTTGCATGTCAAGAGACACATGCAACTCAATTTGAATATTGCTTTTTTGATCTGTTCCACTTGATCCTTTTGTCTCTTTCGTCAATATTTCTGAATGAAAATTGCTGCATACTTCTATTTGTGAGATTTCATCCCCTGAATCCAGAGACATATCCTCTTCATCCTTTTCATCGCTTTCTAAAAGAGCTATATTTAAAAAACAAAAAGTCCCAGGAGGACTTTTTGCATCAAGTAATGACTGATGCAAAATCTAATTTCAATTGAAGATTATCCCAATTTATAAATGAAATTTGTCAAGAATCACTACCAATACATGAAAAGGATGACCATATTAAATTCTTATGGGTTAGTTACTGACACAGTTTGGCTGACTTTATTATTCAGCTCTAAATAATAAAGCTGATTTTCCAATCACAGGAAAAAGTTGATCAAACCAACTTGTTCCTGATCTTTAAATGAATTTCATGTTATTTTTTCTTTCTAGAAGTCGGTATAATCACTATAGAAACAGCAACTAATACTTATGGAAAGCTTACTAGCTGTCAGATCTGGTGATAATCATTTCACATGGACTGACAATTCATTTAATGAGTATCTAGAGAAATAATTATGAAAATTATTTTTTCTAATTAAATGTATTTTCTAAATGAAAACAAAAGATATTCCTAGGATAACTGAAGAAATTAAAATGAATTATTGGTAAAATATTTTCAGCTAAACATCTGAAGAAGAAGGATAAAATGGATATGCATAACTTAAATGAAATCTAGGAACTCTATCAGTAGTCCAAAAATGACAAATAAAATCTATTTTTTTACAAAAGTACATTCCTTTATTTGATTTACCTTAGCAAGTAAAAATATTTTTAGAAAAAGCATTTTAAAGTTGTAATTTTTATCTTTTCCAATATCAATTTATCTGAAAATCAAATAATCTGAATTCCGAATGTACTAAAATTCTTCAAGACACTACAATTTGGAAAATTAATCATTTCCAATACAGGAAGTAATGTAGCATCAGAGCAGAGTAAAAATAAAATAGGACAGCCAGGGAGTGAGGGTAGGGGGCACTAATGAAACAAAGGAAAAAAAGAGTAACAAAAAAATCAGGCTGGAGAGACAGATATGTGACAGATCAATTAAAGTCTGATTTAATGTGGAAAAAGTTGCTTTGATTTTATCCTGAAGAAATGGACTCTGATATGGAGATGTACATTTTAAAAAAATGACTCCCAAAGAAATAAATATTTGGCTACAGAGATGACAGTAAAGGCAACTGGTTAAGAGGTTACTGCAACAGGCAAGTCAAGAGATTATGGGGGTCTAATCTAATGCCAAGGTCATGCATTGAGGGTGAGATATATATATGAAAAACATTCCTTAAGCTTCATTTATACACACATACTAATCTAATTAATCCTCACGGCATCCTTTTAAAATGGTATCCCTTTTTCATAGATATAGAAACCAAGGCTCAGAAAAGTCAGTTTAGTCAAATCAAACAGCTAATGAACAATCCTGATCTATCTGACTCGAACACTGTAATCACTCCACCACATCACACCTAAGATACAATAAGAAGATAAAATCAATGAGGAAAGGAGAGGAGGTTTAGGGGGGAATAAAAGTTAGACCAAGACAAAGAATCTCTAAGGCAAGTCCTACATATACTAACCATAACAAATGAACAATCCAAAGAGAATACTATTTATTCTCTGAATCCTTGTCTTATTTTCAGAAAGAAAAAACTGAAGTTTCTCAAATGTACTATTATTGAAATGGACATATGGTCTTGCCTTGCGTCCTTTCTATTCTTTTCCCCCTTATTCTCTTTGCTACCATCACTTCCTTTACTATCTTGCTGCTATATTGGGATTTAAAATGCTGATTATTCAGTTCCTTATTACTCAGTAGGACTTTGAAAAGAAAGCGCCTATAAGTCTAAATAAACAAATGCCTAACAGTACTATAGTGGTATTATGCCTAAGTATCTTTCTTAAGTGCAAATATTTGAAACTAAAGAATTAGTTTTAATTTTTTAAGTGTGTAATAATGGTCTCTTAGTTGTTAACTACCCTCTTCTTTTAGAAATACATACTGATCTATTGACAGATGAAACTGCACAATGCATTTGCCTCAAATTAATACAAGAACATCTGCAAGTGAAATCATTGCCCTCCCCCCTACATGGGACATGACATCCATGAGTGAAAGTCTCCCTGGCGACATGGGAGATGATTCCCAGGGATGAATCCAGACCTGGCACGGTGGGATCAACAATTACATTCTGACCAACAGGGGGAAAAGAAGTGTAATTAATAAAATACTAGTGGCAGAAAGAGTTCAAACAGAGTCAAGAGGCTACTCTAGAGGCTGCTGTTATGCAAGCTTCAAGTAGACCTTGCTACTACCTATCATAACCTGCCAACCCACAACCAGGACCATTCCAGCCAATCCTAAAGAACACTTAGGGCAATTTATAAGAGTCCCTAAGGGTTCCATGCACTAGAGTAACTTTCCAGAAACCTACAACCTCCAGATGGGTCCCTGGTCCAGATAAGTACTGAAACCTAGTCCAGCCTCTCTAGAACATCAGATAGTTCCATCTTCCTACCCCATATTAGTGACAGACCCTTCCAATATCAAAAATTTAGAACCACCATGGTCCAAATACCCCTAAAGAGGAATGCAAAGATCAAAGGTGATGGTGGAGTTATACACAGAAGACAAGAGTTAAGAAATGAATATGAATGCTGAATCATTAAATTGATATCTTTTAGTCTCCAGCATTATACAGCAGCTAGAAGGAAAAACCTAATACTGTGAAATTGTAACCCATGTCAAACTCCGAAATATGTTCTACAACAATAGTGGTACTGTTCTTTGAAATTTGTAACTTTTTTGTATACATATTATTCTTCACAAAAAAAAGGAAGGAAAAAAGTCAGTTGTGATGATCAAAAATATTTAGGGCGGGCCATGGTGGCTCAGCAGGCAAGAATGCTTGCCTGCCCTGCCAGAGGACCCGGTTCGATTCCCGGTGCCTGCCCATGTTAAAACATATATATATATTTAAACCCTCTAGGCTCCTATATTCTGGAGCAGCTAAAAGGGAAAATATGAGAGAATAGTATGGCAGACCACGACAAACTCTGGGATCTGTCCTGTAACTACTTGTTGAAGAGTGCTTTGAAAACTATTGCTTTTTTATTTCTTTGCTTTGTATTTATGTTACACTACACAATAAAAAAAGTTAAAAAGTAAATAAACAAAAAGATTATCAATTAAAAAATTAATAATACAAGAACAGGAGAAGTAGTTGGGGCAGCACTGACCACTGTTGATTGATACTGGGACTAGACGATGGAAACTTTGAGGTTCATTATACTATTGCATTTATTTATTTTATTTGAAATCTCCATAATTAAAAAGTTTAAAATAAAAAAGAACCAGTTCAAGATCTGTACAAATATATATAAAAAGAGGAGGAAAATATTTTTAAAAATGGTTTATGTATGTGTGCAGGTCTGTGTGCATGTATGTATAAAATCATTTTCTCATTAAGTTTCATCATATTTTCAACATTAGATTTCCAAACTAACATTTTGGTTGTTATTTGAGAAGTCATATATACATTTTAAGAAGCAGTCTATGTTTTTTAAGTGTGACTTTATAAATAACCCAAGTGAAAAGTTAGTCAAATGGCCAATCAAGCTACACACAAAGTTCTCACTTTTATTAAAATAGACCACAAATTAATTTCTACTTACTGATTCCACTAGAACACATGATAACCTGATATATTTGGGGATGTCTGTTTTTGCAGAATCTTATAATAGCAATTTTCAGAAAATGTTCAGAACTTACAATATACTAATACTATATTGCATTTATTTAGATTCTTGAAACAGAAATATTTTAAAAATTAGTTTTCCAAACATATTTTTCTTTATGGTGGAAGCTTCTTTATTTTGTATATGTAAGAATACATGTCAACTAAATATTCAACTGGCACTGAACTATGTATTGATTGGATAAGTAAACAATTTTCCGACTTTAGAGAAAGAATGAATGGCAAAGCTGTTTAGAGTGGAGGCAGCAAATCCAGGATATCCTTGTTTAAAAAGATAGAGGCAAAATAATAAGTTCCTTGAGAAAAAGTATTAAAATTGGAGAAACTAAATTTTTAAGGTTTAAGGAAACCTGAGCATTTTATCAGACTAGCTTCAGAAAATCCTTCCAGTCCAGACTGCCACTAACCAACTGTGTGACTTTGAGCAAGTCACTTCACCCCTTTGAGTCTCTGTTTCTACATATGAATTATATATTATTTTCCCTTCCTACATATAATAAAATGAAAACAATTATTTATGTAAAAATGTTCTGTAAACTATAAAGCAAAAGACAAATGTATGATATTTATAAAGATTCAAGAAAGAAGGAATTAGTGATAAGGAAAATATCATCAGCACATTGAAGGGCTTGTCTTACAAATCATAAGGGAAACTTATTTATATGAGATAAACGGAAAGAAAGAAAAGCAGACTCTTTTTGATGTATACAGTTCAAATACAATACCCTTCCCAGCAGGAAATTAATTAACCCATACTTATTTATTTATTTCTGAAATTTACTCTAGTGGTTGTTCCATACTTTATCCCCATCTGTCAACCAGGTAACTTCAAAGCAAATAATCAATACTATTATCCGTATCTAGACACATCAAATTATAATTCATTTGCTTAATTGGTCCTAAGTCTGCATGGCTCTTTATGCTTTCTAAGGTACTCTCACATTCTTAAATAGTTTCTTTAAACTAGACTACCAATCTATATACTTACATGTAACTTCATGAACTTGCACTATGCCTATATTTACAAGTAAAAGCAATTGTCCTACAAGCAAGTGGTTGTTTACAACAAGCAACAGATCTCTCAAACTTGAACTACTTCAATAATTTTCACTCTTTATACCTCTGATCTAAATAATCTTAGCTTATGGCTATAACTACTTCATTTTCAACTTTAGGTTAAGTTTCTGATAGTCTAAGCTAAACAAGAATTCTTTTTCCGTTTATTTTAACCATAGCTATGTAAAAGTTAGGCTTACAAAACCTCATTCAGTTACAAATTGAGAGAGAAGCATAAGGGAAAAATAGAGATTGCAAGTTAACACTACTAGTTTCAGGTATCCCTCTCATCCTTCCACTCATCCCCTCAACTCTCTCTCTAAACACTCATTTCAATTTCTACTGTCAGACAATTTCAGTATATCCTAACACTCTTCCACTAACCATTCATCACCAAACATAACACTGTACCTACTGGGTACCAGGCCCAATGCTAAAGCTATAAAATGGGGCACCATGACTTAAGTCTTGCCTTCAAAGCACTTGTAGAATATAGGAAGAGACTACCTTGTCAATAAACACAAATAAATATAAATGTCAAAACTTATAAATAGCAAAATACAGGCATGAATTTGGTGCTACAGAAGCATACAAGAAAAAAAAAAAGTACTACCTGCCAAAGGATAGTGGTACAGAGAAGGAAAAACAAGCTAGAAAAAAGTTTTAAAACACTCGGATATTTTTTTAGGCAATCAAGTGCATTTATGTTCTTAACATCAGTAATCAATTTACTACCATTTGTTGAACTCAATCTTAACCAGAATTATATTAGACAAAGGCTTAGTGTTGAAAAAGTATACTTCCTTAGAATAGCCTGAAAGCCTTGCCTCATTACCTCAATACATAAATATTTCTACCTACTACTCTCCCTTCCTTCCTCCCCACTCTCCAGCAAGTCTAGCACTTTGTCTTATCTGGCATGTATTAAAATTAGAATTACACATATACCATGGAATTACTTAAAAGTGCTTTCTTAATTTTGAAGAACTTATAAAAGTAAGATAAGAAGTTGATTATATGGCTTACCCTCCAGGTTTCTATAAATACATTCCTTTAATCCCTACTGTGACCTGCCAAGTAGATGCTCAGTATATATTTTCTGTGAGTAAGACATCATGACACATTAATAATTACACATACACAATATTAAGTATCTCATAAAAGCTAAATTAAAAACAGTCCTTCAGCATTACAATCTACAAACGAAGAGGTGGTAGAGTGTAGTGGTTAAAAATATGGACACTGAAGACAAGTAGCGTGGCTCTAATTTAGACTTGCCATTTAATTGTGTGACCTAGGCAAGCTACTTAACCTCTCAGTTTCTCAATTTTCTCAAATATAAAATGGGGATAAAGTATTACTTTTTCCCTATATTGTCATGAGAATATAAGTGTTATCATAATGTAAAGTGCTTAGAGCAGGACCTGGCATGTAGATTAAGTATTAATGGATAAAAGAAGTAGTGGTGGTGGTTTTACCATCTTCTGGAAACTGGGGTAATTTTTAATCAAAAATACAAATAACACCACCTTTCATTGGTGTACCTCCTTTAATTCTGGAGCTCCTCTGCAAAAGACGTAGACCAGGAACGGAAGGAGGAAGAGAATTAAAAGTTCCATTTTTTAGCAGTTACTCCCAGTTTTTAATCCCAGCTCTCTGGCCTCTGACAACTAAGTAAATACAGACAAGTTACTTCACTTCTTTGAGTCTTCTATTCTTCATCTGTAAAATGCAAAAACACCACCTGTATCCCAGGAAGGCATGAGGACTAAAGAAGTCAAGGTACTGAACACAACAAGCAGTGACTTGTACATTGATGGTTCCTCCCACCTCCCTACATTCCATATTTTATTCTCATGCCACCATCATAAGGTTCACATTAGCTTGAACCATAAGAAAATGTCATTTCTTTTTGTAGATCAACAATAGTCAAATATTGGTAATTTATATGGTCCAACATAATGCCATTCCCATTCACAAATGGGGAAAATTGGCTCAGAGAGGACTTAATCAAGGTCAAACATATAGTAAGTGATGGAGCAAAAACTTAAAAACAGATCTCATAATTTTTCATTTGTCCAGGTGATTTGTTCAGTAAGTCCATTCATTTTTCAGTGAGTCCTCCTTAGGAGAAAAAAGAAAGTACACTAACTACTATAAGATATATAAAACTACTATAACTTACAAGTTTTTGTTCTACCATAAAAAAGGGGGTGGGGAGAGGTAAATAGAGTTCTAAGAATCTTTCCATTTTAAAAACTATTTGTGGAGTGTCTGTGTGTGTGCTGGGAGGTTGAAAGTGTAAGCAAAATCAGAGGAAGAGAATATCGTAAAGGAAACATACATATATATATATATATATATATATATAAATCTATGTTAATTCAAAATGCACAACAGGAGCTAATTAGAAACCTTTCCACAAAGCAGCTAAACATTAAATATCCATCCTGGTGAAACAACAGAAGTATTCAACGCCACAGATGAGTTGTTCGCCAAACACAAAAGTGAGAGCTATAATAAATGTATTCACTTCATTTCACAAAGGTATACAGTAATATATAACATTACTATAATGAGAAACAAAAAAATTAAAATAGCTTTTCTTCTAATAATAAGAAATGCACTATTATAGTAAAATTGTGTAACCATCAAGTTCATCTCTATAAATTCTACAAGGGATTAAGAGTTAGATCACATATTTAGAAGATCTGTCCAAACGTGAAAAGTCCCTAATCAAAATGCACAGTACTAGTAAATAAATAACAAATGTTACCAGAACAAGGGCTCATAAAACTAATGAAAACTTTACAGTATTAAATATTTACTATGATTGGTCCAAAACCTATTCTGTCTCTTTTCTCCTTGGTTTGTCATTCACCATTTTTTTAAAAAACTGCATGAACAACAAAATAAAAATAAGGATAAGGAACAGAAATTGGGACTTTCAACAGATTTACAAATAGAATGTTTTTGTTGTTTTAACCCTCCTATCGCCCTTTCTTATGTAATCATTTCCATGGCAAAACACTATATGACTCTTTCCTGACAATGAAAGAAAGGAGCTGGGGACGTGGGGAGGGGGGTGTTTGTAAAAATGTGAAACGGGTAGGCATGGTATATGCTACCTTTCCACGAAAACTGAACAGTCTGGCTCTTAGGAATGAGTATTAATTCGGCGCTCTTCACTTTTAAGAGCTTACCCTTTAGCCATCACAGATTTTTGTTTGAATCACAGAAGAACTGGAAATTGCACGTACGCCGACTCCACTTAATGTAACTCCTTGACTCCACTAAGCTCGCTGTTCCCCGGGCGATCGGAAAGAGTTGTCAACGCTGGAAGGGCAGTGTAATTACTTCTGTGCAGCTCTTCTCAACTCCCCGAACAAAAGTCAGGCTAAGCTGAGCTGCCTCCTAAGCGCGAATCCCGGCGCCTGCTCTCTGCCACCAGGTTTCACCGAAACCTGCCGAGGGTGACCTCTATGCCTCGGCATCTTCCCTCGCACGCCGTTTACTCAGACTCAGGCATGGAAGAACCCCTGGACCATCGCCACTGCTTCATTCCGCACCAGCTTCCGCGTCGAGTCCCGTGTTGCGATGTGCTTCTGACTTGTTCGGGACCTCTCTTTCCACTCCCCAACCCCGTGTCCACAGATCCGAGCCGCTGGAGCCCCCGCCGACAGGTAACCAGGCTCGGATCTCACGGCCCCGGGCGCTCGGGACCGCGCAGTTAATGAATAACGCGCCCGAGCCCGGGGGGCGGGGGAAGGAGACTACGAGGCCCCGGGGATCTGGGTCGACGTCGTCCGACGCCCACCAGCGGCCACTGGCTGTCCAGGGCGCCGAGGTCGCCTCCGCCGCCACGGGTCCCCGCGCGCCACACCCTCCGCCGCGCCGGCACCTGCACCTGCGATGGACGCCCCTCCCAGCCGGCTCGCGGGACGCGGGCGCGCGGGCGCTGAGGGGGGTGGTGCTCCAGCATCCGCGCCCCGGGCCTCTCCCTGCGGCGGTCGCACTCACCTGACGAACGTACCGCGGCCTTTGCCCGCGCTCAGGGACGCTCACAGGGACGCTCTCAGGGCCGCAGAAAGCGCGCCCCGAGGTAGCGAGCGGCTGAGGAAGACCAGGGGCCGACGTAGCTATACTCCACCGCGGTGGGCGCGCTGCACTGAGAGCCGCCGAGGGGGCGCGGGACTGCGCCTGCGCCGGGAACGCGGCCGAGAACGCGGCCGAGAACGCTGAGCGACCAGTCCCCGCTGAGGGAAGGTGGAGTCTGGAGGCGGGGCATGGAGGCGGGGCCTGGCTGAGGGCGGGGCCGGCTTGCGGCCGAAGGGGCACCCAGGCTTTGCGCCCCCTGGCGCCAACCATGGCTCATAGCACTTGGCCGAGCTTGTAGCAGGTGCCTCTGCTCGGGCCCTAGGTACCTCCATTGGCGGTTTCCCTGGGAACCGGCGTGAGTCGGCGCCGAGCCGAATCTCTTGGGTCGGAAGAGGCGGCCTTAGGTTAACTTTGAGTGTGTTGGGTTGGCCAGGCTCCAAAAGGGAACCTTCGCTGTGAGTTGCGAACTACCAGAACCAACCGTAGCGGAGAGGTGTCCATATATAACCTTATAACGTGAAGGGGAGGGCAAGAGGGCGGGCCGATAGAAACCAGCGTTCCAGCAGGAGCAGGGGCATTCGAGAGTGTTCTTTATCTGTCCTCTCTCACCTTTTGTGTCAACTGTTTTGCCAAACTTCTGCCCTACTTTAAGTCCTCCAGGTAGGAAAACGGAAACTACAGAACCAAGCTCCAGAAAATCTGATCAAAAAGGCAATCACAATAAATGTCTCCATGCTTAGTAAAAGAGATACATGCACTTTATGTGATACACATATTGAATACATTGACCACATTAGCGTCGGAAAAGAAGAGTAGGTTATGTTTACTGGGATCAAAGTTCATGGGTTTGAATCTACCACCTACTAGCTGTGTGACCTTGAAGCAAGTTAATTAATCTCTGTGAGCCCCGGGTTTCTCATCAGTAAAATGGGGATGACATGAGTACCTACCTCACTGAGTCACTGAGAGATTAAATGATTTAATACTTATGACACACAGTGCCTAATGAATATTAGCAATTGTAATTAATAGCATTATTACTATTACCACCCACCTAGTTATATCCAAACAGAAACATTGAACATCATTTTTACTCTTTTATACCCCACCTCCAACATATCACCGAGTCCTACCCATTTTAATTCTCACGTAATTCTTAAATCTTTTCCCTCTACCACATATTCACTACCACTGGATATGACCTTCCTCATTAATGGACTCCTAACTCTTCTTTCTTACTTCATATACTTGGTTATTCATTCATCAAACATTTATTGTGCTCCATATATGTGTCTACTGCTAGGCTTGGGGGACAGAGAATCCATTAGAAACAGTCCCTGCTCTCTAAGGGCTCAAAACTAGTCGGGGAGACACGTATGTTAGTAACAAATGGAGTGATATTCAAATCCACCCTTCATGGTACTTGTTTTTCCAGAGTGCAAGTTAAAAATTTAGTAGTAAAGTGTCATATAAGAGCCTTCGATAGTTGAACTGGACAGTGCCCAACCTCATCTCAAGCTGTTCTATTCCTCCCTTGTACCCTGATGAGGGAGGATGAGGGAGGATAAGGAATGGAGAGTTAAGACTTAAAATGTAAAGAATTCTATTTCCTTTTGGAATGTTGCAAATGCTTTGGTAATGGATGGTGTGATGAGAGCACAATAATGTCAACATAATTAACAGCACTGAGAAATCTATCTGAATATGGTTAATCTCAATATAAAGCAAACTGCTTGGGTCCCCAGTCTTGACTCTCATACATCCTGCCTTTACATATGCTACTCCTTTCTCTTATGTCCTGTTTCCCTTCCTCTTCCTTACCTGACTATTCCTGGTTTTCCTTAATTATTCAGCCCAAGCTTCAATTCTATCGTGAACCTTTCCCTGTTGCCTGTCACCAGCCCTAATCCACCTTTCTTACCCCCACCCCAGGTAGACTAGGGCTTTTACTCTGTGCCCCCATCTGACTTCTTTCTAGCACATATCACCTAGAATTGTAATTTTATTTGTCTGATTTCTTAATGAGATTATGAGCTTCTTGAGAATAGTTGCAAGGCTTGTCATGCAGTCGGACTGGCCTCATAAAGGCAGAAAGAGTGAATGACATGCATACATACAGGGTGTGCTGTTTTGGTGTATAAATATCTAGAGGGCAGGGCCTGTGATATGTTTTACATAAGACCAAAAGCATTTATGAGTCTACAGGAAATAGTAAGCAATACCCACATGCCTGTGTTCTATGTTGGTCTATTTACAAATCACCTACCATGCACGTTGCTCTTTGAAATGTAATTAGAGATGTTTCCTCTCACATACTTTACCTGTTGCACACTAGCACAGTTGGAGAATGAGAAGAGTAATATGTGCAGTTCCCAAAAGTAACACTTCAGTGTCTTTGCAGCACAGAGTCCAAGATATGTTACAAAATATGAGATACTCTGAATCTCAATCAGCAAAGTGTCTGAAGTGTTGTGAGGATCCTAAGTTGGGTTGCCTACCCATGCATTAAAGGGACAGTCACTTCACTGCCTTTAAAAACAGGGAGAGGTGGACTGCTGGGTCAAGATGGCGGCTTAACAACGTGTGCATTTTAGTTCGTCCTCCAGAACAGCTATTAAATAACCAGAAACAGTACAGAGCAGCTCCTGGGGCCATGTCAGTGACCAGACACACAGCGTACCCCAGTCTGGACCAGCTGGACCGGCTGCGAGCACCCCCCCAAACCGTGAGTTCCCAAAGCTGCGGCAGCCAGCACCCCTCCCCAGCAGGCCGCTTCCCAGAGGGGAAAGGAAAGGACTTTACCAGCAGCAGGGACTGGGCACAATTAAACGCCAATTGTGGAACTAATTAACAAATTCTGACTACTAAAAATAGGCCCCCAGCATAGGTGAACCTGATCAAAGCGGAGGTTGCTCATTTTAGCCCTGGGGCCAAGGGGGCAGGACTGACAGAAAAAGGGGGGAAAAAAAAGAAGGAAACAGAGGTTTGTGTGGCTGTGTGTCTACAAAGGCTTAACTGCCTCTGGATACAGCGGCAGGACTTTTCAGGCTGCACCTGCCCTAGGCATAGGCAGAAGTGAGCTCTTTTAGGGGCTTGTCTGGAGCCTGTGCCTTCCCCAGGGGAGGGGTGAAGCCCAACTCAGGTGGAATTCCTCCATCAAGGAATTCAGACACCAGGGCTTGGTAATTTGAAGCCATTAAAACCAGCCTACAACCTCTCCTCTGTCTCCACCACATCCCCAGCAGGGAGAGTCTGCCAAAGTTAAAGGTACCGCATCATCTTATGCTGCTGGGACCCACAATCAGACAAGTGCCACAGAGTCCAGAGACTTCACAGGAAAGTCTTTCAACCTGCTGGGTCTCACCCTCAGGGAAAACTGATGCAGGTGACTCTTTCCTCCTGTTAGGAGGCCAGTTTTGTCTGGGGAAATCTGGCTGGGGTCTATAATATCTAAGTAAACCCTCCTAAGTGTGTGGGGGTGGGAAGGCACCACACAAGCAGGGCAAGAAACAAGAAAAGAAGAACTGAAAATTTCTCCTCTGTTAAACAAAACTTAAGCTAAAGGTCCAGATAAAGCTGAATGGAATGCCAAAGAACAGATAGACAACAAATTCATCCAGCAAGAAAACCCTAGGTAAAAGAAGTGAAAGCAATCTCCAGGATAAACTAATTAAGGTAATTAAGTGCCTAGACGCCAGCAAAAAATAACAAATCACACTAGGAATTGGATATATGGCCCAGTCAAAGGAACAAACCAACAATTCAAATGAGATACAGGAGCTGAAACATTTCATTCAGAATGTACAAACAGACATGGAAAACCTCATCAAAAACCAAATCAATGAATTGAGGGAGGATATAAAGAAGGCAAGGAATGAACAAAAAGAAGAAACTGAAAGTCTGTAAAAACAAATCACAAAACTTATGGGAATGAAAGACACAGTAGAAGAGATGAAAAAAAACAATGGAAACCTACAATGGTAGATTTCAAGAGACAGAACATAGGATTTCAAAACTGAAGGACAGAACATCTGAAATCCGACAAGAAACAGAAACTATAGGGGAAAAAATGGAAAAATATGAGCAGGGACTCAGGGAACTGAAAGACAATATGAAGCGCATGAATATGCGTGTTGTGGGTGTCCCAGAAGGAGAAGAGAAGGGAAAAAGAGAAGAAAAACTAATGGAGGAAATTATCCCTGAAAATTCCCCAACTCTTATGAAAGACTTAAAATTACAGATCCAAGAAGTGCAGCGTACCCCAAAGAGAATAGATCCAAATAGACATACTCCAAGACATTTAATAATCAGAATGTCAGAGGTCAAAGAGAAAGAGAGGATCTTGAAAGCAGCAAGAGAAAAGCAATCCATCACATACAAGGGAAGCCCAATAAGACTATGCGCAGGTCTCTCAGCAGAAACCATGGAGGCGAGAAGACAGTGGGATAATATATTTAAATTATTAAAAGAGAAAAACTGCCAACCAAGAATCCTATATCCAGCAAAACTGTCCTTCAAAAATGAGGGAGAAATTAAAACATTTTCAGACAAAAAATCACTGAGAGAATTTGTGACCAAGAGACCAGCTCTGCAAGAAATACTAAAGGGAATGCTAGAGACAGATACGAAGACAGAAGAGAGAGGTGTGGAGAAGAGTGTAGAAAGGAAGACTATGAGTAAAGGTAAAAAGAAGGAAAATTAGATATGACATATAAAATCCAGAAGGCAAAATAGTAGAAGAAAGTACTACTATTGTAGTAAAATAACACTGAATGTTAATGGATTAAACTCTCCAATCAAAAGACATAGTCTGGCAGAATGGATTAAAAACAGGACCCATCTATATGTTGTCTCTACTCAAAGGACACGAGGCCAAGGACACAAATGGACATTTACACATCAATGTTTATAGCAGCATTATTAACAATTACCAAGAGATGGAAACAGCCAAAATGTCCATCAACAGACAGTTGACTAAACAAACTGTGGCATTTACATAAGATGGAATATTATGCAGCTGTAAGACAGAATAAAGTTATAAAGCATGTAACAACATGAATGGACCTTAAGGACATTATGCTGAGTGTGATTAGCCAGAAACAAAAGGACAAATACTGTATGGTCTCACTGATATGAATTGACATTAGTGTAAACTTGGAATATCTCCTTGGTAACAGAGACTATCAGGAGATAGAAAGAGGGTGAGATATTGGGTAATTGGAGCTGAAGGGATACAGATTGTGCAACAGGACTGAATATAAAAACTCAGAAACGGACAGCACAATATTACCTAACTGTAATACAATTATGTTAAAACACTGAATGAAGCTGCATATGAGAATGATAGAGGGAGGAGGGCTGGGGACATAAATGAGATCAGAAAGAAAGATAGATGGTAAAGATCGAGATGGTATAATCTAGGAATGCCTAGAGTGTATAACAATAGTGAAATGTACAATGTACAAATTTTAAAAATGTTTTTGCATGAGGAAGAACAAAGGAATGTCATTATTGCAGGGTGCTGAAAATAGATGATAATTAATACTTTAAAATGTCACCTTATGTGTGAGACTAAAGCAAAAAATGTTTATTTGTTACAAAATTTATATTTTGACTAGAGCATTTCCTAATATAATTCATGTAGATAGTTTGATTGAACGTCATAAGTACTTGGAATCTCAGGTAGGACATGAGATTTTGTTGGTTTGTCCAGAGTGATGCCCCGATGAATCCCAGAGTGTTTTGATCTGTGACTAGAAAAGTATTTGCAAGCCCCCTTTGGGGAATGGTGAGAGTGGGGAGATATTTAACTTCCCCAAGTTGAATTCTTGATATTCTCACAAGCAGTATGGACAACCAAAGCTATAGGCTGAGCCCCAGTCTTGGGGTTTGTTCATATGAAACTTAACCCCACAAAGGATAGGTCAAGTCTACTTAAAATTTAGGCCTAAGAGTCACCCCCAAGAGAGCCTCTTTGGTTGCTCAGATGTGCCCTCTCTCTCCAGCCAACATGACAAGCAGTCTCACCACCCTCCCCCTCTCTGCATGGGACATGACTCCCAGGGATGTGGACCTTCCTGGCAACGTGGGACAGAGATCCTGGAATGAGCTGAGAGTCGGCATCAAGGGACTGAGAAAAACCCTAGAATGAGCTGAGAATTAACATCAAGGGATTGAGAGAACCTTCTCGACCAAAGGCGGAAGAGTGAAATGAGACTAAGTGTCAATGGCTGAGAGATTCCAAACAGAGCTGAGAGGTTATCCTGGAGGTTATTCTTATGCATTAAGTAGATATCACCTTGTTGTTCAAGATGTAGCGGAGAGGCTGGAGGGAACTGCCTGAAAATGTAGAGCTGTGTTCCAGTAGCCATGTTTCTTGATGATGACTGAACAATGATATAGCTTTCACAATGAGACTCTATGGATGTGAAAACCTTGTGTCTGCTGGCTCCTTTTAGCTACTATATCAACAGAAGAGTAGAACATATGGAATAAAAATAAATAATAGGGGGAAGAAATGTTAAAATAAATTTAATTTGAAATGCTAGTGGTAAATGAAAGCGAGGGGTACGGGATATGGTATGTATAATCTTTTCTCTGTTATCGTTTTATTTTTTTCTGTTGTCTTTTTATTTCTTTTTCTAAATCGATGCAAATGTTCTAAGAAATGATGAATATGCAACTATGTGATGATATTAAGAATTACTGATTGTATATGTAGAATGGAATGATATCTTAATGTTTTGTTTGTTAATTTTTTTAATTAATAAAAAAGTTAAAAAAATAAAAAAGAATTTAAAAAAACAGGGAGAAAAATTTTGTAGTGTGCTTGATTTTGCCTTCTTTCCCTTTTATTAGACAATGAAGTAAATTGTACAGTTAATGTCAGATACAAATTAAAATTATATTGAAGTTTTTAAATCTAAAGGCTTTCCCATCCATACCTAGGGCCAGAAAGCAAAGAAGATGATTGCTAAGATTTAAAAATCTAAACTTAAACTAACCTTTCTAAGGTGTTTCTCTTAGTTATGACTCTAACTGCTTGTTTGCCTCTGTTTTATCTTCATAGTTAGGAAAATGTATATTTGCATGGTACTCTCTAGTTTCAACCTGATTTTATATTAATTATATCATAGTTCCTGTACAAAAAATAATTTAATATAGGTAGACAGATATTATTCTTCATATTTACATATGCAGAGCTTAGATCACACCAGAGTTAGAGTCATAGTCTTCAGAATGCATGGTAATACCTTACGAACAAATGAATTTAAAACTCCTTAAAAAGTAGTTTGGACATCTTTGTCTAGCAGCATGACAGACTAGAGATCTGGTTGATTCTCCCACCATAAACAACTTGAAGTGCTGTATAAAACACATAAAATAGCTTATCAAACATATCAATGAGCTGTCAAGGACATAAGAAACCCTCAAGGGCAAAAATAAGGTGAAAGCTCAGTTTGACAGTTCCTTAGTAAGTTGAGTATAGAATTACTACATAAGCCAGCACTCCCACTTCTAGGTATATACCCAAAAGTATTGAAAGAAGGGACTTGAACAGACACTTGCACACCAATGTTCATCACAGCATTATTCACAATTGCCAAAAGATGGAAGCAACCCAAGTGTCCATCAACCGATGAATGGATAAACCAAATGTGCTACATACATACAGTGGGATATTATTCAGCTGTGAAAAGTAATGAAGTTCTGATACATGTGACAACATGGATGAACCTTGAAGACATCATGTTGAGTGAAATAAGCCAGACACAAAAGGACAAATAGTGTATGATCTCACTGATATTATATAATTGGAATAAGCAAACCCATAGAATCAGAATCTAAACTTTAGATTACCAAGGATGAGGGAGGATAAGGAATGGAGAGTTAAGGCTTAAAATGTAAAGAATTCTATTTCCTTTTTGGAATGTTGAAAATGCTTTGGTAATGGATGGTGTGATGAGAGCACAATAATGTCAACATAATTAACAGCACTGAGAAATCTATCTGAATATGGTTAAAAGAGGAAATGTTCAGTTAGGTATATGGTAATAGAATAAAAATTTTTTGAAAGTCCATGGGAAAAAATTAGATGAAAGCAGTAACCCAGACAGTGAATAATAATGACAAATGGAAAGGGCGGGGGAAAGCTGGTTACAGGGAAAAATGTACAAAAATTTTCTTATCCAGCAAAAATAGCTACTTGTGGGCCAGTGCTTACGTTCCTATAAAAACTTGATTCTGCAACTCGATACAAAAGTAGAGTTGTCTCTAAAGTGTTTTTCATTAGAGTTATCACAGACAACACCATATTTCAAGCTCCTTTTATGCTCTTGGAATAAGAAACTGAAAAAATTGGACAGCTGAGAGAAAAGGTAGCAAAAGAGCTTGGAGTTCATAAAGTATGGTTTCCTTCCAAAGAGTCATTTTAACAAGTTATATATACATAAAGAAATGTTTGGGGAATTAGCTTTACAGTTACTTCCTCCCTCCTCTCCCTCTTCCTCTCTATCCATCTATCCGTCCATCTCTCTCTCTCTCCCTCTCTCTCTCTCACACACACATACATACACACACACACACATCCATTTAAACAAATATTTATTCATTGCTTCTCTATGCTAGGCATGTAAATAATCTGCAACAAGAGGAAAAAAGAGAGAAAAGACACAAAGAAAGGACTTCCTGACCTCCCCACAGTATTTCAATTCCAGGTTCCAGTGCATTGCTGAGGTTTAATTACATCTTTGTCCATGGTTCTGTGACATCCTTGTATTCTTGAAATTATTTCCCCTTTTTGCTTGAAATATTTTTAACGGATTCCTATTACTGGCTTCCCAATAATTATCAGAATCAATCCCTTTTTGTCAAGGAATTGACATCTATAGCAGTTAGGATATATGACAGAAAACTCAAAGTACAGTACCTTGAAACAAAATGTTGTTCCTCTCATATAAGTATAGGCAGTCCAGGGTTGATGTAGTGACTTTATTATCAGTAGGGACAAAGACTTCACAATCCTAAACATGCACCTTCCACCATTTGGTTCATAATAGCTGCTCAAACTCCAGCTATCACACCTTATTCCATCCAGCAATAAAGAGGTAGGGGCACGAAAGAACACATCTATTTAAGGATACTTGCAGAAGTTGTACACATTACTGCACTTTCACTGTTTTTGTCAGAATTTAGCTGCCAGGGATGTTGAAATGTGTAGTCTCTACCAAGTGGCCATGTGCTCAACTAAAAATTAAAGTTTCTAATACTAAATTAGAAGAGAAGAACAAATATTGGAGATAGCAATCTCTGGTTCATCATTTGAGGCCAGAGTTAGGATAAGAGATAATGGTCATGGGGAAGAACATAGAAAACACAGCAAGGCATTGTCAGGATAACATCCAGTGTGTTCAGTGATGGTGCATGATGCAGATTAGTTGGTCCATGGAACTAGGACAGGGGGATAGATAAACCTGGAATGATATGTGGGAGCCAGGTTGTGGAAGATTTTAAATGCCAGACTACAAAATGTGGAATTTGGTAGTCAGGACAAAGTCACTGAAGGATTGTAAGATAGAAAGAGAAATGATTAAAATAATGCTTTAGAAAGATTAGTGTGGTAGCAATACCAAAAATATACTTGCAGTGAGGGGAGAAGTTTGGTAGGGGAGGGAATGACTAGAGGCAAGGAAATTAGATAGGATGCTACGTGTGAGATAGTAAGAGCTATACTGTTATCAGAACAGGAACAGGGAAACATTTCAAAGGATGAATTTGTCTACTGTGACAAGATATTAGATGCTGGAAAATAGTGTATTGATATTTTTCACTATCTCTATATCTTATCTCCCCCTAGGATCCAGTTCACCTTTTGAGACCAGCACGATGATTTTACTTGGGAAAGCACCTTGGTCAGGCCATGTGTTTCAGGTAGAACTGAATTCCAGCCCTGACTCCAGGACTGAACATGTGACCCAGTCCTGACCAATCGAGAATCCTCCTACCTTTGTAGTTGGCTTAGTGATAAGCAAATGATTCCAGCAAAACCAATAAAAATCAATTCTGAGACTTGGGAAATTGTTGGGAAAAGTGAATCTCTCTTTCTACCAGAATTGTTAAGAAGGTACGTCTGAAGCTGCCAGCAGTGTTCTTGCCACCCAATGAAGAAATTGCCTGAAAATGTAACTAATTCGGAGAAGGCAATCCTGAGAGATAGAAAAATCAGTGTTTGTCCTGATGACATTTATTGACCTCCTGAATCCAGCTGTGCCTGGAACCAGTAAATTTCTCTAAGTTAGATTGTATTGAGATTTTCAACCATTTGCAACCAAATAGAAGGTAAGGAATGAGTCCGTGATAATTCCAAACTCGTTTTGAAAACAGTATCATCTACTTGTATCATACATAGCGTTAACCAGGCTTGGCTCTGATAAATTTTATCTGTTCTAAAATACAAAATCTACATTCCAAAAAAATGTGATCATAATGCTTCCTTGAAAATAGAAGCCATGTAGCAATAGCAGAGCAGAAAGATGATTCCAAACTTCTTGTCAAATAAAAATGAATAAAACCCTTACTTTGTTTAAATCATCACCTTTTGGAGATGAATATAACTCATAAGCAATGTATAAGTCATGTAAGGATCTTGGGTGCATCCTAAGTGTAATGAGAAGTCATCAAGGGTTTGATGAGGGATCAGAGCAAAGTTTAGGAGAAGCTGTCTGGTAGTTATGTAGGAGGCAGGAGTGGAAGCAGTCGATGAAGTAGAAAGCAATTGCTATCATCCTGCTGAGAAATACTAGTATATTGGAATAGGGTGGTAACAATGCAGTCAGAAACAGTTGTATTTAGTATTAAAGATCCTAACTCATAAAGGACATTCATGTTTTGATATGTGTGTTCAATAATAAGACAAGCTGGCAAAGTCCTTCTCCCTCCTTCACGATGTGTGTGCATTCCACTTATGTTTTCACTGCTTTTTCCTGTAAGAGACATTTTAAATATTTCTCTTAACCATACTTTGCTTGTATGAGAATGTATTAGAGTTAAAACTAAGCTGCTGGAACAATGGGCAGTACAAGGATAGCTCAGTGGTAGAATTCTTCCCTGCCAGGCTGGAGACGTGGGTTCAATTCCCGGACCATGCACTCCAAAAAAAAAACCAAGCTGCTGGAATAAATAAACCCCACAGCATGGTAACCTGAAATAGCATTTATTTCTCTCTCATATAACAGTCTAGCCAGTCTATACTCTTCTCCACAAGGTCATTCAGGGACCCTGTTTCCCTCTGTCTACAGTATATAAACTGACAAGAGATGGATTTCTAACATATAGGGGTAACACTTCAAACCAACAAGAAAAGAACATAAAAACCACCTGAAAAATTGGCAGAGGATCAGACAATTTATGGAAGAGAAAATCCAGAAAGTTAATAAGCATATGCAGATGCTCAAACTCATGAGTAAGCGGGATCATGCCAAGTGTTGGTGGAAATGTAGGGCTACAGGACCCTATACGCATTGCCAGGGGCTGTGTAAGCTTTGTAAATTAAGTTTCTGAATATTCTGTAACTCAGCAATTCTGCTCGTGTATATATCTCAAAGAAATTCCCATACAAGTTCAGACGGGAAGTGGATGAAGAAATTCATTGCAGGGTCATTCAGCAGATGAATGAATAGGTAAAAAAGTGGCAGGTCCACATCATGGAATATAATGCCACGATTAGAAACTACCAATTAGAGGTCCACAAAGCAATGTGGATGAACACAGTGCTAAGTGAAAAACAAAACAGATTTAGATATATGTATCTAATGTAGGCATATTTAAAAACATATAAACATGTAGGCATATTTAAAAGTGCATATAAAAACAATACACATTTTACCAAACACATACCAATAAGAAAATACATACCAAATACAGCTGAATGGTTGCCTGTCAATGAAGGGATAGGAATAGGAATAAGAAGAACAAATATATAAGTGAAACTGGCCTTGATGAATCAATTATGATAATGTGGCATTAACTGCTAGGTATGATCAACTCAACTCTCCACTCTCTTCACATGCAATTTTTCAAAAATGCAGCAAAATCACAAAAAGAACTTAAACATAAATTGAAAGAAGTGGGAGAAAAAAATTAAACTATCTCAAAAACGAAGGTAACATTGAAAATGGCAAAAAGTAGAAAAAACACTTGTTAAGGAAAACAAAGCAAAACAAAAACACATTTTTTAAAAGGAGGTATGGAATACCAGATTGAGAAAACCAAATAAAATTAATGGAAGTAAACAAATTATTTAAAAGAATTAGAGAGGAAATTATGTAAATAGGATAACAACAAAAGAAATCCAACATATATCATCAAAAAAAGAATCTAAATATTGGAACAGAAATATTTAGACAAGTACCATATTTTGAAAGATGTTCCAGAGGGAAAAGAAAATCTAAATCTGTAGATTAAAAGGTCATAATGAAGAAAAAATAGGTCAAACTGAGAGCATTTATAAAGCTACTGGATTTCTAAGATAATGAAAAAATCTTTTAGGTATGGAGCAAAATGATCAGGATGTTTATAAACAAAAATAATTAAAACGTGACCCAAAGAATTTTTTTTCTTTTAAATATGGAACACTTTACGAATTTGTGTGTCATCCTTGTGTAGGGCCTATGCTAATCTTCTCTGTATCGTTTCAATTTTAGTATATGTGCTGCCAAAGCAAGCATGATCCAAAGAATTTTTAAATCCAAGGATTTTGTATCAGTGAAACTTGTTCAAGTACAAACATAATAGGTAAACACTTCTGAATTAGCCAGCAATATGGGGTTTTATTTGTTTGTTTTTTTTTAATTATAGAAGTTGTAGCACTATGGTTTTCATGAGCCCTTTTATAAGACATTAATAGAAGATGAACTTCAACCAACAAAGAGATGAATTTAGAAATAATAAAAAAAAAAAGAAACTGGGGCGGTGCAATGATGGCTCAGTGGCAGAATTCTCGCCTGCCATGCGGGAGACCTGGGTTCGATTCCCTGTGCCTGCCCACACACACAAAAAAAAACTTAACTGAAAAAGAAACTGGCAGTGATCTTTGAATCTATGTCTCTAGAACTAAGACTAAAACAAATGTTAGAATAATAGTCATAGAACAGAAAGTAAATATTATAAATTCTGATAATATAGCAATGAAATAATAGAGGTTGAGAGAAAAATAAATAGAATAAACACTAAGAGAAATAACATAATTAGGGGATTGGGAGTGGAAGAGCAGGAAATGTACTGCTCACTGCTTTAAATAATATCTAAAAAATAGAAGATTAAGTGTAACTTATAAAGATAGCTACTGGAACAAAAAAAAATACCCTCCAAATTCAAAAAGACACGTATGCAGAGAATATATAGGCCATATAGTGAAAAAAATTAAATAAGCAATACACATTGAAAGCATAACCAAAAAAGATAATAAAACAACTTTTAACTCAATAAATGTAAAAAGATTAAGCTTACCAATTAATTGAAAATATATTTCAGATAAGATAGCAAAACAAACCCCAGTATATGCTATTCACATAAGATACACTGAAAACAAAGTGATTTCGGAAGGACAAGGTATAAAGATAGGCCAAAATAAAAGGCTTGCTAAGCAGAATGAAAGCCAATATCTTTTTTTTTTTTTTTTTTTTTTTTTGCATAGGCAGGCACGGGAATCAAACCTGGATCCCCTACATGGCAGACAAGAATTCTGCCATTGAGCTACCGTCGCACTGCCCTGAAAACGAGTATCGTATATCAAGCAAAATTTAATTCAAGGAAAAACTGTTAAGTGAGCCAAAGGCAGGCACTTTATAACAAAGTGGGAACTGTAAAATTAGGATCTCACACTTATGAATATCCATAAGATAGCAGTTAAATTCGTAAGGCAAAAGCTACAACAAATTAAAAGAAAATGAGTAGAAAACATGGCTTATTTATCTCTCTCACCCAGGACAGGACAAGGGCACACACACACACATGCACACTGCAGTGGTTTAAAAACCATAGTGCTACAACTTCTCTAATTAAAAAAACATGTTCTTAAATCTAAATCCATTCCTGTGGGTGTGAATCCATTGTAAATAGGACCTTTCGGTGAGGTTACTTCAGTTCATGTGTGGCCGGCCTGATAAGAATGGGTCTTAATCCTATTACTGGAGTCCTTTATAAATGGAATGAAATTAAGACAGAGTGAGAAAAAGCCACAGGAAGCAAGAGGCTGAGTATCAGTGGAACCCAGAAGAAAAGGAAGAATGCAGGAGACGCTGCCATGTGCATTACCATGTGACAAGCTAAGGACCAAAGATTGCCAGCAGCCTGCCACAGAATGCCACAGTCTTTGGGAAGAAAGCACCATTTTGATAATGCCTTGATTTGAACTTATTCCCAGCTTCAAACCATGAGCAAATAAATTCCCATTGTTTAACCCAACCCATTTCATGGTATTTGCCTGAGCACCTAAGAAACTAAAACACACACACAGACACACACACACACTAAGTAAAGATAGAGAAGACCTAAATAAAGTAATAAGATAGATTAAATGCGTTATATTTGTGAATTTATATAAGTATATACAAGAAAGAATATGGATAAAAATAAATAAATAATAGGGAAACAAATGTTAAAATAGAGTAAATTGGAATACTAGTAGAAAATGAGAGGGAGGGATAAGAGGTATGATATGTATGAGTTTTTTCTTTTTTCTTTTTTATTTCTTTTGCTGGAGAGATGCAAATGTTCAAAAAAATGATCATGGTGAGGAATACACAACTATGTGATCATATTGTGAGTCATGGATTGTAACCATGTATAGAATGTTTGTATGTCAAGAATGTTTATATGTTTGTTAAAGTTTGACAATAAAAATATTTAAATATATATACAAGAAAGAGAGAATAAGAATACATCTTTTCATACTATCCATAGACTACTTGCCAAAATTGATATTCATCAAAATGTGCTTCAGATAAGCTTAGGATTTTATCTACCATGGGCCAGCAGCATACTCCTTTATCCTCAGCCCCCTTTAACTACAAATTTATGTTTGTAGCTTTCATTTCCTTTACATGTTGAACTTCCAGCTGGAAAAAAAAAATTTGAAAACCATTGTCATACACATACACTTAAACAACGTGTAAAAAATATTTTTTTAATTTAAGAAGTACAGTTCATATGTATAGAATGAAAGAGCTATAAAGCAGCAATATCCAGTAGGAGATCTAACTGGCCCTAATTAGCCAGAACACAGAAACTTTGTAAGGCCATCCTGCCAGTGAGTAATTTAAGAGTTTGTATCAACATGAATGTTTACTAGATGTGGGGTGCCTGCAATGAAAAAGTGGGAAATGTTTCTATACTAATTCAAGACAAAAGAGAAGTCTGATGCTTCTTGCATCATTCGTCAGGAGAGTTTGTAATTTGAATTTTGCCATAAAAATTATTTTTCTGGTGCGAAGATGGGAATTATCTTGACTGTGAGTATAATTCATGCCTGTCCCTTTAACCATTATCAGTTGAAACAAAGACAAAGCGACGTATGCAGCTTGGGTTTATTTTGATGCAGTCAGAGGGCTACGTTATAGAAACTTGTTGAAGAGATGTTCTGAGCTCAGGGACTTCTGAGGATTCAGGGCTCTGAGGGACCCAATTTATTTAACATTCACAAGCCCAAGAGACTCCTTCCTTGCTGTTCTGATGAAACATCTAAATATACTGAGCTCAAACCACAGGATAAAGGGAAGTCTTTTGTATTAGGAAGTGAAGATCTCAGACTCAAACCAGGCTCAAGAAATGAGATAATGGCAAATGCATTGAGCTTAATGGAATGGTAGATTTCAAGGAGCTGCAGTACTATTTTAGTAGAAATAAAGTCCAAGTTTCAGAAGACATATATTTTGATGATATGAATCATATTTTAAGTTTCTACAGCTGCTTTTGATGTGTAAACCTCAAGATGTTTTTCAATTACCAAGTCGCTCTCCTGTCTATGCAGCTTGGTTGCAAGAGGATTTAACTTCACAGACCTGAAAGGGAGCTGTGCCTATCAAAAAAGACACAATTTAACTAGGATCTGAGAAGTAAAAATGAATAACATATGAATCATAAAATTATCCTAAATTTCAGTTTACATGATTCTCTTTCATGAAACTGCTGAAATCCAGGCTGATCAGAAGCAAAAATTTGGAGTAGAAATTCACGAATACACTTCTTGAATACAGTCCAGACTTCTCCAGAACTTCTCAGTTTCATACATAATCCTCTCATCATTGACATAATCAATATTTATCAATGAGTTCCTGTCTTAGCTAAATATCTTTTAGGACTGAAAATGCTCTAACATCAAGCTCAGGTGAAATAATTCCTGCCAGACTAGCAGATACTTTTGGCTGCAGGGAATCAGCATCTGGCTGACCAATGCCAGCTCAAGGCCCAGATGATTTAGATCATTGCAGAAGCTGACCTTTGAGGCAGAGAGCAAGAAGCAGTGTGAGAATATAGCTTACCATGGTAGGTTATAAGGAGTAAATGAATAATATAAAGGATTAATTGTCCTGTCTTTTGGGTCCTGAAATTTCTAGTATATTGTAATTAAGAGACTTTGAGTACAGGCTAGTCAAGAGATATGTCACCCCTAATTTTGGTAGACTGTGCATTTTTATTAACACAGTTGATTAACCAATTTTGAAGGATTCCTTTTATAGTATTCTAAAATTTCAGAGCTTTTGAATATCATTGTGATAATTGGGGTCATGTGTCTACTTGACCAGGTGATGGTGTCCAGTTGTTTGGTTAAGCAAGCACTGGCTTGATTGTTATTGTGGACAATATGTGGACTTAAATCATCAGTAAGTTGATTGCATCTATGACTAGTTATATCTACAATCAACTGAGGAGAATGCCTTCAACAATGAGAGGAGTCTTCTTACACAGTCAATTGGAGGCTTTAAAAGGAGTAGTGATGATTTAGAAGGGAGAATTTCCATCTCTACTTCAGACAGACAGCTTCTCCTGGGAAATTCATCAAAAACCTTCACCAGAGTTCCCAGCTCGTAGCCTGCTGTTCTAGTTTGCTAGCTGCCTGAATGCAATGTACCAGAAACGGAATGGCTTTTAATAAGGGAAATTGAATAAGTTGCTAGTTTACAGTTCTAAGGCTGAGAAAATGTCCCATTTAAAACAGGTCTATGGAAATGTCTAATTTAAGGCATCCAGAGAAAGATACCTTGGTTCAAGAAGGCCAATGATGTTCAACGTTTCTCTCTCAGCTGGAAGGGCACATGGCGAACATGGCAGCATCTGCTGTCTTTCTCATGGCTATACAAAAGTGCTCTCTCCAAAATGTTTCCTCTTTTAAAGGATTAATGGGTGAAGTCACAACTCCATGGAAGCTATCTGATCAAAAGTTACCACTCACAATTGGGTGGGTCACATCTCCATGGGAACAATCAAAATGCTCCCACCCAGTAATAATGAATGAGGATTAAAGGGCATGGCTTTTCTGGAGTCCACCACAGATTCAAACCAGCACACCTGCCCTATGGAATTTGGACTTGTGCATCCTCACAGTAGCTAGAGATAATTTTTATAAAAATCTCATAATATTTACAGATTTATCCTCTTGGCTCTGTTTCCCTAGAGAACTCTGACAAATGCAGCATTGATACCAGGAGTGGGGTGCTGCTATTGCAAATACCAAAAATGTGGTAACTGCTTTGGAATTGCTTAATAAGTAGAGGCTGCAAGAATTGTGAGGTGCTTATAGAAAAGGCCCAGATTGCTTTGAAGAGACTATGGGTAGAAATATGGGCACTTTAAGGTACTTCCAATGAGGCCTTAGACACAAATGAGGAATGTATTATCAGAAAGTGGAATAAAGATGACCCTTGTTTTAAAGTGGCAGGAAACTTGGAAAATTTGAGTTCTGATGTCAGATAGGCAGAATTTGAGAGCGATGAAGTTGGATATTTAGCTGAAGAAATTTTGAAGTTAAATGTGCAAAGTGCAGCCTTGGTTTCTCCTTGAAGCTTATAGTAAAATGTGAGAGGAAAGGGATAAACTGAGAATTGAACTCCTGGATACAAAGAAACTAGAAATTGATGGTTAGGAAAATTTAGAGTTTCTGGAAAGTAAGTCATTAGAGAATAATACTCCATGCGAGGGACTAACTGAACACAGAACCAGTCGGCCATCTTAGTGCAAGTCAGGATTGGAAATGCAGTTATTCAGAAAAGACTTGTGAACAGTTCTTTTGTCTGATGGTTTTGATCTCTGAGGACTATATGCAAAACAAAGAAGATTTTTTTATAAGATCTATTTAAATGGAAATACTGCCAGCCTGGACTAAAAGTAATAGAAAATGGATGGATTGAAGGAAAAATCACTTCAAGGGCAGGACCATGGAAGCTGAGGTCTGGACCAAAGACATCTTCTTGGGTCAAGAAAGCAAACCCACTCATGAGTGTAGAAAGGGCGAGTGTGGCCTGGCACTTGAAGAGGGCAGGCCTTCCGCCTCGTTGTTTAGGATGAATGTTATCACCACAGTCTTCTTGGATGTCTGGAGGATTGAGGAGAGACTGGCCACCATCCCAATGCTTCACGAGATTGGAATCTTCACCCCAGGATTTGGGGAAAGCAGCATGCCAGTATTTGAGGAGAGCATGGCCACTACACAAGTACTTAGAAAGGGTGGAGATGCCACTCTGTCAGGCTCAGAGGACAAAGCATTGTATAGATGATTCTCAGACTGAAATCTAATGAAATATGCCCTCCAGGTTTTTCAAATTGTTTGGGTCCCAAGGCCTCCGTTTTCCTTCTAATTTCTCCCTGTGGGAATAGGAATGTTTATCCTATGCCTACCCTTTGTATATAGGAAGCAGATAACTTGTTCTCTAAGTTTCACAGGTCCACACACTTGGAAATTATGACCCATGACAGACCACACCTATAAACTGATTTTGATGAGACTGGACTTAGTACTGCTACTGAAATGACTTAAGGCTTTTGTGATATTGTGATGGAATAAATATATTTTGCAGATAGAAAGAACATGTCTTTTTGTGGTCCAGAGGGTAGAGTGTGGTGGTTTGAAACTGTATGTACCCCAGAAAATCTTGTTCTTGCTAATCCATTCCTGTAGGTGTAATCCTATTGAAAGTAGGTTTTCATGAGGTTACTTCAGTTAAGATATGGCCTAGGGTATGTCGCAATCTCCTTCACCATCATTTATCTTGCCACGTGGGAGAGGAGCCCAAGATCATGGGCAGCTGGTCTTCAAGAAGAAAGCATTACTCTGATGATGTCTTGATTTGGACATTGTCCTGAACTCTAATTTTAAGCTAGTAAATTTCTATTGTTTAAAGCCAACCCATTTCATGGTATCTGCTTTAAGCAACCTAGCAGTCTAAAACAATCATCAATAGAGAATTCAACCATACACACATGAATTTTTGATTAGGGATCTACTACCTTTAAAATGTGAACATTATTATTTTAAAGAATTAGGGAGAGTTTCTGCTGTGAACATGACTACTTATATCAACATTTTATTTTTCTATCTTTGGAAATCATTCAAGAGCTAAAAGAATAAAACCACTCCACACCCCAAAATCCAAAAATCCTAATTTCAATTTTATTTTGCATACTGAGACACTAGTATACTACCCAGACTCCAGAATTTGCGTAGGAGTCGCCAAAAGCAGCTAAGATTGAACAGAAATTGGGTGGGAGGAAATAGATAGAAGTAGCACAAAGACAGATTTCAGCAGCAAGAAGACCCAGCTAGATAGTACTGAATAATGCCTGAAAGTGAGGTTCAGACTCCGAGTTACAAATCTATAACCTTTATTTGCAAAACAGAATATCAGAACTCGAAGGCATGATGGAAACAAAAGTCCCCCAAGTTTGATTCAGAAAGGCAGAACAAAAAAGTCTGCACAAAGAATCACATGGATAAGCCACATTTTCTGGAAGCAATCTATTCATGAGACAGTAGAGTAGAGAAGTGAAATTGTACTTCATGAAATCAGCCTCTTCCCACCCTTACTCCCACCTTCACTGTAAACTGTAAAACATAAAAATTAAGCAATTGCCTCGCTTATGAGGGAGACCTGTCGAGCTGGCTTTAGATTTCTGCACAGTAGCATCCGTTCCAAGACATTACAGCAACACACATAAAATGCTCATATAGAGAAAGTGTGACACAGGAACGTTCTACCTAGTCAAACTATTTTTGAAATATAAAGAGTTTGAAATATGCAAAAACTCAGGTAACATTGTTCCTATCAGCCTTGTGGTAGTTAGATTCGGGTGTCAACTTGGCCAGGTGGAGGTGCCTACTTACATTGCTGCGGATATGAGCCGATGGCATGTGAACCTCATCTGTTGCTGATTACATCTGCAGTCGGCTAGGAGGTGTGCTTGCTGCAATGAACGATGTTTGATTTAATTGGCTGGTGCTTAAGTGAGAGAGCTCAACGTACCACAGCCCAAGCAGCTCAGCATACCTCATCTCACACTCGCAGCTCAGCCCAGCCCAGGCCTTTGGAGATGCAGAAAGGAATCACCCTGGGGAAAGTTGCTGGAACGCAGAGGCCTGGAGAGAAGGCCAGCAGAGATGATCCTGTGCCTTCCCACATAAGAAAGAACCTCAGTTGAAAGTTAGCTGCCTTTCTTCTGAAGAACTATACATTAACTAAATAAATTCCCTTTTATTGAAAGACAGTCCGTCTCTGGTGTGTTGCATTCCGGCAGCTAGCATACTAGAACAAGCCCCTCTTAAGGAAACTACTAAAAGATGAACTTTAGGCAACAAAAAGTTGTGGAAACATCCACAAAAGGACTGCTTGTCAAATTGTATATTTAACTACTGAAATCCTTCCAGCATGCCTTCTGGAATTCATCCATCATCAACAAAATCCCCTCTATCCACCTCCTCTCCTCTGAACTTTTCGTCCATTCATTGCCTTGCTCTAGAAACCCAGCTCTCCCCGGGGGATGCTGCTTCTCCTGCAATCGTCTTCAGAAGTGGCTCTTTTTTCTCCCAGTCCTCATATACCTAGGTCAGGATGGGCTAAGGCACCCTATTGCTCATCATTGCCACTTTCGGACATTTCTCATAGCCATCCCTAAAGTTCCCCAGTTTAAAATCTCACGTTATCAAATTAAATCACCAAATAATTTTTATTTTTGCTGTCATCCATTGACACCTGTGTCATTCTCTCATGTTTCTCAATGACTTTAGCTCCTAGCTCCTCATCTTTCTCTCTCCTGGTGATTTCAATATATATGTTAGATGACCCTTGCAAAATGTTAGTCTCCACATTTTTGAATTGTTCAACTCAAATGTCCTTGTCCGCCCCCATGCCTCATTCACTCACCCATATGGCCACGCTTGAGAGCTATCATTATCAATAACTTCATAATCTTAATTTCATATTCTATTTCTAATCTTTCACCTCCTACCTTTCCAACTTCCTCCTTTTAGTACTTCAATTACAGCTATTCTTTGATCTCTGACCAGGGAAAAATTACATATACCAAGTTATTTATTGCTATCTCCTAATAGAAGAATATTGAAAACAAATCAAATGTCCATCTTTAAAAGACTGGATAAAAAGCTTTATTTAAGGAAGAGAGCAGCTATTTGAACCAGGAAACAGAGAACTGTATGGAGAGGTCTGTCTGACTGGAGCTGTCTCTTTCAGTCATGGAATGTATTCAGCCTGTCTGACTCAGCAAGGAATGAGCCCCAGAAATAAATACCCCAACCTCTCTCTTATCACTCTCTTGTTTTCTGCCATTGATGGCAATAGTCCAACCCAATGAGAACCCACAGGTCAAGAGAACCTCCTGGAACACAGCACAGGGTAAATATGGGTGAAGTGTGGTTCTGGAGAGACAAATGGGAGATAGCCAGCACAGAAGGATTGCTTTACTTTGCAGTGGTTGGGGAAAGAAAGAAAAACGGGACTTGAGCCAAGCCTTGGAGGATTTATACAGAGAATAATAAGAAATAGTCCAGGTTGGTGAACCGAACAAAGATTAGATGGTAGGAATGAGGAACATGTGGGTATGAGAGAGCGTGGCTACACAATTTGGTTGTTAAGTAGGAGGTAAAATTGAAAAGCTTGAAATACCATATTTCCTAGCTGTGGGCTGAGATGAACTCATACTGATGAGAATTGTGACAAGTGGTTTTATACCATATAAAATAAAGAAAGGAACATCATTTCAGAGAGACAGGAGTCCCAAGCATAGACTCCAAGAACAGGGAAGCTATAGGACTTTCCTGATTTAGAGAGTTACTGAAGCTGAGAGGTACAGTTTAAATTTATGAAATTGTCTTACTGCTAAAAATCACAAAATATATTTCATTATTAGAACAGCATGCCTAAAAAATAGATGTCACAATATGGTCACCTAGAATTATTGACTAATTCTCCAGGCTTAATGCAATAAACAATAAGTAAAGTGGCAAAAGATGTTTGCATTAAAAAGTATTCCATTGTATCATATAAAATAAAAACATAATATATTACTCTAATTCTAAATTAAGAGATCAGATTTTATTCTTTGGTCTTTTTTTTAAGATTCTGGAACTATTCTTTGGTTCATTCAACATTAATTACTAGTCAAGCACCTTTAGGGGCTGTTATATTTGTCTTTTCTATATGTTCTGATCAATTTTTAAAAATAACAACGTAGATTTGCTTTTTATTATACAGCAGGGCTAACAAACTGTTATTAAGCTTCTCTGAAAATAAATAAAGGGTACGAGAATACCCTATATTTTGGATCCTACAGTACTATAAAATCTACTCTTTGAAGAAGTCAGTTGGCCTTAAAAATAAAGTTATGGGTTTTACTAAAATCAGGAAAGTTTGCAGTTGTCATAGCTGTCCGTTTTAGAGTAATGGAAGCCATGTAACAGCGTGAGCCTCAGGGGCTTTGCAGTGTAGTAGACACTGGGGGGAAGAGCTGCCTAGAATGTTGAAAAAACAGATGGAGCCCCTGTGGCTCCCAATAAGGGGTCATCACATTCAAAACTGTCAAGGTGTCAAAACATTAGCAAGATAAAAGCAAAAGCAGTTTTCCCTCAAAACGCTTCTGTAAGCTATGGTGTGTTTTTGAAGTAATTTGAAAATTTCCCATACGGTGGTATTTTTCTTATCATGAACACTTCAAACCACTTACTGGGTAGTGTACTGTGCCACTTGTCTCCCCAAGTTCTCAGCCCTTGACCACTGCATGAGAGATGACATCTGCCTAGAAGGTAAGGCTCAGAAGCCTGGCCTGAGCAAGGTCAGAACCTAAAGAACTTCATATCTATTTATTCAAGACACTTACTAACTGATAATATGCCTCAAATAGAAAGGCTTTGGGGCATTGACATAGAAGTAGAAAAGCAAACGATGGTGTATAGATATGATCGAATATTGTGCTGCTACCAAAAGGAATGAAGTTATAAGACATGTAACATTGTGAATGAACCTGTGGGATATTTGGTGAGGCAAAATAAGCCATTAACAAAAGAGCAAATATTGTATGGTCTCATTGATTACTTCTAAGAAAATTCAGGCCTAGATTGTAAATTCTTATAACAGTCACACTTAGTCCGGAGCGGTAATTGTTATTTCTGGATTTTGAGAGGCTTTGTTATATACGTATAACCTGGTATTTAGAGATATAAACAAAGCTGAACAGGTTCAGATTAGGGTAATTCAGAATATAGGGGTAAGGAAGACATTGTCTATATTTTTTAACTTTACCTACTCTATGAGACCAAAGAAAGAAAAGTTTATTTTATCCAGAACCTAAATTTTCTGTAGCACATAATCTAACTCAACCTGTCTAGATCATTTAAACAACCCAAACACAGGGAACCTGAAAACGATTGAGGGCCTTTAATCCTTATAGCTTAATGTAATGCTTGGATACATAGCAGAATATATTAAGCAGATAAATAAAAAAGTAATGGCAAATTTCCTTGAGGGATGGGAGAAAAAAAAAGGAACCATCGAACTTTACCATTGGTGAAACTCCTGATATTGTGTCAAACATTAGGGACACCCAAATAAATCGGCCAAGCCCTTGATCTTGAGGCTTACTCTCGTGAAGCTTAATTTTGTAGCAGAGAAACTTAGCCTACCTATAGGTATGTGTGCTGTTTGAAAGTGTTACGTATCCCAGAAAAGCCATGTTTTAATCCTGATTCAATACTATAGATGGAAACCTTTGATCAGATTATCTCTACAAGATATGACACATCCAATTGTGGGTATGGCCTTTTAATTAGATGGAGATGAGACTCCACCCATTCCAAATGGGTCTTGGTTAGTTTAATGGAATCCTTTAAAAGAGGAAATATTTTGGAGAGTCAGAAATCACAGAAACGACAGAGCTGACAGAAACTTCAGAGTAGAGCTGACACAGATGCTGACCTTTGGAGAACACAGATGTTTGGAGAAGCTTGGAGCCCTGCAGATGTTGCCATGATATGTCAAGCAAGCCAGAACCTGGAGAGAGCCAAGGGAAGCCAAGAGATGAAAGAGGCCCCAGAGAAGCAAAGTGAGGAAGCCTCAGAGGAAGAAAGGCTGAAAGTAACGGAGCCCAGAGCAATCGACCAGAGTGTCTTCCCAGCTGACAGATCTGTTCCAGACCCATCGGCCTTTCTTGAGTGGAATGCCTTAATTTGGACACTTTCATGGGCTTATTAGAACTGTAACTTGTAACATTAAATTCCACTATTTAAAACCGTTCCAGTTCTGGTATATCACATTCCAGCAGCTTGCAAACTAACACAGTATGCCAAAGAGTTACTTCCAGAGGACCTCTTTGCTGCTCATATGTGGCCTCTGTCTCTGTAAGTCCAACTCTGTAAGTGAAATCATTGCCCTCCCCACTACATGAGAAATGACATCCAGGGGCGAAAGTCTCCCTGACAGCATGGGAGATGACTCCCAGGTATGACCCTGGTCCTGCCACCATGAAATCGACAATGCCATCCTGACCAAAACAGTGAAAAGAAGCATAACAAATAAGGTATCAGTGACTGAGAGAGTTCAAATAGAGTCTAGAGGCTACTCTGGGGGCCACTTTTACTCAAGCTTCAGTTAGACATTGCTAGCTATCATAGTTTACCAAATCCCAACCAAAACCATTCCTGCCAAATTTAAAGGACACCTAGGGTGTTATACAAGATTTTACAAAGGTTTCATGCACTAGGCTTACTTTCCAGAAACCTACAACCTCCTAGACCAGATAAGTCCTGAAACCTAGAGGGACCAGCCTCTCCAGAACATCAACTATTTCCACCCCCCATCCCATATTATCGATAACCCCTTCCAATATGAAAAAGTTAGAATGGACATAGCTCAAATACCCCTAAAGAGTAGGAGAAAGATAAAAAATGATGATAGAGTTATATAGAGAAGGTAGAGTTTAACAAAGGAGTTTGATTATTGAATCATTATATTGACATTTCTTTTAGTCTCCAGTGTCTTGGAGCAGCTAGTAGTAAAAACATAAAATTGTCGAATTGTGACACTTACCAAACTCTGAAATCTGTTCTACAACTAACTGTTGTGATGTGCTTTGAAAAATATGCTATTTTTTCACAAAAAAAGAAAAAAAGTCAATTGTGATGATATTGTGAACCATTGATTATACACTTTGGATGGTTACATGGTATGTGAATATATAATATATATCAGTAAAACTGCATTAAAATTTGAAAAAAAAAAGGTTTGAACACACACACACTTTGTTCACATCAGTAAGCAAAACCAGAAGGCTCCCTGTCACCATGGAGCTTCCATTCTAGTAGGGAGAAAGAGACAATAAACACAATAAAGATGCAAATTACAGAATATATTCAAAGGAAATAAATAATATAGATTAAAGAAGTATGAATAAAAAGAAAAAGCAGAACAGACTGGGGGAATCAGAAATACTGCAGGAAGGGTGGCTGGGGGGCATGGTATGCAATTTTAAGCAGGGTGGTCAGGCTCATTAGGAAGATATTTGAGATTACTGCTCACTTCTGGGCCAATGGCAGCTTAACAATGTGCGCATTTTATTTCATCCTCCAGAGCAACTACTAAATAACCAGCCACAGTACAGAACAGCTCCTGGGGACACGTCAGTGACTGAACACATAGTGTACCCCAATCTGGACTAGCTGGTCCGGCTGTGGGTCCCCCAGAACCGTAAGTTCCCCAAACCGCGGTGGCCGGCGCCCCTACCCCACAGGCTGCTTCCCAAGAGGGGAAAGGAAAGAGACTTTGCCAGCAGCAGGAGCTGAGCCCAACCAAACACCAATTGTGGAATTAATTAACAAATTCTGACTACTAAAAATAGACCCCCAGCTCAGGTGAACCTGGTCAAAGCGGAGGTTGCTCATTTTTGCCCTAGCACCAAGGGGGCAGGGCTGACAGAAAAAGGAAAAAAAAAAAGAAGGAAACAGAGGTTTTTGTGGCTGTGTTTCCACAAAGGCGTGACTGCCTTTGGATATAGTGGCAGGGCTCCTCAGGCTGCAACTGCCCCAGGTATAGGCAGAAACAAACTCGTATGAGGGCTTGTCTGGAGCCTATGCCTTCCCTAGGGGAGGGGTGAAGCCCAACTCAGGTGGAATCCCTCTCTCAAGGAATTACGATACCAGGGCTTGGTAATTTGAAGCCATTAAAACCAGCCTACAACCTTTCCTCTGTCTCCACCACACCCCTAGCCAAAATTAAAGGTACTGCATCATTTTATGCTGGTGGGACCTGCAAGCAGACAAGCACCACATACTGGGCAAGATAAGAAAAACAGAGTCCAGAGACTTCACAGGAAAGTCTTTCAACCTGCTGGGTCTCACCCTCAGGGAAAACCGACGCAGGTGACTCTTTCCTCCTGATAGGAGGCCAGTTTGGTCTGGGAAAATCCGGCTGTGGTCTATAATACCTAAGTAGACCCTCCTAAGTATGGGGGGGGGAAAAAGGCACCATACAAGCAGGGCAAGAAACAAGAAAACAAGAACTGAAAAATTCTCTTCTGTTAAACAAAACTTAAGCTAGAGGTCCAGATAAAGCTGAATTGAATGTCAAAGAACAGATAGACAACAAATTCATCCAGCAAGAAAACCCTAGGTAAAAGAAGTGCAAACAATCTCCAGAATAAACTAATTAAGGTAATTAAATGCCTAGACACCAGCAAAAAATAACAAATCACACTAGGAAAATTGAAGATATAGCCCAGTCAAAGGAACAAACCAACAATTCAAATGAGATACAGGTGCTGAAACATTTAATTCAGAATATACGAACAGACATGGAAAACCTCATCAAAAACCAAATCAATGAATTGAGGGAGGATATAAAGAAGGCAAGGAATGAACAAAAAGAAGAAATCAAAAGTCTGAAAAAACAAATCACAGGACTTATGGGAATGAAAGGCACGGTAGAAGAAATGAAAAAAACAATGGAAACCTACAATGGTAGATTTCGAGAGACAGAACATAGGATTTCTGAACTGGAGGATGGAACATCTGAAATCTGGCAAGAAAAAGAAAATATAGGGGGAAAAAATGGGAAAATATGAGCAGGGACTCAGGGAACTGAAAGACAATATGAAGTGCATGAATATATGTGTTGTGGGTGTCCCAGAAGGAGAAGAGAAGGGAAAAGGAGGAGAAAAACTAATGGAGGAAATTATCCCTGAAAATTTCCCAACTCTTATGAAAGACTTAACAGTATAGATCCAAGAAGTACAGCATACCCCAAAGAGAATAGATCCAAACAGACATACTCCAAGACATTTACTAATCAGAATGTCAGAGGTCAAACAGAAAGAGAGGATCTTGAAAGCAGCAAGAGAAAAGCAATCCATCATGCACAAGGGAAGCCCAATAAGACTATGCACAGATCTCTCAGCAGAAACCATGGAGGCAAGAAGACAGTGGGATGATATATTTAAATTATTAAAAGAGAAAAACTGCCAACCAAAATTTCTTTATCCAGCAAAATTGTCCTTCAAAAATGAGGGAGAAATTAAAACATTTTCAGACAAAAAAATCACTGAGAGGGGCCAGTTACCACGTTTTGGTTAAGCGTCCGTTCTTGCAAGATCATGAAAAAAGTCTTTTCTTCTCCACAATTGGGTGAGTGTTTTCAGGCTGAAATAGAACTGTTTGTGAACAGGCTTGACTCAGTGGAATCTGTTCTTCCTTATGAATATACAGTGTTTGATTTTTGTCAAGCGCCAGAAGGAAAACGCCCATCTGAAAATCTTGGTCAGGTACAATTGGCTTCTTTGCATTCTTTTGGTTTGTTACCAAAATATACAGTGTGGTGAAAGTTGACTGAAGAAAGCCCAGTGTGTCCAGTTAAAACAGAAATAAATTAAGTTCTTCATCAACAAAGACCTGTTTTCTGACTACCTTGAGTTTTATCAGACTTATTGGCCTAGTATTCCTTCAGAAACAACGTAATTCTAAATACACCTCTTCCCATACATCTATCTCCACAAAATGTGTTTTCACCACTAAAACATTTGTATTGTGATTTAATTATAATTTCTGTTGTTCTCAACAAAGAACACCACCTAAATATTATGTGCATTTGTAAATACAATAGCTATAAAGTTTTCAGTACTTCAAATGGCAGAATAGAGGAGGCCATAATAAACAATACTGATGAAATGCAGGACAGTTCACTGTAAATAGAATTTTCTAGGCTTGGTAGGTGAAAAGAATTTTTTTTTATCATGGTTAATTTGAAGGATGATTCCTATGATGCATTCATTGGATATGTGGCTTTAAAAAAAAATCTTGTATTGGTTATAACTGTTCATATCTTCTTACTTTCCTGTGCTGACTTCATTATTCCCATGATATTGGCCTTTTAAACTATGTGCCTCTGAATCTTTCAATTTATAAATTTGTTATCTTAATAAATATTGTAAAAACAAACAAACAAAAAAATCACTGAGAGAATTTGTGACCAAGAGACCAGCTCTTCAAGAAATACTAAAGGGAGCACTAGAGACAGATACGAAAAGACAGAAGAGAGAGGTGTGGAGAATAGTGTAGAAAGGAAGACTATGAGTAAAGGTAAAAAGAAGGAAAATTAGATATGACATATAAAATCCAGAAGGCAAAATAGTAGAAGAAAGTACTACCCATGCAGTAATAACACTAAATGTTAATGGATTAAACTCCCCCAATCAAAAGACATAGACTGGCAGAATGGATTAAAAAACAAGACCCATCTATATGCTGTCTCTACTCAAAGGACATGACAGCAAGGACACAATGGATATTTGCACACCAATGTTTATAGCAGCATTATTAACAATTACCAAGAGATGGAAACAGCCAAAATGTCCATCAATAGATGGGTGGCTAAACAAACTTTGGCATATACATACAATGGAATATTATACAGCTGTAAGACTGAATAAAGTTATGAAGTATGTAACAACATGGATGGACCTTAAGGACATTATGCTGAGTGTGATTAGCCAAAAACAAAAGGACAAATACTGTATGGTCTCACTGATATGAACTGACATTAGTGAATAAACTTGGAACATTTTGTTGGTAACAGAGACTATCAGGACATAGAAATAGGGTAAGATATTGGGCAACTGGAGCTGAAGGGATACAGATTGTGCAACAGGACTGAATATAAAAACTCAGAAATGGACAGCACAACACTACCTAACTGTAATACAATTATGTTAAAACACTGAATGAAGCTGAATGTGAGAATGATAGAGGGAGGAGGGCTGGGGGCATAAATGAAATCACAAAGAAAGATAGACGATAAAGATTGAGATGGTTAAATCTAGAAACGCCTAGAGTGTATAATGATAATGACTAAATGTACAAATTTAAAAATGTTTTTGCATGAGGAAGAACAAAGGAATGTCATTACTACAGGATGCTGAAAATAGATGGTAATTAATATTTTAAAATTTCAACTTATGTGTAAGACTAAATCAAAAAATGTTTATTTGGTACAAAATTTATATCTCCTAATATAACTTATGTAGATAGTTGGCTGAACAACATAAGTACATGGAAACTTGGATAGGACATCAGATTTTATTGGTTTGTCCAGAGTGACGCCCCGATGAATCCCAGAATGATTTGATCAGTGAGTGGAAAAGTATTTGCAAAGTCCCCTTCAGGGAATGGTGAGAACGGGGGAAAATTCAACCTCCCCAAGTTGAATTATTGATATTCTCACAAGCAGTGTGGACAACCAAAGCTATAGGCTGAGCCCCCAGTCTTGGGACTTGTTCACAGGAAACTTAACCCCACAAAGACTAGGTCAAGCCTACTTTAAATTAGGCCTAAGAGTCACCCCCAAGAGAACCTCTTTTGTTGCTCAGATGTGGCCTCTTTCTCCAGCCAACACAGCAAGCAGACTCACCACCCTCCCCCTGTCTACGTGGGACATGACTCCCAGGGGTGTGGACCTTCCTGGCAACGTGGAATAGAAATCCTAGAATGAGCTGAGACCCAGTATCAAGGGATTGAGAAAATCTTCTTGACAAGAAGGGGGAAGAGTGAAATGAGACAAAGTGTCAATGGCTGTGAGATTCCAAACAGAATTGAGAGGTTATCCTGGAGGTTATTCTTGCGCATTAAGTAGATAATCACCTTGTTATCCAAGATGTAATGGAGAGGCTGGAGGGAAATGCATGAAAATGTAGAGCTGTGTTCCAGTAGCCATGTTTCTTGATGATGATTGTATAATGATATAGCTTTCACAATGTGACTGTGTGATTGTGAAAACCTTGTGTCTGATGGTCCTTTTATCTACCTTGTCAACAGACGAGTAGAATATATGGAATAAAAATAAATAATAGGGGACACAAATGTTAAAATAAATTCAGTAAAAAAAAAGATATTTGAGCAAAGACTTGAAACAAGTGAGGAAGTCAAGCCCTCATAAATCTGTAGGAAGAGTGCTCAGGGCAGGAACAGTCATTGCCAAGGTCCTATGATGGGAACAGAATGGGCATGTTTGAGGAAAGAAAGGAGAGAGTGGCTGAAGGGAAGTCCATAGGTGGAGATACAGGAAATGAGACCAGAGAGGAAACAGGGAGCAAATCATGTAAGAACATGCAGGCCATTTAAGGTCTTAGGCTTTTACCATTGTGGGGCTTTAAGGGGAAGAGCACCTTGCCCTACCTTACCTTACCTTACCTACCTTACCTTTTGGCAAGATCGGTCTCCTTTTGTTAGAACAGCCTGGAGGGAGGAAATATAGAAGCAGTGAGACCTGTAGGGAAGCTGTTAGAGTAATTCTAGAGAAGATGTTGGTGAGGATGAGGAGTGGTGGAGACAGGGAGATAAGATGAGAGTGTGAGATGACAGAGATTCTGAGTATAAACTGAAGTTGGAGTCCACAGGATTTGTTGGAAGAATGGAACTGTGCTATGAGACAAGGAGAGGAGGTGAGGACAATGCCAATGTTCTGGCATTTGGGTAGAGAGGAATTTTCATGAACTGACATGGGAAAGGCTGCAGGTGGAATGTATTTCAGGGAAAAGGTCAAGAGTTCAGTTGTGAACACATGGGTTTGAGATGTGTCTGAGGCTGTCACATATGGGTCTGGAGTTTGGGTGAAACATCTTGGCTGGAAATAAAAATCTGGAAGTCACCAACATCTTGGCTGGAAATAGAAATCTGGAAGTCACCATCAAACATATGATTGCATATTCATTACATATGATTAAATATAAAAATAAGGCTATTTGTTAAATATAAAATTATATGGAGCAAAAACTGAAGTTTCTCCCTCACTCTCACTCTTTTACTTAAGTTCACTACTCTCCCTGGCAGTAACCACTTTTAAGGAACTATTCTTTTAAGAAACTAAAATGATGTTGAAATACTCAATCAACTATATTAGAAAGCCAAAACCAACTATTTTTTCTACATGCATTTACCACAGAAGTGGTGTTTTAGAGTTGTCCAAGTGTTTATGCCTAGAGTTTTCTTATTTGCCTATATCTCTCCTTTACCCAAACAGTAATGAGATATCCAGGAGAATTTCCTTCTGTCTTTTTGGTGGTGAAGTAACAGAATTTCACAGCTGTTTAGAATGAATATACTGGGATTTGCATGACTTTTCTTGTGAAATTAAACCAACTTTTATTTGGTTCTATGTTGCACTTTTTTTCCCTTAATGATCTGGAATGCATTTGAGCTAAGAGGTAAAATCCATTTAAAAACTGTCATTGATTATTCGGTAGAGGATACACTTCCAGCACTGTAGTAATAATTCTCTAGACTAAGCTTTCATCTCAAAAATAGAACAAAGTTTCATTAGAAAAAAAATAACCTTCAGAATTTGAACTAATGCATTTCTGTTTTGTTGAGATGGCAACTATTCTATGCAAGGAAAGTAAAGATGACTCCTCAAATATCCAGTCTCTTGTGAGTTTAAAGCATCAGCAGTAATTAAACTCAATGGTCCTTCCAGTGCTAGGAGATTGCTATTTCTTCCCTGAAATCAAAAAGAAAATATTAATTGAAGTTCCCCACCCAGCTTTGGTTTGATTTTTTTACAGAACTCTGTCACCCTCATGTACTGTATCAGAAAGCCCCGTGACATCCAGGTCAGTTAATTGCCATACAGTTACTGCATCCATCATGGCAGCCAGTAAATTGGAAAAACAAGAAGAGTAGGGCATATTCCCTGTTCTCAAGAAGTCTACAAGCCAACTGTGCCAATAAAAATATTACCTGTAGGAGAAAAGGTAACTGAGTGACTCTCAAATCAACTGAACCCTGCTATTCTGATCCGGAAAAAAATTGAGTTCTCATTTGAAAGTTTTATTCCATTAATTTTTCTTAAACCTTTGGCACTGACTACTGTCCTTTTTCTAGAGAGACCCAACACATAGCAAAATGAATACATGCCAGCAATAATTAACAGAAAAACTGAGGATCAGCTAATCATACTCAGTTCATTGCAGGATCAAATAAAACTTATCAGGAGTTGTTGCTTGCTGGGTTTGGAAATTTTGGAAAATTTTAAATGTAATTCATATAAATAAACAAGGAAAAACATATCGAAATATTGCAGTGCTCCACAGAAACTGTGTAACCTGAACAAATTTGGGGTATCTGGTCTGAAGCGTTTGTTTTTCACAAGGACAAAAGAAAAAGCACATCAGATTTCTTTTACCTTCTCCTCCTCTCCTTCCTCTCCTCCTGTCCCTCCTCCTTCTCTCCTCCCACTGGTGAGGTTCCCTCATGGCTCTCTCTTAACCATCCTTGTTCTCCACTCACCTCACTTCCCACCTCAGCTCATACTAGAACAACCATCGTAATCTTCAAACTGATTCCCTTCCTATACAGTCCCTGCTCACTCCAATCTGTCACACAAACCCTTCTCACAGACTCACCTTTCTGCAACGCCCATCAAAAGGTCAAAAACTTTTTATGATTCTCATTCCCCATTTATTAATGTCTAAAACTCTCGGATTCAGAATTGAATCCTCCAGAAACACAGCAATTTCTGGTCTGTGGTTAGTATATGAATGCAAAATTTTGCCCACATTGACTACGTTCAGCCAAGCACTTGAAAGAAATTTGGCAACAGATTTCTCACATCAAATAGAGTAAGTCGATTAAAAATTAATGTGAGGGGGTGGGCCACGGTGGCTCAGCAGGCAGAGTTCTCGCCTGCCATGCAGGAGACCCGAGTTCGGTTCCCAGTGCCTGCCCATGCAGAAAAAAAAAAATTAATATGAGGCTTTAAAAATAGCTGGTTCTCTTTTACAATGTGGAAGCAGCTACCTAAAGCTGTTGTTGTTGTTTCTGTCCCCTCAACGAACAAAGGATGATTTATCTCGAGGCCTGTATATGAATACCGGTATGAAATGAGCATTTGTTCTTTCTTACAAATTGTCCTGATGCAGGAGGTTTACTGGAATCAAAGACAAATGTGTTGATCAGGACTTGATGTTTGGCAACAAAAGAAAATCCTACTGCTACACTTATTTCATAGAGCCCTGAGTTTGTGTAAGGGTCCATTACATGGTTAGCTATTAATTACAGTTGAAATATTCTCTACAAAAGTCTGGAAAAGTGAACTTTATCCAAATGTTTAACACCCCTCTGAGATGGGATGATAGGATAGCACTTTGCTCTTTATATGTTGTTTTATTTCTATTTTTTAATAAGCTTATGCTACTTCTAGAATCTGGAAAAAAAACTTTCCATTTGTATACAAGAAACTAACGTTTCCTTCAAAAAGTCACATGAATAATAAACTTTACAATTTGTTGCTTGTTGGCTATTTCGAAACAAACTACAGTGACTTGTCTCCTCCAATGCATTAATTGGTGAATATTAGAAATTCACCAAATTCAAATTCAAATTTAGAAATAACCGCCAGATTCAGAAGTCAACAATAGGAGTTTATTCATGCAATCTAATAATTTTTTACTAACTTGCATTTTGAATTTTATCTCCGAGCGTTAATTAATCACTCCTCAAAACAGCTGGATAGAAGAAATGAACATAATTACCATGGCTTAAAAATGAGAGCAGCCAACACTGCACACAGTGCCCTCCAGGAAGGCAGGGGACCCAGTTGTGCACTCAGGTTCGCTGGGAATTGTGTCAAGTTGTAGAGCCACTGCCCATCCGATAGGAAAGAGAGGAGTGAGAATTTTTAAAAGTACCCCATTTCTACTTTATAAGCATTAAGGTTCAGATTTGAGCTTAATTCAGATAATATTGATTAGTCTTGCGAACACTTAATAAATGCAACAACAGGTCTCTCCATCACTTTTCATGGCAACCCAAAAACAAAATGTGGGATGGTGTGTGTGTGTGTGTGTGTGTGTGTGTGTGTATTTTTAATGTTCGCAGATTCCCTCAAATATATTAAAAGAAATTTAATAGTCACAGTAAGGTGATAATCAAACAACAAAAGTATTAAACATCCTTTATACACTCGGCTCTGTGCTGAAACTGTGAGCAGAAGTGGGGTAAGAAGATGCCTACAAGTCCGTATTTGCTCTACAATACTTGTAGTCTAATAAAGAAACCATGCAAATGTACATAAAACTTAAGAATACCTTAGAAAAACTTTCAAATGTACATATTCTCTATTTTAAAATAAGTATTTTTTTATAAATCTTTCTCCACAAAACATATGTCTTCTGAAATCATTTTCTTTAAGCTTAAGGTGCAATGCTTGATACACATGCTACATAAGAAGGTTGGATAGGTCCCAGGAATTGACCCTGAAATTATTTATTCCATTATTTAAAGACCATTGATCAACTCCCTCTTTTAAGAAAGAAAATATGTAGGCATAGTCAAAGTAAGAGAAAATATTTTCAATAATTTAAAAATTTTCCTAGCCATCCCTGTAAGGATGACAAATATGATGAATCTGTATGTCATTTTCCCACTACACCAAGCCATCACATGATACTTCTCTTCTAAAACACACACACACACAGACACATGCACACTCAAACACACAGACTTGTTGCTTTTAATAAAATAGCATTCTCACTACCTCTCAAATGAGTGAAAATCCTGTTTATATTCTTGTCTGCCCTGGTTTATGGCTTCACAAGAATTTATTCTTCATTTTAAGCACAAAAGGACTGTCCTAATTCCCTTTTTTTTAGCTGGTGGAGGCTCTTCGGAATTCTTTAGGGGAAAAATGTATCTTTCTTTCTTGATGCCGTGGTAGAGTCAAAATGAAAACCATGGGCTTAAATGGCCCAAGAGCCTTCACGTCACACCCGACTTCTCATTCAAATGGGTAATTTTGGATGGCAGGTGGAGTTATAATTATAGATTAGAAAAAAAACAACCGCAGCAGCTGTTGCTTCTGCTAGTTCCCGGTTATGGCTGTCATCAGTGGGCAAATTGGCATAAACAGGCCCCCGCAAGTGGAAAAACATTTAACCCCTGTACTTCTCACACCCTGGGGCCACTCAGTGAACACAGAACAGAAAGAAAATCTGACTGTGCATGACTGAAGGGTGAAACTGAGAGTGCAACACCGACCTGAAGGTACTTCTTTCAGGGAGAGTCTGAATTTTGAAGATTTTCTTCCCTGTCGGATACTCCAAACCACGTAAATAGGTCAGTGCACAAAGAGTAAACCTATGCATTTTAATTCTGACCTCTACTGTAGGTGAGTCTAGCTTTTAATTAGAGTTTAAGTAGAAGGGTGAACTAGTAAATGAAAGGAAAGTTATTTGAGGACTTTTGCTTAACAACAACAACAAAAAAAAAAACTATGCCCAGGAGAACAAATTATGAAATGGGATTAATTTATTATGCTCCTCTTTCAATTTTGGCTGAATTCAATTAGACAAATAGACAAGGAAGAGATGGAAAAATGAGACTGGTTTTATATGGCATGAGTCCCATCATTTCATAATGCCTCTTACGCCAAAAGGCCCTGGTTTCTTAATTAAAATCAGTAATGTCGAAGTCTATTTTGGGGATTCTAAGAAATACTATAAATGTAGCTCCAAAGTTTCATTTATTAGGGACAATGGGCACATTATAGGTGGACTGGTTTCCCAGCTCTGAATAAGGACAGAGCACTTTCTTGTTTGTGATAAAATGTGTCGTGTAGGCGATCTTATATCAGAAACCTGCCATAAATTTTAAATCTTGGGTTCAGTAGAATTCTACCTAAAGTATTATAAGACTCCTCCTGGGTCCTTTAGGAAACCAAGATTTCAAAGAAATCTCATTTCATCTGCACATCCTTCATGTTAGGGGGTAGTTGAACAGGATTTTCAAGCAAGTATTAGCTTGGCTCATCTATCTCAAAATGTGAGTGTCAAATGTCTCAATGAAAAGTGATGGGAATTCTGGAGCACTCACTGGAAACTAGGCTGGGGTCCATTTTTCATCCTACCCACATCTATGGAATGGACCAACGTAGAAAGAGTCCTAAATAATAATCTCAGATTGCTTGGTTCCAAACTGAAAGTGAGCCATCCTTAAACACTTTACATGAGATTTTTTTCATCAGGAAAGTACAACTTTCCTAATATCACCGTGGCTCACAGTTGGGCTACCTTTTGAAGTGCACAGACCTGAGCACTCAGGTTCCTCTAGAGAGACACCCACATCCAACTAAGACCACCAAAGGTGATTGACTAAATTCTCATTGATTAAATTCTCAAGAAGGGTTTTATTCTTTCTGACAATATCTTCTGATTTCTAAGAGAAATCGCAATTTCCCCCTTAGGAAATACAAGAATGAAATACCTCTTTACAATACTTTAGAAAATAGAGATCCAAACAATAATTTTGGCAGCTGCTTTTGAATTCATCAAATATAGCATATTAAGTACCCTAAATCTTCCACGGATTAAGAAAAGATATAATAGACAACATTACAACATCTTTTGCCTATCTCATTTATTCATTCAAGTATCTATTGAACTATGACTATATGGTCTAAAAATATTTTGCAATTAAGGCAAGTTTAGAATGTCTAATATTATTCCTCCCAGAGTCTTCTTTCTTCCCCTTTTCTGTGAAAAGATACAGCACTGAGACGAAGGTTCTATCCAACTTCCAAATCATACAAACCAAGGGATTCTCTGCCTGAGAAAGGCTAAGGGGATATGGCTGACCAGTTATTGGCTTGAGTTGCCTTTGACGTACAGATTTATGCTCTATCTTAAACATTACTTTTTACTCGTGTTTTGTCTTCTTGCTTTTCTAGAAAAAAACTATCCAAGATGACTGTCACTTACTCCAGTAAAGTAGCAAATGCGACTTTTTTTGGATTTCATAGGTTACTCCTCAAGTGGAGAGGCAGCATCTACAAGCTATTGTACAGGGAATTTATTGTTTTCGCTGTTCTGTACACAGCAATAAGTTTGGTATACAGGTACTTTCCTTTGCATGTCTCCTTAAATGACCATCACATATCATGGAAGAAAACAGCCTCAAAAATCGGAACTCTTTAGCTGCCACTGACTTTTGTATTACGTAAAGTCCTCTTTTTGCATGAACCTCTCTGGTGTCGTCTTCTCCTTGGGGCAGGGTATTTTAATCCACACCTAACCATTTATAGGATGTTAAATAGATGCTAACTATCTTGTTCAGGTGATCCTAATTCCAGCCTCACGTTAATTGGTCAGCATTGTGTCGTAGCCATGCTTCAAGAATGTTGCTACAGACACAAAATGGAAGATTTCTCCTTAGATCCTGACTACGTGATGGTTAAGTCCACGGTTGAATAATTATTTGTGCCTCTCTCAACCATGTTGCTCATAGTTTGGACTTATGATTTGACAGCTTGTAGGAACCACATTGTGAAATTAACCTACTTGTGAATGATGTATGTTAGGCAACACTCCTTTCTTTGTCCCGGAATGACAACTTCTTACTCGAGATAGTATCCATCAAACTTATCAGTACTTCAACTTAAAAAGAGACCCAAAGACTAATTTATTTTCTTTATAGCTCCCAAGTTAGGGGCATGTTATGTTCACAAAGGTGGGTGCTTATTCTTTATAACATCACGATCTGTGCCTGTTAGATTGACAAAAAAATTGAGCAAAATCATGTCTGAGAAATACTTTTATGACTAAAGATTATAGTCAATAAAATTTTATCAGTATTGCAAAAGGGAAGCTTTATTAGTTTTTTTTAATTAAAAATTGTTTGCATATATTTCTTCTCTGGAGGAAGCTAAAACTTGAAAAGGGAAAGCTAAAGATTTTTGAGGCTGCATTTCCACTTTTTTTCTGTACATCAGTGTGTATTTTTCTTCAGCCTACAGATTAACAAATTTGTATATCATTGTTCTCGCCTGCATTCTTCCTTGCAGCAACAGGACCCATTTGGAGGAAAAGGAGTATTGATTTATATGGCTGAATATCAATTTATCAAGAGGAAAATAGGCTGAATATTAATTTATCAGGAGAAAATATGCACAAAATTTGCAACACAACAAAACTACCACTCCAAATAAATGTATATATTGATATATATTTTGGCACAGTATTTTTTATAGGGAAATTCTCATTAAAAACCACTAATAATTTTCCAGAAGTCTTATGAAATATAATATTATTTGGACAGTTTATTTTGTATCATCTAAGTCTTCAGAATATGAAATGTTGGGAGACACAATGATATTTCAGGATAATTTTCTTATTAGTTTATTTTTACTAATGTGAATTTACTGCTGCTACTAGCTGCTTAGAATAGTATAGCTCTTAAAATAATTGCAATGTAGCCAGAAATTTTCTATAGGACTTCGTACTTTGCCCCCAATATCATACTTATACCTCACAAAATTGCTATGCACAATTTTTTTCTAAAGTCGAAACATTCGTAACAATAATCATTAGATTACCCTTCATTCTTTTAAAGTCCAACTATAAAACCTTGTTAAAATAGGTCTTGGACTCATATCTTGATGAAAAATGCACCAAGAACTATAGGCTGAATTTGTCAAGAAAGTAAAACATACCTGTTAAAAAATACAGACATAGTTTGATTCCCATCTTTACTAATGTCCCCAAATTTTAAAAAAAGTTGCTATGGACAAATATCATAAGGCAGAACCAGAATTCACTAATATAATTATATATTTTTCTATCTTTTAATGTACTTGACAAAATAATCTCAGCAGTACTTCCTAGCTATTAAAATTTCTGTATCTATTAGCTGAATATTTTTTCTTTGGTCAATTATTAGTAACAAGCATGCAATTATTGACTGGGTATGAGGCAATGTTAAGTGGTTAAGTTTTATATGTATCATATTGTTCAATCCTTATAACATCCCTGATGTTAGGTATTATTACTATCCCTATTTACAAATGAAAAAACTGAGTCTCAGAAATTTAAAATATGCTGTTTCCAAAATCTCTAAGTGACAGGTCTGAGGTTCAAACCTGAGTTTGTCTGACTCTAAATTCCATGCTTTTCACATGTAAGTCCTCTTTGACTATTTCTATTTGAGCATCAGAACCCATTCTAGTTGTAACTTGTTATCAGCATGACCCTGAGAGTCTGGTGCAAACAGTTGGTGCCTCTCTTGGCAGCTTTTTCTGAGTTCAGTAATGCTGACACCTCCTCCAAAGCTGGGGCAGGAACTCCAAGTGTACCCGCATCCCCCAAATACCTTCTTTTTCAGTACCAGCTCCCAGAAGTTCTTTATCTGCAATCTGATTGGTTGCTCAATCTGCTTCTTATATCAAAATTCTATGGCCCCAAATGGCCTCTGACACATTTTATAATGGATCTTTCCAAGGGCATCTTTCCTCTCTTGGAGAAGCTGCATCCATTGATTTACGCAAATTCATCAGGGTTCTTTCTATTTCTGTATTTTGGTCATTATTATTAATATGCCCTGAGACGTTTCTTCTGATTCTGAAGCTTCTTTCTAACACATAAATATCAGCAGTAGTCCAATTAAATGTGCTTATGTTTAACCATACCAGAAAATGGTAGGTTAAGGCAGATCTTTAAGTGTTCAGACAGCCACAAAATTTAATAATAAAAAATTTTCATTTCTAAATGTTAAATCTGCTTTATTTTATATTTAAAATAAATGTGGGCTTTTAATTAAACACTTACAATATCTCATGAAGTACAAAATATATAATCAAGAATATGTTAATGGGCGGGCCACGGTGGCTCAGCAGGTAAGAATGCTTGCCTTTCATGCCAGAGAACCCGTGTTCGATTCCTGGTGCCTGCCCATGTTAATAAAAAAAAAAAAAAAAAAAATGTGATAAGTAGCGTATTCAGAAGAAAGTAAGATCAAGATGTCAAATTCAAGTTAATTATTTAACAATTACTTAACAATAACTCTAACCCACTTAGCCAGGACATTCATTTTTTAAAAAGCATTTCTGACAAATTGAAAAATGGACTCTTTTATGACATATTGTGCTTCAAACCCATTGCATCAATCACATAAAAATTTAAATATATAAAATTTAAAAAATAAAATGGTTAATAAACCCCATTACCTAATAGCCAATAACATTCATGCACTAAAAACTTTAGTACTTGAAACGTCAAACACTTAAAAAAGCTTTTGAGACACATCAGCTCAGGTAAAAAGGAAAAAAAAAAGATTGCTCATTAAAAAAACAAAACTAAGATTATTTGTACTTAATTGTGTGCACTTAATGACACTTGCAAAGCAGGTGCAGAAGTATAATATCATAAAGGGCTGTGCATTTTATTTTTGCTCCAGATTCTTACTTACAGGAGCCCAAAAACGTTACTTTGAAAACTTATCAATTTACTGTGACAGATATGCTGAACAAATTCCAGTAACCTTTGTGCTTGGTAAGTATAGGTCACACGCAGGATGCAGCCACACAGCTGTCTCCGATAGGATGGCATCGATGACTGCATGGGAGTGTTTCCAAGTTGAGAGGCATGCCTGAAAAGCCACTGCTTGCAATAGAACAAGAATCACCCATAAGGTTTGCCTTCAGGGCTGCTTTCGCTAAATTAACACTAAACAAGTTTGAGGTTTGAGGTAATAATCTGCTATTGGATAAAATTAAGCTTTCTCTTCACTAACTCCATTTTTGCAGTCCATCTTTGAGCGCTAATACCCACTCACTGAGTGCCATGGCATTGACCGGCACAGATTACTTTTCTTTTCTTTTTTTTTCTGGAGGGCAAAATAATAAGGTATGAATCCAAAACAAAAAAACACAAAAACAGGTTAAGGCTAAAATTCTGCTAAGTGTCAGTGTCAACGACGCGTCTGCTGTAAAGCAACTGGTTTATAACTTCCTGTTGTTCTGCAGGGTTCTATGTTACTCTGGTAGTGAACCGATGGTGGAACCAGTTTGTGAATCTGCCCTGGCCGGACAGGCTGATGCTCCTTATTTCCAGCAGCGTTCACGGAAGCGACGAGTATGGGCGCCTGCTCAGAAGAACGCTGATGCGCTATGTCAATCTCACGTCCCTGCTCATCTTCCGCTCGGTGAGCACGGCCGTGTTCAAAAGGTTTCCAACAATGGACCACGTGGTGGAAGCAGGTATTGTGAGCGGCTTTTCCTCCCGTTGGCTCTTCTCAACTTAAATGAGGACCTTCAAACCCCTTTTAAACTTCCTTCTATCTATTCATTCATTCAAGAAACGTTTATTGATTACCTACTATGTGCCAGAAACAATCTTAAGAGGCAAAGATAAGATATGGCTCCTGACTTGAGGGGGTAGGAGAAGAAGCAGGAGACAATCACGTTGCCTTTGCGTAAATACAGTAATAATCAGGTTTATTTAAAATAATCTGTCATTGTGCCGTACATTTTTCTGGCACTTTGTAGTTGATTTACTTTCATTGATATTATTTCCTTTGGAACTAAAAAACAAAACAAAAAAGCCATGAAATATGTAAGAAATGGGTTCAGAGAACTTATGACCCGCCCTGGGTCACACAGCTAAGTGCAAGAACCAGACTTAATTCAGGCTCGGAACTCCTAAATTAATGCTTGTCCCACTCTCTAAATTGATTCTGGTAGGAACTAGCCATGTGGATTTTCACTTTAAAAAGCTGCATCCTTGTGGATCTGTTGTCTCTCCCGTTTCTCAAAGTAAATGCAGGCTTTCTGTCTGGGCTCCTGGATACAAAATCCTAAGAGCAAATTATGTACAGAGGGCAGTTCTCTTTGGTATATTAATATTTAGTAAAGAAGCTGTTAAACCAGCCTTCAATATGGTGAGGATTAAATGAGATAATGTTTGGCACGTGCTAAATAAATCTTAGTTATTGTGACTGAGTTGCTGTAAGAGGTCTGGTAATTTGGGGCAATGTACTAATAATGAATGTAAAGACCATAGAAAAACCATGAGATGATTCTGATTGATATTAAGTACAGTCTCAAATTATGGTGCTGTATCCAATCTCCCTTTTTGAAATGTTCTTGTAAATAGAATCCATTTTGTGAAGTATAGGGCTTTCTTCAGTTTTTTTGTTTGCTTATTTGCTTTTAGAGGCTTTTTTTCATTGGTTTTTCACTTTGTTTTGTTTTGCTCTCTGAATCAGACAATAAAGCTTAGTAATTAAAAGTACAGAGTAAGGGTTAGAATTCTTACTCCACCGTTTGCTGGCCATATGCCTCAGTTTCCTCATCTGTAGCATGGGCTTATAAGGCTGTTGTGATCATATAGGCTGGTTGTGAGGATTAAATGAATTAATGTTGCAAAATGTTTAGAGCAAAGTCTGACACCTGTTAGTGTTAGGTGAGTTCTTGCTATTCTTAAGGAAATCATCTAGTATAACATAGTTCTTTAGACACTTTAAAGACTCATTGTTGATATGACAGACCGGGTCTTCTCCATCTACTTTGACCTGGAGGTTTTGGAAGTCAAGGTGGAAATCAGGAAGAAGGAATGTTGGTGATATAATTAGAGATTGTCTTATTGGGTGGCTTAAAATAACAAATGTTTGTTGTCTCACAGTTCTGAATGTTAGAAGTCTCAAATCAACGTGGCAGTAGGGCTGTGCTCCCTCAGAAACCTGTAGAGAAGACTGTTCCATGACTTTCTCCTGGCTCCAGGCAGTGGCCAACAATCTTTGGCATTCCAGTCTCTGCTTCCACCACCACATGGCCAAGTTCTCTGTTTGTCTGTCTCTTCTCCCCTTCTTATGAGGACACCAGTCATGCTGGGTTAAGGTTCCACACAATTCCAGTATGACCTCATTTTAACTTGCCCAATTCCATCTGTAATGACCCTATTTCACATCCTGAGGTCCTGAGGATTAGGACTGCAACATGTCTTTTAAGGAGACACAATTCAGCCCACCATTCAACCTGAAGTATAACGTGAGGAGTGATGAGGTGTTGGCTAAAGATTCAGGTGGAAGGAAATGAATGGCCTGCCAATTCACAGATGTACAATGATGTAAAACTGGGGGGAATTTTTAAAAGTCAACTGCCAGCTCCCTTCCAAATTTGAAGGTTGAATACTACTTCAGAATAACCAAGTTATTATAAATGCTACTTCTTAATTTTCTTATCCTAATGTCTAAAGAATCAAGTACAATAAGAATTACCATCTCTGTGGGCTAGTGTCATTGGAAATAAACAAGAAAGGTTTGGCCCATTCCAAATTGGGAATGAGAGCTAGTTTACTTGGATGAAGAAAGGTGCTATTTCTCTAGTCTTGACGCATCCTTGGAATGAAAGGAGTACATTCTGATAGGAATTGGACTCCAGGCCTGATTCTCAAAGCAAATTTCAACCTCTTAGCGTCACCTTCATATTAAAAGCACAGCAGGAGCAAGCCAGGTTGGCTGACAATGGAGAAACCTTCATGCCCTCTGGTCAAGCATGAGCTCAAAGAGGACCGAGTTATGCTCAGGTCTCCAGGGCAAATAGGTATGGTGCGGCAATTAGGAGAATGACGTGATTTTGTTTCCATTAGATATATATATATTTTTTAAATTTATTTTATTTTATTTTTTTAAATACCAAAAAACACCAAACAAATGCAAACATTCGTATTTTGATCATTCCGTTCTACATACATAGTCAGTAACTCACAATATCATCATATAGTTGCATATTCATCATCATTATCATTTCTTGGAACATTTGCATCTATTCAGACAAATAAAACAAAAACAGAAAAAATATATATACATACCAGACCCCTTACCCCTCCCTTTCATTGATCACTAGCATTTCAAACTAAATTTATTCTAACATTTGTTCCCCCATTATTTATTTTTATTCCATATGTTCTATTCGTCTGTTGACAAGGTAGATAAAAGGAGCATCAGATGCAAGGTTTTCACAATCACAGTCACATTGTGAAAGCTATGTTTCCATTAGATATATTTTTTATGATACCAAGTTTTTCATGGTACATAGCTCCTTGGGAAATTTGTGCAAATGTATCTCATCTGCCTGTATCTAGCCTTTTCCCTTTCCAAAGCATTAGCTGCACTCCAACCACCATTCTAAGGGAATCTTAAATCAGTCATTCACTCCTTGGTGTTCATTTAAGCTTCTATCTTAAGGTGTGATTCATAAACCCAGAGAACATCTACATTTTGAATAACTTAAGTTGTTTATTTAAAATTCAGATTCCTGGGCCCCACCTCAGACAGACTGACACAGAAGCTTCATTTAAACAGGCTCTTAATGTTGTTAGGTTTTTTGTGGGGTTTTTATAAACTGAAGTTTGAGAAATACTGATATGACTCTTTTCTGGGGTGCTTACTTTTGAAACCCCTTTTATTCACTTCTGGGGCAAAAGGCTCTGGCAACCATCAAGTAATTCATTAAAAATGACAAAATAGCAGCAACCAAGAAAGGGAACAGGTTCAACGTTACAGCCATATTAGAAACTTCAGAATTACAAAGAAGGACTTCAGGACAGTAGTCGAAAAAGAGGACACTGTCTAGGCGATATAAATTGGAGCTGCTTGGACATAACAAGCATTGTTTTGACTGAAATTTGTTTGTTTACTTCTTTGGAGTGGCTGGAGGAGGGAGAGAAGTTGGAGATATGAGGATACTAAAGCTGCCCTTTGGGGCCACCACTGATTATTGTGGTGAAAAGGTCCCTTTTGCTCTCTTTCATTTCACTGTGTTTTCTAGAAAGGCAATAAAAGGGAGAGTAGACCAGCTTGTGCCTGCAAGAATATGTTTGTCCCGCACCAAGCAAAGGTTATAAGCCCCTACCCTCTAAGCTGGGAGAGGGGCTTCAGAAGCCTGGTCCCTCCTAGCTGCCCCACATGTAGACACCTCTGTGTCTTTGGAAGCGGAGTGCTGACTCGCCGAAATTCCTGCTGCTTTTCCCAGCAGAGGGCTGACTGCCCCAGAGATTCTGCACGTGGGGACAGTTTCCAAGCTCTCCCACTGAGCACATGCCTCCGCCACTCCCTGTCTGTCCTATGCCTGTGCCAAGGTTTCTGGGAAGAACAGGAAGTTCAGGGAGGACAGAAAATGTTTGGCAGATCTCTAGAGCCCAGAGCCAGGTCACCTGCTCTGCCCGAGGGCAAGGCACCTGGCGGGTAAAGCACAGGGGGGCCCTCAAGGCATCCGTGAAAAGGAAGGGGGGAATGCTGAGGGCATAATAAAATTTCTTATCAGTTGACTGTCCTATACAAAACCACCTGTAAGGAAAAGTACTTGTTGTCAAATTTCCATGGGTGTTAGAAGTTAAGATCAACATTGCTAAAAACACAGACTCCAGGGTACCACCTCCAGAGAGTTTATTGAGTATGTTTGGGACAGGGTCCAGGAATCAGGTTGTTTAATAAGCTCCTGGAGACCCTGAGGCAGGTGGTGCCTGAGAAACAATGGACTTTGAGGTAATGGGAGTTTCCCTCCAATTTCTTCTCCTTCTTGCTTCAGGGAGGGCCGTTGCCTATGTAAGGCCAGAAGGAGATGGTTGAGGGGGTGGAGAGAACTAAGACCTGTATCTCCTTCTGAAGTATAGGGCAGTCACTTAATTGGGACTGGATGAACCAAGTCAATCACCTGTCAGTCCCTAGACTGTCCTTGCTTTTAAATTGGGCAGTCAAGTTTCATTATTCTTAGAAATGAAAGGACCAAAATGCACGCTTGATGTTATGGGCTATAATATGTCAACCTTAAATTTCTCAAATTGAAAGAATAGTTTTGTATTCTGCTCACATGACCATGGAATTATAGCAACCAATTGAATTCAAAATAATATCAGTTATGCTAAAAATTTCCTGAACTGCTCTGTTTATCAAACAGTTATTTACCCAGGAGGCTGCAAAATAGTTTCTGTTGTTTTGCTTGTTGGCTGCAAACCTGCCCTGGAAAATCCCAGCCATTCCTGGAAGATATCAGTCGTTCCAAGCCAAGCCAGGTGCACAATTCCAGATCTTTACCAATTCAAGTGACTGCCTTCCTTGTGGGCTTATATTATGGTATCTGATTGAACCAATACATTTTGTCCAGTTGTTATGAATTGAATTGTGTCTCCCCAAAAGATGTGTTCAAATCTTAATGCCCAATTCCATGAATGGGAACTTATTTGGAAATAGTCTTTGAAGATGTGATTAGTTAAAATGAGGCCAAACTGAATCAGAGCAGGCCCTAACCCAATATGCCGAGTATCCTTCTACAAAGGGGAGAGGAGACAGCAGACAAGCATCTGGGAGATGGCCATGTGAAGATGGAGGAGGCAGTGTGGTGCACCCACAGCCAGGGAATGCCAAAGAGTACCAGCAAACATCAGAAACTAGAAAAGGGAAGGAAGGATTCTCCCCTACAGACTTCAGATAGAGCAAAGCCCTGTTGACACCTTGATTTTGGACTTCTAGTTTCCAGAACTTTGAGACAATAAATTCCTGTTGTTTAAAGTCATCCTGTTTTTGGCATTTTGTTGCTGCAGCCCTAGGAAATTAAGACACTAATGTTCCACAGTGATCTGGTAGAGAAGACCCTTCTCTTCAAAATCACTCACCAAAGACACAAAGAATAGGTAACAAGAAATTACATGCATTCCTCTAAAAGAGACATTCTCAAAGCTGATGCTAAATCTGTCATGCACTTGCTCACTCAACAGAAATTCATTGAGTGTGAATATATACCAGGCGCAGTGCTGAGTGTTGAGAGTACAGCCAGCTGTAAGCGTGAATGGATGTGATCCCCATCCTCAAAGAGCAGTAAAAATTATTGCAAATCTTTTCTTATAATTAATCTCTTTTCAGAGGCAAACACAAATATATTTGTAGCTCAACTTCACATTTCTACATTGTATTTTTTTCCTCTGTAAACTAGATATCTTCCTTCTCTGCTTGGCAGCCCATGAGTAGCTGAAAGATGGTAAAATTTGAGGAAAGTGCACCCTTTATTTTTCTCAAAGCCTGGAATCCTAACATGAAGTTTTTTTTAGCATCTTCTATGACTATAAAGTCTGATGAGACCCTTCAGAATTTTTAGTGGCACTTATGATTAATGGTCATCAATACAACCAAGAGAACCCCCAATTGTTGAGTGGTACATGAGATAAAAGTTCTGACTTTACATGCATAGGCTGGAAGGCAAGTCCCACTCAAGTTTCCTGACATATTTAGTTAATTTAATCCATGGTCTTCTCTCACTAAGTAAAATCAAATGAATTTTGTACAGCACTGCCTTTCTCCCTGATGGTCTTCTATTGAAGTTTTTCCTTACTCATTCCATGGCTCTGGGGTTCATGATCCAGGAGAAATGATCAAGGGAATGGTGGTGTTCGCGGTTGTGCCAGTATTTTCTCTGTTGGCTGAACTTTAGTGGCTGAGTCATTTGCCCCCCTAGTCTCACATGATGAGCCCAGAACAGATAGAATTTCATCCTGTGAGTGAAACTTGACTCACCTATGTATGCTTCTCTACATAGGAAATAAAGTATACAGCGGAACTCAGCCTCTTTAAATTAATGACACAAATGGCAGCCTCAGTAGGACAATGCTTGAAAGTTCCCCTCAGTTCTGTTTTAGGAGTTAAATCAAGGCTAACCCAGTCAGTGTTTTTTAAGGTATGATTGTGGGCCACATTGACTAAATTATCAATGATGCTTATTTAAGTTGCAGATTCCCAGGCAGCCAGTAGAATGAAATCTCTGGGGCAGAGACCCCAGAACGCACATTTTAAACAAGCTCCCCAGAAGTACAGCTGGATGTTTGACCCTGGCCAAGAATGCTGAAATGGCCAGATTGCTGTGTGATTCTGTGCCCTAGGAATTGTGGGGAGTCTTTTTGAAATACTGATGTCTGATTCCCACTCCCAGATATTAGGCTTTGATAGTTATCAGGTGCAACTTGGGTATGGGGCGTTTTAAAGTTTTCCCAGATGATTCTAATATGTAGCAAAGTGTGAGAGCCACTGCACTGGGGCTCATGCATTGACTCCTCCAACTTCATCTGTAAATTGCCTGAGACCTCTTCACCCAGGGCAGTTGAAGCTAGGGGCCACTCAGGCAGGCCAGTAGCTAAGAGAGCTGATTTTGCATATGTTAGTTCTTATGTGTCATTGTGTAGAAAGCAGTGAATTACCAAATTGGGTATCATTTAGGAATGAGATTATGGCTGTTAAATAAAACAGATATTTTATTCATCTCAGGAATATAAAGGAGTCCCTTCGTCGCTATTCAGCACTACTATCCCAGATGCTGATTTTACTCAACAGTATCCTATTCTCGGCTTTTCAAAATGTGGATAATAGCTCATTAGTGGGCATTTAATGGCATTCAACCAGCATTTTTTAATAGAACAGGGTAGGAGAGAATCGAATCGAATAGAAAATATCATTCATTCTTAGAACAGAACATATCAGAGAGCATATCATGTAGAAGGACCAATACTTGTGTTAAATTTTAGTTTCAGTAGAGGGTATATGTGAGTAAGTGAGTGAATGTGTCTGTGTGTGAGTGTGTGGTAGACCACAATGTGCAACATATTTCTTGTTGTGGTTTATGATAAAAAATGTTTGACATACTGCCTGTACGATGCTTTCATAACATGTTACCATTGATCCCTTAATTTCATTTTGCCTCTCCTTGGTTTTCCCCATTGATGAATCTCTTCTATTGAATTTGAAGGACAGCTATAGCTGAAGTTGGTAGCTTTAATCCATTCATTTGGGAAATACAGAGATGAAAATGAGCCAGGAACATTGCAATCTTCCTGAAAAATCTAAACCCTCTGAGAAGGGCTCAGAATCTCAAGGCACCACTTTCTCTTTCAGAAAGAACTGACAACAAGCCTGTTTTGCCTCCAAGTTTTGAGATGCAAGGATTTTAGTTCTTCTGCCAGTAGATCCCCCACTTACATGCTCTGCTTTAATGGCAAAAGACATCTGCCTCAGTGTACTGAGGAAAAATAGATCAACTATAGAGCAGGCAAAATCTGCAATGACAAGAATATTGTTTATCAGGACTTAGTCCTTTGATTTGATCAACAGGCTTGAGTGCAATAAAATTTTGCCTTCATGTAGCAGATCCTATTCCATGAACCCACAACCCAAGTTGCAAGTAAATACAAATAAATATATATATATATATACACACACATACCTAAATATATTTTTTACTCCGATTAGAAATATTAGGGAGGTTCTTTGAGATAAGCACTATGAAAATTACTCAATAGAGCAGAGCCAACCGGAAGAAAAATAGATAGCAAGAGAAACTCCTGCAATAGCAGGATGAAAGGGCAGTGCCAGGTGTGTGGGTAGGGTCTGAGGGAGCATGGCATAGAGACAGACAAGGGAGGGAGACAGTGATGGGAGGACCAGCCAACTGATACCACCGCCAAACTAACAAAGCAATACCTGTGGTTAATGCAGTCTAAGAGATGAGGATAATGACCATATTCTGAGAAAGAACAGTGGTCTTTAGTTAAAATGGCCTGAAGTACTGATAAAGATAACATCCCATTTAATAACAAATGCTCTGTAAGTTATTTGACCAACAATCTAGAAATTTTATTTCAATTGTTCTGTTCTTGATTTCCAAATGTGTGTTTACTTTGGATAAGATGTGACCTTATAGAAAAATAACAAAAATTGTTCCTGCTGTACCCTCTTTGAGGACACATGAATGTCTGATCCATCATCTTTCACAGCACCCAGCAAAGTAGTCAATAAATTCGAGTTGGAAACTAAAAGTCACCAGCTTTTCTCACTCTACATGTCCCCTTTCAATCAGTGGCCATGCTCCATGAAGCAGAAGAGAACTTAACTCTTGCTGTAGTGTTTGCATTAATTAAACCATTATTCTGCGTATTTGCTTTCTGTTTAGAAGCCAAGAAAGGACTTGCTAGCACAATTTGATCTATATTCCTGAATGAAAAATAACCAGAGATACAGTTTTTTTTTTTTTTTTGGTCAAATGACAGAGATTGTAACGAGGATATAAGTGAGGTCATTTTTTAAAATTGCACTATAAATCCCAAAAATATAACAACTAGAAAATTGATATTACTTATGAGAGAAGAGGCTTCCAATTAAAGACAGCTGTAGCAAACCTTTAAGCATAAAGCCGAGACTGTCAAGTTAACTAACTTCTGATAATAAGATTTAATCATATTCTGCAAATCTTAAAAAAAAAGAGCAGATGTGGATCATGCAACAACTTTGAGATTGCACTAAGAAACAAGAAGGGAAATAGTAGACTCAGTTTTATTTTTCCCTAGAGAAGAACTCAATTCTCCAGGCATGGGCAGAACCCTTCTGAGGTAGTACAAAAAATCTAAGTATTATCTTCTCAAACCAGTCTTCCGTGGCTAAATATTGGCTTAGCATTTATAACTGTTTATTTCAAGTCTTAAACAAATGGTCTTCATTCAGTAGGGCAGCAATATTCAAACATTGCTGTATGTCAAATTTTCCTACAGTTGTGAATATGCAACTGCCTGGACCCAATTCCATTAAATCACCCAGGAAGATTTAAAAGGATCCTGACCTCATCCTAGACCAATTGACTCACTCTCTGGGGATAAGGCCCAGTATTTTCCAAAGGTCCCCACAGGAGAGTCTAAAGACCAAGGCCGAGAACTCCTACCCTATTGAGTCTAACTTAATTGGCCAGAGTGGGACTCCAGCTCTCTCCATGTTTAACAGGTATGACAGGTGATTCAGATATCTGTGGTCCATGGACCTTATTCCCAAAAACACTGTCCTAGGTCATGTCAAAGATTTAGGTCACTCCAAAGCTCTTTGAGTCCATGAGTCTCAAGGTGGACACATCCCACTTGTGTTTTGACATCGTTTCTGTTATAACAATGCTCTTAAATAAAACTTGGTGTCTTAGCCTGACAGGCTGCTGTAATAAATACCACAAAACAGGTTGACTTAAGCAACAGGAATTCATTGGCCCCCTGGAAGACTAGAAGTCCAAAATCCAGGTGCTGGAAGGCTTGCTTTCTCTTCAAAGTCTGCAGTGTTTTAGTGCTGGCTTGCCACACAAGCTTTGGGGTTCCTTGCAGCTCTGCCTCCCGTCATGGCAATCTTTCTCTCTCCTTGTGTTGCTCTTTTGGTTTCCACTAGCCTCTGGCTTATTCCTATGTGGTCTTCTCTGATCTCTGGCTTCTGGTTTCTTCTCTGTACAAGGCCCAAGTAAGACACAAAGCACGCACAGGCCTAAAGTAAGGTGGTGAAGGCTCACCCCGATTCAGCTGGCCACACCTTAACTATGCAAAAAATCTTCAAAATGTCCTATTTATGAAGAAGCTCACACCCACGGGAAAGCAGATTAAAACTAAGAATATCTTTTGTTGGGTACATAATTCAACCTACAACACTCAGACTACATAGCAAGGAGAGATTACTTTACACAGAATACTCAGATTTGTAAACTGATTGGATATATATATTAGCTAAAAGGTGTTACATTAAGTCAAAAGTTGATTTTCATATGAATGTCATCAGAATTTCAGGAGCAAATATTTGTATTTCTGAGACAGAAGTAATTCCAAATTAATAGCTAACAAAAATCAGTTTTAGAAATAAGAATTTCTAAATTTCTTCTAATTCAGAATGCATAATTAATATTAATCATTTAAAAGTCCACTTTAAAAGATCGAGGATAGACCTCTTGCCTCTCACCTCTTTCCTTCCGAGAGTGCCTGAATGCCTTCTTCCACGTGTACTTAAATTTTCTACCTGCTTACTCAAAAGAAAAGAAAAGATCAAGGATGGTCTTGGCAGCATTATTTGTAATAGCAAAAACTTAAAAACAACTTAAATGTTTGTCAAAAGAGGTTGCTAAATGAAATATGATATGCAATTGACTAGTATTCAGCCATAAAAAAGAATGCAGCTCCTTTGTATATATCAATAGAAAAAGATCCCCAAGATATAATTGAAAAAAGATGCAAATGGCAGATACGTATGTAGTTCAAAGCCATTTATGTTTTCTTTAAACTGTGTCTATATGGAAATCCATGGGATTTATCTGGAAAGATGCACAATAAACTGGTCATAGTAATTTCCTCCAGGGATAAACACTATATTGGGGAAAATGAGCTGTACTTTGCCTGTTAATATTCCTTTGATGCTTTTGGATTTTTATACTATTTAAATGACTGATTCCAACTTTTGAAAACTAAAAGGTGAAGAGTTAACTGTAAGCTGTTAAAATGTTTGTTTTTCTGGATAAACCCTGTTACATAGTAGATAGTCAATAAATGTCTATTAAGTAGACCTGTTATCTTATTCTTTTTCTCCTCTTTGACAAATCTCCTCTTTCATTGGTGGGTGCAGGGGTGAGGGATGGTCCAAGTTTAACATAATATGTTATGCCTTAGCCCTATTGAGTACTAAGTATGTGCTAAGCATTGTGCTAACCTCTTGATATATGTTCATCATCTCAGGTAATTCCACCACATCGCTGTGAAATAGGTCTTTTCATTTCTCTTTTATACTGATGAGAAAACTGAGGGTCAGGTAGTGACAAGCATACATCCTGCACATTTAATACACATGCATATTACGTTAAAGAAGCATATTTAAAGCATATGCAAAATGCTGGGAGACTATGAAAACATTTATGCTCTTTGTCCCTCCAAAGAGTCTTGATAGGGGAAACATTTATAAACAATATTACTATAATATAAGCCAAGAGATAATACCACAATGGGAGCTTAAGAGGGAGAAATCTCAGGGGAAAGAGAGGAATCGAGAAAGCCTTCAGAGAAGAGAAACTGCTTCAGTAGGACTTAAAAGAGAAATCAGGACGAAAAGTCCTGTGACTCCCGTGTTCAGCGTTATGGGAAGCACTTTATAAACATATTTTATCCTTTTAATCCTAACAATTCTAAATACTATTGTTCCCAATTTTAGATGAGTAAACCAAAACCTAGGGAGAAAAAAAAACTTCGCCAACTTTTCTAGTCCACATTAAATGTCTCCTTATTTCTTACTGGCCCTCTCTGCCGGGGATTGCCAATTTGCATTTTCACACATGACTACGCATTGCCTTATGCATTGACAGATAACTTATCTCTAATACAAGTATAAACTAGTCAAGACAGGAACCTCTATTATATATTTCTTCAGTATCCCCCCCCCCCATTATTTGTTCACATGGTATGCACTAAATGCATTAGTAATGTATTCGTGCTAAACTAAGTCTGTATAATTTCATTATTTTTCTTTTATGCAAAGGTTTCATGACAGCAGATGAAAGAAAATTATTTGACCGCCTCAAATCCCCTCATCTGAAATATTGGGTTCCATTCATATGGTTCGGAAATCTCGCAGCCAAAGCCCGGAATGAAGGTAGAATCAGAGACAGTGTTGATCTGCAATCATTGATGACTGTAAGTGCCTCATAAACCATCAGGAAAAGATGCTAGTTAGAGACCAAGAGGGACCTGCATAGAACAGATGAGACTAGGAGTCTGCTTCTTTCAGCCCTTGTTCCAAAATGACCTGAAAGATGGAGCTGGTCTCAGAATCCCCCACTTTGCAGGACAGAGATGGCTCACAAGGTTTAACTCTGATCGGTTGGCAGCAGTTGCTCGGCAACCCTGTTTTAAACAGAACTGTGCTTTGTAATAAGCTCTGTAGGAAAGTGCTCTTCAATTAACTTGCAGTATCTGCCAAGGGCTAAGAAGGATATGACCTATGTGCTGTGTATTTGCCATCCCTTGCTCCAGGATCCTAGTAAAAGCTGGAATAAAACTAGGCCTCCCCAGTCATTTTCCCTAATTCAAGAATATTCCGAGGTCAATCCAGCTTTTCAGATACTCCAGCAAATGCAGATATTTTCCCTAAAAGGAATAACCCTGGACTCATCTGAGAACCAAATTGGTCTTCAAGCATTTATGTGAGGTCCAGATATATTTCTGCCGTCACAGCTTTCTTCCTGGATTAGCCAAAAGGAATGAATGATTTTAAAATAGCTCCCAAAGTAACATGAACTATATTCTCCCCAGTCTTAGATAGTAACTGTTCAATAAGGGGGGAAATCAATGAACCCAATACTCCCTCCTTCAAACAGAGATAGATTTCCTGTCAATAAAAGCATTCTAAAGTTCCATTTGTAGGGGAAAAGTTTTATGATATAAACCTTTTTTTCTAAGGTCTATTTAAGCATATTTAAAAAAGAGAGAAATATAATTTGCTCTCCACATTATTTACTAAAATGCCTAGAAATGACTTATTTAAAATATTAACCACTGCCTTTCCATCACCTCTTTGAACCAATATATACGTCAGAAACTGCGGAGATAGCAGGACATATTTCTATAAAGTCCTGACATATTTTAATATTTTTAAAATATGTCCAAATGTATTCATCCTTTTGAACATCGTTCAATAATGTTCATTGCTTGTCATATTCAGATTGTTCATCTTGGAATCGTCTTCAGAACCAATTTACCCACCTTACAGTCAGCACAACCATTTTACAGGCATATCCATAAAAGACAGGCCCACGTTCTGAATTGCAGTAAATCTCTATTACCACACCCATCCTTTTATTAAATCGTGCTTTATCTGTTTCTGGACTAGGAAATGAACCGGTATCGTTCTTGGTGCAGCCTCTTATTCGGTTATGACTGGGTTGGGATTCCGCTGGTTTACACCCAGGTATCAAATACTTTGCACCTGATTTTTGATTTCCACTTGCCCACCTTGACTCTCCAGCTTGCAGTGGGCAGCCAGCCTTGTGTTCTCACTCCGGTTCCTCTGTCTTCCAGGTGGTCACTCTCGCCGTCTACACCTTCTTCTTTGCGTGTCTCATTGGACGCCAGTTTTTGGACCCCACCAGAGGCTACGCAGGGCATGACTTAGATCTTTACATTCCAATCTTTACTCTCCTACAGTTCTTCTTCTATGCAGGATGGCTCAAGGTAGCCAGCAGTTTCGGTGCCTAAGACCCGCTCTGTCATCTGTCCCGTTCCCTATCTCCCCATGCTCCTCCTTTACTGAGTCTCTAGCAAATCATTCAGAAGTGAGTCAAATGTGGCTCTAACGTGTAATAGCTCAGGCATTAAGATGACAGGGATGTAGTAAGTACCGTATCGCCACAATCGGAGTAGCTCTTTAATGCGAAGAGATTACAAGGATACACTTTTGTGGCTTATTGATTTTTTTAAAGCATTTGTGAGCTCCCATTAGGATTACAACAATGTAATTAAAGCACCACACTGTACCTTGCACTTATGTTTAATACCACAATTAGCAGCTAGGCAGAGTAAAAGCAAAAATGAATATCAGACTTAAGCATTAATATTGTATCTTGGTCCCATTCAGCCGTGTTATTTGCAGCTTCCTGAAATTCTACTAGCTGTCACACCGTATTAAATGCATCCCGTTTTCCAAACCAGAGCTGAGACTGAGAAAAGCATTAATCAGGATCAAAACCAGAAACACCAAGATTATGATGACATTTGGTTTGTCAGGAAATTAAAAACAGATCCGAGTAGTGAAAACAGCCTGTCCAATTATCAGTGTAGAATTTTATTTGTTCCCACCCCCACTGACTACCACCTACCCTCCTTCCTATTACCCCTTTACCCCCATTTGTGTGTTTGCATAGCAGAGGCCTGATCCTTCCATTGTGTTATTTATTTTTTTGTGAACTTCTGAAAGAGAAGTATGTGACAGAAAAAAAAAAAAGACAATGGCTTCATTACTTGAAATTTAATGACAGTATGAAGACAGATTTCATAAAACCTTCTAACCAGCCAGGTTGGGTCAGCCTTTTCCTTACAGATGCCTTTACTCTTATTGGTTTGAATCTTAACCAGGAAAAATAAATATGTTGGCATTTCAAATTATGCTCCAAAATATAAAGGCATGTCTTTTATAAATGGCAAAAACATTTTTAACCAGATGACAGTGATTCGTAATTATTTTTACCCATTTAGGAGAGAGAACACACAAGAGAGACTAATAGCTCTCATTTCTCGTAAGAGGAAAAAGAAGATACTGCCTTTATAAACATAAAATCTCCACAATTGGCCCAAATGCTCAATTATTCTGTCTTTTCCTCCAAGTTGTGCTGAGCTTCTATTCTTTGCTTTGTGTGAGGTTCTCAGTCAGCCTGGAAGGAACAATTAATGGCTCCTTCCTCATGACATGCTTTCTAAAATATTAATATCCTTTTCACTTATAAAATATTTTTAAAAGACAAAATATGAAAAGAGACCATCTTAACTCCATTAAGAGGTAGCTAACCCTAAGTGTGTTTTCCAGCACCAACACATTGTGTCTCGATTTCTACCCGGTAGTCTGATTTTGACAATTCTGATATTTTTAAATCGTTCAACGTAAAGAAAAACCATCTTAACCTTATGGGACTGATCCCATTAAAGTAAAAGTCTGGATATAACAAAAATATTTTCAGGACCCAGCCAGTGGTTCCCCAAATTTAAGCAATACCAGACAAGAAAAGGAATTTGACATGGATATCTGCTATCACAGTGAGGCCAGCTGACTGGGGACACAAGGCCTTGCCTTCATCCGGTTAAAAATGTTTTTGCCATTTGTAAAGGACAATAATAAGGGAGATGCACTCCTCTAGTTCAGTGGTTCTCAACCCTAGCTGCTCATTAAAATCTCCTGGGAATTTTAAACAATACTGATGCCTGGGTTAAGCCCACAACAATCGAGTCAGAATCTCTCAGGGGATGGGGCCCAGCCATTTGTTTTATGACTCCTGAAGTGATTTTCATATGAAGCCTTGATCCAGAACCAGTGCTCTAAGTGGTTTGCCTTGAGTCCCCAAATGAGCTCTGTTTTAAACAGTGGACTTTCTACTTAGTCTGAGTTTCTCAGACTCTAGAAACTCAACTAATCAGATGGTGCCTTTATTTCCATGCACTTTTAAGTTTTTGCATCTGGCCCAATATAAATTCACATATACACACACCCATACACACACCAAGATAATAAAAATCAAAGGGAATTATTCTAAAATAAGAATGACAGGTGAGTCATAATTGGCATATAAAGCTTTTATCAAGTACACTATTCAATTTAGGAACATGGTAAGAATATTTCATACTGACCAAATATTAGAAGATATGTGGTAAAGAAGCTACATCCACTTTTCCCAGCAGAAGAACTAACTTTCTCTTGAATAGTAAAGCCTTTAAGGAAAGAATAAGTATGAGTCAAATTCCAGCTTTATGACTTACTAGCTCTCTGAGGCATTCATTTAGCAGGTATGTCCAGTAATTGTGAAAACTCTTTCTATAATCTTCTTTAACAATGATTTAAGTCTTTCTTTGCTATTTAACCTTCCCCATGTTTACACTTTGTCTCATCATCTGAGTCCTTGTAAATTCCCTGAGAGCAGAGACTATGTACCCCCTTAAAAGTCCTAGAACAGCGCTGTGTTTGTAATCGGTGCTCCTTCAAAAATCATTGGCTTGATGTATACTGGAAAAGCAATAATTTGGCTCCTGGGCAGTGCATGGCTTCTCCTGCATAGGGTCTACATTTTTACCTGTTAAAGACAGATCCATTTGGACAGCTTGCCTGCAAAGGGTGCATTATTTGTAGTTTGAGAGTTGACTCCCAGTTGCTGATAATTATCAGTTTCTGACACAAGAAAGCAGAGAGTGAAACAGGACTCGTTTTCAATCTCCCTTTTAGTCTTCATAAGACTCATGACAGCTTTATTCTATATTTTCAACTACAGGTAGCTGAGCAGCTTATCAATCCTTTTGGAGAAGATGATGATGACTTTGAAACTAACTGGTGCATTGATAGAAATTTGCAGGTTAGAGGACCTTTTCTTTCCTTTGCAAGCATTAAACAAAAAAAAATCACTCACGATGTTTTAAATCTAAACAGACAGTGAATTCAGGACCCTGAACTTCAGAGCTTTAGCAATAAATGAAAGAAATTTGGCTGTTCAATATGCTGTCTCAGATCCTTTTGTAGCCCTTCAGATCTTGGATCCTAATTCCTGTGAAATTTAGTTCCATGGAAGTAGACTGTCAGGACAATTTTCTTTGTGGCCTTTATCCAGTCTTCCATCTCAGTACAGAGCAATATTTTAATTCATTCTTCAATCTATTTTCTATTGCCACATAGAGGTTAATGACATAAAACGGCAGCTGGACTCAATCTGATGTGAGTTCCCAACTCATACCATTTTGATCCTTGCAGTCAGCAGTCCAGCAACTGAGCACCAGGAGCGTGGGCCAAGCCTGCCTGTGTTTTCAGGTCTACCTAAATCGTACCAAATGGTCCCCAACCCCTTATCCTGAAGTACTATGCTAGAGAGGCTTTTCGCAAAGAACCAGAGTGAGGGCACTTTCCGTTTGAACAAGACTCTCCCCAGAGCCTTCTCCTCTTGGAGAACCACTGGGGCCTTCACCTTGTTTATTTGTTTCGAGCCCTTACTCAACTCTTAAAGAGGTTCAGACATTTCACCAGGGAGCATGCTGTGCGTTCATTAGGGGGGAAGAGGAATGCCTTGGTCACTCACTTTGTAAAACTTGGATTCCCAGAGAATTCACAACACATTTCCACATCAGTTTGTCAAAGTCAAGAGGGGAGACTGGTATACTGGTATAGGCTTGTTGCAATGCTTTTCCAAGCAAAAAACAAACAAACAAAATATCAGGGTACATAAGAAATGCAATGGAGTATAAATGTGTTCATAGGGTTAGCAGAATGGATATTGAGAATCTTTACCTTCCTGTAACATCTGGCATTCTGTGGTTACACTAGGTGGCCACCAGACAATGCAAAGACTTTGAGCAAAGAAGGAAAATGTGCCTCTTCCCTCCAGATAAGACACAGCTCTGCTTGGAGGCGTTTGGCTTGAACCAAGTGTGGGTAGTTTTACAGCCATTTACCCACATGGTCAAGGGTTCTTCTGCAGTAAAACAACTTGTTTATTCACTTATTTAGACTGGATCCTATGCCATTCCAAGTTCCATCCACCCACAGGGACGTACTCTTTTCCTTTACACAATTCACATCTGAATTATTCTAACAATATAACAATGATTTCAGGTCTCTCTTTTAGCTGTGGATGAAATGCACATGAGCTTACCCAAGATGCAGAAGGATATTTACTGGGACGATTCTGCTGCTCGGCCTCCATACACCCTGGCAGCTGCTGACTATTGCATACCCTCATTTCTGGGGTCAACAGTTCAAATGGCGTAAGTCCATTTTTTTAAATCTTCAATATTTAGGAAAAAAGCTGATCACTGTTCTGATCTTTTTATGCCCTGCTCTTGAAGTTACTTTCATGACAGCTCTCCACTATTATCTTATAATGGTAGGTTTTTCAAAACTTAGGCATTTTTTAATAGGCTTAGTGAGTAAAGAGATTGTAATTTCTAGTTTAGGTATGACTTGTGTTTTTTGTTTGTTTGTTTTTGTGTTTTGGGTATAATTTGCATTTCGCCTTTCTTCCATTCTTATGGCAAACTTTTCCAAGAGTTTTGAAATGATCCTTCCCCCCAGCCCCCGTTTGAAGCATAAATGACCATGATTAAATATACTACTGAGCACATATCATATGCAGACATTGTGTTAGTATTTGGAAGTAAGCTAATCTTGAGGACCAGGAAAAATTTTATCAAAAATTTTCTCTAAGATTTTAATTCAGTCTAACTACATTTAGAATATATGGCAGTCTCTGTTGGGTACTTTTGACATATGTTCTATGAGCCTTAAATAAATGGACTGAGACCTGAAGTAAATTATGCACAAGTTTTTGAATAATTTCATTAAATATGATAACTTTTTTTATTTTGGAGAAATGTGTGAATATGGGGGTAGCTCAAGTATATCTGCTGAAGGCAGTTTCTAAGTAACTTAAAGAGAAGAGCATGGACAAATTTAGAAAAATGAGAAGAACCAAAAAAAATTTTTTTTTTTGTAGAAAAAGTGAAAACTTTTGTAAGATGTTCTTATAACTTCTGGCAAAGATGGGCCTCCTTGCTCCCTGAGGCCAGCTATAAGCAGATTTGTGAAGTGGGTTAGTGTCCTGTAATTGCCTTTTTGTGAACTTTCTTTCCTCCTGAAGTACTCTGCCCTCTTTCCCTGTTCTCCGGATACCTAAACTTGAATCCCACTCCTTCAAGGCTTTGCTCTTAGCCAGAAGTCTCCAAATGCTCATAAATAATGGCATGTGGCCCTCTTAAATAAAGTTACCTTTGAGGCTGGGAGTCCTTTAAGACCCAAAGGAAAGAATGATTGAAAGTGGAATTTCAGGAGTTGTGCTAACGATGAGAAAGATATAGGAGCTAAGAGATTTGCCTTGTAACTCTCAATTCATGGTTTAGAGGAGGTTGCCTACTACAGGCTAGAATTGTTCTAGGTATGCTTCTAAGACTGAACACTTCCATGCAGGACGTCTTCCAGGTCAGTGTACTCATCACTACCCCAGCCTATGTCTCCATAAATATAATTTCCTTTCGATTCCAAAAAAAAAAAAAAAAAGATGTGTTCTGCAAAGGAAGAGCTTCGCATACATCTGGCAACCATCTCAATTTTGAAAATGAAAAATGGTCTTCTGAGAATTTATTTTTAGATAATTAAATATGCTTTATCCTCCTCCCTACTCACACCATTTATTAAGGAAAAGAATTTGAAGATCTACCTTGTAAAAGAAAAGATACAAGCACCATTGATAGGGTCAGGGAATCATTGTGATGACTCTGTGTAAACTGCAAACGCTTTGGATGCACTATTTCTAATGTTCATTTAGTTGTTTTTCCATGATGGTGAAAATGACTCCTTTTTGACCTCAATATTTTTATCATGATCTTTATTTTTATCCTATTATAATTTTGCACTCCAAATAATTGTCCATGTTCTTTATAAAATATTAAAATGTGTTTCTCCTATTTCTAAATAAATAAATATAGAAGTTAGTGATTTAAAAGACTTTGCAAAGAATACCTACCTTAAAAGACAATTGGGATGATTAAATGAAATTGTAAACATAAAAACACTCTTGAGATTTTAATGTATTATGTAGCTATAAAGCATTATTATTGTTATCAACTAGTACAGGTCTCTTATTTTTTAGATGTCAAAGGCAAAGAAAGGTTGAATATTGTATTAAACTAACATGAGAAATTGAGAATGGAAAATGAAACAACTAAGAGAAAATCAAGATACATGGTATTTAAGAATGCAGCAAAAATAAAAAGATCAGTTATCAGAGAGAACTCCTCTAATTAAGATGGCCTATTTACTGTCTTTATGGGAAAGACACAGGTCAAGATCAGAGTCCATTATGGGAAATTTTTGTAAGATATTTAACTGGACTGTGTTAGAATTAATCAATGAGAGAAACAAGTAGATAAAAGCTCACTTGATCTTGACTTTCTGTGTGAATGCAGAGTCCTAAAGGGGGGCTGCACAATCCAGAAAAAAAAAATCACTAGAGGAATATAGGCTTGTGGAAACCAAACATTCACAAGAATTCATCTTTGGCCCATTACTATCAATTCTTCCCAGGATTGTAATACTGAATCAGATGTTTCTGGTTGCCTGTGTCAGAAAATCAAACTCAAGCTAACTTAAACAAAAAGGGATTTATAGGTCACAGTGAAAAACTGGACTAATTTGGGGCATGGCTGGATCTAAGGGCTCAGAGAATATCAGTAGGACTCACTAGTGGTCTCTCCATCTCTCTGGCTTATCTCTACCCTGGCTCAGTTTTGAGGGAGGCCTCCCCTCCCAATGGCAAAACGGCAAGATGGCAGCCTAAAACTCCAGGCTTACAGCCTACATTCTCAGCAACTCTTACAAAAAAAAAAAGTATATCTTGTTTCCAAACCTTAAAACCAAAATACTGGATTTGAGTCTAATTTTCTGTGATTGGACAAGCTTGGCCAACTTGCCCACTCCTGAACCACTGTCAGGTTCAGGACAGTTGAATCACTATCAATGATAGATGCAATATTTCCATTGACCAAGACTGGTTTCTATGCCCATCTTTGGACCAAGGAGTGTGGTCAGCCCAACCAACCAAGTGGATTCTTTAAGAAACATCTGTTACTAGGTACTATTACTGGGGAAGGGTGACTGGTTTTGTTTGGGTGGCAAAAACAACAGATGTCCTCCAAAATCATAAAAGCTATTCCTTAAGCATTGAATTGTTCACTAACTAAATACAAGGTCAGTGTCAAGTGAGCTATCTGACTGAGGCTCTCTGCAAAGGAAAAGTAAGGATTGTTGTATCACACAGTTTTCTTGTTTTGTTGATAATGACTAATCCAGTGAGTGAGCTCTTTACATTGGCATGGAAACCAGATGCCAATCTAGTAAGAAAGCAAATGTTTCAGAAAAGTTCTTCCTGCTTGATCTGCATATAAAGTCCTTTTCTGGATGAGTATGTTTTTTTCTTTCATATTCTGTTTAGGGTGTATGTTCCTAGCATATTTAATTCAGGGATCAAATTTCCCTTATCTTTTCATATCAACGTTTCACTTTTTTTTTTTAACATGGGCAGGCACCAGGAACCGAACACCCGTCTCTAGCATAGCAGGTGAGAACTCTGCCATTGAGCCACCGTTGCTCACCCAACGTTTCAGTTTTGTAGTCACAATTGCTATGACCCAGAAATTCTAAAGTCAAGGCAATGCCCTTCAATAAGTTATCAAAAGAACTACCCAAGGGCAACCTGAGTAATTACTCTGCCACATATTCCCTTTCACAATCAGCACACCATTCATTTCTACGTAACAAGGAAATTCCTTAGAGACAATTTCTTTGTTCTCTATATTCAGAAACATGATCAATACATTGGCCCATTTTCAGCTCATTTCCCAAAAACACATTATTGAAAATAAGTAAAATTTTCCCCTTTTTAATCTCAAGTACAAATTTAAAATACCCTGTTTTCTCTTGTACCTTCATATATGGGATGTAGTCAATCATTTATTCAGCTAAAATTTTCTTCAGGGCTTACTGTGTGGTAGAGTCTGTGCCAGATTCTAAAGGCAGGCAAAACAAAACAAAAAAGCTCTTAAGCTCAGAGATGTGATGAGGAAGGCAAGTAGTAATACAACATAGTAAATAAAGGAATAGAGAACTTCTCAGAGTCTTCTGGGAACACAGTGGAGATGAAGACACACTCAGCCTCACCTGGCTTCTTGGAGTTGGATTCCAGTGTGCATCTTAAAGAATGAGTTAGCTAATGCAAAATGTTAATAATAGGGAAAACTATGTGTGGCATATATGGGAACTCTACTTTCTGCATTATTTTCCTGTAAACCTACAGCTGCTCTAAAAAGAAATGGACCTTGGTATATCAATGATATAAATAAGAAAAGATAAAATTCTATTTTGATTTAAATAATTTTTTAAAAATAATGAGTTAGGAGCACACACACAGATAGGAATGGAGATATTCAGCTACAGTACATTCTAGGCCAATTTGAGCAAAGACAAAAAGAATGACAAATAGTGTATTCAAGGGAATGATGTGGTATGAAAAGCAGAAGTGCCAAGAAATGAGGCAAGGGCAGATTATGGAGGGTTTTATAAGCTGGGTAAAGTACTTCAGTCTTTATCCAAAGCTATTGAATAAGATAGTCACATTTGTGTTTTAGATAGGTTAGCCTGACAGCCGACTGAAAATGGATTTCTGGGAATAAGACTACAGCCAGAGAGACCAGCCAACAGCCTAGTGGTATAGTGTGACAGGTGAGGCGAAGGGTCTGAACGCGGGTGGCGTTACTAGGGATATAGACAGTGAAGGGGGCAGAAGGGCAGAGTCCAGGACGAAGGAATTAAGAATGACTGGATGAATGGTAATGAACTACGGATGATAGATGTGTACGGGTATGAGCTGCTCTAGGGGAAAGGTAATGAGCTCCATTTTGCTCCTGTTGAATTTAAGGTATCTGAGGGCAATTCCCATGGCGTTGGCCAGCAGGTGGTGAATATACAAGATGCATCTACCTGTTACCGATTTAGAGGTGTTTAGAACTGTAAGAATAGATGAGGGTATCCAGGAACAGTATCAAATGAGTAGAAGACAAAGGGTAGAATACACCTAAAGGACAGTCAGAGGAAAAGGACACCATGAAATAGTGCAGAAATGGTCAATACAGATGCAGGAAGAAAATACAGAGGATGCCCTGTCCTAGAAGCAAAGGGTGTACAGTTTCAAGGTAATGTCTGAAAATTGTCTGTAAGAGTTTGCATTTTGAAGGTCATTGGAGACTTAAGTGAGAGAGGTAGGGGCAGAAGCTAAATTACACTAGATTGAAAAGTGATAGGGAGGTAAGGAGAGGAGAATAGTGTAAACTTTTTTAAAAATGCTTTTTATTACAGGAAAGCTCAAGCACACACAAAAATAGAGAGAAAACTGTAATAAACCTTCATATACCCATCATCCATCTTCCATTATCAAGTCATGGCCATTCTTGCTTCATCCACATCTCTACCCATCCTTACCCTCCCCAACCACTGGACAATTATGAAGCAAATACAACCATAGTACCATGCATGCCTGAAAAGCAGAAACAAAACCAAAAAAAAAAATGCAATAATTCCTTAATTCATAAACTGTCACTGGGTGATGGGTATATTGGTGGCTTATTATAGTTTTCTTTCTATTTTTGTGTGTATTTTACCTTTTACATAATAAAAAAAAATACTTTTTTTCAAGTTTATACTGGCAGTCTTGATCTCTTCCCCATGAATCACTGTTTTGAGAAGTCTGAATTAGGGGAAGGGAGATAGGCCAGACAATACTCAGCAAGGGACAATGAAACAAAGAAGGCTTTTGCTTTTGTTTTTGGATGGGAGTAATGGCATATTGTTTACTTGCTTTGTTTTACAGTGTTGGGATATTGGTTTTATAAGGATGAGAGGATCTTGAGCATGATTGCATGCAAAGAGGAATCTTCCTCCCGCCACCCTAGCACCATTCCCTAGAATTATTTTACCATTTATACTGAATTCCACTTTGCTGTTGTGTCCCAGTCTTGTACAAACAGATCCTTTAAGACTCCCTGTGGTATTTACTGCAGTATGGTCCCCTCTATGACTTAGCATCCCTTTCATTATCAGAGGACCAAGGAAAAAATTTATCTCAGCTTTGCCTCTTCTGGGCCACTCTAATACAGCTCATTTTATGGACTATGAATTTTATAATTTTGTCTGAAGAGAAACTCAAAACCAGATTTGCAATTCTGTGGGCTCTTGGCATGTCTTTTAAGGTATTGTATCTTCTGGTCTCATCTTATAGTTGTTCCTTATTTTAGCTCTACTATTTTAGCCTCATTTTATACCATATTACTGCATTGTGTGTAATTTTGTAAGCCTCCCCAAATCCTTTATAGGATGAAGCCACATGTAAGAAAGAAATAAATGGATAACTCTTCTTGCTCTGAAAAAAGGAAGGAGGGAAAAAAAGGCTGGCAGAAAGGAGCGCCCACTGGAGAAGAAGCGGGGAAGACACCAGGGCAAGGGAGATTGACAGAGCAAGGTCCTGGAGGAGGCAGAGAGTGATGGCAAGGGGCTGGGGCTGTCATGAGAAGGCAGGCCTCAGTGCCTGAGCCGGAGGGAAGAGGTGGAGATGGGTGTAAGACAGCAAACTGCAGGCTTGGGGAGACGTCTAGTGATGCAGGGAGCAACGTTCTCACCACCGTTCATTATAATCATGTCTCAATTCAAAGAAAGTTTTAATGAGACCAGTCTTTCTCTGTCCAATCTGAGAACAAAAAAAAAGCTCCTGTTTTAGAATGACAGGCTTTAAGTTGTAACATTAAAACAATGCTAAAGTTCCGTCTCCCAATCTTTGTGTGGTGCATGTTAAAAATCAACTTTAAATCAGTGCACTGAATGAAAAAAGACCAGTTGAAGATCTGAACTGAGCACCCAGCAATGCTTCCATAAATACACCAGTCTTGAGCATTTAATAAATAGTGATAATTATTGTAGAGCCAATACTGCCACTTAAAAAGCCATCCTATGAGTTAACTGAGCAATGAAAACATTCTTGCCTATTGAACTTTTTTCCTATTATCATCCCAGAGAGCATTTCAGTTGAATCTGTTCCGTTTGTTCTTTTGTCATAATATGGAATGCTCTCTGATCAGCTGTTTTAAAAGCAGAGTCAAAAGAAGTCAAAAGAAGAGTTGTTCATGAGAGGCATGGAAAGAAAACACACCCAAACCCTAAAATGAAAATGGGTCTTCTTGGGGCAATAGTAAAAACTCATGCTTGATAAACACGACTTTACCAAAACAAGCCTAGAATACTGAAATTCAAGCCAGTGTTGCTGAAAATAAAAATTATTGAAAAGCAAGCAAGCAAACAAACAAGCCAAGTCCAGGTCTAGCCTGCCAGAGCTGGCTTGAGACAGAATGCTTGTCTTCAGGGTATACCATTATGGGTCATCTCCAAATTCTTATTATTTGTTAAATACTTGGGATTAGCCATTAACACAAACTTTCAAGACTCTGAGGAATGGAACACATGGGAAGTAAAGACCTGATGTTTCATATCTACCATTAATCTTGACTTGAAAATCAAAACAGCCAACTAAAGCAGCAATAACCCCCTCAGGGCATAGGAAGGGCCTAAAAAACGATGTGTCCCTAAGCACTAAAGAATTTGAAATTCTGTAGTTGCTCAAGAAATGATCTCTCAAATGTGTCACTAGAGGTGAACAGCTTTCTCCAACTGTCCTCCTCTCAGAGCCATGTGCCAAGCCTGTGGCTTTTCAACTTCTGACTATAATCCCGTTTAAAGAGCACTGTCTCATTGGGCTTTTCTGCTGTGACTCAAAAACTATGTCAAAGTGTCTTCACATTCATAGAGGTCTTGAGGACTGTGGCTATGAAGTCAATTAAGAATCTACTTAGTAAAGAGGAGAAATATGCAAATTTTATAAAATAAATTAATATTTTATAAACTCCTTTCAGTCAAGAGTTTAATTTATTTTTTTGGTACTGTGAAACTTTAACCCCTTAGCTGGAATAATGACTTCTACTTATCTATCATTATTCCAAAAGTTCTAAGAAGATATAGTAATAATACAGTTGCTTTCTTGCAATTATGAGTGTATATATTTAGAGTGCACAAAGCTTTTAGGATTGTACAGTAAGTCAGATATATTCTAGGTGATATTTGTTCAAATATAGCAAAGTATGTATTTGAGCAAGAACTGTATCAAAATGTGTTTAAATATGCTTATCTAGATTGATGATTTATTCAGAAATATTTTCTTAGCCAACTACATTCAAATATTTTAGCTTTATAAGAAAATATATGGTGTGATGTATACTAGTGCATGCTGTGTTAAAAGCAACCAAAAATATCTCAAATTTTGAATCTCTAACTTTAACAAAAGGGTATTCTTGGAACATTGATTTTCATTTACTATGCCATAAAGGAAGGAGAGATGGAAACTTCCAAGGAGAGGAAGGTACATTAAATTCATAATTTTAGAATTTACTCAGGGATTCTTTTAAATGCCAATGTGGAATTACCATCGGCATTCCGTTTTCACCTTTAAAACTTCTCAGAGGTACACATGGCTCAATCTCCTTTTCTAGCAAAATGCTGATAAATACAACATTATTTTTAAAAAGAATGAGGGGGACATTAAGTATGAACCCCCACTATGGGCCACAATTTCTTTTTTGCATCATCCAGCAAGGGCTGGGTGGGCATAACCAGGGATAGTAGGAGGCTGGCTATGCCCCTTAAAATGTGTACCAGGACAATTCTTAAGCCAAAATTGCCACAGTCTTTGATCCACACCATCAGATCTGGCCACAGAGAAGCAGAGGGAGGGCCAGCAGGTCTGGGTGCAGCTTTCTGCACTAAGGGTTCCCCCCACAATATGCCAGGAGCTTGAAACTATGCACCCGAGAAGGAGTGGAGGGGAGAGATTGTGGATTCGACTTTCTGCCGCACTGGATTTTCCTCTCAACCCCTCAGCCCTGTGCCTCAGTTTGAGAATTACCTTGCCTGTCTTATAAATCCTTGGCTACAGCTTTGAAGGTGATTCTGCAGTGCAAAAGGTTAAAAATAACAGCATTCAACGCTGACTGTTTTGAAGAGTACATTTTGCTTTGCCCATCAATAATTGCCCCTCTACATGCACCTCAGCCCAAGAGATTTTCAGGCGAATTATTGGCTCCCTCTGAGGTAGTCGCCTGACTTTGAGTACATTAGCAATTTGAAAACAATAACTCTGTCATGAAAAGTAGAAATCATCATATTAAGTATAGTTTTCCTAAATTCTTCATTTCAGTTCAGTGAAAATGACCTTTTATGATTTGAACTTAAGTTGTTAAAGACTACTTTAAATGGAAAAGAGAAAGAGCTTCAGAAACAACAGTCTTCTGAAGTTTTGTTTTTTTGTTTTTTTTACCCAATCACACTGGCAACAACAGGGGTTGTTTTGCAAAAAGTTTGCTTTGAAAATCAATGCATTAAATCTCAAGTACTCAGGGCTATTTTGACCTTTCCCTTTGAGACACACTCCAAGGAAGTCTGAAAGGTTGCTGACACCTTAGGCAGTCCTGTCTCCAGAGTCTTCTTTGTTATGGCAACAGGAGTGAAAGGGGCTCTTCTGCAGCCCTGAACAGACCAAACATTTCTGGGGGGGAGGTGCATGCGCCAGGAATTGAACTTGGGTCTCCTGCATGGCCCAACATCTTTTAAGGAGTCCTTAGTGAAATCACTGCTACTCGGGCCCTCCAATATTTGTTACTGGGAAGGGATGCTATGAAATTGGTGGCTTTATAGACACTCAAAAGATATGTGAACATTTGAACATTGTTTTTGTAAAACTTGAGATGAAAACAAGAACCCATTGCAATCCAGACATCAGTTTGACATACAGAAATAATACCTACTCTTGCTCCTTCTCGACCCAATGATAACCAGCCAGCTGGATTAGCCTGACAAACTTGCTTCTTTCTCCTGTCTACTCTTCTCCTACCTTTCAAAAATAGCTCAATATGTGGCACAACCTTTCTCACTTTCATTTTTCCCATGTTTCTGTATTGATTATTTATACTGGGCAGTAAATGTACATTGCAGGGTTTGGTAATCTCTGGCAAGCGGTGCAAAAAAAACCCCTAATATTCAACCACAAAGTCAGTGCAGTGCTGTCTCAGAAACTCCTGAGACTGATCAGCCCTATCTGCCTTCTAAAAACCCAGATTTTCCTCATCCTATTTCCTCTCTATTAAACCCAGTGTCTTCGTCTTACCCTTAAATGGCTGTCATCCCTTCTGAGGTATTACTTGTTAAGAGGCAAATCCTAGGTGTATTATCATTTTTAAAACGCCACTTTTGAAGCTTGAGGCTTGATGATTTGGAAAGCCACCTCTGAAAGTTTGTCAGTCATTGATAGCATCCTTTTGGTATTTTCTTCTCTTCAAAGCTTTACCATCTATATTACCGTACTTGAACTGCTAAACAAACATTGTAATCACCACTTTACAAAGTATGCTGCTAAGTCACAGAGAGGTTGGGTCTCATAAGGTTACACAGCTAGTTGGTGTCAGCCTGGGCAGCAGCTCTCCTGGCTCTGAAAGCTCTCAAAATAAATCACTTTCAGCACCACTGAGGCAATTCTCAAATTTCATCTTCTAGAGAGTTCTGGGTGCATGGTACTTCCCATGGATACCTCCTATCTCTATTTACTTGCCCATCTAAGTCCAAATGAGTTTCAGAACATACGATATAGCTTTTGAAAGCTTACCTAGCAGATGGCATAAGTCCTATCATATCGTATTTCTGATATAACTGTTTTTGTACATTTTATGTGGCATTATATTTGGGCCTCAGGATCATGCTGCCCCTGTACTAAGTGTTTATTTTAAAAATCAAATAAGGAAGATCTGTAAGTGTAAGAGGACCTGAAAGTTGCATCCAAACCTCCCAGTTGGGAAATATATTTTTTAGGTATTCTATTCAGTGTGATATAAGCTTTAAACCATTCTGTTCTTGAAGCACAGTTTCTGCTGATATATTGGGAACCATGACTGTCAGAGAAAAGAGGAGTGGGCATTGTGTGTTGGTAATGAAATCATCCATCACCGAAACATTTAGAAGAAAGGTCATTAAGTTCATCATGCTGGGAAGTTTTACTACTGCTCTTTCATTTGCTATAAAGACCTGGAAGGCATTGTTCATCACATCAGCATGAGATACATAAAACTGCCCCCCAGTTTTATGTGCCCGCCAGGTCACAGTTCTCGGAGCACTCTTCCAAAGACTCAGTTTCTGACAAAAGATGCATAAAGATCCCAAGTGACATTTCTTATCCAAACCATCTCTGAGTGACAAAATTCATCAACACAGCTTTTCATGTAGCTTGAGATTTCCAAATAGGCAAATCACACATCAATCTTTCTAGCAATTTATTGAAAAAGAGTGACTATTTTCTACTCTAGCGTCTTTTAGCTGCCCAAGGATCAAGGAGAAGGGATTCAAGAATACCATATGTGGGTACCATGACTGGTAATAGCCAGAAAGATTCCATCCTTGTACCTTCTCTCATTCAATCCTGTAAGCCATCCTTAAAGATAGATAGTATCCCCAATTTGTACATGAAGAGATTGGTTTGTAGATTGGTTAGTTGACCTGCTCAAGAACCACAGGCTACCAAGTAATGGAGTAAGGTCTGGTCTGATCCCCCTACCCAAATGAAGGAGTACATCATCTGATGATTATGATGACCATCACCTTCCCCAAATTTGGCAGAGTGCCAGCTTTCATGAGAGAGCACCTGTACAGCCCTCATCTCTGATGGGTGTACATTGATGAAGGATCCTATGTATGGGTGGTAGGTTTGGTAGAAGCACCCACCTCCACTTCAGCTTGGCCCTACTACCAGAAAGACCCAACTCTAATTGTGTCTGCCCTTCTCAAAGACAATTCATAGCTTCCCACTGCCTCCAAGATAAAGTCCAAACACCTTACCTGGTATATAAGCCCTCCAAAACACAATATAAGGCTACTTTACAGCCTATGCCTGACACTGCTCTGTGCATTCCGCACAAATTCGTGTATTTGCCTTTCCCAACAAACATCCTAAGCTTTCCTGCTGCCTTACTGGCTCAAGTGACTTCTTCCACCTGGAATTCTCGAGCTTTCTCTACTTATTTAATTCCTACTCAGCACCAGAGCCTGGCTCAAAAACTTTCTTTTCCCCATATGTAGAATTTGATGTACATACCATAGCTTTCCTTTTGAATGATAAATTCCTTTAGGACTTATACAGTTCTTAATGTCCACTGAAGATGCTCAATAAATTTAGTTGGGCAAATAAATGGATAAATCTCATGTGTCCACACCACAATCTCACAATGCAGGAAGGTGCAACAAGGTCTCATTAGCAGACCTGCCGAATTTCAGGAAATGAATCAGTAGAACACTAGCCTTTCTGCAGTCTGCTCTTTCCAACTTAAGTATTTCTGCAGCCTGTAAAGCAGGGCCTTTTCCTCTTGCCCCAACTGGATGTACAGATCCACCACACTGGTGCATAGTTACAACGTTTTTCCTAAGATTCACAAAGTTTTGGAGTAATAATAATAATACAAACATTTTTTTCCTGGATTTTCAGTAGTTTGTCTTTCTTACAAGTTTGTATGATTTAGAAGAAGTAGTGGAGGTAAACAAATGCCGAATAAATATTCAAAGTCCCAGATGGAGGACAGATACCTGCTCCATAGAAAGAGATTGCCAACTCTGTATTCCCAGAGCACAGCCAGCGTGGCAATCCAAATGGGTGTGTCCCTTCTCCTGAGTCCTCCCTAACTAAATGGATTCCTGTAAAGTGTGGCTGGAGATTTGACCTAATGACATCCAACAAGCAGGGTCACCGAGTCCACTGAAGCATGAGTCTGCATTTGTCAAGTCAGTGTAACAGAATCTGAGCCCTGCACAGTGGAGGGTGGGCCAGAAGGTTATCTGATAGCCAAGGGCACTGCTGGGTTTAGAATAACGGCACGTGGCTGTAATCGAACTCCATCCATGACACGTAGCCAGTTACTTCTCTCCATCATCCATCTTTTATTCATAAACATGGAGGAGCGTTTTATTAAGCTGCTTATTTTGCCCTTTCAGGTTACACCATTATACTGTCCCAACTTTTTCTTTATGTCACATAAAATGAACCTGGCATAGTGAAAGCGTCTTCTCACCACCATGTCAATATGAACATTGGGCAGTGATCACCTGATCACTGTTGCACCAAGAGCCAGCTTGAGAAGGACTTGTAGTCTAAACACAAGGCTTAAGTAGCTCTTTGAACTTCATTAAGACTGTAAGTTCACAGAGATGTGAGACTACCAGTAACCTGAGGTAGGAGTAGACTTTACTACCAAATAGCCTCAATCATCCACGTTATTTCAGCCTTAATGAGGAGATTAAAAAGGCAGAATTAAATCTTTTGGTCTTTAAATGTTAAAAGTTCAACAGGGAAAATTCTTGGCAGCAGCAAATTCATGAAACTTAATCACAAGTAGATCCCAATAACAACGTGAGTCCACACTGCCTCAATGAATATGTTCTTTCCTCAAAGTGCATATTTCTTCTTCCTTAATTGTAGTTGGGCAGACAAAAATGCAAAGCATTGGCCAGAATTGTTTTCTTGTCAATACTCCCAAGTTTCCCCTGGACAAGAACTGTATTTTCATTATTCTGCTCCTGGGGTCTGGCTTATCACTCAGCACCTATGTAGTGGATGTTATTTCATAGTAAGTAAAAACAAGGGTTTGAAATCAGACCTCCTGGTTTGGCCCTTCACCAGCTGTGTAGGCCCCTTTAATGGGCTCAGTTTCCCATCTGTTAAGTGAGAAGAAGAATACCAACTCAGAAAATTGCTGTGATAATTGAATGAGTTCATACATGTCAGGGGCTTAGGTGGCCCCTATGACATAGTCAACAAATACCAGCTGATTCTCTTTTGAATCTAGCTATGATCCATTGCTTTGGGGGAGTTTGTGGATCCTGGGGAAATATGACTTTACTTCACCTATAACAAGGGAGAAAAGCATTCACTATCTTTCTTCTTTTTAATGTCAAAGTCTCCAGATCAGTGATTCTTAAAGTTTGGTCTGGGGACCCCTGGGGTTCCCGGTGACCCTTTCAGGGGGTCCATAAGGTTAACAACACTAAAATGTTATTTGCCTTTTTCACTGTCATTCTTTCATAAGTGTACAGTGGAGTATTCCAGCAGCTACATGATATGCGATGTCATTACTTAACAGCTAAAGAAAAATGTGCTTGTACATTCTTATGTTTTTGAAATGTCTCAGTTATAATTTCTAATGCTGTAAATATCAATAGATATAACCCACATAAACAAATCTCTTTGAGGTCCTCAATAATTTTTAAGAGTGTAAAAGAGTTCTGTGACCAAAAATATTTTATCGCAAATCCTTAATTGCCCCTTCATTTCAAAAGCTTAAATGAGGAAATACCAAACTCGTCTCTTAGCTTTGATATCCTACCTTCTAAGGCAGTCCCCTAGAGCTGCTTTGCCTATATTTTGTCACTGTGTGTTTCAGGCAATCTGGGTCTGACTTCCCGGGAGAGGAGTGGCTGTGGGATTATGAGAAGCAAGTCCATCGGCATTCCGTGATAAGGAGAGTGAAGAGGTTCTTGAGTGCCCACGAACACCCCTCCAGCCCCAGGAGGAGAACCTATGGGAGGCAGGCCAGCGACAGCTCCACCTTCTTCCCTCCGGGCGACCTCAGCCCAGCTAGGGATCTTCTGGATGTGCCGAGAAACCCCCACCGTGCCTCACCCAGCTGGAGACAGTCCTACTCTCTGGAGGAGAGCCCCAAGCTGCATTCCAGCATGGGGAACCTGTCCACGATCAGGGAAACCAGCCGGGCAAGCACTTTACAGAGCCTGACCCCACAGTCCAGTACAAAGGCTTCCCCCATCAAAATGCCACAGGTCCCTGAGGTGTTGATCACAGCAGCCGAAGTGCCAGTGTCCAATCCAGATGGCCTCCAGCGTGAATCCCTTGAGTCCCTCTTGAACTATGAGTTTACTGGGGTTCGGCCAAGCAGGACTGAGGAGCAGGAGGACCCCACAGGCTCTATTCTGCCCTCCTTGGAAAACGGGACACCTCCTAGGGTCCCCAGTCCCGGGAGTCTTTCAGCCAAAGCTAAAGGAAGCACACCCAGTTTTGCTTCTGAGAAACACTCTTATGATAATGACAGCATCTCGAAAAAGTGGAGCCTTCCAGGATTCCTGGAGTCTAGTGACACTAACCTGACAAGCCTAAATTCAGATCCCACCATTCCTGAGCCTGTTCTTTTACTTGATACAGAAACATCTTCAGAGACTAGTGGAATCAACATTGTGGCTGACTCTCAAGTCTCCCCTGATATTCTGTATTTGATGGAAAACCTAGACACCAAGGAAACAGATATCTTAGAGTTCAGCAGCAAGCAAACTGAGAAATCTCCTGGAGGAATGCCAGAAAGTTCTAAGACCTGGTTCTAGACTAGATTCTTACTTTCCCAAAAGTTCAGTCCTGGTCCCAGAGCATACCTGGAGGTCTGCTCAGGAAGACAGAATTTAAAAATACATCTATCACACTGTATAAGCTACTTAGAACTTTGAAGGGCATTATGCTCCTAACTTTATGAGAACTGAGACAATCAAACATATTTTCATCATCCATCACAAAGTGGTTCTCATAGAAGATACACAGACCACAGTTCCATATCTTAAGCGAATAAGGAATCTTTAAAATGCGTATATAACTTATAAACTCATAGACTGTTAGCTTTGGAGAGGACCTCATAGATCCTTGTCCAATCCCCTTGTTTTGCCTAAGGAATCTGAGGCCACCCCCCCCCCCCCCCACAGAAACTCTCTATTTCTTTGTGCTGCTTCTTCTTTTCTTGCACTATAAGAGAGATGGATTAGATAATGTCTAAAAGGCCCCTCTCTAATAAGATTCTTTGGGGCTTCCTAACTATCTCACTCCTTCTTTAATAACTATTATTATTTATCATTTCCTAATTTTTCAGGTTCATCAGCAAGAGAAAGAGTCCTCTTTCTTCAATTTCCTTCTCTACATTCAGGTCCTTATTTTTCTTTCTTCCCCCTTTATTCTCTCATCCTTTTTCCCTTCCCTTCTCCCTAGTCTTGCTTCTTCTCTAGGGAGTAAGCTGTCCTACCTTCAGGTTAAGTTCTGGTTATACTGTTTTTCTCTTACCAACTATGTTGCTTACTTCTTGCTATAGTTTTCAAAATATACGGCATTTGCAAAGCCTCTCACAGACTAAATCAAAGATGTCAGCAAATCCAACTTCACACACCTCCAGCCTTGCATGGAAGGGGAGTGGAAGTGGAAGAGATCAAACCATACCCTTGGCAGCCATTGCCATTTCTTTCTGCTTCCAGTCTTTGGACTTAAACATTGGCGAAAACAAGCCAAGTGGGCACGATACTTACATAACCAAATGCTATGGAACCAAAGGATAACATGGCTTAAATTTGTTTAACTCGGACTCTTAATCAAAAATCCCAATCATGTTACAACGTGGGACCAGTTACTATGTCTACTAGGTTGTTTGGGACGAGGTAGGACACTGGAGCTGGAATATTAAGGGGGTCCAGGACTGCATGATGGAGATTGGACATTGACTAACTCCCTCCAAGGAGCCTTGGGAAAGCTTTTAGTTTGAGGCTTCCCTTGTCTAGAAATCATGTCTTATGAATGCTGCTCTCAATATCTCTGTCATATGATGAAGCTTGAATATATATGACTTATCAAATAAAATAATAATAATCGCTACCATTCATTGAGTGCTCACCATGCTCCAGATTCACAAATAATCTCACTAATCCTCACAGAAATCCTATCCTACCTCCATTTTATTTATTTATTTATTTGGTGCATGGTATGGGAATCAAATCCTGGGCTCCTGCATGGAAGGTGAGCATTCTACCATTGAACCACCCGTGCACCCTAACCCTATGTCCATCTTTTTTAATGATGAAAATAGAAACTTTGGAAAAGTCAAGTAATTAGCCTAAAATCACATCAGCAGGAAATGCGCTAGAACTAGGCTTCAAACCCAGGTTTATAAGGCCCTCAGTCTTCCAGAAATTTACCCAGAATTCCAAAGATTTCCCCAGGGGAGCCATGTCCAAATTCCAGGTTCCTGCTAAATCTCTCTAGCCTTGGCAGCCTCTCTGGGTCCTGCTTGCTTAAGCCTCCCTGTGGCTTTTATGCATTCATAGAGGAGGGTTTGCTCCAACTTTTGAGCCCCAGTCATGGTCCTCTTCATTCTTCATGACCAAAGAAAATTGGAGGGATCTTCCCTTTCCCTCCCAATTCCACCTGATATAAAATGTTAGGAGGCACATTTTCATAGGACTTCACCTCCAACTGGATCATCTCTACTGCAAAATAGCAGTAACATTTACTTTTACTGACTTTCCTCAAGGATTGAATGATGTAATAGTCAAGTGCTATGTATTAATAGTATTCTATGTTGGTCCATATTCTTAGCTCCTGGGAAGGCACCGAGGACGGCAACCCTAACCTTCTCCCAATCATTAGCCTTAGTATTGTTTCCTTGGGTATTTCAACTTAAGTCCCTATATTTCTTGTCTTTGGCTCCATCAGTTGCTCAAATTCTAGTAAGTTTCTACTTAGCAGCTTTTCAAAGATAATCTCTATTCCTAAATCCAACGAGACAAAGTATGCACAAATACAATCATACATTTTGTGAAAGACTAGGAGGTTGTTCATTTATCTCTGCATATCCCTTCCTTTTGCACCTTTGTCCAGAGAGCTAATTTCCTCAATATTTCCTCAAAATCTGAAGTCTGCCTCCCATTTTCTCCTTGCTCTGAAAATTGAATAATGACTCATTTACTGAGCCCATGTGGTTGAACTCACCTATGAATTTGAACCAGCAATTGCCCAGAGCAGATGAAGAAATTCTCTATTCATTCTAAAATTAATGTTTACCCAATGTAAATGGGAATTCCAAAGAAAAAATGATTTCTTCTCATTTCCCTGATTTCATTGTCTGTATTCTAGCCTATATTCTCCTGAGCTCTTGATGAGTGGTCACAGGGTCTGGTGGCTTTGCTTTTTTAAGTGATTTGCTTTTTTTTTTTTTTTTTTTTTGCATAGGTAGACACTGGGAATTGAACCCAGGTCTCCAGCATGGCAGGTGAGAATTCTGCCTGCTGAGCCACTGTGGCCCAGCCATGGCTTGCCTTGTCAATTCCAAGAGCAGACTTGTTTCAGCTCTGCATTCAAGTAATCCCACAAGTCCAAGAGGCCAAGTCACTTTTGTTGTATCCTCTGCTCTTCCCTTTGGAAGAGCTGGGGGAACCCAGAGTTCATCTGGGTAAAGGCCCATGAACCTCATGTCTGTTGTCCGAGAATTTAGGGATGACTGGCCCCAAGCAGAATGAAGCAGTTTGCTCTCTCCTCCTCCTTTGTTCTTGTATCTGCTTCTTGGCTCATCACCTCCACCACTCCAGGCTTTCAGCATCCACTTTCAGCCTAAAGCTGTGGAAAATATTTTGTAAAAAGGAACATAGAAATGTAAAACTTATCATCAGTTTAAAGAAAAGAGTCAAATATATATCCCTTCCTTTTCAATATTTTTCCCTTCTAGATTCCTCCTTCTCCAGAAAAATTGATTCAATCCTCCATCATTTTTCTGAGATCTTATAATAAAATCAACTCTCTTGAGAGCCAGCTGAGGCCAGGTAGCCATGTAATGTAGTGGAATTAATACTACAAGACCAGCATTCAAGTTCTTAGCTGTTCAAGTTCATAAACCTTGAACAAGTCCTTGTTCTTCTGAATCTCTTATCCATAAAATAGGGCCTTCTCTGGATTGTTTCACTGAGCAAGTATGAGTATTAAAAGAGTTTATGTGAAAAGGCTGGGAGCCCAGACAGCACCACATGGATTACAGGCATGCTTGGGGCTTGATGTTCCCATGGATTCAGCAAGAGCTTCAGAAAAGGGACTTTGTTCTTTCCACCTCTAACTAGTAGCTCATCAGAATTCTCTCATTCTCCAGGACCCTCGTCTCTTTTTTACTGAAAGCTTTTCTTCTAACCCTCGTAAGCAGTAAGCTTCCATCTTGTTAATTTTGTCATTTCTCTTTTGGCTTTAATTTTTTCTTTCATATACTTTCTGACTTCTCCCAAATCTTCCTGCTCTCACTTTTTCATCATTCTTTTTACTTCTCACAGAAGCCCAGGCCGCATCACCGTGGCGATGAAACCTCCCCAACCCATCATGTGTATCAGTTCCCTCAATCAAATATGGAGCTAGAGGATATTTCATTGCTTTTGTTCTTTCCATTATAAGTCTAGAGAACAGACATATCTTTCTGGCTTGAACTTAGTGGACCCTCTTAGGGCATCTAATCTCACTGCACCTCATCCTATATCAGTTAAGTAGAAATAACTTCAATTATAAAAAGCCCTGTGCAAGAGCCAAATTAGAATTTAATTCCACCTGCCCTTCCCTCATCACAATCATTTTCTACATCCTCAACCACAACTACTTTCTGTTGTGCTGTAGTATTAATAGTAATAACCAAGAAGCTCCCTCATTTCATCTTACTGAACTTTCTCAGACATATCCTAAATCACTTTTGCACTCCTTATGTTTTTCTTAGTGCCCTGAGCCCTAATTTATAGGGCAGTCTTTTCTACTGAAATGGCCATCAAGACAAAAGAACCAAAGTTTTTTTTGTATGCTATATGGTGGGGTCACATTTTATTCTTTTTCCATGCAAGTGTCCCTCTATTGCATTACCATTTGTTGACATTTTTGTTTGTTTGTTTGGGAAGTGCATGGGCTGGGAATCAAACCTGGGTCTTCAGCATGGCAGGCGAGAATTCTACCACTGAACTACCTTCGCACCCCCAAGAACCAATTTTTAAATACCAGGATTGTTCTTTTATTTCAAATCTGACAAAATCGAGAAGGACCCCAATTCACCAGCAAAGCTTGCCATGCAACCCCAGTGAGTATTCATTTCCCCTCCAAACTCTGCATCACCCGTGTGTGCTGCCGGCTCATTGCTGGTGGCAGCACATAGAAAACTGAAAGCAATTGCCCTGGAAAATAGCCGCATTTGCCTCAGTTACTCAATTAATTTTCAAGAAAGCCTCATTTGCCTCAGTTACTCAGTTAACTTTTATTGAAGATTAAATTGTTGTGTTGTGTTGTGTTTCTGAATTAATCCAGAAAATGGGCCCAAGTCTTCCTATTGTCACAGTTTTAGATGTAGCCAATCTGTGCTACCTGGAATCATTTTCTCTGAGCTACCAGTTTTAGACATTTGCCTAAAGAGGCAGCAGATGGAATGTTGTAACTTGTATCTTAAAAATGAAGAACATTTCTCAAAGCAGGTTTTGTGCAGAAATGCTGGTGTGTCCCAGGTCGGTTGTCTGGGTCAGTAGTCCTCAACCAGAGGCAATTTTGCACCCAGACACACTCGGCAATGTCTGGAGCCATTTTGGTTGTCACACTAGGATAGGGGTTGCTACTGGCATCTAATGGGTAGAGGCCAGAAATCTGCTAAACATCCTACACTGCACAGGACAAGCTTCAACAACAAAGAATTATCTGTCCCAAAATACAGAGGTTGAAAAACCCTGCTTTGGGCCAATAAGAAAATAAAAATGAGGCAACCATCAAGGAGATTAATGAAAAGAGATGAGCTAGAGCAAGAAATAGAAGTAGAAGAGAACAGATGAAACCAACAACTGGCTAAATTCCTAGTGTGGACACACTGTGAAATAATTGTTTCTATCTTGATGCTAAAGGATTAGGTATCTCAAATTTAAAAAAAAAGAAACTGGGGGTGGGCCAGGGTGATTCAGCAGGCAGAGTTCTCACCTGCCATGCTGGAGACCCGGGTTCGATTCCGGACACCTGCCCATGCAAAAGAAAAGACTGGATTTGAACCCTGAGGTTCATCCTCAGAAAATCTCTTAGATGGCTTTTATCAGTCATCAAGTGTCATTAAATGCCATTGCTAGCAAGATTGCAATTTCCTGAGAGTGATTGTAATTTTCTTATATACAGGGTGACAATAGTGTATTATACCAATTATTTAAGAACATGTGCTAATAAACCACTAGAATGTGGCTAGACAGCTGATCCAGCTTCAGATTTTATATATGTCTTATTTAGGACCAAACAAACAAAAAAACAAAACATATCTTCTAGACAGACAATTTGGCATTTTATTTTTTATGCAAAGTATTTTTTAGCAGAGAATAGTTATAATGGGTAAGATCAGTGAACCTTTTTTACCATGGGCCAAGCAAATGCATGGATTCCCCCACCATTTCCAGGAGAAACCCATTAGGGAATTGGCAAAGTCCTGGATGTTGTCACCAGTCCAGTTGGGCTTTAATTCATAGGTCACCATTAGGTGAAAACTACAGGGGGTCTGGCACTCAGCTAGGGCTGGGTGGGCAGGAGCTCCCACTGCCTTTTGAAGTTCAGCCAGTTTGGTTGTTCCCTTTCATCCCCACTCCTGTTCTTCCCCCCAACTATTTGTTTAATAAGAAGCCCTTTGTTTGCATACATTCTTACAAAATGTGTATTACTGTTCTGTGACACTGTTTCCTAATTTATGTAAATATTTTCATATTATAGTTCTCGTCTGTTTTTAAGATACTCCCAAGTCCTCTTATGTTCATCTAACCCATTGCTTCTAACTGCTGCAGAATCCAAATGTGGTTCTATTATCTCTTACTTACCTCCTCCCCCAATTGCCTTCCACCTGCCTCCCCACAGTAAGCATCCTCAAACATCTCTCTTAATGAACCTGTAGGAGTTTCTTTAGGGTATATACCCAAGAGCAGAGTCTAGGGGTCTCAGGGTCAGCATATATTTTACTATGTATGTCCAACGACTCTCCACAGTAATGGTGGCCACCAGCCCTGCCCCAGCAGCACACAAATGTCCTTCTGTCTCCACCAGCATCACCCCACTACCACCTCAGTACTTGACATCACCTAAATTTCTAATTTCTCCAGTCTAATGAGTAGAACAACACCTAGTTGTTGTTAAATCAGCATTTAATTCCTTGGGATTTCTCTTCTGCAAATTTCCTTTTCAAATTCTTTGCCCATTTATCTAACGGGGCTTCTATATTTTTCTTGTTGATTTACAAGAGTTACTTTTATATTCTTGCACATTAGATGCTTGTTGGTTTTGAACATTGCAATGGTCTCTTCTCAATTCTCTGTGTGTCTGTTGAATTGTGTCCCTGTTGTGGTTTGTTGGATAGAAATACTTAATTTTGATATGTTTATTAATTTTTGTTTTATGCTTCTGAAATTTTAGATAAGAAAGTCTTTCCCATCCCTATGTCATGATATTCTCCTACATTTTTTCTATTACCTTTACAGTATTAGGCAGGGATACAGTTTTATTTTTCTCCATAGAGTCAAGTTCTTCTCAATACCACCTATTAAATGACAAGCTTATAAATGAAGAAAACTTCTAATCAGAACATTGGCTTCAAACCAATACAGCATCTGAGAGAGGTGAAAAGCAAAGTGGAATGAACAGAATAAAAAAACAGATGACCCTAAAAGCTCACAAAACTCTAGCTCCTGCCTACCAAATGCAAACTTCCTCCAAAACTCACCCCCTCCTGCTGTCTTTTGACTAGTGATTTTTCCCTTCAGTGCCAGGAGCGTGTAGCCCCTTGTTGCACTCTTCTACTCAAAAAGCCCATGAAAAATAGACCATCTCTCTTATCAAGCTGGGACGAAACTGTTAATAAAACCGTGATATATAAGGAACTCTTATCAAGGAGATGGCATTATGGGGTTAGTGCAGAATCTTTCACTGCTCAAAAGAAGACAGGATCAAAATCCAGAGAGGTGGAGTCCGTCATCAAACTATATTTAGGCTCCAGGATCAGCAAAGGCAGACACTTTATACAAGGAGGGCTGCGTCACTGGCTGAGCATTCTGGGGCCGTTGGGCTTTCCTAGGGTCTCGGTCTTCATTCCCCCCCAACAGGCTGTGCTCAGCAATGGGTAAATTGCTAGTGGTTACAGCCGCCCCCGGCTCTGTCCTTAGACATCAGCTGCTGCGCTCAGGAGAGTTACAGGTGGTTTCAGGAGAAAACTAACCTTCTCTTCAGTCCTCAAGGAACAAAGTTTTCTGACATGTGCGGCATCCTTGACAAGCCTGTTATTCATCTATAGAAACTGCAAAGGGAAAAGCACTTTTCAAGATTAGAAGGCATTTTCAAACACAGAGTCATCTTTTTCCCAATAAAAATGGGTTTTGATACTTTCATCTCTAATGAATGTCAGACGACCGGCTAGATGACACATTCAGTGCCTTCAGCAGAAGTTTGTCCCTCCTGGCTCCAGTTCAGAAGTTATGTTCCCTACGATACTTTGCCAGGGAAGAAGGTCCAGGTTGACCTGGCAAGAGGCCAGGTGGGATGAGGCCACGCTGTGGGTGAAATGGAAATGAGGCACAGCCTCAGCTGCCCTAGGAGGCTTCCACACCCTTCTCACCAGGATGTAAGCTCCATTCACTGTCTCCTTCAGCCAGTGCATTACCTGTATGTATAATGATGCCCAATGTGTCCCATAAAATACTAGATGTATCAAGTCTTGGAAGAGTAAAAAGAGAGAGACAGAGAGATTGAGAGAGAAGCCAGCAAGAGAGAAAGACAAGGAGGAAGGGAAGGAACCAAATTAGATCTAGATCCAAAGCTGGGAGACCCAGAAATCTCAATCAAATATGACCACAAAGTTAGCTGTGTGGTCTCAAGCAAGTTACTTTAACACTCTGGATGCTTATCTCTAAGATGAATGGTTAGACTGAGTGGTCATTAAGAACTTTCTCGAATACTATGCCAATGACATTTCTGGAGATTCTATGCATGGGGAAGGAAGAAAGAGACAATTATGACGATATTGAAAAAATGGACCCAAATGGCGAACGAAACAAAAAGGGATGGTGAATTAATACCTATTGGATACTTAGGATATGCCAGGGGTTTTACATGTATCATTTCAATCAATCCTCACAACTAATCTATGAGAAAAGTGTTGTTATCCTATTTACAAGCAGACATGGAGAAGTTAACTTTGCTGAAGTTTGCATGACAATCACAATTTCAACCTAGGATTTTAAACCACATTTCTTAGGCTCATCATGGATTCTCCCATTCCATACTGCATTCAAGAAGATTAACAAAAGTAGAATAGAATTTTCTGTCTGCAAAACACATGGAAGAGCAATCACCACACTCACTCAATCACATCCCCTGACCTAGCTGGCTAGGTCTGGGGAGCGAACTTGGGAAACCACATGAGTGGGAGATGTAAATTCCTCTGTCAGCCTCAATTCCAATGTGCTGCGAGGGATTCTGATGTTTTAAAGATACAAAATTAGAATTTTTCAACAACTGGCCCCTGAAAACAAGCCAACAACTTCATCTGCCTCTCAAAGAAAAACTCCTGCCTTTCTGTAGCATCCAGACATGTCTTCTTCCTGAGAAAGGTACTGCATTGGTCCCCAACGTGGGACATTCCTAATTGATTTTCAATGGTAGTTTTTATTCTACCAATTTTCTCACTATGTGCTGCCTGTAGGGCCTGACCCCTGTGTAAGGTCACTGTGATGTGTTCACCACCAAGGATTTACACTGGGGCACCTCGGAAGTTCCAATTTCCATGAAAAGAAAGTACAAAAGGAGAAATACTTGTAGCGATTTTACTGAATCTGTTTTTTTCTCCATTTTTACATTAAATAGAATCACATTTATTCTGGTGAGTTCCTTTACTTAGTAGTTTGAAAATTAGCCTACAGCCTCTGTTGAAAGTATATGATTTTGGTCTCGTGACATGGAATGGAGGTTAATACTCCATAAGGTAAACCCAAGCAGGTAGCTGATCATCTGAATCTGATTCTCAGATGACTCTTGCTTGGCCAGAACTTCCCAATTTACCACAATCTCCACCATTCCCTATTACCCTACACTAGGCCTGCTTTACCCAATTTTTACCTGCCTCACCGTGGTAAGCATCTCGAATTTGCAATGCTTGTACTAAAGTGTAGCTAGCTAGCTCCATGGAGATATCAACCATTATGGGTTCAATAAAATCCTAAAAGAGGGAAAGAATCAGAAAATGCAGAAGCTAAAAGGTACTATAAACACCCCACAGCCCCAAGCTGCCACTCAGACATGTTGAATCTGCATGCTTTTCTCTTTCTCACTCATCTCTGTGGGTGAAGTCTGTAGTTTTAATATTCTCCCTGGCTTTATCAGTGCTTGAAAGAAAAAAGAAGTAAAACCAAGTTAGAGCTATCTAGTGCAAATCATCCGAGAATCAGGGACTCATGGCACAGCCCGGCTTGACCTGGCCCCGTTGGTGGCAAAACTTGCAGAGATGTCAGACCCCAGACAACCCTGGAACAGCATGTCTTGCTGCATCATGCTGTGGGAGAAACTCAACCTCATCTCTCAGGCCATTTGCATAGCCGCAGCTGCTGTTCCTGGTACCCGGGAGACTGGCTACCTCGCCACAGGCACAGGTAACCAGGAGCCCTTCTGCTATTGCCATCCATCCACCTCCGGACGCATTGGTTGCTCTGAAGTCGGCTCTGAATCCGATGTCAGGAGGAACATCAAATATAAGAGACAAGAAATACTCTTGTAAACTTCAGTTCTTGAGTTGTCTCCTTGGGAAAGGGGTGGGGACACTGGCTTTGTGTTTAGCCAGCGAGAATTCCAGCGGCACTCTCTTCAGAATACACTTCAAGGGACATTCAGAGAACCTGTGGGAGGAACCCTGGAGTTTGAGCGTGAGGAGGAGAAAGCCCTACATCTGATTAGAAATGATCCTCTCCTTTGGCTGTCCCATCAATCACTTTTAATGGGGTGTGGCCCCCAGCCGCCGCTCTGGGCCCTGCAGCTGACCCACTGTGATGGTTGGGTTTGGATGTCAACTGGCCAGGTTATGGATTCCAGTTGTCTGGTCAGGCGAGCACTGGCCTCACCATTACTGCAAGGCTAGTTTCGTGGCTGGTTGATAAACCTGAAGGCTGGTGTATTAAACCATCAGTCAGTTGATTGCCTCTGTGGCTGATTACATCTGTGATCAACTAAGGAAGTGTCTTCAGCAAGGAGAGAATCCAATCAGTTGGATTTATTCCAACCAGTTGAAGACTTTTAAGGGAGAAAAGAGAAAAGAAAAGAGAATTTTCACTTTTTTCTTCAGCCAGCCAGCCTCTCCTGTGGAGTTCTTCAGGGACCTTCACGGAGTTTCCAGCCTCACGCCCTGCCCTGCAGATTGTGGATTCTTGCATCCCCTTGCTTGCGTGAGACATTTTTACAAGTCCCATATTTATAGATATCTCCTGTTGGTTCTGTTTCTCTAGAGAACCCTGATTAATACACCCATTAGCTATGACAAAGTTAAGGGATAGGTGTCACACTAATTCATGGCTTTTGCAAGCCCCACTCTGTTGTCACCCTGATCAAAAACACAGTAAAATTCAGACATAAACATGTCTCAAAATAGCCAGAGCAGTCCAGGTTGCTGGCACCATCCAGAGCTAGAAAGCTCCCTCTACACACAATCCCAGCCCTCAGAGCTTCCCAGAATCAAAAAGAACAGATGTGGGACACACCAAGGCATCACTGCCATCCCACACCCATGAACACTGCTGGCTGGGTTCCAGCCGTGTAAGTTACAGTGTATATTTCAACAGACTGGGTATACTCCCCACAGTCAATGGTGAAGGTCACTGAGGCAAATTCAGCAGTCTTCTGCAGTCTCTGCAGAGCACAAAAGGCAGAGAGAGCTCTTGTTTTTACTTTACATTTCATGCATAAAACCAAAATTCAAGCACGGCCTAATCAACCTATGTCAGGAACAGAGGTCTTTGAGCTTAAATGGTCAGAATATGAGCTATGGACTTAGATTGCACAAGTTCAAATCCTGGATCTACCGCTTTTTATGACTTTAGTAAGTTATTAACCTTATATGATTTGGTTTCCTCAAAGATAGAGTTCGTCATATAATAATAACTTTCTCTGGGGTAGCTGTGAGGTTTAATTGAATTAATACATACAAAACTCATAGTACACTGCCTGCCACTTAGTAAGCACTTAATAAATGCTTGTTATTATTCTTATATCATCATATTTTAAAATAGTATGGTGATTAAGAGCTTGGCACTGGTTCTATTCAGGCTAAGACAGTTCCTAACTTGTGACATAGCTTGTGACATTACTGAACATTCCTTAGCCTCAATTTCATCAACTAAAAATGAGGATAATGCCAGAGCCTGCCTCATGGTGTTCTTTTAAAAATTAAATGGAAATCATTGATGTAAAGGAGTTAACAGTGAGTCCGATGCAAACTTATGGCCTAACAATTGTTAGCTGTTATTATTAATGAACCAAATAGGCCTGAATTTAGGGCATAAGATTTGAGAATTTTTTAAGTTAAGATATAAAAATGACTATTTTGCTGAGTCCAAGATCTAGATATATAATTTCTTTAATGTTCTACCTTGCACAGATTTGATAAACAGCATTTGGCAAATTCCAGTTGGCAGAGGCAAGGTCAAAGCCAAGGACGAGAGAGGGGTCAGGTTCTCAAGAGCCGCTAATCGCAGCTGCCTCTAGGTGGCAGCATGTTAGCACGCTGAGCTGCGAAAAGCCCCAGATCAGCTCCTGAGGTTGAATCCCTCTAAACCCAAGGGTCGGTGTCACCTTCATCCCTGTGTGCTGCAAGAGGTGCTCGGATGCGCCTGAAGTGCTGCTGGGAGAGCAGGTTTGGGACAGAGTCGGACAGAGTCAGGGACGCCGTTAGGATGTGCGAGGGCCCTGTCTATGTAAACAATTCGGACACGAAAAACAGTGTGACAGCCCCTTTCTCACGCCACTTAGCACTAACAACAACAACAACAAAGGAGACCAGACCGCGGTGCGGGGCGCCCGGACCACCCACCCGCAGAGTGGAGAGGCGGAGAGCGGGTGACAGGCTAGCACTGCCCAGCCCCCGCCAGCCCCCGCCAGCCCCCGCCAGCCCCCGGCACCAAAACGGGTCTTGAACCTGAGGAAATTTAGAGGAAGTCACTCCAAAGCGCTGAGGGGTAATGGGGTGGGGTGAGGGGGTGGGGGCTCTCGAGGGGCGGGGTCTTCCTTCTCTGGGTCTGCAGCAACGCATGTGGAAGTGAATGCAGGACGTAAGGGTGGGAGGAAAGAAGGGAAAGGACCGGAATGGGGGAAGGGGTCTCACATTCTCTGCCCCCCCCAAAAAAAAATTCAGAACAGCTGGCCAAAACATCCCCCTGCTACTCCAAGGGCTTTACCAAATTGGGACAAAGGACAGCCCATGCACACACACTTCATTTCTTAAAACTGTTGTTAATATTTAGAGCCCCTTCCAAATGGATTGCTTCCCAAAGAAAGAATCCAAGAAATTGGCAGTTAAGAGTCTTAGAAGGGGGAGCTGATGCAGATAAAGATGAGTATGTCATCAACATCAGGAAGGTGCCAGATAGCTCCTCCCAGGTGTGCATGGCACCTGGGGACATTAGTTCAGTTGAGGAGGTAGATCAAGATGGGGACAGAGAAGGCAAGGTTGCATCAGTAGAAGTCTAACACAACAATCTGAGCAGCGATGGGGAGCTTCAACCTTCACACGCGTATCAGGGCCCCTCTGATGCTCCTGGCCTTCTCTTTCACACTCAGTGTGATATTATGGATTAGTGACTCTCTTCACTTGCTGGACATCAAGGAACAGACTTCAGGGGCTACAGACAGTCCAACCACAGGCTCCAGGCTGGGTGGAGTAAATGCATTCAAGTTGGGTCTTCATGTCACTGAACCGCCAGTTCCTAGAACTTTGTGGTGGGAAGGAAATTCCAGTGTTGCCTAGCTCAGGGTCCCAGTGGTTGCTAGACTTCTCTCTACAATATCCTTCCCAAGGGAATGATGGAATCCCTCCAATGGGAGACAATTCACTCCCTTGACCCACTGCATTCTGGGGCATCATGCTCATTAGGTGGCCTTCTCTGTGTTGAGTGGAAAGCTGCCTCCTGACAACCCAAACCCAGTGTTTCCCATTCTACCTTCCAGGAACATAGCTAATAAGTCCATCCTTTTCCCACACATGACCAGCATCAAACATGTATAGAATGTTGTTCTTCTGCTCCTATAGATGTCCCCAACACACACACACAAAACACATCTTTTCTTGAAACTAAGCCTTGCCAAACCAAAAACCAAACTATTCTTTTCATCTCATGATCTCCAATCCCTTGTCCATCCTGATCCCTCTGCTGGAAGTATCATGTTTTTACAATTTTCCTACTCAAATGTGCACCCAGAAGCTAGCACAATACTCCCCATGTTTCTTTCACTGATTCACAGTAGAACAGCATAATCAGCTTCCTTGTTAAAGACACTCAACTTCTATTCAAGTGGCCAATGCAATCAACTTCATTTTTTTTTCAATTCCATTTTTAAAGTTAGTTCAGAAGGGTAAAAACTAAATGTATTGCTTGGCAGAATGTTGATTGAATTTTGCGCTTTTAAATTAGGGGTATTTTAAACATGTCCTAAGCGCAAGTGGAAAAGTATGTTTTGTTGTACTTTTGTTAATTATCTAACTTTCCCACTGACTGTAAGCCCATGATGAGAGGGACTCGGCTAAATCCCTGGAGACTAGCACACTGTCTGGCATAGGATGGGTGCACATTTATTTGTTTAACAAATGAATGGATGATATTTCGAGAGTAGAAATTCATTTTTTTTGCTTTGTTGTAGTTTGTTGATTATTACTGTTAATAGTCAAGAGGAACTTAAGGATTTCCATATTTGACATGGCCCTGCAGGCGTGGCCATCGGCTAACTGAGCCAAGTGCAACAATCATTCCTCATTAACTCCAAATATGACAATTGGATATAAGCGAAATGTGATGGGTACCTGAGTGGAAGAGGAACCCATTTACCCTGGACTCCGCTCTTTCCCCCTTCCTCTTGGACTAGGAAGTAGGGGTGACGAGCAATATTGAAAGCTGTTGTGTTGAGGATGACAGAGCCACCTACCTGCCCTGCACTTGTTCGCGACCTATGACTTTTCCATGAGAAAGATCAAAACTTCTGTCTTATTCGAGCACTGTATTTGGAATCTCTTTCTTACAGCATTTTAGAGGTTACTATAACTAATACAACCACATACCGTGGGATTTCATCTCAGGAACTCTTCAGAGCATCAGCCCTTCATCCTGTGTTCCCTTTTCAATAATATTCCAGAGTCCATTAATTCCAATAACCACAAGATCTCTGAATGGCAATAAGGATTCCAAGGACTAGCCTTAGACATAATGTTTTAAGTCAACATTTGATATTCTAAAACTTCCAAGACAAAAATACCTGTACAATAAATGAAAATTACAAAAATGAGATTTAATCAAAACATTGAAAGAATCGTTAGTAGATGAAAAATACAAAGACAGAGATGCTGTGAAGGTTACCAAAACCTCTTTCAGCAACTGCAAAGACTGCAGAATCACTCAACGTAATTCAATTCTGACTCTATCCAGAGTTAAACCAGATCCCACAGCTCAAGGGCAACCTTCTACAAGATTGTCTTTCAGTCACAAGTTTTGGGTCTCAGGCCGCCTGCACTTCTGAACAGCTGGTTACAAATTCAGGGGTTCCCATCAACCCCTTCAGGTTCAATAATTCGTTCAAATGACTCACAGAACTCTGGAAGCACTGTACTTACGATTATAGCTTTATTATAGTCAAAGGATATAAATAAGGAGAAGCCAAAAGAAGAGACACACAGGGTAAGGTCTGGGAGGATCTCAAACTCAAGCTCCCATGGCCTCTCCATGTGGAGTCTGAGCACATCACTCACCAGGCATCGTAGTGAAGTGTTTTCTCAACCGTGGGACTCCTCACGGCTATGAGGGGACTGAGTTTAGATGGGGTCTCATTATGTCATATGGTTGAACTGAATCCGCAGCTCCCTCTTCCCTCCCAGCGGTTGGGGAGGTACGCTGATACGAGGTAGCGCAAAACCCTAATCACTAGATTGAATATCGCCAGCCCCCATCCTAAGACTGCAAGGGTGGTTGGCCCTCCTTGTCATCTCGTTAGCATATGAGCCATCAGGTATGGTCCCGAGCCCACCATGAAGAACAAAAGCATTTCCTATCATAAGAAATTCCAAAGATTCAGAGTTGCTTCCCCAGGAACCCATGACAAAGACCAGCCATGTTTTTGTTTCTGTTTTTCATTATACTGCAGATGCCAAGTCTGTTTTCTCCTCAATGGCACTACCAGAGCCTATTCTACATTGGCGGTTGCTTTGCCCTTGATCCTACTGGTTTTCTTTAGAGCTATTTATGGAGCACCTGCTAGTCTTGCAAGACCCATGCAATGGAAGTCATTTCTAGTTCCATCACACAGGTGAAGAAGCTGCGGCTCAGAAAGGCTCACATAACTTTCCCAAGGCCATAGACCTCTCAGAGAGCAGAACCAGAATTCAAGCCCACGAGCCCCAGAGAGTAAGTTTACAGCCCCACAGCACGAGGCCAGACTTAGGCAGTAACAACTCAAGCAAGTAGAGGAAGGAGGGGGAAGAGGAAGAGCATCCACTTTCCAGCTTTAGGTGTATCTCCTCACCAAGCCCTGGATTCCTCTCTCCAGTGGGTATTGTAGTGGCTCCAATATAAGCCAGAAGTTTCTGAATTTGTGAAGATGGGCTGGTGATAAAGAAGTGCCTAAACCCACAATGGCTTCACAACTATAGTGACAAAATTCAGCCTGCCCTTGATTTTTCACTCTGAGGGGAAACATGTGCAAACACATCAAAAGAGTGCCAAAGACATTAAGTCCGGACTGGTGATTATTATTTCTGGATTTTGAGAAGCTGTTTTATATACGTAACCTGATATTTAGAGATAAGAATGAAGCCAAACAGGTTGGGGTTAAAGTAATTCAGAACACAGAGGTAAGGAAGGTAGTGTCTATATTTTAGAACCACACATACTTCTTGAGACCAATAGAAGAAAGGTTTATTTTATCTGGAACTGAAATTTTCTGTAGTGCATAATTTAATTCAACCTATCTGTATAGCTCATTTGAACAAGTGAAACACAGGAAGCACAGAATAAGAAAGAGGTTTTAATCCTGTATAGATTATTGTAATGCCTGGATACATCCTAGAGTACATTAAGCAGATAATCAAAAAGTATTGGCAAAGTGAGGAGAGAAGAATATGGAAGTATTAAACCTTACCATCAGGGAATCCCCTGATACTGTGTCAGACTTTAGGGATATCCAAATCAATAGGCCATGCCCTCGATCATCAGGCTTACTCTTGTGAAACTTATGTAGGTAGCAGAGAAGTTTAGACTACCAATAGGCATGCCTGAGAGTTTACTTCTGGAGGACACCTTTTGTTGCTCAGATGTGTCCTCAGTCTCTCTAAGCCCAACCCTGCAAATGAAATCACTGCTGTCCTCCCTACATGGGACATGACACCCAGGGGTGAAAGTCTCCCTGGTAACGTGGGAGATGACTCCCAGGGATGAATCCAGACCTGGCACCATGGGATCAACAATTGCATCCTGACCAAAAGGGGGAATAGAAGTGTAATTAATAAAGTATCAGTGGCAGAGAGAGTTCAAATAGAGTCGAGAGACTACACTGGAAGTTGCTCTTACACAAGCTTCAGGTAGACCTTGCTACTACCTATCATAACCTGCCATCCCCCAACCAGGACCATTCCAGCCAATCCTAAAGAACACCTAGGGAAATTTATAAGATTCCATGAGGGTTTCAGGCACTAAGGTAACTTTCCAGAAACCTACAACCTCCAAATGGGTCCCTGGTCCAGATAAGTTCTGAAACCTAGCCCAGCCTCTCCAGAACATCAGATAGTTCCATCGCTCTACCCCACATTAGTGACAGACCCTTCCAATATCAAAAATTTAGAATTGCCATAACCCAAACACCTCTAAAGACAGGTATGTAAAGATCAAATGTGGTGGTGGAATTATACATAGAAGATAGCACTTAACAAATGAATATGAATGCTGAATCATTAAATTGATATCTCTTTGAGTCTCCAGTATTTTAGAGCAGCTAGAAGTAAAAACCTAAAATTGTGGAATTGTAACCCAGGTAAAACTCTGAAATATGCTCTGCACCTAATAGTGGTGCTGTTCTTTGAAATTTATAGCTTTTTTGTATACATGCTATTTTTCACAAAAAAAAGAAGGAAAAAAAGTCGATTGTGATGATAGAAAAACATTTAAACCCTCTAGCCTCCTATATTCTGGAACAGCTAGAAGGAAAAATCTGAGAGGATCATATGGTAGCCCATGACAAACTCTGGGATCTGTCCTGTAACCACTCGTTGAAGAGTGCTTTGACAATGATTGCTTTTTATTTCTTTGCTTTGTATATATGTTACATTACACAATAAAAAAAGTTAAAGAAATAAAAAGACTACCAAAAACTCAGGGTAGCAGGAGGGCCTTAAGCATGTGATACAAAATGAAGGACAGGGACTGTTTCTAACCTGAACACCCCTGGCATCTGAGCAGACAACCTAGCAGAGATGCACAGAAGATAAAACCTTCAGAGAAGGTGGCTACTGCCTGGGGTGCCTCGGGGTTCCAAGAGCCCCAGAGAGTGAACCAAGAGCTGCTGACTTCAACAGACATAGCCCACCTGTGCAGCTCTTCCTATACCCTGCTTCAACCTCCTTGAATAAGGTATAGAAGCATTCCCTGCACAGGGACATGTGCAATTTACATTAGAGGACTTGTCAGATAGAATTACAGACAGACTATCAAAGCCACAGACTGCGTCATTTTGTTTCCCTACTTAAATCTTTGCGGAGGAGTGTCCTCCGAGTGAGCCCAAATTCCTTATTATGGCATAGGAGGCTCTGCTTCCCTGGCCTCTGCTCCCCTCCTCAGCCTCAACTCTCTATACACCTACAGTTACCAGCCTCACGTGGTACTCCCCCTTTCCAGCCAGTCTGAATTTATTTCATTTCCAGCAATGGTCATGTACCCCACCTGACTAGGCCCTTTGTTTTCCTCAGGACTGAATTCATCAGACCCAAGGCAGCCTCCATCTGGCTAATTCCCACACATCCCTAAGGATGTGACTTTGATGTCACTTTCTCCTAGAAAGTTTTTCCCAGTCTCCCAGGTTAGGGTACTGCCTATGGGATCTTATAGCCTCTTATGTCCCCTACTAGAGAGCACATTCCTTGTAGAACTGAAGCTCTGTGAAGGCACCAAATAAGAGAGTGTATCTTATTTGATGCTTAGCATGTAGTAGGACCTTAATAAATATTTGTTGAATTTGTCTCCCCTCCTAGACCATGAGTTCTCATGGGTCATGTGTCCTGACTGCCTAGGGACCTAGCACATTACCTCTCATATGCTTAATCATTCACAAATATCTGGGGATGAGTTTTTTCACCTTGTCCAACTAAGATCCGATACCATCTGTTTCAATTTTATTGGCCCCCAAGTTACCAAAGTTAGGGTTTAGTTCAAACAAACTCTAGTACAGTTTGGCTTCTCAAGCAAGAGCTCCACAAAACAATGGAGCCACCTTGTCCAGTGCTGGAATGTAACTTCTTTTGCTACTAAGATGTCCTCCTAAGTTCATCCAAAATTGAACTTCCAAAGATACATTTACAGGATATGCTCTGATTCTACAATTCCACAAGAGCCTTTAAGAATCATGGAGGCTCCCAACAACCCCAGACTCCAAATTCATTATCAGCTGACAGTTTTGACTAAGTTTAGCAGTAGAAGAAATAAATGAGGCATTTCCTGGACATGTCTGAAAGAGGTGGTGCTGAAAATTCAAGCCAACGAGCAATAAATATAGCAAGAGCTCGGGAAAAATATAGAAAAGTATCTATTACTGTGGCTTCAAAAATTTCATGCCCTCTTTTTCAAAGCAATTTGCCAGTAATTTTTTTCCATGAGTTCAACCCAACGGATGGATCCTAAGTACAGGGGAGTTCATAACTCCCAGAAGCAACTCTCCACCATGAATTTTACCATGCCTGAAAAAAAAAAAAAACAGACCCTAGGAAACCAAATTGCTTTCAAGAAGGAAAGAAAATGCAAACGGAAAAATTCAGTGTGGACAAAGCCACAACTTTTCACAGTTACCCATCTGAGCTGAGGCTGTTTGTGTTTTGAGTCACATGTCATGTTGTTTGTCTAAGACAGAGTTTTTCACAGCCAGGTAGCAATTCATGATGAATACACAATCCTGAGAAAACTCAGTTTGGAAAAGCAGCAAAATAAGGGAGAAAGGGCAAAGGATGTACTTGTCACCCAAGTGACACTTGGGGTGTTTGACCCAAGTAGATGGGCCAAAACTTGGGCCATCCACTTGGATGAGCCATTTCACCCAAGTGATGAGTCATTTCAAGCCCTTGGGACCTTGGCATTTTCCTATTAGATAGCTGTGAGCTCTCCCTGAGATATGTAAAACACTTTTAGAAAAGCAAAGCCTAAATATTAGTTGCTGTCTTCTTACATCTTAGAATATACAAAAGCAAAAAAACTGAAAAGAGGAAAAGAAAGAGAACTGGAGAAGGAAATAAATTATTTTCCTTTGAGGCAGCCATCCAAAGCAGTGGCTCGAAATGGTAGAATTTACTCTGCACCAACAGTGAGGACATCTGATAAACAAAGAGACAAATGTTAGATGAAATGAGGCTTAAGTAAATCAATATCATCTTACACTGAATCAATTACAAAATGTCAGCATTGATGGAAGAACTTAGAATGTGTCTAATCTATTTTCTTTCCATTACAGATAAGGACTCAAAGGCTCAAGGTTAGTAGGTGGCTCGCCTAAGGACACATAATAAGTTGCTAGGACAGCTAAAACAGGAACTAAGTTCTCCTCTAGAACATACAACACTGCCTCCTAGTGTTCAGTCCCACAATTAGCCCTACAATCCCCCAAAGGCACCACATTATTCCATAATACACCTTAAATTACAAAATAAATAACCTGCAAATTCTGCCTTAAATATACACTATTTTTTTTTCATCCTAATTACCTTAGGTCGTAGCCCCATTAAATCTAAGTGATGTATAAATTTTTAGCCTTGGAATATATACTCAACTTGAGTGACGTTTTTTGTTGGTGTCATTTTAATCTTTTCTGTCCTGTTCTATCTCAGGTTTGATGCTATTTCTCAACAGGATGCTTTGGCTCAGAAATTTTCCCCATCACAAGAACCAGTGATTCTGATGCCAGCATTCCTTCGTCCAATAGCTATTTAATGAGTGTGTGTGACATACCAAACACTGGCCTGGAAGCTGACAATCTGCAGTGAACAAAAGTGACAAAACCACTCACTGGTGGAGCTTACATCCCAGTGGGGGGTGGCAGACAGTAAACACATTACTCAATAGAATATATAGCTGGGTAAATGATGATAATGTTATGGAGAAAGACAAAGCAGTGGAGGTGAAAAAAGGCAAAGGAATTACACTTTTTATAAGATTTGAGGAAGGCCTCGTTGAGAAGGGAACTTTTTAAAAAACATTTTTATTATAAAATACAGCATAAATACAAAAAAGCAATAAATTTCAAAGTACATTGTAACAAGTAGTTATAGAACAGATTTCAAAGTTTGGTATGGGTTGCAATGCCACAATTTCAGGTTTTTCCTTCTAGCTGCTCCAAGACACTGAAGACCAGAAGAAATATTAGTATCATAATTCAGCAGTCATGTTAATCCCGATCTTCTCTGTTATAACTCCTCCATCATCTCTGATCCTTCTCCCAATCTTTAGAGGTATTTGGGCTATGCCCATTCTAACTTCTTCATGTTGGAAAGAGGTGTCAATAATATGGGATCAGGAGATAGAACTAATTGATGTTCTTGGAAAGGCTGACCCCTCTGGGTTTGAGGACTTATCTGGACTAGGAACCATCTGGCGGTTGTAGGTTTCTGGAAGATAAGCTCAGTACATGAAACTTTTATAGAATCTCAGACAGAGCCCTAGATATTCTTTAGGATTACCAGGAATGGTTTTGTTTAGGGTTTGGCAAACTGTGGTAATTAGCATTATCTACCTGAAGCTCGCATAAGAGTAACCTCCAGAATAGCTTCCCAACTCTATTTGAACTCTCTCAGCCACTATTACCTTATTTTGTTACATTTCTTTTCCCCCTTTTAGTCAGGAAGGCATTGTCAATCCCACAATACCAGGGCCAGGTTCATCCCTGGGAGTTGTATCCCACATTGCCAGGGAGACTTTCACCCCTGGATGTCATGTTCTACACAGGGAGGGAGAAGGGAACTTTGAAGCAAAGATGTAAAGTAAGAAAAGGCAAGCCTTGCAGGTATATATATATATATATATATATATAAACAGTGAATGCAAAGGCCTTGAGGTAGGGAATCCCTTTTCAGTAATTTGATCCATTCGTTTTATTTTAAAAGCCTTCCTGTTAGAAGAAAGAAAAACAATGGTTCTTCACCAAGAGCTCATCATCATCTTGTCATTCCTCCCAACTGATACCCCTGATTACCCTAGACCAAGCCACATCAGAATTGTGCCAGGGCAAATGTCATCCCAGGCTCAAAACAAGACCCTCCAGAATCTTGCTCCTTGATGCGTATCTGATGAGGAGGAATGAAGCTTGCGTGTCTGAGTTAAAGGTTGGCGGTGGTAGTGGGAAGGAAGTCACAAAGGCCTTGCAGTCCAGAATTGGGGTGTGGATTTTATTCTAGGTACAATGAAAAGCCATAGGAGGTTTCTTTGCCAGTGTCTGTTATCTGACTTACCTTGTTAATGCATCGTGTTGCTGCTATGTGAAGAGTGGTCTGGAGAGAAATCCATGACCTGAACTGGACTATGGCAATGGAGATGAAGTTGGGGTTGGGGCAAGAGGCAGGCTATGTTTCAGAGATAAAGCCAATTGGTGAACTGGATGTAGTGGATGAGGGAAAAGGAATAATCGAGAATGGATCCTAAATTTCCCTTCAAACAACTGGGTGTTTCGTGGTGCTGTTTTCTGACATGGAGAAGACAGGAGGATGAGAAGGTTGGGATGCAGTGGGACAAAAAGTATAAAGAGCTTTTGTTCTTAGTTTTTAAAAAAGTTACATTTTTGCCAAAGAAATGAAACTAATGATGAAATCATCCCCACATAGTCAACTTCGAACTCAGATGGCTTTCCTGATGACTTCTATGAACTTGAAAGAAGAAAAACACCATCCCTATCCTCTTTCAGAAAGCAGAGCAAAAAGAAACACTTCACAATAAGTGTAGGGCACCAGTATTACCCTGATACCAAACCTGGCAAAGATATCACACAGAAATAAAACTGCAGACCAATATACTTCAGGAGAATGTTCACAAAATCCTTAACAGAATATAGACATATTGATCCACCAACATATGACAAGGATAAGACATCATGGTCAAGAGATATTGGTCAACAGGAATGCAAGTTAACATTTAAAATTCAAAATTTGAAATCTACCCTGTTAGCTAACTAAAGGAGGGAAAGCATAGATAGCCATCACAATAGATTATGAAATAATTTGAAAAATATCATTCACCTATTCATTATGAGAAAAAAACAACCTTCCCAACAAAATTGCTATAGAGACCAATTCCCTATATGTAATAAAGCACATCTATATAGACTCTTCAGCTAGTTATTTTTTTTTAGTATTTGATTTTTTTAATAAAAGTTGTAGGTTTGCAGAAAAACCATGAATTAAAGAGTTTAATTTTGTATATATTAAATTGCACCCAAGTAAAGATGTCAGACTACTCAAGGCACATACACATCTGAACTTAGAGAAGTCAGGAGAGGAGAAAGCATAGAGTCATGCTTTCAGAGAAAGAATGAAGCCATACATTACAGAGAATGAAGCCATATTGTTGGGTTAAACTGTCTAGGAACTTAACTAATACAGGTGCCCACCTTCTTTCCACATTGCATTCAGAACTCAGGAACAAGTACAACAGAAAATAAAATATCCCTCCACCTCTCCCCATATCCAAGTATCAGTCCCATTCATTTTTTTTTTCAGGTGGGCACAGGGAATCGAACCCAGGTCTTCAGCATGGGAGGAAAGAACTCTGCTGCTGAGCCACCATCACAGTGCCCCATGCCATTCACTTTTATCTTCTCCATTCCCACAATACCCAGGAGTTTTCCAGTCCATATCGAAGACAGAATGACTGCCCTCCTTGCCAGTAGGAACTGGAAAGGAAAGATTGGAATCAATTTTTTCTGGGAGCTACAAGATGAGCTTCTATTACTGCTAGAGAAAAACAAATCACTTCTCATTCTAAAGCCAATTTCTTTCACAACACATGGTATAAACATAGAGATCAGTAAGCAGCGAATTGGCATTTCTACCTTCTACTCATAACTACCTACCTAGCACAGCCAGGTGATATAATGTGGGATTCATGGTGTCCCGTGGAATAATGGACCGGGGTCTTCTGTGGTCACTCTGTGATCACTAACACTAAGCCAGATTTGTATTAAGAATTTTACCAGATTTTCTCAGTTAATGTTCACACCAGCCCTATGAAGTAGATTTTCCCACTTGACAATAGAGCAAATTGAGTTAGAGCAGGTAGATTGATTTATTCAAGGTCACAAAGACAGGAGATTGATTTTATCTGGGGTGTGTTGGATTGAATTATGTCCCCTAATTTAGATACATTCTTTGTCTTGATCCGGTATGAACTCATCGTAAATGAGAGCTCTCAAAAATGTTATTTTTGGGTGCATGGGTATTTCTGTGGTAGAATGCTTGCCTTCCATGTAGGAGACCCGGGTTCAATTTCCGTACCATGTACTGAAAAAAAAAATGTCATTTTAGTTAAGATGTGGCCCAACTGAATGAGGTTGGGCCTTAATCCAGATTTCTGGAGTCCTTTGTAAGCAGAAGAAATTCAAACCGAAAGACAGAAAGCTATGGGGAGGAGCTGGAAGCTGGAAGTCAGTGGAACGTGGAGGAGAAAGGAGAGGATATGGTCATGACAGGAAATCTAAGGAACCAAAGGATTGCTGGCCAACCAGAATGCTACACCCCCAGGAGGAAGCAAGCCTTCCAGCCTCTGCAACCGGGAGCCAATAAATTCTTGTTTTGAAGCCAACCCATTGTATGGTATTTGTCACAGGAGTTTTGGGAAACTAAGACACATGGTCACCTAATCCCTTTCTAATTCCTCAAGATAGATTTAAGCCATCCCCAAAGGAAAAAGGGGAATTGTTAAAACATATTTTTCTTTATAAAAGTAAGCACATTACCTAATATTTAGGAAAATTTGGAAAGAAAAATAAATCATCCATTAACAAAACTACTGTTAGCATTTTAACATGCCTTCCTTCCAACCTTATCTTTTCTTCTCCAGTGCAAATTTTTTCTCATAATTTTAATCAAGGCATAATATAAATCCTTCATTAAAGAATATTCCTAAAGATCTATTTTCCTCCGGAAATTTTCTACCCTTAAGTGTGTGATTTATACTATTTTTGATTTCCACAAATGTAAAAGCAACAGGTATCTGCCTTGACGTCCAGGAGCAGTCTGACCCAGAGTTCATGCCAGGAGTCTGTAATGTCCCAGCCTGCCCCAGTATGCTTCCCAGAGAGTCATGACTAATATAGAGACTGAGTGTGGACATGAAATCTCAGGAGAGGTCACAGGGCTGTCCCAGTGCACTGCACTGGGATCAGGTGTCCCAGGGAGAGCATTTGGGGCTTTGGGGTTGATTTTCTTCTTGCAGAAGTTGGCAGCACAACTGTCCCAGCTCAGGGCATGGAGAGCCCCAGGGGCAGCCATCCACAGTTCCTAGGATTCCTGGGAAGTTTTCCTCTGGCCACCAGACAACATGGCCATGTGGCAGCCCTCTCCATGAATCTTTTTCACTTTTCTGCACTCTATCCTGCAGAAGGCCCCTACTCCCTACTTGCCAGAAGCCTCTGTTCCTCTACTTTAATATTAAGGTACTCACCATCAGACATAGCCCTGGGGGGTTGTGGCCTCTGGAGTCATATGGACTCTCAACTCTGCCACTTACTACCTCTTTGGCCTGGACACTATTTAATCCTTCAAGGCCTGTTTCCTCATCTGAAAATGAGGATAACTATAGTCCCTGCCTTGCAGAGTTGTTGGGAGGGTTAAATGGACATTTAGCCGAGTATCAAGCATGTAGTAAGAGCTCAGTAAATGGTAGTTGTTATTATTAGTAAATTTATCCATACACACACTATGAAGGAAGGTGTGGAGCAATTGTCAATGCAATGGAAGCTGGAGAACACATGTAAACAACATGCTACTTATCAGGAATGTCCAAATTCTTGCAGCCTCTTAGTACCATCCAAGCACCAGGGAGCAGGGAGACTTCCTGAGACCCCCTCCCAATTCTCTTCACCTCTCTTCTGTCTTCCTTGTGCCATTTTCCAAAAGTACAGAAAGGACTATACCAGGGGTAATATTCCCATTGGGTAAAAACCCAGACCAAACCAGTATGATGCCAGCCATGGTGCTGAGATAGCGATCTGGGGGTGTCCTGCCACACTGGGTGTTACCGCTTTATTTCCTGGGTTGTGGGAAGTCCCAGGAGAGGGGCCAGGGAAGCTGGAGCAGTGGGAAGAGCACGCAGTGGGCTCCGGGAAACAGCTATTTGCCAACCAGCGGGAAGTATTTTGACATTTTAACAAACAATATGGCCAAAACAGCATGTTCCAACTTATTTGTCCCCAGGTAAGACCCTGGGAAGTTGTCTTGGGATCCCCTTGAAGAATACAGAGACCACATAGTAGATGAAGCCCATTTGGGGCACGTGCCCTGGGTGAATTGAGGAGAAGGGCTTTATCGCCCAGGAATCTGCTCAAGCATTAAGATACTTCCAACCAAGTCATTCCTTATGCATACCTCACTGATACAGTAGGCAGAACGAACCAGAAGTTGGACAAACATCACAGTGAATTCCTGAGGTGGGATGCCGATGCTGAGAGTCCTGGGTCTGAAAGAAAAAGGGACCAAACTCAATGAGCAGAGCAGGTTCGCAGCCCAGTACCAGTCCCTCCTGTCCATTCATTCAATTATTCATTCCAGTAATATTCATCAAGCCCATATAAGGTACCAATTATCCTGTGGGTTGGTGTGTTGGTTTGAAAAGCCATGTTTTAATCCTGATTCAATCTTGTGAGGGCAGCCATTTCCTTTAATCTTGATTCAGTACTGTAGTTTGGAATCTTTTGATTAGATTATTACCTGGAGATGTGACACGTCCAATTGTGGGTGTGACATTCCAGGTGGGTTTTGATTAGTTTAGTGGGATCCTTTAAAAGAGGAAAGATTTGGAGAGAGTCAGAAATGACGGAGCTGACAGAAATTTCAGAGCAGAACTGACACAGATGCCAACATGTAGAGAACAGGCACAAAGATGTTTGGAGATGCTTGGAGCACAGCAGACATTGCCATGAGATGTTAAGCAAGCCAGAACCTGAGACAGTCAAGGGAAGCCAAGAGATGAAAGCCAGCCCCGGAGAAGCAAAGTGAGTAACCCCCATAGGAACAGAAGCTGCAAGCAACGGAGTCCAGGAACAAGGGACCACTAGCCACCAGCCATGTGACTACCCAGCTGGCAAACGTGTTCCTGACCCACTGACGTCCTTGAATTAAGTTATCTTTCCTTGGATGCCTTAGTTTGGACATTTTTATAGGCTTAGAACTGACTGTAAACTTGTAACTTATTAAATTCCCTTTCTAAAAGCCATTCCAGTTCTGGTGTATTGCATTCTGGCAGCTTGCAAACTAACATAGTTGGGCATACAATAGTGAGCAAAACCAATAGGGTCCTGCCATCACGGGCCTAGCCTAGTAGGGCAGCCAGACTCGTGAACATAAAATTACAAAGCAAGATGATAAGAGTTACAGAGGGGAAATAGACAGGATGCCAGGGGAGCAAGGGAGATGCCTAACCCAGAAGTTTCCCCAAAGTGAGTACCGTTAAGCCAAGACCTGAAGGCTGACAGGGAGCTAGCCAAGTGAAAAGATGGGGAAGAGTGCAACGGCATGTGCAAAGCCCAGAGACTGGATGAACTATCAGAAGAATAAAACAGAAACATGTGAACTCAAGTTGAACATAATCATTTTTGATGTGTCAGGTTTTGGGTGCAACTGACACCAACAAGGTCATCTTGCCTAACCAGGGAATGGTTAGTGAAGACGGTAACCATGCAAATCTAATTTACAAACCAAGGGTGCACATGGCAATTAGAAGGTAGTGTCACAAAGGGTTAAGTGTTGAAATTCTAAGCTGGGTGACCCTGGGTAAGTCAATTCAACCTCTCTGGGCTGTAGCCCCCTCATCTATAAATGGAGGATAATGCTGGTGTCTACTTAACTACACTAGTGGTATTCAAATGGGAAAGCAGATAAAATCCTCAGCATGGTGAGTAGCATGCAGTCTGCTCTTATTAATAAAAACTAACTCTGTCTACTTCATACCTGCTACAATGGCTATTAAAAAAAAAACAACGGAAAATAAATGTTGCAGAGGATGTAGAGAAAAAGGAACCCTCATACGTTATTTGTGAGAACATAAATTGGTGCAGCCACAGTGGAAAACATTTTGGCAGTCCCTCAAAAAGTTAAACAAAATTACCATATGACTTAGAAATCCTACTTCTAGATACATACCCAAAAGAACTGAAAACAGGGACATGAACAGATATTTGCACACCAGTGTACATAGTGTCATTGTCCAAAGATGGAAACAACCCAAGGGTCCATCAAGCAATGAATGAATAAGCAAAATGTAGTATATGCACATAAAGGAATATTATTCAGCCATTAAAAGAATGAAGTTCTGATACACGTGACAACATAGAGGAACTTTGAAGACATCACGTTGAGTGAAATAAGCCGACACAAAAGGACAAATATTCTACGAGCTCACTGATATGAATTAATTAGAATAAGTAAATTTATAGAGTAAGAATCTAGAATACAGGTTACCGGGATCTGGAGTGGGTGTAGGGAATGAGGAGTTAATGCTTAAATTGTACAGAGTTTCTATTTGAGTTGATCGTAAAGTTTTGGTAATGGATGGTGGTGACGGTAGCACAACATTGTGAACTTAATTAACTTTACTGAATTATATATGTGAATGTGATTAAAAGGGAAATTTTAAGTTCTATAAATGTTAGTAGAATAAAAATTAAAAGAAAAAAAAGGACTGTATAAACACAGTGAACCCTATTTTAAAGGATGAACTACAGTTAATAGTGCAATTACAAAAATGCTTTCATGAACTGTAACAAATGTACCACGCTAATGCAGGGTATTGATGACAGGGTGGCATATGAATTTTATGCATGATTTTTCTGTAATTCTATCACTTCTCTAAATAAAAAAGCATAGATTTTAAAGAGAAAAATAAAACAAATCCATCCTAATCCAAGCATCATAACCAACATTTATCAAGTGTTTACTATGTACCAGTTTCTGTTCTACAAGACTTCCATGATTATTTTATTTAATCCTCATGACAACTCATTAATGAAGGTACTGCTGCTATCTGTGTTTCCCAAACTAGAAAACCAAGGCAGAGGGGTTTAATGACCTTCCCTGCTAGCCATTAAAAAGCTAAGAAGTAACACCAACAGGCTTCAGACCTAGGAAGTCTGGCTCCAGAGCACACTTCTCTAACCGTAAGTTTATACTATCCCCCAACTTCTCATGAAAGGAAAACTCCAACTTTTGATATAATTAAAAAAGAAAAGAACATACACATATGAAACGAGATGAGGAGATCACTGGGGTTTTGGAATGTGGTTACATTTCGGGTTTGCTTGCCCTTTCTAATCCTTTCTGGAGGTCAGGCAAGGCTTTGAAGCTGATTAAGCTAACTCCTGTTTCATGTGTGGTGTTTGATGAAAAGCACCTGACTTGTGGCACGAGGCCAGCATCCCAAGGGCCCGTAGGACTTGGGAAACAGCTGTGAGTAATCTGGGGCACCCGGAGAAGAAAGCTTTATCAGTTGGCCTGTCCCAAAGCCGCTGGGAAGATTCTTTATCTGCTGGTGCAGCAATGCCTCCAACTACCCTATTTTTAGAGAAATGCATTCTTCCCAGGGCTGTGCTTCTGAGAAAGGAGAAAGCCCGCTGTGTCCCAAGGCAGACCCAGTGAAGATCAAGCCACTTCTATTCGTTGGCCTGACTTAAGGCTCATTTTCTGCAAGTTTGCGGATTGCATTCCAAAGCATTTCCCAAAAGATTTATATGATGCCAGCTCATTCCCCAGGTGGGGGGGGATGCAGCGTGATGTAGCTTTCTGTGCCCAGAAATGGGATGTAAGACATTGTAAGGTGCTGCTCAATCAATAGCATTTTGTCAACATTTCAAAGAACACCACTCAAGGTCAATAAAAAGCTTTTTTTCACCCTGTAAGGATGCAAATATCTGCTTGGGAGACCTAATGACTTATTTTATGTTCTATGTCATGGTGGGAGGAGGAGGTGCAGGAGACAGTGGAACCGAGAAAGTTTGGCATTGGTCCAATAGGGTAACTGGGACCACCTGATCCAACCCTCTTGTTTCCAAACGAGAGAAAGGAGAACATGATAACTTAAACAACTTACCCAAGGTCGCATAGCAATGATTTCAAGAACAGGTCTTCAGAATCCAAGTCCAGGACCCTTTCTACATAACCACACCTCCCCATCAACGTGGCTCTAACTGGGTAGTATTCGGTAAGCATTCAAATGGAATCCTGCTAGTCTGAAAAACACCCAAGATGGGGAAATGCTCAGCCAATGTCACTGCTTCTTCCAAAAATAAATGGGAAAAAAGGCTCTCTAACAAGAAGGAAACAACTTGGCTTAGGTCCTGAGAAGTCCAGATCAGTTTGTGGTTTTTCAGAGCCAGATGTCCCCTCATCCCCAACTTAGTGACATTCATGTGATCACATAAGTGTTCTTTCGTCATCTTGACATGTAAACATGCTTTCTGAAGGAAACATGGCAGATATGTCCGAGTAAAAACTTCTGGCTGGTGGTCTTTCATGAACTCCTCCAGGGTTCCTGCTTCTCAGAGATGATGCCTGATGAACTTAAATTGGACAAAAGAGAAAAAAAATTCTGAGAAGACAAAGAGGGAGGAGCAAAAAAAAAAAAGAGGGATGAGCTCAAGGTTTCAGTTCCATCCCCAATTTCAGTTTATCTCATACCTGTGCCAGCCCAGTAGTGCATGTGGTGAATGAGAGGCAACAGTTACGGAGTGATGATGTCAAATCTTCAGGCTGGGCCAAGGTTTCCTCACCTCTTGCTGCCTAAACTGATCTGAAAGCACACCAAAGCCACCACGACCAGGTTCATGGCTCTTACTCAGTGGGCAGTCTTTACAAACCAGGCTCTTTTCTATACCGTTAGTCTCCCAAAGTTGTGAGATCGTTCCATCAATTCCAGAAGGTTGTGTATTGGCAGGTTGTTGATGTACCGGAGATGACCATAGCTGAGCAAATATTGACATCCCTTAAAGACGTGAGGTGGTACCAAACAAGTATCAGTAAGACAGAAAGCTTGGGGGAGGGGATAGGAGGTAGACAGGTATCCAGCTCCTTTGGTGTTTCAGACATTTGCTTTGTCATTTAATCTTCACCATGACATTACAATTGCCCTCATTTGACAACTGTAGAAAGACTTCCAAAGAGACTGAGCAATCTCCCCAGGGCTATACAGCCAACAAACGGCAGAACTAAAATGCCATCCCCAGACATTCCAGTGGCTGGTCCTGTTGGTTTCCTCCCTAGCCTTCCCTTTCTTCCTCGCTGAACCCTGGTTGTATTTAGGCAGCAGCGTGCCCACCTCCAGGCTGCCGCAGTTTAGTCACTTCTACATCCTCCAACATCACTTCTAGCTACTGAGCTTCTGATGCTTGGGCTGCAGCTCATGTTCCATTTCCTCATAAAAATGTTTGATGCACAGTAAAGACCAAAATCACTCTATCTTTACCACATTTCTGTTGTCCTATGGATTAAGCCAACTTTTGTGGACTGACCTGGGATATTACCATTCATAGTATTGGTTCTATTGGAAAATGCATTACCAAACTAATAAAGGATCAGTTGCAGAGAGAGTTCAAATAGAGTAGAGAGACTACTCTGGAGGTTGCTCTTACTCAAGCTTCAGGAAGACCTTGATACCTATCATAACCTGCCAACCCCCAACCAGGACCATTCCAGCCAATCCTAAAGAACAACTAGGGCAATTTATAAGATTCCACAAGGGTTCCAGGCACTAGAGTAACTTTCCAGAAACCTGCAACCTCCACATGGGTCCCTGGTCCAGATATGTACTGAAACCTAGTCCAGCCTCTCCAGAACATCACTATCCCATATTAGTGACAGACCTTCCAATATGAAAAATCTAGTATGGTCATAGCCCAAACACCCCTACAGAGAGGGATGGAAAGACTAAAGGTAATGGTGCAGTTATTCAGTGAAGATAGGATTTAACAAATGAATATGAATGCTGAATCATTAATTTAGTCTCCAGTATCTTAGAGCAGCTAGAAGTAAAAAAGAAAAATTATGGAATTGCAACCCATGTCAAACTCTGAAATATATTTACAACTAATTGTGGTGCAGTGCTTTGAAATTTATTGCTTTTTTGTGTATACATTATTTTTCACAAAAAAAGGGGAAAAAGTCTATTGTGCTGATAAAAAAAATATTTAAATCCTCTAGCTTCCTACATTCTGGAGCAGCTAGAAGGAAAAATATGAGAGGCTCATAACAAACTCTGGGATCTGTCCTGTAACTACTTGTTGAAGAGTGCTTTGGAAACTATTGCTTTTTTGTTTATTTGCTTTGTATATATGTTATACTATGCAATAAGAGAGTTAAAAAAAAATGCGTTACCAGATCTGCCACCCCCTCCCCCTGCCAAAGAAAACAAAATAACTTACAAGAGACTTTGCAAACTCTTTGCAAAACTAATGGTTCAAATTTCATAGATCCAAACCTAAAGCCATGTTTATATTATCAACCTTTTACTTATCGGAACATCTAGGAATACTACTACTACAAAAGAAATTCTTGAAAACATAGTTAAATACAGGTTATGGTTATTTCTATTTCATACCACTCCACTTTATTAACTTGAAAGAAAATCTTCAGTAATACTAAAAAAAAAAAAAAAAAAAAAGGCACTCCAGTCCAGAAGATAAAATATTCATGGGTCCATTTTATGATTACCATGCAGCATTTTCTCAAGGGGAGACTGGCTGGCATTAGTATAGCCCAGAATTTCTGAGCCTTGGCACTATTGCTACACATAACTCTTTGTCAGAGGGGGGCTGGGGCAGGGTGGGTGCTTTCCTGTGGAGTGTCTAGCTGTATCCCTGGAATCTACCCTCTAGGTGCCGGGAGCACCCTTTCAGTGTGACAATAAAAAGTCGCTTCAGATGCCAAATGTTCCCTCAGGGTGCAAAATAGCCACCAACGAAGAACGCTGGCAGAGGCTGGTGAATTGGGATGACCTACCTACAAGGCTGCATTAAAGCTGACAGCCATGAAAGCACTCCAGTGTGGGAGGAGGCACTGATCCGTATTCCGGTGGCAATCCTACCTTGGGGAAGTAGGGAGCAGACGGTCACTGAGATGGCCTTTGGCTGAAAACACTGGCGAGGCCTACTATCCAGGGCATCGAGAAATCCAGCTTCAGAGATCACAACCCCTCTCCTAGCTGGTTCCCAGGGATCGTGAAGCAGACGCCGCTCAAGGCTCACATCCCTGACCTCGGCTTCTTCGGCTCACACACAGGTCTCTAAAATCCACCGCTCCCACTTCAGTTCATTTCCCCCCAGCATTCAGCCCTGTGAGTCAATGGAACTCCCTCAGGGGCTCATGTTTCATTTACCGCTCACTTTTGAAGCCCCCTTTTCTCAGAACAAATGTCTGAGAACAAGAATTGCTGGTGAACAGATCCCAGCCATTCAACATTGAAAGAGAACCTAACGAACTTCACGGAATATTTTGGGAGACGTCTCTGGAATTCAGTTTTGGACACTTAGAGCAGGCTCAGCAGGCTTTCACAGTGGCAGGTCAGACTCGTAGGTGAAACCCTCAGTTCCCTCCTCAGCACCGAGTCCAGGAAAATACAAAATGGAGCTTATCCTATAGCTTACAAAAGCAATTGTGATTTTCTTCTTGGATTTTTCCAACCCTGTGTATATCTTAAATGCATTGACTAAATTACGTGAATCCTTCTTAGAACCACTCTGCTTTACCTCAATGATAATCAATCATGGAAAAAAATTTTATTCATAAATGTATATTGTAAATCACCAGCCACTAGCAGGTTGAGTTTACATTACCAAACTGAGAGTAATACGTAAGCTGTTCATACATTCACTCAAACCCTCCAGGGGGTCAGGGAACTTTGTCCTTTGTTCACTGCTTATTTGCTGAACAAATTAATGCCCACTTCATCTGAAGGCGCTGTGGTTAGTGCTAAGAACACAACAACGGGAACGGGGAGGCACAGTCCCTGACCTCAGGGAGCTTACATGCCAGGAGGTGGAGCAAGACAACTACCAAATAAATAAAACAATCACAAATTGTGGTGCTGGCTAAAATGGGGTATGGGGACAGTCTGGTTTAAATAGGAGGGTCAAGGAGGCCCGCTTCGAGAAGGTGCCTTTCAGCTGAGGCATGAAACGATGTTAAGGGGACGATGTTCAGGGGACTATACACACACATGCCACACATACATACAACATATGCATGCATACAAATGCTTTAAAACATATGCCCCATGTGTGTGCATACATGCATACCACACACAAATATATACACACAGCTTTTGGGCTGATGGAACATTCTCAGGGCTGAGGGAAAAGATGCTAGCACAACATCTGGAGACTTGTTTCGTTTTTCTTAGTGAAAAGAAGAGGAAAAGGCATCCCATTTCCCATAGCAGTGGTATTTACCATAACGCTGAATGATAAGAGTATAAGAAAACCTTGAACTAGTAATGACCCTGGAGTTAATAAAAGAAAAACTATTTTTCTTGGGCCTAACCCTGGATTTACTCCAAATGTATAGATTTTATGGGTATAGGCCTAGAAGCATTTCGTATTTAAAAATTAAAAAGTTATGATGGGAACTGCCTGAAAATGTAGAGCTGTGTTCCAGTAGCCATGTTCCTTGATGATGATTGAACAATGATATAGCTTTCACAGTGAGACTCTGTGAATGTGAAAACCTTGTGTCTGATGCTCCTTTTAGCTACTATATCAACAGAAGAGTAGAACATATGGAATAAAAATAAATAATAGGGGGAAAAAATGTTAAAATAAATTCAGTTTGAAATAGTGGTAAATGAAAGCGAGGGGTAAGGGGTATGGTACGTATAGTTTTTTTTTTCTCTATTATCATTTTCTTTCTTTTTCTGTTGTCTTTTTACTTCTTTTTGTAAATCGATGCAAATGTTCTAAGAAATGATGAATATGCAACTATGTGATGATATTAAGAATTACTGATTGTATATGTAGAATGGAATGATATCTTAATGTTGTGTTTGTTAATTTTTTTAATTAATAAAAAAAGTTAAAAAAAAAAAAAAAAGTTATGATGGGAGGGTGGGGTCTGGCCTGCGGGGCTGCGTCGGACCCAGGGCAGCTGGCGAGGTGCGGTGGCAACTGCGGGACGCAGCTGAGCCGGGCGTGTGGCAGGCTCGCCCCAGCGCTGCGGGGCGCACCCACGCCGTCCTCCGCACTCAAGCCGCCCTCCGCGGTGCTCTGTAGGTGGCTGCAAGCGTCGGGTCTACGCAGGGTGGCGGATTGGTAAAGGAGGGGAGAGGAACCCTGCAGGAGTTGTTGGTGTGCCCGCTCTGCGAGAAGACGCTCAGGTATAAAGCGTCAACCCATACATTGATCAATGAAGAGTTGAAATAACGTATCCCCCAAATTGATGGCATTCCTAACACGATACCACAGGCAGCTAGGATACGACACATCAAACTAAGAAACAAGAAGAAATGCAACAGCATCAGATCATAATTTAAAGAAACACAATGATTAAATTCTGCTAGTGCTCTATACCTTTTTAAAAGTCGGGGTGGTGGGTAGTAAGTGGGGAAGAATGCCTCTGTCTCTTCCTAAGTTGAGTGTTCTTATTCCACTGGTCTCTTTAGCAGGACTGTTCTATTCAGCCACTTTTTGAAGAAAACTTCCCCCAGGGCTGCACTAGCACAACCAGCCTGTGCTTTTATACTCTGCTCTTGCCGATTACTATACCAGTTTATGTGTTTTTCCACCTTTGGACTTAGATGGGTGTTAAAAACTCTTCAGACATAATTAACGCAACCAGAGCCAAGATGGTGTACATGTAATAATGATATGTCTTGGGCAGCTATCTCTGAAAGCTCAACAAGATGGAAATACTGGAGGCCATTTCCTTTGCAGGAAGATGCTTTGCCTTGCATCTGTCAGGCATGGGCCTATGGAATGCTTAAGCTGCAAAAGCTTCTATTATTGTACTCGTGTTCTGCCTTGTTATTTGAAGGTTCTAATTTATAACAACTGCTGTCTCAGAGGACACATTTCGGCAAAGTGTCTTGTTAGGGATTAAAAGCCCCAATCAGTTGATGACTATTTCTCGTCTCACTTTCTAGAAGTTAGTCATTTGAAATTTTGTTTGTTGAAATTCAAGCTTTTTGGTGAATTTAGGGATGACTAAAATAATTTCAAAGGAGCAGTACTAGAACAGTTTTAGAAAAATGCTTTTGAACTACTGTTACATAAACCTTCCACTAAATGGAAGTTTCATGTAGTTGCGAAAGTTTTGAGTTTAGAAAATTACCTTAATTTCTTTGGCATCAAATGCATACATTGATAATAAAATAAGATGTGATTCTTCCCACTCCCCCCAAAAAATTTAGGATTAAAATACCTGCCAGAAAGGTAACCATCATTGATTATTCTATATCTGAAGCTATCCCTCTCTACTCCCCTTTTCCCAATAAAAGTTACATTTATAATATTAGCACATTATAGAAACTACATGTGTATTAAATATCACACAAACAAAACTGTAAAACTCAAGCTTCTTACAAAAGGTACTATCTATAGCAGTATCGACTGGTGGAGAATAAATTAAATCTGTGTTCTTTCCTGTATTTAGTGTCATCTTTAGCATTTTAAAAATAATCTCAGGTCCATGGGTGGTTCAGTGATAGAATCCTCGCCTTACATGTGGGAGACCCAGGTTCAAAAGGAGAGATAAAAATGATCTCATTTCTGAAAATCTATGCCTAATTCACTAGCAAATTCATATCAGCTCATGCGTTTATACTTGTGAGGGCCTCCCAGGGGCCAGGTACTGAAATAGAGACCAAGGGATACTGCAGTGAGCAAGTTCCAGCAGAACTCTGGCTTTGAGATTATGGTCTGGGGGGTGGGGGTGGGGGCCTGGCCATCAACTGATGTCTATAGAGAGAAGTATTTACAGCCCATGATGTCATCATGTACATGACGCAGACTGAGAAGGATATGACTTGTAAGTTGGGACATAACAGATCAGAAGGAGCCAATGCCAGTCAGTAAAGAGAGGGGCAGAGGGTGGGGAGAGAGCATTCCAGGCAGAGGGGGTACATGTGGGAAGGCCCTGAAGGAGAAGAGGGTTGGTACATCCCAGGAACCCAGAGGATCAGTGTGGGAGGAGGCCAGAGAATGAGGACGATGGGAACAGCTGTTGGGCTGGAGAGACAGGCAACGGCCAGATGCAGGAGGACCTTGTAAGCTCGTTAGGGAATCTGGGCTTCGTTCTGTGGGGAATCAGAAAGCTGCCACTGAGGCTAGAAGTGGGGAGTGACTTAGCTTGTTACTTTAGGAAGATCCTCTAGATTTAGGGCTTCCCTGTAAGGTGGGCCTCTTGGAGTTGGTGTCCCCAAAAGGAGGTGTTGTGGCACCTTGTAGGAAATGGGTAGGGTGGGGGCCAGTGAGGGCACAATGGAGAGACCAGTGGGGATGGACATCAGTGGACTTAGGTATAGAAAAGATCAGTGTCTTTTCCTGAAGCCTCAAGATCTCAGCCCTACATATCCTGAGTAGCGCAGGACTGTGAACACACAGACCTTTGGAAATCGCGTAGGAACAGGTCACTGCAAAGAGCAGGCAGCTTTCCCCATCTCTCGTGTTGAAACTACTGCCTTTTCATACACAGACCACCAGTCCATCACCCCTTTTCAGGGCCCTTAATCACCTTCGGTTCTTGGCTGAATTAAGACCTGCACATCTTCTTTGGGTTTCTTAAATAAGCCTGTATAGAGCTCTCTGGGCTCTGGAAAACTTTGCCTATGTGGTAAACTGGGTTGAGTTTCCCATAGGGATCACATGGTATTTGTTTTATGTGTTAATGGACATCTGAGGACATCTGAGATTGCCATCCTCCTAGCAATGCTGGCTTAGGGAAGAGGCTCATGTGAGACTCTGAGAAGTCATTGTACCAATAGGCTGTCCCCTTTGCCAGTCAAAATACGGCCTGTCAATACCATGGGTTGGGTCAATTAACCAATCACAATAATGACTAATCTATAACCCACAATGCTTTCCAAGGGACATTTTACTTGCTTTAAATCTGATGAAGACACATGAGATGTGAAGGCAGAACGAATCCCCATTGTAGGTAAAACCCATGAGAAAGGATTAAATTGTTTCAACTCCCACAGGCTGAGCCTTCCTCAGCAACCCCAGGGCTGTGCATCTGCTTCAGTGGTAAAATATAAGGATGTGTGGGGAAACTCCGGGAGACCCTGGTGTTGTAATCCAGAGACAGAAAGAAGGAAGACAGAAAGGATCTCCTGAAAGGGGAAAACATCTGTTGCATAACAAGGATCACTTACATAAGAGGTTGTCAAAATTTGCCTCAAACTGAACTCCCTGGTTTCTTCCGCCACCCAGGGCAGTGCCCTCAAGAGGCTTCCCTTCTGCTTTGGATTTTTTTGTTTGTTTTTTTTGCATGGGCAGGCACCAGAAATGAACCAGGGTCTCCAGCATGGCAGGTGAGAACCCTGCCTGCTGAGCCACCGTGGCCTGCCCTGCTTTGGGTTTTTACTACTCAAGTTGGGATAACAATTTTGGAAGAAGACCCCAGAAGGGCCAGGTGTGTTTAATTCTCCCTGAAAGAGCAGGGAGCAGAGGAGAGAAAAGAATGATTACAAAAGGAGGCAAGGAGAGAGGGCAGGTGTGGGTTGGGAAAGGGGCAAGCAGCAAAGAGAGCTGCATCCCTGTGCCAGCAGCCATAGGAGCTCATGTTGTATTATTGACACTGTAAGGTATTAAAAAATTCAATGAAGTCTACATCAAAATTTTACTGTCTCCTCCCATTTAAAACTTCTTTCTGCCCAACTGAGGCCTGACCTATGAGTCCCCTATGGTTTGGGGACTATTTTAGTTTGCTATGCTGCCAGAATACAATATACCGGAAACGGAATGGCATTTAAAACGGGAATTTAGTAAGTTGCAAGTTCATAGTTCTAAGGTCATGAAAATGTCCAAATAAGGCGTCGAGGGAAAGATACCTTGATTCAAGAAAGGCTGATGGGTCCTGAACACCTCTGTCAGCTGGAAAGGCACATGGCGACATCTGATAGCTTTCTCTCCCAGTTTCTTGTTTCATGAAGCTCCCCGCTGGGCATTTTCCTTCTTCATCTCCAAAGGTCTCTGGCTGTGTGGGCTTTGTAAGCTCTGTAGCTTTTTCCAAAATGGTTCCCCCTTAAAGGACTCCAGTAAGCAACCCCACCTTGGATGGGTGGAGACATGTCTCCATGGAAACCATCTAATCAAAAGTTACCATGCACAATTGGATGGGTCACAGCTCCATGGAAACAATCAGAAAGATCGCATCCAGCAATACTGAATGAGGATTAAAGCGCATGGCTTTTCTGGGGTACGTAATAGCTTCAAACTGGCACAGGGACCCACAATGAGAAAGAAGTTGGGGGTAGAGGTAGGAAATGCATAATCTGTTCCTTCACTCTCTTTCCTCCACTTCTTTCCTTTCCACCCTTACTTTTAAGTACATAATAGAACCAAGTCAACCAAATGTTACCTAGTAAGAGTCCTGTTTTTAAGAACTGCTTTCCTTTCATTTCAGTGAACAATTATTAGTATGTAATAGAAATAATCCTTACCCATTAATGGTTTTTGAGAACTTATATGCTTGAAAAAGTCTTTATTCTACATCCTACTTCACTGATGCTCTGATGGGCTCTGATGGGCTCTGATGGACTTCTATGTTGGAAATTATTTTACCTTAGAATCTGAAGACACTCCTCCATTATTTTATAGTTTCCTGTTGTGCTGTCTAGAAGTCTAATGCCGTTCTGATTTCCAACTCTTTACCTGTTGTATGTAGTCTTCTGTCTAGAATCTTTTAAGATAGTCTCTTAAATTCTGGTACCCTGAATTTTACAAAGATATGTCCTGGTCTATTTCATTTATTGTTCTAGCAAGATCACAGGCCTTTTAGATCAAGGAACTCATCTAATTCGGTCGCCCAATTTTTTTTTCTTCTTTCGTAATTGTCTCCCTTCTGTTTTCCTCATTCTTCCTGGAACTCATTACTTGGATGGGGCAAATCCTACTTTGATCTCACAATGTTTTAATTCCTCCTAGCCTTGTTTTTCATACTTATATCTTTTTGTTTCATTTCCTAGTAGATTTTCTCGGCTTTCAGTGAGGGTTTCTCAAACTTTCTATTGTACTTTTTAATTTTTTTTTTTTTTTTTAATTTCTGAGTGCTTTCTAGTTCTTAGAACATTTTATTTTTTAAAAATAGCATCCTCTCCTTCTCATAGATGCTCTATTACCCAAAAGGAGGCAGAGTATTCACGACACTGAACAGGGAGCAAGACAACCTGGGGCTCAAATCGTGGCCCTGCTCCTACTGGCTCCTTCTAGTTACATAACCTCCTTGCACCCCAATAGCCTGATACATAAAAAGGAAATAGTAATTGTCCTGACACTTAAGGGTTGTTGTGAGGGTTGAGCGTGTTTAGAACCGTAGCCAGCACACAGGTGCTATAATTAACTCACTGATGATTTTGTAATATTATGATTTTCTTCTACCCTCTCCTTTTCTCTCTTGATTTCTTTTCTTAGAACTGTTTCATGAAGAGTGCTTCCTCAAGTGTCTGGTTGTCCTTACCTGCCTATTCTTATTTAGGGGCCAGATGTTAAAATGGTATGGGAAGTTGTGGGAATGGGGGTCTTAACTCCAGGAGGGGACTCCTCTGCCCCGAAAGAATTGTAACTCCATGAGAACAGGGCCCTTACTATCATGTCAGCCACTGGATTTCCATGCACTTAAAATGTAGTTGGTGCTCAAGTGGGCCACGGTGGCTCAGCAGGCAGAGTTCTTACCTGCCATGCTGGAGACCTGGGTTGATTCCTGGTGCCTGCACATGCAAAAAAAAAAAAGCAAACAAACAAAAATGTAGTAGGTTACTCAATACATATTTGATGTTATTGTTAAGACTTTCTGAACCTCAGTTTTTGCATCTGAAAAATGGGGATAAAAAATATCTGGCAGGTGTTGTGAGAAGAGATATATGTGTAAAACACCTGACAGTGCTTAGTTTTTAGCAGATGCACAATAAATGACAACTATTGGCAATCGTTATTAAATTCATTTCTAGGAAACCATGTGTCTGAGGCTCCTTTTATCTAGGGTATGGACAGATGAGTAAAAAATGTAGAAAAATAAGCAAATAATAGGGGGAACAAAGGTTAAAATAACCTAGTTATTTTAGATGGAAATACTAGTGGTCAATGAGAGGGAGGGATAAGGGGTATGGTATGTATGAGTTTTTTCTTTTTTCTTTTTTATTTCTTTTGCTGGAGAGATGCATATGTTCAAAAAATGATCATGGTGATGAATACACAACTGTGTGATGATATTGTGAGCCGTCAATTATACACTATGTATGGAATGTTTGTATGTTTGTATGTTAAGTTTTATCAATAAAAATATTTTTTAAATTCATTTGTAGGGATGACATCAAGGCAGCTGCTTCATGACATTTGTGGGCACCTCTGATGGTGCTAAATATAGAGGTAGAGAACAGAACCTCTTGAGAGGCCGGTTGTTACAGTACAAATAAGCAAAGCAATAAGAGGACTCAAGATAATAGCACTTGACATTGAATGTGTAAAAAATCCGAGAAGTACACTGGCTTCAGTCGTGATCTTGTGAGGAGAAAGCAGGTGGGGAATGATGCTGCATTGCCAAGTAGCTCTATAAAATCACCATTCATGTGCAATGCTCCTCTTTGGTCCATCACTCTGTCCAGTCTGGTATAAGCAATTGGGCAGTGAAGGCATTGGAGGAAGTTAAATGCTATGCCAGCCCTTCCCACAGAGAACTGTTTAAATTATAGTACATGCATATACTGGAATACCATGGAGGTATTTAAAATAATCTAGATATCTGCTAACATAAAAATATGTCTTTGATACATTATAAAAATAAGGCTCTTAAACAGAGTAAATAAAAACAATTTTTTTAAACAAATTGATGGTTTATAGCAAAAAGGCTGGGAGGACATACATTAAAATGTTGATAGTATATTTGTCTCTGGGTGGTAGGACTATGGGTGTTTTTCACTTTCTTGTTTTACACCTTTATATAATACCTTGATGTTTAATCAACATCGGGAAAGGCAGTGAAGTTATTTTCAGCTTTAAATGAAAAAAAAAAAGTTGATAAAGGGGATTGGGGCTTAGGTGCCTGGAGGCACGGATGTGAGTCAGACCTGGCCTCCTGGACCCTGTCCGTCTGTCGGGCCTGTCACCAGACACTCAAGTAGCTATCAGGAGCACTTTTCTCTGTTGAAGTGACTGGCTGTTGTCATGCAAAGCCCAGGTTATAGTGGGAGAGTAGGACAGGCCCCCGAGCAGTCAGCAGAGCTGCCCCGTTGGTTGGTGGGCTGGGGCTGGCCATGCCTCTGGTCTCTACATGGGGAACAGCATCAGGGCCCTTGCGGCCTTCATCCCTGCTGACTGCTGCCAGAACTATGTGGTTGGCAACCTCCAGGAGATGCCGCTGGACAAGATGGTAGATCTCAGTGGGTACCAGCTTTGCCACTTCCCCGTGCACGTGTGCTCCTTCAGGGAGCTGGTCAAGCTCTACCTGAGTGACAACCACCTCAACAGCCTACCTCCAGAGCTGGGACAGCTGCAGAACCTGCAGATCCTGGCCCTGGATTTCAACAACTTCAAGGCTCTGCCCCAGGTGGTGTGTACCTTGAAGCAGCTCTGCATCCTCTATCTTGGCAACAACAAGCTCTGCAATCTCCCCGATGAGCTGAGCCTGCTCCAGAACCTTCGGACCCTATGGATCGAGGCCAACTGTCTGACTCGGCTGCCAGACGTGGTCTGCGAGTTGAGTCTCCTCAAGACTCTGCACGCAGGCTCGAATGCTCTGCGTCGGCTGCCACGCCAGCTTCAGCGTCTGCGGGAGCTGAGGACCATCTGGCTCTCCGGCAACCTGCTCACCGACTTCCCCCCTGTGCTGCTTCACATGCCCTTCCTGGAGGTGATCGATGTGGACCGGAATAGCATCCGTTACTTTCCCAGCCTGGCCCACCTGTCAAGTCTGAAGCTGGTCATCTATGACCATAATCCTTGCAGGAATGCACCCAAAGTGGCCAAAGGCGTGCGCCGCGTGGGAAGATGGGCAGAGGAGACGCCAGAACCTGACCCCAGAAAAGCCAGGCGCTATGCATTGGCCGAGGAGGAAATCCAGGAGCCACTGGCACCTGCCCTGCCTCCTTCCTTTGCTGCTACCAGCTCCTGAGGAGCTTTGGTTTTTGGTCAACGCCAAGGACGCAACCAACTCCAGCATCTTTTGGAGGCCTATCCATTTGAGTGAAAAGGATAGCTCTGGGCCATTTGGAGTGATTCTGTTCACAGGGGATGATGGAGAGCAGGGTGAAATGTTGTAAATCACACTGAAAAAGAAGAAAAAAGAAGTCTGACCAATAGCATCTCTCCCAAAGGAAAGTTGTATGATATCGGTGGCATGACAGCCTAGAGAGATCACAACGTCTCTGTAAGAAAGTCAGCCTCTCCAAGCAGGTATTTTGAGATATTGAAGAACAAGAAGGGCTGGGATACTTTGGCTTCTTCCGATCATGGGGCTGCTGAGCTCCGCAAATAAGTTATTTGTTACAGAACTTACCTAAAAATTCAGGTGGCCTGTTTCCAGCCCTTCTCCGGACATACTTTCTTTGTTAAGACCATAAACGGTTTAAGATTACTGTTACTAATTCAGGTCCCTCAAAAGGACATTTCTACCTTGTTAGTCAGACTAACAGAAAAAAATCTTCTTGTTGTAGTTGCAAAGGCTTAATATGAAGCATTTTCCCAGGAGTTTAGGGCCTGCTGAGAACTGATGGAGAATGCCTCTTGGCAGATTGAGCTGCTATTTTAGACTTGACAGTGGTCCACACTGATCTAGCTTGTTTTCCCTAAAAGGCTTGACCCACAGGCTACTGCCAACTGTTTGCTGTCACTAACAACATTACAAGTCATCTGGAAAGTGGATCGTCTTCAGCGATGCCGTCTCTTTAAGTTCAAGCCTAGTTGTGATTCCCACCAACCTCCCTGGAGCACAGTCCTGCTGTTCTTTTCACATTAACAAACCAGAACCGAACTGAATCCCCTTCATGAAGGAACACCGTATTTCCACCATATTAGCTTAAAGATATTAGGTGAGAAATCTGTTCACTTGAAAAAAAGCATTTAGAAATTTGAATTGCAGATTGCAGTATATATAGGAATTTTCTGCCTCTTTAGCCTCACTGTCTCTGCCTTCATTCTGATTTGTGTTTTGATTTTTGTTTTGGATAGGACTTTTTGGCAGTTAGTGTATAAAAGTGGGTATTTTGGCCATTATTTTTTGTAAGATGTGCATTGTAATCTTTTCTTATTCTTGTGAAAATGTTAACTTCAAAGAAATTGCTGTCACAATGATATAGCTTTCACAATGAGACTCTGTGAATGTGAAAACCTTATGTCTGATGCTCCTTTTGGCTACTATATCAACAGAAGAGTAGAACATATGGAATAAAAATAAATAATAGGGGGAACAAATGTTAAAATAAATTCAGTTTGAAATAGTGGTAAATGAAAGCGAGAGGTAAGGGGTATGGTACGTATAGTTTTTTTTCCTCTATTATCATTTTATTTCTTTTTCTGTTGTCTTTTTATTTCTTTTTCTAAATCGATGCAAATGTACTAAGAAATGATGAATATGCAACTATGTGATGATATTAAGAATTACTGATTATATATATCGAATGGAATGATTTCTAAATGTTTTGTTTGTTAATTTTTTTAATTAATAAAAATAAATAAATAAAAAGAAAAAAAGAAATTGCTGTCAGTGCATGATTTAATAACACAATCCCATATATGTTTAATCCTTTTCAGCAAACAAGGGCACAGAAAGTGTCGTCTTAACTAAAACACTGTATTTTTTAAAAGTACTCTTGCCATAAAAGAATCTTAACTCAGCAAAATTTGGTTCTAAAATATCATTCCACAGCAAACTATTTTCATGCACATTTCATACCACAAATATTTCTTGCTAAACCAGAGAGAGAAAATTATATTGCATAATCTTTTATCATTATCTCCCAGTATATAGGGCATCTGCAACCCCTGATTAGACTACCAAAGTGTCCCTTTAATCATGTAATGGTATAAATAGGTATAAATAGATTTATATGTATAGGTCAAACATTTGAATATTTAACTCCTTTAGAAACAATTCCCAATTTCTATTAGATAGCTAGGATTTAATAAATGACTTTCTCACTCTATTGATTGAAACCAGACAATACTCAACTGATACTATAAACTGTGCCAACAAAATCTGCCCTCCGAGCTTTATCTGTAGCAAGTTGTATGGGTTGTTATGACTTTGTTTAGACCGTTATTCCCCTCCCAAGATAAATGGACCCATCTGTTTCAAGGTAGCTGCAGGCTATAGCCATAAAACAGAGTGAAGATAATTGACCCACATTGGCTTCTCACTTAATCAAATATCTAATTATAAACATTTTGGCCTATTATCAACTCAGCTGTTTCCTTCTAAAACAATCAATATATAACAGATGAATATTTCTCAACTAGGATTTACTACTGATTTTACAGCCCTAAAATGTTTCTTATCATGGGTTTTCATTCAATTTTGTAAAGAAAGCTCAAAATAGTCAATGAAATATATTTCTATGATAACCCTTCTGATGTCTCCTGAAAATTGACATAGTTGGAAAGTAAAATAAGAAGAAAATGTTGAAACACCAAATGTAAATTTTTACTCATGATTTCCCAAAGTGTTTCAAAGAGGAAAATTTCTTCTTCCAGAAGTTTATATAAGATTTTAGCTTCTATAAATGAGCACTGCCAACTTAAAACTTTAACGTAGATGCTATGGAAATGAGCTAAAGCAAACAAGTTATCTTTTTCTTTCTTTTGTCCTAAAGTGCAACAGCATTATAGTTTCTAATTTTACGCTTAAAAAAATGGGCTTGTACCAAACACCTCTAAAGAGAGGGATGGAAAGATCAAATGTGATGGTACAGTTATACAGAGAAGACAGGATTTAACAAATGAATATGAATGCTGAATCATTAAATTGATACCCCTTTTAGTCTCCAGTATTTTAGAGCAGCTAGGAGTAAAAACCTAGAATTGTGGAATTGTAACCATGTCAAATTCTGAAATATGTTCTATAACTAATTGTGATGTTGTGCTTTGAAATTTATCGCCTTTTGTATACATGTTATTTATCACAAAAAAAAGAAGGAAAAAAGTGATTGTGATGATTAAAAAAATATTTCAGCCTTCTAGTCTCCTATATTCTAGAGCAGATAGAAAGAAAAATCTGAGAGGATCTTATGGTAGCCCATGACAAACTCTAGGATCTGTCCTGCAACTACTTGTCGAAGAGTGCTTTGAAAACTATGGCTTTTTTATTTCTTTGCTTTGTATATATGTTATAACATACAATAAAAAAATTTTTTTAAAAAAACCTAGGATCTCCAAAGGAGAAGGTGGAGTTATAAAAGAGAAGATAGGATTTACCAAATGAGTATGACTGCTGAATCATTATATTGCTATTTCTTTTAATCTCCAGTGTCTTGGAACAGCTAGAAAGAAAAACCTAAAACTGTGAAACTGTAACCCATACCAGAAATCTGTTCTATAACTAATTGCTGTGCTGTGCTCTGAAATGTATTGCTTTTTTGTATATGTTATTCTTCACAATAAAAAAGAATAAAAGAAAAAAAAATGGGCTTGTACCCTAAAACCCAACTGTGCTCAAACAAATTAAAAGGATATATCACTCCACGGTCACTCAGAAACAGTGTTAAAGCAGAGTGATTAGGAACATGGCCCTGCAAAGTACCTGGGTTCAAATCCCAGCTATTGCCACTTACTAGTTACCATCTGTGCCCCACTTCCTTCATTAGTAAAATGAGTATAAAAGCTCTACTTCATGGGGTACTATAAAGATTAAACAAATCACTGCATGTCAGTGCCTGGCATCTGGCAGCTAATGATTATAAAACATGTTCTTTTATTAATTAAGTTTTATACTATACAGCACAATACTTATATTCACCCTAAAATCAGTGTAATTCCTTGCTTGAATTAAAAACATAAGTGGCAATAGAACAAAAAATCATTTCCTTTCTATAAATTAGTTTTTTAACAAAAGTGTCTATAGTCCTGAATATAAGAAATATAACTGCAATGTGATCAGATGCTTCTGGCTTGCCTAATAGGAAAACAAACAGATATGATTACCAAGGATTCTTTTTGCAGTTGCTAAATAACTAGACTTTGCCTTTTCCCTGTATTATTTTAGAATTCTTAAAATCACCAAAATAAGTACTTGAAACGTGAGGCTATTTCTTGACATTGAACCCATACGTTGCATGAGGGGTAGGAGGCATATGACTGAAGACATGGGTGGGTGCCTGCTTTACTTTGCTTTTTGACATTATAAAAGCATGTATACTCCTTGTAATCTCAGTGCAATAGAAAGGACACTAATGCTACTCAAAAAAAAAAAAAAAAAGCAAAATTTACACACCCCTTTTCCCTTTCTGGACTATGCACTTTTCAAGAATAGGAAACATCTCATTTTATCTTTGAAAATCCAGTGCTTAATTAAGTGCCACCACATTTGACTATTGAAGATGTCAGCATACACTGAGCCCCTAGGAGAGCACAGACTGGCATGGAACACTCTGTAGGTCTGGTACTAGCCTCAGTGTATTGTAAGTTAATTCATGGGAATCTTCTCAATGCCTCTTTGAAACAGGTATAAGTACTGCACACAATTCAGAAATGAGAAATTTGAGATCAAGTTTGTCATTATTCTTCATATTGGGAATCTGAACAGAAAAGTTTCACAGAAAATCTATGATTGAAAAAAGGCCAAGTCCTTTTTACATTTCTGTTCTAATATACTAGTAAGGCATAAGACAAAGCAGACTTTAGAAAGCAGTTTCATACAAAGAGTATATTCTGTTGATTTGTATTAGTTCTGGCAAGAAACTGCATTCACCAAAGACGGAGAGAGATGGAGAGACTATAACAAAGAGACTATTTACAGAGTCGACAGGATTGGGCAGTGGGGGGTGGGGGGACAGGAATCAAGGTAATAGTGAGGCACCCAGAGACTAGCCAGAGCATAAGCTGTTACCATCTGCAAGGCTGAACGATGAAAAGAAAGTTATCCAAATCCAGTAAGAGCTGAGAGCTATGAAAGGGGGGGCTGGCTGCCCAGTGAAAGCTGTAGTGGGCCATCTTGCAGGAATGAAGCCACTTACCAGAGACATGAGCAAAAACAGAAAGGAAATAGATCCCCTCTTCCCATATCCTGCCAGTGCCTCCTGAGTTGAACCCAACAGGAAACCAGCCCAAAGGGAAATTACTGTAAGTAGTATAGTCTAGCAGGGGTGAATTTCCACAGACTTGGAGCAGGGAAAGAATGGATCTTAGGTTGGGGAGAACAAAAAAAGAATAGCCAGCATTAAAAAAAGCTAGATACTAGGATAGATTTAACAATCCTAAGTTTAAATAACTTTCTATGCAGTGACAGTTAACTATTAAATAACATTTTAATCTGTTCTCATGTGGCAAAATTCTTGTGAAAATAAGGAAAATTTCACTGCTTCCATATGTGGTGTTTCTGAGTCAAAATGAACTCCATCTAAAACCATTTCAGGAATTAGAGGCCTAGGTTTACTTCATCTCTGAAACTGCAAAGATTTTTAAATATGCAAACCTGGGATTCTCTAGGCCTAAGGCAATACAATTTCTAAGGGCTTCAAAGAATATGGATTCAGTGGGGAGAAAGGCATGGTACACTCTTGGGTATAACAATTAGGCCTCCAATGTTTTACCTCTTTTTAGAAAGATTAACTTCACACTTACCGGTTTATCCTTTAAGGCCTTTGGAGAAAATGAGCCCGAGTAATTTTAGACTGAGATCGAACTCCAGGCTATCTGATCTCCTGGGACAGACATTTAAACCCACTGCTCCCATTGAAATCTTTGCAGGTTTTCTGTCATAATTCGCTGGCCTGCCCCACCTGAGTTGTAGGGAATCAAAACTGATATTTAATATGATAAAGCACCTAAAGAAAAAAAGAATTACGCAGCAGATGGCATTGCTATGTTACTAAAAATAAAAACTATCAGTATATTATTTTTCAGATGGTTCCTAAGCCAGATAAGCCTGAAATCCACAGCTACCACTCTCTCCAAGAGCATCAACCAGTTGCATCCTCCTCCCCCATAATGTCAACACCCCTTTTCAACATGAAGAAGTTAGAATAGTCATTGCCCAAATATTCCTAAAGATTGGGAGAAGAAACAAAGGAGAAGGAGAAATTGAACAGAGAAGATTGGATTTAACAAATAAGTATGGTTATTGAATCATAATATTGGTATTTCTTTTAGTCTCCAGTGTCTTAGAGCAGCTCAAAGGAAATACCTGAAATCATGGAATGGTAACCCATGCCATACTTCGAAATTTGTTCTGTAACCATTTTTTAAAATGTACTTTGAAATTTATCACTTTTTTGTATATGTTTTATTTCACAATAAAATGTTTTTTTAAAAAACTATACAATTCTCTTATAATGACAGGAAAAATTTCCCTTTTATATGATTTTTGGAAGACTTAAGCAGTTTTACAAGAATACCAATTTTACCCAGCTTTAATAGGTTCCACATAATGGTATTAGAATATTGAGAGTAACTTTCAGACAAAAAAAAGTTCACTGGTGTGTTTCTTTGAAAATTCTTTTGCTCCTTTATGGCAACAAAATGCCTCCTTATAATGCTAGTAATACCCAATAAAAACTCCTAACTTACTGTTGGGCTTTCTCATTTTTATTGAACATTCTGAATATACATGAATTATTAACCTCCAAATCTAAATTCTCCTTTAAACCACTAAACTCAGTATATATTTATGCTCATTCTCATTCTCTCTGGACTCCATTTACCAAGAATGAAAAACATAGAAACTCTACCAAAACAACAAATAATAATAATGCTTAAATCTAAAATATCCATCTTCTTTAAAAGAATACAGCCCTACTGAGTTCCGGGAAGATGGAGGAATAGGACAGGTCAAGTTCAGGCCTGCTCCAAGGAGCAGCTAGAGAAGTGACAGAAGAACAAATGGGACAGTGATTCCAGGGTGTAAGTGACTTGGGAGGGTCTTCTACACCGTAGGAGGTGCTGGTTGCAAAAGCTGAAGAACTGAGACACAGAGAACCTGAGACTGCTCAGCTATGGCAAGCAGCCTCACACACCCATTTCCAAACGGAGGCCGGGAGCCCTCAGGAGGGCACGGACCAGGAGACCGGGACTAGCAAATAAGCCAAGCTGTTCTCCTTCAGTGTACTACCCTCACATGCACTGCAGCCCTGCGACCCGCGACTCCCCCAACACCAACATATCTGAACCCCTTCACCCGACCCGCCCTGCACATCCTCGCCCCACAAACCCAGCTCCGTCTGCGCGCTTGCACAGCCTGCCTCACCTCTCCCACGCAAAAGCAGTGCCTCACCCAGCCCCTTCTGAGACCTGCGCACTGCCCCGGCCCTCCACCTCCCTGCCCCCTGCATGCAGTCACCGCCACACCTGGGCCACACCCGACCCCAGCCCATACAGTCGCACAACCCCACCCTGCGCCCCCTGAGCTCTGTGCATGTGTATATCAGCTTTTGGGTCCCCTCAGATCTATGCACGCACAAAAGACCTGCCATGCACCCCCAGCTCTGGATAAGCACTGACCTGCCCATCCGGACCACACTGGCCCCCAGCCCACATAGGCACAACCCTGCCCCGCTGCCCCTGAGCCCTGTGCATGCACACACCAGGGCCCGAGACCCCAGACCCCTGCACACCAGGGCACGGCCCCCAAGACCCGCGAACGCGCACAGCCACGACCTCCCCGCCAGGCACCCACACATCTGTGCACCAACCTCTTGAGCCCTGCACCCTCCCATATGCGTACCCTTGCCCTAACCCCCAGCACAACACCCTGCTCCCACACAAGGCAGGTGCTCACATATGCATCTATGCCACATGGCCCCAGCTCTGCACTGCTGTACACCCCCGCCCTAACCTCACCCCACACCCCTCATCCCCCACCCCTACACCTGTGCCAAGGCCCCGCCCACCCAACATCATCCGCCCCTGACCCATATCCCACAACCCCTGGACCACTGCCCCGATCCCGCACACCTGGACCACTCTCCCCTGCACAAGGACATAATCTGCCCTCCCAGTGCCCCAACCTCTGTGCCCCATACCCCACACCCTGAAACCCACGACCCCCATACTCCACAAACCCACCCATATACTGCCTGCGCACCAGCCCCTATGCATCTGCACAGCACCCCCATCCACCTTCCCTCATGTCCTACCTCTGTGTCTCCCACACTGCACCCTGCTCCTGCGCTCCAAGGCCCCTGCACTGCACCTCCACAACCCAATGCCCCACACCCCACGCTAACAGGCACCAGCATAGAGTCCCTGATACATGCCTAAACCTGTCACAGCACTGTTGTGCCCCACCCCACATCCCGTATCCTGCTCCACACATGGGTATGGAGTCTAATTTGAAGCTTTAGACTATTGAAGGAAATCAACTGCCAAAGTAACCCTATCAAGATATTACATGCCTTGAAGGCAAGAGAAGCATATGAAGATGTAGACAGATACAGCCCAGCCTAATGATCAAATTAAAACACCAGAGGAGACAAACTTTGGGACAACTAATCAAAGATGTTCATATAACTCCACTATATAAAATAAATGGGATGGCTAATGACATAAAGGAGATAAAAAATTTGAAAGAAATAGAAAAATAGCAGATATCACAAAGATTAAAGATGCTATAAACCAAATAAATATACTAGAGACACACAACAGCAGATTTGAAGAGGAGGAAGAAAGAATAAGCAAGTTACAGGACAGGACAACTGATTTCAAACAAACAAAAGACCAAGTGGCAAAAAAAGATGGAAAATTTTGAGTTGGACCTCAGGGAATTGAGGGACAAAGCAAAGCGCACAAATATAAGTATCATCAATGTTCCAGAAGAGAAAAGGGCTAGGAAGATTAGCTGAGGATATAATGGCAGAAAACTTCCTAACTCTTAAAAGGACATAAATATGCAAATCAAAGATGCCCAACAAACTCCAAATAGAATAAATCCAAATAGGCCTTCCCCAAGAAACATACTAATCAGTCTGTCAAATGTCAAAGAGAAGTAGAAAATCCTGAAATCAGCAAGAGAAAAGCAATCTACTATATACAAGGGAAACCACATAAGACTGAGTTTGGACTACTCTACTGGCATTCTGGAGGTGAGAAGGCAGGGTATGATATATCAAATTTTTTTTTTTTTTTTTTTTACATGGGCAGGCACTGGGAATCAAACCCGGGTCCTCTGGCATCGCAAGCAAGCATTCCTGCCTGCTGAGCCACCGTGGCCCACCTGGTATGATATATCTAAGAACCTGATGAAAGCCTTTCAACCAAGAATTCTGTACCCAGCCAAACTGTCCTTCAAAAGTGAGAGAGAGATTTAAATTTTCACAGACAAACAAATGCTGAGAGAATCTGTCAATAAGACCAGCCCCCCAAGAAATACTAAAGGGAGTTCTGCTGCCTGAAAAAAAAAACCAGAGAGGGATGTCTGGAGGAGGGTACAGAATTGAAGAGTATCATTAAGGGTAGCTTAAAGGATAAATAGAAAAAGAGGAAGAATATATAGATCTGATAAATAAAATCCAAAGGATACATGGTGGATTAAGAAGTGCCTTTACAGTAATAACTCTGTTAATGGACTAAACTTACAATTAAAAGATACAGATCGGTGGAATGGATTAAGAAATATAATCCAGCTACATGCTGCTTACAAGAAACTCATTTTAGACACAAGGATACAAATAGATTGAAAATGAAAGAATGGAAAAAGGTGTTCTATGCAAGCTGTAATCAAAAGAAAGCAGGAGTAGTTATACTAATATCAGACAAAATAGAGTTTAAATGTAATGATATCATAAGAGACAAAGAAGGACACTATAGATTAATAACAGGGACAATTCACCAAGAAGAAATAACAATCACAAATTTTTATGCTCTCAACCAAGGAGCTCCAAAGCACATGAGACAAACATTGGCAAATTTGAAGGGAGCAAAAGACATTTCAACAATAATAGTAGGAGACTTCAATATATCACTGTTCTCTATAGACAGAACATTCAGGCAGAGGATCAACAAGGAAATACAGAACTTAAACAATTTGATAAATGATTTAGACCTAACAGACATATATAGCTGTTACAGCCCCAAACACCAGGATATACATCCTTCTCTAATGCTCATGGAACAGTCTTTAGGATAGATCATCTGCTGGGGCACAAAATAGGCCTTTATAAATTTAAAAACATTGAAATTATTCAAAGCACTTTCTCTGATCACACTGGAATGAAGGTGGAACTCAATAACCACAAAAGAACAAGAACTTTCATAAACACATGGAGATTAAATAACACACTCTTAAACAACCAGTGGGTCAAAGAAGAAATTCCTAGAGAAATTTGTAGCTGTCTGGAGACTGATGAAAATAAGAACACAACATATCAGAACTTATGGGATGTGGCAAAGGCTGTACTGTGAAGGAAATTTATTACCCTAAATACCTATATTAAAAGACAAGAAAGAGCAAATATTGAAAATTAACTGCTTACCTGGAGGAACTTGAGGAAGAACAGCAAATTAACCCCAAAGCAAATAGAAGAGAAATAACAAAGATTAAAGCAGAGTTAAATGAATGGGAAAGCAAAAGAACAATAGAAAGAATCAATAAAACCAAAAGTTGGTTCTTTGATAAAAATCAATGGACTACTAGCAAGGCTGACAAAGGAAAAATGAGTATGCAAATAAACTAAATCAGAAATGAGAGGGGGGTTGTTACCACAGACCCTAAAGAAATGTTTTAAAAAATCATAAAAGGATACTACGAACAACTATATGCCAACACAGAAGACACTTTAGATGAAATGGACAAATTCCTAGAAACACTTAAGCTATACGAACTCAAGAAGAAATAGAAGATCTCAACAAACCAATCACAAGTTAAGAGATTCAATCAGTCATCAAAAATCTTCCTACAAAGAAAAGCCCAGGGCCAGGTGGCTTCACAGGGGATTTTTATCAAACATTCCAAAAAGAATTAACACCAATCCTGCTTAAATTCTTCCAAAAAATTGAGGAAAAAGGAACACAGCCTAACTCATTTTATGAAGTTAACATCACTTTAATACCAAAACTGGGTAAAGAGGCTATAAGAAAGGAAAACGTCTGTAAACTTGCAATATAATAAATTTCCCTTTTGTAAAAAAAAAGAAAGGAAAACTTTAGGCCAATCTCCCTAATGAACATAGATGCAAAAATTCTGAAGAAAATACTAGCAAATTGAATCCAACAACACATTAAAAGAATTACACACCATGACAAAGTACGTTTATAGCAGGAATGTGAGGATGGTTCAACACAAGAAAATCAACTAATGTAATACAGCACATTAACAAATCAAAAGAAAAAATCACATATCATCTTGATTGATGCTGAAACAGCATTTGATGAAATTCAACATCCTTTTCTGATAAAAACACCCAAAAGGTAGGAATCAAAGGAAACTTCCTCAACATAATAAAGGGCATATATGAAAAACCCATAGCCAACACCATACTCAATGGTGAGAGACTGAAAACTTTCCCCCTAAAGTCGGGAGTGAGACAAGGATGACCTCTTTCACTACTATTATTTAACATTGTACTGGACGTTCTAGGTAGAGCAGTCAGGCAGAAAAGAAATAAAAGGCATCCAAATTGAAAAGGAAATAATAAAACTTTCATTATTTGCAAGATGACATGATACAATACTTGGAAAATCCTGAGAAATCTACAACAATGTTACTTGAGCTTTAATTCAGCAAGGTGGCAGGATATAAAATTAATGTGCAAAAATCCTTTCTACACACAATGACTTACCTGAGGAGTCAATTAAGGAAAAAATTCCATTCAAAATAACTTAAAAGAATCAAGTATCTGTGTGATTGTGAAAACCTTGTATCTGATGCTCCTTTTAACTAAGGTATGGACAGATGAGTAAAATAAATGGATAAAAAATAAATAATACAGGAACAAAGGTTAAAGTAAATAGAGTAGATGGAAATACTAGGATCAATGAGAGGGTGGGATGAGGAATATGACATGTATGAGTTTTTTATTTTTTATTTCTCTTTCTGAGGTGATGTAAATGTTCAAAAAATTGATGATGAGGATAAATACCAAAAAAAAAAAAAAAAGAATCAAGTATCTAGGAATGAACTTAACTAGGGATGTAAAGGACTTGTACAGAGAAAACTACATAACATTGTTAAAAGAAATCAGAGAAGATCTAAATAGGTGGAAAGACATTCCCTGCTCATGGATAGGAAGGTTAAACATAGTTAAGATGACAATTCTATCTAAATTGATCTACAGATTCAACGCAATGCCAATCAAAATTCCAACAATCTACTTTGAAGGCTTGGAAAAGCTTAGTTACCAAATTCATCTGGAAGGGAAAAAGACCCCAAATAACTAAAAGCATACTAAAAGAGAAGAACAAAGAGACCCCGAACAGCTAAAAGCATACTAAAAGAGAAGAACTAAGTGGGAAGATTGACACTTGCTGATTTTAAAATTGATTATAAAGCCACAGTGTTCAAAACAGCATGGTACTAGAACAAAGAAGTATTGACCAATGGAATTGAATCAAGAGCGCAGAAATAGATCACAAAATCTATGGTCAACTGATCTTAGAGAAGACCCCCAAATCCACTGAACTGGGACAAAACAGTTTTTTCAATAAATGGACAAGAGAGAACTGGATATCAATAGCCAAAAGAATGAAAGAGGACCCTTATGTTACACTCTATACAAAAATTAACTCAAATTGAATCAAACACCTAAACGTAAGAAGCAGTACCATAAAGATCCTAGAAGGAAATGAAGGGAAACATCTTCAAGACCTAGTAATAGAAGGTAGCTTCCTAAACGTTCTCAAAGCACAAGCAACAGAAGAAAAAATAAATGAAAACTTCTCAAAATCACATGCTTTTTTTGCCTCAAAAGACTGTCAAAAAGGTGAAGAGGCAGCTAACTTGATGGGAGAAAATATTTGGAAACCACACATCAAACAGGTTTGATATCCTGTACATACAAAGAAATCATACAACTCAAAAACAAAAGAACAAGCAATCCAATTATAAAATGGGCTAAATAAATGAATAGGCATCTTTCTGAAGAGCAAATGCAGATGGCTAAAAAGCACATGAAAAGATGCTCATTTTCATTAGCTATAACAGAAATGCAGATTAAGACCACCTCACACCTGTAAGAATGGCTGCTATTAAACAAACAGGAAGCTATAAATGTTGGAGAGGATGTGGAGAAATTGGGACATCTAGGCACCCCTGGTGGAAATGAATAATGGTACAGCTGCTATGGAAGACAGACTTTGTGGTTCCCCCAGAGAACTAAATATCAAGTTGCCCTATGACTCGGCAATATCACTACTCAGTTTATACACAGAAAAATGATAGTGACACAGACATCTGCACACTAATGTTCCTCTTTCATTCTTTTGGCTATTGATATCCAGTTCTCTCTTGTCCATTTATTGAAAAAACTGTTTTGTCCCAGTTCAGTGGATTTGGGGGTCTTCTCTAAGATCAGTTGACCATAGATTTTGTGGTCTATTTCTGAGCTCCTGATTCAATTCCATTGGTCAGCATTATTTCACAACCGCTGAAAGATGCAAACAATCCAGGTGCCCATCAACAGACAAGTACATTAACAAAATGCGGTACATACATACGATGGAATACTGTGCAGCAGTAAGAGGAAATGAAGTCCTGAAGCACATGACAAGATGGATGGGTCTTGAGGATATAATGCTGAGTGAAATAAGCCAGACACAAAAGGATACTGTATGATTTGTTTTATGACCACAGTAAAGGTAAAATCAGAGGCTTTTAAACAGAATACAGGGGACTTAGAGATACACAGAAACTAGAGATGGGTGAAAGTTAGCTAACGAGATTGAACTTAAATTTAAATGTAAGGGAATAGATAGAAGTGAAGAGAGTTCACTAGTGGGTCTATAAGTAATATTATGATATTGAAGTGAACATGATTGAAAGGGGTCGTATAGACCCTTGTGTTCCACGGATTAACACTACAAATATAAATTAAGTTCTTGCATGACCTACTGCAAAAGTATAGGGGAAAAACAGATATTGCATGCTATGGGCTATGCTTAACAGGAAAACATCAACAGTACCACAGCAACACCAGGAGTAAATAATGGAGGGAGGCACAAGAGTTAAGGGGGGTTAAATTTTCTGTTTGGTGACGGTGTGTTTATTGGTTATCTTTTTCTTGGAAACAGTGGAATTAAAGAGAGTGTTGATGGACTGTTGACTTTGGACATTATACATGATGCCCAATGAATGGAGGGGGATGAAGGATGCACTGACTGAGAAGTAGATTGGGAAATGATGGTGTATACATATGATTGAATATTGTGCTGCTACAAAAGGAATGAAGTTATGAGGCATGCAACATTGCAAATGAACTTGTGGGGCATTTGGTGACGCAAAATAATCCAAAAACAAGAGCAGATATTATGGTCTCATTTAGAAAATACTTGTAAGAACACAGGGGCCTAGATTATAAGCTCTTACAGCAGTCACACTTAGTCTGGAGCGGTAATTGTTATTTCTGGATTTTGAGAGGCTGTTTTATATATGCATAACCTGATATTTAGAGATGAGAGCAAAGCTGATCACGTTGGGCTAAAGATAATTTGGAATACGGGGTAAAGACATTGTATTTTAGAATTTCATCTACTCTTTGAGACCAAAGGAGGAAAGGTTTACTCTATCCAGAACCTAAATTTTCCTAAATTCCTAATCATAACGTAACTCAACCTGTCTGATAATTTAAACAATCCAACAGAGGGAGCCCAGAATAAGGATGAGGGCCTTTAACCCTGTAAAGCTTAATGTAATGCCTAGATATAATCCAGGATATATTAAGATAATCAAATAATATTGGCAAAGTCCCTTAAAGGACGGGAGAAAAAAAAATACCGAACTATTACCCGGTACTGTGTCAAACATTAGGGACACCCAAATCAATAGCCAAGCCCTTGATCTTGAGGCTTGCTCTTGTGAAATTCATGTATGTAGTGGAGAAGCTTAGCCTATCTATAGGTATACCTAAGAGTTTTACTTTCGGAGGACCTCTTCTGTTGCTCAGATGCGGCCTCTCTATGCCCAACTCTGCAAGTGAAATCGTTGCCCTCCCTGCTAAGTGGGACATTGACATCTAGGGTGCAAAGTCTTCCCGGTGGCATGGGAGATAACTTCCAGGGATAAGCCAGGCCCTGGCACTGTGAGGTCAACAATACCATCCTGACCAAAAGCAGGTAAATAAGTGTAACAAGTAAGGTATCAGTAGCTGAGAGATCAAATAGTTGGGAGGCTACTCTGAAGGTCACTCTTAAGCAAGTTTCAGTTAGAAAATGCTACCTATCATAGTTTGCCAAACCCTAATCAAAAGTATTTCTGCTAATCCTAAAGTACACATATGATGTTATTTAAGATTCTACAAAAGTTCCATGCACAAACATAAGTTTCAAGAAACTTACACCCTCCAGAGGGGTCCCTGGACAACATTAAGTCCTGAAATGCAGAGGGGCCAGCCTCTATAGAACATAGTTCCATCCCCCTATCCCATATTATCAACAGACCCTCCCTACATGAAAAGGTTAGAATGGGCATATTCCAAGTACCCTTAAAGAGTGGAAGAAAGATAAAAGGTGGTGGTAGAGTTACACAGACAAGGTTGGGTTTAACAAATGAGTTTGACTGCTGAATCATTATAGTTTCCAGTATCTTAGAGCAGCTAGAAGCAGAAACCTAAAATTGTAGAATTATAACCCATACCAAACTCTGAAATCTGTTCTACAACAAATTGTGGCAATGTGCTTTGAAATTTACTGCTTTTTTGTATGAGAAAAAAAAAGGGGGGGATTGTGATGATAAAAAGAAAAAAATCAGAACAAAACCACCAAAAATAAATAGCCCTAAAAAGCACTAGAGGTGCTTGAACAGCTTGTAACATTTAAAATTACTTTTTCAAACTTAAAATAATGGAAACTACCATTTTTTCCCCAATGTAAAAGATAGTGCTTTGCAACATTAATATTAAAGACTATGCAACATTAAATGAGCTGTAAAGTTTATGGTACTTTCACTACATAAAATTAAATGGGTAGTAAAGATTGTATGATTTTGTTTATGGTCCAACAACAAAACCAAAAGATTAAAGTGACATGGTGCTTGACCCATTTAGCTTGGGCTTCTATTAAAAGATAACTATTTCATTAATTTTTAAGGTTTTTATGCTGAAACAACTCTATACTGCAAAAATATAATGACTCATTCCCATTAAGTAGAGTTAAATCAGGGTACAAATCAGTAAGACAGATAAAGAACGTAGTAGTTCTAAACTTTTATTTTAATGCACAGTATTAGAAACCAATTGGTTTTTATGGAAAAGCAAACAGCAAATAAATTAGACCCATGTTAAAATACAAGGTCAGCTAAATATCCAGGAACTTAAGGATATAACAGCCTCAGTTAACTTTGTTTCCACAGTCTTCTTTAAGAGGTTGAAGGCTTTCAAACATAACTTTGCTATGAACTGGTCCAGAACACAACATATGGGAATGCTTAACAGGGGTGGTGATCAGGAACACGTTTCCTATAACAATTACAAAATACACATGTAAGTAAAAAGCTAGTAGTGAAAAATGAAAAGCATGATTTTATATATTTTTTTTAAACAAAGTACAAACCCAGCTAGATCACTAATTTAATGAAAACCATTATAAACCAATTCTCCCCTCAATAATTATATTATAAAATCTGTGGAACCTTAAGGACTACAGTATTTAACAGTTCTCAATTTCTTATCCAAACAACAAACCTAATTAACAAAGACAATTTCCAGAAAAAGTTAATTCATGTTTTCAATTGACAGATGTGCTGGAGAATTTTACTAAATTGATCGAGGATAGTTACTCTTAACCAAAAGTTGTAAAATAACAAGGCTCTGGAGCCTCTAGATGAAAATTTCTGGATTACTATTTTAAAGGAAAGAAAAATGCCAATAGACAAGCTGTTGATGGGGTAACCCACTGAAGTACACTAGCATTAACCCTCACACACTGTAGATGTCACATTTTATTTTCTAGTGGCAGTGCAGTGAAGAGGAATATGAGAGTTTCTTGGGGAGGGAGGCTGATAAGTGTACTTAATGAAATTTTTTACTTAACACCTGGTCCAAGGAGCCAGGGCTTGAAAGACACTGCTGCTAGAACCAAACATAGCAGTAAGAGAAGTAGGTAAAGTACAAAAAAATCAAAGAGTACAGCATACTGGGGTCACATAAAGGAAGTGATAAATTTATCCTCAGGAGTTTTAGAAGAATGGGGATTAGAATATGATAAAGGATGTTAATCATCATTAATATAGAAAAAGTTAACAAGCAGTTGTTGCAGAGCACTGATCTGTGCTGCTTTGGTAATGTTAACAGAAGGTCAACAAGGAAAAAGAATTCACAAACCAGTAAATTTGGGAAGTCTGGGTTAAACAAAAGTATTCATATGTCTTCACCACAAACATCTCAGAATTTCTAATTTATTTTTAACAGACAAATCTCTGAGAGCAAAACTATCAGAGCAGGTAAGGTATCATTCCAAATCGTGGTTCAGGGCATGGAATTATTGCAAAGATTCATGAGGGTAGGTGTGACTATGTGACTTTACCAGTGTCAGAAAATCTTAGTAATAGAACCCGGTTTTCTAAAGACAATAAAAGCATAATAGCATTTTACCATCTCTGATGGCAATACTTTCAAGAAAAATGTATCAACTTCTTTCCTTGGGAGTACTTTTTCATTTCAAAATATGGAATACTTCCCATTATCCTATTGTCCCTCCAGGGCCAGTAGTAGAGAATTTCTATATTTTTTAGCCCAGCCTCCTTTCTACCACATCAAATTAGATTTGAATACTGTAACTCTTTTCTGTCCACATCCAAATCACTATTTCCTTCTTTTTCCTTCCTTCAATAGTCACTGACCAGAGAGCTACAATTCAGTCAAAAACTGCTCCTATCTAAATCGATTCCATTGATTTAGATCTCCCCTTTTGCACTCTAGATCTCCCCTTCCCTCTCCACTAGAGACTGCTCCCCTCTTCTACATCAATTATTCCCCCTCTCTACTAAATCACTCCCATTTAAACATGCTGAGTATTAAGGCTAAAACTCACACTCCCTAACTACATGCTTAAAAGAGCTATCTATAAGCACTTTGTCCAATTCCTCTTTTCTCAGCCTCTATTTAAACATACTTTAGTCAAACTTTTGCCCCCTCCATTCCACTACAATTGCTTGAAATTACCAATGGCCCCTAGGCTGCTAAATCCAATTTTTTAAGGTCAATATTCAGTCTTTATCTTATGTGACCTATTCACAACATTTTGAGAGTTCCCCCTTTAAATACTTTCTTTATTTAGCTTCCAGGACACAAACTTCCTCGGTTTCCCTCCTACCTAAGTGGCATCCCTTTTTAAAAAAATATGTGTATTATGGAAAATTTTAAACATACAGTTAAGAGCACAGATTATATTATGACCCCTCATATACCCATCACTCAGTTACCCATATTTGTACATTCCTTAAATCTCTTTTGTTGGTTGCTCTAATTGTTCCCAAACTTTATTATTGGACTCCTCTAGTGCTCAATACTAAAAATCTCTTCCCTTCTTCAGTTACATTCACTCTTAGGGACCCAGCCAAGTCTCTTGGCTTTAAACACCATATACAGGCTAACAACGTTTAAATTTATCAACTACAGCTCTTACTTCTCCCCTTAATTACAGGCTCAACTAGCCAACTGCCAGTACTCAATAGACATCTTTTTCAAATGTCCAAAACTCAAACCCCAATCTTCCTCCCAAATATCTTCCTTCCATCTCATATAAGTGATAGTCTTGTTTCTCAGGACAAACATCTTGAATTATCTTTTATTTCTTTTTCTCTCACATCCTCTATTCAACCCACAATCAAATCCTACTGGGTAAAGGATGATATGGCCCATACTTTCAAACTTCAACTTCTGTGTGAGACCAAAGGGAGAGATGTTTATTTGGTGCAAAATTTATATTTTGTGTAGCACATTATCTAATTTAACTTGTAAGATCCGTTTATTTGAACATCATAATTATATGGAACCTTGAATAGAGCATGAGATCTTGTTGGTTTGTACAGGTTAGTGTGATGCCCCAATATATCCTAGAGTAATTTGGGCAGAGAATAAAAAAGTATTTGCAAAGTCCCCTTAGGGGGCTGGGTAGAAAGGAAGAAATATTTAACTTCCCCATCTGGGGAATTCCTGATATTCTCACAGCATTGGGGAAACCAATTCAGTAAGGCTGAGCCCTCAATATTGGGGTTTGCCAATATGAAGCTTATTTGTGGCAAAGGAGAGGCTAGGCCTACTGATAATTATACCTAAAAGTCACCCAAGAGAACCTCTTCTGTTGCTCACATGTGGCCTCTCTCTTCTCTAAGCCAATCTGACAGGTGAACTCATTGCCTACCTACATGGGACATGACTCCAAGGGGAATAAATCTCCCCGGCAACATGGGACCTGACTCCCGGGGATTAGCTGGGACCCAGCATCACTGGAATGAGAAAGTCTTCTTGATCAAAAGGCAGAAGACAGAAATGAGACAAAAATGTTTTTAAAAGTGCTATGATACCTTGGTGCTGCTTTGATAATGTTATCCACACGCAGAATCACTTCTGCTGCTTCAGCTGCACTCAAAAGAACCTGTCGCTTGACTTGGAAACTTTCTGTTATACCCAGTACTGCCATATCTCCAATGGTACCTTCTTTCATATCTGAAAATATAAAATATTGACTAAATAAATTCCATCTTAAAGAACCAAAACATCAAAACATCTCTAATGCTTTAGAACAAATAAAATTAATCCTCAGATTTATAAAAAATAAGATTACAACACCTAATTATTCAACTTAGCACATTCTCATCAGCCTATAGAAACTCAAGGAAAGTCTTAAAAAATTAAAAGGTCACCTACTTACCATGTGTATCAAGAGAAGGCAACAGTGTCAAATAATGAAAATTATACAGAATACTACATCACACATTAATCTTCTATCAATGGATCTTTAACAATATCAATATTGTTATTTATGTAAGATTATTGCAGAAAATTTGTCCATCACTAATAACCATGAAATCTTAACTGGAAGCAAATTAAGACGTCTACCCAACTTTTTTCTCATGTAAGAATCCTACTTCATATCTGATACATTAATAAGTTCCCTTTTGTCTAGTGACAAAATTAACTCCCATCTGAGAGTACGATGTGAAGTTCTTTAATCTCAATGAAATCTGCCTTCTTTGCCACTTTTATCTACCCTCAAGAATGTCACAGAATAAACTGACTGTGAGATTAGGAGTTAACACTAACTGTATTACAAGAAATATAACAGAGTTTATATCTATTTCAGAATATAAAATACAGTTTAAGGGCGGGCCACGGTGGCTCAGCAGGCAAGGACGCTTGCCTGCCATGCCAGAGTACCCAGGTTCGATTCCCAGTGCCTGCCCATGTTAAAAAAAAAAAATAAAAATACAGTTTATTTGTATCCTACTGCCATTATATACCAAACTAGTCACAAATCCTCTATCCAGCTTTATCTTACTTAAAAAATAAATTTCTTGATGATACTGAGAAGAATATGAAGTTAAACAGCTTTTCCCAGAATAAATGTTTCTGAAGGGAAGAATCACAGGAGTCTTCTATATGGTTATTATGAGAATTTTGTCAAAAAAAAAAAGGCTTGGTAAAGTTACTTTTAATAACCAAATGAACAACTGATTTCTCACCCAATCCAGCAGTTATTTTGCCTTCACTGTGGGCAGCTCGAAGCTGCGCAACCAGATCTGCGCTGTCATAACCAGCATTGTCAGCTATGATGGTTGGCAACTATGAAATGAAGACAAATATAACCAGTGTTATTCTACTATAATAAAGTTGATTTAGTCCTAAGGAAAAGGCCAGCTTCTAAAAATTAACATTTTAAAACAACGTAAAACGTGCTTTCTTTTAATTACTGCTCATAAAGAAGATAAACTCCAGAATTAAGTAGAAAAGTGGTATGAAACACTACTTGTATTATTATTTTTTGAAATGGAACATTTTTAAAAGCCAAAAGTAAATCTTTTCTGTCCAAGATAGAAAAAAATGTATTCATTTTTTAAAACCATAAATACCCACAGAATTTACATTCAGATCTCTTGTTTTCATTATCTTACCATTCTCAGTGCCTTGGCATAAGACTCCATTGCAACAGCTTCTTTGCCTGGTGTTCTACTAGCAAGCTTTGTAACAGCATGAGCCATTAGCATCTCAGAACAGCCTATGAATTAAAATTTCAATAAAAAATTGTTATGCTTAGTTGCCTCCAAGGCACTGACTGAATTACTGACTTCCTTTCAGATCTGTCAAGTACTTCGAAATTAAGTGCAAAAACAATTCAAATAAAATTTCTATAAGAGCCTTTAAAATCATTATGATTCGTCCTGTACTTTAAGAGAAATAAAATATGTTCAATTTTTTCAAATGCTTACCTCCTCCATACACTGTTCTAGAATCCTTTACAGTTTGAGCAAGTACACAAAGAGCATCATGCAAAGATCTTTCTGCTTCATCTAAAATTTGCTGAGTGGCACCACGCAGAACAATGGTACAAGCCTCACCTAAAATTAAAAAATAATATTCTTATGGCACAGAGAATACCTACTTATTAAACATAAAACAGTAGGAATTATTTATGTAGGTTGTTTAACTAATTATTTGGCTTTGAAAATTAACATGTGTTCCACTGTTATAATTCTTTTTGCTAACAATCCATTTTCATAATAATAGTTTAAGTTATCAAGAAAAAAACACGTTGACTATACACTGTTCACAAAGGCAAGGTAAGTATGATTCAGGCTGACCTTAAAAAAGACTGAAATAAAACACATCATGCTTCTCTATATATAGTTAAGATTTACAGAATAACATATTCTAATATAATATAGGAACTTTTTCTTTCATTTCAATTCAATAGATCCTAGCAAGGATTTAGACATTTTAACTAGGATCTACACAACTGCTCACCAAGAGCTACCCCAGAAAAGTGAATGAGTTTGTCTTCTCCAATCATGACTTCCTCAATAAGTTTGCAACTTCCAAGCTTTACCAGCTCTGGGTGATCAAAAGTAGAGGCAATTTCACCACCTATAAACATAAATATGTATTAATTAAATGCCTAACAGGTTTAAAATTTGTCTTTCAAAAAAGCAGTAAACAGGTTAACATCAACATTTCAAAAACTAATTGCTTACAACATGCAGATACTTCAGACGGATTAACTTTCATAACTCCTCTATGAGATAAATTCTATTATCCCATTTTACAAATGACAATACTGAAGCAAAAGAGAGGTTTAGTCACCTAAGTTATAAATATGGTGAAGGTGGGATTCAAACTCAAGTTTGGCTTCAAACCTATACTCTATAGGTTAAACTGAGACATTAACCTTTAAGTCTGAACCTGAATTTAGATTCTCTTTTGAATCCAGTCTACAAGAGAGACCAGGCTTCTTATACAATTTTCAGGCACAAAAGATGAAAATGTTTGACAAATCCTAGTCCTATTATGTTAAAAACAGTACAGATTTTAGACACTGTTTTTATAGTGAGCATTTGGTATCTACATATTTCATAATGGAAATGTTAGAAAAAGGCTCCTTTGGGGTCTGGAAAGGGGGCAATGTATACTGGGAATTTCCCAGAGAAAACTTATGGAAAAAAAAATTCATTTTATTCCTTATGTCTCATCTTCTATTGCTATTTTCCTCCATTTTGCATGTTGCAAACTGAAAACGTCAGCTATTTCCTTTCCTGGTTCTTAATTAAGCGGGAGCTTGACTTCTATTTTCAAATTCCTTTCTCTAATTCATTACTCTTTTAATGATGCAGGGTCCATGTATTACCAACTAACCAGTTTCTTACTCCTTACAAATAAATATGCTGAATAATTAAAGCTCTATTATCTTTTTTTTTTCTTTTCCATATGTTCTTTTCCATGTTCATATGAAACTTAACCCCACAAAGAACAGGTCAAGCCTACTTAAAATTAGGCCTAAGAGTCATCCCCAAGAGAACCTCTTTTGTTGCTCAGATGTGGCCTCTCTCTCCAGCCAAAACAAGCAAACTCACCACGCTCCCCCTGTCTACGTGGGACATGACTCCCAGGGGTGTCTACTATCTTTTTAACTTTACATTTGTAAAAAAGACTATTGGTATTCCAAACTATAATTTGTATAGCTGAAGTTCTTTTTACTTTTGGTTAGCAAATTCCTAAGATATCTAAATGTGGAAACAGTATGGTTGGCTTTTCACTTAATTCTTCCATGTTTGCTTTCAAGACATTACTCGACATCTCCAAGATCCAATTTCACACACCTTGACAAATGAGATCCTGAAGATGGGAGCAGCAACTGCCTCAACTTCACAGCCATATAGTGAGTTTGCTTGAAGTAAATTTGTTTGTGAGTACGAGGCAATTTCATATATGAAGCCCTAAGACAGGTATCAACTTATTGCACCAATGTAATATCATTCACATTTATTTCCTATTTTATCTTGTATTTTTCTCACATTAAAAGGTGAATTACAAAAACATGAGCCCATACACTTTACATGTCAACTGAAGCCTCAGGTATGCAAAGATTTTAAAAGAACTTTATTTAATTAAAGCAGGCAAACAGCCACAAGGTAATTAATGAAAGAAAAAATGCCTCTTTAGGTCACAGGAAGACTATGCTCCTGAAATTATTAAAAATGGCGTAAGAATCTGGAAGTTATTCTTATGCCTTAAAAAGGTATCCTTTCAGTTTATGGTGTATTGGAGTGGCTAGAGGGAAGTACCTGAAACTCGTGAACTGTGTTCCAGCACTGATTCTTGAAGACTGTATAACTACACAGCTTTTACAATGTAACCGTGTGATTGTGAAAACCTTATGTATGGTGCGCTTTTTATCTAAGAAAGCTAAAAAATAAATATTATAGGGGCAGATACAGGGTAAAAATTGGCTAGATTGAAATACTGTGGATCAATAAGAGGGAGGGGTCAGGGGTATGGGAAGCATGTTTTTTTTTTTTGCTTTTTCTTTCTTTTTCTGGAGTGATGCAAATCATCATGGTGAAAAATAAACAACTGTGTGATGATACGGTGAGGCACTGATTGTATAATATAGTTGGACAGTATATGTGTGGACATTTCTCAGTAAAAATATTTTAAAAAAATTTTTAAAAACGAGAAATAAAATGTCAAAAAGGAAAAAAAAAGTCTTAAGAAATTATTCTGAGATGAAACCAATTCTGTTTTTCAAATGTGAGTATGCTTTAATTTCACCGAATACTAATAACAGTTTCAAAGTGAATACAATAATCCTAAAACCTTGACATTGCAAATGCCAGGTCTCCTTAATTCTCATCCCCAGATCCCAAACCAACTTTCCAACCTATTCATTCATTTTCCAGTATCTGAAGATTAGAGGATAGACGTTATTAAAATTTTTCAAGGGCAGCTTAGATTTCCCTAAAAACTATTTCACAAGAAAAAGCAGCAAGTTGTACTATATGTCATTTTAAGGTAGGTATGTGTCACATGTAAACAAAATTTCTACGCAACACAAGTGGGACCGTATCACTGGTATTTTTGAAGATGTAACTTTTCATTATACATCTTCATATTGTTTCACTTTAACATTTACTACTTTCAAAAAACTTTAAGTTAATAAAAGCAATGCTTACCTACTTGACCCACTCTCTGGCACATAAAGATTGCACAATGAAGATTACTATTATTATTGTACTCTCACACTGGGCACAAAGATTATATTACTCAAGACTTAAGACTTTCTTTTTAAAGTTCTAGTTGATTTAGATTATATGCTTAAAATGGTGGTCCTGTGGGTTTGTGAGAAAAAATATAGTATATCTTTAAGATAATGTTTTAAGTCTATACTTAGAGCAAATTTGGCATATAATTTGAGATTTGAACAGAATTTCTGTTTGGGTTGACCATAATGGTTTGATAATGGATGGTAGGAATAACAGCACAATACAATATGGTAAGTGTAAATAACTGCAATGAGTTACATAAGTGAATATAGATAAAAGGTAAAACTTAAAGTCATACATGTTATGATAGCACAAATTTAAAATATAGGACTGTATAACACAGTGAAGTATGTAGCACATACTTAGCACAAGTAAGACTATTCCTTTATGGATTATAACAAACATACAACACTAATAACAGGGTGGCATATGGGGAAAAACACACATAATGTAAACTATGGACAACAGTTAATAGTACCATTTCAATAATTTCATCAACTGTAACAAAGGTAACAACTGTTAAAAAGTACAATAAAAAAGTACTGCCATCAATTGTAACATATGTTCCACATCAATGAAAGATGTTGGTGGTAGGGAAGTATACATGAATCTTATATTTCATTCATAATTATTCTATAAACCCAAACCTCTCATTAAAAAAAAAAATAAAGCCTTAACTAAACTAAAGGTTTTGATCCAAATAAGTCAGATTTCTTAAGCTCTGTCATGGCAAGATAGGGGTGCCCATTTGTCTGGCTGGGCAACTGCTGGCCTATCTGTTGTAATGAGGACATTGCATAGAATTAAATCATGATCACATCAGCTGCATCCATAGCTGATCGCATTTGTAATCAGTCAAAGGGAGTGTCTTCTGCAGTGTGTGATGTTTAATCTAATCACTGGAAGGCTTTTAAGGAAGATTGAGGAAGAGACAGCCTCTCTACCTGCTTTGGCCTGAGAACCTCTCCTGTGGAGTTCATCCAGTTCCTTCATTGGAGTTATCAGCTTCACTACGGCTTCTGGACTCTACGTTCCAACGGTTCTGTGAGATACTTTTTTTTGTTGTATGCTGTATGGCGGGGTCACATTTCATTATTTTTTCCATATGAGCATCCTGTTATTGCAGTATGATCTGTTGAATTTTTGTCTTTTTTTTGGAGCGAGGGGGAGTGCATGGACCAGGTATCAAACCTGGGTCTCCCACATGGCAGGCAAGAATTTTACCACTGAACCCTTCCCCCCTCAACCTGAGATACTTCTATAAATTTTATATCTATGGATATTTCCTGCTAATTCTGTTTCTCTAGAGAACCCTAACTAATACAAGCACCTTGAAAGGATTTCTTCGTATTCTTAACAATGAGTTCCACATAACAGCACCCAGTAAGTCCAAGAGTTTGCTTGTTACAAATGTCCATACCTGTTACAAGAGCTAGGCGTTCCACTCCTGCAAAATCTGCATGCTCAATAGCCATGACACCAGCAGCACCAAAGAGCTGTTCAGGATAATTATAAATTAACTGCCTGTAAATAAAATACATAAAAGCATTACGTCCAAAACTGGTAAGTCACAAGACAAAATACAGTAGGCTAAAAAAACATGGAATTATTTTTACTTCACCGGTTATCAGAAAATGCAAATTAGAACAAGATAACCATTTCTTACTTTTACAATTATAACTTATAAATCTTAATACCAGTACATCCATGCTAGCATTGAAAATAAGTTTTTAAAAAAATATTGCTACTGACTATAAATTGGGCCCACAATTTATAAAAGTAGTGACGCACTAAAAATAATAAAAGCTCATATGTTTTACAGCCTACTCTTGGAGGTATAGCAAGAAAATTAATATTTAAAAACTGAATGGAGGAGACACTTGTCAGAATTTTTGGATATAACAGAACCTGCCAATGACCTCAATGTCCACTAGGACTGTGTTTAAATAAATCATAACATACTAATTAAATAATGGCAAATTCATAATTTTAAGTAAAAATTTGTACTTTTCACTTTAAAAATTTTAAGTGAAAAAACAAGTTACAAAAGAACAATAAAGGGTGGTGCAATGGTGGCTCAGTGGCAGAATTCTTGCCTGCTGTGCCAGAGACCCGGGTTCATTTCCCGGTACCTGCCCATTGGGGGAAAAAAAAAAATAAAAACCTGAAACGCTATACACACAACACACAAAAAAACGTCAACAGGATAAAGGAAAAATTTCTGGTAGGCAAGACTTTAATGTCTGTTTCTTCTTTATACTTATCTATTATCTAAGATGAGCAAATATTACTTTTACAATAGGAGTAAAAAGAACTTCCAAAAATTTGTAACTTAAAAAATATGTATTATCAGATTCACAGATGACATCAAAGTTTAGAAACTTACTTTTAAAAAGCCCACAAACATTTGGCCCAAAACAATTATTTTTAATTCAAGCACTATTACTCTATTTAGATTGTCCTAAAGTTAACTATTGCCACTGAACTCAAAGTGCTGTTCTTCTAGTGTTTTCACCATTCAAAACAATCCTCAAATGCTTCAGATGCTGAAAATTAAGGACACATGCAGAGAATTTACAAATTTTTTTCACACAAATTAAAGATAAGCTCCAAAACTCTTAATATGCATCATTTCTTCATTCTTGTCTCATTCCTATGTTCTTAGCCTTTTGTTAATTTTAACTCCTGTCACTTGGTTTGAAATTAAACCTCTACTCCAAATACATAAAGCCAAATCAGAAAACTGTTAACATAAAAAGGGTAAATTAAAAAAAAAAAAGCAGTGAAATCATTGCAATGCAAATGCCTTGTTGCGCAATATATTTATGTTTGAAAAAAGGAGTTTTTAAATATAAAATCCAATGTAAGGTATTTCCGTAAGTCCTCACAGAAAGAAAATTCTTTCTCAGACTATTACAAATACTGCCAGCACAAGCAAAGACAGACCTGTTAATAAAGCAATTTATTCCATGCTTAAGAATACGTTCAACTTTCTCCTTCATTTTTTCCTTTTCTGCATGTTCTATTTCTGCAACCTTTGCTGTAGAATCAACTCTTACACGGGAACCAAATATCTACAGAAGGAAGCATAAAAATAATATCACTTTCATTACCCTTACAGTTTCATAGCATATTTCAACATTTGTATGTACATTAAAAAATAAAGTCTTAAGTTTTTTAGTGCAACTGACTTTCAAGCCTTGAGTGTATAACAACCAGCAATTAGAATTTCAGATGTACTCACGCACCTTTATTTTGTCTGTATCCATCCCAGTATTTGCGATAAGAATTTTAGCATTTTCGATTCGTTTTGGTTGATTTACTCCAATTTTTTTATCCAACAGAAAACCTACAAGAAATACATGAATCATTCTACTATATTAAAATACTTCAAGGCTGCATCAGTAAATCTAAAAAGCTACCAGGTGCTTACTGTGGCAGTACATATACTAAAATCAGAATGATACAGAGAGCAGCATAGCTCTTGTGCAAGGATGACATACAAATTCATGAAGTGTTTCATATTTTTTAACGTAAACATAACATTTTAAGGGAGATGACTTGTTGGTTTTGGCTGTATATTCATAGAAACTTTTAAAAGAGATGAGTGATAGAGCTAACCCTTATCTGTAAATTTTGAATTTATATCAAGTTTCGTCCCATGTACAAAAGCTTTTTTTTCCTACAGAAGTTTTTTCCAATGGGGGGTTGCAAAGGAAAGCAGAATGTTTTATTATGATTTTTACTTCGGTGACCATGGGACAAAGTAAAAGTCCTAAACTCTAGGGACAGAAAAAAAAAAGCTATCAGCTTTATCAAATTAATCTTTCAAAGAATGTATGTAAGTCCCAATTTACCAAGCTCCTAAAACTTCCACTAGAGCAGTGGTCATAAAAACAATTTAGTAGGAAATATAAAAAAAAAATATATGAAACACAAAATAGTAAAAGTTAACATACTATTCTGAAACTTTGTTTCAGATACATACTACACACACAGGTGTATAAAAATATTAAGTTAAATCTACTTTCATTAGCTTAAAGCCAGTATCACAAGTGGAAACAAGCTGTGATGATTCTGGTACACAAGGTATTAACAGAGGTTACTAAACCTTTTTTTTGCATAGGCAGACACTGGGAATTGAACCGGGTCTCCGGCATGGCAGGTGAGAACTCTGTCTGCTGAGCCACTGTGGCCCACCCTAGTAAACTTTTTGAAGAACTGAGGCTGGTGGTAAATGGAAAAGCCATGGACAACGGAGTCAGACAAATCTGTCCCAGTCATGTCCCTGTTTACTGGCTAAGTAAACTTGAACAAATTACTCAATCTTATACACTCATCTGTAAAATGGGAATGTAATCAGTGGCAGAGACGCAAGTTACCCGCCTAGTGCCCTGCTGATTTGGAACCAGTATAAAGCCAGTACTGCCTACCTCTCCAGACTCATTTCAGATGAGGTAACTTTTATCTTTATTAAGCCACTATTAACTTGAGTTTTCTGTTCAGCTGAACCTAACCAAAGTTTCAAGTGAAATTCCTTGTACGGCTGGCAGAGAGTAGGCTTCAAGCTTGGTAGCTGTTAAGTGCAACTATCCATGTTTCAATGATCTTACCCTATCACAGCCCTTATTAGAAATGATACAGAGTCCTGACATAAATTCAAGAATATTTCCAGAATTATGTTACTCCTCTGAATTAAAGACATATGACATGCAGCAAAACAAAGACTCCAAATTATTGTTCAAACACAAACTGTAAAGCACAACTTATTCCTTTCTTCCCTTCTTAACAGAGAGAATGCTTACACACTTTATACAGGACATATTGAGAAGTAAAGACAATATAAAAACACTTCAAAAAACTCATACTCTATAAAACACAATTAAAAAAAACACAATATAACAAACAGATTAAAATGACATAAATAGTTACAATATGATTTGTGTCCTTTACAAGCTGATTAGCTTTGTATAGCATCGCTGGCCTGGACTAGCTAAAAACAGTATCTGCATAGTTTTTACCCCTCAGCATACAAAACTCCCATATTTGATACACACACAGACACACATACCTTCATCTAAATAGGAATCTACCAGACTTCCTCCTAGCTTCTTGATGACATGAATTGCCTCTAGATTGCCAGATCCTTTCAGTCGGAGAACAGCTTCTACAGCTAGCTTAGTAAAGTGGTCTTTGTGATGGGTGAGAAGTTTTGAAGATAACGTTGTTCCTGCAATGTTCATTAAATCTTGACGGAATTTAACTTCGTCAGAGCTAAAAACAAACAAAAAAGGATATCATATCTGTTCTTAAAATGCTTCTCTAAAGATATCAACTCCTTTTTTCAAAATTTATTCAGATACCCTATGTCAAATAGGTAATCTCACTCCAAATGGCAAGTGTTCTAATTTTTTAATGTACGCAATTTGAAAATAATTCAACAATAATCAAGAAATGCAAATTAAAAGTACCATTTTCCTCACCAAAAAAAAAGAAAAAGAAACAAATCATATTCGCACACGCTGTCAAGAACACAGGGAAACAGTCACTGTTATATACCTAATATTTTCTAGAGATTTAATAATGTAAATAAAAATGACTTAAAACACCTATATACCTCAGACCCAGCAATAACATAATTACTTGGTAACAAGTTTGTCACATTATTATAAAGCTAAAAATTGGCAACAACAACAAACTTTCAACGTAGACAAGTTGAGTGAATTATACCATAGTCATAAAAATCAAATGACTATAGTAAAATTAATACTGCTGAGAATATCTGACATTTAGAAATGTGCTTAGTATTCAACAAGGTTAAAGAAGCTAAAAACTCTCTATATAATATACTACTTGCTTTCTGTTTGCATCTTTGTTTTGATTATATAAGCAAAAAACCCCAGAAATCTAAACTTTGATGTTGATGGCTATCACTGGAGGATGATGTGGGTTTTTTTTTATTTGGGGAGGACAGCAGCATCTGTTTGTGCTTACCTTTCAGTGCTCTCCAGATTTCCTACGCTGAGCATGTTATAAATGAATGCGAAATTTTAAGAGTAGAAAAGTAGATAGTAGTATTTTGGTATACCAACCCATGATCAACTGCAGAACTCAACAGAGCCTCTCTTGCTGCCTTTGTAGCTTCTCTCCAACCAGCAATGATGGTCTGTGGATGAATCTTCTTTGCAATTAAAGTTTCTGCTTCCTATTAATAAACAGTGGAAAGCACTTGTCAATAGTGAAGATGTGATTACTGCTATTTAAACTACAGTAGCAAAACAAAGTTAAAGTTGCAGTTATTTTCTTACCCTTAATAATTCTGCTGCTAAAACAGTAACAGAGGTAGTGCCATCACCAACTTCATCATCTTGAACTCTGGACATATCTAAAAAAAATCATCTATTAACTCATATCTAATTCTGCTTTTTGCATTACTTCTCTATTGCTTAATGCTCCAAATACATCAATTACCAATCTAAATCTCACTTACCTAAGATTCCTTAACCTGACAGTCTCTGGAACTTTAAGGTCTGCAATGTAATAGTTTTAACCACCAATAATTATACTGCATTCTAGAAGCTTGTGTTTTAGTAATAACAATCCAGTAAAAAGTGGTGGGCAATTAACTGAAAGTACAATTAGTTAACACAGCCTATTAAAAAACAAGCTTCTTAAAATGTTAATGAAACAACAATATTATCCTCAGACTCACCAACTAAAACTTTAGCTGCTGGGTTGTCAACACCAATGTTTTTTAGAATAGTTGCACCATCATTGGTTACCATAAGAGAGGCATCTCGTCCACTGCTTAAAAGAATTTTATCCTAAAGGGAATATATTTGATCCAAGTTAAGACAGAGGTACATTTTTTTTTTCAGAGGTACATCTTGAGGAAAGTGGGTCAATTAGTATTCTCACACACTGTTACTGCATAAACACTCTGGATAGCTAGCTATTTTGATGTATCTACTCAAATTTTTTCAGTATGTACACCCCAAAACAAAGCCCTAGCATTTAATCCTACAAACACTACAAAGCACAGGGAGACAGGAATAAGGTTTGTTTCAGCACTGTAACAGTTGAAACAAGGGGAACAGATGAAGTGTCCATCAACAGTCATAGTAAACTATAAAATAATCAAATTGCTTCTCGACAGTTAAAGTGGAGGTAATATATCTACTTACGCTAACACAAAGCAAGCTACAGAAAAAGTGTAACACACACATTAAGTACACAGAAAGATATCCAGAATATGTAAATCAAAATAACAGTGGCTGCCATTGGGGAAGGGACTAAGTTTGGGGAAGGTGTTCTATCAAGACTTGAATGGGTACTATTTTGATTTTTAGTGAGAATATATTTATATCTTACTTATATAATTCTAAGTTTTAAAGATAAAAAAAATTTTAAAAACTAATCGTTATTAACTATATCTCTACCAATGACTCTAAAACAGTATTAAAATTTACAAAAACATTCCTGTTTTCCTTACCATGCCCTTAGGTCCCAAGGTGCTCTTTACCAAATCTCCAATGGCGATAGCACCAATGAAAGAAGACTGAAATAAAGTCAGAGAATGTCAGAATCAGTCACCTTTAAAGTCTTAAAGGAAGAGTACAATTTTATTCTTAAAAGCAGGAAGAAAAAACAAAGCTCACCAGACGAGCTGTCTCTGCTCTTTCTTCATCAGCTCCAGCCTTGAAGATGTTAACAGGTGCAAGGGAAAGGGATGCCTAAAAAGAAAAATCAAGAAACCTATAATTTGAATTATCAGTACTCTTTAACACAGTATGTTCAGAGTTCTTCCACTAGACTTAGAGTTGATATCTAAGCAAAAATTTTACAGCACAGTGTACCTGCTCTACATCAGAACAGGTGAGGCGGAGCTTGCAAAACCTGTACCAAACTAAATTATACTCCAAAGAAACTGCCTGTTAAGTACGGCACAGCTAAAAATAATTTTAAACTACGAATAAGAAAGTCGGGATCTGCAGACCACCTCGGGAGGATCGTCCGGCAGGCGAGGGAATAATGCCGCCAAGGCCTCCATCTTCAACCCTCGAACCTCCTGGACCCGCCCCAAGAGGGAGGGCAGAGCCAGCCTGGTGTACTAGAAATTTCTTCGCTCGAGCTAAGGCCTGGGCGGCAGAAATTCTGGAACTGTGGAGGCCGCGGAATAAGGCGTTACCTTTGAGGCCTACTCTTCTCCCCGCCCGGCGTAGAGGACTCACACCAGTGGGCACCACGCAGGCCCCACGCCGCTGCCCGCGCCATGTGCGGCGGCCCCACGAGAGAGGCACTGGGAGCCCGCGGCGCTGGGACAGGAGAGCGGGCAGTCGGGCGGTAGCCCACCTCGGGACACAGCAGGTCAAGAGCAGGGGTAAACGGACTCACCATGGCTCCAAAGAGTTCAGTACGCCCGCTAATTCCTTTACAGCTCACGCGGGAGGACTGAGAAGATGAGGGACACGGAAGTGACACCACACGCTCTTCTGGAGGGGGCGGGACCAGGCTCCGCGCTCCGCCCCAGACGCCGCTGCGCGCAGAGGAAGGGAAGAGGACGTTTTGAGTGGAGGCTCGCGAGACTTAAGCGCAGGTCTTTACACGGCAGGGGGCGGGGCCTCGGCCCACGCTCCTCCCTCTGCTACAGCACCACCCTCAGGCCCGGAAGGGAGGAGTCTGGCATTCTGGGTGGAGCCGGGCGGATTTGGCTGTGGGCGTCTTGAGGACAAAGAGACGCTGCGCCGCAGGATTTATCATAGCAACGGGGTTCTTGCCCGCCCTTCAGTTTTCTTTTCTTACATTTCGTTTTTAATGATTTGTTTTAAAGTAAACATACACAGTGCAAAGTGCCATATACTAATCATGGAAAACATAATTCTCCTACTGCATCATTACTCTTCCTAGAAGCAACGCCTTTGAACTTTTCCAGCTTTTTTTGGTTGTTTACATCGTATTCTTAAATATGTTTATTGCTGTTGTAATTTAAAATATGGCTTAGGTATTAAGAAGGAACACATACTTTCCTTTCACTGAATTTTAAAACGCTGCTTCTAATTGGAAGATGACTGCGCCAAAGGGCAGTCCGGGGAACTCTGGAGTCCTTTATCTTTGCGCATTTTCAGAAGGCTTTGCATTTTATTCGTTTTTTTTTCTCCTCACTAGTGGAGATGACTAACATACTCTTACATAATGTCTTGGTAAAGATAAAAAAATCAATGCCAAATATTTCAGATTTTAAAAACAAACAGTATTCTTATTTCCCAAAATGACCTCTAAGACTATAAAGCCAGTTAAAAAAAAAAAAGAAAACCCATTGGTTTTCTATCATCCGCTATTATCCACTTTTCTTCTGTTGGCTAGTTGCTTAGCAAGCTCCTGATTTTTGACAATTGCTTACATTTGACAGGTATTTTCTATTTTAAATTGCCTTTCTGCCTTTCAATACACTTTAAATGGGGAGGGTTTACACCAGGGTTTGGCAAACTATGGGAGACAAATCCAGCCTGCCTCCTGTTTTTGTATGGCCCAAAAGCTAAGAATGGTTTTTACATGTTCAAATGGTTGTGAAAAAAATTTTTTTAATGATTTTGTGATGTGAAAATTACATGAAGTTCAAATTTCAGTGTCCATAAAATTTTATTGGAACACAGGCATACCCCTTCGTTTTTGTACTGTCTGTGACTGCTTTTGCAATACATTGACAGAGTGAGTTATTCCACAGTCCTGTAGACACTTTGTGGCCTGTCAAGCCTAAGGTATTTATTATGGGATCCTTTACAGAAGATATTGCCAATCCTGGGTAACACTATTCCTAACATCCAATTTGAAAAGGAGTGTTCTAACTGAGTAAATTTTTAAAATCTACCTAGAATTTTCTGGGGTTTTGTGTGTGTGTGTGTTAAAATTGGTCTTTCAAAAGGAAATGCACTTCATTGGGCATATCTCAAATTGCATTCTGGAATGAGAAGAGTCACTATAATGAGCAGCTAAGATGCCTGCATAATATTGTAAAAGGCTACTTTTATTGTGGGCAAAATTACACATTGGGAAATATTTAATATTATGTCAACTGAAGGGTAAGCCTGAGGCTAACGATGATGGCGAAACCAATGGACCCTCCTTGCTAGGGTCTTCCAGTGGGGACTTGGGAGTCAGCTACTGCTACCTTGTGGAGCTGAGGCCAAAGGCAGCCAACAGTGACACCTGTGAAGAGACTCTCAGACATTTGTTTTTCTCCATTGGGTCTTCTGACCCTTCCTCTGATACCGGACAAAAGTGGTGAATTTTCTACCAGATGGCTGAAATAACCTATTCCTGAGACACCAAGGTTTCAAGGAGAGAAAGAGTTTAATGCTAGGCATGAAGCAGGAGAACAGATGGCTTAGTGACCCCAAAACTTGATCTCTGAACTGAAGTAATTATGATAATTTTATAGTAATAAAAGGTGGAAAGGTTTTAGGATAATGGCTCTAGATGATGTAATTAAGGTAATCTAATTATTGAGCCTGCACAGATTGATTACATGCTTAGTCACGGAATGTATATAAGAAAATGGCAGCCCCCATATGATGATGGGCATGATTTTTAGTATTATACTGAGGTACAAGTGACTTATAGGTTAAACTGTATGGATGGACCCATTTAGGTTAGATCCAGCTTCAGTTATCAAGATAATTTTGGAATTGGGATGGGTTAGTTCTGGGTTGACCTAAGGCCCTTCATTATTAAACATTAAGTCGATTCCTTGCCCATGCATCCCCAAAATAATAATAATAAACAAACAAACCTTATGGGCTATATTTGACAGGAAAACATCAGCAGTAGTACAGCAACAGCAGGGGTAAATAATGGGGGGGAGGCACAAGAGTTAAGGGGCGGTTTAGATTTCCTATTTGGTGAGGGTATGTTTATTGGTTCTCTTTCTCTTGGGAACAATGAAATATCTAAAATTGAGAGTGTTGATGGACTGTGAACTTATACATGATGCCTAGTGAATGCAGGTGGCTGAAGGATGCACTGACTGAGAAGTAGATTGATGAACAATGGTGTATACATGTGATCGAATATTGTGCTGCTACAAAAAGGAACAAAGTTGTGAGGCATGCAACGATGTGAATAAACCTGTGGGACGTTTGGTGAGGCAAAATAAGCCAGAAATGAAAGAGCAATTATTGTATGGCCTCCTTTAGAAAATGCTTGAAAGAAAACAGGGACCTAGGTTGTAAGCTCTTATAGCAGACACATTTAGTCTGGAGTGGTAATTATTATTTCTAGATTTTGAGAGGCTATTTTATATATGTATAACCTGGTATTTAAAGATAAGAATGAAGCTGTTCAGATCGGGATTCAGGTAATTCAGAACACAGGGGTAAGGAAGACATTGACTATAATTTAGAACCTCACCTACTCTTTGAGGCCAAAGGGAGAAAGATTTGTTTTGTTCAGAACCTAAATTTTCTTAACACATAATCTAACTCAACCTACCTGGATAGCTTATTTGAACAGTTGAAACACAGGGATCCCAGAATAAGAATGAGGGTCTTTAATCCTGTATAGCTTAGTGTAATGCCTGGATACATACTAGAATATATTATACTAAGCAGATAATCAAAAAATATTGGCAAAGTCCCTTGAGGGATGGGAGAGAAAATATGGAACTATTAAATTTTACCATCAAGGAATCCCCTGATACTGTGTCAAACATTAGGAACACCCAAATCAGTAGGCTAAGCCCTTGAACATGAGGCTTACTCTTGTGAAGCTTATGTAGGTAGCAGAGAAGCTTAGCTCATGTATAGGTATGCCTAAGAGTTGCTTCTGAGGACCTCTTTTGTTGCTCAGATGTGGCCTCACTCTCTCTAAGCCCAACTCAGTAAGTTAAATCATTGCCCTCCCCCCTACATGAGACATGACATCCAGGGGTGAAAGTCTCCCTGGCAGTGTGGGAGATGACTCCCAGGGATGAGTCCAGCCCTGGCACCGTGGGATCAATAATGCCATCCTGGAAAAAAGGGGGCAAAGAAGTGTAACTAATAAAGTCTCAGTGGCTGAGAGAGTTCAAATAGAGTTGAGATGCTCCTCTGGAGGTTACTCTTACATAAGCTTCAGTTAGATATTGCTACCTATCAAAACTTGCCAAACCCCAGCTAAAACCATTCCAGCCAATCCTAACGAATACCTAGGGCAATATATAAGATTCTACAAAGGCTCCATGCATTAGGGTAACTTTCCAGAAATCTACAACCTCAAGCTGGATCCCTGGATCAGATAAGTCTGAAACCCAGAGGGTCCAGCCTCTCCAGAACTTCAGCTAGTTCCATTTACCTACCCCATATTACTGATGGCCCTTTCCAACATGAAAAAGTTAGAATGGCCATAGCCCAAATAACCCTAAAGAGTAGGACAGAAAGATCAAAAGTGGTGGGTAGTGTGATGGTGGCTCAGTGGCAGAATTCTTACCTGCCATGCCGGAGACCCGGGTTCTATCCCTGGTGCCTGCCCATGCTAAAAAAAAAAGTGAAAGATCAAAGGTGGTGGTGGAGTTATATAGAGAAAGTAGGGTTTAACAAACAAATATGATTGGTGAATTATTAAATTGATATTTCTTCTAGACTCTAGTATCTTAGAGCAGCTAGAAGTAAAAACCTAAAATTGTGGAATTGCAACCCATACCAAACTCCGAAATCTGTTCTACAACTAAATGTTATGCTGTGCTTTGAAATGTATTGCTTTTTTGTGTGTATGTTATTTTTCAAGAAAAGGGGAAAAAAGTCAATTGTGATAATAAGAAAATACTTATTCCTTCTAGCCTCCTATGTTCTGGAGCAGCTAGAAGGAAAAATCTGAGATAATGGTATGGTAGCCCATGACAAACTCTGGGATCTGTCCTGTAATTACTTGTTGAAGAGTGCTTTGAAAACTATTGCTTTTTTCTTTCTTTACTTTGTATGTACGTTATATTATACAATTTTAAAAGTTAAAACTGCAGCAGCAACAACAAAATCATTATGGGCTGCCTTCAGTGATCATAAGACTCCAAAGTCAAAAAACCGGATAAAATGTGCATAAGTGAGGGTCAGTCACAAGGTTGTTCCAATCACAAAGGCACAAGATAAAGGCTATGCAATCATTATTAGATATCAAAGCTTGGATTACAGTTCAAAAATTTCAGGTATTTCCCTCTGTCTGCTCCAATATATTAGAAAGCAAAAAGGAATATCTATATAATGATTCAGCAACCATAATCACCCCTTAAATCTTAATTTCTCAGTTGCACCTTTTTTCATGCCACCTCTCCACCCAAAGGTTAAATGTCCAGCTTCTGGAACCAGGCTGCATGTGACTGAATTTCATCTCTTCCAGTTACTAGTTTTATAATCTTAGGAGAGTTCCAACGGTTCTTTAAGTCAGTTGGCTGAAAGTGATCTTGAAGAGTGATCAATTTACTGAATTTATTGGCTTACAAAATTATATATCATTAAGGTATTTACAGATTTTACTGAAATGTGTATCAAACGAGTTACAGGGCCTATGATGCACTGAGAATCCATGTTTCTGCAATATTTAGACTTTCTCTGCTCATCTCCCCTTCTCTCCACCCAATTTCTGCTTTCTTTTTTGACCCCTTAGCCATCCCTTCTCCCTGCCTCTCAGTCTTTGTGACCCTCTCCTGTTAGTGACCCTCAGTCTCCTTCTCTCTCTTCCACTTGGTATGAATTGGTTGTTAGTAAGTTGGCTTTTGTTAGTTGGCCTGCTTCCAATTACATTATCCCTCTATAACTATTATTATTAGCTATTATTATTATTATATCCCCAAGCTTCTAATAAATTTTGTTAAACATTGTAGCTTGGACTTGAGTGTACTTGGCTAGATGTAGAACCTAGGAAAGCACTGTAGCATGCTAGTCGTAGATAGCTAGAGGTGATTTGGGGACAAAGGTGGAGTCATTATCTAGAAAGAAATGGCTAACTGAAGCAACAAGCAACAAACAACAACCAATGCAGAGTTGTGGGACTTGTAAGCATTTCTCAAGAACACTCAGAAATACCTGGAGGAGAAGCCAAATGAAGGACCACATGTTTACAGTCACATGGGTTAGGGTCCATCTAGACTCCCACTGTTCAGGTAGTAATGAGATTGGAAAACTTGGTAATATCTGGATATTATACACAATTCTGATATTTGGTGGTTTGCCAGTGAAAATAGAGCACAATAGTCTTAGAAATCAAGGTCAAGATCATCTTTAAAGTAAGCTAATAAAATGCCCATGAAAATACTTCATAACTGTTAAAGAACACTGCACAGCACAAAACTCAAAGTTTATATGAAAAGAACTTACTAGTTAGTATTCAAGTAATAAATTGCTTTAGTTAATGTGGTTGCTTTTTTGTTGATTTTGTTTCTTTTCAGGTCACCTCTGGCTCCAGTGGCTTTCAAAGGGGATGGTACTGACCCTTGTTGGGGAGGGAGGGAGTTTTTAAAAACATATGGAGCCCTTTTAGGTCATCAAAATATTTGAAGGACATGAATGGAACTTCTTGGCTGGGAACAAGATAGATGTCTAGCATCCTGTGTGACCTCTGGGAGTTCCACATGGGTTTCATTCAATAGGTTAAAAACCTGCTTCTAATGTAATGAATCTAGAACCTAAGTCTGTTTTATATAGAGAGAATTTTGTTTTTGTTTTAATATACATATCATACAAATATTCCAGGCATGCAACTACCGTAAAAATTAATGATTTTATTGTTGAGAGAACTTTACAGAGAGTTATTCAACCACTTGGGGAAACTTACATTACTGAAGGTAAAGCTGCTTGTGGTATTTGCATTTGGGATAGTTGCGTTCATGCTGATTCCATGTAGAAGTGCAAGAATCTAGCTGCTTCATTGTTTCCAATGTATTTAAAAAAATTTTTTTTGGGGGGGGTACCTGGTCCAGGAAACGAACTTGGGGTTCCTTCATGAAAGGCCAGCATTCTAGCACTGAACCACCCGTGCACCCCCTAATTTATTTATATTTTCACTTTTTAATTGAGATGTTTTCTCATACCATATGTATTAGTTTGCGAATGCTACTGGAAAGCAATATACCAGAAATGAAACATTTAGGGAATTTAATAAGTTATAAGTTTACAGTTCTAGTGTCAAGAAAATGTCCAAACCAAGGCACCAGTGTTACTCAAGAAAGGCCGATGCAGTCTAGAACATCTGGGAAGGCACATGGTGGGCATCTGCTGGTCCCTTGCTCCTGGGCTTCATGGCTCTCAGCCTCTGTTTCCTGTGGGGCTTCCTCACTTGGCATCGATAGGCCTTCACTTAGTTCCCCCAGGACAAAACTCTCAGTTCTGGCTTGAGTGCCATATCATGGGCAGGCACATGGTGACATGTGCTGGGTCCTGCATCTCCAAATGATTGGATATAGTGTTGACTCTGCAGCTCTGAAGCAACTGCTCTCCAAGCATCTGTTTTCTGCTCTGTGCTTTCTTCAAATGTTTCCTATTTTAAAGGAGTGCAGTAAATTAATCAAGGACCACCCTGAATGAGTGGAGTCATATCTCCATCTAACCAAAAGGCCACACCCACAATTAGGAGCACCACTTCTTCATGGAGATAATCTCATTAAAAGAGCGCATCCACAGCTGGGAATGTCACATCTCTGTTGAGATAATCTAATCAAAAGGGTTTCCACCCATCAATTTTTAATGAGGATTAAAGGACGTGGCTTTTCTGGGGTACATAACACTTCAAACTGGCACAACATATATCATTCAAAGTGCACTATCAGTGGTTCACATTCGATTTTTGAATTTTTATTACTCAAAAAAATAATACAAATAAGAATTAAAATAAGAATAAAAGTGAAAAATAGAACACCCAAACATCCCATCCTTCCCATCCCTCCTATTGTTAATTTATTTTTTGTCTTTTTTTTTTCTTACTCTTCTGTCCATACATTGGATAAAGGAAGTGTCCGTCACAGGGTTTTCACGATCACACAAACACATGTTAAAAACTCTATGGTGGGCGGGCCATGGTGGCTCAGCAGGTAAGAGTGCTTGCCTGCCATGCCTGAGGACCCGGGTTCATTTCCTGGTGCCTGCCCATGTTAAAAAAAAAAAAAAAACAAAAAAACTCTATGGTTATTCAGTAATCTTCAAGAATCAAGGCTATTGGATTACAGTTCAACAGTTTCAGGTATTTCCCTCTAGCTACTCTAGCTACTCCAATACATCAAAAACTGTAAAGGGATATCTATATACTACATTAGAATAATCTCTCGACTCTATTTGAAATCTCTCAGTCACTGAAATCTTATTGTGTTTCATTTTTCTTCCCCCTTTTGATCCAGGTTTTTACACTCCTACATTGCCAGGGCCAGGCTCATACCTGGGGGTCATGTCCCACATTGGTGGGGAGGGCAGTGAGTTAGTTTAGAGAAAGGGGCCACATCTGAGCAACAAAAGAAGTTCTTGAGGGGTGACCTTTAGGCATAATAATAAGTAGGCTTGGCTTCTCTTCTGAAGGACTAAATTTCATAAAGGCAAGCCCCAAATTCAAGAGCCTGGCCTATGAAATTGACAGTCCCCAGTGCTTGTGAGAATATTAGGTCTTCCCCAAGTGGGAAAGTTCAATATTTCCACCCTTTTCCCCAGTTCCTCAAGAGAATTTTGCAGTTACTTTTTTTTTTATTTTTGGCATGGGCAGGCACCAGGAATCCAAACTGGGTCTCCGGCATGGCAGGTGGTAACTCTTGCCTGCTGAGCCACCATGGCCCACCCTTTAATTACTTTTTAAACTTCCGCCCAGATTACTCTGGGATATATCAGGGTATCAAACCAACCTTACAAACCAACAAGGTCTCACTCCCTATTCAAGGTTCCATGCAATTATGGTGTTCGAATAAACTGAGCATACACATTAAATTAAATAGTGTGCTACAGAAAATATAAATTTATAATTTATAAATAAACTTCTCTTCCTTTGGTCTCATACAGAAGTTGAAGTTTTAGAATACAGTTAAGATCATCCTTTAGCCTTTAGTCTGATTTACTATAGTACTACCCAAATTAGTTTCATTCATATCTCTAATTGAAGTCTGATCACTTTTTCATCAATCAATTGCTTTATGGGTTAATCCTGTCTTTCATAGCTGCAGCCTCTAGCTCTGCGTCTCAGGTGTCACACAAATACCTGAAGTTACAGGGAATGACAAGGTTATATACAAAGAGCTCAGCATCTCAGAATTTAGAAATAACCATTACAATTCCGGAATAGATATGACTGCTGTAAGAGCTTACAATCTAGGAACCCTTACAATAGGCCTTCACCTGATAACCTGTGTTCTCGAATTCAATTCTCAGAGTTTGCACAATATAGTTAGTTCATATCAGTGAGGCATTATAATATTTGTCTTTTCATTTCTGGCTTATTTCACTCAACATATTGTCCTCAAGGTTCATTCACCTCATAGTATGCTTCAGAATTCCAATGTATTTTAATAAGTAAATCCTTCCACACAATAACCTATGCTTTTATTATAAAATACTTTTGACTTATTCTTTTTATATTACAGGACATTTGTATTATCTTTTGAAGTTACATATGTAGGTAGGTTGTATCATCAATGAATTTCACTTCAAGAGTTAATGGTCGTTTACAGAATATTTGCTATACAAAAGAGGCATTGGGTCTTGCTGCAGCAGAGAAGCATACCAAATGCTCAATTTGGGGAAAGGAAGGAGTCAAAAATTTCCGTTGTGCATTTTTCCCCCAAGGGTTCTATTAACAACTCTTTATCAGGTATTTACTGTTTGCAGAGTACTGTGGCAGCTACTCCTTCAAGCTCTTTAATCATAGGATTTAGTTTCCTTGGTTGCTTCAGCAAACAGCAAGCAATGGGCTGGCCTAAACAATGGAAATTTATTAGCTCACAATTTGAGGCTGGAAAAAATATCCAAATGAAGGCATCAAGACTGTAGCATTCCAGGGCTGGATACCTGTGATCCCTAATCTTTAGCTTGTCACACGGCAAGGCACATGCTGGCATCTCCTGGTCTCTCCCTTCTCTTCTGGTTCTGTTGATGTTCAGCTTTTGACTGCTCCCTCTGTGGTTTTCTCTGTCTGAATTTCATTCCGCTTATAAAGGACTCCAGAATTTGGAGTCTTAATTTGGATTTAGTCCAAATTAGTCCTTAATTTGGATTAAGTCCCTTCCTGATCGAGGTGGGCTACACCTTAATTGAAGTAACTTCATCAAAAGGTTGTACTTACAATGGATTCATTGAGGAATGAATGGATTAAGGAATGGTTTACGCTTAGGAACATGTTTTCTTGGGCACCTATAGCTCCAAACCACAACAGGTATTCCCTAGGACTCTGTCCTTGAATGACCACACATTCTATAAATCTGTACATACTTCCCAGATGGCTCCTCAGCTTCACACTTAGATGTCAAGTGAGCCCTAGTCTTCCTGGAACTCTAGGTCAGTGCCTCTCAAACATCTGTGGTGAAGAACTGCTTTTTAAAAATACCAATCTATCTCAGACCAATATTTTCACAAAATACGAATTCACAGGCTTGGATGTAGCAGCAGTGTCAAATTGTTTCATGTTTTTATAAACATTCGGTTTTGATTTTTATCTAGCTGCAGGAACCAGTCTACAGATCCCACTTGGAATAGCACTGCTCTGTCTAGGACCTTACACACCACCAATTTTTCTGAATCAGGAAATAGCTAAAAAAAAAAGCATTTCTGGGATTGACTAGGGAAATCAAGTTCATTAGATATTAAGTTACATCCTGCAAAAGAATCACCAAAAGGCTCAAGAGGTAGAATTTAGGTCGAGTAGAACAAGAAATGACTATATTTAAAAACATGGGCCCTGGCAGGCAGATTGCTTGGGTTCAGAATCCTTCTTAAAGGATTCTGAAGCTCCATCACTTATAGTGTGGTACCAGGAGCAAGTTACTTAACCATTGTTTCATTTTTTTTTTTCAGTAAAAGGGGAGTGACAAAAGTATCTACCTACCTCATATGGTTGTCATAAGTTGACAAGAGTTAATACATAAACAGAGTACAGCCCATAGTAAACATTATATAAACAATGGCTTTTATTATGGCTATCCACAGGAAAGGAAGCATAATAACTAGAGATAGGAGGGAAGTATGGTAGAAAAATATATAATTTTTTATTTCTGTACTTTGGGCTTGGCTAGTTTGAATGGAGTTTTGTTTTGTACAGTTGTGAGACATGTCATAATCAAGTGACAGCTGAAAAGCTGTCTTATAAGGTCTGTTGTGGGTTGAATTGTGTCCTCCCCGCAAAGACATATTGAAGTCTTAATCCCCAATACCTCAGAATGTGATCTGTATTTGGAATCGCTACAGATGGAAACAGGCAACTCGAAATGAGGTCATACTGGAGTAGGGAGAATCCCTAACCCTACTTTTTATGAGAAGAGAAATTCAGTTACAGATAGAGGACAGCCTTATGATGGAGTGGACACTCCATGACTGGAGTTAGGATTGAAGACCAAGGATTTTTGGCAAACCACGAGGCCATGAGAGGCCCTACAGACACTTTGATTCAGATTTCTAGTCTCCAGAACTGAGACAATGAACCTTTCTATACTACTCTGCCTTTGCACATGCTGTTCCTTCTCCCTAAGACATCCTCTCTCTGCCTTTCTGTTCTAAGGCTTCCTTCAAAACACCTCAGGGATTACCTCTCCAAAGAAGCTTTCCTTGAAAATGCCCACTTCCAGGCTGAGTTAAATGGCCTTCCTTTGTGTGTACCTTTATCACATCATTTATATTAAGAATTCTAGTGACTGTTTTCTCAAAACTCCTAAGATATAGCTGATACCATTTTAGATGCAACAGAGATAAATTAATTCATTAAATACAACGCATGTTTAGGGCTCAATTCTCTGGGGGAGTGAGGGGAAGGGAGAGTATCCCCACTTAGAAGGGCTGTGGCAGACTATAAATTATTTTGAGGACAAGGGCTGATATCTTTATTATAGCATAGGGCCTGGTTCAAGTTCAAGCTCATTCATTAAATAAAAAGAACATGTCAATAACTACTGTCCTCAAAGGAGCTCTAAGAACAAATACAAAAAATAATCCAAAGATTTTTATTTCTGAGATCAAATGTCCAACAAGTTTTTCAAGATGCAGTCTCTGCTACCATATCTTAGCTGATGTACGTGTTCCATAATGTCTGTAAAAAGTAAGCAATCATATGTGGACTTGGCTTTCCCTTTCATTGTTTAAATTATCTCCATCTAGACCTATATCCAACTAGGCTTCCAGTGTCACTCAGTTGCTAAAAAAAAGTTGAGAATTCGAAAGCTGAGAACTACTAATTTGAATGACCAGGCTGATAAAAGTTTAAGAGGCTGTGGAACAAAATTTCATTTCACTTTGATAAAAGATATAACCCTAACTCATTTTAGGTTCACTTTGAAAATTGAGGCGGTGGTAGGTATGAAATTAAGAAATAAAACCTCTATCATAAAGTTTCAATAAGTGTGAGAAATATAAATATGGTAAAAGTTTAAACAGGTATACAACCAAATTTTTATTGAGGTTTTATTGCAATCTATTTTCAGCAATAAGGGGAAAGTAAGCATAACAATTCTGATTAGATTTTATTTAACAAAACAGTTTTCAATGAATGCTTAAGGTTAGTGTATAGTCAGCTTAGCTTCCAGTATCAACTTGAGTATTTCATCATGGAACTTGATGCCAGAATGACAACACTAAGGCATTGTAAGATTCTAAACCATCTAACATTAAACTGCATTTTACATTTTATAATTTTTACGGTGGTAAGGAATACTAACATTCTACAAGTTAGAATTTTAAAAATGTATTGCTTAGCCCTTATTAACTAAATTCAATTATTAGCTTATTCCTTAAGTACTCCTTGATTGTACTTCAAAAACTCATTTTTCCAAAGATAAAAAATTAGTCCTTGCATGACAAAAATTAAGCTTAAAAGCATAGTTACACTTGTCCTTAAAAGCATGTTTACATTACATATGACATAACTGCTCATGCCTGAAGACAAATTTTATATGGCAAAAAGAGATATATGCAAAAAGCTAGAGGGCAATCCTCCCATCCCCTCCAAAAAGCCACACTTGGCCTCAGTGTAAAAGTTTTATTTTATTGCCATGCTACAAATGTACGAAGTTGGCACTGACGGAGAAACAGAAAACAAAGAGTGGGGAGGGTAAAGGGTAAACGATGTTGTTACACATACAACAAGATTCTAATTAACAGTGGTGAGTTTTGCCAATATTAAAAATGCAAACCAAAATTTAAAATGCTGATAAGAAACAGCATTAAAAATACAATTTATGCATAGTACAGAATCACTTATGTCTTTTATTAGAAAATATGGAATGTTCATAAAAGAAATTAACCATAGGGGGTAAAATTCATATCTCATATACAATTTGGCAATGGTAGTCCCACTGTTAGACAATTTTTTTATAAAAGAAAAAATTAAAAATCTAATAAGCTACCTCCATACAAAGTTGCTATATTATGCCTTTACGTAGGAAAAAACCTTAACATTTATAATGCAAATTAGGACATACAATAATCTTACAATACTATACAATGTAATGAAAATAAAATATAACACAAAATTTGTCCTTTATAAAATGTGTATTTTGCATTTACTAATGCAAATGTGGCACACTGGTGACTACTGTACTATTAATACCAGTCCATTTCCATGCTATAGTTGTCCAATTTCATAGAATTGCAATTCTAATGATACTACAAAAGAATTGTGTTATACCCCCAAACAATGAGGAAGTAGGGATGAGTAATAGGGATGTAAAGAATAGGAAAGATAGATAGGGTGCTGGTTTGGGTAGAGTATATTGTGTTATGTCATAAAATACTTGTTAATTTTCAAGCCAAAATTTTTTTCTAAACATTCTCTAATTTTGTACCAATGCCTTTATTCAAATTTGGCAAACACCAAGGAAAAGCTAATGAGTACCATATACCTCACATATCAGAAATATGAATGAGATGTCAATACGTCAATTACTTCTGCATAATATCTTGGATGGTATGTCTAGCCCAAGGATATGTATGTGTATACACACACACACACACACACACACACACACACACACACACACACATATCCACACTTACATACATACACACATATACACACACATTGCACATTGCACAAAACACTAGGACAATATGGGTCAGGATGGATAGCACAGGGGGAAGCGGGAAGTATATTTCAGCTTGTCAAAACCTTTACCTTGAGGCAAAAATATGGTGGCACAACGTTGGGAAATTATGAAAACATAAGGCCCCTGTCCCATTTTTAATAGAACATTACTGAGGTACATCTTTATATGCCGTGCCACAGATGGTCTATTTGGGTGTATGTGTGTGTGTACACAAACATTAGCTTGACTTACTCTTATAACATTAATATCTATAAAAACAAAGATTGCTTGGCAAATTTCCATAAGTCCCAAATGTGGTGATCTATTCTGGATATACTGGGAAGTGAAAAGCTTTTTTTTTTCTTTTTCTTGTTGAATCTTCAAGATTAAAGTGCATATCTCATCACTTCACAGCAGCAGTAAATAAAAGGAACTATTTGCCACTCTTCCTGGAGGGAGGGAAGGCACTATATTTTTATTTTTAAAGGAAGATGAAACTGGGAAATAAAATACACTGAGAAAAAACACACATACTACCTGTATCAGCTTCCAACCTTGGTCTAGGATGAAGGCTGTTATGATCTACATGGATAAAACAGGACTCTCTTTAAGGGAAACTGCATGAACAATGATTATATTTCCAAAACCAAAAGGTGGGATCACACGGTTTGTCAAAAGAATAGAATATATAAAACTAGGTCTATCTCAGGAAATCTGAGACATATGGCCACAGTTATATGCCAATAAAATATCTCACTCTAAAATGCACCTAGTAACAGATACATTCTTTCAGACGGAGCTTAATGTCCAGTACTAGACTACCACAAAGGACAAGCAGTGTTCTAAATTATTTTATTAAATAGGAACACAGGTGATTTCTAGAAGGCATCTAAATATTAACACCAGTTGTATACATCTTCCTAAAAAATTCATACAGTACCTAAAATCAAATTCTTAGCAGACAAATTGGTCCCATTTTCATTTTTTAAAGCACATAATATTTATAAAGCATAAACTGTAATGATTATATTGGAGCTATCTAAAAATATAAAAACTAACTTGAAATTGGAGGAAAAATGATAAGGAGGTAAAGAAAAGAAAGTATCCAACCCCCGTAATGAATAAATAAGTCAGCCCTTTCATTTAGAGGTTAGTGTCCTGTGTTGACTGCTTGTTCTCAGAAAAAAACACGTGCACTCTTTCCATCATAATTCTTATTCCACATCACAAAAGCCATCACATAAATTTGGCACAATTAGCAATCTACTCAGAAGAAAGTATAACTGGAAAAAATATATTAAAATTGCAAACTGTAATAGGGAAACTGCACATGTATACCATTGTTCTCCTTTTTGGAGAACAGCAAACACTTTAGTAAGCACCAAGTTCACAGGGAAAAAAAAGAGAGAGAGAAAAAAAAGAGAATTCTGCTATGCACATAAACCAATGGCACTAAAAACAACAGACACCTTTAATAATTTATTTTCTTTATAATGGTCCCAACTCTATTGTTCTGTTAATCCATTCAATGTCCTATCATTAGGTTATTTATTTTATAGGTTGGCTGCTATTTGACTGAAACTTTTTCTTGCTAAATTAAGTTATATCTGGTATATCCAGAACATAATCTAAAAGTTCCTCATATTTAGAAGAAACAAAATATTTTGTAAGGTGATTTTTCTCTCCACTCTACCTTCTCTTGTATTCTCTAGTGTTTGGAAAACTAGGGCATTCTTGATGTTCCTAGAATTTGACATGAGGACTCTCATCATTTCATAAAAACTTCAGTTCATTTTAAACCTTAAATTATGATACAATTTCATTGCTACAAGACTTACATTGTACCTATGTTTGTAACAATATGCACATTCTGTTGAAGTCAAGGGATAATCAAAGATCCAGCTATGAATGAAAGGACAGCAGAGCTGAGGAACACTACAGTGGGCAGAGTACAACTGCAGCCATATAACTGAGTGAATCACTGCTAAAGTGCTGGGTAGAGTGCCCACAGAGAAAACATAGTACCTTTAGGAACTCTGTACGTTAAAAATATCCTTCTTTTTTTTCCCAGCTGCTAAAAGATCACCTATGGACACAAGTGAAATTTAAAATTGAGAGAATGTTTTTTTATCAACTTGAAAAGTAAACAGCATATAAATAAATACTGGACAAGGGCAACCCTGTTATAGAATAACAGTAAGTTCCAAATGAACCTTCAAAACCATACTTTGACAAAAACGCAAACCAAACAATGAACATATCACCCATCTTAAAACTATATACAAACTTTTAAGCAACTTAAAATCCAAAAAGACATTAACCAACAAAACAAGACATCCCAAACACCAAAGGAAAAAACCTGAAGATAAATGGGAATCTAATAGCACAAATGCCTCCAGAAAACTATGGTAATGTTAATAATATACAGGAAAAATTTCTCAATAACTCATGGTTCAGATTTTCAAAAGTTTTTGGGTAAAGTATGACCTGAGACTGATTCTTGAGCCTATTAAGATTCTGAATAAGATACTGGACATGCCCTTCAAATGACATGATGAGATGAGTAAACAGAAAATCTTATCTCTTTCTTGCCTTTTCAACACACACCAACAGCAAACCATATTCATGAACACAGTACTCTTTCTAGTAACGCTGAAGGCAAAGGAGCTGTCTGGTATATAAGGAGGTGTGGTACTTATATTTCCTGTACATATGTTTTGGCTCAAGTGAAAAAGCCATTAATTTATGAAATAAAGGATTCCTCATGTTGCATGCTGGAGGCCACATACCATGAATAGTGAATCTACAAATATTACTTTCAGAGCCTAGAGTTACCTGTTAGCAACACACATTATCAAGAGGCTTTATAAAATGTTCTAAACACCAACCACAACTTAGAATGATATGCATAAGTCCAGAATATTGATAACCAACCAGCATGTCACTCACTTCAACTCTCATTTTAAATAGGCACTGTGAAAATGGGAATGCTGCTGTACAATGAGCAATATTTAATGAAATTAGTGTTCTTTAATGAGTACCTGCTCTACATTAATTCCCTTTAGTTAAAGAAGCACATGAAATAATCAGAAAAAAGTTAGTCTATAAAAGGAGTTAGTGTTTAGAAATGAAAATGAAGCACTTGCATCTTCATTTTAAAAAAATTCACAAAGGTGCAAACAATGTAATGCTTTCCAGGCTCACATGGGCAGATCAGTACTATTATGTCTAGTTTTCCTAGATGTACCATCATCTCGTGGCAGTGCTTTCTGCAAATTTGACATAGCAGCAGTTCTTTCAATGTCTATCACAGCATACAGCTCTGTGCGCCTAGTAGGAGTTTGTGGAAGGGGAGTAGTAGGCGTTTTTGGAGTCTGAGGGTTGTCGGAGTCACTGCCACCTTCCAAGTCAACCTGTATGTAATTGAGCTGCCTGTGTTCTAAACTTGGGCGTCTGATATCAAAGTTAAAGACTGTTGGTGTACAGTCCCGACGTCTTGAATATTCTATTTTGTGAGCACTTGCTGGCACTGTTACATTCTCTGTATTTACATAGTTATGCATTGGATCTAGGTTATTATGGTAGCCATTTAGAGATGGGGTCTTTGGTCCTAAATTGTCATCTTCATCCCTACTTAGCTTGCGGGCTTCCCAAACAGGAGGCAAAGATGGTAAATTTTCATAGTTTAATAACGCAGTTCTCCTCTGAGCTGAGTTGTTGATATTCTGGGTATCTGAGGTACTTGTGGATGTCAGACGACCTCTCCTGACCCCTGAGGCACTAGGGATAGATAGCCCATTTATATTTTCATATACCAGTTTGTTAACAGAGGGTACATCTCTTCGTTCATCACTGTCATATCCAGTGTCCCATTCTGTGTTATTTGCAGAATAACTTCCACTAACTTGATCTCTTCCAAGTTGCTCCAGTTTCTCTTTTTCCATTAACTGTTTTTGAACAGGGGTTGGTCCTAAAACAAATTTGACTCCTTCTGGCTCAAGAAGAATCTGAGGGTCCCTTTCCTCAATACTACTTGGTTCTTCTTTTGGTGTATTGCTTTCAGCATTAGAAACCCTTGCCTCCACTGGGACATGCACACTTGTTCGATTTTTCCGTTCTTCTTGCACACCAGTAGTGTTGACATAGGTATGTACCTAAAAGAAAACAGGAAAGTGAATCAGTAACTGGCTTTAAAAACAAAAACAAAAACAAAAATGCCTGACCACATCAATTAATTTTATTAATTAACTTTCTCTCAAAATGTACTCCTACTTCTAGAGCTTTTGTGCCTAATTTTTATTAATAAAAAGGTAGGAGGAAGGAAATTTAGATATGTCTTCCTAACTTAAAAGAATAACCACTTTAAAATAACATGCAGCTTTATACATGGTGAAACAAGCAATATTCTGTAAAATCAGAAACAAAACAGGGACTATCATTTTCATGTTCTTCTAAATAGTCCCATCAATGCATTAAAAAATGATTCAGAAATAAGAAATAAGCATTGAAAAGGAAGAGACAAATGTATCACTTTACTTACAGATGATAAGACTATACAAATTGTCTTAATAAGAGTTCTGCAAATGCAGAGATATAAAATGCAAAACTGGGAAAAATATAATTAAAGCAAATAAAAACTACTTTGATGTCATGTTTTTCTGAATATCTTTACTTGTGCATACGCCAGCAAATATATACTATTTCCTCTGATTCTTCACTGTAAAAGTAACATACAAACAGTGATAGTTGAAACTCAAACTGAATAAAAACTTCAAGTATTATCATGGGAACACATACATACAATCAATATTACTGTTATACAGTAATACTTACTTGTTCCTCAGCCACAAGCAAAGGATGCGTAGATTCTTCACCTACTGAAGGCAGGCGTGCACTTCCCACAGATGGATGCCTACTTGAAGGATGGGATGAAGCATCTCCAAATGAGGGATATCGGGGATATCCATTAGGTAAGTTCTGAGAAGTGAACCCTGGAGCTGAGAAGTTTTTGTTTATTGGTTTAAGGAGAAAGGCAAGACATTAGGGGAGGAGAGAGAGAATAAAAGTGAATGAGTATCAAACATACACTGAGATTAAAATTTCTAGAAGACACAGTAGAAATCAGGGTGCAAATCATTTCTGGCTTTAATTTTCCATTCATATCTTAGAGCACATGCAGCATTAATGCTTTCATATTTTAAATATTAAAAATGTTTACAATGACAGCTAAGTTTTCAAAAACTGACATAGTGATTTCTGGTGTGTTAAAGAATAAATAACTATAATCAATACCTTATAAATGTCTGCTATTCAAAGTATGACAGTGGAAATGGGTACTTACTTGTAGGTGTTCGAGGTGTTCTGGGAACTTCTAATTCTGTCTGATGATTACTCCTTTCTACAACTGGCTCTTCCACCACATTTATACTATTATTTTGCATAATCTCTTGTAACATGTTAAATAATTCTTCTGCACGGGCACACTTAAAGGCAAAAATTCCTACAAATATAAACCAGGAGAGGATCACGGTTATCAAACCTTTAAAAAGCTAAAGGAGCATCTATCAAAGAACAACACTGTAAAGTTAGGATGCTGTGTACCAACAGCAAGAACGCCTTTCAAATAAATGTCTGATAAACTAATGATCTCCTTATTTCAAATGTAAAGCTCAAAAAAGGCTTGCACACCTACTCTGCTTTTTAACAGAAGAGGGAGCTCAATTCAGCATTATCAAGCCTTAATGCTGTTCTTTAACTGGTGTCTTGTTTAATTATTACAATAATTTGTAAGTAGGTATTACCATTCTCCTTTTATGGAGAAAAAATATGAAGCTCAACAGAGACCACACAACTCACCCAATGCCATTCAGGTAGTAGGCAGCAAAAGATCAAACTAGGCCAGTTTGACTCCAAAGTTTAGATTCTTTTCCCAACAAGTTATAATATAAAGACATATAGTAAATTTGCCAGGACTAATCAGTTACTGAAAGTCTTCAAATTAACAGGAGTCAAAATTACTGATGTAGAAACTGTGCTTAATAAATGTTTAATAAACGAATAAATATTTACTATATATCTTTTTTACAATATTTCAAATGTGAATATAAATGTCTGAAGAAAAAACATAAAGGCTCTACCTACCTTGTCCAGTTTGGCACCTTCGACCACTTTCAAAAGAAAAGAGATTTGAATCATAGCCATAACGTCGCAGGCAGAGGTAGTGCCATTTTACTGAGTCACGTTTGCGGGTGTATAAAATCAGTTCTGTGTCTGTAAGTTCCATTATGCCAGAACCTAACTCATTCCCATCATCATCCACATTAATAACCTAAAAAAGAAAGCTTACTTAGTGTTAACAAAATTCTCCCATGTAACAGCCATACAAGTATTTTACCAATTTTTCAGGAAAATGCATTGTTGTTGATTGGTTTAGTTATTGCTCTTTTGTTAGTTCTTTCATCAACCAATGTGTATGTAGATCATGGACTATGCAGCAGTGTAAAAATGGTTCATATCTCCAAGAAATTTACATTTTCACTGGGGAGAAGATAAACACAGAAAATCAACAGCATAAAACTGTATATCATTAACAGAAAAATGAGTGTAACAGAAACTGCAGAAGGCAGGAATTTTAGCTGGGCCTCAGGTATAGATAAATTTAGAAAGGAAATCAAATAGGAGGGGAAATCTGGTGGGTAAGGAGTTGTAGAATACATCAAGAGATGCAATGCTAAAGCAGAAACAAAGAAGGTATGTCTCAAAGAAACCAAAACAAGATTGATACAGAATTTATATACAGAATAAACATTTTCTGAATACTGAGTTTCAGAAAAAGTCCTAAGACTAAGAATAAATAACACTTACAAAGAACTTACTCTATGCCTAGATCTAAGTCAAGGGCTTTGAGTGTATTTTTTCACATTAATCCTCCCCCCAATCCTAGACTGCAGGTAAAACTATTTTCTCCACCGTACAAAAGTGGAACTAAGGTTTAGTGATATGGTAACCTGCCCAAGGTCACAAAGCTATGACATAACAGAGCTGTAACTTACACCTAGGTTTGTCTGATCCAGAGGTTATAAATTATAGCAAACTGAAGATAAATTACAAGAGAGACAAAGTAGCTGTAGATGAATAAGGCAAAAAGTATTTAGCCTACAGATAACAGAACACTACAAAAGTTTTAGCAAACAGGTTAATGAATGATGAAAGATGAAGATTAATTTGATGGTAACTGCAGGATGGATTACATTGCTGGAGGTAAAGTCCTATGAAGAGAGTATACAGGATTTAGACTGGGAGGTAGTGAAAAAGCTGAAAAAGGCACCCATAATATTGTGTTTTAAAGGAAATATTACCAGAACTGTGTTGCTAAATTGGATACAGAAGTCCAAGAAAAAAGACAGAGAGAATTCCAAACAGTTAGTAAGAAAATGCTGTCATCAAAAGGGAAAGTGTAAAAAAAGGAGTCTAGAGATAAAATTAAATCAAGATATATGAAGTGAAGTAAACATCCAAGCAGTCAGTAAGAGATGTAAATCAACCAGTTTTACTGACCTTAAACTTGTTCCGATGGTTATCTGGGACAGTGTCTTTATCTGGACAGCTACAACAGCTACCCATGGCTTCTTCAGAAGACCATGTGAGCTCTATATGAAAAAATTAGATATAGAATTTTAAAAATCATAAAACAAGAAAAGACTTCAGAAATCATTTAACACAAGCTCTGCAATATTTTGATCAGGAAAATAAAGCCCAATGAGGTATAGGGCTGCTGCCAGATTTCACCTATCTAGCTAGTGAATTTTGCTTAGTGACAAGAAAAATTTTTTGTAGAAGTAGACTTCACACAAGTCCCAATTTTCTAATTGGTTTTCAGTCTAATTTGCAAAGGTCTGCCTGCTCAAGAAATACCTTAAAAACACACCAATTTAAAGCCTCATATACAAATAGTATTTAAATAAAGTCAACCACGGAATTAATCCTTTATGACTTATCAGGATTTCACATTTCTCTTAAAAAAAACTGCCAAAATTGGGGTGCTGGACTGGATTTGGCAGGTATTTTGATTCTTATTACACATGGTAGTATCCTTTATGTATGCCACATGACAGGGTTCATTGGTAGATGAGACCCAAAACAAATCCGGAATAGTTCTTTAGTAAGAAAGACTTCTAAAAATTCAGGCAGTAACCTAACACACAGAATATTGGCAAAACTGATATAGCATGTCTGTCCAATCTTTCTTTCCCAAAGAAAGGTCAGAGGTTATAGTTGATATTAAGTTCAAGAACACTCAAAATGAATGATCAAAGGAAAAATTCAAAACATTACTTACAAATAAGAGGAAGAAGCAGAATGAACAGGACATTTTAAAGAAGGGGATGGGAAGGAAGCATAAGAAACTTCAAAAACATAAATCAGATTGAAACTTTCTTAAAATCCTCCAGAGGCTCTTTACCACCTTCAGGGTAAAAACCAAAAGTTGTCAGCATGACATATAAGGTCCTTCACAATCTGGTCCCTATCTACAGCTTCTGTCTACGCTCTCCTTCCTCTAGGCTTCAAGCCCTATCCTTAGGTCCAGTCATATAAAACAACCTGCAGTTTTCTCAGACCATCTGAACATGTGGGGCATTAAAAGGAGAAGAGAGAACATTCAGAGAAAAAAATGGCTGAAAACTTGCCAAATTTAATGAAAGACATAGATATAGACATCCAAGAGCCTCAACAAACTCTAAATAACATAAACCCAAAAAGATTCATTCAATAGTTTGAAATCCAAAGATAAAGAGAGAATTCTGAAAGTCACAGGGAAAAAGTATAGTATCATGTACAAGGGAGCCTCAATAAAATTAAGGGCTTGCTTTTCATCAGAAACCATGGAGGCAAGAAGACTGCAGGATGACAAACTCAAATGCAGAAAGCAAAAATATGCCAACCAAGAGAATGATAGGGGGAGGAGGCCTGGGGGCACAAAGGAATTTGGAAGGAAAGATAAACAATAAAGACTGAGATGGTATAATCTAGGAATGCCTAGAGTATATAATGATAGTGACTAAATGTACAAATTTAAAAATGTTTTGCATGAGGAAGAACAAAGGAATGTCAATAATGCAGGATGTTGAAAATAGATGGTAATTAATGTTTAAAACTTTAACTTAACTGTGCGACTAAAGCAAAAAATGTTTATTTGGTATAAAATTTATATTTTGACTAGAGCATTTCCTAATATAACTTATGTGGACAGCTTAATTGAACAAGATAAGTACATGGAACCTTGAGTAGGGCATGAGATTTTTTGTACGTTTGTCCAGAGTGATGCCTCGATAAATCCCAGAGTGATTTGAACAGGGAATAAAAAAGTATTTTCAAAGTCCCTTGGGGGAACGGTAAGAAAGGGGAAAATTCAACTTCCCCAAGTAGAGAATTCTCCGTGGGTGTGGACCTTCCTGGCAACATGGGACAGAAATCCTAGAATGAGCTGGGATTGAGAAAACCTTCTTGACCAAGGGATTGAGAAAACCTTCTCAACCAAAAGGGGGAAGAGAGAAATGAGACAAAATAAAGTGTCAGTGACAGAGATTCCAAACAGAGTCAAGAGGTTATCCTGGAGGTTATTCTCATTCATTAAATAGATATCACCTTTTTAGTCAAGGCGTAACAGAGAGGCTAGAGGGAACTGCCTGAAAATGTAGAGCTGTGTTCCAGTAGCCATGTTTCTTGAAGATGATTGTATAACGATATAGCTTTCACAAAGTGACTGTGTCATTGTGAAGAAAACCTTGTGTTTGATACTTCTTTTATCTACCTTATGGACAGATGAGTAAAACATATGGATTAAAAATAAATAAATAATAGAGGGAACAAATGTTAAAAAAAAAATGCCAACCAAGAATTATATCAGGTAAAACTATTCTTAAAATATGAGGAGACATTAAGACATTCCCAGAAAAAAAAAGTTGATGGAGTTTGTCAGTAGACCAGCCCTAAAAAAAGATGCTAAAAGAGACTTCTACAGGTTGACATGAAAGGAAACTAGGCAATAGATCAAAATCACATGAAGAAATAAAGATCTCTGGTGAGGATAACAACATGGGTAAAGAAAAATACTAGTATTGTTGTATTTTTGGTTTGTAACTCCACTTTCTACTTCTTCAGGATCTAAAAGACAAATGTATTAAAGGTAATAATAAATTAGTGATTTTTGGACTCATATAAACATGTAATTGTGACAAGAACTACACAAAGATGGGGGAAGATAGAAGGATATAGAAACACAGTTTATGTATACTACTGAAATTAGTTAGTATTGAAGCAAATGAGATTTTTACAGATTTAGGAGATTATGTTTAAGCCTCATGGAAATTACAAAGTTAATATCAAAGAATATGTAAACTGACAGAGACAGAAATTATAGTACAGGTTGCCAGGAGTGGGGGCAGAGAGAATAGAGAGTTAATACATAATGGGTATAGGGTTCCTGTTTGGAGAGATGGAAAAGTTTTAGCTTGGAAGGTGGTAAGGACAACACAATATTGTGAATGTGATTAATCCCACTGAATGGTATGCTTGGGAGTGGTTGAGAAGGGAAAGTTCATGTTACATATATAGTCCCACAATTAAAAAAAAGCAACTGAAGAGACAATGACAATAAAATGTAATACATGATCTTGCATGGGATAAGGGAGGAAACAGGCTCAACGGGATATTATTCGAACATATGAAAAAGTTGTAAGCTTTGTATCATTGTTAAATTGCTTGAACTTGATAACTGCACTTCAGGTAGTTACATAAGTGAATATTCTTATTCTTAGGAAATGTTCATAGAAGTATGAAGTCTTCAAGGAGCATAATTTATACAACTCACACTCACGTGTTCAGAAAATGGATTGGAAGATAGGCAGACAGAATGACACGGCTAAAATGTGGTAAAATGTTAAAACTGGTGGATCTAGGTACCTGGGATTGGGGAGAAGGGGGAGGTATGTTGGAGATCTCTGCATTGCGGTTTGCATTATTTTGTAACTGTCCTATAATTTTGAAAGTATGTCAAAATAAAAAGTTAAAAAAAAAAAAAGAAGACACTACTGTTCAGAGATAGTATGAAGAACGGTCTGCAGTTGAAATTTTAGGAAATACTAATATGTTTCAGTGTGGGACTAAAGAGAGGCCAGTTAAAGAATTAAAAACAAAAGATAAGAATTAGAAATAGAAGGGAACATTACAAACTAAGGAAAGCTTCAAAAAGGAGAGTACCCTCTACGGTATAGAATAGACAGAAGTCAAAGGTCAATCAGCAATTGGAAGACGAAGAAGTAGCTCCCAGAGAAAACAAAAAGCTCTTTCAGGAAGCAAGTTGAAAAAGCAAAGAGTAGAACATTAGGGTATGGACTGATAAGTGTTCAAAACAGAATATACTGCCTGAGTTATTATTTTAAGGTGACAGATTTACACAGGCTTGCAATCAGTGGGTTAGGAGAGGTTAAAATAGAAAAACAAAGATTAAGAGAGGGCTAAGTAACTGATGGATTCAGACAGAGAGGGAGATTAGAGAAAAGGAGTACCAGGGCCCAGACAGAGAGGTCTGCCAAGAGGAGAACCCTGTCCTCTGAGGAGAGAGGGAAGAAAATAAGGATGGATGGAACACAGCAGAGAAGGTGAAACAGATAATATTTACGGTTCTTAAATTCCTTTGGAAAATATAAGACAAAGTCTGCAAAATCAGGGACTTGAGGAGAATAAGACTATTCACAGAGGAGGTACCTGAGAAAGGTAACAGGATTGTTAGGTAGGCAATGCGGAGAACTTGGCAGAGGCTAGAGAGTAAGATTATGCTATTCTTCAGACTGTGCTCAGCAGTCCAGAAGGTAAACAGTTAGACCCAGGATCAGAGGGTAGGAGGGTAAGGAAATTCAAGGATGTTGGCAATACATGGATTTGAAGGATGGGCCATAAAGTCTGGTCAGAAAATAAGTAAAGAAAGAAGAGGGCTGACAGAAAAGGAGAAAAATGGAGGCAAAAAGGAACAGGAGATCTCAATAAAGTTAAAGACTGGACTTATTATGAGTGAGGAACTGAAATTGTTGGAATGACAGCTGTGGTCAACCTTCTAACTCATGGGAGACTTCTCTAAAAATGTGGAGTTTTTTTTTTTCCCACACCTCTATCTCTATCTCCTAAACCACAAACTCCTAAGCAGAGGGAAAGGCTACATACCAGATATTTGCATTTCTGACCATTATATTAATATTTGGAGACCACAATTAAATAATATATAGTAATGTTGTAAATACTTGATGAAAAATCCATGTGATCACATCAGCATACACTCCTTCAAGTTAATAACTCAGCAAAAACACAAACAGTTGTCTTATACTCCTTCACAGAAGTAAAATATGAAAAGTACCTAGAGTACATACAAGGACAAAAAGGTAGCTTCTGTTTGGGAAGATCAATAGTGCAAAAAGTTTGCTGAATATTTCAAATTAAAAACACTGTCTTAGTTTCATTGAAGCCATTTGTTCTTATTCTTGCAAGGCAGGAGTGGCAAATCAGTAGGCAAATGGTGGCACTCAAGACAATATTATTAAACTCCCTATTTAAAAAATATAATTTGTGGACTTGGTGATTAAATATCAAACTTACCTAGATCTGGCCATTAATATTCTTAGCCTCTGCTGCAGCATCAGGAGTTTAATCATACTTCAAAATACCATGTTTTCTTTACTTGCTGATTTAACCTAGAAATAGGAGGGAAAAATATCCAGAATTACTCATTTATTTTAAAATTATAGTTTTCCTTATGAGACTTCTGGCAGCACTGTTAGCTCAGTTAATCTATTTAAACAAATGCAAAAATCCAAAAAACTGATAAAAAATTACATAATATACAATTTAATTAACATGATATACACATGTTACTATTGATACTGTCTTTTCAAAAATAAAAAATGCAATAGTAAAAAAAGTTATCTGATGTTTGAATATCAGGAGTTCTAGAAGCACTGATTATGGCTTCTCACTACAAATGTGACACTGGACAACTCATTTCTCTATACTTATCTCCTCAGCCGTAAAATAGGGGGTTAGATTAAACTACCTCCAAGATTCCTTTTGAGCTCTCAAACCCCATTTTAGTTGGTGGCAGGCTAATTTCTTGCCCCCAGTCACTTTTCCTAAACCTCACCATCACTTCTCTCTAAGAGTTGAATCTCTTTAGAATCTACCCTTTATATCTTCCTATTCCCCAAGACCATCAAGAACCAAATTCAGAGCAGTCGGTCGATCAGAACAAGCATGTCACAGAGTCACAGGACAGCAATAAATTGTAACAAAAGATTACAGCCTGGAGTTACAAGAGATTTCAATCCCTAATCTTGGAAAGTTTCTGGCCAACTTATTCACTCTGTACAACACAGAAAAAAACAATTCACTAAAATAGAGGCAATAACATTTACTGAATATTTATACTATATCATGCATTATGTTAAAAGTTTTGCAAATAGTTTCATTTGAATCTATTTATTCAATAAAATTAACAAATATCATTGATATTTTAAAAATAAACATTTCTAAAACCATGTACCCACACACAATCAACTCTGGACTTCATATAGTGTATATATAAAATCATCTGACCAGTCAGGTGCTTGCTTATGCCTTTCATGAGTTTCTACTATGCCCTACCTTGGGTGGGCAACAACCCAATGCCTCTTCCTTAGCAACTCCCTTCTTCTCTCCAAAAGCTCAAACAGACATCATGCCTTTTCTCTGGCTTATAAAACTGTCCAGAGCTGAGCCAATTCTACCATAAACCATTTCTCTTAAATGAACATATAGCCTCTTTGTCTATTATCCAAGCGTTTTTAGCTAACTCAGGAGGATCTCTCTTCATCTCTCTCTTCATAATACCTTCCACCCTGAAATGAGTTTAATCACAATAAATAAGATTAAATGACAGTGATCTATCTTTTACTGTATATCAAAAACAGTCATAAATTTTGTAATGATGTATTAGAACCAGAATTTTAACCTATACAGCTTTAGAAAATATTAAAAAGCTCCTATTAGAATCCCTGAAAAAATTTTTTTTCTCTCCCATTTTCCGCCTCTTTTTGAGGATCAATATGTATTCAATTTTAGTTTTTCACTATTTTGATTATTCACACTGCCAAAGTATTCTGAAGTTTTTGCTTGCTTTTTACTATTTATCGGTGCAAATATCCAGCATGTCAATTACATTAGGGCTTAAAAGTCTTTTTGTGCTTCATTTAAAAGGACACCTTCTATAAAAGAACACATTCTGAGTTCTAACAACTCATATACCAAAGCACTTTGGAATGACATAACCCATTATGGATTGCAGGTGTCCTGCCTGTGACATTGGAACATGGATGCTTCAGAAACTCTCCATGACTTTCCTAACCCCCTTCAGTTTCTTCCCACAATTGGAAGGCTAAGAACTGAAAAATGATTGGGAGGGAGTGAGATGAAACAGCTTATTATTATGGTGGTTATTAATATAATGGGAATGCTTTTATATGAAATAGGTAGGTATATAACAGTATCAATTATGATTCTATATGCAAAAAGAATATGACTTTACCATGAAAATTAGCCAAAAGTATGCAAAATATTTTCTATCACCCTCTTTTTATACAGCAAACTCATTTTAAAGTCCTTACTGTGTCCCAAGCATAGACTTCGTTGGAATGTTCTCAATTAACCCATACAATACCCAATGAGGTAAATACCACCATTAATTTTGCTTCAAATGTGGGAACTCAGACTTAAAGACGTTAGGTAGCTTTCCCAACGTCAATAGCTGATAGGCGACAGGGACAGAATTAAATTCAGATCTATCTCCAAAACCCAAGCACTTATACACGTACAAAACTTAAAATAGTGGTTAGCATACAGTAAGCAGTATGATATTAATAAATGTTTGCTACTGAAATAACAATAATTTATTACAGTGCTGTATGTCTCTGATTAGCCATTCATTCATTCAACCTTTCTGTACCTAAATTTCCTCCCAGAGTTACCATGAAAACCAAACAAATTATGGATATAAAGATATTTGATAAAGTACATAATGTTTACAAAGACAAAGCATTATTATATTACCAATACAGGTACAATCCTGTCTTTTTATATCAATCACAAAGGAGCCTTTACACTGAAAACATAGAAAACCTAGAACTTAAGCACCATCCCCATAACAAGTGCTACATTAATAAATTTAGTCAAGTTATTCTAAATTTTATTCTTGCAGAATGACAAGAGAACACTGAACTCTATTCATGAGTGTGATTATAAATCTGGTGCTTAGGAAGGTATATTTGCTCTTTCAGTTCACTAGCACTGAATGTGAATTTGGCTTATACTACAATAGTTCTGTTCAAATACAGCTGGGATTGAATATTTATAGTTAGAAGCATAGTAACATAACTAAGTTTTGGGCACAGCTAACTGCTATGTTTAATTGCATTAAAACAATCAAGAGAATAATATTAAAAAACTATATTTTGTATCAGTGATTGAGCTGGTTGTTTTAAAATCAATGATTAGACCTCTTCTTGTTTTATTTATATATATTAGCTGTCTGTCTCTTCTTAACATTGATAAAGATTTTTAATTATCTAATTTATTTTGAGGAAGAAGAGGAAATAAAATTTAAAAAGCTAAGAAGGGGAGATTTCCAGGCCATTCTGCTAGTCACCTACACCTGGAGCCATCCTGTGAAAAATAAAGATACCTATAACATGGTTTCCTCATTTGCTAAAAATTTAAAGTACATACATGCACACAAAACCACAAAGGCATGTGTCATGGTCAGGTTCATGTGCCAGCTTGGCTAGGTGGTGGTGCCTGGTTGTCTGGTCGGGCAAGCGCTGGCTTGTCTGTTGCTATGTGGACATTTCATGGAATTAAATCATGATCATGTTGGCTGCATCCACAGCTGATTGCATTTGTGATTAGCTAAGGGGCATGCCTTCTGCAATGAGTGATGCTTAATCTAATCTCCAGAAAGATTTTAAGGAGGATTCAGAAGAGATACTCACTCTTCCTGCTTCAGGCACTTAGCGTCTCCTTTGGAGTTCATCTGGACCCTTCATTAGAGCAGCCAGCATCACAGCCTGCCCTACAGATTTTGGAGTCTTAAATTCCCACGGTTGTCCAGCCAACCTCTCCTTAGAGTTTGCTGAGGACCTTCATTGAAATTGCCAGCTTGTGGCCTGCCTGACTGACCTTGGACCCTTACAGTCCCATAGTTGCCCAGCCAGCCTCTCCTGAGAGTTCGCAGAAGACCTTCATCAGAGTTGCCGGCTTGCGACCTGCCCTACAGACCTTGGACTCTACATTCCCATGGTTATGTAATACGCTTTTATAAATTTTATATCTATGGATATCTCCTGTTGATTCTGTTTCTCTAGAGAACCCTAGCTAATACAGCTTGTGAGTATTTTTAAATACCTAACCATGGATTGGTTGTATCAGCATATTCCTAACCAGATTCTTCTTCCTCTAGATTTTTTTTTTTTTTTTTTATCAGTGTGTGCCAGGAAGGGATTTATTTTCCAAACTCGGGCTTTAAACCTTCAGGTAATGCCAGGTGCAGGGTGGGTAGGCCCATTCAAACATGGTTCTAGAAGCATCTCTGTGGTTTCTGAGGATAGATTGCTAAAAAGATGAAGAAATTTACTTTTTTTTTTAGTACCAAATTATTTTCTGTGAAGGAATGGTGCAAAGGAAAGAATTTGATGGGTGTTCATACAATTATAGAAAAGATAACCCAGCATGCATGTACTGCCATGGTGAGCACAGACGTCACCCCATGGCTCTGGGAAAGACGGCATAGGCTTTTAACTCTCATCATCACTGTTTTCCCAGAGTGTGCTTGTCAAAGAATACGCTGCCAATCTGCCAAGCTGGAATCTGGGGACCCATCTTGCACACATTGGTTACATAGTCACCCAATTCTTTGATAGATTTCACCTGCTCATTTAGGCAGTGTGGCTCAGTAAAGTCATACAAGTGGGGGTCATTTCTGCCAGTGGCCAATTTTGCAGTTTCAGTAGTGACTGATCCACCCTTTTTTCCAAGTGTAATGCAAGCTCCATTGCGTTCAGCCTGCTCTTCCTGTCGCCTCATTCTGGCTTCTTGATATCCTGAAGGAAGATTCAGCCACCTCCGTGGTTTTGCAGCTTCATAAGTTTCTCAGCATGTTCCCTCTCCTCCTGTGGCAAAGTTCTTCAAAGCCACATCATAACAGTCAAAGTAGTAAGACATTGACAGGCAGACGGAAGAGGCGTAGAGCTCCAAGTTGATCTGGCGGTTGATGGCGGCTTCTGAGTCCTTGTTGTAGTTCTGGAGCCCCCAGACAGGACATGGTCGCTGTGGCAAGTGGTTGAGGACAGGAGGGTTGAAGAAAGGCGGCAGTGCGGGACTGCCCAGGGTGGCCGGCTACGGGGTGAGTGCTGGTTCCACTCAAGTGCTGTTGAAGCAGGAAACCAGGGTGACTCTCTGTGAAGACATCTGGATATTTTCTCTTAATCTTGTTATTTGGGGGTTGGGTGGGGTGCTCAAGTTCTCATAGGCTATTAAAGCTCTTAAACTTTAGTTTTGTTTATTTGTTTTCGAACCTATTTCCATATGGCAAGTAGAAATAAAATTCTTAAAATGAGAAGGGTCTGTGCGTTGACAAAAACGAACATTTACTGAACACTTATGTGTGCCAGGTGCTTTTCTATTTTCATTCTCTCTCTTTATTTTTTATTAATTAAAAAAAAAATTAACTAGCACAACATTTAGAAATCATTCCATTCTACATATGAAATCAGTAATTCTTAATATCATCACATAGATGTATGATCATCGTTTCTTAGTACATTTGCATCGATTTAGAAAAAGAAATAGCAAGACAACAGAGAAAGAAATAAAATGATAATATAGAGAAAAAAATAAAAATACAAAATACAAAAAATATATATATAAAAACAGAACAAACAAACAAAAAAACTATAGCTCAGATGCAGCTTCATTCAGTGTTTTAACACAATTACATTGTAATTAGGTAGTATTGTGCTGTCCATTTTTGAGTTTTTGTATCTAGTCCTGTTGCACATTCTGTATCCCTTCAGCTCCAATCACCCATTATCTTACCCTATTTCTAACTCCTGATGGTCTCTGTTATCAATGACATATTCCAAGTTTATTCTCTAATGTCGGTTCACATCAGTGGGACCATACAGTACTTGTCCTTTAGTTTTTGGCTAGTCTCACTCAGCATAATGTCCTCTAGGTCCATCCATGTTATTACATGCTTCATAAGTTTATTCTGTCTTAAAGCTGCATAATATTCTATCGTATGTATATACCACAGTTTGTTTAGCCACTCGTCTGTTGATGGACATTTTGGCTGTTTCCATCTCTTTGCAATTGTAAATAATGCTGCTATAAACATTGGTGTGCAAATGTCCGTTTGTGTCTTTGCCCTTAAGTCCTTTGAGTAGATACCTAGCAATGGTATTGCTGGGTCGTATGGCTATCCTATATTCAGCTTTTTGAGGAACCGCCAAACTGCCTTCCACAGTGGTTGCACCATTTGACATTCCCACCAACAGCGGATAAGTGTGCCTCTTCCTCCGCATCCTCTCCAGCACTTGTCATATTTTGTTTTGTTGATAATGGCCACCTTTAGATTTTTTGTTCTACTAATGGTAATGCTGGAGAACCACTGTGTAAACCCTCAACACCTATTTTTAGCTCTCAAAAAAATAAAATAAAATAAATTACATCACTTACAAATCATTTCAGTATCTGATACTTTATTTTCTGGAATCTATGTCTAATCTAAATTCCTCACACTGCAATTTAAACCAGATTCCTCTCATCTATGTTTTCTTTGTAAGAGACAAGATGAAACCAGGATGATCAACAAAAAGTAAGTACATGTTTTTGTATGTTTAAATAAACTGCCATCAGTTCATTTTCTTACAGATAAATCTAAAATATTTTAAAGTGGCATTTCTTTATTTCAGACATAGCTGGTTGAAGTAAGTTAACAAAAGGATACTTAGAAGATAAAAATGATTTATAAACAGCTATCAATATAAAATAATTTTTTTTTAATGAGTTCAAACATTTCTCTATTCATCCATCCATCCATCAAGGCATTCAACAAGTATTTTCTGAGCACCTACTCTCTAGTACACAGAGTTAAAATGCTAGACATAAAGATGAAAGACACATTCTCTAATTCCAACTTTACTTACTATTGAGGGAGGCAGACAAGAAAATGAATCAACCAGAGAGTCATAGATTCTAGCATCAATGCTATCAGAGCACTTCAATCAGATGAGCAGAGGAGACAGAAGTGTTAAGAAAGGTTTCCTAGGAAAGGAGATCCCTAAATTGAGTTTGAAAGACAGATGGGAATTAGCTGGGGGAAGGCAATCTAGACCAAGAAGAGTGCATGCTAGAGCAAAGAAGCCTAAAAGAAAATGGCCTACTCCAGGAGAAGCAAGTAATTCTTTATGGGTGGCATGTAGGGTGGGAAAATATTAGGAGATAAGGGGGGAGAGTTAAAGCATAAAATTTGACTTCCGGAGAAGATGGCGGCTCAGTAAGACACGCGGATCTTAGTTTCTTCTCCAGGACAGCTACTAGGGGAGTAGAAACAATACAGAACAGCGCCCAAAGCCACAACAGAGATAAAAAAGACAGCGTACCCCATCCTGGAACGGCTGCCTGGCTGAGAGAAGCCACTCGGGTGAGATCGCCGAGGCGCGCGGGCTTTACCGGGCGGGGCGGCAAGCGGCCGGAGACACTCCCTTCCCCCTTCCCGGGCCGGCTGGGAGAATTGGAGAGGCGGTCCCCTGAAACCGCGGCGGCTGGCGCCCACACCACGCGCAGCCCACCGGACCAACTGAGAGAATTGGATCGGAAATCTCCAGGCTGCGGAGAACGGTGACGGGTGGGGGAGGCCCCTTCCAAACCCGTGACTCCCCGGGAACGTGCACTCTCCCGGGCGGGCCGCTGCAGCTGGCGCCCTCCCGCCACGCTTGTCGCCCGGGCGACTAGGAAATTCGGACGGGCGCTTTCCCGGGCTGCGGCAGCCAGCAACCCTCCCCGCGTTCGGACCCCGGGCCGGCTCGAACTCTTCCAAGCCGCTTCGGCTAGCGAACCTCCCGGACGGCGAGAGTTTTCCAAAGTTAAAGGACCCACAGCACCTTTTACTGGTGGGACCCGCAGACAAACGTGTGCCACGAGCGCCACCTACTGGGCAGGATAAGAAAAACAGAACCCAGAGATTTCACAGAAAAATCTTCCAAACTTTTGGATCCAATACCCAGGGAAATCTGTCTAAATGCGCAGACGCCAACAGAAGATAACGGATCACGCTCAAATAATTGAAAATATGGCCCAGTCAAAGGAACAAACCAATAGTTCAAATGAGATACAGGAGCTGAGACAACTAATGCTGAATATATGAACAGAAATGGAAAACCTCTTCAAAAACGAAATCGATAAATTGAGGGAGGACATGAAGAAGACATGGGCTGAACATAAAGAAGAAATAGAAAAACTGAAAAAACAAATCACAGAACTTATGGAAGTGAAGGACAAAGTAGAAAAGATAGAAAAAACAATGGATACCTACAATGATAGATTCAAAGAGACAGAAGATAGAATTAGTGATTTGGAGGATGGAACATCTGAATTCCAAAAACAAACAGAAACTATCGGGAAAAGAATGGAAAAATTTGAACAGGGTATCAGGGAACTCAAGGACAATATGAACCGCACAAATATATGTGTTGTGGGTGTCCCAGAAGGAGAAGAGAAGGGAAAAGGAGGAGAAAAACTAATGGAAGAAATTATCACTGAAAATTTCCCAACTCTTATGAAAGACCTAAAATTACAGATCCAAGAAGTGCAGCGCACCCCAAAGAGATTAGACCCAAATAGGCGTTCTCCAAGACACTTACTAGTTAGAATGTCAGAGGTCAAAGAGAAAGAGAGGATCTGGAGAGCAGCAAGAGAAAAACAATCCATCACATACAAGGGAAACCCAATAAGACTATGTGTAGATTTCTCAGCAGAAACCATGGAGGCTAGAAGACAGTGGGATGATATATTTAAATTACTAAAGCATAAAATTTATACTCCTGAGGGCAGTTCACATTTTCCCCAACTATTTTAAAGACACCACTAATATGCTACTGCAGTATAATGAAAAACTTGACTTGTCGTTGCACGGTTTCTAGAGAAGCAATCTGTGAATCTTTGGAATTTCCTGTAATGAATGTCTTTTATTCTCCTTGGATCCAGGACCCACAACTGGAAGTTCATATGCTAATGACTTGACACGGAGGGGCAAGCCACACCAGAAGTTTTAGGGTGGGGTCTGGCCTCACCCTCAACCAGTTGATAGTGAGTTGGGGCTTTCAGCCAGGTTTTTATCAGCCCAGCAACCCAACCTCTGGGAGGGAAGGGGAGCTGCAGATTGAACTCAAACATGTGAACATTTATTCTATAAATCATGTCTGCTTTATGAGACCCCTATATAAACTTGTGGTACCAGAAGACATAGGAACTTCCATGATTGAGAAAATAATGTGGCTGCTGTGCTGGGAGGATGATGCACTCTGACTCCGTGTGGAAAGGCTATGGAAGTTTGCATTTCAGACACTCCCAGACCACACCCTACGTGTCTCTCTTTTTTTGGCTTATTTATATCCTTTACAAAAATAGAGCTATAATTTAAAGTATAACATCCAATGAGTTCTGAGAGTTGTTCTAGCAAATTATGGAACCCAAGGAGGGGTAGGAACTCTCAAATTTATAGCCAGTTGGTCAGAAATGGGTGGCCTGGGTCCCCAAACATGCAACTGGTTCCTTTTTAAAAAATTTTTCATTGAGAAATCTTCACACGGATACTTTCTATACATGGTGCATAATCAGTGGCTCACAATATCATTACATAACTGTATATTCATCACCATGATCATTTTTCAGAACATGTGCATCACTCCAGAAAAGATATAAAGAAAAAACTGATACATACCATACACCTTACCTCCCTGACCACTAGTGTTTCCATCTACCCAATTTATTTTACCCTGTCCCCACTATTATTTATTTATTTATTTTTATTCATATTTTTTACTCATCTGTCTATACCCTTGATGATATAAAGAGCATCAGACACAAGGTTCTCAAAATCACACAGTCACATTGTAACATTTTATCTTTATATAGTCATCTTCAAGAATTTAGGCTACTGGAACACAGCTCAACAGTTTCAAGTATTTCTCTCTAGCCACTTCAATACACCATAAACTAAAACGGGAAATCTATACAATGCTTAAGAATAATGTTCAGGATAACCTCTAGACTCTCTCTGAAATCTCTCAGCCACTGAAACTTTATTTTGTCTCATTTCTCTCTTCCTCCTTTTGGCCAAGAAGGCTTTCTCAATCTCTAGATGCCCAGTCCTGGCTTATCACAGGCTTTTTGTCCCATGTTACTAGGGAGATTTACAACCCTGAGAGTCATGTCCCACAGGAGGGAAGGCAGTGAGTTCACAGGCTGAGTTGGCTTAGAGAGAGAGGCCACATCTGAGCAACAAAACAGGTTCCCTGGGGGTGACTCTTTGGCCTAATTTTAAGTAGGCTTAACCTATCCTTTGCAGGAATAAGCTTCACAGGAGCAAATCCCAAGATTGAGGGCTCAACTTATTGATTTGGTTGTCCCCATTGCTTGTGAGAGTATTAGAAATTCTCCAAATGGGGAAGTTGAGTATTTCCTTCTTTCCTCCATCCCCCCAAGGGGACTTTGAAAATACTTCTTTATTCACTGCCCAAATCAATCTGGGGTTTTTCGGGTCATCACTCACCTGGACAAATCAACAAAATCTCATGCCCTACTCAAGATTCCATGTATTTATGGTGTATAACTACACTGACCATACACGTTAAATTAGGAAATGCACTATCCAAAAAATAAATTTTGCACCAAATAAACATCTCTTCCTTTAGTCTCACCCAGAAGTTGAGGTTTTAAAATATGGACAATATCATCTTTTACCCAGTCTTCTAGTATACCATAGTCCTAGCCAAATCAGCATCATTCATATCTCTAGTTGAAGTATGATCCCTTTTTCAAGGGATGTATGGGGTACTGATCACTTTCACAGCTTCAGAGCTCTCACTGTGAGTCTCAGGTGTCACATAAGTACCCAAAGTTTCTGGGAAAGACCATGTTATATACAAACAGCTCTGTATCTCAGAATTCAGAATTAACAGTTACACCTCATGAATATATGTGAGTGCTGTAAAAGCTTACAATCTAGGACCCTTTATAATAAGCCCCAATCTCATAACCCATGCTCTTGACTTTGGTTCACCAAATTTTAATATTATAATGTTAGTTCATATGATTGAGACATGATAATATTTGTTTTTTTCCCCTGACATTTCATTCAACATACAGCTCTTAAGGTTCATTCACCTAGTTGCATGCCTCACAACTTCATTCCTTCTTGTGGTTCAGTAGTCCACTGTATGTATACACCATAATTCCCCTTTCCATTTCTCAATCCTTGTACCCATAGGCCACCTCCATTCATTGTGGATTAGGAACACTGCCGCCATAAACACTGGTGTGCAGATGTTCATTTATGTCTCCGCACTCAGTTCCTCCAGGTATATACTGAGCAAAGGGGTTTCAGGATCATATGGCAAACCAGCCCTCAGCCTCCTGTGGAGCCACCACACTGCCCTCTCCAAGGGGCTGCACCTCTCAATTCCCTACCGACAGTGAATAGGAACATCTCTTTCTCTGCATTTTCTCCAGTACTTCTCTCTGTTCATTTTTTTAATTTTCAACTTTTTTTATTGTATAGTATAACATATATACAAAACAAAGAAAAAAAAGCAATGGTTTTCAAAGCACTCTTCAACAAGTAGTTATAGGACAGATCCCAGAGTTTGTCATGAGCTATCATATGATCCTCTCATATTTTTCCTTTTAGCTGCTCCAGAATATAGGAGGCTAGAGGGTTTAAATATTTTTTTATCATCACAATTGACTTTTTTCCTTCTTTTTTTGTGAAAAATAACATATATACAAAAAAGCTATAAATGTCAAAGCACAGCACCACAATTAGTTGTAGAACATATTTCAGAGTTTGACACGGCTTACAATTTCACAATTCTTGGCCTTTACTACTAGCTGCTGCAAAACACTGGAGACCAAAAGAGACATCAATCCAATGATCCAGCATTCACACACATTTGTCAAATCCCATCTTCTCTGTATAACTCAACCATTACCTTTGCTCTTTCCATCCCTCCCTTTAGGAGTGTTTGGGCTACAGCAATTCTAAATTTTTCATATTGGAAGGGTATGTCACTAATATGGGGTAGGGAGATGGAACTATCTGATGTTCTGGAGAGGCTGGGCTAGGTTTCAGGACATAAATGGACCAGGGATTCATCTGGAGGTTGTGGGTTTCTGAAAAGTTACTCTAGTGCATGGAACCCTTGTGGAATCTTATATATTGCTCTAAGTATTCTTTAGGATTGGCTAGAATGGTCCTGGTTGGGGGTTGGCAGGTTATGATAGGTAGCAATGTCTAACTGAGGCTTGCGTAAGAGCAACCTCCAGAGTAGCCTCTCAACTCTATTGGAACTCTCTGCTACTGATAATTTCTTAAATTAAATTTCTTTTCCCCCATTTGGTCAGGATGGAATTGTTGATCCCATGGAGTCATCTCCCATCTCTGCTCCATTTTTTAGAACAGTTTTATTCACACATCATACAAGCCAGATTAAGTATATAGACATGTCTTCACCACCATACTCTAACTAAAGACATTTCCTTTTCATTCACAAAGAATCTATACCCCTTTCCCAATCACCCTGCCTGCTGACATTTAGTTTTGGCATAATGCTTTTGTTACTTTCAGTGGAAGCGTATTACAATGTTACTGTTGACTAGATCCTAGCTTACAATGATCCTACTTTTCCCCATCTATTTTCAACACCCTGCAATACCGTCATTTACTTGTTCTCCCTCATGCGCAAACATTTTTTAATTTGTACATTTAATCACCATTATTGCACACTCTAGGCATTCCTAAATTATATCTTCTCAGTTTTAATCTCTAATTTCCTCTTCGTTTTATACGTGCCCCTAACCCTTCACCCCTACCATATTCACATTCAGTTTCATTCAGTGTACTTACATTATTGAGCTACAATCAGGTAGTATTGTGCTACCCATTTCTGAATTTTTACACTTAGTCCTCTTGCATAATCTGTATTCCTTCAGCACCAACTGCCCAATCTCTACCCTGTTTCTGTCTCCTGATAATCTGTGTTTTTAACTTCAATTTTCGAAGTTCATTCTTAATGTTAGTTTGGAAGACCATACAGAATTTGTTCTTTTGTTTCTGGCTAATTTCATTCAGCATAATGCCCTCAAGGTCCATCTATGCTGTTATATGACTTTATTCTGTCTCATAGCCGCGTAATATTCCATCATATGGATATACCAGTTTGTTTAGCCACTCATCCGTTGATGGATATCTGGGCTGTTTTCACCTCTTGGCAACTGTAAATAATGTTGCTGTAAACATTAGTGTGCAAATATCCATTTGTGTTCTTGCCCTCATGTCCTCTGAATAGATATCTAGCAATGGGATTCCTCGATCATATGGCAATTCTAAACCTTAGCTTCCTGAGGAACTGCTAAACTCCCTTCCAGAGTGGTTGTACCATTTTACATTCTAATCAACAGTGGATAAATGTGCCTCTTTATCCACATCTTTTCCAGCATTTGTTGTTTTCTGTTTTTTTTTCCAATAATGGCCACCCTAGTGGATGTCAAATGACATCTCATTGTGGTTTTGATTTGCATTTCCCTAATAGCCAGTGAAGTTGAGCATCTTTTCATGTGCTTTCTAGCCATTTGTATTTCCTCTTCTGAAACATGTCTGTTCATGTCTTTTGACCATTATTTGAGTTGTCTTTTTGTTGTTGAGTTGAAGAATCTTTATATATATTTTGGATACCAAACCCTTATCTGATATGTGGTTTCCAAATATTGCCTGCCATTGAGTAGGTTTCGTTCTTCCTTTCTTGAAAACGTCCTTTGACGCACAAAAGTGTTTGGTTTTGGGTGGGCCACCATGGCTCAGCAGGCAGAGTTCTCACTTGCCATGCCGGAGATGCCAGTGCCTGCGCATGCTAAAAAAAAAAAGTGTTGGTTTTTGAGGCGTTCCCATTTATCTATTTCTTTCTTCAATGCTTGTGCTTTGGGTGTACACTAGGAAACTGCCTCCTATTACAGGTTTTATAAAGTATTTCCCTATATTTTCTTCTAAAAGTTTTATGGTCTTAGCTCTAATGTGTAGGGCTTTGATCCATTCTGAGTTAATTTTTGTATAAGGTGTGAGATATGGATCCTCTTTCATTCTTTTGCATATGGATATCTAGTTCTCCAAGCACCACTTATTGAAGAGGCTGTTCTGTCCCAGATGCTTTGGCTTGACTTGCTTATCAAAGAGCAATTGTCCAAGGATGAGATGGTCTATATCTGAACATTCTATTCAATTCCATTGGTCAGTGTACCTACCTTTATGCCAGTACCATGCTGTTTTAACCATAACTTCATAACATGCTTTAAAGCTAGGTAGTGTGAGACCTCCCACTTCATTTTTCTCTCTCGAGATATTTTTAGCTGTTTGGAGCACCCTGCCCTTCTAAATAAATTTGGCTATTGATTTTTCTATTTTTGCAAAGTAAGGTTTTGGGATTTTAATTTGTATTGCATTGATTACCAAATAATCAATTTGGGTAGAACTGGGATCTTAACTATATTTAGTCTTCCAATCCATGAAATGGTATACCCTTCCATTTATTCAGGTCTTCCATGATTTCATTTAACAATTTCTTGTAGTTTTCTGTGTATAGAACTTTTGTATCCTCAGTTAAATTTATTTTAGTGTATATTTATTTAGTGTATAGAAACACTACTGATTTTTGGGGTTCTGATCTTGTATCCTGTCACTTTATTTATTAGTGCTATACTCATTTATTAGCTCTAGTAGCTTTGCTGTTGACTTTTCAGGATTTTTGACATATAGTATCAGATCATCTGCAAACAATGAGTTTACTACTTCTTCCTTTACAATCTGGATGCCTTTTATATCTTTTTCTTGTCTAATTGCTCTGGCTAGAACTTCCCTCACAATGTTCAATAACAATGGTGACAGTGGGCATCCTTGTCTTATTTCTGATTTTAAGGGGAAAACTTTCAGTCTTTTCCCACTGAGGATGATGCTAGCTATGGGTTTTTTAATCTATTTCCTTTATCATGTTGAGGAAGTTCCCTTCTATTCCTATTCTTTGAAGTGTTTTCCTCAAGAAAGGATCTTGACTTTTGTCAAATGCCTTTTCTGCATCAGTCAAAATGATCATGTGGTTTTTCCATGTTGACTTACTGATATGGTATATTACATTAATTAATTTTCTTATGTTGAACCATCCTTACACACCTGGAATAAATCCCATTTGGTTACTGTGTACAATTCTTTTAATGTGCTGCTGGATTCGATTTGCAAATATTTTTTGAAGATTTTTGAATCTATATTCATTAGAGAGATTGGTTTGTAATTTCCTTTTCTTGTAGTATCTTTGTCTGGCTTTGGTATAAGAGTGATGTTGATTTCAAAGAACGAGTTAGGTAGCTTTTCTTCCTCTTCAATTTTTTTTTGAAGAGTTTGAGCAGGATTGGTACTAATTCTTTCTTGAATGCTGGGTAGATTTCACATATGAAGTCATCTGGTCCTAGACTTTTTGTTTTTGGGAAGCATCTTGATGACTGATTCAATCTCATTACCTCTGATTGGTCTGTTGAGGTCGTCTATTTCAAGTCAACAGTTGTTCATGCCTTTCTGGGAAGTTGTCTACATTGTCTAGTTTATTAGCATATAGTTGCTCATGGTATCCTCTCATTACCTTCTTTATTTCTGCAGGGTCAGTAGTTATATCTCCACTTCTTTTTCTGATTTTACTTATTTGTATCCTCTCTCTTTTATTTTGTCAACCTTGCTAAGGGTCCACTGATTTTTAATGATTTTCTCAAAGAACCAACTTCTGGTTTTGTTGATTTTCTCAATCTCATTTATTTCTCCTCTAATCTTCGTTATTTCTTTCCTTTTGTTTGCTTTGGGGTTAGTTTACTGTTCTTTCTCTAGTTTTTCCAAGTGAACTGTTAATTCCTTGATTTTTGCTCTTTCTTCTTTTTAAACATTGGCATTTAAGGCAATAAATTTTCCTCTTAACACTGACTTTGCTGCATCCTGTAAATTTTGATATGTTTTGTTTCATTTTCATTTGTCTCAAGATATTTACTGATTTCTCTTGTAATTTCTTCCTTGACCCACTGGTTGTTTAAGTGTTTTGAGCCTCCATATATTTGTGAATTTTCTGGCCGTCTACCTGTTATTGATACGATCTGAGAAAGTGTTTTGCATTATTTCAATCTTTCTGAATTTATTGAGGCTTGTTTTGTGCCTCAGCATATGGTCTATTCTTGAGAATGATCCAAAAGCACTTAAGAAATGTGTGTATCCTGCTGTTTTAAGGTGTAATGTTCTGTAAAAGTCTAGTTCATTTATTGTATTATTCAAATTCTCGTTTCTTTATTGAAACTCCGTCTAGATGTTCTCTCCATTGATGAGAACAGGAATTAAAGTCTCCAACTATTATGGTAGAGGTGTCTATTTCTCTTGTCAGTGTGGTCAGTGTTTGCTTCATGTATTTTGGAGCACCCTGTGCATAAATATTTATGATTTTTTATCTTCTTGTTGAAATGTTTCTTTTATTAATACATAGTGCCCTTTTTGTCTCATTTAATTGTTTTACATTTGAAGTCTAATTTGTCGGATAATAGCATAGCTACTCCTGCTCTTTTCTGATTGTTGTTTGCAGGAAATGTCTTTTTCCAACCTTTCACTTTCAACCCATTTTTGTCTTTGGGTCTAAAATGAGTCTCCTGTAGATAGCATATACTTGGATCCTGTTTTTTAATCCATTCTGCCAGTCTGTCTTTCGATTGGGGGTTTAATCCATTAACATTCAGTGTTATTACTGTAAAGGCAGTAATTTCTTCTACCATTTTGCCTTTTGGATTTTATATGTAGTATCTAAATTTTTTTCTCTTTTTACTTTTACTGATATTCCTCATTTCTATACTTTTCTTCACACCTCTCTCTCCAGCTTTTTCCTATCTGCCTGTAGTGCTCCCTTTAGTAGTTCTTGCAGAGCCAGTCTCTTGGTCACAAATTCTCTCAGTGATTTTTGTCGGAGAATGTTTTAATTTCCCCCTCATTTTTGAAAGACAATTTGGCTGGATATTAAATTCTTGGTTGGCAGTTCTTCTCTTCTAGAATATTGAATATACCATACCACTGCCTTCTCACCTCCATTGTTTCTGTTGAGAAATCCATCCATATCATTATTGAGCTTCCCTTGTATGTGATGGATTGCTTTTCTCTTGCTGCTTTCAAAATTCTCTTTCTCTTTGACGTCTGGCAGTCTGATTATTAAGTGTCTTGGAGTATGCCTATTTGGATTTATTCTGTTTGGGGTATGCTGCACTTGTTGGATCTGTAATTTTATAATTTTTTATAATTTTCAGTGACTATTTCCTCCTTTTCCCTTCCCTTATCTTTCTGGGACACCCACAACATCCATATTTGTGTGCTTCATTTTGTCATTCAATTCCCTGAGATCTTTCTCATATTTTTCCAATCTTTTCCCTATACTTTCTTTTCTTTGTTGGATTTTAGATTTCCAGTCCTCTAGCTCACTAATCCTTTCTTCGGCCTCTTCAAATTTGTTGTTGTCAGTTTCCATTGTTTTCTTCATCTCTATTACTGTGTCTTCATTCCCATAAGTTCTGTGATTTGTTTTTCAAACTTTTGATTTCTTCTTATTTGTCCAATGCCCTCTTTATGTCCTCCCTCAACTCACTGATTTGATTTTTGATGAGATTTCCATGTCTGTTTGGACACCCTGAATTAATTGTTTCAACTCTCGTATCTCATTTGAATTGCTGGTTTGTCCCCTTTGGGCGATATCTTTGATTTTCCTAGTATGACTTGTTATTTTTTGCTGGCATCTAGGCAATTGATTTCCTTAATTAGTTTATTCTGGAGGTTGTTTTCACTCTTTTACCAAGGATTTTCTTGCTGGATGGCTTTGTTCTCTATCTGTCCTCTGACATACAGTTCAACTTATTCTAGACCTCCAGCACAGGTTCTGCTTAACTGATAAGAATTTTTCAGTTCTTGTTTTCCTGTTTCTTTCCCTGCCTTTATGGGGGCTTTATTTATTTTTAAAGGAGGGTCAGATATTATAGACTCCAGTCAGATTTCCCTGACTGGACTAGCCCATGTCTCAGGAGGAAAGAGTCACCAGTATCAGTTTTCCCTGAGGCTGAAACTCAGCAGGCTGCCAGACTTTCTTAAGAAGCCTCTAGGCTCTGTGTTTCTCCAGTTTTGTCCAGTATGTGGCACTTGTCTGCCCATGGCTTCCCACCAGTGTAAAGTGATATGGTACCTTTAATTTCAGCAGACTCTCCCCACAGGGGTGAGGGTAAGACAGAGGAGAAGTTGTAGGTTGGCCTTAATTGTTTGTTTCCTAGCTCCTGGGGCTTCAGTTCCTTGAGGGAGGATTCCACTTCAGGGTCCCACCTTTTTCTTGGAGAAGGAAGACCTTTAAGAAATTAACTCCTTTCACCTGACTAGTTATTTTGTCTCTCAGAGGAGCTCAATTTTGCCCTTGCCTGGTGTCAGAGCTGGTGCCTGAGAAGGCTTCCAGTTCTACCGAATGAGCTCGTAGATAGTAGAAACAAAGAAAAAAAAAATCCTTTGCAGAGCAGGACCCCTGTTCTCAGATTTGTCAATCAAGAGCTTAAGTTATTATGTGGCTCTATGTATCTCCAGGCTCTATGTGCCCCACATCCACCCCCATTTCATATAGGTCCAGTCCTTTTCCAGTATATTGTAGTGTTCAACTCAAAAAGCCTCAGTTTGTCTTTCCTTTTTCCTGTCAACCCCACCCCCTCTCTGCCAGGGCAAAAATTCTTAATTCTCTTATTCCAGGTTTATCTGGGTTGGGGGCCTATTTTCATTAGTCAGAACTTGTTAAATAATTCTGCAATTGGGGCTTGGTGGAGCAAAGACTAAAGTCTACTTCCTTTCCCTTTGGGGAACTAGGCTGCTAGGCCCATGGGGAAGGGGTGTTGGCTTCTGCAACTTGGAGAACTTACATTGCTGTGTGGGGTCTCAGCTGCTTCACCTTGTGGGACTGGTGTCCGATGTGTATCTGGTCACAGATGTAGCCCAAGCAGTTGTTCTGTCCTGTTCCTGGCTATTTACTAGCTGCTCTGGAGGACGAACTAAATTCCATGTCATCTTCCCCACCGGAAACAGTCACTTTTTGCAGTGCGACTGGTTCTTGAAGGACAATCTCGTCAAAGGTTGACCTTAACCAGTGGAGTGTGGCCTAACTCCTGGTACCATCAGAACTGAACTGGATTAAGTAACTGGGCAATCCTGGCATGTGTTGATTGAAGTTTCTGATAGCAATACAGCTAGTGTCAAACTGTTGTGGAAGTTTTTGATAATCTGCACTCCTACTAAAATATATCTCTAGGAGCAGAAATCTAGATCTAGAGTACATAGGTAACTTAAAATTAATAAGAACCAAATATAATCTGTTTATAAACATTCACCCTAAAGAATCTGAACGTGGAGTGAGTATTATTGTCAGATGACCGCCTGAACTTCAGATTCCCCAGTCCTTGAGACCTTGAGAAAGGCACCCACAAAGTCACTTCCAATTATGCACTTTAATTTTTTGGGACAGTAATGCAAGAATCAACAAAAATGCCTAATAATAGCTTTGAGTATTTAGCAAATAGTGCATTTAAATTTCTGTATGGCATGTCAGAATTCCATATTTGTGTTCTGCAATGTAGTTATTATCTCCATTTATTAATTCTTAAAGCTGAGTCAAATGAAAAAATGATTGTTTAGCCCTCATAATGACTCTCCAGTTTATGAATGTACTAATACACATTAATCGATTAGTAGGGATTGAACTGTAGCAAAATAAATAGTTACTCATGAAAAACCATACATTACACAAAACCTTTGCCCAAAAGCCATTTACTAAAGTATGAAATTAAAGGCATTGTCATTTCCTAAATAAATGCTATATTCTTCTTATAATAAACATTGAATAACTTAAAGATCAATTCATTTCTTTTCCAATAATACACTTGTGTTTCTAGTTGAGAATCTACTCAATTGAGCAACATTATGAAGAATTATAAAATATTTTCCTTAGTATGGTATACCTAACAGTTCACAACATACATTTGACTGTATGGGTTATTCTTTAAAACAAAAATGCAAGTCTGGAGTGATAATTGTTATTTCTCAATTTTGAGGGGGCTGTTTTATATATGTATAATCTAGTATTTAGAGATAAGAATGAAGCTGATTAGGTCAGGATTAAGGTAATTCAGAACACAGGGGTAAGGAAGACATTGCCTGTATTTTAGAACTTCAACTACTCTTTGAGACCAAAGGAAGAAAGTTTTATTATGTCCAGAACCTACGTTTTCTATAGCACATAATCCAACTCAATCTGTCTAGATAGATCATGTAAAGAATCCAAACACAGGGAGCCCAATATAAAAATGAGGGCCTTTAATCCTGTACACCTTAATGTAATATCTGGATATATCACTTAAGGGATGGAAGAAAAATTAGGCAACTACTAAACTTTACCATCAGGGAAACCCCGGACACTGTGCCAAATATCAGGGTTACCAAAATCAATAGGCCAAGCCCTTACTCTTGAGATTTGTTCTTGTGAAGCTTAGGAATATAGGGGAGAAGCTTAGCCAACCAACAGAGTATTAGTCTTAGACTCTTACCTAAGAGTCACCTCCAGAGGATTTCTTTTGTTGCTCAGATGTGGCCTTTCTCTCTCTAAATCCCACTCTGCAAGTGAAACCATTGCCCTCCCCATTATGTGGGACATGACATCGAGGGATGAAAGTCTCCCTGGTGGTATAGGAGACGACACACAGAGATGCGCCTGGCCCTGGCACTTTGGGATCAACAACGCCATCCTGACAAAGGGGGGAAAAGAAGTGTAACAAATAAGGTATCAGTGGCTGAGAGTGTTCAAATAGATTCAAGAGGCTACACTGGCGGTCACTCTTATGCATGCTTCAGTTAGACATTGCTACCTACCATACACAGCTCGCCAAATCACAACCAAAATTGTTCCTGCCAATTGTAAATACTTAGACCATTATATAAGATTCTACAAAGGTTCCATACACTAGGGTAACTCTCTAAAACCTGCAACCTCCATATGGGTCCCTGGACCAGATAAGTTCTGAAAGGCAGAGGGGCCAGACTTTCCAGAACATCAACTAGTTCCATTCCCCTATTCCATGTTATCACCAGCCCTTTCCAATGCGAAAAAGTTAGAATGCGCGTAGGCCAAATACTCCTGCATTAGTTAGCACTGTGTAGACAAACAGAATCAACAGGAAGTGCTTGCAAATATAAAATTTATAAAACTGTCTCACGTAACCATGGGAATGCAGAGCCCAAAATCTGCAGGGCAGGCTGTGAAGCCGATGATTCAGATGAAGAGTCTAGATGAAATCCACAGGAGAGGATCGCCAGTGGAATCAGGAAGAAAGCCTGTCTCTTCTGAATCCTCCTTAAAAGGTTTCCAGTGATTAGATTACTTATCACTCATTAAAGAAGACACTCCCCTGGCTGACTACAAATGGAATCAGCCATGGATGCAGCTGACGTGATCATGATTTAATTCTATGAAATGTCCTCATTGCATTAGACAGGCCGGGACTTGCCCAACCAGAAAAACAGGTACCACCATTTGGCCAAGTTGACACGTGACCTGACCTTGACAGTCCACCCCTTGTCAACTTGGCAGCTATACACATCACCTTAAACCATATCTAATTTCTAAATAAAAAAATAAAACGCACATTTTTTTTTTCACCCAACAATACTCAACTGTCCTGCATACAACTGGAAATACATTAAATCTCTCCAGAATAGAGTGCAAGTCCTTGGGTAATATTCATTCTTAAACTTGGTATCTTACAACTCAAATATGATAACATGAACAAAACAACATTACAGTCTCCTGACAAGGATGCCAGCTCCACTGACATATTTTTGTATGTGTGGATTAAACCAGCAGGCAAAGTGCAGGGATGTTACTTGGCACATAGTAGCTCACTGTTCTAATAATTGCTTAGGGAATAAGTGGTAATTCTACAAACTCCAGAGATAAATTTTGAGTGAATTTAAATGGACTGAAGATATACAGCACTCTACACGAACAAAACAGCATTACAGTCCTCGTTTCTGTAACTGATCATGTGGCTGTAGTTCATATTTATCACTACCTTCTTCCAATACCCATTCCATGATTCCTTTACCCTCAGCAAGCACTTCAGCTAAGCTGTGGTTCTCTGCCTAGTAGGGTGACTCAAATCTTCATTCCTGAAGTTTCAGAGAAATCGGTAGTCCTGCCTGGATTGGGTTGTTGCAGTTTTCCATCAATTTTAATCACAGAGCATGGTAGTACTAAAAAGATGCCCTAGGGGATCTCCTGTATTCCAAGAAAACACTTTTTTACCTCCATTGTGCAGTTGCAGTCCTATTTTCCCCTAATAGTCAGGATCAATCACCCCAGACAATAATGTAATTCCCTTCTTGGCTTGTTGATCCAGGGACATGATTAGCCCAAAGTGCCCTTGCTGTTTCTCCTGGTGGAAGCGCTCCCCTTTTACAACTAAAACCTGTACCCCAGCAGGGCTCAGGGTCATAGGGACAGGAAGCAAAAATGTTCCTAGTGGATCACTAGAGGTAATAGTGGTACCACTCCCATTTCCACCCCTTGGTTCCTGGACCCATGTATCCTGGCAATGGGAGAAACAGCACCATATAGCAGATGTTGATTCACAGCATACACAGCTTCCTGGAAAACATTACCCCAGCGCTTACTGCCACCTAGTTGGCACTGTAATTGAATTTTCAAAAGGCCATTCCACCGTTCTATCAATCCAGCTGCTTCTGGATGATGGGGAACATGGTAAGACCAGAGAATTCCATGAGCATGTGCCCATTCCTGTATCTCATTTGCTGTGAAATGTGTTCCTTGATCAGAAGTAAAGCTGTGTAGAATGCCATGAAGATGGACAAGGCACTCTGTAAGCCCATGGATGGTAGTTTTGGCAGAAACATTGCATGCAGGGAAAGCAAATTCGTATTCGGCATATGTGTCTATTCTGGGTAGAACAAATCGCTGCCCCTTCCATGAAGGAATGGTCCAATGGAATCAACCTGCCACCATGTAGCTGGCTGGTCACCACAGGGAATGGTGCCATATTTGGGGCTGATTGTGGGTCTCTGCTGCTGGCAGATTGGGTACTCAGTAGTGGCTGTAGCCAAATCAGGCTTGGTGAGTGGAAGTCCATGTTGCTGAGCCCATGCATAACCTCCGTCCCTACCATCATGACCACTTTGTTCATGAGCCCATTGGGAAATGAGAGGAATTGCTGAGGAAAGAGGCTGAGTGGTATCCACAGAATGGGTCATCTCATCCACTTGAGTATTAAAACCTTCCTCTGCTGAAGTCACCCTCTGGTGCACATTCACATGGGACACAAATATCTTCATGTTTTTAGCCCACTCAGAAAGGTTGATCGACATACCTCTTCCTCAGACCTCTTTGTCACCAATTTTCCAATTATGGTCTTTCTAAGTCCCTAACTATCCAGCCAAATCATTAGCATATCCCATGAGTCAGTATACAAACACACCTCTGGCCAATTCTCTTTTGAAGCAAAATGAATAATCAGGTACATTGCTAGATGTTCTGCTCAGTGGGAGGATTTCCCCTCACCATTGCCCTTCAAGGACACCCCAGAAAGGGGTCGTAGTGCTGCAGCTGTCCACTTTCAGGTGGTACATGCATATCGTGCTGAACCATCTGTAAACCAGGCCTGAATTTTCTCTTTCTCAATCAATTCACTGCAAGGAACTCCCTAAAATTCCATAGCTCTGGTCTGGGTAAGAGAAGGTAATGTGGCAGGAACAGAGACCATAGGCATTTGGGCCACTTCCTCATGTAACTTACTTGTGCCTCCAGGACCTGCTCTGGCCCTATCTTGTAAATACTATTTCCATTTTATGACAGAGTGCTGCTGTGCATGCCCAACCTTTTGGCTTGGTAGGTCAGACAACATCCAGCTCATGATAGGCAACTCAAGTCTACTGCTAACTTGGTGGCCCAAGGTTAAGCATTCAGTCTCAACTAAGGCCCAGTAGCAGGCGAAAACTTGTTTCTCAAAAGGAGAGTAGTTATCTGCAGCAGATGGTAAGGCTTTGCTCCCAAATCCTAAGGGTCTGTATTGTGATTCTCCTTTAGGGGCCTGCTAAAAGTTCCAAACAGCATCTCTATTTGCTGCTGACACTTTCAGCACCATTGGATCTGCTGGATCATACGGGCCAAGTGGCACAGCAGCTTATACTGTAGACTAGACCTGTTGCAGAGCCTCCTCTTGTTCAGGTCCCCACTCAAAATCAGCACCTTTTCTGATCACTCAATGAATGGGCTGGATGAAGAATATGTTGTTGCCAAAATCCAAAGAGACCAACTAGGCGCTGTGCCTCTTTTTTGGTTGTAGGAGGGGCCAGAAGCAGCAACTTATCCCTCACCTTAGAAAGGATATCTAGACATACCCCACACCACTGGGCACATAGAAATTTCACTGAGGTGGAAGGCCCCTGTATTTTTATTGGATTTATCTCCCATCCTCTGACACACAAATGCCTTACTAGTAAGTCTAGAGTAGTTGCTACTTCTTGCTCACTAGGTCCAATCAACAAATCATCAATATAATGGACCACTGTGATGTGTTGTGGGGAGGAGAAACGATCAAGTTCCTTGTAGATAAGATTATGACATACAGCTGGAGAGTTGCTATACCCTTGAGGTAGGACAGTGAAAGTATATTATTGACCTTGACAGCTGAAAGCAAACTGTTTCTGGTGGTCCTTACTAATAGCTATTGAGAAAAAAGCATTTGCCAGATCAATAGCTGCATACCAGGTGTTCTAGTTTGCTAGCTGCCAGAATGCAATATACCAGAAACGGAATGGCTTTTAAAAGGGGGAATTTAATGAGTTGCTAGTTTACAGTTCTAAGGCCGAGAAAATGTCCCAATTAAAACAAGTCTATAGAAATGTCCAATCAAAGGCATCCAGGGAAAGATACCTTGGTTCAAGAAGGCCGATGAAGTTCAGGGTTTCTCTCTCAAGTGAGAAGGCACATGGCGAACACAGTCAGGGCTTCTCTCTCAGCTGGAAGGGCACATGGCGAACAGGGCATCATCATCTGCTAGCTTTCTCTCCTGGCTTCTGGTTTCATGAAGCTCCCTGGGAGGCGTTTTCCTTCTTCATCTCCAAAGGTCACTGGCTGGTGAACTCTGCTTCATGGTGCTGCTCTCTCTGAATCTCTCTGAGTCTTCTTCTCTAAAATATTTCCTCTTTTATAGGACTCCAATAAACCAAACAAGATCCACCCAAATGGGTGGAGACATGTCGTCCCTTAATCCAGTTTAACAACCACTCTTGACTAAATCACATCATCCAGGGAGATGATCTCATTACAGTTTCAAACATACAGTATTGAATAGAGATTATTCTACCTTTATGAAATGGGATTTATATTAAAACATGGCTTTTCTTAGGGGGCATACTTCCTTTCAAACCAACACACCAGGTACCAGGGGATGTACTGAATTGCTCAAGCAATGATACCACACCTGGAACAGGAGCTGCAATTGGAGTTACCACCTGGCTGAGCTTACGATAATCCACTGTCATCCTCCAAGATCCATCTGTTTTCTGCACAGGCCAAATAGAAGAGCTGCATCCTTCAAGTCCTTAAGAGTGGCAGTAATCTCTGCAATCCCTCCAAGAATCTGGTATTGCTTCTGATTTACTATTTTACTATGTAGGGAGCAGTTCTAGTGGCTTCCACTTGGTCTTTCCCACCATAATAGACCTCACTGCACGAGTTAGAAAGCCAACGTGGGGATTCTGCCATTTGCTTAATATGTCTATTCCAATTCTACATTCTGGAAATGGGGATATAACTACAAAATGGGTCCGGGGGTCCACTGGACCCACTGTGAGATGGAGCTGAGTTAAAACTCCATTGATCACCTGGCCTCCATAAGCTCCAACTCTACTGGTGGACTAGAGTGACGTTTTGGGTCCCCTGGAATTGACGTCACTTCTGAACCAGTGTCTAATAATCCCCGAAACATCTGATCATTTTTGTGCTGGTTTGAAAGGATGTATGTCCCCAGAAAACCCATGTTTTAATATAAATCCCATTTCATAAAGGCAGAATAATCCCTATTCAATACTGTATGTTTGAAACTGCAATCCGATCATCTCCCTGGAGATGTGATTTAATCAAGAGTGGTTGTTAAGCTGGATTAGGTGATGACATGTCTCTATCCATTTGGGTGAGTCTTGATAAGTTTCTGGAGTCCTACAATAGAGGAAACATTTTGGAGAATAAAAAAGAGATTCCGAGAAAGCCAGAAAAGAATGACGTAGCCACAAGAAGCAGTGAGCCCACTAGCCAGTGACCTTTGGAGATGAAGAAGGAAAATGCTGCCCAGGGAGCTTTATGAAGCAGGAGGCCAAGAGAGAAAGCTAGCAGATGATGCCTTGCTCACTATGTGCCCTCACAGCCAAGAGAGAAATCGTGACTGCGTTTACCAAGTGCCTTCTCACTTGAGAGAGAAACCCTGAACTTCATTGGCCTTCTTGAACCAAAGTATCTTTCCCTGGATGTCTTTGATTGGAAATTGGATAGATTTATTGTAACTGGGACATTTTCTCGGCCTTAGAACTGTAAACTAGCAAACTAGAACAATTTCTTTTCCCCAATGCACAGTTACCCTAGTAAAGTCCACTGTCCTCCTTGGGGAAGGCTTGTAGGAAGATTAACAGTATAGATTTGAGGCAGTGTAACAGGGTTCTCCCCCAAAGGGACCTGGTCTCCCCTTCATTAAAGGGGCTCTGGTCTGTAAACTCTCTCAAGGCTGGAAACTGATTAAGGGGCCATGATTCTGTGTTTTTGTAATTCAGGTTAGACTTCTATTCATTTGACCTAGAACTCTTGTTTATACAGCTCAAACAAGAATTTTGTATACTGCCCATCTATTGTATTTCTAGGTACCCCATGATTTACCAGCCAATGCCACAAATCTCTGTGAGTCATATAATTTTGACGCCTGCTTTGAGTTTGCTGTCTATTATAATAGCCATGTCCACCCTGTCTTTGTCAATTAGGTGATGCCACCTGGCTTCCACCAACTCGGAATCTGGTCATCCCCATTGTGTTTAAGGATTCCAGCTCAGTGACAGCAGTTCCCACAGTAATATCTGACCTACAGAGAAGTCCATCTACAGAGATCTTCAGGGATGATGGCACTAGTCTCACAAATTTATTTCTCACTGTCTGGTAAAAGGTGCATCCTCCAGACATTCCTGGGGTGTAAGGGAGAAGCTTTGCATGATAAATCCACGCTGACACTCCAGTCCTTCTAAGCCTCTGGATCCCCTCATCTACATTATACCAGGATAGTTCCGGCATTTCAACCTCAGGTAATGTCGGCCACCTTTTGATCCATGTTTCAACCAACCATCCAAACAAACTATTAATGCCTTTTCTAAGCCCTCAAGCTATAACATTGAATGCAGAATCTTTGCTTAATGGGCCCACATCAATAAATTTAGCCTGATCCAGCCTTATATTCCTCCTATCATTATTCCCACACCCTTAAAATCCATTGCCACATATATTCCCCCAATTTCTGTCTGTATAAATTGGGAAACTCACACAGTTCTTTTGGAGTATAATGTACCTCCTCACGTGTGATACTTTGTACCTCACCTTTAGGGGCCTTTTGGGACTTTATCTAGTTATTGGTCTGGAAGAAATGAGGGGTGGTGGGGGTGGGTCATGGATAGAATTAGAAATATCTTCCAAGCCATTTGCTTCAGGGTATTCATTCAGAGTTTCATCTGATGAAATAGGATTAATTCCTCTAGGGCTAATCCCTTCAGGTGGAGGTTGGGTAGCCAACTCCTCAAGGCAGGCTGGAGGTGGGGCAGCTATGTCCTCAGGGCAGACTATTACAGGGTTATCTAGAGAAGACTCAGCAAGACCTAGGGTTTCAACCTCAACCCTGACAACATTATCAATCCATATGTCACCATTCCATTTTTCAGGGTCCCACTCCTTTCCCATCAACACCCTGACATCAACAGCTGACACCATGTAACATTGAGATTTCAGTTTACATTGTAAAGTTTCTGCTCTAACAATAAGGTTCTGAGTCTCATTTTCAGAGATCTCAAGTTTATGGCTTCAGTAACTAAGATTTTCCTTCAGGATACTCCTAGAAACTTCTACATCTGTCAGGCGGTGCTTAAGCTTCTCATTTGAAGCCTTAAGCCCATCCCTTGCACTCATTAATGTATCCAGTGTATCTAACAACAACCAGTGAACATCTATGTACATCTTATTTCCAAAAAATTCTGTAAAGGTGTCAAAAACATAATCCTCCACGGCCTGGCTTCATACAAGCGAAGTATTAGGAGAATCAAATGGCGATATTTTGACTATCTCTTTTGCCAACTCACTCCATGGATTGGGAGTGTCACTCTGATGATGGGAATCAGAATCCTTTAGTGCCTCTGAGTCCAGTCAAAGTAGAAAACCATTCATAAAAGCCCATTTTTATGATTCTGTTTCTTAAGAACCACTCCTGGTACCAAGTTGTATTAGCTAGGGTTCTCTAGAGAATCAGAATCAACAGGGAACACTCGCAAATATAAAATTTATAAAAGTGTCTCATAATCATGGGAACGCAGAGTATAAAATCCACAGGGCAGGCTGTGAAGCTAATGATTCTGATGGAAGGTCTGGACGAACTCCACAGGAGAGACTTGCGGTGGAAGCAGGAAGAGAGCCTGTCTCTTCTGAATCCTCCTTAAAAGGCTTTCAGTGATTTGATTAAGCATCACTCATTACAGAAGACACTCCCCTTGGCTGACTGCAAATGCAATCAGCTGTGAATGCAGCTGACATGATCATGATTTAATTCTATGAAATGTCCTCATACCAAAAGATAGGCCAGCACTTGCCCAACCAGACTAACAGGTACCACCACTTAGCCAAGTTGACACATGACTCTGACCACGACATCCCCTAAAGACTGGGAGAGAGATCAAAGATCATGGTGGAGTTACATAGCGAAGGTCAGGTTTAACAAATGAGTGTGAGTTCTGAATTGTTATATAGATATTTCTTTTAGCCTTCGGTACCTTAGAACAGCTAGAAATAAAAACCTAAGCTTGCAGAATTGTAACCCATACCAAACTCTGAAATTGCTTTTACACATATACGTTATTTAAAAAGAAGGAGGAACATAAACAGAGAAGATAGGATTTAACCAATGAGTAGGACTGCTAAATCATCATATTGACTTTTCTGTTGGTCTCCAGTGTCTTGGAGAAGCTAGAAGAAAAAACAAAAAATTATGTAACCGTAACTCATACTAAACTTTAAAATCTGTTCTATAACTACCTGTTAAAATATATTTGGAAATTTATTGCTCTTTTAAACATATGTTACATTTCACAATAAAAACATGTTACAAATGTGTAACTAAATATAAGTTATTCTAAGTCCAAACTTCATGTTAGATAAATACACATATAAATTATTCAGTATCACCCAAGCATAAATATCAACAAAACACTAGAAGGCATGCAAGAATATCTCTAGACAATCATTTTTATACAGTGCAATTATCTGTAATTAAGTCAATGTTAGTGAAGGATAACAGAAAAGGGAAGTAATTTTCAAAACTGGATGTACAATGCTAATGGATGGAGATGGACCACGGGTACATTGGCTGATGAGTGGAAGGGCAAACTGTGATGCATACATACAATGGAATATTGGGTGGCTGCAGAATAGAAAGAAGTCGTGAGACACGCAACAAGGTGAAGGAACCTTGAGGATTATGTTGAGTGAAATAAGCCAGAAACAAAAGGACAAATATTGTATTGTCTCATTAATATAACCTAACTATAATAAGCAAACTCTAAGAATTAAATTTGAGAGCATTGGTGTACTGGTCTGAATCTGTGGTGGACCGCAGAAAAGCCATGTCCTTTGATCCTCATTCAATATTGCTGGGTGGGAGCATTTTGATTGTTTACATGAAGATGTGACCCACCCAATTGTGGGTGGTAACTTTTGACTAGATGATTTCCATGGAGGTGTGTCTCCACCCACTGAAGGTGGAGTTGTTTGCTGGAATCCTTTAAAAGAGGAAACATTTTGGAGAGAGTCCCTTTTGGTAGAGCCACATGAAAGCCAGCAGACGCTGCCATGTTCACCATGTGCCCTTCCAGCTGAGAGAGAAACGGTGAACGTCGTTGGCCTTCTTGAACCAAGGTATCTTTCCTCGGATGCCTTGATTGGACATTTCTATAGACTTGTTTTAATTGGACATTTTCTTGGCCTTAGAACTGTAAACTAGCAACTTATTAAACTCCCCTTGTTTAAAGCCATTCCGTTTCTGGTATATTGCATTCTGGCAGCTAGCAAACTAGAACAGATTTTGGTACCGGAGAGTGGGGTGCTGCTGCTGTGGTTTGCAAATACCAAACACGGTGGAACGCCTTTTTAAATGGACAAAGGGAAGATTCTGGAAGAATTGTGAGAAGCTTGATAGAGAAGGTCTGGAATCCTTTGAAGAGACTGTTTGTAGAAATGTAGACTCTAAAGATACCTCTGACCAAGTCTTACACAGAAATGAGGCATGTGTTATTATAGACTGGAAGGAAGATGAGCCTTGTTTTAAAATGGCAGATAATCTGGCAAAATTGACCAGTGGCTTTGGCTGGAAGGCAGATTTTAAAGGCCATGAACTTGAATATTTAGCAGAGGAGATCTCCAAATTAAATTTCAAAAGTGCAGCCTGGTTTCTCCTTGCAGCTTATAGTGAAATGCAATAGGAGAGACATAAGCTGAAAACTTAACTCCTGAGTACAAAGAAACCAGAAATTGAAGTTCTGGAAAATTCTGGGCCCCCAGAAAGGGAGATCCCAGAGAACATCGGCCCGTGTGAGGATTTAACCAAATGTGAAACCAGTCAGTCATTTCAGAGAAAGCCAGGATCGGACATGGAGTTATCCAGGAAAGATTTGTGGAAACTCCTTATGTCTGATGGGCATGATCCAACACTACTGCATAGAAAGCCGACAAGAGTGCTGTGGGACCTGTATAAACAGAGCCGCTGCCAGTCTGGACTGGGGGGTTCAGAGAAGGGACACATTGGAGGAAAAATAACTTCAGAGGCAAAACCATGGAGGCTGAGGTCTGAAGTCAAGAAGCCTTGGGCTAGGAGAGCAGACCCACCCAAGGCCAAGAGAGGGTGAGTTTGCCCCGAAGACAGAGGACGGGCCTTCCACCTCATTGCAGTAGAAAAGTCATGCCGCCTCAGGCCTTGGAGAGGGTGAAGCACATTCCTTGGGGTTTGGGGAGAGTCTGGCTGCCACCACATGCAGGGGCTGAGTGTGTGCCCTGGAGATGGCAGAGAGCCCGGGAGCAGCCCCAATGCTTGGAGAAGATGGAGCTGAGAAAAAGGTGGGCTCCCCAATGTCCTCCAAGGTTGTATTCGGAGAGAGGCAGGCCTCTGTGTAGGCCCTTGGAAAGGATGGGACTGCCACTTTCAGAAGTCCGGAGGACAAATGACTCTCAGACTTTGAAATCTAATGGACTTTGCCCTGTGGGTTTTCGAAATTGTATGGTTCCGGTGACCCATGTGTTTCTTCCTCCCTATGGAAAAGTGTATATGTATCCTACGAATGTTCCTCCTTTGTATGCTGGCAGCAAATAACTTGTTATGAGTTTTACAGGTCCAGAGCAAATGGAGAAAATTTTGCCTTAGGTCGGACCATGCTTGCAATTGACTTGAGATTTTATACTGTGTCTAATTTTGTACTTCATTTGTTTTGCTACTGAAAGGTTTAAGGTTTTCTGATATTGTTATGGAATGAATGTATTTTGCATTTGGAAAGAGCATGTCTTTTTGGGGTTCAAAGGGTGGAATGTGCCAGTCTGAATCTGTGGTGGACCCAGAAAAGCTATGCCCTTTGATCTTCATTCAATATTGCTGGGTGGGAGCATTCTGACTGTTTCTATGAAGATGTGACCCACCCAATTGTGGGTGGTAACTTTTGATTAGATGATTTCCATGGAGGTGTGTCTCCACCCACTGAAGGTGGAGTTGTTTGCTGGAATCCTTTAAAAGAGTAAAGATTTTGGAGAGAGTTCCTTTTGGTAGAACCACGTGAAAGCCAGCAGACGCCGCCATGTTTGCCATGTGCCCTTCCAGCCTGAGAGAGAAATACTGAATGTCGTTGGCCTTCTTGAACCAAGGTATCATTCCCCAGATGCCTTAAATTGGACATTTGTATGAACTTGTTTTAATTGGGACATTTTCTTGGCCTTGGAACTGTAAACTAGCAACTCATTAAATTCCCCCTTTTAAAAGTCTTTCCGTTTCTGGTATATTGCATTCTGGCAGCTAGCAAACCAGAACAGTTGGTTATCAAGAATAGAAAGTGGGTACAGTTGGGCAATCAAGGATGAATAAGTACAGAAAGTAGAATAAGTCTCACTGTAAAGGTTCTTAGATTGTAAACTCTTATAGCAGTCACTTTTATTACTAAGTTTTAATTGATGACTCTAAATTCTGAGATGCTGTGCTATTTATGTATAAACTGGTAGTTCCCTGAAACTTTGTGTATCTGTGTGACACCAGAGACTCAGAGTTAGAGCTCTACGGCTACGAAAATCAGCATTACTCCACACAGCAACTGTTAAAGAAGATGATCTGGTTAGGACTAAGGCAAATAAGAATACAGGGTAAAGATGCTATTGTCTGCATTTTAAAACTTTAACTTCTGGTGAGACCAAAGGAAGAGATGTTTATTTTGTTCAAAATTTAAATTTTCTTAGCACGCTATCTGATTTAACCAGTCTGGGTCAGTTTATTTAAAAATCTAATTACATGAAAACTAGAATAAAGAATGAGATCTTGTTATTCTGTACAGGTTATTAAATACAGATATATTCCAGAGTATTTTTGGAACAAAATAAAAATATATTTGCAAAATCATTTAAGGACTGGAGAAAATACATAGAACTGTTAAACTTCCCCGTTTGGGGAATTCCTGCTATTCTCTCAAGCATTAGGGACTCCCCATTAAATAACCCAAGCCTTCAATCTTGAGGCTTCCCCTTATGAAACTTGTTTCTGTAATGGTGAAGCTAAGCCTCCTTATAATTATGAATCACCTTCAGAGAATCTCTTTTGTTGCTCAGATGTGGCCTCCGTCTCTAAGCCAAACTCTGGCAAATAAATTCACTACCCTCTCCCCCTATGTGAGACATGATTCCCAGGGATAAGCCTGAACTCTGGCATCACGGGGTCAATAAATGCCTCCTTCACAAAACGGGGGAAGAGAAATGAAACAAAATAAAGTTGCAGTGGCTAAGAAATTTCAAACAGACTCCAGAGGTCATTCTGGAGGTTACTTATATGCAAGCTTCAGCCAGATATTTTCAAGTTGCCACAATATATGAATCCCCAATCAACAGTATTCCTGAAAACCCTAAAGAATACCCTGGGCTCTATCTGAAGCTCTATAAAATTTTACCTATTAAATTTATTTTTTCAGAAATGTCAAGCTTCCAGATGGCTCCTATGCCAGGTAAGCCCTGAAACCCAGGGTCCCAGTCTCTCTAAGAACATCAACCAATCATTCCTCTACTCATAATGCTGACACCCCTTTTCAGCATGAAGGAGTGAAAATGGTTATTGCCCAGATATCCCTGAAGACTGAGTGAAGGATCAAATGAGAGAGAGGATTTGTAACTGAGAAGTTAGGATTTAACAAATTATTATGATACTGAGTCATAATATAGATATTTCTTTTCAGCTTCTAGCATATTAAAACAGCCAGAAGGAAATACCTGAAATTGAACTGTAATCCAGTAGCTTCAATCTTTGATAATTATTATGTAACTACACAGCCTTCATCTTGTGACTATGTGATTGTGAAACCCTCATAACTAACACCCTATTTATCCAGTGTATGGACAGATGAGTAATAAAGACATGCACACACAAAAAAAGGCTGGGAATATGGGGGAAAAAACCTTGTACATAAAATATGGACAATAGTTAGTAGTAGTCTTTTATCAATTGTAACGAATGCAATGAATGTTAAAAAAAAAAAGCTGAATTACAAAAAAAAGTGCTATGATCAATTGTCGCAAATCTTCCTAACCAATGTAAATGTTGGTGCTGAGGAGGTATATGGGAATCCTGTATTTATATATAATTGTTCTGTAAATCCACAACTTCCCTAATAAATTTTTTTTAATTAACAAACAAAAACAACCTGAAAAAATTAACAAAAAAATAGTTTATGAATAAGATAAAAGGTAAATATATTTTGAAAGTCAGGTGGATATCATGTTAGTTACCAAACTAATAGTAAAAGCATAAATATTGACTCTGAGTATGTAAAATGTATATACATGCACACACACATAATCTGCTCAAAATAAGCTACGCCAAAATGCCAAGCAACTCTAAATAACCACTAAAACAAATTGCTTTATGAATAGCTCATCAGTGTCTGCATTTAACTCAATCTCAAATGTTCTTAAACATACTCTCAAAGGAAAATAAACTTGCTTACTTAATTTCTACTTTTAGGGTGATATATTCAAAATTGCTGTTTCAATCTAGCATTAAATAACTCAATTGATTCAAATACTTCAATAACAAAAATATATTTTCTGACACTCCTCACCCTCTCAGAATGCAACACCCATGCCAAAAAAACACTCAACCAGAACTATTTACACCAAGATAGATGTATCCATTTAATAAACTTTTCTGGTACCATTAAGCATTTTCACAAAATATTAAGAATATTTAATGACACCAAATGTTTCTGATTTAAGCTTAAACAGAAAAAAAGGAATACAAGCTAATATTTATTTTATTTTATTTATTTATTTTTTACATGGGCAGGCACCAGGAATCTAATTGAACCCAGGTCTCTGGCATGGCAGGCGAGAACTCTGCCTGCTGAGCCACTGTGGCCTTCCCTAACATTTACTTCAAATATACTAAATGCAATGTGGCGATCCTGTGCTGGATTATGGAAAAGAAAAACAATGGTAGGAGGAAAAAACTGATGAAATCTGAATTAGGTCTGTAGTTTAGTTAAAAGCATTGTACCGACATTAATTTCTTAGTTTTGTGATTATGTAAGCTGTGAAAATTAGTGGAAGCTGGGTGAAAGGTATACAGAATTTGTACTATCCTTGCAATTTCTCTGTAATTCTTAAATTATTCTGAAGTAAAAAGTATATTTCAAAATTACTCATGTCTACCAACAAATCTGAGGATTCTCATAAATGAAATTTTACACTTATTTCTCTCCCACATCCCCTCCCATCTCATAATCATATACTCTGAAAAAAAGACTACACTAAAATGGTAGCACTGATTTACTTAGTAGTGGAATAACAAGTATTTTTTTCTTTTATATTTTTCTATATTTTCCATAGAGATACTTTTATAATCAACAAGTTATTAACCTAAAGAATATACAAATCAATAGTTCATAAAGGCTTTTTTAGAAAGAAAAGCTATAAATGTCTAAGCAGAGTATGAAGGTAGACTATATACAAAATTGATTAGGGGAGAGCATAAAGAACACATGAAGTGGTCAGGGGAAAATGCCAGGAAAATTTAAGTAGGCAAACTCAAATTAGTAACTGTTGGAAGCCAGCCAATACCAAAGACTTAACTATCCATTCTCAGCCTAATGGTGCCCACTGTGAGCAAAGTTATGCTCAGAATTCACGTGCCATGGGGAAATGTTCTGAAAGGCCATATAATAGTAAGAATTTATGGAGATATACAACCTACCTGGGGTCACCTCAAACAAACAATGCAGTTGATACATAACTGCCTTCTGAGAAATTCTAGAGACACTCTTCAGCTCTGCAATATGTCCTCTAAGTTTTTCTCTTCCACTTCTTCCTTTTCTAACGCCTTTCCACTACCTGTTCCCAGCCCTTAGCCCAGTGGCCTAAAAATGAAACCCTGGAATCACTTAACAGCATGGGTAGAATTATCAGGTCAAGAGACAAATGGGAGTAGAGAACCAAATCCTATTTCAGATGTCTGACAGATGAGTATCACAGCAGTTTTTTTTGTGATACATTTATGGCAAAATATGTCTTAGAAAATCCATTAAGCCATAACAGTGGGAAATTTAAACAACAAATATTCCCCAAATAAAAAGAAAAAATAAAATTCATTTTGTCCCTTAAAAAAAGCTCCAGTAGAATCACAGAAACTGGACTTTGATAAATAGCCTCTACCAAGTTGTAACCAGGGTAACTGATGTGTGTTAGGCTGTTTGCTCCTCCTGAAAGGCAGTTCTGCATTTTGCATTGCTCTTTCAAAATAGTTTTTAATTATTAATTTGTTTGTGGACACACTCATTCTCAGCTGGTACTAGAAACACCACATAAATACGTATATTAATTCTCTTTCAGTTTGCTCATTAATAGGGTCATACTGCTTTTCATCTTTGATTAGCTGTTCCAAAGTCAATGTCTCCTCAGGTGTTTTAAATCGGTCATTAGGCTAGGCCATATCTGTCTGCATCTTCATATGCTTAGTGATCTTCTGTTGCCTTTGAGGCATGTAAATATCTTGACAAGCATATTAAAACTTCAACTACTGTGTGAAACTAAAGCAAGAAATGTGTATTTGGTCCAAAATTTATATTTTGACAAGTGCATCTCCTAATTTTACTTATATGGTCAGTTTAATAGAACACCATAAGTACATGGAACCTTGAATAGGGCATGAGATTTTGTTGGTTTGTCCAGTTACTGTGATGCCCCAATAAATCCTAGAATGATTTCAACAGTGTAAAGAAGCAAAGTCCCCTTGGGGAGTGGGGACAAAGGAGGAAAATTTCAACTCTCCCATCTGGAGAATTCCTGATATTCCTGTAACCAGGGCAGGCAATCAAATCAATAGGCCGAACCCTCAAACTTGGGGTTCACCCCTATGAAACTTATTCCTGCAAAGGATAGAGAAAGCCTACTTAAAATTAGGCCTAAGAATCAACCCCAGAGAACCTCATTTGTTGCTCAGATCTGGTCTCTCTTTCTCTCAGCCAACACAGCAAGTAAACTCACTACCCCCCACCCTCTACGAGTGACATGACTCCCAGTGGTATAAACCTCCCTGGCAACAGGGGACAGAAATCCTAGGATGAGCTGGGACTCGGCATCAAGGGATTGAGAAAATCTTCTCGACCATGAAGCAGGAGATCAGATGGCCTATTGGCCTAAAAATCTGGCCCCCCAAATTGCAATAATTCTGATAGTTTTATAGTGTCAGGAGATGGGCAGGTTTTAGGATAATGAGCACAATGGCTCTAGATGATGCAATCAGAGGTGATTTAATTATTGGGCACGCACAGATTGATTTCATGCTTAGTTACAGAATGCATGTAAGAAAATGTCAGTCTTAAAATGATGATGGGCATGATTTTTAGTATCATAATTAGGTATAGGGCACTTATAGGTTAAAGTTTAAGCTACTGCACCTGTCAGGTGGACCCTTTTTGTTAGATCCAACTTTGGTCACCAAGATAAGTTTTGCACTGGGGTGGGTTAGTTCTGGGCTGGACCCAGGGCCCTTCATTAAGTAACATTAGGGACTGGTCTTATTATCATAAGACTCCAAAGTTGAAACATCAGATAAAATGGGTACAAGTGAAGGTGAATCATGAGATTTTTACAATTACAAGGGCACAAAATAAAGGCTATACAATCACCATCAGAGATCATGGCAGCTGGATTACAGTTCAGAGATTTCAAATATTTCCCTATGTCTATGCTAATATACCATAAAGTAAAAAAAGAAATACAATATAATGATTCAATAATCACAATCATCCTTTAAATACTTACTAACTTCTTAGTTATAACACAGCTCCCTCTTATTTGATAATCTTCTCAGCCTTAAGGGATATATGGGCAATGATCATTCTTACTACTTCACGGTGAAAAGGGCCAATCGACATTATGAGACAGAGACAAAACTGGCTGCTGTTCTTGGAGAGATTGGTACTTTAGGTTTCAGGGTTTTTCTATCACAGAAAAATCAAGAGACAATAAGTCTTTGAAAAATAAGCTCAATAAATAAAACTTTTATAGAATCCAGGTATTCTTTAAGGTTTTTAGGAATACTCTTGATTGAGGTTTGGCATACTGTAGCAGCTTGCAGTATCTCGCTGAAACCTGCATAAAAGTAACCTCCAGAATGACCTCTTGCCTCTATTTGAAATCTCTTTATTTTATTTCTTTTTTCAGTTCTGGTCAACCAATCCCAAGATGCCATGACTCATCCCTGGAAGACTTGTCCCACACTGCCGGTGAGACCCACACCCGTTGAAGTCATGATCCACATGTGGAAGAAGTAAATAAGTTAATCTACAGAGTTTGCTTAGAGAGCGAGAGGCCACATTTAAGCAACAAAAGAGGTTCTGTGGGCATGACTCTTAAGTCAATTACAAGTAGGCTTAGTTATGCCGCTTACAGAAGTAAGTCTTATAAGGACAAGCCTCAGGAATGAGAGCTTCGCTTATTAAACTGGGAGGCCCTACTGCTTAAGAGAATATCAGAAATTTCCCAGGTGGGGAACTTTAGTATTTCTACTTTTCTCCTCCAGTCCCTCAAGGGAACATTGTAAATAGTTTTTCATTTTATGCCCAAAATACTCTGAAATGCATCAGGGTATAACATTCACCTGTACAGAAAATAAATATTTTATTCCTTATTCTAGGTTCCATGTCAAATAAAGCTGAATTAGGTTGCTTAAAAAAATTGACCAAACCAGTTAAGTTAGATACTGTGCTACAGAAAATTTAAATTTGGACAAAATAAACATTTCTTCCTTTGGTCTCCCACAGAAGTTAGGAGTCTTAAAATACAGACAAAATAATCTTTTACCTGGTATTCTGATTCATCTAAGTAAGTCTTAGCCAGATAAGCTTAATTTACATTTCTAATCAAAGTCTAATTTCTTTTTCAGCTTTTTAATGGTTGCTATATGGAGTGACTTTCAGAGATGGAGAACTCTAAGATACCTAAAGTTCAAGGGAACTACCAGGTTAAAAAAGCAAAGCATCTCAGAATAAGTAATAGTTAAAGCTCAGGAGTAAATGTGATTGTTTTAAGAGCTTATAACCTAAGCCCTGTTTTTTTTTTTTTTTAATTTTTAATTGTATAGTATAACATATATACAAAGCAAAGAAATAAAAAAGCAATCGTTTACAATGCACTCTTCAGCAAGTAGTTACAGGACAGATCCCAGAGTTTGTCATGGGCTACCATACAATCCTCTCAGATTTTTTCCTTCTAGCTCTTCCAGAATATAGGAGATGAGAAGGCTTAAATATTTTTTTTATCATCACAATCGACTTTTTTCCCTTCATTTTTGGTGAAAAATAACATATATACAAAAACGCAGTAATTTTCAAAGCACTGCACCACAATTAGTTGTGGAACATATTTCAGAGTTTGACATGGATTACAATTCCACAATTCTAGGTTTTTACTGCTAGCTGTTCTAAAATACTGGAGACTAAAAAAGATATCAATTTAATGATTCAGTATTCATATTCATTTGTTAAGTCCTATCTTCACTGTATAACTCCACCACCACCTTTGATTTTTCCATCCTCTCTTCAGGGGTGTTTGGGCTATGGTGATTCTAAATTTTTCATACTGCAAGGGTCTGTCACTAATATGGGGTAAGGAGATGGAACTATCTGACATTCTGGAGAGGCTGGGCCCTCTAGGTTTCAGGACTTATCTGGACCAGGGACCTATCTGGAGGTTGTAGGTTTCTGGAAAGTTACTTCAGTACACAGAACTCTTGTAGAATCTTACATATGGCTGTAGGTGTTCTTTAGGATTGGCTGGAATGGTCCTAGTTGGGGTTTGGTAGGTCATATTAGGTAGCAAGGTCTAACTGAAGCTTACCAAAAAGTAAACTCCAGAGGAGTCTCTCGACTCTATTGGAATTCTCTATGCCACCGATATTTTATTAGTTACCCTTCCTTTCCCTCCTTTTGGTCAGGATGGAATTGTTGATCCCATGGTGCCAGGGCCAGATTCACCCCTGGAAGTCATATCCCACGTCACCAGAAAGACTTTCAACCCTGGATGTCATGTCCCACGTAGTAAGGAGGGCAATGATTTCATTTGCAGAGTTGTAAGCCCTAATTTTTTTAATAAACATTTTTAAATGGAGCTACTTTCAGAAATAAAAATACTGGGCTACTGTCCTATATTGGAGTCATCAACCCCAAACCCCAGCAGAGGTTCTGTCTTGTTTTTAGCTTTACATATTTACCAGGGTTATGTTAATTAACAAGTAAAACATAATTTATATAACTGTCGTGCTTTTCTCTTAAAGTCTCTTTTTGGAGTAAATGAAATTTTGACTTATAGCCTGACCACACGTACTTTCAGAGAAGCATTTGAGCAAAGTAGTGTGACTGACAAGAAAGTATGGTGTTTCCATGATCTGTAACCTTTTTCTAAGAATAACTCAAAACCATGACTAACAACATCATCTCATGTCTAATGTCACAGAGCTCAGTATCAGGATATAACATGGATAGTGAGAACATTGTCATGTCTTTTAGAAATTTTATACACTCTCTAAATATATGAATAACATTTCACCAATAAAAATTTAGCTGACAAAAGGATAGGAAATCCTTTTTTATTATCGTAATATTTCTCAAACACCTCCTATGTAATATGTTACACATTTTAGCACCAAAGTTTTCAAGGTGGAAGAACAAATCCTTTGTAACAGTTTTCATTTAAAAAAGGACTTGTCTTCTGAAATAAAGGATGATAAAGCCAATATAAACATCAATAAGGATATTATTCTGTGATAAAATCTTTGCCTCCTAGACAAAGTAAGCAGATAGTTACCAAAAATTTTTTATAACTTTTCATTAAGAGCAAACTAACAAGGTCATGGTCAGGTTCATGTGTCAACTTGACCATTTGGTGGTGCCCAGTTGTCTGGTCAGACAAGCACTGGCCTGTCTGTTGCTATGAGGACATTTCATAGACATAAATCATGACCACAGTGGTGGCATTCACAGCTGACTGGGAGTGTCTTCTGTAATGAGTAATGCTTAATCTAATTACCAGAAAGCTTTTAAGGAGGACTCAGAAAAGACAATCACTCTTCTTCCTGCTTTAGCCAGCCAGCCTCTCATGAGAGTTCTTCGAGGGCCTTCATTGGAGCTGCCAACTTGTGGTCTGTCTACAGATCTTAGACTCTAGCATCCCCATGGTTGCCCAGCCAACCTCTCCTGAGAGTTCACTGAGTACTTTCGTTGGGGCTGCGTGCTCGCAGCCGGCCCCCTACAGACCTTGGACTCTACATCCCCACAGTTACATGAAACACTTTTCTATCTTCTGTTTATTCTGTTTCTCTAGAGAACCCTAGTTAATACAAACACCATATTTTAAAATTTCAGCTTTAGTGTGAGACTAAAGAGATGTTTATCCGGTGCAAAATTTATATTTTGGGTAGTATATTTCCTAATTTAACTTGTATGGTCAGTTTAGTTGAACACCATTAAGTACATGGAATCTTGAAAAGGGAATGAGATTTTGTTGGTTTGTGCAGGTTAGTGTGATGCCCCAATAAATCCCAGAGTTATTTGGGCAGTGAATAAAAAAATATTTGCAAAGTCCCTTTGGGGGAATGGGGAGAAAGGAAGAACTATTCAATTTCCCCATTTGTAGACTTTCTGATATTCTTGCAAAACAGTGGGAACAACCAAATCAATAGGCTGAGCTCTTGATCTTGGGGTTCACCCCTATGAAACTTATTCCTGCAAAGGATAGGCTAAGCCTACTTAAAATTAGGCCTAAGAGTCACCCCCAGAGAACCTGCTTTGTTGCTCAGACATGGCCTCTCTCTCCAAGCCAACTCAGCATATGAACTCACTGCCCTCCCTCATGCATGAAACATGACTCCCAGGGGCTGCAAGTCTCTCTGGCAATATGGGACAGAAATCCTGGGATAAGCCAGGACCTGGCATAAAGAGACTGAAAAAGCCTTCTTGACTAAAAAGGGGTAAGCAAGAAATGAGACAAAATAAAGTTTCAGTTGCTGAGAGACTTCAAACAGTCTAGATATTATCCTGGAGGTTGTTCTTATGAATTATATAGATATCCCTTTTTAGTTCATGATGTATTAGAGTGGCTAGAGGGAAGTAACTGAAACTCGAGCTGTGTTTCAGTAGGCTAGATTCTTGAAGACAATGTATAAAGACATAACATTTACAATGTGGGAAAAAAAAAGCAGACTAACAATCTACATTATTTTAACAAGGAGAACACGAAACTTTAGTTTTGTATGAATACACAGTTTGACACAAATCTCTTTTTTTAAAAAAAATAATATTATAACAGGTGTTCTAGTTTGCTAACTGCTGGAATGTGATATACCAGAAATGGAATGGCTTTTAAAAAAAGAGAATTTAATAAGTTGCTAGTATACAGTTCTAAGGCTATGAAAATGTCCCAATTAAACCAAGTCTATGAAAATGTCCAGATTAAGGCAACAACAAGAGGCTACCTTCACTCAAGAAAGGCCAATGAAGTTCAGCGTTTCTCTCTCAATCGGAAAGACACATGGCAAACATGGTGATGTCTGCAAGGTTTCTCTCTAGGCTTTTTGTTTCATGAAGCTACCCCGGGGGGCGTTTTACTTCTACATCTCCAGAGGTCTCTGGCTGTGTGGGCTCTCACCTTCCCCGCTTCTCCCACTAGCCCAAGGTTAATACCCACAATTGGGTATTAACACAATTGGGTATTAGCTTCTCCCTCTAGCCCAGCTTCTCCTGCTAACCCAAGATTAATACCCACAATTGGGTGAGTCACATCTCCATTGGAGATATCAAAAAGCTTCCAGCCAGCAATACTGAATGTGGATTAAAGGACATGGCTTTCTGGGGTCCACCACAAATTCAAACGAGCACAACAGGCTTATCAAATTTTTGGTCAGCATTGACTGTGACAGACAGAATTCACTTTTACTGTTTGGATAATATTTTCCTCTACCATTTTGCCTTTTGTATTATATATATCATATCTGATTTTCCTTCTTTCTACACTCTTCTCCATACCTCTCTCTTCTGTCTTTTCGTATCCGACTCTAGTGCTCCCTTTAGTATTTCTTGCAGAGCTGGTCTCTTGGTCACAAATTCTCTCAGTGACTTTTTGTCTGAAAATGTTTTAATTTCTCCCTCATTTTTGAAGGACAATTTTGCTGGATATAGAAGTCTTGGTTGGCAGTTTTTCTCTTTTAGTAATTTAAATATATCATCCCATTGTCTTCTAGCTTCCATGGTTTCTGCTGAGAAATCTACACATAGTCTTATTGGGTTTCCCTTGTATGTGATGGATTGTTTTTCTCTTGCTGCTTTCAAGATCCTCTCTTTCTCTCTGACCTCTGACATTCTAACTAGTAAGTGTCTTGGAGAACGCCTATTTGGGTCTATTCTCTTTGGGGTGCGCTGCACTTCTTGGATCTGTAATTTTAGGTCTTTCATAAGAGTTGGGAAATTTTCAGTGATAATTTCTTTCATTAGTTTTTCTCCTCCTTTTCCCTTCTCTTCTCCTTCTGGGACACCCACAACATGTATATTTGTGCGCTTCATATTGTCATTCAGTTCCCTGATCCCCTGCTCACATTTTTCCATTCTTTTCCCTACAGTTTTGTTTCTTTTTGGAATTCAGATGTTCCATCCTCCAGTTCACTAATTCTAGCTTCTGTCTCTTTAAATCTATCATTGTAGGTATCCATTGTTTTTTCCATCTTTTCTACTTTGTCCTTCATTCCCATAAGTTCTGTGATTTGTTTTTTCAGCTTTTCTATTTCTTCTTTTTGTTCAGCCCATGTCTTCTTCATGTCCTCCCTCAATTTATTGATTTGGTTTTTGAAGAGGTTTTCCATTTCTGTTCGTATATTCAGCATTAGTTGTCTCAGCTCCTGTATCTCATTTGAACTATTGGTTTGTTCCTTTGACTGGGCCATATCTTCAATTTTCCGAGTGTAATCTGTTATTTTTTCTGCTGGCGTCTGGGCATTTAATCAGATTTCCCTGGGTGTGGGACCCAGTAGGTTGAAAGATTTTTCTGTGAAATCTCTGGGCTCTGTTTTTCTTATCCTGCCCAGTAGGTGGCGCTCGTGGCACTCGTTTGTCTGCGGGTCCCACCAGTAAAAGATGCTGTGGCTCCTTTAACTTTGGAAAACTCTCGCTGTGGGGGAGGGTCGCCAGCCGAAGCGGCTTGGGGGAGTGCTGATCCGGATCTCCCAGCCGGCCCGGGAATCCGCACGTGGGGGGGGGGGGGGGGCGCCGGCTGCCGCGGCTTGGGGGAGTGCCGGTCCAAATCTCCCAGCCGGCCCGGGACACCAAGCGTGGCGGGGGGGCACCGGCTGCTGCGGCTTGGGGGAGTGCCTATCCAACGTTCCCAGCCGGACCGGGAAGTCATGTGTGTGGAAGGGACCCCAGTCGCCGGTCTCCGCGGCTTGGGGTACCTCTGATCCAATTCTCCCAGCCGGTCTGGGGGGCCGCGTGTGGGGGATTACCAGCTGCCGCGGCTTTAGGAGACCGCCTGTCCAATTCTCCCAGCCGGCCCGGGAAGGAGGGAGGGAGGGACTCCGGCTGCCAGCCGCCCATGCCCGGGGAAGCACACGCCCCTCGGTGATCTCACCGCTGTAGATTCTCCCTGCCGGTTCAGCCGTTCCAGAATGGGGTACGCTGTCTTTTTGGTCTCTGTTGTGGCTCTGGGAGCTGTTCTGTACCGTTTCTATTTCTTTAGTAGCTTTTCTGGAGGAGGAACTAAGACCCGCGTGTCTTACTAAGCCGCCATCTTCTCCGGAAGTCAGAATTCACTTTTATAAACTTGCAACTTTCCATAGTCATTCAGGTCTTGTAATATGTCTTTACATATTAGAACTAGCAAATTTATTTTAGGACAAACCATATTCTCTTAGATAAGCTTATCACATTTCAGTCAGGACTGACTACAAGAGACAAAATTCACTTTCCCAAACCTATCATAACTTTCCAAATCTATTCAGGGCTTTCAGCAAGCAATGACTACAAGAAAAAAAATTCATTTTCCCAAACCTTCTATAACTTTCTATATCCACTTAGGGCTTACAGTTATCAATAACTACCACAAACAAAATTCAAGTTCTCAAACCCTCTACAACATTCCATATCCATTCAGGGCTTATTGTCAGTAATGACTACAACAAACAAAATTCACTTTAATCAGAAAATATGATCATTTTAGTATGCAGAATAATAAAAATACTATCCATTACACCTATAGCATGCAACTAGAAATAAATCTGATAACAAATTTACAAAGCTGACATGGATACTATCTTCCAATAACAATATACATGAAACGGAGAAGAAACATTGATACTACAAAAATAATTGGAGAAAAAATTTATGCTTGGGTTTGGAATATAGCCAGACATTTTATACTTTATAAACAATACGCAAATGATTACTTTACAATATGCCTAAAATCTCTCAGTCCAAGCCAGCACTACATTCAAAGGTCAAAAATAAAATCAGCTCTTCAATAACTATGGGATTTATATCCAGAAAAAAACTCAAATTTTTCTCAACATTATTCTCAAGCACTACATAATACCAAGAATATGTCAGTACACAAAATTAAGTTATGGTTTCTAAAATAAACTAATTCAGAGTTCTATTTTCTCAAATGCTTTCTCATTCAAAGGTTTTACAAGTGCTGTCTCTTCTATGAGGTCTTCCCCTAGGTCTAATCTTTATTTATCTATTTAAAAATAAATTCTTCTAGCATTTTTATTCCTTTATTAAGATAATTAACAGGTTCATCATATATGTGTCTTACACTGTGCCCTGGTCAACGCAATTATCAAAAATAAACTGCTTGTATTAACAAAGCCAATATAAATCCAAATTCTTCCACACATTGGGGTACCAAATGGCAGAGCAATTAAGAAGTCAGATTATTTGAACTCCAGATAATAAAGGTTACAAAAATCTCATTTATATTTCTTATTAAACTCAACTGATTTCTTAAATAGGTCATATCTGAAGCATCAATATATCCTCATTTTATTCTATTTTATATAAATATCATTGTTACCTGGTATATTGTTCAGTTTTGCAACTTGTCATTTAAAAAAAAATTATTGTAGAGAATAACATATATACAAAAAAGAAATAAATTTCAAAGCCACACTGCAACAATTATAGAACAGATTTCAGAGTTTGGTATGGGGCACAGTTCTACGATTTTAGGTTTTCCCTTCTAGCTGCTCCAAGACACTGGAGACTAAAAGAAATATCAACATAATGATTCAGCAGTCACAATTATGTGTTGAATACTATCTTCTCTTTTATAACTCCACCTTCTTCTTTGATCTTTGTGGGTATTTGAGCTATGCCCATTCAAACTTTTTCATGTTGGAAAGGGCTGTTGATAATATAGGATAGGGGGATGGAATTAGTTGATGTTCCAGAGAGGCTGGACCCTTTGGGTTTCAGAACTTACCTGGCCTAGGAACTCATCTGGAGGTTGTAGGTTTCTGGAAAATAATCATAGTGCATGGAACCTTTGTATAATCTGAGATAGAGTCCTCGGTGTTTGTTAGGGTTGGTAAGAATGGTTTTAGTTGGGAGTTGGTGTATTAGTTAGGGTTCTTTAGAGAAACAGAATCAACAGGGAACACTTGCATATATAAAATTTATAAAAGTGTCTCACGTGACCGCAGGAACGCAGAGTCCAAAATCCACAGGGCAGGCTGCAAAGCCGACGACCCAATGGATGGCCTGGATGAACTCCACAGGAGAGGCTCACCAGCCAAAGCAGGAATGGAACCTGTTTCCTCTGAGTCCTCCTTAAAAGGCTTCCCATGATTAGATTTAGCATCACTAACTGCAGAAGACACTCCCCTTTGGCTGATTACAAATGGAATCAGCTAGGGATGCAGCTGACGTGATCATGACCTAATCCTATGAAATGTCCTCATTGCAACAGACAGGCCAGTGCTTGCCCAATCAGATAAACAGGTACCACAACTTGGCCAAGTTGACACATGTCCCTAACAATGACAGTTGGCAAACCAGGGTAAATAGCAATATCTAGCTGAAGCTTGTGTAAGAGTAGCCTCCAGAATAGCCTCTCAACTCTATATGAACAGCCACTGATACTTTATTTTGTTACAATTCTTTCCCCCCTTTTGGTCAGGAAGTCACCGTCAATACCATAGCCCTAGGGAGACTTTCAGCCATGGATGTCATGTTCCACATAGGGGGGAAAGTAGTGATTTTACTTGCAAAGTTGGGCAGAGAGAGAGAGAGAGAGAGAGAGAGAGAGAGAGAAAGGACACATATGAGCAACAAAACAGGTCCTCTGAAAGTAACTCTTAAGCATAACTATAGGTAGGCTTAGCTTCTCCACTACATAAAAAAGCTTCATGAGCAAGTCTCAAGATCAGCTTAGCCTACTGACTTGAGAATCCCTAATGTTTGAGACAGTATCTGGGGTTTTCCTGGTGGTAAAGCTTAATAGTTTCACATTTTTTCTCCCATCACTCACTGGCCTTAACAAATATTTTTTGATTATCTGTTCAACATACTCTGGGATGTACCCAGGCATTACATTAAACTATATAGAATCACAAGCCCTCATTCCCATTCTGGGCTCCATGTGTTTGGGCTATTTAAATGATCTATCCAGACAGGTTAGGTTAAATCATGTGCTACAGAAAATTTAGGTTTGGACAAAATGAACCTCTCTTCCTTTGGTCTCATAGAGTAGGTGAAGTTCTAAAATCGACAATATCCTCCTTACCCCTATATTCTGATTTACCTTAATCCTGACACAGTCAGTTTTGTTCTTATCTCTAACTGAAGCCTGATCTCTTTTTCAATTTCTTTAATAGCTGTTGCATGTGGCAATGCTGCCTTTCCACCTGCAGAACTCCTACTCTGAGTCTTAGGTGTCACACAGGTATCTAAAGTTCTAGGGAAATACCAGATTATACATATATAGCACAGCCTCTCAAAATCTAGAAATAACAATTACAGTTCCAGACTAAATGTGTAAGAGCTTACAATCTAGGCCCCAATTTTCTTGTAAGTGTTCTCTAAAATGTGATCATACAATATTTGTTAGGTATATTAGTTTGTTAAGCTGGAGGAATGCAATATACAAGAAATGGAGTGGCTTTTTAAAAGGGAATGTATTAAATTGTGAGTTTACAAATATAAGACTGTTAAAATGTCCAAATTAAGGCACCAACAACCTTTTCAAGAAAGGCTGATGCCAGCCACTTGGAACACCTCTGTCAGCTGGGAAGGCATGTAGCTGGTATCTAGTGGCCCTCGTTCCTGGTTCCTCTGCTTTTAGCTTCTGATGCCAATGGTTTTTTCTAAGCATCTGTGGGCATTCATTTAGTTGCTCCGGGACAAAACTCTAGGTTTCTTCACTTAGTTTAGCATATGCTAAGAGATTTCTTCTCTCCAGGTTTTGGCTATTTCTGTGAACGTTTGCTTAGCACCTGGCTATTTCTGTCTACTCTCCAAATGTCTAAATCAGCTCTGCCTCTCAGATCTGAAGCAACTGTTCTTCAAAAGCCCTCATCTGTATCAGCTGTGAGCTCGTTCCAAAATGTTTCCACTTTTAAAGGATTTCAGTAAGCTAATCAAGACCCACCCTGAATGGGTGGAGCCCTGTCGCCATCTAATCAAAAAGGTCAAACTCACAACTGGGTGTGCCACATCTCTGTGGAAATAAATAACCTAATTAAAAGTTTCCCAGCTACAATACTGAATCAGGATTAAAAGAAACAATGGCTGCCCCCACAAGTTTGGATCAGAATTAAAACATGGCTTTTCTGGGGTACATAACAGCTTCAAACTGGCATATTAGGCAACTCTTTTTTTTTTTTTTTCCCATGGGCAGGCACTGGGAATTGAATTGAACCGGGGTCTCCAGCATGGCAGATGAGAACCGTGGCTCACCCTAGGCTACTTTTTAAGAGGAATATCAACAATGTACTTATAGTTTATCAGTCAGTTTCTATAAATTTAGGGGGAACATACCTAAGTAGAATAAAATTGTGTTTGATGCAAAAAGTCATCACAAAAACAAATCAGACTAGACTTGGTCACTACATCTTTTTGCAGTTTTATTTCCATTTTTTTTTTTTTTTTTTTCTGCATGGGCAGGCAATGGGAATCAAACCTGGGTCTCTGGCATGGCAGGTAAGAACTCTGCCTGCTGAGCCATGTGGCCCGCCCTTTTTGCTTTTTTTTTATTCCTTCTAATGGAGGTTAAAAAAAACTCTTTGTTTTCAATATCCCAAAATTACAACCTTTAAAGTACATTGATTATTAAGCTATGGAAAATACACTGTAGTTTAATATGTCCCAAGCATAAATCCAGGTAAACATTTCCATAGCTCTCAAAGAGCTTTCATTTTATTTACTGAAATTTAGCAATTAGAACTTATTTAATTACTCCTACCTCAAGGGCTATTTATATTTTAATAATGATTTGTTTACTGTTGTTACCACTACAAAGCTATTATTGGAAAAAAAACAATTTTAACAAACATGGCCTTTCCCACAGCATTTCTTCTATGTCTACCATTTCTAATTTTCAGGCCCAGTAGAAAGAATTCTAAACTATACCTCCTCCCACCTTTTTGTACCCAATTCTTTCCTCACAGCTGTCTTAGGTAGTCAGACCATGGGAGCAGGGACAGGTGAGAAAGACTGAATGAGATCTGGCCTGTTGAACTTGGTTTTAAAAGTTTTAAATGAGGGCTGTGGGATTTGAGAGTTCCTATGCCCTTATTTTAATTGTTTCCAGTTGTTAGATTTATTTCACGTAAAGCTGTTGACCTGGACAACTGGAAAAGGTCTTTGCCTTTTCCCTGAGGCAGCACTCTGATAGCCCTCTACTACTTAGAGAAATTTCAGGGGTGCTTTCTTTCTAATGTAAAGCTTCGTTTACAGTATTACAAAACCTAAGGCTTAGGAACCCTACTTCCCAGAGAATTTTTTTCCTTTTTCTCTGAGACTTCAGGAGTACTAATTTATATTTTACAGAAAAAACGCTTATTTACTTTTAAGCAATTTGAATACAGCTCTTTAAGATTTTTTTTTATTAATTAGTAATTACCATCCAGAGATATGAGAATATATATTGAACAGGCAGACAGACACAAATATAGTTAGTCACACAAGAAACAAACACATAAATACTATTGAGAAGGACAAATAAAGGATTAATAAACATGATCTCATCCCATTTCTGCTCTCTTTTCCAGAACAACTCTTATTGTAATATAGAGTCATTTTCTATAGAACCATTTTCAGGCCATTCTTTCCTAATTCTAAATCATATTTAGGCCAGACTGTTTTTTCCCCTCACAGACTCATAACTAAAATCTTTCGAGTTTTTCAAAATACAGCCCAACTACTTAACAAATTTCAGTAATCAGTAACTAATTAGAAACACTTGAAGAATATAAGTGCAGCAACACACCAACAATTTTTAACATTCAACACTCACCATATATTTAAGTAACACACCAATTAATAATTAGATCAAACACAACAACTAACACTTACTATACCTAAGTAACACATCAGTTAACTGTTAAACAAGCATACTTAATTTCATTAAATTCCAATTACTTGTTGGATGACTTATTTTCCATAAATTCCAATTACTTGTTGGATGACTTATTTTCCAGCAGTAAATTTAACAAACTCAGGACAGGGTTTTAAAGTCTGTACAGACAAACAGGTCAGGGCTTTGAACCCTGTAAAGCGGGGTACCTAGAAAACAGAAAGGTGTAGAGGTCAGAGCAAACGGGATCATTCTGGAAGCAGGGCTTCAAGCCCAGGTTTAGGACTCAAACCAGTGTGTACTAAGTTTCTGATCCACTTTTACCTTGATGACCTCACCAAGTCAGATGTCTGGACATTGAACTGCAAACAGTTCCTCTGTGCCGGCAGAACAGGGAAAAACCCAATTATCAAGCCTCTAGACTAAAGGGCTTAGTGACAGCAAGAGGCTCAATTACTTTGTTTGCCTGTCCTATCGAACTTTGGGCAATTGGCTTCCTTGCTTCTTAGGACCATTCTTCCTATCTGGTCACCAAACTGATACCAGACAAAAGCAAGCTCTCTGCCTAATGCGCTCCAATGACCAATTCCCAAGACACCAGCGTTTCCAAGAGAGAACGAGTTTATTGCTAGGCATGAAGCAGGAGATCAGAAGGCCTATCAGCCTAAAAATCTGTCTCCCCCAAATTGCAGTAATTCTGATAGTTTTATAGTATCAGAAGATGGACAGGTTTTAAGATAATGAGCACAATGGCTCCAGATGAGGTAATCAGAGGTGATCTAATTACTGGGCAAGTACAGACTGATTACATGCTTAGTCACAGAATGCATGTAAGAAAATGGCAGCTTTAAAATGATGGTGGACGTGATTTTTAGTATTATAATGAGGTAAAGGGCACTTATAAAGTTTAAGTTAACTGCATGTGTCAGGCGGGCCCATTTTGGTCAGATCTAGTTTTGGTCATCAAGATAATTTTTGCACTGGGGTGGCTTAGTTGTGGGCTAACCCAAGGTCCTTCATTAACAAACATTAGGGGCTGGTCTTTAGTGATCACAAGACTCCAAAGTTGAAAAACCCGTTAAAATGGGTACAAATGAAGGTGAGTCAGGAGATTTTTACAATCACAAGGGTACAAGATAAAGCCTATACAACCTTTTATCAGATATTAAGGCAGCTGGATTACAGTTCAAAGATTTCAGGTTATTTCCTTCTCTACACTAATGTACCATAAAGGAAAAAAAAAAGGAATATCTAAATATATTGATTCAATAATCATAATCATTAACTCCTAATTTCCTGGTTATGATGTCATGAAATATTATTCTTTTGATTTCCACCCCCCAACCTTCTAAAAACATAAAAATCATCCTTAGCTTACAGGCTACACAGATAAATACAGAACAGCAGCATGTGGGCTGGATTTGGCCCACAAACCAGTTTGCCAACCCCTGATTTGAACACTCCAACTGGTAGGGAAATCCTTCTCTCCTCCAATTCACTCTTTCAGTATGAAAAGTGTGTGTGTGTGTCACAAGATTTGAGAGGAACAAAAGAGATGCTTAAAACGATATACTTCTATTTATATCCTTAGTCTTTCCCAATCCTTTTTGTACAACTCTTTCTGGGATACAGGCTCTATTTTTAAAACCAAAGAAGTGTTTCTGAAACAAATGGTAGGATTTCAGAGCAGCCAAGTCCCTAAGTTCTTAAGAGCACTGGATAAAACAATCTCATAATGCAAACTGTTGGAAACTATTTTCTTCATATATCAAATGGGAAAAAGAAGGTGAAGTAATGAATCAAAATTTTACTAGAAGCCAAATTTAGAATTTTGAAGTTTTCCTGCCTGCCACTTTAACAAAGACAATACGCACTCTTATCCTCAAAGTTCCTCAAGGCTTGTTTTCCTTCAGATTTAGCTTGATCTCAAACTCAGGATATCAATCATCTGTGGTGAAGGTAACTCTAAAGAGCCACAGTCACAAGTACTAAGGTCACCGGGGCTAGTCCCTCTAAGCACAATTTATGATAGAATATAATTTGAAAGCATTGTGAGAATATTTCCTGTTTTTAAAGAAACGAACGTGGAGAAAAATCCCTATAGTAATCAGCATGGATTTCTAAGAGATGTTTTATTCTGTTTCACTTTCAAAATGTTTCTTCCCAATACTGGCTGAAAAATTATTTACTTTAAATCTTCTTTAAAAATCTTTGAACTTTATTAGCTCAACTGTTAGTTACTAAGATTATTAGTTTCATATGATTAGGCATATAAAAAACTCATGTCAAAGCAGTTTTCTCTGAGCCTTAAAGTTTTAAATTTTCCACATGCAAATTTCAATTCTCTGAAACTATTAACTCTGCCTAATAGAAGGTAGAATGTGGCTAAAAGATTTTAATTCCCATATAACTGATAAATGGCCACAACAGTCCTGCTAATTAAACATTCTTTAAAACCTCACATTAGGTTCTAAAAGTCTTTGCTTTTGGTATTCTAAATTTCTCCAGCAGAAGATAATATTAGTCTCTGATAATACCAGGAAGGCAGCATGATACTATGAAAACATCATGGGCTCTAGGGCAAAAGAAATCTGAGTTCTTACTTAATCTCTCTGAATCTAAGTTTCCTCATGGTTAAGTTAAATATACTATTACTAATACCACTATTACCACCACCACCACCTAGCTTATGGTTGTTATAGGTTAGGAGGCTATTAGAGTAATAACAATGGCCACTGGACTAGGTAGTGAGAAATAAAGGCAGAGAAAAAAGGATGAATTAGAGTGATACTTAAGAGATAGCACTGTGATGGTCAGGCTCTGGTGTCAACTAAGACAAGGGGTTATGCCCAGTTGTCTGGTCAAGCAAGCACTGGCCTGACTGTTGCTGCAAGTTTTTGTGGCTGGTTGATAAACCAGAAGGCTGGTGTATTAAATCATCAGTCAGCTGACTGGATCTGTGGCTAATTACATCTGTGATCAACTATGGCATGCCTCCCACAACAAGATAACCTAATCATTTAGCGACTTTTAAAGAAGAGAGGCTCTTTCACTGCTTCTTCAGCCAGCAAGCCTTTCCTGTGGAGTTCATCCAGATCCTTCACTGGAGCTGCCAGCTTCCCAGTCTGCTCTGTGGCTTTTGGACTCTTCCAGTCCCATGGTTGCATGAGACACCCTTATAAATCTCATATTTACATGTATCTCCTATTGGCTCTGCTCTCTAGAGAACTCTAACATAAGCATTAGTAGCATCTGCTGTTTGATTAGACTGGGAAGGAAAGTGGGAGTCTAGGGAAATAAACAATTTTTAGCTTAGGTGATAGAATAGTCATTGAGTTACAGAATATAGAAGGGAGACAAGGCAGATAATTTCAATTTAGAATGTACTGTGATACATGTGACATCCAAATAGAGATCCTCAACAATCAAACAAATATAAGTATGGAGATGGGACAAAGATCTGGATTGAAGATAAGAGATCAGGGTGTCATCATCTTATAGAAGGAAACTGAAGGCATGGGACAAAAGGAGAATGCCCAGTGAGAAGAAAAGTAAGACCTACAGAAACCCAAAACACCAACATTTAAAGTAACTGCAAAGGAAGAAAAACCCCAAAAGAGCCTAAACAAATCCCAGAAGCAGGAAGAAAAACCCCTAGAGTGTGGTATCACTGAAGCCAGAGAGGACAACGAATCAAGGTGAAATGAGATGGAAAGAACAGTATCAAATCAGTTCGGTAAGACTGCAGAAATCAGGGACATTTTAGTTTGGAAAAAAGAAAATTAAACAGTATGGAATGGTACAAAAGAAACAGGCAACTGTTTTCAAACTTCTGTCTGAGTTATGGAATAATAGACTTGACTTGTTCCTGAGACAGAAGTTGAACAAAAACCAGAAGTCTGGGAATAAAATTTCAGACCAATACAAATAAGAACTTTTATGTGTATATAATAAAAAACTGATTTCCCTTTAAATGTTGAGTTCTCCAATCACTAGCAATGTTTCAGTAGATTCCACTACTAGTTAAGTGATGATTTGGGTTGCATGGGTGGCTGCCTGCCATGCAGGAGACCCAGGTTCAATTACTGAACCATGTGTTTCCTCCCCCTCCTCAAAAAGTTTGATTAGAGCTTTCTTTCAATTATGTAAATTTCAAGGACTAAAATAAATCTGAAACAGTTTGCATAAAAAGACACAACAACAGAGCTTTTACTTAGACATTTAAAGTAATGATTCTATGAGGTTTAAAAATTATATTCAATTAATTCTAAGCAAAATGAATAAAAAAGATAAAGGCATTTTTAACACTTTGGGTCCAAAGTACAGTGTTTAATATGATATAAAAACTTTTCAGTTTTCAAATTTTATGGTTATTTTTAGCTATAAATATTCTGTTTATTTCATTAGAACCTATGCAACTGAGTTTCTATAACTTTCTACTGCAATAAAAATGTGTCCTTTAAAGTGAAAGCTACTTTTTTTTCCAAAGGCAGAGTTCACAGAGTTCACTGTAATGCTGAATATTTTTCATTTGCCTCTCCAGAGACACTTTCAAAGAAACCTTTTCCATCAGTCTTTGTGCCCTAGGAGCCTGACCTGCACAAAGCACCAGCAGAAGATCTAGATAATGGGAAGAGATAAGTTAGGTACTACTCTCTGCTCTCACCCCCCCAAGACTCCAGGTTGACTGTGTCTCCATTCCTTACTAAGGTTCCTTACTGATGGCTTTTGTCATCAGCCTTTCCCTGTACTTACCGCTCTTGCTGGGTTCAAGTAACTACTCACTTCCCTTCCCCTTTTAGATCTTGAGTAGTAACAGCTTCTTGCTATTGCTAGCTAGCCTGGTCATCATTGCTTCCTGGTTTCTTTTTATCAGTCTAAACTCCGCATATAATCCCTTCATTAAATTCTCTTCTATTATACTTCTAAGTAGTTATGTTTCCTGCCAGAACCCTGATAACAGTTGCTACTTATGTTTTTAGTATGGTAATTATATCCTGCATGATAACCACTGGAAAAAAGACCTTATAAGAAAAGAGCCATGATCATCAACTTTTACATTTCTAGTCAAACCAACTGAAATCATCTTTAAGAATGAGAAATAAAAATTAACAACCTAAAATTTGGTTGCTGAAAGAACAAAAGAATTATCTGTTAACCTTACTAAGATCAATATCCAAAGTTTTTCTCTCACAGCTTTATCCAATCCAGCAATCCTTTCAGGTCCATCTTCAGAACATATTCAAAGTTAATTAATGTAACCCATTACATGAACAGGCTAAAGAAAAACCATACGACCATATCTCAACAGACAGAGAAAAAGCACCTGACAGTTAGATGAAAAATGGGTCTATTCATGGGGCCATTATCAATTGCATTCCACTGAACACAACTGATTTGTATTTCATGGCTAAGATGAACTTGCATTTTTATCAGTTTTCTATAACATACAGAGGACAAAATCCTGCAATGGTACCCTGCAAATAAAAAACAGACTTCTTAATGTCCTAAAAGGTCCCAATTATTTTTTTCCTGTCATTTCCAGTCCCCTCCTGCTCTAGTACCCTTATAATCGAATGTACTTTATAACTTTCCCCCTCAATACTGCTCCAGCTACACTGGCCTCCTTGCTGTTTCTGGAATAAAATAAGCATGCTCCTATCTCAGGGCCTCTGAAACTGCTATTCTTTCTGCCTGGAATTCTTTCCCCAGCTTGCCCCCCAACTTCTTTCAGGTCCTTACTCACAAATCAACTACTGGAGAATTTCTCTGACAACCTACGTAAATGCAGTGTTCTCTGATAACCCTACATATTGCAGGGGTGGGGGACCTCTCTAGTATTCCCTTTTCATCTTACCCTGTCATATTGTTCTCCACACGACTCATGACCAACTATCATGTTACATATTGACTTATTTTTCAACTCCATTTCCCCACCCCTCTGGCCCCACAAAATGTAAACTCCATAGGGTCCAAGACTTTGCTTTGTTCATTGCTATATTCCCAATGCATATAGAGTGCCTGATGCATAAAGTTTAGTTGAATGAATAAACATCCCACTCCTAGAAAGGACTCAAAAATAACAGTATACTAATTCATAAATTTTGCCCCTGAATTTCTTCAATATGACAACATATTAATAAAACTTCAAAGAACTTCACTTATTAACATAAGTTACTTGTTATTTATCTGACTTTTAAAAATGGAGCTCAAAATTATCAGATTGATCTTTAAACTAACAGCTAACTCAAGAAAAATGCTTTATAGTTTATGATGTAGTACTATAAAAATTCTCTTAGAGTAATGCTATCATGTTGCTGTCAATGTAAACAAGTACACTTAAAGACTTAGGTGGCACCAGATGTCCTCCTTTTCACATTATAGACATGCAAAGATTGTCATCTGGATTGCAGTTATGATAGCAGATGTGATGCCTGAACAGTCTATTTGGGTAAGTCAACTGCCTATAAGCCATTATCTGAATCATGTCACTTCCTCCAAGCCAGATCACTCCTTGAAGTTTGTGCAATTCTGGGAAAAGATGAGAGACTCTACAACTAAGACAACTGTCTATGATCATATTTTCAATCTTAAAAGGCACTTAATATTAACTAGTATTTGCTTTGTATATCACATGACCTACTTGCCATATACCAATTTCAACACCAACACCTAAAAGGTCTAGTGAACATAGTTGTTTTCAGTGAAAAAAGGAATGTGGTTACGTATGCTCAAATCTATAGAGAGGGAGAAAACACAAGTCTGAGACAACACAGGCTATTGAAATGATGGTTTAGCTTTTAACAGCATTAGCTTCTTCAAATATTTTCTTTCTTTACAGTAATTAACTCAAATATTTGTTTAAAAATTCAAAGAATAAAAAAGCTAATCTTTTCCCTGTAGTCAAATATATAAAGATATTGAATTCCTCTTGTTGATGTGGCTAAAATAACTTAAGATTGGGTTTGCTAGAATGCATACTTTCACATTTTGATTAAAATGCTACAAATTTATATGCTGATTTTGTTAAAACTAAATACACCTATTAGTAAAGGAAAATATCTAGACTACGCCCCTCCCAAAGAAGATACACAGGTTTGGAGGGAATGAATGCTGTTTTCTTAATATACAGCCCAAGTGACACTTGATTTATGTAATTAAAAGATAACCAATCCATCATTCAAGTGTCCAAGGCAAAATTATTCTAAAAAGCAAATAAATTATTTCTTTGATACCCATTAAAGTTATTAAAACTATGTTAAGATTATATCAAAGAATAAAAATAGACTTTTACAGAAAACCTAAAAAGTTAGGTTTGATTTAAATCAAAACCACCCTACCATCTGAATTTTGAGAAAAGTGTTATTGTTGTACTAGTACACCAGAATATAGAATAACTGGACTTAAAAATGTTAAAGCAGGTTTGTTACAATTAATGAACCTCTACTGCTAAATTATTATTAACTAAAGATATTTTATACAGATTTCCTTAGTATAAATTTAATGTCCTTTTTCTGTTCAGAATCCTATCAAATACTTCATTATACTTAGTTATCATGTTTCCTTAGCTCCTCTTGGCTGTGAGTTTTTCAGACTTTCATTGTTTTTGATAACCTGAACAAGTTTTGTAGAATGTCCCTCTAATGGATTTGTCTTGTGTCTTTCTCATGATTAGACTGGGTTTATGGCTTAGGGGAGGAAGACCACAGAGGTGAAGTACCATTTTCATCACATCATATTCCTTGATACATGACTTAAAATTGTTGATGTTAATGCTGATCTAGCTGAGGTAGTGTTTCTCAAGTCACGGTAAAGCTACTTTGTCCCTTGCATCCCATCTTTTACATACTTATGCTTTGAAAAATCATTATGCAGAGTCCACACTTAAGGAATGGAGATATATTCCATCTCATTGAGAGAGGAGTAGCTACTTAAATTCTTTAGAAGTCTTCTGTATGGCCCCAAACTTAGGGCCAGGGCTTTTTTTTTTTTAATTGGGCCCTATTAATTGGAATTCTGTGTCTTATTTCCTTATTTCTTGCATAAACCTTATCAAAAATTTAAATTTCTTTGAAATGGATCAAGGCTATCCATTTCTGGCAACACAGCAGATTAGATGCCCCAGTTGATTTTATTGCTTGAAACTCAAATGTTGCATAAATTATTTTTAAAAACATATTTTTAAATTGGAACACACATAAAGAAACTGTGGAAGGTGACTCGACTTTAAGGTTACCTCACAGTGCTGCTCTGAAAACTGCACAGAGGACTGGAGAGAGGCTACACGTCCTGTCTCCCTACTATGGGGAATGTAATCAAAGAATTTTGTATATCGCTGGAACTCCAAAGGGCCACACATGCAAAATATAGCTAAATGAACAGTAATACTACCTAGCAGAAGGTGAAAGCAAATTTTCCTACTTGACCTTGGTGCTGGGTAGAAGAAAGAAGAAAATCCTCCTGTGAGAATTTGTAATTACAAATTAGTTCTCAAATGAGTTTATTGCAGAAGGATAAAGATGAAGGGTGATGAACATGGAAAACAGACTGAAAAGGCCTAATATCTGTTTTATTGGGGAATAGTTATTTATGGGAGAAAACAGCAAATAAAGAGGCATTATTCAAAGAGATAATAGGCAAGAATTATAAAGACACCATGCTCAGATTTAGAAGGTCCAAAGAATTCCAAGTAGGATCATAGAACAATAAAATAAAACCAAATTTAAAGAAAGCATGGAAAACATTAGAAGGAGAAGGTCTGTCTAACGTATGTTTTACTGGGGAATAATTACTTCTGGTAGAAAATGGAGCAAATAAAGAGGCATTATTCAAAGAGATAATAAACCAAAAAAATTTTTTTTATTTACTTTTTTAAACATAACAACATACAAACATGACCATTCTTACCATATGATCATTCCATTCTTGGTATATAATCAATAACTTACAATACTATCACATAGTTGCATATTCATTATCATAATCATTTTTTAGAACATTTGCATCAATTCAGAAAAAGAAATAGAAAGAAAAAAGAAAAAAATTCATACATAACATACCCCTTACTCCTCCCTTTCATTGATAACAAATTATCATTTACATGCTATACAAACATTATACAATCATCTTCAAGAAACATGGCTACTGGAACACAGCTCTACATTTTCAGGCACTTCCTTCAAGCCTCTCCATTATATCTTAACTAAAAAGGTGATAATATAAGTAATGTGTAAGAATAACCTCCAGGAAACCCTCTCGACTCTGAATAAGACTAAGGTAAATCAGAATACTAAGTAAAGGATGATATGGCCCGTATTTTTAAATTTCAACCTCTGTGCGAAACCAAAGGGAGAGATGTTTATTTATATTTTGGGTAGTGCATGTAACTTGTCTAGTCAATTTAGTTGAACATGATAAATACAGGCAATCTTGAATAAGGTATGAGATTTTGTTGGTTTGTCCAGGTTAGTGTGATGCCCAAATATATCCCAGAGTAATTTGGGCAGTGAATAAAGTATTTGCAGTTCCCTTGAGGGACTGATGTGAATGGAAGAAATATTCAACTTCCCCATTTGAGGAATTCCTGATATTCTCGCAAGCAATGGGGACAACCAAATCAACAGGCTGAGACCTCGATCTTGGGGTTCACCCCTATGAAACTTATTCCTGCAAAGGATAAGCTCAGTCTACTAATAATTATGCCCAACAGTCACCCCCAGAGATCCTCTTTTGTTGCTCAGATGTTGTATCTCTCTCTCTAAGCCAACTTGGCAGGTAAACTCACTGCCCTCCCCACTACATAGGACTTCCAAGGGTGTAAATCTCCCTAATAATGTGGGACAGAACTCCCAGGCTGAGCCAGGACCCAACATCATGGGAAAGCCTTCTTGACCAAAAGGAAGAAGAAAGAAATAAGACAAAGTAAAGTTTCAGTGGCTGAGAGGTTTCAAAGAGTTGAGAGATGATCCTGGAGGTTATTTTTATGCATTATATAAATATCCCTTTTTAGTTTATGGTGTAGAAAAGTGGCTGGAGGAAAGTACCTGAACTGCTGAGCTGTGTTCCAGTAGCCTTGATTCTCCTGGATGACTATATAACTATATACCTTTTACAATGTGACTGTGTGACTGTGAAAACCTTGCGTCTGGTGCTTCTCTTATCCAGGGTATAGATAGATGAGTTAAAAAAAAATGGATAAAATAAAAAAAAAAAAAAGGGGGAAAAAGGAGTAAAATAAATTGGATAGATGGAAATACTAGTGGTCAATGAGAAGGAGGGATAAGAGGTATGGAATACATGAGTTTTTTCTTATTTATTTATTTTTCTGGAGTGATGCAAATGTTATAAAAAAATGATCATGTGATAAATATACAACTGCATGATGATACTGTGAGCCATTGTGTGTACAGCATGTATGGACTGTATGTGTGTGAAGATCTCTCAATAAAATATTAGAAAAAAAGTCAAAGGTTAGGAAATACAATACTGACCAAAAGAAAACAAACATAGGTATAAACAACAATAAAAAACAAACTTTTAAGGCTATAAACATTTTTAGAAAAAAGGGTACTTTTCATAATGATAAAATATTTAACAATTATAAAACAATTCTATGTTTGTATGGACGTTTTAATAACATAGACTCAAAACAATTAAGCAAAAATTTACCCACCTATAAGGAAAAACGGGCAACTACCATCGTGGTAAGAGACTTTAACATGTTTTTTTCAATAACTAATAGAGCAGTAATAAAATAAAACCAAACTGAATCCAAAGCAAAACCAAGAAAAACAAACACAGAAGATTTGAGTAGAACAATTAAAATAAGCTAGTAACATGAGAATTCACACTCTTTCCCAACACACTTGGAACACTTATGAAAAGTAGAAATGTGCTGGACTATAAAGTTAGTCTCTACAAATTACATTATAGTTTCTGACCATAATGAAATTAAAATAGAAATGAATAATGAAAAATTAATTTCAAAATTTTAAAAATATCATGTATTTTGAAAATAAGTATGCATTTCTAATAATTCATGGGACAAGTTAATGGAAATTAAGAACTGTTTTTAAAATGAATGAAACAAAATATTACATATCAAAACTTAAAGGGATAGCACTTAGAGATAAATTTAAGGAGTAAAATTCATTTGTAAAAAAAAACTAAAGACTCAGAGAAAGTAGACAGAAATAACAAAAGCAGAAAATAAAACAACAAAAATTTATGATTGAGATGACCAAGAGAACCAAAAGTTCATTCTCTGAGTAATTAAAAAGATAAAACCTCTGGAAAAGAGAAAATAAGTGGTATTAAAAGGGAATATAATTACAGATGCAATCAACGTTCAACTGTTAAGAAGATACTATAGACAAATTTTACACTATTAATTTGAAAACTCTGAAAAAATTTTAAAAACTTTAGAAAAATACAATTTATTAAAAATAATTCAAAAAGGAATGGAAGGACGCACTGTTCCTGATTTCAAAACTTACCACAAAGCTATAGTCATCAAGACTGTGTGGTATTAATATAAGGATTGGCATACATATCAATGGACTAGAATAGCAAGTTCAGAAATAAAACTCATGCATTTACAGTTAACTGATTTTCAACAAGGGTGCCAAGACAACACAATGGGGAAAGAGGAGTCTTTTCAACAAACTGGGCTGGGATAACATGCAAATTGAAAGTGGGACTCCTATCTCAAACAAAAATACTCAAAAGGCCTAAATGTAAAAACTAAAACTATAAAACTCTTAGAAGAAGACATAGGTGTTACTCTCTGTCCCTGAATTAGGCAAAGATTTCTTAGAAATGACACCAAAAGCACAAGCAACAAAAGAAAATATAAAGTGGATTTCAAAATTTAAAAATTTGTGCATCAAAAACACTATCAAGAAAGTGAAAAGACAATCTACAGAATGGGAGAAAATATTTGTAAATCATGTATCTAAAAGGTATTAGAAAGGTCTAGCATCCAGAATAAAGAATTCTTACAACACAAAAAATAAAAAGAGAAATAACCCAATTTAAAAATAACTGATAGATCTGAATAGATATCTCTCCAAAGAATACATACAAACAGCCAATAAGCACAAAAAAGAGGCTCAACCTCACTGTCATTAGGAAAAGTAAATCAAAACTGCAATGAGATACCAGATACCACTTCTTACTCACTAGGATGGCTATCGTAAAATAGACACATACTATCTAGTGCGGAGATATTAGAACCCTCAAACTGCTGGTGAGAATGTAAAACGTGAAGTTGCTTTTGGAAAACAGTTCAGCAGTTCTTCAAAAGGTTAAATATATGACCCAGTAATTCTACTCCTAGGCACCCAAAATTGAAAATGTATGCCCACACAAAACTTGCATGTTTTTTGGCAATCATAGCCAAAATGTGCAAACAACCAAATGCTCATCAACTGATGAATGCATAAACAAAATGTGATATAGCCATAAAAGTAAATATTTTAGCCATTAAAAAGTAAGGAATATATGCTTCAATATGAATGAACCATGAAAACATTATGCTAAGTGAAAGATGTCAGACACAAAAGGCCACATATTATATGATGCCATTTGTAGAAAATGTCTAGATAGAAAAATCCATAGAGACATAAAGTATACCAATTGTCAGGGACTGGAGATATAAGGGATGAGAAGTGAGTGCTAAAGGGGATTGGATTTCTTTTTGGAGTGATGAAAATGTTCTGAAATTAGATTGTGGGGTTGGTTGCACAACTTTGTGAATGAATTTTACGTTTAAAAGGGGTGAATTTCATCTCAATTTAAAAAGAAAAACAAATAAATCAACCATTAAGAAGAGAGAATGTCATCAAGGAACAACAAATCATTACAACCTTAAACTGTTCCATATAATAGTAAAAAAGGAATCACTTTCTAATTCATACCAAAATCTAACTAAGACAGTACGAGAAAAGAAAATTACAGGCCAATCTGACTCATGAACACAGATGTAAAAAATCTTCAACAAAGTGTAAGAAAAATCAAATTTGGTGATTTATAACAAAAATCAACCCACCTGACTAAACTGCATTCATCCCAGGAATATTTGGTTAGCTTAATTTGAAAATCAATGTAACTGATAAGTTAACAGATTAAGGAGAAAATTTACTTGATAATGTCTAGAGTTGTAAAAAAGCCTTTCAACACAATTTAACACCTATTCATGATTTTTAAAAACCAAATCAAACAAAATTCTTAGCAAAGTAGGAATAGAATGAAACTTCCGTAACTTAATAAGGGACATCTGCAAAAAACTTACAGCAAGCATCATTTTTAATGGTAAAATTGGAAAGCATTTCCTTTGAGTACAGAAAGATAATACAAAAATGTGAATATCTACAGATATCTAACACAGTACAGTAACGGAAGAGGGTAGACAAAAAAGACCAAGGACACAGAAGATAAACTATAGAAGAAACCTACCCCATACATGAAAATTTGCTATTAGACAAAGGGTGCTTTGCAGATCAGAGAGGAAATGAAGGGCTATTTAATGAATAACCAATTCATTATTGGGATAACCAATATCCCAATATATAAGCAATTATCCAACTGAAAAAAAGGTAAAATCATATTCCTTACCACTGTACACAAAAATCAATTACTAAGAGATTTAAGAATTAAATATGAAAGGTCAAAACCCATAAAGCTTTTAGTAGATACTATAGGGGAAAGTATCTTTGTGATTTCTGGATAAGAAAAATTTTCTTAAATATGATAAAATTATAAAGAAAAAAACCCATACATTTAACTATATTCAAATTAAGGATTGTTAATTGGCAGTTCTTCAAAAAAGGTTAAACAGATGTTACTATATGACTCAGCAATTTCTTCTATTTGAGGTGTGGGTATAAAGAATGTCATCAAATTTTATCAAGGTATATGTGAAAAATGTCACATAAAACAAATGAATTCAGTCAAAGATCAAATTATTTTAATCCTATAATCCCCTTCCATACTTTAAAACTAGACAATTAAATAATAAACCTTGTTAAAGCTAGTAAACTATCAGTTTTTAAATAATATATATGATAAGCTAATATAATAGGGCTGCCATCTTAAATATATTATACATTTGTTCTAGTTTCCTAGCTGCCGGAATGCAACACACCAGAGACAGATTGGCTTTTAATAAAAGAGGATTTATTTTGTTAGCGCTTCAGAGGAAAGGCCGCTAACTTTCAACTGAGGTTCTCTCTTACGTGGGAAGGCACAGGATGGTCTCTGCTGGCCTTCTCTGCAGGCCTCTGGGTTCCAACAACTTTCCTTGGGTGATTTCTTTCTGCATCTCCAAAGGCCTGGGCTGAGCTGTAAGTGCAGAGATGAGGTATGCTGGGCTGCTTGGGTTGTGCTCTCTCATTTAAGCACCAGCCAGTTAAGTCAAACGTCATTCATTGCAGCAGGCACACCTCCTAGTTGACTGCAGATGTAATCAGCAACAGATGAAGTTCATGTACCATTGGCTCATGTTCACAGCAACAGAACTAGGTGCCTTCACCTGGCCAAGTTGACAACTGAATCTAACTACCACAACATTTATGGCTTCATTTAAGATCAATACATTTTGGATTTGAAAACAAGAATTAAAAGAAGGACATGACTCAGTAAGCATTTATATTAATGCCTATATATCTCATTCCAAATATTAGCAATGATACCCATGGCAAAATCTAAATAATATTTCAGATAAGTGGGTGTTACTCTGACCCTTCCCACTGCTTCCTGGATCATTTTTTTAATCAAATGGGCTATTTAAGTCATCAGATGTGATGCCTGAACGTATGTTTGGATGCTCCAGGAAGAAACGTTTAATGTACTCAGATAAGATCCCCCTTGTTAAGCATAGCTTTAAAAAAAAAAAAAAAAAAAAAAAGGCAGTGGAGCAAGCAGACAATCAGGGCTTTCCAAATAGTGTGAAATTAAAAGTGTTAAAGAAAGAGGCACAATTACAGGGAAAACATTCATTTGGGGAACTACTGAACACTGTATATATGACTAAAAGAGATGAGTTGAAAGGACAACATTTATCTCAAGACAATACTTTCCTCCCACCTACAATATGAAAATATTGTACAAAATAAATTAATTCCCAATTTAACCACTAATGCATACTTCCCTTCACCCAAAACACACCCACACACATACATACACAGTAGATATTTTCAATCTAAACTATAAGCTCACATGAAAACAAAACCATTTTAGCCACGCACAGTCTCTAGCACTTCAATTTGTAGTTTCTACATGCTGCATTTTGTAAGCATGTGATTAGGAGGAATGATGCACAATCACACCACATTCCTTCCCTCAACTCACACATCAAGAACTTGCCCTCTCAGCTGCATTCTTCTCCAAACAGCCATGGTCACCTTAGCAACCCTATGCTCTTAATATGGACAGCTGGTCCATTTAAAGTCAGCCTTCTTGGCAAGGAAAATGCTTGTTCTTCAAATTGGGGGAGAGAGGAGAGATTTTCCTTTCAATACACATTACAGGGGTTGATTTAACTTGATCAGCACTTTTGTTCTATGGCAGGAATTTGTGTTAAGTTTCAACCTACTCTTGGTTGTTTTTTGTGGTATGTTTCTTTTTCTGAAAAATCTAAAGTAAGTGGCTGAAAAAATAAAATCAAATTGGCTCATATGGAACTCTAAGGAAGAATAGAATATGAAACAAAAAAGTATCTGAAATAATTGTATTTTATAAACCTGTATTTTTGAAAATTCAACTTCACTTAAATTGAGCTGAAAGTAACATCTGAAACCTTAATACACACAATAAGAAATCAGAGTCATAAAACCAATGTCTTTTTTTTCCCAATGTCTTTTTAACATTTCTGAAAAATAAAACATTTCTGAACAACAACGTCCTATAACTTCAATCTATTCAATAGACTACAAGTCTACTATATTCCTTTATTCTACCACCTGCATGTGAAATCTCTCACAATCTTTTCACTGGTTCAAATATAAGCTTTCACAATGAATACCAAATGGTCAGTATATCAGAGGACCTTTCAGACCGAGAATGACCTACAATAGCAATGGATTATTTAAAACCAATCTTGATCTGTGCTTATACCACTAATCCAAATTAAACTTCAGAATAAAAGACACAGGTTTATAAACTAGTTTACCTGATTTTTCATACAACAAATGAATAATCTGGGGAGAAGAGGATTATCCTATTCTAAAATATGCAACATCAAATTGCTCAACCCATACTGTGATTGTCTAAAGCTGTATGTACCCCAGAAAAGATCACAATCTTAAAGCTAATCCATTTCTGTGGGTGCAGACATATTGTGGGTAGGACCTTTTGATTAGGTTATTTCAGTTGAGGTATGCCCCAGTCTCCTCCTTACTGGAGTCCTACGAGCACGAGAGAGAGAGAGAGAAAAGCCAGAGAGGCCGAGAGAGAACAACACACAGAAAACAGAGAGAAACCACAGAAACAGAGAGGAAGCCACTGAAGCCAGAAGCTGGAACAATGAAACCTGGGAGAAAAGGGAGAAACGAACAGAAGTTGCCATGTGCCTTGAGGATCACTGGTAGCTGGTATTCAGGGAAAAATCACTGCCTTTTGATGCCTTGACTTGGACATTTTCACAGCCTCAAAACTGTAAATTTGCATGTTAATAAATATATTATAAAAGCCAACCCATCATTGCATTTCAGCAATTCTAGCAAACTAAACTACATACTCACAGAGAGATTCTAATGGCTCATACATCAAAATAAAACACCCACCCTTTAAGGAAAATAAAAAAACAAAACAAAGCAAAAAAACATAATTTTTAGTGTTCATTCTAAAATGGAAATATTTATGACATAATTTTCAATACAACATTGTGCTGGTTTGAAATGATGTATGTCTCCTAGAAAAGCCATGTTTTAATCAAAATCCCACTTCATAAAGGCAGTATAATTCCTACTCAATACTGCATATTTGAAACTGTAATCAGATCATCTCCCTGGAGGTATGATTTAATCAAGAGTGGTTGTTAAACTGGATTAGGTGACAACATGTCTCCACCTATCTGGGTGGGCCTTGATAAGTTTCTGGAGTCCTATAAAAGAGGAACATTTTGGAGAATGAAGACGATTCGAAGAGAGCAGAGAATGATGCAGCACCACGAAGCAGAGTCCACAAGCCAGTGACCTTTGGAGATGAAGAAGGAAAACGCCTCCCGGGGAGCTTCATGAAACAGGAAGCCAGGAGAGAAAGCTGGCAGATGACGCCTTGTTCGCCATGTGCCCTTTCAGCTGAGAGAGAAACCCTGAACTTCATCGGCCTTTTTGAACCAAGGTATCTTTCCCTGGATGGATGCCTTTGATTGGACATTTCTATAGACTTGCTTTAATTGGGACATTTTCTCGGCCTTAGACTGTAAACTAGCAACTTATTAAATTCCCCCTTTTAAAAACCATTCTGTTTCTGGTATATTGCATTCCAGCAGCTAGCAAACTAGAACAAACATAAATGCTGCTTTAGTAAATCTTAAGGATGACTATCACCTACATAATTTATTACTTATATTTTTGTTAATATATGTGTATTTTAAACTTTTGAGGTTATAAGGTTCTCCCTAATTAGAAACAATTCTTTCAAGTTAACCTTGTCCTAGTAATTAAATTTTCTCCATATAGCAAAATATCAATTGATAAGTGGCAGTATAGATTATAGTAAAAAGAGCCTAAAACTAATTCTATTACTGGTTTCCTCATTCATAAAATGGAAATACTATCTGTTATATTTATGCCAAATGTTAATGAAAGTAATATGCAAGACTACCCAAATATACTAAAAAATTAAAAAGGGAAAAAGTACTATATTACTCAAAAAGGTGCAATATTATTCAAAAATACTCAAAAGTTACAAAGGGGGAAGGTACTTTAGATAATCTGATGTTTAACTCTCAGAATTATTGTTTTTAAAAAAGAGAAGGGGCATATTAAACAATGCATGGAATACCAAATCAATATTAACTTCAAAAATTGTTGGTCTTTCAACAAAAGAGCTTTCAAACACTTAAGTGTTTATACATAAATAACTACTTTCAAAAAACTACCTCAACCTGGACTTCACTTACAGTAGACATTTGAATTTTCTTCCCCTTTCTATTCCACTACTAAATGGGGTTTCAAATTTCTTTCTAGCTACCAAAACTAACTGTCCCTTAGCCCTTCCTCCCATGCTAAATGCTCCCAGCTAGGCACCCTTAGCTACTTCCCAACCCTGGAAGCCCCTCCCTGGCCCAAGGGGGCCTGTCTCAGTCGTCCCAGGAGTCTCTATTTCCTCTTCACTACTATAGGGCACACCATCACCAGAGACTTGGAGCTGCTTAAGTTCCCACTTTCTGACAATTTTTAGAGACAGGATCCAAGAGAAATTGCTTCTTCTGATACTGCACTACTGTGTAACTGTGCTTCTGCATCCCAAATTTAGAACCCTGTACTTGTAGTGTTAATTATTCAGTTTTCACTCTGTATTGGATTCAGTGAGAGTCACAGAAGTTCCTGCTTAAGGAAGTAATTAAAAAATTAAGTTCAATAACAATACAACGCAGACATTAATAAGTAATAGATAATAGGAGGTCCCTGATATCACTGGTATTACCTTCCAGTTACTAAACTTTGGTTGGTTAGCACTAAGACCTAAGCATTTAATATAATGTTGGTAGAAGAAAAATACATGTTTTTTTGTTAGGCCCCAATTATCCTTTTCTTGACTATTCTAACAGACTCTTAGATAGGCAGTCTTCTGAACAAATGTTTGTATTTCTTCCTCTAAACTTCCACAGCACCTAACTCAAATTCTTTGACATCAATTCTAATATGTGAAATGAGCATAACTGGCCTTTTCTTAGATGTTCAGGTTAGTGTGCCTTATAAACTATAAAGGAATTTTACATATAACCTTTTCATTTTCATAATTACCAACTTGGAATACAATGTACCAGTTAGAAACAACAAATTACATTAGACACTCAGCAACATGGCCAGATTCTAGGGAAAAAATGGAGCCGGCAATGGAACACAAGAATTAGACTAAAATTTAATGTACAAAACCTTTTAGATAAATTAAAATACAAGTGCACAAAATAATAAAACATTTTATAAGATATAAAGAAAAAGATACATATCATGTATCTTAAATGTAAATCATTGCTTTTATGGGGACAGGACATAAAAGAAAATGAAGTAGGGTTTAACAAATGAGTATGACTGCTGAATCATTATATTGATATTTCTTTTAGTCTCCAGTACCTTAGAGCAGCTAGAAGTAAAAATCTAAAATTGTGAAACTGTAACCCATACCAAACTCTGAAATCTGTCCTACAACTAATTATTATAATGTGCTTTGAGATTTATTAATTTTTGTATTTATGTTATTTCTCAAAAAGGGGGGGAAAGTAAACTGTGATATAAATGCAATTAACAAATAAATAATACCAAAATTAAAAAAAAAAAAGAGGGAAAGACAGTCACAAACAGCTGAAATTTGATTACATGCTTCTGAGAAATGGGCAAAAGGAGTTCCATTCACAAGATGAGCCTTGCAAGTGAAGGCAGGAGAAACTGGCAAATGCCAAGGAATAATGAAAGTCTAAGCAACAAATGGCAGATGTGACCTATTCATGTGGCTCAAAGTAGAACTGATGAAATATGGCAGTTAAGTAAAAAGAGCAAGTTAAAGAACTACAAATATAGAAAAGAATGAGCTCATTAGACTATATGAATAAAAATGAAAAGATTCGCTTCCCGGTGCCTGCCCATGTAAAAAAAAAAAAAAAGAAAGAAAGAAGGGACTTTTAATGGATCAACAATGATGGTCATGACACAAACTGAGGAAAATCATTAATTTAATATTCCTCTACTGAGTAAAACGGCTATGTCAGTCATCTTTTTTCATAATAAAGTTGCCTCCAAATTGAATTTTTAAAGGTTGTCATCCTTTTAATACCTTTAACTATGTATCAGGATAATACCAAATAAATGGAAATAAGCTTTCCTTGATATTTTCTACTTTAAAAATTTAAAAATTATGAAAGCATCTGGGTATGGATAAAAATAAATATTTACTGAAACATATAGGGGAGCCCTCAGAGTACTGAAGACTATGGCCCTTCATTACCTTTAATAATTTGTATTAATGTAAAAGACTAATTTCATTTGCCAAAAACCAAAAAACAGATGAAATTCACAGGGACATGGATCTTTTGAAGTTTCTGTTTTTTCTTTAATCACATGGTCCAGGAAAAGAAGGATCTAGATTTCTCCTGAAGTTCTGCCTCACTGCCTTTGAGGAGTGCTCTGGAAGACCAGACGGTGTTCCATACAGGTTTCAGGACTTCACCTCCTCCCTAACCCCTTGGAATTAAAAGAATTAAAAAATAGAGAAAAAAGAGTTTCACAAGAAATTTGGAATGGTAAAATATTGGTCATACGCTTTTTCCTTCTCCTCCTTGGCTAGTGAGTCCTTTTTCACACTTTGTTCTCAGTGACCACGATAAAAACTTAACCAAATCTATAGCTGTTTCAAAAAACAGGTAAAAAAAGATGTGTTTGAGATGTATGCTCATCCTAGGATATAAAGTATTGAAAAAAGAATAAATGAAAAAACAGAGCTATTCATCTGAACGAGCTACTGCATACAAACATCATGTTGAGTTGCCAGATTCAATTAATCTTCAGCAATCACTACTATCAGTAGCAAAAAGTTCCTGAGAAGATTTAACTACAAAGTACCTTCATAAGGCTGCCAAGTAATTTGTTTTACATTCTGGGCATAATGTAACACACAAAAAAGGGGACTTTTTAATATCCACTTACTTCAACAATTCATCCTTCAGAAGTCTAAAGAGTATAAAAATGCAAATCAATGATGATTTGAAATCCATTGTAAAGGTGATCATTCCGTAATTTTTAAAGAACATTAAATGTTACTCAATCTTTATTATGTATCTTGTAGAAAACATTCTACCTTTGAAACTAAATATGAGTTACATATTTTTTCCATAGGTTTTAGAAACATACCTAAACAATATCTTTTAATCTAAAGCCTCAAAGAGTTTTATGACCCTTCTACTCTGCAAAGTTAATTATATAATGTCCACTAAGTAAACGATGAATAAGCCTCAATGAAATAACTTTTTCCTTATATGGATAAACCTATTCTTAAGGATGTGGGGAATAAACTGACCATTAGAAGAAGTACATGAGTTTAAAAAGCTAAATTTTATCATACCATTTTAATCCTAACCTCTAACAAGACAAGAGGTGTTTTGCTATCAAATTTTGAGATAGTAAAAGAGCAGCTAACAAATCCATGAGAATCTTATAATAATCAAGAATAGTTATAAATATGAGGAAAAGGATAATAAAAAAAAAAGGAACGAGAAAAAAAAAAAAGGAACAATGAGGCCTGTAATCAACTATACTTGTTTTATTACTATATTAACAATTTCTTACCTTGTGGAATTCTCTTCTGATAAAAACAGATGTAATTTTGTTCCTAAAAGAAATTCAGATAGGAAAGTTGAAATGCTATTTTTAAAACAGCAAGTCTCTTGGCAAATGAAAAGACCTATTACATTCTCACTGAAATCCTGCATTTTTATAAGGGAGGAAAATGTTACCACACAAATTTAAGTATAAGAATATTTTTTAAATCAAAATGCGAACATAGTACATTCAGAATACTGACATTTGATAGTACCAACATTTAAGAGATTAAGTATCAAATAATAAAAGCAATTTATTATTTTATAAAAATACATAAAATTTATTGTTTATTATTATAAACTGCATATTATTTTACTAACTGATCAAGTCAGTTTTGCTAGGTACACAATAATGTTTGGTACATTTTCATCTTCTAAAACACCAATATTCAACTTGTCTAAGATCTGATATTCTGATGGGTGCTTTTTTTCTTAGGTATAATTTACATGTCATAACATTTACTCTTTCAGTGTACAAAAGTAAATAGCTTTCAGTATATTCACAAAGTTGTGAAATCACCACCACTGTCTAATTCCAGAATTCATAACCCCCCCCTCAAAAAAAAACCCTGTACTGAAACGCACACTTTTAGTCCCACAGGCAAACATCTGAAACAAATCTAATTTGAAAAGATATGTAAGACACATATTCTTTAAAACACTATAATCGAAATGATGTTTTTTTAAATGTGTGGAGAAAAGACTGAAAAACAAATATCAAAAAATTATTAGTAGCTGTATTTGGATAATGGTAATATAACGGCTCTTTTTCATTTATTTCCTCAAAATTCTATATTACCTTTATGATTCTTAAAAAGATACAGCACAGACATGCATTTTCTAAAGCTATATAGTAAAATCTGTACTATAAGCCAAAGTAAAAACAGATATACACCTTGTATCTGATGCTCCTTTTACCTACCATATCAACAGATGAGTAGAACATATGGAATAAAAATAAATAATAGGGGGAACAAATGTTAAAATAAATTTAGTTTGAAATGCTAGTGATAAATGAAAGCGAGGGGTAAGGGGTATGGTATGTATAATCATTTTTTTCTGTTATCGTTTTATTTCTTTTTCTGTTGTCTTTTTCTTTCTTTTTCTGAATCGATGCAAATGTTAGTCTAAGAAATGATGAATATGCAACTGTGTGATGATATTGAGAATTGCTGATTGTGTATGTAGAATGGAATGACATGTTAATATTTTTGTCTGTTTGTTGTTAATTTTTTAAATTAATAAATAAAAAAAGAATAAAAAAACACTGATATACAAGCTGACATTTTTTTTCTTTAACATTCATTCTATTTTTTATTTTAAAATGTTTTTCGAAATAGATAAAATAACTATAAAGTACAATAAATAAGACTTGGCCACGCTTACCAATCTGATTGAAAAGCTTCAGCTGCATCTTTCTTTATGACAAGCTGACTGTTTCATCTCTTTTACAAATGGGCATCTACTTAATGGTCATTTCTGAAATAAAGATGCAGTTATTAAGAATGTTACAATAATGTTATAATTAAAAAAAATTAAAGGAAAATTACCTAAATTTTAGTGACCAGAGAGAGATATCAAAACAGTTCTTGATTAAAATTCTAATAAAAAATTTATTAATGGAGCTAAGTGTGGAGTGAAATACAGGCTATTGTCCCACAGGACCAGAATTATACAGCATGTTACATGTACTGGATATAAAATTCTACAGCCTCCAATGCCTTTCCCCCAGTGAGACTTTGCAATTTCTAAGCATTCCATTCATAGACTAGAGAAATAAAAAGTATACAAAGGAAAAAAGAAAAAAGGAAGATAGAAGAGCCTAAATTCACATACTTTGAACACAATAAATTAATTCATTGATTTTCCTAATTATAGTAATCAATGATATCTGGTGATTAAGGAGACAAAAATAGAGAAAATTGGCAATGCTGAAGAAAAACCACACAAATAGAATACCTGGTTCTTTACAATCAGGATCACAAATTTCATACAGGCCTTCAACATGTGTTATAACACTATCTGGCAATCTTACTTCATTTCTCCAGCTCAAGACAATTTTCTCTTTTATCTCCTTCTTCCCCAAACCTCCAGTTCTTGTAGCTTCCTTACTCCTCAGCTGATACTCTTGTCTCATATTTTATTGAGAAAATAGAAGTCTTCAGACAGACAGAAATCCCTTCTTCTTCACACAACCACGTGAATGTATGTCATACGAAAAACACAGTTTGGTGCCCCTTTTCTGCCTGTTCTGGATGACTTCTATGATAAGTATCACATGAACTCTAAAAGAGAGCCACTTCTCCCAACAAGTCCTTTTATGCAGTTATCTGTTCCACAAAGTGACCACTAATACAAAGTAAATCTACTCTGGAATCCATTCAGAGTGCCACTTTAAACTGTGTGCCATACTTTGTATATATACATACTAGAAAATTCAAATTGGAAAACCCACCTACAAAAAATATTGGCAAATAACAATGAAAAAGCTGAGTTTATACTCAAGGCTGTAAGCAAGTGAACATGGATTGGCTATCTACAGCACCAAACAGTTTCATGTGAGCCAAGTGTCAACCAAAGAGCGACGTATTAGATATTCCTTCCTTGTGAAAGTATTCTCAATATTCAGAAACGGTTACATTTTATGTGATAAAAGTATATATGCACAGTTTATCAACCTACGAATGAAAGACAAAACTCCAGGATACTATCTACAGAGCAAATAGGTTGGTGTTTAAGAAAATGGGAACAGAGAGGGAAGAAAAGGGGTGAAATAAGGATGCCCCAGGTAATTTTAAAAATTCTCTTCTAGTTCAGAAAGCTAACAGTGATAAGTGAAACATCTAAAGCCTAAAGCCAAATTGATGCCAATACTATCAAAAATAATTCACAAACTCATTAATTTTTGGTTTCTTTTTAATAATATGAGGTTAATGATTTCAAGTAGGCTCACCTTTTTTTAAAACTTTTTTATTAATTTTTAAATTAAAAAAATTATAAGTAACACATTCTTAACATATGATCATTCTGTTCTACATATATAATCAGTAATTTACAATATCATAACATAGTTGCATATTCACCATCATGATCATTTCTTAGAACATTTGCATCAATTCAGAAAAAGAAATAAAAAAACAGAAAAATAAAATGAAAACAGAAAAAAAAAAATTATACATACCACAACCCTTACCCCTCCCTTTCACTGATCACTAGCATTTCAAACTAAATTTATTTTAACATTCGTTCCCCCTATTATTTATTTTTATTTCATATGTTCTACTCATCTGTTGACAAGGTAGATAAAAGGAGCATCAGACACAAGGTTTTCACAATCACACAGTCACATTGTGAAAGCTATATCATTATACAATCATCATCAAGAAACATGGCTACTGGAACACAGCTCTACATTCTCAGGCAGTTCCCTCCAGCCTCTCTATTACATCTTGGATAACAAGGTGATACCTACTTAATATGTAAGAATAACCTCCAGGATAACCTCAGGACTCTGTTTGGAATCTCTCAGCCATTGACACTTTGTCTCATTTCCCTCTTCCCCCTTTTGGTCGAGAAGGTTTTCTCAATCCCTTGAGTCTCAGTTCATTGTAGGATTTCTGTCTCATGTTGCCAGGAAGGTCCATACCCTGGGAGTCATGTCCCACGTAGACAGGGGGAGGGTGGCAAGCTTGCTTGTTGTGTTGGCTGGAGAGAGAGGCTACATCTGAGCAACAAAAGAGGTTCTCTTGGGGGTGACTCTTAGGTCCAATTTTAAGTAGGCTTGACCTATCCTTTGTGGGGTTAAGTTTCATATGAACAAACTCCAAGACTGGGGGCTCAGCAAGTAGGCTTACCTTTGTTAAAATCACTGCTGAGTAAACCTTAATTTCACAAATGTTCCATAATTCCAATTCCACACATACTACCATATAATGGCAGAGACACTGAGGAAGTAACATTTCAAATCCTAAAATCTCTAATGAAAGCAGAGATCACACTTAAGCTTTAAGAAATTGCCTGAAGAAAAGAATTATAAATAGAATACTGATTTATAAAATAGTCACTGCTTTTGTCTGCATCAGTTAGTGGTACCTCTTAAGCAGCAACCTAAGAAATAAAAATTAATTTAAAAGAAATAGTCAAAACTATGATGAGAAAAGATATACAAGATAGAAGCCCTGATGCATGGAACAACATGGATGAACCCTGTGGACATTAGGTTGAGCAAAATAAGCCAGACACAAAAGGACAAATATTGTATTGTCTCACTAATATGAACTAATTATAATAGCAAACTCTGGGACTTAAAATTTGGATTATAGGTTACCAGGAGATAGAAAGAGGGCAGAGAATAGGAAGCTGATGCTTAAGGTGTACAGAATTTTTAATAAGGTTGACTGTAAATGTTTGGAAATGGATAGAGGTGACGGTGCACTATATTGTAAATTTAATTAATAGCGCTGAATATGAGTATGGTTGCAAGGAAAGTCTAGGGTCTTGTATGTCACTGGAAGGAAAGCTAGAGGTTATAAAACATAGTGAAAACTGTTCTGGGCAATGACTTTTTTATTTGTACAAACATAAGAATATTCTTAACTGAATTTTAACAAATGTACATCACTATAAAAAGGTGCTAATAATAATTGGGTGACATGGGAAAAATACAACTAATATGAACTAAGGACTATAGTTAACCATAACATTGTAATAAATTCAACTATACTAAAGCTGAGCGTCAATAATAGAGGGCTATAAGGAGCATGGGATTTTTTTTCCAGAGCAATGACAATATTCTCAAATTTATTGTGGTGAAAAATTTCCTAGCTCTGTGATTTTACCAAGAGCCATAACTGTACATTTTTGGGTGGACGGTATGGTATATGAATAAAACTGTTAAAAGAAAAGATATGTAAGATATATATCCCTTAAGCAAATAACTCCTCATCTATGGCAATTCTAATTCTACTCATGGGCAGTTAAACCAAATGCATACAAAGCAGATACAATTGTACCCAATTTCTAACAACTGAATACAAAATCAATAACTTTGATTTTAACAAATAAAGCTTTAAACAATGAATGTTTAAAAAGAAATCTTCAAACCAAGAGTCATTCATGATCCTCCCCTCCCTTCTTCTCTCTTTCCATATCTAATATGTCAGCAAGTCCCACTGGTTCTACCTTCAAAATACATCCAGAAACTGACCACCTCTCACCATCTCCATGCCACTAAGCTTCCTAGTGTGAGCCTGAATTACTGCAATAATCCCCAAAGTGATTGCCTCCTTCTACCTGTTACCTGATACCTCCCACCCCACAATCAATTCTCCACAAATAACTAAAATAATCCTTTTAAAATGTTGGACTCACAACACTCCTCTGCTTAAAACCCTCCAGTGGTTTCCCATTTCGAATAAGAGTAAAAGTGAAAGTCTTAACAAAACGTTACAGATGTTTTTTCACAACGGGTTTGCTGCCAGAACACAGGTGGCATGAAAACCATCACCATATCTTAAGCCAAAATGCAAAAAGAAAAGACTCATGTCTTTGGACACATAGATTTGGGCAAGTCCGCCATGACTGGCCATCGCATCTATAAATGTGGTAGAATTGAGAAAAGAACCATTGAAAATTTTGAGAAGGAGGCTGCTGAGATGGGAAAGGGGTTCTTCAAGTATGCCTGGGTCTTGGATAAACTACAAGCTGAATGTGAGCATGGTATCACCACTGATATTTCCCTGTGGAAATTTGAGACCAGCAAGTATTAGGTGACCATCGTTGATGCCCCAGGATACAGAGACTTTCTTAAAAATATAATTACAGGCACATCTCAGGCTGACTGCGCGTTCCTAATCATTGTTGTTGGTTTGGTGAATTCGAAGCTAGTATATCCAAGAATGGGCAGACCAGAGCATGCCCTTCTGGCTTACACACTGGGTGTGAAACAACTAATAAGTGATGTTAACAAAATGGATTTCACTGAACCACCCTACAGTCAGAAGAGAGATGAAGATATTGTTAAGTAAGTCAGCACCTACTTTAAGAAAATTGGCTACAACCCTGACAGAGAAGCATTTGTGCCAATTCTACCTGGAGTGGTGACAACATGCTAGAGCCGAATGCTAATATGCCTTGGTTCAAGGGATAGAAAGTTACCTTAAGGATGGCAATGCCAGTGGAGTCATGCTGCTTGAAGCTCTGGATTGCATCCTGCTACCTACTCATGCAACTGACAAGCCCTTGTGTATGCCTCTTCAGGATGTCTACAAAATTGATGGCATTGCTACTGTGCCTGTAAGCCAAGTGGAGATTGGTTTCTCAAACTGGGCATAGTGGTCATCTTTGCTCCAGTCAATGCTACAACTGAAGTGAAGTCTGTTGACATGCACCATGAAGCTTTGAGTGAAGCTCTTTCCAGGGACAACATGGGCTTCAATGTCAAGAACGTGTCTGTAAAAGATGTTCATCATGGCAATGTGGCTGGTGAGGGTCAGGACTTTCTCTGTTGTACATATGTATGTTCTCTGATGTGTTTGCCTGGGGAAGCAGCTAGGAATAAAAGACAAAATCTTTCATAAAGAGTGAAAGTCACTATTGTGTTAGGTCTCAAAATAACAACCCAGTAGCTCCTCATTTCCCGTTCTATAGCTAAATACTACTCCAAAAATATTAGTCCTTTTGTAAACTAGGGGAAATGAAAATAAAAATTAAGATTTGTTTTTTTTCCTTTCAAAAAGAAGCAATAGAAGGATAAACAAAGAACAGTTTTAAATGGTTATTTGTGGAGAAAAGAGAAAGCCAGGTAGAAGGGACAGGGATGGAACAGACTTCTCATAACTATCTTGTTTCATAACTTTTTCACAGAAGATGTGTTTAGGATCATTTAAAATACAAAATTATTTCAAAATGAAAAAAAATAAAAATAAAAGACAAATGGAAACAATTGAACCAGACTACACACATCAAGTTGCAAGCACAGCCATACAAATTATTACAAAGCTCTTTTAAAAGACAATATTTTAACACCATATCTTTGGCGTTATCCAAAGATCTATCCAAAGGTCAATAAAGGATCCTTAAAAAATCTTAAACTACAATCAGCAGTCTCATTGTTACTACAAATGATTAGATTAAGCATCACTCATTGCAGAAGACACTCCCCATTAGCAATCAGCTGTGGATGCAGCCAACATGATCATGATTCAAGTGCTTGAAACGTCCTCATAGCAACAGACAGGCCAGCGCTTGCCCAACCAAACAACTGGGTACCACCACCCGGCTAAGTTGACACATGAACCTCACCATGGCAATATATTTGAGATTTGCTTTAGAAAATCCAGTGAAGGGAAGGGGACTGGTTTGAATAAAGCTGAAATAGGACAAATCATGAAATGAGAACTGCTGAAGCTGAGCTATACATGAGAAAGGTCACTTCTTTTCACATAAAGTCTGGCATAGCACTCCACAATGTAAGGGTCCAAGCTCCTTCTGTCTTACTGCTTCACTGTCCCTATGGGGTTCTTTTGGTTTGCATGGTCCCAGATGGCTCAACCATACCACATTTCAACCAGCAGGGAAGAGAAAAAGAGGAAGGTGGTCATGCCTCACCCTTTAAGAATGTAACTCAGAAGTTAAAAGCATCACTTCCATTCACATCTCATTACCCAGGATTTGATCATATGGGTAATCTAGCTAAGAGAAAGTTGGCAAATGTATTGTCTTTCTGAGTAACTATGTGCCTAGCTAAAGACTTCTAATATAAGGAAAAAGACAAGAGCTCTGTAGGGGCAACTAGCAATCTCTTGTCTAGTTTGCCCCTCTAGTCACGCAAATATCCATGTGCACACATTTGCACACATTCATTTCCTACACATTTATTTCCAATCAGGTCAGTAAACATCAAAGACCCCTCCAGCTTCTACATTCAACTCACTCTTCCTGTTTCAGCCAGCCAGCCTCTCCTGAGAGTTCGCTGAGGACCTTCATTGGATCTGCCAGCTTGTGGTCTGCCCTACAGATCTTGAACTCTTACATTCCTACAGTTGCAAGAGACAATTCTATAAATTTCACGTTTACAGGTATCTTCTGCTGATTCTATTTCTCTAGAGAACCCAAGCTAAAAGAACATAAGATTCAGCAAACTGATAAATGAAGGGAAAGAATGAAATATTTATCTTGCATTTCTTTCATAAATGGTACCTTAGAGACACCAAAAAGTTAATAAAGGAAAAGTATTCTTTATAATTTCAACTATTATTGTAGAAGGAATGAGAAAATTAAAAAGTCACCATTCTGCAACTCCTAATGAAATAATGGATCTAAAAAATGATCAATGCAAACAGATATTTATTTGCACACTGATGTTCATATTATTCACAATAGCCAAAAGGTGAAAGCAATCCAAGTGTCCACCGAAGATGAAGGAATAAACAAAATTGTGGTGTATCCATAAAATGGAGTATAATTCAGCCATAAAAAGAATGGAGTCCTGATACATGTTACAATATGGCTGAACCATGAAGACATCATATTGAATGAAATAAGCCAAACACAAAAGGACAAATATTGTATGATTTCATTTATATGAAATACCTAGAATAAGCAAATACTTAAGATAGTGGATTACAGGTTATCAGGGCCAAGAATGTATGGGAATGGGGAGTTATGATTAATAGGTACAGAGATTTTATTAGGGGGATAAAAAAAGTTTTGTTAATGGATGGAGGTGTTGGTAGCACAATATTGCAAATGTACACATGAAAGTGGTTAAAATGGGAAATTTGGTGTTGTATATATGTTACCACAATAAAAACTACTTGAAAAATGATCAATGGTTGCTAAAACCATTAAGTGAAAGGTTTATAAGGAATTTCATAATGGGTCAACCAGACATGTTCAGAAGTACTCAGCATTGCACTCTAGCCATATCAGCCTCTTTCCTTTACGTAAACACATCAGGCATGTTTCTACTTCAAGGGCCCCTAGATTCGTTTTTTCCCTTGCCTGAGCATCACTTACTAGCTTATTCTTCCTCCATTTCTTTTAGGACTTTTTTTTTTGAACAAGTCACCTCATCAAAGAGATCTGTCCTGGTACCCCAGGCAAACCTGCAATATCTGCCTCAGTTTTCCTCATCTAGCAGAGAATATGTAAGGAGAAACAAGATAAATAAATTTTGGAGAAGATACTAATTTAAAACACAAGTGGCATCAATTTTCAGATCCTTAAAGCTATAACATTTTAAAAGATTTTTCTGGTCCCAACTTCAAAGAATTAATGAAGGCATAGCTACCACAGTGGCTGCTTTGTTTTTAGACCATAAATCTACAAAGAAGTGGTGGAAGATTAGCATTAAATGAGTCCCATTAAAAAAACAACTAGCAAAATAAATGGCATTCCCTTTCCTACCATTCATTTAAGGAGTTCTGTTTCCTAAAATTCCAACTAATTTCAGAAAACATTTAAGTACTTTAAATTTATATGTTACCTTTAGATTATTTTAAAACTTTAACTTACGTGTGAGACTAAAGCAAAAAATATTTGGTACCAAATTTATATTGACCAATGGATTTCCAAATACAACTTATATGGACAGTTTAATTGAACACCATAAGCACATGGAACCTTGAATAGGGCATGAGATTTTGTAGATTTGTCCAGAGTGATGACCCGATAAATCCTAGAGTGATTTGAACAGTGAATAAAAAGTATTTGCAAAGTCCCCTTGGGGGAATGGTGAAAAAGGAGGAAAATTCAACTTCCCCATGTGAAGAATTCTTGATACTGTCACAAGCAGTAGGAACAATCAAAGCAACAGGCTGAGCCCTCAACTTTGGGGTTTGTTCATATGTAACTTATCCCCACAAAGGATAGGCTAAGCCTACTTAAAATTAGGCCTGAGAGTCACCCCCCAGAGAACCTCTTTTGTTGCTCATATGTGGACTCTCTCTCTCACCCAAAACAAGCAAACCCATTGCCTTCCCCCTCTCTACGTGGGATATGACTCCCAGGAGTGTAAACCTTCCTGGCAACATGAGACAGAAACCCTAGAATGAGCTGGGACTCAGCATTAAGGGATTGAGAAAACCTTCTTGACCAAAAAGGAAGAAGAAAAAAAAATGAGACAAAATAAAGTATCAATGGCTGAGATATTTCAAACAGAGTTGAGAGGTTATCCTGGAGGTTATTCTTATGCATTATATAGATATCTCCTTTTTACTGGAGAGTTTGGAGGGAAGTGCCTGAAAATGTACAGCTGTGTTCCAGTAGCCATGTTTCTTGAAAATGATAGTATAATGATATAGCTTTCAAAATGTGACTCTGTAATTGTGAAAAGCTTGTGTCTGATGCTCCTTTTACCTATGGTATGGACAGATGAGTAAAACATATGGATTACAAATAAATAAATAATAGGGGGAACAAACGTTAAAATAAATTTAATAGATAGAAATGCTAGTGAGTGGTAAAGGGTATAGAAAAAATAGGGGAAACAGAGGTTAAAATATATTGGGTAGATGGAAATACTAGCAGTCAAGGAGAGGGAGAAAAGGGGTATGGTATGTATGAGTTTTTTACTTTTTCTGAATTGATGCAAATGTTCAAAGAAATTATCATGGTTATGAATATACAACTATGTGATGACATTGTGAGTTACTGCTTATATACCAAGAATGAAATGCTCATATGTTAAGAATGTTCGCGTTTGTATGTTATGTTTAAAAAATATAAAATTAAAAAAAATTTATGTTAACTTTAGATACTATGACCATCAGAAAGGATCAAAAGAACTAACTCTAACATGACTATACTAGTTCTGACACAGTATACATGTTTGAACTTTATTATTTTACTTTAAATAAATAAGCTCCCCCTGGGGTAAGGCCTACTCTATCTTTTAAAAATCCTGTGGCTGTCAAGCTTCAGTGTCTTAAGAGAGATAGCCAGAGGATAGAGAACACAGCAAATATGACTCAGTGATTAAATTTAACAGTTCTCAAAGACCAAAACAAAGATACCAGTTTTGGCAAGAGTTCTCTAGAATTGCCCCAAAACTGACGTATCCACATACCTTTCATCTGAACAATTTATTTTCATTTAGTTTAAGGTTCACAAAGTACTTGTTATATGCCTATCAAACTTTAGGTATAAAAATAAACCAAGAGTACAATGAAAACAATAAGCAAGAGTTCAAGTGTTAGATGATGAAATTTAATGTTAAAATCTGCTTTGTTTGGGGAAGGAGAGAGCCCATACATATTTTTGTGTAGAAATACCCCTAATTCGTCTGGAAACCATACTATAGCAGTTCAACCACTTGTAAGAAGATTACTGATATTTATAAGCAACTTCTGTGTGCCAGGAATTTACTTGCCTTAGCTGACTAACTTCTCAGAACTCCCCTACCAGAAAGATATTAACGAAGCAAAGTAGTTAAATAACTCCTGCAAACCAGAAAGGGGCAGATCCCATATTCAAAATCTCAGTCTTTCTTTTTTTCACTATTATAATCTGCAATAAACTGGAATAAAATTATTAGTCACAAATGTCATATCTGCCCTATATGCATAACATACAAATCAAGACTGCTTATTTAACAAATTTGCCCCATTCTTTCAAATTTGCTTTAGGCAAGAAGTTAAGGGGAGCATGGGATGGGGAGTTCTGGGAAGGTGGCTGAATGGGGTAGATCACGTTCAGCCCTGCTCCAAGGAAAAGTTAGAGAAGGGACTGGAGGGCAACTGAGATAGCGAATTCAGGAGTGCAGCTGACCTGGGAGAGCCTACTGTACCACACAGGATGGCCCTGGTTGCAGAGGCTGAAGAACTGAGAGGCAGAGGACCAGAGACTAATGCAGAAGCGTGGAGCCCACAAGAGTGCATGGACAGGGAGACGGGGACTAGGAAGTAAGCCAAACCGTGTTCCTTGAATGCACTACCCTCACCAGCGCAGCCCTGTGACCCGTGACTTACCCTATGCCCTATGCACCTGAACACCATCACCGGCCCACACTTCCTGCGCTCCAAGCGCCCCTACCCCACCAACCCCCACCATGTGTGCCTACTCCTCACCCCCACCCCAAATGCAGCCCAACCCACCTTTCCTGCACCCCTCCAGAGCACTACCTCCCACTCCTTGATCCCTATAGGCTGTCACCAGAGCATAAACGCTGTGGGTGCATACCTCCATACCCAGGCTACACCCACCACCCACCCACAGTGTCACACAGCCTCACTCGCCCACATCCCCCTGAGATCTGCACATCAGTTTATTACAGCACTCCTAGACCCGCGAATGCGCTCAATCCCCAATCACATCCTTCACCTCTGGGAACATCAATTTATAGCAGTCCTAGAGCCATGCATGCACACAGCCCTCAGTCCACTTTCCAGCTCTGAGAAACCAATGACCTGAGCAGCTGGGTCACATCTGCGCCCAGCCCACAAAGGCATAATGCCAACCCACTGCCATAGCTCTGCGCATGTGCACAAAGGGCCACACGCCCTAGACCAGTGCACACCAGGGTTACAGCCCCAGACCTCTGCACCCACACAGCTACATCATCCGTGGCTGCTGGACACCCATGTCCACAAACACCAGCGTAACATCTACAACGTACACCTATACCTATGCTGCAACACATAACTGCACTGTTGTGCCTCAGCCCCTACCCTGCACCCTGCTACATGACCAGCCTGCAAACCCAAAGCTTTACACTACTAAAGGAAATGAAATCAACTCCCAAAGTAAATCAATCAAGATATTTACATGTGACGAAAGAACAGACCACTAAGCATATCACAGTGCAGACAGATATAGCCCTGCCTAATGACCAAATTAAAACACCAGAGGAGACACAGATGTTGGAACAGCTAATCAAAGATGTTCGCATAACTCTACTTAATAAAATAAATGTGATGGCTAATGACAGAAGGGAGAACAAGAAGAAGACAGTAGAAGCGTATAAAGAGGAATTTGAAAGAATAAATAGCAGATATCACAGAGATTAAAGAATCTGTTGACCCAACAAAAAACATACTTGAGGCACACAACAGCAGATTTGAAGAGGAGGAAGAAAGAATAAACAATATAAAGGACAGGATAACTAATTCAAACACTCAAAACAGCAAATGGCAAAAGAGATGGAAAAAAATGGAATTGAATCTCAGGGAAAGGATAGATAAAACAAAGTGCACAAATATAAGAATCATTGGTATTTCAGGAGAAGAGAGGAGTAAAGGACAAAGAAGAGTAGTTGAGGATATAATGGGGGAAAACTTCCCAACCCTCATAAAGGACATAAATAAACAAGTCAAAGAAGCCCAACGAACTCCAAAAAGAATAAATCCAAATAGGACTTCCCCACGACACATACTAATCAGTCTGCCAAATGTTGAAGAGAAGCAGAAAACTCTGAAAGCTGCAAGAAAGAAACAATCTACTACATACAAGGGAAACCACATAAGACTGAGGTCAGACTACTCAACTGGCACCACAGGGGAGAGAACGTACTGGTATGATATATTTAAGATCCTGAAAGAGAAAGACTTCCAGCCAAGAATTCTGAACCCAGCTAAACTGTCCTTCAAAACTGAGGAAGAGATTAAACTTTTCACAGACGAACAAATCCTGAAAGAATTTGTCAACAAGAAACTGGCTCCACAAGAAATACTAAAGGATGCTCTGTCAGTCAAAACAAAACAAAACAAAAAAAGGACAGAAGAGGGAAGTCTGAAGGAGGGCACAGAACTGAAGAGTACCAGTAAGGAAAACTTAAAGGATAAAAAGTGAAAGAGGGAAAAGAATATATGCTTCTGACAAATAAAAAAGACAAGATGGTGGATTCAAGAAAGGCCTTTTCAGTAATAACTGAATGTTAACAGACTAAACATACCACTTAAAAAAGATACAGATTGGCAGAATGGATTAAGAAATATAATCCAGCTATATGCTACTTTTAAGAGATTCATCTTAGACACAAGGATATAAATAGATTGAAAATCAAAGGATGGAAAAAGATGTTCCAAGCAAGTTATAATCAAAACAAAGTAGGAATAGCTATACTAATATCAACAAAACAAACTTTAAATGTAAAGATGTCATAAGAGACAAAGAAGGACACTATATATTAATTAAAGGGACAATTCACCAAGAAGATAAAACAATCAAAAATGTATATGCTCCCAATCAAGGCGCTCCAAAGGACATGAGACAGACACTGGCAAAACTGGGAGAAGCAACAGATGTTTCAACAATAATAGTAGGAGACTTCAATACACCACTCTTCTCTACAGACAGCTAGGAAACAGAGTAGTTAAACAACTTAATAAATGAATTAGACCTACATATATAGGTCATTCCACCCCAAACACAAGGATACACATTCTTCTCTAGTGATCATGGAACATTCTCCAGGATAGATCATATGCTGGGGCATAAAACAGGTTTTTATAAATTAAAAATATATTCAAAGCACTTTCTCTGATCACAGTGGGTGAAGCTGGATCTCAATAACCACCAAAGAATGAGAACATTCACAAATATGTGGAGATTGAATAACACTCGTAAACAACCAGTGGGTCAAAGAAGAAATTGCTAGGGAAATCAGCAGCTATCTGGAGACAAATGAAAATGAGAATACAACTTATCAGAACTTATGGGATATGGCAAAGGCTGTGCTGAGAAGGAAATTTATTGCCCTATATGCCTATATCAAAAAACAAGAAATGGCAAAAATCTGGTGACATGGGAGAAGACTCTCGGGGATGAATCTGGCCCTGGCACCATGGGATCAACAATTCCATTCTGACCAAAAGGGGGGAAAGAAGTGTTAAGTAATCAAGTATCAGCAGCTGAGAGTTCACATTGAGTCAAGAGGCTACTCTCGATGTTGTTCTTATGCAAGCTTCAGTTAGACATTGCTACATATCATAACCTGTCAAACTCCACCCAAGACCATTCCAGACAATCCTAAAGAACACCTATGTGTAAGATTCCACAAAGGTTCCATGTACTAGTGTAACTTTCCAGAAATCTACAACCTCCAGATGGATCCCTGGACCAGTATAAGTCCTGAAACCTAGAGGGTCCAGCCCTTCCAGAGCATTAGCTAGTTCCATCTCCCTACCCCATATTAATGACAGACCCTCCCAATATGAAAAAGTTAGAATTGTCATAGCACAAACATCCCTAAAGAGAGGGATAGAAAGATCAAAGGTGATGGTGGAATTATACAGAGAAGATAGGATTTAACAAACGAATATGATTGCTGAATCAGTGAATTAGTATTTCGTTTAGTCTGCAGCTAAAAGTAAAAACCTAAAACTGTGGAATTGTAACCCATGTCAAACTCTGAAACATGTTCTACAACTAAATGTGGTGGTGTGCTTTGAAATGTATTGCTTTTTTGAATATATGTTATTTTTCACAAAAAAGAAAGTAAAAAAAGTCGACTGTGGTGATAAAAAAAATAGTTATACCTTCCAGCTGCCTATATTCTGAAGCAGCAAGAAGGAAAAATTGGAGAGGATTGAATGGTAGCCCATGACAAACTCTGGGATCTGTCCTGTAACTACTGGTTGAAGAGTGCGTTGAAAACTATTGTTTTTTAAATTTCTTTGCTTTGTATATATGTTATACTATGGAATAAAAAAGTTAAAAAGAAAAAAGAGGACAAACAGGAAAAGTTCACTGCTATACAATAAGAAACTTCGATTTTAACGGTTGAATCAGAAGAAAACCCTACAGCAGTTGGTTTTAAGGGAAATGAGTAAGGGCACAATTATTGGTATTTATTCATAATGATTAACCTCAATCACCACTAAACAGCTGACTGCTATTCCATATTTTCCAAGAAGTCAGGGGAAAAAATGCTAGGGTTTTAACAGAGTGGGAATGCAGGTAGTTTTGGTCAAAATAGTTGCTGTACTTTTCTGAATGTTTGGGATATTTCTCTCATTCTCTCCTTTCTCTCTCTGTCTCTTTCTGTCTGCCTCTATCTGTCTATACTCATGCACATTAAAGTATTCTATTAATATCAGGGTTAAGTTATAACACCTACTTTTCCTTCTCTGGAAAATCCTTTGTGGGGAGCACCTTAATTCCTGATAGCATCAGTTAACACTGATCTTAATTCTTCACACTCAACAAAATCCAATTTTTTAATTGTTATTAATCAGAAAATATTGTATAGGGATATTTCCTTTCTAAGTTATAAGCTTAATTGATTATTAGATGCAACACTGCCTATCACAAAGCAAATAAAAGTAACATATTTATTCTAAAATAAAAATCAAGGCAATTCCTTAACTATAAGGACCTGTTATGCAGGAAATGGGCCTTGCTGCACTAATGCCCACAATTATTTAAAGAAAATAAAAATTCCTCAGAACAAATTATCCTCATGACAAAAAGCATACCATTTAAACATCAATTTACCATGTACTGTTTGCAAAGACCAGGACTCAACTGACTGATCAATTTAATCTCCCAAAGACCTAAATACAGGCTCTACTCTTCCAAATATTTGTGTGTACTGGGGAATTTCAGCATAAATTAAACTCAAAAACAAAAATCTCCCTCAAAATACTCAAATCACTGCATGATGGTTAAGGATAATAAAGAGACGGGAAGGTGAGGGAAGGGAGGGCATATACCAAGGACATCAATTATAAATAATTCAACCTTATAAAACACCATAGAATTTTAGTATTTCTTTCAAAACAACAAAATGCAAACGCATCGGTATTCAGTATTTCATGTATGCAAACCTAGATTCAAACACAATTAGATGGTCTGCATGGTTTTAAAATCATTGTTTCAGGCATCATCTGTGATGTTTACTTTTGTTTTTTTAATGTCAAGGAAGTACACAGCATATGGAGTATGTACTCTTTCTTAAAACTTTGCTTTTATCATACACACAATCTCTCTCTCTCTCCTTCACTCTTTCTTTGTGTTTGTCTTTCCCTCCCTCCCTTCTTTCCTCTTGCATATACTCACAGAATATGTATAAGTACTGTTGCTTGAAATTTAATTTTGTCTATAAACAGATACTTACATTTTCAGTCATGATGCACTTCTTAGTGAGAAACAATATTACATTTTAATATTGTTATTCTGTTTAGAACATCAAAGTAAGAACTTCCATTCCTTCAGCATTATGAATAAGAAGTATAAAAATCTAAACATCAGATCCAGGGGCCTTATTACTTTCTATGAATTTTAATGTAATACACAACAAAATATTCACTATGGAGAGTAACTTGGTATTAAAGCAAGTTTGCCTTTGTTCCTACTACTCCAGGGAGTTCAGTTATTTAATAGCCTCTTCTTGAGACATACAGGTATGTCACCCCCAGTTCCATCAACCTTCTCAGAAGTGGAAGCAATTTTCATAAAGCTCACTTAAGCTCCCTTATGTTCCAGGGAATAATCCATAACTTGAAAATTAAGTAAACTAAGAATAGTTATACTTTTTTTTCCTGGATTCCTCCTTTATCTATTAGAAGAAAAAAAAAACCTATCTCCATTCTTAAGAAGCTCTAGTAAACTCAGAATTTTTCAGCTATGTATGGGATATAGAGACAACTTTTACCACAATCAAACATTTAAGATAATTTCTCATGGTGGGCGTCGTACGAGGGATAACGAAAGCAGGAATGACCAACACCCTTCCAATTTTCAGCAAATCAAGAAATGGATTAATATCTCGTGAAAAGGCCCTTAATAAATCCATAATCCCAAGCACTCAATATAAGTTATATCTGTTTTCTCCAAGTGACTGCTATGAAATATTGGTCCTCCTGAAATCCTCAAAACTTTTGGTTAATTCAGATAATTTAGATAATTCAAACAAACTCGGAAGCCCTCTTTAACTTATATCTCCTCTGGTGTATATATATAAACAACTTGCTTAATTGTTTATATTTAAATGGCAGGAAGGAGGGCAAGAAATCCAGCTCATAAACTGACCATGTTAGAAAGAACAGATTTTGAGAGTGGAGAAAGGAAAAAATAAAATAAAATAAAAAAGCCTGTGGAATCATTTTATATTTTACAGATGAAACTGAAACAGCTTATGAACAATGACAGAATTGAAGCTTACATTATAAATGGTATTTTCCCCAAGAATTACCCATTCCAAACAAATCTACATTTTAGTTTAATATATACATAACGTATTTAACAGACAGCAAGGCTGAAAAATTTAAATGAATGCATGAATTTTGGGTACAATATATAAGATAAGGGAAATTAAGAATGACCTGTGGTGAGACTAAAGCAAAAAATGTTAATTTGTTATAAAATTTAGATTTTGACTAGAGCATTTCCATATAACTCATGCAGATAGTTTGACTGAATGTCATAAGTACCTGGAATCTCAGGTAGCACATGAGATTTTGTTGGTTTGTCCAGAGTGATGCCCTGATGTATCCCAGAATGATTTGATCAGTGACTGGAAAAGTATTTGCAAGCCCCCTTCGGGGAATGGTGAGAGTGGGGAGAAATTCAACTTTCCCAAGTTGAATTCTTGATATTCTCACAAGCAGTGTGGACAACCAAAGATGTAGGCTGAGCCCCCACTCTTGGGGGTTGTTCACATGAAACTTAACCCCACAAAAGATAGGTCAAGTCTACTTAAAATTTAGGCCTCAGAATCACCCCCAAGAGAGCCTCTTTTGTTGCTCAGATGTGGCCTCTCTCTCCAGACAATATGATGAGCAGTCTCACCACCCTCCCCCTCTCTGCATGGGACATGACTCCCAGGGGTGTGGACCTTCTTGGCAAAGTGGGACAAAGATTCTGGAATGAGCTGAGACTCAGCATCAAAGGACTGAGAAAAACCCTAGAATGAGCTGAGAATTAACATCAAGAGACTGAGAGAAACTTCTCCACCAAAAGGGGGAAGAGTAAAATGAGGCAAAGTGTCAATGGCTGAGAGATTCCAAACAGAGTCGAGAGGTTATCCTGGAGGTTATTCTTACGCATTAAGTAGATATCACCTTGTTGTTCAAGATGTAGTGGAGAGGCTGGAGGGAACTGCCTGAAAATGTAGAGCTGTGTTCCAGTAGCCATGTTTCTTGATGATGATTGAACAATGATATAGCTTTCACAATGAGACTCTGTGAATGTGAAAACCTTATGCCTGATGCTCCTTTTAGCTACTATATCAACAGAAGAGTAGAACATATGGAATAAAAATAAATAATAGGGGGAACAAATGTTAAAATAAATTCAGTTTGAAATAGTGGTAAATGAAAGTGAGGGGTAAGGGGTATGGTACGTATAGTTTTTTTTCTCTATTATCATTTTATTTCTTTTTCTAAATCGATGCAAATGTACTAAGAAATGATGAATATGCAACTATGTGATGATATTAAGAATTACTGATTATATATGTAGAATGGAATGATTTATAAATGTTTTGTTTGTTAATTTCTTTAATCAATAAAAAAAGTTAAAAAAAAAAAAAGAATTTGGTATGGGTTGTAGTTCCACAACTTCAAATTTTTGCTTCTAGCTGTTCCAGGACACTAGAGACCAAAAGAAATCAAAATATAGTGATTCAAAAAAAAGAATGACCTGTGTACCTTTCAGGATGACAAACATAATAAATAACTTGCTTCCTTGGTCCAGCTCTTCAGGGCAGTGTACACAGTGTGGGAAGATATGCATAGCTTTTCTTACACAGATGATTACTTAAATGCACCATTAGCTGATGAACACAAGAAAAATAAAACACAGTACAACACCTTGTTTTCAACCTGGTAGCTTAATAAAAGGACTACTGCTTATCTGAGGATAGATGGTTCACTAAAACAATGTGTTTAAGAGGTATAAAGCTCAAATAGAGTAGTGCAGTAGCATAGTACATAGCATCAGCTACATTTAAACAAAAATCCATTTCATATAGTTTGCGTTGTACCAAGAACAAAAAATTCTTAGAGAAATAATAGCATATCCTAAGAAGGATTAGATGAGGGTAAGGGCAAAAAGCACAATATACTAGTATTAAAATTTTAGCATTTAAAGAGGACAAAAATCACTTTTAACTTCATGGACATTTACCTTACATCAAGCAATTAACTAGTACCCAGCACACATTTAGACAGTATTTAAGAGCGTGTGTGAAAGAGGATTTGATCTACTCACTTTCACAAAAATTATAGTCCCATTTAACCCCCAAGGCACAAGTGAATAAAATAACATTATTATAAATTGCTATTTTGGTGTTGTTCTGGTAGCACAGAAAATTCTGCACTGACAGACTTGTACTAAAGGAACAATTAATAAGAGTTGTGGTTTATTAAGAAATACTGTCGTTTGCTTGGCTTCACAGTAACTTGAGTACTTGGTTACTTCCCAAGTTAAATAACAGCTCCTGTTTCTTACTTCTATATATCATAGATTTTTTTTAAGGCTTTAAAACAAAAATACATAAGTCAACTTAAAATGCAAACTGGTAAAGAGGTTAAGAACATACTGTTTGCTTTCGGCAAAGCACTGATTCAAACTGGGAAAAAAAAAATCAGAAGGAGAAGAGTATCATTGTTTTTCAACCTAGCATTACAAATAACAAAGGATATAAAGAATGCTGCATTTAGGATATTATTGTGTGACTTTCCTCCCATATATATTTGTCTTTGTCTCTCATTCTGTCTGTGAGTGTTTCATTTCTTTCTCCCTCCCTCCCTCCCTCCATGCCCCCTCAGTCTAGGGAACTCTATTTCCCCCTCTCCTTCATGTCTGCTGGTCTCGCTCAATAGCTCACTTCCAAGCACTGAAATTTAAAAAGTATTTTATCAGGTGGTAGCCTGAAGCAAAGTGAATTGCAAAAATAATCATAAAATGATAAAAAGAATCTAAAAGGAGTCATTTTCTGAAAACATGAAAGCAAATTAAAACCACGAATTTTCAACTTCCATTAAGACGCCTAAATCTATATACATATACACAAGATATTAATAAACTTAGACTCAATTTAACAGACTCATTTAAAGGGTTTTGAGTTAAATATATCAGAAAGCCATTAAAAGAGTCAGTTTAATATAGCTATTATGAGCACAGACTTTGGAATTACAGCTTTGTTTGTGTCCTTGCCTGCCATGACAAACTTTATAATTTAGGGGTATGTTACTGTGTTGTCAGCCTATTTCCTCACCTCTACAGTGAAACTAAGAAGGGCTGTTGTAAAGATCACATGAGCTAATGCTTGTTAAACACTTAGCATGGTGTCTGGCACATAGAGAAGGCTCAACATACATTAAACATACTCAGGATACCACCCTATATTTGAAACATCAGATGCAGTGAACATCTATCATACTTTCTGTCTAGCACCCAAACTTTTCCCTTCTGAAATTTGAGAACTTCTCCCATACTATGACTTTAGAAGAGTAAACATTTTCCTACATCTCTTATACATCTAGGCCATGGGCTCTGTCAATCACAAGCTCAGCCTAGACTAGGAATGGGTAACTAGTAAGAGAGACAAGCAGAACCAGAAGGAACCCTCTCTTTCTACCAATGGCAGAACAACTGCAGGAAAATCAAGTCAAGGGCAGAAGAAGCAGCATTTCATCAACCAGAGCTAGCGATGACACTGGAGCAGACTGTGGTGTCTCTCTGTCTCAGCACTGTACTGGTATCCTCCTGGGATTCTTCATACAATGTGATTTTAGGCATTACTGTTGGCTGCTTAGCCCTGAATTTGTTTCTCTAACCCTTAAAACAATTTGATGAGACATTAAGCCTTACCTGATATCCTTTTTTACTTCTTCATTTTGAAAAGCTACTTAATGTTTTCCAAATATTATTCCAAATATGTGTTTCTACAGACAGGGGTCAGTACAGGTCAATAACATTCTATAGAAGAAACCAATTTTTAAATACTGAAAATCCAAAAAGAAGTAAGACCTCACATTTATCTACATGCGGATATGTTCCATGGAAGATTTTTGGCATTTAAACTGCAAAGACAAAACGATAGTGGCTTTCTTTCCCACACAAAATACCGACAATCTTTCCGTACACCCTACTCTTTTTTTTTTTTTTTTTTTTTTTTTTGTATGGGCAGGCACTGGGAACAGCCTACTCCTAATTATTATCTGGGATGCCAAGTACATATCCTACTGATGTTTAGAATTAGGGCTCCACTGGACAAAATAAAGAGGGAGCAGGGCTAAGCACTAGAGCGAATTCAACTTTTTCTTTAGTTTTATAAAGTGGATTTATTAAGTCATGAGTTTACAGTGCCAAGAAAATAAAAACATCCAAACTAAGACATCCAGAAAAGGATACTTTGACTATGAGGGAAACGCTGACGATTATCTGGGTTTCTCTGTCACATGGGAAGGCACATGGCAACATCTGCTGGCCCTTACTCCTATTTCTGCAGCTTTAAGTTTTGATTTTAGTGGCTTTTTCTAAGCACCTTTGGGTCCACACTCAGGTTCTTCAGGGAAAACTCTGAGTTTCACCTCTTAGCTTAGCATCTCCAAATGCCTTTGTCTTACTTTCATTTCTCTGTTCCTGTGTAGGCACCTTCAACTCCTGTGAGTCCTTAGTAACATCTCTTGGGAAATAAATATCTGTCCCCTCCAAACATATGTGTTGGCTCTACTAAGGAATCCAGTAAAATAATTAAGACCAATCTTGAATGGGAGAGGTCAAAGTTCCATAGAAATAGTCGAGTCAAAAGGACAAACCCACAATTTCATGGCTTACATCTAAATGAAAAAAGTTAAATCAAAAGATCCCACCAGGGTAGGCCATGGTGGCTCAGCAGGCAGAGTACTCTCCTGCCATGCCAGAGACCAGGGTTTGAATCCCGGTGTCTGCCCACACAAAAGAAAAAAAAAAAAGATCCCACCATAGAATAGGTCTACCCCCACGATATCAAATTAGAATTAAAAGGACATGGCTAAGAGGAGACTTCCAGGAAGATGGATGAATAGACTAGCTCAAGCTTAGCCCTGCTCCACAGAAACTTAGAGAAGGGACAGAAGGGAGACTGAGGTGGTAATTTGGGAATGCGACTGACCTGGGAGAGCCTTCTGCAGCACATGCAGCAGCCCTGGTTGCAGAGGCCGAACAACTGAGAGGCAGAAAGCTGGAGCCTGGCATGGAGGCGGGGAATCCGTGCGAGTAGACGGATGGGAGTCCAGGACTAGGAAGTAAGCCAGGCTTGTTCCTTGAGCACCCTCACCAGCACAACCCTGTGACCAGTGACTCACCCCATACCCCAGGCACACAAACCCCATTATCCATTCCTATTCCCCACACTCCAGGTGCATCCGTCCCACTAGCCCTCAGTGCACATACCTTTCCCACACCCCTAACACAAATGCAGTCCAACCCACCTCTTCTGCACCCCTCCCGAGCACCATCTCCTACTCCCTGGTCCCCACAGGCTATTGCCAGTGCATAAAGACTGTGGGCACTAACCTCCAAACCTAGGTTACCCCTGCCTCACCCCTGCCCATTGTGGCACAAGCCTTACTCCAACCTGCCTGAGCTCTGCGCATCCATTTATGGCACTCCCAGAACCATGCATGCACAAGGGCCTCCCATCACATCATTCAGCTCTGGGAACCGCACTTTACAACAGTCCTAGAACAGCACATGTGCACGGCCCTCAGCCACATTTCCCAGCTCTGAGAAAATGCTGACCTCCACAGCTGGATCACATCTGCCCCCAATCCAAAAAGGCATAACAAGCTGCTGCCACATCTCCACACCTGAACACAAAGGGTCCCAGGTCTTAAACCAGCACATACTAAAGTTACACCCCCCCAGACCAGTGCACTTGCACAGCTACATTCTCCCTGGCCGCTGGGTGCCCACATTCACAAGCATCAGTGTAACATCCCGAACCTGCATCTATACCTAAAACAAATCACCACATTGAGTGCCCAACCCGTGCCCTGCTCATCCCACAAACACAAGGCCTTAGACTACTGAAAGAAATCAACTCCCAAAGTAAATCAATGAAGATATTTACATGCCATGAAGACAGCAGAAGTTCATTAAGCATATCATAATGCAGATGGATATAGCCCTGCCTAATGACCAAATTAGAACACCGGAGGAGACAGAGACGTCAGAACAAATAATCAAACATGTTCATACAATTCTACTTAATAAAATAAGTGGAACAGCAAATGACATAAAGGAGATTAAGAAGACAACAGAAGAGCATAAAGAGGAATTTGAAAGGATAAATAGAAAAATAGTAGATATCACAGAGATTAAAGACATTGTTCACCAAATAAAAAACATCCTAGAGGCACACTACTCCAGACTTGAAGAGATAGAAGAAAGAATAAAGGATATACAGGACAGAATAATTGACTTGGAAGACTCAAAACAGCAAATGGCAAAAAGATGGAAGAAATTGAATGGGAACTCAAGGAAATGATAGACAAAACAAAGTGCGTAAATATAAGAATCAATGGCGTCCCAGAAGGAGAAGAGAGGAGTAAAAGGCTAGGAAGAGTAGTTGAGGATATAATGAGGGAAAATTTCCCAATCCTCATAAAGGAATTAAATATACAAGTTAAAGAAGCCCAGCAAACTCCAAAAAGAATAAATCTAAATAGGCCCCAGGGATGACTTCCAGGGATGAATCCAGACCTGGTACCGTGGGATCAACAATTCCATCCTGACCAAAAGGGGGAAAATAAATGTAATTAATAAAGTATCAGTGGCAGAGAAAGTTCAAATAGAGTCGAGAGGCTTCTCTGGAGGTTGCTTTTAACTCAAGCTTCAGGTAGACCTTGCTACCTACCATAACCTGCCAACCCTCAACCAGGACCATTACAACGAATCCTAAAGAACACCTAGGGCAAAATATAAGATTCCATGAGGGTTCCATGCATGACAATACTAGAGTAACTTCCCAGACATCTACAACCTCTAGATGTGTCCCTGATCCAGATAAGTCTATCTGAAACCTAGCCCGGCCTCTCCAGAACATCAGATATTTCCATCTCCTTACCCATATTAGTGACAGACTCTTTCAATATTAAAAATTTAGACTTGCCATACCCCAAATAACTCTAAAGAAAGGTATGGAAAGATCAAAGGTGATGGTGGAGTTATACATAGTAGACAGGATTTATCAAATGAATATGAATGTTGAATCATTTAATCGTAACTCTCTTAGTCTCCAGTATTTTAGGGCAGCTAGAAGTAAAAACCTAAAATTGTGAAATTGTAACCCATGTCAAAGTCTGAAATATGTTCTACAACTAATTGTGGGGCTGTGCTTGGAAATTTATAGCTTTTTTGTATATATGCTATTTTTCAAAAAAAAAGAAGGAAAAAAAGTCAATTGTGATGATAAAAACATATTTAAGCCCTCTAGCCTCCTATATTCTGGAGCAGCTAGAAGGAAAAATGAGAGGATTGTATGGTAGCCCATGACAAACTCTGAGATCTGTCCTATAACCATTTGTTGAAGAGTGCTTTGAAAAGTAGTGCTTTTTTATTTCTTTGCTTTGTATAAATATACTATACAACAAAAAAAGTTAAAAAAAAAAAAAAAAGGACATGGTTGAGTGAATTCAACTTTAGAAGAACAAACCGGATTTGAACACAACCAAACCCAAAGTCCAGTCAGAGGCCCATCAGAGATTAATACAAGTTTTAGTATATTTATGTTTGTGCCACTTAACATTATTAAAAGCTAATCAATCTGAATTAAAGTTAAGCATACTTCTATGAACAGTTTCAAGCTTACTGAATCCCATTTTTATGAAGATTCCATTTTTTAGCTCAATTCAAAATGGGTGAAGGGATACTTCTGAGTTCTCAAAAAGAGTCATCGTATATTTTCTGTCCAACCCTTTCTTTACTCTGCCCTTTCACCCTGAGGCAAGTCTGTTTTACCAGAGGTAGGCTTTCTGTTTTTGTCTCATGGGAAATAGTTCTGAATGACTGCAGAGAAAGGTCATTCTGTGAGACGCATTTTGCTTTAAGCCTAAGGGACACCCTGACCCCATTTTCCCCCCAAAAGATGCTCAAAGATTTCTATACTATCTCTTCCACCCCTGCAAAATATCTCCAATCTAAAAGCTCACAACAACCAGCACAAGGCACTGATATGTTATACTTGAGAAGAAGGAAAAGGAGATACACATATTTACTTTTAATAAAATGCCCATGCACAATTAAACTTGATTCCGATATCCTTTTAAAATACATGATATGGGCATGCATGAATCCACACCCACCCAGCGCACGTACACACCCGTGACCCACCAACTCTGCACCCTGCCTACTCTGCACCCTGCAACCCTCACACGTACTCACGTGTATACCTACAACGCCTCCAACCTGTGCCACATCGCCCCACAACATGCACTCACATTCACCCACGCCCCACCCAACACCCCACTGCATGCACCAATGCTCAGGACACACCCCACCTACACTGTTATTCCACTACCAATCCCTGAACCTCACCTGTGACCCACACACATGCACACCAGTGTCCCACAATCCCTGCGCCCCAAACCCAACACACCACCCCCACGTACCCACACCTTGCCCCCCACAAACCCACCTCCTGCACACCCACACAACACCCTTCATCTGCCCCGATGTGCCCTGCCTCTGAGTCTCCCAGTTTGTGCACCCACACACCCCACCCTCACAGCCTCAGGCCATGCCCCACAAGCCTGCAACCCACACACCAACTTCCCAGGCAACACCCTAACACCCAAACCCCATGCCTAGCCTTGCACCGCTCTTGGTCACACCACTGGGACCCACCCCACACCCATTCCATAAATACAAATCTTTAGACTGCTGCATAAAATCAAATTCCAAAGTAACACTATGAAGATAATTAAATGCTTCGAAGGCAACAGAAAATCACAAAGCATGTGATTAGTGCAGTCTAATGTCCAATTAAAACAAAGAGGAGACCAGGCTCTGGAACAATTAATCAAAGATGTTCATATAACTCTACTACATAAATTCAACGAGTCAGCTAAAGACATAAAGGAGATCAAGAAGACACTAGAAGCATAAAGAAGAATGTGAAAGAATACATAGAAAAATACTAGATCTCACAGAGATGAAAGATATTGTAGACCAAATAAAAAATATACTAGAGACACAAAACAGCATATTTGAAGAGGCAGAAGAAAGAATATGCCAAGTACAGGGTAGGACAATTGATTACAAACACAAAAGAACAAATGGCAAAAATGATGGAAAATTCTGAATTTAGATCTCAGAGAAATGACGGACAACATGAAGTACACAAATATAAGAATCACTGGTATCCCAGAAGGAGAAGAAATGAGTAAAGAGCTAGGAAGATTAGTTGAGGGGATAATGGGGAAAAACTTCCCAGCCCTTATAAAAGACATAAATATGCTTATTAAAAAAGCCAATGAACTCCAAACAGAATAAATCCAAACAGGCCGACTTAAAGGCACATACTAATCAATCTGTCAAATGTTGAACAAAATCAGAAAGTCCTGAAAGCAGCAAGAAAAAAGTATCACATACAAGAAAAACCACATTAAGAGTGAATTTGGGCTACTCAAAGGCACCATGGAGGCAAAAAGGCAGTGGTATGATATATTTAAGATGCTGCAAGAGAAAAGACTTCTAGCTAAGAATTCTGTACCCAGCCAAATTGTCCTTTAAAATTGTGGGAGAATAGATGTGTCCCTAGACCAGAAAAGTACTGAAATCTATAGGGCCCAGCTAGTTCCATCTCCCTACCCCATACTATTGATAGCCCCTTCCAACATGAAAAAGTTAGAATGGCCATAACCCAAATACCCCTGAAGAGTGGGATAGAAAAATCAAAGAAGACAGTGGAGTTATACAGAGAAGGTAGGGTTTAATAAACGAATATAATTGCTGAATTATTAAATTGATATTTCTTTTAGTCTCCAGTATCTTAGAGCAGCTAGAAGTAAAAACCTAAAATTGTGGAATTGCAACCCACACCAAACTCTGAAATACATTCTACAACTAAATTGTTGCGGTGTGCTTTGAAATTTATTGCTTTTTTGCATGTATGTTATTTTTCACAAAAAAGAATAAAAAGCCAATTGTGATAATAAAAAAATATTTATTTGTTCTAGCATCCTATGTTCTGGAGCAGCTAGAAGGAAAAATCTGAGATGATGGTATGTTAGCCCAATGACAAACTCTGGGATCTGTTCTGTAACTATTTGTTGAAGAGTGATTTGAAAAGTATTGCTTTTTTCTTTGATTTGTATATGTGTTATATTATACAATAAATGAATGTTCCTATTTCTCCATATACTCTCCAACACTAGTAATTTTCTGTTTTCTAATATCAGTCATTCAAGTAGGTGTGAAATGATATATCATTGTGCTTTTAATTTGTATTTCCCTAAAAGCTAATGACACTGAGCATCTTTTCATGTGCTTTTTAGCCATTTGTATATCCTCTTTGGAGAAAAGTCTGCTCAAGTCTTTTGCCCATTTTTTAATTGGACTGTTTGTCTTTTAATGAGTTGTAGGATTTCTTTATATATTCCAGATATTAAACCCTTATCAGATATGTGGTTTCCAAATATTTTCTCCCACTGAGTAGGTGGTCTTTTCACTTTCATGATGAAGTCTTTTGATGTACAAAGGTTTTTAACTTTTGTAAGGTTCCATCTATCTATTTTTTCTTTTACTGCTTATGCTTTGGGTATAAAGTCAAAGAAACCATTGCCTAACACAAGATCCCAAAAAATGCTTGCCAACATTTTCTTCTAGGTGTTTTATAATCCTGGCTCTTATATTCAGGTCTTTGATCCATTTTTTAGTTGATTTCTGAGTATTGTGTGATGGAGGTCCTTTTTCATTCTTTTGCACATGGATATCCAGTTTTCCTAGCACATTTGTTGAGACTGTTCTTTCCCAGTTGAGTAGACTCGGCAGTCTTATCAAAATCAATTGGCCACAGGTGTGATAGTCTATCTGCACTCTCAATTCAAATGGCATTATCCTTGTGCCAGTACCATCCTGTGTTCACCACTGTGGTTTTGTAATAAGTTTTAAGATTGGGAGATGTGAGACCTCCAACTTTTGTTCTATTTCTAGAAGGTTTTAGCTATTCGAGGTCCTTAACCCTTCCAAATAAATTTCATAATTGACTATTTCTGCAAAGTAAGCTGTTGGAATTTTGAATGGAATTGCACTAAATATGTAAATCACTTGGGATAGAACTGATATCTTAATGATATTTAGTCTTGCAATCCATGAACACAGAATATCCTCCCATTTATTTAGGTCTTCTTTGATTTCTTTAAGCAGTTACTTGTAATTTTCTGTGTACCAGCCCTTTACATCCTTGGTTAATTTATTCTTAGATATTTGATTCTTTTTCTTGACTTCCTCCTCACATTGTTCATTATTTGTGTATAGAAACACTACTGATTTTATGTGTTGACTTTTTGAATCCTGCCATTTGCTGGATTTATTAGCTCTAGTAGCTTTGTTGCAGATTTTTTAGGACTTTCTATATACAGGATCATGTCATCTGCAAGTAAGGTTTTACCTCTTCCTTTCTAATATGGATGCCTTTTATATCTCTTTCTTGCCTAACTGCTCTGGCTAGTACTTCCAGAACAATGGTGAATATAATAGTGGTGACAGTGGGCATCCTTGTCTTGTTCCAGAAATTAGAGGGAAAGCTTTCAGCCTTTCACCATTGAGTATGATGTTAGCTGTGAGTTTTTCGTCTATGACCTTTGTCAGGTTGAGTAGTCTTCTATACTTATTTTTCTAAGTGTTTTATCAAGAAAGGATACCTTGTCAAATGTCTTTTCTGAGTCAATTGAGAAAATCATGCATTTTTTCACCTTCATTTTGTTAATATGGCATATTATATTCATTGATTTTCCCATGTTGGACCACCCAATCCACCTGATAGAAAACCCACTTGGTCGTGGTATGTAATTCTTTTGAAATGCTGTTGAATTCTATTTTTAAGGATTTTGTTGAGAATTTTTACATCTAAATTCTGAAGGGAACTTGGTCTTTGGTCTGTAATTTTCTTTTCTTGTGTTATCCTTACCTGGCTTCAGTATCAAGGTGATGTTAGCCTCACAGATTTAAGTAGTGTCTCCTCTTCTTTGATTTTTTGAAAGACTGTAAGCAGGACTGGTAGAATTCACCTGTGAAGCCAACTGGTCCTGGGCTTTTGTTTTGGGGGCAGTTTTGATGACTGATTAAATCTTACTTGTAATTGATCTACTGAAGTCTTCTCTTTCTTCTAGAGTAAATGTAGCTTATTCATGTGTTCCTAGAGATTTGTCCATTTCATCTAGGTTAATTTGTTGGCATACCATTGCTCACAGTGTCCTTTGATGATTCTTTTTATTTCTGTGGGGTCAGTAGTAATGTCAGCCCCATCCCCACCCCAATTTCTGATTTTATTTATTTGTGTCTTCCCTCTTTTTGTCAGTCTAAGGGTTTGTCAATTTTATCTTTTCAAAAAAACTAACATTTAGTTTTGTTAATTTTCTCTACTGTTTATTATTCTCAATTGCATTTACTTCTGCTCTAATTTTTGTTTATGTCTTTCCTTCTGCTTGCTTTGGGATTAGTTTGCTGTTCTTTTTCTAGTTTCTCCAGGTATGCATTTAGGTCTTTGATTTTAGCTCTTTTTTTTTTAATGTTAAATGTTTAGGACTATAAATTTCCTCTCAGCACTGCTTTCGCTGCATCCCATATATTTTGACATGTTGTGTTCTTGTTTTCATTTGTTTCAAGCTATAACGTGATTTCCCTTATTTTCGTCTTTGACCCACTGACTATTTAACAGAATGTTGTTTAACTTCCATATATTTCTGAATTTTCTAGTTCTTTGCCTGTTACTGATTTCCATCTTCATTCCATTATGGTCAGAGAAGATGCTTTGTATAATTCTATTCTTTTTAACATTTATTGAAACGTTTTTTGACCCAGCATGTGACCTATCCTGGAGAACAGCCCATATGTACTTGAGAAGAATGTTCACCCTGCTGTTCTGGGGTGCAATGTTCTGTATATGTCTGTTAAGTCTAGTTCGTTAACTACATTACTCAAATTCTCTGTTTCTTTATTGAGCTTTAGCCTAGATGTTCTATTGATGAGATTGGTGTATTGAAGTCTCCAATAATTACTCTAGAGGTGTCTATGTCTCCCTAAAGTTTTGCCAGTGTTTGCCTCATGTATTTTGGGGGCACTATGGTTAGGTACATAAGTATTTATGATTGTTATCTCTTCCTCGTGGATTACCCTTTTTATTAATATTAGTGTCCTTCTTTGTCTCTTTTAACAGTTTTTGACTTAAAGTCTATTTCTGTCTGTGTTATTATAGCTACCCCAGTTCCTTTTTTTGATTACTATTTGCACGGAATATCTTTTCCATCCTTTACCTTCAATCTATTTGTGCCTTTGGGTCTAAAGAGTATCCTGTAAACAAAATATAGTTAGATCATACTTTATCCATTCTCCCAACCCGTGTCTTTTGATTGGGGAGTTTAATCTATTAATATTCAGTGGCATTACTGTAAAGGCAATGTTTCAGCCATTTTGTCCTTTGGTTATAATGTCATATATATATATGTGATATATGTGATATATATATATATATATATTATATGCCTTTTCCTTGTTCAATTGTATTTTGATTCTTACATGAATTAAAGAATAGAGTTGTATAATGAGGTACAGTACTACTGGGTTTTGCATCTACCCATTTAATTACTATGCCGGTCTGAATCTGTGGTGGCCCCCAGAAAAGCCATGCCCTTTGATCCTCATTCAATATTGCTGGGTGGGAGCATTTTGATTGTTTCCATGAAGATGTGACCCACCCAATTGTGGGTGGTAACTTTTGATTAGATGATTTCCATGGAGGTGTGTCTCCACCCATTGAAGGTGGAGTTGCTTACTGGACTCCTTTAAAGGAGGAAACATTTTTGGAGAGAGTTCCTTTTGGGAGAGCCACGTGAAAGCCAGCAGACGCCGCCTTGTTCAGCATGTGCCCTTCCAGCTGAGAGAGAAACACTGAACGTCATCGGCCTTCTTGAACCAATGTATCTTTCTCCAGATGTCTTTGACTGGACATTTCTATAGACTTGTTGTAATTGGGACATTTTCTCAGCCTTGGAACTGCAAACTAGCAACTCATTAAATTCCCCTTGTTAAAAGCCGTTCCACTTCTGGTATACTGCATTCCGGCAGCTAGCAAACTAGAACAATTACCCTTACTAATGATCTTCATTTCCTCATACTTCAAGCCACTCTCTCCTGTCTTTTTCTTTCCACTTACAGAACTCGCCCTTTAGTGATTTTTGTAGGGCAGGTCTCTTGTTAATGGACTCCCTCAGCTTCTATTTAACTGTGAATATTTTAAACTCTCTATCATTTTTGAAGGACAGTTTTGCCAAATAAAGAATTTGTCCAGAGCATGCTGTCAAATCTTGACCTGATGATGCAGTTAATTATGGCCAATCCACAAACTCAGCAGTTGATTCAGAGAAATCCAGGAATTAGTCGTATGCTAATTATTTCAGATACAATAAGACAAATACTGGAACTTGCAAGGAATCCAGCAATGATGCAGGAAATGATGAGAAACAGGACCAAGTGTTGAGTAACCTGAAAAGCATTCCAGGGGGATATAATGCTTTATGACACATGTACACTGATATTCAAGAGTCAAATGCTGAGTTCTGCACAAGAGCAGTTTGGTGGTAATCCATTTGCTTCCTTAGTGAGCAATACATCTTCAGGTGAAGGCAGTCAACCTTCTTGTAACAGAAAATAGAGACCTGTTACCCAATACATGGACTCCAATAGCTCCCCAGTGTTTATCAGCTTCCAGTGGCACCAGCAGCACTGTGGGTGGCACTGGTGGGCAGACTACTACTGTGACAAATTTGGGGAATGGAGTTGGAACCAGTAAGCTCAACACACCAGGAATGCAGAGTTTGTTGTCACAAACAACTGAAAATCCACAACTTATGCAGAACATGTTATCTGCCCCATACATGAGAAGCATGATGCAGTCACTAAGCCAGAACCCTGACCTTGCAGCACAGATGATGCTGAATAATCCCTTATTTGCTGGAAATCATCAGCTTCAAGAACAAATAAGTGAGGCATGCAACTAGGTGAATGAACCTCAGTATGTTGAATGAAATGTCAGAAACAAAAATACAAATATTATCATGTCTCAGTCATACGAACTAACTATAATATAAAAACTCAGAACTAAAGTCAAAAGCATGGGTTATCAGGTTGAGGCCTATTGTACAGGGTCCAAGATTGTAAGCTCTTACAGCAGTCACATACATTCAGGAGTTGTAATGGTTATTTCTAAATTCTGAGGTACTGAGCTATTTGTTTATAACCTGGTCATTCCCAGAAACTTTTGGTATTTATGTGACACTTGAGATTCAGAATTAGAGTGAAAGTCAGCACTACCCCCACACAGAAACTGTTTAAGAAGTTCAAAGAGTGATCACACTCCAATTAAAGATATGAATGAAGCTGACCTGGATAGGACTGGGCTAGATCAGATACAGAGTAAAGGATGGTATCATCAAAATTTTAAAACTTCAATTTCCGTGTAAGACCAAAGGGAAAGATGTTTATTTGCTGCAAAATTTATACTCTGGGTATGCATTTCCTAAGTTAACTTTTATGTTCAGTTTAGGTGAACACCAAAAGTACATGGAATCTTGAATAGGGCAAGAGACTTTGTTGGTTTGCCCAGGTTAGGATGATGTCCCGATATATCCCAGAGTAATCTGGGCAGTGAAGAAAGAATTATTTGCAATTCCCCTCAGAGTACTGAGGAGAAAGGAGGAAATATTCAACTTCCCCATTTGGAGAAATTCTGATATTCTTGCAAGCAGCAGAGACAACTAAATCAATAGACCAAACCTTCGATCTTGGGATTCACCCCTGTGAAACTAATTTCTACAAAGAAGAGGCTAAGCCTACTTAAAATTAGGCCTGAGAGTAACCCCCCAGAGTACTTTTGTTCCTCAGATGTGGCCTCTCTAAGCCAAAGGAGCAAATGAACTCACTGCCCTTCCCTACTTCATGGGACATGACTCCCAGGAGTGTAAATCTCCCTGGCAATGGGACAAAAATCTCAGGATGAGCCAGGACCTGGCATCAAGGGATTGAGAAAGCCCTTTTGACCAAAAGGGGGAAGAGAGAAATGAGATAAAGTTTCAGTGGCTGAGAGATTTCAAACAGAGTCTAGAGGTTATTCTGGAGGTTATTCTTATGCATTATATAGATATTCCTTTTTAGTTCATGGTGTATTGGGGTGGCTCGGGGGAAATACCTGAAACTGTTGAGCTGTGTTCCAGTAGCCTTGATTCTTGAAGACAACTGTATAATAATATAGCTTTTACAATGTGTGATTGTGAAAACCTGTGTGTGATGCTCCTTTTTTCTAGGGTATGGACATTTAAGTAAAAAATAAGGATAAAAAATATACAATATGGGGGGGACAAAGGTTAAAATAAATTGAGCAGATAGAAATACTAGTGGTCAATGAGAGGGAGGGGTAAGGCATGTGGCATGTATGAGTTTTTTCCTTTTTCTTTCTTTTGCTGGAGAGATGCAAATATTCTAAAAAAAAAATTATCATGGTGATGAATACAGAACTATGTGATGATACGTGAGCCATTAATTGTACACCATGTATAGAATGTTTGTATGGCAAGAATGTTTGTTTGTTTGTCATTTACAATAAAAATATTAAAACAAAATAATATTATGCTTTCTCGTAAGCAGCATATAGTCGGATGATACTTTTTAATCCATTCTGCCAATCTTTGCCTTTTGACTGAAGAGTTTAATCCATTTACATTTAGTTACTCCTGATAATGCAGGACTTTCTGCTGCCATTTTTCTAGTTAGCCGTGTCTTGTCCTGGGCTTGTGCTTATTGGTTGTTTTGGAGTTCCCTTGTTTAGAGGAGTCTGAATGTCCCCTCTATTTCCCAGGAGACAGACCTTCCCCTCCTGAGTGTCTAAAGCAAGCAAATCTTTGACCCAGATTGTCTGCCTCTATGGTTTCTTACACTCTTTTTGTTGTCTCATGCTGCTTTGGCCTAAAGGACAAACTGGGGGAGGGGGGAGACGTGGGGAAACTAGCTGGAAAGGAGATTCCCAAGTCAGTTTTTCCCAGCCAAAACCAGGCCAAGGACCGACAAAGGGGGCCAGACCCAAAGTATCCTGGGGAGAAGGGTGCTTTCACAAAGGGTGCTAGGAGCTTCTTCCATGGCTTTCCAAAGCTGAGCTTTCTTGGCTTGCCCAACAAATGCAACCCTTCAACTAACTGTCCCCAATACTGCACTAAGGAAGTGTAATGTATTAAGTCTTCTCAGCTGCCAACTTTGTCAAGGGGTAGAGATAGAACAATGGCCACCATCAAAGCTGGGCCCCCAGCAATTCAAAGTCACTAATCAAACATCGTAAACAGTGATGGTTTTAGGGAAAAGGATATTTATGTCTCTGTCATCAGTAAGCCAAGGCCAGACCACATGGTAGACTGCCATGAGAGTGGGGGATGGACACCAGTAACCACAGCGAAGTCTCCGCCATTAGTGAGCCAGGACCCCTGGCAGCCTCCTGTGAGAGTAGGGGATGGGCACCCATATCCACACTGCAGAGACAGCAATTTACTGTTCTTTACCATAATTTACCAGCCTCTTCCTTCCTCCCACTCTTCTTTAGATGCTGTACATCTTACTAGCCTCTGGAGTTTCGAAATAGTTGCTCCAGACAGATCCTGCCTATACAGTAATTGTTCCGGCAGAAGGACTGATTTCTAGATCTTCCTACTCTGCCATCTTCCCACAATTCTGCCCCATCCCATAATTTTTTTTTTTTCATGGGCAGGCACCGGGAATCGAACCCGGGTCCTCCTCTGGCATGGCAGGCAAGCATTCTTGCCTGCTGAGCCACCGTGGCCCACCCCATCCCATAATTTTTAAAAGTACTAGCAGAAATGTTTTAAGTAGTATAAAAATAAGAGAAGTAAAATTAATGAAACATTTCTGGACCACGAATGGGCTTGGGATTGGGGTTCTCATTCACCAAAGATGAAACTAACAGAACATAAGGCAAGAAACTCACATTCAGAAACATTTTTGAAATTTGCATTGAACTTAATCATAGAGTAATTGTAAAATGTGAGGTCCCCATCTATTATGCTAAAGCATAAAAGATTATATCACATCTGTCCATACAAACCCAAGGAAGACTTTTCCTCTGCTATAAATACACAAAGGATTTTTGTTGATACTATTTACTATGCCTGCTCTCAGCCTGAGGATGTTTTTGTATCCAATCTCAAATTGGAAATAGGATGCCATCTGTCCTCAAAATGTTGAGTTATTGGCAGAAATATAGCTCCATGTCTAATAGAACTTTTATGCTTCATTATTCTTCTTTAGATGTAACTAAGACCACCTGTACATGTACAAATATAAATCAAAATGTATGGTATACACTGTTCTAATATACCATATCTGATATTTGCCTGGTATGAGAATAAAGACTTTGTACTTATTTATCACCAACTCCCATTGTTAAGCAGATTAATTCGTATTATATATTTTTTATTTTGTTATTTTATTTTAGTGTTCCAAAGTCAGCTACACAACAAATCCTACTTTCCTACCACTATAAAAGCAGAGAAATGTTTCCACAGAAATGTACTCCCAAAACATTAAACCATAGAATGTATACTACAAAAGAAGGCCAATACTTCCTTTGCTTCCATTTCCTCACTGGTAACATTAGGTATGGCATAATATCTAGCAATCTTTTAGGAATGAAACGTAGAAATTCACCCAGAGTTAGCAGATTTCTACCAACAGATACACAATTATCAGTAACTCAGAAGTAAGGAATTGACTACAAATTGACTACAAACAGACATTTGCACACTAATGTTCATAGCAATTGCCAAAAGATGGAAACAACCTAAGTGTCCAACAACAGATGAATGGATAAACAAAGTGAGGTGTATACATATAATGGAATATCATTCAGCCACAGGGAGGAAGGAAGTTCTTATACATGATACAACATGGATGAACTTTGATGACATCATATTGAGCGAAATATAACTCAGATGCAGGAGGGCAGATGTGTGATAATCTGACATAGAGTGAGCAAACTTGTATACTCAGAATCTAGAATATAGGTTGTCAAATGAAAGGGTTAATATAGGGAATGGGATTTAGGCTTAAAATGCTCAGGACTACTGTTTGGAAGATATAAAAAGTTTTGGTGGTGATTGTGGTGATGAACATGATTAACAGCACTAAATATATATCTAAAGGTGGTTAAAAGGGGAAATGTAAAGTTGTATATATGGTAACAGAATAAATATATATTTTAAAAATTCATGGAACTACAGTATACAAACTACGAACCCTAAGTTGAACCATGGACTGCAGTTAACAGTACAATTATTAAAATACGCTTTTATCAATTAAAAAATGTTCCACACCAGCACAAGGTATTAATAATATGATGGTATATGGGAATCCTGTATCTTGTGCATGACTGTTCTCTAAACCCACAACTTCTCTAATAAAGGAAAAAAAAAAGTAAGGAATTGGAACTACTTGACCACTATCTTACTCTAAGGAGGAAGAAATTGTGTGTTTTTAAAGTTATAGAATTTGTATTACACAAAAAAGATTTACTACAATTATAAGAATCTTTGTATCGGAAAAACTGTATTTTCGATGAGCTGCAACTGCTAACATAGTAGACTTGTTATTTTTTTCTGTAATTTATACTTTGCTTAATTTTGTCTTCCTATATAATAAACTCTTTTCAGTCTCCTCGAAAAAAATTGTTTGAATAGTTGATCACCAAAATTGACAGTAAATGGTTTATATATGAAGTTTCTTGTTATAAGGAACTGAAATAACCACATTATTACTTGCACAAGTTGAATCCAGAGAAGTCCATCCTAGCAAATAATCTCCCTTTAACAAATAGACAGGTGTTTCTCCAAGCTTTTATACACACTTACACTAGTGTTACCCATTAAATTATGCTTTTAGTGTGGTAAATTTATCAACAGTAACAGAATGATGTCTTCATGAACAATATGATAAATGAAGCCCCAAAATAAAACAGATTAAGATTGGGGATTTATTTTCAGTTAATCAACCCAATTCATTTTATTGACTGTTTCCACAGAACTAATGACCCACAACATGAAGAGCCAGAGTTCAAGAATCTGAAGAAAAACCTTGAAACGATCAGTAGAGAATATTTTTACAGAGTAAACTCCATTAACATTTACTTTTTTTGTTGTGCTAAACTAAACATTGCTCAAAATAAGTTTAAAATCCCTAACATAATACAAAAGAAATATACCTTCTAGTAGATACTAATTATGGATCAAGCACTTTCAAGAGCAGATAACGTTATTTTTCAGTAGTAGAAAGGAGAATAAGTACTATCTTCACATTTTTTTTCATATTTTAAAGATTTTCTATAAAATTTTTATAATCAGGAAAAAAATTCCAAATTTTTTTCCCTTTTAGACTCATTGTTTCATTCATATTTAGGCATCCTAATCCAGTCTCTCATTAAGTCCTCTTGCCTGACATCTAAACTGACCTTTGTCAAACAATAGCCTTCATTAACCTAATATGATCATATGAGCCATAATATTTCTGAAAGTTACTTTTACTAGATTATTCTTCTCTTCAACAATCTTCAATGTTTCCTTGTCGCCTATAATAGTAAGAGTTAATGACTTCTGTAATCTAGCCCTAACCCTACTAATATAATATTTACATAGTATCTAGAATCAAGTTTTTCAAATAGTGACTCCATCATCTACCAGCTCTGTGACCCTGGTAAGTTAATTAGCCTCCCAGTACTTTGGCTATATATTTGTAAAATGAGGTTGTTATGAGGATAAATGTCCAAGCATTTAATAAAGGCACTGGCACACAGGAGGGGCTCAATAAATAATAATGCCATTATTCTTCATAATCCTACCCACAAGCTCTGCTCAGTGCTAGCTTTCCCACTCTCACAAGCACACTTCACTCTTACGTGACTGGCTCATGGTGTTTCACACACCCAGAATACCTCTGCCAACCCTCCCCTTCTTCAAGACTCGTGTACAGACTAGATAAATAACCCCTACTTCTCTAATCGTCTTCCTCATGACTCTCCCATGGTAGGTGAACTAATACTCAACTTATCTCAAAACCTTACAGAGCTCCGTGTTCTTTGTCCCAACTTTTTCTATCAGACTATAAGCAGTCTGAGAACAGTAACTGTGCCTTATAACCTTTGTTCCCTGACACATTTCATCAATATAAAATAACTGTTTTGCATACATTAGTCTTTCCTCTCCAATGAGATTTCAAACTTCTTGAAATCAGAAGTATCTTATATTTTCTTTGTAATCTCCTAAATATCTAGCATAGTGCTACTGGCAATTTCCAATGGTATAAAAATCAAGAGTAGTAGGTTAAAGGTTCACTAGGCAAAAAATAAATTATGCTGAATACATTCAATGGTACAATTTTGGGGTCACTTATTATTCCCACTAGTTTGAATCAACTGATTCTTTGTTACGAAACGTAACATTTAAATGACCTAAGCTCTACAATATTTAGACAACATTTACTTAGCGATTATAAATGCCATTTTTTATTAGCATTTTTGCTCAAGTATGTATTCTAGGATGACAGAGATACAAGATACCAAAAAGCTCTCACTCATGACTTCTCTTTATCGCCCAAGGAACACCTGAAATTCCAAGAGATTTAGTCTTCACATCATAGTAGATGAAAACCTAGAAGCAGGACACAGGTATGGGAAAACTTTCTCAGATTAGTATAAAGCAGTGGTTCTCAACCACGGGTAATTCTGTCATCTCCTACCCTCTCCTGGTGACATCTGGCAATGTCTGAAGATACTTCTGGTTGTCACACTAGCCTCCCCAAAACAAAGACTTACAGACCCAAAATGTCAACATGCTGAAGTTGAAAAGCACTGGTATAAAGGAAAGAATACAGAGTTAGAATCCTAGATCTACATTAAGAGACCTTGTGCAAATTATACAATCTCTCTGAGCTAATTTCCTCATACATAAGCCAGTTTTCTCATCTATGAAAAATATAATATCTAAATTGCAGAACTGTTAGGAGAATAAATGGAGGCAGAGCACTTACCACAGAGCTGACTCTAAAAATGTTAATTTCTACTCTTCAGACTGAGTAGGAACTTTTCCCCATCAGAGGCAGAGCTCTGGCCCTTCCATAGATAATTTCAAAATATGAATGACACAATTTATTTTCTTTATTTCCTATCATAATCTAAGCAACTTGGAGAGTTCTTACCTTATTGGACTTCCTCATCCTCTAGCATAAAGTAAGCATTTGGTAAATACCTGTTAAATGAACAAAAGAGTAAATAAGCTCTAAGTTTATACCCATTACATCTGCTGAATCCACTGCAATGTGGAGAATTATCATAGAATATAAGAAACATTAATTCTTTCCCTGGAGAAGTTAAAAAATATTAGGAGATACCTAACAACAAAACAAAATATACAGATAAATTTAACATATAGTAAGCACTCAAAAATGCTCATGAATTGATGACTAAAATTTACATAATAAGGTCGCAAATAAATACAATGTGATGCAAATAAACAGGATTAAATAGACTTAATCAAGGAAAGACCTATTTTTAGTTTGCATAACCCTACAGAGTACATGCAGCCAATATTTTCCAAAAGCAACATTAATGGCACACTTAAAGAACAATCATCAGAATGACAAGTGCTATCATTTGTCATTTTAGCAATACTCAGCTATATTTCATAATTCAGATGATGGTAGCATATTTTAACAGCTTCAAAGGCCATTTTAAGTAATTTTTTTAAAACCACATTAGATTCTAATGAAAGCTTACCAAATTCCTGACATCTCAATTATCTTAAATGGTCTGAGAAAGATGAACAAAAGGGATTACGCCCAAACAACTCAATACTTTACTTAAAGGGCTGAGGTCAAGCATACCCAAAGTGTGTTAGAAGCAACTTCTTATATGCGCTATGTAACAATTATTTTTAAACCAACAATTTTAGAAAAACAGAAATTCCTATCTAGAGTTTATATAAATGTAAGATACTGGCTTTGCAAATGGCAGTAGAGTTTTAAGATCCCTTTCTAAAATAATAGCCTCTGTCTGTTTTGCTTGGTATTTTACTGTGTTTTTAATTTCAAAACTAAGCTTGCCAACACTATTCTTCTCAAAATCTCAAGAATTCTATTACTATTTTAAGCTAAATTAAAGGCAAATAGACACATTCAACCCATAGCAGAAACATGCACCAAGTGTTTCTTGATGCTTATTAATAGACTGAGAAATTCAGACACGTCTCAAGAACAACAGCTGTACAGTCTGTTTTGCTCCACCAAACAGAAAAAGAACTACCACTACCACTTCAAATGAGGCCGGCACTATAATACCTTTAAACTAAATGTAGTATAACAAACAGAACATTCTCTTTAAGTCAAAGCTTTTGTGTATGCTTTTACTTCAGGGAAGAATGGTTAGAGTACTCAAAAAACCATATGGAGCCAAGATGTTCTGTCTTATTCCCCAAAACAATCCTTATAATACCCTCAACAGGGTGGGTCACTGTGGCTCAGTAGCAGAGTTCTTGCCTGCCATGCTGGAGACCTGGATTAGAGTCCCGGTGCCTGCCAATGTCAAAAACAAAAAAAAACCCTCAACACTATCCACCCACCTCCCTCCAAAAAATAAAAGGTAAAAAATAAAAAGAACAAATTATAAATACAGAACATATAGATTGTCTTTCCTTGTCCGTACCACTAAGAATGTTCATCTCTACCCCATTTCCCTTTTCTCAAACTCTTCAAACCTTCCTGACAATTACAGCCATTTCCATTCTTCATCCCTTTCCACCATCTCCTTCTAGGCCTAATTCTTATTAATGCACCTGAATTCCAGGTATCAAGATACCCCGGGTGGGACTAGTAAGAGAGGAAAGCCACAATGAAAAAACTCCCCATTTCCCAACTCCCTCCCTTTTCCCAGCTCCCTCCTCTCCCTGGTCCAGAGTAATGGAATGAAAAAAGTACCTTATATTTATTCCATTACCTTTCTCACTTTTACCCCTAATTCATTCACCCAACCCCACTCCAGGCATTCTACTCCTCAAGAATCACCCTATCTAAACCTACTTCCCTGCCTCAGAACTAGAAATCACAACCAAAGTCTAGATTTTGGGGAGACCCAATTCCCTAAAACAGAGCTACAATCGGATTAATGAATTACTGATGGTTAGAATGTATTGCAATAGAATGGGTTTAATAGTTTTTTAATGGCCTGATAAATACCACTTCTATATGACTTACTGTAAAAAATAGGGTTCTAATCCCAAATTCTTATCATTTTAAAAACAATATGTTCACAAGATAAGAGTAAAATTACACTGACTACTTGTAATTAAAATAATACAGTTTTGAAAGTAACCAAGTGAATGCCATTTGCTTATGCAACATGAGTGATCAGTGCTAGTAACCACAGAATGAAGAAAATAAGTCTTCTAGTTATAAACAGCATATAACTAGTGATCACTTTTTTTGCAAAGAGTACATTATAAAACTAACATTAATATTTCAGAAAATTAAAACACCAAGAAGAACAATTTGGTAATATCTATCAAAATTTTAACATACGCATCTATTGACACAGAAATTTCACTTTTAAAACTTTAAACTGTTGATATACTTGTGCGGGTGTTAAATATGTACACAAAAATACTCACAGCAATATCATTATTTATAAAAGCAAAAAAAGTTTATTGGAAACAAACTTAATGTCCACCAAAAAGAGAATTTATAGTATGTTCAATATAATGGAATACCTTGCAGCCATTAAAAACAGATTGATATGATTGTAAATATAAGAATACCTGTTACAAGCGCCAGTGCCTCAGAGGAAGGGATATGGTAAGGCAGGGAAGAAAGAAAAGAAACTTGCTTTTCACAATAAATCCTTCTGTAACTTTCAGATTTTGAACCATGTGTATTATTACCAATTTTTAATAAATGAGTAATTTCTAAAACTGTTAAAGAATTCAGACCATTCTCTCAGATCCTCTTATGCATAAATAGTTCTATTCTCTCTCATTTGCAGGCAATGTTAATTAGGACTGAAAATCTCAGTGGCTAGAAGTTACCAAAAACCAATATACAAGGGTAGGCAGCTTATCTCCTCTTCAGTAAAAAGTACAATTATGACAACTACGCATCAATCAAAACAAACTTGAGGTTAAGAACTTATCTAACCCAAAGCAATGTTTATAATAGAAATAAAATTGGATGCAATATAATTTTAGACTTGATGACCAGTTTAAAGAAAAAAAAAAATCAAGCAAACTCTACAGCCCATGGGTTTGTTGTCATAACAATTATAGTCTTATGTGGTCTAAACTATACATCAGCAAACACAGAAAGATGTTAGCATATCAAAAATTCCATACAATTCTTTGCCAGATTCAGCCAAATACTGAGAGTAATGAAAAAAAAAAATTCCCAAAGAGAACTGTACACTTAAAAGGAGGAGAAAGAGTGACTCAGAATTATTAGGTGGAGTTTACATATCCTGACATTTACAAAGGCAAAAGGGCTTCATCAATTGAAGTTCATCAATGAATGCCATCAATAAATAATTTTCACTTTTATTCTACATAATAGTTCATTAGTAGTATACTATTTACTATGACTCAAGAGCTTCTGAGACACTTGATATACCTAATAAATGGTACTCCTAATAATATTAATTACAACAATATCAAAGTCAATTATACAAAAGAACATTTAATTTCAATTTTAAAGCCAGTGGTTGCCAATCAAAATTCCACGACCATTTGAGGTAGAACTGAGTTCATCAAATTTTTTCCAAGATTTTAAAATAGCCCAATAGCCTCATATACTGTTTTAACTACAGTTTTATACGCTAACTAAAATAATCTAATTTCATTTGGATTGGAATTAAAACTCATCATGGCACACCAATTATCCCATTTAAAGCTCTGGCTGTAGGTACAGTTTTCAAAAATAAAAAGTGAAAGCCCAAAGAATTATTAGGTAATACAAGTATTTATTTGGTGATAAACTTTTTTAGATTCTAGTATCTGAAAATTAATGGAAATAAGAGTAATTCTGTTTGTTTTTTTCCTCTATACCAGACCCTAAATACTGACAAAACTTTTAAGTTCATCAGGAAAAAGGTTTGCATGTGCTGGGTGAGGAGGAAAGACACCTATGCATTACAAAAATACATAAATCATCCTATCCTTTTCTTTAAAATCTAGTGGCTTTACTGATACTTCATGAAATAGTAAGCAATGACATGGTTAAAGATGGCTGGCAAGATTCCAAACTGTTAAGGAAATATAACGGAGTTAGAACAAAGTTTACGTCTGTATTCTCCACTCTTTTTCCTCCTTTAATTTCATGATTGCCTCAGCAGTTACATAACTGCAAGGTTTGAGCCATATTTCTCACATACACACAGCCACTATAAAATAAAATGATTATAAGTTTAACTTCACCAAGGAATGCACCCTCATGTTTTACACAGAGTCGGTGCAAAAGAACTAAAGAGTAAAATGAAACTAGGACCTGAGATGTGGGAAAACTGCAAGAACACTACACAAACTCGACCTGAAGACCACTCAAGAGTTACTGAATGACTGGGTAAATTAGATGATACCTGAAAGTCACCTAGCACCTGCACAGTAGGTAAGAGGACAAAGCTGTATTTGAACCTAAGCAGATTTAGATACAAACACCAGGGTTCCACCACTTATTATCTGCTTGATCTTGGAAATGTTACTTAACTCTCTGAACCCTCAGTTTTCTGATCCATAAAATGGAAACAATAATAGTAATTCAGCAGAAACTCTTAACAGATCTCCACTTTATCAATTTACAGAAATAAAGCCCTCTATCCCTTCAGTATATCACTCTCCAATGCCTACCACAGGCAAACCACCCGCAGCTGGTAGAATCTTTAAAGGGGGCCATTTTTTTTAACATGTCCCACTCTTCTGCTTCCACCAGATAAGCTGGATTCTTAATAAAGAACCAGCTGTTTCTTCCCAAATTAGTTTATAACAACTGTTGTTACTATAATCATGTAATTTAAGATTATGTAAACCCATGAATTATGAGTGTGAAAGGCATTGTTTCTGTGAAAATCATGTTGAATTTTCAAAAAAAGATTCAATTTATTTAAAAAATTATTACGCAATTAGGTATGAGTTAAAAAAAAAAAAAAGCCCTAAAAGAGTAGCAAAGAGGACTGTGGGTAGGAAGCTCCAAGAATCTGTCCCTTTACCTGAACAACTATTTAACAGGTAGGAACTGTCTGAATCAGCTACTTTGAAACACCAAAGTCTAGTAGAACACTGTGCAACTTCAAGGAAAGAGCAAAACACAGAGACTGGTAAGTCACATTAGTAACTTGCACTCTCCAGGGAGCTACTCAGAGCACGAATGAGTTACTCAACCCCGGCTCCTCATGCAGCTTACCGGTGTCAGGGTGGAATATAAAGACATAGTTCCTGTATTAGCTAGGGTTCTCTAGAGAAACTGAATCAGCAGGAAATATCTGTAGATATAAAATTTATAGAAGTGTCTCATGTAACCATGGGAACGTAGAGTCCAAAATCCGTAGGGCTGGCTGTGAAGCAGACAACTCCGATGGAAGGTATGGATAAACTCCACAGGAGAGGCTCATCAGCTGAAGTAGGAAGAGAGCCTGTCTCTTCTGAATCCTCCTTAAAAGGCTTCCAGTGATTAGATTAAGCATCATTCATTGCAGGAGACACTCCCCTTGGCTGATTAAAAATGGAATCAGCTGTGGATGCAGCCAACGTGATCATGATTTAATTCTATGAAATGTCCTCATAGCAACAGACAGGCCAGCACTTGCCCAACCAGACAAATGGGTACCACCACCTGGTGACTTTGACATGAACCTGACCATGACAGTCCACCCCTTGTCAGCTTGGCAGCTATACACATCACCTTAAACCATACCTAATTTCTAAATAGAAAATAATTAACGACATTTTTTCCTCACCTAACAATACTCAACTGTCTTGCATACTACTGGATACACATTAAATCTCCCCAGAAGAGGGTGCAAGTCCTTGGGTAACATTCATTCTCAAAGTTGTTATCTTATAATTTAAATACTATAATATGAACAAAACAGCACTACAGTCCTCATTTCTATAACTATCATGTGGCTGTAGTTCATATATTGATCACTAACTTCTTTCACTACCCACTCCATGTTTCCTTTACCCTCAGCACGCACTTCAGCAGGCCGTGTTTCTTTGCCTGGTGGGATGACCCAAACCTTCATTCCTGAAGTTTCAGAGCCATTGGTAGTCCTACCTGGATTGAGTAGTTGTAGTTTTCCATTGCTTTTAATCACAGGGCATGGTAGTACTAAAAGATGCCCTAGGGGATCTCCTATATTCCAGGAAAACTCTTCTTTACCTCCATTGTGTAGCTGTAGTCCTATTTCCCCGACAGTCACAGCCAATCACACCAGCCAGTAACATAATCCCCTTCTTGGCTTAATGATCCAAGGGCAGGAGTAGCCCAAAGTAACCAGGTGGCAGTCTTAGATTTCAGTTCAATGGAATCATTGTTGCTTCTCCTAGTGGAAGCAGTCCCCTTTTGTAACTAAAACCTGTAGACCAGCAGAGTTCCAGGTCGCAGGGACAGGAAGCAAAAATTTTCCTAGTGGATCACTAGGGGTAATAGTGAGTGGTGCCACTCCCATTTCCACCCTTTGGTTCCTGGACCCATGGATCCTGGCTATGGGAGAAACAGTACTATACAGTGGGTGCTGATTCAGAGTATACACAGCTTCCTGGAGAACAGTTCCCCAAGATTCAGGGGTGTGGAGTCCAAGAACGGATTACTGCTTTCCAATTATCTATTTCAGATCACTGGGATGCCTGGCTCTGAGAGGGGACATTGTTCCAACTCACCTAGGGCAAAAGCAGCAGAGGAGCCTTAAAGACCCATCCTCAAAACTACAGAAAAGAGTTGAAGTGGTAGATTTACAAGAAAAGTACTGAATAAAAAAAAAGCCACACAGCTTCAAAGCGCCCTAAGAGAAGCTCCTGGCACCCTTCCTGGCCACTCCCTCAGGCCCACTCCAGGGCAGTGTAGAGCTAGCAAGTTTCCCTTTATGGATCCCAGCCTCCTTCTAGCAGAGAAAGACTACATGGAAAATCCTCTCCAGTTTGCCCCACCTCCTAGAATTTGCCAACTGACAAAAGCAACTTGAGATAGTGAAAGTCATATAAAGAAAGGGAGACTTCCAGAAAGATGGCAGATTAGGACAGGATGAGTTCACTCCTGCTTTGAGAAATAACGAGAGATGGGAGAGAAAAACAGCAAGGAATCCAGTTCCAGAGTACAAGTGACCAGAAAGGGTCTTCTACACTATGCAGGAAAATTCTGGATGAAAAAGCAGAGAGATTGGGATAGAGAGAACAGGTTGAGTGTTTTCAGTCGTGACCTCACTGGGACAAGCAGTGGTACACAGAAAAGTGCAGGTCCCAAAGGATCAGGGTGCTCTTGCCCTCCAGCCTACCTCAACACCAAGCTTGGGAAATCATCCCTTGCAGCACCGCAGTAGGGAGCTCCCATGGAAAACCCAGAAACCAGCAGACTTACTTTCACTGCACCAGTACACAGTGCCTGCTCTGACCTGAGACAGGCTGCTGTGGGCACCTAGTTTTTTGGCAGAGACTAGGGGATCCAACAGCTGAGAGGAGAGGGAAATGCAGAGCGGAACTAGTTTGACAACTGGCCGAGAAAGGAGACTTACACTGACAACACTCTCCTTTCCCCAAGGAGGTCCAGAGCCCTCAGGCATGCATGGTAAGAGACACAGGGAAGAGGAAGCGTGCTCAGTCACATGGCCTGGGACCAGCCACCAGGCATTTCCAGGTTAGCTGCCGACAGAGACAGCTGAAATACCCTGTCTAACAGCCCAAAGTCATCACACGCGGGAGCCAGGGTCCACCAGACCCAATGGTCCCACAAGCGAAGTCTCTGCCAAGGTGTATACTGCTCACCTTCCAGCCCCAGGGTTGGTGACTTTCAGCATGCACCAAGACCAACAGTCCTGGCTGGAACTGCACAGGTTCTCAATCCAGATCAGTCAACTGCAGTAGGAGAGAAGTGGGCCTGAGGGGGAGAGGGGACTCAAGAACACCATCTTCTGGGAAGAAACGGAAAGTGCAGTCAGGCATACTGCCTAACTTCCTAGCTTTTAACAGATCCTCAAGGAGAGACGCATTTCCTAAATGAGGTCTGGGTCTTGGTTTAGGGGGAATTACTGACAAACCAAGTACAGAAGGGGACCGTCAACACAAACCCAAGCAAACGTAAAACCTTAGGTGAGTCAAGGAGCAACTTTCAAAATAACCTTATCAAGGTAATCAAATGTCTGGAAAGCAACAAAAAAATCAAAACCACATAAAGATGCAAGTGGATAAGGCCCAGACAGAGGAGGAAATTAAAACTCCAGAAGATGGTGCAACGGTGGCTCAGTAGCAGAATTCTCACCCGCCACGTCAGTGACCCGGGTTCAATTCCTGGAACCTGCCCATGCAAAACAAAAAACAAAAACAACAACAAACAAACAAACAAAAAAGCCAGAAGAGACACAAAATCTGGAATGACTAATCAAACAAGTTCATACAACACTCCTAAATAAATTTAATAAGTTAGCTAATGACATAAAGGATATCAAGAAGACACCAGATGAGCATAAAGAAGAATTTGAAAGAATAAATAGAAAGCAGACTCATAGAGATGAAAGTGGGTGTAGAACTAATTAATATACTAGAGATACACAATGGCAGACTTGAAGAGGCAGAAGAAAGAATAAGCGAACTAGAGCACAGGACAACTGAATTCAAGCACACAAAAGAAAAAGTGGCAAGACAGATGTAAAAATTGGAATTGAATCTGTGGGAAATGATGGACAGCACAAAGGGTACAAATATAAGAATCACTGTGAGACTACTCTTATGCAAGCTTCAGCTACATATTACTATTTATCATGGTTTGTCAAACCCCTACCAAAACCATTCCTCCTGCAAACCCTAAAGAACAGCTAGGGCTTTATCTGAAATTCTACAAAAGTTCAATGCATTATGATTACTTTCCAGAAAGTTACAACCTACAGATGGGTTCCAAAACCAGATAAATCCTGAAACCCAGAGGGACAGGCCTCTCCAGAACATCAACTAGTTGCATCCCCTATCCTACATTATTGACAGCCCTTTTAAACATGAAAAAGTTTGAATAGGACTAGCCCAAATACCCCTGAAGATAGGGAAAAACATCAAAGGAGAAGGTGGAGTTACAACAGAGAAGAAAGGATTTAACAAATGAATAACAACTGCTGAATCATTATATTAATATTTCTTTTAGTCTCCAGTGTCTTAGAATACCTAGAAGGAAAAACCTAAGATTGTGGAACTATCATCATAACAAACTCTGAAATCTGTTCTATAATCAATTATTGTGGTCAGCTTTGAAATTTACTGCTTTTTTATATATATGTTATTTTTCACAATTAAAAAAAAAAAATTCATTTGTGTCCCAGGAGAAAAGTAAAGGACTAGGAAATTAGTTGAAGAGTTAATGGTGGAAAACTTCCCAATGCTCATAAAGACATAACCAAGCAAATCAAAGAAGTCCAACAAACCCCAAATGAAATAAATCCAAATAGGCCTACTCCAAGACACATACTAATTAGACCATCAAATGTTGAAGAGAAGCAGAAAGTCCTGAAAGCAGCCAGAGAAAAGCAATTCACAACAGTCAAGGGAAACCACATGACAGTTCTATGAAGGCGAGAACAGTGATATGATATATTTAAGATCCTGAAAGAGAAAGACTTCCAGCCAAAATGTCCTTCAAAACTGAGGGAGAAGGCGGGCAATGGTGGCACAGTGGCAGAGTTCTTGTCTGCCATACTAGAGACCTGGGTTCGATTCCCAGTAGTGCCTGCCTATGTTTTAAAAAAAAAAAAAAAAAAACCTGAGGGAGACCATTTGGAGAATTCTTGATGTTCTTCAAAAGCAGTCTGGGGACAACTGAATCAAAAGGCCGAGCCCTCAACCTTGGGGTTTGTTCATATGAACCTTATTCCCAAAAAGGACAGGCTAAGCCTACTTAAAATTAGGACCAAGAGTCACACCCCCCCTCCCCCCAGAGAATCTCTTTTGTTGCTCAAATGTGGCCTATCTCTCTCTCGGTCAACATAGCAAGCAAACTCACTGCCCTTCCCCTCTCTACATGGAAATGACTCTCAGGGGTGTAAACCTCCCTGGCAACGTGGGACAGAAATCCTAAAACGAGCTGTGACTCAGCATCAAGGGACTGAGAAAGCCTTCTTGACCAAAAGGGGAAAGAGAGAAATGAGACAAAATAAAATGTCAGTGGCTGAGAGATTTCAAACAGAGTTGAGAGTTTATCCTGGAGGTTATTCTTACACATTATATACATATCCCCTTTTTAGTTTATGGTGTATTAGAGAGGCTAGAGGGAAGTGCCTGAAACTGTACAGCTGTCTTCCAGTAGCCATGTTTCTTGAAAATCACTGTATAATGATAGAGCTTTTGCAAAATGACTGTGTGACTGTGAAAACCTTGTGTCTGATGCTCCTTTTATCTACGCTATGGACAGATGAGAAAAACATATGGATTCAAAATAAATAAATAATAGGGGGAACAAATGTTAAAATAAATTAAGTAGACTGAAATACTAGTGATCAATGAAAGGGACTGGTAAGGGGTATAGAAAAAAAATAGGGGGAACAAAGGTTAAAATATATTGGGTAGATGGACATACTAGTGGCCAATGAGAGGGAGGGGTAACGGGTATGGTATGTATGAGTTTTTTCTTTTTCCTTTTTATTTTTCTTTCTGGAGTGATGCAAATGTTCTACATCATCATTGTGATGAATATACAACTATGTGATGACATTATGAGTCACTGATTATGTACCAAGAATGGAATGTTCATATGTTAAGAATGTTCTTGTTTGTATGTTGTCATGTTTTGTCACTAAAAATATAAAAAAATAAAGTGTCAGTGGCTGAGAGATTTCAAACAGAGTTGAGAGGTTATCCTGGAGGCTATTCTTATGCATTATACAGATATCCCCTTTTTAGTTTAAGGTGTATTAGAGAGGCTAGAGGGAAGTGCCTGAAACTGTAGAACTGTGTTCCAGTAGCCATGTTTCTTGAAAAGGATTGTATAATGATATAGCTTTTACAAAATGACTGTGTGATTGTGAAAACTTTGTGTCTGATGCTCCTTTTATCTATGCTATGGACAGATGAGAAAAACATATGGATTCAAAATAAATAATAGGGAGAACAAATGCTAAAATAAATTGAGTAGAGTGAAATACTAGTGATCAATGAAAGGGAGTGATAAGGGGTATAGAAAAAAAATAGGGGGAACAAAGGTTAAAATATATTGGGTAGATGGAAATACTAGTGGTCAAGGAGAGGGAGAGGTAAGGGGTATGGTATGTATGAGTTTTTTCTTTTTCCTTTTTATTTCTTTATCTGGTGTTCTCAAAATGATCGTGGTGATGAGCATACTACTATGTGGTGACATTGTGAGCCATTGACTGTACATCATATATACACTGCTTGTATGTTAAGAACGTTTGTGTTTGTATGTTGTTTTGGTTTGTCAATTAAAAAAAAATGAGGGAGAAAGATTAAAATTTTCAGATAAACAAAGGCTGAGAGAATCTCATTCCAATATAAACTAACACCAATCCTAATCAAGCTCTTCCAAAAAAGTGAGGTAAAAGGAACACTACCTAACTCATTTTATGAAGCTCTAATACCAAAACCAGATAAAGATGCTACAAGAAAGGAAAACTACAAACCAATTTCCCAAATGAACACAGATGCAAAAGTTCTCAACAAAATACTAACAAATCAAATCCAACAACACATTAAAAGCATTATACCACACAACCAAGTGGGGCTTATACCAGGAATGCAAAAATACTTCAAAGGGTAGGAATCAAAGGAAACTTCCTCAATATCATAAAGGATATATATGAAAAACCTATGGCCAGCATCATACTTAATGGTGAGAGATTGAAAGCATTTCCCCTAAGATCAGGAATGAGATAAGAGGATGCCCACTGTCACCACTATATTCAATATCTGATTAGCTAGAGCAATTAGACAGGAGAAAGAAATAAAGGCATCCAAACAGGAGAGGAAGACGTAATTGCAGATAACATGATCCTATACCTGGAAAATCCTGAGAAATCTACGACAAAGCTTCTTGAGCTAATAAACAAATTCAGCAAAGCAGCAGGATACAAGATTAATGTACAAAAATCAGTAATGTTTCTATACATAAGTAATGACCTTACAGAGGACAAAATTAAGGGAAAAAAAATCCATTTAAAATAGAAACTAAAAGAATCAAGTATCTATGAATAAACTTAACCAGAAATGTAAAGGACTTGTACACAGAAAACTACAAAACATTACTAAAATAAATCAAAGAAGATCTAAATAGGTGGAAAGACATTTCATGTTCATGGAAAGGAAAGTTAAATGTAGTTAAAACGTCACTTCTACTCAAATTGATCTATAGATTCAATGCAATAACAATCAAAATTCCAACAACCTACTTCGAAGACTTGAAAAAGGTAGTTATCAAATTTATTTGTAAGGGAAAGAGACCTTGAACAGCTAAAGATATCCTAAAAAAAGAAGAACAAAGTGAGAGAACTAATACTTTAAAGCTTACTATAAAACCATGGTGGTCAAGACAGCATGGTGCTGGCACAGACATAGAAATACTGACCAATGGGATAAAATCTAGAGTGTGGAAAAAGACCACCAAATCTACGGCCAATTCATCTTAACTAGGCCACCAAGTCCACTAAGTTGGGTCAGAATAGCCTTTCAATAAATTGGCATGGGAGAACTGGATATCAATAACCAAAAGAATGAAAGATGACCCCTACCTTACATACCGTATAAAATTTAACTCAAAGTGGATTAAAGACCTAAAGGCAAGAGCCAGTACCATAACACTCCTAGAAGAAAATATAAGGAAACAACTTCAAGACCTAGTATAGGAGGTGGCTTCTTAAACTTTTGACCCAGAGCACAAATAATGAAAGAAGTTATAGATAAATGGGAACTTCTCCAGAGCAAATGATTTTGTGCCTCAAAGGACTTTGTCAAAAAGGTGAAGAGGCAGCCAACTCAATGGGAGAAAATATTTGGAAACTACATATCTGATAAAGATTGACATCCTGTACACATAAAGAAATTATACAACTCAACAACAAAAGAACAAACAAGCTAATTATAAAACAGACAAAATATATGAATAGACATTTCTCCAAGGAACAAATACAAATAGGTAAAATGCAAGTAAAGTGATGATCATCTTCATTAGCTATAAGGAAAATGTAAATCAAATCAACAATGAGAAATCAACTCTCACAGCTATAATGGCTGATATTAAACAAACAGGAAACTACAAATGTTGGAGAGGATGTGGAGAAATTGGAATACTTATTCACTGCTGGTGGAAATGTATAAAAACAGCCACTGTTGAAGACATTTTGGTGCTTCCCCATAAAATCAAATATCAAGTTGTCCTACAACCCAGCAATACCACCACTCAGTATATACCCAGAAGAGCTGAAAGCAGTGATACAGACAGACATTTGTACACCGATATTCAAAGGGGCATTATCCACAATTGCCAAAAGATGGAAACAATTCAAGTGCCCATTAACAGACGAATAGATAAACAAAATGTAGCATATACATATGATGGTATGTTATGCAGCAATAAGACAAAATGAGGTCCTGAAACATATAACAACATGGATGAACCTTGAGGACATAGTGCTGAGCGAAATAAGCCAGACATAAAAAAAAATAGATACTCTATGATTTTGCTAATATGACCGTGGTAAAGGTAAACTCAGAGGCTTATAAATCTAGAGATACACAGAAACTAGAGATAGGTGAACAGTTACCTGATGAGACTTAACTTATATGCATGGGAGTGGATAGCACTAATGGTAATTCATTAGTGGATTTATAAGTATTGAGCAATAGCGCCATACTGAAGGTGAATATTATTGAAGGGGGTTGCAGAGTGATGTATCCCACCGATTAACATTATAAATATAAGTTCTTGTGTGAACTATTTCAAAGGTCTGAATTTTGTACAAAGAGTTTTAGGGGGGAACCACTATTGCATACTATGGACTATGTTTAACAGGAAAACATCAGCATTACCACAGCAACACCAGGGGTAAATAATGGGGAGAACAGAGTTAAAGGGGAGGTTAAGATTTCCTATTTGGTGAGGGGGTCTTTATTTTGGGAACAATGAAATTATCTAAAATTGAGAGTGCTGCTGAAGTATGGACTTTGAACATTTAACATGATGTCTAATGAATGCAGGTGGTTAAAGAACACACTGACTAAGAAGTAGGTTAGTGAATGATCGTGTATATCTATGATCGAATATTGTGCTGCAACAAAAAAGGAACAAAGTTTTGAGGCATGCAACATTGTGAATGAACCTGTGGGACATGTGGTGAGGCAAAATAATCCAGAAAAAAAAAAAGCAACTATTATATGATCTCCTTTAGAAAATGCTTATAAGAAAACAAGGGCCTAGATTTAAGCACTTATAACAGTCACATTTAGTCTGGAGTGGTAACTATTACTTCTGGATCTTGAGAGGCTTATTTATAATCTGGTATTTAGAGATAAGAACGAAGCTAATCAGGTCAAGATTAAGGTAATTCAGAACACAGGGGTGAGGAAGACACTGTCTATATTTTAGAACCTCACCTACTCTTTGAGACCAAAGGAAGAAAGGTTGATTTTGTCCGCAATCTACATATTTTGTAGCACAAAGTCCAACTCAACCTTTCTGGGATAGCTCACTTGAACAACTGAAACACAGAGAGCCCAGACTAAGAACAAGGGTCTTTATTCCTGTATAGTTTAATGTAAGGCCTAGATACATCCTAGACTATATTAAACAGACAATCAAAAAATATTGGCAAAATCCCTTGACAGACGGGAGAAAAAATATGGAACTATTAAATTTTACCACTGGAGAAATCCCTGATACTGCGTCAAACATTAGGGACACCCAAATCAATAGGCCAAGCCCTTGATCTTGAGGCTTGCTCTTGTGAATGTTATGTATGTAGCAGAGAACCTTAGCCTACCTATAGATATCCCTAACAGTTACTTCTGGAGGACCTCTTTTGTTGCTCAGATGTGGCCTCACTCTCTAAGCCCAACTCTGAAAGTGAAACCATGACCCTTCCCCGCGACGAGAGACATGACATCCAGGGATGTACGTCTCCCTGGCAGCGTGGGAGAGGACCCCCAGGAATGAGACAGGCCCTAGCACTGTGGTATCAATAATGCCATCCTGACCAAAAGGGGGAAATGAAGTCTAACAAATAAGGTATCAGTGACTGAGAGTCAAATTGAGTTAGGAAGCTACTCTGGAAGTCACTCTTATGGAAGCTTCAGTTAAACATTGCTACTTATCATAACTTGCCAAATCCCAACCAAAACCATTCCAGCCAATTCTAAAAAACACCTAGGGCAACTTATAAGATTCTACAAAGGTTCCATGCACTAGGATAACTTTCCAGAAACTTACATTTTCCAGATGGGTCCCTGGACAAGGTGAGTAGTGAAACCTAGAGGGGGTCTCTCCAGAACATGAACTACATCCATCTCCCTACCCCATATTACAGACAACCCCTTTCAACATGAAAAAATTAGAATGTCCATGGCCCAAATACCCCTAAGGTGTGTGTGCTGGTTTGAGAAGATGTATGTTCCCTAGAAATGCCATGTTTTAAACTAAATTCCATTTCATAAAGGCATAATAATCCCTATTCAATACTGTACAGCTTGAAATTGTAATCAGATCATCTCCCTGGAGATGTGATTTGATCAAGAGTGGTTGTTAAGCTGGATTATTCCATTTCATAAAGGCATAGTAATCCCTATTCAATACTGTACAGTTTGAAACTGTAATCAGATCATCTCCCTGGAGATGTAATTTAATCAAGAGTGGTTGTTAACCTGGGTTAGGTGATGATATGTCTTCACCCATTTGGGTGGGTCTTGATAAGTTTCTGGAGGCCTATAAAAGAGGAAACATTTTGCAGAATGAGAGATTCAGGGGGAGCAGAGCAGAACGACATAGCCACGAGAGGCAGAGTCCACCAGCCAGCAACCTTTGGAGATGAAGAAGGAAAATGCCTCCTAGGAGGCGTCATGAAACAGGAAGCCAGGAGAAGCTAGCAGATGATGCCATGTTCACCACTGGCCCTTCCAGATGAGAGAGGAACCCTGACCATGTTCACCATGTGCCTTTCCAGATGAGAGAGAAACTGTGACTATGTTCGCCATGTGTCTTTCCACTTGAGAAAGAAACTGTGAACTTCATCAGCCTTCTTGAACCAAGGTATCTTTCCCTGGATGCCTTAGATTGGACATTTCTATAGACTTGTTTTAATTGGGACATTTTCTTTTTTTTTTTTTAATTTTTTAAAATTTTTTATTAATTAAAAAAGAAATTACAAGAAACAAACACTCCCAACACCTACACTCAGCAATTCACAATATCATCACATAGTTGCATAGCCATCATCGTGATCATTTCCCAGAACATTAGCATCAATTCAGAAAAAGAAATAAAAGACAACAGAAAAATATAACAAACAGAAAAAAAAAATTTTTACAGGCCATACCCCTTACTGATCCCTTCCATTGATCACTAGCATTTCAAACTAAATCTATTTTAACATTTGTTCCCCCTATTATCTATTTTTATTCCATGTGTTCCTCTCATCTGTTGACAAGGTAGATAAGAGGAGCATCAGACACAAGGTTTTCACAATCACACAGTCACATTGGGAAAGCCATATCATTATATAATCATCATCAAGAAACATGGCTACTGGAACACAGCTCTACATTTTCAGGCAGTTCCCTCCAGCCTCTCTATTACATCTTGGATAACAAGGTGATATCTACTTAATGCATAAGAATAACCTCCAGGATAACCTCTAGACTCTGTTTGGAATCTCTCAGCCATTGATACTCTGTCTCATTTCACTCTTCCCTCCCTTGGCTGAGAAGGTTTTCTCAATCCCTTGATGCTGGGTCTCAGCTCATTCCAGAGTTTTTCTCAAGCCCTTGATGCTGAATCTCAGCTCATTCTGGGATTTCTGTCCCACGCTGCCAGGAAGACCCACACCCCTAGTAGTTGTGTCCCACGGGGACATCTTCTTAGCCTTAGAATGGTAAACTAGCAACTTACTAAATTGCCCTTTTTAAAAGTCATTCTGTTTCTGGTATATTGCATTCCAGGAGCTAGCAAACTATAACAGAAAGATCAAAGGTGATGGTGGAGTTACACAGTGTACATAGGGTTTAACTAAGGAGTATGACTGCTGAATTATTATATTGATATTTCTTTTAATCTCCAGTATCTTAGAGCAGCTAGAAGTAATAACCTAAAATTGTGGAATTGTAACCCATACCAAATTCTCAAATCTGTTCTACAACAAATTGTTGCACTGTGCTTTGAAATTATTATTTTTTTGTATATTCGTTACTTTTCACGAAAAAGAAAAAAAAAGTTGATTGTGATAAAAAATATTTATTCCTTCTAGCCTACAATGTTCTGGAGCACCTAGAAGGAAAAATTTGAGATGATGGTATGGTAGCCCATGACAAACTCTGGGATCTGTGTTGTAACTACTTGTTGAAGAGTACATTGAAAACTACTGCTTTTTCCTTTCCATGCTTTGTATATATATTATATAACAAAAAAAAAATTTTTTTTTTTAAAAAGGATACTACCTCAACATGATAAAGGCAGCATATATGAAAAACCCACAGCTAACAAAATATTAAATGGTGACTGAAAGATTTTCCTGTAAGATCAGGAACAAGACAAGGACACTCACAATCACCACGGGTAATCAACACTGTACTGGAAGTTCTTGTCAGAGCAATTAGGCAAGAAATAAAAGGCATAACAATTGAAAAGGAAGCAGTAAAACTTTCCCTATTTGTAGATGACATGACTCTTGATACAAAAAAGTACTTTAAAATCCACACCAAAACTACTAAATGAGCTAACAAATGAATTTAGCAAAGTGGTGGGGTGTAAGATCAACACCCCAAAATCAGTAGTGTTTCTACACAAAAGTGATGAAAAGGGGCGTAAAGGACTTATATACAGAAAACTATAAAACACTGCTAAAAGAAATCAAAGCAGACCTAAATAAATGAAAAGACATTCCATGTTCATGGATTGGAAAACTAAATACTGTTAAGACGTTATCTACGCAAAGCAATTTATAGATGAAATGCAATCACACTAAATTCCGACAACCTTCTTTCTGGAAATGGAGAATCCCATCACCAAATTTATACAGAAGAGAAGGAACCCTAAATAGCTAAAGCCATCTTGAAAAAGAAGAATAAAGTTGGAGGCTTCACATCTCCTGATCTTAAAACTATTACAAAGACAAAGTAATGAAAACAGCATGACACTCAGTGGTTATTTTAACTCCACTGCCCACAAACTGTTCCACTTGAGCAGAAGAGTGATGAAACACTGACTTGAGCACAATAGCCCGGGGGGGGGGGGGTGTCACTGCCTGACTGACTCTAGGGCTTGCTGCCAGCAGGAAATAAAGACATCACTCATTATCTTTCCTGACATTCTGTTCCTGACTTCCTGAAACCAACTTTTGAAAGGAACTCACACATGTATGCGAGAACACACTGATGTCACAAGAACAACATTCAGAAATTTTTATCTAGGAAAGAAAAATTTCCATGAAAGCATTATCATCTGCAAAGAGGTTCTCACACTCACATTGAAAACAGCAATGATATGAATGAACCTTGAGGACATCATGTTGAGTGAAATAAGCCAGAAACAAAAGGACAGATATTGTACGGTCTCACTAATATGAACTATAATGAGCAAACTCTGAGAGTTAAAGTCAAAAGCATAGGTTATCAGGAGATAGAAAGAGGGCACAGACTGGGTAATCAATATTTAAGGAGTACAGAATACTCAAGGTTGACCACAAAGGTTCAGAAATAGCACAATCCTTGGTGAGCAATTGACAAAGCTGAGTAAAATGAGTACGGCTGAAAGAGGAAGCTAGAGACCAGAAGGAAAGCTAGAGGATAAAAACTGGGACTGATAACGTAGCAAAATATAGAGTGGACAATGATGGTGGTTAATTGTATAAATGTAAGAAAGTTCATACATGAACCAGAAGAAACGTACATCACTATTACAAGGTTATAATAAGAGAGTGATATATGGGAAAAATTCAATTAATATTAAGTAAGTAACCACTGACCTCACAGAAATAAAGGAAGTAATGACAGGATACTATGAACAACTTCATGCTAATAAACTCAACAATGGAGATGAATTGGACAACTTTTTAGATAGGCATGAACAACCAACTTTGACTCGAGAAGAAATAGATGCTCAACAAACCAATCACAAGTAAAGAAATTGAATCAGTCATTAAGAAGCTCCCTGTATTAGTTAGGGTTCTCTAGAGAAACAGAACCAACAGGGAACACTTGCAAATATAAAATTTATGAAAGTGTCTCACGTGACCGTAGGAACGCAGAGTCCAAAATCCACAGGGCAGTCTGCGAAGCCGATGACTCCAATGGATGGCCTGGACGAACTCCACAGGAGAGGCTCACCAGCCAAAGCAGGAATGGGACCTGTCTCCTCTGAGTCCTCCTTAAAAGGCTTCCCATGATAGGATTTAGCATCACTAATTGCAGAAGACACTCCCCTTTGGCTGATTACAAATGGAATCAGCTGTGGATGTAGCTGACGTGATCATGACCTAATCCTATGAAATGTCCTCATTGCAACAGACAGGCCAGCGCTTGCCCAATCAGATGAACAGGTACCACAACTTGGCCAAGTTGACACCTGTCCCTAACCATGATACTCCCCAAAAAGAAAAGTCCAGAACCAGATGGCTTCACAGGTGAATACTACCAAACATTCAAGAAAGAATTAGTACCAATCCTGCTCAAACTCTTCCAAAAAATTGAAGAGGAGGGAAAGCTACCTAACTTATCCTATGAAGCCAACATTATCCTCATACCAAAGCCAGATAAATATATTACAAAAAAAGAAAACTACATACCAATCTCTCTAAATAATATAGATGCAAAAATTCTCAAAAAAATTCTAGCAAATTGAATCCAGCAGCACATTAAAAGAATTATACACCATGACCAAGTAGGATTTATCCCAGGTATGCAAGGATGATTCAATACAAGAAAATCAATTAACATAATACACCATATCAACAAATCAAAGCAGAAAAACCACATGATCATCTCGATTGATGTAGAAAACGCATTTGACAAAATTCAACATCCTTTCCTGTTGAAAACACTTCAAAGGATAGGAATAGAAGGGAACTTCCTCAAAATGATAAAGGGAATATATGAAAAACCCACAGCTAACATCATCTTCAATGGGGAAACACTGAAAACTTTCCCCCTAAGATCAGGAACAAGACAAGGATGTTCACTATCACCACTTTTATTCAACATTGTGTTGGAAGTTCTAGCCAGAGCAATTAGACAAGAAAAAGAAATACAAGGCGTCATGGTCAGGGACATGTGTCAACTTGGCCAAGTTGTGGTACCTGTCTGGCTGGGCAAGTGCTGGCCTGTCTGTTGCAATGAGGACATGTCATAGAATTAGATCATGATCACGTCAGCTGCATCCACAGCTGATTCCATATGTAATCAGTCAAAGGGGACTGTCTTCTGCAATGAGTGATGTTTAATCTCATCACGGGAAACCTTTTAAGAAGGATTCAGAAGAGACAGGCTCTATTCCTGCTTTGGCTGGCGAGCCTCTCCTGTGGAGTTCATCCAGACCCTCCATCGGAGTCATCGGCTTCACAGCCTGCCCTGCAGATTTTGGACTCTGCATTCCCACAATCACGTGAGACACTTTTATAAATTTTATATTTGCGAGTGTTCCCTGTTGATTCTGTTTCTCTAGAGAACCCTAACTAATTTTCACTGTTTGCAGATGATATGACACTATATGTTGAAAACCCCGAAAAATTCACAGCAAAACTACTAGAGCTAATAAATGAATGCAGCAAAGTGGCAGGTTATAAGATCAACCCTCAAAAATATGTAGTGTTTCTATACACTAGTAATGAACAGTCTGAGGGGGAAATCAAGAAAAGAATCCCATTTACAACCGCAACCAAAAGAATAAAATATATAAGAATAAATTTAACTATAGAGACAAAAGACCTATAGAAAGAAAACTACAAGAAATTGTTAAAAGAAATCACAGAAGACCTAAATAGATGGAAGGGCACACCGTGTTCATGGACTGGAAGACTAAATATAGTTAAGATGTCAATTCTACCTAAATGGATTTACAGATTCAATGCAACAGCAACTAAAATCCCAAAAACTTACTTTTCAGAAATAGAAAAGCCAATAACCAAATTTATCTGGAAGGGCAGGGTGCCCCGAACAGCTAAAAATATCCTGACAAAAAAAAAATGAAGTTGGAGGTTTCACGCTACCTGACTTTAAGGCGTATTATGAAGCTACAGTGGTCAAAACAGCATGGTACTGCCATAAAGGTAGATATATTGACCAATGAAACCAAATAGAGTGTTCTGATAAAGACCTTTTCATCAATGAACAATTGATCTTTGATAAGGCAGTCAAAGCCAACTCACCTGGGACAGTCTCTTCAATAAATGGCGCCTAGAGAACTGGATATCCATATGCAAAAGAATGAATGAAAGAAAACCCATATCTCACACCCTATAAAAATTAACTCAAAATGGATCAAAGATCTAAACATTAGGTCGTAGACCATAAAACAGAGGAAAATGTAGGGAAATATCTTATAAATCTTATAATAGGGGGCAGTTTCCTAGATCTTACAGCCAAAGCACAAGCATTGAAGAAAGAAAGAAATGGGATCTCCTCAAAATTAAACACTTTTGTGCATCAAAGAACTTCGTCAAGAAAGGAAAAAGACAGCTTACACAATGGGAGACAATATTTGGAAACGACATATCAGATAAAGGTCTAGTATCAAGAATATATATGAGATTGTTCAACTCAACAACAAAAAGACAGCCAACCCAATTACAAGATGGGCAAAAGACTTGAGCAGACACTTCTCAGAAGAGGAAATACAAATGGCCAAAAGGCACATGAAGAGATTCTCAAGTTCCCTGGTAATTAGAGAAATGCAAATTAAAACCACAATCATCTCACACCCACCAGAATGGCCATTATCAATAAAACAGAAAATGACAAGTGCTGGAGAGGATGTAAAGAAAGAGGCACACTTATCCACTGCTGGTGGGAATGTCCAATGATACAACTGCTGTGGAAGGCAGTTTGGCGGTTCCTCAAAAAGCTAAATATAGAATTGCCATATGACACAGTCATATGCTAGGTATCTACTCAGAGAACATGAGGGCAAGGACACAAATGGGCATCTGAACACCAATGTTTATAGCAGCATTATTTACAATTGTAAAGACATGGAAACAGCCAAAATGTCCATCAACAAGCAAGTGGCTAAACAAACTGCGGTATATACATATAATGGAATATTATGCAGCTGTAAGGCAGAATAAAGTTATGAAGTATGTACCAACATGAATGGACCTTAAGGACATTAGGCTGAGCGAGATCAGCCAGAAACAAAAGGACAAATACTGTATGGTCTCACTGATATGAACTGACATTAGTGAATAAATTTGGAGAATTTCGTTGGTAATAGAAATCATCAGGAGATAGAAATAGGGTAAGATACTGGGTGATTGGAGCTAAAGGGAATGCAGATTGTGCAACAGGACTGAATGTAAAAACTCAGAAATGGACAGCACAATACTACCTAACTGTAATACAATTACGTTAAAACACTGAATGAAGCTGAATGTGAGAATGATAGAGGGAGGAAGGCTGGGGGCACAATTGAGATGATAAAGACTGAGATGATATAATCTAGGAATGGCTAGAGTGTATAATGATAGTGACTGAATGTACAAATTTAAAAACTGTTTTTGCATGAGGAAGAACAAAGGAATGTCATTACTGCAGGGTGCTGCAAATAGACGGCAGTTAATATTTTAAATTTTCAACTTATGTGTGAGACTAAAGCAAAAAATGTTTATTTGGTACAAAATTTATATTTTGACTAGTGCATTTCCTAATATAACTTATGTAGACAGCTTAATTGAGCACCATAAGTACATGGAACCTTGAGTAGGACATGAGATTTTGTTAGTTTGTCCAGAGTGCTGCCCCAATAAATCCCAGAGTGATTTGATCAGTGAATAAAAATGTATTTGCAAAGTCCCCTTTGGGGAATGTTGAGAAAGGGGGAAAATTCAACTTCCCCAAGTTGAATTCTTGATATTCTCACAAGCAGTGGGGACAACCAAAGGTATAGGCTGGGCCCTCAGTCTTGAGGTTTGTTCATATGAAACTTAACCCCACAAAGGATAGGTCAAGCCTACTTAAAATTAAGCCTAAGAGTCAACCCAAGAGAACCTCTTTTGTTGCTCAGATGTAGCCTCTCTCTCCAGCCAATACAACAAGTAAACTCACCACTCTCCGCCTGTCTATGTGGGACATGACTCCCAGGGGGGTGGACCTTCCTGGCAACGTGGGACAGAAATTCTAGAATGAGCTGAGACTCAACATCAAGGGATTGAGAAAAACCCTAGAATGAGCTGAGACTCAGAATCAAGGGATTGATAAAACCTTCTCCACCAAAAGGGGAAAGAGTGAAATGAGACAAAATAAAGTGTCAGGGTGGGCCACGGTGGCTCACTGGCAGAGTTAAGCCAGAGACCCAGATTCGTTTCCTGGTGCCTGCTCATGTAAAAAAAATAAAAAATAAAAAAAATAAAGTGTCAATGGCTGAGAGATTCCAAACAGAGTCGAGAGGTTATCCTGGAGGTTATTCTTACGCATTAAGTAGATATCACCTTGTTAGTCAAGATGTAATAGAGAGGCTGGAGGGAACTGCCTGAAAATGTAGAGCTGTGTTCCAGTAGCCATGTTTCTTGAAGATGATTATATAATGATATAGCTTTCACAACGTGACTGTGTGATTGTGAAAACCTTGTGTCTGATGCTCCTTTTATCTACCTTGTCAACAGACAAGTAGAACATATGGAATAAAAATAAATAATAGGAGGAACAAATGTTAAAATAAATTCAGTTTGAAATGCTAGTGAACAATGAAAGGGAGGGGTAAGGGGTATGGTATATATAATTTTTTTTGCTTTCTTTTTATCTCTTTTTCTGAATAGATGCAAGTATTCCAAGAAATGATAAAAAAAAAAAAAAAACCTTTTTCAATGCCCAAACCTTTCACATAGTTTGTTCTTTGTATATATTTTTACATTCTGAAAATGTTTAAAGCTGTAACAATAAAAGAAAATTTTCACACACACCCCCAAAAAAATATTAAGTAAGGTCTATAGTAAAAAGCAGCATTATAATATTCTTTCATTATTTGTAACAGAGGCACTATACTAAAGCTAAATGCCAATAATAGTATATGTAAGCAGCATGGGATTTTTTTCTTCAGAAGAAATGAGAATGTTCTCATATTACCTATAGAGGTGAATGCATAACTACATGATTATACCAAAAGCCACTGCTTGCACACTTAGGACGGACTGTATAGTGTGTGAATAAAACTGGTAAAAAAAATAATAATGGGAGAAAAGGGATATGGGATGTTTGGGGTTTTCCTTTTTATTCTTATATCTTTTTTCTTGGAATAATGAAAATGTTCTAAAATTGTGGTGATGAACACACAACTATGTAATGATACTGTGGGCCACTGATTGTATTCTTTGGGTGGATTATATGGTGGGTGAATATGTCACAACAAAATTGCATTTACAAATTTTTTTTTAGGATATATGGGTGGTTCAGTGGTAGAATGCTCGCCTTCCATGCAGGAGACTGGGTTCGATTCCTAGACCGTGCACCCAAAAAAAATTTAATAAAAAAAAAATTTTTTAAGTATGGCACTGACATAAGGACAGACATATATTCAAAGGAATTGAACCGTGACCTCAGAAACCAATATTTATTGCCCATAAATGTTTAACAAGAAGGCATAGGCCACTAAATTGAGAAAGAATACTCTCTTTAACAAGTGGTGCTGGGAAAACTGGATACTCATTTGCAAAAGAAGGTGGACCACTATCTCGTACCATATACAAAAATCAACTCAAAACAGATAAAAGACCTACATATAAGAGCCAGAATTATCAAACTTCTAGAAGAAAAACATAGGGAAGGATCTTCTGGCCCTTGTCTTAGGCAACAATTCCTTAACCTTTATACCCAAAGCACAAGCAACAAAAGGAAAAATAGATAAACAGGACCCTCATAAAAAAACTTCTGTGCATCAAAGTACTTTATCATGAAAGTAAAATGGAAACCTACATAATGGGAGAAAATATTTGGAAGCCATATATCTGACAAGGGTTTAAAATTCAGAATATATAAACAATTCCTACAGTTCAACAATAAAAAGACAAACCAATTTTAAAATGGGCAAAATACTTGAATAGATACTTCTCTAAGGAAGATACAGAAATGGCCAGAAAACACATGAAAAGGTGTTCAACATCATTAGCCATCAGTGAAATGCAAATCAAAACTACAATAAGGTATCGTCCAAATCCATCAGAATGGGGACTATTTAAAAAAATGGGAAATTAGAAGTGTTGAAGAATATGTGGAGAGAAATAGAAACACTCTTTCATTGCTGGTGGGAATGCAAAATGATACAATTGTTGTGGAAAATGGTTTGGCAGTCCCTCAGAAAGCTAAGTATAGAATTACCACATGACCTGGCAATCCCCCTCTGGTTATATACCCAAAAGAATTGAAAGGAGGGACCAGAACAACTGCCAAAAGATGAAAGCAACTCAAGTATCCATCAACTTAAACAAAATGTGGCATATAGACACAATGGAATGTTATTCAGCCATAAAAAGGAATAAAGTTCTGGCACATATGAAAACATATAGCCCCTGAAGCCATCAAATTGAGTGAAATAAACCAGGCACAAAAGGACAAATATTGTTTGATCTCACCGATAGTAAATAATTAGAATAAGCAAATTCATGGTCAGAAGCTTAAAAAATAGCTTACTAAGGGACAGGGTAAGTAAAGGGAATGGGACTTAATGCTTCAGTTGGGCAAAGCTTCTATTTGGGATGATAGAAAAGTTTTAGTAATGAATGATGGTGATAGCAGTGCAACACTGTAAACATAACTAACAGCACTGTAATATATATCTGAATGAGGCTAAAACAGGTAATTTTAGGTTGTTTATATGTTACTAGAACAAAAATTCAGAAAAATAAATTATCCATAGGACTGTACAACACTGTGAATCCTAGAGTAAACTATTATACAACTAATAACACAATTATACAAAAGTTCTTTCATCAATAGCAACAAAGGCACCACACTAATGCAAGGTGTTAATAGGATAGTGTATGGGAACTGTGAAATGTATACATAATTTATCTGAAAAGTATATAAAAGGGCAGAAAGATTTTAATATTACATTTAAAGTACCTTTAAATTCTCTCCTCTAAAGAAAGGGATACTATTAGGGTACTTAATAAAGAATGCATGAAAGCTGCAGATTATGCTAAAGAGACAATCCAGAAATCTAATCAGAAGATCCAATCAATGAAAAGAAACCTTGACCCTATTGGGGAAAAAAATGGTAAAGAAATGAGTAAGTTAAAATTAAATTAAATGTTTAAAATTTATATCTTTTATGCTACAAACCAACTTTTCCAATTATATACTCAGCATATCACAAACAAGATCTTCATATGAAGCTACCTCAAAAATTGATAGGACTGGTGAAACTTCTGGGAAGATAGCTGAATAGAATAGCTCAAGATTAGCCACGCTCCATGGAAAAGTTAGAGAAGGGACAGAAGGGCAACTGAGGTGGTGATTTGGGAGTACAGCTAACCGGGAACAGCCTTCTGCACCACAGAGGGTAGCCCTGGTTGCAGAGGTGCGGAGCCCACAAGAGTGCATGGATGGGAGCTGAGGACTAGGAAGTAAGCCAGGTCACATTCCCTGGGTGCGCTACCCTCACCAGCACAGCCCTGTGACCGGCAACTCAACCTACACCTCATGCACCCGAACCCCATCACCCGCTCCCATTCCACGAGATCCAGGCACCCCCACACCACCAACCCAGTGCACGTACTTGCCCCACACCCCCACTCCAGGTGCAGGTCAACCCACATCTCTCCTACACCCCTCGGAACACTACCTCCACCTCCCTGTTTCCTGAAGGTTGTTGCCAGTGCATAAAGGCTGCAGGCACTAACCTCCATAACCACGCTACACCTGCCCCCCGCCCATAGTGTCGCACAGCCTCATCCCCTGAGCTCTGCACATCAGCTGGTGGTAATCCTAGGCCCACGCATGTGCACAGGCCCTGAATCATGTCATTCAGCTCTGGGAACTGCACTTTACAGCAGTCCTAGGACCGTGCATGCACACAGTCCACAGCTACACTACCCACCTCTGAGAAAATGCTGGCCTGCGCAGTCAGGTCAGATCTGTCCCCAATCCACGAAGGCATAACACCGACCTACTGCCACAGCTCCATGCATATGTACAAAGGGCCCCAGACCTTAGACCAGCACACACCAGGGTTGTGCTCCCCCAGACTGGAGCACTGCACAACTACATCCTCCCTGGCCACTGGGCACCTACATTCACAAGCATCAAGGTAACATCCCCAACCTGTGCCTATACCTGCCCTGAAACAAATCACCGCACTGAGTGACCCACCCCGTACCCTGCTCCCTGCTGTACAACCATCCCACAAACACAAGACGATCACTAAGCATATCACAATACAGACAGATATAGCCCTGCCTAATGACAAATTAAAACACCAGAAGAGACACAGATGTCGGAACAAATAAAGACATACATACAACTCTACTTAATAAAATAAGTGGGATACCAAATGACAAAAAGGAGATCAAGAAGGCACTAGAAGAGTATAAAGAGGAATCTGAAGAATAAATAGAAAAATAGCAGGTATCACAGCGATTAAAGATTCTGTTGACTAAATAAAAAACATACTAGAGGCATACAACACCAGATTTGAAGAGACAGAAGAAAAAATAAATGATATAGAGTACAGGATAACTGACTTTGAAGACTCAAAACAGAAAATGGCAAAAAAAGATGGGATAATTTGAATTGGATCTGAGGGAAAAGATAGACAAAACAAAATGTACAAATATAAGAATCATTGGTATCTCAGAAGGAGAACAGAGGAGTAAAGGGCTAGGAAGAGTAGTTGAGGATATAATAGGGGAAAACTTCACAACCCTCATAAAGGAAACAAACAAGTCAAAGAAGCCCAATAAACTTCAAACAGAATAAATCCAAATAGGCCTTCCCCAAGGCACATACTAATCAGTCTGTCAAATGTTGAAGAGAAGCAGAAAATCCTGAAAGCTGCTAGAGAAAAACAATCTACTACATACAAGGGAAACCACATAAGACTGAGTGCAGACTACTCAACTAGCACGCTGGAGGCAAGAAGGCAGTTGTATGATATATTCAAGGTCAAGAAAGACTTCCAGCCAAGAGTTCTGTACACAGCCAAATTGTCCTTCAAAATTGGTGAAGAGATTAAAGTTTTCAAGAAAAAGAAGTCCTGAAAGAATTTCTCAACAGGAGACCAGCCCTACAAGAAACATTAAAAGGAGTTCTGCCAGCTGAAAAAAGACAGGAAGGGGGGGGGGGGGGGGCGGGAGGAGGGAAAAGAACTGAAGAGTACCAGTAGGGGAATTTAAAGAATACAAAGAGAAAGAGGGAAAAGAATATATAGATCTGACAAATAAAATAAAAAAGATAAGACAGTGGATTCAAGAACCGACTTTTCAGTAATAACAGTGAATGTTAACAGACTAAACTTATCAATTAAAAGATACATATTGGCAGAATGGATTAAGAGACATAATCCAACTATATGCTGCTTACAAGAGACTCATCTTAGACAAAAAGATACAAATAAATTGAAAGAGAAAGGATGGAAAGGGATTTCCCACACAGGTTGTAACCAAAAGAAAGCAGGAGTAGCTATACTAGTATCGGACAAGATAGACTTTAAATATAAAGACATCATAAGAGACAAAGAAGGACACTAAATACTAATTAATGGGTCAATTCACCAAAAAGATATAACAATCATAAATATTTATGCTCCCAATCAAGGAGCTCCAAAGTAGGAGACAGACACTGGCAAAATTGAAGGGAGTGATAGATGTTTCAACAATAATAGTAGGAGACCTCAATACACCATTTTCCTCTATAGACAGAACAACCAGACAGAAGATCAACAAGGAAATAGAGAAATTAAGCAATTTGATAAATGAGTTAGACCTAACAGACATATATAGGTCATTACACCCCAAAACACCAGGATATACATTCTTCTCTAGTGCTCATGGAACATTCTCCAGCACAGAGCATATGCTGGAGGCACAAAACAGGTCTTTATAAATTTAAAACCAGTGAAATTATTCAAAGCACTTTCTCTGATCACAATAGGATGAAGCTGGATCTCAATTACCATCAAAGAATGAGAACATTCACAAATATACAGAAACTAAATAAGACACTCTTAAACAACCAGTAGGTCAAAGAAGAAATTGCTAAAGAAATCAGTAGCTATCTGGAGATGAATGAAAATGAGAATACAACTTTTCAAAACTTACAGGATGTCAAAAAAACACAAAAAACTGGTTATCAATTTATTGTCAGCGTCTGATGCAGCCACTCATGGCTCCTAGGACTTCCTAAGCTGGGTCAATGGGATCATATTGTGAATGCCTCACCACAAAGTGACGAGTCCAATGACGTCTCATTTAGGGTTAAGAATATTTCAAGGATCCTTAATATTTTGATTTTTGCTTTCTGAAACTGGATTTTATCTTATCTTATAATTTCAGTTAATCTGAATTTGTATTCTCTACACATGATATTTGACTATACCATTGACTGTTATGGAAGTTCAATGTTGTATGTCTCTCTCTACACTGTGATGCACTTAACTTGTCAATTTTTTTGTACTAAAAATGTACAATAAAGACTATTTTGAAGATCTGAAAAAAAAACTTATGGGATGTGGCAAAGTCCATACTGAGAGGGAAATTTATTGCCCTAATTGCCTATATTAAGAAAAAGTAAAGGGTAGGCAATGGTGGCTCAGTGTTCTTGCCTGCCCTGCTGGAGACCCAGGTTCAATTCCCGAAGCCTGCCCATGAAAAAAAAATAAAAATATAAAAAAAAACAAGAAGGAGCAAAAATCAAGGACTTAACAGCACACTTGGAGGACTTTGAGAAAGAACAGCAAACTAATTCCAAAGCAAATAGGAGAAGAAGAAAGAAGAGCAAACTAACCCCAAAGCGAATAGGAGAAGAGAAATAACAAAGATTAAAACAGAGTTAAATGAATGGGAGAACAAAAGAACAATAGAAAGAATAAAACCAAAAGTTGGTTCTTTGAGAAAATCAATAAAATTAATGGGCCACTAGCAAGACTGACAAAGAAAAAAAGAGAGGATGCAAATAAACAAAATCAGAAATGATAAGGGGCACATGACCACAGACCCTGAAGAAATAAAAAAAAAAATCATACGAGGATACTATGAACAACTACATGCCAACAAACTAGATAATTTAGATGAAATGGACAAATTCCTGGAGATGCACAAACAACCTACACTGACTCAGGAAGAAATAGAAGATCTCAACAAACCAATCACAAGTAAAGAGATTCAATCAGTCATCAAAAATCATCCCACAAAGAAAAACCCAGGGCCAGATGGCTTCTTGGGGAATTTTATCAAATATTCCAAAAACAACTAACACCAATCCTGCTCAAACTTTTCCAAAAAATTGAGGAAAAAGGAACTCTAACTCATTTTATAAAGTTAATATCATTTCAATAGCATGGGTAAAGATGCTATAAGAAAGGAAAACTACAGGCCAATCTCCCTAATGAACATAGATGCAAAAATTATCAATAAAATATTAGCAAATAGAATCCAACAACATATTAAAAGAATTATACACCATGAACAAGTGGGGCTTAAACCAGGAATGCAAGGATGGTTCAACACAAGAAAATCAATTAATGTAATAACAGCACATTAACAAATCAAAAGGGAAAAATCACATGATCCTCTTGATTGATGCTGAAAAAGCATTTGACAAAATTCAGCATCCTTTTCTGATAAAAACACTCCAAAAGATAGGAATCAAAGGTAACTACCTCAATATAATAAAGGGAATAGATGAAAAACTGATAGTCAGCATCATACTTAATGGAGAGAGACGGAAAGCTTTCCCTCTAAGATCAGGAACAAGACAAGGATGCCCACTGTCATCACTATTATTCAGCACTGTGCTAGAAGTTTTACCTTGAACAGTCAGGCAGGACAAGGAACTAAATGGCATCCAAATTGGAAAGGAAGAAGTAAAACTCATTATTTGCAGACGTTATACTATACTTGGAAGGTCCTGAGAAATCTACAGCAAAGTTACTTGAGCTAATAAACAAATTCAGCAAGGTGGCGGGATATAAAATTGATATGCAAAAATCAGTAACATTTCTATACACAAGCAATGACCTAGCTGAAGAGTCAGTTAAGGTAAGAAATTCTATTCAAAATAACAACTAAATGAATCAAGTACTTAGGAATGAACTAGGGACATAAAGGACATGTACACAAAAAATTACATAACATTGCCAAAAGAAATCAAAGGAGATCTAAATAGGTGGAAAGACATCCCTGCTCATGGATAGGAAGGCTAAATATAGTTTAGATGTCAATTCTCCCCAAATTGACCTACAGATCCAACACAGTACCAATCAAAATTCCAACAACCTACTTCGAAAATTTGGAAAGCTAACTACCAAATTCATCTGGAAGGGAAAGAGACTCTGAATAGCTAAAACCATTCTAAAAAAGAACAAAATGGGAGGATTAACACTCCCTAACTTTAAAACATATTATAAAGCCGTGGTAGTCAAAATGGTGTGGTACTGGCGCAAAGATAGAAGCACCGACCAATGGAATTGAATCAAGAGTGCAGAAATAGACCACCAAATCTATGGTCAACTGATTTGTGACAAGGTCCCCAAATCCTCTGAACTATTATTCAGAGATTATTGAAAATAGTCTTTTCAATAATTGGGCATGGAAGAACTGGATAGCAATAGCCAAGAGAATGAAAGTGGACCCCTATCTTACATCCTACACAAAAATTAACTCAAAGTGGATCAAACACCCAAACATAAGAACTAGTACCATAAATCTTCTAAAAGGAAATGTAGCATAAAGGTATAATCAGAGGCTTATAATTTAAGAATATAGGTGACTTAGAGATGGGTGAACCATTGGCTAATGAGGTTGAACTCCAATATAAGGGAAAAGATAGGAGTGAAGGTGGTTCTCTAGTGGGTCTATAAGTAATATTACCATACTGAAGATGAACAAGATCGATAGGGGTTGTATAGACCTACCTGTCCCACTGATTAACACTAGAAATATGAATTCATTCTCATAAGAATTATGTCAAAGATATGATTCTTCTACAAGTCCAGGATACGGGGGAAAACTACTGCTGCTTGCTATGAGCTATATTCAAAAGGAAACCATCAGTTCTACCACAGTACCAACAGAGGTAAATAATGGGAGGAGGGACAAGGGTTAAGAGGAGGTTTAGATTTCTGATTTGGCGAGGGTGTGTTTATTGGTTTTCGTTCTCTTGTGAACAATGAAATAATCTTAAACTGAGAATGCTGATTAACTGTGGACTTTGGGCCATCTATGTAATGCCCAATTAATGCAGGTGGTTGAAGGATACACCGAAAGAGAAGTAGATGGGCAAACGATGGTGTCTATTTATGAACAAAGGTTGTGCTGTTACATGCACCGATGTGAATGAACATGTGGGACATTTGGTGAGACAAAATAAGCCAGAAACAAAAGAGTAAGAATGGTATGGTCACCTTTAGAAAATGCTTATGAGAAAACACAGGCCTAGACTGTAAGCTTTTAGAGCAGACACATTAAATTAAATCTGGAGTGGTGATTATTATTTCTGGATTTTGAAACCTATTTTATATATATAACCTGATATTCAAAGACAAGAACAAAGTTGAAAAAGTTGGGGTTAAAGTAATTCAGAACACAGGGGTAAGGAAGACAGTATCTATATTTTTAGAACCACACATACTCTTTGAGACCAAAGGAAGAAAGGTTTATTTGGTCTGGAACTGAAATTTTCTGTAGTACATAATCTATTTTAACCTATCTGTATAGCTCATTTGAACAACTGAAACATAGGGAGCACAGAATAAGAGGTCCTTTAATCCTGTACAGATTATTATAACAATACATCCTAGAGTATATTAAGCAGATAATCAAAAAGAATTGGCAAAGTCCCTTGAGGGATGGGAGAAAGAATATGGAGCTATTAAACCTTATCACCAGTTAATCCCCTGATACTGTGTCAAACTTTAGGGACACCCAAATCAATAGGCATGCCCTCAATCATGAGGCTTACTCTTGTGAAGTTTATATAGGTAGCACAGAAGCTTAGACTACCTATAGGCATGCCTAAGAGTTACTTCTGGAGGACCTCTGTTGTTGCTCAGAAGTGGCCTCAGTTTCTTAAAGCTCACTCTGCAAGTGAAATCATTGCCCTTCCCTCTACATGGGACATGTCATCCAGGGGTGAAAGTCTCTCTGGTGATGTGGGGAGATGACTCCCAGGGATGAATCCAGATCTGGCACTGTGGGATCAACAATTTCATCCTGACTAAAAGGGAGAAAAGAAGAACTGCAATTAATAAATTATCAGTGGCAGAGAGAGTTCAAATAGAGTCAAGAGGGAACTCTGGAGGTTGCTCTCATGTAGGCTTCAGTTACACCTTGTACCTATCATAACCTGCCATCCCCCCCCCCCAACCAGGACCTTTCCAGCCAATTCTAAAGAACAATATGTAAGATTCCACAAGGGTTCCATGCAGTAGAGTTAACTTTCCAGAAACCTACAACCTACAGATGGAACCCTGGTCCAGATAAGTCCTAAAACCTAGACCAGCCTCTCCAGAACATCAGATAGTTCCATCTCCCTATGCCATATTAGTGACAGACTCATTCAATATCAAAAACTTAGAATCGTCATAGTCCAAACACCCCTAAAGAGAGGAATGGAAAGATCAAAGGTGATGGTGGAGTTATACAGAAAAGATAGGATTTAACAAATGAATATGAATGCTGAATCATTAAACTGACATCTCTTTTAATCTCCAGTATTTCAGAAGAGCTAGAAGTAAAAACCTAAATTATAACCCATGTAAAACTCTGAAATATGTTCTACATCTAATTGCAGTGTGTGCTCTGAAATTTATTGCTTTTTTGTATATATGTTATTTTTCACAAAATAAAGAAGGAAAAAAAGTCAGTCGTGAAGATTAAAGGTATTTAAACCCTCTAGTCTCCTATATTCTGGAGCAGCTAGAAGGAAAATATGAGAGGACTATATAGTAGCCCATGACAAACTCTGTGATCTATCCTGTAACTACTTGTTGAAACTTGTTGAAGAGTGCTTTGAAAACTATTGCTTTTTTATTTCTTTGTTTTGTATATATGTTATACTGTACAATAAAAAAAGTTAAAAACAAAAAAAAATTAATTGATAGCATTATTCTAAGGAGTAAATAAGATTAAGTACTTAAGCATGGTGCCTAACACCATAAGCATTCAGTACTCCTAACTTTCAAAACATAAAAATGTAAAGTGCACAATTTCGTTGTTATTGGGTTGTAGTTTTTTTTTGTATCATGTATTATACACACTTCATACATCATACTACGAGGCGTATAACTTCTGGGTGGCCATCAAAAATGGGAAGAGGCCCAATACTCCTGAAAGCCCCCAAGAGACTGCAGTCTCGGGGGTGCTATACTTAATAAGGATAAGATTACAGGAATGTATTAACATGTCAACATGATCGGGCACTTGAAGTTGACAAGAACATAGGAAAAATGCATGAGGTTCAGGTGGTACCAGTGGAGGGAGCAGCAGCTCTCTAAACAGGGAACAGATAGGGAAAAAAATGCAAGGATCCACACAGAAGGGAGTGACCAAGGTGAAAACAGCAGGGGCCAGAGAGAAGCAATGCAGAAACTGGCAATTACTTGTAGGTAGCAAATCTGTAATTTAAAAAGACGTGTCTGGTAATTCAACTTATACCTCAGAACTGTTGAACACTGGTACAGACATTAAAATGCTTTCGCAAATTACTTAAAAACAAATCCATTTCTAAAAAGTTCATGTCATTATGATATTATAAACAATTTTAAACTCTTCATGAAAAATAAAAATAAATTCCTCATGGAAAAATTTTCCATAACAAAATATACTCTAAAATTAGAACAACCAAGTACCATTCTCACCTTTTAAGTTAGGGGCAAAAAGTTAGCATGAATATCCAATCTAAAAAGGATACAGTAAAACAGTACTGGTTATACTATCCTTTTGAGAAGAAATTTGACCAAATGTTTCAAGACTAATATGAACCTTCAAATCCTTTGGCTCAATAAGCCCTAATTAAAAATATGAGAAAATCTCAATGCTCAAGGGTGCTTTCTAAAACATTTCTTATAATAGTGAAAGTTAAGTATGATCATAACACAGAAAACATTTCATGTTAAATTTTCAAAATATGCAAACAAAATTAAGCAAACTATAAATATGATATAAAATATGCTCATGAAAAAGGCTATAAAAAACTGTGAAGTGATAATGATTAGTGTTAGAATTAAATTGTTTTTATTTTCTAAACTTTCTGAAATTCATTTTACTCTTAGAATTAAACAAATTTTATTTTAAAAGCATACATCTCAAAAGCTTCCGTCCGGTATGATTCCATCCACATAACATTCTAAATATGACAAAACTAGCAGTTGGGGGGTAGTAGGAGACTGTAAATATAAAGGGTAACACTATGTAGTTCTTTGTGGTAATGCTACACTTCTGTATTTTGATTGTGGTGTTGGTTACACAGTACTGTATATGGGATAAGTTGCACAGAGTGATAACACACACACACATAAGTGCAGGTTAAAAAAATGGTGAAAAGTCTATATAGTCTGGTCTAGTTAACAGTAATAGATGAATGTCAATTGCTTGGCTTTCATATGTTGTATAACAGCTATATAAAATATCACCTTTGGGGAAACTAAATGAAGAGAACAAGACTACTCTTTTTGCACCTTCCTATGAGTCTAATTCAAAATAAAAAGCTACAAAGAAAAAAAAAGCATGCCCTAGCATACATAATATTAAACTTTTGGGGGGAAGTGGTACTAAGAAATATGGAAATGTAAAATGAGTCTTGTAATATGTAATTTCCAAGGCACTCTATTACCTACTATTCAGAAAACACTTTAGGAAGTAAATGGCAGATTGAACATAATTTACTCAGGTCAAGCTTAAATAAAAGGCTTCAATTTAAATGAAAATACCAATTTTCAGAAATGCTTAACTGAATAGTTTTGAACCTCAAAGCCTATACATGCATAATCTTTAAATAACTGTCTCCAGAACTTTCTCCTTTGCCAGAAAACATTTTTAACAGATATAAGATTCTCTTACGTATGCGCAATTTAAATAATGAGCAAAAGTATATAATAGCTCATTACCTCTGGACTCTGCTTCATGACAGCAAATTAACCATTTTTAATTTCAATGCCTAGCCCATTTCCTGACACTTAGTAGGCTCCCAATAACCAGCTACTGAATCTACCAGTCAATGTATGAATTCATGTACGAGGCAAGGTTCCACACCCAAGTCACTCCAGCTTTAACTGGGAGAGGGAAGTGAGCGGTAGGAGCTAGGATGAAAAAAAGGGTGAACTGGGAAAAGGCCCAGCTTCTACCGATTTACCAGTGAAAAGATATTAACCAGCACTGCCCCCCTAGTATCAATGAAAAGTTGACCTTTGGAAAATCTCAAGTTGCCTCCTCCGATCAATTAAATATTAAAGGCTTGTTTAATAACTAGTTAAAGAATTGAACTGACATAAATAAATTTGCCTCACTAGTCTTTAAGCTTTCAAGAAAGCCAAATATTCTTTGCTATGTGCAAATTTATCAGCTTTTTAATCCAAAGAAATCCTAGCTAAAATTATGCAAAACACCAAAAACTCCCTCCATTTTAAATTTTCACCAATTTTTTTTATCATTTTAAATTTTTTATTAATTAAAAAAATTACAAGAAACACAAACATTCCCAACACATACTCAGCAATTCACAATATCATCACATAGTTGCATATTCATCATCATGATCATTTCTTAGAACATTAGCATGAATTCAGAAAAAGAAATAAAAAGACAACAGAAAAATATAACAAACAAAGAAAAAAAATTTTACATGCCATACCCCTTACTGACCCTTTCATTGATCACTAACATTTCAAACTAAATCTATTTTAACATTTGTTCCCCCTATTATTTATTTTTTTTAATTTTTTTTATTAATCAAAAAAAAGAAAAGAAATTAACACAACATTTAGAAATCATTCCATTCTACACATGCACTCAGTAATTCTTAGTATTATCACATAGATGTATGATCATCATTTCTTAGTACATTTGCATCGATTTAGGAAAAGAACTAGCAAAACAGCAGAAAAAGATATAGAATGTTAATACAGAGAAGAGAATTAAAATAATAATACTAATAAAAATATTTATATATATATAAAAAGGAAAAAGAAAAAAACAAAAACAAAAGATACAAACACACAAACAAAAAACCATATTTCAGGTGCAGCTTCATTCAGTGTTCCAACCTAGTTACATTACACTTAGGTATTATTGTGCTGTCCATTTTTGAGTTTTTGTATCTAGTCCTGTTGCACAGTCTGTATCCCTTCAGCTCCAATTACCCATTATCTTACCCTGTTTCTAACTCCTGCTGGTCTCTGTTACCAATGATATATTCCAAGCTGATTCTCGAATGTCGGTTCACATCAGTGGGACCATACAGTATTTGTCCTTTAGTTTTGGGCTAGACTCACTCAGCATAATGTTCTCTAGGTCCATCCATGTTATTACATGCTTCATAGGTTTAGTCTGTCTTAAAGCTGCATAATATTCCATCGTAGGTATACGCCAGAGTTTGTTTAGCCACTCGTCTGTTGATGGACATTTTGGCTGTTTCCATCTCTTTGCAATTGTAGATAATGCTGCTATAAACATTGGTGTGCAAATGTCCATCTGTGTCTTTGCCCTTAAGTCCTTTGAGTAGATACCTAGCAGTGGTATTGCTGGGTCGTAATCCATTCTGCCATTCTATGTCTTTTGATTGGGAAAATTCAGTCCATTAACTTTTAGTGTTATTACTGTTTGGATAATATTTTCCTCTACCATTTTGGCTTTTGTATTATATATATCATATCTGATTTTCCTTCTTTCTACACTTTACTCCATACCTCTCTCTTCTGTCTTTTCGTATCTGACTCTAGTGCTCCCTTTAGTATTTCTTGCAGAGCTGGTCTCTTGCTCACAAATTCTCTCAGTGACTTTTTGTCTATAAATGTTTTAATTTCTCCTTCATTTTTGAAGGACAATTTTGCTGGATATAGGAGTCTTGGTTGGCAGTTTTCCTCTTTTAGTAATTTAAATATATCATCCCACTGTCTTCTAGCTTCCATGGTTTCTGCTGAGAAATCTACACATAGTCTTATTGGGTTTCCCTTGTATGTGACAGATTGTTTTTCTCTTGCTGCTTTCAAGATCCTCTCTTTCTCTTTGACCTCTGACATTCTAACTAGTAAATGTCTTGGAGAACGCCTATTTGGGTCTATTCTCTTTGGGGTGCGCTGCACTTCTTGGATCTGTAAATTTAGGTCTTTCATAAGAGTTGGGAAATTTTCAGTGATAATTTCTTCCATTAGTTTTTCTCCTCCTTTTCCCTTCTCTTCTCCTTCTGGGACACCCACAACATGTATATTTGTGCGCTTCATATTGTCATTCAGTTCCCTGATCCCCTGCTCAAGTTTTTCCATTCTTTTCCCTATAGTTTCTGTTTCTTTTTGGAATTCAGATGTTCCATCCTCCAGTTCACTAATTGTAGCTTCTGTCTCTTTAGATCTACCATTGTAGGTATCCATTGTTTTTTCCATTTTTTCTTCTTTGTCCTTCACTCCCATAAGTTCTGTGATTTGTTTTTTCAGATTTTCTATTTCTTCTTTTTGTTCAGCCCATGTCTTCTTCATGTCCTCCCTCAATTTATTGATTTGGTTTTTGAAGAGTTTTTCCATTTCTGTTCGTATATTCAGCATTAGTTGTCTCAGCTCCTGTATCTCATTTGAACTATTGGTTTGTTCCTTTGACTGGGCCATATCTTCAATTTTCCGAGCGTCATCCATTATTTTCTGCTGGTGTCTGGGCATTTGATCAGATTTCCCTGGGTGTGGGACCCAGCTGGTTGAAAGGTTTTTCTGTGAAATCTCTGGGCTCTGTTTTTCTTTTCCTGTCCAGTAGGTGGCGCTCGTGGAGCTCGTCTGTCTGCACGGCAGTCGGCCTGGGAAACCGCGCGTGGAGGGGGGGTCGCTGGCCGCCGCGGCTTGGGAGAGTGCCGGTCCAAATTGCCCAGCTGGCCCGAGATGCCAAGCGTGACGGGAGGGCCCCGCTATCCAACGTTCCCAGTCAGACCGGGGAGCCACGTGCGTGGAGGGGACCCCAGTCGCCAGCCGCCCCGGCCGGGAAAACGCGCGCCCCTCGGGTATCTCACTGCCGCGGATTCTCCCTGCCCGTTCAGCCGTTCCAGAATGGGGTACGCTGTCTTTTTGGTCTCTGTCGTGACTCCAGGAGCTGTTTCGTATTGTTTCTGTTTCTTTAGTTGCTTTTCTGGAGGAGGAACTAAGACCCACGCGTCTTACTAAGCCGCCATCTTCTCCGGAAGTAGATCAGCCGGTATTAACTTTTGATTAGATGGTTTCCATAGAGATGTGTCTCCACACATTCAATGTGGGGTTGCTTACTGGAGCCTTTTAAGAGGGAACTATTTTGGAACAACTGCAGAGCAACCAGAACCAACAGAGTCCACACAGACAGAGACCTGGTGGTGGACGTGAGCCACGATGAACCTGATGTGACATTCAACTGGTACGTGGACAACGTGGAGATGAGCACAGCCAAGACAGGGCCAAAGCAGGCGCAATCCAACAGCACTTACCGGGTGGTCAGCGTGCTCCCTATCGCACACCAGGACTGGTTGCTTGGTGATGGGCTTCTACCCCGGTGATATCGATGTTGAGTGGGAGAGCAATGGGCAACCGCTTCCTGAGAGCAGCTTCACATCCACGCAGCCCCAGGAGGAGCAGGACGGGACCTTCTTCCTCTCAGTAGTGGTCCCCTGCTTTGATTCACAGATGACGTCTGCTTGATGACAAGCTCCAGAGAGCCTGATTCTGGGCTGGTTTGAATGGCCAATTTGTGACCAAGAGTGGTCTTTGAATTATCAAGATTTGGTGCTGCAGGATCTGAGACGGATCACGTGCGAGTCACCAGCAAATGTGATATAGCCCGGGACACGGACACGCCGAGCCCTCAGGAGTGGAGCCTGCCTTGGAATGGAGAATTAAGGCAGGAGTGCGATGCACGCACCAGGTAGCCACCAGTGACTCCGACAGGACAGCGAGGACAGGAAATAGAATGGGTCCCTCTGGTTATTCACAGAGCCAGCGACAGTTTTTCTTCAGGTCCTTTCTTGGTTACCAGATAACTTAAATTCACCAATTTTTTAAGTATATTTATTTTCTATATATTGATCTACTATATTACATAGTATCATGTTTATATTCACATATATAAATATAAAATATATAAATAAAAAGGCAATCACACTAGAACTAATACACTTAGATCAGATAGCAATTCACACTTATAGGTTATTTAATCATTCAACAGTCCAGGGTACTGACAATAAAACAGTGAACAAGCCACACACCACGACCTGACCAAGCTAATAATTTAGTAACTTAAAAGGCAACCGTAGCTAGTGAAAAGAATCTTAAAATAGAAACCCACAGTTTGAATTCTAGTGCTAGCTCTTATTAGCTATATGTCTCTGAACTTTAGTTCCAGAACCATTAAAACAGGAAGTCTTGTCATGGAATTTAAATAAAATTATAAAAGTTAAAAATGCTTTGCAAACTAGAAAGCACTATACAGATGTAAGGTATATTATTACTGTCCTTATTTTTTCATTAAGAAAAAAGGAAAACTAGTATACCTCCCTGCAGATTGCTTATTATTGCAAGGGGAAAATAATAGAGTGGAGAAACTATACAACACCTTCACCAAAAGTAAAATCAATAATGAGATGCAAAGACATTATGTCTCCAGATGTGATTTCCCGATATACACAACACTTTTGTAATATTCTGACTGAAGATATGTAACTTGAATCAAATCATGAGGTAAATCAGATTAAACTGGATAAATCCAAATGGAAAAATATTCTACAAAATAACTGGCTTGTATTCTTACAAAATGCATGAAAGACAAAGAAAAGCTAAGGAAGGCACATTTCCAGATTAAAGGAAACTAAAGAAAAATGACAACTAAGCATTAATATATGATCCTTGACTGGGGTCCTACTGATAAAATTAGAATATAAATTAAAAATTAAAGTATTATATCACTGTTAAATTTCGGAGATTGATAGCTATACTATGATGCTTATTCATAAAAGTTTAAGAACATTAGGATACTATCCTCTAGCATTTTAATCATAAGCTCTAAAGTGCAAAATTTTAAAGCATGATTAAAAATCACTGCAAAGTTAATACAGGGTACAAAATTCATACTTTGACTAGTGCATTTCCTAATATAACTTATGTGGACAACTTAATCGAACACCATAGTGCTTTGAACCTTGCGTAGGCCATGAGATTTTATAGGTTTGTCCAGAGTGATGCCCAGATAAATCCCAGAGCAAGTTGAACAGTGAGTGAGAATAGAGAAGTGTTTGCAGAGTCCCCTAGAGGGAATGGTGAGAAGGGGGAAAATTCAACTTCCTCAAGTGGAGAATTCTTGATATTCTCACAGGCAGTGGGGACAGCCAAAGCAATAGGCCGACCCTCCAATCTTGGGGTTTGTTCATATGAAACAATCCTGCAAAGGCTAGGCAAAGCGTACTTAAAATTAGGCCTCAGAGTCACCCCCAAGAGAACCTCTTCTGTTACTCAGATGTGGCCTCTCTTTCTCTCGGCCGACACAGCAAGCAAACTCACTGCCCTCCCCCTCTTTACATGGGACATGATTCCCAGGTGTATGGACCCTCCTAGTAACGTGGCACAGAAATCCTAGAATGAGCTGGGACTCAGCATCAAGGGATTGGGAAATCCTTCTCGACCTAAAGGGGGAAGAGTGAAATGAGACAAAATAAAGCGTCAGTGGCTGAGAGATTCCAAACAGAGTCAAGAGGTTATCCTGGAGCTTATTCTTACACATTAAAGAGATATCACCTTGTTAGTCAAGATGTAATGGAGAGCCTGGAGGGAACTGCCTGAAAATGTGGAGCTGTGCTCCGGTGGCCATGTTTCTTGAAGATAAACGTATGATGATATGGCTGTCGCAGTGAGACTGTGTGGTTGTGAAAGCCTTGTGTCTGATGCTCCTTTTGTCTACCTTATTGACGGACAAGAAAAACATATGGATTAAAAATAAATAAATAATAGGGGGAACAAATATTAAAATAAATTTAGTAGATGGAAATGCTAGTGATTGATGAAGGGGAGGGGTAATGGCTTTGGTATGTATGAACTTTTTTCTGTCTTCTTTTTATTGTTTTTTCTGAATTGATGCAGATGTTCTAAGAAATGATCATGATGATGAACATACAACTATGTGATGATAGTATGAGTTATTGATTATATAACAAGAATAGAATGATCATATGATAAGAATGTTTGTGTTTGTATGTGGTTATGTACCATAAATTAAAAAAAGAAAGGGAGGGGTAAGTGGTATGGTATGTATGAATTTTTTTATCTTTTTATTTCTTTTTCTGAATTTATGCAAATATTCTAAGAAATGATCATGATGATGAATGCGCAGCTATGTGATGATATTGTGAATTAACGATTATATATGTATAACGGAATGATCATATGTTAAGAATGTGTTTTTTGTTGACTTTTTTTAATTTAAAAATTAATTTAAAAAATTAATATAAGAAAGATCTAAGGAACTTCACAATCAAAACTTATTAAACAGACCAAAAAAGTACGGCACCATGAGCAAGAGCCAGCAAAATCAAAGACAAGAGAAATATATCTTCAAAGCGCTCATATACTGGAATTATCAGATGCAAAACATAAAATAAATTGCATATGTTTTTAAGAAGTACTACAAATCTTGAGAACATGACAAAGGGAACAAGACTATTTTAAAAAGGATAAAGCAGACTTTTTAAAGAACTGATATTTCTAGAAATGAAAAAATATAATAAATGAAAAATTTAAAAAAACCTCAACGAACTGGTTAAACACAGCTGAAAAGAGAATTAGCTAACTGGAAGAAAAGACACCAATTATCCAAAAGGTGACAAAGAAAGATAAAGAAGTGGAAAATATGAGAGATTAAGACGCATACAGGGTAGAAAAAAAGTAATTTAATATACTTTAAATTCAAATTTCAAAGAAGAAAAAATATAAAAGAAAAAAATGTAAGGAGAAAATGGCCCCCAAACTATCAAAAAGACACCAATCTTCAGATCCCAAAGCCTGGTGAATAACTATGAAGGCCCTCCCCCACCCCCCAAAAAAAACCTACTCACAGCTCAATGAAAATGCAGGATACCAAGCACAAAGAAAAGATTTTAAAACTAATCATACAGAAACAACAGATCACTTATCAAGGAACAATTTACACACTGACTGCACAGTTTTCAACTGCAATAAGGGCCAGAAGAGTTCAATAAGATTTATAATGAGCAAAGAAAAAAAATAACTGCTACCTTAGAACACACATTCAGAAAAATCATCTTCAGGAATGAGACTAAGATTTTCAAACAAAGTTTTCCATCAACAGACCCTCAGGAGAGGAAATTTCCAAGGCTGTATTTCATATAGACAGAAAATGATCCCAGATAGGAGATCTGAAACGCAATAGAATAAATTTATACTTGTTAATAGGTGGCCAAGTAAAAATGGAATTAAAAATACATTTATAGCCCATGACAAACTGTGGGATCTGTCCTGTAACTACTTGTTAAAGAGTGCTTTGAAAACTATTGTTTTTTTCTTTCTTCACTTTGTATATACATTATATTATACAATGAAAAAAAGTTAAAACAACATTTATAAAAATATTCTTAAAAGGGAATGAGTAACAAAATTCAGATGGTGGTTACTGAGGGAGCATTCACAAATGACCAGGAGTATAAATAAAGGGGTCTGAAGGTGCTAGCAGTGTTCTATATCTTAAGCTGCTAATTCATTTTGTAGCCCTTTAAACTACATATACTACAGTGCATACTTCTGTACGTGTGATATAAACAAATTTTTAAAATCAATATAGAAAAAAATGTAAATACCGCTTATTCCCTCCAAAATACAGACTACTTCCCAAACTCTGGTGTTTAAAATTGAAACAATAAACAGATTCATTATTCATTCAACAAATACCTTATCAATTTTCTAATCTTTGCCTATAACTGAGCTAAAACTTGGCATGAAGATTCTTAATCTCTCTTCTTCCTCTTGCCTTCTTAACTCTATAGACCTGCCTGACCTATAGACCCTAGCCACCTGTGACTATTCACTTTTAAATTAATAAAACTTAAAATTCAGTTCCTCAGTAACACTAAGACACATTTCAGTTTTTAGCAGCCATCTATGGGCTACCATATTGAACAGCACAGTTACAGAACATTTCCCTCATTGCAGAAAGCTCTAACAAACAGCGCTGCTATATCTCATTATATACTAGAAATATATCCATGACTAAGTAATTTCTAATATAAATTGACTAAATCCCATTTTTAAGTCATTGTATTTCACTGAAACTACAACTCCTTAGCACTATTTAAAACATTTTTCTGCTTATTAAAAAATACAGAAAATATCAAAAATTGTTCACTGCCCTCATTGTCTTCTCAAAGCACACTGGAATACAGTGATGGAGAAAAAATAGCCAAAAATAAATGAATGTTAATCACAATGCCACTAAACTGTAATACAAGCCATATGATAAGTATATAAAAATTTACAGGATGAACATCATCCATGTCTTCTTGAAGGCATCAATTTTGTTGACATTACTTTAAAACACTGTTTACAACTTAAAACTTCTCTAATTAAAAAAAAAAAAAAAGCTATGGTGAACAGAAACATTTTACCTATGCAATTAGTACAGCCTCTGCCATGCAATTTTTAGGACTTTCTCAAACTGCCAAGTACTTGGTTCTCTGACTGTGAGTTTGATTTATAAAGCTTATTTTTTACAATATGTTACAAAATTGTTCTCTGAGATTATAAAGATCTGACATCATAATAAAATCAGGCTCATCAAGTTTACATAAATGAGCTAACAAAATGTAAAATTTGTTTGAACTTTTTAAAATAAAATCCTATAGGCATCAAGAAATCTACTCAGAGCAGGACACTTTGGGCTGTATCCCTAGATTCCTGAGGGTTCCCATCCATTTTTTTCTGTCAGGAGTACTTTGATGGAAAAAGTTAAGCACTGCTGAAATAAATTAATTTCATACGATATTTATTTACCAGAAACGATATGATATACAATAAATTTCTATTACCAAAAAAAAATTCTATTATACAATGCCACCTTTAAAGCAACAAACCTTCAGTTTTCTTTAAAATTACACGGGAGAGCCCACGCTATTTCAACTTAACCTGAATATTTTGCTTTAGGCATTCTAATGCATATTTAAGTATGTCCATAGCACTCTTAATTTTTTTAAATTACCTAACCAAAAATACTAAAAGAAAACAACTGTTAAGCCTTAATTTAACAGTCACTTAAACTGGGTTTGCACCTTAATTTTTTTTCCTCTTCTCTAATTGAACCAGGGAGTCAACAAGCTTCTCATCCAGACAACTGAATGCAATTTCAATAAGTTCTTATGTTAATAACTGGCTTGCATCCCACGAGGACTTCTGTGGCTCCACTTACATAACCTATTATGCAAAGTACCTCCACCATTCTCCTTCTCTAGAAAGCATTTTGAATACTGATATTTTTTCAAGGTTTACTTTCTATACTAAATAAAAGAGATTTTCTCTCTCTAGCTTTAACTATCTTTCCTGCACAAGAGGTGGAAAAGAAAGCCAATTTATGCCACTTCACTGTGTCAAAGGCAAGTTATTTACCGCGTTAGCTAATCAACATAGTAATGTCTTACAGCAGCACCCCCCAGGCAGCCCCTACAGGTCACCAGTTTTCTCCTGGGACTCTAATTGGGAAACACAGCCTTAAACAAATTCTTGGGAGCAACTTGTGTGAATTCAACTGCAAATGGCCTGAACTGCTCCTTGAAATACACTGTAAGTATTTATTGTGAAAATTGACAAAATTAAATTCAGTGGTGGTAAGAATCATAAATATAGCCCGTATAAGGTAACAGAAAGGTAAAAACCCAAAACCTAATTGAATATTCACAAATGTTAGGTGAATACTCTCCCACATCCCACAGGTTCTGTTTAAGCCAAGATTTTCGGAATTCACAGAACTATAACCTAAAAAGAAAAAAAAAAATAGGGGATTAGCACAGGGTTGCCAACTTCTACTCTGCCAAGAACATTTTAAAAAATAACTACCCATTACCATCACCATCATTTCATAAAATTACATGCTCACACCAAAACTGGTAAAAGATAATTTTAGAAAAAAAGAATATCTTTTAAATTCAATAGATTTAACTTTGTGAAGAGTTAACTACATTCTCATTTCACTTCAGACAAGTGAAAACTGTGTCAAGGACCAATACTACTCCATAGCATCTGAGAAACTCAGGTCTAAGCAACTAGCTCCCAATGGGAAAAAGAAAGCAACAGCAGGACATGCCCAAACCAAATATTAACCTATTCAATAACAAGGAAAGGAAAGCTTGCAGGGGTTTAGGGAACTCTTCCAAGGTCAGAGAGCACAAATTCTGACATAGGTCTGTCTAATTTCAGAGTCAGAGTTCTTACTCATTATGCCAAGTTTCCTCTAATATTTTTCCAGTAGTATAAAGACCTACCCTTATCCAGACAAACCTTTGTGACCAATGACAACAGAGGAATTTCCAAGACAGCTGATGAGAGCAAGAGGTACACTCCCTGATCATCATTCAAACTGAAGCTAAATGGAACACCTGACCTTTGCCTCATTAATACCAGGCTCACTGCAACTAAGCCAACCAGCCCAGACAAAACACACACAAAACCTCCTGTCTCCAGCAACACTGAAGCAGGAATCTTAGAACATTTCCAAGTGCCTGTGATATAGAGAAAAACATATTTCTGAAAAACAAAAGGAATGTATTAATTATCAAGAAGGAAATAAACATTCCATAGTAACTGCCTAAAAATAATAAATTTGCCCACAAAAAGTTACTTGAAGCCTCAGTCTGCAAACTCTTACAACTACCTTTTACACATCAATACAGAGGCTTCTCCTATTTAAATATGTAAACAGAAAACCACATGAATTTCTATAAATTTATAGTTAACTAGTTTCCAAAATAAAATGTATACTTTTTATATATGTATATTATATGCATATAATGAATAAATGGTATCTTATCATCCCACCACTCTAAGATATCAGACCATTTATTAACATCACAGAAAAAATACCCTTGTTCGTCAAAAGTACTCATAAGAGAGAGCTGGAAGAAAAGCAATATAACAACAGTAGTAACAAGAGGCACAAAAACTATCTTTGAATATTCAGAGGTTCTTGACATTGAAACCAAAATCAAAAGTCACACACAGAAATAATGGAATACTGTATCAGAGATTTGCTTCCAAATCCTCACATTATCAGCTGTCAAACAAATGTCTAAAATGAACAAACAGTTAAGTAACCAAAGTCTCGCACCCTGGACCAAAAGATTCTGAAATAGTTTGTCCTCCCTGAAATAAGAGTAATGATAGTATAGTATTCTTCCTAATAATAGCAAGAAAATTTTATTTTTGAATTTACTTTACACTGAAATTTGAATTTTCAATGATCAAATTCTTCCTACGCCATCTGAAGCCACATGAGAAGCCCTGACTATCAAATTTCTTTATCCACTGTATAAAATAATCTAGTATCTTTTCTTTCTGTTTTAAAAAGATGCCATCTAAAAGGTGTTTTTTCTTTTTCCAATGCCCCTACATTTTTGCCGTTGGCACTTTCATCTCCTTACAAATTCAACTAGTATGTGAACAATCTCCTATACCCATGTTTAATGTATACTTAGCCCTGACTTCTCCCCTGAACCTACAAACCCACATTTTCAAAAAACCTCTGGGCATTTATAATATTTGTCAAGTATATAAAAAATTAATCACATCCAGAACTGATCTCATTATGTACCTCTTTGCCCACATTTCTAGTAAGAGTAGCACCATCCCCATCAATTTCTATCTCCTCCATACTTTCCCTAACAATTCTCTCTTCCATCCGTCTACTAAAGCAATTGCCAAGTGCTACTTAATCTGTTCTTATCCCACTGGCACTGCCAGTGTCCAGTATTTATCCTGTACTAAAAGTCAACTTTTCACAACAAATCACTCTATATACTACCTCAGGTTTCATTACCTCCCCCAGATGTTGAACTCCTAAATACAGCATAGCATTTTAGCACACTCCACAATCCAACCCCAATTTAAATTTCAAACCTTTCTTCTAGGTAAAGTGGTCGACTAGTTTCTCTTAAGAGTTCACAATGTACTTTCCCACCTCCATATTTCTCCACACCATTCTCTTATTTGAAAGGCTTTCTTCACCCATCTACACCCAAACTCAGCAACTATGTCTTAAAAGCTTATTCTTTACAAGGCTGAACTCAGGTTACCAGCTTATTGGGAGCGTAGCATGATGCAGTGGAAAGGCACAGGCTTTGCCACCAAGCAGACTGGAGCTCAAATCGAAGCTCAGTCACCTCCTGGCTATCTAAGCCCGGGCATACTACTTAACATATTTGAATCTCAGTGTCCTCATTAGTAAGAAAGATTCTTATATGGTTGTTCAGTAGCCTAAAAACATGTATGGAAAGCAAATGGCTTAGCACACAGTGCTCAATGAATAGCTTCAAGTATTACTATATCTCTCTTTAAGTATTACTATACCTCATCACTTTCCATGATGATTCCAGCTAAAAGTGAACCCTTTTTTCTTTTGTACAACTCCAAATCTTAAGTCAAAATACTTGTGGTATTTACATATATTTATTTTCACTGTAAATGTTTATGCAAATATTGTTAACATCCCTTACCAGAGTTCAAATTCCTGAAAACCAAAAACTTGATCTTTGTATCCTATAATGCCTAGCACAGTGCTTTTCATGAAGCACTCAATGATACCCACATCCAGTGTTAAGTTTCATTTGCGAAATTAAATTTTTTAACATACCTAAACAATGTCTTTTCTTCATAATTTCTGACACACCTTAGAAAATTATTACCAAAACATGAATTTTAGTTGTTATAGCTTTATTTGCACCTCCCCGTTCCTAAGATAGCCTGAGGCACAGCAAATGTAACCGAACTGTTGAATTGATTTGAATATACTAAAATTTACAATGCTTAAGAGCATCTGATTTTTCCCCAATCATCTTTTTCTGCTCTTAAAATTCCTAAAATACTTTCTCTCACATCACATTAACTATCCATAGTTAATTTGTCCTAAAATACAAATCCATAACTATATCTATTGACTCCTTTTCCAGATTCTCTTTATTTCAGTATTCCAACCTCATGCTCTAACCAATTAAGCACTTCAAATACTAAGAACCTACAGTTTTACCCAGTCCATGTACACACCTCCCCCCCCCAAAAAAAAGAATCTACAGGTTTCCTGTAAAAGTCAGCACCTAATCTTCTCTCCATACTTTCTTTTTTTTTTTGTATGGGCAGGCACCAGGAATCGAACCCCGGTCTCAGGCATGGCAGGAGAAAATTCTGCCACTGAGCCACCGTCACATCACCCTCTCCACACTTTTTTCCAGGGGCTTCAATATATTTTTTTAATTAGAGAAGTTGTAGGGTTGCAGAAAAATTACACATAAAATACAGAGTTCCCAGGGACTTTTTAAATCATCCACCCTTCTCAAGAGTGTTCAAGATCAACAATCTGAAATAAATTTCCCTTTGCATAGAATTCCACTGAACTTGTCACCTCGGTATATTTTACCTAATTTATGATATTTCCTCCATTTCTAATGGGGAAAGGTGAGAGAATGAGATAAGACCAAAATAACTATAGTACAAGATGCAGGTAACTGTCATTGGTTTCATGAAGGTGGTTTGTGTATACTTTACATTGCAAAAACAATGGCCATCTGCTGATAGTCATAATCTGCAATAAATGCATTCCCTTATGGCCATAACAAAAAATTATCCTTAAACAAGGAAAAACTCTATTTTCTACAATCCTTTAAGTAATACTTTATCAAGTAAATCAGTTTACTAAAAGAACTATTCACTCACTACTTCCTCTAGGAAAATCTCATTTATCCGAAGCAAAAATTTTATAATAGTATTAAAAAAAAAAAAAAACTATGCCCACATGTGTGAACTTCTGCACTACAGCAACAGCTATAACAGTATAAGAAACCTCTTGGGAATAACTGAGAAAAAAGATTCTTTAAAAGTTAAGAAAAAATGACAGTTCCAAATACAAAGGTAAACTTCGCGGGAGAAGTGTTAATAATTCTCCAACCCTTTGCAATCAATTTCAATACATGCAACCACCGAGGACTGATCTCTTTCTACAACTGTGACTTCAGGCAGCCACAGGAATGAGAGGAGTACAGATTAGAGAGGAGCATCATTTTTCACGTCTGCAAGAAAAAAAGCGAACGTATCTGAACTGATTTTTCTCAAGCAAGGCGGGTTTAAAAAAAAAAAAAAGACTACAACAACTGCCTCTGCAAGCTTTCAAGTAAGGAAAGATCATGTGAGGCATGCCACGGTGACCTACGTATCCAGAACCGGTCCCGAAAACAGTCCAAATCGATCTCCAGGGCGACCCAAAGGGGGTCTGGATGAAAAGCCTCGCGAAAGATCCCTAGCGTCTACACATGCACCACCCCACCCTGAGACTGAAGAAATGACACCCCAGGGACCCGGGTAATTACTGAGCCCGAGGAGAGACTGATCAGAAGAGGTGAAGGTCGGGGGCTGGGGTCCAAGATTGGGTCTGACGTTTAGGTAGCTAGCCCCAGGTCCGCCACCGAAAACCAACCCTGAGGCGGCGCGAAGTCTTGGGAGAGCAGAAATGAGGGAGTCGGAAGGACTAAGGCCCAGACCAGCCCCAACCCCGAGTACCAACAGCAATAACAACTCCGGCACCCCCTTTCCGGCTCCACCCCGTCCACCTCACGGCGGCGCCGCCCGCTCCTTCCCTCCCGGCGGGCTCGGCGGTGAACGCGGCGATCGACGACCCCCTTCCCCAACCACCAAGCCCGCAGTCTGAACGGGTAGCAGGGCCTCGAGAGCGACAGCCCGGACGAAGGCCCGTGGCCGTCACAGTCCCTCTCCAGGCCACTCACCGTTAGGCCCGGGCGCCTGGAAGGGCAGGGCGCGCGGGTCGGCGGGCACTGAACCCCCACTCCGACCCCGGCTGCTGCCCCAGCTCGGAGCCGATCGAGCCTCAGCGGCTGTGCCTACAAGGCCTCTCTCCGGCCCGAACCTAGGGAAACACTTCCGGGGGAGCGGGGGAGCCGGGGGAGGGAAGAGTTTTGGCACCGGAACTGCTCGCGGGCTGGAGCTGCAAGGGCCTCCCAGGAGGGGCGGGGCTCCGTCCATCGCCCGCAGACCCACCCCCGGCCTCTCGTCTAACCCTTTCAGCCCCACAGTCCCTCGGTTCCCCAGGCTGTGGCTTTACCCTTTCTGTTGTTTGAGTTATTCTGCTCCGGCCACCATATGTCACCCGCAAGGAAACCGCAAGCCTCGGAGAATTTAGGTGCAAAAGTCCAGCGCACGCTACCTTCTTATTCTCGAGAGTGTTGTTTCTACTCTAATTTGTCTCCTTTTAAAATAATAATAGTTGACGTTATTGCACTTATGGTAGGCGCTTACGATAGACACCGAATGAGGCTCTTCGAGTACATTAACTATCATGCCTAAGCCTGTTGAAGTTGGTGTTAATATCTACATTTTGCAGAGGAGGAAAACAGTCCAATACCTCACACGTTGGCTCTTGATTGTATTTTAACTAATAGTGTGTGTATAGATCCCATCTATGTCCAACGAAATGGTTAAGTTCTTTAAGGGCAGGGACCAAATTAGTTTCCTTAACTACTTGCACTTCAACAGAGGCCAAGGGCTGGAGTACTCTGAAACCGAACTGCCTGGGATCCTATTTGCTTTAGCTCCGGGCAACTTAATTAGCCTCTCTAAGCCTCAGTTTCCCTCTTTGTGAAATAGTCTCTCAGTCTCTCTCTCTCTCTCTCTCTCTCTCTCTCTCTCTCTCTCCACACACACACACACACATACATGCAAAATCTGCATTATTGGAAAGATTCGAAATTATAGCGTATTATGAACACTTGGCCGAGTACCTAGCACTGATGTAGGACTCCGTAGAAATCAACAATTTCCATACCTCATCAGTAATAGGAACAATTTCTCCTTCAATAGAGTCACTAGCGAGAGATAATTCAGAAAATTATGGGTTAGCAATAGGCAATAGAAAAAGTTAATAAACAAAATAATAAAGAAAAAGTAGGGGTTTTGCGATGAGAAAAATGAACTCCCTGAGGAAAAAGAATAGTCGGGAACCAGCATGGATGCTTGTGAAATTGTGAGCCAAGATGGTATAAGACCGGTAAAGTCAGGTGCCAGGCAGGGAATGGAGGAAGAGAAGGAAGGAAAAGGCCACAAAATCAGAAAGATATAGAACATCTCAGGCATATTGTATCTGGGGCCAGATATGGATAAAAGATTCTGAGAGATGCCTCTTAGCAAGCATACTATCTGCAAAACAAATTTACAAGCATATCTTGAAATTGCGGGGGAGGAAGATTTTAAAAATTTTTCTAGTAAGAGAGGCAGGGGAAATGGAAATAGTTCAGAACCCCTTATTATGAATTTAAGATGAAGACAATGCCATTGCTTTACTTACAGAAGTGTCTCTATTATTTTGTTTTTATGATCCTGATAGTGTTTGTAAATACTTACCTAATATCCAAATGGAAGCAGCCTTTCATACCTTGGGGCATAAAGAAGAAAAAAAACCAAAGCTTAGGTTGGCAGGACTCACTAGTATCCTCTGTTTCCACCCGGGCTGGGCTAACGGGGTAGTGAGAGGAATCCTGAACTGCTGACTGTTATCAGGCTCGCTGCTAGACTAATCTGTTGTCATTTAACCTGGTCACATAACTGGTAAATGGTAAATTTTCAACAGAGGTCTGGCTCGTCATATGCTTTTCACCACTCTACCAGTGGTTATCAAATTTGAACTTAATTCAGAACCACCTGGAGTACTTCTTAGTAGAACACAAATTGCTGGATCCACCCCCAAAATGTCACTTAACTAAACCAGTGGTTCTCAGGGTGTAGTCCCTGGACCTGCACCATCTAGGAACATGTTGCCAAATACAAAATATCAGGCCCCATCCCAGACCTTAAGAATCAGAAACTCTTGTGTGAGGCTCTGCAATCTGTGTTTTAACAGACCCTTCAAGGCATTGTGATGCCTGCTCAAATTTGAGACCCACTTTTAAATGTACTCTACACTGTCTTCCACAGATTCCTTTTTTTCTCCCTAAGTATTTTTAACAGGAGTAACTATACAAAGCTAAAGTTCTTCCCATCAAATTAAATGACGTACTGAAACAGCTTAATTCGTTTTTTGCTCTCAGTGGAAGATGAAGCTAGGGAAAACAATTAGTATTAATGGAGGGCACTTTTTTTAAATTACTAAAATTTGTACTGAAATTTAACCAGAAAATACTGGATTAGGGGTGGAACTAGCCTTACTTGAGAACCACTCTGTGCCGGGGCTTTATATGGGTTTTCTAAATCAATCTTCACTACATTTCTATGACGTTTTATGGTCTTACTTTTGCAGATGAGAAAAACTGAATCTTAGCTGAAGTAACTGATTTAAGGCCCCATTCTTCCAAGTGGCAGAATCACATTCGTTTAAACAAAGATCCCTCCAATTCCAAAACTCATGCTCTTTCCACTGCATGGTAGGAGCCTGGAGAGCAAAACTCCACTGTAGGCTCTACTGCCCCACATATGCTTACCCCTGTAAGCGATTTAGCCTCTATTTCAATTCCTCCGTCTACAAATAATGTTATCATAAATCTGCCCTCCCACACTGGATGTCAGAACAAATGAGAATGTAAAAATGTAAGCTCTATGCACTTTTTGAAGAAAAGCAGTAAAAAAGGCAAGTCATTACAGTGTTATATGTTTAGTCATGTGTTGTTCTGCGAGCCTGACCTTGAAATCTTTCCTGGTTATCTTCTGATTCGTACGTAAGAAGTTCAAAGTCTTGATGCTAAAGAAAAAGACATTTGCATCTTTTGTCAGCCTCCTGGAGGTTAAAGTAGATGCCAGAGAATCTTATGCTTCTCTTTTAAAAATTGCAGGTAGTCTCTCACTGGTTGACCTTCTCCATAGGCTCCAGTTTGTTACCTAGAGATCTCTCCCCCAAACCCTTTTCTTCTCCCTATTCCAGGCATCCCTCCATCCTCCTGCCTCCACCCACTAGGGAAAGACTTAAAATTCCTGTTACTTTATTATGTAGAAGGATTTAGCTCTCAATCCTCATCTCAGAACAGATTTCAGCCTATCTTTGTTGGCAGAATGGCCAAATTGCACAATTCCAGGGGGTACCATTCACAAAGAATACCACAAGAATTGTGCTCAAGGGGGTGCCAATTGCACAGACCACAATACCAAAGGCAGTGACCCTTGGAACTGTGCAAAGCAGTGGCCCCATCTATGCATAGCTCCTAAATCCATTAAGGTGTTTTGTTAAACAAAAGAGTCATCTACTTGGGTGTCCACCTAACACCAAACTTTGAAATAATAGGGTTCTTTGTTCTTTGTTTTGACATTGACCCAGTTGAATACTTAAACTACTGGCTTAAGTCCTGGGTTCTACCCTCTAATATGGTATTTTTCACTCTCTTCTGTGACATTGTCCCGTCTCTCCATTAGACTTGTGTGGAGACTTTGCCATAATTTGTTCTCTTCACCTTTTTGTTTGTGCCTTAGCACAAGTGCTCTAAAAGCATTTGCTGATCTGAATAATAGCACCATGGACTAATATATATATACATATATGCATAATAGTATATAAGGCAAAGATTTGACCAATGGCTGTCAAAATGTGTATTGACCATAGAGTTTTGTACCAAGAAATAAATTAAGCAAAAAATTTTAAATTGAGAAATGTCACATTAAAAAAGTCCAATTTCTTGTGTCTCTTGAAAATTTGGACACTGTGGCACACTCTTCAGGTATCTTACAAAGCACCAGCGTCTTTGGCTTGGGTGCAACTGCTTTCTTTAGGTAGGACTCTGAATTTGCCTCACTCACATGTGAAATTTTCTTCTTAGGCACTGCATTTGGGGCCATTGATGTATGGATTCATGTGGATGTAATAGAGAAACAAGTAGAGAATTTTGCCTTAGAGATTTTAGATACACTCATAACTATTTTTGAGTATTTCAAAAATCATTTTAAATTGCTTTTTCTGGATAGCAACTTCTGGTGTACCATGTTGCATCATTTCTAAAAAAGCAAGGCAGGTACAGACATCAAAATATAAATATCATTACCATCAACATTTTAATGGAGTAAATCTTATTTGGCAATTGCCTTGGATATAAAAGAGAGAAGACAAATAATAACAAATACTTCAATAAATTTTGCTACATATCCAGTACTGTTCTAAGCATCTGCTAACTATTTTAATCCTTATGGTAACCAGCCTATGAAATATGATCCTTACTTTTTAGATAGGGAGGCACAAAGACAGCTAGTTCAGGTAGCTAACAAGTAACAAAGCCAGGATTACAATCCAAGCAAAGGGTCTTCAGAGGTGTGCTCTCAACTACTAAACTAACAGACTCTTCCCATGTGCCAAAGTCCAGACCTTTCATAGGGTACTGTAATATATCCACACTGTTGAAGACAGATCCTTCTCATCGCCTTCCCCTCCACATCCCAAGTTACACTAATGTGTTTGTAATATGCATTTTTGTAATATATAAACTGCCAGATTTCTAAGACTTCATTTAATTCAAATAGAATTCTTGCATAAAATTTGATTTTATGGCAAGTTATCATGAAGAGTCCTTTATATATGGTGAAAGACAATGAGGGCAATTTGAAGTGATATAATATTGACATTGGTGAAACCAATATCTGTAGTCAAATGGTGCTGCGTAGAGAAATGGGAGATAGCAAAGTTCAATTTGAGAAAAAAAATGTCACATTGACACAGATGCAGTAAAAGCTTAAAAATACAGAACCTACAAGGGAATGGACATCAAATTTTATCATATTTCACATTTAATTTTTAATTAAATATCTGGAAAAAATACTGGAACTGACATCTTCCTATAAAAGGCTTAAACTAACCAAATCTCTACTGTTGACCAAGCTGAGCTTTTTAGTGTATGTTTCAGGAATTTCATGAAGAGGCTACATTTCCTCTTCACTATCTATTATGAAAATGCAGCCCATCTTACTCTGCCTCAGTTTCTCTTTCTGCAAAATATGAATGCCAGATACATCTTTTCTGACACAAAGATGTTGTGAGACATAGCTAATAAATGACTATAAAACACAGTTCTTTGAAGTATAAAGCACTGCATAATTACCAAATACTATAATAATCATCCTCATAATAACAGTAATTTTCAGCCAACACATCAACCAGACCTAGAAGCCTTTAGTCACCTTCCATTTAGACCAAAGCATATGTGCCAAGTATGAAATAAAATCAAAATTTCAAACCACAAGCAGGTTCCACTCCCTTTCTCTTCCCTACGCAAAAAAGTCAAGACTGTCAGAGTCCTGTCTCAGCTCCAACACTTGCTGGCCATGTGACCCAGATCTCTTGCCATTCTTTCATCAAATGAAGAGGATCATACTATGAATAGGCACCTCTCAGCATTATTGAGAGGGTTCAAGAATTGAGTGCATGTAAAATTCTGAAACAATGCCAGGCAACGTGTAAGTGCTCACCATTATTGAGAGGGTTCAACAAATGAGTGCATATAAAATTCTGAAACAATGTCTGGCAGCCTGTAAGAGCTCAATGAATGTAAGGGACGAGGAAGACCAGCAGTGATATCTGAAAAAAAAAATTAATAGTGGGCAACAGTCTAACCATGTTATTGTATGGAAGAGAAAGAAAAATCAATGTAATTTTTTTTTTGTTAGAGAAGTTTTAGATTTAGAGAAAAATCATGTAGAAATACATAGTTCCCATATACCACATACACAGTATCCCCTAGTATTAACGCTTTGCATTAGTGTCGTAATTTTGTACGAAGATGAAACAATGCTAGAATTATACTAATTAACTGTAGTCCACAGTTTACATTAAGGTTTGCTTTTTGTATTGTAAAGTCTTAAGGTTTTTTAGCCTTTTTTAAAATAAATACACTTTTTTAATGCAATTTTACTGAGATAAAAAAATTGCACATATGACTGTATATCATACACCATACAATCCATCCAAAGTATACAATCAATGGCTTACAATAGCATCACATAGTTGTGCATTCATTACCACAATCAATTTTAGAGCAGTTTAATTACTTCAAAAAAAGAGATAAAAATAAAAAAATAAAACCCAAAGATCTCATATTCCTACCCCCACCTACACCCATTATTGACCCATAGTATTGGTGTGGTACATTTGTTACTGTTGGTGAAAGAATATTGAGAATTTACTGTTATCATCTCAATTGATGCAGAAAAGGCATTTGACAAAATTCAACATCCTTTCTTCTTGATAACACTCCAAAGGATAGGAACAGAAGGGAACTTCCTCAACATGATAAAGGGAATATATGAAAAACCCACAACTAACATCATCCTCAGTGGGGAAAAATGAAAAACTTTCCTCCTAAAATCAGGAACAAGAGAAGGTTGTCCACTATCACCACTGTTATTCAACATCATGTTGGAAGTTCTAGCTAGAGCAATTAAACAAGAAAAAGAAATATAAGGCATTAAAATTGGAAAGGTAGAAGTAAAACTCTCACTGTTTGCATGATACTATATGTCAAAACCCTGAAAAATCCACAGCAAAACTACTAGAGTTAATAAATGAGTACAGCAAAGTGGCAGGTTACAAGATCAACAGTCAAAAATCTGTAGTGTTTCTATACAATAGTAATGAATAATCTGAGGGGATATCAAGAAAAAAATTCCATTTATAATTACAACCAAAAGAATTAAATATTTAGGAATAAATTTAACTAAGGATACAAAGACCTATACAAAGAAAACTACAAGAAACTGCTAAAAGAAATCACAGAAGCCCTAAATAAATGGAAGGGCATACCATATTCATGGATTGGAAGACTAAAAATAGTAAAGATGTCAATTCTACCTAAACTAATTTACAGCTTCAATGCAATACCAATTGAAATCCCAACAACTTCCTTTTCAGAATAGAAAAACCAATAACCAAATTTATCTGGAAGGGCAGGGTGCCCCGAATAGCTAAAAATATTCTGAAAAAGAAAAATGAAGTTGGAGGTCTCACACTACCTGATTTTAAGGCATATTACAAAGTTACAGTGGTCAAAACAGCACGGTACAGGCATAAAGATAGATATACTGACAAACGGAATTGAATAGATTGTTTAGATGTAGACCCTCTCATCTACAGACAATTTATCTTTGATAAGACAGTCAAACCAACTCACCTGGGACAGAGCAGTCTCTTCAAAAAATGGGGTCTAGAGAATTGGATATCCACATGCAAAAGAATGAAAGAGGATCCATATCTCACACCCTACACAAAATTAACTCAAAATGGATCAAAGACCTAAACATTAGATCTAAGACCATAAAACTGTTAGAAGAAAATGTAGGGAAATATCTTATAAATCTTGTAATAGGGAGGCAGTTTCCTAGATCTTACACCCAAAGCACAAGCATTGAAGAAATAAATAAATAAATGGGAACTCCTCAAAATTAAACACTTTTGTGCATCAAAGAACTTTGTCAAGAAAGTAAAAAGACAGTATACACAATGGGAGACAATATTTGGAAATGTTATATCAGATAAAGTTCTAGTATCCAGAACATATAAAGAGATTGTTCAACTAAACAACAAAAAGACAGCCAATCCAATTACAAAATGGGCAAAAGACATGAACAGACACTTCTCAGAAGAGGAAATACAAATGGCCTAAAGACACATGAAAAGATGCTCAACTTCCCTGGCTATTAGGGAAATGGAAATCAAAACCGCAATGAGATATCATCTCACACCCACCAGAATAGCCATTATTGATAAAACAAAAAACAACAAGTGCTAGAGAGGATGTGGAGAAAGAAGCACATTTATCCACTGTTGGTGAGAATATGAAATGGTACAACTGCTGTGGAAGGCAGTTTGATGGTTCCTCAGGAAGCTAAGTATAGAATTACCATACGATCCAGCAATACCATTGCTAGGTATCTACTCAGAGAACATGAGGGCAAGGACATAAAAACAGACATTTGCACACCAATGTTTATAGCAGCATTATTTACAATTGCCAAGAGATGGAAACAGTTCAAATGTCCATCAACAGATGAGTGGCTAGGGCGGGCCACGGTGGCTCTGCAGACAGAGTTCTTGCCTGCAATGCCAGAGACTCGGTTCAAATCCCGGTGCCTGCCCATGCAAAAAAAAAAAAAAAAAAAAAAAAAAAAAACAGATGAGTGGTTAAACAAGCTGTGGTATATACATATGATGAAATATTATCCAGCTGTAAGGCAGAATAAAGTTATGAAGTATGTAACAACGTGGATGGACCTTGAGGACATTATGCTGAGTGGGATTAGCCAGAAACAAAAGGACAAATACTGTATGGTCTCGCTGATACGAACTAACAGTAGTGAATGAACTTGGAGAATTTCGTCTAAGAACAGAGACCATCAGGAGATAGAAATAGGGTACATATTGGATAATTGGAGCTGAAGGGATGCAGATTGTACAACAGAACTGATTGTAAAAATTCAGAAATGGATAGCATAATACTATCTAACTGTAACACAAAAATGTTAATACACTGAAAGTAGTTGAATGTGAGAATGATAAAGGGAGCAGGGCTGGGGGCACAAATGAAATCAGAAGGAAAAATGGATGATAAAGACTGAGATGGTATAATCTAGGAATGCCTAGAGTATACAATGATAGTGACTAAATGTACAAATTAAAAAATGTTTTTGCATGAGGAAGAACAAAGGAATGTCACTATTGCAGGGTGTTGAAAACAGATAGTAATACAAATATTGAAACTTTAACTTGTGTGTAAGACTAAAGCATGTTTATTTGGTACAAAATTTATAATTTGACCAGTGCATTTCCTAATATAATTTATACAGACAGTTTAATTGACCACAATAAGTACATGGAACCTTGAGTAGGGCATGAGATTTCATAGGTTTGTCCGGAGTGATGCCCCAATAAATCCAAGAGTGATTTGAACAGTGAATAAAAAAGTATTTGCAAAGTCCCCTTGGGAGAATGATGAGAAAGAGGGAAATTCAACCTCCTCGTAGGGAGAATTCCTGATATTCTCACAAGCAGTGGGGACCAAAGCAATAGGCCAAGCCCACAACCTTGGGGTTTGTTCATGTGAAACTTATCCCTGCAAAGGATAGGCTAAGCCTACTTAAAATTTGGTCAAGAATCACCCCCAGAGAATCTCTTTTGTTGCTCATATTGGCCTCTCTCTCTGTCTCTGTCTCTCTCTCTCTCTCTCTCTCTCTCAATCTCAGCCAACATAACAAGCAAACTCATTGTCCTCCCCTTCTCTATGTGGGACATGACTCCCGAGTGTGTAAACCTTCCTGGCAACATGGGACAGAAATCCTAGAATGAGCTGGGACTGAGCATCAAGGGATTGAGAAAACGTTCTCCACCAAAAGGGGGAAGAGAAAAATGAGACAAAATAAACTCAATGGCTGAGAGATTTCAAACAAAGTCAAGAGATTATCCTCACAGTTATTCTTACACATTATATAGATATCGCCTTTTTAGTTAAGGTATATTGGAGAGGCTGGAGGGAGGTGCCTGAAAATGTAGAGCTTTGTTCCGGTAGCCATGTTTCTTGAAGATGATTGTATAATGATACAGCTTTTGCAGTGTGACTCTGTGATTATGAAAACCTTGTGTCTGATGCACCTTTTATCTATGGTATGGACAGATGAGTAAAACATATGGATTAAAAATAAGTAAATAATAAGGCAAACAAATGATAAAATAAATTTAGTAAATTGATATGCTAGTGATCAATGAAAGGGAGTGATAAGGAGTATAGAAAAAATAGGGGAAACAAAGGCTAAAATATATGGGATAGATGGAAATACTAACAATCAATGAGCAGAGGGGTAAGGGGTATGCTATGTATGAGCTTTTTTTCTTTTTTCTTCTTATCTTCTTTTCCTGAATTGATACAAATGTTCTAAGAAATGATCACGGTGATGAATATACAACTATGTGATGATATTGTGAATTATTGATTATATACCAAGAATGGAACGATCACATCGTAAGGATGTTGTATTTTTATGTTATGCTTAAAAAAATTTTTAAAAAATACCAAAGGACTGAAAAAAAAAAAAGAAAAAGAAATTACCGTTAACTACAGTCTATACTTTGCAATAGGTACCAATCTATTATTGATTCCTAGCAATAGTGTTGTACATTTGTTCTAGTTTATGAGATAACTTTTTTATATATGTACAGTTAATCATAGTCATCGTCCACCACAAGATTTGCTATGTTATACATTCCTATGTTTTCACCTCCAGTTTTCCTTCTGTTGACATACATGACTCTAAACTTCCCCTTTCCACCATATTCACCCACAATTCATCACTGGTAATTATATTCACAATAATGTAATAATGTCACCTCTATCCTTCCCCAAACAATTAAGTTCGACCTAGTTAAAAATTCTCTCCCCATTCTTTAGTCTGATTCTACCTCCTGGTACGCTCTATTCTAGATTTTCTGTATATGAGTTTACATATAATTAGCTCATATTAGTGAGATCATACAATATTTGCCCTTCTGTGTCTGACTTATTTCGCTCAGCATAAGGTCCTTAAAGTTTATCCAGGTTGTCCCATGCTTCAGGATTTCTTTCCTTCTACTATTGAATAATCTTCATAGTATGTACATACCACGTTTTACTTATCCATTCATCTGTTGATGGAAACTTGGGCTATTTCTATCTTTTGGCAATTGTGAATAATGCCGCTATGAACATTGATGTGCAAATTATCAATACTTTCAACACACTCAACTTGGAGGATGACCTGAGCTGTCCTTTTGATTACCAAGTTAACAGTTATCAAATATAAACACATTAATACTAAACTTTTGCTGAAAAAGCAAAGATGAGGCATTTCATTTTGAGGTCTGTTTCTTTTTATTTTTGTTCAAGAATGCAAGTAATAAGTTACTACCTTTTGGTTATAAATGATTAGGGGAAAAACAGGTATAGAGAGTAAAATGTCAACATAGCTGTTCACCACTAAGGCTCCCAAGTTTACTGCCCCCAGGTGGAAACATTGCTAAAGATTCAGTATTGTTCTTTCCAGGCCTTTTTTTCTGTGTGTTTACATATATATAAACAGTATAGAATTACCCAAAAGGCAGACTAAGTACATATTTCAGGCACCAGCAAATCACTGCCAACAACTAAATAATTTTTTAAGAATTTATTTTTACAAATGCAAAGAAATAACAATATATGGCTTGTTTGGACTTCCTTATACTTATTTAATTAATTTTTGTTTTTTGAGTTGAAAACAACATGTTTATGAACCAAGACAATGACAGGGTAAATGTTGAACACATTTAACTAATAAGGCAGCATTCTGTTTTAACTTTAATTTGCGTTTATTTCATGATGAATTTATTCCTGAGCCATACGTTTTTGTTTCTTCAGTTTCTTCTGGGCTAGCTTTTTCTCCTTTGCAACCTCGTCTCCTGGTTTAGGAACAATCTGTTCTTTTTCAATAAGGAGCATCTCAACGAGGCAAGGGGAGTCACCTATGGGTTCATCCGACCATGAGCTCTCTAAGTCCTGCAGGCCGTCTGGGGACTTTGCTCACTGGGGTGTGCTCAATGACCGGAGAATCTACATCTAAACCCTTAAGTTCAGCATTACTCTCTGCACTTTTAAGCACGTGCAACAAAAATTCAGTACCCTTTCTGGGCCACCTCCCTGCATCCAGCCCTACTCTCTTGCCTGGGCACACCGATCAGCACCAGCATTGTAACGGCGAATGGCACGCATTGCTTCCGTAAAGTGGCAGCTTTTAGACACTTGGTGGTTTTTCGAATATGCATGCCCTGATGGCCTGAGCAGTTTCTTGGGGATTCTTAAAGTGAGCAGTTTCGCGGGGATTCTTAAAGTGAATGCGAAGGTTTGGCTCTCTTAATTTGCATGATTTTGTAAAGTTTTTTACGTCAAGTAGATTGTGAACCATTTTCAGAGATCAACTTGGGCCGCTTATGGGAAAAGTTACTTAGTTAATTTTAACAGGATTTAAATCTTACTTTAAATATTTGGTACGCTCCATAAATTCTTCGGTGCTTAGGGCCTCTCTTAAGATCTTAACCCCAACTTGCATTGTATATATTGGACATACAGACCCACATTTTAAAAACATAAATATGATCATATTGTTTTGGTTTGTTTAAACTTTGTTTGCATGTGTGATTTTAAACATTGTGATAATTGCTTGGTGGAAATTTAAGTAAGGAACTTTTACCACATCTAGGATAATTCCTATACAAGGGTCCTATTATAATAATTTGAGTTTCAAAAGCTTCCTTTCTTAGTAAAGCAAATTTCATTTCCTATTGGCTTTTTCAAGCCAATGTAAAACAAGGCTTGTTTAATCTCTATAGAGTGTTTGATGAAGAGAAATCTTGCCTCCCAGGAGCTTCCTAAATGGTAACTGTGGAGGGATGCCAAGGAAATCAAATGGTGCCAAATGCAAAATCCTCAAGTTGCTCTCTAAATCAATAGAAATTAATTTGGGAGCTGGATTTCACTGAGACAGGAAGGATTGCACCTATAGGTGTGGAAATTATATTTAGGATTAGGGAATAAAGAACAAGAGTAGAACTGCCCTGTATTTCAGGAGACAGTAAGAAAGAGAACATTCCCAAAAGAGAAGACTAATGACATTTTGTTAAGAAAAAAAGAATGCTTAAGCAATAGTTTATAACAATGTATATTTAAAATGTTGTCCTTATGGCAAATTAACCGTTGAAATTTTATTATTCTTTCAATAAACTCAATATAGTTCTTGATACAAATGTATATATCCATAAAAAGAGAAATTCAGATTATTTTCTAAATGATAAATAAGTATTTTTATTATATGTAGCTATGCTTAAAATAACCCTGGATCTAAACCACTTTAATGTTTACTGCACACTTACTGTGAACAAACTACAGGGTTTGGGAAATGCTAAGACCTTTAAGTCACAAAACTTGCCCTCTAAGAATAAAAATGCCAGTTGGGGAGATAAATTATGTACTCAGAAAAAGAGCAATAATAATCCAAAGCAGCCTGTGGCAAATGCTGAATGAATGACAAAGAAACTAGTCTTTGGAGATGTCTTCCATCATTCATGGTCTTAGCACCAAATAAGAGATGGAACTTAAATAACACCTTAAAGGATTTGTGGAAATTATAGCAAAGAAGGGGAAATAAAAGGAACCTCACTTTCAAAAAAGTACAGAAGTAGGAAAGTATGGAGCACACCTAGGAGATCTTGAGCAGAAAACTTTTAACTGAAACAACAGGTTTGTGCTCTTCTGAAACTATTATGTTCCTCAGAAAAGCCATGTTCTTTCAATCTTAATCCAAACTTGAGGGAACAGACCTACTTCAGGGTGGGACCTCTTGATTGAGTTGTTTCCATGGAGATGTGACACACCAATCATGAGTGTGACCTTTTGATTAAATGGAGATGTGACACCACACATTCAAGGTAGGTCTTGATCAGTTTACCAGAGTCCTTAAAAGGGCTGACACAGAGCTCAGACTCACACATTTGGAGATGAAGAGGAAAATGCCAGAAGGAACCCCATTATCTATAAGAGCTGTTTGAAACCAGAAGCTGGAGACAAGCCCAGCAGATGTTGCCATGTGACTTTCCATGAGATGCTAAGCAAGCCAGAACCCAGAGTTTTGCCCCAGAGAAGATAAGAACTGACTAACAGAGACCAATCACATGCCTTCCCATGTGACAGAGGATCCTGGGACGGTATCCAACACTTTCTTTGGAGTCAAGTTATCTCTCTCTGAATACCTTAGTTGGATATATTTTTATGGCCTTAGAACTGTAAATTTGTGACTTTATAAAAGTCACAAGTTTATAAAAGTCAATCCGTTTTTGGTATACTGCATTCCAAAAGCATTAGAAAACTAAAACAAGGTTCAATTCAAGTTGAAGGAGAAAACTTTGAGATGGTGGGTTGGGCCACCAGTCTAAAGGGACTTGACTACCAAACTGAGGCATTTGGACATTATTTTAGGCAATAAAGAGTCAAAGCTGGTTCTCTACCTGTGGAACAACATAATTAAAGTGCACCTAAAAAAAGAAAGACTTTTTTCATGAAGGAAATTTGCAAAACACAGAATATCACCTAGACATCCTAACACACTTCCACCATCCATAAGTATGTTAAATTTATTTATTTATGTATTTATTTTTGCATGGGTAGGCACCAGGAAATGAACCCGGGTCTCCAGCATGGCAGGCGAGAACCCTTCCTGCTGAGCCACTGTGGCCCAGTATGTTAAATTCTTGATGGATAAACTTCTGGCATTTTTCCTGGTGTGTGCATGTGTGTAAATTGTGATATGCTATAGATACTGCTTGATGTGATGCTTTCTTCATTTTACTTTATTATGGAGTATTTTCTTTAAAATACTCAGGAGTGACTGGTAGAAGATGGCTTAAGTGAATTATGGCATATTTACACATTGGAATGTGAAGCATCTATTACAGAGAATACTGCTGCTCCATATGTCCTATAACAGAGGGATGGCCAAGATATAGTTTCTGGTTCCTCCTCTTCTGTCTAACCTTTTAAAGTTGGCGTTCTCTAAAACTCAACCTTTTGTCTTCTCCGTGCACGTTTACACCTTTGGAAATCTCATCCAGTCCCAAAGTTTTAACATATTTTCAATATGCGAAGTCCTTCGTGGTCTGTGGGAGGAACGTCTTCTGCCAGTGGAGGTGGATCCAAGTTTTGTGGAAAAGAATTCAAAATTGTATGTAAAAAATATCTGTTCCTCTCCACGCCATCCACCAGGAGAAGTTACAAATAAGAAATGCTGGTGCCCAGACCCAGAAGGGATCATTGTAAGTGAGGGGCCTTGAAGCTGAGTGTATGATCCAGTTTAAGCAAAGGCATGGAGATAAGAGCAAATTGGTGTGATGAAGGAATCAGAAAGGGAACATCATTGTTTCAAATGTGGGGATAGCTGGATGGAAGACATCACTTTGGGCAATTTGCTCTTTGACCTCAGACCCATTCCAACGTTTGTAGAATAAAAACCTGAAACCATCATTTGATTCAAGTTCCTAAAAAATAGCACATAACTCATTGTGAAAGGGGGTGGAAGGAAAAGGCCTCTGTGGATCATTTTAACAAAATAATGCTCCTGAGATAAAAAGCAATGTATGTGTTTCTTCCTTTCCAATCTTTTCCCTCAAATATCCTCTCATAGTTTCCTTTGCAAGCTCTGCTTCTCAAACTTAAATCAGTCACCAAATAACACCCTCAGTTAAAATTTGCAAAGAATTCTTTCTTCTCCTTTTGAAAAGAACAGGCTATTTTTATATGGTTGCAGTTTGCCCTCTATTATATGTGAGCACAAACATTTAAAAATATTTATACATCTCTCCAATGTATAGAAAACCATTTTGGGGTCTTGAAAACAGTCTCTTTACAGATGGAGAGAATGTGAGAGAAATGCCCTCAGTGTGCTGGCTAAAAACTGCAATGTCTGCTCAGCACTGTGCCTCCTCTCATAACAGGGGATGCTCTGCTGAATGAGCCCTTGTATGTCAAGATTCAAAAAGTTCTTGTTGGCTCTGGTTGAACAAAGCTCTCACAGACAGTGGGATCTGCAGAGCAGCCACCAAGTGTGTTAAACCAATGTTCCCTCCACCACATTGCTGAATAGTTTATCGTAATGGCAGTTCTCACCTTCATGTATAGAGGTTGGTGTTCGGTTGCCGTCCTGCACAGAGCTCCCACTGACTTCAAAGGAAATGACATAGAACAGAACCCCATGGTGTAAGGAGAAACAAGCAGCATCTGATCAGAATCAGGGCATATTTTTTTTTCATTCTCTCTGAATAAATGGCTAAATTTATATTACAGAATATCTAAAGGCCTCCTTTCACTCCTGCAGTTTATGAATTGTCAGATATACATATACTTATGTGCAGGCTTGACACTGAGCTGCTTTTATGTGGGAGGGAAGGGGGGGGTGTTGTAAAGAAATCCATCCTAATCCCACGTTATTCTTGGTCAACGAGACCCCCAAGAGACCAAAGTGATTTCAGGGGAGCTTAGTGGTTCTGTTTTACTCAGAGTTGGCCTTGAGGCCAGTCATGAAGAAGAAGGTGGAGAAAGAAAGGGAGGAGGAAGGGAAGAAATAGAAAGGAGAAAATATAAGTGAATATTTACTAAATCCCTGGATGGAGGAGGTCGTTTTAGCTTAAAAGCAAGGAGAGAAAGCACTAGAGTACAGGTTAGTAGAGTTAATTACATTAAAAAAAAATCAAGATAGATAGATTTAAATGGAAAAAAGTTGGGGAAAATATTTGACAGGTGAAGTATTAGTATTTTTACCATTGTAGAATTTTCTACAAACCAGCTAAAATACACCAAAATAAATTCCAGATGAATAGAATTAAATCTTAAAAATTATTAAAATGTTTAACACAAACAGAGTATAGGTGAATATCTGACCTCTGGATAGGGAAGGAATATGAAGCTTAAAATTAGCATAAGAAATTACGAAGGAAAAGATCAATATATGAGGCCATATATAAAACTTTAATTTCTTTAAATTAAAAAAAGGAGAATTTAAAACAAGCAACTAGCTTGGCAAATACCTGCAACAAACATGCAAATTATTCTTCTGACCTTATAAAGAGTTCAAGAAAGTTATTAAAAAAAAAAAATGTCTATTCCCGTGGAAAAAAAATAGATAACGGATTCAAACATTTTATAAAAATATAAATTAAAATGGCTAATAACATTTTTAAAAGTGTTCAATGTTACTAGTAATCAATAAGAGTAATGAAATGAAAACCATTTTTGTTATTTTAAATGGGCAAATATGAAAAAATGAGATGACATATTGTAGCCTTTCAAATACAAGTAATACACAGAAAACGTAATAAGGGAAAAAACTTTTTCAAAATGTCAACAAAACAAAGAAAAGACCGAATATTATACTTAATAAGACATGAAAATGAGCTTTCCTTCCTTCCTTCCTGGCCAAAAATGCAGCCTCATGGAGGTCAGGGCTTGCCCAAGAGGGCACCCTAGCCAGGTGACAGCCCAAAGGTCTCAGGAAATTGGCTACACACAGGGAGTTTGAAAAGTATTTATGTACCCTAGAAAAGCCATGTTTTAATCTTAATCAATCTCATAGGAGCAAGTTCCTTCTAATCCTTATTCAGCACTATAGGTCGGAGACTTGATTACGGTATGTCCATGGAGATGTGACTCAATCAGTTGGGGGTATTAAAGTTGATTAGATGGAGACGTGTCTCCATCCATTCTATATGCGTTTTGCTTACTTTACTGGAATCCTTTAAAAGAGGAAGGTTTTGGAGAAAGTTTCAGAACGACATAGCCATGAGAAGCAGAGAGTCTACTGGTCAGTGACCTTTGGAGATGAAGAAGAACGGCTCCAGGGGAGCTTCATGAAGCACAAGGCCTGGAGAGGAAGCTAGCAAAGATTGCCATGTTCGCCACATGCCCTTCCAGGAGAGAGAGAAACCCTGAACCTCACTGGCTTTCTTGAACTAAGGTATCTTTCCCTGGATGCCTTAGAGCAGACATTTTTATACACTTGCTTTAATTGGGACATTTTCTCAGCCTTAGTACTGTAAAGTAGCAACTTATTAAATTCCCTTTTTCTTAAAATTTTTTATTAATTAAAAAAATAACAAGAAAGAAACGTAAACGTTTTGAGTATATGCTCATTCCGTTCTACATATAGCATCAGTAATTCAAAATATTATCACATTGCTGCATATTCATTATCATGTAATTTCTTAGAACACTTGCATCAATTCAGAAAAAGAAAAAAAAAGACAACAGAAAAACAAAACGAAAACAGAAAAAAAAATTTACATCCCATACCCCTTACCCGTCCCTTTCATTGATCACTAGCATTTCAAACTAAATTTATTTTAACATTTGTTCCCCCTATTATTTATTTTTATTCCATATGTTCTACTCATCTGTTGACAATGTAGATAAAAGGAGCATCAGGCACAAGGTTTTCACAATCACACAGTCATATTGTGAAAGCTGTATCATTATACAATCATCATCAAGAAACATGAATACTGGAACACAGCTCTACGTTTTCAGGCAGTTCCCTCCAGCCTCTCCATTACATCTTGGATAACAAGGTGATATCTACTTAATGCGTAAGAATAACCTCCAGGATAACTTCTCAACTCTGTTTGGAATCTCTCAGCCATTGACACTTTGTCTCATTTCACTCTTACCCCTTTTGGTTGAGAAGATTTTTTCAGTCCCTTGATGCTGGGTCTCTGCTCATTCTAGAGTTTTTCTCAATCCCTTGCTGCTGAGTCTCAGCTCATTCTCGGATTTCTGTCCCACGTTGCCAGGAAAGTCCACACCCCTGGGAGTCATGTCCCACGTAGACGGGGGAGGGTGGTGAGTTTGCTTGTTGTGTTGGCTGGAGAGAGAGGCCACATCTGAGCAACAAAAGAGGTTCTCTTGGGGGTGACTCTTAGGCCTAATTTTAAGTAGACTTGACCTATCCTTTGTGGGGTTAAGTTTCATATGAACAAACCCCAAAACTGGGGGCTCAGCCTATAGCTTTGGTTGTCCACACTGCTTGTGAGAATATCAAGAATTCAACTTGGGGAGGTTGAATTTTCCCCCATTCTCACCATTCCCCAAAGGGAACTTTGCAAATACTTTTCCACTCACTGATCAAACCACTCTGGGATTCATCAGGGCATCACTCTGGACAAACCAACAAAATCTCTTGTCCTACCCAAGGTTCCATGTACTTATGTTGTTCAACCAACTATCTACATAAGTTATAATGGGAGATGCACTTGTCAAAATATAAACTTTGTACCAAATAAGCATTTTTTGCTTTAGTCTCACACATAAGTTGAAATTTTAAAATATTAATTACCATCTATTTTCAGCACCCTGCATTAATGACATTCCTTTGTTCTTACTCATGCAAAAGCATTTTTAAATTTGTACATTTAGTCAGTATCATTATACACTCTAGGCATTCCTAGATTATACCATCTCAATGTTTATCATTTATCTTTCTTTCTGATTTCTTTTATGCCCCCAGCTCTCCTCCCTCTATCATTCTCACATTCAGCTTCATTCAGTGTTTTAACATAATTGTATTACAGTTAGGTAGTGTTGTGCTGTCCATTTCTGAGTTTTTATATTCAGTCCTGTTGCACACTCTGTATCCCTTCAGCTCCAATTATCCAATATCTACCCTATTTCTATCTCCTGATGGTCTCTGTTGCCAACAAAATATTCCAAGTTTATTCACTAATGTCAGTTCATATCAGTGAGACCATATAGTATTTGTCCTTTATTTTTGGCTAATCACATTCAGCATAATGTCCTTAAGGTCCATCCATGATGTTACATACTTCATAAGTTTATTCTGTCTTACAGCTGCATGATATTCCATTGTATGTATATGCTGCAGTTTGTTTAGCCACCCATCTGTTGATGGACATTTTGGCTGTTTCCATTTCTTGGTAATAGTAAATAATGCTGCTATAAACATTGGTGTGCAAATGTCCGTTTGTTTCCTTGCCCTCATGTCCTTTGAGTAGAGACAACATATGGATGGGTCCTGTATTTCAATCCATTCTACCAGACTATGTCTTTTGATTGGGGAGTTTAATCCATTAACATTCAGTGTTATTACTGCATGGGTAGTATTTTCTTCTACTATTTTGTTTTCTGGATTTTACATGTCATATCTAATTTGCCTTCTTTTTACTCATAGTCTTCTTTTATACACTCTCCTCCACACCTCTCTTTTCTGTCTTATTTTATCTGTCTCTAGTGCTCCCTTTAGTATTTCTTGCAGAGCTGGTCTCTTGGTCACAAATTCTCTCAGTGATTTTTTTTGTCTGAAAATGTTTTAATTTCTCCCTCATTTTTGAAGGACAATTTTGCTGGATATAGAATTCTTGGTTGGCAGTTTTTCTCTTTTAATAATTTAAATATATCATCCCATTGTCTTCTCGCCTCCATGGTTTCTGCTGAGAGATCTGCACATAGTCTTATTGGGCTTCCCTTGTATGTGATGGATTGCTTTTCTCTTGCAGCTTTCAAGATTCTCACTTTCTCTTTGACCTCTGACATTCTGATTAGTAAATGTCTTGGAGTACATCTATTTGGATCTATTCTCTTTGGGGTACGCTGCACTTCTTGGATCTGTAATTTTAAGTCTTTCATAAGAGTTGGGAAATTTTCAGTGATAATTTCCTCCATTAGCTTTTCTCCTCCTTTTCCCTTCTCTTCTCCTTCTGGGACACCCACAACATGTATATTCATGCGCTTCATATTGTCTTTCAATTTCCTGAGTCCCTGCTCATATTTTTTAATTTTTTCCATATATTTTCTTTTTCTTGCCGGATTTCAGATGTTCCATCCTTCAGTTCACTGATCCTATGTTCTCTCACTCAAAATCTACCATTGTAGGTTTCCATTGTTTTTTTCATCTCTTCTACCGTGCCTCTCATTCCCATAAGTTCTGTGATTTGTTTTTTCAGACTTTCAATTTTTTTTTGTTCATTCCTTGCCTTCTTTACATCCTCCCTCAATTCATTAGTTTGGTTTTTGATGAGGTTTTACATGTCTGTTCATATATTCTGAATTAATTGTTTCAGCTCCTGTATGTCATTTGAATTGTTAGTTTGTTCCTTTGACTGGGCCATATCTTCAATTTTCCTAGTGTTATTTGTTATTTTTTGCTGGTGTCTAGGCATTTAATTACCTTAATGAGTTTATTCTGGAGATTGCTTTCACTTCTTTTACCTAGGGTTTTCTTGGTGGATGAATTTGTTGTCTATCTGTTTTTCAACATTCAGTTCAGCTTTATCTGGACCTCTAGCTTAAGTTTTGTTTAACAGAGGAGAATTTTTCAGTTCTTGTTTTCTTTTTCTTGCCCTGCTTGTGTGGTGCCTTTCCCCACACACACACACACTTAGGAGGGTCTACTTAGGTATTATACACCCCAGCCGGATTTTCCCAGACCAAACTGGCCTCCTATCAGGAAGAAAGAGTCATCCTGCATTGGTTTTCCCTGAGGGTGAGACCCAGCAGATTGAGAGACTTTCCTCTGAAGTCTCTGGACTCTGTTTTTCTTATCCTGCCCAGTACGTGGTGCTTGTTTGCCTGCAGGTGCCGACAGCATAAGATGATGTGGTGCCTTTAACTTTGGCTGTGGCATGGTGGAGACAGAGGAGAGGTTGTAGGCTGGTTTCAATGGCTTCAAATTACCAAGCCCTGGTGTCTGAATTCCTTAAGGGAGGGATTCCAACTGAGCTGGGCTTCACCCCTCCCCTGGGGAAGGTAGAGGCTCCAGACAAGCCTCCTAACGAACTTGTTTCTGCCTATGCCTGGGGCAGTTGCAGCCTGAGAAGCCCCACCGCAGTATTCAAAGGCAGTCAAGCCTTTGTAGAAACACAGACACAAAAACCTCTGTTTCCTTCTTTTTTTTTTCCTTTTTCTGTCAGCCCTGCCCCCTTGGCGCTGGGGCAAAAATGAGCGACCTCCACTTTGACCAGGTTCACCTGAGCTGGCAGCCTATTTTTAGTAGTCAGAATTTGTTAATTAATTCCACAATTGGTGTTTAGTTGTGCTCAGCCCCTGCTGCTGGTAAAGACTCTGTCCTTTCCCCTCTGGGAAGCCACTTGTGGGGGAGGGGCATCAGCCGCCATGGCTTGAGGAACTCAGGGTTCTGGGGGTTCTGGTCCAGACTGGGGTGTGCTGTGTGTCTGGTCACTGACGTGGCCCCAGGAGCTGTTCTGTACTGTTTCTGGTTATTTAGTAGTTGTTCTGTAGGATGAACTAAAATGAGCACCTTGTTAAGCCGCCATTCTTTAGGAGAATTTAGAAGTCTCCTAAATTCCCTTCTTTAAAAAGCCATTCCATTTTTGGTATATTGCATCCCAGCAGCTAGCAAATTAGAGCACATGCATACCTTTATTTCCTAATTCAATCCCTGATAAGGCTTGAGGGCAATGACACCCTGAATAGCAATGACTGCTCAAGATCTTCTACCTAAATCTTCATTTGTAAATATTGCCTTTCCGTCTCCACTCATTTCCCTGGAGAGCTCATCTATTTCCTAAGGTTTCAGGCTGATGGCATCTAGGGCATGTAGGCCCGGATTAATGTATTCAAACTGCTTATTTGACGTCTCTACTTGGTTGTCTCACAAACCTTTCAAACTTAACATAATCAAAATAAGATGATTGATTTCCCTGTACACTCCCCGAACATTCCTCTCCACCATCCCTGTCTATATAGATGGTAGCACTATTCACTCAGATACTAAAGTCAGAAGCCTAGGGGTCATCCTAGTTTCCTCCCCTTCCCAAATCCTTCATAGTCAATCCATCAGCAAGTCAAATTCGTACTACCTCTAAAATACATCTTGAATTCATACACTGTTCCCATTTCCACTTATGATTAATAAGCCACTATTATCTCTCTTCTGGATTTTAGGATTTCTACTGATGTCTCCATTTCCACATTTCCATTATCAGCGCAGCCAGAGTGAATTCTTAAAAGGTAATTGGAGTATGCCATTTTCCTCGTTAAAGCCCTTCTATAATTTCTCAACCTGTTAGAACAACTCCAGTACCTGGCCATGGCCATAAAGATCCTGCATGATCTGGCCACTTGCCTAAGACCTCCAGTTTCATACTATGTACCTCATCCAATAAATCACTATTCTGTAGTCAAAGCTCTTAGAACATTCCAAGTTCTTTGCTATGTCAGGATTTCTGTGCTTGCTCTTTCTTCTGCTTGGAATATTGTTCTAAGGCTCCTTCTCATTCCTCAGATCTTAGTTTAAATGTAATTCCTCAAAGCAGAATTGTTTGCCATCCTAAGCAGTATCCTCTAGTGTGCCCTATTACAGCCAACTGTTTGCACTCTTCCCAACACAAACTGTAATTGTTTTATCTATTTTTTTTTTAATTTATTGTCTGTCTCTATCACTGTAGTATAAGTTACGTGAGGTGAGTGATCTCGTCTTTCTCATTTACCCTTGCTTAGCACAGTGTCTGGTATATTCCAAGTCATTGAAAAATTTTTACTGAACTCAAAAAATATTTGCAGAAATCTACTATGTGCTAGGTCCTAGGCATTCAGAAGTAATGCATAAAATAATTTGACATAGTTTATAATTGATAAAGGAAATAAAGAGGAAGCAAATAAGAAATTGCAGTTCTGCATAATAAATGCTGTGAAGGGGAAAGTATAAGATGCTATTTGATCATATATGAGAAGAAGCTAATCTGGGCTTGGGGAAGATCATGAAAGATTTGCTGGTAGATATGACATCTTAGTGAAACTAGCAAGATAAGTGAGTTAATCATAAAAGATAGAGCTGGGTAGCATGGAGGGAAAGAATAGCATGTGCCTGGAAATGAGGCAGAACATGGCATATTCATGAGGCTACAAGCCTTAGAGTGGAAAGTAGAGTTGAGGGTGAGAGGATGAATGACAAAAGATGACGCTATAAAAATAAGCCAAATATAATCTTTTGGGGATTGACTCATGTCCCCCACAAAAGATATGTTTATGTCTCAACCCCTAGTCCAATGGGCATGAACCCATTTGTGAATAGGGCGCTTGAGGTGTTATTAGTTATGGTGTGCCCAAACTGAATGATTGTGGGCCTTAATTCAATATGGCTGAAGCCCTTACAAGCAAAGGAAATTGGACACAGATAGAGAAGGCACAGGGAGCAATGAGAAGCTAGAAGCCAATGGAAACAAGAGGGAAAGGAGAAGACACTACCATGTGATGGAAAAGCCTAAGAACCCTAAAGATGATCATCCAGCCAGAAGATGCTGACCCCATGCAGAAACAAGCCTTCCAGTCTCTGAAACTGTGCACTAATAAATTCCAATTGTTAAGCCAACCCCTTATATGGTATTTGCTTTAACAGCTGAGAGACTAAAATAGCCTCATTAAACAGTTTGTAATCATCTTGAAGGCATGAATTGGTCATTGGAGTGTTTCACGCAGGAGTAACATGATCAGATTTGTTTTACACAAAGGTCATTTCAGTTGCAGCGTACATAAAGGACTGAAGACCAAAGAAAGAGTTAGGAGGCTATGGCAGCATTGTAGGCGAACATTGGCAGGATGATTATGTCCTAAAATGGTAATAGCAATGGGAATACAACTAATAAAACGGATTTGAAGGCTATCTAAAAGGTTGCAGTGACAGAAATTAAAAATTTGATGAATATTGTATAAATGATATGGGGATCTGTGCTTAAATATTAGAGGGAAAAGCTATATCTTTACCTCACAACTATGTCAAAATAAACTCCAAGTCAATTACAGATTTAAACAGTTTTAAGAAGACATAATAAACTATAAGGAGACTTTTGGTCAAGATGATACTATTAGTTCACTTTGATATACTGCATAAATTCCAAACTCACAGTTCATACACTTATGATAGCTGATACCGGTTCTCTGACTGAGGCTATGGCATTATTTGGAGTTCTGGACCTGAGCAGGTAAACAAGCACAGATACAGAAACTAGGAACTGAACAGAGTTGACCACTGTCTCGATGATTGGACCAACAACATGCCTGATATTATCACAAAGCAGCAACTTGTAAATGCCACTATAAGACCTGGTTTTGGATTTAGAAGTCAGGGTCTGGATGGAAGCAGTCACAAAACTGCTAGGTAAGGAGGGGTAAGTGGGGGATAGAAACACAGGAAGTGGTGGAAAGAAACAAACAAACACCTCTCGCTCAAAATGAACCTGAAAACCTAAATTCTAAAACACATTTTAAAAATTCAAGGCAAAAAAATAATAAATAAACAGCTTACACATGAATTCACTCCAAATGAAATTAATTTTATATAGCAGTCTGACAAACATTTTAAAGCAAATCTTTTTAGGATACTTAAAGATATAAGAAATGAACAACCTCCATTAAAAGGAATAAGAATTTATGAAAACAAAACATAAATAAGATTAATACTTCTGATATATGCGTAAAATTAGATACCATTAAAAATTACAAATATCTATGCCCATTAAAAATTAATGGATGGGATCTACTGGTTTGAAAGAATGTATGTCCCCTAGCAAAGCCATGTTTTAATCAAAATCCCATTTTGTAAAGGCAGTTTAATCTCTATTCAATACTGTATGTTTGAATCTGGTTGTTAAACTGGATTAGGTGACATGTCTCCACCCATTTGGGTGGGTCTTGATAAGTTTCTGGAGTCCTATAAAAGAGGAAACATTTTGGAGAATAAGAGATTTGGAGAGAGCAGAGAATGCTGCAGCACCATGAAGCAGAGAGTCCATGAGCCAGTGACCTTTGGAAATGAAGAAAGAAAATGCCTCCCGGGGAGCTTCATGAAACAGGAAGCCAGGAGAAGAAGCTATCAGATGATGCCATGTTTGCCATGTGCCCTTCCAGATGAGAGAGGAACCCTGACCATGTTCACCATGTGCCTTTCCAGATGAGAGAGAAACTGTGACTGTGTTTGCCATATGCCTTCTCTCTTGAGAGAGAAACCCTGAACTTCCTCATTCTTGTTTAACCAAGGTATCTTTCCCTGGATGCCTTTGATTGGACATTTCTATAGACATTTTCTTGGCCTTAGAACTGTAAACTAGCAACTTACTAAATCCCCCTTTTTAAAAGTCATTCAGTTTCTGGTATATTGCATTCTGGCAGCTAGCAAACTAGAACATGGGATAAACTCTAGATTGGATGTAATTGAAGAGAAATTTATTGGATTGGTAGATAGTGCTGGGAAATTCATCCAGAATACAGAAAGATGAAGAGATAAAAATATAATAGGAAACATCAGTTAATGAAGTAACATAGAAGACAAATTGAGAGGCTTCAACCAGAAGATCAGAATGAATGGAATGATTGAGAAACAGTATTTGAAGAAAAATAACAAATTGTAGATGTGAAACTCACAGACACACACTCCTTGAGTACCAAGCAGGAAAAATTAAGATAATTATTGATCTGAGATAAGGAGATAATTTCAAAAGCTACCAGAGACAAAAAGATTACTTACAAAAAATAAAACTTAGATTGATGTCTGACTTTTCATCAGAAACAATAGATGCCATAAGACAATGGAGTAATATATTCAAAATACTGTTGTAATATTAGGTATCAACCAAAAAGTTTATACTCAGCTAAATTGCTTTCAAATGTGAAAGAAAAATAAAGACTTATTATAATTCTGTAGAGTTAAAGCAGCATCATATTGGTTCTGGAATAGGCAAATACACCAATGGAATGGAATGGAATTGAAAGCCTGTATATGAAATCAATATGACAGTGATAATAATGTCAGAAATGTTGGACTTAAATAAATTGTGCTATGAAAAATACATTACCTATATGAAAAAATAAAATTAGATTTCTATTTCATTCCATTCACTTTTTTTTTTTGTATGCTGTATGGCAGGGTCACATTTCATTCTTTTTCCATGTGAGTATCCCATTATTGCAGCACGATTTGTTGAATTTTTGTTTGCCTGTTTCTTTTTTGGGAAGTGGATGGACCAGGAATGGGATGCAGGTCTCCCACATGGTAGGCTGAACTACCTTTATCCCCCCCCATACTATTCACTTTTAAACTGAAGGAGAATTAAAAACCTAAATATGGAAAGCAAACTTTTAAAACTTTTAAAAGAAAACATAAGATAATATATTTATGACCTTGGGTCCAGGAAGTATTGATTAATTAAGAGAGGAAAAATGAGAATTATAAAAGAAAAGATGAACGAATTTTCAAACTTAAGACATAAAACTCACCCAACAAATTGTACCATAAGTGATAAGACAACACACAAACTTGTCTTTGCAATCAAAGGAGATATTTTCAAACTCAACCTAGACTAGGGATATGTGTCCTCCTGGCATGGCTGATTCTAAGCTTTTCTTCTTCCCTCCTTCCTAAACCCCTGTTTTGATTGTCATGTTTCAGACAATACCACTCATTTCTGCTTCTTTTTATACTAATCCTCCTATCCATAGACACTCCTCTTTCCTAGAAGATTTTGGCTGTAGTTCAGTGTCACTCCAATATTGTTCTTGTCATAATTCTTAGTGATTTCAGTGTCCACTTATATGATACTTCCAATATCCTATTTCCTAATTTCTTTGATCTCTGCTTCTCCAATAATGCTTGTCTTCCATTTTAGCTGCTCACTAACATTTTCATACCTCTGGACCTGCACTTTCCAATATGGTAGCCTAGCTTCATCTAGCTTTTTAAGTTTAAATTACTTAAAATTAAACAAAACTTAAAATTCATTTCTTCAGTTGCAGTAATCTCTTTTCCAGTGATCAGTTGTCATTGTGGCTACCATATTAGATAGAACAGATAGAAAATAAACCCATGATAACAGAAAGTTCTGTTGGATAGCACTTCTCTAGATCTTTTCATTATCATTATCTGCAAGTCTTCCATAATATCAATATTAAGCAGTGCACTCTCTAACCAAACATTCTACTTTTAAAGCTTACTCCTTCACTCCAACAATTTTCCTGGACCTATATTCTATTCATTTCCGTACCATTTTACTTTCCCTAATCTGTGTCATACCTTGACTACTATTCTTCTCCAACTTAAATTTCATTATCAATCATTATGAACTCTCCCTTGCAAACATCTAAACTTCTTTGTCCCTTTTACTTACTTTTTATTTGGCAAATTCCAGTCAAATCTAACTTTATGCCTGCTTGTTATCTGATTAAATTCTCTTCTCCACGTACTTTGTGCCTGCACTTCTATAGTTGAATGCAGTTGGAGGGAAAAACACACAAAAGTCATTATTCATAAGTGGGTCCTAAATGCTACTTATCAATCACTGTTCTTCTCTAGTCCATTCAGTCTCCCATTCTTCTAGATGACTCATACTTTATCCTAACTCTCAAACCTTTGAGACCTTTTCCCCATCCTCACTCTCAGCTATGACTTGCATCTTATTTTGCTAAGAAAATAGTAGAAATCACATAAGAATTTACAAATGCTCCCATCATCATATCTACTCACCTACCTCCACTTGTTTCATATACTCTGATTTCTCTCCATTTACTATGAATAAACTGTTTATACTCTGAAAAAAGACTGGTCCACTACTTGTGCATTAGATAGCAGTCCTTTGTGATCATTCAGGGACCTCACTCAAACGGTTCTCTCCTTCCTCTCCCATGTCTTCAAAATGTTCCTTTACACTGGCTCTTTCCCATCAGTATAAAACCATAGCTTTATTCCTGCCATCTTAAAGATCATGGCCTTATTTTTAACTGGAGGAAAAAGGGCTTTACCCTTTTAAGAAAAGTCCTTGAAAAAGAGAGCACTGAATTTATGAAAGTCAGCATCACTCATTCAGCAACTGTTAAATCTAAAAAAATGTTCAGACTTCACTTAGGAATATGAATGAAGCTGATCTGCATAGGACTAAGGTAAATCAGAATACTAAGTAAAAAATGATATATTTTCAAACTTCAAGCTTTGTGTAAGGTCAAAAGGAAAGATGTTTATTTGGTGCAAAATTTATATTTTGGGTAGCACATTATCTAATTTAACTTGTATGGTCAATTTATTTGAACACCATAATTACATGGAATCTTGAATAGGGTGTGAGATCTTGTTGATTTGTACAGGTTAGTGTGGTGCCCCAATATATTCCAGAGTAATTTGGGTAGAGAATAAAAAAAGTATTTGTACTTCTAGAGGGCCTCTTTTGTGCTCAAATGTGGCTCATATTTCTCTAAGTCCAACTCTGCAAGTGAAATCATTGCCCTCCCCACTATATGGGACATGACATCCTGGGTTGAAAGTCTCCCTGGCAGTATGGGAGATGAATTTCAAGGATGAGTCATGCCCTGGCACAATGGGATCAACAATGCCATCTGTTCTAGTTTGCTAGCTGCTGGAATGCAATATACCAGAGACAGAATAGCTTTTAAAAAGGGGAATTTAATAAGTTGCTAGTTTACAGCTCTAAGGCCAAGAAAATGTCCCAATTAAAACAAGTCTATAGAAATGTCCAATCTAAGGCATCCAGGAAAAGATACCTTGAATCAAGAAGGCTGATAAAGTTCTGGGTTTCTCTCTCAAGTGGAAAGGCATATGGTGAACATGGTCAGAGTTTCTCTTTCATCTGGAAAGGTACATGGTGAACACGGGCAGTTTCACTCTCGGCTGGAAGGGCACATGGCAAACATGGTCAGGGTTTCTCTCTCATCTGGAAAGGCACATGGCGAACATGGCATCATCTGCCAGCTTTCACACCTGGCTTCCTGTTTCATGAAGCTCCCCCAGAGGCATTTTCCTTCTTCCTCTCCATAAGTTGCTGGCTGGTGGACTCTCTGCGTCTTGTGCCTATGTTGTTCTGCTCTACTCTCTCTAAATTTCATGGCTTTCTCTCTTGTTGTTTTCTAGCTTTTTCCAAAGTGCTTCTTCTTTTAAAGGATCCCAGTGAAACCAATAAAGACCCACTTGGAATAGATGGAGACACATCTCCACCTATTAAGTTCAATATCCACTCTGATTGACTCCCATCTCCATGGAGATAAGCTAATTAAAGTTTCCAACACATAGTACTGAACAGAGATTAGAAGAAATCATTGCTCCCACAAGGTTAATTAGGATTAAAACATGGTTTTTTTAGGGTACATAAACATTTTCAAACTGTTATACTATCCTGAACAAAAAGGGGAAAAGAAGTATACAAATAAGGTACCAGTAACTGAGAGTTCAAATAGAGCCGAGGGGCTACTCTGGAGGTCACACTTACACAAGCTTCACATAGACATTTCTACCTACCATAACTTGCCAACCCCCAACAAAACTATTCCTGCCAATCCTAAAGAACACCTAGGGTGTTACATAAGCTTCTACAAAGGTTTCATGAACTATGATAACTTTCCAGAAACTTACAATCTCCAGATGGGTCCCTAGACCAGATAAGTCCTGAAATGCAGAGGGGCCAGCCTCTCCAGAACATCAACTAGTTCCATCCCCCATCCTGTATTATTGACACCCCCTTCCAACATGAAAAAGTTAGAATGGGCATAGCCCAAATACCCCTAAAGAGTGGGAGAAAGATCAAAGATGATGGTGGAGTTATACAGAGAAGGTAGGATTTAATAAATGAGTCTGATCGCTGAATCATGATATTGATATTTCTTTTAGTCTCCAGTATCTTAGAGCAGCTAGAGGAAAAACCTAAAATTGTGGAATTGTAACCCATACCAAAGTCTGAATTCTGTTCTACAACTAATTGTTGCGATATGCTTTGAAATGTATTGGTTTTTTGTATATATGCTATTTTTCAAAAAAAAAAAAAGAGAGAGAAAGTTGATTGTGATGATAATAAAAAAGAGAGAAAAAAGCATTTTCAAAGTCCCCTTGGAAAACTAGGGAGAAAGGAGGAAATATTCAACTTCCCTACCTGGGGAATTCCTGATATTCTTGGAAGCAGTGGGAACAACCAATTCAATAGGCTGAGCCATCAATCCTGGGGCTCGCCCATATGAGCCTTATGCCTGTAAAGAAAAGAGTTAAATTAAAGATAATTATGCCTAAGACTCACCCCCCAAAGAACCTCTTTTGTTGCTCAGATGTAGCTTCTCTCTCTAAGTCAGTTTGGCAGGTGAATTCACTGCTCTCCACCCCCTGCATGGCACATGACTCCCAAGGGTATAAATCTCCCTGGCCACATGGCACCTGACTCCTGCAGATGAGCTGGGACCCAGCATCATGGGAATGAAAAAGTCTTCTTGACCAAAAGGGGGAGGAGAGAAAGGAGACAAAAAAAAAGTTTCAGTGGCTAAGAGATTTCAAACAGAGTCAAGAGGTTATCCTGGAGGTTATTCTTATGCATTATATATCCCCTTTTAGTTTATGATGTATTGGAGTGGCTAGTAAGAAGTACCTGAAACTGTTGAACTGTGTTCTGGTAGCCTTGATTCTTGAAGAAGACTATATAATATATAGTTTTTACAATGTGACTGTGTGATTGTGAAAACCTTATTTCTAATGCTCCTTTTATGCAGTGTATGAACAGATGAGTAAAAAAAAATTAAGGATAAAATAAATAATAGGGAGAGATAAATGGTAAAAATTGCATAGATTTGAAATACTGTGGGTCAATAAGAGGGAGGGGTAATGGGTATGGGATTTATGAGTTCTTTTTTCTTCTTTTTATTTCTTTTTCTGGGGTGATTCAAATGTTCTAAAAATGATTGTGGTGAAGAATACACAACTATATGATGATACTGTGAGCCAGTGATTATATAATACAGTTGAACTGTATATATGTCTCAACAAAAATATATATTTTTAAATAATAATCATATCAAGACAAAAAAGAGAGGGATGGATGAATGGTTATTTAATAGATGGATTTAGATAGAATGATATGGCACATGTAGCAAAATGTTAAAAGTTGGTAGATCTGGGAATCTGGGTGAGGGGTATACTGGAGTTCTCCATATGGGTTTTGTACTATTTTTGTAACTGTCCTGTAAGTTTGAAGTTATTTCAAAATTAAAAGTTAAAAAAACACTCTAAAAAAAGTCCTTGAAAGAGTATTCTACCCCATGAACTATAGTTAATAGTATAATTATAAAAATGTTCTTTCTTCAAAATAACAAATGTACCACAAGAATATGCACATTCAAGATACTTAATATACTCCAAATAGGATAAAATCTATAGACTCATGCTCATATAATATTCAGACTATCAAATGCCAAAAATAAAGAAAGAATTCTGAAAGCTGCAAGAGAGAAGCAAAGTGTCACATACAAGGGATCCTCAATAAGATTAGGTGCCAATTTCTTATTGGAAATCATAGAGGCAAAATGCAGTGGGATCACATATTTAAAGTGCTGAAAACAAAAAATTGCCAACCAAGAATTCTGTACCCAGAAAAACTGTCTTTCAAAAATAGAGGAGAAACTAAGAAATTGCCAGATAAACAAAAGCTGAGTAAGACCACCCTTATAAGAGATGCTAAAGAGAGTTCTGCAGGTTGAAATCACAGGACACTAGACAACGGACTGAAGTCACAAGAAGAAATAAAGATCTCCAGTGAGGGTAGCAACTTGAATAAATATAAACACCACAACTACTGTATTTTTTATTTGTAACTTCATTTTTATTTCCTTCAGCATCTAAAACATAAAAGCATAAAATGTAATGATAAACTACTGGATTTAGACTCACAATGTATAAACATGTAATTTATGATAAGAAATACATAAAGATGGGGGACACAAAAGGGTATAGGGACATAGTTTGTGTATGCTATTGAAGTTGTTGGTACCAAAGCAAACGAGATTGTTATAGATGTAGGAGGCTAAATTTAAGCCCCATGATAACTACAAAGAACATACTGGAGAATAGGCAAGCTCATAGAGACAGAAATTAGTGTACAGGTTGCCAGGAATGGGGGATAAGGGAAATGGGGAGTTAATGTGTAATTGGCATAGGGTTTCTGTTTGAGAAGATGGGGATGTTTTAGTAATGGAAAGTTTTGAGAAGAGTACAGTACTGTAAATGTGATTAATCCCATTGAATAGTGATCCACTCAATCCACTCAAATGCTTGTGAGTGGTTGTGATCAGAAAACTTGTGTTGTGTATATGTTCTTACAATTAAGAAAAAAAGAGGAAAGAATAAGCAACTAAAGAACATTACAATTAAATGAAATATATGATCTTGGATGGGATTTAAGAATAGATGAGAAAAGGCTCAAAGGAACATTATTATAACATGAAGAAATTGGAATATTGACTGTAAGCTTTATATCAATGTTAAATTGCTTGAACTTGATAACTGTACTTAAGTGGTTGCATAAGTGTGTATCCTTGTTCTTAGGAAATGCATGTGGCAGTAATAATTGTTCAAGGAACATGACATATACAACCTACACTTGGAAATGGATTGATAAATAGGCAGATAGGTAGATAAAATGATATGGCCAATATGGCAAAATGTTACAATGGGTATCTGGCACGGTAGGGATATGTTGAAGCTCTCTTTATGGGGTTTGTATTATTTTTGTACTTATCCTTAAGTTTGAAAGTATTTCAAAATAAAACATTTTTTTAAAAAGTGGATAAGAGAGTCCTTGTTCCAATTACCAAACCAGCAGTGTGATGGTTTTGAGGCTTTATGGACCCCCAGAAAAGTACGTTCTTAAAGCTCATCCATTCCTGTGGGTGTAGAGCCATTGTAAGAAGGATCTTTTGTTGAGTAGGATTTAAGATGTGACCCACCTCATTCAGTGTGGGTATTAATCTTCTTATTGGAATCCTTAATAAGAGAATAAAATACAGAGAGAAAAACACAGAAGCTGAGAGAGAAAGCCCCAGAAGCCAGGAGCTGAAAGCAGTGAAACCGGAAGAGAAGAGAGAAACCAGCAAACACCACTATGTGCCTTGTCATGTAACTAAGGAGTCCAGGATCCCTGGCAGCCAGTCTTCAGGGAGAAAGCATCAACTTGATAATGCCTTGATTTGGACATTTTCACAGCCTCAGAACTGTAAGCTTATTAGATAATAAATTTCCACTGTAAAAGCCAATCCATCTCTGCTATATTGTACTTCACAAGCCTCGGACACTAAAAGCAGCAGGGAAACAGTTACATCAAAAACTGCTGGATTTATCTCTGCAAGGGATAGGTTAAGCCTATTTAAAATTAGGCCTAAGAGTCACCCCCAGAGAGCCTCTTTTGTTGCTCAGATGTGGCCTATCTCTCAGCCAACACCACAAGCAAACTCACCGCCCTTCCCTTTCTATGTGGAACATGACTCCCAGGGGTGTAAACCTCCTGGCAACGTGGGACAGAAACCCTAGAATGAGCTGGAACTCAGCATCAAGGGATTGAGAAAACCTTCTCGACCAAAAGGGAGAAGAGAGAAATGAGACAAAATAAAGTGTCAGTGGCTGAGAGATTTCAAACAGAGTTGAGAGTTTATCCTGGAGGTTATTCTTACACATTATATGGCTATCTCCTTTTTAGTTTAAGGTGTATTAGAGAGGCTGAAGGGAAGTGCCTGAAACTGTAGAGATGTATTCCAGTAGCCATGTTTCTTGAAGATGATTGTGTAATGATATAGCTTTCACAATGTGACTGTGTGATTGTGAAGACCTTGTGTCTGATACTCCTTTTATCTGTATGGGCAGATGAGTAAAAAATAAGGATTAAAAATAAATAAATAATAAGGGGAACAAATGTTAAAATAAGTTAGGTAGAGGGAAATACTAGTGGTCAATGAGAGTAGGGGTAAGAGGTATGGTATCTATGAGTTTTTTCTTTTTCTTTTTATTTCTTTTTCTGGAATGATGTAAATGTTCTGAGAAATGATCACAGTGATATATACAATTATGTGATGATGTTGTGAGTCATTGATTACACACCAAGTATGGAATATTCATATGTTAAGAATGTTCGTGTTTGTATGTTGATTTGTTTTATTAATAAAATTAAAAAAAACTGCTAGAATACAAGGTGATTGGTATTATAATAGAGATATGAAACTTATGGTTGCCTGGCAGGGTGAGTGATTGATTCTTTCCAAGGGCTCAGGGATAGGAGAAGTTTCACAAAGTAGGTAAGGCCTTCGCAGTAGTAGACATGGAGAGGGAATCGGAATTCTAAGCAGATTAATTTGTAAATAAATATCTCACAGACCCCTTCCTTGTAGCAATAATTTATGCTTACACAGCAACAGCCTTCTACTCCTTGTTTGGTTTCCTTTGTGGGGAGAGAATTCACAAATTGGCCAACATAAATATTGTCCTATTTTGCAGCTACATTTCTCATTGTAAATGATTTCATTGATTTTCTGATACAAGTCAGACTCATGAATTTGGTACACATGAGCCGGCTTTTCTTATGGTCTGATCAGCTCAGGATAACCTAGCGTTGAGGTTTCAGACTTACAAAGGCAGTAAACTCACAGAATCTAAAAGGGCACATCTGTCCTGACCACCAACCTACTCTTCATCCCTACGTGGTAAAAACAACAACAACAAAAAAAAACCAATCTAAAGAGGACTAGGTTAATGATAAAAATTGTTTATGGAAAGATAACATAAGGCAAAATACCCCCAAGATTTAGGGAGGAGATAAAGAACCTTGAAAAGAGAACTGGGAAGAGACGGAATTAAAACATTTGAATAAATAATAAAGTTAGGATACTTCAGTTCTGTCTGTGCATTAACAATGAGCCTTTGGTGCCATGTTTTTATGCCTTCAAGCATGAAAAATACTAATAAAGAGAAGAGAACTCAGTCAGCTTTTCCTGGAGCCTCTCTGAAAAGCCTCCATGAAGTCAGTTTGACATCACACACTAATGTTCTGCTTGATCAAGTCTGCCCAGTTTTTCTCTCTCTCTTAAAAGGGCAATTCTTTTTCTACTCTGTGACTTCTTACTGGGTCTTGAATTGCTGTGACAGCAGCAACTGATGTGATGGTAGGCCAGGTACACTGTGAATATATGCGTATATTAAGTAAAATTAATGGAAACCCTAAACCTGCTCGAGGCTGCCCTGCCACCCCCATGCTCTGATCTAAGCATTGGCATCCCAACATGACACTGCCATTGTGTCCTCAGCCATCCTGTGGTATTGAGGTGTTAAGGTCTTAGTAGTTCCATGTTTTACCCTTACAATATAAAATCATGTAAGTGCCCCCAGAAGAAAATTCCTAAGCCATTATTTTCCTCATTTAAATTTTCATTTGCTATTTTAAAATGAAGACCTGATTAATGTAAAATACCAAATATTTATCACTTTTTGTTGTGCTCTAGTCTTCATCAGTGTATGCATGTACATATTTTTGACACTGAAGTATACATTACTTTTTTCATTAAGTTTATTTCATCCTTTGATATCACATTTAGACACACATTCGTAGACCAGTTTCTTACTATTTAGGGTTAGTACAGAGTATTCCAGCATATTGATAGAGCAGGATTTGCTTAGCCCTGCCTTTATTGTCGGATTTTGTTTTGTTTCCAGTGTTTTAAATATTGTGAATAAAGTGGCTACATACATCCTTATACAAATCCTCTACCCTTTAGGTTATTAACTTGGAACATATTTCCCATGGAAGGATTAATGGGGTAATAGGGAGACAGTGAGCAATCACTGAAGGAGTAGATGCATCTTTTAAATATCTATTTAATGAGGTTATCGCTTTTGACAGTGAGGCCAAGAAGGTGTCAGCACTTTGTGAATGATACCAATTATTATCATACTCAGAATTTTGTCAGAAACCTGTCTATGGAAGAATTGTGGTTAACTGAAGATGGCCAATTAATTTAACCACACACTCAAATTGTTTTTCTTGGTTTTTTATTTTATCTTTGCATGCTAAAAATGTATTCTTGAGGTTCTTATTTCATCTTTACATGCTGAGGACAGTGCAGTACCATGAGAAGCAGTGAACCTCAACAAATAAGCAAGAAAAATTGCCCTATTCCTGATCCTGTGGGCAAATACATGCTTCAGGACCCCAGGTCCACCTCAGGAGCAGTGGGTAGTGGCCTACTCTGACACATGACAACTTCTGTGACCTGGTAAAGAGAACAGAGATATTATCTAGTCTAGACACTGGCTAAAGGGGCAGTGTCTTATCTCTCTCTTTGCTCTTCATTTTATCATTTGTAAACCTCTTGTTTATTTGAATCCCATTTTTACCTCTCTCTCTCTCTCTCTGCTCTTGAGTGTAAAATGCCCTGGCCACACTACCTCTGGACTCAGTTTTCTTGCCTGAAAAAAAGAAGAAATGATCCTGAAAGTCTCGCTGACCTCAGGAATTCTATGCTTCCATCTACTCCCCCTGGGTGGCAAATCCTAGTTTTGCTCCAACCCAGTGTCTTGTTGCTTCAATTTCCCTACACTGTGAAACACTGGCTCCTTAGAGAATTTTTTTCAAGCATTTCTTAAAACATACTAAAATTTAGATTCCTAGGACATGCCTGCAGAATCAGGATCTCGGGTGAAGACTGCAGAAGCTGTTATTATTGTATAAAAGACAAACATGCATGCAATATATGTGGTCATGGACCGCACTTTGTGAGATACTACTTTAAAGGAATACCTTACCTCCCAAATCTCTCCACTTTCCAATCATTACTTCCTACTTCAAAGTTCTGCTTTCTAAAGCAGGTAAAATTAGTCATCATATCAAAGACAGTAGGAGCAATGACTGGCATTAGACAGAGTCATGAGGAAGGCTTTTTCAATCCCATTGATCCTCAAATCCTACCCATTCTTCAGGTACCTAATCTACTACCATTAAGATTGACCCTAAATATGGTTCCAGTCCTGGCTTGGTCAGTGAGTCCTTAAGGACTACCATTTTAGCTACTCTGAGCTGCTTGCTGCCATCTCATGAGAACACAGAAAATATGCTGTGCTCATAGGAAGGTGTATGCTGAATGAGATTTGTGTGAAAGCACACATGAAGTACCCAGTATTATGAAATTATTATTCACCAAGTGGCAAACAGGGAACTATATTGAGAGGATCATAAATACATTCCTTGGTAAACAAGAATTATCCTTTACTATATATAGATGCCAGGTTGTAGGTGGCATCAGTTATCTGAAATTTGCTATTAGTACAGATAGATGTCTAGTATGAGGGTACTGGTTTGAAACTGTTATATACCCCAGAAAAGCCATGTTCTTCTAATCCAGTTTTGTGGGGGCAGACCTGTTGTTGGGTGGGAACTGCTGATTAGGTTGTTTCATGGAGATGTGACCCAGTCAATTCAAGGTGGCTCTTAATTTTTTACTGGAATCCACTATGAAGAGAGTAAAAGAAAATACAGAGAGAGCTCAGAGCAGACACAGAAAGCTGAGAGAGTTCAGATGTTCAGAGACAGAAAATGCCCTGGAAGATGCTAAGCTAAGAGATGAAATCCAGAGTTTGCCCTGGAGAAGCTAAGAGGCCCCAGTGATGCTTAAAGAAAGAAAATGCCCCAGCAGAAGCCAAAGGGAATCACGGAGCTGACAGCTGTTTTGAAACCAACCCAGGAGAGAAGGGCCAGCAGACATTGCCATCTGCCTTCCCATGTGACAGAGGAACCCAGATGCAATAGCCTTTCTTGAGTGAAGGTATCTTCTTGTTTATGCCTTAATTTGGACATTTCCATGGCCTCAGAATTGCAAACTTGTAACTTAACAAATCCCCTTCGTAAAAGCCAGCCCATTTTGGGTACACTGCATTCCAGCAGCTTTAGCAAACCAAAACAATGAGTATGTAGATGTATGCTATATGTTTAGATATCAAATACCTATATATCTATGTATAGTAGGGATGTACATTATTTACAGTATGATATAGATGTTAGTTTGGATATATGCTCCTATCCCAAACCAATGTTTCTACCAGATCACATTCCCTATCACTTACTTAAGGATGGCCCTCCAGTATTCTCCCCTCTCTTTCCTAAATCTCCCATCAACATAGAAATGTACTATCATTTCTTCCAGCTCTAAAAAATTCTTCTCTGACCTCAGTTCCCACAACCTGGTAGCAAAACTTCATGAAAGAGCTGCTGAACCCTTGCCTCCAATTCCTTTCTTATCATTTCTAATTTTTAGTAAACTTTATCTTAGACTAAAAAATATACACAAAATCCTAAGTGCCTGGTTAATTTCACAAAGTGAACACTCCTATCAACCAGATCAGAAAGATAATATTATCAGCACCTCAGAAGCCCACCTTCTGTGCCCCTCCAGGCACTAATGCCCAAGGTAACCACTATACTAACTTCTAGCATCAAGAAATGTTTTTCTGTGTTTGAACTTTATAGAAATGGAATTAGACAGTGTGTATGCAACAGTATATGTTTGGAGATTGATCCATGTTGTTGCAGGTAGCAGTAATTCACACACTTGATTGCTCTAGTCCAGCAAACTTTTCTGTTCAGTACCAGATAATAAATATTTTAGGCTTTGTGTGTCACAAGGTCTTTATCACAACTAATCAACTCTGCTGCTATAGAGTGAAAGCAACCATAGAGAAAAGTTAAATGTTTGTGACTGTGTTCCAGTAAGACTTTATTTACAAAAACAGGTCCTGTACTGGATTTGACTCCTGAGGCAGTAGTTTGCCAACCCCTGTTTAATCTAGAGCATTCCAGTGAATGAATATGCCATACTACATTTATTCTAAAGTTGATGGACATTTGCTTTATCTCAGGTTTGGGATTATCCTGTCCACCCCTCTTTTGCTTTTAAATCAACTTTACTGAGGTATAATTTACATATAAAATGCACCCATTCATTTGTAAATGTACTCCAGTCTGGATTTTCCCTCCACAGCTTCAATAAATGTTTTGTAGCAAAGTCACCAATGATGACCAATGGTTAATTTTCAAACTTCTTACTTGAATTCTCAACAGCATCTGATATAGTAGATACAAAACTCTTCCAACGTATGCTATTTTTCACTTAGTTTCTAGAATTTAGCATTTAGGTTTTGCTATCTCACTGATCACTCCATCTTGGTCTCCTTTGATGATCCTTTTCTTCCTACCCCTTAATGTTGGAAAGCTCCAAAGGCTCAGTTAGAGAAGGCCTCTTCTCTCTATGTATTCCCTTGGTAATCTTTACTGTTATAGGACAAAGGCCATGGATTCTTTTGCTCAATGCACTCAATAACCAATTTCTGAGACACTGGGGTTTCAAAGAGAGAAAGAGTTTATTACTAGGCACATAGTAGGAGAGCAGATGGTCTAGCAGCCCAAAATCTTCCTCCTTGAATTCTGGTAATTCAGATAGTTTTATTAGAGAAAAAGATGGGCAGGGTTTAGGATAATGAGCACATTGGTCCCAGGTGATGTAATTAGAGGTGATTAAATTATTGAGCATGTGCAGATTGGTTACATGCTTAGTCACAAAACATGTAAGAAAATGGCAGAATGAGGTATAAGTGACTTGTAGGTTAAAGTTTAAGCTACTGTGCACGTCAGGCAGGCCCACTTTGGTTAACTTCAGTCTCAGTTATCAAGATAACTTTAAATTTAGGGTGGGTTAGTTCTCAGCTGACCCAAGACCCTTCGTTAATAAACATTAGGGGCTGCCTTTAGTGATTACAAGACTCTAAAGTTGAAAAACTGGATAACTGGGTACAAATGAAGGTTAGTCACAGGGCTTTTACAATCACAGGGGCAGAAGATAAGGGCTATACAATCATTTTCAGAGATCAAGGCAGCTGGATTACAATTTAGAGATTTCAGGAATTTCCCTCTGTCTGCTCGAATATACCAGAAAGCAAAAAAGAATATCTATATAGTGATTCAGTAATCCAATTCATCCCTTAAGTCCTAATTTCTCAGTTATAAATCAGCCTCTGGTTTTAAGTACCATTTTTCTATCAACAACACCCACAATTTTATCTCCAGCACAGTCTTTTTCCCTGACCTTCACAGTATATCCAACACCTTGTTTCACTTACAGCCTTCTCTATCTTGATGCCTGGCAACATCTGAATTGATTATGATTACCTGAATCATCTCCTTTTTTCCCTTACATACCACATCAAATCCAGAGCAATTCCAAGTGTCTTTGCATTCAAATTCTACCTTAAATCTGACTACTTCTTACCACTTCACTACTACAATCCAAGCCAGATTATATTTCTTCTGGATAATTACAATTGCATTCTTTTTAAAAAAAGATATTTTTATCGAGAAATCTGCACACACATTCAGTCCATCCATACTATACAATCAATGGCTCACAATGTTATCACATAGTTGTGTATTCATCACCACTATCATTTTTAGAACACTTGCATCACTCCAGAAAAACAAATAAAAAGAAAAAACCCATACATCCCTTACCCCTCCCTCTCATTGACCACTGGTATTTCAATCTTATATTATCAGACAGTGGCCATGGATTCTTTTGCCTGAACCACTCAATAACCAATTCCTGAGACACCAGGATTTCAAAGAGAGAAAGAGTTCACTACTAGGTGCATAATAAAAGAACAGAGAGCCTCGTGGTCCAAAATCTGTCTCCCTGAGTTTAGAGTGTTCAAAATTTTTCAGAATTTCAGCAAGTGGCGATGAGGTCATTTGGAATAGCAAGTTCAAAGCAGAAAAGGAGACAGTGTTTCATTTTCATTTCAATAGAAGAACATAAACTGAAAGGAGGGGAGGCAGAACTCTCACTTCAGTAGTAAAGGTGTGAGCCAAAAGGAAGGGAGACAAGTTATCTTTCGATAGTAGAGTCTAACTGACAAGATTTGCAAATGTCCAGGGCTGAAACTAGTTAATGGCTGACTTCAAAGTCTTCCTTAATCTTAGGGCCTTTGCCCTACAAGAAAACGAGCAGATAAAGGGACTACCAGCTTCACAGTCAACAAAGTCAAAAGATAAGGGCTTTTACAATAATTTCAGATATCAGGGCAGCTGAATTATAATTTAGGGATTTCAGGCATTCCCTCTGTTGGCTTCAATATCCCAGAATCAGAAAGGAATATGATTCACTAATCAAAATTATCCCTTAAAACCTAATTTCTTGGTTACACTTATTCCCCCATTCTAGTTTTCTAGCTGCCAGAATGCAATATACCAGAAACAGAATGGCATTTAAAAAGGGGAACTTAATAAGTTGCTAGTTTACAGTTCTAAGGCTGAGAAAATGTCCCAATTAAAACAAGTTTATAGAAACGTCCAATCAAAGGCATCCAGGGAAAGATACCTTGGTTCAAGAAGGCTGATGAAGTTCAGGGTCTCTCTCTCATCAGAGAAGGGACATGGCAAACACAGCATCATCTGCTAGCTTTCTCTCCTGGCTTCCTGTTTCATGAAGCTCCTTGGAAGTCATTTTCCTTCTTCATCTCCGAAGGTCGCTGGCTGGTTTTCTCTGCTTCTCGTGGCTATGTCATTCTTCTCTGCTCTTTCTGAATCTCTCATTCTCCAAAATGTTTCCTCTTTTATAGGACTGCAGTAAACCAATCAAGACCTACCCAGATGGGTGGAGGCACATCTTCCTTAATCCAGCTTAACAACCACTCTTGATTGGGCTACATCTCCAGGGAGATGATCTAATTACAGATTCAAACATATAGTATTGTATAGGGATTATTCTGCCTTTACAAAATGGGATTTTGATTGAAATATGGCTTTTCTAGGGTCCTTACATCCTTTCAAACCAGCACAACCCCTCTTATTTATTTATTTATTTTCTTTATACAATTGCATTCTAACTGGCTTCTACATTTCCACTCTTGCTCTCATATAGTCTATTCTTAACACAACATTCAGAGTGATCTGGTTAACACAAAAGAGAGAACCCATCACTCCTCAAAACTCTCTAATAGATTCCCATCTCATTCAGAGTAAAAGTTCTACAATGTAAAATTGGAAGGTCTTACAATGGCCTATAAGCCCTCACATGATCACATCCATTACCTCTTCCCATTTTCCACTGATTGCCCCCTCCATCCCTCTACTTTAGACAACTTGGCTTCCTACTATTCTTCAGACATAGCTGGCACACTCTTGCCTTGCTGTTTCATTGCCTGGAATGCTTTTCCCCAGATGCCCACTTGGTTAATTCCCTCAATTTCCTCAAGTCTGCCTTGGTTTCCTAGGGCTTCCATACCAAAGTATCACAAACTAGGCTTAAAACAAGAGAAATCTATTATCTCACAGTTCTGGAGGCTAGAAATCCATAGTTATCTCTCCATCTCTTTCTCTCTGTGTCTAGTCTTCTCTTCCTTTAAAGACACCAGTCATATTGAATAAGGGCCCACTCTAATCCAATTTGGCCTCATCTTAGCTAATAACATCTTCAAAGATGCTATTTCAAATAGAATCATATTCACAGGACCAGGGGTTAGGACTTGAACATAAATTTTTTGGGAACATAATTCAATTCATAACAAAGTCTTTGCTCAAATGCCACCTTTTTAAACGAGATCTGTCCTGACCATTCTCTTTAAAATTGCAACCAACTTCCCACATTCTCAGTTCCCCTTAACCTGCACTACCTTTTCCTTTTTCCTTAACATATGTATAGCCTTCTAACATTAACGGTGTACTTTGCTCATTTATTAAGTCTGTTGCTAGTTGTCTGGTCTCCCATGTTAGAGTATAAGGTCCAAGAGGGCATGAATTTCTATCTGTTTTGCTCACTGCTGCATTCCAAGCTCTCACACAGTAGATCCTCATAAATATTTTTTAAATGAATGAAAGATTAAGAAAAATAAGAATTTGCATTTCTTTTCAAAAAGCATCTCTCTCTCTCTTTTCTTGGTACAAATTCTCACCCTGGACGTAATGCTAAAGGACTCATGTGTCAATTCCCAATGAGTGGTTTGGCAATGGTATCAACAGGTCCTCTTAGGTCGGTGGACACCTGAGGCTATTTATTTTATTGACGAAAGCTTGATGTGAGAGCATTTTGGTGCAGTTCACGAAAACAGCAGTGTTTTAACTAGCAGATCCAATAAATCTTACACATTCTTGAGCCCATAAGTCCTGGCCTCTTGCCTCTCTACACAACCATTCATCCAAATAAGAGCACCCTCTTGTTGGAGCACACAGGGCCACTTGACTAGCAGGGGCAATGGGAAGGAGCACAACCCTCTCCCCTTTCTGCCCTGGGGATAAAACTTTAGAGAGACCAAACCATTGCTCAGAAGAGACAGAATGTGGCTAGAAAGACTTTTCATCCCTTCCACATAGACCACATGCCTTGCCGACTGTCCAGAGACAGGTAAAGTTAACACATGGTGCATTCTCTTTCCAAGTCAAGTTGTGCTTGTTTCTGAAACTTTAATCTACTATATTGCAATCGAAGTCAATTGAGACTAGTAGGCCAAGAGATGATTTATCCAAAAGAACGTGTTTCCCATAATAATTTTGTGATTCCAGATCTCTTTGTACATAACTTCTATGAAAGGACTTTCGTATTTCGCATTGTAATTTCTTGTTTACATTTTGATCTTCTCATAGACACCCCTCCCTTGTCTCTTGCCCCCATCATTCTGCTTGCGGTTTCTCATCATTGGGACTTCAGCTGATTAATTTGGCAGCATAGTGTAGTAGCTAAGAGTATGAACTCTGACTCTAGATTCTGAGTCTCAGTGATAGCTCTTACTAGCTGTAGGAGCTGGGACAAGTTATTAACCTCTCTGTGCTTCAATTTTCTGGTCAATTAGAATTGGAATCGTGAATGAGACAGCTGGTGAAAAGATTCTAACAAGAAGTCAAGGTGAAAAAATTAATTTGGCCCTGTGTATACGCCCTGAAAATCTGCTTTACTTTCTAGTAGGATTGGGCCAATCTCATGAAACGAATTCCCTGGCAGGCATTCTGGGAGGGAGAACTCAGAAAACTGGGGATTTCATATAACGTCACCAAGGTGTGGGGGAAGAGGGAGTGGGGATGAAGTTTAGGAGAAGATTTGTTCTCCTCACCCTAAAATACATACTACATTTCTGTAGCCATTATATATGTACATGAGTACCCTCAGCCTAGCCTATATCAGTTAGATCCTTTAAGTTTGAAATAAGAAACATGTCTAGATGATCCTTAATAACAGGTTTGTTGCTAGAATTCAAGAGGCCATATAGTAGCATGAGACGTCCTCTGCTTCCTCAATGGACAGCCAGCCTTAGTCACAATGCTTCCCAAAGGAGGTATCCACAGGCCCAAGGAAGAAATGGAACAAAGGCTCAGCATGGACTGGGATCCTGTCTTCTTTTTGTTTATTTGGTATTTATACTTCTCGATTGAGTAGATTTTCCACTGTCCTATACAGAGTGTCTAAACTAGCCCAATCTCTCTTTGGCCTCCTTCTGACCAGCTCATTCCTACTGGAACTTTGACTCTAACCATGTGTGGTTGTTTTCACATGGCAAGAAATATAACAACTTTATGCAGAACCAACCATTAGGGGCCTGCTTTCTCAGAAGGGGGTTGTGGGTTTAGCAGGTACTTACGAGCTTCAAGGATTTCTCCTCAGTGTAGATTTTAGCCATTTCTTCCATCACAAAGCTTGAAAAAAGTGGTTTTGAAGCAAATGTCCTATTTGTAATTATACTACCTGAATCAAGTCTTTTTGGTTGAAAATGATGGAAAAACACCAACTGAAGTACATAATAAAGAGGATTTAATTATTAGAGCAGGAGTATTTTACAGAATCTCAGGGCAGCAATCAGTCAAACCTCAGGAAGAAGAACCAGGAATTGCGCGGCTATCAGAAGCATCAGCCCTCCCTCTCATCCTCTTATCTCAGCCTATCCCTGCTTGTCACTTCATTCTTTCTGCAGACTGACTTTTTCTGCCTTTCCATGTCCTTGGCAGGAAGCAGAAGGCCAACCCACTGATTCAGAGTTTACATTTCTGTTCAAATAACAAGTCCAGATTGGGTAGTATTGGTCCCAACTCTAAGTGGTCAGATGAGAGAATCTGGGGGTCCCAGCTAGGTTTGAGTGTTCAATTCTGGTCCAATCAATTGTTGCAGCTAGATGGAGTGATGTAATAAATTTTTTGGAGGGGGAGGGTGGAGTCATCCCAGTGGGTAGGAAGTCAACTCAGAAAAAGGTTAAGTCTCCTAGAACTAGATAGGCCAAAAGAGATCTACACCTATCTTCAGGTTACAAAATGTTTTATGTGCTCTCATTCTACTTTTCCAAATCCATTTGGGGTACAAATAATTGGCATTTTGTCCATTTTTCAGATACACGAAAAACAGACTTAAGGAGAGTCACTATCAGAGACCAGATGTAACATCATGTCCACTAACTCCAGGTCTGACTCCATCTCACCAGACAGCACAGGAAAGCAATCTGATTTTATAGTTTTATTACAACCAAAAATCACTTCTGCACAGATTTATCATGGAAATTTAGAGACATATTTTTATAAAAATAAAATTTTAGTAGATTATAATAATGATTCTAGTCACCATTCTACTCTTGCTCAATTCATCCAAAGTTTTTTCTACCTTTCATTTTCCTTCTTCTTGCTCAATCTACAGTTTCTTCACAATTCTACTCCCTCAGCATCATTATTCCTTCAGACAGTTTTCACTTAGATTGAATGATTTAAAATTTAAATTGTATTCCACCTATAGGTATTATTTTAAACTTGAATCCCTCCTCCTTTGCATTTTATAATTTCCTTCTTACTAATTCTGGCATCCATCAATTTACAGTGTTTAGGAAAATGGTTATTTTTATGGCTACACCTTTACAATCCTTTTATTTATCTCTTCTATTTTATCTTGGGCTTGTTTCCCACAGTCACTGGTTAAGGTTCCCTCTTCTTTAGTCTCCAATCCCACCTTCCCTCAATGAATGATTTTTTGCCTCCTGTTTATTGAAACTCCCTTAATTACCCTTGCCTTGTTTAATTCCTTTGAGTTTTCCATCTCTATTTTATACTCACCCTCTTTCCATTATCACAGTGAAAATTTTTTTCTTCTCATTAGAGATAAACATTTTCTTTCCTCAAAGTACCTAAAACTACTAACCTCATATCATTTTCTCTTTCTAACAGGTAAATCTTCCTTTTTCAACTGCCTCTCCTCCTTTAGTTTTTGAATAATTAACAGGTCATTTTTTTTTTCTAGGGAAAAATTTTTACATCCAAATTTTTGATAAATCTTGCTGTCCCTTGCTGTTTTGCTGTCATTGAATAAATGATTTTTGCCTACTCCTTTCATTTTGTCTCTCCTCATTCTTTCTTTTTTGAGCCTGGTGTCCTTCACCACTCAGGTGGTTCTTTTCTTTTCTTTATGTCTTCCGTTTCTTTTCTCATTTTATTTCTGTTTTATCTAAATACTCAAAGATAATTATGTTAGCTGTTTTAACATTTTTGTCTGCTCATACTACCCATCTTTATCACTACTGCCTCTGCTTTCTTTGAGTGATTTTTCTTCTAGTTGCAGATCAGATGCTCCTGCTCTTGGCATGTTTAGGAATTTTTTTTTTTGCATGGGCAGGCACAGGGAATTGAACCTGGGTCTCTGGCATGGCAGGTGGGAATTCTGCCACTGAGCCACCATTGCACCACCCATGTTTAGGAATTTTTATATTGGATGCTGGACATCCAATGATTTTACATTGTTAAGTGTCTGGATTTTGTTGTCTTTCTTTAAAGAATGCTGTGTTTTGTTGTGGCAAGCAATAAAGTTACTTTGGGCTTAGTTTCATCCTTCTGGGGCTTGTTTTTAAGAGTTGTTAGGGCAGACCTAAAGTAGTATTTACTCTAAGAATAACTTAGTTCCACTACTAAAATATGGCCTTTCTAAGGTTTCTACTAAATGTACCTAGTGATTAATAAGGACATGACCCTGTGACTAGTGAGAACTTGAGCAATTCCCAACCCTAGATGGGCTCAGGAACTGTTCAGTTCACAGTATTCTTGGTCACAGTTCTCTTTGCCCAAATTTGTGGAATTTCACCCTAAGCATGTGTATCAGTATTTGTTCTAGTTTGCTAGCTGCCGGAATGCAATATACCAGAATCAGAATGGCTTTGAAAAAGGAGAATTTAATAAGTTGCTATTATACAGCTCTAAGGCCAAGAAAATGTCCCAATTAAGTCCATAGAAATGTCCAATCTAAGGCATCCAGGAAAAGATACCTGGGTTCAAGAAGGCCAATGAAGTTCAGCACTTCTCTCTCAAGTGAGAAGGCATATGGTGAATATGGTCAGGGCTTCTCTCTCAGTTGGAAGGGCACATGGCGAACAAGGCATCATCTGCTAGCTTTCTCTCCTGGCTTCTGGTTTCATGAAGCTCCCCGGAGGCATTTTCCTCCTCCATCTCCAAAGGTCACTGGCTCATGGATTCTCTGCTTTGTGGTGCTGCAGCATTCTCTGCTCTCTCCGAATCTCTCTCATTCTCCAAAATGTTACCTCTTTTATAGCACTTTAGAAATGGGTGGAGACATGTCATCACCTAATCCAGCTTAACAACCACTATTGATTAAATCACATCTCCAGGGAAATAATCTGATTACAGTTTCAAACATACAGTATTGAATAAGGATTATTCTACCTTTACAAAATGGGATTTAGATTAAACATGGCTTTTCTAGGGGACATACATCCTTTCAAGCCAGCACAGTATTCAACAATGACTAAAAACGATGTACAAATTTCTGGATTCTTTTTCTGGGTACTTCTCTGGAATCCTACCCTACAATGTTCAGTTCTTTCGGCTCTCCTGATCTTTGTCTCCTCAACTCAAGAAAACCACCATGTTTTAAATGGGATCACCTTCCCTTCTCCATGGTTAGGAGTATGCCTACAGATAGAAATCCAGTGTGCTCTTAGAACCACCTTCTCTTAGGGATCATGGTTTTACACTATCTGTTGCCCAAAATCTGAAAACAGTTGTTGCATATATTTTGTCTAGTTTTTTAGTTGTCTGAGATAGGAAGTTAAATCCTGGTAAACTTTTTACATATGGCCAGAAATAGGATTGAGAATATTGGTGACCACTTTTAACTAAATCAAAATTAAAGGATTTTCCTTATTCCTCTTGTTCTTCAGGGAACAATCGAGTCACTGGTCTCTCTCCTCCCATGAATGATTCCAACCTCCTGACCATTCCTTACCTACTCACTCATTGTCTTCTTCAGAAGCCCTGGTTTATAGAAAAGCTCAATTACAAAGCATGTCATAGTTGATGCTCACAGTTTCCAGTTTGGTAGGGGAACATAGCTATGGGAACCTAGACAGTGATTTCTTGGCAAAAGTCTCCCTTTGAAAACCCAAAGGTTTAGCATTCGAGAAATTCTATCTGATTGATTTTGGGCCCACTGTGTTCTCATCCATTAACAGAACAATTGAGAGTTGGTTGTGTTCAACATATCCACATGTTAGTATGATTACTACTACTGTGATATTTCAGCCCCATTTGAAGGTGTTCTGAAGGCTTCTCTATTGTTAAGAGAGTATGGCTGAACATCTTGAAATTAAAATTAAGAAAGACTGTTATATTTTCCAGAATTTTCCCTATGGCATTTATTGTATTCCATTTGTGTGTGTGTGTGTGGTTAGTCCCTTTCAACTTGTATGAATTTCCTATTGGTCCTTCCCAGAACAAGTCCATTATTATCCTTTTTTCCTTTCAGTTTGCATATGAATTTGCATATGTGTTGTATATGTTGTTCAGTAGTACGATAAAATTTATGACTTTGTTTCTTATCTCAGATATGACTGTGTAAGTTAATATCTTTATTACAAATTATGTTTTCATTTATTTTAGAGACATGAATAAAATCATGTCTCCACGGAGAGACATGCATAAATTCAAGATGCTGCCACTGAGATTGGAGCCTCATTTTTCTGAGGACATTTCTATTAACTATATACATAATTCCTATATATATTCAATATAAAAAATTAACACCATCATAATTATGTTTGTGATAAACAAAATAATGCTTAAAAAGTAACATAGGTTTTATACATATATGTTACCATGATAAATTTTTTTTTTTGCATGGTCAGGCACCGGAAATCAAACCCAGGTCTCCAGCATGGCAGATGAGAACTCTGCCTGCTGAGCCACTGTGGCCCACCCCACAACAAAATTTTTTAAGTAACAGAAGAAACCATATCTGTTAAAAGAAAATAACTCAGATACTCTGATTATTTGCTGTAGCATTTATTATTAGATGGCATTGGGATAATCATACATGAAACAAAGGATAATTAAGTATCTCTCAAATTATTATTCAAATACTCTTTCAAGAAATTTGTCAACACAGCCTTTAGGCCTTGTTCCATTCTAAAAGGAATCATTATCAAGCTCAAAAAGACACCTGAATATTTAAAATCAAGAACAATTAAGTGAAATTAACAGAGAGAAACAAGTGCTGGAGAAAATGTGGAGAAAAGAGAGGTACCTATTCACTGTTGGTAGGGAATCTGAGAGGTGCAGGCCCTCCGGAAGGCAGTGTGGTGGATCCGCAGGAGGCTGAGGGTGGGGTTGCCATATGATCTTGCAACCCCATTGCTAGGTATATACCTGGAAGAACTGAGAGTGGGGATGGGAATGGACCTTTGCATACTGGTCTTTATGACTACAGTGTTCATGATTCACAGTCATGGAGGTGGCCTAAGGGTACAATGACTGAGAATGGAAGTGTAAACTGTATTTACACACAATGGACTACTGCAAGAGGGAATGAAGTTGTGAGGCAGGCAACTAGGTGAATGAACCTTAAGGACAGTATGTTGAATGAAATGTCAGAAAGAAAAAGGCAAATATTATGCTTCACTCATATGGATTAACTATAACATACAAACTCAGAGAAATGAAGTCGAGAGCATAGGTTAATCAGGTTGAGGCCATTGTAAAGGTTCCTAGATTGTAAACTCTTACAGCAGTCACATAAATTCAGAAGTTGTAATTGATATTTCTAAATCTGAGATACAGAGCTATTTTTATATAATCTGGTCATTCTCTGAAACTTCGGGTATTTATGAGACACCTGAGACTCAGAGTTAGAGCACTGAAGCTATGAAAATCAGCATTACCCCATTCAGAAACTGTTTAAAAAGCTGAAAAAGTGATCAGATTTCATCTAGATATATGAATGAAGTTGATCTGGATAGGACTAAGGTAAATCAGAGTTCTGGGTAAAGGATGATATGGCCCATATTTTCAAACTTCAACCTCTGTGTAAGACCAAAGGGAGAAATGTTTATTTGGTGCAAAATTTATATTTTGGGTAGCACATTATCTAATTTAACCTGCATGGTCAGTTTACTTGAACACCATAATTACATGGAATCTTGAATAGGATGTGAGATCTCATTGGTATGTACAAGTTAGTGTGATGCCCCAATATATCTCAGAGTAATTTGGGCAGAGAATAAATAAGTATTTGCAAAGTCCCCTTGGGAGACTAGGGAGAAGGGGGGAAATATTGGACTTCCCCATCTGGGGAATTCCTAATATTCTTGCAAGCTGTGGGACAACCAGTTCAATAGGATGAGCCCTCAATTTAGAGCTCACCTCTATGAACCTTATTCCTGCAAAAGAGAAGCTAAACCTACTGATAATTATGCCCAAGAGTCATCCCCAGAGAATCTCTTTTATTGCTCAGGTGTAGTCACTCTCTCTCTAAGCCAACTTGGCAGGGTAAATTTACTGCCCTCTCCCACTACGTGGAACATGACTCCCAAGGTTGTAAATCACCCAGGCAACACCGGATCTGACTCACAGGGATAAACCAGGACCCAGCATCATGGGAATGAAAAGCCTTTTGACCAAAAGGGGGATGAGAGAAATCAGACAAAATAAAGTCCAGTGGCTGAGAGATTTCAAACAGAATCAAAAGGCTATACTGGAGGTTATTCTTATGCATTATATAGATATAATTTTTAGTTTATAGTGTTTTAGAGTGGCTAGAGGGAAGTACCTGAAACTGTTCACATGTTCCAGTAGGCTTGATTCTTGAAGACTGTATATATAGTTTTTACTATGTGACAGTGTGATTGTGAAAATCTTGAGTCTGATGCTCATTTTATCCAGGGTATTGACAAATGAGTAAAAAAATAAAAAGGATAAAAATAAATAAATGATAGAAGAAGATACAGGGGAAATATTGGGTAGATTGAAATATTGTGGATCAATGAGAGGGAGGGGTAATGGGTTTGGGATGTGTCATGGTCAGGTTCATGTAGTCAAATTGGCCAGGTGGTGGTATTTGTTTGTCTGGTTGGGCAAGTGCTGGCCTATCTTTTGTTATGAGGACATTTCCTAGAATTAAATCATGATCATGTTGGCTACATCCACAGCTGATTCCATTTGTAATCAGCCAAGGGGAATGTCTTTTTTAATGAGTGATGCTTAATCTAATCACTGGAAGCCTTTTAAGGAGGATTCAGAAGAGACAGGCTCTGTTCCTGCTTCGGCCAGTGAGTCTCTCCTGTGCAGTTCATCCACACTCTCCATTGGAATCATCAGCTTCACAGCCTGCCCTACAAATTTTGTACTCTACATTCCCATGGTTATGTGAAACACTTTTATAAATTTATTATTTACAAATATTTTCTGGTGATTCTGTTTCTCTAGAGAACCCTAACTAATACAACATGGTACCAAAAGAGGTCCTTAAGAAACAAAATCTTAAAAATGGGCTTTTATGAAAGGTTTTCTAAACTGACTGGACTCAAAGGCACTAAGGACTCTGATTTCCATAATCAGAATGACATTGCCAATCCATGGAATGAGTAGGTAAAAGAGATAGTCAAAATATCACCATTCGATTCTTCTAATGCTTTGTTTGTATGAAGCCAGGCTCTGGGAGATAAGTTTTTTGACACCTTTACAAAGTTTTGTGGAAACAGTAAGTACAGAGATGTTGGCTTGTTGTTGTTAGATATGCTGTATACATTAATGAGTGAAAGGGATGACCTTAAGGCTTCAAACGAGAAGCTTAAGTGCCATCCGACAATGTAGACATTTCTGTGAGTATCCTGAAGGAAAATCTTATTTCCTGTAGCTGTCATGAGATCTCTGAAAACCAGACTCAGAATCTTATTGTTAGAGTAGCAACTTTACAATGTAAACTGAAATCTGAATCTTGCATGGTGTCTGCCATTAAAGTGAGGGCATTAATTGGAAAGGAGTGGGACACTGAAAAATGGAATGGTGACATATGGATTGATAATGATGTCAGGGGTGAGGTTGAAACCCTAGGTCATGCTGAGTCTTCTCTAGATAACCCTGTAATAGTCTGCCCTGAGGACATAGCCACCCCACCTCCTGTATTAGTTAGGGTTCTCTGAAGAAACAGAATCAACAAGGGAACACTTCCAAATATAAAATTTATAAAAGTGTCTTACATGACCACAGGAACGCAGAGTCCTAAATCCACGGGGCAGGCTGTGAAGCTGACGACTACAATGGATGGTCTGGATGAACTCCACAAGAGAGGCTCACCAGCCGAAGCAGGAATGGGACCTGTCTCCTCTGAGTCCTCCTTAAAAGGCTTCCCATGATTAGATTTAGCATCACTAATTGTAGAAGACACTCTCCTTTGGCTGATTACAAATGGAATCAGCTGTGGATGTAGCTGACGTGATCATGACTTAATCCTATGAAATGTCTTCATTGCAACAGACAGGCCAGCACTTGCCCAATCAGATAAACAGGTACCACAACCTGGCCAAGTTGACACATGTCCCTAACCATGACACCTCCAGTCTGCCTTGAGAAGTTGGCCACCCAACCTCTACCTGAAGGGATTGGCCCTAGAGTGATTAATCCTGTTTCACCAGATGAAACTGCAAATGAATGCCCTGAAGCAAATGGCTGGAAGATATTTCTAATTCTTTTCATGACCCACCCCAACCACTCCTCATTTCTTCCAGACCTATAACTAGACTAAAGTCCCAACAGGCCTGTAAAGGTAAGGCACAAAGTATCACACATGAGGAGGTACATTATACTCCAAAAGAACTGCGTGAGTTTTCCAATTTATATACACAGAAATCAGGGGAATATGTGTGGCAATGGATTTTAAGGGTGTGGGATAATGGTGGGAGGAATATAAGGCTGAATCAGGCTGCATTTATTGATATGGGCCCACTAAGCAGAGATTCTGCATTCAATGTTATAGCTTGAGGGGTTAAAAAAGGCATTAATAGTTTGTTTGGATGGTTAGCTGAAACATGGATCAAAAGGTGGCTGACATTACCTGAGGTTGAAATGCCAGAACTGCCCTCGTACAATGTAGATGAGGGGATTCAGAGGCTTAGAGAGATTGGAGTGTTAGAATGGATTTATCTTGCAAAGCCTGCTCTTGCACCCCAGGAATGTCCGGAGGATGCACCTTTTACCAGAACAATGAGAAATAAATTTGTGAGACTAGTGCCATCATCCCTGAAGAGCTCTGTGATTGCACTTCTCTATAGGTCAGATATTACTATGGGAACTGCTGTCACTGAGCTGCAATCCTTAAACAAAATGGGGATGACTGGATCCCAAGTTGGCAAAAAAGCCAGGTGGCAGCACTTAATCACCAAAGACAGGGTGGATGTGGCTATTATAATAGACAACAAACTCAAAGCAGGCGTCAAAATTATATGACTCACAAAGATTTGTGGCATTGGATAGTAAATCATGGGGTACCTAGAAATACAATAGAAGGGCAGTCTATTAAATTCTTGCTCGAGCTATATAAACAAAAGAGTTCTAGGTCAACTGAACAGAACTCTAACCTGAATTACAAATACACAGAGTCATGGCCCCTTAATCAATTTCCAGACTTGAGATAGTTTACAGAACCAGAGCCTCTTTAATGAAGGGGAGGCCAGGTTCTCCTTTGAGGGAGAACCCTGTTGCACTGCCACAAATTTATACTGTTAAACCTCCAAGCCTTCCCCAAGGAGACCAACAACCTTTTACCAGGGTAACTGTGAATTGGGGAAAAGGAAATGATGAGATATTTCATGGCTTATTAGACACTGGTTCAGAAAGAACATTAATTCCAGGGGGCCCAAAACGTCACTCTGGTCCACCAGTCAGAGTGGGGGCTTATGGAGGCCAGGAGTTTTAGCTTAGATCCGTCTCACAATGGGTCCAGTCGGGCTCCAGACCCATTCTGCAGTTATTTTTCCAGTTGCAGAATGCATAATTAGAATAGACATACTGAGCAACTGGCAGTCTCTCCACATTGGCTCTCTAACTCGTGCAGTGAGGACTATTATGGTGGGAAAGGCCAAGTGGAAGCCACTAGAACTGCCCTTAACTAGCAAAATAGTAAATCAGAAGCAATATCAGATTCCTGGAGGGATTGCAGAGATTACTGCCACTCTTAAGGACTTGAAGGATGCAGGGGTGCTGATCCCACCACATCCCCATTCAACTCTCCTATTTGGCTTATGCAGAAAACAGATGGGTCTTGGAGAATGACAGTGGATTATTATAAGCTTAACCAGGTGGTAACTCCAATTGCAGCTGCTGTTCCAGATGCGGTATCATTGCTTGAGCAAATCAATACATCCCCTGGTACCTGGTATGCACTTATTGATCTGGCAAATGCTTTTTTCTCAATACCTGTTAGTAAGGACCACCAGAAACAGTTTGCTTTCAGCTGTCAAGTCAGCAACATACTTTCACTGTCCTTCCTCAGCAGTATATCAACTCTCTGGCCCTATGTAAGAATCTAGTGTGCAGGGACCTTGATTGTTTCTCGCTTCCACAAGACATCACAATGGTCCATTATATTGATGATATCATGTTGATTGGACCTAGTGAGCAAGAAGTAGCAACTACTCTAGACTTACTGGTTGGGCATTTGTGTGTCAGGGGATGGGAGATAAATCCAAAAAAAAGATGCAGGGGACTTCCACCTGAGTGAAATTTCTAGGTGTCTAGTGGTGTGCGGCATGTCAAGATATCTTTTCTGAGGTGAAATAAGTTGCTGTATCTGGCCCCACCTATAACCAAAAAAAGAAGCACAATGTCTAGTTGGTCTCTTTGAATTTTGGCAACAACACATGCCTCATTTGGGTGTGCTACTCCAGCCCATTTATCGAGTGACCAGAAAGGCTGCTAATTTTGAGTGGGGATATGAACAAGAGGAGGTTCTGCGACAGGTCCAGGCTGCTGTACAAGCTGCTCTGCCACTTGGACCATATGATCCAGCAGATCCAATGGTACTGGAAATGTCAGTGGCAAATACAGAGGCTGTTTGGAGCCTTTGGCAGGCCCCTATAGGAAAATCACAACACAGACCCTTAAGATTTTGGAGCAAAGCCTTACCATCTGCTGCAGATAACTACTCTCCCTTTGCAACAGCTTTTGGTCTGCCACAGGGACTTAGTAGAGACTGAACACTTAACCTTGGGTTACCAAGTTGCCATGAGACCTGATGGTCCAAATGCCCATGGTCTCCACTCCTACCACATTATCTTCTCTTTCCCAGATCAAAGCTATGGCCTCCTGGGGAGTTCTTTACAGTGAATTGACTGAGGAAGAGAAAACTCGAGTCTAGTTTACAAATGGTTCAGCACGGTATGCAGGTACCACCCGAAAATGAACAGTTGCAGCACTATGATCCCTTTCTGGGGTGTCCTTGAAGGACGGTGGTTAGGGGAAATCCTCCCAGTGGGCAGAACTTCGACCAGTGTACCTGGTTGTTCATTTTGCTTGGAAGGAGAACTGGCCAGAGGTGCATTTGTATACTGACTCATGGGCTGTTGCTAATGGTTTGGCTGGATGGTCAGGGACTTGGAAAGACCATAATAGGAAAATTGGTGACAGAGAGGCCTGAGGAAGAAGTATGTGGATATACCTTTTTGAGTGGGCTAAAAACATGAAGATATTTGTGTCCCATGTGAATGTGCTTCAGAGAGTGACTTCAGCAGAGGAAAGTTTTAATAATCAAGTGGATAAGATGACCCATTCTGTGGATACCAGTCAGCCTCTTTCCTCAGCAGCTCCTGTCATTGCTCAATGGGCTCATGAACAAAGTGGTCATAGTGGTAGGAATGGAGGTTATGCATGGGCTCAGCAACATGGACTTCTACTCACGAAGTCTGACCTGGCTACAGCCACTGCTGAGTATCCAATCTGCCAGCAGCAGAGACCCACACTCAGTCCCTGATATGGCACCATTTCCCGAGATGACCATCCAGCTTATGGTGGCAGGTTGAGTACATTGGACTACTTCTTTCATGGAAGGGGCAGCGATTTGTTCTAACTGCAATAGACACATACTCTGGATTTGGGTTTGCTTTTCTTGCATGCAATGCTTCTGCCCGTATTACCATCCATGGACTTAGGGAATGCCTTATCTTATCATCATGGTATTCCACACAGCATTGCTTCTGATCAGGGAACACACTTCACAGCAAGTGAAGTGTGGGAATTGGCACATGCTCATGGAATTCTCTAGTCTTACCATGTTCCCCACCATCCAGAAGCAGCTGGATTGATAAAACATGGAATGGCCTTTTGAAAACTCAATTGTGGTGCCAACTAAGTGACAATACCTTGAAGGGCTGGGGTAATGTTCTCCAGGAAGCTGTGTATGCTCTGAATCAGCATCCACTTCGTGGTGCTGTTTCTCCCATGGCTAGGACCCATGGGTCCAGGAATCAAAGGGTGGAAATGGGAGGAGCACCACTCACTATTACCCCTAATGATCCTTTAGGGTTGCATCCTGTCCTTCGACCCTGACAGGTTTTACAGATTTTAGTTTCAAAAGGGGGATTGCTTCCACCAGGAGAAACAACAATGATTTCATTAAAATCTAAGACTGTCACTTTGGGCTACTCATGTCCCTGGATCAAGAAGCGAAGAAGGGGATTACATTACTGGCTGGGGTGATTGACCTTGGCTATCTGGGGGAAATAGGACTGCAACTACATAATGGAGGTAATGAAGTGTTTTCTTGGAATATAGGAGATCCCCTAGGGTGTCTTTTAGTACTACCATGCCTGTGATTAAAATCAATGGAAAACTGCAACAACCCAAACCAGGCAGGGCTACCAATGGCTCTGAAACTTCAGGAATGAAGGTTTGAGTCACCCCACCAGGCACGGCCAGCTGAAATGCTTGCTGAGGGCAAAGGGAACATGGAATGTGTAGTGGAAGACGGTAGTGATAAATATGAACTACGACCACATGATCAGTTACAGAAACAAGGACTGTAATGTTGTTTTGTTCATGTTATACTATTTAAGTTGTAAGATATCAAGTTTAAGAATGAATATTACCCAAGGATTTACACCCTAATCTGGAGATATTTAATGAGTTTCTGGTTGTATGCAGGACAGTTGAGTATTGTTAGGTGAGAAAAAAAAAGTACTTTTATTGTTTTCTATTTAGAAATTAGGTATGGTTTAAGGTGATAAGTATAGCTGCCAAGTTGACAAGGAGTGGACTGGCATGGTCAGGATCATGTGTCAACTTGGCCAGGTGGTGGTACCTGTTTGCCTGGTTGGGCAAGTGCTGGACTGTCTGTTGCTATGAGGACATTTCATAGAATTAAGTCATGATCATGTTGGCTACATTCACAGCTGGTTCCATTGGTAATCAGCCAAGGGGAGTGTCTTCTTTAATGAGTGATGCTTAATCTAATCACTGGAAGCTTTTTAAGGAGGATTCATAAGAGACAGGTTCTCTTCCTGCTTCAGCCGATGAGTCTCTCCTGTAGAGTTCATCTAGACCCTCCATCAGAATCATCGGCTTCACAGCCTGTTCTACAGATTTTGGACTCTATGTTCCCATGGTTATATGAGACACTTTTATAAATTTATTATTTATAAATATTTCCTGTTGATTCTATTTCTCTAGAGAACCCTAAGTAATACAGGATGTATGAGGTTTTTTTTTCTTATTTTTATTTCTTTTTCTGGAGTGATGCAAATGTTCTAAAAGTGACCATGGTGAAGAATGCCCAACTGTGTGATGATATTGTGAGCCACTGATTGTATACCACGTATGAATTGTATATGTATGAAGATTTTGCAATAAAAATATTTAAAAAGACCAATTAAATGTTTGCTTATCCTAGGGTACTGCCTTCAAGACCTAGCTTCATTTCTTTTAAGACTGTTTAAAAAATGGACAGACTGAGTTTTAAGAAATGTCTCTTATAGACAATGGTTTACTTAAACAAATAACATTTTTAAAAATCCTGTGCTAATATCCTAGCATCCCTGGCTGCCTAGAATTTAAACTGAAGTAGCATCTACAAATATGCATAAGATAACCAATTCTATATGATATCTGTAACTTTCTATCTTAGTCTAGAAAACAAAGGCAGAAGCAAAGTATATATGCTACTACTTTATTGGGAGGAAGGGCCTACAATCCCAGGGCAGCAAAAGTGAGTGAAAAGGGGAGGAGAAAAAACAAATATAGAGTGGTGAGTTAGGAAATGTTTGTCCTAATTTGTTCTGATTTTGCAAGATAATTTTGGCTATTCTGAGTCACTTACAATTCCATCTGAATCTTAGAATCAACTTGTCAATTTCTATTAAGATGTCAGGTGGGATTCTGGTGGAGCTTGCATTGAATATGTCATTTAGCTTTGAGATCACTCTCATCTTAAAAATGTCAAGTCTTTTTATCCATGAATGTGGGATATTTCTCCAATTATTTGATTCTTTAATTTCTTTCAACAGTGTTTTGTAGTTTTCAAAGTATAAGTTTTGAACTTCTTTTGTTAAGTTTATTCCTAAGTATTTTTGAATGCCGTTATAAACAGAATTCTCTTCATTTCTTTTTCAGAATGTTTATCGCTAGTGTCTAGAAATACAATTGATTTTTGCATATTGATGTTGCATCCAGCAACCTTGCTGAACTTTAGAATGTTTACTCATTCTAATAGTTTTTTAGGGGATTACTTAGAATTTTCTATATAGTAGATCATGATATTTGCAAATAGAGAAATTTTTTGTATGCTGTATGGTGGGGATCACATTTCATTCTTTTTCTATGTGACTATCTCATTATTGCAGCACTGTTTATTGATTTTGGGGGTGGGGGTGGAGAGTGCATAAGCCAGGAATCAAACCTGAGTCCCCTGCATGGCCGTTAAGAATTCTACCACTGAACTACCCTTGCACACCCTAAATAGAGAGACTTTTACTTCTTCCTTTCCAATATGAATGTCTTTTATTTCTTTTTCTTGACTAATTACCCTGACTAGAACCTCTAATACAATGTTGACTAGAAGTGGTGAGTGTGGACATCTTATTTTGTTACTAATTTTAGGGAGAAAGCTTTCAGTCTTTCACCATTAAGTATGATGTTAGCTATGGGTTTTTGATAAGTGCCTTTTATCATGTTAAGGAAGTTTCCTTCTATTCCTAGTTTGTTGAATATTTGTTGTTGAGGTTTTTTTTTATCATGAGATGGTATGGAACTTTGTCAGATGCTCCTTCTGTTTCTATTGAGATGATTATGTGCTTTTAAAAAAAAAATTTTCTATCGCTATGGTATGTTATATTAATTTATTTTCAGATATTGATCAAACTTGCATTCCTGGGATAAAAGTATAATTATTTTTATATATTACTGGATTCAGCTTGCTATTTTTTTGAGAATTTTTGCATTCATATCCATAAGACACATTGGTCCATAGTTTTCTTCTTTTGTGATGTCTTCAGATTTGTTATCATGGTAATACTGTCTTCATAGAAGACTTTGGAAATGTTCTCTCCTCTTCTATTTTTGGAACAATTCATGAAGAATTGGTATTACCTCTTCTCTAAATGTTTGGTAGAATTCAGCAGTGAAATCATATGGACCTGCACTTTTCTTTGTGGATAGTTTTTTTAATTACTACTTTAATCTCTGAACTTGTTATAGGTTAATTCAGGTTATCTGCTTCTTCTTGAGACAGTTTCAGTAGTTTGTGTCTTTCTAGGAATTTGACCATTTCTTCTAAGATACCTAATATGTTGGCATAAAATGTTTATAGTATTTCTTTATAATTTTTTCTATTTCTGTAGGGTCAGTTATAATGTCCCCTCTTTTAATTCTGATTCTAGTAATTTGAGTCTTCTCTCTTTTTTTCTTGGTCAATCTAGTTAAAGGTTTGTCTGTTTCACTGATCTTTCCAAAAAAGCAATTTTGGGTTTTTTGTTTTGTTTTGTTTTTGCACAGGCAGGCACCAGGAATCGAACCCAGGTCTCTGGCATAGCAGGCAAGAACTCTGCCTGCTAAGCCACCATGGCCTGCCCAGGTTTCATTGATTTTTTTCTATTGCTTTTTTGTTTTCTAATTCATTAACTTCTGGCTTAATTTTGACAATTTTCTTTCTACTCTTGCTTTAGATTTAGTTTATTCTTCGTTTCTCACTATCTTAAGGTTGAAGGTTAGGTTATAACTTGATATCTTTCTTCTTTCTTAATATAGGTTTTTAGCTATACATTTCACTCTAGGCACTGCTTTGACTGCTTACCATATGTTGTGGTATATTGTGCCTTCATTTTCATATATTTCAATGTATATTCTGATTCTTTCCTTGAAATATTGTTTATTTAGGAGTTTATTGTGTAATTCCCATAAACTTGGGAATTCCCCAAACTTTTTCCTGCTATTGATTTTAATTTCATTCTGTTGTGGTCAGAGAACACACTTTTAATTATCCCTGTCATTTTTAATTTGTTTAGATTTGTTTTATGGCATAGCACATATTCTATCCTGGAGAATGTTTGATGTGCACTTGATAAGAATGCATATTCTATTTTTATTGTGCTGAAATTCTATAGCTATCTGTTAAATCTAGTTGTTCATAGTATTGTTTGTCTTCTATCTCCCTATTGATCTTCTCTCTCATAGTTCTATCCATTATTGAAAGTGGAATATTAAAGTCTCCAAATATTATTTTTTAATTGTGTATTTCTCCCTTCAGTTCTTCTTAGGTTCTGCTTTATGTATTTTGGTGCTCTGTTTTTAGGTTCATTTATGTTTATAATTCTTATGTCTTCCTGATAGATTGACCCTTTCATCATTATAAAATGTTCCTTTATTTCTAGTATTTTTTTTTAAAGACTGCTTTGTCTGATATTAGTATAGCCATTCCAGCTTTCTTTTGTCTACAGTTTATATGATATAACTTTTTCTACTCTTTTAATTTCAATTTACCTGTATCTCTGAATGTATATTGTGTTTCCTATAGACAGCATAAGCTCTGCCTTCTGATTGGGTTACTTGATCCATTCACATTTAATGTTGTAATAGTTGGATTTATGTCTGATATTTTACTTTTTCTTTTCTATATGTCTCATGTCTGTTCTATTCCTCTATTTCTCCTTTATTACTTTCTTTTGCATTAAGTAAATATTTTTCTACTCTAGCAATTTAATTTCTTTAATTTTTTTCACTCTATTTTTGGGTTTTTTTTTAAATGGTTGCTCTAGGGTTTATCTTATACATAATAATTTATCCAACTCAGCTTCTGATCTGTACTAGTTTAATTCCAATGATCTATTGAAATGTTACACCTGTGTAGCTCCATTCCTCTTCCTCCCTTTTTGAAGTATTATTGTTATACATTTTTTACATCAATGCAATGTTATACATATTACAAACTCACTAACACATTATTATAATTATTACTTTATCATTTATAATAATTTACTTAGTCCAATACAGTTTGCTCCCACCCACATTCATTGTACTGTTCTTGGCAAGTATATTACAAATATATTACATTTCTGTTACAAGCTCAGTGATACATTATATTCATATTATTGTATATGATTGCTTTTTAAATCAGTTATGAGAAAAAAATAAAATTGTGCATTTCTCCTATCTTTTATAATTATATAATTATATATATATATTACTGTCTGGGTTTACTTGCTTCAGCCTGAAGAACTATCTTCACTTATAAGATCTTATTCCTTGTAAAGTTAGTCTGCCAGCAACAAATTCATCGAATCTTTGTTTCTGTGGGAAAGTCTTTATTTCACCTTCACTTTTGAAGGAGAGCTTTGCTGGGTGTAGGATTCTTGGTTGTCATTTTTTTTTCTTTGAGCACTTGAAAAATGTTTTCCCACTGTTTCTGCTGAGAAGTCAGCTGTTAATTTTATTGGGGTTCCCTTGTCATTAATGAGTTGTTTTTCTCCTGCTGCTTTTAAAAATTTCTCCTTGTTTTTGACTTTCACTATTTTTACTATTTTATGTCTGTGGCTCTCTTTGCATTTATAGTACTTGGAGTTGGAATTTTGTTGTTGTTGTTTGCTTCCTGGATGTATAGGTTATTGTCTTTCAATAAATTTGGGAAGTTTTTAGCTATTAATTCTCTGAATACTTGTTTCTGCTCCTTTCTCTCTCTCCTCTCTGATGCTCCCATTATGTGTATGATGGCATGCTTAATTGTGTCCCAAATTTATTTGAGCTTCTCTTCAATTCTTTTTTTCTCTCTTTTTTTGGCTGGCATAATCTCTATTGATCTATCTTCAAACTCATTTACTCTTTCTTCTGCCAGTTCAAATCTACTATTTTTTTCCCCATTTAAGAGTCAGAGTTTTCCATTTCTTTGCATGCCTCATAATTTTATTATTTTTTTTTTTTTGGAAACCAGACATTTTAATTAATGTATTGTAGAAACTATGGGTACTGGTCCTCTGTTTCAGGGTTTGTTATTGTTATTTACTTGTATGCTTATTTAGAGACTGGGTGGATTATTTTAGTGAAGTCTATCCCCACCCGACTTCTCAGCAGTATTCAGAATCTGATATTGTTCCATAGACAGGTACAGCTTTGGGAATGCTCACAGTCACCCTAGGATGGCAGTTAGGGTGCTCTTCTCTTTCACTAATTCCATCAGTTATTAAACTCTACTAATTGCCTTTGATTGCTATATAGCTTCCAAAAATACCATGGGGTATAAACTGTTCTACCTTTCAGCCATCACTCTATAGTTGGTGATGGGGACAATGGCAAGCTTCTCTCTGCATAATATCCCCACTTTAGAAGCTTAGTGCTCTGGGAGTGGAGGCTGGGTGGAAGAAGGAAGCCCCCACCTCTCAACTGTACTTGCCTGGGAATTGGCTTCGGCAACATGCAGCTGGAGAAAGAATGAGAAATATTGACATCATGCTTCCCTTAGGAAGAAAACACTCTATCTTGGTGCTGGGGAAAGACAGAGCTAAGTATTCTTGGCTACAGTGATCTGAAGTAGAGTCTTTGCCTTCCTGAGCTTGGAATGGCTTTGGTTCAAATACTACAGACTCTCAACTTACCAAATTTTCATAGATGTTTGTGAATATATATTTCTTCACTCACTGTTTGCCCTTAGGATCATTCCAGAGTCTTTAAATGGGTGGGAATATATGTATGTTTTCACCAGTTTCACTGGATCAGCAGAGCTCCTCATGCTGCCATGCCAGAATTTGATTCCCTCCAGTCAATAATGATTTAATCCATAAGAAGTCCAAGGCAGGCCATACCAGAATGGTTCTGGAAACCAGTATCTCCAAAAACCCAGGGTCTTTTTTTCTGGTCTGCCATCTTTGACTTGTTGGCTTTGATCATTAGGCTTATGGCCTCATAACTCCAAGATGCCTCCAATACCTCTAAACATTACATCTTTACAGAGCAACACTCAGAAATAGAGGGAAGGAAGGGGACAGTAGAAGCTTTCTTCTCAAGAATCTTTCTTTTATCAAAGAACTCCTGAGGGCTCTAACAGACATCTTTTTATACCCTATTGACATGAACTGTGCTGCATGACCAATCTTAGATGAAACAGTGGATAAAGAGAATAAAATTGCCATGATTAACTTAAATCAATCAAGATGTATCTGCTGTGGCTGATTAAACAATTGCACATAAAAATTGGCCTCTTTCTTAATCTCCTTGCTTCTAGCCAGTGTGTTCTTTCTAACAAGCAAACTGATGATGTCACTGTTATACTTGAAACCATCTATGTCTCTTCCTTGTCTATAGGGCAATTCCAAATTCCATGACCATTCGTGCTTCTTCATGTGAAACCTTCAACTTCATCATCTACCACTCTGCCAAGGGTACTCTTGTTTCAGACACATGGAATGAGCTCAAGTTCATAGAATTCACATGTTCTTTGTTACCTCTAGGGCTTTGTATATGTTGTCTTTTCTGACACCCCCCATTGTCTTCCTAGCAAACTATAACTTATCTTTCAAATGTAAACTTAAAAGCTCCCACCTCATAAAAGCTTCTATGATGTTTCCCGTTTTTTTTTTTTTTTTTAATAATAGTACCCTGTTTATACCCCCCTTTATGTCATTTACAGACCCACGATAATTATTCGTTTCTTCCTTCACTTGACTGGAAATCCCCAGGGCTTAGCCCAGACCTTGAATGCAGAAGCCACTTAAAAAGTGCTCATTAAATGGAAAATCCCTATGAATATGTACTATCAACCTCAACCAGATCTTTGTTGAATCCTGACCCTGGAGACCATTACAAAGCTTCCCGCCCTCCTGTAGTTCACATTCCAATCTTTGCCTGGCTCACCCTCAGCAGGTGACTTCAATTTATACTTCTTCACTGACGTCTTTAAATTCAAGGTCTTTAATCTTCCCCCATTTGCCTTGATACACATCCTCAACACTAATCTGTTTTTCATGTCCTTCAACTCTCATCTGAAGGGAAAAGATGATTCTTCTCTCTAAGGATCACATTACTTCTGTCTCCTCTTTGGACCTGTCTCCCCAGAATCTTCAATCTTCCCTTTGATATCTATTAGCACTCTGGTATCATTCACAGCACTTTTACCATACTAGCTACTCTTGCATTAGCTAACATCTGTCCTCTTTCCTCTACTGTTATTATTGTCTTCTAACCAAACCTTTAGAGCAGGGGTTGTGAAAACTGGTGGCTCAAAGATCAGACACAACTTATAGATTTATAGGGATGTTTTACTTGACCCTCAGTGGGGAGTTTTAATTGAAATTTCACTTAAAAATGATTTTGGTCTTCTCTATAAAGATCCAAATGGCAAAAAAAAAAAAAAAAAAAAAAAAAATCCAAATGGCTGGCTGCTCTGGGTCACACTTTCCATATGGCAATAATGGGCCGGCATAACCACCTTTGGGTGGGCCATGTAATTACCAACTTGTCACTGTCTTTGACCATCTTTGTTCACTTCCATTACCTGTCAAGTCTTGCTGAGCATTTGAGTTTGAAGCCCCTTCTAGAGTTTTCTTTCTTAAACTTTTTATTTTGAAATAATTTCAAACTTAGTGGACAGTTGCAAAAATATCAAACCCATACAGAGAATCCAACATCCTCTCCATACCAGCTATCCAGATCCTCCAATTTTAACATTTTGCCACACTTCTTGTTTCATTCACTCTGTCTCCTAAACATTTGAGGGTAGGTTGCTGTGCTGGTTTGAAAAGATGTATGGACCCTAGAAAAGCCATGTTTCAATCAAAATCCCATTTCATAAAGGCAGAATAATCACTATTCAATACTGTATGCTTGAATCTGTAATCAGATCATCTCCCTGGAGATGTAACTCAATCAAGAGTGGTTGTTAAATGGATTAGGGGAGATGTGTCTCCACCCATTTGGATGGGTCTTAATTGGTTTACTGGAGTCCTATAAAAGAGGAAATATTTTGGAGAATGGGAGTGTTCTAGTTTGCTAGATGCTGGAATGCAACACACCAGAGATGGATTGGCTTTTTTTTTTTTTTTTTTTTTTTTAGTATTGTGCTGTCCATTTCTGAGTTTTTATATCCAGTCCCGTTGTACAGTCTGTATCCCTTCAGCTCCAATTACCCCTTCTCTCTCTCTTTTTTTTTTTAATTAACGGAAAAAAAGAAATTAACCCAACATTTAGAAATCATACCATTCTACATATGCAATCAGTAATTCTTAACATCATCACATAGATGCATGATCATCAGTTCTTAGTACATTTGCATCGGTTTAGAAGAACTAGCAACATAACCGAAAAAGATATAGAATGTTAATATAGTGACAAAAATAAAAGTAATAATAGTAAAGTCAAAACAAAACAAAACAAAACAAAAACGAATAGCTCAGATGCAGCTTCATTCAGTGTTTTAACATGATTACTTTACAATTAGGTATTATTGTGCTGTCCATTTTTGAGTTTTTGTATCTAGTCCTGTTGCACAGTCTGTATCCCTTCAACTCCAATTGCCCATTATCTTACCCTGTTTCTACCTCCTGCTGGACTCTGTTACCAATGACATATTCCAAATTTATTCTCGAATGTCTGTTCACATCAGTGGGACCATACAGTATTTGTCCTTTAGTTTTTGGCTAGACTCACTCAGCATAATGTTCTCTAGGTCCATCCATGTTATTACATGCTTCATAAGTTTATCCTGTCTTAAAGCTGCATAGTATTCCATCGTATGTATATATCACAGTTTGTTTAGCCACTCTTCTGTTGATGGAGATTTCGGCTGTTTCCATCTCTTTGCAATTGTAAATAACGCTGCTATAAACATTGGTGTGCAAATGTCCGTTTGTGTCTTTGCCCTTAAGTCCTTTGAGTATATTCCCAGCAATGGTATTGCTGGGTCGTATGGCAATTCTATATTCAGCTTTTTGAGGAACCGCCAAACTGCCTTCCACAGTGGTTGCACCTTTTGACATTCCCACCAACAGTGGATAAGTGTTCCTCTTTCTCCGCATCCTCTCCAGCACTTGTCATTTTCTGTTTTGTTGATAATGGCCATTCTGGTGGGTGTGAGATGATATCTCATTGTGGTTTTGATTTGCATTTCTCTAATGGCCAGGGACATTGAGCATCTCCTCATGTGCCTTTTGGCCATTTGTATTTCCTCTTCTGTTAGGTGTCTGTTCAAGTCTTTTTCCCATTTTGTAATTGGGTTGGCTGTCTTTTTGTTGTTGAGATGAACAATCTCTTTATAAATTCTGGATACTTGACCTTTATCTGATATATCACTTCCAAATATTGTCTCCCATTGTGTAGGCTGTCTTTCTACTTTCTTGATGAAGTTCTTTGATGCACAAAAGTGTTTAATTTTGAGGAGCTCCCATTTATTTATTTCCTTCTTCAGTGTTCTTGCTTTAGGTTTAAGGTCCATAAACCCGCCTCCAGTTGTAAGATCCATAAGATATCTCCCAACATTTTCCTCTAACTGTTTTATGGTCTTAGACCTAATGTTTAGATCTTTGATCCATTTTGAGTTAACTTTTGTATAGGGCGTGAGAGATGGGTCTTCTTTCATTCTTTTGCATATGGATATCCAGTTTTCTAGGCACCATTTATTGAAGAGACTGTTCTGTCCCAGGTGAGTTGGCTTGACTGCCTTATCAAAGATCAAATGTCCATAGATGAGAGGGTCTATATCTGAGCACTCTATTCGATTCCATTGGTCGATATATCTATCTTTATGCCAATACCATGCTGTTTTGACCACTGTGGCTTCATAATACGCCTTAAAGTCAGGCAGCGCGAGACCTCCAGCTTCGTTTTTTTTCCTCAAGATGTTTTTAGCAATTCGGGGCACCCTGCCCTTCCAGATAAATTTGCTTATTGGTTTTTCTATTTCTGAAAAATAAGTTGTTGGGATTTTGATTGGTATTGCATTGAATCTGTAAATCAATTTAGGTAGGATTGACATCTTAACTATATTTAGTCTTCCAATCCATGAACACGGTATGCCCTTCCATCTATTTAGGTCTTCTGTGATTTCTTTTAGCAGTTTTTTGTAGTTTTCTTTATATAGGTTTTTTGTCTCTTTAGTTAAATTTATTCCTAGGTATTTTATTCTTTTAGTTGCAATTGTAAATGGGATTCGTTTCTTGATTTCCCCCTCAGCTTGTTCATTACTAGTGTATAGAAATGCTACAGATTTTTGAATGTTGATCTTGTAGCCTGCTACTTTGCTGTACTCATTTATTAGCTCTAGTAGTTTCGTTGTGGATTTTTCCGGGTTTTCGACGTATAGTATCATATCGTCTGCAAACAGTGATAGTTTTACTTCTTCCTTTCCAATTTTGATGCCTTGTATTTCTTTTTCTTGTCTAATTGCTCTGGCTAGAACCTCCAACACAATGTTGAATAATAGTGGTGATAGTGGACATCCTTGTCTTGTTCCTGATCTTAGGGGGAAAGTTTTCAATTTTTCCCCATTGAGGATGATATTAGCTGTGGGTTTTTCATATATTCCCTCTATCATTTTAAGTAAGTTCCCTTGTATTCCTATCTTTTGAAGTGTTTTCAACAGGAAAGGATGTTGAATCTTGTCGAATGCCTTCTCTGCATCAATTGAGATAATCATGTGATTTTTCTGCTTTGATTTGTTGATATGGTGTACTACATTAATTGATTTTCTTATGTTGAACCATCCTTGCATACCTGGGATGAATCCTACTTGGTCATGATGTATAATTCTTTTAATGTGTTGTTGGATACGATTTGCTAGAATTTTATTGAGAATTTTTGCATCTGTATTCATTAGAGAGATTGGTCTGTAGTTTTCTTTTTTTGTAATATCTTTGCCTGGTTTTGGTATGAGGGTGATGTTGGCTTCATAGAATGAATTAGGTAGTTTTCCCTCCACTTTGATTTTTTTGAAGAGTTTGAGGAGAATTGGTACTAATTCTTTCTGGAACGTTTGGTAGAATTCACATGTGAAGCCGTCTGGTCCTGGACTTTTCTTTTTAGGAAGCTTTTGAATGACTAATTCAATTTCTTTACTTGTGATTGGTTTGTTGAGGTCATCTATGTCTTCTTGAGTCAAAGTTGGTTGTTCATGTCTCTCCAGGAACCTGTCCATTTCATCTAAATTGTTGTATTTATTAGCGTAAAGTTGTTCATAGTATCCTGTTATTACCTCCTTTATTTCTGTGAGGTCAGTAGTTATGTCTCCTCTTCCATTTCTGATCTTATTTATTTGCATCCTCTCTCTTCTTCTTTTTGTCAATCTTGCTAAGGGCCCATCAATCTTATTGATTTTCTCATAGAACCAACTTCTGGTCTTATTGATTTTCTCTATTGTTTTCATGTTTTCAATTTCATTTATTTCTGCTCTGATCTTTGTTATTTCTTTCCTTTTGCTTGCTTTGGGATTAGTTTGCTGTTCTTTCTCCAGTTCTTCCAAGTGAACAGTTAATTCCTGCATTTTTGCCTTTTCTTCTTTTCTGATATAGGCATTTAGGGCAATAAATTTCCCTCTTAGCACTGCCTTTGCTGCGTCCCATAAGTTTTGATATGTTGTGTTTTCATTTTCATTTGCCTTGAGGTATTTACTAATTTCTCTTGCAATTTCTTCTTTGACCCACTCATTGTTTAAGAGTGTGTTGTTGAGCCTCCACATATTTGTGAATTTTCTGGCATTCCGCCTATTATTGATTTCCAACTTCATTCCTTTATGATCCGAGAAAGTGTTGTGTATGATTTCAATCTTTTTAAATTTGTTAAGACTTGTTTTGTGACCCAGCATATGGTCTATCTTTGAGAATGATCCATGAGCACTTGAGAAAAAGGTGTATCCTGCTGTTGTGGGATTTAATGTCCTATAAATGTCTGTTAAGTCTAGCTCATTTATAGTAATATTCAGATTCTATATTTCTTTATTGATCCTCTGTCTAGATGTTCTGTCCATTGATGAGAGTGGGGAATTGAAGTCTCCAACTATTATGGTATTTGCGTCTATTTCCCTTTTCAGTGTTTGCAGTGTATTCCTCACGTATTTTGGGGCATTCTGGTTTGGTGCGTAAATATTTATGATTGTTATGTCTTCTTGTTTAATTGTTCCTTTTATTAGTAGATAGTGTCCTTCTTTGTCTCTTTTAACTGTTTTACATTTGAAGTCTAACTTGTTGGATATTAGTATAGCCACTCCTGCTATTTTCTGGTTGTTATTTGCATGAAATATCTTTTCCCAACCTTTCACTTTCAACCTATGTTTATCTTTGGGTCTAAGATGTGTTTCCTGTAGACAGCATATAGAAGGATCCTGTTTTTTAATCCATTCTGCCATTCTATGTCTTTTGATTGGGGAATTCAGTCCATTAACATTTAGTGTTATTACTGTTTGGATAATATTTTCCTCTACCATTTTGCCTTTTGTATTATATATATCATATCTGACTTTCCTTCTTTCTACACTCTTCTCCATACCTCTCTCTTCTGTCTTTTCAGTTCTGACTCTAGTGCTCCCTTTAGTATTTCTTGCAGAGCTGGTCTCTTGGTCACAAATTCTCTCAGTGACTTTTTGTCTGAGAATGTTTTAATTTCTCCCTCATTTTTGAAGGACAATTTTGCTGGATATAGGAGTCTTGGTTGGCAGTTTTTCTCTTTTAGTAATTTAAATATATCATCCCACTGTCTTCTCGCCTCCATGGTTTCTGCTGAGAAATCTACACATAGTCTTATTGGGTTTCCCTTGTATGTGATGGATTGTTTTTCTCTTGCTGCTTTGAAGATCCTCTCTTTCTCTTTGACCTCTGACATTCTAACTAGTAAGTGTCTTGGAGAACGCCTATTTGGGTCTAATCTCTTTGGGGTGCACTGCACTTCTTGGATCTGTAATTTTAGGTCTTTCAAAAGAGTTGGGAAATTTTCAGTGAAAATTTCTTCCATTAGTTTTTCTCCTCCTTTTCCCTTCTCTTCTCCTTCTGGGACACCCACCACACGTATATTTGTGCGGTTCATATTGTCCTTGAGTTCCCTGATACCCTGCTCAAATTTTTCCATTCTTTTCCTGATAGTTTCTGTTTGTTTTTGGAATTCAGATGTTCCATCCTCCAAATCACTAATTCTAGCTTCTGTCTCTTTGAATCTATCATTGTAGGTATCCATTGTTTTTTCTATCTTTTCTACTTTGTCCTTCACTTCCATAAGTTCTGTGATTTGTTTTTTCAGTTTTTCTATTTCTTCTTTATGTTCAGCCCATGTCTTCTTCATGTCCTCCCTCAATTTATCGATTTCGTTTTTGAAGAGGTTTTCCATTTCTACTCGTATATTCAGCATTAGTTGTCTCAGCTCCTGTATCTCATTTGAACTATTGGTTTGTTCCTTTGACTGGCCCATATTTTCAATTATTTGAGCATGATCCGTTATCTTCTGTTGGCGTCTGCGCATTTAGACAGATTTCCCTGGGTATTGGATCCAAAAGTTAGGAAGATTTTTCTGTGAAATCTCTGGGTTCTGTTTTTCTTATCCTGCCCAGTAGGTGGCGCTCGTGGCACATGTTTGTCTGCGGGTCCCACCAGTAAAAGGTGCTGTGGGACCTTTAACTTTGGAAAACTCTCGCTGTCTGGGAGGTTCGCTAGCCGAAGCTTCTTGGAAGAGTTCTAGCCGGCCCGGGGACCGAACGCAGGGAGGGTTGCTGGCCGCCGCAGCCCGGGAAAGTGCCTGTCCGAATTTCCTAGTCGGCCTGGGCAACAAGCGTGGCGGGAGGGCGCCAGCGGCAGCGGCCCGCCCGGGAGAGTGCACGTTCCCGGGGAGTCACGGGTTTGGAAGGGGCCTCCCCCACCCGTCACCGTTCTCCGCGGCCTGGGGATTTCCGATCCAATTCTCTCAGTTGGTCCGGGGTGCCGCGCGTGGTGTGGCCACCAGCTGCCGCGGTTTCAGGGGACCGCCTCTCCAATTCTCCCAGCCGGCCCGGGAAGGGGGAAGGGAGTTACTCCGGCCCGGGAAGGGGGAAGGGAGCGCCACCCGCGCGCCTCAGCAATTTCACCCAAGCGGCTTCTCTCAGCCAGCCAGCTGTTCCAGGATGGGGTACGCTGTCTTTTTTTATCTCTATTGTGGCTTTGGGCACTGTTCTGTATCGTTTCTACTCCCCTAGTAGCTGTCCTGGAGAAGAAACTAAGATCCACGCGTCTTACTAAGCCGCCATCTTCTCCAGAACTGGATTGGCTTTTAATAAGAGGGGATTTATTTCATTAGTTCTTCAGAGGAAAGGCAGCTAATTTTCCACTGAGGTTCTTTCTTATGTGGGAAGGCACAGGATGGTGTCTGTTGGCCTTCTCTCCAGGCCTCTGGGTTCCAACAACTTTCCCTGGGGTGATTTCTTTCTGCATCTCCAAAGGCCTGGGCTGAGCTGCAAGTGCAGAGATGAGGTATGCTGAGCTGTGCTACATTGCACTCTCTCATTTAAGCACCAGCCAATTAAGTCAACATCATTCATTTCAGCAGGCACGCCTCCTAGCCGACTGCAGATGCAATCAGCAATAGATGAGGTTCACATACCATTGGCTCATGTCCACAGCAACAAAACTGGGCATGTTCACCTTGTCAACATGACAACTGAATCTAACTACACATGTCCACCCCTTATCAACTTGGCAACTACACACATCACCTTAAATAGGTGCAAAAAATTCTCTTCTGGCTGTGGGCCTGTGAATCTCAAAACAAGTTATCTGATGCCAATATGCAAAGGAGGACAGTCACAGGATCCATAGGGAGAAACTGGAAAGAAAACCTGCAGGGCAAACATCATTGGATTTCAAAGTCTGAAAGTCATTTATTCTTCGGCTTTAGAAAGTGGCAGCCCCACCCTTTCCAAGGGCCTATGCAGTGGCCCACCACTTTCCAAATCAACCTCAGGGAACATTGAGGAGACCACCTTTTTTTCTTGGCTCCACTGTCTCCAGGCATCAGGGCCACCCATGGGCTCTCTGCCATTTCCAGGACACACACGCAACCCCTCCATGTGGTGGCAGCCAGGCTCTCCCCAGTCCCCCAAGGAGTGTGCGCTACCTTTTCAAGGCCTGAGGCTGCACAACTCTTCCACTGCAATGAAATGGGAGACTCATTCTCTCCCTTCAGGGTAAACTCACCCTCTCCATGTATATGGGTGGGTCCACTCTCCTGGCCGAAGTTTCTTGGCTTCAGACCCTAGTTTCCATGGTTCTCACTCTGCAAACTCCAATCTCTTCCTTTTGGTCCACCTTTGTCCAGGTTGGCAGTGGTTCCATTTACACCAACGGTCTCTTCAAGCACTCCAGGACTTCTCCATTATTCACTTCACAGTTCCTCCAAAATCTTCCCCTTAGCCATCCAAAAAACCGTTCCAACATATCTGGTATTTGCAAACTACAGCAGCACCCCACTCCTGGTACCAAATCTGTTCTAGTTTGCTAGCTGCCAGAATGCAACATACCAGAGATGGATCAGCTTTTAATAAAAGGGGATTTATTTCATTAGTTCTTCAGAGGAAAGGCAGCCAACTTTCATCTGAGGTTCTTTCTTATGTGGGAAGGCTCAGGGTAATCTCTGCTGGCCTTCTCTCCAGGCCTCTGGGTTCCAACAACTTTTCCCAGGGTGACTTCTTTCTGCACCTCCAAAGGCCTGGGCTGAGGTGTGAGTGCTGAGATGAGGTATGCTGAGCTTCTTGGGCTGTGCTACATTGTGCTCTCTCATTTAAGCACCAGCCAATTAAGTCAAATGTCATTCATTCAGTAGGCATGCCTCCTAGCCAATTGCAGATGTAATCAGCAACAGATGAGGTTGATGTACCATTGGCTCATGTCTGCAGCAACAAAACTAGGCACATTCACCTTGCCAAGTTGACAATGAATCTAACTACCACAGGGAGATTTCTGAGACAGCAGAAAATGACATAGCCATGAAAAGCAGAGTCTACCAGCCAGCAAACTTTGGAGATGAAGAGGGAAAATGCCTCCTGGGGAGCTTCATGAAACAGGAAACCAGGAGGGAAAGCTAGCAGATGACACCATATTCCCCATGTGTCCTTCCAGCTGACAGAGAAACCCTGACCAAGTTTGCCAGGTGCCTTCTCACTTGAGAGAGAAACCCCGAACAGCATCGGCCTTCTTGAACTAAGGTATCATTTTCTGGATGCCTTTGATTGGACATTTCTATAGACTTGCTTTAACTGGGACATTTTCTCAGCCTTAGAATTGTAAACTAGCTACTTAATAAATTCCCCTTTTAAAAAACCATTCTGTTCCCAGTGTATTGCATTCTGGCAGCTAGCAAATAAGAGCAGTTGCTTACATCATGCTCCTTGAGCCCATAAAAATTCCATGTATATTTCCTAAGAACAAAGATATTCACTTATGTACCCACTTTAAACATAATTATCAAATTCAAGAACATCAACATTGGTAGAAATTTATAGTCTATATTACAATATTTTCATTTGTCCCAATAATTTCCCGTTGTGCTTTTTCTCCTCAATTATTAGATCCAATTCAAGATTATGTTTTGCATTTAATTGTCATCATCTCTTTAGTTGCTTTTTGCTTTTTTTTTTAGTTGTGTAAACACATACAAATAAACTTTCCCATCTCAACCACTCCCAAGTATACCATTCAGTGTGATTAGTCATATTCTCACTGGTGTGCTACCCTCACCACCATGCATTACCAGAACTATCCCATCACTCAAAACAAAAATCCTACTTCCACTATTCATTAACTCCCCTTTCCCCCTCCCCATCCCCTGCTCCTGCTAACCTGTACTCTACTTTCTGTTTCTATAGCATATTCTAGCTATTTCACGTAAGTGGAATCATACAATATCTATCCCTTTTTACATAACTTATTTCATTCTATGTGATGTCTTTGAGGTTCATCCATGTTGTAACATGTATCAGAATATCATTTCTTTTAAGGCTGAGTAATAGTCCATTATATGTATATACCATATTTTGTTAGTCCTTTCACCTATTGATGGATATTTGGGTTGCTCCCATCTTTTGGTATTGTGAGTAATGCTGCAATTAACATTGGTGTACAATATCTCTTCAAGTCCCTGTTTTCAATTCCTTCTTGGTATTTATCTAGAAGTGGGTTTTCTTGGTCATGTGATAATTCTATGTCTAGCTTTTTTTGGAACTGCTAAAATGTTTTCCACATTGGCTGCACTATTTTACATTCCTATCAATGATGTATATGCTTTCCTTTTTCTTTACGTCCTTGTCAGCACTTGCTATTTTTTATTAGGTGGTATCTCATTGTAGTTTTGATTTGCATATCCCCAGTGGCTAAGGATGTTGAACAGTTTTCACGTGCTTATTGGTCATTCAACTATCTTCTTTGAAGAAATGCCTACTCAAGTCCTTTATAAAGGAGTAAAAATTCATTTTCTCAATGAATTGTCTTTTTGCTGTTGAGTTGTAGGATTCTTTATATAATCTGAAAATTAAAACCTTATCAGACACATGGTTTCAAATGTCTTTTCCCATTCTGTTGATTATAATTTCAGTCTCTTCATAATGTTTTTAGATATACAATTTGTTTTTATTTTGATGAAGTCCAACTTATCCAATTTTTTTCTTTTACTGCTTGTGCTTTTAGTGTAAAGTCTAAGAACACATTACCTGAAACAAGGCCCTGCAGATATTTCCCTATGTTTTCCTCTGGGAGTTTTATAGTTTTCACCTTTATATTTAAGTTGATCATTTAAAATTTTTGTATATGGTGTGAGGTAGGGGTCCATTTTCATTCTTTTGCATGTGGATAGCCAATTTTCCCAGAATGATATTTGTTGAAGAGACTGTTATATGTTTTTACACTTTTTAAATACTTTTCATTGAGAAACATTCATACATATACAGTACAAACATGGTATACAATCAGTGGCTCACAATATCATAGCATAGTTGTGTATTCTTCACCATGATCATTTTTAGAAGATTTGCATCACTACAGAAAAAGAAACAAAAAGAAAAAAGCTCATACATCCCATACCCCTCAGCCCTCCCTCTCTTTGACCACCAGTACTTCAATCTATCAATTTTTTCACTCCTTATCCCCTGTTGTCATGGTCAGGTTCATGTGTCAACTTGTCCAAGTGGTGGTACCTGTTTGTCTGGTTGGGCAAGTGCTGGCTTGTCTGTTGTGATGAGGACATTTCATAGAATTAAGTCATGATCATGTCACCTGCATCCACAGCTGATTCCATTTGTAATCAGCCAAAGGGGGGTGTCTTCTGTAATGAGTGATGCTTAATCTAATCACTGAAAGCCTTTTAAGGAGGATTCCTTAAAAGAGACAGGCTCTTTTCCCTGCTTCGATTGGCAAGCCTCTCCTGTGGGGTTTGTACAGATCCTCCATTGGAATCGTTGGCTTCACAGCCTGCCCTGCGGATTTTGGACTCTGTGTTCCCATGGTCACATGAGACACTTTTAGAAATTTTATATTTGCAAGTGTTCCCTGTTGGCTCTGTTTCTCTAGAAAACCCTAACTAATACACCCCTCATTATTTATTTATTTTTGTCCTTATTTTTTTTTTTTTACTCATCTTTCCATACTTTTGATAAAAAGAAGTATCACACACAAGGTTTTCACTAGCACTGAATTGCATTGTAAAAGCTATATGGTTATATGATCATCTTCAAGAATCAAGGCTACTGAAACACAGCTGAACAGTTTCAGGTACTTCCCTCAAGCCACTCCAATACACCACAAACTAAAAAGGGATATCTATATAATGCATAAAAATAACCTCCAGGATAACCTTTTGACTCTATTTGAAATCTCTCAGCCAATGAAACTTTACTTTGTCTCATTTCTCTCTTCCTCCTTTTGGTCAAGAAGGCTTTTTCAATCCCATGGATGCCTCATCTTGGCTCATCCCAGAGTCCTGTCCCACGTTGCCAGGGAGATTTGCATCCCTTGGAATCATGTCTTATGTAGTGGGGAGGGCAGTGAGTTCATCTGTGGAGTTGGATTACAGAGAGAGGCCACATCTGAGCAACAAAATTGTTCTCTACGGGTGGCTGTTAAGCTTAATTATAAGTAGGCTTAGCTTCTCATTTGGAGGAATAAACTTCATAAGGGTGAACACCAAGATCGTGTGCTCAGCTTATCAAATTGGTTGTCCCCACTGCTTGAGAGAATATCAGGAATTCCCCAGATAGGGAAGTTGAATATTTCTTCTTTGAAGAGACTGTTGTTTCCACATTGAGTGGACTTGACTCTTGTTAAAAATCAATTGGCCAAAACCCCAGCAAAAACCATTCCAGCCAGTCCTAAAGAACACCTAGGGCAATACATAAGATTCTACAAAGGTTCCATGCTCGAGAGTAACTTTCCAGAAACCTACAATCTCCAGGTAGGTCCCTGGACCAGATAAGTCCTGAAACCTAGAGGTCCCAACCTCTCCAGAACATCAGCTAGTTCCATCTCCCTATCCCATATTATTGACAGCCCTTCCAACATGGAAAAGTTATAATGGCCATAGCCCAAATGCCCCTAACGAGGGGGAGAAAAATAGAAGGTGATGGTTGAATATACAGAGAAGGTAGGGTTTAACAAATGAATATGATTTCTGAATCACTAAATTGATATTTCTTTTAGTCTCCAATATCTTAGAACAGCTAGAAATAAAAACCTAAAATTGTGAAGTTGTAACCCATACCAAACTCTGAAATGTGTTCTACAATTAATTGTTGTGTTGTGCTTTGAAAAGTATTGCTTTTTGGTATATATGTTATTGTTTTAGTTTGCTAGCTGTCATAATGCAATATACCAGAAACAGAATGGCTTCTAAAGTGGGGAATTTAATAAGTTGCTAGTTTACAGTTCTAAGGCCAAGAAAGTGTCCCAATTAAAGCGAGTCTATAGAAATGTTCAATCTAAGGCATCTAGGGGAAGATAACTCGGTTCAAGAAGGCTGATGAAGTTCAGGGTTTCTCTCTCAAGTGGAAAGGCACGTGGCAAACACGGTCAGGGTTTCTCTTTCATCTGGAAAGGCACGTGGCGAACATGACATCATCTGCTAGCTTTCTCTCCTGACTTTCTGCTTCATGAAGTTTCCAGGAGGCATTTTCCTTCTTCATCTCCAAAGGTTGCTGGTTGGTGGACTCTGCTTCTCATGGCTGCATCATTCTGCTCTCTCAGAATCTCCCTTTCTCCAAAATGTTTTTTCTTTTATAGGATTCCAGTAAACCAATTAAGACCCACCTGAATGGGTGGAGATACATCTCCACCTAATACAGTTTAGCAACCACTCTTGATTGAGTCACATCTCCGGGGAAATGATCTAATTACAGTTTCAAGCATACAATACTGAATAGGGATTAGAAGAAACAGATACCTTTACAAAATGGGATTAGGATTAAAAGATGGCTTTCTAGGGTACATACATCCTTTCAAACTGGCACAGTTGTTTTTCACAAAAAGAGTTGATTGTGATGATAAAAAAAATATTTATTCCTTGTAGCCTCCCATATTCTGGGGCAGCTAGAAGGAAAAATCAGAGGATGGTATGGCAGTCCATGACAAACTCTGGGATCTGTCCTGTAACTACTTGTTAAAGAGTGCTTTGAAAACTATTGCTTTTTTCTTTTTTCTCTTATATATATATATTTATATTGTACAATTAAAAAAGCTAAAAAAGAGAAAAGTTAGAATGGGCATAGCCCAAATACCCCTGAAGACTGGGAGAAAGATCAAAGAAGAACGAGGAGTTAGAACAGAGAAAACAGGATTTAACAAATGAGTATGACTGCTAAATCACTATATTGATATTTCCTTTAGTCTTTAGTGTCTTTGAGTAGCTAGAAGGAAAAATCTAAAATCTAAAATTGTGCTACTGTAACCCATACCAAATTCTGAAATCTGTTCTACGACTACTTACTACAATGTACTTTGAAATATATTGCTTTTTTGTATACATATTCACAAAAAAAAGTTTAAAAAGTCAACTGGCCATAGATGTGTGCATTTATTCCCATACTCTCAATTTATTCAATTGGTCCATAAGTCTGCCCTTGTGCCAGTACCACACTGTTTTGATTACTGTAGCTTTGTGATAAATTTTGATATTGGGAAGTATGCATCTGCCAATTTTGTTCTTTTTAAAGTAGTTTTGGCTCTTCAGGGTCCCTTGCTCTTCCATGCAAATTTGATGATTAGCTTTTCCATCTCTGCAAAGAAGGCTGTTTGAATTTTATTGATATTGCATTAAATCTATAAAATGCTTTGGGTAGTTTTGACATCTTGAAGCTGTTAGGTGATTTGAAGCTGTTATGTACACCCAAAAAGGCCATGTTTCCCCCCCGCCCCCCTTTGGCTTAAACAATGGGAATTCATTCACTCACAGTTGAGGTTAGGAAAATGTTCAAATCAATCCATCATCAAGACAATGCTTTCTTCCTGAAGACCCGCTGCCAGAGATCCTTGGCCTCTCTGCTATATGGCAAGGCACATGGTGACATCTACTGTTCTCCCCCTTCTCTTCTAGGTTTCATTGCTTTCAGCTTCCTTTTTTTCTGCTTTTCTCTTTGTTTTTCTTCCATTTATGAAGGACTCCAGTAATAGGACTAAGACTCATCCTAAATGAGGTGGGTCACATCTTAATAGAAGTAGCCTCAGCAAAAGGTCCTACTTACAATGAATGGGTTTATGTCCTCAGGAAGAGATTAGATTTAAAAACATGTTTTTTTCTGGGATAGATACAGCTTCAAGCCACCACAGTATCTATGATACCACCCTGAAAATCTAGTACAACGTGATGAAATAAAATGACTTTGATAACTGACCTTGTCAAAGAAGATGGAAAATCTAAATGCTGTATTTTTTCCCTTCACTAGTGACAGCTGCTAATAACTGGTGAAATTTGCTTTTTTCCCAAATACTGCATGAAAAGCTGAGTTCATCTTCCTTGAAGATTTAAACAAACCATGCACAATTGGGCCTGTACTGAGTCCTGGAGCATGAATATCAGGCAAGCCCTTTTGTCTCTTGTTTTCAGTCTAACTTACAAAAACAATTTTTTAAACAAAAATTCATGTCCAGGCTAGAATTGTATTTGGCCTTTCCACCAAGCAATGTGAGTTCATCAGAAGTGAGTTTTATTATTATTCTTATATAAGTAATTATTTAGATTGAGGTATCTAATTCCAATCTACACTAGCCTTTGATGGTTCCTACTTTAAATTTGAAGTCAAACTTTGAGATAAACATTCTGTCACTTATCTATATTTATCTATATTAAATACTTCTAGGTTGAAAGGAAACTGAATTATAGTTAGCTCTTTTTCCTTTGTTAAAATACTTAACAACAGGGTTTGCTTGTTTTTTTTTTTGTTTTTTTTTTAACTGAACCCCACAGCATCTCTACAGCCGACATTCCTCTACCTTTAAGGATGCGATAAGTACACTTTTTTTTTAGTTACAAAAATTTTATTAGAGAATTTGTAGGTTTACAGAACAATCATGCATAAAACACAGGATTCCTAAACACCACCGCACCACCAACACTTCCACTGGTGAGAAAAATTTGTTGGAATTGATGATAGCACTTTTTTGTAATTCCACTATTTTTTAACAGTAGTTACATTGTTACAATTGAAAGATTATTTAAGTAGTACTATTAGCTATTGTCCATAAGGTATTTTCCTCCATATTCCTAATCCATTTTTTTATGCAGGTCTTTCTTTTATTACTCATCTAATCATACACTGCATAAAGGGGGTGGGTGGGTTCAGTTTTTACAATCACACAGTCACAAGATAAAAAGTTATAAATACACAATCACTATGAAAGATCAAAGCTACTGGATTACAGTTCAACAACTTCAGGAAATCCTTCTGGTTATTCTAATGCACTAGAAACTAAGAATAAATGTATAATGAGTCATTAGTTATAATGATTTGTTAAATCCTAACTTCTCAGTTATAATTCCTCCCTCTCATTTGATAATTTCTCTCAATCTTCAGCGATATCTGGGCAATGACCATTCTAACTTCATGCTGAGACGGAGTATTGACATTTTGGGGTGGAGGAATGAAACTGATTGATATTCTTGAAGAGACTGGCACCTCTGGGTTTCAGGGCTTATGTGGCATAGGAGTCATCTGGAGGGTTAAAGTTTCTGAAAAAATAAACTTAATCAATAAAACTTTTATAGCATCTTAGATGGAGCCCAAGGTATTCTTTAGGGTTTTTAGGAATACTGTTGGTTGGGGTTTGGCATACTATGGTAATTTTCAATACCTGGCTGAAGGGGGTCATGCTTTTTTTTTTCTTTTTACATTTTTTATTGTAAAATATAGCATATACACTGAGCCAAGAAAGAAAAAAGCAAAGATATTTCAAAGAATACTTCAACAAGTCATTACAGAACAGATCTCAAAGTTTATCATGGGCTGCTATTCCACCATTTCAGATTTTTCTTTTTAGCAGCTCACAAATGCTGGAGGATAGAAGGAATAACTTCTTCCCCATAGAAACAAGTTTCACAAGGGCAAGCCTCAAAATCAAGGGCTGTGCCCATTTTCCTGGAAATTCCCAAAGGTTGAGAAGGCACCTGAGGCTTCTCAGATGGAAAGTTTAATAAATAAATAGATAAATATATATATATACATATACATATATATATTTTTCTTTCATACCCTCAAGGGATATGTTCCAAGGGCCATTTTCTTTGAATCCGTTCTTGTGGTGCAGACCTATCAGGGGTGGGACCTTTGATTAGGTTATTGCAATTGAGATGTGGGTTTAATCCTGTACTGGAGTCCTTTATGAGAAGATAAAAGACAAAAAGCCAAGACAGCTCAGAGAGAAACATGGAGAGAAAGAGAGACCTTAGAGAGAAATGCACCAGAGTTGCTAAGAGAGCACCCACAGATGTTCAGAGAGGCCCTGGAACTGGAAGCTGAAAGCAATGAAACTTGGGAGTGAAGAACCAGCTGACACCAGCCATGCGTCTTGTCATATGAATGAGGAACCCTGGATATCAGCAGACTGTCTTCAGAGTCCAGGTATTTTCCTGTTGATGCCTTAATTGAGACATTTCATGGCTTTACAAATGTAAATTTGCAAGTTAATAAATCCCTGTTGTAAAAGCCAATCCATTTCTGGTATATTACATTCTGGCAGCTTTAGCAAACCAAAACATCTTAATATGTTATCTTCCAATCCAAGAGCAAGGAATATTTTCCATTTATTTAGATATTCTTTAATTTATTTCAGTAATGGTTTATAGTTTTCTGCACAGAAGTCCCCTAAATACTTGTTTAAAATTTTTAAGAATAAAACATTATGCTGGTTTGAAAGGATGTATGGACCCTAGAAAAGCCATGTTTAATCCAAATCCCATTTCATATAGGTAGAATAATCCCTATTCAATACTGTATGTTTGAAACTGTAATCAGATCATCTCCCTGGAGATATGATTTAATCAAGAGTGGTTGTTAAACTGGACTAGATGACGATGTGTCTCCACCCATTTGGGTGGGTTGTGAGAAGTTTCTGGAGTCTTATAAAACAGGAAATATTTTGGAGAAGGAGGAGATTCAGAGAGAGCAGAGCAGAGCGACATAGCCATGAGAGGCAGAGTCCACCAGCCAGCGACCTTTGGAGATGAAGAAGGAAAATGCCTTCCGGGTATGCTTCATGAAACAGGAAGCCAGGAGAAGAAGCTAGCAGATGATGCCATATTTGTCATGTGCCGTTCCAGATGAGAGAGGAACCCTGACTGTATTCACCATATGCCTTTCCAGATGAGAGAGAAACTCTGACTGTGTTCACCATGTGCCTTCTCACTTGAGAGAGAAACCCTGAACTTCGTTGGCCTTCTTGAACCAAGGTATCTTTCCCTGCATGCTTTTGATTGGACATTTTTATAGACTTGTAATTGTGACATTTTCTCAGCCTTATAACTGTAAACGAGCAACTTCTTAAATTCCCCTTTTTAAAAGCCATTTTTTCTGGTATATTGCATTCTGGCAGCTAGCAAACTAGAACAAACATATACAAAGAAAAGGAAAAAAAAGCAATGGTTTTCAGAGTACACTTCAATAAGTAGACACGGAAAAGATTTCAGAGTTTATGTTTTATCATTCCACTATTTCAGATTTTTCCTTCTAGCTGCTCCAAAATATTGGAGGCCAGAAGAAATCTATTTTTTTTCTTTTTTTGGTGAAAAATAGCAGATATACTAAAAAGCAATAAATTTCAAAGCATATCTCAACAATTAGTTGTAGAACAGATTTCAGAGTTTGGTATAGGTTACTGTGGTAGTTAGGCTCAGGTGTCCACTTGGCCAGGTGAACGTTCCTAGTTCTATTGCTGTGGACATGAGCCAATGGCATGTGAAGCTCATCTGTCACTGATTACATCTGCAGTCGGCTAGAGGGAGTGCCTGCTGCAATGAATGATGTTTGATTTAATTGGCTGGTGCTTAAATGAGAGAGCTCAACGTAGCACAGCCCAAGCAGCTCAGCATACCTCATCTCAGCGCTTGCAGCTCAGCTCAGGCCTTTGGCGAAGCAGAAAGGAATCACCCCAGGAAAGCTGCTGAAGCCTAGAAGTCTGGAGAGAAGGCCACCAGAGATCGCCTGTGCCTTCCCATGTAAGAGAGAACCTCAGATGAAAGTTGGCTGCCTTTCCTCTGAAGAACTATATGTTTTTAACTAAATACCCGCTTTTATTAAAAGCCAATCCATCTCTGGTGTGTTGCATTCTGGCAGCCTTGGCAGGCTAAAACAGTTACAATTCCACAATTTTAGGTTTTACTTCTAGCTGCTCTAAGATACTGAAAACTAAAAGAAATATCAATATAAAGATTCAGCACTCATACTCATTTGTTAAATTGTACATTCTCTGTATAACTCCACCATCATCTTTGATCTTTCTCCCACTCTTTAGGGGTATTTGGCTGTGCCCATTCTAACTTTTTCATACTGGAAGGGGTTGTAAATAATATGGGATAGGGAGATGGAACTTGTTGATGTTCTACATAGGCTGGCCCCTCTGCATTTCAGGACTTATCTGGTCTAGAGACTTACCTAGAGGTTGTAGGTTTTGGAGAGTTACCATACTGCACCGAACCTTTGTAGAATCTTATATTATATGCCCTAGATGTTCTTTAGGATTGACAGGAATGGTTTTGGTTGGGTTTGACAGGTTATGGTAGGTAGCTATGTCTAACTGAAGCTTGCATAAGAGTGACCTCCAGAGTAGCTTTTTGAATCTATTTGAACTCTCTCAGCCACTGATACCTTATTTGTAACACTTCTTTTCCCTCTTTTGTTCAGGATGGCATTTTGATCCCATGGTGCCAGGGTCAGACTCATCCCTTATCCTTGTTAAATGTATTCCTATGCATTTTATTCTTTTAGTTGCTACTTTAAATAGAATTTTTTCTTAATTTTATTTTCAGATTGTTCATTGCTGGTGTACAGAAACGCTGATTTTTGTGTATTGATCATGTGCCTTGCCACCTTATTGTATTTGTTTCTTAGCTCTAGTAGCTTTCTTGCAGATTCTTCTGGATATTTTATATAAAGGACTTTGTCAATTGTAAATAGGGATAATTTTTCATTCTCCTTTCCAATTTTGATGCCTTTTATTTCTTTTTCTTGCTTAATTGTCTTGGCTAGAATTTGTAGTGTAATATTGAATAGAAATGAAAAAAGCCATCCTCATCTTGTTCCTGATCTTGGAGGGAAAGTTTTATGTCATTGAGTATGATATTAGCTGTGGCTTTATATATATATATATATATTCTTTCTGAGTGTTTTTATCAAGAGAAGGTGCTGGAATTTGTCAAATGCCTTTTCTGTGTCAATTGATATGATCTTTTTTTTACCCTCTCACTCTATTAAAGTGGTGCATTTCATTGATTGATTTTCTTATGCTGAATCACTCTTGCATTCCTGGGATAAATCCTACTGGATCATAACCTATAATCCTTTTGATGAGCTTCTAGACCTGTTAGAGTTTTGCTTTCTGCCTATCTTTTGACTGGAGGTGCTCTCTTGAAAGTCACCAGTGATTTCCTCGTTATAACATACACAAGTGCTTGCTCCATCCCCACTCCATCATACTTATGCTTTCTAAAGAATTAAACACTGTCAAATCTACCACCTCTCTAGAATCTATACCTAGCTCAACTCCCTTAGCACCAAATATTCCTGGTTCTCTTAGGTTCCCAATGCCAACCTTGTTGGGTCTTTTCCATTTGCCCCTAAATGAAGCCTTTCCCTAGGGTTTTGTCCTGGAATTTTCTATCTATGACCCTGTTTACCACCATGGTTTCACTCAGTTACATAGCTTTCAGCATCCAAATTTCTCTCTATCCCTGTACTGGTTTGAAAGGATTATGTTCCCTGAAAAAGCCATGCTTTAATCCTGATCCATCAAGTGGAGGCAGCCATTTCTTTTAATCTCTATTCAGCACTGTAGGATGTAAGACTAGTGAGATTATCTCCATGGAGATGGGACACACTCAACTATGGGTATTAACCTTTGATTAGACGGAGATGTGGCTTTACCCATTCCAGGTGGGTCTTGATTAGTTTACTGGAATCCTTTAAAAAAGGAAATATTTTGGAGAAAGTATTCAGAGCCACGAGAACCACAAAAGCCCACACAGCCAGAGACTTTTGGAGATGAAGAAGAAAAATGCCCCTGCAGGAGCATCATGAAACAAGAAGCTTGGAGAGAAAGCTAGCAGACATTGCCATGTATCCAGTTGAAGAGAAACCCTGAATGTCATTGGCCTTCTTGAACCAAGGTATCATTCCCTGGATGTCTTAGATTGGATATGTCTATAGCCTTGCTTTAATTTGGACATTTTCACAGCTTTAGAACTGTAAACTTGCAAGATATTAAATTCCCCCTTTAAAAAGCTGATCCATTTCTGGTATATCACATTCTGGGAAGCAGCAAACTAGAACAGTCCCTAATGTCTCTTCCCTTGTGTATTTTCACACATCTCCAATTGTCTGCTGGAAATATTCTCCCAGATGTATTTCCAGCATTACAAATTCAATACATCTGAAAGACAACTAGTCATCTTGCCTACTCCAAACCAAGCCCCTCAGTCTCCAACTCATTAACTGTTGCTGGAATTCTCACAGTAACCCAGGCTGTAAATCCTTTTGACTATCTCTTTTCTTTGACCTCCATGGCAATTCATCATAATTGCCCAACTGATCTCCCCACCTCTTGTCCCTCACCCCTATCTCATTACTCATGCCATAGCAAGATCATCTTTCTAAGACAATGCTATGATAATGTAATTCTATTGCTCTACATTCAGTAACTGAGAAAGTGAGATATAGCTATTAGTCAAGATTCCCATCCACTTTCTTCTGAGCTTATATTTAAACCTCAAAACACTGCCAGTCCACCTTCCCCACATCATTATTGGTGCACCAGAGACTTTATGTAGTTCATCGTCACTTGAGAAGAACATCTAAAACTTAGAACCTTGAACTATCCTGGCCCAACCAGGTTCCCAACTTTATCTCTCACCACTTCCTGACCCCTACCTGAGAACAACTGGACAACTTGAAGTTCCCCTAAACAACATGAAGAAATGTAATACTTTCTCCTTTGCTGAAAGCAGAGCCATTGTTTGAAAGGTCCTCTCAGCATCCTTTAATAAATGCTTTACTGATAATGTAACCAGCCATATACATTCTTGTCTTATATTCACGGCCAGGTCTTCTCTCACGTGCTACACTGCAATGTTCCTTGAGAGCGAAAACTGTATGTACTCCTCCATCATTTATCCCATCAGAGTGCCAGCTTATGGTATTCTTTCATTCAACAAGCATTTATATAAGTCTTCTATAATGGCAGACATGAGCTAAGTACTGGCATATAAAGATGGATAGGACAGAACACCTGCCCTTATGGGATTCTCATTCAAAGTGGTGAGAATGACACATAAACAAACGATTATAAAATATGATGATAACAGTAGAAGTATGTGATTAGTTTAGGGAGGATTAATCATGGAGTGGTGATTGAGAATGAGAAAATAATGCCTCAGTGGACGTGACGTTTAAATGGGGCATTTATGATCAGAAAAGTGAGCAAGAGAAATGATTGGAGTAGAACTTAAGTCAGTCATATTTATAATTTAGTGACTATTATGATGATTTTAAGGTAGCAAGGTTGAAGGATTAACCAAATGTATTTAGATTATGTAGGTTTTAGTTTGGTATAAACAGATCAATGAGCCTTAACTCTATCGAACAGGAATGGCTTCTGCCAGGCGGAAATATGTGGGGAGAAAAACACCTGACATCACTCTAAGTTGCTGGCTCCCACCAACACATACATCACTTTGCTTATAGGTGAATGATTTAGACAAGAATTATTTATTATAGACATTTTAAAAAGAGGGATAGAGAGTTGGTAATCATGATTTGGTACAGCTCATAAAAACTATCATAGTATCTGCAGTCCAAAAGACTTAGATTTTGGAACTCTTCCATCTCTCTGAACATGACTTGAACAGAATTATCACCTGCCAAGGCTGAAATCATTGCTAAAATGGCTTCCCTGATACAATACCCAAGATGTGTCTCTGTCAGAAAAATGACCTTTAATTTCACTGCTTAAGAATACACAAGATACACAGCTTTATCTGACTTAGATTTTTTACAAGTCAGGAACTTTAGATATAACTTATTTCATTTGATCATCTTAACCGAAATCTCTTTCTACATGAGAAAAGATTTCCCCATCAGCATTTTTTTAAGAGACATCTGGCTTCAAAAACCTCTATTGCATTTTTTTCCTATCATAAAAATATTAAGCCAAGCATTTTTGGGAGGCATGCAACAAAAATGCCAACATCAAACTAAGTCCTGGTGATTTCCCCTGGGACTGTATCTACAATAACTAAGTGGTTGCTGTTGTTTTTACAGAAACACCAATAAATAAGCAGTTTTAGAAATGCAGCCTATGGCTTGTGATCAACAAAGTTAAATATTTCTTCATTTTAAAGCTAGTCCTAAAACCCCACAGAATTACTAATGGAGAACACAGATAATTAGATTTGAAAAGCAAAAGATATATAGTCATAGTCCACGAGGGCAGTTAGCTATCATTAGTAAGTAGTTGCTCATCCTTTCTCATTTTCTTTCCAAGAAGATCTTGATTTTTTTTTTTTTTCACATGGGCAGGCACCGGGAATCTGTGGATCAGCAGGCTAGAACTCTGCCTGCTGAGCCACCATGGCCCCGATCTTGATTTTTTTAACCCTGGTCAAATTAGGCACTGACCATCATCTCCCATCAAATGCATTCTTAGCATCAAAGCTCAGCTTTGGAGGTTGGTCGTTATACACATTTACTATCATCGACTCCTTGTAAATTTAAATCCAGACTCTGGTAAAGTCAGTCTGGGTCATCTGGTGGTGGTGGAAGGGCTTTGGGGGAATGGGCAGGGAGTGAGACCTAGTGTGATTTTTGGACCATCCTTTGAACCAAATCAGTGGACGTTTTCCTTACTTATGGTAAATGTACCTGGCTAAGCACTATTTGGAAATGTTCACAATTCGGGTAACCATCATGAGGCCACTGTGGATAGTCTTGAGTTCTGGGTCTTTCCCTGGGACCAGACAATCTCTTTGCAATGTATCTCTTGGGCCAACTCCAGTTCCCTAACTACAGGACAGCAAATATAAAAATCAGGAGAACTTTATTTTTCTTGCTTGCTAGATAAAAAATTAAACACATTAGAGGATTGACAGGGAGAACAACCGATTAAACCAAGTTGAGTTTCTTGTATTTGTTTGAAGCAGAGTTTGAAGGTGAGTTAGTGTTGGGCAGCAGAAATAGAGAACTGAAGTTGGGATGCAGCCGCACTTACCACTTTTCTTCCACTGAGGTAGGACTCAGGGCCCTGGAGATACTAGGCTAGGGATCTAGCTGCCTCTGGGTTCCAAGGTAGGGGTAACAGCTCTGTTCTCACAGAAGTGCTGACAGAACATGACAAATAGAAAACATATGTGAACTGACCATCCAAAAATGTATTTCAAGGAATCCTAAATTTCACAGGAATCCTTCAGAGTGATAGAGGCCATCTCTAGGCAGTGATGTGCATGACATTTAAAGAAAGCTGTGATTCCCTGGGCCATTCCCCCTGCACAGCACCTGCCTTGCACTTTCAGACAGCTCTCCCCTCAGTATCCATTTCACAAATGGTCATCTTTCTGCACGTGTTTCCCCACTTGCACAGAGCAATCTTGGCTTTGTAGACAGAGGTACATTTTCCAAGTACTGAGGCCACTCCTCTTCCACTTTTGCCAATGGATCTATACTTGTTTGTAATTGTCACTGTTCACAGGGTATATTACTAATGTCAAGTACTTTTTTTCACACTATATGATGGTTTGGAGCCACCGAGTATGTTACACTTTTGTCCACTTGAAAACTTAAGTTAGAATGATAGCCCATGAGGAACCTTGGGATCTGACCTGTAACTCTGTAACTACTTGTTGAAGAGCACTTTGAAATTATTGCTTTTTTCTTTCTTTGCTTTATATATACGTTATATTATACAATAAAAAAAGTTAAAAACAACAACAACAACTTAAGTTAGAAATACTGCAGTAGAAGTTTACAAAAGTCAACTGGGGAAACAAGTTCTCTTATTTTAGTTATGGGTTGGCAAGTTTACCAGAGGGGCCAGCTCTTCTCTCTCTAGGTGAAAAAAGACTTCATTATTTGCAATTTTGACATAATGCCCTAGATAGACTTCATTCAAATGGGTATTTTCAACAAAGGGATGTTGCACAAAGCTCCTTCGTTGTGTAGCCTCAACACTTTCTTTGGTAGTTTCAAGGTTCTGTCACCTAGGTTGTGGCCCTGTACATGTGGTCTTGATGGAATGTCCTGATAAATTCTCAAATGCATCTGAGCAGCTATGGAGAATAGCTTGTCAGTTCAGGTCTCACCTTGGAGAAATGGGTTTTCATTAGCAATTCTACTGAAATCCTTCCTGGGCTGGCTCTAGCCTCTGTCAAATCAAAACACATACTCCCACAGGCTCTATTGCCGACCTTTTTATTGATTGCTTAAAATAATGTAGTTATTAATTTCATGGTCATTTTGATGGATTATTTCAATTCTCATTCCCACTGAGACACTACACATATAATAAAAATTATGATAGGAATATGTTACTGTGTCATAGTTACAGGGCAGTAGATTTTGGCTCTTTATTAAAAGTTTCAACAAGTGGATGATCAAGAGATAAAATGGGTTGACTTTCAATGCATCAAATTTCCTCATCATTGGAGATGATTTGAAATATCCAAAAAAAAAAAAAAAAAAAAAAAAAAAACCCAAATCTACAGAGTCAGAAAGAAAATTAGTGGTTCTCTGGGGTGGGAATGGGAAGTGAATGCAAATGAAACAAGGATTCTTTTGGGGGTGATGAAAATAGCCTAAACTAGATTTTGGCTAGCACCATCTGACTATTCTTTCTCCATTGGATGGCCTTGACACCTTTGTCAAAAATTAATTGTCCATAAATGTATGGATTTATTTCTGGACTTTCAATTCTATCCACTGATCTAAATTTCTATCCTTATGTCAGTACCATGCCATCTTTTTTAAAAAAATTATTTATTTTGGCATTAAAAAATATATAATCATTATAAAGCCTGTGTTTGTACAGTAAGTTTCATAAACCAATTTAAAATTAAGGCAAAAAAAAAAAAAGGAAAAAATCTGGAGATATAGATATCAGAGTTTCTTGAATTCTAAATATTAAACTCTAAGTTAATTACTATTTGATTAGCTTTCAAAATTGTACATTCTCAAAATATCAAGTAGAAAATTATTAGAAACATCAACTTTGCTGTAGTAATGAGCTGTTACCAAGGACTTTCAAGTTTTTGATTTCAGGAAAATATAAAGATGCAAATGTTTTTATAATTAACATATGAAAATCTTATCTCTTATGATATCATAACAGTTAAAATCTGCTTTATCCAATATTACTATAGCTACTTGTGCATTCTTTTGGTTACAGCTTAGATAGAACATCTGTTTCCATCCTTTCACTTTCAATCTGTTTGTATCCTTGGGTCTAAGATACATCTCTTGTGAGCATTAATAGATAGATCATATTGTTTAATCCGTTCTGTCAATCTGTATCTTTTAATTAGTGAGTTTAGTCCATTGACAGTCAAAATTATTACTGTGAAAGCTGTTTTTGGGTCTTGTATCTTATCCTATAGTTTTTTAATTAGAAATTATTTTTTTCAGAATTTTTTTATTTAAGAAAACACCAGTTGGGAATTCAAAATACCCGTGGAGCATTCTGTTTAGAGAAGTGTTAATTTCCCTGTTCCACAGACAATAGATAACGGGGTTTATGAATAGGGGCACCATGATATACAATATGGTCATGAGAAGATTATTAAGAGATGCTCCATTTGCACTGAGACTAAAAAAAGAGTAATAAATCCAGAAATTAAAACAAAATGAGAATTGTCAACTGTGGGTAAAGGTATACAAGGCTTTGCTCTGGGCTTCCATAGAATGCATTCTAAGCACCATCAAAAATGTATTAATGTATGATATAAATAAAAAGGCAAAACATACAAAGACAATGCAAGCACTAAGACCTGAGATCACAGATTAATAAAATTGAATGTCTGAAGAAGACATACTCAAAATTTGAGGTATATCACAGAAATATTGATGGATCACATCAGACTCTCTGAAGGGAAGCCTGAAAACATTGCTTGTATGGAAATGAGAACAGACCAACCCACTTGCCCATGAGCCACATGAAGCCTGTGTGCACAGAAGCGGGGTGATGGTGAGGCCTTGGTGCAGCAGGCAGCAAATGGCAGCACAGCAGTCATAGGACATCACCACGAGGAAGGCCAGCTCTTTGGAACCAAACAAAATATACAGGAATATCTGAGCAGCACAAGCAGGAAAAGAAATCAATTTACTGCCTATCAGAGATTTCACAATCAATTTGGGCACAGTAACTGAAGTGCAGCAAAGATTTACAAGGGATAAATTACCCGTAAAGAAATGCAATGGAGAGAGGCTTTCACAATACCAGTAAATTCTGTCAGTGTTCCCGGATAAATCACAAAGAACATCAAACCTTGCAAGACTTTGAGTTCCTGGGAGTTGAGAAATCCATCAGTGAGAATTTCATGAAGATGGTGAGGTTATCCATGTCTTCCAAATACATCCAAGCATCCAGTTTTGAGGCTGAGAAAAGTGTCCTAATCATGATAGGTTCAAGGTGATGCTTTCTTCCCAAAGACCAGCTGTAGGCAGTTATTTGGTCCTCTGCTACCTGGTAAGGCACATGGTGGCATCCACTGGACTCTGTTCTCTTCTGGGTTTTGTTGATTTCAGCTTCTTGCTTCCACGGCTTTCTCTCTCTGTCTGTGCTATAGTTGTTTTTTTGTTTGTTTTAAACTTTTTTTTTATTGTATAGTATAGCATATATACAAAGCAAAGAAATAAAAAAAAGCAATAGTTTTCAAAGCACTCTTCAAAAAGTGGTAATAGGATAGATCCCAGAGCTTGTTATGGGCTACCATACAATCCTCTCATATTTTTCCTTCTAGCTGCTCCATAATATAGGAGGCTAGAGGGCTTAAATACTATTTTATCATCACAATCGACTTTTTTTCCTTCTTTTTTTTTTTGTGAACAATAACATGTACAAAAAAGCTATAAATTTCCAAGCACAGCACCACAATTAGTTGTAGAACATATTTCAGACTTTGACATGGGTTACAATTTCACAATTTTAGGTTTTTACTTCTAGCTGCTCTAAAATACTGGAGACTCAAATATCAATTTAATGATTCAGCATTCATAGTCATTTGTTAAATCCTATCTTCTATGTGTAATTCCACCATCACCTTTGATCTCTCCATACCTCTCATTGGAGTTGTTTGGGCTATGGCAATTCTAAATTTTTGATATTGGAAGGGTCTCTCACTAATATGGGGTAGGGAGATGGAACTATCTGATCTTCTGGAGAGGCTGGGCTAAGTGTCAAGACTTATTTGGACCAGGGATATCCTATAGTTTTTATTTATCAGATGTATATATTGTTTTCCCTCTCTCACTTTTTATCCTTTAAGTTACCTTTGCTAATACTCTTCAATTCTCTGTCCTCATGCAGACCTCCCTCCTTTTTTTTTCTTTTTTCTTTTAGTTGACAGAGCTCTCTTTAATATTTCTTGTAGGGCAGGTTTCTTGTTGGAAAATTGTTGCAGCCATTATTTACCTGTGAAAATTTTCATCTCTTCCTCAGTTTTGCAGGACAACTTGGCAGGATACAGAATTCTTAACTGGAAGTTTTTCTCATTCATAATCTTAATATATCATACCGCTATTTATTCTTTCAAATTCCCGCTTATGCTCCTCCAGTGTCCTCTTAATATATATATTATATATCTTAATATATTTATATTGTTGTGGACAATCTTAATAAGTTGTTTCAAATTCGGAGTTCCTTTGGATGATTTAATTTGGTCATTTGGCTGAGCCATATCTGCCTGGTCCTTCACATGCTTTAGGCATTTTAATGCCTTAATAAGGTTATTTTGCTAATTTATTTTCTTCCCACATCTAAGATTTTATATCTACTTGTCTTAGTTTTGAAGGTTCCCTTTTTTTATTTTGTTTGTCAGTCTTTCCCCATAAGACCAAGACCCTAATTTCAAGGGGTTAGGGGTTGGAATTGTAGTTACGGCTTTGGTTGACAGCTAGGCAGATAGGCAATTTGTCAGGCTGGAGTTTCCTCTTCTCCCCAGCAGATGGCACACTTGAGTCCTCTCCTCCTCTAAGGCCCGCCAGACCCCGACCACAGGTGCTGGCCAAGTCAAGCGAAAATCTGACGGGACTCCAGCCAGGGCCACCAACGCTGGGACTGGGGAATGAGCAGCACCAACCCCAACAGAAACTTCTCCTGTATTACCAATGGATTTAGTGGCTCCCATACTCACCCCCGGGATGACGCCGGGCTTCAGGACCCACTATTTCAGCTTCATCCACCCACAGCCAGTCTGGAAATGTCTGGAGGCCAGTCACAGCACTCAGCTTGGCATTTTCTGGGCCTCACCTCTCCATCCACGCACACCTGTGGTCTCCAGCCCTCCAAGGGGCAGGGGCAGGGGAGCAGCACCAGGACCCAAACAGGGCTCTTTCACCCGTTGGGTGACTGACCAGAACACTCCATGTCTCTCTCTCCTCCAGGGAGAGGGACAAACAAACAAACCAAAAAACCCAGGTGCCCACATCAGTATATCACAAGGGTGGGAAGTAGGCACTTCACTTTCACTAAGTGGAGTCTGTGCACAGGAAACGAACATCTGTTATCTTCCAAGTTTGCCACAGGCACCCCCAGTTATGAAGCCAAAGGCCAAGTCTTCCCAAGCCAGCTGTGGAGTAGGTGGAGTTGTGGCCAAGCACACTCACCCTGTTCTCTCCATGCCAATTTCTCCAGCTTTTCTCCCAGGGCCTCCCTATGCAGGGTAGAAGACTCTCCATGGTCACTCGTACCCTGGAACTACTGTCATTTCTCTATCATGTTTCTCATTTTTGCACGCAGTCTGTGCGACTTCAGCCTCTCCTACCTCGCCATCTGATGGGAAGTCCAGTACCGTGCAGTCTTCATTACTGTAACTTTGTAGTAAATTTTGCAACTGGAAAGTTCTACTTCCCAACCTTTTTTCAAGATTGTTTTGGGTATTCTGGTTCCTTTGCATTTCTATATGAATTTTAGGATTAACTTCTTAATTTGTGCAAAACAAAAGTCAGCTGGGAGTTTGATATGAATTGTGTTGAATTTATAGGTCGAGTGTTACCTTTTATTTCAATCATTTTTTTTTTACTAGAGAAGTTTTGGGTTTATAAAACAATCATGCATAAAATACAGGATTTCCATACACCATCCCACCACTAACACTTGGATTGGTGTGGAAAGTTTGTCACAATTGCTGATAGCACTTTTTTTTGTAATTCTACAATTTTTTAACAGTAGTTACATTAGTTACAATTAAAAGGTTATTACAGTTTACAATTAACTATTGTCCATAGTTTACATAGGAGTATTTCCCCATATTCCCAATCTATTATTATTTTTTTATGCAGGTCTTTATTTTATACTCATCTACCCTACACTGCATAAGGGGAGTGTCAGTCGCAAGGATTTTACAATCACACAGTCACAAGAAAAAAAGCTATAGTTATACAGTCATTATCAAAGATCAAAGCTGCTAGATTACAGTTCAACAGTTTGAGGTATTTCCTTTTGGCCATTCTAATACACTAGAAACTAAAAAGAAATATCTGTATAATAAGTCATTACTCAGTTACAACTCCTCCCTCTCATTTCATCATTCTCTCAATCTTCAGGGATATCTGAGCAATGACCATTCTAACTTCTTCATGCTGAGAATGTTCATTTCTCTACTCCATAAACTGGTTGATTATCTTGGAGAGACTGTACCTCTGGGTTTCAAGGCTTATCTGGCATAGGTGCCATCTGGAGACTTAAAGTTTCTGAAAAAATAAACTTTATTGGTAAAACTTTTATAGCATCTTAGATAAAGTACAGGGTATTCTTTAGGTTTTTCAGGAATACTCTTGGTTGGGGCTTGGCATCCTGTGGCAATTTATGATATCTGGCATAAGAGTAACCTCCGGAATGACCTCTTGACTCTTTGAAATCTCTTAGCCACTGAAACTTTATTTTGTTTCATTTCATTTCACCCCTTTTGGTTAAGGAGGTTTTATCAATCCCACAGTGCCAGTGCCAGGCTCATCCCTGGGAGTCATGTCCCATGTAGGGAGGAGGGTAGTGTGTTTACTTGCAGAGTTTGGCTTAGAGAGAGAGGCCACATCTGAGCAACGAGAGGTTCTCTGGGGGGTGACTATTAGGCATAATTCTAAGTAGGCTTAGCTTCACCATTACAGATCATAAAGGGAAGCCTTAAGATCGAGGGCTTTGCTTATTTAAGTTGGGAGCACCTAATGCTTGAGACAATATCAGGAATTCTCCAGGCGGGGAAGTTTAATAGTTCCTCTTTTATTCTTCAGTCCCTCAAGGGAATTTGTAAATACTTTTCTCCTCAAAATAATCTGGAATGTATCAGGGTATTACTTTAACTTGTACAGAATAACAAGATCTCATTCCCTATTCTAGGTTCCATGTAATTAGGTTGTTTAAATAAACTTACCATACAGGTTAAATTAGTTAATGTACTACAGAAAATTTAAATTTTGGACAAAATTTTTAAAAAACCTCTTCCTTTGATCTCACACAGAAGTTTTAATTTTAAAATACAGACAATAGCATCCTTTATCCTGTGTTGTCATTTACCTTTGTCCTAATCAGATCAGTTACATTCATATCTCTAATTGAAATCTGATCTCTGTTTCAACTTCTTTATTAGTTGCTGTATGGAGTAATGCTGACTTTTAGACCTGCAGAACTCTAACTCTTGAGTTTCTGGTGTCACACAAATACTCAAAGTTCAGAGAACTACCAGGTTATACACAAAGAGCACAGCATCTCAGAATTTAGAAATAACTGTTAAACTCAGGAATAAATGTGACTGCTGTAGGGCTTACAATCTAGAAACCTTTACAATGAGCCTTACTGAACATTCTGTACTCCTTAATCATTGATTGTCCAATCTCTGCCCTCTTTTTTTTTTTTATTATTTTTTTAAAAGTATATATTTGCTTGCTTCTTTGCTCTTTTTGTATTAATTAAAAAAAGAATTAACAAAGCAATTAGAAATCATTCCATTCTACATGTACAATCAGTAATTCTTAATAACATCACATAGTTGCATATTCATCATTTCTTAGTACATTTGCATCGATTTAGAAAAAGAAATAAAAAGACAACAGAATAAGAATTAAAACAATAATAGAAAGAAAAAAAAAAACCTATACCTCACATGCAGCTTCATTCAGTGTTTTAACATAATTGCATTACAATTGGGTAGTATTGTGCTGTCCATTTCTGAGTTTTTATATCCAGTCCCGTTGTACAGTCTGTATCCCTTCAGATCCAATTACCCCTTCTCTCTCTTTTTTTTTTAATTAATGGAAAAAAAGAAATTAACCCAACATTTAGAAATCGTACCATTCTACATATGCAATCAGTAATTCTTAACATCATCACATAGATGCATGATCATCATTTCTTAGTACATTTGCATCAGTTTAGAAGAACTAGCAACATAACCGAAAAAGATATAGAATGTTAATATAGAGAAAAAAATAAAAGCAGTAATAGTAAAATCAAAACAAAACAAAACAAAACAAAACAAAAATTTATAGCTCAGATGCAGCTTCATTCAGTGTTTTAACATGATTACTTTACAATTAGGTATTATTGTGCTGTCCATTTTTGAGTTTTTGTATCTAGTCCTGTTACACCGTCTGTATCCCTTCAACCCCAATTGGCCATTATCTTACCCTGTTTCTACCTCCTGCTGGACTCTGTTACCAATGACATATTCCAAATTTATTCTCGAATGTCTGTTCACACCAGTGGGACCATACAGTATTTGTCCTTTAGTTTTTGGCTAGACTCACTCAGCATAATGTTCTCTAGGTCCATCCATGTTATTACATGCTTCATAAGTTTATCCTGTCTTAAAGCTGCATAATATTCCATCGTATGTATATACCACAGTTTGTTTAGCCACTCTTCTGTTGATGGAGATTTCGGCTGTTTCCATCTCTTTGCAATTGTAAATAACGCTGCTATAAACATTGGTGTGCAAATGTCCGTTTGTGTCTTTGCCCTTAAGTCCTTTGAGTAGATTCCCAGCAATGGTATTCCTGGGTCGTATGGCAATTCTATATTCAGCTTTTTGAGGAACCGCCAAACTGCCTTCCACAGTGGTTGCACCATTTGACATTCCCACCAACAGTGGATAAGTGTGCCTCTTTCTCCACATCCTCTCCAGCACTTGTCATTTTCTGTTTTGTTGATAATGGCCATTCTGGTGGGTGTGAGATGATATCTCATTGTGGTTTTGATTTGCATTTCTCTAATGGCCAGGGACATTGAGCATCTCTTCATGTGCCTTTTGGCCATTTGTATTTCCTCTTCTGATAGGTGTCTGTTCAAGTCTTTTTCCCATTTTGTAATTGGGTTGGCTGTCTTTTTGTTGTTGAGATGAATAATCTCTTTATAAATTCTGGATACTAGACCTTTATCTGATATATCATTTCCAAATATTGTCTCCCATTGTGTAGGCTGTCTTTCTACTTTCTTGATGAAGTTCTTTGATGCACAAAAGTGTTTAATTTTGAGGAGCTCCCATTTATTTATTTCCTTCTTCAGTGTTCTTGCTTTAGGTTTAAGGTCCATAAAACCGCCTCCAGTTGTAAGATCCATAAGATATCTCCCAACATTTTCCTCTAACTGTTTTATGGTCTTAGACCTAATGTTTAGATCTTTGATCCATTTTGAGTTAACTTTTGTATAGGGTGTGAGAGATGGGTCTTCTTTCATTCTTTTGCATATGGATATCCAGTTCTCTAGGCACCATTTATTGAAGAGACTGTTCTGTCCCAGGTGAGTTGGCTTGACTGCCTTATCAAAGATCAAATGTCCATAGATGAGAGGGTCTATATCTGAGCACTCTATTCGATTCCATTGGTTGATATATCTATCTTTATGCCAATACCATGCTGTTTTGACCACTGTGGCTTCATAATATGCCTTAAAGTCAGGCAGCGTGAGACCTCTAGCTTCGTTTTTTTTCGTCAAGATGTTTTTAGCAATTCGGGGCACCCTGCCCTTCCAGATAAATTTGCTTATTGGTTTTTCTATTTCTGAAAAATAAGTTGTTGGGATTTTGATTGGTATTGCATTGAATCTGTAAATCAATTTAGGTAGGATTGACATGTTAACTATATTTAGTCTTCCAATCCATGAACACGGTATGCCCTTCCATCTATTTAGGTCTTCTGTGATTTCTTTTAACAGTTTTTTGTAGTTTTCTTTATATAGGTTTTTTGTCTCTTTAGTTAAATTTATTCCTAGGTATTTTATTCTTTTAGTTGCAATTGTAAATGGGATTCGTTTCTTGATTTCCCCCTCAGCTTGTTCATTACTAGTGTATAGAAATGCTACAGATTTTTGAATGTTGATCTTGTAACCTGCTGCTTTGCTGTACTCATTTATTAGCTCTAGTAGTTTTGTTGTGGATTTTTCCGGGTTTTCGACGTATAGTATCATATCGTCTGCAAACAGTGATAGTTTTACTTCTTCCTTTCCAATTTTGATGCCTTGTATTTCTTTTTCTTGTCTAATTGCTCTGGCTAGAACCTCCAACACAATGTTGAATAATAGTGGTGATAGTGGACATCCTTGTCTTGTTCCTGATCTTAGGGGGAAAGTTTTCAATTTTTCCCCATTGAGGATGATATTAGCTGTGGGTTTTTCATATATTCCCTCTATCATTTTAAGGAAGTTCCCTTGTATTCCTATCTTTTGAAGTGTTTTCAACAGGAAAGGATGTTGAATCTTGTCAAATGCCTTCTCTGCATCAATTGAGATGATCATGTGATTTTTCTGCTTTGATTTGTTGATATGGTGTATTACATTAATTGATTTTCTTATGTTGAACCATCCTTGCATACCTGGGATGAATCCTACTTAGTCATGATGTATAATTCTTTTAATGTGTTGTTGGATACGATTTGCTAGAATTTTATTGAGGATTTTTGCATCTATATTCATTACAGAGATTGGTCTGTAGTTTTCTTTTTTTGTAATATCTTTGCCTGGTTTTGGTATGAGGGTGATGTTGGCTTCATAGAATGAATTAGGTAGTTTTCCCTCCACTTCGATTTTTTTGAACAGTTTGAGGAGAATTGGTACTAATTCTTTCTGGAATGTTTGATAGAATTCACATGTGAAGCCGTCTGGTCCTGGACTTTTCTTTTTAGGAAGCTTTTGAATGACTAATTCAATTTCTTTACTTGTGATTGGTTTGTTGAGGTCATCTATGTCTTCTTGAGTCAAAGTTGGTTGTTCATGTCTTTCCAGGAACCCGTCCATTTCCTCTAAATTGTTGTATTTATTAGCGTAAAGTTGTTCATAGTATCCTGTTATTACCTCCTTTATTTCTGTGAGGTCAGTAGTTATGTCTCCTCTTCCATTTCTGATCTTATTTATTTGCATCCTCTCTCTTCTTCTTTTTGTCAATCTTGATAAGGGCCCATCAATCTTATTGATTTTCTCATAGAACCAACTTCTGGTCTTACTGATTTTCTCTATTGTTTTCATGTTTTCAATTTCATTTATTTCTGCTCTGATCTTTGTTATTTCTTTCCTTTTGCTTGCTTTGGGATTAGTTGCTGTTCTTTCTCCAGTTCTTCCAAGTGAATAGTCAATTCCTGCATTTTTGCCTTTTCTTCTTTTCTGATATAGGCATTTAGGGCAATAAATTCCCTCTTAGCACTGCCTTTGCTGCATCCCATAAGTTTTGGTATGTTGTGTTTTCATTTTCATTTGCCTCGAGGTATTTACTAATTTCTCTTGCAATTTCTTCTTTGACCCACTCATTGTTTAAGAGTGTGTTGTTGAGCCTCCACGTATTTGTGAATTTTCTGGCACTCCGCCTATTATTGATTTCCAACTTCATTCCTTTATGATCCGAGAAAGTGTTGTGTATGATTTCAATCTTTTTAAATTTGTTAAGACTTGCTTTGTGACCCAGCATATGGTCTATCTTTGAGAATGATCCATGAGCACTTGAGAAAAAGGTGTATCCTGCTGTTGTGGGATTTAATGTCCTATAAATGTCTGTTAAGTCTAGCTCCTTGATAGTAATATTCAGATTCTCTATTTCTTTATTGATCCTCTGTCTAGATGTTCTGTCCATTGATGAGAGTGGGGAATTGAAGTCTCCAACTATTATGGTATTTGCGTCTATTTCCGTTTTCAGTGTTTGCAGTATATTCCTCACGTATTTTGGGGCATTCTGGTTCGGTGCCTAAATATTTATGATTGTTATGTCTTCTTGTTTAATTGTTCCTTTTATTAGTATATAGTGTCCTTCTTTGTCTCTTTTAACTGTTTTACATTTGAAGTCTAATTTGTTGGATATTAGTATAGACACTCCTGCTCTTTTCTGGTTGTTATTTGCATGAAATATCTTTTCCCAACCTTTCACTTTCAACCTATGTTTATCTTTGGGTTTAAGATGTGTTTCCTGTAGACAGCATATAGAAGGATCCTGTTTTTTAATCCATTCTGCCATTCTATGTCTTTTGATTGGGGAATTCAGTCCATTAACATTTAGTGTTATTACTGTTTGGATAATATTTTCCTCTACCATTTTGCCTTTTGTATTATATATATCATATCTGACTTTCCTTCTTTCTACACTCTTCTCCATACCTCTCTCTTCTGTCTTTTCGTATCCGACTCTAGTGCTCCCTTTAGTATTTCTTGCAGAGCTGGTCTCTTGGTCACAAATTCTCTCAGTGACTTTTTGTCTGAGAATGTTTTAATTTCTCCCTCATTTTTGAAGGACAATTTTGCTGGATATAGGAGTCTTGGTTGGCAGTTTTTCTCTTTTAGTAATTTAAATATATCATCCCACTGTCTTCTCGCCTCCATGGTTTCTGCTGAGAAATCTACACATAGTCTTATTGGGTTTCCCTTGTATGTGATGGATTGTTTTTCTCTTGCTGCTTTCAAGATCTTCTCTTTCTCTTTGACCTCTGACATTCTAACTAGTAAGTGTCTTGGAGAACGCCTATTTGGGTCTATTCTCTTTGGGGTGCGCTGCACTTCTTGGATCTGTAATTTTAGGTCTTTCATAAGAGTTGGGAAATTTTCAGTGAAAATTTCTTCCATTAGTTTTTCTCCTCCTTTTCCCTTCTCTTCTCCTTCTGGGACACCCACAACACGTATATTTGTGCACTTCATATTGTCCTTGAGTTCCCTGATACCCTGTTCAAATTTTTCCATTCTTTTCCTGATAGTTTCTGTTTGTTTTTGGAATTCAGATGTTCCATCCTCCAAATCACTAATTCTATCTTCTGTCTCTTTGAATCTATCATTGTAGGTATCCATTGTTTTTTCTATCTTTTCTACTTTGTCCTTCACTTCCATAAGTTCTGTGATTTGTTTTTTCAGTTTTTCTATTTCTTCTTTTTGATCAGCCCATGTCTTCTTCATGTCCTCCCTCAATTTATCGATTTCGTTTTTGAAGAGGTTTTCCATTTCTGTTCGTATATTCAGCATTAGTTGTCTCAGCTCCTGTATCTCATTTGAACTATTGGTTTGTTCCTTTGACTGGGCCATATTTTCCATTTTCTGAGCATGATCTGTTATCTTCTGTTGGTGTCTGCGCATTTAGACAGATTTTCCTGGGTATTGGATCCAAAAGTTTGGAAGATTTTTCTGTGAAATCTCTGGGTTCTTTTTTTCTTATCCTGCCCAGTAGGTGGCGCTCGTGGCACACGTTTGTCTGCGGGTCTCACCAGTAAAAGGTGCTGTGGGACCTTTAACTTTGGAAAACTCTCGCCGTCCGGGAGGTTCGCTAGCCGAAGCGGCTTGAGCCAGCCTGGGGTCCAAACGTGGGGAGGGCTGCTGGCCGCCGCAGCCCGGGAAAGCGCCCGTCCGAATTTCCTAGTCGGCCCGGGGCGACAAGCGTGGCGGGAGGGCGCCAGCGGCAGCGGCCCACCCCGGAGAGTGCACGTTCCTGGGGAGTCACGGGTTCGGAAGGGGCCTCCCCCACCCGTCACCGTTCTCCACGGCCTGGGGATTTCCGATCCAATTCTCTCAGTTGGTCCGGGGGGCCACTCGTGGTGTGGGCGCCAGCCGCCACGGTTTCAGGGGACCACCTCTCCAATTCTCCCAGCTGGCCCGGGAAGGGGGAAGGGAGTGACTCCGGCCGCTTGCCGCCCCGCCCGGTGAAGCCCGCGCCCCTCGGCGATCTCACCCGAGCGGCTTCTCTCAGCCAGCCAGCCGTTCCAGGATGGGGTATGCTGTCTTTTTTATCTCTGTTGTGGCTTTGGGAGCTGTTCTGTATCATTTCTACTCCCCTAGTAGCTGTCCTGGAGAAGAAACTAAGATCCGCGCGTCTTACTAAGCCGCCATCTTCTCTGGAAGTCCCAATCTCTGCCCTCTTGATAACCTATGCTCTCAAATTTAATTCTGAGTTTGTTATAATAGTCTATATTAGTGAGACCATACAATATTTGGTATTTTGTTCCTGGCTTAATTTGCCCAATATAATGTCCTCAAGGTTCATTCATGTCATTGCATGCCTCACAACGTAATTCCTTCCTGCACCCACACAATATTCCAGCATATATATATACACTACAATTCGCCCTTCCGCTCGTCATTCAATGTACCCTTAGGTCACCTCCATTTATTGGCAATCATGAATAATTCCACCAGAAACACCAATATGCAAATGTCTATTTGTGTTCCTGCTTTCAGTACTTCTGAGTATATACCTAGTAAAAGGATTGCAGGATCATATAGCAACCCTTTACTTAGACTCCTGTGAAACCAGCACACTGCTAGAGGGGCTGCACCATTCTAATTTCCTACTAACAGTGAATAGCTGTATCTCTCTCTCTCTCTCCACATCTTCTTCGCCACGTGTATCTTTCTGGTTAGGTTCTATCAATGACCTTTTTTTGGGGGGTGCAGAGGCCGGGAATTGAAACCGGGTCTCCTGCATGGTAGGTGAGAATTCTACCACTGAACCAACAGTGCACCCACTGTTATATTTTAAACAGTTTTATTCACCCAGTCCATCCCACTTATTGACATTTAGCTTTGGTATATTGCTATTGTTACAATGAATGAAGAAATATTACTATAGATACTAGTTTGCTTTAATTGTATTTTTCCATATAACATCCCATTTTTAAATTTATTAATTATAAAAATTAACAAACCAAATAAAACATCAACATAAATAATCAGTAATTCACAATATCATCACTTAGTTGCATATTCATCATTTCTTAGAACATTTGCATTAATTCAGAAAAAGAAATAAAAAGACAATAGAAAAAGAAATAAATCGAACACAGGAAAGAAAAAAAAAAGAAAAAAGAAAAAATTATACCTACCATACCCCATACCCCTCGCTTTCATTGATCACTAGCATTTCAAACTAAATCTATTTTAGCATTTGTTCCCCTATTATTTATTTTTATTCCATATGTTCTACTTGTTTGTTGACAAGGTAGATAAAAGGAGCATCAGACACAAGGTTTTCACAATCACACAGTCACATTATGACAGCTATATCATTATTTAATCATCCTCAAGAAACATGACTACTGGAACACAGTTCTACATTTTCAGGCAGTTCCCTCCAGCCTCTCCATTACATCTTGAATAACAAGATGGTATCTACTTAATGCATAAGAATAACCTCCAGGATAACCTTTCGACCTGTAATCTCTCAGCCATTGATACTTTGTCTCATTTCATTCTTCCCCCTTTTGGTCGAGAAGGTTTTCTCAATCCCTTGATGCTAAATCTCAGCTCATTCTAGGGTTTCTCTCAATCCCTTGATGCTGAGTCTCAGCTCATTCTAAGATTTCTGTCCCACGTTGCCAGGAAGGTCCACACCCCTGGTAGTCATGTCCCACGTAGACAGGGGGAGGGTGGTGAGATTACTTGTTGTGTTGGCTGCAGAGAGAGGCCACATCTGAGCAACAAAAGAGCCTCTCTGGGGGTGACTCTTAGGCCTAAATTTTAAGTAGACTTGACCTATCCTTTGTGGGGTTAAGTTTCATATAAACAAACCCCAAGACTGGGGATTTGGTTGTCTACATTGCTTGTGAGAATATCAAGAATTCAACTTGGGGAAGTTGAATTTCTCCCCGTTCTTACCACTCCCCGAAGGGGGCTTTGCAGATACTTTTCCACTCACTGATCGAATCGCTCTGGGATTCATCGGGGCATCACTCTGGACAAACCAGCAAACTCTCATGTCCTACCTGAGATTCCAAGTACTTATGGCGTTCAATCAAATAATCTACATAAGTTACATTAGGAAATGCACTAGTCAAAATATAAATTTTGTAACAAATAAACATTTTTTGCTTTAGTCTCACACAGAAGGTGACATTTTAAAATATTAATTACCATCTATTTTCAGCACCCTGCAATAATGACATTCCTTTGTTCTTCCTCAAAGCAAAAGCATTTTAAAAATTATACCTTGTACATTTCACTATTATTATACACTCTAGGCATTCCTAGATTATACCATCTCAATCTTTAACATTTATCTTTCTGATTTCATTTAATAACATCCCATTTTTAATACTTTGCAATGATGACATAAATTTGTTCTCATTCATGTAAAAACTTTCTTATATTTATACAATTAATCACCATCATTGTCTGCTCTAGGTTTCACTAAGTTATACAGTCCCAGTCTTTATCTTTTAGCTTTCCTTCTGGTGCCATACATGCCCCCAACCTTCCTCTTTCAACCATGCTTATACTCAGCTTCGTTCATCATACTTATAGTATTGTGCTTCCATCACACAGTATTGTGCTATCCATTTCTGAACCTTTAGAATCAACCTTGTTAAACAGTCTATACTTCTTAAGCATCAAATGCGCAATCTGTATCCTCTATTGCCTGATAAACTGTGTTCTCAACTTTAACTATACTTTGCTCATTATAGTCAGTTCATGTTAGTAAAACCATACAGTATTTGTTCTTTTGTTTCTGGCTTGTTTTGCTTTCCTCAAGGTTCATCCAAGTTGTGGCATGTATCATGACTTTATTACATCTTACAGCTGCATAATAGTCCATCATATATATATATCAGTTTGTTTATCCACTTGTCAGTTAATGCATATATTTGGGCTACTTTTATCTATTGGCAATCATGAATAATACTGCTATATAAACATCGGTGTGCAAATGTCCATTTGTGTCCCTGCTTTTAGTTCTCCTGTGTATATACCTAGTAATGGGATTGTTGGATCATACAGCAATTCTATGTTTAGCTTCCTGAGGAAACACAAAATTGCCTTCAAGAGTAACAGGCCATTACTATAACAATGTAGATATTTGTAGTAACTTTCTACTTGATAGTTTGAGAACATTCAGTTTTGACAGCTGATCAAATGGTATTTAAGTTAGTGTTTAATACGTAGAATTTTTTATATATATATATTTTTATTTTTTTTACATGGGCAGGCACCGGGAATCGAACCCGGGTCCTCTGGCATGGCTGGCAAGCTTTCTTGCCTGCTGAGCCACCATGGCCCGCCCTAATACGTAGAATTTAAGAACTTAGCTATCTAAATTTGTAGACTTTTTCCTTGTTGCCTTAAGTTTAAATTGGTTTATGAAACTTACTGTGCAAACACAGGTTTTACAATGATTATATGGATAGTTTATTTAAATATGCCTATGGTTAAAGCTAACTAAGACTCCAGTTTTGGTGGTTCTAAGTGCATTGCTTGATTTCTTAGAAAAAAAAAAAAAAGACTTGCTGCACCATTCCATATTCCCACCAACAGTGATTAAGTGTACCTATTTCTCCACACCCTCTCCAGCACTTGTAGTTTTGTTTTGTTTTTGATAATGCCATTCTAGTAGGCATGAGATAGTATCTCATTGTGGTTCTGATTTTCATTTCCCTAATAGCTAGTGAAATTGAGCATCTTTTTATATGCTTTTGTGTCATTTGTAGTTCGTCTTTGGAAAACTGTCCATCCATGCCTCTTGGCCATTTTTCAAGTGGGTTGTCTTTTTGTTGTTAAGTTGTAGGATCTCTTTATATATTCTGGGTGTTAAACCCTTATCTGATATGTGGTTTCCAAATATCATCTCCCATTGAGTAGGTTGCCTTTTTACTTTATTGACAAAGTCCTTTGACATGCAAAAGTATTCAATTTTGAGGAGATCCCACGTATCTATTTCTTCTTTCGTTGCTTGTGTTTTGGGTATAAGAGTGTTGCCATTTTAACGGTAAGTCTTCCAGATCTATCCACCATGTACTTTGGTTTTATGAGGCAAAACATTCTTCAGTGGGGGGAGAAGGGGGCTACTCTGTAAGGAAGGAAGGAATGACCTTCAGTATGAGACCTCCTCAAGTGGAATGGGTCTTCTCCCTCATCAGTGTTTTTCTGATCCCTTGGCTCTACGCTGCTGTTGGAAATCTCATTTTAATTGAGCTAAAAAGAGGGGAAAAGCTGGATGATGCCTGGCACGGTAAGAAGTACTACCCCTCAGATAGCCCCTGACAGAAATTTCCAACTGCAGAGAACTTTACAGACCTCCATGTTTATAAATGCTACAGCTTAAAAAATAAAAAAGCAATGATAAAGTAACAATGCTCCAGGGAAGATGGATTTTTTTTTTTAAAGTTTTTTAAAGTCCTAGAGAAGGCTAGTTCCCACTCTGGAGAACGAGAATTCCTGAATTGGGCATAGATATGGTTGTCACTCTTCAGCATTTTTCCAAAATACTCTTATTATTCTTAGATTACCAGATATTTCAGGCAACATGCCCTAAAGATGAAGGATTACTGAATGTTCAAATTTGACAAGTCTAAAAGTAGAGCGTTCAACATGTGGTTGTCATCAGGAGAGGCTAAGAAGAAGGTAGAAAAATTAGGGATGATAGGGGAAACTGATGCACAGCTACTTCCCTTGTGTCTTTGGAATATTCATTAGGGCTTAAATATTTTTCTATGTGAATAAGGGGACTGTGATATGATCTCTGCCATCAAGAAGCTTCTGTATGCTACAAGGAGTGCCAGTAAGAGATATGTAATCATAGTGCTATGGAAATACATTAATACATACCTCCTGGGTGCTCCAGGAGGTCTTCAAAAAGGAAGAGATAAATCAAAAGATGGAAACAGGATCTGTAAACCACATTTATTGAGCAATTACTGGGTATATACACAAGAGGTAGAATGTGGGCAAGTAAGAACTTGAAGAAATTAAATATGTACATTCATTCTAACTATGGAAGAAGTACAAATTTGTCTAACTTATACATTATTATAATGAAATTATGATGTTTGTTGAAAGGATAAGCAAAACATTAATGCAATAAGTTGTTAAAAATTGTGCTTAACATAGAACAATGGGTGGATAAAATGCCTATATAATATCCATTCTTATTATACACATAGATTTCATAAATAGTACAAATACTTTGACCCACAGCTGAGAAATCCATGGTTGACAACTAAGATACAGTTCCTCTAAGAAACCTAATAACCATTTGCATTAGTCCATTTAACCATTAAAGTCCACCTTATTTTCGGTTTAGCTTTCTGCCAAGTTCTCTTCAGAACAATTTATATCTCTTTTGTCTGATCATCTTCTTCAAGTTTTCTGATTTCATTTTTTAAACAATTTATAGTTTCACGACTTGCTTTCAATCTCTCTTTAAGCTCTGCAATTTCAAAGCTTGTTTTTTTCTTGGCAGCTTCTAATTTCTCTCTAGTTTTCACTTCAAGTTCTGCAACTACAGAAAACAAATACTTTATGAATTATTTCATTCTTTTCTCCCATGTCTAAAGTATGTCATAGAGTAAAAAACAATGCTTTTCCTTTGGTAAACATGTCCATGATGAAATGTGTACAACTTAAGATATGTAACATTAAACACAGAATGTCTTGAACTGCCCAAGAGAGGGTTTAAGATATTTTCTACAACTAAGAGCAAAATTCTAGTCACTAATATTTTAACCCATAATTAAGATTTTAAGATATCATATCCTCATTTTTCTCCACATAGTTCTTAATTTGAAAATAAGAGGGCATTACAGATCCAGAAGACATCCAGGTAGCTAACTTCTAAAATTTAGATGTAGGTGAAACTTACATAACAACGGTATTCATACCCCTTTTGAAAAGGAGCCTGGGTTTAGATTCCAGCTTTCCACTTATAAACTGTGAGATCCTGATTACTAAATCTCTTGCTACTCATTTCTTCATCTGTACAATGGAGATTATAAAAGCAAATACTTCATAATATATTTGAGAAGATTTTAAATGAATTAATGTATATAAAGTACTCAGGATATTAATGGATATAAAATACTCAAAATATGGCACATAGAAAGCCATATTAACTATTACAATGATGAGAAAATAACATTAAATGGTATTTAAAACATTCCAGCAATGTTTTACATTACCAAAAAAATGTCATTACTGAAAAATGGAATACATTTATTTAAATATTCCATTAGGACAGTGTAGCATAGTGATTTACAAAGAAAAGCACCTACTTGCATCCTACATTTCCATCTTGTGGACATTTTCGGTAACTGCTACTGATGACTTAAAGAGCAGTTGTAACTTTCGTTAATATGGGATGGTCACTAATTTTATGCAAAATAGTTTGGTGAAAAAAAGAACATTCAAATTTGAAAGACCTGAGATCAAATACACCTTTGGCTCCTTATTAGCTGAATGCTGAGGATTAAACAATGCATTTCCCAAAGGATTTATGAAGATTAAGTAGAGTAATATAAGTAAAGCATATAGCACATGAAAAACATGTACTATAGGTTAATGAGTATTTTCACTGCTTACTGCTGGTGACCTTCCTTTTGTGATATGCTTAGTAACGGGTAAGTCTAAAATTGTTATATTAACAAAATAATCCATATTTTCTGTGGGAAAATGGCCGAAGGTCAGAATGTTTCCATAACGCAGATAAAGGTGCGGACCTCGGAACACCAGGTCCTGCCAGGCGGAACACTGTCCTGGCGAGAACATGACTGTTTGCAGAAGGAAACATTTGAACCTTGTACAGCATGCCTAAGACTAATGTGGATGTGGCAGTTTGGGCGAAAAACTTACTAACAACCTTTCTGTTTTGGAGCTTCTCAATAAATACAATGAGGAACTCAGGGTCGAGGCTCTTGTCCTTTGAGACATGAGACCCCTGCTCTCATCTTAAAAGACTCTTCTGTGTGAGTCTTTATTTTTCAGATTCGTGATGCCTTCCTTGGCCCCTCAGCAAGTGGCGCCTAACATGGGGCTCGAAGAAGATTTGCTGGAGAAAAAATTAAAATGATCACATCATGAATCCCTGAGTGGATTTAGAGGTCTTGAGTCCAGGAAACAGAAACTAAAGGTATGAACACTCTCGGGTAAAACAAGCAGTGTAGTGGTAGGGAATAGTGATAGCACTACTAAATATTACCCCTATGTCTGTCTTCTGAAACAACTACTTCAAGCAGGAGCTAGGGCCAGTGAGCCCTGCATTATGGAACTTTTGCAAGTTACAGGAAAAACGCTGTTCCTGGTTTCCAACATTGGGCAGTTTAAAATTAGGAGATTAGGAACAAGTGGGTAAAGAGTTAAGAAAGCGACCTGTGTAAGGGGTCCCGTGCCTCGTCATTATCTGGCCGACCTGGACTATTATTAAATCTGTTCTGGAACCTTTGCAGACTGAGGAGGAGGAGGAAGAAGAGGAAAAGGTATTTGATAAAGTTCCTCCTATTAAATCTTCTGAGGATTCTAATGTTAAAATTAATTTGCCCTAGGCCCCTATGTAAATTAATTTTAGGGAGGCCTACTTGCCTCCACCTGCTCCCCAACCCCCTCCATTGATGCCCAGAGATACCCGATGACCCCAAATTTGTGGCTCCCCTTTGATTTTATATTCCATATTTTTAAATTGGAGAAGCTGTTTAATATTGAGAAACTCCTTGCTTGCAAGTTTTATCCTTACAGTTTTTCTTTACTTTTAAGTTGAAAAATCTGTTAACTTTCCATTATATAAATTGGACATCAGTGAAAACTAGCCTAAGATTGAAACTTTAAATTTCAATAACATCTTGTAATTAGATTTGTTTTATAAAAGAAATACATTCAAAAAACTTTAAAAAGTGAAAATTCTTGTTAAAAATTTATAATGATGTTTCAATTATGCACTAACTAAAGTTAACTAAAGCATCATAATATTTGACATTATTCTAACACATTTGATTTTGATGGTAATTGTATGTAGTAAAATGTTTGCTTGAAGTAATGACTTAAGTATGAAGGATATAAAGGATATGTTTTTATTAATAGGAAAAAGAGAGTAGTTTTATCTTAAGATAAATTAAATGGCTGTTATAGTATGAGAAAAATGTAAGACAAAGCCTAAACAGATATAGTAAGTTGCTGAAGGTTTGTGGAAATGGAAATTATGGTCAAAATCAAGAGAGATTTAATGGGTCTATCTATAAATTGAAAAAAAAAAAACTTTAAAATCAAATAATAGAGTGATGCAAGACTAAAGTTTAGCTTTCTCTCTGTTAAAGTGACAAAAGTTTTCTTGGACTGTTGGCCTGTTCTAGTGAAAAGTCATAAACCTTTTTCTAAGTAATGAGTGTAAAAAAGCAGAGAGTCTGTGTTTTATCAAATAACTTATGTTAACTTTTATCATGTCCTTGGCTGTGTAAGAAAAATAAATCATCACACTGTTTGAAAAAAATTTACTGATTCATAAACAGTGGCTAATGGATTAACTATTTGAATGTCTATCTGGAAACAGAATAAATAAGAAATACATGGAAGGAAATTACGGGGAAAAAAAGCATTATGGAAAAGGAAATATGGAAAATTGTTCAATGTGCTAAAGTATCTGTTTTTCACGTAGATGCCTACCTAATGCTGAATTCACCTGAACGTGGGTATCATGCTATTGCAAATGTCTTGGCAAAGACTGCTGTGAATGCTACTACTGAAAAAAGACTCTGCTCTTGCACATTGGGTGCATCAGCAACCTGGACATTTAGGCGCACACTCTATGTACAAGTGGGTACAAGCCAAAGGGATTAATTTACCTTTTTCTATTTTAATTTAGATTAAAACTCAGTGTGAAATTTGTAAAAAAGATGCTTTACAAATAATACGGTAAAGGGGGATTAGCAAAAGAAACAAACACTCCCTGCTCAAATAGGGCAAATTAATCATACCTACTCTGATGTGCTTGTGCCTGTGTATACCAATGTGCCACCCAGAGAAATATTTGTAAAACCTTAAATATTATTACAAATCCCCTTTACAAATTCAAAGTGACAATGGTTTCCATTTTAAGAGCAATTAATGATTATTCCTTATAGAAAGGAAACTGGGAAAAGCTAAATCAAGCTCCTAACGTAACAATTCATGCAGGAAGATTTGGCACCACTGATATCAAAATTAGCTCTAAAGTCTGAATAAAGAAACACAGTCAAGACAGGCCAAGAGCCACTGAAATAATAGCAGAGGAAAATAATAATACAATGGTAATGACTGATGCTAAAAAGAATGAATTAAAAATATTGCCTATTAATCAACTTTTTCTTCACAATTAAGTATGTTACAGTGTTCACAATCTTAAACTGGATGATTGCTGGAGAAATGACTTCTAGTCTGACATCATGGGCTCATACCTATGCCTGAATGCACAATATCTCTCACTGCTGAATCTGTGCTGATTTCCCAACTAATACAGCTGAAGGTCTTCTGTGACAAATAACATCAACCACTAAACAGAACTGGACTGGGCTAAATCTGAAAACTGCTCAAGGAGGAACTTATGCTGTTATGCATGTAAAATATATAAATATATCCTGGATAATTAAGATTCTATTAAAAATGCTTTACAAAAATAAATGAGGCAGTAGAAGTCATACACTCTTTCCCCAGACCCTTTACATTTATAGTGGAACACCCTTACTGGTGCTTGGCATTCAATATTAACAACATTGACTGGTATAATAGCATCTCTGATTCTACTCTGTTGTTTGTTGTCATGTAGTTGTACTCTTTGTCAAACCTTTAATGGGATTCTAGCAATCTAGGATGCCATGGCAAAAGAATGGAAGAAAAGTATAAGAATAATACCGTACTTGGTGTTTGGTGTACTTGGCTGGGTAAAGCTTTATGTGTTTGTTTTTGCCCCAGACAAGGGTAGCCAATATAAAAATACTGTACCGGCTGGGTAATGTGTTTGTCTGTCTCCTAACATATTATACTGGGTGACCCAAACCATGCAAATCTGGGTAATATTTACCCTTTTATAAAAGTTATCCTGGCTGGAAAATGTTTCTTTTCTTGCCCCAAACCAGGTTGCTTAATCTATTAATCTAAAGTAATACTGGTGTAAGTGGATTTGTTCTTAATGTATACTCGTGTACTGGCTAAATGATTTTAAAATCATGTAAATACGTAAATTCCTTTAAGCCTTCATAAAAATATTTTAATGCTTTGTCCTGTATTTATATAAAAATATATGTATAAACTAAATTCATCCCCCCAAATAACCATGGCTTACATCGTGAACAGATCAGATTCTAAAGGCTGAATGTAAGGGAAAGACACATTTGTGGTGTCTGTTCTGTTCCCCTGATGTTGCCGTTGCATGCAACTGATGTTGCTATTGTGTGATCTTGGTAAGAAACAGTTAAAATGTGCACTCCAGCTGGGAGGACTGGCTATCCTCCTGGAAGGAGGTGTACTTTGATAAAGAGATCTAGGTCCCAGGAAGCTCCTCTTGGTCCCTAGCCAGTTCTCAGAGGACCCAACTGGGCCTGGTCATGTAAGCTAACTGGAATTTGGCCACTATTGTGTGAATATCATAAAAAATGCATGCTAGCAGTTAAGAGTGAAAAAGAAAAAAACAAAAAAACAGAACGGAGAAACTTAAGGACAGAAAGAGGAATCTTATAAGAGAAGCAGAGAACCTCATCAGAATCTTATGCTCTGCTATGGATTTTACCTAAGGAGACTCTGAATGCTGTCTCCAAGATTGCTGTGGATTTTTACTAATGAAACTTGAAATACTGCTTCTGAAACTCTCCAGCACTTCTCTTTAGGTGTTGGTGCCATCTTATCTGGTGATATAACTATTTTTAAAAGCTCTTTTATTTACTATTTTTAAATTATTTAAATTACTTTGCTAATAAAACCTGTTTTTATATCACTGAAGTCTGTGTTGTCCGCGATTCCAAACCTATAAATTAAGTGGCCACAAATATTACGTTGCCTTTTGTGTGACAAAATTGATGCTATGAGCAGAATTCGCATTTCAGCATGACTTCATAGTAGGGAAGGTCAATAAAACAAACTTTAAAAAATTTGTGTAAAAAATATGGATTGTGGTCTTCTGAATATTGTAATGCTTTATTAGGACCATTCCTGATAAATTTAAAGTTGTCAGTTTTTTGTCCTTTTTGTATGCAAAACGTTGTTTCAGATTTAAATGTTTTATAAAACATTTGGGAATTTATAAATCAATAACTCTTCATGCTTATAATAGCAGCAGCGTTATAAAATCTGTAAAATGCCATTTGCTTGGCCATTGGAACAATTTAAGTTTAAACATCTCCCAATTACAAGCTGCCATGTCAAACATTCAATATGCTTGATTACAACTGCTTCCTACTTCCCAAACCATGATAGGGGTCGCAGATGGATTACAATCTTTGAACCCTATGACCTGGATAAAAGGTTGGGGAGGGGGTCTCTTAAGGGGAGTATTAATTATTTGTCTTTGTCTTCTCTGTTTAAAGTTAGTTTTCAGATGCACGCAACAAGCCTCCCGGGGTATAATGCAACAAGAAATTGCCTGATCTGCCTTCATAGTTCTACAAAAGCAAAAAGGGGGATATGTGGGAAAATGGCCGAAGGCCAGAATGTTTTCATAACACAGATAAAGGTGCAGACCTCGGAACGCCAGGTCCTATAAGGCCGAAACACTGTCCTGGGGAGCACATGATTGTTTGCAGAAGGAAACATTTGAACTTTGTACAGCATGCCTGAAATTAATGTTGATGTGGCAGTTTAGGTGAAGAACAACTTACTAACAATCTTGAAAGATACTTTCTATTTTGAAGCTTTGCAATAAATATGATGAGGAAATCAGGGTCAAGGCTTGCTCTCACCTTAAAAGACTCTTCTGTGTAAGTGTCTTTCTTTTTCAGATTCATGATACCTTCCTCAGCCCCTCGTGCGGAACTGGTCTCAGCATTTCAATATTTTTCATTGTTTTTATTTTAAAACTTTATCTTTAAAAACAGGTAGTACATACATATGATATAAAACCAAAAGGTAGAAGAGTGAACACAGTGAAAACATGTCTCATCCCACCTGTCCCTCTACCAATAAATTCTTCCTTCCAGAGATTATTGCTGTTACGTTTCTTTGACATCCTTCCATAAAGTCTGTCATATACAAGATAAACCAAAGTGTGAGTTGTCTTTTATTTCTCCTGACACAAATGGTATCATACTATACATATTTTTCTACATCTTACTGTCTCAATTAACTTTCTGTCTGGAAGTTCATTCTATATGATGGAGCTGCTTCATTTAATGGCTACAGAGGACCTCATTGAACGGATATACCTAATTTATTTAGCCTGTACCCTATGATGTATATTCAATATTTCCAGTTTTTCTATTACAAACAATGCCACATTGTGTATGATGTATTTCAATTATTAGTAGAATAATTGGTATACTTAAAAGAATGATTTCTTGTAAGTGGAATTGTTAGGTCAAAGGATACATGTATTTTTAATTTTGAAAGCTGTCAAGGGGCTCTTAGAAGGTCTACCAATTTATAACCCCACCAGCACTGTATGTTTGCTTCTATATGCCATTTATTAACTATCATTATTATTAATCCTTATAAAACAATTACTGGTATTAAAAGCTAGATTATTAGTGCCTAAGTTCACTGGTACAAATAACTTTACAAACGCATAGTATCCCCCACAATGGGAAATCTTTATTTTGAAAATTACTCTAAGTCTTTAGAGTCCAAGTTCTGAAAACTACCTGGGATCAAATCCTGGCTCTGCTAATAACTGTCTATGTGATGCTGGGCAAGTTTCTTAAGCTTCCTGTGCTTCAACTTCCTTATCTCAAATAGGATTACCTATTAGAATTGTTGAAGATGAAATGAGTTTATACTGGTACATAACTTTGATATAATAAGTACTCACTAAATGTACCTGATATTTTATTATTAGAAAATATTGAGTCTAATAACCTCAAACTGGTAAAAGTGCACATATCTTTTTTACGCTTTTTATTAATATTCCTAAATTGTTTTCCTAAAAGACTGAACTAATTTACACAAACAATACATGAGAATGCAAAGTTTACAACATCCTCCTCAACACTGGGTTTAACTACTAAAGATTATCTCTAAATATTTCTCCTACTCTTATAGGAGAAATATGGTCACTTATTACTGTTTTTACATTTTAAAAATTACTAGAAAGGCCAAATCTTTTCCCATTTTATTTACTATTTATTTCTTCTTTCATCTATCTGTCCATGTCTTTTACCCATTTATCTACTGAAGTTTTTTTAAACCTTATTTTACTTAATTTAGGAGTTGTTTTAAAAGATATTAATCCATTTCCATATGTTCTGCAAATTTTTCTTCTTTGTCTAAATGCATAAATTAAATATTTTTCTGAAGTCAAATCTGTCTTTTAATGTGATTTTTAAATTCACCTTAAATTTAGAAAGTCCTTTCTAACTAGGGTAGACATTTGTTTCTTTTTCAAAAAAATAGGTAGATATTAAAAAAAATCATTTAATTAAACTGAAATTTGCTTTGGTAAATGTTAAGAACCAATAATCTAAATTAAGTTTTTCTCCCCAGAGCTTACCAATGGTGCCAACACCATTTATTGAATTATCTTTCTCTTCTCTAGTAATTTCACACTATATATAAGAAGATGAACTGAAGATATGAAAAGTCTAATTTACTGAGAGATCTGTCCTCTATAGTACCTGTCCTCAATATCTCTTATCTCATTCTCTCTTCATCCACATCTGCTGTTGTTCTGACCTTATTCTCCTCAAACTGTTCCTGTTAAGGTCCTGAAAGATTTCCATCTTGCTACATCCAATTTCTTGGCCCTCAGCTAACTTGACCTATCGGCAATATCTGACACAGCTGATGATGTGCTTGTTCTTGATACACTTTCTTCACTTGGCGCTTTTTTTTTTCTTCCATACTCACTATTCTTTACCATTTCCTTTGCTGGTCATCTCCTCCACCTCTAAAGCTGGAGTCCCCAGCTGTCTTTGGACCTTTTTTCTATCTTCATTAAAGACCATTGTGTCTCACGCAAAAAATTCCACCTATAAAGCATTAACTTTCAATTTATATCTTCAGCACAGACCTTTCCTTGAATACCAGATTTTGGGGTGCAATTCCCTTTACAACACCTCTGCTTATATGTCTATAGAACATTCCATATCTAACATGTCCAAAATCGTACTTGATCTTTCCCAAAAGATCTGCTCCTCCAAGGCTTTTCCAACTGTAAAAAATATGCTTTTAGTTCCTAAAGCCCATTGCTTTAAGAGTCATTGTCTGCTCACTCTTCCTCTCACATTCTATTATTCAAATTATCAGTAAATCTTACTTGTACCTATCTTTAAAACAGATCTGGAACCTGATTCCTTCTTTCTATCTCCATCTCTACCCCTCTGGTCCAAGCTAGCACTCCATCATATTGACTTTACAGCAACAACCATTGTAACTATTCTCTCTGCTTCTACTCTTTCTGCTTTGCAGTCTCTTCTTAACACAGCAGTCAGGGTAATCTTTTAACATTTTTGACCTCATCTTCAACTCCTCGTCCCTTTATTCACTCTGCTCCAGTCACACTGGCCTCCCTGCAGTTCTCAGATATGCCAGGCATGGTCTTACCTCAGGGGTTTTGCCCTTGCTGCTCCTTCTGCCTGGAACATTCTTCCATCAGACAGTCATATGGCTGACTCCTTTATTCCCTTTGGTCTTTGCTCAAATGGTTCAATTCAGGAAGCATTCCCTAAGCATATTTAAGACCCCAGTCATCTCCTTCCACCAAAGGCAACCCCTTCCTTATTTTATTTTTTTCCATAGCACCCAATCATTACTTTATACTTTATTCATAATCTATTTATTGATTATTTTCTTCCAACAACTAGAAGGTAAGCTCCAGCGAAAGCAGGGCTTTTTGTTTGTTTTGGACACCACTCTACTCCCAGCACCTATAACAATGCCTGGTATTTAACTAGCACTAAATATATACAATAAATGAATGAAGGATTATAACAATGATTGAATATGAGATAAACTAGTTCACAGTGCACAAAAAACATACAGGGATACTGACTGTACTTCACAGATACTACTTTTTGTTTTGTTATTTGTTTTATTTTAAAAGTTGATTGCTTGTGGCAATCCTGTGTTGAACAAGTCTATTGATGCCATTTTTCCAACAGCGTGTGCTCACTTTGTGTCTCTGTCATTTTGATAATTTTCATATTTCAAACTTTTTCATTATTATTATATCTGCTAGGTTATCTGTGATCAGTGATCCTTGATGTTCCTATTATAACTGTTTTGAGGGCACTGTGAATCGCATCCATATAAGACAGTGAGCTTAATAAATACTGTGTATTCTCACTGCTCCACCGACCAACCGTTACTCTATCACCCTCTCCTCAGGCCTCCCTATTTCCTGAGACACAACAATAATGAAATGAGGCCAACTAATAACTTTACAATAGTCTCTAAGTGTTCAAGGCAAGGAAGAGTCCCATGTCTCTCATTTTAAATCAAAAGCAAGAAATAATTAAGTTTAGTGAAGAAGACATGTCTAAAGCCAACGTGGGCAGACAGCTAGGCCTCTTGCACCAAATGTTTAGCCAAGTTCTGAATGCAAAGGAAAAGTTCTTGAAGAAAATTAAAAGGGCTACTTCAGTGAACACACAAATAAGAAAGCAAAATAGCCTTATTGTTGATATGGAGAAAATTTTAGTGGCCAGGATAGAAGATCTAACCAGCCACAACATTCCCATAAGCCAAAGCCTAATTTAGAGCAACACCCTAACACCCTTCAGTTCTGTGACAAAGAGGAAGCTGAAGAAAAAAAGTAAGATGCCAGGAAAGGTTGGTTCATAAGGTTTAAGGAAAATGCCCTCTCCATAACATCAGAATGCAAGGTGAAGCTGCAAATACTGATGTAGAAGCTGCAGCAATTTATACAGAAGATCTAGCTAAAATAATTGATGAAGATGACTACACCAAACAACAGATTTTTCAACATAGACAAAACAGCCTATATTGGAAGATGACATTTGGACTTTTATAGCTAGAGAGAAGCTAATGCTTGGCTTCAAAGCTTCTACAGACAGGTCGACTCTCTTGTTAGGGGCTAGTGCAGCTGGTGACCTTAAGGTGAAGCCAGTGTTCATTTCCAACTCCAAAAATCCTAGGGCCCTTAAGAATTGTGCTAAATCTACTTTGCCTATGCTTTATCAGTGGAACAACACAACCTGGATGACAGCACATTTGTTTACAACATGATTTACTGAATATTTTAAACCATTGTTGAGACCCGATGCTATGAAAAAAAGATTCCTTTCAAGATATTACTGCACACTGACAATGTAATTTAAATTAAGGTATATATATTGTTTTTTTTAGTTATAATGCTAATGTACACTTCATAGATACAGTATAGAGTAAACATAACTTTTATGTGTAATAGGAAAACCCAAAATTCATGTGAATTGTGTAGATATTCACTTTATTGTGGTGGTCTGGAACAGAACCAGCAATATTGCTCAGAACCAGCAATATCTCATATCATAATAATGTATCTGTTATTATGTCCTTTGAAGCTCTACACACAGACTTTGTTAGGAAAAATTAGGAAACAGAAAATAATTAAGTGACAGGTTAAGCAAGACTAAGGAAAATGTATGCTTATATGTAATTAGGAACAAAATTAGACAAATAAGTGTTTCAGGAAATGTAAGAGATTGTCTTTTACCTTTTTGAAAATAGGCCTACTTTAAATTATCCTTCTTGCATGGTTCTACAGTTAATAAATATTTTGTCTACATCATTAAAAAAATGTAACAACCAGTCATCATGCAATCCTTTCATCATTAAACAATATTTTATTTTTCAAGATTAATTATGAAAACATGGCACTTACATTCTGTTTCATGCTTGTAGGCTCCTAATGTTAGCTGACGAGATGTTGTTAATAACTGTTGCATCATTGCTGTTGGATCTTGAAATATCTAATGGAACAGAATAATAACTCAATAACTCCTTCAACTTAAAACGCTTTTAAAACTTTCACTTTAAAATCCTCTTACCATTTCATCATAGAACTCTGAAACCACTGTCTTTTTCCCCAGCATTGCATTAGTGTCTGATTGAAACAGCTTTAATAAATGATACAGGGTTACCTGTGAAATGAAAAGGATATAATATCTGTACAATAGTTTTCATTATCGTCATGATATACCATTATTTCTGTAATGGAATTAGAGATGGGCTGGTAAACCTATCACATTCTCAGGATCATGTGTCAACTGAAATTCACTGTGACAAATCCCCAAAATTCTGGTTACTATTAGGTACCACTATCCATCCACATCTACTTAACAGGAATGTTGTGAAGAGAAGGTACACAGAGAGTAAGAATTTATTCAAGTTTCTTTAGAGAGTGACTCTGTAAAAACAACACAAAATACAGCTACGGAAATTAAGCTGGAAAATCACTAAGATGAATTCCTTTACTTACACAAGTGATAATAAATTAATTTTAACAGTTTTGTGAAGATTCAATGTAACAAATCTGTGGAAAAAAAGATTCAATACTTTTAAAAGGAATGGCCAAAACTAAAATGCTCAATAAGGGCAAGATAATCTCTTTGGTGGTCTCTAAGATTATTACTTAAGTAATATATAATAACAAAAAGTCAGTCAGCACCAATTCACTTTGGCGAAAGTAACAGATCTTCAAAATACTTAAAAACGGGTAGAGTCACTGATGCAAAATGTTAAAAATGGGGTCAGGTGTATAGGAATTGTATTTTCTGCATGATCTTTCTGTAAACCCACAACTTCTCTAATAAGAAATAAACAGGTGTAGTAAGACATCAAAGGAAGACCTCTGCAGCATAATGAATGATTACATTAGGAAAACAAATGAACAAAAGCTAATTAGCAATATATTTGTGTTCAGGTGGAAGTTGCTGAAACCAACCGGAGGTCATAAAGAATTTCCAAAAGAGTTAGCTAAAACTATTATAAGGTAAGGCTATTCTTCAAAACATTCATAAAATAGGAAGAAAAGGGACCCTGAAAAAGAAAAAAACAAAAATCCTTGCAACTGAATGAGATATGAACAATTTGAAAAAGCATTATTGATTACCGCAGCTCAATTTATAGGACTGTGCGATTTTCCTGGGTAAGGCTCAGCCAGAGGAAAGATTCTACTTAAAGGACATCCTCAGGTTTAGATGGCATTTCCATAAAAGGGAGAAGGAAAATGCACAGAATTTCACTGAAATAACAGTAGAGACACAATCTGAAAATGAGAGCATATGCCATATTTAAAGCAGATTGTCTGACAAATTTTGGCATAGACAGAAAACAGATGAGATGACACTGCTGGATAAAACATGTAATGGAGGAAAAACCACAACCTGAAAACTCAAACAAAACTGCAACAGCAGTGGAAGCCAGTGCTTCCAGTGGAGCCCCAGAGAGGCTTGAAGCTCAGAGCTGGCTTGGTATCAAAATCAAGAACGCTGAACGACAGCTAGGCCTGTTGACTGCCCCTTCTCTCTCTCCGGTCATAAACAAGACAGCATAGAAGGTTTACTTTGGAACCAAGAACTTCGTTCCAAACAATTAATTCTTCCAAACAATTAATCAAGCATGAAGGCAAAATAAAGCTTCAGATAGGCAATAACTCAATGTTTATTTCTTAGGCATCCTCTTTGAAAAAAAATTTCTCCCCCCAAGAAAGAAGAAGCAAAAAGAACATCTGTCACTGTTAGGAATTGATAGATACTATCTCAATTTGAGAAATCAAAACCTAGAGGTCAAATATGAGATGTATGGGGATAATTTCCAGACAAAATGAAAACAGTAACTGGTAAAATGTAGTTTTCCTAGGAAGCGACTGGGAATGGGGAAAGGCAGACTTTCAATTTTTACTTAAACATCTTTTTTTTTTATAAAACCATGTGTATGCCTGACTTTTATAATTAAAATTAAAAATATATATATTTAAGAACCTTCTTTCTTCAAAATGTATTATTAAAACTTGCAGAGACATTCACACAGATTTGGGCAGTGAAAATTTTCAAGACAGATATCCCTAAATTTGAGTGGTTCTTAGACCAATGAAAATGCCTACACTTGCCACAGAGATTATTCCTAGGAATAAAAATCCCTCTTTAGTATTTTCATTTTCAAAACAAGCACTCCATTCACAATGGCTTGACTTACAACTTAAGAGGTTACTGTATAACAGAAGTAAATCACACGTTGCCTGTATCTTTCTTTTTATACATATTTAAATAAACCTTCATATTAATTACCTTCAGTAAGAGCTAAGTATAAGTCTCATACTAAAAGAGCACTTTCTAGGGAATAGAATTCAGTTCTATGCAGACACATATAGGAACTTACTCAATAGATTAATCACTGCCAAACTGCAATAGACTATTACTTTACCTCTCCAAGAATGGATTTTAAGAACTTTCTCATAATGGTTTCATAAGATATAATGATTTCCTTCAGAGATATTTTGCAGTGGGGGTTGGAGGGGAATGACAGATGGGGAGAGAGAGACATAAAGCAGCACATTCTCAAAATAAAAATGAATCCAAAGAAATCTTACTGGTAGAAAGAGCTTCTGCTCTAATAACAGCATCAGCTTCTTTCTCCTTCCCTCTCAACATCTGCTAAATTTTGTGCTCTATTCTCCCTAATAGACTACTCTCATCAGAGACAGTGTCTCATCTTTGTATCCTTTATAATCCCTTGATTATATTTAATATTTAATAATTTCTGGCCAAAGAGAATATAATGTCTGTGAGAGTATTCCAAGAGGGCAACAAGAATGGTAGGAGATCTGGAAACCATATCACATGAAAAATATTTAAATGAACTATGGATATTTATTCTGGAGAAAAGAAAACTAATGTGTGAACAGTTATCAGTAAAAAGTTCAAGGAAGCACAACATAAAGTACAATTTTCTTAGAATTATCCCAAACCTGAACAGAATGCTTCACTTAATTAAAGAACTAAGTATCTTCCATGCTGGAAATATTCAAGCTCAAACTAGAGGTTCACTTCATGAACTGCATAAAGGAATTCCTATATAGAATGAGAGTATGGATCCTAAATCCACTGTGATCCTAAATCTAACTGCATAAAATCATTTGGGGTGTGACCTCACTCTAGAGCTACTGAAACAGACTCTACAAGGGACAGTAAGAATCTGTATTTTTTTAAAAACTGCCTCAGGCATTTCTGATACAGCCAGTTAGGAATTCTTTCTTTGACATACAGATCCAGGTGCTATTCAACTCAAATCCTTTAAAAATACATATATAAAGTTTAAGAACTCTAGTAAGACTAATAATTAAAGTATGAACATTTGGTGCAGCAATGAGCTGAGTCAAACAGGATGGAAAACTGATGAGGATGAATGTTAAAACTCTGAAACCTAGCCACACAAACATGGACTGAGAGAGCCATAATTGAGTTGTGAACCTATATACTAAAAAAAAAAACAAACCTTCAAGGTTTTAGTCAAAGAAAAAAAAAGTGTAGAAAGAGGAAGATCTGAATGCAAGTACCTAGGTTCAAAAAGTAGCTCTGACAAAATTAACTGAGTGTACTTGAGAGTGTGACTTGACCTCTGAGCCTTGGTATCCTCAGCTATAAAATGAGTATGTCCCCAACCTCACAAAATTGCTGAGAGAATCAAAGAGAAAGAATTGAGGAATTTTTAACATTCTCAAGTAATGATCTGATAAGGAAAGATCAAAAGGTAAAAAGAATGTGGCTGTACAAAAGGACTCATAAATTGGATGTGGCGTAAAACTGCTAGTACTGATGGCTGCCTGAAAAAGCAAAAATGACTGCTCTAAAGTTTTTTACTATTAACTGGATACTCCCACTGCAGAAAGCATATGGACTCAACTTACTCACTAATTACAACGAATGAGGACTAATGAATTAAAAAAAAAATTTCCCCCTTGAAGTAAGCAGGTGATTTCCATAGTTTTTCTCTAATAATGTTAACATCATATCCCATCTTTCTATGGTTGGTGAAGAAAAGGAGAGTTTGAAAGTCATTTCACTTAAAAATGGAAAACCTTAACTCATGTCAAGATATACCATGTAATTAGCGTACATAAAGTACATCTAAATGAAAATGCCAATCTTTTAACTAGCTATTCATTAAATAGTCAAATATTTACACAATTACTTAAAAATCTATCTTATATTTGCAAAGATCGATGTTACTCACAGGTCTTTCATTAGGATCAATGAAAAATATTTTGATGATTATTTCGAATTCACCCCATCCTGTTTCAGTGATTTCATATGGAGGCTTAGTAACAACTGAAGAGGAAAAAATAAAACCATCGTAAATTATTCCTAACTTTTAAAATTTGTATATTATGAATAAAAAAATGGTACTATACCTCTTAAAGGATTTCCATAGCTTTCATGTAATTTAAACTGGATTTTCTTCACATAAGTTGACATATCCTAAAATATAATGAGAGGAATTAATTAGTTCCGTTTATATATAAAAATTAGGAGAAAACTATACTGTGCATATGTACAAAATACCATAAGACACATTTCCCCTAGAATTTTATGGAACCCAATTTCCTAAATATCATACACTATACCTGATGTTTTAGTTAGCTAAAATTGCCAAAATGCAGATACTATAAAATGGGTTGGCTTTTACAACGGTGTCATGGTCAGGTTCATGTATCAACTTGGCCAGGCGGTGGTGCCTGTTTGTCTCGTTGGGCAAGTGCTGGCCTGTCTGTTGTGATGAGGACTTTTCATAGAATTGTCATGATCGCGTTCATCCACAGCTGATTGCATTTGTAATCAGCCAAGGGGAGTGTCTTTTCTGCAATGAGTGATGCTTGATCTAATCACTGGAAAGCTTTTAAGGAAGAAGATATTCAGAAGAGATAAGTCTCTCTTCCTGCTTCAGCCGGTAAGTCTCTCCTGTGGTGTTCATTCAGACTCTCCATCAGAGTCATCAGCTTCCCAGCCTGTCCTAGGGATTTTGGACTACATTCCCATGGTTACATGAGACACTTTTATAAATTTTGTAACTACGGTTATTTCCTGCTGACTGTTTCTCTAGAGAACTCTAGCTAATACAAATGGTATTTATTATTTACAGTTATAAAGCTGTGAAAGTGTCCAAATCAAGCACTATCAAGGCAATGCTTTCTCACAGAAAACCAGCTGTTGGAGATCCTGGTTTCCTGTCACATGGCAAGACACACAGTGGCATCTACTGACCTCTCCCTTCTCTTCTGGGTTTTGCTGCTTCTACCTTTTAGCTTCTGTGGCTTTCTCTCTCAGTTTCTGTGACTTTTTCTTGTGTCTTTCTTTGAATTCCATCCTTATAAAGGACTTCATGAGAGGTTTAAAATCCACCCTGACTGAGGTTTATCACATCTTAAGATCCTACTTATCAAAAGATCTTACTTACAATGGGTCCACATCCACAGAATGAATTATCTTTCATCTTTTTTTTTTTGTCATGGGCAGGCTCTAAGAATTGAACCTGGCTCTCCAGCTCGGCAGGTGAGAATTCTTGCCACTGAACCACTGCCCTGGATTAGCTTTAAAGAACATGAATTTCTGGGGTCCATAAGCCCTCTAAACCACCACATCTGAGAAGTTTTTATTTGTTTGTTTTTTAAAGAAAGGAAGCCGATGCTGAATTCTCGCACAATTTATAATATATAGGAATACACATATCCCCATATATAGGAATACACATATCCCCATATACCTCTATAGTTACAGCCAATTTTGATTTTTCCATAAAAATAATAGTAAATTTGTTATTTTTATGTAAACAAATATATAAACCAATGCAAATCTATAGTCAACCTCGAGAACAAATCAGTATCATAAAAAGTTAAGGTCAATTAAGCAACTAAAATATTAGCTATAAAACTCCTTTTGTTGATTTTATTTAAGCACAAGAGTACATTCATTGGAGTTATAGCACATAAAAGGGCTTTTCCAAATGAAGGTGGTTTTTTAAAACACAATTCATTATCAAAAATCAGGAAAATGCAAAACAGACTAAAACATGTTCAATGGTATTCACATACCATACAATCCATCCTAAGTGTCCAATCAATGACTCTTTTTATTTATTTATTTATTTATTAATTTAAAAAATTAAGAAACAAAATAAAACATCAACATACATAATCAGTAATTCACAATATCATCACTTAGTTGCATATTCATCATTTCTTAGAACATTTGCATTAATTCAGAAAAAGAAATAAAAAGACAATAGAAAAAGAAATAAAGTGAACACAGGAAAGAAAAAAAAAAAGATTATACCTACCATACCCCTTATCCCTTGCTTTCATTGATCACCAGCGTTTCAAGCTAAATTTATTTTAGCATTTGTTCCCCCTATTATTTATTTTTATTCCACATGTTCTACTCATCTGTTGATATGGTAGATAAAAGGAGCATCAGACACAAGGTTTTCACAATCACAGAGTCACATTGTGAAAGTTATATCATTATACAATCATCTTCAAGAAACATGGCTACTGGAACACAGCTCTACATTTTCAGGCAGTTCCCTCCAGCCTCTCCACTTCATCTTGAACAACAAGGTGATATCTACTTAATGCATAAGAATAACCTCCAGGATAACCTCTCGACTCTGTTTGGAATCTCTCAACCATTGACACTTAGTCTCATTTCACTCTTCCCCCTTTTGGTTGAGAAGGGTCTCTCAATCCCTTAATGTTAATTCTCAGCTCATTCTAGGGTTTTTCTCAATCCCTTGATGCTGACTCTCAATTCATTCCAGGATCTCTGTACCACGTTGCCAGGAAGGTCCACACCCCTGGGAGTCATGTCCCACGCAGAGAGGGGGAGTGTGGTGAGACTGCTTGTCGTGTTGGCTGGAGAGAGAGGCCACATCTGAGCAACAAAAGAGGCTCTCTTGGGGGTGACTCTTAGGCCTAAATTTTAAGTAGAATTGACCTATCCTTTGTGGGGTTAAGTTTCATATGAACAAACCCCAAGACTGGGGGCTCAGCCTGTAGCTTTGATTGTCCACACTGCTTGTGAGAACTTCAAGAATTCAACTTGGGGAGGTTGAATTTTCGCCCTTCTCACCATTCTCCGAAGGGGATTTTGCAAATACTTTAACACTCACTGATCGAATCACTCTGGGATTCATCGGGGCATCACTCTGGACAAACCAACAAAATCTCATGTCCTACCTGAGATTCCAAGTACTTATGGTGTTCAATCAAACTATCTACACAAGTTATATTAGGAAATCCACTAGTCAAAATATAAATTTTGTAACAAATAAACAGTTTTTGCTTTAGTCTCACACAGAAGGTGACATTTTAAAATATTAATTACCATCTATTTTCAGCACCCTGCAATAATCACATTCCTTTGTTCTTCCTCATGCAAAAACATTTTTAAAATTTGTACATTGTACATTTCACTATTATTATACACTCTAGGCATTCCTAGATTATATCATTTCAATCTTGAACATCTATCTTTCTGATTTTATTTATGTCCCCAGCCCTCCTCCCTCTATCATTCTCACATGCAGTTTCATTAGGTGTTTTAACATAATTATATTACAGTTAGGTAGTATTGTGCTGTCCATTTCTGAGTTTTTGTATCCAGTCTTGTTGCACAGTCTGTATCCCTTCAGCTCCAATTACCCAATATCTTACTCTATTTCTATCTCCTGATGGTCTCTGTTATCAACGAAACATTCCAAGTTTATTCACTAATGTCAGTTCATATCAGTGAGACCATACAGTATTTGTCCTTTTATTTTAGCTAATCTCACTCAGCATAATGTCCTTAAGGTCCATCCATGTTGTTACATAATTTATAACTTTATTCTGTTTTACAGCTACATAATATTATATCATATGTATATGCTACAATTTGTTTAGCCACCCGTCTGTTGATGGACATTTTGGCTGTTTTCATCTCTTGGTAATTGTAAATAATGCTGCTATAAACATTGGTGTGCAAATGTCCGTTTGTGTCCTTGCCTTCATGTCCTTTGAGTAGAGACAGCATATAGATGGGTCCTGTTTTTTAATCCATCTGCCAGTCTATGTCTTTTGATTGGGGAGTTTAATCCATTAACATTTAGTATTATTACTGCATGGGTAGTACTTTCTTCTACCATTTTGCCTTTTGGATTTTATATGTCATATCTAATTTTCCTTCTTTTTACCTTTACTCATAGTCTTCCTTTCTACACTTTTCTCCACACCTCTCTCTTCTGTCTTTTCGTACCTGTCTCTACTGCTCCCTTTAGTATTTCTTACAGAGCTGGACTCTTGGTCACAAATTCTCTCAGTGATTTTTTTTTCTGAAAATGTTTTAATTTCTCCTTCATTTTTGAAGAACAATTTTGCTGGGTAAAGAATTCTTGGTTGGCAGTTTTTCTCTTTTAATAATCTAAATATATCATTCCACCGTCCTCTCGCCTCCATGGTTTCTGCTGAGAAATCTATGCATAGTCTTATTGGGCTTCCCTTGTATGTGATGGATTGCTTTTCTCTTGCTGCTTTCAAGATTCTCTCTTTCTCTTTGACCTCTGACATTCTAATTATTAAGTGTCTTGGAGTACGTCTATTTGGATCTATTCTCTTTGGGGTACGCTGCACTTCTTGGATCTGTAATTTTAAGTGTTTCATAACAGTTGGAAATTTTCAGTGCTAATTTCCTCCATTATTTTTTCTCCTCCTTTTCCCTTCTCTTCTCCTGGGACACCCACAACATGTATATTCATGTGCTTCATGTTGTCATTCAATTCCCTGAGACCCTGCTCATATTTTTCCATCTTTTTCTCTATATTTTCTTTTTCTTAACGGATTTCAGATGTTCCGTCCTCCAGTTCACTAATCCTATGGTCTGCCTCTTGAAACCTAACACTGTAGGTTTCCATTATTTTTCCCATCTCTTCTAGCGTGCCTTTCATTCCCATAAGTTCTGTAATTTGTTTTTTCAGACTTTCTATTTCTTCTTTTTGTTCATTCCTTGCCTTCTTTATATCTTCTCTCAATTCATTGATTTGGTTTTTTGATGAGGTTTTCCATGTCTGTTCGTATATTTCAGCTCTTGTATCTCATTTGAATTGCTGGTTTGTTCCTTTGACTGGGCCATATCTTCAATTTTCCTAGTGTGATTTGTTATTTTTTGCTGGCATCTAGGCATTTAATTACCTTAATTAGTTTATTTTGGAGATTGCTTGCACTTCTTTTACCTAGAGTTTTCTTGCTGGATGTATTTGTTGTCTATCTGTTCTTTGACATTCAGTTCAGCTTTTTCTGGACCTCTAGCTTAGGTTTTGTTTAACAGAGGAGAATTTTTCAGTTCTTGTTTCTTCCCTTGCTTGTATGGTGCCTTTTTCCCCCCACCCTTGGGAGGGTCTACTTAGGTATTATACACCCCAGCTGGATTTTCCCAGACCAAACTGGCCTCCTATCAGAAGGAAAGAGTCACCTGCATTGTTTTTCCCTGACAGTGAGACCCAGCAGGTTGAAAGACTTTCCTGTGAAGTCTCTGAGCTCTGTTTTTCTTATCCTGCCCAGTATGTGGTGCTTGTCTGCCTTTAGGTCCCACCAGTATAAGATGACAGGGTACCTTTAACTTTGGCAGACTCTCCCTGCTGGGGATGTGGTGGAGACAGAGGAGAGATTGTAGGCTGGTTTTAATGGCTTCAAATTACCAAGCCCTGGGGTCTGAACTCCTTGAGGGAGGGATTCCACCTGAGTTGGGCTTCACCCCTTCCCTGGGGAAGGCACAGGCTCCAGACAAGTCCTCAAACGAGCTTGTTTCTGCCTATGCCTGGGGCAGTTGCAGCCTGAGAAGCCCTGCCGCTGTATCCAAAGGCAGTCAAGCCTTTGTAGAAACACCGCCACAAAAGCCTGTTTCCTTTTCTTTTTTCTTTTTCTGTCAGCCCTGCCCCCCTGGCTCCAGGGCAAAAATGAGCGACCACCACTTTGACCAGGTTCACCTGAGCTGGGGGTCTATTTTTAGTAGTCAGAATTTGTAAATTAATTCTACAATTGGTGTTTGGTTGGGCTCAGCCCCTGCTGCTGCTAAAGTCTCTTTCCTTTCCCCTCTGGGAAGCAGCCTGTGGGGGAGGGGTGCCGGCTGCTGTGGCTTAGTGAACTCATGGTTCTGGGGGGGGGGGGGGGGCTCGCAGTGGTCCAGCTGATCCAGACTGGGGTGCACTGTGTGTCCAGTCACTGATGTAGCCCTAGGAGCTTTTCTGTACTGTTTCTGGTTATTTAGTAGTTGTTCTGGAGGACAAACTATAATGTGCATACTGCTAAGCTGCCATCTGGCCCGGCTTCTGCAGTCCCAGTTTTTATCCTCTCATTCTCCTTCTGGTGCCATACATACCCCTAGTATATATGAACCATATTCACACTCAGCTTTGCTCATCATATTTACAATATTGTGCTACCATCACACAGTATTGTGCTATCCATTTCTGAACCTTTACAACCAACCATGTTAAACATTCTATACTCCATAAGCATCAAATGCCTAATCTCTACCCTTTTTCTATTTCCTGATAATCGGTGTTCTTAACTTTAACTCTCAGAGTTTGCTCTTTATAGTTAGTTCATACAGTGTTAGTAAGACCACACAGTACTTGTCCTTTTGTTTCAGGCTTGTTTCACTCAACATAATTTCCTTAAGGTTCACCCTAGTTGTTGTGTGCATCATGACTTCATTCTGTCTTACAGCTGCATAATATTCCATCATATATACCACAGTTTGTTTAGCCATTTGTCAATTGATGGATATTTAGGCCATTTCAATCTCTTAGTAATTGTGAATAACACCACTGTAAACATTGGTGTGCAAATGTCCATTTGTGTCCTTGCCTTCATTTCCTCTGAATATATATCTAGTAATGGGATTGTTGGGTCATATGGCAATTTCATACTTAGCTTCCTGAGAAACAGCTAACTGTCTTCCAGGGCAGCTACACCATTCTACATTCCCAGAATAGTGAATAAGTGTACCTATTTCTCCATATCCTCTCCAGCATTTGTACTAATCTTTCTTCTCTTTTTCTGATAGTGGCCATTCTAGTAGGCATGAGGTGGTATCTCATTGTGATTTTGATTAGCATTTTCCTAATAGCTAATGAGTTTAAGCATCTTTTCATATGCTTTTGAGCTATTCGTAGTTCCTTGCTGGAAAAAAATCTATCCATGTCTTTTGACCATTTTTAAATTGGGTTGTCTTTTTGTTGTTGAGTTGTAAGATCTCTATATATTATGGATATTAAAGCTTTATCCAATATGTGGTTTCTGAATAGTCTCCCATCAAGTAGGCTGCCTTTTACTTTCTTGACAAAGTCCTTTGATGCACAGAAGTATTCAATTTTGAGGAGAACCCATTTATCTATTTCTTTTTCCATTTCCTTGCGCTTTGGGTGCAAGGTCTAAGATATCATCTCCTACCACAAAATCGTTAAGTATATCTACATTTTAAAAACATAAAATTGGAAATCATATTGTAATGATATCTTAATATCTTACTTTTGTCCAACGTTATTTTGTATTTTTTTTCTGAGGCAGATTTTCTTAAGTACCTATGAAGAGTGTTTGGGGAACATTTTTATTCAATTTTTCTACAGATATTTGATTTACTGCCATGTAGAATATGTAGAATAAGTATATAATGGTAAATAAAATAAGGTCTGGTCCTCAATGAGCTCACTGTGAGTGGGGAATCGACAAGAATAAACCCTTGCAACATAATGCAATGTTATCAGAGTATTAGGTATTATTACATACTGAATAAACACCTAATTTAGTCTCTGGAGGTCAATAAAGTGTTTCTAAAGAAAACAACACTTAGAAAAGACTGAAAGATCAACAGGGATTGAGTGTTGGGAAGGAATGAGTTGAGAGGTTTAAGAGTATTCCTTAGGGAAACTGTCAGTAGATAGTTCGGAAATGGGAAAAAGATGCGGACACAGACAAGTGATAAGGCTGCAAGGCAGGACAGAGAAAGATCAAAACAGGCCTTCTAAACCATGACAACGAGAGCAGGGTAATCATTGAAGGTTTTTTATTAATAACAACTTTATTAAGATATGGTTCACATATCACATAATCCACCCATTTAAAGCACACAATTTTATGTTTTTTTCCCTATATTCAGAGTTGTTGTACCATTATTATAATCACTACAACATTTTCATCCTACAAAAACAAACCCTGTTCCCATAGGTACTCACTCCCAGCTCCCTCTTCTCACCAGCATGTGGCAACCACTAACTTATTTTCTTTCTCTATGGATCTGCCCATTCTGAACATTTCATATAAATGGAGTCATTCTTTCACTTAGCATGTTTTCAAGGTTCACCCACGTGGTAGTATCTATCAGTATGCCATTTTTAAAAATTGCCGAATAACATTTGATTGTATGGATATACCACATTTTACTTACCACTTATCAGGTGATAGATATATGGGTTGGTTCTACCTTTCGGCTATCCCAAATAATGCCGTTATGAACATTTGCCTAAGTTCATAAATTTTTGTTTAGACTTTGAAGCAGTTTAAATAGAGGAATAATTTTTTCATTCAATAAATATTTGTTGAAAATCTTCTATGTACTCACTTGCATTCCATGCACTGGAGATTCAGCAATAAACAAAACAGAAGCAGCCAACTCATTTAGGATTTCATGGCCAATTAGCTTTTAACTGGAGAGGTGAGAAGACATTGGAGGGTTTTCAACATTATGTGACATGATCTGATTAACATTTTAAAAGGCACACTCTGTGTCTTAGTTTTCCATGCTGCTATGACAAACACTAAACAATGTGCTGACATAAAAATAGGAATTTACTGACGCATGGTTTGTAAGGCTAGAGATCCAAAATCAAGGTACTGGTAGGTCATGCTTTCTCTCTGCAATCTGTAGCATTCTGATGCTGACTTGCCACAATTCTTGAGGTTCCTTGACTTGTGTCTCTGCCTCCTGTCCACTTCTTTTATTAGCTTTTCTGGTTTCTGCTGACTTCTGGCTACTTCCTGTGTGGCCCTTTACAACTTCTGGCTTCTGGGATTAAAACCTACCCTCATTCAGTTGGGCGCCATACTAAAAATAACATCTTCAATTGAAGAGGAGGGAAAGCTACCTAACTCATTCTACAAAGCCAACATCACCTCATATCAAAACCAAAGATATTACAAGAAAAGAAAACTACAGACCAATCTCTCTAATGAATATAGATGCAAAAATCCTCAACAAAATTCTTGCAAATCGAATCCAGCAGCACATTAAAAGAATTACATACCATGACCAAGTAGGATTCATCCCAGGTATGCAAGTATGGTTCAACACTAGAAAATCAATAAATGTAAATACATCACATCAACAAATCAAAGCAGAAAAACCACATGATCATCTCGTTGATGCAGAAAAGGCATTTGACAAAATTCAACATCCTTTCTTCTTGAAAAACACTTCAAAGGATAGGAATATAAGGGATCTTCCTCAACATGATGAAGGAAATATATGAAAAACCCATCACTAATATCACCTTCAATGGGGAAAAACTAAAAACTTTACCCCTAAGATCAGGAAAAAGACAAGGATGTCCACTATCACTGTTCTAATTTGCTAGCTGCCAGAATGCAATATACCAGACACGGAATGGTTTTAAAAAGGGGAATTTAATCAGATGCTAGTTTACAGTTCTAAGGCCGAGAAAATGTCCCAATTAAAACAAATCTATAGAAATGTCCAATCTAAGGCATCCAAGGAAAGATACCTTGGTTCAAGAAGGCTGATGAAGTTCAGGGTTTCTCTCTTAAGTGGAAAGGCACATGGCAAGCACAGTCAGTTTCTCTCTCATCTGGAAAGGCACATGGTGAACATGATCAGGGTTCCTCTCTCATCTGGAAGGACACATGGCAAACACGGCATCATCTGCTAGCTTCTTCTCTTCTGGCTTCCGGTTTCATGAAGCTCCCCAGGAGGTGTTTCCCTTCTTCATCTACAAAGGTCTCCGGCTCGTGGACTCTCTGCTTCGTGGTGTTACAGCATTCTCTGCTCTCTCCAAATCTCTCATTCTCCAATATGTTTCCTCTTATGGGACTTCAGAAACTTATCAAGACCAACCCAAATGGGTGGAGACATGTCATCACCTAACCTAGCTTAAGAACCACTCTTGATGGGTTACGTCTCCAGGGAGATGATCTAATTAGATTCAAACATACAGTACTGAATAGGGATTATTCTGCCTTTATGAAATGGGATTTTGATTAAAACATGGCTTTTCTAGGGGACATACATCCTTTCAAACCAGCACAATCACCATTGTTATTCAACATCGTGTTGGAAGTTCTAGCCAGAGTAGTTAGACAAGAAAAAGAAATACAAGGCATCAAAATTGGAAAGGAAGTAGTAAAACTCTCACTACTTGCAGATGACATGATACTATATGTCTAAAACCCCCCAAAATCCACAGCAAAACTACTAGAGCTAATAAATGAGTACAGCAAAGTAGTAGGTTACAAGATCAACACTCAAAAATCTGTAGTGTCTCTATATGCTAGTAATCAACAATCTGAGGGGGAAATCAAGAAGAAAATTCCACTTAAGATTGCAAGGAAAAGAACAAAATATTTAGGAATAAATTTAACTAAGGATACAAAAGACCCATACAAAGAAAACTACAAGAAATTGCTAAAAGAAATCACAGAAGGCCTAATAAATGGAAGGGCATACCGTGTTCACGGATTGGAAGACTATTAGATAAGATGTCAGTTCTACACAAATTGATTTACAGATGCAATGCAATACCAATTAAAATCCCAAAAACTTAGTTTTCAGAAACAGAAAAATAACCAAATTTATCTGGAAGGGCAGGATGCCCCGAATAGCTAAAAATATCCTGAGAAAGAAAAATAAAGTTGGAGGTCTCACACTACCTGACTTTAAGGCGTATTATGAAGCTACAGTGTTCAAAACAGAATGGTACTCACATAAAAATAGATATACTGACTGATGGAATAGAATAGATTGTTCAGATATAGACCCTCTCATCTATGGACAATTGATCTTTGATAAGGCAGTCAAGCCAACTCACCTGGAATGGAACAGTCTCGTCAATAAATGGTGCCTAGAGAACTGGATATCCATATGCAAAAGAATGAAAGAGGATCCATATCTCACACCCTATATAAAAATTAACTCAAAATGGACCAAAGACCTAAATATTAGATCTAAGACCATAAAACTGTTAGAAGAAAATGTAGGGAAATATCTTATAAATCTTATACTAGGAGGCGGTTTCCTAGATCTTGCACCCAAAGCATGAGCACTGAAGAAATAAATAAATAAATGGGAACTCCTCAAAATTAAACATTTTTGTGCATCAAAGAACTTCGTCAAGAAAGTAAAAAGACAGCCTACACAATGGGAGACAATATTTGGAAGTGATATATCAGATAAAGGTCTAGTATCCAGAATATATAAAGAGATTGTTCAACTCAACAACAAAAAGACAAACAATCCAATTACAAAATGGGCAAAAGACATGAATAGACACTTCTCAGAAAAGGAAAATACAAATGGCCAAAAGGCACATGAAAAGATGCTCAACTTCCCTGGCTATTATGGAAATGCAAATCAAAACCACAATGAGATATCATCTCACACCCAACAGAACGGCCATTATCAATAAAACAGAAAACATTATAAGTGCTGGAGAGGATGTGGAGAAAGAGGCACACTTATCCACTGCTGGTGGGAACGTCAAATGATACAACCACTGTGGAAAGCAGTTCGGCGGTTCCTCAGGAAGCTAAGTATAGAACTGCCATATCATTCGGCAATACCATTGCTAGGTATCTACTCAGAGGATATAAGGGCAAGGATACAAATCGATATTTGCATACCAATGTTTATAGCAGCATTATTTACAATTGCTAAGAGATGAAAATAGCCCAAGTGTTCATCAACAGACAAGTGGCTAAACAACTGTGGTATATACACATGATGGAATATTATGCAGCTATAAGATAGAATAAAGTATGAAATATGTAACAACATGAATGGACCTTGAGAACATTATGCTGAGTGAGATTATCCAGAAACAAAAGAACAAATACTGTATGGTCTCACTGATATAAACTAACATTAGTGAATGAACTTTGAGAATTTCAGCTAAGAACAGAGACCATCGGGAGATAGAAATAGGGCAACTATTGGGCAATTTGAGCTGAAGGGATACAGATTGTGCAACAGGACGGATAGTAAAAATTCAGAAATGGATAGCACAATACTACCCTACCTGTGATACAATAATGTTAGTATATTGAATGAAGCTGAATGTGAGAATGATGGGGGGGAGGGCTGGGGTCACAAATGAAATCAGAAGGAAAGACAGACGATAAAGACTGAGATGGTATAATCTAAGAATGCCTAGAGTGTACACTGATAGTGACTAAATGTACAAATTAAAAAATGTTTTTGCATGAGGAATAAAGGAATGTCAATATTGCAGGGTGTTGAAAATAGATGGTAATTCATATTTTAAATTTTAACTTATGTGTGAGACTAAAAGAAAAAAATGTTTATTTGGTACAAAATTTATATTTTGACTAGTGCAGTTCCTAATATAACTTATGTGGACAGCTTAATTGCACACTATAAATACATGGAACCTTGAGTAGGGCATGAGATTTTGTAGGTTTGTCCAGAGTGATGCCCCGATAAATCCCAGAAGGATTTGAACAGTGAATAAAAAAATATTTGCAAAGTCCCCTTAGGGGAATGGTGAGAAAGGGGGAAAATTCAACTTCCCCAAGTGGAGAATTCTTGATATTCTCACAAGCAGTGGGGACAACCAAAGCAATAGGCTGAGCCCCCAATCCTAGGGTTTGTTCATATGAAACTTAACCCCACCAAGGATAGATTAAGCCTACTTAAAATTAGGCCTAAGAACCTCTTTTGTAGCTCGGATATGGCCCCTCTCTTTCAGCCAACACAACAAGCAAACTCACTGCCTTCCCCCTCTCTATGTGGGACATGACTCCCAGGGGTGTGGAACTTCCTGGCAACGTAAGACAGAAATCCTAGAATGAGCTGAGACTCAGCATAAAGGAATTGAGAAAACCTTCTTGACCAAAAGGAGGAAGAGCAAAACGAGACAAAATAAAGTGTCAATGCCTGAGAGATTTCAACAGAATTGAGAGGTTATCCTGGAGATTATTCTTACACATTAAACAGATATCACCTTGTTAGTTAAGATATAATGGAGAGGCTGGAGGGAACTGCCTGAAAATGTAGAGCTGCGTTCCAGTAGCAATGTTTCTTGAAGATGATCGTATAATGATATAGTTTTCGCAACGTGACTGTGTAATTGTGAAAACCTTGTGTCTGATGCTCCTTTTATCTACCTTATCGACAGACAAATAAAACAGGTGGATTAAAAATAAATAAATAATAGGGGGAACAAATGTTAAAACAAATTTAGTAGATTGAAATACTAGTGATCAATGAAAGGGAATGGTAAGGGATATAGAAAAAAATAGGGGAAACAAAGGCTGAAATATATCGGGTAGATGCAAATACTAGCAGTCAATGAGAAGGAGGGATAAGGGGTATGATATGTATGAGGTTTTTTTCTTAAGGTTTGAATAAGACATTCAGCTATAAAATGAATTTGGGTCACATCCGATGAATCCTCAGAGTACTACACTGATTATGTTCCTGTTGAAAAATAAAACTTAGATAAACTAATGCTATATAAACTTACATGACACTTATGTATTACCTTCTCTGTAAGCATTCTCTAAGAAACAGAACCAACAGGAGAGCCCTGTAAATAAGAGATTTATAAAGGTTATCTCACATAACCATGGGAATGGAAGAGTCCAAAATCTGTAGGGCAGGCTGTGAAGATGGCAGCTCCAATGAAGGGTCTGGACAACCTCCACAGGAGAGGCTTGCTGGCTGAAGAAGCAGTGGATGGGCCTCTCTTCGTCCCTACAAGTTTTCAACTGATTGGATTATCTTTTGTGGGATACACTCTTCAGCTGATCGTAAATGTAATCAGCCACAGATGCAATCAACTGACTGATGATGTAATAAACCAGACTTTGATTTATCAACCACTCACAAAATATTCTTGCAGCAATGGTCAGGCCAGTGCTTCCTGACCAGACAACTGGGCATCATCATCTGTCCAAGTCGACACCAGAACCTAACCATCACATCATGACATATAGTTTAATTTTCTATTAGAAGGCCTCCCAGTTGTCTTAACACTTAAATAGTTTTTAATGACATGCTCATATATTAATAATTAGTGGAACAACTAAGATACAAGAGTATATAGAGTATGCTTCCAACACATACACAGAGACTTATATGTGCAGCCTGGAAGTGAAAATTTAGTAAAAATCAGATTTTTAAAAGTTCTTTCAACTTATTTTTTTCTTTGTAAAATGTCTGTAACAGACCAGTTTTATAATGAGAACGTTACTATAACGGAATCTTACCAATTTCTCTTCAAGCAGAACAAATTGTAGTTTTGAAAAGTTATAAAAAATAAGTGCCTACCTCATTTCTATATGGTTTCACATATACTGTCCACTGATGGGTGTGTCCATCTTCTTCTCGTTTCTTTCCAAAATATCTAGCAACATTACCATAAACTACTGGTTTCACAATAGTAACCCCCTAAAAGAAAAATAATTTAAAAACCAATAAACATTGTACCATTACCCAAATAAACAGAACAAGAGTGCTGAAAGCTGGCTTTAATTGTGCAGCCATAGGTGAGCCTCATGTTCAAGGCCCAAATGAATGAATTTCAGAAGGTGATGATGTGGTGAGTGCATAACATATTCAGTAGTTGCTATAATGTTGCTAGGAACAGAGTTTGTCAGTGACGAAAAAAAGGCAAACCTGTCTACAGATTTTTGACCTGGATGAAATGAAATTCATCTCATCTAGGAAACAGACTCCTGAAAGCATTAAAGAGAGAAATAAAAACCTGGTTTTACAGCTATTCATGAGTCCTCACACCTATTTTGGGTAGAAAAACATTTGTCGACTATAAGCTTAAAAACTTTAAGAATCTAACACAATTACAAGTAGAGAAAGGTCTGTAGTTTCTTTCCCCAAATATAATGTTTTAGACTGTTCTGTAAAAGTTTCCTGTCAGTCCAAAACATTGCCCAAAAGTTTAAAAAAGAACTAGAACTTTTTTTACTGAGAACTTTTATCTGGCATCCCTTTCTCCTACCATGAAATTTCAGCATTTTAAATTCTCAAAGAATTTCCCACTTTACATGTGCTACTAAAACACTGTATATGATTACTGTATACATAGTATAATTAAAATTATGTAAAAATAATATGACATGGATAAGGACTACTAAACAGATTAGCTGCTAAATGGTTTAGTAGTGTTAATTTCATTTCAAAAGATAAACTCCTTTTTGCAACAAATAAAAAGCAAAGGGGGAAAAATAGTTTTATATCAAGAACCATTTAATCCTGTCTCAAAAATTAGCTCATTTGCTAGACGATGTGGGAAAGTAGCAGGGAAATAAGTGTCAGTGTCAAACACTATGTTAGGCTCTATGATGGTAACTTTCATTAGAAACAAGAGAAGCTAAACATGTACCCTAGCTGTCAAGAACAGTGCTGGGTCCTTTACATGCCTTGATTAATATCCTGGCCTGGTATCACAGGATTGAGAAAGCCTTCTTGACCAAAAGGGGAAAGAGAGAAATGAGACAAAATAAAATTTCAGCGGCTGAGAGATTTCAATAGAGTCCAGAGGTTATCCTGGAGGTTATTCTTATGCGTTATATAGATATCCCTCCTTACTTTATGGTGTATTGGAGTGGCTGGAGGGAAGTACCTGAAATTCTTTGAACTGTGTACCCCTGATTCTTGAAAATTGTATATCTACATAGCTTTTACAATGTGATCGTGTGTTTGTGAAAAACTTGTCTGATGCTTCTTTTATCCAGGACATAGGCAGATGAATTTTTAAAAAAAGGAAAATTAAACAGATAAATAATAGGAGGGATAGAGGGTAAAAAAATATTGGGTAGACTGAAATACCAGTGACCAGTGACAGGGAGGGGTAAGTGGTATGGAATATAGGAGCTTTAAAAAAATTTTTTTTCTGGAGTGATGCAAATGTTCTAAATATGATCACGGTGATGAATACACAACTATGTGATGATATTGTGAGCCATGATTATATACGCTGGATGGGGTGTACGGGTGTGAAGGTTTCTCAGTAAAATTATTACGAGATATATATATATACATACACATACATACATACATACGCTGGATGGGCTGTACAAGTGTGACGATTTCTCAGTACAAACATTACGGTATTATATATATATATATATCCTGGCCGGAATTTTGGGAACACGAAAAACTCTGGCAAGTTTCTTAACTTTTCTAACCCCTCAGTTATCGCACTTAGTAAACACTGTGGGTAATACTGACTTTGTAAGGTTGTTGTGAGGATTCAATGAGAGAATTTGGGTAAATGGTTAGTCACTGGGTTTGGCACATAGTAAGGGCTATCGAATATCTCCTACAGTTATCCTCACAATCCTACCAGGCGGTGGCATTCCCTGTTTACCGACGACCAAATCAAGACTCTCCAGCCCTCTAGGGGCTTTTTTTCCCTGGTAACAATGTCCATCTCTCCCCAAGCGGTCACGGATACTGTTTCTTTTTTTTTTTTTGGCCGGGAACAGGGAGTGCGTGAAGTTAGGGCCCAATGAAACATTGGCTTTTCGCTCAACGGCTTTGACTCGCCTTCCGCCTTTAAACCATGCTTTCCGGGCGCCAAAGGCAAACATTCCGGACCTCCGCGCGCCGCGAGCCGGGGCGGGAGAGCCACACGCGCCAGGCGGGGCGCGGGCCGAGTACTGACCTTCACTCTCCCGCCGGAGTCAGGCCCAAATTCGGCCATTCTCTTGAACATATTGTCCCACGCACAGAAGAAGCCGCTGCCGCCAGGGAAACAGACCGGGGCCGGCGGGATGGCTGCTCCACCGCGCGGGCCAGGCAAAGGGTTTCTGACCGAAGGAAGGCGACTCACGGGAGCTCGCAGGACCAAATAAGTACCAACTCCTCGCGCCGGGCGGAGTCGCCCAAGCCCATTCAGACGCGCGCAAGTGGAGAGCGAAGCGGGAGCGGCGACGGCGCCGTCGTGCGCAGGCGCAGTGGGCTTGCTCGCACTGAGCACGCGCCTGGCAGTTGACTTCCCATCCGGCGGACTCCCTGGCCGTGGTGGGCGTTCCGCGCCGTGTCGGCTTAGCAGCTACCGAGAAATTGCCATTTGGAGATCATTCCTTCCTCTCGCTAGTGTTTCAATTCTGAAGTCAAGTTCGTGAAATCTACTCACTGACCCCAAACCCCATCCACAACTTTTAGTTGTCCTTATACAGATCTCCATCTTGGATACCATCTAAATTATTTTTACCAATGCCAGTGTTCCTTTTCTTTACTACTCAGTTTAGATTCCAAAGCCCCGAACTCAAAACATTCCTCCCCTCCCTTGCCTTATTGTGTAACATTGTTGCATAGATTAGTGCTTGCGAAATTAATGAACTAGTTAATTGGAGTCTTGGGTCCTCTCCCTTCCTTTCTCTTCAGTAGCTATTTTAAACTTTCCTTAATCTCAAAACTCGAACGCTGAAACCACCCCCCTCATTCTTATCAGATGGTTTTGCAAGTTATGTGGTTCTACATCATAGAGAAAACGTGCCACTGGACTTAAACACACAAGCTTTGGCTTGCTCAACATCCACCCTCCATTCCTTTCTTCTCTTGTTGAGGAGGGAATCTTTTCCTAGTTTTAACACCAATCGCTCCATCTATGTTCTTGAGCTCATCGTTTTTTCCTTTCTCAAGAATTTCATCCCATCAGTCCCTCACAGTGTCCAGTAATTTCAGTTTTTAACGTTTACTTCCTGTTTGGCTTTTTCCCATAACAGTTAAAATAAGCTTAAAACTTTCCTCTTTAAAATCAACCAAACAAACCTCTACTCCCAGAAACTCCCAACCTGTTTCTGTGGAACTTGGCAAAGCTGTCGACATTTCCTGTCTCTGTTTCATACACTCTTCAATCTGTCACCTACTGATTTTCACCTGACCAAAGGTAGACTTCTGTCTCAGCAAATCCAAGGAATTTGCTTCACTTGACCTCTTGACAGGATTTGACACTGCTAGTCCCCATCTCCTTTGTGAGGCCAATTTTCTTGATTTTCCTCCTACTTCTCTGGCAGCTCCTTGATATCCAGATGCTCAGTCACAAGTCTCCACTATGTTTCCATAGTGTTGGGGGAAGGAAATGGGGGGTGGGAGATGTTGTAATATTTATCACATTGTGTTCATTTGCAAGCTGCCAGAATTCGATATACCAGAACTGGAATGGGTTTTTAAAAAGGGAATATTATAAGTTACAAATTTACAGTGAATCTGTGAAAATTTCCAAACTAAGACATCCAGGGAAAGATACCATAATTCAAAAAAGACTGATGCATCTGGAACAGCTCTATCAGCTTGGAAGTCATATGACTCGCATCTGTTGGTCCCTTGCGCTTGGGCTCTATGCTTTCAACCTGTGTTCCTGTGGGGATTTCCCACCTTGCTTCTCTGGGGCTGGCTTTCTTCTCTTGGCTTATCTCGGCTCTCTCCGGGTTCTGGATTGCATAACATCTCATGATGCTGTCTGCTGGGCTTCAGGCATTTCTAAACGTCCATGTCCCTGTTCTCTGAAGCAACTGTTTTCCAAGTGTCTACCTGTGTTCTCTCTTTTGACTCTGAGGCTTCTGTCATTTCTGTCAACTCTTTATGTGTTAGTTAGATTCAGTTGTCAACTTGGCCAGGTGAGCATACCTAGTCTTGTTGCTGCGGACATAAGCCAATGGTACGTGAACCTCATCTGTTGCTGATTGCATCTGCAGTAGGCTAGGAGGTGTGTCTGCTGCAATGAGTGATGTTTGACTTAATTAGCTGGTGCTTAAATGAGAGACTGCAAGGTAGCACTGCTAAGCAGCTCAGCATTCCTCATCTCAGCACTAGCAGCTCAGCCCAGGCCTTTGGAGACGTAGAAAGAAGTCAACCCGGGGAAAGTTGTTGGAACCCAGGGGCCTGGAGAGAAGACCAGCAGAGACCATCTTGTGCCTTCCATGTAAAAAAGAACCTCAGTGGAAAGTTAGCTGCCTTTCCTCTGAAGAACCAACAAAATAAATCCCCTTTTATTAAAAGCCAATCTGTCTCTAGTGTGTTGCATTCTGGCAGCTAGCAAACTAGAACACTTTATATCTGAGGTTTCTCCAAAATGTTTCCTCTTATAAAGACTCTAGTAATATAATCAACGCCCATTTAGAATGGGTGGAGTCACATCTCCATCTGATCAAAAGGCTACACCTACAAATGTGCACACTCCATCCATGTGGAAATAATCTAATCAAAAGTTTCCACCCTGCAATATTAAACCAGGAATAGAAGAAATGGCTGCCTCCACAAGATTGAATCAGGTTAAAACATGGCTTTTCTGGGGTACATGATATTTTCAAACTGGCATAAACAGTATATTTTAATTATTTGTGAGCTTGTTGAGGGCAATAACCCAATCTTACTCAGTTTAGTATGTTCAGCTCCTAGTGAGCATTTGCGATAGCAGATAATCAAATTGCTGAATAAATAAATGAATGGAAAATTGAAGTCAACACTTGAGGCTATATTTCATTCGGCAGTTGAAGGTGCAACTGCAGCTCTGTTGATACCAGAGCCAAGCTCCATCCAGGCTCAGAGTTTCACTTCGAGAAAGAATTCAAGGATGAGAAAGGAGGTAGCAATAAGCAGTAAAGTTTATTAAGAGGTTAGTACACAAAGGGTATGAATTCTGTGTGGAATAAAAAGGGGTAAGGATCCTGTGCGGAAGAAAAGGAAATGTTTTCAGGTAGAGTATATTGGTGAAGGCATGTCTGTACAATTAAGCTGGATTGTATGATGTGTGAATAAAACTGTTTAGAAATGAAAAGAGATAAACAAGTGCTAGAGAGAATGCAAAAAGAGAGATGTACCTATTCACTGTCACTGGAAAATGAGAGGTCTAGCCCCTCGAAGGACAGTGTGGTGGTTCCACAGGAGGCTAGGGGTGGGTTTACCATATGATTCTGAAACCCAATTGGTCAGTATGTACCTGGAAGAACTGAGTGTGGAGACCTGAATGGACTTTCCATGCTGGTGTTTATGGCTGCAGTGTTCCTAATCCTCAATGAATGGAGGTGGCCTAAGGGTAAACGATTGAGAAATGGAAAGGTGAACTATGGTGCATACATATAATAGACTACTGAGTGGCAGCAAGAAGGAATGAAGTTGTGAGGCATGTAACTAGGTGAATGAACCTTAAGAGCTGTATGTTGAATGAAATGTCAGGAACAAAAAGACAAATATTATCATGCTGCAATCATATGGATTAAGCATAATATAAAAATTTGGTGAACTAAAGTCAAGAGCATGGGCTATCAGGTTGGGGCCCTATTGTTCAGGGTCCTAGATTGTAAGCTTTTACAGCAGCCACATATATTCAGGAAATGTAATTGTTAATTCTAAATTCTGAGATACTGAGCCATTTGTATATAACATCATCTTTTCCAGAAACTTCGGGTATTTGTGTGACACCTGAGATCCAGAGTCAGAGCTCTGAAGCTATGAACGTGAGCAGTCTCATACAGGAACCATTTAAAAAGTTGAAAGAGGGACCAGACTTCAACTACAGATATGAATGAAGCAAATATGTATAGGACTAAGATATACTAGAAGGCTGAGTAAAGGATGATATCATCCATATTTTAAAACCTCAACTTCTGGATGAGACTAAAGGGTGAGATATTTATTTCATGCAAAATTTATATTTTGGGTAGTACATTTCCTAATTTAACTTTATGATCAGTTTATTTGAACACCATAAGAACGTGAAATCTTGAATAGGGAATGAGATTTTGTTGGTTTGTCCAGGTTAGTGTGATGCCCCAATAAATCCCAGAGTGATTTGGGTGGTGAATAAAGAAGTATTTGTAAAGTCCCCTTGGGGGAATGGGGAGAAAGGAGGAAATATTCAACTTCCCCATTTGGAGTATTTCTAACACTCTCACAAGCAGTAGGGACAACCAAATCCATAGGCCGGGCCCTTGATTTTGGAATTTGCCCCTATGAAACTTAATCCTGCAAAGGATAAAATAAGCCTACTTAAAATTAGGCTTAAGAGTCACCCCTCGAGAAACTGTTTTGTTGCTCAGATGTGATTTCTCTTTCTAAGCCAACTCAGCATGTGAACTCACTGCCTTCCCTCCTATGTGGAACATGACCCCAGGGGTGTAAATCTCCCTAGCAACATGGGACAGAAAACCTGGGTTAAGTCAGGACCCAGCATCAAGCGATTAAGAAAGCCTTCTTGACCAAAAGGGGGAAGAGAGAAGTGAGAAAAAATAAAGTTTCAGTGGCTGAGAGATTTCAGAGTCAAGAGGTTATCCTTGAGGTTATTCTTATACATTATATAGATATCCCTTTTTAGTGTATGGTGTATTGGAGTGGCTATAGGGAAGTACCTGAAACTGTTGAGCTGTATTCCAGTAGCCAAGAGTCTTGAAGATGATTGACTAACGATATGATGCATACAATGGGACTGTGTGATTGTAAGAACCTTGTGCCTGATGCTCCTTACATCCAAAGAATGGACAGATGAGTAAAAAATAAGGATATAAATAAATAAATAAATAATAGGGGGGACAAAGGGTAAAATTAATTGGGTTGATTGAAACACTAGTGGTTAATGAGTGGGGGGTAAAGAGTATGGTATGTATGAGTTTTTTCTTTTTTCTTTTTATTTTTTTCTGGAGTGATGCAAATGTTTAAAAAAAATGATCGTGGAAATGAATACACAACTATGTGATGATAATGCAAGCATTGATTGTACACCATGCATAGAAAGTATGTATGTGAAGATTTTTCTCAATTAAAAAAATTAAAAAAAAATGGTTAGTACACACGGGGGAAATTAGTACAGACATGCGCAAGTGTGGATTTAGCATGTTTTATAGGGAGGTTTTGCTGGTAGTGATTTTCCACTTCAACCTTTGAACACCAGTGTCTTCTTTGTTTCAGGAGGAGCTAACTATCGGTACTTGCAGACTCCTGTCACATATTAAAAGTTTGTTTCGCACACATAATTTAATCTTTATGAACCCAGTCTTTCTGTTATTAATTAAGAGTCCCTTTCAGGACCATGATTTTACAAGCTTTATGGTTTGGGGAGGTTTCAGGGCTTTAGGGGAAATTCTTTTTCTAGGGAGTTTGCAGTTGTCCATTAACTCCTCTGGAGCTGGAGAGGAGCCAGAGACCACAGCCTCGATCCTGCCTCAAAATCAGTGAGATCTAATTGTAACCCATTCCAAACTCTGAAATCTGTTCCATAACTACTTGTGACAATGTACTTTGAAATTTATTGCTTTTTTCTGTAGATTTCACACACACAAAAAAGGTTTTTTAACTGTAAAAAAAAATCAGTGAGCTCTCTTAAATCATTCTTTCATGCCACTGATCCCACATACAATCGAGGATGTTTTTGTTACCTGTACCCTCTCCTGAATTTCACTTTTAACTAATCGTGGCTTTCAGCGTGAGATCCCTGGACACCCAATTTGCTCCTTATAATTACTTCTCCGGCTTTCTTATTTCTTCTTTCCCCCTGTTTCTCAGAGGATTTTTATTCTTCGTTTAAAATGCTGCCCTAAGTATTTTTAAAGTAATATTTAATAAAATGAAATAAATTAAACAAATACATAAATGAAATAAGTGCATAAATGAAATAAGTTAAACAAATACATAAAATACATTGGGAACTTCTGGGTAAAGATAATGGATTGAACACACGTCTTTTGCTTCCCTCCCAAAACAAGTAAAAGGAATCTTAAAAGTCAAAAAGTCATAAGGTGAAGCTGCATGTGAGAATGATAGAGGGAGGAGGGCTGGGGACATAAATGAAATCAGAAAGAAAGATAGATGGTAAAGATCGAGATGGTATAATCTAGGAATGCCTAGAGTGTATAACAATAGTGAAATGTACAATGTACAAATTTTAAAAATGTTTTTGCATGAGGAAGAATAAAGGAATTTCATTATTGCAGGGTGCTGAAAATAGATGGTAATTAATATTTTAAAATGTCACCTTATGTGTGAGACTAAAGCAAAAAATGTTTGTTACAAAATTTATATTTTGACTAGAGCATTTCCTAATATAACTTATGTAGATAGTTTGATTGAACGTCATAAGTACTTGGAATCTCAGGTAGGACATAAGATTTTGTTGGTTTGTCCAGAGTGATGCCCCGATGAATCCCAGAGTGATTTGATCAGTGACTGGAAAAGTATTTGCAAGCCCCCTTCGGGGAATGGTGAGAGCGGGGAGAAATTCAACCTCCCCAAGTCGAATTCTTGATATTTTCACAAGCAGTGTGGACAACCAAAGCTATAGGCTGAGCCCCCAGACTTGGGGTTTGTTCATATGAAACTTAACCCCACAAAGGATAGGTCAAGTCTACTTAAAATTTAGGCCTAAGAGTCAACCCCAAGAGAGTCTCTTTTGTTGCTCAGATGTGGCCTCTCTCTCCAGCCAACATGATGAGCAGTCTCACCACCCTCCCCCTCTCTGCATGGGACATGACTCCCAGGGGTGTGGACCTTTCTGACAATGTGGGACAGAGATCCTAGAATGAGCTCAGACTCAGCATCAAGGGACTGAGAAAAACCTTAGAATGAGCTGAGAATTAACATCAAGGGATTGAGAGAAACTTCTCGACCAAAAGGGGAAGAGTGAAATGAGACTATCAATGGCTGAGAGATTCCAAACAGAGTCGAGAGGTTATCCTGGAGGTTATTCTTATGCATTAAGTAGATATCACCTTGTTGTTCAAGATGTAGTGGAGAGGCTGGAAGGAAATGCCTGAAAATGTAGAGCTGTGTTCCAGTAGCCATGTTTCTTGATGATGACTGAACAATGATATATCTTTCACAATGTGACTCTGTGATTGTGAAAACCTTGTGTCTGATGCTCCTTTTATCTACCATAACAACAAAAGAGTAGAACATATGGAATAAAAATAAACAATAGGGGGAACAAACGTTAAAATAAATTTAGTTTGAAATGCTAGTGGTAAATGAAAGCGAGGGGTAAGGGGTATAGTATGTATAACTTTTTTTTCTCTATTATCGTTTTATTTCTTTTTCTGTTGTCTTTTTATTTCTTTTTCTAAATCGATGCAAATTTCTACGAAATGATGAATATGCAACTATGTGATGATATTAAGAATTACTGATTATATATGTAGAATGGAATGATATCTTATTATTTTGTTTGTTGTTAATTTTTAAAATAAATAAATAAATAAATAAAAAAGTCATAAGGATAAGGAAAATGGGAGAGAGAGCAGCAACAAAAATTTGAAATCTGGAATGCAAGTAAAAAGCAGTAAAGAGCAGACCTGAGTGCCGAGCAGGCAGTGTAGTAAACAACCCAGTTTACACTGCAGAATAATCCCACACTTGCCCAACATCTCAAGAATCTGCGATTATATAGATCTCTGCAAATGAGGGAAGGAGGATCTAGCATAAAAAGGATTGGTTGAAAGTCTGTTTAAGAAATATCAAGGTCCATATGGCACAACAATCACCTCTTATCTACCTGAAGGGATAAAACACAGAATAAAACAGGGTATCAGGCAGAACTGAAGGAGGAATACCATACAGAAAACAAGTAGATTAAACAAACATATGCATATATACCAGGTGCTGAGACCCCCATTCCTCACTCAGCTTTTTCTGAGATCAGACAAGATCAGATGCATTCAGGGCGGTATGGCCTTAGACCTCACTCAGCTTTTAAATGCTGGCAACCAAGCCTTTTTTTTTTTTTTTAAGCAAATAGCGAGTGGCTTCTCTGAGGATGCTGACTAGCCTAAGAGGAGAGTGCTAAGGATCCTAAGAGGAGAGCACTAAGGATCTTCAGTGAAACTGGCCCAATCCAACTCTATCATCATATGGCAAAGTACATAGTGGTCAAATTCACATATACACTTGGAACTTCAAGTTAATTTATTAGTTTCACATTCCTAAATTTAAAAAAGTGAGCAAGGATTATCAGATACCAGAGAAACACGTGTAATGTGAAAGACATAATCCCAAATAAACAAACACACAATGGTAAATGGAAGGACACATGGAGAAAAAAACTAAAACTGACGCAAACCAAATCTACTGGTATATCCTGATAAAATTTGATATAACAAATGTAACACAAAACCATAGAAAAGTAACATTCAGAGAACAACAACAACAACAAAATAGCTGTGGAAATTAAAAATTTGATAGCAAAAATAAAAAACTCAATTAAAAAACTGGAAGATGATATTGAAGAAATCTTTCAGAAATTAGAACAAAAAGATAGAAGGATGGATAGAAAACATGAGAACATCAGAGCACCAGTCTAGAAGTTCCAGAAAGAGAGAACAAAGTAGAAGGCAGGTGCGGTAGATCAAATCTGATTGAACCCCTGAAAATCATGTTCTTCAGGCTAATCCATTCCAGTGGGTGTGGACCCATTGTAAGTAGGATCTTGGGCAGGTAGGATCTTAATTTAAGATGTGACCCACCTGAGCTTCCAGAGAAGATGGCGGCTTAGTAAGACGCGCGGGTCATAGTTCCTCCTCCAGAACAGCTACTAGGGAAGTAGAAACGATACAGAACAGCTCCCAGAACCACGACAGAGATCAAGAAGACAGCGTACCCCATTCTGGAATGGCTGACTGGCTGGGAGAACCCGCTCCGGTGAGATCGCCGACGGGCGCGGGCTTCCCCAGGCCGGGGCGGAAGGCGGCCAGAGTCCCTCCCTCCCTCCTTCCCGGGCCGGCTGGGAGAATTGGACAGGTTGTCCCCTCAAGCCGCGGCAGCTGGCGCTCCCCCCATGTGCGGCCCCCCTGACCAGCTGGGAGAATTGGATCAGAGATTCCCAGGCCGCGGAGAACGGTGACCGGGGTCCCTTCCAAACACGTGGCTTCCCGGTCCAGCTGGGAATGGTGCACTCCCCCGGGCCACGGCAACTGGCGCCCTCCCGCCACACTTGGTGCCCCGGGCCAGCTAGGAGATTCAGACGGGCGCCTTCCCGGGCTGCGGCGGCCGGCGACCCTCCCCGTGTTCGGATCCCCAGGCGGGCTGGGAGATTCGGATTGGCACTCTTCCAAGCTGCTTCGGCTGGCGAACCTCCCCCATGGCGAGAGTTTTCCAAAGTTAAAGGACCCACAGCACCTTTTACTGGTGGGACCCGCAGGCAAACGAGTGCCACGAGCGCCAACTACTGGGCAGGATAAGAAAAACAGAACCCAGAGATTTCACAGAAAAATCTTTCAACCTGTTCGGTCCAACACCCAGGGAAATCTGACTAAATGCCCAGATGCCAGCAGAAGATAATGGATCACGCTCAGAAAATTGAAGATATGGCCCAGTCAAAGGAACAAACCAATAGTTCAAATGAGATACAGGAGCTGAGACAACTAATGCTGAATATACGAACAGAAATGGAAAACCTCTTCAAAAACAAAATTGATAAATTGAGGGAGGACATGAAGAAGACATGGGCTGAAAAAAAAGAAGAAATAGAAAAACTGAAAAAACAAATCACAGAACTTATGGGAGTGAAGGACAAAGTAGAAAAGATGGAAAAAACAATGGATACCTACAATGGTAGATTTAAAGAGACAGAAGCTAGAATTAGTGAATTGGAGGATGGAACATCTGAATTCCAAAAAGAAACAGAAACTATCGGGAAAAGAATGGAAAAATTTGAACAGGGTATCAGGGAACTCAAGGACAATATGAACCGCACAAATATATGTGTTGTGGGTGTCCCAGAAGGAGAAGAGAAGGGAAAAGGAGGAGAAAAACTAATGGAAGAAATTATCACTGAAAATTTCCCAACTCTTATGAAAGACCTAAAATTATAGATCCAAGAAGTGCAGCACACCCCAAAGAGATTAGACCCAAATAGGCGTTCTCCAAGACACTTACTAGTTAGAATGTCAGAGGTCAAAGAGAAAGAGAGGATCTTGAAAGCAGCAAGAGAAAAACAATCCATCACATACAAGGGAAACCCAATAAGACTATGTGTAGATTTCTCAGCAGAAACCATGGAAGCTAGAAGACAGTGGGATGATATATTTAAATTACTAAAAGAGAAAAACTGCCAACCAAGACTCCTATATCCAGCAAAATTGTCCTTCAAAAATGAGGGAGAAATTAAAACATTCTCAGACAAAAAGTCACTGAGAGAATTTGTGACCAAGAGACCAGCTCTGCAGGAAATACTAAAGGGAGCACTAGAGTCAGATATGAAAAGAGAGAAGAGAGAGGTATGGAGAAGAGTGTAGAAAGAACGAAAAGCAGATATGATGTACATAATATAAAAGGCAAAATGGTAGAGGAAAATATTATCCAAACAGTAATAACACTAAATGTTAATGGACTGAATTCCCCAATCAAAAGACATAGATTGGCAGAATGGATTAAAAAACAGGATCCTTCTATATGCTGTCTACAGGAAACACATCTTAGACACAAAGATAAACATAGGTTGAAAGTGAAAGGTTGGGAAAAGATATTTCATGCAAATAACAACCAGAAAAGAGCAGGAGTGGCTATACTAATATCCAACAAATTAGACTTCAAATGTAAAACAGTTAAAAGAGACAAAGAAGGACACTATCCACTAATAAAAGGAACAATTAAACAAGAAGACATAACAATCATAAATATGTATGCACCGAACTGGAATGCCCCTAAATATGTGAGGAATACACTGCAAACACTGAAAAGGGAAATAGACTCATATACCATAAGAGTTGGAGACTTCAACTCACCACTCTCATCAATGGACAGAACATCTAGACAGAGGATCAATAAAGAAATAGAGAATCTGAATATTACTATAAAGGAGCTAGACTTAACAGACATTTATAGGACATTAAATCCCACAACAGCAGGATACACCTTTTTCTCAAGGGCTCATGGATCATTCTCAAAGATAGACCATATACTGGGTCACAAAGCAAGTCTTAACAAATTTAAAAAGATTGAAATCATATACAACACTTTCTCGGATCATAAAGGAATGAAGTTGGAAATCAATAATAGGCAGAGTGCCAGAAAATTCACAAATACGTGGAGGCTCAACAACACACTCTTAAACAACGAGTGGGTCAAAGAAGAAATTGCAGGAGAAATTAGTAAATACCTCGAGGCGAATGAAAATGAAAACACAACATATCAAAACTTATGGGATGCAGCAAAGGCAGTGCTAAGAGGGAAATTTATTGCCCTAAATGCCTATATCAGAAAAGAAGAAAAGGCAAAGATTCAGGAATTAACTCTACACTTGGAAGAACTGGAGAAAGAACAGCAAACTAATAAAGCAAGCAAAAGCAAGCAAAAGGAAAGAAATAACAAAGATTAGAGCAGAAATAAATGAAATTGAAAACATGAAAACAATAAAGAAAATCAATAAGACCAGAAGTTGGTTCTATGAGAAAATCAACAGGATTGATGGGCCCTTAGCAAGATTGACAAAAAGAAGAAGAGAGAGGATGCAAATAAATAAGATCAGAAATGGAAGAGGAGACATAACTACTGACCTCACAGAAATAAAGGAGGTAATAACAGGATACTATGAACAACTTTACGCTAATAAATACAGCAATTTAGATGAAATGGACGGGTTCCTGGAAAGACATGAACAACCAACTTTGACTCAAGAAGAAATAGATGACCTCAACAAACCAATCACAAGTAAAGAAATTGAATTAGTCATTCAAAAGCTTCCTAAAATAAAAAGTCCAGGACCAGATGGCTTCACGTGTGAATTCTATCAAACATTCCAGAAAGAATTAGTACCAACTCTCCTCAAACTCTTCAAAAAAATCGAAGTGGAGGGAAAACTACCTAATTCATTCTATGAAGCCAACATCACCCTCATACCAAAACCAGGCAAAGATATTACAAAAAAAGAAAACTATAGACCAATCTCTCTAATGAATATAGATGCAAAAACCCCCATAAAATTCTAGCAAATCATATCCAACAACACATTAAAAGAATTATACATCATGACCAAGTAGGATTCATCCCAGGTATGCAAGGATGGTTCAACATGAGAAAATCAATTAATGTAATACACCATATCAACAAATCAAAGCAGAAAAATCACATGATCATCTCAATTGATGCAGAGAAGGCATTTGACAAGATTCAACATCCTTTCCTGTTGAAAACACTTCAAAAGATAGGAATACAAGGGAACTTCCTTAAAATGATAGAGGGAATATATGAAAAACCCACAGCTAATATCATCCTCAATGGGGAAAAATTGAAAACTTTCCCCCTAAGATCAGGAATAAGACAAGGATGTCCACTATCACCACTATTATTCAACATTGTGTTGGAGGTTCTAGCCAGAGCAATTAGACAAGAAAAAGAAATACAAGGCATCAAAATTGGAAAGGAAGAAGTAAAACTATCACTGTTTGCAGACGATATGATACTATACGTCGAAAACCCGGAAAAATCGACAACGAAACTACTAGAACTAATAAATGAGTACAGCAAAGTGGCAGGTTACAAGATCAACATTCAAAAATCTGTAGCATTTCTATACACTAGTAATGAACCAGCTGAGGGGGAAACAAAGAAATGAATCCCATTTACAATTGCAACTAAAAGAATAAAATACCTAGGAATAAATTTAACTAAAGAGACAAAAAACCTATATAAAGAAAACTACAAAAAACTGCTAAAAGAAATCACAGAAGATCTAAATAGATGGAAGGGCATACCGTGTTCATGGATTGGAAGACTAAATATAGTTAAGATGTCAACCCTACCTAAATTGATTTACAGATTCAATGCAATACCAATCAAAATCCCAACAACTTATTTCTCAGAAATAGAAAAACCAATAAGCAAATTTATCTGGAAGGGCAGGGTGTCCCGAATTGCTAAAAACATCTTGAGGAAAAAAAACGAAGCTGGAGGTCTCGCGCTGCCTGACTTTAAGGCATATTATGAAGCCACAGTGGTCAAAACAGCATGGTATTGGCATAAAGATAGATATATCGACCAATGGAATCGAATAGAGTGCTCAGATATAGACCCTCTCATCTATGGACATTTGATCTTTGATAAGGCAGTCAAGCCAACTCACCTGGGACAGAACAGTCTCTTCAATAAATGGTGCCTAGAGAACTGGATATCCATATGCAAAAGAATGAAAGAAGATCCGTATCTCACCCCTATACAAAAGTTAACTCAAAATGGATCAAAAATCTAAACATTAGGTCTAAGACCATAAAACAGTTAGAGGAAAATGTAGGGAGATATTATGAAACTTACAATTGGAGGCGTTTTTATGGACCTTAAACCTAAAGCAAGAGCACTGAAGAAGGAAATAAATAAATGGGAGCTCCTCAAAATTAAACACTTTTGTGCATCAAAGAACTTCATCAAGAAAGCAGAAAGACAGCCTACACAATGGGAGACAATATTTGGAAATGACATATCAGATAAAGGTCTAGTATCCAGAATTTATAAAGAGATTGTTCAACTCAACTACAAAAAGACAGCCAACCCAATTACAAAATGGGAAAAAGACTTGAACAGACACCTCTCAGAAGAGGAAATACAAATGGCCAAAAGGCACATGAAGAGATGCTCAATGTCCCTGGCCATTAGAGAAATGCAAATCAAAACCACAATGAGATATCATCTCACACCCACCAGAATGGCCATTATCAACAAAACAGAAAATGACAAGTGCTGGAGAGAATGCGGAGAAAGAGGCACACTTATCCACTGTTGGTGGGAATGTCAAATGGTGCAACCACTGTGGAAGGCAGTTTGGTGGTTCCTCAAAAAGCTGAATATAGAATTGCCATACGACCCAGCAATACCATTGCTAGGTATCTACTCAAAGGACTTAAGGGCAAAGACACAAACGGACATTTGCACACCAATGTTTATAGCAGCATTATTTACAATTGCAAAGAGATGGACACAGCCAAAATGTCCATCAACAGACGAGTGGCTAAACAAACTGTGGTATATAAATACGATGGAATATTATGCAGCTATAAGACAGAATAAACTTATGAAGCATGTAATAACATGGATGGACCTAGAGAACATTATGCTGAGTGAGTCTAGCCAAAAACTAAAGGACAAATACTCTATGGTCCCACTGATGTGAACTGAAATTCGAGAATAAACTTGGAATATGTCATTGGTAACAGAGTCCAGCAGGAGTTAGAAACAGGGTAAGATAATGGGTAATTGGAGCTGAAGGGATACAGACTGTGCAACAGGACTAGATACAAAAACTCAAAAATGGACAGCACAATAATACCTAATTGTAAAGTAATCATGTTAAAACACTGAATGAAACTGCATCTGAGCTATAGGGTTTTTTTTTGTCTCTCTGTTTATTTGTTTGTCTTTTTTTTTACTATTATTATTATTTTTATTTTTTCTCTATATTAACATTCTATATCTTTTTCTGTTGTTTTGCTAGTTCTTTTCCTAAATCGATGCAAATGTACTAAGAAATGATGATCATGCATCTATGTGATGATGTTAAGAATTACTGATTGCATATGTAGAATGGAATGATTTCTAAATGTTGTGTTAATTTCTTTTTTTTCTTTAATTAATTAAAAAAAAAAAAAAAGATGTGACCCACCTCATTCAGGGTGGGTATCAACCCACCTACTGGAGACCTTTATAAGAGAAGGAAACACAGAAGATAGAGAAAAAAAATATGGAAACTGAGAAAGAACCCAGCAGACAGAGCAGCCAGAAGCTGAAAACAACGAAATCTGGGAGAGAAGGGAAAGACCAGCAGATGCTGCCATGTGCCTTGCCAGGCGACAGACGAGTCCCAGATCACCAGTAGCTAGTCTCTGGGGAGGAAGCATTCCTGTGGGTGCCTTAATTTGGACATTTTCACAACCTCAGAACTGTACGTTTGTAAGTTAAAAAATCTCCATTTTAAAAAACAACCCAATTTATGGTATCTGAATTTTAGCAGCTGTAGCAAACTAAAACTTCAGGTAATCATCAAAAAATGATTCACGAAAGTTTTCCAGAACTGAGGGATATGTTTCTTTCCAAACGGAAAGATCCTACCAAAGTCCCCAGAACAAAGAATAAAACAGACTTATGAAAAGGCACACCACTGTGAACTTTGAGAACTGTAGGGATAAAGACAAGATCCCTCAAACTTTCAAGTTGTAAAGATTCAGGAAGAAGAGCGACTTCAATAGCAACACTGAAATCCTAGGGGGCAATGGGGGACCGTCTTCAAAATTCTATGGGAAAATTACTTCCAACTTAGTGTTCTATTCCCAGACAACTATCAACCAGGTGAATAAAGGCTATTTCAGATATTCAAATCCCAAATAAAAAGTACACTCATGTCCCCCTTTTCTCAGGGAAATCCTGGAGATGTGATCCATGAAAATGAGTCACTAAACCAAGAAAGAAGAAATCATGAAATATAGGAAACCCTATAAATAACAAACTTGGAGAGAGAAGAGAACCCCACCATGATGCTGAAATAAAGAGCATAGGATGAGAGTTATGTATTAGCTTTAGACAGAAACAAGTTCAGATTAGAGTCAGTCAGAAATATTTGGGAGATACTGCTTCAGAAGGATGAAACTGATAAAATTCCAGCTGTGCGTGAAGTCTTGAGAAGAGATTTAAGTACCAGACTATGAATTTGAGAGTTGAATTAATGACAGCTACTCAGAAAACTAAGCAAATTTTAAAATCATGCAGTTATTAATTCTAGGAAAAAAGAAAATTATGTGTAAGAAAATAAAGTAACTATTTTAAGACAGTGAGTATTGATCTAATTAAAAATAATATAATTACCTAGGAAGGATGCACTTAGGGGAAAGATGCATGTCTGGTGGGGATGGAGAAGATAGACCTGAATCTTTAATTGCCATGGTGGCTAGGCAGCATCCTAAAATGAAAACATCAAGAACAAGCAATTCAAGGCAGACAAAGACCCTTGACAGGTGTACCCAGGTCTGTCTCAACTCCTGAACACCCCTTTCCAGGGCATGCTCCTCTCTGAAGTCTCTCCCCGTACCTGCATGGTGACACTTCAGCCCCGACCCTCAGAGGGCATTTTGGCCCGGGTGGGCCAGCATAGGGGTGTGGGCAGGAGAAAAAACCCAGCTATGCCCTGTCCAACATCCCCTGGGGCCACTGGGATCCAAGGCTTTTGAGGGCAGAGTGAGTGCCATGCCCCCTCCCCCCCCTTCAGATGTCCTGGAGTTTGGCAGTGGAAAATCATCATCATGGGAAGAGGCACTGGGGCAGGACCGAGTCCTGGAATGAGGGCAGGGGAGGCCCCCTATCTCCACCCCCTCACCCCCACTCCATCTCACTAGATGTTTCTTCTCTCTTCTTTTGACTGCAGACATGTCCTTATCATCCCTCCTTTAAGTAAATCCCTCCCGAGTGCTTGAGGAACCTCCTTGGTTTCCACACACCTTCTGAGGGTGGGCCACCAGGTCGCATCCAGGGCCCTCCACTGGCCCATCCCAGCCCTCTGGGGCACCCCAGAATGAACCTGCCCCTCCTGTTAACTGCTGGGAAATCCAGCTGAGGAGCAGGGACCAAGTCGCCCCTCCTCTCCTGCCTCGGGCACCCCCCACCCACTCCAGCCCCACCAGCCAGCGTGTTCTCCTCTTGTTTCCTCTTCTTGTATTTGGAAATAATGTGTTGTAACAAATAAGTTGGATGTTTAAAGAAAAAAAAAGAAGGTGCAAAATAAGCCTAATATTTAAAGATATGTATATATAATATTTAGGTATATATGTATATATTTAAATAGCATACATTATATATTAAATATTATATATATTTATTTAAGCTAAAAGACTAGAGAGTGGTTGCATCCAGATAGGGAGAAATGGGAGAGGAACATTTTTTGTTGCAAACCTGGTAGCACTAATTGACTCTGTAAACACTGAGAATATATAACTTTGTTAAAATAGAAACAAGAAACAATTTAAAATATAATTTGTATAATTGATATGTACTTATAAGAGGAAGTTCTGAAAAATATTATTTCTATTAATGACTATAGCCACTAGAGCTTATAATTTTTTTGTAATTAACTTTAGTATGTAAAATTAATGCCATAAACAGAAGTGCAAGAAGCATTCTCAGGTCTTAATTATAGTTAGTGCCACATGAAGAGGTCAGTTATCACGTGGAATATTACTCTCCATTTTAAATAATATGCTGGGGCAAAAGTTAAGTATCATAGAAATTGAGTTTCCTTTGAAATTGGTCATTGATACTGTTTTGTTGTTGAAAAGGTAGGATTTGGTTCAGGAGTTTTATTGTATTAACAAGAACAGGTTTAGTTTTTAAAAAATGATACTTATCAAAAGCACTAAGCAAAATCAATAAACACTGCTTTCCCTATTCAGCCAACTTCCACCCAGTTTGGCTAGGTCTGGCTGTTTCCTCAATCAGCCTGAGCTCTTGGACCACCAGGGCTCTTCTTTGATATGATCCATCTGTGTTTTCAGCTGTCAACCTTCAAGGCTCTATCCCCTAGCTTGAGCCATACTTCATACCCCTTAGTGAATACTGCCCCAGCTTTCTGGGTTTCTTCTTGTGCAGATGGCCCCAGGATTTCAGCTATATTGGGCCCTTGGCTGCCACCTGCTTCCCTGCCCCCCACCATGGCTGCTTTATGCCACTATATTCACAGACTTGAGGTCTGACCATTGCAACCACAGAAGTTGTCCTTGTGGGATGATGTGGCCTTGAAGAGTAAAAAAGTCTTGGAATGCTCAACATGGGGGAATATACTAATTAATTAGCAAGAGATTCATGCAATTGACCAATATTTATTGAGTGTATATTATGGTCAAAGCACTGTCCCAGGTGTTTGGGATATGGGCATGGCCAAAGCTCTTAATTTTCTGCCTTCCTTCTCATCAGGACAGTGGCCCAGCATGGATTATCATGGCCGTGAAACAGTCAGGAGGTATGGATGGGGGAAGGAAGAGATAGTCCCTTGGGGAGTATCAGAGCCTGAGTGGAATAAAGAAGGCATTACTTCCATGGTGTGGATGTGTAAGAAGATTGGTAAAATACAGGCAAATGGATCAAATGTATTAAAGATAAATTATAAGAATATTAAGAGCAGTTTCCCACTATCAGAAAAGGGAGTTACCAATATGGAAAGGCGGAAAACCGAAATGACACTGTGGTGTGTTTTGGAATTGGAGGTATTGGTGTGAATTTGTGATTTTCAATATAAATTGATATAGAGGGTGATGTGATGGTGGCTCAGTGGCAGAATTCTCGCCTGCTGTGTCAGAGACCCAGTGCCTGCCCATGTTAAAAAAAAATTGATATAGAAACAAATGTAGTGTAAATACATATATCCTGTAACTCTGTCCACTGATAGGACCTGAGAACAATGACACCTTAATGGCTTTATCTTGTTTTAAATACCATTATCGACTAAGGGGAACAAGGACTCCTGGGGAAAATGACTGATTTTAGAAATGGCGCACAGAAAGAACAGCAAGAAACCTTAGAATATTTTGTGCTGGAAAACAAGGAAGTGCTCAGAGAACGAGGGGGGACCTGTCAAAATGACCCAGAAACCAGCTGGAATCGGCTCCATTAGCCAAACCAATGTTTATGAAAAGCAGGGGAAAAAAGCCCTGCCCTTTTGCATGTTATATTTCAGCAAGAAGATTGAAAGAAAGCATAAATGAATAAGTAAGATATCTGGTGTATCAAATGGTTATAGGTTGAGCCATGGCCCACTCCCACATTTAGAGATTAAATAGCAGAAAATATCATCAAGGGAGACTGAAAAGGAAGGCGCAGTCAGTGAGGTGGATGTAGAGCTGGAGAAGCCAAGAAAGAGAAAATTTTCTAGAGCTCTGAAGTTGTTCCCTTTGCCAAACACTGTTGGGAAATCAAAGAAGATGAACAGATGATCACTGGATTTGGCAACAAAGGCGTCATGGGGACGTCAAAAGACCAGGGTTAGTCGAGTGAGGGGAAAAACTGGATTAGAAAGGGCAAAAAGAGAAGGGAAGATGAGGGAGTGAAATTGGCTTCTGAGACATCTCCTTCTAGAATTACTGCTGTAAAAGGGAGCAGAGAATGGAGTTGCAGCTGTAGGGTTATGAAGGATCAACAGAAGGTTCTTTGTAAGATGGGAATTTGGACAACGATAGGAATGATCCAGCAAAGAGGGAGACACTCGCAGGAAACAGCCCAATTTGGATTAGTTGGAAAGAATGGATTGAGGGACAGGTGGAGACACCACCGAGGCAGGAGCAGAGACCCTTGGTCCAGATAACATGGAGCCGGGAAGATGGGCCCAGGGGAGGTGCACTGGCTGGTTCAGTGGTGAGAAGAGAACTTGTATGAGGTTTCTTCTGTTCCATCAGGGTAAAATGGTAGATGCAACTCAGTCATCTTCTGAGAGAAGATGTTGGATTGGGGTGAGGAGTCCACTGAGGGTTCTGGGGCTTTGAAGAGAGAGGAGACAAAGTAAAATGGTAATGGTCAGTTTGGAGAGTGGGGACATCAACAAAAAAAGGGTGACTGAGATGGCCAAGCAGATTTGAGAGTCCATTTGAGATTATTTGCAGTTATAAATTAAAAGTGAGACTTGTCAGGATGCTTATGAATTTTTGCAGGCTAAAATCAAGTTGTTTGGGTACAAATGAAGATATAGGGAATACTGAGTGATACATCTTTTTTTATGAATATATATTTTTCAGAGACACTAAATGGATCTTAAACAAAGAAGGACAAGGTATGTATCACAAAGCCTTTAGTGACTGCATTTTTTTTACAACACACATAATTTCATGCCTATAGTCAATTAGCTATTATTTTAATACTTTCAAAGTTATCAGCCTCAGGGCTTAGTCATACATCTGAATCTAAATGAGTAAAATTAAGGAATAGCAAACAGCTCATCTAATCATCTTTGTATTCCCTCATGATCAGCAAGATGCATATGAGAATTCCTAAAGGGCTCTTCTAGATTGGTATATATATTGTGAGTCTTCTCTTAAGCAGTGTATAATCAAGACAGCTAGAAAAATAGTTAAACCAAAAGTCACACACTTTATGAAATCCAAATTCTTAATTTATGCTACCCCCACTTTTAGCCATTTGGAAACTCACTCTTAAAAATTTCATATTGCCCAGCAAAGAGTGTTCATCTCCACTGGTTTGGAGATGACTGATCAGATTAAGGAAACGGGTGCCTATACAGTTGGAGTTTTGCCTGAGAGCAATTTATTTTATGATGGTCTTTTGCTACATTTTTACCCAACATTGGGGGATTACTTGTATTATTCAAGATTAAGTCTAGGCTATTTCTTTGATTAGGAAGGAACTGAGTACACAAAGACACTTCTGATAACCAAGATTTCTGATAATTTTTCAATAGCATTAGTTCTATTAATAACCTGAAAAATATTGTAGGCTTAATATCCAACAGTGAACATATTAGTTAAACCCTAAGCCTCGAGAAGACAGACCATAGTTTGTTTGTCCTTCTGTATATAAGTTACCAGTTTGAGGGGAAAAAATGGTCATGTGACTCATTACTTCTCCTCTATGTGAAAAAGAAGCAATTGGAGACACAGAAGGAAAACTCTTCAGTTAAACTCCACAGCCTTGAATATACTGAGTGAGATCTTTGTTCTGACAATTTATTTCCATGCAACTCTGTGAAGAAAGGTGAAATAAACCACAAAAAGGTTAAAATATCGTTATTGTAATTGTTCTAGTTTGCTAGCTGCCGGAATGCAACACACCAGAGATGGATTGGCTTTTAATAAAAGGGGGTTTATTTTGTTGGTTCTTCAGAGGAAAGGCAGCTAACTTTCCACTGAGGTTCTTTTTTACGTGGAAGGCACAAGATGGTCTCTGCTGGCCTTCTCTCCAGGCCCCTGGGTTCCAACAACTTTCCCCGGGGTGACTTCTTTCTGCATCTCGAAAGGCCTGGGCTGAGCTGCAAGTGCCAAGATGAGGAATGCCGAGCTGCTTAGCAGTGCTACGTTGCAATCTCTCATTTAAGCACTAGCCAATTAAGTCAAACATCACTCATTGCAGCAGACACGCTTCCTAGCTGACTGCAGATGTAATTGGCAACAGATGAGGTTCACGTATCGCTGGCTTATGTCTGCAGCAACAAGACTAGGTATGCTCACCTGGCCAAGTTGACAACTGAATCTAACTAACACAGTAATATACATACTTCAAATTCATTAGAAAATTAAGTATTTTATCAATCAATAAGATTTTGGCTATAGATAGATACAGATATTGTTTCTTATTAAGTGAGGTATGAATGCAAAGGACTCCACTCATCCCCAAAGCCCTCACTGAAGCACTGAGATACTGAACATATCCGTTGAATTGTGCACTTTTACATCTGCAATTACAACGTGCACGCCACATTACTTTGTGCTACAACTAATTCCAGGATTTGACAAGGCACATTTGGAAAAGTTGAAAAGCTCCATAAATTCTCTAAAATAAATTGGTGAGGAAGAAGCGTAAGATTCTGAATCAGTTAAGGCAGATTGTTTCCTCAAGGAATGACATGATACTTTAGTATAAAACTAAAATTGCAATTTTCATTTATTAGTATCATCCTTTGGGCTTTGAAAATCTCACTGCACATATCAACACTGGGGTCAAATAGTTTTAAGAGTTGAAAACATACCATGCTGTAATGCCTTGTGTTCTGACAACCTTCATTGTACACTTCACGGCTTGTGTGATGTCATCTTGCAGCAAAGCTGAGAAAAAGGCAGTGAGGAATGAAAACAACTGTCTTAGAAATTTCATTATGTTTAGGTTTAGTCAGCTTTACTTTATTAGGCTGAGGCAAGAATACTAGGATCTTATTTTCCAAGAGCCCAAATATCTAAGAACATGGGGGGAAAATTTTCCCTCATTCCATCTCACTGGGCATGAAATAAAGCATTCTGTTCATTATTTAATGAAGTTATTGGAAGTTCTGGAATTATTGACTAATATGATGGAAGGTCATCTTTGTACTAGGTACTGTAAAAAAATAAACAAGTCGACTAGTAATTTTTTATTCCGCAATTGCACTTTGGAATTTATACTAAAAATAATAAGATGAAATGCACCCTTAGATGTAGGTACAAGTTTATTCATAGCAATTTATAAAAGGGAAAAATGGAAGAAGCCTAAGTGCTTAACAGTAGGAGTGGATCGTAAATTATGGATATTCACATAATGGAATTCTAGTCAACCCTCTAAAATGATAATACAGACAGATCTGTATTTGTTGACATGGAAGTTATTGTGAGGCACAGAAAGCAAATTGTAAAGCAGTATATATTATATAATTTCTTTTTCATAAAAGTATACATTGTTACATATTTAAATGTGTGTACTTCAAATATGCATGATGCAACTTTATATTCATATACATAATTGGCATATATTCTGGAAGTATAAGTACCAAAAATTATCAGTGGTTATAAATCTCTGGGTAGAAAGATAATGGATGATTTTTTTTATCAGTATTTTCTGATTTTTATTCAATGACTACAGATGATTATATAATACAAAGTACTTAAAAATTCAATTAATTGGATTTAAACAAAGAGAATATTCTAAGACTAATCTTCTTTATTGGGAATTTATCATTTAAAAATATAATGAATTAAGTTGGCAAAATTTATCCAGTATTGCATGCACTAAAGATTCCATATGTTATTTCTATTTTTATATGCATTCAATAAACTATTTGAGTCACACAAAATAAATCCATAAATTAATTGTTAGGTGTGATAATGATATATAGGAACTGTGTCTTTTGGAGATGCAACTAAAGAATTTAGAACCAATATGTCATAATGTCTGTAATTCACTTTAAAATCCTTAAACAAAAAAATATATATGTGCTTGTGTGTATATATATATGTAGACACACAAATGCATACTATATGAAGCAAATATAGCAAAATGTTCAAAAATACATGTTGTGCATATCACTACTTATTATACTAATGTCTCTAACTTTGTATATATTTGGAACATTTCCTAATAAAAAGTAAAAACCAACTTAAAAGGACCACGCAAACAAGCTATCCCTAAATCTCCCCAAAGTAAATGGGAAGACCCTTGCAGGCTTTTATATTTGTTTTGAATCTTTATTCTTGTTAAGATTAACCACACAGGCCCTATGCCATCATCACTCATACATTATCTTGTCTTATACCACAGGTGTCAACTGCTCCTGAGGTTTTGCCATCATTACACCAGTAGAGGCTATTGATCTGAAAAATCCCATAATGGGTGCTTCCATTTTGATTGTGGTATATAGCATGTGTGTCATAATTACTCTCCCTTTGGGCCAAACACACCCGTGAAAGGAATGTATTTTTAGTAATAAGGATGCACACCAAATCACTTATACAATATACCTAAATCAGTTTATTTAGCTAATTCTATTTTGCTAATGAGTTACTTGATAAGTTTAAAGATGCAAAATATTTTAGCACTTAATTGTTAAAAGTCCCCTAAGAGATTTCTTGTGTGATGTATATCACTCTATAACGCTATTGAAGCAGATAAAATACTTAAAAATATATATATAAATGGATGTTTGTTCTATTGCTTTTACTCTTTTTCCCATAACCGGAATAGAAAAATTAGCAGGGCTGTTGAGTGGATTTTGCAAGTTCGTAGTTGATGCTTACATTGATGAAAAAACCTTTGATTAGAAGAAATGAGGATTTTCTGAGAGAAAGGAAGTTTCTCTGAATTGCTAAGGCTAGATTTGAATAATCAGAATCTGGAAGACAAGACTTAGAGGAAAGAATATTCCATCCATCTACTCATTCATCCCAAAATAGGGATTCAGAGGAAACATTTGAATAAAGCTAAGAACTACTTGATTATGTTGACAAATATGGACTACAATATAAAATGACTTTTATTCTAAGCAACCTTGATGGTGTAGAGAAAATGAAAAAAAGTTAGCCCAGCAGAGTGAATAAGAATAATAAAACATCACTTCATATTCATCAAGGACCCTTATATAATGCAGTTACTGAGATTCCTGCTGCCCTCTGTATGAAGAGTTCAGCATAATTTTAAAATCTTTCCTGTTAAAAATCTTACAGCAGGCGAATTTTTAAAAGTATGTGTCACATGTTCTCAGAACCTGATTCCTAATTTGGGAATGGATGGAGTCAAGTATTGAGAAATTGACAGAAATATGCCAGATCCTCAAATGTATCTTTTAGTCAACCTACACAAGCTATTGAGTTGAGGCACCTTGGAAAACTGAGGGGAACCAAAAGAGTAAAACGGGGTCTAGTGTACTTACAATGGATGAAATTTTCCTTTCCATACTCTATTCCTGCATCTGTATGTCTGACTATATGGGAAAAAGTTGATGTTTTTAAAACATTTTAGGCACACAAACTCAAAGAAATAAAAAAAAAAATCCATTCACTCAAATCCCCTTTTTAATGTCCTCCTCTCTTAGTTTCCCTTCTGGTTATTATCTGAAAGTATAGAGGAGAGCAGACTTACAGTTTGCCAGACTGATTCCCTTGAAGCCATGCATTCCAAATCTTTTCATAGTTCTGGTGAATTCACATATGCTAAACTTTTTGCCATGGATCCTGGCAGAAAGGAGAAGTCCCAGAGAGCCTTCCTGTTGACTGGGAAGCCAAACCTCTAGCCTGAATAGGGCAAGATGATCCCGGTATTTAACATCTAACTTTCTTCTTTGCCCAATGGTTTGGGAGCTCCACCCTGTGAACTATATGGAAAGCAAGAACATTTTATTGGTTCACTGACATTCAAATTATTTTTTGATAATTGATAGTATGATGTCCTAAAATTAACAATAAGAAAATGATTAAATGACTTTGGTTAGATGCTGAGACTAGCTCAGCACAACGGGCTGAAGAAGACACCACGAATCTGAAAAATAGACACTCACACAGAAGAGTCTTTTAAGATGAGAGCAGGGAACTCACGTCTCAAAGGATAAGAGCCTCGACAGGGAGTTCCTCCTCCTATTTATTGAGACTTCCTCCTCCTATTTATTGAGATGCTTCAAAACAGAAAGTATCTTTCAAGGTTGTTAGTAAGTTGTTTTTCACCCAAACTGCCACATCAACATTATTCTCAGGCATGCTATACAACCTTCAAATGTATCCTTCTGCAAACAATCATGTGCTCACCAGGACAGTGTTCCACCCTGGCAGGACCTGGTATTCTGAGGTCCGCACCTTTATCTGCGTTATGGAAACATCCTGACTTTCGGGCATTTTCTTCTTTTTGTTTTTGCAGATCGAGGAAGACAGATCTGGCGATTTTTCATTGCATTATACCCTGGACTGCTTGTTGCATGCATCTGAAGACTAAGCATAAACAGAAAAGACAAAGACAAATAATTAATACTCCCCTTAAGAGACCCCCTCCCCAACCTTTTATCCAGGTCATAGGGTTCAATGATTGTAATCCATCTGTGACTCCTATCATGGTTGGGAATTTGGAAGCAGTTATAATCAGGCATGTTGAATGTTTGACATGGTGGCTTGTAATCGGGAGATGTTCAAACTTAAATTGTTCCAATGGCAAAGCAAATGACATTTTATAGGTTTTTAAGAGGTGCTACTGCTATTATAAGCATGAGGAGTTATTGATTTATAAATTCCCAAATGTTTTATAAAATATTTAAATCTGAAACAACATTTTGCATACAAAAAGGACAAAAATCTGGCAACTTCAAATTTATGAAGAATGGTCCTAATAAAGCATTACAATATTCAGAAGAGCACAGTCCATATTTTTTACACAGATTTTTCGAAGTTTGTTTTATTGACTTTCACCACTATGAAGCCATGATGAAATGTGAATCCTGCTCATGGTGCCAATTTTGTCACAGGAAAGACAATGTTATATCTGTGGCCACTTAATTTATAGTTTCGGATTCGTGGACAACACAGACTTCAGTGATATAAAAACAAGTTTTATTAGCAAAGTATTTGAAGAAAATAATTAGAAAATAGTAATTTAAAAAGCTTTTAAATATAAAACATAGTTATATCCCCAGATAAGATGGCACCAACACCTAAAGAGAAGTTCAGGAGAGTTTCAGAAGCAGTATTTCAAGTTTCATTAGTAGAAATCCACAGCAATCTTGGAGACAGCATTCAGAGTCTCTTTAGTTAAAATCCATAGCAGAGCATAAGATTCTGATGAGGGGCTCTCCCTCTCTCATAAGATTCCTCTCAAGATTTTTCTTTAAGTTTTTCCCTCTTTTTCTGTAACTGCTTGCATGCAGTTTTATGTTATCTTCACACAATAGTGGCCAAATTCCAATTAGCTTATGTGACTAGGCCCAATTTGGCCCTCTGGGAACTGGCTAGGGACCAAGAGGAGCTTCCTGGGACCTAGATCTCTTTATCAAAGTACACCTCCTTCCAGGAGGATAGCCAGTTCTCCCAGCTAGAGTGCACATTTTAACTGTTTCTTACCAAGATCACACAATAGCAACATCAGTTGCATGCAACGGCAACATCAGGGGAACAGAACAGACACCACAAATATGTATCTTTCCCTTACATTCCGCTCTTAGAATCTGATCTGCTCACGATGTAAGCCATGGTTATTTTGGGGGGTAAATTTAGTTTATACATATATTTTTATATAAATGCAGGACAAAGCATTAAGATATTTTTATACAGGCTTAAAGGAATTTAGGTATTTACATGATTTGAACATCATTTAGCCAGTACAACAAAAGTATACATTAAGAACAAATCCACTTACAGCAATATTACTTTAGATTAATAGATTGAGCCACCTGGTTTGGGGCAATAAAAGAAACATTTTCCAGCCAGTATAACATTTATAAAAGAGAAAAGAAACATTACCCAGATTTGCCTAGTTTGGAGCACCCAGTACAATATGTTAGGAGACAGACAAACACATTACCCAGCCGGTACAGTATTTTTATATTAGCTACCCTGGTCTGGGGCAAAAACAAACACATAAAGCTTTACCCAGCCAAGTACACCAAACACCAAGTACGGTATTATTCTTATACTTTTCTTCCATTCTTTTGCCATGGCATCCTACATTACTAGAACCACATTAAAGGTTTGACAAAGAGTACAACAACATGACAACAAAAAACAGAGTAGAATCAGAGATGCTGTTATACCAGTCAATGTTGTTAATACTGAATGCCAAGCACCAGTAACGGTGTTCCACTATGAATGTAAAGGGTCTGGGGAAAGAGCGTATGACTTTTACTGCCTCATTTATTTTTTGTAAAACATTTTCAATAGAATCTTAATTATCTGGGATATTTTTATATATTTTACATGCATAACAGCATAAATTCCTCCTTGAGAGTTGTCAGATTTAGCCCAGTCCAGTTCTGTTTAGTGGTTGATGTTTTGTCATGGAAGACCTTCAGATGCATTAGTTGGGAATTCAGCACAGATTCAGCAGTGTGCCTGTTTGAAAGGATGCATGTACCCTCAAAAAGTCATGTTTTAATCCTAATCCCACTTTATAAAGGCAGCCATTTCTTCTAATCCCTATTCAGTACTGTATGTTTGAAACTTTAATTAGATCATCCCCTGGAGATGTGACTCAGTCAAGAGTGGTTGTTAAACTGGATTAGGTGGAGATGCATCTCTACCCATTCCAGGTGGGTCCTGATTGGTTTACTGGAATCCTATAAAAAGGAAACATTGGAGAAAGCTGGAGATTCAGAGAGCGCAGAGGAGGAGGATGGAATGCCACAGAACTATGAAACAGAGAGTCCATCGCCAGCGACTTCGGGAGATGAAGAAGGAAAATGTCTCCCAGGGAGCTGGAGAGGAAGATAGCAGATGTCACAGTGTTCGCCATGTGCCCTTCCAGCCAAGAGAGAAATCCTGACTGTGTACCCCATGTGCCTTTCCACTTGAGAGAGAAACCCTGAATTTCATCAGCTTTCTAGAATCAAGGTATCTTTCCCTGGATGCCTTAGATTGCACAATTCTATAGACTAGTTTTAATTTGGGCAATTTCACAACCATTGAACTGTAAACTAGCAACTTATTAAATTCACCTTTTTAAGAGCCATCCCATTTCTGGTAAATTGCATTCCAGCAGCTAGCATACTAGAATAAGCAGTGAGAGATATCATGCACTCGGGCACAGGTATGAGCCCGTGATGTCAGACTATCAGTCATTTCTCCAGCAATCATCCAGTTTAAGATTGTGAACCCTGTAACATGCTTAATCATGAAGAAAAGGTTGATTAATAGGCAGTGTTTTTAATTCATTCTTTTTAGCATAGATCATTACCATTGTATTATTATTTCCCTCTGCTATTATTTCAGCAGCCTTTGGCCTGTCTTGACTATGTTTCTTTATTCAGACTTTAGAGCTAATTTTGATATCAGTGGTGCCAAATCCTCCTGTATGAATTGTTATATTAGGAGCTTGATTTAGCTTTTCCCAGTTTCCTTTTTAAAAGGAATAATCATTAATTGCTCTTAAAATGGGAATCATTATCACTTTGAATTTGTAAAGGGGATTTGTAATAATATTTAAGGTTTTACAAGTATTTTTTGTGTGTTACACATTGATATACACAGACAGCAAGCACTTCAGAGTAGGTGTAATTAATTGCCCTATTTGAGCAGGGAGTGTTTCTTTTGCTAATTCCCCTGTTATTATTTTCAGTATTATTTGTAAAGCATCTTTTTTTTTTTTTTTTTACAAATTTCACACTGATTTTTAATCTGAATTAAAATAGAAAAAGGTAAATTAAACCCTTTGACTTGTGCCCACTTATACATAGAGTGTGCGCCTAAATGTCCAGGTTGCTGAAGCACCCAATGTGCAAGAATAGAGTTTTTTCAGTAGTAGTATTCACAGCAGTCTTTGCCAAGGCATCTGCAGTAGCATGATACCCACATTCAGGTGAATTTAGGATCAAGTAGGCATCTACGTGAAAAACAGATACCTTAGCACATTGAACAGTTTTCCGTATTTCCTATTCCATACATGTTTTTTCCCCCATAATTTTCTTCATTGTATTTCTTACTTATTCTGTTTCCAGATAGGCATTCAAATAGTTAATCCATTAGCCACTGTTTATGAATCAGTAAATTTTTTCAAATAGTGTGATGATTTATTTTTCTTATACAGCCAAGGACATGATAATGTTAACATAAGAAGTTATTTGATAAAACACAGACTCTCTGCTTTTTACACTGATTACTTAGAAAAGACTTTTATAACTTTTCACTAGAACAGGTGAACAGTCCCAGAAAACTTTGTCACTTTAACAGAGAAAAAACTAAACTTTAGTCTTGCATCACTCTATTATTTGATGTTGAAGTTTTTTAAAATTTATAGATAGGTCCATTAAATCTTTCTTGACTTTGACCGTAATTTCCATTTCCACAAACCTTCAGCAACTTACTATATCTGCTTAGGCTTTGTCTTACATTTTTCTCATATTGTAACAGCCATTTAATTTATCTTAAAACAAAGCCACTCTCTTTTTCCTATTAATAAAAACACATCCATTATATCCTTCATACTTAAGTCATTACTTCAAGCAAACATTTCACCACATACAATTACCATCAAAATCAAATGTGTTAGAATAATGTCAAATATTTAAGATGCTTTAGTCAATGCATATTTGAAACATTAATATAAATTTTTTAACAAGAATTTTTACTTTTTAAAAGTTTTTGAATTTTTTTATAAAACAAATCTAATTACAAGATGCTATTGAAATTTAAAGTTTCAATCTTAGGCTAGTTTTCACTGATGTCCAATTTATATAATGGAAAGTTAACAGATTTTTCAACTTAAAAGTAAAGAAAAACTGTAAGGATAAAACTTGCAAGCAAGGAGTTTCTCAATATTAAACAGCTTCTCCAATTTAAAAATATGGAATATAAAATCAAAGGGGAGCCACAAATTTGGGGTCATTGGGTATCTCTGGGCATCAATGGAGGGGGTTAGGGAGCAGGTGGAGGCAAGTAGGCCTCCCTAAAATTAATTTACGTAGGGGCCTAGGGCAAATTAATTTTAACATTAGAATCCTCAGAAGATTTAATAGGAGGAACTTTATCAAATACCATTTTCTCTTCCTCCTGCTCCTCCTCAGTCTGCAAAGGTTCCAGAACAGATTTAATACTAGTCCAGGTTGGCCAGATAATGAAGACACGGGACCCTTTACACAGGTCACTTTCTTAACTCTTTACCCACTCGTTCTCAGTCTCCTCATTTTAAACTGCCCAACATTGGAAACCAGGAACAGTTTTTTTCTGTAACTTGCAAAAGTTCCATAATGCAGGGCTCACTGGCCCTAGCTCCTCCTGCTTGGAGCAGTTGTTTCAGAAGACAGACATAGGGGTGATATTTAGTAGTGCTATCACTATTGCTTACAACTACACTGATTGTTTTACCCGAGAGTGTTCGTACCTTTAGTTTCTGTTTTCTGAACTCAAGACCTCTAAATCCACTCAGGGATTCATGATGTGACAATTTCAATTTTTGCTCTGGCAAATCTTCTTCAAGCCCCATGTTGGTCACCACTTGCTGAGACCAGGTCAGCACGAGGGGCCAAGGAAGGCATAACGAATCTGAAAAATAAAGACACTCACACAGAAGAGTCTTTTAAGATGAGTGCAGGGAACTCATATTAAAAAATATAAATTCATGTCTCAAAGGACAAGAGCCTCGACCCTGAGTTCCTCATCGTATTTATTGAGAAGCTTCAAAACAGAAAGGTTGTTAGTAAGTTGTTTTTTGCCCAAACTGCCACATCAACATTAATCTCAGGCATGCTGTACAAAGCTCAATTGTTTCTTTCTGCAAATAATCATGTTCTCACCAGGACAGTGTTCCGCCCTGGCAGGACTTGGTGTTCTGAGGTCCACACTTTTATCTGCATTATGGAAATATCTTGACTTTTGGGCATTTTCCAACAGTTAAAGATATGGCTCAGGAAAAACTGGAAAACTGTATTGGGTCCCAAACAGGAAGTTTCTTCTATTGTATTATGAATTTGAGCAACTAGTAAGAAAAAAAACCTGATGAACATTTACACTGCTAAAAAGAGCCCTGATTTTTTAATGAACATTCATTTCAAGAACTTGTCTTGTGCATATTCATTATTTTGTATTCATCTTTTTACTTAAAATTATGTTATATACACTTTTCTATGAATGGATATGACACGAGACTGCATTTTAATAGGTAGTCAAAAGAACTGGTACAGTCAAGAGAAAGAAGAGAGCTTCCTTAACAGCATAACAATTTGCAATAGGGCAATATCAAGTAAAAGATATATCCCAAAGTTGGGGGAGTGGGAGGCATTGGCAAAAGGATGAAACTTGTCTGGAACTGATTAGTCAGAGCTTAGGCCTCTTTTTCTTATCCTGTTAACTGCAATTCTAGTTCTCCACACTTTGCATTTCTGAAGACTGAGCATGTCAGAGTAGGGTGTTTACCTTGTGTCTCTCCTTTGCTGGGAACCACTTTGTAACCCAGGGCCTGAAGGTCAATTTAAAGTTCCTTTAATGCTTTCCCTTTTGCATAAAGCTCTTTAGTAGAAAGCATCACTGATGAAGATTGATTTTGAGCTGTCCCACAGTGATAGGGGGATAACCTAGGCGCGTCCATGTAGCTCAAAAGGTCTAGTGTCATGTCCCATGGAAGAGGGAATATTATAGAACTGTGGCTGATGAGGCAACACCGGGAAAATGGATTGCATCAAAGGTCAGCAACAAGATTTCTGAAGGACATGAGAGGTGCTCACAAAGGGTTCACACCCAAAGGAATGGATTAATCTTAATGAAATATTTTTCTGGGGTACATACATTTCCAAATGATTATAGTCAGAAAAGTAAAGTAAAACATCCCATGGGAAACTTTAATGGCTTTCCTGTGTTGTATTGTTGACATGTTTGACAAGAGGAATACACCGGATGAGTAATATCATAAAAGCATTCCTACCAGTGTTTTTCCATTATTTCTATTTTTTTGGCTGTACTGAGGTATGAGTGAATGAAGTTTTCAGAATATTAATTATTTTAGGGTATCTGGTACTACTGGGCTGTAACTGAGAAATCAGGATTTAAGGGATGATTTTGATTCTGAATCATTATATAAATATTCCTTTTTGCTTTCTGGCATTTTGGAGTAGACAGGGAAATACCTGAAATCTCTAAATTGCAATCCAGCTGCCTTGATCTCTGCTAATGGTTGCATAGCCCTTATCTTCTGCCATGTGATTGGAAAAACCTCATGACTAACCTTCCTCTGTACCTAGTTATTTAGTTTTTCATCTTCAGAGTCTTGTAATAACTAAAGATAGACCCTAATGTTTGCTAATGAAAGGTCTTGGGTCCACCTGGAATTAACCCACTCCAAGTCCCCAATTGTCTTGATGGTCAGGACTGGATTTAACCTAAGTGGGCCCACCTGTCATGCACAGTAGTTTAGACTATAATCTACAATCACCTATACCTCATTCTGCCATTTTCTTTCTTACATTCTGTGACTAAGCATGTAATCAATCTGTGCATGCTCAATAATTAGATCATCTCTAATTATATCATCTGGGGTCACTGTACTTATTATCCTAAACCCTACCCACCTTTTCTCCAATAAAATTATGCAAATTACTGTAGTTTGGGGAGACAGATTTTGGCTGCTAGGCCATCTGCTCTTCTACTAAACACCTAGCGATAAACTTGTAAGGTCTCAGAAAAAGAACCTTTACAATGGACTCCATGAACTGCGGGTCCCTCAGTTTCTTTCCCTTAGCTTCCTTTGCAGAGCCTGATGTTTGAGAGACAAAAAGAGCAATGTGTCAGTAAGACAGCAGTGCATCAGAACCCCAGCAACCAATCAAATCATAAGTTAACAAGCCCCATTCAATCAAGGGGCAACACATCACCTAGTAGGCACCGTCTCCTCCCGGTATCACTGTACCTTTAAAACACAGCTTCCAGAACCAAGAACCAGAGCCATTTTCTCTTTCTTTTCACTGGCTCTCCAGGAAGGACCATTTTCAGGCTCCCGCCTGCTTTCTCCCTTTTGCTCTCCCACCTACCTTCTCCCTGCTTCCTCACCTCAATAAACCTGCTAAGCTTTGACTCACTGCATGGTGTGGATTCCTTGATGACTCTGTGACTAACATAATGGTGCCAAAACCCGGGAACAGAGATTAGACTGAGGGGTGAGTTTCCAGTCCCTCAGGGCTACAGGAACAGCCTCCCAGCCACTCTGTTCCCTAAACTGGCATGGTTATTCAGGTTCCCATGCACTTAATGACTTGAGTTCACTGGCTGAGACCACCCTGATGTGATGCCTGCTCACCTCCATGGCACTCAAACATCTACAACTAATTTGCCCTAGGTAAGCAATGTCTTTCTGCCCAGATCCTCCCCTCAAGAGTTTTGTTTGGTGTCCACAGGACACTAGTGTTCAGGGAACACCAGCCACCTCAGGGAGGTGACAGCTTAAAAATCTGAGCTCAGTCAAAACTCTCTGGCTCCAAGAGCATTTTTCCCCATTGCAGGAGTCAAAAGCAGCCTGAGGGATGCCCTGAGCAAAAGACTGCATGCATTCTCCTGGTCCCCAACAACAAACCTGGATGCCCACTTTGTTGTTGTGACTGGATCACCTATCTGGGCAGTTAATCTCACTTAAAGCTACACCTTAAACTGCCACTGGAGCTGGTGACCATTAGCCTCGAAGGGAGTGATGAAATGTGAGTCTCCACAAGTAGACCTCTGTAAGCCTCCTGCAAGCAAAATCCCTAGTACATAGCAAATCTCCCACTCCATTTTAATTGAAATTTAAACTCTGCAATACAATTTGGCTGTAATACCCTTTAGAACAACAAAAATTTTGGCCACAAGATGGCACTCTCGATTAGCACATGGTCTGATGTTCCCTGCACACAAGCTTAACAAATTTATTGAAGTCTCAACCTTCTCTCTGCCACACTATCACTTCTGCTCTTCCATGAAAAACCTTCTATGCTTCCTACCCCTCAGCAAACTCCCTTAATGCTAAACTAAGAAGTCCTCCAATTACTTCTAAATTGGTATAATAAATGTTTCATGTCTATTTAATTGTTAACTAATATAATCAGTGTGTTAAACATTTAATGCCTGTTTGTTAGCTGATGAATTCAGTCCAGTTATTAATTGATGTAATCCTGCACTTGTATTAGTCAAATGTTCATAACTGGTTAGCAATTACGCAAGTTCTTTTAAAAAGGAAATCTTTGGGCTGTAAAAGCAACGACCTTTTCTAATGGTCCTGGTCATAACTTTTAATAAAATAAACCCAATAATTAAAAATAGTTAAAAGAAGAGCATAGAAACTCTCAAAATTCCATAGCCCTTAACTAAAACTTTCTTTTCTTTAAATTAAATATAACAGCATACAGACAACAACATTCTTACCATATGATCATTCTATTCTTGACATATAATTGATAACTCACAATATCATCACATAGTTGTATATTCATCATCATGAACATTTCTTAGAACATTTGCATCAATTCACAAAAAGAAATAAAAGAAAACACAAAAAATTCATATATACCATACCCCTTCCCCCTCCCTTTCATTGATCACTAGCATTTCAATCTACTCAATTTATTTTAACATTTGTTCCCCCTATTATTTATTTATCTTTAATCCATACATTATATTCATCTGTCGATAAGGTACATAAAAGGAGCATCAGACACAAGGTTTTCACAATCACACAGTCACATTGTGAAAGCTATATCATTATATAATCATCTTCAAGAAACATGGCTAATGGAACACAGCTGTACATTTTCAGGCAGTTCCATCCAGCCTCTCCACTATATCTTAACTAAAAAGGTCATATCTATTTAATGCGTAAGAATAATCTCCAGGAAAACCTCTTGACTCTGTTTGGAATCTCTCAGCCATTGACGCTTTATTTTGTCTAATTTCTCTCTTCCCCCTTTTGGCCAAGAAGGTTTTCTCAATCCCTTGATGCTGAGTTCCAGCTCATTCTAGGATTTCTGTCCCACATTGCCAGGAAGGTCCACACCCCCGGGAGTCATGCCCCATGTAGAGAGGGGAGTGCAATGAGTTTGCTGTTGGCTGAGAGAGAGAGAGACCACATCTGAGCAACAAAAGAGATTCTCTTAGGGTGTGACTCTTAAGCCTAATTTTAAGTAGGCTTAGTCTATCCTTTGCGGGTTAAGTTTCATGTGTACACACCCCAAGATTCTTACCTAAAACTTTCAAACCCAAAAAATCTGATCTCTTTCTGTCTGTGCAAGCATTTAAGCCTAGATTTAAACTTGGGACAAATTAAATGAGTTCAGTATAGTCAATGTACTTTTAAAGTTTTTCATAATTTTAGAATATTATAAAAACAATAGAAGGAACTGAATAATAAATTTTTAAATTGGACAAATGCAACTTTATTCTGCTTAGGTATGTTTTCCTTAAATTTAAATAAGCATACTAACAAATTAAACCAATAGTATAAATACATTTTCAAAATTCCTCTTAAAATAGCATAACAAGTTGCATAAACTGAACAATGTACCTGGTAATAATAACACATAAAATATGATAAAATTTCAAATGAAATGCTAATGCTTCAAATATTCTAATCAAAAAATCAATTAAGTTTAATAAAAATATAAAATAATTTTTTAATAACTTTTGATTATCTGAATTTCAAAAAATCTGGCTTTTGCTTACTTGGCCATTTATTACCTCAACATATGAAAAAAATCTAAATTTATAGTGGGTTTGTTAATATCAATCAGCATATTTCTGTTAATAAATGCTGTCATAAATTTTAAAAAAACCTAATTCTTAGCTTAAAAATGTTTACATTCTAATCAAAATATAATTTTACCAGGGCATAATGTAAAATAGTCATAAAGAAAAAATAAAAATGATAAAAAAATTTAAAAAGCAGAGAAATAAAGAATGACCTAAGAACTACTCATACAAATGACACATGTAAGACTTTTAAATAAGAAAACAGCATTTAAAATGTTTGGTGTATGCCTATGTCAAGTATCAGATTGTATGCTTAAAATTTGAGCATTTATAATATATGTTAAATTGACTTCAATAAAGCAGTTAATTATAATAAAAAGAAAATAGCATTTAAATAAATAAAACTCTAAACTAGTTTTTAAAAAACTGTAACTTAATTTTATAAATTAAACATTCCTGGCATTATATTTAGCAATTGGAAATATTGTTAAGAAAAATTTAGGGTGCATGGGTAGTGTAGTGTTTAGAATGCCTGTCTTCCATGCGGGAGACCCGGGTTTGAGTCCCGGACCATACACCAAAAAAAAAAAAAAAGAAAAAAAAATTGACTTTTTTTTCCCCAGATATTAATTTCTTAAATATCAAAAAACTAATTGTATTTCAAACTTGGGGCCTTCCTACCCTCTAAAAGTAATGCTAAATTGAACTGAGAAAATTTAGATATATTATAAAATAATCATTTATGTGTTCTAACTATAAAATATATAAATGCCTGGCTATATTCTAAACCCAAGTATAAATTTCTTCCCTTCCTCCATTACTTCATAGTATCTCTGATTCTTCTCCCTTTCATGAAATTGTTATTAAAAGAAAATATGTAGGTTCAAAAACTTTATAAATATATTATCAAATTTATTACTAGTTATATGCAGTCTGGATAAATAAAAGCTATAAATAAAATAAATACAGAAGGTAATAGAAAGTTTAAAAATAAATTTTAGTTTTTAATAATCATTTTTGATCATAAGCTCAGAATGATTATAAAAAATTATAAAGAAAGGATTTATCAATGTAAATTCTGTCTATCATAATCAGTGCTTACCAACATTTAATAGGTCTGTTTATCATATATTCAAAAAATAAAAAGATTTTGTGTTAAGCTAAATACTCATACAAAACTAAAGTTAAGTTTTCTCTGTGTTCTATTAACATGGATTATTAATGCACTCTTTTTTTTTGCATGGGCAGGCACTGGGAAGTGAACCCAGGTCTCCAGCATGGCAGGCGAGAACTCTGCCACTGAGCTACTATTGCCCCAATATACCCTCAATATAAAATATTTTAAAAAACAATTTTTCTTAATCATCCAAATATGGTGTCTAAAATATTTTACATCAAAATAATATCCTTATTAATGTTTATACTGGCATTATCTTTTCTTTCAGAAGGCAAGTCTTCTTGCTGTTAGGGAAAAGCTGTTACAAATAATTTGTTCTTTCACCTTGTATAAGTAAGGTGCTAAAATAACTTAACCTATTAACTGACCCTGGAATTGTGAAACAAAGCTCCAAGGATGAGACTGGCCCTGACATCATGGATGGACTGACCAAAAGGAGAAGGGAAATAGAATTTCAAGGGTTAAGAGATTTCAAATTAAGATAAGAGGTTATTCTGGAGGTTACTCTTATGCAAGTATAATTTAGCAAATGCAAATTCATCTTAGAAATTTTTCTCTCATTCTTCTCCACCACTTTACAAGCTATTCTGCTCCCCCTCACTGGGTCCTTAATTATTCTTCTATTAATTTTCCTCCTAGCCCCCTGTGTTTTACAATGTCTGGTTAAGTTTATGCACAGGTCAATAGCAGCCTTGATCAACCAGCAAAATTCTGAAAACATACTGCTGCTATAACAGAAATTTGAATATCTACTTCTGTCGCAGCAAAGACATCGCTATCACCCCATTCTAACATTAGGTGCCCAGAAACCGCATTAGTGATGCCCCACTCAGCTCAAAGTAATTTCTCCCCCTTAACTTCACCCAAACTGAGGTGGAAGTAGCCAAGGAAAGAACACTACACCCCTGCTCCTTCTAAAAAACTGCTTCAAAGCTAAGCTAAGGAAGTAACTCAAACCCAACCCCAGTTTCATTCAAGTCTATTAAAAGAAAAAGACGGGAATGTCAGGTCTCAGAAAAAGGACTTTTAAAGTGGACTCTGTGAACTGGGAGTCTCTCAGCTTCTTTCCCTCAGCTACATTCCTGCAGCTTCTTTTTCTGAGCCTGATGTCTGACCGAGAGAGAGAGTAGTGTGTCAGTAACAGAGCAGTGCATCAGAACCCCAGCAACCAATCAAATCATAAGTTAACAAGCCCCATCCAATCAAAGGACAACACATCACCTAGTAGGCACCCTCCCCTCCCATCATCACTATACCTTTAAAACACAGCTCCCAGAACAAAGAACCAGAGCCATTTTTTCTTTCTTTTTGCTGGCTCCCCAGGCAGGGCCATTTTCAGGCTCCTACCTGCTTTCTCCCTTTCACTTTCCCACCTAACTTCTCCCTGCTTCCTCACCTCAATAAATCTGCTAAGCTTTGATTCACTGCACGGTGTGGATTCCTTAACGATTCTGTGCCTAACAAAACTCATTTTCTCTTTGAAACCCCAGTGTCTCAGGAATTGACTATTGAGCACATTGGGCAAAAGAGTCTACAGCCTTTGTCTGGTAACAGGGCGATTGTTAAATCCTATGTAGATGTTGGTTAGGGTTTGATTTATAACCTGATTCCTTCTAGAGGCTCTTCTCTTTGGGAGCTGTGAATTCTTGATATTTTATTAAGTCACTGGGTTTGCAAGGAGGGGCTTGATCCAGTGTTCAAAGCTCTACTGGTTTTTGTGGAAAAATTTGGACTTCCACCTTAGCAGCCTGATCAGCCAAGATATTTCCCTTGCTTTTACCTGAATTGAGGGTTTCAGGGGTGTGACCTTTGACTTCGGTAATTGTAATAGCCTCGGGGTGTAAAAGAGCTTCTGTTAGTTTAGCTGTATGCTTTCTGTTCCCAATGGCCGTTTCAAAGGAGGTAAGGAACCCTTTGTTCCCAGAATATACAAAACCCATGTACTACACTAAAGGCAGATCTGCTATCAGCCTAAATGTTCGCTCTTAATCCTTTAGATATTTGGCAAGCTTGCATAACAGCTAGTAATTCTGCATATTGAGTGCCAGTTTCTTAAGAAGAGGACTGCGCTCAAGAACCTCTGTTAAATTCCTGCATATCTAGCTTGGCATCTGCGTTTTGGGGTTTTAGCTTTACATACGTCAATCAGTAAAGAGAATTAGATCTGGGCTGTCTATTGGGGTTTCCTTGAGGTCAGGCCTAGGGTAAACTAGATTTTCTGTAAGAATTATGCAGTCTTGATATGGTGCTTCTTCCTAAGGGAATGCAAGCAGAGTGGCAGGGTTTAGGGGGAGGGCTTAGGAATGCACATATGAGAGGAAGGGAAAAGTTTCTGAGAACCTGACTAACAAGGGAACGATTTGATAAAGATCAGGCAGACAGGATTATAGGCTTGAATTAAGATGCAAAAATCTTCAGTTAATTTTTGAAGGTCTTTGGGTTTAGGTAATTCTTTAGCTATGGTCCAGAATTTGGCTTTAGATCAAGGGGTAAATGTAATTTGGTCAAGCCTCCAAGTGCAATCAGAGTTAGTGTTTTCTGCAGGTTTTATCTTGAAAGGATTTGAAGATGGGGCTCAGAATGGAAAAGAAGTTCAGATAATGCAGAAGAGGAAGAGGTGGTAGGCTCAGAGGGTTAAGTTGGCAAAGGAAGATATAGAGGTGGTGGAGCAGAAGGTATGGACTCAGGAGAATTTGATGTATGCATTAATGATTTTTAGTTCCTTAATAGATCAAGATAATTTAGAGGCAGCGTCTTTTAGGAATGCAATTTTAGAATCTGGAACCTATTTTGAGGCCTCTAAATAACAATTGAGATAAGCACTCCATTGTACTTGTCTTATTTTGTTTTATGATCATAAAAACACAAATTGATCTAATGAAAAGGATCCCTAAGTTAGCCACTGATTATACAGACTATTTCAGGTGAAATTTTGCCATTGGTCAAAACAAACAAACATGAACAAGCACCATAGTGTTTGAGCATGTAAGCCGGAGTTCTGGAAGAGAATTCAGAAGTCTTTTCTGTACTACTGGCACCCCTGACCAGGTCAGTAGACAAAGGTAGTGACCTGAACTCCAAACTCAAATAACAAACTGAAAATAAAGCTCAAAGAGCCATAACACAAGGAATCAGAGCTCATATCTGAGAGAACTGACCTTTGGCCAAAAAGAGGCTGGAAGAGACAGAGTGCCTTATGTGCTCAGTGGGTTCCGGTGCCCCTGTCCAGTAGAGACCTTGGAGGCAGAAGGAGGGTGTCTTCAGATCCCACTGCTGATGACAAAATAGTCAGAAGAACTGCTACTGCAAAGAGAAGAAGAGAGCTTTATTAACAGAATAAGAATTTGCAAACTGGGCAACACCAAGCAAAAGCAGGTGTTCCAAAGCGGTGGGAGGGAGCAGGGAAAGGGGCACAATGGGAATTCATAGGCCAAAAAGAGAAGGGCAATGGTGGCTGTGAGGCAATTCTGTTCTAGTGGCTTCTTGGAACATCAAGTGTTCTAGTTTGCTAGCTGTTGGAATGCAATATACCAGAAATGGAATGGCTTTTTTTAAATGGAGAATTATAGTTGCCAATTTACAGTTCTAAGGCCAAGAAAATGTCCCAATCAAAACAAGTCTATAGAAATGTCCAATCTAAGGCATCCAGGGAAAGATACCTTGATTCAAGAAGGCCGATGAAGTTCAGGGTCTCTCTCTCAAGTGAGAAGGCCCATGGTGAACACAGTCAGGGCTTCTCTCTCAGCTGGAAGGGCACATGGCGAACATGGCATCGTCATCTACTAGCTTTCTCTCCTGGCTTCCTATTTCATGAAGCTCCCCAGGAGGCGTTTTCCTTCTTCATCTCCAAAGGTCGCTGGCCGGTGGACTCTCTGCTTCATGGTGCTGCAGCATTCTCTGCTCTCTGAGTCTCTCATTCTCCAAAATGTTTCCTCTTTTATAGGACTTCAGAAACTAATCAAGACCCACTCAAATGGGTGGAGACATGTCATCCCCTAATCCAGTTTAACAACCATTCTTAACTAAATCACATCATCCAGGGAGATGATCTCATCACAGTTTCAAACACACAGCATCGAATAGAGATTATTCTACCTTTATGAAATGGGATTTATATTAAAACATGGCTTTTCTTAGGGGGCATACTTCCTTTCAAACCAGCACATGAAGGAAGAAGGAAACTTATCTGAAACTGATTAGAGCTTAGGCCTCTTTTTCTTGTCCTGTTTCCTTTAAGTCTTGTTCTCCAACTTGAAGTCTGATGGTGCCAGCATAGGGTGTTTACTTTTTGTACCTCCTTTGCTGAGAACCATTATGTATGAAAAGTGTTAATTATAAATCTAATGCTTTAATATAACAAATAGCCTGCTGTTAACAACTTTACAAACTCCTTTTCAACAATGCCTTGCTTCCCAGTTCCTTGTTAGAACATATGGGATCATTATAAAGCAATGGGATTTTAAAAATCAAACCTATCCAAACACAGATATCCAGCTAAGCAGTACCATTAATAAAAACCATCTCAGGAGGCTGTGCACATTTAAAATAAATGCTACCAGAGCTCAAAATGTATTGTGGTTCTGGATTTGCCACACAAAATGTCATCACTTTGTAGTTACCCTTAATGTTCATCAATGGCAATTTCATTTTGCTAGGTCTCTAAGATTATTCACCAGCTTTGGCTCTTAATGACTGCATTGGACCCTGTCTAAAAATCAAGAATAATTCCTTCTTTTAAGCTAACCTAATTTAGATTCTTCATCATAATAGTGAGACAAATTTTCAGGACTCAAAGAGACAGACCCCAGTTAAAAGAGCTAGTCTTTGGTTCTCCTTGATGCTTTTCCCAACTCAATGGTAAAGAACATCCAGTTGTTACCAATGCTGGTTTCAGCCATCTGCTGACGAGATTAATTTTTCTTTATAGACGTCTAAATAGTTGTGGACTTTCACTTTCTTGGAGTAGGACAAGGAAATATTTGTTTGCTGCCGAAAAAAAAAATTGAAAGTATGACAGGGTGACTACTTCAAAGAGGAGTTCTTTTTAGAGACTTTCAATTACCTCCTCTGGGGTAGAGTGATGGGCAGTGGCAACACCCAGTTATAACCCTATCATTTTATTTAGTGTGGATTTACTGAGCAAATTATTTAGCAATAAAATACCAAGTAAGCATGATTTGGGGTATTTAATGAATTCTCACATTAGGCCATGGCTTACAAAACGCTGTTCAGCAAAAGAGGATACTCAGGTTGGAGAATGAGATTTACTAGAAAAAGGATCCTAAGATCTGACTAATCAGTTTTTGAAAACCTTCCTTCTATCAATAAACCGGTAAAACAGGACTCACCTGACAAACACTGTATGCCTTCTTCTTTTGGACTACAGATTTCCAATGCTATAGGAATACTTTGGAACACTTTCTTTTATTCGGTGTAGCCCAACTCACAAATTGTTATATTGTTAATAAAGCTGTCTTCTTTCTATCTGCAGTAGCAATTCTTTCGACAGGGGCAGAGATTATACCTCAAACATTTTGTATGTACAGCACACTTTATTTGATGCAATATGTGCATCTACCTTTTTTTGGAAATGTGCTTATAGAGTTCATTTTATTGATTATTTTATTGGATTTTCAATAATTATAATTTATTCAGTCAATCTATTTTCCAAGAAAGAGTAACAATAATTGATTGTGGTGGTTCTTGAGGGACTTAAGGATGCATAAAGGTAATTTAACAAGGGCCTCTCATGATTTCGGCTATTTTCCAAAACTAAAAGCATCCTTAAAGGACAAAATATTGCCACTGTTTAAGATATTCTGAAGAACGTGCTATAGGACTTCTGTTACATGTGTTGAGTTGTGCAAAATTCCATTAAAATGTCTACTAAGCCCTTTTTAAAAGGTTAACAGCACAAAAGAGCAAAGAGAAAGGAAGTGGTGACAATAAATGTGAAATTTCAAGAAAATTTTATAATATGAAAATAGAGCGAATGAGTAGTAATTGACTTATGCAAATGTTGACACCCAAGTGCCTGCAGAAGGGAAAATCGGAAGAAGCCTCCTGGTTCTTGTTTTGGAGCCAGAAGAAAAACAGGGAAATCTGGAGGCAGGAAAGCATAGTAGTACTGTAAACAGGAAGACTGGTTGGAAGCCTATCTAAGAAGCTAATTCCCATATCTTTTCCCCCAGACCAACAAATCAGGTTGCAGCCCTTTCCACCCACAGAAGAAGGAAAGGGAGGATTACTCTTTGGAAAGGATGCACCAGAGAGACTCTGGACTTGGGACTCAAGGCCCAGCTGAAGGTAGGAGTACAATGCCATGAGGAAAATAGGGTGAGTAACTAAAGATCTGCACCAGCAACTTGACTTCTGGCTGCCACAATTACTTCCCAGGCCTGAGAAGCAGGATACCTGTCTGGAGCAGTGTCTGAAAAACAAGAAAAAGTTCTGGGAGACTTATATTGGGGACCCTCCAAGAAACAGCCGTGCTTGCCCAATTGCCTGTGATGACACCTATCCAGACACCAAGAGCTTTCACTTAGCTCTTTAGCACTCAACTCTTAATACGTACAATCAACCAACAAAATGATGAAAGCCACTAATGTGAAAGAGGTCAAAATAAACACTGAGGAAAAGGAGCTCAGAGGAAACTGAGGCAATAAAAAAACCACACCCAACTATAATGAATGCCTCAGAATGATAAAATATTGCAGCCATGGAACTAGGAGGTGTGCTATAATAAAGAAATAAGAGAATAAAAGAAGAGTCTTTGGGATTGAAAAATAAGGTAGCGTTTAATAAAACATTCAATGGAAAAAGGTGAGATAAATTTGAGAAATATTCCCAGAAACAGAATAAAAAGAGAAGAAAAACAAGAGCGAAAAGACAAGAAAATTTGAGAATAAAGAGACCAAACATCTTATCCATAGGAATTGGTAAAAAAAATTTCAGACGGCGTCCTTGGCCTGGGAGCCCCCTGGGTGGTGGCTGTGCAATCTGTGGCCCACGGCCTGGATGCTCTGCGGGAGGGACCGAGCGAGGGGGTGGGCGCGGGCTCGGGACCCGCCACTGCCGCCGCTGCGGTGCCCAGGAATGATCTACGCGGCAGCTAGAGGCCCCAGCTAGCAGCCCCGAATCCCTTCTGCAGCCAGCAAGAGGAGAGAGTATCCCGGTCTCGAGTTGTCCCATCTCCGCCCCCCAGGTGAGGTTGAGAGGGAGCCGCTGCTGATACCAGAAACGCACTTTCGGGAAATCGCGGATAAGGTTTTAACCTTGCTCTGTGGATCAGCTATCAGATTTTTTAATTAATTAATTAATTAATTATTTTTTTTTTGCATGGGCAGGCACCAGGAATCGAACCCGGGTCTCCGGTACACAGGTGAGAACTCTACCATGAGCCGCCATCACCTGCCCGCATCAGATTTTTTTTAACGTTCTCAGATGTTTAATATTTTTTTTGAAGAACAAAAATGATTCCCACCTTAATATTTTTTTAAATCAGTTTTATTCACATAGTGTATAATCCATCCAAATATAATATAATGTATAATCACAGGTTTGTGTATTCATTACTGCAATCAATTTGAGAGTATTCTCACTGCTCAAAAAAAAAAAAAAATCCCATACCCCTTAGAACTCCCTATTATTGGCACTTATCCATTGGGGTAGTACCTTTGTTACAAATTATGAAAGCATACTAGAATACTAGAATATTACTGTTAACTATAGTGCATAGTTTGCATTTTTTCCAATATACTACCCTATTATTAATACCTTATAATAGTTATAGTTGATGTAAAAACACTCTTATGTTTGCACAATTAGGCATAATCATACTCTAGAACAAGGCTTACTATTTATACATCCCATGTTTTATCCTCTATTTTCCTGCTAGTGTCATACATGACCCTAAACTTCCCCCTTTGTCATACCCATAATTCATGACTGCTAATTACACTCACAGTAATGTTTTCCTATCACCTTGATCCATTTCCAAACATTTGCAATAAACCTTATTAAAAATTCTGTACATATTAAGCATTAGCTCCCCATTTTCTCTATCCTCATTCTTTCTTCTGGTAACCTATATTCTAGATTTTAACTCCAATAGTTTGCTAATTATCATTAGTTCATATTAGTGAAACCATACAATATTTGCCCTTTTCTATTTGGCTTATTTCATTCAATAAGCCAATTAAATGGTTCAGTCATTACATTCTTTTTTACTAATGAGTAATATCCCATTGCATGTATATACCACAATTTCTTTATCCATTCATGGATTGATAGACTCTTCGGGATATTGCCTTTAAATCTCGGATGAGGTTTTAACCTTGCTCTATGGATCAGCTATCAGATTTTTTAATTAAATTTTTTTTTTTTTTTTGCCTGGGCAGGCACCAGGAAGCAACTCTTGGGTTGCTTCCATCTTTTCACAATTGTGAATAATGCTGCTGTAAATATCTGAGTCCCTGCTTTCTGTTCATCCAGGTATATACATAGTAGTGGGATTTCTGGGTCATATGGTAATTCTTTCAGCTGTCTGAGGAACTGCCGAACTATTTTCCCAGTGGTTACACCATTTTACATTCCCAACAGCAATGAATGAGCGTTCTTATTTCTCCACATCCTCTCTAAACCTTATAATATTCTGTTTCTTTATGGGTGGGCATTCCAATGGATGTGAAATGGTATCTCACTGTGGTTTTGTTTTGACTTGCATATCCCTGGCAGCTAATGATGCTGAGCATCTTTTCATGTATTTTTGGACATTTTCATATCCTCTTTGTAGAAATGTATATTCAAGTCTTTTGCTCATTTTTAATGTGACTTGTCTTTTTATTGTTGAGTTGTATGATACCTTTGTATATTCTGTATGTTAAATCCTCATCAGATACGTGGTTTCCAGATATTTTCTTCCATCGTGTAGGTTGGCTTTTCATTTTCGTGATAAAGTCCTTTGGTGCAGAAAAGCTTTTAATTTTGATGAGTTCCCATTTCTCTATTTTTTCTTTTGTTGCTTGTGCTTTCTGTGTAGTCTAAGAAGCCATTGTCTAACAAGATCCTGAAGATGCTTCCCTGGGTTGTTTTCTAGGAATTTTGTAGTCTTGGTTCTGATAGTTAGGTGGTTGATCCATTTTGAGTTAATTATTGTATAAAGTGTGAGATAGGCACCCCCCCTTCATTTTTTTTTTATTTATGGATATACAGTTCTCCCAGAACCCTTTGTTGAAGAGCCTATTCTTTCCCAGTTGTCTGGACTTGGCAGTCTTGTTAAAAATCACTTAGCTGAGCTTCTCCAGAACATCGACTAGTTCCATGCCTCTAATCCATGTTATCAACAGCTCCTTACAACATGAAAGAGTTAGAATGGACAAAGCCCCAAAACCCCTGAAGAGTAGAAGAAAGATCAAAGGTGATGGTGGAGTTATACAGAGAAGGCAGGGCTTAGCAAATAAATATGATTGCTGAATCACTATATTGATATTTCTTTTAGTCTCCAGTATCTTAGACCAGCTAGAAGTAACAACCTAAAATTGTGGAATTGCAACTCATACAAAACTCTAAAATCTTTTCTACAGTTGTTGCGATGTGCTTTGAAATTTATTGCTTTCTTGTATATGCGTTATTTTTCACAAAAAAGGAAAAAAGTCAATTGTGAGAAATGCACATCTATATGATGATATTGTGAGCCACTGATTGTACAATTTGGATAATTACATGGTATGTAAATATATAAAATATATCAGTAAAAATTAAAAATAAAAAATAATAGAGGAGAAAAAGGCAAAGTCTCTTAATATTTTGATAAATCTTTCATATTTTTCTTATAGTCACAATAGTAATAGTCAAATTTTTTGCATGCTTCTGGGTTTGCAGCATTATATTCAATAACTTTGTGTGTATTATCTCTTTTAATGTTCATGATATCTCTATGAGGTAGGTTCCGTCATTATCCCAGTTTACAAATCAGGAAACTGAATCAAAATAAAAATAAGTAATTTACTGTGGTCACACAATTAGTAGGAATGGCACCTAGAATTAAAATCCTGGTGGTCTGACTCCATAGCCCACCTACTTAACCACTGTGCTATATGGCCTCTGGATTATTCCATTATAGAGAGCTCTACATATGCAGCATTCTACTTAGATTATAAATGGAATTTAATATTCAAGACAATTTGGAACCTTTCTTCTTTTACCCAGCAGTGTACTGTGAACATCATTTTAGGTCAATAAATATAGATCAAAATCAATATTTTAAATTTATAGGAATAACAGTCTGTAATTTTATATATATAAGAAGTTGTTATTGACTTGCTTAATTAGTCTAATTCAACTGAATAGACACTAACGAGAACCTGTCAGGCACGGTGCTAGAATAAATGATCTGATCACTGTTACCAGGAGTTGTCAAGCTTACAATTTAGAGATTTCAAATACTTCCAAATTCATCGGATGTATCTATCATTTCCTGAATGCTGTAATCAAGTAGATCCTGTAGATATTGGGTGAATTTGGGATACACAGATAACAAACCATATAATTTTAGGAAAATTTTAGTAGTTATCTGCAACGTAGAACATCTTATCTCTGAGCAAAAGATGTACAGTTTATCGTAGTAGCTTACAACTCTAGGGTTATTTGGTATTTTGTGGTCCAGTGTAATTAAGCAACATCAGGAGGAATAGAAAAGACTGTCATTGAAAGATTGGGTGGTTAAAAATACATCACATTTTATTGTCCCATCCCATTGAATTATGATGCACCATCCTTCATCTCTTTATAATACTTGCATGTTGGTTTGCATTATTCTGTTTTCTCCTCTATTGTTTAACCCCTTTTACCTGTTCTTGCTAAATGTAGAAAAATGTATAATCTCTGCCAAGAAGAGCAGAATGCCGCAATTGCAGGGGAAAGCTGATGGTTTTCAGAGAGGTTTAATATTAAAAATCAAGTTAATATTGGGAAGCAAAGTAGTGTATAGTTGAAAATTTTGTTTAAGGTCTAATCCTTGCTCCGTTACTGATTTTCTGTGTGAATGTATGCTAATTTATTTATCTTTTTGCATATGTTTCAGGGCTTCAAGATAATATTGATACTTATCCTGCAAGGCCACATTGGGCATTGCATAAGCTGATATGTGTAAATCTTTTCAAACCATGCCTGGCACATACTATGCTCACAGAATGCTAGCTTTACCACATTAAATGGTCTTGAACTTTTTTCCAGCATGGATTGATTATTCATGTTCTTTAAAAGTGCTCATTATCTTTACTAAATATTAAAAACTGAAAGTAACCAAAATGATGAATATTATAAAATATTTTAAATAATTCCATTCACAGTTTCATTTGCTCACTGGTATTTCCACTTGGATGTCCAAAATGGTAACAAAATTAATATGCTTGAGATGAATAAAAATCATCCCCCATCCCAGAAAAAAAAATAGCCCTCGTTTAGTTTGTTTAGGTATTCTCAGCTCTTCTGCATCTGATTCTTGTCCTGGATATGCAGAACAATTTTTAAGATTGCCCTAGTTATGAATTGTTTCACCTCCAAGAGACAGCATCCTTTCCTCTGTTCCTTCTCTGGAAAACTTGATCTGTTCCTTTGGTTTTTACATAGAATTTTCTCCCTAGTTCCTATGATTGGTTTAAATTCTCTCTCTTAGTATTCCTTATTTATTACATTTTTCACCCATCCTGTCTTATATCAGTTCAATTTTTCCACCTCTCACCCCCCGTGCCCTTTATTTTTCTGTGAGGCTTTTTCTACCTCTGGATTTTCCCCATTCATGTATCCCATCCTGGGTTGCATCATTCTAGAAAGATCTGTTTTGTTCTTAGGTAGTCCAGCCAAAAAAAAGAGAGAGAGACTGAATTGAGTGTGTGTATCTTTGCCATCAGTTCTACCATGGTCTTTTTTATTCCCTGGCAGCATTTTTGTACATGTCATCCTCAGCCCTTTGTGTTCTCACTGGGTCTCTGCAGAATTGGGGACATGTGCTAGCATATGCATTGTGTAACTCAATACTGCGAGTGTCTCTATGATCTGTGTCTACCACAGGAGGGACTAGAGTTATTTCACCTCTGTGTGACTCTTCAGCTGTGTGGAACCAGGTAAATTGGAAGGGTCCACATGGTCATATCCAGGTTGTAAAGTCTCAATCATGATTTAGTGTTTTTTTTCATTTTCATTAATTTAGCATTGGTGAAGTCCTTCTCTAGTAGTATCTATAGTACTACAGAGTTCCAACCAAGTAGGAACTGCCCCCCCCTTTTTTTCTCTTGGGCAGGCACTGGGAATTAAACCCAGGTCTCCAACATGGCAGGTGAGAGCTCTGCCTGCTGAGCCATCATGGCCCACCCAGATCTGCCCCTCCTTTTTTTTAGTTGATTCTGTGGTAAGACTTATAGGGGATGTACTACATTGTCATGTTGATGACATTACTGTTCTAGTGGAATGGCTTTTTAAAAAAAAATTTACTTATTAATTAAAAAAAATTTAACAAACGAACTAAAACATTAACATATATAATCAGTAATTCACAATATCATCACTTAGTTGCATATTCATCATTTCTTAGAGCATTTGCATCAATTCAGAAAAAGAAATAAAGCATAACAGGAAAAAAAAAAAAGATTATACATACCATACCCCTTACCCCTCGCTTTCATTGTCACTAGCATTTCAAACTAAATTTATTTTAGCATTTTTTCCCCCTCTTATTTATTTTTATTATCTATGTTCTACTCGTCTGTTGACAAGGTAGATAAAAGGAGCATCAGACACAAGGTTTTCACAATCACACAGTCACACTGTGAAAGCTTTATCGTTATCCAGAATGGAATGGCTTTTAAAAAGGGAATTTATTAAGTGACAAGTTTACAGCTCTAAGGTTATAAAAAATGTTCAAACTCAGGCATCCAGAGAAAGGTACATTGACTCAAGAAAGGCCAATGTCTGTCATATGGGTGGGCATGTGTCTAGCATCTGCCTGTCTGTGTTCTTGGGTCTGTTGCTTCCAGCGTCTGAGGCCAGTGGTTTCATCTCTAAGCATCTGTGGGCCTTCACTTAGCCCCTCCAGGACACAACTCTGGGTTCTGGCTTGCTTAGCATCTCACGAGAAGGCATATGGTGACATCTACTGGGCTTCACATATCCAAATGTCTGTACCTAGGCGTCTGCTGTCTCTGTTGGCATGCAAATGTTTGCATCTCAGTCAGCTCTCTAGCAACTGGTATTTACTGCATTTCCAAACATCTATGTCTGTGTCTGAATCTGAAGCTTCTCCAAAATGTTCCCCCTTTTAAAGGATTCCAGTAAACTAATCAAGAACAACCTTGAATGGATGGAGTCATCTAATCAAGAGGCCACACCCACAATTGGGTGTGCCACATTTCCATGGAAGTAATCTAATCAAAGTTTCCACCACACAATATTGAATCAAGATTAAAAGTATCATGTCTGTCCCTACAAAATTGGATCAGGAAAAAGGACTCGGCTTTTCTGGGGTAAACAGCTTCAAACTGGCACTTGAGGGAAGGAGGATCTAGCATAAAAAGGGTTGATTGAAGGAAATATCAAGGTCCATTCAATCCAGCAATTGACCATTATCTACCAAAAAGGATGAAACAAAGAGTAAAACAGAGTCTCTGCACTGAGAAAACACCAAACAGAGCTTCAGGAAGGATACCATACAGCAAACAATTAGATTAACCAAATATATGCCTACCAGGTGCTGAGACCCTCATCCCTCACTGTATTACTGGGGATAAATGTATAACAACTATCCCCAACCATAACACTAATGCCTCCCTTTTTGGCTCACATCATATCTAGTATTCATGTCATTCAGCCAGTAGCATCCAATTCTGCTTTCCCCTCAACTGCATCCTTGGTGTAATTGTTCTGATTAATCCAATCCACATTTTTGTTGATGGTGATCCACCAGAATAAGGATGACTTAAATCCTGCAGCTACTTAATTCCTAGTCTTAAACTCATCTGGGATTTCCCTTGGCACTCCTATACTGTCCAAATCAACTCAGTCCTCCTTTTCAAATGCCAGGGTGAATGGGATGGCCAATTGGACAAGAGCACAGGTCCCTTTCCACTTGTTGGGTAAAACTGGTCAGGGGATGCCCTTTCCACAATAACACCAAAGCCCTGCTTGTGGTGTGGTTGAACTGGAGAAATTGCCAGTACCATCCTCAGTCACATCTCATGCTTGGGTATGTGAGACCATGGTCCCAAGGTCCTGGAACCTTCTTCCGTTCTTTAGGTCCTAAGGTCCTGAAACCATCTGGAGAGACAGGCAGAGTTGTTACCTGAACTGAGGGGGGGAAGCTGTATGGCCTTGACTTTTCCACTCCTGACTGGAGGGAAAAGAGTGGACAGTGTACTACAATTTTCACCAGGAGCAGTATTCTGAAAAAGGAGTACCATGCACTTGAACTCCTTATCGTGTCCCTCTATACCCATCAGAAAGGGCATGACAAGAACAGTGAGTCAGCCTGTTGTGCAAGCATGTTACTTGCTTTTGTTTAGACTCTGGACTGTTTATTTGATCCATTCCACCCAAGTATTTGTATATCCCTACCCTTATGGTTTGCTCCAAATTTTCTGTCCCACCCACCCTGACAACTTTGGGATTATTCTGTATTGGGGCTATTGAGAAGTTCCAATCATCAAATGTTAGGCCTGGAGGACAGGACCCCTTCCCCCAGGATGTAACTCACCTCTGGCAAATATTCAGAAAGCTTCTCTTACCGCAATCTACCTCAACCAGCATCTCCTACACCCTCCATCAGCTGCCTTCTTGCAGTAACTTCTCATTATTCAGCCTCCACTCTCCAGCAAATGCATTTTTGTGTAAACTCCCTTATTTATGATATGCCCTCCAGCATTTATAACCCTGTGTGCCTAAGCCAATGTTCAAATTTTAAACTTTACCCATGGAAAACTGCCAACTCCAAACTTAACCCCCTATTTCTGAAAACTAGTCAATAGGGACTTATCTAAACCTTGCCCCCCCCAACTCCCTAACCCTAAGCCTTAAAAACCCTATCACCCCTCACCCCCACCCTGCCACTTTGGGGCAAAATTTTTCTCTTTCTATTGAAATGCTGCCCAGGTGGTTCTGTTTTTCCCTGAAATAAAGCCTTTGCCTAAACTGTTTTGTTCCACCTCCTGTTTGGTGACTTTGCTGAGTTTACCTATCATCAAACTGTACAGTTGGGGCTTTAAATCTTCAGCTACAGTCATTATCAATTTGATAGGGCTTGTTGCATCCCCAATTTGGAACATTACAACTAGTATAATTATTCTCATTTTTAATTTGGGCCCCGGATCCCTCATCTGTCTTCCTTGGGTAAGACTTTTCTTTGGACAGAGTCACTATTAATTATGTTAGATTAAAGTACAGAATCCAAACTCCAAGTCCAAAAACCCTTTTACCCTCCCAACCATTGTCTCTTTAACATGATTTTAAAGGGTCCAAATTTGAAGTTATTTCTCAGGAATCGACTGTGTTATTGGGTACTTGTCATCCAACTTAAGGTATTGTCCTTTCACCTGAGTGTAGTGAGGTCAGCCTATACAAAAGCCCACACCTGTGCTAAAGAAGGAACAGGTGATTCTGCATCTAAAATAAAATGTGAAAGCAAAGAAAGGAGCCCAATTGGGTTTTAAGGGCTGCCATCTCCAGTAAAGTTGAATACAGCAAAACATCACAACTAAAATACAGTTTGAGATTTTCTTAATAACTCTCCTAGTGGTTTATCCTTCTACCTATCTATTTTCTGGATCTTTTTCTGATTGTCAGTCCAAGACCACTTTATACCCTTAGGCCACAGAACTATCAGGGTCCATCCCTAAATATTCCTTATGTGGTCCCTCAACTTTTGCAGGTAAGCAGAGGGAGTTTTGTTTAAATTCATTCCTTAAAAAAATGGAATATCCAACAAGATTTTGCTGGAAAGATGCATGTTTAGTTTAACCAATCCTTGTGTCTCTTTAATCATCCAACCTCTCCTTGGCTCAGCTACTTGCCTAAAATAAATCAGAAAGCAGGCATCTTTTCTGCCACCTCAACTAATGCCAACATTATTGCTCAGAATTAGTTGGCAGATCCTGTTAGAAAACACCACAGCCCTCCTAGGAGTCCAATTCCTGCACTGACACTTTCATCAAGACTAAATGCTCCCATACTATGATAGTTTTATTCACCCATTTGTTTTACTCTTTTGAGTAGCAAGTCTGCAATTCCTGCATTTGGAAAGGGATTTGTTATAGAGAAACCCAGACTCTGCATCACGTGGTCACATACCACTTTGAAATAGTTCTATTAAAGCAGAGACAAAACTAGAAAATTACCAGAATGTCAGTAACTCTGGGTAGCTTCTTCAAGTCGCTTTTAAGGACTAAAAATTAGTGGATAGTTTAAATTGTCTTTTCCTAGAGCCATTTCAAAGGCTTTATTTAAGTTCTGAGATTTGGGTACAGTCAATGTTATCTCCTGTATAGTGAGGCCTTAAAGATCTTGCACAAAGTCAATCCTCATCTGCCCCATATTTTGACTAGAATACATTGGACAGCATAATGTTTTCTTTTGTCCAAATGTACATTTTTCTTTCCTTTGGTCTGCCAATGTTCCAACATTCTCCCTGTTGACTATTCAGAGGAATGTTCCTGGGGACCTTATAAGTACCCCCTCCCTTTTTCCCTGGCCAGCTAACTGCCTCTACCCATTCTGAATCTTGCCTGGGTTGTTTTGTCTTAATGCCCTTTCATTTCATCTGACTCTGGCCCCTTCCTTTGCAGGAGAAGGGAACCATAGATTAGGATTCTGCATTTGCTCGCTTATTGCCAGGCTCATCAGAATTCATCCTGACCACTAAGGCATACTTAATAATCTTTTCTTACCTTGGACCATGCACAGAGTTGCCTGGTCACTGTGAGTCAGATTTCCCCTTCCTCTTTTCTTTTTCACAATCGGTGGATCCCAGAATCCAGTCTTGGGTCCTTCTGGCTACTGGAGGTAGGCCCCCAATGGCAGAGTCTGAGACTGCTCGATCAGTGGGGCATGCCTTCCCTTCATCCTCCCAGGGGTCCTCCCTTGAAGCCTTGTGTCATGCTCAGGTTCTTGTGTCAACTTGGTTAGGTGGTAGTAGCTGTTTGTCAGGCAATTGCTGGCCTGTCTGTTGCTATGGGGACATTTCATAGAATCAAATCATGATCATGTCAGCTACCTCTACAGCTGATTCCATTTGCAATCAGCCAAGGGGTGTGTCTTCTTTAATGAGTGATGCTTAATCTAATCACTGGAAGCTTTTTAAGGAGGATTCAGAAGAGACAGGCTCTCTTCCTGCTTTGGCCAGCAAGCCTCTACTGTGGAGTTCGTCCAGACCCTCCATTGGAATCGTCAGCTTCACAGCCTGCTGTATGAGATTTGGACTCTACGTTCCCACAGTTACATGAGACACTTCTAACTAATACAGCTTGGTACCAGGAGTGGTTCTTAAGAAACAGAATCTTAAAAATAGGTTTTTACGAATGGTTTTCTACTGTTACTGGATTCAAAGGCACTAAGGACTCTGATTCCCATAATCAGAGAATTACTGCCAGTCCATGGGGGCGAATTGACAAAAGAGATAGTCAAAATATCACCTTTTGATTCTTCTAAGCCTTTGCTTATATGAAGCCAGGCTCTGGGGGATAATGTTTTTGACACCTTTACAGAGTTTTGTGGAAACAAGAGGCATAGAAATGTTGATTGGTTGTTGTTAGATACACTGTATATATTAATGAGTGAAAGAGATGGGTTTAAGGGTTCAAATGAGAAGCTTAAGCACTATCTGACAGATGTAAATGTTCCCATGAGTATCCTGAAAGAAAATTTTATTTCCTGAAGCTGTAGACTTGAAATCTTCAAAAATCAGATTCAGAATCTTTTTGTTAGAGTAGCAACTTTACAACATAAACTGAAATCTCAATCTTGCATGGTGACTGCCATTAAAGTGAGGGCATTGATAGCAAAGGAGTGGGACCCTGAAAAATGGGATGGCAACATATGGATTGATAATGATGTTGGTGGAGAGGTTGAAACCCTAATTATGCTGACTGTTCTCTAGAAAACTCAATAATATATCTGCCCTGAGGACATAGCTGCCTCACCTCCAGCCTGCCTTGAGGAGTTGACCAACCAACATCCACCTAAAGGGATTAGCCCTAGAGTGATTAATCCAATTTCAGATGAAACTGCAAATGAATGCCATGAAGCATATGCTTGGAAGATACTTCTGATTCTTTTGATGACCCACTCACACCACCCCTCATTTCTTCCAGTCCTATAACTAAACTAAAGTCCCAACAGCCCCCTAAAGGTGAGGTACAAAGTATCACACATGAGGAGGTACATTATACTCCAAAAGAATGGTGTGAGTTTTCCAATTTATTCCAATTTTCCAATTTACAGAAATCAGGGGAATATGTGTGGCAATGGATTTTAAGGGTGTGGGATAATGGTGGGAGGAATATAAGGCTGGATCAGGCCTAATTTATTGAGATGGGCCAACTAAGCAGAGATTCTACATTCAGTGCTATAGCTCAAGGAGTAACAAAAGGCATTAACAGTTTGCTTGGATGGTTGGCTGAAACATGGATCAAAAGGTGGCTGACATTACCTGAGGTTGAAATGCCAGAACTGCCCTGGTATAATGTAGATGAGGGGATCCAGAAGCTTAGAGAGATTGGAGCGTTAGAACAGATTTATCATGCAAAGCCTGCTCTTACACCCCAGGAATGTTCAGAGGATGCACCTTTTACCAGAACAGTGAGAAATAAATTTGTGAGACTAGCGCCATCATCCCTGAAGAGCTCTGTAGTTGCACGTCTCTGTAGGTCAGATATTACTGTGTGAACTGCTGTCACTGAGCTGGAATTCTTAGTCCTTAGACATAATGAGGATGACTGGATCCTGAGTTGGTAGAATCCAGGTGGCAGCACTTAATTACCAAAGACAGGGTGGACGTGGCTATTATAATAGACAGCAAACTCAAAGCAGGAGTCAAAATAATCTGATACACAGAGATTTGTGGCATTAGCTAATAAATTATGGGGTACCTAGAAATAAAATAGATGGGCAGTCTACTAAACTGGACAGAGGTGCATTTGTATACAGACTCATGGGCTGTTGCTAATGGTTTGGCTGGATGGTCAGGGAACTGGAAAGATCATAATTGGAAAATTGATGATGAAGAGGTCTGGGGAAGAGGTTTGTGGATAGACCTTTCTGAGTGGGCTAAAAGCATGAAGATATTTGTGTCCTATGTGAATGTGCATGAGAGGGTGACTTCAGCAGAGGAAGGTTTTAATAATCAAGTGGATAAGATGACCCGTTCTGTGGATACCAGTCAGCCTCTTTCCCCAGCAACTCCTGTCATTGTCCAATGGGTTCATGAACAAAGTAGTCATGGTGGTAGGAATGGAGGTTATGTATGGGCCCAGCAACATGGACTTCTGCTCACCAAGGCTGACCTGGCTACAGCCACCACTGAGTGCCCAATCTGCCAGCAGCAGAGACCTACACTCAGTCCCTGATATGGCACCATTCCCCAAGGTGACCAGCTGGCTACATGATGGCAGGTTGATAACATTAGAGCACTCCTTCATGGAAGGGGCAGTGATTTGTTCCAACTGGAATAGACACATACTCTGGATATAGGTTTGCTTTCCCTGCACACAATGATTCTGCCAAAACTACTATCCGTGGGCTTGCAGAATGTCTTATCTATTATCATGGTATTCCACATAGCATTGCTTCTGATCAGGGAACACACTTCACAGCAAATGAAGTGTGGGAATGGGCATGTGCTCATGGAATTCTCTGGTCTTACCATGACCCCCATCATCTTGAAGCAGCTGGATTGATAGAACAGTAGAATGGCCTTTTGAAAACTCAGTGGCAATGCCAACTAGGTGGCAATACCTTTAGGGCTGCGGAAATGTCCTCCAGGAAGTTATGTATGCTCTGAATCAGCATCTGCTGTATGATGCTGTTTCTCCCATAGCCAGGAAACAAGTGATGGAAATAAGAGTGGCACCACTCACTATTACCCCTAGTGATCCACTAGGAAAACTTTTGCTTCCTGTCATTGCAACCCTGAGCTCTGCTGGTCTACAGGTTTTAGTTCCAAAAGGGGGAGTGCTTCCACCAGGAGAGACAACAATGATTCCATTGAACTGGAATCTAAGACTGTCACCTGGTCACTTTGGGCTACTCATGCACCTGGATCAACAAGCCAAGAAGAGGATTACATTATTGACCGTGACTATCAGGGTCAAATAGGACTGCAACTACACAATGGAAGCAAAGAAAAGTTTTCCTGGAATATAGGCAATCCCCTAGGACGTGTTTTAGTACCACCATGCCCTGTGATTAAAATCAATGGAAAACTGCAACAACCCAATCCAGACAGTACTACCAATGCTCTAAAACTTCAGGAATGAAGGTTTGGGTCACCCCACCAGGCAAAGAACCATGGCCAGCTGAAGTGCTTGCTTAGGGTAAAGGGAACATGGAATGGGTAGTGGAAGAAGGTAGTGATAAACATGAACTATGACCATGTGATCAGTTACAGAAATGAGGACTGTAATGCTGTTTTGTTCATGTTATACTGTTTAAGTTGTAAGATATCAAGTTTAAGAATGAATATTACCCAAGGACTTGCACCCTATTCTGGGGAGATTTAGTGTATTTCCAGTTATATATAGGACAGTTGAGTATTGTTAGGTGAAAGAAAAAACGTGTCTTTTATTACCTTTTATTTAGAATTTAGGTATGGCTTAAGGTGACAGGTATAGCTGTCAAGTTGACAAGGGGTGGACTGTCATGGTTAGTTTCATGTGTCAACCTGGCTAGGTGGTGGTACCTGTTTGTCTGGTTGGGCAAGTGCTGGCCTGTCTATTGCTACGAGGACATTTCATAGAATTAAATCATGATCACATCAGCTACATCCACAGATGATTCCATTTGCAATCAGCCAAGGGGAGTGTCTTCTCTAATGAATGATGCTTAATCTAGTCACTGGGAGCCTTTTAAGGAGAATTCAGAAGAGACAGGCTCTCTTCCTGCTTCAGCCAGACAGCCTCGCCTGTGGAGCTCATCCAGACCCTCCATCAAAACTGTCAGCTTCAATCCTGCTCTATGAATTTTGGATATAACTTTCCCATGGTACATGAGACACTTTTATAAATTTTACATTGATGAATATTTCCTGTTGATTCTGTTTCTCTAGAGAACCCTAACTATATGAGCTCCCAAATTGTTAGAAAAAAACACAGTACTTGAAAGTGAATAAATGCTTACCTGATTGTAGAGAAGAAAAGAATTTTTTCATGATCTTACAAGAATGGGTGCCCAGGTGAACACAAAATGGTGGCTGGCACACCAGACAATAGGACTCCAAAGTGGTTATACATATGCCTAGCTCACAGACCCTCCCCTGCTTCAGACTGGATACTCCAGAGGTTACAGCCTATCTGGATAGTCTAACTAATTCAAGTTTCCAGTGGAAGGTTCCCACTTTTGATTACACTTTATATTTCAGTGACCCTGGATTGTTACTTATTTAAACTTATTTCTACCTGTTTGGCACCAATTCTAGGCTTTCATCAGAGGTGCTCTCCTTCCCTGCCTGCAAAACCCATTTTAGTTATTCTGCAGCCCTTTCCTGTACCATTTTGTGTGAAAGCTAAACTTAACTTTCTTAGAGGAGGAAAAGACAAAAAGAAGTAAGCAGAAAACCAGAGAATAGGCTCAATTTATTGCAATCACTATTAAAGTCCCTTGTCTCCACAAGGTCGCCCAAATCAGGGCTCTAAGCCTCAAGTCAGAGGGTCACTGGCATAGAGAGTGCCAGAAACCTTGAGAAAACCTTCAACTTTGGGACCTATTAAGGCCTTTCCCCAAGTGCCTGGGCATTGGGCTGGGGACCACACTGTCTCCTAAAGGGGGGATGGGATGCCCCCCAGAGCCCTGCTCCCAGCAAGTGAAGAAGACTGAGGGTGCCCGAGGTCACTTATCACACTGCTAACTTCACATCTGACTAGCAAACTAGAGGAGCCTTCATGATACATGTCATGACAGGTAAGATTATTGATTTTTTTTTTTTTCCCAACAAACAGGCATGCAACATTTATTTTGAGTAGGAACTGTGCTGGGCACTACAGACACAGAAATGTAATGGACATCATCTATATTAATCAGGGCTCCTAGGTGCAGACAGCAGCACCTACTCTAACTAGTTGTTTTGTTTTGTTTTGTTTTATTAATTTTTTAATTTTTTGAAAAATATAACAACAAACAAATGCAAACATTATTAACTTTTGATCATTCCATTCTACATATGTAATCATTAATTCACAATATCACATAGTTGCATATTCATCATCATGATCATTTCTTGGAACATTTGCATCTGTTCAGAAAAAGAAATAAAAAGACAACAGAAAAGAAATTTATACATACCATACCCCTTACCCCTCCCTTTCATGGATCACTGGCATTTCAAACTAAATTTATTTTAACATTTGTTCCCCCTATTATTTATTTTTATTCCATATGTTCTACTCGTCTGTTGACAAGGTAGATAAAAAGAGCATCAGACACAAGGTTTTCACAATCACACAGTCACATTGTGAATGCTATATCATTATACAATCATCTTCAAGAAACATGGCTACTGGGACACAGTTCTACATTTTCAGGCAATTCCCTCCAGCCTCTCCATTACATCTTGACTAACAAGGTGATATCTACTTAATGCATAAGAATAACCTCCAGGATAACCTCTCGACTCTGGAATCTTTCAGCCATTGACACTTTGTCTCATTTCACTCTTCCCCCTTTTGCTGGAGAAGGTTTTCTCAATCCCTTGATACTGAGTCTCAGCTCATTCTAGGGTTTTTCTCAATCCCTTGATGCTGAGTCTCAGCTCGTTCTGTGATTTCTGTGCCACATTGCCAGGAAGGTTCACACCCCTGGGAGTCATGTCCAACTTAGACAGGGGGAGGGTGGTGAGTTTGCATGTTGTGTTGGCTTGAGAGAAAGGCCACATCTGAGTAACAAAAGAGGTTCTCTTGGGGGTGACTCTTAAGCCTAATTTTTAGTAGTCTTGACCTATCCTTTGTGGGGTTAAATTTCATATGAACAAACCCCAAGATTGGGGGCTCAACCTATAGCTTTGGTTATCCACACAGCATGTGAGAATATCAAGAATTCAACTTGGGGAAGTTGAATTTTCCCTCATTCTCACCATTCCCTGAAGAGGACTTTGCAAATACTTCTCCACTCACTGATCAAATCACTCTGGGATTTATTGGGGCATCACTCTGGGCAAACCAACAAAATCTCATGTCCTACTCAAGGTTCCATGTACTTGTGTTCAGTTAAGCTGTCTACATAAGTTATATTAAGAAATGCATTAGTCAAAATATAAATTTTGTACCAAATAAACATTTTTTGCTTTAGTCTCATGCATAAGTTGAAATTTTAAAATATTAATTACCATCTATTTTCAGCACCCTGCAGTAATGACATTCCTTTGTTCTTCTTCATGCAAAATCATTTTTTAAATTTGTACATTTAGTCACTATCATTATACACTCTAGGCCTTTCTAGATTATACCATCTCAATCTTTATCGTCTATCTTTCTTTCTGATTTCATTTGTATCCTCAATTCTTAAAGATGATTTATAATCATGAAGCTTTTGCAGTGTGACCCTATGATTGTGAAAACCTTGTGGTTGATGCTCCATTTATCCAGACTATGGATAGATGAGTAAAAAAAATGGATAATAAATAAATAATAGAGAGATAAGGGGTAAAATAAATTGAGTAGATCGAAATAGTAGTGGTCAATGAGAATGAGGGTTTAAGAGAAATGGGATGTATGAGTTTTTTCATTTTTCTTTCTATGTGTTATTCTGGAGTGATGGAAATGTTCTGAAAATGACTATATAATGATATTGTGAGCCACTGATGTTATATGGACTGCATGTGTGTGAAGATATCTCAATAAAAATAATTTTTTAAAAAGTTAAAAAAAAGGACATGGTATTAGTTGCAAAGTCTTTAAAGATGTTTGCACTTTTTACAACATGCATAATTTCTCATGTATAATTAATTAGTCATTACTATAATGCTTGCAAAGTCATCTGCCTCAGGGCTTAGTTATGATGTCTGAATCTAAATGAGCAAAATGAAAAAACTACCATAGCTCATCTAATCTCTTTGTATTCCTTCATGATCAGCAAGATGCTTATGAGAGTTCTTAAAGGGTATTATAGATTGATGTATAAATTATGAGTCTTCATTTATAGCAGTATGTTGTCAAGACTGCTAGGAAAATATTTAAACTGAAGGTCATACACTTTATGAAAACCAAATTTTTAATTCATGTCATCCTTAATTTTAATCATTGGTTACCTGCTCTTTTTAAAATTTGTATTGGCCAACAGAGAGTGCTCATCTTAGCCTGCTTTGAATATGACTGAACAGATGAAGGCATCAGATGCCTACACAGCTGGGGTTTTAATTACAGAGCAATTTGTTTTATGATAGTCTTTTGTTACATTTTACCAAATATTAAAGAATACTTGCATTAGTCAAGTACTCTTTGTTAGTCAATAATTCTAGGTTATTTCTTTGATTAAGAACTGGACATATTGAGATGTAGTTGATAACCATGATTTTTGATAATTTTCAACAGCATTATTCTATTGACAACGGGAAAAATGTTGTAGGCTTAATATCTATTAGTGAACACATTAGCAAACATAAGCTTTGAGAAGACCCACCATATTTTGCTCCAAGGGGAAAAAGTGGGAGTGTGACCTGTCACTTAACTACTACTCCCTTATGTGAAAAAAGATGCAAAGTGAGATGAAAAGGAAAACTGTTCATTTAAATGCCACAACCTTCAGTATATTGAGTGAGATCTTTGTGTGTGTGTCGTGTACCCTCTGGAAGTCTGAGCCCCAAACAAAAGGTTAACATCAATTTTTATAGACAACATGACATGTTAAAGACAAGGTAAACAATTGGCTGGTTTAAATTGAGAAGGGCACAAAGCTGAGCCATTAAGGGAGGGCTCCCCATCCCAGGAATGTCTTATCTTGCCTACTTGCAGTTTCAACCATACATGAAGGCTAGGGGAGGGGCCCCTATCCCAGGAATGTGTCTTATCTTGCCTTCTTGCAGTTTCACCCATTCTTGAAAGCTAGGGGTGGGGGCTTGGGGATTTTCCACAGAGGAGGCATCTGAACCAGAAGAAGTGGGGGAGGACTGCCTGCTACAATACAATTTTATTTTTCTAAAAATGTACATTGTTTACATATATGTATGAGTGTACATTAGATGTACGTGATACAGTTTTATAGTCATATATATGATTGACATATATTCTGGAAGAATAAATACAAAAAGATTATCAATAGTTATAAATCTCTGGGTATTAAGATTGTGGATGATATTTTTCTCATCTCTATTTCTGATTTTTATTCAATGACCACAGATGACTATATAATACAAACTGAATAGTTTTAAATTAACTAGATTTGGACAAAGAGGCTAATCTTTATTAGGAATTTATCATTTAAAAATGTAACAAATAAAGTTTGTAATACTTATCTAGTATTATGTGTACTAAAGATTCACATGTCATTTCTGTTTTTATGAGTTCAATAAACTATTTGATATGCCTGAAATAAATAAAATCATAAATTAAATTGTTAGGTGTGATAATTTTATATAGGAACTGTATTTTTTTGGAGAGTTTTTGAAGTTACATTTTGGATATTTATTATGGACATGAAATAATAGAGTATTTGTTAAAGCACAATCATAAAATAGAGAAGCTTAAGGAAACGAAGATCAAATCTGCTTCATATACAGGATGGGGCAACCTTTGTACATAATATGATACTAATCTTTCCCCCACAAAATTTGCTGAGTAGCTCCATGTTTGGTGTTTAAAAATAAAATGGTCTTCTTATTTAGAAAAGTCAAGACATCATTTGATTAGTAAAACCTATTCTTCCTCTCAGGTTTATAGTTGCTTATCTTCACATAAAACTAAATTTATAAGATAAGAATGAATTTTTATTATAGAATAAAAATTTTAGGAACAGATGGTTCAACATAAGAAAATCAATTAATGTAATATACCATACAACAAATCAAAGCAGAAAAACCACATGATCATCTTGATTGATGCAGAAAAGGTATTTGACAAAATTCAACATACTTTCTTGATGAAACCACTTCAAAGGATAAGAATAGAAGAGAACTTCCTCAATGTGATAAAGGGGGGTATATGAAAAGCCTACAGCTAAGATCATCCACAAAGACTGAAAGCTTTCCCCCTAAGATCAGGAGCAAGACAAGGATGCCCACTGTCACCATTGTTATTCAACATCATGCTGGAAGTTCTAGCCAGAGCAACTAGACAAGAAAAAGAAATAAAAGGCATCTAAATTGGAAAGGAAGAAGTAAAACTCTCATTGTTTGCAGATGATATGATACTATATGTCAAAAATCATGAAAAATCCACAGCAAAACTACTAGAGCTAATAAATAAATACAGAAAAGTGGCAGGATACAAGATCAACATCCCACAATCAACATTGTTTCTAAACACTAGTGATGAGGAAATTTGATGAGGAAATTTGAGGAGGAAATCAAGAAAAAATTCCATTTACAATTGCAACCAAAAGAATCAAATATTTAGGAATAAATTTTACTAGGGATACAAAAGACCTATGCACAGAAAACTATAAGAAATTGCTAAAAGAAACCATGGGAGACCAAAATAAATGTAAGGATACACTGTGTTAGTGGATTAGAAGACTAAATATAGTCAAGATGTCAGTTCTACCCAAATTGATTTATAGATTCAATGAAATACCAATTAAAATCCCAGAAACTTACTTTGCAGAAATAGAAAAAAAAATAATAACCAAATTTATCTGGAAGGGTAGGATGCCCCAAATAGTTAAAAATGTCTTGAGAAAGAAAAGTGAAATGGGAGTTCTTATGCTACCTGACTTTAAAGGACATTACAAAGCTACAGTGGTCAAAACAGCATGACACTGGCATATAGATACATTGACCAATGGAATCGAATAGAGTGTTCAGATATAGACCCTCTCATCTATGGACAATTGACCTTTGATAAGGCAGTCAAGCCAACTCACCTGGGACAGAGCAGCCTCTTCAATACATGGTGCTTGGGGAAACTGATATCCACATGCAAAAGAATGAAAGAGGATTCATATCTCACACCTTATACAGAAATTAACTCAAAATGGATCAAAGACATAAACATTAGATCTAAGACCATAAAACTTTTAGAAGAAAATGTAAGGAAATATCTTATAAAACTTGTAATAGGAGGTGGCTTCCTAGATCTTACACCTAAAGCATGAGCATTGAAGAAAGAAATAGGTAAATGAGAACTCCTAAAAATTAAACACATTTGTACATCAAAGAACTTTGTCAAGAAAGTAAAAATGCAACCTATGCAATGGAAGAGAATATTTGGAAGCCACATATCAGACAAGGGTCTAGTATCCAGAATATATAAAGAGATTATTCAACTCAACAACAAAAAGACAAACAACCCAATTGAGAAATGGGCAAAAGACATGAACAGAAGAGGAAATATAAATGGCTAAAAGGCACATGAAAAGATGCTCAACTTCCCAGGCTATTAGGGAAATAAAAATCAAAACCACAATGAGATATTATCTGACACCCACTAGAATGGCCATTAAAAAAAGAAAGAAAGAAAGAAAATGACAAGTGCTGAAGAGGATGTGGAGAAAGAGGCACTCTTATCCACTGCTGCTGGGAATGTAAAATGGTCTAACTGCTGTGGCAGCCAGTTTTGGTTCCTCAGGAAGCTAAGGATAGAATTGTCGTATGATCCAGCAATACCATTGCTAGGTATCTATTTAGAGACTTGAGGACAAAGACACAAATGAGCATTTGCACACCAATGTTTATAGCAGCCTTATTTACAATTGCTAAGAGATGAAAACAGCCCAAACATCTTTCAATGGGTGGGTGGCTAAAGAAGCTGTGGTATATGCATACAATGGAATATTATGCAGGTAAGGACAGAATAATGTCATGAAGCATGTAACAGCATGGAAGGTCCTTGAGGATATTATGTTGTGAAATTAGCCAGAAACAAAAGGGCAAACACTGTATGGTAACTAACATTAATGAGTGAACTTGGAGAATTGAAACTAAGAACACAGGTTATCACGAGATAGAAATAGATAGAGATTGGGCAATTGGTGCTGAGGGAATACAGATTGTGCAACAGGACTGATTGTAAAAATTCAGAAATGGATAGCACAAGACTACCTGATGGTAGCACAATAATATAAGTACACTGAATGTGAGAATGATAGAGGGAGAAGGACTGGGAGCACATATGAAATGAGAAGGAAAAATAGAGGATAAAGACTGACATGGTATAATTTAGGAATGCCCAGAGTGTTCAATGATGGTGATTAAATACACAAATTAAAAAAAAAATGCTTTTGCATGAGGGAGAACAAATGAATGTCAGTATTGCAAGGTGTTGAAAATAGACAGTATATGGGATAAAGTACAATCAACATAAGCTAGGGTCTAGTGTCATCAGGAACATTGTATCGTGCTTCCATTGAGTGTAAGAAAGGCATTATGCCAAAACTGAATGTCACCAGGTGGGAAGATTGGGAAAGGGGTATGAATTCTGTGTGGAAGAAAAGGAAATGTCTTCAAATAGAGTATGGTGGTGAGAGCATGTTTGTACAATTAAGATGGATTGTATGATGTGTGAATAAAATTGTTTAAAAATGAACAGAAAGAAACAAGTTCTAGAGAGAATGCAGAGAAAGAGAGATGTACCTATTCATTGTCGGTAGGGAAATGAGAGGTGTAGCCCCTTAGAGGGCAGTGTGGTGGTTCCACCGGAGGCTAGGAATGGGGTTGACATATGAGCCTGAAGCCCCGTTTCTCAGTGTATACCTGGAAGAGCTGCGTGTGGGGATAGGAATGGACATTTACACACTGGTGTAAACTATTGAGTGACCATAATAAGGAATGAAGTTGTGAGGCATGCAACTAGATGAATGAACCTTAAGAGCTGTATATTGTATTAAACGTTAGACAAATATTATCATGCCTCTATCATATGGACTAACCATAATATAAAAATTCAGTGACCTAAAGTTGAGAGTATGGGTTATCAGGTTGGGGCTTATTGTAAAGTGTTTTAGATTGTAAGTTTTTATAGCAGCCACATATACTCAGGAAGTGTAACTGTTAATTCTAAATTCTGAGATATTGAGCTGTCTGTATATAACATTACCTTTCCCAGAAACTTTAGGTATTTATGTGACACCTGAGACTCAAAGTTAGAGCTCTGAAGCTATGAAAGTGAACAGTACCCCTACAGGAACTGTTTAAAAAGTTAAAAAAGTGATCAGACACTAAATGGAGACATGAATGAAGCTGATCTGGATAGGACTAAGGTATATCAGAAGACAGGGTAAAGGATGATATCGTCCATGTTTTAAAACTTCAACTTCTGTGTGAGACTAAAAGAAGAGATGTTCATTTGGTGCAAAATTTATATTTTGAGTAGTGCATTTCCTAATTTAACATGTATAATCAGTTTAGTTTGTTGTGGGGTGCACCAAGGTCTGGATTAAAAATGTTGCGGGGCACACCAAAAGAGAGATCACACAATTCAAAGAAATCTGCAGGCCAATTTGGTGTCTTTATTAGCCAGCCGGTGACTGCTTCAGAAACCCCCAAGAAGGAAGATTTGGAGAGCAGCCCTGAGAGGTTCTCAAAGGGGGCTTAGAAAGGCAAAAACTGCAAGCTTATCTTCAGAAGCAGGAAAGGGGCATTATCTTTTTAGAGCCACATCTTGGTTTGCAGCTGTAAGCAAGCAAACTTATCTACAGAAGCAGGAAAATGCCATTACCATTAGCTCTTGCACAATACATCCCATTCTTTTAGTTTCTTAACAATGATTATTGTTCAATTTTTAACTCTTGGGAACTTTCCACCCTGGGTCTTGTGACTCTGAATACCTTCTTCTTGCTCAGGCCTGATTTATTGTTTCTGACCCCCCACATTCCCCACTGGTTTTGTGAGAGAATGAAATCATTGTTTCTGTATTTTGATTATAAATCTGTTGATAGTGGGTTCAAAGGACTAATAATTTAATAGCTTGTATTCTTTTTTTCACATATGAGGTCAGACAGTTTATTATACAGAGTCCAAATATTAAGCCTAATAATACGAGAATTAGGGGTCCTGATATGGCGGTTAGGAGAGTGGTTAGCCATGGGACCAGGAAAACAAAGTTTCATACCAGTTGGTTTCAGCTTTCTGTGTTCCTCCCGCTCTCGTAACCTGCTACGGACAAGGGATAGACTATTTCTAATTATTCCAGAATGATTGGCATAGAAGCAGCAGGTCTCTCTGAGGGCCATGCATAACCCCCCTTGTTTTAGAAATAGAAGGTCTAAGCCTCTGCGGTTTTGGAGGATGACCTTGGCAGTGAAGTTAGGGAGTTTTCCAAGCAACTGACAAAGCTTTCTAATTCACTAAGATCCAGATCAACTTGTTTGCTAAGGGTTTTAAAATTTTGGATCCCAGTGGTAAGGGCTGAAGTTCTGACTTCAGTTGATCCTTCGATGCCCAGTCTGACAAGGAGAGGCGCCAAGATTGGGGCTTGCTTGGCCCAGTAAGTGATTCCTAAATGTTCCCTACCCCCTTCCCCAGAATAATAATATCCTTGGGGGATAATGTGAACTAAGACACAAAATTCCTCCTCAATGGCCACTACTGGGGGAGTTATGCAGGGGGTGATACCAGATGTGCAAGCAAACCAAGTACTGTCAGGAGCTCCAAGGAGGCAGTCCCATCCATTTGGGGTTGAAGTTAAATTGTTCTCTAGTGATATGAGGAGTCCTCAAGAGTCACTGTAGGGGGATTTAGCTAGATTTAAATCCTCAGAATAAATACAGGTTCCCTGCCCTTGGAGATCCCCTAGGGTGAGTTTTGGTTTCTGTCCCCACCTGCATAGGTGTTGGCCTTGCACTTCTTGGACTGAGAGGTTTCTGATATGGGTATCTGTGAGGCCTAGGGAGATATTAGCTCCTATTCCTATGTAATAAGGGGGTTCAGGGTTTAAGCAAAACCAACAGTCTTCAGTAATAAGTGGATTGGTTTGATTCATGAACTGGAACACTGAATCCAACATGTCAAGCAGAGGTTTTCTGGGGGAGAGAGAGAAGCCTGTATGAGGGTTTAAAGGGGTGAGACTGTTTGGATTTGGGGTAGCCCAGGGGGTGGCAATCTGCCCCGCCCTTTGGCTGGAGGAAGGGAGCCACGATGGCGGCAACCGCTTGAGTGGTGGCTGCTCGAGCTGCAGCCGCCTCTGGATATATGGGGGTGTACAAGCGGTATGCCTCAAGGAGACACTCAAAGAAAGCAGCCAGAGATTTGTTCAGCTTTTGTATAGTTTCACTTACCTGAGATAAGTTGGTTGGCTTCTCGGCTGCTGCTCATATTCCCTGGAGCAGAGTCTGGTGATACCGATAGAGAGCATCCTTCCCTTTATCAGTGTTGGGGTCCCATCCAGGATGGGTGGAGAGGAGCACAGCCTCTAATCAGGTTGTCTCAGTAGTAGGCTATCCATCAGATCCAAGAATTAACTTCCTCGCCTCTCTCCTGACTTGATCTCATTCTTTGGAGGTGAAGAGGGCCTGGAGGAGCTGTTGGCAGTCATCCCAGGTGGGCTGGTGGGTAAAAAAGACAGTCTCCAAGAGGGAGATGAGCCCTTGGGGCTTCTCAGAGAAAGAGAGATTTTGGTTTTTCCAATTATAAAGCTAGCTAGAAGAAAAGGGGACATAAACCATGAAAGGTGGGCGGTCATCCCCTGGGGCAGGGCCAACCTGTCTTAAGGGTAAAATTGGAGACCCAGAAGAATCCGGTGACTGTGCACCAGAAGAAGGGCGGTAAGCAGAGCCAATTCTGGTATGAGGGGTGCTGAAGGTCACCTCCTGGCTATCAGAGGGGCTGATTGCTGCCTCTCGGCCACTTCTCCCCTCTAGTCTCAGAGGGGGCAGAGGGGCTATCGGATATGGGAGAGGGTCCATTAAGAGCAGATCCTCCAGTGGTCCCGTCAGTACTGGGAACCTATTAGTCTTTTCTTCCTGAGTGTTCTTCAGTACGAGGGTCGTTTTGGTTTTGTGGGGTCTTCTTTTTTGGGACTCCAGGCAAGACCATAACCACTTGGGTTTTTCTGTTAAAATTCCAATCCAAATTAGTATATAGGGATTTGGTCAGAGTGGCCTGGATCACCAAAAATTGTCCTTTGGACTCTATAAGCTATAGATAGGTCTGTGGTTCCCTCAGAAGGCCACCCCAAACCAAAAATTGGCCACTCCCATGAGCAGAATTTCTCCAAGTCGAAGGCATTGACAGGGACTCTGTAGTCTCCTGCCTTCCACTGAAATTCCTGAAATTTTTTCAAAAAACATTGAAGGGGAGTACCAACAGATGAGCTTGACTGACCCATGGCAATTATGACAAGAAACAACACAGAATGGGATGAGACCAACAGACGAGAGAAGGGACAAACTAAACCAAGACACACAAAAGCCTTATCCTTAATTGATTCCTAACCAGAAGCCTGGGGCAACGTCTTGCTCCAGGTCCCTGACCTGGATCCAGTAACAGACCTGTACTCACCAGTTAGGTTTCCAGAAACAGATGACTCCACTAGATTTTATATAACTTCGGAGGGTACTGTAGGACCGGCCTGGTCTCCAGTCCTTGCCTGGGGCCAAGGAACATCTCTCCGAAGCCTTCCCTTAGGCTGGACCTCAGTTCTGGGGGCTATCCCCACAACCTGTGGTCACCAAATGTCCCATTAGGGATAATCTCACTGGGGCCTCCAAATGTTGTGGGGCACACCAAAAGAAAGACCACGCAATTCAAAGAAATCTGCAAGCCAATATGAAGTCTTTATTAGCCAGCCAGCAACTGCCTCAGAAACCCCCAAGAAGGAAGATTTGGAGAGCAGCCCTGAGAGGTTCTCAAGTGGGGCTTATAAAGGCAAAAACCACAAACTTATCCATAGAAGCAGGAAAGGGGCATTATCTTTTTAGAGCCACATCTTGGTTTGCAGCTGTAAGCAAGCAAACTTATCTACAAAAGCAGGAAAATGCCATTACCATTAGCTCTTGCACAATACATCCCATTCTTTTAGCTTCTTTTTTTTTTTTTTTTTCTTGCTGTATCTATTCTTTTTTTTTTTTATTAATTAAAAAAAGAATTAACAAAACAATTAGAAATCATTCCAATCTACATGTACAATCAGTAATTCTTAATAACATCACATAGTTGCATATTCATCATTTCTTAGTACATTTGCATCGATTTAGAAAAAGAAATAAAAAGACAACAGAATAAGAATTAAAACAATAATAGAAAGAAAAAAAAACAAAAAAAACAAAAACAAAAAACCTATACCTCACATGCAGCTTCATTCAGTGTTTTAACATAATTGCATTACAATTGGGTAGTATTGTGCTGTCCATTTCTGAGTTTTTATATCCAGTCCCGTTGTACAGTCTGTATCCCTTCAGCTCCAATTATCCCTTCTCTTTTTTTTTTTTTTTTAATTAACGGAAAAAAAGAAATTAACCCAACATTTAGAGATCATACCATTCTACACATGCAATCATTAATTCTTAACATCATCACATAGCTGCATGATCATCATTTCTTAGTACATTTGCATTGGTTTAGAAGAACTAGCAACATAACCGAAAAAGATATAGAATGTTAATATATAGAAAAAAATAAAAGTAATAATAGTAAAATCAAAACAAAACAACACAAAACAAAACAAAAACCTATAGCTCAGATGCAGCTTCATTCAGTGTTTTAACATGATTATTTTACAATTAGGTATTATTGTGCTGTCCATTTTTGAGTTTTTGTATCTAGTCCTGTTGCACAGTCTGTATCCCTTCAGCTTCAATTACCCATTGTCTTACCCTGTTTCTAACTCCTGCTGAACTCTGTTACCAATGACATATTTCAAGTTTATTCTCGAATGTCCGTTCACATCAGTGGGACCATACAGTATTTGTCCTTTAGTTTTTGGCTGGATTCACTCAGCATAATATTCTCTAGGTCCATCCATGTTATTACATGGTTCATAAGTTTATCTTGTCTTAAAGCTGCATAATATTCCATCGTATGTATATACCACAGTTTGTTTAGCCACTCTTCTGTTGATGGACATTTTGGCTGTTTCCATCTCTTTGCAATTGTAAATAATGCTGCTATAAACATTGGTGTGCAAATGTCCGTTTGTGTCTTTGCCCTTAAGTCCTTTGAGTAGATACCTAGCAATGGTATTGCTGGGTCGTATGGCAATTCTATATTCAGCTTTTTGAGGAACCGCCAAACTGCCTTCCACAGTGGTTGCACCCTTTGACATTCCCACCAACAGTGGATAAGTGTTCCTCTTTCTCCGCATCCTCTCCAGCACTTGTCATTTTCTGTTTTGTTGATAATGGCCATTCTGGTGGGTGTGAGATGATATCTCATTGTGGTTTTGATTTGCATTTCTCTAATGGCCAGGGACATTGAGCATCTCTTCATGTGCCTCTTGGCCATCCGTATTTCCTCTTCTGAGAGGTGTCTGTTCAAGTCTTTTTCCCATTTTGTAATTGGGTTGGCTGTCTTTTTGTTGTTGAGATGAACAATCTCTTTATAAATTCTGGATACTAGACCTTTATCTGATATATCATTTCCAAATATTGTCTCCCATTGTGAAGGCTGTCTTTCTACTTTCTTGATGAAGTTCTTTGATGCACAAAAGTGTTTAATTTTGAGGAGTTCCCATTTATTTATTTCCTTCTTCAGTGCTCTTGCTTTAGGTTTAAGGTCCATAAAACCGCCTCCAGTTGTAAGATCCATAAGATATCTCCCTACATTTTCCTCTAACTGTTTTATGGTCTTAGACCTAATGTTTAGATCTTTGATCCATTTTGAGTTAACTTTTGTATAGGGTGTGAGAGATGGGTCTTCTTTCATTCTTTTGCATATGGATATCCAGTTCTCTAGGCACCATTTATTGAAGAGACTGCTCTGTCCCAGGTGAGTTGGCTTGACTGCCTTATCAAAGATCAAATGCCCATAGATGAGAGGGTCTATATCTGAGCACTCTATTCGATTCCATTGGTCGATATATCTATCTTTATGCCAATACCATGCTGTTTTGACCACTGTGGCTTCATAATATGCCTTAAAGTCAGGCAGCGCAAGACCTCCAGCTTCGTTTTTTTTCCTCAAGATGTTTTTAGCAATTCGGGGCACCCTGCCCTTCCAGATAAATTTGCTTATTGGTTTTTCTATTTCTGAAAAATAAGTTGTTGGGATTTTGATTGGTATTGCATTGAATCTGTAAATCAGTTTAGGTAGGATTGACATCTTAACTATATTTAGTCTTCCAATCCATGAACACGGTATGCCCTTCCATCTATTTAGGTCTTCTGTGATTTCTTTTAGCAGTTTTTTGTAGTTTTCTTTATATAGGTTTTTTGTCTCTTTAGTTAAATTTATTCCTAGGTATTTTATTCTTTTAGTTGCAATTGTAAATGGGATTCGTTTCTTGATTTCCCCCTCAGCTTGTTCCTTACTAGTGTATAGAAATGCTACAGATTTTTGAATGTTGATCTTGTAACCTGCTACTTTGCTGTACTCATTTATTAGCTCTAGTAGTTTTGTTGTGGATTTTTCCGGGTTTTCGACGTATAGTATCATATCGTCTGCAAACAGTGATAGTTTTACTTCTTCCTTTCCAATTTTGATGCCTTGTATTTCTTTTTCTTGTCTAATTGCTCTGGCTAGAACCTCCAACACAATGTTGAATAATAGTGGTGATAGTGGACATCCTTGTCTTGTTCCTGATCTTAGGGGGAAAGTTTTCAATTTTTCCCCATTGAGGATGATATTAGCTGTGGGTTTTTCATATATTCCCTCTATCATTTTAAGGAAGTTCCCTTGTATTCCTATCTTTTGAAGTGTTTTCAACAGGAAAGGATGTTGAATCTTGTCGAATGCCTTCTCTGCATCAATTGAGATGATCATGTGATTTTTCTGCTTTGATTTGTTGATATGGTGTATTACATTAATTGATTTTCTTATGTTGAACCATCCTTGCATACCTGGGATGAATCCTACTTGGTCATGATGTATAATTCTTTTAATGTGTTGTTGGATACGATTTGCTAGAATTTTATTGAGGATTTTTGCATCTGTATTCATTAGAGAGATTGGTCTGTAGTTTTCTTTTTTTGTAATATCTTTGCCTGGTTTTGGTATGAGGGTGATGTTGGCTTCATAGAATGAATTAGGTAGTTTTCCCTCCACTTCGATTTTTTTGAAGAGTTTGAAGAGAATTGGTACTAATTCTTTCTGGAACGTTTGGTAGAATTCACATGTGAAGCCATCTGGTCCTGGACTTTTCTTTTTAGGAAGCTTTTGAATGACTAATTCAATTTCTTTACTTGTGATTGGTTTGTTGAGGTCATCTATGTCTTCTTGAGTCAAAGTTGGTTGTTCATGTCTTTCCAGGAACCCGTCCATTTCCTCTAAATTGTTGTATTTATTAGCGTAAAGTTGTTCATAGTATCCTGTTATTACCTCCTTTATTTCTGTGAGGTCAGTAGTTATGTCTCCTCTTCCATTTCTGATCTTATTTATTTGCATCCTCTCTCTTCTTCTTTTTGTCAATCTTGCTAAGGGCCCATCAATCTTATTGATTTTCTCATAGAACCAACTTCTGGCCTTATTGATTTTCTCTATTGTTTTCATGTTTTCAATTTCATTTATTTGTGCTCTAATCTTTGTTATTTCTTTCCTTTTGCTTGCTTTGGGGTTAGCTTGCTGTTCTTTCTCCAGTTTTTCCAAATGGATAGTTAATTCCTGCATTTTTGCCTTTTCGTCTTTTCTGATATAGGCATTTAGAGCAATAAATTTCCCTCTTAGCACTGCCTTTGCTGCGTCCCATAAGTTTTGATATGTTGTGTTTTCATTTTCATTCGCCTCGAGGTATTTGCTAATTTCTCTTGCAATTTCTTCTTTGACCCAGTCGTTGTTTAGGAGTGTGTTGTTGAGCCTCCACGTATTTGTGAATTTTCTGGCACTCTGCCTATTATTGATTTCCAACATCATTCCTTTATGGTCTGAGAAAGTGTTGTGTAAGATTTCAATCTTTTTAAATTTGTTAAGACTTGCTTTGTGACCCAGCATATGGTCTATCTTTGAGAATGATCCATGAGCACTTGAGAAAAAGGTGTATCCTGCTGTTGTGGGATGTAATGTCCTATAAATGTCTATTAAGTCTAGTTCATTTATAGTAATATTCAGATTCTCTATTTCTTTGTTGATCCTCTGTCTAGATGTTCTGTCCCTTGATGAGAGTGGTGAGTTGAAGTCTCCAACTATTATGGTATATGAGTCTATTTCCCTTTTCAGTGTTTGCAGTATATTCCTCACATATTTTGGGGCATTCTGATTCGGTGCGTAAATATTTATGATTGTTATGTCTTCTTGTTTAATTGTTCCTTTTATTAGTATATAGTGTCCTTCTTTGTCTCTTTTTACTGTTTTACATTTGAAGTCTAATTTGTTGGATATTAGTATAGCCACTCCTGCTCTTTTCTGGTTGTTATTTGCATGAAATATCTTTTCCCAACCTTTCACTTTCAACCTATGTTTATCTTTGGGTCTAAGATGTGTTTCCTGTAGACAGCATATAGAAGGATCCTGTTTTTTAATCCATTCTGCCAATCTATGTCTTTTGATTGGGGAATTCAGTCCATTGACATTTAGTGTTATTACTGTTTGGATAATATTTTCCTCTAACATTTTGCCTTTTGTATTATATATATCATCTCTGATTTTCCTTCTTTCTACACTCTTTTCCATATCTCTCTCTTCTGTCTTTTTGTATCTGACTCTAGTGCTCCCTTTAGTATTTCTTGCAGAGCTGGTCTCTTGGTCACAAATTCTTTCAGTGACTTTTTGTCTGAGAATGTTTTAATTTCTCCCTCATTTTTGAAGGATAATTTTGCTGGATATAGGAGTCTTGGTTGGCAGTTTTTCTCTTTTAGTATTTTAAATATATCATCCCACTGTCTTCTAGCTTCCATGGTTTCTGCTGAGAAATCTACACAAAGTCTTATTGGGTTTCCCTTGTATGTAATGGATTGTTTTTCTCTTGCTGCTTTCAAGATCTTCTCTTTCTCTTTGACCTCTGACATTCTAACTAGTAAGTGTCTTGGAGAACGCCTATTTGGGTCTAATCTCTTTGGGGTGCGCTGCACTTCTTGGATCTGTAATTTTAGGTCTTTCATAAGAGTTGGGAAATTTTCAGTGAAAATTTCTTCCATTAGTTTTTCTCCTCCTTTTCCCTTCTCTTCTCCTTCTGGGACACCCACAACACGTATATTCGTGCGGTTCATATTGTCCTTGAGTTCCCTGATACCCTGTTCAAATTTTTCCATTCTTTTCCCTATAGTTTCTGTTTCTTTTTGGAATTCAGATGTTCCATCCTCCAAATCACTAATTCTATCTTCTGTCTCTTTAAATCTATCATTGTAACTATCCATTATTTTTTCTATGTTTGCTACTTTATCCTTCACTTCCATAAGTTCTGCGATTTGTTTTTTCAGTTTTTCTATTTCTTCTTTATGTTCAGCCCATGTCCTCTTCATGTCCTCCCTCAATTTATCGATTTCATTTTTGAAGAGGTTTTCCATTTCTGTTCGTATATTCAGCATTAGTTGTCTCAGCTCTTGTGTCTCATTTGAGCTATTGGTTTGTTCCTTTGACTGAGCCATATTCTCAATCTTTTGAGCGTGGACAGTTATCTTCTGCTGCTGGCGTCTGGGCATTTATTCAGATTTCTCTTGGTGTTGGACCCAGCAAGGTTGTAATATTTTTCTGTGAAATCTCTGGGTTCTGATTTTCTTATCCTGCCCAGTAGGTGGCGCTCGTGGCACACGTTTGTCTGCGGGTCCCACCAGTAAAAGGTGCTGTGGGACCTTAAACTTTGGAAAACTCTCGCCGTCCTGGGGGTTCGCTAGCCGAAGCGGCTTGAGCCGGCCCTCGGTCCGAACGCAGGGAGGTTTGCTGGTCGCCGCAGCCAGGGAAAGAGCCCGTCCGAATTTCCTAGTCGGCCCTGGGCAACAAGCGTGGCGGGAGGGCGCCAGCGGCAGCGGCCTACTCGAGAGAGTGCACGTTCCCTGGGAGTCACGGGTTTGGAAGGGGCCTCCCCCACCCGTCACCGTTCTCCGCGGGCTGGGGATTTCCGATCCAATTCTCTCAGTTGGTCCGGGGGCTGCGCGTGGTGTGGGCGCCAGTCGCCTTGGTTTCAGGGGACCACCTCTCCAATTCTCCCAGCCGGCCCGGGAAGGGGGAAGGGAGTAACTCCGGCCGCTTCCCGCCCCGCCCGGTAAGGCCCGCGCGCCTCGGCGATCTCACCCGAGCTGCTTCTCTCAGCCAGCCAGCCGTTCCAGGATGGGGTACGCTGTCTTTTTTATCTCTGTTGTGGCTTTGGGCGCTTTCTGTATCGTTTGTACTCCCCTAGTAGGTGTCCTGGAGAAGAAACTAAGATCCGCGCGTCTTACTAAGCCGCCATCTTCCAGGAAGTCTCTCTTTTAGTTTCTTAACAATGATTATTGTTCAATTTTTAACTCTTGGGAATTTTCCACCCTGGATCTTGTGGCTCTGGATATCTTCTTCTCGCTCAGGCCTGATTTATTGCTCCTGACCCCCCACAAGTTAGCACCATAAGCACATGGAATCTTGAATAGGGCATAAGGTTTTGTTTGTCCAGGTTAGTGTGATGCCCTGATAAATCCCAGAGAGATTTGGCCAATGAATAAAGATGCATTTGCAAAGTCCCCTTGGGGGGAATGGGGAGAAAGGGGGCAATATTCACCTTCCCCATGCGAAGAATTTCTGACATTCTGGCAAGTAGTGGGGACAACCAAATCATTAGGCTAAGCTCTTGATCATGGGGTTGTCCCTATGAAACTTATTCCTGAAAGGATAGACTAAGCCTACTTAAAATTATTCCTAAGAGTCACCCCCAGAGAACCTCATTTGTTGCTCAGATCTGGCTTCTCTCTCTAAGCTGACATGGCAAGTGAACTCACTGCCCTCTCTTTTCTAGGTGGGACGTGACTCCCAGAGGTGTAAACCTCCCTGGCAACATTGGACAGAAATTCTGAGATGAGACAGGACCTGGCATCAAGGTATTGAGAAAACTTTCCTGGGGAAGAGAGAAATGAGACAAAATAAAGTATCAGTGGCTGAGAGATTTCAAACAGAGTCAAGAGGTTATTCTGGAGGAAATTCATATGCATTATATAGATATCCTCTTTTTAGTTTATGGTGTATTGGAGTGACTAGAGGGAAGTACCTGAAGTGTCGAGCTGTGTTCCAGCAGCCTTGTTTCTTAAAGGTGAATATATGATATAGCTTCTATAATATAACTGTGTGATTGTGAAAATCTTGTGTCTGATGCTCCTTTAAACTAGGGTATGGACAGATGAGTAAAAGATATGGATAAAAATAAACAAATAATAGGGGGAACAAAAGTTAAAATAAATTGGGTAGCTGGAAATACTAGCGGTCAATGAGAGGGAGGGGTGACGAGTATGGTGCATATGTGTTTTTTCTTTTTCTGGAGTGTGGCAAATGTTCAAAAAAATTATCATGGTGATAAATATGAAACTATGTGATGATATTGTAAGCCATTGATTGTATACCATGAATGGAATGTTTGCATGTTTTTATGTTGTTTTATTAATAAAAATATTTTTTTTAATTCAGGAACAACAAAGTATATATATTCCATTTTTAAAAGCAAAAATATTTTCCTTCCTAAGATGTAAACATTCAGTAAATAATATATATATGGTATTCCAGGTATGGTAACACTGATAGTTCACTTATGAAAAAGATATATTTTGGTATCTTTAGTGGTAAGATTTTTGTTTAAGTACAAAGCACTTTAACAAAAGAACCAGGTCATTATTATTAAAAGTATCCACTCTTTTACCCAGTTTCCTTATTGGAGCAGAAACATATCAATTTTATAGAATTTTGCCTGTTGGACTAGGCCACAGGAAAAGAGTTTTCTTGAAACTTGGAGATAGCCATTCACTTTGTGCTTGAAGGAATTCCTCAATGCACTTCTCTACATCTTCCAAGTAAAGCATGATCTGGGCTCTCAGAAGGGGTTGCTCCTGACTGGCACCCCAACCAGTAGGCTATCCTCGCAGGCCTTCTGCATGCAGTACTGCTGAAGCTCTGCAGCCATCTGAGAGACCTTGATCCTCTCCATGCCAGCCTCCAGCTTGAGTTGCTTTAACAGGCACCACAGAGTGTATGTGCCGGCTTCAGAAGACATGGCAGTGGCAGCTGTGCTGGGCTTCGTAGATGGGAGAGCTGGGCTGGGGCTGGACTGTGAGGACAGGCTAGGCACCATCCCAGGGTTGGGAAGCAACTACACCACCCTGCTGCCTGGGCACCCTGCTCCACTTGGCAGCAGCCACTGGTAAGAGGTGGTGTGGGGTTCTGAATTCATTGACAGTCATCTGGACACTCCCTGCACTCAAAATCCACTTGGAGAATTCTTGGTATTCTCACAAGCAGTGGGGACAACCAAATCAATAGGCTGAGACCTCAATCCTGGGCTCACCCTTATGAAACTTATTCCTGCAAAGGATAGGCTAAACGTGCTAAAAATTATGACTAAGAAGTCACCCAGAGAACCTCTTCTGTTGCTCAGATGTGGCCTCTCTCTCTAAGCCAACTTAGCAGGTGAATTCACTGCCCTCCCCCCTACATGGGACATGACTCCCAAGGGTGTAAATCTCCCTGGCAATGTGGGACAAAACTCCCAGGATTAGCCAGGACCCAGAATCATGAGACTGAGAAAGTCTTCTTGACCAAAAGGGAGAATAAAGAAATGAGACAAAATGAAGTTTCAATGGTTGAGAGATTTCAGAGTTGAGAGGTTATCCTGGAAGTTATTCATATACATTATATTGATAGTCCTTTTTAGTGTATGGTGTATTGGAATGGTTGGAGGGAAGCATCTGGAACTGTTGAGCTGTATTCCAGTAGCCTAGATTCTTGAAGACAATTGTATAACAATATAGTTTTTGCAATTTAACTGTGTAATTGTGAAAATTTTGTGTCTGATGCTCCTTTTATTCAGGGTATAGATAGAGGACTAAAAAATGAATAAAAATAAATAAATAATGGGGGGTAAGGAATAAAATAAATTGGGTAGATTGAAATACTAGTGGTCAATGAGAAGGAGGGGTAAGTGGTGTGAAATGTATGAGTTTTTTCTTTTTATTTCTTTTTCTGGAGTGATGCAAATGCTCTAAAAATGATCATGGTGAAGAATACACAGCTATGTGATGGTATTGTGAGCCACTGAGTGTACACAATGTATGAACTGCATGTGTGTGAAGATTTGTCAATAAAATTTAAAAAAAGAGTTAACAGGCTTCTAAAATAATCCTTGTGTGATGCAAATCACCTTATAATACTGGTGAAGTAAGATAAATATATTTAAAAATATTTAAATGGATATTTCTCCTATTGGTTTTACCCTTTCCCCATCCCTGGAATAAAAAACCAGCAGGGTTATTGAGTAGATTTTGTAAGTTCATAGTTGATACTTAGGCTAATTGGAAAAACTTGATAAGAATTTCTTAGAAATAAGAATTTCTTTAAATTCTTTGAAATTGGAATTTCTAAGAAAAAGAAAGTATCTTAATATTGCCAGAATAGAAAGATAAATAGAGTGATTGAGTGAACTTGTACATTCATAGTTTATACACAGCTAATGGGAAAGACCTTTTGATTATGGAAATGAGGATTTTCTGAGAGAAATGAAGTTTCTTAGAATTGCTAAAGGTAGATTTGAGTAGACAGAATCTAGAAGACAAGAGTTAAAGAGGAGGAAAGAATATTTCATCCATCCAATCATTCATCCAAAAATACTGACTCAGAGGAATTGAATTCAATTGTACAGTGATTATGTTGACAAATATAGGCTAAAACATAAAGTGACTTTTGCTCAGCACACAACTTGATTGTATGCAAGAAAATGAAAAAAAAATTAATCCAGTTGGGTGAATAAGAATAATAAAACATCACTTCATGTTCAACTTCAGAGATTCTCATATTACAGTTACTGAAGGGAAATAGGTACCTACTGCCCTTTGAATGGAGAATTCAAAGTAATTTTTAAGTCTTTACTGTTACAAATTCCATGTCATGGGATTGAGAAAGACTTCTTGACAAAAGGGGGAAGAGAAAAATGAGAAAAGGTAAAGTCTCAGTGGCTGAAAGATTTTGAACAGAGTGGAGAAGTTATCCTGGAGGTTATTTTTATGCATTATATAGATATCTCTTTAGTTTTTGGATTATTGGAGAGGCTAGAGAGGAGTAGCTGAAACTGTTGAGCTGTGTTCTAGTAGCCTTGATTCTTGAAAATGACTGTATAATGATATACTGGTTTGAAAGGATGTATGTACCCTAGAAAAGCTATGTTTTAATCCTAATCCCATTTTGTAAAGGAAGTTGTTTCCTCTAATCCCTATTCAGTACTGTATGTTTGAAACTTTAATTAGATAATCTCCCTGGAGATGTGACTCAATCAAGAGTGGTTTTCAAATAGGATTAGGTGGAGACATGTCTCCACCCATTCTAGGTGGGTCTTGATTATTTTACTGGAATCCTATAAATGAGGAAACATTTTGGAGAATGAAGGAGAATCTGAGAGAGCAGAAAATGCCACAGCACCATGAAGGAGAGAGTCTACAAGCCAGTGACTTTTGGAGATGAAGAAGGAAAATGCCTCCCAGGGAGCTGGAGAGGAAGCTAGCAGATGACATCATGTTTACTATGTGCCATTCCAACTGAGAGAGAAACCCTGACTGTTTGCCATGGGCCTTTCCAGATGAGAGAGAAACTCTGACCATGTTCACTATGTGCCTTTCCACTTGAGAGAGAAACCCTGAACTTCATCAGCCTTCTTGAGCCAACGTATCTTTCTCTGGATGCTTTAGACTGGACATTTCTATGGACTTGTTTTAACTGGGACATTTTCTCAGCCTTAGAACTGTAAACTAGCAACTTATTAAATTCCCCTTTTTAAAAGCCATTCTGTTTCTCACATATTGCATTCCAGCAGCTAACAAACTAGAACAAATGATATAACTTTTAAAATGTGACTGTGTTCTCCCCTCTTTGCCCACCGGCCCGCCGCATGGCGCCCATGCCCCGCAGTAGCCGGCCCGCCCGCCCTCCTCTCCCCTCTTTGTCCGCCGGCCCACCGCGCGGTGCCCACACCCCGCAGCAGCCGGTCTGCCCGCCCTCCTCTCCCCTCTTCGCCCCCTTCCCCCTCCTGCTCCGGCGGCTCTCCAACCACCACCGTGCCCTCTTCCGCCTTCACTTGCTCATCCGCCACCAGCCTTGACAGCCTTGCCACCCTCACCTTTCCTCCTCCAAAACAGCTACTGGGGGAGGGGAGACAATACAGAGCAGCTCCCAGAGCCACAACGGAGATCAAAGGGACGGCGTACCCCATCCTGGAACGGCTGACTGTCTGGGAGAAACAGCTCCGGTGAGATCACCGAGGGGCGCGGGCTTTCCCGGGCGGGACGGCAAGCAGCCGGAGTCCCTCCCTTCCTCCTTCCCAGGCCAGCTGGCAGAATTGGGCAGGCGGTCCCCTTGGGCCGCGGTGGCTGGCACCCCCACCACGCGAGGCCCCCCAGACCAACTGAGAGAGTTGGGTCGGATATCCCCAGACTGCGGAGAATGGTGACCAGGGGGTCACTCCCAAATATGTGACTCCCCGGTCCGGCTGGGAACAGTGCACTCTCCCGGGCTGCGACAGCTGGGGCCCTTCTGCCACGCTTGGCGCCCCGGGCTGACTAGGAAATTCGGTCGGGCACTCTCACATGCTGTGGCGGCCGGCGACCCTTCCCGCGTTCGGACCCCCGGGCCGGCTAGCACTCTTCCAAGCCGCTTCGGCTGGCGAACCTCCCCTACGGCGAGAGTTTTCCAGAGTTAAAGGACCCACAGCAACTTTCACTGGTGGATCCCGTAGACAAACGTGTGCCATGAGCGCCACCAACTGGGCAGGATAAGAAAAACAGAACCCAGAGATTTCACAGAAAAATCTTTCAACCTGTGGGGTCCAACACCCAGGGAAATCTGACTAAATGCCCAGACACCAGCAGAAGATAATGGATCACACTCAGAAAATTGAAAATATGGCCCAGTCAAAGGAACAAACCAATAGTTCAAAAGAGATACAGGAGCTGAAACAACTAATGCTGAATATACGCACAGAAATGGAAAACCTCTTCAAAAACAAAATCGATAAATTGAGGGAGGACATGAAGAAGACATGAGCTGATCAAAAAGAAGAAATAGAAAAACTGAAAAAACAAATCACAGAACTTATGGAAGTGAAGGATAAAGTAGAAAAGATAGAAAAAACAATGGATACCTACAATGATAGATTTAAAGAGACAGAAGATAGAATTAGTGATTTGGAGGATGGAACCTCTGAATTTCAAAAAGAAACAGAAACTATCTGGAAAAGAATGGAAAAATTTGAACAGGGTATCAGGGAACTCAAGGACAATATGAACCGCACAAATATACGTGTTGTGGGTGTCCCAGAAGGAGAAGAGAAGGGAAAAGGAGGAGAAAAACTAATGGAAGAAATTATCACTGAAAATTTCCCAACGCTTATGAAAGACCTAAAATTACAGATCCAAGAAGTGCAGCGCACCCCAAAGAGAACAGACCCAAATAGGCGTTCCCCAAGACACTTATTAGTTAGAATGTCAGAGGTCAAAGAGAAAGAGAGGATCTTGAAAGCAGCGAGAGAGAAGCAATCCGTCACATACAAGGGAAACCCAATAAGACTATGTGTAGATTTCTCAGCAGAAACCATGGAAGCTAGAAGACAGTGGGATGATATATTTAAGTTACTAAAAGAGAAAAACTGCCAACCAAGACTCCTATATCCAGCAAAATTGTCCTTCAAAAATGAGGGAGAAATTAAAACATTCTCAGACAAAAAGTCACTGAGAGAATTTGTGACCAAGAGACCAGCTCTGCAAGAAATACTAAAGGGAGCACTAGAGTCAGATACAAAAAGACAGAAGAGAGAGACATGCAGAAGAGTGTAGAAAGAAGGAAAGTCAGATATGATATATATAATACAAAAGGCAAAATGTTAGAGGAAAATATTATCCAAACAGTAATAACTCTAAATGTTAATGGACTGAATTCCCCAATCAAAAGACATAGACTGGCAGAATGGATTAAAAAACAGGATCCTTCTATATGCTGTCTACAGGAAACACATCTTAGACCCAAAGATAAACATAGGTTGAAAGTGAAAGGTTGGGAAAAGATATTTCATGCAAATAACAACCAGAAAAGAACAGGAGTGGCTATACTAATATCCAACAAATTAGACTTCAAATGTAAAACAGTTAAAAGAGACAAAGAAGGACACTATATACTAATAAAAGGAACAATTAAACAAGAAGACATAACAATCATAAATATTTACGCACTGAACCAGAATGCCCCAAAATACGTGAGGAATACACTGCAAACACTGAAAAGGGAAATAGACACATATACCATAATAGTTGGAGACTTCAATTACCACTCTTATCAATGGACAGAACATCTAGACAGAGGATCAATAAAGAAATAGAGAATCTGAATATTACTATAAATGAGCTTGACTTAACAGACATTTATAGGACATTACATCCCACAATAGCAGGATACACCTTTTTCTCAAGTGCTCATGGATCATTCTCAAAGATAGACCATATACTGGGTCACAAAGCAAGTCTTAACAAATTTAAAAAGATTGAAATCATATACAACACTTTCTCGGATCATAAAGGAATGAAGTTGGAAATCAATAATAGGCGGAGTGCCAGAAAATTCACAAATACCTGGAGGCTCAACAACACACTCTTAAACAACGAGTGGGTCAAAGAAGAAATTGCAGGAGAAATTAGTAAATACCTCGAGGCGAATGAAAATGAAAACACAACATATCAAAACTTATGGGACGCAGCAAAGGCAGTGCTAAGAGGGAAATTTATTGCCCTAAATGCCTATATCAGAAAAGAAGAAAAGGCAAAGATTCAGGAATTAACTGTCCACTTGGAAGAACTGGAGAAAGAACAGCAAACTAATAAAGCAAGCAAAAGCAAGCAACATTCTCAGACAAAAAGTCACTGAAAGAATTTGTGACCAAGAGACCAGCTCTGCAAGAAATACTAAAGGGAGCACTAGAGTCAGATACAAAAAGACAGAAGAGAGAGATATGGAAAAGAGTGTAGAAAGAAGGAAAATCAGAGATGATATATATAATACAAAAGGCAAAATGTTAGAGGAAAATATTATCCAAACAGTAATAACACTAAATGTCAATGGACTGAATTCCCCAATCAAAAGACATAGAATGGCAGAATGGATTAAAAAACAGGATCCTTCTATATGCTGTCTACAGGAAACACATCTTAGACCCAAAGATAAACATAGGTTGAAAGTGAAAGGTTGGGAAAAGATATTTCATGCAAATAACAACCAGAAAAGAGCAGGAGTGGCTATACTAATATCCAACAAATTAGACTTCAAATGTAAAACAGTAAAAAGAGACAAAGAAGGACACTATATACTAATAAAAGGAACAATTAAACAAGAAGACATAACAATCATAAATATTTACGCACCGAATCAGAATGCCCCAAAATATGTGAGGAATATACTGCAAACACTGAAAAGGGAAATAGACTCATATACCATAATAGTTGGAGACTTCAACTCACCACTCTCATCAAGGGACAGAACATCTAGAGAGAGGATCAACAAAGAAATAGAGAATCTGAATATTACTATAAATGAACTAGACTTAATAGACATTTATAGGACATTACATCCCACAACAGCAGGATACACCTTTTTCTCAAGTGCTCATGGATCATTCTCAAAGATAGACCATATGCTGGGTCACAAAGCAAGTCTTAACAAATTTAAAAAGATTGAAATCTTACACAACACTTTCTCAGACCATAAAGGAATGATGTTGGAAATCAATAATAGGCAGAGTGCCAGAAAATTCACAAATACGTGGAGGCTCAACAACACACTCCTAAACAACGACTGGGTCAAAGAAGAAATTGCAAGAGAAATTAGCAAATACCTCGAGGCGAATGAAAATGAAAACACAACATATCAAAACTTATGGGACGCAGCAAAGGCAGTGCTAAGAGGGAAATTTATTGCTCTAAATGCCTATATCAGAAAAGACGAAAAGGCAAAAATGCAGGAATTAACTATCCATTTGGAAAAACTGGAGAAAGAACAGCAAGCTAACCCCAAAGCAAGCAAAAGGAAAGAAATAACAAAGATTAGAGCACAAATAAATGAAATTGAAAACATGAAAACAATAGAGAAAATCAATAAGGCCAGAGGTTGGTTCTATGAGAAAATCAATAAGATTGATGGGCCCTTAGCAAGATTGACAGAAAGAAGAAGAGAGAGGATGCAAATAAATAAGATCAGAAATGGAAGAGGAGACATAACTACTGACCTCACAGAAATAAAGGAGGTAATAACAGGATACTATGAACAACTTTACGCTAATAAATACAACAATTTAGAGGAAATGGACGGGTTCCTGGAAAGACATGAACAACCAACTTTGACTCAAGAAGACATAGATGACCTCAACAAACCAATCACAAGTAAAGAAATTGAATTAGTCATTCAAAAGCTTCCTAAAAAGAAAAGTCCAGGACCAGATGGCTTCACATGTGAATTCTACCAAACGTTCCAGAAAGAATTAGTACCAATTCTCTTCAAACTCTTCAAAAAAATCGAAGTGGAGGGAAAACTACCTAATTCATTCTATGAAGCCAACATCACCCTCATACCAAAACCAGGCAAAGATATTACAAAAAAAGAAAGCTACAGACCAATCTCTCTAATGAATACAGATGCAAAAATCCTCAATAAAATTCTAGCAAATCGTATCCAACAACACATTAAAAGAATTATACATCATGACCAAGTAGGATTCATCCCAGGTATGCAAGGATGGTTCAACATAAGAAAATCAATTAATGTAATACACCATATCAACAAATCAGAGCAGAAAAATCACATGATCATCTCAATTGATGCAGAGAAGGCATTCGACAAGATTCAACATCCTTTCCTGTTGAAAACACTTCAAAAGATAGGAATACAAGGGAACTTCCTTAAAATGATAGAGGGAATATATGAAAAACCCACAGCTAATATCATCCTCAATGGGGAAAAATTGAAAACTTTCCCCCTAAGATCAGGAACAAGACAAGGATGTCCACTATCACCACTATTATTCAGCATTGTGTTGGAAGTTCTAGCCAAAACAATTAGACAAGAAAAAGAAATACAAGGCATCAAAATTGGAAAGGAAGAAGTAAAACTATCACTGTTTGCAGACGATATGATACTATACGTCGAAAACCCAGAAAAATCCACAACAAAACTACTAGAGCTAATAAATGAGTACAGCAAAGTAGCAGGTTACAAGATCAACATTCAAAAATCTGTAGCATTTCTATACACTAGTAATGAACAAGCTGAGGGGGAAATCAAGAAATGAATCCCATTTACAATCGCAACTAAAAGAATAAAATATCTAGGAATAAATTTAACCAAAGAGACAAAAACCTATATAAAGAAAACTTCAAAAAACTGCTAAAAGAAATCACAGAAGACCTAAATAGATGGAAGGGCATACCGTGTTCATGGATTGGAAGACTAAATATAATTAAGATGTCAATCCTACCTAAACTGATTTACAGATTCAATGCAATACCAATCAAAATCCCAAGAACTTATTTCGCAGAAATAGAAAAACCAATAAGCAAATTTATCTGGAAGGGCAGGTTGCCCCAAATTGCTAAAAACATCTTGAGGAAAAAAAACGAAGCTGGAGGTCTCGCGATGCCGGACTTTAAGGCATATTATGAAGCCACAGTGGTCAAAACAGCATGGTATTGGCATAAAGATAGATATATCGACCAATGGAATCGAATAGAGTGCTCAGATATAGACCCTCTCATCTATGGACATTTGATCTTTGATAAGGCAGTCAAGTCAACTCACCTGGGACAGAACAGTCTCTTCAATAAATGGTGCCTAGAGAACTGGATATCCATATGTAAAAGAATGAAAGAAGACCCGCATCTCACACCTTATACAAAAGTTAACTCAAAATGGATCAAAGATCTAAACATTAGGTCTAAGACTATAAAACAGTTAGAGGAAAATGTAGGGAGATATCTTATGAATCTTACAACTGGAGGCGGTTTTATGGACCTTAAACCTAAAGCAGGAGCACTAAAGAAGGAAATAAATAAATGGGAGCTCCTCAAAATTAAACACTTTTGTGCATCAAAGAACTTCATCAAGAAAGTAGAAAGACAGCCTACACAATGGGAGATAATATTTGGAAATGACATATCAGATAAAGGTCTAGTATCCAGAATTTATAAAGAGATTGTTCAACTCAACAACAAAAAGACAGCCAACCCAATTACAAAATGGGAAAAAGACTTGAACAGACACCTACCAGAAGAGGAAATACGGATGGCCAAGAGGCACATGAAGAGATGCTCAATGTCCCTGGCCATTAGAGAAATGCAAATCAAAACCACAATGAGATATCATCTCACACCCACCAGAATGGCCATTATCAACAAAACAGAAAATGACAAGTGCTGGAGAGAATGCGGAGAAAGAGGCACACTTATCCACTGTTGGTGGGAATGTCAAATGGTGCAACCACTGTGGAAAGCAGTTTGGTGGTTCCTCAAAAAGCTGACTATAGAATTGCCATACGACCCAGCAATACCATTGCTAGGTATCTACTCAAAGGACTTAAGGGCAAAGACACAAACGGACATTTGCACACCAATGTTTATAGCAGCGTTATTTACAATTGCAAAGAGATGGAAACAGCCAAAATGTCCATCAACAGAAGAATGGCTAAATAAACTGTGGTATATACATACGATGGAATATTATGCAGCTTTAAGACAAGATAAACTTATGAACCATGTAATAACATGGATGGACCTAGAGAATATTATGCTGAGTGAATCCAGCCAAAAACTAAAGGACAAATACTGTATGGTCCCACTGATGTAACGGACATTCGAGAATAAACTTGAAATATGTCATTGGTAACAGAGTCCAGCAGGAGTTAGAAACAGGGTAAGATAATGGGTAATTGGAGCGGAAGGGATACAGACTGTGCAACAGGACTAGATACAAAAACTCAAAAATGAACAGCACATTAATACCTAATTGTAAAGTAATCATGTTAAAACACTGAATGAAGCTGCATCTGAGCTATAGGGTTTTTTTGTTTTGTTTTTTACTATTATTACTACTTTTATTTCTTTTCTCTATATTAACATTTTATATCTTTTTCTGTTGTGTTGCTAGTTCCTCTAAACCGATGCAAATGTACTAAGAAACGATGATCATGCACTTATGTGATCATGTTAAGAATTACTGAGTGCATATGTAGAACGGTATGATTTCTAAATGTTGTGTTAATTTCTTTTTTTTTCTTTCTTTCCATTAATAAAAAAAATGTGACTGTGTGATTGAGAATCCTTTTACTTATGATGAGTAAAAAACTATAGATAAAATAAATAAATAATGGGGGATAATAATAGGGGGATAAAGAATAAAATAAATGAAGTATATTGAAATACTAGTGGTCAATGAGAGGGAGGGGTTAGGGTATGGTATGTATGAGTTTTTTTTATGCTGTATAGCGGGGTCACGTTTCATTATTTTCATGTGAGTATCTCATTATTGCAGCACCATTTGTTGAATTTTTGTTTGTTTGTTTTGCTTGTTTCCATGGACTGGGAATCAAATCTATGTCTCCTGCATGGCACGCAGGAATTCTACCACTGAACTACCCTTGCACTCCCTTCTTTTTTCTTTTTATTTCTTTTCTCTGGAGTGATGCAAATGTTCTAAAATGATCATGGTTGATGAATACACAATTATGTGATGACACTGTGAGTCATTGAGTGTATACCATGTATGGACTATATATGTATGAAGAGTTCTCTATAAAATATTTTTAAAAAAATTCCATGCCATGGCAGGGAGTTAAAAAAAATGTATGTGTCACGCTAGGTTTTCACAACTGAGACCTAATGAGAAGCAGCTACAGTCAAGTACTGAGTACTTGACAGAGATATTCCAGGTCCCAATGTCTCTTTTAGTCAGCCTACATATGACACTGACAGTGAGGCACCTGGCAAATTCATTGGAACTGGAAGAGTACATCAGGTCCTATTGTACTTGTAGTGAAGGAACTGTGCCACTCTATGTCCTTATCCCTGCATAGCGTGTCTTTGACTATACAGGAACAAGTTGATCTTTTTTAACTATTGTAAGTACAAAGACTCAAAGACATAAAAAAAAATCCATTCACTCAAAGACTCTTTTTATTGTCTTCTCTCTTCATATCTGTTCTCCTTCTGGTAGCTATGTGGAAGAAGGAAAACAGACTTGCAGTTTGGCAGGCTAATTCTGTTGAAGTCATTCACTCCATTTCTTTCCAGAATTCTGACCAACTCACCCCTTTTAAAGGTCTTTCCCTGGACAGTGGCAGAAAGGAAGAGAACCTCAGAACAAGGAGAGACTTCATGTTGACTGGGAAGCCAGACATTCAGGCTGGCTAGTGCAAGATGATCCCAGTATTTAACATCTGTTAATGTCCTTGCTTTCCCACTGGTTTGGGGGCTCCACCCTTTGAACTATATGGAAAGTAAGAACCTTTTATTAGTACTGTTCTAGTTTGCTAGCTGCCGGAATGCAATATACCAGAAACAGAATGGCCTTAAAAAGGGGAATTTAATGCATTGCTAGTTTACAGTTCTAAGGCCGAGAAAATGTCCCAATTAAAATAAGTCTATAGAAATGTCCAATCAAAGGCATCCAGGGAAAGATACCTTGGTTCAAGAAGGCCAATGAAGTTCAGGGTTTCTCTCTCAAGTGAGAAGCCACATGGAAAACAGTACAGCTTCTCTTTTGACTGGAAAGGTACATGGTGAGCAAGGCATCATCTGCTAGCTTTCTCTCCTGGCTTCCTATTTCATGAAGCTCCCCAGGAGGCATTTTCTTTCTTCATCTCCAAAAGTTGCTGGCTAGTGGGCTCTCTGCTGCTTGTGGCTATGTCATTCTTCTCTGGCTCTCTCTGAATCTCTTTCATTCTCCAAAATATTTCCTCTTTTATAGGACTCCAGTAAACCAATCAAGACCCACCCAAATGGGTGGGGACATGTCATCACCTAATCCAGTTTAACAACCATTCTTGATTAAATCGCATCTCTAGGGAGATTATCTGATTACAGTTTCAAATATACAGTATTGAATAGGGATTATTCTGCCTTCATAAAATAGGATTTTGATTAAAACATGGCTTTTCTAGGGGACATACATCATTTCAAACCAGCACAGGTACACTGGCATTGAATTTTTTTTTTTATGATTGATAGCATGATGTTCTAAGAATTAACAAGAAAATGATGAAATGACGTTGGTTAAAGACGTGGCTCAGAAAAACTGGAAAGATGCATTGTGTTCCAAAGAGGAAGTTTTTCTATGTTATTATGAATTTGAGTAATTATAAAGAAAAAAACCTAGTGAACATTTTATACTGCTTAAAACAAGTTCTGATCTTTGTTTAACATTCATTTTCAGAAATTTGTCTTGTGTGCATTCACTATTTTATAGTCATCTTTTTACTTAAAATTACTTCATATACTCTTTTCTATGAATGGATGACACATGTTTTTATCATTTTAATAGGTAGTCAAAAGAACTGCTACTGTTAAGAGAAAGAAGAGAGCTTTTTTTTTTAACAGTGTAACAATTGATGAATAGGGTAATACCAATTAAAAAATAGGTTCCAAAGTGGTGGCCATGGCAGGTGTTGGCAAAAGGAAACTTGTCTGAAACTGATTGGTCCGAGCTTAGGCCGCTTTTTCTTGTTCCATTAACTAAGTTTTGTCCTACAAACTTTGCATTTTGGAAGATTGTGTCAGAGTAGGGTGTTTACCTTGTGTCTCTCCTTTGCTAGGAACCATTTCATGACCCAGGGCCTGAAGGTCAATTTAGAGTTCCTTTAATATTTCCTCTTTGCATCAAGCTCTTTATAAAAGCATCACGGATGAAGATTGATTTTGAGCTGTCCCATGGTGCTCGGAGGATAACCTAACCTTCCACATAGCTCAAAGTGTCCAGTGTCATGTTCCTTGGAAGAGGGAATATTACAGGACTGTGGGAAAATGAATTCCTTGATGGATCAGTGACAAAATTTCTGAAAGACATGAGAAAAATGTGTTTCAAGGGTAATAGTATTCTGGGGTAAATGGCGATAGTTATGTCTGGTAAGGCATCATAAGTTCAGGACTTGAGGTTGAAAGCCTGATTTTGGAAGTGAAAGACTGTTGAACTATAGCTATTATTCTGGAAATAAAACAACAAATTAAACATGGTATGGATAATTATTAGGAGGAAAAATATTGTCAGTGTTTGAAATATGCCCCTGATATTGTCTCCCCAAGATCCAAGATTCAATCAGCTAAATAAATTGAGAACCCTGGGAGTCCCTTGAGTTATGTTTTACAATGCCTTGGTGGTATTATTAAAGGTGCCCTCAATATTTTTTTGACGTATTTCAGGTGCCTTTTTCAAGTTGAGGAATTCCATGAAATCAAAAATATACATCTCAGAAATTTCCAGCCTGTATCACTGTGCTGGTTTGAAAGCGCTATGTACCCAAAAAAGCCATGCTGTAATCCTGATCCAATCTTGTGGGAGGAGCCATTTCTTTTCATCTTGATTCAATAACGTTCATTTGAAACTTTGATTTGATTATCTCCACAGAGATGTGGTGTGCCCAATTGTGCGTATGACCTTTTGATTAGATGGAGATGTGACTCCACCAATTTTAGGTGGGCCTTGATTAGTTTACTAGAGTCTTTAAAAGGGAGAGTATTTTGGAGAAACCTCAGAACTGACAGAGCCAACAGAAACTTCAGAGCAGAGCTGGCATAGATGCCAATACTTGGAGAACAGAGACATGGATATTTGGAGATGCTTGGAGCCCAGCAGATGTTGCCATGAGATGTTAAGCAAACCAGAACCAGAGAGAGCCAAAGAAAGCCAAGAGATTAAAGCCAGGCCAAGAGAAGCAAAGGGAGGAACCCCCACAGGAATAGAAGCAGAAAGTAATGAGCCCAGGTACAAGGGACCAGCAGATACCAGCCATGTGACTAACCAACTGACAGAGGTGTTCCTGACTCATCAGCCTTCCTTGAATTAAGGTATCTTTTCCTGGATGCCTTAGTTTGGACATTTTTTATTGGCTTAGAACTGTAAAGTTGTAACTTACTCAATTCCCCCTTTTAAAAGCCATTCCAGTTCTGCTATATCACATTCTGGTAACTTGCAAACTAAGACAACCAGGCATTTCAATTAATGATTGTATTGTGTAGAGTCCCACTTAAGATTAAAATGCTTTTTGAGTTAGTTAACAAATGACTCCAGAATGGCTACATTTTTTTTTTTCTAATTGTTCTCTCTTCTCAAAGTCAGGGAGTAAGGCTGTTACTATGCAAGTCCCACTCCAGCCTGGTGGTAAGGGTATATAGGCATTTTTTCCACATAAGAAGAAAAAGCCTGTGCCAGTGTGATGATGTGAAACTATTATGCACCCCAGAAAAACCATGTTCTTCTAATCCAATTTTGTGGTGCAGACCTACTGTGGGTGGGACCTTTTCATTAGGGTGTTTCCATGGAGATGTGACCCACTAATTCAAGGTGGATCTTAATCCTTTTACTCAAGTCCTCCATGAAGAGAGTAAAATGCAGAACACATAGAGCTCAGAGTTGATACACAGAGCAGAGAGATGAAACCAAGTGGATTAGATACAGATACTTGGAGACATAAAATTCCTTGGGAGAAGCTAAGCTAAGAAATGAAATCCAAAATTTTCCCCAGAGAAGCCAACAAAGAATTCACAGATGCTTAGAGAAGGAAAACACCCCAGGGGAAACCAGAAGGACCCACAAGAGCTCAGACGGACATTTTGGAAACTAACCCAGGAGAGAAGGGCCAACACACATTGCCAAGTGCCTATCCATGTGACAGAGAAAACCTGGACATGACTGGCTTTTTTTGAGTGAAGGTATCCTCTTGTTGATGCCTTAATGGGAATTTTCATGGCCTTAGAACTCTAAATTTGAAGTCCAGTAAATCCCCATTGTAAAAGCCAATCCATTTCTGGTGTTTTGCATCTTGGCAGCTTTAGCAACCAAAACAGATTTTGGTACCAGAAAAGTAGGGTGCTGTGATTTGCAAATACCAAACATGTTGGAATGACTTTAGAAATGAACAAGGGGAAGATTCTGGAAGGAGTTTGATAGAGAAAGCCTAGATTTCTATGAAGATACTGTTGGTAGAAATACGGACTCTAAAGATACTTCTAATGAGGACTTAGACAGAAATGATGAATGTGTCATTGCAAACTGGAAGAAAGGTGACCCTTGTTTTAAAGTTGCAGAGAATTTAGCAAAATTGAGTCCTGGTGTTGGACGGAAGGTAGAATTCGAAAGCAAAGAACTGAGTACTCAGCTGAAGAGATTTCCAAACTAAACGTGGAAAATGCAGCCTGGCTTCTCCTTGTAGCTTATGGTAAAATCTGACAGGAAAGGGATAAGCTGAGAACTGAAATGTTGGGTACAAAAAAAGCAGAAATTGATGGTCTGGAAAATTTTGGACTTCCAGAAAGTGAGACCCCAGAGAATAGTGCCCCATGTGAGGATTTAACCAAATATGAAACTAGGCAGCCATTTCAGCACAAGCCAGGATTGAAAACAGAGTTAGTCAGAAAGGATTTGTGGAAATTCCTATTGTCTAATGGTTGTGACCTCTGTATGCTGCATGCCAAGGCAACAAATTTTTTGTGTGACCTGTATAAATGGACCACTGCCAGTCTGTACTAAAAGGGACAGAAAAGAACAGATTGAAGGAGAAATTACTTCAAAGGCAGCACCATGGAAGGTAAGGCCTGGAGCCAAGAAATCTCAAGCCAGGAGAACAGACCCAACCACTCACTTGGAAAGGTGAGTTTGCCCTAGAGGCAGTGAGTGGTCTGTCTGTGTTAATGTTCAGGTTGCTGCCTCAGGTCTCAGAGAGGGTGGACCACATTCCTTGGAGATTGCGGACAGTATGGCTACCACTGCAGTCTTCTGAAGGGGTTGAATATGTACCTTGAAGATGACAGAGAGTCTGGGTGCCACCCAGATTCTTGAGGAGGTAGGGCCAAAACAAGGTGATCTCCCCAATACTCCCCAATGTTGCAACCCTTCACTCCAGTGTTTTCAGAGAGCAGGGCTGCTGCATAAACCCCTGGAAAGGGTAAGACTCCTGTTCTTTCATGCCCTGAGGATGAACCATCATTCTGTAAATGACTCTCAGATGTTGAAATCTAATGGAATTTGGTTCGCAGTTTTTCAGATTTGTTTGGGTACAGTGACCCCTGTTTTCCTTCCAATTTCTCCTTATGAAAATGGGAACATTTATACGATAGCAGTCCCTTCTTTGTATATTGAAGGAGATAACCTGTTCTGAGTTTCACAGGTCCATAGCCAGAGCTTAGGACAGACCGTGCATATAGCTGATTTTGATGAGACTTTGTACTCTTTTTGACTTGGTATTGTATTTGTATTGCTACTGAAATTATTTAAGACTTTTGTGATATTGTGATGAAATGAATATATTTTGTATATGGAAAGAACACGGCTTCTTGGGCAAAATGTGCTGATTTGAAGCTGTTATGTACCCCAGAAAAGCCATGTTTTTCTAATCCAATCTTGTGGGTGCAGACCTATTGTGGGTGGAAACTTTTAATTAGATTGTTTCCCTGGAGAGGTGAAATCCTTTTAGGATTCTTCTAGGAAGAAAATTAAAGACAGAATACATAGAGAAAACTCAGAGCTGACAAAAAAGCAGAGAAATAACAGATGCTTGGAGACAAAAATGCCCCAGGAGATGGTAAACTAAGAGATAAAATCTAGAGTTTTCCCCAGAGAAGTTGACAGAGGACTACAGATGTTTAAAGAAAGAAAACACCCCAGGAGAAACCAGAAGAACCCACAAGAGCTGAGAAAGGCATTTTGAAACCAACCTAGGAGAGAAGGGCTAGCAGACTTTGCCATGTGCCTTCCCATGTGACAGAGAAACCCTGGATGGGACTGGCCTTTCTTGAGTGGAGGTATCCTCTTGTTGATGCCTTAATCTAGACATTTGCATGACCTTAGAACTGTAAATTTGTAACATAATAAATCCTCATTGTAAAAGATGATCCGTTTCTCGCATATTGCATTCCAGCAGCATTAGAAAACTGAAACAGCCAGCCATACTGAGACTTAAAGTAGTACTTATAATGCAAGTTTTTTCATGCCTCTCTTGACTTCCAGAAATAGAGGAGTTTGTATTTTTACCAGCAAAGTCTGAAAAATTGGAGTGGAGTATGAACAGTGGACATTGCAGTTAACTTAGTTGATATAATAGACTGTGAGAATGGCTATAAAGCAGAGAAGTATGGCTAGGGATTTGTGTCCAAGTGAGGCCTGAGCATTGGTCTAGAAAGATAGTCTGATTATTAAAGTTATAGACAAGGATGGCACTGGCCTTCCAATACCCTAAAAAGTTTTCAATGATACAAAAGTTTCATTTGCCTTGAAATCATGAGTGTCAAGTACATTATCCTCAGAGTCCTATTTGATTATGGTGTCATTATAAAGAGACTTTCTCCTGGTTGGACCAAAGTGTCTGACTGCAGAGTTTGGCTGGGATAATATATAAATAAGGTCCAGTGCCATTATCATTGTTTATGCAAAGAGAGAAATTAATTTCAGTCTAGGGCCCCCTTTTCTTCATGAGTAAGATAAGTCCAATAGGGCAACTGTTTCTGATGTTTATCTATTGAGTATCAATATCTTTTGTCCTATATTTGGTCTATATGAAATACATCTTCTATATCTGTCCATGTCTGAATGACTCTGGGCATGGTAAAAAATTGGGGCCCATGTGTGTTTCTAAATTAGTGCAGACCCAGCAATTTGACAGGTTGTTCAGGTTGGTAGTCCTTTGTATGGCTGGTACAAAAGGGTGGCAAATGGCATGCACTGATAAGGAAAGGAAAGGAGAGAGCAGAGGGGAAATGAACTGTTTTTTTTTTATACTTATATATATTTATATCTAATGGCAGGGCCCCAGTGTATATGAAGTAAATATTGAAAGATTTGAAGAGATAAATAAACAGTTCTATATTAATCATAGAGAAATTCAATATGTCACATTCAATAACATATAGAACTTCTAGACAAAAGACCGAAAAAGAGACAGTAGATGATAATACTATAAATCGTCTGTACTTGATAGACATATACAGAACACTTTACACAAAAGTAGCAGCATACACATTCCTCCCAGGCACACATGGACTACACTCCAGGACATAGAATATGTTCGTTCACAAAAAAATTCTCAACAAATTAAAAAATATTAAAATACAATGTTATTTCCTCCCAGAACAATGGAGTATGTCTAGAAATCAGTAATAGATGGAGAACTGGAAAATTCACAAATATGTGAAAATTAAACAATGCACTCTTTTTTTCCCATTTTCAAACAGCTTTATTCACACATCGTACAATCCAACCTAAGTAAATAGCCATGCCTTCACCACCATAATCTATATGAAGACTTTTCCTTTTCTTACACAAAAAAATCCATATTACTCCCCCATATCACTCTCCTGTTGACATTTAGTTTGGCATTGTGCTAATTTGAAAGGATGAATGTCCCTTAGAAAAGCCATGTTTTAATCTAAATCCCATTTCATAAAGGCAGAATAATCCCTATTCAATACTGTATGTTTGAAACTGTAATCAGATCATCTCCCTGGAGATGTGATTTAATCAAGAGTGGTTGTTAAGCTGGATTAGGTGATGACATGTCCCCACCCATTTGGGTGGGTCTTGATTGGTTTTTTGGAGTCCTATAAAAGAGGAAACATTTTGGAGAATGAAAGAGATTCAGAGAGAGCCAGAGAAGAATGACAGCCACAAGAAGCAGCGACCTTTGGAGATGAAAAAGGAAAATGCCTCCCGGGGAGCTTCATGAAACAGGAAGCCAGTAGAAGAAGCTAGCAGATGACGCCATGCTCACCATGTGCCCTTCCAGATGAGAGAGAAACCCTGACCATGTTCACCATGTACCTTTCCTATGAGAGAGAAACTCTGACTGTGTTCGCCATGTGCCCTTCCACCTTAGAGAGAAACCCTGAAATTCATCGGCCTTCTTGAACAAAGGTATCTTTCCCTGGATGCCTTTGATTGGATGTTTCTATAGACTCGTTTTAATTGGGACATTTACTCGGCCTTAGAACTGTAAACTAGCAACTTATTAAATTCCCCTTTTTAAAAGCCATTCCATTTCTGGTATATCGCATTCTGGCAGCTAGCAAACTAGAACAGGAATAACGCCTTTGCTTCATTCAGTGGAAAAATATTACAGTGTTACTGTTGACTATAGATCCTAACTTGCATTGATTGTACTTTTTCTTGTATATCAACTCTTTTCAACACCCTGTAATGTTGACATTCATTTGCTCTTCCTCATGAAAAACATTTTTATATTTGCACATTTGAAAAAAAAATTTTATTGAGAAATCTTCACACATACTTTCTATGTGTGCACAATCTGTGGCTCACAATATCATCACATAGTTGCATATTTATCACCATGATGATATTTTAGGACATTTGCATCACTCCAGAAAGAAATAAAATGAAAAAAAGAAAAAACTCATACATGTCATACACTTTACCCTCCCTCTCATTGACCATTAGTGTTTCCATGTACCAAGAAATGCATGTTTCTTGATCTGTAAAAGCTGTCCATGACAGTTGTCATCTACTTCTGTTGTCTACTTATGCCCTAAACTCTTCATAGGGTAAGTATTATGTCACCAGTGATTGCATTTTTCCAATGGTTAAGTACTACTTGTTAGAGCTGAGATGAGTCTATCCAAGAGCCCATACCAGCAATCTTAGCAGCATATGGGTGGTGAGGATGACCTGTTAAAATAATTTCCATTGAGGTTCCAAAGAGTTTTTAATTGATGTAAAGACAAACTCTACAGGCTGCTGGCTTTGGGGTTAGTTGGAATCAGGTGGTGTTCCCCTCCTTCAAGGATGTCATCAACTTGAGAAACATAAGCTTGGGATTAATTCATTAGTGCCTCATAAAATTTAAGTGCCTCATAAATTTAAATTTTAAATTTTAATATACATTTAAATAAATGTAAGGAAGCAGTAAAGGTCATCCAGTAACAATTTTATGGAGTCTGAGTTTATGCTGTACAAAGGGGATTGAGCAAATGTTGTGCAAGACTAGTGGAAATATTTTAGGCCAGAGTGATTTTAGAAAGTCTCTCAGATTGACTAATTATTGTTTATCCCCCTTGGTCTTTTCTACCAGGTTGGAGGATTGGGGGTGGCATGGGCAATGAAGACTTTGAAATACAGGGAAGATTCTGCATATTTTAAAAACTTATTTATCCTGTAAAATGAGTGCCTCAATTTCTATGAAGTTCAGTGTGGGCACCCCAAATTGGAATGATGTTTTCAAGTAGTTTCTTGGTAACATACAAACGAGGCCACAGCTTGTCTACAAGGGAAGGCTTCTACCCAGTGAGAGAACATATAGATCATTACTAGTATACATTTATATCCACAAAAATGGGGAACCAGAATAAAATCTATTTGACAGATTAGCACTGGTCCATGTTTTAGTTTCTTAGACTGCTCCAGCAAATATCATGAAATAGATTGGCTTAAACAATGGTTTATTAGCTTACAGTTTGAGGCTGGGAAATTGTACACATCAAGGCATCATCAAGGCAATATTTTTTTTCCTGAAGACCGGGTGCTGGAGATCCTTGGCTCCTCTGTCACATGGCAAGGCAGGTGGCAGGATCTCTCCCTTCTCTTCCAGGTTTCCTTAATTTCATGTTCTTGCTTCCATGACTTTCCTCCTCTCTCTCTGTAATCATTCTATTTATAAACGACTCCAGTAAGAGGATTAAGACCCATCCTGAATGAGGTGGGTACTGAAGTAGTCTCATCAAAAGGTGCTTACAAAGGATTCACACCCAAAGGAATGGATTAACCTTAATGAATTATTTTTCTGGGGTACATACGTTTCCAAACCATCATAGACAGAAAAGTAAAGTAAAATGTCCCATGGGAAACTTCGATGCCTTTCCTGTGTTGTATTGTTGGCATGTTTGACAGGAGATATACACCTGATGAGCAATATCATAAAAGCCTCCCACCAGTGTTTTTCTGTTATTTCTATCATTTTGGCTTTTCTGAGGTGTTAGTGAATGAAGTGCTCAGAATATTGATTATTTTAGGGCACCTGGTAATACTGGGCAATGGTTAGATCCTATCCAGATGTTTGGTTATGGTCTAATTTATAGCCTGATTCCTTCCAAGGGCTCTTCTCTTTAGGAGTTGCCAGGTCTTTATATTTTATTACGTCAGTGAGTCTGTGAAGGAGGGCTTTATATGGCATACAAAGCTCGATTGGTTTTTGTGGAAGCATTCAGTCTGGCACCTTAGCAGCCTGATGAGCCATGATATTTCCCTTGCTTTCATCTGAATAAGGGTTTCAGGGACATGGGCTTTGACTTTGGTAATTGCAGTAGACATGGGAGTAAAAGAGGCTGTCTTAGGTTAGCTACACACTTTTTGTTCCTAATGGCACCTCCAGAGGAGGTAAGGAATCCTTTGTTTCCAGAGCACACCTAAATTAGGTACTCCAGCAAAGTCATGTCTTCTATCAGTATAAATGTTTGCTCTTAACCCTTAGCCCTTTAGATATTTTGCAAGTTTGAGTAAGGATTATTGTCAGCCTATTCAGTGGTAGTTCCTTTAGGAAGAGGACCACCCTCAATAACCTCTGTTAAGGTAGTTCCTGCATATCCAGCTTGGCATCTGCTGTCTGGGACTTTGGTTTACATATGACCCATAAGTAAAGAGGATTAGAACTGGGTTGTCTATTGGGGTTTCATTGAGGTCAGGCCTAGGGGAAACTAGGGTTTCAGTAAGAATTATGCAGTTATGACTGGGTGCTCCTTCATAAGGGAGTGTAATAGAGTGTCAGGGTTTTAGGGGAAGCTTTATGAATCACATGTGAGAAAAAGACAGAAGCATAAGTTCAAAAGATGTAAGTTGTGTAGCAGAAATATATTGAGTTAAGCAGAGTTAAACAAGGATTCTACAGCATGAAGAATAAAAAGATCAAATTGGTTATGTATAACCAGATCTGCAGTAACTTCATCAAGTTTGGCTGCTGCATCTACTGGTGGGAGAGAAGGTGGACATAATCAGGTTATTACATCTAATTGCCTAGATAATATCCAGTGGGCCTCTTGAGTCCTCCATGCTCTTGGGCTAATATACCTAAGGCATTTCCCTTTCTTTCATGAACATGCAGCTGAAAGGGGAGATCATAGGTAGTCTGAAGGATTTCATAACATCCTTATATCCATAATATCCGTAACATCATAATATCGATTATGAAAGACATCAATCTGGTTTTGGGTCCAGCCCAAAGGTTCAGATATGCATGCTATAGGTGTTCATAGAAAGGTTGAGCTAGAAAGGAGAATTCTGGCATACAATTCCAACAATATCCACAAAGACCTGAGAAACCTCTCAGTTGCTTTTTTTTGCCTGAGGTTTGAGAAAATCTTGCATAGAAGAGATACTTTGGGGATTTAATAGAGTTTCCTGGTTGGAGAGGATGTGCTCTAGATATTTGACTTCTTACTGCATGCATTGGAACTGTCCCTAGAGGCTTGATGTCCCTTTAAGGCTCAGTGTTGTAGTAAATAAAAGGAGTCCACCTGACATATTTGCTCATTAGGGGAACATACAAAGAGATCATCAATATATTGCATAAGAATGAAGCCTGAGGGAAAGAATGTATCTTGCAAATTATATAAGGGTTTGAGAAAAGTAAGTGGGAGAGTCTGTGAATTCATGAGGCGTAACAGTCCAGGTATATTGTAATTCATCCCATGTGAATGCAAAAAGATACTGGCTATCAGGACTGACTGTTATACTAAAGAATGCCTGTAAAGGTCAACTACTGTGAAATGGGTAGGAGTAGATGAGGATTTGGGAACTGAGGAATGACAATATTATTTATTGCTTTTAGGTCTAGGACTAATCTCCATCCTTTCCCATTGATTTGCTTATAGGGCGGATGGGAATTTTGCAGAGGCTATTGCCAGTCCTTTGTATGAAGTCTTGAATAATGGGAGTTAAATCTCTAATGGCTTATATATTAAGCATATATTGGGAAAGCTTCAAAAATTATTTGGAGTGGCCTATTTGGACTAAAATTGGTTCTCGGCTTTTAATTTTCCTACATCTGTTGGGGATGGATTGCTGCTCTTCAGGGATAGGGGGCGGAAGATCAGTATCTATTGGCCGGTTTAAGGTGGAATCCATTTATAGGCTTAATGTTTTTAGGCAACATAAAAGTTCTTCTTGGTCCAAAGGGGATTCTGGTTAAGTAGGAATAATTTTTTGCTTCCCCCTTTTCATTAAACTTCCATTTTAACTGGGACAATATCACAACGTAGGAACAAATGTATTTCTTTCCCACTTTGTGGAATGGTAGGAATGGTCCTAGATTAACTGAGATTGGGCCAGTTTGGAAGTGATTTGAACTTGAGTGGAGATCCACACAGTATCTACAGTATATTCACTCTGAGGTTTGGGCTGCTTCAATAGGGAGCGATTAATAGCAGAGAGAGTAGCACCAGTATCAATTAAGAAAGTGCAAGTTTCTCCATTAATTTTGAGCTTTTTCCCCCCTCTTTCTGGTTATGTGTGAGAGCTGGAAGCAACCCCAAAGTACCCTCCCAGGGCAGTCAACGGGCATTCCATAGTGGAAGGGCCTGCAATTGTTGTAATTGTAAAGCAAGTAGTTTGGCTTGTTTAGGGGCATTTTTCATTCCTAAAGTTTAAGCTAACTGTTCAGTGAAATTTATCAGTTAGATAATGGGAACGGTTTCCCAGCCAAGTCTTCACCTTTTTACTAATATAAAAATAATTGCACAACATGAAAAACTAGAATGGGCATAGCCCAAATACCTCTAAAGAGTGCAAGAAAGATCAAAGGTGATGGGGGAGATATACAGAGAAGGTAGGGTTTAACAAATGTGTGTGACTGCTGAATCATTATATTGATATTTGTTTTAGTCTCCAGTATCTTAGAGCAGCTATAAGTAAAAACCTAAATTGGTGAAATTGTAACCCATACCAAACTCTGAAATCTGTTCTACAACTAAGTGTTGCACTGTGCTCTGAAAATTATTACTTTTTTGCATATATGTTATTTTTCACAAAAGTCAATTGTGATGATAAAATATATATACATATATCCCTTCTAGCCTCCAATGCTCTGAAGCAGCTAGAATGAAGAATCTAAGATGATGGCATGGTATTCCATGACAAACTCTGGGATCTGTCCTGTAACTACTTGCTGAAGAGTGCTTTGAAAACTATTGCTTTTTTCTTTCTTTGCTTTGTGTGTGTGTGTGTGTGTGTGTGTGTGTGTGTATATACATTTCATTTTTCATTAACTTTTCATTATACTATGAAAAAGGTAAAATAATAATAATAATAATTCCCCCTCCAGGTTTATCTAGGGATAGTCCAGAGTTTTTGGCAAATGGTTTTATACTCTTTCCTGAAAATCAAAGAAGGATTTGTCTTTATCCTGCTTACAGACCTGGATCTTGGTCCAGTCAATCTTGAGGGAAGAGCCTTAGGAGTGCCATCTAACAATTGTCTGAGATATTATTTTAGCATGATCTAGGGTAAGAGGAGCTACTTTAATGTCATATCTTTTTCTGGGTCCTTCCAATTTGTTATTTTAACCCAATTTTGGGCTTCTCGTGACTAATATAGGAATAAGTTGATAAAGATCAGGCAGGGAGCCTGGAAGTCATGAATAAAGATGTAAAATTCTTTACCAAACTTGGAGGATCTTCCTTTGGCTTACAAAATTTTTTAGCTATGGCCCTGAGTTTGGTTATAGACCAATGGGTAAAGGTAGCTTGGTTAGGCTCTGAGTGCCAGCAGAGTTGGTGTTTTCTGTGGGTTTTATCTTAAAAAGCATGGAAAGATGGGGCTCAGAGTGGAGGGGAAGTTCAGGTAGTGAAGATGAGGAAGAGGTGGTGGGCTCAGAGGATAAGCTGGCAAAGGAGGATATAGAAGTTATGGAGTAGAAGGTATGGACTCAGGAGAATTTGGGGTATGCATTTGTGATTTTACTTCCTGATTAGCTTGAGATAATTTAGACCACTGTCATTTAAGCTTGCAATTTTAGAATCTGGGACCCATTTTGAGGTCTCTAAATACCAATGAAAATAAGTGCTCGTTGTACTTGTCTTATGTTAGAACCATGACTTTCCAATTGTGATCATAAAAACACAAGTTGATCTAATGAAAAGAATTCCCAAGTTGGACATTGATTGAATTGACTAATTTTGCCATTGGTCAAGAAAAAACAAAAAAAACATGAACAAGCACCATAGTGTTTGAACATGTAATAGGCCAGGTTCCCAAAGGAAATTAGCCCTTTCTGTACTACTGGCACTCATGACCAGAATAGTAGACAAAGGAAGTGACCTGAACCCCAAATTCAAATAACAAACTAAAAGTAAAGCTCAAAGAGTTACAACTCAAGGAAGCAGAGCGCATATCTGAGAGAACTGGCCTGTGGTCGTTAAAGAGACTGGAGGAGGCAGAGGGCCTCATGTGCTCAGTGGGTACCAGCATCCCTGTTCAGCAGAGACCTTGGAGGCAGAAGGAGGGTGTGTTCAGATCCCACTGTAGATGACAAAACAGTCAGAAGAACTGCTACCTCTGTAAGAAGGAAGAGAGCTTTATTAACAGAAAAATACTTTGCAAATTGAACAACACCAAGTAAAAGCAGGTGTTCCAAAGCAGTGGGAGGGAGCAGGGAAAGGGGCACATTGGGAATGTATAGGCCAAAAAGAGAAGGGCAATGGTGGCTGTGAGGCAATGCTGTCCTAGCAGCTTATTGGAACATCAAGGAAGAAGGAAACTTGTATGAAACTGATTAGTCAGAGCTTAGGCCTCTTTTTTTTTGTCCTATTTCCTGTAAATCTCGTTCTCCAACCTGAAGTCTGATGGTGCCAGCAAAGGGTGTTTACTTTTTGCACCCCCTTTGCTGGGAACCATTATGTATCCTAAAGCCTGAAGGTCAATTTAGAGGATATAGCTTGACCCCATGTTGGCTCAGTTTTTGTTACAGTTATAAAGTGTTTATTATTATAAATCCAGTATTTTAATATAACAAATAGCCTGCTGTTAACAACTTCACAAACTCCTTTTCAACAATGTCTTGCCTCCCATTTTCTTGTTAGAACATATGGGATTGTTATAAAGCAATGGGATCTTAAAAATCAAATCTATCCAAACACATATATTCAGCTAAGCAGTACCATTAATAAAAACCATTTCAGGAGGCTGTGCACAAAATACCACCAGAGCTCAAAAGGTATTGTGGTTCTGGACTTGTCTATCAAGAAAGATTCTAAGTCACACAAAACATCATCGCTTTGTAGCTTCCCTTAATGCACATCAAGGGCAATTCATTTTGCTAGTCTCTAATATTATTCACCAGCTTTGGCTCTAAATAACTGCATTGGACTCTGTATCAAGAATAGCCCCGTCTTTTGAGCTAGCCTAATTTTGATTCTTCATGATAAATAGTGAGGCAAATTTTCAGGACTCAAAGAGACCTAGTTAAAAGAGCTAGTCTTTGATTCTTCTTTCTGCTTTCCCCAACTCAGTGGTAAAGAACATCCTGTTGTTACTAATGTTGATTTCAGCCATCTGCTGATGAGATTAATTTTTTTTACAGATGTCTAAATAGTTGTGGACTTTCACTTTCTTGGAGCAGGACAAGGAAATATTTGCTTGCTGCCAGAAAAAAAATTGATTGTATGACAGGCTGACTACTTCAAAGAGGAGTCCTGTTTAAGGGCTTTCAATTATCTCCCCTGGGGTAGAGTGATGGGCAGTGGCAACACCCAGTTATAGCCCTATTATTTTATTTAGTGTGGGTTTAATGAGCAAACTATTTAACAATAAAATACAAAGTAAGCATTATTTGGGGTACTTAAGGAACTCTCAATTTACCTTCAGGCCTTGGTTTACAAAATGGCATCCAGTAAAATGCACAGGTTGCTGAATAAGAATTGTAAGAAAAAGGATCCTAAGATCTGATTAATCAGTTCTGGAAAACCTTCCTTCTGCCTCAATGTTCCAATGAACCAAGAAAACAGAACTTGCCTGAAAAATACTATATCCATTCTTTTTTTTGGACTATAAATTTGCAATACCCTCTAAACATTTTGGAAAACTTTCCTTTATATGGTGTTGCCCAACTCACAAGTTGGTAAACTGCTAATAAACTTCTCTTTTCTCTATTTGCAGTAGCAATTCTTTTGATATGGGGCAGGGATTATTCCTCAAAAACTTTATATGTGCTACACACTTTATTTAATGCAATATGTGCATTTATCTGTTTGCGAGAGGTGTTTATAGATCTCAGATTATTTTTTTTGGATTACGATATACAATAACTATAATTTGTTTCCCGAGAGAGAGAAACAATAATTAATTATGGTGGGTGTTGGGGACTTCATGATTAGAAGAAGGAATTTAAATGAGGGTCTCTCAAAAATTTTGGCTATTTCCTCCAAATTAAAAGCATCCTTAAAAGATAAAATACTGCCACTGTTTAAGATATTCTGAAGCACGTGCTTAAGACTTTTGTTAAATGTGGTGGGTAGCACATATAGGTTTATCTATGATCCATTCCCAAATCCATTAAAATGTTAACGGAAGATATTTTTAAAAGGTATAAGTTCACAAGGGCAAAGAGAAAAAGAAGAGGTGACAATAGATGAGAAATAGTAATAAAATTTGAAACATGGAAATATAAGAGTGGGTAGTAATTGATTTAACAAAATGCAAAAGTTGACATCCAAGTGCCTGCATAAGGGAAAATCAAAGAAGCATGCTTGTTCTTGCCCTAGAGCCTGGAGAAGTCTAGGTGACTCTGAAAGCAAGGATGCACAGAGTGCTATACACAGGAAGAATGGATGGAAGCCTGTCTAAGGAGGTAATTCCCACATCATCTCCCCCTAACTAGGAAACCAAATTGTTGTCCCTTTCCAACCCTAGAAAAGAAGGAAGGGAGGATTATTTTTTGGAGAGGATGCACCAGAGAATCTGGACTTGGGACTCAATGTCCAGCTGAAGGTTTAAATACAATTCATACAGAAAATAGGGTGACTAATTAAGGTTCTGCGTTCTGAACAGTAAGCCCCTAGCTTTAGACCTGCCCTTACCCAGCAACTTGATTTCTGGCTGCCACTATCACTTCCCAGGCAAGAGTGTGTTGGAGACGGTTCTCTGAGGGCTCAAGTGGTTGGCTGACAGCCGAGGGCATGGGGCACAGGCACACCGTGCTCTGCTAATGTGGTAAACTGCAAAAGCAAATGTTCTCAAGAATGCTGATTGAGGACATGGGGCATGGATACACCTTGCTCTGCTAATGCGGTAAACTGCAGAAGCAAATGTTCTCAAGGACTCTGACTCTAGAGGCCAAAGAGACCTGAAAAGAGAACATTCTGATAAGAAATAAATGGTTCCTGGAGCCAAGGAGCACAAGGAGCTGGGAACCAAACTTTGTAGCTTTGCTACAAAGATATTCAAAAATAATCTTGCTTTGATTACACTCCCTAAAGCAGTCCCTGTGTAAAAGCACAATAAATATGTGGATGTCAGTATATTTGGGGCTCTTGCTCCTGATAAGCTTGAATCCCCAGACTCCACTTAATTATTTTCTTGTATCTGTTGTTTCTATTTTTTTTTTAATTCTTATTAATAAAACCAATTAACATATAACATGAACATTCTTTTTTTATCACATAGTTGTATATTCATCATCATGATCATTTCTTGGAACATTGCATCAATTCAGAAAAAGAAATAAAAAGAAAACAAAAAAAATTCATACATATCATACCTCTTACCCCTCCCTCTCATTGATCACTAGCATTTCAATCTACTAAATTTATTTTTTTAACATTTGTTCCCCCTATTATTTATTTATTTTTTATTCATACATTTTATTCATCTGTCCATAAGGTAGGTAAAAGAAACATCAGATACAAGGTTTCCACAATCACACAGTCACATTATGAAAGCTCTATCATTATACAATCATCTTCAAGAAACAGGGCTACTGGAACACAGCTCTACATTTTCAGGCAGTTCCCTCCAGCCTCACTTAACTAAAAAGGTGATATCTATTTAATTCATAAGAATATCCTCCAGGATAACCTCTCTACTTTGGAATCTCTCAGCCATTGACACTTTATTTTGTCTCATTTTTCTCTTCCCCCTTTTGGTTGAAAAGGTTTTCTCAATCTCTTGGTGCTGAGTCCCAGCTCATTCTAGAATTTCTATCCCACATTGCCAGGAAGGTCCACACCGCTGGGAGTCATGTCCCATGTAGACAGGGGGAGGGCAGTGAGTTTGCTTGTTGTGTTGACTGAGAGAGAGAGAGGCCACATCTGAGCTACAAAAGAGGTTCTCTTGGGGGTGACTCTTAGGCCTAATTCTAAGTAGGCTTAGCCTATCCTTTGCAGGTTTAAGTTCATATGAACAACCTCCAAGATTGGGGGCTCAGCCTATTGCTTTGGTAGTCCCCACTGATTGTGAGAATATCAAGAATTCCCCACTTGGGGAAGTCGAATTTTCCCCCTTTCTCACCATTCCCCAAGGGGATTTTACAAACACTTTTTTATTCACTGTTTAAATCCTTCTGGGATTTATCGAGGCATCATTCTGGACAAACCCACAAAATCTCATGCCCTTCTTAAGGTTTCATGTACTTATGGTGTTCAATTAAGCTGTCCACATAAGTTATATCAGGAAATGCACTAGACAAAATACAAATTTTGTACCAAAAAATATTTTTCACTTTGGTCTCACACACAAGTTAAGGTTTTAAAATATTAATTACCATCTATTTTCAACCCCCTGCATTATTGACAATCCTTTGTTCTTCCTCATGCAAAACTTTTAAAATTTGTACATTTAGTCACTATCATTATATACTCTAGGCATTCCTAAATTATACCATCTCAGTCTTTATTGTGTATCTTTCCTTCTGATTTCATTTGTGCCCCCAGGCCTTCTCCTTCTATCATTCTCACATTCAGCTTCATTCAGTGTTCTAACATTATTGTATTACAATTAGGTAGTATTGTAGTATCCATTTCTGAGTTTTTACAATCAGTCCTGTTGCACAATCTGTGTGCCTTCAGTTCCAATTACCCAATATCTACCCTATTTCTATCTCCTGATGGACTCTGTTCTTAAATGAAATTATCTAAGTTCATTCATTAATGTTAGTTCATATCTGAGACCATACAGTATTTGTCCTTCTGTTTCTAGCTAATCTCACTCAGCATAATATCCTTAAGGCCTACCCATGTTGTTAACATACTTCATAACTTTATTCTGTCTTACAACTGCATAATATTCAATCGTATGTATATACCACAGCTTGTTTAGCCACTCATCTGTTGATGGACATTCGGGCTGTTTCCATCTCTTGGCAATTGTAAATAATGCTGCTATAAACATTGGTGTGCAAATGTCCGTTTGTGTCTTTGCCCTCATGTTCTCTGAGTAGATAACTAGCAATGGTATTGGCAGGTCATATGGCAATTCTATACTTAGATTCCTGAGGAACCACCAAACTGCCTTCCACGGCAGTTGTACTATTTGACATTCCAACCAACAGTGGATAAGTGTGCCTCTTTCTCCACATCCTCTCCAGCACTTGTCGTTTTCTGTTTTATTGATAATGGCCATTCTGTTGGGTGTGAGATGATATCTCATTGTGGTTTTGATTTGCATTTTCCTGATAGCCAGGGAAGTTGAGCATCTTTTCATGTGCTTTTTGGTCATTTGTATTTCCTATTATGAGAAGCGTCTGTTCAAGTCTTTCACCCATTTTGTAATTGGGTTGTCTGTCTTTTTGTTGTTGAGTTGAACAATCTCTTTATATATTCTGGATACTAGAACTTTATCTGATATATTGTCTCCAAATACTGTCTCCCATTTGTAGGCTGTCTTTTTACTTTCTTGACAAAGTTCTTTGATGCACAAAAGTGTTTAATTTTGAGGAGTTCTCATTTCTTTCTGTATTTCTTCAATGCTCATGCTTTGGGTGTAAGCTAGGAAACTGCCTCCTATTATAAGATTTATAAGATATTTCCCTACATTTTCTTCTAACAGTTTTATGGTCTTAGGTCTAATGTTTAGGTCTTTGCTCCATTTTGAGTTAATTTTTGTGTAGGGTATGAGATATGGATCCTTTTACATTTTTTTGCCTGTGGATATCCAGTTCTCTAGGCACAATTCATTGAAGAGACTGATCTGTCCCAGGTGAGTTGGCTTGACTGCCATATCAAAGATCGATTGTCCAAAGATGAGAGAGTCTATATCTGAACACTCTATTAAATTCCATTGGCCAGTATATCTATCTTTATGCCAGTACCATGCTGTTTCGACCACTGTAGCTTTGTAATACACCTTAAAGTCAGATAACATGATACCTCCAACTTCATTTTTGTTTCTCTGGATAGTTTTAACTATTCGGGACACCCTGCCCTTCCAGATAAATTTGGTTATTGGTTTTTCTATTTCTGAAAAGTAAGTTGTTGGGATTTTAATTAGTATTGCATTAAAGCTGTAAATCAATTTAGGTAGAATTGACATCTTAACTATTTTGTCTTTCCATTCATGAACATGGCTTGCCCTTCCATTTATTTAGATCTTCTGTGATTTTTAAAAACAATTTCTTGTATTTTTCTCTGTATAGGCTCTTTGTCTCTTTAGCTAAATTTATTCCTGATTATTTTATTCTTTTGGTTGCAATTATAACTGAAATTTTTTTTCATGATTTCCCCCTGAGACTGTTCATTACTAGTGTATAGAAACTCTACAGATTTTTGGGTGTTGATCTTGTAACCTGCCACTTTGCTATATTCATTTATTAGCTCTAGTGGTTTTGCTGTGGATTTTGGGGGATTTTCAACATATAGTATCATATCATCTACAAGCAGTGAGAGTTTTACTTCTTCCTCTCCAATTTTGATGCCTTGTATTTCTTTTTCTTGTCTAATTGCTCTGGCTAGAACTTCCAACACAATGTTGAATAACAATGGTGATAGTGGACATCCTTGTCTTTTTCCTGATCTTAGGGGGAAAGTTTTCAGTTTTTCCCCATTGAAGATAATATTAGCTGTGGGTTTTTCATATATTCCCTTCATCATTTTGAGGAAGTTCCCTTCTGTTCCTATTCTTTGAAGTGTTTTCAACAGGAAAGGATGTTGAATTTTGTCAAATGCCTTTTCCAAATCAATCGAGATGATTGTGTGGTTTTTCTGTTTTGATTTGTTGATATGGTGTATTACATTAATTGATTTTCTTATGTTGAACCATCCTTGCATACCTGGGATGAATCCTACTTGGTCATGATGTATAATTCTTTTAATGTGTTGCTGGATTCGATTTGCAAGAATTTTGTTGAGGATTTTTATATCTATAATCATTAGAGAGATTGGCCTGTAGTTTTCTTTTTTTTTTTGTAATATCTTTGTCTGGCTTTGGTATGAGGGTGATGTTGGCTTTGTAGAATGAGTTAGGTAGCTTTTCCTCCTCTTCAAGTTTTTTGAAGAGTTTGAGCAGGATTGGTACTAATTATTTCTTGAATGTTTGGTAGAGTTCACCTGTGAAGCCATCTGGTCCTGGACTTCTCTTTTTGGGGAGCTTCTTAATGACTGATTAAATTTCTTTACTTGGGATTGGTTTGTTGAGGTTGTCTATTTGTTCTTGAGTCAAAGGTGGTTGTTCATGCCTTTCTAGGAAGTTGTTCATTTCATCTACATTGTCGTATTTATTAGCATAAAGTTGTTCATAGTATCCTGTCATTACTTCCTTGATTTCTGTGGGGTCAGTGGTTATGTCTCCTCTTCCATTTCTGATCTTATTTATTTGCATCCTCTCTCTTCTTCTTTTTGTCAATCTTGCTAAGGGTCCACCAATCTTATTGATTCCCTCATAAAACCAGTTTCTGGTTTTGTTGATTTTCTCAATTGTTTTCATGTTCTCAATTTCATTTATTTCTGCTCTAATCTTCATTATTTCTTTCCTTTTGCTTGCTTTGGGGTTCGTTTGCTGTTCTTTCATTCTTTCTCTAGCTCTTCCAAGATCAAAAAACAAGAAAGGGCAAAAGTAGAGGAATTAACTGTCCACTTGGAAGAACTAGTTATTGTTGTCCTTTCTTCTTTTTTGATACAGGCATTTAGGGCAATAAATTTCCTCTTAGCACTGCCTTTGCTGTGTCCCATAAGTTTTGAATATGTTGTTTTCATTTTCATTTGTCTCGAGATATTTACTGATTTCTCTTGTAATTTCTTCCTTGACCCACTGGTTTTAGGAGTGTGTCATTGAGCCTCCATGTATTTGTGAATTTTCTGGCACTCTGCATATTATTGATTTCCAACTTCATTCCTTTGTGATCTGAGAAAATGTTGCATATGATTTCAATCTTTTTAAATTTATTGAGACTTGCTCTGTGACCCAGCATATGGTCTATCTTTGAGAATGATCCATGAGCACTTGAGAAAAAGGTGTATCCTGCTGTTGTGGGGTGTAATGTTCTATAAATGTCTGGTAAGCCTAGCTCATTTATTGTATTATTCAAAATCTCTGTTTCTTTATTGATCCTCTGTCTAGATGTTCTGTCCATCGATGAGAGTGGGGAATTGAAGTCTCCAAGTATTATGGTAGATGTTTCTATTTCTCTTTTCAGTGTTTTCATTGTTTACCACATGTATTTTGGAGCATTCTGGTTTGCTGCAAAAATATTTATGATTGTTATGTCTTCCTGCTGAATTGTTCCTTTATTAATACATAGTATCCTTCTTTGTCTCTTTTAACTGTTTAACATTTGAAGTCTAATTTGTTGGATATTAGTATAGCTTCTCCTGCTCTTTTCTGATGTTGTTTGCATGAAATATCTTTTCTCAACCTTTCACTTTAACCCTATGTTTATCCTTGGATCTAAGATGTGTTTCCTGTGTTTAATCCATTCTGCCAGTCTATATCTTTTGATTGGGGAGTTTACTCCATTAACATTTAGTCTTATTACTGTACGGGTAATACTTTCTTCAATGATTTTGCCTTTTGGATTTTATATGTCATATCTAATTTTCCTTCTTTTTACCTTTACTCATAGTCTTCCTTTCTACACTCTTCTCCACACCTCTCTCTCCTATCTTTTCATCTCTAGTGCTCCCTTTAGTATTTCTTGCAGAGCTGGTCTCTTGGTCACAAATCCTCTCAGGGATTTTTTTGTCTGAAAATGTTTTAATTTCTCCCTCATTTTTGAAGGGCAATTTTGATGGATATAGAATTCTTGGTTGGCAGTTTTTCTCTTTTAATAATTTAAATATATCATCCCACCATCTTCTTGCCTCCATGGTTTCTGCTGAGAGATCTATGCATAGTCTTATTGGGCTTCTCTTGTACGTGATGGTTTGCTTTTCTCTTGCTGTCCTTAATATTCTCTCTTTCTCTTTGACCTCTGACATTCTGATCAGTAAGTGTCTTGGAGTACATCTATTTGGATCTATTCTGTTTGGGGTATACTGCACATCTTGGATCTGTAATTTTAAGTCTTTCATAAGAGTTGGGAAATTTTCAGTGATAATTTCCTCCATTAGTTTTTCTCCTCATTTTCCCTTCTCTTCTCCTTCTGGGACACCCATAACATGTATATTCATGTGCTTCATATTGTCACTCAATTCCCTGAGTCCCTGCTCATATTTTTCCATTTTTTCCCTATATACATTTTTCCTTGTCTAATTTCAGATATTCCACCCTCCAGTTAACTAATCCTATCTTCTGCCTCTCAAAATCTACCATTGTAGGTTTCCATTGATTTTTTCATCTCTTGTACTGTGCCTTTAACTCCCATAAGTTCTGTGATTTGTTTTTTCAGACTTTCTATATCTTCTTTTTTTTCATGCCTTGCCTTCTTTATATCCTCCCTCAATTCATTGATTTGGTTTTTGATGAGGTTTTCCATGTCTGTTTGAACATTCTGAATTAAGTGATTCAACTCCTGTATCTCGTTTGAATTGTTGTTTGTTCCGTTGACTGGGCCATATCGTCAATTCTTCTAGTGTGATTTGTTATTTTTTGCTAGCCTCTAGGCATTTAGTTACCTTAATTAGTTTATTCTGGAGATTGCTTGCATTTCTTTTACCTAGGATTTTCTTGCTGGATGAATTTGTTGTCTATCTGTTCTTTGACATTCAATTAAGCTTTTTCTGAACCTCTAGCTTAGGTTTTGTTTAAATGAGGAGAATTTTTCAATTCTTGTTTTCTTGTTTCTTGCCCTGCTTGTATGGTGTCTTCCCCCTCATCCCCACCCTTAGAACTGTCTGCTTAGGTATTATAGACCCCAGCTGGATTTTTCCAGACCAAACTGGCCTCCTATCAGGTGGAAAGAGACACCTGCATCGGTTGTCCCTGAGGGTGAGACCCAGCAGGTTGAAAGACTTTCCTGTGAAGTCTCTGGACTCTGTTTTTCTTATCCTGCCCAGTACATGGTGCTTGTCTGCCTACAGGTCCCACCAGCATAAGATGATGTGGTACCTTTAACTTTGGTAGACTCTCTGTGCTGCGGCAGTGGTGGAGACAGAGGAGAGGTTTTAATGGCTTCAAATTACCAAGCCCTGGTGTCTGAACAACTTGAGGGAGGGATTCCACCCGAGTTGGGCTTCACCACTCCCCTAGGGAAGGCACAGTTTCTAGACAAGCCCTCAAAGGAGCTTGTTTCTTCCTATACCTGAGGCAATTGCAGCCTGAGAAGTCCTGGCACTATATCTAAAGGTGGTCAAGACTTTGTAGAAACACAGCCACAAAAACTTCTGTTTCTTTTTCTTTTTCCCCATCAGCCCTGCCCCCTTGGCACCAGGGCAAAAATGAGTGACCTCTGCTTTGACCAGGTTCACCTGAGCTGGGGACCTATTTTAAGTGGTCAGAATTTGTTAATTAATTCCACAATTGGCATTTGGTTGGACTCAGCCCCTGCTGCTGGTTAACTCTCTTTCTTTTATGCTCTGGGAAGCAGCCTGTGGGGTGGGGCACTGGCCACCATGGCTTGAGGAACTCACAGTTCTGGGGTGGCTCGCAGCTGGTCCAGTGGTCCGGACTAGGGTACACTGTGTGTCCAGTCAGTGACGTGGCCCCAGGAGCTGTTCTGCATGGGTTCTGGTTATTAAGTAGTTGTTCTGGAGGATGAACTAAATCGCGGACATTGCTAAGCCGCTATCTTGGTCTGCCATCTTCTGGGCTAGAGGTGTTTTTAAAAAGCACTTCAGGGTGGTGCAATGGTGGCTCAGTGGCAGAATTTTCACCTGCCATGCTGGAGACCTGGGATCAATTCCCAGAGTCTGCCCATGCCAAAAAAAAAAAAAAACAAAAAAACCCACAAAAACATTTGGCACTCAATATTTCCTATATCCTCACCTGAACCCAAAAAATTTGAAATAGGCTGAGAAAAATTTGCAAGCACACTGGCAGATTTCACTTTAAATCTATTACTGCAAAAAATCTGAAATGGCCATCAAATCTGCCTGTCTATCTAAAGCCCCGCTCTGTAATCCTTCTGTGCTGATGTCCCCGCTCTCCAAAATGAATGTTATCATTTCATTTTTCCTCCTCTCTCTTCAAAGCCCTGGCACCCCGACTGCACTCCCCATTCCTAAACCAAACTCTGCTCTCAGAAGATGATTTGGCCTCATATTACACTGAGGCAACAGAGGAAACCCCAAACAATTTCTCCCCTCGCATCCTATTCAATTCCATCAATTATCCCCATAAGTCCTTTATAATAATAATTTTTTTAAAAAGTGTGATTCAGAATCATTTGTAATTGGTTGTCATGTTTCTTTAGTTTCCTTCGATCTGAATCACTTCTTCAGGTTATTCTTGACTTAAGACTATGACACTTTTGAAGACCAGGGACAAGTCATTTTGTAGAATGTCCCTAAAGTTTTCTGATTTTCTTCTCACTTTGGATTAGGTTATGCATTTTTGGCAGGAAAATATACAGAAGTGATATTCTGTTCTCATTGGTCCTCTTTCGAGGCCCATGATTTTGATTTGTCCTGTTACTGATGTTCATTTTCATCACTTGATTAAGGTGATGTCTGCAAGTTGTGTCCCCTGTAAAGAATTCTGGAGTGAACTTTGAAATGGATTCTTATCACATCTTGTATTTATTCGCTTTTTTATTACATCGGTTTGATTCTGGCTTCTTATTTATTGAATTTATAGTGAGTTGTAATCCATCTGCTCCCATTTCTTTTGACCTACAAATTGTCCCTATTTTGGCTCATGAAGCTCCTTACAACTGACTTCTGTTATTTTGACAATTTCCCCTCATTCATTGAGCACTTTCTTGCTTTCCAGCACCAGATGTGCTAAGGCATATTTTCTTGTTCTTTCTCTGCTCCATTCCCCAAATCAGTCATTTCTCCCAGGAGCCCTGTTTCCCTTAGTGTATAATGGTGTTTTAAAAACAAGATCAAGCTATCAAGGTGTCATTGTTCCCTGGTCCAGTCAATGGGCACAAGCACAGGATATATGTATTTATACTTATTTATTAATATATCAATTTATACTGAAAATTATGAATTCACATCAATATTTCCAATTCCAAACCCATGCCACAAGATTCATTTCATATTTCTGCCTTTCCACATCAGTAACTCCCATCTCTGATACCTAGAAACTTGGAACTAATTATCTTTAATATTCTTAAAAGTTACCTTTGATAAATTTGACTCGTTTGCCTGTATTTTACCTGTATCCCATGTGGCCACGCCCTGGAAAAAATGCCTTCTTCATCCCCCTCAGGCTCTGATTCTCTCCATGGGACTATCTCCTCCTTTCCCTTCCCACTCCTGGATGCCCTCCTAACTGCTTCATAGCTCTGATTCTCCATGCTGGGCGGCTGTCCTGATAGGAAGGAAGGCACAATTTGATGACTCTTGATCATAGCCATATTCCAAACACTTAGGACAGTACTTTGAACATGACATACACTCAGTAAATATTGGTTTATTGCATGAATCTCATGCTGATTAATGAGTATATTTCCCCATGTTGATCATTCCAAGACTTTCTTCCTCTTCAAGTTCATATCATGGATAATTTCTGTGATTGCCAGGGTCAGGCACCAAGTCTGTGTGAATGTAGTGGCAAAAAGCATCCATGGGTAGGGGCAGGGAAGAGGATGGCAGCCAAGGACCTAACAGAAGAAGAGCTCAAGTTCTGGGACCATCCATTCAAGAAGAATCCCAGAAAGCTGGGGCAATATTGTCTGAGGAGTATGTAGCATCTATGAAGCTAAGGAATAGAGACTTGAAGACTGACAGCTGAAAGCACAGGTGGAATATATCAAAGAAGAGCCAGAGTGGTCTAAGAGCTTTAGCTGACTAAGGAACAGCCAGACCTAGCCAACCCGGATGAAAGTAGGCTGAAGAGGGAAAGCAATATTTATTCTTGCTGTTTTTGATAAATCTCTCTTTTTTTAAAATCTTTTTTTATTTGCTTTTTTCTTTTATGTATACTTGTTACTTTTAATAAAGCTACTAAACTAAATTACTACTCTTTTCTGAGAACAATAAAAGTCAATATCAAAGATCGTTTTTGGAAGAAATGCAATTCCTATGTTGCTTAGTCTTGCCCCAGGATATTATTTGAACTGTAGAGTGATATACCAGATAATAACTGATCTCTTCATGTGGCACTAGCTATAATTAAGGCCTGAGCATGCTTCTTACACTTCTATTTATTGGATTAATTTGACAACATTTTCTTATAAGCTCTAGTGGCTATAGTCATTAATAGAAATAATATTTTTCAAAACTTGACTTGAATAGACAGAAACATCTAGAAACAGAAGAATTAGGTCAGGGGACTCACACTTTCTGACTTTAAAATTTATTACATGTTCTAAAAACTGATCATGGTGATGAATATACAACTATGTGATGATATTGTGTCATTGATTGTACACCATGTGTGAAATGTTTGTATACTAAGAATGTATGTACTTGTGCTTTGTTTAATCAATAAAAGTTTTTAAAATAATAAAAAACAAATAATGAGGGGACAAAGGCTAAAATCAATTGGATAGATGGAAATAGTAGTGGTCAATGAGAGGGAGGGGTAAGGGGCATGGTATGTATGAGTTTTTTCCTATTTATTTCTTCTTCTGGAGTGATACAAATGTTCTAAGCAATGATCATAAATGCACAGCTATGTGGTGATATTGTGAGCCACTGTACACCGTGTGTGGAATGTTTGTGTGTTAAGATTCATCAATAAAAGTATTTTTAAAACATAAAAAAAAGCACAAAACTTTACTACAAATCTGCAGTGGTCAAAACAGCACAGTAATGGCGCCAAGATAGGTTCATAAACCAGTGGAATCAAATTGAATATTCAGAAAGAGACCCTTATATTTATGGCCAACTGATTTTTTTTTATTAATTAAAAAAAATTAACTAACACAACATTAGAAATCAATCCATTCTACATATGCAATCAGTAATTCTTAATATCATCACATAGGTGTATGGTCATCATTTCTCAGTACATATGCATCGATTTAGAGAAAGAAAGAGCACGACAACAGAAAAAGAAATAAAGTGATAACACAGAGAAAACACAAATAAAAATAAAAAGTACAAAAATATATAAGAGAAAGAAAAAAAAAACAAAAAAATACTATAGATCAGATGCAGCTTCATTCAGCGTTCCAACATAATTACATTACAGTTAGGCAGTATTGTGCTGACCATTTTTTTTTTTTTTTTTAGACATCATACCATTCTACATATGCAATCAGTAATTCTTAACATCATCACATAGATGCATGATCATCGTTTCTTAGTACATTTGCATCGGTTTAGAGGAACTAGCAGTATAACAGAAAAAAATATAGAATGTTAATATAGAGAAAAAAAATAAAAGTAATAATAATAAGAACAAAACAAAACAAAACAAGAACCTATCGCTCGGATGCAGCTTCGTTCAGTATTTTAACATGATTACTTTACAATTAGGTATTATTGTGCTGTCCATTTATGAGTTTTTGTATCTAGTCCTATTGCACAGTCTGTATTCCATCAGCTCCAATTACCTATTATCTTACCCTGTTTCTAACTCCTGCTGAACTCTGTTACCAATGACATATTCCAAGTTTATTCTCGAGTGTCGATTCACATCATTGGGACCATACAGTATTTGTCTTTTAGTTTTTGGCTAGACTCACTCAGCATAATGTTCTCTCGGTCCATCCATGTTATTACATGCTTCATAAGTTTATCCTGCCTTAAAGCTGCATAATATTCCATCGTATGTATATACCACAGTTTGTTTAGCCACTCGTCTGTTGATGGACATTTTGGCTGTTTCCATCTCTTTGCAATTGTAAATAACGCTGCTATAAACATTGGTGTGCAAATGTCTGTTTGAGTTTTTGCCCTTAATTCCTTTGAGTAGATTCCCAGCAATGGTATTGCTGGGTCATATGGCAATTCTATATTCAGCTTTTTGAGGAACCTCCAAACTGTTTTCCACAGTGGTTGCACCATTTGGCATTCCCACCAACAGTGGATAAGTGTGCCTCTTTCTCCGCATCCTCTCCAGCACTTGTCATTTTCTGTTTTGTTGATAATGGCCATTCTGGTGGGTGTGAGATGATATCTCATTGTGGTTTTGATTTGCATTTCTCTAATGGCCAGGGACATTGAGCATCTCTTCATGAGTCTTTTGGCCATTTGTATTTCCTCCTCTGAGAGGTGTCTATTCAAGTCTTTTTCCCATTTTGTAATTGGGTTGGCTATCTTTTTGTTGTTGAGTTGAACAATCTCATTATAAATTCTGAATACTAGACCTTATTCTGATATGTCGTTTCCAAATATTGATTCCCATTGTGTAGGCTGTCTTTCTACTTTCTTGATGAAGTTCTTTGATGCACAAAAGTGTTTAATTTTGAGGAGTTCCCATTTATTTATTTCCTTCTTCAGTGCTCTTGCTTTAGGTGTAAGGTCCATAAAACCGCCTCCAATTGTAAGATTCATAAGATATCTCCCGACATTTTCCTCTAACTGTTCTATGGTCTTAGACCTAATGTTTAGATCTTTGATCCATTTTGAGTTAACTTTTGTGTAGGGTGTGAGATATGGGTCTTCTTTCATTCTTTTGCATATGGATATCCAGTTCTCTAGGCACCATTTATTGAAGAGACTGTTCTGTCCCAGGTGAGTTGGCTTGACTGCCTTATCAAAGATCAAATGTCCATAGATGGGAGGGTCTATATCTGAGCACTCTATTCGATCCAATTGGTCGATATATCTATCTTTATGCCAATACCATGCTGTTTTTGACCACTGTGGCTTCATAGTATGCCTTAAAGTCAGGCAGTGCAAGACCTCCAGCTTCGTTTTTTTTCCTCAAGATGTTTTTAGCAATTCGGGGCACCCTGCCCTTCCAGATAAATTTGCTTATTGGTTTTTCTATTTCTGAAAAATACGTTGTTGGGATTTTGATTGGTATTGCATTGAATCTGTAAATCAGTTTAGGTAGGATTGACATCTTAACTATATTTAGTCTTCCAATCCATGAACACAGTATGCCCTTCCATCTGTTTAGGTCTTCTGTGATTTCTTTTAGCAGTTTTTTGTAGTTTTCTTTATATAGGTTTTTTGTCTCTTTAGTTAAATTTATTCCTAGGTATTTTATTCTTTTAGTTGCAATTGTAAATGGGATTCGTTTCTTGATTTCCCCCTCCGCTTGTTCATTGCTAGTGTATAGAAATGCTACAGATTTTTGAATGTTGATCTTGTAACCTGCTACTTTGCTGTACTCATTTATTAGCTCTAGTAGTTTTGTTGTGGATTTTTCCGGGTTTTCGACGTATAGTATCATATCATCTGCAAACAGTGATAGTTTTACTTCTTCCTTTCCAATTTTGATGCCTTGTATTTCTTTTTCTTGTCTAATTGCTCTGGCTAGAACCTCTAACACAATGTTGAATAATAGTGGTGATAGTGGACATCCTTGTCTTGTTCCTGATCTTAGGGGGAACGTTTTCAATTTGTCCCCATTAAGGATGATATTAGCTGTGGGTTTTTCATATATTCCCTCTATCATTTTAAGGAAGTTCCCTTGTATTCCTATCCTTTGAAGTGTTTTCAACAGGAAAGGATGTTGAATCTTGTCAAATGCCTTCTCTGCATCAATTGAGATGATCATGTGATTTTTCTGCTTTGATTTGTTGATATGGTGTATTACATTAATTGATTTTCTTATGTTGAACCATCCTTGCATACCTGGGATGAATCCTACTTGGTCATGATGAATAATTCTTTTAATGTGTTGTTGGATACGATTTGCTAGAATTTTATTGAGGATTTTTGCATCTATATTCATTAGAGAGATCGGCCTGTAGTTTTCTTTTCTTGTAATATCTTTGCCTGGTTTTGGTATGAGGGTAATGTTGGCGTCATAGAATGAATTAGGCAGTTTTCCCTCCACTTCGATTTTTTTGAAGAGTTTGAGGAGAGTTGGTACTAATTCTTTCTGGAATGTTTGGTAGAATTCACATGTGAAGCCATCTGGTCCTGGACTTTTCTTTTTAGGAAGCTTTTGAATGACTAATTCAATTTCTTTACTTGTGATTGGTTTGTTGAGGTCATCTATGTCTTCTTGAGTCAAAGTTGGTTGTTCATGTCTTTCCAGGAACCCGTCCATTTCCTCTAAATTGTTGTATTTATTAGCGTAAAGTTGTTCATAGTATCCTGTTATTACCTCCTTTATTTCTGTGAGGTCAGTAGTTATGTCTCCTCTTCCATTTCTGATCTTATTTATTTGCATCCTCTCTCTTCTTCTTTTTGTCAATCTTGCTAAGGGCCCATCAATCTTATTGATTTTCTCATAGAACCAACTTCTGGCCTTATTGATTTTCTCTATTGTTTTCATGTTTTCAATTTCATTTATTTGTGCTCTAATCTTTGTTATTTCTTTCCTTTTGCTTGCTTTGGGGTTAGCTTGCTGTTCTTTCTCCAGTTCTTCCAAATGGATAGTTAATTCCTGAATTTTTGCCTTTTCTTCTTTTCTGATATAGGCATTTAGAGCAATAAATTTCCCTCTTAGCACTGCCTTTGCTGCGTCCCATAAGTTTTGATATGTTGTGTTTTCATTTTCATTCGCCTCGAGGTATTTGCTAATTTCTCTAGCAATTTCTTCTTTGACCCAGTCGTTGTTTAGGAGTGTGTTGTTGAGCCTCCACGTATTTGTGAATTTTCTGGCACTCTGCCTATTATTGATTTCCAACATCATTCCTTTATGGTCCGAGAAAGTGTTGTGTAAGATTTCAATCTTTTTAAATTTGTTAAGACTTGCTTTGTGACCCAGCATATGGTCTATCTTTGAGAATGATCCATGAGCACTTGAGAAAAAGGTGTATCCTGCTGTTGTGGGATGTAATGTCCTATAAATGTCTATTAAGTCTAGTTCATTTATAGTAATATTCAGATTCTCTATTTCTTTGTTGATCCTCTGTCTAGATGTTCTGTCCCTTGATGAGAGTGGTGAGTTGAAGTCTCCAACTATTATGGTATATGAGTCTATTTCCCTTTTCAGTGTTTGCAGTATATTCCTCACGTATTTTGGGGCATTCTGATTCGGTCCGTAAATATTTATGATTGTTATGTCTTCTTGTTTTATTGTTCCTTTTATTAATATATAGTGTCCTTCTTTGTCTCTTTTAACTGTTTTACATTTGAAGTCTAATTTGTTGGATATTAGTATAGCCACTCCTGCTCTTTTCTGGTTGTTATTTGCATGAAATATCTTTTTCCAACCTTTCACTTTCAACCTATGTTTATCTTTGGGTCTAAGATGTGTTTCCTGTAGACAGCATATAGAAGGATCCTGTTTTTTAATCCATTCTGCCAATCTATGTCTTTTGATTGGGGAATTCAGTCCATTGACATTTAGTGTTATTACTGTTTGGATAATATTTTCCTCTAACATTTTGCCTTTTGTATTATATATATCATATCTGATTTTCCTTCTTTCTACACTCTTTTCCATATCTCTCTCTTCTGTCTTTTTGTATCTGACTCTAGTGCTCCCTTTAGTATTTCTTGCAGAGCTGGTCTCTTGGTCACAAATTCTCTCAGTGACTTTTCGTCTGAGAATGTTTTAATTTCTCCCTCATTTTTGAAGGACAATTTTGCTGGATATAGGATTCTTGGTTGGCAGTTTTTCTCTTTTAGTATTTTAAATATATCATCCCACTGTCTTCTAGCTTCCATGGTTTCTGCTGAGAAATCTACACAAAGTCTTATTGGGTTTCCCTTGTATGTAATGGATTGTTTTTCTCTTGCTGCTTTCAAGATCTTCTCTTTCTCTTTGACCTCTGACATTCTAACTAGTAAGTGTCTTGGAGAACGCCTATTTGTGTCTAATCTCTTTGGGGTGCGCTGCACTTCTTGGATCTGTAATTTTAGGTCTTTAATAAGAGTTGGGAAATTTTCAGTGATAATTTCTTCCATTAGTTTTTCTCCTCCTTTTCCCTTCTCTTCTCCTTCTGGGACACCCACAACACGTATATTTGTGCGGTTCATATTGTCCTTGAGTTCCCTGATACCCTGTTCAAATTTTTCCATTCTTTTCCCGATAGTTTCTGTTTCTTTTTGGAATTCAGATGTTCCATCCTCCAATTCACTAATTCTATCTTCTGTCTCTTTAAATCTATCATTGTAGCTATCCATTATTTTTTCTATGTTTGCTACTTTATCCTTCACTTCCATAAGTTCTGCGATTTTTTTTTCAGTTTTTCTATTTCTTCTTTATGTTCAGCCCATGTCCTCTTCATGTCCTCCCTCAATTTATCGATTTCATTTTTGAAGAGGTTTTCCATTTCTGTTCGTATATTCAGCATTAGTTGTCTCAGCTCTTGTGTCTCATTTGAGCTATTGGTTTGTTCCTTTGACTGAGCCATATTCTCAATCTTTTGAGCGTGGACAGTTATCTTCTGCTGCTGGCGTCTGGGCATTTATTCAGATTTCTCTTGGTGTTGGACCCAGCAAGGTTGTAATATTTTTCTGTGAAATCTCTGGGATCTGTTTTTCTTATCTTGCCCAGTATGTGGCACACGTGGCACACGTTTGTCTCAAGTGTTTGGAATGGGTCTCCCCCAGTCACCGATCTCCGTGGCCTGGGGATTTCGGATCCAATTCTCTCCGTTGGTTCAGGGGCCGCGCGTGGTGGGGGCGTCAGCTGCCGCGGCTTGAGGGGACCCTGTGGCTGGTTGCGGGCCGCAGCGGGCCTGGGGGATTCCCCACTGGACCAGGAAGCCTCCCGTGGGGGGGGGCTACCGCTGCTTGGATAGCCCTCCTATCCGAGACTCGTATCCGCGGACTCGAAGCAGAGATTCGAAGTCGCCCGCAAAAGAGGGGTGCCGCCTGCCTCGGCTTGGGAAACTTGCTTCTCCAATACTCTCAGCCGGCCCAGAAAGGAGGGAGGGAGTAGCTCGGACCACCGCAGCTGCCGCTGATCGGGAAATCACGCGCCGCTCGTGGGTCTCACCGCAGCCTAGTCTCGCAGTCAGTCTAGCCAGCCCAGACTTTGGATAGCCCTCTGATCTGAGATTAGTAGCCGTGGACTCAAAGCCGAGACTCGAAGCCGCCCGCAGAAGAAGGGCGCCGCCTGCCTCGGCTTGGGAAACTTGCTTCTCCGATACTCTCAGCCAGCCCGGGATGGAGGGAGGGATTAGCTCGGACCGCCGCGGCTGCGGCTGCTCGGCAAATCACGCACTGCTCGGGGGTCTCGCCGCAGCCAAGAGTCGCAGTCAGACTTGCCAGCCCAGACTTTGTATAGCCCTCTGATCCGAGACTCGTAGCTGCGGACTCGAAGCCGAGACTCGAAGCCGCCTGCAAAAGTGTGGCGCCGGCCGCCTTGGCTGGGAAGCTTGTCTCTCCGAGTCTCTCAGCCAGCCCGGGAAGGAGGGAGGGATTAGCTCGGACCGCCGCAGCTGCGGCTGCTCGGGAAATCGCCCGCCGCTCGGGGATCTCACTCACCGCAGCCGAGTTTCGCAGTCAGACTAACCAGCCCAGACTGGGTTACGCTGTGTGTCCATTCCCTGCTGTAGCCCCGGGAGCTGTTCTGTACTGTTTCTGTTCACCTATTAGTTGATTTGGAGTCGGAGGAACTAAGACGCATGTACCTTACTAAGACGCCATCTTGGATCCCCGGCCAACTGATTTTTAACAAGTCTGCCAGTCTGGTCAATTGGGAAAGAACAGTCTTTTCAACAGATGATGCTGCGAGAATAGGATATCCATATATAAAGGAATGAAAGGGGGTGGGGAACTATTTGACACCATATGCAATAATTAACTCAAAATGGATCAACCACTAACCATAAAAAACATATTTTTTTCCTAGAAGACAACCCGTGTGTTCTGGTTTGCTAGCTGCTGGAATGCAATATACCAGAAATGGAATGGCTTTTAAAAAGGGAAATTTAATGAGCTGCTAATTTACAGTTCTAAGGCCGAGAAAATGTCCCAATTAAAACAAGTCTAAAGAAATGTCCAATCAAAGGCATCTAGGGAAAGATACCTTGGTTCAAGAAGGCCGATGAAGTTCAGGGTTTCTCTCTCAAGTGAGAAGGCACATGGCGAACACAGTCAGGGCTTCTCTCTCAGCTGGAAGGGCACATGGCGAACATGGTGTCATCTGCTAGCTTTCTCTCCTGGCTTCCTATTTCATGAAGCTCCCCGGGGGGTGTCTTCCTTCTTCATCTCCAAAGGTCGCTGGCTGGCGGACTCTCTGCTTCGTGGTGCTGCAGCATTCTCTGCCCTCTCTGAGTCTCTCTGAATCTCTCTGAATCGCTCATTCTCCAAAATATTTCTTCTTTTATAGGACTCCAATAAACCAATCAAGATCCACCCAAATGGGTGGATACATGTCGTCCCCTAATCCAGTTTAAAAACCATTCTTGACTAAATCACATCAACCAGGGAGATGATCTCATTAGTTTCAAACATACAGCATTGAGTAGAGATTATTCTACGTTTATGAAATGGAATTTATATTAAAACATGGTTTTTCTTAGGGGGCATACTTCCTTTCAAACCAGCACATTCGTGGAAGCAGCTTTCAGGATCTTGTTATAGGCAATGGTTTCTTAGTCTTTACACACAAAGTACAAGCAACACAAGGAAAAACAGAGAAATAGGAACTCATAAAAATTAAAAATTTTTGCACATCAAGGGACTTTATCATGGAAATGAAAAGTCAGCCTACTTAATGGGAGAAAATATTTGGAAACCACATATCTGAAAAGGCTTTAACATCCAGAATATATAAAGGTATCCTACAACTCAACAATGAAATTGACAAATGACAAATAAGCCATTTTAAAAATAGACAAAAGACTTGAATATACATTTCTACAAAGAGGATATATAGATGTCCAAAAACACATGAAAAGATACTCAGTATCATTAGCTATCAGGAAAATGCAAATCAAAACCACAATAAGGTATCATTTCACAAACACTAGAATGGCTACAATAAACAAACAAACAAACAAACAAAAAGCATGGAAATTACAAGTTTTGAAGAGGATGTGGAGAAATAGGAACACTCATTCATTGCTGGCAGGAATGTAAAATGGTGCAATTGGAGGGCCCCATGTGCATTTGGACACGAAAAATAATGCATTTTATTTACTTGGACACTTTAAAAAGTTGTCAATTCCTGTTCTCGGTTGTTAGCTGTCAGAATGCAATATACCAGAAATGGAATGGCTTTTAAAAAGGGGAATTTAATAAGTTGCTAGTTTACAGTTCTAAGGTTGAGAAAATATCCCTATTAAAACAAGTCTATAGAAATGTCCAATTTAAGGCATCCAGGGAAAGATACCTTGGTTCAAGAAGGTTGATGAAGTTCAGGGTTTCTCTCTCAAGTGGAAGGGCACATGGCAAACACAGCATCATCTGCTAGCTTCTTCTCCTGGCTTCCTGTTTCATGAAGCTCCCCGGGAGGCATTTTCCTTCTTCATCTCCAGAGGTCGCTGGCTGGTGGACCCTGCTTCTCGTGGCTATGTCGTTCTGCTCTCTTTGAATCTCTCATTCTCCAAAATGTTTCCTCTTTTATAGAACTTCAGAAACCGATCAAGACCCACCCAAGTCATGTCATCACCTAATCCAGCTTAACAACCACTCTTGATTACATCACATCTCCAGGGAGATGATCTAAGTACAGTTTCAAGCATGCAATGCGGATTAGGGATTAGAAGAAACAGCTGCCTTTACAAAATGAGATTAGTATTAAAACATGGCTTTTCTAGGGTACATACGTCATTTCAAACCAGCACAATTCCTCTTTCATCAGAATTATTGGAAGTTAAAACACAATTCAACTACATGGATTTCTACTCCAAAATACATTTATCTTTGGAAAACAAGGTAACAGTTGTAAAACTACTGTATTTTTAAGAGAATAAAATGCAGTGATCTGAAATATGGGTGAACATATTCACACACAAAGTGCAAATATCATATACAGAGCTATTCAGATACATTTATAAAGGGAATTGAAAGGTACCTAAAATAACATTTTTAAATATAAAATTTTCATATTTAAATATTGCTCATAATAAATAAGAGGTGAATATGAATTCTGATTCCCTCTTTAAAATTATCTTTAGTTGTTCAGTTAATTCATATTCAGTGAATCTGAGTAACTTTTTGTTCTGGCTGGTGAATTATATTAAAACATGTTTAATAAAATCACATAAAAATAGCTTATTTAAGTAGTCACATGTTGTAAGAGTCAAGGAGGTGCATTTAGTAATTATGGGGAAAAAATTCCCAAAATGAACTGAGATGATTAACCTTAGAAGACTAGCACATAATGATCTGCTTTATTTGGTAGGATGTTAAGTAATGTCTTAAGCACCGCAAATTAAATGACCTTAAAAGAATGGGGCATAATTTTCTTCACATTTCTTCAAAGTTTGTGTTCCTGGTAGACCAATAAATGATAGGACATTTGAAGTAAATTTAAGTTTAGTTCAGTTGTTTATGGGTAGGTGTGGTTTCGTTCCTGTTCACCCCACTGGAAGATGTGGCAATTTAGAATAGTTCTTAGGAAACTGTTCGATGCCAACGTGGTGGACATGGAGCTCTGAGGCCAAAGAATATTTTTCTTGCACTAGATGTGTTAATTCTTCAAAAACTTCCTGGATTTGCTGCTGGAGCTTTACATTCAATTACTCTACTTCACCAAGAGTCATCAAATTCAATTCCTCTCTGCTATAATGCGGATGCTGGGTTTGGACATCAGCCTTTGGATTAGAGATTCTCTCTTCTTTTCTCACACCTGCTTGTGAGTATGAGGCCACAGTACCCTATTCTGGCATAAAGTGGCACCAGCATCTTGTAACACAGCACGCCCAAAGTCTGTACTCTCCCTCTTCTCCAAAATTCTCTGTGTACAGTTTGAGATGCCACCTGCACTTCCATCTATCCATTTTGCAGAATACTTTAGTACTTGGGAGTCAAACTGTGGTCATAACTTCTTATCAGGCTTATGCTTTAAATTAAACAGGTGATGCTGGGCATTTTTAGCACAATCAGAATATGAACCCAGTTCCTTATTTTGGGTGTATTGTACAATCTAGTTTATTTTTTTACTCAAAATGGTTTTAACTTCTTCATACATGCTTTTTGAAAGTTTAGAATGAGAAAATTTTCAAAAATCCTGGTTTGCAATCAAATGGTAGTTTTCAAAGCAGTCTTTATGGCACTTTAAAAAGTAGTGCAAGAGATTAAAGAGTTTAAAAGGTGTGCAAGCGATTAGATTTGGTGCTCACTCAATATTTAACTCAAAACAGATACGGCAGAAGGAGAGCATTTCATTGTCTGTTCCCAGTTTACAAACACTGCAAATGTTGTCATCATTCAAATCAATATTTACAAACTGCTCCTCTTGGTTCATAGTGCCCCATCCTGCTCCGTGCAGCTTTGGCTCCTCTCCAAACACAAACATTCTTAACATACAAACATCTCATGAAAGGTATACTTTCTATGACTCACAGTATCTCATAGTTGTATAATCATCACCATGATCATTTTATAGGACATTTGCATCACTCCAGAAAAATAAATAAAAAGAAGAAAGAAAAGACTCATACATCCCATATCCCTTTCCTCTCCTTCTGATTGACCACTGGAATTTCCATCTACCCAATTTATTTTAACCTTCATTTTTTGGATGCTATATTGATTTGAAGAAATTGGCAAACGTTAAAGTGAGAAAGATCTGTGCTAATAACGCAGATCCAAAAGAGTGTAAGAGGAAAACTAATTCAACTGTCGACAAGGATTTAGGGGAATTGCAACGAAAAAGGTGAAACAGATGGCTTAGATGAGAAAATGACTGCAGTGTCCTAATTATCTTTACTAGAAGTTAAAATGAATAATTTAGGAGCTCCAAGTTATAATCATTGATTATATATAGTAAGAGATCATTCTTTTACATGAAGAGAGTCCCATCTGTAGTTTAAAAAATGCTAGGATTTTTATTTAAAAACTAAGTTTGCTTTATCATTTACATTATGATGTTAAAATGGATATGAAGTGACCTGCAAAACCCATTTTAACCTGTTTTCCAGAAGTGTGGCAGTGTGTATGAATAAGGACAGAATGTGTTTTAGTTTTTTACCTCATGTTTGCTGACAACTGCCCAATCACACATTTTAGGGCATGGACAACATTCTGTTTCTAAAAGCGTCCTGTGGATAGATACTTCATGAGCTGCGATGACGACAATGCTGTCTTCAGTAATACTACTCCTCCTCTTAAATATTAAACCCGTTTTCTTTTGTCATAAAACAGGGAAAAATGTGATGGTAAATTCCTATAGGCTGATGGAGTTTACATTAATCATATTTGTGATCTTCTGAGCCAGAGTTAAAAGGTTAAAAAAGAGTAACATGTTGATCTCACACACTTAGTCTCTTATCTTTTGACAAAGGAGATACTGAGTTCAGGACAGATCTTTTTTATTGTACATTATTTTCTCTATCCTCATTGTGGAAAATAGGTTTTGTTTGTGGAAACATAGCTAAATTGGTCATCATAGATGACTAATTTTTTAATAGTGCCCTTTTGTTTTTCCCCTCAAAAGGTAAGTTAAATTGAGATGTAACTCAATATTGTAAGTGTTAGAAAAAAAATGGATGTGGTAGAATGTTCTTTGTTTAACTCATTATATGCAACATATCTTTTAGTCTATTTTCTAAAGGAAAAATAGAACGATTTGAGTATTTTCAAGAAAAGAAAAATATTAATGATACATCTGACTAACCAGATGTCAACTGTCTTACTAACAATCTAAAGTGTTATAATGTTTTTATTTATGAAAATTAAAAATAAAATTTATTTACACCTTTTTAAAAAGTAGTGCAAAGCTGGAGTAAACAGTCTGTCAGTTCTTCAGAAAGCTAATATAGAATTAACATGTGACCCAGCCATCCCGCTACTTGGTACATATCCAAAAGAACCAAAAGCAGCAACTGGAGCAAATATTTGCACTTTGATATACATAGTGGCATAATTCATGATTGCCAGAAGATGGAAGCAATCCAAGTGTCCATTGATGCATGAATGGATAATCAAAATGTGGCATATACGTACAACGGGATATTATCCATAGTAAAAAGGAATGAAGTTCTGATATATAAGACAATAGAAGAAACTTGAAGGCATCATATCAAGTGAAAACAACCAGATACAAAATGACATGTATTGTATAATTTCACTGATATGAAACAGTTAGAGTGAACAAACTCAGAGTTAGAATCTAGAGTATAGATGAACAGGGACTGGACTGTGTGTAGGCAATGGGAAGCTTATGCTTAAATTGTACAGCTCGTCTTCGGGTTCATTGTAAACTTCTGGTAATGGATGGTGAGGATGGCAGCACAACAGTATGAAAGTAAGTAACAGCAATGAATTATATATGTGTATGTGGGTCAAAGAGGAAATTTAAGTTGTATAATTATTACTAGAATATACAATTTAAAAAGCAGGATTATACAAAACAAAAAGTGAACCCTGTTGTGAATGATGATTGTCATTAACAATGTGATAATAAAAATGTTCTTTCACGAATTGTAACAAATATACCACAGTAATGCAAGCTGTTAATAATAGGGTGGTATATGAGAATCTATATTTTACATATTTTATGGATCCTTTCTCTTTAAACCTGTATTGTCTCTTATACACACAAAAAAGGAAACTAACATTCATTTATCCTGGAAGCATTCATTTTTCTTAGTAAAATACATTTTAACAGATTTCATAGGTCATTTAAAATTTCTGTTTAAAATCATTCATATGAAATACTTCTAATATGGAATATTCATTGAGAAAGCATCCCTCACTGGGATTCCAGTGTTCTATATCAGAAATGCAGAAGACCTTCTTCACTGAAAGGTTAAATATTTTACCTCCGTTCTGCCATGGTTTTCTTCAAGAGTTTCCCAAGTTTTACTTTGGATCATAATTTTGTAGTTTCACTTATTTCTTTTAGTATATTCGTAGGTAAGTCAGGCTGATATTAGTGTAAATAGCCATATGGGTAAACATGATAATCGAGGTATTCTAATTCATGCTTAGTCAGTCAAATAATGAAAAGAAACTGCAAAATCTGAACAGTATCTGGGACCCTTTATTTTGATTGGCATCTGTGTTGAAGTTCATCTGTCCTTCTAGATGATTCTATTCATTTCATCTGAATGTCTCATGCTTCAATTTTCTAAAGCTGCTGGAATGCAAAACACCAGAAATGGGTTGGCTTTTGCAATGAGAATTTATTCATTTATAGATTTACATTTCTAATATCATATGCCGGTTATCCTGATCCAATCTTGTGGGGGCAGTTGTTTCTTTTAATCCTGATACAATACTTTTTAAAAAAAATAATCTCCACAGAGATGTGACATATCCAATTGTGCGTGTGCCCTTTTGATTAGTTGGACATGTGAATCCACCTAATTGGGGTGGGTCTTGATTAGTTTACTGAAGTCCCTTAAAAAGGGGAAACATTTTGAAGAAACCTCAGAGCAGATGCAGACACTTGGAGAGCAGTTGCTTCAGAGCTGACAGAGCCAATGCAAGAACCAGAGGTTCGGAGAGGTGGGGTCTGGCAGATGTCACCCTGTACCTTCCCATAAGATGCTAAGCAAGCCAGAACCCAGGGTTGTGTCCTGAAGGAGCTAAGTGAAGGCCCATAGACACCAACTGAGGAACACCCACGGGAAACAGAGGCTGATAGAAATGGAGCCCACCAGCCCTGTTCCCTCTGTGCCAGGGCAAAAATCAGCAACCTCTGCTTCGACTAGAGGTTCAGCTGAGCTGGGGGCCTATTTTAGTAGTCAGAATTTTTTAATTAATTCCACAATTGAAGTTTGGTTGCCCTCAGCCCCTGCTGCTAGTAAAGTCCCTTTCCTTTCCCCTCTGGGAAGTAGCCTATGGGTGAGGGGTGCTGGCTGCCTTGACATGGGGAACTCACAGTTCTGGGACGGCTCACAGCCAGTCCATCTGGTCCAGACTGGGGTATGCTGTGTGTCCGGTCACTATCATGGCCCCAGTAGTTGTTCTGTACTGTTCTTGGCTATTTACTAGCTGCTCTGGAGGATGAACTAAATCCCACTCCTCACTAAGCCACCATCTTGGCCTGATCTCTCCACAGCCCATCTTTTAAAAAACAATTTTTGGGGGGGGGGTGTCAAAACAGGGATCAATAAAACTTTATTTTTATGGTGTAATAGAATGTATATAAAAGCAAAGAAAAAAAAGCAATAATTTTCAAAAGCGCACTTCAAAAAAAGTAGTTACAGAACAGTTGCCAGAATTTGTCATGGGCTACCATTCCACCATCTCAGACTTTTCCTTTTAGCTGCTCCAAAACATTGGAGGCTAGAAGGAATATTAATATACTGATTCAGCAACCATAATCATTTGTTAAATCCCATTTTCTCTGTTATACATTTTTCTCGTTTAATCCTTCTCCCAATCTACAGGGATCTTTGAGCAAGGCTTGTTCTGACTTTTTCATGTTGAGAAGGGGTGTCCACACTAAAGGACAGGGGGAGGTGATTAATTGATAATCCTGGAGAAACTGGTCCCTCCGAGTTTCAGGATTTATCTGACCTAGGAACGCTCCAGGAATTATATGTTCCAGGAAGGCAAACCTAGGGCATGAAACCTAGTTTCAGTGCCAGACTCATGCCTGTTCCCATTCTGGACTCCAGGAGTTTTAGTTGTTTAAGTGAGCTATGCAGAAAAGTTGATTTAGATTGTGTGTTACAGAAAATTGAGAGTCTAGACATAATAAACACTCTGCATTTGATCTCATACAGTAACTGAAGGTCTAGAGTATATACCCTCTCATCTTTTACCCTGCATTCTAATTTACCTTAGACCTAGCCAGATATTTTTTGTGTTAACTCTAATGGAAGTCTATTTCTTTTTTTGGTTACTTTAACTCATTATATATAGCTACACTAACTTGCAGATCTGAAGCACTCCATTTCTGGGACCTAGGTGTCACAGAGCTACTCAAATTTCCAGGGAATAACAGGTGATACACATATAGCTCAGAAAACACAACCCATTTTTGAAAGGTCTGGTGTAGAGTGGAAATTTCTAAGAAGAAAGCCACCTGAAATATGTCAAAAACTATTGAGGGCACTTTTAATGGTAATCATAAAGTCATGAGAGAACTTACAACTCAAGGTAGATAGCGTAGCAAAAGTTGTCATATAAAACCATGGGGCACTCCATAGCCTCACAGCTCATATGCCCCTGGGAAGTAATACTGCTCTTACGCAAAGCAATCTAACAAAGCTGAACAAAACATTGAGAACAACAACAACAAAAAAGATTCAGATACTATAAGAACTAGGGACTCCCAGTGCTTGGGATGCATTTAGCTGATTGAATATTGGATCTTGGGGAGACTGGATTAGCGGCATATTCCAAACACTGCCAATATTTTCCCCCATAATAATTATCAAGGTATCCTTAGTTTGTTGTTTTATTTTGAGAATACTGCTAAAAAACCCAACTATCTCTCACTTTCAAAATTATATTTGTGTATCAGGTTTTTGATCACTTATTGTTCTAGTTTGCTAGCTGCCAGAATGCAATTTACCAGAAATGAAATGGCCTTTAAATCTAGGAATTTAATGAGTTGTTAGTTTACAGTTCTAAGGCCAAGAAATTGTCCCAATTAAAACAAGTCTATAGAAATGTCCAATCAAAGATATCCAGGGAAAGATACCTTGGTTCAATAAGGCCAATGAAGTTCAGGGTCTCTCTCTTATCCAAGAAGGCACATGGTGAACACAATTGTGGTTTCTCCCTCAACGGAAAGGGCACATGGTGAGCACAGGATCATCTGCTAGCTTTCCCTCATGGCTTCCTGTTTCATGAAGCTCCCCAGGAGACATCTTCCATCTTTATCTCCAAAGTGCTGGTGATGGACTCTCTGCTTCATGGTACTGCAGCATTCTCTGCTCTCTTTGAATCTCCTTCATTCTCCAAATGTTTCCTCTTTTATAGGACTCCAGTAACTTATCAAGACCAACCTAAATGGGTGGAGACATGTCATCACCTAACCCAGCTTAACAACCACTCTTAATTAAATCACACCTCCAGGGAGATGATCTGATTACAGTTTCAAACATACAGTATTAAATAGGGATTATTCTACCTTTATGAAATGGGATTTTGATTAAAACATGGCTTTTCTAGGGTACATACATCCTTTCAAATCGGCACACTTATGATGTCTTAGAGGATAAAACCTCTGCAAACTACCTTCACTTACCCTACAATACTGGTGCCTCAAATAATATTCCTCTCATGTCATTCAGATATCTTGTTGCTCATCTAAGATAGAACCCAATTTTCCAGTGATGCTCCAATTGGTCACAGTTTTGTCAAATATTCCCTCTTCCCTGGGACATGACACTCCACCTCCCAGCTATGTGGATGCCTGGGATATCTTTCTACCTCTGTAGGACAGCACAAAGTTAATCTTCATCGGCGATGTTTTGTATGAAAGATCTTCATGAAAAGGGGGAAATGTTAAAGGACCCCTCTATTGAACTTCAGGTCCTGGTTATAACATAGTTCACAGCAAAGGAGGCACTCAAGGTGGACATCCTATGCTGATGCGATCAGATTTCAGAATTCATACACTGGAGAAAAAGACTTATAGGAAATAGGACAAGAAAACAGGGGCTTAGCTCTGCCCAATCAGTTTCAGGCAAGTTTCCCTGTGCCTTGATTTTTCAATGAACCACTAGAACAGCGCTCACCTGACAACCATCATTTCTCTTCTTTTGGAACATAAATTCCAAATGTCCCCTGACTGCTTTGGATCAGTCCTTCTATGTGTTGCCAAATTTGTGTGTTGTTTTACCACTAGCAAAGCTCTCTTCTTTCTGTTTTCAATAGCAGTTATTTTGATAGCCTGTTAAAATGAAAGGCACATGTAGCATGCCCATTCACAGAAAAGTGTATATAAAGTAACTTTAAGCTAAAGATCTGTACAAAGTAGTGAATGCAGAGAAGACAACTTCAGGAAAATGAATATTAATCAAAGCTCAGCTCTCCTTTTCAGTATATAAAATGTTCATCAGGTTTTTTTTTCTTGGTTAAAGTTGCTCAAATAAAATAGAAGCAACTTCTGTTTTGGAAAACAATACAACTTCCCAATTCTTCCTGAGTCACATCTTTTTTTTTTTTTTGTAGAATTATTTATTTCTTCCTTCAATTATGTCAGTTTCCACTTCATAAATGTTGGTGATAGGTTGTTAGGTATGCATATATGTATAATTGCTTATCTTCCTCCTGGCTAAAACCTTTTATCAATATATACATTCTTCTTCTTTGTCTCTTATACAACTTGGTTTGAGCTCTCTTTTTTTCTATACAATAAATCACTTAACTGTGAACAAGGGTGAGGCTATCTCCAGACCTTCCAGGGCAGGCTGAGGCCTCTGCAGAGCCTGTGTTATGTCTGCTGCTAAGAGTGTGAGCTGCCTGTGACTCAGCAGGTACACACACTCAGGTGGTGGGTCTTGCACCAACGCACATCAACCCCATCTCAAAATGCTGCCAGCGATGTTTCTCTATCTTACTAACCAGGCATGACTGGCTCTAAACCAAACATTTGCCACCCCTGGCACACATGTTGGGGATCCCAGAGGTACCAAGCCACGGCCCCATCTGACCAAGCCTGGGTTCTCCACCTGGCCTTTGGCCTCAACCCTCCTCTGAATGCTCCCTGCCATTCGACACTCCCACTGACCACTGCTGTCTCAGAGGCCTCACACAGAGGGCTGTTGCTGCTTCTACCCTGTGCCCACTGCACCCCTGTGCTGGCCTTGTGACTGTCCTGTTCCTTCTGATCTGCTCTGCACACCACTGCAGGATCATTTTTTTTTTTTTTTTTTTAAAGGAAAGACAGAGAGAAGGAAGGAAGGATAGAAGGAAGGAAGGAAGGAAGAAAGGGAAACATCTCTAAACACTTTCCTGTTTTACTGTACTTTGTTTTTCCGTTTTTTGTTACATGGGCTGGGGCCGGGAATCGAACCGAGGTCCTCCGGCATAGCAGGCAAGCACTTTGCCCGCTGAGCCACCGCGGCCCGCCCTGCAGGATCATTTTTACAAACACTCCCAGGCCCTCCCTCCACACACCAGTCAAAGCCTCTGCAATGGTTCCTGCTGGCTTTTATGCAGTGTCCCTGTCACTCCCCCTCTAGCCTCTCCACTCCGGCCGAACTGCCCATCTCACTCACCTGGTCTGGTAAAAGCTACAGAATGTCTAAAGGATGGGCCTGGCCCACCCCAGAGTCAGGTGGCGCTCATTGCATCTAGACTAGATATGACATAGGAAAATCCCCTACAGTCCACCAGGCTAAACAGATCCCTGGAGGCCATGTTGCAGGAAATGGTTTCCTTCCCTGTTTTGGGCCTGAAGAGTGGGAGGCACGGCCTTATTTAGACAGATGTGCCTCACTGTGCACTGCTTGCTTTGTAAATGGTTCACCCTGTTGTTCACTTCTCACAGCAGTCCCAGATGCCCAGAGACCCATGGCTTGAGAGCCATCTGCCAGTCCGGGGGTCCCATGGGAGGTGGCTCCAGGGACATCAGGTGGGGCTGCAGGGCATGTGCCCTGGGGCTGGAGGCAGTCATAGTAGCCCTTACTACAACTGAGGAGCTGCAGCTCCAGGGTCAGATAAACAGAGGTCTCCAAACCTGACCTCAGAGCATGTGACCAAGTCAAGGGTCAGCTGCATTAACACAGAAACATGCAGAAACATCAAACTGGGGTGTGGACAGGCACCTGCTATGTAGATAATAAGATCATGACTTTGTAAAAAGTATGTGTGAGTATGTATAATACTCAGAAAAAAATCCAGATGGATTTCACAAAAATGTTATCAGTGGTAGTTTCTGAATTACTTTTTTTTCCCTCTACATTTTCCAACCTTTTTACAATAAATGTGGATTACAACAATAATAATAACTTCAAAGGCAGGGTCAATCTAGCATAGGTTATTTTAAAACAAAGCTGCCATCTACATGCCTGAGCCACATCTTCAAGCAATGTCATTTCATCATTTTCTTGTCAGTAATTTTTTTTTTTTTTAACCTGGGCAGGCACCAGGAATTGAACCCGGGTCCTCTAGCATGGCAGGCAAGCATTCTTGCCTGCTGAGCCACCCTGGCCCGCCCCTTGTCAGTAATTTTTAGGACATCAAGGTGTAAATGAGAGTTAAGAGTTATCAAGAATATAGTTACCGAATAATTATCTAGATGCATTCTTATTTTCTAATATATTGTGGAGTAGCCTAAAGTAAATACTGGAAACTACTGTAACTCACTGAACTGTAACCCAGATAAATGTTAACATTTGGTGTAGCCAGAAATAAATATCTGTAACTACTGAAATTCACTGAACAGTAGTCCAGATGCCTTGATGTTTTGATCATGATGCTTTGCTGTATAACTAAGTCGTCTTTACTTTGAAGTACAAAGCCTCATGATAACTCTTGACTGGAGGCTTGTACCTCCTTATCTTGTCATCCTTGTCCTTCTCCTACAAGATAAGGAGACTTTGAAGTCTAGTGCTCTTGTAGGCAGTAGTTATTTAACCAGATAAAACTAGTGCTAACCAGAATTGGCTTACCGGACATATGCAGCAGCTTAACCCTTATACTATAGGTAACCTATACCTCATTTTAATATTAAAAATCAAACCAATCATCATGTTAAGGGGTCACCATTTTCTGACAAATGTCTTGTGACTAATCATGCAAAAATCTGCACATTCTCGATGATTAAATCAACTCTAATCTTGTCAACTCAGCCATTGTACTCATTAACCTAAGTCTGCCTGACTCATTTTGAAACATATAAAAGTTCCTGCACTCTGGGAAGCAAATTTGAGGCCCACAGCCTCCTGTTCTTGCGTCCCACTTTGCTATAAAGCTCTTTCTGTCTTTGAAACCCAGTGTCACAGGATTGGTCATTGTGTGCAATGGGCAGCGACTCAAGCTTTGATCTGTATCAAGGGTATCTAGCCTCAAAAAAAAAAAAAACTTTTAATGTCAGTGGAACAATAAACAGTTCCTTCTTTCCATGTAAATCAAAGGGTGTAGCCCACTAATGATTAGGAGAAGAAGGAAGTTAACAGATGTTAAATACTGGAGCTGGCTTGCCCTATTCAGCCTAGAGGTTGGCTTCGCAGTCAACATGAGGGCTCTCCTTGCTCTGGGGCTTCTCCTTTTTTCTGCCACTGTCCAGGGCAAGAAATTTGAAAGATGTGAATTGGCCAGAGCTCTGAAAAAACTTGGACTGGATGGCTACAAGGAAATCAGCCTGTCAAACTGTAAGTCTGTTCTCCTTCATCCTTCGAGATAGTTATCAAGAAGATGACAGGCACTAGGAGAGGAGGACAATAACAAAGGAATTTTCTATTTCTTTCAAGTTTCCTTTATATAAATGGTTAAAACACTGACTTGTTTATGTACAGTCAGAGATCCTAGATGTACAAATAGGGCATGGAAAGGCAAAATTCCTTCCATTCCAAGTCCAAACTGACCTGTTTAATTCTTCTGATTCCACTGAATTGTCAGGTGCTCAACTGCACATATAGGATGCTAAGAGATACATTTGAAGACCTGGAATATCACTGTCAAGTCCTTTATACTTGACTTCAACCATTTTCCATTTAGAACTCCAGTTCTGAGAACCTAGATTGACAAGTTCTTTTTTTTTCTAATTCTCCTGAATTGACATGGGATTGTGAACAGAAAAGATTTGAAAATTATGTTGACCTCTCCAATAAAATGGGCAGTAGGAACCTATTTCCCCTCAGTAACTGTGTTATATCAAGATCCCTGAACCTGAACCTGAACCTGAAATAATGTTTATTATTCTTAGTCACCCTGCTGGATTAACTATTTTGCATTTTCTTCCACACAATACAAGGTGTGCCCTGAGTAACAGACACTTTATATTTTAGTTCATATTTATCAAAAATAATCACTGTACTGCTCAGTTGAATTCAAACATCTCCTCTGAATCCCTATTTTTGGATGAATGAGTGGATGGATGAAATATTCTTTCCTCTTCTCTAACTCCTGTCTTCTAGATTCTGAATATTCAAATCTACCTTTAGTGATTCTAAGAAATTTCATTTCTCTCAGAAAATCCTCATGTCTTATAATCAAAAGTTTTCCCCAATAGCCTAGTATCAACTGTGAATATACAATATCCACTCAACATACCTGCTGATTTTTTAATTCTAGGCCAAATGTTGCCTAAGGGATAGGGAAAGCTTAAAGGCAATGGAAGAAGCATCCAGTTAAACATTTTTTTTAAATATATTGCTTCATTAGTGTTATGGTTGCATGGAACAGGGACAAGGTTTAAAGCCTCTCACAATGTTACACGGAAACAGAACAAACCGGGGCCAACGCTCGTAAGTTTCAGGAAGTAGGTTTTATTGTCTATGACCATGGGGCTCACCCAGTAGCCTCTGAAAGTCTGAGCCCCCAACAAAATGCTAAGGTCGGTTTTATGGACGGGATGGCATATTGAAGACAAGGTAAACGACTGGCTGGTTTGGATCGGGAAGGGCGCAAAGCTGGGTTTACAGAAGGGGATGAGCCGTTGGAGGGGAGGGAACTTCACAGGGACTTCTCTTATCTTGCCCACTGACCCTTCTCAGCCTGGGAGATATTTCACACAGGGAATGGCCTGAGGAAACAGGGTCTGCTTGCTGCAACAGAAAGTGGCTTTAACAAACAGGGGCTGCCTGCAACATTATAAGGTGATTTGCATCACACAAGAATTCTCTTAGGGGATCAATAACTGTTATGTGTTAAAATATTCTGTAAACTGAATTCATCTTTAAAATTAAGGAGTAAATCGTAGGTAAAACAGAATTAGCTATATAGGACAGATTTTGGTATGCAATATTAGTGATTTGGTATTGTGTCCTTATTAGTGAAAATAATTTCTTTCCAGGGATGTGTTTGGTACGATGGGAGAGTGGTTATAACACAGGAACTACAAACTACAATCGGAACCGGAGCACCGATTACGGGATTTTTCAGATCAATAGCCAATACTGGTGTAATGACGGCAAAACCCCAAGAGCAATTAACAACTGTGGTATATCCTGCAGTGGTAAGGCAAGCTAATGTATGAGTGATGGCACAGGGCCCATGTGGTTAATCTTACAGAGACAGGGACTCAACACAAATGTAAATGCCTAGAAGGGTTCATCAGGCGCCTAGGAAAGCGCCATCTCAAGTTCTAGACACTCAGTGCCATCTGCGTCATAATTTCCTAAGTAAGAAATTAAAAGTCTGGGACCATAGAACTTTGCTATTTTTAAATATATGAAAGTTTGTGGAATGGCCTTTTATTTTATCGGGAATGTTTTTCTTAATCTTTTGTCCAGAACAATGCCATATTCCCATTTACATTGGGCAAGGGGAAGGGTGTGGTGGTTTAGGGATAATTTGTCTGTGTGGGCCTCTTTAGTCTGTTTTTGCTTTTTATTATGAAATGTTCTAAATATATAGACAGTTTGAGACTTTAGTATAATGAACTATCATGTGCCCACCACGCATTTTTTTAAATACCGAAAAACAGCAAACAAATGCAAAAATTCCTATTTTGATCATTCCGTTCTACATATATAATCAGTAATTCACAATATCATCACAGTTGCATATTTATCATCATAATTTTTTCTTGGAACATTTGCATCCATTCAGAAAAAGAAATAAAATGAAAACAGAGAAAAAATTTATACATACCATACCCCTTACCCCTCCCTTTCATTGATCACTAGCATTTCAAACTAAATTTATTTTAACACTTGTTCCCCCTATTATTTATTTTTGTTTCATATGTTCTACTCATCTGTTGACAAGGTAGATAAAAGGAGCATCAGACACAATGTTTTCACAATCACACAGTCACATTGTGAAAGCTATATCATTATACAATTATCTTCAAGAAACATGGCTACTGGAACACAGCTCTACATTTTCAGGCAGTTCCCTCCAGCATCTCCATTACATCTTGAATAACAAGTCAGCCTAATAAAGTAAGACTGACTCAAACTAAACTTACAATAAAATTTCTAAGACAGTTGTTTTTATCCCTCACTGCCTCTTTCTCAGTTTTGCTGAAAGATGACCTCACACCAGCGGTGAAGTGTGCAAAGATGATTGCCAGTAGACAAGGCATTACCGCATGGTATGTTTTCAAGTCTTGTTTTACCCCAGTGTTGCTATATGCAGATAGAGAGATTTTCAAAGCCCAAAGTTTGATACTGAGAACTGAAAAGTACAATCTTAGATTTATGGTAAGCCATGATTATGTTGATACTTAAGAATACAACCTACCTTAACAGATTCTGAATCTTACTCTCTTCCTCACCAATTTATTTTAGAGGATTTCTAGAGCTTTTAAGCTTTTTCACACGGTACCTTCTCACATCTGGGAATTATTTTCAGATGGGGAAATGTGGTATGCACTTTGTAGTTACTGTTGTGGAATGTGCACAGTTCTACAGATATGTTCAGCATCCAGTGACGGCTTTGGGGAGGAGTCCCCTGTACCTCACTTACAAAAAAATAGTACCTGCGTCTATCTATAGCCTCAGCCTTATTCGTTGATAAAGTATTTTATTTCCCCAAAGGATTTGAAGTTGCTTATTACAATGAAGGCATTGTAAACTTTTTTGTTGTTTCACCTTTCTCCACAGGGTGGCATGGAAAAACCGTTGTCGAAACAAAGATGTCTCTCAGTACATTCGCGGTTGTGGAGTTTAACTGCAGGGTTCCTTCTGCATCTCATTTTGCCTCTTTTTCACACAAGGGAGTAGTTAGATGACAGTTCACATTCCCATTTTCCCCCTTGGAGCAAAAATGATTTTACAGAAGGAGGAGCAAAATATGGTGGGTCCTCTCAGAGACTTGTATTTACTAATGTGCTCACTAATGAATATTAAGCATGAAACATTTTTATGTTGTTAATAGAACTAATGTAATTGAGAATTATCAAAAATTTTGGTTCTCGAATACACCTTCAGTATTTTCAGTTTTTAGTCAAAGAAATAACCTACACTTAATTTTGAGTAATACAGATATTCCTGTATTTTTAGGTTAAAATGTAACAGACTGTTATAAAACAAATTGTTCTTAGGCAAAACCCCAGCTGGGTCAGCAATTGATGCCTTCATTTGATCAGTCATTTCCAAAGCAATAAAAATAAGCACTATTTGTTGGGCAATATAAATGCTTTTAAAAAACAAGAGGCCAAACGTCAAAAAATAGAGCCAGCTTAAATTAAGAATTTGGTTTTCATAAAGTGTGTGACCCTGGGTTTAAATATTTCCTCAGTAACTTAATTTGATTTCATATAGCTATAAAAGAAGACTCACAATTTATATATCAATCTATAATAGTCCTTAGGAATTCTCATATGCATCCTACTGATCAAGAAGGAATACAAAGATGATTAGACGAGCTGTTACTATTCTTTAATTTTATCAATTTAGATTTAGGCACCATGATTAATCTTTGAGGCAGATGACTTTGCAAGCATTGAAGAATGGCTAATTTACTATAGGTTGAAAAGGGAAGAACCCCTCCAAGACCTTATAATGCAGTAATCCGAACAATAATGAGTTCTTCTCCCTTGAGTATGCCCTCACTCAACCCCCTATGCATTAAACTTTTCTTGCTGTACACTGATCAGTCCTGGAATTCTTTCCTGGCAACTGAGTCAAGAATCCTCACGATGTCAGCCCCTGGTTAAGGTTTCAACCTCTCTAAGAAATACCAGGGGCCCTCTGGCATCACATCTAGTGTCTCTGAAGAAAAAAAAAATAGAGATTCTGGTTTGTTTTTTTTTTAATTTAATTTAATTTAAGTTTTTTTTAAATACCCAAAAGCACCAAACAAATACAAATATTCCTATTTTGATCATTCTGTTCTACATATATAATCAGAAATTCACAATATCATCACATAGTTGCCTATTCATCATCATGATCATTTCTTGGAACATTTGGATCTATTCAGAAAAAGAAATAAAATGAAAACAGAAAAAAAAATTTATACATACCATACCCCTTACCCCTCCCTTCCATTGACCCTAGCATTTCAAACTAAATTTATTTTAACATCTGTTCCCCCTATTATTTATTTTTATTCCATATGTTCTACTTGTCTGCTGACAAGTCAGATAAAAGGAGTATTAGATACAAGGTTTTCACAATCACACAGTCACATTGTGAAAGCTATATCATTATTCAATCATCCTCAAGAAACTGGAACACAGCTCTACACTTTCAGGCAGTTCCCTCCAGCCTCTCTGTATTAGTTAGGGTTCTCTAGAGAAACAGAATCAACAGGGAACACTTGCAAATATAAAATTTATGAAAGTGTCTCACGTGACCGTAGGAACGCAGAGTCCAAAATCCACAGGGCAGGCTGTGAAGCCGATGACTCCGATGGATGGCCTGGATGAACTCCACAGGAGAGGCTCACCAGCCAAAGCAGGAATGGAACCTGTCTCCTCTGAGTCCTCCTTAAAAGGCTTCCCATGATTGCATTTAGCATCACTAATTGCAGAAGACACTCCCCCTTGGCTGATTACAAATGGAATCAGCTGTGGATGTAGCTGATGTGATCATGACCTAATCCTATGAAATGTCCTCATTGCAACAGACAGGCCAGCGCTTGCCCAATCAGATGAACAGGTACCACAACTTGGCCAGGTTGACACCTGTCCCTAACCATGACAGTCCACCCCTTGTCAACTTGGCACCTATATATACATATATATATATATATATATATATATATATATATATCACCTTAGACCATACTCAATCTCCAAATGAAAACAGGTAAGCACACATTTTTTCTTTTACCTGACAATACTCAACCGTCCCGCATACAACTGGAAACACATTAAATCTCTCCAGAATAGGGTGCAAATCCTTGGGCAACATTCATTCTTAAACTTGATATCTTACAACTTAAATAGTATAACACAAACAAAACAGCATTACAGTCCTCGTTTCTGTAACTGATCACGTGGTCGAAGTTCATATTTATCACTACCTTCTTCCACTACCCATTCCATGTTCCCTTTCCCCTCAGCAAGCACTTCAGCTGGCCGTGGTTCTTTGCCTGGTGGGGTGACCCAAACCTTCATTCCTGAAGTCTCAGAGCCATTAGTGGTCCTGCCTGGATTGTGTTGTTGCAGTTTTCCATTGATTTTGATCACAGGGCATGGTAGTACTAATAGATGCCCCAGGGGATCTCCTATATTCCAAGAAAACTCTTCTTTACCTCCATTATGTAGTTGTAGTCCTACTTCCTTCTGATAGTCAGGGTCAATTACCCCAGACAATAATGTAATCCCCTTCTTGGTGTGTTGATCCAGAGGCATAAGTAGCCCAAAGTGACCAGGTGGCAATCTTAACTTCCAGTTCAGTGGTATCACTGTTGTTTCTCCTGGAGAAAGCATACCCCGTTTTGGAACTAAAGCCTGACGACCAGCAGAACTCAGGGTAGCAGGGACAGGAAGCAAAAATTTTCCTAGTGGATCACTAGGAGTAATAGTGAGTGGCACCACACCCATTTCCACCCCTTGGTTCCTGGACCCATGGATCCTGGCTATGGGAGAAACAGCACCATACAGCGGACGCTGATTCACTGTTTGCCCTGCAGGTTTTACATCTGTGTGTCTTCCAATTTCTCCCTATGGAAATGAAAATCTGTATCCTGTGAATATCCTCCTTTTCATCTTGGCACCAGACAACTTGTTTTGAGATTCACAGGTCCACAGCAAGAGAATTTTTTACATCTGTGTAAGGTGATGCTTGAAGTTGCCAAGTTGACAAGGGGTGGACATGTGTTAGTTAGATTCAGTTGTCAACTTGGCCAGGTGAGCATACCTAGTCTTGTTGCTGCGGCCATAAGCCAATGGTACCTGAACCTCATCTGTTGCTAATTACATCTGCAGTCAGCTAGGAGGCGTGTCTGCTGCAATGAGTGATGTTTGACTTAATTGGCTGGTGCTTAAATGAGAGAGCGCAATGTTGCACAGCCAAGCAGCTCAGCATTCCTCATCTCAGCACTTGCAGCTCAGCCCAGGCCTTTGGAGATGCAGAAAGAAGTCACCCCGGGGAAAGTTGTCAGAACCCAGGGGCCTGGAGAGACCAGCAGAGACCATCCTGTGCCTTCCATGTAAGAAAGAACCTCAGTGGAAAGTTAGCTGCCTTTCCTCTGAAGAACTAACAAAATAAATCTCCTTTTATTAAAAGCCAATCTGTCTCTGGTGTGTTGCATTCCGGCAGCTAGCAAACTAGAACACTCTCCATTACATCTTGACTAACAAGGTGATATCTACTTAATGCATAAGAATAACCTCCAGGATAACCTGTGGACTCTGTTTGGAATCTCTCAGCCATTGACACTTTGTCTCATTTCACTCTTCCCCCTTTTGGTGGAGAAGGTTTTCTCAATCCCTTGGTGCTGAGTCTCAGCTCATTCTAGGATTTCTGTCCACGTTGCCAGGAAGGTCCACACCCATGGGAGTCATGTCCCATGTGGACAGGGGGAGGGTGGTGAGTTTGCTTGTTGTGTTGGCTGGAGAGAGAGGCCACATCTGAGCAACAAAACTGGCTGTCTTGGGGGTGACTCTTCGTCCTAATTTTAAGTGGGTTGAACTATCCTTTGTGGGGTTGTTTCATATGAACAACCCCCAAGACTGGGGGCTCAGCCTATAGCTTTGGTTGTCCACACTGCTTGTGAGAATTTCAAGAATTCAACTTGAGAAAGTTGACTTTCCCCTCGTGCTCACCATTCCATGAAGGGGACTTTGCAAATACTTTTCCACTCACTGATGAAATCACTCTGGGATTCATTGGGGCATCACTCTGGATAAACCAACAAAATTTTATGTCCTGCCCAAGGTTTCATGTACTTATGGTGTTCAATAAAGCTGTCTACAATAAGTTATATTAGGAAACACACTAGACAAAATATAAATTTTGTACCAAATCAACATGTTTTGCTTTAGTTGAAATTTAAAATATTAATTACCATCTATCTTCAGCACCCTGTAATAATGACATTCCTTTGTTCTTCCTCATGCAAAAACACTTTTTAAACTTGTGCATTTAGTCACTATCATTATACACTCTAGGCATTCCTAGATTATAACATCTCAATCTTTATCTTCTTTCTTTCTTTCTGATTTCATTTATGCCTCCAGCCACCCTCCCTCTGTCATTCTCACATTCAGCTTCATTGGTCTTTTAACATAATTGTATTACAGTTAGGTAGTATTGTGCTGTCCATTTCTGAGTTTTTATATTCAGTCCTGTTGTGCAATCTGTATCCCCTCAGCTCCAATTACCCAATACCTTACCCTATTTCTATCTCCTGATTGTCTTTGTTACCAACGAAATGTTCCACGTTTATTCAGTAATGTCAGTTCATATCAGTGAGACCATACAGTATTTGTCCTTTTGTTTTTGGCTAATCACACTCAGCATAATGACCTCGAGGTCCATTCATGTTGTTCCATACTTCATAACTTTATTCTGTTTTACAGCTGCATAATATTCCATCATATGTATATACCACAGTTTGTTTAGCCACTCATCCATTGATGGATATTTTGGCTGTTTCCATCTCGTTGCAACTGTAGATAATGCTGCTATAAACATTGGTGTGCAAATGCCCGTGTGTGTCCTCGCCCTTATGTCCTTTGAGTAGATACCTAGCAATGGTATTGCTGGGTCATATGGCAATTCTATATTCAGCTTTTTGAGGAACTGCCAAACTACCTTCCACAGCAGTTGTACCATTTGACATTCCCACCAACAGTGGATAAGTGTGCCTCTTTTTCCACATCCTCTCCAGCACTTGTCATTTTCTGTTTTATTGATAATGGCCATTCTGGTGGGTGTGAGATGATATCTCATTGTGGTTTCAATTTGCATTTCTGTAATGGCCAGGGAAGTTGAGCATCTCTTCATCTGTCTTTTGGCCATTTGTATTACTTCTTCTGAGTAGTGTCTGTTCAAGTCTTTTGCCCATTTTGTAATTCAGTTGTCTGTCTTTTTGCTGTTGAGTTGACAGTCTCTTTATAAATTCTGGATTCTAGATCTTTATCTGATATGTTGTTTCAAAATATTGTCTCCCATTGTGTAGGCTGTCTTTTTACTTTCTTGATGAAGTTCTTTGATGTGCAAAAGTGTTTAATTTTGAGGAGTTCCCATTTCTTTCTTTATTTCTTCAATGCTCATGCTGTGGGTGTAAGGGCTATAAAACCACCTCCTACTATAAGATTTATAAGATATTTCCTTACATTTTCTTCTAACAGTTTTATGGTCTTAGATCTAATGTTTAGGTCTTTGATCCATTTTGAGTTGACTTTTGTATGGTGTGTGAGATATGGGTCCTCTTTCATTCTTTGCATATGGATATCCAGTTCTCTAGGCACCATTTATTAAAGAGACTGTTCTGTCCTAGGTGAGGTGGCTTGTTTGCCTTATCAAAGATCAATAGTCTGTAGATGAAAGGGTCTGTACTGAACACTCTATTCGATTCCATTGGTCAATATATCTATCTTTATGCCAGTACCCTGCTATTTTGACCACTGTAGCTTCATAATATGTCTTAAAGTCACATAGCATGAGATCACCAACTTAATTTTTTTTCTCAGGATACTTTTACCTATTCAGGTCACCCTGACCTTCCAGATAAATAGGGTTATTGGTTTTTCTATTTCTGAAAAGTAAGTTAGGATTTTAATTGGCATTGCATTGAATCTGTAAGTCAATTTAGGTAGAATTGACATCTTAACTATATTTGGTCTTCCAATCCATGAACACGGTATGCCCTTCCATCTATTTAGGTCTTCTGTGATTTCTTTTAACAATTTCTTGTAGTTTTCTTTGTATAGGTCTTTTGTCTCTTTAGTTAAATTTATTCCTAAATATTTTATACATTTGGTTGCAATTATAACTGGAATTTTTTTCATGATTTCCTCCTCAGATTGTTCATTACTAGTGTACAGAAACACTACATATTTTTGAGTGTTGATCTTGTAACCTGCCACTTTGCTGTATTCATTTATTAGCTCTAGTGGTTTTGCTGTGGATTTTTCGGGGTTTTCAACATATAGTATCACGTCATCTGCAAACAGTGAGAGTTTTACTTCTTCCTTTCCAATTTTACTTCTTCCTGCCTTGTATTTCTTTTTCTTGTCTAATTGCTCTGGCTAGAACTTCCAACACAATGTTGAATAAAACAAGGATGATAGTGGACATTCTTGTCTTGTCCCTGATCTTAGGGGAAAAGTTTTCAGTTTTTCCTCATTGAGGATAATGTTAGTTGTGGGTTTTTCATATATTCCCTTTATCATTTTGAGGAAGTTCCCTTCTGTTCCTATCCTTTGAAGTGTTTTTGACAGGATGTTGAATTTTGTCAAATGCCTTTTCCACATCAATTGAGATGATCATGTGGTTTTTCTGCTTTGATTTGTTACATTTAAAGTCTAATTTGTTGGATATTAGTATAGATACTCCTGCTCTTCTTTGGTTGTTATTTGCATGGAATATCTTTTCCCAACCTTTCACTTTCAACCTATGTTTATCTTTGGGTCTAAGATGTGTTTCCTGTGGACAGCATAAAGAAGGATCCTGTTTTTTAATCCATTCTGCCAAACTATCTCTTTTGATTGGGGAGTTCAATCCATTAACATTTAGTGTTATTACTGTACAGGTAGTACTCTTTTCTACCATTTTGCCTTTTGTATTTTATATGTCATATCTAATTTTCCTTCTTTCTACATTCTTTTCCACACCTCTCTCTTCTGTCTTTTCATATCTGTCTCTAGTGCTCCCTTTAGTATTTCTTGCAGAGCTGGTCTCTTGGTCACAAATTCTCTCTGTGATTTTTTGTCTGAAAATGTTTTAATTTCTCCCTCATTTTTGAAGGACAATTTTGCTGGGTATAGAATTCTTGGTTGGCAGTTTTTCTCTTTTAGTAATTTAAATATATCATCCCACTGTCTTCTCGCCTCCATGGTTTCTGCTGAGAAATCTACACATAGTCTTATTGGGCTTCCCTTGTATGTGATGGATTGCTTTTCTCTTGCTGCTTTTAAGATCCTCTCTTTCTCTTTGACCTCTGACATTCTGACTAGTAAGTGTCTTGGAGAACGTCTATTTGCATCTATTCTCTTTGGGGTGCGCTGCACTTCTTGGATCTTTAGGTCTTTCATAAGAGTTGGGAAATTTTCAGTGATAATTTCTTCCATTAGTTTTTCTCCTCCTTTTCCCTTCTCTTCTCCTTCCAGGACACCCACAACACGTATCTTTGTGAACTTTGTATTATTATTCAATTCCCTGAGTCCCTGCTCATATTTTTCCATTCTTTTCCCTATAGTTTCTGTTTCTTTTTGGATTTCAGATGTTCCATCCTCCAGTTCACTAACCCTACCCTCTGTCTCTTGAAATGTACCATTGTAGGTTTCCATTGTTTTTCATCTCTCCTACTGTAACTTTCATTCCCATAAGTTCTGTGATTTGTTTTTTCAGACTTTCCATTTCTTCTTTTTGTTCATTCCTTGCCTTTTTCATATCCTCCCTCAATTCATTGATTTGGTTTTGATGAGGTTTTCCATGTCTGTTCGTATATTCTGAATTAATTGTTTCAGCTCCCATATCTTATTTGAACTACTGGTTTGTTCCTTTGACTGGGCCATATCTTCAATTTTCCTGGTGTGATTTGTTATTTTTTGCTGGTGTCTAGACATTTAATTACCTTAATTAGTTTATTCTGGAGATTGCTTTCACTTATCTTACCTAGGATTTTCTTGCTAGATGAGTTTGTTGTCTATCTGTTTTTTTGCCTTCAGTTCAGCTTTTTCTGGACCTCTAGCTTAGGTTTTGTTTAACAGAAGATAATTTTTAAGTTCTTGTTTTCTTGTTTCTTGCCCTGCTTGTAAGGTGCCTTTCCCCCCCCACCCTTAGGAGGGTCTACATAGGTAATATAGACTCCAGCCAGGTTTTCCCGGACTAAACTGGACTCCTATCAGGGGGAAGGAGTCACCTTCATCAGTTTTCCCTGAGGGTGAGACCCAGCAGGTTAAAAGACTTTCCTGGGCTCTGTTTTTCTTATCCTGCCCAGTATGTAGTGCTTGTTTGCCTGTGGGTCCCACCAGCAAAAGATGTTGTGGCACCTTTAAGTTTGGAAGGCTCTCCCTGCTGGGGGCATGGTGGAGACAGAGGAGAGGTTGTAGGCTGGTTTTAATGGCTTCAAATTGCCGAGCCCTGGGTTCTGAATTCCTTGAGAGAGGGATTCCACCTTAGTTGGGCTTCACCCCTCCCCTGGGGAAGGCACAGGTGGAAGACAGCCTTGAAAGCAGTCCATTTCTGCCTATGCCTGGCGCAGTTGCAGCCCGAATAGTCCTGCCACTGAATCCGGAGGCAGCCAAGCCTCCATAGAGACAGCCACAGAAAGCTCTGTTTCATCCCTTTTCCTTTTTTGGTTAGCCCAATAAGCGACCTCTGCCTCGACCAGGTTCGCCTGATTGGGAGCCTATTTTTAGTAGTCAGAATTTGTTAATTAATGCCACAATTGGTGTTTGGTTGGACTCAGTCCCTGCTATTGTTAGAGTGTCTTTCCTTTCCCTCCGGGAAGCCGCCTGTGGAGGAGAGTCACCGGCCACCAGCCGCCATGGCTTGGGAAACTCACGGTTCGGGGGAGACTTGCAGCCAGTCCAGCTGGTCCAGACTGTGGTACGCTGTGTGTCCAGTCACTGTCGTGGCTCTGGGAGCAAGATATTTAGTGATTTCTCTTGTAATTTATTCCTTGACCCACTGATTGTTTAAGAGTGTGTTGTTGAGCCTCCATATATTTGTGAATTTTCTGGCACTCTGCCTATTATTGATTTCCAACTTCATTCCTTTATGATCTGAGAGAGTGTTTTATATAATTTCAATCTTTTTAAATTTATTGAGACATGCTTGTGACCATGGTTTCTGCTGTGAAATCTATGCATAGTTTTATTGGGTTTCCCTTGTATATGATGGATTGCTTTTCTCTTGCTGCTTTCAAGATTTTCTGTTTCTCTTTGACCTCTGACATTCTGATTAGTAAATTTCTTGGAGTATGTCTATTTGGATCTATTCTGTTTGGATCTGTAATTTTAAGTCTTTCATAAGAGTTGGGAAATTTTCAGTGATAATTTCCTCCTTTAGTTTTTCTCTTCCTTTTTCCTTCTCTTCTCCTCTTGGACACCTGCAACATGTATCTTTATGTGCTTCATGTTATCATTCAATTCCCTGAATCCTGCTTATATTTTTCCATTATTTTCCCTATATTTTCTTTTGCTTTGTCAGATTATAGATGTCCCATCCTCCAGTTCACTAATCCTGTCTTCTGCCCCTTGAAATCTGACATTGTAGGTTTCCATTGTTTTTTCATTTCTTCTACTGTGCCTTTCATTCCCATAAGTTCTGAGATTTGTTTTTTCAGACTTTTGATTTCTTTTTTTTTTTTTTTTGCTCATTCCTTGCCTTCTTTATATCCTCCTTCAATTCACTAATTTGATTTTTGATGAGGTTTTCCATATCTGTTTGAACATTCTGAGTTAATTGTTTCAACTCCTGTATCTCATTTGAATTTTTGGTTTGTTCCTTTGACTGGGCTGTATCTTCTATTTTCCTAGTATGATTTGTTATTTTTGCTGACATCTAGGCATTTAATTACCTTAATTAGTTTATTCTGGAGATTGCTTTCACTTTTCTCACCTAGGATTTTCTTGCTGGATGACTTTGTTGTCTATCTGTTCTTTGACATTCAGTTCAGCTTATTATGGACCTCTAGTTTAGGTTTTGTTCAACAGATTCAATTTTTCAGTTCTTGTTTTCTTGTGTCTTGCTCTGCCTGTATGATGCCTTTTTCCCCCCTTAGGAGTGTCTACTTAGGTATTATAGACCCCAGCCAGATTTTCCCAGACAAAACTGACCTCCTCTCAGGAGGAAAGAGACACCTGCATCAGTTTTCCCTGAGGGTGAGACCCAGCAGATTGAAAGGCTTTTCTATGAAGCCTCTGGACTCTCCATTTTTCCTATCCTGCCCAGTATGTGGTGCTTGTCTGCCTGCAGGTCCCATCAGCATAAGGTAATGTGGTACCTTTAACTTTGGCAGACACTTCCTTCTGGGGTCCTGGTGGAGACAGAGGAGAGGTTGTAGTCTTGTTTTAATTGCTTCACTTTTCCAGATCCTGGGGTCTGAACTCCACGAGGGAAGGACTTCACCTGAGTTGGATCCCACCCCTCTCCTAGGGAAGGGACAGGCTCCAGGCAAACATTCAAACAAGCTTAATTCTGCCTATGCCTGGGGCATTGGAGCCTGAGAAGCCTTGCAAGCTGTATCCAAAGAGCAGTCAAGCCATAGAAGCACAGCCACCAAAATGAAAAAGAAAAATCCTTTTCAGAGCAGGACCCCCATTCCTCAGGTTTGTTAATCAGGATATTAAGTTGGTACGTTATTCTGTGTACCTCCAGGTCCCATGTGCCCTGTCCTTTCTTTCAGGGCCCAGACTTTTTCAAATCCAAAAAATCCTCTGGTTTTTTTTTTTTTTTTTCTTTTTCCATCAGCCCTGCCTCCTCTTCATGGGGCAAAAACCAGTGACTTACGCTTTTACTCGAGGTTCAGCTGAGCTAGGGGCCTATATTAGTAGTCAGAATTTGACAATTGATTCTACAATTGGAGTTTGGTTGGGCTTAGCCCCTGCTGCTGGTAAAGTCCCTTTCCTTTCCCCTCTGGGAAGCAGCCTGTAGAGGAGGGACACTGGCACTGGGGCTTAGGGAACTCACGGTTCTGGGGGGGCTCACAGCTGGTCCAGCTGGTCCAGGCCAGGGTACATTGTGTGTCTGGTCACTGATGTGGCCTCAGCAGTTGTTCTGTACAGTTCCTGGCTATTTATTAGCTACTCTGGAGGATGAACTAAATCTCACACCTTGCTAGGCCTCCATCGTGGCCCTGTTTCCCTGTCTGTCATTTCTTAATCCTGAGTGATACCCCTTCTTTTCCCCTGTTCTCTAGAGAATTCCTGGCAACTGGAGCCTGAACATGGACCTGAAGCAGGGAAGTCTCCAACTGAATGGAGAGGATTTTGTTGTGTCACCAGGACCTAAAAGGAGGGAGAGTCTGGACTACAAGAACTTGGTAAAGTTTTGGTCTGGGAATGTGTTAATCAGGGTTACAATGGGGCAATATACTTCTTTGCATGCTGAATATGAAACCTTGTTGTATGCTTTGTTAAAGGCAAGTGGGGTCCAATTGATTCTCATTTCCCTTACTTCCAAAAGGAGGAGGGAGAAAAATTTAATATTTCTATGATGGCATTTCAAGGTTTTCCTTTATGTCTCTCAAGCCATAATAATACTCCTTGTTTGAAATTGGAACTTTAAAGATGGTTAGTTTATACTCCGAAGAAAAAGAATTCTCTTGCTAAATTGCATTTGCTTTGTGGAATGAGCTTTGCATATGAAGAAAAATCAATTCCTGAGTCTGTTCCTAATGAGCTGCCTTTATGTAAAAATTCACATACATGGACACCTAAGTCAGAGCATATTCACTGGGTATAATACCATGCCAAACAAAAGTCAGTACTCATTAATGGTGCCTATGGAATTGTAACGGATTGGTCCTCTAAGGGGTATGCAATTCAAAACTGCAGTTCTGACTCGAATTGTTTGGTTAAGTTACCTTGGTTTACTCTGAATAATTATTCTACTGAGATTTATACCAATGTTACAAACAAAATCTTTTGGCATGGGATGGGAATGGTAGCCCTGTCCCTTTTTGTTAAGTCAGATCCTTGACAAATGGTGGTCTGGAAATTAGCCATAAGCTTAGCCCCTATTCATATTTGGAAAAGAAATTACTCTTTAACAAATTTAACCATTTCTGCTAATTTTAAAATTAATCAAGCTGGTTATATTCATGCTTGTGTGGTTAATCTTTATGTTATTTTAGCATAAACAGTTGCTTTTAATTCATCCTTATCAGAAATACCATGTTCTGATTGCCAATTATTTACCTGTCTTAATTCTTCTACTTCTAAAAATCAAACTTTTCTTCTTTTAAGAAGGCATCTTGGAATATGGATTCCTGTCAACCAGACTCGACCTTGGGAATCATCCCCAGACATGCATAGCTTACTTAAAACTATACAATATGTGCTTAAAAGAACCAAACATTTTATTGGTACTTTAATTATTGTGACCCTGAGCATTATAGCCCTCACGACTATGCCTGCAGTGGCAAGAGTAGCTTTGACACAGGAGATTCAAACCACAGAATACATACAAAATGGCATGAAAATGCAAGTAAGATCTGGAACCAACAAATAGAAATTGGTAGAGAGGTCAACACTTGGCTCAATGATCTTGAACAATCAGTAGTAATATTGGGAGATGAAGTGCAATCTCTTAAAATGCAATTACACCTTCTGTGTGATTGGAATATTAGTTCTTTTTGTGTTTCTCCCAATTTGTATAATCAATCTGAAACTCAATGGGAGAAAGTAAAAAGGCATTTACTAGGATATCAAGATAATTTAACTTTGGATATTAATGAACTCTAGTACAAAGTACTTGATATGCCAAAGGATGTTCCTTATGTAATGAAAGAAACATAATGAAGTTATGAATGGGATAGCACAAAGTCTATAAGCTTTTAACCTGTTATCTTGGATTAAAATAATTGGAGGGTCTACTATAGGTATTATTATAATATTATTTCTACTTTTTCTCTTCTTATATCTAGTCTGAAAGTTCATCCAATGAAAGCATCTCGACAATAAAATGAGAAATTCTGCTTTGACCTCTGTCATGCTTGCTTTACAAAAATAATAAGGGGGAAATGTTGGAGATGGTTCTCTTGTTGGCTGACAGCCAACGGCATGGGGCACAGGCACACCATGCTCTGCTAATGTGGTATACGGCAAAAGCAAATGTTCTCAAGGACGCTGACTCAAGAGGCCAAAGAGACCTGAAAAGAGAACATTCTGATAAGAAATAAATGGTTCCTGGGACAAGGAGCTGAGAACAAAATTTTGTAGCTTTGCAGCCATGACAGATATTCAAAAATAATCTTGTTTTGATTCCACTCCATATAGTAGTGCCTGTGTAAAAGCACAACAAATATGTGGGTGTCAGTATATTTGGGACTCTCACTCCTGATGAGCTTGAGTCTCTTGACCCCACTTAAGTATCTTCTTGAGTCTGTTGTTTCTTAATCCTGCATGGCACCCATTCTTCTCCCCTGTTCTTTAGGGAATTCTGGGCAGGAGCAGTAGGATTCCTCTCTGGAAGTATCTGAAACAGAAAAAAAGAGCTGGGAGCCTAATATTTGGGGTCCTCCAAGCAAAGGCCAGTATTGCCCAACTGCCTGTGGTGACATCAACCCAGATCTAGATTCTCCACTCAGTCCTTTAGTGCTTAACTCTTTTTAAAATTAATTTTGCTTTAGTGCTTAACTCTTTGTATGTACAATCAGTCAATAATAATCTTGATAAAGGCCATTAATGTGAAAGAGGTCAAAGCAAACACTTAGAGAAAGGAACTCAGGGGAGACAGAAGCAATAAAACACGAGCGTACACACACACACACACACACACATACCACACACTAAACAATAATGAATGTCTCAGAAAGAGAAAATATTGCAGTCATGGAACAAGGAGAGATGGTATAACAAAGAAGAGTTAAAAGAGGAGTCCTTGGGATTTAAAAATATGGTAGCAGTGGAAAATTTGGAATAAATTTGAGAAATATTCCCAGATATAGAATAAAATGACAGATGAAAAATAGAAGAGAAAAGATGAGGAAGTTAAAGACTAAAGAGACCAAACATCCAATCAATAGCAGTTGTACAAAGAATTACCAGTGGCTGTGGCGACCTTGGCACCGGGAAACACTGTGGCGATGGGGACGCTGTGCTGGGAGGGGCAGAGGAGGCGGTGGGAATGGTCTGGTGACAGCGGAGAGGCCCAGGCTGGCAGCCCTGAGTCACCTCTGGGCACTGAGAGGAGGGAGTGTCGCTGGCCTCCCTTTCTCCACACCCCGCCCCCGGCCAGGAGGGCCTACAGGGAACCGCTGTTCATATCAGAAATGGCCTCTAAATCTTGGATGAACTTTTAAAACTTGTTCTGTGGATCAGCAATCAGATTTTTATTTTTTAGTGTTCTCAGATGTTTAGTATTTGGGGAAGAACAAAATGATACCCAGCATAATATTCTTTTTTTTTTTTTTTAAATTTTGTTCATACACCATACTGTCCATCCAAAGTGTATAATCAATGGCTCTTAGTATAATCAAAGTTCTGCATTCATTATCATTATCAGTTTGAGAAGATTCTCATTGCTCCTGTATTAGTTAGAGTTCTCTAGAGAAACAGAATCAACAGGAAATATTTATATATATAGAATTTATAAAAGTGTCTCACGTACTGTGTTCCAGTAGCATTGTTTCTTAAAGATGATTGTATAATGATATAGTTTTCACAATGTGACTGTGTGATTGTGAAAACCTTGTGTCTGATGATCCTTTTATCTACCCTATCATATGATGAGTAAATGAGTAAAACACATGCCACCGACACTTCCAGCACCATTGGATCTGCTAGATCATATGGTCCAAGTGGCAGAGCAGTTCATACAGCAGCCTGGACCTGTCACAGAGCCCCCTCTTGTTCAGGTCCCCACTTAAAATTAGCAGCTTTTCTGGTCACTAAATAAATGGGTTGGAGTAGCACATCCAAATGAAGAATATGTTGTCACCAAAATCCAAAGAGACCAATTAGGCATTGTGCCTCTTTTTTGGTCATAGGAGGGGCCAACTGCAGCAACTTATCCTTCACCTTAGAAGGGATTTTTCGACATGCCCCACATCACTGGACACCTAGAAATTTCACTGAGGTGGAAGACCTCTGCATTTTTGTTGGGTTTATCTCCCATCATCTGACAAACAAATGCCTTAGCAGTAAGTCTAGAGTAGTTGCTACTTCTTGCTCACTAGGTCCAATCAACATGATATCATCAAATAAATGGATCAATGTGATGTCTTGTGGGATGGAGACATGATCAAGGTCCATGCAGACAAGATTATGACATAGGGCTGGAGAGTTGATACACCCCTGAGATAGGACAGTGAAAGTATATTGCTGACTTTCCAGCTGAAAGCAGACTGTTTCTGGTGGTCCTTACTAATAGCCACTGAGAAAAAAACATTTTCCAGATCAATAGCTGCATACCAGGTACCAGCAGATATATTGATTTGCTCAAGCAATGATGTCACATCTAGAACAGCAGCTGCAAATGGAGTTACCACCTGGTTGAGCTTACAATAATCCACAGTCATCCTTCAAGATGTATCTGTTTTCTGTGCAGGCCAAATAGGAGAGCTGAATGGGGATGTGTTGGAAATCAGCACCCCTGCATCCTTCAAGTCCTTAAGAGTAACAGTAATCTTTGCAATCCCCCCAGGAATCCAGTATTGCTTCTGATTTATTATTTTGCTATGTAGGGGCAGTTCTAGTGGCTTACACTTGGCCTTTCCCACCATAATAGTTCTCACTGCATGAGTCAGAAAGCCAATGTGAGGATTTTGCCAGTTGCTCAGTATGTCTATTCCAGTTATACATTCTGGAACTGGGGAAATAACTACAGAATGGGTCTGGGGGCTCACTGGACCCACTGTGAGACAGACCTGAGCTAAAATTCCTTTGATCACCTGACCTCCATAAGCCCCACTTTGACTGGTGGGCCAGAGTAATTTTAGGTTCCCTCAAATTAATGTCACTTCTGAACCAGTGTCTAATAATCCCCCAAATATCTTATCATTTTCTTTTCACCAATGCGTGGTTACCCTGGTAAAAAGCTGTTGGTCTCCTTGGGGAAGGCTTAGAGGAAGATTAATAGTATAAATCTGTGGCAGTGTTACAGGGTTCTCCTTGAAAGGGACCTGGCCTTCCCTTCGTTAAAGGGGCTCTGGATCTGTAAACTGTCTCAAGTCTGGAAATTGATTAAGGGGCCGTGACTCTGTGTTTTTGTAATTCAGCTAAGACTTCTGTTCACTTGACCTAGAACTCTTGTTTATACAGCTCAAATAAGAATTAGTAGACTCCCCATCTATTGTATTCTAGGTACCCCATGATTTACTAGCCAATGCCACAAATCTGCGAGTCAAATCATTTTGACTCCTACTTTGAGTTTGCTGTCTATTATAACAGCCACGTCCACTCTGTCTTTGGTGATTAAGTGCTTCCACCTGGCTTCTGCAAACTTGGGATCCAGTCATCCCCATTGTGTTTAAGGATTCCAGCTCAGTGACAGCAGTTCCCACAGTAATATCTGACCTACAGAGAAGTGCAACCACAGAGCTCTTCAGGGATGATGGCGCTAGTCTCACAAATTTATTTCTCACTGTTCTGGTAAAAGGTGCATCCTCCAGATATTCCTGGAGTGTAAGAGCAGGCTTTGCATGATAAATCCACTCTAACATTCCAATCTCTCTAAGCCTCTGGATACCCTCATCTACATCATACCAGGGCAGTTCTGGCATTTCAACCTCAGGTAATGTCTGCCATCTTTTGATCCGTGTTTCAACCAACCATCCAAACAAACTGTTAATGCCTTTTCTAACCCATCGAGCTATAACATTGAATGCAGAATCTCTGCTTAGTGGACCCGTCTCAATAAATTCAGCCTGATCCAGCCTTATATTTCTCCCACCATTATCCCACACCCTTAAAATCCATTGCCACACATATTCTCCTGGTTTCTGTCTATATAAATTGGAAAACTCACTCAGCTCTTTTAAAGTATAACATACATCCTCATGTGTGGTACTTTGTACCTCACCTTTCGGGGTCTGTTGGCACTTTAGTCTAGTAATAGGTCTGGAAGAAATGAGGGGTGGTGGGGGTGGGTTATCAAAGAATTAGAAATATCTTCCAAGCCATTTGCTCCAGGGAATTCATTGCAGTTTCATGTGGTGAAACAGGATTAATCACTCTAGGACTAATCCCACTGGTGGAGGTTGGGTGGCCATTAATCACTCTGGGACTAATCCCTTGGTGGAGGTTGGGTGGCCAACTCCTCAAGGTAGGTTGGAGGTGGGGTGGCTATGTCCTCAAGGAAGACTATTACAGGGTTATTTTGAGAAGACTCAGCAGGACCTAGGGTTTCAACCTCACCCCTGACATAATTATCAATCCATATGTCGCCATCCCATTTTTCAGGGTCCCACTGTTTTCCAATCAATGCCCTCACTTAATGGCAAACCCCATGCAAGACTGAGATTTCAGTTTATGTTGTAAAGTTGCTTCTCTAACAATAAGATTCTGAGTCTGATTTTCAGAGATCTCAAGTCTACAGCTACAGGAAATAAGATTTTCCTTCAGGATACTCATAGAAACTTCTACGTCTGTCAGACGGCACTTAAGTTTCTCATTTGAAGCCTTAAGCCTATCCCTTTCACTCATTAATGCATCCAGTTTTTCTGACAACCAGCCAGCATCTCTATACCTCCTATTTCCACAAAACTCCATAAAGGTGTCAAAAGCATTATCCCCCAGAGCCTGGCTTCATACAAGTGAAGCGTTAGAAGAATCAAATGGTGATACTTTGACTATCTCTTTTGCAACTCACTCCATGGCTTGGTAGTGTCATTCTGATTATGGGAATCAGAATTCTTAGTACCTCTGAGTCCAGTCAGAGTAGAAAGCCATTCATAAAAACCCATTTTTAAGATTCTGTTTCTTAAGAACCACTCCTGATACCAAGTTGTATCAGTAAGCGTTCTCTAGAGAAACAGAATCAATATGAAATATTCATAAATATAAAATTTATAAAAGTGTCTCATGTAACCATTGGAATGTAGAGTCCAAAATTTGTAGGGCTGGCTTTGAAGCTGACAATTCCAATGGAGCTTCTGGATGAACTCCACAGGAGAGGCTTGCTGGCTGAAGCAGAGAGAGACCTGTCTCTTCTGAATCCTCCTTATAAAGCTTTCAGTGATTAGATTAAGCATCACTTATTGCAGAAGACACTCCCCTTGGCTAATTACAAATGGAATCAGCTGTGGATGCAGCCAAAGTGATCATGATTTAATTCTATGAAATGTCCTCATAGCAACAGACAGCCCAGCACTTGCCCAACCAAACAATGTTACCACCAATTGGCCAAGTTGACACATGAACCTAACCATGACACTCCCAAAAGAAAAATCTCATACCCCTTATATTCCCTCTATTATGGATGAATGATTGGTTTAGTACCTTTGTTACAGTTTATGAAAGAATATTATATTACTGTAAACTATAGTCTATAGTTTGCATTAGTTGTATTTCCCCCATATACCGCCTATTATCAACACTTTATAATAGTAAATACATTTGCCCTTTTTATGTAAGAACATTTTTATATTTGTATAATTAACCATAGCCATTTCTATAACAGGTTCACTATGTTATACAGTATCATGTTTTATCCTCTACCTTTCATTCTAGTGTCATACATGACCCTAAAATTTCCCTTTCAACCATAATCACATCCATAACTCTGTGCTGATTTTTACACTTACTGTACTCTGTTCCCATCTCCTCTATCCACCTTCAAATATATATATAATAAACCTTATTAAAAATTCAGTACAAATTAAGCATCAGATATCCATTCTCTACTTTCATTCTATCTCCAGTACCTATATTATAGATTTTAACTCCAAGAGTTTGGTAATTATAATTAGTTCATATTAGTAAGGCCACACAATATTTGTCCTTTTGTGTTTGGCTTATTTCATTCAATACAATCTTCTCAAAGTTCATCCTTGTTGCCACTATGCATCAGGACTTCATTCTTTTTTACAGCTGAATAGTATTCCATTGTATGTATATGACCACATTTTGCTTGTTCATTCATCAGTTGATGGATGCTTAGGTTGTTTCCATCTTTTTCCAATTGCGAATAGTACTGCTATGAACACTGGTGTGCAAATATCTGTTTGCACCCCTGCTTTCAGCCCTTCTAAGTATATGCTACTAGCAGGATTATTGGATCAAATGGCAATTCTATAGTTAGCTTCCCAAGGATCCACTAAATGCTTTAACACAGTGTCTGCACCATTTTTAGCCACACCAAAAGGAATAACTAAGTATTCCTATTTCTCACATCCTCTCCAACACTTGTGGTTCTGTTTTGTTGATAGTCTACATTGCAGTAGGCGTAAAACGATATCTCGTGTTTTTGATTTGCATTTCCCTGATAGATAGTGAAGTTGGGCATCTTTTCATATGCTTTTTAGCTGTTTGTACTTCCTCTTTGGAGATGTGTCTATTCAAGCCTTTTGCCTGTTAAAAAAATATTCTTTTTTTGTCATTTTATCATTGACTTGTAAGATTTCTTTATATATTCTGGCTATCAAACCTTTATCAGAAATGTGGTTTCCAAATATTTTATCCCATTGAGTAAGCTGCCTTTTTACTTTCTTGGCAAAGTTCTTTGAAGCACAAAAGTATTTAATGTTGAGGAGGGCTCATTTATCTATTTCATCTTTTGTTGCATTGTGTTTTGGGTGTAAGGTTTAAGAAACCACCTCCTACCACAAGATCTTGAAGATGCTTCCCTACATATTTTTTCCAGGAGTTTTATGGTCTTACCTTGTATATTTAGGGCTTTGCTCCATTTTGAGTTATTTTTTGGTATTAGATGTAGTACAGTTCATAATGATCCTCATGCTAGCTGTGCTAGTTTGAAGCTGTTATGTGCCCAGAACAGGCCATGTTCTTTTAACCCATTTCTGTGGGTACAGACCTATTGTGGGTGGGGCCTTTTGGTTAGGACTTTTCATTTGAGAAATGATCCACCCCATTCAAGTTGGGTCTTAATTCTTTTACTGATGTTCTCTATAAAGAGAACAAAAGACAGAAAAAGCAGAGAGAGAAACATCCAGAGAGCTCACAGAGAGAGAAAAGACCCAGAGATGCTAAGAGAGACACTTAGAGAGAGAGCCACTTGAATCAGAATCTGAAAGCAATGGAACCTGGGAGTGAAGGGCTAGCAGATACTGGCCATGTGTTTTCCCATGTGACAGAGGTATCCCAGATGCCAGTGGCCTTTCTTCAGGATCCAGGTATCATCCTATTTATGCCTTAATTGGGACATTTTCATGACCTAAGTTAATAAATACTCATTGTTAAAAGCCAATCCATTTCTAGTATATAGCATTCTGGCAGCTTTAGCAAACCAAAACAGATTTTGGTCCCAGTGAAGTAGGGTGCTGCAATTTGCAAATACCAAAAATTCTGGTATGATTTTATAAATGGATAAGGGGAATATTCTGGAAAAGTTGTGGGGAGCTTGATAGAAAAGTCCTAGATTGCTTTGAAAAGAATATGGATGCCAAAGACACTTCCAACGAGGCTTTAGAGAGAAATGACGAAATGTGTCATTGCAAACTGGAGAAAAAGTGATCCTTGTTTTAAAGTGGCACAGAATTTGGCAAAATTGAGTCCTGGTGTCAGATTGAAGGCAGAATTTAAAAATGACGAGCTTGGATATCTATCTGAAGAAATGTCCGAATAAATGTGGAAAATGCAGCCTGGCTTCACCTTGAAGCTTATAGTAAAAGGTGAGAAGAAAGAGATAATCTGAGAACTGAACTCTTGGGTACAAAGAAGCCAGATGTTGACATTTTGGAAAATTTTGGGCTTCCAGAAAATGAGACCCCAGAGGTTGGTGCCACATGTGAGGATTTAAACAAACATGAAAGAACCATTCAGCTGTGTGTATTAGTTTCTTAAGCTGCTAGATTGCAACAAACCAGAAATGGATCAACTTTTACAAAGGGAATTTGTACAGTTCTAAGGCTGAGAAAATGTCCAAACTAAGGCACTAATAAGTTACCATCACTCATGGAAGGGTGATGCCATCAGGACCACCTCTTTCAGCTAGGAAGACATGTAGCTGGAATCTGTTGATCTCTTGCTCTTGGGTTCTGTTGCTTTCAGCCTCTGTTTCCTGTGGGAGTGTTCCTCAATTGGCATCTGTGGGCCTTCCCCTGGCTACTCTGGGACACAACTCTGGGTTCTGGTCTGCTTAGTATTTCATGTGAAAGCATATGGTGATGTCTTCTGGGTCCTGGATTTGAATTGGCTCCGAAGCAACTGTTCTCTAAGTGTCCACATTTGCTGTTCTCTAAGGTTTCTTCAAAATGTTTTCTCTTTTAAAAGATTCCAGTAAACTAATCAAGACCCAGCTTGAATAGGTGGAGTCGTGTGTTAGTCAAATTCCTCCAGAGAAACAGAACAATCAGGAGATATCTGTAAATATGAAATTTATAAAAGGGTCTCATGCAACCATGGGGACATAAGGGTACAAAATCTGTAGGGCAGGCCACAACTGGCAGTTTCAATGTAGGACCTCAATGAACTCCCCAGGAAAGTCTGGCTGGCTGAAGCAGAAAAGAGAAATTCTGTCTTCTGAATTCCCCTTAAAAGCCTTTGGGTGATTGGATTAAGTGTTGCTTATTGAAGAATACACTCCCCTTAGCCAACTGCAGATGTAATCAGCCATGGATGCAACAAGCATGCTCATGATGTAAGTCCATGAAAGGTCCTCATAGCATCAGATAAGCTAGTGCTTGCTTGACAAGACAACAGGGTACCATCACTTGGCCAAGTTGACACATGAATCTAATCATCACAGTCCACTCCTTGTCAATTTGGCAGCTATACACATCACCTCAAACCATATTTAATCTCTACATAGAAAACAATAACTGAGACTTTTTTTTTTTTTTTTTACCTAACAATACAAACTATCCTGCATATAACCAGAAATGCACTAAGTCTCTCCAGAATAGGGTACAAATCCTTGGGTACTATTCACTCTTAAACTTGATATTGTATAACTTAAATAGTACAGCATGAGCAATACAATTTAGGTCATATGATAAAGGGGATAAAATAGAAAGGAAATAAAGGTATTTGCTTTATGTACAAATACAGAGATACTCATTACAAAGCAAGGAAGAAATATCCATTCCACAGTAGTCCTCATTTCTGTAACTGGTCATGTGGTCATAGATCATATTTATCACTACCTTCTTCTACTTCCCCTTCCATGTTCCCTTTACCCTCAGCAAGCACCTCAGCTGGTCATGATTCTTTGCCTGGTGGGGTCACCCAAACCTTCATTCCTAAAGTTTTTGAGCCACTAATAGTCCTGCCTGGATGAGGTTGTTGCCGTTTTCCATTGACTTTAATCACAGGGCATGGTAATACTAACAGACTCCCTAGGTCAGTTTACTTGAGCACCATAATTACATCGAATTTTGTACAGTGTGTGAGATCTTGTTGGTTTGTACAGGTTAGTGTGATGCCCTGATAAATCCCAGAGCAATTTGTGTAGAGAATAAAAAAGTATTTGCAAAGTTCTTCTGGGAGACTGGGGAGAAAGGAAGAAATATTAAGCTTTTCATCAGGGGAATTCCTGATACTCACCCAAACAATGTGAAGAAATAATTCAATAGGCTGAGCACTCAGCTTGGGGCTTGCCCCTTTGAAGCCTATTCTTGCAGAGAAGAAGCTAAGCCCACTGATAACTATGCCTAAGAGTCAACCCCAAGGAACCTCTTTTGTTGCTCAGATGTGGTCTCTAAGCCAACTCCACAGGTGAACTCCCTACCCCCACCCTCATGTGGGATATGACTCCCAAGGGTGTAAATCTCCCTGGAAATGTGGGACCTGACTCCAAGGGATAAGCCAGGACCCAGCATCACAGGAATGAGAAAAACTTCTTGACCGAAAGAGGAAAAGAGAAATGAGACAAAACAAAGTCTCATTGGCTGAGTGATTTCAGAGTTGAGAGTTTATCTTGAAGGATATTCTTACACATTATATAGACATCCTTTTTTAGTTTATGTGGTATTGGAGTGACTAGAGGGAAGTACCTAAAACTATTGAGCTGTGTCCCAGTAGCCTTGATTCTTGAAGAATACTGTATAACTACATGGCTTTTATATGTCTGTGTGAATGGGCAAATCCTGTGTTTGATGCTCCTTTTATCCAGTGCATGGAAAGATGAGTAAAACAAAATGGATAATAAATAAATAAATAATAGGGGAGATAAAGGATAAAAACTGGGTAGGGTGAAATACTGTGGGACAATGAGAGGGAGGGGTAAGAAGTATGGGATGTATGTTCTTTTTTCTTTTTTTTATTTCTTTTTTTGGAGTGATGCAAATTTGGTGAAGAATACACAACTATGTGACAATATTGTGAGTCATTAATTTATATATGTATATGGTTGGACTGCATGTGTGCGCATATTTCTCAATAAAAATATTTTTAAAAAGAGTCACCCTAGGTGATCTCCTGTGTTTCAGGAAAACTCTTCCCTACATCCATTTGCATTTGTATTCCTATTTCCCCTTGATAGTCAGGATCAATCACCCCAGACAGTACAACAATCCCCTTTCTTGCCTGTTGACTCTGTGACATGAGAAACCCAAAATGACCAGGTGGTACTCTTGACTTTCAGTTCATTGAAATTATTGTTCTGTCTCCTGGTAAGAGCACTCCTACTTTTGGAATTAAGACCTGTAGACCAGGAGAGTTTAAGTTTTCAGGGACAGAAGGCAAAAATTTTTCTGGTGGATCACTAGGGGTAATGCAGCCCATGAGTTAGTATACAGATGCACCTCTGGCCAGTTCTCCTTCAAAGCAAAATGAACAACCGGGTACACTGTTCAAAGTTCCACCCACTGGGAGCATTTAGCTTCATCACTGTCCTTTAAGGACCTCCCAGAAATGGGTTGTAGTGCTGCAGAGTCCACTTCTGGGTAACACCTGCACATTGTACAGAACCATCTGTAAAGCAGGCTGGGGCTTTCTCTTCTTCAGTAAAATAACTGTAAGGAACTCCCCAAGAGCCCATACCTCTGGTCTGGGAAAGAGAAGGTAATATGGCAGGAGTGAGGGCCATTGGCATTTGGGCCACTTCCTCATGTAACTTACTTGTGCCTTCAGGACTTGGTCGAGCCCTAGCTCTTATACACCATTTTCATTTTATGATAAATGCTGCTGTGCATGCCCAACATTATGGTTTGATGGGTCAGACAACACTCAACTCACAATAGGCAACTCAAGTCTCATGGTAAGTTGGTGCATGGTTAAGTGTTCAATCTCTACTAAGGCCCAGTAGTAGGCTAAAAGCTCTTTCTCAAAAGGAGAGTAGTTACCTGCAACAGATGGTAAGGCTCTACTCCAATATCTTAAGGTTCTGCATTGTGATTCTCCTATAGGGTTCTGCCAAAGGCTCCAGACAAAATCCCTATTTTCCACTGACACTTTCAGTACCATTGGATCTGCTGGACCATATGGTCCAAGTGGCAGAGCAGCTTGTACAGCAGCCTGAGCCTGTCACAGAGGCTCATCTTTTTCAGGTCCCCACTAAAAACTAACTGCTTTTCCAGTCACTCAGTAACTGGGCCAGAGTAGTACATCCAAATGAGGGATATGTTGTTCTGCAAATCCAAAGAGACCAACTAGGCATTGTGCCTCTTTTTTTGGCCAAACAAGGGGCCAGATGCAACAATTTATCCTTCACCTTAGAAGGAATATCTCAACATGTCCCACATCACTGGACACTTAGAAATTTCATTGAGGTGGAAGGCCCCTATAATTTTGTTGGGTTTATCTCCCATTCTCTGGCATGCAAATGCCATATCAGAAGTCAAGAATAGTTGCTACTTCTTGTTTACTAGGTCCAATCAACACGATATCATCAATATAATGGACCATGTGATGCCTTGTGGGAAGGAGAAACAATCAAGGTCCCTGTGGACAAGATTGTGACATAGGACTGGAGAGTTGATATACCCCTGAGGTAGGACAATGAAAGTATATTGCTGGCCTCACCAGCTGAAAGCAAACTCTTTTGGGTGGTCCTTACTAACAGTTATTGAAAAAAGAGCATTTGCCAGATCAATAGTTGCATACCAGGTACCTGTGGATGTGTTGATTTGCTCAAGCAATGATACCATATCTGGAACAGCAGCTGCAATTGGAGTCACCATCTGGCTAAGTTAATGATAATCCACTGTCATCCTTTAAGACCCATTTGTTTCTTGCACAGGACAAATAAGAACATTGAATGGGGATGTAGTGGGAATCACTACCTTGCATCCTTCAAATTCTTAACAGTGGCATTAATCTTTGCAATACCTTCAGGAATATGATATTGCTTCTGATTTACTATTTTGCTAGATAGGGTCAGTTCTAGTGGCTTCTACTTGGCCTTTCCTACCATATTAGCCCTCACTCTGTGAGTCAGATAGCCAACGTATGGATTTTGCCAGTTGCTCAGCTTGTCTATTCCAATTACACATTCTGAAATTTGGGAAATAACTACATAATGGGTCTGGGGACCACTGTGAGATGGACCTGAGCTAAAACTCCATTAATCACCTGACCTCCATAATCTTCCACTCTTACTGGTGGACCAGAGTGATGTTTTGGGGCCTCTGGAATTAGTATCATTTCTGAACCAGTGTCTAATAATCCCTGAAATATCTGATCATTTCCTTTTCCTCAATGCAATTAACCTGGCAAAAGGCCATAGGTCACCCTGGGGAAGACTGGGTGGGAGATTAATTGCATAAATTTGTGGCACTGTAACAGGGCCCTTCTCCAAAGGAACTTGGCTTTCCTGTCATTCAAGGGACTCTGGATCTATAAATTGTCTCAAGTTTGGAAACTAATTAAGGGGCCGTGACTCTGTTTTTGTAATTCAAGTTAGATTTTTCTTCACTTGACCTAGAACTCTTCTGCTTATACAGCTCAAACAAGAATGCAGTAGACTGCCCATCTATTGTACCTAGCTACCTCATGATCTGCTAGCCAATGACAGAGGTCTCTATGAGTCAGAATATTTTGACTCCTGCTTTGAGTCTGCTGTCCATTATGATAGCCATGCCCATCTTGTCTTTGGTGATTGTGTCAACACCTGGCTTCTGCCAACTTAGGATACAACCATTACCATTGTGTTTAAGGATTCCGGCTCAGGGACAGATATCCCACAGTAATATCTTACCTACAGAGAAGGGTGACTACAGAGCTCTTCAGGGATGATGGAGTTAGTATCACAAATTTATTGCTCACAGTTCTGGTAAAAGGTGTTGTTTTCATTTGTAAGCTGCTGGAATACAATATACCAGAAATGGATCAGCTTTTAAAAAAGGAATTTATTAAGTTGCAAGTTTACAGTCCTAAGGCCATGAAAATGTCCAAATTAGGGCACCAACAAGAGGTTACCATCACTCAAGAAAGAACAGCTCTTTTCAGCTGAGAATTCACATGGCTGGCATCTGCTGGAGTCTTTGGGATTTTGGACAGCTCTCTCAACTGGGAAGGCACAGAGTAACCTCTGCTAGCTTTCTCTCCTCATTTCATAAGTCTCCCCTGGGGGCCCCTCCCTTCTACGTTGCCAAAGGTCTCTGGTTGTTTGGGCTCTGTTGGTTCTGTAGGCTCTTTTTAAAATGGTTCCCTCTTTAAGGGTTCCAGTAAGCAACCCCATCTTGAATGGGTGGAGACACATCTTCATGGAAACAATCAAAGAGATCCACTCAGCAATATTGAATGAAGATTAAATAACATGGATTTTCTGGGGTACATAAAGATTCTAGTCAGCACACACGTGTCCTCTGGATATTCCTGTGGTATGTGAGCAGCTTCTCTATGATAAATCTACTTTAACATTTAAATCTCTAAGACTTTTGGTCCCCTCATCTGCATTATACCAGGGCAGTTCTGGCATTTTGAACTCAACTTATGTCAGCCACATTTTGATCCATGCTTCAGCCAACCACCCAAACAAACTGTTAATACCCTTTCTAACCCCTCGAGCTACAACACTGAATCCAGAATCTCTGTTTAATAGGCCCATATCAATAAATTCAGCCTGATTCAGCTTTATATTCTTTCCACCATTATCCTACACTCTTGATATCCATTCCCACACATATATAAATTGGAAAATCCATGCAGTTCTTTTCGAGTAGAGTGTACCTCCTCATGGATCACACATTGTACATATTGGGACCTCTTAGGACTTTAGTCTAGTTATAAGTCTGGAAGAAAAGAGGAGCAGTGGGGGTGGGTCATGAAGAGTATTAGAATTGTCTTTCAAGCCAATTGCCTTACAGCAACACTTTGCAGTTTCATCTGATGAAACAGGATTAATCTCTGCAGACAGAAGAGCAAGACTGTTTCTCCAGGGGAGGTGGTTACATGTCTTGCAGGCATTGAAGATGGAGGTTGGATGGTCAACGGCTTAAGGCTGGCTGGAGGTCAAGAAGCCATTTCCTCAAGGCAGGCTGGTCCTCAGGTAGTTCTTTCCTCATGGCAGAGTGGAGGTGGGGCAGCTATGTCCTCAGCACAAGAAACTACAGTTTTATCTAGAAAAGATTCAACAAAATCTAGAGTTTCAATGTCCCCAACCATCATTATCAATCCATACATCCCCACCCTAATTTTCAGAATCTCACTCCTTTCCAATCAATGCCCTCACTTTAATAGCCAACACCCTGCAAGGTTGAGATTTCAGTTTATGTTGTGAATCTGCTACTCTAACAATGAAACTCTGGATCTGATTTTCAAAGATCTCAGGTCTGCAGCTATAGGAAATAAGATTTTCCCTCAGGGCACTCATAGGTGCCTAAACTGCAAATTTGAAGATGTCAGGTCAACTCTTTCCCTCATAACTGTATCCAGCACTTCTAACAACATATACCCAACACCATCTTACTCTTAATTCCACAAAACTCCTTGAAGATATAAAAAACACTCAGGAACAAAAAGACAAATATTATCATGCCTCACTCATATGGACTAATTATAATGTAAAAACTCAGTGAACTGAACTTGAGAGCATGGGTTATCAAGTTGGGGCCTGTTGTAAAGGTTCCTAGATTGTAAACTCTTATAGCATCACATATAGAAGAACAGATAGGAGTTCTATCTGTTATTTCTAAATTCTGAGATACTGAGCTATTTGTATATAATCTGGTCATTCCCTGAAACTTTGGGTATTTATGTGATTTATGTGACTCATAGTTAGAGCTCTGAAGCTGTGAAAGCCAGCTGTACCCCATTTAGGAACTATTTAAAAAGTTGAAAAAGGGACCAGACTTTGACTAGAGATATGAATGAAGCTGATATGGATAAGACGGGTAGAACAGAATACAAGGTAAAGGATGATATTATCCATATTTTAGAACTTCAACTTCTGTATGCAATTAAAGGAAGAGATGTTTATTTGGTACAAAATTTATATTTTGTGTAGTGCATTACCTAATTTAACTTGGATAGTCAGTTTGGTTGAATACCATAACTATATGGAATTTGAATAGGCCATGAGAGCTTTTTGGTTTGTCCAGATTAGTGTGATTCCTGATAGAGTCTAGAGTAATTTGGGTAGTGAATAAAGAACTATTTGAAAAGTCCCCTTGGGAACTTGGGAGAAAAGAGGAAATAATCAACTTTCCCATTTGGAGAATTCCTGATGTTCTCACAAGAAGTGGCAACAACCAAATCAATAGGCTGAGCCCTCGATCTTGGGATTTACCCTTAAGAAACTTATTCCTGCAAATCATAGGCTAAGCCTACTTAAAATTATGCCTGAGAGTTATCACCAGAGTACCTCTTTTGTTGCTTAGATGTGGTCTCTCTCTAAGACAATTCGGCAGGTGAACTCACTACCTTCCCCACTACATAGGACATGACTCCCAGAGGTGTAAATCTTCCTGGCAACATAGGATAGAACTCCTGGGGTGAGCCAGGACTTGGTATCATGGAACTGGAAATCCTTCTTGATCAAAAGGGGGAAGAGAAAAATGAGACAAAATAAAGTGTCAGTGGCTGAGAGATTTCAAACATAGTTGAGAGGTTATCCTGGAGGTTATTCTTACACATTATATAGATATTCATTTTTAGTTTACGGTATATTGGAGTGACTGGGGGGAAACAGTTGAAACTATTGAGCTGTGTTCGAGTAGCTTTGATTCTTGGAGATGATTGTGTAATGATATAGCTTTTACAAAACTTGTATCTGATGCTCCTTTTATCCAGGGTATCGGCAGATGAGTAAAACAATATGGATAAAAAATAAATAGATAATAGGGAGCATAAGGGTTAAAATAAATTCTGTAAATTGAAATACTAGTGGTCAATGAGGGGATGGGTAAGGGACATGGGATGTGAACTTTTTCTTTTTTCTTTTTATTTCTTTTTCTGGAGTGATGCAAATGTTCTAAGAATAATCAATGTGATGAAATACTATGTGGTGATATTGTGAGCCATTGATTGTACACCATGTATGGACTGTGTGTGTGTGAAGATTTGTCAATAGAAAATTAAAAAAAAAAAAACCCTCACCCAGAGCCTTGCCTCATATAAGTGCTAAAATAGCAGAATCAAAAAGTGACATTTTATGTATCTATCTTGCCAACTCACCCCCTGGATTGTCAGTGCCATCTTGGTAATGGAAACAGAATCATTAAGTCTAATCAAAGTAGAAAGCCAATTGTAAAAACCTATTTTAAATAGTCTGTATCTCAAGAACCTCTCCTAGTATCAAGCTGTATTAGTCAGTGTTCTCTAGAGAAACAAAACCAATGGAAACATCTGGAAATATAAGATTTATAAAAGTATCTCACACAACCATGGGGACATAAAAACCCAAAATCTGTAGGGCAGCCCATGAGCTGGCAGCTCCAAAGAAGTCCTCAACGAACACCTCAGGTGAAGCTGGCTGGCTGAAACAGAAAAGAGAGATTCTCTCTTCTGAATTCTCCTTAAAAGCCTTCAGGTGATTGGATTAAGTCTCACCCATTGCAGAAGACAGTCACCTTAGCCAACTGCAGATGTCTATCATGGATGCAACTGATGTGCTCATGATTTAAGTCCATGGAATATCCCCCAGCAACAGCTAGGCCAGTGTCTGCTTGACCAGATAATTGGGCACCATCACCTGGCCAAATTGACACGTAAACCTAACCATCAGAAGTCATATCTCATCTACTTACAAGGTCACACCCACAGTTGGCACGCTACATCTTCATGGAGATAATCTAATCAAAAGTTTCTGCCCTACAATGCTGAATCAGGATTAAAAGAAATGGCTGCCCCCACAAAATTGGATCAGAATTAAAATGTGGCTTTTCTGGGGTACATAATATTCTCAAACTGGCACAATGTGAGTCAGGTTGGGACATGGAGTTATTTGGAAAGGATTTGTGGAAAATCCTATTGTCTGATGGTTGCAACTCCTGTGTGCTGCATGTGAAACTGAGAAATTTGTTGTGGGATCTGTATAAAGAGAACCACTGTCAGTCTTGACTAAAAGGGATAGATTGAAGGAAAAATTACTTCAAAGCAGAACTGTGGAAGCTGAGGTCTGGAACAAAGAAACCACAGGAAGAGTGGTGCCACCCCAGGCCTCAGAGAGGGTGAAGTATATTCTCCAGGGACTGGGGGAACCCTGGTCACCACCCACTGTTCTGAGGGGTATGAGTCTGTGTGCCAGAGATGGCAGAGAATCTGACTGACACCTAGATTCTTGAGGCTGGCAGGGCCAAGAACATGGTGGTACCCTAGTGCTTGGAGATATTAGACCCCTACATAATGTGTGTGTAGAAATCAGGGCTGCTGCACAAGCCCTTCGAAAGGAAGGAACTGCCACTATCTTAAACCCTGAGGATAAAACATCATGCTATAGATGATATTCAGACCTGGAAATATGATGAAGTTTGCTCTGCAGATTTTCAGAACTGTTTGGGAACTTTGACCCTTGTTTTCCTTCTAATTTCTCCCTATGAAAATGGAATTTATCCTATGACTGTTCCTTCTTTATATATCGCGAACAGATAACTTATTTTAAGTTTCACATTTCCATAACCAGAGGAGAATTTTGCCTTAGGACAGACCATGCCTTGAGGGTCTTGATGAGATTTTGTACTTAATACTGTTACTGAAATGATTTAAGGCTTTTGTGATATTGTTATAGAATGAATGTATTTTGTATATGGAAAGAACATGTCTTTTAGAGGTTCAGAGGGTGGAGTGTGCTGGGTTAAAGCTATTACATACCTCAGAAAAGGAAATGCTCTTTTACTCCATTCCTGTGGGTATAGATCTATTGTGGGTGGGGCCTTTTGGTTAGGTTATTTCCATTGAGAAATGATCCACCCCATTCAAGTTGGGTCTTAATCCTTTTACTGGAGTCCTCTATGAAGGGAATAAAAGACAGAAAAAGCTGAGAGAATGGAGACAGAAACACCTGAAAAGATAGCTCACAGAAGAGAAAAGCCCTGGAGATGCTAAGAGAGGACCCACAGATACTCAGAGAGAAAGCCACTGGAATCAGAAGCTGAAAGCAATGGAGCCCAAGAGTGAAGGACCAGCAGATGCTAGCTACATAACTTCCCATGTGACAGAGGAGCCCCAGATGCCAGCAGCCTTCCCTCAGAGAAGGTATCTTCCTCCTGATGCCTTAATTTGAACATTTTCATTACCTATATTAGTTTGTTAAGCTGCCAGAAAGCAATATACCAGCAGTGGAACAGCTTTTAAAAAGAGAATTTAATAAGTTGCAAACTTACAGCTCTAAGTCTATAAAAATGTTTGTGGTAGTTAGATTCAGTTGTCAACTTGGCCAGGTGAAGGCACCTAGTTTTGTCGCTGCGGACATGAGCAAATGGTACGTGAATCTCATCTGTTCCTGATTACATCTACAGTCGGCTAGGAGGTTTGCCTGCTGCAATGAATGACGTTTGACTTAATTGGCTGGTGCTTAAATGAGAGAGCACAACATAGCACAGCCCAAGCAGCTTGGCATACCTCATCTCAGCACTCGCAGCTCAGCCTAGGCCTTTGGAGATGCAGAAAGGAATCACCCCGGGGAAAGTTGTTGGAACCCAGAGGCCTGGAGAGAAGGCCAGCAGAGATCACCCTGTGCCTTCCCACGTAAGAATGAACCTCAGATAAAAGTTAGCTGCCTTTCCTCTGAAGAACTAACAAAATAAATCCCCTTTTATTGAAAGCCAATCTGTCTCTGGTGTGTTGCATTCCAGCAGCTAGCAAACTAGAACAATGTTCAAACTAAGGCATCCAGGGAAATCATAATTCAAAGAAGACTGATGAGTCTAGAACACCTATATCAGCTGGGACGGCATATGGCTGGCATCTGCTGGTCCTTTGTTCCAGGGCTCCATTGCTATCAGCCTCTGTTTCCCGTGGGTGTTCCTCAGTTGGTGTCTATGGGCCTTCACTTAGCTCCTTCAGGACACAACCCTGGGTTCTGGCTTGCTTAGCATCTTATGGGAAGGTACAGGGTGACATCTGCCAGACCCCACCTCTCCGAACCTCTGGTTCTTGCACTGGCTCTGTCAGCTCTGAAGCAACTGCTCTCCAAGTGTCTGCATCTGCTCTGAGGTTTCTTCAAAATGTTTCCCCTTTTTAAGGGACTTCAGTAAACTAATCAAGACCCACCCCAATTAGGTGGATTCACATGTCCAACTAATCAAAAGGGCACACCCACAATTGGATATGTCACATCTCTGTGGAGATTATTTTTTTTAAAAAGCATTGTATTAGGATTAAAAGAAACAACTGCCACCACAAGATTGGATCAGGATTAAAATATGGCTTTTCTGGAGTGCATAATAGCTTCAAACCGGCACATGGTATTAGAAATGTAAATCTGTAAATGAATAAATTCTCATTGCAAAAATCAACTCATTTCTGGTATTTTGCATTCCAGCAGCTTTAGAAAATTAAAACATGAGGCATTCAGATGAAATGAATAGAATCATCTAAAAGGTCAGATGAATTTCGAAACAGATGCCATTCAAAATAAAGGGTCCCAGATACTGTTCTGATTTTGCAGTTTCTTTTCATTATTTGATGGATTAAGCATGAATTAGAATACCTCATTTATCATGTTTACCCATATCTGTTTATACTAATATCAGCCTGACTTACCTAAGAATATACTAAAAGAAATAAGTGAAACTACAAAGTGATGATCCAAAGTAAAACTCAGGTAACTCTTGAAGAAAACCACGGATGAACGGAGGTAAAATATTTAACCTTTCAGTGAAGGTCTTCTGCATTTCTGATATAGAACACTGGAATCCCAGTGAGGAATATTTTCTCAATGAATATTCCATATTAGAAATATTTCATGTGAATGATTTTAAACAGAAATTTTAAATGACCTATGAAGTCTGTTAAAATGTATTTTACTAAGAAAAACGAATGCTTCCAGGAAAAATGAATGTTAGTTTCCTTTTTTGTGTGTATAAGAGACAATACAGGTTTAAAGAGAAAGGATCCATAAAATATGTAAAATATAGATTCTCATATACCACCCTATTATTAACAGCTTGCATTACTGTGGTATATTTGTTACAATTCATGAAAGAACATTTTTATTATCATTGTTAATGACAATCATCATTCACAACAGGGTTTACTTTTTGTTTTGTATAATCCTGCTTTTTAAGTTGTATGTTCTAGTAATAATTATACAACTTAAATTTCCTCTTTGACCCACATACACATATATAATTCATTGCTGTTACTTACTTTCATACTGTTGTGCTGCCATCCTCACCATCCATTACCAGAAGTTTACAATGAACCCGAAGACGAGCTGTACAATTTAAGCATAAACTTCCCATTGCCTACACACAGTCCAGTCCCTGGTCATCTATACTCTAGATTCTAACTCTATGAGTTTGTTTACTCTAACTGTTTCATATCAGTGAAATTATACAATACATGTCATTTTGTATCTGGTTGTTTTCACTTGATATGATGCCTTCAAGTTTCTTCTATTGTCTTATATATCAGAACTTCATTCCTTTTTACTATGACTAATATCCCGTTGTACGTATATACCACATTTTGATTATCCATTCATGCATCAATGGACACTTGGATTGCTTCCATCTTCTGGCAGTCATGAATTATGCCACTATGTATATCAAAGAGCAAATATTTGTTCCAGTTGCTGCTTTTGGTTCTTTTGGATATGTACCAAGTAGCGGGATGGCTGGGTCACATGTTAATTCTATATTAGCTTTCTGAAGAACTAACAGACTGTTTACTCCAGCTTTGCACTAATTTTTAAAAGTGTGTAAATAAATTTTATTTTTAATTTTCTTAAATAAAAACATTATAACACTTTAGATTGTTAGTAAGACAGTTGACATCTGGTTAGTCAGATATAGCATTAATATTTTTCTTTTCTTGAAAATACTCAAATTGTTCAATTTTTCCTTTAGAAAATAGACTAAAAGATATGTTGCATATAATGAGTTAAACAAAGAACATTCTACCACATCCATTTTTTTCCTAACACTTAAAATATTGAGTTAAATCTCAATTTAACCTATCTTTTGAGGGGAAAAACAAAAATGCACTATTAAAAAATTAGTCATCTATGATGCCCAACTTTAGCGATGTTTCTACAAACAAAACCTATTTTCCACAATGAGGATAGAGAAAATAATGTACAATAAAAAAGATATGTCCTGAAATCACTTACCTTCTTTGTCAAAAGATAAGAGACTAAGTGTGTGAGATCAACATGTTACTCTTTTTTAACCTTTTAACTCTGGCTCAGAAGATCACAAATATGATTAATGTAAACTCCATCAGCCTATAGGAATTTAGCATCACATTTTTCCCTGTTTTATAACAAAAGAAAACGGGTTTAATATTTAAGAGGAGGAGTAGTATTACTGAAGACAGCATTGTCGTCATCACAGCTCATGAAGTATCTATCCACAGGACCCTTTTAGAAACAGAATGTTGTCCATGCCCTAAAATGTGTGATTGGGCAGTTGTCAGCAAACATGAGGTAAAAAACTAAAACACATTCTGTCCTTATTCATACACACTGCCACACCTCTGGAAAACAGGTTAAAATGGGTTTTGCAGGTCACTTCATATCCATTTTAACATCATGATGTAAATGATAAAGCAAACTTAGTTTTTAAATAAAAATCCTAGCATTTTTTAAACTATAGATGGGACTCTCTTCATGTAAAAGAATGATCTCTTACTATATATAATCAATGATTATAACTTGGAGCTCCTAAATTATTCATTTTAACTTCTAGTAAAGATAAGTAGGGCACTGCAGTCATTTCCTCATCTAAGTCATCTGTTTTACCTTTTTCGTTGCATTTCCCCTAAATCCTTGTCGACAGTTGAATTAGTTTTCCTCTTGCACTCTTTCGGATCTGCGTTATTAGCACAGATTTTTCTCACTTTAACGTTTGGCAATTTCTTCAAATCAATATAGTATCCCCAAAATGAAGGTTAAAATAAATTGGGTAGATGGAAATTCTAGTGGTCAATGAGAAGGAGAGGTAAGGGATATGGGATGTATGAGTCTTTTCTTTCTTCTTTTTATTTCTTTTTCTGGAGTGATGCAAATGTCCTATAAAATGATCATGGTGATGATTATACAACTATGAGATACTGTGAGTCATAGAAAGTATACCTTTCATGAGATGTTTGTATGTTAAGAATGTTTGTGTTTGGAGAGGAGCCAAAGCTGCATGGAGCAGGATGGGGCACTATGAACCAAGAGGAGCAGTTTGTAAATATTGATTTGAATGATGACAACATTTGCAGTGTTTGTAAACTGGGAACAGACAATGAAATGCTCTCCTTCTGCCATATCTTTTTTGAGTTAAATATTGAGCAAGCACCAAATCTAATCGCTTGCACACCTTTTAACCTCTTTAATCTCTTGCACTACTTTTTAAGGGGCCATAAAGACTGCTTTGAAAATTACCATTTGATTGCAAACCAGGATTTTTTAAAATTTTCTCATTCTAAGCTTTCAAAAAGCATGTATGAAGAAGTTAAAACCATTTTGAGCAAAAAGATAAACTAGATTGTACAATACACCCAAAATAAGGATCTGGGTTCATATTCTGATTGTGCTAAAAATGCCCAGCATCACCTGTTTAATTTAAAGCATAAGCCTGATAAGAAGTTATGACCACAGTTTGACTCCCAAGTACTAAAATATTCTGCAAAATGAATAGATGGAAGTGCATGTGGCATCTCAAACTGTACACAGAGAATTTTGGAGAAGAGGGAGAGTACAGACTTTGGGTGTGCTCTGTTACAAGATGCTGGTGCCACTTTATGCCAGAATAGGGTACTGTGGCCTCATACTCACAACCAGGCATGAGAAAAGAAGAGAGAATCTCTAATCCAAAGGCTGATGTCCAAACCCAGCATCCACATTATGGCAGAGAGGAATTGAATTTGATGACTCTTGGTGAAGTAGAGTAATTGAATGTAAAGCTCCAGCAGCAAATCCAGGAAGTTTTTGAAGAATTAACACATCTAGTGCAAGAAAAATATTCTTTGGCCTCAGAGCTCCATGTCTACCACGTTGGCATCGAACAGTTTCCTAAGAACTATTCTAAATTGCCACATCTTCCAGTGGGGTGAACAGGAACGAAACCACACCTACCCATAAACAACTGAACTAAACTTAAATTTACTTCAAATGTCCTATCATTTATTGGTCTACCAGGAACACAAACTTTGAAGAAATGTGAAGAAAATTATGCCCCATTCTTTTAAGGTCATTTAATTTGCGGTGCTTAAGACATTACTTAACATCCTACCAAATAAAGCAGATCATTATGTGCTAGTCTTCTAAGGTTAATCATCTAAGTTCATTTTGGGAATTTTTTCCCCATAATTACTAAATGCACCTCCTTGACTCTTACAACATGTGACTACTTAAATAAGCTATTTTTATGTGATTTTATTAAACATGTTTTAATATAATTCACCAGCCAGAACAAAAAGTTACTCAGATTAACTGAATATGAATTAACTGAACAACTAAAGATAATTTTAAAGAGGGAATCAGAATTCATATTTGCCTCTTATTTATTATGAGCAATATTTAAATATGAAAATTTTATATTTAAAAATGTTATTTTAGGTACCTTTCAATTCCCTTTATAAATGTATTTGAATAGCTCTGTATATGATATTTGCACTTTGTGTGTGAATATGTTCACCCATATTTCAGATCACTGCATTTTATTCTCTTAATACAGTAGTTTCACAACTGTTACCTTGTTTTCCAAAGATAAATGTATTTTGGAGTAGAAATCCATGTAGTTGAATTGTGTTTTAACTTCCAATAATTCTGATGAAAGAGGAATTGTGCTGGTTTGAAATGACGTTTGTACCCTAGAAAAGCCATGTTTTAATACTAATCTCATTTTATAAAGGCAGCTGTTTCTTCTATCCCTAATCCACATTGTATGCTTGAAACTGTAATTAGATCATCTCCCTGGAGATGTGATGTAATCAAGAGTGGTTGTTAAACTGGATTAGGTGATGACATGTCTTGGGTGGGTCTTGATCAGTTTCTGAAGTTCTATAAAAGAGGAAACATTTTGGAGAATGAGAGATTCAGAGAGAGCAGAGCAGAACGACATAGCCATGAGAAGCAGAGTCCACCAGCCAGCGACTTCTGGAGATGAAGAAGGAAAATGCCTCCCGGGGAGCTTCAACAAACGGGAACACAGGAGAAGAAGCTAGTGATGATGCTGTGTTTGCCATGTGCCCTTTCACTTGAGAGAGAAACCCTGAACTTCATCAACCTTCTTGAACCAAGGTATCTTTCCCTGGATGCCTTAAATTGGACATTTCTATAGACTTGTTTTAATAGGGACATTTTCTCAACCTCAGAACGGTAAACTAGCAACTTATTAAATTCCCCTTTTTAAAAGCCATTCCATTTCTGGTATATTGCATTCTGGCAGCTAGCAAACGAGAACAGGAATTGACAACTTTTTAAAGTGTCCAAGTAAATAGGATACATTATTTTTCGTGTCCAAATACACATGGGGCCCTCCAATTGCACCATTTTACATTCCTGCCAGCAATGAATGAGTGTTCCTATTTCTCCACACCCTCCTCAAAACTTGTAATTTCCATGCTCTTCGTTTGCTTGTTTGTTTGTTAATTGTAGCCATTCTAGTGTTTGTGAAATGATACCTTATTGTGGTTTTGATTTGCATTTTTCTGATAGCTAATGATACTGAGTATCTTTTCATGTGGTTTTGGACATTTGTATATCCTCTTTGTAGAAATGTATATTCAAGTCTTTTGTCTATTTTTAAAATGGCTTAATTGTCATTTGTCAATTTCATTGTTGAGTTGTAGGATACCTTTATATATTCTGGATGTTAAAGCCTTTTCAGATATGTGGTTTCCAAATATTTTCTCCCATTAAGTAGGCTGACTTTTCATTTCCATGATAAAGTCCCTTGATGTGCAAAAATTTTTAATTTTTATGAGTTCCTATTTCTCTGTTTTTCCTTGTGTTGCTTGTACTTTGTGTGTAAAGACTAAGAAACCATTGCCTAAAAGAAGATCCTAAAAGCTGCTACCACGGGTTGTCTTCTAGGAAAAAAATATGGTTTTTATTGTTAGGGGTTGATCCATTTTGAGTTAATTATTACATATGGTGTGAAATAGTTCCACACCCCCTTTCATTCCTTTATATATCGATCTCCTATTCTCCCAGCATCATTTGTTAAAGACTGTTCTTTCCCAATTTACCGGACTGGCAGACTTGTTAAATATCAGTTGGCCATAGATATAAGGGTCTATTTCTGAATATTCAATTTGATTCCACTGGTTTATGAATCTATCTTGGTGTCATTACTGTGCTGTTTTGACCACTGCAGCTTTGTAATAAGGTTTTGTGCTTTTTTTTATGTTTTAAAAATACTTTTATTGATGAATCTTAACACACAAACATTCCATACACGGTGTACAGTGGCTCACAATATCACCACATAGCTGTGCATTCATGATCGTTGCTTAGAACATTTGTATCACTCCAGAAAAAGAAATAAATAGGAAAAAACTCATACATACCATGCCCCTTACCCCTCCCTCTCATTGACCACTACTATTTCCAACTATCCAATTGATTTTAGCCTTTGTCCCCTCATTACTTGTTTCTTATTATTTTAAAAACTTTTATTGATTAAACAAAGTACAAGCGCATACATTCTTAGTATACAAACATTTCACACATGGTGTACAATCAATGACTCACAATATCATCACATAGTTGTATATTCATCACCATGATCAGTTTTTAGAACATGTAATAAATTTTAAAGTCAGAAAGTGTGAGTCCTCTGACTTCATTCTTCTGTTTCTAGACGTTTCTGTCTATTCAAGTCAAGTTTTGAAAAATATTATTTCTATTAATGACTATAGCCACAAAAGCTTATAAGAAAATGTTGTCAAATCAATCCAATAAATAGAAGTGTAAGAAGCATGCTCAGGCCTTAATTATAGCTAGTGCCACATGAAGAGATCAGTTATTATCTGGTATATCACTCTACAGTTCAAATAATATCCTGGGGCAAGACTAAGCAACATAGGAATTGCATTTCTTCCAAAAACGATCTTTGATATTGACTTTTACTGTTCTCAGAAAAGAGTAGTAATTTAGTTTAGTAGCTTTATTAAAAGTAACAAGTATACATAAAAGAAAAAAGCAAAAGATTTATCAAAAACAGCAAGAATAAATATTGCTTTCCCTCTTCAGCCTACTTTCATCCGGGTTGGCTGGGTCTGGCTGTTCCTTAGTCAGCTAAAGCTCTTAGACCACTCTGGCTCTTCTTTGATATATTCTACCTGTGCTTTCAGCTGTCAGTCTTCAAGTCTCTATTCCTTAGCTTCATAGATGCTACATACTCCTCAGACAATATTGCCCCAGCTTTCTGGGATTCTTCTTGAGTGGATGGTCCCAGAACTTGAGCTCTTCTTCTGTTAGGTCCTTGGCTGCCATCCTCTTCCCTGTCCCTGCCCATGGATGCTTTTTGCCACTATATTCACACAGACTTAGTGCCTGACCCTGGCAATCATAGAAATTATTCATGATATGAACTTGAAGAGTAAGAAAGTCTTGGAATGATCAACATGGGGGAATATACTCATTAATCAGCATGAGATTCATGCAATTAACCAATATTTACTGAGTGTATGTCATGTTCAAAGTACTGTCTTAAGTGTTTGGAATATGGCTGTCATCAAGAGTCATCAAATTGTGCCTTCCTTCCTATCAGGACAGCCGCCCAGCATGGAGAATCAGAGCTGTGAAGCAGTTAGGAGGGCATCCAGGAGTGGGAAGGGAAAGGAGGAGATAGTCCCATGGAGAGGATCAGAGCCTGAGGGGGATGAAGAAGGCATTTTTTCCAGGGCGTGGCCATGTGGGATACAGGTAAAATACAGGCAAACGAGTCAAATTTATCAAAGGTAACTTTTAAGAATATTAAAGATAATTAGTTCCAAGTTTCTATGTATCAGAGATGGGAGTTACTGATGTGGAAAGGCAGAAATCTGAAATGAATCTTGTGGCATGGGTTTGGAATTGGGAATATTGATGTGAATTCATAATTTCCAGTATAAATTGATATATTAATAAATAAGTATAAATACATATATCCTGTGCTTGTGCCCAGGGAACAATGACACCTTGATAGCTTGATCTTGTTTTTAAAACACCATTATACACTAAGGGAAGCAGGGCTCCTGGGAGAAATGACTGATTTGGGGAATGGAGCAGAGAAAGAACAGGAAAATATGCCTTAGCACATCTGGTGCTGGAAAGCAAGAAAGTGCTCAATGAATGAGGAGGAATTGTCAAAATAACAGAAGTCAGTTGTAAGGAGCTTCATGAGCCAAAATAGGGACAATTTGTAGGTCAAAAGAAATGGGAGAAGATGGATTACCACTCACTATAAATTCAATAAATAAGAAGCCAGAATCAAACAGATGTAATAAAAAAGTGAATAAATACAAGATGTGATAAGAATCCATTTCAAAGTTCACTCCAGAATTCTTTACAGGGGACACAACTTGCAGACATCACCTTAATCATGTGATGAAAATGAACATCAGTAACAGGACAAATCAAAATCATGGGCCTCGAAAGAGGACCAATGAGAACAGAATATCACTTCTGTATATTTTCCTGCCAAAAATGCATAACCTAATCCAATGTGAGAAGAAAATCAGAAAACTTTAGGGACATTCTACAAAATGACTTGTCCCTGGTCTTCAAAAGTGTCATAGTCTTAAGTCAAGAATAACCTGAAGAAGTGATTCAGATCGAAGGAAACTAAAGAAACTGACAACCAATTAAAAATGATTCTGAATCACACTTTAAAAAAAAATTATTATTATAAAGGACTTATGGGGATAATTGATGGAATTGAATAGGATGCGAGGGGAGAAATTGTTTGGGGTTTCCTCTGTTGTTTCAGTGTAATATGAGGCCAAATCATCTTCTGAGAGCAGAGCTTGGTTTAGGAATGGGGAGTGCAGTCGGGGTGCCAGGGCTTTGAAGAGAGAGGAGGAAAAATGAAATGATAACATTCATTTTGGAGAGTGGGGACATCAGCACAGAAGGATTACAGAGCAAGGCCTTAGATAGACAGGCAGATTTGATGGCCATTTCAGATTTTTTGCAGTAATAGATTTAAAGTGAGATCTGTCAGTGTGCTTGCAAATTTTTCTCAGCCTATTTCAAATTTTTTGGGTTCAGGTGAGGATATAGGAAATATTGAGTGCCAAATGTTTTTGTTTGTTTTGGGTTTTTTTTTTTTTTTTTTTTTTTTTGGCTTGGGCAGACTCTGGGAATTGAACCCAGGTCTCCAGCATGGCAGGTGAGAATTCTGCCACTGAGCCACCATTGCACCACCCTGAAGTGTTTTTTAAAAACACCTCTAGCCCGGAAGATGGCAGACCAAGATGGCGGCTTAGCAATATCTGCGATTTAGTTCATCCTTCAGAACAACTACTTAATAACCAGAACCCATGCAGAACAGCTCCTGGGGCCACGTCACTGACTGGATACACAGTGTACCCCAGTCTGGACCACTGGACCAGCTGCGAGCCCCCCCAGAACTGTGAGTTCCCCAAGCCATGGTGGTCAGTGCCCCACCCCATAGGCTGCTTCCCAGAGGGTAAAAGAAAGACACTTTACCAGCAGCAGGGACTGAGCCCAACCAAATGCCAATTGTGGAATTAATTAACAAATTCTGACTACTTAAAATAGGTCCCCAGCTCAGGTGAACCTGGTCAAAGCAAAGGTCGCTCATTTTTGCCCTGGTGCCAAGGGGGCAGGGCTGATGGAAAAAAAAAAAGAAGGAAACAAAGGTTTTTGTGGCTGTGTTTCTACAAAGTCTTGACCACCTTTAGATACAGTGGCAGGACTTCTCAGGCTGCAATTGCCCGAGGCATAGGCAGAAACAAGCTCATTGGAGGGCTTGTCTGGAACCTGTGCCTTCCCTAGGGTAGTGTTGAAGCCCAACTCGGGTGGAATCCCTTCCTAGGTGAACTCAGACACCAGGGCTTGGTAATTTAAAGCCATTAAAACCAACCTACAATCTCTCTTCTGTTTCCACCACAACCCCAGAACGGAGAGTCTGCCAAAGTTAAAGGTACCACATCATCTTATGCTGGTGGGACCTAAAGGCAGACAAGCACCACATACTGGGCAGGATAAGAAAAACAGAGTCCAGAGACTTCACAGGAAAGTCTTTCAACCTGCTGGGTCTCACCCTCAGGGACAACCGAAGCAGGTGACTCTTTCCTTCTGATAGGAGGCCAGTTTGGTCTGGGAAAATCCAGCTGGGGTCTATACTACCTAAGCAGACTGTCCTAAGTTGGGGTGGGGGGAAGGCACCATACAAGCAAGGCAAGAAACAAGAAAACAAGAACTGAAAAATTCTCCTCTGTTAAACAAAATCTAAGCTAGAGGTCCAGAAAAAACTGAACTGAATGTCAAAGAACAGATAGACAACAAATCCATCCAGCAAGAAAACCATAGGTAAAAGAAGTGAAAACAATCTCCAGAATAAACTAATTAAGGTAACTAAATGCCTACATACCAGAAAAAAATAACAAATCACACTAGGAAAATTGAAGATATGGCCCAGTCAAAGGAAGAAACAATTCAAATGAGATACAGTAGTTGACACAATTAATTCAGAATGTACGAACAGACATGGAAAACCTAACTAAAAACTAAATCAATGAATTGAGGGAGGCTATAAAGAAGGCAAGGAACGAACAAAAAGAAGAAATCAAAGTCTGAAAAACAAATCATAGAACTTATGGGAATGAAAGACATAGTAGAAGAGATGAAAACAAAAGGTAACCTACAATGATAGATTTCGAGAGGCAGAAGATAGGATTAGTGAACTGGAGGATGGAACATCCAATACCTGACAAGAAAAAGAAAATATAGGGAAAAAAATGGAAAAATATGAGCAGGGTCTTAGGGAATTGATTGACAATATGAAGTGCATGAATATACTTGTTGTGGGTGTTCCAGAAGGAGAAGAGAAGGAAAAGGAGGAGAAAAACTAATGGAGGAAATTATCACTGAAAATTTCCCAACTCTTATGAAAGACTTAAAATTACAGACACAAGAAGTGCAGCATACCCCAAAGACAAAAGATACAAATAGACGTACTCCAAGACACTTACTAATCAGAATGTCAGAGGTCAAAGAGAAAGAGAGAATCTTGAAAGCAGCAAGAGAAAAGCAATCCATCACATACAAGGGAAGCCCAATAAGACTATGTGTAGATTTCTCAGCAGAAATCACGGAGGTGAGAAGACAGTGGAATCATATTCTTAAATTAGTAAGAGAGAAAAACTACCAACCAAGAATTCTATATCCAGCAAAATTGTCCTTCAAAAATGAGTGAGAAATTAAATCATTTTCAGACAAAAATCACTGAGAGGTTTTGTGACCAAGAGACCAGCTCTGAAAGAAATACTAAAGGGAGCACTAGAGACCAATATGAAAAGACAGGAGAGAGAGGTGTGGAGAAGAGTGTAGAAAGGAAGATTATGAGTAAAGTTAAAAAGAAGGGAAATTAGATATGACATATAAAATCCAAAAGGTAAAATAGTAAAAGAAGGTACTACCCATACAATAATAACATTGAATGTTAATGGATTAAACTCCCCAATCAAAAGAAATAGACTGGCAGAATGGATTAAAAAACAGGACCCATCTATGTGCTGTCTACAGGAAACACATTTTAGACCCAAGGGTGAATATAGGTTGAAAGTGAAAGGCTGGGAAAAGATATTTCATGCAAATAATAATCAGAAAAGAGCAGGATTAACTATATTAATAGTCAACAAATTAGACTTCAAATGTAAAACAATTAAAAGAGACAAAGAAGAACACAATGTATTAATAAAAGGAACAATTCAAAAAGAAGACATAACAATCATACACATTTATGCACTGAGCCAGAATGCTCCAAAATACATGAGGCAAACACTGAAAAGAGAAATAGACACATCTACCATAGTAGTTGGAGACTTCAATTCCCCACTCTCATGAATGGACAGAACATCTAGACAGAGGATCAATAAAGAAACAGAGAATTTGAATAATAGAATAAATGAGCTAGACTTAACAAACATTTATAGAACATTACACCCCACAACAGCAGGATACACCTTTTTCTCAAGTGCGCATGGATCATTCTTAAAGATAGACAATTTGCTGGGTCACAAAGCAAGTCTCAATAAATTTAAAAAGATTGAAATCATATGCAACACTTTCTCAGATCATAAAGGAATGAAGTTGGAAATCAATAACAGGCAGAGTGCCAGAAAATTCACAAATATGTGGAGGCTCAACAACACACTCTTAAACGACCAGTGATTCAAGGAAGAAATTACAAGAGAAATCAGTAAATATGTTGAGGCAAATGAAAATGAAAACAACATATAAAACTTATGGGATGCAGCAAAGGCAGTGCTAAGAGGGAAATTTGTTGCCCCAAATGCCTATATCAAAAAAGAAGAAAGGGCAAAAATCGAGGAATTAACTGTCCACTTGGAAGAACTAGAGAAAGAACAGCAAACTAACCCCAAGCAAGGAAAAGGAAAGAAATAATGAAGATTAGAGCAGAAATAAATGAAACTGAGAACATGAAAACAATTGAGAAAATCAACAAAACCAGAAGCTGGTTTTATGAGAAAATCAATAAGATTGATGGACCCTTAGCAAGATTGACAAAAAGAAGAAGAGAGAGGATACAAGTAAATAAGATCAGAAATGGAAGAGGAGACATAACCACTGACCCCACAGAAATAAAGGAAGTAATGACAGAATTCTATGAACAACTTTATGCTCATAAATATGACAATGTATATGAAATGGACAACTTCCTAGAAAGGCATGAACAACCAACTTTGACCCGAGAAGAAATCGATGACCTCAACAAATCAATCGCAAGTAAAGAAATTGAATCAGTCATTAAGAAGCTCCTCAAAAAGAAAAGTCCAGGACCAGATAGCTTCACAGGTGAATTCTACCAAACATTCCAGAAAGAATTAGTACCAATCCTGTTCAAACTATTCAAAAAAATTGAAGAGAAGGCAAAGCTACCTAACTCATTCTATGAAGCCAACATCACCCTCATACTAAAGCCAGACAAAGATATTACAAAAAAAGGAAACTACAGGCCAATCTCTCTAATGAATATAGATGTAAAAATCCCGAACAAAATTCTAGCAAATCGAATCCAGCAACACATTAAAAGAATTATACATCATGACCAAGTAGGATTTATCCCAGGTATGCAAGAATGGTTCAACATAAGAAAATCAATTAATGTAATACACCATATCAATAAATCAAAGCAGAAGACCACATATTTTTTTCGATTGATGAAGTGAAGGCATTTGAGAAAATTCAGCATCCTTTCCTGTTGAAAACACTTCAAAGGATAGGAATAGAAGGGAACTTCCTTAAAATGATAACGGGAATATATAAAAAAAACCCACAGCTAATATCATCCTCAATGGAGAAAAACTGAAAACTTTCCCCCTAATCAGGAACAAGACAAGGATGTCAACTATCACCAGTTTTATTTAACATTGTGTTGGAAGTTCTAGCAAGAGAAATTAGACAAGAAAAAGAAATACAAGGCATCAACATCGGAAAGGAAGAAATAAAACTCTCACTGTTTGCAGATGATGTGATTCTATATGTTAAAAATCTTGAAAAATCCACAGCAGAACTACTAGAGCAAATAAATGAGTACAGCAAAGTGGCAGGTTAAAAGATCAACACTCAAAAATCTGTAGTGTTTCTATACACTAGTAATAAACAATCTGAGGGGGAAATCAAGAACTGAATTCTATTTACAATTGCAAACAAAATAATAAAATATTTAGAAATGAATTTAACTAAAGAGACAAAAAACCTATTCAAAGAAAACTATAAGAATTGTTAAAAGAAATCACAGAAGATCTAAATGAATGGAAGGGCATACCTTGTTCATGGATTGGAAGACTAAATATAGTTAAGATGTCAATTCTGCCTAAATTGATTTACAGGTTCAATGCAATACCAATTCAATTCCTAACAACTTACTTTTCAGAAATAGAAAAACCAATCACCGAATTTACCTGGAAGGCAGGGTGCCCCAAATAGCTAAAGTTATCCTGAAAAAAAAAAATGCAGTCGGAGGTCTCATGCTACCTGACTTTAAGGCATATTATGATGATACAGTGGTCAAAATAGCATGGTACTGGCATAAAGATAGACATATTGACCAATGGAATCAAATAGAGTGTTCATATATAGACCCTCTCATCTACGGACAATTGATCTTTGATAAGGCAGTCAAGCCAACTCACCTGGGACAGAACAGTCTCTTCAAAAAATGGTGCCTAGAGAACTGGATATCCACATGCAAAAGAATGAAAGAAGACCCGTATCTCACACCCTATACAAAAATTAACTCAAAATGGATCAAAGACCTAAACATTAGATCTAAGACCATAAAACTGTTAGAAGAAAAAGTAGGGAAATATCTTATAAATCTTATACTTGGAGGCAGTTTTATAGACCTTACACCCAAAGCAAGAGCATTGAAGAAAGAAAGAAAGAAATGGGAACGCCTCAAAATTAAACACTTTAGTACATCAAAGAACTTCATCAAGAAAGTAAAAAGACAGCCTACAAAATGGGAGACAATATTTGGAAATGACATATCAGATAAAGGTCTAGTATCCAGAATTTATAAAGATACTGTTCAACACAACAACAAAAAGACAGCCAATTCAATTACAAAATGGGCAAAAGACTTGAACAGACACTTCTCAGAAGAGGAAATACAAATGGCCAAAAGGCAGATGAAGAGATGCTCAACTTCCCTGGCCATTAGAGAAATGCAAATCAAAACCACAATGAGATATCATCTCACACCTGCCAGAATGGCCATTATCAATAAAACAGAAAATGACAAGTGCTGGAGAGGATGTGGAGAAAGAGGCACACTTACCTACTGTTGGTGGAAATGTCAAATGGTACAACTGCTGTGGAAGGCAGTTTGGTGGTTCCTCAAAAAGCTGAATATAGAATTGCTATATGACACAGCAATACCATTGCTAGGTATCTACTCAGAGGACATGAGGGCAAGGACACAAACGGACATTTGCACACCAATGTTTATAGCAGCATTATCTACCATTGCAAAGAGATGGAAACAGCCAAAATATCCATCAACAGACAAGTGGGTAAACAAACTGTGGTATATACATACGATGGAATATCATGCAGCTTTAAGACAGCATAAAGTTATGAAGTATGTAACAACATGGATTGACCTTGAGGACATTATGCTGAGTAAGATTAGCCAAAAACAAAAGGACAAATACTGTATGATCTCACTGATATGAACTGACATTAGTGAATAAACTTGGGATGTTTCGTTGGTAACAGAGACCATCAGGAGATAGAAATAAGGTAAGGTAATGGGTAACTGGAGTTGAAGGGATACAGATTGTGCAACAGGACTGAATATTAAAACTCAGAAATGGACAGCACAATACTACCTAACTGTAATACAATTATGTCGAAACACTGAATGAAGCTGAATGTGAGACTTATAGAGGGAGGGGGGCATAAATGAAATCAGAAAGAAAGATAGACGATAAACACGGAGATGGTATAATCTAGGAATACCTAGAGTGTATGATGACAGTGACTAAATGCACAAATTTAAAAAATGTGCATGAGGAAGAACAAAGGAATGTCATTACTGCAGGGTGCTGAAAATAGATGGTAATTAATATTTAAAAATTTCAACTTATGTGTGAGACTAAAGCAAAAATGTTTATTTGGTACAAAATTTATATTTTGACTAGTGCATTTCCTAATATAACTTATGTAGACAGCTTAACTGAATACCATAAGTACATGGAATCTTGAGTAGGACATGGAATTTTGTTGGTTTGTCCAGAGTGATGCCCTGATAAATCCCAGAGTGATTTGATCAGTGAGTGGAAAAGTATTTGTAAAGTCCACTTCAGGGAATGGTGAGAACAGGGGAAAATTCAACTTCCTCAAGTTGAATTTTTGAAATTCTCACAAGCAGTGTGGACAACCAAAGCTATAGGCTGAACCCCCAGTCTTGGGGTTTGTTCATATGAAGCTTAACCCCACAAAGGATAGGTCAAGTCTACTTAAAATTAGGACTAAGAGTCACCCCCCAAGAGAGCCTCTTTTGTTGCTCAGGTGTGGCCTCTCTCTCAAGCCAACACAACAAGCAAACTTACCACCCTCGCCCTATCTACATGGGACATGACTCCCAGGGGTGTGGACCTTCCTGGCAACGTGGGACAGAAATCCTAGAATGAGCTGAGACTCAGCATCAAGGGATTGAGAAAAACCCTAGAATGAGCTGAGACTCAGCATCAAGGGATTGAGAAAACCTTCTCCAGCAAAAGGGGGAAGAGTGAAATCAGACAAAGTGTCAATGGCTGAAAGATTCCAAACAGAGTCGAGAGGTTACCCTGGAGGTTATTCTTATGCATTAAGTAGATATCACCTTGTTAGTCAGTATATAATGGAGAGGCTGGAGGGAACTGCCCGAATATGTAAAGCTATGTTCCAGTTTCTTGACGATGATTGAATAATGATATTGTTTTCACAATGTGACAGTGTGATTGTGAAAACCTTGTGTCTGATGCTCCTTTTATCTGCCATGTCAGCAGACGAGTAGAACATACGGAATAAAAATAAATAATAGGGGGAACAAATGTTAAAATAAATTTAGTTTGAAATGCTAGAGATCAATGAAAGGGAGGGGTAAGGGGTATGGTATGTATAAATTTTCTTTTCTGTTTTCATTTTATTTCTTTTTCTGAATAGACACAAATGTTCCCAGAAATAACCATGATGATGAATATGCAACTATGTGATGATATTGTGAATTACTGATTATATATGCAGAACTGTATGATCAAAATAGGAATGTTTGCATTTGTTTGGTGTTTTTTGGTATTTTAAAAAAATTAAATTAAAAAAAAAAAAAAACCAGCATCTCTATTTTTTTTTCTTCAGAGACACTAGAAGTGATGCCAGAGGGGCCTTAGGGAGTTCTCAGAGTGTTTGAAACCTTAACCAGGGGTTGACATCATGAGGATTCTTGACTCAGTTGCCAGGAAGGAATTTCAGGAATGATCAGTGTGTACAGCAAGAAAAGTTTAATGCATAGGGGGTTGAGTGAAGGCATTACTCAAGGGAGAAAAGCTCATCGTTGTTGGGATTCCTGCATTATAAGGACTTGGAGGGGTACTTCCCTTTTTGATTATGGTAATGAGGGGTAGATGAGTTGTACCTTCACTTGGTGCTTTTCAGGGTGCTGATTGGAATGAGTACTAGGTGAGCCTGTGCCAAAAGGAAGTTCTTGCGTGTGTTAGGGTCGTCTCTCCCTCTCTCCTTCCCTATCTAACAGCCTCAGGTGGGTCTTAAATAAATAAGGAAAAGGTATGAGTTGCAAAGTCTTTAATGATGTTTGCATTGTATACAACATGCAAAATTTCAACCTATAGTAAATTAGCCATTCATCAATGCTTGCAAAGTCATCTGCCTCAAAGATTAATCATGGTGCTTAAATCTAAATTGATAAAATTAAAGAATAGTAACAGCTCATCTAATCATCTTTGTATTCCTTCTTGATCAGTAGGATGCATATGAGAATTCTTAAGGACTATTACAGATTTTGATATAAAAATGGTGAGTCTTCATTTATAGCTATATGAAATCAAATTAAGTTACTGAGGAAATATTTAAACCCAGGGTCACATACTTTATGAAATCCAAATTCTTAATTTAGGCTGGCTCTATTTTTAGATGTTTGGCCTCTTGTTTTTTAAAAGCATTTATATTGCCCAACAAATAGTGCTTATTTTTATTGCTTTGGAAATGACTGATCAAATGAAGGCATCAATTGCTACATTTTAACCCAAAAATACAGGAATACCTGTATTACTCAAAATTAAGTGTAGGTTATTTCTTTGACTAAGAACTGAAAATACTGAAGGTGTATTTGAGAACCAAAATTTTTGATAAGTCTCAATAGCATTAGTTCTATTAACAACATAAAAATGTTTCATGCTTAATATCCATTAGTGAGCACATTAGTAAATACAAGTCTCTGAGAGGACCCACCATATTTTGCTCCTCCTTCTGTAAAATCATTTTTTGCTCCAAGGGGGAAAATGGGAATGTGAACTGTCGTCTAACTACTCCCTTGTGTGAAAAAGAGGCAAAATGAGATGCAGAAGGAACCCTGCAGTTAAACTCCACAACCGCGAATGTACTGAGAGACATCTTTGTTTCGACAACGGTTTTTCCATGCCACCCTGTGGAGAAAGGTGAAACAACAAAAAAGTTTACAATGCCTTCATTGTAATAAGCAACTTCAAATCCTTTGGGGAAATAAAATACTTTATCAACGAATAAGGCTGAGGCTATAGATAGAGGCAGGTACTATTTTTTTGTAAGTGAGGTACAGGGGACTCCTCCCCAAAGCCGTCACTGGATGCTGAACATATCTGTAGAACTGTGCACATTCCACAACAGTAACTACAAAGTGCATACCACATTTCCCCATCTGAAAATAATTCCCAGATGTGAGAAGGTACCGTGTGAAAAAGCTTAAAAGCTCTAGAAATCCTCTAAAATAAATTGGTGAGGAAGAGAGTAAGATTCAGAATCTGTTAAGGTAGGTTGTCTTCTTAAGGATCAACATAATCATGGCTTACCATAAACCTAAGATTGTACTTTTCAGTTCTCAGTATCAAACTTTGGGCTTTGAAAATCTCTCTATCTGCATATATCAACACTGGGGTAAAACAAGACTTGAAAACATACCATGCGGTAATGCCTTGTCTACTGGCAATCATCTTTGCACACTTCACCGCTGGTGTGAGGTCATCTTTCAGCAAAACTGAGAAAGAGGCAGTGAGGGATAAAAACAACTGTCTTAGAAATTTCATTATAAGTTTTGTTTGAGTCAGCCTTACTTTATTAGGCTGAGGTAGGAATACTAAGAAATTATTTTCCAAGAGTCCAAATACGTACAAATATGGGTGGGGGAATGTTCCCTTTATTCCATATCATTGGACATGAAATAAAGTATTCTGTTTGTTAATGAAGTTATTGGAAGTTCTGGAATTACTAACTAATATGATGGAAGGTTCTGTTTGTACTAGGCTCTGTGAAAAAAAAAACAAGTTGACTGGTAAGTTTTCACTCAGCAGTTGCACTTCTCAGAATTAATACTAAAAAATAATAAGAAGAAATACGCCCAAAGTTGTATGTACAAGGCTTTTCCTAGCAATTTATAAAACGGAAAAATGGGAAAAACTTTAAGTGCTTATCATTTGGTGCGGACCACACGTGGAATATTCATATAATGGAATTCTAATTATCCTTCAAAAATGATAATACACATAGATCTGCATTTGTTGACATGATAATAATTTTGAGACATCAAAAAAATTACAAGGCAATACATACGCTAAATTTCATTTTTCTTATAGTATACAGTGTTTACATGTTTATTTGTGGGTATATCATATGTGCATGATTCAGCTTTATATTCACATAGATGACTGATATATATTTTGTAAGAATATGTACCCAAAAAAGTATCAGTGGATATAAATCTTTGGGTAGTGAGATTATCAATGAATTTTTTCTTTTCTGTATTTCCTAATTTGTATTCAATGGCCACAGAATATTATATAATATAAAGTGTTTTTAAAATAAACTTAGCTGGATTTAGACATGAAGAGCATTCTGAGGCTAACCTGCTCTATCAGTAATTTATCGTTTAAAAATGTAACAGTGTCAAGTTTCCTATACTTATTCACTATTGTATGCCCCAAAGATTCCAAGTTATTTCTATTTTTATATGAATTCAACAAAATATTTCTTCCACCCTAAATAAACAAATCCATAAATTAACCTGCTAGGTATAGTAATGATTATATAGGAACAGTATTGTTTGGAGACACAAACTGAAGAATTTAGAAATGAAATGTCATAATATTTTTAATTCACTTTAAATTCCTGAAACAAAATATAAATATATATGCATATCTAGACATACACAAGTGTACATACTATACATATATGAAGCAAATTTAGCAAAATGTTAAATATTAAAAATACGTGGTGGTTGTTATTCAAGATGTAACGGAGAGGCTGGAGGGAACTGCCTGAAAATGTAGAGCTGTGTTCCAGTAGCCATGTTTCTTGAAGATAATTGTATAATGATATAGCTTTCACAATGTGACTGTGTGATTGTGAAAACATTGTGTCTGATGCTCCTTTTATCTACCTTGTCAACAGATGAGTAGAACATATGAAACAAAAATAAATAATAGGGGGAACAAGTGTTAAAATAAATTTAGTTTGAAATGCTAGTGATCAATGAAAGGGAGGGGTAAGGGGTATGGTATGTATAAATTTTTTCTCTGTTTTCATTTTATTTCTTTTTCTGAATGGATGCAAATGTTCCAAGAAACAATTATGATGATAAATATGCAACTGTGATGATATTGTGAATTACTGATTATATATGTAGAACGGAATGATCAAAATAGGAATTTTTGCATTTGTTTGGTGTTTTTCGGTATTTAAAAAAATGCGTGGTGGGCACATGATAGTTCATTATACTAAAGTCTCAAACTGTCTATATATTTAGAACATTTCATAATAAAAAGCAAAAACAGACTAAAGAGGCCCACACAGACAAATTATCCCTAAACCACCACACCCTTCCCCTTGCCCAATGTAAATGGGAATATGGCATTGTTCTGGACAAAAGATTAAGAAAAACATTCCCGATAAAATAAAAGGCCATTCCACAAACTTTCATATATTTAAAAATAGCAAAGTTCTATGGTCCCAGACTTTTAATTTCTTACTTAGGAAATTATGACGCAGATGGCACTGAGTGTCTAGAACTTGAGATGGCGCTTTCCTAGGCGCCTGATGAACCCTTCTAGGCATTTACATTTGTGTTGAGTCCCTGTCTCTGTAAGATTAACCACATGGGCCCTGTGCCATCACTCATACATTAGCTTGCCTTACCACTGCAGGATATACCACAGTTGTTAATTGCTCTTGGGGTTTTGCCGTCATTACACCAGTATTGGCTATTGATCTGAAAAATCCCGTAATCGGTGCTCCGGTTCCGATTGTAGTTTGTAGTTCCTGTGTTATAACCACTCTCCCATCGTACCAAACACATCCCTGGAAAGAAATTATTTTCACTAATAAGGACACAATACCAAATCACTAATATTGCATACCAAAATCTGTCCTATATAGCTAATTCTGTTTTACCTACGATTTACTCCTTAATTTTAAAGATGAATTCAGTTTACAGAACATTTTAACACATAACAGTTATTGATCCCCTAAGAGAATTCTTGTGTGATGCAAATCACCTTATGATGTTGCAGGCAGCCCCTGTTTGTTAAAGCCACTTTCTGTTGCAGCAAGCAGACCCTGTTTCCTCAGGCCATTCCCTGTGTGAAATATCTCCCAGGCCGAGAAGGGTCAGTGGGCAGGATAAGAGAAGTCCCTGTGAAGTTCCCTCCCCGCCAACGGCTCATCCCCTTCTGTAAACCCAGCTTTGCGCCCTTCCCGATCCAAACCAGCCAGTCGTTTACCTTGTCTTCAATATGCCATCCCGTCTATAAAAACTGACCTTAGCATTTTGTTGGGGGCTCAGACTTTCAGAGGCTACTGGGTGAGCCCCATGGTCATAGACAATAAAACCTACTTCCTGAAACTTCCGAGCGTTGGCCCGGGTTTGTTCTGTTTCCGTGTAACATTGTGAGAGGCTTTAAACCTTGTCCCTGTTCCATGCAACCATAACACTAATGAAGCAATATATTTAAAAAAAATGTTTAACTGGATGCTTCTTCCATTGCCTTTAAGCTTTCCCTATCCCTTAGGCAACATTTGGCCTAGAATTAAAAAATCAGCAGGTATGTTGAGTGGATATTGTATATTCACAGTTGATACTAGGCTATTGGGGAAAACTTTTGATTATAAGACATGAGGATTTTCTGAGAGAAATGAAATTTCTTAGAATCACTAAAGGTAGATTTGAATATTCAGAATCTAGAAGACAGGAGTTAGAGAAGAGGAAAGAATATTTCATCCATCCACTCATTCATCCAAAAATAGGGATTCAGAGGAGATGTTTGAATTCAACTGAGCAGTACAGTGATTATTTTTGATAAATATGAACTAAAATATAAAGTGTCTGTTACTCAGGGCACACCTTGTATTGTGTGGAAGAAAATGCAAAATAGTTAATCCAGCAGGGTGACTAAGAATAATAAACATTATTTCAGGTTCAGGTTCAGGTTCAGGGATCTTGATATAACACAGTTACTGAGGGGAAATAGGTTCCTACTGCCCATTTTATTGGAGAGGTCAACATAATTTTCAAATCTTTTCTGTTCACAATCCCATGTCAATTCAGGAGAATTAGAAAAAAAAAGAACTTGTCAATCTAGGTTCTCAGAACTGGAGTTCTAAATGGAAAATGGTTGAAGTCAAGTATAAAGGACTTGACAGTGATATTCCAGGTCTTCAAATGTATCTCTTAGCATCCTATATGTGCAGTTGAGCACCTGACAATTCAGTGGAATCAGAAGAATTAAACAGGTCAGTTTGGACTTGGAATGGAAGGAATTTTGCCTTTCCATGCCCTATTTGTACATCTAGGATCTCTGACTGTACATAAACAAGTCAGTGTTTTAACCATTTATATAAAGGAAACTTGAAAGAAATAGAAAATTCCTTTGTTATTGTCCTCCTCTCCTAGTGCCTGTCATCTTCTTGATAACTATCTCGAAGGATGAAGGAGAACAGACTTACAGTTTGACAGGCTGATTCCCTTGTAGCCATCCATTCCAAGTTTTTTCAGAGCTCTGGCCAATTCACATCTTTCAAATTTCTTGCCCTGGACAGTGGCAGAAAGAAGGAGAAGCCCCAGAGCAAGGAGAAACCTCATGTTGACTGCGAAGCCAACCTCTAGGCTGAATAGGGCAAGCCAGCTCCAGTATTTAACATCTGTTAACTTCCTTCTTCTCCTAATCATTAATGGGCTGCACCCTTTGATTTACATGGAAAGAAGGAACTGTTTATTGTTCCATTGACATTAAAAGTTTTTTATTTTTTTGAAGCTAGATACCCTTGATACAGATCAAAGCTTGAGTCGCTGCCCATTGCACACAATGACCAATCCTGTGACACTGGGTTTCAAAGACAGAAAGAGCTTTATAGCAAAGTGGGACGCAAGAACAGGAGGCTGTGGGCCTCAAATTTGCTTCCCAGAGTGCAGGAACTTTTATATGTTTCAAAATGAGTCAGGCAGACTTAGGTTAATGAGTACAATGGCTGAGATGACAAGATTAGAGTAGATTTAATCATTGAGAATGTGCAGATTGAGTGCATGCTTAGTCACAGGACATTTGTCAGAAAATGGTGACCTTAACATGATGTTTGGTTTGATTTTTAATATTAAAATGAGGTATAGGTTCCCTATAGTATAAGGGTTAAGCTGCTGCATATGTCCGGTAAGCCAATTCTGGTTAGCACTAGCTTTATCTAGTAAGATAACTACTGCCTACAAGAGCACTACACTTCAAAGTCTCCTTATCTTGTAGGAGAAGGACAAGAATGACAAGATAAGGAGGTACAAGCCTCCAGTCAAGAGTTATCATGAGGCTTTGTACTTCAAAGTAAAGACGACTTAGTTATACAGCAAAGCATCATGATCAAAACATCAAGGCATCTGGACTACTGTTCAGTGAATTTCAGTAGTTACAGATATTTATTTCTGGCTACACCAAATGTTAACATATATCTGGGTTACAGTTCAGTGAGTTACGGTAGTTTCTGGTATTTACTTTAGGCTACTCCACAATATATTAGAAAATAAGAATGCATCTAGATAATTATTCGGTAACTATATTCTTCTGATAACTCTTAACTCTCATTTACACCCTGATGTCCTAAAAATTACCTACAAGGAAATGATGAAATGGCATTGCTTAAAGATGTGGCTCAGGCATGCAGGAATTGATGGTAGCTTTGTTTTAAAATAACCTATGCTAGATTGACCCTGCCTTTGAAGTTATTATTATTGTTGTAATCCACGTTCATTGTAAAAAGGTTAGAAAATGCAGAGGGAAAAAAAGAGTAATTCAGAAACTACCACTGATAACATTTTTGTGAAATCCATCTGGATTTTTTTCTGAGTATTACACATACTCACACATACTTTTTACAAAGTCATGATCTTATTATCTACATAGCAGGTACCTGTCCACACCCCAGTTTGATGTTCCTGCATGTTTCTGTGTTAATGCAGCTGACCCTTGACTTGGTCACATGCTCTGAGGTCAGGTTTGGAGACCTCTGTTTATCTGACCCTGGAGCTGCAGCTCCTCAGTTGTAGTAAGGGCTACTATGACTGCCTCCAGCCCCAGGGCACATGCCCTGCAGCCCCACCTGATGTCCCTGGAGCCACCTCCCATGGGACCCCCGGACTGGCATGTGGCTCTGAAGCCATAGGTCTCTGGTCATCTGGGACTGCTGTGAGAAGTGAACAACAGGGTGAACCATTTACAAAGTAAGCAGTGCACAGTGAGGCACATCTGTCTAAATAAGGCCGTGCCTCCCACTCTTCAGGCCCAAAACAGGGAAGGAAACCATTTCCTGCAACATGGCCTCCAGGGATCTGTTTAGCCTGGTGGACTGTAGGGGCTTTTCCTATGTCATATCTAGTCTAGATGCAATGAGTGCCACCTGGCTCTGGAGTGGGCCAGGCCCATCCTTTAGACATTCTGTAGCTTTTACCAGACGAGGTGAGTGAGATGGGCAGTTCGGCCGGAGTGGAGAGGCTAGAGGGGGAGTGACAGGGACACTGCGTAAAAGCCAGCAGGAACCATTGCAGAGGCTTTGACTGGTGTGTGGAGGGAGGGCCTGGGAGTGTTTGTATAAATGATCCTTGGTACCTCTGGGACCCCCAACATGTTTGTCAGGGGTGGCAAATGCTTGGTTTAAAGCCAGTCATGCCTGGTTAGTAGGATAGAGAAACATCGCTGACAGCATTTTGAGATGGAGTTGATGTGCGTTGGTGCAAGACCCACCACCTGAGTGTGTGTACCTGCTGAGTCACGGGCAGCTCACACTGCTAGCAGCAGACATAACACAGGCTCTGCAGAGGCCTCAGCCTGCCCTGAAATGTCTGAAGATAGCCTCACCCTTGCTCACAGTTAAGTGATTTATTGTATAGAAAAAAAGAGAGCTCAAACCAAGTTGTATAAGAGACAAAGAAGAAGAATGTATATATTGATAAAAGGTTTAAGCCAGGAGGAAGATAAGCAATTATACACATATGCATACCTAACAACCTATCACCAACATTTATGAAGTGGAAACTGACATAATTGAAGGAAGAAATAAATAATTCTACAAAAAAAAAAAAAAGATGTGACTCAGGAAGAATTGGGAAGTTGTATTGTTTTCCAAAAAAGAAGTTGCTTCTATTTTATTTGAGCAACTTTAACCAAGAAAAAAAAAACCTGATAAACAAACATTTTATATACTGAAAAGGAGAGCTGATCTTTGATTAATATTCATTTTCCTGAAGTTGTCTTCTCTGCATTCACTACTTTGTACAGATCTTTTTAACTTAAAGTTAGTTTATATACACTTTCCTGTGAATGGGCATGCTACATGTGCCTTTCATTGTAACAGGCTATCAAAATAACTGCTATTGAAAACAGAAAGAAGAGAGCTTTGTTAGTGGTAAAACAACACACAAATTTGGCAACACATAGAAGCAGTTGATCCAAAGCAGTCAGGGGACATTTGGAATTTATGTTCCAAAAGAAGAAGTGAAATGATGGTTGTCAGGTGAGCGCTGTTCTAGTGGTTCATTGAAAATTCAAGGCAGAGGGAAACTTGCCTGAAACTGATTGGGCAGAGCTAAGCCCCTGTTTTCTTGTCCTATTTCCTGTAAGTCTCTTTCTCCAATGTATGAATTCTGAAATCTGATCGCATCAGCATAGGGTGTCCACCTTGAGTGCCTCCTTTGCTGTGAACTATGTTATAACCAGGGCCTGAAGTTCAATAGGCCCTGGTTATAACATTTCCCCCTTTTCATGAAGATCTTTCATACAAAACATCGCCGATGAAGATTAACTTTGTGCTGTCCTACAGAGGTAGAAAGATATCCCAGGCATCCACATAGCTGGGAGGTTGAATGTCATGTCCCAGGGAAGAGGGAATATTTGACAAAACTATGGCCAATTGGAGCATCAATGGAAAATTGGGTTCTATCTAAGATGAGCAACAAGATATCTGAATGACATGAGAGGAATATTATTTGAGGCACCAGTATTGTAGGGTAAGTGAAGGTAGTTTGCAGAGGTTTTATCCTCTAAGACATCATAAGTGTGCTGATTTGAAATGATGTATGTACCCTAGAAAAGCCATGTTTTAATCAAAATCCCATTTCATAAAGGTAGAATAATCCCTATTTAATACTGTATGTTTGAAACTGTAATCAGATCATCTCCCTGGAGGTGTGATTTAATTAAGAGTGGTTATTAAGCTGGGTTAGGTGATGACATGTCTCCACCCATTTGGGTTGGTCTTGATAAGTTTCTGGAGTCCTATAAAAGAGGAAACATTTGGAGAATGAAGGAGATTCAAAGAGAGCAGAGAATGCTGCAGTACCATGAAGCAGAGAGTCCATCAGCCAGCACTTTGGAGATGAAGATGGAAGATGTCTCCTGGGGAGCTTCATGAAACAGAAAGCCATGAGGGAAAGCTAGCAGATGATCTTGTGCTCACCATGTGCCCTTTCAGCTGAGGGAGAAACCACAATTGTGTTCACCATGTGCCTTCTTGGATAAGAGAGAGACCCTGAACTTCATTTGCCTTCTTAAACCAAGGTATCTTTCCCTGGATATCTTTGATTGGACATTTCTATAGACTTGTTTTATTTGGGACAGTTTCTTGGCCTTAGAACTGTAAACTAGCAACTCATTAAATTCCTCCTTTTAAAAGCCATTCCATTTCTGGTAAATTGCATTCTGGCAGCTAGCGAACTAGAACAATAAGTGATCAAAAACCTGATACACAAATATAATTTTGAAAGTGAGAGATAGTTGGGGTTTTTTTTAGCATTATTCTGAAAATAAAACAAGAAATTAAGGATACCTTGATAATTATTATGAGGAAAATATTGGCAGTGTTTGGAATATGGCGCTAATCCAGTCTTCCCAAGATCCAATATTCAATCAGCTAAATGCATCCCAAGCACTGGGAGTCCCTAGTTCTTGTAGTATCTGAATCTTTTTGTTGTTGTTGTTCTTAATGTTTTGTTCAACTTTGTTAGTTTGCTTTGCATAAGAGCAGTATTACTTCCCAGGGGCATATGAGCTCTGAGGCTATGGAGTGCCCCATGGTTTTATATGACAACTTTTGCTACGCTATCTACCTTGAGTTGTAAGTTCTCTCATGACTTTATGATTACCATTAAAAGTGCCCTCAATAGTTTTTGACATATTTCAGGTGGTTTTCTTCTTAGAAATTTCCACTCTACACCAGACCTTTCAAAAGTGGGTTGTGTTTTCTGAGCTATATGTGTATCACCTGTTATTCCCTGGAAGTTTGAGTAGCTCTGTGACACCTAGGTCCCAGAAATGGAGTGCTACAGATCTGCAAGTTAGTGTAGCTATATATAATGAGTTAAAGTAACCAAAAAAAGAAATAGACTTCCATTAGAGTTAACACAAAAATATCTGGCTAAGTCTAAGGTAAATTAGAATGCAGGGTAAAAGATGAGAGGGTATATACTCTAGACCTTCAGTTACTGTATGAGATCAAATGCAGAGTGTTTATTATGTCTAGACTCTCAATTTTCTGTAACACACAATCTAAATCAACTTTTCTGCATAGCTCACTTAAACAACTAAAACTCCTGGAGTCCAGAATGGGAACAGGCATGAGTCTGGCACTGAAACTAGGTTTCATGCCCTAGGTTTGCCTTCCTGGAACATATAATTCCTGGAGCGTTCCTAGGTCAGATAAATCCTGAAACTCAGAGGGACCAGTTTCTCCAGGATTATCAATTAATCACCTCCCCCTGTCCTTTAGTGTGGACACCCCTTCTCAACATGAAAAAGTCAGAACAAGACTTGCTCAAAGATCCCTGTAGACTGGGAGAAGGATTAAAGGAGAAAAAGGTATAACAGAGAAAATGGAATTTAACAAATGATTATGGTTGTTGAATCAGTATATTAATATTCCTTCTAGCCTCCAATGTTTTGGAGCAGCTAAAAGGAAAAGTCTGAGATGGTGGAATGGTAGCCCATGACAAATTCTGGCAACTGTTCTGTAACTACTTTTTGAAGTGTGCTTTGAAAATTATTACCTTTTTTCTTTGCTTTTATATATATTACACATTAAAAAAAGTTTTATTGATCCCAGTTTTGGCACCCCCCCAAAAATTGTTTTTTTAAAGATGGGTTGTGGAGAGATCAGGCCAAGATGGCAGCATAGTGAGGAGTGGGATTCAGTTTGTCCTCCAGAGCACTAGTAAATAGCCAGGAACAGTACAGAATAACTTTTGGGGCCATGTCAGTGACCGGACACACAGTGTACCCCAGTCTGGACCAGATGAATCTGCTGCAATCCCCCCAGAACTGTGAGTTCCCCAAGTCAAGGCAGCCAGCGCCCCTCACCCATAGGCTACTTTCCAGAGGGGAAAGGAAAGGGACTTTACTAGCAGCAGGGGCTGAGGTTAACCAAACTTCAATTGTGGAATTAATTAACAAATTCTGACTACTAAAATAGGCCCCCAGCTCAGCTGAACCTCTAGTCAAAGCAGAGGTTGCTGGGTTTTGCCCTGGCGCAGAAAGGCATGGCTGGTGGAAAGAGAAACAGAGTTTTTTGGATTGGATAGCACATAATACTTGAAAGGGTCTGGGCCCTGAGGGAAAGGAGGGGGTACATAGAATCTGAAGATACACAAAGCAATATACCAACTTAAACTCTTGATTGGCAAACCTGAGGCATGGGGTTCCTGCTCTGAAAAGGATTTTTCTTTCTTTTTTGTGGCTGTGCTCCTACTACTTGACTACCCTTTGGATATAGTTGTAGGGCTTCTCAGGCTCTAACTGCCCCAGGCATAGGCAGAATTAAGGTTGTTTGAGTGTGCCTTCCGTGGAAGAGGGGTGGGGCCCAGCTCAGATGGATTCACATCCTCAAGGAGTTCAGACCCCAGGGTTGGGAAAAGTGGAGCAATTAAAGCCAGCCTACAACCTCTCCTCTGTTTCAACCATGCCTCCAGCAGGGAGTGTCTGCTGAAGTTAACGGTACTACATCATCGTATGCTGGTGGGACCCATGAGCAGACAAGCACCACATACTGGGCAGGATAAAAAAAGCACAGAGTCTAGAGGCTTCACCGGAAAGCTTTTCAATCTGCTGGGTCTCCCCCTCAGGGAGACTCTTTCCTCCTGAGAGTAAGCCAGTTTGGTCTGGGAAAATCTGGCTGGGGTCTATAATACCTAAGTACACCCTCCAAAAGGGGGTGTGGGGGGAAGGCACCATACAGGCAGGGCAAGAAACAAGAAAACAAGAACTGAAAAATTCAATCTGTTGAATGAAATCTAAGCTAGAGGTCCAGAATAAGCTGAACTGAATGTCAAAGAACAGATAGACAGCAAAGTCATCCAGCAAGAACATCCTAGGTAAGAAAAGTGAAAGCAATCCCAAGAATAAACTAATTAAGGTAATTAAATGCCTAGACACCAGCCAAAAATAACAAATCATACTAGGAAAATTGAAGATACAGCCCCATCAAAGGAACAAACCAAAAATTCAAATGACATACAGGAATTGAAACAATTCAGTGTTCAAACAGACATGGAAAACTTCATCAAAAATGACATCAATGAATTGAGGAGGATATAAAGAAGGCAAGGAATGAACAAAAAGAAGAAATTGAAAGTCTGAAAAAAAAAAGCAAATCACAGAACTTATGAGAATGAAAGGCACAGTGAAGAGATGAAAAAAACAATGGAAACCTACAATGTCAGATTTCAAGAGGCAGAAGATAGGATTAGTGAACTGGAGGATGGGACATCTGAAATCTGACAACAGAAAGAAAATGTAGGGAAAATAATGGAAAAATATGAGAAAGCACACAGGGAATTGAATGACAACATGAAGTGCATGAATATACACGTTGTGGGTGTCACAGAAGGAGAAGAGAAGGGAAAAGTAGGAGAAAAACTACTGAGGAAATTATCACTGAAAATTTCCCAATGCTTATGAAAGACTTAAAATTACAGATCCAAGAAGTGCAGTGTACCCCAAGCAGAATGGATCCAAATAGATGTACTCCAAGACACTTACTAATCAGAATGTCAGATGTCAAAGAGAAAGAGAGAATCTTGAAAGCAGCAAGAGAAAAGAAACCCACCACATACAAGGGAAGCCCAATTAGACTATGTGTAGATTTCTCAGCAGAAACCATGGAGGTGAGAAGACAGGGGGATGATATATTTAAATTACCAAAAGAGAAAAACTGCCAACCAAGAATTCTATATCCAGGAAAATTGTCCTTCAAAAATGAGGGAGAAGCTCCCTCCTTCCCGGGCCAGCTGAGAGTCTCAGAGAGGCAAGTTTCCCAAGCCGCGGCGGCCGGCGCCCCTCTTTTGCGGGCGGCTTCCTGGACCGGCTAAGAGTCTTGGATCAGAGGGCTACCCAAGCAGCCGTGGCCCTCCCCCGCGGGCGGCTTCCTGGTCCGGTGGGGAATTCCCCAAGCCGCGGCGGCCGGTGACCAATGCCCCTCCCCCGCGGGCAACTTCCTGGTCCGGTGGCAAATTTCCCGGGCCCGCTGCGGCTGGCGACTGACACCCCTCCAGGGAGAGGAGGGAATTTCCGACAGTGGCAGGGACTGGGTCCAACCAAACACCAATAGGGGAATTAATAAAGGAGCCACAGGGTCCCCTCAAGCCACGGCGGCTGACACCCCCACCACGCGTGGCCCCCCGAACCAACTGAGAGAATTGGATCGGAAATCCCCTGGTCACAGAGATCGGTGACCGGGGGGATCCCTTTCAAACACGTGAGACAAACGTGTGCCACGAGTGCCACCTACTGGGCAGGATAAGAAAAACAGAACCCAGAGATTTCACAGAAAAATATTACAACCTGGTTGGGTCCGACACCCAGGGAAATCTGACTAAATGCCCAGACGCCAGCAGCAGAAGATAACGGTCCACGCTCAGAAGATTGAGAATATGGCCCAGTCAAAGGAACAAACCAATAGTTCAAATGAGATACAAGAGCTGAGACAACTAATGCTGAATATACGAACAGAAATGGAAAATCTCTTCAAAAAGGAAATCGATAAATTGAAGGAGGGCATGAAGAAGACATGGGCTGAACAAAAAGAAGAAATAGAAAAACTGAAAAAACATATCACAGAACTTATGGAAGTGAAGGATAAAGTAGAAAAGATGGAAAAAACAATGGATACCTACAATGATAGATTTAAAGAGACAGAAGATAGAATTAGTGATTTGGAGGATGGAACATCTGAATTCCAAAAAGAAACAGAAACTATCGGGAAAAGAATGGAAAAATTTGAACAGGGTATCAGGGAACTCAAGGACAATATGAACCGCACAAATATACGTGTTGTGGGTGTCCCAGAAGGAGAAGAGAAGGGAAAAGGAGGAGAAAAACTAATAGAAGAAATTTTCACTGAAAATTTCCCAACTCTTATGAAAGACCTAAAATTACAGATCCAAGAAGTGCAGCATACCCCAAAGAGATTAGACCCAAATAGGCGTTCTCCAAGACACTTACTGGTTAGAATGTCAGAGGTCAAAGAGAAAGAGAGGATCTTGAAAGCAGCAAGAGAAAAACAATCCATCACATACAAGGGAAACCCAATAAGACTATGTGTAGATTTCTCAGCAGAAACCATGGAAGCTAGAAGACAGTGGGATGATATATTTAAATTACTAAAAGAGAAAAACTGCCAACCAAGACTCCTATATCCAGCAAAATTGTCCTTCAAAAATGAGGGAGAAATTAAAACATTCCCAGACAAAAAGTCACTGAGAGAATTTGTGACAAAGAGACCAGCTCTGCAAGAAATACTAAAGGGAGCACTAGAGTCAGATACAAAAAGACAGAAGAGAGAGGTATGGAGAAGAGTGTAGAAAGAAGGAAAATCAGATATGATATATATAATACAAAAGGCAAAATGTTAGAGGAAAATATTATCCAAACAATAATAACACTAAATGTTAATGGACTAAATTCCCCAATCAAAAGACATAGATTGGCAGAATGGATTAAAAAACAAGATCTTTCTATATGCTGTCTACAGGAAACACATCTTAGACCCAAAGATAAACATAGGTTGAAAGTGAAAGGTTTGGAAAAGATATTTCATGCAAATAACAACCAGAAAATAGCAGGAGTGGCTATACTAATATCCAACAAGTTAGACTTCAAATGTAAAACAGTTAAAAGAGACAAAGAAGGACACTATCTACTAATAAAAGGAACAATTAAACAAGAAGACATAACAATCATAAATATTTACGCACCAAACCAGAATGCCCAAAAATGCGTGAGGAATACACTGCAAACACTGAAAAGGGAAATAGACACATATACCATAATAGTTGGAGACTTCAATTCACCACTCTCATCAATGGACAGAACATCTAGACAGAGGATCAATAAAGAAATAGAGAATCTGAATATTACTATAAATGAGCTAGACTTAACAGACATTTATAGGACATTACATCCCACAACAGCAGGATACACCTTTTTCTCAAGTGCTCATGGATCATTCTCAAAGATAGACCATATGCTGGGTCACAAAGCAAGTCTTAACAAATTTAAAAAGATTGAAATCATACACAACACTTTCTCGGATCATAAAGGAATGAAGTTGGAAATCAATAATAGGCGGAGTGCCAGAAAATTCACAAATACGTGGAGGCTCAACAACACACTCTTAAACAACGAGTGGGTCAAAGAAGAAATTGCTAGAGAAATTAGCAAATACCTCGAGGCGAATGAAAGTGAAAACACAACATATCAAAACTTATGGGACGCAGCAAAGGCAGTGCTAAGAGGGAAATTTATTGCCCTAAATGCCTATATCAGAAAAGAAGAAAAAGCAAAAATGCAGGAATTAACTGTTCACTTGGAAGAACTGGAGAAAGAACAGCAAATTAATCCCAAAGCAAGCAAAAGGAAAGAAATAACAAAGATCAGAGCAGAAATAAATGAAATTGAAAACATGAAAACAATAGAGAAAATCAATAAGGCCAGAAGTTGGTTCTATGAGAAAATCAATAAGATTGATGGGCCCTTATCAAGATTGACAAAAAGAAGAAGAGAGAGGATGCAAATAAATAAGATCAGAAATGGAAGAGGAGACATAGCTACTGACCTCACAGAAATAAAGGAGGTAATAACAGGATACTATGAACAACTTTACGCTAATAAATACAACAATTTAGATGAAATGGACGGGTTCCTGGAAAGACATGAACAACCAACTTTGACTCAAGAAGACATAGATGACCTCAACAAACCAATCACAAGTAAAGAAATTGAATTAGTCATTCAAAAGCTTCCTAAAAAGAAAAGTCCAGGACCAGATGGCTTCACATGTGAATTCTACCAAACGTTCCAGAAAGAATTAGTACCAATTCTCCTCAAACTCTTCAAAAAAATTGAAGTGGAGGGAAAACTACCTAATTCATTCTATGAAGCCAACATCACCCTCATACCAAAACCAGGCAAAGATATTACAAAAAAAGAAAACTACAGACCATCTCTCTAATGAATATAGATGCAAAAATCCTCAATAAAATTCTAGCAAATCATATCCAACAACACATTAAAAGAATTATACATCATGACCAAGTAGGATTCATCCCAGGTATGCAAGGATGGTTCAACATAAGAAAATCAATTAATGTAATACACCATATCAACAAATCAAAGCAGAAAAATCACATGATCATCTCAATTGATGCAGAGAAGGCATTTGACAAGATTCAACATCCTTTCCTGTTGAAAACACTTCAAAAGATAGGAATACAAGGGAACTTCCTTAAAATGATAGAGGGAATATATGAAAAACCCACAGCTAATATCATCCTCAATGGGGAAAAATTGAAAACTTTCCCCCTAAGATCAGGAACAAGACAAGGATGTCCACTATCACCACTATTATTCAACATTGTGTTGGAGGTTCTAGCCAGAGCAATTAGACAAGAAAAAGAAATGCAAGGCATCAAAATTGGAAAGGAAGAAGTAAAACTATCACTGTTTGCAGACGATATGATACTATACGTTGAAAACCCAGAAAAATCCACAACGAAACTACTAGAGCTAATAAAGGAGTACAGCAAAGTAGCAGGTTACAAGATCAACATTCAAAAATCTGTAGCATTTCTATACACTAGTAATGAACCAGCTGAGGGGGAAATCAAGAAACGAATCCCATTTACAATTGCAAGTAAAAGAATAAAATACCTAGGAATAAAGTTAACTAAAGAGACAAAAAACCTATATAAAGAAAACTACAAAAAACTGTTAAAAGAAATCACAGAAGACCTAAATAGATGGAAGGGCATACCGTGTTCATGGATTGGAAGACTAAATATAGTTAAGATGTCAATTCTACCTAAATTGATTTACAGATTCAATGCAATACCAATCAAAATCCCAACAACTTATTTTTCAGAAATAGAAAAACCAATAAGCAAATTTATCTGGAAGGGCAGGGTGCCCTGAATTGCTAAAAACATCTTGAGGAAAAAAAACGAAGCTGGAGGTCTTGCACTGCCTGACTTTAAGGCATATTATGAAGCCACAGTGGTCAAAACAGCATGGTATTGGCATAAAGATAGATATATCGACCAACGGAATCGAATAGAGTGCTCAGATATAGACCCTCTCATCTGTGGACATTTGATCTTTGATAAGGCAGTCAAGCCAACTCACCTGGGACAGAACAGTCTCTTCAATAAATGGTGCCTAGAGAACTGGATATCCATATGCAAAAGAATGAAAGAAGACCCATCTCTCACACCCTATACAAAAGTTAACTCAAAATGGATCAAAGATCTAAACATTAGGTCTAAGACCATAAAACAGTTAGAGGAAAATGTTGGGAGATATCTTATGAATCTTACAATTGGAGGCAGTTTTATGGACCTTAAACCTAAAGCAAGAACACTGAAGAAGGAAATAAATAAATGGGAACTCCTCAAAATTAAACACTTTTGTGCATCAAAAAACTTCATCAAGAAAGTAGAAAGACAGCCTACACAATGGGAAACAATATTTGGAAATGATATATCAGATAAAGGTCTAGTATCCAGAATTTATAAAGAGATTGTTCAACTCAACAACAAAAAGACAGCCAACCCAATTACAAAATGGGAAAAAGACTTGAACAGACACCTCTCAGAACAGGAAATACAAATGGCCAAAAGGCACATGAAGAGATGCTCAATGTCCCTGGCCATTAGAGAAATGCAAATCAAAACCACAATGAGATATCATCTCACACCCACCAGAATGGCCATTATCAACAAAACAGAAAATGTCAAGTGCTAGAGAGGATGCAGAGAAAGAGGCACACTTATCCACTGTTGGTGGGAATGTCTAATGGTGCAACCACTGTGGAAGGCAGTTTGGCGGTTCCTCAAAAAGCTGAATATAGAATTGCCATACAACCCAGCAATACCATTACTGGGAATCTACTCAAAGGAATTAAGGGCAAAAACTCAAACGGACATTTGCACACCAATGTTTATAGCAGCATTATTTACAATTGCAAAGAGATGGAAACAGCCAAAATGTCCATCAACAGAAGAGTGGCTAAACAAACTGTGGTATATACATACGATGGAATATTATGCAGCTTTAAGACAGGATAAACTTATGAAGCATGTAATAACATGGATGGACCTAGAGAACATTATGCTGAGTGAGTCTAGCCAAAAACTAAAGGACAAATACTGTATGGTCCCACTGATGTGAACAGACATTCGAGAATAAATTTGGAATATGTCATTGGTAACAGAGTCCAGCAGGAGGTAGAAACAGGGTAAGATAATGGCCAATTGGAATTGAAGGGATACAGACTGTGCAACAGGACTAGATACAAAAACTCAAAAATGGACAGCACAATAATACCTAATTGTAAAGTAATCTTGTTAAAACACTGAATGAAGCTGCATCTGAGCTATTGGTTTTTGTTTTGTTTTGTTTTGTTTTGTTTTGACTTTACTATTATTACTTTTATTTTTGTCGCTATATTAACATTCTATATCTTTTTCGGTTATGTTGCTAGTTCTTCTAAACTGATGCAAATGTACTAAGAATTGATGATCATGCATCTATGTGATGATGTTAAGAATTACTGATTGCATATGTAGAATGGTATGATTTCTAAATGTTGGGTTAATTTCTTTTTTTCCGTTAATTAAAAAAAAAAAAAGAGAGAAGGGGTAATTGGAGCTGAAGGGATACAGACTGTACAACGGGACTGGATATAAAAACTCAGAAATGGACAGCACAATACTACCCAATTGTAATGCAATTATGTTAAAACACTGAATGAAGCTGCATGTGAGGTATAGGTTTTTTTTTTTTCTTTCTATTAATGTTTTAATTCTTATTCTGTTGTCTTTTTATTTCTTTTTCTAAATCGATGCAAATGTACTAAGAAATGATGAATATGCAACTATGTGATGTTATTAAGAATTACTGATTGTACATGTAGAATGGAATGATTTCTAATTGTTTTGTTAATTCTTTTTTTAATTAATAAAAAAAACTATAAAAAAAAAAAAAAGAATATTACCCAAGGACTTGCATCCTCTTCTGGGGAGATTTAGTGTATTTCTGGTTATATGCTGGATAGTTGAGTATTGTTAGGTGAGGAAAAAATTATGTCTTTTATTGTTTTCTATTTAGAAATTAAGTATGGTTTAATGTGATGTGTATAGCTGCCAGGTTGACTAGGGGTGGACTGTCATGGTCAGATTCATGTGTCAACTTGGCCAGATGGTGGTACCTGTATGGTTGGGCAAGTGCTGGCCTGTCTGTTGCTATGAGAACATTTCAAAGAATTAAATTGTGATCATTTCAACTGCATCCACAGATGATTCCATTTGTAATCTGCCAAGGGGAATGTCTTCTGCAATGAGTGATGCTTAATCTAATCACTGGAAACCTTTTAAGGAGGATTCAGAAGAGACAGACTCCCTTCCTACTTTGGCTGGTGAGCCTCTCCTGTGGAGATTGCTCAGACCCTCCATCGGAGCCATCAGTTTCACAGCCTGCCCTATGGATTTTGGACTCTACATTCCCATGGTTATGTGAGACATTTTATAAATTTTATATTTACGGATATCTCCTGATGATTCTGGCTCTCTAGAGAACCGTAATTAATAAGATGATAATGGACAGACTCAAAATTTATAAAATGTAAAGGAAAAGGTCCTGTCCTTTGGGAAGTTACATTTAAGCAAGAGGAGGCAAACAAAACATAAATAAATAAAATATCTGGTATACAAAGTGGTTATAGGCTTGAGCCTTGGATCATTCCCACATTGAGAGATGAAATCACCAGAAAGAATTAGCAAGGCAGACTGAGAAGAGCTGTCATCATGAGGCATGATGTAAAGCTGGAGAAGCTGAGAGGAAATAGTTTTCTAGAGCTCTGAAGTTGGTCACTTGCCAAATGCTGTTGAGATTAAGTAACATGATCAATGAATTTGGTAACAAAGAGTCATGGGAAAAGTCCAAAAGACTAATGTGTTAGTCCAGTGAGGATAAAAGCCTGATTAAAAAGAACAAAAAAAGAATGGGTGGTGAGGAAGTGGTGGCTTTTGAGACATCTCCTCGCAGAAGTCTTGGTGTAAAGGGAGTCTTTAGAGGGGTTATGTAGGGGCAGTAGAAGGTTCCTTGTAAGATGGGAATATGAACAACGATAGGAATGATCCAGCAAAGAAGGAGACACTCAGGATGCAGGAAAATGCTCATCCTAACCTGTAATAGTTAGCAGCAATGGGTTGAGGGACAAAGTGGAGATATCACTGATGGCAGGAGCAGAGGCCCTTTGCCCAGCTAATAGGGAGCCAGGGAGGATGGACCCAGGGGAATGTCTGCTGGCTGGCTTGGCAGTGAGGAGGAGAGAACTTGTATGAGATTTCTTCTAGTCTCTCGGGGTAATTTAAGGCCAAGTCATCATCTGAGAGCAGAGGTTAGGGTGTGGGTGGGGAGATCAGTGGGGATGCTGGGGCTTTAAAAAGAGAGACGTGAAATGGTAATAGTCAATTTGGAGAGTGGAGACACCAACGTAGAAATATTGCAGTGAAATGACTGAGATGGGCCAGGCAGATATCAGTGTCCATTTGAGATTGGTTGCAGTTAAGAATTTAAAGTGAGATCTGTCGGGGTACTTGTAAATTTTTCTTAGGCTATATTCAGTTGTTTGGAAGATAGAGGAAATGTTGAGTGCCAAATCTTTTTCTTTTTTTTTTCTTTTTTTTTTTTGGGAATATATATTTATTTATTTCTTCAGAGGCATCAGACATGGGTCTTAAACAAAGAAGGACAAGGTATCAGTTTCAAAGCCTTTAATGATGTTTACACTTTCACAACATGCATATTTTCATATGTTTCAATTATTCATTATTTCAATACTTGCAAAGTAATGTGCCTCAGGGCTTGAATCTAAATTAATAAATTAAGGATTACAACAGTTCATCTAATCATCTTGTATTCTTTCTTGATCAGCAAGATTCATATAAGAGTTTAAAGGATTATTATATATTCGTATATAAATTGTGAGACTTCTTTTACAGCTGTATAAAGTCAAGATAACTAGGAAAGTATTTAAATCAAAGGTCACACACTTTATGAAAATCAAATTCTTAATTCATATTGCCCCCACATTTGGCCATTTGGCATCCTGCTGCTCTTTTTAAAATTTGTATCACCCAGCAGAGTGCTCATCTTTACCACTTGGAAAATAACTGATTAGATGAAGGCAACAGTTACCTACACAGCTGGGGCTTGCCTAAGAGCAATTTGGTTTATAACAGTCTTTTGTCACATTTTAACCTAATATTGGGGAATACATTTATTACTCAAAATTAAGACTAGGTTACTACTTTGATTAAGAACTGAATATATTGGAGATGGATTTGACAACTAAGATTTTAGATAAATTTTCAACAGCATTAGTTTTATCAACCACGTGGAAAATGTTATAGGCTTCATATCCAATAATGAACACATTAGTAAACATAAGCCTCTGAGAAGACCCACCATATTTTGTTCCTCCTTCTGTAAAATCACTTTTGTTTCCAGGGAGAAAAAAATGGTAGGTGAATGGTCACTGAACTACTCCCTTTTGTGAAAAAGAGGCAAAATGAGATGCAAAAGGAAAACTGCAGTTAAACTCTACAACCTAGAACACACCTAGTGAGATCTTGATTCTGACAATGGCTTGTACATGCCACCCTATTGAGAAAGGTGAAACAAATCCCCCAAAGATTACAATACCTTCATTGTAATATACACACTTCAAATCCTTTGGAGGAAATAAAAGTTGTTTATCAATCATTATGGCTGAGGCTATAAATAGATCCCAGTATTGTTTTTATAAGTTAGATGTGAATAGAGGGGACGCCACTCCTCAAAATGCTTACTGGAGCACCAGGATGCTGAACACATCTGTAGAATCATGCATATGCCACAACCACAACCACAACGTGCATTCCACATTTCCTTATTCTAAAAGTAATTCTAAAATATGACAAGACACAATGTGGAAAAGCTTAAAAGCTCTAGAAATCCTCTAAAATAAATTGAAGAGAAAGAAAAGATTCTAAATCTATTAAGGTAGATTTTTTCCTACCTTAATACATTGGTAGAATAATATGTTGGATCAGCATAATACATTGTTTAGCATAAGCCTAATACAATAATTTTTAGTTCTTGGTATCAAACTTTGAGCTTTAAAAATCTCTCTCACTGCACATATCAACACTGGGGTAAAATAATGACTCCCTTTTAACCTCAGCAGTTAAACTGAGAAACAGGCAGTAAAGAACAAAAACAACTTTCTTAGAAATTTTATTATAAATTGAGGTTGGGTCAATTTTACTTTATTAGCCTGAGATAGGAATATTAGGAAATTATTTTTCAAGAGTCCAAATATGTATAAATATGAGGGAAAATGTACCCTTCATTCCATTTCACTGAGCATGAAATAAAACATTCTCTTCATTATTTATTGAAGTTATTGGAAGTTCTGGAACTATTAAATAATATGATGGAAGGTCCTTTTCATATTTGGTGCTATAAAAATAAAATTGACTAGTAATTTTTTACTCAACAATTATATCTAGGTATTTATACTAAAAAATAATAAGAACAAATGCTCCGAAATATATTGAGGCTTTATATAGCCTTCTGTAAAACGGAAAATGGAAGAAATCTAAGTACTGATCACTAGGTATGGATGATAAATTATGGAATATTCATTTAATGGAAGTCTAGTCATGCTTTTAAAATGACAATATAGGTATGTCTGTATTGTTGACATGATAATTTTGAGACATCAAAAGTGAATTGTATAGGGACAACCAAATCAATAAGCCAACCCCTCAATCTTGGTGGTCACCCCTATGAAACTAATTCCTGCAAAGGATAGGCTAAGCCTACTTAAAACTAGGCCTAGGAGTCACCCCCAGAGAACCTCTTTGTTGCTCAAATGTGGTCTCTCTCTCTCTCTCTCTAAGCCAACACACAAAGTGAACTCACTACCCTCCCCCACTATGTGGGACATGACTCCCAGGGGCGTAAATCTCCTTGACAACATGGGACAGAAATCCCAGGATGAGACAGGACCCAGTATCAAGGGACTGAGAAAGCCTTCTTGACCAAAAGGAGGAAGAGAAAAATGAGACAAAATAAAGTGTCAATGGCTGAGAGATTTCAAACAGAGTCAAGAGGTTATCCTGGAGGTTATTCTTACACAATATATAGATAGCCCCATTTTAGTTTATGGTGTGTTGGAGTGGGTAGAGGGAAGTACCTGAAACTGTACACAGATGAGTAAAAAATATGGATGAAAAATAAACAGATAATAAGGGGAATAAAGGTTAAAATAAATTGGGTAGATGGAAATATTAGTGGTCAATAAGAGGGAGGGGGAAGGCGTATTGTATGTATGAGCTTTTTCTTTTTTTTCTTTCTTTTTCTAGAGTGATGCAAATGTTAAAAAAAATGATCATGGTGATAAAAATACACAATTATGTGATGATATTGTGAGCCACTGATTGTATATCATGTATGGAATGTTTGTATGTTGTTTTATCAATAGAAATATTAAAAAAACAAACAATGAAAAAACATATTGTAAAGGGGTGCAAAGATAGTTCAGTGGTTGAATTCTCATGTGCCTTGTGCGATTTGGTTTGATTCCCAGCCCTTGCACTTCCTAAAAAAAAAAATTCAATAAATGGTGCTGCAATAACAGGATAATCACATGGAAGAAGAATGAAACGTGACCCCCACCATGCAGCACACACAAAAAAAGTAAATTGTAAAGCAGTACATATATTACAATTTCATTTTTGTAAAAGAACACAGTGTTTACATATTTGTATGTGGGTACATCATATGTGCATGATGCAGTTTGACATTCATATAAATGATTAATATATATTCTGGAAGAGTATTACTAAAAAACTATCAGTGGTTAGAAATTCTGAGTAGTAAAAATATGGATGATTTTTTTTCTTCACTGTATTTTCTAATTTTTATTCAATGGCCACAATTGATGATAGAATAGAAAGTATTAAAAATTAAACTAACTAGATTTAGACATGAAGAATAGTCTAAGGCTAATCTTCTCTATCAGTAACTTATCATTTTAAAAAGTGACAATATCAAGTTTCCAATACTTAGCCATATTGTATGTACTAAAGATTCCACATGTTATTTTATTTTTTTATGAGTTCAACAAAATATTTATTTCACCCTAATTAAAGAAATTCATAACTAACTTATTAGGTATAATAATGATTCTATAGGAATTATATTTATTGGAAACACAAACTAAAGACTTTAGAAATGGAATGTCATAATGTTTCTAATTCACTTGAATTCCTGAAGCAGATATGTATATTTATGTGAGCATAGACATACACAAATATATATACATATACATATATTAAACAAACAACAAAATGTTAACAATATTTAAGAATACTTGATTGGCATATGACAGTTTATTACACTTCTGTCTCTAACTCTCTATTTATTTAAAACATTTCATAATAGAAAAGCAAAATCAAACTAAAAAGGACCACACACCCTACTTTTAGAGAAAATTAAATCTCCCCAAAGTAAATGGGAAGATGACATTGTTATTACTTTTTTAAATTTTTATGAGAGAAGTTTTGGGTTTACAGAACAATCATACATAAAAATACAGAATTCCCATAAACATCTGTAACACAAACATTTGCATTGGTAAGGAAAATCTACAATTGATGATAGCACTTTCTTTTTTTGTAATTCTACTATTTTTTAACTATAATTACCTTTGTTACAATTGAGGAAAGATAATTAAAGTAGTACTATTAACTATTTTTCATAGGGGTTTTCCCCCATATTCCCAGAATGGCATTGTTCTTGACCAAATTTTAGTAAAACCATTTAAATAAATTAATAGGCCATTCCAAAAACATTTATATATTAAAAAATACCAAACTTCTATGATTCCAGACCTTTAATTTCTTACTTAAGCAATCCTGAAATAGATAACACTGAGTATCTAGAACTTGAGATGGAACTTTTCTAGGTGCCTGATGAACCCTTCCAGGCAATTTACATTTGTGATGAGTCCCTGTCTCTGTAAGATCAACCACATGGGCCCTCCCATCACTCATACATTACCTTGTCTTACCACTGCGGGATATACCACAGGCATTATCTGCTTGTGAGATTTTGCCATCATTGCACCAGCAGTGGCTGTTGATCTGAAAAGTCTCATAATTGGTGTTTCAAGTCCATGATTGTAGTTTTTAGCTCTTGTGTTATAACCACTGTCTCATCACACCAAAAACAGCCCTGGAAAGAATTTATTTTCAGTAGTAAGGACACAACACCAAATCACTAATATTGTATACCCAAATCAGTTCTATTTAGCTAGCACTCTTTTACTAATGATTTACTTTATAATTTTAAAAGTGTATTCAATTTGCAAAATATTTTGACTTTTAGTTTTTAAAGAGCCCCTAAGAAAATCCTTGTGTGATGCAACTCACTTTGTAACAGTAATGAACCAAGATAATACACTTTTCAAAAAATATTTTTATTGTAAACAACAAACAAACATACAAACATTCTTGACATGGTTACAATCAGTGGCTGACAATATCATCACATCATTGTGTATTTATCACCATGATCATTTTTTTTGAACATTTGCATCTCTCCAGCAAAAGAAATAAAAAAGAAAAAACAAAAAATTAATGCATGCCATATCTTTTACCCCTAGTATTTCAATCTGCTCAATTTATTTTTCCCCTTATTATTTGTTTATTCCGTATCCCTATTTTTTACTCATTTGTCCATACTATAGATAAAAGGAGCATAAGACACAAGGTTCTCACCATCACACATTCACATTGCAAAAGCTGTATCATTATTCAGTCATCTTCAAGAAACATGGCTACTGGAACACAGCTCTATAGTTTCAGGTACTTCCCTCTAGCCACTCTAATACACCATAAACTAAAAAGGAGATCTCTATATAATGTGTAAGAATAACCTCCAGGATAACTTCTTAAGTCTGTTTGAAATCTCTCAGCCACCGACACCTGATTTTGTCTCATTTCTCTCTTTTCGTTTTTGGTCAAGAAAATTTTTTTTCAATCCCTTGATGCTGAGTCCCACCTCATCCTCGGATTTCTGTCCCACATTGCCAGGGAAGTTTACACCCCTGGGAGTTATGTCCCACACAGATGCGGGAGGACAGTGAGTTTGCTTCCTGTGTTGGCTGAGAGAGAGAGAGGCCACATCTGAGCAACAAAAGAGGTTCTCTGGGAGTGACTCCTAGGCCTAATTTTTAGTAGGCTTAGCCTATCCTTTGCAGGGATAAGTTTCATAGGGGCAAACCCAAAAACTGAGGGTTTGGCCTATTGATTTGATTGTTTCCACTGCTTGTAAGAATATCAGGAATTCTCCAAATGGCAAGTTGAATTTCTCCTGCTCCCTCCCCATTCCCCCAAGGGAACTTTGCAAATACTTCTTTATTCACTGTTCAGATCACTCTGGGATTTTTTGGAGCATCACACTAACCTGGACAAACCAACAAGATCTCATGCCCTGAACTAAGATAATATACTTTCAAAAACATTTAAATGGATATTTCTTCCATTGCTTTTATGGTTTTCCCATCTCTTAGGTAAACTTCAGCCTAGAATAGAAAAATCAGCATTTTTGAATGGATTTTGTAAATTCATAGTTGATACACAGGCTGATGGGAAAAAAAGCATTTATTTCAAACAACAAGGAATTTCTAAGAGAAAGAAAGTTTCTTAGAATCACTAAAGGTAGATTTGAATGTCAGAATCTGGAAAACAAGAGTGAGAGAATTGAAAAGAATATTTCATTTATCCACTCATTCAATCTGAGAAATACAGTGATTATGTTGATTAACATAGACCAAAATATAACATGCTGTTACTGAGGACATACCTCGAATTATGTGGGGAAAAAATGAAAAATAGTTAATCCAGTAGGGTGAATAATAAAACATCATTTCATGTTCAGTCAGGGATCCTTATATAGAACAATTACTGAGGGTTCAGCACAATTTTGAAATCTTTAGTGTTAAAAATCCCTTATCATGACAGGGAATTTAAAAAAAATCATACTTGTGGCTCTAGAGTCTCAGAACCTGAGTTCTAAATGGCTGGAGTAAGTATGGAGGACTTGACAAAAATATTCCAGGTCTTCAAATATATCTTTTAGTCAGTCTATGCATGCCATTGAGTCTGAGGCCCCTGGCAAATTCAGTGGAACTAGAGGAGCACACCAGGCCCTATTATCATGTGAATGGTGGGAATTTTACCTTATTTGTATATCTGGCATCTCTGGTTATATAGGAACAAGTTGACGTTTTTAATTGTAGTAAAGATACAAAGTCTCAAAAATATAATTAAAGTCCGTTCACTTAAAGCCTCTTTTCATTGTCTTCCTCTTCTAGTAGCTGTTTGCCCTTCTGAGAACTATTGGGCCAATTCACACCTTTCAAACTTCTTGCATCTGGGGAGTGGCAGAAAAGACCCAGAACAAGGGGAGCTTTCTCGTTGATTGGAAGGCCTATCTGTGGGCTGAATAGGGCAAGCCAGCTCCAATATTTAATATCTGTTAACTTCCTTCTCCTAATCTTTTGTGTGCTCCGTCCTGTAGGCTTTGTGGAAAACAGGAACTATGTATTGTTTCACTGATGTTAAAAGGCTTTCTGTGAAGAAAGATACGGTGATATATTAAAAATTATCTATAAGGAAATGATGAAATGACATTGTTTAAAAATGTGACTCTGGAATAGGTGGGAAGTTGCATGGTTTCTTAAGCAGAAAGTTTCTTTATTTTATTATGAATTTGAGAAACTATAAAGGAAAATCTTAATGAAGATTTTATACAGCTTAAAATGAGCCTGGATCTTTAATTAACATTCATTTTCGTAAAGTTGTCTTTGGTGCGTTCACTATTTTGTATTCATCTTTTCAACAAAAATAACTTTGTATACACTTTCCTATTAAATGACACGACACATGTCCTATCATGTTAACAGGCTGTCAAAATGCAAATAGAAAGAAAAGAGCTCTACTAATGCGTAACAATTCACAAATTGGGCAACAACAAGTCAAAGCAGTTGTGCCGAAGTGGGTGGAGGACATTGGGAATTTAAGTCCAAAAGAAAAATGGAAATGGTGGTTAGGCGACCTCTGTACTAGTGGCTTACTGAAACATAAAGGCAGAAGGTAACTTCTCAAAAACTGTCTGATCAGAGCTTAGTTCCCATTTTTTGTCCTTTTCCCCATAAGTCTCTTTCTTCAAGCTGCACACTTCTGAAATCTGATTGCATCCACATAGGCTGTCTGCTTTGTGCACCTCTTTTGCTGGGAAACATTTTGTAACCAGGGCCTGAAGTTTGATGGAGAGATCCTTTAACATTTCCTCTTTTTTCATCAAAATCGTTTGAAGAAAACATCACTGGTGAAGACTGTGTGCTGTCCCATGGGGAAAGGGGGGGTTTCCTAAGCATCCCTGAAACTAAAAAGGTCCAGTGTCATGTCCCATGAAGAAGGGAATATGTTACAGAACTATGACCAGCTGAGGCATCACTGGGAAAATGGATTCCACCAAAGGTCAATGTCAAGATATGTGAAAGACACTAGAGAAATATTATTTGGGAGTGTCAGGTCTCAGGAAATAAACCTGACATACAAAATGAATTCTGTGGCCTGGGGGCCCCTTCAGTTTCTCTTCCTCAGCAGTGTCTCTGACAGGACCTGATGTGCTGGCAAGATAGATGAGTATGGATGTGCCAACTGCTAGAGGCCAGACCAGATAACCATAAGCATGATGTCATGATCTGCACCAGCCTGATATCTCCCAGTGATGCCTGCAGCTGCATGTCACCCTCCACCCCTCTTGGCATGTTTTTTACTTTAAAACCATAAGCTGTCAGAAAGAGAGCAGGAGCCATTTTTCGTTCACTGACAGGTTTTGCTGGCTCCCGCCTGCCTGCCTCCCCTTGCTCTCACTCTGTTGCTTTTTCTCTCAATAAGCCTGCTAAGCTTTGACTTGCTGTCACATGTGGAATCCTTAATGTCTCTGTGCCTAACATAATTGGTGCTGAAACCTGGGACAGAGTTTTGACTGAAGGCTTGAGTTTCTAGCCCCTTAGGGCAACAAGGAAGCTTTTCAGTCACTCATCCCTGAACCAGCACAGTTGCTATGGTTTCCATGTGATTGATGGCTTGAATTTCCCAGCTCAGCACATCTTAACGTGATGCCAGCTCACATCCATGGCATTCAAATGACTACAACTAAATCAGCCCTAGGTAAGTGATGTCTTTCTGCCCAGATCTTCACCTTAAGAGCTTTGTTTGGTGTCCCAGGGACCCCCAACCCACCTCAGTGCAGCGTTTAGGCTTGGGTTAAAGTGGCCCCAGGCTCCATGCTTACAAAATCTGAGTACTCAGTCAAAACTCTCCCACACGCAGTGGGACATTCAGGGAGCATGACACTCAAGAAGCATTTTTCCCCATGCAGCAATCAAAACAACTTGGGGGACACTGTAAGCAAAAAACTGCACACACTGTTCTGGTATCTCCAGAGATACCTGCTTTGTTGTCACAAAGGATCATGGATGTGAGCTGGCATCATTTAAAGTGCCTTACCTCGGTGTCCTGGGGACACCCCAACCCAGTGTTTACCTCAGTGCCTCTAAGGCACCCCAACCTGCTTTAATGCGGCATCTATTTTGGTCCACCCTGGCATGGTATCCCAACCCAGCATCTACCTCAGTGCCCCTAAGCCATCCCAATCTGCTTTAACACAGTGTTTACTTTGGGCCGCTTAGACATGGTGCACCAACCCACTTTAATGTAGCGTCTACTCTGGCAATCATGGACAATGCCCTATCAATTCCTAAAACCACTCTTCTAGGATGTTTATTTGTTAATCAGTAAACTCCAATGAGAAAAGAAAATAAAACCAGAAAAACTTATTTTTCTCTGCATTTCAGCTTGGCCACAATACCCTTTAAAACAACAAAAACATTGGCCACAACATGGCACTTTCAATTAACAAATACTCTGAAAGTTCCTCCTCCCAAGCTTAACAACTTTATTCCTTTGTGCTTCTCTACTGCATAAGTGTTTCATGTCTGTTTAATTGTTAACTAATATATTTGGCATGTTAAATATTTAATACCTGCTTGTTAGCTAATGTGTTCAGTCTATTAATTGGCATGTTCCTACATTTATATTAGTCAGATGTTCATAACTGGTTACTAATTATAGAAATTGTTTTTAAAAAGGGAACCTTTAGGCTGTATGGAAAATTAAAAGCATTTTAGCTATGAGTCTGTAAAAAGGTTTTATTTTTATAACGTAATCTGACTTGACTATAATTTAAAATGAAACTACTACTACAAGTAAATAATTGAATGTGTTACTTCATCCCATTTTTACTGAAAATGAAGATGGGATGAGATGGCATAGTCAATTCTTTATTTATCCCTCCCAAAAATATTTCTGGGTTTCTGTTTTTCTTTTCAAATAATAAATGTCTTATTTATGTCTGTATGCATTTTCAATGTATAGTGTCATACCTCTGGATAGTAAGGGGAAATCAACAAGAAAATTCTTAACACGTTCTAAGCCTAATATGTTTCTATCTGTGCAACTAGTTAAAACATTTCCCCACATTTAAACTTAGAACAAATTCAATGAGCTTAATATAGTTCCCAGAACCTAATAGTCAATATATTTTTAAAGTTCATTGTAATTTTTGAATATTATAAAAACAATAGAACAAATTAAATAATGAATCTTTCAATTAAACAAAAATAATTCTATTCTGCTTAAGTATGTTCTCCCTAAATTTAAATAAACTTACTAATCAATAAACTAATACTATAAGTACATTCTCTGTAGTTTATTGATTAGTAAGTTTATTTAAAATTAGGGAGAACATACATTCCCCTGAAAATACAATTTCCCATCCAAGGAAAGATAGTGAGGTTTCTCTCTGCCTAGCTGTTCAACCTAGCAATGCTCATAGTTACTTGACCATTATATTTCTCCCTTCTACCTGGAGACTAACTGGAATAAACAGACCCTCTGATTGAAATAATGCTGCTGACTCATCATCACTAAAACATTTTGAGAAATTATTATTTTTTTCTTTTTGTATTAGGTTTACAGAAAAATCATGCATAAATAACTGAGCACTCAGATTCCACTCTATTATTTCCATTTTTTTTTTTTTAACCTGGGCAGGCACCAGGAATTGAACCCGGGTCCTCTGGCATGATAGGCGAGATCTCTGCCTGCTGAGCCATCATGGCCCGCCCACCACTCTATTATTAACGCCTTGCATTAATTCATGAAAAAAATTTTCAATTATGAATTATACTATTAACTGAAGTCCATCATTAACAATGTTTACACAAACAAGCAAACAAATCAAATCAATTAAGTTTAATAAAAATATAAATGGATTTTTTTACAACTTTAATTACCTGAATTTAAAAAAATCTAACTTTTCTTAGCCATTTTTTACCTCAGTATGCATAAAAATTTGAAGTTACAATAATTTTATTAATGCCAGTCTGTCATGAATAAAAAGACATAAATCTTAGCTTCTATGGGTTTATATTCTAGTTAAAATATACATATATTAGGGCTTTATATAAAACAGCAGTAACAAAGGAATAAAAATACTGAAAGAATTTAAAAAGCAGAGAAATAAAAATGACCTAAAAAGTCCTCATAGAAATAACACATGCAAAAAACACTTTAAATAAGAAGGTAGCATTTAAACAAATAAAACGCTGAATGAGTTTTTAAAAACTGTAACTTAGTTCTGTAAATTAACTCATTCTTCATATTATTTAGCAGTTAAAAATATTGTTAAGAAAAATTTGAGTTTTTTACTAAATTGAACTGAGAAATTTTAAATATATTATAAAATAATTATTTATGTGTTCTGAGTATAAAGTATATAAATGCCTGGCCATGTTCTAAACCCAAACATAAATTTCTTCCCTTCCTCCATTATTTTATAGATCTCTGGCTCTTCTTCCCTTCATAGATACTATTATTGAAAGGAAGCATAAAGATTCAAAAGCTTTATAAATGTATTATCAAATTTATTTCTGATTATATGCAGTATAAATAAATAAAAACTATGAGTGAAATGAATACAGAAAGTGATAGACAGTTTAAAGAAATGGATTTTGTTTGTTGTAGTCATTGTGGATACAAGCCCTAAATGGATAAAGAAAGTAATAGAGAGTTGGAGGAGATGAATTTTAGTTGTTATAGTAATTTTTAATTATAAAGTCTGAATGATTATAAAATGTTATAAAGAAAAAATGTATGAAAAGAATTCTGTCTGTCATAGAATGATTGTAAAGAGTTTTAAAGAAGGGATTTATGAAAGTGAATTCTGTCTATCATAATCAATACTAACTAAAATTTAATAGGTCTGTTTGTCATATATTTCCAAAAAAATGGAAAGCTTTTGTGCTATGCTGAGTTTTCATTCAAAACTAGAGTTATGTTTTCTCTGTGTTCTATTAATATGGATTGTTAGTATGCTCTTAATATAAAGCATTTTGGAAAGCAATTTTTCTTTATCATTCAAATACTGCATCTAAAATATTTTCATCACAATAATATCCTTATTAATGTTATGCTGGCATTATCCTTTATTTCAGAAAACAAGTCTTCTCACTGTTAGGAAAAAACTGTTACAAAAAATTTGTTCTTTCATCTTGTATAAATAAGGTGCTAAGGTACTAAAATAACTTAACCTATTGCATAAGAAGTTTTTGAGACATATTACAATGGTTAAAAAGAATTTTCTACCTTGGTATTAATTAAATTTAAGTAAATAAAATATTCATATATTTGAACATTGTATAAATTCCGAAAAATCTGACAATATTCTCACTATCAATGTAATATCCTGATACTAATCCATATATTGCTAAGCAATGGTATGATGTTATTAATCATGGTTTAAATTATTTTTAAAAGGCTGCAGATCATAGAAACAGCCACTGCAAAACAGTACTGCTTTGCTCTAATACTGCTCTAAAAATAAATGTGCTCAACTTTAAAAGAAAAGTTAAACAAATACATATATTATCTTTTATCTATTAAATAACACAACTCTGGTGAATGTGTACAATATAATAGAACAAAACCTCTGTTATGATTTCTTAATATAAAACAACTGTCCAATGTTTTTATTTCTAAAAATATTCATTTAAAAATACTTATAAAGATTAAAACTCAGATTGTAAGCAGTAACTATTATCATTAAATTCTAAGGTGCTTTATTCTTTAGATAACCCAGTAATTCCCTGAAACTTTAAGTTTCTATATAACATCTAAAATTCAAATGTAATTCTCCAGCTCTGAAAGTTAGCATGGGTTCACAAAGCAATGATTCAAAAACTAAGAGATCAAACTCCAGTTAAAGATGTAATGGAAGTACTATAGTTAAAACCAAGATAAATCAGTATACAAGGTTAAAAATAATATTGTCTCAGCCATGGTGGCTTAGCAGGCAGAGTTCTTGCCTGCTATGCCAGAGACCCAGCTTCAGTTCCTGGTGCCTGCCCATTCAAAATAAATAAATAAATAAGATTGTCTATATTTTAAAGCTTTAACTCTTGTGTGAGCTAAAAGAAAAATGTCTATCTTGCTCAAAATTTATGCTAATTTAATCTGTCTAGTGAACTAAGCAACCTAATTCAGCTTTATTTAATATGAAACTTGGAATAAGAAAGAAAAATCTTAATGTTTTGTACAAGTTAATGTTTTATACTCTGCATTTCAAAATACTTAGGGTAAAAAATTTGAAAAATGTCTGCAAAGTTCCTTAAGGGACTGGGAAAGGTAAAACTATTAGGACTTCCCCAGGTAGCTAAGATCTCAATTTTGAAACTTGTCCTTATGCAACTTATTTCTATAACAGTAAACTAAACCTACTTAAGAGTAGTATCTAAGAGCCATCTCCAAAAAAATCTCTGCTGTTGCTCAAATGTGGTCTCTCTCTAAGCCAAACTCTGAGCTTCTCCCTAGTGTGGGACATAATTTCCAGGAAGATGAACTGAGCAGTTGCAGCATGAAATAATTTACCCTGACATCACAGAACATAGCTGGCACTGGCACTGTGAGACATAAGCTCCAAAGATAAGCCTGACCCTCACATGGATGAACTGACCAAAAGAAAATAGAGTTTCAATGGCTAAAAGACGTCAAATCAAGTGGAGAGCTTATTCTGGAGGTAACTCTAATGCAAGCTTCAGCCAGATATTACAAACTGCCACAGTCAGGCAACCCCCAACCAGCAATGTTCCTAGAAACTCTAAAAAATATCTGATGCTCTATAAAATTTTACTTATTAAGTTTGTTTTTCAGGAATTTAAAACCTCCAAATTGTTCCAATGCCAAAGGAGCTCCAAAACCTGAAGAAGCTAAACTTTCCAAAAATAACAACTTATTTCACCAATTCATCCCTTTGCCCCTTGGATCTTATTAACAAATCACTCCTCCTTAATTATCCTCCTATTAATTTTCCTCCTAAACCCCTACCTCTCACAATGTCTAAGTTTGTTCACAGGTCAATAGCAGCCATAACCAACCAGCAGAATTCTGAAACCATACTCCTTCTACAACAGAAATTTAAAACCAGCTCCTGTCACAGCAAAAACAGTGTTATCAGCCCATTTCCAACCAAAGATGCCTAGAAGCCCAATTAATGATGCCTCTGCCTGGCTCATAGCAATTCTTCCTTCCCCAACTCTCCTCCTTTGACAGTAAGAGGTAGCCATAGAAAAGAGCATCACATCCCTGCTCCCTCTAAAAACTGCTCCAAGCTGAACTAGAGCATCCCCCTAAACCTAACCCCAGCCCCAATCAATTGTATTAAAGTAAAAAGGCAGGAATGTCAGGTCTCAGAAAATAAACTTGATATACAAAATGGATTCTGTGGCCTGGGGGCCCCTTCAGTTTCTCTCCCTCAGCAGCTTCTCTGACAGGACCTTATATGCCAACAAGATAGATGAGCACAAATGTGCCAATGCCCACCTAACTATATCCCAAGCACTGAGAGTCCCTAGTTCTTTCAGTACCTGAATCTTTTCTTTGATGTCCTTAATATTTGTTCAATTTTGCTAGATTGCTTTACATAAAGGCAGCATCGTTACCGTAAGAGGGCACATGTCCCTCTTTGCTGAGCTGTGAGGCTCTGGAGTGCCCTATGGTTGGGTAGGACAATCTCTACTACACTATCTACATTGAGTTGCAAGTTCTCCAATGCCTTGGTGGTATTATTAAAGGTAATTTCAATAGTTTTTGATGTGTTTCAGGTAGCTCTGTCAAGTTGAGGAATTCCACGAAACCAAAATATACTTCTCAGAAGACTATACCAGATCTTTCAATTAAGATGTTTTACTCTATAATGTCCAGCTTAGGTCTAAAATGTTTTTTGAGCTGATAAGTGAAAGATGTCAGTATGGCTACATTTTTGTTTCAAATTAGTTTCTCTCCTCTAGGTCAGAGAGTAAGGCTATTTCTGTGCAAGTCTCATTTCAGGCTCAAAAGATAAATAACAGAAATTGTTGTCCTATTGTACCTATCTTACTCATAAGGAAAAAGATTTCCCTAAAGCACAAATTTCCCTGACTGCAATTAATTTTTCTCTCTCCGTAAACAATGATAATGGCACTGTACCATATCTAGGTACAATCCCAGCCAACCTCTGCAATCAGAACAGATAAAGGTAAATTTTATCTTCTCTCTGGTGACACAATAATCAAACAGGACTTGGATGATAATGTACTTGACACTGATGATTTTGAGCTATACAAAGCACTTTTTCTACCATTGGAAACTTTTCAGGGTATTGGAATGCCAGTGGTGTCCTTCTCTACAACTTTGACAATCATACTATATATCTAGACCAATTCTCAGTTATCACTTGGACACAAATCCCTAACAGTATTTCATTCATTTATAAGTGTTTCCACAGCTTATTATATCAACTACAATATATTGATATACTATAATATACTGTAATGTACATTATCCAACCCCATAATTTTACAGACTTTGCCTATATAAAGATGCAAACTCCTCCATGTCTGAAGGTCAAAAGCAGCACAACAAAACTGCTAAATTATGGATACTACTTTAACTATCAAATTGGCCAGCACAGTTTTTTGTTCTTATGTTGAAAAAATACTCATAGCCTTAACACCAGTCTGAAGTGAGAATTTCAAAGTAACAGCCTTGGTCCTTGATCTAGAGAAGAGGGATCAATTAGAAACAAAAAAAAACGAAACCAACTAGGGAACTTTTATTTATCAACTCTGTTTTAATTTCCTAGGTTGCTCAAAGCAGATACCATGAAGTGGGTTGGCTTAAAAAATAAGAATTCGTTAGCTTACAGTTTTGAGGCTGGGAAAATTTCCAAATCAAGGTATCATCAAGGCAATGCATTCTTCCTGAAAACTGGCTGCCAGCAATCCTTGGCACCTCTGTCAAATAGCAAGTCTTATGGTGATGTCTGCTGGTCTCTTCTTTCTCTTCCAAGTTTTGATGATTTCAGCATCCTGCTTGCATAGCACTCTCTCTCTCTCTCTCTTTCAGGATAAAGACCTAACCTGAATGAGGAACATCACACCTTACTTGAAGTAACTTCATCAAAATGTCCTAGTTACAATGTGTCAACATCCATAGGTATGGATTCACTTTAAAGAACATGGTTTCTCATGACTCCCAGAGATGAGCTGAGACTCAGCATCATGGGATTAAGAAACCCTTCTTGACCAAAAAGGAAGAGAGAAATGAAACAAAATAAATTTTCAGTGGCTGAGAGATTTCAAGCCGAGTTGAGAGGTTATCCTGGAGGTTATTCTTATGCATTATGTAGATAATTCTTTTTAGTTTATGGTGTATTGGAGTGGCTGGAGGGAAGACCTGAAACTGTTGGACTGTATCCCTATAGGCTTGATTCTTGAAGATGATTGTATAATTATATAGCTTTTACAATGTGACTGTGTGATTGTGAAAACCTGTGTCTGATGCCCCCTTTAACCAGTCTATGGACAGATGGGTAAAAAAAAATATGGGCAAAAAATTAAATAAACAATAGGGGTAAAAAAATTGGGTAGATTATGGTACTAATAGTTAATGAAAGGAAAGGGTAAGGGGTATGGGGTATATGGGTTTTTCTCTTAATTTCTTCTTCTAGAGTAACACAAATGTTCTAAAAATGATCATGGTGATGAATACACAACTATGAGATTATATTGTGATTCACTGACTGCATACTTTAGGTATGGACTGTATGGTGCATGAAGATATCTCAACAAAAATATTTTTTAAAAAAAGAACGTTTTCTGGTGTACATACAGCTCCAAACTACCATAGACACAAAAGCTATTTTAGACATAAGTAGGACTCTATAGTATAAAATAAATTAATTTGAAGGTTTGATATAGTCTGGAAATCCCTGAGAAGTATATTTTGGCTTCATGGAATTCCTCAACTTAAGAAAGCCACCTGAAACATGTCAAAAGCTATTGAGGGTACAGTGTTAGTTTGCAAGCTTCTGGAATGTGATATACCAGAACTGGAATGGCTTTTAAAAAGGGGAATTTAATAAGTTACAAGCTTATAGTTCTAAGGAAGTGAAAGTGTCCAAATTAAAGGCACCAGCAAGAGGTTATGTTCATTCAAGAAAGTCCAATTGGTCTGGAACACCTGTCAGTTGGGAAGTCATGTGGTTGGCATCTGCTGGTCCCTTGCTCCTGGGCTCCACTGCTTTTAGCCTCTGTTTCTGTGGGGGTTCCTCACTTTGCTTCTTTGAGGCTGGCTTTCATCTCTTGGCTTCCCTTGGCTTTCTTAGTTCTGGCTTGCTTAACATCTCATGGTAATGTGTGCTGGGCTCCAAGCATCTCTAAACAACTATGTCTCTGTTCTCTGAAGCAACTTTTTCCAAGTTTCTACATCTGCTCTTTCTGTCAGCTCTGAGGCTTCTGTTGTTTCTGTAGGCTCTGTCTGTTCTGAGCTCTCTCTAAAATATTTCCTCTTTTAAAGGATTCTGGTAAACTAATCAAGACCCACTTCAAAGGGTAGAGTCACATCTCCATCTAATCAAATGTCATACCCACAACTGGGTGTGCCACAGTGAAGATAACCTAATCAAAAGAAATGTCTGCCCCCACAAGATTAGATCAGGATTAAAACATGGCTCTTCTGAGGTACATAATATTTTCAAACCAGCGCATTAGAGAATTTACAACTCAAGGTAGATAGCGTAGCAGAGATTGTGCTGCAAAACCATAGGGCACTTGATAGACTCACAGCTCATCAAGGAGGGACATGTGCCCTCTTAGGGGAACAATGCTACTTTTATGTAAAGCAACCAATCAAAATTTAACATTAAGGACATCAAAGAAAAGATTCACATACTGCAAGAACCAGGGACTAGTGCTTGAGATCTATTTAGCTGATTGAATCTTGGATCTTGGGAAGACTAGATTAGGGACATATTCCAAACACTGTCGGTTTTTATCCTTATCAGGTGGGTCTTGATTAGTTTACCAGAATCCTTTAAAAGAGGAAATATTTTAGAGAGAGCTCAGAACAGACAAAGTCTACAGAAACAACAGAAGCCTCAGAGCTGACAGAGAGAGCAGATGCAGAAACTTGGAAAAAGTTGCTTCAGAGAACAGAGACATGGTTGTTTAGACAAGACAAAACCTCTGATAGCTCTCATGGCTAACCCAAAATACTGTTGCTCCCAAATAAAACTCCTCCTTTGTCTTTCTGCAATATTGTCTCTGACTTTTGATGGAATCCATTTTCCCAGTGCTGTCTCAATTGGCCATAGTTTCATAACATATTCTCTTCTCTGTGGGGCATGACACTGGGTGTTTCAATCTATGCAGATGCCCAGGCTATCCTACTAGCACCATAGGACAGTACAAAATCAATCTTCATCAGTGATGGTTCTTACAAAAGGTCATGATGAAAAGGAAGAAATGTTCGAGGAACGCTAAATTGACCTCAAGCCTTGAGTTACAAAATATTTTTCAGCAAAGGAGGTGCACAAGGGACATTTTATATATGCATCTTGGAGAATGGGGCAAAAAAAAAGGGGGACTAAGTTCTGACAAATCAGTTGGAAACAAATCAGACAAGTTTCCTTCTCCCTTGGTGCTCCAATACGCCAATAGAACAGACCTCACCTTACAGCTACCATTGTCTAAAATGTCAACAAAATAATTTTTTTAAGTATAAGTCCATAAGAGCAAAGGGAAAAAAAGAGATGATAATAAATGAGAAAGGTCAATAAAATTTTGTGATATGGAAAAAGAGTAGATTAGTAGTGTGCCAGTTTGAAAATATTATGTACTCCAGAACAGCCATGTTTTAATCCTGTTTCAATCTTGTGGAGGTGGTCTTTTCTTTTAATCGTGATTCAGTAATGTATGTCAGAAACTTTTGATTAGATTATCTCCATAGAGATGTGCCACACCCAATTGTGGGTGTGACCTTTTGATTAAATGGAGATGTGACTCCACCCATATCAGATGGGTCTTGATTAGTTTACTGGAACTCTTTAAAAGAGGAAACACTTTAGAGAGAGCCAGAAATGACAGAAACCTCAGAGAGAGAGCCAACAGAGAAAGAGAGCCAACACTGATGCTTGGAGCCTAGCAGAGGTTGTTGTGTATGCTTCCAATGAGATGTTAAGCAAGCCAGAACCTGAGAGAGTCATGGGAAGCCAAGAGATGAAAACCAGCCCTGGAGAAGCAAAGTGAGGAACCCCCACAGGTACAGAGGCTGAAAGTATAAGAGCCCAGGGGCAAGGAACAAGCAGATGCCAGCCATGTGACTTTCTGGCTGATAGAAGTGCTTCTGACCCATTCACCTTTCTTGAATTAAGGTATCTTTTCTTGGATGCCTTAGCTTGGAGATTTTTATAGGCTTAGAACTGTAAACTCACAACTTATTAAATTCACCTTTTTAAAAGCTGTTCCAGTTCTGGTATATCACATTCCGGGCAAACTAACACAAGTAGTAACTGATTTAACATGATGCAGAAGCTGACGACTAAGTGCTTGCAGAAGGGAAAATCAGGAAGAAGCATGCTGGTTCTTGCCCTAGTACCTGGAGAAAGCCAAGTAAATCTGGAGGCAGAATGCCCAGCAGTACTAAAAACAGGAAGACCAGTTAGAAGCCTATTACTTGTGGAAGCAAATTACCACATGTTCTCCCCAGACCAGAAAATGAGGTTGCAGTCCCTTCCCAACACCAGAAGAAAGAAAGGGAGGATTACTTTGGGAGAAGATGCACCAGAAAGACTCTGGACTTGGGAGTCATGCCCAGCTGAAGGTAGGGGTACAATGCCACGAGGAGAATAGGGTACTTAACTAAAGATCTGCATTCTGAACATAAGCTCCTAGCTCTAGGACTTCCCTTACCCAGTTTCTTGATTTCTGGCTGCCATAATTATTTCCCAGGTAGGAGATATAGGGTTCTTCTCTGGGGAAGTATCTGAACTGAGAAAAAATAAAGCAGCTAACCACAGTATACCTACTTGTTATTGTAATTGTTATCTTATGTTTACTGAGTGGTGTATAACATTGAGTTACAGCCCTCATTTACAGCCCCTTTGTGTTTACCTCAGCTACACTTTATCAGTTTTGAAGGGCCACTCAGTTCATGCCCCAACACTCCCTATAACTGTAACTGAAACCTAACCAATCAACATATGCCATGTTAACATCACTATCTACACCTCTCTTTAGTTTAATTTTTTTTTTTTTGGCATGCGCAGGCTCGGGGAATCGAACCCAGGTCTCCAGCATAACAGGTGAAAATTCTAACACTGAGTTATCCTGGCACTGCCACCTCCCTTTACTTGAATCCCAGAAAAACCCTAAGCTCTTTAACTATGGGAGACAGATCTGAGCTTCTTTGTCCTGCTCCTTGCTTGGTTCCCCTACAAAACAAACAAACAAACAAACAAACAGAAACCTTTCTTTTCTTGGAATTCTGGTCTCAAAACATTGACTTCTGTGCCTATCGGGCAGTAATAGCCCTAGCTTGGTAACAAAAAAGACCAAGGATCTTAATATTTGGACCCCTCAAAAAAGTGGCCAGGCTTGCCCAATTGCCTGTGGCAAGATCCACAGAGACACAAATATTCCACTCAGCTCTTTAGCATTTAACTCCTAATATATGCAACCTGCCAACAATCTTGATAAAAAATCACTAATGTGAAAGATAGAGGTCAAAACTTAGAGAAAGAAACTCAGAGAAAACAGAGGCAATAAAAACAAGCAAACAAAAACTATAATGCATGTCTCAGAGAGACAAAATATAACAGTCATGGAACAAGGAGGCATAAAAAAGAAATAACAAGAGAATTGAAAAAAGACTCCTTGGGCCTGGGATTTAAAAATATGATGGCATTAATAAAATATTCAATGGAAAAATTAAGAGGTAAATTTGAGAAACAGTCCTAGAAATAGAATAGAAAACAGATGAAAAATAGGACAGGAAATATAAGAAAATTAGAGAATAAAGTGACTAAACATCTTATCAACAGGAATTGGTAAAAGAAAGTACAGGCGCCCTGGGAGACCCCTAAGTGCCGGCTGCGCATAGGCAGCATGGAAGCTCTGCTGGGAGTAGACCTGCCACTGCAGCCACGAACGTCAGTGCAGATGCCAGCCAACATAAAGGGTCCCAGATGCTGTTCTGATCTTGCAGTTTCTTTTCATCATTTGACCCCATTTACCATCTTTGCCCATGTGGTTATTTATACAAATATCAACCTGCATTATCGGAGAATATGCCAAAAGAAAGAAGTAAAACATACAAAAATAACCATCCAAACATAAAGTTAGAAAACCCTTGGAAGAAAACCTGAAACGAACAGAGGTAACACGTTTGACGTTCCAGTGGAGAAGGTGTTCTGCAGTTCTGACTTAGAACTCTGGAATCCCAGTAATTCTTTCTAAATGAACAAGACATATTAGAACTCTTTCATATGAATAATGTAAACTGAAGTATTAAATGAGCTGTAAATTCTGTTAAAATGTGTTTTTAATATTAGTTTCCTTTTTTAATTAGAGAAGCTTTAGATTTACAGAAAAATGACGCATAGAATATAGAGTTCCCATATACCACTCAATGATTAACACTTTGCATTACTGTGGTAAGTTTGTTATAATTCATGAAAGAACGTTTTTATAATCGTACTGTTAACCACAGTCCATAGTTTACAATGGGTCTCACTGTTTGTGTTGCACAGCCCTATGTTTTTTGTTTTTGTTTTTTAAAATATATTATTCTAGTAACAGTTACACAATCTATAACATCCTCCTTTTAACTACATTCACATGTATAATCATTACTGTTCATTACTTTCACAGTATGGTGCTCCCATCACTAACACCCATTTTACCAAAACTTTATGATTAACCCTAAGGGAAACTGTACAATTTAAGTATTAACTCCCCATTGCCTAGAGCCAGCCCAGCCCCTGATAACCTATACTCTGGATTCTGACTGTATGATTTTGTGTACATTAATTGTTTCATATCCATGAGATCATATAATACTTGTCCTTCTGTGTCTGGCTTATTCCACTCAACATCATGCCTTTAAGATTCATCCATGTTGTCACATGTATCAGGACTTTATTCCTTTTTATTTTGAATAATGTTCCATTGTATATATATTTCACATTTTTTATCCATTCATCAGTTGATGGACATTTGGTTTACTTGGAAATTGTGAATATTGCCACTATGAACATCAGTGTGCGAATATGTGTTCAAGTCCGTGCTTTCAGTTCTTTTATGTATATACCTAGTAGTAAGATTGTTGGGTCATAGGGTAGTTCTATACTTAGCTTTAAGAAGAAACATCAAACTGCCTTCCACAATGGCTGCACTGTTGTACATTGCCACCAGCAATGAATGAGTGTTCTAATTTCTCCACATCCTCTCCAACATTTGTTATTTCCCATTTGTTTAAGAGTTGCCATTCTAATGGGTCTGAAATGGTATCCCATTGTAGTTTTGATTTGCATTTTCCTAATGACTAATAATGTTGAGCATCTTTTCATGTGTTTTCTGGCCATTTGTATATCTTCTTTGGAGAGATGTCTATTCAAGTTTTTGACTATTTTAAAATTGTGTTGTTATTCTTTTTTGTTGAAGAATAAGATGAAGGATTTCTTCATATATTCTGGATATTTCAGCCTTACCAGATATGTGGTTTCAAATATTTTCTTCCATTGTGTAGGTTGTCATTTTATTTTCATGATAAATTCCTTTGAGGCACAAAAGTTTTTAATTTTGATTAGGTCCCTTTTATCTTTTTTGTTGTTGCTTGTGATTTTGGGTCATAGAATCTAAGAAACCATTGTCCAATGCAAGGTCCTGAAGATGCTTCCTTACATTTTCTTCTAGGAGTTTGAATGTTCTGACTCTTATATTTAGGTCTTTGATCCATTTTGAGTTAATTTTTTTTATAAACTATGAGGTAAGGGTCTTCCTTTTTTTCAAATGTAGATCCAGTTTTCCCAGGAACATTTTACTGGACATACAATTCTTTCCCAAATGAATAGTCATTGCCACCTTGTCAAAAATCAATTGGCAGGTGGGCCATGGTGGCTCAGCAGGCAGAGTTCTTACGTCCTATGCTGGAGACCTGGGTTTGATTCTGGTGCCTGCTCATGCAAAAAAAAAAATCAATTGGCCTTAAATGTGATGGTTGATTTCTGAGCTCTCAATTAGATTCCATTGTTTTTTTATGTGCCAGTATCATGCTGTTTTGATTACTGTGTCTTTGTAACAAGTTTCCTCTAACTTAGTTCTTCTTTTTTCAAAAGGGCTTTGGCTTTTTGATGCCCCTTACCATTCCATATTAATTTGATGATTGGGCTTTCCATTTCTGCATAGAAGGCTGTTGGGATTTTGATAGAGATTGTGTTGGATGTATAAATTGCTCTAGTGGGATTGACATATTAATAGTATTTAGTCTTCCAATCCATGAACATGAAATACCCTTCCATTTATTTAAGTCTTCTTTATATCCTTAGTTAGATTTATTATTAGATATCTGACTCATTTAATTGATATTGTACGTGGGGTTTTCCCCCCATAATTTCCTCTTCTGACTTTTCGTCGCTTATGTACATAAACACTACTGATTTGAGGGTGTTGATCTTGTACCCCTCCACATAGCTGAATTTACTTATGAGCTCTAGGAGCTCCGTTTTGGATTTTTCAGGATTTTCTCTATATAGGATTTTATCTACAAGTAAGGGAAGTTTTACTTTTTCCTTTCCAATTTGGATGTCTTCTATTTCTTTTTCTTCCCTAATTGCTCTGGCAAGAACTTCCTGTTCAATGTTGAATAACAGTGCTGACAAAGGGCATCCTGGTCTTGTTCCAGGTCTTAGTGGGAAAGCTTGCAGTAGGATTTTAGCTGTGGTCTTTTCACATGTTCTCTTTATCATGTTGAGGAAGTTTTTATCTACTCCTATTGTTCTAAGTGTTTATATCAAGAAGGGGTACTGAATTTTGTCAAATACCTTTTCTACATCTATTGAGATGATCATGTGATAGTTTCCCTTCATTGTGTTAAGGTAATGTATTACATTAATTGATTTTTCTTATGTTGAACCAATTGGTTTGAAAGGATTATGTACCCTAGAAAAGCCATGTTTTAATCCTGATTCCATCTTGTGGAGGCAGCCATTTCTTTTCATCCCTATTCAGCACTATAAGTTGGAAATTTGATAAGGTTATCTCCATGGAGATGTAGTTCACACAATTGTGGGTAGTAACATTTCATTAGAGGGATCTGTGGCTCCACCCACTCCAGATGGGTCTTGATTGGTTTACTGGAATCCCTTAAAAGAAGAAGCATTTTGGAAAATGCTAGAGAGCTATGGCAGAGTCATGAGAACCATGAGAGCCCACAGAGTCAGAGACCTTTGGAGATGAAGAAGGAAAATGCCTCTGGGGGAGCTTCATGAAACAAGAAGCCTGGAGAGAGAGCTAGCAGACGTCACCATGTTCACCATATGCTTTTCTAGTTGAAAGAAAAACCCTGAAATTCATTGGCCTTTCTTTAGTGAAGGTAACTTCTTGTTGGTGCCTTAATTCGGACATTTCTATAGCCTTGCTTTAATTTGAACATTTTCACAGTCTTAGAACTGTAAACTAGCAAGTCATTAAATTCCCTCTTTTAAAAGCCATTCCAATTCTGGTATATCACATTCTGGAAGCTTGCGAACTAACACAGTATTAAATCAGGATTAAAAGAAACAGCTGCCTCCACAAGATTGGATTAGGATTAAAACATGGTTTTTCTGGGCTACATAATATCTTCAAATCAGCACACCATCTGATCCTGGGGTTTTCTTTGCTAGGAGGATTTTTATTACTGATTCCATCTTTTTATTAGTAATTGGTTTGCTGAGATCTTGTTTCTTCTTGAGTCGGCATAGGTAGTAGTTTGTGTGTTTCTAAGATTTGTCCATTTCTTTTACATTAACTAATTTATTGGCATACAATTTTTCATAGTGACTTCTTATAATCCTTTTTATTTCAGCAGAGTTGGTAGTAATGCATGCCTTTTCATTTCTGAGTTTTGTTATTTGTATCATTTCTCTGTTTTCTTTTCAGTCTAGCAAAAGGTTTGTCAGTTTTATCAATCTCTACAAAGAACTAACTTTTGGTTTTGTTGATTGTCTCTATTGTTTTTAGCTTCCTATTTCATTTATCTCCACTCTTGTCTTTGTTACTTCCTTCCTTCTGCTTTGAAAACATGGGATATCAAGTTGGGGCATATTTTAAAGGGTCCTAGATTGTAAACTCTTACAGCAGTCATATATATTGAGAAGGTGTAACTATTAATTCTAAATTCTCAGATACTGAGCTGTTTTTATATAGCATGGTTTTTCCCAGAAACTTTGGGTATTTATGTGACACCTGAGACTCAGAGTTAGAGCTCTGAAGCTGTGAAAGTCAGAAATACCCCATACAGGAACTGTTTTAAAAGTTGAAAAAGTGATCAGACATCGAGTATTCATAAGAATGAAGCTTATCTGAATAGGACTAAAGTATATCACAAGACTGGGCAAAGGATGATATCATCCATATTTTAAAACTTCAACTGCTGGGTAAGACTAAAGGGAGAGATGTTTATTTGGTGCAAAATCTATATTTTGGGTAGTACATTTCCTAATTTACCTTGTGTGGTTAGTTTAATTGAACACCATAAGTATATGGAATCTTGAATACGGATGTGATTTTGTTGGTTTGTCCAGGTTAGTGTGATGCTCGGAATAGTCTCAAAGTGATTTGGACAGTGAATATAGAAGTATTTGCAAAGTTCCTTTAGGGAAATGGGGAGAAAGGGGGAAATATTCAACTTCCCCATTTGGAGAATTTCTGATATTCTTGCAAGCACTAGGGACAACCAAATCAATAATCTGAGCCCTTGATCTTGATATTCACCCCTATGAAACTTATCCCTGCAAAGGATAGGCTAAGCCTACTTAAAATTATGCCTAACAGTCACCCCCAGAGAACCTCTTTTATTGCTCAGGTGTGGCCTCTTTCTCTCTAAGCCAACATAGCAAGTGATCTCACTGTCCCCTTCCCTACATGGGACACAACTCCCAGGGGCGTAAACCTCCCTGGCAAAGTGGGACAGAAATCCTGGGATGAACTGGGACCCAGAATCAAGGAATTGAGAAAACCTTCTTGACCAAAAGGGGGAAGAGAGAAGTGAGACAAAATAATGTCAGTGGCTGAGAGATTTCAGAGTCGAGAAGTTACCCTGGAGGTTATTCTTATGCACTATATAGATATCCCTTTTTTAGTTTATGGTGTATTGGAGTGGCTAAAGGGAAGTACCTGAAACTGTATAGCTGTGTTCCAGTAGCCTTGTTACTTGAAGATGTAGTTTTCACAATGTGACTGTGTGATTGTGAAATCTTGTGTCTGATGCTCCTTATACCTAAGGTATAGACAGATGAGCAAAAAAAAATGGCTAAAAATAAATAATAGGAGGAACAAAGGTTAAAATAAGTTGAGTAGATTGAAATGCTAGTGGTCAATGAGAAGGAGGAGTAAGGGGTATAGTGTGCATGAGTCTTCTCTTTTTTCTTTTTTCTTTCTTTTGCTGGAGTGATGCAAATGTTCAAAAAATGATCATGGTGATGAATACACAGCTATGTGATGATATTGTGAGCCATTGATTGTACACCACATATGGAATGTTTGTATGTCAAGAATGTTTATTTGTTTATGTGTTAAGTTTTTACAATAAAAATATTAAAATAAACAAAAAGATGTAGAAAGGCAGATAGATTAAAAAACAGGAACCATCTTTATGCTGTCTACAAGAGACTCACTTTAGAACCAAAGTCAAAAATAGATTGAAAGTGAAAGGTTGGAAAAAGATACTTCATGAAAACAATCAGAAAAGAGTGGAGGTAGTTATACTAGTATCCAATAAATTAGACTTCAAATGTAAAACAATTAAACCAGAGAAAGAAGGACGCTATGTATTAATCAAAGGAAAAATTCAATCCAAAGACATAATCACAAAAATTCATGCATCAAGCCAGGGTGCCCCCAAAATACATGAGGCAAACAGTGACAACACGGAAGGGAGAAGTAGATGCCTCTATAAAAGAATAGTTGAAGACTTCAAGGCACTGCTCTTATCAATGGATAAAACATCTAGAGAGACTCAGTAAGGAAACAGAGACTTTGAATAATACATAAATGAACTAGACTTAACAGACATTTATAGGACATTACACCTCACAAGAGCAGGGTACACATTCTCAAGTACTCATGGAACATTCTCAAGGATAGACCATATGCTGGTCCCAAAGCAGGTCTCAGTAAATTAAAAGATAGTTTTTTTCGGGTGGGGGAGGGGGCGCGGCTGGACCAGTGGCAATGGTGGCGGCGACCACCCCGTGGTGACCGAGCGGATTCTCTGCTGGTCCTTCGGAGCCCCTCGCGCCCCGCTGCAGACCCAGGGGCTGGCCGCCCGGCCGGTGAGGAACCACGGCGGCCCGAGCTGGAGGGAAAGGCACAGTCCCCGGGGCTGGGCGAATGTGACAAGTCCCCACGCACACCGCCTACGTCCCGAGTGCGCCAAGAGAGCGGCAACCCCGGTCCCGGCCAGTCCACAGACCCGCCGAGCGGCCAACGCCCGGAGCCGGTCCACCCGCGGAGCAGCGCGTCTGCACCGTGCAGGTCACTCTGAAGACCCTCCAGCAGCAGAACTTCAAGACAGACATCGACCCGGAAGAGACGGTGAAAGCACTGAAAGAGAAGATTGCATCTGAAAAGGGGAAGAAGGATGCCCTTCCGGTAGCAGGCCAAAAATTAGTTTATGCAGGCAAAATCCTTAATGATGATACTGCTCTCAAAGAATATAAAATTAATGAGAAAAACTTTGTGGTGGTTATGGTGACTAAGCCAAAAGCATAACAACACCAGCCCCAGCTACAACTCAGCAATCAAATCTTGCCACTACTTCTTCTGCAGCAGCATATGTGGCTCAGGCCCCAATCTCAGCCCCAGCTTTGGCTCCCGCTACCACACCTACATCCATCACTCGAGCATCAACGACAGCATCTTCTGAACCGGCACCTGCTAGTGCAACTAAACAGGAGAAACCTGCAGAAAAGCCAGCATGGACACCAGCAGCTACTAGCCCAACATCAACTGACAGCACATCAGGAGATTCTTCTCGGTCAAATCTTTTTGAAGATGCAACACAACTTCTGACAAGTCAGTCTTAGGAGAATATGGAAACTGAGATCATGCCAATGGGCTATGAACGAGAGCAAGTATTGCAGCCCTGAGAGCCAGGGTTTCCACAACCCTGATAGAGGAGTGGGATACCTTTTTGATGGGAATCCCTGGAGATAGAGAAAGTTAGGCTGTGGTGGACCCCCCTCAAGCAGCTAATACTAGGGCTCCTCAGTCTTCAGCAGTGGCTGCAACCGCAGCAACTACAACCACTTACAACTACAAGTTCTGGAGGACATCTGCTCAAATTTGTACGAAATCAGCCTCAGTTCCAACAGATGAGACAAATCATTCAACAGAATCCTTCTCTACTTCCAGCATTGCTACAACAGATAGGTCGAGAGAATCCTCAGTTGCTGCAGCAAATTAGCCAACACCAGGAGCATTTTATTCGATGATAAATGAACCAGTTCAAGAAGCAGGTGTTCAAGGAGGAGGGGGTGAAGGTGGCAGTGGAGGAATTGCGGAAGCTGGAAGTGGTCATATGAACTACATTCAAGTGACATCTCAGGAAAAAGAAGCTATAGAAAGATTAAAGGCATTAGGATTTCCTGAAGGACTTGTTACACAAGCATTCTTTGCTTGTGAGAAGAATGAGAATTTGGCTGCCAATGTTCTTCTACAGCAGAACTCTGATGAAGATTGAAAGGGACTTTTTTTTTTAATCTCATACTTCATACCAATACATTACACTAACTTTGTTCACTGGATTATCTGGAATGATTTGGGCTCATATCCACAATACTTGATAGAAGGTTGTTGAGGGTGGAGAGGGATGGATCTAGGACATGGGGCAGGGATAAATACAGTGCATGTCTGCTTATTAGCAGCTGCTGCCACACAGTGCGAAAAATATTATACAACCAAAAATCAGCTTTTGCAGGTCTTTATTTATTCTATAAAATAGTAACTAACTTTTCCTAAGTTTCACTCTTTTTAGTGTACTAAATACAGAAAATTAGTGTAATGCCCTGCTTTATATTTCTTTTACTTAGCATTGGGTTCAGAAAAAATCTTTGCTACTTAGAATCTACAGTCTCTATTTCATGGCAACACTGGATAATGGCTTTGTGAAATTGGGAAAATTTTCAGAGCAGCTATAGAGAGAAATGCCAAATTATTGATGGTTGTTAATGCTACTTCAAATAAGTATAAAATTAATGTGCAAGGAAGCCCTTTTTTTCATGTTAAGTGAGGGGCATGAGGGTGGGGAGAAGGGGTACCTTTTCTTAAAATGAAAATAATTACTGATATTTTAAAGTTCTTCATCATTGAATGTGATGAGACCCTTCTAAAGTGATTTGAGAAGCTGTTCAAGTATAGGCAGAATTATTTTCCTGCTTACCTTTTTTTGTTTGTTTTGGGGGAGAATGCTAGGTTTCTAATTACTGTTTTCTTCATTGTTATATTGCAGTAAAAATTTTAAAGCAAAATGAAATTAAATTAAAAGACTGAAATTATTCAAAACACTTTCTCGGATCATAATAGAATGAAGGTGGAAATCAATAACAAGTGGAAGGCTGGAAAATTCACAAATAAATGGAGACTAACAATATTCTCTTAAACAACCAGTGGGTCAAGGAGAAAATTCTAAGAGAAATCTTGAGACTAATGAAAATGAAGATACAACATATCAAAACTTGTGGGATGCAAAACAACAAAACAAAACAACCATATGGGATGTGCCTTTAAGCACATACCTTAAAGGCAGTGCTGAGAGGGAAATTTATTGCTCTAAAGGCCTATATTAAAAAAGAAGAAAGAGCAAAAATTGAGGAATTAACACCTGGAAGAACTAGAGCAAGAACAACAGACTAAACCCAAAGCAAACTGAAGGAAAAAAATAACAAAGATTAGAGCAGAAATAAATGAAATTGAGAATATCAACACAATAAAGAAAATCAACAAAACCAGAAGTTGGTTCTTTGAGATAATCAATAAGATCAATGAACAGTTAGCTAGGCTGGCAAGGAGGGGGGCGGAAGATGCAAATAAATAAAATCAGAAATGGGAGAATGGACATAAGCACTGACCCTGCAGAAATAAAGAAGATAATGAGAAGATACTATGTGACTATGTGCAACTATATGCTAATAAGCTAGGCAGCATAGATGAAATGGACAACTTCCTAGAAAAGCATGAACAACCAGCATAGACTCAAAAGAAATATACAACCTCAACAAACCAATCACAAGTAAAGAGATCAAATCAGTCATCAAGAAGCTCCCCTAAAAGAAAAGCCCAGGACCAGATGGCTTCAGATGTGAATTTTACCCAGCATTCAAGAAAGGATTAGTGCCAATTCTGCTCAAACTCTTCAAAAGATTGAAGAAAAGGGAAAGCTACCTAACTCATTGTATGAAGCCAACATTATCTTAATATGAAAGCCAGACAAAGATAGTACAAGAAAAGAAAATTACAGAACAATCTCTTTAATGGATAAAGATGCAAAAAAAGGACATGAAAAACCTAATACAGGAAACTCCAAGAAACTGCTAAAAGAAATTGAAAGGCATATTGTGTTCATGGATTTAAAAACTAAATATAGTTAAGATGTCAGTTCTACCCAATTGACTTATATATTCAATGCAATAATAATTAAAATCCCAAACTTACTTTAAAGAAATACAAAAACCAACAACCAAATTTATTTGGAAGGACAAAGTGTCCTGAATAGCTAAAAATATCTTGAGAGAGAAAAATTAAGTGGGAGGTCTCACACTACCTAAGTTTAAAACATGTTACAAAGCTACAGTGGTCAAAAACAGTATGGTACTGGCATAAAGATAGATATACTGACCAATGGAATCAAATTGGGTGTTCAGAAATAGACCCTCTCATCTATGGACAATTGATCTTTAATACAGAAGTCAAGCCAACCCAATTGGGACAGAACAGCCTCTTCAATAAATGGTGTTTGGAGAACTGGATACCCATATGCAAAAGAATGAAAGAGGGCTGATTTTCATATTCTATACAAAAATTAACTGAAAATGGATCATAGACCTAAACATTAGAGTTAAGACTATAACGCTTTTATAGAAGAAAATGTAGGAAAATATCTTAAGGTCTGGTGATAGGAGGTGGCTTCCTAGACCTTACACCAAAAGCATGAGCAATGAAAAAAGAAATAGATAAATGGGATCTCCTCAAAATTAAACACTTTTGTGCGTCAAAGAATGTTGTTAGGAAAGTAAAAAGGCAGCTTATGCAACAGGAGACAATATGTGGAAACACCACATAAGATAAGGGTTTAATATCCAGAACGTATAAAGAGATTCTATAACTCAACAACAAAAAGACAAACAATCCAATTTAAAACGTGGGCAAAAGACAAGAACAGACACTTTTCAGAAAACAAAATACAAATGGCTAAAAGGCATATGAAAAGGGAAATGCAAATCAAGACCACAATGAGATATCATCTCACATCCGCTAGAGTGCCCACTGAAAAAAAAAAAAACCAGAAAATGACAACTGCTGAAGAGGATGTGGAGAAAGAGGCAGACTTATTCACCGTTGGTGAGAATATAGAATGGTACCATCACTCTGGAAGACAGTTTGGTGGTTCCTCTGGAAGCTAAGTTCAGAATTGCCATATAACCCAGCAATTCCATTACTAGGTATATATTCAGAGGAACTGAAAGCAAGGGCACAAATGGACATTTGCATACCAATGTTTATAATGGCATTATTCAAAACTGCCAGAAAATGGAAACAGCCCAAATGTCCATTAGTGAATGAGTGGCTGAGCAAACTGTGGTATATACATATGATGAATATTACACAACTGTTAAGACAGAATAAAGTCACGAGGCACGTCACAATGTGTATGAACCTTGAGGACATTGTGCTGAGTGAAATTATCAAGAAACAAAAGGACAAATACTGTGTGGTTTCACTAATATGAACTAACATTAATGAGTGAACTTTGAGCATTAAAGTTAAGAACATAGGTAATCAGGAGACAGAAAGAGATTGAGATTGGGCATTTGGGACTGAAGGAGTACAGTATGTGCAGTAGGACTGATTGTAAAGATCAGAAATGGGTAGCACAATACTGTCTGATGGTAGCACAATAATATAAGTAAACTGAATGAAGCTGAATGTGAGTATGTTACAGACACCAGAAGGAAAGACAGAGGATAAAGACTGAGACAGTATAACTTAGGAATGCCCAGAGTGAATAATGATGGTGATTAACTATAAGACAAATATAAGAATATTTTTGCATGAGGGAGAACAAATGAATGTCAACATTGCAACGTATTGAAAATAGGAAGGTATACATGAAAAAATACAATCAATGTATGCAGCGTCTATAGTTAATAGTAATATTGTAATATGCTTCAGTTGAATGTAATAAAGGCAATATGTCAAAACAAAATGTCAAGAAGAAGGGGATATTGAGCAGAGGCATGAGTTCTTTAAAGAAGAAAAGGAAACGTCCTAATATAGATTGTGATGGCAAAGGCATGGCTATGTTATTATACCAGGAACCATTGATTTCTCACTTAAATTGGATTGTATGATATGCAATAAAACTGTTTACAAATGAACAGAGACTTTTCTGACCACTCCCTTCTCCTCCCCAGCACACTCCAGCTAATCTGTGCTCTCTCTCAGTTCCGAACTCCTGCCACACCAGCACTGCCAACGCGGTCATCTCTCTCCAGCCATCATGAGCATCTACCAGGACGTCATCAGCCATGCTGAAATGTTTGCCAACATTTACAAGATCCGGGAGATGGCAGACTGGCTGTGCCTGGAGGTGAAGGGAAAGATAGTCAGAAGGACAGAGGGTGGCACTGATGACACGCTCACGGTGGAAATGCCTCTGCCGGAGGCCCGGAGCCTGAAGGTGATGTGAAACGCAGCCATCACCGGTGTTGATGTTATCGTGAACCATCACTTGCATGAAACCAGCTTCACAAAAGAAGCCTACAAGAAGTACATCAAAGAATGCCTGGAATCAATCAAAGGCAAACTTGAAGAACAGAGACCAGAAAGAGAAAAACCTTTTATGACAGAGGCTACAGAACAAATCCAGCACATCCTTGCTAATTTCAAAAACTACCAGTTCTATATTGATGAAAACATGAATCCAGATGGTGTGGCTGCTCTTCTGGATGCTGTGAGGATGGTGTGACCCCATATATGATTTTCTTTAAGGATGGCTTAGAAATGGAGAAATGTTAACAAATTTGGCAATTCCTTAGATCTATCACTTGCCCTCATAGCTGGCTGCTGCTTTTCATGCACACAATATCAGGATTTAGACAGATGGACTGATGCCATCTTGAACTCATTTATTTTGATCTTGATTTATTTAGAGCAGAGGCATTGTGTTTAAGAAAAACATGTCACGTAGGTTGTCTAAAAATAAAAATGCTTTTAAACTCATTTGAAGAAATGTCTCTTAGTTTAGTATTTAAACTGAATTCATCCTTTAGTGTTCCTAGAGAAGCTAGAGCCTGTTTGTAGATAACTACTTTACCGTATAAAACTGTCTTCAGATGACGTCTACAGTTAACCTACATCTGGGAGTGGAATATAAAAACAAGAACCAAAAGCCTTAATTCTGAGTTGAAAGGAGGAGACCATGTTCATGCCAGCATTTGAAGTGGATTTTATATATTTCGTCATCTACAATTGGAAGTAGTAGAGACAAAAGAACAAAGAGACTATAATACAGTTGGAAAAAAAAATGAACAGAGATACAAGTGCTGGATAAAATGTGGAGAAAGAAATGTACTTATTCACTTTTGGTAGGGAAGCAGAATGCAGCTCCTCTGGAGGGTAGTGTGGTGATTCCACAGGAGGTAGGAATGGGCTTGCTGTATGATCTTGCAACCCCATTTCTAGGTATAGACTTGGAGAAACTGAGAGTAGGGACATGAATGGACATTTGCATACAAGTGTTTATGGGGTCAGTGTTCAGGATATAGATGGCCTAAGGGCATGTTGACTGAGGAACGGAAGTGGGAACTGTGGTGTATACATACAATGGACTATTGAGTGGCTGAAGAAGGAATGAAGTTGTGGGACATGCAACTAGGTGAGTGAACCTCGAGGACAGTATGTTGAATGAAATGTCAGAAACAAAAAGACAAATATTATCATGCCTCACTCATATGGATTAACTATAATATATAAACATTGAAAATTGAAGTCCAGAGCATGGGTTATCAAATTGGGGCCTATTGTAAAGGGTCCTGGATAGTATGCTTTTATAGCATTCACATTCATTCCAGAGTTGTAACTGTTATTTCTAAATTCTGAGATTCTGAGCTATTTATTTATAATTTGGTCATTCCCTAGAACTTCAGGTATTTGCGTGTCACCTAAGTCTTAGAGTTCGAGCTCTAAAGCTGTGAAAGTCAGCATTACCCCATACAGCAACTGTTTATAAAGTTGAAAAAGTGGTCAAACTTTTGCTAGAGATATGAATGGAGCTGATGTGGATGGGACTAAGGTAAATCAGAATACAGGGTAAAGGCCCATATTTTTGAACTTCAACTTCTGTGCGTCACCAAAGGAAGAGATGTTTATTTGGCACAAAGTTTATATTTTTGGTAGTGTATTATCTAATTTAACTTGTATGGTCAGTTTATTTGAACATCAGAATTACATGGACTCTTGAATAGGGAGTGACATCTTTTGGTTTGTACAGGTTAATGTGATACCCTGATACATCCCAGAGTAATTTGGGGAGAGAATAAAAATGTTTGAAAGTCCCCTTGGGGGACTGGGGAGAATGGAAGAATTTTAAGCTTCCCCATCTGGGAAATTCCTGATATTCTCACTAGCTGTGGGGACAGACAATTCAATAGGCTGAGCCCTTGGTTTTGAGGCTCACCCCTATGAAACTTATTCCTGCAATGAGAAGCTAAGCTTACTATAATTATACCTAAAAGTCATCCCCAGAAAAACTCCTTTGTTTCTCAAATGTGGCTTGTCTCACTAAGCCAACTCAGCAGGTGAACTCACTGCCCTCTCCCCTACATGCGACATAATTCCCAGGGGTGTAACTCTCCCTGGCAATGGGGACCTGACTCCCAGGGATGAACTGGGACCCAGCATCATAGGATTGAGAAAGCCTTCTTGACTGAAATGGGGAAGAGAGAAATGAGACAAAATAAATTTTCAGTGGCTGAGAAATTTCAAAAACAGTCAAGAGATTATCCTGAATGTTAGTCTTATACATTCTATAGATATCCCTTTTTAGTTTATGGTGTATTGGAGTAGCTAGGGGGATATACCTGGACCTGTTGAATTGTATTTCAGTAGCCGTGATTCTGGAAGATGATTGTCTAATGATAGAGCTTTTACAGTGTGACCATGTGAATGTGAAACATTGTGGCTGATGCTCCCTTTATCCAGGCTATGGGCGGATGAGTAAAAACATAATAATAATTAGGGCAAATAAATAAATAAATAATAGGTGGGGGGATAAAGAGTAAAAAATAATAGAATAGATTGCAATACAATATGTCAATGAGAAGGAGGGGTAAGGGATATGGGATATATGGGCTTTTCTTTTTTCTTTTTATTTCTTTTTCCAGAGTGATGCAAATGTTCTAAAAAGGATCATGGTGATGAATACACAACTATGTGATGTACTGTGAAAAAAAGAGTATGTTGTTTAATTTCCAAATATTTGTGAATTTCCCCTTGTTTCCTCTGCTACTGATTTTTAACTTCATTCTATTGGGTTGGAGAATTTAAATAGCATGATTTTAATATTTTTGAATTTATTGAGACTCATTTTGTAACCGAACATATGGTCTATCATGGAGAATGATCCATGTGCATTCAAAAAAGAAAATGTAGTTTGTTTTTGTTAGGTAAAGTGTTCTATACATGTCTGTTAGATCTCAAGGACTTAGAGTAACATTCTAGTCTTGTATTTCCTTACTGATCTTCTGACTAGAAGTTTTATCCAGTATTGAAAGTGGTGTATTAAAGTCTATAAGAGCGCTTTGAAAGACATTATTTTTATTAATGAATTTAATCATTACTGATTATAATTTGTAATGCCCTTTATCAACTTTTAAGGAAATATTTTTCAATTATTCCACTAAATGGGCTAGAAACATGCTTGGAACTTAATTATAATTAGTGACACATGAAGAGGTCAGGTATCACCTTGAATGTCACTCTGAATTTCAAAGAACATTCTGGGGCAAAAGTAAGCAACATAGGAATTGAGTTTTTTTAAAAATGATTATTGATACTGATTTTTTCAGATGTAATTTTACTGAGATAAATTCATACACCATACAATCCATCCAAAGTGTACAACAAATGGTTCCATCACATGGTTGTGCATTCATCACCACACTCAATCTTAAAACATTTGCATTTTTCCAGAAAAAGAAGTAAAAAGAAAAAAAAAAACCTCAAGCATCCCATACCCCTTATCCCCCCTCCCCTTATTGACCCCCTAGTATTGCATTCTACCCAATTTAAAGACAAACAATAAAGGTAAATAAGCTAAGACAGTGTAGTGTTGTCAGAGACAGATCCACAGATTAGTAGAACAGAATAAAACCTTCAGAAGTAGATCCACACAAATCATGGACAACAGACCTTTCCTTTTTGCTTTATAGCTATACACTCATTATCAAAGGTCATGGCTACTTGATTATGGCTCAACAATTTCTGATATTTCCTTCTAGCTATTCTAACACACTAAAAACTAAAAAGAAATATTTATATAATGCATCAGTAGGCATAATCATTTGTTAAATTTGAATTTCTCTGTTACACCTCCTCCCTATCATTTAATCCTTTTCTCAATCTTCAAGGATATCTGGGCAATGACCATTTTAACTTCTTCATCTGGAAAGGGGTGTTGACTGTATGGAGTAAAGGCATGAAACAGGTTGATGTTCTTGGAGAGACTGATACGTCTGGGTTTCAGGACGTATCTGGCATAGGAGCCTTCTGGAGGCTATAAGTTTCTGAAAAAAATAAACTTACTAGGTAGAACATTTATAGAGTCTTAGATAAAGCTCAGGGTATTCTTGAGGGTTTTCAGGAATACTGTTAATTGGGGCTTGGCATACTGTGGCAATTTGCAGTATCTGGCAGAAGCTTGCAAAAGAGTAACCCCCAGCATGACCTCTCAACTCTATTTGAAATATCTTAGCTACTGAAACTTTATTTTGTTCCATTACTTTTCCCCCTTTTGGTCAAGAAGGCATTCCCAAGCCCATGATGCCAGGGCCAGGCTCATCCCAGGGAGTCATGTCCCACATTGCCAGGGAGACTTATACCCCCTGGGAATCGTATCCCATGTAGGGGGCGAAATAGTGAGTTTATATGCAGAGTTTGGCTTATAGAGAGAGGCCACATCTGAACAACAAGAAGTTCTTTTGGGGTGAATATTAGGCATAGTTATAAGTAGGCTTAGCTTTGCCTTTATAGAGATAAATTTCATAAGGGCAAGCTTGAAGATCAAGGGCTTGCCTTAGTAAATCAGGAATCCCTTATGCTTTAGAGACTATCAGGAATTCCTCAGGTGGGGAAGATTAATTGTTCCACATTTTTCCCAGTCCCTCAGGAGGCTTTGCAAATACTTTTTATTTTCTGCCCAAAATAATCTGGAATGTATTGGGGCATTACATTAACCTGTTCAAAATAACAAGATCTCATTCCCCATATTTAGCCTCCTGTGGAACAAACACACTGCCCTCTAGAGGGGCTGCACCATTCTACTTCTCTACTAACGGTTAATAGGTAGGAATCTCTCACCACATCTTCTCAGCACTTGTATCTTTACTTTTAAACAATTTTATTCACACACCATACAATCCATCCATCCATTCTAAGTGTACAATCAATGAATTCCAGTGTAATTACACAGTTATGCATTCTCCACTACAGTCTATATGAGAGCATTTCCATTTCTTCCACAAAGAAAGAAGAGAGGGGAGAAAAAAGGAGAAACAACAAGAATCTCATACCCCTCCCTTATATCCTACTCATATTGACATATAAGTTTGGCATATTGCCTTTGTTACAATTAGATATTGATTTTTAATGTTCCCAGAAAAGAGTAGGAATTTGGTTTAGGTAAAATAAATATAAAATATTAAAATAACAGGTATAGTTAAAAAATGAATTTACCAAAAACACTAAGCAAAATCTCCAATAAACTTTGCTTCCCTCTTCAGCCAGCTTACATTTAGTTTGGCTAAGTCTGGCTGCTTAGACCATCCTGGCTCTTCTTTGACGTCTCATCTCTGCTTTCAACTGTCATTCTTGAAGTCTCTGTCCCCTAGCTTGATACATATATACTACATACTCCCTAGCTTTCTGGATTTCTTCTTGTGCAGATGCTTCCAGAGAATACAGTTCCAGCTTTCTGGGTTTCCTCTTATGCAGATGGTTCCAGAACCTGAAGCTATACCTGTGTTGGGATCTTTGCTGCCACCCTCTTTCCACTCCTGCCTATGGCTGCTCTTTGCTACTACATTTACACAGACTTGAGGCCTAACCCTTGCAACCACAGAAGTTGTCCTTATGGAATATTGTGGGCTTAAAGACATTAAAAATTCTTTGAATGACCAACATAGGGGAATATATTAAATAGTCAACATGAAACTCATGCAATCATCCAATATTTATTGAGTGTGTATCATTTTCAAAGCGCTGTCTTATGTGTTTGAGATATGGGAAGGACCAAGAGTCAACAATTTCTACCATCCTTCCTCTTAGGACAGTGGCCCAGCATGGTGTGTGGGAGTTGTAAAACAGTCAGGAGGGCATCAGGTGTGTGTGTGGGAGGAGGTAGGGTGGGATAGTCCAAGGAGGAGTATCAGAGCCTGAGCGGGATGAAGAAGGCATTTCTTCCATGGTGTGGCAGTGTTGGTAGACTGGTAAAATACAGGCAAATGGATAGATCAAAAGTATTAAAGATACATGTTAAGAATATTCAGCATAATTTGGTTCAAAGTTGTTACTGTCAGAATAGAAGTTACCAACAAGAAGAGGCACAAATGAACCTTGTGGTGTGGGATTGGAGGTGGAGGTATTGGTGTGAATTCATGACTTTCAATATGATAGATACAGGAATAAATGTTGCATGAATACATATATCCTGTAGCTTTCTCCACTACATGACCTGAGAACAGTAACATTTTAATGGCTAGATCTTGTTTTTTAAAATATTATTATCTACGGTTCTAGTTTGCAAGCTGCTAGAATGTGATATATCAGAAATGGAATGGCTTTTAAAGGGGAATTTATTAAGTTGCAAGTTTACATGTTCTAAGGCCATGAAAATGTCCAAATTAAAGCAAGACTATAGAAATGCCCAATCTAAAGCACCCAGAGAATGATACCTTGCTTCAAAAAGGCTGATGACATTCAGAGTTTTTCCTTTCAACTGGAAAGGCACATGGTGAACATGGTGATGTCCACTAAGGATTCTTATTTCATGAAACTCCCCCAAGGGCGCCTTCCTTCCCCATCTCCAAAGGTCTCTGGCCGCATGGGCTCTGAAGCTCTAAAGCTTCTTCCAAAATGGTTCCCTCTTAAAGGGTTTCATGAAGCAAGCCCACCTTGAAAGGGTGGAGATACATCTCCATGGAAACCATGTAATCAAAAGTTGCCACCCGCAATTGGGTGGATCACATCTCCATGGATAATCAAAAATCTCCCATCCAGCAATATGGAATGAAGATTAAAGGTCATGGCTTTTCTGGGATACACCACAGATTCAAACTGGCACATCCTCTTATACTATTGTGAGGGGACTAGGACTCTTGGGAGAAATGACTGATTCTAAGAATGGAGCAGAGAAAGGACAGCAAGGTATGCCTTAGAACATCTTATGCCAGAAAGCAAGAAAGTGCTCAAAAAAAAAGATTGGGGCCTTCAGATGGTTTCTATGCTGTGTGAATATATCTCATTAAAATAAAAATAATGGAGCATATCAAAATTACACAGAAGCCAGCCGGAAAGGGCTTCATTAGCCAAGCTGGGGACAATTTGTAGGTCAAAATAAATCTTAGCAAAAATACATAAATAAATACAATAATAGCAGATGAATTACGACACATTATAAATTGAATAAAATTGGAAGTCAGGAGTCACATTGATGAAATAAATAAGTGAATAAATTGAAAATTTAATGAGGAACTGTCTCAAAGTTCACTCTGAAATACTTTACGGTGGACAGAGCTTGTAGACATCATCTTAATCAAGTGATCAAAGTGAACATCATCAGTAATGGGACAAATCAATATTACATGCTGCCTGTTCAATGTGAACACAGAAGCACTTCTGTAGATTCTTCCTACCAAAAATGAATAGCCTAATCTAATCATGAGAAGAGAATCAGACATCTTTAGGGACATTTTACAAAACACATGGTCTCTGGTCTTCAAAAGTGTCAAGGTCATAAAGTCAAGAGTAAATGAGAATCTGATTCAGATTGAAGGAGACTAAAGAAACATGACATCCAAATATAACAAGAGATTCTGAATTGCATCTTTTTATTATGAAGGACTTACTGGAACAATTAATGGAATTGAATGGGTCTGAAGTTTAGGTAGTAGTAATGTATCAATGTTATTTCCCTGATTTGGATGATCATTTTAAGGTTATGTAGGACGTGGTCTCAGGAATTACACACTTAAGTATTCAGGAGTGATGGGGAACGTGTTGGCAGCTTATTCTGAAATAGTTCAAAATAAGAAAAATTCTTTATACTGTACCCACACATTTTTGTAAAGGGTGAAATAATTTCAATATTTTTAAAAAGTAGGAAAAAATTCCCTGTCCTTTAGGAAGTTATATTTAAACAAGAGGAGGCAAACAAAACATAAATAAGTAAAATGTCTGATGTTATCAAATGGTTATAGGCTTGAGCCCTGGAGCACGCCTACATTTAGAGGTGAAATAGCAGAGAAAGAATTAGCAAGAGAGACTGAGAAGTAGCAGTCACTGAGGTATTGTATAAAGAAGGAGAAGCTGAGAGAATGTCTTCTAGAGCTCTGAAGTGGTTCACTTGTCATTGCTGTTGAGAGATCAAGTAATGTGATCACTGGATTTTATAACAATGAGTCATGGGGGAAGTCCAAAACCCAATGTGTTAGCCCAGTGAGGATAAAAGCCAGATTAGAAAGGCAGAAAGAGAATGTGTGGTGAGGGAGTAGAGTTAGCTTCTGAGACATCTCCTCCCAGAAGTCTTGCTGTAAAAGGGAACAGAAAATGAAGTTGTAGTTGGAGGATCATGTAGGGTCAAAGGAAGATTCTTCATAAAATGGGAGATTATTGGAGCAGTTTAGACAATCATAGGAATGATCCAAAAAAGAGGGAGAAACACAAGATGCAGGAAACACTCAGACTAACTTGAAATGGTTCAAAGAAATGGATTGAGGGCACAAGTAGAGACACCAAGGATGGCAGGAGCAGGGGCCCCTTTCCACAGGTAACAGGGAACCAGAGAGGATGGGCCCTGGGGGAGGGCGTGCTGGCTGGGGAGAACTTTTTATGGGATTTCTTCTATTCTTTCACTGTAATATGAAGCCAAACTATCTTCTGAGAGCAGAGGTTGGGGTGCAGGTGGGGAGGCCAGTGGGAGTGCTGGGGCTTTGCAAAGAGAGGAGGACAAGTGAAATGGTAATAGTCAGTTTGGAGAGTGTGGGGGGACATCAACACAGAAGGGTTACAGAGCAGTGACTGAGATGGCCAGGAAGAGTAGTGCCCATTTGCGAATATTTGCAGCTATGAATCTAAAGTGAGACCTGACAGGATGCTTGTGAATTTTTCTCAGGGAATATCCAGGTGTTTGGGTACCGGTATGAATTAAGGAAATATTGAGTGCCAACTTTTTTTTATTTTTTATTATTTTTTTATTTTTTACATGGGCAGGCACCGGGAATCGAACCCGGGTCTCTGGCATGGCAGGCGAGCATTCTTGCCTGCTGAGCCACCGTGGCCCGCCCGCCAATTTTTTTTTTTTCTTCAGCGTCACTAGATCGGTTTTAACAAAGAAAGACAAGGTATATGCTATAAAGCCTTTAATGATAATGTTTGTGTTTTTTATAACATGCATATTTTCACAGAAGAGATCATTAGCAATTGTTTCAATACTTGCAGTCATCTGCCTCAGGGCTTAGTCATGATGCCTGAATCTAAATTAAGACAATTAAGGAATAGCAAACTCTCATCTAATCAACTTTATATTCCTTCATGATCAGCAAGAAGCAGATGAAAGTTTTTTAAAGGGGTATTATAGATTGATATATAAATTACAAGTCTACTTTTACAGCTGTGTAAAATTAAGATGATCAATAAAATATTTAAACCAATGTTCACATACTTTATGAAAACCAAATTATACTTTAAGCCATTTGGCATCCTGTTCTTTTTTTAATTTTATATTGCCCAGCAAAGAGTGCTCATCATCAGTGCTTTGTAGAGGAGTGAAGAGATATTGGCATCAGATGCCTAAACACCTGGGATTTTGCCTACGAGCAATTTGCTTTATGATGTTCTTTTGTTATATTTTTATCTAACATTGGAGAATAACTGTATTATTCAGGGTTAACTTTAGGTTATTTCTCTGATTAAGAACTAGATATATTGGAGATGTATTTGCAACCAAGGTGTTAGATTAATTTTCAACAGCATTAGTTCTATTAACAAAATGAAAAATGTTTCATGCTTAATATGCAATAGCAAACACATTAGTAAACATAAGCCTTTGAGAAGACCCACCATATTTTGCTCCTTCTTTTGTAAACTCATTATTTATTTCAAGGGAGAAAAATGGTAGTATGACCTGTCACTTAATAACTACTTCCTTATGTAAAAAAAAAAAAAAAAAAAAAAAGAGTGAAAAATGAGATGCAAAAAGAAAACTGCAGTTAAACTCCACAACCTCGAACATACGGAGTAAGATCTTGATTCTGACAACGGCTTCTCCATGCCACCCTGTGGAGAAAGGTGAAACAAACAAAGAAAAGTTTACCATACCTTTAGTGTAACGTACATACTTCAATTCCTCTGGGAGAATAAAGCATTTTATTAATCAAGAAGGCCTTGACTGTAGATAGATTCCAGTATTGTTTTTATAAGTGAGGCATGAATGCAGAGGACTCCACTCCTTCCCAAAGCCCTCGCTAGGGCACCAGGATGCTGAACATATCTGCAGAATTGTGCACATTCTACAACCGTAACTACAATGTTCATTCCACATTTCCTGGTTCTAAAAGTAATTCCAAGATATGACAAATTACAGTTTGGAAAAGTTTAAAAGCTCTAGAAATCCTCAGAAATAAATTGGTGAGAAGGAGAGTAAGATTCTGAATCTGTTAGGGTAGACTGTTTCTTCAAGGATCGACGTAATACATTGTTTACCATAAGCCTAAAATTGCAGTTTTCACTTCTGAGTATCAAACTTTGGGCTTTGAAAATCTCTCACTGCACATATCAACTGTGGGAAAAATAGTTTTAAGATTTGAAAACATACCATGCTCTAATGCCTTGTGGATCGCTGACAACCCTCTTTGCACATGCCACAGCTTGTGAGATGTCATCTTGCAGCAAAGCTAAGAAAGAGGCAGTAAGGAAAGAAAACTTTCTTAGAAATTTTATTATATGTTTAGGTTTAGTCAGCTTTACTTTGTTAGGCTGAGGTAGGAATACTAGGAAATTATTTTCCAAGAGTCCAGATATATATGAATATGGGGGAAAGAGGTTCTCTTTATTCCATCTCATTGAACATGAAATAAAGTATTCTGTTTATTAGTTAATGAAGTTGGAAGTTCTGAAATTATTAAGTAATATAATGGAAGGTCCTCTCTGCACTAAGCACTGTAAAAAAGAAACAAGCTGACTAGTAATTTTTTACTCAGCAATTTCCTATCTAGGAAGCAATACTTAAAAAATAAGGTAAAGGATTGTAGTCATACATGTAGTAGGCTTTTCATAGCAATTTATAAAAGGGAAAAATGGAAGAAACCTAAGCGCTTATCAGTAGGAGTAGGTCATAAATGATGGAATATTCATATAATGAATTCTAGTTATGCTTTTAAAATGAAAATATTGACAGATATGTATTTGTTGACATAGAAATAATTTCTTTTTCTTTTTTTTGGCTTTTCACAGGTTTATTTGGTATTTTTTTAGTTTTTTAAATTTTTTATAACTTTTTTATTGTGTGATATAACATATATACAAAGCAAAGAAATAAAAAAGCAATAGTTTTCAAAGCACTCTTCAGCAAGTAGTTAAAGGACAAATCCCAAATTTTATCATAGGCTACCATATGATCCTCTCAGACTTTTCCTTCTAGCTGCTCCAGAATATAGGAGGCTAGAAGGCATAAATATTTTTTTAGCATCATAATTGACTTTTTTTTCTTTTTTGTGAAAAATAACATATATACAAAAAAGCAATAAATTTAAAAGCACAGCGCCACAATTAGTTGTAGAACATATTTCAGAGTTTGACATGGGTTTCATTGTACAATTTTAGGCTTTTACTAAAAATTTTTTAGTAAATTTTTACTAATTTTACTTAGCTGCTCTAAGATACTGGAGACTAAAAGAGATATCAGTTTAATGATTCAGCAATCATATTCAGTTATTAACATGGAAATAATTTTGAGACATCAAAAACAAATTGCAAAGCAGTACATATGATACAGCTTCATTTTTGTAAAGGTATACATGTTTGTATGTGGGTATATCATATGTGCACGAAACAGCTTTACATTCATATAGATGATGATATATATTCTGGAAGAATATGTACTAAAAAAGTATCAGCGTTTAAAAATTTCTGGGTAGTAAGATAATGGATGATTTTTTCTTCTCTCCATTTTGTAATTTTTATTCAATGATCACAGATCATTATATAATACAAAGTAGTTTTAAAATTAAATGAATTCTGTTTAGACATGAAGAATATTCTAAGGCTAAACTCTTCTACCAGAAATTTATTATTAAAAAATATAATATTGAGTTTGCAGTATTTATCCGTATTGTTATTTTTATTGGAGTTCAAAAAAATATTTGTTCCACCTCAAATAAATCTATAAATTAACTTAATTGTAGTAATGATTATATAGGAACTATATTTTTTAGAGATGTAAACTAAAGAATTTTGAAATGAAATATGCTTCTAATTCACTTTATAATCTTTATGCAAAAATATATACATATATGTAGCAAATATGACAAAGTATTAACAAATATTTAAAATACATGGTGGGCATAGGAATTTATTATACTATGTCTCCAACTTTCTATATTTAGAATATTTCATAATAAAAAGCAAAAACAAACTAAAAAGATCCACACAAATTATCACTAAAGTTCCCCCAATAAGTGAGAAGATGGCATTGTTCTTGACAAAGCATTAATAAGACCATTTATAATCAATTAACAGGCCATTCCAAAACCTTTTATATATTATAAAACACCAAACTTCTGTAACTGAGAAATTAGGATTTAAGGGAAGATTTTGATTACTGAATCATTACATAGATATTTCTTTTTGCTTTCTGGTATATTGGGGTAGACGGGGGAATACCTGAAATCCCTAAACTATAATCAGCCGTCATGTTATCCGAAATGATTATTAAAGCTCTTATCTTGTGCCTTTGTGTCTGGATGACCTGTTACTCCCTTTATCTGGTCACTTTCTTGTAGGGCAAAGGCTAATAAAGAATTTGAAGTCAGCCATTAACTAGTTTCAGCCTCAGACATTTGTAAATGTATCAGCTAGACTCTGCTAGTAAAGGATAACTTGTCTCCCTTCCTTTTGGCTTACTCCTTTAGCACTGAAGTGACGGCTCTGTTTCCCCTTGTTTCAGTTTATATTTTCCTATTATGATAACACTGTCTCCTTTCCCCTATTCTGCTTTGAACTTGCTGTTCGAAATGACCTCATCTCCTTTTGCTAAAATGCTTAGAAACTTTGAGTCCCCTAAACTCAGAGAGAGAGATTTTGAGCTGCTAGACCATCTGTTCTCCTATGTGCCTAGCAATAAACTCTTTCTCTCTTTGAAACCCCAGTGTCTCAGGAATTGGTTTGTCCGGTAACATATCTATGGTCCCAGACTTTTAATTTCTTACTTAGGGAATTATGAGGTAGATGGCACTGAATATCTAGAACGTGAGATGGAGCTTTCCTAGGTGCCTGATGAACCCTTCCAGGATTTTACATTTGTGTTGAGTCCCTATTCTTACAAGAATGAGTAATCTTACAAGATTAACCACATAGGCCCTGTGCCATCACTCATACATTATCTTGTCTTACCACTGCAGGGTATACCACAGGCATTAACTGCTCCGGGGGTTTTGCCGTCATTACACCAGTAGCGGCTATTAATCTGAAAAATCCCATAATCGGTGCTGCGGTCTCCACGATTGTAGTTTACAGCTCTTGTGTTATAACCACTCTCCCATCGCGCCAAACACACCCCTGAAAAGAATTTATTTATAGTAATAAGGATGCACACCAAATCACCGATGCTGTATACCAAAATCAGTTCTATTTAGCTAATTCTATTTTACTAATGATTAACCTTACAAGTTTAAAGATGCGTTGAACTTGAAAAATATTTTAGCACTTAAGTATTAAAGGTCCACTAAGAAAATCCTTCTGCGATGCAAATCACCTTGCAACACCAATGAAAAAAGGTAATTTACTTTAAAAATATTTAAATAAATGTTTTTTACATTGCTTTTACCCTTTCCCTATCCTTCAAGGAGCGTTCAGCCAGAATAGAAAGATAAACCGAGTTATTGAGTGGACTTTGTAAATTCATAGCTTATACATAAGCTTATGGAAAAAACCCTTTGATTATAAAAACGAGGACTTTGTGAGAGAAATGAAGTTTCTAGAATTGCTAAAGGTAAATTTGAGAAGTCAGAATCTGGGAGACAAGAGCTAGAGAGTAGGAAAGACCGTTTCATCTATCCAATCATTTATCCACTGTACTGCTTAGCTGAATTCAATTAAGCAGTACAGTGATTATTTGGATAAATATACTAAAATAAAAATAATAACTTCTACTGGGGGCATACCTTAATTGTGTGGAAGAAAATGAAAAATAGCTAATTCAGCAGGGTGAATAAGAATAATAAAACACCATTTCATGCTCAGTTTCAGGGATCCTTATACAAACACAGTTTCCGAAGGGAAATAAGTTCCTGGCAGGGAAATTAAAACAACAAAAAAGTGTTTGTTACTCCAGGTTCTTAGAACCCGAGTTCTAAGTGAGAAATGGCTGGAGTCAAGTATTAAGGACTTAACTGCATATTTCAAGCCTTCAAGTGTATCATTTAGTCAGCTTAAGTGTACCATTGAGTCTCAGGCTCCTGGCAAATTCAGTGGAACTGGAAGAGTACAATAAGTCCTATTATAGTTTGAATCGTAGGCATTTTGCCTTTCCACACACTTATTTCTTCATTGGGTATCTCTGATTATACAGGTACAAGCTGATGTTTTTAATCATTGAAGTATATAAAGCCTCAAAGACATAAAAATAGCCCATTCATTCAAAGTTTCTTTTTTTGTCCTCCTTTCTTAGTAGCTGTTCCCCCTCTAAAAGGATGAAGGAGAGCAGAGACTTACAGTTTGGCAGGCTGATTCCCCTGAAGCCATCCATTCCACGTGCCTTCAGAGCTCTGGCAAATTCACACCTTTCATATATCTTGCCCTGGACAGTGGCAGAAAGGAGGAGAAGCCCCAGGACAAGGAGAGCCTTCATGATGACTGGGAAGCCAACCGCTAGGCTGAATAGGGCAAGCCAGCTTCAATATTTAAATCTGTTAACTTCCTTCTCCTAATCATGAGTGGGCTCCACCCTTTAGGCTATGTGGAAAGCAGGAACTGTATATTGATCAGCAGACAATAAAAGCGTTTTTTTGAAGACAGATACCCTGGTGTTCTAAGCATTATCACAAGAAAATTATGAAATCACATTGCTTAATGATGTGGCTCAGGAAATACTGAGGAGTTGCATTGTTTCCAAACAAGAAGTTTTTTACTATTTTTAATGGTTTGAGCAAATAGTCCTAATGAACGTTTTAAACAGCTAAAAATGAATCATGATCTCTGCTTAACATTCATTGTTGTGAAATTGTCTTGTGTGCATTCACTATCTGTATTCTTCTTTTTCACATTTACTTCATATGCACTTTTCTATTAATTGACGCATGTACCTGTCATTATAACAGATCGTCAAAAGAATTGCCACTGCAAATAGAAAGAGAGCTTTATTATCTGTATAACAATTTGCGAATTGGGCAATAAGAAGTAAAAGCAGGTATTCCAGAGTGATCAGGGGGTGGAGAGATATTGGGAATTTAAATTCCAAAAGAAGAATGGACATGGCGGTTGTCAGGCAAGCTCTGTTCTAGCAGCTTATTGGAACATGAAGGCAGAAGGAAACTTGTCTGAAACTAGCTGATCAGAACTTAGTCCCCTTTTCCCTGTCCCATTTCCTCTAAGCCTCCTTCTCCAAGCTGCACATTCTCCAAGTCTGCTACATCAGCATAGGTGCTCAACTCATATGCCTTCTTGCTGGGAACCATTTCATAACCAGAGCCTAAAGTTCAATGGAGAGGTCCTTTAACATTATCCCATTTCATAAAGATCTTCTGTAGAAAGCACACTGATGAAGATTAATTTTGTGCTGTCCCACGGTGCTAAGAGGATATTCTAGGCATCTACATGGCTGGAAAGATCCAGTGTTATGTCCCACAGAAGAGGAAATATGTTACAGAGCTATGGTCAACTGAGGCAACACTGGAAAACAGATTCCATTAAGGATCAGCAACAAGATATTTGAAAGACACGAGAGGAGTATTATTTGGGGACAACAGTATTCTGGGGTAAGTGAAGGTAGTTATGGGAGGTTTTGTTCTGGAAGAGATCGTAAGTGCAGGCCTAGGAAGTTCTAACTAAGAGCTGAAGCTTGAATTGAAGTTGGCCAAATGAAGGAGGTTGGGAATGGGGGAGCTGGAGGAGGGTGCACCTGAATCAGTATGTTCTAAGATCAAGAGGCAAGAGTAAGCTGATGCAGATACTGAAAGAGGTGTGAGCATGGCTGGTGAGAAATCATCAAAGGAAAATGAAGTTGAAGGAGTAAGGCCAGACCCAGGCACTTAAAAACAGATTAGGATTTAGGACTTAATTCCAAAGACAGTGGAATGGTTTGTGAAAATTAAACACAAATAGATACATAAAATATATCACTCAGATAGGATGCAGGGACTGCTGCTAGAGATTTGGCAAGTAACCCAAATGGCAGATGATGGAGAACTGAGAGGGTTCAAGAGATATTAAAAATCCCACTTCTAAGTATATACCAAAAATTGAAGGCAGGGACTCGAACAGATATTTTTGCTCACTAGTGTTCATAGTAGCATTATTCACAATTACCAAAAGATGGAAGCAATCCAAGTGTTCATCAACCAATGAATGGATAACCAAAATGTGGTACATACATGCAACGAGATATTATTCAGTAGCAAAAAGGAATGAAGTATGACCATGGTGATGAAAATACAACTATGTGATGATATTGTGAGACATTGATTTTACACCATATATGGAATGTTCGTATGTTAAGAATGTATGTGCTTTTATCAATATCAATACAATTTTTTATTTTTATCAATAAAATAATTTTTTTATCAATTAAAAAATGAATGAATGAAATAAGCCAGACACAAAAGGACAAATATCTTAAGATCCCACCGATAAGAAAGTTAGAATAAGCAAATTCATAATCAGAAACAGGTACCAGGGGCTGGGGTGAGGGTAAAGAATGGAGATTTAATGCTTAATTTGTAGAGCTTCTGTTTGGGGTGAGGTAAAGTTTTGGTAATGGATGGTAGTTATGGTAGCACAACATTATGAAAGTAATTAACAGTGCTGAAATATATGTTAAAGGAGGAAATTTTAGGCTGAATATTTGTTACCAGAATTAAAATTTTAAAAAAACCCATAGGACTATAAAACACAAAACAGTGAACCCTAATGTAAACTATGGAGTATAGTTAATAGTATAGTTATAATAATAATGTTTCATCAATTGTAATAAAGGTAGCACACTAATACAAGGTGTTAATAATGGGGGATGGCGGGTTGTAAATGGGAACTCTGTTCTGCATGATTTACCATAAACCTATAATTTCTCTAATAATAAAACAATTTCTATAAAAAAATATTTAAGAAGTTTAATAATCAAGACTTGGTGATTATCCAGACTTTTGTAAGTAAAGGAAAAAAGATAGGTAAAAAATATTAGTTTTTCTTCATTGAGTGCTTACAGAGTGCCAGTCACTTAATGAACATTAACTATAATTATTATATGGATCCTATATGTAGGTATTATTCCCATTTTACAGATAAATAATTTCTATAACAGAAAGACAATTTAAAAACTTGCCCAAGGAGAGGACTCCTAGGGATAAATCCAGACCTGGCACCATGGGATCAACACTTACATCCTGACCAAAAGTGGGAAAAGAAGTGTAATTAATACAGTATCAGTGGCAGAGAGAGTACAAATAGAGTCGAGAGGCTACTCTGGAGGTGGTTCTCATGCAAGCTTCAGGTAGATCTTGCTACCTATCATAACCTGCCATCCCCCAACCAGGACTATTCCAGCCAATCCTAAAGAACACCTAGGGTAATATATAAGATTCCACAAAGGTTCCTTGCACTAGAGTAACTTTCCAGAAACTTACAGCCTCCAGATGGGTCCCTTGTCCAGATAAGTCCTGAAACCTAGCTCAGCCTCTCCAAAACACCAGATAGTTCCATCTCCCTATCCCACATTAGTGACAGACCCTTCCAATATCAGAAATTTAGAATTGCCATAGCCCAAACAACCCCAAAGAGAGGTATGGAAAGATCAAAGGTGATGGTGGAATTATACATAGAAGATAGGACTTAACAAATGAATATGAATGGTGAATCATTAAATTGCTATCTCTTTTAGTCTACAGTATTTTAGAGCAGCTAGAAGTTAGAACCTAAAATTGTGAAATTGTAACCCTTGTCAAAGTCTGAAATATGTTCTACAACTAAGTGTGGTGCTGTGCTTTGAAATTTATAGTTTTTTTGTGTATATGTTATTGTTCACAAAAAAAAGAAGGACAAAAAGTCGATTGCGGTGATAAAAAAGTATTTAAGCCCTCTAACCTCCCATATTCTGAGTAGCTAAGAACGGAAGTATGAAAAGGATCATACTGTAGCCCATGACAAACTCTGGGCTCTATCCTGTAACCACTTTTTGAAGAGTGCTTTGAAAACCATTGCTTTTTTATTTCTTTGCTTTATATATATGTTATATTATGCAATAAAAAATTTTTTTTTTAAAGTTAGATACCCCCACCCCCTCCATAGTGTGAGAAAGATCAGAGGTGATGGTGGAGTTATAGAGAAAGCTGGGTTTAACAAATGAGTGCTGAATCACTTTACTGATATTTCTTTTTGCCTCCACTACCTTTGAGCAGCTAGAAATAAAAACCAAATATTGTAGAATTGTAACTCATACCAAACTGTGAAATCTGTTCTACAACTATTTGTTGTGATGTACTTCGAAATGTATTGCTTCTAGGTATACATGTTATTTAAAGAAAAGGAGTATAACAGAGAAGATAGGATTTAACAAATGCATATGACTGCTGAATCAATATATCGGCATTCTGTCGGTCTCCAGTGTCTTGGAGGCCCTAGAAGGAAAAACCTGAAACTGTGGAACTGTAACCATACCAAACTGTGAAATCTGTTCCATAACTACTTGTTAAAACGTACATTGAAATTTATTGCTTTTTTGCATATATTTCACAATTTAAAAATGTTAAAATAATAATTGATGACTAGTAGTACAAACAAAAGCAATTCACTTTTGTATATTTATCTTGCATCAAGTCACTATCAGATTTTCTTATTATTATAGCTTGATAGTAGAATCTCATTGATAGTGAAGTAAAAATAAAAGTTGCTCTTTTTCGAGTATATATATTATTTGATTTTTCAAATTGTGTAATTAACCTCTAAATAATGTTGAATATAGTGAATGTTGGCATAATCCTGTCCTTTTACTGATTTTTAAAAAACATCTTTATTGAGAAATACCCACACATGTACATGCCAACCATATTATACACTTTTTATTGACTTTGATAAAAACAATTTAAGTATATAAATATTATGACCCTTCCAACTGGGTTTTGTAATAGTCTTTATCATACTTAAGTAATTTCCTTCTATTTCTTTTACAATTAATTTTTTAATGATAAAATTGCTAAGTTTCTTCAAGTGCTTTTTCAGTATGTGGGTTATCTCCTTTACTTTTTTTGATGTGATTGTGTTGTGGAATTGTTCTTGCATTCCTGGCTAAACCCTACTTATATGTCTAATGGATTCAATAAATTCTATTTTATTTAGAAAAAACAAAACAAAACAAAACTTGCCCAAGGAAAAATAGTTAATAAGTGGCAGAGCTAGAATTTGAATTCAAATCTTTTCCATGTGCCTTTCAGTTGACCTCTTGTAAAAAGAAGTAGAAAGGGAAGACATTCTTTTGAGACTTAATTTTCACCCTTTGAGTCTTTTAAACCTTTTTTTTTTTTTGCTACTTCTTGTCTGATTTCTTTTCCTGATATGGTGGTGTGAATCCAATTTATGTATTTATTTTTAAAGATTGAGTTTTCTCTAAGAGGTTGGTCTAACCACAGGCAATGCTATTGAGCACTTAGTGACTTTTAAGAATCAATATCTTTCTTTGGAAGAACTAATAAAAACAATTCTGGAGGACTTTTCATTTCTTTTTTGAGCATTTTCTGAATACTATATTATTTCTGTTATTTTTAAGTTTCCAGGGCCAAAGCGATTATAACTTTGGCTGGATCTCACTTCCCTTTTTCACACTAAAATAAAATATTTTCTTTCTCACTTTGCTCAAGTTAAAAAATCCTTTCTCAATTTACACAATAACTGGGCATTCAATATTGAGAAACTATAATGAAACAGTTAACCGATTTTTCAAGCAGGTAATGAAATGCAATCTTGTTTGCAAAGACATCGAAATGTTCCTGTTTTGATTTCCTCTTTCCAGAAAAGTATTCTGGTTTCAGTTCTGTATCAGATATGATCCTTTGATTTCGGTTTTTCTATAATCTTTTCATTTTTTTACCAATGCAATAGCATATTTATTAAATTCCCTTTCATTGAACTAGGGAAATCAGTGATTTTCAAATTGTTAATCAGCTCTGGTAACATAGCAAAATGTTGGTGAAGAAATTGTTGTAAATAAGGGAATGGGATTAAATTCCTGGGTTGTATTTTCACCCCTCTTGAAAAAAAAATTTTATTTTTGCCCTTAGCAATTAAATAAGTCGATATGCCTAATTTCTTATTAACAATAATTAATATGTCCACACTTAATTGCAGTTGATGCTGTTCTCCCTTTTGAAATAACTAAGTTGTTTTGGAATGCAGCCACATTATTTTAGCAACCTCTACCCCATGAACAATTGCACACCTGTGTGGGGTGGTAGGTTGCAGGAATGGAAACAGTCTATTTCCAACTCAGTTAAATAGGAACTGAGCCCACAAACATAATGTCATTTATAAAAGGGTCTTGCGATAAGCCAGCCTGATCCAAAGATTATGAAGGCTGGTATCAGTATCTCACACATTTCTTTTGGAAAACAGTCTCCTTGACTGCTGATTCAAAATGATGTTCAGCTAAAGAGAAACTTGGTAAATTTAAAAAGCAATTAATAAAAATAATAGGATGATAAATGCTAATCTGCTCAAACAAGTGAAGATATTTTTATGTTTCCCCTTTAACTGAACTGCTTTCCAAAATAGAAATCTATACACACACGCAGCTAGTAATTGGCTGAGTTGTACATTTAATTTGATTCAGTTCACCACTGGCCTCAAATGTTATCAGGATGGGATCAGGACTTTCTCTTCAGCAGAGCCTGGATCTGAGAACTGACAAGAACCTAGAGATCCACCTGTGCTTTCCAGGCATGTCATCAGTTTTCCAGAAACATGGGGGTTCTTTCCCTGCTCTACAGCCAAGCTGCCAGGTTATTGAGTTGCTGGGAATTCTCTTTGCTCTCCTCTAGCTTCCTGTTTGCCTGCTTTGGAAGATCTCTTTCAGCCTTGTTGCCCCCATGCTCTGGCTGTTCCCAGAGGAAAGAGTGAATGAGTGGATGCAACTTGTTCTGGGTGTCTTTGGGATTCTAATCTGTCACACCCACATATTTATGGACATTAAATACTTTAAAATTTGACTGGTTTCTCCTTACACCCATCTACGGTGGATTCTACTTCGTCTGATATTGTTCCAGTAATGAGAGTAGCTGTGGGTCTCTTTTCTCCTACAAGGGGCTCATTACTTTCTGGACATCCTTTGTTTTTTGTTTCTTTAGAGGTTCCTTTGTGTTCTCAGCTCTCTGATGCATTTTAGAAAACCATTGGCCGGTTTTGGTAATCACTTTTTACCAAAAACTGTGAAAGTGACAGTCTTTTCTGACTTTGTGCAACTGAACCAGAAGCAGAATTGAGGATTATGTTTTTAGCATTTCAATTGTGCTTTACAAATAAAACCATTTATGGTCCAATGGGTAACTGAGATTCACAGAGAAGTGATTTACCAAAGTCAAAAATGAGGTAGAGGCCTAGGTGAACTAAAATCCAGTGCTTTTGGTTTCTGTTTTCATTCTGACAGCTGAGAGAATAAGTGTGGGGTTAAAGCGATTATGGTGGTTTCAAGTACCCCAGAAAACATCTTTTTAAAGTAAATCCATTCCTGTAGGTACAGACCCATTGTAAGTAGGACCGTTTGATGACGTTGCTTCAGTTAAGGTGTGATCCACCTCATTCAGGAATGAAATTCAGACAAAAGAGAAAAAGCTACAGAAAGCAAGAAGCTGAAATGTAGCCCAGAAGAGAAGTAAAAGATAGCATTGCTATGTGACTGAGGAACCAAGAATTGCCAGCAGCATGTCATAAAACACCAGTCTTTTGGAAGAAAGCATCACCTTGATTTGAACTTTTTTTCCCAGCCTCAAACTGTAAGTGAATAAATTTCTATTGTTTAAGCAGACGTATTTCATGGTATTTGCTGGAGTAGCATAGGAAACTAAAAAAGGGTTGAACAGAAGTTCAGAGGGAATGGGGGCCCAAAGAGGGCATGATGACTCAGTGTCATGCTATGGCTTAACAAGCACAGGACCAAATCTGTGGGACCTTGTGAAGGGTCCTCACTGAGCCTGTTTACTGAGAAATGTGAGTTTTCAATGGAATCACATGTGTAAAGTACCTATCCCAGCTCCTGGCATATTAGTACATGTTTCATGAGTATTAGTCTCTTTCATAATCCTCCTGTCTTTGTCCACTCTCACCTCAACATCTTATAGAGAAGATAGTTCAGGTTTTTTTCTCTGGATGACCCAGCTCTTGGCTTCTCCCCATCACAGTCATATCTGGGGGTACTATTTTGAAGGACTCTGCCTGGGTAAGGCTGAGAGCTCCCATTAAGAGCAGTCCTCTCTCAGACTTCTTCAGAAGTAGTCAGTGATCCCAGTTTTGTATGTGTGTGGGGGATGTTGGGTTGGGGGGCTGGGTAATGGGCCTCCCTGTTTTGGGACTGGGATAGGAGCTCCAGTCTGAAGTCCCATGGGAGTTGGTTCTTTGATCCTTGGTCTCTAGGGATCAGCAACTTGGCTGAGAAGATAGGCAGAATACCTATTCTCCCTACTGGGCTACTAGATTTAGCCATATGTTTCAGCAACAGCTGTGACCAAGTTGCTGATGGGAGCATTTCACTGGGCTCTCTTCCAGAAAGATGAAGGTTTAGCATTAGTGGCAAAACCTATGACAAACAAAGGTTATTCCTTAAGTTGTTTGGGCTGTCCAGCTTCAGGATGAAGTGAGAATAAACAGGATTGATACTCTGGATTGAGTAAATATTCTTGGATTCATTGAACATCAAAGAAAGAGGTGTTTATAGAAGAATAAATACAATTTTCTGCTAATGTGACCAAGTGGGGCCTTAAATGGTAAAGCACCTCTGAAAGGTGAAGGAGAATGTGAAGGGCATCATTCAGAATATAGGAAGCCCAGGTAGTCTGAATATGTATCTTCTCTTCCCAACTTCATTTTACCATGAAGAGATTATACTTGGCTGAAGAGCCTACGGTTCTCGTGAATGATATAAACTGGGCTTCAGGTACCTCTTACATATGTGTCCATGCAAATTCTCCAAGAGAAAGATTAAGAAGCTGCACTAATCTCTATGATCTTGGCGAGTTCTTTATTCTCTGAAGCTCAGCACTCTCTGATGAGGGTGCTGTTATCTACTTTGTGGCTTTGTTGAAATCGCACAATGAAGACTATGGCACCTTGTAAAGAATCAATAAATTATAGCTCTTCTTCATCCATCCTCAGTACTTTCTCCTCTCTGAACAATAAAAACAAATTATGATAAAGTAACCACAATAATTAATTAACATAAATTAAGCACTATGGGCTAAAAACTATGTCTCAGTACTTACATCCACATCATTAGCAACACTAGCCATTCTAATAGTTGTATCATAATATCTCATACTTTTAATTGGTATTTCCCTAATCACTGATGCTGAACATCTTTTCATGTGTTTGTTTGCCATATCTTTATTGGTGAAGTGCCTGTTTGGCCATGTTTTTATTTGGTTGGTTATTTTTAATCATTGAATTTTGAGAATTCTTTAATATATTCTGGATACGAGTCATTCATCAGATATATGCTTTTGTCCCCGTCTTTTCATTGTCATAGAAGTGTCTTTCTAAGAGCACAAATTTCAAAATTTTGCCTGAAGTCCAATTTATCATTTGCTCTTCTCTGGATTGTGCTATTGTTGTCATAGCTAAGAAATCTTTTGCTAACTCAAGTTCATAAAGATTTTCTCCCATGTTTTCTTCTGGAAGTTTTACAGTTTTAGCCTTTACATTTAGGTCTATGATCCAGTTGGAATGAGTTTTTTTGTATATGGTGTGAGGTATGGATTCAAACTCAATTTTTTTGTGTATGGATCTTCAATTGTTCTTGCACCATTTTGCTAAAAAAGAGTATCCTTTCTCCTCCATACTGCCTGTGTCTTTTAAAAACTTATATTTAGAGGAAGAACAAAGGAATGTCATTACTGCAGGGTGCTGAAAATAGATGGTAATTAATATTTTAAAATTTCAACTTATGTGTGAGACTAAAGCAAAAAATGTTTATTTGGTAAAAAACATATTTTGACTAGTGCATTTCCTAATATAACTTATGTAGACAGCTTAATTGAACACCATAAGTACATGGAACCTTGAGTAGGACATGAGATTTTGTTGGTTTGTCCAGAGTGATGCCCTGATAAATCCCAGAGTGATTTGAACAGTGAGTGGAAAAGTATTTGCAAAGTTCCCTTCAGGGAATGGTGAGAACGGGGGAAAATTCAATTTCCCCCAGTTGAATTTTTGATATTCTCACAAGCAGTGTGGACAACCAAAGCTATAGGCTGAGCCCCCAGTCTTGGGGTTTGTTCATATGAAACTTAATCCCACAAAGGCTAGGTCAAGTCTACTTAAAATTAGGCCTAAGAGTCACCCCCAAGAGAACCTCTTTTCTTGCTCAGATGTGGCCTCTCTCCAGCCAACACAACAAACAAACTCACTACCCTCCCTCTGTCTATGTGGGACATGACTCTCAGGGGTGAGGACCTTCCTGGCAATGTGGGACAGAAATCCTAGAATGAGCTGAGACTCAGCATCAAAGGATTGAGAAAAACCCTAGAATGAGCTGAGACTCAGCATCAAGGGATTGAGAAAACCTTCTCAACCAAAAGGGGGAAGAGTGAAATGAGACAAAGTGTCAATGGCTGAGAGATTCCAAACAGAGTCAAGAGGTTATTCTGGAAGTTATTCTTATGCATAAAGTAGATATCACCTTGCTATTCAAGATATAATGGAGAGGCTGGAGGAAACTGCCTGAAAATGTAGAGCTGTGTTCCAGTAGCCATGTTTCTTGAGGATGACTGAATAATGACACAGCTTTCACAACGTGACTGTGTGATTGTGAAAACCTTGTGTCTGATGTTCCTTTTATCTACCTTGTCAACAAAGGAGTAGAACATATGGAATAAAAATAAATAATAGGGGGAACTAATGTTAAAATAAATTTAGTTTGAAATGCTAGTGATCAATGAAAGAGAGGGGTAAAGGGTATGGTATGTATAAATTTGTTTTTCTATTTTCATTTCTTTTTCTGAATAGATGCAAATGTTCCAAGAAATTATCATGATGATGAATATGCAACTATGTGATGATATTGTAAATTACTGATTATATATGTAGAACGGAATGATCAAAATAGGAATGTTTGCGTTTGGTGTTTTTTGGTATTTAATTAATTAATTTTTTAAAAACACATATTTATATATAGTTTCAAAGATAATACAGAGTTTCTGTATATTCTTCATCAGTTTCCCAATGTTAATCTCTTAGTTTTGACAAATGTACTATGCAAGATAGTTAACACTGGTACATCACTATTAATTAGCTCTAGATTTTATTTAGATATCACTAGTTTTTCCATTACTGTCTTTTTTTCTGCTTCGGGATATAATCCAGTATACAACATTGCATTTAGTTGTCATGTCTTTTTAGGCCCCTCTGTTCTTATGATTTGTCAGCCTTTCTGTGTTTTTCATGAACCTTTATAATTTTGAAGGGTACTTTTCATGTGCTTTTTAGAATGTCCCTCAATTTGGGTTTTTCTAATGTTTTCCTCATAGTTAAGACTGAGGTTATGGATTTTGGGGAAGAATACCACAGTGGCAAGGAGTCCTCCTCATCACATATTAGGGGTTTCATGGTATCAGTATGACTTATTACTGGTGATGCTAACCTTGATTACTTGGTTAACGTAGGTCTGCCAGTCTTTTCACACTAAAGTTACTGTTTTGCCCTGTCCACTCTATTCTTTGGAACTGAGACACTAAGTCTAGTCCATGCTAAAGGGAGAGATGGATTAAGCTCTACATTCTGGAGGAATAGTCACATATATTATTTGGAGTTCTTCTATAAGAAGGATTTGTGTCCTCTCCTGTCTTTAGTACTTATTCAATCATTTTTTGTATCAATATAGACTAATATATATTTATTTTTACTTAAAATATAATAATATCCCAAGAATATCCTTCAATGAATATTTCTAAGCATATATATAATATCTTGGGCTAAACTACCACAACCGCAGTTGTTGGGTTAAAAAGTTTCAGATACACACACACACACACACACACACGTGTATTATTTATATAGGAATAATATATTTATTGTATATTACATTATATCAGTAATATATTACATTATAATTATATACTATTATACATATTTCCAATTTAACATATTCTAGTAATAATTTAATCAATATACAAATGTGTAAAAGAAGTTAACAATCTTCCCGGACCCACATCTAATTCTATTCCCCTAAGATAACAGATACAACAAATTTGGTATATATCTTTCTAATTTTTACTTTGACACATATATGCAAACATAAACACACCTTAATTTTTTTAAGTGTTTTCCTTTTTATCTGTTTTGCAACAAAGAAATCAAATATTTTGAAAAAGACCTTTCACTAAAAAACTATTGAGAGCCTCCCCAGCTATTCTTAGACTCAAATTTGCACATATTGTTTGTTTGTGAACTTTTGAAAGCAAGATAGACATTATTATATCACATGGATTTTCAGACTGGGTGAGTAAATTGAGAATTCTTGATGTCATAAAGATTTCACAGAGAACAAGAAGGCTATATTTACTTGAATTACACATAGTCAAATGAAAATGCACTAGTCCAAAGTCTTGAAAAACAGAGAAGAAAGAGCATTCAATGTTATTCTGACATGCTAATAGTCATGATTTAAAAGCAAAGAGGTGGGGGTGCAAGGGTAGTTCAGTGGTAGAATTCTCGCCTGCCATGTGGGAGACCTGGGTTCTACTCCCAGGCCATGCACTTCCCAACAAACAAACAAAAAACAAGCAAGACAAATAAACAGCAAAAAATTTCAACAAATGGAGCTGCAATAATGGGGTACTCAAGTGGAAAAATAATGAAATGTGACCCCACCATAGAGTATACAAAAAATAATAAGCAAAGAGGTCATTTTTAACAGAGGCATTCTTGAATAACAGATATTACATAGGGATTAATGAAATAATTGCTGCTTTTAATACATGAGCATCTGGAAAAATACCAAAACTGTTTATGAAGAATTACTCAAAACAGTGGGAAAATATGAATAAAAATAAGTGACAAATAAAATAAACCATATACCAAATAAGAGTGTATTTTTGAAGATTTTCTTCCAGATATGATAAACAGTAATCAATTGGTGATTATTGTGTAATAAAGTTATGATAGAAAGCCCTATGAGTGATTTTTAACTGTCTTGTTAACTAAAAACTATCTAGCAGTGAATTTATTCAACAAAGTGAAGTAAGTTCTGGATCATTTTAACCTGCTATTGAGTGATATTTATGGCCAGTTATATGACAATATAGTTATGAAAGGTGTGAACAAAGAGCACTCTTTTAAAACATGAAAAATTACACAATATGTACTCTGTCAGCTAGATTTCTTAACCTTGCTGGGGAAAATGCTGCCTTCTCAATCTTGGATTTGTTAACCTAGATTTGATATTTTGCAACCATTATCTGCATTCTTTTGAGATTCATCTTCCAAATGAAGTATTTTAAATACATATGCCAACTTAGAAGGTTGGGCTATTAGACAGCTGCTTAAACTTTGCAACATGCATTAAAAAATACTTTAAGGACCCTGAAATGTATTTTCAAAGACCTGAGAAATTTGGTCACAAAGAAGACACAAGTTTATTCTGAAAGTTAACATTTTAAATAAGCAATTATAAGCCTAAAGAAAAGTTGGAAGAAAGTATAAAGAAATTTTTTTCCCTTGAACTATTTGAGAATTGCTGAAATAAGCCCTTTCACATTTAAATACTTGAGATGTAGCCTACAAACAAGGACATTCTCTTACAAAAGCACAATCAAAATGACAATTAACATTGATACTTCACTATACTGTTTGACCCTCAGACCCTATTCAAGTTTTGCAAAAAAAAATATCACGCATTGACTTTACTCTTGGACCTGTTTAGTCCTCTTCTTGCTGGAACAGTTCCTTAGTCTTTTCTTGACTTTCAAGATCTTGACAATTGTAAGACTACAGGCCAGTTATTTTGTAGACTACCCTTCAATTTAAGTTTGCCTGATTTCATCATTACTCAATTCAGATTATGTATCTTCAGATTATGTATCTTTGGCAGATATATACATACATTTGGCTACCTTCTCAGTACATCCTATCAGATAGCATACTGTTTCCGTTTGTCCCATTACTGATGATATTCACTTTGATCACTTACTTGACTGAGGTGGTAACTGCAAGGGGGTATAATTAATGTTTCCCTTTTGTAATTATTAAATACTTGGTGGGAGACTGAATTTGAAACCATGCAAATCTCCCACTCTTCATCAAACCTTCAATTTATTCATTTACTTTTTTATATCTGTATGGGTTCATGACTTTTTATTTTCACAATGTATTAAAATCTTTTACTATCAGCTTTTTTGTTGCCTGAATTGTTCCCAATTTGGCAAGGGAACACTCATTCTAGCTGGCTTCTCTGTCTTTTTTTAAATGCAATTTTATTGATATATAGACACATACTATACTATCCATCCAAATTACACAATCAATGGCTCATCATATCACATAGTTGTGCATCATCACCATAATAAATTTTAGAACACTTCTATTACACCCAAAAAAGAAAACATAAAACATTTCATACCCCTTATCTCCCCCCACTATTGACCCTTAGTTGTTTTGTTTTTTTAAAACATTTTTTATTAAGTATAACATATATACAAAGAAAAGAAAGAAAAAGCTATGATTTTCAGAGTACACTTCAACAATTAGTTGTAGAACAGATTTCAGAGTTTGTTATGGGTTACCATTCCACTATTTCGGGTTTTTCCTTCTACCTACTCCAAAATACTGGAGGCTAGAAGAAGTATATATTTTTCTTTTTTTGTGAAAAATAACATATATACAAAAAAGTAATACATTTCAAAGCACATCAAAACAATTAGTTGTAGAACAGATTTCAGACTTTGGTATGGGTTACAATTTCACAATTTTGCGTTTTTACTTGTAGATGCTCTAAGATCCTGGAGACAAAAAGAAATATTAACCTAATGATTCAACAGTCATACTCATTTGTTAAATCCTACCTTCCTTGTATAACTCCACCATCACCTTTGATCTTTCTCCCTCTCTTTATAGGTATTTGGGCTATGCCCATTCTAACTTTTTCATGTCAAAAGGGGCTGTTGAAAATATGGGGTAGGGGGATAGAACTAGCCTGGAAAGGCTGGCCTCTCTGCATTTCAGGACTTCTCTGGTCCAGGGACTCATCTAGAGGTTGTAAGCTTCTGAAAAATTACCCTAGTGCATGGAATCTTTGTAGAATCTTATATAACACCATAGGTGTTCTTTAGGATTGCTAGGATTGGTTTTGGTTGGGGTTTGGCAAGTTATGGTAAGTAGCAGTATCTAATTGAAGCTTGCATAAGAGTGACGTCCAGAGTAGCCTCTCGACTCTATTTGAACTCTCTCAGGCCCTGATACCTTATTTGTTACACTTCTTTCCCATCCTTTGGTCAGGATGGCATTGTTGATCCCACAGTGTTAAGGCCAGACTCATCCCTGGGAGTCATCTCCCACACTGCCACAGAGACTTTCACCCCTGAATGTCATGTCCCACGTTGGGGGAAGGGCAATGATTTCACTTGCAGAGCTGGGCTTAGAGAAAGAGGCCACATCTGAGCAACAAAAGTCCTTTGGAAATAACTCTTAAGCACATGTATACGTAGGCTAAGCTTCTCGGCTACACACATAAGCTTCACACATAAGCTTCACAGGAGCAAGTTGCAAGATCAGAGGCTTGGCCTAGAGAGTTGGATGTCTCTAATATTTGACACAGTATCAGGGGTTGCCCCAGTGGTAAAGTTTAATAGTTTCATATTTTTTCTCCCATCCCTCAAGGGACTTTGCCAATACTTTTTGGTTATCTGCTTAATATATTTTAGGATGTATCCAGACATTACATTACATTGAATTATAGAGGATTAAAGGCCCTCATTCTTATTCTGGGCTCCCTGTGTTTCAATTGTTTAAATGAGCTATCCAGACAGACTGAGTTAGATTATATGCTACAGAAAATTTAGGTTCTGGACAAAATAAAACTTTCTTCCTTTGGTCTCAAAGAATAGATGAGGTTCTAAAATATAGACAATGTCTTCCTTACCCCTGTATTTTGAATTACCTTAATCCTGACCTGATCAGCTTCATTCTTATCTCTAAATACCAGGTTATACATATATAAAACAGTCTCTCAAAATCCAGAAATAACAATTACTGCTCTGGACTAAATGTAACTTCTATAAGAGCTTACAATCTAGGCTCCTATTTTCTTATAAGAATTTTCTAAATGATTCCATACAATAATTACTCTTTTGTTTTTGGCTTATTTTGCTTCACCAGATGTCCCACAAGTTCATTCACAATGTTGCATGCCTCACAACTTTGTTCCTTGTTGTAGCAGCACAATTTTTGATTATATGTACACCATCATTTGCCAATCTACTTCTCAGTCAGTGCATCCATCAGCCACCTCCATTCACTGGGCATCATGTATAATGACCAAACTCAACAGTCCATCAACAGTCTCAATTTTAGACAATTTCATTGCTCCCAAGAGAAAGATAATCAATAAACACACCCTCAGCCAACTAGTAAATTTAAACTTCCCCTTAACTCTTGTCCTCCCTTCCATTATTTACCCCTGGTATTGTTGTGGTACTGTTGATGTTTTCCTGTTAAACACAGCCCATAGCATGCAATAACCCATAGCATACAATAATGTTTAAGTTTTCCCCCTATACCCCGAACTTAAACACTCTTTATACAAGATTCATACCTTTGAAGTAGTTCATGCAAGAACTTATTTATATTTGTAGTGTTAATCGGTGGGACACATGGGTCTATACAACCCCTTTCAATCACGTTCACCTTCAATGTGTTAATAGTACCTATAGACCCACTAGTGAACTGCCTTCACTTCCATCTATTCCCTTACATTTGAGTTAAACCTTATTAGCTAACCATTCACCCATCTCTAGCTTCTGTGTATCTCTAGGTCCCCTATATTCTGTACTATAAGCTTCTGATTTTATCTTTAGCACTGACCCCTAGTTTTGGTGTGGTGCATTTGCTACTGTTGATGAAAGAATAGTTAAGATTTTACTGTTAACTCTAGTCATAGTTAGCAATAGTTACAGGTTTTCTCATATACCACTTTATTATTAATTCCTTGTAATAGTGTTGTACGTTTGTTCTAGTTCATGAAATAAGTTTTTAATATTTGTACTGTCAATCAAAGTCATCGTTCACCAAAAGATCCACTTTATTATACATTCCCATATTTTAACCTCTGGCTTTCCTTCTGGCAACCTGCATGATTCTAACTTTCTGCTTTCAACCACATGCACACACATTTCAACACTGTTAATTATATTCAAAATAACATGCTACCATCACCTCTAGCCATTTAAAAACATTTAAGTTCAATCTAGTTTAAAAATCTGCACATATTAAGTAACTGCTCACCATTCTCTAGTGTTATCTTATGGCAACCTATATGCCAGATTTTATGTCTATGAATTTACATATTATAATTAGTCCATATTAGAGTGATCATACAATATTTTTCCTTTAGTGTCTGACCTACTTCACTTACAAAAAGATTTCACAGTTCACCCATTTTGTCATGTGCTTCAGGACATCATTCCTTCTTACTGTTGAATATTCTATTGTTGGTATATTCCATATTTTGTTTATCCATTCATCAGTTGGTGGATGCTTGGATTGTTTCCATCTTTTGGCAGTTGTGAATAATGCTGTGATGAACATCAGTGTGCAAGTGTCAGTTCATGTCCCTACTTTCAGATCTTCTGAGTATATACTGACTAGGGGGATTGCCAGATCCTAAGGCAACTCTATATTTAGTTTTCTGAGGAATTTGCCAAACCATTTTCCACAGTCACTGTACCTTTTTACATTCCCACCAGCAGTGAATGAGTGTTCCTAATTCTCTACACTTGTAGTTTTATCCTTAATAGCAGCCACTCTAGTAGGTGTGAAATAACTCATTGTGGTTTTTTAAAAAAATACTTTTATTTACAAATCTTCACACACATACAGCCCATACACGGTGTATAATCAATGGCTCACAATATCATCACATAGTTGTGAATTCATCATTTTTTAGAACATTTGCATCACTCCAGAAAAAGAAATAAAAAGAAAAAAAGAAAAAATTCAAACATCCATATCCCTTACTCTTCCCTCTCACTGGCCACTAGTATTTCAATCTATGCAATTTATTTTATCCCTTATTGCTTTGTTTCAGTTTGTAAGCTGCTGGAATGTGGTATACCAGAAACAGAATGGCTTTTAAAAAGGGGTATGTATTAAGTTGCAAATTTACAGTTCTAAGGCTGTGAAAATGTCCCAATTAAGGCAAGGCTATCAAAATGTCCAAATTAAGCATCCGGGGAAAGATACCTAGTTCAAGAATGCTGATGATGCTCGGGATTTCTCTTTCAGCTGGAAAGGCACATGGTGATATCTGCTAGCTTTCTTTCCAAGCTTCTTCAATGGCTTCCCCAGGGCTCTGTTCATTCTGTTGGCTCTAAAACTTTTTCTTAAAATGTTTCCCTCTTAAAGGGCACCAATAAGCAATCCCACCTGGAATGGGTGGAGATACATCTCCATGGAAACCATTGAATCAAAATTACCACCCACAATTGGGTGGGTCACATGTCCATGGAAACAATAAAAGATTCCACGGCCACAAAGATTCCACTCAGCAATATTTTTTAAAAATATTTTTATTGTAAAATCAACATACAAACATGCAAACATTCTTGACATACATACATTCTATACATGGTGTACAATCAGTGGCTCACACAATATCATCACATAGTTGTGTATTCATCACCACAATCATTTTTTGAACATTTGCATCACTACAGCAAAATAAATAAAAAAGAAAAAACTCATACATAACTTGCCCCTTAACTCTCCCTCTCATTGACCATTAGTATTCCAATCTATTCAATTTATTCCAACCTTTGTTCCCCCTATTATTTGTTTATTTTTATCCATATTTTTTACTCATCTGTCCTTACCCTGGATAAAAGGAGCATCAGACACAAGGTTTTCACAATCACACAGTCACATTGCGAAAGCTATATCATTATGTAATCATCTTCAAGAAACATGGTTACTGGAACACAGCTCTACAATTTCAGATACTTCCTGCTTGCCACTCCAATATACTATAAACTAAAAAGGGGATATCTATATGATGTGTAAGAACAACCTCCAGGATAACCTCTTGACTCTGAAATCTCTCAGCCACTGACACTTTATTTTGTCTCATTTTTCTCTTCCCCCTTTTGGTCGAGAAGGTTTTCTCAATCCCTTGATGCTGGGTCTTGGCTCATCCTGGGATTTCTGTCTCATGCTGCCAGGGAGATTTATATCCCTGGGTATCATGTCCCATTCGGCGGGGGGGAGGGAAGTGAATTCACTTGCTGTGTTGGCTAAGAAGAGAGAGAGGCCACATCTGAGCAACAAAAGAGGTTCTCTGGGGGCGACTCTTAAGCCTAATTTTAAGTAGGCTTAGTCTACTTAATTTTGCAGGGTTAAGTTTCATAGGGGTGAACCCCAAGATCAAGGGATTGGCCTACTGATTTGGTTGTCCCCACTGCCTGTAAGAATATCAGAAATTCTCCAAATGGAGAGGTTGAGTATTTTCCCTTTTCTCCCCATTCCTCCAAGGGGACTTTGCAAATACTTCTTTATCTACCGTTCAGATCACTCTGGGATTTATTGGGGCATCACACTAACCTATACAAACCAACAAAATCTCATGCCCTAGTCAAGATTCCATGTACTTATGGTGTTCAATTAAACTGACCATACTAGTTAAAGTAGGAAATGCACTACCCAAAATATAAATTTTGTACCAAATAAATATCTCTCCCTTTAGTCTCACACAGAAGTTTGTTTTAAAATATGGATGATATCATTCTTTACCTAGCCTTCTAATATACCTTAGTCTTATCCAGATCAGCTTCATTCATTCACTCATTCATTCATTCATTCTTTCATTTGATGTCAGATCACTTTTTCAACTTTTTAAAACAGCTCCTGTATGGGGTAATGCTAACTTTCATAGCTTCAGAGCTCTTACTCTGAGTTTCAGGTGTTACATAAATACCCGAAGTTTCTGTCCACCCAGCACTGTTGAATGAGTATTAAAGAACATGGCTTTTCTGGGGTACACAACGGATTCGAACCAGCACACCCCTTTGTTATTAATTTATTTTTACTCATATTTTTTTTTTTACTCATCTGTACATACCCTGGATAAAAGGAGCATCAGACACAAGGTTTTCCCAATCACAGAGTCACACTGTAAACGTTATCTTTATACAATCATCTTCAAGAACCAGGGCTACTTGACACAGCTCAATAGTTTCAGGTACTTCCCTCCAGCCACTCTAATACACCATAAACTAAAAAGAGATATTTATATAAAGCACAAGAATAACCTCCAGGATAAGCTCTCAACGCTGTTTGAAATCTCTCAGTCACTGAAACTTTATTTTGTCCCATATCTCTTTTCCTCCTTTGGGTCAAGAAGCCTTTCTCAATCCCTTCATGCCGGGTCCTGGCTCATCCTGAGAGTTCTGTCCCACATTGCCAGGGAGATTTACACCCATGGGAATCATGTCACACATTAGGGGGAGGATAGTGAGTTCAACTGCCTAGTTGACTTAGAGAGGCCACATCTGAGCAACAAAAGAGGTTCTCTGGGGTGACTGTAAGGCATAATTATAAGTAGACTTACCCTATCCTTTGCAAGAATATTTCATATAGGTGAACCCCAAGATCAAGGGATTGGCCAACTGATTTGGTTGTCCTATTTTGCGAGAATGTCAGAAATTCCCCAAATGGGGAAGTTGAATATTTCCTCCTTTTTCCCCCAGTACCCCAAGGGGATTTTTCAAATACTTCTTTATTCACTGTTCAAATCACTCTGGGATACATCAGGGCATCACACTAATCTGGACAAACCAAGGTACCATACTATTTTGATCACTCTAGTTTTTTAGTAAGTTTAAAACTCAGGGGTGGGCCACGGTGGCTCAGCAGGCAGAGTTCTCGCCTGCCATGCCAGAGACCCGGGTTTGATTCCCAGTGCCTGCCCGTGCAAAAACAAAAACAAAACTCAGGACATGAGAGTCTTCCAACTTTATTCTTCTTTTTCAAGGTATTTTTGTCTATTTGGAGCTGCTTATGCTTCAGATAAATTTGATGATAGGCTTGTACATTTCTGCAAAGGTGACTGTTGGAACTTTGGGATTCTATTGAACATGTAATCCTTCAATTTTTTAAAAGTCTTCTTTGGTTTAATTTAGTAATGTTGTGTAGTTTTCTGTGTACAAGTCCTTTATATCCTTGGCTAAGTTTATTCCTAGATATCTGTTCTTTTAGTTGCTATTGGAAATGGAATTTTTTTATTAATTACCTCTTTGGATAGCTCATTACTAATGTAATGATTTTACATGTTGATCTTGTGTCCTGGCACTTTCCGAACTTATTAGCTCTAGTAGCTTTGAAACAGTTTTTTTTTCAGGACTTTCTAAATATAAGATCATGCTGTCTGCAAACAGTGTAACTTTTTCTTTTCCTTTCTGATTTGGATGACTTTTATTACTTTTTCTTGCCTAATTGCTCTAGCTAGAACTTCCAGCACAATGCTGAATAACAGTTGTGACAATGGGCAACCTTGTCTTGTTCCCAATCTTAGAGTGAAAGCTTTCAATCTCTCACCATTGAGTATGATATTAGTTGTTCATTTTTCATATATGCCCTTTATCATATTGAGGAAGTTTCCTTCTATTCTTAATTTTCTGAGTGGTTTTATCAAGAAAGGGTTCTGGATTTTGCCAAATGCCCTCTGCATCAATTGAAATGATCATGTGTTTTTCCCTCATTCTACTAATGTTGTGTATGCATTCACTGATTTTATGTTGAACCATTCTTGCATACTGGGATAAATCCCATTTGATCATGGTGTATAATGCTTTTAATGTGTTGTTAGACTCAATTACTATTTTGGGGGGTATTTTTGCATCACTATTCATAAGGGATATTGGTTTGCAAACTTCTTTCTTGTGGTACTTTTATCTGGCTTTGGTATTAGGGTGATATTGGATTCACAGGATGAGATAGGTAGGGTTGCCTCCTCTTCAATTTCTTGTAAGAATTTGAGCAGGATTGATGTTAACTCCTCTTGGAATGTTTGTTACAGTTCTCCAGTGAAGCCATGCGTTTCTGGGCTTTCTTTGTGAGTTTTCTGATGAGTGATTCAATCTTTTTACTTGGTATTGGTTTGTTGAGATATTGTTTTTGTTCTTGAGTCAATAAAGGCAGTTTGTGTGTTTCTAGGAATTTGTCCATTTCATCTAGGTTATTTATTTTGTTGGCATACAGTTGTTCATAGTATCCTCTTATAATCCTTTTTATTTCTGTGGGGTTGACAGTGATGTCTTTTTTCTTTTTGCTTCTCAGCTTGACTCATTTCAATTGCTTTGTCTTTGAGTTTACTGATTCTTCCTTCTGCCAACTCCAATCTGCTGTTCAAACCCTCTAGAGAATTTTTCATTTCAATTATTTTGGTTTTCAACTCCAGTAATTATTTTAACTTTTTCTGTCTTTACTGAGATTATCACATTTTCATTTGTTTTCTTGATAGCTTTTAATTCCTTCTCCATGTCTTCTTTTATCTCCTTAAGGATCATTTTAAAAAAAAAGTCTTTGTCCAGAATTTCCAGTATTCATTGTTGATGCTTTCTGGATTTTTATTTTGTTCCTTTGGATAGGCCATTATTTCCTGTTTCTTTGCTTGCTTTGTAATCTTTTGTTGCACACTGTACATTTTATGATTTTAATGTATTAACTCTGGGATTTTGTTCCTGAGCTGCCTGTTTTTAAGTCTGTATACAGTTAGTGATATCACGGATTTCTTTGAGTGCCAGGAGCTAAAACCAAACAAGCCATTAGAGAAAACACCTTTCACAGTTTTTAAAAATTGACTGTACAAAATGAGAAAAAAAAATGACTCTGTATTGGCAGGTCCTCTCCTTCAGAGTGAAGCCCTCAAATCAAGAAGATCTGCCTGAGGTGAAAGTGAAGGATAATGTCTCTTCTGAGTTTGAGCCTTGTCATGGGCTTATCCTTGCTCCTGGCTTTAGGAATTCTCCTTTTTATAGGAATTCAAATGTCCTCTTTACTCCCTATGAAATACAACCATCCACCCCTATGCTATAGAATTTCTTCAAGCACGTAATTCTTTTCCCCTGGGTGCCTCACCATTATTCTTCTACTTTATGTTGCTTAGCTGACTGCAAACTTCCTCTGCCTGCAAGAGAAATTCTCAGAGAGTGAGCCAGAGAAAAGTTTTCTGGTTCAGTCTTTCAGACTGCTAACCAATAGACTGGCACTAACATATAGTCATCCAGTACGTGCATATGGTGGTTTACTCTGCTCCCTCCAGAACAAAGTCAGGACCAACAATAGAACAGGCTGGCTCCACACCATGCTGTGAAGGGGTGATGGAATGGCCAGCAACGGTGCCAAGAGCTTCTCCTACCATTTTTTAATTTAATTTATTTTTTTGCATGGGCAGGCACTGGGAATCAAACCCAGGTCTCTGGCATGGCAGGCGAGAACTCTATCGCTGCGCCACTATCACTCACCCTCTCCTACCATTTTTAAAGCTGCATTTTCTTGATTTGGCGACTAGGGTTGTAGCCTAGTTACTACAACCATTTAACTGTTTGTTGGAATTTAAGGAAGATGGCTCTGCCCACCCCACCCCAAGAATCCATGGGGCAACGATCTCCTGAAGCATCTTATGCCATCTTATCCCATCTTGATTGACAGGATTATCTCTACTGTCTATTTTTTTTTTTACCAAAAACTTGGCAAGAATTAGGAAATAGAAGAGCTGGAACTTCTATAGTGGAGAGTTGTGTATTTAAATCTCCCGCTATTACTGTTGATATGTCTATAACTCCCTTCAGTTTTTCCAATTTGTGCCTCATGTACTTTGGAGCTCCTTGAATGGGAGCATACACATTTATCATTGTTATTTCTTCCTGGTGAATTGTCCCTTTTATTAATACATGGTGTCTGTCTTTGTCTCTTATAATGTCTTTACATTTAAAGTCTATTTTGTCCAATATTAGCATACCTATTCCTGCTTTCTTTTGGCCACAGCTTGCACAGAAGATCTTTTCCCAACCTTTCATTTTCAGTCTAACTGTGGCCTTGAGTTTAAGATGTCTCTTTTAAACAGCATATAGTCGGATTAAGTTTTTTGATCCACTCTGTCAGTATGTATCTTTTAATTGGTGAGTTTAGTCCACTGACATTCAAACTAATTACTTTAAGAGCAGTTCTTAATTCTACCATTTCGTCCTTTAGTTTTTATTTGTCAGATCTGTATATTATTTTCCTTCTCTCTCTCTTTTCCTTTAAATTACCTTTATTCATATTCTTCAATTCTGTGCCCTCCCCTAGACCTCCCTTTCCTGTCTTCTTTTTATCAGCTGACAGGACTCCCTTCAGTATTTCTTGTAGGGCTGGTCTCTTGTTGACTGGTTCTCTCAATATTTCATTATCTTTGAAGATTTCAATCTCCCCCTCAATTTTGAAGGATAACTTGGTTGGATAAAGAATTCTTGGTTGAAAGCCTTTCTCATTCAGGATGTTAAAAATATCGTATCTGCCTTCTTGCATCCATGGTGCCTGTTGACTAGTCTGAAGCCAATCTTACGTTTTTCCCTTGCATGTGGTAGATTGCTTTTCTTGTGCTGCTTTCAAGACTGTCTGTTTCTCTTCAACACCTGACAGTCTAAGCAGTAAGCATCTTGGAGTGGGCTTGATCAGATTTATTCTATTTGGAGCTCACTGGGTCTCTTTGATGTGCATATTTGTGTCTTTAGAAGGGTTGGAAAGTTTTCTCCAATTATATCTTCAACTAACTTTCCCAACCCTTTGCTCTTCTCTTCTTCTTCTGAGACACCTATAATTCTTATATTTTTGTACCTCTTGTTGTCTATCATTTCCTTAAGATCCAGTTGTATTTCTTCCACCTTTCTTGCATTTGTTCTTCTGTGCACTCTAGCTCTATTGCTCTATCTTCTAGCTCACTTGTTCTTCCTTCTGGTTCTTTGAATCTGCTATCATGTGTCTCCAGCATATTTTTTATTTGGTCTTTCATTTCTGTGAGATCTGCCATTTTTAAATTTAACCTCCTGAATTCTTCATGTTCTTGTAGTGTCTTCCTGATATCCTTTATTTCTTTATAAATATTCTTGAATTGTTGTTCCATATTCTGTGTCCCCTCTGGAATGTTGATTTGGTCATTTGGCTGGGCCATTTCTGCTTGGATATTTGTTTGCTTTGTGATTATCGCTTGTATTTTGGGCATCTGTTTATCTTGATATAGTTATTATGCAAGTTGGTTTCCTTCAGTCTTCTAAAGTTTTGTATTTACTTAGTTTTTCCTCAGTGTTTCCTTTTATACTTTGTTGGTTATTCTCTACCAAATTAAGTCAGGATCTCATGTAGGGAATTCAATTTCAGGGTCTATTATAAGGCAGGCCAGGGTGCACGGGTACTCCAATGGCAGAATGGCTGACTGCCACACAGGAGACCCAACCTGAACTCCTAGCACCACAGGACCTGCAGTCCTGGACATTTTCTCCCCATCTTCTATCTTGTTTCATGGAGCAGGAGTGAACACACTCCATTCCACTCCACCATCTTCCCAGAAGTCCTCTATCTACTGTTTCTTAAGGCAGAGACCATCAGATTGGATGAAAAAACAAGACCCAACTATATGCTGCCTACAAGAAACATGCTTTAAACATATAGTTTAAAAGGAAAAAGATGGGAAAAGATATGCTTTTTGTGGTACTTAGATTTAGGTGTCAACTTGGCTAGGTGAAGGTGCTTAGTTCTATTGCTATGGACATGAGCCAATGGCATATGAACCTCATCTGTTGCTGATTACATCTTCAGTTGGCTAGGAGGCGTGCCTGCTGCAATGAATGATGTTTGATTTAACTGGCTGGTGCTTAAATGAGAGAGCTCAACATAGCACAGAAAAAGCAGCTCACCATATCTCATCTCAGTACTCGCAGCTCAGCCCAGGCCTTTGGAGATGCAGAAAGAAATCACCCTGGGGAAAGTTGTTGGAACCCAGAACTTTCTGGAGAGAAAGGCCAGCAGAGATCACCCTTCCAGCATTAAGAAAGAACCTCAGTTGAAAGTTAGCTGCCTTTCCTCTGAAGAACTAACAAAATAAATACCCTTTTATTAAAAGCCAATCCATCTCTGGTGTGTTGCATTCTGACAGGTAGCAAACAAGAACACTTTTCTAATACTAGAACTAAAAAATCGAAATAGCTGTATTAATATTACATAATGTGGATTTCAGAATAAAGAATGTTAACAGAGATAAAGTTATTGCATAATGATAAAGAATCACTGAATTAAGACATAGCAATCCTAAATGTTTATGCATCTAACAAAAGAGCTTTAAAGTACATGAAGCAAAAACCACTAGGACTGCCCCTGCCCTGATCAAGATGGCAGAGATAAGCTTCAGGGTTCCATCTTCCTACTGAAGCTTTGTATCACCTGTAAGAACTGGCAGAAATATCCTTCCCAAAGCTCCACAGGGCAGTTAAAAGACTGCAGTAATATGGCAAGTGTCAAATCAAGTAAAAGGTCACTTAAAAGGGGTAGGAGCTTGTGGTGCCCTGGCTGGCCCCTCCCCTACTCCTCACCAGAAACACAGTCTGATTGTACTCCAGCACAGGTGTCTGGGCCTGTACAGCAGAGTACCTGTCATGCATATTCTGGAAGTATGTATGTCTGGCCCAATCTATCTGATGGTTGCCTGATAGACTTCTTGTCCCTGAACTTGCATGAGAAGGTGGCCACAGAGGTCTTCTACAAAATGTTGTGGAAGAGTAGTCATGCACATGCTAGGAAAAGGGACTGCTGGCTACAAGACATACAGTGCAGTGCCTGGGACCATGAGGAAACTATTTCCTAGAGAAAAAGAAGATATTTGGAACCAAGAAGATTGAGGAACTCCTAGGGCCACACATGAATGCCCTAGGCAAGAGGCAAGCACAGACAAGACCAGGAAGAAACCTATGCTTTGACCTAGAGTATTCTCTAAACTCTTTGTGTAGATAAGTCCTGAAGGACAGCATTCATACAAGTCAATCTTCAAAGACCGGGAGAGGTGTTTTCTTTTTATCCTTCTATAATAATTATTATTTTTATTTTTATTATTATTTAGCTCCTGGCATTCAAGGAAAGCTGTTTTAATATTAGCTAGAGTAAAGTTTAAGGAACAGATGTCTCAGTCCAAATTCCAGCAATAACCTATTAAAATATCAAAATGTACAAGCTGCAACAAAAGATTATAAAACATTCAAGAAACAGGGTATGATGGCTCAGGCAAAGTAGAAGACTAAAGCATTAGAAAACATCAATGAGAAGGATCAGATTCTAGATGTTCCAAACAAAGACTTTAAAAGCTCGTTCAAAACACACTCAAAGAGCTTAAGGAAATTAGGTACAAAGAACTAAAAGAATACCAGGAAATGACAGATAAATAGAACAAGAATACCAAGAGAGGTTAAAATTATGAAAAGGAATCACATAGGACTGAAGAGCATTCTAACAGATATGAAAAATTCCCAAAAGTGGTTCAACAGCAGATTGGAGTGGGCAGAAGATTCAATTAATTTGAAGATATGATAACTGAAATAAGTCTGAGGAGCAGAAAGAGGAAAGAATAAAAAAACAATGAACAGAGTCTGAGGAACCTGTGGGACACTATCAAGCCAACATACATATTGCAGGAACCCCAGAAGAAGAAGAAAGAGAGAAGTGACAGAAAGACTACTCAAAGAAATAATGGCTGCAAACTTCCCCAAGACATCAGTGCACATATCCAAGATGCTCAACAAACACACAAACAGGATAAATCCAAATAGACCTATATGATGCCATGTTATACTCTCACAGTTAAAGTCCAAGGATAAAGAGAGAATTCTGAAAGCCACAAGAGAGATGTGATATTTCACATACAAAGGAGCCTCATTAAGATTAAGTACCAATTTATCATTGGAAACTATGGAGGCAAGAAGACAGTGGATGACATAAAGTGTCAAAAGCAAAAAACTGCCTCCCCCCGCAAAAAAACCAGAATTCTATAACAGTAAAACTGCCTTTCAAAAATGAGGGGGCAGCGCTTCGGGGAATGGTGAGAATGGGGAGAAATTCAATTTCCCCAAGTTGAATTCTTGATATTCTCACAAGCAGTGTGGACAACTAAAACTATAGGCTGAGCCCCCAGTCCAGGGGTTTGCTCATATGAAACTTAACCCCACAAAGGGCAGGTCAAGTCTACTTAAAATTTAGGCCTGAGAGTCACCCCCAAGAGAGCCTCTTTTGTTGCTCAGATGTGGCCTCTCTCTCTAGCCAACACGACGAGCAGTCTCACCATCCTCCCCCTCTCTATGTGGGACATGACTCCCAGGGGTGTGGACCTTCCTAGCAATGTGGGACAGAGATCCTGGAATGAGCTGAGACTCAGCATCAAGGGATTGAGAGAAACCCTAGAATGAGCTGAGACTCAGCATCAAGGGATTGAGAAAACCTTCTCTACCAAAAGGGGGAAGAGTGAAATGAGACAAAGTGTCAATGGCTGAGAGATTCCAAACAGAGTTGAGAGGTTATCCTGGAGGTTATTCTTATGCATCAAGTAGATATCATCTTGTTATTCAAGATGTAATGGAGAGGCTGGAGGGAACTGCCTGAAAATGTAGAGCTGTGTTCCAGTAGCCATGTTTCTTGAGGATGACTGAATAATGATACAGCTTTCACAATGTGACTGTGTGATTGTGAAAACCTTGTGTCTGATGCTCCTTTTATCTACCTTGTCAACAAAGGAGTAGAACATATGGAATAAAAATAAATAATAGGGGGAACAAATACTAAAATAAATTTAGTTTGAAATGCTAGTGATCAATGAAAGCGAGGGGTAAGGGGTATGGTAGGTATAATCTTTTTTTTTTCTTTCCTGTGTTCATTTTATTTCTTTTTCTATTGTCTTTTTATTTCTTTTTCTGAATTAATGCAAATGTTCTAAGAAATGATGAATATGCAACTAAGTGATGATATTATGAATTACTGATGATATATGTTGTTGTTTTATTTGGTTTCTTAATTTTTTAATTAATAAATAAATTTTTAAAAAATGAGGGGGCAGGGTAGGGATAAGACATTCCCCAATAAACAAATGCTGAGGGACTTCATCACTGGCCCTTCATGAAGCCACATGAAGAAATAAAGATCTTCAGTAAATATAAATACTAGTACTAATGTAGTACTAATATATTTTTAAATTAAAACTCCACTTTTTAACTTCCAACAGGATCTAAAAGACAAAGGCACAAAACGTAATGTTAAATCAAAGCTTTTGGACTCATAATGTACAAATATGTAATTTGTGAAAAGAACTACATAATGATGGAGGGACTGAGGGATATAGGAACATAGTTTACATGTGCTACTAAGGTTAAGTTGGTAACAAAACAAATGAGATTGTTATAGATTTAGGATGTTAAATTTAAGCCCCATGGTAACCACAAAGAAAATAATTAGAGAACATACGAACCCATAGAGACAGAGAGTAGAATATAGGTTACCAGGGATAGGGGGGAAGGGGAAACAGGAAGTTTATGCAAAATGAATATAGGGTTTTTGTTTGGGGTAAAGGGAAAGTTCTAGTAATGGATGGTAAGGAGGGTACTGCAATACTGTGAATATAATTAACCCCACTGAATTGTATGCCTGCACAAGATAGGAAGATTTAAATTGTATATATTTCTACAACCAAAACAAAGGAAAGACAAACTAAAGAGATAATGACCATTAAATGCAATACATGATATTGGATGTGATCTAAGAATGGGGAGAAAAGTCTCAAAAGGGTATCATTGGGACATAAGAAAAAAAATGGAATAGAATATAAGCTTTATATCAGTGTTAAATTTCTTTAACTTGACAACTGCACTTGAGGTGACTGCATAAATGAATATCCTTGTTCATAGGAAATATACATAGAAGTATTATGTGTTCGAGGATTATGAGGTATGCAACCTGCTCTCAAAATGTTCAGAAAACAGAAAGAAAAGTAGATAGTTAGGTAGGTAGGTAGATAGATAGATAGACAGACAGAAGACAGATAGATATGGTGATATGGCAAAGGTGGCAAAATGTTAAAATTGGTGGATCTGGGCATATGGGAGGGTGGGAGAGTATGCTGGAGTTCTCTGCATGGCATGTGTATTATTTTTGAAACTGTCATGAAAGTTTGAAATTAATTCCAAATAAAAAGTTAAAAAAACAAGCAAACTAATAGGACTTCAAGGAGAAAAGGAAATCCAAAACTATAGTCAGATATTTAATATCCTTCTCTCAATAACTGATAGAACAAGTGCACAGAAAATCATCAATAATATAGTAGACTTGAACAACACTAACAACCAATTTGACCAGAGTGGCATTTGTTTTGATACCAACTTAACTTTAATAGCATATATAAACTATGTTCCTATATCCCTCAGTCCCTCCACCATTATGTAGGTCTTTTCCAAATTACATATTTATATGAGTCCAAAAGCTTTGATTTATCATTACATTACCCAAAGACAGTAAACTATATACTTTTCTCAAGTACTTATGACTATTTACAAAGACAAATTATATTCTGTGCCATGAAGCAAATCTCAATAAATTCAAAAGGATTCAGTGAACATAAAAAATGTCTGACCACAATGGAATTAAATTAGAAAGCAATAAAAAAGAAGATCCTCAGAAATTTTCTGGAAATTAAATAACATTTCCAAATAATGCAAGGGTTACAGAAGAAATTAAAAGGAAAATTAGAGTATTTGAACTAAACTAAAAATGAAGACACAACTTTTTAAAAGCCCTAATTTACCAGAAAACCAGAAATTCATGAAAGCCAAGAGAATCAACATACCATGGAAATAGATCCATAAGGGATCTAAAGTCATTGGTCAGCAAACTATGATCCACAGGCCAATTTCTGGCCCACTGCCTGTTTTTGTAAATAAGTTTATTGAAACACAGCTGTGCTCATTCATTTATGTATTATCTGTGACTACTTTCACACTTGTTAATGGATTAGCAATACTGCATGAGAAATAAAATAGGCACACATATTTTATGTCAAACATTTATCCATGAATTGTATTTTTACCTTCATTATAGCATAGTCACTAATGTTATACTGCTGTCACATAATCTAAAGGATTACAAAACAATTGTTTCCTAAGTGTACAAAATGTGTACATTTTGAACACAAAGGAGAAGCAAGATAATTGATGCCTGCCACTTATTGGTAGACAATATTTCATTACACAGATAACTCTTGCATTCGTATTGAGGAAGGATTTGACAAGTTAATTTGTCTTTTCTGTTTCCTAAAATTTCTGACACTGAAATCCTCCCTGATCTAAGAGGCAATAACAGTAGCATAATCCCCACAAACCTTCATGGTATTCACACACAGATGTCTTGTTCTGACAACACTAAGATTGAGGAGAAAAGGATTTGAGGCATTTCCCTGGGGCCTGAATGGTGCTATTCACAAGAGCACGTTTAGAATTATTAGTTATGCTGTGCTGGCACAAAACACCAGATCCTAAATGACAAAGCTATGTATTAAATTAATAAATGTACATGCTTGTGATTTATGGGTCCCTCTAAAAAGTGAGACCCAGACTAAGGGTTCCTTTTTCCTGGGTCTAAGGGTGGTACTGATATTTGGTTATAGCTTTCATCTTCTATATGAAATGTTTTCCTGGTGACCTTTTTGATGCCAAATTTTGCTGCTCTTTCTCACATTTTTTTCCTTTTGTATCTTTGTATCAGCACAATGACAAATGCTTCAGAGAGTATATCACTGCTGGCTCTTTCTAGGAACTTCTACCTCTTCTCCCCCATCACTCCACAGTGTTCTGTCCATTTACACCTGTTTTAGATAGTATTTATACATTTTGGCATTTGTAGATTTTGGTCTGTAATCTAGTTTTGCTTAAAATGGAGTTTGCCATAGGGAGCCCAGAATAAGAATGAGAGCCTTTAGTCCTGTATAGCTTAACATATGCCTGGATACATCCCAGAGTATATTAAGTAGTTGATCAAAAGTATTGGCAGGGTGGCGAAGAAGATGGCGGCTTAGTAAGACGCGCGGATCTTAGTGTCTTCTCCAGGACAGCTACTAGGGGAGTAGAAACGATACAGAAAGCGCCCAAAGCCACAACAGAGATAAAAAAGACAGCGTACCCCATCCTGGAACGGCTGGCTGGCTGACAGAAGCAGCTCGGGTGAGATCGTCGAGGCGCGCGGGCCTCACCGGGCGGGGCGGCAAGCGGCCGGAGTTACTCCCTTTCCCCTTCCCGGGCCGGTTGGGAGAATTGGAGAGGTGGTCCCCTGAAACCAAGGCGGTTCGCGCCCACACCACGCGCAGCCCCCCGGACCAACTGAGAGAATTGGATCGGAAATCCCCAGGCCGCGGAGAACGGTGACGGGTGGGGGAGGCCCCTTCCAAACCTGTGACTCCCAGGGAACGTGCACTCTCTCGGGCGGGCCGCTGCCGCTGGCGCCCTCCCGCCACGCTTGTCGCCCAGGGCCGACTAGGAAATTCGGACGGGCTCTTTCCCGGGCTGCGGCGACCAGCAATCCTCCCTGCGTTCGGACCCCGGGCCGGCTGAAGCCGCTTCGGCTAGCGAACCCCCCGGATGGCGAGAGTTTTCCAAAATTTAAGGTCCCACAGCACCTTTTACTGGTGGGACCCGCAGACAAACGTGTGCCACGAGCGCCACCTACTGGGCAGGACAAGAAAAACAGAACCCAGAGATTTCACAGAAAAATCTTCCAAACTTTTGGATCCAATACCCAGGGAAATCTGTCTAAATGCGCAGACGCCAACAGAAGATAACGGATCACGCTCAAATAATTGAAAATATGGCCCAGTCAAAGGAACAAACCAATAGTTCAAATGAGATACAGGAGCTGAGACAACTAATGCTAAATATACGAACAGAAATGGAAAACCTCTTCAAAAACGAAATCGATAAATTGAGGGAGGACATGAAGAAGACATGGGCTGAACATAAAGAAGAAATAGAAAAACTGAAAAAACAAATCACAGAACTTATGGAAGTGAAGGACAAAGTAGAAAAGATAGAAAAAACAATGGATACCTACAATGATAGATTCAAAGAGACAGAAGATAGAATTAGTGATTTGGAGGATGGAACATCTGAATTCCAAAAACAAACAGAAACTATCAGGAAAAGAATGGAAAAATTTGAACAGGGTATCAGGGAACTCAAGGACAATATGAACCGCACAAATATACGTGTTGTGGGTGTCCCAGAAGGAGAAGAGAAGGGAAAAGGAGGAGAAAAACTAATGGAAGAAATTTTCACTGAAAATTTCCCAACTCTTATGAAAGACCTAAAATTACAGATCCAAGAAGTGCAGCGCACCCCAAAGAGATTAGACCCAAATAGGCGTTCTCCAAGACACTTACTAGTTAGAATGTCAGAGGTCAAAGAGAAAGAGAGGATCTTGAAAGCAGCAAGAGAAAAACAATCCATCACATACAAGGGAAACCTAATAAGACTATGTGTAGATTTCTCAGCAGAAACCATGGAGGCTAGAAGACAGTGGGATGATATATTTAAATTACTAAAAGAGAAAAACTGCCAACCAAGACTCCTATATCCAGCAAAATTGTCCTTCAAAAATGAGGGAGAAATTAAAACATTCTCAGACAAAAAGTCACTGAGAGAATTTGTGACCAAGAGACCAGCTCTGCAAGAAATACTAAAGGGAGCACTAGAGTCAGAACCGAAAAGACAGAAGAGAGAGGTATGGAAAAGAGTGTAGAAAGAAGGAAAGTCAGATATGATATATATAATACAAAAGGCAAAATGGCAGAGGAAAATATTATCCAAACAGTAATAACACTAAATGTTAATGGACTGAATTCCCCAATCAAAAGACATAGATTGGCAGAATGGATTAAAAAACAGGATCCTTCTATATGCTGTCTACAGGAAACACATCTTAGACCCAAAGATAAACATAGGTTGAAAGTGAAAGGTTGGGAAAAGATATTTCATGCAAATAACAACCAGAAAATAGCAGGAGTGGCTATACTAATATCCAACAAGTTAGACTTCAAATGTAAAACAGTTAAAAGAGACAAAGAAGGACACTATATACTAATAAAAGGAACAATTAAACAAGAAGACATAACAATCATAAATATTTATGCACCGAACCAAATGCCCCAAAATACGTGAGGAATACACTGCAAACACTGAAAAGGGAAATAGACACAAATACCATAATAGTTGGAGACTTCAATTCCCCACTCTCATCAATGGACAGAACATCTAGACAGAGGATCAATAAAGAAATAGAGAATCTGAATATTACTATAAAGGAGCTAGACTTAACAGACATTTATAGGACATTACATCCCACAACAGCAGGATACACCTTTTTCTCAAGTGCTCATGGATCATTCTCAAAGATAGACCATATGCTGGGTCACAAAGCAAGTCTTAACAAATTTAAAAAGATTGAAATCATACACAACACTTTCTCGGATCATAAAGGAATGAAGTTGGAAATCAATAATAGACGGAATGCCAGAAAATTCACAAATACCTGGAGGCTCAACAACACACTCTTAAACAACGAGTGGGTCAAAGAAGAAATTGCAAGAGAAATTAGTAAATACCTCGAGGCAAATGAAAACGAAAACACAACATATCAAAACTTATGGGATGCAGCAAAGGCAGTGCTAAGAGGGAAATTTATTGCCCTAAATGCCTATATCAGAAAAGAAGAAAAGGCAAAAATGCAGGAATTAACTGTTCAATTGGAAGAACTGGAGAAAGAACAGCAAACTAATCCCAAAGCAAGCAAAAGGAAAGAAATAACAAAGATCAGAGCAGAAATGAATGAAATTGAAAATATGAAAACAGTAGAGAAAATCAATAAGACCAGAAGTTGGTTCTATGAGAAAGTCAATAAGATTGATGGGCCCTTAGCAAGACTGACAAAAAGAAGAAGAGAGAGGATGCAAATAAATAAGATCAGAAATGGAAGAGGAGACATAACCACTGACCTCACAGAAATAAAGGAGGTAATAACAGGATACTATGAACAACTTTACGCTAATAAATACAACAATTTAGATGAAATGGACGGGTTCCTGGAAAGACATGAACAACCAACTTTGACTCAAGAAGACATAGATGACCTCAACAAACCAATCACAAGTAAAGAAATTGAATTAGTCATTCAAAAGCTTCCTAAAAAGAAAAGTCCAGGACCAGATGGCTTCACATGTGAATTCTACCAAACGTTCCAGAAAGAATTAGTACCAATTCTCCTCAAACTCTTCAAAAAAATCGAAGTGGAGGGAAAACTGCCTAATTCATTCTATGAAGCCAACATCACCCTCATACCAAAACCAGGCAAAGATATTACAAAAAAAGAAAACTACAGACCAATCTCTCTAATGAATATAGATGCAAAAATCCTCAATAAAATTCTAGCAAATCATATCCAACAACACATTAAAAGAATTATACATCATGACCAAGTAGGATTCATCCCAGGTATGCAAGGATGGTTCAACATAAGAAAATCAATTAATATAATACACCATATCAACAAATCAAAGCAGAAAAATCACATGATCATCTCAATTGATGCAGAGAAGGCATTTGACAAGATTCAACATCCTTTCCTGTTGAAAACGCTTCAAAAGATAGGAATACAAGGGAACTTCCTTAAAATGATAGAGGGAATATATGAAAAACCCACAGCTAATATCATCCTCAATGGGGAAAAATTGAAAACTTTCCCCCTAAGATCAGGAACAAGACAAGGATGTCCACTATCACCACTATTATTCAACATTGTGTTGGAGGTTCTAGCCAGAGCAATTAGACAAGAAAAAGAAATACAAGGCATCAAAATTGGAAAGGAAGAAGTAAAACTATCACTGTTTGCAGATGATATGATACTATACGTCGAAAACCCGGAAAAATCCACAACAAAACTACTAGAGCTAATAAATGAGTACAGCAAAGTAGCAGGTTACAAGATCAACATTCAAAAATCTGTAGCATTTCTATACACTAGTAATGAACAAGCTGAGGGGGAAATCAAGAAACGAATCCCATTTACAATTGCAACTAAAAGAATAAAATACCTAGGAATAAATTTAACTAAAGAGACAAAAAACCTATATAAAGAAAACTACAAAAAACTGCTAAAAGAAATCACAGAAGACCTAAATAGATGGAAGGGCATACCGTGTTCATGGATTGGAAGACTAAATATAGTTAAGATGTCAATCCTACCTAAATTGATTTACAGATTCAATGCAATACCAATCAAAATCCCAACAACTTATTTTTCAGAAATAGAAAAACCAATAAGCAAATTTATCTGGAAGGGCAGGGTGCCCCAAATTGCTAAAAACATCTTGAGGAAAAAAAATGAAGCTGGAGGTCTCGTGCTGCCGGACTTTAAGGCATATTATGAAGCCACAGTGGTCAAAACAGCATGGTATTGGCATAAAGATAGATATATCGACCAATGGAATCAAATAGAGTGCTCAGATATAGACCCTCTCATCTATGGACATTTGATCTTTGATAAGGCAGTCAAGCCAACTCACCTGGGACAGAGCAGTCTCTTCAATAAATGGTGCCTAGAGAACTGGATATCCATATGCAAAAGAATGAAAGAAGACCCATCTCTCACACCCTATACAAAAGTTAACTCAAAATGGATCAAAGATCTAAACATTAGGTCTAAGACCATAAAACAGTTAGAGGAAAATGTTGGGAGATATCTTATGGATCTTACAACTGGAGGCGGTTTTATGGACCTTAAACCTAAAGCAAGAGCACTGAAGAAGGAAATAAATAAATGGGAACTCCTCAAAATTAAACACTTTTGTGCATCAAAGAACTTCATCAAGAAAGTAGAAAGACAGCCTACACAATGGGAGACAATATTTGGAAACGACATATCAGATAAAGGTCTAGTATTCAGAATTTATAAAGAGATTGTTCAACTCAACAACAAAAAGACAGCCAACCCAATTACAAAATGGGAAAAAGACTTAAACAGACACCTACCAGAAGAAGAAATACGGATGGCCAAGAGGCACATGAAGAGATGCTCAATGTCCCTGGCCATTAGAGAAATGCAAATCAAAACCACAATGAGATATCATCTCACACCCACCAGAATGGCCATTATCAACAAAACAGAAAATGACAAGTGCTGGAGAGGATGCGGAGAAAGAGGCACACTTATCCACTGTTGGTGGGAATGTCAAAGGGTGCAACCACTGTGGAAGGCAGTTTGGCGGTTCCTCAAAAAGCTGAATATAGAATTGCCATACGACCCAGCAATACCATTGCTGGGAATATACTCAAAGGACTTAAGGGCAAAGACACAAACGGACATTTGCACACCAATGTTTATAGCAGCGTTATTTACAATTGCAAAGAGATGGAAACAGCCGAAATCTCCATCAACAGAAGAGTGGCTAAACAAACTGTGGTATATACATACGATGGAATACTATGCAGCTTTAAGACAGGACAAACTTATGAAGCATTTAATAACATGGATGGACCTAGAGAACATTATGCTGAGTGAGTCTAGCCAAAAACTAAAGGACAAATACTGTATGGTCCCACTGATGTGAACGGACATTCGAGAATAAACTTGGAATATGTCATTGGTATCAGAGTCCAGCAGGAGTTAGAAACAGGGTAAGATAATGGGTATTTGGAGCTGAAGGGATACAGACTGTGCAACAGGACTAGATACAAAAACTGATGTGAACAGACATTCAAGAATAAATTTGGAATATGTCCTTGATAACAGAGTCCAGCAGGACGTAGAAACAGGGTAAGATAATGGCCAATTGGAGTTGAAGGGATACAGACGGAGTAACAGGACGAGATACAAAAACTCAAAAATGGACAGCACAATAATACCTAATTGTAAAGTAATCATGTTAAAACACTGAATGAAGCTGCATCTGAGCTATAGGTTTTTGTTTTGTTTTGTTTTGATTTTACTATTATTACTTTTATTTTTTTCTCTATATTAACATTCTATATCTTTTTCGGTTATGTTGCTAGTTCTTCTAAACCAATGCATATGTACTAAGAAATGATGATCATGCATCTATGTGATGATGTTAAGAATTAATGATTGCATATGTAGAATGGTATGATCTCTAAATGTTGGGTTAATTTCTTTTTTTCCGTTAATTAAAAAAAAAAAAAGAGAGAAGGGATAATTGGAGCTGAAGGGATACAGACTGTACAACGGGACTGGATATAAAAACTCAGAAATGGACAGCACAATACTACCCAATTGTAATGCAATTATGTTAAAACACTGAATGAAGCTGCATGTGAGGTATAGGTTTTTTGTTTTTGTTTTGTTTTTTTTTTCTTTCTATTATTGTTTTAATTCTTATTCTGTTGTCTTTTTATTTCTTTTTCTAAATCGATGCAAATGTACTAAGGAATGATGAATATGCAACTATGTGATGTTATTAAGAATTACTGATTGTACATGTAGATTGGAATGATTTCTAATTGTTTCGTTAATTTTTTTAATTAATAAAAAAAAAAAGTATTGGCAAAGTCACTAGAGGGATGAGAGAAAAAATATGGAACTAGTAAACTTCACCACTGGGAAAAACACCAGATACTGTGTCAAACATTAAGGACGTCCAAGTCTATAGGCCAAGCCCCGACCTTGAGGTTTGCTCTCGTGAAGCTTGTGTATGTAGCAGAGAAGTTTAGCCTACCTGTAGGTATGCCTAAGAGTCATGTCCAGATAACCTCTTTTGTTCCTCAGATGTGGCCTCTCCCTCTCTCTAAACCCACCTCTTAAAGCGAAATCATTGCCCCCCACCCCGCACTGCCGCCCCATGTGGGACATGACATCCAGGGCTGAAAGCTTCCCTGGTGGTGTGGGAGCTGACTCCCAGGAATGAGCCTAGCCCTGACAGTGTGGGATCAACAGATGCCATCCTGACCAAAAGGGGGAAAAGAAGTGTAACAAGGTATCAGTGGCTGAGAAAGTTCAAATAGAGTCTGGATGTCCCTCTTATGGAAGCTTCAGTTAGACATTGCTACTTACCATAAACTTGCCAAACCCCAACCAAAATCATTCCTACTAATTCTAAAGAACACCTAGGGCATTATATGAGATTCTACAAAGTTTCCATGCACTAGCCCCTTCCAACATGAAATTGTTAGAATGGGCATAGCTCAAATACCCCTAAAGAGTGGGAGAAATATCAAAGGTGATAGTGGGGTAATACAGAAAAGGTAATTCCCTGTTAAAGGTATTAACAAATATGTATGAATACTGAATCATTATACTGATATTTCTTTTAGTCTCCAGAATCTTAGAGCAGCTAGAAGTAAAAACCTAAATTGCGGAATTGTAACCTGTACCAAACTCTCTATCTGTTCTACAAGTAATTGGTGTGATGTACTTTGAAATTTGCTTTTTGCGTATGTTGTTTTTTCACAAAAAAAAGAAAAAGAGAGGAGTACAAGAGAGAAGACAGGATTTAATAAATGACCACTAATCATAATATTGATATTTCTTTTAGTCTCCTATGTCTTGAAGCAGCTAGAAGAAAAAACGAAAATCGTGGAACCGTAACCTATACCAAACTTTATCACTATAATTGCCTACATGATAGCCCCAGAAGCCAGAGGTTCCAACCCCATCTGAATGTATATGTAGTATTTTCATACATGAAGGCAAATGAACTTTACCACAGTATAAGCCTGACTGCAACTTATCAGACCTTTGCATTGTCTAGTTTATTTTCTGACCTTGCTAAGTGCTTACACTGTTAGAAATGTCTTGCCTCTTCTATTCAGTATTATACTTTTCAGATTTATCTATGCTGATGTGTATAGCTATAGCCCCTACATTTCCAGACTATATGTATTTCATTGCATCGGTGTCCTCTTTTTTTCTGTATATGGCGGGTCACATTTCATTCTTTTCCATGTGAGTATCCCCTTATAGCAGCATCATTTGTTGAATTTTGTTTTGGTTTGTTTTTCATTTGTTTGCTTATTTGGAAAGTGCATGGGGTCAGGAATCGAACCCAAATTTCCTGCATGGCAGGCAAGAATTCTACCACTGAACTACCCTTGCACCCCATGAATGTCCTCTTTTATCTACACTATTGTTGGTGGACATTACAGCTGTTTCCAGGTCTTTGCTATAAGATATAATGATGCTAAACATATTCTTGTAAAGGTTTCCCTAGTGCAAAGATAGGTAAAATTTTGTCTAGAGCTTATACCTAGTAATGAGGTGTATGTAGCAGACTCTGACCTGTTTTTCATACCCCCATCACTGCCGAAGCAGCTCCCTCCTTAACTAGTTTATACAAGTTTCCATTTCTCTTTTCTCTGAAATTCCCACAGATAAGTTCTTGTTTTAAAGCTGTAGCCAGACCAGTCTCAATTAGTTTTAATAGGGACCTGAACTTAAAATGAATCCAGGACACAAAATACCCTGCTAGCAAAATCAAAATGAGCAGAGAGCCAACTCAGCATGTGAACTCACTGCCCTCTCCACTACATGGGACATGACTCCCACAGGTGTAAATCTCCCTGGCAATGTGGGTCAGGACTCCCCGCAACATGGAACTGATAGTCTTCTTGATCAAAAGGGGGAAGAGAAAGATGAGACAAAATAAATCTCAGTGGCTGAGAGATTTCAGTCTAGCGGGTATCCTGGAAGCTATTCTTATGCATTATACAGATATCCCTTTTTAATTTATAGTATATTGGAGTGGCTAGAGGGAAGTACCTAAAACTGTTCAAATGTTCTAAAAATGATCATGATGATGAATGCATAACTATGTGATGATATTGTGATGATATACTGGATGGACTGTATGGTGTGTGAAGATATCTCAATTTTTAAAAAAAGTGAATGATTACTGGGATAATTCTTCCAAATTCTTCACATTCTTACAGTTAAAAAAAATAATAAAATAAAAAAGTCAAAATCAGCAGAGACAACAGGAAAGAATACCTGACCTGAAAGAAAGCAAGAGCTCCGACCATTACAAATTTCAGCAATATCAGAAGCCTATTCCTCAAGATAGCAGGATTCATCGGCCAGTGGTAATAATCAACTTGCAATCCCTAATTTAAATGTAGACATGGCCAATAATTGCCAATTTGCAATCTTAAATTTGAATATTTATTAGCCAATCCCAATGTGCCAATAGCCCTAGTTTAACCCCATAACTATCCCTCACCAAACCAGCTCAGGGAGACAGATCTGAAGAACTACTATTCCTCCTGTCTTCATAAGGCTAGTCTTTGGTAAATAAATTTCTTCTGTTCTCAAAATCCCAGTGGTTACTGATTTTGTGTCCATCAGGTGATTACTCACATTTTACAAAGTAATATTTTCAACTGGCTCTATCACTTTACTCCTGTTTCAGCAGTGTTTTCCATTGCAGCATAACCTAGCCAATACTTAGAAATGATTAATTGATCAGATTAAAGTTTTGTCAAACTTAAAGGTGTGAAACGGCACCTCAAGATTTTAATAAGTACTACCTGGGTTATGAACGAAGTTAATGGAATACTTATTTCTTCCACGAAATGTCCAGTCATGTCTTTTGCCCATTTTTCTATTGGGTTTGTCTTTTTCTTATAGATTTGTAGCTTATTATGTATTCTAGGTATTAATCCTTTGTCAGTTATATATTTCAAGTATCTTCTCCCAGGCTAGGGCTTGTCTTTTCATTCTTTTTGTAATATTTTTTGATGAACAGAAAATCAATGCATTCAAATTTATCACTTTTTTCCTTATGATTTGTATTTTTATGTCTCATTTAAGAAATGTCTCTTGAATCTAAGATCACAAACTATTTCCTATATTTTCCTCTGTCTCTCACATTTAGGTCTTAAATCCACCTAGAACTGATATTGATATGTAGCATGATGTAAAGATCTTATTTTAATATCTCCTTCCCAAAGCAGTCCAGCAGAATTCCCATCCTATACTAACTCTAGTTTTCATATATATGTGGTTTCTGGCACAAAAGGCCAGGGGATCTTAGAGCTGCATACATACAATTACAAGAAATCGTATGTTTCTTTGGGCCAAAAGTTTCTCTATTACAATGTGTACCTACTTTACTAGCAGTCAAATAATTTGTGTTTAAAAAAAAAAAGCAGTAAAAATAGACTAACTGGAGAGATATTGTATGTTCATGGATAGGAAGACTCAATATTGTTAAGAGGTCGATTCCCAATTTGATCCACAGATTCAATGTAATCCCACCAAAATCCCAGAAAGTTACTTTGTGGATAACAATAAACTGGTTCTAAAGCTTACAATGGAGAGGCAAAAGATCTAGAATAGCCAACATAATACTGAAGAACAAAGTTGGAAGACTGACATTACCCTAAGACGTACTATATAAAGATACAGTAATCAGGACAGTGTGCTATTGATGAAACAGAAAATTGACCATAATTCCATAGAAAATGGAACAGAATAGAGAGCTCAAAATGGTCCTACATAAATACAATAAATTGATCTCGACAAAGGAGCAAAGGCAATTCAATGGAGGAAGGAAAGCCCTTTCAACAAATGGTACTGGAACAACTGGACATCTATATACAAAAAAAAAGTAGACACAGTCTTCAAACCTTTCATAAAAATTAGCTCATGAATGAGAGACCTAACCACAGAAGGCAAGACTATCAAACTTCTAGAAGATAACTTAGGAGGAAATTTATGTGATCATGGGTTTGAAACTGAATTTCTAAATGCAACACCAAAAGCACAATCAATGAAAGAATAGAACTGATAAGTTGGGCTTTATTAAAATAAAAAACTTCCTCTCTGCAAAAGACACTATTAAGAAAATGAAGAAACAAGTACAACCTGGGTGAAAATATTTGTAAAGCATGTATTGGTAAAGGACTTATATCCAAAATATATTAAAACTCAATAAGAAAACAAACATCTCAATTTTAAAATGGGCAAAAGATCTGAACAAAAACCTCACTAAAGAAGATATGGATGGCAAAAAAAGCATATGAAAGACCCTCAACATCATAAACCATTAGGAAATGCAAATTAAAACAAAATACCATTACATATCTATTAGAATGGCTAAAATAAAATTTAAAACTGGCAATACCAAATGCTGATGAGACATGGAGCATCAGGAACTGTTACTCATAACTGGTGGGAAGAATACAAAAATTGTACAGTTACTGAAAGACAGTTTAGCACTCTCTTACAAAGCTAAGCAGAGTCTTACTTACCATACCCATCCAGCAATTATACTCCTAGGTATTTACCAAATTTAGTTAAAAACTGATGTCTACACAAAACCCCACACACAAATGTTTACAGTAGCTTTATTTATAATTACCAAACAATGGGAGCAACCAAAATGTCCTTCAATAGGTGAACAGATAAACAAACTGGTTCAACCCTAAAGTGGAAATTATCCAGTGATAAAAATGAACTACCAAGCCACAAAAGACATGGAGGAACCTCATGCATTTTGCTAAGTGAAGGAATCCAGTCCTGAAAAAGGCCCTATACAGTATGATTCCAACTATATGACATTCTATAAAAGGCAAACTACAGATAGTAAAAGTTCAGTTGTTGCTAGAGGTTTGGAAGGAGGGAAAGAAGAGATGAATAGGTGAAACATAGGGGATTTTAGTGTGGTGAACTTATTCTGTATAAAAATGTAACGGTGAATAAATGTCGTTATGCATGTCAAAACTCAAAGAACAGTACAACAGAAAGAGTGGACCTTAATGTAAACTATAGTTATTAATAATGTTATCAATACTGGTTCATGAGTGGTAGCAAATGTACTAAGCTAATGCAAGATGTTACTAAAATGGGAAACTCCGTACTGGGAATGGGGTGGAATGCTAAGTACTATCAGCTCGATTATTCCGTACATATAAAACTGCACTAAAAAATTAAGTCTATTAATTATTGAAAAAGCATAGATTGGTTGAAACATGAAATGCTGAAATACCTTACTTTTAAATAAGGGCTCTTCTCACTGGTCTGATCAAGTTTTGTTACAACTGGATGTCAATACAGAATTCAGTGTGAATATACCGGATTCTAACCAAGGAAGAATAATTAAACAGTCCTAACAATATCCAATTTCAAACAGTCAAAGCAAACAAATATTTACTGAGTACTGATTATTTGCAAGTCACTGTGCCAGGCGATGGTTCAGGTTTAAATAATTAAAACCTTCTGAGTTCTAGGAATGAATTCTAGATCTAATAGGTGTTTTTATACTTGAATATTTGATCAAGTTTTTACATTCACATTTTGTAGTTAAATATTTAGTATTTTATAAAAACACATTTTTCCCCCCTCACGTACAGGACTTAGCTGCCATTCTGCAAAATTGTTCTCATGGACATTTTCAAGTTCTAGGCATAATTTTTAACCTCATAGTATTGAATTCCCCAGTAAGAAATCTCCCTTGCTTTCTAGAAGTAAAGCTTTTTGAATTAGAATTTCTAATCTGCTACAAGTGGGCTTTTAAAAAGTGCTCATGTATAAAAAAACAGAGACAGTATGCTAAGTACAATAAGAGGAAACATAACATTAATGAACTTTGCCTTTTAATTCTCTACTATTGAGACAAAGTAGAAAAATAATACCTTAACACCTAGCAAATTTCGCTCATGTTAAGAATTAGTCTGTCACTTTCTCTAGTTTCGTTCTTATGACTGCAAGCTAAAGTGGATTACTGTACTGCTAGTGGACTTTCTAAATGTGCTTCTTCATCTATTAAGTGAGGAACCCCATAGGAGTTTTTTGAAGCTTACATAAAATAACTCATGAGAAAGTGACTAGCTTATATATGTCCCAAGTACCTCTTCCACAGAGCCTACTGTTTTGTCTACTTAGGGTCTTTGCACATTGCAACCAACTTACATAGTAACTAAACAGAAATAATTTTTTCTGGGTTCCTACTAAAGTGCACAAATATTACCTCAATCCTGTAAGACCACAGAGTAGGTACTCAAATATTAAAAAAAAAAAAATTTCAACTTAGCATTAAAAACAAAAAACACAGTTATTATGTAACCAAGTAAAATTAAACTCATTTTATTACACCTACCATAATTCTATTCAGAATGACCTTGGGGGTACTACAAACTTCTTAATCTCAAATGTTAAATGTAATCTCTATTTAAAATAATGAGGTACTTAGATAAAAGATGTGATCCTTTGAAACATCTCTTAATAGCAAACATTGAATACACAGAAATATTTTTAGAATAAGGATGGATATAAGGTTTTGATTAACCACAATGTGCCATTCTAGTTTGCCTATAATCGGTGATTTCACAGGGACATTGGATTAGAAAAGAACATGGGGCTTGGACGTTTCAGATTTCTAGGTTCTGCCCTGCATACTTTGAACTCGATTGTAAAATGTAATCACCAAAATATGACTTTCTTACATAAACCTATCAGTAGATGGCAGCACTCTACTCTAAAAATATTTAAAGCCTCTAAAATTCACAAAACTAACATTTAAAAACAAGATACGTTTTCATCTCCAAATCGGACAGATTTTCAAAAGCACTCCTTATTGAGACAGATTTGGAAAAACATGCAATTCCACATACAGGTGGGATGAAGGTAAATCAAAACACAATGATGGTGGCTCCACAGGCAGAGTTCTCACCTGCCATGCCAGAGACAGGGTTCAATTCCCAGTGCTGCCCATACAAAAAAAAAAAAGTTTTGGGAAAACAGAGATGTGCACTGAGCTTTACTGCAATATTCTGTATACTAGTTAAAAATCTAATATTCTATAATCTAATAATCTATATTCAGTGAAACAACCTGAATATCCAAGAGAAGCAGTTAAAATTATGGATGGCTGAAAGATGAAATACCAGGTAGCCATTAACAAGTTGTAGGACTCAATTTATCAAACTTTAACATGCAAATTACTTGGGGGAACATGTCAAAATGTAGATTCTTATTCAAAAGGTATGGAGTGAGGACCCAGATTCTTTTATATCAAGTTCCCAGGTGATGCCAATGTTGCTGGTCTGCAGACCACACAGACCAGGATAAAAGCAGTTTAAGTAGCATTAAGTGGTCGAATTCTAGGGATGTTTTAATATTAAACATGTATCATTGATTTCCTGATGTATCATTGACTGTGGGGTGTGAGAGGAATCGAGTCTTTCTAAGGTTTTGGGCCTAAGCAACTAGAATGATGGTATTGATGTCACTAGTTTGGGAAGATTAGGGGTTGAACAAGTAGGGGGCGGGGAAGAAACTATAAATTCAGCCTTGGCATGTTATGTTTGAGATACTTATTAGACAGTCAAGTGCAGATGACCCCCAAAAGGCAATTCAGTCTCCAGTTTGAAAGGTTTACTTTGGAAATATTTATTTGGAGATTAACAGTGCAAAGATAATTCTTAAAACGATGAGACTGGATGAGATAACTATGGAATCCAGGAAGACTAAAACCTGATGGAGTACCCAAAATTAAAAGTTAGGAAACAAACAAAAAGGTTAGGAAGGAGAAACAGCAAAGCAAACTAGGAGAGAAACATAGTAGACTTTCCCCCCACTTTCCCTTTATTTTATATGTGGTCATAAGAAAAACTGAAAGAAATATTTAAAACTTATAACCACAATTTCCAACAATTTTCCATTTTCAACAAAAAATATAAGCCATGTATATTTTTTTGCACAAAAGTATTCATAGCTGCTTTTATTTGTAATAGGTAAAAATGGGAAACAGATCAAATGCCTATCAACAGGAGATTGGTGAAACACATTCTGATATATTCATACAATGAACTTGTATTCAACAGTAAAAAAGAACAAAGTAAATATACACACAACTGGGTTGAGTCTCACAACCATTATGTTGACTGAAAGAAATAAGACACAAAGTAAACTTTGTTATGATTACATGTATATCAAATGCAAGAAAAGCAAAATTACGCTGATAGAAATCACAACATTGTTCGTTTAGGGAGAAAACAAAAGGGTTGCATCTGGAAAGGCATGAGGGAACTTTCAAAAGAGATGGAAATGTTCTATATCTTATTTGTTGGGTTGGTTATATGGCTATATATATATATTTATATATCTGTCAAACCACAACAGAACATAAGCTTAAGAGCTGTATATTTTACTGTTTATAGACTATTCTTCATTAAAATTAGTTCATTTTTTAAAACTTTACTATGTATTTTATTTTTAAAAATTTTATTCACACACCATACAATTCACCCAAATGTACAATGATATAATCAGAAAGTTATGCATTCACCACTACAATCTATGAGTACATTCTGATTTTTTCTGAAAACAAAAAACCCCCCACACCTATTATATTCCCCTATTATTGACACTTAGCCTTGATAGTCTTTATTACAATTAATGAAAGGATCTTACAATGCTTCTGTTAACTATAGACCTTAGTTTAACTTTTTTCTTCCACATACCACTCCATTAACATTTTGTAATAGTAACATACATTTGTTCTAGTTCATATAAAGTATCTTATATTTGTGTAATTAACCACCATCATTGTTCACTCTGCGTTTCACTAGATTTTTTAAAAATCCATTTTTGAGAAATATCCAGTCACACACTGATTATACAATCAGCAGCTCACAATATCATTATTGTTGTGTATTCTTCACCATGATCACTTTTAGGACATTCCCATCATTCCAAACAATAAAGAGTTCATACATCCCACGCCCTTTACCCCTCCCTCTCACTGACCCACATTATTTCCAGCTACCCAATTTTCACCCTTTATTTCCCCATGCTATTTTTTTTACTCATCTGTCCATACCCTGTATAAACGGAGCTTCAGATACAAGGTTTTCACAATCACATGGTCACACTGTAAAAGCTATATAGGTCTTCAAGAATCAAGGTTACTTGAACAGTTCAATAGTTTCAGGCAGTCCCCTCTAGCCACTCCAATGCATCATAAACTAAAAAGGGATCTATATAATGCATAAGAATAACCTCCAGGATAACCTGTCAACTCGTTTGAAATCTCTCAGCCACTGAGATTTTAGTTTCATTCTCTCTTCCCCGTTTTGGTCATCATTTTCATGCTGGGTCCTGGCTCATCCCCAGGAGTCAGGTTCCACGTTGCTAGGGAGATTTACACTCTGGGAGTCGTGTCCCATAAACCATGTATTTTAATTGAAAATGCCGTTAAATGTTCAAACAAACTCTTGAACAATTCACCTGACTTCATGGTATTCCTCCCAATTTTATTCAATGGTGTTAGAAAATGTTCAATCTGTTCAATACTGTCAGCTTTAGGAAAGCCAAGTCTATATACTTACTGTAAAATGATTACCAGCATTGCAGGAGCAACTTCTGAGTTGTATATACAGGATGTCAGCAACAGATAATCTAAGATATACTAATAACTGAAAAAGCCAGATAAACTGTGAAAGGCCTAATAGTGAATAAACTATTAGTCCTAGGCTTCAAATTCTGCAGATCATTAACAAAAATGAAGTATGTCCTTATGTAAGCTAGATGCTTAGGAAGATTCTTGCATTTGGTTTTAAGAAAAGATGACACCCCATGCCCACCCCTGAAGAAAGCTTTAAAAGGTAAGGAAATAGGGACTTTTTAAAATCAGTTTTGGGGGAAAGAAATCAAGTGGTGGACAGGATTCAAGTTTCTATACTGTACTTGGTGGAGATGAATTCCTAGATTAAACGCCAAAGTTTTGCACAAGCGTTACACTCAGATATCTACCTTAAATCTAACAGGATAGCTAAATCAGCTTTACTGGTAAAACTTGTGCAAGTATTTCTAAGGGATATTTAAAAAAACAAAAATAAGACAGCACTAAATCGCTATGGCTTTTTTTTTTTCACATGAAAAGCACCTAACACAGTATCTTGACACGAGCAGGTGTTCAGTATTTGTGAAATGAACATTTTAAGGCAATGCAATCCTAAAGGTTCTCATTTCAGGTATCAGAAGTGATGCCAGTGGAGGCTTGGTTAGATAACATTAAGCAAAAAGACTGGAAAGAAAAAATCAAGAGGACTTGGAATAATAAAACCATTCTAATTCCCTCTACTTCCCATTGTGCTAGTTGTACCTCAAACACTGATGCTCATCCCTCAAAAAACAAGGGAAAGCATATATAGATTCTATTTCACAGCTGGGTTCACAACCAGTTATCATGTAATGCCTCCATTTCAGAGCTTGATCTACAGTCTATCCTTTCCTGGCTGACTGAATGCCACCACAAATACAGATGGTCACCTCTGCTACTCACCAAGTCCAGAGGATCCTTCTACATACCAACATGCATTTTCTCCTCCCAAATTTAAGCCATGCTTTATTCCAGTGCCCTAAGCAGATGAGCTCAATTTCTTTAAAAGAAAATAGAAGTCACTACATATGTATGTCCTAATATTCTTACCACCTAACTACAGCCCATAAACTTACGTGGATTTTTTCCAGCCATCTTTCCTCCTGAGAGGAAGGTGTGTTTCTCTCCCATTCCAAACTACTTTCTTATATTACTGTTTTCTGTGTTTTTATCCCAAGACAGAGTCCTCACTTTCTTTTCCAACCTTGTTTTCTGAACTCCAGAAATATTGCTACATTCCTCCATTTTCTGGATCTCAAGGGTACTAAATTCATACTATTTCCAAACCTTTTCTGAGTTCTCCATTTTAGTCTGTAAAATATCACCTTCCCATATCCAAATTTTTACTAAGTCCTAATGGCTTTGTTTCCTAGGTCTTTCACTAAATCAACTTTTCACGGTACCTCTACTGTTACCCTGCCATTCATTCTCTGTAGTCCAAAGATCTCTGAAAAGTTTCTGGTCCGTCATTTATTTTTCTCCCAACTTAATCAGCAACCAAGAAACTTTTCTCAATGTGAAGTGTAGCATTTTACACCTGATGATTCTATACCTTCTTAGGACAATTTTTTTTTTTATTAACGGAAAGAAAGAAAAAAAAAGAAATTAACACAACATTTAGAAATCATACCGTTCTACATATGCACTCAGTAATTCTGAACATCATCACATAGATGCATGATTATCGTTTCTTAGTACATTTGCATCGGTTTAGAGGAACTAGCAACACAACAGAAAAAGATATAAAATGTTAATATAGACAAAAGAAATAAAAGTAGTAATAATAGTAAAAAAAAACCCTATAGCTCAGATGCAGCTTCATTCAGTGTTTTAACATGATTACTTTACAATTAGGTATTATTGTGCTGTCCACTTTTGAGTTTTTGTATCTAGTCCTGTTGCACAGTCTGTATCCCTTCAGCTCCAATTATCCATTATCTTACCCTGTTTCTAACTCCTGCTGGACTCTGTTAGCAATAACATATTTCAAGTTTATTCTCGAATGTCCGTTCACGTCAGTGGGACCATACAGTATTTGTCCTTTAGTTTTTGGCTGGACTCACTCAGCATAATATTCTCTAGGTCCATCCATGTTATTACATGGTTCATAAGTTTATCTTGTCTTAAAGCTGCATAATATTCCAGCGCATGTATATACCACAGGTTATTTAGCCATTCTTCTGTTGATGGACATTTTGGCTGTTTCCATCTCTTTGCAATTGTAAATAACACTGCTATAAACATTGGTGTGCAAATGTCCGTTTGTGTCTTTGCCCTTAAGTCCTTTGAGTAGATACCTAGCGATGGTATTGCTGGGTCGTATGGCAATTCTATATTCAGCTTTTTGAGGAACTGCCAAACTGCCTTCCACAGTGGTTGCACCCTTTGACATTCCCACCAACAGTGGATAAGTGTGCCTCTTTCTCCGCATCCTCTCCAGCACTTGTCATTTTCTGTTTTGTTGATAATGGCCATTCTGGTGGGTGTGAGATGATATCTCATTGTGGTTTTGATTTGCATTTCTCTAATGGCCAGGGACATTGAGCATCAATTTTTAATGTGATTATAAACCCTGCAGTGTCTCTGGCTCTTGCCTACTCCTCGAGCCCCACACAAAGGGATCTTCACTCTACTACAGCCAAACTGTCACTTTTTCCCCCAATTCCTAATTCCTGCCAAAAGACCTTCTGTGCAAGTCTCTCTTTACAGAGGTGTGCCCCTTCCCTCTTCAGCAAGCTTTATTCCTTCTTATTTTATTAGGAAAGTAAATGCTATTTTATATTTTTCCTGTGAATGGGACATTAATGTGAAGATAAAGAATGTATGTATTCCATATCTGGTTATGTATCATGACTGGCAATAAGAGCTGATTAGAATGACCAATATACTACACAAAACCCCAAAAATGAAAGGGAGACATAACCAGGACAAGGCAGCATCAAAAATCATCCTAAAAACCTTTCTTGTAACACTGCATGAAGCTGAATGTGAGAATGATAGAGGGGGCCTGGAGGCACAAATGAAATCAGAAGGAAAGATAGACAATAAAGACTGAGATGATATAATCTAGGAATGCCTAGAGTGTATAATGATAGTGACTAAATGTACAAATTTAAAAATGTTTTGCATGAGGAGCAAAAAAGGAATGTCAATAATGCAGGGTGTTGAAAATAAATGTTAATATTTTGAAACTAACTTCTGTGTGAGACTAAAGCAAAAAATGTTGATTTGGTACAAAATTTATATTTTGACTAGTGCATTTCCTAATATAATTTATGCGGACAGCTTAATTGTACACTGTAAGTACAAGGAACCTTGAGTAGGGCATGAGATTTTGTAGGTTTGTCCAGTGATGCCTCGATAAATCCCAGAATTTGAACAGTGAATAAAAAAGTGTTTGCAAAGTCGCTTTGGGGGAATGGTGAGAAAGGGGTGAAAATTCAACTTTCCCAAGTGGAGAATTCTTGATATTCTCATAAGCAGTGGGGACAACCCACCAGACTGAGCCCCCAATCTCGGGGTTTGTTCATATGAAACTAAAACCTGCAAAGGATAGGCTAAGCCTACTAAAAATTAGGCCTAAGAGTCACCCCCAAGAGAACTTCTTTTGTTGCTCAGATGTGGCCTCTCTCTCTCTCAGCCAACACAACAAACAAACTCACTGCTCTCCCCCTCTCTCCGTGGGACATGACTCTCAGGGGTGTGGACCTTCCTGGCAATGTGGGACTGAAATCCTAGAATGGGCTGAGACTCAGCACCTAGGGATTGAGAAAACCTTCTCGACTGAAAGGAGGAAGAGAGAAATGAAACAAAATAAAGTGTCAATGGCTGAGAGATTCCAGAGTCAATTAGTTATCCTGAAGGTTATTCTTACCATTAAATAGCTATCACCTTTTTAGTTAAGGTGTAACAGAGAGGCTGGAGGGAACTGCCTGAAAATGTAGAGCTGTGTTCCAGTATCCATGTTTCTTGGAGATCATTGTATAATGATATAGCTTTCACAATGTGACTGTGTGATTGTGAAAACTTTGTGTCTGAGGCTTTTTTCTTTTAATTAGTATTTTTACTAATTTTTTAAAAATATAACATTCTTAACATATGATCATTCCATTCTACATAGATAAGCAGTAATTCACAATATCATCACATAGTTGCATATTCATCATCATGATCATTTCTTAGAATGATACTCCTTTTATCTACCTTATGGACAGATGAGTAAAACATACGGATCAAAACTAAAATTAATAAGGGGAACACATGTAAAAATAAATTTAGTAGTTTGGAATGCTAGTGATCAATGAAAAGGAAGGGTAAGGGGTATGGTATGTATGAATTTTTTTTTCTTTTTACTTTTTCCTGAATTGATGCAAATGTTCTAAGAAATTGACATGATGATGAATACACAACTATGTGACAAAAAAAGAATGTTCATATTGTACGTTGATTGGTTATATTAATAAAAATTTAAAAAATAAAAATGAAAAAAACACCTTTCTTGTTTCATGGTAATAGAACAAAACATACCAAATTTCCATTAATTCTTTATAAAAAAGTATCTGTTCTCTTTTCATTATATCAGGTCTTGACTAATGGAGTTAAATGTGCCATCTGGTTAAAAGATGTCCCAAATAATCTTTTCCTCCAGTTAAATGTTCTTGTTTCAAGTCATTCAAGGCAAATGGAATCAATGGATGCAATTATCTTTAACATGTAAAAATATAACACAGAGTAATAGGTAACTTAACAAAACCTGAACAAGTTTTAACGGGGTAAGGGAAAGAGGCCCCAATAATGTTAGCTTATTAGTATTTCTCAGTTAATTATGGCCAACTGCTTAGAATTACTACTTCTCAACAAACTCTAGACTCAAAGTTTGCAGGTAAATTTCAACAAATTGAAATTATAATCTGTTACTGTTTAAAAAGCACTCTATATTGTTCCCAAGCTAGCTGGCAATTTTTTTTTTTTTTTTTTTTTTTTGCTAATCTAGATCACATTTTTTCTAAAAATATTTTCATTGAGAAATATCCACATACAGTCCAACCACATTATACAATCAATGGCTCATAATACCATCACATGGTTGTGTATTCTTCACCATGATCATTTTCTAATGACATTTTTACTTGATTAGTCTGGCGATAATCTCCTAAAACCAGACAAAAAGGCCTAGAAATCTTTTAGGTTTTCTTAATCCAAATTTTAGTTGCTTCAAAGACCACCAAAATGCTAATATAGAAGAAAATAATCTTTAGAAATTTTCTGAAGAGGCTGGCTGAAACAAACAACAAAAAAAACAGACTGCAGTTCAATTTCTATTGTATTACAAATTGCCTACAGGTATTCAAAACCACACACAATGGTTAACAAATTATGAATCAAAATAAAAAGAACAAACTGCAAAGTATTATCAAAACTTTTATTTTCAATACAAGATAAATACCATGCTTGTTACTAGTGCAGTTTAAGACCAACAATGGCCATATAGCAAACTGCGGTGAACAGTCACCTAAATGCTAAAGAAAGAAAAGACAGAAAGTAAACATTAAACACAAAATTGCAATTACGAACAATTTAATAAAATGAAATGAATTTTTAAACAGACACTAATATGGACACCTAGTTCTCAAAGACATCAAAAAGATGCCCACTTGATCAAATATCACCTTACCTTTGCACAGAAATCTTTTTGTGAAGTCACCAGAGTCAACAGCTAAAATTGTTAAGACTTTCTTTGGCCTTCTGTTACTTAGACAAATTATTTACAAACTGTAACTCAGAAATTCATGGACACTGGTATTATGATACAATATTCTGTTAAGGGCTTTCCATTAAAAATTGTACAACAATTTGGTAAGGCTGTAAACTACTTTGCTAATATGCCACAGAATGAAGAGAAAGAAGGAATAAGAATAGACCTTTTTTTAAGGCTGTCATCCATATTACAGATGCATTCCTTAGAGTTCATTATTATTTTTCCCAAAGGATCCTTTCCCATTAAATACCAACTGAGCACTGCAGTTTTCAAAGTGGAAAAAATAAACATGAATTTGTCATCATATTTTAAAATAATTTAACTTACAGGATGCTGAAAATGTTATGTAGGAACAGTGTGGCAGAAAGAACACACCTTTAAAATGAAATGTTTTCACTAAATTGCAGGGTCTGTCCAATTATAAAACCAATATAAAACATATAAAGCCCATGGTGGAGTTTTAGATTACTCCCACATGAAGAATTCCTAGTAGTATTTACTATGTGCAGTTGGCGTGTCAAGATTTTTGTGACTTCAGTTAAATTCTACCTTGTATTTCAAAAGACTGCCATTACAGTAGGTTACTTAAGTCGCAAGAAATCTCTAAAGCATTAAAATCTGTCTATAACTAACCAAGTGTTTACACATTCCATATAAAAACTATAGTAGCTGCATACTCATATATTGAATATCAACCACCTGAAATTTCAAGAAACACTGGTTAAGACAAACCTAACTCAATCTGAACCTGAATAATTTGAATATTCATAAAAATTCATATTGCTTCTTTCTAATGACAAGAAAGATTTTAAGAACTTCCTCCCAGAAGCCTAGACATTTTAATGCACATTTTCTATTTCAATTTACAGTCAAACTTTAATCCTGAATATTCGATGTCTATCAAAACTCTCACATTATAAACATAAGGAATGCAATACATAAGGCCACATTTTAATAAATTCATAATTTTTGGTTGAATACTTTTAAGAAAGTTAGTCTAAGGCTTCTAAGAGTCAAGTTGCTAAAAAATAAATACATTATCAGTGTTTAAACTGTAGGTTAATGATAAAAAAACTCACATACTTGTAAGAACAGAAAATATTTTGCTATGAAAATCCCACTTGATAATATTTTAGCACAAAAAATGTCTAATATGTACAATGGATGAGCATGCATTTAAGTACATACAACTGGGGGAAACATTTACAAAGGGTTGTGGGATGAAATGAACGTAATGAATAAAATTTAAAAACCTATTATCTGTAAAACAGTTAAGAATCTCAATATTGTATTTCAAGCAAAGAATTAGAACACAAACTTCTTAAGACAAGCTGAAACTTAAACACAAAATTGGGAGCCATCTTATAAGACACAGAAATTCCAATGATCATTCAGGTATGAAAACCAAAATGTTGAGAGCACTCCAACAGCAAAATCTAATAGTAGCATCTCATTGTATAAAACAGTATGTATTTAGGCTATTGGCACATTAAATACATAAGGGAAAGAGAAAGTCTTTGCCCTTTCAACAATTTCCTCTTTCACTACAAAATATTATACAACATTCATTAAAACCTCCACGTTTATTTTAAGAACTGATCTAAAGCTATTAAAAAACAAAGCAATACTCTCCACAGGAGAATTAAATGAAAATAACACCTTAAGCTATAATCCATAAGTTTTTTGTGACTCTCCAAATTGCAGTTAACTGCTTAAGAACATTCTAGGTAAAGGGGCCATGGAAACGGGATCATCTAAGATCAATAAACAGCCACTGTAACTTACTACATATCTTGCTTATGAAAATTAACAAAATAAACACCTCCCAATTTACACTGGAATAACCTTCCCACAATATATTTCCTTTAGCCACATTCAATTCAAAATATAGCTTCAGAAGCAATACCATTCAGGTGCTGTATCACTCAGTCATAATTTTACTGATTAAAAGGAATGTAACTGCATAGCACTAATAATAAATGCTACGGTTTAAAATTAAGCTTGTTTGTTTTTATACCCACTACAATTATTGTTAATTAAGAAAAATGAAAAGGGCTATAGGACACACGTTCTCCATTTTTTCTTTCTTTCTTTCTTTCTTTTTGGTGTCTATGCAAGGATTTATCTCTTTGGATTGTTTTTACACATTTTTTAAAAAGTGAAGAGTTTTCAAACACCACCAGTCCATAAACAACAGAAGGGGAATAAAGAGTAAAACAAGGCTTACAATTTTTATCTTTACTATTATACATTCATATGTTATCATGTAGAGAAGGACTTTGCAAAATTATGTGGTTAAACATAAGTTATTTCTTTCTGACAAAATAATGGACTAGCAACAAACAATTCTAGTACACTCACATTGTCTGCAACAAGTCACGTAATGAGATCAACCACATAGGGAGAAGAATGGTATAGAATGAGCAGTTAAAGAGTCCCACTAATGAAAATGAAGAAGTAAATGAAGGACTTAATCAGTACAAAAATTCCAGTTTCCATTTCAAGTGCAGTTAGATTTTTGTGATTTTAGCCTAAAATTATTCATAGAAAATTTTATTCTTATGGAGATTTTACTTACCTGTTAACCTCTTAACATTAACAATTTTTCCTGAAATATATACATATGTATGTCCATACTTCTTCCCAGTAGGGCATTTAAATTAAAATACAAGAAAGCTAAGAAATGACAAAAACTAACAACACCTATACACAAAATAAGAAAATCGATTGATACAACTCTCAAATAATCTTTAAAAGGCAACTGCGTTTTCAACAAGCTAAAACACACACACAAAATCATTTCTGAGAGCAAATAGTTCTGATAAACACCAATGATACCATGTGCAAATACTCCAATCACAAAGTGTCTTAAAAATAAAACTGGCAATAATGTGGTAATTTTGTGAGTAGTTTGATAATGGACAAGATGAAACTGAAGAACTGCAAATCTCTAAAGGGCTTCTACGGTTAGACATTACATAATATCCAGGGTACCTAAATAGTTTAAGCACTATCCTAACTTTAAAAATCAGTGTGTATTATCAGAAGATCTCTTTCAAAGATATTCAGATTTTAAAACATATTTTAAAAAATGACTTGCGCTTAAGAATTTTAGTCAACAAATTCCTGAAGTAGTGATTCAGAATGATCTGCCTGTAAAATGTCTAATCAAGATGACATTCTGCCAGTGCTAATTTTGCAATTACAAACACATGCTAGCCAGGTGCTTTTAATGTAGGCCAATATGTAAGGCAGGTTTGGAAAAAATCTTTGATTAACTAAGTAACTCTAGCATGAATCAGTAGATTCAGAGAATATACAGAATTTCTTAAACTGTAGAGACAGAGTGCACCTATAATTTCTCATTTCAGATACAGGAGAATACAACCCAATGTTAAACGTTCACACCCTTCAAACATCTATAGCAACTGGAAAATAAAACCAACAGTCTCTTCACTCATATTTATCTGTTGCAAGGTATATTCACATTGCCCATGGCTTCAAAACTAAACCATTAAGCACCATCACCATAAAACAGCAAATAACTAAAATCTTAATCAGAAATTTTCAAAATATTTCTTCAATGCTAGCAGTTCACAAATAAGTGGTTCAATACATCTCTGTTGTAATTAAGCTGCATTACTGTAGCAAATAACATATGGGTTTTTACTAAAAAGGTAAAACCACAATTTTTTTTCACCCCTACACATTGAACTAGATTGCTATATATATCTGTTAAATTTCAGGTTTTACAAGATTACATACCATTCAGCAAAGTCACAAGCTAACTAGGTAAAAACGGCTAGAAAAGCAGAATATAGAAATATTAAATATCCATGGCATCACCTATTCTAATATCAAAATCAAGGGCAAGAGACACTTAATTATTATCTTTAATTCACTGAACGCAAGATTAGATCGATGCATATCCAAAAATGCTATTGCAATGCTTTTTTAAAGGACAGTATAAATGTTGTCATAGTAACATTATCTTTAGATATTGCTGAACACAAGACTTTCCCTGAGGTGTAAACATCAAATAACTTGAACAGCTTTACACATCAGCCCCATTAAACAGTTTATTACAACACTACATCTATTGTAATCAAAGTGGTGCTGTTTACAGACATTATCATATGAACATTTTTAACAAGAACAAACTACTATAAAAACAAGCATTTACTTGACTTTTCCAATTGCTTGCACATTGTAATAGCCAAATGTATATAACCAGTAATAAAGTTGCAAAAGCTATAACTTTTTAAATCACACAGGTTTCCTTCAAATAAAACAGTTAAGCAACATAAAAAGTAAAAGTAGAGCTACTGGTTACCATTTATGCAGATTTGCTTTATTCAGATCTATTCCTGTTCATTTTATCCATGAATCCTTACAGGTTCAGTTCAATCACAAGAAGCAATCTGCTGGACAAGCGTCATTTTTCCCCCATGAAGACTGTTTTGTCTTGGAAGGTGTTCCTCTTCCTTCAGCTGTAATGTGTCAAAATTTGTGATGTAGATTTTGCTATTCCCCAAAATACACAGAAAAATGCTGGCTTAACTATACATACAACAAGTCGTGCATCTACGTCACTGTTTATGTATTCTAACACCAGATAAGAAGTAGCTGAAACAGTAGCTGCTTTTATGGTGGAGAAACGCTTCCAATTTATTTGATAATTGAAAATGAGACAGTGTGATTTCATTCTTCTTAAACATTGCCTTATAAATTTAATGAATAAAAAAGAAATGTAAATAGAGCAGCTACTGTTTCTGTGAAGATGGAAACATAAGTCATTTTCTAAAGTATGCATACTACAAATATAAATGGAAAAATACTTGGGTGGTTTTAACGTAAATATTTCTCCTTCACCCACATATTAACTCTATATTTACTCAATTAACAAGTATATGCTGAACTGGATATAAAATGCAGTAGTTATTTTACAAATTAGTTGTATTTATTTGACAGCATACAGGAACTTCTGCAATTGTCATTAATCAAAAGCTGCTCCATGTTACAAAATTTATAAATAGTTCAGTATGGGCATTTAAGTAAATATAATGACATCCACATACAAATCTTTAGACATAATAATACAAATTTAAAACATTTTAATTTTACCCTATTCTACCTCTATTGAAATATTGAACGTAGTATATAACCAATAAGCAATGGGAGTCCACAATGATAAACTTCACTAAAAGCTCACATAAAGGAAAAAATAGAATAAATTTGATAAACTTAAACTTCAAGAATACATAAATATGCAAACTTCAGGTAGTGGTTCACAATGGAAACATTCAATAACTTCATAAGTACTGAAAGTAATTTTATTCCTGATGATATGACCAACAAATTTTTAAATAATTCCAAGAGACCATTTCAAAAATAAAAGGAACTTAAGAGTCAAAAAGGGCACAATGTTTAGTGATATTTTGCCAGAAAATTAGTTTTTAAAAGTATGTATATTTTGTTACAACAAAAAGGCTCCTATTCATTTCTGTCACAACTATAACCTTTATCTTTTATATCCTTTCCTCCCCTAACTAGGCTGTAAGCAGCTTAACAGCCTTAATACACATATGCAGCCGCACTGTCTAGCAGTAAAAATCTAAATTTTACAAGTGGAAAAGGAAAAAACAGATGTTAATTCTGAACTTCCTCTTTTTAACAGTTTCTAACTCTATTTGCCAAACGAAAACTTTCTAATTGTGCCTTTACTGCACCTTCATCTTAAATGTCAATAAAGCTATTTAGTGGAATTATTCAATGGAAATCATTTAAAATGGTACCTTTCAAATGTTTCATTTTTATTACTTACAGTATATTTTTAGAAGTTGGTAAAATATTTTAAAAAGACAATGTGTATGTTCTAATCTGAAAAAAGAACTGTTGGAAATTCATAAAATCTTACTACAAAAGAATCCTATCTACCTAAAGTTTTTGTTGTGCTGGGGGTGGAGGGGAGATCACTATGATTAAGAGGGAAACATTACTTAAAGCCGCAGTGAAGAAAACAAAAATACCCAACCCTTTCAAAAATCATACAGCATATTTTGCAATTTTATATCACTTGTCACATCAATGGGTAATTTTGCTACTTCTTCTAAAGGAACCTATTCATGAATTACAATATTCATATTTATCCAGGGGTGCAGGCAGTCATCTTTTGCTTGATTATAACTTTTATCTTTACTATTAATAAATCTCTAATTTCACCGTACATACATATAAAATCTGGGTCTAGTCTGGCAGTTTTTATTTATTTTTATTTCTAAACACTTTACATTTATCCATCTGGAAATACAAATTTTACAATCTCAAATGTAAGCAAATTTGAAGGTAATACAACCAATTTCCAATAATCCAATTCCATATTATATTCTCAAAAACCTAAGTAGCCATCTAGATAAACAAAGATACCAGAAAGAAGCTTAAAAGTGACAAACACATTCAATGCTCAAATTTTCAAAATATCTTTGAATACTTCTGAAATGTCAAAGCCACACAATTATTTACTTGAGCTATCAGTTATAAAAGACCTGTGTAAACACATGTTAAAATAAAACTACTAAGAAAATAAGAGGAATCTGCAGCTCTTTAATAAAGTCTGCAAACTTAAGTAAGCACTAAGGAAAATTTCAATACAGAAAGAAGTATCTGCATTTTGAGGTAAACATTAGACTCAAGCCAATATTAACAACTCAAATTATGGGCATTTCCATTACACACTTATCTAAGCAAATTTTCAAGCACCAGTATTTCTAAACTTATATAAGTTCATCTGTCAAGTAAGACATCCCAATATATATTTGAAATGGCTTCTTTTTCATATTAATATACTGAATTAAAAGAATTCCAATATAATTAGAGATGTACTAATTAACTCAGTGAAATAAAATTCATTTTTCTCTATCCAAAAATTATCCCTTATGTCAATGAAAGGAATGGTGATGGGGTGGGCAAAAGAAATAGAAGAAATATTTAAATACAAATTAACCTTTAAAATCAAAATTTCTTCTTGTGTTGACTAGAGCATATTACACATAATTTTGCTGATTATGGTATTTACAAAAAGTTCCTCACCACCAAAACATTTCGTATTTTCATTTCTACCTCTGGACATAGTACTTACCTCATTTTAACCAAAGCATTTTATTACATCATAAAACGTATACATGGCTATTGCTCTAGGCAGTCCATGAAATGGTAGAAACAAACTTCATCACAGTCTAAGAAAAATCAACTTTGTTCCAAAGAGTCACAAAATGGACATTTCAAAATAAGTTCTTTATGTGATTTAGAATTTACCGTGAGAGTTAAAACATGCTACCACAGAAGGCAAATTAGTAAATGTGGATAGCATAAATTGCACCCTTCCCCTCAACCCCCCTTTGGTTGTCAGGTTTTCTTTAAACAGTGCTAACTAAATATTTACTCAAAACATATTTATTCAAAACAACCTAGTTTACAAACTGAAACAATGGTAGTATATTTCACACTGAGATGAAGGTGAGAGAGAAAAAGGTGAACCACATTGGCACTGAATTGTTTTTTAAACAAGAAACATTATTTTTAAACAAAACTATATTCTCAAACCACAGTGAGCAAAACACTATACATCCATTTAAAGGACCACTTTCTACCCTTCTCACTTCAATTAAGTTAGTGTGTAGTCAGAAAGATTTTGCAAAAAATTCTAAGAGCATGGAAAATAAGAGTGACAGGAATGAGCAATAGTATATCCAGTTGAGTAGTTAGAAATATAAGGGGAAACAAAAGGCAAACAGGCGTGGGAAATATCAGGCAGGCCTCAGAGGACCAAAGGGTCGGAGAAATCATTTAAAAATCAATAACCAATATTATTTCAGATAATCAAGAAAACTTTTTCACATAAGCTTCAATGCAGCTCTAACTCTTAAGGAGATGAAGCTTCTTCTTATACACAATAGAAAAATATTTAAAATGATACTTTTGGTTGTTTTGGTTTTTCCCAAATTAATACAAATATATAAGCAGTAACCTGGTTAAATAAAGAATGCAAGCATCCTAAATCTTGTGTAACAGCAGCAAAATAAAAGGTCACATTTATGGTAGAGGGAAGAAAGTAACCAGCAAAGGGTAATGACTCAACCAAGACACCATACATGATGTTTAAAAAGTTTTAAAAAGAAATGAATAAAGATTTAAGAATACATAAAACCTCATAAATCATGGAGAAGGGCAGCCTGAATAGAGTATTTACAAAAATAATTTGCATCTATTACTTTCCAGTATACCAGGCAAAAACTGAATTGTTAACAGAAATCTGAATAGGGTGTTCCAAACAAGTAATAAGACTAATAAAACATAAAAGAAAAATAATAACCATACAGGTAAAAATAATTTCTCTAAAAAGGATAAATCAATGTTAAAGAATTGAACTACCTTTATTTTGCTCAGAATGGTCTGAGAATAAAGGCAGAAATTACAGAATACGAAGTACAATGTATTCACATACTGAAATTTACAATACTGTTATTTCCCAATTAAAATATTATCTATTTTTACTTATTCAATGCTTTTAAGAAAAACCAATACATTTTTTATAACTGAGAGAATGCAATTAACATTACCAACAGTTCAAACACAAAAAAAATTAAAATGGGACAGACAACAACAGCTTGCCAACACCATTAAGTTTCCAGTTATAACTTGCCCTCTTAGCAATTCATCATCACTTTAATAACATTACATTATTGCTTTATTTGTATACAGACTTACTACTGACATTCACTTTAGCTTTCAAGTTACTATCATTTCACTTAGCCCATTGAAGATTTACATGACAGCTCAAAAGGACTCATATTTTAAAACTTCTAAAAAGGTCAACAACAGACCTTACTTTGATGGTGATGAAATCTGCAAGTAGCTTGTTGTTTGTTTAAAAGAGTTTTTCACCTGAAAATAATTGATTCCAGTCCCCACCCTTCGTTCACATCTACATCCACAATCAATACTGTTTGGCATACCAAAGGTACAATTATTCCAGGATAACAGAATTTTTTACACTGGAAATGCTCATGTAAAATTTTGCTTGGATGAAGGCACATAACAATATTACAACTCAATTTTGATTAATGTACAAACAAAACATGGGAATTTTGGTATGGTACATCAGTGATTAAGAAAAAATGTCAACAACAGTTTGCAAGCTGGGAATTCACAGTTAATTCCTGAATGTAATCAAACTCAAAGTCAGATACAATTAGCTGTATTCATTACTAGAATACAATGTTAATCAAAGTATTTAAATTAACAATGGACTTTCCATTAAGAGATTACCTGACTGACTATGCTACTTTTAACTAAAATCAATAAGAAAAACGTCATTAACTAACTGGGGATAGAGGTCTCTTGATGGGAACACCCAATTTGGAGATAACTGAAAATGTACACAAGTAACATTATCATGATTTCAGCAACCTGAAACATGGTGATAACTAAGTCTAAATAAAAATATAATTTATAGAACCTGTACCTTTTTATAATGAAATGGTGAAATAGTTAAGCATTTCAAGTAATAACCTGGCCACAATTCACATTAAACAACTGATAAACACTAGAAATTTTGCATTAGATGGGATCATATCTATTAAACTTGGGGGAAAAAAGCTTTATCTTTAAAATTTAGTCTTAGATTTACACAATATCACATTTAACTCTTACATCCAAAAACAATATGCACTTCTTAGCTTAATTTTAAATGTGAAAGATGTTTTGCCTCATATTAAGGGAACGTTTTGTGAATTAGTTATAGGTTTTGCAATACAATATATGGACAACTACTTGAAAATCAAGTTTTGATAAATATTCAAGATGCACATTCAAAATGCATGTTAAAGAATTAAAACTGGGACTTTCACTTAAAAAAGCCCTTAAAACTGTAAACAATGTAATAGTTTATTTGTGTTCCAGAAAAATAACAAGACTTACATGCTTATTTTCTAAATATTAGTCAAAGAATCATTTAAGAACAAATCAGTTAAAGAAACTGCTTTTCTGTCAACAGAATTATACACACTTGATAAAGTCTTTGATTTTGCCCATGACAATTTAAATACTAATTATGACTGAATTTTCAAGAAGTTTCTCATGATTGTTAAAATAAGCCTGTAAAGAGTTTTTTCATATAAGGGGTTTGTTTTAGCCTGATTAAATATGATCAGTCACCAGCACCTAAAGAAAATGTATTTTTACAGAATAACCTCTATCACATGCATAAGTCTTATGGTGTCTCCCCCATTATCCCCACTGTTCACATGAATAAATGCTTTACAAATGAAAAATAAAATTACACATGAAAACGAAGTATAAACAGACAACTCTTCCCACTTTATGAAAAATGTTCAAAAGAAATAGTTTTAAGATGCAGAAAAAAAAGCAATGATTATGGTTTATGAATGAGACAAAGAAAATAATTTAAAGATTATTCTAATGGGGGATGCATAGTTTGAGACAATTAAAATTTTTTAGCTAGGGACTATCCTGCGGCCATTTCAGTTGAATTTAATTTTGCAATTAAATTTCATTGCAATTTGCAAAATTTAATTTTGTAATCTCTGCAATTTACAGAATACTGTTTCTTTTAAAAACAAAAGGCAGACTTAAGATACAAGGAAACTGCCCTACCTTAAAAAAAAAAGAATTTTTTTTAAAGCTCTTTTAATGCTGTGAAACCATCCTCCTGTACTATATAAACTGTTGGCTCATACAATTTTCTTTAAAAGTTTAGGGACAGCCGAGATTACTTCAAGGATAGAAACATAAAATTTATTTTTAAAAATCCAAGCACATAATATATATACATATCTGAAATGACTCCTTTATTTTATATTTCAAATCACATGCAAACTAAGTGTGATTAAGAATCATAACTTTTAGATTTTAGAAGTAGACAATGAGTCCTCTTGACTATTTCTTGCTTTCTTAAAATCATTAAGATTTGAAAACTAAATGTGGTAACTCAGCAATATAATGTTCAAGGAGAAAGGGTCAAAATATTTACCTGTTATTACTTACCTATCATTTGTCACAGATGGTTCCAGATGATTAAATTCAGAACATGTAGTTGGACCATTTAAAATGTAGGTATATACTGTATAAACAATAGCCTTGGAGTTATAATTACCGTTAAAAACACAGATGCCAAATACAAAAGGAACAAGGAATACCCACCTTCTTCTCTTAACGATGGCGATACTCGCGCTCCCGGTCACGTTCTCGGTCACGGTCTCGGTCACGGTCTCGGTGTCTCTCTCGTTCTCTGCTTCTCTCTCTATAATAATCATCATGGCGGTCTCTACTACGGGATTTATGACGCCGACTTTTTTCTCGTGATCTACTATGGTCTCTCTCTCTTGATCGTTCACGTCTTCTAAAAGAAATTACTGGATTAATGCTCTCCATAATTGAATCGTTCAAAAAGCTATAGAGTTAACACTCTGGTGTTCAAAAAAAAACTAAGAAAGAAAAAGTCTTTCTAAATCTAAAATAGACTTACTCTCCTGAAATGGCAATAATGATTTACCAAGTCACTGACAAGCATGAAATGGAAATTCTGCTTTAAAAAATTAGGCATCTTTCTATCCTACATGGGACATGAGATCTAGGAGTGTAAATCTCCCTGGCAACACGAGACATGATTTCCAGGGATGAGCTTAGCCCTGGCACTGTGGGACTGACAACACCTACCTGACCAAAAGTTGGAAAAGAAATATAACAAAATAAGGAATCAGTGTCAGGGAAGTTTCATATAGAGCTGAGAGGCTATTCTGGAGGTTACTCATATGTAAACTTCAGCTAGACACTGCTAACTGCCATGCTATGTCAAGTCCCAAACATCACTATTTCTGTAAACCCTAAAGAATACCCAGGAACTCTGAGACTCCTTAAAAGTTTCACTCACTAAGTTCATTCTCAGAAACCTAAAACCTTCAAGTGGTTCCTAGGCAAGATAAGCCCTGAAACCAAGAGTTACCAGTCTCTCAAGAATATCAACCAGTTGCATCCCCCTACCCCATAATGTCGACACCCCTTTTCAACATGAAGAAGTTAGAATATTACTGCCCAAATATCCCCTAAAGATTGGGAGAAGGATCAAAGGAGGAGGAACTGTAATAGAGAAAACAGGTTTAATAAATGAGTATGACAACTGAATCACTAAATTGATATTTCTTCTTAGTGTCACAGTGTTTTAGAGCAGCTGGAAGAAAATACCTGAACTGTGCAACTGCAACCCATACCATACATTGAAATCTGTTCTATAACTACTTGTTAAATTGTACTCTGAAATTTACCACTTTTCTGTATGTTTTATTTCATAATAAAAAATGTTAAAAAAAATTACGCAAAAATTTGGAAACCAGACACACATGGTAATGGCAATACATTACATCATCTACCTAGTAGAAGCCTAAAACACACACTAAGTATTTACTGAACAAACAGAAAGATCAGGAGAGAAAATTTTAAAGCATCTGTGTTTTATTAAATCTAAAATATATTTTTTTAGATATATAACCCATGAGATCATTCAACAATCTGACTTAAATACATTAAAAATATCAACATCAACTAAACTCTTTACCTAAACCTATATAAAATATCAATTTTAAAATATTTCCAGCTAATAGTTCATCAAGAGTATATAGCTCCACTAAGAAATTTTCCAATATATAAATGTGTTTTTTTGGGGGGATGGGAGTGGGTAGGGGAGTCAAAATAACTGAATAAGTAAGACCAGTAAAAATACTTCATTTATTAAGGAGAAATATTTCATCAGCTGCTTCTTTCCCTAACAGGTGATTTAGCCAAAATACATTATCTAAAAGAATTTTAAAAACTGTAAGGGATACTTTCTAATAAAGTCCATTAAAATTATTATATAAAGCAAATAATATGATTTAGAGATGATACAAACGAGTATCTCTGTTAAAGGAATAGATATTCAGCTAACTTCACAATAAAGATATAACAGCTGTCTGTCAGTTTAAATAAGAATACTGTATTTTTCTGTACCTGACAGACATATCAAATATATTTTAGGTACGAAGCTCCATGATCAAGGAAGAGGTTCTTACTTTGGACTTAAAATGTTAAAAAGGAGATTCTTCAAGTTATGGTCTTTAGTTATGATGAACATTTAAATTAGCAAATTTGCTCACACACAGCAATCTTTACACTGTAAACTTAGGGAACAAACTAAAGACAAGCTCCTTTATCTTAACACAACAAAAGAAACTATACCACCAGATAAAATACACTAAAGACAGACATCATGTAATCCTGACCAATCAAGATGGTGGAGTGAAAAGTTGCAGGTCTACATTCCCCACAGAAGCTTTGCACAACTGACAGAAACCCCTATCACAGTTCTAGAAAACAGGTAAAGGATTGCATTGACAGATAAATTCTGAATGAAGAAAAGGACAACTTAGAAATGGCAGGGTCTTCCTTCCAGTGCAGATCCCAGTTCTAGAAGGAGTAAAGTAACTCTCACACATTCTGAGAGCATGTTTGTGCAGGTCAATCTGTCTGGCAGTGGTTTGAGGGACTGATCCAGGACAGTCATCACAGATTCACTGACCCACAAATTACCCTGAAGATGACTCACATAACTCTCTCTTACAAAAAGCTGTGGGAGAACAGTCAAGTGCTGGCTACCTGGGAAAAGGGGCTGCTGGCTGTGAGACAGAGCAGAATGCACAGGACAGAGAGGAAACTGTTTTCTAGGGAAGAGGAGGCATTTTTGTCCATAAAACAGTAGAATTTCTAGGGCCACACACACATGCCCAAGAGAAGACACACACACAGAAAGGACTATGGAATCCCTATGCTATTTGTCTTCGATCTATTTTCTAAACTCATTGTAAGAATAAGCCCTGAAGGAGAACACCCACACAGGTTAATATGCGAAGACTGGGAGAGGTGTTTTCTTTTTTGCCTCCTCTTTTTTTTTTCTGTTAGCTCCTGGAATTGAAGGAAAGCTCTGTCATAAAACTAGCTGGATACAAGCTTAAAGGACAATCTGAACTTCAACAGTAACACCTTACATTATCAAAATGTCCATGTTTCAACAAAGGATTATAAAACATTAAAGAAACAGGATGTGATGACCCAGACCAGACCATCATAGAAACTATAAATGAGAAGATTAAACCATTAGCAACCACCAGTGAGAAGGACCAGACCAAAAAATCTGTCTGGTATGTTGAACATACCAGACAGATTTTTTTTAAATAAAGGTCATATATATGCTCAAAGAGCTAAAGGAAAAGATGGGCAAAGAACTAAAGGAAACCAGGAAACAAGAGATGAACACAAAGAAAATTGACAGAAGATGGAAATTATGAAAGGTACTAAGTAGAACTGAAGATGAGAATTGAACAGAAATGAGCAATTCCTTAGACAGGTTCAACAGCAGCTTGGAGCTGACAGAAGAATAGTGAACCTTAAGATAAAACAAATGAAATCATCTGGTCAGAGGAGCACAAAGAATGAAGAAAAACAACAGAGCCTGAGGAACCACCAAGTGTACCAACAAATATGCTATGGAAGTCCTGGGAGAGAAAAAAGAAAGGGGCAGAGAGACTACTCAAAGAAATAACAGATAGCATTCTAGATACAATGAAAGACATAAATTTACACATCCAAGGTACTCAAGAACTTCAAACAAGTCATACCCAAATAGACCCCACCATGCCATGTTATTACAGTCAAACGCCAAAGATAGAGAATGCTGAAAGCTGCAAGAAGCAATGTACAAGGGAGCCTCAAAAATTAAGTATTAATTTTTCATCAGAAACCATGGAAGCCAAGAAGGAAGCAGGATGATATATTTAGAAAACTAACTTCACCCCATCCCCAAAACAAAACAAACAAACAAAATTGCCACCAAATATCTAGCAAAAATGTCTTTCAAAAATGAGGGAGACAGAGTGATTTGAACAGTGAGTAAAAAAGTATTTGCAAAGTTCCCTTGGGGGAGTGGTGAGAAAGGAGGAAAATTCAACTTCCCCAAGTAGAAAATTCTTGATGTTCTCACAAGCAGTGAAGACAACCAAAGCAATAGGCTTAGCCCCCAATCTTGGGGTTTGTTCATATGAAACTTAACCCCACAAAGGATAGGTCAAGCCTACTTAAAATTAGGCCTAAGAGTCACCCCCAAGAGAACCTCTTGGTTTTCTTTTGTTGCTCAGAGGTGGCCTCTCTCTCCAGCCAACACAACAAGCAAACTCACCGCCCTCCTCCCCAACGTGGGATGTGTGGACCTTCGTGGCAATGTGGGACAGAAATCCTAGAATGAGCTGGGACTCAGCACCAAAGGATTGAGAAAACCTTCTCGAAGAAAAGGGGAAAGAGTGAAATGAAACAAAATAAAGTATCAATACCTGAGAGATTCCAATCAGAATTGAGAGGTTATCCTGGAGGTTATTCTTATGCATTTAATAGATATCACCTTGTTAGTCAAGACGTAATGGAGAGGCTGGAGGGAACTGCTTGAAAATGCAGAGTTGTGTTTCAGTAGCCATGTTTCATGAAGATGATTGGATAATGATATAGCTTTCACACTGTGACTGTGATTGTGAAAACCTTGTGTCTGATGCTCCTTTTATCTACCTTATCAACAGACGAGTAAAACATACAGAACAAAAATAAATAATAGGGGGAACACCTGTTAAATTTAGATTGAAATGCTAGTGGTCAAGAAAGGGAGGGGTGGGTGGGCCACGGTGGCTCAGCAGGCAGGAATGCTTGCCTGTGATGCCAGAGGACCCGGGTTCGATTCCCGGTGCCTGCCCATGTTAAAAAAAAAAAAAAAGGGAGGGGTAAGAGGTATGGTATGTGTGAGTTCTTTTTCTGTTGTCTTTTTATTTCTTTTTCTGAATTGATGCAAATATTCTAAGAAATGATCATGATGATGAATATGCAACTATGTGATGATATTGTGAATTACTGATTATATATGTAGAACGGAATGATATGTTAAGAATGTTTGTGTGTGTTTGTAGCTATATTTAAAAAAAAATTTAATTAATAAAAAAATTAAAAATGAGGGAGAGATGAAGACATTTCCATATAAACAAAAGCTAAGGGGGTTGTCACCACTATGCTGGCCCTATAATAGATGCTAAAAGGAGTTCTGAAGGTTCAAAGGAAGGGACAAAAGACAACATATCAAAGCTGTATGAAGAAGTAAAGGACTCTAGTAAGGTAACTAACAACATAGTTAAATATAAATGACAATGCTATTATATTTTTGCTTTCTAACTCCACTTTTTACTTCCTACAGGATCTAATAAGCAAATGCATAAAATGTAATGATAAATAAGTGGTTTGGAATTCATGTGGTATAAACAAACAATCTGTGCCAAGACCTACATTATGGTGGGGGACAGACAGGTAACCGGAACAGTTTGTGTAGACTATTGCAGGTAAACAGGTACCAAAGCAAACAAAATTGTTACAAACAAAATTGTTACAGACTTAGGATGTTAAATTTAAGTCCCATGGTAACCACAAAGAAAGTATCAGAGACTATGCAAGCTCACAGAGACAGAAGGTAGAGTACAGGTTCCCAGAGAAGGAAACAGGAAGAAAGGGGAGTATAGAGGCATAACGGATGTAGAGTTTCTGTTTAGGGGGATGCGAAAGTTTTAGTAATGGATGGTGGGGAGGGTTCTGCAACATTGTGAATGAGATTAACCTCATTAAATGTATGCTTTGGGACTGGTTGAGATGGGAAAGTTTACGTTGTATATAAGTTCCCATGATTAAAAAAAAAGAAAGAGCAACTAAAGAGACAATGAGAATTAAATGCAATGCATGATCCTGAACACAGTCTAATAAGGGAAGAGAAAAGGCTCAAAAGAACATTACTGGTACCTATGAAAAAATTGGGATATAGACAGTAAACTTATATGATAAATTCCGGGAACCTGATAACTGCATTTCAGGTGGTTACATAAGTGAATATCCTGTTCTCAGGAAATGTACATGGCAGAATTAAGTGTTCAAGGATGACGACTATTCAACCTACATGAGATATTCAGAAAATAGATGGATAAACAGAAAAATGGACAGTTGGATGGACAGATAGAATGATACAGCAAACATGGCAAAATGTTAGGTGGTGGATTCAGGTATTTGGAGAAAAGGTATGCTGGAGTTCACTGTATGGTGTTTGTACTACTTCTGCAACTGTTATGTGACTTTGAAATTATTTCAAAATAAAAGTAAAAAAACAAAACAATAAAAACTCAAGATCCACCTTTCAAATGTAAATAAATTTTCAAGATTAATTAGCAGTAATGAAAAAAAAAGAAACAACTTACTAAGAAATAGATCACTGATTCATTCATTAATTCTCTCATTCAAGAAATATGTATAATGTATGAGGCACTGTTTAGACATTGGAAATATTTTAGTAAATAGGACAAATTAGGCCCGTGCCATCATTGAACTTGTGTTCTAATGAGGCTATGCATTTATTAACAAATAAGAACAGACTACAGTGTACTATGAAGAGTAATGACACACTAACCTGAGAGGCCAGGGAAAAGGGTTCCAGCAACAGGAACACTAACTGTAAAAGCAGTAAGGTGGTCAAGTGCTTGATGTGTCACAGGAAAAGGGTGACCAGTATGGCTGGAGTATAGTGGGCGAGGGGAAAGGTACAAAGAGAATGAAATAACAGAAAAGTCTACATTACACAGTGCCTAGATGTTTGTAGTTTTATTCTAAGGGCAACAAGAAGGGTTTAAACCCTTAGAAGGGTTTTAAGCAAACACCTAACATTTGATGCAGAGTTAAGAAATCACCCTGGCTACTGAGTAAGTAAAATCAAAGTCTTATTTTAAAGTCTTCCAAACACAATAAATTTTCCATTTGTAAATGAGCAGTTTTAAATAGACATGAGACAGGAAAGTTTTACCTGGATCCAGAACCGTAAGATTTAGACTCAATTCCATGAAGGCAATCTTGCAAAGAGCTAATAAGAACTTTGCAACGATCATCAGCAGACACTTTGGATTGTTTAATTAAGGAAATTGCAGTTACCAATGTCTCAATAGCACTCCCATAATCACCTATAGTGGGAAAGATGAAGGAAGGACAGTTTAAAATCAAACAAATTTTGTTTTCAAAATACTACCAAATTGGGCCACGGTGGCTCAGCAGGCAGAGTTCTTACCTGCCATGCCAGAGACATGGGTTCGTTCCTGGTGCCTGCCCGTATTTAAAAAAAAACAAAAACAAAATACTACCAAACCATTTGAGGCAAGGGTAACAAAAGGACTTTACACAAGCAGTGTACTTTAAAATGACTACAGAAGATAATATCCTATTTTTGTATTGTTTCACCATGTTTTCATGTACATAAAATTAACATAGTTTTTTAGTATTATAGCGGTATGAGACAGATTTTGGAAATAAGAGAATAAATTAGTTTCTTAAAGCCCTAGAGCCATAAATGTCAGGGAAAGGCTTAATAGTACACCTACACTGTGTACAACACAGTCCACTATACTGTGATACACAAAATTCCCTCAATGCCTTTTAAATAAATTATAATGATTTGTGAAGATAAAAAGAACTACTAGATATAAATGACCCACACCTTCAAGAAATATTAAAATTTCTTAATTACATAAGATATATTAATACAGGAAAAATGTACAAACCAGCACTAGCATCAGACACAGCTCTTGAAATGGCACTGCTTGAGATTGCCCTATTTCTATTCATGATTTCTTCAAACTCAGCTTCACTCAATGGTGTTCTTGCAGTATCCATTTCCCTAAAACATCAAAATAAACCTTAAATTACATATAACAGATTTTCTAAGTTAGTCATAACAGTGTGAAGCAATTAATACTAGCCACTTTTGACAAGTGTCTTAGAGACAGTGGTTATTTTTTCAGACTGAAGCACGTTCTTTGCTCCTACAAAGAACAAAACTCTTATGCCACTATCTTATATTCGAAATAAAGTAGCAGCTTAGAAACCTCATCTCTCTGGAGGACAAAAAATAGATATATCTACATAACTACAATACTTTACAAATACAAAAAGTCAAACAAAGTGTTTAATAAATTATATCGATAGGTATATATGTAACAAAAAAGTTGGCTGCAAAAAATAAAGCCCTACACAATAAGGATAGGAATTTGGTTTCATTTATATTTAGATCCTCTAGACACAGGATCCAATTAACAACAGAGGATAATAGTGTCTGATTAATTAAAAGTGTAAATTTCATGAGGGACAGGATCTTATACTATCTTGCTTGCTACTGAAACTCTGGAAAAGTATCTGGTAACACAAAAGAGTAAGTAAAAAGATGAAACTTCTTTACTTCTTTGCAATCTCACTAGTGATATGTGTTGTAGTCTGGTTTAACATGTAGCTAATCTTAAACTGTTTCTTTTCTTATTTTCTGGGAAGCAATTTTCGGTTGGCAGGAGATTTTATTTTTAATGGTATTTCCCTGACAGTATCTTGGATGGAGCCAAAATGGGCTTCACAGCAATTACACACAGAACTGAAAGCTAAATATTGATTGTAACCATGGTTAAAAAAAAAATAAGAGTATTTGTTGGATAAAAGTAATAAAAATCCCAAGAGTTTCAAAAGTTGTTTGGCAACTTTAGAAAGTGTTTGTATGTACAGTACAGAAGGAGGAGATACTTTTTGCCATTTTTGAAGTTACTAGGTAGGATTTCAGTTCAGGCAGTAGAAATTTCATTCTGGTGAAATAAGGAAATAGCAAACCTAACTTTCTGCATGTTTATAAGGTATTTTAGTAATATAATATGTTTACATAATACTCCCAAGTCATTCCTAAGTAATAATCATTCCTAAAACTTTATAAACATTTTGACCAAATTACAAGTTGTTCCAAATCCATAAACATGCTTTCAAAAAGTGCCAAATTAAAACATTTTTCCTCTAAGTTTCAGTAAAAAGGTCAATAACAACCAAAAACTTATTACTGAAAACCCAACACTGTAGAGATATGTTAGGAAAAGGATATGAGACTCAAAGAACAAATTGCAAACAACTGTCAAACCAAGTCACCTAACACATTCTTTTTCAAACTGAAGGCATTTATGTCCAAGATGAACTGAATTCTATTTGGGCTTATGTGTGCAAAGCAGAAAACAACACAGTGATTCCTGGCAGCAAACCTAACAAAATCAGAGTAATCCAGGGGAAGGTAATTTGCTCTCAAGGAAATAGTGGCATGGTTTGTGCCAAATTCTAAAGGAATCTTTCTGATTAGGCCATTCAACACAGAATCCATCTGATGCTGTACCCACAAAAGATTTAAACTTACTGAAAAGTAAATAAAATTGTGGTTAAACAACAACAAAACTCAAAGGAAACTGAATGGCATCTTTGCAAATTCAAATAGTTCATCAGAGATGATAAACATGGCTTCCCAAATTATAATTTAAGTATGAATAGTTTTAAATTTAAATAAGAAAATTCAGAAGGAAACCAGGGGGCCGGGCAATGGTGGCTGAGTGGCCAAGTTCTCACCTGCCATGCCGGAGACCTGGGTTCCATTCCCAGAGCCTGCCCATGCCAAAAAAAGGAAACCAGGGGGTGGTTGAGGGTGGGCGTAGATAGAGGCTAGTGGGGTGGGGGTGGGGGGTGAGTTATTGCTTAATTGATACAGAATTTCTATTTGGGTTATAGAAATACTTTGATAATGGAAGGTGGTGATGTGGCACATTGTGAGCATAATTAACATCACTGAATTATACATTCAAACGTGGTTAAAAGGGGGAATATTTGGGTTTGTAAATTACTTGAATAAAAATTAAAGAAACAAAAACCATAAGGCTACACAACACAAACAGTGAACCCTAATGTCAACTATGGACCACAGTTATTAGTACAATTATAATAATATTCTTTCATTAACTGTGACAAAAGTACCACACCAAGGCAAAGTGTTAATAATAGAGGGAATATAAGGGACCTCTAATTGTTGGCATTTTTCTGTAAACCTACAATTTCTTTAATAAAAAAAGTAAAAAAGAAAAAACAAAACTATGGAGAAAATTACTTTGGAAGGGTATCTAGAGATCACTTAGTTCATCAGTGAACCCAGCTCTTCACTAAGGATCCCCCTTATTTTTTCCATAAAGCTTATGTTTTAGAAGATTTTGTTTAGTCAAGTAAAACTGTTCAATTATATGACACTTCCATTTTGATTAAAAGTTAGTATATTTGCTAATCAGGACTTCTGATTAGAATTAGATAATCAATAAATAGTACCTACAAAACAAAATGATCTAATTCCGTAAAAAAAAAAGAAAGAAAAATGAAACTTTAGTGTTCCATATAGTGTGAGCAATGGTTAATGAGATTTAGACTTTAAAATCTAGAAAATAGCTTACAGATTCCATTTGCTACTTTTATTTATCAATATTAACTTCTTTCCATTTTAAAAATGATGAAAATGAACCCATGGGATATAGTGATTGCTTTAAAGTGCAAGGCTATGTAACTAGAAGAGTTGAGATTACTTTTCCTGATCTTATTTTTCCTGATCCTATTCATTATGCTCTTCACCATATCATGCTGCCTCTTCCAAATAGAAGAGAAACAATACCAAAAAATATCTGTGGGGAAGACCATAATTAAAAGATACCTTAATGATGGAGCTTAAGAGTATCTTTTCCTGATCAAATTCAGTTTACTTTCATAGATACATACTAACTTACCTTCCAGGGGGCCCATAGTCACCCCTATCATATGGTGGAGGTCGGCCATATGGGTCTGCTGGCGGTGGACCCCGGCTATCTGATGTGGGCATGCCACTGTTAGTTGGTGGAGGAAAAAAAGCCGGGTTCACATGTGGAGCTGGAGGTGGGGCACCTGGAGGTGGTCCAGGAAGATGTGGAGGAGGAGCAAGTGTAAGGGGTGGCCCAAGAGGACCAGGTGGGCGAGGTGGAAAGGGGCCTGGTGGTGGAGGTGGTCCCTGTTGTGGAGGTGGTGGCCCCGGAGGGGGCCCGTAGCCTGGAACTGGAGGTGGAGGACCAGGTGGAAGCGGACCCAATGGAGGCTGCCCAAAAGGTTGTCCAGGAAAAAGAACTGGTGGTGGAGGGCGATCTCCTCGATTAGGAGGCCCAGCTAGTGGAGGAGGCAGAACCTGACCAGGAGGTGGAGGGCCTGGTGGGCCTGGTGGGCCTGGAGGACCTAAAGGGGGACGTGGTGGAGTCTGTCCAGCTAAAGAATAAGAGAGAAAAACAAAAACAAAAAAAAACTTCAATAATGAGATATTTTAACCTTTTTGCCAAGACTATTATTTTAAAGTATAACCCACAAAGATTCTTTTTCTTAAAATGAAATCCATATGGTATATGCTACACTAACAACTACATAAGTATATCCTTATAAATTTAACTACCTCAATTTATGCTTAAGAAAAATTATTAAAACAAAAATTTTAATAAAGAAGATTACAATACTTAGAGATATTTGCCATCTTTCAGTGTATACACACATCTTACAGTGAAATCACCCACCTTATATTCTACTCTGATGCCAAGCTAGAAAGTGAAACAAGGAAAAATGGTCTTGAAAGGATTTTTAAGAAGTAAGAAAATAAGACGGATGTAAATATTCTATATATAAGTCAAGCAAGTTTGGAGAAAAATAAAGACCTTTTAGGCCAAAAATGGATATTTCCTCTATGCTGTGCCCCATATGCCATGGAATCCTAGTTTCCAGGAACAAAGGCCGAGTTCCTTTAACAAGATGCTTGATCAAATTTCCTGGATTCCAAAAATAGCATAACAAGGAGAGTAAGTCACATTAATAATGCATTACTTGAAAAAGAGAGAAAAGGAAAAGAGGTATTAGGTAGACATGTTTTATCCATGATAATTAAAATTTGTTTTTACCTGGAAAAGGTGGGGGTGGCCCTCCTGGTCCTGCTGGCCCAGGAAATCTGTCCCCACCGGGAACAGCCCCTGGAAAACGGCCCCGTCCTCTACCACCTTGTGGAAATGCTGCACGTGAACTGCCTCCTGGAGGACCAGCTTTACCTTCCCCAGACATCTGTCCTGACTGTGTAGCTGCAAATATCCAAATACTCATAAATAGCATTTATTAAAATAGTTCTCTGAAATGTAACCACTGCTATATCAAACTTCATTTACACTATATATTAACCTGCAGATGCCTCGGGCATGTGCAAACTGCATGAGAAGTATTGGTTAGGGAAACATTCATATCTATGTAAGTTTTTTTGAAGTCTCAAATATCCAGGTTTAAATGTATATTCAATAAGTAAATATAGGTTACTTTCAAAATACCAGTACTCTGCAGCAGCCAAGACCGAAATTCTTCAAGAGAAATCTTAATTTCAGTAGCATAGATCATTTAAATTTTGTAACATATTCTTCAGTTAAGTCTTAAGTGCTAAAACATTAAAAGAAAAACAACCACTTGAATTTCTGTTAATTACATGATCATCCATTTTATCTTTTTAAATGATAACATTCATAATGGTGTAAGAGCAAATCTTTCTATATTCACTTTACCAAGTGGTGAAAGGTCTTGGTGCCAAGCAGACAATCGACAAATACTTTCTGGTTATCAGTGGTCTCTCCCCCACCATTACACACATCCACATAACTTTCCTTCAATCTAAGGACTAGAATGTAGTTTCTTCCTTTCTATGAGATGGGAATGATAGGACAAGAATGGCAGGAGTCTAGAACTTGCACATTGTTGTACAGTATTGTGTCTGTGACATCTAGAGAAAAATGAAACGGGAATAGGTTTCCAGTATAGGGGCCCAGAGTCAAAACCAACCACTAAACAAAATTTTATATAATAGATTTCCCAACGAACTAATATTGAGACAACTCCTCCAGTACAAGACCTAACAAATGCTTGCAACAATGGCTAAAATACACATCTTTAATAAAAGCCTGAGGGATTGCTTACTTTTCCTGGACTGCATTTCAAATTGACTCAGGAACTGTTTATTGCATGGAGTTACAACAGGATTCTGACCATGCAGTTCTCTTTTAGGTAACAGATCCATTAACTTTTTTGAAGATGCTTCAGATCCAACACCAACAAGGGCAAACCTAAAAAGTTTTACAGGGAGTGAGGGTAAAAGTGAAGATGGAGTAATCACTTTGTTGTTATTAAAAGAAAATGGTCTGAATTTACTTTTATCTAGGAAAATTGAAAATACTTTTAAAATTAGACAAGCTTACACTGTCATCTTCAAAATAATTTTTTAGTAAGTTTTGAGATACATATCAAACAATTCATTAATTTAACCTGCAATATTTAGTATATTCAGTGCAACATATAGTATATTCAGATGTATACAGCCACCACCACAATCAATTTTAGAACAGTTTCTAACCAAAGTGTTATCACATCCTACACCTCCATACCCCAGGTCCCAGCCCTAAGCAACCACTAATATACTGCCTTTATTATGGATTTGCCTACACCAAACAGTTTGCACAAATATAATATGTGGTCTTTTGTGTTTGATCCCTTTAGCTTTAACTGCCAGTAATATTCTATTTATGGATCTCTCAAATTTTATTCATCAGTTGATAGACATCTGAGATGCTTCCACTTTTCGGCTATTATGAATAATGCTGATATAAACGTTCAAGTACAAGTTTTTGGGTGGACATGTTTCAGTTCTTTGAGGTATGCACTTAGGAGCTAAATTATTCTATATTTAACCTTTTGAGGAACTATCATAATATTTTCTAAAGTGGACTGTGCCACTTTACATTCCAACCAGCAATGTCTGAAGTTTCCAGTTTCTGCACTTGGCCACTAGCACTTACCTCTTTCTGACTAAAGCCTTCCTAAGGTGTGAAGTAGTATCTCACTGTCATTTTGATTTGGACTTCTTTGATGGCTAATGACACCGAGCATTTTTCATGCGCTTATTAGCCACTTGCTTATTTTCTTTGGAGAAATGTCTACTGAAAGATTCCTTGCCCTTTTTTAAATTGGGTTATTTGGCTTTATATTCTTGAGTTGCAAGAGTTCTTTAGTTCTTTAGGTGTTCTGGATAGTAGACTATTATCAGATATATGATTCGCAAATAGCTCCTCCCACTTTGTGGGTTATCTTTATGTCGTTGATGGTGTTCTTTGAAGCACAAAAGTTTTTAATGTTGATGCTATCTGGTTTAGCTGTTTTATCGTTTGTGGCTTGTGCTTTAGGTTTTATTATCTAAAAAACACTGCCTAATTCAAAGTCATGAAGATGCAGTAAGGCCCAGTTAACTGAGGTTTTTTACTGATTACAAAGTTTCAACACTTCATTCATGCTACATTACTGAAACCTTCTACAAAGACTATCTACATCCATCTTTCTAAATTAGAATACAGTGAACACAATCCATAATTTTGTGCTATAATAAGTAATATCCTAGGAGTTAATGAGGTAATCAGGAAGTTTCCTTCTACCCAAGTCATATAATCCACACACATTAGAAAGCCTCAGAATCCTACACTTTATAATTATGGTATATAATTTTCTATCTCTTTCCACTGTCATTTTTTTATCTGCTCTCTTAAGTACATCTAAAAACAGGCTGCAATTTAAAAAATTTTTATGCTCAGAATGTTATAAAGCAGATATGTCTAAATCCAATTACTATATGCCTAAAACAAGACTCAGGATGGTTTCTCTTCTGAGCAAATGTTTTTACATACTAACACTGCAACACTTATAATGATGGCTCAGAAGTTTCTGGCTTTTACTCTGTGTTTTATATATGAGGAAGATCAAGGCACAGAGAAGAGTCCAAGTTTTCAGAACTAGTGAATAGGAAAGGTAGAATTTAAATAGGAAATTTAACCCCTGGGTCCAGGTACTCTTAATCAAATCATAAGGTACCAAATACAATCATGGCCACAATGTATAAACACCAAAGACAAAATCAGCCTGTTTCTCCTGGTGCTGTTCTTTAGAGTATTCACCATACTGTATTCTTATGACATGTTTTCTTGCACCCCTTAACTTATGAATTCCTCCAAAGCAGATCAATAAGTCACAAACTTTAATATAATGGTAGCCATTAAAATAAAGTAGAAGAATAAAATATAATAAAGTAGATCTGTATGTACTGGCAGCAAAAAAATCATTAAGACATAAGTATTTATGGTGGGCAGAAGGAACCCAAACCATATAGAGCATAAACACACCTCAAAATGCACAGAAAAAAAAAGCTAGGATATACAAACTGTTAACAGCAAAAAGCAATGATTACCTCCTCTGGGGAGTTGGGAGGACTAAGAAGGGGAAAGGAGAAATGCAAGGAGTAAAGGTCAATTCAGTCTTGTCTTTCATGTTTAAATTCTTCACAGTGACATACCTGTGTAATAGTTTTTAAAGTGAGATATACCTCTCACTGTTCAAGTGAACTTGTGTTCTCATTAATTGCTTAAGTAAATATAAAGTAGATTGGCCAAAAATACATATGGGTCAATGGAATAGAATTGATGGTCCAGCAATAAACCTATATACATCCATGGTCTACTGATTTTTTACAAGGGTGCAAGACATTTCAATGGGGAAAAATAGTCTTTTTAACAAACAGTGCTGGGACAACTGGGTATCTACATGAAAAAGAATGAAATTTGACCTCTACTGCACATCATATATAAAGATTTTTAACTCAAAAGGACCAAAGACCTAAATTTATAAAATTCTTAGGAAAAAACAGGTATAAATAAATCTTCATAGTCCTGGATTAGGCAATGTTTTTTTAGATATAATACCTAAAGCACAAGCAACAAAAGATAAAACAGATACACGAGAGAGCATCAACATTAAAAACAGTGCTTCAAAGAACACCATCAAAAACACGAAGACAACCCACATAATGAGAGAAACTATTTGCAAATCATTTATTTGTTAAGAGTCTACTATCCAGAACACCCAAAGAACTCTTGCAACTCAATAATATAAAGGTAAATAACCCAATTAAAAAATGGGCAAATGATCTATCCAATAAACATTTCTCCAAAGAAGATAGATAAGTGGCTAATAAGCACATGAAAGATGCTCGGCATCATTAGCCATCAAAAATGTGCAAATCAAAATGAATGTGAGGTACTATTTCACGGCATTAGGAAGCCTTTAATCAAAAAGACAGATAAGTGCTAGTGAGGACATGGAGAAATTGGAATCCTCATATATTACTAGGTGGAATGTAAAATGGTTCAGGTCACTTCGAAAAATAATAAGGCAGTTCCTCAAACCAGTAATATCACTCCTAGGTACATATACATACCCAAAAGATTTGAAAACATGTCTACAGAAAACCTCTATGCTAATAATATTCACAGCAATAACATTCTTAATAGTCAAAAGTAGAAACAATTCAAATGTTCATCAACTCATGAACGGATAAACAAAATAAAATTTATATATACAGTAAAATATTAATCAGTCATTAAAATAAATGAAGGCCTTATTCATGCTATAACATGGATGACCCTTGAAAACATTACGCTAAGTGAAGGAAGCAAGATACAAAAGGTCGCATGTTCTATGATTCCATTTATATGAATTGTCCAGAATAGGCAAATCCATAGGGACAGAAAGTAGGTAAGTGGTTTCCAGGGGATGGGTAATAGGGAGTAACTGCTAATGGTTACAGTTTCTTTTGGGAGTGATGAAAATGTAGATTAGAACATATTGATGGTTGTACAACTTGTAAATATACTAAAAAAAAAACCTAAATTGTACAATTTAAAAGGGTGACTTTTATGGTATGTGAATTACAACTTAATTTAAAAAATAAGTTTAAAAAATGATTACCAATTTGTATGGTTACAAATTATTCTTCGGTATTCTCAGAGGGTTCTCCCTAATGTTCAACAAAAGGAATCTTCTAAATAGAACCCTTATTCTAGTCAACAAATTCTCCTCTTTGATCCAGGATTATACTGGATCATCACAATCAGAACAACTTAACGAATTCATTCATTTAACAACTATTTATGGGGAACCTTCTATATGCCAACTACTGTTCTTGGGCTGGGTATACAACAGCAAATAAGACAAAATCCCTGTTCTTATTCATGGAGCTTACATTTTAGTGTGGTAATAAGTAAAATATTTTATAGAAGTAAAAATAAAGCAGAGAAAGGAAACAGAGAGGAGCAAATGTGCTATTTTGTACAGGGTGGTTAGCATCCAACATGAAGTGAAAGAGTGAACCATATGGATATTTGGGGGAAAAGTGAACCAAAAAGAATGTACCTCGCAAAGGTACTAAGTAGGAATGTGTGCGAGGAACAGCCAAGAAATGACATGGCTGAAGTAACATTAAAAAAAAAAGGGTGAAGAGTGTCAGACATTAAGTTCAGAGAGGCAGTGGGGAAACAGATCACTTAGTGCCTTATAGGCCTCACTCTGAGATAGATAGATATTAAAAGATTTTGAGCAGATAAGTAATATATCACATTAAAAAAAAAACTGCTATAATCTAGGGGATTAGGGTGAAAGCAGGGAAATCAGAAAAGTACCACAAAAGTTCAAGGGAGAGATAACAGTACCTTAGACCAGGGAGTTCTAGAGACATAAAAATGATAAGAAGCAGTCAGATTCTGCATATATTTTGAAAATAATCTTAGTCTAATGTTAACTGGTACAATATTTTTAGGGGAATTGAGCAATATAAAATAAGTATATCTTTTACTTCAGCATTCTAGCAACTTATCCTAAAAAAATAAAAACCCAAAACTGCACCCACCTAAAGATTTATATAAAATGATGCCTACTGCAACATCATTTATAATGGGCACAAATTGGAAACAAGATAAATAACCAATGATGAGAATGGTAACATAAACTATGTTAGCATATTGGGTATTATAGTAGGAATTAGACATTAGAGGATCTGTATTCACTGATAACTGTTTTACTCCTTTTATCAAACAAGTTATAAAACAAGAATTATTATCTCTTATTTTATGAAAAATCTGAGTAAGCATTAGAAAAAATGTGAAAACATTCACTAAAATGTAAAGAGTGATCATCTATGAATGATGAGAACATGGATTTTTATGTTCTTCTTTTTGGGTTTCCATATTTTCTAACATTCCTATAACAAACCTGTTTTACTTGAGTAGTTAAAAAAAAAAGTAAAAAACATTTAATTTATTCACATTAATTCCCAGTTGCCCATCTTCATCCATCCTTAACCAAAGGGAGAGAGGGCAGTGCTTTTTAAAACTATCATTTCAATAATCATTTCAACCATAGATGGAAAAAATTCAGAGAAGGTTAGAAAGCAATAGATCTAATCTTTCTAAGCCTCTAGAGCTCCACTACTTTTAATCAGTGGATCACAGGGTATTTGAAATGAGAGTAATGACTCTCCATCTACCTTCCAATGTGGAATGTCCTACACATGTGTAATAAGCATGAACTTTAAGGGAAGTTACCAAAAGAAAATTGTAATCACTTGCTATCAACTTAGAGTAGGAAAAAAACAAAGAATTAAAACAAAATTCTTACCCTTTGGACTGGCCGTTTGCCCGATTTTCAAAGAATTTTATCTCCAAAATATCATTTACTCCCAAAGAATGAACTGCTTCAGTTAAGTCTTCATCTGTTGTCCACTGTAAGACATTTTTCCCCTCATTAATCATCAAAACACATCCAACTGTTTTTGTTTCAATTTAGTTTTTAAGGGTAAAGGCAGGATAAACAAAATTTAATGCTCTGTGTAAATCTAAGTGCATTAACTACCAGTCAGCCTCCAATTTTCAAATGGCACAAAAGAATCTGAGAACCTAACTTCATTCCAATAGATTTTCCAAAATTAGAAGGGTTATACCTTCAGAAACGAGACAGATGTTTTAGCTATGATTTTAAAATTTCAATTAAACAATCACTTTTGTCACTTCTCTCTTTAAAGGAAACCAGTTTGTAAAAGAAATTTCATCTTATGTTTAATAAGATGGAGAGAAAAACACAACATATTAAATGCCTGCCCTGTACTTTACATCAACTACACGATGCAAAGGAGATTAAAGAGCTTACCCAAGGTCTTAAAACTAAGAAATGAGCATAGATTCAAATTCTGTCTTAGAACCCACACTATTCATAACTTGTGCTGTTTCCAATATTGTACTAACTGCTCAGTAGTAGTCACAATTAATTTTTTGAACAGACTGATCACAATTAGCTTTTTTAAATATTTAATTAAAACATTTAAAAATAACATACTACTAAAGAAATATTAAGGCTGTTAATAGTGACAAGTTTTATTGTTTTGACTTTCAGATATAATTTTATAACTTTCAAGTATATACAACAGTTTATGAGATGTTAAGATTCTAAGGAATAACTTCATGAATACTTAAGATTTAATGCTAAAAAATATAAATACATATTGAATATGCAGTTACTATAGTTACCAACCAATAATTTCACGAACAGTGCAAATTAAAATACAATGTATATAATAGTGTTACTAAAAATTAGATTACAAATGTAAGAGAAACTAAAGCCAACAACTATGTAATACGAATTATAAAATAAAAATTATTTTTAAACCAAGTGATATTGTAGTCTTCTCTTTCCTTCCAGATTTCTGAACCAATCTGAAAGCTTATGTGAACATTTTTCTTAGTAAAACCGGAACATCTGAAGTGAGGTAGATATAAAAAGGATAATTTATTTGAAGACAAAACAAAAGAATTATATCTAATTGGTATCTCTACCAAGACAAGTTGAGTGACCATAAAATTCAAAACTAGAACTGAGATAACTGAGATTTTAAAGTTACTTCTACTTTTTCTTCCTTATCACATAACAAAAGCGTAAGTGGGTGGGCCATTGTGGCTCAGCAGGCAAGAACACTTGCCTGCCATGCCAGAGGACCAGGGTTCGATTCCTGGTGCCTGCCCATGTAAAAAAAAAAAGAAAAGTGTAAGAAAAAAAAAAATTCAGTGACTTCAAATTTATATTAAAAAAAAACAAGGAAAAAGTCAATTGCCGATAATTTAGTTCATATGTTAACTTTACTTACCCATGTTAGATTTCCAATATATAACGCAATTCTCTTTCCAGTATATGTATAGACAACATTTGGTGCTGCTCCTTTACCCACATCATCACCAACAGTTGGTGGGAGAGTATCCATATAATCACGGTCTTCAGGGGCATCTCCATTATTTGCAGATGGAGAGATGACATCATCATACAGATCTATCTGATCATGCCCACCATATTCAGCTTCCTGAGATACAGAAATAACTCCAGATTATACAATAGTCAGAGTAGTACTAAACAGATTTGACTGCAAGTTCATTCAACTTTGCTTTAAAATTCTGACAGAAAAGAGAAAAAGGCCCAAACATCTCGTACAAATTTCTCACTTTGTGCAACAGGTGTCTTCTTGAAAGGTGCCTATAAAATGAAGTTCTATATAGTGAATCCTATTGCCCCCCTAATTTTTATTGTAACATTCCAGAAAAAAACCTGACATGGAGACAAAATAAAGTAATAATTTCCTTGGAAGTAAAAATCACAATATATGAATGTAAATAAACATGCTTTTAAAATATAATATCTGACATAAAAATATCAGAAACAAAAATCAGAGCCATTAGTAATGGCTTTCCTGTGAAAGCTATTAGTTTAAAAGGAAAATCATAGTGGGGGAGGAACAAATGGAAGGTGTGAAAATGATTCAAAATGTCATGACCAATAAACATTCATAAACAGTAAACGAAATACAGGTAAACTATTCAAATTAGTATGCTGCAAGTTTTATTATCCCGTTTACCAGACAGTTAATAAGGATTACCTACTTCTTAGAATTTAGTCAAGTAAATTAGCAAGACAAAAGTGAAATGAATTAGGATCTCTAGTAAAGGTTTGCCACTGAATGTCACCAGCAAAATTAAAACAACGCTTTAATAGATGTCATTAACATGCCTAAATTATAAGCTTGAAAAGAAAAATGGAAAACAAACAAATATGTGAACAGGAGAAAACAAAAGATTCAATTTGTAAATAATTAGAAAGAAAAAGGAAATGTAGGTTTAGGCAGAACACTAATAACCATTTAAACTGCCTTTGGGCAAGAGACATGACTACCTGTAGCACAGGAAAAATAGTTAACAGAGAACAGCTCCTTTTATCCTCTTCCTTTGCCATCACTAAATACCTGAGTTGGTGTGAACTGTTTTATTCTTATGAGGGAGGCTGTAAGAGTTTCAGAGAAAATTCATATCCTCTCCCATTAATACAATTTATTTAGGAAGAACTGTTAGAGAGATGGCACATAATGAAGAGCTAATAGTTCTAGGGGAAAACTTTTACATTGATGGAGAATAACCCAAAGAAAGCATTATATGAGTATAAAAACATCAACAAAATAGTTATTATAGGCCCTAAGGGAACACAGCTATTGTTTAATTATTCAGAAAGGAGCCATAATAAGGTTTTTAAAAAGAATGAAAAAGGTGAAAACAAAACAAACACACACACACACACACACACACACCTAAAAGGGGAAACACCATTTATACACATAGGCAAAGGAACCTGAAATTTGTAATCCTCAAGTAACTTTCTGCATAATTAAATGTTACCCAATTTATCAATTACATAAACACAATCTTCACATACCAATTTTTCTTGTAATGAAGTAGAATATGTCTGTAAGACATTTTTAATAAGGGGTCCAAGATCTCAAGGTAAAGAAATGGAACATCTTTAGCACTGGGCAAATACTAAGACCATAAGTCACTGAATGTTATAATTTTATCTTGCTTGTACAGCAATACCAAAATAATTTTAAGACGTTTTTGTTAAACAAAGTAACATGCTCAAATTGCAATGACAGTAAAAGTTAGAAAAAAAGGAAGATGTATTTTGTATTGAAGTTTCAGAGTAGCTGAAGCTTCAGGTGGCATGGTTGCAGCACAGTGGTTCCATCCACATAAGATACAAACTTAAGATACTAAAAATCTCCTACAAGGGCTAATGGGCACAAACTTGCTTGCAATTTAAGTCTGTATATCAAGTATTACTATTATTCAAGGGGAATTGTATTTCCATCCTCCTCAGCAGACACTATAATCACAATAAACTATCTAAAAAAAAGTAAAAAAAGAGCGTAAGTTATTAATAGCAGAACTAAAATAAAAATATTTAAATGCACACTTTTACTTACAAAAAATTGTTAGCACATTACTTCTCACTGAAAATGTTTACATAAGTATACAATAATTTACAAACCTAACTGCAGCTACACTAAACTGATGCATTACAATCACTTACTATTTTTGTCCATCCATGAATTTCTATGTTGACACCAACCAATTTTTCATATTGATATGATTCTACCAATACTGGAATCAGCCATTTTGCCCTGTAGTTGGATTGCTTCCAATTGGTTGAAGTATGATGCTAACTGAGCCCATGGTCCTGGGATTTTATCTCCATGTGGACTAGTTAACGTTATCCTGTTCCAAGGCCACACAGCCTGTATACCTAGCCCCAATGGGCACGCACTTAAACTTGGTGGAAAAAATTAATGGATCTAAATACATTTGTAAGCATTACTAAAAATGAAACTCAAAGTACATAGTCTTTTGGATCAATAATTTTCCTATTCAGCATCCACATGTAACATCTATTCTCCACATCAAAAAAGAGAACATATTCAACTTTCTGTTCCCACTTTAATAAAATGGGAAAACAAACATCTTCTGAAATTATGCAAATGTATTATATATCACAGATCACATAGAGTTCTGAAATTCTACAGAACAAAAAAATGGTTTCTACCTTTTCAAAGAGAAAAGGTCAATCAACACTGTCAAATTCTCCTATGTTAAGGATTTTTTCAATTACCTTTAGAAATGTTTAAAGCTTTCAAAATCAAAAAAATATCTTTACCCTTCTAATTATTTTAGATACCAAATGTTGCCAAATCTTTGCATAGTAGCCGATCACCTATAAGCTGCACTTTATATATGACTTCCAGCAAGCAACAGCTCTGAAGGTTTGTTCATAAACCCATTAAGTAACATTTTTAATTTCCCACCATTTTAAATCACTGCAATCATCCTAAAGGCAAGGTTTACAGCACAAGATTACATTCTACATGATATACAAGGTGTTGCCAAGTCAAAGGGAAAGCACTTGAAAATGGCATGGGCAGTGAAATGATCAAAATTCTTTGTTCCTTCCAGGGGAAGATTTTTCAACCTTTTCTCTTCATCATCCTCCCCACCCAAGAAGTCTTTTTAAACATCCCTCTCCACCTAAACACCACAATCCAACTCTATAGGAACTTTAAAGTATCACAGATACACTATATACTGTTATTGGAATGACCATGATATAGCTTTCCAAGTACCCTTCATTCTCTCAGACAGGCCTAAAACTGCTTTTGGTGACCCAAAAGTGGCAGTTAATGCCTTTTCTGCATTATACGATGCTACCACTAATGATACAACAAAGATCACTTGTTTCAAAGCCTCTCAAAAAAAGACAGACAGAAAGAAAAATAGTGTAGTCATTCCCGTTTAGAGAAATATGCAGGGTGGAAAACCACATTTTGCATACACAAAATGTATTCTAAACCAAGGAAGAGAAACATAAGCATGCAAAATCCAAAAGCAAATAATTAATGTTTATTTTTTGAGAATATTTCATTTTCTGATTTTTATCCAATACTGTTCTGAGCAGATATTAAAATTAGTAATTCCTCTAAACAGTTTAATAGTGAGAAAGCCAATTTTATCCTAAAAATATGCCAGACAAACCCGAAAATTCATAGGCAGCTGTATTAACTGCATTCATAAATAATAAAGCAGAGTGAGAAGAGTTCTAAGCTCCCCTAAACATTCCTGTATCAATCTCTACTACCTTATTCTCAATCCTAACTACATTGTTTTCTACTAAAATTAACAGAAAAAGGTTCATTAATATTTGTCCAACAAAATGCATTTTCCATAACTGACCAAACAACTGGATATAATAAATATAAAACATGATGACTCACGAAATAAAGACAGGTTGTCTTATAGGGATGTCTAGGTCTCTAACTTCTAGGTAAATCTTTTCCTGGCCACTCCCTATAATCTTCACTTAAAAGCTGGGTGGTTAGATTACTAAATTGGCACTGCTATCAGGAACCTATTGCCTGATACCAGAAGCTAAACTCTACACTAAGAGCTTTTTATCCCCAAACAAGTAAAAAACGCAATTCAATGCACACAGTATAAGCTCTCCTTGCACTCAGACAATTTTTTACTTTCCTTTTCCCCCCAACAAAAATTCTACAGATAAAGCTATACATAAAACAGTGGTATCTACATTACTGCATCTGTCTGAATGTTATAATTTTGTAGGTTATCTCTCAACCCAGAGTGCACCCCAATGCACTCTGAGGGCAGAGACTATCTAATTTTCCTATCTCTAACTGCAGGTATATAACAAACACTCAAGAAATAGATTTTGAACAATTGCGCTTTAAAAATTATTATAATTTAGTAAATAAAAATAAAATTAAAGTCTGTAATTACTACATACTAGGCTAATACTTACTACACTAAGTATAAATGACAGTTCAAACTGAATTAAAACACTATAGAGACTGAGACAGAACAGCTTTCTTCTGTTCTCAATTTGGTGACATCCAAAAACCTTCAGTTTAAGAACTAAAGGGCCTCCACAAAGAATAAGATAGCCAATTCCCTTGTGCCTTCTCACCTCCTCTAGCTTTCTTTTCCATTCTTAAATTCACCAGGTGAAGAAAGGAACTCTACTGCAGTTTCACTTTCTTGTTTTCACTCCATCCCCAAACAAGTTAGTTTCTTCTAAGACAAAAGAATGCCTCACACACAACTTCAGATAGACCAATACTGTGCTTTACCAAAATAATTTTTAAAAGCTTCATAAACTACCACCATTTAAAGAAGTAAAAAACAGAAAATACACAAACCACGAAGCATTTCAAGTTACATACGCAGTTTAAAAGTCAAAAATTTAAGTCGACTGACTTAACATAGTAAAATAATGTACTCAATTACTTCTTATTCAAAATCTTATAGTTTAGTATAGCAACCAGTAGAAATAAGATCATCTAATAGAGGGCAAAACTAAATTAGTCAGCAATAACTTCACAGTTGTCTCTTAAAAAAAAATTTTTCAATGATACTAGCATTTTTTAAAAACAGGATGAACCTTGAAAATGACCAATTATCCTTTTGCAGCCATTTTTAAAATAGGGAATTACCACAGCAAGCAGATTAGAGGCCAATGATATGCAAAATAACAAAAACAAAGCCTGTATTTAATAAAACTGTAATGCCTCCCGCCATTAATCCATTCAAAGACATTAACAATTTTAGGGGGCAAAATCACACAACTATTTATGAGATATAATGACCCAGATATAAGTCAAGTGACATTCTAAAAGAACCTTACAAAATAGTTCATCGAATTCACAAAATTTTAATCTCTTACCTCCTGCTCACTCAAGCCTTAATGCACAGAGATAACAAAAAAATATCACTCCAACCACCTATGTGGATATAGGAGATGTCCCTCCAAAATTAAGTATGTAGAAGTCTAAAAACATTTCATAAAGAGGTAATCAAGAAAGCTTAATCTCTAAAGTTCGCCCTAATTCTTCCTTTATTGTGGGTAGAAACGCAAACCAATATATTCTTTTGTAGGAAAAAGTAAGGAAGACAATCTTGAACATTTAATTGTCCCTTTATTCACAGGTGTGGCTTCTTTTGGTCAGAGCGCTCTACTCATCTGATAAATACATAAAAGAAATTTCCTAGAAGCCTTTATCTATGGAAATTAAAAGCATTAGAACCCGATGCTGTGTAGCACTCAAGGAAACTTTCTAAGTTCTCATCGACACAATTCAAGTATCATACAAGCAAAATATAAGTGAATTTAAAACACAAGAATTTTTAAACTCAACATTTAATGACAATGGGTTACAGTTAAACATTTGCAGTTCTGAAGGGAGTAGGAAATATTTAAAAGCTAATTAAGATTTTTTTTTCCTCTTCTAATATTTGAGCCACACATTCTTGAAAAAAGGAATGTAAGATTTCTGGAGTTTTCGTATTTTAAAATATCTTGACCTCCTACCGCAAATAAAATCCTTAATGAAGGGAAAAAAAACCCAAACATTAACCAAAATTTTATTAAGCTTCTCGTTCGAACCTGGAAAATATAAAAAACAGTGCTATTAGGTGTCACATAAAATGCAGCAAAGTTGTGAACATAGGCTTTAGGGCTTAAACGTCATTAACTTGGTTAAACAAGATCTTCTACAAGGATGCTTATCATCAGACACCAAGTTCTAGGCAACTGTGACCTGATACCAGAACAAATCTTGCTTTCTCACTTTCTCTAACCTCTCAAAATATAAAGTGGATCCCTCCGAGTAATTTAACATCTTGCTTTCAAATACAGCATATCTAAAATTCTTTATTTTCAAATTTAAGAATTTCGGGTGAATGTCCGTTCTTTATTCTTAAACACGCCTCTACACCTGATCTCTAAGTGAAAATACCATGGATCTTTTTGTTGCATCCTACCATCGCGCTTCCAAGAACTGCTTTTCGCCCAGGCCACCTATCTTCACAGGAATTTGTATCACAAAGATCAAGAGAGACTGGGCCGCAAAGGCACTGCAAAGCCCTCGATTAACGAGGCCAGCCAGCGTACCGACTTTTAAATACAATTCGTGGGTTCTAAAGTCAAAACACTTGTTGCAAAGATGCTCACATTTAACACGCCTTCTCCCGGTCAGGGAAGGAGGAGGAAGGCGCCACGCCGAAACCTGTCGCAAACGCAAGCAAGAGCGCCCGGGAAGCGGGGCGCGCGGGATACAAAGGGCCGTGAACGCGGCCTTCCATGAGGCGACAGTGCGTGGACAAGGAAACAAAATGGAGCGACAGGAGGAATCGGAGCCCGGACGGCAGCGCCGGGAAAGAGACGGCAGCCGGCGCGAGCCCCTCCGAGGCTTCCTTCTCGGGCCCCGAGGGGGAGGGGATGCGGCGGCGGCCCTTTCTGCCCGCCGCGCACACGCGGCCCCGCCGCCCGGGCCTAGCGCGGAGAGAAGCGCCTGCCGGCCGCCGCCTACAATAAGGAGCAAAGCGGCGGCGAGGGAGGGGTCGGTGGCGGCTGCACCGACGGAGGCCTGCGTCCGTGCCCCGCAGCTACGCGGCCCGCGAATCGACGCGGTAGAACGAGGGGCGAGGGGGGCACCGGAGCCGGAGGAGGGGCCCACAGGCGGCAAGGGCGCACGGTCTGCAGCCGCGCGGCCTCGCGGCCCGCCTCCGGCCCCGGGTCAGCGTCCGGGCCGCAGTGCCGCCCACTTCGGCGGTACCGGCCGGGGCCCTCACGTACCTGGTTGAACTCTTCGCCCACATCCGCATAAATGTCTATATGGTCCACACCGTCCGCCATCTTCCTTTGGGCTCTGCCGCCGCCGCCTCCTGCAGGTCTGCCCGCCTCGGCAGCAGCAGCGGATCTAGCGGCGGGGGCGGGGCGCCCTAACGTCACTTCCGAGGCCGAGAGGCGGAGGCGGGGGCGCCCGGGGGTGGCGGTCGCCTCTGCAGCCTAGCGGCTCCGCTGGCTGAAAAGATGCTATTTGCCGCTGAGGGCAAAAGCGGTTTCTTTTGTGTGTCTGGCTTAGGCCCGCGGGGGAGGGGGAACAAGTCCCTTTTCTTACTCGCGCACCTAGCTTTCCTGTGCATCCCAGTTGTTTCCAGAGGCCGTGTTTTTACATTGCCTCTGGCACACTCAAACGTAGTGGGGTTTTTTTGTTGTTTTAAAATATGTATTTTTGTTTCTTAATTTTCCTTCTATTTCTCACAGCCAGGACGTCTAGAGAGGTAGAAGTTGTCCACGATTAGGTACAGTGTAACCCCTCGGTCATTCTTTAAGCGCCTTGAGAGCAGGAATAATGTCGTTTTCCTTTACCTTCAAAGAACGGCAGAGTTCCATTTCCATCGTAAATGCTAGAAGCCCGTTTGTGGTTGTGTTTAGTCATTTGCATGCTATTCTCTTTGTGTCCCTCTCAATCTCTCATCACTTATCTTCTTTCATTCTCATTTTTTCTTATTTGATCTGCTGTTGGCTTTCACTGGTAGTTCAGATACCTGTAGCTTGAATGCAATTATCGTAGGACAAACATCCAGTAAGGTGGAGAAATCTTAAGGTAAAGAGATTATCTCTTAGAAACATCGAATGTCCAAACGGGAAAGGAACTGAATGGTGTGTGATCAGGTCCAAACATCTCATTTGGCAGGAGCTGGAGACCTAATAGAACCTAAGCAATCTAACCGTGTTGCCACGGATACTTCATTTAAAGGTATTTCTCCAGTTTGAAAACTTCCCCCTACTTTTAACCCATTTTTAAAACCTCCAAATTAGAATGTTTCCTAAGATAAGGACTAGCCAGAAATCTTAAAGTACTAAGCCAAGCCAACATCTGCCCATGGGTTTTGGTTGAGTACAAAATTCTGCTCAGACATTCTATGAACTTGATGACCTTGGTCAAGTTACTGAATCTCTCTCATCTTCTGTCTCATAATCTTTAAAATTGGGGTAATAAAATCTACCTCAGATGGCTGATGGTACCTTAAGGGAGATAAAAGGCAAAAAGTGCCTACCATTGAGAAATACTGATTTCCTTTCTGACTTTGAGTAGTCTTTATAGAAGAAAAAATCACCCAACATAAAGGGTAAGAGCAATTTTTAGAATGGTAGGAAGAATGATGACGACCCAATATGTCCATGCCCTAATACCCAGAACTTGTGAGTATGTTACATTATGTGACAAAAGGAACTTTGCGGGTGTGGTTAATGATTTTGAGATCAACCTCCCCATTTGGAGAATTTTATATTCTTGCAAACAGTGGGGACAACCAAATCAATAGGCTGATCTAGGGGTCACCCCTATAAAACTTATTCCTGCAAAAGGATAGGTTAAGCCTACTTAAAATCAGGCCTAAAAGTCACACCCAGAGAACCTCTTTTGTTGCTCAGATGCAGCCACCCTTTGTAAGCCAACTCGGCAGGTGAACTCAGTGTCCTCCCTCCTATGTGGGACATGACTCCCAGGGGTATAAATTTTCCTGGCAAGGTGGGACAGAACTCCTGGGGTGAGCCAAAACCTGGCATCAAGCAATTGAGAAAGCCTTCTTGACCAAAAGGGGGAAGAGCTAAATGAGGCAATGTTTCAATGGCTGAGAGATTTCAAACAGAGCTGAGAGGTTATCCTGGGGGTTATTCTTATATGTTGATACTTTAACTGGGACATTTTCATGGCCTTAGAACTATAAATTTGTAAGCTAATAATGCCCCATTGTTAAAAGCCAGCCCATCTGGTCTATTGCATTCCACAGCTTTAGTAAACCAAAATAACAAGGAATGGACTCTTCCCTAGATTCTCCAGAAGGAACACAGACCTGCCAAAATCTTGGTCAAGGCCAGACTTTGGACTTCTGGCATCTAGAACTGTAAGATAATAAATTTTCATTGTTTTAAGCCAATAAAGTGGTTATTTGTTACCACGCTAGCAAACTAATACAGGTGGGCTGGAAGAAAGTTCCTCTACAACATTCAACTCCCAAGGATACCTTTGGCTTTCAATTCTAGGTAGACCTGAGTCATAGAATTTCAGAAGTAGGGGAACTTTTAAAATTATCCACCCAGCCCTTTATGACGGTATTGAGGTAAAGGACTTGTTTATAGTCAATTGGCTAATCAGTAGTAAAGCCTACTTTTCTTTACGTTAAGTAGTAAAGTCCTAAGACTCATCAATGCTCTTTGAAGGAGCATTGATTTTTTTTCATCTAAGTACAATGATGACTACAAGAAATTTAATAAAGAGACTAGCATGTTGTAGAAGGTGCTCAATAAGTGGTAGATTAGGTTATTATTAAGAATTTTTTCTTTTAATCTATGGTAATGTTTTAGTTTTTGAACATTGTTGAGTGAGGAAGTACACTATAACATAATTTTTAAATCATCAGAAAGTTAATGAGAGTGAGTGTGGAATTTCCTGGCCAAGAAGTAGAAGAGAATAGGGTCTATACATTCAAACTTCTTTTGCCCTGGTAAGAGAAGGGGAGAATTTGCAGATGCATAAAGATGAATGAGAGGCTGAGCTATGCTTTTGACAGCTGGGAGACAGAATTAGTGATACAGAAGATAGATCAGGAAAAAAAAAAAGGTATCCAAAATGAAGCATGAGGAAACCAAGGATGGAAAATATGAGAGGAGAAATAGTGGCTAGAGAGAGGAGATCTAACATGCATTTAATTGGAGTTGTAGAAGAAGAGAAGAGAGGGTTAGAAGCAATATTTGAAGAGATAATAACTGAGAATTTTCCAAATATCATGAAAAATATCAGACAATATTAGACAAGAAGTCCAGTGAATCCCAAGCACCATAAACTTAAAAATATACACCTAAACACATCATAGAGAAAAAATAGAAAACTCAAATCCAAGAGAAAAATCGTAAAAGCAGCCAGAGAAAAGGGACTGATTCTCTTCAAAGAAGCAGTAGATTGCTTGTAGCAGTGGAATGACTTTTAAATGAATTGAAAGAATATAAACTGCCACCTAGAATTCTATACTCAGGAAGAATATCCTTCAGGAATGAGAGCAAAGTTTCATCCCCCTGTCCCATATTATCAACAGCTCCTTCCAACATGAAAAAGTTAGAATGGGCATGGCCCAAATGCCCGTAAAGAGTGGGAAAAAGATCAAAGGTGATGGTGGAGTTATACAGAGAAGGTTGGGTTCAACAAGTGAGTCTGAGTGCTGAATCATTATACTGATATTTCTATTGGCCTCCAGTACCTTGGAGCAGCTAGAAATAAAAACCAAAAAGGGTGGAGTTGTAACCCATACCAAACTCTGAAATCTGTTCTAAAATTAATTGTTGTGATATACTTTGAAATTTATTGCTTTTATGTTTATATGTTATTTAAAGAAGAGGAGGAGCATAACAGAGAAGATAGGATTTAACAAATGAGTATAACTGCTGAATCATTATATTGATGTTTCTGTTGGTCTCCAGTATCTTGGAGAAGCTAGAAGAAAAAAAAAAATTATGGAACTATAACCCGTACCAAATTTTAAAATCTGTTCTACAACTACTTGTTAAAATGTACTTGGAAATTTATTGCTTTTTTGTATATATGTTATCTTTCACAGTAAAAAAATGTTAAAAAAAAATGAATGAAAGCAAAATAAGATATGCAGAAACTATGAGAATTTTACCACTGGTACACAAGGAAATTTAAAAGATATTTTTTGGATAGAAAGAATTTGATCCCAGATCGAAAATTTGAGATACAGAAAGCAATAAAGAGCAGTGAAAATGTTAAGTATGTTGGTAACTCTGAATAAAGATTGTGTAAAACAGTAATAATACAGACATGTGGGGTTTAAGTACATAAACGTAAAATCACAATTAAATAAGGGAAACCAAGAAGTTATAAGGGAGGTAGATAATGTTTTTTCTGTACATCCGTTTCTTCCCTGAACAGAAGAGCTTTCTCTCTTTTTCCATACACATGGCTATGCAACAATCAACTCCAGGGTTCAGATAATTACTGCTCAAGAAAAATGGTTAATTGTCTTAGTTTCAGTTACAAAACTCTAAAGAGAAAGCAGCTGATTAGATTTTTTTTTTTTTGCTAGAAATCTACTCTCAGTCCAACCAAGTCTGTCTGAGGGGGCGGGTTACACTGTAAAAACATGACTGACAAATTTCATCCTGTAAGTTAGGAAAGGGTGGAGAATTCTCAGAGAAAAAATGTTGCATTGAGCTAGGCAAACACCCCAAAGGATATCTAATACATTTTACCTGTTAGATTGGCAATGCATAAACAAAGGCTATAAATATTTAATACTAGCAATCATTCTGACTTATTCCAAATCAGTCACTTAATATCATCATCTCTGTAGGAACATGACTAGGCTTCCAATGCACTTGAGACCGTAATTTAGCCCTGTGCTCTCCAAACCTTTAAAAATACTCACCTCATCAGTATAACATTTAAAAACAGGTAGCCACAGTACATGTATGTGTATATATATATATACACACACACACACACACACACAATTTAATGTCACTATATGAATTCATTTTATATTAACATACACCATAAATATGCATATAAATATAAAGTTTTAAAGGATGAAATAAACAAAATTTTTAAATGTTTTGCTAATCATCTTGGCCTCATACTATAATTAGTAGTTATATCACTGAATTTCAAATAGTCTTCTTAAAATTTTTGAAATTTGGGGACCTACTCTTGTAAAATATGATTAGATTATCAGTTTTCATACCATATGTGGCTGACAAGAGTTCATAGTAGAAGGAGCACAAGTGTTGTCTCTACCATTTTCTTGATATTAACTTATATTTCCACCATTAATATTGGTTATGGACTTTGGTTTTTAAGACACTTGTGCATTTTTTTGAAGGTTAGTGTAGTTAAAGCTAGAAAATATAATGTCAATCTATGTCACTAGGCTCTCACTGCAAGTGAAGTGTATCATGTACTTGTATGAAGGAATCATTTTTGAATCCTCTGCCTTGTGGAACTCCTCCTTTTCCCTCAGGTTTGCTCATGTACCATAGGAGGCATTACTGAGAGGCAAAGGAAGTTAATGATTCAAAGCCCTTCACTTTCATGAGCCACTTCCACAATTTGGTTGGGACTGCTGTTTCTTTCCACTTCACTTTCCCCTCCATTATATATCCCCTTATGTCCGTTGGAGTCAGAGTGGCAGCAGGCATTTTCTGAAATCTGATTAAGTGAAAGTTGAATGAGGGATACATTTAATTTGGGTTTAGTTGAAAACATTTGTGTGTAAGTTATTGCTAACCATCCTCACATAAGAATGGTTTCCAGGAATATTTTTACTGCCACTGTGTCAACTCACCCAGCCTTTGTGATACAAAGGTGCAAGGCCAGAGGTCATATATGATTTGAATGTGGCCAACCATGCTAGATTGGAAAATTCTGAGGGTAAGGGAAGAGAAACAAAGTTTGAAATGTGTAGAGACAAACACTAGACTGTGAAAAATTAACCTAATTATAAGGCATGTAAAATTATAAGTGGAAGATATGGAAGCTTCTACTGGCAGGAATACACTAAATAATGGGGCGAATAAATTATAAACTCACAATACATTTTCTTTCTTCTTTGTGAGAAAATCACATGAAATTTTGATTCCTGCAATTCTTTTCTTATTGTAAATAAATCTTTATTTTCATATCTAATTTTGTATTCATACTATTTTATTCTTTTTATTTAAGAAAGTCCTCAAATATAGAAGTTTCAGACCCAACTAAACCAGGATCCATACTTGCCATGTATCTTAGTGACATGAAACCATTTGACATATCAACTGAATGAAAACACAGGTATTAGTCCTCATAATAAATATTAGTTAAGCTGAATTTTTCAATTTTTTAATTAAAAATGCACAAAAGCATAAGATTTAATGTCTTTCCATACCTCAATGAATGAATTTTTATATTCCACTTCAGAAACAACTGGTTAAATCAATTGTTTTTGCTTTGGCTAATAAGAAAGACCTATTCCAACCCAGAAAAATAGGACATCATCTCTCCACTTCAGCTCCTTGACTCAGTCAGTTCCACATTTCAAGCACTGCACTTCCCATTATCAAATGCTGTTGGTTTTTAAAGGTAAAAAAAAAATGGTCTAATTATGGCAAGCTTTTAGGTTCACCCTGATATATCATTTAGGATGTGTTCAGCTGCGACATAAATAAGTAGTACTCAAATTGGCATAAACAATAAAGAAGCTTATTGTGAGGATATAAGTGATCTCACAAAATGGATTGAAAGAGTTTAGAAACAAGTTTGGATAACAGGCAGAAATCAAAAGAGGCAAAATAGAAGCTCTTACTGGCATAATTGCCACAGGACACTTGCTATGACTCTACTGGTCTCCACCACTAATGGTCACACACTGCTTGGCTCAGTGCAGTCTCCTTAAGAAAACTTTGAGTTTTTTTCTTTGTACTTTCCCTCAAGATTCAAACTCTGAGTCTGGAACATGAAACTGAGGTTGCATGCCCATGTATTTACTACCAGGGAAATCAGGCACTGAATATCCCACTCCCTGAAAAAAAACTTCATCTGAATTATGAATAGACAAAATACTAGATAAGAATATAGCCATTCAGTTAGACTGAATTGCTGCTTATAACTTGCCTAATCCCAACCAAAACTATTCCAGCCAATCCTAAAAAAATACCTAGGGCAATATATAAGATTCTTCAAAGGTTCCATGCGCTAAGGTAACTTTCTATAAACATACAACCTCCAGGTAGATAAATCCTGGAACCTAGAGGGCTCAGCCTCTCCAGAGCATCAGCGAGTTCCATCTCCCTGCTCCATATTATTGACAGCCCCTTCCAACATGAAAAAGTTAGAATGGCCATAGCCCAAATACCCCTAAAGATTGGGATAGAAAGATCAAAGGTAATGATGGAGTTATACAGAGAAGGTAGGGTTTAACAAACAAATATGATTGCTGAATCATTAAATTAATATTTCTTTTAGTCTCCAGTATCTTAGAGCAGCTAGAAGTAAAAGCCTAAAATTGTGGAATTGTAACCCATACCAAACTCTGAAATCTGTTCTACAACTAATTGTTGTTCTGTGTTTTGAAATTTATTGCTTTTTTGTATATATGTTATTTTTCACTAAAGAGAAAAAGAAAGTCGATTGAGATGATAAAAATATATTTCTTCTACCCTACTATATTCTGGAGTAGCTAGAAGGAAAAATCTGAGATGATAGTATGGTAGCCCATGACAGACTCTAGGATCTGTCCTGTAACTACTTGTTGAAGAGTGCTTTGAAAATTATAGCTTTTTTCTCTCTTTGCTTTGTATATATGTTACATTATACAATTAAAAAAGGTTAAAAAAATACATGCAATGTTAATATTGTGTGGAGGCAATGGAATTATGGATATTCCATTTATTTATGTCATATTTCTATGTTTTCAAAATTGTCACAACATACATTATCTTTATAATCAAGAAAAAATTAAACATTTTTAAAAAGGTGTAGAAAAGCTTAGATTTTAAATTTTATTATGCATTTTAGTCACAAATTTGGATTCAAGGTTGAATTTGACATTTAGAAACCTGTAACCATAGTAAGCCATACACCTGATTAAAATATAAAATATGTGAAGACCACACATAGTTTGCCATAAACTAGTTTTCAGGACTTACGTGAGTATGTGTTTGAAAAACAAACAGTTCTCACCATGATTTTAAATTGTGTTGTTGGCTAAGAGTGGTCTTATTTTGTACTCTGTAAAATATATTTTGTTTTCAATGATTTGTTCTGGAAATTGCTGAGAGCAAAATTGAAATGTAAAGTCCCTGTGAAGGGCTGGACTCAGCAAAATATAACATTAACATGAGTGGAAGTATTAGTCAACATCAGCAATTGCTTCTTCTGGTGCTAATGGGGCTTAAAATTAGTGAGCTTACTGTTTATTTTTCTTATAACTTACATTACAATTTAATAAATATATGAGTGATGACAGAATTTACTCATTCCACTACTCAACAAATATTTAGTGCAACTACTTTGTGGGAACCACCATGCTAGACAGTGTTGAGAGATACAAATGTAAATAAGATTCCATCAGGAGCTTTGCTGCATCTACTGTACAAATGAAGACCATTCTCAGCAATGAGATTGTTGACATTCCAGAAAATGTCTATATCACACAGAAGGGAAACACAGTTATTGTGATGGGCCCTCAAGGAAACTTGTGGAGGGACTTCAATCACATCAGTGTAGTACTCAGTTTAGTTGGGAAGAAAAAAAAAAGTGGCTTTGGGTTGACAAACAGTGGGGATATAGAAAGGAGCTGCTTGCAGTTCACACTATGTATAGTCACATGGGAAACATGATCAAGAGTGTTATCCTGGGCTTCCATTACAAGATGAGGGCTGGGTATGCTCACCTTTCCACCAACTTTGTCATTCAGGAGAGTGGGTCTCTGGTTGAAATCCAAACTTTCTTGGGTGAAAAATGCATCCACGGGGTTTGGGTGAAGCCAGATGTTGCCTGTTGAGTATCTTAAGCCCAGAAAGATGAGTTAATTCTTGAAGGAAATGACATTGAACTTGTATCAAATTCAACTGCTTTGATTCAGCAAGCCGTAACAGGTTAAAAACAAGGATATAAGAAAATTTGGACGTCTCTAAAAAAGGAAAAGTTCATCAGACTGATGAATAAGATCTAAGGAGTTGTGCAGCGATGGGAACAACAAAATGCCGGACTCATTTGTGATCTTAAAGATGCCATATAATTTGTCTGTTAAAATAAGAAACATCCCATCAGGAGAAATGGCATGGTAAGATGCAATGAGACAGATCTTGATGTGAGACCCAACACTCATTTCCTTACTATGTCATTTTGGGAAAGAGACTTTTTTTTTTTTTACATGGGCAGGCACCGGGAATCAAACCCGGGTCCTGGGGCATGGCAGGCAAGCACTCTTACCTGCTGAGCCACCGTGGCCCACCCTGGGCAAGAGTTTTTTAACCTCAGTGCAACCTGTTGAAAAAATAGTGATAATAATACTTATTTCCATTGAGGTGTTAGGTTGAATGTGAAAGGAGAGGAGAGGACCCTACAGTGGTTGAGTATGTGCCAGCCCCTGAGATAAATGCTTTACAAGCATCAACTCAAATTAGAGACTGCGTGCTGATTTGAATCTGTTATGTACCCCAGATTTGAATCTGTTATGTATCCAATCTTGTGGGGGCAGACCGATTGTTGGGAGGGACTTTCAGATTAGGTTGTTTCCATGGAGATGTAACCCCACCCATTCAAGGTGGGTCCTAATCCACTTTCTGGAGTCCTTTAAGGGAGAGATATTTTGGAGAGAGCTCAGAGCCAAGTGAAGCTAAGAGTGAAGGAAAATGCACACAGAGGTATTTTGGGAAAAAAAAGACTGGCAGAATTTGCCATGTGCCTTAACATGTGACAGAGGAACCCCAGATGTCAGAAGCCTTTTTGCCGAGAAAGTATCTTATTCTTGATGCCTTAATTTGAATATTTTCACGGACTTAGAACAGTAAATTTGTAACTTAATAAATCCCCTTTATAAAAGCCAATCCATTTTTGGTATATTGCATTCCGGCAGCTTTAGCAGACCGAAACAACTGTATAGTGTGGGAGATGGGGTAGCTCATAATGTTTGGAAGCACAGACACTAATTTGGAATTTTCTAGGAAGATGTGTCAGGATGAGGCAGGAAACAGATGGCATGCTCAAGGGGAAAATGTAGGCATGTTTAATGAAGTAACCATTTATAAGAATAGGCAAGGTAACAGACACCAGTAAGGGTAAAGAAGCACCGTAAGCAAGCAACAATGGAGAGCCCGAAGGGACAGAGGGTACAATCAGTTGCTAGAACCCAGAGGGAGATCTGGAACTTCAGGAAAGAGCTGCCTGACCCAGCTGGAGCTTTCAGTAGAAGAACAGAATGCAGAGATCCTGGGGAGTAAATAATTGTTACTTCTCCCCTGCTGACCTTAGATCTCCTGGTTGTGCCTCCCATTGGTTGAATCCGCGTGGAAGTCAGAGGGGAAATGTCCCATGTTTTCATCCATAATGGTCACCCCCTAGTGACAAAGAGCCGGGTGAAGAAGGGTGGAAAATGGATCTGAAGGGGCAAAAGGAGAATATCTGGCATAGGAAATGTAAAAATGAGCAAATTCTACCTCCCATGTATGCTAGCATGTGGGCTTAACTAGCCTTAATCCACATGTATAGGAGACTAGAGACTAGAGACAGGATCCTTCTAGAGGAAGGGTTCAATTCAGAACCTGCCTTATTCTAAATTCTAGCTCTGGAGTACAGCTATTTAAGAGTATTGTTCAATTGTGGTTAAATCCTTTCACATGGCCTATTTGGTGATTAAATTGCAAGAAAAAGTGTTTCATTTCAAGGGCTTGATAAACTATCATGGAGTATGTGTTCTGACTAGCAAGCTACTGCACCCTGTACTCCATCTCATCTTAATAAAGCTAATTTCATGAAGCTAATCTTGCCACTTCCTTTTCTGTATGTAGTCTTCCTTCCCTTAACCCTAATTATATGGAGTCATGAATGGAAATACCTAGGGTAAAGTTAACAAACTATCACAGCACTAGGCTCCAGCACTGTTAGGAATGCCCTTGGTAGCAAATAGGCCTGAAGAAAACAGTATAAATGATAATAGTTATAATATTGATAATAAGTCTTCGTATCACACCATATCGTAAACCCCTTGAGGTTGGGGAACACGTTTTGTTTTTTCTTATATTCCTACAGCATCTGGAGGAATGCCTTACTTATACACAGTATTTAACAAATATTGGCTCAATCAAATTGTTAAAGAGAATCAACAACCTTCAGAGTGAAAAGGACATTAGATATCTATGAATCCAAGTCCCCTTTAGTGCCTGTTTGAAAGTATTTTGTACCCTAAAAAAGCCTTGTTTTAATCCTGATCCAATCACATGGAAGCAACCATTTATTTTAATCCTGATTTGATACCTTAGATTGTAATCTTTTGATTAGGTTATCTCCATGGAGATGTGACATGCCGAATTGTGGGTGTTAACGTTTGATTAAATGGAGATGTGACTTCACCTATTCCAGGTGAGTCTTGATTAGTTTACTGAAATCCTTTAAAAGAGGAAACGCTTCGGAGAAACCTCAGAAATGACGGAGCCTAGAGAAATAACAGAAGCCTCAGAGCTGACAGAAACTTCACGGCAGAGCTGACACATGGATGTTTGGAGATGCTTGGAGCCTAGCAGAAGTTGCCATGAGATGTGAAACAAGCCAGAACCCTGAGAGCGCCAAGGGAAAGGATCAGATGAAAGCCATCCCTGGAGAACCAAAGTGAGGAACCTCCACAGGAACAAAGGATGAAAACAGCTGAGCCCATAAGCAAGAGATCAGCAGATGTCAGCCCATGTGACTTCTCAGTTGACGGAGGTGTTCCTGACCCATTGACCTTTCTTGAGTGAAGGTAACCTCTTGTTGGTGCCTTAATTTGGATACTTTCACTTCCTTAGAATTGTAAATTTGTTACTTATTAAATTCCCCTTTATAAAAGCCATTCCAGTTCTGGTATTTCGCATTGTGGCAGCTTGCAAACTAACACACCTTTTCTCACACATGAGGAAACTAAATCCTAGAAAGGTTGGTGGGTAAAGCAGTATTCTTTGTGCCACTACACAAATCTTGGTGTAAAAAAAGGTAAAAACAGGTGGTGCAACGGTGGCTCAGTGGCAGAATTCTTGCCTGCCATGCTGAAGACCAGGGTTTGATTCCCAGTGCCTGACCATGCAAAAAAAAAAAAAAAATGGTGAAAGCAATTTGAACTGAGAGGTAGTAGGTACTGTGCTGATTTAAAACAGATGTGTACCCCAGAAAAGCTATGTTCTTTAATCCTAATTCAATATTGTTGGGTGGAATCTTTTTGATTAAGTTGTTTCCATAGAGATCTGACCCACCCAATTGTGGGTGGGACCTTTTGATTAGGTGGTTTCCATAGAGCTGTGTCTCCACCAATTCAAGGTGGGTCACTTAACTGGAGTTCTTTAAGAGGGAACCATTTTAGAAAAAGCTTTAGAGCCAACAGAGCCAACTTGAAACCCAGACGTTTGGAGTTGCAGAAAGAAAAGGGCTCTGGGGAAGTTATTTGAAACCAAAAGCCAAAGACCCCAGCCGATGCCAGCCACATGCCTTCACAGCTGACAGAGGTATTCTGGACCCATCGGCTTTTCTTGAGTCAAGGTATCTTTCCCTGGATGTCTCCGTTTGGACATATTTATAGCCTTAGAACTGTAAAATTACAACTTAATAAATTCCTTTTTTAAAAGCTATTCCAAAAAAAAAGCTATTCCATTTCTGGCTTAGTGCATTCCGGAAGTATTTAACAAACCAATACAGGCATTTACCAGGTAGTGCTAAGAAAATGGAAAAGAAAACTGCAGATTGTTGACAAGCCTGGTCTCATTCAGTGTCAAATCCTATTGAATTTTCCTTTAAATATTTCTGAAATATTTTAATTCTGTTAATCTCCTGCTCCAGGCCCTCAATACCATATAATTCCAACAAGGATAATCTAATCCAATGCATTCATTTTTCAATTGAAGAAAGTGACTTGCTCCAGATTATAGTTAGAAGGAATGCATTTTGTATTCATTTTATGCACCATTTTCAAGTTTTGCCTCAAGTTTGAATGGAACCCTGATCTATTCATAAGCACCATTACTGCCTTCCCTTTTCAGCCTCCTTTGCAACTAGGGTAGCCACGTGACATATTTCTGAGCATTGAAATCTAGTTGGAATTTGTATAGCATATGGGAATTTTTTTGCTTTTTTTTAAAAAAAATTTCTTGTAGCCCTTCCCTTTTTTCCTGCCTTGAATGTGAACTCAAGAACTAATAGAGTATGGTGACCATATTGCATCCATTAGGCAATAAACATTAAGGCAAAAGACAGGATGCTAAAGAATGGTAGAAAAGATAGAAATAGCCTGTGCCAAGATTATGTTCTGGGTTATAGTAGAAATATTGAATAACTTCAGGCACAGTTAGAAAAAAAATTATAGTTGAGTAGGTTATTCAAAAAGTTAAAGGTAACCTCCAAAATAAGAGGAGATATTGATGTAAAGTCGTGTGATGGTTAGGTTCTGGTGTTAACTTGGCCAAGTGGTGATGCCCAGTTGTCTGGTCAGACAAGCACTGGCCTGACCGTTGCTGCAAGGATATTTTGTGGGTGGTTGATAAACCAAAAGGCTGATGTATTAAATCATCAGTTGATTGCATCTGTGGCTGATTATATCTGTGACCAACCAAGGCCTGTGTCTGATAATCCAATCAGTTGAAGGCTTTTAAGGGAGAATAGAGACTCACTGCTTCTTCAGACAGCTAGCCTCTCCTGTGGAGTTCGTCCAGACCCTTCAATGGAGCTGCCAACTTCACAGCTTGCCCTAAGGATTTTGGACACTTCCATCTAACAGTTGCATGAGATACCTTTATAAATCTCTTATTTACAGATCTCTCCTGTTGATTCTGTTTCTCTAGAGAACCCTAACACAGCTTGGTACCAGGAGTAGTTCTTGAGGTAGAGAATCTTAAAAATGGGTTTTTTATGATTGTTTTTCTACTCTAACTAGACTCAGAAGCATTGATTACTCTGTTTCCAATAATCAAGGTAGCACTGATAGTCCATGGAGTGAGTTGGCAAAAGACATACTCAAAATATCATCATTAGATTCTACTAATTGTACACTTATACCTACCAGACAGGGCTCTGGGTGAGAATGTTTTTAACACCTTTATGGAATTAAGAGGTATAATGATGTTGGCTGATTGTTGTTAGATATGCTGGATACAGTGATGTGGGAAAGGGATGAACTGAAGGCTTCAAATTTGCACCTTAAGCACCATCTGAATGATGTAATAGTTTCCATGTGTGCCCTGAAAGAAAATCTTATTTCCTGTGGTTGCAGACTTGAGCTCTCCGAAAACCGGACACAGAGCCTTATTGTTCAAGTAGCAGACTTATAACATAAATGAAAATTTCAACCTTGCAGGATGTCTTCTGTTAAAGTAAGGGCTTTGATTAGAAAAGAATGGGATCCTGAAATGTGGGATGGTGATATATGGCTTGATAATGATGGCTACGCAGAGACAAGATCCCTAGAATCTGCTGACCATTTGCTAGATAGACCTGTAATGGTCTACCCTGAGGAACGAGCTTCCGGATCTCCAGCCTGTCTTGAGGAAACAGCTTCCCAGCCTCCAGTCTCTCCACAGGAGTCTGTCATCTAACCACCACCTAATGAAATTAACCCTTTAGTGCCTGCTAGCCCTGTAACCATCTCCCCTGGGCAAACAGCTCTCACTTCTCCGACTAGAGTGACTAATCCTATTTCACCAGATGAAGCTGCGATGGAATGCCCTGAGGTAATTGGTTTTTAAGACATTTCTATTTCTTTTCATGACCCACCCCCACCACTGCTCTTTTATTCAAGACCTATAACTATACTAAAGACCCAATAGGCCCTGAAAGGTGAGGTACAGAGTGTCACCTATGAGGAGGTATGCTATACTCCAAAAGAACTGCATGAGTTTTCTAATCTATGAAGACAGAAATCAGGGGAATATATGTGGGAATGGATATAAAGGGTGTTGGATAATTTCTGGAAGAATATAAAGTTGGGTAAAGCTGAATTTATTGATAGGGGCTCACTAAGCAGAGATTCTGCATTCAGTGTTGTAGCTTGAGGGGTTAGAAAGGGCATTAACAGTTTGGTTGGTTAGTTGGCTGAAACATGGATCAAAAGGTAGCTGATATTACCTGAGGTTGAAATGCCAGAACTGCCCTGGTATAATGTAGATGAGAGGACAGATTGGAATGTTAGAGTGGATTTATCATGGGAGACCTGCTCACTCACCCCTGGAATGTCCAGAGGACATGTCTTTCACCAGAGCTTGAGAAAAAAATTTGTGAGAGTAGCTCCATCATCCCTGAAGAGCTCTGTAGTCGCCCTTCTCTGTAGGTCAGATATTACTGTGAGAACTGCTGTCACTGAGCTGGAATCCTTAAACACAATGGGGATGATCGGATCCCGAGTGGCAAAAGCCGTGTGGCAACAATTAATCATCATAGACAAGGTGGGTGTGGCCACCATAATGGACAGCAGACTCAAAGCAGCAGTCAATAATTTGACTCCCAGTTGTGGCGTTGGCTAGTAGATCAGGGGGTACCTAGAAGTAAAGTAGATGAACAGTCTACTAAATTTTTGTTTGAGCTGTATAAGCAGAAGAATTCTAGGTCAAGTGAAAACAAGTCTAACTTGAATTATAAAAATAGTGAGTCATGACCCTTTAATCAATTCCAAGACTTGAGACAGTTTACAGAACCAGAGCCCCTCAAATGAGGGGAGGATTGGGTATCTTTGGGGAAGGACCTTGTTCCATTGCCCAAAATTTACACTATTAACAATCCTCCCAGCCTTCCCCAAGGAGACCTATGGCTTTTTACCAGGGTGATTGTGCATGGGAAAAAGGAAATGATCAGATATTTCAGGGATTATTAGACACTGGCTCAGAAGTGACACTAATTCCAGGAGACCCAAAATGTTACTCTGATTCACCTGTCAGAGTAGGGACTTATGGAGGTCAGGTGATCGATGGAGTTTTAGCTCAGGTCTGACTTACAGTGGGTCCAGTGGGTCCTTTGACCCATTCTGTGGTCAGTCTCCTCAGTTCCAGAATGCATTATTGGAACTGACATACTCAGCAACTAGCAGAATCCCTACATTGGTTTTCTGACTCATGGAGTGAGGGCTATGATAGTAGTAAAGGCCAAGTGGAAGCCACTAGAACTGTCTTACCTAGCAAAGTAGTGAATCAGAAGCAATATCATATTCCTGAAGGGATTGCATAGATTAGTGCCACTTTTAAGGACTTCAAGGATGCAGGGGTGGTGATTCCCTCTGCATCCCCATTCAACTCTCCTATTTGGGCTGTGCAGAAAACAGATGGGACTTGGAAGATGACAGTGGGTTATCAGAAACTTAGCCAGGTGGTGACTCCAATTGCAGTGTTGTTCAAGATATGGTATCATTGCTTGAGCAAATCAACACAGCCTCTGGTACCTGGTATGCAGCTATTGGTCTGGCAAATACTTTTTTCTCAATAACTGCTAGTAAGGACCACCAGAAAGAGTTTGCATTCACCTGGGAAGATCAGCAATATACCTTCATTGTCCTGCCTCAGGGGTATTGCAAGTCTCCAGCCCTATGTCACAATCTTATCTGCAAGGAACTCGATCATTTCTCCGTCCCACAAAATATCACATTGGTCCATTATATTGATGAAATCATGCTGATTGGGCCTAGTGAGCAAAAAGTAGCTACTACTCTGGATTTATTGGTAAGGCATTTGCATGTCAAGGATGGGAGATAAATCCAAAAAAATACAGGGGTCTTTCACCTCAGTGAAATTTCTAGGTGTCTAGTGGTGTAGGGCATGTAGAGATATTCCTTCTAAGGTGAAGGATAAGCTGTTGCAGCTGGCCCTTCCTACAGCTAAAAAAGAAGCACAACACCTAGTTGGCCCCTTTGGATTTTGGAGACAACATATTCCTCATTTGGGTGTGCTACTCCAGCCCTTACCAAGTGATCAGAAAAGCTACTAGTTTTGAGTGGGGACAGGAATGAGAGGAGGCTCTGCAACATGTGCAGGCTGTGCAAGTTGCTCTGCCACTTGGGCCATATGATCCAGTAGATCCAATGGTGCTGGAAGTGTCAGTGGCAAAAAGAGATGCTATCTGGAGCCTTTGGCAGACCGCTGTAAGAGAATCACAATGCAGATCCTTAGGATTTTGGAGCAAAGACTTACTATCTGTTGCAAGTAACTACTCTCCTTTTGAGAAACAGCTTTTAGCCTGCTACTGGGTCTTAGTAGAGACTGAATACTTAACCTTCGACCACCAAGTTACCATGAAACCTGAGTTGTCTATCATGAGCTGGGTGTTGTCTGACCTGCCAAATCATAAAGTTGGGTGTATACAGCAGCACTCCATCATTAAATGAAACTGGCATAGCAGAGCTAGGGCCCCATGGCCCCCATTCCTGCCACATTACCTTCTCTTTCCCAGACCAGAGCTGTGGCCTCTTGGGGAGTACCTTAAAGTCAGTTCACTGAGGAAGACTTGAAAACTCAGACCTTGTTTACAGAGGGTTCTGCACAATATTCAGGGACCACCCAGAAGTGGATGGCTGCAGCACTACAACGCCATTCTGGGATGTACTTAAAGGTTACTGTTGAGAGGAAATCCTCCCAGTCGGTAGAACTTTGAGCAGTGCAACTGGTTGTTGTTCATTGGATTGGAAGGAGAACTGGCCAGAGGTTCATTTGTATAATGACTCATGGGCTGTTGCTAAAGGTTTGGTTGGATGGTCAGGGACTTGTAAGGAGCATGATTGGAAAACTGGTGACACAGGTGTCCAGGGAAGAGTTCTGTGGATAGGCTTTTCTGAGTGGACAAAGAACATGAAGATATTTGTATCCCATGTGAATGCTCGCCAGAGGGTGACTTCAATAGAGGAAGGTTTTAATAATCAAGTGGATAAGACGACCTGTCCTGTGATTACAAGTCATCATCTTTCCTCACCCACTCTAGCCATTGTCCTATAGGCCTGTGAACAAACTGGGTATGGTGGTAGGGATGAAGGTTACGCAAGGGCTCAGCAATATGGACTTCCACTTATCAAGGCCAACCTGGCTATGACCACTGCTGAGTGCCCAATCTTCCAGCAGCAGAGACCCACATTCAGTCCCTAATTTGGCACCATTTCTCAAGGTGATCAGCCTGCTACCTAGTGGCAAGCTGATTACATTGGACCACTTCCATCATGGAAGGAGAAGCAATTTGTTCTAATTGGAATAGACAAATACTCCAGATATGGGTTTGCTTTCCCTGCATGCAATGCTTCTGCAAAAGTAACCATATGTGGATTTATAGAATGCCTTATCCATGATCATGGTACTCCACACAGCATTGCTTCTGATCAAGGAACCCACGTCACAGCAAATGAAATGCAGGAATGGCTATATGGTCATGGAATTCTCTTACCATAGTTCCCATTATCCAGAGGCAACTGTTGATAGAACGGTGGAATGGCCTTTTGAAAACCCAATTACAGTGTCAACTAGGTAACAATACCTTGCAGGACTGGGGCAGTATTCTCCAGGAGGCTCTATATATTCTGTATCAGCATCCACTTTATGGTGCTGTTTCTCCCATAGCCAGGATTCACAGGTTCAGGAATCAAGGGGTGGAAATGGGAATGGCACCATTTACTATCACCGCTAGTGGTCCACTAGGAAAAATTTTACTTCCTGTCCCTGAAACCTTAAGCTCTGCTGGTCTACAGGTCTTAGTTCCAAAAGAAGGAGTGCTCCTATCATCAGACACAACAATGATTCCATTGAACTGGAATTTAAAACTGCCACCTGGCCACTTTGGGCTTCTCATGCCATTGAATCAGCAGGCACAAAAGGGGATTACTGTTCTGTCTGGGGTGACTGATTCTGACTATCAAGGGGAAATAGGACTGCAACTACACAATGGAGGAAAGAAAAGTTTTCTTGTAATACAGGAGATCCCCTAGGATTTCTTTTAATACTACCATGCCCTGTGATTAAAGTCATGGAAAACTGCAACAACCCAATGCAGGCAGGACTACAAATGGCCCAGAAACTTCAGGGATGAAGGCAAAGAACCTGGCAAAGAACCACAGCTAGCTGAAGTGCTTGCTGAGTTTGCCAGTTTTAATCTGTTCTGTATCCCTAGAAAAGCCAAATTCTTTTTTTTTACAAATATTTTTATTGACAAAACAACATACAGACACAAACATCCTCAACATATGAATATTCCATACTTGGTGTACAATCAATGGCTCACAATATCATCACATATTCATTACCATGATCATTTCTTAGAACATTTGCATCACTCCAGAAAAGAAATAAAAAGAAAAAGCTCACACATACCATACCCCTTACCCCTCCCTCTCATTGACCACTAGTATTTCCATTGGCCTAAAATATTTTAACCTTTATTCTCCCTAAGAAAAGCCAAATTCTTTAATCCTCATTCAATACTGCTGGGTGGAAGCATTTTGATTGTTTCTATGGAGATGTGAACCACCCAACTGTAGGTGGTAAATTTTGATTAGATGGTTTCCATGGAGGTTGTCTCTACCCATTCAATGTGAGGTTTACTTACTGGAGCCCTTAAGATGGAACCATTTTGGAAAAAGCTTGGGAGCCACAAGAGCCACCAGAACTGATAGAGCCAGCAGAATGGACAGCACCCTGGGGAAGCCTTTGAAGAGAAAGCTCACAGATCTTGCCATGTGCCTTTCCAGTTGAGAGAGAAACCCTGATAATCATTGACCTTCTTGAACCAAGGTATCTTTCTTTGTATGCCTTAGATTGGATATTTTTATAGCCTTGCTTTAATTTGGACATTTTCATGGCCTTAGAACTGTAAACTTGCAACTTAACAAATTCCCCCTTTTAAAAGCCATTACATTTCTAGTATATTGCATTCCAGCAGCTTGCAAACTAGAACACTGAGGGTAAAGGGAATATGGAATAGGTAGTAGATGGAGGAAGTAATAAATATGAACTATGCTCACATAACCAGTCACAGAAATGAGGACTGTGATTATATGAATATTTCCTCCCTGTTTTGTTATGACTATGTTTGCATTTGTACGTAAGCAAATATCTCATTTTCCTCTTATCAAATGACATAAGTTGCATTGTTCATGTTGTAATAATAAAGTCATAAGATATGAAATTTAAGAGTGAATGTTACCTAAGGACTTGCATCCTATTATGGAGAAATGTGGTGCATTTCTAGTTATACACAGGACAGTTGAGTATTTTTAGGCAAAACATATGTCTGTTATTGTTTTCTATTTGGAAGCTAAGCATGTTTCAAGGTGATGTGTATAGCTTCCAAGTTGATAAGGGGTGGATTGTGATGGTTAGGTTCTGGTTGTCAACTTAGCCAAGTGATGATGCCCAGTTGTCTGGTCAGGCCAGTGCTTGCCTGATGGATATTTCATGGTTGGTTGATAAACAAGAAGGCTGGTGTATTAAATCATCAGTCAGTTGATTGCATCTGTGGCTGATTACATCTGTGATCAACCAAGGCATGCCTCCCACAATGAGATAATCTAATCATTTGAAGTCTTTTCAGGGAGAAGAGAGACTCTTTCACTGCTTCTTCAGCCAGCGAGCCTCTCCTGCGGAGTTTGTCCAGACCCTTCATTGGATCTGCCAGCTTCACAGCCTGCCCTACAGATTTTGGACTCTACCATTCCTACAGTTGCATAAGAAACTTTTATAAATCTTATATTTACAGATCTCTCCTGTTGGTTCTGTTTCTCTACAGAACACTGACTAACACAAGCCATCACACCAGTCAGAATGAAAGTGGAAGGATGAAAAATTTTGCCACTATAACAGAAACTGGGGAAGGAAAAAAGAAAGAAAAACAGATATTTCAAAGGAAGACACAAAATCAGACATAGTTTAAGCCTAAATACATCAGGACACAAAAGTGCATGTCAGTTAAGCTCATCAATTAAAAGACAGAGTTAGCAGAGTCAATATGATCTTGAGATTCTATAAGAGACATATTGTGGTAGTTTGGAGTTATGTACCCCAGAAAAACATGTCCTTAATCCATTACTGTCGATGTGAACCCATTGTAAATAAGATCTTTTTATGAGGTTACTTCACTTAAAGTGTGGTCCAACTGAATCAGGAAGGATCTTAATCCTACTACTGGATGCCTTACAGTAAACAAATTGGGTAATAGATACAGGATGGAAGAATTCTGAGAACTCAAAAATGAGAGGTGTACAGAGAGTTAAAAGAAAAAGGATGCAAAAAAGATACAGCTGGCAAATACCAGCCAAAATGAAGATAGTGTAGCTATAGTAATATCAAATAAAAGAGAATTTAAGGCATGAAAATAATTAATAAGATAAATATAGCAATGTATCTTCTTTAAAGAAATTTTATAATGCATAAAAAAAGTACAATGTAAAAGAAAAGAAAGCACTGTGTAGGGATAACATGTTACTTATTTTCTTTGGGTATTTTCCTTTGCTTTTTTCCCTGACTAGAAATAATCATATGAATATTTAAAATTTTCAAATGGAAATAAATATATGATAATTATAGAATTTGCACAATGCTGAAAAATTTTTTAAAAAGGGAATTTAAAAATGAGCTTTTTTACTCAGAGATAATCCCATTATTTCATGTATATCTTATAGATATTTTTCTGCAAATGTATAAATATTATATATTTTTTCTTTTTTTATGTATATATTTTGTTTTAAACAATAGGGTCATAGTACATGTCTCCTTTTCACCCACAGATTTTGGGGTGGATTGAATTGTGTACATGTTATTGGCCTTGGTCCACATTCTGGCTAGTGTGGACCCATTATAAATTATATATCTTAAAAATGTTACTTCTAGGCAGTGTGATGGTGGCTCAGTGGCAGAATTCTTGTCTGCCATGCTGGAGACCTGGGTTTGATTTCCGGTGCCTACCCGTGCAAAAAAAAAAAATGTTGCTTCCATTAATGTATGGCCCAACTGAATCAGGTTGGGCTTCAAAACAGATTTTTGGAGTCCTTTATAAGCAGAATGAAATTCAGACATAGAGAGAAAGGCATGGGAAGAAGCCAGAAGTCAGTGGAACCCAGAGGAGACAGGTTAAGACATTGCCACACAACAGAAAAGACTTGATTTTATATTTTCTTCTAACCTCAAAACAGTGAGCCAATAAATTTCCATTGTTGAAGCCAACTCATTAAATGGTTTTAGGAGCTTAAATACTAAGACAGAATGTAAATGTCTTTCTATAGCAACAAATAGTCCTTTATATTACTTTAATTCATTTATATTAACCAGTATGAGGCTTAACCCTAATATTTCTCTAGACATGTTTTTACAAAGTTAAAATAATACTGTATATAATTTTGTACCTTGCTTTTTTACTCTAGCTATAAAATAAGTGGTTTCTAATGTTATTAAATATTTGTCATAAAGATAAATTTGAATGATGAAATAAGACTTTATTTTATATCTGTGCATAATTCACTTTGCTGGTGTTCTAATATTGAATATTTAAGTTATTCACATTTTTTCACTTATAGATGCTGCAGCAAAAGTAATTTTTTCAGAATAATTTTTTAATGGAGCTTGAATCATCAAGATTTTTCCCTCAAAATTATTCTAATACAAGGAAGACTATCAAAGCATTAATTGAATATCTAATTGGTAATTAATATTTATATAATTAGCAAATTTTCCCTGGAAAATAAAATTTATGATTTAATAATGTTGATGTGCTAATTATATTCCTCATAGTATAAACATTCTCATGAAAAAAATCTATGTATATAGGACATTTATTTCTGCTTTATAAGACCTGAGCAGCTCATTAGAATTTTAGTTGTTATAGATTTTCTAGTCACTCTCTCTCTTTTTTTTTGGTATTTCATGGGTCAAATGTATTATTTACCTGATGCTTAGTCCTTGGCAATGCAATACCCCAATCACAACATTGTTCTTCTTTGAGTCCCTCCTTTTCTTGTTCATAAAGAAAAGGGAGGTAGAACTGCAGACCAGCAGACTGGTGGGAGTTGTGGGGCACCAAGGTAGGTGGGGAGAAGTTCTCTTGCCCGAAGCTGTAAGTGTCACAGGAATCAAGGAAGCAGGCTAAGCACATAATCGTGGAGAGCTGTGCTGAGTGATCTGGAGAAGAAAATTCTGGATTTTCAAACCAAGGGGGAGGAACAGAGGCAGATACTGGAAGCAAGGGAGTTGTACAAAGACTTGAATAGCCAGGGATATAACAGTGAAGGAAAAAGATAGATTTGGAGAAGAGTATAGAGGCTGAGCCTGTCCCAGTACCTGCTTGGAAGTTATTACTTATTGCTGGTTTTCTGTGCTCACCTCTATTTGGCACAAGGAGGTGTGTACAAAGGGAGAAGTGTTGAGGTGTCACTAACGTGCCCCCTCCCCATCCCTCCAACTTGCCTCCTTCTTTGGGTTTGGCCCTATCACAGCTTACCTATATTAACAATTAGAGGCCTTGGTATTCATTTTTTATTGCTGCTATAAAAAAAATTACTGTGATATGACATACTTAGTGGCTTAAAATAACAAAAGTTTATTATTTTACACTTCTGGCAGTCAGAAGTCCAAAATGGGTCTCACCAGGCTAAAATTAAGGTGTTGGCAGAAATGTGGTCCTCTCTGGAGACTTAAGGGGAGAATTTATTTCCTCGCTTTTTCTACCTTGTAGGATCTACTACCATGCCTTGGCTCGTGGTCCCTGCTTCTATCGGCAATGCAAGTTGAGCTCTCCTTTCATCTCATCACTTCCATACACAAACCACCCTTTGCTTTCCTCTTCTACCTGGATAAACTAGGATAATTTCCCCATCTTAAGAACCTTATTCTAGTCATATCTGTGAAGTCTCTTTTGCCACATAAGGTAATATATTCACAGACTCCAGGATTAGGAGCATGGACATCTTAAAAGAATAATTCTGCCTACAACAGCCCTTGTGGGTTATGGGTGTGTTCCCGCACATTCATGATCTTCCCAGTCACTAAAGAGAGCTTGGAATTGGTGTTCACTGAAATATCAGCAATATATCCAGAGATAAGGGTCAGTGATGAGAGAGCAGTTTGTTCAAGAAGACAAAGACTTTAGTTTTTGATATTATGGCAGAGATTTTTAGTTGCTCCTTATGTCCTTTCTTCCCTTATTCCATAGTAATAGAATTTTTAAACTGGTTATATGGTTATCCAGGATAATCAATTCATTTCCCAGATTCTTTTTGCAGTTAAGAGAATCCACATGTTAAATTCTGGTCAACATCGACCAAAAGGGGGAAGAGTGAAATGAAACTAAGTGTCAATGGCTGAGAGATTCCAAACAGAGTCGAGAGGTTATCCTGGAGGTTATTCTTATGCATTAAGTAGATATCACCTTGTTGTTCAAGATGTAGTAGAGAGGCTGGAGGGAACTGCCTGAAAATGGAGCTGGGTTCCAATAGCCAGGTTTCTTGATGGTGATTGAACAATGATATAGCTTTCACAATGTGACTCTGTGAATGTGAAAACCTTGTGTCTGATGCTCCTTTTATCTACCATATCAACAGATGAGTAGAACATATGGAATAAAAATAAATAATAGGGGGAACAAATGTTAAAATAAATTGAGTTTGAAATGCTAGTGATCAATGAAAGTGAGGGGTAAGGGGAATGGTATGTATAATCTTTTTTTTTCTCTGTTATCGTTTTATTTCTTTTTCTGTTGTCTTTTTATTTCTTTTCTAAATCGATGCAAATGTTCTAAGAAATGATGAATATGCAACTATGTGATGATATTAAGAATTACTGATTATATATGTAGAATGGAATGATATCTTAATGTTTTTGTTTGTTGTTAATTTTTTTAATTAATAGATAAAAAATTCTGGTCAATAGGATAAGAGTGGAAGTGATATGTAGAAGCTCTGGGTTATGACTGTAAAATGAAGTGGCATGATTCTTTTTCCCTTTTCCTGGAATGCAGATGTGGTGGTGATTTATCCTGAACCATGAGGACCAAAGTAACACCTTAGGAATTATGGAGATACAGTGAGCATGGAGTCTCTGATTCTGGAGTATCACTCCATCCCAGACAACTTTTGTGAGTGAGAAATAAGTTTTTGTCTTGTTTGCCACTGCTATTCTGTATATTTGTTATTTGTTTTATGTATCTGAACCTATGTCTTAACTGATACAGAATAAATGGGATACTGCTTATAACCAAAATTTAAATGCATGGTCAGGCAGTAGGCAGTGAAGACACATGTTTCAAGTTGGTCCTAGCTATTCTGTGCCAAATCACTTGACATACTGTCATGGAAAAATGTTGGAAGGCAGACCACGTGCAAACACTCCACAGCTCTGTGGCAAGTAGGTGGGAAAAAATCAGTGTAAGTACATATTAGTTGCTTCTTGTTACTTTCAGCAGTGTCCTACAAAAGCGAGAGAAACTGGCCAGAGTTTTTGTAAGCTAAGACAGAATGCAGTAAAGCTCTGCTAAGTTTGGCCTGTGATTTATTTGATTGAGAATCTGGTAATTTGGGTCCTAGTAAGGTTGCAGAAGTCAGACACATCTCTCTAAAAAACAAAGCAGTTATAAGAAGTGGCTCTGAAGAAGGAGCCTTAGTTGCAGATTAGACCATTGTCTCAATAATTTCACAACTACCTCTTATTAGTAGTGTTCAGCCAGACAGTGGGAGCTAGCTTAATGAAGTCCCAATTAAATGTGTTGCCTCCCTCCTCTCTAGCCATTGTTCCAGAAGGCCCTAGGTAGCTACCATTAAGTTGAGAGAAGGAGAAATGGTCAAAGCACAAAGGGCCTTAAATAAAGGATCAGCCTTTAGACTTGAGAAAATATGTGTGAAAGAAAACATTGTATGATTACTTGTACAAAGACCCCTGAGTCCTTATGAAAGCTAAGCAGCTCTTAGAATGGCACGTTCTACAAAGAGAAGAAAGAACTGGAAGAATCTCCCATAGGAACAAAAACCTGGGGCCATGGAGAGAAAGGGACAAGGATTTAGGAGAGAGATCCCCACATTCCTCTTAGTTTATTTACTGCCCAGGTAGAAAAAGCAGCAACTGCCAGCTGGTATAAACTAGGAACTTACTCCCCAACCAGGGCAGGGTCTTTGCAATTACTCCTCTTCAGGATTTGATGATTGTATAGGTCAGGGACTGCTATGCATTCCCCATTGCTCTCTTTTTACAGTGGATTAAAAAAAAAGTGGCTATCCAATTCCCTATCATTTTATAAAGGGAAAGTCTGAGGTGGACAACTTGTCTTTTAGTTTATAGACTACCAGGCCGTGAGGAATCATGTCTATGTTATAAAGAGGACTGAGAATCATCCAATGATTGTGAACTTTGAGCTGGATGTAAAAACCGGAGGGGTCTTTGATGTTTACTCACCCCAGATTGGAAATAAATGTATAGGAAGGAGGGTGCACATGGATATTTGGGTGACTAGAGGGGCAAACTGGACCAGAGATTGCTAGTTGCCCCTACAGAGCTCTTCTCTTTTTCCTTATATTAGAGGTCTTTAGTTAGGCACATAGGTCCTCAGAAAGACAATACATTTTCCTGCTCTCTCTTGGATAGATTATCCACATGATCAAATCCTGGGTAATGAGATGTGAATGGAAGTGATGCTTTTAACTTCTGGGTTGCATTCTTAAAGGGCAAGGCATGATCCCCTTACCCTTTTTCTCTTCCCTGCTGGTTGAAATGTGGTATGGTTGAGCCACCTGGGACCATGCAGACCAAAAGAACCCCATAGGGACAGTGAAGCAATAAGACAGAAGGAGCTTGGGCCCTGACATTGTAGAGTGCTATGTCAGACTTTATGTGAAAGAGAAATAACTTTTCTCATGTAAAGCTGCTATTATTCTAGGTCGCTTCATGTGGTTGAATCTATATCAACTTTCACAAATATGATGAGCATACAGTGTGTTTTTAAAAATTTCTTATGAAAAATATGCAAACATATGCAAAAGTAGAATGAATAATATAATAACTCTATGTACTCACCATTCAGCTCAACTTCAGCAATTATCATTTCATGATCTATCTTATTTCAGCTATCCTCAAACCCATCCCCTTCCATCCACTGGATTTTCTGAAGCAAATCTCAAATAAATCCTTTAAAAGAGAGTTTGAAATGCTTTTGAGATAGTTGAGCATCTCTCTTTAGCTGTTCAGAAGAAACCTCTGAAGAAGTAATGCTTCAGAGGTTTCTTAATTTGTCAGGGCTGCTTTAACAAATACTGCAAAGGATTGGCTGAAACAAACAGAAATTTATTGTCTCAGTTTTGGAGGCCAGAAGTCCAAAATCAAGGTGTTGGCAGGGTCTTGCTTTCTCTGAAGTTTGTAACATTCTGCTGGTGGCTTGCCAGCAATCTATAACTCAATCTCTGTTTTTGTCACATGGCCATCTATTTCTTTCTGTGTCCTACCTGTGTCAAATTTCCTCTGTTATAAGGACTCCAGTCATATTGAATTAAGGCTCGCCCTCATTCAGTTTGGCCTCTTCTTAACTAATAAAATCTTCAGAGATCCTTTTTACAAATGGGTTCACATCTATAAGGCAAAGGCTATCTCTTGAACATGTCATGTGGGGAACATGATTCATTCCATAATATGGATGGTATTTAAGACCTTGGCAGTAGATGGGTGAGATAACCCGGGGAAAGTGGTCTCTCATTTTGAGTTGAAAACAGCAAAATGATATTACCTTAGCTGAGCAAGGGTATCTCTCAGTTAAAGCAGAGTTATGAAAGACAGGGAAAATACATGTGGGGAGGAAGGTTTGATGGACATTACTTTATCCACCACCCAAAATCAATTCCTCACTTTGATTTTGTTAGAGGGCAACACACTCTCAGCTCTGGTTTGATTTCACAGAACCAGTGTGTGCCAGTTTGAAAGGATGTTTGTACCCTAGAAAAGCCATGTTTTAATCCTAATCCCATTTTGTAAAGGCAGCCATTTCTTCTAATCCCTATTCAGTACTGTATGTTTGAAACTGTAATTAGATTATCACCCTGGAGATGTGACTCAATCAAGAGTGGTTGTTAAACTGGATTAGGTACAGACGTGTCTCCACCCATTCGGGTCGATCTTGATTAGTTTACTGGAATCCTATAAAAGAGGAAACATTTTGGAGAATAAGAGAGATTCGGAGAGAGCAGAAAAAGCCACAACAGAGAACGCTGCAGAACCACGAGAAGCAGAGAGTCTACCAGCCATCGACTTTTGGAGATGAAGAAGGAAAGCACGTCTCAGGGAGCCAGAGAGGAAGCTAGCAAATGACGCTGTGTTTGCCACATGACCTTACAGCCGAGAGAGAAACCCTGAACTTCATCGGCCTTCTTGAATCAAGGTATCTTTCCTTGGATGCCTTAGATTGGACATTTCTATAGACTTCCTTTAAGTGGGACCTTTCCACAGCCTAAAAACTGTTAACTTGAAACTTACTAAATTCCCCCTTTTTAAAAGCCATTCCATTTCTGGTATATTGCATTCTGGCAGCTAGTAAACTAGAACACAGTGATTTGTTCTTAGATGGCCATGTGTCTTAATCATAGGTGATGAGATACAAGGAAATGTTTGCTGGGGCTTCTGGGAACATCTCTCATTCTGGATGGTGTGGTGTGATGGGAAGGTGAGGCCTGAAATGGCTGCAGCTAATTTGCTATTATGAGAGGATCCTAATTGAACTATCCAAGGGCCTTTGTGTAGAGACTGAGAATGAAGTTTAGTAGAGAGATGGAGGGAAACCCAGCTTAGTAACATGGTTTTGCTGCTAGTTCAAGCCTCTCTTAAACGAGTCCTCATTCTGGATCTTAGAGTCAACGAAATGCTTTTGTTGTTTAATCCATCTTAAGTTGGGTTTTCTGTTACTTGCATTACAACGTTCTGACTGACAAAGTAGGGCATGAGGTCAATATTTTTCAAATCTTGAGTAACCCACGTGCTGTTCTGTCGGTTGCAGATAAGACAGAGGTCACATGCTTGCTGCAGAGATATAGCAAAGCTGCCTCTGTGGGAAAAGGCACCTGATGTCCTGAAAAGACTAGGGTGTTGCAAAGCTGCTTGAGTCTGGGGCAGAAGGAGGCCTTGGGAAACCTGTAACTTTTTGGCTCATCCAAGTTAAAAGAAAGCAGATGGTTCAGCTCCAGCTTCCTCCTACACATTCTTTAGTTACATTTTTACTTTCTTTACCTGACAGCTGTATAAAATAAACTGTGCTGAACCTCTCCGGGTTTTTGAGTCTCCATCCCAGCTCACAGTCCCACCTAGTTCCAGCTTCAACTATATCTCTGTCTCTTATGTTTCTTTCTCAATTCCCTGCCGCCTCCCTTCAGTCCCGACACTGAGCTGCGCTGGTCGCCAAACTGTTCATCTCAATTTTCTCATGGGCAGATGATATGTTTGCATCAGAAAAATAACTAGATGATGTCCCACTTGAATAACTTTCCTTAGTGTTCAGTAGCAATAAACACACACTGCTCTTTGGCAAATTTCCTTTGGGCTTTTTCTACTTCCCCAAGTACTGGCCTCTTTTTGGGTAATAGTGGTACTTAAAGGCATGGGGAAACAAACAGACGTCAAACCAGTTGCTGTGAAAGAGTATTCTGGGTAGAGAAATGCAGTGCCTTATATAAAACCTGCTTTGGTGGTGGAACAAACTTAATTATTCTCTCTAGAAGCACAGCATGGAGGTATTGTTCTAAGAGATAGTTAATATACCAACTACCACACAAGGATGCAAAATTAGATCTTTTAAGACAGTATCCTTCAAAACAGCAGCCAAATTGGTGTGGGTAGTTCTTAGAAGCGGATTTTTTTTTTTTTTACAAAATGTTGGGGTGGTATGGATGGTGCTACTGGAGGGCTAGCACAGGATTTGAACTGTATCACACTAATAAGGGATGACTTCAGGCTTCAGGGTTGTGTTGAAATCATGAGGACCATCCCATTTGAATGTGGTTTCATTACGCAGCACTTTAACTTCAAGCAGCCATGAGCAAAAAGTCCTCAGTGGCAGATAACTATCAAAGGATGATGACCAAAGTCATCAATGAAAGGTTTTAAGATATGAGGTATTTGAGAGAAAGGAAAGTAGATGAAAGGATTGTAAATGAGCATGCTTTATTGGGCTGTGCTTCCGGGCAGAGCTCAAGAGGGAGTGAGGTGAGGCTGCTCACTGGCTTTGGCGAGTGCAGTTTTCAAGGGCAAGGGTTAGGTGATGACATGAAAGGGGCGGCACATTAAACAAAGGATTATTATGCTAGCGGGTTGAGCAGCGGGTGGTTAGATGTCCGTGAATAGATATTTGCTGCGCAAAGACCTTGATTGTAGCGGTTCACCTCCCGTTCCAGAGTGATGTCATGATTCCAGCCACAGAGCCCTCCCTTATTCTCCTGACCTAACATTCCAGCCTTTTTGTGATAGTAGGACATCGAGATCTTTCTGGCTATTTCCTGCTGCAGTGGGACAGCGTGGGGTTATGGGCTGAAATTGTTAGGGTCAGTAGAGAGGAGAGATTGGCTGCAGGAGTTTGGTGAGGTCGGTAGGAGGTGATGCAGAAGCCTTTGGTTGACCGCTACTCAAGATAGTTTTCTTATACGACCCTGGAGGAAGTCAAGGAGGCAAGGAGTTAGGAGACAAATTAAGATAACTGGACCTAACAGTGGGAGAAGCCATGCTGCTAGTGGAGAGGAGAACCAGTTTAGGGCAGAGGAGGTTTTTTGTTTCCTGTGATAGAAAATTTTCTTTAGCTTGTTTAGGGTTTGAATGTTTTGTTTTACCAGACCCAATTCATTGATGTAATACCAACATCCTTTTTGGAGGAAGATATACGTCCCTCCTTTTTCAGCTGTCAGCAGGTCTAAGGCCTGCCGATTTTGAAGAGTAAAATTGCTGGGAACTGATGTAAAAGGTACCCTTATGAGGTGCTTTATTGTACAATAGCTTTGGGTTTGGGCGTGTGGAAAGCAGGCATATGGCCTTGGGCCCTTTTTTTAACTGATTTTAGAGTAATAGGAATGGTTATAGGTTGGCTACAACCTGTTAACGGGCAGTTTGCTGTGCCAATTATGTGAGTGGTTGCTTTTCCATTTTGGGTAAAGGTTTCCCTGATTGGGAATTCCCAGATGTAGGATTTGCTTTTAGTGGGAGTTAGGAGGGTGAGTAGCACGAGTGATACGGACCTGAGTGGGCCCCAGAGGCTGGCAAGTGTAGGAGGGCTTATCCTGCTTATATAATTTGACCCAAGATAGATGGCGCCAAGAAGAGTTCCCCAATAGTTTTACTGCTGTAGGAATGGTAAGGACCACTGTGTGTGGGCCAGTCCACCGTGGTTGGAGTGGTCCAGGCTGCAGCTGTTTGAGGAGTACTTCGTTCCCCGGTTGAAGATTGTGGGGGGAATTGGTAGGATCAGTTTCCCCTGGTTGCAGCAGGAATCGGTCAGCGTGTTCCCGCAGTAATTGCCTGATTAAAGAGAAATATGGCAAGTAAGAGCTTAAAGGAGGAGGCTGTACTGGCAACTGGTGATTAAGTAGGTATGAGCGGCCGTACATGAGCTTGAAAAGATTTAGAAAAGTAGGTGCCCATGGAGTGGCATGTAGTCAGGTGAGGGCTGGAGGAAGGAGGTTAACCCAGGATTGTCGTAGTTCAATGGCCAGTTTGGTTAGTTGAGTTTTGATAAGACCGTTGGCTCGTTTTATCTTACCAGAAGATTGAGGTCAGTAAGGAATATGTAGCTTCCACTGTATTCCCAAGGCTGATGAGGTTTGTTGAATCACCTGAGAAATAAAAGCTGGGCCATTATTGGATTGGATGGAGGTAGGTAGTCCAAAATGGGGAATGATTTGTTTTAGAAGGATGTCTGCCATCATGTCAGCAGTTTCCTATGTAGTGGGGAGAGCTTTTATCTAGCCTGTTAAAGTGTTAACCATAGTTAGGAGGTACCGTAGTTTCTTATGGGTGGGCATGTGTGTGAAATCGAGTTGCCAGTCCTGTCCAGGAAGGTGGCCCCTTAGCTGGTGAGTTGGGAAAGTAGGGCGCAATCCTCCCTGCGGACTTGTCATTTGGCAAGTGGGACAAGAGGAACAAACCGACGTTAGTCAAGGATGGGTGGTGGAATAAAGGCTGGAGGAACCGAGTGAGGGCTCTGGGTCCAATATGCAGTGATGAGTGTACCTGAGAAAGAATATTATGAGCCTGCTCGGTTGGGAGAGCCACCTTGTTATTGAGGAAGATTCAGCCCTCTGGTGTTGTAGAACCTCCTTGTGCGAGAAGGTCTGCACATTCCCTGGAAGAGTAGGCCAGTTGGAGGGAAGGAAGAGTAAAGAAAAGAATTGGTGCTGGTAGGTTTGAAGTTGGGTGGTCTTTGGTTAGTTCCTGTGTGACTGCATCAGCCTAGTTGTTTCCATGGGTGACATCAGAGTCATTTGTTTGGTGTCCCTTGCAGTGGATAGTGGCCACTTGCTAGGGCAGCAGAAGGGCTTGACGGAGGTGTTGGATTAATTTAGCATTAATTATTGGTGAGCCCTTTGTGGTAAGGAATCCTCACTCCCTCCAGATAGCTGAGTGGCAATGTGCTGTTAAAAAAGCATATTTAGAATCTGTGTAAACATTAGCTGACTTGTATTTAGCTAAGTGTAAAGCTCTGGTTAGAGCAATTTGGCTGGGTTGAGACTAGGTGAGGTAGAGAGAGCAATGTCCAGTTTTCTAGGAATAGTAAATGAAATTCTTGGACACGAGAAGGAGTGAGCAGAGACAGAGACTTATGGGATAAGAGGTCTTGCAGATGGTGGGGGGACAGAACTTGAAGAAGTTTACCCAGGCTGAGTTTCAGAGCTTCACGGGTTAGGGTGGCTGCTGCAGCTAATGCCCAGAGACAGGGAAGCCTAGCTGCGGGCAGTAGGGTCCATCTGTTTGGAGAGGTAAGCTATTAGAGTATAGGTTGGCCCCAGAGGTTGGGTTAGAACCCCCACCACCATTCCCCACTTTTTATCAGTAAATAGAATAAATGGTTTGTTAGGATGTGGGAGGGCAAGAGGAGGTGACTGAAGTAAGGCACTGCAGAGGACCGAGAAGGCTTTGGATATGGTGGAGGGGTTGTCCAGCAGACCTGCAAGTATTGCTTTGGCTGCATCGTAGAGGGGCTTTGCTAGAACGAAAAAATTAGGGACCCAGTGCCGGAAAAATCCCACGAAACCTAGAAAGGACAACATTTGTTCAGCATTTTCCAGAGGCTAGAGTTTGCAGAATGCTTGCTGCCTGTTAAATGTGAGATGTTGAGAGGTGGGAGTAAGGAGGAGGCCCAGATAAGTAACGGTGGAATGGGAAAGTTGGACCTTGGTTGGTGAAACCCGGTATCCTTTTTCTGCCAAGAAATTTAATAGGGTGGCCGTGGCTTTTGTGGAGGTGTCTTCAGAAGGGCTGTAAATTAATAAATCATCCACATATTGGAGAACAACACTGGGAGTTAGATTGCATTGTGTTAGGTCTTTGGCTAAGGCTTGGCCAAATATGTGGGGGTTATCATGAAACCCCTGAGGCAATACTGTCCAGGTCAGTTGCTGGGGAGCTAGAGAGTCCGGGTTTTCCCAGGTGAAAGTAAATAGATTGTAACAGGCAGGGTTTAGAGGTATAGTAAAAAAGGCATCTTTGAGGTCCAGGACCATGTAGTGAGTAGTGTGAGGAGGTATGTGTGAGAGAAGAGTACATGGGTTGGGGACCACCAGGTGGATAGGAATGACAGCTTCATTAATCAGTCTGAGGTCCTGGACTAAATGGTCCTTTGAGCTGGTTGATGATGGGTTGCAGTCCCCTTCGATGGGTTATGGAAATGGGGAATTGTGGCCAGGAGGGGAATGAGGACGGATTTTTTAGTCGAATGAGAAAAGGTTCATGATGGGAAGCTATGATAGGGGTGGAGGTATCCCACACTTTTGGATTGACAAGGTGGGGTGGTAAGGGGTGAGCGGGAAGGATAGGGTCCTGAGTGGAGGCAGAGGCTACACATAGAGGCAGTAGTAGATTTGTGGAAGGAGTTGTTGTCCAGTGTAGTGATACCCCGAATTTGGCAAGACTATCCCACCCCAGTAGCGGGCTGGGGCAAGAAGACATTACTAAGAAGGAATGTGTAATAGGATATCCCTCTATTAAACATGTGAGTGGCTTAGTGGTTAAGGGGCGTGAAGGATGGCCCTTTATGCCCATAACCGTGACCTGGGAAGGACAGAGTCGACCTGAATAGGAGGGGAGGATGGAAAAGGTAGCCCCTGTGTCCATTAAAAATGATGTGGACTTACGCTACCTTGATTGTTACCCTGGCCTCTGCGAGGGTGATTGGGGTCGCTGAGGCTGGGCGCTGAGGCCCATACTTAGTCATCGGTGGCCAAATTCAGGACTGCCAGTGGTGGACTAGGGGTTGGAAGGACGGCCCCCCTCATGGCCAGGCACCGAGGGGCGGTCACTTTTCCAGTGTCCCTTTTTTCCACAGAGAGGGCATGGTCCCTTGGGTGGTTGAGGATTGGGGCACTGGTGGGACCATGTCCATCGAGGCCACATTTGAAGCACTTTCCTAGTGGCGGATTAGTGATAGACAGCTTCTTCTCCATTGCAGTAGGCCACAGGGCCGCAATCAGAGATTGGGTTTGTAAGTTTGCCTTTTGGCGCTCTCGGGACTCCTTCTCCGCCCTTTCCAACTCATCACGTGTATTGAAAACTTTAAAGGCCAGGTTTACCAGGTCACAAATAGGGGCCTGAGGGCCGTCCTCAATTTTTTTAAGTTTGCGCCTTATGTCTGGGGCTGACTGGGATATAAAATGTGTGACGAATACAGTCTTACCAGCCTCCGAGTCAGGGTCTAAGCGGGTGTATTGAGAGAGGGCTTCTGTGAGTCAGTGTAGAAATGCTACTGGGTTTTCCTCAGGACCTTGGGTGATTTCCCTTAGTTTATGGAAGTTTATTATTTTATATGAAGCTTTTTGCATACCCACTATGAGACATGTAAGCATTTCATTTCACCTAGTTTGCCCATTTTTCCCTGCTGGAGTGTCAACCTGATATTCCCATCCTGGCTCTTGGTCTGGCATCGCCTCAGCTCCTATTGGCATGATGTGGTCAGTTATATGGACCTGATCGGCATGGGCCCTGGCTGCATTGAAAATATGGTCTCTTTCATTTGGGGTTAGGGAAGAAGAACAGATTATATGAATGTTATGCCAGGTTAAATTGTAGGCATTAGCTAGATATTGAAATTCCTTCGTATAGGCAGTCGGGTTGCTGGAGAATGAACCTAGCCATTTCTCACTATTAGAGAGGTCAGCTACAGAGTAAAGAGTCCTTTGAGTGGATATGAGAGCTTATAGGTGAGGAGGGCAAGGCTGTTGAGGACAGTGGGGGACTGGATGGAGATGGAAGGGGAGGATAAGATGGCAGCAGGAGTGCTGCTGGGGTGATGGGAAGTGAGGAGGGGGACAGATAAGATGGTGGCGAGGGTGCAGGCGGAAAAGGAGATGGATAAGATGGTGGCTGGAGTGCTGTTGAGATAGGTGGGGAAAGTGAGGGATAAGATGGTGGGTGAAGTGTGGCTGGAGCAGAAGGAGGAAGCAAGGGATAAAATGGTGGCTGAGGCTCTGCCAGACCAGAAGAAGAAGGCAAAGGGCAAGATGGCATCTGAGATGCCACCGGAGGAGAAGAAGAGGGTAAGGGACAAGATGGCATTTGAGGCACTGCTGGAGAAGAAGGAGATAAGGGGCAAGATGGCGTTTGAGGAGTTGCCAGAGGAGGAGGAAAAGATAAGGGGCAAGGTGGCATCTGAGGTGCCGCCAGTGAGAGAGAGGGATAGAGTGAGGGAGGAGGGGAATGTGTGGAAGGATCTCACGGAGATAGTCGTTGCTTGAAGAAGGATGAGTCGGGGGTTCAGAAGAGGAGAAAGTCTTATTAGAGGAGAGGGAGGGTTTGGGAGTTTTCTTGGTTAGGAGAACCTGAGCTGTGGAACAAGGAGTACAAAGAGAGGGGTGGGAGTGCAGGAGAAGAAAAGCCTGGACATAAGGAATTTCGGCCCATTTGTTATTTTTTTGGCAGAAATTATGGAGGTCGTTAAGGACCTTAAAATTGAAAGTCTCCCCTCAGGCCAATGAGAACTGTTATCCAATTGGTATTGCGGCCAAGCCTTTTTACAAAAGTAAGAGAGGCATTTTGGCCGGATGTCTGGAAGTAAATTCAGTGCAGATAAGTTTGCCAGTAGGCAATTTAGAGGAGTAAGGGGTTGGGTTTTAGAAGATTTACTGCCCATGCTGATAGGCCTCGCAGAACCAAGGAATGGCTCTAAGAACAAAGAACTCTAACGCCAGGGGCGTTAGAGTCCCAACACCCTGAGAGAGTCCTTAAAGCTCTTATGAGCAGGTTTAAAGTCCCATTCAGGTCTTGGACCCGAGTTTGGGAGGGAAATGAGAAGTGGGGCATCTCCACAGCTTCTTGAGTCCCAGAAAAAGAGCATGAGGCTTGCAGGCATCCCTGTTCACCTCAGCTCTCGGGAGAGAACCTGACGTGAATTCACGATTTTCGGAGAGTAAGGTACGGATAGGCTCTCTTCTTCTCGGAACTGTGAGACTCGGCAGCTGAGCTAGGAGGGGAGGGACTTACCCAATGAGTGATGGATGTAGCAGCAGGCTGAAGGATCCCTGGTCTCTGGCTATGTGGAGGAGGAATGAGAGGAAGCCGGGGTGCCCCGGCCAGGCGGGTAGCACCCATGCTCCTCTCCCGGGTTTCGGCACCAAGATGAAAGGTTTTAAGATATGAGGTATTTGAGAGAAAGGAAAGTAGACGAAAGGATTGTAAATGAGCGTGCTTTATTGGGCTGCGCTACCAGGCAGAGCTCACCGAACCCAAGAGGGAGTGAGGTGAGGCTGCTCACGGGCTTTGGCGAGTGCAGTTTTCAAGGGCAGGGATTAGGTGATGACATGAAAGGGGCAGCACATTATACAAAGGATTATTATGCTAGTGGGTTGAGCAGCAGGTGGTTAGATGTCCGTGAATAGATGTTTGCTGTGCAAAGACCTTGATTGTAGTGGTTCACCTCCCATTCCAGAGTGACATCATGATTCCAGCCATAGAGCCCTCCCTTATTCCCCCAACCTGACAATCCCTAAATGATTTTCCTAAAGGTAGAGAGAGGAATCTTTTTCCCTTTCTATGTTCCTTTGAAAAAAATGACAAACATATAATTATTTGTCCATACTTTTGGATAATTAATTTGCTAGAGAAATTAGCTGAGGTCACATATCTCGATATTAGGTAAGTAAATGAAAGACAGCATATGACTATCTCAACAAAGCAGTTTACACCCAATTTGGATTTAGCTCACTTGACTACAGTTTTCTAAAACTCCATAGACAAAGGGCAGAAAGGACAGACCTTTCCATTTTTGGTATAAGTACCTGGAACTCAGTGTTTATAATTTAATTGCAGAGTATTTATGGATATTCACATTAACAAATCAAGAGTCTTCTTTGAAATCTAGATTCTAGGGTAACAGAATTAGTAACCACATTGGCCAGGAATTTTGAGGGGTGGAGAGGGTTTGCTCTCAGAAAAATACAGAGGAAAAGATCCCAGTTGGTGGGAGAAATTCCTGGAGACAAGAGTACAGAGCCCCATGCTGGCAAAAACTAGCAAAGAAGGACAAAGGCAAAGAAACCACAGAAACAGTAAAAAATATTGAGGTTTGTCAAAAACTTGAAGACTTGGGTGGTGAAACACTGGCTTTGTGGCAGAATTCTCGCCTGCCATGCTGGAGATCTGGGTTCAATTATCGGAACCTGCCCGAGTCAAAATAAAAACAAAGAAAAACTTGAAGGCTTAAGTTTGACGAGGCAAATTTGGTTTATCATCATCCTGTGGCAAGAGGAGAAGCTGAGTTTCCAAGGTGGGAGGACCGTGATGTGTCCTGAGAAACAGGTATAAAAGTTTAGCCTGTTGGTGCAAAAGAAGGTAGCATATGAAGCAAGCAGGCATCAAAGAATCAGTAAAAAAGCAGAACTAACAACCAAGTCACAAACCAGAGAATTACAAGTTTTGGTCCTAGAGTGGATAATTGAATCAGTCAGCACTGAAGTGGCAGTCCAGGCCTGAGGGCAGCTTTAGCAACAATTTCTCCATAGCTGGAAGGAACTTTTGAGATGGTAGCCTCTGGCCGGGAACCTAAACTACAAGCTCAACTAATAGCGACCTCAACTCCTATCCCACCCTGGGGCTTATTTCTGAAAAGATCAGGAGATCTGGCTTTGCAATAACTATGAAATCTCAAATAAGTCACTATTTTAAATCCTTGCTGGCTGCTATTGGGGCCCAAACTTATGGATCACTTTTAGGTATTCTTTGAGGCAACGACTGTGGCTTTCTTATCTGTTCAGCTCTTGCTATTTAATGTAATGCCTGGCTCATAATAGATGCTTAATCCATAATTGTGAAGTAAATGAATGAACCATTGAACCAGATCTGTGGGAGCCCTACAATTTGTTGAGGATTCAGAGGAGTAATTTACTTACATATTGATTTACCGCTTGTGTTATTTTTTATTGCATCCCTTCATTCCATTAGAGATTTGAAAAAGCTTACAAGATTATGTACAATAAAATAGAAAATATAAATAATAAATAAAGCCAGGGAAACATAAATGAGGAAAAATAAATAAATCAATAGAGTAGAATGAGATGTATAAGCAATAGGGCCCATATCATTATCCAGGGTGAGTCACAGATTTGGGTATGAGTTTTCTGCTGAGAAAAAAAAAAAATGAGGGGCAATCATGATTCTCATTAACTGCAAGGTTAAAACACTCTATCTTCTCTAATTGCATTAATGGTATAACTTTCACAGTGTGACAGTATAATTGTGAAAACCTTGTGTCTGATGCTTCTTTCATCTAGGGTATAGACAGATGAGTCAAAAATATGGGTAAAAAATAATAGAGGAAACAAAGGTTAAAACAAATTGAGCAGATTGAAATACTAGCAGAGTGGGGGTAAGGGATATGGTATGTATGAGTTTTTTCTGTTTTAATTCTTTTTCTGGAGTGATGCAAATGTTCAAAAAATGATCATGGGGATGAATACACAACTATGTATTGATATTGTGAGCCATTGATTGTATATCATGTACAGAATGTTTGAATGTCAGGAATGTTTGTATAATTTTTTTCAATATAAATATTTTTAAAAAATCAATTGACCATGTTTTAAAAAAACATACAAATGGGAAAAAAAACACTATCTTCTTAAGCACTGTTTGGAACTTAGCTCTAAGGAAATGTCTGGTATAGGGCTTTATATCTAGGATGTTGAGTGAAGTGGTAAGAGTCTTCAATGATTTTCGTACACAAAGTCCAAGAGAACTTTCTTAAAGCTGTGACTTAGAGCATGAGATCTGAGGCATGGTCCATAGTGCAACTCATTGAAAGCAATTTTATGGGAGACCAAGGCAATATGGTTGGAGGTGGAAATTTTCTAATATTTTGCTACATCCAAATATATACCTAGAAACTCCAGAGCAGTCCTTCAAACAATTATCCATTAAGATTATCGCCACAAATCAGACTTCTGATAAAAGTTGGGAACAAATCTTTGAAGTTTATATTCACTTCAAAGCCAGAAGGATGGGTATTCTATGTCATTGATTAAGGGTTACTAAGGAGATTTTTGCTAGCTTTTGTGAAACTTGAGGCATCTACCAAAACCTTCTTCAGGATGGGTAGCTAGCCCTCTGTTCTGGTTATCTATTGTTGCCTAACCAACCACCCCCAAACTTAATGGTTTCAAACAACAGTCATGATTCTCTCTCATGGCTTTGGGGACTGACTGAGTTCAGCTATGTTGTTGTTGCTTAGTTTCTCTCATGGCATCTCAGTCAGAAGGGGACTGGGACTGAAGCCATCTGAAAGCTGGCTCACTCACAAGTCAGGTGCTGGACTGGAAAACTCAATAAGCTGGGGCTGGAACAGGTGGACTCCTTAGGCAATTCTATCTCTATGCAGTCTCTATGTGTGGTCTCTCCAGCAGTGTGGCTTCAGGATGGCTGGGCTTCTTACATACTCGCTCGGGGCTCCAAAGGCATGTGTCCCAAGAGAGAGTATCAGATGGAAATCATATTACCTTTTATGACCTAGCCTTAGAAGTTGTGCACTGTCACTTCCACCACGTTCTATTTATTGAGGCAGGTACAAGGTTCTGTACTGGCTCAGGGGAGAGGATGTTGTAGACTCCAGGTGCTGATGATGAAGTGGCAGAGTCTGGAAGAGCATATTATTATTATGTTTTTAACTTTTTTATTGTGTAATAGAACCACATCTCAGGTTTTTCATTCTAGCTGCTCCAGAACATAGGCTAGAAGGAATAAAATTTTTTTTGTCCACACAATCAACTTTTTGTTTTCTTTTTCATGAAACATAACATATATACAAAAAAGCAAAGAATTTCAAAGCACAGCACAACAATTAGAACAGATTTCGGAGTTTGGTGTGGGTTACAACCCCACAATTTTAGGTTTTTACTTCTAGATGCTCTAAGATAGGGGAGAATAAAAGAAATTATCAATTTAATGATTCAGCAATCATATTTGTTAAACTCTACCATCTTTGTAAAACTCCACCAATACCTTTGATCTTTCTATCCCACTCTTTAAGAGTGTTTGGACTATGTTCATTCTAACTTTTTCATGTTGGAAGGGGCTGTCAATAGTCTGGGGTAGGGAGATGGAACTTATTGAAGAACATATTAGAAAAGAAATATTGTTGCAGCCATTTTTACAAAACGCTATCTGCCACACCCACTGCATTTCAAAGGTCCACAGAAGAAGTACCTATAAGCTAAGATTGTTCTTATGGATTTACCTTGGCCTACCATAAGTGAACAAATTCAACTCCCCCAACTTCTTTATCCTAGAACTCGGCTGAGGTGACTTTTACATAGAAGATTTTCAAAGAAGCTTTTACCAACCACTCACTAAAGACATAGAAAAAGTCTCATAATGCCTTCTTGAAGAGTCCAATTTTGAGCAATACTGAAGTCAGTGCTATTTCATATTTGTAGCAGGAGGGAATGCATCCAAGCCATCCTATGTTTTCCTCTCATTTCAAAGAGCAATTAAAAAGAGTGTGGAGAAGGAAAGGACCACAGCACCCCTTTAGGCCTGCCATGAGACAGATTTGTCAAGAAAAACTGAAACTAACTCTCGCTGATATGTTAAAATGTATAGCTTTTGTATAAAAACCAGTAACTGGGAGTTTATACTGTGCTTAGGAAGCTTAACCTAGATCCAATTTTGTCCAGGGTTAAAGGCAGAAGAAAGGTAAGTTAAAAACAAACAGCAAAAACCAACCCTATAGTTTAAATTTTTTAAAGTTTTGCTTAGTTGAGGCCAAGAAGAATGTGAGGCAAGTAACAATTATACTGTTCTTGATATTTTTTTCCTTTAGGTAATGGTGGAGTGTTCTAGTTTGCTAGCTGTCAGAATGCAATATACCAGAAATGGAATGGCCTTTAAAAGGGGGAATTTAATGAGTTGCTGGTTTACAGTTCTAAGGCTGAGAAAATGCCCCAATTAAAACAAGTCTATAGAAATGTCCAATCTAAGGCATCTAGGAAAAGATACCTTGGTTCAAGAAGGCCGATGAAGTTCAGGGTTCCTCTCTCAAGTGGAATGGCACATGGCAAGCACAGTCAGGGCTTCTCTCTCATCTGGAAGGGCACATGGCGAACATGACATCATCTGCTAGCTTCTTCTCCTGGCTTCCGGTTTCATTTAGCTCCCTGGGAGGCGTTTTCCTTCTTCATCTCTAAAGGTCGCTGACTGGTGGACTCTCTGCTTCGTAGTGTTGCTCTCTCTGAATTTCTCATTCTCCAAAATATTTCCTCTTTTATAGGACTCCAATAAACCAATCAAGACCCACCTGTCATCCCCTAATCCAGTTTAACAACCTTTCTTGATTGAATCACGTCATCCAGGGAGATGATCTAATTACAGTTTCAAACATACAGTATTGAATAGAGATTATTCTACCTTTACAAAATTATATTTTGATTAAAACATGACTTTTCTTAGGGGGCATACTTCCTTTCAAACCAGCACATGGAGTATCTGTGCCTGAAACTCTATTGATTTTTGTATAAAATATTGACCCAGAAATCCTCAATCTGACATTTTTTTAAATCTATTTTTCTTTCTTTTTAATTAACTTTCTTTATTGTATAGTATAACATATATACAAAGCAAAGAAATAAGAAAGCAATAATTTTCAAAGCTCTCTTCAACAAGTAGTTACAGGACAGATCCCAGAATGTGTCATGGGCTACCATAAGATCTTTTCATATTTTTCCTTCCCGCTGTTCCAGAATATCGGAGGCTAGAGGGCTTAAATATGTTTTTATCATCACAATCGACTTCTTTTCCTTCTTCTTCTTTTTTTGCAAAAAATAATATAATACAAAAAAGCTATAAATTTCAAAGCACAGCACCACAATTAGTTGTAGAACATATTTCAGAATTTGATATGGGTTACAATTTCACAATTTTAGATTTTTACTTCTAGCTGCTCTAAAATACTGGAGACTAAAAGAGATCTCAATTTAATGATTCAGCATTCATAATCATTTGTTAAATCCTATCTTCTCTGTATAATTCTACCATCACCTTTGATCTTTCCACCCCTCTCTTTAGGGATTTGGGCTATGGCAACTTTAAATTCCTCATATTGGAAGGGAATTAATATGGGGTGGTGAGATGGAACTATCTGATGTTCTGGAGAGGCTGGGCTAGGATTCAGGACTTATCTGGAACAGGACCCATCTGGAAGTTGTAGGTTTCTGGAAAGTTACTCTGGTGCATGGAACCGTTGTGGAATCTTATATATTACCCTAGGTGTTCTTTAGGATTGGCTGGAGTGGTCCTGGTTGGGAGTTGGCAGGTTATGATAGGTAGCAAAGTCTAACTGAAGCTTGCATAAGAGTAACTTCCAGAATACCCTCTAGGCTCTATTTGAACTCTCTCTGCCATTGCAACTTTATTAATTGCACTTCTTTTCCCCCTTTTGGTCAGGATGGAATTGTTGATCCCCAATGATTCCATTCTACATATACAAAGAATGCCAGGTCTGGATTCATCCCTGGGAGTCATCTCCCACGTCGCCAGGGAGACTTTCACCCCTGGATGTCATGTCCCACGTAGGGGGGAGGGCAATGATTTCACTTGCAGAGTTGGGCTTAGAGAGACTGAGACCACATCTGAGCAATAAAAAAGGTCCTCCAGAAGTAAGTCTTAGGCATGCCTATAGGTAGTCTAAGCTTCTCTACTACCTAGATAAGCTTCACAAGAATAAGCCTCATGATCGAAGGCATGGACTATTGATTTGGGTGTCCCTAAAGCTTGACACAGTATCAGAGATTCCCTGATGGTAAGATTTAATAGTTCCATATTTTTCTCCCATTCCTCAGGGGACTTTGCCAATACTTTTTGATTATCTACTTAATACACTCTAGGATATATCCAGGCATTACAATAATCTATACATATTAAAGGACCTCTTTCTTATTCTGTGCTCCCTGTGTTTCAATTGTACAATGAGCTATACAGATAGGTTGAATTAGATTGTCACTACAGAAAATTTCAGTTCCAGATCAAATAAATGTTTCTTCCATTGGTCTGAAAGAGTATATGTGGTTCTAAAATATAAACACTGTCTTCCTTATCTCTGTGTCCTTAATTATTGTAACCCCAACCTGTTCGACTTCATTCTTATCTCTAAAAATCAGGTTATATATATAAAACAGCCTCTCAAAATCCAGAAATAATAATCACCATGTGGGCTTAATGTGTCTGCTCAAAAAGCTTACAATCTAGGCCACTGATTTCTTTTTTCTTTTTTTAAATTAAACATAACAACATACAAACACAAACATTCTCATCATATGATCATTCCATTCTACATATATAAACAGTAACACACAATATCACATAGTTGTATATTCATCATCATGATCATTTCGTAGAACATTTGCATCAATTCAGAAAAAGAAATAAAAAGAAAACAGGAAAAAAAATTCATATATACCATACCCCTTAGCCCTCCCTTTCATTGATCACTAGCATTTCAATCTACTAAATTTATTTTAACATTTGTTCCCCCTATTATCTATTTATTTTTAATCCATATGTTTTACTTTTCTGTTGATAAGGTAGATAAAAGGAGCATCAGACACAAGGTTTTCACAATCACACAGTCACATTGCAAAAGCTATATCATTATACAATCATCTTCAAGAAACATGGCTACTGAAACACAGCTCTACATTTTCAAGCAGTTCCCTCCAGCCTCTTTGTTATGCCTTAACTAAAAAGGTGATATCTATTTAATGTGTAAGAATAACCTCCAGGATAACCTCTCAACTCTGTTTGGAATCTCTCAGCCATTGACATTTATTTTGTCTCATTTCACTCTTCCCCCTTTTCATCGAGAAGATTTTCTCAATCCCTTGATGCTGAGTCTCAGCTCATTCTAGGATTTCTGTCCCATGTTGCCAGGAAGGTCCACATCCCTGGGAGTCATGTCCCATGTAGAGAGGGGGAGGGCTGTGAGTTTGCTTGTTATGTTGGCTGAGAGAGAGAGGCCACATCTGAGCAACAAAAGAGGTTCTCTTGGTGGTGACTCAGGCCTAATTTTAAGTAGGCTTGACCTATCCTTTGTGGGGTTAAGTTTCATATGAACAAACCCCAAAACTGGGGGCTCAGCTTATTGATTTGTTTGTCCCCACTGCTTGTGAGACTATCAAGAATACTCCACTTGAGGAAGTTGAATTTTCCCCCTTTCTCACCATTCCCCCAAGGGGACTTTGCAAATACTTCTTTATTCATTGTTCAAATCCCTCTGGGATTTATTGGGTAGGTCCCTGATTTCTTATAAGTATTTTCTAAAGGTGACCATACTATTCTTGCTCTTTTGCTTCTGGCTTATTATGTCTCACCAAATGCCCCACATGTTCATTCATGTCTTTGCATGCCTCCCAACTTTGTTCCTTTTTGTAGCAGCACAACCTATACTTATGAACCTTTGTTCATAAGTATACACCATCGTTCACCAATCTGCTTCTCCACCAGTGCATCCTTCAGCCACCTACATTCATTAGGCATCATGTAGAGGGCCCAAAGTCCACAGTCCATCAACATTCTCAATTTTAAATAATTTCATTGTTCCCAAGAGAAAGAAAACAAATGAACACACCGTTCTAGTTTGCTAGCTGCCAGAATACAACACACCAGAGATGGGTTGGCTTTCAATAAAAGGGGATTTATTTAGTTAACCTATAGTTCTTCAGAGGAGGCAGCTAACTTTCAACTGAGGTTCTTTCTAACGTGGGAAAGCACAGGGTGATCTCTGCTGGCCTTCTCTCCAGGCCTCTGGGTTCCAACAACTTTTGCCAGGGTGATTCCTTTCTGCATCTCCAAAGGCCTGGGCTGAGCTGCGAGTGCTGAGATGAGGTATGCTGAGCTGCTTTGGCTGTGCTACTTTGAGCTCTCTCATTTAAGCGCAGCCAATTAAGTCAAACATCATTCATTGCAGCAGGCATGCCTCCTAGCTGACTGCAGATGTAATCAGCAACAGATGAGATTCACATGCCATTGGCTCATGTCCACAGCAATAGAACTAAGCACCTTCACGTAGCCAAGTTGACACCTGAATCTAACTACCACACACACTCTCAGCCAAATAGGAAATCTAAACCTCCTCTTAACTCTTTTCCCTCCCCCCATTATTTACCTTGGCTGTTGCTGTGATAGTGCTGCTGGTTTTCTTTTGAACATAGCTCACAGCATGCAATAGCAGTTTTCCCCCTGTACCCTGGACTTAAACAAGAATCATATCGTTGAAGTAATTCCTGTGAGAACTCATTCATATTTCTAGTGTGAGTAAGTGGGACATGTAGGTCTATACAACCCCTTTCAATCTTGTTCACCTTCAAAATGGTAATATTACTTACAGACCTACTAGAGAACCACCTTCACTCCTATCTATTCCCTTATATTGGAGTTCAACCTCATTAGCTAACGGTTCACCCATCTCTAGCTTCTGTGTATCTCTAAGTTCCCTATATTCTGTGTTATAAGCCTCTGATTATACCTTTATGCTGGTCATAAAAGTGTAATTATACAGTATCTATCCTTTTTTGTCTTGCTAATTTCACTCAACATTCTGTCCTCAAGGCTCATCCATCTTGTCATGTGGTTCAGGACATCATTTTGTCTTACTGCTGCATAATATTCCATTGTATTTTGTTGATCCACTCGTCTGTTAATGGGCATTTGGTTTGTTTCCATCTTTTGGCAATTGTGAATAATGCTGCTATGAACATCAGTGTGCAAATGTCTGTTTGTGTCATTGCTTTCAGCTCTTCTGGGTATATACCAAGTAGGGCTTTTGCTGGGTCATAGGGCAACATGATATTTAGTTTCCTAAGGAACTGCCAAACAGTCTTCCATGGTGGCTGCAAAATTATACATTCCCATTTGCAGTGCATAAGTGTCCCAGTTTCTCCGCATCCTCTCCAACATTTATAGTTTCCTGTTTGTATAATAGCAGCCATTTTTAGAGGTGTGAGGTGGTATCTCATTGTAGTCTTAATCTGCACTTCCCTTATAGCCAATGAAAATGAGCATCTCTTCATGTGCTTTTGAGCCATCTGTATTTGCTCTTCAGAAAAATGCCTATTCAAATCTTTAGCCCATTTTATAATTGGATTGTTTGTTCTTTTGTTGTTGAATTGTATGATTTCTTTTTATATACAGGAAATCAAACGTTTGTCCAATAGTGATTTCCAAATATTTTCTCCCATTGAGTTGGCTGCCTTTTCACCTTTTTGACAAAGTCTTTTGAAGTGCAGAAGCATCTGATTTTGAGGAGTTCCCATTTATCTATTTTCTTTCTTGTGTTGCTTGTGCTTTGGGTTTAAAGTTTAGGAAGCTACCTCTTATTACTAGGTCTTGAAGAAGTTTCCCTACATTTTATTCTAGAAGCTTTATGGTGCTAGTTCTTATATTTAGGTGTTTGATACATTTTGAGTTAATTTTTGTGTAGGGTGTAAGATAGGGGTCCTCTTTCATTCTTTTGGCTATTGATATCCAGGTCTTTCATGCCCAATTATTGAAAAGACTATTTTGTCCCAGTTCAGAGGATTGGGGGTCTTGTCAAAAATCAGTTGACCATAGATTTGGCGGTCTATTTCTGTACTCTCAATTCAATTCCATTGGTCAATGCTTCTATCTTTGTGCTGGTACCATGCTGTTTTGCACTGTGGCTTTATAATGGCTTTTAAAGTCAAGGAATGTTAATCCTCTCACTTTGTTCTTCTTTTTAAGGATTCTTTTAGCTATCTGGGGTCTCATTCTCCCCAGGTGAATTCAGGAGTTAGCTTTTCCAAATCTTCAAAGTAGGTTGTTGGAATTTTGGTTGGTACTGTGTTGAATCTGTTGATCAATTTGGGGGGAATTGACATCTTAACTATATTTAGCCTTCATATTCTGAGCAGGGAATGTCTTTTCACCTATTTAGACCTCCTTTGATTTCTTTTAGCAATGTTATCTAGTTTTCTGTGTGCAAGTCCTTTACATCCCTAGTTAGGTTCATTCCCAAGTACATGATTCTTTTAGTTGCTATTTTGAATTGAATTTTTTCCTTAGCTGACCCCACAGCGAACTCATTGCTTGTGTACAGAAACATTACTGATTTTTGCACATTAATTTTATATCCCGCCACCTTGCTGAATTTATTTATTAAGTAACTTTGCTGTAGATTTCTCAGGATCTTCCAATTATAATATCATGCCATCTGCCAATAATGAGAGTTTTACTTCTTCCTTTCCAATTTGGATGTCTTTATTTCTTTGTCCTGCCTGGTTGCTCTAGCTAGAAATTCTAGCATAATGTTGAATAATAGTGCTGACAGTCTTGTCTTGTACCTGATCTTAGAGGGAAAGTTTTCAGTTTTTCTCCATTGAGTATGATGGTGGCTATCAGTTTTTCATATATTTCCTTTATCATATTGAGGTAGTTACCATTGATTGCTATCTTTTGGAGCGTTTTTCATCAGAAAAGGATGCTGAATTTTGTTGAGTATTTTTTCAGCATCAATCGAGATGATCATGTGATTTTTCCCTTTCAATTTGTTAATGTGCTGTATTACATTAATTGATTTTCTTGTGTTGAACCATCCTTGCATTCCTGTTATAAACTCCACTTGGTCATGCTGTATAATACTTTTAATGTTTTGTTGTTGAATTCGATTTGCTTTTTCTTTTTTTTTTTTGCATGGGCAGGCACCAGGCATCAAACCCAGGTCTCCAGCATGCCAGGCAAGAACTCTGCCTACTGAGGCACCATGGCCTGCCCTTGACTTGCTAATATTTTATTGAGAATTTTTGCATCTATGTTCATTAGGGAATTGGCCTGTAGTTTTCCTTTCTTATAACATCTTTACCCAGTTATGGTATTAAAATGATATTAGCTTCATAAAATGAGTTAGGTAGAGTTCCTTTTTCCTCAATTTTTTGGAAAAGTTTGAGCAGGATTGGTGTTGATTCTTTATGGAATGTTTGATAAAATTCCCCTGTGAACCCATCTGACTCTGGGCTTTTCTTTGTAGGAAGATTTTTGATGACTGATTGAATGTCTTTACTTGTGATTGGTTTGTTGAGATCTTCTATTTCTTCCTGAGTCAGTGTAGCTTGTTTGTGTTTCTCCAGGAATTTGTCCATTTCATCTGAGTTGTCTAGTTTGTTGGCATATCGTTGTTTATAGTATCCTCTTATGATTTCTTTTATTTCTTCAGGGTCAGTGGTAACACACCCTTCTCACTTCTGATTTTATTTATTTTCATCCTCTCTCTTTTTTTAATTTGTCAGTCTTGCTATTGGTCCATCAATTTTGTTGGTTTTCTCCAAGAACAAACTTTTGGCTTTGTTGATTCTTTTTATTGTTCTTTTTTCTCCCATTCATTTATCTCTGCTTTAATCTTTGTTTTTTCTCTCTTCCTATTTGCTTTGTGGTTAGTTTGCTGTACTTTCTCAAGTTCCTCCAGATTTGCTGCTAAGTCCTCAATTTTTGCTCTTTCTTGTTTTTTAATATATATATTTAGGGCAATAAATTTCCCTCTTAGCACAGCCTTTGCTGCATCCCATAAATTCTGATAAGTTGTACTCTCATTTTCATTCATCTCCAGACAACTACTGATTTCTCTAGCAATTTCTTCTTTGACCCACTGGTTGTTTAAGAGTATGTTATTTAATCTCCATGTATTTGCAAATGTTCTAATTCTTTGGTGGTTATTGAGACCCAGCTTCATCCCATTGTGATCAGAGAAAGTGCTTTCAATAATTTCAATGTTTTTAAAGTATTTACTGATTTATCTTGCAATTTCTTCCTTAACCCATTGGTTGTTTATGAGTGTGTTGTTTAGCCTCCATTTATTTGTGAATTTTCCAGCCTTGCATCTGTTATTGATTTACACCTTCATTCCATTATGACCAAAGAAAGTGTTTTGTATAATTTCAATCTTTCAAAATTTATTGAGACTTGCTTTGTGGCCCAACGTGTGGTCTATCCTTGAGAATGTTCCATGAGCACTTGAGAAAAATGTGTAGCCTGCTGTTATGTGGTGTAATTTTCTGTAAATGTCCGTTAAGTCTAGTTCATTTATTGTATCATTCAGCATCTCTATCTCTTTATTGTTCCTCTGTCTAGATGTTCTGTCCATTGATGAGAGCAGTGTACTGAAGTCTCCAACTATTATTGTAGAGGTGTCTACTTTTCTCTTCAGTGTTGTCAGTATATGCCTCATGCATTTTGGGGGCACTCTGGCTTGATTCATAAAGATTTATGATTGTTATGTCTTCTTGATGAATTGCTCCTTTTTAAAATTATTTTTTTATTAATACATGGTGTCTTTCTTTGTCTCTTTTAATTGTTTTACATTTAAAGTGTAATTTATCAGGTATTAGTATAGCTACCCCCATTCTTTTCTAGTTGCTGTTTGCATGAAATATCTTCTTCCAACCTTTCATGTTCAAGTCATTTTTGTCCTTGGTTCTAAAATTAGTCTCTTGTAGTATATAGATGGTTCCTGTTTTTGAATCCATCCTGCCAGTCTATGTCCTTTTTTTTTTCTTGAAAAAACTTGGGGTTTATTGATTTTTAAACTGCAAATAGTCGTTACAAAAAGTTTTTTTTTCTTTTAAATAAATTCACACAAAGAAAAAAAAGAAATAGAAAGCGACAGTGAACAGCAAGAGGAAAAATAATTACATTCGTCTTCAGGTTGTGTGTGTGCCAGTTTTGTTTACTTTAACGTTGGAAAACTCCAAACCTGGAATCCAGAACCTCAAATCTGCAATCGGAATGTCTTGAGATGGGTAGGGCACATGGAAGTCAAAAGGTTTTTTCTCTCTCTCTTTTTTTTTTCCCTTTTAGAAACTATACACATAAAAAGAAGTTGTTCTCCTTCTGTACTGTCACAGAACTTTTAGATACATTCTCAGTCCTAGCTGTGAGAGGCCTAAAGAGAAAGAAACTCAATTTGCAGTCCAACACAAAGGGGGGAATTTCTAAAATAAATAATCCAACAGTTTTTTGCATTTTTTTAAATTAATTTTTCATTTTTTTAAAATAAAATAACCAAAAAAAAGTGTAGTTACAAAAAAATGTCATTGAAGAATAATATATTAAAACTGTGGAAAAAAAGGAAAAAAGACACATCACAAAATTTTAAGATTAATATGAAGATCATAATTTAACATAAAAGAATATATTCTATGGATTTGTCATCCTGATAAATATGAGCAAAATTAACAAAAAAAAGCATAGTTTGGCAATAAATACGTTTTGATAAGTTAAATAAGCTTTTTTATATTGATGTGCAGTGACAAGCAAAATTTTTGCTCTCCAATTTCTGAAAGTTATATGAAGTTTAAAACCCAGGGAAAAAAGCATGGCGTGAGTCCTCCAAGGATAGACCTACGGTATTCTAGAGCAAAAACCATTAAAGCTACGTCTACGGGGAAATCGTTTTACACAGATATTGTATGTGGAATGAATTACCATTAACTGCTCACCCCTTACATGTTTTTTTTTGTTTTTTTTTTTGTTTTTTTAGCTTTTCTCTCATTTTTTTTGCTGTTGTTATTTTTCTTTAAAGATGTCACATATTAACTGGGGAACTTTAGCACCAAAATCAAAAGTCTTTCATAGTCCATCTAGCTCCCCTTCCTCCCCATTTGTAAAAGAACAACATTAAATCACAAAGTCCCACTTTTATCACAATCTTCGTCCGCTTTTTCAGCTTTCCTTCTTGCAGACCTACACAAACCCAGGCAAGATTAGTCAACAGGGGGGTTTCAGGCCAGGAAGGAAAAGGTTATTGAATGTCAAGACAGGTTTTCCCAAAAACCCAAGTCTGGCAACAAACTCTCCCAGGGGTGGGGGGGTGCACACTGGGAAGAGAGGGGAGAAGTGTGCAGGAGGCTGAGGGAAGGGAAGGTGCAGTTGTGTGGCCAGTGGAGGGAGCTGCTGGTTCTGGGTCCCCTCCCCTCCCCCTCCCCCTGGGCAGAAGCTCCGGGAGGCCCACGGGTGCCCTCTGGCGCTGAAGAGGTAATGTAGTCACAGTGACAAAGTTAGATTACAAGGCACTAAAGTTGCTTTTGTAAACTGTTACTGCTTTTTCTTTTGGGAATTGGCACTTACCGCTTAAGCCAGAAAAAGGCATCTACTGATAGAATGTGGGACTTGTCTGTTAGGCAGGGCGAGTGGGCTAGAAAATTGAGAGAAGGGGTTTTCAAGCCAGAGGAAGCTACTGACAAATTGACTTGTCCTTATGTTAGGTGGGTAAATAATAAGGGGCGGGGTGGGTAGGAGAAAAAGGGGGCAATTCCAAGGCTCTGGGGAAAAGGGGTTGAGCTTAACCTTGTTATGGAGGGGTTGTGGGATGTGGGTGGGTGGGAGGTTGAGGGTGAGGGGATGTGGGCGTGGGGTGGGGATAGGGGGTGGAGTAGGCAGGGAGGCCCTCTCTAGCCTGGTTTAGTCATCTGAGATAGAAAGTCTGCTGAAAATGGGAAGGCGTCTTGAGTTGTCCAAGGTAGGGGAGTCTGAGCCACTGTGGCTGCTGCTGGAGCTGCTCAGGTAGCCCTCCTGGTCGGAGAGAGAATCCTGAGGGCTGGGGGGAGAGTCAAACATGGGAGGGGACTCGGACATGGGCCGGAAGAGGAAGGTGGTGGGGGAGCCACCCCCAGGCAGCCCCATACTAGGGGCAAAGAGGCTCGCCAGCTCCTGGCTGGAGAAGGCAAAGGGATTATTGGTGCCATCGGGCAAGGTGGGTGAGCCCAAGAGGTCATCGGCACTCAGGATGGGGGGTGGGGTGATGGACGTGGGGCTGTCCAGCAGCCCTGTGGCAGCGGCGGTGGCAGCGGCACTGGGAAACCCAGCAAAGCTAAAGCTATGCTGGAGGCGGGGCCGGTCAGCAGAGAGGTCCCGGGCCCCAGCCAGGGCGCGGCGCTCCTTCGCGTTGTGGATGAAATGGCAGCGGGGCCCATAGGGGCAAAAGCCGATGGTGTGGAAGGTGCGGCACAGCTCCGTCTTGTACTTGGGGTGGTGAGTCAGGCTGCGGAGCTCGTGGATGCCGTGGGCGAACTGGCACTTGTCCCCGTACTTACAGGCGCCGTTCTCCTCGAAGGGGCGGCACAGCTCTGTCTTGTAGCGGCTGGAGTTGACCTGGCCGTTCCCTGGCTGCTTCTGGGTGGGCAGCAGCCGCTCGCCCCCCTCCGAGAAAGAGCGGTCTCGGAAGCGGCTGTCCCGAGAGCTCAGGGCTGGGGCCGGCTCACTCTTGAGACTGCTAAGGAGCTGGTTCTGGTGGAACTTGGAGCTGGGCAGGGTGACCGAGTGCCTCCGGGGGAAGCCCCCGCCAGCCGGGGTGCCCACCGCCTTCCTGTCCAGTAGGCAGGCCCCTGTGCTGGGAGTACTGTAGTTGAGCATCTTGTTACCCTTGCATAAAACTTCGCTCAAGTCGAAGATGGTGGCAGATACGAGGGTGGTGGTCATCCTGGGCGCTCGGACGGGACAGGGACCAGGGTCTGTTGTGTCGCGAAAGTCCCGGTGCGGGGAAGGCGCAGCCTCGGGTTCTCCCGTCTGGAGTCCCAAACGCGTACTCCCAGCGCCCCTCTCCTTTCTCTGACTCTCCCCCCAGTCTATGTCTTTTGATTGGGAGTTTAATTAATTAATTAACATTTAATGTTATTACTTAAAGTTAATAGTTCTGCCATTTTGTCTTTTGGATTAAAAGACATATCTCTTTTTTTCTCTTTTAATCCCTACTGATAGTCTTTATTTCTACCCTCTTCTCCAGACCTCTCTCTCCTGTCTTTTCTTATTTGCCTTTAGTGCTCCCTTTAGTCTTTCTTGCACAGCCAGTTTCTTATTTACAAACTCTCTCAGTGGCTTGTTTGCCTGAAAATATTTTAAACTCTTCCTCATTTTTGAAGGACAGTTTTGCCAGTTACAGAATTCTTGGCTGGCAATTTTTCTCTTTCAGTATCTTAAATATATTATAACACTGCCTTCTCACTTCCATAGTTTCTGCTGAAAAATCTGCACATAGTCATATTGGGCTTCCCTTGTATACGATGGATCACTTTTCTCTTGACTCTTTCTGAATTTTCTCTTTTTCTTTGACATGTGACAATATGATTGTTAAATGTCTTGGAGTCAGTCATGTGGATTTATTTTGTTTGTAGTATGCTGCAGTTCCTAGATCTGTAATTTCATGTCTTTCATAAGAGATGGGAAATTTTCAGTGATTTTTTTTCCTCCATTATTCTTTCTGCCCCATTTCCATTCTTTTCTCATCTGGGACACCCATAACACGTGTATTCATACACTTCATATTGTTATTTAATTCCCTGAGATTCTGCTCATATTTTTCCATTCTTTTCCTTAACTGGTCTTTTGTGTGTAGGGTTTCAGATGTTCTGCCTTCTAGTTCCTTAATCCTTTCTTTTGCCTCTTCAAATCTGTAGTTGTAGGTCTTCATTTTTTTTTCCATCTCTTCTATTGTGCCTTTCATTTCTATAATTTCTGCCATTTATTTTTTCAAGCTTTTGAGTTCTTCCTTATGGTCGCCCAATGTCTTCTTTATATCCTTCATCTCTTTTGCCATATCTTCCTTCAACTTGTTGATTTGATCTTTGACTTGATTTAGCATGCTTAATTGAACATTTCTTAGTGTTTCAACTCCTTTATCTCATTTGAAGTGTTAGTTTGTTCCTCTGACTGGGCCATTTCTTCATTTTTTTCTCATAATTTTTTGTTGGTGTCTCAACATCTGATTTCCTTGACTAGTTCATTCTAGAGGTCTTTTTCACTGTTATACCTAGGGTTTTCTTGTTGGTTGGCTTTGTTCTCTGTTTTTTTTTTTGCATTCAGCTCAACTTATTCTAGACCTCTAGCATAGCTTCTACTTAACTGTTCAAAAAAATTTCAGCTCTTTTTTTTTCTGGTTCTTACCTTGCCAATATGGAACATTTTTTTGAGGAGAGTCTCCCCATATATGATTGACCCCATTCCGATTTTCCCATGCTAGGTAGACCCAGGTCTCAGGAGGAGGGTGTAATAAATATCAAGTTTCCCTGAGGTTGAGGCCCAGCAGGTACTCTCACTTTCCTGTATAGCCTCTCGATTCCATGCTTTTTCTATCCTGCCCAGCAGGTGTTGTTGGTCAGCCCACAGCTCCCCGCCAACATAAAGGTGAGTGGGGCTTTTAATTCTCAGCCTTCCAGGGGGTGGTTAAGGCAGATACTGAGTGAAAGGCAAGCTTAAGCTGTTTCTGAAGGAGGGCCTAACGCTTGAGCTGGGCCTCACTCCCCTTTTCTTGAGAAAGATATGTCCTTTAGGGAATTATCTTTTTTACTTGTTACTTTGTCTTTCAGACCTATCTTAACGCACTCTTACCTAGGTTGGTGCTGACAATTGAAAATACCTGAGGCTTTCTCTAATGAGCTATTTAAAATACTTTTTTGAAACGGAAAAAAAAATCCTTTTTCAGAGTCAGTTCCCAGCCCCCAGGTTTTGCCATCCTAGAGCCAGAGTTGGTATCTGGCTCTACAAAGGAGTACAGCTCTTTTCTAGGATTCTGAGCTCAGCCAACTTCAAAAGTCTCCACTTTTGTTTTTTTCAGCCCCTTCTCCTCTCTACTGGGAGAGACCTCAGGCTGAGAGGTCTTTTCTTCTTTCTCTGGATCTATCTGTGCTTGGAGCTTGTATTCAGCAGTCCAAATTTGTTCGTTAAAACTGTAATTCAAGCTTGGAACAAGCTATCGTCCCTTGTTCCTAGTAGAGTTTGCTGCTTTTTCTCACTGGGAAGTGTCTCTAGCAGCCAGCCTGTCATGCAAGTGGGGGAGGGAAGCCAGCTTCTGAAGTTCAGGTTTTCACTTACAGTTCTGTGCTCTGATCTCAGCCCTTCGATTGATTTCAGACTGGTGTATGAAGTGTGTCTGGTTGTGGATGTCCCCTAAACAGTTGTTTCAGACAGTTCCTGGCTATTTACTAGCTGCTCTGGAGAACTAATTAAATTCCACACCTTCCTATAACTCAATCCCCTATGGGCTTCCAAGAAAGTTTTCTTCTTGATAAAATGGAGTCTTTCCAAGAAGTCTCCCTGCCTTGCACATGGGAGCACATGATGTGTGGTGCTTCATTGGAGTAACTGCCTGAGAATGACAAAGAAATCTACCTAGAACCCTGACATCTTTGGGCTCTTTTATAAACCAATTTTGGAACTGCCTATCTCCAGGTTTCCTATCTGACATAATTAAAAATTACTGTTTCAGCCACATTTATGCATTATAAGTAGCCCAAAGCATCATAATGAATACATAGAGTTCTTCACGTGTTACCACTGCTTTCTAACACGTGCCATAATTTCACCTCAGTTCCTTTTATCATCTAGCTCCTGCCCTAATTCTGCTCCCATTTTAACTTGCTTTGGATGGTAATGAACAGGGAAGGACTATAATTGATCCTTCTGCTGAAGTTGCTATGCCCAGTTTCCACCTCAAAAATATATCCATCTCAATTTTCCTGCCACATCCATCTTCTCTTTCTAGTTTGACTTCTGTCTTGCCAGTCCCTTTACATACCAAGCCCTAGTTGAGGAGGTAGAAACTAGATTATGGTCATGTAGCATTTGAGCCAGATCTGGTGCATTTTTGTTGCAAAGCCACATGAAATTTGATGCTACAGGGGAGCAGAAACTATGAGCCTTCCCCAAAAGCTTGTCTGTAGAGACTGAAATGGATATATGGCAGAGTTGAGAGAATACTTTGTCCTAAAGACAGATAAAGACAGAGCATAGCTGTCTGTTGATTTCCAGTTACCACATGGGCTGACTATATTTCCTGCAATTGAGTTCCTTGAAAGTTTCCTGTCTTCCCGTAATGAACCTCTTTTCATAAGCCAGCTTGAAAGGGCTTCTGTTTCTTGCATCCAAATCACCTAGACTTTGGCTTTTTCAGTCCCCAAAGGCATCTTATTCTTTCAAGCATATGATTCCTCCTGTTAAAGAATGTTACCAAGTGCCCGGGAATTAAGCCAGGTACATTTTTGAGTTGCACCAGCAGTATCTTCTACAGATTATGGTCTTGAATTCTGAGATAAGGAAAAAAAACACGTTCCTGAGAAGGTGGAGAAATTTGGGTCACCTCTTTCTCTCAAAGCAGAGCCTGGAGAATTTGCATAGGTAGTATATTTGGGAGATGACCCAAAGCAGCAGAGAAACTGAAACAGGGAAGGAGAAAGAGTCCATGAATAGTGCATTATTGAGCTGGTTACCACAGTGAACAACGGGTTCAATCCCATCTGAAACTTTCTGAAAAACCATGGAGTATATGCCTCAATGTCATCCCTTCAAAGGGCAAGAGGCTGGGTGCATTTCCTACCTGCTTCTGTACATCATCGATTGAGGGCTGCCTCCAATACTTTCGGACTCTACTGCACATGGGATGAGGGAATTCCTGTTGCTTCAGTAAAAGCCCAGAGGTAGGAAATCCCAGAGACACAGGGGGCACTAGATGGGACACTGGAAGTGAGCATGGTTACTGTTCTGTTTCAGCTGAAATGAGAGGTGGGCTGAGGGGATGTGCCAAAAAACATCTCCTCGTATCCTCTCTTAGGTGTGTAAGTGTTTTGTCTTAGTATCATCAGACATGATTGTGGATCCCCAAAGGCAAGGACCCTTGAGGGATCCATGGTGAGCCTCTGTGTCAAACCTAGCTACTAACCGAAAAAAAAATGTGTTTTTCCTGTTTTCTGAATACTTAGCTGGCCCAGCCTCCCTTGTAGTTAGTGTGACTGAATTTCAAACAATGGGATGTGATGAGTAGTAATATGCAATACTACCGGGGCTGCTCCATAAAAATTCTCTCACGCATGCTTCCTCATGCTCTTTCCCCTCTGCTGGCTGGATGTTGATTGAAAACTGCATGCTAAAGAGAGCAGAGCCTCTGCTAGTCTGGGTCTTTGAATGACTGTGTGGAACAGGGCATCCTTTCCTGCCTCCTCCTCCCACTGCTCTAGCCTACTTTACTAATCTGGACTGCCTAGCACTGAGAGTGAACAATAAACTCCTATGTTGTTTGGGCCATTATACATTTTAGGATTAATTTGTTACAGCAGCTAGCTGACCCTAATGCCTTACCATTCCCCAGGTACAGAAATTAGACCTCAAGTGTCTCAGAGCTACACTATTTATAATAGACTTGAAAGCTGAAAAATAAAATAAAATTAATACATATACATGTAAAAAATAAATCAAACAATTAGGAGAGTCTAAAATAAAAGCAAAAAATTCCTTCTTCCTTACCCCAGCTCATTTCCAGCCTCATTAGCACTAGGTAACTACTTTGAACTATTTCTGTCTTTATTTTCCTCATTTTCACCTCTGTATAATCTCTATTGCAGTTTTATCAATTTTAAACACTACTTAGTGACATCATCCCACTATGAAAGATGAATAGTTACTAAATATTTTTTCTAAGGTAGAAAATCAAGAAGTATTTAGATGGAATAAATAATAAGGATTTCAGACTTGCTTTAATTTTATGAAACAGAAGCCGTGTGGTGATGGGGGACAAACATAAAATTTAGAATTAAATTTGTTTGTAGTTTAGCTTCTGATACTTATTTTCAAGGTGAGGAGATTGTTGGGAGATTAAATAATGCATCTGCAAATGTTTTGCTTATGGGTTCATCCCTAGAAATATTTGTGGTGGTAAGGGAGAATGAGGGAGGGTAGAGGGGAAGACTGACATTTATTAAGCATCTTCTCTTTTCTTAAACCATGTCAGGTGCTTTACAAACACTATTTCATCCTTTCTACAATGACCCAGGTAAGTTGAGAGTTAGGAAAATTTTGCAACCTGCCAAGATCATGCAGTAATAGAATGTCGGTCTGAAAAGGTGATAGTCTTCACAAACCACCACTCTGTGCAGTAGATACCGATTAATCTTATTTCTTAAAAAGTGGGGATTAAATTTCTGAGATACTCAAGGTCAAAACTATTCTGGAACAGTAACTGGTATGGAGCGAAGTGCCTTGCACAACTATTACTAGAAAAAAATTTTGATTACTGAAGAAACAATTCTGCCTGAGCCAGTATCTCTTGCTCCAGCCAATAGAGGGCAGTAAGAGACACAGAGTATATTTGCTTTGAGAGAAAGGGAAGTCTGGCCTGGAAACCATGCCAAAATCGAATTTGAGTTGTTGTTAGCCTATCAAAATGTTGGCCGAAAGCCCAGAAGTGCACGAAATGTCCCTGAGTTCTCAAATGATAGATCAATCAAAATTGACTTGGAAAAAAACACACACCAGATTCCTTGAAATGTCATAAAATAATAAAAGTTTCATATTAATTTAGAAATACTCTTTCAGACACTTGCTCAATCACCAGGTATCAGCCATGAGAAGACTGTTCCTCTTGGCACAGTGTTCCTATATGGGGAAAAGAACTCATTTTCTTATTCTCTGTACTATGTTCAAACTCATTCTTGTGTTGACTCATGTTATTAAACATATGATGTCATCTAAAATATACCACGGAGTGTTTTTTATGTGAAACTCTTTTCCTTCAGTCTGATTAAATGTTCCACTATGGAATTTTTTAGATTGAAAAAAGAGAAAGAAACTCCTAGCTGATTACTCAGTAACAGCAATTCCCATGAATCTTTAAATTGCATGAATAAATCATAGAGGGAGTCTGCCTTCCACCAGATGTGCTACCCCAGATCACAAGATAGGTGTCATGTTTTCAGAGTCAGAAAGATCACTTTTTCTGCTGCTACTCAATTTTAGAACTTTGATAAATTTTGATCATTTCCAAGTTTAGGAGGGAGGGTAAGGTGTACAGTGAGTGTGAGGGAAGAGGAAGGAATCTCATTTTAAATAGGCATTCATTGCCAGAACAATAAAATATCCAATTTGCAAATGAACTTTAATATTTAAAGTAAATAATGAACAGTTATTTTAAACTTCTCTATATTATGATAAAAGAAAGTGTTGTGTCAGAAATATTCTTACTTGACCGATGATTCCTTCACACGTTTTCTGCATATATTGCTAGACTTAATGACTGAGAACCTTTCGTGACACTAGGGGTTTGTATATTCAGTAGCAAGGGATAACACTATGCTTTAAATATTCAGGATTTATTTAGTATAAGTATGAGGAAAAAAAGTTGCCTTTTAAAGGGAAAACTCATCAGGAGGAAGTATTGTGTGGTAGTTAGCAGACAGGGCTCATTGTCAGACATACCTGGTCTCCTACTCTGCTACTTACAGGCTGGGTGATCTAGAGCCAGTTACTTTACCTCTCTGTGGTTTGTCTCCTCACCTGAAAAATTGAGGATAATGATAAGAATGCCCAACTCAGGATTACGCTTGGAATATGATAAGCAATCAATAAATACCAGTTTTTTTCATTGTGTCAGAAATTATTTTTGAGCAAATACTTAATAAATATTAACTGCCATCATCATCTTAGCCCATAAATTCAACAGATATCAGTTATTTCACTTCATAACCAGCTATAGTCCTTTACTGTCACATCTGTAAGCCTAGGGCTGGCCACATTCTAAATTTTTTTCCTATTCTAGCAAGAATTATACGACACTTACAATAACTAGGAGGCTTCAGTGAGATCAATTACTGCAAACTGGAGGACAAGACCAGAATGTAAGCAGATCCATAGTTAAGCCTGCAATTTTGAACATGGGAACAAGGTTGGGGATATAAACTTAAGACTGAATTTGGTCATTAAACTTTTTGGGAGAAAGAAGTTGAAGGAGTGGGAGGGGAGAAACAAGAAGTACATAAGTACCATTAGCCAAATGTTTATACCGAATCTAGAATACTGGGTATCTAAGACTTACGACAGGTAATTAATGGGACTTTAACATCACTAGGTATCTGGAAGGGTATTTGTGTGCAACTGGTATTCAAGATAGTCATCAATTGATATTAGGTCCTCTGGGGTGAGGATATTGGGATATAGGGGCAAGAAATCCAGGCTGTTCAGGGTGTGATGTGCCAGAATAAATTTGGTTTGGGGAAAGAAGAAATTATAGGAGATCTTGGGCAGATACAAGAGAAAACCCTGCATACTGCATGCCTTGGGCAGACCTTACTGGTAGGAGGACTGACACTCAAAAAAACCTTTGTCCTATCACCAGCTGGTTACAAAATCAAGAAACAGACATCTCAGGGAATAAAACTCAGACCTAAAATATTAAAGTGTACAATGTGCAACAAAAGGATATGAGACAAATAAGGAAACATCAAATGATGGCCCATCCAAAGAAAGAGGATAAAGAATATTTCAATGAAAAAGCAAGCATGTGGACATACCAAACAGAACTTTTTAAAAAAAATGCTGAAGCAGTTGGAGGAAAATACAGAGAAAGAGCTAAAGGATATCAGGAAAATAATGAAGGAATAATATGGAGTCTAAGAAAAGAGAGAGAGATGTTTAAAAGGAACCAAACAAAACTACTGGAGTTGAAAACCACAAGCACGGAAATGAAAAATGCCCAGGAGGTTTGAAGAGCAGATTGGAGTTGGCAAAAAAAAAAGAATCAGTGAACTTGAAGACTAGACACTTGAAATGAGTCAGGCTGAGGTGCAAGAAAAAAAAAAGAAATATTAAAAATAAAAAGAGCCTGGGACACCATCAAGGCACACCAATATGCTTGTTATGGAGTTCCAGAAGAAGAGAGAAAGGGGCAGAAGGAAGAGTTAAAGAAATAATGATGGAGAACTTCCCAAATTTAGCAAAAGATGTGAATATGCACATTCAAGAAGCCCAGAACACCAGACAGAATAAACATGGAGAAAAATATACTCCATCATACATTGATCACACCTTCGAATGCAAAGGACAAGGAAGAGGTTCTGAAAGCTGCAAAAGAAAAGCAACATGTTATGTACAAGGGAATCCCAAATAGATTGAATACTGATTTCTCAACAGAAACCATGGAAGCAAGAAGACAATAGCTTGGAATACTTAAAGTATGGGAGGAATAACTGCCAGCCAAGAATGTTATATCCAGTGAGACTTTCTTTCAAAAATGAGAATGAGATTAAGACATTCTCAGATAAACAAAATCTGAGGGAACTAATCACCTCTAGACATGCCCTAAAAGCAATGCTAAATGGAGTTAGTTCATCAGGATGAAATGAAAGGACACTAGACAGCAGTTCAAAGCAGCATAAAGAAATAAAGACCTGTGGTAAAGGTAACCATTTGGGTAATTACAAATGCCAGTATTATTGTAGTGTGTTGTTTGGTATGTAACTTCACTTCTTATTTCCTACAGGTGCTAAAATGCAAATGCATAAAAAGTAATGATAAATCTAGGTTTTTGGACATGAAATGTACAAAGATATAAGTGGTAACAAGGACAGGAAAAGAGTTGAGGTGACAGACAAGTGCAGGAAAAGTATATGTGCATGCTAAGGAAGTTCACTTGGTCTCAAAAATAAGATTGTTATATATTTAGGATGTTAAATTTTAATCCATTCTTCCCACAAGTAGTATAGATAAAAAATATATCCAGATAGAAATGAAAAGGCACTCATTATGGTACAATAACAAAAAAATCAAGTAAATATAAAATTGGGCATTAATGGAAGTAAGGGTCAAAAAAGGCATAAAACATACAAAGGTTAAATTGCAAAATGGCAGAAGAAAGCCCTTTATTATCAGTAGTGACTTCAAATGTAAATGGATTAACTCTGCAGTCAAAAAGCAGAGATTGGCAGAATGGATAAAAAAACATGGCCCAACTATATGCTGTCTGCAAGAGATTCCTTAAATACAAAGATACAAATAGGTTGAAAGTGAGAGGCTGGAAAAAAAATATGCAAATAAGAACCAATAGAGAGCTGGATTGATCATATGTTAGATTACAAAACAAGTCTCAATAAAATAAAAAATATTGAAATCATATAATATATATTCTCCAGTTCCAACCGAATGAGATTAGAAACCAAGAACTGAGGGAGAAATGGAAAATTCACAAATATGTGGAAATTAAACAAATCATATTCTGTGTTCATGGACTGGAAGACTAAATATCATTCAGATGTCAGTCTTAACAAAAGCAACTTATAGATTCAATTTAATTCCAATAAATTATTATTCTTTGCAGAAATGGAAAAGCCAATCATCAAATGTGTATGGAAGCATAAGGGGTCTGAATAGCTAAAGCCATCTTGAAAAAGAAGAATGAAATTAGGGGACTCAAACTTTCTGATTTAAAACTTATTACAAAGCCATAGTAATCAAAACACCATGGCACAAGGACATTCATATAGACTAATGGAACCACATAGAGAGCTGAGAGATCAACCCTCACTTTTCTTTTCAATTTTTTTTTCTCCTTTTTTTTTTTTTTTGCATGTACAGGCACCAAGAATTGAGCCTAGGTCTCTGGTGTGGCAGATGAGAGCTCTACCATGGAGCCACCATCCCATCACCCTCAACACTCACTTTTATAGCTGTTTGTTTTTGTTTTTGTTTTTTGTATGCTGTATGGTGGGGTCACATTTCATTATTTTTCCATGTGAGTATCCTGTTATTCCAGTACCATTTGTTGAATTTTTGGATATTTGATTTTTGTTTGCTTGTTTGCTTGTTTGTTTTTTGGGGGAAGTGCATGGACTGGAAATTGAACCCAGGTCTCCTGCATGGTAGGTGAGAATTCTATCACTGAAGTACCTCCTAGCTAACTGATTTTTGACAAGAGGGCAAAGACCACTCTACTGGGAAAGAATAGTCTCTTCAACAAATGGTGCTTGGGAAACTGGATCTCCATTTGCAAAAAAAAAGAAGGAGGACCCCTACCTCACACCATATACATAAAAGTAAAAACAACTCAAAATTGATCAAAGTCCCAAATATAAGAGCTAGAACTATTAACTCCTGGAAGAAAACATAGGGAAACATCTTGAGAACCTTGGGTTTGGTCATGGATTTTTAGACTTTACACCCAAAACACAAGCAACAACAACAAAAAATAGATAAATGGGACTTCATCAAAATTAAAAAACACTTATGCATCAAAGGACTTTAACACGAAAGGAAGAGAACAACCTACAGAATGGGAGAAAAATATTTGGAAACCACATATCTGATAAAAGTTTGATATCCAGAATATATAAATAAATCCTTCAATTTAACAACAAAAAGGCAAACAACCCGATTAAAAAATGGGCAAAAGACTCAAATAGACATCTTTCCAAAAAAAGGTATACTGATGGCCAGAAAACACATGAAAAGATGCTCAACATCATTAGCCATCAGAAAAATGCAAATAAAAGCAGAATGAGACCCCATTTTCATACTCATTAGAATGGTTATTAAATGGCTATTTAAAATGGTTATTAAATGGCTATTAAAGATGGAAAACAACAAGTTGGAAAGGATGTGGAGAAACAGGAACACTCATTCCTTGCTGGTGGCAATGTAAAATGGTGCAGTTGCTGTGTAAGACAATTTGGCAGTTCCTCAGAAAACTAAATATATAAGTACCATATGTGGTAATTTGAAGTTTATGTAGCCTAGAAAAGGACATGCTCTTTTAATCCATTCCTGTGGGTATAGACCTACTGTGGGTGGGATTTATTTTTAATTAAAGAAATTAAAAATAATTTTTTATTGTTAAATATAACATATATACAAAGAAAAGAAAGAAGAAAGCAATGATTTTCAAAATACACTTCAACAGTAGTTACAGAACAGATTTCAGAGTTTGTTATGGGTTACCATTCCACTATTTCAGAGTTTTCCTTCTAGCTGCTCCAAAACACTGGAGGTGAGAAGAAATATGTATTTTTCTTTTTTATGAAAAATAACACATATACAAAAAAGCAATACATTTCAAAGCACATCACAGTTGTCGTAGGACAGATTTCAGAGTCTGTTGTGGATTACAACTCCACAATTTTAGGTTTTTACTTCTAGCTGCTCTCAGATAATGGAGACTAAAAGAAGTATCAATATAATGATTCAGCAATCATACTTGTTTGTTAAACCCTACCTTCTCTGCTTAATTCCACCATCACTTTTGATCTTTCTATCCCACTCTTTCGGGGAATTTGGGCTATGCCTACCCTAACTTCTTTATGTTGAAAGGTGCTGTTGATAATATGGGATGGGGGATGGAACTAGTTGATATTCTGGTGAGGTTGGCCTGCTGTATTTCAGGACTTATCTGGACCAGGGACCTATCTAGAGGTTGTACATTTCTGGAAAGTTACTCTAGTGCATGGAACCTTTGTAGAATCTTTTATAATGCCATAGGTGTTCTTTAGGATTTGTTGGTTTGGCAGGTTATGGTAGGTAGCAATATCTGACTGAAGCTTGCATAAGAGTGACCTTCAGAGTAACCTCTCAACTCTATTTGAGATTTCTTAGCCACTGTTATGTGGGTGGGATCTTTTAATTAAGTTATTTCAGTTGAGATTTGACCCACCTCATTCAAGGTGGGTCTTAATCTTCTTACTGGAGTGCTTTTGTCAGAGGATGAAACACATACAGAAGCTAAGGGATGAAATTAAGAAGAGCTCACAGAAAAGTCCCAGTGAAGCTGAGAAGCCACTGAAGTCAGAAGCTGGAAGTAAGGAAACCCAGGAGAGAAGGACCAGCAGATGTTGCCATGTGCCTTGTTATCTAACAGAGGACCCCCAGCTCGCTGGTAATTGGTCTTTAGAGAAGGTATCGTCCCTGTTGATGCCTTAATCTGGACATTTTTACAGCCTTAGACTTATGTACTTGTAACCTAATAAATCCCTATTGTTAAAAGCCAGTCCATCTATGCGGGAGACCTGGGTTCAATTCCCAGTCCATGCATTTTCCCAAAAAACAAACAGGCAAAACAAACAAACAAAAAGCAAACAAACAAAAATTCAACAAATGGTGCTGCAATAACGGGATACTCACAAGGGAAAATAATGAAATGTGACCCACCATACAGTGTATAAAAAAATTAAAAAAATTTTAAAAAGCCAGTCCATTTCTGTATACTGCCTTTCTGTAGATTTAGCAAACCAAAGCACCATATGACCCAGCAATTTCATTGTTTGGTATATACCCCAAAAAATTGAAAGCAGGAACTTGAACAGTTATTTGCACACTAGTGTTCACAGCAGCATTATTCACAATTGCCAAAAGACAGAAGCAACCCAAGTGTTTATCAACCAATGAACAGATAAAAAAAAAGTGGTAAATACATACAATGAAATATTATTTAGCCATGAAGAGGAATGAAGTCCTGATACATGTGACAACACAGATGAACTCTGAAGACATCATGTTGAGTGACATAAGCCCAGACATAAAGGGACAAATATTGTATGATCTCACTGATTTGAAACTATCAGAATAAGCAAACTCATAGAGTCAGAATCTAGAATACACATAACCAAGGTATGGGTAGGGATGGGGAATCGGAATTTAAGGCTTAAAATGTACAGGTTTCCCATTTAGAATAATGAAAATATTTTGGTAATGGATGGTGTAATGGTAGCACACCATTCTGAATGCAATTAACAGCACTAAAACATATACCTGAATGCAATTAAAAGAGGAAATGTTAGATTGTATATATGATAACAGAATAAAAATTTTTAAATAAAAATCCATGGAATTACACTACACAAACATGTGTAGTTAAACTGTGAACTTTAATTAATGGTGCAACTATTAATAGTATACAACTATAAGAATATATGCTATCATCAACTGTAACAAATGTTCCCCAACAAATGCAATGTGTTGGTGGTGATGGGGTGGTAAATGGAAATCCTGTCTTTTAGGCATGATTGTTCTGTAAACCTTACAAGTTTTCTAATTAGGAAAAAAAAAAAAAAAAAAAAGAACTTACCTGTGCAGTTAATCAAACTTACCTATGCAGTTACCCAAACATTTTTAGGTATTTTCCTTCCCAGGATAAGAAAAGTCTACTCTAGGCAGAAAGCTGTGAATTCTTCCTCTGAATTCCCTCCTTTTTATCTATCTATCATCTACCTGTAATTATCCTAGCCCTGAGATGGCTTCACAGTGCTCCTGCTAGAATGTAAATGGAACAAGCAAGCGACCGGAATACCTTTTAGCCTTACAAATCTGATTTTTTTAATTAGGAATGGAAAGAAACTACAATTGTTGCTTAATTAGGAGCTACTACTTTCATTTTACAATTTTTTTTTCTCAGCACAGTAACCATCTGATAATTTTCTAAATTCTTTCCTGCAGATGCTAGCTCTTGAAGCAACGAGCATTTAAGTGTGGCCTTCCCATGGCGTTTAAAAAATCACCCAGGAAAGCTGACAGCACTTTAATTATAATTTGTGTGTGTAAAACTACCTTTATATCCTTTATACCCTTGGATACTGACACTAGTCCAGTGAGGGGACAAGGCAAGTAAGCCCCATTTCCTTTTCCTTTTTCAGAAGGGGAAAACTGAGTCTCAGATGACTTCAGTGGCTCTCCAGGGAATACACAGTGAGTCAGAATCAGGACTCATTTCCAGGGTGTTGGGGTTCACAAATCTGCTGCCTCCTCACTATCGGACTGTGAAAAATTCAGTCCCCCACATTCACGTATCCAAGACAGAATTGTGTGTATATTTCAGTGCTGGACATTCTGCGACTGCCCCATTCCTGTGCCACTTCCTGGAAGTCAGGAAACCTGAGTCTTCTTTTGGCTCTAAAATGAACTGGCTGTAGTGAGGAAGTCATTTTGTCTCTAGGATTTTCAGTTTTCTTAACTGTAAAATAAGGGGGCTGGGTTTAGATGTCTCTACAGGACACTTAGAACTCAAATCGTGTTTCTGTAATTCCATAATTGAAATCTAAGAAAGATCGGAAAGCTTATTTGACTTCTGATGTTATTTAAAGCTGTGTTCTGCCTCCAATTAAAGGATTAATTCTCCAGATACTTACTCATCCAATAAAGTCAATGTAAAGGTGATAATGCTGTGTGAATGAGTCCGTAAAAAGAAAGTGAGAGCCTGTGATGTGGTCAGCTTTAAGCCAAGTACTGTGGTATGTACAGAGTTTGTGTTACTGCCCTTAAATCAGGGATCTTGCCATGTGTTGGTGAAATTAGCCCATAAGAAATTCCGGTATGATGAAGTGTGAGATACAGACCAGAGGTACCATGGCCAAATAGAGATCAGTGAGTAAGTCTTCCTTGAAGAAGGAAGTAGGACTTGGGCTGGGTTAGGAAAAAAAAAAAAAAAAAAAATCACGGGGAGGATTTGGATGGACAGAGGAGAAGGAGGACTTTCCAGACTCTTTCCAGACTAGGGAAACCCAGGTAAGGATGAGCAAGAATCATTGGCATAACCATGAGCAGACCTAGCAGACATGTCTGGATATGTTTGCCAATAGAAGAGGGAAAAATAAAATTTGAGGAAATTATCATCTGATAGCAGTGGGAGGATGGGTTGGAGGTGGAGTCTCAGAAATTTACTACATTTTTCTGAGTTTCTTCTAAGTGCCAGGCTCTACAACAGGATTATATATTTAAATATTATCACAAATCCTTGCAACAATCCACAAAGTAGGTTTTATTTTCTCTTCATTTTACAGATAAAGAAATGTAACCTCAAAGAGATGAGAAGCAGCCCAAAGTCATCCAGCTAGTAGAAGGCTGAATAAAAAAGCACCTCTTAATTCCACAATCCTTCCGTGAACGAAAATACTGAGTCTGTCCTGTTCATCTCCTCAACCCCAGCATTTGGCTCAGGACAAGGAGACTGCTGTCAGTGTCATTCCCCCAATCAACCAAATCTCCAACATTTGGTGGATTTAGACACCGAAGCAGCCAGTTACTGAGCAATTGATTACCCTGCCTCACAGTGATCTGAATGAGCTGCTAGGAGTGCCTAAATAACTCAGTCAGCTACTTCATGCTCTGTTTTGAAGTCAGACTCAGATCCAGTTTGCACCAGGCGTAAAAGAACATCAGGTGGCTAGCTGGGCTCCTTATTGACTCCAGGGGGTGAAGCGGCAGAGGCAGAGTCTGTGCATAGCTGCTGCAACCACAAACCAACAGACAGTCCTTTGTTTGTACCTAATGTTGGAAAAAATTGGTCTTTTCAGCAACACCTGCACATTCTTGGCTTTGAACACTAATTAAAACCAAAATTCTAATTCAGACATCAGATTATTTACATGAACTGCCCTATAATCATACAGCAGAAATGAAGAGCCAGAAAGAGAAGTTATAGTTTCTGATCCCTAAGCTTCTTTTTATTCTGATTCTGAAGATGTCAAAGAGAAATAGCTGTGTGTATGTGTTTGGGGGATGGGGGAGGTAGTAATCCTAGTTTTGTGTGAGAATTTCTTTTAAATTAAATTATAAAGGCAAATCGTTATATAAATCTTCATTCTCAAATACCGACGTGTTTTCTCTCTATAAAAATATGGAATTGATAGACACGTCCCCTCCCGGTCACTGATGCCGTTCAACCCAGACTAAACAACGGTTTGATTACATCACTTCAGTGCATCAGCTAGCTTTTCTGAGACATTCCAAGCGTTAATTGCAGTTGTGAATTAATCATTGTTCTAACCAAGCCAGAGTCTTATTTTCCTCTTTCAAGCTTCTCATTATTGAGTTTGCTTGAGTTAGTTAATGTGCAGATACCATCGATGCAAATTATAATTAATTAATATCCTGCTAGACATGCACTATTTTTATCATGCACTGCAGATATCACATGGGATTTTGTATGTGCAAAAGGCATAATTATAGTTATCCTAAAATTCTGTTTTCATTTATTTATTATAGCCTGCTTTGATGGGTTCAGGGTACTTACCAGGATCTCCTCTTTTTTTCACATTCTGAAACCTAAAATGAAAGCCACATGGTTGCAGTCTTTCCAGCAAGTCCCACTTGTAGAAAAGAATATCAATAAATATGTTGTATAAGTAGCCTTCCAAAAGAACTATCTTCCTTTTGCCTTTATTTGCATTAGCTAAGCTATTAAAATAGTCTCATTATGGCAAAAACAATTCAGCAAAACCTGTGATTTATCTATTAAGAAGTCAATGTATAATTACCCTATTTTCCAGGAGTTTTCAGTGTTGGAAAGTAAGGGGTTTTGGTGAAAGTGCTTCTTCAATCACAGCTAGAGGAGAGTTTCTCTTTTATATTGGGTGCCAGTGGGACTCAGGAGGGGTCTAGCCAGGAGAAGACAGGGAGGCCGAGTATTTGGCCCACAACTTCCCACTGGGATGGGTCAGGCACTGGTGGTGCTGAACTGATCGCACCTGCTGATAGCAGATATTCTCCTAATTGGCAAGCTCAGTGGGTCCAGTTTGGGCCTGGGATTGAAAGGAGAGAACCAATATGCAGGGGTTGGAGACAGTCTGATGCTTAGCGGGTGCCCACTTTTTCAAAGAGGCAAAATCCAACATAAGTGATACTTTCAGAAATCCAGGCAGGAAGTTAACATCAATGAACCACTGAATTGGAATTCAAGGAGCAGGGCTTATCCTTGGAGGAACTGTATCAAGGCCAGGCCTAAAGCCCAGGAAGGAATAGAGTGCCAGCAGGGTATTCTAGAACTTCTGCTCAGTGCATTCACAGAACTCTGGGCTTCCTCCTATGGTACTCATCCCACTTGAAAATACTAGCTTAATGTCTTCCACAGAAGCTCCATGAACGAAAGTACTGAGCCTGTCCTATTCATCCCCAGGATCTCAGCACTGGGCACTGTGCTGAGCAGGGTTGCCACCCCATTCGAGGCTATATCAGCTGGTGCCAAGTCATGACAGTAGCCTCCTAACTTGTTTCCCCATTTCTTCTCTCTCACCTTTCCAATATATTATTCACACAGTATTAGTGGATTTTTTAAAATCCAACACTGATTTTGCTATGATCTTTCAGTGATTTTCCATTGCTCTGAGAATCCCAAACATGGTCTCCCAACCAAGCTAGTTACTCTGGCTTTCTTTCAGTTCCTATTGTCAGACTCTTTGCTGCCACCTTCCCAGCCTCCTCTTGATCTACTTAACATCTTCTCAACCTTCAGCTCTCTCTGCACAAGGGTCATTTCCTTGGAAAAAGCTTCCTTGGCACCCTAAGCAGTTCTTGCTTATATGCACTCCAAGTACTCTGTTTCTTTTTCATAGCGCTTACCCTAGTTTGTTATTTATTCCTTAGTGTCTTTATTTGATTATGTTTGTTCCTCTAATTAGGCTTGTGAATTCCATGAGTTCAGGTAATGTTGCACTTTTGTTCATACCTGGAGCATAAAAGGAATCCTAAATATATGTTGAATTAGCCCTAAATATATGTTGAATGAACTCATTCAACAGATATGACGTCCAGTAATGAGAATTGGAGCTAGGTAAGGACTGAGGAGTAGAGGACTTGGGGCTTGGGGCCCAGACAAAAGGCCAGTTATCAGAGTGGGGGAAGTTTTGAATTAGAATTTCCTGATGTAGTACCTCCAAGAGGTGGTCTGGAAGGTGTAAGCCTGTCCTGCCTCAACTCCAGAGGGACCTCATTGATCTCTCTATTCAACCAAGAAGTTTGACAGAGTTGAAGAAATTAAGTGTTGCCCAAGATCACACAGTGGGTCGACGGAAGATCCAAGACTCAAACTGGTGTCCTCGTTCACACTGAGGAGTTGCTGTTCTTTTGTATAAGGACAATCAGGTAGGATAATTACTGAGATGTTTGCCTGGGACTTCTATCCTGCTTCTGCCTGTCTATGTTTTTCTAGCTTTTCTAGCTGTTTTTCAAAAAAATGAATCTGGATCGTTTAGTTCCTTCTCAAACATCTAAAATCTTAATTTTAAATATCTTTGCTAATTTCTTACAGGGTTTTCCTTGTAACCAGATGGGCAATTTGTGCAGCAATGTGTGAATGTGTTTAGAATCAACCTTTGAAATGTTGAACAACTGAGTATTTTATCAAATTGGTCACTTCTGAGTTATTTTAGAAGTAAGGAATTAACCAACTCACTTTTTCCTATATACTATGTTTCTGGAAGTTATTACACCCTTAAGGTGTTCGTTATATAAAGCATTTTGCTTACCATTTATTTCAAGCCATCTTTCCCCTTAATTGTGCACATTCTTGGAGCAGGGAACTTTCTAACGTAACCCTGATTCACTGGTTTTGGTGTTAATTCATGAAATGAAGGCTTGTGATCCCTCAAATTCTTTCCATTTTTTTTTCCTGACCTGATAGTATTTTATTAAGTATAATAAAACTCAAGGTTCTAAGGGCTTTTTTGGAATTTCTTGGACAAGATAATATCCTTAACATCCCCCCCTGCTCAGGAACTTAAACTTGGGCATCAGTGAAAGGCTGTCTGCCCAGGCAGCTGGGAGCACTTTCTACCTCCTTCTGAATTTGCTCCCTGAATCTCTCTTGCTAAACCCTACATGCTATTCTTGCTTTCACTCTTGTCTGTTAAACTTGAAGTGTCAGACTTTCCATGGCTTTCCAGTGAATTCCTGGATGTGCATTTCATTCTTCTGTGCTTTATCCAGCCTTAGCCATGTCTCAGCCTTGATCCATTTCTTTTGGCTGAAAGCCGGTCCATTCCACTTAGGGAGAGAAGGTGGGACAAATTATTTCTGGAGTCTGAAACTTACCCAACAACCAATCTATAAATATTTTGACACCGGTTTATGCATCTGATAGATATCTATTGAGCACCTCTTCTGAGCCAGCCAGCATGCTGAGAGCTGGGTATGGTGCACAAATCATCAAGGTTCCTGACATCACTAAGCTGACCGTCCAGTGGGGGGAGACAGATATTAACCAAAAAAGTCACACAAATAAATGCATAAATAATTAGAAACTGATAGAAAGAATGATAGAGGGTGTGTTGAGAGTGTGTCCGCGTGATCTGATCTGATTCCATAAGAGTTGGAGGAGGGAGAGTGTAAGAGGAAACGCAAAAGCCATGGAATGATTTCCAGACACAGCCCTTTTATGCACATAGCTTAATCCAGCTGTTCTCAAACCTGGTTGCATGTAGACGCACATGGAGAGCTTTGAAAAATACCCATGCCTCGGCCTCACCCCCAGAGATTCAGATGTAATTGGTATGGGCATCTGGAGTATTTTCTCCAGAATGCTCTAGGTGATTCTAACATGCAGCCAGGATTAAGAGCCTACTGCTTTAAACCTACATGTTGATATTTCAATGTCTCACACTATTAACTTGATGTTCAAATGAAAATCAACCATATTGCAATACATTTAGCTGAAAGTTTCAAATACGATTAAAGACAATAATTTCTTGTCATTCCTTACTCACTTGGAGTAACTGCCAATGAATACCCTGCAAGATAAACTTTTGCTATCTTAAGGGATCATTTTGTTTTTTAAAGTAACCTGGGCATGTTTATTTACATTTTGAAGAAGAATAAGGAGGAGGAGAAGAAATAGAGTCACACCCAAACTCTTACTGCCCTATTATAAACGCTGTGAGAATGTTGGCACAGCTTCTTCTTCCCTCCTCCCCCGTGCATCGCTGTAGACAATAAACTAAGTGATGATTTAGAACCTACAAATTGTTTTACTCTAAATTTCACTTTTTAGACTGAGAAAAATTCTTCATGAATCTTGTGACTGCACTAGAGCCAGCTCTAAGTGAGCAGGCTCTCCTCTTCCTCTTTCAGCTAGCATTGTTCTTTGGCTTGAAAGAAGGAAGCTGGCTTAACCAAGGTCATGGTGACCTCCAAATTGGCAGGTTCATGGACCCTTAAGAAAATACCCTTTTTAACTGCTCTGTACCGCATTTGGCACAGCCGCACGCTCTCCCTGCCTTGACACTCTTATCCCTTGGGCTTCAGTAACATTCTTTCCTCCCTAGTTTTCTTCCTATTTCTTTGAAAACCTGTCCTAGCTCTCTTTGCAGTTCATCTTTCTCTTTCTGCTCCAAGATGCTGGGGTTCCCCAGGATTCCATCTTTGGCCTTGGCTTTTCTCACTCTCCCTATTTTTCCACATAAGTCACAAAAACCCAAAGCCTTCATTACTATATGTATGATGATAACTCCCGGGGGAAGCCTGATTCATAGGCCAATGTTATCAGTGAGAAATTCTTTTATATGGCAGTAAGCTGGACCTCTGAATGCTGACCTGCTTTCTCCCTCTGTTCACCCCACCCAAACCCTGCCTAAAATGGAATAAAAGACAGCAGAACTTATTTTTGGTTTTCTGCTGGGAGGAGGCCAAAGTGAACTTTCTTTGGTGGACAGGCATCTAAATTCATCTAACACCAGCTTGCCTCTGCCACACCACCCAAGTTCAACCCCAATGAGATCAAAGTCATGTACTTGAGGTGTATTAGAGAAATCGGTATCATATCTACCCTGGCCTCCAAGATTAGCTCCTTGAGTCTGTCTCCAAAAATGTCTGGCGATGACATGGCCAAGGCAACTAGTAAATGGAAGGGTCTAAGAAATACAGTAAAACTGACCATTTAGAACAGACAGATCCAGGTTGAGGTGGTACCTCCTGCCTCCACCTTGGTCATCAAAGCCCTTAAGGAACCACCCAGAGATATCAAGAAGCAGATAAACATTAGGCACAGTGGGAATATAAATTTTGATGAGGTTGTCAACATTGCCTGATAGATGCAGCACCAACCCTTAACCAGCAAACTATCTGGAATTATTAAAGAGATACTGGGGGCTACCCAGTCTGTGGGTGCAGCGTTGATAGCGGCCACCCACGTGACATCATAGATGACATCAACAGTGGTGCAGTGGAACACCCAGCTAGTTCAGAACCTCAAAGAAAAATATTTCAGTAAAGGATCATTTGACAACTAAAAAAAAAAAAAGTATCGAGTCCATGATTCAGCTTCTCCTGATTTATGGATTCCTCATGCCTACAGATTATAAGGACTTGTACCCACAGAACTTCAGAGAACCTCTGTATGAACACAGGTGGGACTATGGAGTCTTGTCCATTCACACTTCCACATAACCTTAATTGATATATCTTTGGCAGGATTTGTTTGGAAGTAAAAGAGAGTAAAGTAGCCTTAGCCGAGTCTCAGTCATTGTCCTTACCAGTACTAGAACATGGACTGGCCTCTGGGTCTGTTCTAGCTCATTCTCAAATCTATAGCTCCAAATCAAGTCTTTTCTGACCAACTCAAACAACTGCTTACTGACCGTCTCCAACTTGCTGGGCTCAACTGTACATGTTCCAAATGAAATCTCCATCTACTTGCACAAACCTTCTCTTACACAAGTCTTAACTCAATGGGTTGCAATTCCATACCACTATTCTACCCACTTGCTGATGCCAGAAATGTGAGGATCAACTTAAAACTTTTCTCTTCACCATATGCAGTTATGGATGGACTGCATTTCTTAAATAACTGTCAAGTCAGCACCCCTCTCTTTCACGCCCACGTCATTGCCTTGGTCCAGGACACAAGGATCTATTAAGATTCCAAGGCTTAGGGTTCAGGCTAGGATAGAGTAGGGAGCCAGTAGCCCTTTTTGATTCAAGAAATATGGATACAACCAAAAAATTAAAAGAAGTTTATTTCAATAGTAAGAAACTTAAGCTAATTATAAAGCTCATAATATTGCTTCTGACAATGGAAAGGGTTATATAAAGAAAGTCACCATTTATTTTTATTAATTTTAGCTATTACAGTTTAATTATTTTGAAACGAAGACTATTTTACTCTTTCCAAATAATAAAAAATTTTGAGAACTGTTGTTGGTGCATTTTCCTTTTTTAATAGGTAGGCCTTTCACTTCCAACAACTTAAACTACATCAATCATATATTATCCAGCTAGTTTTTTCTTTCATTTAATCTCCTAAAGGACTTGACGCTGAGGAAGCAAGTTCAGTGACTTGAAACACAAATAAGGCTGAAAGATTGAGGAGTATGATGGGACCGGAGAGTGCATTTGGGGCCAGGAAAGTAAAGACAACATTTCTACAATATGCAAAATCAATAACAATATTTAAAGCTGTGTTAGGCCCTCTCAAATATTCTTCTTTTATTCTATTGTCTCTTGTATTTCTAAATACAAATTATCATTAGCAAATAATTATGATGAATAACAGCATTGCCACTTAATTTCCTGCCAGATGAGGCCCAGCAGGGTTGAGGCCCAGCAGGGTTGAAGCCAGCTTCATTCAAAAGCACACAATTTTAGAATTGAACAATTAAGCTCAGAGTAGAGGTTACTATGGCAACCTGATATTTCTGCCAGGTTGCTGCCATATTGTTTCAGTGTTTGACTCAGGAGGCTGGTTATTGTGACTTACAATCCTGGCAATGTTTAGGTACAGACAGGGAGCTTCCCTTGTGCAAGTTTAGAAAGGACAAGTACTTTGAAATCTTCAGGTGGGGATTATGTGATTTGCAGTGAAGTCCCAATGAGCTAATGAAAATAATTAGTAATAGCTAATAATAATAGTTTTAATCCATGCTATAAAATACTGAAATGTGGACTCTGTAAAAATAATTTCATTCAAATTTAATAGCTTTCACTGAAATTTAAGCACAATCATATAACTATCTTTCATTCATTCATTAGTATTGATTAAACCCTACATGTGCCAGAGTAGGATTTAGTGAACAAAGTAGGAAAGACAAACAATAAACAGTAAACAAATAATTTATGGTATCTAGTATGTTGGAAAGTGATAAGGACTATTAGGTGAAAATAAAGCAAGGAGAGGGGATTGGGGCAATGGAGGATGTGAGGGGTATAGCATCATAATTCTAGCTGAGTCATTAGGGAAGGCCTCATAGAGAAGATATTTAAGCAGACTCAAAAAGGGTGAGGGGTGAGCTATGAAGATAACTGGGAAAGAACATTCTAAGGAGAGGAAATGACAGTGTATTCTAGTTTGCTAGCAGCCAGAATGCAATAAACCAGAAACAGAATGGCTTTTTAAAGGGGGAATTTAATAAGTTGCTAGTTTACAGTTCTAAGGCTGAGAAAATGTCCCAATTAAAGACAGCAACAAGAGGTTACCTTCACTCAAAATAGGCCGATGAAGTTCAGTGTTTCTCTCTCAACTGGGAAGGCACATGGCGAACATAGTGATGCCTACTAGCTTCCTGGCTCTTCCTTCATGAAACTCCCTGGGGAGTCTTCTCCTTCATCTCCAAAGGTCGCTGGCTGGTGGACTCTGTGGTTCTTTCCTCATTCTGATGTAGTTCTGCGGCTCTCTCTCATTCTCAGAAAGCAACTCTCTCTGACATGTCCCCTCTTTTATAGGATTCCAGTAAACTATCAAGACCCACGTAGAATGGGTGGAGACATGTCTCCATCTAATCAAGTTTAATACCCACAATTGATCAAATCCTATCTCCATGGAGATAACCTAATCAAGTTTCCAACCTGTAGTACTGAATAGGGATTAGAAGAAACTTCTGCTCTCACAAATGGCACGCAAAAAAGGCCCTGAGGCAGACATAAAATTGACATATTCAAGGAGCATCAAGAGAGCTGGAGTGGAGTGAGTAAGGGAGAGAATAGTAAAAGATGAGATCAGAATGGTAACAGAGGGCCAGATCAAATAGGGCCTTATAGGTCACTGAAAGTATTTTGGCCTTTCCTCTGAGATAAACAGGCAGCCGTTGGAGATGTGTGAGCAGAGTGATATGACTGGTTAGGCGGCAGTAGCAACAACCAGGGAAGAAGTTATGGTGACCAAAGAATAGTGATGGAAGTGGGGGAAGTGGTGAGATTCTGGATATATTTTGAAAGTAGACACAACAGGATTTCTTGATGGATTGGATGATGGAAGTGAAAGTAAGTGGGGAGTCGAGGATGACAACAAGATTTTGGGCCTGAGCAACTGAAATGATGATGCTGTAATGAGGAAGACTCTGGGTGGAATAGGTTTGGTGGCAGAGGTGGGTGGGGTGAGAAAGCAGGATTACATTTGTGATCTGTTAGACTTGCAAGTAAAGAAGGAGAATGCAGTTGGACATACAAGTCCATAATTTAGAGGAGAAGTTTAGGATGGAGGTCATTGGGCAAATAAATGGCATTTAAAGCCACAAGTCTGGATGAGCTCACCAAGGGATGGAGACCAGACTGTGCCCTAGGGCACTGTAACATTAAGATGTGGAAAAGAAAGGATGGGTCCTACAAAAAAGGCTAAAGAAAAGCATTATTGTAAGGCCTGAAGTTTCATGTGTTGCCTTGACATTTTTGAGCCTCACAGGGCCCCAAAGTCCTAGCAGTGAGCTCCTCTGCTTTCACCAGATGTGCCCTCCCACATCCAATGAGAAAGATGGCTAGTTCTCCTATCAGCCAGACCAGCTACATACCCATCAACCTATTGAGTTTCATCTTTCTGCCAGCCAGCAAAATTATTCAAACAAGCCAATCACATCCTCCCATGGTACTGAGGGGTCACCCCTCCTTCTGTTACTATGAAACCTGCCTCTCACAACCCCTGCTGGTTCCTGCTGGTCCTAAGGGCAACACCGGTGTAGCCCTCCATGGTATGTGGTATCTTCCTTCCTTGGGCTGTCAGTAAATGTGACTAATAAACTCTGGTCAATCTCATCTATCCAATGTTGGGTTTTGTGTGTTCTGTTTTCTCATACTATTGAGGATGGGGATCCCTTCTTCACCAATGGGATAAATAGGAGGTGGACAGAACAAGGGGCCATAAATATGAAAGCAAAACCAAGAGAGTGTAGGATCCTAAAAACTAAAGAAAGCATTTCCAGGAAAAGAGAATGATCTAAAGTTTCAAAGGCTGCTGGCATGGTAATTGTCCATTAATTTAAGCAATATGGAGGTCACTGGTGCCCTTAACTCATCAGGATGATGAGGTGAAAGCTCACTGAAGTGGGTGCAAGAGAATATCAGAGAGATGTTGGAGACAGCCTGTAGACTGCTGTTTTTTTTTTTTTTTAATATTTTTATTGATAAAATAGCATACAAACACAAACATTCTTAACATACAAACTTTCCATACATCGTGTACAGTGACTCACAATATTATCACATAGATGTATATTCATCACCATGATGATTTTTTAGAACATTTACATCACTCCAGAAAAAGAAAGAAAAAGAAAAAACTCATCCATGAGTTTTTATGCCTTACCCCTCCCTCTCATCAACCACCAGTATTTCCATCTACCCAATATATTTTAACCTTTGTTCCCCCTATTGTTTATTTATTTTTTAATGCGTATTTTTTTACTCAACTTAGACAGCAGTTTTGAGGAAGTCTCTTTTGGGGTTTCAGCAGGAGGGAAAGTGGGGTCATGAGTTTTGTTTTTTTTTAATATGGGAGAAATAATAGAATGTTTTAAGGCTATACATATATAAATTATTATTCTTTCATGTTTGAGATTATTTTATAGAGATGTCTGTCTTACCAAACACCGTATCCCCTGTTCCTAGGACCGCCAATCATTCAGACTTTGTCTTTCACTTGGGATATTGGCATTTTCCTGACTACATCAGTATATTTACTCATCCTGGATAACACGGTCATCTTCCAATCTGTAATTTCTCAAAAACATGGACTCTAATTGCTTTTTCACATTCCACTATGCCCAACAGGCCACTCTTGATACTAGATCATCTGTACCATTAATCTCTGCTTCTCTCATCCCAGGTTCCACAGTAGTGCTAAAGGGCCGCCTGAGCATGACGTGATCTGCCACATACCCACCATGTCCTGCTCCATCCACTCTTGACACTGAACTGTTTTCTCTCTCTCTCTCTCTCTCTCCCCCCCCCCCCCTTTTTCCTGCATGGTATAGGCTCTGGAAATTGAACCCAGGTCTCCATCATGGCAGGCAGGAATTCTACCTCTGAGCCACCATTGCACCTCCCCCTGTGTCTCTTTTGATACTCCTATTTCATTACAATTGGTTTCTTTGCAATTCTTTGTATCTAAACACACCATTCTGGAAAGGGTCCCAAAGGCTTCACCAGAAGCCAAAGACACCATGGCATGAAAAAAAATGAAGAACTCCTGTATTTAATCTTCCAAAAGAGAATTGAGAAGCAATATTATAAACAGAAAGCATCCTTATCCAGCAAGTGAATATCTCTTTGGCCTTTTTGATTATTTCCTAAAGGGTATCATTACCATAATTTGCTCAGGTATTGCAAAGCTGTGAATAAAATCAATTAGAGAATGCAAAGTGAGTTCATTTCTACATCCTTTAAAAGCACTAGACATCCTAAAAGCAAATGAAAGGATTTATGCTTCTTTATAATGTTTAATTAACAGAAGATTATACGAAGTATAGTTTAGACATTTCTCTCCCATCCAATGACTTAATATCTCTATGTTATAATTTCAAATTGAATAGTGTACCTTTTAAGTAGCATAACTTCATGTATCAATTATACTAACATTAAATTAATCTGCAAACCAAGCTGATGATTTTTAAAATATTTATGGCACATATAGCTTGGAGAGAATAAAATATCGATTTAAGGTGTATAAATACATGAAAAGGAAGATGAGAAAAATCAACAACTTTAATTCTAGCTGTGCCACTGTCTGTTGTTCACAGTAAAATGGCCATGTTTCTATGGAGACCAAATGGGGAAAAATACCAGGAATGAAATTACTTCACTGATTACAGCTATTTCAGATTCCACTCTATGGCAGGTCTATGGACAAATGTAGTGTGATTTTCTGTATCCTCAGGTGTTGCTACTTTAAGCATGACAACAGGGTACTTCTGTAGGGGATTAGTACAGCTATAACAGAAGGTTTTTTCTGAGGCATCACTTTTCCCATAGTCTCTTTTATAATATAAATGCATTTTGACAAAATCTAGGGATTTAAAACACATGCACACGCACAAAAGAATCCCACTTGATGATTATTGGGAAACATTTTAATGAGAAGATGAGAAGAAGGGGGAATATATGGGTCCTGGAATTGATATTTAAAGGTACTACATCAGTAAGTACAGTTACATGTGTTGTTTAAATACTGAAATAACTGTAGTGGTTGATAAATAACCACTGCAGTCTCCCACCCCCACGCCCGCCTCCCTGCCTCTCTTGACACTCTAGTCCCTTCCATACCCTTCTAATGAACCAGCAACTAAGGAATTAATGTCTGGACCAGCAGGGGATCTCCAGGAAGCATCCTTCATCTGTTCTGCTGTGCAGGTTACTTAATATTTTTTAATATCACCCCTGCTATAGTGACTATCTGCTATGAATCTGTGATTCTAATTGTTTTCCCATATTTTCCTGTATCCTGTCTCTTACTTGCTTTTCTTTTTATATTTCTCCCTCTCTTCCTCTCCCTCGTCCTATTATTTTTATAACACTTATAGGCTTAAGGTTAGCAGACTGACCCCCTCAAAGTAAGCTCTAGATTAAGATCTTTAAAATACCACAACTCTCGTTTATCGTGGACTTTCATGGTTACTCTTTCACAGACTTTTCATGGTTATTCCTGGGCTTTTCATGGTTACTGTTCTGAATAAAAGGAGCTTAAAATGTTAAACAGCAAAATCCCAGGTTGCATACGGAATAAAAATAAATAATAGGGGGAACAAATGTTAAAATAAATTTAGATTGAAATGCTAGTGATCAATGAAAGGGAGGGGTAAGGGGTATATAGTATGTATGAATTTTTTTCTGTTGTCTTTTTATTTCTTTTTCTGAATTGATGCAAACGTTCTAAGAAATGATCATGATGATAAATATGAAACTATGTGATGATATTGTGAATCATTGATCATATATGTAGAACAGAATGATCAAAAGTTAAAAAAAAAAATCCCAGGTTGCTATTCTTGTTGGTATTAATAATAATATTGACTAACAATTTTCACAACACCCCCAGACAGTACCTGCTGTTATCAGCCTCACCTTAGGGATGGAGAAACTGGACCCTAGGGAGTTGAGTAAAGTTCCCAAGGCAACATGGCTAACAAGTGTTGGAACAGGGGTTCAAAGCCAGGCAGCCAGACTCCCGCAAGCTGTTCCCATCCTCACCATATTGTCTCAGGGCTGGTGAGTCTTGGCTTGATGTGGGCATTTGCAGAGCTCCTAGAGGCTCTATTCTCCTGGCCAGCGAACAGGATGGCCACAAAACCCTGCAGCCCTACTGCAGCACGGCACAAAGGCAGAGCTCACTGGCAAGCAAGAGAGGCAGCTGAAGCACACTCTTCTGCTTCGTACAGCCAGCAGCAGTAGCTGGCGTTTGCGGAGGGCACTAGAGCAACATAGACCTCCTTAGAAATTGGTAAGACAGTGTTCTTGGAGGGTGAGCTGAGAAAGGCAGAGGCTGAGAATTCCTTCCTGCTGTACAGAACCCCCATTGTCAGAAGCTGACAAGAGGGAGTATGAAACCCAAAGGGTTGAGTGGATGGTGCCTTATCAGGCCAAAGAGAGAAGAGGGAAAATCCACACTGCACTGGGGTTGAGAAAATTTCCTTCTGCTTCCCTGGGGCCTCAGCTGCAGAGAGTTGAGTTAATCCTGTTCCTTGATTTGCAAGTTCCTTCTCCTGTTTGATATCCACCCCCTCCCCCAGCACCACCTAAGGATCTCGCCAGTGCCTTCCTGATTGAGACTGGAGGTTATTAGGCACACTCTGGTCTATTTATCATTGTATATAATATGTATATGTTTAAGTTAACTAATATTCATAACTCTGTGCCAAAATATGGTTCTTATTCCATAGTAGGGAGTTCAGTCTTTAATCCTTTTACTATTCTCATAAAGCCCTCAGTTGAAGAATCCCACCCAGATATGATGAAAGGTAGATGGAAACTGCATGGACTTACCTAACAAATGTAGTCAAGATTTCCAGTGCCTAGGGTGGGCATTTATTCTTTCATTCAGTAAATATTTATTGAACATCCACCATATATTGTAGCAAGCAAGCTTTTAAGCAGGCAGGCCACTCCCTACTTCTTCTTGTGGTTCAGCTGCCTTCTCTGGAAAATCCCCAAACCCCCTCTCCTGATCTTCAGGAATGGGTAAAATTGCAGGCAAGTGAGATAAGACACATTCCTGGGATAGAAAGCCCCTCTCCCAGCCTTCAGGACTGGGTAAAACAGCAGGCAAATGAGACAAGACATGGGGATAGGGACCCTCCCCTAACAGCTCATCTGCTTTTGTAACCTGTTTTACTCCTTAAACTGACCAATTGTTTGTCCTTTAACATTGCCAGTTGCCATATTAAGCTTACCTTATCTCTAGCATGTCATACAGTGTATAAAAGCTAAGGTTGCCTTTTGTTCGTGGCTCAGACTTTCAGTGGCTACCCGGCTGAGCCCTGTGGCCATAGAAAATAAAACCTACTTCCTGAAACTTTGCAGCCTCAGCCTGGTTTATTCTATTCCTATATACTATTCCAGGAGGCTTAAAGCCTTGTCCCTCTTTTCGCGCAACAGGATTAGTACCATTTAATTTTATTTTTCAACTTGTAGAACTACCAGGAGTGGTGTCATTCACGACTTAAGAAGTATCCACCATTTTTTTCCTGTTTCTGATGCATTGTCCAGATCCCTTGGCAGGCCTGAGCGCATTCCCCCAGCTAGGAGTTTGCTCTGGCAGGGGGTGGGGGAGGTGGGGGTTGGTGGGGGGCGGGGGGTGGGTGTTGCCTGGAACTACCCTCAGCTGAGGAGAGTTGCATCAAACAAGGTCACCCATCCTCCCTGGGGGAAGCTGGCTTCAGTGACTGACCTACGGGAGCAAGCACAACTCTGAAGGACCATCCCAGCTCCAGCACTTCACTGGGACTGCATCCTAGTTCAACTTTTCCCTCAGCCCACTATGTCTTCATTCCCTACGGCTGTTGATCCCAAAGGCACTCCCTAAGTCACACCCAAATCATCCTCTCCAAGTCAGTTTCTGGAACCGACCAGGACACTAGGCATTATGCTTAGTATTTTATGTCACATGTATTTTAATTTTCATTATAACTCCCTGAGGGGGACATTATTAACTATTTTAGAGAAAAGGATGTTAAAAATCAGTGAAACTCTTATGAAACCAGAAGGAAACATAGAGGCTAAAGACTGAGACGGTATAATTTAGGAATGCTTAGAGTGAACAATGATGGAGATTAAATGTACAAATACAACAACGTTTTTGCATGAGGGAGAACAAATGAATGTCAACATTGCAAGGGGCTGAAAATGGAGGGTATGTAGGAAAACTTACAATCAATGCAAGCTAGGGTCTACAGTCAGCAGTAACACTGTAATATGCTTCCATTGAATGTAACAAAGGCATTATACCCAAACTAAATGTCAGCAGAAGGGGTATGGATTCTTTGTGGAAGAAAAGTAAATATCTTCATATTGATTATGGTGGCAAAGGCATGCCTATTCACTTAGGTTGGATTGTATGATGTATGAATAAAATTGTTTTAAAACTCAACAGAGAGAAACTAGTGCTAGAGAAAATCTGGAGAAAGAGATGCACCTATTCACTGTCAGTAGGGAAACTGAGAGGTGCAACTCCTTGGAGGACAGTTGGTGGTTCCACAGGAGGCTAGGGGTGGGGTTGCCATATGATGTTGCAACTCTGTTGCTCAGCATATACCTAGAGGAACTGAGAGTGGGGACATGAGTGGACATTGGCAAACTAGTGTCTATGGTGACAGTTTCCTGATTTACAATGGATGGGGGTGGCCAAAGGGTACAATGACTGAGGAATGGAGGGGGTAACTGTGGTGTTTACGTACAATGGACTACTGAGTGGCTGCAAGAATAAATGAAGTTGTGAGGCGGGCAACTAGGCGAATATACTTAAGGACAGTATATTAAATACAATGTCACAAACAGAAAGACAAATATAATCATGCCTCACTCATATGGACTATCTATAAGGTAAAAACTCAGAGGACTGAAGTCGACAGCATGGGTTATCAGGTTGGGGTCTATTGTAAAGGGTCTTAGATTGTAAGCTCTTACAACAGTCACATCTAATTAGAAGTTTTAACTGGTATTCTAAATTCTGAGATACTGAGCTATTTGTATTTGGAATGTATCTGGTCATTCCCTGAAACTTCAGATATTTGTGTGACACCTGAGACTCAGAGTTATAGCACTGAAGCTATGGAAGTCAGTATTACCCCATTCAGCAATTATATAAAAAGCTGAAAAAGTGATCAGACTTCATCTAGAGATATGAATGAAGTTAATCTGGATAGGACTAAGGTAAATCAGAACATAATATAAAGGATGATATGGCCCATATTTTCAAACTTCAACCTCTGTGCAAGACCAAAGGGAGAGATGTTTATTTGGTGCAAAATTTATATTTTGGGTAGCACATTATCTAATTTAACTTTTATGGTCAGCTTATTGGAACACCATAATTACATGAAATCTTGAATAGGGTGTGAGATCTTCTTGGTTTTTCCAAGTTAGTGTGATGCCCCGATATATCCTAGAATAATTTGGGCAGAGAATAGAAAAGTATTTGCATGTCCTCTTGGGGGATTGGGGAGAAACAAGGAAATATTCAACTTCCTAATCTGGGGAATTCCTGATATCTCGCAAGCAGTGGGAACAACCAATTCAATAGGCTGAGTCTTCAATCTTGACGCTCAACCCTATGAAACTTATTCCTACAAAGCAGAAGCTAAGCCTACTGATAATTATGCTTAAGAGTCACCCCCAGAGAGCCACTTTTGTTGCTCAGTTGTGGCCTCTCTTTCTAAGCCAACTTGGTAGGTGAACTCACTGCCCTCCCCGCCACCCCTATGTGGGACATGACTTCCAGGGGTGTAAATCTCCCTGGCAATGTGGGATCTGACTCCTAGGGATAAGGTGGGACCCCATGATGGGACTGAGAAAGTCTTCTTGACCAAAAGGAGGAAGAGAGAAATCAGACAAAATAAAGAGTCAGTGGCTGAGAGATTTCAAACAGAGTTGAGAGGTTATCATGGAGATTATTCTCATGCATTATATAGATATCCCTTTTTAGTTTATGGCATATTGGAGTGGCTAGAGGGAAATATTGGAAACTGTTAAACTGTGTCCCAGTAGCCTTGATTCTTGAAGAAGACTGTATAACTATATAGCTTTTACAATGTGAGTGAATGAGTGTGAAAATCTTCTGTCTGATGCTCCTTTCTATCTAGGGTATGGACAGACAAGTAAAAAATATATATGAGGATAAAAAATAGACAATAGGGGAGGTAAAGGGTAAAAATCGGGTAGATTGAAATACTGTGGGCCAGTGAGATGGAGGGGTAAGGGGTATGGGATGTATGAGTTCATTTCATTCTTTTTATTTCTTTTTCTGGAGTGATGTGAATTTCTAAAAAATGATCATGGTGAAGAATATACAACTACGGGATGATATTGTGAGCCATTGATTGTATAATATGATTGAACTATACACGTGTGGATATTTCTCAATTAAAATATATATTTTTTAAATCAGTGAAACTGAATAACCCATCTGAGATCACAGAGCTGAGAAAGTGACAGAGGTGAGATTTGAACCCAAGTTGACTTGGGCTGACTTGAGCCCAAAGCTATGCTCTTCTCCCCTTGACACTTGATCCTACTGGTTGCTTTAATTGGCCAGGTACCATTCAGGTACCTCCTGGTACAATCCAGGAGGAACCAGGGGTGGGAAGGTCTGAAGGGTCAGGTCAAACCAGGAGGGTTAAGAATTGGTGAGCTGTGAGGGGAAAATAAAAGCTATCGTGTGGAAAGACAGAAGGTAGGAGGCAGGCAGAAATTGAATCTTCAGCCAAATTGGGGAAGTGGAGACTGAGACTCTGTAGGTGGGAAGAGTCAGAACTAAAACAGAGAAGGAAGAATGAGTTGAAGGAGCGAACAAATGAGCTCAGGGTCTTAATCTGCACCTCAGAGTTACGTCTGTGAGGCTCCTAGAGTATGTCACTTGGTGAACACAACTTACCAGAGAGCTAAATTATGTGTAATGCTGGTACCATCCCATAATTTTTAAAAAATTTATTTATTTATTAATTTAAAAAATTAAGAACAAACAAAAACATTAACATATTATTCCGTTCTACATATATAATCGGTAATTCTCAATATCATCACATAGTTGCATATTCATGATTTCTTAGAACATTTGCATCAGTTCAGAAAAAGAAATAAAAAGACAACAGAAAAAGAAATAAAATGATAACAGAGAAAAAAAAAAGATTATACATACCGTACCCCTTACCCCTCGCTTTCATTTATCACTAGCATTTCAAACTAAATTTATTTTTCACATTTGTTCCCCCTATTAATTTTTATTCCATATGTTCTACTCGTCTGTTGACAAGGTAGATAAAAGGAGCATCAGACACAAGGTTTTCATAATCACACAGTCACGTTGTGAAAGCTATATCATTATTCAATCATCCTCAAGAAACATGGCTACTGGAACACAGCTCTACATTTTCAGGCAGTTCCCTCCAGCCTCTCCATTACATCTTGGATAACAAGGTGATAACTACTTAATGCGTAAGAATAACCTCCAGGATAACCTCTCGACTCTGTCTGAAATCTCTCAGCCATTGACACTTTGTCTCATTTCATTCTTCCCCCTTTTGGTTGAGAAGGTTTTCTCAATCCCTTGATGCTGGGTCACAGCTCATTCTAGGGTTTTTCTCAATCCCTTGATGCTGAATCTCAGCTTATTCTGGGATTTCTGTCCCACATTGCCAGGAAGATCCACACCCCTGATAGTCATGTCCCACGTAGACAGGGGAAGGGTGATGGGTTTGCTTGCTGTGTTGGCTGGAGAGAGAGGCCACATCTGAGCAACAAAAGAGGTTCTCCTGGGGGTGACTCTTAGGCCTTATTTTAAGTAGGCTTGACCTATCCCCTGTGGGGTTAAGTTTCATATGAACAAACCCCAAGACTGGGGGAGCATCCCATAATTTTTATGAGTTTTTGTCATTTTAAAAATCTGCTTTTATATTCAATCCAGACTAATTAATTTTAAGGAAATATTCATGTATAATTAAAAAAGTTTGTTTACTTTCTGTGCCATTTAGCTGCTGCTCTACATTATTTAATGTATAGTCCTGATCTATATTTTTAAAATATTCCTTTGTCACCTGAACAATTATTCTGTGACTGGAGGGTATAGATTTTCAGGTACATTTATATATATATTATATTATATTAATATAATATAGTATATAATATATTATATTATAATATATTATATATAAATGTATACACACATATATTATATAATATATATTATATATAATAGATATTATACATAAATATATATACACACACACACACATATATTTTTTTTTCTTTTTTTTTTTTTGCCTTCCTGCTGGTTCATTCTTCCCTTAAGCTTTTAGGAACAACTATTACGTTAGACTGCAGGCAAACAAAAACCAATAAAATACAACTCCTCTGGAGGCATTAACAGTCCAAGGGGAGGACATACGCAATTAAACATCAAGATCAATGACAAAATGGCCTATGTGGCAAATTCTCGGAGCCAAGTGGAAGGAGCCACTAATCCCTTGGGGATAACAGTCATAGATGAGGTTCAGGGACATGTCCCCAAGATTGGAAATAAGGTTACACTAAGAACAAAACTTGTAAGAATCAATTCACAAAGGATAGGACTGGCCATCATAAAAAATTCTCCAATATGTTGTTTATAAATGTGTATCTCCTCCATTTAATTTAAGCCTTCTATGGCCCTCTCTTCCTCAGCAATAAATTCAAATATGTTACTGTGACCTTCTATTATTTCTGCTTATTTCTCCAATTTTGTCTCAGATCCTCAGTGATTAGAAAGCACGTTAAATTTTGAGAGTCACATGGAATAATACATGAGAGAACTTAAGCTCTTTGAGACCTTTCATATCTTAAATCTTTAGAGATCTTTCAGTTACAGTCTTCAGCTTCAAACCACCTTTCTATACTCTGCTTGGTAAGCCACGTTTCTGCTTTGCCAGTCGGCTCACTGTTAGACTCTGCCGATAGGGGGCACTAGAGAGAGGCTGCAACCCCAGAGGAGGAAGGAGGGAGACGACTCGCTTGCTTCTCCCACTCTGCTGCCTGTGCCTGAGAGTCCCATTCCACAAAGCTGCCTCACCTGGCAGCAGTTGAGTCCAGTTGGTGTTTTTAAAGTACCTGCAGGACCAGCTCCACCATGCCCCCATCAGAGACATCAGCCCCCAGCCGAGCAGACTGACACCCCAACACCAGCAGAGGTCTGGGGTGTTAAATGTCTCCCCTTCTACATTTCTGAGTTTTGATGATTCTGAACTTCATCCCTAGGGCTGGGTAGATGCTTCCTGCAGCTGCTGCCTTCACTGTACCTTAGAGCAGAGTTCTCAATCAGGGTCAAGTTTGAACACCCAGAGGACATATGGCAGTATTTGGACAGATTTTTGGTTGCCACAACTGAGGGGGTACTATTGGCATCTGGCAGGTAGAGACTGTGGATGTTTCTAAAGATCCTACAACACACGGGATAGCTCCTACAATAAAGAGTTATTTGGCCCCAAATGTCATAGTACAGAGGTTGAGTCCTTTAGAGCTTTAGAGTCCTCTTATAACTCTTTCAGTTCACCATTTTATACATAGTTATCAATTCTTTATATTAAATAATTTCTGATCAAGTAACTGTCGCTTTGGCTGAATCCTTACCAATTCAGCTTTTATTAGTGTTAAAAATTGAAATTAGGTGCCCAGGGTAAACCTGAAGATATCCATGGTTGAAACAAATTGCAATGAACTATAAATGAGCTAAGTCTTCATCTATCATAATAGGAAATAGGTTACATTTAAAATGTCTGAAATTGGTAAATCGAGAGATAGTAGTATTTAGGAAAATAAAATTTTCTCTTTGGCCTCGGGCCCGAAGGGGTGAAGCAGAGTAGTGCTTTTCATTGCAAGCCCTTCTATACTATTTTATAAAACCTGTGCTCATATATTATTTTGATAAAAAAAATTAAAGGAAAAAAAAATCCCATTGCATATGTACCATTCTGCAAATATACAAATGAAGCCTCAAGCTGGTGGTCAATGTGTTGTTTCTTTGTTGTTGCAAGTGTTCCAAAAATGTAAGTCTTTGCATAAAAATTCAAATTTTGCTATTCAAAAAATCAGAAGATCTGGCAATAACAAACTCTCTTTCGCATATGGCAACAATCAGCTATGCTTGAGTGGATGCCTCCTGTAGACAAGATATGTGCTTTTCATTTTTGCCATAGTCCCCACCGCTTCCTGTTACCTTCCTGAGTATTCTTGGCCAAGGCTTACCTTCTTCATTTGAGCTACTGGCTTGCTCCTATAGGCATTCATGTTTGCAAGTAGATGTACACTAACAAATAATCTGTAGTGTCTTGTACCATGGTATCATCAGCATACAAAACAACAGAAGGAAAATTATCAGAGAGTTACCACTTCAGGGTTGGCATATGCCTGACACTGTTGATTAAAATTGAGGGGAGAGAAAAGCTTATATGAATAAAAGTATTAGACACTTGTGGTAGTTTGAAATTATATGTACCCCAGAATAGGTCATGTTCTTTTAATCCATTCCTGTGGGTGTAGACCTATTGAGGGTAGGACCTTTTAATTAGGTTATTTTAATTGAGATGTGACTCACCTCATTCAAGATGGGTCTTAATTTTCTTACTGGAGTTCTTTCTAAGAAGACAAACCACGTACAGAAACCAAGAGACGAAATGAAGAGAAGCTCACAGAAAAACAAAACAAAACAGTGAAGCTGAGAGGAAGCCATGAAGCCAGAAGCTGAAACAAAGAAACCCAGGAGAGAAGGACCAGCAGACATTGCCATGTGCTTTACTATCTGACAGAGCAGCCCAAGCTCTGTGGTGACCAATCTTCAGAGAAGGTATTGTCCTATTGACGCCTTAATTGGGACATTTTCACAGCCTTAGGCATGTACATTTGTAAGCTAATAAATCCTTATTGTTAAAAGCCAGTCCATTTCTGGTATATTGCATTTCATCAGCTTTAGCAACCAAAACATCTCTCCTTGCTTCAGTTTATAATAATTTATGTTCCAGGCACTGTTGTAAATGATTTAGATGTATTAACTCATCTAATCCTTATAACAATACAATGAAGTGGGCAATGGTATACAGAATTGTAATAGTTTTACGAAGAATCAAGGCATAAAGAGATCTAGTTATTATACCATATCACAAAAGTATCATCCACAAGTTATCTAAATTGAGTTATGAGCTTCTTTTTTAACATTATGTATATCTCTCTATATATGTATACACACACACACACACACACACACACACACAAACCACACAGTTGGTCTTTCTATTAGCCATTACTTTTTTAGTTCCAAATACCAGAAAGCAAACTCAAATGAGCTTTAAAATAAAACATTTTAAAATGAGTTTAACTCACATGATCAAACTGTAGGATGTCAGGATTAGAGCTGGCTATAGGTGGTTCTCTGCAGCCAGTTAGCTTGCTCGTTGTCCTGCCTTCTCTAATTTCAGACTCTGTATATTGACTTCATTCTTCTGAGTTCCTTTACATGGGGGGTGTTGTATGTTGTGGTCCTGGAAAGGAGACCCTGAGATGGGGTTTAATGCTCAGGATGTTTATTAAGGAGTGCCCTCAGGAGTAATACTTGTGGAAGGGAAGAGAAGGAAGCAGAAGTTGGCAAAAGTCGAGCTGTAACTCAGACTCAATGATAGCCTGAGCCACCAGGGGGATCTCTAGAATGGCTCTTCAGACTTGTCCCGAGTTGGGCTAAAATGGCCAGGCCTTTACTCCCCTGCATCCATCTTTGACTGTGGGCTGCCCAGGGAAGGGTGGATTTTGGGCAACGAGGTTCTCTGCATCTGAGGCCATCCCCAAAGAACTGACAGCTGAAAGTCAACAACTCTCCCAGAAGCCTGGAAAAGTCCTTCCTTGAAGGGGGATCTCGGCTATGCATCCAATGCTTACGTGGGGGATGTGACTGCCAGCCATTGTAGGGTACTATTGTTATAGCTTTCCATCCAAGAAAAAAGAACGATCCTCCTTGAACTTCAATTCAGAAAACTCCAGTGAAGGTCTCTAGTCTATCTTGGATCACATGCCCACTTCTTGAGCTAACCATGCGGCCAGGGTGCCCTTAGTCAGCCAGTCTTGGTCATGCCCACAAGACTGGGTATTCAGTGGAAAACTGGGGTTGGCAGCCCCACAGGACCCCACAGTTAGAGAGCAGCATTTCCTCAAAAGAAGGAGTGGTGGCGCTATTACCTGAAGAAGAAGTAGGGAGTTCATTATGCAAACTAAAACAGTGGTTACCACAAATTTCCCTTAATGGTTTCTCAGTTCATCCTTTCAACTTTGACCTGTTCCTTTGTGATAATGGCAGCTGCACCCCTTACATAGCAGGAAACCTGAAAAATGCACCGAGCTGTAGGGAGAATATAGGTCAGCTGAACTCTCCAAGCCCACAAGAATAACGGATTAGTGACATCTGTCAGTTTGTGTCCTAAACCTGGCCTCATGACAGAAGGTCTCAATCAGTTTCCAGTTTTCGCAGAGCGGTCCCTCCCCAGCCACACACACACAATGAATGAGAACACGGCGAATGAGGAACTTGACGGTCTTGATACTATAGCTCTAATCTAGCCTCATATACACCCCAAACACCTCCCAATTCACCAAGGTAAAGTGAATATTAATGGACTATCATCCCAGATCCTCCTCATTAGTTCCCAGACTGCCTCTTCTCCACTCTAGTACCTGTGCATTCCCGAACTTTGTCTTCACCTTTCACTTGTGCTCTTTTTCCTGTTCCCTGGACCTGGTAATTGCTTTGGATTTTTCTGCTCCTAAGTTTTGGCTCCAACTCAAGGGCCCTCCCTTGGATTCATGCCCTATGACTGTCCTCGTCAATCCCTCAGTCCCCGCTAACTCGCTGACCACCTTTCCTGTCTGCTTGGTCCTCTATGAGTGGGACACAAAGGCCTCAAAATGCTGTACTTTATACATCATGGGATTTTAAGTTCTTAAGAAGGAAAAACTCAAATGGAAAAGCACATAGTGACTAAGACTGAGAGCAATGCAATTAGAAAAAGCCAGAAATCTGCCAAGAGGCTCACTAAGTTACCTGCTGGGCTTCGCATGGTTCAGGGTCTAACCTCATGGGTAGCAGTGTGATCTTGTCAGGATCTCCAAGTTGGCTGGACTTAGGAAGGTGACTTGTAGTACCAAAACGTCACAAGAGGTTGAAAATTATAAATAAGAATGACAATTTATTACTTTACAAAGGAAAAGCAACTCTGAAAGGGACCAGATGTTTGAAGCTTCTTACCAATACCCTCACCTTTGTGGAAACTTCTAATTTTGGCTCATTTTATAAGATTATAAAGGTAAAGGCAATAAAATATGGAAATGATTTCGGTAATAATGATTATGGGTAGTGCCACTGGAGCGATTTTGCTGAACTGAACTATTGAATGGCAAGCAGTGCCACCTTGTGGTAGCTCCTAGCATCCATTGGTCAGCTGGGGTGAGAAAGGGCACATTCAGTGTATGAAATGATGGTCTGGAATGTCTTTGTGAAATATAACAGGGTAGTTTGTGTAATGTGCTAAAGTCAAAGATGACTTCTTTATTGCATTGAAGTAACATTTCTTTGCATCTCTTAACACCCTTACCTAATACCAGTCATTCTGCCCTTAAAACCATTTTGGCTCTCTGCTGACTGCGCATCTCTGAGCAGTTATTGTACTGTGTTTACATCGCAGAGGGGAAATTTATTTCCAAGTGCTTGGGGGACAATTTCCCATGTCCCCTGTGTACAGACGGATCACCTGGCTTCCCCCTCTTACAAGAGTCCGGGAAGCGGGTGCCGGACCGGCGCTTTTGCGTTAATATTGGGTGGGACTATCACACTCCGTAGGGGCTACACCCTGCCAAGCCCTCTTCTCCCTGGGTTTCTTGAATAATCCATGTGGTTCCGCTCTGCCATCTTCTATCCCCAGCTACTTCCAGAGACTGTCAGAAACCTGCTTCACCTCTAGGGTATACTTCCAATTCTTATTTCTCTTGCTTCATTTTGGATTGTTGGATTACTGGCTCACCCCCATCAAGGTTTTCCAAAAGGTTCTAGTTCCGGTTAGGCTGCCCTGTGCTGGGGGATTCCGTTTCTGTTCAGACCTTGAGTGGCAAGTCTAAAACTGGACTGAATCTCCCTGCCAACATTGAGCCTTTGATTATCTGCCCCAGGAAGAAAGTCCAGCTCTGACCTGCTCCCGGCGTGGGTCCCTGCTAGCTTCCCTCCAGCTCTCTCCCCTATTTCTCCAGGCATGTCATGGGGTCAGGGTTGTCCAGTGGCTGACCCCAAAGCCTTGCTGGGGCAAACTCCATCTAGCCCCAGATACAAAAAATAAATTAGCCTCAAGCCAATCTGACCTGGTATCCTTGTTTAGATGCAGCCTTATGTCATACAGCATGGTGCTCAAGTGCTGAGTTTAGTGTCATGGGGAAGGACACATGCATTTTCCTGTCAGATTAAACAGGACACCTTCTCAGGGAGGAGCATGAAGGCGCTATTCTTGCATGAGTCATTAGGACCCTTAACGAATGTCATGCACTCCATCATTCTTTAGTCTAATAATTTTGCCCCATAATTAGATACATAATGAACAGGATAACTGAAGAATAAGGGGAATTTGGGGCATTGTAGAGGAATATGAGGTGAAAATTATGCTAAGAGTTTTAATGCATTCAAATTTGACATTAAGTTATCTCTTCTATCTACAGATTTCTGAGCACCCATGCACAATTTATTTATTTTCAGTAACGTATTCTGTAATGTAGGAAATTTTTAGCCAGAGGTTCTCCTGATTACCTAGCTCCTCTGGCTTATCTCTTCTTAACCCCACCTCAAATTCCCTGCCCAGAAACACTAAATGCCATTTATTGTCTCAAATATGCTGAGCTGTACCCTACTTCTGATTCTTCTTTGGTTAGGCCTGAAGCAACCGCCTTCACTGCTGCCTTCTTCCAGCCATTAGTTTATTCTTTTCTACCAGTCTTTTGCTTTCCCACTGGGTGGTTGGAAAGGCGCCATTAAACCTCCTCTCCAGGTCGGGTGCCCTCTTTATGTGCCTTCAAAGCCAGAGTTTCCCAGGGTACTCACCTATAAGTGTGCTAAAATACCAGTGGAAACCCAGCCTCTTGCATAACTGAGGAGTGAAGTGGTTCCATGCCTGCTCAAGCAAACAGCACCTTTGAGTGGAACATTTTTTAAAAATTAAATAACTGCCTCTTTTACAGACATGTTTCTGTTGAGTAACTTTGCAGCATGCATATGCAGTGGCAGTTACGTTAGCAGAAATTCTGAAACTAAATAACATATAATGATGTTTATAGTGAACAAAGTGATTTATTCTATTATCTAATTTTTAAGTTTGTAAATTGCTTGAGTTATGACAGAGCTTTCCTTGAATGCCAGGAAACTAACGACAAAACGATGAGATTGATGCCAGAGCCTGAGGGTCTACTTGATCCTTTCCGTAAGTGCCTCTTATCTTGGGCACATGAATGTGGCCTTGGGAATTCCCCCATTTATATGATTCTCAATGTCCCCTCTTCCCTGGGAAATAGTTTCCTCACAGTCCTTGTCACTGCACTGTATGTCCTATAACCATCAATCTGCATGCAGCCCCAACAGAGCCTCGTTCAGGCTCTTCTGCAAGACCATGGCAGCACCCATGGCTTCCAAGGTTTTATCCCCCTCATCCTGGGATGCTTCTGCCTGTCCTGGAAAAGAGCGCAGCCACCACACTGCTTTTGCATCCTCAGGAGAGCTCAGTGCCCTCATGCTTCTCCTTCCCAGAAAATGGGCTACACCTTTCAGGGCCACATCATTGCAGCAGAAAGAGGAGCCCAGAGAAATGTGGGTGGAGGAGGTCTGCAGATGCAGGTTGACGGAAGTCTTCACTTCGGTGGAATAATTTTGTCGGATCTAGGAGCTCAAGATTGGTTGTCAATGAGAAGATAGCCACAAAAAATGGTGTCAGCTGGCTCTGGAAGCTGGGGATGGCCAAGAAGATGGCCCCAGATCATTGCAACTGGAGAGGCAGTTAGAGGGTGGTCCTAGACTCATGAAGTGGCAAAGGGGTAATCTCAGGGTCTGTTCCATCCTAAACATTGTTGAAGCAAGAGACAGGTCCACAGGATGGCCAGGCTCACTATCGATCCTATTGCTTTTTAGTAGCTTTTTCTTTCTTCCGTGTTCACCCTGTTACTCCTATTGTACTGTTACTACACCCAGTTAGTCCTCTAATTGTTTTCTGGAGCTTTGAGAGAGCTGTTTCCACCAGTTCCTCCTGGTTGTACAAAGCTTCTGTGGGGGAATGGAGCCCTGAAGCATATCAATTCACCATCTTGATTGGGGCAGGCTCCCTTAAATTCTCTATTATCTAATTTTAAAAAATACATATTCCTTCCAAGAATCATTTGAATTTGGAAACCTAAAAGCAAACTTGGAAAATGATTTAAAAAAAAAAAAGTGAAAAGTAAAAATATTTGCAAACTTTTTCAGAACTCTGACTTGCGTCAGTCAATAGAAGTGAATTAGTAAATGACTTTGCCCCTAAATACAACTTGTACTAATAGAAAACTTGTTTCACTCAAAAAATTCTGTGTCATTTGGCATGCCTATTTGTGTAGTCAAAGTGTAAAATTGTGGTTGGGTGATGGAGGGATACACAGGAGGTTTCAGTTGTATTTGTATTGTTTTATTTTTAAATGGTGTAATGGTTACATAGGTGTTTGTTACATTATTCTTTTTACAAAAGAGTTAAATCAGGTTTTCCCTACCCCTGACTGAATAAATTTAAAGTAGAGTCAAATACATAGGCTCCCTAAGGAAGCACACGTCTTGTTCTCCCATGCCTGCTGCACTTGGTAGTTTCCTCTCCTAGCACCGATCACACTGGCCTGTACTTTAATTGCCTGTGTGTTTGTCCAGTGGACTGTGAACTCTTGAACTCAAGGACAGTCTTTACTTCACTGCTGTGGCCCTAGTCCCAAGTCCATCGCTAACACAGAACTGGTGTTCCACAAATATTTACTGAATGGGTGAGTGGTGGATATAGGGTAGAGTGATGCCTCAAAGCAGTCAGCTAAGCAGTGCCAAAATTCCAGTCCATAGGTTTCTGCCATTGATGACTTCCCTCATTCTCTTTCCCTTTACCAAAAGAAAAAAATCTCAAGGGGAAAATCCTCAAATGGCAAATCCTCATCCACAACTATAATCCCTAAGAAGGCGCTCTCCTGGGAGGTTCATGGAGACTCGGGTGACTCTGATGAGTGACTGTGGAGAAAAATGGGTAGAAATACTCCCATTTATTCACTATGTACCATATGCCAGCAACTGCAAGGCACTTTCACACCAAATATTCTCATTTAATCCTTAACAATTCTGTGAGGTGGATATTATGATCCCCATTCACGCAGATGAGAAAACAGAGCCTCAGAGAGATGGACAGCGGACCTTGTCTAAGGTCACAGACACACTAAGAGGTGAAGCCCAGGCTTACACTCAGGTCTGTCTGATGCCAAAGCCCAAGCCTGTTCCTTCGATTTTATAGCAGTGCGAATGCTTACAGAAATAGAATGTTTTGACCTGAAAGGAACCTTAGAGATTGTCCCTATAATCCACTTTTTGTTCTTAAAATAACTTTCTTAAAGGAAAAAAAGCTTTGGAACTTTTCTGTTGCCAAAGAGGATTTTGCAAAGCAAGACTTTTGCCAAAAGAAACAAGGAATGCTCAATTATCCTTTGTCTGTAATTAATTGAGCAATTCTTAAAGTTAGCTAGGAATCTATTGGGCCATAATGGATGAGTGAGGCATGCTCTGCCGTTTTACATATCTGGAGCATGAATTGCAGCTTGAGGTCCCATAGCATAGGAATTCCTCCGTTCCTCTCCTAGCATAGCTCACTAGCCTGCTTCCCCACTACTTCTGCTGCCTAGTTAACTCATTTACTTATTAACTAACATTTATTGCACATTTGCTGTCTGTCAGGGTTAGGCATTTTACATGAATCACCTCGTCTGATCTGAACCATGACCCTATGAGGAAAGTACTATAATTATTGTCAATTTATATTTAGGAACAAAATTAGTTGCTCACGAAGACCATAACTGGTGGATCTGGATGGGGACCCAGGTCAGTGAAAACCCAGAGCTCATGTTTTTCTGCACGCTATGTACCGTCTCACAGGTGACATTGCAGTCTTGATGTTATGACACAACCATGCAATTGTGCATTGCACACTGGACAGCTTGTATTATTGCCACCTGCTGGTGTGCATTTCCTAGTAATCTAGGTTGCATATGATAGGTTGATTTTTTTTTTTCCAGTAATAGAGCTAGGCTTTAAGGAACTATCAGGCACATCTCCAGAATCATAAATCCCTTTCATAATTAGAGGAGATTTCTTTCATCTGGATTTTTGAAGAGTCTTCCCTTAGAAAGCCATCCACCCCTGACTGCCCTGTTGAGCAAATGTAGGGCATTCTTTCTGTTTTCAACAAGAGGCCTTGAAAAAAGTGAAGACAAATCCTTTGATGGCTCTAGACTGGAAACAGCCTGGACACGGTTGAAGCCACTTTTGGAAGACATTAGTGCACAGGAGTAATTTGATGAGATTTATGCCACGCCTAGAACTTTGCCACCACATATTATTTATTGTTTTTAAATTAAGGGAACTTATTTCTTAGGTAACACAAATAGAAGCAGCTGGTAGGAAACACCCTCAGGCCTGAAACTGGAGAAATAGTGTGATATAATGGAAACAGCTGCTGGAGAAATTTCTTGAAGCTCTGTTTATGATCACCTCCTTTTGGAGATGCAGAAAGGAAAGCAGATGTCAGCCTGTGGAATATTTTACAGAGACAAGTTTATGATTATGTCACCTTGAGGAGGAGGAGAAGTAAAAGATGGACTTAATGTTTAGCAGGGAATACACAAAGAAACAGAGATAGTTTGGCATTGGCTAGCAGGCCCTGGCCATAAGGGACTATTGAGCCAATACCAATCAGGGGTGGGGAATAAGTGAGGAATTGGCCCTGCTCATAAGACTGGTATGCATGTGTGTGAGTGTTGTGAGTGTTGTGTGTGTTAGTTCTTGGGCTCTAAATGAAGACTGTACCTAGTCTGAGATGGGGTGTTTACAGTGATATCTGTCCAGTTCTGACTTGATCCTTTACAATTTCTCTAATAGAAAAAGCGACCAAGAACAGCAGCTCACTACCAGTCCAGGTGTGGTATAAAAGGGCACTGTCACATTCATCCTGTGGAAGAATGTCTAGACTGTGAGGGAATCCTCCTTGCAGCCAAGGGTCACGGTATATGTGGAGAGCAGGTCATGGTATCAAATACTCCCTAGCATGTCTCTCTTTGCCTGCCACACCCATTAAGTTGGTCTATTTCCTCTTTTTTAAATGTCCGTTGTGCAAAGCTTGATTAGACCTCACTATGTGGGTGGGTTGAGGAGGATTTTTTTAATGCAATTTTATTGAAGTATTTTATATTCATAAACCACATAATCATCCAAAGTGTACAATCAGTGGCTTGCAGTATCATCATACTGCCGTGCATTCATTTTTGAACATTTTCATTACTCCAAAAAGAAAAAACATGAAAATAAGAGTAGGCCAGGCCACAGTGGTCCAGCAGGCAGAGTTCTTGCCTGCCATGCCAGAGACCCAGGTTTGTTTCCCAGTGCCTGCCCATGTTAAAAAAAAAAAGAAGAAGAATAAGAATAAAAGTAAAAAAGAACATCCAAAACATCCCATCCCCTCATTGACCCCTATTATTTATTTATTCATTGCTTTTTTTTCCTTACTTAATAAAGGGAGTGTCAGTCACTAGGTTTTCACAATCACATGGGCACACCTTAAAAGCTCTACAGTTATTCAGTCATCTTCAAAAATCACGGCTATTGGATTACAGTTCAATAGCTTCAGGTATTTCTCTCTCACTACTACACCAAAAACTGAAAAGGGATATCTATATACTGCATAAAAATAACTTCCAGAGTGATCTCTTAACTCTATTTGGAATTTCTCAGCCACTGAAACTTTATTTTGTTTCATTTCTCTTTCCCCTTTTGATGAAGAAGTCTTTCTCAATCCCATGATGCCAGGACCAGGTTCATCCCCAGGAGTCATGTCTCATATTGCCAGGGAAATTTACACCCCTGGGAGTCATGGCACACATAAAGGGGAGGGCATTGAATTCATCTGCGGAGTTGGCTTAGAGAAAGAGACCACATCTGAGCAGCAAAAGAGGTTCTCTGGGGGTAACTCTTAGGCATACTTATAAGTAGGCTTGGCTTCTCCTCTGTGGAATAAGTTTCATAAGGGCAAGCCCCAAGATTGAGGGCCTGGCCCATCAAATTGGCAGTCCCCAATGTTTGTGAGAATATCAGGTCTTTTTCAGGTGGGGAAGTTTAATATTTCCATCTTTACCCCCAGTCCCTCAAGAAGGCTTTGCACATACTTTTTAATCTAATTCCCAGATTACTCTGGGATGTACCAGGACATCATACCAACCCGTGCAAATCAATAAGATTTCACTCCCTATTCAAGGTTCCATGTAATTATGGTTTCGAATAAGCTGACTAAACAAGTTAAATTAGATAATATGCTACCAAAAAGATAAATTTTGTACCAAATAAACATCTCTTCCTTTGGTCTCACACAGAAGTTGAAGTTTTAAAATAGTTAATATCATCCTTTAGTTTAATTTGCCTTAGTCTACCCAGATAGGTTCATTCATATCTCTAATTGAAGTCTGATCACTTTTTCAGTGTTTTTAACAGTTACTAAATGGGGTAATGCTGACTTTCCTAGCTGTTAGAACTCTCCAGGGAATGACCAGGTTATACACAAAGAGCTCAGCATCTCAGAATTTAGAAATAACAGTGACAACTCAGGAATAGATGTGACTGCTGTATGAGATTCCAATCTAGGAAACTTTGCAATAAGCCTTCACCTGATAATCTGTGCTCTCAGATTCAATTTTCAGAGTTTGCACATTATAGTTAGTCCACATTATTGAGGCATTATAATATTTGTCTTTTCATTTCTGTCTTGTTTCACTCAACATACTGTCCTCAAGTTTCACTCACCTGTTTGCATCGCCTCACAGTTTTATTCCTTTTTGCAGCTGCTCAATGGTCCATTGTATGTATAGACCACAATTCCCCTTTCCATTCCTCTGTCAGTGTACCTACACTTAGGCCTCCATCCATTACAAAACACATACACTGCTGCCATAAACACCAGTGTGCAAATTCCATCCATTTCCCCACTCTCAGTTCCTCCAAGTATATACCTAACTACCTCCGAGTACATACTATGGGGCTGCAGGATCATATGGCAACCCACCCCTAGCTGAGGAGGATTTTTTTTTATATCTTTTTCCTTTTGCAAAAAATACCTCAAGCTATTTCAGAGATGCCATTTGCAATATAGCACCAGAGAAATCAGGAGATGTAAGCTCTCTGACTCTGCTGTGTGACCCTGAGCTCTTGTGTCACTTAAACTCTCTGAAGCCTCAGATGTATTATCAGTAATAGATATGGATTGGTGAAAATATGATTTCTAAGGGCCCTGCTAATGCTAAAACCCACGATTTCTAAGGCCCCTGTCAAAGCTAAAATCTACAGCCCAACTTTCCTATTACTCATTTGAGGTTTTCTGTTCACATGTATGTCAATTTTCAATGGCTAGGGATGAACTTAGTAAAGGATTGTAATTGGGTTGTGGCGGAGAAGGTGGGTCCACAATACATTGTGTTTTAGTTTGCTAATGCTGCCAGAATGTAATACACCAGAAGAGGACTGGCTTTTATAAAGGGGATTTATTTAGTTACAAATCTACAGTTCTTCTGGGGAAAGGCAGCTAGTTTTCATCTGGGTTCTTCTTTTACATGGGAAGGCACACAGTTATGTCTACTGGCCTTCTGTTTCAGCTTCTGGTTTCAAACAGCTTTCTCTGGGGTGTTTCCTTTCTGTATTTCCAAACATCTGGGTCTATATCAGCTCTGAGTGCTGAGCAGTTTCTCCCTCTTCTGACTCTTCCTTTTAAGCCTCCAGCTGATTAAATTCAACATCACTCATTGGGAAGGTGCGCCCCTTAGCCCATTGCAGATGTAATCAGCCAGAGATGAAATTCACATGCTGATGATTTAAGTCCACAGCACCATCACCTGGCCAACTGACACCTGAACTTAACGTCTACACATGGTTTCTCTTTGGAAGATTTCCCCACCTCATTTCACATTGCCTAGCAATGAAGAAGTCTTTACATTCCGTAAGCTGAGCCTTGACAAAGATATACCTATCTTCTCAAAAGGAATATTTGTGGAGGATTCCTGATGTAGTTCATTTGTGATAAAGCATTTCTTTTAAATGCAATATTTATTAAACAGCCTCATCACCTTGGGTAATCATTTATCATAATTATCACAATAATGCGGATCACTCATCTCACTTCATTATCTGCTTTCAAATCTGTTTCACCAACTGAATTGTGAGCCCCTTGAAGGTAGAAATTAGGTTTTGTTTCTTTCTATTCCCTACTGCATTCCCTACTATACAGCATTCTGGCTCAACAGTTACCTTTCAAATAAAAGATAATTAATGCTTCTATTTCATTCCATAAATTATAATTCAGACTTGGTGTTGACTTAAAGAAGAGCACAATATTGTAGGTTCAAAAATGAGGTTCAACTGAAAAGCCTTCTCTTTCTCTTCTCTCCTCCCCACTCCAAAACACACTCAGTGGTGACGGGAGGGGTGGATTTGGAAAAGACGCCCCCAGATGGTTATGATTGTATTTCCCATCTTGAGGGAAAAAGAAACACAGATTCAAAAGTCACATACTACCCAAACATTCCCTCCTGTGGGCTCAGGGCTCTAAAGTTCCTGGCCTGCATACAGACCCTGAAGTGATACATGAAAGCATGGTAAGTAGGGGTGAGATAGAGATATTTTCTTATTATGTAAGCCTGCATGGGGGCAAGAAAGAAGGAAAATAATATGCCCTTCTCTGAATGCCTACTCTCCTTCTCATGGAAAAAGGAAGTTATACATGCCCAAACCAAAGTCTCATGCACAAAGAATGAACATGCACTTATGGTCAATGTATTGATGCAGCTGACATAGAAATTCTGAGAAGTAAAAGGGGAGTAGGAGATTATTTCATATAAAAACAAATTTTAACAACCTGCCTTTCAAATATTAAGTTAATATGGAGATTTTTCACAAAGAAACATTGCCAAGGGAGAAAGTTTTGAAATTTGGAAATAAGAAGCAAAAGCAATGATACTGCATAAAGTAGAAATGTTTGACTTGTGTGTTAACTGGAAAAAATTAAAGCATCAATTAAATTTATGGAAATTTGAGATCTTCAGCTCAGATATCACCTCTTCAAAGTGATTTCCCTGACCACCCAATCTAAAGCAGCCTCCTTCCGTTACTCTCCCTACTTCTTGCCCCCGTCATCGAATTGCCCTGTTTCTTTTTTTTCATAGCATGCATCAGCTGAAATGATCTTATTTGTGTTTTTTGTAGAATATCCATAAGAGCAGGGATCTTCTCTGTCTTATTTTCTACTGAGTCCTGGCCCCTTGACACAGAGTAGATTCTCAGAAATAACTGCTGAATAAATGACTGAAGGAATGTGATGCATTGTCCATTTGGAGATAGTTAATCAAAACTATTTTTCAAGTTTGAAGACCTGCCAGATAAAAGACAAAAGGCCTCTGTCTGAAGCCTCTGCATTTGGCTTGTTTCACTGTGCTGAGAATTTGCCTCAAGAGAATGGGTGTAAACTTCGGGGGTGGGGTACCATAGTGTAGCAGGTAAGAGCACGGATCCTGGAGTCAGACTACCTGGATGTAGAACTCAGAAAAGTGCCCACTGAACAGCTATAATGAAAGCTTCAGCATTCCGTTCAGGTTTGTGTTCACAGAAGTAAAATATATTGATTTTGAAACACTCATATGGTAGGCCCAGAATGTAGCAGAAGAATGAGATATGTGATTCTCAATGTGTCATTTTTACTTCCAAGAAAAACTATGCTTAAGGAATGCCAGTATTTACCGACCTTAAAAAATAATGTTTTCCACTGCTTTTCATGAAAATTTAAAGCTATTTAAAGTCTTTTAAAAAATCAAATATGGCACACAGTTTTGTTCTCTTGGCTGTTTTAAGTGACAATGCAGAAAGTGGAGTCAAAAGATGTCTCTGGTCCAAGCTTTGCTACTTATTAACTTGAGAAAAATCACTTAAGCTCTGTGAGTCCCATTTCCTTTATCTGTTAAAAATTAAAAAGGCAATAATATACCAACTCTCCTGCCCCTCCCGGGGTGGGTGTTGGACTCCAGGGATACAACTCTTAAGTAAGTGCTTGGTATATAATTAAGGGTTGTAAGAATATTAGCTGCTTTTTGTGTTGATGAAGGAAAGATGTAAGCCAATAATGGATTTGTGAATGGTGGAGAATATAATTTTATTTCAATGGCTACTGCCAAGCCCTCAACTGCCTATCCTAGCAACACTTTGAAGAAGGGACTTTTTTTTTCTTTCAAGAACAAATAAAGAAGTAAATGCAAGAATTAATGACAGAGTAGAAGTTATGGGTCATTTCTGTGGTAATTGGGCCAGCTCTTAGCAGTGTGTATATCAGAAATTTAGCAACTGGATTAGATATCTAAGAATCTAATTATATGGTTTCTTATCTACCAGAAGAGCCACTAAAATGGAAAATTATCTCCTGATCCCTGCTTCTTACTGTCATTAACATTCAAATAGCTAGATCTTTGCTTACTCCACCCTCTCTCCCCCAGCCAAAGTCCTAATTTCCTCATGAAAACTTCCCATTTCCTGAACCACTAACCATCATAGTTTAAAAGGAAATATGCTAAAAGGTCAACAGTGGTTATATCTGTATATTGAGACTGTGAGTAACATTTTCTGATATTTTTCTGTACTTTCAAAATTTTCCATAATGGGCATTTATTCTTTTTATACAAAGAAGAAAAATGAGGAAGCAGATTTAATTAGGCAACATTGCTCAAAGGGTATTTTAGATAACACTAATCCCGGGAGATAAACTAGAAAGAAAATGATATCTGGCCAAATACATTTGGGAAATATTAGATATTTTATCTCCTTCTGGGAGAGTCCCAAGGCACGAGAGTGTATTATACACTAGAAAGGTACTGAAAAAAAAGAAAAGAAAAGAAACCTGCTAAACTTTGTTTAATCTGGCATTTTTCTAATTTTTTTTTCACAAAAGATTTTTTTTCATGCAAAAATCTATAAACAGTGTGTGAAGCCAGTGACACACAGAACATCTCTTTGGGAAACAAGCAATTAGCAACCATCCTCTTCTGCTAAGCAAGAGGGTGACACGGGCCCCCTCACGTAGGGTCCATGGGCCACTGGAAGAGTCACAAATGGGCTTGGGGCAGGCGCCACGACCCCCTGAAACTATATCATGACACATATGCACCTTCTTCCCAGGAAGAGATGCCATGACATTCTCAGGCATGCACGACCTGAAGAGGTGAATACCATGGACATAAAGTAAAATCAGCTTCTTAATGTCCAGTACTTTCGCCCAAGCAACACTTCACCTTCAAAACAAAACAGAAAAGTCAAGAAATCTGATGACGTATTTAGAAAACAAAAACAAAAACAAGAACCCCCCAGATAAATTTCATTTCATCTAGACAACAGATAATTTTTTAGTATAAGGGATGACTCAAATATTGCATGAGATATATTTAAAAATTATCTGTTCCTTATCTGAAATTCAAATTTTACTGGGCATCCTGTGTTTTATCTCTCAACTCTAGTTAATTTGAATATAATAACACTAGGGTAATGAAGCATACTAAGAGAAAAGGCTGATATAGGGTCATATAGCACCTTTCTAATCAAGTATGGTCCACGGATCAGCAACATCAGACATTAGCTGGAAACTTGTTAGAGATGCAGATTCTCAGGCTCCATCCTGCAGACATATTGAATATAGATCTACCTTGTGTCAAGATCCCCAAGTGAATTTTTCACATACTAAATTTTGAAAAGCCCTGATATAAAGAATTCTTAGCATGGTGGTTTTCACCCTTGGGAGCACATTGGAATCACCTGGAAGCTTTAAACATAGAATGTCTAGACTCACAAAGATTCAGACTCGATTGATCTGAGATGCAATCTGGACATTAAGGTATTTTAAACACCCCACTCCCCTCTACCCAAGGTCATTCTAAGTTACAGCAAAGGTAACACCTTTTTGTGAAGTAGTGGGACCCAACAAAGGTGAGGGAAGGGAAAGGCATTATCAGAATCATCAATGAATATTTTCTCGTTATGCAGTCTTGTACCCCATCGTAGGTCTGCAGAACCAGAAACACAGGTATGGGCATTTGCATTGAAACTGTCCAATTCAATTCTGCTATATGCTCCTTCTCACATTAAAAACCTAATATATAGCATTTATGGCAATTTAAAACAGAGTTTACCCAGCTACAAGCTAGTTATCAAATTATTGAGGTTATTGCTCTTAGGCTTGGTTTCCTTTGTCCTCTCCTGGCACCCATAGACAACAGGTGGGAGAACCCTAAAGTCAAGGGAGGATGCCCTTTTCACCAAGGGAATTTCATGAAGGTCTAATTTCTATGAGTAGACTTGCTATGATCCCTGAGAATAAAGGTGTTCAAGGTCTCCTATCAGAGTACATCGTTAGTTTTGACTCTTAGGATATGAAATAGCTTCCCATAAGTCTGTTTAAATATAAAATGAATTATGAAAATGGTTGTACCAGAAGCATAGAATGAGTTAAATAATTCTGAGTTAGATTATCCAGTGCAGGTGGTGACTGGCTCACCTGCTAATATTGTGAAATCCAGCTACAAAGACTGGCATAAAGTAGTTGCCAGGTATGTTGGGTCTCTGGGCTGACAAATGGGCTAAACAGTAACAATTAAAGAAATTCTCTCATCCTTTTCTCCAGCAATTCATAGTAATTGAGTGCAAAACTTGATAAGGGGCAGGGAAGATTTTAGTCATAGAAATAAATTATTAAATTGTATAATATTTTATGGATTTCCCTTGAGGTTGAGTCTAGAAGATGCCCTAGTCTGCCTTTAGACACTGTTCTAGCTTGCTAGCTGCCAGAATGCTATATATCAGAAATGGAATGGCTTTTAAAAAGAGAAATTTAATAAGTTGCAGAGTTTACAGTTCTAAGGTCGTGAAAAGTCCCAATCAAAGCAAGTCTATAAAAATGTCCAAATTGGGCAGGCCACGCTGGCTCAGCTGCAGAGTTTTCGCCTGCCATGCCGACGACCCAGGTTCAATTCCTGGTGCCTGCCCACGCAAAACAATAAAATAAAATAAAATGTCCAAATTAAGGCACCAACAAGAGGTTACCTTCAATCAAGAAAGGCCGATGAAGTTCAGAATTTCTCTCTGAACTGGAAAGGCACATGGCGAACATGGTGGCATCTGCTAGCCTTCTCTCCAGGCTTCTTGCTTCACGAAGCTCTCCCGGGGGTGTTTTTCCTTCTGCATCTCCAAAGGTCCCTGGCTGATGGACTCTGTGATTCTTGAAGCTGTGCCATGGCTCTCTCCAAAATACTTCCTCTTTTAAAGGACTCCAGTAACCTAATCAAGACCCACATGGAATGGGTGGAGTCACAGCTCTGTGGAAGCCATCTAATAAAAAGTTATCACTTACAATTGGGTGGGCCACATATCCATGGAGATAACCTAATCAAGTTTCTAAACTATAGTACTGAACAGGGATTAAAGGAAACTGTTGCTCCCATAACATTGGATCAGGATTAAAACATGGCTTTTCTAGGGTACATAAAGCCTTTCAAACCAGCACAAATGCCTTTGGGAAGAAACTGGATATCAATTAGTTAACATTGTCTCAGCCTTAGATTTATTTTCCTATTAATTAATAGGAATAAATAAATGCTTGACTTCCTTAAGGAAGGATGAGAAAAAGGGGATGCAAGTACAGTAACAGTAGCCAAGCTATCTGTGATAGAAGTATAAATGGTCCTATTTCTGGGCTTATGATGACTTTGGTGACTTGGAGGCTTAATGGCAAGTTCATTTGGTTGGTGACATTGGCATGAGGCGGCAAGCGGGCTATCTAGTTCAAAGGGGCAAGTTGGTATTTTTATTCTCTTTTCCAGAAATTCCAGAGTAGGTCTCTTTCAAAGTTGAAATGTTTGAGGATTTTACTCTAGGGAAATGCATTATGGTCGACTTCGTGTGTGTTGTATTTAAGCCCCCTCTAACTTTAACATGTTTAGGCATCATCTGGAGATCTTGTTAAAATGAAGTTTCTGATTCAGTAGGTCTGGAGTGGGGCCTGAGCATCTGCATTTCTAATAAACTCCCAGGTGAGGTTAATGCTGCTGCTCTGTCGACTGCACTTGGGATAGCAAGGCTATACAACTTTTGTTGGAACCTTTTCTTTAAATGGCAGTTTCCATGAATGTCTGATATATGAAATAGATAAAAGCAGAACTGCTCAGTTTAAATCAAAAGTGGAAGCCTACTGGTGGCATGGAGTAATTGTAAATCAAATTAATAAAAAAAAAAAGTAGAATCACTCACTCTTCCCTGCTCCTGTCTCTTCCCCCCAGATTGTACTAAGGAGTGTAGTTTCAAAACTGTTGCCTTCTGTTTCCTCACCTGTAAAATGGAGATAGTCATAGCACCTGACACCGGATTAAATTAGATCATTTTTCTAATGAAAGCATTTTGCACCATACGTGCCACATTGTAGCTGTTTTATACTTGTTAGCTGCTGGTTATTGTATATATATAAATATAATATATAATATATTTGTTATTGCTATTATTAACCGGATATACTGAAAAATAATCTTTCAGTGAAAAATAATCTTTCTTTCAGAGAAAGGAAGAACTGTAAATATTTGAATATAAGGCCTGGTATTTCACAGTGAGCTCCTAGGAGATATTTTTGTCTATTTTGCTGTCTACCTGGCAGCCAAGTAGACCAGCTTCACTGACAACAGCTCCAGGTGAAATGCTGACGGGAGAATCAATGGGGCCCGCAGGAGAGAAGGCCAAAGGTGATTTGCTTTGTTCTGTTTATTGTCTTAATCACCAAGTGGCTCCAGGTCATTTAACTTTTCTGGTCTCTTGACCAAGAATAGACCTGTGGTTTTTTCTCCTTTGGTAAATGGAGAAAGTAAACACTAGTAAAAAATGGCTTCAACTGCCCTCTCTCTCCCTCTCTGCCTCTCAATTTCTCTCTTTCTCTGAAAGAAATAACACACCTGAAATCTAACAATTTTCTGTTACATGAAAAAACACACTTTTCTTCAACAGTTTCCTGGAAATTAGAATTTGAAAAACAAAAGAAGTTACTTCCCGTCATGCTCATTTTGCTTACAAATCATTTAATAAAAGCGGAAACATCTAATATCAAAAATTTATAACTGCCATAGCCCAAACAACCCTAAAGAGAGGTATGGAAAGATCAAAGGTGATGGTGGAATTATTCATAGAAGATAGGATTTAACAAATGGATATGAATGCTGAATCATTAATCGATATCTCTTTTGGTCTCTGGTATTTTAGAGCAGCTAGAAATAAAAACCTAAAATTGTGAAATTGTAACCCATGTCAAACTCTGAAATAAACTCTACAACTAATTATGGTGCTGCGCTTTGAAATTTATAGCTTTTTTGCATATTTGTTATTTTTCACAAAAAAGGAAGGACAAAAGTCGATTGCAATGATAAAAAAATATTTAAGCCCTCTAGCCTCCTATATTCTGGAGCATATAGAAGGAAAAATATGAGAGGATTGTAAGGCAGCCCATGACAAACTCTGAGCTCTGTCCTGTAACCACTTGTTGAAGAGTGCTTTGAAAACTATTGCTTTTTTATTTCTTTGTTTTGGATATATATTATACTATACATTAAAAAAAGTAAAAAAAAAAAAAAAACCTAAAAAAAGAAATTAAAACATGTTTAAAAGGGAAAGAAACAATAAAAGTAAAATAAAACCCAAATTCCACCTACAAAAAAAAAAGCGGAAACATAAACATAAACATGTCTAAGAGAAAAAGAGGGCTGAAGTTTCTGAGGGCTCTTGAATTTAAAAAGCAGTGTGGAACTACAAATAATTTTCCTCCCCAAATGCCAAGAACATCCCCACTGAGAAACACTGGGTTAATGAAGTTAAAAGATTGTATTTTAACCGTATTTTTAATAAAATCATCCTGGCACTTAGATAAAAAAGAGTCATAGTTTCTACTCATTTTGGTAACACAAATGCAGATAACATTCTTAGATGACAACTGGTGTTTCTGATGCACAGAAAATAGTCTCAGCTATGTACCATAGCTATATTGACTACGCAGTAAAGAAAGCAATGAATATCTCTGTTGTGTTAGTATGTGAGCAATATAACCGGAAGACATACTAAGAATAGTTCATGGAGTATGAAATTACTAGTTCCTCATGATGACCATATTTTACATGAAGTGGCTTAAGAACATTTTCATTCAATGTAACCAGACATTCCTTATCTATAATTCATATTAACTATTGCTAAAGAACTAAGCTATGAAAAAGACAGCATGGAGGCAGGGCAGCGAATGAGTGGTTTTGCCCAATATTTTGGCTTTAGACAGACTTGGATTCAAGCTCCAGGTATACCAATTAATATCTGTATGAACTTGAGCAAGTTGCTAAAACTCTCTAAGCCTTAATTTCCTTGTCTGTAAAAATATGGATAATAATAATACCTCAAAGGGTTTTTTTAAACATTTTTTATTGTGAAATATAACATATATACAAAAAAGAAATATATTTCAAATATATTGTAACAAGGAGTTATAGAACAGATTTCAGAGTTTGGTATGGGTTACAGTTCCACAATTATAGGTTTTTTTCCTTCTAGCCTCCAGGCTAAACAAAATATCAGTGTAATGATTCAGCAATCATATACATTTTACATTTTTGTGTGTGTGACCCACTTGTTTTTTTTTTTCAATTGTGAAAGATAACATATATACAAAAAAGCAATAAATTTCAAAGCATACATAACAATTAGTTATAGAACAGACTTCAGAGTTTGATATGGATTACAGTTCTACAAATAGGTTTTTCCTTCTAGCTGCTCCAAGACACTGGAGACTAAAAGAGATCTCAATTCAATGATTCAGCATTCATATTCATTTGTTAAATCCTATCTTCTCTGTATAACTCCACCATCACCTTTGATTGTTCCATCCCTCTCTTTAGGCATGTTTGGACTATGGCAACTCTAAATTTTTCATATCGGAAGGTCTGTCACTAATATGGGGTGGGGAGATGAAACTATCTGATGTTCTGGAGAGGCTAGGCTAGGTTTCAGGATTTATCTGGGCCAGGGGCCCATCTGGAGGTTGTGGGTTTCTGGAAAGTTACTCTAGTGCATGGAATCCTTGTGGAATCATATATATTGCCCTAGGTATTCTTTAGGATTGGCTGGAATGTCCTGGTCGGGGGTTGGCAGGTTATGATAGGTAGCAAGGTCTAACTAAAGCTTGCATAAAAGCAACCTCCAAAGTAGCCTCTCAACTGTATTTGAACTCTCTCTGCCACTGATACTTTATTAATTACTTCTTCTCCCACATTTGATCGGGATGGAATTGTTGATCCCATGGTGCCAGGTCTGGCTGCATCCCTGGGAGTCCTCTCCCATGTCGCCAGGGAGACTTTCACCCCTGGATGTCATGTCCCACATAGTGGGGAGGACAATGATTTCACTTGAAGAGTTGGGCTTAGAGAGACTGAGGTCACATCGAGCAACAAAAGAGGTCCTCTAGAAGTAACTCTTAGGTATGCCTATAGGTAGTCTAAGCTTCTCCACTACCTACATAAGCTTCACAAGGGTAAGCCTCATAATTGAGGGCATGGCCTATTGATTTGGGTGTCCCTAAAGTTTGACACAGTATCAGGGGATTTTCAAAGGGTTGTTTTGAGTATTAAATAAACTAATGCATGTGAGCATTCAATAAATGTAAGCTACTACAGTTGGGTCAGGGAAGAAGGAAATGGGACAAAGCTGGCCCTCCCAATGATTGTCAGGCTATAATGGCCCACAGAATGCCACAGAAATGTTCCAGGACATTACGTGAATCACATGAAACCCTGTTTTATATTATTCTAGGGCCTACTGGGATGGCTTCTCCTGTGGCTGTGATACTACAGGCAAGTTAACCTCTCTAATCTATAAAATGGAGTCATAGTACCTACCTCATAAGGGTTTCGTGTTTTTTTTTCTTTCAATAAATGTTTTGTTTTGGGTTAATTCTAGATTTACAACAAGTTTTCACGGTAGTACAGAGAGTTCCTGTAGATCCCTGACCCAGTTCTCCCTACTGTTAACATATTTCATTTCCATGGTACATTTGTCAAAACTATGAAACTGACATTGGTACATTACTATTAGCTCAACTCCAGACTTCACTTGGATTTCCCCAGTTTTTCCAGTGATAGAGCCAATCCAGGAAACCACATTGCATTTACTGTCTTTTCTTCCCCATCTCTGTGATTGTCCCTCAGTGTTCCTTGTTTCCCACAACCTTGGCTGACATAGAGGATATGGCCAGTGTCTGAGTTTGTCAGTGCTGCTGTAACAAAGCACAGTAGACCAGTTGGCTTAAACAATAGCAATTTATCGCCCCACGGTTCTGGAGGCTAGAAGTCTGAAATAGAGGTATTGGCAAGGTCAGGCGTCTTCTTCAAGGGGAGAATCTGTTCCACGTCTTTCCCAAGCTTCTGGGATGTGGCCGGCAATCTATGGAGTCTTTGTCTTACGGTAGCATAACTCAATCTCCGCCTCCTTCACGTGACCATCTCTCTCTTCAGAGATGAAGAGACACCTTCAAAGATACTATTACAAATAAGTTCCCACTCACAAAACCAGGGGTTAGGACTTGAACGGGCCTTTTGGTGTTGGGGAGGGTGCAATTCAATTCATCACAGCCAGATATCCTGCAGAATGTCCCACAGTCTAGGTTTGTCTGATGATTCAGGGGTTAGATTGTGGTTACTTATTGAGTTTTATGGGAATTTAGTGAGAGAATCTGTAACATTCTCAGGACCCTAATTGGAAGGTATTTTCATTATCGATATTCATTTTTATGGTGGAGGGGCAGAACTGAGTTGTGATTGACAGCATGGACTCTGCATACAGACGGTTTGGGTCTAAGTGCCGGTACTGCCACTTTTTAGCTATGTGACCTTCGGCACATAGCTAACCTCTCAGTTTTTGTTATCTATTAATGAGTTATTGGATATAAGGTGCTTATTACATTCTGAGTACCTCGTAAGCTCCCTTTATTTTGCGCTATTACTATTTTTAGCAATAATTGTATGACACCATCTCTCTCTCATTCAGATGAATGAGAATTCTGAATCTTCATATAACCATTTATCTACAGTGGGAGATACCCCTGTCAGAAACCCTATGTCTCGAGGATGCCTGACCTGAAGTGTCACTAAGAGCACCATTCTTTTTGCCATATTTCTGAAATTCATACAAATCCCCCATCATTCACTAGCAGCCTTTATGCATCTCCCTGCAGATTTCTGCTACCATGTGAGCCCTATTCTGGGGTAAGACCACATGAAAGGTGGAGATTATGCCTGCTGAGGCCTTGTAGAGGGGCTCTGAACCACACAAACATCAGAAGGAACATCTACAGGAGCAACAGTGCTGGAAAGGCAGAAGCTCTTCTGAAGGACCAATTGCCTGAGCTCAATAGGACTGCATCGCCATCTTTTTAAATTTTTTTAATTAGAGAAGTCATAGATTTACAGAAAAGTCATGCACAAAATGCAGAGTTCCCATGTGTCACTTGTGCCAATTTAAACTGTTGTGTACCCCAGAAAAGCCATGTTCTTTAATCCTGATTCAATATTGTTGGGTGGGATCTTTTTGATTAAGTTGTTACCATGCAGATGATGACCCACCCAATTGTAGATGGGACCTTTTTTCTTTTAACTTTTTTATTGTATAGTGTAACATACCTACAAAGCAAAGCAATAGTTTTTAAAACAGTCTTCAACAAGTAGTTATAGGACAGATCCCAGAGTTTGTCATGCGCTACCATACAATTCTCTCAGATTTTTCCTTCTAGCTGCTCCAGAAAATAGGAGGCTAGAAGGCGTAGATATTTTTTTATCATCACAATTGACTTTTTTTCTTTCTTTTTCTGGTGAAAATAATATATATACAAAAAAGCAATAACTTTCAAAGCACAGCACCACAATTAGTTGTAGAACATATTTCAGAGTTTGACATGGGTTACAATTCCACAATTTTAGGTTTTTATTTCTAGCTGCTCTAAGATACTGGACACTGAAAGAGATATCAACTTAATGATTCAACATTCATATTCATTTGTTAAATCTTATAACATTCATATTCATTTGTTAAATCTTATCTTCTCTGTATAACTTTGCCATCACCTTTGATCTTTCTCTCCCTCTCTTTAGGGGTGTTTGGGCTATGGCCATTCTAACTTTTTCGTGTTGGAAGGGTCTGTCACTAATATGGGGTAGGGAGATGGAACTATCTGAGGTTTTGGAAAGGCTGGGCCCTCTAGGTTTCAGGACTTATCTGGTCCAGGGACCAGATGGGACCTTTTGATTAGGTGATTTCCATCGAGCTGTGTCTCCACCCATTCAAGGTAGGTTGTTTTCTGGTGTCCTTTAAGAGGGAACCATTTTGGAAAAAGAATCACAGCTGACACAGACCAGAGACCTTTCAGATGCAGAAAGAAAACAGCTCCAGGGAAGCCACTTGAAACAAGAAACCAGGAGAGAAAGCTAGCAGATGTCACCATGTGCCTTCCCAGGTGACAGGAAAACCCTGAACATCATCAGCCTTTTCTTGAGTCAAGGTATCTTTCTTTGGATATCTTAATTTGGACATTTTTATGGTCTTAGAACTGTAAACTGTTAACTTAATAAATTTCCGGCAGCATTAACAAATCAAAACAACACCCAATTATTAATGCCTTGCGTTAGTGCGGCACAGTTGTTACAATTCATGAGAGAAAATTTTTATAATTGTGCTATTAACTATATATAGTCCATTGTTTACATTAGGGTTCATTATTTGTGTTGTATAGTCCTATGTTTTGGTTTTATTTTTAAGTTTTTATTATAGTGACATATAGGCAACCTAAAATTTCCCTTTTTATCCACATTCCAGTATATAATTCAGTGCTGTTTAATTATGTTCAACATCGTTGTGCATCATCACCACCAATCATTACCAAACTTTACACAAATACAAACTTGGTACAATTTAAGCATAAACTCCCTGTTTCCTTGCCCCACCCTGGCTCCTTTTAATTATATTCTAGTTTCTGATGCTATGAATTTATTTATTTGAGTTATTTCCTATCAGTGAGATCATACAATATCTTTCCTTTTACATATGGTTATTTCATTCAATGTAATGTTTTCAAAGTTCATCCGTGTTGTTGCATGTAGCAGAACTACATTCCTTTTTTTGGCCAAATAATGTTCAATTTACATATATACCACATTTCGTTTATCTGTTCATCAGTAGATGGACCATTGGGTTGCTTCCACCTTTTGACAATTGATGTCACCATCTTTTGATCATCATTAACCTCCCATTTCAGCATACACAGAAGATGACTCACATTTAAACAAAAAACTCCAATCCCCAAACAATCTTCTAAAATTATGTAATTAATGACTTCACTAGAATGAAGCATTTGAAAATAGGATTTAACAAACTCGGCCAAAAAGAATGTTAAAAGAATTTTAAAAAGAAGCGGGTGAGAGTGAGACAGTAAATCTGGTAAGAAAAAGAAAATTGAAACCAATAACCTTCTCCTTGCCACTTCTCCTTGTCTTATTCTTTAGGAGTCTTTTTGTCTCACTTGCATGATAACCCCCCTGGGCAAGAAGAGCAGTACCTGGATTTTAGGGCAGCTCCAGTATTGTGAACATTCCTTGGATGTTAAAAGTAGTAATAGCAATCACATTGGACTCAGTTACCCTAAAGTCTTCTCTCCGTCATAGTTTACCCATTAATAGAACACTGTTTTAAAGAATATTATAAAACTGAATGTTTTAATCTTCCCAATCACCTCATTAGGTGGGTGGGTGGCAGATATTTCTCATTTATTTTCAAAATATGGAGTGCCTACTGCAGGCCAGGTACTGTTCTAGACACTTGGGACTCATGCATTAAGAGTATTTTCCTGAGCAAAACAAAGATGACTACTTTTATGGTGCTTATGTCTTGGTGGGGTGAGGAGGAAGGATATAGAAAATACTTATAAACAAGTGGATAAGTAACTATATGGTGTGTTAGGTAGTGATAAGTGCTACGGAAAAGAGAGCAAACAGAAAGCAATTGGCTTGGGGGCTGGGTGGTGGTGCTTAATTCTCCCCATTGGCCAGTGGGAGACTGCTTCAGAGGAAAAGCACACGCCCTCTTTCCAAAACCTTATGCAGTTCTGTGCTTAACTACAAGTTTTGCCTAGCTCTCTCTGGTCCTTTTCTATATCTCTTTTATAATGAAGACTATTAAATTGGCTAAGCACTCCAGCTCTGGAACCAAAATTTCTGGAATTGATTCCTTCTTCTATGCCATGCTTCTCTGTGTTACTTTGGGTGAGTTAATTAACTTCTCGGTTTTTGTTTCTCTGTCTGCTTTTGTTTTCCATCCGCTAAACAAAACATCATACAATGGATTGGCTTAAACAATGGAAATTTATTGGCTCATGGTTTGAAGCTAAGAGAAATTTAAATTAAGGTGTAAACAAGGTGATGCTATTTCCCTGAAGACTGTGGCTTTCTGGTGCTGGCTGCTGGTGATCCCTAGGGTTTCTTCGCTTTTCTGTCACATGGTGTGGGTGTTATGCGTTCCAGAAAAGCCATGTTCTTCTAATCCAATCTTTTGGGGGCAGACCTATTGTTGGGTGGGACCTTTTGATTAGGTTGTTTCCATGGAGATGTGACCTACTCAATTCAAGGTGGGTCTTAATCCTTTTACTAGAGTCCTCTATGAAGAGAATAAAAGGCAGAAAACAGAGAGAGCTCAGAGCTGACAGAGACATCAGAGAGATGAAAGCAAGTGAAGGATGCTTGATGGGCCCACAGGAGCTGAGAGAGCCATTTTGAAACCAGCCCAGAAGAGAAGAAGGGCCAGCAGACATTGCCATCTGCCTTCCCATGTGACAGAGAAGGCCTGTATGTGATCAGCCTTTCCTGAGTGAAGGTATCCTCTGGTTGATGCCTTAATTTGGAAATTTTCATGGCCTTTACACTGTAAATTTGTAACCTAGTAAATTCTCTTTGTAAGAGCCAATCCACTTCTGGTATATTTATTTATTTATTTATTTATTTATTACATGGGCAGGCACCAGGAATCGAACCCAGGTCCTCTGGCATAGCAGGCAAGCCTTCTTGCCTACTGAGCCACCATGGCCCCACTTCTGGTATATTGCATTCCAGCAGGATTGGCAAGCCAAAACACATGGCAATGCACATAGTCTTCTCTTTTCTCTTCTGAGTTCCTGATGATTTCCATCTGCCTGCTTCTCTGCAGCCTTCTCTATAAGGCCTCTAGTAAAAGGATTTAGACACATTCTGACTCAGTTGGCCAAAGCTTAGCTAAAAATAGCCTCATCAGAAGTCTTAGTTACAATGGATTCATCCACGGGAATGGATTAAAGATTGAGAACATGCTTTTCTACGGTACCTAACCGCAAGCCACCACACCATCTATAAACTTTACCTACCTCACAAGGTTGTATGGAGAATTTAATGTAGTAATGTAAGTTGCTTAGAGCAGTGCCAGGCACTTAGTGAGCCCTTAGACGTTAGCTTAAAAAAAGAAAATGGTGTCCATAATTGTGTTGGGTTGAGGGAGGGCCATGAGTATGAGCATCTCTGCTCCTTGTAAAATGACCAACAGCATAAGGGCAAGACCCCTTTCTATCCCTAAACATCCCTAAGCCGGCTCCTTGGGAATCCCTCCCTCAGGAATCCATGGTAGGAATAAGATTCCTTATTCACTGAACAACTTTATTGCCAGGGATTACTATATTCAAGGCTTTGTGGCAAGCCTGGGGCTGCTTCAAAAATGAATAACTCCTCCTGTATTCCTTGGTTCAATTGTAAGAAACTCTGTTCTGTTCTGACAGAGATACACTTTCTAAATTCTCACATTATTCTTTCATTTTAACTTCAGTTTAAACATACCAAAAATAGACATTTGCCTCATTGCAGAGCTACCCATAACAGTCATCATTCTGACCTTTTCTTAGGCTATTATTTCCTGATGTTGTTTGGCCTGTACTTTGTTACTATTAACAAACCACACCTCATATCCTGCTTTCTCAAAATAAAACAAATGTCAAATCTTAAACTTTCATAAGCTCCTCAGAAGTAGCTTGAGAAACTGATCAAGAAGCTAAAGTACATTCTTAGCAACTGTCTTCATCATTTTCCCCCCAGGTTTTCTAGATGTGACCCACAATTATATATATATCTTATATATATATATATAAGGGATCTTATATATATCACATCCCAACACACATACATACGTTAGTAAGATGTTCTGAGAAACAGATGTCAAAACAGGATTAAAGGTTCGGGGATTTTGTTAGTGACAATGCTTGTGTGAAAGAAAATGGGAAAGAAGCTGGTAAAGGCTGGGATGAAAGTCTGACCCAAGTGAAGGAGAGAGAGTGTGGTGGTGGGAATGGGGTAGAAGAACCCTAAACTACTGTGCAGTCTAAGGAAACTTCAGCAAGGATATTGGGGACTTCATGAGCCCAAAAGAGGAATGGACCTGCCTTGTTATCCCTACCATACTCAGGTACTGACTGGGAGAATTCAATGAAAATGTGGCTTCCTTGCAAATGTGGCTATGGATTTCAGAGCACATCGGCTGAGGCATTTGTTCAACTGTACTCCCTAAGGTTGGAGTTCTGCAAGGTACATTCTTGTGCCCACAGCATGGAATCAAAATTTCATGAAGCAATGCCTACTGTTACCATGATAAATGCAGTCTAATATTTCCCTCATGTAGTCTGTTTCTTTGATTTTAAATCCTGATCATGATCCACAAAGGTGATTTCATGATCTATGAATGGGTTCCAAGTTACAGACTGAAAATCACTGGTCTAAACCATTCATTTGTATCCTAATCACCCAAGGTTCATGCAAATAGCAGATTCCTGGGTTCTAGTCTAGACAGTCTTCCAAGATCAAGGAATCTGAATTTTTAAACAAGCATTACCCTCCCCAATGATTCTGCTCAGCTACTCAACAAAATACATCGTGTATCAGAAAGCCAAGTGTAGCAAAGAGGAAATAAATGTGATAAAAAGGAATGTCTTTGCCTGAGGTAACATGGACAGAAACTTGACAAGCAGGAGAAAGGGATTTGAGGACCATATGGTGAATTTGCAAGGTCTTGAATAACAGCAATGTGCTAAGGTAGGGAGTTGTCTGGTGATGCTTTCATTGGCCCATGGAAACATTTCCTCATATATCTGAGTATCTCGATTAGCATGTTCATAGACGGTGGGCTCTTCAAGGACTTCGAGCATTTTCAGGCAGAGCCTTATAATCTTGACACAGGAGGTAGCAAATGAGCCTGTATCTCCTTTTACCTTACTCCTCATCTTCTTCTGTTTTTCTTTTATGTTTTCACTCCTTTTCATTCTTTTATCTCCATTCTATTATGAATCACTGGGACTTTTTGCCTGTACTGGAAAATTCTGAGCTAAAGAGGCCACTGACCCTTGCTTAGGAAAAAAAAAATGTGTTTCATTTAAGAAATGTTTTAATGAAAAAAGAAAATTTCCAAGAGTAGGTGTTTGGGGTCAGGAAACTCAGAGGTTTTGACCTCACAAAATCCCCTAACAGTCCCATCTGGCCAGCACCAGAATCCCAACTGGCCTTGAGAAAGCTTTTTACAGTTAAGGTGTCTTGCTCAAGTAAACTGTAATTACATTGATTAATTTTCCTTAGTTGAGTATGGTCCATGCAAAACTAGATTTGAATTAAATGCTTGCTGCAGAAGCTGCTTATTGGTGGTACAGAAATTCCTCCTGGATCTAACCTTGGTCTTTGCTTCTTCGGGTTACTTGCAGACTGTCCCAAGCCCAGGCCACATCTTACTATAAATCAGATTAACAGGTGTTAAAATAATATTAGCACTCAATTAAGGCTTTCTCCTTCAATCAGAAAAACATTGAAAGGGATGAAATAGACTAAACCCTTTGAGGTTGGTACAAATGTTCATGATTTTACTGGTTCTTAGGGAGTTCTACAAATATGATGTCCTCTAATTCAGAGAATGCAATGTATTGATGGCAAAACTCAAAGAGGTGATTGCAGAGAAACTGCACAAATACGGCTGAAATAAACTCCATGTATCCTGCAACTTTCTTGGGGTAACTTATTTCCCCTGAGTGTTGGGATCAAGGACCTTTCCCACAGTAAATTATTAAGCTAAATGGAAGTCCAGATAAAAGAAAAAGGGAAGGAATGGAACATCAAATATATTTACTCTATCTCTGTGATAATGAAAATCTCTTCTATCCTTCATCACAATGACAAGAACAAGGAGTTGGACAGACAAAATTTAGTTGCAGTGATTGATTCCCTTTGTAGTGCTACAGTTCTCATACAGGGCCTGCCTTAACTCTGTTCCAAGGACAGGAGGATCCTATCTGTCAGGTGAAATGAAGGAGTTTCAAGTTTTCAGACCCTATTCAGGGTCTCAAGCAAGACCAAGCATCGGACTGGTCTTGCTTGAAACCCTGTGTTGACCTTGTACCTCACTTTCCATACCTTGGTTTCTAACTTGAAAACAGTCCCTCTAAGTTTTGACCTAGATTGCTTGCTTCCCCACTCTCCCAGAGGCTGATGGCCTAACCCAGCATTTTTGGAGAGGCCTTTTGGACACAGCCTGCCAAGACCTACACCTGATGCAAATCTCCTAGACTCTTATCACTGTTCTGTCCACTGTCTGAACTTCTGGCCTTGGACGTCTCCACTCAACAGTCTTCCTCCTGTCAGACTTGGCTGCCTCCTCTCACTTACATCTCCAGACAATGCACTCTACATCTTAGTCTAGACTCATCTATAGCCCCTGTGTCTCATGTCCTCTGCTCTGACCAAATTCACTGCCCACCAAGTTCCCATCATGACGTGAGAACCAGAGGCAGTTGTAGAAGGCAGGTAAAAAAGGGGGTGGTGGTGGTAAACCTATCTGCTGGGGAAGTACATGGGTAAGGATTTCTGTTCTGATCCAGCATTTTAGGACTCCTTCCCTTACCTTATGGCTGTCATGAAAATTAAATGAGTAAATGCATCCACATGATACCTGAGCTGAAATCGGAAGGTTTGAGAAGGACTTACCCAGACATGGAAGGGGGGTAGAGGCATTCCACACAGAGGAAGCAGCCAAGTAAAGCCCAGATACCAGTGTCTGACACTGTGCAGAGTCCCCCAGAAAACAGACTCACAGTGTTCCCATTGGACAAAGGAAACTGTCTATTATTCTAGATACCAGGGTCCTGGAATTCAAAGTCTTTCAGAAAGGTCCCAGCACAGGAGACTGTACAGCCATGTTTTTTGCCTCCCTTCCTTCACAGCCAAACCTAGACAGTCTTGATTAGACTGTGTAAGGTGCTAATTAAAATGATCTCAGTGAACCACTTCCCATTTATTCTTAATTTTCAAGCACCACCATTAATGATGCATATCATTAAATGTGCCAGTTTAGCTTGGCTCTGAATTCCATTTATGTAAGTTCTCCATAATGGGTGGTTCACAGAGCAAGATGATATTTTGCAAAGTTCTGAGCACTGGTTACACATCATAATTCCTGTATTCAGCTACGGTCATCTTATCTGTCTACCTACAAGTTTTAGGCGATTCTTCATGTACATCCCAGAAGATGCAGAGTGATATTTCTCCAACCTACATGTCGTGGGTCGTGTGCTAGCTAACTGCCTTTTCCCCCAGGAGCACCTTAATTGTATATATCTGAGCTTGTTTTTTCCAATGCATACGTTTTAAAAATTATTTTTTTTATTGAGAAGTTGTAGGTTTAAAGAAAAATCATGCAGAGAATTCAAAGTTTCCATACACCTCTGCCATTGTTTTCCCTAGTATTAACACTTTGTATTCGTGTGGTGTCTATGCTACAATTGATAAACAATATTACTATAATTTTATTATTAACTAAAGTCCATAGTTTATATTAGGGTTCATTGTTTGTGTTGTACTGTCCTATGATATTATATTATTTTTTTGGCATGGCAGGCTCTGGGTATTGAACCCAGGTCTCTGGCATTGTCCTATGCTATATTTGTTAAAAAGTTAATTCTATTAATATATAGACAACCTAAAATTTTCCCTTTTATCCACATTCAAAAATATAATTCAATCGTGTTAATTACATTCACAAGGTTGAGCTTTCATTATCACTATCCATCACCAAAACTTTCCCATTACTACAAACAGAAATTCTGTACCAATTAAGTATTAACTCTACATTTCCTACCCCCATGCTGGCCCCTGGTAGACTGTATTCTAGTTTCTGACTCTGTGAACTTTATTATACAAAGTATTTCATATCAATGAGGTCATACAATATTTGTCCTTATGTCTGGCTTGTTTCACTCAAGGTTCATTCATGTTGTTGCATGTATCAGAGCTTCATTCCTTTTAACAGCTGAACAATATTCCACTGTATATGTATACCACATTTTGTCTATCCATTCATGTTAATTGGCACTTGGTTTGAAATTGTGTATAATGCCACTATGATCAATATCTGTTCAAGTCCCATTTTCAATTATTTTGGGTGTTTTTCCAGAGGTAGGGTTGATGGGCCATGTGGCCATAAGCTGAGAATAGGAGAGAGAGGAAGTCTGTTGGGATTTGAGGACAGAGATAAAATCTTTTCAGGGAGTACATGGACCAAGAATATGTGATAGTCTTGCAGGGTGGACAAAAGGCTCACTTAAGGTGTGATCCTAAATTTAAAGGCTATTTGGCATGTGTTAGTTAGATTCAGTTGTCAACTTGGCCAGGTTAAGATGCCTAGGTATATTGCTGTGGACATGAGCCAATGGCATGTGAACCTCATCTGTTGCTAGGAGGCGTGCCTGCTGAAATGAATGATCTGCATTCGTGCCTGCAAATGAATGATGTTTGACTTAATTGGCTGGTGCTTAAACGAGAGAGCTCAAAGTAGCACAGCCCAAGCAGCTCAGCATACCTCAGCTCAGCACTCACAGCTCAGCCCAGGCCTTTGGAGATGCAGAAAAAAATCACCCTGGGGAAAGTTGTTGGAACCCAGAGGCCTGGAGAGAAGGCCAGCAGAGATCGTCCTGTGCCTTCCCACGTAAGAAAGCGCCTCAGTTGAAAATTAGCTGCCTTTCTTCTGAAGAACTAATGAAATATATCCCCTTTTATTAAAAGCCAATCCATCTCTGGTGTGTTGCATTCTGGCAGCTAGCAAACTAGAACAGCATGGTTGTGTTTTTTTTTTCACCTGTGTCTGTCTACTCAGTTGCAAAGAATAGAGGTGAGTTAGATTTAACCAGGGAGAGATGGGTTTTCACCAGACAAATATGACAGAAGTACATGGAGCAAGGACTGATTATAAAGGTAGACTGAATCATATAGAAATTGATGTAGAAAGCTAAGCCCAATGTCTAGACATTGACAATTACTCAAAAAGTGGTGGCTGCTGCTAGCTGCCTTCTAAGTGCCTGCCTTTCTTGTTTTCCCACTCAGACAGGTACCATGCTAGGGAAACCACCATGTAAGCAGTCATGTGCTTGCTTCAAGGAGCTAACAGTCAAGTGGAGGAGGCAGATATGCAAATAGTGTCCACACTGCATGACAGCACAGTATAAGAAAACATTAGCATTCTGATCCAGAGGAAATGACACAGAGGAGGGAGATTTGAGCTGAGCACCAAAGCTGAGGAGGGTTGCCAGAAGAGAAGAGACATTCTAGGCTGAGGGAACAGAAGGCTCAGAGGCAGGCAGGACAAGCCAAGAGACAGTAAGGCATTTATCAAGGCCTTAGTGCAGGAGTAGCTTTGAGATCTGGAGGGCAGGGTGAAGAGGTAAGTCAACCAGAATGTGAAACGCCTGGGGTCGATCATGCAGCAACCAGTAAACAGAGGACTGATGCCATCTGATTTTTTTTTTTTTTTAGAAAAGATAAAACTCTGATAGCACTGTAGAAGATATATCAGAATGGGAAAGAGGTTTTAGGGAATATTTACAATCACCCAGTGGGGGTCTGAAATAAAGGCCTTGAAAGGGGGACTGAAGAGGGAGAGAATTTGAGAGTGAATTCAAGATTTGGTGGCCAAAAAGTTGGGTAAATATGGGAGAGGCAAGATATAACAATTATTCCTAATTTTCTGGTTTGGATGACAGGGTGAAGCATAGCACAATGAACCATGAGGGAATCATAGGTGAAAACGAGTGTGAAAATGTTTGGTGAGGATGGGGCATGGATGGTGGAAGGGTGTTGATGAGTTCTGTTTTAGACATGCTCAGTTTGAGGGGGTTGTAAGAGATATCAGCAGACAGTTAAAATACCAATTTGAAGATTAGAAGAGAGCTCGAAGCTAGAAAATTATTTCATGGGGTAACTGAAGCCATGGATGTGATTGAGAAAAAACAGCTATCATTTACTGAGTTTTGCCATATGCAAAGCATTACACTTTATGTGGATTATCTCATTTGATGCTGACAGCAATTCTATTTAGAAAAAAGTATCGCTTCCTTTTTTTTTTTTTCAGATGACTTTTTTGAGGCTTAAAGAGATTAAGGAATTAGCCCAAATTCACATAGCTAATAAATGAATCTGAACCCAGTGGTCTGAACCCTTTGCCCTTTACCATAGAGATATCTATGTTTAAGAATTGCTCTGTTCAGGAGACAGAGTATTTTTTTAAATGTAAAGAGAACCAAGAAAAAGTGGTATCTCAGAAGCCAGAAGGAGGGCATCATGTATTCAAAACCATCCAAAGATAACAGGGTCCAACAGGGAGACGCTCTGAAAATAAGCTCAAATAAGACTATTAGAAGACCATGGCTACATTTCCTGAGACCAGTCTCAGTGGAACAACAGGCCAGAGGTAAAATGTTAAAGAGAAAATAAGGCTGTGGTTTGGTGTAGAAGCCACGCAGCCCGGTCAGAAGGCACCTGTGGTAGTTTCCTGGCTGCTAAAACAAATACAAGACAATGGGTTAGCTTAACTGACGGGAATTTATTAGCTCATGGTTTTGAGCCTAGGAGTGTGTTGTTTTGGGGGCTGGCTGTGGGCAATCCTTTTTCTTGGCTTTTCTGTCGCATGGCAATGCACATGGTGATGTCGTCTCCTCTCTCCTCTGGGTCCTCTTGACCTCCAGCTTCTCCTCTACCTGGCTTTTTCTCTGTGGACTTCTCAATAAGGCCTCCAGTAATCCTGATTCAGTTGGGCCACACCTTAACTGACATAACCTCAGCAAAAGTTCCTATTTACAATGGGTTCACATCCACAGGAATGGATTAATATAAGGAACATGTTTTCCTGTGGTCCATAATTCCAAGCCACCACAATAGCAGAGGTAGAAAGGAATGCTGGTCACCAAGGCAAGGGCACAGGATGATGTCACATTGGCAAATTCATCCCAAACCAAGGTCTGGCGTTCAGTTTTCTGGGCTAAGCAACCAAGATTACCAGTGTAGAGGTTCAAGCTTGCCCAATTTTGTTTGTAAAACCAGAATGTTGCTTGATTAATTTACACTGAGTAATAAAATACCAAGCAAGCTAGATGTTCATGGTCTGCTAATGACAGCATCATGGCTTTAGGCAAAGCCCAATTATAATCAAAATGTTGCCAGGAAGGATGAACTCAGAGTAAGATTAATCACCTAGATAACATGACTGGTGTCATCAATTCGTGATGCACTGGGTATCAGTCTCCACTATGGAATATAATTGCTGCATAGATGCTCATGCTCTTGGTCCATGGTGCCTCCTCCCTTTGGGCAGCAATGGAGTGGTTCTTCCAAATTTTACTCCTTTGGATTTTTCTTATAGAGAAACCGTACCTTTTCCGCCCAGTATTTTCCAAGCATAATCATTCTCATACTATCTTCATAATTTTTGCTATATCCATACACCACTAATATTTACTATTATTAGCTTAATTTTAAAATTAGCTTACTTAAAAATCAATAATAAAGATATTTATTTTAAAAGTAATTTATGAGCATAAAGAGATACCAATATCCCTTCATACAAATAAAAGTCAGCTGTAAAACTAAACACAGAACCATTAAAATCAAACGTGATTGTCTTTTATCCCACCGAATCTTTTTTTAAACTTTATTTATTAAAAAAAAATTTAACAACAAATGAACAAAAATATTCTTAACATATGATCATTCCGTTCTACATATATAACTACCGAATCTTCTTGACACTATCAGTGGCATATGTACTACTCTCTGAGAAGCATTTTTATCAAACAGCATGATGCAATTACTAGATGTGCACTTTCTCAGTGACCGTCTCGATCGTGGGAATATTCCCATACTGTCACCTTAGCAGGGAAGATTGACTGTGAAACTAAAAAGTTTGAGCTTTAGGGCCTGTTCAGTTTGCAAGCTGCTGATATACTAGAAACAGAGAGGCTTTTAAAAAGGGGACTTTATTAAGTTGGAAGTTTCCAGTTCTAAGACTGTGAAAAGGTCCAAATTAAGGAGAGCCTATGAAAATGTCCAAATTAAGACACCAACAAGAGATTACCTTTGCTCAAGAAAGACTGATGAAGTTCAGGGTTTCTCTCTCAGCTAGAAGGGCACATGGCAACATCTGCTAGCTTTCTCTCCTGGCTTCTTATTTCATGAAGCTCCCCCAGGGGTGGTTTCCTTCTTCATCACCAAAGGTCTCTGGCTGTGTGGGCTCTGTAGCTTTTTCCAAAATGATTTTCTCCTAAAGGGGTCCAGTAAGCAACATCACCTTGAATGGATGGAGACACATCTCCATGGAAACCATCTAATCAAAAGTTACCACCCACAATTAGGTGGGTCACATCTCCATGGAAACAATCAAAAAGCTCCCACCCAGCAATATTGAATGAAGATTAAAGGACATGGCTTTTCCGGGGTCCACAACAGATTTAAACTAGCACAGGGCCCATTACCAACACCTGCCCCTTCTAAGGCCTTAGATATGTTTGTAGCAAATTTTGTATTTTTTATTTTTTTATTTTTTTATTTTTATTTTTTATTAACGGAAAAAAAAAAAAGATATTAACACAACATTTAGAAATCATACCATTCTACATATGCACTCAGTAATTCTTAACATCATCACATAGATGCATGATCATTGTTTCTTAGTACATTTGCATCGGTTTAGAGGAACTAGCAACACAACAGAAAAAGATAAAATGTAATATAATATAAAGAAAAGAAATAAAAGTAATAGTAAAAAACAACAACAACAAACAAATCAACAAGCAAACAAAAACAAAAAAAACCCTATAGCTCAGATGCAGCTTCATTCAGTATTTTAACATGATTACTTTACAATTAGGTATTATTGTGCTGTCCATTTTTGAGTTTTTGTTTCTAGTCCTGTTGCACAGTCTGTATCCCTTCAGCTTCAATTACCCATTGTCTTACCCTGTTTCTAACTCCTGCTGAACTCTGTTACCAATGACATATTTCAAGTTTATTCTCGAATGTCCGTTCACATCAGTGGGACCATACAGTATTTGTCCTTTAGTTTTTGGCTGGATTCACTCAGCATAATATTCTCTAGGTCCATCCATGTTATTACATGGTTCATAAGTTTATCTTGTCTTAAAGCTGCATAATATTCCATCGTATGTATATACCACAGTTTGTTTAGCCATTCTTCTGTTGATGGAGATTTTGGCTGTTTCCATCTCTTTGCAATTGTAAATAACGCTGCTATAAACATTGGTGTGCAAATGTCCGTTTGTGTCTTTGCCCTTAAGTCCTTTGAGTAGATACCTAGCAATGGTATTGCTGGGTCGTATGGCAATTCTATATTCAGCTTTTTGAGGAACCACCAAACTGCCTTCCACAGTGGTTGCACCCTTTGACATTCCCACCAACAGTGGATAAGTGTGCCTCTTTCTCCGCATCCTCTCCAGCACTTGTCATTTTCTGTTTTGTTGATAATGGCCATTCTGGTGGGTGTGAGATGATATCTCATTGTGGTTTTGATTTGCATTTCTCTAATGGCCAGGGACATTGAGCATCTCTTCATGTGCCTCTTGGCCATCCGTATTTCTTCTTCTGGTAGGTGTCTGTTTAAGTCTTTTTCCCATTTTGTAATTGGGTTGGCTGTCTTTTTGTTGTTGAGTTGAATAATCTCTTTATAAATTCTGGATACTAGACCTTTATCTGATATGTCGTTTCCAAATATTGTCTCCCATTGTGTAGGCTGTCTTTCTACTTTCTTGATGAAGTTCTCTGATGCACAAAAGTGTTTAATTTTGAGGAGCTCCCATTTATTTATTTCCTTCTTCAGTGTTCTTGCTTTAGGTTTAAGGTCCATAAAACCACCTCCAGTTGTAAGATCCATAAGATATCTCCCAACATTTTCCTCTATCTGTTTTATGGTCTTAGACCTAATGTTTAGATCTTTGATCCATTTTGAGTTAACTTTTGTATAGGGTGTGAGAGATGGGTCTTTTTTCATTCTTTTGCATATGGATATCCAGTTCTCTAGGCACCATTTATTGAAGAGACTGCTCTGTCCCAGGTGAGTTGGCTTGACTGCCTTATCAAAGATCAAATGTCCATAGATGAGAGGGTCTATATCTGAGCACTCTATTCGATTCCATTGGTCGATATATCTATCTTTATGCCAATACCATGCTGTTTTGACCACTGTGGCTTCATAGTATGCCTTAAAGTCAGGCAGCGCGAGACCTCCAGCTTCGTTTTTTTTCCTCAAGATGTTTTTAGCAATTCGGGGCACCCTGCCCTTCCAGATAAATTTGCTTATTGGTTTTTCTATTTCTGAAAAATAAGTTGTTGGGATTTTGATTGGTATTGCATTGAATCTGTAAATCAATTTAGGTAGGATTGACATCTTAACTATATTTAGTCTTCCAATCCTTGAACACGGTATGCCCTTCCATCTATTTAGGTCTTCTGTGATTTCTTTTAACAGTTTTTTGTAGTTTTCTTTATATAGGTTTTTTGTCTCTTTGGTTAAATTTATTCCTAGGTATTTTATTCTTTTAGTTGCGATTGTAAATGGGATTCGTTTCTTGATTTCCCCCTCAGCTTGTTCATTACTAGTGTATAGAAAAGCTACAGATTTTTGAATGTTGATCTTGTAGCCTGTTACTTTGCTGTACTCATTTATTAGCTCTATTAATTTTGTTGTGGATTTTTCTGGGTTTTCTACATATAGTATCATATCGTCTGCAAACAGTGATAGTTTTACTTCTTCCTTTCCTATTTTGATGCCTTGTATTTCTTTTTCTTGCCTAATTGCTCTGGCTAGAACTTCCAACACAATGTTGAATAATAGTGGTGATAGTGGACATCCTTGTCTTGTTCCTGATCTTAGGGGGAAAGTTTTCAATTTTTCCCCATTGAGGATGATATTAGCTGTGGGTTTTTCATATATTCCCTCTATCATTTTAAGGAAGTTCCCTTGTATTCCTATCTTTTGAAGTGTTTTCAGCAGGAAAGGATGTTGAATCTTGTCAAATGCCTTCTCTGCATCAATTGAGATGATCATGTGATTTTTCTGCTTTGATTTGTTGATATGGTGTATTACATTAATTGATTTTCTTATGTTGAACCATCCTTGCATACCTGGGATGAATCCTACTTGGTCATGATGTATAATTCTTTTAATGTGTTGTTGGATACGATTTGCTAGAATTTTATTGAGGATTTTTGCATCTGTATTCATTAGAGAGATTGGTCTGTAGTTTTCTTTTTTTGTAATATCTTTGCCTGGTTTTGGTATGAGGGTGATGTTGGCTTCATAGAATGAATTAGGTAGTTTTCCCTCCACTTCGATTATGTTGAAGAGTTTGAGGAGAGTAGGTACTAATTCTTTCTGGAATGTTTGATAGAATTCACATGTGAAGCCGTCTGGTCCTGGACTTTTCTTTTTAGGGAGCTTTTGAATAACTAATTCAATCTCTTTACTTGTGATTGGTTTGTTGAGGTCGTCTATTTCTTCTTGAGTCAAAGTTGGTTGTTCATGTCTTTCCAGGAACCTGTCCATTTCTTCTAAATTGTTGTATTTATTAGCGTAAAGTTGTTCATAGTATCCTGTTATTACCTCCTTTATTTCTGTGAGGTCAGTAGTTATGTCTCCTCTTTCATTTCTAATCTTATTTATTTGCATCCTCTCTCTTCTTCTTTTTGTCAATCTTGCTAAGGGCCCATCAATCTTGTTGATTTTCTCATAGAACCAACTTCTGGTCTTATTGATTTTCTCTATTGTTTTCATGTTTTCAATTTCATTTATTTCTGCTCTAACCTTTGTTATTTCTTTCCTTTTGCTTGCTTTGGGATTAGTTTGCTGTTCTTTCTCCAGTTCTTCCAAGTGGACAGTTAATTCCTGCATTTTTGCCTTTTCTTCTTTTCTGATAAAGGCATTTAGGGCAATAAATTTCCCTCTTAGCACTGCCTTTGCTGCGTCCCATAAGTTTTGATATGTTGTATCTTCATTTTCATTTGCCTCTAGGTATTTACTAATTTCTCTTGCAATTTCTTCTTTGACCCACTTGTTGTTTAAGAGTGTGTTGTTTAGCCTCCATGTATTTATGAATTTTCTGGCCCTCCGCCTATTATTGATTTCCAACTTCATTCCTTTATGATCCGAGAAAGTGTTGTGTATGATTTCAATATTTTTAAATTTGTTAAGACTTGCTTTGTGACCCAGCATATGGTCTATCTTTGAGAATGATCCATGAGCACTTGAAAAAAAGGTGTATCCTGCTGTTGTGGGATGTAATGTCCTATAAATGTCTGTTAAGTCAAGTTCATTTATAGTAATATTCAGGTTCTCTATTTCTTTATTGATCCTCTGTGTAGATGTTCTGTCCATTGATGAGAGTGGTGAATTGAAGTCTCCAACTATTATGGTATATGTGTCTATTTCCCTCTTCAGTGTTTGCAGTGTATTCCTCACGTATTTTGGGGCATTCTGGTTCGGTGCGTAAATATTTATGATTGTTATGTCTTCTTGCTTAATTGTTCCTTTTAATAGTATATAGTGTCCTTCTTTGTCTCTTTTAACTGTTTTACATTTGAAGTCTAATTTGTTGGATATTAGTATAGCCACTCCTGCTCTTTTCTGGTTGTTGTTTGCATGAAATATCTTTTCCCAACCTTTCACTTTCAACCTATATTTATCTTTGGGTCTAAGATGTGTTTCCTGTAGACAGCATATAGAAGGATCCTGTTTTTTAATCCATTCTGCCAGTCTATGTCTTTTAATTGGGGAATTCAGTCCATTGACATTTAGAGTTATTACTGTTTGGATAATATTTTCCTCTACCATTTTGCCTTTTGTATTATATATATCATATCTGACTTTCCTTCTTTCTACACTTTTCTCCATGTCTCTCTCTTCTGTCTTTTTGTATCTGACTCTAGTGCTTCCTTTAGTATTTCTTGCAGAGCTGGTCTCTTGGTCACAAATTCTCTTAGTGACTTTTTGTCTGAGAATGTTTTAATTTCTCCCTCATTTTTGAAGGACAATTTTGCTGGATATAGGAGTCTTGGCTGGCAGTTTTTCTCTTTTAGTAACTTAAATATATCATCCCACTGTCTTCTAGCTTCCATGGTTTCTGCTGAGAAATCTACACATAGTCTTATTGGGTTTCCCTTGTATGTGACGGATTGTTTTTCTCTCGCTGCCTTCAAGATCCTCTCTTTCTCTTTGACCTCTGACATTCTAACTAGTAAGTGTCTTGAGGAACGCCTATTTGTGTCTAATCTCTTTGGGGTGCGCTGCACTTCTTGGATCTGTAATTTTAGGTCTTTCATAAGAGTTGGGAAATTTTCAGTGATAATTTCTTCCATTAGTTTTTCTCCTCCTTTTCCCTTCTCTTCTCCTTCTGGGATACCCACTACACGTATATTTGTACGGTTCACATTGTCCTTGAGTTCCCTGATACCTTGTTCAAATTTTTCCATTCTTTTCCGGATAGTTTCTGTTTCTTTTTGGGATTCAGATGTTTCATCCTCCAAATCACTAATTCTATCTTCTGTTTCTTTAAATCTGTCATTGTAGGTATCCATTGTTTTTTCCATCTTTTCTACTTTATCTTTCACTTCCATAAGTTCTGTGATTTGTTTTTTCAGTTTTTCTATTTCTTCTTTATGTTCAGCCCATGTCTTCTTCATGTCCTCCCTCAATTTATCGATTTCGTTTTTGAAGAGGTTTTCCATTTCTGTTCGTATATTCAGCATTAGTTGTTTCAGCTCCTGTATCTCATTTGAACTATTGGTTTCTTCGTTTGACTGGGCCATATGTTCAATTTTCTGAGCGTGATCCGTTATCTTCTGCTGGCGTCTGGGCATTTAGTCAGATTTCCCCGGGTGTTCGACCCCACAGCTTGAAAGATTTTTCTGCGCAATCTCTGGGTTCTGTTCTTCCTATCCTGCCCAGTAGGTGGCGCTCGTGGCACACGCCTGTCTGTGGGTTCCACCAGCGAAAGTTGCTGTGGGTCCCTCAACTCTGGAAAACTCTCGCCGTAGGGGAGGTTCAGCAACCTAAGCGTCTTGGAAGAATGCCAGCCGGCCCGGGGTTCCAAACGTGGGGAGGGTCGCCGGCCGTCGCAGCACAGGAGAGCGTCCGGCCAAATTAGGCAGTCGGCGCGGGGCACCAAGCGTGGCGGGAGGGCGCCAGCTGTCGCAGCCCGGGAGAGTACACTGTTCCCAGCCGACGGGGGAGTCACGTGTTTGGAAGGGATCCCCTGGTCACTGTTCTCCGCAGTCTGGGGGTTTCCGACCCAACTATCTCAGTTGTTCCGGGGGGCCTCGTGTGGTGGGGGCACCAGCCGCCACGGCCTGAGGGGACCGCCTGTCCAATTCTACCAGCTGGCCCAGGAAGGTGGAAGGGAGGGACTCCGGTCGCTTGTCGTCCCACCCAGGAAAGCCCGTGCCCCTTGGTGATCTCACCGGAGCTGGTTCTCCCAGATAGTCAGCCGTTCCAGGATGGGGTCCGCTGTCCCTTTGATCTCCGTCGTGGCTCCGGGAGCTGCTCTGTATTATCTCCACTCCCCCAGTAGCTGTTCTGGAGGAGGAAAGGTGAGGGCGGCAAGGCTGTCGAGGCTGGTGGCGGAGGAGCACGGTGAAGGCGGGGGAAGAGGGCACCGTGGTGGTTGGAGAGCAGCCGGAGCAGGAGGGGGAAGAGAGGGGAGAAGGAGGTCGGGCGGCTCGGCTGCTGCGGGGCTTGGGCGCCGCGCGGTGGGCCGGCGGAGAAAGAGAGGGGAGAAGGAGGTCGGGCGGCTCGGCTGCTGCAGGGCGTGGGCGCCGCGCGGCGGGCCAGCGGAGAAAGAGAGGGGAGAAGGAGGTCGGGCAGCTCGGCTGCTGCGGGGCTTGGGCGCCGCGCGGCGGGCCGGCGGAGAAAGAGAGGGGAGAAGGAGGTCGGGCGGCTCGGCTGCTGCGGGGCGTGGGCACCGCGCGGCGGGCCGGCGGAGAAAGAGAGGGGAGAAGGAGGTCGGGCGGCTCGGCTGCTGCGGGCTGTATTTTTTTTAAGAGAGCCCCCCACCACCATCACCATACTGTAAAAGGTGTTGGCTTCTAAACCCACCTGAACCCAATCCTACTTCTGGATTATTCTAGAGCTAGCTTTTACCCCTGTAAGTTTTATTTTTCCTCATTTCATTCTGAAGGAGTAAGCTGTTTCAGGCTTGTGATGTCCTGAAAATTATCCTTTATACTACCTGCAAAGAGAAAGAGAAATAGAGCGAGTAGCCTGAGGAGTAGGTGAGGGTAAAGAGAAGGATGTTTAGGCTGGAAAAATTTAGGTACGTTTAGAAATGAGTAAAATGGATGGAGGGAGACTGATGATGCCAGAAAAAAGAGGTAATGGAAGAAAGAGATTCAGCACCTTTCTTTAGAAAGGAAGAAGGATCCTTCTCCCTCTGAATCAACAGAAAGGAGGCAAGAGGAGATGTATTTTAGGGAGATCTACAAACGCAGACTTCTGACTCATGTGGCTTTTATCTTCTCTTTGGATTTGGAGAAAACATTACCTGTTAAGGGTGAGGGATTGGAGGTTGTGTCAGAGGTTTAAGAAGTGTATTTTATAATTTTCAACACAGAGTCTACAAAGGGGAGCTCACCAGAGACAAAATTTCTCTTTGCTAGAGCACTGCTGAGTAACTCTGAAAACCCAAGCTTGGGTACCAGGCAATGCTGTTATAGATTCTCATACTCCTCAGACAGCCCTAGAATTTGATTCTTTCAGGGCCTGGGGCAGCTGAAAAAGGAGGGAAAGCAGGCCCAAGAAGTGAAAGAAATGGAGCTGCTGACAACCATGTCACTGAAGGGAGTAACCAGAGAGTGAATTTAGAGACTAGAGATCTTTTTTTTTCTTTTAAATATTTTTATTGACAGATTTTCACACGCATATAGTCTATACATGGTGTACAATCAATGGCTCACAATATCATCACGTAGTTGTGTATTCATCACCATGATCATTTTTAGAACATTTGCATCACTCCAGAAAAAGGAATAAAAAGAAAAAAGAAAAAACTCATACATCCCATACCCCTTACCCCCCTTCTTTGACCACTAGTATTTCTTTTTTTCTCATATACCCCTTTATTATTATTATTATTATTATTATTATTATTTTAATTGATAGAACAATATACAAACACAAACATTCCTAACATACAAACATTCCATACATGGTGTACAATCAGTGGCTCACAATATGATCATATAGTTGTGTATTCACCACTATGATCACTTTTTAGAATATTTGCATCACTCCAGTAAAAGAAAAAAAATAAAGAAGAAAAAAATTCGTACATACCATGCCCCTAACCCCTCCCTCTCATTGACCACTAGTAATTCCATCTACCCAATATATTTTAACCTTTGTTCCCTCCATATTTTTTATCCATATTATTTACTCATCTGTAAAAGGAGTTTTTTTTTAGATAAAAGGAGCATCAGACACAAGGTTTTCACAATCACACAGTCACACTATAAAAGCTATTAACATTGTACAATCATCTTCAGGAAACAAGGCCACTGGAACACATATCTATAGTTTCAGGTACTTCCCTTTAGCCACCCAAATGCATCGTAAACTGAAAAGAGATATCTATATAATGTGTAAGAATAACCTCTAGGATAACCTCTTGACTCTGTTTGAAAGCTCTCGGTCACTGAAACTTTATTTTTTCTCATTTCTCTCTTCCCACTTTTGGTCAAGAAGGTTTTCTCAATTCCTTGATGCTGGGTCCCAGCTCATCCTAGGATTTCTGTCCCACCTTGGCAGGGAGATTTACACCCCTGGGAATCATGTCCCATGTAGTGGGGGAAGGGCAATGGGTTCACTTGCCATGTCGACTTAGCAGACAGGCCACATCTGAGCAAAAAGAGGTACTCTGGGGGTGACTCTTAGACCTAATTTTAGGTAGGCTTAGGCTTTCCTCTTCAGGAATAAATTTCACAGGGGCACACCCCAAGATCAAGGGCTCAGCCTATTGATTTGGTTGTCCCCACTGCTTGCAAGAGTTTTGGAAATTCTCCAAATAGGGAAACTGACTATTTCCCCCTTTCTCCCAATTCTCCTAAGTGGGCTTTGCAAATACTTCTTTATTTAATGTCCAGATCACTCTGGGATTTATTAAGGCATCACATTAACCTGGACAAACCAACAAAATCTCATACCCTATTCAAGAGTCCCTATACTTAAGGTGTTCAACTAAACTGATCATACAAGTTAAATTGGGAAATGTGCTACCCAAAATATAAATTTTGCACCAAATAAACATTTCTCCCTTTAGTCTCACACAAAAAGTTGGAGTTTTAAGATATGGACGATATCATCCTTTACCCAGTATTCTGATATACCTTAGTCCTATCCAGATTAGCTTCATTCATATCTCTACTCGTTGAGACTAGAGATCTTAATCAAGTCAAAGAGCAAGTTTAGTGGGAAGAATACTAGAAGAAGAGGAAATCATGGTCTGAGTAGGATTTCTGAAGAAGAGTTTGAAGAGGCACAAGTTTGAGTGATGGCAAGGTCTAGGGTTGTCAAAAAGAGAGAGCTAGAAGGTTAAGGTGACTGATATAAAAGAGATCAAGTAGCCAAGAAAGCAAGTTAGACATGGTTGAGGACAATGGAAAGATCAAAGACAGAGATCTCTGCACCAGAAAATCCTAATAGAAGGGGAATGGCGTGGCTCTCTGGAGATGGAAGCTATAGGGATGTAGAGAGAGTTAATGTGGTAAGCAGTATGATGGTCCCCAAAGATGTCCAGGTTCCAATCCCTGGAACCTGTGAATATACTACCTTATATGGCAAAAGGGATTGTTCAAATGTGATTAGATTAAGGATTTTGCGTTGAAGAGATTATCTGGATTACTTGGGCAGAATCAATGTAATCAAAAGGATCCATAAGTGATGGAAAAGGGAGGCAAAAAAATCAGAGAAGGAGATGTGACAACAGAAGCCAAAGTCAGAATGTTTTGAGTGCTGGCTTTGAAGTTGAGGAAGAGGACACTAGCCAAGGAATGTAAGTGGCCTCTAGAAGCTGGAAAAGGCAAGAAACAAATTCTCGTCTAGAGCGTCCAGAAGGAACTGTAAATCCCACTGCCACTTTGGTTTTAGCCTAGTGAAATCCATTTTAGATTTCAGACCTCTAAACGTAAGATAATAAATTTATATTGTTTCAAGTCACTAAGATTCTGGTAACTTGTTACAGCAGCAATAGGAAACTAATAAGGATGGGAAAGAGTTGGTATGAATTTTTTGAAAGGGAGAGATTTTGAAGAGTGTGAAAGAGCAGTGCTTTGCAGACAGAAGAAATCACCTCTGGCCAACATACAGAGCACGTGAGCAATAATGAGCTGCCCCATGTGAGAGGGGTGAAGGGACACAGGAAATCCAAGTTCCAGTTGAAGCCAGGAAGTAGAAGAAGTATTGAGGGAAAGGGTTAAGAGCGTAGGGGATTATTTTTATTTTTACCTTTTGCAATAGAATAAGAGTTTCAAGGGGTACAGTGTGAACAGTTAGAAGCCAGAATACTGGGAGAAGACTCAGTTGGTTGGAAGGATCCTATGAAATAGGATCTGTGACTTCCAGGTGGTAGCTCATTGTGAACACACTATGGGCCATTACTGAGAACCAGAGGAGAAAGGGAAGCAGGCTGTTGAGAGGTGGACAGGCAAGGCAGAGAAGGAACTAGCTTCACTCAGCAGTTCTAATCAAATGCCCTTTGGTTCCCCTTTAAATCTAACTGGGCTTGTTTGAGGCATGGTGACTGCCTCTGCTGGTTTTAGTCAAATTCTATAATAAAACTTATGGTTTTTAAAAGACTGAGATCAATTTTATGCAGAGCAGCTTATCATACATAATACTAACTAGTTAATAATTGTGATGAACATGCTATAATAAATTCATCTCTTTACAAGTTGTAATAAAAATGTTTTGTTGATTAGAGAATACCTTACCCAAATGGGCATATAAGAGCTCACTGAATTTAATTAAGATAAGTCACAAAGTGCTGAAAATCTTGATTTACTTCCATGTGAGAGCCTAATGCTCCTAAGTAAGGTTGGCCTCATTTTCAAGATAAAAAAAGATGAGCCCCTGCCACGGAATCATGAGAGAGCTAAGCAGAAAGGAACTTCCAGAAAATGTTAGAAGAACTCAAACACTTTAGCCTTTGAGCTGAGCTCAGCCATATGTGGGCCCAAACCCTACTTTTGTACTTCTGGCACAAGACCTAGAACAAAAGCAAGCTTGGTTCCTTTCCATTAGGTTTAAACCCTGGCCTTTAGATATTACTAGTACATGACAAAGAAACAGGAAGGGGAAACCCAAGGAAAAGAACAGGGATGTCAGCATCTCTCTAGAGGAACCAGAGCAGAGATAGCCTTATCTCCCAAGCAAATGGTCACCCGGGTCTCTCTTACCACACTAGCAGCACAGATGAGAAAAAGGATCCAAGAGAGGCAGCAACAACAAAAGATAGAAATCCAAAGAGATTAGCCCCTGAGAAGGAAGAGTTTTTAACCTCTTCATTATTAATATTAAAAGTTCCACCCCTTCACACCGTGACACAATTATGTTCTTCACTTCCATGCATATCAGACTCCCCTCCCTTGGGTGGAGTATTAGATTGGAGAGCATTGAAAGTCCCTTTATAAACCACCAAATAAGCATTCCCTTTCAAACTACAAGCTCATAAACTAAATGTCTGGATGTATATGTTCATCGTGTATACATCCATCCATTTGTCCCTTCCTGCATACAAAGCTAATTGCTTCTTCAGTTAAGCACTTTTCAGTCTTATTAGAGTTGCTAGCATATTAAAGAACATTTGCTGACCTTGGTTTCCCAGGGGACCAAGGCAAGCATTTTCAGGAACCACCTGGTATTATTTGTACAGTGTGTATCAGGTGTGAGAAGAATAATTTACTGCCTTTCAAATGCACACTGCTTCCCCTTCAAGTGGGTGCACCTGCCTCTAAACCCAGGGTGTCTGGCTGCACTCAAACAGAGCTGAAGACTGGTCTCAGCTAGCCAGCAGTCTTCCAAATCACATACAGTATTAACTGTCTTGGAAGCACTTGTCTGTGAATTTTGAGGATGCATAGGAGATGTGGTTGAATCCCTTGAGGAGTTCAGGGGTGGTAGAAGTAGGACTGAGATCCCCCAGAATCACACAAGGGTGCACATGCAGAGTCACCATGATGCTCAGTCTCATACACAGTTATTGCTGGTGCAAGGATTATTGTAAATGATCTGACCACTTCTCCTTTCATAAATATTGAGCTTGGAATGCTCAGGGCTGACCGTTATCTTTTGGAGACCAGAGTTTCCAAGAGAGCTAACTTCATGAATGAGTGAACAGTGCAGTCACACAGGGCCCAGTACCTAAGAAGGGTCCCATGCTTTGTTCAATGCTCTATGGTCACTGTTTTGAAATTCTTAATAATTTTTTAATAAGAGGGCTGACACTTTTTTTTAATTGTGAAAAATAACATATGCAAGAAAGGAATAAGTTTCAAAGCACACCACAACAATTAGTTATAGAAGAGATTTCAGAGTTTGATATGGGTTACAGTTCCACAATTTTAGGTTGCTTCAGGCTGCTCCAAGATACTGAAGACTAAAAGAAATAGCAATATAATGAGTCAGGGGTCATACTCATTTGTTAAATTTTACCTTCTCTGTATAATTCCACCATCACCTTTGGTCTTTTTCTCTCTCTGTAGGGATATTTGGGTATATCCATTCTAACTTTTTCATGTTGGAAAGGACTGTTGATAATAGGGGACAGGGGGAAGGAATGAGTTGATGCTCTGGAGAGGTGGCCTCTCTGTATTTTAGGACTTATCTGGGCTGGAGACCCACCTGGAGGTTGTAGGTTTCTGGAAAGTTACCCTAGTGCATGGAAGAGGACTGGCACTTTCATTTTGCACTGGGCTCCACAAATTATATAGCCAGTCTTGGTCTCTGTTTGTTTTTTGTTTTTTTTTATTATGAGCCCTCTAATTTTAGGATCTCTTTTAGTCCGTAACCTTCTTCTGCTTGCATTTATGTGTCTATATCCATTTTCCAGACTGCAGGTTTTCTGAAGACACGTATTTTCTTCTCTCTTTTCCCCCAGGGCTTAGCATAGTGCCTGGCACATCCTAAATGCTCAGACAATATGTGTTGAGTGATTGAATGCTTCAAAGACATCTTAGGGATGTTCCCATAGCCAAGGTAACAAGCAGACTATTGGGATAGTGCCACATTTGGTATCAAGTTCTCCATAAAAGAGGTAATTAATTCTGGACACTCCTTAACTACCTCCCCCTCAACCACTTCTTTCTGTCTGAGCCGTAAGCGGCTTTCACGCTTCATTACCCACACTGATTCTTTGTTCACCTGATTCCAGATTCCGTAAGCTGAGCAAGGAACCTGGTACTGACCCAGACAACCATGTTTAGTGGGCCAAACTGAGCTGCTGTTGACAAAGTTCAGGGAGGCAGTTTTTAGTTTTGACATGAGCTTGGACACACCTTCACCTTGGCCAACTGAGCTGCGGGGCTTGGGAGAAGCGGATGTAAGAATAACAGTCATAAGTCCTAAGAAAGTTATATAATGAGGGCCCTCTTTCTCACGTTCGGCAGTTGGACAACAAATCTAGTAGATGTAAGCACCAGCGGCACCTCAAACGCTACGTCTGTGCCACGACTCTTCATGAAGGGGCTTTCCCTTGAACATCTGAGGTGCTCCTGCACCCTGTCCAACAATTTTTATTGCATTTTGAATAAATTTGAGGAGACCTAATTAAAGGAAACACCCAAATCTGGGGACCACAAATATGATTTACCTCAAATGGCTGGCTGGAACACCGTACCGTATTAAATAGTGCTCTGAGGCTGAAAAAAAAGAGTGCAGCCACCAATTGGTAATGTCTGCCACGGGCACTTATGCTAATATTTATTGGTAGTCTAGCATAGCACTGAATACATAGTAAATGTCCCATGCCCATTTTACTTGTTAAATAGATTGATAAGGATTTGCTGTCAATGCTCTAAGTCCATCCTTAAAACTAACTAGGCAGTTTTGAACAAATTCTTCAGCTGGAACTTCTGTTTCCTCAGCTGTAAAATGACTTGACAGTCTGAAATGCTTCTAGCTCCAAAATTCCTTAATTACATTAATCTTTCTGTAAAATGAAGGTCACTTGTGTTAAACAAACACCTCTCTACACTCCTATTTTTTCTGTATTTGACTAAGGCTTCATTTTTTTAAAAAGCCCTGCTGTGGGGGCCTGTCCTAATTTTTAATGCAGCAAAGTGTATAGTATATATTTTCATAGAATTGTCAGAATATGTTTCTTTTGAATCTGGACTGTGACAAATGATGAGAAATGGGGATTTCAAGAATTACACCTTAAAGTGAATTCTGAGACTCAGGATCCAAACCCATGTATGGCCTTGTCTCCATTTCATAAATCTAAGAGACGTGTCCTCTTCAGAGATCTGTGCTACTTTTATTGGTCTTAAACCAGAAATGATTTTTTGTGGTAAAAAACAAAAACAGAGACATTTGCCTTATTATAGCTTCTATGGAAGGGACTAAGCCAGATAACAATCACTCACTTATTTTTCTCTTTCCTTTTCCTAGCAGCTACTACCCAACTCATACCTCCCCCATCTTATACTGACAATTATGCTTCCTCCTAATGTCAAGAGACGCTAACCAGGGAGCTTCTAGGTAAATAACCCAGAGAATCAGATAACTAGTTAGGGTAATTGGGTATTTAGCGGCAATGGAATATAGTGGATTTGCTATGATTCTTGGGAGCATGAGGGTAAATGAGAAAGCAATCAGGGAATCTTCTACTTGTGGAGCTAGCCTGGTGCTCTGGCATCAGAGGATTCATCCAATTTGCTTATGAAAAGCATCAGACACTAGGAAAGCTTATCAGTCACCCAGGAACTCACATGGTCAACACTGACAATTGTACACATGGGGCAAATTCAAGAACCCTGCTGCATTAGTTTCCTAGAACTGCTGTAACAAATTAACACGGATGTGGTGGCTTAAAACAACAGAAATGTACTCTTGCACAATTCTGGAGGCCAGAAGTCCAAAATCAAGGTGTTGGCGGGGCCACACTTCCCTCGGAAGCTTTAGGGGAGAATCCTCAATTGCCTCTTTGAGTTACTGGTGGCTCCAGGCATTCCTGGGTCTGTAGCTGCATAACTCCAATCTCTGCTTCCACTTTCACATGGTTTCCTCTCTGTCTGTGTCTCTTCTCTGTGTACCTCTTATAAGAATATTTGCCATTGGAGTTAGGGCACTCCCAGGTCATCCAGGGTGTTCTCATTGCAAGACCCTTAAAGTAATTATATCTGCAAAGACCCTTTCCCACCCCCCCCCCCCCAAAAAAAAACTCACATTCACAGGTTCAGGGGTTAGGATGTGGACATATTTTTCTTGGGGCCACCATTCAATCCAGCACGCCTGGGAATGCCTCTTGACCCACGTGATTTCCCCTTTAATCTGCCTTGATCTCTAAACTGCTTCGTTAGAGATTCATTCTTTGGAGTTAAGGTCTTTGTCCCCTAATGAAAATAAAACGCTCAGTGGAGAGATGACACATTGAATAAACTACTAGACATTTACTATCACGCATCATAATTTTAAAAAGTGTATTGATTTTTATTGCAAAAGGAAATATCTTTTGTCATATTTTACATTACAGATAAAGCTAAAGCATCTCTTCTGCAGTGCTGCACGTAGTTACATAGTAGACCTTCTTGCTCAGTGAGTCACTGTCCTGCAGAAGCCCTGCCCTTGACCCCCTGCTCGCCAATTCCCAACCCTATATTCCCACATGAGGGTAACATTGCTATCAGCTTGGTGTAAACCCTTCCAGACTTTTTTTCTGTGCATTCACATACAAATATATGTGCCCACAGAACAGAAGGAATGATGTGGGGTCATGCTTCTTTCTGTATAAATGGCATCATTATATACATTATTCTGAAACATGCCTTTTTTTTGCATGGGTAGGCACTGGGAACTGAACCCGGGTCTCTGGCATGGCAGGCTGAAATGTGCTTTTTTAAACTTAACAATATTACCTGGAGATCTTCCCACTTTAGTTTATGCATTTTTATAAATATTTAGCCAATTTTACACATGGTTTAAAGAATCAAATAATACAACAAGAGACATAAAAGCTGTAGTCCTTCTTCTTACCCTTCCTTCCTCTGGCTCCAACATTCAAGAAGGAACCACTTTCGGCAACTTCTACTTTAAATTCTTCTGATAGTTTCTTTTATATCTATAAATAATGTTTCTTCATTTATCAACTTGAAACATTGCCTACAACTTCCTGTTATGATGAATGAGGATTTAGCTTCCCTACATAGTCACTGTGTGCCTGTTCCTGATGTAGTTTTGTCACCACATTAATTTCTTCATTAGTTTTATCTGTACCTTCTGACAATCAATTCAACCTCCAGCCCTTGTTCCATCAATATAGACATGCTTCTCAAATCCTTGTTTGAAAGACAGTGATAAAGTCAGTCAATATGTCTTCTCTTCCATGGCAAACTTCCATCAGTCTTATCTTGCCAAGACTGAAATCATTAAACTTAGTGTCACCATAATTAACATTCCTTGATTGATAGGTAGGTTGCTTCTTGAAGCTGAAAACCAAGAAACAGCATTTCAGACAGCATTTACATTGTAATGCCCAGGCAATTGTGTTCATGGCAGAGCCAAGCAACGCTGCATGCATTTGCACTTCTTTCTTTTCAGATATATGGTCAAGCTCCTGTGAAATGTAAATGAGGCAGTTCTGAACTTTAAGTAGAAATGAAGTTTGTTTGCTTGTTTTTTAACTCACCTTATATACCCAACTTTCCTTTTGCACTCTGGTTATTCGTGTCTCCTGTTTCAGGTCCCTCTCCTCACTCCCACTCCTCCTGCCTCTTTGCTTCACTAAGTTGGGAGCCTCAAATTCAGACTGCCTACCTTTGGTTTTAGCTTCTTCTGTTCTGTGTCAACACTCCTTTCTTCACTCTGTTTTCTAGAAATCTTTTTGAAAATTCTCCTATTCTTTTTGTTGTTGAGGTTTGTACATTTTTTAATCCTTTGCTGCCATTTTTTTTGAAAATGTACTAAAATTTAATCATTCATAAAAGCTGTAATTTAATCTGAGAGTAAAACATAAGAAGCAATATTAGAGTTGGTTTAGTATATTATATATTTTAGTTTTGAGAACCATAGAAATCAGCTATCCTGTTTTTTTCCAATAAAAGCCCCATTTTTTCAAAGCATTATACACAAACAATTTTAATTAGAATATAATTGAAAGGTTTAGGAGGCGAAAGGGTGAGAAAGAAGAAAGGTACGCCAGGAAATTCAAAGTGTGTGTGGGGGTTATTTCTGCGCTTCCAGGCAGAACTCACCAAACCCAAGATAGAGGGAGGTGAGTGCGCACATGGGCTTTGGCATGGGCAGCTTTTAAGGATGGAGGTCAGGTGACATCTGGAAGGGGCAGTTCATTAGTTCCAGAGGTCAGGTTGGGAGGGGCGACACAGCCTCCACAGCTGCAGTTGCAGCGTCCTTCCCTGTTCCCCTGACCTAATATTCCAGCCTTTTTGTGATAATAGGGCGCCGAGATCTTTCTGGCTACTTCCTGCTGTAATGGGGCGGCGTGGGGTTATAGGCCAGAACCGTCATGGCTAGGGAAGTGGGGAGGCTGGCTGTAGGAATCTGGTGAGGAAGGCAGGTGATGATAATGATGCAGGAGCATTTGGTTGACTGCTACCCGGGATAGTTCCTTCATGCATCCCTGAAGGAAGTTGAAGAGGCAGGGAGCTAGGAGAAAAAAGAGACAGATCAGGATAACTGGTCCTAGTAGCGGGAGGAGGCATGTCATCAGAGGAGAAGAAAACCAGCTTAAGTCAGAGTTGGTTCCTTGCTTTCTGTGGTAGAGTTCTTCCTTTAGTTTGTTTAAGGTTTGAATATTTTGTTCCACCAGACCCGACTCGTTGACATAATAGCAGCATTCCTCTTGGAGGAATATACACGTTCCTCCTTTTTCGGCTGTCAGCAGGTCTGAGGTCCATCGATTTTGAAGAGTTACCTGGGCTAGTGAGGTAAGTTGACATTGTAGAGAGGCAAGGGATTCTGATATCGATTCTGGGGCTACCTATAGTTGAGTCTCAAAGTTTTAAAAGGTTAAAATACCATGTCCCAGCACCCCTCCCACTGTGGCTGAGGCTGTGACTGAAGCAGTTAGGCTGATGCCTACTATGATAGGAAGAAAGGCAGCCCTTTTTGAACGAGGAGAGGGCAGTAGCCAAGTTAGTTCGGACTCCCTGTAGAGGGTTAATTGAGAAACAACCATTACCAGGAAGCATGGTCCTGGGGCAGTGGAATTAAGGCATTTGGTACAAGTTCCATTACACCAGAAATATTGTCCTTTAGGGGCATGGGTGGTGTTGTGGATAGTGACGTTAGTCTGGCACTTGCTATGAAGTTTTGTTTGAGGGTTTTTTATCCAGTGTAGTGAGGCTCTTAATTTGGCAAGAATATCTAGCCCCATTAGTGGGCTGGGGCAAGAAAGCATTACTAAGAAAGAATGTATAATGGGGTACCCTTCTATTAAACATGTAAGTGGTCCAGTAGTTAAGGGGTGTGAAGGACGGCCATCTGTGCCCACAACCGTGACCTGGGAAGAAAAGAGTTGACCTGAGTAAGAGGGGAGGATGGAAAAGGTAGCCCCTGTGTCCACTAAAAAGGAAGTGGACTTACCCACTACCTTGATTGTTACCCTGGGCTCGACAAGGGTGATTGGGGTCACTGAGGCTGGGCGTCATCAGTCGTTGGTGGCCAGGCCCAGGACTGCTAGCAGTGGGTTAGGGGTTGGAAGGATGGCCCCTCCACGGTCAGGCACCGAGGGGCAGTCACTTTTCCAGTGTCCCTTTGTACCACGGAGAGGGTATGGTCCCTTGGGTGGTCAAAGATTGGGGCACTGGCAGGACCAGTGTTCGTCGAGGCCACATTTGAAGCACTTTCCTGGTGGTGGATTAGTCATAGCCAGTTTCTTCTCCACTGAAGTGAGCCACAGAGCCGCAATCAGGGATTGGGTGTGTAAATTCGCCTTTGAGCAGCCCCAGGATTCCTTTTCTGCCCTCTCTAGTTTATCATCAGTATTAAGAATTTTAAAGGCCGTGTTTACCAGGTCACGGATAGGGGCCTGAGGACCATCCTCAATTTTTCCAAGTTTATGCCTTATATCTGGAGCTGATTGGGATATAAAGTATGTGGCTAAAACAGCTTTACCAGCCTCTGAGTTGGGGTCTAAGCAGGTATATTGGGAAAGGGCTTCTGTGAGCTGGTGTAGAAAAGTGGCCAGGTTTTCATCAGGACCCTGGGTAATTTCCCTTAGCTTATGGAAGCTTACTACTTTATGTGAAGCTTTCTGCATGGCTACTATGAGGCATGTAAGCATTTTGTTCCCCCTAGTCCGCCCATTCCTCCCCGCTGGAGTGTCAACCTGATATTCCCACCTTGCCTCTTGGTCTGGCACTGCCTTAGCCCCTACTGGCATGGTGTGGTCTGTTATATGCACCTGGTTAGCATGAGCCGTGGCTGCACTGAAAATGTGGTCCATTTCATCTGTAGTTAGGGAAGAAGAGCAGATTGCATGAATGTTATGCCAGGTTAAATCGTAGGCATTAGCTAGATATTGAAATTCCTTAGTATAGGCGGTTGGGTCGCTGGAGAATGAACCTAGCCATTTCTCAATATTAGAGAGGTCAGCTAGGGAGAAAGGGGTGTGTACTCAAACTAACCCCTCAGGTCCCGCAACTTCCCATAGTGGGCAGTAAAGAGTTCTTTGAGCAGGTATGAGAGCTTATAGGTGAGGAGGGCAAGGCTGTTAAGGACAGTTGGGGACTGGATAGAGATGGAAAGGGAGGATGAGATGGCAGCTGGAATGCTGCTGGAGCAAGGGGAGGAAGAGAGGGGTAAGATGGTAGCTGGAGTGCCGCCAGTGGAGGAGGAAGAGAAAGGCAAGATGGCGGCAAGAGTGCTGCCGGCGTGGAAGGGGAGAAAGGAGGGCAAGATGGCGGCTGGGACGTCACCAGAACAGAAGGAGGAAGAGAAGGAGAAGATGGTGACTGAGATGTCACCAAAGCAGAAGGGGGGAGGGAAAGACAAGATGGCGACTGGCGTGCCACTGGAAGGAGGGGAGGGTAGAGCGAGGGAGAGGAGGATACAAAGGGAGGGGTGGGAGTGCAGAAGTAAAAAAGCCTGGACATAAGGAATTTCGGCCCATTTGTTGTACCTCTGACAAAAGTTGCGGAGGTTCGTAAGGATATTAAAATCGAAAGTCCCATCCTCAGGCCAATGAGAGAGGATCTATTGCCCAAATTGATGGGTCTCAAAGGAGAAAGGACCGGCCCAGGGGGTGTCGGCATCCCAACACCCTGAGAGAGTCCTCGGAGCTCTTGTCAACAGGGGCTCGTCTCCCCAGAGGATGTCTCACCGTGGTTTCAGGTCCTGGACCTGAATTTGGGAGGGAAACGAGAAGCGGGGTGTCCCCACAACTTTTCAAGTCCTGGAATAAAAGTATGGGTTTTGTGGGCGTCCCCGTTCACCTCAGCCCTCAGAAGAGAACCTGATGTGAATTCACAATTTTTGGAGAGTAATTAAAGGACAGGCTCTCTCGGAACAGTGAGATCCGGCAGCAGGGCTAGGAGGGGAGGGACTTACCCAATCTGTGGTGAATGTAGTGGTGGGCCAAGAGATTTCCTGTCACTGGCTTTGTGGAGGAAGGAGGAGAGAGGAAGCTGGGGTGCCTCTGGCCAGGCAGGTGGCACCCGTGCTCCTCTCCCGGGTTTTGGCACCAGATGAAAGGTTTAGGAGGCGAAAGAGTGAGAAAGAAGAAAGGTACACCAGGAAATTTAAAGTGGGGGGGTGGTTATTTCTGTGCTCCCTGGCACGGGCTTTGGCGCGGGCAGTTTTTAAGGATGGCGGTCAGGTGACATCCGGAGGGGCAGTTCATTAGTTCCAGAAGTCAGGTTGGGAGGGGCGACACAGCCTCTGCATCTCCAGCTGCAGTGCCCTTCCCCGTTCCCCTGACCTAACAATAATGATGGATGCTATTTCATAATTTTTAAAATATAAAATGAAGTCAATTATATTTGCTATAATGAATTGAGGGGAAATTTCATAATCTTTATCATTACACATATAAAGTATAATGGTTCAATTTTTTAGTGCTTGACAGGGAAGAATCATGATAAAAAGGTCAATATGAAATCATTTGATTATAGTAGCAATATCTAACATTTGAAATGCATCCATGCTCTTTTGTATAATCATATTATAGCCAAGTATATTTATTTTCACATCTTTTATAACTGCTATTGCAAAACAGAAGCACTATTATCTTATTTTCCAAGAGATATACACAGAGCAATTTTTTCTCCAGGGAACTTGTGCAAACCAATATAAGATCTAAATTCTTCACATAATATATGAAACAAGAGAAGCTTCTTCAGATTTATATTTTGAAGTCTGGAATGCTGGCACTTTCCAATTAGGCAGCAGTTCTCCATTCCTGTAATCTGACTCAGAGCTGCTGCTTACTGTGGGTCTAGAACAGCAGACATAATTTCTTTTTAGGCTTCTTCTTTTTCCACTGGTGTTTTTCTATTTAGCTGTCTGACCGGCTCATAAAATATCTCATTAACATTGATCTTTGACTTTGCAGAAGGTTCTAAAAAGGCACAGTTACACCACTGGCTTGCTAAATTCTTACCCTGTTCTTTGCCAACCACTGGCTCATCTTCCAGGTCGCTTTTATTGCCAGCCAAAATCATTGGAACATCTTCTATGAGCTTAGCCCATAAAATCTGTTCTCTTGGGTCCTGTAAGTTATAAAATGTAGACTGAATTGTAATAGAATACTCGTTCAAACCCTTGGCCATTCTTCATATGCAAATCCCTCATTGCTGTAAATCGCTCTGTCCCTGAAGTATCCTGGATTTCCAGCATACACTATTGGCAATCTACTTCAGCTTGCTTTCTCTAGGAATCTTCTATTTTTCCCCCAAAATTCCCTAAACAAAATGAACTGTCAAAGCAGACTTCCCCACGCCTCCTGTACCAAGGACCACTAGCTCACACATGGCAGGTCTCAGTATCTGACAATCCCCTGCCCCACCCCCCTCGGTCCAGTGCCTCATTCCCCTCCTCTCCCTCCTCCACTTCCTCCTCCCTCCTCTCGGCCATGGATCCTCTACTGCCTCTGTGCTGAGGTTGGCAGCTGCTGCCATTTTTTTTTTAAATGGCATACAATAGAATCCTTACAAGTTTGCTGCTATTTTAATGGTGTCTTAGGTGAGAAACATGAAAAATGCTTGTGTTCAATTTACCAACTTGAACTCAGATATTAATATCTTATTGTAAACTGGTTGATTTGATCTTTTTTAGAAGAAAAACAATCTGAGAGTGGATTTTGTATGTGGAAGACAGAAGATATTCATTGATGCAAACCTTTTCTGAATGTAATTCTCTTACTTCATTTTTCTGTAACATTGGCCCTATTAAACATTCCCATTTTGAAACTCTCTCCTCCATTAATTTTTGGGACCCTCTTCTTTCCTTGTTCTCTGCTCAACTTAAAGACTCCTTCACCAATTCCTTTTTCTCCATTTGTCTCTTTAAAGATTTATTCATTCTTCTTCTCTCTCCCTCTATTGTTATAATACCCAAAGGCCTCAGACTCTCCAAATCTTCATCTCCAATGCCAGCATCTTCCTTGAACTTTAGGTCTTCATTTCAGGCTACCTACATAATCTTCACTGGATTTCCCATAGGCACTCCATGCTATACGTGCTGAAATCTGAATTTTGTATCTTTCTATCACATTTGCTGCTCCTCTGTGTGCGTTATCTTATAACAGCACCACCATCCCCTTATTCATTTAAGCTAGAAATCTTGACTCTTTCTCTCTTTGGCAGATGCTGGACACAAACTTATTCCCCATTCTTCCTGAGCGCAGCTAAGCTACACTTCCCAGCCTCCTCTGTTGTTAGGTATGACTGATGGAATGTGGGAGGAAGTGATGAATGTCACATCTGAGTGATATGTGCCCCATAAAAAGGTCTTCCTTGAAATCCTCCACTCTTTCCTTCTGTGCCTCTCTGCTGGCTAAAAGTTGACTCTGAAGCCATTTTTACCTCTGTGCGTACAGGAAAAGGCAATACATTATTCTCATAGACCCAGGAAGGGAGCCGCAGCTTCTAAAAGGAGTGCTACTAAAAAGGCATATACCTTGGAAAGAGCTAATTCCTTTCCATATGGCCCTTTGTAACATACCCGTCACCATGCCATGCTGGAACTGGGTTAAAGCTGTGTCTGTACACACATCAGAGACTGAGGCGCAAAGCGAGAGACAGGCCATGAGCTTTTACAAGTGCTGAAACATAATCGTCTCTTCCTCTACCCCCACCCCCATAATAGCTTTTTTGATCTCACTCAAATTATGGAAGAGTTTCAAACACAAAGCTTTTTTTGATCTCACTCAAATTATGAAAGAATCCTAAGAATAACTTAAAAGCCATAGAGTTGCCTACCCAGAGGGTCCCTGATAGAAAACACACATCTTCTTCTGTCAGTTGATATCAGGATGAGACTCCAAAAATATGTGCATCCAGGAGGCTGGAATATTTTCTCTAAGACATCCTGTTTCTCACCTGTATCCCATCCCATGCTTGTGTAAAAACTGAGATTGAGGGTTGGGGAGTGGGGGCAGCAGGAGTCCTAAAGAAGGTTATAGAAAGTCACTTTTATTTTGGTTAGGGCCTAAGGTTGCAAGTAAGATAATAGTGGTCATCCCTGAGAAGAAGTCAGATACTGAATCAGGAAAAAAAGAAAAAAAAAGAAAAGAAAATTGAAAAGGTAGTTCCTTGCCTGAGGTGGTAGTTGGGCCTCAGGGACTGCGGACGAGAGAATTCTCAAATAATTCTGGGGTTAAGATACCATGCTGGAAGCAGGCAACCAAGAAAGTGAAAGATTCTCTAGGTCTCCAGGGGAAACCTCTTTCCTTGTCTTTGTCTAGCTCATTGCCATAGCACTAGGAATGCATTGTCGTCCAGACAGGGTGCCCTGGAGGGTCAGGACTACTCCTTGTTCAGCTAATCTTTCTCGGTTATTTCTCCTTCAGAAAGCTCACCCCATTCTAATGATTTAGTGATCACCTTTCTGCTGTCAACTTCGAGCCCCAGTTTCTCACTCATATTCCAGCCACTCCTGCTACCAACATGGCAATATACCCTTGGCCCATTACAAACTGACCCCTTCAGACAGTCCTGGAATGCCTCACTCACAATGTCAGGAGAGTACAAAATGCCAGCTATGGACAAGCTCTAAAAGATTCACACAAACCACCTCCTGTTTCTTGCCTCCAAGCCACTGTTCTCCAGTCTTACTTTCACTCCTCACTGACCTTTATTCTTCTTCATTGTTCCATATCCTCCATTTGGCCCTGCTTCTTCCATCTTTTTAGCCAAATTCATTTTAGATGCATATCCCATGGATTCAATTATGCTAATTGCCCTCCCAGCCCCATGACCACAACCCCCACAAATATATTCCCAGTCTCCATTCTGGACCACCTAGCTGGGGCTATTTCTTACCCAGCCGCCCACAAAGGCAAAAGGTTTAAACATTCTCATAGCTCTTATACCCCCATTTCCTAACGTTCAAAGTCAAGGTCACAGGCTCCCTCCTAACCTACCGGTGGGGCCCTGCTCAGATTCCCAGCTTCTCTGTTTCTAACTGCCAAGGCTTGAAACTTTAGAGACATTTTAAAATCAGCCCCCTCCTCTATCCTCTAACTCCATTCAGCAGCAATCCTTAACACTTCTGTTTTTCTACTGCTTCTCTTCAAACTGCCCTCATCACCAGCCATCCACAACATGCAGCAGCTTCTACTTGGCCTCTCTGACCTCAGTTCTCCTCCTCCCACCCATTCTGGATCTCACTGCCGCATTAATATTCCTTAAATATGATTTCCACACTGTTATCCACCTACTCAAAAGACTTTCAGGGCTCGTTTCCACCACTGCAAGGGAGGGATAATGATGAGTTGTGTTATAGTTAGAGCTCCACTGTTTATCAGTATTATATTGCCCTAGAAATTGGGCAAGTTAGTTAACTTCCTCTAACACTAGTTTGACTATCTATACTACGATGATAATGTGAAGCCACTTTTCTTTGTAAGGTACTATATAAATATGAGATACCATTAGGGGTATAGTTATTAATGTACTCATTTGGCTAGGTTTTAAGGTTCTCCATAAATTGGTCCCCAAGCAATAGCTGGAAGTTTCTCTTACATCCTGGTCTTGAAATTCCCAAGGTAAAGGTTTTTTAGGACATAGTTGGAGTCCACAGAATTATTTCTAGACATTGGGTTTCTCAAATTGTGACATTGCCTTTTGGTCCTACTCTGGATTAGCACTGTGGCTGTAATGTGGGGAGAGTTGTCTTTGGGATCAGAGATATAATTTTTGTGATGCTTACATTCACAGGCAGTGACTAAACCTACGGCAAAGAATGAACTTAACCAGACAGGGAGAGTGGGGAGATGAGAAGGGGACTGAGGACAGGGCGTAGGGCAATATTAATACAGGGCTGGATCCTTTATTAGATTTCTTAGAACCTACCATGTAGCAGGCATTCAATAAACATTTTTTTTTAATGTTTACAGGTTTCATTCATATATTGATTCATTCACTCAATTGATATTCATTAAGGATAAGGTTATGTGCTGATACTTAAGATACACTGATGACCAGAAGCTTGTAGTTGGGTGATGAGAGGTTGGAGACAGACCCTAATCAAATAATCTCAACAATATAATCATCAACTGTGATAGCATATAAACTTGTCTAGAGTGTCAGAGAATATGACGTTAAGAAATTGATATTTAAACTGAGATCTAAAGGCTGGCCGAATAGTGGGATGCTCAATAAATTCTTATCAACTGTGACTGATGGCCTTGCTACAGACTCAGAGAAGAGACTGATGCGGGGAATTTCTGGGCAAAAGAAGGTAAGAACTGGGCCAATGGCAGAGTGCTAGGCAACCACCATTTTTTCTGCAGGTGAAGCCTTTAGGGTCTTTCAAATCATCGTGTTAGTAGCTCCTCGCTGTATGAATAAGTTTGTCTTACTTAAGAAGGGTAATATTTTAAAAATCTTCGTTTGAAAAGGACTTGGAAAAATATCACAAAGGCACATGCAAAGTTCAAGTCCTGCTTACACAATTGCGAAGTTGTCCTTCTAAGTCACATACTTGGGCAAGTCTTTGGAGCAATCTCAACCGAGACTCCTGTTTTTCAAACCTCTCTAAAATGGAGCTTCTGGCTTGATACTGCCTGGGTAGAAAAGCACACGAGTTTGGCATCGGGCAAGAGACTTCAGTCGGTAGTTAATACCTCTTTATATAATGCAACTTTTTCGATTGATGGGTTTTCACATACTACAATGTTATTAATTTCCGTTGCCACTTCAAGGACACAGGGCTAAGTAGGTTAGGGATTAAAGGGAGCACTGAGAAAAGAATTTTTCTTGTTTCACTTTTGTAGTTTTAAAAAGAAAACAGTGCTTAGGAAGATGGGATGGAATTTCCTAGCAGAAAGTTCAGGATCAGGTTGCAACGGAATTGAATGTCATGGAAAACAAAGGCGATGTGCTTTTATAGGTGCTCCTAAACCCAGCCCTTGAAAAGCATCTTCTCATGGATGTTAGAGCTTTCCAAGGCTTTCCTCAGGCTAACTCTGAGGCTATGCCCACCAAGTATTTTTTTTTCCCTCTCCTCTTTTAACACCTTGCAGAAGAGAATGTTCCAATCCTAAAAGGAATATGTACATGTGGGAATTAAAAATGAATTGTGGAACAAACTTATGTGTGAAAAACATGTGAGGAAAAAGCCCACACTGCACATGTAAAAACAAAAGCAAGATGAAAATGCACATGTATTTGTCATGTGTATTTTCACCTTGCTTTTATTTTCACATGTTTTTTTCTAGTGTGTTTTTGTGCACATCACAAACTTTTGGGATGTTGCCCCTTCATGTGATTTCATAAGCTTTCAGGCTGTTTCTCAGAGCCATGGTTGTTTTTACTTTTTTTTTTATATATATAACTTTGGGGGGATGGTTGCATGAAATAGTAATGACTTCATGTAATTCAGCTGTGATGTTGTCTAAATAAATATCTGGGTTACAGCTAGATTATTAAACTAGTTAAATAATTTAAAAGGGCACGTTTCTTGCTGTTTGAAGTTGCTATTCTATTTGTTTGCTTTCATTTCATGCCCTTTTAATTACCAAATTATTCCGTTTATTTAGCAGAGGGATTTGTTCTGCCTGGTTTTTTGAGTTTGCAGTCTGTAGCATCTCTATCAGGCTGGCATGCATCCAGCTCTGAGGACTGGGCTGGACTCATGCGAGTCCGGGTTTGCTCCTTGATCTCCACATTTTTATGAATCCTCATCCTGGGCAATGTTTTTCTTTAGCCAATAGTTTTTTGTGCCCCCAAACCTCATAGGGATACATAAGGAAACAAAAATTGAGCACCCCAGGGTTTGGAAAACAGCATCCCCAAACCAAAAAGCCTTTGTTTCCTGACTGTCCTTGTTCTAAAGAACAGCATGTTTTCAAAAAGCAAGAGGCTGGAGCAAGGGAATAAAAGAAGATAAGTGGTAGAACAGAAAGTATAAAAGTGACTAGGATTAGAGCAGAGAGCAGGAAAAGGTAACTGAGGCTAAAATTTAGCAGGAGATCCTGTGTTCTCCTTATTATTATTTTTAGAACTTTCCAATTTTGTTTCTATTTCCATTGTTTGCTGGACCTAATATAAGCAATTTAGCATTTGCAGGGTTCGCCTGGATGGAGGGGGTCCTGGGATGCAGCAGGAACAGGACACATGGAGTTTAGCCTCCTTTCCCCATCCAAAGCCAAAAGGAAAATAAGCCCTTAGTGGGTTTGACACAAATTCCTTTAGTCCGTGACTTCTCTGGGCAAGTAACAAAAAATGTACTAAAACCAGCTTCACCAAAAATGGAAAATTCACTGGATATCTTACAGAAACCAATGCAAATAAGCAGCTCAGTCTCCAGAGGGATGGAACTAGGAATCAAGTACCATTACAGTTATTCTCTGGGCCCACTCTCTCTTTATCTGGGTTCACATGGTTTCTTCTTGTCTCTGCATGCTTCTGCTTTATTCATCTCTCTCTCTCTTTCTGTGGAATAGCTTTTTTGGACTCTCTGTGCGCTGGGCCACTCTTCATGTCCTCTCAGTGCCAGCATCTGGCAACTGGACTAGCATCTCATTATCCAAATGCCCAGTTTAGCAAAGCTTCTAGATTCCTCCCAAACCTAAAATTGACCTGCTCTCTCTTCTCAATCTGTTCAAGCATTTTTATTAGGATGCTTTTCCTAGGAGTGCTTTATCCATTCCATTTAGTCTGTTTTGACTACAGGGTGGAAGGAAATAAGCCACCATTTTGTATAAAAACTATTGTAGTGGATAACCAATTATCTGAGCTTTTTCTTTTTGCATTTTCTATCCAAAATAGTCTCTTTTCCTCGTTGATCCTACAGTCCTCTGTCCCCACAGAATCTACTAATTCTTCCTCCTCCAAATCCTTCTCCTCCTCCTCCTATGCTAATGAACTGAGGTGAGCCTTGCAGAGGTTTTCAGGTGGCAGGTGAGCTGATATTTGGTTAGATAAGCCTTTGTACATTTCTAACAAACATAATCCTATTTTCCTTCATGAGAACTGAGATGCTTCTTTAAGTGATTTGTTCTCAAGGATAGCTTATAACACTTGGGATGCATGATCTGATAGTCTCAGTATCTGATAGTCTCAGTATCTATCTTCAGGTGAGTTAGCAGGTTGTTGGGGTCACTGGAAGCCCTGCTATGGAAATCACACTCGTGGGGCTTCATGCCCAAGTGACCCATAAAGTGGATGTGAAGTTTAGAAGGAGAGATAAAAGCTTGGGGGCACATTGAGCACTTCCACTTCCTTTCTTTGCTGTGGGTTGGCCCGTGGCTGCTTCCGTGGCCCTGGCTAGGAAAGTGGTTGTGGATGTAGCTGGGCAGGTGGGCTTTGAACTCTGTTTAGGAATTGCAGTCCTTGCCACAGTTACAGAGGTGCATGTCTGGGTGTTCAGGAACACCAATCTGCTGAGCACAATCCTGGCTGCAGTGAAAAAGCGGTTCATTTTCAGGGGGGATATCTTGTGAGTACAAAAGTAGGTTTTCCCATCATGGGGATAAGTCACCAGATTCTGCTCTTCCTGGCTTTACACAGAAACATCATCCAATTACATTCGCTTTCATCAGTTGTAATTATGTAGAACCCTGGGACACCACTGTGGTAAATCTTCCAGTTATGGTTAACTGCCTTGTCTGTCCAATCTGCTGACTTCCATGTGGTGACTGTTGGCCAATTAGAGGCCCAAAGCAGGTCCATAAACCAACTTCTGCACTGACAATTGACTGGCGGAATACAGGCTGCGTTGGGAGAGAAAGCCTCACTCTGCTCTCTGTTGGGGTGTCAGGAACAAGTCACTGGTCCACGATCAGGGCAGTCTAAGGGATAGGCTGGGTCACAGAGAGTGTACCAAATTGTAAACAAAGTTGCCATACTTTCTGTATTTGAATTGGAAACTTCCATTTGCAGTAAAGTTAGTACAAATGAAAGACTGTCTGAAGACACGTCTACATGACCTATCCTCAGAACAACCTCCCAGGTGATGGAGGAGATGGCCCCAGGTTCTAGGCTGAGGCCAACTTTGTGGAGGGAAACAGATTCTAGAGAGGCAAAGTTGTGTGAGGTAGAGAGTGCCATGCTTGCAGAGTTGGTGTTCATAGCCACGGTATGGATGGAGTCACTGAAGGCACTATCAGCCATCCTGTTGACCCAATTGTGATGTGGTCTGTCTCCATGATCACAGGAAGCTCCAGGCCATTCCAGGAATGGGTATCGTGTCCTACAGTGTTTGCTGCAAGGCTATTGCCCACAGAATCCACATGACTTCTGGAGTCACTTGGAATTTAGAATGCTCACCTGCAACACCATCCATTGCAAGCCCCTCTGCCATCCCATCTGTAGAAACTGGGCTGGTAATCCTAGAAATGCTCTCCACAGTGATTGTCGTGTCCATTGCACCATCACTGAGGCGAAGACTTTGGGCACTATGTGTGTTCTCAGAGCGATAGTCTATTGAAACCGTGCCTGGTTCTAATCCAACATTTCCATTGGCTAGATAGGGACCTAGTGCTGAAAGGTTATTGGTGATAGATAATGCTGTATCACCATCAACACTGATAGCGTAGAGATACCGAGGAGGTGGCCTGTCAGTTGAAATAAGATAAAATACCAGGTAGAACGGTTCTGAGGCCACTGCTTTCCAGGTGAGGGTAAGGTGGTGGAAGTAGGATATAGTTTCTTTCTGGCAAACAGCACATCACCCCTCAATCCCCAATACCCATTGGGAGCATCAGAGATAAAGCAAAGGCAGAGAGCTTAAGGAGGGATCAAGGCTTGGAATTGCCATTGGCAGGCCTAGGGAGGGTTGGCATTGTGGTTGGGTGAGGCAGCCAACCCTGTGTGAATTTCTGGACTGGCAAAGCATTGCTCACAGAGAATGAAGTCAGTTGCTCCATCCCCACTGGGCTCGGGATCCTGTGATGCATCGGCTTGGGGTCAAGTGGCAGAGAGACGAATAGGTAAGGAACCGGCATCAGGGTTTGCATCTAGGGTCATATGCTACCACATCTGGCTTACAACTGCCACACAAACGTGGCCACATGCCCCAGAACCGTCTGGGGCCACCCAACTTCTTCTGAGGGCCAGCGGCCACACGCCAGGCTTCTGGATGGGGGATTCAGGGGACCACCCGGGCCCTTTCCTCCAGAAGCTCCAGGAGGGGGGATGCCCAACCTGCCTGCCTTGGCTAGATAGGGACCTAGTAGTGCGCGCATGCCTACCCTTCTGCTTTGTTTCTCATCCGGGCAGAGAACAAAAATTTCTCATTCAAGAAAGGTGACAATGTGGGAGAAGAAAAGCAGAGAGTGATAAGCATGGGTAATGGTATTTGCCATCATGGTCATTTGCTTCCAATGTTCTTTAAAAATTGTTATAATTCTCATTTGGAAATGACTCCAAAGTAACTGCTGTTTTGGATATCAAACTGTACTCATACCAACCACATTAGACTTCAGGGAAATGCTGATGAAACCTCACTGATTATCACCTCACACCCGGGAGAATGGCTAGAATTAAAAAGACTGACAATTCCAAGGGAGGGTAAGAATGTGGAGAAACTGGAACTCAGACCTTGCTGGTAGGAGCTGAGAATAGTGCAACTTTGAAAAACTGGTGTGTACCTACTAAAGACAAATATACCGCTGTCCTATGACCCAGCAATTTCACTCCTAGTTAAACATCCGAGAGACATGAGCACATATATTCACCAAAGCACATGTGCAAGAATGTTCAGGGAAGCCTTATTGTTAACAAAAAACTGTAAACAAACCAAATGTTCAAAAATAAATGGATAAATAAACTGTGGGATATGTATAGAATGGAATTCTACACAATTTTTAAAAGTATGAAGTACTGCTACATGCAACAACAATGATGAAGCTCATAGACATAGTATTGAATGAGAGAAGTCAGAAATAAAAACATATATGCCGCAAATATATATTGTATGACTCCATTTACATGAAGTTCAAGGATTGCAAAAACTAGTCTATGACTACAGATATCAAACTAGTAATTACTTCTGAGGTGTATGAGGGAGACTTGAGGGGTGATAGAAATATTCTGTGTCTTGAGCTGAGTGACGGTTACACTGGTGTAAACGTATGTAAAAATTAATCTAAGCAGTGCAGTGGTGGCTCGGCAGGTAGAATTCTCTCCTGCCATGCCGGAGACCCAGGTTCGATTCCCAGTGCCTGCCCATGCCAAAAAAAAAAAAAAAATTAATCAAGCTGCATGCTTAAGAAAATGTATGCTCCTTACTAAACTGCATTTAAGTTGGATCTGAGTTTTCAAACAATACCCATTTGTTCTCTTCACACAGAAAGATTTTGGTAGGATTTCTCTAGGGTCCTAGAGGATGCTATCAGAACTCCTTCTGTCCTGTCCTTGGAGGTACTCCAACACACTTATCTAATGCCACGATTTTCTTCTAAACCCTGCCTCTAAATTGTTGGGTTAATAAAACCATATGAACAAATAATGGCAGGATTCTGCCTGCAGCATTGTCTGGAGGGAATGGGCTGGGCAGAGAGCAGGGGTTGTTTGGCAACACTGTGTGCAGATGGTAGAGATGATAAGAATGCAGCACAGTTGGTGTATGTTCCATTTTGTGCCTTGGGGATGATTCCTGAACAGAAACCTGTATTTCCTTTTGTCTGGTCATTAGTGCAGAGCCTGTCCTGGCTAGAAATATTGGTATCCTTTACATTTTTCTTCCTCTTGCTTTTTGACAGTAGGATGCTTTTGTGCAAAGAGGTAATGACAGGGTCCAGGAGGCCAGCAGGGTTCGTCCTTATCTTCAGCGCCTTTCTCTAAGGAGATACATTCATAGCTATCCTTCGTGGTACAGAGGCTGGGTACACCTCTAGGTACATAATCTCCTCTTACGTTGCATCTATGCTGGGGACTTCCTCACCACCCTGTCGCGTCCTGGATAGGCGTTTAATATGAGTTTCCAGGCCCTGGCAAGATTTAGCCTTTCTTTGTTAACCTCAGGGTGGGCCCTTTAAATTAATCTTCAAAGCATCTGGATCCTGTTTCTCTACACAGGTTAAATAACTAAGCTTCTTGAGTCCCTCTATCTAAGCTCCATGAGAATGAAAGAATGAACTGCTTTCTGAGGGATTTGCCTCTATTCCATTATATCTTCCTTATATGAGTTGACAAAGTGCTGTGCCCCATTCCCAGGAGCGATGGCACCACAGAATGGGGGGATCATTTAAATTTCTGAAATGGACAGGGGGAGGGGTGAGGTGGAGGAGAGAGCAGAAGCTTGAGTGAAATATCTCTGAGAGGAACTTGAAAGTTTTCTCTTCTCCTTTTTTGATCTCTTTGTTTTTGCCTCTCCCCACATTCTTACCTGCCTTTTCTCTCATTTCCTTTGTGTCCTTTTCTCTGAGTCAGCCGTCCTAATTTCTCACTGAATTTCACGAATTATTTTCTCCTGTAGTTGTATCTCCTCACATCCTTTTCTGTGGCATCACCTTTTTTCAAAGGAAAGCTAGAGCAGACCATCACATGCTTGGCACACCTCTTTTACTGTCCCTCCTCCTCTAACCTTGCTCCATTTTACATATGACAAACAAAATATGTAAAATGTTGAAAGTCACTTACATTCATTCATTCATTCTGCATAAATGATGGGAATTTGTTAGCTTATGGTTTCAAGGCTAGGATAGAAGTCCAAATCAAAGCATCATCAAGATGCTGCTTTCTCCCCCAAAGATTGGGGCATCTTGGGGCTGGCTGCTGGCAATCTTTGGTCCTTAGCTGGCATGTAGTGGTGTCTTCTGGTCCTTTTCTTCTTTTCTTCCAGGTTCTGCTGATATTCAGCTTCTTCCTTCCTGTGGCTTTCTCTCTATCTGTCTGAATTTCATTCTGCTTATAAATGACTCCAGTAAGAGAATTAAGACCCATCCTAAATAAGGTAGGCCATACCTTATCTGAAGTAACCTCATCAAAAGATCTTCCTTAAAATGGGTTCACACCCACAGGAATGGGTTAAGTGTAAAACATGTTTTTCTGGGATATATACAGCTCCAAAACACCATATCCCACTTTCTGGGCCCCCAAATACATGTTCTTTCAACATGCTAAATATGTTCATACATTATAACATCCCAAAAACCTTAAGTCATTCCAATAACAATGCTAAGTACAAAGTAAATCAAGACATATTTTGCTAAAAATGCACCATCTATTTTTCATCTTAATCGAAATACCTCAGCAAGATTTTTCAGATGACCTCCTTTGTATGCCTTCAAATTTGTATAAGATTTCTTACATGGGAAAATTCTGTGTCTTTCACTTTTTAAAAAAAATGTGTAAATTTTAAATAATACAAAAGTTACAATGAACTCCCATGTGCCCCATCACCCAACTTTAACAGTTATCTACAATTTGTCAGCCTTGATGCATTTATCCGCTGTAATGGTGAGTCTTATGTGTCAACTTGGCTAGGCTATAGCACTCAGTTACTGGATCAAACGCTAATCTAGGTGTTTCTGTGAAGGTATTTTGTAAATGTGGTTAACATCTACAGCTAGTTGATTTTAAGTAAAGGAGATTACCCTCAAAAAATGTGGGTGGGCCTCATTCAGTCAGTTGAAGGCCTTAAGAACAAAAACCAAGGTTTCCCAGAGAAGAAGAAATTCTACCTGAAGACAGCAGCACAAAACCCCTACCTGAATTCCCAGCCTTCCAGCCTGTGCTACAGATTTCAGACTCAAGACTGCCGTGTCAACTCTTCCCTGAGTTTCCAACCTGCCAGAGACTTGTCAGCCTCCAAGATCACGTGAGCCAATTCCTTAAAATAAATTATATATATGTAATCTCTGTTTCTCTGGGGAACCATGATTGATACATCCATCATACCTACTTTTCTTCAATATTTTAAAGCAAATCCCAGCTACGGTTTCATTTCAGTGTATATCACTGACTTCTAACATTCACAAAGAAACACAAAGACAGAAGGTACAAGAAAATCATTAACAATGTACATAAAGCTGTCTGTTTTTATTGGTAGAATTTGTTTGGGAATGGAAAGAGTCAATTTATTTATAGTATAACAAAGTTCAATTGTGTTTCCTATTATTTCAGGGATAGGAATTCCCGATGAAAAAGCAAATATCTTTCAACTAGTGTTTACTCTTAGCGTTTCCCAGCTATATCCATTTACCACAGGCTCCCTATTCTTCCTGAGCTCTATGGACTGGAACCAAAACATGACACTTCACATAATAAGTGAGTTGGGAAGATGGCCATCACACATTGTCCTCTGTGGTTTACAACCAGTAGTGCAACTTATTTAGAAGTCTAAAATATCTTTGTTTTTTAAATGTCAAGCTCACCCAGTGCCAAAAGAGTATTTGATGTTATAACGTTCAAACAACCCAGAGACAATGAAAGGGTCCATGCATCGGTAGGCCAGAACCAAAGAACAGGATGGTGGCTTTTCTATCGGGTGTTTTCTGGTTCTAAGTTATTTCTGTGCCTCCTTTTCCAGTTGGGGGGAACTGTTTATTAAGCCAATCTGGGGGTCCCAGAATTTAGATTCCTCTGAGTTTTGCCGGGACAGCCAGGAAGGTCTCAATGGTTTCTACTGTAAAAACATTTTAATCCGTGTGAATTCTTTCCTGCTTGAATGACTTGTTACCTGGAATCTGGGAAGTTGGCCTTTGGCTTGCCTCATATTATAGCCCTTCCTTTGAGAGGAGGGTTAGTGGAGAAGGGACAATCTTCATAATAAATATCAGGCCAGTGGTGGAAGGCGGGGAATTCAGCGTAGAATGATTAACGGACAGCGGCAGCTCCTAATATTCCTATATGGGAAGAGCTTAAAAAGGAGTAATCTGCAGATTTGTCTCAAAATTGCATTTGCCTTGCACTTTATATATAATGTATGAAAATGTCAAATGACCACATCAAAGACTGCGGGCAATGATAGGGATTATGGGGTAGGGGTGAAACACAGCGGTTCTGCCACTGCTTCATGTCTGTGCCTGAGTAGAATTGCACAATTCCCTCTTTCCACGTGGATTTCTGTAGCAGACTTTCCCCCCAGTTCATTCTTTCACAGTAGTAAGCCAGCTTTGCCTATGAAAGAAGGAAGAGTAGAAACCATTGCTATTAATTAATAAATATCCTAAATTTCCAGATGTAATTGAGGCTGTCCAGAATATCCAGTTGTCCTTGGCTTTTTAAAAAAATAATGCTTTTGACAATGAAGTGTAATATGTACATAAAGATTTAATTGATGGAACGAATTCAGGATCTCACAGCAACTCATAAGATGTATTTTCTTTGATTAGGGCCTTTGAAATAGTCAGAAGGGTCTATATTGTTTGCCATTCTTCTTTCTAGATTCTCTTCCAGGAAAATCATCACCTAAAAACAGGGGTTCTGACCCTGGGGATGGGTATGAGGAGGGTCTGTGGGTTTCCTGAGATTGTAGGCAAAATTTACTGGGTAAAGACTTTTTCTGGATAGCCCCCTTTTTTCCTTCGATTCTCAAAGGACTTCCCCCAACCCCAAAGGGTAAACTCCACTGGTCACTATTAAGGCTCCTAGGTAGATTTAGGGAAACCTGAGAAGAATGTCTTTAGCCTTCTCTGCACAATTGTGATTGCCCCATTGCCTCGGGCAACCCGAGAGGTGGGCTGTCTGCATTTGACCCAGCTTCCGCAGTCAGCTAGGCCTTCTTTATCAGAAAGGTCTCTGTGGTTTCTACTGTAAAAAATGTTTTAATCGATGTGAATTCGTTCCTCCTAGAATGACTTGTTACCTGGAATCCTGTTGTTATAGCAACAGGAATCCTAGCAGGGACTTCTTGTTAACATATATCGATATGGATTTGTCAAAACCCCCCAAAGCAGTGGGTCCTGCTACAGGAGGCACTACACATGCAAATTTAGGGACAGAAAGTCTACTTAAATGTAGGTGAATGCCAAAAGGTTGGTTCATTTTGTCCCTTTTATGATCCAAGAATATCTAACCATTTAGGTATTTTTAGCAATATGGTCAATGGGCTCATGCCAATTGTCATCTCTGTCAACACTGAATTCTCTTTTACCAAATTGAGACATAGGGAGGACGCCAGCACTTTCCCTGGCCTACTTGGACAGATAAGCAGCATTTAGAAAAACAGTATCCACAGTAGTGTTTACCTCCACGGATGTAGATAATTGAGAAGTAGGTATTCTTGGGAATGATTGGCTTTTAATTATAGAAAAGGCCTTTCATCTGAAAAGCTGAAATACAGGCATATACTATTAGTGCCATTATAACATCGCAGAGTTGTCTTTAGGGTAGGTATTGTAAAGGCTAGGCGTTTGGATTTCCAGTTCTGTCTTGATTGAAAAAATTTTTTTCCACTTCAGTTTTTTTGAGTGTCTGTTGTTGTTTAAACTCTGAATCTAAAAAGAACAACTTGATTACCCTCCTTCTGAATAGCTCTTCAAGAAAGAACTTCAGCACCTGTAACTAAAGACTTCTAAAACAGGGTTTTCCAACCTTCAGGTCATAACCTTTTATTGGATCATGAAATCAGTTCGGCACATTGCAGCATGGATTTTCTTTAATGAAATAGTAGTATATAAAATACAAGAAGGCATCATCCATAGTAAGTAGAAGCATTATTTTATGAAGCTTTTGTTTAAGATTTAAAGGTATGTGTGCAATGGCAGTGGTGTGCTGGTAAGTAGTTAACATCTGGCTCTCTAGGGGAAAAGTTAAAGTGCATATGTACATAAACCCGTTATAAATTTTACTGACATAAAGGATGTATAGCTCACTATTTACAAATAATATTAAGAATGCAATACTCTTTGTTGTATATCTCATATAGCCAATTGATTTTGGAGAATGTTTTCATTGATTTTTGCCAGATTTTTATATCCATAGCCAACCTATGCTGCAATTCAACTATAACTTGACAAAATCACACTATGAATAATGCTTGATTATATCTGACTCAGTAAAGAAGTCACTCACATTACTAAGGAATGAGTATATTCTTGAAGGAATGTTAGTTGATAGATTCAGTTAAGTGAACGAGAAGATGAAAGTGAAACAGCAAAGACATGTCAGAACTTTACTGGCTTGTTCATGACATACGCAAGATCTCTTTGCTGACTCAGATAATAGTTTTCAAATACTGCAAGAGTATTTCCTCAATTTTTTTGGTGCTATTTGCAATAGAATAGCCAAAAACACTATGCACTTTTAAATTTAATCTACATACTTAATATTTTTCCATCGTTTCCATAACATTTATTTCAAACATAAATGAAGCCCTGATTTAGAGTGTTTGCCAATTTCTGTGGTGTAACTATTTGCACCCTGGGTTATTTCTAGCTACCACCAGAAATGATATCAGAGAAAATGGACTTGGGAAAAGATACACAGTAGCACACTATTGCACAATAGACATTATTAAGCTCAAGAGCAGAGTAATTGTAAAATGTAGTAAAATAATTAGAAAGTGATGAGGTTTGAGTATTTATTACCTCTGTTTTTAATGCAATTTACTTAATTATAAATTTAAATAATTTATTTTTAATAATTGGCTGTGTTTAATAACTGGGTCACAAAATTTATGAGGATGCAACTTCCCATGAGCCTATGTAAGTTGTTTCCAACACACCACCAATAATACATCACAAGTTACAGTTCATTTTTTTGTTTTACATGGGCAGGCACTGGGGATCGAACCCGGGTCCTCTGGCATGGCAGGCGAGAACTCTGCCTGCTGAGCCATCATGGCCCACCCTATAGTTCATTTCTTACTGAAGGTTATGGTTAAAAATAAGTTTTGTCAAACACAGCTCTAAGATCAGCTACTCATGTTGCTGCTGACATTCTGAGCGGCCAGTTAGTTTGGCATTGAACTTCAGAGTGTTGTCTACACATTAGAAGAGAAATTTAAATTTGCCCAGTTCCCCAATTTTCTTCATATTCTTTGGCATTTAATTCCTTAGTACCTAAATTCGCTGTTTGTTTTGTTTTGTTTTGGAGGTCAGGAGAAGAACTTGACCCAAACATTCCAGATCCAATCCTCTTTTAGGGTGTGTTTCCATGAATATTGTAAATCTAGAAGGGACTCTCTAAGAGTTTCATAAATTTGACTCTCAATTGGGCCCTCAGCTCTGCTCAGCAATCCTTTCCCTCATCCATTTGCCTTCGATCTCTCTGACATGATTTTTTACTGCTTTCTCTTGTCTCAACTGTCTAAAACCTCCCCAGCAATCCTCACACTCAGCTCTTGACCTTGCTTCTTAGCTCACTGAGAAAATAGAAGCAGTCAGAGGCACTTTCCTCATATCTCACCATCAAAGAAATAACCCACCCACTCTGTGGCTTCTTCTCTGAATTCTGTAGATGAACTGCCTGTCCGTTGTTTTCTCTGTGTTGCCTCTGATCCTGCCTTACAAAATCAGAGACCCACCTCCTGCTCTTGTCTCCTCTCTGTTTTTCTTTCCTAATCTCTCTCTTTTGCATTATCAAATTCCCCTCTCTTGTGGAATCATTCCTACCAGTGTGGGAGCATGTTCTAATAGGTCTCATCTTGAAATTAACAAAAACACTCCTTAGGCATCATATCCTCCACCATTTATCTTTTCTTTTCTCTGCTCTCAATTTAGAGCTAATGTCTTTGAAAGAGTTGTTCATATTCACTGTCTCCACTTCGTTACCTCCTATTCTCTCTCTCTGTCTCCTTCTCCCACTCTCAATGTCTGTCTTTTTAAAAATGTTTGCAATTCATATTATAGCTAAATGATTACATTCCTAATACAAAAAGCTCTTACAAATCTACTTTAAAATATTAAGTAGAAAAATAGGCAAATGTTATGAACAGACAGAAAAGAAACTTCAACATCCCTTGACCATAAAAGGGATGCTAAACCTCCCTCAGAATTATAAATTGAACTATACTGAAATACCATTTTTCTCTTACCAGATTGGCTAAAAAATATCCAAAATTCACAAAATACCATTGGCAAAGTTGTGGGGGAAACCAGCACTCTCCTTCTTGGTCAGTTGGTACACCCAATTGACCAAGTCACCCTCCAGCCCCATGGAAGGGAAAGAAAGGGAACAGAAAGCATATTATTTCCTTCTAATTACATGAAGCAGAAGGTATACACATCAATTCCACTTCTACTTATTCAGTGGATATATTTTAAATGTAGGCAAGATCCTGGTCACAGGAAGACCTCTGGCTTCAAGGAGTGTGGTAGTTAGATTCAGTTGTCAACTTGGCTAGGTGAAGGTGCCTAGTTCTATTGCTGTGGACATGAGCCAATGGCGTGTGAACCTTATCTGTTGTTGATTACATCTGCAGTCAGCTAGGAGGCGTGCCTGCTGCAATGAATGATGTTTGATTTAATTGGCCAGTGCTTAAATGAGAGAGCTCAAAGCAGCTCAGCATACCTTATCTCAGCACTCGCAGCTCAGCCCAGGCCTTTGGAGATGCAGAAAGGAATCACTCTGGGGAAAGCTGTTGGAACCCAGAGGCCTAGAGAGAAGGCCAGCAGAGATCACCCTGTGCCTTCCCGTGTAAGAAAGAAACTCAGTTGAAAGTTAGCTGCCTTTCCTCTGAAGAACTAATGAAATAAATCCCCTTTTATTAAAAGCCAATCCATCTCTGGTGTGTTGCATTCTGGCAGCTAGCAAACTAGAACAAGGAGGTTAGAATATGTTGTTTCTAGATGGCTGGCCATGTACCAGTTTAATTCAGCAGAGAGTTGGGTTAAAATCCTGGGTAGCAAAAGGGAAAGATGGATACAGGAAGAAAATTAGCAATCTTTGCCACCTGATTAAATCTGAAAATCTTTGCCTTTTGTAGATGAATTAAGCCTATTTATAGTTTTCAATAGAATAATTATGCCTTAACATTTCTATTCTTCATTTTGTTACATTTTTTGTTTATACAGTTCTTGTCTTTCATTATTTTTTCTTTCCTTTGCTTTGTTGTTTGTGTATTTATGTATGTGTGTATGTGTATATATGTAGGTATTTAGTTTTCAGATATTTGGGAAAGTTTGTATTTTTTTTAACTGTTACCATTATGTTTATACTGTCATATAATATTTCATCATTTATTTCTTTAGACATTATTTGTGAATTTCCTCCTATGAATAATTATAAAATGAGTAAATGTCTTCCTCACCCATAATCTCCTTCCCTCTGACCACCCAATTTTTAGTGAATACTTTTATCCATTTTCATGTTCTTCATTGTGCTATCACATATGCTTATAGTATATGATATATCAGCTTTAGATGACATCCTTTGACTCCCATATTTTGTCATTAAAGTGACCTGAACCAACTCTATCTCCCATCTTCACTTTCTCCTCCCCTTCCAGTTTTCATCAATTGTATCCTTACTACCTTGTCAAGATATTTATTTCCAACCCTTTTGTTTCAAATTATACAGCTACAAAATGGCGGTTTGACAGGACATAGCTCATCTCCAGGGCTCACTGTGGTAAAGGCCTGATCTCTGTGGGTCTCTCTCAGGCCCAGTGAAAATAAGAACTTAGCCAGAGTCAAACAGCTGGTACATAAAGGAAGTGGAATTCAAGGCCAGGTAGGCTGGATCCAGAGACCACATTCTACAACTAACTGCCTCTATAGTAATACTCATTTGTTGCAGAAAATACATAAAAGTTTAAGGAAGAAAAACAAAATCACTCACTATCCTGCCAACCAGAGATATCAGAGGTTATTAGGGTTAATATTTCTATAAAATCTTCTAGCTTTTTCTATATGGATATATATGCTTTGCTTTTTTTTTTAACATGGGCAGGCACCAGGAATCCAACCCGGGTCCTCTGGCATGGCAGGCAAGCACTCTTACCTGCTGAGCCACCATGGCCCACCCTATGCTTTGCTTTTTAAGGAGCTCATAATATATAAGATTTTTTCTTAATAAAAATAAAGATGCAATATTATTTGTAATTCTTCATTAAATAATATATCAACCCTGTGTGTAGGTGTGCAAATAATAGGAATTCAATTTGAACTGGTCAAAGCAATAAGAAAATATATTTGCTCACCTAAATTTGCAGTCTGGATGTTTGATGCTGTCATAGAGGAGCCTGGCCCTCTCTTGACACAATGTTGGCTCAATTCATTAGGTAGTTTCCCCTTGCTCCTGACTGCAACAGCAACCAAAGCTGCATGTTTTTTTGTTCACAACCAGCCGAGGTAAGGGAGATTGACTTCCCATAGCATCTTTCCAGAAGACCCCAACAGGCTCTCCTCATGTCTCATTAGCCCAAGTTAGCTGAGACCCAGCTATCCTTGAACAGCAGTGATGTATGCGATGAGATTACCATGGTCAGCCTACTCCTGGAGGGAGAATTGAGGAGTCAGCCACAAGGACCTCTCCACGACACTAAAGGCGTTTAATCGAAAGTCACCTACTTTCTAGCTTAACAACATACTGTGAAAATTTTTCAGTTCTTCTAAAATGTAGTTTGTAAAAACTGCCTTCTTCATTTATTCAACACTCAACCTAAGTAGTAACCCAACTCTCACTATCTGAACCCAGAAAACCTAATAAGTGCAAATACAGTTTTGAATGAATCCCTCACTATCCAACTCTTGTTTCCGATATTTGAAACTTGGGAATAAACAGAGTCAAATAACTTCTTGATAAATACCTCAATATCTGAACTTTCACTATTTGCTATCCAGAACTCAGACATCAGATATTTAGATAACGCAATATGCCTTGCTATGCAAATCCAGGTACTGAATGGATTCAGGTACTAAGGAATACTGGCCCTTGCCAAGCACTGCACAAGGCACAAAGGGAACAGTGGTTTAAACAAAGACAATATCACCTGCTCTCATACAGCTGAAAACAGAGTGCTCAGATGGATATGAAACCAGTAGTTAGACACACAAGTATTTAACTGCAGTGTTAGTAAGTGCTACTGAGGGCAAAAAGAGGGTCCTGTGAAAATGAGAAGCATAGTGTCCTCCCCTCTTCTGGCAGGTCTGGGAAGGTTACACTGGGAAAGTAACATGTAGGCTAAGACAGGAAGGATACATAGGACTTTGCCAAGCAAAAAAGAACTGGGGAAAAGCATCCAATGATGTGACCATGTCCCATCAAAGAAATGTGCCCCAATTTGTTTAACCAATCCCTTATAGCCAAATATGTGGATTTTTCTTTTACTGTTAAAAACATAACTATGATAAATATCCCTGTGCCCAAAGCATTTGTAGGACTATGAATATTTTCTCAGGAAAAAAATTAATGGAAATTAAGTTGATGGGTCAAAGTGTAGGAACTTTATTCAAGCTTTATTTATTTTTTTTTAGTGTATATACATTGCTACTGCAGTGGGTAAGAGAATGCCTATTTCTCCATGACCTAAAAACACTCAGCATTATATATTTTAAAACACCTATGAAAATTTTAATGGAAGAGTAAATGATGTCCTTTTTATATTTTATTTATTTGAATGCTAATAAAGCTAGGCATTAAAATAAATTCAGTTTGAAATAGTGGTAAATGAAAGCGAGGAGTAAGGGGTATGGTACATATAGTCTTTTTTTTTCTCTGTTATCATTTTATTTCTTTTTCTGTTGTCCTTTTATTTCTTTTTCTAAATCAATGCAAATGTACTAAGAAATGATGAATATGCAACTATGAGATGATATTAAGAATTACTGATTGTATGTGTAGAATGGAATAATATCTAAATGTTTTGTTTGTTAATTTTTTTTAATTAATAAAAAAATTAAGCTAGGCATTGTTATATTTGTATTAATTATTATTTCTCCTTTAAATGACAGCTAGTCACTAATGAGCAAAATGAGGTGTGTAAAGGATACTTATTGAAGCATTTTTTTATAGTATAAAATGCTTGGAAAATGACCTAAATATATATCTGTGGGAACTGGTTAAATAAAAATTGTTTGTCATACAATGGACAATTTTGCAGCCATTCAGAGAATGAGGCAGCTCTTTAAAAACATATTGCTAACTGGAAAGGGAGTGTGTGCAGTACAAAACAGTGTGCTAAATTCAAGAAAGGGAACACAAGAGCAAAAGGGAAATTTCTCATCTATACCCCTTCTAAAATGCAATTTTACTGAGGTATATTATATATTCACATAGCATATAATCTTCTAAATTGTACAATCAGTGGTTCACAGTACCATCATATAGCTGTGCATTTGTCATCACAATAAATTTTTGAACATTTTCATTACTCCAAAAAAAAAAGGAGAAAAGTGAAAAAGAACACCCAAAACATCCCACACCCATCCTTCCCCCTATTATTTATTTATTTCTGTCTTATTTTTCTTACCCATCTGACCATACACTGGATAAAGGGAGTGTCAGCCACAAGGTTTTCACATTCATTTATACCCTTTTGTACTTTCAAAATTTTGATTTATGTGACTATATTGCATATTAAAAATAAATTTTAAAATTCAAACAATAATAATGGCTAATATCTTATGAACATTTGCTATTTGCCAGGAATTGTGCCAACCATATTGTGTACCAGTAAATTTCCTACTTACTAAATCTTGATTTCAAGGCTCTCCCTCTGACCACCACCTCCTTTCTCCAACTCACTCTGTTACCCTCCATGCTGCAATTCTTCAGGTTCATCAGAACCCCTGTTTTCTTGGGGTGCCCTTGTATGTTCCCATCATCTATGAATCCTCCTCTCATATCCTGCCTTTCTGCCAGCAGCAGTGTTCCAATTCCATCATTACAATGGCTTCCTCCCCAACATCCCAATTCCTTTGTCTTCTCTCTTTCTATTATTCTGCCTGGCAAAATCCCACCATAGCTAAACCCACATCTTCCCTTCACTGTCTAGTATGGTATCCACAGAACCACTTGCATCTGAACAAACACTTATTGCTTTCCCTTCATTTGCTAATGATGATGTGTCCCAACCCATCTCCTCTCCTCTCCTCTCCTCTCCTCTCCTCTCCTCTCCTCTCCTCTCCTCTCCTCCATTCATACTCACCATTTCCCTTGTCAATTTCTCTCTCCCTCCACTGGGTGACTGAGTAGCACACAAATGGGCTGTAATCTCTCTCCTTGGCATTGCCCTCTGGCCTATTGCCTGCTACCCTCCAGAGCAAACCAAAAGGAGCTGTCTGTATGCATTTTCTCCAGTCCCTCATTTCCCATGAACACTTTGCCCCAGTCTAGGTTCTGACCCCACAATTCCACGATGTGGTTGGTGCCCAGCAAAGTCAACTTCCACATTGTCAAACCCAATGGTCATTGCTCTGTCTCCATTCTCCTCAATCTTTCAGCAGAATTCAGCCATCTTTCCTGAAACAGTTACTTCTTTTGGCTTTTAAGATTCCACACATTCTTGATTTTTCTATTATTCAGGGGCCATACCTACTCAATTTTATCTCTAAATGTTGTAGCGTCCCAGGGCTTGGTTCTAGGTCCTCTTCCCTTGTCTGTCTGTGTCCTCTAAGTGATCTCATCCAGGCCTAGAACTCTAAATGCCATCTATTGATGCTTCCCAAATGTATATTTCCAGATGTGACATTTTTTCTCATCTTCAGATCGTCTAACAACTAGTGATGTCAGTATCTCCACTTGGGCATGTCATAGGCATTCAGAGTGCTATGACCAAGGTAGAACTCTGGATTCCCCACCAGCATTCTCCCAACTGCTCTTTACCTAGTCTTCCCAACATCAGTAAGTGGAACCTCTAATTACTCAGTCTACATCACGGAGGAAAATAGAACCACATCACTTATTTCAGCAGAGAATTGTTAAGTAGTTTAAGATACTGTGGGTAGCAACTTCAGGAAGCAGCTACCACCCTTAGGACTAAAGGAACAAAGGAAGAAGATAAGATTATTAACATCTGGAAATGTAAAGGAGGGACCCCACAGAGCTAAAATTCTGACCACAGAAGAGAGCGCTCTGTTTGGCTAGTGCCAATGTCTCTCCAAGGAGGACATGATGAAGTGTGTTCTGAAGATACTGGAATGACTGCAAACTGGGTTTGCTGCTGCTATTGAAAGGAGCTACTGCTGCTGCTGGGGTGAAGAAGCTGTTGGGGCAATGCTCTCAGGAATAGGAAGCAGACAGGGAGGAGCTTGTTCCTTCTTTCTCCTGAGGAACCAACTGGTGAGCTAGCTGGCAATTCAGAAAAATGGAAGCAGAATCCCATTCCTGGTATCACAAAGCAAAGTACAGAAGGATGAGTTTAGAGCTGAAAGACAATAAATAACCTAATCACTGGCCAACATTCTGCCTAGTTGATCAAACCAAAAGCTTAGGAGTGATTTTCGTTTCCTCTTTTTCATCCTCACATCCAATACATCATGGCGTCTTGAAAGTTCTGCCTCCAAAATATATTCTGTCTGTCCACCTCTCCCAATCCCATTGTCACCACCATCGCCTAAACCATCATCATGAATGGTGGGTGACTGCAATGGATTCTTACCTAGTATTCCCGACTCCTTGTTCCCGACATGCATCCTTGTCACAGTAACCTGAAAGGTTTTTCTGTTTTGGTTTGTTTTGTCTTTCTCGTTACTGCACATAAAATAAACCCAAATTTCTCACCAGGGTCTGGATTGCCTCTGAGTTCATCTTGTGTCACTCTAGCCACACAGAACTTCTTTCTGTTCTTTGAACATGAAAAGCTGGATCCCACCTCAGGCCTGCGTCTTTGGTCTTCCTTCTGCTTGGACCTCTTTCTCCTCACCCACCCTCTTCACAGAGCTGGCTTTTTCTCATCATTCAGCGTGAATGTCACCTTCGCGAGACATCTTCCCAGATGACCCTCATCTAAAGTAGTGCCCCTTAGAGACAATCACCATGATCTTGTTAATATATTTTTTACTGTCAGTCATTTTCCCCCACTAGGATCAAAGCCTGCCAGGGACATTGCCTTGTTCACCACTGCATCCTCAGCATCTAGGATAATACCTGGCAAGTAGAAGGCATTTAATAGATGTTTGTTGAATTAATTAATCCCATTTAGTCCTCAGAGCCATTTTACCTCATTATACAGATGATGAAATAAAAGATATGGAAAGGATACAAAAATTGCCCAGTGGCAGGGAAAATAAATAGATTTGAACCTACAAATCAAACTACAGTCTAAACTTTTTAGCTTTAGTACCATATTTTTAGCCTTTACTTTGTAGAGATAACACCTGGACTGCATGCATCTCCAGAGGAACTAAGATTAAAATATATTTTTTTCTTAGCGCTTGAGAAAATGTCTATTCATTTTTCATGCTCATCTGTTCTACTGTGGAAACAGCCTTTTAATTGCAAATTCTAAAACTCACAGCGAAAACTGACATCCAGCTTTTTTGAATGGTAGGACTGATGTTTTCAAGATGTAATTTTTCTAAATTCTACCGTCCACAAATAGGTTTTAAGATAGAAAACCATAGGTGACATAAATCCTCCTTTCTGAAAAAGAAAACCGAGTGTTAGGTTCAGATTAGTGAAATGGAACACGATTGGCTCATCCGAGCTTTCATCTGTAATATTGGCTGCTCAGAGTCTGATCCACTTTCCCTGTCACAACTTTCCAGTTCACACGAAGAAGCAAGAAAAACATTCTCAGATCTTGTATCACTTAAAAAAATTCAAGTTATTACTTTGGGAGGGATTTCACAGAGGTATAATCAGCATTATCTCAAATTTCCCATGAGTATGCCAGCCATAATGAAAGGTTGCTAAGAAATACTTCATTTCCATCAAAGAACCACTTTAGGGAAATAGGGCCATGGGTGTTTCCCTGTGCCCCAGGCTCTTAAGCCTTTCTAAAAGAACAAGTTCATTTAAGTTCCTTGGGTATTAGCTAGAATCATACTGGAAAATCTCTACAAAATGGAATGGTAATATGTTCCTAAATTATGGGATTATTTTCTGTGCTTCAAGCATTTACATCATCTACATGAATTAGCCGTGAGCAAATACTTCAAGATTTGGTCTACACTCATCACCTCACCTCTTGTTAAGCCGACAACTCTTTAGATCGCTAAGATTTCCCACCAATAGACTTCTAATTTATACAGCTTTTCACTTTCCAATAACTTCTTCCACTAAAAATTGGCTTAAGGCAGAGAAGTAGAGAGCTAGGTAGTCTGGAATGCATGTAACCGGACACATGAGAAAATAAATTCTGTTTATGTTAGGGAGAATATATAACACATTGCAAACATGTTAAATATGTTCTGTTTTCCAAGTCCTATTTGAAAATTTCCTGGCCTTGTACCTAGCAGTGGCAAGAGGAAGCCATTCTTATATTCTAGTTATATAGCTTTAGTTATCTTATTTAAGTCACTGCTTTGGTCTGAGAACCAATTTCTCATCAAAATACTAAAATTCTAGTATTCTCTAGAGTTTTTTTTCTTCTTCTTATGTCATTTGCTTCCTAGCAAACACTTTGTCATATTGGCAAAGATTAAAAGCCTGACAGTACCAAGTGTTGACAAAAATAAAGAAAAATAAGAACATTCATACAGTGCAGACATGAACATAGACTGGTTAATCCCCTGGGAAATTAACATCTCAGTACTTAGAATGTTGCAGATACTTAGAATCTCTGGCCCAGCAATCCTACTTTTAGGAATAAACTAAATATCCTGTAAGGAACCATTTATAAGAATGTTCATTACAGTCCTACTGGTGATTGTAAAAATTAGAAACAGACCACATATCCATCAAAAGAAAGAATACAGTGTAGTGTGCTAAATACAATTGAAGGCTCATAGCAATTAAAATTAATTACAGCTGCAAGTTTCTCTAAAATATGCTGCATCTTTAAAATACAATGGTAAGCAAACTTCTTATCAAAAGCAAGTTGCAAAATAATATGTGCATGGAATCTTGAATAGAAAGTGAGATCTTGTTGGTTTGTACAGGTTATTGTGGTCCCCCAATATATCCCAGAGTAATTTGGGCTGAGAATAAAAAGTATTTTCAAAGTCCCCTTGGGGGAATGGAGAAAGGAGGAAATATTAAACTTTCCCACCTGAAGAATTCTTGATATTCTTGCAAGCAGGGTGAACAACCAATTCAATAGGCTGAGCCCTTGATCTTGGGGCTCACACCTATGAAACTTACTCCTGCAAAGAAGCAGCTATGCCTACTGATAATATGCCAAAGAGTCACCCCAGGGAACTTATTTTGTTGGTTAGATGTGGCCTCTCTCTCTAAGGCAATTCGGCAGGTGAACTCACTGCCCTCCCTGCCCCAGACATGACTCCCAGGAGTGTAAATCTCCCTGGCAACATGGGACGAAACTCCCAGGATGAGCCAGGACCTGGCATCATGGGATGGAGAAAGCTTTCTTGATCAAAAAGTGGGAAGAGAGAAATGAGACAAAATAAAGTTTCAGTGGTTGAGAGATTTCAAACATAGTTGAGAGGTTATTCTTATGCATTATATAGATATCCCTTTTTAGTTTACGGTGTATTGGCGTGGTTGTAGGGAAGTGCCTGAAACTGTTCAACTATATTCCAGCAACCTTGATTCTTGAGGACAATTGTAAACTCTATAGCTTTTACATTGTGACCATGTGATTGTGAAAACCTTGTGTCTGAAGCTCCCTTTATCCAGGGTATGGACAGATGAGTAAAAAAATAAGGGCAAAAAAAATGAATAATGTGGGTGGGGAAGAGGTAAAAAGAAAAGGGGGGTAGATTGCAATACTAGTGATCGATGAGATGGAGGGGTAAGGGGTATGGCATGTATGGGCTTTTTCTCTTTTTTTTTCATTTCTTTTTCTGGAGTGATGCCAAGGTTCTAAAAATGCTCATGATGATGAATAAGCAATTATGTGATGATATTTGTGAGCCATTCATTGTACACTTTGGATGGACTATATGGTGCATGAAGAAATCTCAATAAAAATGTTTTTTTAGAAAAGAAACAACATTAAAGGAGCTGGATTGCACCTCTGCCCTCTCTCAGTCACTTCCCCGCCCACACGCTCCTCGAAGGTAACCATTATCTTGACTTCTAACAACACAGGCTAAGTCTGCTAGTTTTTGAACTTTATATAAAAGGAAACATACAGTAGGTAAAAAAATAAAATAAAATAAAATTTAAAAAGGGATATGTGCAATATGATGCTAATTTGTATAAACATGGAGAACAATAATCTGTAGTTTATGGATATACTCTTATATAGAAAATATATGATACATAAGTGGAATTGAAACACAACCAAGTCAGGGCATACAGGAAAATCGGGAAGTGTACACAGGAACTTCAAATGCATCTGTAATTTGTTTCCTAAGGCAAACACAAAATCTGAAACAAATATGGCAGCGTGCTGAGATCTTACATAGGTAGGTTGTGGATACAGTGATGATTAGCATATTTTTCTCTATGCTTTCCTATTTTTGAAATACATTAGGGAAAACACTATTGTTGCTGAGTAGCTTATTTTCGTTCAGTAAACATGAATTAAGCATCTTCTTTAAGTCAGGCCTCATGCTAATTACTGGTGGTCAAAGAGTCTTGTTCTTACAGCCTTAGAATCTGAGGCGGTGGGGAGGGGCTGGTCCTGAAACCACCCCCCTTTGGCACCAAGGCAATTAATTTGTATCTCTGTTATCACCTTCTACCTTGTACCTTAGTTTCAGGTTTCATGACCTTCCTTTCCTTCTATAGCAGTTATCCAATAGAACTTTCTGAGAGGCTAGAAATATTCACCTGTGCAGTCCAATATGATAGGTACTAGCCAAGAGGTGGCTTTCCAGCTTTTGAAATGTTGGCTAGTAAAACTGAGGAATTGAACTTTAAATTTTGTTTTTAATTAATTTAAATTTAAATAGGACAACGGTGGCTCAGAGGCAGAGTTTTCGCCTGCCATGCTGGCGACCTGGGTTCGTTTCCAGTGCCTGCCCATGTCAAAAAAAAAAAAAGCCATAATTTAAATTTAAGTAGCCACATGTGGCTAGTAGCTACCATATTGGACATCACAGTTATAGAATATATGCCCTTTGAAGGTAGGGACTATGTCTTTCTCATCTTTATAGCCTCCACCTCAATTTCCATCCTCACCCCCCAGCACTTAGCGTGTAACTGCAGCTCTTAGAAGGCATTTGACAAATATCTGTTGAATTGAATTCTCGAATTGAGTCCTTGCTCTGCTATTGACCAGCAGGAGCTCTAGGGAAATTCATTTAATTCCTATATATTCATTCATTTATTAAACACTTACTGAGCACCAGTTCTGTTCTGAGCTGAGGGGATATAAAAGTAAATTAAAAAAAAAAAGTAAATAAAACATAGCTTTTTCCCTAGAAGAGCTCAAAGGCTTGTTTAGGCAATAGTTTTAGAAATAAAATGAGAATTAATCATAAAAATTTCTAAGATCTCTTCCAACTCTAACATTCTACGAGTACATTTGTTGAATTGATAAGAATTGATCATTTTGTCTGGTCACTTTGAGAGCTCATGAAAATGGACAATAAATAAATAAAATGAAGATGTCCAAATTGTTGAGGGTCCTTTGGTCTTATTCAGTCATTCTTTTGACAGATATTTATTGAACACCCTATTTGGGCCGGATACTGTGCCAGGCACTCTGTTGGCAAGACAAAAATAAGTGGTTTCTTGGAGAATGGAGAATAGCTTCTTTAAGCCACTAGAGGGCATTTCCTGCTTTCTGCATGGCCCCAGTTTTCTTGGTTTTAGCTAAAATAGTAGGTAAAATGCACTGATTGATTCTCGTCTGGTACAAATCAGAATCACTTGGGAAACATTTTTAAAGAGGTACCATAGTAAAGCACAATGTTAAAAATGGGGGGTCATTATATGAGAACTCTATTTCCTGCATGATCTTTCTGTAAACCTACAACTTCTCTAAAAAAGAAAGAGTTCCACACTCAAAGTTTCGACAAAGTAGAAATATGGTTGATTTGGGGCCTCTATAATTTGAAAATGTCCCCCAAGTGATTCTTATAGATAACCAGGGTTGAACAACCCCATACTTTAGTGAAAGCCTACACTCCAATTTTCAGGGATTCCCATTTTGGCGTAGGTAGTTAAAAGGGGACTCCCCCTATGCTTTTCTGTCACATGCGTAGTTAACCCATCACTGCAGAAACTATTACTTTTCAGACAAATTTTAGAGTAACATTTGATCAGTCTTGGGTTCAGGGTTATATTCTATTGATTTTGCAATCTCCACTTCCTTCTTATCTTTGTCTAGATTCCCTCTGCTCCAAATGTTAAACAAAGATGAAAACAGTTTGTGGAAGTAATAGAAACATGCGGAAGAATGAGACCCATTTTGAGAACAAAGCTTTAGAGAGACCATGAGAACAGATCATGCATTGTAACTTCTTCAGGAGTCTGGCCCACGGTGCCATCCATTACGTGTGGTCACCACTATGGATAACTCCTTGCTTAGCACCATGTTCTGACGGATGGCAGTTCATAGAGATCCAATAAATACGCAAAATGCTCAATATAATGTGTTCTTGTGACATGAGAAGGTGCCCACTGGGTGGCTGCAGTGTGTGTAGAGGACGGGTCTCCTGGACAACCCATGCCCTGTCCCAGCTCAGCCCACGCTAGCTCTGCTGTCTTAAGACTTACGACCGCTGAGATCCAATTTCTGCAGTCCTCCCTCCAAAATTATGGTGAGGATTAAATGAGATTATGTATGTTAAAGTTGTTTGTAAATAGTCATGCTTAAAACCGAAATGGCCCCGGCCTCACCAGACCAGCCAACAAAGTCATGTTGACGGTCATGCTGAATCATAACCATGTCTCTTCTAAGAGAGTTTCCGCTGGTACACTCGAAGCTGCCCAAGCTTAGATGCAAAAGCTTCATTGAAGTTTGGAGCGAAGTGTGAGTGGCTGTCCTGATCACCAACCCCATGCCCATGCCATTTAGGCTCCTACAGTAACCAGATCCTTTGGTTTCTGGCTCTCAACCTGCCCCTCGAGCTAGTGGGGTCCTGTGTGAATGGTCAAAGAAGGATATTATGCTTTCTCCTGTCATTTTCCTCACCCATGCTCCCATACCCCTCTTCCAATGATGGGCACAAAATTCTTCTCCTGCTCAAAGAAGACATGCCTTCAAACATTTCCTTCTGCAAGTAAATACCTGAAGGAGCTGCCAGCCTGCAAACAGCTCCTGTCTGAATAGAGTTTGGGCTCAGGTGGTACACCCTACAACAAACTAATTTATACAGGGCAGTCATTCTCATCCCTGACTTGTTCCCAGCTCATCTGTTTCTGAGAAGCAGGAAGTAAGGGACCATTATTTAAAACAACCTGATTTTCCATCACTTTAAACTGAGTCACTTGAGTCTTTAATTGTTCTTCGTTAAGATTCTGTCATTATTGCTGCTTTGCTTTTGTGAGTAAAACGAACTCCCCCATACACACAAAATCTTAAGCCAGTTTTTGAGTGATATTTTGACTGTTGCTTGTTATAATTTCAGTGCAATTATTTTATTATTAAGTATTCTGTGAAAAAATTGAAAGTTAGACTCCAGGCAAAGAGAACCACAGAATTATTTAAGGATTATAGACTTCCTTCCAAAGCAGTTATGCTAATTTACGAAGGTGCATCCCCAGGAAGACAATGAGAGTTTTTCTAGAAAAGGCTAGTTCCAGGTTTGGGTAAGCTGAGAATTCATGTCTTCTTGCCCTCTGGTGAATTTAAGACACACACGCACTAAAACACTATTCTATTTATTAATAGTCAGGTAATTTTTTTTTTAAGTTCCAAGGGCAAATTATAAATTTCCCGCTTCAAACCCAGATGATTAACTAATGGAAGATGGTATATCTGGTCCTGGAGAGGAGGACATCAGAGTTGCCGACAGGGCATGCTGGGACGTCACCCAGCCTAAGAATTACTTGGCAGCTTTTTTTGTTTTGTTTTGTTTTTAACTCAGCCTGGGAGGCTCATTCCTGTGCCTGTGCCAATCAGACATGCTTCAGTGCTTGCTTTTGGATCACTCGCTAGTATCGCTCATGGTACCACACATACCTAGTAATAACTTGAGTAAGGTTTCTGTCCCAATGTCCAAGAGACCCAGTAAAATTGGAAATTCTCCAGAGGCATGGGTGTGGCAGGATGTGGACTTATAAATTCGCCTCTCTTTAACTAAATACGTAATTTAGAAATCCCATATCAGATATGTTACTTCAGATGCTGCAGCCAAAAAAAATAACAATATCAGTTGTATTAAAATAACAGACCCTTTATCATGAATCTTGCCTCCCTTTTTCACGTTTGTCTTCCACTTGTATAACACATTTGTAGGCAAATGAATCTTCTCAAGGGAGTGTGAAAAATAGAAACTTTTGTTTTATAAAGTCAAGCCACACTTTAGCAGCTGATAATAACAGCTACTCTTTTATTAAGTGCCTGCATATTAGGTGATAGGCTCTAGGCCAGGTGTTTACATACTTTATCGCATTTCAGCTTGGAGCCACCCTTGAGATAATTGAGAAATGCTATTTCTCCTATTTCACAGATGAGGAGTCCAAGGCTCAGGAAGGTTAAGCAGATGGCAAAGTCACCCAGCAGTAAAGTGTGAATAGCGCACCCAGGCAAAGTTGTGTAAGTCGCTCACTCAACACAAAAGCACTTGGCCAAATGGGTAAATAGAGGCTGAAATCCACTTGTATTCCACTTACCAAGCCACTGCATCCTCCCGGAGGGGGGGCCCTTTGCTGATGTGAACTAAGGTACTGTATTGGCTAGTGGTCGTCCTGACACTAGACCCTGGAGTCAAGCCCCGTTGAGCTGGTTCCAGATTTGGTGTGCTTAACCTAGGCCATCCTGCCAGCCTCCTTTTCCTGCCTCCAAGCATCCCATATGGGTCACCAACAATTCTATTTTTTCCCTCCAAAGGCTGTCTTTGGAGGTGAGCACAGGGGAAAGGATAAGTCTACCCCAGAGAAGGTGTAGATAGGTGTCCACTTCGGGTGTCGTCAGGTTTTCTGTTTTAACGAGGGAGGGGTGGTGGTGTTTGAGAGCAGCACAAACCATTGTCCTGAAAATTGCTGGCAGCCTGACCCCTTGGAACTTTTCCTGGCCTGCTCTATGGAAGTCACCCACCTGTGGGAGTCAAGGGAGCGCTGGGTGAATGGCTGTAAAACGCCGTGGTGAGAGAGATCGCGTCAGCACGGTAAGCCCGGTAGACTGGAATTCTCTGGCTGGCTCTGCCACAGGCTGGTGTTTTGACCTTTGGCCAGTCACTTCACCTCAGTGTTGCTCCAACTCTCCATCTGAAAATGTGGACAGTGATGGTAGGTGTCCTTAAGTCCTTCAGGCAACAGCACTCAGAAGTAATTCTAGGAAGTGCTTCAAAATGGACAAATTTATCTTTTGTGTGTAAAGTCATTTGTGCAGCTTTTTCTTCTTGATTTCTCTTTTCCCTCAACATCCTTCTTTCCTAACTTTTCCATCGGGGACTAGGAAATGTGCACATAAAAACCAGTTAGCGCTATAGATGTTAGGGCTTAAAAACATTGGCTTTCCCCCAAACTCTTGTTTATTCCAAAGAAAAGGCAAAGCGTGCATAGAGGAGTGAATAACTATTGGGTGAATTTTAGGAGCAAATGAGGGTTTAAACTCTTCCCAGAGCCCTGTAAATCACAAAGATAAAAGCTAAGGATTGAACTGTCCTGGAAAAGCTTTGCAAATGACGGTTTAAAAAAGTCACATGTATATATCTACTTAGCAGAACGTTACATGGTCATTATAAATGTTTTTATTTGCAGCACCAGGGATAACTCCCAGATGGAATGTGATATGCAAAAAGCAAGGCCCAAAAACATATCAGCTACAATACAACTACATAAAAATTACATATATATACACAAAGCCTGGAAACTAATATAGAAAAATGAAAACAAATAGTTGGTTGAAGTGGTGGGATAGTAATCTTTAAATTTTTAGTTAACATCATAACAGTTTGAACTAGATTTAGAAATAATGAAAAGAAGAAATTTCATCATTTTTAAAGCATCTATACAAAATTGGCAACATGGATAATTAATATTCTTATTGCCATAATTTCAGGAGGGTAATATCTTTTACTTGGGAAAAGATGTTTTAAATTTTAACCTTTCAATAAAGCTCTTAATTTTTTTATATGCCAATATAAACACACTGTATCATCAAGCAAATGCTTGAGAATCTTTAGTTGAGATGTTATGACTATATTAGGAGAATTTACCAAAGTACATTAAAAATAATATAACAAATATAAAATAAAGTAAAATTATATATATATTTTCCTTGGAACCTATATATATTTTCCTTGAAACTTTTCCTTGGAACAAATCACAGTATGTTTCATATGTTCACCAAATAGATGAATCAGTCCTTTCTCAGAAATGTTCAGCTGTATCTAAAATCACCTTTAGTTTAATTGCCACCCTAAGGGTTTCTGAATGAACACTCACAAGGAACTTTTAGGAAGAGAATTATAAGTCATTCCCATTTCCCAAATAAGGGACAGGGCTTTTCCTTTAAATGTAATTTGGGCTCTAAGCTAAAATAAATAATGGACCAGCAATTTAAGACTTTGCTACCAGCTTTCTCTTTGATGGGCTTTAACGATTCATTCATATACACGTTGGGGAGCCTCTGATCGTCTCAAGCCTCCCGCCAGAAAGTTTGTTTTAAGGTTCAGTTCTACCTATCAGAGTGTTGGGCTCTGTTTAGGTTCACCAAAATTTAGAGCTCACTCCCTTCTCTGATCGACTTTGATTACTTTAATCACAAGGTCACAGAAGTCTCAGACAGAAGGAGGAGGTGGACATTTCAGATTGGAAAAGACAGAGCCCGGTCAAAGAGTTTTTCTTGTCCCTTTATTTCCTATTCAAGACAGAACTAAGCACATTCAGACACTTCCTCTGCTGCTGTCTGCCAAGACGAATTAATCTGGGAGTCTGGGCAGCAGAGGACTTCAGAGCTGACGCTGTTCACTTAATAAAAAAAAAAAAGACAAAGAAAGTTTTGTCCACAAATCAAAGCCAAGCTCAGTCATGGGGCCATAACCTATTCTGAGCCCTTCTGTTACCTCCCCTGGGTTAGAAACAGTGAACTAAGGGGATGTCCAATCATAGCCCCTTTCCTCTTTTGAGGCAGGCTCAATACCAACTTTTCTCATTTAAGATGTTCTCTATTCTTTATTAAAAACATTAAATAGCAAGCAAGCAAATTTTCTGGAAAGGAAAGAACTTCCCACAGGAATCCACAAAAATTGCATGTATTTTTTCCCCTATTTTTCAAATATTTAAATATTTTATGTACCCTCAGGGAAAGGGATTAACAGATCCTAATGTAACATGCTTAATTCTCTCTTCTTCTGGAGAAGGAATAATAACGGCTAACACTTATATAGCACCTACCATGTGCCGGCGGTGTAGTAAATACTCTATGTCTATTTGCTCACTTTATCCTTGTAATAACCTGCCGGCTTAGGTATTATTACTACCTCCATTATACAGATGAAGAAATTGAGGCACAGAGAAGGAAAGTACTTTACAGCTAGTACCTGGCAGAGCTAAGAACACAGCTTGGCTCTAGAGACCAAGCACTGAAGCAGGATGCCACAGGTTTCTGCCTTCTGCTGCAGTCTGACTGAGCTCTCCTCTAAGAGGCCCTTTATTTTTCATTAACAACAGACTAGACATTCTTGGATGGAAAAAGTCATCCTAAATTGTTTCAGTGGCTCCTGAATTATCTAAAGATAATGAATTTAATGGATTTTCAATTTAATGGATTTTTCTGCCTTATTCCCTTACTGTCCTTTTAATGCAATTTCATCTATTTACTACTGTTTCTGCCCTTGTCTGGATGTGATTTTAAGTTCTCTCACCTGTTATTTAGAAACCTATGAAATCAGTGTGGCTTAAAGTGGCTCAATCCCTTTTCTTGCCTCTCAGCCAGTTTTCAGATTGGCAATGGTTACTCTATATTTTAATTGCAGGTATGTTTAATTATGGCTGTGACAATGGGTAGGTGTGACATCCAGGAGAAAATAAATAAAATTGACTCAGTAAACATATTTCTACACCTACAGAAGGTATTTCCATAACTGGGGTAGACAAAATAAAGACTTTTGCTTAGAAGCTTAAGGGAAACAGGGGACAGAACAATAAATACATGGTGTGGTTGGTCAGCTTGTATCAAGGTTATTTACGGGGATTTCTCATTTGTTTGCATGTCCTTCCTCTAAGGCACACAGAGCTCTCTTTTGCAAGAGTATTGAGACTTGGAGATGTGACATGACCTGATTCAAGTGGGTCTGCCATGAGGAAGAGCTGGCTGTGCAACAAAGCTCCCAACTGCTAGGCCAGAGGAGTTTGCAATCTGGTTCTTTTTCTTTAAGTGTCATAAGGTTTCACCTAGTAATCCAGATTAGAAGATAAATATCTTCTTCCTATGGGAAGGAAATCTTTCTCATCACCTATGACAGTGCTGAGGAATGGGACACAATTCCTTTAAGAAGCAACAATCAGCTTGAGAAGAAAAATCATCTGCCTTACCTATGCTTATCAGTGACATCTGATAGGAATTTCAGGTACTGAGGAAGTGAAAGATAAATCTCAACTGGGTCCTATGTTGCAAATCTTTGCAGTCCCTCAAATATGCAATTTACGGAGTGCTTTCACATGAATACCTAATCTGTCTGGAAGGCCCCTCAGTTATATTTTATCATTTTTTACAGAACATTCTGTCTCTTGCTCACTCTCTATGTCCTCTCTCTTTCACTCTCTCTCCACACATACTCATCTATGCATATATATATATACACATATACTATACACACACACATAGACATACATATATTCATGTAATCATGTCTTTCTTACTGTAATTTTTCTTTTACTTTTGTACTTGGTTCACCCATTCTCCTCTCTTCTTGCAGGAGTCACCCTCCAAATATAATCGCATCATTTCCATGTCTGTATCCTTCCATAGTTTTAGCAATGCTCACATAATCCTTTATAAGTAAGGTCACAAATACACAAACATGATTGTACACGTACATTTTACATAGGAGCATGTCATTCTTTTTACAAAGATGGGCTCATATTGCATGCACTCTTTTGCATCTTGCCTTCTTCATCCAGCATTTCCTTGTAGAAATCCCTTTAAGTCAACTTGCTGTGTGTCATTCCATGTTTTTAGTTATTTGTAATATTTCATTGTGTAAACTGTACTATATTTTACTCAGCCATTCCCTCTTGATAGACATTTACATTGTTTCCATATTTTTGGTACCAAGAACAATGTTGCAACAAACATCCTTTTATTTATATTCTTATGCACTTTTGCTTTCATTTCTATAGGTTAGATTCCTAGAGGTGGGATTGTGGATCAAAGAGTACAGACATTTTTGGTAGATGTTACCTGATTGCTTTCTAAAGAGTCTTCACTGAGTCAATTTAAAATAAATCTTTGTATAAAATACTGTTGATAATAACTTTTACATTGGTTGCTTTAAAACGTTTTTCTAGATATTGTATTTGTCTATCAGTTTTGTCCATTACTTCTTAGAGCTTTTAATGTAATATAAACAAATGTCAGTATTTTCTGTTATAAAGTCTTGATTTTCCTCTTTCCTTCCCTCTCTGGCCTAATCCTTTTAACACTTACTGAACCTCCTAGAACTAGTTCACACTCAGAATTCATCTCCTGTGTGTCACCTTTCCTGACCCACCCTTCAACCTGTTCATCCCAGGCAGAGGTCATTCTCCCTTGCCTGTACAAACCTGCTTAGCACATCATATTGCATTTGTCTGAGTTTGTCCGCTGTATTGAACTGTGAGCTTCTAGAAACCGATTCTGTATGTTATTCACCTTTATTAAATTCAGTGCCAAGAACAGTGTTTTAATACCTAGCCACCCAACAAATATTTAGTCAATAAATCACATATTTAAGTGTTTTTATATAAATGCTTACCTTACACCTAGTTTGTAAAAATAGTGCTTCTAAAAATAAACTGAAACAAAAATATTAGGTTAATTCAATATTCCCGAATGAGATGGCAACAATTCTTATTTTGTGACGCTTAACAGATATTTTAGAAAAAGAGAGTACTATTTCATCCCACCACAAACTCTGGATTGTTACACAGAGGAAGATAAGTCAGATACTAAGTGTCTTTTTTTAGATATTAAGTCCTAAGCAAAACTGAAATGCCTGACTGTGTGATGTGCACAGATTTCACAATATAGAATGGTTGATACTAATAAAGTTCTTAGATAGCCACCACCTTCCAGATTACACTGGAAATTTTGCTACTTTATATTCAAAAAAGCATTATATTGGATAAAACTTCCTAGAGTATGTGTATAATGCGGGAATTGGTATGTTATCAGAACTTCTTACTTTCTTATTTTCACCTTTTGTCTGTTTCAATGATTATTAAGTTTAAGAATATAGATATTTTAAAAAGAATATAGATATTCAAAATCCAAGACTTGGCTTGCATAATTCTTTATCAAAAGCTTCTTTTTTCTTAACAGAACAAGAAAACTTAGAAACTTCTTAAATAAAAATATTAAAGAGGTGATTATCTTGAAGCCCAGTGTTGGGTCATGTTCCTATATTATTTACTGTTTGGATGACAACAGTAAAATTAAATTTATCTTAAGCTTTAAATTTATCTTAAATCAGCGTGTAATTCCTTACAATGATAGGTGCTCAATGAATATTTATTGGATGAGTAACTGATGAATTGTGGTAATTGACAACCTCATTTATAACTTTGCTACCTCATATATTTATAGTTATTATAATATACCCACGTAGGGATGAATCATGTTCCCCACCAAAGGTGTATTCAGGTCCCAACTCCTGATTCTGTGGGTGTGAACTCATTTGTAAATAGAACCCTTAAAGATGTTATTAGTTAAGGTGTGCCCAAAGCGAATGAGGGTGGGCCTTAATTCATTAAGACTGAAGTCCTTAAAGCAAAGGAAATTGGACACAGAAAGAGGAGCCATGAGAGAAGCAAGTAACTCTTAATCAATGAAACCTGGAAGAGAAAACAGAAGATGCTGCCATGTGCATTTCCATGAGATAAAAAAGCCAAGGAACCCCATAGATTGCATGCCAGCCAGAAGATACCAACCCTGGGAAGAAGCAAGCTTTCTACCCTCTGAAACCAGGAGTCAATAATTCCCATTATTAAGCTAACCCATTGTCCGATATTTGTTTTAGCAGCCAGGAAACTAGAGCAACCCATAATCCAACATTTTCTGGTTGATGACTAAAAGAAAAGAAAAAAATTAGTAATCCCTAAACTAATATTGCTGAAGGACTTTAAAAGGAAACCCATTTTTGATCACCTTCTTCTTGGCATATTAGCACAAAAACAGCTTCTAGTGATAAGCTTATGGCAGTATTTATTGTAAGCATTCATGTTAAATTTTTGTGGTGTTGTAAACATCTAAAGCATTTACGACATCTAAAGCATTTACAATCTAAGCATTTGTAAACAATCTAAAAAGTAGACTTGTCTCTAAAATCTGAATCAAGAATATGTGCCTCAGTCTACATGTTATAGGGTAAATGAGGAGCATACCAAGGAAGATGTGAAGTTTGCTACGGGCAGCAATTCTAAAAAACACAAAGTAATTTAGATCTTGTGGCACCACTAAAGGTATTTGGTGGCAAATACATTCAAGGTATTTGGAAGGCAAATTAGAGACTAGAATTCATTTATAGAGTCTTTTAAAACACTGTATCAATTTTTTAGCAATAAATTAAAATATAAAGTATTGCACAGTATTCCCTTAGGCCGACAGTCCACTCTCCAGCATCTGGGAAATTGGACACAGGAGGAAGCAGACTACTTCTAATTACGCTGTGGCTGTCAAAGACTGTTCAAATTCTCAAGGTATGAGGTGGAACAAGGGAGGATATTAAACCTAGTTAATTGTCTTCATGAAGCGCTCACAGATATTTAGCTTGAAAAATAAATGAAAACAGTTCCAGCTTTCTTCTTTTGCTCTTGGCATCGTTTTCCAAATACTTGGCCCTGATGGGAAATTGTTTTGTTGACAACCCTCCCTTCAGGGTTCTGTGACTCCTTCTTGAGTTCTAGAGAAAGAAAGAGATCCTACTGGTCTACCCTACAGTCAGGTCCCTCAACCACAGACATGGGCGTGAGGATGGAGAGAAGACAATCTGGTCCGAAGAGGCATCAGATCGATATGACATTTGATACAATGAATTTATAGGCAGTGGGAGTGCAAAGATTAATGCAGGAAGAGACAACCTTCTAGAACTCTCTCTTTACCTTCCAGGGTCTGTTCTCCATTCTCTTGAATCAGGGGCTTGCCTTTATTAAAACAAGATGGTCACACTAGCCTGCCACTCAAAGTCTTAACAGTTTTCAGAACGGTGAATTCAGAACATACCAAATTTGTTTCTTTTTGAGCGAGGAAACTCCAAGTTGGCTTATGAGCCTCCAAAAGACTTCCTAGTCTGGGGAAACTGTACCTCTTTCAAGGTCACCCTGAGGCAGCTTACCATAACTTAGTGGATGGAACAGGTGAAACAGCAAAACAGTCACTTGGACCAGTCAGTTTCCCTGATGCATGGTGATTATAATCTGCAGTGGGAACAGCATAACTCCAGAATCATTTAACCCATATTTAATCCTGAAAAGGTGAATCTAACCGGATCAAACTCTAGGAACCTTGCCTCATATTCAGCCATTCACAGGACTCACACGTACAGTCAGCACACATTTATTGAGCACCTATTTTGTGCCAGACTTCGTACAAAGATGTGAGAGGACAAACATGAGCAAAACATATGCTTTTTTTTTTTTTTTTTTTGCCTTCAGAGACCTCACAGCCTAAATGATGGAAGTAGGTATATACAACAGTGCATGCATAAGTGCTATGTGCCAGGGGATCACATAAGAGGGATATGCAGGAAGAGCTCAGCACCTTTCAGTGTGTCCTACCCATCCCCATTTCCCTGTTTCTTTCAGAGGATGTGCTTTTGTGATTGGACAATATTAGCATCCCTGCCTGTGAACCCAGGAAGCTGGCAAATAAGAAGTGCTGATCAATATTATTCCATGTTTTCCACATTTTGAGGAGCTTTAGCCTTTGTTGAAGTATCAGAAGTTTCCACGTTGGGAAAGTAAACAGGCCTTGTGCAAAAGGCTGAGAGAAGACAAACATATATAGCAAAACATATATGTTTTTTTGCCCTCTGAGTCAAATGTAACTCAACAAACCAAGGACGGCACCCACCATAGTGGCAGATGTTCATATTTGAAGAATTGGGCAGTCAAAAGGCCAGGAGATGAAGCCAAATGTGATGCTGTACTAACGTTAGACTCACAAAGTCCTCAGTCCTCACTTGTGCAGTTATCTAGCTTGTGCAGTTTCAACTCTGGCTTGCTTTTGATCACAAGTGAAAAAAGAGCCTCATGGGAATGTCAACTATCCATAGATGAGATCTTCCACTGGTTTTAGTCTTCATGAGTAATGATTAAAAGTAATGATTAAATATTGCTTAGTGGTCTGCTGTGTTCCACATAATGTCTTAGGTTGAGTTTCCTAGAAGCAGACCCTGAGATGAGAATTCAGGTGCAACTGATGGATTCAGAAAGTGTCCCCCGGACGAGGCCATGTAAGAGAGTAAGAGAAGCAAGACAGGGAGGGGAATAGTCCAAGTAAAGGATCATTTCAGGCCTGGGCCCAGCCTCTGCCTGATCCTGCAGGAGAAGAGCTCGGGAATGTAAATCAGACCTCAGTGTTTGCCTAACGAGAAGACAGGCTTTCATATGCCCACACCAGTCAGTCACTGGTGGGGGTTGGAGGCATGGAAAGTTTTCAGGGAGTTGGGGCTGGAGAATGGCTCCAATACCCAATAGCAAGCCTCAAAAAGAATTTTAGGTGCAGGCCATTTGGAAGTAAAAGCACTTGGAAGCCAAAGAAAAGGTGCACAGAACCCATACAGAGTCCAAGGGGGTCTGGACAGAGCACTGACAGTGTTGCTCCAAGTTCAATGTGCTGCATAGTCTTTCTCTCAGTAAGTGCCGCTTCTGATTGGCAGAAAGAAATGAAAAGAAACATATTAACATGTTTTTTAGTGGTATAAACCAAACATGTAATACCTTTTAGTGATAAACAGGTTCTTTAAGAAAAGAGGATTACAGTTTATTTTATTGAGCCACTGTAGCAGATTAGGTAAGAGGAAATTCAGTCTCCTAGTTCTGTTTATATCACTCATTGGCTGTGCAACCTTTGACAATATACATCAATGCTCTCTTATAAAGAATTTTACATAGCCAGTCAAGGAGGAAGGATCATAAAGAGTTCTGGAGCCAAAAACATACAGATAATATTGTGGGTAAGCTCCTGACTGCCCCAGAACAAAAGAATTTGGAGCTATGTGGTCAGGAAAATTAAAGGCAATTGCTGCCCCAACTTTGTTTACAGGATCTTATAATAAGGAAAATGGAGAGGGCTTCCAATTTCTGCTCCAATATGTAACGAGCTTGGAAGTCATCACTCATGTCCTCCCAATAAAAAAGCTGAACAAACTGAAAAACTACAAATTTCCAATCCATGAGAGAATTGAGTTCACAGGGGCAAGCCACCACCCTGGAAATAGGAGAGAGAGGTAGGTGCAGAGAATCACAGCTTACCTGGAACAGAAGACTGTTCTGTTCCTTTCAGGACTGGTAGGAGCTTACATTGTGATCGATGATGACCAGAGTTCTGTGTGGGCTACCTCGAGAGTTAAAAGCTCATTTAGGCTCAATCTTAGGGAGGCCCCACATTTTTGTGAATTTTACTCTCCCTTTCATGCATTTAGCACAGGTTATCGTTGTGAAAATTGAAGGAAAATTCCACCATGTCTCCAGCATGGGGAGGGGAACAGTAACCATTTTGAAATAGGCCCTGAATGTTCTATTCTCTCTAATAAAGGTCTGCCCTCACAGGAAATTATTTTATTAGAGTCTATCCAAAGTGGGTTTTTCCAGAGCCTAATCAATGGAGGGGAAAGGGGAATACCCAACTCCAGCCTCCTCGAGCCTTACGTAAGAGGGGAGGAGAGCCTTGAGATGCACTCATGCTAGTCACAGCCCAGGGCACAGACAGGCTTAGAAGACTGAGACCTAATCAGAGCCTTATAGGACATATCTCCTCCCTGACACCTTACCACTACATCGATAGGGTTCCTGCATAATAATAGAGTAAAAATTGGAAGAGCTATAAGGCTCAGACTTTATTTAAGAGGTCTCTAGGAACCCCAAAGACAACAGAGAGGACAGAAACGAGGACACCAGAGGAAATTTTAGCCTCTGATTTCTATGGCAAACAGGAAACACTATAAGACTATAGCCTAACTCTTAGTCAGATAACATAAAACCTTGCACGAAAAGACTATTTACCTCAGTTCTTTTTACCCAGTACATCATGTTTGGATTTCAGTAAAAAATTATAAGGCATACAAAAAGGCAAAAACAAGTCTGAAGAGATAAAGCAAACATCAGAACCAGACTCAGATATGGCAGAGATTTTTAAATTATCAGACCAAGAATTAAAACTAGCTATATTAATAGGGGGGGGGGTCTAATGGAAAAGAGTGGATAATGTGCAAAAAACAGGGATAATATATGCAGAGAAATGGAAACTCTAAGAAATAATCAAAAGGAAGTCCAGAAAGCAAAAACATGGCAACAGAAATGAAAAATGCCTTTGATGTGCCCGTTAGTAGATTGGATATGGCTGAGGAAAGAATTAGTGGACTTGAAGCTATATCAGTAGAAATGGAAAATGAAATGGAGAAAAGAATTTAAAAAATAGGACAGAATATCCAAGAATGTAGGACAATTGCAAAAGGTGTAACTTATACATAATGGGAATATAAGAGGAAAAGAAAGAGAGAAAGCAACAGAAGAAATATTTGAGTAATAATGGCTGAGAATTTTCCAAAATTAATGGTACATACCAAACTACAGATCCAGGAATATCAGAGAACATTGAGCAGAATAAAGTTTGTCAAGAGCTGCACTGAACTGCCAAGTGTTGAAGGTACCCGATTAAAACAACAATCAAGCCAGAATGAACGTAACAGTTAAGTCTTTAATCACTGAATGTGGTGGTATAAGCAAGAGGTTAATCTGGAGAAAAGTGTAGGCTCCCCCTGTTTCATTTTCCCCTATGGAATGGCACCACTGGGTAAGGGGCAGCTGGATCAGCGCAGACATGGTCCCGGCTCACTGCTGAAAGAGCCCCAAACCAAAGGGTCCTGCAGTTTTGTGGACCTGGAAGCTGGGGATGGGGGCATGAAGCTAGGAGTGGAAAAAGCACTAAGTACTAGGTCAGAGTAGAAAAGAGTCTTTGAGTTCTCCCTTTCCTTCTTTCCATAAGGAGGGCTCAGTAGAGACAACTGAGAAAGCCTTGGGTTAGGAATATAGGTATGGGTAAGAGTGTGATCTGCCAGGGAGCCTGAGTCCTTGACTGCAACTCCCTTCAGATACTGCAGTGCACTGACTGTATACCCAGTCTTTGTGGAGTGGACAGCTTTTCCCTTTGAGGCCTGACAGGTAAATCTTTGTAATTGCCTATGGTTGAAAAATCACACATAAGATCTGAGCCAAGAGTCAATTCCTCAAATATTAAAAAAAAAACTAAAACTAGTCATATCATATTCAAACTGCAAAAATTCAAAGACAAAGAGAAAATCTTGAAAGAAGCCAGAGTAAAGAAATAAAGAAAAAGGAAAGAAGAAGAACAAAAAATCTCAAAGGAAATTATTCAGGAGTAACATAACCCGTACACAGTTAATGCTCACTAAATGTTTATTGATTAAAGTTGGTGCCTAGAAATGCTGACACACATGCTATCACTAAAAAAGAAGGAGGAGGAGGAGGAGGAGAAAAAGAAGGAGGAGGAGGAGGAGGAGGAGGAGGTGGTGGAGGAGGAGGAGGAATAGAAAATGGCCAAAGAATAATTGATTGGGAATCCTGCAGTTGTTTGTGGATATTTGGTGATGGTGAGAAGGTGTTTGGTGGAAAACTCCATCAAATTGTCCATGAACCTGGCTATGCCCATAGCCTCCATCTCATGAACGTGAATATAAGTAGTTCATTCTGCATATATTGACCATGCCTTCTGCCATAGAATTCTCTACTCTAGTCCCAAATGGTTGCACCAGGGATCAGTTCTTGAGTAGGAGGCAAAGGGAAGTTAGGTCAGGTACCTGGAAAATAGCATTGTGTGAAACTCTGTCCATTGAAATTCTCCATATTGAATGATGACAAACTGAGCCTATCAGATGCAAGATGCACATAGAAGAGATTGGGAAGCAATGGATGGACAATTCTAAGGGGAGACAGGGTGCCTGGGACAACTAGAGCCACTATCATGTCCTAAACAATGAGAAACCTCTGGCTCAGTTTCCCTTAAGCCTGCTTCACATTCAAATGCTGGAGTTCTAAAGGATCATATGCCTCCTCAATTGGTTTCATATGCCTCCTTAATTCCAAGTGTTTTCTTAGAATAAATCCATGTCACCAAGAGATATCTCTTCAGGTCTCATCCTTGCAACCTTAAAGAGACAATCTATTACAAAATTCAATTGTAAGTATGTATTATGTGTGAAACTGAAAAACAGGAACCCATCAATGTAATAAATCAACTTTAAAAATATTGAAGGCAAGGGGTAAGGGATATGATAGGTATAATCTTTTTTTTCTTTCCTGTGTTCGTTTCATTTCTTTTTCAATTGTTTTTTTTTTCTTTTTCTGAATTAATGCAAATGTTCTAAGAAATGATGAATATGCAACTAGGTGATGATATTGTGAATTACTGATTATGTATGTTTTATTTGTTTCTTATTTTTTTAATAAATAAATAATTAATTAAAAAATATATATTATTATTCCTTCTACAAACCTTCCCTGTAGTTGAGTTCCTCCCTATCTCTTACATAAAATCTAGGACAGGACTCATAATTTTTATGGCCATTTTTAGGTAATAAAAGTTTCATCAGAAACAGTCTCTGCTTGGTAGTTTAATATTGCCAGGTCAGTGTGCTCAAAACAGACAAATAAAACCCCCCAAACTTCATTTAAAGTCAAAGGCTCTTCTTTTCCCTAGTAAGGCCTGTGGCAGGCAGGAAGCATGAAATGGAAACAGGGGTCAGTGTCTTCTCTCTTTACTCTCAAACTCCATCCTGCCCTTTAGCCAGATATGGGTTCTGACATCTCCATGGAAGGAAGGAAATAGGGCTGGAAAGGTCTGACTTGATGCTGGTTTCTCCAGCTTTGGAAGGTATTTAAAGCTGACTCTCTTGTGGTACTTTCATGGGTTCTTCAGAAACTCTCCTCCACCTCCAACAACCAGAGCAATGTATTTGCCAGCTGGCCACAAATGATTCCTCCCTCAGCCCAGGAGTATGGGGTGTACAACTTCAGCATCTCTCTGCTAAGGCCTTGTCAGATAACAGCTCCCTGTCTACCCACTGGTCCACTAGATACCCTGTTCCTGGGAGTAGTCACTTCCTACAGCATAGAACCTACTCTACCTCTAGAGGCTACTTGAGTGAGCCTATTGCTCTTTATATTCAGCAGGCATGGATCAGCCTCTGGTCATTACTCCCCCCAACTTTCAGGGGAGGTATGTCAATCTCTCCTTGAAGTCCTCCCTCTGGCCTTCCTAGGTGGGAGAAAAGCACTCCCAGGAAGAGCTCTAAGACTCATATCTACTTTTCTCTCTAAAAGAATCCTCCTTCTAATATCCAGGCTTCTGGCCACTTCAACCCTTTTATACCCAATTCTAAGGCACTTCCTTTGCAAATCCTGTATGAGTAGTCTGGAGTCTCACTTTGAAATGGAAGGATATTTGATATCTATTATCTTAAGACCTCAGCTAAAAATGAACCTGAAATAACTGAGAAATTGGGATTTAAGGTATGATGTTGATTACTGAATTATTGTCTAGATGTTCCATTTTGACTCTTAGTATATTAGAGCAGACAGAGGGAAATATCTGAAATCTTTGCATTGTAATCCAGCTGCCTTGGTCTCTGATAGTGATCATATAGCCTTTTATCTTGTGCCCTTGTGATTGTAGAAACCTTGTATCTAACTTTCGCTTGTACCTATTTATCCAATTTTTCAAATTTAGAGTCTTGTAATCACTAAAGACAGCCCCTAATATTTATTAATGAAGGATCTTGGTCAGCCCCCAGAACCACCCCAATTCCAAAGTTATCTTGATAACAAATAGGATCTAACCAAAATGAGCCCACCTGATGTGTGCAATAGCTTAGATTTCAACCTGTAAGTCTACGTCTCCTATACCTCATTATAATACTAAAAATAACACCTATAAGCATATATATTAAAGCACCATTTTCTTACATATGTTCTGTGATTAAGCATGCAATCAATTTACATATGCTCAATAATTGAATCACCTCTAATCGCATCATCTGGGGTTATCATGCTCATTATCCTAAAATTTGCCCATCTTTAATGCTGTAAAACTATCAGGATTACTGCAGTTTGGGAAGACAGATTTTTCAATAGGCCATCTAATCCCCTGCTTTGCCATTTTCTGTCTTTGAAACCTTGACCCAGGAATTGGTTATTTGAATGTACAGGCAAGAATCTACCACCTCCATCTGGTAACAATTTGGTAACACAGATGGGACAAAGGTCCAAAGAAACAAGGAGGACATCTGCCCAAGGCCCTGGGCCCTGGTAGAACTCAGAACCATGGAAATCAAGCCTTTTATGGCCACTAATGTTCTTTAGCCTAGTGGCTCAGCAACCCAGCTTCTCTCTTCTACTGGCACTCTACACCCTTTTGTTACCAGACAAAGGCCATAGATTCTTTTGCCCAACACAGTCAATAACCAATTTTTGAGACACTGGGGTTCAAAGAAAGAAAAAGTTATCACAAAGTATGTAGTAGGATAGCAATGCTGTCAGTCCAAAATCTGTCTCCCCAAACTGTAGTAATTCTGATAGTTTTATTAAAGAAAAAGATGGGCACAGTTTAGGGTAATGAGCACAGTGGCCCAGATGATGTAATTAGAGGATCTAATTATTGAGCATGTACAGACTGATTACATGCTTAGTCAGAGAAGGTATGTAAGAAAATGACAGAATGAGGTACAGGTGAATTGTAGGTTAAAATCTAAGCTACTGTGCATGTCAGACAGGCCCACTTTGGTTAACTCTAATCTTAGTTATCAAGATAACTTTGGACTTGGGGTGGGTTATTCCTGGCCTGACCCAAGACCCTTCATTAATAAACATTAAGAGCTGTCTTTGGTGATTACAAGACTCTGAAGTCAAAAAACTGGATAACTGGGTACAAATGAAGATTAGTCACAGGTTTTCACAATCACAGGGACAGAAGATAAGGGCTATACAATCATTATCAGAGATCAAGGCAGCTGGATTACAATTTAGAGATTTTGAGAATTTCCCTCTGTCTATCCTAATATACCAGAAATCCAAAAGGAATATCTATATAATAATTCAGTAATCATAATCATCCCTTAAATCCTGATTTCTTGGTTACACTTTGTCACCTTTCAAAGAGAGAAACTGTTTCATGTTTCAAGTGCAGACATCTGACTGGGTGAGTGGTACATCAAGGTAAAAGTGGATTGGGGAATTAATATGGTGGTTTAAGTCCCTTTGAATTTGGCTTTGAGGCCCATTCCTGTTTCCAGAATAATCCCCTTTACTCTGACTACTACACCTTTCTATTTTCTGGTTATCGTGCTATATGGCGTTTGAAGTCCTGATTTAAATTTATCTGTTGAGTATACTCCTGGAAAGTGAGTAATCCTATAATTAATTGGTATTTAATGAAATTAAGTAAGCCTGTTTAAGTGCTAGCTGGTGTGTTGCTTAGGTATAATAAGTGTTTAATTCCTGTTTAACCATTAATCGGTGTGTTACACATTTAATGTCTGTTTAATTGTTAGTTGGTGTGTTCAGTCTACATATTAACTGGTGTGTTATTTAAATCTAGTAAGTGTTAAGTGTTTGCTTAAATTTGTTAGTTGGTGTCTTACTGCTTTTGTATTTGTCAATTGTTCCTAATTGGTTACTATTTATGAAAAAGATAAACTTTGGCCTGTATTGAAAATTGGAAAGATTTTAGTTATTAGTCTATAAGAAAAAAAATTTATTTCTGTAACATAATCTGAGAAATGCCTGAAATGGCTCTATGGAAAGATACTACCATTACGGTTAAAGTTAAAAATAAATTTGTTCTTCAAAAAGGCAAAAATGGGATAGATCATGTATATTCTATCCTTTATTCATCCCGCTCAAAAGTATTTCTGTGTTTCCGTGTACTAACTTTCATTCGTCTGTCTGCCTGTTCAACGCATAGTCTCATAACTCTGGATGGTAATAAATTAACAAATCATTCTTACAGAATTTTATTTGAACTGCTCATAAGTAAATAAGCACCTTTGTATAAATATATGAATTAGTACTTCTGAAGAAAAAGAGAAAACTCTGAGCAGCAAGATTCAAAGCTTTTGTTTGTAATTAATGTAAACAAACCTGGACATTAGAAAGAAACTGCCTAGGAATTTCCCTAAAACCACAGAAAACAATTCCTCAAAGATTGCCTTTAGGAAAGGCAAAGACCTTTTCCAAATATCTTGGCACAGCTTTTAGTGAAATAAATTTAATAATTGGAAATATTTAAAAGAAGGGCATAGGAACTCTCAAAATTACACGGCCCTCACCTAAAACTTTCAACAAGCCAGGCTTCATTCTTTCTGTCCAGCCTATTCCTGCCCCCAGGCTAAGCACTGAAGGCAGCCATGAAAAAGATAGGGGTGTGGTTTAGAATTCTTCTGTGGGCAAATGGTGGTGTAGTCAGGTGTGGCATTTAGTTCATCCTCCCAGGCAGCTAGGACATAACCAGGAACTGTATGGAACAACTGTTGGGGACGTCAGTGACTGGACACATTGTACACTAGTCTAGATTGGGTGGAATGGCCAAGATCCCACACACAACTGTCTCCCCCAACCTGGAGGCCATGCCTCTTCCTGCAGCAGACTGGTTCCTGAGGGAAAAAGAAACAGAATCTACCAGGGCCAAGGAAGATAGCTCAACCAAGCTCCAACTGTAGAATTAACAAACTCAGACTGCTGAAAACAGTCCTTGAGCACAAATAAACCTGGAGTAAGCACTGAAGGAACCAGAATTTTCACTCTGGCAGAGAGGGTGAGGCGATGGAAAAACAACAGAGGCTTTTTGAATTGGACTACACAAAACACTGGAAAAGGCGACCCCAAGAAAAGGGGCACATAGAGTCAAGGGACACAAAGAGCCAGGTACCAACACTGGCTCTGACTGGCAAACATGGGGTGGCTGGGAAAAACTCTGAAAAGCTTTTCTCCCCCCCCCCCACCCCCTTTTTTTAACCTCTTAACAGCCCATTAGACAACTGTGGGCTTTCTCACTCAGCACTGCCCAGGCAAGGTGAATTTAGGCATGTCTGAGACAAAGTAACTAGTCAGTGAATGGGAAAATTCCCTAAAGGGCACATTTCCTACCACTGTAAGGGAAGTAGCTCAGCCAGGCTCCAATTATGTTTTAAACCCTGCAGAGAGGAGGCAGGGCTGACAGAAAAAAATAAAGTGAAATAGAATAAAAAGGGAGGATTTTGAAGTCAGTTGTGCTCAGAATAGTGGAATCTTGGGGGACTGACTCTGAAAAGGGATTTCTTTTAAAACTATTCTAAGTAGCTCAGTAGAAAAAACTTCAAGCACTCTCAATTGCCAGTGGGACCCAGGCAAGGGCTGAGTTAAGATAAGTCTGAGAGACAAACTAATAGTCAAGTGGGGGAGATAATTCCCTAAAGGGCATATCTTCCCCAAGAAAAAGGGGGTGAGGCCCAGCTCAAGTGATGGCCTTCCTTCAAGAAACTCAAGTCCCAGGGGCTGGAAAACAGAAGCAACCTAAATCCTCCTTCCACTTTAGCCTCTGTCTCAACCATGCCCCTGGCAGGGAGAGGCTGCTGAGAATTAAAAACACCACATCGCTTTATGCTTATGAGAAGCTCTGGGCTAACAAGTGCCACCTTGTGAGCTGGATAGTAAAAGCACAGAATCTAGAGGCTTCATAGAAAAGTCTGACAACCTGCTGGGTCTCACCCTCAGTGACACTTGATACTAATTACACCCTCCTCCTGAGACCTGGGCCAACCTGATCTGGGAAAATCTGACTGGGGTTGATCATATCTGAGGAGACCTTCTTTGAAAAACAAAGATTCCATATGGGCAAGATAAGAGCCAGAAAAATAAGAGCTGAAAAATTCTGATCAGTTAAACAGGAGCTTTACTAGAGGTCTAGAATAAGTTGAACAGAATGCTGAAGAATAGATAGAGAACAAAGCCAACCAATAAGAAAACCCTAGCTAAAAAAGTGAAAACAACCCCAGAATAAACTAATTAAGGAAATCAAATGCACAGACACCAGCAAAAAATAATGAGCCATACTAGGAAAATAGACAATATGATCCAGTCAAAGAAAAAAACCAACGTCTCAAATGAGATACAGGAGTTGAAACAACCAATTAAGGATGTTTGATCAGACATGCCAAATCACATCAAAGTTGCAAAGTTCTCTTGGGGGCCTGGAGAGAAAGAGGAAATATTCAACATCTCCATCTGAGGAATTCCTGATATTCTCGTTAGTAGTGGGGACAACCAATTCAATAGGCTGAGCCCTTGATCGTGGGGTTTGCCCCTATGAAACTTATTCCTACAAAGGAGAAACTAAGTCTACTTATAATTATGCCTAGGAGTTATCCCCAGAGAACCTCTTTTGTTGCTCAGATGTGGCCTCTCTCTCTAAGCCAACCTGGCAGGTGAACTCACTGTCCTCCCCCCTACAGGGAACATGACTCCCAGGGGTGTAAATCTCCCTCGTAACATGGGACAGAAATCTTTGGATGAGCTGGGACCTGGCCTCAAGGGATTAAGAAAGCCTTTTTGACCAAAAGGGGAGAAAGAGAAATTAAACAAACTAAGGTCTCAGTGGCTGAGAGATTTCAAACAGTTGAGAGGCTATCCTGGAGGTTATTCTTATGCATTATATAGATATCCCTCTTTAGTTTGTGGTGTATTGGAGTGGCTGGAGGGAAGTACCTGAAGCTGTTGAACTATATTCTAGTAGCCTTGATTCTTGAAGACAATTGTATAACTATATAGATTTTTACAATGTGACTGTGTGATTGTGAAAACCTTGTGTCTGATGCTCCTTTTATCCAGGTATGGACAGGTGAATAAAAAACAAGGATAAACAATAAATAAATAGTAGGGGGGATAAAGGATAAAAAAATTAAGCAGATTGAAATACTGGGGGTGGGCAATGCGAGGCAGGGGTAACTGGCATGGGATATATGAGTTTTTGCTTTTTCTTTCTTTTTCTGGAGTGATACAGATATTCTTAAAACAATCATTGTGATAAAAACACAACTATGTGATGATATTGTGAGCCACTGATTGTATAATGTGTATGTATGTGTGTGAAGATTTTGCAATAAAAATATTTTTTTTAAAAGAAGTTAATGCTGGGTGTTGTTTATAGGCAATTATCTATAAATACAGAAAAATTCTATTTTCTGTATCAAACTGCATTATTTTATTTGTTTAAAATGAAAAAGAAAAGAAAAAATCACATAAAATTTCAAATCAATGAGTTGAGGGAAGACATGGCAAAAGAAATGAAGGCTATAAAGAAAACATTGGCAAGCATAAAGAACTTGAATGTCGGAAAAAACAAATGGCAGAACTTATGGAAATGAAAGGCACAACAGAAGAGATGAAGAAAAAAACGGAGACCTATAACAGCAGATTGAAGAGGCAGAAGAAAGGATTAGTAAACTAGAAGACAGGACATCTGAAATCCTATACACAATAGAATTCTTTTTATTGGGCCTGTAGATTAGAGGTGGTAGGAATAGAAGAAATGCTGCAGAATAAGCAATGTTTGTTGTTCTAGTTTGCTAGCTGCCAGAATGCAACATACCAGAAATGGAATGGCTCTTCAAAAGGGGAATTTAATAAGTTGGTAGTTTACAGTTCTAAGGCCCTGAAAATGTTCCAATTAAAGCAAATCTATAAAAATGTCCAAATTAAGAAACCAACAAGAGATTACCTTCACTCAAGAAAAGTTGATGAAGTTCAGGGTTTCTCTCTCAACTGGAAGGCACATGGCACATGGCACACATGGCAATGTCTGCTAGCTTTCTCACCAGGCTTCTCATGTCATGATACTCTCTCAGGGGCAGTCTCTTTCCTCTCCAAAGGTCTCTGGCTGTGTGGGCTCTTGCAGTTCTTGTGACTCTCTCATCATTCTCTCCCAAATGCTTCCTCTTTTAAAGGATTCCAGTAAAGCAATCAAAACCCACCTGGAATGTGTTGTCACATCTTCCTCTAATCCAAGATTAATACCAACAATTGGGAGAGTCACATCTCCATAGAAATAATCTAATTAAATTTCCAACCTATAGCCCTGAATACGGATTAAAAGAAATATTGCTCCCACAAGATTTGATCAGGATTAAAGCATGGCTTTTCTAGGGTACATAAATCCTTTAAAACCAGCACATTTTTAAAAAAAAATTTCCAATAATACATTTGCAATGGTAACCATAGTAATCAAATCACTATTAAAATATGAATAGACTTGGATAGGATTCTAATTACCAAATTTCAGTAAGTAAAATGAAAGGTCTTTGAAAAATATGGAAAAGTTTTCCTGGGTTTAGGCTTGGGACAAATTAAAAATTGCAGTATGTTTTCCAGAACTTGATAGTCAATGTGCTTTTAAAATTCTAATTTTTTTTCCAAAGGAATATCCATTATTGACATTTTCTTTCACAGCATTTCCTTTAACATTAAAAAAACTGAAATCATATACATATGTAGGCTTGTATTCTTTCTCTGTTAACATTTTTTAAGAAGCAAATGTCCAATTTATTTAATGCATTTTTTCACAATTGACTTTTTTTTCTTTTTTGTGAAAAATAAAATATATTCAAAAAAGCAATAAATTTCAAAGCATACCACAACAATTAGTTGGAGGACAGATTTCAGAGTTTGTTGTAGGTCACAATTCCACAATTTTAGGTTTTTGCTACTTGCTGCTCCAAGGCACTGGAAACTAAAAGAAATATCAATATAATGATTCAGCAACCATACTCATTTGTTAAACCCTATCTTCTCTATATAACTCCACCATCACCTTTGATCTTTCTCTCACTCTTTAGGGATATTTGGGCTATGCCCATTCTAACTTTTTCCTGTTGGAAGAGGCTGTCGATAATATCAGATGGGGGATGTAACTTGTTGATGTTCTGGAGAGGCTGGCCCCTCTGCATTTCAAGACCTATCTGGATTAGGAACCCATCTAGAGGTTGTAGGATTCTGGAAAGTAATCCTAGGATCCTACAGATTAGGATCTAATATTACAAAGGAACCTTTGTAGAATCTCATATAAAGTCTTAAATGTTCTTTAGCACTGACAGGAATGGTTTTGGTTGGGGCTTGGCAAACTATGAGAGGTAGTAGTGTCTAGCTGATGCTTGCATAAGAATAACTTCCAGAATAGCCTCTCAACTCTATTTGAACTCTCTCAGCCACTGATACCTTATTTGTTACACTTCTTTCCCCCCCTTTGGTCAGGATGGAATTGTTGCTCCCATGATGCCAGGGTCAGACTCATCCCTGGAAGTCATATCCCACATTTCCAGGGAGACTTTTACCTCTGGATGCCATGACCCACATAAGTGGGAGAGTCACGATTTCAATTACAGAGTTAAGCTTAGAGAGAGGCCATGTATGAGAAATGAAAGAGGTCCTCTGGAAGTAACTCAGTCAAATCTACAGGCAGCCTTAACTTCTCCACTACATACATAAACTTCACAAGAGCAAACCTCAAGATCAGGGTTTGGCCTATTGCCTTGGCAGTCCCTAATATTTGACACAGTATCAGGGGGTTGGTTCCCTGGTGGTAAAACTTAATAGTTCCATATTTTTTTTCTCCCATCCCTCAAGGGGCCTTGCCAATAGTTTTTTATTATCTGCTTAACATACTCTGGATGTATCCAGGCATTATATTAAGCTCTACAGGATTACAGGTCCTCATTCCCATTCTGGACTTGCTGTGTTTGGGTTGTTTAAATGATCTATCCAGACAGCTTCTGGGTTATGTGCTCCAGAAAATTTAGGTTCTGAACAAAACAAGTCTTTCTTCCTTTGGTCTCGTAGAGTAGGTGAAGTTCTAAAATACAGACAATGTCTTCCTTCCCCTGTATTCTGAATTACCTTAACCCTGACCTGACCAGCTTCATTCTAATCTCCAAATAGCAGGTTATACACATATAGGACAGACTGTCAAAATTTAGAAATAACAATTACTCTTCCATATTCCACTGTGCCTAGTCTCCAGAATAAATGTGACTGTTATAAGAGCTTACATTCTAGGCCCCAATTTTCTTATAAGTATTTTCTAAATGAGACCATACAATATTTTCTCTTTTATTTCTACCTTATTTTGCCCCACAAAATGTCCCACAGGTTCATTCACAATGTTGCATGCTTCACAACTTCATTCCTTTCTGTGGCAGCACAATATTCAATCATATGTATATACCAATATTCACCGTTCTACTTCTCAATCAGTTCATCCTTCAGCCACCTCCATACATTGGGCATCATGTATAATGTCCAAAATCAAAAGTCCATTGACACTCTCAATTTTAGGCAATTTCATTGTTCCCAAGATAAAAATAACTGATAAACACATCCTCACCAAATAGAAAATCCAAAGCTCCCTATGCCAGTTTTAATCTATTATGTACCCCAGAAAAGCCATGTTTAATCATGATCATTTAATCCTGATCAAATCTTATGGGAGCAGCCATTTCCTTTAATCCTAATTTAATATTGTATGGCAAAAATTTTTGATTAAGTTATCTCCACAGAGATGAGACATGCCCAATTGCTGGTGTGGCCTTTTTACTAGATGGAGATATAACTCTGCCCATTCAGAGTGGGTCTTGATTAGTTTATTGGAACCCTTTAAAGGAGGAAACATTTTGGAGGAACCTCAGAATATTCAGAGCTGACAGAAATGACAGAGCCAACAGAGAGAGAGATGACAGAAACTTCAAAGCCAACCTGACACAGATACTGACACTTGGAGAACACAGACATAGATGTTTGGAGATTCTTGGAGCCCAGCAGATAGTACCATGAGATGTTAAGAAAGCCAGAACCTGGAGAGAACCAAGGGAAGCCAAGAGATGAAGGTCAGCCCTGGAGAAGCAAAGTGAGAAGCTCCCACAGGACCAGAGATGGAAAGCAGTGGAGCCCAGGAGCAAGGGACCAGCCTGTGCCAGTCATGTGACTTCCCCTAGACATGTGACTTCCCAGCTGCCAGAGGTGTTTCAGATCCATTGGCCTTCATTGAATTAAGGTATCGTTCACTGGATGCTTTAGTTTGGACATTTTTTGTAGGCTTAGAACTGTAAATTGTAACTTATTAAATTCCCTTTTTAAGAGCCATTCCATTTGTGGTATATCACATTCCAGCAACTTACAAACTAAAATACCTCCCCTTAACAATTGTCCCCCCCCCCATTATTTACCCCTGGTATTACTGTGGTACTGTTGATAATTTGTTGTTAAACATAGCCCATAGCATGCAATAGCAGTTTTCCCCCTGTATTATACACTCTTGAACAAGATTCATACCTTTGAAGTAGTTCATGAAAGAACTAATTTATATTGTAGTGTTAATCAATGGGATATATAGGTCTATACAACCCTTTCACTCAGGTTCACTTTCAATATGGCAATATTACTTACAGATCCACTAATGAAATGCCTTCACTTCTATCTATTTCCTTACATTTAAGTTGAACCTCATTAGCTAAACCTTCACCCATCTCTAGCTTCTGCGTATCTCTAGGTTCCTTATATTCTGTATTATAAGCCACTGACTTTACCTTTACCATGGTCATAAAAGTAAAATCATATAGGATCTATCCTTTTGTGTCTGGCTAATTTCACTCAGCATTATGTCCTCAAGGCTCATCCATTTTTTTCATGTGCTTCAGGACATCATTTCATCTTACTACTGCATAATATTCCATCATATGTATATACCACATTTTGTTAACCCACTCATCTATTTATGGGCATTTGGTTTGTTTCCATTTTTGGGGGGTTGTGAATAATGCTGGTATGAACATCAGTGTGCAAATGTATCTGTGTCACTGTTTTCAGGTCTTCTGGGTGTATACTGAGTATTGGTATTTCCAGGCCATAGGGCAACTCAATATTTAGTTTTTGAAGAACTTCTAGACCATCTACCACAGCAGCTGCACCATTATACATTCTCACCAGCAGTGCATAAGTATTCCAATTTCTCCACATCCTCTCCATCTCTTGTAGCTTCCTGTTTGTTTAATAGCAGCCATTCTTAGAGGTGTGAGGTGGTATCTCATTGTAGTCTTGATCTGCATTACCCGTGTAGATAATGAGCATCTCTTCATGTGCTTTTCCACCATCTGTATTTGCTCTTTGGAAAAATGTCTATTCATATCTTTAGCTCATTTTATAATTTGGTTGTTTGTTCTTTTGTTGTTGAGTTGTATGATTTCTTTATGTATATAGGATATCAAACCTTTATCCAATGTGTGATTTCCAAATATTTTCTCCCACCGAGTTAGCTGCCTCTTCACCTTTTTGACAAAGTCTTTTGAGGCACAAAAGCATTTGATTTGAGGCGCTCCTATTTACCTATTTTTTCTTTTGTTACTTGAGTTTTGGGTGTAAAGTTTAAAAAGCTACCTCTTACTACTAGGTCTTAAAGACATTTCCTTATATTTTATTCTAGGAGTTTTATGGAACTGGTTCTTATATTTAGGTGTTTGATCCACTTTGAGTTAATTTTTGTATAGGGTATAAGGTAAGGGTCCCTTTTCATTCTTTTGACTATTGATATCCAATTCTCCCATGCCCATTTATTGAAAAGACTATTTTGTCTCAGTTCAGAGGGTTTAGAGACCTTGTCGAAGATGAGTTGACTATAGATTTGGTGGTCTATTTCTGTACTTTCAATTCAATTCCACTAGTCAATACTTGTATCTTTGTGCCAGTACCGTGTTGTTTTGACCACTGTGACTTTATAGTAAGCTTTGAAATCAGATGGTTAATTCTCCCACTTCGTTCTTCTTTTTATTTTTAGATATTTGTGATCTCTTTCTCTTCCAAATGAATTTGGTAACAAGCTTTTCCAAGTCTTCAAAATAGGTAGTTGGAATTTTAACTGATACTGCATTGACTCTGTAGAACAATTTGGGTAGAATTGACATCTTAACTACATTGATCATTTCCATCCATGAGCATGGAATGTCTTTCCACCTATTTAGATCATCTTTGATTTCTTTTAGCAATGTATGTAATTTTCTGTGTACAGGTCCTTTATGAAATAGTTAAGTTCATTCAATCAACCTACTTGATTCTTTTAGTTGGTATGGAAATTTTTTTCTTGTCTCCTCAGTTAGGTAATTATTTGTATATAGAAACATTATTGATTTTTTCACATTGATCTTGTATCCCATTTCTTTGTTGAAATTTTTAACTCAAGTAGCTTTGTTGCAGATTTCTCAGAATTTTTGCATGGTGGTTCAACCCCACCTGGTCATGGTGTAAATTTCTTTTAATATGCCATTGGATTGGATTTGTAAGTCTTTTTTTTGAGAATTTTTTCACCTATATTCATTAGGGAGATTGGCCTGTAGTTTTCATTTCCTGTTGTATCTTTATCTGCTTTTGGCATTAGAGTGATGTTAGCTTCACAAAATGAGTTAGCTAATGTTCCTTTTTCCTCAGTTTTTGGAAGAGTTTGAGCAGGAACAGTGTTAGTTCTTTTTGGAATGTTTGGTAAAATTCCCTTGTGAAGCTATCTGGCCCTGGGCTTTTCTTTGTAGGAAGCTTTTTGATGACTGATTGAATCTCTTTATTTGTAATTGGTTTGTTGAGGTCTTCTTTTTCTTCTCAAGTCAATGTAGGCTGTTTGTGTGTTTCTAGGAATTTGTACATTTCATCTAAATTGTCTAGTCTGTTGGTGTATAGTTGTTCATAGTATCCTCCTATAATTTATTTTTTATATCTTCATGATAATGATCCCCTTCTTATTGTTCATTTTATTTATTGACAGTCTCTCTCTTTTTTGCCTTGTCAGCATTGCTAGGGGTGCATCAATTTTATTGATTTTCTCTGAGAACCAACTGTTCTAGTTTGCTAACTGCCAGAATGCAATATACCAGAAACAGAATAGCTTTTAAAAAGGGGAATTTAACAAGTTACTAGTTTACAGTTCTAAGGCCAAGAAAATGTCCCAATTAAAACAAGTCTATAGAAATGTCCAATCTAAGACATCCAGGGAAAGATACCTTGGTTTAAGAAGGCCGATAAAATTTAGAGTTTCTCTCCCGAGTGGAAGACACATGGCGAACACAGTCAGAGTTCCTCTCTCATCTGGAAGGGCACATGGCAAACATGGCATTATCTGCTAGCTTCTTCTCCTGGCTTCCTGTTTCATGAAGCTCCCCAGGAGGCATTTTCCTTCTTCATCTCCAAAGGGCGCTGGCTGGTGGACTCTGCTTCTCGTGGCTATGTCATTCTGCTCTGCTCTCTCTGAATTGCCTCATTCTCCAAAATGTTTCCTCTTTTATAAGACTCCAAAAACTAATCAAGACCTACCCAAATGGGTGGAGACACATTTCCTCCAATCCAGTTTAACAACCACGCTTAATTGGGTTACATCTCCAGGGAGATGATCTAATTACAATGTCAAGCATACAGTATTGAAAAAGGATTATTCTGCCTTTATGAAATGGGATTTTGATTAAAACATGGCTTTTCTAGGGTCCATACATACACCCTTTCAAACCAGCACATCAAATTTTAGTTTTATTGATTCTTTCTATTGTACTTTTGTTCTCCCATTCATTTAACTCTGCATTAATCTTTATTATTTCTCTTCTGTTTGCTTTGGGTGTTAGTTTGCTGTTCTTTCTCTAGTTCCTCCAAGTGAACAGTTAAGTCCTCAATTTTTGCTCTTTCTTCTTTTTTAACATAGGCATTTAGCACAATAAATTCCCCTCTCAGCACTGCCTTTGTCATATTCCATAAGTTCTGATCTGTCATATTTTCATTTGTCTTCAAAAAGTTACCAATTCCTCTAGCTATTTCTTCTTTGACCCACTGGTTGTTTAAAAGTGCATTATTTAATCTCCATATGTTTGTGAAAGTTCTCATTTTTTAGAGATTATTGATTTTCAGCTTAATTCCATTGTGATCAGAGAAAGTGCTCTGAATAATTTCAATCTTTTTAAATTTATAAAGACCTGGTTTGTACCCCAGCATATGATCTATCCTGGAGAATGTTCCATGTGCACTAGATTAAGAAGGTGTAACACCCTATAGATGCCTGTTACATCTAATTCATTTATCAAATTACTTAACTTCCCTATTTCCATGTTGATCTTCTGTCTGGTTATTCTATCTATAGAAGAGAGTGCTGTATTGAAGTCTCCTACTATTATTGTTAAGACATCTATCATTCCCTTCAGTTTTGCCAATGTTTGCCTCAAGTACATTGGAGCTCCTTAATTGGGAGCATAAGCACTTACGATTTGGTGAATTGTCCTTTTTATTAATATGTATTGTCTTTCTTTGTCTCTTATGATGTTCTTAGATTTAAAGTCTGTTTTGTCTGATATTAGTATAGCTACTCCTACTTTCTTTGGCTACAGCTTGCATGAAACATCTTTTTCCATCCTTTCACTTTCAATCTGCTTATATCTAAGATGCTTGGGTCTAAGATGAGTCTCTTGTAAGTAGCATATAACCAGATCCTATTTCTTAATCCATTCTGCCAGTCTGTAACTTTTAGTTGGTAAGTTTAGTCCATTAACATTCAAAATTATTACCATAAAGGCATTTCTTGACTCCCCTATCTTATCCCTTGGATTTTATTTGTCAGATATATATATATTCTTTCCCTTTTCATCCTTTAAGTTACTGTTCCTGGTACTCTTCAATTCTGTGCCCTCCTCCTAACCTCCCTCTCCTGTCTTTTTTTTTTTTTTTTAAAGCTGAAAGAATACCCTTTAGTATTTCTTTTAGGACCAGTCTCTTGTGGCAAATTTTCTCAACATTTATTTGTCTGTGAAAATTTTAATTTCTCCTTCACTTTTTTTTTTTTTTTTGCATGGGCAGGCTCTGGAAATTGAACCCAGGTCTCAGGCATGGCAGCTGAGAATTCTGCCACCGAGCCACCATTGCACCACCCTCTCCTTCACTTTCGAAGCACAATTTGGCTGGGTATAGAATTCTTGGCTGGAAATCTTTCTCTTTCAGGATCTTAAATATATCATACTGCTGCCTTCTTGCCTCCACAGTGCCTGTTGACTAGACTGAACTTAGTCTTATGTGGTTTCCCTTCTATGTAGTGGATCATTTTTCTCCTGCTGCTTTCAGGATTTTCTGCTTCTGTTCAACATTTGACTGGCTGTTTAGTATGTGTCTTGGAGCAGCCTTATTTTGATTTATTTTATTTGGAGTTCATTGTGCTTCTTTGACTTGTATATTTATGTCCTTTATAATGGTTGGGAAGTTTTCACCCATCATATCTTCAGCTAATCTTCCTAGCTCTTTATCTTCTCTTCTTTTTTCTGGGACACCAATGATTCTTTTATCTGTGTGCTTTATTTCATCCATCATTTTCCTAAGATCCAGTTCAAACATTTTCACCTTTTTTTTCCATTTGCTTTTTTGTGTGCTTGAAATCAATTGTCCTGTCCTCTAGTCCTTTCTTCTGCCTCTTCTCATCTACTGTTGTATGTCTCCAGGATTTGGTCTATGGCATCTTTAATCTCTGTGATATCTGCTATTTTTCTATTGATTTTTAAAATTCCTCTTTATATACTCTTCTAGTATCTTCATTTTTTTTTTTTTTTTTAACATGGGAAGGCACCGGGAATTGAACCGGGGTCCTCTGGCATGGCAGGCAAGCATTCTTGCCTGCTGAGCCACCGTGGCCCGTCCTTCTAGTGTCTTCTTGATCTCCTTTATGTCATTAGCCAACCCATTGATTTTATTTAGTAGAGTTGTATGAACATCTTTGATTAGTTGTTCCAAAATCTGTGTCTCTTCCAGGGTTTTAATTTTGTCATTAGGCTGGGCTGTGTCTGTCTGCATCTTCATATGCTTTGTGATTTTCTGTTGCATTCAAGATGTAATTATCTTGATAGGGTTACTTTGGAGGTTGATTTCCTTCAGTACTCTAAAGTTTGTATTTGTGGGATGGATGTGGGGCAAGATGTGAGGTGTGGGGCAGGGCACAGTAGTGAAGTGACAGGTTGAGGCACAGGGATTGGTGTGGGTCAAGCATGCTGCACTGATGCCAGGAGCATGGGGTGTGTGGTGTGAGGGAGTGGAGGTGGTGTCCGTGCAGTGTACAGCTCAGGAAAGCCTTACAGCACAGGAGCAAGGTATGGTGTGGAGAACACAGAGACAGGGTGCAGCAGGAGGTGGATCCAGAGGGGGCTGTGCAGATGTGTGGGGGCTGGTGTGCAGACAGGTTGAAGGTGGGCACATGGAGCTCAGAGGTCATGGGTATCAGGGTGCAGTGTTGGGGGTACAGAGGTCAGGGTGCAGGGTGGGTGGGGTGTGGGTGCATGTTTGTGCAGGGGGCGGGTTCCAGGGTGCCAGGATGCGGATGCATGCATGCCAGGGACGGGGTGCATGTCGTGGGGTGGGCAGGACTGAGAGGGGTGGTTCACAGTGTGTGAGCTGTGAGGGAGCCTGGACAAGGGTGTGCGCATGCACAGGATGGGAGCTGTGTGAAACAGATGCTCACGTGACCACCTGCTGGGTAGGGGGGGCGCATAGTGCTTTTGTGGGTGCCAGGGCAAAGGTGTACATATATGTGCAGGGTGGGTGGTGTGCGGAGGTCAAGGGGTCAAGTGTGAATGTGTGGGTGTCGGTTTGGGCAGGACATGGGTGTGCACGTGTGCAACTGGGTGGATGGGGCACTGGTGAGCACATCCACAGAGCTGGGAGATTAGGGCAGGGGTGCGCACACGTGTGGGGAGGGAGTTCAGGGTGCAGGGATCGAGAGGGAGGGACAGGGATGCATGCATGCCAGGGTGGGCAGGATGCAGGTGTGTGTGTGGGTGCACAGAGTTCGGGAGGGTATGGGGGTTTAAGTGTTGCATGCGCTTGGATCAGGTGAGGACCGAACGTGCGGGTAAGCAGTTGCACAGAGCTGGGGGTCATGGTGGGGGTTCACGCATGCACCGGGTGAGGTGGTGGAGTGCAGGGGTTGAGGGGGTGGGGGGTGGGTGCATGGGTGCCAGGGCAGGTAGCATGTGGTATGTATGTGGGTGGGTCTGGGGAGTGGGGCACATGTGTGCGTGAGTGCAGAGATCAGTGGAGGATAGGAGGGCTGCACAACTACGTGAGTTGGGGTGGGCATGGCATGCATGTACAGGTGAGTGCCTGCAGGGGAGGGGGAGGTTGGGGATAAGGGGCTGGCCATGGATGTGTGGGTCCTGGAGGTGCAGGGCAAGAATAAGCATTTGTATGGGAGAGGTGGACAGGGCTATGGGAGGCATGACACCTGCAGGGTGGGGCAGTGGGGATGCGCTGGTGGGTGGGTTCTGGGGCAGGTGCTTGGAGTGCCCGCAGCGGGGCTTTGGTGAGTGGGGCTCGGTAGTGGGGCAGGATCAAGTGTGTGGGGCATGGGCACTAGGGTGAGCAGCTGTTCAAGTTGGTGTGGCCTGTTCAAGAAACAGGGCTTGGCTTACTTCCCTAATAGCTAGTGAAGATGAACATCTTCTCATGTGACTTTTTTAGTCATTTGTTTTTCTTCTTTGGAAAAATGTCTACTCACGCTTTTTTGCCCTTATTTTTTACTTTATAATGAATTTATTTCTTGGTATGGTTTCCATTCTAAAGGATAGTTTTACAAGGATAAATACTTACAGTGTAATTGAAATTTATTTTAATGATGTAAATTTCCAGCATCATCTTTAAACATTTTTATTTGGAAATATAACATATATACAGAAAAGTGATAAATTTCAAAATCCAGTTTAACAAGTAGTTATGGAGCAAATTTCAAGGTATGGTGTGAGTTAGAGTTCCAGGTATTTCAAGTATTGCCTTCTAGTTGTTCTAATACACTAGAGACTAACAAGAAATATCAATATAATGATTCAGTAATCACAATCATTTGTTAAATCTTATCTTCTCTGTTACAACTCCTCCCCCTCATTTGATCCCTCTCCCAATCTTCAGAGATATTTGTTTTGGCCATTTTTTAATTGGGTTTTTTGTATTTTTATTATTGAGTTATAAGATTTCTTTGTATAATCTGGATATCAAACCCTTGTCAAGTACGTGATTTCCAAATATTTGCTCCCCTTCACTGTCTACTTTTGCACAGTAGTTTCAATTAAAGTTCTCCCTTATTGGGCAGCTTGCAACATATGTTGATAAGCCACTTAAAAATTTCAAAATGTGCAGTGATTCCAATCAATACTGGCCAGATCTAAACTCCAAGATAGACTTAACACAACTATTCAGAAAGTTAGACACCTAAGAAGCTAGCAGGAGAACAAGTTCCCAAGGCCTTCCATGCTGACTTAGGAAGATGCATCATCTTAAGGGTTAATTAGCCTCAAAACAAATCTGCAATGGGCCCATGTAGCATACATCACATAGAATAATCTGGTGACAGTTCATTTGTAACACCTATTACAGTGGCAACAACTCTGCCAACAACTAAAAGAAATTCCTGACCCAGATGCCAGATGTACCGAGTCAACTGGAATTCCCTGCCCCCTACATCTGCCACTGCAGGCTGCACAAACATGTACCTGTGGTTTCAGGTGGTGATTGAAATAATTTATACTGAGGGATGATTTGCACCAAATGCAGAAAAAATCCATCAGCCCATATAAAGTTGGCCATATAATTCTTCTGCCTTGGGAACAAAAAGGATTTTGTCTGTTTGTTGATCTATTCTTTACCTGATAGTGAAGGACATAATAGAAACTGGTTAAACTCTGTACTGCTTGCCTTTCAGATTACTTTTAGCAGATAATCTTGTCTTAGCTGGATGAAACATGACAGTAATGTGCAATTTTAGACTAAACACACACATGGTTAGAAACACAGGAAAAAGTCTGAAATTTCCAGTTGGAGTCTGACTGCAGTAAAGTTTGCAAAATACCAAACGCTCTGTTTTGTGGGATGTTCTGGGCTTCTCCAATTAAAAGCAGCTAATACCCATGTCTTGCCACATTTTCTACCCTTTTGCATCCTTCTCTACTGTCTATAGGGTAAAACTCCAAACTCCTTAGCCTCAGATACAAAGACCTTGAAATTCACTTTCCAGCTTCCTCTCCCATCCCATCCTCCCTAAAATCTATTATCCAATTTCATAGGATCATATGCCATTCACATTCTTTCCTACCTCCATACTATTAATGGGATATTTCTTCTATCCAGGATGCTCTTCCTACTTTTGCAATCTGTCAAATCCCAGTTTAAAGGTCAACTCTTAAGAAAGACTTAAACAAGGGTTGCTCCCTCCTCTGTGCTCCTTAGCACTTAATTTTTGTATATTATTTTGTCATATTGTATGGTGATTATTTGTTTACTCATCTGTTTCCTCTATTAGACTTGAGCTCATTCAGGGCAAAGACAAAATCTCATTCTTTATACTCACCCAGGCCCTAATAATGCCTGGAACATAGAATGTACTCAACAAATATATACTCACCAGTGTTGGTCGTTGAGGATCAACAATTTGCTGAGCAACCCTCCCTTTTCTGTCCCTCCCTTTTCTGTTTGCAAAGCAACCAGCACCAGACCTGGCTGGGTTTTGAGACCAATCGTGTTCTTACCCAGGAGGAGATGAAGATAGCCCTACTCAGGTAACACAGAATCAAATGGACCTTGATGTTCAATCTACTCTGACTTTATGCCCCAGTTATAGAACTTGAGCTTTAGCCTTTTCCCTGTAATCATATTCCCAAATCATCATTAGGTTCACATTTTACTCTTATGTCCAATTTTCTGTTTGGATAACATGTTCCATATATGCCAAAATGAGGTTCCTCTCTTTTCTAGGAAAAAGTACACTTTGATGATTCCCTATTAAGCACAATGCTATGAGCACCCATCCCTGCATTGCTTCTAGCCCTTGCCCTAAAGATGACACTGTTCAAGTGTCTGAACCATTCTGGGCATGGCTCATTTAGCAATGAGGGCTGACAACAGAGGCTTTGCCTGGAATCATAGGTAAAGGGAAATAATGTAGGATGCTTGTGATGGTTACAAATCAATTGCTGCAAATTTTTTTGACAGTCTTCCCATATAGAAGTGGGGTATAAGTCCACTCGCCTTGAATCTGGGTGGACTTGTGACTGAATGACTGCTTTGACCAACAGAGTATGTTGGAAGTGATGCTGTTTGATATCTGATGCTAGGTCAAAAAAAAAGCCATGCAACTTCTACCTTGATCACTGGAAGACTGTGCTTGGAGTCCTGAGCCACCATGTAAGAAGTTCCATTACCTTGTGGCTACTATGCTTGGGAGACCAAGTGTAGGCACTCCAGGTAACAGCCCAGCCTTCCAGTCTTCCCTGCCAAGGTGCCATTTTGGGCCCTCTAGACCAAACCATCTGTCAGCTAAACATCAACACGCGACCTCCATCAGTGTCATCTGAAACAGAAAAATCCCTCACCCAAGCCCTGTCAAAATTCCTGACCCATATAATCATGATATGATATAAAATGATTGCTGGTTTGAGCCACTAAGTTTTAGTGTTATTTGTCATGCAGCAATAGATAACAGGATAAGAACGGACATTGAAATGTCCTGATCCCTTTTATTGTTTGCCTCAGGAAAGATATTGAATTTCTATAGCATTATTTAGGGCATTGATGAATATATTTTTCTCTGATGTTTTTAGTGGAAACTTAAAAAGCAAACAAATATGATTTTTAAACTCAAAAGGGACTGTTGCCAGGGGATTTGTAAGTAGAAAAGTGTTCTCTTTCCTCATTGCTAACTTGCAGCCCATCTCTGGGAATGGGCACATAGATCTTAGCATGGCTTGCTTAAATACAACAGACAATAGTAACAGTATCTGTTAATCTCATCTGCGTCTTCAGAAAAGGAAAGACTATTATATGGCAGTGCCAGGAGGTGTCAGATGCCCCTAATCTCCCATAATATAAGCCCAATATCTAGTTTGTCTGAGGTTTTCATAGCACCTGATCTGCTTGTCCCTTTCTATTTTGCATTTTAGATATTTATCTCTCTAGTTAAGGTTTAATTATAAAGACCAATTATAGTTTAAGCAGGAAGAAATCTTTTTGTAGAATATTAAATAACTTACCAAATTGTTAGAAGGACTAAAGAAATAGAATCTAGGTTGAACCATACAGCAGAGCCATGACACCAAGGGATCTGATGCCTTTTCCATGATCAAAATGCCACTGGTTCTTGAATCACATCACCACTGCTGTAACTGAGAAGCCACCACAGTCAGGAAGTCTCTACAATCTGTTGACTGGCCCAGCTCTAGGATCATACCATCTTGACTGCAATTTGCACCAGAAGAATGGATGCCCTGGTTCCACCTCTGAACACCCACAGCCAGAGGTTCAAGGTTGCCAGCAGAAATGGGAGAAGAAGATGGTATGGCCTCTGACTTGCTTCCATTTTAAAATTTCCTGAAATTGTATATGATTTGTTGCATTTAAGTCACATCTAGAACCCAGCTATAATAGAAACCGGGAGCCTAGATGGGTGGGGGTTTTAGTTCCGGAGTCAGGTTTTGGTTTTAGCTTTCCAGCTGCTATGGTATACAGGGGCACACTAGAAAGAAAGTGGAATGAATGTTAAGTGCAAACTATTGCATTGTTACAATGTCTCTTTTCTCAACCATGAGCGATTTGGATTCACCTTAATATCTCATCCCCCAAATCATCTAGCAATTTACAGTTAATCAATTGTTTGGGATAAAGAAGGGGATGAGTGGGAAGAAGAAAAGAAAAGGGGGGAAGAATTCTCAAGTTCAGAATGTCTCTGGCAAGTTCCTACCAGGAAATGATGTCTTCAAGGGCAGGATGACGTCTTCTTAGTCTTAAAACTGCTTCTGTCCTAAATATTCTCCATTTGTCCTCCTGTTTCAAGATCTCTCTTCCCTTATCTCCACCCTGATTTGTCCCCCAGCAGCTGAATGCTATAGATGGCTTCTCCTGAATTCTTGTGCCCTCTGTCTTCTGGTTGGGCTTAGCCAGTGGGAGATACAGCAAAGAATAGATGGCAAGGAGAAGGGGGTCAGGTTATTAATTCCTACATTCCCTCTGTACCAGGCCATGGTTTGGCTGTTACCTTCCTCTGCCTAATGTCAGCACCCACATCAGGGCACCCATCAGATGGCCCCAATCTGCCAGCCACAGTTCTCAGTGGGTTCTGATAACTCTCTCTTGCCTCTTCAGGACAGGGAACTTAATAGCTTTTCATTGATGCTAGTTACAGAGTGCATGACCATTCTTTGTAAGTTCCTTGACCCTTGGTAAAGATGCCGGTTAATGAGTGTGCCATTGGTTTGCTGCCAGGACACAGACTTCAGTGTGATTGCCAAAGACAATCACCCCACATGCTCTACCACTTCTTGCACACCATCATACCTTGCAGATCCCATGCTCCACCTGTCTGGCCAAACTTTCTTCCTTTACCTGCAACTGGAGCTACCTGCTCAGGTCTGGTGCCCATGGTATTCAGAGCAACGGTGGCTCCACATAAAGTGTCTTGAGATCAAGAGAGCGGGATTTGGGAGAACAATTACCGCTGGATGTGAGGTTCTGGAAATTTAACTGCTTTGTTTCAGTTTTCTCACCTGCAAAAGAGAGTAACAACCACCTTTCAGGACTGGTGCAAAGATTAAATAAGGCTCTGTTTGTAAAATGGCTGAGTAAACTGTGGAGGGTTTTACAGATATTATCTACGACATAAGCATTTCTGAAGCATGGCACATTTTCCATTTGTCTTTACTAGTACATTTTCCCCTTCTGTTAATTAAGTTCATTATCATTAGCAAATTGATATCTCAACTAGTACTACAAATCCAGGTGATCTAAATCTTTGCTCCAGAGAAAAAAAGGCAAGGCAGAAGTGGCATGTAAAAAGTCATTTGCACTTCCAAATAGAAAACACTTCCCCAGGGGCCCTAAACTGCTTTCTCATTTATTAACTTGGGATGGAGAATTGGCAGAAAAAGTCACTACTGTAGTGACAATCAGCAGAGATTTTGGCCTTGGGTTGAAATAGACAGTTTAGAGTACTTGTAGGACAATGAAACCAGAGTGTGGTCAATCCACTGATTTCCACGGCATTTTGTGTCCCAGTTGTTCCACATCTCCCTCATATCTTGGACAGCTTTTAGGATTTCAGCTCAAAGAGTGGCCAGGACAGCTGAACAGCCTTATAGAGTTTTAATAGGTTTTGAATCCTGACTTTCCATTTTACCAGACAAAAGAAGCTTTTAAAATATTTCGGGGGCTCTAATTACAAGCAATAATGAAAGGCCTTCTAAAGAAAGAAAGCTTCATATAATTATAAAAGATTAAAGTTTTAAAGGAATGCACAGGACTAGAGAAAATGATTTAATTGTGTTGGAAAGGTTAAGACTTAATTATAAGATCCAGGTAAAATCCACCAAAATTCTCCAGGAGTCTGTTTGAAAAGAGAAGATCTACATGATGAGTTACTCCAACATATTTAAATATCCCGAATCTAAACTACATCATAGTTAAGTCCCAAATCAAGGCACATCTGAACTGGAAATTATTATACTAACAATTCTATAATGATAAGAAATTTCACCCTAGTGCCTAAGCAGAAATAGACTTAAGAGGCAAATAGAAAAGGTATCTGACCCCTGACACAGCTATTTAGGATACACACACATACATAACATGATAGTTAACACTATTTAATAACAGGTTGGGCACAAGCACCAACCCAGTAGAGCAGGCTTCACCGTGATCTACCATTAGAGTTGAACCAGAGCTTCCCCCTTGAGTACGGCTCTGCCTACATTCCATACAACAGCTGCCTGCTCACCATCTGAAGAACTTCTCAGCCCACAGCAAAAGAGTTCACTCTCCAGGGCATTCTACATTTTCCAAAAATAAAATCCAAATTCTTTTGTGTGTGTGTGTGTGTGTGTGTTTCTAAGAATGATGAATAAAATTAATAAATAATAAAATTAATAAATAAAATAAAATCGAGTACTTCCAATATATTAAGCATTATTCTAAGCTGTTTTGGAGATATGAACTTATTTAACAATCCTCAAATCAGGTCTATTATACTATTGTCATCTCCAGTTTAGAGTTAAAAGTGAAGCACAGGTAATTTAGGTAAATCTTTAAGGACCAAATGGTATGGAAGCTTATACTCTTAGCACATTTAAAAGTGAAAGAAGTTAAAAGTAGATAGACACTTATAAAGAAACATTTACCCAGGACCATACCTTAAGAGATTTCAATAAACATTACAGGAAACTCGTCTCTGACATGATCATATAACTTAAAAAACCTTGACCTAGCTTTGGCAGTGAAGGAAAGAATGTCTACACCTGACATAAAATGCTATGTCTTCATCTCATTATATTTTCTATCTTACTGTATTTTACATACTTAGAACAAATTAAGTAACCTCATGATTAACCTCACTCATACAAATTGCAATAAACGAATACTATATTAACTTGTATCTGTCAATTATTTTCTAATTTGATTAGAAAATCAAATACCTTCAAATATCTGGCAATAAATATGGGTGATTGCACTAGGGAGAATTTTTCTAGTCTTCACTAAAAATATGTTCACCTTAATCCTGAAGTTTAAACCAAGTTGACCCATAAATATATTACTTGGCCAGGACAAATAGAAACATTGCAGGCTACACATTCCAAATCTGTAGGCAATGGTTTTGTGTCCTCTTTGCCCCTGCTTTTGTTTTCTTTCTTTTTTTTCACTTCTTTTATTGTTAATATAACATATATATACAAAGCAAAGAAAGAAAAAAAGCAATAATTTTCAAAACACTCTTCAAAAAGTAGTTACAGGACAGATCCCAGAGTTTGTCATGGGCCACCAAACGATCCTCTCAGATTTTTCTTTCTAACTGCTCCAGAATATAGGAGGCTAAAAGGAATAAATATTTTTTTTATATCACAATTGACTTTTCTTCTTTTTTGTGAAAAATAATATATATACAAAAAAGCAGTAAATTTCAAAGCACAACACAACATTTAGTCATAGAACAGATTTCAGAGTTTGGTATGAGTTACAATTCCACAATTTTAGGTTTTTACTTCTAGATTCTCTAAGATATAGGAGACTAAACGAAATATCAATTGAATGATTTAACAATCCTATTTATCTGTTAAATACTACCTTTTCTGTAAAAATTCACCATTACCTTTGATCCTTCTATCCCACTCTTTAGGGGTATTTGGGTTATGGTCATTCCAACTTTTTCATGTTGGCAAGGGCTATCAATAATATGGGGTAGGGAGATGGACTTAGCTGATGCTCTGGAGAGGCTGGGCCTTCTAGGTTTTAGGACTTATCTGGTCTAGGAGGGTGAAGGGTGTGGGTTTCTGGAAAGTTACCTTAGTGCATGGAACCTTTGTAGAATCTTATATATTGCCCTAGGTGTTCTTTGTGATTGGCTGGAAGCTTACATAAGTGAGACATCCAGAGTATCCTCTTGATGTTATTTGAACTCTCCCAGCCACTAATACTTTATTAGATGTACTTCTTTTCCCCCTTTTGGTCAGGATGGGATTGTTAATCCCATGGTGCCAGTGCTGGACTCATCTTTGAGAGTCATCTCCCATGTCTCTAGGAAGACTTTCACCCCTGGATGTCATGTCCCATGTAGGGGTGGAGTGCAATGACTTCACTTGCAGAGTTGGGCTTAGAGAGACTGAGGCCACATCTGAGCAGCAAAAGAGAGCCTCCAGATGTAACTCTTAGGTATACCTATAGGTAGTCTAAGCTTCTCTGCTACCTACCTTAGCATCACAAGAACAAGCCTCAAGATCAAGGGCTTCGCCTATTGATTTGGGTGTCCTAATGTTTGACACAGGATCAGGGGATTCCCTGATGGTTAAGTTTAATGGTTCCATATTTTTTCTCCCATCCCTCAAGGGACTTTGCCAATACTTTTTGATTATCTGCTTAATATAGTCTAGGATTGTGTTAGTTACATTCAGTTGTCAACTTGGCCAGGTGAACATACCTAGTCTTGTCGCTGCGGACATAAGCCAATGGTACGTGAATCTCATCTGTTGCTAATTACATCTGCAGTCGGCTAGGAGGCAAGTCTGCTGCAATGAGTGATGTTTGACTTAATTGGTTGGTGCTTAAATGAGAGATCGCAATGTAGCACAGCCTAAGCAGCTCGGCATTCCTCATCTCAGCACTTGCAGCTCAGCCCAGGCCTTTGGAGATGCAGAAAGAAGTCACCCCAGGGAAAGTTGTTGGAACCCAGGGGCCTGGAGAGAAGACCAGCAGAGACCATCCTGTGCCTTCCACGTAAGAAAGACCCTCAGTGGAAAGTTAGCTGCCTTTCCTCTGAAGAACCAACAAAATAAATCCCCTTTTATTAAAAGCCAATCCGTCTCTGGTGTGTTGCATTCTGGCAGCTAGCAAACTAGAACAAGGATATATCCAGGCATTACATTAAGCTGTACAGGATTAAAGCCCTCATTCTTATTCTGGAGTCCCTGTATTTCAATAGTTCAATGAGTTCTCCAGACAGGTTGAGTTAGATTATTTGTTACAGAAAATTTAGGTTCCAGGCAAAACAAACCTTTTTTCCTTTGATCTCAAAGAATAGGTGCAGTCTAAAATATAGATACTGTCTTCCTTATCCCTGGTTCTAAATTACTTTAGTCCCGACCTGATCAGCTTCATTCTTATCTCTAAATACCAGGTTTTAGATATATAAAACAGCCTCTCAAAATCCAGAAATAATAATCACCCCTTTGGAATAAATGTGTCTGCTATAAGAGCTAACACTCTAGGTCCCCGTTTTCTTTTAAGCACACAATAATTGTTCGTTTGTTTCTGGCTTACTTTGCCTCACCAAATGTACCACATCATTGCATCCCTTATGACTTTGTTCCTTTTCGTAGCAGCACAATATTCTATCATATGTATACAACATCATTCACCAATCTACTTCTCAGTCAGTGCATCCTTCAGTCACCTGCATTCATTAGACAGCATGTATAATGCCAAAAGTCCACAATCCATCAACACTCTCAATTTTAGATAATTTCATTGTTCCCAAGGGAAAGATAACCAATAAAAAATCCAAATTCTTTAGGATCATTTTACTCTTTGCTATCTATCTTCTCCATTTCTTTATCAATGACAACTTTGCAGGATCTTCTTGGCAACTTGTAAGAAGGTGAACCTCTAAGCAAAAGGAGCATAGCTCCACATGAGAGATGCTGTCTTGAAGGAGGTAGCTGGCTACAGGGAGTCATGGCACCCATCTCTCGAGGTATGTGACTATCTCCGCCTTTGAAAGGGCAGTGGGGGGGGTGTGGGCCATCAGGCCTGTTGAGACAGTTCTTACCACCACAAGCCTGGTCCTGCTGGCCTCAATCCAGACCAGCCCAACAGAAATTCAAAAACAGAGCAGTACAGTCACTGAAGAGCCAGCGAATATGGCAGTGGGTAAGGGTTTTGGTATTGTTTTCACTTGAGTGGCTCTTCCATTGTGCCCTCATTCCACCTTTCATAGACCTGCAGCTGTAGTAACCAAACTGGATTGAAGTTATCCATCTCCTTACATGTCTATGTCCTTTTTAGGACAGGGACTTTGTCTCATTCTTTCCTATATCCCAAACACCTAATCTAGTGCCAGACACATGCTAGGTACTCAAAAAGGTTCATTGAGCCAAACAAAACTAGTCTTAGAGTGAAGTAAAGAAAAATATCATACTGTGATAAAACAGCACTCTTTCTGGATCCACTTTGTAATTTATGCATCAGAAGGGAATGGTTATTAATTAATTAAATTACAATGAATGTTTTACAATTAGACATTTCCAGTTGGAAAATGAACTTGGTTCCATGGACTAATGCTTTCAAAGCCTACTTTTGACATTTTATATAAGTATGAACCAAAATCAAGCCAGTGTTAAGCAAGTATCATTTAATTGCCTAGCATCTTGCTGTTGTCTTTAAAAACAGCAAAATAATCAATTTAGAGATTTTTTTGAAAAGTGATCCTGGAATAAAGTTTTCCACAAACAAAAGTTATACCTATTAATATAGTTTTAAATAGCAATGGCAATTATAGAAAACAAGTAATGCTCCCTTTACTTTAAAAAATAATTTTATTGATTTCATTTTTTACTATAAAAGAAATATTCATTGATACTAAAAATATATAGAAAAAGGTTAAGATCTGCCAATCCTAAAGAACACCCAGGACATTGTATAAAATTCTACAAAAGTACCATGCAGTAGGGTCACTTTGCAGAAACCTACAACCTTCAGATGGATCCAGATAAGTCCTGAAATACAGAGGGGCCAGCCTCTCCAGAACATCAGCTAGATCCATCCCTCATCCCATCTTACTGACAGCCCCTTCCAACACAAAAAAGTTGGAATGGGCATAGCCCAAATACTTCTAAAGAATAGGAGAAAGATGAAAGATGATGGTGGAGTTATGCAGAGAAGGTAGGGTTTAACAAATGAGTATGATTGCTGAATCATTATATTGTTATTTCTTTTGGTTTCCAGTACCTTAGAGCAGCTAGAAGTAAAAACCTGAAACTGTGGAATTGTAACCCATACCAAACTGAAATCTGTTCTAAAACTAATTGTTGTGATGTACTTTGAAATTTATTACTTTTTTGCATATAAGTTATTTTTCACACACAAAAAAGAAGGAATATAACAGAGAAGATAGAATTTAACAAATGAGTATGACTGCTGAATCATTATATTGATACTTCTTTTGAGCTCCAGTGTCTTGGAGTAGCTAGAAGAAAAACAAAAAATCATGGAACTGTAATCCATACCAAACTTTAAAATCTGTTCTATAACTACTTGTTAAAATGTACTTGGAAATTTTTTGAGTTTTTTGTATATATGTTGTATTTCACAATTTAAAAAAACATTAAATGAAAGAAAAAATACATAATCCTACAATCTATAAATAATCATTATAAGCAATTGGCTATTTCTTTAGTCTAATTTCTATGTACCTATATGTTTTTTGCATAGTTGAGATTCTATTATTTATTTAACTTCATATCTGGCTCTTTTTTTTTTTTTTTTACTAAGGGTGAGAACTTAATCTCATTAAAAAAATAACATAGTGATAGTGATACTCCTTTGGTCATGAGTACTTCTGGGCTTACCTTTTCTTATTGGTAAGTACCAAGTTGAATTTCTCATCCTTGTCACCAGTGTCATGCCATGGATAGAGATTGGCTGGGGTTAGCCTTATATCTAAATGGGCTTTATTTTTTATTATTCTGGCTTTCTCTCAAAAACACCCAACCAACCTTGGACTTTACAAAAGGGAAGAGGAAGACTCAGAGGAAAGCAACAGAAGTGATAAAAGGTACATCTGATGAAGGAAAGAACTAGAGTTGCTTTCCCTGAAAGCAGAGGAGATTAGTGAGCAAGGGTATCCTAGCAGACCCAGGAAATTATGTTTCGTTTGCCCTCCAGTACTCCGCTGGGTATCTTCAGCTGCTCCTGCTCCCATCCCCACTCCTCTCCAACGGTTCTGTTGGATAGGCCTGTGCGCACTATTCCACCAGCTCTCTTGCCCTCCGGCTTCCAGTTAAGTTTGGCGAATGGGGAGCCCTGATGGGAAATTGGTGAAAAGGAAGAGAAGGATGTTGGAGTATTTACTCTCCAGGTTCACCCTTGTGGAGTCACTGCAGGCTGGCTATGTCCTCACTGAAGGCCACAGCTGCTGTCAAGTGACACTTTTACAGGACTGCTCTCTGTCTCAGGCTTCTGATAACCACTCCCTCCCTTCATCCCTTCAGCCCAGGAACCCACGTGTGGAAGGCTGACAGTGCTCTACCATTACTAGTTCTGAGGTAATGCTACACTTTGCTCATCTCTTAAATGGTCCTCTTATGAAACGCTTGTCAAATTACCCGGCTTGAGGTGGCCTTCTGTTTCCTGCCATGACTGATAGAAATATTAAAAACATATATCCCTCTCCTAAGGCTAGAGTACATTATTCAATCTTCAACATCAAACTATTACCTATTTCCTTAGTAAGATTATTTGGGGATAATAAATGTATAAATAACTTATCTCCAGTTCCAGCAAATGACTACTGATGAGATGATGATGATGGTGGTGGTGGTGGTGGTGATAGCGATGGCGATGGTGGTGATGGTGATGGTGATAGTAAATACAGCAATAATCACTACCACATTCCTAGGCAATGCTAGGGCTAGTTGCTCTGTTCACATTGGGTTTGATCCTCAGCAAGGCGGCAGTTAGTATTCCCATTTTACTGAATCTATGCAAATCTGGAAATTTAGGTAACTTTTTCCAAGTACATATAACTCATACATGGATGCCCATTACCTCACGTTCTTTAAGTTGTAACTCAAATGAAACTTTCTCAGTCAGGCTTTTCCTGGCTACCCTAATCTTAACATTTCTTATCCCCTTTCCCTTCTTTATTTTTTTCTTCAGTACTTATCACCAGCTAGCATACTATATGTTTTTTCTCATTTGTCTTGCCTAATGTCCATCTCACTTTATTTGTGTGTAAGCTCCAGGAGGGGAGGGAGCTATGTTTTATCCTGCTTTATATCAGCACTTAAAACAATTCCTGGCACATAGTAGCTCAATAAGTATTTTGAATAAATGAATGGTAAAACTAGAATTCAGAGCAAGGTCAGTCTGACTGGAAGGTCTTTGATTTTTTTACAAACCCTGCTGGGTCTCCTTAGCAAGTCATAATCAGAGTAAATGGATAATAGCTTCAAAGAGTAAAGACAATAGTATCATCTTTGTACTAGACACACCCATTACGCAACCTGCTTTGCCTGCAATATAAGACAGCTAATGAAAGAAAACAAAATGTGTACACATATTTGCTTTCAAAAATATTTTTACTATCAAGACACCCAGACATACAGTAAAAACCATGTGGGTTCTGATAGAAATGAGTTGATATTCGAAATGCCAAAGAGAAGAACATTGAGCGATGGATTTCAGTGCTGACAGCAACTGCCCATGGTTTCACTGCAGACTCAGTGTAAGGGTTCATCAAGGGAAGGTAGAGACTGCACACATCAAGCTGAGCAAGCATGGCCAACCAGGGGGAGCCTGGGTCTGGAAGGGGCAGACATTCTGGAGTTTAATCTTGAATGCTGCTTTTTCCTTGCTCTTCAGGTGCTTTATTTCCTGTGACATTTATTTAGGAAAGGGGGAAGGAAATAGCAGTTGCTGAACAGATTGGTGGTAAGAAATAGTTGCAGCAGAAAAGCTGGAAAGCCCATGTTGTCCACCTATATACATACAAGGGAGATCAGTTTTACCAGTGACTAGGACATGGGCTGTAGCCTCAGACATACATGGATTCACGTTCCTGCTCCAACCTCACCACGGGTAAGTTGCTTTGCCTTTCTCAGCCTTTGTTTCCCCAGTGGTAAATAATACCACAATGGTATATACTTCATTGTTGTAAGGATTACAGGAGATAATCCTTGTTCCAGGCACATAAGAAGTACCCAATAGCTAAGTGCTCAAAACCAAAGTTACACTAGACTAATGGCTGGATACTACTTTTCCCCAGCACTAGATCCTTCATCATTACAGGGAAGGGCAATTTTGATAGAGGACCTCAGGAATGCCCCTGCATTGGCCCAGAGACCTCTGACATCTCCAGGTAGCAATTTTTCCTTCTGAAGGAAAGCAGGTAGAATTAAGAGATTGGGACTATTGCTTCTAGTTCTTAAGCATAGCACACTATAATTCTCTTGGTGTCCATTCCCCTAGGCTCTGTGTTGTTCAAAGTCTTCTTGGTTAGTTTTAACTGCCTGCTGTTTTACATTTCAGTTAGAAATAGGTTGAAACTTGCCCTTCAGTATTCCAAATGAAATAGGACAATTTTGAGCGACTGTCATGTCCTTGAAAGAGAATAATTTAGTCCTTGAAAGAGGATAATACAATGGATCACCTCCTGAGGAAATGTAGCCTGCCAGGCCCACTGGGCTTATTTGCCCAGCATGAGCACCACCTGTTTTTGTCTACCGCCAATAAGCTAGACTAGCCATATGAGGCTATTTACATTTAAATGTAAGTAAGTTAAACAAAATTAAAAAGTTCCTCAGTTGCATGAGCCACATTTCCAGTGCTCAGTAGCCACATGCAGCTATCAGATACCAGATTGGGCAGTGCAGAGATGGCATGGTTGAAGCAGTGAGGGTAAGACCTGAATACTGTTCAGTCTTGAATTTTGTGGCAAAATTAAGAGACCCTAAAATCCTTTTGGCTGGATTCTTAGTGTCCTCAAACTTCTATGTCATTGTAATGAAGAAAAACAAAGTATGATCTAGCCCATGGATGACGGCAAACACACCTGCAAGTTGCCAGATATTAAGACAAATGTTTCAAATCTCCTCCCCTCCCCCTCCGCAAATGTTGTTTCAGTGTTGAGCAGTCAGTCCAACACACACTCAGAATCCAAAAGAATGTTCACTCAGTTCCTTACTCCAGGTTCACACTTTATGTTCCAACAAAGCTGGAGGAGGTACTGGAGCGGCTTCTCCCTCCATAAGAACAGGGCAATGGTTCAAGAGGCTGGGACTACATCACATGACTTAGATCACCGCATAGTATCCTGGGACCCTCACCCTGACACTGCCCTGACCGCAAGCACAGTCCCTTAGTCATCTTTAACCCTTTCCATATCACTGCCTGTCTTGCCTCCTTTTACATTCAGCCTCCAACTTGCGTGGTCAGTCATTCTCAGCTACTTCTGTCTCTTCCGATGGATAGGGAATAAGGTAGAAGAGGCTGGAAGGTTCTTAATATCTTTCAGCTGGGAGCAGGGTGCTATCAGAGACCTGGAGGTAGTCTGACCACAGGGGCACAGGACAAAACCATTAAAAATCAATCAGAGGGTGGGCCACTGTGGCTCAGTAGGCAGAGTTTCACACCTGCCATGCTGGAGACAGGGTTCGATTCCTGGTGTCTGCCCATGTGAAAAAAAGAAAGAAAAACCAGTCAGAACTTATGCACTGAAGAAAAAAAAACAGAAATAAAACCTTCTGCTAGCATTTGCCAGTATCTTATTATGCTAAGAATTTCTGTCTCCTTTTCATGCTTGAGTTAAATTTTTAATAGCTCCCTTTTATTACTTTAGCCTCAGTAGTCATTGACCTTTAGTAAAGGAGGTAGGGGAGGCTTAAAAAGGCTTGTTCTACCACTTTAGCAGCCCTAACAAACCATAGGTTAACACGGGAGGGCTGCCTCCTTGGTACCAAATAAAATGAGTTTTCTGAATATAAGCATGGGAAAGTCTTAAAGTTTCCAGGCAAGCAAGAACTATCCCATTTCCAAATGAAATTTTCAAAGCAGGGTGATACTATTTTATTTTACTGTGATAAAATACACATAACATAATTTACAGCTTTAACCATTTTTTTAAATCATCACAATTGACTTTTTTATTCTTTTTTATGAAAAGTAACATATATACATAAAAGCAATAAATTTAAAAGCACAGTACCACAATTAGTTGTCGAACATGTTTCAGAGTTTGACATGGGTTACAATTCCACAATTGTAGGTTTTTACTTCTAGCTGCTCTAAGTTACTGGAGACTAAAAGAGATCAATTTAATGATTCAAAGCATTCATATTCATTTGTTAAATACTATCTATATTGTATAAAAGTTAGAATGGTCATAACTCCACCATCACATCTGATCTTTCCATCCCTCTCTTTAGGGGTGCTTGAGCTATGGCCATTCTAACTTTTTCATATTGGAAGTGTCTGCCACTAATATGGGGTAGGGAGATGGAACTATCTGATGTTCTGGAGAGCCTAGGCCCTCTAGGTTTCATGACTTAACCAGACCAGGGACCCATCTGGAGGTTGTAGGTTTCTGAAAAGTTACTCTAGTGCACAGAACCTTTGTGGAATCTTATATATTGCCCTAGGTATTCTGTAGGATTGGCTGGAACGGTCCTGGCTGGGGTTTGGCAGGTTGTGATAGGTAGCAAGGTCTAACTGAAACTTGCATAAGAGCAACTTCCAGAGTAGCTTCTCGACTCTATTTGAACTCTCTCAGCCGCTGATGCTTTAATTAGTTACACTTCTTTTCCCCCTTTTGGTCAGGATGGGATTGTTAATCCCACGGTGCCAGGGCCAGATTCATCCCTGGGAGTCATCTCCCACGTCACCAGGGAGTCTTTCACCCCTGGATGTCATGTCCCACGTAGAGGGGAGGGCAATGATTTCACTTCCAGAATTGGGCTTAGAGAGAGTGAGGCCACATCTGAACAACTAAAGTGGTTCTCCAAAAGTAACTCTTAGGCATATATAGGTATGGCTAAGCTTCCCTGTACCTACACGATCTTCACAAGAGTAAACCTCAGGATCGAGGGCATGGCCTATTGATTTTTATCAGGCGATTCCCTGATGGTAAAGTTTAATAGTTCCATATTCTTTCTCCCATCCCTCAAGGGACTTTGCCAATACTTTTTGGCTATTGACTTAATATATTCTAGGATGTATTCAGGCATTACAATAATCTATACAGGATTAAAGGACCTCTTTCTTATCCTGTGCTCCCTGTGTTTCAATTGATCAAATGAGCTATATGGATAGGTTGAGTTAGATTATGTGCTACACAAAATTTCAGTTCCACAAAATGTTAAAATAAATTGGGTAGAGGGAAATACTAGTGGTCAAGGAGAGGTAGGGGTAAGAGGTATGGTATGTATGAGTATTTTCCTTTTTCTTTTTATTTCTTTTTCTGGAGTGATGTTAATGTTCTGAGAAATGATCATGGTGATGAATATACAACTATGTGATGATATTATGAGCCACTGATTGCACACCAAGTAATGGAATGTTCGTATGTTAAGAATGTTCATTTATATGTTTATTGGTTTTATTAATGAAAATTTAAAAAAAGAAAAGAACAAAAAAAATTTCAGTTCCAGACCAAATAAACTTTTCTTCCTTTGGTCTCAAAGAGTATGTGTGGTTCTAAATTATAGACACTGTCTTTCTTAGCCCTGTGGTCTAAATTACTTTAGCCCAATCCTGATCAATTTCATTCTTATCTCTAAATATCAAGTTATATATATATATATAAAATAGCCTCTCAAAATCCAAGAATAATAATCATCACTCCAGATTTAATGTGTCTGCTATAAAAGCTTACAATCTAGGCCTCTGTTTTCTTATAAGCATTCCCTAAAGGAGACCATACCACTTTTGTTCTTTTGTTTCTGGTATGTTTTGCCTCATCAAATGTCCCACATGTTCATTCACATTGCTGCAAGCCTCACGAACTTTGTTCCTTTTTTGTAGCAGCACAGCCTTCATTCATAAGTATACACCATTGTTCACCAATCTACTTTTCAGTCAGTGCATCCTTCAGCCACCTGCATTTATCAGACATCATGTAGAGGGCCCAAAGTCCACAGTCCATCAAACATTCTCAATTTTAGATAATTTCATTGTTTCCAAGAGAAAGCAAACCAATAAACACAGCTTCACCAAATAGGAAATCTAAACCTCTTCTTAACTCTTGTCCCTCGCCATGTTATTTACCTCTGCTGTTGCTGGGGTAGTGCTGATGTTTTCCTTTTGAACATAGCCCATAGCATGCAATAGCAGTTTTCACCCTGTACCCAGGACTTAAACACTCTTTGTACACGAATCATATCTTTGAAGTAATTCTTACAAAAACTAATTCATATTTCTAGCGTTAATCAGTGGGACACGTAGATCTATACAACCCTTTTCAATCTTGTTCATCCTCAATATGGTAATATTACTTATAGACCCACTAGAGAACCACCTTCACTTCTATCTGTTCCCTTACACTGGAGTTCAATCTCACTAGCTAACCATTCACCCATCTCTGGCTGCCATGTATCTCTAAGTTTCCTATATTCTGTATTATAAGCCTCTGATTATACCTTCATGCTGGTCATAAAAGTGGAATCATGCAGCATCTATCCTTTTGTGTCTAGCTTATTTCACTCAGCATTATGTCCTCAAGGCTCATCCATCTTATCATCATTTTGTCTTACTGCTGCATAATCCATCGTATGTACATACCACATTTTGTTGAGCCACTCGTCTGTTGATGGGCATTTGGTTTGTTTCCATCTTTTGGCAATTGTGAATAATGCTACTATGAACATCAGTGTGCAAAAGTCTGTTAGTGTCATTGCTTTCAGCTCTTCTGAGTATATACCAAGTAGTGCTATTGCTGGGTCATAGAGCAACTCGATATTTAGTTTTCTAAGGAACCGCCAAATAGTCTTCCATAGTGGCTGCACCATTATACATTCCCACCAGCAGTGCATAAGTATCCCAATTTCTCCACATCCCCTCCAACAATTATAGTTTCCTGTTTGTTTACTAGGAATCATTCTTACAGGTGTGAGGTGGTATCTCATTGTAGTCTTGACCTGCATTTCCCTCATAGTCAATGAAAATGAGCCTCTCTTCATGTGCTTTTGAGCCATCTGTATTTTCTCTTCAGAAAAATGCCTATTCATGTCTTTAGCCCATATTATAATTGGGTTGTTTGTTCTTTTATTGTTGCTTTCTTTGTATATACAGGATATCAAACCTTTGTTCAATATGTGATTTCCAAATATTTTCTCTCATTGAGTTGGCTGCCTCTTCACCTTTTTGACAAAGTCTTTTGAGATGCAGAAGCATCTGATTTTGAGGAGTTCCCATTTATCTAATCTTTCTTTTGTTGCTTGTGCTTTGGGTGTAAAGTTTAGGAAGCTACCTCCTATTATTACGTCTTGAAGGTGTTTCCTTACATTTTCTTCCAGAAGCCTATGGTGCTAGTTCTTATATTTAAATGTATGATCCACTTTGAGTTAATTTTTGTGTAGTGTGTAAGATAGAGGTCCTTTTTCATTCTTTGGCTATTGATATCCAGTTCTTCCATGCCCAATTATTGAAAAGAGTATTTTGTCCCATTTCAGAGGACTTGGGGGCCTTGTCAAAAATGACTTGACCATAGATTTGGTTGTCTATTTCTGCATTCTCAATTTGATTCCATTGGTCAGTGCTTCAATTTTTGTGCCAGTGCCATGCTGTGGCTTTATAATAGATTTTAAAGTCAGGGAGTATTAATCCTCCCACTTCGTCCTGTTTTTCAGGATGCTTTTAGCTATTTGGGGTCTCTTTCCCTTCCAGATGAATTTGGTAATTAGCTTTGCCAAGTCTTCAAAGTAGGTTGCTGGATTTTTTATTGGTACTGTGTTGAATCTATAGATATGGCTCAGTGGTTTTTAAAGAATGCAAAAGCTTCTCTCCAAATGATGTCTTATCAGAAGCCCAGGATATAAAACAGATGAGATGGTGCTGTCCCTCTGCAGGTTGTGTGGTGGTTTTACAGGAAGCTAGGGATGGGGTTGCCACATGATCCTGCAACTTTCCTCAGTATATACCTTAAGGAATTTAATGTGGGGTTATGAATGGACATTTGCATACTGGTATTTATGGCAGCAGTATTTATGATTTGCAATAGATGGTAGTAGCCTAAGGGTACATCTACTGAGGAATGAAAGGGGGACCTGTGGGGTAAGCATACAATGGACTACTGAGCAGACTCAAGAATGAAGCTGTGAGGCATGCAACTAGGTGAATGAACCTTAAGGACAGTAAATTGAATAAAATGTCAGAAATAAAATGACAAATATTATCATGCCTCACTCATGTGGACTAACTATAATATACAAACTTGGGGAACTGAAGTCGAGAGCATGGGATATCAGGTTGGGGCCTACTATAAAGATTCCTAGATTGGAAGCTCTTATGGCAGTCACATCTATTCTGGAGTTGTAACTTTATTTTTAAATTCTGAGATGCTGAGCTATTTGTGTATAACCTAGTCATTCCCTGGAACTTCGGGTATTTGTGTGACACCTGACTCAGAGTTTGAGCTCTGAAGTTGTGAATGTCAGCATTACCTCTATAGCAACTCTTTAAAAAGTTGAAAAAGTGATCAGACTTCAAGTAGAGATATGAATTAAGCTGATCTGGATAGGACTAAGGTAAATCAGAATAAGCATAAAGAATGATACTGACTATTTTAAAACTTCAACTTCTGTGTGAGACCAAAGGAAGGAGTGTTTATTTGGTGCAGAATTTATATTTCGGGTAGCACGCTATCTAATTCAACTTGTGTGGTCAGTTTATTTGAACACCATAATTACATGGAATCTTGAATAAGACGTGAGATCTTGTTGGTTTGTCCAGGTTAGTGTGATGCCCTGTTACATCCCAGAGTAATTTGGGCAGAGAATGCAAAAGTATTTGCAAAGTCTCCTTGGGACTTTGGGGAGAAAAGAGGAAATATTCAATTTCCCCATCTGCAGGGTGGGACCCTTCAGGGCTAGACTCACTAATACCATCGTTAAAGACTTTGTTACGATCATTGACAAACTGGAAGAGGACATCAGCAGCACATGCCCAATAGCACAGCTGCCAGTAGACCCCAGGTCACTCTGAGGCTGGTGGTCCCTGCTAGTCAGTGTGGCTCTCTCATTGGGAGAGGTGGTTGCAAGAGCAAGGAAATGCGAAAGAGTACAGGGGCTCAGGTCCAGATGGCAAGGGATATGCTCCCCACACTCAACTGAGCAGGCCATCACTGTTACAGGCATTTCACAATCCAACATTAAGAGCGTATCAAACAGATCTGCATGGTCATGTTGGAGACTCTTTCCCAGTCTCCCCCAAACAGCGTGACCATCCTATGCCTGCCTGAACTGCCCAGTTCTCTGGTCACCTTTGCTGGTGATCGGGACAGGTATACAGCACAGGAAGTGGCAGTGTGAGCTTTCCCCGCCCATGTGCCTCAACCCTGACCCAGGGGGTCCACCTCTAGAGGCCTGTACCATTCAAGGACACTAGGCCATTCCACAGCCAGGTTTGGCCAAGTGCACCAGTTCGGCGAAGCGACAGTCTCATTTTCATATGACGCATGGCATTGAATCCAGATGTCCAGAGGTGAAAGGCTATTGGGCAGGTTTGGATGCATCTGCTCAGACTATTCTCATGAATTCATCACTGCAAATGATTTGATTGGCTGCACAATTGGGCATCAGGGCACCAACATCATTAAGATCCATTGATGTCTGGGGCACAGATCGAAACTGTGGACTCAGTGGAAGGATCTGTGATAGGCAGGTTACCATCACTGGATCTGCTGCCAGCATTAACTTGGCTCAATATCTAATCAATGCCAGGCTTTCCTCAGAGATGGGTGCCAGGGGGAGCAGCTAGAACAGTGCAGGTTCATCCATAATCCCTTTCTGGGGTTCACCACCACTCATGATCCATCTGTGCAGTTTCTGAACAGTCAGCGATTCCAGGTTTTAAATACTTTGTAAATTGTCAGTTTCTATACACTTTATCATCCACACATGATTTTTTAAATTAAAATGTTTTAATTCCTTTCTCTGTTTAGCTGTTAAAGCTGAGAAACATATTTAATTTTATAATCTTCTCCCTGTTTGTTTTGCTTTGTTTTGTTTTTTTGGCTCATGAATTTTTTTCTGTTTGTCATGGAAGTGTAAGAGTGGAATATTAATACATTTCAGTTTAGTCCTGCAATGCCAGGAAGTTTTTTTAAAAAATTAAAATATGGACTGGAAAAACAAACAAAAAACAACCAGATATGAATGAAGCTGCTCAGGCTGAAAAGGGGAAGGAAGGCCAGCTGGTCCCCCTGGATTCTCTTCCAGCACATGGTCTCAGCTTCACCACTCCAGATGGCCTCACTAGAAACCTCATATTGGACATTTCTGTGTCAAGGTAGTTTGTGTGTCTTTGGAGAGATTATGATATGTCACCTGCAAAAGTAGTTAACATTTTATTTTTAAATACATAGTATTTTAGTGAGAGGAGAAGAAAGTCAAAAGCAGCTACAGACCAACAGGGAAGAACAAGTAAGAAGAAAAATGTTCTTGAGAACTTTTTGATGTTCTTGGGGGGGTGACTCATATGCCTTAGAAAGATTGTTCAAGGGCTTTTCTGCTTTTCTTTATGTTTTAAATTACAACTGTAAAAACTCATTTCTTCCTTTGGCTTTCATTTTACAAATATTATTTCATTTAAAACTCTAGAAGAGTTCTATAATCACTTTTAATAGAGTTTTTACAACTTAAATATTCTCTTAAGCATTTAAAATTTTGTTTATAATTTTAACATATTTAATTTTTTAGTGCTTCAGTTTTCTGGTAACAAACCTTATGATCTATTTACATAATTCTTTTAAATATAATTATTTTTAAAAATTGTCCCCTAATGCTTATAATCTGAGTATAAGTATATCATTTCTCTGCAGTCTAAATCAATGAACTCAATTACTTTTTCTAAGTTGTAATCACAACTTGCCTGATACCTTAATATGCCAATTCTTAACACTGCAAAGACTTGAAACACTAAATATACACAGATTATTCTAAATTTAACATAAAAGTATAAATACTTTGGGTTTTGTTTACTTCATCATTTCTACATTTAATTATAACTCTTCCCATGGAGGAAACAATGATGTCAGTCCAACCCATAGTTGATGTTTCTGTCCCCATGCACTGAGGTTTCCCGCTGGACAGGGAGAGCTTCTGCCAGATCACAGGACTTGATCCTGTCACTTAATCCTAGTGGGACATGTGGAACCTGACCCCTATTAATAGTCATAACAGGATTCTATGACTTTCCAAAGGGGTGGGTCTCCTAGTCCCTGCCCCTGACTTTAAATCGCATCATTACTTAATTCCCTCTATTCCTAGATATCTGCAACTCCGCTAAAATTGCAAGTAACTCTTGCATTTCTTTGACTCATCTAAGATATTTAAATGTCATCTCATTTATTCTGCTGTTCTTGAGGTTAGTTTAACTGGTCCTAAATAAAATCATGGCTAACAAGTAAAGTAGAGTTTTAGGGACTGAAAATAATGAAACTTCAAGTGCTGTCAGTGCAACTGTGGAATTAAATATAATTGTATGGTAATTCCCTGAGCCCAAATACTTTCAGGGACATAACGCAATCACAGATGAAGGAAATAACTTAAAGGCTGGGTAACAGGCACTACTTAAGAGCGTTTAAATTTGGATGCATCATCAAGTAAAATTGTAAACTTAGACCTAAAGGGTAAGGAAAAACAATGTTTAATTCTGGATACACCATCAATTACCAGAAACTCAGTTTGTCAACACTGCTAAATATTTAACCACATAAATTTATAACTCTGTCATCTGAACCTGATTAAATTCAAACAGGAAAGTCCTCTGGGTTGTTATTAGTTAGAAAATTTGGATCACTATTTAGAGTGCAGAACATTCTGGTTTTTGCCATAAACGGATTTCATTTAAAAGAGCACATCTTATGTATTTAATTGTATCATTCATTTTCTTCATCTACTTATTTATATATTTTAGTGATATGAAATATCACTGCTGTAACCACACCCTTCCCCCCCAAAAAAATCAGTGGTTTAGCACAGTATAAATTTAATTTGCACTCATGTCACAGAATAGTCCAATGTAGGTTAAGAAGAGATGGGGTTTTCTTTCACACAGTCATTAAGGGATCCAGCTTTCTTACATCCAGTGTCCTCTACTGAATCCTCTGTGTTTTAGCCAGGAAACGGAAAGTGAGAGAGAAAATGGGGACCTTGGAAGGGATTTCCTGGGCTCTGCCTAGCAGCTGTCTTGCAGGCTTTCACTGGCATCCTATTGTCAAGAACTCAGTGCATGGCCCCACTGTGCCAGTTTGAAAGGATTAATGTGCCCTAGAAAGGCCATGTTTTAGTGCTAATCAATCTTGTGGGAGCAACCTATTAGAAGAAATAAGATTTCTTCTAATCCCTATTCAGTGCTATAGGTTGGAAATTTTGATTAGGTTATCTCCACGGAGATCTGACACACCTGATTGTGGGTATTACCTTTTGAATGGAGGGAGATGTGAAGCCACCCAAAACAGGTGGGTCTTGATTACTTTACTGGAATCCTTTCAAAGAGGAAGCATTTTGGAAAAGGCTTGAGAATCTAGAGAGCAGAGAATGATGACACAATGATGACAGCCATTAAGCAGAGAGCCCATGCCACCGGAGACCTTTGGAGTTGAAGAAAGAATACGTCCCCAGGGGAGCATCGTGAAATAAAAAGCCTGGAGAGAAAGCTAGCAGACCTCACCATGATGTGCCTTTCAGTTGAAAAAGAAACCCTGGACTTCATTGGCCTTTCTTGAGGGAAGGTCACCTCTTGTTGGTGCCTTAATTTGGATATTTTTATAGACTTGTTTTAGTTGGGACATTTTTTCAGCCTCAGATCTGTAAACTGGCAACTTATTAAATTCCCTTTTTTGCAAGCCATTCCATTTCTGTTATATTGCATTCTGGCAGCTCGCAAACTAGAACACTTCACCTACCTGATAGAGCACTTACTGGGCCCAGGAGGAAAACAGGAACAGTTTGGTGAACAACTAGCTAGTTTCTGTGCCACATCATATCATAGCTATAGCTTAATATTTTGTGTTTTGTTCAGTAATAGTTAAATCATATAGGCAAAATTATAATTGAAACACAAATTGGTGTGGGTGAAGAAAGGTTGACATAATTCTACCAAGCAGGAAGATCACATCACAGCAAGGAAAGTAAAGATGACAATATTTCCGTATCACTTACCTTCTGATGCACCACATTTTCAAAACTTTTTACAAGCTGGGTCTATCTACAATATGGAAGCACATGCTTGTCAGAGTAAACCGGCTTTTTTTTTTCTTGAGCTGATCTTGGTCTGATTTCTAAATAGAAATTGCTAGATTGCAGTGACTACTTGATAAGAGCTTATCTTTATATAATGCTCCACTTTATGAATTAGGAGCTTATTAAGCAGGGAAATAATTTAGTATGACTTGTGGTTTTAGGAATAACATCCTTGTAGCAGTGTGAAGACTAAGGAAGTGAGAGAGCTGAAGAAATGGAGGCTACTGTAGTAGTCCAGGCAAGAGACCCTGCAGCAACCCTGCAGGTTTGAATGGAGCCAAGGCGTGGGAACAAGGGAGTTGGGGAAGGTCGGTGGAGATCTTCAGGCATGGTGGAGAAGCCATTTTAAGGTTTCTAGGACACCATCACCATTCATTGAAATGGGGAGCCCTGGGGCAGAACCAGGTTGAAGGGATAAGATTTAGTTTTAAGCATGTTGATTTTCAGGTGTCAGTAGAATAGAGATTAGCTATGATAAACATAGTTTGGGGCCAGTAAGTACTGGTTTTGAGTCCCTGATGCACCACTTGCTACCTATGAGACTTTGGAAAAATTAACCTCTTTAAGCTTCAATTGCCTACCTCAAAGGAATGTTAGGAGAACCAAATATCTATTTCTTTCACTAGATTTTAACATTGATCAGGCTAAAAACCTCTATCTTACTCATTGTCATATTTCTGACATAAGGTAAATTCCCAATACAAGGTAGTTTTAATGACAGTTTAATAATAGCTGGCTATTATTATTATCATTATCCATATAATATGCTCAGCATGGAGCTAAAAATGAAAGCTTAGAATTTAGGGGTGATATTGCCCTTAAACCCAGGCAAGAAGGCCCACTGGGGTTTACAAAGCATGCTGTTCCTGATGTGGGCCAAGAACCTGTCAGTCTACAAACGGTTGACTATTGGACCAAACAAGATATGTACAGAAACTGAGAATAACCATTTAGAAATGTTTGTACCAATTTGAGTTTGGGGCATTATCTCATTCAACAGGGTTATTAACCAGTGAGTGTATGGATGAAAATGAGTGGTGAGTCACATGTGGTATAGACTGCACACTAGTTTTGGGCAATAGGATCACATTTCGAAGTGTGATATAATCCCAAAGTAAGCAAAATAAAACTAAATGAAAGCATTTATTTATTTTTGTAACTTGTTATTTCTATTATTTTAAATTTTGATCAAGACTGTTAGTAGTTTTTTAAATCTAAAATTTTAACCTTATCGCACATTTATTTTTTAACTCTAAATTACTGATGGTGAAACAAACTTCATAGGACTTCTTTTTCAAAAGACACACATTTCAAAATGTAAACTAAGTGATGACAACGAAAGTGATTCTGAAGAAATAGAGACCAAAAGCGTTCCTACTAATTTTACTCAAACGTATAATCCCTCATGTACTGAGTTCAATTTTGCAGCTATAATTGATGGTGAAGTGCTAATCCTACAGTGTGATCTTTGTAGTAATGTGTGCTGGTTAATGAAGCAATAAAACCATCGAAACTTAAGTAGCACTTACCTTCCAAATATAAAGATATAAGTGCAAAATCAAAAGGATTCTTGGAAAGAAAGAGTATTGAATTAAAACCTGACTGAAACAGATGTTCAATAATTCACATATAAGCAGTTTTCAGGCTTCTTTGGGGTTGCTAAGACCAAGGTGTATATCTCAATGCAATTGCTGAGAAATTAATGCAAAACTGCATCAAAGATGTTGGCTTAGAAATGTTGGATGATGGTGTGGCAAAGGAGGTAGCCCAAATGTCACTTTACAGTGGAAATATTGCTCAACATATCCAGGAACTGGCCATACATAGAAGAAATGCAACTAAAAAGTATTTTTCATTGCAGTCAGATGAATGCACAGGTATTGTTCATATGACCATTTGTTTAGTATATGCATTATTTAAACATGATCCTGATAGGAAGAAATCATTCTTTACTTTCAGCTTTATGGTCAATAAACACCACTAGCTGTGAGCTGTATAAATCTATGAAGGATTACATTGTCTATAACTGTGTTTGGAGTTTAGGATTTTGATAGCCCAGCCTCTGCAACTGGAAAACATTCTGGATTAGTTATCCAGTTTAAGTAACTTCTGCCAGAAATTAAATCTACGTATTGCTTCTTTCATCAAGGAAGTTTTGTTATAAAAGAAAAATCAGCTGGACTGGACTGTGTGCCTAGAAAAAACTGTGGAATCCATAAAGGTTAACACATTAAAATAAAAATTATTCTTATTATATGATAATGTGGAAATGGATTGCAAACAACTATCAATGATTACTGACCAAATGTGGTTATGGAGGGGAAATTTCCTATGGAAATTTCATTGCTTGTGCAAGAAAAGAAACAGTTTTGTTCCAATTCTTTAAAGATGTGAATTAGGTTCATGGGTATTGGTGATGGTAGCACAATACTTTGAATGTAATTAATATCACTGAATTCTATAGCTGAAGTGGGTCAAATGGGAATTTTGAGTTGTATATATGTTACCACAATAAAAAGTTAAAAAAAAAAAAAAAGAATATTCTGAGCTTATTGAAATGGTGCTGAAATAGCTTCTTCTATTCTGTCAACAAACTCCTGTGAGCCTGGTTTCTCTACTGTGAGTGCTATTAAAACAAAGCCTGGGACAGTTTAGATATACATTGTTCCCCGCAAGCAGAGTGTTATCCTCAATTCAACCGAGATTGAAGAGTTAACAAGCAAGCTCATTTGTCACATTAAAAAGTTTAAATGTTTCTATGAAGGGTGTTTGTTCAGAGTAGGTATGTAAGCATCTGAAACAGAGAATCTATTTCACTCATAAGTTTTTGTTTAGAGTTGACAATGGAACAACCACAAGGTATGAAAGAATTAGTGACTCTATATTAGTCGCCTAGATGCATACTTTAAGGACAATGTGTTCATTTTTGTGATTTTTTCTTCTTCCTTTTATGTTTGTTCTGATTATATTTATTGAAATGTGATTTTATATCTGCTGAGTCTAATAAAAAAATGTGCACATGTATTTTGTCCTTGTTTTTACTTAATTTTTTTACTAATCTTTTTTACTGTATTTAGCAGAAGTATTTATCAGTAACAGGCTGGAAAGGAAAAAAGAAAAATGTCTTTCACCCTTATAGTCTGAGAAGCACTACTTTAAAACATCAAAGCTGGTACAAGACATCCATGGGACCAAGGGCACATGCTAACCCGAGGCTTGTAGCCCTCCCCTTGAGTATAAATCTCATACTCAAGGTAGCCCAGCTCAAAAGATCCTAAGCATCCTTCCAGGGTCCATGCAAGCTTCTTTCTTGGAACCTCACTGCCAAGGATGGCCAGTGCTACCAGTGTGTAAAGACCTAGGTCTAGAGCATTTGTGGGGTTGTGGAGAGAGCTCCTATGTGAGCTCAAATGCATAGGCCCTTCACAGCGTGTGGTGGGGCTAGAGGTAAAAAAGAAGGAGGCAGGCCAGGGGCTAAAGGCCAGATCTCACGGATATCTCACCGTGTCCCAGCATGAACACCATGAGTTTAAGAATTCTAAATTTAAGTTAAGCCTCCAGACTGTTAAGGAGATATATTTATCAAGACCGGCCAGTAGAAACGATTTTATTTAACAGTTGACAGCTTCATTTATAAGTTAGTTTTAGAAATTTGGAACATGGGCCTCCATTTTGTTCTTTCACCCAGACCCACAAATGTTAGGGAAGGACATCTCTATGGGATATGTCAAAATTAGAGTCATAGACTTGGCAGTCAGCAGGGAGGTGATATTTGAGGCTGAGGGAGAGTCAGTAGCATGTAAAGAGGTCAAGTCCTGTAGTCAGACTGCCTGGTTTGTATCCCAGATCAGTTTTTACTAGCTGTCAAACTTTGAGCTGTTTCTCTGTACCTCAGTTTTCTTATCTGTGAAGTGGGGATATTTAATAGCACCTTCTTCATGGAACTATCACAAAATGAATCAATCCATGTAAGACCCTTAGAACTGGCTTGACACAGAGTAAGATCTCATTAAACCTTCAGTATTGGCCAAAGGAATGTCTGGTTGCTTTGGTTTGTTAATGCTGCCAGATATGGAATATACCAGAAATGCATTGGCTTTTATAAAGGGAATTTATTAAGTCACAAGTTTATAGTTCTAAGGCCATAAAAATATCCAAACTGACGGATCCAGAAAAAGATACCTTGACTCAGGAAAGGGCCAATGACGTTCAGGGTTTCTCTGTCAGCTGGGAAGGCACATGGCAATGTTTGCTAGATTTCTTTCCTGGCTTTTATTTCAAAATGGCTTCCTGCATCTCCAAATGTCTCTCTGTGTCAGCTCTGAAGCTTTTTTCCAAAATGATTCCCTCTTAAATGACTCCAGTAAGCAACCCGTCGTGAATGGGTGGAGACACATCTCCATGGAAACCACCTGATCCAAAGGTCCCACCATAAACAAAACTGAATCAAGAGTAAAGAACATTTTCAAACCAGCACACTGGTTTACTTTCCTAGGCTGCTTAAAGCAAATACCATAAAGTCCTTCGGCTTGAGCAATGGAAATTTATTAGCTTACAGCTTTGGGGCTGAGGAAATGCCCAAGTAAAGACATCAAGGGTAAGGCTTCCTTCTTAAAGAGTGCATACCAACAATCCTTAGCTCCTCTGCCACTTGGCAAGGCACATGACTGGTGTCTGCTGGTCTCTCCCTTCTCTTCTGGGTTTTGCTGATTTCAGCTTTTCCTACTGTGGCTTTCTCTCTCTTTGTCTGAATTTCATTTTCTTATAAAGGACTCCAGTGAAAGGATTAAGACTCATCCTGATTGAGGTGGGTCACACGTTAACTGAAGCAGCCTCATCAAAAGATTCTACCTACGATGGTTTCACACCCACAGGAACAGATTAAATTTAGGAGCACGTGTATTCTGGGATGCATACAGTTCAATCCACAGCAATGGCTAAATTATGTAGGGAAGGAATACAGAGCAAGAATAAGAGAGGCTGAGGGGATCCTTGGTAAGACAGTCCAGAGGTGCAGAGAGAGTAGAGAAAGTGTCCCCAGCACCTAGCATAGTGCCTGGCAGGTGGCAAGTGCTCAGTAAATGCAGATGGATACGAAAAGAGCCCTGGAAAGGAGACTGAGAAGGAGTGCCTAATACACTGCATGCAGCAGAAAGGTCAAACAGGCAGAGTACTTTTAAGAGGCCATTGGATTATTCATAGTCAGGAAATACCTAAAAGGAAGTTTCGATCTGGCAGGAAGTTAGATTCCAGTAAATTAGGGAAGAATGAATAGAGACTACTCTTTTTTTACTTTAGCTTACTAACTTTAGTAGAAACTACTCTTTTTCATGTAAGGAATGAGAGATAAAATAGTGATTTGAGGGGGGTGTAAGGTTGAAAGAAAGTTCTTTTATGTTAGAGAAGACATGGGTAGATTTGCTGAAAGAAAGAAACCCGTAGAGGGAAAGGAATGGTTAATGGAGCAAATACCCAGAAGGATGGGGGGAGAATCAAAAGAAAAGAACACAAGGGACAATCTCACAAAGAAGCACTTCACCTGAGGTGAAAGAAAAGAGGATAAAAGTGGATAAAAATAGAAATTTTGAGAAAGTTAAATTGAAGAAGTCCTTGAAATTCATGCAGATGACTTGGATTTGTAGAACAGCGATTAAGCATAGCTGACTAGTAGGGAACAAAGCATTTTGCCCATTGTGGCAGATACTGTAAATTGACTCACTGCACACTTATTCTAGCCCCTGTGTAATCTTGTCTTCCTAAGCTGTCGAGCAGTGGTTATAGCAAACTGCGGCCCATGGGCCAGATTCAGCCCACTGCCTATTTTTGTAAGGTCCATCAGCCAGGAATGGCTGAAAAAAAATCAAAGGGCAAATACCAGTTCATAACACATAAAGATTTCATGAAGGTCTGATTTCATTGTCCAGAAAAAAATGATTTATTGGAACACAGCCACACTCATTCTTTTATATATCATATGTGGCTGCTTTTGAGTAGTCGTGAGAAAGAACATGTTCCTACAAATGGTACAATATTTACTATCTGGTCCTTTACAGAAAATGTTTGCCGACTCATGCTACAGATAGAGGATGAAAAATTCTAAAACGCGTTTCTCATTATTCTGTTACAGTTAGGAAACAGGCAAGAGATCCAGTTTCTACAAATCAGATTTTAAAAAAAATTTATTTATTAATTTTGAAAAAGTAACAACAAACGAACTAAAACATTAACATGTGATCATTCCGTTCTACATATATAACCAGTAATTCACAATGTCATCACTTAGTTGCACATTCATCGTTTCTTAGAACATACAAATCAGATTTCATTCACACAGATTTGGGTGTGGAAATGACCTGCAAGAAGCAGCCACACCCCCAAGGGGATCAGATTTTCTGTGAGTAAACTGGTAAGACATCCGGCTCTTCCCAGGAAATGTTGGAGAGTCCCTGCGTCTGATTCCTAACGTCATAACTGCCAAATGGATGAAGATAACTGCAATGGTGCCCTACTAGAAAGGTTGTTTGGCAAGTTGGGGCATTTTTCTGACTGTATTTTTCCTGGCCTCATTGTTTCTGGTTGTATAGCATCCAAGCTTAGATCTGTGTCTGCCCTGTAGATTTCTAATACCTTTGATAAGTCTCTTTCTGCTTTGCAAGAACCTTGTCTAGCACATTCAATAAAGGCAATTATATTATATTCTATAATATTTCCTCAAAAGGTAGAGTAATATTCTATGAGAAACTCTTGATTCCAATTGTAACATGTCTACCAAATTATATTGCCTAATCAGGTTGCTTAATGTTCCAATATCTGTAAAACTGGTTTAATGGAACTTATGTATCACAAGGGAAATATATCAAAGGAATGGACATTTTGCTCAACTTAGACACACACAAAAAAGTAAGCAATAAAATGACTCTGTGTGAGAAAACATGGCTGAAATACATTTAATTATAAGAGTTTTCCTCCCCAAACACTTTGATTTCACTACAACTGAAAGAAAAAAAAAGGAAACATTCCTGAGAAAGAGCAAAGGAAATTAAGTTACAGGAATCTAACTTTCTAGAGCAGAAATCCTAAGAGAATCTCAAAAGAAGGATAATTATTTTTCATGGAAGTGAGGAGTTAGCACATCTTGGTGCTGATAAAAATGAATGGGTGGGAAAGAGGTAATGCTGTAGACTCAGAGGTAATAATGCAGAATTTTAATCTCAGTTGTTCCATTTATATGCTAAATTACTTCATTCAGAGCTGCTCCTTTTCTTCCAGCCAATGATTATTCTCTTAAGAAAACAAAGGACTCAAATTGGAATGCCTGCTTTATTGTTATTTATGCATGCTATATTCCCACACAGCTATGTGGGTGAGTAATAGTGATATCACCACAAAAAGAAAACTCCCTACATGAACTCGCTTCAAGAATGCACATGTTTTTCAGTCCCCTGTATCCCCCCCCACCGCCATATGATTCATCTCCCCATTATTAGAGATTTTTTTTACTTTTTGTTCCTAATTTGAACATACCGTTTTATCTAAAGAAACATATTTCTCTTCCATGTTTACCTCTCCCATAAAAAAAGGGAAAAGGTTCCAGATTTACCCCATCCAAGAAAAACTGGGAGCTAGAAAGGAATTGAAATTGGAATAAAATTAAAGCACACACATCCTAAAAACGGATAAGATGCTTCTCGCAGGAGAAATGCGCACAGATGAAGGGGCAAGACAGAAAGCAGGTGAACTAGTACTAAAATAAAGGTTGGCAGGGAAGATAAAAGTACCCTCAGTGAAAAGCACACTCTTGCAGAGGTAAGAATAGCTCTTGGATGTGACTGTGTGATTGTGACAATCTTGTGTCAGATGCTTCTTTTATCTACAGTATGGACAGATGGGTAAAAAATATGGTTATAAAAATAAACAAATAATAAGGGAAACAAAGGTTAAAATAAATTGAGTAGATTGAAACACTAGTCATCAGTGAAAGGGAGTGGTAAGGGGTATGACATGCATGAGTTTTTTTCTTTTTTCTTTCTTTTGCTGGAAGTGATGCAAATGTTCAAAAAAATAATCATGGTGATGAACACACAACCATGTGATGATATTGTGAGCCATGGATTGTAACCATGTCAAGAATGTTTGTATGTCAAGAATGCCTGTGTCTGTCTGTTCATTGTTTATAATAAAAATGTTAAAAATATATATGTGTTAGTATAAGTTTTTTGCCCCTTTACTAGAAAAAATACAATAATGCAATTAAGAAATATATCCTTCATTGTTCTGTAATGCTTATTGTCTTTTTAATTTTAGCTATTTTTAAAATACAGGACTGATTATATATATATAAAGTTCAATAAAATAAAATATTCACCAAAAAAAAAGAACAGCTCTTGGAGCCCACAGCCTCTGAACTGTGTCACTGGGCCTTCACCTGCCAAAGGTGAAAAGCCACAGGTGTAATCGCTTTTGCTACAACCAGCTAATCATAGGAAACACCAGATAGCTGAGGAATAGCCAACTGCTTGCTCTTCATTTTCTGCTTACAATGAGACAATTGTGAGTGCAGTCATTTGTGTGTGTAGTTTTGCAACAACAAATAATTGTGGCTAACAAGCGACCTGCATTATGAAAGAGAGTTGTAATTGGGGGGACCCCCTTTTAATAAGCTAGGGCTTAAAGCGTAAACAAGCATATAATTTGATTAGTGGAAAAGATTCATGATTTTTTAAATTACATTTTTATATTTTAACAAGTGCTTTCCCTAGCCTATTTGTGGGCCTCACTGCAGTGTTATTGGCATAGTGCAGTCATAATTAAAGTGTAAGTAAGAAATGCCACATCACAGATGAACCAACCACTTATCTTACCAGACCTCGCAATTCTATAGCCAACACAGAGGAGGAACAAGTACAAGGCCCAGAAATTGGAGGAGAAGAGTTCTTGCATCCTGCTTGGAATATAAAGCAATCCCCACCGGCAGAGTGCCTGCTGCATGGAAGGCGCACGATTTCCCAAATCAAAACTGTGTTGAATCCTCTCCATTCATGTGCCCACAACATTTAAAACGTGTCTTTATGTGAGCTGTCAGCACTTTGTGACTTTTTGTTTATTTGCCTATCTACCCCACTGCCTTTTGGGCAGTTGGTAAATGTCCAAGTCATTTTCATCTTTTTTTCTCCCCCTTAGTTTATTTCTGTCTTTGGTGGCAGAAAACCGACTCCAATCAACCTAAGTAGAATAAAACAAATCAAAATGGGGTGGAGCTGACCTGTCAACAGAAGTAGAGATCTTAGCAGCATTGTCTTTCTTTCTTCCCTCTCTTGGGTCTGCATCCTAAGCTGAGCGGGTCCCCTTACCCCTTTAACAGGTGGTGTCCTCCGTGCGGGAGGCGGTGTAGACTGGTGGCTTTTCCGCCAGACTGCTTAGGCTTGAATCTGGCTCCACCACTTACCTAGAATAAATTACTAAACCGCTCTGAGTCTCAGTTTCCTTCTCTGTAAAATGGAGATAATAACAATGATACCTACTTTATAGGATGGTTGTGTAGATTAAATGAGATAATAAACGCAAACAACTCACAATAGCACCTGGCACAGAATGTGTGCAACAGATGCACCCCACATCCGTGGTGTTTATCATTACTAAGGCAGCGGGGAGATGGGCATGGCTGCAGTCAGTCCTAGGTTTAGATCATCCTGACTGACCGCAGAGGAAAGAGAGTATTTATCTCCCAGCATCTGTGTAAACAATCTTAGGGAGGGACTCTGATTAGCTAAGTCTTACTGAGTGTTTACCATATATACATGTCAGGCACTAATGGGCGCTTTAAATGCATTAGCTCAGGGCATTTTCACCACGATTCTGTGATGTAAATGCCATTATTAGCCTCATTTTACAGATGAGGAAACCAACACTTAGAGAAGTTTAGTATAGGGACTCCAGGGTTGGCAAGTTTGGCAAACTTTTTCTGTAAAGAACCAGATATTTTAGGCTGGCCATTACGTCTCTTGTCACAACTATTCAACTCTGCTGTTGTAAACCAGAAAGTAGCCATAGTCGATAGGCAAACAAATGATGATGGCTTTGCTCAATAAAGATTTTTTCATGGATGCTGAAATTTGGGTTTCACATAATTTTCATGTAGCACAAGATATCCTTCTTTCGATTTCTTTTTTCTTATCATTTAAAAATATAAAAGCCATTTTTAGCTTGGGAGCTGTACAAAAAAAAAGCTGTGGAATGGATTCAGCTCTTGGCCCAGAGTCTGTGGATCCCTGGTTTAGTCACCTGCCCAAGGTCACACGGCTAAAAGTGGTGGACTCCAGTTTTAGGCCCAGGAGGTATGACTCTGGTGTCTGCACACTTAGCCATATTACATCATCCTCCCATTTTGCAAGAAAGCATTATTGTTGAAGGATTGAGTCAATAATACTGCAAGGACACCTTTAACACTTTGAAATAAGCAAAAGAGACTCCTGGGAATCCTTTCAATGGAATGTTGGAGCCTCCAGGGGTTATCTGACTAGGCTATTGTACAACTCTGTAAGTTAAAGAAAACTAATAGCAGTGGAAATAATTCTTCTCTGTAGACATGTAAATAAATTCTATCCGGTGGAGGAACAACCCTCCCCTTCCCTCGGTTTGAAAAAGCCAGTTTTATATCCATTTGTAAATTCACTTCAATATTTCTGATCTGTAAATACGCTTTTTCTTCGGATTCTCCTTTGATCCAGTTACAACATATGCCCGATTCCCTCAGTAAATTTCCACTATACTTTTTTATTCTGAACGAGATTTAGACTTTTACCTTTTATGAAAATTATCCTTTAGCAGTTCAGAGGTCTTCCAGGAAGATTCATTCACCAGAAATGGTATGCCTCACATGCAGCTTAAGTATTGACATATCTTTTCTTGACTTCCAGAGGTGAATCCAAAGTGGCAAAAGAACTTTGCTAATTCCCAGTTTTTCTGATTTTAATTTCTCTTTATTAATTTTGTGTTTTGTTTTCGATTTATGGCCACTAATTTGCTCACAACTGGTGGCAGTAAGGACTGAGAATGTGTTTTATGGTCTGAGCATTTTGGGATTTCTGTGAATGGACTATAGGATTATAGAGGTCTAGTCTCTGGTAGATGGTTTGTTGGTCTTTTAAGTGTTCGTTAGTATATCTATTGGTCTATTTTGAGCTCAAGTCAATATCAGAAGTTCAAGCCTTATGTCCTGCTCCTTCCCACTCATTTTTTTGGATGGGTGGGGGGGCATATGGTCCAGGAATTGAACCCGGGTCTCCCACATGGAAGGCGAGTATTCTATCACTGAACCACACGTGCACCCTTCCTTTCTACCCTTGATGGGCTACTGCACACCCTCCTAGGTTTGCCTTGCCAATCAGTCCATCTGCTGAGCCACTCAGACCATCACCTGAGGGACATCTAAGTCTGATGGAATTCTTTCTTTTCTTAGGATTTGCCTCCCAGTATGGAGCACTCCAAGAAAAAAGAATCCCATTTTCTTGGTCTCCCATAAACACTTTCTGTGGGGTTTAAGTCATTCTGAATAGTTGCCTCTTGAGCTTATCTAGAATTTTCTGTGATTACTAAATTTCTTTTCTGGTCTATCCAGTGGTTGTAGAAGTGTGCTTCTAGACCAGCATGGTATCATGATCCGGAAATTTCTTAGAAATGCATATTCTTGGGCCTACCCCCAACCTACTAAAACAGAAACTCTTGGTGTAGAGCCCAGCAATCTGTGCTTTAACAGGCCATCCCTGTGGTTCTGAAGCACGTTCAAGTCTGTAGAACCACCGGCCCACAGCCTCTTTACTAGAAGGTGGTGAGGTCGGACTCTGCTCCATGGTGCAGTCCTGAGCTGGTCACACAGATGACCGTGGACACTCTGTGTTATGGATTCAATCATGTCCCTCACAAAGACGCGTTCAAATCCAAACCCTTAGACCTGTGGATGTGAACTCATTTGTACATAAGAACTTTGAAGCCTTGTCAAGATGAGGCCAAACTGAGTCAGGGTGGGTCTTAATCCAGTATGATTGAAGGCTTCATAAACAGAGGAAATTTGGGCACAGGAGCAGCAGACAGAAGGAGACAGATGGCCATGTGATGAAGGCAGAGACTGAGTCACCACCAGATTGCCACAGTCTTCAGAGAAAGCATGGTCCTGCCAACACCTTGATCTTGGACTTCTGGCCTCAGAATCTGTGAAATGAATTCCTGCTGTGTAAGCCCGTTCCTGTTGGTATTTGTTAGAGCAGCCCTGACAAATTAAGACACTCTGGTCGGAAAACACCATCTGAAACCTTTTAGCCTTTCACTGGCTTCTCCTCCTGGCAGATTTTCCCACTTTTCCTGTTTAAAAGCGGTATCCTGACTAGACCTAAAAAGGACCACTAGGTCCTATTTCTGGCCTGAGGATGGTCTTAGCTCTTTCGGAGCAGAGATGATGCACATATAAGTCCTTCCTGAACCAGGCCTCTAGCTCTACACACATCCTGAAAGACCTCCTGGCTGTGTCCCCTCCCCTCTCTCAACACTGCAAAGTTGGAGTCCTTCACGACTGGTATGTTAGACTCTCAGACAAAACCGATCTAAAAGAACTAGTGTTTTAGACTCTTTATACTTTTCTGTGTTTTTTGGTTTCCGTACAATGTGCATAGATTCTGCTTGTAATCAGAGAGGGAAAAAGCTATTTTTATTTTAATAAACTGGAACAAGTTATGAGACTATTCCACTTTTATTAAATATATATATGCATAAAGAAGACACTGTCAGTGATGTTATTGATAGGTGATGTTAATGATTTCATGGCCTTTTCAAAAAAAATTTCCAATTTTTGTACCAAAATAAATAAATGAAAGCTTTAAAAGTTTTTTTCCAAAATGGTTCCCTCTTAAAGTAAATGAATTTTAAAACTGAACCATTATTCATAAAGTCCTTGCATTCCCTATATTTGTTGGTGCCTCGATAGTCCATAGTAAGGAAACTATGGATGAGAAACATTCAAGTCAGATGGATTTGTCCAAGATCCAGAAACACATAAAATAATCCTAAAACCTATATTATAGTTGCAAAAATGAAGGCCTAAAGAGGCTAAGGATCTGGACCCAAAGCTAGACCATGCAGCAATAACCCCTGGCATACAGTAGTTGCTCAGTAAATGAACCAAGTATTCTGAGTGGCCTCTATTACTCAGACATTATCTTCTATTATACTAGGCATGGATTTTGCTCTTCTCCTGGTCCAGTTTTGTGGGACTGTAGATAAAAACACCTCTCCCTCTCCTCTACCATGCAGGATTTTGCACCCTAGAGAAAGCTCAGAAAGGCCCAATTCTTGAAAGGAGTGGTGGAAACTACATGCCCTTTGTGGTCAGAGAGACTTTAAATTCACCTCTCCCATTTCCAATTCAAGCCTGCTGTTTATGGAGTATCTACTAAATTAAAAAAAAAAGCACTAGGAAGAGAAAGGAGAACCGGACTTTTGTCACTTCTATTCTCACGCTTACCACCCGGCTGTGTGGCTCACAGGGCCTCCGTTTTGTCCTTGTCAAATGGATGTGGCACTGACCTGGCAATGTTGCCCAAGCATAAAATGAGACATTTGTGCATGAAGTGCCCAGATGCTTGTAAACAATATCTATGATCATTATTGCTGTTGGATTGGAATTAAAGACAAATGACTGTCTGTGAAATGCTTTCTGAAGTCTATTCCCATTCAACAGAATTTGTGAGTCTCTCTCATGTACAAGGCACTGTGCCAGGCAGAAAGTTTAGGGTTAGGAAGATATGTGCAGATCAGTACCTATGCTCTTTGGACCCATTATGCATATATTTAGAGTGGTAATCATGTTTTCCTTGGCCACACCAGCCTAGCGATAAAAATAGTCAAACTTCTGTCCAAGAGCTCTATTTCTTACTTTTGCCCCCACGCATGCACCTCTTCCCAAATTCCTCCCAAGCTCAGTGTTTCATCTTTACTGGCCAATCATCCTCTCAGCCACAGCACCAAATTCCATTCTTACTTACACTGGCAAAAACAAACCTCCTGATACAGGTGAAGTCTCTACTTCCCTCTTCTGCAGCCTAGTTCTACCCCGTCATCTCTGTTCCTCTGTCAAAAACAAACAAACAAAAAACAGTCCAGAGAATCCCCAGTTCCCAAATCAATGCCTCATTGGAATAAAGCAAGTGAGAAGGGTCCCTTCCCTTTTTTTAACTATGTCAAGGAACCAAAGTAAACTTTCCATTCTCTTTCAATGGCTTATAAAGATGCTAATAAAATCATTCTTGCTTTTACCCTCCCTCTCCTAAGGGCCTTCTCAACAGTCTTTGAGGAAAAGAGTGGGGCCAGAGAACCTGTGAGCAGTACTACCCCTGTCCCAAGTTTATGACCCTCAGCTCCCCTTTCCCTACTTGCCTTCTTTTCCCTCAGAAGCCTCCTTGTTCCTCCTCATGGAGGGGCTGACCCTCTCATGGACAGAATCCCCACCAGACCCCAGGCATGCCCTGATAGGTCTGACTCCTGAGGCAAATATAACACAGGTTCAAACGCTGGGACCCCTACTGTACAGGTAACTAAAATGTGAATAGAACATAATCCGTACTCTGTTTGCAATTACATCTCTGATGTAATAAATTGTGAAAAATGCAAACATTTGGAGCCCATTTTTATTTGTTTCTAACTTTTTTTTTCAGAAAAAGATGATTAAACAGTCAAACAGAAACAAAAATTAAATTGGGATATGTTTTAGTTATCTAAGCTGCTCAAGCAAATACCATGAAATAGGACAGGTTAAACAATGGAAATTTATTGCCTCATGAGTTCAGGCTGGGAAAATATCGAAATCAAGTCACCCCCAAGGCAATGCTTCCTCCCTGAAGACTGATGTTCTGGGACTAGCTGCTGGTGATTCTTCCTCTTAGTTGTCACATGGGAAGATACATGGTGGCATCTCCGGGTCTCTTCCATCTCTTCTGGGTTCGACTGATGTTCAGCTTCTTGCTTCCTGTGGCTCTCTCTCTTTCTCTCTCTCTCTCACTCGCTGTCTCTCTCTCTCTCCCCCCCACCTTCAGAATTTCATTCCACTTATAAAGGACTAACAATAGGATGAAAACCCACCCCGACGGAGGTGGGCCATATTATACTGAAGTAACTTTGTCGAAAGGTTCTACTCACAGTGGGTTGACACCAAAGGGCATGGACTAGATTTAAGAGCATGTTTTTCTGGGGTAAATACAGCCACAAACAACCAAAGGGTAATTAAAAATATATTATTATGGGAAACTTCTGGGGAAGGTGGTGGAGTGGGGAGCTCTGGGACTCAGTCCTCCCAACAAAACAACTATTAAACTGGCAGGAACTGTTCAAAACAACTATTTTGAAACTCCAGAGGCCAGAAGAACATTGAACAGCATCCAGGAAAGAGTGGGAGGAAGAGGCTGGTAAATTACAGTAAAGAACTGTAAATTGGTCTCTCCACACCTTGGCTACTAGCACCCATTCCCCACTCTCATTGCACACTGCAGTACTTGGCTAGCTGCTGCTGACAGAAAGGGAAATAAAAACCCTCTTCCCCACAAACAGGGGTGTGCATGTTTGATGACTGATTGCGGCTTTAAATTAATGAATTTGGATCACTGGATCCTGGCTCTGAGACAGCTATTTTTTCAACCCACCCAGGACAATGGCAGTAGTGGCCATTATCTCAACCCTCCCCAAAGAGAGGTGGAGGCAGTAAGGCTTTAAATATTCAGGGCTTCCTCAGCGCTGCAGGAAAAAATTAACTGAAGGGCTGTATTTGCCAGGCAGGCCAGAAAAGCTCAGCTTTGGGAAGCCATAGGAGGAGTTTTTAACGCTCTTTCCTGACCCTCCTCCTCACAGGGGGCACTTAGGATCTGGTTTGCACTCCTTTCATAGATCTGTGGCCCTGTTTTGCTGAGAAAAACCAGATTGGAAAAGTCCTCCCTGGGGTGAACTTCTTCCAGCATTTTCCCTCAAAAGGAGTGTAAAAATGTTTAGAGACTGATAGTTTGAACCAACTATCAGTATCTGGCTTCAGAAACCAAAGAGAGAGACTGAAAGAGTGAGAGAGAAAGAGAGAAGGGGGGGGGTTGTCCCCAGAGAAACAGACTGGACAACAAAACTCCTGTAAATGGGGGAAACTTCAGAATAAACTAGCAAGCAAAAGCCCAAGAACAAAACATGGGTCCAGCAAGAGAGGGAACACCAGGCACAGTGCATCTGCCTTGGCAGACCTTTCTTAGAGGAGGGCTGAAGCTCAAAAAAATCTCTGTCTTGTCACCAGTTGGTTGCAAAACCAGTAAAAGACACTTCAGGGAGTAGAAACAGAATTAATATGCTAATATATTAAAACATACTATGTGCAAAAAGAACACAAAACAAGCATAGAAACAGGAAATGATGGCCCATCCAAAGGAAGAAGATAAAAATACAGAAAACACCAATGAAGACGATGAGCACATGGACACACTAAACAAAGCCTTTAAAAAAGTGATCTTAAAAGTGCTTAAGGAGATGAAGGAATGTACAGACAAATAACTAAAGGAAATCAGGAAAACAATGAATGAATAATATGAGAGTGTAGATAGAGATAGAAGTTTTAACAAGGAACCAAACAGAACTACTGGAGTTGAAGACCACAATAATTGAAATGAAAAATGCCCAAATGAGTTTCAAGAGCAGATTGGAGCTGGTAGAAGAAAGAATCAGTGAACTAGAAGAGAAGACACTTGAAATGAGTCAGGCTGAGGAGCAGGGAAAAAAAAAAGGAAATATTAAAAGTTAAAATAGTCTAAGACCTCTCTGGGACCACCATCAAGTCACACCAATATACTCATTATGGGAGCCCCAGAAGGAGAGGAAAAAGAGAAGGGGGCAGAAGGAATAGCTAAAGAAATAATGACAGAGAACTTCATAAACTTAGAAAAAGACCTGAATACGTACATCCAAAAAGCTCAGAAAACACCAAACAGAACCAACACAAAGAAAATATACCTTGTCTATACTGATTGTACTATCAAATGCAAAGTTCTGAAAGTTGCAAAAGAAAAAGCAATGCATCACATACAAGTGAGTCCTAATAAGATTGAATGCTGATTTCTCATCAGAAACCATGGAGGCAAGAAGGCAATGGGTTGATGCCCTCCCCACTACATGGGACATGGCATCCAGGGATGAAAGTCTCCCTGGCAGCATGGGAGATGACTCCCAGGGGTGAGCCTGGCCCTGGAACTGTGGGACCAACAATATGTATCCTGACATAAAAGGTGAAAAGAAGTGTAACAAATAAGGTATCAGTGGCTGACAGTGTTCAAATAAAGTTGAGAGGTTACACTGGAGGTCATGCTTACACGCTTCAGTTAGACACTGCTACCTATTATAACTTGCCAACCCCCAACCAAAACCATTCCTGCCCATCCTAAGGACACCTAGGGCATTATATGAAATTCTACAAAGTTTCCATGCACTAAGGTAACTTTCCAAAACCTACAACCTCCAGATGGGTCCCTGAACCAAGTAAGTCCTGAAATGCAGAGAGGCCAGCCCTTCCAGAACATCAGCTAGTTTCATCCCCCTATCCAATATTGTCCACAGGCCTTCCAACATGAGAAAGTTAGAATGGGCATAGCTTAAATACCCCTAAAGAGTGGGAGAAAGATCAAAGGTGATGGTGGAGTTATACAGAGAAGATAAGGTTTAATGAATGAGTATGAGTGCTGAATCATTATACTAATATATTCTTTAGCCTAAACAATACCTAAAGCAGCTAGGAATAAAAACCTAAAATTGTGGAATTGTAACCCATACCAAATTCTGAAATCTGTTCTACAACTAATCATTGTGATGTACTTTGAAATTTATTGCTTTGTATATATATGTTAAAGAGAAGGAGAAGTATAACAGAGAAATAGGATTTAACAAATTAATATGACTACTGAATCATTATATTGATATTTCTGTTTGTCTCCAGTGTCTTGGAGTAGCTAGAAGAAAAAATGAAAAATAGTGGAATTGTAACCCACACTAAACTTTAAAATTTGTTCTATAACTCCTTGTTAAAATATACTTGGAAATTTATTGCTTTTTTGTATATTTGTTAATTTCACAATAAAAAAGTTATATATTTTTAAAAAAGAAGGCAATGGGTTGAAATATTTAGTGCTGAAGGAAAAAACTGCCAGCCATGAATTTTATATCCAGCAGACTCCCTTTAAAAAATGGAGAGGAAGAAGATGGCGGCTTAGTAAGATGCGCGGATCTTAATTTCTCCTCCAGGACAGCTACTAGGGGAGTAGAAACGATACAGAACAGCTCCCAAAGCCACGACAGAGATAAAAAAGACAGCGTACCCCATCTGGGAACGGCTGGCTGGCTGAGAGAACCCGCTCTGGTGAGATCGCCGAGGGGCGCGGGCTTCACTGGGCAGGGTGGCAAGCGGCCGGAGTCACTCCCTTCCCCCTTCCCGGGCCGGCTGGGAGAATTGGACAGGCGGTCCCCTTAAACCGCAGCAGCTGGCTCCCACACCACGCGCAGCCCCCCAGACCGACTGAGAGAATTGGATCGGAAATCCCCAGGACGTGGAGAACGGCGAAGGGGGGGGGCCCTTCCAAACCCGTGACTCCCCGGGAACGTGCACTCTCCCGGGCGGGCCGCTGCGGCTGGCGCCCTCCCCCCACCAGGCCGACTAGGAAATTCGGACGGGCGCTTTCCCGGGCTGCGGCGGCAGCGATCCTCCCCGCGTTTGGACCCCGGGCCGGTTGGCACTCTTCCAAGCCGCTTCAGCTAGCGAACCTCCTGGACGGCGAGAGTTTTCCAAAGTTAAAGGACCCACAGCACCTTTTACTTGTGGGACACGCAGACAAATGTGTGCCACGGGCGCCACCTACTGGGCAGGATGAGAAAAACAGAACCCAGAGATTTCACAGAAAAATCTTACAACCTTGTTGGGTCTGACACCCAGGGAAATCTGACTAAATGCCCAGACACCAGCAGCAGAAGATAACTGTCCACGCTCAGAAGCTTGAGAATATGGCCCAGTCAAAGGAACAAACCAATAGTTCAAATGAGATACAAGAGCTGAGACAACTAATGCTGAATATACGAACAGAAATGGAAAACCTCTTCAAAAATGAAATCGATAAATTGAGGGAGGACATGAAGAAGACATGGGCTGAACAAAAAGAAGAAATAGAAAAACTGAAAAAACAAATCACAGAACTTATGGAAGTGAAGGATAAAGTAGAAAAGATGGAAAAAACAATGGATACCTACAATGATAGATTTAAAGAGACAGAAGATAGAATTAGTGATTTGGAGGATGGAACATCTGAATTCCAAAAACAAACAGAAACTATAGGGAAAAGAATGGAAAAATTTGAACAGGGTATCAGGGAACTCAAGGACAATATGAACCGCACAAATATATGTGTTGTGGGTGTCCCAGAAGGAGAAGAGAAGGGAAAAGGAGGAGAAAAACTAATGGAAGAAATTATCACTGAAAATTTCCCAACTCTTATGAAAGACCTAAAATTACAGATCCAAGAAGTGCAACACACCCCAAAGAGATTAGACCCAAATAGGCATTCTCCAAGACACTTACTGGTTAGAATGTCAGAGGTCAAAGAAAAAGAGAGGATCTTGAAAGCAGCAAGAGGAAAACAATCCATCACATACAAGGGAAACCCAATAAGACGATGTATAGATTTCTCAGCAGAAACCATGGACGCTAGAAGACAGTGGGATGATATATTTAAATTACTAAAAGAGAAGAACTGCCAACCAAGACTCCTATATCCAGCAAAATTATCCTTCAAAAATGAGGGAGAAATTAAAACATTCTCAGACAAAAAGTCACTGAGAGAATTTGTGACCAAGAGACCAGCTCTGCAAGAAATACTAAAGGGAGCACTAGAGTCAGATACAAAAAGACAGAAGAGAGAGGTATGGAGAAGAGTGTAGAAAGAAGGAAAATCAGATATGATATATATTATACAAAAGGCAAAACGGTAGAGGAAAATATTATCCAAACAGTAATAACACTAAATTTAATGGACTGAATTCCCCAATCAAAAGACATAGACTGGCAGAATGGATTAAAAAACAGGATCCTTCTATATGCCGTCTACAGGAAACACATCTTAGACCCAAAGATAAACATAGGTTGAAAGTGAAAGGTTGGGAAAAGATATTTCATGCAAATAACAACCAGAAAAGAGCAGGAGTGGCTACACTAATATCCAACAAATTAGACTTCAAATGTAAAGCAGTTAAAAGAGACAAAGAAGGACACTATATACTAATAAAAGGAACAATTCAACAAGAAGACATAACAATCATAAATATCTACGCACCGAACCAGAATGCCCCAAAATACGTGAGGAATACACTGCAATTACTGAAAAGGGAAATAGACACATATACCATAATAGTTGGAGACTTCAATTCGCCACTCTCATCAATGGACAGAACATCTAGACAGAGGATCAATAAAGAAATAGAGAATCTGAATATTACTATAAATGAGCTAGACTTAACAGACATTTATAGGACATTACATCTCACAACAGCAGGATACACCTTTTTCTCAAGTGCTCATGGATCATTCTCAAAGATAGACCATATGCTGGGTCACAAAGCAAGTCTTAACAAATTTAAAAAGATTGAAATCATACACAACACTTTCTCGGATCATAAAGGAATGAAGTTGGAAATCAATAATAGGTGGAGTGCCAGAAAATTCACAAATACGTGGAGGCTCAACAATACACTCCTAAACAGCGAGTGGGTCAAAGAAGAAATTGCAAGAGAAATTAGCAAATACCTCGAGGCGAATGAAAATGAAAACACAACATATCAAAACTTATGGGAAGCAGCAAAGGCAGTGCTAAGAGGGAAATTTATTGCCCTAAATGCCTATATCAGAAAAGAAGAAAAGGCAAAAATTCAGGAATTAACTATCCATTTGGAAGAACTGGAGAAAGAACAGCAAACTAATCCCAAAGCAGGCAAAAGGAAAGAAATAACAAAGATTAGAGCAGAAATAAATGAAATTGAAAACATGAAAACAATAGAGAAAATCAATAAGACCAGAAGTTGGTTCTATGAGAAAATCAATAAGATTGATGGGCCCTTATCAAGATTGACAAAAAGAAGAAGAGAGAGGATGCAAATAAATAGGATCAGAAATGGAAGAGGAGACATAACTACTGACCTCACAGAAATAAAGGAGGTAATAACAGGATACTATGAACAACTTTACGCTAATAAATACAACAATTTAGAGGAAATGGATGGGTTCCTGGAAAGACATGAACAGCCAACTTTGACTCAAGAAGACATAGATGACCTCAACAAACCAATCACAAGTAAAGAAATTGAATCAGTCATTCAAAAGCTTCCTAAAAAGAAAAGTCCAGGACCAGACGGCTTCACATGTGAATTCTATCAAACATTCCAGAAAGAATTAGTACCAACTCTCCTCAAACTCTTCAAAAAAATCGAAGCGGAGGGAAAACTACCTAATTCATTCTATGAAGCCAACATCACCCTCATACCAAAACCAGGCAAAGATATTACAAAAAAAGAAAACTACAGACCAATCTCTCTAATGAATATAGATGCAAAAATCCTCAATAAAATTCTAGCAAATCGTATCCAACAACACATTAAAAGAATTATACATCATGCCAAGTAGGATTCATCCCAGGTATGCAAGGATGGTTCAACATAAGAAAATCAATTAATGTAATACACCATATCAACAAATCAAAGCAGAAAAATCACATGATCATCTCAATTGATGCAGAGAAGGCATTTGACAAGATTCAACATCCTTTCCTGTTGAAAACACTTCAAAGGATAGGAATACAAGGGAACTTCCTTAAAATGATAGAGGGAATATATGAAAAACCCACAGCTAATATCATCCTCAATGGGGAAAAATTGAAAACTTTCCCCCTAAGATCAGGAACAAGACAAGGATGTCCACTATCACCACTATTATTCAACATTGTGTTGGAGGTTCTAGCCAGAGCAATTAGACAAGAAAAAGAAATACAAGGCATCAAAATAGGAAAGGAAGAAGTAAAACTATCACTGTTTGCAGACGATATGATACTGTATGTCGAAAACCCGGAAAAATCCACAACAAAACTACTACAGCTAATAAATGAGTACAGCAAAGTAGCAGGTTACAAGATCAACATTCAAAAATCTGTAGCATTTCTATACACTAGCAATGAACAAGCTGAGGGGGAAATCAAGAAACGAATCCCATTTACAATTGCAACTAAAAGAATAAAATACCTAGGAATAAATTTAACTAAAGAGACAAAAAAACCTATATAAAGAAAACTACAAAAAACTGTTAAGAGAAATCACAGAAGACCTAAATAGATGGAAGGGCATACCGTGTTCATGGATTGGAAGACTAAATATAGTTAAGATGTCAATCCTACCTAAATTGATTTACAGATTCAATGCAATACCAATCAAAATCCCAACAACTTATTTTTCAGAAACAGAAAAACCAATAAGCAAATTTATCTGGAAGGGCAGGGTGCCCCGAATTGCTAAAAACATCTTGAGGAAAAAAAACGAAGCTGGAGGTCTCGCGCTGCCTGACTTTAAGGCATATTATGAAGCCACAGTCGTCAAAACAGCATGGTATTGGCATAAAGATAGATATATCAACCAATGGAATCGAATAGAGTGCTCAGATATAGACCCTCTCATCTATGGACATTTGATCTTTGATAAGGCAGTCAAGCCAACTCACCTGGGACAGAACAGTCTCTTCAATAAATGGTGCCTAGAGATCTGGATATCCATATGCAAAAGAATGAAAGAAGACCCATGTCTCACACCCTATACAAAAGTTAACTCAAAATGGATCAAAGATCTAAACATTAGGTCTAAGACCATAAAACAGTTAGAGGAAAATGTAGGGAGATATCTTATGAATCTTACAATTGGAGGTGGTTTTATGGACCTTAAACCTAAAGCAAGAGCACTGAAGAAGGAAATAAATAAATGGGAGCTCCTCAAAATTAAACACTTTTGTGCATCAAAGAACTTCATCAAGAAAGTAGAAAGACAGCCTACACAATGGGAGACAATATTTGGAAATGACATATCAGATAAAGGTCTAGTATCCAGAATTTATAAAGAGATTGTTCAACTCAACAACAAAAAGACAGCCAACCCAATTACAAAATGGGAAAAAGACTTGAACAGACACCTATCAGAAGAGGAAATACAAATGGCCAAAAGGCACATGAAGAGATGCTCAATGTCCCTGGCCATTAGAGAAATGCAAATCAAAACCACAATGAGATATCATCTCACACCCACCAGAATGGCCATTATCAACAAAACAGAAAATGACAAGTGCTGGAGAGGATGTGGAGAAAGAGGCACACTTATCCACTGTTGGTGGGAATGTCAAATGGTGCAACCACTGTGGAAGGCAGTTTGGTGGTTCCTCAAAAACCTGAATATAGAATTGCCATACGACCCAGCAATACCATTGCTGGGAATCTACTCAAAAGACTTAAGGGCAAAGACACAAACGGACATTTGCACACCAATGTTTATAGCAGCATTATTTACAAGTGCAAAGAGATGGAAACAGCCAAAATTTCCATCAACAGAAGAGTGGCTAAACAAACTGTGGTATATACATACGATGGAATATTATGCAGCTTTAAGACAGGATAAACTTATGAAGCATGTAATAACATGGATGGACCTAGAGAACATTATGCTGAGTGAATCTAGCCAAAAACTAAAGGACAAATACTGTATGGTCCCACTGATGTGAACGGACATTCGAGAATAAATTTGGAATATGTCATTGGTAACAGAGTCCAGCAGGAGGTAGAAACAGGGTAAGATGATGGGCAATTGGAGCTGAAGAGATACAGACTGTGCAACAGGACTAGCTACAAAAACTCAAAAATGGACAGCACAATAATACCTAATTGTAAAGTAATCATGTTAAAACACTGAATGAAGCTGCATCTGAGCTATAGGTTTTTGTTTTGTTTTGTTTTGTTTTTACTATTATTACTTTTATTTTTTTCTCTATATTAACATTCTATATCTTTTTCGGTTGTGTTGCTAGTTCTTCTAAACCGATGCAAATATACTAAGAAACGATGATCATGCATCTATGTGATGATGTTAAGAATTACTGATTGCATATGTAGAATGGTATGATTTCTAAATGTTGGGTTAATTTCATTTTTTCCGTTAATTAAAAAAAAAAAAAGAGAAGAGGTAATTGGAGCTGAAGGGATACAGACTGTGCAACAGGACTGGATATAAAAACTCAGAAATGGACAGCACAATACTACCTAATTGTAATGCAATTATGTTAAAACATTGAATGAAGCTGCATGTGAGGTATAGGTTTTTTTTTTCTCTCTATTATCGTTTTAATTCTTATTCTGTTGTCTTTTTATTTCTTTTTCTAAATCGATGCAAATGTACTAAGAAATGATGAATATGCAACTATGTGATGATATTAAGAATTACTGATTGTACATGTAGAATGGAATGATTTCTAAATGTTTTGTTAATTTTTTTTAATTAATAAAAAAATTTAAAGAAAAGAAACAAAACAAAACAAAACAAACAAAAAAAATGGAGAAATTAAGACTTGCTCAGATAAATAAGAGCTGAGGGAATTCATTACCACTACTCCTGCCCTACAAACAGTGGTAATGGGAGCTCTTCACGCTGAAAGGAAAGGCCTCTGGACAGTGGTTCCATGCAGCATACAGAAATACAAAGCTGTACTAAAGGTAATCATTTGGGTAATTATAAATGCCGGTGTTATTAGTATTGTCAGCATTTTTGTATTGTTTGGTATGTAGCTCCACTTCTTACTTCCTTATGGTGCTAAAATGCAATTGCGTAAAAAGTAATGAAAAATCTAGGTTTTTGGGCATACAGTGTTCAAGGATATAAGTGGTAACAAGTACAAAAAGTGGTGGGTTGGGTGGACAGAGGAGTATAAAAAAAGTATATGTACATACTACTGAAGATAAGTTGGTATCAAACAAAACATAATTGTTATATATTTAGGAAGTTAAATTTTTTTTTCACAGTCACATTGCAAAAGCTGTATCATTATACTATCATCTTCAAGAAACATGGCTATTGGAACACAGCTCTACATTTTCAGGCAGTTCCCTTCAGCCTCTCCATTATATCTTAACTAACAAGGTAATTTAGGATGTTAAATTTTAACCCTACAGAAACAACAAGGAAAACAGAAGAAAAAAATATCCATATGGAAATGAGAAGGCACTAAATATGGTACAACACAAGAACACAAATAAATGTAAAAATAGGCTTTAATGGAAGTGATGATAAAAAGGTATAAGGCTTACAAAGGCTAACCAGCAAAATGTAAGAAAGATATTGTCAGTACTGACTATTAATGTAAATGACTTCAACTCTCCATTCAAAAGGCGAGATTGGCAGAATGGATTTAAAAAACATGACAAAACTGTATGCAGTCTCTTAGATACTCACTTTAAAGTCAAAGATATTAGTAGGATGAGGGTGAAAGGATGGAAAAAATATTCCATAAAAGTAGTAATCAAAAGAGAGCTTAAAAAAAAGGAGAGCTGAAGTGGCAATACTAATATCAGATAAAATACACTTTAAGTCAAAATCGTTTATGAGGACATTATATACTGATAGGGTATAATTTAACAGGAAGATGTAACAATTATAAATATATATATGCACCTAACAGTACAGACCTTAAATATATGAAGTAAATACTGACAGATTTGTAGGGGGAATTTGACAGTTCTATATTAATAACCACTCTCAATAATGGGTAGAACGTCTAGTCAGAAGACGAATAAGGAAGTACAGGACTTGAATGATACACTAAACCAAGAAGACCTAGAAGACATGTATAGAACCCTGCACACAGGGAAAACAGAGTACGTATTCTTGCCAAGTGCACATGGATTATTCTCTTGGATAGACCATATGTTGGTCTATCCTGGAGAATATACACTGTATGATTTCAATTGATATATTGAAATCATGCAATGTATATTCTCCAACTACAATGGAATGAAAATATAAATAAGAGAAGGAGAAATGGAAAATTCACAAATATGTGGAAATTAAACAACATAATCTAAAACCCCCAATGGATTAAAGGGGAAATCAGAAGCAAAAGTAAGAAATATCTTGAGGTGAATGAGAATGAAAATATAACAACCCAAAACATACAGGATGCAGTGAAGGCAATGCTGAAAGGGAAACTTATAGCTCTAAATGTTTACATTAAAAAAAGAAGAAAGACTTCAAATTGGAGGCCTAACCTCAAAACTGGAAGAACTAGAAAAAGAACAAACTAAACCTAAAGCAAGCAGAAGGAAGGAAATTACAAAGACCAAAGAAGAGATAAATGAAACAGAAAACAAAAAAGCAATAGAGAGAATAAAAAAAGAGTTGATTCTTTGAAAACATTAAGAAAATTGACAAATCTTTAGCTAGACTGACAAAGAGAAAAAGGGAGAGGATACAAATAACAAAAATCAGAAATGAAATCAGGGACATTACTACGGACCTCTATGAAACAAAAAGGACTATAAGTGGATCCTATGAAAACCGGCATGCTAATAAATTAGATAACCTAGATTAAATGGACAAATTCTTTGAAGCACACAGACTACCTACATTGTCTGAAGAAGAAATAGAAGATCTCAACAAACCAATTACTAGTAAAGAGAATGAATCAGTAATGAAAAAACCTCCCGACAAAGAAAAGTTCAGGCTAGACGGCTTCACAGTGGAATTCTATCAAACATTCCAAGAAGACTTCAATTCTGCACAAACTTGTCCAAAACACTGAAGAGGAGGAAATACTATCTAACTCATTTATGAGGTCAACATCACCCTAATAACAAGCCAGATTAAAGATACTGCAAGAAAAGAAAACCGCAGAACAATATCTCTTATTAACATAGATGAAGAAAATCCTCAACAAAGTACTAGCAAACCAAATCCAACAGCATTTTAAAAGAATTATATACCATGATCAAGTAGGATGCATCCCTTGTAGGCAGGGTTGGATCAACATAAGGAAACCAATTAATGTAATACACCACCTTAACAGAATGAATGGAAAAAACAAATGATCATCTCAGTATCAAATGCAGAAAAGGCATTTGACAAAATCCAGCAACCTTTCTTGATAAAAACACTTAGAGCACTAAGAGTAGAAGAAAACTTCATCAACATGATAAAGGGCATATATGAAAAGTCAACAGCTAACATTCTATTTAATGGTGAAAGACTGAAAGTTTCCCTCTAAGACCAGGAACGAGACAAGGATGCCCACTGTCACCACTGATATTCAACATTGTACTGGAAGTTCTTGCTGGAGCAATTCAGGAAGAAAAAGAAATAAAGGGCACCCAAATTGGAAAGGATGTAAAATTTTCTCTGTTTGCAGAAGGTTTGATCCTACATACAGAAAACCCTGTAAATGTACAACAAAGTTCTGAGAGCTAGGAAATGAATTCAGCAATACAGCAGGATACAAGATCAATATCCCAAAGCAGTAGTGTTTGTATACACAAGCAATGAACAATCAGAACAAGAAATTAGGAAAAAAAATTCCATTCACAAGAGCAACTGAAAGATATTTATTCAAATATCTAGGAATAAATCTAACTGAGGATATAAAAGGACCTGTACACAAAACTACAAACTATTGCTGAAAGTAATTAAAGAAAACTTAAATAAATGGAAGGATATTCCATGTTCATGGATTGAAAGACTAAATATCATTAAGATGTCAATACTACCCAAAACAATAAATTTATAAATTTATAAATTCAATGCTATCTTAATTAAACTTCCAACTTTCTTTGCAGAAGTGGAAAAGCCAATCATCAAATTTATATAGAAGGGCAAGGGGCCCCAAATAGCTAAAGCCATCTTGAAAAAGAAGAAGTAATTTTGAGAACTCCAACTTCCTGATCTTAAAACTTATTATAAAGACACAGTAATCTAAACAGCATGGTACTGGTACAGGACAGACATTCAGACCAATGGAATAGAATTGAGAGCTCATAAATCAACCCTCACATTTACGGCCAACTGACTTTTGCCAAGACCACTCAATTGGGAAAGAATAGTATTTTCAACAGACAGTACCAGGAAAACTGGATCTCCACTAGCAAAAAGAGAAAAAGGGGTAGCATCCCTATCCCACACCATATACAAAAATCAACTCAAAATGGATCAAAGACCTACAACAAAAGCCTAGAAGAAAACACAGGGAAGTATCTTCAGGACCTTGAATTAGGTAATGGTTTCTTAGATTTTACACCCAAAGCACAAGCAACCAAAGCAAAAATAGATGGATGGGACCCTCATTGTCCTAGCTTGCTAGCTGCCAGAATACAATATACCAGAAATGGAATGGCTTTGAAAAAGGGGAATTTAATAAGTTGCTAGTTTACAGTTTTAAGGCCAAGAAAATGTCCAAATTAAAACAAGTATATAGAAATGTCCAATCAAAGGCATCTAGGGAAAGAGACCTTGGTTCAAGGGCATATGAAGATCAGGGTTTCTCTCTCAAGTGAGAAGGCACATGGCGAACACAGTCAGGGCTTCTTTCTCATCTGGAAGGGCACATGGTGAACCTGACGTCATCTGCTAACTTTCTCTCCTGGCTTCCGTTTCATGAAGCTCCCCAGGAAGCATTTTCCTTCTTTAGGTCGCTGGCTGGTGGACTCTCTGCTTCTTGTGGCTATGTCATTCTACTCTCTCAGACTCTCTCGCATTCTCCAAAATGCTTCCTCTTCTATAGGATTCCAGTAGACTAATCAAGACCTACCCAAATGGGTAGAGACGTCTCCACCTAATCTATCTTAACAATGACTCTTGATTGAGTCACATCCCCAGGGAGATGATCTAATTACAGTTTCAAGCGTACAATGCGGATTAGGGATTAGAAGAAGCAGCTGCCTTTACAAAATGGGATTAGGATTAAAACATGGCTTTTCTAGGATATATACATCCTTTCAAACCAGCACACTCATGAAAACTTAAAACTTTTGTTTTAACCTCCCCATTGGGAGGTTTCAAGAAACCAGGGATAAAAGGGGCAAAGAGTATCTATCACAGCAGGCAGTGGAGCAAGTGGGGGGCTCTGGACAAATTCTAGAGATGGTGTTTAGCTATCACGATAGTCTCTCCTTCCCCTCAGGAAGAGAAAGTAGGTTGTATCCCATGTGTGAGCTCTGATGGATCAGTAGCTTCTTGATACACTAATTTGAGAAGGCTTCTAAGGCTGTATTTAAACTCAACAGGAAATTGAAACCTGCCTGTATCGTGGGACAGAAGTGGGGGGTGGCCTAAATGTCATTTATTACTAACGCTATCGTGATCCAGCCATAGAGTGTTCCCACCTCAAGATCAGCTGGCATTTCTTAAGCACTCTTGCTTCATGCCCCTTGATTTCTAAAAACCTGCATACTCATCTTTGTTATAGGCTTTATTTTATATACTTTAAATCTTCTCATGCTCTTATACATATTTATTTATTGGACAACTTGTTAAAAAGGTTCTCTAACTTTCTCCATTTATGGCACCCTTATTATCTTGTTAATTTTTTCAGTATCCTTGGGCTAAAAGGAAATACCTAACACTTCCATTTATTAAGAATTAGGTCCAACCAAGTTAATAAATATTTGTGTCCTAACAACTTAGTAACCATTTTTATGCATAAATAGAAAGAAAAGCAATAATTTTATTTCATTTTTAAATAACCGCAATGGCTTATTAAGGACTGGACGGGAAGGTCAAGGAATGGAGTTTGTCAATTACATAATGTTTTCCCCTGAGTCTACCATTGAGATCAGGTAGAAGATGCTCTACCTGGATTCTGTAAGTACCGGGGGCCTAGAGACAAGGAGAAGGCTATCTAAAGTTTAGTCAAGCTAAAGAGAAGTTAAGGCCATCTTGGGAAGTAACAACAGGTGAGAGATTTTATAACCTAGGCTGTTTTCCAGGATCACACAATGCAGGTGAAATTCAACATTGTTGATATCATCGAAAGGAATGTAGCACAATCTAATGCTGATACTACAAACTACTCAAGGTAAAAGTTTGCACAGCATTTAGCAGATGTCATGAACTGCTGTGTTTCCCTTAAAAATTTAAACTCTTCCAAGGCATCCCCATGAGTTTGCTATGGCACCCCACGGCATCCTGGAACACAGTTAGGGAACTATGGTCCATAAGCACAGCTCCCATTTCCTACTAATATCTGCATTCTCTTTTTAAAAGCTTGGAAAGCTCTTTTCCTATATTCTTATTTAAACATTTACTGACCATAGTCTCTCCATTAGTGGAGTGTGTTTGATGGGATGAGCACGAGAAGACATTTTGCCCATTTTAAGAACATTTCAATGAAAATTATTTTAAAAAGTGAAGAAAATGAGCTCAGGAAGTCTTATGAAATTAGACAAGAACCATGATCTTCCTAAGTCACCCAACATATGTCGAATTGTGTCAGAAAAAAAATTTCCTTTTAAATTATGGCCAACTTCTGTTGGTTGGCTTTTACTGGCATCTGGGATAGAATGGAACAGTAGAATGTTGGTGAACTACACTCTCAGGGTAAAGCTAAAGTTTTTTGTGCTTCTGTTTTTTTCTTAATCTTTGAAAACCAGGGAAGAAAGGAAAGACAGGACAAAGAGAAGACATAAAGAAAGATCACCATTCCCCTCACATACTCAGCTGTTTTTAAAAATTATGCATTTAGCATATATCTCATTCCCGTTGGCCAGAGGCAATAGTAAGGGTTCCATCAAATATTTTCTTGCAGGATGTTAAAGAATCAATGGGCTGGTCCGAGCCCAGGCTGAGAAGGATTGGGGATCTCTGGGCTTGTACTGAGCGCCTTCCCTCTGTCTAATTCTGCTCCAGCCTTGGTTAGGTGGTATTGTCCAGGCCTGCTCAAGTGTTTTCTTTCTTCTATTTTAAGGATCTTTATGTCCCAGGGTTTGGGTCCATCAGGATCAGAAGGTGAAGCAGAACGAGGGACTGCTCCAGTTGGGTGGAGTGCTTATGGCCTCGTCATTCAGCACACAGGGGGACTGCTGAACTTAACTCAGGAGGAACCTTCATTATCCAGGGGAATGGGGCCCCCATGGGTGGTTCCTTAACGACTCCGTGAATCATACAATCAGAAAAAGAAAAAACAAACAAGGAAGCAGTTCATGAAGTCTGCAAGTAATAGAGCACAGTTTCAGAAGCAGAAGTACATTTTTCCATTTGTCTCCAGATTCCTCAACTTAAGTTTCATTATATAGAAATCTGAGCTGGTGGTAAAAGGGGCAAAAATGAATTTATTGCAAGTTCTTGTTTCATAATCGGCATTTTCTTGGAAGCAGGGGTGAGATTTTGTTCTCCCCTGATGAAGCAGCTGTGCTGACACTTCAAGCAGCTGGCACTAGTGTCAGCATTCACGTCTAACACTGACGATTTCACAAGCTCAGTTAAACACCCTAAGCTCGCTCATGACATGGCAAAGAGGGAAGCACTCTGGAAGACAAACAGCCAGTGAAAAGAAGCAGCCCTTTGGCATACAGAAGAGAAAGCTTCCCTTTTTATAAACGCTATAAAAGGGAAGAAAAGAAAGGCATCATATTTTAAATCACTAATTAGCTATTTCATACTGCAGCCCAGCACTTTCTGCTGGACTGAGAACATATCAACACAATGGCTTTGTTTAATGATGTTTGGGAAGTTAAAAGCCCATAATGTGAAAAAATTGGACTCATCAGCACCATCATTAATGAATTAGAGCTGTGGTATTTAAACATTGAATGTGGTATTGTTACACGTTAAAGAAGCATCCTTTGGAACATTTCCCCAGAGCCCAGGCTGCCTCCAGATTTTGGGAATCAGGGGATTATTGAAGACGTGGAAATCAAAACAGCTGCACAAAACTGTCTCCTTTTACTTAAGAAAGCTGTCAATTTCCAAAGCCAAACTGTCAATTTCCAAAGCCAAACTGCCTTTTAAGGGCAGGTGAGAGGAATTGCTCGCTCTGAACCATCATTAAACCAGCCCAGCAATGAGGCACTTGGAAGGATCACAGCAATATTATTAGAGAAAGGAGAGAGGCAGACCTGAGGCAGAAAATGGAGTCTAGTTTAGACTTGTGTAAAAAAAAGTTAGTTTAGGAACAAGAGAAAACAGAAAAATATAGGTTCCATGCCTTTGAATTCCACCAAAGAAGAGAAGCAAGAAAGGCATGTATAGTACAACTATTATCTAACCCTACAGAACCATTTCTGATAGCTTGTGGAGGAAGCGGGAGGCCACAGCGGTTTCCATCCAGGCCAAATGGAAAGTGACACTGAACAGTTGCAACTGTTATAAGTGGGGTTGCATTCCAATCCGCTAGCTGTTTTCCCAGTAAGTGTATCATTATTAAATCTGGCAGGTCACCTACTAGTAATCAATTTCTACCCTGGTACAAATTATATTCATTAAACTGAAGCTTCTTTCAGCTTCAGCACTACTGGTTGCAAAAGCGCTAGCTATCATTTTAGGTTTATGTGCAGTTACAAGAATTAGAGCATTAACCAACAGCCCATCCGGGTCAGTGTGAGTCCTGTGCCTCCCCAGCTTGGATGCAAGGAAGTTCTATGAGAGGAGAAAGGGTACATGGCCCATAGTAGACTTCAGTTGAGAATTTGTTGAATGAAGGAAGCACATGATGAGCTAAATGGAATAATGCCCAGGAGAGAGCCCAGAGCTCATCCTCAAACAGCTCCACAAGGTCAGTGGTGCTATTCTCTCCATTTCACAAATGAGGAAACCCAGGCTTCAGGAGGTGAAGTAACTTGTCCACAACTCTCAATAACCAACATCAGTGAGGATCTAGAGTTAAAGCCTATGGGAGCTGGACTGCGATATGACCCTGGACAAATCATTAATTTCTCTTTATCTTGGTGTCCTCATTTGTAAAACCACACTTTCCAATTTTCTCTGCAAATATAATACTCTATTCATGGAGTGAGTTGTGTTACACAGGGCATCATGACAGCACAAATTCAGGGCACAACAGAAACTTTCAGCAAACAACCACTTTATTATCAACACAGAGTAAAGGGTCCAAAAGAGCAGGGGAAGAAATCTCACTGCGGCTGGTCCCTCAGGGAAGAAGTGCTTTGGGTAAGGATCTGAGGATGGCAGTTTCACATGTCCCACTTCACAGCAAAAAGGAGAGACAAATCTATATTGTGTGAGTGCAGTATTTATCCATCCTGGGGGAAGGAGGACCTGCCACTGAGAACTCCTGCTTTGATCAGCATCTAGAGCTGCTTGTCCCTGGTTTCTGGGTTTCAGTCTGGGTGGGCCATTTCATTAGACTTAAGATCTTCCCCAGGTTGTGGAAAGGAAAGCGGTGGAAACATTGTTGCACAACAGTAGGTGGGGGGGCCAGGTCTAGGAGATGGCCACTGAGTGTAGAATGTGCCCATGACCTCCCCAGCACTATAGAAAGTTATGAAATTTTCCACTGGGTTGCAGGACAGAGAATAAATCATGAGAAAAAAGTAGTTCAAGATTCCTAAAGCTCCAAAATAGAAGAATCTGCTGCATGTCTCTTGTCCCCTGGTTCAGGGAAACAATGAGTGAAAACCCTTGTCCCACGCATTAAAGCACTGATAGAACGAATCATCAGCAGTATCTGTATGTAGGTTTGATTTTCTTTCTTTCTTTTTGAGTGGTGAAGGATACCACATTAAGTTCACTGACGTAAGAGGGGATTTTACTACGTGGTTCTCATCCTAACTGCAAATCACATGCCTATCTAATCCCACCCTAGACCTAATAATCAGAACCTTCAAGTACATGGCCTGGGAATCTACATTTTAAAAGCTTCCTGTATTACTGATATGTAGCCTGGATGGAGAGCTCATCAGGATTGAGACAACTTTTAGGTGCCTTTATGTGAGTTTTTGTGCACAAAAAAAGGATAATTATGAAGTTTTATTGTTGTTGATTGTTTTTAAATTGTTTAATTTCTCAAAGCTACTAAATCATAACTTTAGTTATTTCTCAAGCTTTTAAGTTAAGCTCATACGTCTTATTTGTGTGCAGCTTATCCATCTCTCTTAACTATTACTATAAATTTGAATAATGTTTGAGTCAATTTACAAACTTGCTAACACATTTCCTATATTGTACGTCAGTATAATAGGTCCACATTTACTAACTTAAACTATTCCATCACCATTTTAAATACTTCAATTGTTGGCTTAAAATCTTCTCAAATTCTAAATAATTATCTTTAAAACATAAGTTAAAAGTATAAGTATACGCTTGACCTTGAGGCTTGCTCTTGTGAAGCTTATTTTTGCAGGAGAGAAGCTTAGCCTACCTATAAGTGTGTCTAAGAGTCACCTCTGGAGGACCTCTTTTGTTACTCAGATGTGACCTTTATCTCTCTAAGTCCAACTCTGAAAGTGAGACATTTGCCCTCCCCCCAGGCAGGACATGACATCCAGGGATGGAAGTTTCCCTGTCGGTGTGGGAGATGACCCCCAGGGATGAGCCTGGCCCTGCCACTGTGGGATCAACAATGCCATCCTGACCAAAAGGAGGAAAAGAAGTGTAATAAATAAGGTACCAGTGGCTGAGAGAGTTTAAATAGAGTCAAGAGGATACAAATGGATACATTTTTACATATGCTTCAGTTAGATATTACTGCCTACCATAACTTGCCAACCCCCAACCAAAACCATTCCAGCCAATCCTAAAGAATGTCTAGAGCATCATATAAGATTCTACAATGGTTGCATGCACTAGAGTAACTTTCCAAAACCTACAACCTCCAGATGAGTGCCTGGACCAGATAAGTTCTGAAATGCAGAGGGGCCAGCCCCTCCAAAACATCAGTTAGTTCCATGCCTCTATCCCATATTATCGACAGCCTCTTCCAACCTGAAAAAGTTAGAATGAACATAGCCCAAATATTCCTAAAGAGTGGGAGAAAGATCATAGGTGATGGTGGTGTTATACAGAGAAGGTCAGGTTTAACAAATGAGCATGAGTGCTGAATTGTTATGCTGAGATTTCTTTTAGCCTCCAGTACTTAAAGCAGCTAGGAATAAAAGCCTAAAATTGTGGAGTTGTAACCCATACCAAACTCTGAAATCTGTTCTACAATTAATTGCTGTGATGTACTTTGAAATTTATTGCTTTTATGTATATATGTTATTTAAAGAGAAGGGGGCGTATAACAGAGAAGATAGGATTTATTTAACAAATGAGTATGACTGCTGAATCATTTTATTGATATTTCCATTGGTCTCCAGTGCCTTGGAGCAGCTAGAAGAAGAAATGAAAAATTGTGGAACTGTAACCCATACCAAACTTTAAAATCTATTCTATAACTACTTGTTAAAATGTACTTGGAAATTTATTGATTTTTTTTTGGTATATATGTTATATTTCACAATTTAAGAAAAAACATTTAAAAAATGAAACAAGACAACAAAAAGTATAAGTACAGTGAAGCTTAAATTCTCTCAGATACATAAACTTTGTAAGATTTCAACTTGAAATCACAGGTCTAAATCAATTACTCTTATAGATCAAATTGTTACATATTTTATCAAAATCCTTCCTTAGCACAGAACACACTAATATCTTGGTTTTGATTCTTTTAAATTCCTCTATATCTAATTCTTAGTCTTCCTGGGATGGAAGGATTGGGTAGAGTGCGATGATCCTGGTCGACTGAAATTGGCCAGCTACTGAGGATGGCAATTACCACCCTAATTATTTGAGGTTTGTAATGATCCAGAGATTTTAACCAAACATAAGACCTGGAAATGCAGCATCCAGTGCAATTCTTTATAATCTTAGACTGTCTTTTTATAGACTTTGTGTCATGGATTTCAACATTGAAATAGTTCTGGTTTCCAAACTCAGGTTACTTAATTCTGCCTACTTAGAAGTCTGCAACTCCCACCCAGGCTATTCATGTGACTGGATGTTGCATTTCTTTCACTTGCAAAATATGTAGATGTTTTGGGGGTTGGATCTTATATTCCTTCATAGGAATAGAACCTTCATAGCTTTAGTACCTTACAACTTCTAGAGCTATTTAAGGATATCTCACATATCTTTGTCTTACAGTCAGAACTCAGGTCATTCTTCTGATAGCCTGGTTTGAGTGGACAAGTGTTGGATAACATGCCATAAGTGTACACTATATATTTGGAGTCTGCTCTGAGATCTCTACTTGGTAACTCCCATAATCCCTCTAGAAATTCAACAGCACAGTTCAGTGACTACTTACTATAAATCAATTCTAAGATAATCATTTTTTTTCACATTTTAACATTTCTGAAATCAGAATCGGTTTATGATCTCTGGCAGGGTCATAGTTTAATTTCAACATTTGTTTCCTTTTTGGTGGGACATAAAGTGATGATGTAATTATAGTTAGTGGTATCTTCGTTTCAGTGAAATATGGTATTGAGTACTTACCGTGTGCAGCATCTGGAATATAAAGAATAGTAATAGCAAGGAGAGGCAGCTACCTTCACAGTCTCTTAGGAGAGACAGATAAACAATAAACTTGAGGGTAGTGATCTCACAGTTTTCTTCAATCATAAGTCTTAAATGGGTCCTGTACTTAGGGTCTCACAAGATTGCCATCAAGGTGCTATATGGAAGCTGAACTGGGGAGAGATCCCCTTCCAAAATGCAGCAACTGCAAAATAGAATATAGTCTTCAAACTGATTGGGAGGAGTTGAATTCTGTGTCCTCCAAAAGAGATATGTGCAAGTCCTACTAGCCTGTCCTTGAATGTGAACTTATTTGGAAATAGTCATTTCAGATGGAATTACTTATATTAAAATGACGTCATACTGAGCAGGGGGGGCCCTTAATCCAGTATGCCCAGTGCCCTTATAAGAAGGGGCAAAGAGAAACCGCAGGGGGTTAGCTGGCCATGTAGCGACCGAGGCAGAGATTGGAGTGATGCATCTGTGAGCCAAGGGAAGCCGAGCACTGCCAGCAAACCACAAGGAACTGGGAACAGGCAGGGGGAGCACGGCCCAGCCGAACCCTTGAGCTTGGTCTTTTAGCCTCAATAACTGTGAGACAATGCCTTTCTGCTGTTTTAAGCCACTTAGTTGATGACAGCCCTAGGACACTGACCAAATCTGAAATTCTAAGGGAAAAAGCAAGAAAAGAAGGATCAGAAGATCAAGAAAGAGAAAGGAGGATGAAGGCAGGGATAAAGAGAGAGGGCGGGGGAGACAGCAGAGAGCAGCAGTAGGAGGCTGGCAGGGTTATTCCTCCAGGGCCATCCGCAGCGGAAGCTGGGCTGAGGCGGCACCCTCAGGTGATAAGCGCCACTGCAGTGAACCACAGCCAAGAGGAAATGCATCACTTCTCTGTTTCCCAACACCAGCTGGCAACAACCACTCTTGTCCTCTTCTTTGAGAAGCTTGGACAGAAGTATTACAGCCTTCTATGGAGAGTTCGACTTTCTTGATTATGATTTGATTTTGCGCTATTCCATAATGGTCTTGTACAGCTCATCACAACCCCACAGCCCCACAACCCCACAACCATAAAGTACTCTGTGCACGTACCTCGCTCTCCTCTTCTGTAAGAAGGTGGTCATTACTCAATCAAATGAAAACTTTCTAAAACAAAACTGAAAAATATTAGACAGTTTGGGGTTGGGAGTCATGGACTAGCAGTTGGGGTAGAGAGGGTTAGGAGTGAATCTATAGACTTTGGAAATACATTGCCAGAATTATGAGACTATCTTGTTGGGCCTTGATGGAGGGCAGGCACGTGGACGAAAGGCAATGACTCCTTGTCCGTTGCCCTGGACAATAGGTCAGTTGGAAAGGAGGGAAGGGAGACCGACAGGGACAAGAGGGATAGTTTCCTTGTTCTGGGTCTGGCCAACGCTCAGCCCAGGCTCAGTGCCGTGGGATTGCCTGGAGCGTTTCCGGGGGCAGGGCTCAGGCTGCTCCTGCTCCCAGGGAGGCAGTATGCAGGGAGGCAGGGAGCGCGCCCAGGAAATGGCCTCAGGATGGGTCCCCAGCCCTGCAGTAACTGTGAGTCATTACCTATTTCATCATCCGTACAGCCTGCTGTGCCCCAGATCAGGGAGGGGCCACGCACACACCTGGATCGGAATGGTGCTGAGAATGCAGGCTGCCCTTCCCTGAGGTCAGATGGCGGTATCAGCAGAGGACAACTCAGCTCAGTAGCAGCTGTGACGCTGCCTAACAGCCCCCTTAGCAAGGTACTTAGCTCGCAGGGTCTCAATCCCCCCGTGTCTAATATCCACCTCTCAATCATGTGCAAAGTGACAAGAATTTATATATTCATTCAATGTTTATTCATCTCTTCCCATGTTATTGTAACCACTCTGTGCCAAGCACAAAGCAATAGGGATATGGCAGCGAGCGAAACAGATCCTGCTCCTGCTACATTCTGTTGAGGAGAGGGGCAGACCGTAAACAAACCCTGTCAGCGCCCAAGATGGGGATTTAGGTGCACAAGATTTATTGAAGGAGAGCTCTTCAAGAAAAACCTGCAAGAGGGAACCTGGATGGGCAAGGGGGGCGGGGGGCGGGGGGAGCCAAGAAAGAATGTGCATCCCGTTTTGGCCTGACTATGGGGGCTCCAGTGCCCCTCACCCTTGCAGAGCTGTGCTTTGAGGCAAGAGGCTGAAGCTTTTATGGCCACTCCAAGGGAAGCGCTCTCAGCCAAGGGCAGTCTCTGGAGAAGGTGACAGGTGTAAAGAGGTTGTTGGCCCTGCCACAAAAGGTGGGGATGGGTTCACTGACTGGTAAAGGGGGTCTGGGCTGAGCATCAACTCCAGCTACCGCACATAGTTATAAGGAGAAAAAAAATCAGATAGCGATAAGCAAGTACTACAGCCCCGAATGAAAATTCAGACATCTGCGAGGAAGACTGAGTGATGAGTTTAGAGTCGGTGGTCAGGCAACAGGTACGAATTCCGATTTTGTGGAACATGAAGTTTATATAATTTGGGGAGCAGTTTTTAAGTAAAAGAATTTAAAAATCACAAATATAAAACTAGTACAATCTGAAAATTTATTCAAAATGGGACAAGAAATCAATAAATAACAATTTATAAGAGCTAAACTATACCTCAAACATCACAAAATCCAGAAAAAATAACACAATATTTTTATTAATTAACTCCCTGACACACTTCTATCTATATCTACATATTTTGACTACATACTTCTTATTTACTTCCTCATATAATAATGGTTAAGTAGTATACTTTTTTTTGTATGCTGTATGGCACGGTCACATTTCATTCTTTTTCCATGTGAGTAGCCCATTATTGTAGCACCATTTGTTGAATTTTATTTGTTTTTGTTGGTTTCTTTGTTTGTTTGAGAAGTCCATGGGCCCGGAATCGAACCTGGGTCTCCAGCATGGCAGGTGAGAATTCTATCACTGAATGATCCTCACCCGCCCCCCCAGTAATATACTTTTTTTTTAAAATTTTTTTATTAATCAAAAAAAAGAAAAGAAATTAACACAACATTTAGAAATCATTCCATTCTACACATGCACTCAGTAATTCTTAGTTTCATCACATAGATGTATGATCATCATTTCTTAGTACATTTGCATCGATTTAGGAAAAGAACTAGCAAAACAGCAGAAAAAGATATAGAATGTTAATATAGAGAAGAGAATTAAAATAATAATACTAATAAAAAAATATATATATAAAGGAAAAAGAAAAAAACAAAAACAAAAGATACAAACACACAAACAAACAAACAAAAAACCATATTTCAGGTGCAGCTTCATTCAGTGTTCCAACATAGTTACATTACACTTAGGTATTATTGTGCTGTCCATTTTTGAGTTTTAATGTACTTTTTATTAAAATAATTAAAACATGCTTCATTATTTCCCATAGAATGGTAAACCAAAACATAATAATAATTATTATTTTTGTTATTGACTTTTTCAAAAGTTTCTTTTAGCTTCACAATTTATTTGGTAAAATCCTGTAAATTTTCCAAATTATTGTCAAAGTTGGAAATGCCTTTCTCAAGTTTCTTTCATATAGGAGCTATAAGCTTTGAAAAACTGTTCCACAGACTAGCTTCTGCTCTATGCATTTCAAACCTACTCTCTTCCCATATTGACCACATCTTTTGGGACTGGGTGTCTTGTAGCTATGTGTGTATTGAGATGTTTTCATGTTGCAATAAGTGGTCAGCAGTAAATGATAAGAGTATTCCAGCAAACTAAGATTGCATCAGGATGTCTAGCAATTCACCATAACAAGGAAGTGACACAAACCACTTAAATATTTCCCTTAAACTCAAACAAAGTGAGCTCTAAATCAGTTTCCCTTAGCCAGGTACCAAAAATGCCTATAGCCACCCCAAAGCCACCTGACATGAGGGAAAGCATGACAGAGGGAGAATCAGAGTTAAAACAGAGAGTAGCCTTCAGTATTAACTGATTGTTATTAAAATGTTTTACTTTTTGCAACACTGATAGAAACCTATGGGCATGGAAATAAATCAGTAGGGTCCCTACCAGGACTTGGAAGGAGCTCATGCAAGCAAGGGACTCTTCACTAGTTTTACCTCTGTCATTGAGCGAGTCTCTAAGGTGATATATGAGCTGAAGACACTTAGTTGACAGTCAATAAATTATTATTATTAGAGTGAATCTACTGTAGTCTTTGAAGACAGAGATAACTGGCTCCATTGTGAGACTCAGACCAACTGATAAAAGGTCAAAGGAATACAGCAAATCCCCAGGAAAGCCTCTCTTAAAATACAAGTTGCCAGCATCAGAGAGCATCCTTAAATCACCCCATTTATGGTCTTTGGCCACCCCTGCATCCAGGCAATGAATGGTAACTGAGTGTGCAGTGTTAGCTGGACTCCACAAAGTACATTGTTTGGCTGGGACCTGCATCCTCCCTGGGAAAGGGAGCCTTTGTGCCTGCCAGGTGTTCTTAATCAGAGCTCTAGTCTCCTGCTATTGTAATTATTTGTTTACCTGCCTGTCTCCCTTACAAAAATGAGTGGCGCCAGGGCAGAGGCCCTGTCTTTTTTATGTCTGTATTCCCAGTGGTTAGCACACAGCCCAGCACACAGAGGCCCTCAATCCCAGTCTGTGAGATGAATACATAATTGCCCATCCAGGAATGTATGAAAATCATTCTACCAGTTCTTTACTTTACCTCAAATTCCCAAGGACAGGTAAGTTAATACTTGGCTCAATTTGGTCAGTAGTGTAATGCTTGAGCCTGAACAACTTAAAAATATTTCTGTTTTTTAGGTAATTTGCAGTAAGCATGAGTTAGTTTACATAAATAATTTTCACTGTTTGATAGAAAGCATTTGCAAAATAAAGGAGAAATAACACAATATGCAGCTTTTATTCTGGTTACTTTGCACTGAAATATGGAACACATTCTCTTTCTTATTTTTTGAGAAGACAAGTGAGCTGCTTGTCTAGAATCACTGTTGCCTTTGTTAATAAATAAAAGGTCCTTGTGTTTGCAAGGATTTCACATGATGCACTACTAAAAAAAAAAAGGCGTGCAAAGTTTTCCATAGCAAGTGTGCTCACCAAATTTGCCCAAACCACTTAATTATAGAGAATTCAGAAGGATAAACCACAGTTCTGTTCAGTGCTAATAGAAAGGCTGCAGGGTGTCTGGGTGTTTTCTGCTTTGGGTTTCCACTTTCCTCTCCAGCTTTCACAGATCCCGGAAAAAAAAACATTTTTAATTAAAGCTGAAAATTTGAAGCAGATTTCAAGGGACTAATAACATCAAACATCAGAGCTGAATTAATAACAGGGAGAAGATTTTGTCCTGTATTGAAACTACCAACAGTGTTTAACAAAAGCATTTTAAATCCTTTATAACATCTCTGAGATTCTCAAACACTGGGCTAAGTATAAGCCTCCCTAACTCCAAAGATTTCAAAGGAATTAAACAATACAAATGTATATTTTAAAAAACTAAAATCTTGAGAGATCCCGAAACTAGTAAATGGAGATTTGCTCTGGATGTTTGAAAAAGTTCTGCATCTATCAAATATCCATGTTTGTAAAGCAAGAAAAGCCTCGGTTTCATTTATGGATAAATCACAGGAGCTGAAAAACGGAATTTTATTAACTAAGAGTAATCCATGTGGCTTCAGATGATAGCATTTTAATATGTTACCCTATTGCTAAGGGTAATTTTGAGTGATAATAAAGGTTTTTGCCTAACTTTGTTCAAACATTTCTGCCCACTGTTCTTTATGTATGTGAAAATCCTGGCATCAGTTTCATTACTGGGCACAATTAAAGTGCAAATAAGCTATCAATCATTAACACCTTAGTGTGAATTGCCACATGAGCTATCAGGGATGTGAGGGAATGTAGGTGAGCTGGCTGCAGGGGGTCAGGAAAGATCAACACATGTAAAATGATATTCTAACTATGGCCAAGGCGACTGTCCTGGGAGACAGAGGTCCTCTCCCTGGGAAGAACCTGTGGGAAGAGACCACAACCTGCATCAGGCTCAAGTCACCCAAGTCATGCCATCTCTGAAGGCTTTTCAGGAGACGGCAGGTGACCTTCTCCAGGGCCCCTGTTCGCTTCTCTCTCACTGTTGCATAATGCCATGGTCTGACTCTGCATCCAGACAGTGGTCCAGTCCCCGATTATACATTTTAGCTGTACGACCTTAAGCAAGATAAATTTTGTGTTTGTGCATGTCTGCCCCATTAGAATGAAAACTTCCTGAGGCTGGGGATTTCATTTAGTTCACAGCCACATGAACAGGTCAGCATATTGTAGGGGTTCAATACTAATTTATTGAATGAATAAGTGAGTAGTGAAGTAGGTAACCTCTCTGGGCCTAGTTTTCTGTCTGTAAAAGGAAGATAATAATAGCATTCAGTATGGTATGTACACAGGTAGCAACCAGTGTCAGAATGCAGGAACAGTTTACCTGAAGGGATCCTTTATGTTCTTCCTATTTAGGGACAATAAGGTTGCAGGATGTGTAGTTGCTGACAAAAGGGCGAAAGATGAAGCGCAGGTGAGTCCTGTTATGTGTTGTTTAATCATGTTTACTTGGAAATTCACTCTTCTTTTTCAAGAAGATTTGGTCATGCAGATGTTCTTAGGTTATGCTTTGATTTTTGTTTTCATGGGCCAGTCATTTATATTTAATGAAATGAAAATCAGTTAAATAAAATGTAATAGAGGAAGGAAGAGGGATGCCAGCAAAACTTTTCAGCTACATTTTATAGTTTGCGTTCTCATTCTCATAACACCATTTGGAGAGGAAAATATTTTTAGAATTCAGTATGCTCAGTTTCAAAATGAGTATACAAACACTAGTATTTTTCTTATATACAGCCGTGATTAGTTGGGGGAAAATATTGGAAATATTTTCACTATAGCAAAATTAAATATTAAACAACAATGAAAAAACTTTATAAGAAATATAGAAAGCCTATAGGAAAAATCCTCTACAACTTTTCTCAGAGAAACAAAAGAAAATGATTCGATGAAGAGACAATTTATCTCTTAATTAGAATATTCATTATTGAGAAAAGATGTCAATTATCAGATTAATTTATAAATTTAACATTAAAAATTCCATATCATTTCCTTTCACTTATTCAAAATAACTTTAAACACTATCTGAAAGACTAAACTTATAAGAACAGCCAATATAATTTAGAAAACAGAAGAATATGGGTAGGAAAGCATTTGCCTTATCAATTGTTCAATACGACATTTGCTAAGACTACAATACTTAAAGTGCAATAAGAATGCCAGTAGTAACCCCCTAAATTTATTTTACAGCCTACTAAAGGTCACAATCTGCAGCCCGAAAAACACTGGTTCATAAATATCCCAAAATGAGAAATTGGCTTAAATATATTACAGTATAGTCGTAATGCAGGAAATATGCAACTATTAAAAATAATGTGATAGAACTCTATTTATTGGCGTGAAGAGTTGTTGGCAATATATTGGTAACTTAAAAAACTTACTAGAATCACTGCATTTTAAAAGAATAAAAAAATACATGCTTATATTTGCAGAAAAAAAATAGAATAATAAGTGCTAATATATTAACAATGGTTACTGCCTATCTGTACCTAGCTGCTGGGTTTATGGATGAGTGAAATCTAGTTTTCACTTACCTATAATGAATATGTATTATGTAATTCAAATAATACAAACTTTAAGCATTTTAAACTGCTGCATGATGCTTAAATTCCTTTCATTTCTATTTTCAGTCTAATTTTCAGAAAAACTAGATTTGGCCCTTAATCCATAATTATTTAATATTCATCACATGATCTTTTATCAAAAAAATTAAATACTTTTGCATTATCCCCGATTTTCTTTAGCATACACATTTGGAACAGTAGGCAATTCTCAACCAAAATAATTATATTTTCAGTTGCAAAATAGGAACCACTTCTTCCAATTCCTGCCACAGAACTTTTCTTTAAGAATAAAATAGCCTCTTATCTTTGCCTTTAGAGGTGAAATGATCATCATGAACTGCTGTGTTGTCTGCAAGTTTGAGTCTAGTTTCCCTGGTTGCTATTGTGCAGCACTCATGCCTCTTGTCATCTACATACTTGCCAGGCTGAGTGGTCCCAGCTATGATGCGGCTGGTAGATCTGGAAGTTTATTTATATCAGGGTCTGTTGAATAAGACAATCACTCATGAGGACATTTTCATGCCAGTACAAGCATACCAAGGACAACCTTTAAGGAGGAATGTCACAAACAGACAGCTTAAAGCCTGGAGTTGTGTGTTTTTGTTGGGAGGAGAGACACTAGTGAGATAAGATGATGCTTGCAGATTTCTGACATACTTTGTGGCCATGCCTGGTTAAGTTACCTAAGTCATCAGTTTTCTAGCCCCTAGATGCTGACCTGTATTATTTCCCATTTGTCTGCTTTTCAGAATTTAGTGTTCAAAATAATACCGTATTTCCCCAAAACACTTGCCTCAACTTCAACATATTCTAGAAAAGAATTGTTTGGTGAGTGTGAGGCCACTTTCATGCTGCCTTAAAATAATGACATTTCCAGGGGGTAAAAGTAGATTCTTGAATGAATTTCATAGCTCATGCCTCTTTTTCTAGACCTTTAAATCAAGAAATGTCACAATGTCGCTGTTTTCAGAATTCAGCTAGAAAACAAATTTTATATATCTACAAGTTGAAAGAACTACATGAGATTATTGTTTAAACATTATTATAAATACTATTATTTCTAACTTTATGAAGGAAAACATTTTCCAAATCTCAGAGTTTTGTCCTTCAGAAAGATTCACAGAAGTGGAATTACCAGTTAAAGAGAATAAACATTTTTAAGGCTACATTGTAAAGCTATTTTCTAAAAAGGCTGTGTCAATTTTCATTTCTACCAGCAATGTATGAATGGATATGTCTCTGTATTCTCATTTTCACTAGGCATCTCATTTAAAAAAAAAAAAAAGATAGATGTAAAAAATTTAATCTTTGCTATCCTAATGGATTAAAAAACGTTTTATTGTTGTTTTAATTTCTATTTCCAGTAAGGTTAAACACTTTTCCATATGTCTGTTAGGTATTTGTATTTCCTCTTTTGTGTATTGTTGCATATGCCTTTTGTCTGGACCATTTCCTTTTGAGTATTAATGAATATTACCTACCATGATGATTACTATAACACAATCTATTTTCACTCCTAGGGAATAAATTATTATATAATCTTGTATAAAAATTCAGAGTCTAAAATCTTCTCCCATCCAAAGTGCTACCTTGCATAAAATGAAGAAAAATGCTAAGATATTAAAGAAACATAATGCCCCATAAATTATTATAATCATTCAAAGCCAAAGTTATTTTTTCATCTATGTTTGAGGCTTTAAATATAAACACTTTTAATTTCCTTTTCCCCCTAAATGTGCTAAAGAAATAAAATTTAATATGTTGGGTCATTACTTTCAGAAATTTTATTTACACAGGATGAAATTCCTTTATGAGGAACATTGAATATACAAAATGGTTTCGAAAAAAAATTGGGTTATGTGACATCAGTGCACCCCAAAGACCTAAAAAAAAAAGTAAGCCCACTGAGCTGGAACTACTTCTTGGTCTATTTTCAGCCATCAACAGAGCTATCATGAAACATTTCAGGACATACTTGCCGTGCCAATCGTCACTTTGTTCAACAAGTCAAGTTCTTTATTAAGTAAAAGCACTTTAGATCAGGGTGCATCAGGATGGCATTTTTTAAAGGAAAATAGAATAGAAGTGAAGAAGAAAGGGAAAGATAAGAAAAGAGCATTGCATGTGTTAAAGGTAAGTGTTACATCATACGGATGTGCCAGGTCACTAGGTAAAATGCATCCCAACTATGAACTGTGGTCAAATACATTGAAATGAGTTTAAAAACCACTGGACTTCAAATAACAGCCAGTACTCTGTGCATTAGAAACAAAAACAAAATCAAACAAAAAAGCTTCTAAGTTAACTCTACTCTCACCCCAACAATTACTCTCTGTTTATATTACCCCTTAATAAATAAATTTATTTAAGGAGGATGATTCATCTGCTGCCACCATGTGCTAAACATCATTCTAGGCACGGAGGATTCAATGGTAATAAACAGATCTTTGCTCACATGGAGCTTCCTTTCTAGTGCAGAAAGATGGATGAAGTTGATATAGAATGTGAAGTGGTTCTCTAAGTGTCACCAAAAGAAGCGTAAAGGGAGGGCAATTGACTCAAGGTACGGTTTTAGATAGGCTGATAGTCAGAGAAGGCATCACTGAGATGTTATTTGAGCAGAAGTTCACTACTGAATCTTGTAAATGAACATAATTAATAATTACTGAGATTAAAAATATATAAACTATTTAATTCCCTATCATGATGCTTATCTTTTCATTCATTTGCATATTTAGTCATTTATGCAACAAATATTTATTTTGTGTCTATACCCTGGAGATTAAGCTAAAAAACAAGGCGAACTTAGTTCCTGCTCTAGAGAAGTACCCAATTACTGGGGGGACAGGTGGGGGGGGCACAAAAAAAAAGAAAGAAAGAAATGGCCAACTTTAATGTGATAATGATGGGGGGGATACAAGTTGTAATTCCCTTCTTGCAGGATTACAGAGGGCTGGAGGAAATGATGACTAAACTGAGTCATAGAGGGTGAAATTGAATTACTTAAGTTCCTGATTTTTTTTTACTCATCCTGTTTTACATTGTAGTGGAGACCATAGGCTATTTGTATGGTGTTTAATGAGAAACTCGAGTTATGACAGAAGTTCTTTTAAGTTCGCAAAGCACTAGTTTGGTTGTTACTCTTTGTTTAAAAAAATTAAAGGAGGTTAGAGAATATTTATATTCTTAAATATTTATTCACTAAATTTAAGTTAAATTTATAATTCTGTATCTTGAAATCATAAAATTCATGTTTTATGTCTTTCAGTAAGATAATAGGACACAGAGTATTCCTGTAATGTTCAGAGGTGTGTTTTTATAGTTCCAAGCTGTTGATTTAGACCTGGAGACTTGAACATCTGTACTGGGGAACTACTTTATTTAGAATGTCATTGTAGGGAATTGTGTTTGCTCAGTTGAAGTTATAAATTGTGTTTGTTATACAAGGTTAAACTTGGTGATAATTAACCAGGAAGATCTCACTAATGTTGTTTTAAATGAACTCAGTCAGTATAAAAGACTAGATTTCCTTGGCACAAGAAAAATATTTAAAGCTTTTTCCTCCTCATATAGTTTATATATAAATAAAAATATTTATGCTTTTTATAATAAAATAAAATAAAAATTTTAATTTTTTAAAATATTAAATAAAAATAGGTGAGGCTAAACTAATTAACCCTGACCCCAAACCTCATTCTTTCACAGATATCAGTACATAACGTAGAGCAGAAGAGTCTCGTGTTTCAGATCAAGGAACCCAAATAAAACAAAGGCCTAGAGACCAGAACAGCCAAGTTCACCTGAAGAACTGAAAGTAGTCCAGTGTGTGAAGCTTCTGGGTAAAGATGGCAGCATAAACTGATGTGTGTAATTTCACTTTCACCTCTGAACGTAACTCACTACTGCAATACCCTCCCCAACTTGCATTTAATAACCATCACCACCCAGTGTTTATTGAAAGCATTTATATTTCACTCATTTATTTGGTTTCTTTTCTGTCTCCACCATTAAAATGTATGCTCATCACGTTCAGTAATTTTGTTTATTTTCTTCACTAATGTCCTTGATTAAGAGTGGGCGACTCTTATTAACTTTAATCTTCACTTTAGGTCCAGGGTGAAATGGATGGGCCATTTGTTGACTCTCCTTCCCCCACAGTAGCATGTGTATTTGCCTATGGGTTGGTGAGAAATTTCCCAGAGAAGTCTTCCAATCTCCTGCCTGGAGGTGAAGGTCTGGGCAAACTGTCAGATTCTGGGAACTGAATGAGGAGAGAGGTCTGGGAGTTTTCACGTCACTGGCATTCAGTATGCAAATGCCATTCCTTCAACTGTTGCTACCTCTCAATTCAGAGATCTTTTTTTTTCTAACCGTCTCCGGTCTTCAAAGGGCTATAGCAGCAGCCACCCAGCTCTCTGGAGTAGGAAAGGGGATCGTTTGAAACACATACAGGTTAACAGAGCTCAGAACTCCAAAACACAAGAGGCTGACTGTCTGCCTGCCTGCCAGGAAGGGTGAAAAGGAAAATCACCTTTTCTGTCTGTCATTCGTAAATTTGATCCAACAGGAAATCAATGTAGAGTGTATTTTTATTTTAAATGATTAACATACACTCCACCACATTAACTAAAGCCAGTGAAACCCAGGGAAGCACACTGATTTAAGATCCATTAAGAGAGAAGAGGCGGGAGACGCTCTGCCAACCCAGGTGGGTACTTCTGATCTCTTGTCCCCGCTGCGTTGCCCTGTCGCCTGCACTGGCCACGGAGTGGAAATAGACTCAGTGACCTCTGAGGTTGTGACTGTGAACTTCACCCTGGAGGAGTGGGCTTTGCTAGATTCTTCTCAAAGGAAACTCCATAGATGTGATGCTGGAAAACTTCGGGAAATTTGCCTCAATGAGGAGGTTCAATTTCAAGTCAATGGTTCAGTTCCTTATGAGGATATTTTTAAGCAAAAGACATGCAAGGAGGAGATGATGGCAAAATTCACAAGAACTCATTCTAGTGCCTGTGCTTTACGAAAATATTTGGCAGACCGTAACATCGAAAATCGGCACAAAACCCTGGGAGACATTAACAAAGTCATATGGGGGACAGAGTCTGTAAAAATAATGAAAGTTATCAATGTGGAGAAACCTTGAGCCAGACACTAAATCTGCATCTGCAAAAGAAAACTCCTTCTGGAGTAGGTCTCTATGAATGCAGTGAGTGTGGAAATGCTTTCATACATCATTTCTCTCCAGCAGCACATCAAGTCTCTTACTGGACACAAACCAGATGGTTGTAAGGAAAGCGGGCCAGCTTGTATTTTCCTACCTAAGAACATACATGAGAACTCACCACAGAAAGAAAACCTACTTATATAAATGCTGTGGGAAAATCTTTCGTTATCACTATTGGTTCAGTCTTTAGAACATGTCAGGACTCACACTTCAGAAAAACTTACAAATCCCAGCAATCTGGGAATGTCGTCATTGAGTTCTCAAGTTTTACTAGACATGTGAGAACTTACAGTGGAGAGAAGACAGCTAAATGCAAGGAATGTGGGAAAGAGTTCACTTATCTGAGATCCTATAGAAAACACATGATTACACACGCCCAAGAGAATCGCTATGAATGTAAACTGTGCTAAAGCCTTCACTTCTGCCTCCTTTCAAAGACATGACAGGGTTCACACGAGGCAGAAATGCTATCATTGTAACAATGTGTAAAAACTTCAAGTATTCCCAATCTTTTCTAAAAAATGGGAAAATTCACACTGGAGAAAAACCTTTACATGTCAGTATTGTGGGAAAGCCTTCAGTTCACATGAGTCCATTAAAGGACATGAGAGAATGCATGCTGGAGAGAAAATTTATGAACGTAAACAGTGTGATAAGGCCTTCAGTTGTATCAGGTCAGTTCAAAAACACGAATGAATTCACACTGGAAAGAAGCACTATAAATGTAAGTATTGTGGGAAAGCCTGCCGGTCACTTGCAGGCTCAACAGTACATGTGAGAATGCACACTGGAGAGAATCCTTATGAATGCAAACAATGTGGCAAAGCCTTCTGATGTCACAAGTCATTAAAAGGACACTTGATGATTTACAATGGGTATAATGGGAAAAGCCTTCCATTTGCTCAGATACTTAAAAAAAAAAACACATGAGAATGCACACTGGAGACAAACACTATCAATATAAACAGTGTGGCAGGGTTTCACTTTTCCAGAATCCTTTGTAAGACATAGAAAGATTCACACTAGAGAGATGACTTATGAATGTAAGTATTGTGGCAAAGTCTTCCGTTGTTCTGAATCCTTTCAAGGACATGTTAGAACACATATGGGAGAAAAGCAGTGTAAATGTGAAAAATTGGGAAAGCTTTTAGCCAGTCTTCATCCTTTAAAAGCATGTGAGAATGCACAGGGAAGAGAAACCCTGAGAATGATGCAATATTAGGTGGCTCTTACCTGCACAAAAAAACAAGGATGTACAAACTGACTAGAAACCCTATAATGTGAAAAGTATGGAAAAGCCATCACTTTGTCCTCATCCTTACAAAACCATGTGGAAGATCACACTGAAGGGAGGTCCTGTAAATAATCTGACAATTACCCCATGCTAATTAACTCATGTGGAATCTTCAAAATAATTCACACCATATTTTCCTTACTAATAAGTGATTGTTGTGTATTTGTAAATAGTTTATCAAAGAGCATATTCTTATGTGAATCATTTTTCATATTTTCCTCTTTGACCCTTTGTTCTTGCTTCGGACTGGGATTTGGATGCTAGAGTTTGAATTAAGAAGTGAGACCTGTGGTATGACCATAAAGTCTAGAGTTAAAGAGGGCTCTTCTGGATTGTACTGCATCAACACAGATAATGTTGGGAAGTTCATTTTCCAGAATTCAGTTTTGTTTTGGATGCATGATAAACCACTCTAATTGTATGAGATTTAGACACAGTAGTTAGAAGGCCATTACTGAGGTTTTGGAACCACCAAACAGACAAGGCATGCATAGGTATGATGGTTAGATTCTGGTGTCGACTTGGCCAAGTGATGATGCCCAGTTGTTTGGGCAGGCAAGTATTGACTTGACCATTGCTGCAAGGATATTTCATGGCTGGTTGATAAACCAGAAGGCTGGTGTATTAAATCATCAATCAGTTGATTGCATCCATGGCTGATTACATCTACTATCAACTAAGGCATGTGTCCCACCAATCCAATCAGTTGAAGACCTTTAAGGAAGATGAGAGATTTTTAAATCTCTTTTTTAGCCAGTTTGCCTCTCCTGTGGAGTTTGTCCAGACGCTTCATCAGAGCACCAGCTTCACAGCCTGCCCTACAGATTTTGAACTCTTCCATTGCCAGTTTACACGAGACACCTTTAATAAATCTCATTTTTCCAGTTATCTCCTGCTGGTTCTGTTTCTCTAGAGAACCCTGACTAATATAGTAGGTAAATTGTGGACCAGCTCCCTGCCCATTTTCCTTGTTCTTTCCTGATTCTTGACCCCTCCTTTAAGAACATGCTCATAACAGCACCATCTTCTTGACTTCCATTTTCTGAGAGGTGTGGTATTCCACAGACATCTCCACATGCTCAATGTCAATGCTACATTTGAAGATTGCATGTTCCTGCGTGCCCCAGTGTGTCCATTGGGCCACTAATTCCAACTGTCATGTTTGAGAATGTTATCTAAATTTCGAGCACCTTTCTACTTGGAATGTATTTATGTCAGTCTAATTTGCACAGCAAGGACCAGGGTCTATTACTACTGCTAGCGGCTTTATCTTCTTAATTATACCATACCAGCCATAGTGGTGCAGTCAGAAAAATAAACCAGATGGGAATTCAATCCCCGTTTGTGTTGTGTGGTGACCATGCTGGCCCAGTCCTTCCATGGAAGGATAACACCCTCTGACAACTGGGGTGATTGTATGCAGTTCTTGTACCTTAAATAGAATGGAATCCCCCAGTATGTGTTCGATCATTATGTTTGATCTTATGTGATTAAAATCAATGCCCTTTTCTTAAAATAAAAAAAAAAGAGAGAGAAAAGAGCTCCAGCTGCTTTCATAAACATCTGTCCTATTTTTTAATGTACTTTTTAAGGCATACAAAATAAGAGGCCCATGGTAAGACATAAAGCATTTATCTAAAGCCTTAATCCATATTCACAATGGGAGAAGGGTTTTGGTTTAAAAGTTTGACATGTTACATTTGTACAACATTTTTGTAGCACTTCAATTATTATAGTAGTTACATGTCTGATGGCATTATGAAAAATTAGCATTGTTTGCATTTAGGGAAATATTTGTGAATTTGAGAAGGGTAGCCCATCATGCTTACTAACCCAAATTTCCCATACTTTTCTGGGGAGGAGAAAGGAATTCAAAAATAAACCCATTAACCTGAGGATTTGCTGGGGATGTTTCTCACACTTCTAACCTTTTCTCAGGCCTTGGTCCTAAAATCTCATTTGAAAAGATCCCATTTGGACTAGAAGTCTACCAGGTTACTTAGTCTGCTTCTTTCACTACTTAAAACCACAAGATCTTGGCTAAGGACACTTGCTATAAGGTGAAAGTATCCACAACTCAGCTGGTGAAAAGGACACAATGTCTTCTGGGAAAGCTCTTGAAAAACAGTAGATCTTAATGTTGCTGAGTTTCCCATCAGAGTAAGAGTTTGCATGATCCTCTACCCCCTGCACCACCCACTACACACCCAGGGAAGCAGAAGAGCTCAGAATATTTCTTATTAGCATTCCAGGTATTTGTTGTCAACTTCCCCATACTGGGAGTAAATTTGCATCCAAGTTAGCTCATCTCAAGATGTGGAAGTGGAAAGCTGATTACTTGTCCTATACCTTTCCATTTTGTGCTTCCAATTTCTGCCAGTTCCCTTCAACATGCAGTCTGGCTGGTCTCTCTTGGTTTCCATATATCAACTGGAAATTTAAGATACCTGTATTCAGTTATCTTAAGTCTGATACCTGTGTGCCTGATGTGAACCATTCCCTCTCATTCTTTCATGTCCTTCTACCCCAAATGAACACACTTTCTCTTCCTAAGGACAGGGCTTATTTATTTCCTTTGCACAAAGAAATCAAAGGCCTCGCACAATGACGGAGGTTACATGTATTTCTGATCAAAGAGGATGAGGTGGAGGAAAAGGGAAGCCGGAGAACTGATTGGAAAGCTGGGAGCTCTATAGCATAGCATATTCAGGATGTTTATGGAAGGTCCATGGATTTCCTCAGCTCTACCATGTGTGTATAATCATGCAAAACACATATGAGTTTATGTAAACTTGATCTAAAACAAAATGGAGCATTTCTCCATAAAGTCATATTAACAAGAAAAATGGTCTTCAACTCAAGCCCTTCTTTGCTGAACTTTACATTAGTCCTCCAGATTCTAAGCTACCATGCTACCAGTGAGTTGCAAAGAAAGGTCAAGATCACTTTTTCACCAACATTTCCCAATGGGGAACCTGGAACTCCCAGAGAGATGATGACATATTTCTCAAACAATAACATAGCACTTCCCTAAATGTCCTTTGTCTAAAGTTTACAGGAGTCTGTGGTACTGAGTAGTATAAATAAAGAAGGTGTTGTTTGGCTTGACTTGCTTTTGTTAACCCAGCAGCAAAACACAAATTTACTGTGGTGACATTGGAGAAATTTTATTCGGTAGAATTCCTTTTGAGGACAGCACTGCACTTGTTTGGTAGGATTGTCTTGAGAAGTCCTTTTGTGAGTACAAAACAAAAAAACTACATGCATTTTCATTCTTTTTCTCCTGTCTCTTCCTCTCCTTTTGGCACTTTTGTACCCCAACCATCCTTACCACATCCCCTGCATGTTCTACTTGGGAATGTCTAAATCAACCCAATAAGTTGACATTGGCAAACTTCCCTATTTTTACTAAAGTTCCTGGTATTGAGTTGTAGACTTTCTTAAATACCATTCACCTACCTGACTGAGTAGAGTAAAAAAATCAAGATAATAGGCAAGAAAGACGATGTTTTATTTGTTGATTTTTCTATACACTTTCTCACTGGGAACCTGAGCTCAGGAGATTCTGATTCCAAAAGTCTGCAGTCCAGGAGGCTGTAGCTTTTAAATGTTCCCCAGATATTTATGATGAGCAGTCAGGCATGGAAACTGCTAGACTAGAGGGGAAACATTACAATATTTGCTTGGACTAGTAAATATTTGGAGATATTTGGGACTAATATTCTGAAGGAGTTCTGAAACTCTTACCAAAAGAGTTTCCAGTCTAAATCAGAAGATTCTTGTCAGCAGGAACTTTTACACTAGAAAATTGTTGTAAATTTTTATTTTTTCTAATTTGAAGAACACAATAAATGTCTTGATTTTCTTTCTCATGCACTATAGGTAATCAGAACGCTGATAATTGAAAATATATGAATTTTTTAGCTTTTCTGTAGGTAGACAAAGGTAGGTTTAGAATGGTTAATTCACTTGAATAAGTCATACTAAGAGGATCTAAAAGGAGGACCTAGTTGGACCAGCTTCCTGGGCTTAAGACTTACGTAGTCACACAAGCTCACACTCTTGTTCTGATCCTCTGCTGTTGTAATCCTGAAATTCTTAATTTTTTAGCAAGGAGCTCCACATTTTCATTTTACACCAAGTCCCACAAATTATCTTTCTGGTCCAGGACTTAGGTCACTGATTCCAAAACATGGTGCTCTAGACTCTGCAGGCAGAAGGGTCACAGGAGTAAAGAAGAAGTATTGTCCTTTTTATTAAGTACTCAATGTGGCTATTTTATACAAAACGTTCATACTGATTTTGCCATGCCACACTGCAATACTAACAGTAGAATCTATAATCTAGAGATAAGCTGGAGTGTATCATATACACCCAAGCTTCAAGGAGAGATCCTCACAAAGATGCATATAATGTTCTCATAAATATTTACTAGTTTCAAATTATTGGATGTTGGTCATTCCATTTATCTTGGTGTTTCCTTGTGAATGAAGTCCATCCAGTGCCCACATCTTATTGAGAAAAATTTGTGAAGCTAATTCAGAAAGAAGAGTTAAGAATGCCAGAAATAAATGTTCCATCCTGAGCCAAAGAATGAGTCACTTGTGCATTCATACGTTATAGAAAATGTGGTTCCTTTTTCCAGTTTTACAAGGCCAACACCTATCAGAAATACTAATTCCTAATTTTACTGACTTAAACTAGGTCTCAAAAGCCATAAAAAGGCTGTTCATAGGAATGAACAAAGAATGTGTTTGTATCTTTATCTAAGAATTTTTGCTAGAATCCATTCCAAACCAACAGAGTAACATTTGCTTTTACATTTGTATGTTTTCATGAATTTTATAAACCCCGAAGCTAACTCACTTTTGCTTGTAGAGACATAAAATGATATTGGAAGAGAGGACTAGGGATATGGCAGAGCTGAAATGTTTGTGCCTTGTTTATTAAACATGTGCATCCTTTCTCACTGGAAATTGCCACAGTCTTTTTTTCTCAGTAGATACTGAGGCCCAGAGTCTGCGTTTCACTTCTTGCTTATCCCTTAAGGCATCTAGCACAATGCAAGCACAAGGAACATAACCCAGCAAATTCTCTTCAATTCTGGCTTCTCAGGGAATGATCCCCATTCCCTGCAAATTTCACCTCTATCCATCCTCATTGGTTAGTGCCTCCATGGAGCCAACTTTTCATGTTATCTCTTCCATATTTCCATGAAAACTTACATGTCCTGGGTCCCATTCTGATTTCCAAGATGAAAATCACTAAGCCAGGCTCATATTTTGATGAATTCATGTATTAAGGAGACCATGAGACCTCTCTCTATTTTCTTTTAAGTAATATTTTTTACAATAACCACAACATTTCAAGACAATGGCTAATGGAGAGACACAAAAGGTTAAAATTTTGGTAGGCAATTGGGACATAGAAATCCCTCTGAATCTTACAATTTAGGTCACTGCCTATGGACAGGACTGGCTCTTTCTAAAGGATATTCATTTATATTCCATCAGTAACCATATACGGAGCACTTACCCTGTGCCAGGGACTGCTACAAAGGCTGAGATATAATACTGACCAAGACCAGGTCCCTGTTACACTCTTGTGGGGGAGGAGGCATCGATAAACTAAAAATAAGAAACTATCCAATAATAATAAGTACCAAGTTGAAAATAAGACATGGTGATGTGAAAAGAAGTGACTTCATTGGCTGGGCCTACAGCCTAGAAGTCAAAGAAGGCCTGTCTAAGGAGGTGACATTGTAGTTGAAATCTGAATAATAAGAAGGAACTAGGCATGGGAAAATCTAGAAAAGAGCACATTAGGCACAGGGAACAGCTAAAGCAAAGGCCCTAAAGTGAAATGTAGCTCCATATGTTCAAGGGTATTGTGGCTAGATAGAGTATTTCCAAGACAGATGAGACCAAGAGGTAGCTGTGGGCCAGTTCATGAGAGGGTCTCAGAAGCCAGGAAGAGACTTTAAGTTTGAGTCTAAGCATGACTAGAAGCCACTGAAGTGTTTTAAGCAGGAGAATCAGATGGCTTGCATATTTTAAAACAAAACTCTAGCATCTGAGTTATGACTAGACTCTAAGTAGTTAGAGAGGAAGCAGGGAAGGCATAGTTTAGAGATGATGGTGGCAACGGTGGAGATGTCAGCAGCAGACAGAGTTCAGGATATTCTGGAGATAGAGTTAACAGAATTTATTGACTTGCATATGGGGTGGGAGGAGTGAGGAAAGAAAAGGGTCAAGAAAGACTCCTTGGTTTTGGTTTGAGTAACTGAATGCGTGGTGGTGCCATTTCTTGAGATGGAAAAGCTCTGGGTGAGATCGGGAGAAGAACAAATTTTGAGGAGAAAATCAAGAGTTCTATTTTTAAAAACTGTTAAGTTTGTGAGACATCTAAGTAGAAATGTCAAGTTGGGCATTTAGATATTAAGCCTGGAGGACAGAGGAGAAATCAGGGATAGAAATATAATTGTGAGTATAACTGCACAGATGGAATTAAAAACTATGAGGCTGCATGAGGTATCTAAAGAGAGAGGGGTCCCATCATTTAGAGGAGAAACAGAATAGGTAGCAAAGGAGATTGTGAAGACAGATCCATTGAGAAAGTGGAAAATCCAGACTGTATTTTAGACGCCATGAAAGGGAAACACTTTAAGAAGAGGGAGCATGAACTGTGCTGGATGCTGTTGAAAGGGTGCATAGGATGCAGACAAAAGTCCATGGCCATTGGCAGTCATTGGCACTCTTGACAGGGCAAGTTCAGAGGAGCGATGCGAATGAAGTGAGGGGATTGAAGAGATATATATCATAATCTTCCAGGCTGGGAAATACCCCCAAAGCTATGTCAGATTAGGAACAGACAATGCTCTTACAGGTTCTTTTATTTTTTCTAAACAGTGTGGCACGCAGAAAATACACAATGCAAAAAATGCTATGAAGTTTTCATTACCACCTACATAGCTCATAAACCTTGAAATACCATGAAAGAGATCTTAAATAAGCAGTATTAATAATTTTATATGTAGCTCTCCACGACATCATGAAAGAACAACTAATAAAAGCAATTGTAAAAATGCCTAACAAAAATAGAAAACCTGCCTGGGAATAATAACTCATGCTTGGTGAATTTCTATGTTGCAATCCTAACAAAGCTATCATACACATGGTATTGACTTCTGTGGTTAAGGCATCCATGGTATGATAAATCCCACAACTAGCAAATCAGTTGTCTAGAATTGTGACAAGGTATTGTTTCACTGTCACAAAACACTAAAGAAACTATCACATTCCATTTCATTCAATAAATGTTTTTTAATTGAGCAGCAAGTACACAGAGGGGGACTGTGTTTGCTGCTAAAGGAGACACAAAGATGAGTCACATGGGGTCCCTGCTTGGAAAAAGCCAAGACATTGGAGACCAAAAGAAATATCAATAAAGTGATTCAGTAGTCATACTCATTTGTTAAATCCTATCTTCTCTTTAAATAACATATATACATTAAAACAATAAATTTCAAAGTACATCACAACAATTAATTTTAGAACATTTCAGAGTTTGGTATGGGTTACAGCTCCACAATTTTAGGTTTTTATTTCTAGCTGCTCTAAGGTACTGGAGGCTAAAATAAACATCAATATAATGATTCAGCACTCACACTCATTTGTTAAACCCAACTTTCTCTGTATAACTCCACCATCACCTTTGATCTTTCTCCCACTCTTTAGGGGTATTTGGGCTATGCCCATTCTAACTTTTTCATGTTGGAAGGGGCTGTTGAAATATAGAATAGGGGGATGGAATTAATCGATGTTCTGGAAGGGCTGACCCCTCTGCATTTCAGGACTTATCTGAAATTCAGGACTTATCTGGTCCAGGGACCAATCTGGAGGTTGTAGGTTTCTGGAAAGTTACCCTAGTGCACAGAATATTTGTAGAATCTTATATAATGCCTTAGATATTCTTTAGGATTAAGCCAGTATTTCTTTCATATTTTACTTTTTTATTAATTTTTAAATTTAAAAAATATATATAACAACAAACAAACACAAACATTCTTAACATATGATCATTCTATTCTACACATATAATCAGTAATTCACAATATCATCACATAGTTGCATATTCATCATCATGATCATTTCTTGGAACATTTGCATTAATTCAGAAAAAGAAATAAAAAGAAAACAGAAAAAAAATTCATACATACCATACCCCTTAACCCTCCCTTTCATTGATCACTAGCATTTTAATTTAAATTTATTTTAACATTTGTCCTATTATTTATTTTTATTCCATATGTTTTACTCATCTGTTGATAAGGTAGATAAAAGGAGCATCAGACACAAGGTTTTCATAATCACACAGTCATATTGTGAAAGCTATAGCATTTTACCATCATCTTCAAGAAACATGGCTACTGGAACACAGCTCTACATTTTCAGGCAGTTCCCTCTAGCCTCTCCATTACTATCTATTTAATGTATAAGAATAACCTCCAGGATAACCTCTTCACTCTGGAATCTCTCAACCATTGACACTTTATTTTGTCCCATTTCACTTTCCCCCATTTGGTTGAGAAAGTTTTCTTAATCCCTTGATGCTGAGTCTCAGCTCATTCTAGGATTTCTGTCCCACATTGCCAGGAAGGTCCACATCCCTGGGAGTCATGTCCCATGTAGAGAGGGGGAGGGCAGTGAGTTTGCTTGTGGTGTTGGCTGGAGAGAGAGGCCACATCTGAGCAACAAAAGAGGTTCTCTTGGAGGTGACTCTTAGGCCTAATTTTATGTAGTAAGCCAGTGTTTCTTGAACTTATCTTCCCAAGTACTCCCAATGTCAGAACTGAGGGACCTCAGCCTCACTTATCTGGTTCTGAGGAAAGAGCAGTAAGCAAATGTCCTCAGCTGTGCCATTTCTTTGAAGGCTCATGTTTTATCTTAAAAAAACAAAAACAAAAACAATATGTGGTATTTGCATTCTGTTCTATATCTGTTGGATAAAATTTTAAAATAAGGTAGGTTTCTACCCCAGAAAACAATCCTTAAATAAGATTAATGCTCCAAGGAGATACACTCTGTTTATTGCTTGGATATGAAGCCCTCTGGCCCCCTGAGTAACTCGTGTGCAATGAGAGATACAGGCCCAGAAGAGGGGAAGTGAAACTCAGATTCAGCAAATATCACTCAGAGGACTCCAGCTTCCTCTCTCTCCTCACATGCTCCCCTCATTGGCCTTCCTAGGGGTATTCTATTACTCATGGCATCTGGCTCCTTTTTAAACTGCCCTTTTCCTTTTCCTCTTAAAAAGAAAGTCATATTTCCTTACAAAACTGCAGTGTTAATAGCTTTATATTTTGACTCTCAGTCTAGGAGTGCCCTCACAGCCTCAGTTAGGCCTCCCAACTCAGGCTGTGCTCAGCCCTCCTAGCTCTGCCCACGTTCCAGTCTCCATCCCTCCTCCCTATTCTAAATATAAGATCCACTGGCTGTCCGTGGCCAGCCTTTGGCATATGCAATATGAACTTTGCGCTAAGAATCAGCAGGCTCTCCCATACCTCTCAGGATTTGCATACATGGTATCCTCTCCCTAGAAGGCTGGATGACTCCTATCTGTCCTCAGGTCTCAGTTTAGATGCCACATCCTCTTGGAATCCTTCCTTGACTTACCCCACCTCACCACATGCTCACCACCAAGACTAAGTCAGTGCTCCCATCCTACTCTTTTCTCTCCCTATACAAATATTTAGTACACTGCACTTGCCACACTGTTGTAACTTGCCTGTACCTTTACCACTAGGAGTGATAAATGGTAAGGAATTTATTTTGAGGATTGAAACCAGTTAAATAATCTATGTAAGACTCCTGCTTCTGCAGCTGGTGCTGTGCAGGCTAGCAGTAGGAAGGAAAAATGGGCATGTAGTAGGGGAGAGAAAGGATAAATGGGAACCTGTGAGGACAAGCCAGAACTTTCCAGGACAGACTGGCACCCACACTGGTATCTCCCAACCTTCAAGCTTCCAACTTCCACGATGTGGACTTCTAGAAGCTCCCGGCACCGTTGTCAGGGGTGAACACACACCTGGCCCAGGGATCTCAGAAGCTACAGGAGGAGATGGGGCATCTGGAGAAGTCACAGGCCCAGCTACTTCTCCATGCCAACCAGGAGAGCCAACTTCAACGTGCAGCAGCTGCAACAGCTCTGGTACCCCCATTAACCTTCTGAGTATAAAAAAGAATATGACCTCTTCCTGGACCATGCACCTCCCCCACCCCCACCCTAAAAAAAGAATATGACCTCCATCCCATGCTTCCTTCCAAATATTAAGCAAAGCATCTCCTGTGGCCCAGTACTATGCAAGGAGAGGACTTCTTGGAAACATAGTCCCAGCTGTGTAAAATCAACACAATGTAAATCTACTGCACTACCTCTACTAGTTGGTTTACTGTTGCAAGTTACAAACTAAGATTTCTTAAAATCCAATGTTTACAACATCAATATAATATACAACATATATTATAAGAATATCCTCAATAACTATTTTTTTTGCCAACTATTTCCCATAGTTCAGAAGAGTGCAGGGGCTGTCTTATCCTATGTCCGTTTTTTCTGGGAAACCCTCCCCCCAAAAATTGCACTTTGAGTGGCTGCCCCTACTGAATTGACTCTCCCAAAGCTGTTCTGTGTCTTCCAGAACCAAATATGTTAGTTCTTGATTTAATCAGAGGAACATGACCTCACAGTGTTGCAAGTAGGAAACTGAATTATGAAAATCTAGAAGATTGTTAGGGGCACCCATCTCTTTCTATCCAATAGTTATTCACCTTCTTTGGTGTCTGCACCTCAGTTTCCCTCTGGGGAACAAGTCCTTTCTTTACTCCTAGTCCACCTGGTTTATGAGCTGCTGGTCCTGCCCTCGATCTTGGAGTGAGCCCACCAAAGAGGCTAAGCCAATGAGTTCTTTGCATTCCCTGGCTGCCCCAGCTGGTTCAGGGATAGGCATGTGATCATCCTGAAGCCAATCCAAGCCAACAAAATCCAACTCGGAATAAGGACTTGACTTATAGGGGAAGCAGACTCTTTCTTTCAGATCTTAAACTTGGAGAAGGGAGCCTATCTGAGAATAGATCTAAGATGGTAAAGGCAAAGTCAGGACATGAAATAAGAACAACAACAAAAAAAACAGGTCCTGTTGCCATCCTTTGAGCCCTTCGGCATGCCCCTCCTGAAGCCATCCTCCCCAAGGGCTTTTCAGTGGCTTTTCCCCAACTATTTCCTCCTGTGTGTGCACCAGCAAGGCTTCAATAATTCAATTTATTATGCTTTTCTTGAGCACATACTGCACAATCTCTACAATATTAGCAGCATTTACTGAATACCAGGTACTCTGTTGAGTGCTTTACATAGAAAATCTTATGTAACCCTCACAAGATCCTTATCAGATAGATGTTATTAGTTGTCCTCCTTTTCTAAAGGAGAAGACTGAAACTTAGAGGTGTTAAGGTCAGGTCCAAGACTCAGTCATACAGGCCGTAAGCAGTAAATACCCAAATAGAGGTCTAAACAACAAAGCCGTCATTGGTACGGCCAGCTCTTCATTTATTTGACTCCAGAGCCTACACTCTTAACCACCAGCGTGGCTCCTACTCTGTGCAAGATACTGTTAAATCATCAGGAGAATATAGAAAGTAATAAAGTTTATTTTCCACCCAGGGGGGAGTTACCATTTAGTGGAGGAAATCTATATACCCTGAAACAACTGGGGGGCAGCAAGTAAGGGGCCCTTTTACCTCTACCTCCATCCTGACCCTGGCTTCTGAGCAATGACCCCAAGATCAGGGCATTATATTTAACCAAAATACACATGCACACCGAAGACTTACTGGATTGTGGGGCAGCAATCAATGCTCCCTGAACCAAGGACATGGAATTCTAGCAAGATCTTTTTACTTCTGGAGCAATTCCAGGTTTCCCAGTCCTCAATGAATGACCCTTCCTAGCAATTCCACTTCCTACCAAGATGACCGGAACTTTACTGAGATATTTGTTCCCAACTCTGTTGCTAAACACAGTGAAACCAAACTTCAGTCAGGTTGGGATTGCCCTTCCTCAAATTTCAAACCCAATTCTGGAGTTCAAGAGAGAGGGTGAACAGGGTAGAATGACTTACTTTCTCCAAACACCAAGCCTGCCCAACTCCTTACATATGCTAAAAAGACAGCCATTAGAAATTAAATAATAGGTAATCTGGTAGGCTTGGTCAATAATCTATTGGCTTTTTATCTTGAATATCTTGGGCCCCATTTTTGTGTCAGTCTCTCACATAAAAATTCTCACTTCTTTTCAGGACCCCTAAATTAACCCATCAGGCACAAAAGTTTCACACTTTCAATGACTACTTCAAAAAATAAGTGATTATTAGTCTTTATCTGGTCCTATGTTCCAGCAATTATAGGCAGATAATAGCATCCAAGGTGTTTGGGACACAGATCAAGGGAACAATTTTAAAACTTAAGTTTCAATGTTTCTGTTGATTCTGGAAATATAATACTGAACTAACTCATCTGTTGTCTGAAGATGATTCCCAGTAGGAGTTAAAGGCCAGGCTCAGAAAGGCTAGGCTTTTGTTTGTGAGATTCTCCTTGGAGCATTCAGAGTTTACTTTGGGATAGGCAAAGAGCTATTTGGTTAACTGGAGAGTGAAGGTGCTAGAAATGAAAGAAAATATGACATTAATATAAATATATTAAAAAATGAAACCACTCATAATTTCAATGTTGTTTCTAATGTATATGTGTAAATGCAATAAAAACTATGTGAAAATGTAAAATAAAACATACTGTTCTCTCTGCTTGAACTATTTCTCCATCCCTCAGACTTCTGTTTAAACAGGCATATATCTTCAGGAAGCCTGCTCTGACCTCCACTCATGCCCACCCCCACGTGACTAGCATCTTGTTAGTCTATCATATATCTTGTAAGTCCCTTTTAATAATGCAAATCAAAATGGTGACTGAATGTTGTTTATCTTCATGGTTTCCCCAATAGAATATGAATGTCATTAGAGTGAGGACTGTGCCTTGCTTTTTCACTATGGTATTCACAGTGCTTAGCATATTATTAGATGTTCAATAAATAAGTATTGACAGGCTGGATGAATGAATTAATCAATCGTTCTAGTTTGCTAGCTGCCAGAATGCAATATACCAGAAACAGAGTGACTTTTAAAAGGGGGAATTTAATACATTGCTAGTTTACAGTTCTAAGGCCGAGAAAATATCCCAATTAAAATAAGTCTATAGAATTGTCCAATCAAAGGTATCTGGGGAAAGATACCTTGGTTCAAGAAGGCTGATGAAGTTCGGGGTTTCTCTCTCAAGTGAGAAGGCACATGGCAAACACAGTCACAGTTTCTGTCTTGGCTGGAAGGGCACATGGAGAGCAAGGCATCATCTGCTAGCTTTCTCTCCTGGCTTCCTATTTCATGAAGCTCCCCAGGAGGTGTTTTCTTTCTCCATCTCCAAGGTCGCTGACTGGTAGACTCTGCTTCTTGTGGCTATGTCGTTCTGCTCTGCTCTCTCTGAATCTCTTTCATTCTCCAAAATGTTTCCTCTTTTATAGGACTCCAGAAACTTATCAAGACCCACCCAAATGGGTGGAGACATGTTGTCACCTAATCCGGTTTAACAACCACTCTTGATTAAATCACATCTCCAGAGAGATGATCTGATTACAGTTTCAAACATGCAGTATTGAATAGGAATTATTCTGCCTTTATGAAATGGGATTTAGATTAAAACATGGCTTTTCTAGGGGACATACATCATTTCAAACCAGCACAATTATCAATTGATTTATTTTGGAGATGAGTATTTACTTGCGGTGTTGTCTGAGTGTTTTTATAATTTTATTTAATCTGAGTGTATTTATAATCTGATGTTTTGGAGGTCATTGTTGAATGGAAATGTTTTAGGCTGTTTTCAAAGGGAAAAGCAAATGACTGGTGGGGGGTGCAAGGGTAGTTCAGTGGTAGAATTCTCGCCTGCTATGCGGGACACCTGGGTTTGATTCCCCACCCATCACTTCCCAAAAACAAAGAAGCAAGGAAACAAATGAAAAACCAAACCAAACAATAAAAAATTCAACAAAGGGTGCTGCAACAAGGGAATACTCACACTGAAAAAGAATGAATGTGACCCCTGCGATACAGCATACAAAAATAAAAGGAAATGACTAATGAATTTATGAGTATTAGCTATCCTCTGACAGTACTTTTTTGTCATTACACTATATGTATATATATATACCTTTTTCTTTTTTCCTCTTCCCCCATGCTTTTCACTGCAGGTGTGGCATATAAACAAAGGTGGTGCGCCCTTTCTCAAATATACAGGTTTAAAACATTAGCCAAAAGGATAGTTAATTTTACATATTTAAAACAAAGCTAGAGAAGAAAATGAAATTCAATGATTGCACCATTTTCTAAAGAGATAAGAATGCAGTTTTCATAAACATATACGTCAGATGGTTTGATACCTACATAATCTAATGACTTGATAAATGCTGCTAAGTATTACTATCTTGGCTTTGGAAATTTGCCTTATTAGTCCCAGGAAGTTTTCTTGGAAATCTTATCATATCAATAAAGTATAGTAGGAAAAGTGAATATTATTTTTGTTCTCAAACACCATGCTTTTAGTAGAAAAGTTGCTGTTCTAATAATTGCACCCTAACAGTAAATTATCACTATTGATTCCACTATTGGGAGTACGTTGGAAGGAGCTGGGGTGTAAAAGACTGGAGACAGAAACTTAGACCATACATTGTATCCATTCCCTTTTGGTTCATTTTCACTAGGTGGCAATAATAATAACAATGAATTATTTGAGGGTGTGTGTGAGAGAGAGAAAGTATATATATGTGTGTTTGAGGCTTATGAGACATTGACTGTGTGCAAGACATTGTTCTACAATCTTTGGATACATTAACTGATTTAATATATGCAACACTATAAGATCCCTACACCTTATTAGATGAATACCATAATTAGCCCCATTTTACAGATAATGAAATAAAAGCACAGAATTTACAAAGTAAGTAACAGACCTGGGGTTTAAACTCAGGCAATCTGACTTCACAGACTTTGCTTTCGGCAATCTATTATACTGCTTATATCCTTCCTATAGTAATACTTATTGATTGGCAAGCAAATATTGACCTAGGAGGAGTGGGAGAAACAAAAACTATAGCATGTGTTAGTTGGGGTATCTTCCTAAACTAAATAAAATTTCATATTTGCTTAGATTTTTCCTGACAGTGATTCTCAAATGGTGTGTTACGGAATACTGGAGTATCCAATCAAACTTTAATACGAAAAAAAAAGTTGTTTTGCTTTTTCTTCACTGTCAGTAGACAAAATATTGAGCTATACATGGAATGTGGTACAAATTTCTGAAGATAAGACATGAGGCAGAAGTAAATGCAAAGTCAGATTCCAAGAAAAATCGTAGGATTTTAGAACACAGGATTCTCAAGTGGAGAATTTTGACTCCTCTGGAATATTAAGCACCTGAGGGCAGGGATTTGGCAAGTCTTACAGTGGTGTTTCCTAGGACCCACCATAGTGTCTGGTACAGGGTAAGCCATATATACTTGATGAATGAATGAGTGAATGAATGAATGAAAACAAGACTGTGGGGTCAGGTAGCAAATAGGTTTACTTCTACAGTGACACAGTACTGAAGAAGATCAAGGAAAGAATGAATGTTCTTAAAGTCATTCTGATATATTGCAATGCTGCATGTTCTTGATGATTTGAATAGCATTTTTTAGTCCTTTTATTTTTTTCTGTGTCATCAAAAATTCTAGGATTCAGAAGTTTATTGTGAACACAAATGTGTACACAATTCTTTGTGAATCTCCCAAAGGAATGCAACACATTTACAGCTGTATATCCTAGATGAGAGAAACACTCTGCTTGGTTTTTGATAGAGTTTGCCTAATAGAGAAGATAATCCCAATTCCCATGAAAATGCTTATGAAAAAGATGTACAACTAAAAACATAAAGTCTGTTAATTTAAAAAAAGGAACAATTAAAAAAAAAAAAAGATGTACAGGACAGCCCATAGAGCTTTTGTTTTAACATTGAGTGGTTGGCTTGAGCTGTGTTCTTTAAATCTCTAGGAACCCCACTGTTAAGGTATCACTCCACTGTAGTCTAGGGAAATGATAGAACCTTGGACCTTAATGAAACCCATTTTACTTTTCACTAACATTCTTTTCCTTGACTAAAAATCAAAATCTTTCCATCCAACAATATTGTGAAACCACTTTCTTCTTTTATTGTTATCAAGAATTAACAAATCCAGTTTGGTGAAGAAATAGATCTGATTTCCAGGCGCTGGTTTAGAGGAGGTAGTAAACCCAAGTGTAGTGCTGAGGGAAGAACCAGTAGAGTCAGGATTAAAATCAGACACCAGACCATCTCAGATATATGGCAAGCAGCGGGCAATGGAAAAATCATTGACCAGCATTAGCACAAGGCATCGTATTCTATGTGCAAAATTTCAAAAAAAATTTATTTTAAAAGAAAAAGAAAAAATAACTTTAAAAAAGATTCATATCTTATCAAGTGAGTTATTCCTGAGCTAAGAATAGAGCAAGCTAAGGGAGGCAGTCTGACATATAGTGAAGTAACAGGATTTAAGGTTGGGCAAGCCTAAATTTCATCCTACTGCAACTTTTTCTAGCTGTGTGACTATGGGCAAGTTATTTAATCTCTCTGAGTCCCATTTTCCTCATCTGTAAAAAGTGAAGCAATAATCTTTACCTTTTAGGGTTGTTAAAAGGATTACATGAGATATATATGTAAACCACTTTACACAGTCTGGTAGTTCGAAGCTGCTATGTACCCCCAGAAAATGCAATGTTCTTTTAATCCATTCCTGTGGGTGCAGACCTATTGTAGAGTTGGCCTTTGATTAGGTTATCTCCATTGAGACGTGACCCACCCCATTCAAGGAGGGTCTTAATCCCTTTACTGTTGTCATTTATAAGAGGATAAAGGACACATAGGAAAAGTCCAGAGAGCTCAGAGAAGCTCAACAGAAGCTGAGAGACCAGGACACACCCAGAGAAGGTGAGAGAGGAAGCCACTGCAGCCTGAAGTTGAAAGCAATAAAATCCAGGGGAGAAGGACCAGCAGACATTACCATGTGTCCTCCCATGTGACAGAGGTGTCCCGAATGCCAGCAACCTGTCTTCGGAGTCCAGGTATCATCCTGTTGATGCCTTGAGTTGGATGTTTTCACTGCCTAAAACTATAAATGTAAGTAATAATTCCCCACTGTAAAAGTCAACCCATTTCTGGTATATTGCGTTCTGGCAGGTTTAATAAAAGGAAGCACACAGCATCCGGTATATTCATTCGACAAGTATTTCTTAAGCAACTGCTAACATCAAATAATCTGGTCTGCCCTCAGCATACAAGGGTGAGGAAGACTGATAAGTTCTTGATCTTGTAGAGCGTGGAATCTAGTGTGGTACACTAGTAAGTAAACAGGCTACTTCTTTGTCAGGGCTGAGATTTTACCCTATTTGTAAGCCAATATGTTAGCCTGTTAATATTTCATGAATACTAGCAGAAGACATGAGACTCCAGGGTCAGAGACAGAGTCTTCATTCCTCATTGCCCAGCAGGCAGCATGAGCTTCATGTTTACACTGGTTCCCCTTGCTCCTCAAGTCCCATGGAGGCGACAGGAGGGGGACCAGGTGGATGCTGCAAATGTAATGGTTGTGCAGCTTAGCCAAGAAACATGGAGCTTAGGAATTCACCACTATATATAGCAAGCCTATTCTTCATCCTGGAGGAAGATGTTACCCCATCTCAAGGTATTCACTGTGAACAGAATGCTGAGAAATGGCTCAAGTAAAGAATGTTAGGGCTTCTGCTTTCTTGGCAGCTATGCCAAGAATATGCATGGACAGTCAGGGCCCATCATGAATTGCCTGTCCCAATAGTCTTCATCTGTAAAACAGATAATAATAATATCTAACCCTAAGGATGTTGTGAGGAGTAATTGAGATAATCTATACCAAACTTGGAAACTGAGGCTTTTAAAGAAGTTAGTAATACCTGGCACTGAAAGTGAGCACTAAGTGGTACACGGGTGATTCAGTAGTGGAATGCTCACTTTCCACGCAGGAGACCTGGGTTCGATTTCCAGACCATGCACCCCCAAAAAAGTGAGTAATAAGTATAAACTATTGTTATTGATAGTAGTAGCAGTAGAAGTAGTAAAAGGAATAGGCATTGAATAAACATTTGATGAATTGACAAGGTGGTGTGCAAGCAAAATAAGAAAAATACAATAATAGGTAACACTAAGATCTTACTGTGTGAGATACTATTTTAAGCACTTTTCCACATATTACTTAATAAATGTCTGAAGTAGGTACTGTGATTTTCTGGGTTTTATAGATGAGAAAACTGAAGCGCAAAGGGTTTTTTTTGCCCAAGGTCATACAATGATGGAACTGGGATTTGAACCTTGTGTAACTGTATCTGATATCAAGTACTCATTACATTGTCTCCCTCTAGGAGATGGATCTTTAGTAGGAAGACAAATGTCCTTTCCCCTTATTTTTTTTAGTGGACTGTCCTTGAGGTTCAGCCTTTCTTAACATTAGAGTGGGAAGCTCTGTTAAGGTTTCTCCTTTGCTGAAAAGAGTCAGAGGGCCACCTGACTGGCTTTCAGTAAGGTTTCATTTCTTTTAAAGACTAGGCCAATGGTTCCCTGATGTTGGAGTGATACAGGCAAGGAAAACTGCTACCCCACCCACTCAGTCCTCAAAATGGGAAAGAAACATCTGTTTTGCCAAAATTTAATCAAACCCAAACTTTACAAAACTACAACCATAACAGTCATTAAAACTCCCCACCCCTCTCATATACATACACATACACATTAACAATACCAAAAAGATAGGAAAGTCATGAACAGAATAAGGCACAGCCTCTTTTTTTAAGGACTATTGGGAACCTGGTTCCAATATACAGAAATATTAAATTGTTCTCTTCTTATTTCAATAACTGCTAAAAGCCTCAGTGCCTTGAAGCCTCTTACCTAAGTGAAAGGAGACCTCAGAGTGCCAAGTGTTCCAGCCCAGCCCCTTGGGGTTCCACTCTGGAGTTTGGAGGCCAATGCCCCAGCTAGGAATAAGGAGGATGTATTGCCTGGCCTGGTGCTTGGCATGTACACCTTCCAGGTGAACCTGTAATGGAATCCTGGGTTCCAGTGGAATAATATCTACACACAAATAGCACAGCTACATGAAAATAAACTTCAAAAGATTAAAAATACAAATGTAAAAAAAAAATCAAGAAACTAGAAAGAAAATAAAGACAAACAAATGTACAATTTAAAAGTAATGAACTTTATAAAAATACCTCAAAAAACTATGAATCAAGAAGGAAAAGACTAATAGACCACTGGAAAAATGAGCAAAAAATATGAACAGATCAATTTTCGAAAGAGGGACAACAGTCTAACATATACATGAAAAAAGTGTTCAATCACACTGATAATGAAGGCTATGCAAATTAAAATTATGAGTTCCCATTTTTCATCGATGAAATTTGAAAAGATTAAATAAAGAGAGCATAGCAATGGTAAGGAGTGAGAAAGGCATTCTCATTTATTGTTAACAAGGATTGTAAATTGGGATGACCTTTGGTAGGAAAAATTATCCAAAATTTGGGAGGCAAAAATATGATGGTATAACCTTCGCTTTCATGCTTAGATGACCTTAGATCTAAGGTCATCTAAGGATCAACTGACCCAAGGTCAATTGAACTTTGACTTACTAATTATTACAGATCAGCACATTTTACAACTCCGTAAATTTAGATTTTAACTTGGAGAAATTGATAAAATGCTAATATCTGTGTCTAAGGAAGATACAAGTAATTCTTGTCCTGTAAAAATGAAAATTATTTCTGCTCTGGAAAGAAGATAGTACCAAAGGTTATGGTTTATTGTCCTGTAGTATATTAATCCAGTTTATATCTAATGTAGAAAAAAAAATTTTCCCCACTAATATATACATTATTTCTCATATCTTTTTTTGAACCAGCTTTGTTCTACTGCTAGTTTTCTTAATGAATTAAATTTAAAAACTTGACCTGCATTTACTATCTATTTATAGGAAAATTATTTCTTAAAATTTTGAAAATTATATTTTTTATAGTTTATAGGAGTATAATTTGGTCATATATGTTAAAAGTCTTAAAAATGTATATGCTCTTTTACCAAGCAATTGCATGCCTAAAAATTTATCCTAAGGAGATATGAATGTTTATGGAAGAGCTATGTATAATACTGAAATATCAGAAACAATCAAAATGTGCAACATTAGGGAAATGATTACTACCTAAATGTGTTTCAAGAATAATTGTTTCTAGGTTAAGTAGAGTTTGTAAGTTTTAAAATGTTCTTCAATCCTGTACCTGTTTTTTTGTATCACTTTTGAAAGAAGAAAGAAAATTTGAAGGTCATGACGTATAGTTATACTGTTTCTGATTGCTGAGGTCGTTAACCCCAGGATGTAATATCCCCTCTGCTCCAGTCCCTGCTACTACCTCAGGGACTTTCAGAGTCCTTGAGCAAGACTAATCCAATACTCTAGCTTTTCACTTCCTTTATATTTCAGCTACCTCTTCTTCACTTATGTAATTCATTCCAAACCGTCTTCGTCCATCTCTGAAACATCTGTTTTTCTTCTTTGTTTTGCCTTTAGATTAAAATGCTTTTACCGTTTTTCTGATTTATAAAAAGTAACATATGCTTACTGAAAAAATTTTCAGAAAATATATAAAGATTAAGAAAATTAAAATATTGCAATCCAGGAATTACGACTCAGCATTTTTGTAAGTAATCTTTAAAACTTTTTTGCTATGAATATGCAGTTTTCTGTTTGTTTCCTTTACCAAAATGAGGGCCAACTATTTATTTTATTTTTATAATCTGCTTTTTGCCACTCAACAATTTATCTTTAAAAATCAATAAATACAGATCTACAGCATTATTTTAATGGCTGCAAAACAATTCATTGTATGGCTATAACATTCTTTATCTAGCCCAGAATGTCTCAACCTTGGCACCATGACATTTTGAACCAGATAATTCTTTGTTGAGGGAGGCTCAGTTGTACATTCTAGGATGCTTAGTAGTACCCTGTCTTCTACCCACTAAATGCCAATCGTGATCATGGAAAATGTCTCCTGAGAGCAATATTGCCCCTGGTTGAGAACCACTGATCTAAATAATCTGCTGTTGTGGGAATACTTAAATTTTATCTACTTTATCACCATTAAAAGCAATGGTACAGGGCGGGCCACAGTGGCTCAGCAGGCAGAGTTCTTGCCTGCCATGCTGGAGACCCGGGTTTGATTCCTGGTGCCTGCTCATGCAAAAAAAAAAAAAAAAAAAAACAATGGTGTATTCAAAGATATATATAACCTCAGCATAAATTGCGCACGTCTTCAAACTACATCCATAGCATAGACTTCCTGAATGGAAGACTGCATTTAAACTTTTCAAGGTCTATTCTCAGATTGCCTTTCAGAAAAGAAAAGTTGTGTCAATTTATACTGCCATTAAAATAGCAGGAATGTCATTTCACCACATCCTGCCCAATTCCGGTTACTGTCAATCATTTCAATCTTTCTCAACATAAGCAAAACAAAATATTAGTCCTTTTAATTTGAAATTTTTTTATTGCTAACCACATTGATAACTTTTAATATGTTTATTGGCCATCTGTACTACTGCTTTTGTGAACTGCTTATTAATGTCCATTGCCCATTCTTGATTTTGTAAGTTATTCATTCTTTCTTCCAGCTTGTCATCTTTCTGGTAACCTTTACACTGTTTTTGCCTGTTCAGAAGGTACACATTTTTATGTTGTCAACTCATCAGTTTTTTTATTATGGTTATACCTTTAGTGGTGTCATGTTTAGAATGATCACCTCTGAAATCATCTAACGCCTTACTCTCTTAAACCAGCCTTTTATCTTTCCATTATCTTCCACACTAATATTCACTAAATCATTTGACCTCTAGACCAATGCATCTCAAACTTGAATGTATACACAGATCAGCAGGTTTGGAGTGGGACCTGAGATTCTGAGTTTCAACAAGCTCCCAGGTCATGCTGATGCTGTCCCTGGACCACACTGTCACCAGGTCCTTGACCTTCAGACCCTCGATCCTTTGTACTAGATGCCTCCATTCTCTTACTGCTCTCTTCTGAATTTGCTTCCCTTCCTACCTAGGTGAACCACAAGGGCAACTATTTCAACTGTATCTCACAAGTACCCATCTCTCTGTTTTTCAGTAATAACAACCCTGAAAATCCCCACCCCAGTACTGATGAAGCCACCCATTTTCTCCAGTCACAGCACCACTAAAGGAAATCATCTAACTGCCACTTGCTTTTATTACAAATGTATGATTTCTAAAGTAAAATCAGCAAACCTTCAATTAGTTTCTAGTCAATTACTTTTCCCATTCTTTACAGTAATTTTGCCCAAATTTAACTATCTTCTCATGCCCCATTCTCCCTCTTCAGAGATCATTCGTCAGTGGGCAATGAATGGAGAAATGCTACAAAACCATCTTGTAGAAGTCACATCTAGGATAGTAACTGCTGTACACTTTTAAAAATCCCACAATCGAAACAAGTTACATTGGGTTCTACGACCCTGGCTCAGTGGCAGAATTCTCTCCTGCCATGCCCGAGACCCGGGTTTGATTCCGATGCCTGCCCACGCAAAAAAAAAAAAAAAAAAGATTTTTTTCTAAGTCTTAGTAAATTCTGCTTAAAGTCTTATGAATTAAACTAGATTTATTGATTCATTCATTTATTTAACAAACACCTGATACAGTTCTTACTATGTGCCTGCTAACTTTACTTGGGTACGTAACTATTATTTCCATTTTACACACTAGGAAACTAAGGCACAGCCAGTTGATAACAGCCACTAAATGTCCAAGTGAGGATTAGAAACCCAGGTCCACTGGCGCCCTGCTCTGCAGCCTCGGAGTTATAGATAGGCCTCAGGGATTCTTAAAAAATCAATTCTAGGAATGGTGTCGGGTATCTGTAATAAACTGGGGGCGAACGATCACTTTAACTCTTGAAGGTACGTTAGATTCGCTCAAGGTAGTTTTTTTTTTGTTTGTTTTGTTTTTTAATACTCTTTCCTGGACTTCACACAAAATTCTGTTCAGTGAATCTGGAGTGCCCCCCCGGGCATCAGGATGTCTAATCTGTTCATCGGGAATGTTCTCTCACATCAGTGGTTTTCAAATTTTTTGCATTCACCAGACCTTTGCGGAGACCTGACCGGGCCGCTAAAAAACATCGGCTGGTGTTTGTCAGTGCGTGTGTGTGCGTGTGTGCGGCGGGTGTCTTAGAGCGCGGTGGCCGTGCCACAGCCTGTCTCTCAGTGAAGTCCCTGTCCCGCCTGTGCAGACACAGTCCACCCCATTCTTCCGGCGGGAGAAAAGAGCGAGAGAGAACTGAAACTGGCCTAGGGAGTACTGGAGCGCAGCGTCAGAAGTACCTTACTCCGCTTTCTCCACGCGGTTTCCTATTTTAAATTTAACTCCGACGTACTTAAGTATCTTCCATCATAAAACAGCTGCCGGAAATTTTCCTTGGCTCTACCTTGACGGCATTTAAAATTTACACGCGCGCGCACACACGCTTTCTTCTTTCTTCAGCCCCACGCAACCGCAGAGGCGGCTGCGGCGCTGGTGCCCGGGCGCGCGGCTCCCGCGCGGGGCGCACCTGGGTGAGTCCGCGCCTGGCTCAGGGCGCCCGGGATTCGCGCCGCGCCCCGGGGCTCCGCGTGAGTCGGAGCACGCACGCCGGCACCGCCCAGACGGGAATTCGGTCAAGCCCTAAACGTCCCCAAACTCGCAGGAGCCGAAGACATCCCAAAAGAGCGTGTGCCCCCTCGGCGGAGCGCCCTGGCCTCCCTCAGCGCCCGCAGCGGTGGTCGAGGAGAGGACACACTTCCAACCTGGGACGTTGGCGACACCGAGACCGCGACCGACAGCTCGGACTTCCGGCCGCTCTCCGCTGCTCGCCCCCACAGGCCGCCGCGCCTCCGGGAACCCAGCTCCGCGCTGGCCACCGCTCACCTAGGTGCGAAGGAGGCGGAGACACCGGAGTTCGGTGGTTCGGCCCCGCCCGGCAGGGACCGGCGCGCGGCGCCTGAGTGGGCCGGTGCGACGTCAGTCAGGCTCCAGGGGTGGGGCCGGCGCGCGTCCGCCCCTTGGCCGGGCTATAACATGGGGCCCAGCGGGGCGGCCACTGGCGGGTTTGGATGCGCGCCGGGGCCGGGGTAAGGTTGAGGGCGCGCAAGGCGGGGCGCAGCTGCTGCAGCTGCTGCAGCTGCCGGGTGGCGGCGGGTGGCGGAGACGCTGGTCGGAAGAGAGGTGGGGCGGGATGTAGGGACCTTAGGCTGCGGGTCGCCGTTTGCATTGCTAACTCCCGAAGGTGTTGCTTCCAACTTTTACTACTTTAGGAATCTGGGAGCTTAAGTCTTATGGAGAATCTGACGCTCTAGTCCTTAGCCGGGCTCTCCCTCTACCCGTAACATCTCTCATCTCTTGTCAGCTTTATTATTCTTTCTATTCATATCTAGAGCATGGACTTCGCGCACCTCTGGCTAGGGCTGATGCTGCCCTTGGTAGCTGCGGTGGATTTCAGTTACCACCACCAGGAAGAAATGGAAGATTTTTTGAAGAATGTTGCCCAAAACTACAGTTCTATCACTCACTTACACAGTATTGGGAAATCTGTGAAAGGTAGGGTCCGTCTCCTCACACTTTCCAAAACCCCAGTCCTCCCCTCCATTCATTAAATATACCCCAGCTTCATGTCCTGTCTCCATGAAGGTACTCTGAGGGTCTCCAAGATGCTAAACCATCGTTGCCTTGCGTTGGGGTTGTTTTCTGCTTCTGTTTATTGTTTTGTTGTAATTCGTTCTGTTTAGTCGGGGGAGTAATAGGAAACCTGAATTTTACGAAATGTCTCCATTGTAATTCGCTGTCCTTGAGCCCTTTGCATTATTGGAGCTCTGTTGTCTTTGGGGATCCTGGATATATTCGTTAATTTGGAGTCTCTATTTTAGTTCCTTTTTAAGATAAACATCTCCCAAGGAAGTCCGCGTATCCGTCTCACGTTTCCCTTTTTGTTGGCTTCTTTAAGTATAACTGGACAGTTAATATCACTTCTTTCAAGTTTCCTAAAACTAATAAAGTGCAATTCTGTTGGTAATATTTCTATGCCATGTATAATTAGCTCTATGGCTTAAAGTTATGCAAAATTATCATTCCTACAAATTCCTTTTAATCTTAAATAATGCAATTCTATTGGTAAGATTTTTCATGTTTAGCCCTATTGCTTAAAGTTGTGTAAAAAAAAAAGAGGGCTCTAATACTGATTAAAGTCTGCTTTAAAAATGTAAAGATCACCAAATGTTGAGTTCTATCGCTAGGATTGGAACCCAGGTCACTTTGTTTCCAGGCTTAGAAGTTTTGGGGACAAGCCAAAATAATTTTATCAGTTATTTTTATTTCTTAATCCACTTTGATAATATTGACATCCCAAAGAGATTACCAGAAAACTTAATGCTTAAATAAAAAAATTTTGTAAAGTATGCAGTTTGCATCTCAATTCTTTTAAAGATGTGTTCAAACTCTACCTGGATTTTAGCTCTGAGCTTTTAAGCAAATTGGGAGTCTCTTAATTACCATATTTTTAAACACTTTCCAAAAAAATATTAAGGTATGAGTTTTTATATTCCAGAAAAAGTATTATATAAATATACTCGTGCAATTCAAACTAAAAATCCTGGCCACGTGTGTAATGGTACCTTTGCTTTTAATCAACACTTAAGAGTTAGTACCAGAATTACTCTATATTGCTCTATAATCCAAAATTATGGAGGCTGGACATATGAGAAATCATATCCTGAATCAGTATATGTATTCTTACTTTTGAAATCATTTTCGCCTGGGGCTAGAGTAGAGCAATTAAGAAAGATCTAAGAATACTTAATTATATTAATAAAGGAAACATAGAACACAACTATCTTGAGTTATTGTTCAGTCATGATTTAAACCACAAGATGATGATGTTGTTAATTTTAAGTACTAAATAATTTGGTGAGTTTTTATGTTTTCAAGCATAAGGCGTTTGTGAGAGAAAGCTGGGGACTCTCTTTCCTAATGTGAACCTGCTATTCTGATCTATCTAGCATGTTATCAAGCCACACTACATAATGAAAGCCAGCAGGTTTAATGGTTTTTTGCTTTGTATGCACTCTTGTGGTTGGTTAAAGGATTGAAGAGTTATCATGTAAAAATAAAAGTTAACACTAGTGGTCAAATATTTGTGTTGCATATGTTGCTCTGAATAGTTACTTGGATTAAGAAAAATTCCAAATCTGCCACTAGATTGCACACGGTATGTTAACCTGTAGTCACTAGTATCTCTGTGTGACTAGTGATGGTGTTTCTTTGTTGATCCTGTTTTTCACTATGTAGGCAATTCATCCTTCCCTCTGATTTGGTTAGCAACAAAGGATTTACCATATGTGTTATTTATTTTTCCTTTTTTATTATTAGCATGGGTTGCCTTACCCAAAAGGTAAGCAATATTTCATTTTGTAAATGCATATCACATACATTTTCATTGTTGTAATCAGGAATTATATACTGATATAATAGGCCATCATATGTTTTATATGATAGTAAAAGATGTATTTTCTTTTTCCATGTATATTCATTATATATTTCCATTAATTGACAAAGTCAACAGATGTGTTTGTATGTTATCTTCTGGATTATGTCATTTTGCTCTCCTTGGAGCATCTGTATAGTTTCTGATTATCTGTTATCAGCAGTGATGCTATAAAACCATTGATAAATGCCATAATTACCTTCTATTAAAATTGGCGAATTTTTTCAACTTTTATTTTTCAAATTTTGAAACCCACACAAAAATTGAACACATGTATACTTCTCACCTAGATTCAGCAATTGCAGGTTGACCATATATCACTTGAAGCTTTTGGAGGAAAATGCCATTACCTAGTGTCTTAAAGAAAATTGTAGATGGAAAAAAAAGAACCAATTTAAAAAAACAGAAGGATTGACAGCTGAGTTGAGAAAAATCAGAAAAAGCGCACTGTTTATTCATTCATTCATTCCTCTACTAGTTAAGGGAGTATTTTCCTTTTTTGCTCCTAATACCTTTGTCTAGTAGGATGCCTGGAACATAATCGATCATCTGTATCTGTTTATTGAATTGATTGAACATTTGCTGAGTGAAAGCCATGTGGAGGCAAGCAAAGCTATTTGTTCCATCAGGGAGTCTCCTTTCCAAAAATGAATGTGTTTATTGTGGATTTCCAAGGCTTGGCTTTCCTTCTCACCCACCCATTCCATCAAAAAAAAAATTAATGAAGTTTCTGCCATCTCTGTTTTAAGAATCTTTTCCTTCTCTCTCTGCTAAGTGTAGCTTTCGTTTTATCTGGAAAAGAAAAGAGGTAGATAAGAATAGTAAATAATATCTGTTTTCAAATACTTTCCATTTATTAGATACTTTAATAGATTATTTTAATCTCAACTCAAAGTAGGCACCATCCTCATTAACAGAATAGATTTAATGAGGCATAAAGAGGTTAATTACCTCACAGATCATACAGGTAGTAAGTTTTAGAAGAAGGATTTAAACTCAGGTCTGCTCATCTCCCAGAGGCTTACATGGAGATTGGAATCCTTAGTGAAGGATTTTAGAGTCATAGTTTGGATACATTTGATCTGAAATTTAGCTCTGCCAAAGATCTAAAGCAGCGCTGTCCAATACAGTTGCCAGTAGCTACATATGACTTATTAAGCTTTTGAAATGTGACTACTCCAAACTGAAATGTGCTAAAGGTGACTTTAAAGACTTAATACCAAAAAAAACAAAAACAAAAACTAAAATATATCATTAATAATGTTTCAATATCTATTAGATGTTGAAATAATATTTTTTATATACTGGGTTAAATAAAATATATTTTTAAATTAATTTCAACTGTTTCTTTTTACTTTTGTAATGTAGCTACTAGAACATTTGAAATTGTGCATTTGATTTGCATTATATTTTTATTGGGCTGTGTTGATCTAGAGACCAGTTTGTTTTTAGTAAGTTTTTCTGAGCACAAAAGGAATTCAAAGTCATTTAGAAAATTTGGAAGATAAAACAAAGCACCAAGAAAATTAAAATCTCACCACCCAAATGAAACATTTAGTAGATTGTAATTATACTATGTACACTGTTTTATGCCTTTCTCCCATACTGAGCCAAATATATATTTGCTGATGCAAACATGATATTTCTAAAACTTGATTTGTAATGTCTGCTTTATGTTCTATTAATGAATGAACCATTGTTTATTTGACCTATACTCCCACTGATGGCTCTTCAGTTTGTTTCTAAACTTTTCCTATTGCAAACAATGCTACAGTGAACATCCTGGTACCTAAGACAGCAAAGTTGTTACAATACAGGTTTTTGAACCATAGTGCCCAAATTCTTGGTTATTAGAAGGATGCCTGACATGTAATTAAGTGCTACTGTTACTATTATTATTAGGGATACCTTTCCAAAAAGGAAAGTACTAAGTTGAGCAGTTTTAAATATTTGATACATATGGCCAAATCGCCTTCCAAAAAGAGTGTACTGATTTATAATCCTACAAGAAATGTATGCTTAACAACAAAGAAACAAAACATCTCTTCTACTAAAAGCATATACAAGTCAAGAAGCAATATTGGGATTACTGGCTTGAAAAGTTACTATGGTAACTATTTCTCATTCTCATTTTTAAAGTATTAGAAAGACTTTCTTTCTCTAAGAACTGTCACCTTCACATTCATTAAACAGATATTTGTTGAATTCCTCTGCCAGGAGTCTTCATACTGTTTCAGATGCTCAGAAGTCTCTCTAGGGGCTTAGGCGTATTCACGTACTGTATTCACGTGCACAGGTCTACTGCACTTGACCGGGTAGATGTTAGCTAGTGATTTACTTTCAGAAAAGTACCTTGTAAATACAATTTTGCCACAAAACTTGTTTTTCTATCACATTCTGCTTATTTCCTAATAATCAGAAAGCCAGTTTGTTTGAGATGTATAAAATGCTCATTGTAATGCAAATATTTATATATTGAGGACTAAATATTAAGAAATATTTAGCAAACTTTTCCCCTCTTTAACTTGAATGCAAAGTCCTTTTCTGAGACATCTAATATCAACCTTGTTTTATAACTATTCATATTTTCTTAAATACACTGCATCCTGTATCATCCAAGAAAAGGTCTGTATTAAGTGCTTTTCATATACTGAAGGATCTATGGAATTTCTTGGAAACTTTTTGCATTCACAGTTTCATCTAAAGCAGTTGGAATTCTATCTTTTGGTGTAGTGTTAGAATGTTTTGTTTCTATGTCATAAGTCTTTGGTTATGAGGCAAAAGGAGACAGCTGAGATTGGTTTGCACAATTATAAGGTACCCACCTACCAAGCCACTGATTTCTGAGAGGTGTAAACAGTGGTTCTCATCTAAAGCAGTACCGCCCCCTAGGGGGAATTTTGAAAATATTGGGGGGAAAGTTTAGAACATAACATAATAGTCATTGGGAGGAGGAGCTACAGCCATTTAGTGGGCTTGGGTCAAGAATGCTACCTGTGAGCAATGCACTGAATAGTCATACACAATGAAGAATTGGCCTCCACAATTTTCTAATGTCCTCCATGGATGAAAGACCAGCTGATAATGATCTGAGCCTAAAATCAAACTCTGCTTTATTTGCAAATACAAAATACTTTTTCCCGCCGTTTTAATATATACTGAAACTTCCAGGATTGCAATTATGTGGAAATTGAGGGAAAATTACATTTTATTTTGCTATAAACTTAATCAAGAGAGGTATGATATATAGAAAGTCTTAATACCAGTGACCACATACCTGAATCAGTCTGCATTTATAAATTATGTGTTCAAGGTGGCTCTTGAGAATAGATATGAGCATCTGACTTCTTTCTTAAGACGTTTACTGGAGTGGTGCCCAAGTTTTACATATTGAAACCATATTTTATTAGAAATATTTTCCTCTATTTCTCCTTTATATATAGTTTATGGATATTTTTTAAATTGTGTATGTACGTCTATTTTCTATGAATTTTCTGCCAGCATAGTAAAGGAGAAGTTACAAATTTTTGGACATGTAAAAAGCAGCATAGTATGAAAGGATTGTGAATATTGGTCTAAAATCATGGACTTGGAGAGCTGATAAGGCCCCACTCCAGGTTTACATAGCCAGCATCCAAAAGGTGCTTAGTTTCTTTCTTAATCAGTGAACATGTGTGTCCAGAGATAACACTGGTGACAGCAGTATCTAGAGTTAAAAAATACCTTCCATCAGCCCTGTTTCTTCCTTTCATGTGTATATACTTAGCGTGCTCCTTTTTCTAAGACTACAGAGTAAGAAAGTAAGATAAAAAGAATCTCAAAGTGAAATTAAAAAAAATTATATCAAACACCAACATGTGTTTGGGTTAGGGAAAGGAGAACAAATCTAATCTTTCTGTCTAGTGATTTTAGACACTCGACATTCCTCCTAGCTCCCTAGCAATTAAGTGTAATAGAGTAGTTTGCTGAGAGGTGAGTAACTCCTAATTTGAGTTTGTATTAAAATAAAACTAACCCAAGTTGCAAATAAAAATGTTTTCTCATCTCTGTTTCCTGAGGACCATTGCAGGTCCTACGTTTTAAAAGTAAAAACATTCTGCTCTGTGACCCTTCACAGATTTGCCTTCCTCAAACTCCACTGGAGGGCTCAGTTTCCACTGCATGAAAAAGATGTCGCTGTTTCAGACAAATTGCTTACAGGCTTGGCTCCACAGACTTAGTGCCGGCTTTACCCAACGCTGAACGTAAAGGCCTTGGTGGTGGTAGTGCTTACGCACATGAAAGGTTAACCTGTCTTCCACCGAAAAGAATTCAGTAGAAGAAACCAATTACATAACCCTCTGTTTGTTTCAACTAGTTGCTTAGACAGTTTTTTTATTTGTCTGATAGGAATCTCCATGAAGATGCTAGAACCACACTTAAAAGATCCAGTCACAGCTGAGGCAATAACCAAAGTCATAACCAAGACTCCTTTCCAACAAAGTGCACAGGGATGTATGTACGAGTATGGACAGGAGGAATTTAGCATCGCATTGCATTTTTAGAGCAGGAACAGATGTCGGAGAGCATTTGATCATTTTTTTGGTTAATTGAGACAGTTCAAGACGTTCCCTCCTCCAGGAAGCCTTTTTTCTGCTATCCTTGGCAGGGTTAGACTCTCCATGCACTCTTCTTCTGAGCACCTACTTTGTTGCACCTGGAGGGAAGGGCAAGGCTTTGTTCACCTTTGTATCTTAGACCTTAATATGTGCTATTACTTGACAAGAGCTTTTCCATGCTTAATAAATAAAACATATGAATGTAAATATACTTTGACATAATGTATAGTATATTATAATATAAAGTATAGGATGTAAGTATATAGTATGTATATTTTTATATAGCTACATTATATTTTATGTATGTAATTCGGTCTCTCAAAAATGATACTATTTTCCTACAATAACCTTTTTTGCTAAATAGTTTTAAAGTAGGTAATACAAAAACTTGGAGAGGTAGAATTGGAGGACTTTGTTATACCACAGCTCAAGATAAGTCACTGGAATATAGGAGGAAGCTTTGGAGAATTTAGTACCTGTCAGGCATAAAGAGCATAACTGACCAAACACGTGTTAACGGAAGAGAAAGTACATATAGGTGATGCCCCTGCCTCATCTCCAGCTGCCTCTCCACCCCCATCCCTCTCGTTAAGAAATTAAGAATTCTAAGTAAATATCCTTGTTTATACATAAAGGGTCTAGGAACAATTCAAGTGTCTAGTCAGAAAATATTTTAAAAAAAGAGAAAAGATCATGTAAAAAGGACTTTTTCCCCCCACAAGTTAAGCAGAGGGTCAAAATCCCCAAAGGATAGAAATGAGACTAGTGTGGGTGAAGCATATGAGCAGGCTAAAGTTGTATTTCATGAAGTTGGGGAGCTGTGTGGTGGACAAATCATAGAGGGTCTTAAAAGCCAGCTCAGACATGGAGAGATTGAATCATGTTCTAAGAATAATGGCAAACTGTTGAAGGGTTTTAAGCCAAGGAAGAATGTAATCTGATGTACGTTTGAAGATCACCTTGGTTGATGAGTAGAGAATTAATTAGAAAGAGGCAAGAATGAAAGCAGGAAGGATAGACCAATAATAATAATCTAGGCAAACAACAGTGGTGACTTGGATTAAGATGCTATATTAGAAGTGGAGGGAAATGGAAGGATTAGAGATTTATTTTGGAAATAGAACCCATCGTACTTGCTAATGGATTGGGGTTGCACGAGGATGAAGAAAAAAGAAGAATCATGGTTCTTAAGTTTTATGCTTGGATAACTGAGTATGTGGGATGTCATTGATGAAGATGGGGAAACTGGAAGAGGACAGGTTTATATAATGTTTGTTTTATTTGAAATTGAAATACTTAGTAGACATCCATTGAGGATGTCAAGAAGGCAGTAGGCAGTAGGTCAGGTGAGAGGTCTGCCAGTAGAAATAAACTTGGGAGTCATCAACATATGGAAACTCATGGGACTAATAACATAATCTAATGAGAAAATAGAGATAAAGGAGGCCTGAACAGAGTTATAGGACACCTTAACATTTAGAGGCTAGTAGGATAGAGAAGCCAACAACATGGATGGAAAGAATATGAGATAGGAGGAAGATCAGGAGTGGAGTTCCAGAAACAAGAAAGGGGAGTGGCTCGAGGAGGGCGTGGTTTCTGGGAACCACAACCACCATCTAGTGATTCACTGGATGGACTCATGACTCAACATAAAGTTATACTCACAGCTGAGACTTATTGCAGCAAAGGAAGGCGTGCAGAAAGAGCAGGATAAAGGTGTGCATAGACGAAGGCTGGAGAGGTCAGAAGACTTGCCTGTCCTTCCTCCACAGTGATTGTGTGAATGCATGTTTCTTTCCATCTGTGAATTGCAAATAAAAGTTCTTATACCAGGAGCTGGTCACGTAAGTATGTGATCAGCCATGGAGTGGACCCCAAAGTCACGTAACTATGTAATAAGCCACGGAGTGGACCCCAAACTGCATACCTGGTGCACATCAGGAATCTTCACGTTAACGTTAAACAGTGCTGACAGGGGCTTGGTACATCCTGACTCACTGCCTCCAGGAACAAAATAACATGACCAATTAGTGAACATTTCAGGAGTTTAGAGCTCAGAGGCTCAGGGTTTGGTCAAGGTCACTGTCATAACTGCAGGTGTTCCTAGATATAATCAAGAAGTGAGTGAAACAGCCAGTCTGCGTTAACTCTTTCCTCACAGAGCTGTGGTTAGCTGCATCAAATTCTGTTCTAAGTCAACACTGAGCACCATAAAGTTAAGTAAGATGTGAAATTCTATCTCTGGACAGAGTCATTCAATTTATTCAGCAAGCATTTATTGCATGTCTGATACAGTTTGTGACACGTGCTAGCACTAGGAATATAGAGGTAAAGAAGTTGGACATGACCTTTGCCCTTATGGAATTGACAGTCTGAGGGGTGAGTGTGGGAGGAAAAAGACTTCCAGTTAATACAGATGTGATTAACTCTCTGAGAATCCATGGCAGAGGGTCTTACTGTAGCTGAGTCCTGAAGATAAACAGGAATCAGCCAGGGAAAGGGGGGAAGACAAGGCAATAAATTGCATGCTCAGGTGCCTGGAGAAGGGGCATTTTGACCGTAAGGAGCACTGTAGCTGCAGAGGAGAGTGAAGGGGAGAGATGAAGAGGTCAGGTGGACAGGGTCAGCACAGGGAGAGCCTTGAACATCATGTTAAAGACTTTGCTGTATGTAAGGGGAGCCAGGATCTTCCTAAGGCTTCATGCTTGATAGGAAAATGACAAATGTTCAAGAAGAATTATTTTCCTGATTGGAGAATTTGTGGTAATTTTACAACTCATTTGCATTATAATAGAAATTCCCTTAAAGAAAGAAATATGGCAGAACAGCCATCCCTGGAAATTAAAAAAAAAAAAGTGAGAAAATACAAATACACAAGTTCGTAAATCAGAACACCGACAAAATGTAATATTAAATGTGTAAAAATAATAGTTCCTAAGAATGTTCAGTGTGAAGAGTTTTTATTTAAATGCCATAATTGGCTCAACTTGTTCACTTAATATTGAAGATCATTTAATTTTACATATAGAACTTATTAGAAATGCTGCATTAGTGTAATACACATAGTCTCTACTCTTTTGTCTGCACAAATCATACAAGAAGGAATGTTTTTTTCATCAGCAATTTTGGAGACCAATTCTGTGAATGCCAAACTTACACAAAAATGCATAAACATTAATTATTCAAAATTTCAAGAGAAATGCCCGAGTATCTAGGAATGGGTATTTTAGATTTAAAATTAATTTTTGAATATTATTGTTATTATGGATTATAACCATTTATATTTGGAGGCAACATGTAGCAGCACTGAGAAGCAACCCAGTCCTGGTCTCATTTTCTAGGTAAGCCCTTCAAGATGAGCAGAGAGGATGGGAAAAAGAAAAAAGCAACTGTTGTTTATTGAGTGCATCATATGTGCCAGAACTATGCTAGGCTCTTAGGCTATATAAGGACTCTGAGATAAATTATTTCTACATTCCCGTTTTATAGACAAGAGCAAATAGACTTTACAGATGAAGGCATTGATGGCCCAAAATTATATCCTGGTAACTGATAGGGTTGGGACATTAATCCAAAATTCTCAACAAATATGTATAGAGCTCCTACTGTACACCACAACCTATGTGCCAGAATATAAAGAAAACCTCCACCTTCCCCTTAGGAACTAGGACTGGGCTTCACACCCAATCACCACAGGTGATGCTATCATATGATGCTACCATAGCATTGTAAAAATGCTATTTACAAATAGCATTTATCCCACTATTGAGATGTATTCAAAGGCCTGGCCTTGAGGGTGCCTGGTGAGGTTGAGAAAGACTTATTAGGGGAGCTGATGCCTGCACAAAGCTTCCAATGTTATCAGGCAGACAGGTGAAGGGATAGGAATTCCAGCTAGAATGAACCTTATGCCGAGACAATATGGGAAAGTACAGGACTTGCTAATGTAGCAGGAGCACTCAAGTGAACTAAGGTGCGTGATGGGATTGTGTTGTAAGGAGTAGTTGGGAGTCTCGTATGCTAAGGAGGAGGGGTTTTCCTTGTATATCTGATCAAGGATAAAGACTTAACACTATTTCTAAGGCATTTTACATTGAAGTTCTTAGTCTGGACTTCCTGGAAAATCCGAAGTTTTAGAAGGCTGTCATTGTGTTTAAAAAAAAAAAAAGATTATTCAAAGAACAGTGATAAATAGGGAAAATATTTTGACTCACGTAACTTTTCACTAAAATTGGCAATATTTGTAGCCCACATGGGAACTCTGTTTCCATGGGACATTCTGTTCTCTGTCATTGGGAAACTATGTAAAAAAGGAAGAAGAAAAAAGGGTATTTTGGGATGAATAACAAACGTTGTATTAATTATTGAATGCTTACTGAGTATCAGCTGGTTTTCTGTATTACTTTAAATCCTTCACATCAGTCCTGTTTTACAGACGGGGAAACTGAGGCTCAGGGAAAAAGTGACTTGCCCAAGACAGCTTAGCTAGTAAGTGGCAGAGCTGAGAATTCAAACCCAGATTTGTAAGGATTCAAGTCCCAGTTCTTCCAGTTTTCAAATAGGTCTCCAGAGCCTGGAGGGTTCTAAGGGGATGACTTGGGCTTCTTCAGTTGATGAGCAGACAGGCGATAGCTTGGGGCCTCATTTCTTAGAGCAGCTCAGCCTTAACTTTTTTACGTTGGGTTTTCACATGAGCTTTTATTGGAATAAAGGTTCCACTACCAGGAATGGGTAGCATGAGAAACACCGCATTGCCCATGATGCCTTTACAAATATAAATTAGGATACGCCATAAACAAAGCAGTGCGTTAGACTCTCTGGAGGAGTGCCAGGGGGCACTGTCCTTGGCAGCGTGTGTACACATGAAAACTGATCAAGATAACTGTATCAGAAAATACTGAATATATTCTCTATATCACACTAAATGCCAGGAGCTAGTATATATAACAGGGCATCTTGGCTGGTCATTTGTGTATTGCTTTAGACAAAAGATACCCCCCACCCCCCACCCCACATCCTTAATATGCTCTGGGGCAGAGTTTTCCTAAATATCTCAATGCTCAGAAACATTTAACCGTCTCTAGTGCTTTGCCTGGGCTCAGGAGCCTCCCTCTCAACTGAAATTCAGACTTAGGCAGATTTCACTGATGGACCAGGTGGAATGAGAATAAGATGCATAGGGGCTAGAGTCTGGCCATCTGGATGGAATGTAGGAGCCCTGGGGCATGAGTATGCAAAAGACAAAAAGAAATCTGATGGTAGGCCAGAGCCTACTCCGCACCCTGCGTGTAGGGGAGAAGATGACGGTATAGGAGGGGGAGCACTCGCGCCTGCCTGGACCTCAGCTCCTCCTGCACATATTGGGAAGGAGATGGCTGCACCGTACACAGAACTATACCGTTTTAGGTCCAATCTCACCATTGAGGTCCTACTTGCTAGCAAGGAAAAGCTTTTCACTGCGTGCGAGAGCTGGAGAGAGAAGTGAGTTAAGGAAGGAAAACAAAACAACGCTTTAATTGGGTAAATTAACAGACTCCAAGCTGGCCAAAACACTGAGCAATCCAAGCTATATTTCCTGTAAGGGACACATTATGAGATTGTCTAAAGGTACATATGATCTAGTGAGAAACCATTCAATTTTGAGCTGGAAACTCTATAGAATTAGTGTAAGCTTGTGGAGTGGAGAGCTGCCTGGTATGAGAAGGTAATTACAATCAAGGTTTAATAATGTCTTTTCTTACAGCTTCTTTCTCTCTCTTTTTTTTTTTCCTCTGATCAAAAACCTGCTACAGAACAATCACACATAAAATACAGGATTCCCATATACCACTCTATTATTAACATCTTGCATTGGTATGCTACAGTTGTTACAACTAATGAAAGCACATTTTAGTACTCATACCATTAACTATGGGTTCACTGCTTAACTTTGGGTTCACTGTTTGTATTGTGTGCAGTTCCATGGATATTTTTTTTTTTTAGATTTTAATTCTAATGCCATATATATACAATCTAACATTTCCCCCTTTTAACCACATTCAAATATATGGCCCTTCTTTTATATAATGTTTATAACAAATATACATATATAAAATTTGGCATTCATTTTTAAATAAGTTTTTAAATTAGGCAGCAGGATTAAAATAGAATGTTTAGCAAAGTAATCTTAATTTTTAAGGATTTGGTAAGAAAGAGATCTTGGTATTGAAGTAGGAGAACTATCAGCATAGGAAAAAATACCCTATGTATGCTCACACACAGAAAGGCACTGATATTTGTTAACAATGATAGAACAGTTTAATGGTGGTTAAGAGCACAGATTGCTAGGTTCAAATCCGGGTTCTGCTGTTTGTTGTGAATTTGAGTGGTTTCTTACCCTCTCTGTGCCTGTGTCCTCTTTTGTAAATTGGAAATAACAGTATACATCTCATAGGTTGTTGATAGGGTTAAATAAATTAATAGTTGTATATTAATGTATATGCTATTGTTATTGCTATTATTTAAATTGTATTTGGCAAATTTTAAGCAGGGCATTGACACACTTTGGTGTTTAATACTCGAAGTTGCCATTTGTCCAGGGGATCTTTGATGTCAGACAAAGGCTAGGCAGTATTTGTGCTTTATCTCAGTTAATCCTTACAACACCCTATGGGGTAATTACCAGTTTACAGCTTTTGAGACTGTCTTGTGAGTGATAAAGTAAGTTGCCCAGGGCAACAAAGCAAATTCACTGTAGATTCAAGATTATGATAGATGATGATAGATTCTACAAGTTCAGACTGGCCTTGTACCTGCCCTCGAATGCCAGCATACCTGTGACCTGGGCTGTAAAGTTGTATCATCCAGACCAAACCTCCATTCTATAGAAGAAGAACCCAAGGCTGTAAAATTGAGTGAATTGCCAGCGATCACCCCTAATCAGGCTGTGGAGTCCAAATGAAACAACCAGGTCTAATACTGAGGCTGTGTTTTCTGCTATTCCACAATGTCTCTCTCTATAGGATCCAGCTGCTTGTGGTATGATTGACAAAAAAGACTCAGGATAAGGTGTCAATTATCAGATTACTGATTCAATTGGGATCTGGTATATGTATGCATATGCTCAGACACTGGTAACATCATCCTTTGCTTTAATGTCTTATGATTATATGGTTGGCATTGTAAATGGACATAGAAAAGTAAAACTTGGTTTTGTTTTTTCACTTAGCATTTATTTTGAAAATCTTCAACCCCTTTGCATGGTTTAAAATTCATGTTTAATAATAGTACAATTTGAAAATGGACAAAAGATATGAACAGACATTTTTCAGAAGAGGAAATACAAATGGCTACAAGGCATATATGAAAAGATGTTCAACTTCACTGGCTATTAGGGGAATGCAAATCAAAACCACAATGAGATATCATCTCACACCCACTAGAATGGCCAATATCAGAAAAAAAACAACAACAACAGGAAGCTACAAGTGCTGGAGAGGATGTGGAGAAAGAGGCACACTTACTCACTGTTGGTGGGAATGTAAAATGGTGCAACCGCTCTGGAAGACAGTTTGACAGTTCCTCAAGAAGCTAAGTATAGAATTGCCATATGATCCAGCAATCCTATTACTATGTGTATATTTAGAGGAACTGAAGGCAAAGATACAAATGAACACTTGCACACATTCCTATCCTATATAAATGTTTGCAGAGAATATATATATGAAGGTATAGGTTTTCAGCATTACTTATAATAATAAGAACTTAAACTGTCTCACCCTGCCTGCTTTCTGTAAAGTTGAAGAGTGGATTGCTGCCCTGAACTAGTGTTTGGTGCTTTATTTTCCAGATTCTGAGGACTGCCTAACCTAAGAAGGAGTTCCTTTACAATTTGGAACTATATCATTTAAAGATAAATTTCACTCAAATACGCTGTATATATTCCAAACCCATTAGAAATAAATTGAAGCCAGCGTCTAACATAATGCCTTACACATGGTAGGTGCTCAATAAATATTTGTTGAGTGAAAAAAAAAAAACAAACTTAAACTGATACATTCATCTACAGGGAATTGATTAGATTATGCTATGACAATTCAGTGGAACATTATGCAACCTTTATAAAAGAATGAGGTTGATTTGTATGCTTTGGCATATAGAGATGTCCAGAATATATTGTGAAGTAAAAAAAAGAAAGTATATGTCCAAACTTTTTTCTATACATTTACGTATTTGTACATATGTGTTTACAGTTTTGTTTTATGAGTTATCAGTTCATGCGTATTGATGCAAAGACTTGCCCTTTTCACATATGCATGTTGAAGAATGGGACATACCTCTTTGTTTCTAATTGCTTCATAGTAATTCTGTGGTGTCTTAGTTTGCCCGTCTGCTGTGACAAATACCACACTGTGGGTTGGCTTAAACAACATGAAATTAGAGTTTGGCAGAACTTGCTTTCTCTGAGCAGCTGTAGTGTTCTGATGCTGGTTGCCAGCAATGCTTGGAGCTCTCTGGTTTGTATGTCCATCTCCCATCACATGATGACGTCCTCTCCTTTCTTTCTTCTGCAACTTCTGGATTCACTTTAGAAGGCCTCCAGTACTATAGATTAATACCCATTCTGATTTAGTCGGCCCCACCTCAACTAAAAATAACATCCTCAAAAGCTCCTATTTATAATGGGTTTACACCCACAGGAGCACAGATTAGGATTAATCACATGTTTATTGGGGTTCATAATACAACCTACCACACGACATGATTTTTTTTATCGTTTATTTAATCACTTCCATACTGGTGGGTATTTAGGTCATTTGCAGTTTTTAGATATTTCAAACAATGTTGCAATTTACCCTTGAATAGCACAATAATTTCCCAAGGCGGGAGTTGCTAAATCAAAAGGTATGTGAATTTTAGCACTTGGGTAGATATTGATTAATTACCCTCCAATAAGTATCATTTATACTCCCAACACCACATGAGTACACATTTCCCCACATCTTAACCAACACTTCAAAATTTTTCCCATCCAATGGGTAAAAAAAAAATCTCCATTTTAAATGGCATTTCCTGGTTGCTAATCAGAATGAGCATGTTTTCATATATATTCAAAATGGAGGTACTGTTCTTGATGGTGAAGACAGCAATGAACAAACAAAAATCCCTGCCCCATGAAACATTCAAAGCTCACTGGCCTTTTATATTTCCTCGTGCCTTTTGCCAGCTTTTCTGCTTATTTGTAGGCCTTCCTAGATAAATATTCTGGATATTCTTTGTTACATATTGTTCTAGTTTGCTAGTTGCTGGAATGCAATATACCAGAAATGGAATGGCTTTTAAAAAGGGGAATTTAATAAGTTGCTAGTTTACAGTTCTAAGGCCGAGAAAACGTCCCAATTAAAACAAGTCTATAGAAATGTCCAATCAAAGGTATCCATCCAGGGAAAGATACCTTGGGTCAAGAAGGCCAATAAAGTTCAGGGCTGCTCTCTAGTGAGAAGGCACATGGTGAACACAGTCACAGTTTTTCTCTCATCTGGAAAGGCACATGGTGAACGCAGTCAGGGTCCTCTCTCATATGAGAAGGGCACATGGTGAACCTGGCATCATCTGGTAGCTTTCCCTCCTGGCTTCCTTTTACATGGAGCTCCCCAGGAGGTGTTTTCCTTCTTCATCTCCAAAGGTCGCTGGCTGATGGACTCTGCTTCTTGTGGCTATGTCGTTCTGCTCTCTCAGAATCTCTCATTCTCCAAAATGTTTCCTCTTTTATAGGACTTCAGAAAACCAATCAAGACCCACCCAAATGGGTGGAGACACATCTCCCTTAATCCAGTTTAACAACCACTCTTGATTGAGTTACATCTTCAGGGAGATGATCTAATTATATACAGTATTGCATAAGGATTATTCTAGCCTTTATGAAATGGGATTTAGATTAAAATATGGCTTTTCTAGGGGACATAGTTCCTTTCAAACCAGCATACAATTGTAGCAAATATTTTTACCTGTTCTATGGCTCATCATTTCAACTTTGTTTATAGTTTAAAATTTTTATGAGGTTATAGTCATGAATCTTTTTCTTTATGCTTTTGTGTTTATGTTTTGTTTAAAAAGGCCTTTACCCCAAGGTCATAAATATAGTCTATGCTTTTTTCAATATTTTTTATAGTTTTGGTTTTTACATTTAACACCTAAATCCATCTGGAATTTATTTTTTGAATAAGGTGGTGTGTGGATAGATTTCATTTTATGTAGCATTTTTTTTTCTTACAGTATATATTTTTGGGTATTTAAAATTCAGAAAGTATGTAGGGCTGGGTTCCTGGCCCATGCACTTACCAAACATACAAACAAGCAAGCAAATAAATCAACAAAAAGAACCAAACAACCAAAAAATTCAACAAATAGTGCTGCAATAAGGGGATACTCACATGGAAAAAGAATGAAATATGACCCCCGCCATTCAGCATATAAAAAAAATTTTTTTAAGTATGTATAATATTTGTAAGCAGAAAGAGCCGTGAATATTTTAGAAAACACACTCAGAAGTGGATGTCCAGGGGAGAAAAGGAAAATTGAAAGGGAAAGGTGACTGTGGTCAGTGGAATAACAGATCCAGTCCTAAAAGGTCAAGATAGAGCCTGAGAGGCCTACTAAAATGTGTAGGCACGTTAATCAAGACTTTAGATTCAAAAAAGAAAATGTAGTGTCGGTAGCAGATGTATGGGGAACAGATGAACAAGCCCTCAGTAAATAATTCTCGAAAGGGGGTAAGAGTAGGAACTACAGCAGGCTAAGCCACCCCAAATCACTGCAGTATCATTCTCCTTTGACATTAGACCCATATGATCCTTTTTATGTTACACTGATGAGTTTAGAAATACCAATTCATCTATCAGACACATGTGGTGCTTGCTATGTTCTGGACCCTATTCTAAGTGCTTATCACGACCTCCTTTTTATAGCCCCAGGTGAGAAAACTGGGACTCCAAAGAATTAAGTCAGGTGCCCATAGTTACACAGGAAGTGTCAGAGTTGTGGTTTGGACCCAGGTAGTCTGGCTTCAGATTCCAGGCTCTTAACCTCTATGCTAATGTTGCCTCTAAATTTGCTATTTCAGCACATGGAGCAGTTAGGAAAGATTTAGACTCTGATTTAGCTCTGCTCATGAGGCAGAGCTGAAAAATCTGTTGGGAAAAGATACTTAAAATGCTGATACGATTATCAGACCACCTCCAAAGGACTCTTTTTAAAGTTGGAAAATAAATTTGCTGCTCCAGCCCCTGCACTCTAGACCTGCCCTTGACTTCAGTTACATTGTGAGTTCAGTAGTTCCTGGAAAGTTTAGCCTGTGGCAAAAGAGTACCTTGAGATGTGTTGTGGCATATCCATGAGGGGACAAGCTCTGCTTCTGCTCCTTTCCGGAAGGCAGTGGTCCTCAATTTAGCATACATCACACAATGGAGAGTGCACAGTACTGAGAATGGATCATCTATGTTGACAGCAGTATGGGTGAATCCTCCATAGGGGACAGTGCCTGGAAGTGAGCACAAAGGGCATTGTAGGGTGCTGGCTACACAAGTGTGTGTTCAGTTTATAAAAATCCACAGTGAGCTGTATAGTGTGCAATTTTCTGTATGCTTATTATATTTCACTGAAGTTGGTTTTTTTAATGATGTGTATTAATGTCACCTGAGGTATTTATGAAAAGTGCAAATTCCTGAACTCATACCTGGATGTTCCTGTTCTGGGGTGTGGCCAGGAATTTACAATTTTAGCAAATACCCCAGGTGCTTCCACTGCAGGTAGTCCTGAGACTATACTTATAAGATTACAGTGATGCTGCCAGCCTGGTCTGCTGTTGATCTGTTTAACTCTGGACATCAGTAGGACTATATAAGCAGAGCAAAAGGGATTTTTTGAGAATGACTGCACTCGCATTATAGAATGTATCTTACATGCATCACTCATGAAAAAAAATCACAAAAATGTAGAAACACTATATAAAATGTGACAAAATTTCTCGGGTTCCCTTTCATGCCTGACAAGAGAGCAGTTTTCACAACTTTCCTGTATTTTAGTGCAAAGAGGATAAATTCCAGATGGGGCTCTATTGTATCAAAGTTTATCTCTATTAGAGAGCAGCCATCTACCTCTGACAGTGTCACCATCCATGTCCTCTACCCCTTTTTCTTCTGCTCGGCAGAAGCTGCTGGTTAAAACTGCTCCCCAGCTCTCCCACTGAGCCTTATCATACCACTTCATTCAGTCTTACACGAGTGTTAAGTGGAGAGGGTGCCTTGAACAATATACTGTCCTTGGTCTTTAAGAGCTCACCTAATTCTGAGTGATGGTTGGGCATGTCTTGAACTATTGCCCTGTTTGTAATTTTGTTGCTGAGCAGGGCTGACTTGTTGAGCAATGAGGAAACCCTGGCAAACTTGTTGTTTGCCCTCCTCTAAGAATCTACCTCATTCTTTCGGCTCAACCACTGATTAAAAGTGGTAAAGTGAAGTAGGTGATAGCTTGAATAAGGTACCTATCTACAGATTCTTAAACTCAATTAAGGTAAATAGAGGCACATTGTCAGATAGGATGTACTGCAAGTGATGAGTGCAGAGCTGTGATTGTTCCAGCAGATACGATATGAACTGGGGCTACATTGACCCACTGTGAGAAAGAATCCAATATAGTCAAAAAGGATTCTCTGTCATGGTTCCTTACTGTTATTTGGACTTTACATTAAGCTTTCTGTGCCACAGCCCAGGGAAACGTGGTGTCTTGCAAGAGGCCTGATGTGTATCATACTCTTCTGTGCATCAAATTAATTCTCGAACTTTGGACATGGCTTCCAGCCAATTTTTTCTTAAGAATAGTTTGCCAGTGAGCAAATGTGCTATATGATGAAACCACCTCATGTCCTTTTTTTAAATTTCCAGTGCATAAATGGTTAATTAAATATATACAGACTAACAAAGATCAAGCTAAGAGCTGTTTAATGGGCGGGTAACCATGGCGGCTTATTAACAGCTGCATTTCCTCATGTTCCTACTGAAATGGGCATTTCTCAATCCACATCATAAGGTAGGAGCTCATCTGAGATACAAGGTAATTATATAATTTGACACAGCTGAAGAGTTGGACCTGGGAAACTTTCTTATCTTTAAAATGTCCTATGAAGGTGGCCTGTGGAATCTTGAGTCTGCTTGGGCAGATAGCTCAGAACCTGAATGGCCCATGTTGCTTCTTTAGACATAATGAGCAAAAAGGTATGGGTATGAGGTAGCATTATAAGGCTACAGTCTTCAGATTGGGAAGGTCTTCCAAACGGACTTTTGAGCAGCCAATTATAAATGGTTATCATATAGCTTCTTAAACTTCTTCATGACAAATATCTGCCATCAATTTGTTAAAGGATACATTGAAAGGAACCTTGAAGGCTACACACGTATGGTCCTGCACTGATGGCTCACTGGATAGAGTCAGGGCTTCTCCTGAGTCCGGGTTCACAGACCGGTGGACTTTCAGTCTCTTCTTTCTTATGAGAACACCTCCTAAGAATGACATCCTCCTGCCTAACCAGAACACACCATTATTAAACTGAGAAAAAGAATAACTCCATAACATTGTAACCAAGTTAAAAATTAACAAATGATTATGATTACTAAATCGTTACAGAGATGCTTTCTTTACTTTCTAGTATGTTAAAGAATAGCCAAAAGTCATTACCTAACATTACTGAAACTCACTGAACTCAGCCCGTGTTTATACTTACTGTTGTGATGGTTATTCTAGCCTAGTCTTGGCCCTTGTTTGCTATTATAATAACTATTCCAGTTTCCCTTGTTTGAATCCATGAAACCCTCAAACCCCTTAGACTCAGGGAGACAGATGGGTAAGGCTGCTAGGCCATCTGATCTCCTGATTTGCACTTAGCAATAAACTCTTTCTCTCTTTGAAACCCCCGTGTCTCAGGAATTGGTTGAGTGCATCGGGCAGAGAACCCCACACTTTTGTTTGGTAACAATTTAAAACAATATACTCCGTATTTGAAGTTCTCCAGAAATCCCAAGAATGTCTTTTGTGAGTTTTCTTTCCTCTCCTAGATCCCAGTCAAGGGTTACACAGTGCATTTGCTGTTATATGTAATTTCTTAACCTGGAATAATCCCCCTGCCTTTTGTTGATGTTGACTGATTCACATTGAACCAATTTTTGGTCATTGATTGTTTCCTAATGAACCAACTCCCCAAGCTCTTGGGTTGCCCTCTTACAATGAGAAAGAATCTCTTCATGGCAGAACCAGACTGGTAATTCTTAACATAGTTTCCAGCCTCATTAGCCTTGAGATCCTTGAGAACTGTGTGATGCCTCAATTGCTTTGGCAGCAGGCCTTGGGAGAAATTATTGTGAAAGACGTGTTAATGGTTAATGGTTCAATACAACTAGCATGGGTGACTTGCTTCCTGCACTGCTCTCATGGCAACGGGCATGTGCTGATTCTAAGCTCAGTACTGTCCTCAGGCATTTTATCCTGAGACTTCTGAGTGAGAATCAGTCCTTGAACTTAGTCATTAAACTCACCTGATAAATGTTTGTGACAGTTTTATGCTAATGGATTTTGAAGGACATGTTCTCACAGGATAGCCCTTCCACTTTCTGAATCCAAATTCAGAAACTTAAAACTTATTCTTTAAAACTTAAATGAGTATTAGTCTACTGAACTGGTCTGCAGACCTTTGAGAATATACATTTCTGTTGACTGTTGGCATAAGGTCTCTACCCATATGTCATGGACAGTGTTTATGTTAGAATTTTTTCCGTAATTGCTCTGATACTCTGCCATCTGCTATGACCTGTGGCCTGTCATCAGAAAATTCCACACCTGAGACCCTCAAACAAATGTGTGCTTCTCTTGTCCCTGACACTATTTTTAAAAGCTTATGAGGATTAAATGAGATAGTGCTGCAACCCCATGACATGTAAGTACCATTAACCCTATAACATAGATGAGAAAACTGATTCACTCAGAGAGATTAAGCAACTTGCCCAATATCACAGGGCTGGTAAGTGGCAGAGCTGGGTTTCAAACCCTTATTACAGAACTTGCATGTCTCATTGTTATATAAGGCGAAACTAAAGGAATACTGCATATCATCTAAGAAATCTCAAAATGCTATTTTGAGGCCAATGGTGTGCCACTCATATATTAGTCTTGTTTTTCCTCCTAAGCCCTTGACCCCTTTGAGAAATTTAAACCTCAGAACAGTGTTACTATGAGAAGTCCACCTTTATTAATCCCATACATCCATCAGACGTCCCTGTTTTAGGTCAAGTTTAGTCCTTGAAGGGACCTCATTTTGGCAACTTGGGGGCTTCTCCTGCTCTCTGGAGCTCAGCCTCCTACTATCAGGCCAGATGGACTAGACTCTGACTTGCTTCACTTTAGAATGAAAGTCCTTTAGGTGCTAACTCAGAGACAAGGAAGACTGACAGAAACTATTCCCCAAGTAGCTTTTGGGGAAACTAGTAAATCAGTTGCGTTTATTCCTGCCACTAAAAGATGAGTTTTTCTTGTAGCAATCCATAGGCAAGAAACTTATCTTTTTTGACATCAAGCGGCTCTGAATTAACCTCTTCATAATTTATAGCTGTATGACACCTACAGGAACCCATAAGAAATAAAAACACCCATGGGGAAAAGAGAAGCAAAGTATCAGTCCTGAACCAGGATACCCTTGATATGCCATAAAAGGGAGACATTGAATGGACAATAAACCTGTAGTTCTATGTTTACAAATAACATTTAAAAAAAATCTCTGTAAGTATTTATTTGTACTTTTTAAGTTAATACTCATCTTAGCTATTATTATTACTGAACTGCTCTTTAAAAAGATGATCTGATTGTGTTTGGCCTCTCTCCTGAGGGGCCAAAAAGGGAAGTTCTCAGCTATTTATAGTGTGAGGCCTCTAGAGGTTTTCACTCTGGGGATTTAGAAACAACTTTCCTGTCCCTACATGAAAAAAAGAACTAAAGGAAAGCTAGAGAAATTATAATGGTTATGGCATGAGTAGAATTATGGTTGGTTTTTAAAACTCTGCTTTTAAAGCTTCTTTTAAGTTTATAATTTATAGTTTAAAAGTTAAAATTTTTAGAAGAAGAAGAACAGATTTATTAGCCTCTGACCTGGAATTAAGTGGGAAAAATAGAAAAGGTGGGGTTGTAAGAAGAGGAAGGCAGAGGAATTAATTGCCTATGGTTCTTCCTGTTTTGGTTTATGATTTGTGATTAATGAGACAAGATGCTTTGCTTCTCTGGGAATCCTATTTTGATATCAAAGGAGAAAAAGAACATTTATCCCACCACATCTTCAGATTTTTCTTTTCCTGTATTTGCTTTAAAAAGGAAATATGTCTAAGCAATCAGAAAAATTCTTGATTTAGAAAAGAAAACTTCCCTTTTCTCCTGTTCAGCAAGAAATTAAATGAAATTTAAAATCTACATTCATTGATTATCATTCCAAAACATTAGTACCATAGGGACAAACGCATATGAAAATGAAACCCCATCTCCCTTATAATGTCTCAAGACCCTACACTAAAGCCAGGTATTTGCTTTAGATCTCGGCAACCTCTTGGCTGGAGGTACTCCGAGAAGATCAGTCTACTCTGGAACTGATCTAGAAAACTGGGTCCTTTTCAGAGACCACTCAAGATGGTAGACATTATAGGCCAGCTGCATATTTTTTCTTCAATACTGGAAAACATCTTCATCTACCTTCTGGACCAGGGGTGACCCTGATGCTGGGCAAAATATGGGTATGCTGCCCAATGCACTCGGTGATCAATCCTGAGACACCAGGATTTCAAAGAGAAAAAGCATGTATTGCAATGCACAAAGCAAGAACAGAAGGTTAGAAACCTCAGATATATCTCTCCAAACTGCAGTCACTTTGAGAGTTTTATAGTATCAAACAAAGGCAGAAAGACTTAGGATAATGAGAGGAAGATGATGAAGTTAGAGATAGTCTAATTGTTGAGCACGTGCAGATTGTTTACATGCTTAGGTACAGAACATATGTAAGAGAATGGAGGCTTTAACATGACGATAGGCATGATTTTCTGTACTACAATGAGGGATAGGTCATCTGTAGTTTAAGGTTTAAGCTACTGCACATCTCAGGCAGGCCAATTCTGGTTCGTTTTGCCTAGTAAGATAGCCTAGGAATTGGAGTGGTTTAATTCTGAGCTGATTCAAGTTCCTTCCTTAGTAAACATTAAGGGGCTGTCCACATGGTTATAAGACTTCAAAGTTATAAAACAAGATGAGGTACAGGCACAGTCAGCCAGGAGGTATTTTGAGGCTTTATGGTTACAAAGTAAAGATTATACATTTACACAATAAAGCACCATCATCAAAGCAACAGTATTACAGTTCAATGGGTTATAACAGTTGCAAATATTTGCTTCTGGCTACTTCAAAAGATTAATAGCCATCAAGACTTCAGGTCAATGATTTATATTAGTTATACTTGCCCTCTGGCTACATCAAAAAGTTAACATACATCTGGATTACAGTTCAGTGAGTTTCACTCAAAGTTTGGCTATTCTACAATATACTGAAAGTAAGAAAGCATTCATATAATAATTCAGTGACTATAATAATGTTAACTCTTAATACTTGGTTATAACCCTGGATCCAACAGGACTTTTTCAGATTTGTTCATTTATCAAATCATTCATCCATTTGGGATTCATTTCTCAATCACCATCTATGTATCAGACACTATACTAGATTAGTAAGCACAGAGATACACAATCTCTTGCCAACAGGACAACCTATGATTTTAATAAGTGTTATGAGAGGGGATGGACAGGTACTGTGAAAGTTCAAAAGGGAGAGTCTAATACAAGGTGGTAAGGGATGGGGCTGAGGGAGGAGAAGGGTAAGAAAGGTTGAGCTTGAAAAGGCAAATGGGAGTTGGCCATTATGATAAAATGGGCTAAGGACTATCATACAGAAGAAGGAGCATGCATTTGAGGGGTGAAGGCAGATGACTGGCTCCTTTGGAAACTGCATGTAATTAAGAATGGCCAGAGCCTGTTGTGTGGGACTGTGGTGGGACGCTAAAGGCAGGAAGAGGCCATCACAAAAGGCCTGGATTTTATCTTGATTCCGCAGAAAGACATTGTAGAACATACAGTAGAGCAATGTGATTCAATTCACATTTTATTAATTCCCCCCAAATAAAGGAAAGTTTACCAAATATCCAGCTTCCCTTAGGACTTCATTTTTGTTGAAAGTGAGAGCAGAAATAGAAATTTAGAAATTAGTCTAAGTAGAAAATTGGAAAATTTTCTGGACAGTGTAATAAATTAGTGAGTTAAAGTTTGTACCAGGATTTAGAAATGAAACTGGCTGCCTTGGGAAGCTGCACTTAATCCAACAAGGCTTGGGGTGCAGGCCATACTGCTGGCTGTTGCTTTTCAGCTTGAGCTAAACTTGTGGTTTAGCCAAAGCCTCTGCTGTCCAGTTTGAGAGTCCTAGTGTCAGGCAGGCTTTTCCAGCAGCTGAGTGGACTACTGCTTTGTCTACAGCTGTGTTTTATGCATCCTTTAAGGATATCCTCTCCTCATTTTGCTTGAGATTGCCCACTATAGCTCACCACATGACGATTACTTAGACTTTTTTGTTGTCCTTTCTTTCCCTATTCATGTAAAACACTGCACTACTAGAATACAGAGCACTGCATGAGTTTTCGAGTCATTTCTGTGCACATTCAAATGCTATTGATGGTGCAGACAGATATAATGAGATTTTTCCCTTTTAAAAATTCCATGAGATAAGCTTTACCAGTGGAGTCTCACTCTAGTGTTCCTATTAAATACCGCTTTCAATGCACTTTAATATTGATTTATTGGCAGTCCACTATCAATTAATAGGCAGTATTAATATACATAACAGCTGCTGGTCCTAGAAAAATGAAACTGTACAGCATGTTCAGAAGCTGGTAATTTGGACTGAATGGTAAGACAAACACATAAGAACATTAACAGAAGCTAATGTATAATTTGTAGCGGAGTTGTTTTAAAGCAAAATTTTTAAACTTTCCTTAACTCTGGGTCACTTCCACAAAATCTTACGGTTCTGGGAATGTCTGCCAGAAAAAAGAAAACGCTATGTCACTAATAATTATAGTGAACATTCAGTTTAAGGAAAGATAATTTTGAACTGGGTTGGCTGTAGAGGGGACATCAGACAATGTAGGCTAGATTATGATTCAAAAATAAAAGACACTGAAAATCTCAATGGTGCTATTAGTTTAAAAATGGAAAATAACAAATGCTTGTGAGAATGTGGAGTAATAGGAGCCTTATACATTGTTGGTGGAAACAGTATCACCACTGTGAAAAACATTTTGTCATTTCCTCAAAAAGTTAAGAATAGAACTACCACGTGACCTGGCAATCCCACTTGTAGTTATATATCCAAAAGAATTAGAAGCAAGGGACTCAGACAGCTATTTGTACGCCATTGTTCATAGTAGTAGCATTATTCACAATAGCCAAAAGGTGAAAGCAACCCAAATACCTATCAGCAGATGAGTGGATAAAAATGTGGTATATACATACAACGGAATGTTATTGAATCCTAAAAAGGAATGAAATTCTGATGCATACTGCTACATGGATGAACTTGAAGACATCACACTGAGTGAAATTAGTCAGACACAATGGAGCAGACGTTGTATAATTCCATACATATAAGATAGCTATAAGATGCAAATTCATAGAGACAGGTTAAAAGTTGATGGATCATATGGAAAAGAATGAAAGATGACCCACACTGCACAGCATACAAAAAAAAGTTGGTGACTCTGAATATCTGCTTGGGGGGTATGTTGGAGTTTTCTTTATGGGTTTTGTATTATTTTTGTAATTGTCCTATAAGTTTGAAATTATTAAAAAATAAAAAGTTTTGTTTTTAATCTCAGTGGTTTTAACAATAAAATAAAAGTTTGTATCTCACTCACAGTCTGTCCAGTATCCGTTGGTTGTGACAATGTTTTCCATCATCTTCTCTCCAGAACCCAAGCTGACAGAGCAGCCTCTATCAGAACTTTGCCTGTCTCACATCAGAGAGAAAAGAGGATGAGCATGCATTGGCTCTTAAAACTTCTTTCTGGAGTGACACATGTCTTTTCTACCTTATTTCCTTGGCCAAAGCATGTCACGAGAGCAACCTGAGTTCATCAGGGCTCCGATGAACTGATCACTAGTAATACAGTCTACCATAGAGGTCTTTAACTAGGAATGTGACCTAAGCCTTGTGGATGGCTGTGATTTACCATGGTAGACACAGTAGGGGAAGAGATGAAAGAATTGACAGCTCAGGTGATGCTGACAACACCATTTGAAACCCTCAGAAAACTAGCTGAAAGGCAGGATGTTTTGTAATGGCAAAGCTTGTGATGCCCTTTTATAAAAATATTCTGAAGAGAGAGAAATCAAGGTGAGTCATATAGTCTGGGAAACCTTTTTTTTTATTTTTCCTTTATTAGCGGATTTGTGGGTTTATAGAACAATGATGTATAAAACACAGGATCCACCTGTACCACCCCATCACCAAAACCCTACATTGGAGTGAAACATTTGTTACAATTGATGGTAGCATATTTTTATAACTGAAGTATTAATTAAAATCCACGGTTTAACTGAGGGATCACTGTTTGGGTAGTGTAGATCCTCGGATATTTAAAAAAATTTTATTCTGTTTCTATAGATACAATTTAATATTTCCACTTTTGAACGTATTCAATGTTTTTAATGGCATTTACATTGTTTGGCTACCATCACCATCATTCATTACCAAAACGTTTCCATTATTCCAAATAGGAATCCTGTACATTTTAAGCCTTAACTCCCCTTTGCCTATCCCTTCCCTATCTTGGTAATCTATATTCTAGATTCTGACTGTACGAGTTTGCTCATTCTAATTGTTTCAAATCAATGAGATCATATAATATTTTTCCTTTTATGTCTGTCTTATTTCACTCAACATGATGTCTTCAAGGTTTAGCCACGTTGTTGCATGTATCAGGATTTCATTCCTTTTTTATGGGTGAATAATATTCCATTGTATGTGTATAATACCTTTTACTTATCCATTTATTGGTTGATGGACACTTGGTTTTGCTTCCATCTTTTGCAATTGAAAATAATGCACCATGAAAATATTTTTCAAGGCCCTGCTTTCAATTCTTTTGGCTTTATACCTAGATGTATCATTGCTGGGTCATTTGGTAATTCTATTTGTAATCTTTCTGATGAACTGTGAAACTGTCTTCCACAGTGGCTACACCATTTTATATTGCCAGCAACAATGCATGAGCGTTCCTAATTCCTCTGCATCCTCTCCAACACTTGTTAATGTCCATTTTTTCTTAAATAGGTGATATTCTAATAGACATGAAATGGTATCTCATTGTGGTATTGGTTTGCATTTCCCTGATGGCTAATGATATTGAGCATCTTTACGTGTCCTTTCTGTCCATTTGTATACCATCATTGGAGAGATGTCTGGTCAAGTCTTTCACCCATTTTAAATTGAGTTGTTTGCCTTTTGTTCTTAAGTTGAAGGATTTTGGTCCTTTATAGAGTATATGGTTTCTAAGTATTTTCTCCCATTGTGTAGGTTGTCTTTTTTACTTTCATGATAAAGTCCTTTGAGGAGCAGTTTTTTGTTGTTGTTGTTGAGGTCCCATTTATCCATTTCTTCACTGGTTGCTTGTGCTTTGAATGTAAAGTCTTAGAAACCATTGCCTAACAATGGTCCTGAAGATGCCTCCCTGAATATTCTTCTAGGAGTTTAATAGCTCTTGTATTTAGGTCTTTGATCCATTTTGAGTTGAATTTTGTATATGGTGTGAGGGAGACATCCTCCTTTTTTATTTTGCAAATAGAGACCCAGTTTTCCCAGCATCATTTGTTGAAGAGACTATTCTTGCCCAATTGAATGGTCTTTCCCACATTGTCAAAAACCTGTTGGCCATAAGAGTGAGGGTTGTATTCTGAGCTCTCTATACAATTCTATTGGTCCATATGTCTGTCCTTGTCCCAGTACCATGCTATTTTGATTATTGTGGCTTTGTAATAAGTTTTAAGATCAAGAAGCATGACTCCTCCAACTTCATTCTTCATATTCAAGATGGTTTTAGCCAAGAAATATTTTTTTTCTTTTTACATGGGCAGGCAGTGGGAAACGAACTTGGGTCTCCCACATAGCAGGTAAGAACTCTGCCTGCTGAGCCACTGTGGTCCGCCCTGTCCATATAAATTTGATGATTGTCTTTCCCAGTTCTGCAAAGAAGGTTGTTGAAATTTTTTTTAGAATTGCACTAAATCTCATAATTGCTTTGGATAATATTGATATCTTAAAGATATTTAGTCTTCCATAAACACAGAATATCTTTCCATTTATCTAAGTCATCTTTAGTTTCTTTTAGCAATGTTTTGTAGTGTTCTGTGTACAAATTATTTTACCTCCTTGGGTAAATTTATTCCTAGCTATTTCATTCTTTTAGTTACTATTTTGAATGAAATTTTTTTTTCTTGATTTCTTGTTCTGATTGTTCATTGCTTTGTGTGTAGGGACACTACTGATTTTGAGATATTGATCTTGTACCCCACCAGTTTGCTGAACTCATTTATTAGCTCTAGGAAATTTTTTGTGCATTTACAGGGCTTTCTGTATGTTGGATCAAACCATCTGCAAATAGAGAAAGATTTACTTCTTCATTTCCAATTTTGATGCCTTTTATTTCTTTTGCTTCACTAATTACTCTGTAAAGAACTTCTGGTACAATGTATGAATAGCAGTTGACACAATGGGCATCCTTGTCTTCTTCCCAATTTTAGAAGGAAAGCTTTCAGTCATTCACCATTGAGTATGATGTTAGCTGTGGGTTTTTCATATAATCCCTTTATCATGTTGAGGAAGTTTCCTTTTACTCCTGGTGTTTTAAGTGTTTTTATGGAGAAAAGATGCTGTAATTTGTGAAATGCCTTTTCTGCATCAATTTAGATGATCATGTGTGTGTGCTCTTTTTTCATATTATTTTTCTAATAGTAAACCATCTTGCGTACCAGCGATAAATCCCACTTGATCATGGTGTATAATTCTTTGAATATGCTGTTGGATTTGGATTTCGTTGTGGATTTCCACATCTTTATTCATGAGAGATACTGGTCTGTGGGTTTCCCTTTTTGTGGTATCTTTATCCAGCTTTGGTACGAGGGTGATGTTGGCCTTGTAGAATGAGTTAGGGTGTTCCCTCCCCTTCAGTTTTTTGGAAGTGTTTGAGCAGAAGTTAAGGCTTCTGAGAATGTTTGTTAGAATTATCCTGTGGAAGCATCTAGTTTGGGATTTTCTATGCTAGTATTTGGTTTGTTGAGATCTTCTATTTCTTCTTGAGCCAGGTTGTTTGTGTATTTCTGAGAATTTGTTTATTTCATCTAGGTTATCTTATTTATTGGCATACAGATGTTCATGGTATCCACTTATATACCCTTTTATTTCAGTGGGGTCAGTAATAACGTCCCCAATTTCATTTCTGATTCCTATTTGTATCCTCTCTCTTTTTTCTTTGTCAATCTAGCTAAAGATTTGTCAATTTTGTTGATCATTTCAAAGAACTAACTTTTGCTTTTGTTAATTCTCTCTGTTGTCTTTTTGTTTGTTTGTTTTCTATTTCACTTATCTCTATTCTAAATCTTTGTTATTTTTTTCCTTCTGCTGGGTTTGGGTTTAGTTTGCTCTTCTTTTGCTAAGTCTTCCAGTTTTCAGGTTAAGTCTCTGATTTGATGTCTTTCTGCTTTTATAAAGTAAGTATTTAGAGCTACAAATTTCCCTCTCAGCTCTGCTTTTACTGCATCCCATAAGTTTTGGTATGTTGTATTTTCATTTTCATTTGCTTCAAAATATTTCCTAATTTCAGTTGTGATTTCCTCTTTAACCCAGTGATTAAGAGTGTGCTGTTTGATTTCCACATATTCATGATTTTTCCCTTTCTTCCTCTGTTATTGATTCCTAGCTTTATTCCATTGTAGTCAGAGAATATACATTGTATGATTTCGATATTTTTGAATTTATTGAGACTTGTTTTGTGACCCAACATATGATCTATCCTGGTCAATGATCATATGCACTCAAGGAGAATGGGTATTCTGTTTTTGTTGGGTGCGGTGATTGATTTTACTGCTAGGTCTAATTGTAACAATTATAATTGTTTTATCTTCCAGTTAAATTGTACCCTTTACCGGTATAATGAACATCTTTGTCCCTCATAACTGTTTTTTAAACATTTTTTTATTGTGAAATATAACATCTATACAAAAAGCAATAAATTTCAGAGTATATTTTAACTAACAGGCATAGAACAGATTTCAAAGTTTGGTTTGGGTTACGGTTTCACAAGTTTCAGTTTTTCCTTCTAGCTGCTCCAAGACACTGGAGACTAAAAGAAATACCAATATGATGATTCAGCAGTCAAACACACTTTGTAAAATCCTATCTTCTCTGTTATAACTCCTTCTTCTCCTTTGATCCTTCTCCCAGTGTTTAGGGATATTTAGACTAAGCCCATTCTAACTTTTTCATGTTGAAAAGGGCTGTCAACAGTATGGCATAGGGAAATGTAAATAGTTGATGTTCTTGGAGAGGCTATCACCTCTGGTTTCAGGACTTATCTGGCCTAGGAACCAATGGAGGTTTTAGCTCTGGAAAGTAAACTTAATGCTTGAAACTTTTGTGATATCCAAGATAGATCCCTAGGTATTCTTTAGGGTTAACAGGAATGATTGGTTGGGGGTTGGCAATCCATGACAATTAAAAATATTTAGCTGAAGCTTGTATAAGTGTAGCCTCCAGAATAGCTTCTCAACTCTATTTAAGCTCTCTTAGCCGCTGATACTTTACTGTGTTACATTTCTTTTCCCCCTCATGGTTAGGAAGGCATTGTCTATCCCATGGTGCCAGGGCCAGGCTCATCCTTGAGAGTCATGTCCCACATTGCCAGGGAGACTTTCACCCCTGGATGTCATATGCCACGTGTATGGGGAGGGTATTGGTTTTCCTTGCAGATTTGAACCTAGAGAGAGGGAGAATATATCTGAGCAACAAAAAAGATTTTCTGGAAGTAACTCTGAGGCATAATTATAGGTAGGCTTATTTCTGCTACAGAAATAAAGTTTATAAGAGCAAGCCTCAAGATCAAATGCATGGCCTATTAACTTGGGAGTCCCTAAGTTTGAGATTGTATCAGGGCTTTTCAGATGGCAAAGTTTGCTAATTCCATATCCTCATAATTATTTTTTATTTAAAGTCTATTTTATCCAATATTAGTATAACCACCCCAGCTCTCTTTTGGCTACTATCTGCATGGTATATATTTTTCACTCCTTTCACCATTAGCCTACTTTTATTTCTGACTTTAAGGCGAGTCTCTTGCTGACAGCATATAGTTTGGTCATGCTTTTTTTTTAAATCCATTCTGCCAATCTCTGCCTTTTGACTAGAGAGTTTAATCCATTTACATTTAAAATCATGACTAAGAATACAGGTCTTTCTTCTGCCATTTTTCTAGTTAGCCTTTCTAAGTCATATACTCTTTTGTCCCTTAATTCCATTAAAGCCCACTTTTAAAATTTGCTTTCTTATGTTGTACCATGTTAAGTACCTTCTCATTTCTATCTGGATATATTTCCATCAATTTTCCTTCTGGTTACCATAGAGTTAAAATTTAATATTCCAAATATATAGCAATTATATTTGGTTTGATACCAACTTATCTTCAATAGCATGCACATATACTTTTCCTATACCCCTCTGTCTTCCCACTATTTTTTGTTCTTGTTACCACTTACATCTGTGTACCTTGTATGTCCCAAAACCTAGATTTATCATTACTTTTTATGCATTTGCATTTTAGCATCTGTAGGAAGTAAGAAGTAGTGTTACATACCAAACAATACAATAGAATAATAGTGACATTTGTAATTACCCAAATGGTTATTTTTACCACAGGTGTTTATTTCTTTATGCTGCTTTGAACCACTGTCTAGTATACTTTCATTTCAACCTGAAGAGCTCCCTTTAGCATTGCTTGTAAGGCAGGTCTAGTAATGACGTACTCCATCCTCTCTCATTTATCTGATAATATCTTAATCTCTCCCTCATTTTTGAAAGAATGTCTTGCCAGATATACAATTCTTGGCTGGCATTTGTTTTCTTTTAGCACTCTAAGTATGGAAACCCACTGCTTTCTTGCCTCCATAGTTTCTGATGAGAAATCGTCACTCAATCTTATTGGGAGCCCCTTGTAAGTAACATGCTACTTTTCTCTTTCAGCTTTTAGAACTCTCTCTTTGTATTTTGTATTTGATAATATAATCAATATATGACAGGGTTTATTTTTCTTCATGCTTGTCCCGTTTTGTGTTTTATGAGCTTCTTGAATGTGCATATTCATGCCTTTTGCTGTTTGAGAAGTTCTCTGTTATTATTTCATTGACTATTCTTTCTGCCCTTTTCTTTCTTCTCCTTCTGAGACTCCCATAACACCTTTATTGATGGACTTGATGGTGTCCCATAACTGTTATTGTTGCTTTTAATATTTATTTTTTCTTTCTACTCCTCTAGCCTGAATCATTTCAAGTGACTTGTCTTCAAGTTCATGGATGCTTTCTTCTGCCAGCTCCAATCTGCTCTTGAAACCCTTTTGGGCATGTTTCATTTCAGTTATTGTGGTCATCAACTCCAGTAGTTCTGTCTGGTTCCCTTATAAATTTCTCTCTCTTTACGTAGACTCTTACATTGTTTATTCATTGTTTTCCTGATGTCCTGTGGTTCTTCCTCTGTACTTCCCTTCATCTCTCTGAGCATTTATTAAGATCTTTTTTTTAAAGGGTTTGTTCAGTATGTCCACATTCTCGTCTTCATCACTGGTGTTTTCTTTATTTTTATCTTCCTCCTTTGCATGGGCCATCATTTCCTGTTTCCTTATTTGTCTTGCACTCTTGTTGCACATTGTACATTTTGATATTTGATCTTGTCGATAAGACAGAGGTTTTCTTGAGCTACTGCCCTCCTCTCAGGAAGGGCTGCCCAAGGTGAATGCACCAGTGCATGGTGTTCCCTTTCTTACTGAGCCTCTGTGTTGTCTTGGGCTTTTGTTTGTTAATTGTTTTGTAGTTCCCCTGTTTGCAGGAGTTTGATTCTCCCCTTGTTTCCCAGGAGACAGACCTCCCCCTCCTGGGGTATCTGAAGCTGGCAGGCCATCCAGACTGTTTACCTCTGTGGTTTTTTAAACTCCTTTCATTGTCTCATGCTGCTTTTCCCTAGAGAGAAAATTCTGGGGAGAGGCTCACCCCAAGGAGGACTTTCCCAATTTTGTCTTTCTTGTTAAAATAGGGCCAGGGTCCCACAAGGGTGGTGCAGCTCCAAAGTGCCCTGTGGAAAGGGTCAGGAAGGGCTTCAGAAACTTCTGTGGTTACTCAGAGCTGAGCTTTCCTGGCCTACCTAGCAAATGCAGCCCTTGACCTCACTGTCCTCCACAGCCCTGAGGACTTCCTGTGTCTTTAAATCTCCACTCCTTCCCCACTGCTGTCCAGGGCAGGGTTGAAGTAACGACTGCCACTGCCTTGGTTAGGGTAAATTGAAACAATATCTCCCCTCAGAACTGGGATCCAGTGATCTAAATCAAGAATCAAAAGCCATGATCAATGATCAGCTATGCGCACCCGTATTCTTGGGGAGAAGGACTTTTCTGTTCTTTCTAGCCAGGGACTGGACCCCATGGCAGCTGCGGTGAGAGTGGGAATGGGCACTGTTAGCTGCCCGCCAAGAGAACAGTTGACAGGTCTTTACTATGAGTTATCAGCTCTTCCTTCTGCCCTTCCCTGTATGTTGTACAGTGTCCTTCTGGCCTCTGGAGTTTCAGAATATCTGTTTCAGACAGTTCCTATCCAGTAATAGTTGTTTTGGTAGAAGGGCTGAGTCCTGGAGCTCTCTATTCTACCATCTTATAACCCTGGGAAAACTTTTTAGAGTTAGGTTTTTTAGAATGCATAGGCTTTTAAAAGGCAGAAAATCCAGTGAGGCCTTTTTCAGCTAAGGACAACATGAATAAAAATGGGGAGGTGGGCTTGGCAAAGGAATCCAGAAAGGAGCCTGACTGGTGGGACCAGGTGTGTTAACAGACTGTGGGAAATATGGGTGTAGGTTAGGTAGCGAAGGACCCTAAAAGTGTGCAAGAGGAATTTGGTTTTAATATGCCAGTATGTACTAAGAAAAAGTAGTCCTACAGGTAGGTGTACCAATAACTTTGGAAATGGTATAATAGATACTTAATGAGCATATCTACCATATACTCAGCACTGTTAGGTGCCAAGAATATAGCGGTAAACACAACAGGCAGTGTCCATGTGGTTACATTCTATTGAAACAAATATTGAACAAAGTAAAAAAATTAAAACATAATCTCGGCGCGAGCTTTCAAGATGGCGGTGGCTGACTACCTGAACGAGGGGCTGAGGTGAAGACCCCTACGAAGTAAAAGAGGCCAGAAATCGCCCACACCCCAATTCTAGCAGTCCCGGGAATTCAGCAGAAGTGTTGCCTTTTTTTTTTCTTTTTTTTTTTTTGATGAACAAGTAAACAATACAGATTTTAAACATGGGACGGAGATCTACGTCATCCACCAAGAGTGGAAAATTTATGAACCCCACAGACCAGGCCCGAAAGGAAGCTCGGAAGAGAGAATTAAAGAAGAACAAAAAACAGCGCATGATGGTATGAGCTGCAGTTTTGAAGATGAAGGATCCCAAACAGATTATCCGAGACATGGAGAAATTAGACGAAATGGAATTTAACCCTGTGCAACAGCCCCAGTTAAATGAGAAGGTGCTGAAAGACAAACGTAAAAAGCTGCGTGAAACCTTTGAACGTATTCTACGACTCTATGAAAAAGAGAATCCAGATATTTACGAAGAATTGAGAAAGCTAGAAGTAGAATATGAACAAAAGAGGGCTCAACTTAGTCAATATTTTGATGCTGTCAAGAATGCTCAGCACATGGAAGTTGAGAGTATTCCTTTGCCAGATATGCCTCATGCTCCTTCCAACATCTTGATCCAGGACATTCCACTTCCTGGTGCCCAGCCACCTTCTATCCTTAAAAAGACTTCAGCCTATGGACCTCCAACTCGGGCAGTTTCTATACTTCCTCTTCTTGGACATGGTGTTCCACGTTTGCCCCCTGGTAGAAAACCTCCTGGTCCTCCCCCTGGTCCACCTCCTCCTCAAGTCTTGCAGATATATGGCCGTAAAGTAGGCTTTGCCCTAGATCTTCCTCCTCGTAGGCGAGATGAAGATATGTTATATAGTCCTGAACTTGCTCAGCGAGGGCATGATGATGATATTCCCAGCACCAGTGAGGATGATGGCTACCCTGAGGACATGGATCAAGATAAACATGATGACAGCACTGATGACAGTGATACTGACAGGTCAGATGGAGAAAGTGAGGTAGATGAATTTGTGCACCAACACTGAAGAAAAAAAGTCAGGTCTGAGTGTACGATTTGCAGATATGCCTGGAAAATCAAGAAAAAAAAAGAAGAACATAAAGGAACTGACTCCTCTTCAAGCCATGATGCTTCGAATGGCAGGTCAGGAAATCCCAGAGGAGGGACGAGAAGTAGAGGAATTTTCAGAGGATGATGATGAAGATGATTCTGATGATTCTGAAACAGAAAAGCAGTCACAAAAACAGCATAAAGAAGAATCTCTTTCAGATGGTACATCTGCAGCTTCTTCACAGCAGCAGGCTCCTCCACAGTCTGTTCCTCCTTCTCAGATACAAGCACCTCCCATGCCAGGACCACCTCCTCTTGGACCACCACCAGCACCACCTTTACGGCCACCTGGACCACCTACAGGCCTTTCTCCTGGGCCACCTCCATTCCTGAGACCACCTGGAATGCCAGGACTCCGAGGGCCTTTACCCCGACTTTTACCTCCAGGACCCCCACCAGGCCGACCACCTGGCCCTCCCCCAGGCCCACCTCCAGGTTTGCCCCCCGGCCCTCCTCCTCGGGGACCTCCCCCAAGGCTACCTCCCCCTGCACCTCCAGGTATCCCTCCACCTCGTCCTGGCATGATGCGCCCACCTTTGGTGCCTCCTCTTGGACCTGCCCCACCTGGGCTTTTCCCACCAGCTCCCTTGCCAAACCCAGGGGTTTTAAGTGCCCCACCCAATTTGATTCAGCGACCCAAGGCGGATGATACAAGTGCAGCCACCATTGAGAAGAAAGTCCCAGCAGCCATCAGTGCCAAGCCACAGATCACTAACCCCAAGGTGGAGATTACTAGATCTGTGCCCACTGCACTGAGGGTATGTCGGGAGAACAAAGGGGCTACTGCTGCTCCCCAAAGAAAGTCAGAGGATGATTCTGCTGTACCTCTTGCCAAAGCAGCCCCCAAATCTGGTCCTTCTGTTCTTGTCTCAGTACAAACTAAGGATGATGTGTATGAAGCTTTCATGAAAGAAATGGAAGGGTTACTGTGACAGCTTTTCATTCTATTAACAGGTTTCTGTTCACATCAGTGGTTCATGGAGAAAGAAGCTCTTATTGATTAGGTGAAAGAGCTACTTCCACTGTCAAGGTATATTTTAATTTCAGTGCAAAGAATATCCTAAAGTTTAGCCTTGGTCAAAATTTACTGCATATACGAAGGGGTATTTCACTCAGAATATATTGATTATTGAAGCAGTGCTGCTAACATCCATTCCCTTTCATATCACCATTTCCATCCCTTTTCTTTCCCTTCTCCAATTCTTTTGAAACGTCATCAGGGGATCTCAGTTACTTAATCTGTTTTTACTCTCTTGTATGTTGTTGGCACTGGAGTAGAGATTTCTGAGGAACCAGTTTATTTCACCCCATCTTGGCTTTTGTGTTTGAGTTATTTTAAATATTTTATTGTAAATATTTTGTAATATTTTACTTGTAGTGAAATGGATCACAATGTCATTTCCTAATACAAAGCAGAATTTGTGGGAAGAAAATGTACAATTCTTTGATTAAAAATATTTCCCACTGACTTAAACATTGAGTGTTTCATGGAAAAATGAATAAATGTTCTACACCAACAACAACAAAAAAACATAATCTCAATGAATGAAAAATGTATGAAGGAAAATTGCACAAGATTAGAGAATGACCAGGGTATATATAGTAGTGGTGGTGCAGCCACAGGGGAGGGAGAGGGGTGATGACAAGATACATGTGAAGACTGATGAATGTGAGATTGTCCTGGGCAACAACCAGGCCTCACTCTCACCCTGTACTATTCAGTAGCACAGTTGGAGCTCCACTGAATAAAGCCTCCTTGCCCAAGCCCGGCCTGTGGAGAAGAAGCCATAATTTCTGAGGCAAAAGAAGAGGGCCACTGAAACCCACCTCTACAGCTAGTCTGTGGACTAGATGGAAAAACGTGCAGATGGACAAGGTTTTCAGAACCAGCACAGATTCCCATACAGAAGCTTTGAGTCCCATGGCCTCCACCCCATGATTTCATGTTTCTTTGATTTTGGTTTTCAATTGATTTTTCTTTGACTTTTCCACCTCTTAGGTGGCTAGGAATGTTTAAGAAGAGAGGTGAAAAGGCAGAGATGTTTATTTGGTTCAAGATTTATATTTTGGGCCGTATATTAACTAATTTAACTTGTATGGTCAGTTTACTTGAACACCATAATTACATGAAATCTTGAGTAGGGCGTGAGATCTTGTTGGTTTTTACAGGTTAGTGTAATGCTCCGAAATATCCCGGAGTAATTTGGGCAGAGAATAAAAGGGTATTTGCAAAGTCCCCTTGTTTGACTGGGGAGAAAGGAGGAAATATTCAACTTCCCCATCTGGGGAATTCCTGATATTCTCACAAGCAGTGGGGACAGCCAATGCAATAGGCTGAGCCCTCAATCTTAGGGTTTGCCCCTATGGAACTTATTCCTGCAAAGAAGAAGCTAAGCCTACTTATAATTGTGCCTAAGAGTCACTCCCAGAGAACTCCTTTTGTTGTTCAAATGTGGCCTCCCTATCTCTAAGCCAGCTTGGCAGGTGAAGTTGCTGCCCTTCCTGCTACGTGGTACATGACACCCAGGGGGGTAAATCTCCCTGGCAACATGGGACCCAACTCCCAGGGATGAGCTGGGACCCAGCATCATGGGAATGAGAGAGGCTTCTTGACCAAAAGGGTGAAGAGAGAAATAGGACAAAATAATGTGTCAGTGGCTGAGAGATTTAAGGGTCGAGAGGATATCTTGGAGGTTATTCTTATGCATTATATAGAAATCCCTTTTTAGTTACTGTTGTATTGAAGTGACCAGAGATAAGTACCTGAAACTGTTGAACAGTGTTCCAGTAGCCTTGATTCTTGAAGAATCTTGTGTAACTATATAGTTTTTATAGTGTGACTGTGTGAGTGTGAAAATGATGTGTCTGATGCTCCTTTTATCCAGAGTATGGACAGATAAGTAAAAAAAGAAAGAGTAAAAAGCAAATAAATAATAGGGGGAGGTAAAGGGTAAAAATTGGGTAGTTGAAATAATGTGGGTCAATGAGGGTGTAAGGTGTATGGGATGTATGAGTTCTTTTATTTTTTTTCTTTCTATTTCTTTTTCTGGAGTGATGCAAATATCCTAAAAATGATCATAGTGAAGAATACACAACTATGTGATAATATTGTGAGCCATTGATTATATAATGTGGTTGGACTGTAGGTGTGTGGATATTTCTCAATAAAAATATTTTTAACAAGAACAGAGGAAAGACTCTGGCTATACTACCTAGCTCTCTCCCTTGTTAACCTGGTTCTCAAACTTTGCTGTGGACTGGAATCACTTGGGGAGCTTATTAAAACAAATTGCTGGCTTCCACCTCTGGAGTTTCTGATTCACTACATCTGGGTGGAGCCCAAGACTGTGCATTTCTAACAAGTTCCCAGGTGATGCTGATGCTGCTGGCTCCAGGATGATATTTTGAGAACCACTGCCTTATTAGGTTACCTAAGATGCAGTTTCTTCATGTGTGAAGGGGTAATGCTAGCACCTACCATTTATGTTATTAGAGTTAAATGAATGGGTCTATGTAAAATGCTGTAGCTATGTCTGTGCATCTACAGCCAATCTGGACATGAGTGCCCTGCTTTTTTTTGTCCTTGTCATGTTTGTTGTTTTTGTTTGTTTGAGATTTATTTTGTTTTGCTTTGTTTTTGTAATGATCCACTTAATAGAAACCTCTTTTCCTCCACTTCAGATCTAGAGGGCATGTAAACTTTGGATGTTGGGTACTTAAGCTGACCTGAATAATGTGCTATTTTCAACTCTTCTAGGGACTTGTCCATTATTTAACATACAGCTTTATGTACTACATGTGATAAGCTCCATGTTGTGTGTGGTTGGGGCAATATATACAAGTGAAATTGAAAGCTTGGTATTGGATCTTTGGATAATTCTTAGGAAAGGTAGAAGGAACTCACATTGTTGAGAACCCACTATGGGTTACAACCTTACAACCACCTTGCCAAGAATGTTGTTATTCCCACTTTATGTTTGAGGAAATTGAAACTCGGTGTATTAGGGAAGTTCTTTCAAGCTTTTACTTAGCTCAAAGGTAATTGTAAGAAGGCACAGAGAAATAAAGAAGCCCAGAACCCAGCTAGCCAATCCATCTTTCTGGGTCCCAGGGCCTCATTGGATCAGCCTAGGCAACAAGCCTCTTGAAAAACTGGAATGGACTTCATCGTCACTGCAGGTCTGCTCCAGTGCCTGGGCTGCCAGTCTCTGCTTCTCTCTGGGTGTGTTCCACTGAAACTCTCCAAGTAGAGATAATCTGATAAGATTGTTATGTCACAGCCACAATGGAATGTCTCTACTGGACAGCCTTTGATGCAGCACTCCTTCCTGGGTCGGTCAGTCATAGGGGAGCGGTCTTGTTTCAGATGCAAATCATAGCAACTGGATGCTGAAAGCACAGCCTGGAACCTTTTCCTCCAGAAAGGAATAGACATTGGGCATGGCAAGGGGTAGCCTAGGGTTCTGAGAAGAGCACAGATTTGAGAATCAGAAAGGTCCAGGTTTAAATCCTGGTTCTGCCACTTAATCTTCAGTTTCCTCAACTATAAATTGTGGCTATCACCCAAGAGGCAGAGGTGTTGGGAAGGTCAAATAAAAAGTGCTTAGCGTACTGCCTGGCACACAGCATCTGGACTTAATAAATGGTAGGATTTGGTGTTGGGGAAGTTTTAACAACAACAACAACAAAAACTTAGGAAGATGGGGAAAAAATATTCAATCTTATCATCCTGTGACTTAGCCCTTAAACACTGACAATGTGCCATTTTCAACTCTTGTAAAGACTCATCCATTGTTTAATTTAGGGCTCCATAAGCAATAGAGATATCTCTTTCCATGGTATTTTTAAACGAGTGGTCTGTTTTACATGGTTGTAGTCATACAATTTTGCATTCTGATTTTTTTCACTTTATAAAATATTTAAAATAATATTGTGTACAAATTTTGTACATAATTTTAACAGGTATGATTTAGTGTCCACAAAATTTCTTATTGTTTTGAACCTAAAAGTTAGAGAATCGGTTGGATAAATGGTAGTACATTCATATAACAAAATATTAAGCAGCTATTTCAAAAGATGTAGTAGAAGTGTATTTGTTAACAGAGAAACATGTTCATGATTATATGTGAAATGAGATGGTTTTACCTAAAGATTAACTGCCTCCCAAATCTGGGTGTTTTCTGCCTCATTCTCAGCAGTTTTCAAACTTTAGTGGCCTCAGAATCACCAAGGGGGCTTGTAAAATACACTTTTCAGGCTTTACCCCTAGAGGCTGATTTAAGAGACTGGGGTCCTCAAACTGACACTTTAACATCCCAGGTGACTCTGATGCAGGAATGACATCCCAACTTTTACCTGTTGAAGCTATATTTCTTTTTCTAAGCTTCTACTACTTTCTCCTGAACCCCTTTAGTACTTTGTAGCACTTGTGCTCTGCTTTCTTGTTTCATAGATCTTTGTGAATCCTTCTAAATTGCAAAACTTTTCCTGATCTTCTAAATCCAGGTGAGCACTCATGTCAGCCCCAGGACCTGAATTTATGTCAAACTTGAAGTGAATTACTGAAAACAGATACTCAGGTATCTGAAATCCAAGTTTCATTTACTTTGTAATGAAGAGAAAGAGGCTGAGCATTCAGAAGTCTTTAACACGCCTGTTATTAGCAAGAACTTTGGGGAATAAAGATAATCTTTCCAACCTTGATAGAAAAAATATGTTTAAATTACCTTTCACTTGGCAACCAGATTGTAAAAAGTAAATAGTTTGTCCTTTGTGCATTTACTCTAGTCTAGGCCTGACACGACTAGTGTTGGGTGGGGTGGGTGGTTAAAACCCTTCCAGAGGCTTTCATTCCAGACAGATTATATGTATATCTTCTGCAGCTATCGATTGGTTTTCATTCTCAGATTTTGTGGCTTTGAGATCATGCAAGGTAAGTTTCTCATTGTACAGTAAATTTAGATGCCATTTGTCCCTAAATTGGGATTGAGTTACCCCCCAAAATGCCTCTTCACTTAGGTATTATTGCTTTGATTTTCCTCCTTCCTTAAACCAAATAATATTGAATATTCATATCGAGTTAGGTTTTTTGTTGTCTTATGCTGTCCGTTATGTAACAGATTAGCTGTTGCAGACATTGAGTTATAAATCACAATTGACAGATACTATGTTAAAAGGATATTGAATTTTTCCCTTGACTGTGAGGGTACTTGTACTATATTTTGTACAGACCTATGGTTATTCTTGTTTTAAAAGCACTAAGTTATAGAAAAGAATTCCCGAGCCTAAAGAGCCAGGTTTAACAGCTCACTCAGGAAAAGCTCTTTCCTACATCCTGTGAAAATATTAACTTTGAGGAATTGAAGCTCCTGATGAGCTGAGAATGTATACCTTCAGGAATGGAGTATTCTTTAAACAAATGGTTCTGGTGAGATGGATTATAGTTGTTCATGTGGCAAACTCGGAATCATTCTTTAGAACCCTTCATCTGTAAAGCTTTTCATAATCCCTCTTCTTGGAAGAGTTAATTTCTCCTTTTACATTACATCCACAACAGTACCTTATACACATTTCTACTATTATATATATCATACTTTAATGTAATGATTGTTTGCATGTTGTTTATTTTCACTAGGTCAGAAACTCATTGGGCATAGAGAGTGAGACTTATTGTACAGTCTGATCCCCTAGTTCAGTGTCTGGATATTGAAGGTACTCAATAACTGGATGTATGAATGAATGAAGGAGAATTCTTTAATGAACAGGTAGCATCATTCAGATAAACTGCATTTTGTGGGTTTTTTCTGATAATTCCTATAGTTGCTATCTTTAAAGCATCACCCTGTCATGGCAAGTTGCCCTAAAATATTGTTATACTAAATTATGAATAAATGTTGAAAAAGACAAGTCAGGTATATGCTTCTCCCTGGATCCCTCTTGGCACTGAGTGTTCACCAGTGTAATCACCAGGATCCTAATTTTAGAAACTAGGTCTGAAATTCTGCAGAAATCTGCACAACATTAACCCATTAGTTGCTGGTAAATTCCTTTCCTGGGCTCACAAACTCTATATAAAGCTGAGATACCACAGGTGTTTGGACTATGTTAATGTACATGATATATATCAAACATACCCAAATTCCTAATTTTAAACTATTTATTAAAAAAAAAAAAAAAAAAAAAAAAAAGAAGCCAGGCAATTTTAGAATTGAAAGGACCTCGATTTTAGGAAACCAAGTCTCAAGAAGTGGGTGGTTTTCCTTGCTGTAAGGAAGCTTGAATTAAAGTCAAATAGGTTGGGGTTGAATTCTTGTCTCTGGGGCTCAAATCATAGCCTCTTACTGGCTGTGTGATCATACAGCAGTTTACTTAGTATTTTTGGAGATTGGTTTTCTCATCTGTATGTCTTGGTTAATAATCCAACTCAGTGGGTCATGACAAGGGATTACCTGAGCTAACACAAACCAAGCTTGCAGTCTGCACATAGCGTGTCCTCAGTGAACATTAGTCTCTGCCCTTCCTTGCCAAATCAGTCTGTGTTAGAGCTAAGACTGAAGAGTTTTCCTTCTGGCATTATTAGGATGGGTTGTGGTTCTCAGTTTACTTGCCAGGGCTCACCGACCTCAAGATGGGAACAAAAGGGCACTGACACAAATGCCTTTGAATAAAGCTTCAAGGGTTATTACTTTCAAAACAACCTCCCTCTGGGCTGCATGTTTTATTGCTGTTGCTTTTATTTTCTTGCACCTTGAGTTGTGGCAACCTCTCTGTCAATCATCAACTATAACTTAACTTTGTATAAGTGTGTGAATTGGGAGGATCATTTCTATAAGGCGCTAGGATCTCATAGGAAAAATGTATAAACATTTTGGAAAAATAAGCTCTATAAAGCAGGCATCCATATAGGAAAGGAAGAAGTAAAATTTTCATTATTTGCAGATGACATGATTCTATACTTGGAAATCCCTGAGAAATCTACAACAGAGCTACTTGAGCTAATAAATTCAGCAAAGTGGCAGTATATAAGATTAATGTACAAAAATCAGGAATGTTTCCATATACAAGCAATGACTTTCTCTGAGGAGACAATTAAGGAAAAAATTCCATTCAGAATAGCGACCAAAGAATCAGATATCTAGGAATAAACCTGATCAGAGATATCAAGGATTTGCACACAGAAAACTACGAAACATTGCTAAAAGAAATAAAAAATGATCTAAATAGAAGGAAAGACATTCCATGCTCATGGATTGAATGTCATTAAGATGTGAATTCTACCCAAACTGATCTATAGATTCAATGCAATACCAATCAAAATCCCTACAACCTAGTTTGAAGACTTGGAAAAGCTAGTTATCCAATTTATTTGGAAGGGAAAGATACCCTGAATAGCTAAAGATATCATAAAAAAGAAGAACAAAGCAGACGGACTAACACTTTCTGACTTTAAAGCTTACTGTAAAGCCACAGTGGTCAAAACAGCATGGTACTGGCACAAAGATACAAGTATCAACCAATGGAATCTAATTGAGAGTGCAGAGATCAAGCACCAAATCTATGGATAATTGATCTTCTAGAAGGCCCCCAGAATCCACTGAAGTGGGATAGAATAGTCTTTTCAATAAATGGGCGTGAGAGAATAAGATATCACTAGCCAAACAAATGCAAAAGGACCCTTACCTTACCCTATACAAAAGTTAATTCAAAATGGATTAAAGACCTAAATATAAGAGCCAGTACCATAAAAACTTCTAGAAGAAAATATAGGGAAACAGCCTCAAGACCTAGTAATAGGAGGTAGATTCTTAAAACCTTACACCTAAGGCACAAGCAGCGAAAAAAAATAAATAAATAAATGGGAACTTCTTAAAATCAAAAGCTTTTTTGCCTCAAAGGACTTTATGAAGAGGCAACCAACTCAATGGGAGAAAATATTTGGAAATCACATATCAGATAAAGGCTTGATATCCTGTGTACATAAATAAATTATATAGTTCAACAACAAAAGAACAAACAACCCAATGATAAAATGGACAGAGGAGATGAATGGACATTTTTCCATACAGCAAATACAAATGGCTAAAAAGCACATGAAGACATACTCATTTTTATTAGCTTCAAGGGAAATGCAAATCAAGATGACAAAGTGATATCACTTCACACCTATAAGAATGGCTGCTATTAAACAAACAGACAACTACAAATGTTGGAGAGGATGTTGAGAAATTGGAAAACTTACTCACTGTTGGTGGGAATGTATAATGGTGCAACCACTGTGAAAAACAGTTTGGCGGCTCCTTAGTAAACTAAATATTGAGTTGCCCTATGACCCGGCAATACCAATAGGCAGTATACACCCAGCAGAGCTGAAAGCAGTGACACAACAGACATTTTAACACTGATGTTCATAGTGGCTCTATTCACAATTGTCAGAAGATGGAAACAATCCAAGTGTCCATCAACAGATGAATGGATAAACAAAATGTGATCTATACATAGGATAGAACATTATGCAGCAGTAAGATGAAATGAGGTCCCAAAGCATAAGACAATGTGGATGAATCTTGAGGACATAATGCTGAGTGAAATAAGTCAGACACAAAAGGACTGATACTGTATGATTTCATTATTATGACTCTGATAAAGGTAGTCTCAGAGGTTATACTGTAGAATATAGCAGATCTAAAGGTACACAGAAGCTAGAGACAGAGGAAAGGCTATCCAATGAGGTTGAACTTAAATGCAAGGGAATGGATACAAGGTGATGGTAACAACTTAGTGGGGTTATAAGTAACATTACCAGATTGAAGGTGAATATGATTGAAAGGGGATGTATTGTGCCATGCATCACACTGATTAATTCTACAATTATAAATAAGTTCTCACATGAACTATTTCAAAAGTTTGATGTTGGACAAAGAGTCAATAGTAGAGGGGTATAGGGAAAAAAACTAAAAATGTATGCTATGGCCAATAGTTAACAGGAAGACATCAACAGTGCCACAACACTAGCAGGGGCAACTAATTGGGGGCAAGGGACAAGTGATAATAGGTAGTTTTGATTTGATATTGGATTACACTGTATTTGTCAGTTCTTTGTCACTATGCACCAATGAAATTGTCTAAAATTGAGAGTGCTGCTTGATTGTACAACCAACTGAGGCTATTGTAAGACATGGTTTCTTTATTTTGGACATTATCCATGATGCCCAATAGATGGAGAGAGCCCAAAGGAGTACAATGATTAAGAAACAGAATGGAGAACTGTGATACATTTATATGATGGAATATGGTGCGGCTACAAAAAGGAAGGACATCGAGAGGCACATAACAAACAATAAAGTGGGGACAATATGCTGTGCAAAATAAGCCAGAGATAAAAGAATAAATATGCTAAGGTCTCTTTCAGAAAATACTTAAAAGAACATTGGAGCCTAGATTGCAAACTCTTACAGCCACCACACTTAGTCTGAAGTTGTAAGTGTATGTTTTGGTTTGTTAAGCTGCTGGAATGCAATATACCAGAAATAGAATGGCTTTTAAAAGGGGAATTTATTAGATGGTAATTAATATTTTAAAATGTCACCTTATGTGTGAGACTAAAGCAAAAAATGTTTATGTGGTACAAAATTTATATTTTGACTACTGCATTTCCTGATATAACTCATGTAGATAGTTTGATTGAATACCATAAGTACTTGGAATCTCAGGTAGGACATGAGATTTTGTTGGTTTGTCCAAAGTGATGCCCTGATGAATCCCAGAGTGATTCAATCAGTGAGTGGAAAAGTATTTGCAAAGCCCCCTTCAGGGAATGGTGAGAACGGGGAGAAATTCAACTTCCCCAAGTTGAATTCTTAATATTCTCACAAGCAGTGTGGACAACCAAAGCTATAGGCTGGACCCCCAGTCTTGGGGTTTGTTTATGTGAAATTTAACCCCACAAAGGATAGGTCAAGCCTACTTAAAATTTAGGCCTAAGAGTCACCCCCAAGAGAACCTCTTTTGTTGCTCAGATGTAGCCTCTGTCTCCAGCCAACACAACAGACAAACTCACCACCCTCCCCCTGTCTACATGGGTCATGACTCCCAGGGGTGTGGACCTTCCTGGCAATGTGGGACAGAAATCCTAGAATAAGCTGAGACTCAGCATCAAGAATTGAGAAAAACCCTAGAATGAGCTGGGACTTAGCATCAAGGGATTGAGAAAACCTTCTTGACCAAAAGGGGGAAGAGAGAAATGAGACAAAGTGTCAATGGCTGAGAGATTCCAAACAGAGTCGAGAGGTTATCCTGGAGGTTACTCGTACGCAGTAAGTAGATATCACCTTGTTATTCAAGATGTAATGGAGAGGCTGGAGGGAACTGCCTGAAAATGTAGAGCTGTGTTCCAGTAGTCATGTTTCTTGAGAATGATTGAATAATGATATAGCTTTCACAGTGTGACTGTGTGACTGTGAAAACCTTGTGTCTGATGCTCCTTTTATCTACCTTGTCAACAAACGAGTAGAACATATGGAATAAAAATAAATAATGGGGGAACAAATGCTAAAATAAATTTAGTTTGAAATGCTAGTGATCAGTGAAAGCAAGGGGTAAGGGGTATGGTAGGTATAATCTTTTCTTTTTCTTTTCTGTCTTTGTTTTATTTCTTTTTCTATTGTCTTTATTTCTTTATCTGAATTGATGCAAATGTTCTAAGAAATGATGAATAAGTGATGATATTGTGAATTAGAATGAAATGATGAATAAGTGATGATATTGTGAATTACTGATTATATATGTTAATGTTTTATTTGGTTTTTAAATTTTTTTTATTAATAAATAAATTTTTTTAAAAATAGGGAATTTATTAAGTTGCAAGTTTACAGTTCTAAGGCCATAGAAATGTCCAAACTAAAACATCCAGAGAAAGACACTTTAACTCCAGAGAAAGGGCCGATGATATTCAGGGTTTCTCTCAGCTGGGAAGGCACATAGGAATGTCTGCTAGGTCTGCTAGCTTTCTCTCCTCATTTCATAAGGCTTCCCCAGGGGCATTTTCTTTCTTTATCTCCAAAGGTCTCTGGCTGTATGGGCTCGCTTGACTCTGAAGCTTTTTCAAAATGGTTCCCTCTTAAAGGGCCCCAGTAAGCAACCCCACCTTGAAAGGGTGGATACACATCTCCATGTAAACCACCTAATTAAAAGGCACCACCCACAACTGGGTGGTTCACATCTCCACAGAAACAATCAAAAGATCTCATCCAGCAATATAGAATGAGGATTAAAGAACATGGCTTTTCTGGGGTGTACAACAGTTTAAAACCAGCACAGTGTATTTCTAGATTCTGAGACACTGAGCTATATGTGTATCAACTGGTATTTCCCTAGAACTTTGAGTAACTCTGTGATACCTAAGACCCAGAACTGGAGTGCTGCAACCCTTAAAGTTATCATAGCTATATATAATAACAGTTAAAGTACCCAAAAAAGAGACCAGTCTTCAATTAGAGATAAAAACAAAACCAATCTGGCTGGGACTAAGGGAAATCAGAATACAGGTTAAAAAACGATAGTGTATGAGCTCTAGACCGTCACCTACTATATAAGACCAAAGGCAGAAGTGTTTGTTATGTCCAGAACATAAATCTTCTGTAACACATAATCTGAATCAACCTGTCTGGATAGCTCATTTAAACAACTTAAACTCCTGGAGTCCAGAAAGGGAACAAGGCCTTGTAATTCTGTATAGCTTAATGTAATATCTGGATACATCTCAGTTTATGGTAGGCTGATAATTAAAATATATTGGTAGAGTCCCTTGAGGGTCTGAAGAAAAAAATATATATATGTGGAACTATTACATTGTTCTGTCTGGGAAACCCCAGGTACCCTCTCAACCACTGGGGACTCCCAAGATAATAGGCCAAGCCCTTGATTTTAAGGCTTGCCCTTATGAAACTTATTTCTGTAGTGGAGAAGCTAAGACTACCTATAATGAGGATTGAGTTGCTTCTGAGAACTCAGTCTGACCTTCTTTTGTTGTTCAGATGCGGCCTCTCTCTCTCTCTTTAAACCCAACTCTGCAAGGAAAATTATTACCCTCCCCCCTATGGACATGCAAGGTTGAAAGTCTCTCTGGCAATGTGGGCATGACTCCCAGGGATGAGTCTGGCCCTGGCACCATAGAGCGACAACACCTTCCTGCAAAAAGGGAGGAAAGAAGTGTACTAAAATAAGGCATCAGTGGCTAAGAGAGACCAAACAGAGTCAAGAGGCTATTCTGGAGGCTACTCTTGTGCAAGCTTCAGTTAGATAGTTTAGTTAGATAGCTTTAATTTCCGTGGTTTGCTAAGCCCCAACCAACATCACTCCTATTAGTTCTTAAAGAATACCTAGAGCTCTGAGATTGTACAGAAGTTTCATGCACTAAGTTTGCTTTCCTGGAACCTGTAATTTCCAGAGAGTTCCTAGGCCAGAAAAATCCTGAAACCCAGAGGGACCATCCTTTCCAAGATTATCAATTAATTGCATACCCCTATCCTTTAGTGTTGACACCCTTCTCAACTTGAAAAAAGTCAGCACGGCACAATTTATATTTTGACTAGTGCATTTCCTAATATAACTTATGTAGATAGCTTAATTGAACACCATAAATACATGGAACCTTGAGTAGGACATGAGATTTTGTTAGTTTGTCCAGAGTGATGCCCTGATGAATCCCAGAGTGATTTAATCAGTGAGTGGAAAAGTGTTTGCAAAGTCCGCTTTGGAGAATTGTGAGAATGGGGGGGAAATTCAACTTCCCCAAGTTGAATTCTTGAGATTCTCAAAAGCAATGTGGACAACCAAAGCTATAGGCTGAGCCCCCAGTCTTGGGGGTTGTTCATATGAAACTTAACCCCACAAAGGATAGGTCAAGCCTACTTAAAATTAGGCCTAAGAGTCACCCCCAAGAGAACCTCTTTTGTTGCTCAGATGTGGCCTCTCTCTCCAGCCAACACAACAAGCAAACTCACCACCTTCCCCCTGTCTACATGGGTCATGACTCCCAGGGGTGTGGACCTTCCTGGCAATGTGGGACAGAAATCCTAGAATGAGCTGAGACTCAGCATCAAGGGATTGAGAAAAACCCTAGAATGAGCTGGGACTTAGCATCAAGGGATTGAGAAAACCTTCTTGACCAAAAGCGGGAAGAGTGAAATGAGACAGTGTCAATGGCTGAGAGATTCCAAACAGAGTCCAGAGGTTATCCTGGAAGGTATTCTTACGCATTAAATAGATATCACCTTGTTATTCAAGATGTAATGGAGAGGCTGGAGGGAGCTGCCTGAGAATATAGAGCTGTGTTCCAGTAGCCAAGTTTCTTGAAGATGATTGTATAATGATATTGCTTTCACAATGTGACTGTGTGATTGTGAAAACCTTGTGTCTTATGCTCCTTTTATCTACCTTATCAACAGATGAGTAGAACATATGGAATAAAAATAAATAATAGGGGGAACAAATGTTAAAATAAATTTAATTTGAAATGCCAGTGTAAATGAAAGGGAGGGTTAAGGGGTATGGTATGTATAAATTTTTTTTCTGTTTTCATTTTATTTCTTTTTCTGAATAGATGCAAATGCTCCAAGAAGTGATCATGATGATGAATATGCAACTATGCGATGATATTGTGAATTGCTGATTATATATGTAGAACGAAATGATCAAAATAGGAATGTTTGCATTTGTTTGGTGTTTTTTGGTATTTAAAAAAATAAAGTAAAAAATAAAAAAAGTCAGTACAGGCATTGCCTAAGTATCCCTGTGAACTGGGAGAAGAATCGAAGGAGAAGAAGGAGTTAGTTAGAACACAGAATATAGGATTTAACAGATGAATGCGACTGCTGAATCACTATATTGGTGTTTCTTTTAGCCTCCAGTATTTGGGAGCAGCTGGAGGGGAAAATCTGAAGTAGTGGAATTATAACCCATAACAAACTCTTAAAATCTGTTCTGTAACTACATTGTGAAGTGTACTTTGAAAAGTATATCTTTTTCTTTCTTTTCTTTGTGTATACATTTCGCAATAAAAATGTCTTTTAAAAAAGATCTACATAGCATAATAAGTTTCCAATTTTTAAAAAATCTAAAATAAGTTAAATATTTGTGCTAAACTGAAAGATTTTGGCTGGCATTGAACCAAGAGCATTTTAAGCATGGAGGTGTTAGTCATAGAAACATAAGCCACCATGAAATGTTAAAGTAATCAGGTGGAAGAAATAACGTAGTTTGTTTCTGATTCTCATTTCCTAGGGTTCATTTGTCATTTTAAAAGACAACTTTTTTTTTTTTTTTATCTTTTTCTTTGCTGTAAAGGAAGAAACCTGTGGGTTCTCGTTGTGGGGCGGTTTCCAAAGGAACACAGAATTGGAATTCCGGAGTTTAAATACGTGGCAAATATGCATGGAGATGAGGTATGTATGGGACATGAATTTCTGAAATGTCACCAGAGAAAATTTTCCCTTGAGTCTTTTACACACTATGTAAATCATAAAGAGGAAGCGTGGAGAAGCCTTCCAGGATCAATTGTCGCAAAGAAGCAAGGCTCTGAAAGTGGTACTGTCCATCAACCAGTGCTGTGAGGATAACTGGAGCTTTTTTGTATGTGGTGTGGGAAGAACTGCAGTTCCCACCCTCTGAACTCCTGCTAGCAAAGTCCCTGGGCTCCCCCTGGAGGTTGAAATTTCCCACCTCCTGGTAAAGTATCATATTTTATTTTTTTATAAAAATAAAATAAAATATTATATTTGAAGTCAAACAATCATAAGATCCCAAACTGCTATCCAAACTACAAAGATCTGACTTTTAGGATGCTTTTGTCACTTTGTCTTCACCTTATACTCACTGTTTTCAATATCTAAGCTTATACAATCAAACTTAGGGTTCCCTCCTACCTACTGTTCAACACTCTTAAACTCCTTAATAGTATCTGGCCTTTTTTCAACTTTAGTAAGAATAAACTCTATTTTTATTTTATTATTTTACATTTTGAAAAATACCTTTTACCTACCTTAATTGCCCAGCCATTGTTGCTGGGCAGCAGAATACTCTATTTCTTACAGTACATCCTCAGAAATTTTATAATATGACGACTACAGTATTTTTTGTTTACCAGGATTCCATACAACTGGGTAATCAAGTGGGAAAGAAAGATAAGCTACCAGGTATCACAGTAAAGAAAATTTACATAGGGGAATGTTGAACGCCCTGTAAAACACACTTAACTTGAAGGAATGTCAAAGTAAATGCATATCTCATTAAGTGAAACCTGCTGACTTGTTAAAACACTTCTGAATTTGCAGTAGTGTGGGTGGTATGCTCTAATCAAATACTAGACTTCCTGTCCTGGCCGAACCCTCCCAGGCTCCAGAGGAGCAGGACCTGCACCATTTGATATACAAACAGCCTGCCGTTTCCAAGCATGCTGCCACAGCTGGCCTTCCAATAAAAGGTACTTCTTACAGATGGAGCTAAGAGGCAAACACTTGCTTCTAAGACAGGGGTAGGTCCTTGAACCTGATTTGTAGTCGGGTGGAGGCTCAAGCCCCCTGTGGCATTTTTTTGAGCTTACTGAGGAATGTGACCAAAGTTGTTTTTAATAAAACAACTGTTCATTACAGACAACAACCCAGGCTTTCTTTCCCTTTTGCTATCTAGTCTATTGATCAAGGCCCCTTGGAATCCATTTTTAATAAGAGACATATGGCCCTCACTGGCTTCAGTAGTTTATTTATTGAATTCCTGGCATTTCAGCATTTGCAGCCTGTGACACAGAAATTAATCCTCTGGACTGAAACTTCCAAAAATAAGCAAGAGTCCTTCCTCTCACCCACCCCAAATTTGCTTATTCCTTCCATGCACTCTCCCAAATATTTAACATCTTGCTCTCTGGGTGGCTAGTGTATCAGATCAAGTCAGGCTCTCTGGTTCACTATGACTCTTGGAGGAATTATGAGAATGGCAATTAGGCAGAAGAAGAAAAGCCCCAGTGTATTTTGGAACGGGAATCTGAGGCACTGCTATGCCCAGTGTGTCCCAGATGGTGGCGGCACCTGGGAGTCCTGTGAGGCCATTGTGAAATTTATTATTTGGAATTTGAGATCTTGGATACCTGCCCTCCTATTGCCATTGGGAGCCAGGGAAAGCGATGGCCTGACCTCGAAGCAGAGAAGTCAGTCTGACAGAGGCTCTACCCACCTTACTCATCCCTGTTCCTACCTCGGATCTTCTAGAATTGAAAGAGCATTTTCCACTAAAAAGCAATATAGCTGTTATTTTAGGGCAGTGGTACTTAACCTTCTTTAGATGTATTCCATGCTCTTCTAATATAAGCTTTGAACCCTGATCTCAAGGATTATGGGTCTTCATGGAGTGCATGGACATCACGGTGACGAATCCCACCCTGGAGAGGTGGGGGAAATGGAGACTCATGGGCTCTCAATTTTAGTGAATCAGAATTTTAAACCTGAAAGAGCCCCTTAAATCCATTTCCCATTTTAAAAATAAAGACACTGAGGTCCAAAGAAGTTGTGACTTTTCTGAACCCAGAGAAGAAGGCCAGGGTTTAGAAGGTGGAAAGATGTGGAATGGTATGTGATGTAGCGTTATATTCCAAAGCGGGCAGAAAAAAAGTCAGTTAGGAAGGTGACATGTATGCGCTAATGTTGGGCATTTACCTTCTTTTAGTAAGTTTAGCAAACTAGATTGTCCTCTAGTACTGGAGTTGAACAGATGGGTCCATTTGATTGTGGGTCAGGCTAATTAGCGTGCTACACTCGGGAATGCAAAAAGCAAAGTGTGGGTAACAATATCAACTTAAAATGGTCCATTTGCACGCAAGTTTTGTTACAAAAAAGGGACGTTAAACCCATTCCTTCGTTTGTACTAACTTCACTTATTCTTTTATTCTGTACAAAGGCAACTATTACTCTAAGGACAAGGCCAATTAAATAGCGACCAGAAAATGCAATTGTATTGTGGATATTTTTCTTGTGTCTTCAATGACCTGTTGTCTGTTGGTTCAAATCCTTTCTGCAACACAACCTGAGCACTGAGCTTTGCCCAACTATAGATTCTGTCTTCCCTTTCTCATTGCTGTCTTTGGAATGCTCCATTTTTATCATTTCAGCTTTTTTTTTTTAACCACTATCAACTTTATTAGCCGCAATATGCATTATTTGTAATTATATATTATAAATCACATTTAACTTGTATTAACAAAAACTTTAATTCTGAAGTGTTTATTCAAGAATTACATAATTCCAAACATCTTCCAAAATACAGTTTCCTAGATTGCTACAAAAGAAAGCAAATTCAATAAGAAATTTAAATCATTAAATATGTTTCACTAATATATACATACACAATGCCAAGCAATTAATATTTAGTCCTGGAATGCATACTATGTTTTATGTTATTCCTCATTAAAGGCTCAATCCAGCACTTTATATATGCTATGTACAACAGGCAAAGTTCAGTGTCCTTAAGAGTTTGAAAGCTGCCTCAATTTATAGCTGTGGTAGTTTGTGTACAGGGGTGTCAAATTTGAAGTCTGTAGGAAATAGATCTGGGGCTCGTGGATTGATTAATCTGTAGGATTGTCTGATTGTAACATCAGCAACACCAGCAATATCTCCAATTTCTTTTTGGGTCCTCTTCTCAGCTGAAGCCTGTGAGGCCATGTAAATAGCTGCTGCTGCCACAGATATTGGGCTCCTTCCAGGAACCAAGTCCAGTTCCACAGCTTTACGGGTTATGTGCATAGCTGCCATCTGCACTTGTTTAGGAAGACAAAGATGTGAACCGAATCTGGACATGAACTCCCCAGTTGTGATCAAATCCACACTGGTTTCTAAAGCTTTCAAAATCAGTTTGAAACACCGACCAATTTCTTTCTTAGAAATGCGTGATACAGCACATATTTCTTTAAATGTCCTAGGAGCTCCTTCTTGTCTACAGGCAATATAAAGACAAGCAGAAGCTATGGCATCATTAGCTCTTCCCTTTAGGCTCTTCTGTTCATACACTTGCTTGAATAAATTATTTGTTCGGTCAACTATATTTCGAGGGAGGTTGATTCTGTCTGCCATAGTAGTAATTTCCTTGAATGCATTCATCATTGCCCGATCAGAACTACTCATTGTTCTCCAGTTTTGGTACTTCGAATTGCCAAATTCATCAAAACTGGCAGCTTCCGTACCTTTGCCAATCATGGTAGACAAATCTCCATCACTTAGAAGAGGATTCTGAGAATCTCCAACTCGAGATGGATCCTTTGTTGCTTTGTCATTGCTGAAAGTTCTCCATTCGGATCCCACATCAATAACCTGGTCACCTACAACCAGACCACATTCAGGACAGATCATATCACCAGCTCTGTAATCCTCCACTAAAATTGCATCAGGAAGATTTGGACATGTAACTCTTGGAAGAGCATCCAAACGGCTGGTAGATGCCATCTTCACGGCCACCGCGGCTCCAGTAACAACAACAACCGAACAGAGAACAGGAAGAGATTGTCATCATTTCAGCTTTTAGGTATAGATTGGACAATATCCAATTTCTCCAGCACCAGTTGATGAAAAGACTTGGACACATCCATCATGTGAAAGGATGACAAGTGCTTAGAGACAGTAACAGTTATGGGAAAAGCCATTCTGAGTTTCCTTACTCTCCGTGTCCACTTCCTCCTCCCCACTTCTGTCTCTTTGATTGCAGGAGAGTCAAACTAGGTAGTTGGCAGAGAACCCATGATGAGCCTTTGTCACCTGATATTTGTGCCATTTTCATCATGGATGGGAAAACATTTCTGGGTCTACCTTTCTCGTTTTAATAAGGCCAACAGATGGCTGTTCTCATTCATTCAGGCCCCGGTTTGGCATGTTGAATTGTAGAAGTCCCAATTCTGTATTTAATTTATGCAAGCTTCTGATAGGCAGCACTTGACACACCTGAAGCTTAATAACTCTTTTTAATTAGAAGGGATGATGCCAGCACACCCGCCTGTGGTTCTCTACCATCCCTTACTCCACGAATATTCACATGGTTTGGAAGTTGGGTCTTTGTCTCCCTCACTTTGGATAATTAATTACTTCTTTTTGGAATCAAAATAGCTAATCTTTATTCCAGGTGAAATGTCCAATTCATTTTAAGCATATATTAAATTCATCAAATAAAGTCTCCAGAATTTTTCAGCTCCCTTTTTGGTGAGTCTCGGCCAGCGTGACAAATATCCTGAGTCTGGAATAAGCAGAATTCTTTTTTTTTTTTTTTTAACATGGGCAGGCACCAGGAATTGAACCCGGGTCCTCTGGCATAGCAGGGAAGCATTCTTGCCTGCTGAGCCACCGTGGCCTGCCCTGAAATAAGCAGAATTCTTGACCTCTACTCTTGCCCTAGTAAAATTTCTTCAGTGTCTCATTGACAGTCCTTTAAATAAAATCACTTCATTATCTGTGCATCTCCCCACACTCAGCACCTTAAGTCCTCATGTTGTCAGAAAGATCTTCCTCAGAATAGTCTTGTCCTTATGATGGATTTGTCAGCAGTAATTTTTTCAACAGTTATTCATTGAGTACATGGTATACCAGGAACTGGGCAAGGTAGCAGTGGTACACTGGAAACGAAGCTGAAGCTGGACAGTATCCTTGCCTCAAGGCCCAGTCGGTGCCAGTTCGGGAGTTGTAATGCAGGGTGGTCCCTAGGAGGGGAGCACCCGTGTGGGGCCTTATGGGGCACGCCAGCAGGTCATCAAACCCAGACTTGGGAGACCAGGAAAAGTGTGATGGGTAATGTAATATTAGGCTAGTTTGAAGAAGAAAGATTTAGCTAGGTAATCAGATAAACTTAGTTTGTAACACACCATTGTGGAGCCCCAAGAACTTAGAGACTTTATTTTTCCTTCTGCAGCTACCATGCAGTGTAGCATTTCATAAATAGATCCCATTGTTAAGATAGGTGAAGTATTCGTTCTTTCTCTCTCTCTCTCACACACACACACAAAATACTTATGTTGTTGGTTGTTTACTTAAATTTTTGTCCCATTTTTTCAGAATTTTTTTTTTGAGAATGTTTATAAGCATTCATAATCTAGCTGGCAAATTACAACTTGACTGAAATGAACTGTACCTGATAAAGAATTTATTTCCTACCTTCTAGGTTGTTGCCATTTTAACTCCAGATGAATTATCAGGGGAAAAACTCCAGCAGCTGATGTGTTTATCAAGCCTTTCAGTCTATTTACTAGGAGTTCTTTTTATGAAGTCTCCATGCTCACAGTAATTTTTAATAGAGAGAATGTTTGTTAGAACATATTAAATAAAAGGCTATTTAATTTGCCGGAGTCTTAAGTTTTGACCAGATTCTTTTTAAAAATTTGGGCTCTCCAAGGTTTCATATTCAGAAACTTATTTTTATACAAAGACAGGTCTGTTACTAAGACATGAGTCACTTATATCAATGTTGGGAAGAATTCATTTGAATAACATTTGGCATAAATCTGCTATCACAGTGGCAGCAAAATATGGCCCAAAAACAACAAAAAAGGATTTTTTAAAACTACCTTTGAAATTCCTGTCTGTGTACCTTAGCGGTTGTTTAATTAACTGACTCTTAGTTGGTTATTTTTCATATTTTTAAGATTTGTTGTGAACTATTGAGCCAAACAGAAAATATCATGCCATGGGCTTGTTTCCTTGAAAGAATCAGGATTTTACTGTTTTTGTAAAAAAAAAAAAAAAAAATGACATAGTTTTCCTTTAATTAAAAAAGTGGTGCTAGAGGGGGGTGCAAGGGTAGTTCAATGGTAGAATTCTCATCTGCCATGCGGGAAACCCAGGTTCAACTTCCGACCGTGCACTTCCCAAGACAAACAAGCAAAGAAAGAAAGAAAAAACAAACAAACAAATGGTGCAGCAATAACAGGACACTCACATGGGAAAATAATGAAATGTGACCCTGGGCATATAGCATACAAAAAAAAATGATGCTAGAAAAATGAGAGAAAATAAAAATCATTCAGAATAATACCCTCACCCAGAAATAGCAATCGTTAATATTTGCCAGATATCATTCTAGAAATCCCTCTCTCTCTATTTCTGTAGTCAGAGAACAAAAGAAATTATAAGAATACAAAATAGTGTGTATGTCCTATGTTTAAATACGTAAGAAATTTTATTTTATTTTCACAGAAAATAAAACTGAGGTTAAACTAAAAAGAGTTGGTAAATTTGATAAATAGTTTTTCAAACTAAGAAATCAATTATAAGAGGCTATGTCTAAGGTTAAGAAAAAAGACAAAAACTTTGAAGTTATAGTCATTAAAAAATGTATTTAACTTTTGATAGTATCTTATGACCCCTGGCACTTTGAAAATTCTTCGCCCCTTTTCTTGCCTCTCCCCTGACGCCACTCCCTTGGTTAATTATAAACCTTTACTTTTAACATTGGCTCTGTACCCCCGCTACCACAGCTACTTGACCCAGCTCTATAACCAACTGAATTCCAACTCAACGCCAGCCTCTTAAGCTTGGGTTCTCCATTCTTGTTTGTTTTCATTCGCTTTTGGTTGGATGAATTTCCTTGCCCACTCTGGCCTGGAGTTCTGCATTCTAGAGAGGATGTGGTGAAGATATTTAAATGAAATTCACATTTAGAACCCCTTGGGGATTCTGACAGAGCTCTTCCTCTGTGCTTGAGACTCAGCTCTGCTGCAGGGTTTTTCTGAAGCTTCTCTCTAATTGAACAATCTTACAGTCTCTAACCTGCATTTAGAAATTTAATGAGCTACAAATGATTCCTGGTCCACTTCCCTCTCCTTTGCCTTTAATTTTGCCTTCCCCTCATCTCCAGTTCCCTTCCAGAAAAGCTCCTTAAAGCAACCACCCTGAAATGTTTAAAAATCACTTATCGTAAGTTCCCAAATGGAAGCTCCTCTGTGGCTGGCTTTAGAGCAGCCAGTAAAGTAGTCCACTGATTGTGCTTTCCGAAGTCAAAGCATATTATGTGTTAGAATTGGGAACTCTCTATGTGGCATGCTTGGCTTTTTGTTTATTAGTTTGTGGGGACTTTTTCACACGCGATTTTGACTGTAAAAACAAAAATCAGGGTATGGCAAGATGAGGCTAGAAATGAGGATGAAAAAATCAGACAGATTTAAATATATTTCCGCTCTAAATGTTATGGTTACCTATGGCTGCATAATTCACATATTTCAAATTTTCTTAGTTCCAATTTCAATATTTCTGTGATACAAATTCGTACGACTTATAAAGTGTGGTCTCTCTATTTTCCACAAATTGGGATAAAATAAGGAACTGCCACTTAAGGATTGCTCATCCTTTGTCCAAAATGGTGAATTCCTGCGGTGGAGTTGGAATTGGAAGTTCTTCTGAGGCTCCACTAAATCTTGACATGCTCAGTGCCTAATAGTGCCTCTGAGCGCTGTCCTTATTTAATCACCTGCTGCCCCTGACTTCCCATTTACTAATTCCTCAACAACATCTGGTCTTGTGTAAGAAGTAAAAATACCTGACTTAGACACCAGTTCCATGAACCTAGAATTATAGGGAGAAATTAACATAGTCTAACCAAATCTTTCTGTATTATAGCTGAAATGTAAAAATGTGAATTGCTGGTTTTTTTTTAATAAAAAAAAGAAATACATTTCCCTTGTGAGAATTGAGATCTCTCAAAGACCTTCAGTTTCCCAGTCATGGATGATACATAAAATAATTTTAGGTGGATGCGAATTTTTTTAATTGTTTAATATTTTGAATATTTAGTATTTTACCTAATATTTTAATGTATATTAGAAACACCTAGCAAAGCGGCAGTGACACTTTCATTTTTAATGTAAGTAAAAAGTGACCCAGTTTAAAGCAAATTGTAAATGATAGGCTAGGTAATATGCAGATGTGACAAAAAATCGTGAGGATGTTGTGCAAATGACTAGTTTCAGGAACAAGAAAATGTGGAAATCTGAAATATACAGATAAGACAAAAATTCCACAGCTGTGCAGAAGACAGAAGTTTTGGAAATAAGAGAATGTGGGAATCAGAAACCCTCCTTAAATTATGTTTATTGCGAACTTAGATTTTTCTCTGGTAAAACCTACATATTCTGATGCCGTGGTGTTTAGACTGTCATCCACCAAAATGTACTTAGGGATGGCTTTCCTGAGCATCCTGCCTTCCCAGCCACCCCACCTCTTTCTCCACCACTCCAGAAGGTATTTTGGAAGGCAAGCAAATGAGAAACAATCTAATATGAATAAAACTTTACTCCACTCTTAGTTCATTTAGAAAAGACTAAGTTATTTACAAATGAGCTCTTTAACTTTTACTAGCTAAATCGTTTTCAGCATCTCTCATGATTGCCACTTGATAGCATCAGTGCGCTGGAGAAAGTGGTCTCACAAATTGCTTCCGGGCTAAAATATGTGTAGAGGCCCCTCAGAGGGGGTTGTGCTTTGGGGACTGTTTTCCTAATACCTCTGACCAATAATAGCCTCTGTTCTCTTTAACCCATACAGACTGTTGGACGGGAACTGTTGCTCCATTTGATTGATTATCTAGTAACAAATGAAGGAAAAGACCCTGAAATCACAAATCTAATCAATAGTACCCGGATACACATCATGCCTTCAATGAACCCAGATGGATTCGAAGCTGTCAAAAAGCCTGACTGTTTCTTCTCAAATGGAAGGTAAGAAAGACCTGTTTAAATATAACAAGAGGGCCCCCGTCAGTCAGTACTCCTTGGTCCTGTCAGGAGGAGCTGGGTAATGGCCTGTGCCCTATCATTACCTTGCCCCCAAATTCTCCAAGGCTGCCTGTTGCTTTTTGGATAAAATGTAAAACCTCAAATAAGGCTGTTCTGGTTCTGGGCCCGTCTTACCTCTCCAACTTCATTTCCCACTCTCCTTCACTCACCATGCTTCAGCCGCCCTCATTTCCTTTTGTTTCTAGGTACTTTCTCACCTCAGGGCTTCTGCATGTGCCATTTTCCATCCCTTACCCCCTCCCACTACTTCATGTCCTCCCCTGATATCATATATTAGCATCTCCTCATTTCTCTAGTACTTTTCCTTCATAGCACAATTATTCATATCTAACTTCTTGTCTCTTTCCCCACTAAACTGTAAATCCATTGTGTTTGTCATTTTTAAATCCCCAGTACTTAGCCTAGAGCCTAAGCTCTCAATAATTATCAGCTGATTTATTAAAACAGTAGTTCAATATGCAACTATGTGATGATATTGTGAATTACTGATTACATATGTACAATGGAATGATCATATGTTAAGAATGTGTTTCTTTCTTGTCATTTTTTTTAATTTAAAAATTAATTAAAAAAAAACAGTAGTTCAAGAACCAAACACAAAGAGTGGCTCTTGTGACATTTCTGATTTAAACGGGATTTATTTTGTTTCATTCCAGCTGCTCAGGGTAGCTTGGAATTTCTCAGATGTCTAGTGTGCATTCATAGTTATGCAGTTCAAAGTTTTGTTTGCTTTACCAAAAATAAATAAGTAAAATCTTGCCGATTGATTCTCTTTAAGTTTTTCCTAGCATATTTAAACATGACCGCTTTGCTTTTCAGGAGTATATTTGTCAAAGTAGCACATTCCTGTTGCTTCAGTTATCAATTGCTGCATAACAAACCACCCAAAATTTGGTGACTTAAACAACAACCTTTTTATTTACTCTCAATTCTGTAGATCAGGACTGTAGGCAGGACAGAGTAGGGATGGCTAATCTTTGTTCCACAATGCCTGGGGCTCAGCTGGGTCTACCTGGGACAACTGGGCTGTGCTTTATATCTGGAATCTCTGTTCTGGCTGTCAGCTGCTCTCCTCATTTCTCCATGAGGGCTCTCTATATGGCTAGCATTGGAGTCTCAGTTTTCCAAAAGGGAGTTTTCCAAGAAGAAGAACCCCAAAGGGTAAGCTCTTTTGAAGCCTGTTTGCATCACACCAGCTAATGTTCCACTGGTCAGAACAAGTCACAGCCCACCAAGTCAGCTGAGGCAGGGGGCTGCACAAGGCATGAACACCAAGGTGTATGGGTCATTGGAGGCCACCAAGATAACTGCCCACCCACCTGTATTCCCATATGAAAAAAACACCTAGAGCCCAAACCAAGGGTCTACATGTTGTACAAATTAGCTCAATACCATCACGTTCCACCAATAAACCCTAAAAATTCTTTCTTTTAAAGGGAAAATTTTAATGAATATGACCTGAATAGAAATTTCCCCGATGCTTTTGAATTTAATAATGTATCAAGGCAACCTGAAACTGAAGCAATCATGAAGTGGTTGAAAACAGAGACCTTTGTCCTCTCTGCAAACCTCCACGGTGGTGCCTTGGTGGCCAGTTACCCATTCGATAATGGTGTTCCAGGTAAGCAGAAGGCATGGCCCAGCTCCGGCTCACTGCGTGCAGAGAACTGCAAACTTTCTGCTTCTGGATAGGGAAAAACTCTTCTCCCCATATCCACCCCACCCCCCTCTCCCCACTTAACTTCCTGGCATGGATGGAGCCTGATTTTCCCAACCCTGAGCCATCCTTCCTGTAACTTATAAACAATAGATAAACATTAACTTATAAGTAACAGGATTAACTTGCCTTCATCAGTGACATACTAAAATCAGGGTTTGGATTATCTCACAAGAAGCAATGTGGCTCAAAGAAAATAAAACCAGAACAATTTATCTTTCTTTACTAATCATGCAAACAATAATTTCTGACTCCTCTAAAATTCTGTGGGTGGAGGAACCTTAAATGCATGTTACTTAGTGAAAGAAGTCGATCTGAAGAGGCTCATGCTATATGATTCCAACTATATGATTTTCTGGAAAAGGCAATACTATAGGGACAGTGAAAAAATCAGTGGTTGCCATGGGTTCATAGGGAGGATGGAGGAATAATTGGAGGACAGGGGATTTCCAGGGCTGTGAACCCATTTCATATGATACTGTAATGATGCGCTCATGACTCTGTGCATTTGTCAAAATCCATGGAACTGCACAATACAAAGAGTGCACCCTAATATAACCTATGGACTTTTTTTAATAATAATAATGTATACATTGGAACAAACATACCACACAAATGCAAGGTGTTACTAGTAAAGGAAAAATGAGCAAGGAAAAGAAGGGGGATGTTGGAACACTCTGTACTATCTGCTCAATTTTCTGCAAACCTGAAACTAAAAAATGAAGTTTATTAATTAGTTTTTTTGAAACAACACAAAAACCTCTATGGGATGAGATAAAGTACTAAAGACTTAAAATATTACAGTGATTTCATGTAACTCCTATAGTACCTAAGGAAAGTTTATTGACCTTCGGAATTTAACGAGAGTGACTAAGAATGATATTTAATTTTTCAACTGATTTAGGAAGAGACTGGATATGAATGTGACTTATTTTGTTTGTAGTATTGCATTGTGTGTGTTTGCTGAAAGCTAGAAAGAATGGAGGGGAATTCAAGAAAGTGGGTAGAGGACTTCTCTGCAGGGAAGTTAGAGCACTAGCGTTGATGTGTTGACCTGCCCGTGTGTGTGTTTCCTCTTACTGTAAAGTCAATTGAAAGATCTTGGTTTGTTTTTCAAATCTAGCAACTGGGACTTTACATTCACGCAGCTTAACCCCTGATGATGATGTTTTTCAATATCTCGCAAATACTTATGCTTCAAGAAATCCCAACATGAAGAAAGGAGATCAGTGTAAAAATAAAATGAATTTTCCAAATGGAGTTACAAATGGATTCTCTTGGTATCCACTTGTAGGTGAGTTTCGCTTTTCATTCGTTTTTCTTTATTGCCTTCATCCAAAGGAGGCAGCTGGTTTACATTAAGCTGGCAATTGTCCAAAGATTTTTAGGCACAGCACAGTCCTTTCCATCATGTCTCCATCAGCTAATATCACAAGAGCAGTGAAGGTGACTGATAGTTTGAGAGATGCTCAGACATGTTCCTTACTGCCATGCATCTCCTCCGTGCATTCACATGCTTAGTCGGCATCCACCTACTATGAGCCAGGAACTGTGCCAGGAAAAATGAATAAGACACAGACCTTACCTTCACATTTAATAGGGGAGCCAGACATACAAACAAATAATTGTGACAGCAATGTAATTAGACTAAAAATAGAGATTTAGCAAAGGTTACAATGTACAGCAAGGGTATAAAGCCAGAATACTATTGGAGGTGGGGAAAACCATGGAGAAATTTAACACTCGTGCCCCATCTCCCAGGGGCAGCTGCTACATGGATCTAGCTAATTACTGCTACGTAGCAGTGGGTTCCCAATATTGCTAGATCTTCTTATTTCTAAAAGAAGCTGGATTTGTACATGATTTTAAAGCTGCTTTGCAGGCTAAACAAAAAAACACTTCAGGCTGGATTCAGCGGGAGGGGTCCTCCAATTTCACACCCTTGAAATGGGGTGGCCAGGTAAGGGAGGGGGTGAGGAGACTGCATAAGAGAGGAAAGGAGAATATTCTTGTCGGAAGGAATAACATAAGCAGAAGCCCAGGAATATAAGAGACCTCATCCTAGGCTGGGAACTGAAAAATAATAGGTGGGTCTTAGGGTGGTCGGATGAGAGGGAGACAGCTGCTGGGCTGTGGGTTTCTGTTAACCCCATGGAAATCACCTTCTGCATTGGCCCTGACCTTCCCAACACAAGCTGCAGCCTACATTTTTTGCTGGCAAGTCACTTCCAAAAGCACCTTCCCCACTTGTCACTTTGGCAACATAGAGTAGCAAGCAGTCTTGCACAAGCTGGCACTTTTGTATTCAGGCAGCTCTGTGCCAGCTTTCAGGCAATGTGAATAAGCACAGAGCACGACTGTAGGAAGCAGGGCCAACTAGATGCCACAACAGCCCCAACATCTTGCTTGTCCGAGGTACAGCCCCCCCAACCCTCACCTTGGGCCTCCAGCTTAATCCCTGCTCTTCATCCTTCCTAGCAAGGGAAGGACCTCCTCCTGCTCAGTGGCAGCGCTGCCCTTCGTGACCTCTGTCTCCATCTGTAACTTTCAGAACAAAGCCAGATGTGTGAGACATTAGCTAGGAACCTACAGTTGCTGCTGAGAATTGTTCCCACAAGTACCTGTAGGTGAAACGTGTGTTTTCTCAGAGAAAGGCAGGCAGAGCCAGCTCCCTGGGGGCGCATAGAATGAAGACTTGTGGTGCAGCCTGCATGTTTGGTGAGCCAGACCGCTTGCCTTAGGCACAGCTGCACACTTCACTGCACTTGGCGTTCTCAGTGCTGGCTGTTCTGTTGGGAGCCATGATGCACACCTGTACCTGTTTTGCCATTTATATTCTTCCAATCTGAGACACAGCCGTCTAGTCAAGAACCTTTTGTTTTGTTTTGTTTCTCTCTTCTTCCACCCCCCACCCCTATTTCTTGGGGAAAATGAGATAAGAAAGAAATACAAAACCTAGAAGGTACGTAAAGGAAGTAGAAAGGACAAGAGAAATTCTTCCTGGCCGGAATCTGGGTCTACATAGGTATTACTTAATATTTAAATAATATTATGATTTAATAGTTTGACCATTTTCTTAAGTGTGAATTTGTTTTTTTTTTTACTTCAGCACTTCCAAAACACTCTGATGGAATGAAAAATATATATTTTCTTGTGCAGAGATCAAACCATAACAAATTAAAATCTGACAAATTTTCTCCTTCAGTGTTACTCTATTTCATCACATCTGAGATTCACTGATTATAAAGCACAGTGTACCACTGAGAAAGAAAATAACACATATTCAGTTAAACTAATGGCACAGTGATTTTTTCAGTCATGAAATTTAAGACACATCCCACTTCAGAGGTATTAAAATATGACACAATTTGCATTTTGGAAAATATGAAATACGACTGCAACCCTTTGGAAATCGGACCTCCGGAGATAAGCAGTGGAAAGCAAGCATGAGTGATGCTCGCCTGAACGGGGGGAGCCTATGCATTTTACCTCCCAAAAGTCAACCCTAGCCCCTGTCTTTATCCCAGAAGCAGTTTGGTGTAACAGGTAAGAGCACAGGAGCCAGAGCAAGATGGCCGGTGCCCAATCGCTGCCAGCTAATAGCTGGGGTCTCTGGGTGTGTTGCTTAACATCGATGATTACATTCCCTCATCTGTAAAATTGGGGTCATAATTGTTGTTGGATTAAATGAGTTGATACAAAATACTTTAGATAGTACCTAGCTCTTAGCAAGCACTCAGTAAATGCTGGCCATCATTATGCCACCAAAATTAGTATACTTAGTTTTGTTTCTAACTTTTTATTTTCAAGTCATTTCACACTTAAACCACCACTGCAAAAATGAAACAAAACCCATACAGAGAACTCCAATCTGCTCCCTACCCAGATGCCCAGATTTACCAACTTTTAACATTTTCACACATTTATTATATCATTGCATCTATTTTCTGAACACTTGAGAGTAGGCTGCATACATCATGCTCCTCGAACACTTAATATTTCCATGTATATTTCCGAAGAACAGGGATATTCATTTATGTAACTTCATAAGTACAGTTATCAAGTTCAAGAAATTTAACATTAATATAAATATACTAGTTTTCTATAATAAATTTATTAATAAATAGTTTGTAGGAATAGTTTTCAAGGCTTCTCATTCTAGTCTATATCTGTTTAAAATGCAATTTAGGGGAGACATGTAATTTGAAGAATCCTTTTTGTAATGTAAAAAACAGAAAAAGAACCCTTCCCGTACCCCTCGCTACTTTTGATGTACAGTTGAACTTTGGTCAGTTCTGATCCAGTCTCCCATCTGGGAATGTTTACGGTTGCCTGGTTATGCTTGGTTGATAAAATGTCTAGCCCTGATTTTATATGCTAATATGTCAAATTCATCTTTACTTGTTTACATGTGCTTTCCTTGCAACTGTCTAATTTATTCTTCCCCAAGGTACGTGGTCCTTGGCTTCATTCCAATTCAGACCTTAACAGTAATTAAACTTGTGTTTAGGAGGAATGCAAGACTACAACTACGTCTGGGGCCAGTGTTTTGAAATTACGTTGGAGCTGTCATGCTGTAAATATCCTCGTGAGGAGAAGCTTCCACTCTTCTGGAATGAGAACAAAGCCTCATTAATTGAATATATAAAACAGGTGCACCTAGGTTTGTAAGATTTTTTTTTTATTAATTCCTTATCAGTACAAAGCACAGCATCTGAAAAAACCTGTGGGCTGAAAAAATGCAAGCCTCCATGTACATTTTCAGTTCCAAATAGAACTAACATTAAGAATTCTCTTTGCATGAATATGTGCAGTGTGTGAGAAATGCAGGGCCCATTAATTCAGATAAGAGAACGCATGATGCATGTTGCTTTAAGGGTTATATATATCCAGAGTATACTCAGTTTACATGTTGAATGCCCTGGAAATCAGGCAGAAGACCAGGAAAACAAATTATTACTATTTTATCACCTCCCATTTAGAGAAAAGCCAAGTTTGCATGTTACTTGCCATACAAGATCACAGATCCAGAGAACATTTGTACATGCCTTTTTTTGCATTTCATTACAGAAGTAGAGTGGTGACCTACTGGCATTAGCTTCATCCCACCCCCACCCACCCACCCCCAACTCTGCAAATGAGCTGAGGCCGGGAATCTTCCCGGGTTGTTTTCTAAAGGCTGTCTAGCCTTGATCACAGATGGTCAAACTAAATGTGGCAGAAGCGTGGTGGTTCTCTAACACATGAAGCAAACTCACCTGGAGGGCTTGTTAAAACACAAATTGCCGACACATTTCCCGGGTTTCTGCTCTAGTGGGTCTTGAATTAGAGAAGTTGTAGGTGTACAGAAAAACCATGTAGAAAATATGGACTCCCCATTACACACCCCGCACTCACTCAGCTTTCCCTTTTATTAATACTTTGCATTTGTGTGGTACCTTGGCATATTATTATAATTATACTATCGACTGTTATCCATAGTTTACAAGTTCCCAGGTGACGCTGATGCACCTGGTTCAGGGACTCAGTTTGAAAACCATTGCGCTAGACAAACACGCTACCTGTGATGCTCATGGGATCACAGACAATTCGAGTTTACTTGAGCAGTAGGTGTCTCTTTGAGCAGGGTCCAGAAGGCTTTTCTGCATTGAGTTAAAGTTATCTTTCTTCGTTCGGAATGGTTTAGGGAAAGAAACACATCAGAAATTGGCACAATAGTTCTGCTACCAGGTCAGGCTAAGACAGTGGGAGAGGTGTGTGTGTGTGTGTATGTTTTAAGGTTTACATAATTCCTGGTTTTCTGCATGCTTCATACAGAGCTCTCCACCTAGTAAGGACATGATGGAGAAGAGTGAGTGAGGGACGAGTCAGAAGTCCAGGGGTAGAGACCTGAGTACATAGATAATTAGGAGCTTCCCTAAAATGGATTCCCTACCCTCTTCCATACCTGCTACACTTGGCCCATTCCCGGCCCTGAATGGAAGTATACAGAGATTACTGGTGAATTCACAGGTTGTACCTGACTGGCTAAGTCATCACAGGTTGATTCCCTATGATAGGGAATGTTACAAAATGTCACCTTTCTTTTTCACCAACATCTTCATAAAGTTTAAGCCTATTATTATGACCTTCTCCTTCCTCATTATGTTATCAACCTTTGTTTTTGACTCTTCCATTGTTTAGTTTTCTGATATTTCTTTCTCCACTAGATCTTCCTCATGAAACACATATGATTTAGCCATTCTACTCTAATTTCTGTCTGTATTGATCCTGTAGCACGCTACTCTGCCTGTTCTTTTCTGAAATTCATCTGTTGTCAACCACAACACAGGAGTGCAGTGAACATGAAATACACTGTATGTAATTGCACTATTTTTCAGAATTTCAGTTGAGTTCAGCACTGAATTCGTCAGTAAAGGACCTTTGTAAACTGTTAAATACCATACAGATGGCAGCATAACGATTGTTATTTACTTGGACAACATAAAGTATGCTTTATACTAGGCTTTATAAAGAACACTTATCATCTACCTGTCCCTATAAGCTGATGGGAACAACACATTTTAAAATGTATATATATATATATATAAGCGTATCAACACTGCCCTCTTGTGGTTCACGACGGAGGCACCTTGTTAGTTTAATAACGAAAACGTATTTCAAAACACTGACACAATGTGCTTATTATTACTGGATAGAAAGGCTCTCTCCACGTTGGTGTTCACGGAGGAGCCAAAGAATATTTTTGTTTGTAGATAATGAAAGTAAACACTTCTTTATCGGTATTTCTGTAGTTAAGGAAAATATTGAAATTGTCACACTGTGTGGCATTCACTGATGGGGTTTCACCACTCGCTAGGATGCCTCTTGAGTCTCTTGAGATTTTTACTCATCCAGTGTTTTTGGCCTGCATCTACCTGGGAAGAAAAGGTTTCCTGCTATAATGAAAGAACCTGACCAAGAGAACAGGAACCTGGTGAGGGCCTGAACTGTTTATTTTCTGGCTTTGTGTGAAACCTTGAGCAAGCCCCTCCCTTGAATCTTCGTTTTAGTGAAAGTTGGGAATGTTACCATGCACTCTGCCTCATGCCTCTTATTGTGAGGCTCCAGTGGGGGTTTTCTTTCATTTAAAGCTCAGGCACCTTGGTGCTGTTCAGTCGTGCTTAGAGGATTTACTAGACTTGGGTTTTCCCCTCCCGGAGAGAAGTGAAGTTGTGCTGCTGCTTCCCTGACTCCACTGCACTCCTCAGCACAGATCTGAACAGGCAGTCCCCAGGCACTGTCCCAGTTCCAGCCCTGCATCAGAGCCAACCAATACAGCGTTCCAGTTCTTGTCCAGTAAGGACTGTTCACTCATGAAATACCTTTCCAAGGCAGGGAGAGCTTTGCATTTCTCATCTCCAGATGTGGACTCATATGTTATGTCTTCTCCTTTAACTATTATCTTGAGCTTTTTTCAAAACTTTTGTATTTTGTTCCCCTGATGCAATAGTGCTGGCTTTCTTTGCACCTGTTTGGATATAACAGTTCATTTTCATTGTTTTGATTTCAACACATAAACCATATCTTCTGGTAAAACAATTCTTACTGAAAGGTTTGGTAATGTCTGGACAGACTGTTGTATTGTCAAGACATAAAAGAGCTGAAGAAAGCTTTTAATTTGGCAGGTAGTATGGTATGTTTGTTTGTTTGTTTTTTCATATCTAAGCATGTGTTTGTTCAGTAAGAGAGCGATATTAAGATAGTCCAGGCTTCCACATTCTTGAAGACCTGCCTTTAAATTTGGGTGGGGGTTTTGGAGGATGGTAAGTAAGAGTCAAACTGGAGGCTTTTACACGTCTTCAAATCCAAATTATTCCGCCTTTTCCCATATTTGAGTGTAGGCACATTATAGATTAACTGCAATATTTGTTCAATTGTGACATATACTGATTTGTGGGTATTGTGTGGGTACCAAAGGCAGTCCATAAACACGGTTGGTGCAACTGACACAAAAAAATCAAGTCTGTTCCATTAAAGTAGACTAGAAGTAAAGTAACTAATCTAGCCAAGAAGAAATTTGCTACATTTTTTTAAGGTACCATGATATTTTTTTCCTTGGTGTCTTCAGTCAGCCACTCATTACTAGCATCCTGCATCCTTTTTCAGAGTTATCTTAGATGATAAAAAAAATGTGTGTAAATTCTGTTTCAAAGATAGTTGCATTTTTTATGAGTTTGGATTTTGTTATGTTTGATTTGGTTTGGAGGAAGTCAGGGAAAAACACAAAAGAAGCCAAGAGACATGCCACTGCCACACAGGGATCTTGCTCAAATTCATGTATTTCTAAGTGGCGGGAAGACCATAAGCTAGATCAGAGCCCCAGAGAAGGAAGAAGTATATATTAGCTTCCTCATTCATACTTTCCTACCACTGTGGAGCAAGTTTTGAATAAGATTCCAGAAACTTATCTAATATTTCTATCTCAAGTCCAAACTATATAGCCACAGTCTTTCTATTCCTTCATATAGTTTTTCATATCCAAATAAGGTGAAAGAAAAGAAAGGGAGTAATATTTGTTGAGCCTCCTGTTCTGTGCTATGTGCATTTAATTTTCACAACCAGGACTCCTGGGCAGTGGTTACTTTTGTCCCCATTTTAGAGTTGATAAAATTGAGACTTGGGAATTTTAATGACTTAGAAATTGGGATTCAAATTGAGACCTGTTTGACTGAGTTCTTTCTCTTACACCGACCCGTAATGATAGTATATGCTGTTATCTAATGTATCAAAGTACCTTCTTAAGACAGGACAATACAAATACCTCTTCAGGGAATAATGCCACCAAAATCTAATGAACAAACACATAATCGGGTTACCAAACCATTACCATTACTACCCAAAGATCAAAATGATACATAAAATGGAACTTTAAAAAAAAAGAGGTAATAAAAGGACAAATTACATGAAAATAGAGATTTTATTTAGTTGGCCTGTATTGAGAAGATGAAAAGGATACATGCATTTAATAAATCCTTGTCTGGAGTTAGAGTAAGAAGAGCCAGTTATTAGGTTAGAAAGTAAAAGATAGCTTGGGTCAGAGAGAAGTTTGCTTAATGCCTGAGATAAAGATTTTGTGGCTAAATGTCAAAACTTTTTTCATTTTAACCTTTTCTGGAGGAAACCATTTAAAATATACCTCCTATTTTTCTGCCTTAGTAAATCATTATTGAGCATAACTGTTTTTGGGACAGCTTGAGGGCATCTTATCATTGTGTCCTCTTCTTTCTCATTTAAGTCACTGAGCTTAAGATAAGCATGACTTGCCATGAAAAACAAAAAAATGGAATATAAAATTTAGGATTTAAGATGAGACTCTTACAGTATGAGTAGCCTTTTCTTTCTTTCTTTTTTATATTTTTATTGAGAAATAACCACACACCTACAATCCAACCATATTATATAATCAATGGCTCATAATATCATCATATAGTTGTGTATTATTCACCATGATCATTTTTAGAACTTTCGTATCACTCTAGAAAAAGAAATAAGAAGGAAAAAAAAAGAACTCATACATCCCCTACTCTTTACCTCTCCCTCTCATTGACCCACAGTATTTCAATCTACCCAGTTTTTACCCTTTATCTCCCCCTATTATTTATTTATTTATTATCCTTATTTATTTATTTTATTATTCATCTGTCCATACCCGGGATAAAAGGAGCATCAGACATAAGGTTTTCACTCTCTCACAGTCATATTATAAAAGCTGTGTTGTTATACAATCATCTTCAAGAATCAAGGTTACTGGAACACAGCTCTACAGTTTCAGGTACTTCCCTTTAGCCACTCCAATACACCAGAAACTAAAAAGGGATATGTATGTTACCTCCAGGATAACCTCTCAACTCTGTTTGAAATCTCTCAGCCACTGAGATTTATTTTGTCTTTCTCTCTTCCCGCTTTTGGTCAAGAAGACTTTCTCATTCCCATGATACCAGGTCCTGGATCATCCCCAGGAATCAGGTCCCACGTTGCCAGGGAGATTTACACCCCTGGGAGTCATGTCCCATGTAAGGGGGAGGGCAGTGAGTTCACCTGTCAAGTTGTCTTAGAGAAAAAGGTTACATCTGAGCCACAAAAGAGGGTCTCTGGAGGGTGACCCTTAGGGTACCCTTTTCTTAATTGTACTTCTGAAATTTTGAGGAGGGTGGGCAGGAGTATGGTGTCACAGTTTTAGTGTGGGCCCTGGAGCCCTGGGTTTACAGCCAGGCTTTGCCACTTAGTTGGTCACATGAGCTGGAGAAGATAATTTTAATAATCCAAAGCCTCAGTTTCTTCATCTGTAAAATGGTGGTGATAATACTGCCTACCTCATAGCATTGACGTGAGAAGTAGCATAGAACCTGGAATATTCTAAGTGCTTAATAAATGTTGGCTACTGTAATTAATAATTGATTCCATGCTTCCAAGCAATGTTGTGATTTGTAATTTTGCTTCCTGTGTGATTTGTCTGACCATGAGACAAACTACTTAGTCTCTTGCATAGATAAGTATTTTCTTGCAAATTCAAAACTGATATTTTTGGGGTTTGTTTTGTTTAGCATTTTATGGAATCCACCTATAGCAGTGTTGTCAGTCATGGAGTAAACAACTTAGAAATGAGAGGAATGGTTCCTAGATTGTCATTCCTGTTATCTTATTTGGATAATATGGGCTGTGAATGGAATATTCAACAACCAAAAATATTTAAACTATAAAGCAGATCTTGACTGTATTTGAAGTTACATCAAAAATAAGATTACTTTCCCTTCACTAACACTTTATTAAAACAGCTAATAAAAATTGGGCATATTTAAAAAAGTAATTACAAGAAAGTTTTTTCATGTGCCATAAAATTTATTTATATTTAACTTTTTGTCTTGTAGGTATAAAAGGTCAAGTTTTTGATCAGAATGGAAATCCACTACCCAATGTAATTGTGGAAGTCCAAGACAGACAACATATCTGCCCTTATAGAACCAACAAATTTGGAGAATATTATCTCCTCCTCTTGCCTGGGTCCTATACGATAAATGTAAGTATGTAATCCTAGTTATTGTTATTAAAATATTATAGAACTTACAATAAATACTCACCCAGAAGTAATCTAAAATAAGTCTGGAAGGAACAAGAGTAGTTACATCAGGGCAAAAAGGGTCGGAATAGAGGAGGGTAATAGGAACAGACTGGAAATATTCATGTTTCTTTTTCCCAACTGGCAATTAGTTTTTTAAAAAATAGAGTCCAAATCCTATTTCTTGTAAAACCTTTCATAATAAAAAGGCAACCGCCCTTATTAGTAATAAGAATAATTAAGCAATGTAGCAAAATAATTCTAAGCTTCATGAAATACCATTTTTAGTACCTGTTCTAGTTTGGTAGCTGCCAGAATGCAATATACCAGAAACGGAATGGCTTTTAAAAAGGGGAATTTAATAAGTCGCTATTGTACAGTTCTAAGGCTGAGAAATTGTCCCAATTAAAACAAGTCTATGGAAATGTCCAATCAAAGGCATCCAGGGAAAGATACCTTGGTTCAAGAAGGCCGATGAAGTTCTGGGTCTCTCTCTCAAATGAGAAGTCCACATGGTGAACACAGTCAGGGTTTCTCTCTCATCTGGAAGGGCACATGGCAAACACGGCATCATCTGCTAGCTTTCTCTCCTGGCTTCCTGTTTCATGAAGCTCCCTGGGAGGCGTTTTACTTCTTCATCTCCAAAGGTCACTGGCTGGTAGACTCTCTGCTTCTCGTGGCTATGTCATTCTCTGCCCTCTCAGAATCTCCAGCTTTCTCCAAAATGTTTCCTCTTTTATAGGATTCCGGAAACTAATGAAGACCCACCCAACCCAGCTTAACAACCACTCTTGATTAAATCACATCTCCGTGGAGATGATCTAATTACAGTTTCAAACGTCCAATACTGAGTAGGGATTAGAAGAAACAGCTGCCTTTACAAAATGGGATTACAATTAAAACATTGCTTCTCTAGGGTACATACATCCTTTCAAACCAGCATAGTACTCATTCCATGAAACATAATTTCTCTTATTTACAAAAAAAGAAAAGGATTGAGACAAGTTCCTTAGAACTCATTATAAATGAAATCCTCTGTAGTAAGCAAGTAATAGACATATTTTTCAGCCCTTTCAGAAGCAAAAGGTAGTGAAGTTTTCCAATTGATGCAAGTAAAACTCCAGCTTTTAATTCTATTATGATACATGGTAAAATGAGTCATTTCTTCCTAGGAGAAGGAGGCCTGGACTATTTTGAGCCTGAGTAGGCTTTTGTGAATGAACTAACTAATAAGTAAAGTACCTGATTTAGTGGTCAGATCTTTCTCTATGATACGACTTTTAAAAATTTATGATTCTTCACAGCAGTGCCCCTGAGTTGGGCTCATCATTTGCTAATCCTCTTCTTGGGAATCTTGCTCCTACTGAGCAAATGGATGGAGCTTGAAAGATTCAGTTCACATTGAATTCTTGCCTAAGAAGGCCCTTTATTTTTTTGCTTATGAACTGTGATATTTCCTTCTTTCTGTATCTGATTTTGATATTGCATTTCATTTGGATGGGAATTCAGAGTATGTTGGGAACATATGGATTTTAATGAATGCAGTGAAATGACTATGTTGTCAGAGACCATGTTAATTTCTGTACCTGCTCAGAGCAGGCAAATACATGTTGATACCTAAAGGAATTTGGCATGATTTGCTAATTTTAAATCTTAAATTTCCTAGGTTGTGGCGAGGGGGTGTTTCTTTGTAGAATCTCATCTGTTGCCTTCTTTTTACCCCTTTGGAAAAAAACAGCTAGTCTGTTGGTCTTCAAATGCATGCACATATAAGAATTTATATATAATGCATGCAAATATAAGAATTTATCCTAGAATAAGGGTTTTCCCTATGGTGAATCAAAATTATTTTTATGCAGTCCCATAAATAATCCCTTATAGAATAAATGTATAAATTATTAATTCTCCATTAGGTAGGCTAATGCTGTACATGTAGACTATAGCTATTAGCTCTAGGACAAGACTAGAAGGCAAGACTTTGGAAGCGGAAATGAGTGGCTAAAAAGACCAATTAATAGTTATATAAATGTTGCGCCCCATTTGTTTCCCTATAACCTATAATAAAAACATTTCTCAGTGGACATGTCCTAAAAGTTAATTTAGTATTTGTCTTGTTTGTTCTGAGCATTTCCCCCCATACACAAAAAAATCTGAAGATTCAGACACCCATAAGCAAGATGAGGTAAAAATCAAAGCTTTTTAAAGACTCAGCAGTGTTATACATTTAGATCAATTCCAATGAAATTTAAATAAATTTGGGGAATAATTCTACCTATAAATAATCTTAATCCACTGAGGATACTAGGTACAGACTTAGGACAAAGAGAAACAGTCAACCCTTTACCTTTCCTCTCAGGTCAGTTTCCAACCTTGAAAATGATGGTAGCAAAGTCAGTCTATGTTTCCTTCTCCTGTCTTACATCCCAGATAAGGGACTGCTCTTTATTTCATTCTGCAGTTGTTGGCAGCAGCATTAACAACTTAGGTCCTTATCAATAGGCTTTGGGTAACTCATTCAGCAAGCAGAACCCAATCTGTTATAGCCCGGGAGGGCTGACAGATTGTTACATGCAACATGCATTTCACAAGGCCACATTTTAGTGGTGGATATCAGCATTTTCATTGTTGGCACCAAGAGGCATCTGAAACCACTCAGATAATTGTTTCTTGTTTCCCCTCAGGTTACAGTCCCTGGACACGATCCGCAGCTCACAAAGGTGATTATTCCAGAGAAATCCCAGAACTTCAGTGCTCTTAAAAAGGATATTCTACTTCCATTCCAAGGGCAATTGGATTCCATCCCAGTATCAAATCCTTCATGCCCTGTGATTCCTCTATACAGAAATTTGCCCAGCCATTCAGCTGCAACAAAGCCTAGTTTGTTCTTATTTTTGGTGACTCTTTTGCACATATTTTTCAAATAAAGCAAAATGTGAAACTCAACCCCCATCACCACTGGAATCAGGGATTACTCAAGTCAGGTTACTGCAACTCTAACTCCCTTTGTGGGACATGGACTGGATGAGTACCAGTCTTTCCTAAGATGAGAGATGGATGGTTCCAAATCTTGCAACAAGCAATGTGGTGTGATAACCAAAGGAATGATTCAGTCTTCATGATGAATGGAAGATACCTACCCATCAAGTCCATCCACTTGTACCTAAACTAATCTTTAAGCAGCCTAGAAAATTGTCAGAATTCAAACTTGAAAAACAAAAAAGAGCAGTTCCTACAAGGCAAAAAAAGGAGCCCGTTTTATATGTAGAGAGCCAGATAAATACAAGCAATTGGGTGAACATTTGTTGATCACCTGCTGTCTACAAGACTTTGCCCTGAGTGCTATATGTGAAGAAGTGCCATATAGAATCAGTTCTCAGCAGAGAAATGATTTCACAGGACTGGGAATTTTTAGTTTGTGAATGGTGTAAGGGAATGTGAGAGAAAATAAGCAACTATGTTTCAGTGGCCCCCAAAACTGAACCTGGGGATGGTGAGAAGGCTGTGTCTATGGAGTCCCAAAGCAACAGGTTAGCTGTATCCCTGCTTTCCTGCACCAGGTTGCCACAGAAATCCTGTTATACTGTCCATTTCCAAACATGTAAATCCAGCCTCTTGCCTGAGCTTCACTCATGTCTGACTGCTCACCTGGATGTAGCCACCTGGATATGACCCAGAGTTACCCCACGCACATCATGTTGAAAATTGAAAAGGCTCTTCTTCCTAGAGTGCTTTTCCTTCTATATCCCAACTGATGGCTGGGAGTCATCCTGGATACTTTGTCCTCTTTCTTCATCCCATGTACTCAATCATCACTAAAGATTGATGTTCATTATAAATTTGGATTGAGTCTACCCTTTCCTCTCCTCATTTGCACCAATGCAACAGCCTTCCTGGTCTCTTGCTCCCAGTTGTCCCAAGTCCATCCTTCACAGTGCTGAGATCAGGGGTCTCTACTTAAAACAAAAATCAAGTCAGTTTATAGTTGCTACACATGGAACATGCTGCTTGTGTCCTCTCTGGGGACACAATGCCATTCTCATCCACTCCACTTTCCTTTGCACACCTCCTTTAAAACTCAGTTCAGGTATCAATTCTCCCAGGAAACCCTTGCCAACTATTCTCCCATTCCATTCCATCCCCTCCAGGTAAATCTGGGGATAAGGGCCCTTCTTCTTTGTTCCCCCAAATAAATGGTTTGTCTTCATTATTGAATTTACAATGCTGCATCATGATCATCTACTTCCATGTATGCCTTCTCTAAAAGAGAATGAGTTCTTTGAGGCCAGAATCTATTTGTTTTTCAAAAATTCATTTTTATACCATCAGAGTCTAGCATATGGTGGGTATTGAATGAATGAATGAACAAAAGATTCCAAACACCTGCTCTGCTCAGCCCCTCCCAGAAACTATAGTGGAGCTATTAGTCATTTTATGAAACTAAATCCTATGCTTTGGCAATCTCTAGCTCACTAGTAACCCTGACAGAGAGTATTTTCATACATGTATCAAGAAATAAATACAAACACAATGCTTTTACTAGACCTTGCATTTTTTCTAAAGTTCATAAAGGTCTTATATTACCTGTTAACAGCATTATAAGTTGCTCAATTTCATTGAAAAACAAAATTTTACCATTGGTACTCAATGTGAAGCAACTGTCTCTCCACTATACTGCGTTAGCTTAAGATATTATAAAAAAATGAATGGGGAGAAACATCAAACAGAAAAACAATAGCAGCTCTGTTAAGCACATATCTTAAGTGCAGTATATTACTCATGGAAAGTGAGTTGTCTCAGTTGTTGTTTTAAATGGAAACTTGAGACTAAACAGTATTGGGCTTGGTGAATGTTCAAGACCTTGAAAGGAATGGGGAGATACATGGGCATTTAGGCACTCCCCTATCTATCTTTCATGCACAAAAGCATACTCTTTATTGTAAACAGAATTTTTTAGCCCTTTTAAAAGTCAATTCTTATGAAATCTGGAAATAACGTGGATAGCTGATCATTTTTATTTAAATTAGCATTAATTTATTATGTACATGAAGATATTATTAATATATTACAGAAAGCAATTTTGGTAATAGCACACATAAAATTATCTAATACTAAACTGGATTTATCAGTAAGTCCTAAACTGGGTTTTCTGATAGAAAAAAATGCTATCTTAGAAAAACAGCAATTTTTGAAGGGATATGAACCAACTGAATTAGTTTATGAGACTTCATGTCACTTTTTTTACTGAGACGATATTTTCAAAATCAGAAATTTATATCAGAATCAATTAAAACCATTTAAAGGAAAAAAAAAACCGAAGTAATCTTCAAATATAAACCAAACCTGCATTTAATTCAGCACAGATATGGTAGTGTATAAGGCTCACAGTGAGGGATTAGTATGGTGGGCTCCCAGGTCTGCCCTCCATGGATCAAGTGAGGTGTCTATGAGGCACTCACCATGGCATTCTGACCAGAGTCAGGCCAGACCCCTGAACCTACCAGCATATGACCTTACCTAGTGTTCCCACTGCTGGTGGCATGCACCTCAGGCTCTGAAGTCTGGGTGTAAGTATTCCCATAGACACCAATATGATAAATGTTTTCAAGATGGGAGAAAAGAAGATAACATGCTGGAATAAAACAGAAATTAGAAGGCAGAGCACCCGGGTCCAGGTCCTCCACACATTGTTTCCTTATCTGTAAAACGAAGGCCTCTACTTCACTGACTGTTACTTTGGTAGAATCGGTGGTATAAAGTACAAACTGTGGTGCCATTTTTGGTGCTTGCCTAGGTAGAAGAAAGATAATCAACACTCAGATGGCATAAATATTTTTAAACGAATTTTATAATAAACTTTATTGAAGACCAAATCTTTTGCCTCATATGTAAACAAAATTGGCCTGAAAGCTGAAACATTAGTTGGCTAGAATAATTTTAAATATTTAAAGAAACTTTCATGAAGTTTTTCTCGTGTACCTTTTCAAACTGTGAAGTTAATAAATATTACCTGCCAGTAGGTCAAATTGGTTACTAGGTGGTAAAATTACCTGCATTTAAACTTGACTTCCATAACTCAACAACTGGATTACCCTTTCATGAATGAATCTAAATGGTAGGAAACTTTTAGAGAAATGTTAAGTCTCTGCAGATAAGTGTCAGTATTGATTTTGGTGCTTTCTTTATCCCATTCAGACTTGAGCTGTTGGTGTATCAGCAATGATAAAAGCCTCTTCTCAATATTTTTGAAAGTTCAGAGATCAATCTTGTGCATTGTTCCAAAAGCAAATTTGCATTTGCCACCTATTTGTTTCTAAAAATGCTGTAAAAATTATCTGATGCTCAGTTGGCAATATCTTTTTCTAGTGGATCCAGAAAAATGAGCATAGCATATTTTTACTGCAAAAGGGTGAGCTGCTCATTGAGAATTCTGGCTCTTATTCTATATTGTACCAATATAATTGATGTTTATGTTGTGTGACAGATCCCTCATATATTCCCCATGACTTTAAATGGGGTAAGAGGGAGAAAAATGAGAATGACCAGATTGCTTAAAGAGCACTAAAAGCGTATCATACCTAAAACAGAAGTTTGGGGAAAGGGTCCAATTTTAGTATAGAAGACTTCACATTATATCACTAATAAGCAAATATTTTACTGTATTGCTCATAAACCATTTTCATATTTTACCATATGAAATACCCCACAGCCTTTTATAGATGTTTTATACTGATTTTATAAGCTTTCTTGGTGGCTTTCTTTTGTACTATTAAGAATTTATTAAAATTCAAAAATTGTCTAAGACTGTAAAGTTTATTGGGTAGGGGCCATGACTACCTCTGAGTTTAGTATATTTCTTCTTCTCAATAAAGAATATTCATGTAAATAATTAATGCTGTTTCTTTCAATTACATTCTCAGAAAAAAAAAACTTATACAAGTGTAGCAAACTCTATATACTAGAGAGAATTTATTACTATCAACTAAGTGCCTGGGGAAAACCCAATGAATAACCTTCATGAGGCAATATTGCAACAAACTCTTCAAAGCCCAGAAATTCCTTTCAGAATTTTTATATGATACATTCCAAATTTATTTATACCATGGGGCAGTTATGTTCTACAGACAAGATGCTGAGTACAAAGTGTGATTACTTGTTAAAGAATGGGGGAGATTCACGGTGGACATTAATGCATTAAGGCCTCTGAAAACTCATTCTATTACTCGGAACTAACATTCCTACATTTCCAAGACACGTTGTGGGAAATGGTGAAATAAAGAGAAGCCTCCCGCCTCCTGGGAGCATTTCTCTCAGTACTGTTTGGGGTCTAACTACTGTTCAGGGGCTATCTTCAGTCTTCCCAGTGTGGTGCTTCCACCTCGTGGTTAAAAAGTTGCTTAACTAGGAAGAAATTTGGTCTTTTCATTTGCTTCTTACAAAAATAAGAAAAAAATATCTGTGAGAAAAGATGGAGAAAGTTTTTTTTATAGAGGGATGTCTTGTTTTTAGGAAAGCTTTCCAAATTCTGACACCATCTCTTATCTTTTTGCAAACGGGGATATCAATTTCTAGGACCTCTGTCTTAGAATATTTCCTCTTTTTTTGCCATTTAAGTCATCAATTGCAGGAACAATATTTTCACAGGACACTTTCTAAAAAAAAATCATTTTTCTCTTCTAAGTGAGGGAAAATTGTATAACTTTCATTGCCAATCCACATCCTTTCCTGAACACCTACTGTTTACACAATGTATACTAGGCACTTTGGGAAGAAGAGGACACACAAAGATATTATTTTAACTTGCCTGAAGATTATAATCTGCTTGTTGAGAAAAGAATAAGGCAACATTTCTGTGAACATAAATGTGAACAGAGTATCTCAGTGTTGAGACAATGTGGAAACAAAGACAGGATTAATTCAAGAAAAGGTATCTAAGCTAGGTTTGGGGAGTACTTATGGTCATGGACGGATGCAAAAGGAATATTATTAAACCACAGCCACTTATTTAAAAGTATCTACCATCTGCCAGATCCCATTCTAAGCTCTATACATTTATCTGTGATTTGAATTTAACCCTTCCCACTGTGCTATCATGAAAATAAAACCAAGTCATGTGAGTCAGGAAGCTTACAAACTTTGTTGCAGCGAAAAATGTTTGAGAAGAGAATGGTAAAAAAGAAAGCACCCATTTCATAGAGCTCTAAATAAGAGCCTAAAATGGTCAGGCAAATCGTCTGAGATATTATCCAACTAGCAACAGAATCATTTAAAAGGTTTTTTTTTTGTTCTTCATACTCACAAAAGGGAAGTGACGTGAAGGCATCTGTAAATTATTTATGAATGAACCAAAAATAAGGGAGACCAAAGGTATTTAACTCAATTTATGAAGATGTTACTGTGACCTAGGCAAAGACCCAGTACATGATGGCTGGTGGCCTGGAAAGGTACAAACCAAAATATACACAAATAGTAATCATAAAACGTGCCCCTGAGAAAAAATGAAATACATCTAGCAGGGCAGTAATGGGGGGAAAAACAAATAGCCTTTAAATATATCATTTCAAATGCATTACCTGTTATAAAACATTAATTCCTGAACACCTGGGAAGTCTCCTGCCTGCTTCGCTTTATTGTTCTTATTATATTTCCTGTTGCTTTTTATTAGTCACATTCTGTTGACAGTGAGTTTTCCAAAGTTAATTATTCAACATTTCTGAGCACTTTCTACAGCTGGTACTTTCAGATCTTTTTAAAGCATTTGTAATTGTCAAAAATTCCATATTATATATAATTGAAAGCTGACTATGTGATAGACAATATAACCACACCTTTAAACTGGCTTTTTTAAGAAGGAAGAGTTTTCGTAAATATTTCGTCAAAACCCAATTTAGAATTCAAACAACCTGAAAATACACCTAAAACTTGTCACAATACAAGGCAACTTGCATTTGTAATTATGAACCTACAGACCTATACACTAAACACTTATCTTTAAACCCTTAGTAAAAACAAAAATAAAATCTTAACTAAGTGATGCGAAGAGCTAATCCATATCTGGTTATGGGGCCCAAGGGCTCCTGCTTTAAAATCAGCTTCAAGACTCAGGTCCCAAAGCTTTAAATCAATATATTCTTGTTGAGAGCCTACATATATGCATGACAAAGAAAAGGTTCCTGGTCTCTTGGAATTTAGTTCATAAACGACACAGAGAAGTAAACAGGCAATTACAACAGGGTCACTGATGCTGACAAGTTGCAGGGTGGCTAGCCCTAGCTCCCCTTCCTGACCCTTAGAAGCTATATCCCTTCTAAGTGGTTCACCATCACGTGCTGAGGAACCACGGAAGCCAGCATGCAGTATGGTGGCACAAGTAGGTTAGAGACAAAACATTTCCTGGCCCTATTTAACTGCAACATCATTCTCTCAAGTTCAACGCCTTAGAGCTCCCAACTGCAATCAACCTACCCAGTGATATGTGTACTTCCAAAGTGGACAGGCATGGCTATTACAAAAAAAGATTCAGACTTGTGCCTTTGATTATCCAAACAGATGATATTCAAATATAATTTCTATTTTTAATATAACTCTCATTAATATGGAATAATTACGTGCTCATAATATTTAATAATGTTTTTCAAACAATTTTTAGCATTTAATAAGTTGTTTATTTGTAAATCAATAAATATGAACACTAAGCCTAAAAATTTAGACAATCAAGGCTACATTAGTAATCCATAGGCATTTAGAATGAGATTCCATTTACACATATTTGTTTTGTAAACAGCAAAATCACTGCATACATGCACTCTGAATGTACATTAAATTATCTTATACTACTAATTCTCCTTAGAAAGGAGGTATTTCATTTAGTTCTGGGTGAATTATGAATTCCAAATTAATCAAAGTTCACTGTATTTAAGAATAGCTCTAGCTCAAGTACAGATACTTTCAGCCATTTGTTTTCTACTTACATATGTATACATGGGTAAGTTATGTGTGCATGTTTCTCGTTTGTTTGAAGTCTATAACAATCTACTAGTAACAGACACACAAAGTTGCTGTGTAAAATTTTAACTCAGTTCTATTCCACTCAATAGTTCAGCTGATTTTATTATCCTCAACCTGTTGTATCTAAGAGAAAAACACTGGGAACTTAAATCAAACGTCAATTCCACTTGTCTAAAGGTTTGGTTATTGCCACTATTTTGCTGAAGGTTCATATGTAAATATAAATCAATAAGCTAATAATCTACACAGTTTGAGAGATGGTTTAGAATCCTATGACACTGACATTCTTGAAGGAAAATAATGCATAATTTCTGGATAATTTAGAGAAATGTCGACCTTTCCAACTATTATTAAATGAACAGTTCTTTTATCTAATCTCTGAATTTATCTATCTGAATTCACTGGTTTCTAAATCTGGCCTTAAACAAAGATCTAAAACCAAGGCAACTAAAATGGACTGTGTAACCCAGCCCAAAAAGTACTTCTAAGTGTCTTAATTGATTTTCACTTAAGAGAAACAATCGATTCCCACTAAATTCTTAAATTATGTATCAGGCTGGACCCCCATCTCCCCTCTAAAGACAACTCCACATTCTACTACAGTGCTTAAAAAAAAAGTTGTCTTGTAGGTAAATGAAGGCTGTTCTCAAGAGACTTCTCTATGGACAGCATCATCACTACCTATCTCCTACTATACCAAAGAGGCTAGAAAATAAGTAGTCCATTTCTACTTCTATAGCACCAAATAATACGGATTGTGTTATCCAGGTAAATTTACATTCACCAAATGTAAATACCCAGTTTCTTTTTCATCTATGAAGAATATTTTAAGAGGCTCTGAAAGACCAAAGAAACTAAGGATCAGAAGGTTCAAGAGTACTTAAAATTTAAATATCAAACCTTTCACAGAAAACTTTATCTCCTTACAAGAAACATACTAAATAAGTTATATTTAAATGTCTTACTTATATTTAAAAAAAAAAAGCAGATACCTCTCATTTAAGAGAAAATGGAAATTATTTAAAATAAGGGGTAGGAATAAAGGAGCTTTATATCCAATTCAAATTACATTAAAACCCAAATATAAAATACAAACAAAAGTAAATTTTCTTAAAAGGAAATGAATATTCACTAACTCCATGCCCTCCTCAAGTAGGTAAATTAACACTAAAAAGGAGAAACCCACATGGACCAAGATATTTTCTCACTTTGACATATGTAAAAAAATAAAAATAAATTTCATGTTGCCAAAATAACTGCCTAGATGTTTAGGGTTATATAGTTAGAAATATATAATTCTACTTTAATAGACAAGTCATCTAGGGGAAATAAGTTAGCACAATCATTTGAATTGGTTGCCTACATACTGGACAGGGCTTATTTCGTTTTTTTAGCTTCTTTGCACATGTAAAACATGCCATAAGATGTCCCGTTTTGCCATGGACAATGCAACCATTTTTAGGTCGACCTTGGCAAATCACACAAGGTTCAATGGCATTAAGGGGAAAACTAGATTCCACACTTTCTTCTTTATCTTGTGTTTCTTCCTTCTCAAACTCTCTGACATCTTCTTGACTGCTATAAATGATGCTACTAGAAGTTGATGGCTGAGAATGGTCCTCACTTTCTTGGGACTGGGAGGCTTGTGTGATTTTATCATCATTTTCTTCGACACTTGGCTCTTTAGAATCATTCACTGTCATTTTTTTGCAATCAGGAACATCAAAGCCCTCTTCTACATGTACTGAGTTTTCTAGTTTGGCTCGCTCAGATATTTTCCCTTTATCCTTTCCTTTGTCTTCAGGAAGCCAGTTCTCACGAAGGGCCCAACATCTGTTGCAATGCGGTGGAAGGGGTGGATTCATTTCATTGCATGAAGTACATTTCCAATAGTCCTTCGATGAAATAAAACAGAGTTAATTTCTGCAACCCTTTAACAATTACTCATAGCAATGTTAGCTAACAACTTCAATGGGTCTAAGCTCTATTTTCAACATTTCATGTTTTATATAAAACACTTGATGTGCAGCAGCCTCTCAAGTTTGAGACTCTAAGTTCACCTGTTTTTTGTTTTTTTTTTTTCAGCTATACCATGCTAGAAAATCCTAAAACTAAAAATGTTTTCATTGTAGTATGCATCATGTACCTATAAAGCTATCTGTTCAGGGACATAGATAAATACGGTTAGTTCGGTCAGTTGAAGCAAATGCTTTCACTCTGTCATAAGTCCTATATCCACTCCCTTAGCACCTCAACCCTGGATACTGTGTCTCGAGTTTACCCAATCAATCTGGTTGAAACCTGCCCACTAAAGAAAGGCCAAACCCTCAAAATCTGCTAAACAATAATATTCTGTTAGAAGTGCTCTAAACCAGAGCTCTATTAAATATTCCCCAATTCCATATACATGGTAAATGCTAAAATAATCTTCTCAGCGATCTTTGCCAGCATGCAATCCTTGATCACTATCCAAAATTTATACTCTTTATCTGTTCCTTATCTGAACTTCTCTTGCAAACTTTTCTACCATGCAATTTGGACAACAAACTGCCCCATATTCCAAGCCTCTTTACTAACATATTCTTTTATCTCCTTGCCTTACCTGAAGCATGGTGGCCTGAGGACACTATACATGTAAAATCTGCCATATGATATCCTTATCTTGCCCTGAATAATGTAGACATTTTTAGATTGTCAGATAAGTGACATAAGACCTTAGCAGTGAAAGTAGAGACTGTTCATTGTCCCACATTGGTTCTTCAAAGTTATCAAAGAATTTCCTACTAGTTGATAAAACTGAAGATGACCTGACAATATGGAAGGGAAAAGTGCCTCAAAGGGACCTTATGGCAAGATCTATGTCAGAAGGCAGTGCAATGGTGGCTCAGTGGCAGAATTCCTGCCTGCCATGCTGGAGACCTGGGTTCATTTCCTGGTGCCTGCCTATGTGAAAAAAAATAAAAATAAAAATATCTAGAAAGCTAGCTACACAATAAAACTAAAGAATCAATTTATTTAAAAAGAAAAAGATCTATGTCAGAAACATTTTCCTCAGTTTGAACTCAACTGAATCAACTGGTTTCTTAAGTTTTCTAATACAGCAAAAAATTTGAGGAAGATTTTGCAATTTCACCTTTTTTGCCATATGTTACACTGCTTTCAACTCAAAAGAGAAAATGGGAATTATTGTCTATTCAAATATAATAAAAAGCAGGGCAGGCCACGGTGGCTCAGCAGGTAAGAATGCTTGCCTGCCAAGCCCGAGGACCCGGGTTTGATTCCCGGTGCCTGCCCATGTAAAAAATAAATAAATAAAAATAAATAAATAAAACAAATATAATAAAAAGCAGTACTAATTAAGAAAATTAAAGCAATAATACTCAATTGAAAAAAATTTCCAATTCCTCAAGAATCCAATGAAACATAAAACACAAAGGTTTACATCCTAATTTCTTTGATGGCAAATCCTACCTCATTCTCTAATACATTTAGAGAATTTAAATGTTTACATTTGACAAGATTAGCAATATGTTGGTAATTGTAAAGCTAGATGATGAGTACACTGGAAATAGATTATATTAAGCCCTATGGTGCACAAACTTGAAATTTTCCATAATAAAGTTCTTAAAAAGTTAAAACCCAATACATACAACTAAAAACTATAGCAACAGATTCCAACACACACCAAAAACCATAACTGCCTTAAATCATTAAGACTTTATAAAAAGTACCTCAGTTGGGCTTGTAATTCTGTATAGCTTGATGTAATACATCCCTTGAGGAACAGAAGAAAAAATATGAAACTTTTAAACTTTCCCACCTGGGAAACCCCTGATACCCTTTCAAAATTAGGGACTCCTCAATAGGCCAGGCCCTTGATCTTGAGTCTTGCTCTTGCAAAGCTTATACATATATAGCAGAGAAGCTTAACCTACCTATAGGTATGCCTAAGAATTAGTTCTGGAGGACCACTTTTGTTGCTCAGATGTGGCCTCACTCTAAGACCAATTCTACATGTGAAATCATTGCCCTCTCCCCTATATGGGACATGACATCCAGGGGTAAAAGTCTCCCTGGTGATGTGGGAGATGACTCTCAGGGATGAGTCTGGCCCTGGCACCATGGGATCAACAATTCCACCCTGACCAAAAGAGGGAAAAGAAGTGTCAAAGAAGGTATCAGTGGCTAAGAGTCAAACAAGAGTCAAGAGGCTGCTCTGGAGGTCACTCTTATGCAAACTTCATTAGACATTGCTACCTATCATAACTTGCCAAACCCCAACTAAAACCATTCTAGCCAATCCTAAAAAACACCTAGAACAATATATGAGATTCTACAGCGGTTCCATGCAGTAGGGTAACTTTCCAGAAACCTGCAACCTCCAGGTGAGTCACTGGAGCAGATAAGTCCTGAAACCTAGAGGGGCCAACCTTTCCGGAACATCAGCTAGCTCCATCTCCCTACTGCTTATTATTGACAGCCTTTCCAACATGAAAAAGTTAGAATGGACATAACTCCAAATACCCCTAAAGAGTGTGAGAAGATCAAAGGTGCTGGTGGCGTTATACAGAAAAAGTAGGATTTAACAAATGAGTACGATTGTTCAATCACTACACTGATATTTATTTTAGTCTCTAGTATCTTAGAACAGCTAGAAATAAAAACCTAAATTTGTAGAATTGTAACCCATACCAAACTCTGAAATCTGTTCTACAGCTGTTGTGTTGTGCTTTGAAATTTACTGCTTTTTTATTTGTTATTTTTCACAAAAAAAGAAAAAAAAAGTCAATTGAGATGATAAAAAAATATTTATTTCTTCTAGCCTCCAATGTTCTGGAGAGCCAGAAGGAAAAATCTGAGACGATGGTTTAGTAGCCCATCACAAACTCTGGGATCTGTCTTGTAACTACCTGTTGAAAAGTGCTTTGAAAACTATTGCTTTTTTATTTCTTTGCTTTGTATATGTTATATTATACAATAAAAAAAAATTAGGGACTCCCAAGTTAATAGGGCAAACTCTTGATTTTTTTTTCAAGAAATGTAGTTTTATTTTTACTTGATTTCTTCCTCTTTCATTATACTGATTTCTTACAATACAGGCACTGTGTTTATCTCTATATTCTCAGAAGCTCAGTGAATGTGTGCAAAATAAAAGTGCATCAATGAATGATAATGTTCAAAATAATCCATGAAAAAATATTTTCCTATATACCACTCTATTATTAATTAACACCTTGCATTAGTGTAGCACTTTGTTGTAATTCATGAAAGAACACTTCTATATTCTATTATTAGCTTGATAGTTCATCATTTACAACTGGGCTATTTGTGACATACAGCCTTATGCTCTTTTTTTATTGAGAAATCTTCACACACATACAGTCCATACATGGTATATAATCAATGGCTCACAATATCATCACATAGTGGTATATTCATCATCATGATCATTTTTTAGAACATTTACATTACTCTAGAAAAAGAAACAAAAAGAAAAAAGTAAAAACTCATACATCCTAGGCCCTTTATCCCTCCCTCTCATTGACCACTAGTATTTCATCTACCCAAATTTTTATGCTTTATCCCCTTCTATTATTTATTTATTTTTTATCCTTACTTTTTTATACTCATCTGTCCTTACCCTAGATAAAATAAGCATCAGATACAAGGTTTTCACAATCATACTGTCACACGGTAAAAGCCATATAGTTATACAATCATCTTCAAGAATCAAGCAAGCCCTTGATATTTTTTTTTTTGCCTTAATCAACAGGAATTTATTGGCTTATAGCATTATCACTGGCTGGAAATCCTTGGGTTCCTTGGCTTTCCATCACATAGCAATGTCCTCTCCTTTCTCTTCTGAATTCCCACTTACTTTTGGCTGCTGGCTCCTCCCACAGGCTTTCTCTTTACAAGGACTTCAGTAATAGGATTAAGACCCATCCTGACTCAACTGGCCACACTTTTACTAAAAATAACATCTTCGATAGGTCCTATTTACAATGTGTTTACATCCACAGGAATAAGATTAAAACAAAGAATATTTTTTTTCCTGGATTAACATAATTCAGTCTATCACAGTCTGCTCTCTGGTTCCCCCAAAGAAATGGTTCTCCCAAATACAGGAGATACTCATTTCATCACATCATCCTAAAAGCCTTAAGTCAATTTAGAACAACTCAGAATTCAAAGTCTCATCAAAATCAATTTTGAGTGTGGTCATGCTGAGGTAAAATTCTCCTCTCTCTATGGACCTAAGAAACTTAGAAAATAAGTTATCTGCTTCCAAAATACAACAGTGCTCTAGGTATAAGATAAACATGCCCATTCCAGAAGAGAGAAATTGGAAGAAAACAGGGGTCCATGGGTCCCAAGCAAGTCCAAAACCCAGGAGAGCAAAATCCCCTTAGGTTTCAAAGTCTGAGATCCTGCAGCTTGATGCTTTATCCTATGGGTCTACTTGAGTGGTAGTGCCACCTCATTCAAGAGCTTGCATGGTGGCTAGGCTATACCTGAATGCTGAGGACTAGGCCCTACGTTCTCAGAGCAGTGGAGTCGCGATCTCATTCAGCCCCAAAACTGGGGTGTTTAAGGCCCTTGATTTGAGGCGTGCTCTTACGAAATTCATTTCTATAGCAGAGCAGCTAAGCCTACATAAAATCATGCCAAAGAGTTACTTAAAGAAAATCTCTTTTGTTGCTCAGAGTGGACTCCCTCTCTAAGCCCAACTCTGCAAGGAAAATCATTATCCTCCCTCTTTGTGGGACATGACATCCACGGGTGAAAATCTCCCTGGCAACATGAGACATGACTCTCAGGGATGAGCTTGGTCCTGCCACAATGGGATCAACAATATCTTTCTGACCAAAAGAGGGAAAAGAAATGTAACAAAATAAGGCATCAGTGGCTAAGAAAGTTCAGATAGTCGAAAGGCTATTCTGGAGACTACTCTTGTCCAAGCTTCAGCTGGAAAATGCTAATTGTCATGGTTTACCAAACCTTAATCGACATCATTCCTGTTAAGCCTAAAGAACACCCAGGGCTGTATCTGAGATTCTACAAAAGTTTCACATACTAAGTTTACTTTCCAGAAACCTATAACCTCCAGATGTTTCCTAGACCAGATAAAGTCTGAAATCCAGAGGGACTGGCATCTCCAAGAATATCAGCCAGTTCCATACCCCTATCCCATATTATCCACACCCCTTTTCAATGTGAAAAAGTCTGAATGGGCATAGCTCAAATAGCCTAAATAGCCCTAAAGATCAGGAGAAGGATCAAAGGAGAAGGAGGGGTTATAACACAGAAGTTAGAATTTAACAAGTATTGACTGCTGAACCATCGTATCGATGTTTCTTTTAGTCTCCACTGTCTTGGAGCAGCTAGAAGGAAAAACTTGAAATTGTGGAACTGTAATCCATAACAAACACTGAAATCTTTCTACAACTACTTGTTAAAATGCACTTGGAAATGTATTGCTTTTTTTGCATATACGTTATATTTCACAATAAAAAATGTAAAAGAAAATAAACATTTTAAAAATTTCCTCATTCAGCTGCTCCTAAAAGATCCTTAAAAATAAACCAAGATATATGACTCATTTCTTAATATCTGGATTTTATTTCAATTTCTGTATTATTGTCACACTAAACCTGTTAGTTTGATTTTTTTAATATGATTTTACTGAGATATATTCTCACACCACATAAGCCATCCAAAGTAGCTGTGGATTTTGAATAAGAAAAATTATGTTACTGTGCTGGTTTGAAAGGATTTATGTCCCCTAGAAAAGCCATGTTTTAATCAAAATCCCATTTCATAAAAGGCAGAATAATCCCTATTCAACACTGTATGTTTGAAGCTATAGTTAGATCATCTCCCTGGAGATTTGATTTAATCAAGAGTGGTTGTTAAACTGGATTAGGTAATGACATGTCTACACCGATTTGGGTGGGTCTTGATAAGTTTCTGGAGTCCTATAAAAGAGGAAACATTTTAGAGAAAGAGAGAGATTCGGAGAGAGCAGAGAATGCTGCAGCACCACAAAGCAGAGAGTCCACGAACCAGCGACCTTTAGGGATGAAGAAGGAAAACGCCTCCTGGGGAGCTTCATGAAACGGGAAGCCAGGAGAGAAAGCTAGCAGATGACGCTGTACTCACCATGTGCCTTCCAGCCAAGAGAGAAGCCCTGACTGTGTTCGCCCATGTGCCTTCTCACTTGAGAGAGAACCCCTGAACTTCACTGGCCTTCTTATCATTCCCTGGATGGATGCCTTTGATTGGACATTTCTACAGACTTCTTTTAATTAGGACATTTTCTCGGCCTTAGAACTGTAAACTAGCAACTTATTAAATTCCCCTTTTTAAAAGCCATTCCATTTCTGGTATACTGCATTCTGGCAGCTAGCAAACTTGAACAGCTACTTATAGTATAGATTAAATATCAAATTGAGGTTTTCCAATTTGAGAATTCTATCAATTTTTGAATCCATAAGAGCTCAAAACAAAACTGCAGTTCAGTTTTCCTTTCGTACATTAGCGAGTATTATAATGTAGTATAAAAGGAGGGATGTGTCAAGCATACTTCTAATTTCTTTGGGATCACTATGGCTTTCTAACTGTGATCTTTGTGATATAAAGAAGCAACCTGATTTACTGCACAGAGCAAATACTTTAGTCCAGAGAATTCTGGAATAAAAAATCCTGGAGTTGAAAAAAAAATTACCTCATTTCCATTAGTAAACTAGATACATTTTTCTAATCTTGATCTCAGTGTTATTTTTCATTGCTTGAAAAAGTACATATATACTTACAGCTAAGGAAATTTCAGGATCTTCTTCAAATGAATCTGTATCACTCTCCCCTGCCTTATACACAGTGACTCGATACACCTAAGAAGACAAAATTCATTAGCATCAATTCATTACCTTTTTTCCTTCAACCAAGGTTTCTTAGTAAGTTATAAACAATGTGCATTATTATATTTGAGAAATTCTGATACAAAGATCAAAATGAATAAGTATGAAGAGGGTGAAATAGAAGAGAGTGAAATCCTTACTCATCACAGTAAGAAGCCAATAATCAGAATGTTTAAAATAAATAAAGATTCAGGGTCTTCCAAATGGAATAGCTCGAGTTCAGCCCTGCTCCATGGGAAAGTTAAGAGAAGGGACAGAAGGGCGACTGAGATGGAGATTTAAGAGTGCAACTGACCTGGGGGAACCTTCTGCACCACAGGCAGCCCTGGTTGCAGAGGTCGAGGAACTTTAAATGCAAAGACATCATAAGAGACAAAGAAGGACACTATATACTAATACAGGGTCAATTCACCAAGAAGATATAACAATCATAAATGTTTATGCTCCCAATCAAGTAGCACCAGAGCACATAAGACAGACATTGACAGAACCAAAGGGAGTGACAGATGTTTCAATAACAGTAGGAGACTTCAATACACCACTCTCCTCTATAGACAGAACAACCACACAGAAGATCAACAAGGAAATAGAGAAGTTAAACAACACAATAAATGAATTAGACCTAACAGACATATATAGGTCATTGCACACCAAAACAAGAGCATATACATTCTTCTCTAGTGCTCATGGAACATTCTCCAGGATAGATCATATGCTGGGCACAAAACAGGTTTTATAAATTTAAAAACATTGAAATTATTCAAAGCACTTTCTCTGATTACAATGGGATGAAACTGGATCTCAATAATCACCAAAGAACAAGAACATTCATTAAATAACACATTCTTAAACCACCAGTGGGTCAAAGAAGAAATAGCTAGAGAAATCAGAAACTAACTGGACACAAATGAAACTGAGAATACAACTTATCAGAACTTATGGAATGCAGCAAAGGCTGTGCTGAGAGGGAAATTTATTGCCCTAAATGCCTATATTAAAAAACAAGAAAGAGGGTGCACGGGTAGTTCAGTGGTTAGAATTTCTTTCATGTGAGAGACCCGGGTTTGATTCCCAGACCATGCACCAAACCCCCCACAGCGCCAAAACAAACAAACAAACAAAAAAGTAAAAGCAAAAATCAAGGACTTAACAGCACACCTGGAAGAACTTGAGAAAGAACAGCAAACAAACCCCAAAGCAAATAGAAGAAGAGAAATAACTAAGATTTAAGCACACATAAATAATGGGAGAACCAAAGAACAATAGAAAGAATCAATAAAACCAAATTGGCTGAGAAAATCAATAAAATTGATAGACCACCAGCAAGACTGACAAAAGAAGAGAAAGCATGCAATTAAACAAAATCAGAAATGAGAAGGGGTACATAACCACAGACCCTGAAGAAATAAAAGAAATCATAAGAGGATACTATGAACAACTATATGCCAACAAACTAGACAACTTAGATGAAACGGACAAATTCCTGGAAACACAAACAAGATATACTGACTCAGGAAGAAACAGAAGATCTCAAAAACCATTCACAAATAAAGAGATTCAATCAGTCATCGAAAATCTTCCTACAAAGAAAAACCCAGAGCCAGGTGGCTTCACAGGGGAATTTTATCAAACATTCCAAGAAGAACTAACACCACTTCTGCTCAAACTTTTCCAAAAAATTGAAGAAAAAGGAATTCTACCTTACTCATTTTTGAAGCTAATATCATATTATGATACTTAGAGAGAAGAACAAAGCCATCAGGTTGGGGTTGAAGTGATCCAGACACAGGGGTAAAGAAGACAGTGTTCATATTTTAGAACCACACAGTCTTTGAGAAAAAAGAAATAAAGCTTTATTTGGTCTGGAACTGAAGTTTTCTGCAGCACATAATCTAATTCAACCTATCTGTACAGCTCATTTGAACAAATGAAATTCAGGGAGCCCAGAAGAAAGAAGTTCTTTAACCCTGAATAAATTATTGTAATGCCTAGATACATCCTAGAGTATATTAAGCAGAAAATCAAAGAGTATTGGCAGGAAAAAGAAAAGCTGATGAGGGCCAAGATGGCGGCTTAGCGAGGTGTGGGATTTAGTTCGTCCTCCAGAGCAGCTAATAAATAGCTAGAAACAGTACAGAACAACTGCTGGGGCCATGTCAGAGACCGGACAAACAGCGTACCCCAGTCTGGACAAGTTGGACCGGCTGCAAGCCCCACAAGAACTGTAGTTTCCCAAGCCGCAGAGGCTGGCGCCCCTCCCCCACAGGCTGCTTCCATGAGGGGAAAAGAAAGGGATTTTACCAACAGCCGGGGCTGAGGGCAACCAAAATTCCATTGCGGAATTAATTAACAAATTCTGACAACTGAAAATAGGCCCCCAGCTCAGCTGAACCTCTAGTAAAAGTGGAGGTCACTGGTTTTTGCCCTGATGCAGAGGGGGCAGGGCTAACGAAAAAAAAAAGAAAAAAAAAACAAAAAACAAAACAGAAACAGAGGATTCTTTGGATTTGAAAAGGTCTGGGCCTTGAAGGAAAAGAAGGGGCACATAGGACCTGGAGATACACAGAGCAACTTACCAACTTAAGCTCTTGATTGCCAAACCTGAGGAATGGGGGTCTTACTCTGGAAAGGATTTTTCTCTTTCGTTTTGATGGCTGTTTCTACGGCTTGGCTGCTCTTTGGATACAGTTGCAAGGCTTTTTCTGGCTCCACTGCCCCAGGCAGTCTGGAGCCTGTGCCTTCCCCAGGAGAGGGGTGGGGCCCAGCTCAGGTGGAATCCCTCCCTCATGGAGTTCAGACCCCAGGGTCTGGAAAGCTTAAGGATTAAAGTCAGCCTACAACCTCTCCTCTGTCTCATCCACGCCCCAGCAGGGAGAGTCTGCTGAAGTTAAAGGTACCGCATCACCTTATGCTGGCGGGACCTCCAGGCAGACAAAAACCACATCTGGGCAGGATAGGAAAATGGAGAGCACACTTCTTAGGAAAGCCTTTCATCTGCTGGGTCTCACCATCAGAGAAAACTTACGCAGGTGACTCTTTCTTCCTGAGAGGAGGCCAGTTTGGTCTGGGAAAATCTGGCTGGGGTCTATAATACTTAAGTAGACCCAACAAAGTGGGTGGGGGAGAGAAGGCACCATACAGGCAGGGCAGGAAACAAGAAAACAAGAAATGAAAAATCCTAATCTGTTAAATAAAACCTAAGCCAGAGGTCCAGAATTAGCTGAACTGAATGCCAAAGAACAGACAGACAACAAAGTCATCCAGCAAGAAAATCCTAGGTAAAAAAAGTGAAAACAATCTCCGGAACAAACTAGTTAAGGTAATTAAATCCCCAGACACCAGCAAAAAATAACAAATCATACTAGGAAAATTGAAGATATGGCCCAGTCAAAGGAACAAACCAACAATTCAAATGAGATACAGGAGTTGAAACAATCAATTCAGAATGTTCGAACAGACATGGAAAACCTCATAAAAAATCAAATCAGTGAATTGAGGGAGGATATAAAGAAGGCAAGGAATGAACAAAAAGAAGAAATCAAAGTCTGAAAAAACAAGTCACAGGACTTACGGGAATGAAAGGCACAGTAGAAGAGATGAAAAAAATAATGGAAACCTACAATGTCAGATTTCAAGAGGCAGAAGATAGGATTAGTGAACTGGAGGATGAGACATCTGAAATCTGACAAGCAAAAGAAAATAAAGGGAAAAGAATGGAAAATACGAGCAGGGACACAGGGAATTGAATGACAACATGAAGCGCACAAACATACATGTTGTGGGTGTTCCAGAAGAAGAGAAGGGATTAAGAGGAGAAAAACTAACGGAGGAAATCATCACTGAAAATTTCCCAACTCTTATGAAAGACTTAAAATTACAGATCAAATAAGTGCAGCATACCCCAAACAGAATAGATCCTACAGATGTACACCAAGACATGTACTAATCAAAATGTCAGATGTCAAAGAGAAAGAGAGAATCTTGAAAGTAGCAAGAGAAAAGCAATCCATCACATACAAGGGAAGCCCAATAAGACTATGCGTAGATTTCTCAGCAGAAACCATGGAGGCAAGAAGACAGTGGGATGATATATTGACATTACTAAAAGAGAAAAACTGCCAACCAAGAATTCAATATCCAGCAAAACTGTCATTCAAAATGAAGGAGAAATTAAAACATTTTCAGACAAAAAAATCACTGTTGAGAATTTGTGACCAACAGACTGGCTCCACAAGAAATACTAAAGAGAACACTAGTGACAGATATGAAAAGACAGGAGAGAAAGGCATGGAGAAGAGTGTACAAATGAAGACTATCAGTAAAGGTAAAAAGAAGGAAAATTAGATATGACATATAAAATCCAAAACGAAAAATGGAAAAAGAAAGTACTGCCCATACAATAATAACACTAAATGTTAACAGATTAAACTCCCCAATCAAAACACAGACTGGCAGAGGTAATTAAAAAACAAGACCCATCTATATGCTGTCTACAGGAAACAAATCTTAGACCCAAGGATAAACATAAGTTGAAAGTGAAAGGTTGGGAAAAGATATTTCATGCAAATAACAATGAGAAAAGAGCAGGAGTAGCTACAGTAATATTCAACAAATTAGACTTCAAATGTAAAACAGTTAAAAGAGACAAAGAAGGACACTATGTATTAATAAAAGGAACAATTCAATAAGAAGACATACCAATCATAAATATTTATGCACCGAGCCAGAATGCTCCAAAATACAAGAAGCAAATACCAAAAAGAGAAATAGACACATCTACCATAATAGTTGGAGACTTCAATTCCCCAATCTCATCAATGGACAGAACATCTAGACAGAGGATCAATAAAGAAACAGAATTTCAATAATACAATAAATGAGCTAGACTTAACAGACATTTATAGAACATTATACCCCACAACAGCAGGATGTACCTTTTTCCCAAGTGCTCATGGATCATTCTCAAGGATAAATGATATGCTGGGTCACATAGCTAGTCTCAAGAAATTTAAAAAGATTGAAATCATACAAAACACTTTCTCAGATCATAAAGGAATGAGGTTGGAAATCAATACTAGGCAGAAGGTCAGAAAATTCACAAACATACAGAGGTTCAACACCACACTCTTAAACAACCAGTGGGTCAAGGAAGAAATTACAAGAGAAATCAGTAAATATCTTGAGGCAAATGAAAGTGAAAACACAACATATCAAAATTTATGGGATGCAGCAAAGGCAGTGCTAAGAGGGAAATTTATTGCCCTAAATGCCTATTCCAAAAAAGAAGAAAGAGCAAAAATGTAAGAATTAACTGTTCACTTGGAAGAACTAGAGAAAGAACAGCAAAATGACCCCAAAGCAACCAAAAGGAAAGAAATAATGAAGACTAGAGATGAAACTGAGCACATGATAACAGTTGAGAAAATCAACAAAACCAGAAGTTGGTTCTATGAGAAAATCAATAAGATTGATGGACCCTTAGTGAAGTTGACAAAAAGAAGATGAGTGAGGATGCAAATAAATAAAATTAGAAATGGAAGAGGAGACATAACCACCGACCCCACAGAAATAAAGGAGGTAAGGAGAGGATACTATGAACAACTTCATGTTAATAAACTAGACAATATAGATGAAATGGACAACTTCCTAGATAGGCATGAACAACCAACACTGAATCGAGAAGAAATAGATGATCTCAACAAACAAATCACAAGTAAAGAAATTGAATTAGTCAATAAGAAGTTCCCAAAAAAGAAAAGTCCAGGAGCAGATAACTACACATGTGAATTCTACCAAACATTTAAGAAAGAATTAGTGAGAATGCTGCTGAAACTCTTCCAAAAAATTGAAGAGGAGGGAAGGCTACCTAACTCATCCTATGAAGCCAACATCACCCTCAGACCAAAGCCAGACAAAGATATTACAAGAAAATAAAAATACAGATCAATCTCTCTTATGACTACAGATGCAAAATCCTCAACAAAATTCTTGCAAATTGAATTTTTTATAATTAAAAGAATTATACACCATGACCAAGCAAGATTCATCCCAGGTATGCAAGGATGGTTCACCATAGGAAAATCAATAATGTAATACACCATATCAACAAATCAAAGCAGAAAAACCACATGCTCATCTCGATTAATGCAGAAAAGGCATTTGACAAATTTCAACATCTTTTCTTGTTGAAAACACTTCAAAAGACAGGAGTAGAAGGGAACTTCCTTAACATGAAAAAGGGAATATATGAAAAACCCACAGCTAACATCATCTCAATGGGGAAAAACTGAAAACCTTCCCGCTAAGATCAGGAACAACACAAGGATGTCCACTATCACCATTGCTATTCAACATTGTATTGGAAGTTCTAGCCAGAGCAATGAGACAAGAAAAAGAAATACGAGGCATCAAAGTTGGAAACAAAGAAGCAAACTCTCACCATTTGCAGATGATATGATACTATATGTGAAAAAAACCAAAAATCCACAGCTAAAATACTAGAACTAATAAATGAGTGCAGCAAAGTGGCAGTTACAAGATCAGCACTCAAAATTCTGTAGTGTTTCTATACACTAGTAATGAACAATCTGAGGGGGGAGATCAAGAAAAATTTTCATTTACAATTGCAACCAAAAGAATAAAATATTTAAGAATACATTAACTAAGGATACAAAAGAACTATAGAAAGGAAACTACAAGAAATTGCTAAAAGAAATCACAGAAGACATAAATAAATGGAAGGGCATACTGTGTTCATGGATAGAAGATTAAACATAGTTAAGGTGTCAAATCTACCTAAATTGATTTACAGATTCAATACAATACCAATTAAAATCCCTAAAACTTAATTTTCAGAAATAGAAAAACCAATGATCAAATTTATCTGGAAGGGCAGGGTTCCCCGAATAGGTAAAAACATCCTGAGAAAGAAAAATGAAGTCAGTGGTCTCATGCTACCTGACTTTAAGGCATATTATGAAGCTACAGTGGTCAAAATGTCATGGTAGTGGCACAAAGATAGGTATAATGACCAAAAGAATCGAATAGAGTGTTCAGATATAGACCCTCTCATCTATGGACAATTGATCTTTGATAAGGCAGTCAAGCCAACTCACCTGGGACAGAACAGTCTCTTCAATAAATGGTGCCTAGAGAACTGGATATCCACATGCAAAAGAATGAAAGAGGATCCATATCTCACACAGTATACAAAAATTAACCCAAAATGGATCAAAGACCTAAACATTAGATTTAAGTCCATAAAACTGTTAGAAGAAAATGTAGGGAAATATCTTATAAAGCTTATAATAGGAGGTGTTTTCATAGATCTTATACCCAAAGCACAAGCAATGAAGAAAGAAAGAAGGAAATGGGAACTCCTCAAAATTAAACACTTGTCAAGTTCATCAAAGAACTTTGTCAAGAAAGTAAAAAGACAGCCTACACAAAGGGAGATAATTTTTGGAGACAATATATCAGGTAAAGGTCTAGTATCCAGAATATATAAAGAGATTGTTCAACTCAACAACAAGAAGACAGACAACCCAATTACAAAATGGGCAAAGGACATCAACAGACACTTCTCAGAAGAGGAAATAAAAATGGCCAAAAGGCACATGAAAAGATGCCCAACTCCCTGGCTATTAGGAAAACGCAAATCAAAACCACAATGAGATGTCATTGTGGGCATTATTGATAATGGCCATTATCAATAAAACAGAAAGAACAAGTGCTGGAGAAGATGTGGAGAAAGAGGCACACTTATCCAATATTGGTGGGAATGTCAAATGGTACAACCACTGTGGAAGGCAGTTTGGTGGTTCCTCAGGAAGCTAAGTGTAAAACTGCCAGATGACTGGCAATACCATTGCTAGGTATCTACTGAGAGGAGATGAGGGCAAGACAAAAAAGAATATTTGCACACCAATGTTTATAGCAGCATTATTTACAATTGTGAAGAGATGGAAACCGCCCAAATGTCCATCAACAGATGAGTGGCTAAACAAGCTGTGATATATGCATATGACGGAATATTATGCAGCTCTAAGACAGAATAAAGTTATGAAGTATGCAACAACATGGATGGACCTTAAGGACATTATGCTGAGTGAGATTAGCCAGAAACAAAAGAACGAATACTGGATAGTCTCACTGATATAAACTAACATTAATGAATGAACTTGAATAATTTCAGTTAAGAACAGAGGCATCAGGAGTTAGAAATAGGGTAGATATTGGGTAACTGGAACTGAAGGGAGACAGATTGGTGCAACAGGACTGATTGTAAAAATTCAGAAATGGATAGTACAATACTACCTAACTGTAACACAATAATGTTAGAACAATGGATGAAACTGAACCTGAGAATGATAGAGAGAGGAGGCCTGGGGGCACAAATGAAATCAGAAGGAAAAATAAATGATAAAGACTGAGATGGCATAATCTAGGAATGCCTAGAGTGTATAATGATAGTGACTAAATGTACAAATTTTAAAATGTCCTGCATGAGGAAAAACAAAGGAATGTCAATAATGCAGGATGTTGAAAATTGATGGTAATTAGTATTTTAAAACTAACTTCTGCGTAAGACTAAAGCAAAAAATGTTTATTTGGTACAAAATTTATATTTGAACTAGTGCATTTCCTAATTTAACTTATGTGGATAGCTTAATTGAACACCATAAGTACATGGAACCTTGAGTAGGGCATGAGATTTTGTAGGTTTGTCCAGATTGATGCCTCAATAAATCCCAGAAGGATTTGAACAGTGAATAAAAAAGTATTTGCAAAGTCCCCTTGGGGAATGGTGAGAAAGGGGGAAAATTCAACTTCCCCAAGTGCAGAATTCTTGATATTCTCACCAGTAGTGGGGACAATCCCGCATCAGGCTGAGCCCCCAATCTTGGGGTTTGTTCATATGAAACTTAACCCCACAAAGGATAAGCTAAGCCTACTTAAATTAGGCCTAAGAGTCACCCCCAAGAGAACCTCTTTAGTTGCTCAGATGTGGCCTCTCTCTCTCAGCCAAAACAACAGGCAAACTCACTGCCCTCCCCCTCTCTATGTGGGACATGACTCCCAGGGATGTGGACCTTCCTGGCAACATGGAACAGAAATCCTAGAATGAGCTGGAACTCAGCACCAAGGGATTGAGAAAACCTTGACCAAAAGGGGGAAGAGCGAAATGAGACAAAATAAAGTGTCAATGGCTGAGAGATTACAAACAGAGTCGAGAAGTTATCCTGGAGGTTATTCTTACACATTAAATAGATATCACCTTTTTAGTTAAACCATAACAGAGAGGCTGGAGGGAACTGCCTGAAAACATAGAGTTGTGTTCTAGCAGACATGTTTCTTGAAGATGATTGTATAATGACATAGCTTTCACAATGTGACTGTGTGATTAGGAAAATCCTGCATCTGATGCATCTTTTATCTACCTTACGGACAGATGAGTAAAAAACATGGATTAAAAATAAATTAATAATAGGGGAACAAATGCTAAAATAAATTTAGTAGATTGAAATGCTAGTGATCAATGAAAGGGAGGGGTAAGGGGTATGGTATGCATGAATTTTTTTCTGTTTTCTGTTTATTTCTTTTTCTGAATTGATACAAACGTTCTAAGAAATGATCATGATGATAAATATACAACTATGTGATAGGAAAAAAAGAATGTTTATATTGTAGTTGATTGGTTTTAGTAATTAAAATTAAAAAAAAAATAAGTATTAGCAAAGTTCCTTGAGGGATAAGAGAAAAAATATGGAACTATTAAACCTTACCATTAGGGAATCCCCTGATACTGTGTCAAAGTTCAGACCCAAATCAATAGGCCATACCCTCGTCCCCGGGGCTTACTTACTTTCGTGAAGCTTATGTAGGTAGCAGAGAGCTTAGACTACCTATAGGTAGGTCCAGAATTACTGCTGGAGGACCTCTTTTGTTGCTCAGATGTGACCTCACTCTCTCTAAGCCCAACTCTACAAGCGAAATCCTTGCCCTCCCCCCTATATGGGATATGACATCCAGGGGTCAGAGTCTCCCCTGGCAATGCAAGAGATGACCCCCAGGCATGAATCTGGCCCTGGCACTGTGGGAGCAACAATTCCATCCTGACCAAAAGGGGTAAAAGAAATGTATTAAATGAGGTATCAATGGCTGAGAGAGTTTATAAATAGAGTCGAGAGGCTATTCTAGATGTTGGTCTTACACAAGTTTCAGTTAGACCTTGCTACCTATCATAACCTGTCAAGCCCCAACCAGAACCATTCCAGCCAATCCTAAAGAAAACCTAGGGCAATACAAAGGATTCCACAAGGGTTCCATGCACTAGAGTAACTTTCCAGAAACTTACAACCTCCAGATGGGTCTCTGTTCCATATAAGTTCTGAAACCTGGAGGGCCCATCCTCCAGAATATCAAATAGTTCCATCGCCCTACCCCATATTAGCAAGAGACCCTTCCAATATGAAAAACTTAGAATGGTCATAGCCCAAACATTCCTAAGGAGAGGGAAGGAAAGATCAAAGGTGATGGTGGAGTTATACAGTGAAGACAGGACTTAACAAATGAATATGAATGCTGAATCATTAAACTGATATCTCTTTTAGTCTCCAATATTTCAGAGCAGCTAGAAGTAAAAATCTAAAATTGTGGAATTGTAACCCATGTTAAACTCTGAAATACGTTCTACAGCTAATTGTGGTACTGCGCTTTGAAATTTATTGTTTTGTATATATGTTATTTTCCACAAAAAAAGTCAATTGTGATGATAAAAAAAATACTTAAGCCCTCTAGCCTCCTATATTCCGGAGCAGGTAGAAGGAAAAATCTGAGAGGATCATATGGCCCATGACAAACTCTGGGATCTGTCCTGCAACTACTTGTTGAAGAGTACTTTGAAAACTATTGCTTCTTTATTTCTTTGCTTTGTATATATGTTGTACTATACAATAAAAAAGTTTAAAAATATACACAAAAAATAAAGATTCATAAAAAGCACTTTGAAATATATATATTGATTTTATATAATATACATAGGACAGTATTAATTAACAACAGAAATAGCTAGAAATATTGAAAGCAGCCAACTCCAAGAAACAATCTGGGGGTACTACTTGATTTTGTGTAAATGCTTTAATTTTATAAAAAGCAAATTAATTTTTAAGGGAGGGGGAGGAGATTTTTTTTTTTAATGAACAGGGAATTATAAGAATGCACATTAACATCTTTGGAATTCTTGGCATTAATTATGAGAACATAAAACAGAAAGAACACAAAAGCCTATGTCTGCAAACCAAAATTCTTGTTTGTACAAATCAAGAGACAAGGATTTAAGTGAAATTAATAAATGATTACTTCAATCTTAAAAGCTAATGAACATGGAAAATGTTTAACAATTTTTTAATTGTTAAAGGAAAAACAAATCTACCTCATCATCTTCATCTGAGGGTTCTGGTCCTTCTTCACTAAGGCTATAATCTTCTGAATCGAGAGATTCAACTTCAAATTCTACACTGAACTGATCTGAAACTGAATCCTGATCCATCCAATCACCAGAATGTTCACTTATGCCAGCATCAAGATCCTAAGAAAAAAAGAAAAAAGTGACATTTATTTCATCTTGGCTTTTAACAGCTTCCTAACTTATCTCTGCCCTTCTATTTCTTCCTCAAATCTTGCACACTGGCACTAGATTAAGAGTCTAGGTTATTACTACAACAGTTTCCTGTTCAAAACCCCATTACATAAAGAAAATGGCCAAAGCCCCTTGACATTCAAGGTACATTTAGTATGCCTATATTAAAAGTTTCATCTTATCTCCAACTAGACATGTCCCGGCCTATGTAGATTGTTCCTGGCCTATGTAGATTGCTTCGTAAACCAATCTTAGCACTTCAACTTCCAGACTTTATCTCTGTGACCGGTATGTTTCCAAAGATACCCACTATATGCTTCAGCAAAGCTTCCATCAAGGCAATGGCTCTTCTGCCTTTAGTTACTACTAATGGTGTTACTGAGCATTACATATTCTCATACATAAATTAAGCGAAACATAATTTTTGCACACGTTTCCCATTTTAATTATAAGCACTTCAAGAGTTAAGACCATGTCTTAATCATCTTTATATCATACAGATTTGTAGAATGCTAGTTATAACACAATAATGAGATTTTTAATTTCTTGTGAAGAGCTTTCAGACAATTTTGAAAATTTAAAATTCCATTATCTGCTTATCTGATTCCTTATCTTTGGACTTTAATAGCATAAGAAGGTAATAAGACCTCCGGTCTCAAATCTTTGCTGTCAGTGGGTAAAGTTAAACACATGTACAAAGCAGAAGAGCCTAAAGCTGCTAGAACTGAAAAAGTTCACTGGTATAGCTGTCAGGATAGACATTCTTATTCCACTATTTCATCTATAAAGGGGATTTGGATTAAACAATCATCTACAAAAACAAAACAAGTATATTATCTTACAACGACTGAGGGCCCCCAACACTCAAGAGAACATTTTTTAGAATGATAAAGTTTTAGCTAATGTTCAAAAAAGAATGGCTCAGAAACTTTAAAACAATGTATTTTCACAAAGCATGACACTGGCTTGACTTGGAAAGACCTTAGATTTTGTAATGAGAAATTCAATTTATGACAATTAGTGTGAAAATCCTAGACAAGTTACTTAATCCCTAAGTCCCCAAGTCTTAGTTTTCCTACCTGTAAAAAGAAGTTTAAGGCTGCTAAGATGATAAAATAATAGTATGATGTGAAGGGCCTAATTCTGAACTTAGACTACAGTACCTTAAGTTCCCAATTTATTACACCCAAAAGAAAGAAAAGATGGAATGGGAATGTACTTTCTTTTAACTCTACTGAAACACCAATAGGCTATGCCTTTCCTTCATAAATTGGTAAATGAAAACACTAAATGATGGCTATAACATTCTCATACAAGGTAAACAAAAGTGAAAAAAAAATTGGCTCTACTGAAAGCTTTCAAAACTAGAAACTAAACCTGAAAAACCACAGATTTTTAACAGACAGGATTTTTATGAAAGGACAGGACAGGACTAACAAAGAGAAAAAAGAAAGACCCTGTAACTTATTTTAATAATAAGGTGGTATCCCAGATACAAAGCAAGAACAAGGACTATAAACATCACTTAGCTAGAATTCTGATGTAATTTAATAAAGACTATCAGTTAAATGGGGTGTAGTGTTTCTATTTTTTAAAACCATTTATAAGAAATAAAATAAACCAAACATGAAAGTTTGTGTACATGTCAACTTTTCCTTAACTGGATTTGATTTTCCAGATCACATATATTCATAATCTGTTTTGCTGATAGTAGTATAATCTAATTTGAAAATAATAAAATACTATTTATTCTCTCACATGCCCCACCTTCTGCTGTGAAGCCTGGTCAGAGGCTCAACAGAACAAAGTGAATACAAATTAACAGTGCTAACTTTAAAGCATAAACTTGGCTAATGATATAGGTATCATATAGTTATTCAACTAAATAAGCCTTTCCTACGTCAAGGGCTTCATAGGTACTATCCTCTGAGCATTCTACCTAAAACACTATTCCCTCCACTCTTCAGATGTAGCTCCTTTCACCCTTCAACCATCTTTCTTTCAATGTACAAGTTTCCTCCTCAGAAAGGTCCTCCATGTCCACCCTGTCTGAAGTCAGTATTTCCCCCAGCTATACTTTTACCACTTTTCTTCCATCATGATATGTTCTCAAAACCCCATTTTTTTTATAGCACTTATTAAAATTTTTAATTATGTTTAATTGTTTATGGTCTCTCTCCCCATGAGAGCAGGGATCATGCCCCTACCTTGATTACCACTGCATCTCCAGGGCCAAATATGGAACCTGGCATAGAAAAGGAACTTAAATATTTACTGAATGATGAACTTGCTCAGACCGAGCTGGAGTTCGTAATACCACACAGTGGCATACATGAGTAATAATTTCATTAAGTGATAACTCTAGGAGATGCTTCTATATCTGTACACTCACCCCTTTGAAAGAGAAAAACGTAAAAAAACAAACAAAAAAACCAGACAGTAACAAGAGCATATAAAAAGAATAGATCACTATCATGATTTGCTTGGTCTCTTAATTCTAGTGAACTATAAACTAATTCCTAATATTCAGAATAATGACCAAGAGACACTGCCATACCACAAAGAAAAGCTCAAGTTGAACAATATTTTAAAGACAAATGTTTATTTAACTATAAGGAAACAAACATCTCATTTGTCAAATTCTTATTAACAAAGTATTTACCAAATTCTTTCAATGATATCTCTCAGGAATTTTACTCCTGGCTAAATCTTTCAAATTTTGTATAATCAGAAAGTACTGGTACTCTCCTATCACTCATGCAGTAATACCCAACATTTTACAACATTAGTAAATAGATCTTACCTGATGTCTAGACCCTAAAAGACAAAACTAAGCTCCAAATATGATGATTTAGATGCTAATGGCTATAATAAAAAGATATTTTTACTCTAAATATTCAAGACAAATTTCCCTTAGAATTCTAAAATATTTAATTGAGTCAAATATTCATTTTGTTCCCTCATTTCTTTAAGCAAAACTTCCAAATTCTCAGATATCATTGTACTCCAATTTATTTCCATTTACTACTGGTGAAGTAACCCACAAAGGTTCTCCAATAAACAGGATGACATTAATAACTATGAATATCGGTACTTATTTTACCAATGCACCCCAATGCAACTAATAACTCCACTATCTTCCACCCTTCTCCCCAAACCTAGGATTGGGGGTAGGGGAGATCTTTATTGTAGTTTTATTCAAAAGGAAAATTTACCCTTACGTTTAGCAACGATCTCTTATCATATATATGTATTCTATCTGTTAATTAGATAGAACTAGCAGATTAACTGACATCTGCTTATTAAGATTACCATAATTATCTAATTCTGGAAATTTTAAGAAGTCTTGCTTTAAGATTTTAAATAAAGTTTTACTGTATTTAAAATGAGATTACCAGATTTGATGGAGTCTCTGTTGATTCACTGCTATTGCTTCTTTCACAACATAGCTCCCTTATGACACACAGAGCAAGGCTCTCATCAAAGGAAAGGGAAATGCTATCAGATTTGTGGCGCTTTCTTTGTCGTTCACCAGCTAATTCATCTGAATTTTCTTCTGAATATGTAAGGAAAAAAAGTTAATCTTAGAAATTGTGCTGTCTTGAGCACCTACTTGTAGTGAACTTTCGTTTGAATGAAATTAAAGAAAGAAAAATAATAATTACTAAAATTTCAAAAGCCACTGAACAACACTGGTGTTCAAAAGTCAACACTGTGTCACTGGATCTGAGCACTACAACAGAGCAATGCATTTTAGAAAAGCATTTTAATCTTCTTTTTAGAACTTTATCTCCATAAGTCACAATCAATTAAATCCAGCAAGAGTTTTTCTTAACCAACCAATCTCAGAATTCTGTCAAGATCAAACTTCAGAATTTAAGATTTCATCCTTTTATTTTCTGAAAAGAACCAAAAATGTTTCATTTATTTAGAAGGTATTCCTGATATTACAATTTCTTCAGTGCCCTCTACTTTCAACAGGAATCAAAACTGCTGAAAGCTGTCCATTTTATTTTAAATAATAAATTATCTCTGACTTAAAAAGTCAGAATGTTAACCAAATCTGTCAGGAACATAAATTAGAACCCTTCCTTACAACAGACATTAAAAATAAATCTCAGGTGGCCAAACATGAAGAAATAATTTAAACAACAATAAGAGAATATTAACATACTGGGGTGGAGACTTAAAACATAACACTACAATGCTCTCAGAAAAAAAGACTGTCAAGATTATACTATGTGGTTCAGGTTTACATGGCAAAATAAAAATATCACAAACAAAAATTAAAATACAAACGTCAGACTAAAAGAAGGATCTGCAACATATAAGATAGAAAATGGTTAATATCCAACTTATATAAAATCAAGTAAGGGACAGATAAACTTGATTTAAAAAAAAAGTCAAGGATATGAAGAGCAAATTTCTAGAAGAAATACAAACAACCAATAAACATATGAAAAGTGATTATGTACTTCCTTGTGATCGAGGAAATGCAAATTAAAATTTGAGACAGCATTTTAAAATGAAAGATTATCCAGTATCAGGGAGGATTTTAGAGAAAGGTCATTTTTATACTCTGTTGGTAAAGAGTGTAAAATAGTGGAACACTTTAAGGACAACTTCTCTATCCCGGGTAACTATTTAAGGGTACATGTGCAAGGATATTTTTGCAGACCTATATGTAAAAAATCTAATAGGGATATGGGAATAAATGAAATATTCACATGTCTGAAATAGGTATGACTCTCACAGCTTTGCTCACTCTATTTCTCTCTCGACCTACCTAATTAGAAGTCATCTCTTCTTCCTGTGAATTCCCAAAACACTCATTCCTATACTGTAAGTAAATTTTGTTTATATCCACAACTAGATCACAAATTCTTCATATAAAAGTTCTTAATCATTTTTGTATTCCCTATAAGAAAAGGTAATCTTGGTTGAATGTACTGGAACCAAACCATGCTAATGATCCATATTTTTACCTCCATTAAAAAATAATATTTGGACAGGCCACAGCGGCTCAGCAGGCAGAGTTCTCGCCTGCCATGCCAGAGACCCAGGTTCGTTTTCTGATGCCTACCATGCAAAAAAATAATAATAATAATAATAATATTTGCAGCTTTTTTCTGATTACTAAAGCAATAGATTATTAATTTAGAAATCTAAACAGAAAAATAAAAAACAAAATCTAAATCATCTTTAATGCTACTGTTAAGAGGCAACTGCTATTAACATTTTAGTGTAATAACTTTCCAGTTTTCATTTATTTAATAATTTATTTTTTTTTAATAATATTTGAATTACATGGTATGTACAACTTGGGGGCGTTTTTTTTCTCAATGAAATCAAGAACCCTCTCCTTGGCCATATTATTTTTAATGGCTGCAGAAGTGTCCATCACATACATTCATATTCTATTCATCATAATTAAACCATTTAATCCACAAACTTGAACACCTGCTTTATATCTGACACAGTGCTCAGGCATACAATAGTGAACAGAAGTCAGTCATCGTCCCTCCTCCAGAAGAAACTTTCATTCAAACAGCATGGCATGGGAAATGTAGCTGCAATGAGTGCTAAGAAGGAAACAGAGAACTAAGGAAAAGAATAACAAGGGACCTATTTTTCCTGGGTGGTTAAAGACGGCCTCTCTGAGATCATAGTTAAGCAAAACAGAAAAATGAGGAACAAGCCTTGCACGGTTGAAGTAGAAGAGTTCCAAGCAGGAAAAAAAAACCTGTGTGTGCAAAGGTCTTAAAGCACTAAAATGTCTAACTTGTCCGAGTAATCAAAAAACTAAAGTGACTGAAAGAGTACAGGAAAGGAAAAATGAAAAAGACCAGATTAATGACATATTAGGGCCTTGAAGGCCAAGGTATAAAAAGTGTGGATTTTATTTGGAGGCCAAATGCAAGCCACCAAAGGAGCAATGTGGGAGAGTGACATAATCCAAATTGCCTTTTACAATTTCTTTCTATGTAAAGAAACAGAAAGAGCAAGAACAGAAACAGAGAAAATAAGGAGGCTATTGCAATCTCCAGACAAGAGGCAACCATGGAACAAAGTAAGAACATTTTCTATTGTCATATATGGTATGTTTTCAATGATAACAATACTATAATGAGTATCTCTATATGTAAATCTTTGAATTTCTGATTAGATTCCTAGGATAGATTCATAGAAGTGGACTTCTTGTGCATAATTTGTTGTTACTACCCTTTTGTGCTGTTAGAATTTTTAGTGTTATTCTAATTAATCTGGGGGAACTTTCTATATAATCAGGAATTAACTGTCAAATGCCACATGAATATCTTCAAATATGCTGTAATCTTTCTCATCTATTTTTTAAATTCCTTTGCAATTCATTTTTGATTAGGTACAGATTAACTTTATTTTGCCAAATAACTAACGATTTGTTCCAGTTCCATGTATTAAAATGAGACATCCTCTGTCCTTCCTGCCCTCTGCCCTCACGTACAAGATTTCATTCTGGGTTTATATATTCTATCTCATCTCAAACAGTTTTTGTTCTTACAGAACAATCTGTAAGATCAGGCAAAAGAGCTCTATCTCCTTTTATTTCTCTATAAAAATATTCCCAGCTATTATGTCTTCTTCATTTCTACGATGCTATTACTACTTTCTCTATTTTAACTCATTGGTATGTTTCATCCTTCATTAAAAACAATTTAAAAATTTGACTGTTAAGGTGACTGAGAATAATGGTTAAAGTTTATACCTTTGTCCACTATTATCTTGAGTAGCTAAGAGCTGGCTATCCTTCAGTGAGGCACAGCAACCAGAAAAATGTTGCCAAAAAAGCAATCTTTAAAACCAAATAAAACACAAAAACAAGAATGAAAGAAACTCAGAAATTTGTCTAAACCAAAAAAAAGCAGAACAATTTAACATAAGAAGCACTAACTTCATAAGAGAAAGAACAGCAAAAAGCTAAAAATTCATACAAACCTGTCTCACTAATTGCTCTCCTTCTAGATGAGATAGTTGGTCTAGAAATCAAATTTGAAGATGAAGGTTTCTCTTCCTGCAGCTCTTGCACAGGGTCCTAGGCATTCAAGAAAGATCATAGAAAAACTAAATCTAACAACAGGAAGCTAAGAATTCTTTGTTATAGATAATCTCAAATTTTCAAGAAACATACTAAAATGTGATTGAAGATTACCTTTTGATCACTGCCATCTTCAAGGTGACACCTGTTTTCACTCACAGATGTGCCTGAAGGTGATGGTTCTGATAGAAAATAAACACATAATCACAAACTAAGAAAGTAATATTTAATGGATATTAGCCCAGGACAAACTTCTTACATAATTTAACCTTTCAACAAAAATTAAATAAGTACATTTTATTTATTTTTTTTGGCATGGGAAGGCTCCAGGAATTGAACCTGGGTCTCTGGCATGGCAGGCGAATGAGTAATTTTTAATAATTAAATGCGTGAGACAGGAGATGTAAGTAATTTAATTCTAAAATAAAAGAAAGATACATAAAAGAATAACTATAAAAGTGTAATAAATATATTAAAAGAAGTATATAAATAAAGAAAGTAGTGGAGAAGACAGAGCAATGATTATTTGGTAGGGACAGGGAGGGCATGAGGAGCAAAGAAGCAGCAAATATTTGATATGAGAATACATGGAATTAAGGCTGGGAAAGTGCAAGGAAACATGGTGTGAAAAAGCAACCAGAAGTGAATTAACAGTGCCTGCTGCACGGAACTATAAGTAGTTCATTACTATAGGAATGTAAGCAGGGTCAGCTTATAACGGCTCCTATGAGTCTTGCTAAACCGCACAAGTATGTCTATGAGCAGCGTGATGCTGTCATTCCCACATCACTGCATTCTTCCCAACTGGTACTCCAGAATCATGACTGAGGCAGCATTCAGCCACTCACTAACAAAAAGGTTTAGTTCAAGAGATAAAATTTAATTGCTATCTCACAGCAATTAAATTTGTTATCTAGAGAACAAAAAGGGACTCCTAAATGGTAATTTTAAAAAGAGGAGTGCCTTATTACTGTGGCAAAATAGAAGAAAAAGAGAGGCAGGGAAATCAGTTATTACAGACAATTGCAATAGTATAACAGAAAAAGTATTAAAGACTAAACTAAGACATGGAAAAAGATCAATTTCAGAGAAATTAAAAATGTAGAAATCAATAAGACCTGATGTCTGACATGCCAGGCAAAGGAAAAAGAAAGTCAAGAATTCCAAGATTCCATCTTGGGTGAACAAATAAGTGGCAAAATAGAGAAGTTTCAGAAAGGGGAACAGATATGCATGGGAAGATAATGAACTAAAGTTCAAAATAAATCTTAACGTGATACTGCAAAGATATTTAACTTTACATATCATAAATCAACATAAGAACCTTAGTGTTATGTTGCTTTATTTCATATATACAAACATATTGTGATACACCCATACAATGTATTATTATTCAGCCATGAAAAGGAATGAAGAATACTTTCTCAGGTGGATGAACCTCAAAATCAATATACTAAATGAAATAAACAAAAGTTTACATGCTGTATGATTCCCCTTATGTGAAATGTCCATAATAGGCAAATCCATAGAGACAAAAAAGTGATGTCAAAGGCTGGAAAAACGTTTTGGAACTAAACATAAGTGATGGTTGCACAATATTGTGAATATACTAAATGCCACTGAATGGTATGCTTTAAAATGGTACATTTTATATTAAGTGAATTTCAACTCAATTAAAAAAATCATTCTTTTATTATAATCCAATATATAATTAAAGCAACTGTATAAAGAGAACCATAATTGTAAAATAACTACATGTATATAAAATTGTAAAAATGTATTTAAGATATTAAGTTTATGGTATTAACTTACCCTGCTGATTGACTACTACCAAGTTTCTGTAGATCATTGTATATATTTTCCTTGTAGGGAGAAAAAAATAATCAAGAAATGCAAATTTTAAAATAAAAATTTATTTAAATGGATTTAACCAGACTTTTAAACATATATTAATATAAACTACTACAAATACTCAAAATCAAATTAAAAATCACTGCATTCAAACTGTATCACCAGCACGTTTCTAGTCCCTAAAAAGCAACATAATAATGAGTATTACTATGATTACATATAGCGACTTTAATAGTCACTGAGGTCTCTCTAGTACAAAGAAATTTCACATTTTCTAAAACATGCTTCACTTGAACTTTACCGAAAAACCCCAGGGTTGGGACATGCATGAAGGAGGTAGGTTAGAATAATTATTTCCAAACAGAAAAGAAATTTTCTAGATTTGTACTTAAAAGTAGACTGCATAAGAAAATAGTGGGTTATGCAAAACCCACTATATAAGAACTTGATCATACTCTTGACGTCCATCAATTTTGGTTCAATTCATCTAAGGGTTCCTCTCTCTTGCTTTTATAATTTATTAGACAAAAAAGCAATATTCATCCATTCAGTAAATAAAAACAGCATCTACTATGTAGGAGGTACGGCTTTTGACACTGGAGAAAGCAAAAAACGATCCAGAAAAAAATATCTGCCTTCATGCACCTTATATCCTAGTAGGGAGACCACGTATTCTAGTATTTCTATACCTTTTGAGTACCTATATCTTTTTTTTTTTAATTAATGATTTTAGAAAATATTTATTGATCAAAAGATATCATTTTTAATTCTCTAGGTTAAGAGGAAAATGCCAAACCCAACTATCTCCCTTCACTGTTGGAAATGGTGACACAGTTTCTTAAACTCATGAAAAACAATATACCTAACCATGTTCTTATTTTAACTCAATAATTTTCCCAATACTCAATCTCTCAACATATTAGAATTCAAGTCAAAGATAATTTTAAGATTAGGCTTTCAGTATCAGAAACTACACACCTTCAAACATTATCATAAGATAGAATATTCAAATGTTACAAATATAACATACAATTATTTCATAAACTTATAAAATTAAAGCTAAATGAAAAATATCCTAAGGCCAATTACAAACCGATGATATCCCAAGGCCAATTATAAAATGATGATATATAAGTGAATATTAAAGAGAAGTGGTTCGCCAGCAGAAAGATATTTCCTCATATAATGTTAAATTAAAAAGTGGGTTATAAAAATGTTCACAACTACATTAAATGGTACATAATACAAAAAAGGGATGGTAAAAATACCCTTCCATGACCACTTTTTCCCACTCTTCTCGGCTTTGTCTTTCTCTGAAGTTCAATAATGAGTACATTATGTTTATAATAATGAAGTTATCTGAAAGTTTAAAAAGTCTCATTTAATTACCATCTTTTTAGTTTTTATATTATTGAGCATTAATTACTAGTAAAATGCAATTGTTTCAGGTGAAAAGTATCTATTACATTTATTAAGATACACATTCTAAGGCTCAACACAGATCAACTGTGCTAAAAAAAATGGGGCAAGGAATTTCTATTAAACAGAAAAAGTCTTGAGTTCCCAGAAATGTCATCCAGATATTCAGCTCATCAAATGCCATAAAAGTATATGACAAAAAAAAAGTATCCCCAAAGTAAGGCTCAAATTTAAGTCTTTACCACATGGTGGTATAAAATCCAATTTAATAATAATAATTTATAATATATAGTAATTGTAGAGAATATACGAAGTTCTCTATGTGCCAAATATTGTATTTTTACAATCTCTTTATAACTTGCCCCACAGGGTATTTTTATTAACTCTATTTTACAAATGAGGCAATGAGAGTTTAAAGAGGTTAAGTTGGTTTCAAACCCAGGTTTATAAGATTCCAAAGCTAACATTCTCAAGAAATGCTATATTGCTAAGAAATTAAATTTCAGCCTCATTTATCTATAACAATTCTTCTCTGACAAAAAGAAGTAAGGGTGGATATGAACCAAATTGCTTGCCCATCTCGCTTTTCACAATGGACTAAACTGAAGAATTTACCTGTGCTCTTTCACAGAGAAGCTTGGCACTCCAAACAAATCCCCTAGAAGATCATTTGAACAATATACAATATGTTGTTGCTTCTCATCATATAATCGTTTAGCCATAATATACTGGCCAAGATAAAATATAACCTGAAATAAAAATATGATTTTTGAGCATTAAAGAAAACCAAAAGTTAGTTTCAAACACATTTAATATTACCTCTTATCTGGAGATGATTAAAAATCTAGTAAATACATCCACAACCAGGTAGAATAACTTTCAACACTCTAATAGAAAACTGTTTTTAAACCTTTTAATTTCAATACAATGGAAGCAGAAATACTGCTTCTCTGATTTACTTAACTAAACCTTAAAATACAGAGGTTCTTTTCCTGCAGACTTTTGCTCTGCCCAAAACCTAGGTACTATTTATTTAGGAAGGAGGGGAAAGGCAGTAAAATGCAAAATAGTTGATAGGAATAAAAAGTTGCAGAATCAAATAAACTTCAAAAAAAAAAAACCAACTAAAATATGGCAGTGTCCAAACCATACAATATATAGTCACAAACACCATAAACCTCATGGTCCTCTGAGGTGATTGCAAAGGAGGAAAATAAACAATTACAATTACCCAACAGTTTAGGAGAATTCAGTGAATGAAATGAGCCCTTAAGATACTAACATAATCTATAATAAAATAATTATTTAATATAATATATATAATAACCCTGAATCATTAATATTCTGTGTACTTCATTAAGACAAAGAAGTAGGCAATGCATTTTTAAAGCATCTACATACAAACCTCTAAACCACCTAAATTTGCATAGCATTTTATAGTTTACAATGTAGTTTTGCAAGTATTGTCTCCTCTATCTGACACTTCATAGAACTGTTACAGCCATATTAGAAATGAAGAAATGAAAGGTGAGAAATTAAATAATTTGCCTAAAGACACAGAGCTAAGAGTTGGGATTTTATCCCAGATCTTCTGACTCCTAGTCCAGTATGCTTCCTACTCCCATATACCCCAGAACAAAGATCCTAGAACCTAAGGTTGCATCATACAATATATACATTACCGTTATGTGGCTTACTATAAGTATTCTAAATACTAATGAAGGACTTGATCAATTTTCTTATTTTTATATACTACTAAATTCATACATTTTTCTTTCCTTAACTAATTACATAATAATGAAATCAAACAACAGCCCTAAAAACACCATTTAACTGGACACTTTTTTGGCAGGCACTCTGGACTTAACTGGTTTAAGCAGGATTTTGACCTAAGAAAATTTTCCTGTGTGACTGCAGATTGGAAAGATGCTTGCCAGAGAGTGGGAAAGTAAGAAAGAGATCCTTTCTTCTACCAAACATCCATTAAGGAAGTTGATAAAAACATGGTTGAAAAGGAAAAAAGTATGGAATCTCTTCATGCCCCACTATCCTGATGAAGGTAGAGCACCTTACTGTTTTAAGAAATCTGAGTCCCAAAAACTAAGTGGGGAAGATGAAAAACAGGCACATTTCACTCACAAAGAAATTTTGTCTAGGATGGCCCAATCTCTCACTGAAAATCATGTTTCTGTGTACAAAGTTAAAACTAAATAAACACACTGAAATGTTATATTCATATAATAGAACGTATGTCCTTCAAACAGCTCATCTCTACCCCAGAAAGATTGGTATACTATACTCACATATCTCTAGTGGAGAGGTTTAGAACACCTGGGATCCAAGGACCACCCCCCAAGAAGTGCTTGGATAGAGTGGAGACCTTTAATTTGGAGAGGGATAAAAAAATGTTTCTATCTTTATTTTCATTGACTTCTAATTGAAATTTAGTTTTTCCTTCAATTACAAATGTAGGAAACAAACTACAATGGTATTAACAATACCTGTGATTTTGTCACCAGTAAAAGCTACAAGTGTTTTCACAATATACTATGCTTATTGCAAACATCTCAAAATATCATTTATATGCCTCACTACTTCAAAATTTTATTTATTAGTTTGGATGCTAAATCTTATTATTTAGTGTGTTAATGAAAAAAGACATATGTATCAAACTTAATATTTTAACAACTTCATCTGATTTAACTTTTGTTTCCTTTGAAATTCTATGTATTTTATTCCATACATTTAAAACCCCCTAAGAAGGGGTTCATAGGTTTTCTCAGTCTGTCAAATGGGTATACAGCATGAAACTGTTAAGAGCCCCTCCAGGGTTTCCCTTGGTCTGAGTTACTAGCTAAGAACTGAAGTTCAATTATAATTAGATTCTTCCAGTTTCAAAATACAGTCCAAATTACCACAATATTTAGTATTGCTAACTACTATACGTACAGAAAATCCCTCCATAACCAATATTCCCCCCAATGGTCATAAAAACTTAAAGTATGGCTATACACAACTAGGAAGACATCAGTTATCTCTTTATCTCTAAGTAGCTTACCTCTTTCATTGTGTAAGTGTCTTTTTGTGCACCAACAGACTTTAACAACTTCAAGAGCAATGGCTTTGGTCTAACCTATAAAGAATAAACAGATACTATTATACTTCCAAAATTAATCCAGAACTATGAGTTCCTCAGCAAACATGTCCATAAAGAAGTTCAAAGGTAAGAGACGCTATGTTTAACTATTTCACAAAGTTAGACCTCAAAAAAAAAATCATGTTTCTACTAAATGTAATTAATAGACTACATAAACTTAATACCATAAACCATTAAGGGTATGGGGAAAAAATGCTGAAGGGGATCTACTATTAGGTAAATATCATGGAAGACTCAAATATCATCAGACGCAATAAAAGACAGTAGCCATCCCAAGGCAGTGAACCTTATTCTTTTTCTTCCAGCCATTGCTATCATCTGCTTACAGCCTTAAAAATGCAAACAACAATCAATGGACTACTCAAATTAGATTCTTATGAAGTAGTTGCAAATCAAAGAGAATATATCTTTGGAATAGGATGCGACCTTTTACCAATCTTTTCTTTCTACAGATAAGGCTCCTAAAGGTTAATTAGATTAGTTAAGTTTTCTTACCTAAGCTGATGTGGTTGAGGGAAAATCTAAAATTGGAACTCCCATTCATCAAACAAACCACCTATCATTTTTTTCCTTACCATATCAATACTGCCTCTTTCTAGATCTACATTTACATATCTATGTGGCAAACATCTATTGGGCTTCTACCACAAACTAGAAAATGCTAGGTATGAGCTGGGGGGTTAAGGGTGAGTGAGTGTGACAAGACACATGATTCATACCAGAAGCCAATCAACTAGATCAGAGGCCAACGAACTTTTTCAATGGCCAAACAGAAAATTTATTAAGCACTGTGAGCCAGATAGTTTGTCACAACTACTCAAGTCCTCCCATTGTAGCACTAAAGCACTGACAATATGCAAAATAATGGGTATGGCTACATTCCACTAAAACTTTCTTTACAAAAATAAGCAGTGGGCCAGAGTTAATCCACAGGGTGTAGTTTGCCTGACCCTAATCTAGAGGCTTTACAAGTGCTATTGAGAAAATAAATGTTTTTTTAATTTTATTAAAAAAATGTGTAATGTGTTTTACTCTCTCCCCCTAAACCTTGCTGCATCCAAATCTGCAAAACTCAAGTATCTTTACAGCTTGCCACCCTCACGAAGACTGGTGCCTCTAAACCTGATGCTTCTAAACCTCTCTAGATTCTCTAACTTTGAGGTCTAACATCATTTCAGTTTGGAACCTAATTCTCAAATTAAGTGTAAGAAAATTGCCTGTTTCCAACTTGCCAACAGAACAAACATAACTGAAAAACTAAAAAATACACAATAAATAAGGAATTTCATTATTAATTGTCCTGATAACACATCTTTTATTATGTGCTTACATATGCACTTTACTTTCTAGGCTATTTAAAGAATGAATTTCCTCAGAAGCTAAAAATTATTTTCGTCTCCTAAAACTGTATATGTTATATCAACTTCAAGTTACATGAAATAACTTCAAAGTAAAAATCTGCAATGGAAACCCACCAGTTTTTTATTAAGGCTAAAAGACATGCATTAAGAAGAAAACTACTATAAAAGACAAACACCATTCTTAATCTTACATTTAAGAAAAATAAATTCCAGATGAAAAGGTAGATAAAAAACAGAAAAAACTAGAAGAAAATACAAAAATATATTTGCATGATCTTGTGACAGTAGGTCTTCCAAAGCGTGCTATGAAATTCAAAAGCCATAAAGGGAAAAAAATCAAATATGTAAAAGTTTTCAATGGTGAAAGCATAAGCAAAGTTAAATGCAACATTTGTAACAGATAAAAGGTAAACACTTAAATAGTTAAGAAAAACACATAAAATCTAAAAAAATAAACAGGTAAATCAGGCAAATCCCAGAAAAAACACAAGTGTTAAAACAAATGAAAAGATGTACAGCCTCACCAGCAATTTAGTAAATACAAATTTAAATAACCCAAAAAAGGGAGAAAAAAAATTAAAGATTTGATAATACTCAGTTTTAGGATTGAGAACTGTTACACTTTTTGGTGAGCAGCACCCATCAAGTATGTACCGTTTAGAATCCAGGAATTCTATTTCTATAAAATCTTTTTTACAAAAATATTCACATAATATTTGTGTTATGGCACATATACAAAGCAGCACGATAACACTCCAAAATTAGAGGCAGTTTAAATATCTAACAGTAAAAGTACAAATAGGACAATAACATAGATTTGAATACAAGTAAATATATTTGTGGGAAGGCATATAGTAAAAGGATCACATTACAAAGACTGAAATTTTCAGTTTTTATATATTTCTAAAATGTAGAAAAGCTTTACATCAAGAACTAATTACTTCTGAGATTTAAAAAAAAATTTGAAAAATTACAGAGAAAATAGAAAAAAAAATCGGTCACATAAACTTAACCTCAGCATCCATGCTTTACTTATTGGGTAAAGAGTTAACAAAACACTGATTCTTAAACTTTGCAACTATGCCTTAGACAGCAAAATCTGAACTATGTACATCAAATTTAATTTTAAAAGCTACGTTATAATTGGAGTCTGTGGAATTCAGTTGATTACCCCATGATTTTTCTTTTTTTTTAATTATACTGGAGACAAAAATACCAACCAGGGTCTCTTGCTCCGAAGCAGGAATCTGTGAGGTGCTTACAGCACCATCAGTAGATACAGACATGTTGGTATTGCACATTTGCCTATAAGTAGGGGAAAAAAATGATAAAAATGAAATAATTTAACATCTGTAAAAGACAAAAGCAAAATAATGTAAAAGGAGCTAAATAATGCCTTGATTAAAACTAAAGCCATTAGCAAGTCGACCCTTACCTGATTAAATGAGTGCTGTACGTGTGACCACAGGTATAACTGCCAGTGAATATAGTTGGGAAAGGGTAAGGTTTAAATAGCCCCAGCTGGAGACAAGTCAGGGCTTAGCTCCTTTTACAGCAGACTCGGAACGTGTCCGAACTTGACCAGCCCAAAAAGGAAAGCTGAGTCAACCTGCCCTCTGAACCAGCCCAATCTCGCCCAGACTGTGCCGCGTTCCAACAGGCGAGCGAACGGGCACCTGTCATTCATTACTCTGACCCCAGCCAGAAGGCATCCCACCGCTCCGCAGCCCCCCGCCCACGTGACCCTTACCCTGGCCGCCGGGGGAAGACCCCCCGCCCAGCTAGAAGCGCGGACCCGAAACCCCGCCTACTTCTCGGACAGCGACAACCTCTTCTAGTTCTTAGAAAACTTCCACAACCACGTGCCCTGCGCCCCTCACCACATATAGCACAAAGGCTGTGCCCCGGAATGTCAGCGGGTGAGGCGACAGAGAGCGAGATAGGAGACTCAAGGCACAGACCAGACTCAGCGCTAACCAGGCGTTTCCAAAACAACCCTGCTCCTTACCATGCGGGGTTTTTCGCGCCTGAATCTGGGGTCTCTCGAGGCTCCGTACTGTTCACGGGGCGCGCGGAAGCCCGAAGCGCTGGGCCTCGGCAGCCATTCCACTCGCGGGGCCCAGACCACTCGCGAGCTCAAACGCGCTAGGTCCGGAGACTGAGGGTCCTGGCGTCCAAAGCGTCGAAACCTCGGTCAGAGGGCTTGGAGCTGCCTCCCTGGCTTGGCTGCTTGCTACATCCCACTTCCAGTCATCCAGGGCCGCACCAGCCCCAAACGGAGCCAAGCTCGTACAGTTCGCCCCCCGCGACGCGCGCCCCCTACCGCCCGAGAGGAGCGCGCCGGAAGCCGCGGCCCAACCGGGCGTTTGCGCGCACGCGCACCCAGGCCCCGCCACCTAAGCCAATTGGGTAAGGGGAGTGGCAGGCGCGCGTCCAGACCCGGCTGCCACTGTTAGGGCGGCTGTCCAGTGCGCGCGCGTCCAACCCAGCCGCCCGGGAGAATGGGCTGCCGGTTTGGAGGACTGGAGCTGTACGGTCCGAGGTCCGAGGGCTCTCGGTGTGCGCTACAGGCCCAGCCACGGCTGGAGCTCCCTCGGGTGCAGCGTGGCCCCACCGTTGCCTGCCGCCGCCCGCCCCCGCCCACCTGGGATTTCTTTATCCGTTGTGTGCGTATTTTGCTTTCAGATGGTTACACCTGCCAACTGCGGTGGAAACTGCAGGCAAAAGCAAATCTGTCACAGCTTCCGAAAATAAAAACCCATTAACAGCTGTATGATATATTAAGCCTATATCGCCAGCCGCTGGAGTTGTATACGAATGACGGTTATTTCAAGACTTTTTTTTTTAAGCAAGCTTCAAAATTGCCCATAATGCAGGCTGTACACGGGTGTGTAGAAATGTCCTACTTGGACAAGTTCAACACTGGTAGTTTCCGTCGGAGAATGGAGGATAAGGGGATGGTTGCTTTTCACTTGAGACCTTAGAATGTGTGGGTTTGCCTATATAATAGACTCGTTCATTAATATTAAAATGTATGTTTGTGTATACTGGACACTCAAATCACGGATATAGTGAAAGACTCGTTTTTTATACAACCTCAAAACTGAAGAAGGGTATAAAAAATTGAATGGGTTCCATCCAAAAAACTCAATGCTGCAAAGAACAGCTTCTCTGACCAGAAAGTGGTGATTACTTGTGAGCAAGTTTCTTTTTTAAATAAAATTAGATACTTCCTTTTTCGCCCTCCTTAGTCTATTAGAAGGGTAACATTCCTTAAAATTAGAGTTCACTCAATTATAACTTATTTGCCACAGTATTAACAAAGGAACTTGCTGTAGCTTTTTAAAAATCTCATCTTTATCAGACCAAATATAGTAAGGTTTCCAGTTGTGAAACCTCGTGTTTGACACTAGAGGAAGGAAACCCTGGAAGGTTGGAAAAAACGTAAGCGTAGAACAATAAATGATACAAGTGAATGAACAAGTATGTGTTGTAGGCTTAGACACATTTTGTGCCTTGTGGGATGGTAGGATTTAAATAAAAACAGAGGAGAATATTCCAGGCACAAGGAAAATACTATTTTAAAAAGTCCAAAAGTGAAAAACATGAGTCGTTTAAGAAACAAATCAACTTGACTTGCATCAAAGTGAAGAAAAAGAAATTTTAAGCACTTGGTGGCTCCTTAAATGCCAAGCAAGGGAATTTGGGCTTTGGATAAGGTGAGCAGTGGACAGACACTGGGAGTGTGTAAACAGATGACTTCAAATTGTTATTTAACAGGACCACCGTGAGCAGATTCAGGCTTCAAGTAGTTGAGCCAGCGCTCTTCAGGACCGTTTTCCCCTTTCTCGTCCACTCTGTGTGATTTGAAAACTTCTCTTGGCAGAATTATTACAGCAGAAACGAAGGAAAGAACTGATAGTATTAGGCCTTTTCTAATGGAACATAAATGAGGGAAAAGATTATAGGATTTAGAGTACTGGAGAGAAAGAAATAGGGATAAGGCCAGGATTCAGTCTTCCAAGGAATTGTTGAAAACATGTTGTCTGTACCAATCACTTCCCGATGCTTCAAGTGATGAACCAGATAACCATACTCTGTGCTGTTATGAAACCTAGGAGGTTGAGTTTCAACTTCCAGTCAGAGAGAATGATGATAATAATAACAAAAAAATAAGTAAACCTAGGAAGGATGAAAAGTTGGGTTGTTCAGTGGTAGAAATGAAACTGAGGAACTGAGAAGCAGAACTGTCCGGCTGGTGCAAGCAGCTCAACGTGGAAGCCTGGAGCCCTCAGGAGTGCACTGACAGCGAGACAGGGACTAGGAAGTAAGCCAAGCCGTGTTCCTTGAACGCACTAACCACACCAGCACAGCCCCGTGATACCGCCGTTCACCCCACACCCCAAGCACCTGAACCCTGACACCTGCCCACACTCCGTGTACTCCATGCACCCCTGACCCCCACCCCCACCCCAAGTGCAGTGCAAGCCACCTTTCCGGCACCTCTCCCAAGCACTACCTTCTCCTCTTTGCTCCCTGTAGGCTGTCGCCAGTGCTTAAAGGCTGCAGGTGCTAACTTTCATACCTTGGCTACACCCGCCACCGCCCATAGTGTCGCACAGCCTCACCCTGCCCCACCCAGCTCTGCGTGTCAATTTATAGCACCCCTAGACCCGCGCATGCGCTAGGTCCCCAGTCGCAACCCTCAGTTCTAGAAACGTAAGTTTATGGCCCTCAGGCTTGCGCATGCGTATGGCCCTCAGTCACGCTTCCCAGCACTGAGAAAGTGCTAACCTGCACAGCCAGGCATAAAGCCGGCATGCTGCCATAGCTCTGCGCATGCACACAAAGGGCCCCACGCCCTAGACCAGTGCACCCCAGAGCTACACACCCCAGACCTATGCATCCACATAACGACATCCTTCTTGGCCACTGGGTGCCCACATTCACAGGTACAAGCATAATATCCCCAACCTGCACCTATACCTGCACTGCAATGCATCATCACTCAGCTGTGCCCCGCCCTATACCCTGCACCCTGCTACACATCCACACCTCAAACACAAGGCTTTAGACTAGTGAAGGAAATCAACTCCCAAAGTAAATCAATCAAAATATTTACATGAGATGAAAACAACAGATCACTAAGCATATCACAGTGCAGACTGATATAGCCCAGCCTAATGACAAAATTAAAACACCAGAGGAGACACAGATGTTGGAACAATAAATAAAAAATGTTCATATAACTCTACTTAATAAAATAAGTGGGATGGCTAATGACATAAAGGAGATTAAGAAGACAGAAGAGCATAAAGAGGAATTTGAAAGAATAAATAAAAAAATAGCAGATATCACAGAGATTAAAGACTCTGTTGACCAAATAAAAAACATACTAGAGGCACAAAACAGCAGATTTGAGGAGATAGAAGAAAGAATACACAATATAGAGGACAGGATAACTGATTCCGAACACTCAAAACAGCAAATGGCAAAAAAGATGGAAAAATCTGAATTGGATCTGAGGGAAATGATAGACAAAACAAAGTGTACAAATATAAGAATCATTGGTGTACTAGAAGAAGAGACGTGTAAAGGTCTAGGATATAATGGGGGAAAAACCTCCCAACCCTTATAAAGGACATAAATATACAAGTCAAAGAAGCCCAATGAATTCCAAACAGAATAAATCCCAACAGGCTTTCCCCAAGACACATACTAATCAATCTGTCAAATATTGAAGAGAACCAGAAAATTCTGAAAGCAGCAAGAGAGAAACCATATACTACATATAAGGGAAATCACATACAACTGAGTTCAGACTACTCAACTAGTACTATGGAGGCGAGAGGGCAGTGGTATGATATATTTAAGATCCTGAAAGAGAAAGACTTCTAGCCAATAATTCTGTACACAGCCAAATTGTCCTTCAAAACTGAGGGGGAGATTAAAGTTTTCACAGACAAAATAAGTCCTGAAAGAAGTTGTAAATAAGAGACCAGTCCTTACAAGAAATACTAAAAGGATTTCTGCCAGTTGAAAAAAAAAAAAAGACAGGAGAGGGAGATCTGGAGGAGGGCACAGAACTGAAGAGTACCATTAAGGGTAACTTAAAGGATAAAAACACAAAGAAGTAAAAGAATATATAGTCTGCCAAATAAAATTAAAAGATAAGACAGTAGATTCAAAAATGCCTTTTCAGTAATAACTTTGAATGTTAACGGACTAAACATACCAATTAAAAGACACAGATTGGCAGAATAGATTAAGAAACACAATCCAGCTATATGCTACTTACAAGAGACTCATCTTATACACAAGGATACTAATGATTGAAAGTGAAAGGATGGAAAAAGAGTTTCCATGCAAGCTGTAACCAGAAGAAAGCAGGAGTAGCTACAAAAATATTGGACAAAATAGACTTTAAATGCAAAGACATTATAAATTCAGCAAGAGGGTGGGATATAAAATTAATGTGCAAAGATCAGAAACGTTTCTATACACAAGCAATGACCTAACTGAGGAGTTAGTTAAGGTAAAAATTCCATTCAAAATAGCAACTAAAAGAATCAAGTACTTAGGAATGAACTTAATTAGGGACGTAAAGAATGTGTACACAGAAAACTACATAACTTTGTTAAAAGAAATCAAAGAAGATCTAAACAGGTGGAAAGACATTCCCTGCTCATGGCTAGGAAGGCTAAATATAGTTAAGATATCAATGCTACTCAAATTGATCTACAGATGCAACACAGTACCAATCAAATTTCCAACAACTTACTTTGAAGACTTAGAAAAGTTAGTTACCAAATTCATCTGGAAGGGAAAGAGACCCGGAATAGCTAAAACATCCTATAAAAGAAGACTGAAGTGAGAGGATTAACATTCCCTGACTTTAAAACCTATTATAAAGTCACACTGGTCAAAACAGCATAGTACTGGCACAAAGATAGAAGCACTGACAAATGGAATCAAATCAAGAGTGCAGAAATAGACCACCAAATCTATGGTCAACCGATTTTTGACAAGGCCCTCAAATCCTCTGAACTGGAACAAAATCATCTTTTCAATAAATGGGCATGGAAGAACTGGACATCAACAACCAAAAGAATGAAAGAAGACCCCTATCTTCCACCCTACACAAAATTAACTCAAAGTAGATCAAACATCTAAATATGAGAACTAGCACCATAAAGCTTCTAGAATAAAATGTAGGGGAACATCTTCAAGTCCTAGTAATAGAAGGTAGCTTCCTAAACTTTACACCCAAAGTACAAGCAGCAGAAGAAAAAATAGATAAATGGGAACTCCTTAAAATCAAATGTTTCTATACCCCAAAAGATTTGTCAACTCAATGGGAGAAAATGTTTGGAAATCACATATTGGACAAAGGTTTGATATCCTCTATACACAAATAAATCATACAACTCAACAACAAAAGAACAAACAACCCAATTATAAAATAGGCTAAAGATATGAATAGGCATTTTTCCGAAGATCCAATACAGATGGCTCAAAAGCACATGAAAAGATGTCCATTTTCCTTGGCTATATGTGAAATGCAGATCAAGACTACAATGAGATAACACCTCACACCTATAAGAATGGCTGGGGCTATTAAACAAACAAGAAACTATAAATGTTGGAGAGGATGTGGAGAAATTGGGACACTTATGCACTGCTGGTGGGAATGTATAATAGTGCGGCCACTATGGAAGACTGTTTGGCGGTTTCTTAGGAAACTAAATATCAAGTTGCCCCATGACCCAGCAATAGCACTACTTGGTATATATCCAGAAGAGCTGAAAGCAATGTCACAAACAGACATATGCACACCAATGTTCATAGCAGCATTATTCACAATTGCCAAAAGATAGAAACAAACCAAATGAGTGGATCAACAAAATGTGGTATATGCATATAATGGAATATTATGCAGCAGTAAGACTAAAATGACGTCCTAAAGCACATAACAAGATGAACCTTGAGGACATAATGCTGAGTGAAATAAGCCAAACACAAAACGATAGATGCTGTACGATTCTAGTTTTATGACCATCATAACAGTAAAATAAGAGGCTTACAATACAGAATATGGGGACTTAGAGATACATAGAAGCTAGAGATGGGTGAACAGTTAGCTAATGAAGTTGAACGCCAATGGAAAGCAGTTCTCTAGGGGGTCTATAAGAAATATTGCCATATTGAAGATGAACAAGATTGAAAGGGGTTGTATAGACCTGTTGTGTTCCACTGATTAACACTAGAAATATAAATTAGTTCTTGCAAGAACTAATTCAAAGGTATAAATTGTAAACAAAGAGTGTTTAAGTCCAGGATACAGGGAGAAAACTGCTATTGCATGCTATGGGCTATGTTTGAAAGAAAAACATCAGCACTACCACAGCAACAGCAGAGGTAAACAATGGGAGAAGGAACAAGAGTTAAGAGGAAGTTTAGATTTCCTATTTGGCAAGGGTGTGTTTACTGGTTTTCTGTCTCTTGGGAACAATTAAATTATCTAAAATTGAGAATGTTGATGGATTATGGAGTTTGGACACTAAACATGATGCCTGAGGAATGCAGGTGGCTGACGGATGCACTGACTGAGAAGTAAATTGGCAAATGATGGGGTATACTTATGAACGAATGTTGTGCTACTACAAAAAGGAACAAAATTGTGAAGCTGGCACGTTGTGAATCAACGTGTGGGATATTTGGTGAGGCAAAATAAGCCAGAAACAAAAGAACAACAATGCTATGGTCTCCTTTAGAAAATGCTTATTCTTATAAACAGGGGCTTAGATTATAATCTTTTATAGCAGACACATTAGGTCTGGAGTGGTAATTATTATTTCTGGATTTTGTGAGGGAGTTATATATATATATATAACCTGATATTTAGAGATAAGAACTAAGCCAAATCAGGTTGGGGTTAAAGTAATTTAGAATACAGGGGTAGGAAGACATTATCTGTAGAACCATACGTACACTTTGAGACTGTGTTAGCTAGGGTTCTCTAGAGAAACAGAATCAGCGGGAACTATCTATAGATATAAAATTTATAAAAATGTCTCATGTAACCATGGAATGTAGAGTCCAAAATCCGTAGGGTAGGCTGTGAAGCTGACAACTCTGATGGAATGTCTGGACAAACTCCACAGGAGAGGCTTGCTGGCCGAAGCAGGAAAAGAGCTTGTCTTTTCTGAATCCTCCTTAAAAGGCTTCTAGTGAATAGATTTAGCATCACCCATTGCAGAAGACACTCCCCTTGGTTGATTATAAACGGAATGAACTGTGGATGCAGCCGATGTGATCATGATTTAATTCTATGAAATGTCCTCATAGCAACAGAGAGGCCAGCACTTGCCCAACCAGACAAATGGGTATCTGCACCTGGCCAAGTTGACACATGAACCTGACCATGACAGAGACCAAAAGAAGAAAGGTTTATTTGGTCTGGAACCAAAATTTTCTGTAGCACACAATCTAACTCAACCTATCTGTATAGCTCATTTGAACAACTGAAACACAGGGAGCCCAGAATAAGAAAGAGGTCCTTTAATCCTGTAAAAATTATTGTAATGCCTGAATATATCCTAGACTATATTAAGCTGATAATAAAAAACTATTGGCACCCCTTACATGGGGCATGGCATCCAGGGGTGAAAGTCTCCCTGGCAATGTGGGAGATGACTCCCAGGGATGAATCCAGACCTGGCACCATGGGATCAACAATTACATCCTGATCAAAAGGGGGAAAAGAAGTGTAATTAATAAAGTATCAGTGGCAGAGAGAGTTCAAATAGTCGAGTGGCTACTCTGGAGGTTGCTCTTACACAAGTTTCAGTTAGGCCTTGCTACCTATCATAACCTGCCAACCCCCAACCAGGACCATTCGAGCCAATCCTAAAGAATACCTAGGGCAATATATAAGATTCCACAAGGATTCCATGCACTACAGTAACTTTCCAGAAACCTCCAGATGGGTCCCTGGTCCAGATAAGTCCTGAAACCTAGCTGTCTCTCCAGAACATGAGATAGCTTCATCTCCCGACCCCATATTAGTGACAGCACCTTCCAATATGAAAAATTAAGAATTGCCATAGCCCAAATACCCCTAAAGAGAGGGATGGAAAAATCAAAGGTGATGATAGAGTTATACAGAGAAGATAGGATTTAACGAATATGAATGCTGATCTACTTTGAGTTAATTTTGTGTAGGGTGGAAGATAGGGGTCTTCTTTCATTCTTTTGGTTGTTGATGTCCAGTTCTTCCATGCCCATTTATTGAAAAGATGATTTTGTTCCAGTTCAGAGGATTTGAGGGCCTTGTCAAAAATCGGTTGACCATAGATTTGGTGGTCTATTTCTGCACTCTTGATTTGATTCCATTTGTCAGTGCTTCTATCTTTGTGCCAGTACTATGCTGTTTTGACCAGTGTGACTTTATAATAGGTTTTAAAGTCAGGGAATGTTAATCCTCTCACTTCAGTCTTCTTTTATAGGATGTTTTAGCTATTCCGGGTCTCTTTCCCTTCCAGATGAATTTGGTAACTAACTTTTCTAAGTCTTCAAAGTAAGTTGTTGGAAATTTGATTGGTACTGTGTTGCATCTGTAGATCAATTTGAGTAGCATTGATATCTTAACTATATTTAGCCTTCCTAGCCATGAGCAGGGAATGTCTTTCCACCTGTTTAGATCTTCTTTGATTTCTTTTAACAAAGTTATGTAGTTTTCTGTGTACACATTCTTTACGTCCCTAATTAAGTTCATTCCTAAGTACTTGATTCTTTTAGTTGCTATTTTGAATGGAATTTTTACCTTAACTAACTCCTCAGTTAGGTCATTGCTTGTGTATAGAAACGTTTCTGATCTTTGCACATTAATTTTATATCCCACCCTCTTGCTGAATTTATAATGTCTTTGCATTTAAAGTCTATTTTGTCCAATATTTTTGTAGCTACTCCTGCTTTCTTCTGGTTACAGCTTGCATGGAAACTCTTTTTCCATCCTTTCACTTTCAATCATTAGTATCCTTGTGTATAAGATGAGTCTCTTGTAAGTAGCATATAGCTGGATTGTGTTTCTTAATCTATTCTGCCAATCTGTGTCTTTTAATTGGTATGTTTAGTCCGTTAACATTCAAAGTTATTACTGAAAAGGCATTTTTGAATCTACTGTCTTATCTTTTAATTTTATTTGGCAGACTATATATTCTTTTACTTCTTTGTGTTTTTATCCTTTAAGTTACCCTTAATGGTACTCTTCAGTTCTGTGCCCTCCTCCAGATCTCCCTCTCCTGTCTTTTTTTTTTTTTCAACTGGCAGAAATCCTTTTAGTATTTCTTGTAAGGACTGGTCTCTTATTTACAACTTCTTTCAGGACTTATTTTGTCTGTGAAAACTTTAATCTCCCCCTCAGTTTTGAAGGACAATTTGGCTGTGTACAGAATTATTGGCTAGAAGTCTTTCTCTTTCAGGATCTTAAATATATCATACCACTGCCCTCTCGCCTCCATAGTACTAGTTGAGTAGTCTGAACTCAGTTGTATGTGATTTCCCTTATATGTAGTATATGGTTTCTCTCTTGCTGCTTTCAGAATTTTCTGGTTCTCTTCAATATTTGACAGATTGATTAGTATGTGTCTTGGGGAAAGCCTGTTGGGATTTATTCTGTTTGGAATTCATTGGGCTTCTTTGACTTGTATATTTATGTCCTTTATAAGGGTTGGGAGGTTTTTCCCCCATTATATCCTAGACCTTTACACGTCTCTTCTTCTAGTACACCAATGATTCTTATATTTGTACACTTTGTTTTGTCTATCATTTCCCTCAGATCCAATTCAGATTTTTCCATCTTTTTTGCCATTTGCTGTTTTGAGTGTTCGGAATCAGTTATCCTGTCCTCTATATTGTGTATTCTTTCTTCTATCTCCTCAAATCTGCTGTTTTGTGCCTCTAGTATGTTTTTTATTTGGTCAACAGAGTCTTTAATCTCTGTGATATCTGCTATTTTTTTATTTATTCTTTCAAATTCCTCTTTATGCTCTTCTGTCTTCTTAATCTCCTTTATGTCATTAGCCATCCCACTTATTTTATTAAGTAGAGTTATATGAACATTTTTTATTTATTGTTCCAACATCTGTGTCTCCTCTGGTGTTTTAATTTTGTCATTAGGCTGGGCTATATCAGTCTGCACTGTGATATGCTTAGTGATCTGTTGTTTTCATCTCATGTAAATATTTTGATTGATTTACTTTGGGAGTTGATTTCCTTCACTAGTCTAAAGCCTTGTGTTTGAGGTGTGGATGTGTAGCAGGGTGCAGGGTATAGGGCGGGGCACAGCTGAGTGATGATGCATTGCAGTGCAGGTATAGGTGCAGGTTGGGGATATTATGCTTGTACCTGTGAATGTGGGCACCCAGTGGCCAAGAAGGATGTCGTTATGTGGATGCATAGGTCTGGGGTGTGTAGCTCTGGGGTGCACTGGTCTAGGGCGTGGGGCCCTTTGTGTGCATGCGCAGAGCTATGGCAGCATGCCGGCTTTATGCCTGGCTGTGCAGGTTAGCACTTTCTCAGTGCTGGGAAGCGTGACTGAGGGCCATACGCATGCGCAAGCCTGAGGGCCATAAACTTACGTTTCTAGAACTGAGGGTTGCGACTGGGGACCTAGCGCATGCGCGGGTCTAGGGGTGCTATAAATTGACACGCAGAGCTGGGTGGGGCAGGGTGAGGCTGTGCGACACTATGGGCGGTGGCGGGTGTAGCCAAGGTATGAAAGTTAGCACCTGCAGCCTTTAAGCACTGGCGACAGCCTACAGGGAGCAAAGAGGAGAAGGTAGTGCTTGGGAGAGGTGCCGGAAAGGTGGCTTGCACTGCACTTGGGGTGGGGGTGGGGGTCAGGGGTGCATGGAGTACACGGAGTGTGGGCAGGTGTCAGGGTTCAGGTGCTTGGGGTGTGGGGTGAACGGCGGTATCACGGGGCTGTGCTGGTGTGGTTAGTGCGTTCAAGGAACACGGCTTGGCTTACTTCCTAGTCCCTGTCTCGCTGTCAGTGCACTCCTGAGGGCTCCAGGCTTCCACGTTAAGCTGCTTGCACCAGCCGGACAGTTCTGCTTCTCAGTTCCTCAGCTTTTGCCACGAGGGCCACCGTATGTGGCGCAGAAGTTTCTCCCAGGTCAGTTGCACTCCTAAATCGCCATTTCAGAGGCCCTCTCATCCCTTCTCTAACTTCTTTGGAGCAGGGATGAACTCGATCTACCCTATTCAGCCATCTTCCCAGAACTCCTACCTTAAGCATCTTTATATTCTTTAGGACTTCAACTCTGCAAATGCATCCAATTAATACATTTATCCTGGTCCAAGGGTCACTTCATAGTTACTCTAATGACTATTGCTTAGTGTTTAAAGAATGATAGAAAAGAAACAAAATTTATCTCAGAAACAGTGTTTAAAATACTGAAAGTTTCACAATATTTTTAAGATCATTTAAAATTACAGAAGTAGCTCAAATTCCATATATCTTTCCAAATGTCTGGAGAGGAATAGTGTTATTTTAAAAGCAAAAATACCAGCAAATGGTGAGTATAAATACAGGCTTTTCTTTTCTGTTTTGAAAATTAGTCTACTACATTTTTGCTTATTTTTGATGATTTTAAATACACAAAAACCATCACAGAATGATTAATGTCCAACGGCACCACTGCTTGGAATTTATATTTGCTATTTTTTGCCTCAGATATATTAAAACAGTAGAACATTACAAGTAAAGTTGAAGTTCCTCAAGTTTCCGCTCTTAATCTCCTTCCCCTCCCTTCTTTGAGGCAATTATGAGTATCATTTTGGTGTGTATCCATTGAGTCCATTATTCTATACTTTGATGATAAATTTATGAACCCATCAACAAGTACAGTAGGCTACATCCATGCAAGAGGAATTACTGGGCATAAAGTATTAAGTCTGATAGTAAATTTCAATATCTAATAGGGATAATTCTCCTGATCTTTTTCTATATTCTTTTAGCTCTTCTGGATACTACTTTTAGAATCATAAAAAGAATCCTGTTGGGCTTTTGTCTGAATTGCATTCAGCTGATTAATTTGACAGCATTTCAGTATGGGTTCTTCTCACACAAGGGCATGACATATTGTCATGTTTTTTCAGATCTACCTTAACATAGTTTAATATTGTTTTATCATTTTCTTCTTAAATCTTTTGTGTCTTTGGCTAGTTTTTTCCTCCTTGAGGTACTTTCTAATTTTTAATGCTATTGTAAATTGTATCATTTGATCTGTTTTATATTCTATTTGGTTATTGCTGGCATGTGGGACAATTACTGATTTTTGTATTTTGATTTTACAACTAACAGTACTGCTGGATTTTCCTTTTTAAATGCTATTACTTTTTTAGTAGATCCTCTTGGACTTTTCAATGTAGATAATATCATCTGCAAAAATCATCAAATTTGTCACTTCATTTCTTGTATCTCCTATTTCATTTTTTTGTTTTATAACCATTAAAATAATTGTTACTTTATGGAATAGTATCCATGATAGAGAGCATCCTTGTCTTATTTCTGATTTATGATAAAAGTGCTTTTGAAGTTTGATATTTACTAAGTTTTAGGTAGGTGCCTTTATTATGTTATAAAAGTTTCCTGCTCTTAATTTTTTGAGTTTTGTGGTGGTATTGTTTTTGTTTTTTTTTTTGTTTAACATAAATGGGTTTTGGATTTTATCTGATTTTTATGCATCTATAGCAAAATATGTAGTTTTCTCCTCTACTCTATTATGTGGTGAAAGTATATTAATAGATTTCCTAATACTGAACCATCCTTATATTACTCAAATAAACCCTACTTAGTAATAAGGGGTCCTTTTTTTTAATACACTGAATTGAATTTGTAACAGGGTGATATTAAGCATAATTGAATTCTATCCTGCCTTTGGGGGTTACCAAATAGTTCAGTTTTCACTGGGGATATTGACCTGTTGAGAACCAAGTACTCAATTCTCCAAGGCTAATTTCAAATAAGGCCCAATTCTTAGCTTGAGATTCTGATTCCCATTGGGGCAATACAGGCTGAACTGAAATGATGCCTTTTACCACTGAAATTTTTAGGGAAGACCAGGAGCAACAGAGGTCACTGAAAGGTTTTGGAGGTGAAAGAGTGAGAAAGAAGGAAGGTAGACCAGGAAATTTAAAGCGGGCGGGTTTATTTCTGCGCTCACAGGCAGAGAGAGATGAGTCTGAGCCTGGGTGATGGCGTGGGCAGTTTTTAAGCAAGCGGGTCAGGTGAAGTCTGGAAGGGGTGATTCTCCGGAAGTCAGGTGTCCAAAGGGGTGGTTCCGGAAGTCATGACATCCGGAAGGGGCAGTTCCGGAAGTCATGTTGGGAGGGGAGACACAGCCTCCGCAGCTCCAGTTGCAGTGCCGTTCCCCATTCCCCTGACCTAACAGTCACCTTTAGGGGGAATGAAGAGTTCATAACCTCCCACTCTGCCCAACTAAATCTGAGACTTGTGATCATGATCTGTCTGAAAACTGCTGAGTCAGTTAACTGTAAGAAGAGACATGGTGAGGTCAAGCAGAATCCCTACTCTTTGCTGTGGAAAGTTTGCTGAATTTTGTACAGGTCAAGTAATGCCTGAAGAATATGGGCCTGGATCTTGTTTTACCAGTAGCCCCTATTATTGCCACAACCTGGATAATAGAACCCTAAGAGCAAGAGATAGTAGGATGTCTACTAGTGGAATGTGCTGAGCTAGGAAGAAAGAAGTTGAGTTTCATTCATATTCCCTCTGCCCAACATCCTGCCAACACCATGCCATAAGACCCCATGGTAAACCAGTATTTGAACACCTGTCACATGGAGGGAACTGAAGGCCAATTGATATTAAACAGAGATGTCGGGACAACCAAGAGAAAAGGGACAGAAATGTCTTCCTCATCTGACTGAGGTTGTTTATAAGAGGGAAGCATGATTATAACCAGATTATAAGAGAATAACAAACTTTTCAAGGGCGGATTGTACAAGGAAATGTCATTTTTCCCTCTCTTCTTCTTCCTACCTCTATTCCAGAGGAATAATGCATTCATTTTCTATTGCTGTGTAAGAAATTACCATAAATGTGTGTAATTATTAATTAACACACTCAAATGTATTGGGTCACAGTTCTGTATGTCAGAAGTCTAGTAAGGTTAATAGGTCTCACAAAGCTGAAATTGGGGACTTGGCCAGCTTGGACTTTTATCTGATGGCTCTCAGGAAGAATTCTCCTTCTAGCTCATTCAGATTGATGACTAAATTGAATTGTTGAGTTGTAGAAATGAGGTCCTCATTTCCTGGCTTGCTATCAGTGGGGCTGTTCTTAGCTTTCATAGGGCACCACATCCCTTGGCACACAGCTCCCTCCATCTTCAAGCCAGAAATGTTAGATCCCCCTTGTGCTTTGAATCTCTCACTTACTTTTCTGCTACCAGCCAGAGGAAACTCTCTAATTTTAAAGACTCGTGTGATTAGATTAAGGCTACCCAGATAACCTTTTTGCCATATAATATAACATAATCATGGGAGTGATATCTCATATCCATAGGATAGGATCTACCCAAACTCAAAGGGTAGGAGATGACACAAAAGTGGGATCACTGGGGTTATTCTTAGAATTTTGCATACCACAAAATAGGGTAGAGGGGGCAAGATGCCTCACATTCCACATACCCATCTCCAATTCCAAGTAATCAGAGCTACAAGTCCAGCCTGTTCTTGTAGAAGAGGGAGAAAAAGACCTGAATCAAATACGTAGTTTCAAAATGGAGTCAGCCTTCAAATAGAGTAGAGAGGCTATTCTGGAAGCTACTCTTATGCAAGCTTCAGCTAGATACTGTTAATTGCCATGGATTGCCAAACCCCAGCCAACATCATTCCTGTTAATCTAAAGAACACCCCAGGGCTCTGTCTGAGACCCTACAAAACTTGCATGCACTAAGTTTACTTTTCAGAAACCTAAAACCTTCAGATGGTTCCTAGACCAGATAAGTCCTGAAGCCCAGAGGAGCCAGCCACTCCATGAACATCAGCCTGTTCCATCCTCCTATTCCATATTATTCTACACCCCTTTTCAACATGAAAAAGAGTTAGAATGGGCATAATGCAAATATATCTAAAGAATGGGAGAAGGATCAAAGGAGAAGAAAGAGTTATAACAGAGAAGTTAGGATTTAACAAATAAGAATATCTGCTGAATCAAACTGATATTTCTTTTTAGTCTCCAGTGTTTTAGAGCAGCTAGAAGGAAAACCTGAAATTCTGGAACTGTAACCCATACCAAGCATTGAAATCTGTTCTACTTGTTAAAAGGAATTTGGAAATTTACTGCTTTTTTGTACCTATGTTATATTTCACAATTTTAAAAAACGTTTTGAAAAAATGTACTAGGCTCCTATCTGGAATGATGGAATGTTTAGGTAATGGATGGAGGTGATAGTAGCACAACATTGTGACATTTTGAATGCAATTAACAGCACTGAAATATATATACGAACACGATTAAAGAGGGAAATATTAGATTCTACTACTGGAATGTGATTAAAGAGGGAAATACTAGATTGTATGTATAGCATCAGAATAAAAATATTTTTAAAATCCATGGAACTGCAGTACACAAACAGTGACCCTAAATTAAAACATGGACTTTAATAGTACAGTTATAAAGATGTGCCATCATCAATTGTAACAAATGTTCCACACCAATGCATGTTGCTGTTGTTGGGGTGGTGCATGGAAATCCTGTATTTTGTGCACGATTGTTCTGTAAACTCACAATTTCTCTAATTAAAAAAAAAAGATCTCCAAAAAAAGTACTTTGAAATTTAGCACTTTTTTGTATATATGTTATAGTTCACAATTAAAAAAATGTTTTAAAAAATGGAGTCAGCCATAATAACTGAAATGATGCTTTTAATAATGAAAAGAACTGAAAAAACATGGAATTGGATGGTGTTTTAGTTTGTTAAGCTGCCAGAATGCAATGTACCAGAAATGGAATGACTTTAAGATGGAAATATATTAAGTTGCAAATTTATAGTTCTAAGGCTATGATAATGTTCAAACTAAGGCATCCAGGGAAAGATACCTTGCTCAAGAAGTCTGATAACATTGGTTTTTCTCTTAGCTGGGAAGGCACATGGTAACATCTGCTAGCTTTCTCTTTTTCATGAGGCTTCCTCAGGGGTATTTTTCTTCTGCATCTCCAAGGTCTCTGGCCCTGTGGGCTCTGTCTGCATTGAAGCTTTTCCCAAAATAGTTCCCTCTTAAAGGGCTCCTGTAAGCAACCCCACCTTGAATGGGTAGAGATACAACTCCAGGGAAACCATTTAATAAAAAATTACTACCCACAATTGGATGGATCACATCTCCATGGAAACAGTAAGAAAAGATCCCACCCAGCACTACTGAATGAGGATTAAAGAGCATGGCTTTTCTGGGGTATATGACAGTTTCAAACCAGCACATTCCACCCTTTGTACCCCCAAAAGACATGTTCTTTCCAAATGCAAAACACATTCACTCTATCGCAATATCGTAAAGCCTTAAACAATACCAGCAAAAATACAAATATAATACAAAGTCAGCCACAGGCATGGTCTGTCCTGAGACAAAATTATCCTCTGCTGTGGATCTGTAAAACTCAGAATCTACTGCCAACATACAAAGAAGGGGCAGTCATAGGATACATATTCCCATCTCCTTAGAGAGAAGCTGGAAGAAATACAGAAGTCAGTGGACCCAAACAGTTCTGAAAATCTAAAGGGTAAACTCTATTAGATTTCAAAGTCTGAGAATCATTTATCCTCAGGTCTTTAGAAAGCAGCTGTCCCACCCTTTCCAAGACCTATGCAGCAGTGGCCCAGCTCTCCCCAAATGCAACCTCAGGGGACTGATAAGTTTTTGACTGGAAACAGAAGAGACCAAAACTTGATCAAAGGAGCTTTATTGCAAGGCTATGCAGAGGCAGGCTGAAGCCTAAGAAGGTGACAGCCCCAAGCAGGGGAAGGGGTACAGGTTAGATAGGATTGGTGGGAAATAGGGAAAGGGAGGTGGTGGATTTTCATTGTCTAGTTTGGACGTGGGAAACTGGCACATTCTCATTAGTTGATTTAGAAGTGGAAACAAAGAATTGGTAGCTTTTCACTGGCAAGGTTTAAAGTGTAAACACGACCACAGTCATGCAGGGTTGCAACTAATGGAGGGTGGATATTGGGTAAGGGGAGCTTATCTCAAGATTACAACTGCTGGAGGGCAAGATGATGTGGGCTGGGATGGGCTCAGTGGCTTTTCTGGAAATAGTGGGTGGAGGAAGCTTCTTGGAATATTTGTTAGGGGTTGGTCACATCATGGGGGAAGGGGTTCTACCTAACACTTGAACCTTTTCCTTTTAATATTCTTGGGATGCTGTGGGGCAAAGGTCTGTTTTATGTATCTGCTTCCAGCTGGTGGAGGGTGTAGAGCTGTCCCTATATTTCCTCACAGGGTAATAGCTGGTGCTGGTGTTTTTGCTGGAGGAGTAGCATGTCACTGATAATTGATTTGTCATTGCTTGGAAAGTTCTGCAAACAAAATTGGTTAAGAGTTGTAAAAGACAGGGCCCAATAATGAGTAGTAGTATAATTATGAGAAGGGGTATTAATGGTGGAATTAAAGTTGTCTTCAGAGGAAAGGTGAAATAGGATAGAATAGATCCTACCCATGACAAGTTGTCATATGCGGCATTCTCTTGTGACTTTTTAATTATTTTTATGTTGTCTTTTATGAATTTTAGGTTAAAACAGAGTTTTAGTTTCTTTTTTCTAATATAACTAAGGTTAGGTTAGGTAACAAGTAGAACATAATTTGTATACTTGCCTTGCTTCTTTTAAAAGTATCCTTTTGTTGAATGAATTTTTAATTTTAGTTTACTGCAAACATTTTCAGAGAGGCATTAGAGTGAAATGAAGTATGTGATAGGGAAATTTAATTATAACACTGAACATTTTTATGCAACTTATGATATATTAAATGAATTTAGCATTTTATTTTTATAAAGTGAAAGGATAATTTTTTGCAGCTATTTGGAATAAAAAGATATTTTTAGCATTTGACTTTAAGAAATTAAATGTTAGAGGTAGTAGGTTTACAACAATAGTTAGTTTTATTTAAAGTTGAGGAAAAGACTTAGAAGTCTTGTTTTGAACATCTAAGGGTATGCTAATGTTAACATAGACACAAGAAGTTATTTTGCCAAACAATAAACTTTTTACACTATACTTAAGGAAAACTCTGTATTGACAATGGAATAATAATTTAGGAAAACTTTGTCACTTTAATAGGAAACTAAGTTTTAGTTGTATATTAGTATATTGTAGACTCATCAAACTTTTCTTAACCTTAACCATAATTTCTCTGTCCATAAACTTTCTACAACTTTTTATATCCATTCAGGTTTTGTGTTACATTTTCCTCATTCTGTAACAACCATTCATTTGATCTTAGGACAAAACTACATTCTTTTGCCTTTTATATCTTTCTATCTTTCATACTTAAGTTATTAAAATAATTTTGGAAACTATTTATAAGCAAACATCTCACAACATACAATAACAATCAAAATAAAACTTGTCAGAATACAGTGGCTGAAAGATTTCAAAAAAAGCTGAGAGGTTATCCTGGAATTTATTCTTGTGCATTATATAGATACCCCCTTTTTAGTTTATGGTGTATTACAGTGGCTAGAGGGAAGTACCTGAAACTTGTACTGTGTTCTAGTAGCCATGTTTCTTGAAGATGATTGTATGATGATATAGCTTTCACAATGTGATTGTGCAATTGTGAAAACCTTGTGTCTGATGCTCCTTTTATCTATGGTATGGTATGGACAGATGAGTATGGACAGATGAGCTGGAGAAAAATGCAAATGTTCTAAAAAAATGATCATGGTGATGAATACACAACCATGTGATGATACTGTGAGCCAAAGATTGTACACCATGTACAGAATATTTGTATGTCAAGAATGTTGGTATGCTTGTTTGTTAAGATTTACAATAAAAATATTTTTTTAAAAAAGAATTAAATAAGTAAATAAATATATATTTACTGTTAAAAAAACTTGTCAGAATATATATTTTAAAAAATTTTTTATTAAAAAATTAACAAACAAAACATTAAGATATCATTCCATTCTACATATACAATCAGTAATTCTTAATATCATCACATAGTTGCATATTCATCATTTCTTAGAATATTTGCATTGATTTAGAAAAAGAAATAAAAAGACAACAGAAAAAGAAATAAAATGATAACAGAGAAAAAAAGATTATACCTACCATACCCCTTACCCCTCTCTTTCATTTACCACTAGCATTTCAAACTAAATTTATTTTAACATTTGTTCCCCCTATAATTTATTTTTATTCCATATGTTCTACTCTTCTGTTGATATAGTAGCTAAAAGGAGCATCAGACACAAGGTTTTCACACTCACAGAGTCTCATTGTGAAAACTATATCATTGTTCAATCATCATCAAGAAACATGGCTACTGGAACACAGCTCTACATTTTCAGGCAGTTCCCTCCAGCCTCTCCGCTATATCTTGAACAACAAGATGATATCTACTTAATGCATAAGAATAACCTCCAGGATAACCTCTTGACTGTGTTTGGAATCTCTCAGCCATTGACACTTAGTCTCATTTCACTCTTCCCCCTTTGGTCGAGAAGGTTCTCTCAATCCCTTGATGTTAATTCTCAGTACATTCTAGGGTTTTTCTCAGTCCCTTGATGCTGAGTCTCAGCTCATTCCAGGATCTCTGTCCCACGTTGCCAAGAAGGTCCACACCCCTGGGAGTCATGTCCCACGCAGAGAGGGGGAAGGTGGTGAGACTGCTTGTCATGTTGGCTGGAGAGAGAGGCCACATCTGAGCAACAAAAGAGGCTCTCTTGGGGGTGACTCTTAGGCCTAAATTTTAAGTAGACTTGACCTATCCTTTGTGGGGTTAAGTTTCATATGAACAAACCCCAAGACTGGGGGCTCAGCCTGTAGCTTTGGTTGTCCACACTGCTTGTGAGAATATCAAGAATTCAACTTGGGGAAGTTGAATTTCTCCCCACTCTCACCATTCCCCGAAGGGGGCTTGCAAATACTTTTCCAGTCACTGATCAAATCACTCTGGGATCCATCGGGGCATCACTCTGGACAAACCAACAAAATCTCATGTCCTACCTGAGATTCCAAGTACTTATGACATTCAATCAAACTGTCTACATGAGTTATATTAGGAAATGCTCTAGTCAAAATATAAATTTTGTAACAAATAAACATTTTTTGCTTTAGTCTCACACATAAGGTGACATTTTAAAGTATTAATTATCATCTATTTTCAGCACCCTGCAATAATGACATTCCTTTGTTCTTCCTCATGCAAAAACATTTTTAAAATTTGTACATTGTACATTTCACTATTATTATACACTCTAGGCATTCCTAGATTATACCATCTCCATCTTTACCATCTATCTTTCTTTCTGATTTCATTTATGTCCCCAGCCCTCCTCCCTCTATCATTCTTACATGCAGCTTCATTCAGTGTTTTAACATAATTACATTACAGTCAGGTAGTATTGTGCTGTCCATTTCTGAGTTTTTATATTCAGTCCTGTTGCACAATCTGTATCCCTTCAGCTCCAATTACCCAATATCTCACCCTATTTCTATCTCCTGATGGTCTCTGTTACCAAGGAAATATTCCAAGTTTATTCACTAATGTCAGTTCATATCAGTGAGACCATACAGTATCTGTCCTTTTGTTTCTGGCTAATCACACTCAGCATAATGTCCTTAAGGTCCATTCATGTTGTTACATACTTCATAACTTTCTTCTGTCTTACAGCTGCATAATATTCCATCGTATGTAAATGTCACCGTTTGTTTAGACAACTGTCTGTGATGGACATTTTGGCTGTTTCCATCTCTTGGTAATTGTTAATAATGCTGCTATAAACATTGGTGTGTAACTGTCCATTTGCATCCTTGGCCTCGTGTCCTTTGAGTAGAGACAGCATATAGATGGGTCCTGTTTTTTAATCCATTCTGCCAGACTATGTCTTTTGATTGGAGAGTTTAATCCATTAACATTCAGTGTTATTACTGCATGGGTAGTGCTTTCTTCTACTATTTTGCCTTCTGGATTTTACATGTCATATCTAATTTTCCTTCTTTTTACCTTTGCTCATAGTTTTCCTTTTTACACTCTTCTCCACACCTCTCTCTTCTGTCTTCATATCTGTCTCTAGTGTTCCGTTTAGTATTTCTTGCACAGCTGGTCTCTTGGTCACAAATTCTCTCAGTGATTTTTTGTCTGAAAATGTTTTAATTTCTCCCTCATTTTTGAAGGACAGTTTTGCTGGATATAGAATTCTTGGTTGGCAGTTTTTCTCTTTTAATAATTTATATATATTATCCCACTGTCTTCTCGCCTCCATGGTTTCTGCTGAAAGATCTGCACATAGTCTTATTGGGCTTCCTTTTTATGTGATGGATTGCTTTTCTCTTGCTGCTTTCAAGAGCCTCTCTTTCTCTTTGATCTCTGACATTCTGATTATTAAATGTCTTGGAGTATGTCTATTTGGATCTATTCTCTTTGGGGTACGCTGCACTTCTTGGATCTGTAATTTTAAGTCTTTCATAAGAGTTGGGAAATTTTCAGGGATAATTTCCTCCATTAGTTTTTCTCCTCCTTTTCCCTTCTCTTCTCTTTCTGGGGCACCCACAACACATATATTTGTGCGCTTCATATTGTCCTTCAATTCCCTGAGTCCCTGATCATATTTTTCCATTTTTTTCCCTATAGTTTCTGTTTCTTGTTGGATTTCAGATGTTCCGTCCTCCAGTTTTGAAATCCTATGTTCTGTCTCTTGAAATCTATCACTGTAGGTTTCCATTGTTTTTTTTCACCTCTTCTACTGTGTCTTTCATTCCCATAAGTTCTGTGATTTGTTTTTTCAGACTTTCAGTTTTTTCTTTTTGTTCTTTCCTTGCCTTCTTTATATCCTCCCTCAATTCATTGATTTGGTTTTTGATGAGGTTTTCCATGTCTGTTCATACATTCTGAATTAATTGTTTCAGCTCCTGTATGTCATTTGAATTGTTGGTTTGTTCCTTTGACTGGGCCATATGTTCAATTTTCCTAGTGTGATTTATTATTTTTTGCTGGCATCTAGGCATTTCATTATGTTAATTAGTTTATTCTGGAGATTGCTTTCACTTCTTTAATCTAGGGTTTTCTCTTTTTTTTTATTTTTATTTTTTTAACATGGGAAGGCACCGGGAATTGAACCTGGGTCCTCTGGCATCGCAGGCAAGCATTCCTGCCTGCTGAGCTACCGTGGCCCTAGGGTTTTCTTGCTGGATGAATTTGTTGTCTATCTGTTCTTTGACATTCTTTTCAGCTTTATCTGGACCTTTAGCTTAAGTTTTGTTTAACAGAGGAGAATTTTTCAGTTCTTGTTTTCTTGTTTCTTGCCCTGCTTGTGTGGTGCCTTTCCCCACACACACACTTAGGGTGGTCTACTTAGATATTATATACCCCAGCCAGATTTTCCCAGACCAAACTGGCCTCCTATCAGGAGGAAAGAGTCACCTGCATCGGTTTTCCCGGAGGGTGAGAACCAGCAGGTTGAAAGACTTTCCTTTCAAGTCTCTGGACTCTGTTTTTCTTATCCTCCCCTGTGTGTGGCACTTGTCTGACTGCAGGTCCCACTAGCATAAGATGATGTGGTACCTTTAACTTTGGCAGACTCTCCCTGCTGGGGATGTGGTGGAGACAGAGGAGAGGTTGTAAGCTGGTTTTAATGGCTTCAAATTACCAAGCCCTGGTGTCTGAAATCCTTGATGGAGGGATTCCACCTGAGTTGGGCTTCACCCCTCCCCTGGGGAAAGCACAGGCTCCAGACAAGCCTCCAAAAGAGCTCACTTCTGCCTATGCCTGGGGCAGTTGCAGCCTCAGAAGTTCTGCCGCTGTATCTAGAGGCAGTCCAGCCTTTGTAGATACACAGCCACAAAAACCTCTGTTTCCTTCTTTTTTTTTTTTTTTTTCCCCTTTTTCTGTCAGTCCTGCCCCCTTGGTGCCAGGGCAAAAATGAGCAACCTCTGCTTTGATCAGGTTCACCTAAGCTGGGGGCCTATTTTTAGTAGTCAGAATTTGTTAATTAGTTCCACAGTTGGCGTTTGATTGTGCCCAGTCCCTGCTGCTGGTAAAGTCCTTTCCTTTGCCCTCTGGGAAGTGGCCTGTGGGGGAGGGGTGCTGGCTGCCACAGCTTTGGGAACTCATGGTTCGGGGGGTGCTCGCAGCCGGTCCAGCTGGTCCAGACTGGGATACGCTGTGTGTCCAGTCACTATTGTGGCTCTGGGAGCTGTTCTGTACTGTTTCTGGTTATTTTGTAGGTGTTCTGGAGGACGAACTAAAATGTGCACATTGTTAAGCCGCCATCTTGACCCGGAAGTCTGTCAGAATATATTTAAATGCATTTTGAAACAGTAACAATTTTGCCATTGCTATTTCCTTTGCTGCCTTTTAATGCTTACATTTCATGTTTTGGTTTGGGTTTACATCTCAGCAGGTGGTACTCAGAGCATAGCCTGGATTTTCTCAGATGACAAAGAGCACTCCCCTGGGGAGGATAAACCCAAGGTAAAAAAAAACACTTTTTGTAAGGCAATTTGAGCCTTAGATGGTGAAACTGGGGAACCACATTAGGCTAGGAAATTAATGGTATCCTTGAAGGAGATTTTCTATGTAGGACTGCATACGAATAAATCATTTACCTACTGAAGGAGGGAGCTAGACTCCAAATGTGGGAGGGCTAAGTCCTGTGATTGTGCATTCTTAAAAAGGTGAGGACTGTTCATGAACCACTGGGATATGACTGTCCAGGTAAGCTGGATTGGATCTGCGTCCCTGGGCCTTTGCCACTCAAAGGAAAAGAAAAACTGAGAATTTGGGTGCAAAGGTATGCAAAAGAAAATATATTGTAAATTAAGAACTGAATGCTATAGAGTGGAGCTTGGAATCTTTTTGAGGAGACTATAGGGGTTAGATACAATAGGGTGAAGGGGAATTACAAATTGGGTCATGGACTTAAGATTTTGCATTAACCTAGAGGACCCATTTGGCTTTTTAATAGGCAGAATAGGGCTGTTGTAAGGAGAATTAGATGTATTTTTTGTTTTACTTTGTTTTACTTATCAGTAGTTTATTTCTCTCTTTTAATTTTTTATCATTTTTATTATAAACAACAAACAAACATACAAACATTTTTGATGTACAAATATTCTTGACATGGTTACAATCGGTGGCTCACAATATCATTACATAGTTGTGTATTCATCACAATGATCATCTTTTTGAACTTTGCATCTCTCTAGCAAAAGAAATAAAAAAGAAAAAACTCATACATGCCATACCCTGGTGCCCCACCCTCTCATTGACCACTGGTATTTCAATCTACTCTATTTATTTTAACCTCTGTTCCCCCTCTTATGTGTTTATTTCTGTTTTTTTTTATTTAAATCAGTTTTATTTAAGAATTTCCAACATTGACAACTCTTATAAAAAGCATCCAAGGCTGGTGGCACTCCCGCCGCCATCTAGCCCTCCTCTTCCCCCTTGTCCACCGGTGCTCCTGCTGCCATCTAGCCCTCCTCTTCCTCTTTCCCCGCTGGCGGCGCTCCCGCCGCAATCTAGCCCTCCTCTTCCCCCTTCCCCGCCGGTGCTCCCGCCGCCATCTAGCGCTCCTCTTCCTCTTTCTCCACTGGCGCTCCTGCCGCCATCTAGCCCTCCTCTTCCCCTTTCTCCGCCGGCGCTCCCACCGCCATCTAGCCCTCCTCTTCCTCTTTCTCCACCGGCAGCTCTCCCGCCGCCATCTTATCCTTCCCTTTCTCCTCCTACTCCAGCGGCTCTCCAACCACCACTGTGCCCTCTTCCACCTTCACCGGCTCCTCCGCCACCATCCTCGACAGCCTTGCCATCCTCACCTTTCCTCCTCCAGAACAGCTACTAGGGGAGTAGAAACGATACAGAACAGCTCCCGGAGCCACGACAGAGATAAAAAAGACAGTGTACCCCATCCTGGAATGGCTGACTGGCCCGGAGAACCCGCTCTGGTGAGATTGCCAAGGGGCACGGGCTTCCCTGGGTGGGACGGCAAGCGGCCGGAGTCCCTCCCCTCCTCCTTCCAGGGCCAGATGGCAGAATTGGGCAGGCGGTCCCCTCAAGCCGTGGTGGATGGTGCCCCCACCACGCGTGGCCCCCCGGAACAACTAAGAGAATTGGATCGGAAATCCCCAGGCCACGGAGAACGGTGACCGGGGGGGGTCCCTTCCAAACACGTGACTCCCCGGTCCGGCTGGGAACAGTGCACTCTCACGGGCCGCGGCGTCTGGCGCTCTCCCACCACGCTTGGCACCCCGGGCAGACTAGAAAATTCGGACAGGCGCTCTCCCAGGCTGCGGCGGCTGGCGACCCTCCCCACGTTCGGACCCCCGGGCCGGCTGGCACTCTTCCAAGCCGCTTTGGCTGGCGAACCTCCCCCAGGGCGAGTTTTCCAAAGTTAAAGGGCCCACAGCAACTTTTACTGGTGGGACCCGCAGACAAATGTGTGCCACGAGCACCACCTACTGGGCAGGATAAGAAAAACAGAACCCAGAGATTTCACAGAAAAATTTTTCAACCTGTTGGGTCCAACACCCAGGGAAATCTGACTAAATGCCCAGACGCCAGCAGAAGATAACGGATCACACTCAGAAAATTGAAAATATGGCCCAGTCAAAGGAACAAACCAATAGTTCAAATGAGATACAGGAGCTGAGACAACTAATGCTGAATATACGAACAGAAATGGAAAACCTCTTCAAAAATGAAATTGATAAATTGAGGGAGGACATGAAGAAGACATGGGCTGAACAAAAAGAAGAAATAGAAAAACTGAAAAAACAAATCACAGAACTTATGGAAGTGAAGGATAAAGTAGAAAAGATGGAAAAAACAATGGATACCTACAATGATAGATTTAAAGAGACAGAAGATAGAATTAGTGATTTGGAGGATGGAACATCTGAATTCCAAAAAGAAACAGAAACTATCGGGAAAAGAATGGAAAAATTTGAACAGGGTATCAGGGAACTCAAGGACAATATGAACCACACAAATATATGTCTTGTGGGTGTCCCAGAAGGAGAAGAGAAGGGAAAAGGAGGAGAAAAACTAATGGAAGAAATTATCACTGAAAATTTCCCAACTCTTATGAAAGACCTAAAATTACAGATCCAAGAAGTGCAGTGTACCCCAAAGAGATTAGACCCAAATAGGTGTTCTCCAAGACACTTACTAGTTAGAATGTCAGAGGTCAAAGAGAAAGAGAGGATCTTGAAAGCAGCAAGAGAAAAACAATCCATCACATACAAGGGAAACCCAATAAGACTATGTGTAGATTTCTCAGCAGAAACCATGGAAGCTAGAAGACAATGGGATGATATGTTTAAATTACTGAAAGAGATGAACTGCCAACCAAGACTCCTATATCCAGCAAAATTATCCTTCAAAAATGAGGGAGAAATTAAAACATTCTCAGACAAAAAGTCACTGAGAGAATTTGTGACCAAGAGACCAGCTCTGCAAGAAATACTAAAGGGAGCACTAGAGTCAGATACGAAAAGACAGAAGAGAGAGGTATGGAGAAAAGTGTAGAAAGAAGTAAAGTCAGATATGATATATATAATACAAAAGGCAAAATGGTAGAGGAAAATATTATCCAAACAGTAATAACACTAAATGTTAATGGACTGAATTCCCCAATCAAAAGACATAGACTGGCAGAATGGATTAAAAAACAGAATCCTTCTATATGCTGTCTACAGGAAACACATCTTAGACCCAAAGATAAACATAGGTTGAAAGTGAAAGGTTGGGAAAAGATATTTCATGCAAATAACAACCAGAAAAGAGCAGGAGTGGCTATACTAATATCCAACAAATTAGACTTCAAATGTAAAACAGTTAAAAGAGACAAAGAAGGACACTATATACTAATAAAAGGAACAATTAAACAAGAAGACATAACAATCATAAATGTTTATGCACCGAACCAGAATGCCCCAAAATACATGAGGAATACATTGCAAACACTGAAAAGGGAAATAGACACATATACCCAATAGTTGGAGACTTCAATTCCCCACTCTCATCAATGGACAGAACATCTAGACAGAGCATCAATAAAGACATAGAGAATCTGAATATTACTATAAATGAGCTAGACTTAAAAGACATTTATAGGACATTACACCCCACAACAGCAGGATACACCTTTTTCTCAAGTGCTCATGGATCATTCTCTAAGATAGACCATATGCTGGGTCACAAAGCAAGTCTTAACAAATTTAAAAAGATTGAAATCATACACAACACTTTCTCAGATCATAAAGGAATGAAGTTGGAAATCAATAATAGGCGGAGTGCCAGAAAATTCACAAATACGTGGAGGCTCAACAACACACTCTTAAACAACCAGTGAGTCAAAGAAGAAATTGCAAGAGAAATTAGCAAATACCTGGAGGCGAATGAAAATGAAAACACAACATATCAAAACTTATGGGACGCAGCAAAGGCAGTGCTAAGAGGGAAATTTATTGCCCTAAATGCCTATATCAGAAAAGAAGAAAAGGCAAAAATGCAGGAATTAACTGTCCACTTGGAAGAACTGGAGAAAGAACAGCAAACTAATCCCAAAGCAAGCAAAAGGAAAGAAATAACAAAGATTAGAGCAGAAATAAATGAAATTGAAAACATGAAAACAATAGAGAAAATCAATAAGACCAGAAGTCGGTTCTATGAGAAAATCAACAGGATTGATGGGCCCTTAGCAAGATTGACAAAAAGAAGAAGAGAGAGGACGCAAATAAATAAGATCAGAAATGGAAGAGGAGACATAACCACTGACCTCACAGAAATAAAGGAGGTAATAACAGGATACTATGAACAACTTTATGCTAATAAATACAACAATGTAGATGAAATGGACAAGTTCCTAGAAAGGCACGAACAACCAACTTTGACTCAAGAAGAAATAGATGACCTCAACAAACCAATCACAAATACAGAAATTGAATCAGTCATTCAAAAGCTTCCCAAAAAGAAAAGTCCAGGACCAGATGGCTTCACATGTGAATTCTACCAAACATTCCAGAAAGAATTAGTACCAACCCTGCTCAAACTCTTCAAAAAAATTGAAGTGGAGGGAAAACTACCTAATTCATTCTGTGAAACCAACATCACCCTCATACCAAAACCAAGCAAAGATATTACAAAAAAAGAAAACTACAGACCAATCTCTCTAATGAATACAGATGCAAAAATCCTCAATAAAATTCTAGCAAATCATATCCAACAACACATTAAAAGAATTATACATCATGACCAAGTAGGATTCATCCCAGGTATGCAAGGATGGTTCAACATAAGAAAATCAATTAATGTAATACACCATATCAACAAATCAAAGCAGAAAAATCACATGATCATCTCAGTTGATGCAGAGAAGGCATTTGACAAGATTCAACATCCTTTCCTGTTGAAAACACTTCAAAGGATAGGAATACAAGGGAACTTCCTTAAAATGATAGAGGGAATGTATGAAAAACCCACAGCTAATATCATCCTCAATGGGGAAAAATTGAAAACTTTCCCCCTAAGATCAGGAACAAGACAAGGATGTCCACTATCACCACTATTATTTAACATCGTGTTGGAGGTTCTAGCCAGAGCAATTAGACAAGAAAAAGAAACACAAGGCATCAAAATTGGAAAGGAAGAAGTAAAACTATCAGTGTTTGCAGACGATATGATACTATACGTCGAAAACCCTGAAAAATCCACAGCAAAACTACTAGAGCTAATAAATGAGTACAGCAAAGTAGCAGGTTACAAGATCAACATTCAAAAATCTGTAGCATTTCTATACACTAGTAATGAGCAAGCTGAGGGGGAAATGAAGAAATGAATCCCATTTACAATTGCAACTAAAAGAATAAAATACCTAGGAATAAATTTAACTAAAAAGACAAAAAACCTATATAAAGAAAACTACAAAAAACTGTTAAAAGAAATCACAGAAGACCTAAATAGATGGAAGGGCATACCGTGTTCATGGATTGGAAGACTAAATATAGTTAAGATGTCAATCCTACCTAAATTGATTTACAGATCCAATGCAATACCAATCAAAATCCCAACAACTTATTTTTCAGAAATAGAAAAACCAATAAGCAAATTTATCTGGAAGGGCAGGGTGCCCCAAATTGCTAAAAACATCTTGAGGAAAAAAAACAAAGCTGGAGGTCTCGCGCTGCCTGACTTTAAGGCATATTATGAAGCCACAGTGGTCAAAACAGCATGGTATTGGCATAAAGATAGATATATCGACCAATGGAATCAAATAGAGTGCTCAGATATAGACCCTCTCAGCTATGGACATTTGATCTTTGATAAGGCAGTCAAGCCAACTCACCTGGGACAGAACAGTCTCTTCAATAAATGGTGCCTAGAGAACTGGATATCCATATGCAAAAGAATGAAAGAAGACCCATCTCTCACACCCTATACAAAAGTTAACTCAAAATGGATCAAAGATCTAAACATTAGGTCTAAGACCATAAAACAGTTAGAGGAAAATGTAGGAAGATATCTTATGAAACTTACAATTGGAGGCGGTTTTATGGACCTTAAACCTAAAGCAAGAGCACTGAAGAAGGAAATAAATAAATGGGAGCGCCTCAAAACTAAACACTTTTGTGCATCAAAGAACTTCATCAAGAAAGTAGAACGACAGCCTACACAATGGGAGACAATATTTGGAAATGACATATCAGATAAAGGTCTAGTATCTAGAATTTATAAAGAGATTGTTCAATTCAACAACAAAAAGACAGCCAACCCAATTACAAAATGGGAAAAAGACTTGAACAGACACCTACCAGAAGAGGAAATACAAATGGCCAAAAGGCACATGAAGAGATGCTCAATGTCCCTGGCCATTAGAGAAATGCAAATCGAAACCACAATGAGATATCATCTCACACCCACCAGAATGGCCATTATCAACAAAACAGAAAATGACAAGTGCTGGAGAGGATGTGGAGAAAGAGGCACACTTATCCACTGTTGGTGGTAATGTCAAATGGTGCAACCACTGTGGAAGGCAGTTTGGCGGTTCCTCAAAAAGCTGAATATAGAATTGCCATACGACCCAGCAATACCATTGCTGGGTATCTACTCAAAGGACTTAAGGTCAAAGACACAAACGGATATTTGCACACCAATGTTTATAGCAGCGTTATTTACAATTGCAAAGAGATGGAAACAGCCAAAATGTCCATCAACAGGAGAGTGGCTAAACAAACTGTGGTATATACATACGATGGAATATTATGCAGCTTTAAGACAGGATAAACTTATGAAGCATGTAATAACTTGGATGGACCTAGAGAACATTATGCTGAGTGAGTCTAGCCAAAAACTCAAGGACAAATACTGTATGGTCCCACTGATGTGAACCGATATTCGAGAATAAACTTGGAATATGTCATTGGTAACAGAGTCCAGCAGGAGTTAGAAACAGGGTAAGATAATGGGTAATTGGAGCTGAAGGGATACAGACTGTGCAACAGGACTAGATACAAAAACTCAAAAATGTACAGCACAATAATACCTAATTGTAAAGTAATCATGTTAAAACACTGAATGAAGCTGCATCTGAGCTATAGGTTTTTTTTTTTTACTATTATTATTACTTTTATTTTTTTCTCTATATTAACATTCTATATCTTTAAAAAAAAAAAAAAAGCATCCAAGCACAGGACACAGAACTGCAGCAAACAGCATTCTTATGGGTATCTAACAGACATTAGAACTTCCACCCTTCTTTGAGACACCTTGAGCTCACTGGTGAACTCTGCTTCCAAGTACTACTGCAAAACACACCACAGGCTCAGTCCATGTTCTCAACCCATCAGCTTCCGTTCACATTGCCACACTTACATGTCAGTAACAGAAGAGAGCACACACCATACAGCATTCACAGCAGTTGACGAAGGGATAGGGGAAATACAAATATCGTTTCACTTAACACATTCAACTAATGGGGGTTACCTAAGAACAAAACTCACTTAAAGTTTTCCAACAGATGTGGCTGTCCTTTGAATGCAAAAAAACATTCGTACATTATTTGCTATCATTGCTCTCTGCACACTCTCTCACCAAAGCCACAGGATTGAGTGACACATCTCGCCAAGTTAAAAAATATCCATTATCCACCACCAAGTGTCTGCACGCGCTCTCTCCTTTTTCTCGCTCATTCTAGCCTTTCAACCCTCGGCAACACCATCAATCCCACACAAGGTTTCAAAAGTTCAAACAGCCTTCTGGTTCAATATCACAGCCTTGCGTTCATAGCATTGATACGACTCCATGAAATAAAGAGTAGCGGATAAAAATGGAACACCCACCATCAAAGACGCAGCCTGTGCAGCGTGATGACAGATTTTTGAATGACAAAGCATGTAGACAGAAGTATTCCTATGGCAGAATATTTACAGCAGTACTTTCAGTGAAGTGCTTCTTCCATAAACATTTGAAATGAGATGAACTGCAGAGATTAAATGAAGGCTTCATATCATACTTTTGTATATGAGGGGAGACAAGTGTTAAAAACAAAAACAAAAGGACCAAACATTTCGACACCATGATCTCCAAAAAGGAGATTTTCCTAAGGAAAAATCCATATGGTGGGGTTCAAATTAAAACAAGGAGAAAATAATGTAGTTCGAATCAATGGTTTCCATTTGGAACATGCAAAGAATTCACTTGAAAAGTCCAGAGATAAAATATTACAGGAGAAACCTTTTGATATCAATTGTAGTGTTGGTTTATCAAACAGGCAAACAGCAGTTCACTTTCAACCACTCAGTATTTCAACCCTTCATGTAACAAAACATAAAATTCCTTTAGCTCTTCCTTTTTCTAAAGAAAAATGTCAAAAATACTGCTGAATATACTTCACACTGAACAAACCAACTTTGAAAAATTTTAGTACCTATGTATTTTACAATATACTTACCATGAGTTTAGAAAAATTTTAATTCCCACCAGTCTATACCAATCAATCACAACCCATGCCTATATTCCCCAGCCAGAAGATTTGGAATCCATGCTCGAGCCAAAGCCTCCATTAAAACCACTGCCTGACCCAGCATTTGATGCTGACCCCCAACCAATTGCTGCACCAGAATTAGAGCCACTATAAGAGTTATTTCCGGAACCAAAGGCTTGATTTGGCTCCCTCTGCATGTTGCCTTGGCTTTGGTTATTACCTGATGGGCCTGACTGTTTCTGCTGACTGGCTAACATCCCCATCATACCCCAGCTGCTCTGCAGTGCTGCCTGGGCTGCAGCCATCATTGCTGGATTAATGCTGAAAGCACCAAAGTTCACCCCTCCACCCATATTACTACCTTGATTGTTCCCCAACCCAGCTCCTCCCCCTCTGTTGTTACCAAATCCACCCTGATTCCCAAAGCCACCTGGATTACCACCAAATCTTCCACTTCTTTCTAGCTGTCTATTGCTATTGTGCTTAGGTTCAGCATTGGATATATGTACGCTGATTCCTTTAATGATCAAGTCCTCTCCACAAAGAGACTAGGCAACCTGATCATCTGCAAATGTAACAAAGGCAAAGGCCCTGAATGGTTTGGGGATGAAGACATCTACCACTTCTCCATACTGGCAAAAGAACTGCTGTAACTCATCAGCAGTCATGTCCTCTGTACAACGCCCAACGAATACCTTCCTGCTCCTCAGAGGCTCATCTGGGCTTTGCTTAGAATTAGGAAGTTTACAGTCATACAATCGTCCATCTATCATATGTCGCTGGGACATTACTTTCACCTGGGTTTCATATTCCATAAAATGAACAAAGCCAAACCCTTTTGAATGACCAGTTTTAATATCCTTCTTGACCTGCACCATAAGAACTTCTCCAAAGGTACTAAAATATTCTTTTAGATCTTGTTCAGTTGTTTTCCATGGAAGGCCCAATACTATTAAATCAGATGTTTTCTGGACTGCTCTTTTCACTTTCACTGCTGATGAAGCATCAGTTTCATCCATCTTTCTTTTGTTATCTTTGGGATAGTTGACAACGTAGACAAGATTTCCCCAGCCTGCATCAGGTGCATGCAGAACTCCTTCTACTAGCCGGACACCTCTCATACATTGAGACACTGGATTCCTGTAGCGCAGACCACATGCTCCTGGAAACTGGGCCGTAACTGTGTGGACAGCAGCACTGTCCCATCATCTTCTGATGGTATTTCAATAGGCTCGTCATTCTCATCTTCGGTTACCCAAATATATTCAGACATCTTTTCTTATTTTTCTTCCTCCCACGTAGCGTAGAGGATTGTTTTGCCCAACTAACTGCCAACCCTGGGTCTTTTGTGTTTATTTCTTATTCACATTTTTAAATCATCTGTCCATACTGTAAATAAAAGGAGCATCAGACACAAGGTATTCACAATCACATAGTCACATTGCAAAAGCTTTATTATTATACAATCATCTTCAACAAACATGACTACTAGAATGCAGCTCTATCTACAGTTTCAGGTACTTCCCTCTAACCACTCTAATACACCATAAACTAAAAAGGGGATATCTATAGAATGCATAAGAATAACCTCCAGGACAACCTCTCGACTCTGAAATCTCTCAGCCACTGACACTTTATTTTGTCTCATTTCTCTCTTCCCCCTGTTTGTCGAGAAGGTTTTCTCAATCCCTTGATGCTGAGTCCTAGCTCATTCTAGGATTTCTGTCCCACATTGCCAGGGAGGTTTACACCCCTGTGAGTCATGTCCCAGGTAGAGGTGGGAAGGCAGTGAGTTCACCTGCAGTGTTAACTCAGAGAGAGAGACACACACACACACATCTCAGCAACAAAAGAGTCTCTGTGGGGGTGGCTCTTAGGCCTAATTTTAAGTAGGCTTAGCCTATCCTTTACTGGGATAAGTCTCACAGGAGCAAATCCAAAGATTGAAGGCTCAGCCTATTGATTTGGTTGTCCACACTACCTGCAAGAATATCAGGAATTCTCCAAATGGGGAAGCTGAATTTTCCCCCTTTCTCTGCATTCCCCCAAGGGGACCCTACAAATACCTCTTTATTCACTGTAAAGATCACTCTAGGATTTATCAGAATATCACACTAACCTGGACAAACCAACAAAATCTCATGTCCTAGTCAAGGTTCGATGTACTTATGGTATTCAATTAAATTGTCCATATAAGTTAAATTAGGAAATGCACTAGTCAAAATGTAAATTTTGTATCAAATAAACATTTCTTGGTTTAGCCTCACACAGAAGTTGAAGTTTTAAAATATGAATGACCATCTATTTTCAACACCCTGCAATATTGACATTTCTTTGTTCTTCCTCATGCAAAAATATTTTTTAATTTGTAATCACTATCATTGTATACCCTAGGCATTCCTAGATTATACCATTTCAGTTTTTATTATTTATCTTTCATTCTGGTTTCATATGTGCCCCCAGCCCTTCTCCCTCTATCATTTTTATATTCAGCTTCACTCAGTATACTTACATTATTGTGCTACAATTAGGTAGTATTGTGCTATCCATTTCTGAATTTTTACAATCAGTCTCGTGGCACAATCTGTATCCCTTCACTCCAATTACCCAATCTCTACACTATTTCTATCTCCTGATAACCTGTGTTCTTAATTGAATTTCTCCAAATCCACTCATTAATGTTATTTCATATCGGTGAGACCAAACAGTATTTGTCCTTTCGTTTCTGGCTAATTTCACTCAGCATAATGTCCTCAAGGTCCATGTGTTAGTTAGATTCAGTTGTCAACTTGGCCAGGTGAGCATACCTAGTTCTGTTGCTGTGAACACAAGCCAATGGTACATGAATCTCATCTGTTGCTAATTACATCTGCAGTCAGCTGGGAGGCGTGTCTGCTGCAATGAGTGACATTTGACTTAATTGGCTGGTGCTTAAATGAGAGAACGCAATGTAGCACAGCCAAGCAGCTCAGCATTCCTCATCTCAGCACTAGCAGCTCAGCCCAGGCCTTTGGAGATGCAGAAAGAAGTCACCCTGGGGAAAGTTGTTGGAACCCAGGGGTCTGGAGAGAAGACCAGCAGAGACCATCCTGTGCCTTCCATGTAAGAAAGAACCTCAGTGGAAAGTTAGCTGCCTTTCCTCTGAAGAACCAACAAAATAAATCCCCTTTTATTAAAAGCCAATCCATCTCTGGTGTGTTGCATTCCAGCAGCTAGCAAACTAGAACAGTCCATCCACTTTTTTATATGCTTCATGACTTTATTCTGCCTTACAGCTGTATAATATTCTATTGTATGCATATACCACAGCTTCTTTAGCCACTGATCTGTTGGTGGACATTTGGGCTATTTCCATCTCTTGGCAATTGTAGATAATGCTGCTATAAACACTGATGTGCAAATGTGTGTTTGTGTCCTTGTCCTCTTGTTCTCTGAATAGAAACCTAGCAATGGGATCGCTGGATCATATGGTGTTCTAGTTTGCTAGCTGCCAGAATGTAATATACCAGAAACAGAATGGCTTTTAAAAAGAGGAATTCAATGAGTTGCTAGTTTATAGTTCTAAGGCCAAGAAAATGACTGGATTAAAGCAAATCTATAGAAATGTCCAATCTAAGGCATCCAGGGAAAGATAGCTTGGTTCAAGAAGGCCAGTGAAGTTCAGGGTTTCTCTCTCAAGTGAGAAGGCACATAGTGAACACAGGGTTTCTCTGTCATCTGGAAAGGCACATGATGAACACGGTCAAGGTTCCTCTCTCATCTGGAAGGGCACATGGCGAGCATGACATCATCTGCTAGCTTCTTCTCCTGGCTTCCTATTTCATGAAGCTCCCCGGGAGGCATTTTCCTTCTTCATCTCCAAAGGTCGCTGGCTGGTGAACTCTACTTCTCATGGTTATATCGTTCTGCTCTCTCTGAATCTCCTATTCTCCAAAATGTCTCCTCTTTTATAGGACTCCAGAAACTTCTCAAGACTCACCCAAATGGGTGGGGACATGTCGTCACCTAATCCAGTTTAACAACCACCCTTGACTAAATCACATCATCCAGGGAAATGATCTGATTACAGTTTCAAACATACAGTATTGAATAGGGATTATTCTACTTTTATGAAATGGTATTTTGATTAAAACATGGCTTTTCTAGGACATATATCATTTCAAGTCAGCACATATGTAATTCTATACTTAGCTTTCTGAGGAAGCCAGGAAGAGTTCCACAGCTAGAAGGCATTTAACAATGGGTTCGATTCCTCGGAGAGCTTCCAGGGTATTGGGTATTGGGTATTGGGAACTAGCAGGAAAGGAGGTAGGGTTCTTAAGGCAAATAGTAAGTGGTTCATGGTGGGCCTTGACAATGGAAGTTTCTGTGTTCCATACTTCTTGGTTGATGAGAGAGAGAGAGAGAAAGGGAGAGAAGGGGGGTTGGTAGGGTCTGTTAAAGAGGTTGTATTGACCAAAGATGGAAGGAAGATGCCTGATGCAGTTTGCGGAGGAGTATTGGGGCTTTTAACCCAACTAGGATGTCCCTTCCTAAGACTGGTGTGGGGCAGTGTGGGAGGATAAGGAACGAGCATGGTTGTCAATTGAACAGGGTAGGATTGAAGGAGCTAATGGATGTGAAAACTATGCCATTAACCCCAATTATTAAGACAGAAGATTTGTTAGTTGGCCCTTCATACTTGGAGAGAGCAGAGTAAGTGGCCCCTGTATCTATAAGAAATGAAATTGGCTTACCTGCTACTAAGAGAGTTATCCAAGGTTCCCTGTGAGTGATCTTTGCAGGGCCTTGCCTGGTTCCCGGGCATCTTCAGTCCTCTGCTGCCAGTCCCAGGAGTTCTGGGAGGTGGACAGAACTTTCTTGAATGGTAACTGATGTCCCCCTGCCTTGAGGGGCCCAGGATCAGTCACACTTCCAATGACCCTTTTGCTTGCAGAGTGGGCATGGCCCTGGGGTGGGGATGGGGGGTCTGGGATTTGGGCAATGTCTGGCCCAGTGCCCAGGCTGTCCATATTTAAAACAAGTTTTCAGTGGGTGTTTTTCCTCTCAGTTTAGGAAAGCCTCAGATTTCTCTCAGTGTGGAAACAAGGAGTTGGTAAGCATGGGATTCTTCTTGGGCTTCCTCCCCAAGTTTTTCCTGCTGGGCTTTCTCTAGTCTCTATTGTTAAAGACTTTAAAGACTAAATTAACTAGGTCACTTTGGGCAGTTTGGGGTCCTGCTTCTGATTTCTGGAATTTCCGACATATGTCAGGGGCTGATTGAGAAATAAAATGCATATGGTGGAGTAAAGTGCCTTCAGGGGAATCTGGACTGAGGTTAGTATAGCGTTTGAGGGCTTCTCTGAGTCTAGCTAGAAAGGCTGACAGATTTTCATCATCTTTTTGATAAGTTTTATTTAATTTTTCATAATTAACCGCTTTGTGTGTGGTTGCCTGCAATCCTGCAATGACACAAGTTATCTTAAGGTTGCGAGACTGTCAGCCAGGTTCCCCATCCTGATAATTCTCGGGGCACTCCAGCGGCTCCCACGGGACTGATAGTACAGTCCTGTCTAGTCAAAGAATCTGCATTAGTTTGGGCTGCTAGACATACTCGTTCCTTCTCATGAGGAGTGGGGCAGGTAGAGCGAATGACATAGAGATTTCACTAGCAGAGGTCACAGGACACAGTAAGGTATTGGAATTCTTTAATAAATCCAGTGGGCTCAGTAGAGTATGAACCTAGATGCTGTTCAGTTTGAGAAAGATCAGAAAGGGAAAGGGGAACATGGAGGTAGATAGGTCATTCTGACCCAGACACTTCTCACAAGGTGGGGGGGGGGGGTGACAGTTTGGGGTGAGGCGAACTGGGTCCTCTGCAGGTAAGGAAAGTTACGGTGAAATTTTGAGGTGGAACTCAAAGATGGGGGAAGATTGTTTATTGCCTGTGGTTCAGCATCAGTTTCTGCCTGGCCAGGAGGGGCTGTGTAGGGAGGAAGAGGAAGAGGAGAAGTGACAGAGGAGGGCTGAAATTTTACAGTAGAATCTGGAGACGGCGGTAGGAGGAGATCAGGGAGGGTTATTTTTTGGCTGTGCTGTGGCAGCTGCAGCTTGGCCAGAAGGGGCTGCATGGTTGGGGGGGGCGGGTGGAGCTAAGGAGAAGGTCTTCGGTGGGATCAAAAGAATGGTCCAGTGGAGGAGGAGAAGGAGCACTGGGTTCAGAACTAGGTTGTTATGGAAGATGGGAATAGAGAAGGATTTGATAAGTAGAACAAGTCTGGCAAAAAAGGCTTGGATATATGGGATTTCAATTCACTTGCCAAGACACTGACAGCAGTTGTCAAGGTCTAGAAGAATTTGTGGGTCAAGGGTTCCATTTTCTGGCTAAACTGACCCATTATCTAATTTATACTGTGGCCAGGAAGTATTACAATAGAAAATTAATCTCTTAGGTTTTAAATCAGCAACAAGACCAAGGACGACCCATTTCTCATGATAGTAGATAGGATAAGGAGAAATCTCTCACTCTTAGATGACTTAGAAGCAATCAAGAGGGAGTCCTCCTTTGAGAGTCTCTAAGCCTCAGTGAGTATGTGGAGGAGTGGATGGAGGTGTTTCACCATCTCACTCACTCCTAGGTGTGGACCCCTAGAAAAGGAAGCTTTCCCCTAGTGCTAGGATTTTCATATGTGCTGTCCTGGACAACAGGGAAAGAGAGCACTGAACAGAAAATAGGAAGGTATTTTGCCTTACCCTGAGATGATTCACCAGTATTGGTGCTGAAGTCAAGCAAGTGGATTTCATCCCCCATATGGAAGCTTCATCTCCATTCCCAGTCCCAGGTTTTGGCACCAAGATGATAGGTATTTTGACTGGGAGGGAGGAGAAGAAACCAAAACTTAATCAAAAGAGCTTTATTGTGATGCTATGTACAGGCAGGATGAAGCCTAAGATGGTGACAGCCCTGAGCAGAGGAAGAGGTACAGGTTAGATAGGATGGTTGGTAGAAAATAGGGAAAGGGAGGTGGTGGATTTTCATTTTCTTATTTGGATGTGAGAAATTGACACATTCTCATTGATTGGTTTAGAAGCAGAAGGCTAAGAAGGGAGTCGGCAGCTTTTCACTGGCGAGGTTTAAAATTTAAACGCTGCTGTAGTCATGCAGGATTGCAACTGCCAGAGAGTGGATGGTGAGTAAGGGGAGCTTATCTCAAGATTACAGCTGCTGGAGGGCAAGATGGTATGTGGGGGTGGGTTCATTGGGTGTCATGGAAACCATGAGTAGGGGAAGCTTCTTGGAATATTTGCTAGGGGTTGGTCATGTCAGGGGGGGAAGGGGTTCAGCCTAACAGGGACAATGAGGAGACCAATTTTTTTCTCGGCTTCACCCTCTCCAAACATCAGGGCAGCACTCAGGCTCTCAACCATCTTGGGGGCACACACTCAACCCCCTCAGAACAAAATGGTGACAGCAAGGCTATCTCCAATCTCAAAGGAATGTACTCCACCCACTTCAAGCCTTAAGACAGCACATCTCTTCCTGCACAATGAGGTGGAAGATACAACCTCTGCCTTTGGGGCAAACTCATTCTTTCTAAGTGCTTGGGTGGGTCTGCTCTCCTGGCCCGAGGTTTCTTGACTCCAGACCTTAGCTTTCATGATTCTACTTCTAAAGTTATTTTTCCTTCAATTTGTCCCTTTTCTTACCCTTTTACTCCAGACTGACAGTGGTTCCATTTATACAGATACCACAACACTCTTGGATTTCTATGCAGTATGCCAGGATCATAACCATCAGAAAATAGGACTTTCCACAAATCCTTCCTGAATAACTTCATCTCCAATCCTGGCTTTTCCTTTAATGGCTGACTGGTTCCATGTTTGGTTAACTCCTTACATGGGGCACTAGTCTCCCCTTCTGGAAGCCCAGAATTTTCCAGACCATCAATTTCTTCTTTCTTTGTACCCAGGAGTTCAGTTCTCAACTTCTCTCTTTCCTGTCACATTTCACTGTAAGCTGCAAGGAGAAACCAGGCCACACTTCCCAAGTTTAATTTGGAAATCTCTTCTGCTAAATATCCAATTCATGGCTTTTAAAATCTGCCTTCCATCCAAAACCAGTAGTCAATTTTGCTAATGTCTCTGCCATTTTAAAACAAAGATTGCCTTCCTTTCAGTTTTGCAATAACACATGCCTCATTTCTGTCTAAGGCCTTATCAGAAGTATATTTAGAATCCATATTTCTACCAACAGTCTCTTCAAAGCATTCTAGGCCTTCTCTATCAAGCTTCTAACAACTCTTCCAGAATCTTCCCCTTATCCATTTAAAAAGCTGTTTCAAAATGTGTGGTATTTGTAAACTGCAACACATCACTTCCAGAACCAAAATCTGTTTTAGTTTGCTAAGCTGGCAGAATGCAATATACAAGAAACAGAATGGTGTTTAAAAGAGGAATTTATTAAGTGCAAGTTTACAGTTCAAAGGTTGTGAAAATATCCAAACTAAGGCATCCAGAGAAAGATACCTTGGTTCAAGAAGGCTGATGACATTCGGGGTCTCTCTCTCAGATGGGAAGTCACACAACAATGTCTGCTAGCCTTCTCTCCTCATTTCATAAGGCTTCCCCAAGGGCATTTTCCTTCTGCATCTCCAAAGTTCTCTGGCTGTGTGGGCTCTGTCAGCACTAAAGCTTTTTCCAAAATGATTTCCTCTTAAAGGGCTCCAGTACGCAACCCCACCTTGAATGGGTGGAGACACATCTCCATGGAAACCATCTATTCAAAAATTACTACCCATAATTGGGTGGGTTACATCTCCATGGAAACAATAAAAAAGATCCCACCTAGCAATACTGAATGGGGACTAAAGAATGTGGCTTTTCTGGGGTACATGACAGCTTCAAACAGGCACAGATGGAAACGTCATTGAGGGAAACATCTGCGAGAAAGGGGATTGCATGGTACGGTCAACAAAACACATTTGATTTAGTGAAACTCCAATAAGAAACCTTTTATACTGATATTTTAAATTAGGGCTTTTTGGTCCAGGTGTTTAAGATTGGTCTATACTATTCTTCCCTTACATGTTCTTGTCCAGTTTTGATATCAAGATTGTAATGGCCTTATAAAATAAGTTGTATAGCTTTTCTATTCTCTGAAGCAATCTTTATAAAACTGGTATTATTTTTTCATTGAAGGTTTGGTAAAATTCGTCTATGAAATTATCTAGGTCTGGAGGTGTCTTTGATGTTAGATATTTTTGACTGCCAATTCTATTTCTTTAAATATTGTTGTTTGTTTCTTATTACTCTTGAAGTCAGTTTGTTAATTTTTATTTTTTCTAGAAAATGATCCATTTCATAAAAGTTCCCCAGTTTGGAGGCATATCCATATTATGATTTTTTTTAACCCATAAAAGTCTCCATCAGTAATTATATTGCTCTTTTCAATATTAATATTTAATGTCTCATTTAATATTGGGGATACATTCTAAAAATCAGAGTGAAAGCACATTATAACAGTCACTAGCTATGGTCCTAATGGAAGCCTTTTCCAGCAATATGAGGAATTTCTTAAGGTCTAAATATTTGGATTCTAGTAACTACCTGAACAATGGTAGAGATAATGACATACTTTAACAAACATAATTTGAAATGAACATTTGTTACTTCTTTGACTGCTTAGCCTTTGGATCCCATTCCTATGTTTAAGGGATTCTCCAATTTATGTGTTTTGGTGGGGGGCAGTCCTCTTCTCCTCCACTAATAGAGCAAAGAGTCCAGATACTTGCTGTTCCAGCCTCCCTTGCATGTAGGATATGAGCTTGTGACCCAGACTTTGAATTGGGAACAAGTGATATAAAAGCCAAGATCTTGGAAAATCCAATCTTGGATTGGGTGGATGAAGTAATGGGAGTTGTAGTATAGTGACTCCAAGATCTGGGACAGTGTAAACAAGCTATGGTGTCCAGAGTCCTGCAGAGACTAGGGTATCCTTATTGGGCTGGTTTGGGTAATAATCTTGGCTGTGGTCTGGCTGTTGCTCAGCCTCCCCCATAGCTGCCCACTTTCCAAGTTGGTTCTTCAGTCTTTGGTTGTGTAAGCCAATAGTAACCTTTTTTTTTTTTCCGCATGGGCAAGCACCAGAAATCGAACCGGGGTCTCCAGCATGGCAGGCAAGAACTCTGCCTGCTGAGCCACTGTGGCCCGCCCAATAATAACCTTTTAATAGACTTCCCCCCCTACATCATGCAAGGTTGGTTTCTGCTACTTACCACCAAGAACTTTGATGGAATCAGTTTTGTACTGTTGAATAATTATGCCACAATCCAGAAGCTGGCAAATCTGACAGCTTAGGTAGAGATGGGTGTCTTTGAGTGGCAGGTTGGCATGGGCTTCAAATTAAAATTCTCACACACACAAAAAAGCAGGATGATCTTGCAAGACTGTAGAGCACTCTGTTAGGAGCATTATATTCTTACAATGTGATTGCATGCTTTTCCTCCAAAGGCAAGCTAGGATGGTTGTTGCCATGCCCTGTCTTGAGTGGGTCAGGGACTTCTCTCCCTGGAAGTGAACAGTGTCTGCCTTGACCACTCAGTTTTAAGCTGTGCTAGTTGCTTTGATGTCTGTAACTGTCTAACCACTACTACTAGCTCCAGATATTCCTGCTGTTGATCCCTCACATTGTTTTTGAAATGGTTGAAAAGACATTGTGCTTTTTTCTATGATAAGGAGCTGGTTCATAAGCTTATGAATTTTCAAAGTTTTCTTATGGCCTAGATTTAGAAGGGGACAGCTAACTTCTCTTTGGCAGTCATCCAATTTAGAGCACTGTAACATTTGCTTTTTAAAAATGTCATGATGTTCCTTGTGTCTTTATCATGAGCCAGTGCTATCACTTACATAGTTTATATCAGCCATTTGGGGTCAAACTATTCCCTAGAATCCAAAATAAGCATAGATAAAAGAAGCACAAATGACTCCCATTGTGCTACAAGTACAACTCTGGATCTCTTAGGAGAGCTCTCATTGGCTGAGAGTCTTGGCTGAACAGGACACTTCTCATTGGCTGGAAAAAAGAGAACAGCTGCTTTACCAACTCTAATTAGCTGTGGCCAAATATGGCATGGACAACATGGGGCGGGGGGGGGTGGGGTGGGGGGGGCGGGAAGTGCATATATATATATATTCTAATTTGACATTTTAATGTCCAATTTTATTTAAACTTTGTCAGATCTGATCATTAAAAGAGTCATTTAGGCATTGTCCCATCTCTCTTAAATAGAAATGCTTAGTTTCTCTTAGAGTTCTCTAGCTCCTGTTTTTTTCTCCTTAATTGGTATCTTGGTGTTGGAGGGGCAGGTGCCTCCTGGCCGTGTGCTGTTCTCTGTGGATTCTGATCCCATCTACTGATTTCAAGCCTGTTTACTGGACACTCTGTTAGTAAAGTCTGTTAGCTATGACTCTGTAAGCTGGATGTTAAAGCAAAGGCCCCAGATGATAAAGTCTGATCCCATTTGGACTGATCTGGGAGCCCTTGGCTTTAGCACCTGCTCACTGCTTAGATTCTGGGAACTCTCATTTCTCACACAAAAGAGATTATCTCTTAATTTCGAGTTAGGTACATGCTCGCTCTCTCTCTTCTCTCTATTTATTTAATTTAGTTTATGCAGCATTTCTATATGTTTAAAGGAAGTAGTCTTCTACATCAGTGATTGACCAGAGAATTGAATCAGTTTTTCAAAATAAAATTTAATTAAAAAATAATACATAAATTTTCCTTGTGTGAAAAAAGGAGGAGGGAAACATTATAGATATGGCCAAAGTCCTATTCAAACCCTCCTCAAATCCCTGTTCTCGTCATCCCCAAGGTACCCTGGGTTAATAATTAGGTTTTCTTCCTCTCAGTTCTTCTTTCATTCATTTACATACATTTACATATGTCTCTTAGAAAATATGGGATTTTATTCTATGGTGATCCATTTATTTTTTCCCTTTTACATAAAAAGAAATTATAGTGATACATCTATAACTTTCCTTTTTACCCATTAGGGTGGCTGGAAGGCTAAGCAGTTTAGCACAGACTTACCACATTCTTTTAACTGCTCCTGAGTTCCCAGTTTGAAAACACATTTTGTTAGTCATTCTTCTATTTATGGTCATTCTTAGTGTTTCTAGTTTTCCCTGTGAGGAACTCTGCAATGAACATGTTTGTACATGTTTTCTTGGGCAAAAGTATCAATGTTTTTCAAAGGAAGACACCAAGATCTAGAATTGCTGGGTCATAGTACACACATATTTTTATTTTAGTCAATATTGTCAGATTGCTCTTCAGAATGACTGCATTAATTTTATGCTCCCACTGTCAGTGTATGTGTGTTTCTGATCTTCCACAGCCTTGTCAACACATTTTATTAAAGTGTTTACTTTCTGTCAATATGATGGTTGTAAATTTTTACATCAATGTCTAAATATAAGCTATTTTCTAGATAATTGGTGAGATTCAGTTTCTATTCACATTGTACTAGTCAGGGTTCTCTAAGGAACCAGAACCTATAGGAGGTATCTGTAAATATGAGATTTTATAAAAGTGTCCCATGCAACTGTGAGGATGCAAGAGCTCAAATTCATAGGGCAGGCCACAAGCTGATAATACCAATGAAGATCTTCAATGAATTCCCCAGAGAGGCTGACTAGCTGTAGGGAAGATGAAGTTTCTCTCTTCAGTGTGTGCTGACATCATCGCCTCGTCCTTAAAAGTTTCAAACAATTGAATTAAATCCAACTGATTGTATTCTCTCGTTGCAGAAGACACACCCCTTAGTTATCATAGATGTAATCAGCCATGGATGCAATCAACTGTCTGATAATTTTATTAACCAGCCACAAAATGTCTTTGCAGAAACAGGGCAGTACTTGCTTGACCAGACAACTGGACAACATTACCTGGCCAAGCTGACACATGAACCCAACCATAACACATATGCTCACTGGCCAAATGTCTTTTCTTTTCTTTAAATTATATATTCTTTGTTTCATTTTCCTATAACTTTGAGTTTTTCTTGCTGTTTTGTAACTCTAAATGCTAATCCTTGAAGTGTTCTATATATGGTAAATATTTTCTTCCAATTTGTCTCTTGTCTTTTAATTTTGCTTGTTATGTCTCTTGTATAGAACTACGTGCTTTCAAATTCATCAGTCTTGATGGAGTTAAATGTATCAATATATTCAAGTCTTTTGCATTTGGGGTCTGTTTCAGAATGACTTCCAGTTTCCCAAAGTCATAAACATACTCTTATACTTTACTCTGATATATTTAGAGTTTGGCTTCTTATGTTTGGGTTTTTCATCCTTCCAGAGCTTATTTTTTTGAATGGCAAAAGGTAAAGAATCTAACTTTATTTTTACCAAAACAATAATTAATAGACCTAGTGACATTTATTGAACTGCTAGTACTTCCTCACTGATGGAAGATGCCATATATACATTACATATCAACCAAAAGAGGGTAAATTTAGCCAGGTGCAGGAGTAACCCACCTGAAGAAAAGGCTTATTATAAATATGCTACTGAAATTAGGCAAACGCCCCAGACTTATCTAAGTGAGTAGGATATGTCCTTAAGATAGAAATTGTACTAATTATTTCAGAGACTCTCTAGAATACTATACAGTAATAACAGGGTTATATCTATATGCAAGAAGTAGATATAAATAAGGAATTATAGTAAGAATTTGATCATGATTGTCTGGTATGAGCAGATGAGAGTCATCACTTCAACTGAGAAGTACATGAGAATTTCCAGGTTGTTTCAGTTTGCTAGACTGCTGAAGCAGATACCATGAAATAGGTTGACTTTAAACAATGGAAATGTATTAACTTACAGTTTTGGTGCTGAGACAAATATCCAAATCAAGGCATCATCAAGGTGATGCTTTCTCCCCAAAGATCTGCTGCTAAGGATGCTTGACTCCCCTGCCACGTGACAAGGCACATGGTGGCATCTGCTGGACTCTCCCTTCTATTCTGGGTTCCCGTGACTTCAGCTTCTTAATTCTGTGACTTTCTCTCTCTGTATTCAATTCCATTTATAAAAGACTCCAAGAAGAAGATTAAGACTCATCCTGAATGAGGTGGGTCAAATCTTAACTGAAGTAGTCTCATCAAAAGATCCTACACCCGCAGGAATGAATTAACCTTAAGAACATGATTTTCTGGGGTACATACAGTTTCAAACCAGCATATTCCACCCTCCTGACCATAAAAAGTTATGTTCTTTCTATAGCAGAATACATTATTTTCATCACAATATCCCAAAAGCCTTCAGTAATTTCAGTAAGAATACTACGTACAAAGTTTTACCAAAATCAGTTATAGGTGTGATCTGTTCTGGGACACAATTCCCCTCTACTTGTGGACCTGTGAAACATGGAAAACACCTTATCTGCTTTCAATATGCAAAGGAGGGATAGGCATAGGATAAACATTTCTATACCCATAGGGAGAAATTGGAAGGAAAACAGGGGTCACGAGTCCTAAACAATTTTGAAATCCTGCAGGGCATTTTCCATTAGATTTCAAGATCTGAGAGCCATCTGTAGAAGGATCTTTTGTCCACTGGACCTGATACAGTGGCAGCCCCACCCTTTCCAAGTGTTTGTTCAGTGGCCATGCTTTCCCAGAATACTTGGGTGAAGGGTCCACCTTTGTCAAGCACTGAAATGGCAGCTAGGCTGTAGGTACCACCGTCATCAAACATTGGGGTGGCAGCCAGACTCTCCATGATTCCCCAGGCATTATTACCCAGGGGTGATAGCTCTCTTCCTGAACCCTGAGGAGGAAGGCTTGCCCTCTCCAAATGCCGGAACATACTCATTTTTTTTACACACCTAGGTGGGCTCACTCCACCTTGAGAAGATGTCTTCCTCCATACTCCAGCTTTCACAGGAATGGATTAACTTTAAGAAAATGCTTTTCTGGGACACATACAGTTTCAAACCGCCACACTGGTCTTTCCATGGCTTGAAAGATAGAACTCTTTACATTAGTCAAATTCATTTATCTCTGATTATATGCCCACAGAAAAACTTTCTGCTAACCTATCCAGTTTCACAAATACCTTGATACAAAGAAGGTGATGACCAGTAAAGGGGAAATGGGTATTCCAGGTATATCCACCTTTCTGAATTAAGAAGCTGATATTCAGGTGTCTAAATCAGTTTCTTAATATACTTTGTATAGTTTAAATGACCCATTTTCTTATGGGTCTCTCTCCAGGGCTTGCACAGTGCCTCACATATAAAGGGAATTCAGTACATTTGTTGAATGAATCCATGGCCAAACCATCATTATTGCTTTGTTCAATTAAAATTTGAAATGCTTTGAGTCAGAGTCATTTCAGCCCATAGTAGTATTATTTAAATGATTTCTTTCTGCAGAGGAATACAAGCCTACAGCTTGAAGTAGAGCTAATTACATTTCAGGCAGATTGCAAACATCCCACGCATTCAAGAGAAATTTGCTAAGTGCCTATTAACCATGATGCTAATACAATAATAATTTTAAATGGTACAGTTCTTATATTTAACCAGGATAGAACCTGGAAAGAGTAGTAACTGAAAGTAACTGGAAGTTCTAAGCAGTGGTTGAAAACACAGTGAGGAAACCAAGCTGTTTGTACTCAGAAAACTGGCAGCCAGGACTCTGGCTGACCTTCAGAGTCCCAGCCAGCCAGCTGAGGTTCAGGAGACAGTGCAAAATAACACCAGGCTTTCCCAGGGGATTGGAGAGCCACACAGTTTAGTGGGCCAAGACATGTTGGCCATTTAGGTGCTTTCCAATCTTTGCTATTATCAATAGGCTGTAATAAAATTCCCTGCACAAAAATCCTTATGACACCTTTACTTCCTTAGATTAAACTCCTGCAAGTGGATTTTCTGGGTCAAAGGGCTTCAGCAGTTTTGTGGCTTTTGGCAAAATGCTTTCCAGAAAGCCTGTGCTGATTTGCAGTCCTATGATCAATGCAGAGAGTGTTTGTTTTCCCATACCTTTGGCTACATTAGATTTGAAAATATATGTATTTATGTCTTTATTAAATTAAAATTAAGTGTTTGCCAGTTTTATTCGTTAAAAATCTCATTCAATTTTTCGTTTCAAACTATTTTAACCAATTGGAAAGACCTTTATGTTAATTTTATAGACAAAGAAACTCACTTTACATTACATTGCAGTGGCCACCAGGGTGTTGTTTGTTTCTGTTAATATTCCTGAGTTCAGTCTTGGACTAATCCCTGCAAAGGGTAGGCTAAGCTTACTTAAAATATGCCTAAGAGTCACCCCCAGAGAACCTCTTTTGTTGCTCAGACGTGGCCTCTCTCTCTCTCTCTCTCTCTCTCTCTCTCTCTCTCTCTCTCTCTCTCTTTCTGTCTCTCAGCAAGCATGGCAAGCTAACTCACAGCCCTCCCCACCTCTACGTGGGACATGACTCCAGGGGTGTAAACCTCCTTGGCAATGTGGGACGGAAATCCTAGGATGAACTGGGACTCAGCATCAAGGAATTGAGAAAACCTTCACGACCAAAAACATTAAGAGAGAAATGAGACAAAATAAAGTGTCAGTGGCTGAGAGATTTCAAAAAGAGTTGAGAGGTTATCCTAGAGGTTATTCTTTTTTTTTTTTTTTTAATTTTTAAGAAAACTAACCAACATACAACATGAACATTCTTAATGATTGAACATCCCATACTTGGTGTGCAATCGAGCCACAATGGCTCACAATATCATCACATACTTGTATATTCATCACCATGATCATTTTTCAGTACATTTACATCACTGCAGAAAAAGAAATAAAAAGAAAAAAGAAAAAACTCTACATACCATACCCATACCTCTCATTGATCATTAGTATTTCCCTCTACCCAATTTATTTTAACATTTCTTCCCCCTACTATTTATTTATTTTAATCCATATTTTTTACCCATCTGTTCATACCATAGATAAAAGGAGCATCAGAACAAGATTTTCACAATCATACACATAGTCACTTTGCAAAAGCTATATCATTATACAATCATCTTCAAGAGACATGGCTACTGGAACACAGCTCTACATTTTCAGGCACCCTCTAGCCTCTCTAATACACCTTAAACTAAAAAGGTGATATCTATATAATGTGTAAGAATAACCTCCAGGATAACCTCTCAAATCTATTTGAAATCCCTCAACCGCTGACACTTTATTTTGTCTCATTTTTCTCTTCCCCCTTTCAGTTGAGTAGGTTTTCTCAATCCCTTGATGCTGAGTCCCAGCTCATTCTAGGTTTTCTGTCCCACATTTCCAAGGAGGTTTACACACCTGTGGGTCATGTCCTACGTAGAGAGGGGGAGGGCAGTGAGTTTGCTTGTTGTGTTGACTGGAGAGAGAGGCCACATCTGAGCAACAAAAGAGGTTCTCTGGGGGTGACTCTTAGGCCTAGTTTTAAGTAGGCTTAGCCTATCCTTTGTGGGGATAATTTTCATATGAACAAACCCCAAGATTGAGGGCTCGGCCTATTGATTTTGTTGTCCTCACTGCTTGCGAGAATATCAGGCCTTCTCCAAATACAGAAGTTGAATTTTCCCTCTTTCTCACCATTCCCACAAGGGGACTTTGCAAATACTTTTTTATTCACTGTTCAAATCACTCTGGGATTTATTGGGGCATCACTCTGGACAAACCTACAAAATCTCATCCCCTACTCAAGGTTCCATGCACTTATGATGTTCAATCAAACTGTCCATATAAGTTATATTAGGAGATGCACTAGTCAAAATATAAATTTTGTACGAAATAAACATTTTTGCTTTGATCTCACACGTTAGTTTTAAAATATGTATTACCATCTGTTTTCAACACCTTGCAATATTGACATTCCTTTGTTCTTCCTCATGCAAAAACATTTTTTAATTTGTACATTTAGTCACTATCACTGTACACTCTATGCATTCCTAGATTATACCATCTCAGTCTTTATCGTCTGTCTTTCCTTTTGATTTCATTTGTGCCCCCAGGCCTCCTCCATCATTCTCACATTCAGCTTCATTCAGTGTATTAACATTATTATACTACAGTTAAGTAGTATTGTCCTATCCATTTCTGAATTTTTACAATCAGTCCTGTTGCACAGTCTGTATCCCTTCAGCTCCAATTACTCCATATCTACCCCATTTCTATCTCCTGATGCTGGAGGTCATTCTTACGCATAATATAGCTATCGCCTTTTTAGTTTATGATGTGTTAAAGTGGCTAGAGGGAGCTACCTGTAGATAGAGCTGTGTTCCAGTAGTCATGGTTCTTGAAGATGATTGTATAATGATAAAGCTTTTGCAATGTGACTGTGTGATTTTGATAACCTTGTGTCTGATGCTCCTTTATCTATGGTATGGAAAGATGAGTAAAAAATGTGGATAAGAAATAAATAATAGCAGGAACAAAGATTAAAATAAATTGAGTAGATTGAAATGCTAGTGGTCATTGAGAAGGAGGGGTAAGGGGTGGGTATGTATGAATTTTTTCTTTTTACTTTCTGATTTCTTTTGCTGGAGAGATGCAAATATTTTTAAAAAAATGCTCATAGTGATGAATACACAACTATGTAATTATATTGTGAGCCATTGATTGCAACCATGTCAAGAATATTTGTATGTTTGTTGTTTACAATAAAGATATATATTTTTAAAATGTAGACCTGCAATTTGGGTTTGAATGTATATGCATTTTAGATAGATAAGCAAAATAAATTAACTAATACTTTACAAGTATTATAAAGAAGCTGAAATATAAGTCATATAAGGAGCTGAAATGCAATATGTTCCAGAAGGTTGGGGTAAAATGGGACAGCCAAGAGTTCAGAATCTGGATTTATTTTCTGTTTCTGAATAAATAGGTATATGATCTTAAAAAAAAAAAAATTCGAGTCCAAGTGGAAGTGGTCACCAAATGCTTTAACTGATAGACTTAAGGTAGAGGTATGATAGAAGGAGGAAAGGGTAGTGGAAAAGGGTAGGAAAAAATAATGTAATGTGGAAGGAAATGAAGAAGGAAAAAAGACTGAGAAAGGAAAAATAATGGGGGATGGAGTCAGCCCAGCCTCCTTGCCTGTGCGTGCCCATTTTGTTATGTAGTTGTCCTGTCTAATGTTTTGAGTTTAAACATTTAGCAACAGCAGCTTTCTTTTTCATTAAAGGAGGAAATGAAAGAGCAAGCACAATTATAGGGTACAGAGTAATTGTTGGGACCAAACTGAAAAATCAGCACAGCTTCTTTTTTTTCTCTCTCTCTCTCTCTCTTTTTCTGTAGGGAAAATCCATGTGTCACAACTTACTAAGACACCAGGATTTTAATGCCCTGACATCCAGACATTAATCATTCCTTCCTTTTAAATAGTTGCCTCACTAGTTTTTCTAACTCATCATAGTGTGGTTAATAGACACAACAGGGCACTTCAAACCTCTCTGAAAATTCGAATAAGCAGCATTTCTAAACGTTAAAATGTATATGAATTCTCAGGATCTTTCTTAAGGAGATTCATTGAGTTAAAATACTTTCATTGAGTTAAATGAAAAAAATCATTGAGTTAAAATAAGAGGTTTTGGTTTTGAGATAATCAAAGAGGAAGTTTCTCTATAAATAGGCTTAGATTTTAAAAACCAACGGTAGCAGTGGCTCCACCTAACGACCAGAAAATGACACAGTTGAGCTGTGTTTTGTTTTGTTTTTTCCAGCTAAGCGGTAGTCATCCACTTTAAAATTCTGGTAAAGCTAAATAAATGTTTCATATCTCTCATCCCTTTACTTAAAAGTGTCTTTGTTACTTTTGAGTTATTTAAAGGCATAAATCTAAATACAGCACAATAAAAATATATTAAAAATAATAAAGTAATATTTAAAAGTTAATTATAGTTTAGTTTTTTAAAGTAGACTGCAGTCTAGCCCAGAGATTTGCCCAGAGTTGATGAAACCAGTCATTTAACTCGGTGGAAAGATAAACCCGATGTGGCCAGTTCCTAATTGGAACCAACCAATTAGATTCCTGAATTACAACTTAAAACCTCTATCAAAATATTGAAATATCTTAAGCAGGAATTTGTGATCATTATTAATTTATATAGTTAACAAATATTGACTGGCACTGTGCAAAGCATTTGGATAATAGCCTGATTAAAACACACACACTCTCTGCCTCTTTGGAGCTTGCAGCTTATTGAAGGAGAAAGACACGACTCAAACAAATCTATAATTGCAAACTGATGAGAAGTTAGAAGGAAAGTGAGTTCTTAAAAGAGAGGCTGGTGGGGAATCAGGACACAGCTTTAGATGCAGCCTCCCTGAGATTTGCCTGAGGGGCAATTTTGCCTGTTTTGTCCAAGTAGAGGGTGAGAGAGCTTGGCAGGCCAATGGAAACCCTGATGAGACTGCATGATTAATGATCACTCGATTACTCAGAGAGTGTGGCATTCTGATACTGTTCGTGGTATGTTAATATCTTCTTGTTCATATGTGTGTCGCTCCATACCACTTTAAAGTATTTTGTATATGGCTGTGTTCTTTGGCCTTTAGATCGACAGCTCTGTGATGAAAGGAACCATCTTCTGTTTCTTTTCACTTTTCTGGGTGTAGTACAGTATGGTGCATGCAGGGGACTTGTAACTCATGCTACAGACTGAATATAGGACTATTTTGAATCTATCTATTGGGAAAAGCCCTGGTGAGATTGTTTCACCCATGGATTTCATATACTTAATATCTAACAGAGTGCCTGACATAGTCAGTGCTCGATAAATATTTGTGGAATACGAAATAGTAGACCAAATGAATGAATATATTTTCCAGTACACTCTTATGTCTATTTTCATGTATTCAGTTAAACTACCTATTTAATCATCCCATCATTCAACAGATAGTCATGAAACACAAACTGTGTGTTCATTGTGCTGGATGCTGGGGATACAGAAGTGAAAGGAAATAGACAAAGTCCTGGTCTCTTAGAGCTTACAGTCTAGTAAGTACTACAAAGATTAGAGGTAGAGTATTGATCAAGCATACATCTTCCTTATTGTCAAGAGCAAAAGGACACATATCCATGTGTTGATTTAATCACATGACTTCCAGAAGCTCAGAGCAGAGCTCCTTGATAAGCAGAGACCAGTCTGTTATGAAGGCTATGGATCAAGTGTCTGAACTGAGTAAGGAACACAGTTTCATTGCAATGCAGACAACAAGATACCTACAACCAAGAAGTAAACCTGACCTTAAGATTTGCTTAAGACTTTTCGAGCAAGGTTAGACTGTTCACTCAGTGTTTGAGGATTAGAGCAGGGATGGGGGTGACAGGAAGCAGAGGTGAGATAGAAGAGATGCTGCTGGACCAGTGCAAACGTTTCAAGGATGTGACACAGTCGCTCGTATTGCATTGTTTGGTGGGAAGATGGCCCTTTCCTACCAAAGCTGGCTATTAGGTTCTCTGACACTTAGGGTCTCGGTGAGGTGTGCTCATAGAGAGGGAGTTACAATCTTTGCCTCACATAGATTTGACAGTAGGGTTCTATGCTTTTGTAACCTCCTCGTTGGGCCACCTCAAAAGTTAGAAAAGTCACTCAGTGACCATCCGATATAGAGGAATTAGTCATAGTGGACTGCAATTTCACAGTTCACTGCTCTTTGTCTGTATCTCACTTAAAATAAAACACAAAGCTTCAAAAAGAATCAATGCATCAGTTGAGAGAGAAACTTTTCAGGGGAATTATTCCAAGAAACTCCTTTTCACTGTGAGCCCCACCCCATTCCTAGTTAACTCTATCCCTTGCCTCTTACTTATTTCTGCCCCAGATTGATCATGCTCTGAAATTATCTTTTTTACTTCTCTACTTATTGACTGTCTTCCCTCACTAGAAGTAAAGCTCCACAGCAAAAGGGACCTTGTTTGTCATGACAACCCAAAAGCCTAAAGGAGTAGTTCTCAAAATGTCTCCATGGACCCCCTGAAAAGGTCTCGTGAGGTCAAAACTCTTCATAATAATACTCAGACTTTATTTGCCATTTTTGTTGTGTTGACTTTTGCAGTGATGGTGAAGAAGAATGGTGTGTGAAATTCCTGGCCCCTTTACCTGGATCAAAGCTGTGGCACCAACTATATTAGCATTCATTGTATTTTCCTTCATCACCGTGCACTCTCTCTGTCTCACACACACACACACACACACACACACACACACACACACACACATACATAAGCCAATTTCACTAAAGGTTCATTTGAATGTCTTGAAGAAGCAGTAAAAGTTGTCAGTTGTAATCAATTTTGACCCTTGAGTATGCATCCTTTTAGTATTCTGTTAGGTAACACTGAAATGCTTACCAAGCGCTTCTGCTGCACACTGAAGCATGTGGCTGTCTCAAGGAAGAGCATGCTTGTGAGTGAGTTATGAGTTGAAATAATTGTTTTTTCCTTGGGATGCCATTTTTACTTGAAAGGACAGTGATAGACTATGGTTACTCAGACTTGGGTATTTGGCAGACATGTCAAGGGAATGTCAACTCAAGGAATACAACAGATGGTAGTTATTGCTAATAATAAAATACAAGCTTTTGGTAAAAATTAAAAGTTTGGAAAACTTATATTCATCCCTATGAACTTGATACTTTTCCAATACTTAAAAGATTTTTCTGATGAGATTAGTGGTGCTCTTAACACATAATTTTTCTTATATTGTATAATGAAATGTGAGTTAATTTGGAAGATCTGCAAAATATAGTGAATCAATATCGTCCAAATACAAAATGCATATCACAAAGTCATGCATGGGTAAAAAGAACATTCAAAGTGCAAGACAGAACAATGGATTTTAACATACCAGAGTACCAAAAGATAGTTGATATGATTTCAGATTCCATATTGGAACAAACCTTTAAGAAATTACTACTTGTTGAGTTTTATTTGTGGCATTAAATAAAAATACCTACAATTATCTGGAAAAGCTATTAAAATCCCCTGCCCTTTTCCAATGATGTATCTGTGTGAAACTGGATTTTCTTTATATACTTCAACCAAAACAACATGTCATGGGGACGCTAGGGTAGTTCAGTGATAGAATTCCCATCTGCCATGCGGGAGACCCGGGTTCAATTCCCAGCCCATGCACTCCCCTGCAATAAAACAAGTAAACAAATACACAACAACAAAAAACATAAACAGAAATTCAACAAATGGTGGTGCAATAAGGGGATACTCACATGGAAAAAGAATAAATAAAACCCCCGTCATACAGCATACAAAGAAAAAAAAATCATGACAGATTGAATGCAGAAGATACGTGAGACCCAGTTGTTGTTTATTATGCCGGACATTAAAGAGATTTATGAAATTGTAAAACAATGGTGTTCTTCACACTAATTTGGGGTGGCGGGGGTTGGAAAAAACTATTTTTCTTATAAATGTTATTTATGTTAACATGTAATGGGCTATACTGTTGTTTTCAAAATGGATTAATACGTGTTTTAAGATTTTTTCTGTTTAAATTCTAACATGGTAAATATTGGTAGACATAACACACAAAACAAAATTCTTTAAGGATCCTCAATAATTGTTAAGAGGTGTCCTGAAATCATTTGAGAACTGCTACACTAGGGTAAAATTAACAGACCGCTTTGACTATGTGGTTACACTCACAATAGTACTTGGCACTTATTGTCTGTTTGTTGAAGTATGTGCACCTGGAAAATAAAAAGACCAATAAATCAAAGGTGAGACTGAAGCATTAAATGTGGATGATGGATAAATGACTGCATCAAGGAGACTTGAGATTTGGGAGACAGCAGCGATAGATGTTCAATGTCGAACAAGGTGAATTTAACCCATGATGGCTGGGTACGAGTGAAAAGGACAAACAGATACCTAGACGTATAGGACAGAAGTACAGAACTAACGATGTGGTTTTGAGAACTATCATCTTAGATTGATAGTTAAAGTCAATTAATTAATTTATTCTACTATTTATTTAGTGTCTAATAATGTGCCTGATTCTGTTTTAGCCACTGGGAACAGACAAGCTTTCTGTTCTCACGGAGCTTCTAGGAGTTTAAAGAAAGAGTAGAGGTCAGGATGGTGGTTTGCTGATTATTCAAATTTGGGGACTAAAAGAAGTCAAAAGGAAAACACTTCAGTAAACATATTAAGGAAACATCTTTGCAAAGCAATTTTATTATTATTAGCAAAGCCGAGTGGTTATAGGCTATAAGCCAAAATGTAGGAACTGTTATAACTGTAGCTATGATGGTTTTATTCAGCAAAGATTCTAATTACACTAATACTTTAAAGAATCTTGCTTTTCTCCTTTTGTAGAGAATCCTCATCTACCCAGAGAATTTTTAATATGAAAACATTCAGAATTAATTGGCAAGTGGCACTACCACAGATGTCTCTAATTACAAATACTTAGTCAAATTTACAATGATAATGAATTTTTCATCTGTATCACATACATTGTATTTACCCTAAAGTGATTTAAGTTCATATTACAATCACAAATCTTATATTTTAATATTTACAGGAATACTGCTCCTAATAAGTTCAACCTGGAATTTTCTTCCCTAAAGATATTTGCTGCAACCACAATTTAAACAGGCCTTCCTGCTTTCCCCTCCGTGCGGTAACTGTGCCTTCATTTCTTGTTGGCACTGAGTCTCAATCTGCTTTTTCTGAATCAGTGCTCTGTCTAAAAGGTAGAGAAGAAAATCCTCCTTTTCACAGGATGTAGGGTAGCAAACCGCATGCCTCTAACCTTAGGTCTGATGGAAAAAATTCTTCAAATTATTTTAGTTTTAAAAAAATAAGGCTCAGGACAGTGCACTGGTGGCTCAGTGGCAGAATTCTAGCCTGCTGTGCTGGAGACCTGGGTAAGATTCCCAGAGCTTGCCCATGTCAAAAAAAAGAAAGAAAGAAGGCTCTCAGAACAGCATACAATTTTTTTTTACTTTAATAAAAGTGTGACTTTAGAAATGATGTATTTAAAAATTTTTTTTAACTTTTTTATTGTATGGTATAACATATATACAAAGCAAAGTAATAGTTGGGCAGGCAATGGTAGTTCAGTGGCAGAATTCTCACCTGCCATGCTGGAGACCTAGGTTTGATTCGTGAAGCCTGCCCATGAAAAAAAAAAAAAAGGCAATAGTTTGCAAAGCACTCTTCAGCAAGTAGTTACAGGACAGATCCCAGAGTTTTTCATAGGCTACCATACGATCCTCTCAGATTTTTCCTTCTAGCTGCTCCAGAAAATAGGAGGTTAGAAGGCTTAAATATTTTTTTGTCACCACAATTGACTTTTTTCTTTCTTTTTTTTTGTGAAAAATAATGTATATACAAAAAAGCAATAACTCTCAAAGCACAGCACCACAGTTAGTTGTAGAACATATTTCAGAGTTTGACATGGGTTACGATTCCACAGTTTTACGTTTTTACTTCTAGCTGCTCTAGGATACTAAAGACTAAAAGAGATCTCCAACATTTATAGTTTCCTGTTTGTTTAATAGCAGCTGTTCTTATAGGTGTGTGGTATCTCATTGTCGTCTTGATCTGCATTTTCCTTATAGCTAATGAAAATGAGCATCTCTTCATGTGCTTTTGAGCCTTCTGTATTTGCCCTTCAGAAAAATGTCTGTTCATATCTTTAACCCATTTTATAATTGGGTTGTTTGTTTTTCTGTTGTTGAGTTGTATGATTTCTTTCTGTATACAGGATATCAAACCCTTGTCTGATATGTGATTTCCAAATATTTTCTGCATTGAGTTGGCTGCCTCTTCATCTTTTCGAGTCTTTTTTTTTTTTGGTATGGGTAGGCCTTGGGACTCAAACCCGGGACCTGCATGGCAGGCAAGAATTCTGCCTGCTGAGCCACTGTGGCCCAGCCTTGAAAAGTCTTTTGAGGTACAGAAGTATTTGATTTCAAGGAGTTCCCATTTATCTATCTTTTCTTTTATTGCTTGTGCTATGGGTGTAAGTTTAGGAAGCTACCTCCTATTACTAGGTCTTTAAGATGTTTCCCTACATTTTCTTCTAGAAACTTTATAGTGCTAGTTCTTTATGTAGGTGTTTGATCCACTTTGAGTTAATTTTTGTATAGGGTGTAAGGTAGGGGTCCTCTTTCATTCTTTTGGCTATTGATATGCAGTTTTTCCACACCCATTTATTAAAAAGACTATTTTGTCCAAATTCAGAGGATTTGGGGGCCTTATCAAAAATCAGTTGACCATAGATTTGGTGGTCTATTTCTGCACTCTTGATTTGATTCCATTCGTCAATGCTTCTATCTTTGTGCCAGTACCATGCTGTTTTTTTTTATTATTATTAATTAAAAAAATTAACTAACACAACATTTAGAAATCATTGCATTCTACATATACAATCAGTAATTCTTAATATCATCACATAGATGCATATTCATCGTTTCTTAGTACATTTGCATCGATTTAGAAAAAGAAATAGAAAGACAACAGAAAAAGAAATAAAACGATAATAGAGAGAAAAAAAGAAAAAAGGAGAAAAAAAAACCATACGTCAGATGCAGCTTCATTCAGTGTTTTAACATAATTACATTACAATTAGGTAGTATTGTGCTGTCCATTTCGGAGTTTTTGTATCCAGTCTTGTTGCACAGTCTGTATCCCTTCAGCTCCAATTACCCATTATCTTACCCTATTTCTGTCTCCTGATGGTCTCTGTTACCAATGACATATTCCAAGCTTATTCTCTAATGTCGGTTCACATCAGTGGGACCATACAGTATTTGTCCTTTAGTTTTGGCTAGTCTCACTCAGCATAATGTTCTCTAGGTCCATCCATGTTATTACATGCTTCATAAGTTTATTCTGTCTTAAAGCTGCATAATATTCCATCGTATGTATATACGACAGTTTGTTTAGCCACTCATCTGTTGATGGACATTTTGGCTGCTTCCATCTCTTTGCAATTGTAAATAATGCTGCTATAAACATTGGTGTGCAAATGTCCGTCTGTGTCTTTGCCCTTAAGTCCTCTGAGTAGATACCCAGCAATGGTATTGCTGGGTCGTATGGCAATTCTATATTCAGCTTTTTGGGGAACTGCCAAACTGCCTTCCACAGTGGTTGCACCATTTGACATTCCCACCAACAGTGGATAAGTGTGCCTCTTTCTCCGCATCCTCTCCAGCACTTGTCATTTTCTGTTTTGTTGATAATGGCCATTCTGGTGGGTGTGAGATGATATCTCATTGTGGTTTTGATTTGCATTTCTCTAATGGCCAGGGACATTGAGCATCTCTTCATGTGCCTTTTGACCATTTGTATTTCCTCTTCTGAGAGTTGTCTGTTCAAGTCTTTTTCCCATTTTGTAATTGGATTGGCTGTCTTTTTGTTGTTGAGTTGAACAATCTCTTTATAAATTCTGGATACTAGACCTTTATCTGATATGTCGTTTCCAAATATTGTCTCCCATTGTGTAGGCTGTCTTTCTACTTTCTTGATGAAGTTCTTTGATGCACAAAAGCGTTTAATTTTGAGGAGCTCCCATTTATTTATCTATTTCTTCAGTGCTCTTGCTTCAAGTTTAAGGTCCATAAAACCACCTCCAATTGTAAGATTCATAAGATATCTCCCTACATTTTCCTCTAACTGTTTTATGGTCTTAGACCTAATGCTTAGATCTTTGATCCATTTTGAGTTAACTTTTGTATAGGGTGTGAGATACGGGTCCTCTTTCATTCTTTTGCATATGGATATCCAGTTCTCTAGGCACCATTTATTGAAGAGACTGTTCTGTCCCAGGTGAATTGGCTTGACTGCCTTATCAAAGATCAAATGTCCATAGATGAGAGGGTCTATATCTGAGCACTCTATTCGATTCCATTGGTCGATATATCAATCTATACGCCAGTACCATGCTGTATTGACCACTGTGGCTTCATAATATGCCTTAAAGTGAGGCAGTGTGAGACCTCCAGCTTCGTTTTTTTCCTCAAGATACTTTTAGCAATTTGGGGCACCCTGCCCTTCCAGATAAATTTGCTTATTTTTTTTTCTATTTCTGAAAAATAAGTTGTTGATATTTTGATTGGTATTGCGTTGAATCTGTAAATCAATTTAGGTAGAATTGACATCTTAACTATATTTAGTCTTCCAATCCATTAACACGGTATGCCCTTCCATCTATTTAGGTCTTCTGTGATTTCTTTTAACAGTTTTTTGTAGTTTTCTTTGTATAGGTCTTTTGTATCTTTAGTTAACTTTATTCCTAAGTATTTTATTCTTTCAGTTGCAATTGTAAATGGAATTCGTTTCTTGATTTCCCCCTTAGCTTGTGCATTGCTAGTGTATAGAAACACTACAAATTTTTGAATGCTGATCTTGTAACCTGCTACTTTGCTGTACTCATTTATTAGCTCTAGTAGCTTTGCTGTGGATTTTTCAGGGTTTTCGACGTATAGTATCATATCATCTGCAAACACTGATAGTTTTACTTCTTCCTTTCCAATTTTGATGCCTTGTGTTTCTTTTTCTTGTCTAATTGCTCTGGCTAGAACCTCCAACACGATGTTGAATAATAGTGGTGATAATGGACATCCTTGTCTTGTTCCTGATCTTAGGGGGAAAGTTTTCAATTTTTCCCCATTGAGGATGATATTAGCTGTGGGTTTTTCATATATTCCCTCTATCATTTTAAGGAGGTTCCATTGTATTCCTATCCTTTGAAGTGTTTTCAACAGGAAAGGATGTTGAATCTTGTCAAATGCCTTCTCTGCATCAATTGAGATGATCATGTGATTTTTCTGCTTTGATTTGTTGATATGGTGTATTACATTATTTGATTTTCTTATGTTGAACCATCCTTGCATACCTGGGATGAATCCTACTTGGTCATGATGTATAATTCTTTTAATGTGTTGCTGGATTCGATTTGCTAGAATTTTGTTGAGGATTTTTGCATCTATATTCATTAGAGAGATTGGTCTATAGTTTTCTTTTTTTGTAATATCTTTGCTTGGTTTTGGTATGAGGGTGATGTTGGTTTCATAGAATGAATTAGGTAGCTTTCCCTCCATTTCAATTTTTTTGAAGAGTTTGAGCAGGGTTGGTACTAATTCTTTCTGGAATGTTTGGTAGAATTCACAAGTGAAGCCGTCTGGTCCTGGACTTTTCTTTTTGGGAAGCTTTTGAATGACTGATTCAATTTCTTTACTTGTGATTGGTTTGTTGAGGTCATCTATTTCTTCTTGAGTCAAAGTTGGTTGTTCATGCCTTTCTAGGAACTTGTCCATTTCATCTACATTGTTGTATTTATTAGCATAAAGTTGTTCATAGTATCCTGTTATTACCTCCTTTATTTCTGTGAAGTCAGTGGTTATGTCTCCTCTTCCATTTCTGATCTTACTTATATGCGTCCTCTCTCTTCTTCTTTTTGTCAATCTTGCTAAGGGCCCATCAATCTTGTTGATTTTCTCATAGAACCAACTTCTGGTCTTATTGATTTTCTCTATTGTTTTCATGTTCTCAATTTCATTTATTTCTGCTCTAATCTTTGTTATTTCTTTCCTTTTGCTTGCTTTGGGGTTAGTTTGCTGTTCTCTCTCCAGTTCTTCAAAGTGGACAGTTAATTCCCAAATTTTTGCCCTTTTTTCTTTTTTGATATAGGCATTTAGGGCAATAAATTTCCCTCTTAGCATTGCCTTTGCTGCGTCCCATAGGTTTTGATATGTTGTGTTTTCATTTTCATTCGCCGCGAGATATTTACTAATTTCTCTTGTAATTTCTTCCTTGACCCACTGGTTGTTTAAGAGTGTGTTGTTGAGCCTCCACATATTTGTGAATTTCCTGGCACTCTGCCTATTATTGATTTCCAACTTCATTCCTTTATGATCTGAGAAAGTGTTGTGTATGATTTCAATCTTTTTAAATTTGTTGAGACTTGCTTTGTGACCCAGCATATGGTCTATCTTAGAGAATGATACATGAGCACTTGGGAAAAAGGTGTATCCTGCTTTTGTGGGGTGTAATGTCCTATAAATGTTTGTTAAGTCTAGCTCATTTATTGTAATATTCAAATTCTCTGTTTCTTTATTGATCTTCTGTCTAGATGTTCTGTCCATTGATGAGAGTGGGGAATTGAAGTCTCCAACTATTATGGTAGATGTGTCTATTTCCCTTTTCAGTATTTATAGTGTATTCCTCACGTATTTTGGGACATTCTGATTTGGTGCGTAAATATTTATGATTGTTATGTCTTCTTGTTTAGTAGTTCCTTTTATTAGTAGATAGTATCCTTCTTTGTCTCTTTTAACTGTTTTACATTTGAAGTCTAAGTTGTTGGATATTAGTATAGCTACTCCTGCTCTTTTCTGTTTGTTATTTGCATGAAATATCTTTTCCCAACCTTTCACTTTCAACCTATGTTTATCTTTGGGTCTAAGATGTGTTTCCTGTAGACAGCATATAGATGGATCCTGTTTTTTAATCCATTCTGCCAGTCTATGTCTTTTGATTCGGGAATTCAGTCCATTAACATTTAGTGTTATTACTGTTTGGGTAATACTTTCCTCTACCATTTTGCCTTTTGTATTATATATATCATATCTAATTTTCCTTCTTTCTACACTCTTCTCCACACCTCTCTCTTCTGTCTTTTCGTATCTGACTCTAGTGCTCCCTTTAGTATTTCTTGCAGAGCTGGTCTCTTGGTCACAAATTCTCTCAGTAACTTTTTGTCTGAAAATGTTTTAATTTCTCCCTCATTTTTGAAGGACAATTTTGCTGGATATAGAATTCTTGGTTGGCAGTTTTTCTCTTTTAGTAATTTAAATATATCATCCCACTGTCTTCTTGCCTCATGGTTTCTGCTGAGAAATCTACACATAGTCTTATTGGGTTTCCCTTGTATGTGATGGATTGTTTTCCTCTTGCTGCTTTCAAGATCCTCTCTTTCTCTTTGACCTCTGACATTCTAACTAGTAAGTGTCTTGGAGAATGCCTATTGGATCTAATCTCTTTGGGGTGCGCTGCACTTCTTGGATCTGTAATTTTAGGTCTTTCATAAGAGTTGGGAAATTTTCAGTGATAATTTCTTCCATTAGTTTTTCTCCTCCTTTTCCCTTCTCTTCTCCTTCTGGGACACCCACAACACGTATATTTGTGCGGTTCATATTGTCCTTGAGTTCCCTGATACCCTGTTCAAATTTTTCCATTCTTTTCCCGATAGTTTCTGTTACTTTTTGGATTTCAGATGTTCCATCCTCCAGTTCACTAATTCTAACCTCTGTCTCTTGAAATCTACCATTGTAGGTTTCGATTGTTTTTTTCATCTCTTCTGCTGTATCTTTCATTCCCATAAGTTCTGTGATTTGTTTTTTCAGACTTTCCATTTCTTCTTTTTGTTCATCCCTTGCCTTCTTCATGTCCTCCCTCAATTTATTGATTTGGTTTTTGAAGAGTTTTTCCATTTCTGTTCATATATTCAGAATTAGTTGTCTCAGCTCCTGTATCTCATTTGAGCTATTGGTTTGTTCCTTTGACTGGGCCATATCTTCAATTTTCCTGGTGTGATTTGTTATTTTTGCTGGCGTCTGGACATTTAATCAGATTTCCCTGAGTGTGAGACCCAGCAGGTTGAAAGACTTTCCTGTGAAGTCTCTGGGCTTTGTTTTTTTTATCCTGCCCAGTATGTGGCGCTTGTCTGTCTGCGAGTCCCACCAGCAAAAGATGTTGTGGCTCCTTCATTAATGCCACTATTGGTGTTTGGTTGGACCCAGTCCCTGCTGCTGTCAGAGACTCCCTCCTCTCCCTCTGGGCAGCCGCCTGTGAGGGAGGGGCACCAGCTGCCGGCCAGTGCAGCTTGGGGAACTCGCTGATCCAAGACTTGTAGCCAGTCTGGGAAGCCGCCCGCAAGAGAGGGGTGCTGGCCGCCAGCCGCCGCGGCTTGGGAAACTTGCCTCTCCGAGACTCTCAGCCGGTCCGGGAAGGAGGGAGGGAGTGGCGCTGGCCGCCAGCCACCGTGGCCCGGGGTAGCGTGCGCCGCTCAGGGAGCTCACTGCAGCGGAGTCTCGCAGCCGGTCCAGCCAGTCCAGACTGGGGTACGCTGTGTGTCTGGTCCCTGCCGTGGCCCCAGGAGCTGTTCTGCACTGTTTCTGGTCACCTAGTAGTTGCTCTGGAGGAGGAACTAAGACGCATGTACCTTACTAAGCCATCATCTTGGCCCCCTCCAGTACCATGCTCTTTTGACCACTGTAGCTTTATAATAGGTTTTAAAATCAAGCAGTGTTAATCATCCCACTTTGTTCTTTTTTAGGATGGTTTTAGCTATTCAGGGTCTCTTTTCCCTCCAGATGAATTTGGCAACTAGCTTTTCCAAGTCTTCAAAGTAAGTTGTTGGAAATTTGATTGGTACTGTGTTGAATATGTAAATTAATTTGGGTAGCATTGACATCTTAACTATATTTAGCCTTTCTATCCATGAGCAAGGAATGTCTTTCCACCTATTTAGATCTTCTTTGATTTCTTTTAGCAATGTTATATAGTTTTCTGTGTACAAGTCCTTTACATCCCTAGTTAAGTTCATTCCTAAGTGCTTGATTTTTTTAGTTGCTATTTTGAATGGAAATTTTTCCTTAACTGACTCCTCAGTTAGGTTATTGCTTGTATATAGAAACATTACTGATTTTTACACATTAATTTTATATCCTGCCACCTTGCCGAATTTGTTTATTAGCTCAAGTAACTTTGATGTAGATTTATCATGATCTTCCAAGTACAGTATCATGTCATCTGCAAATAATGAAAGTTTTAATTCTTACTTGCCAGTATGGATGCCTTTTATTTCTTTGTCCTGCCTGATTGCTCTAGCTAGAACTTGTAGCACAATATTGAATAATAGTGGTGATACTGGGCATCCTTTTCTCCTTCCTGATCTTAGGGGGGGAAGGTTTTAGTCTTTCTCCATTGAGTACAATGCTGGCTATCGGTTTTTCATACATTCCCGTTATCATATTGAGGTAGTTACCTTTGATTCCTATCATTTGGAGTGTTTTTTATCAGAAAAGAGTGTTGAATTCTGTTGAATAGATTTGGGGGTCTTTTTCAGTGTCAATTGAGATGATCATGTGATTTTTTTTAATGTGCTATATTACATTAATTGATTTTCTTGTGTTGAACCATCCTTACATTCCTGATATAAACCCCACTTGGTCATGGTGTATAATTCTTTTAATGTGTTGTTGGATTCGATTTGCTAATATTTTGTTGAGAATTTTTGCATCTATGTTCAACAGGGAAATTGGCCTGTAGTTTTCCTTTCTTATAGCATCTTTACCCAGTTTTTGGTATTAAACTGATATTAGCTTCATAAAATGAGTTAGGTAGAGTTCCTTTTTCCTCAATTTTTTAGAAAATTTGAGCAGGATTGGTGTTAGTTCTTTCTGAAATGTTTGATAAAATTCCCCTGTGAAGCCATCTGACCCTGGGTTTTTCTTTGTAGGAAGATTTTTGATGACTGATTGAATGTCTTTACTTGTGATTGGTTTGTTGAGATCTTCTATTTCTTCCTGAGTCAGTGTAGCTTGTTTGTGTGTTTCTAGGAATATGTCCATTTCATCTAAGTTGTCAAGCTTGTTGGCATATTATTGTTCATAGTATCTTCTTATGATTTCTTTTATTTCTTTAGGGTCTGTGGTAATACATCCCTTCTCATTTCTGATTTTGTTTATTTGCATCCTCTCTCTTTTCTTCTTCACCATTCTTGATAGTAGCCATCAATTTTATTGATTTTCTCAAAGAACCAATTTTTGGTTTTCTTGACCTTTCTATTGTTCTTTTGTTCTCCTATTGATTTAACTCTGCTTTAATCTTTGTTATTTCTGTTCTTCTATTTGCTTTGGGGTTAGTTTGCTGTTCTTTCTCAAGTTCCTCCAGGTGAGCAGTTAAGTCTATGATTTTTGCTCTTTCTTGTTTTTTAATATAGGCATTTAGGGCAATAAATTTCCCTCTCAGTACAGCCTTTGCCACATCCCATCAGCTCTGATAAGTTGTATTCTCAGTTTCATTCATCTTCAGATAGCTACTGATTTCTAAGCAATTTCTTCTTTGACTCACTGGTTGTTTAACAGTATGTTATTTAATCTCCATATATTTGTGAATGTTCTCATCCTTAGGTGGTTATTGAGATACAGTTTCATTCCATTGTGACCAGAGAAAGTGCTTTGAATGACTTCAGTGTTTTTAAATTTATAAAGACCTGTTTTGTGTCTCAGCATATGATCTATCCTGGAGAATGTTCCATGAGCACTAGAGAAGAATATATACCCTTGTGTTTTGGGGTGCAGTGACCTATATATGTCTGTTAGGTCTAATTCATTTATCAAATTGTTTAACTTCTCTGTTTCCTTGTTGATCTGTTTGGTTTTCTATCTATAGAGGAGAGTGGTGTATTGAAGTCTCTTACTATTATTTTTGAAATATCTATCACTCCCTTCAGTTTTGCCAATGTCAGTCTCATGTGCTTTGGAGCTCCTTCATTGGGAGAATATACATTTATGATTGTTATATCATCTTGGTGAGTTGTCCCTTTAATTAATATATAGTGTCCTTCTGTGTCTCTTATGATGTCTTTACATTTAAAGTCTATTTTCTCTGATGTCAGTATAGCTACTTCTTTTGGTTACAACTTGCCTGAAAAATCTTTTTCCATCCTTTCTCTTTCAATCTATTTGTATCCTTATGTCTAAGATGAGTCTCTTATAGGCATCATATAGCTGGATTATATTTCTTAATCCATTCTGCCAGTCTGTATCTTTTAATTGGTAAATTTAATCCATTAACACTCAAAGTTATTTCTGAAAAGGCATTTCTTGAATCCACCATCTTATCTTTTTTATTTGTCAAATCTATATATTCATTTCCCTCTTTCTCTTTTTATCCTTTAAGTAAGTACCCTTACTGGTACTCTTCAATCTGGGCCCTCCTCTAGACTTTCCTCTCCTGTCTTTTTTTTTCAACTGGCAGAACTCTCTTTAGTATATCTTGTAGGATCAGTTTCTTGTTGACAAATTCTTTCAGGATTTGTTTGTCTGTGAAAATTTCAATCTCTCCCTCAGTTTTCTTTCTTTCTTTTTTGCATGGGCAGGCACAGGGAATTGAGCCCAGGTCTCTGACATAGAAGGTGAGAATTCTGCCACTGAGCCACCATCACACCACACTCTCTCCCTCAGTTTTTTTTTTTTTTCACAATCACACAGTCACATTGCAAAAGCTATATCATTATACAATCATCTTCAAGAAACATGGCTACTGGAACACAGCTCTACATTTTCAGGCAGTTCCCTCCAGCCTCTCCACTTCATCTTGAACAACAGGTGATATCTACTTAATGCATAAGAATATCCTCCAGGATAACCTCTCAACTCTGTTTAGAATCTCTCAGCCATTGCCACTTTATTTTGTCTCATTTCACTCCTCCCCCTTTTGGTTGAGAAGGTTTTCTCAAGCCCTTGATGCTACTCCCTGCTCATTCAAGGATTTCTGTCCCGTGCTACCAGGAAGGTCTACACCCCTGGGAGTCATGTCCCACATAGAGAGAGGAAAGGTGTTGAGTTTGCTTGTCATATTGGCTGAGAGAGAGAGAGGCCACATCTAAGCAACAAAAGAGGTTCTCTTGGGGTTGACTCTCAGGCCTAATTTTAAGTAGGCTTAGCCTTTCCTTTGTGGGGTTAAGTTTCATATGAACAAACTCCAAGATTGTCTCCCTCAGTTTCAAAGGACAATTTGGCTGAGTACAGAATTCTTGGCTGGAAATCTTTCTCTTTCAGGATCTTAAATATATACCACTGCCTTCTCGCCACCATGGTACCAGTTGAGTAGTCTGAACTCAGTCTTCTGCTTCTCTTCGACATTTGACTGACTGATTAGTATGTGTCTTGGGGACGGTCTATTTGGATTTATTCTGTTTGGAGTTCATTGGGCTTCTTTGACTTGTATATTTATGTCCTTTATAAGGGTTGGGAAGTTTTCCTCCATTATATCCTCAACTACACTTCCTGACCCTTTACTCCTCCCTTCTCCTTCTGGGACACCGATGATTCTTTTATTTGGGTGCTTTGTTTTGTCTACCATTTCCCAGAGGTGCAATTTAGGGAATTTTTTTTTTTTTTTTTTTTTTGCTATTTGCTGTTTTGAGTGTTCGAAATCAGTTATCCTGTCCTCTATATTGTGTATTCTTTCTTCTGTCTCTTAAAATTTGCTGTTGTGTGTCTCTAGTATGTTTTTTCTTTGGTTAACAGAGTCTTTAATCTCAGTGATATCTGCTATTTTTCTATTTGTTCTTTCAAATTCCTCTTTATGCTGTTCTGCTATCTTCTTGATTGCTCTTATGTCATTAGCCATCACACTTATTTTATTAAGTAGAGTTATATGAACATTTTTGATTAGTTGTTCCAACATCTGTGTCTCTTCTGGTGTTTTAATTTGGTTGTTAGGCTGGGCTATATTTGTCTGCATTGTGATATGCTTAGTGATCTGTTGTTCTCGTCACATGTAAATATCTTGACTGATTTACTTTGGGATTTAATTTCCTTCACTAGTCTAAAGCCTTGTGTTTGTAGGGTGGATGTGTAGCAGAATACAGAGTACAGGGTGGAGCACAACAGTGCGGTGATGCGTTTCAGTGCAGGCATAGGTGCAGGTTGAGAATGTTATGCTGATGCTTGTGAATGTGGGTGCCCAGTAGCCATGGAGGATGTAGTTGTGCAGATTCACAGGTCTGGGGGGCGTAACCCTGGTGTGCACTGGTCTACAGTGCAGGGCCCTTTGTGCAAATGCGCAGAACTATGGCAGTGGGTTGGCATTATGCCTTCATGGGCTGGGGGGGTGTGTGACCCAGCTGTACAAGTCAGTGCTTTCTCAGAACTGGTAAGCATGACTGAGGACCATGCACATGTGCTGGTGTAGGAGTGCCGTAAACTGATGTTCCCAGAGCTGGGAAGTGTGACTGAGGGCTGTGCATGTGCGCGCATCTAGGAGTACCATAAACTGATGTGCAGAGCTCAAGGAGGGGCAAGGTGAGGCTGTATGACACTATGTGGGGGGGCAGGTATAACCTGGGTATCGAGGTTTGCACCCACAGCCTTTATGCGCTGGTGACTGCTTGCAGGGAGCAGGGCGGGGAGGTAGTGCTTGGGAGGGGTAAAGGGAAGGTGGGTTGGGCTGGGGGTGTGGAGCAGGTACAAGTGCTGGGGGTTGGTAGGGAAGGGGCACTTGGAGCATGGGGGGTGGGGACAGGTGATGGGGTTCAGGTGTGGCTTAGTTTATTTCCTAGTCCCCATGTCCACATCCATGCACTTCTGTCAGCTCCGCGTTAGGCTCCAGTTTTTTACCTCTTAGTTCCTCAGCTTTTGGAACTAGGGCCACCCTATGTGGTGCAGAAGGCTCTTCCAGGTCAGTTGCACTCTTTCACTCTCCTGTCCGTTCTCTAACTTTTCCTTGGAGCAGAGCTGAACTCAATCTACCCTATTCAGACATCTTCCTGAAGCACTGTATTAAGATTTTAAAACCAATTTCAAAACAAAGTTAAATAAAAAGAGTAATATAGGATATATATATGATATTCTGGGCCAGAGAAATGGCCCAGAATGTCCCTCTTTGCCCTTTCCCTTTGCATAGCAACCTATATTTACTTTTAAAGAATCACATTTATGTATGTATGAATAAATGTATAAGTGTATGAACATATGTATTTAACTTTTCTGGCATTTTTTTTTTTAACGTGGGCAGGCACGTTAAAAGTAACGTGGGCAGGCACCCACCAGAACCGAACCTGGGTCTCCAGCATGGCAGGTGAGAACTTTGCCACTGAGCCACTGTGGCCCACCCTCCAGAAACTTTCAAACCATGCTTAAATCCTTTCTGATTCCAGACATATATCCTGGCTCAGATAGTCCAGTCCTGATCTTTCAAATATCACCTATGGCACCTTGAGTTAAACTCCTTCTTAAAGACACAAAATTACCTGGTTCAAAATCTGCATTTTAAAATCTAATCACTCAATAATCTAGTACATTTTCAACATTAAATATCTTCAAATGATAAAAGATGGTTTAAACAAATTATTTGTGTCATTTAAATAAATGTACAGAGAAGAAACAAAAATTCACTTAAACCTACCAACTATTCATAATACGATCTCTCTTAATCTTCAGTATTGTAAATCTTCCATGAATGCCTGGAAGAAATGTGCGTTCTCTGCTTGTCCAGTGTAGGATCTTAGATAACTAACTTTCAGCCTATTTATATAAATTTCTTAGGAGAGTCTCTTAAAAAGTACATAGTTAGATTCTTTTTTTAAACATTAAATCAAGCACATTTTTTAAGGTCGCTGGGATGACAAAGTTATACTCAAAGCACAACATTTCAGCAGAAAGTAATTTACAAGGATCATTTAAACTAAAATCTAATTTCTATTTCCATTATAGCATACATGATAAATTATATTCTTATGACTGGTTGTTGCTATAACTTTATTCAAATCTGGAAAATTATCAGATTTAAAGCATTCAAATAATTTTGGCACAGGCCACATCCTTTCCTTTTGTTAAGTCCCTGAGCTTTTTTGAGAGGTGTTCGCATTGAAAGTCTCCCCCAGCCACCTTGGCCAACCTTCCCCACACTGCCTTGCTACCTCCCCTGTCCTTCCTCGTACTTCAACTTCCCTTCACCCTCACTTTAACTCTAGGTCGATATTTAATGCTATAAACTTTCTAACAGATTGCAGAAAACATGGAGCTTCTCTGATATAGACACCTAGCTATGTCCCTGACTTCAAGAGCTGCCCATACAGTTTTTCGGGTGGTTATTAACAAGGCAGAAGATTCAGATGTAGTTTGTTTTGTGCATTCTCTTACAAAATGTCCTACAATGGTCCACATCTGGCTTTATGCAAAGATGTCGACATCTGTGTCAAACTTACTGGCAGAGAAGTGGTGATCATGCAGCGTCCAGTTCAAGTCCTGAAAACACATGGAATTCAGGTGGATTCTGCTGCAGGATGGGTAGGGGTGTTCTTGAAAATGTGGCCTTCAAAGAAGTTCCACTTGACAAACCTAGCCACTGCATGCATGCCAGACTTGCTGTGTTTTGGGCTCAAGGAGAGAATACGTGGGACTTCTGGAATCCTTTGAATAGTGGCCCAGAGATATTCATCCAGGCCATATGCATCTTTTGCCCAATCTATAAGCTTTGGTTTTTTTCATTCTCTAGCATGTACCCCACATACTCCCTTGTGACTACAAAATAGGCACTGCCAGGAAAAATGGGTGTTTCAAGAGGAGGACATGCCTTTTCAGTCCCTGTGTTGGTGAGCTTCCCATTAATAACCTCATAACGTTTTTTCCCACTGATCTTTACTGGATGGTGTCTTCTCAGTTTCTAGGTTTTTCACCCATTAACAACAAATTTCCAGGTTGGTTTTAATAGGAAAATCCATACCACGAATATTGATCAAGTACTTCCAGTCTGCACTTGGGCTGTAGAGGCCCTTAATGCAGTTGAGTTCTACCTGAACCCAACTCCACCACACATAAACCACGCTCTCCAACTGACTGGCCACAAGGACTTTACCCAAATAGGATGTAATGCAGCTAAAAAGGAATCGTCTGATTTTTGTCCACACAAATGCAATGGAAATTTTGAGACACATAGATTGCCCTCAGCAGCCTGTCAAACATTTCAATTTTGTGATGAACCACTATACAGTATGCAATTGGAAACTCTATCTCCTCTTTCCTAAGGGATTCTACAATATATCTGTGCCTCCTGGTGAAAGAAGCACAGTCATTGGTCATGTTTATATAGTGGTGGGTTGTCTATCAAGGGCGCTTTTTAAATTTCACTGTTAGCCTTTCAAGCTTTACCTTTTCAATTTCACCCCTATCATCCTGTGAAACTTTTGTACAATTCATTTCTCTACTAGGATCCTCTCAGATAAGCTCCAAATGTCCCATGCTTACAAATTTGGGCTTTTGATGAATTCTTAAAACAAGACGGTGACTAGAGAAAAAAATCAAACCTAAAAAGTAATATTTGGTAGGATAAGAACAAAAAAAGTCTCCTCCATAGCAACCTCTTCAGAATTTCAAACAATCAAGGTCTTTGTTTTGTTAAGGGAAGTCCTTTAGGCTTCAAGCAGCATCAATTTTCCCTCTGTCATGGCTTTGAGAGTTGTCAGTTTGCATTCATCAGTAGTCAAAAATATCTTGAAATGGAGAAGAGAACATGCAGCATTAAGGAAAGCCTGGGTTAGGTAGCCTCCTGGGCCTGATTAGGGCATCTCCCATGCAATGAGCTTTCCTAAATGTACCAAACATCCAACAATGGTAATATGTCTTAGGAGTCTTTTGAAAAGTCTCCACTTGGCTGGCCTCTAGCCCGATCTTGATCTGCAGAGGTGACCTCATCCACCATGGAAGATGGAAAGAGGAGATGGCGCCAGTGTTACTTTTTGTCCTGAAGGTGAAAGCTCTGAAATGAGTGTCTGCCCTCCAAGGTACAGGAGGGTCCTTGGCTGTGCTAACCACATGGAGCCACTCCACACCCTCCATGTATCCCCTAGCCCCCAAGTGCAGTGCTTGTGGTGCATAGATTTTCTTTATCTAAAGTCTTTGTCTTTAAAAAACTGGTTAATTTATGGGTAGTTTAGAGGTTAGAATGGCCCCATTCCATGCAGGAGGCCCGCGTTCAATTACCGGGCCATGCACCTCCCCCCAACCAAAAAAAAAAACACTGGTTAGTTTAATATGACATTAATATAAATGCAGTTATGATTACTGACATATTATTTTGCCATCTTATTCTTTGTTTTCTATTTGCTAAAACTTTTCATCAATTCTTTTTTCCTTTTTTTGGCGGGGGGGTGGGGGGGTGGTTCATGGTCTAGGAATCAAACCCAGGTCTCCCCTATGAAAGGTGAGTATTCTACCACTGAACCACCCATGCACCCCTTTTTACCTTTCTTAAACTTTCTGTTTATGAGATGAAAGGGCAGAATTTGGATGCTGCTTCTGTTCATCCAGTTACAAAAAGCAATCCCCCTGTCCTGACAGAGAACATCAGTAACTGCCTGCCCAAATGGCTATTTTCAAAGTGGAAAATTAGATCTAGCCACCCATGTACCCCTCCTACTTTACCTACTTGAAGTCCAGAAGCTTGTCGGTGGGTAAATTCTGATCTTTATTTGTCACGCATTGTGTTTCTAGCCCATCCCGAAAGAATGAAAGACAGGGAGACTAGGAGGTGATGTCAGAGAACAAGAAGTTCTTATAGTTTTTACTGGATGATCCAACCTTAAGTCTCAATGATAGCTCTTTCATTCCTCCTTCTCTCCCTCTGCTTTCCTTCCACAAAGACCGCAGAAAGGTTCCAAGGGATTCTTCAAGGAAATTACTAAGAACTCTTGTAGAGAGACTCATTCATTCATTTCTCATTTTTTTTTTTGTAGTGCTTGGCTTTGGATATATCAATAAACAGATCTCTAACACTGCGAGGCTTACATTCTGATGGGGGAAGACAGAAAGTAAGCAATACATATATGAGTAAACTAAAATGGCACAGTAGAAAGTTATAAGTTCTATGGCAAAAAAAAAAAAAAAAAAAAAAAAAAAAAGTAGAGCAGGGTAAGGAGGTTCCAAAAGGCAGGAATGTGAGGTAAAGCAGGCTACAGTCACAAAAAAGCATCAGGATAGGCCTCATTGAAAATGTAATGTGATAGAAACAGAAATGTCAATGTTAAGATTCTTCTTCTGAGTAAAAGGTAAGATACTATTGTGGGAAATGTAAGTATGGTTATGGGGGAAAGACCAGATCAGTTTGGGGCATGTTGAGTTTGCAGTATCTTTTAGTCTTCCTAGTGGAGATATTGAGTAGGGACCTAGATAAATAAGTTATATATATATGAGATGCCCCAATCTTGTGCCTCACTCCACTATCCTTATCCCTCCACAAAACTCCAAGGGGGGTCTGGGAATTCAAGGCCTCTAACATAAGATCTACTTTAAACCAAGCAACCAGAAGGTCCAGGCTGAGTCAACCACAGAGCTCCTCATAATCAGTTTACCTTATAGCCAAATTTCTGGCCACCTCCTTTTATCCTCTTCATATGGGTGGAAGTAGTCCCTTTCAAACTAGTTATGGAGGACTAATTTTTAACTTTTAAGCCACTGCAGGAGTGATGCTTTTGTCAAATACAAAATCAAATGCTTGGGGGAGTTTATCACATGAGTGTAGCTGCCAGAGGGTGGAAATTGATATAAGGGAAGTTTATCTCAAGAAAGCAGCTGCTAGAGGACATTGTTCACACATTCTTGAGTTGTTGACCAGACAACTCGGTGTATGAACTGGGAAAGGAGTGGATCGGTTGCCACTGGAAGTCCTAGAAGGTGCCTTGAAAGAAGTTGTCCAGCAGGAACATTAGAAACTTGCTTTACGGGTTCTGGGAGACAGGAGGAGCCCAGGTGATGCAATAGGGTCTACTGCAGGTTGAATAGTGGCTCCTCTAAAAGATATGTCTACCTGGAAGTGTTGATTATGACCTGATTGGGAGTAAGAGTCCTTGCAGTTGTAATTAAGGTAAAAATCTCAAGAGGAGATCGCCCTGGATTAGGGTGAGCTTTAAATCCAAAACCCAGTAGTCTCTTTAAGAGACAGAAAAGGAGAAAACAGAGAGACAGCCAGGGAAAGCCACATGAAGACAGAGGTAGAGGTTAAGGTGATGCATCTACAAGCCAAAGAATGCCAGGGTTGGCTGGGGCCACCAGAGGCTCAGAGAAAGGCATGAAACAGGTTCTTCCTCAGAACTTCTGGAAGGAACCAACCCTGCTAATACCTTGATTTCAGACTTCTGTCCTCCAGAACGGCTTCAGGTACTTTGAGATGGGGGAGGGGCCTATCCTATGGCCTGGCCTGCAGCGCACTATGCTGAGCCTCACTCATTCCTCAAAGTCACCCCAGGAAGTTCTTACCTGCTGCGGCTCATCAACCTGTCTTCAGTCTCTCCCAGGCCAACTTGTCCTAAATGCTGTCTCTAGATTATGTTTCCTAAAACATGGCTTTCATCATAGTCAAGCAGCACAAGCACTCACAATGGTTCCCTATTAATGACTCATCAAAACTAAATGCCACTGCTTGGCTTCTGAATTCCACCTAATTTTGTGTTACCTCAATACACTATCTTGATGTCTATTCACTACGTGTACTCTCTGCTCCAGCCAGACCTCTCTCTCCTCTGATGAGCACATTCATGATGCCCAATCCTGGCTCATGCTGAGCTCACACCTGCACTGCCTTCCCTCCATTCGCAGACGACTCTCCAGTTGCTCATCATTCTTCAGGATCTAGAGCCAGTCAACTTTTTCCATCAAACCAATCCTAATTACCCCAGAGTGTGTTCCTTTCTCTAAATTCACACTTACAAACTGGAGGACCCTACACTTCAGAACTTGGTAGCCAGCCTCTAGGATGGCCATGAGTCACACCTCCTGGTGTTCCCACCTCTCATGGCCCTCTCCTTCAACACAGAGCAGAATGTGTAACAAATAGGGTGCTGCAATAAAGATGTAGAATGACTTCCAAAGCTAGGTCACAAAAGACAATGTGACTTTTGGCCTGTGCTCTTGGATCCCCCACTGTGGAGTAATTTACCTGCCATGTCATGAGACAGCTCTATGGAGAAGTTCATGTAGGGATAGACTGAGGTTACTAGGCAACAACCAGCACCAACTTGCGAGGCAATTTCATGGGCCAGCCAACTCAGAACTGGATTCTCCAGCCCCAGTCAAGTCTTCAGACAATGCAGCCCTGGCCACATCTTGTCTGCAGCCTCGTGAGAGACACTGAACCAGAATCACCCAACTTACTGCTTCCAAATATGTGACCCACAACAACAGTGTGAGCTTATAAGTGCTTATGGCATTAAGTTGCTAAGTTTTGGGGTGATTGTTATTCAGTAATAGATAATACAATTCTGTTGCTCAATAAATCTCAAATTTGTTACAATGCAGTGACTCCTCCTCCTCCCTTGCATTTCACATGACCATGTGGTACGAAATGTATACTCTGGAAGATGCCCAGGATGAAGAATAACTTGCTTATTCATTTACTCAACAAATATTGATTGAGCCCCTATGTGTTGGGCACTGTGTTTTTTAAAAAAAAAAGGAAAAAAATAGGTCAAGTCTCTGCCCAGAGGAGCTTATGATCTCATAGGGAATGAAGCTGTCAAGCAAATATTCACAAGGAAATACATAATTACCATGTATTTATGTGCTATGAATAAAAAAAGAGTAAAGGTAAAAATAAAGAGATATTGATATTGGGGGTGGGGAATGGCCAAGGCAGGATGCTCGATGGAAGTGTCATTTAAGAGGAAGCTCAAATTAATTGTAAAAATATTTGTATATTCATATCGTTCCTGAAACCTGGAAAATATTTAGTAACATAGGTCGTTACTATAGCAATGCAGGTATTTGTAAGAACTTTCTACTTGATATTTTAAGAAACATTCACAATTTTGACAGCTGATCAAATGGTATCTAAGTTAGTGTTTTTAATACTTAGAATTTAAGAACTTTACTATCTGAATATGTAGATTTTTTACTGTTACCTTAATTTTAAATTGGCTTATAAAACTTACTATGCAAACACAGGCTTTACTATTATTATGGATACTTTATTTAAATATGCCTATGGTTAAGGTAACTAAGATATCCATTGTTGGTGGTTATAAGTTTATTGTTGGTTTTCTTTAAAGAAAAAAAGTTAGGGGAAAAAAAAGAGGAAGCTTAAAGGATGAGTAGGAATCATCTGGGCAATGAGAAGGAAGCAAGGAAGAGCATTCCAGGTTATGTGTGGTTATTGCCAGGGCTGACTGACTGACAGGAAGCAGAGTGAGACAGAGGGGCACTGGCATGGGTCCAGGTTGGCAAGAAAGCCTGGGTCCAGACCATCAGGAGTCTCATGAATCATGGTAGGTCATGTGGAGTTTATTCTAAGAGCATCAGGAAATCACTGGAGATGACTTAAGTGGGGAAATCCAAGTCCCTGGTAGAGGCTTATGTTGATGTGTTGGAGATCATTAAGGTTGAGTCTGGAGATGCTCCAGGCAGCTCCAGCCAAGCCTAAGTTGTTGCAGTCAACCAACCATGCTCCTCAGTAATCACGTGTAACCGAAAGGCTGCAATAAAAAATACAGACATGTTGGATGAGATGTGATAGGACTTGGTGAAATATTATGCTACTTGGGCACTGGAGAGATGTCACAGAGAAGAATATTGCAGCTCATATCAAGAAGGAGCCTGACAAGAAGGAAAACCCACCTGGCACTGCAATGTGGGGAGGACCTTCCACAGTTATGGGACATGTGAAGACAAGCACTTCCTCTACTTCTACCTGGGCCGACTGGCCATTGTTTAGGTCAAAGCATGGACTATGCCACATACCCAGTGATCCATCCAAAAACAAGTACCTAAGCTCCAAATATCAGAAATTGAAACTCTCAGCCCTGCTAAGAGAACACCTTGACCTCTGAATATTGTGTTGTTTTATACATGCATTCTCAGTACTAGTTTGTTGTGGTTATCAAAAATTAGCAATAAAAAAATCAAATGCTTGGCTGTTACAGCAATGATAAAATGATAGAAAATTTTCTCAACACTTACTCTCAATTTCTGTTACTTGCTTGAACACATAACAACCCACTCATGGACCAATTCTGGTCCACAGACCATAACTTGAGTGGCACTGGTTTAGAGGCTTTTTATCAACTAAGTGATTCAGTACTGTTTCATAAACTCTATGATGGTCATTCTTTGAGTGAACTCCATTTCTAGCAGGTTTCAGTTGAACATCTTACTTCCTCCAATTTCTCTAATTGGAGTGGGGAAATTCAAACTGTCCCACTTGGAATTGTACCTTTATACTGGGAAAGAGGGTGAGGCCAAGATTGGATTAAAAAGGGAGATAAACATGACGACACCAAAGAACCCCTTGTCAGTCACAGGACTTGTCATACTTCTTCAAAGCCATATAGTGTATAGTATGGCACACAAGTGGTAGTGTTTCCTTGGCAAAAGCCCTCAGTTTCAGAACAGCACTGGGTTTTGGGGAGGTATAAGGGATTCGTAGGCTGGACAGCAATGTTGTTTGAGTGCAACCACTACATGTCCTCGTGATGTTGTCATTTCAGAAGCCTATACCTTCCAACCCACTCCATGACAATAAGCAGACATTTCCTCCCAGCACCCAGATTCTCACTTACACCCATGATCCTGTGACATATGGGCATTGGAAAGCCCCTAGTGCAGCTCTGCCTTCTTACAGCTTTATGGAAGTCCTGAAACATTATTAGGGTGAGTTATTCATAGGTGCTTTTGTTGAATATCTATAGAACTTTCACAGTGATGCCCAGTTCCAGGACTTAAGCCATGTACTTGCAGTCACTGATTTGACTTAAGGTAGAACTGGGAGAACTACTGGGGTTGAGATGTGACTAAATAGGTATAAGGCTGGGGCTGGAGCAAGGGGAATATTGATTAATTGGTCTATCATAGCGAATTAGCCCAATAATCAAAGTCAGGGAGCACAAAGAGACTGGTGGAAGTAAGGCTACCCACCAGGGCCAACTCCCACTTGGAATGTCTGTTCCTGGTTGGAATTGGCTCACCCACCCCAACTCAGTGCCAAGTTTGACCAGTGGACTCCATCTGTGAGTCCATATGATCCCTATACACACTGGTCTACTCTTTCTCTCCCACCCATACCCAATCTCCCCAGTCCACCCTAACCCTCCAAGGATTTTGTGCTTTATAGAATGGAAGAATGGCTGGGGCTAAGCCAGCCACAAGTCAATTATTGTTTTAAACCAACTACATTTACTTGTTGCTTCCTGGGTTTTAAAGTTTGTTCTAAAGCAGGTAGAGCAAGTCCTCCATATCATCTCGTCACCACCACTATCCCCACCCCCTAATGCTTTTACAATCTTGTGACATGTTTTCAGTTGCAAGAAACAATTGAAAGAGACTCATACAAATAGTTTATTTTTCACCTATAACAAGAAGTCTGGAGGAAGGCAGCTCTACTATGGCAGCTCAGATTCGGTTCAGGTTCTCTTCATCTCTCTTTTACAGTTGTAAAATAATAGAGTATAATTCTAAATAGACATCACAGCCACATTCAAGGCAGGAAGAAAGGGGTAATAAGCAGTACCTACTCTTTCTGTCAGGAAAGCAAAGACTATCTATGCCTTTTATTAGAAAAGCAAAGGCCTCAGCAGACTTTCAATTGTGTTTTACTGGTGAGCTGTCACATGATTACTCTGGAACAAGCAGGTAAAAAGTGAATTTAATATTCTTAGGCTCTAGAGTGGAGGTGAACAAAAACAAGGAATGGCTGTTCGGCTAGGAAACCAAATCCACAGCATTCTTGCCTTTTTTTTTCTGTATTATTTATTGTTAAATTCTATAAAACATTCTAACAAATATAGCCCAATAAGTCACCCCATGGTTCTCCAAGAACCACAGTTCAAAAAGGTTACACTTGCTTCTAAACTCCAGCTAAGGAGAGACCTGGAGACTCTGATCATTCCAGTAAGAAATTCCAGTCTTGGAGGTCCCAGTAACTCTCTTCAATAGACTAATTCATTTGGGGCCTCTTACAAACTCCAGTCAGGGTCCACCCATCACTCTCCTGCACCAATATCTTGGCTGTGACTAAATTTAAATTGATAAAAGGGGAATTGAGAAAACAGGAAACCAACTTTTGGGGGAGTTTAAGAAAAACAGGAAAAGGAAAGTGAAGATATTTGGTTGATATAGACCATCTGACTTCAAAAGAAAAAATAATCCCTTATGGGATTACTTACAGGATTATCTAACTTCAAAATTTAGAATTGCAAAATCTGGCTAGTTAAATAAATATCCATGCTTGTTATTGTGGCATACATAGTGTTTATAAGATATTTTTAGTTAAAAAGAAAAATCTGAATTTTTGTTGTTTGGGTGATGTGCTATTTTCCAAATTAAAACTTTTAGCACAAATATCCCCATATAGACATTAGCTGCTTTACATGCCTTGATAAATCAAATAAAACCATGTCTTCTAATACAAATATTTAAAAAATCAAATTTAATGTACTGCAAATACTTTCTAAAAACAGAATCCAGGAGTAAAGAAATGCACATGAACAAGAAAACAGTTTTTCTAAGGGTCAAACAAACAGAATCTTTCTAATTCCATCAAATCTGCTCTTAATATGAGAAATTAAAATAATTTTACTGTGGAAAAGTAGAATCAGGTGAGTTTGGAGCCGGAAGGCCCCTTGGAAATCATTCGAAGTAAAGACCTCATTTTATTGATGAAAAAACTGAGAACTGAGTCAAGCAACTTGCCCAATGTCAAAGGCTATCGTGAGCTATTTGCAGAATGTGGACTGAAAGCCACAATTCTGATATCCAGACTAGATTTGTTCCACCATGTCACACTAGTTCCCAGACTGAGACTGGCCATTTTCTTGGCTTTTTTTTTTTTTTTAACTTTAGCTTATTTCATATACAAGAAAATGCATAACTGATCAACCCATAGTGGACTTGTGAAATTATTTTTTCAAATTGAAAAAATATTGGCAAAAGTAAATGTAGCATTTATTGATAGTAATCCACATTTCAAGAACATATTTCAGAGTGATCTTATAATTTGTGCCAAAAATAAAACTCCTTCTCAGAGGAAAAGGTCATCCCTCTTACAAAAGTACCTGCACTTTTCCCAGAGGTACACAGTATATTTGATGCTTTACAATTTTAATTCTGTAATAATGAAGTACCATTACAATAAAAATCTTTGACACAACAAAAAAGACCCCAGTTCTTATCCAGCAACATTAAATGTAATAGAATTGTCTACATTCTGGGATGCCATATCCTCACCTCACACACTGACTTCTCAGCTCATTTCAATCTAATTTTTCTCCTCCATTCTGCTAAAAGAGCCCTTACTATGATCAACAATAAATCTGTCAATAAATCAATGGTTATTTTTGTCCTTGTCTAATTTGACCTCTCAGTACATTTATCCTCTCTCTCTCCCATTTTATCGGTGGCCCAGTTTTCCTGTTTGTCCCTTCTCCGTTTTCTTTGTAAAATTATCTTTCTCTACTCAACCACTGTATACTAGAGTTCCTCAGGGCTCCGCTGTAGACTGTCTTTTTGATTTATACTATCTTCCAGTCTATGATTTGATCCATATCAGGTATACTACTCCCCAAGTTTACCTCCATGCCAACTAAAAAATTTCCTGAGTTCTAGATTTGTTTATCTATTGTTTGATCAACATTTCCAATTGGATGTGTAAAACATTCCTCAAAATCCAGATGGCTATACATGAACTCACAATCTTCCTCCTCCCAACCACTCAAACCAGTCCACTTCTTGTTTGCTATCTGAGAAACGGCACCGTTCTATCAAGCTGTGTAAATCCCACACCTAAAGCGTGATTCATGACTTTACCTCCCCCCAATTCCCTCTATTTTCACTCTCTCTTAAGTCCAGTTGACTATATCTCTTGAGTCTATCCACTTGTTACCTCACCACCATCACCCTTCCAAGCTACCATCATCTTTCACAATAGTTTCCCAGTTGGTCTCTGAGAATCTCTCTGGTTCTCCTTCATGTTTCAAATCAAAGGGGTTGACTGTGGCAAACCCTTGTGTAAACCCTCAACAGTTCCCCTTTCCCCTAATTAGAATAAAGATGAAGGTTCTTAACACAGCCTACAGGTCTTCAGTTTGAGGCTTGCCTACCTTTCCCACCTTATCACACACCATATTTTGCCCCTCCCTACTCTGAAAATCTGGTTTCTATGCTCTATCCTCTTTGCAGTTTAATGTCATCATGAGCCTTCCAATGAATGAGTTTTTTTAATGTGCAAATCCCCTCCTTTGACTAGTCAACTTCTATGTATCTTTCAGATTTTAACTCAGTCATGCTGTCCTCATGGACATCTTCCTCAACTGCCAAGCCTGAGCCACATTCCTTTGTTTCATGCTCTCAAGAACTAGATCCCTCTTAACATTTATTTAGTTTGTAAACAGAAACTCACATCATTTGTTTCTTTAATCATAGGGAATAAATACATAAGGATATGTGTTTGCATAAATATGTACAGTGCCTAGCTCAATACATTTTTATTAAATGAATGAAATTATCATCATATCCCTGATACTAACAGGTATAACCCATTTAGGTTTGAACAGAAACAAAACAAGATATTTAATAAACAAAACAATATATTTAATCAGTCTTTCATCTTTAACCATTCCACACATTCATTTACCCAACAGCTCCTACTAATGGAGGATGTGAAGTGCTTGAATAATCGTGTGCTTTTAAATAATAAATGACATCATGGTTTAAAATAGCAAGGTAAAAAAAGTAAAAATAGCAAGGTTTAAAGTGTTTTTAAAAATGAAATAGGAGATAAACAAATGAAACAGGAGTAAGCTTGCTTCATTTCACAGAGAAAGATTTCTCCTCTGTTATTTCAAAAGGGTGACAGGAATGGTGTTTCATGAGCTTCTATAAATACATTCAGATGCTGTGCTGCTTCCACTGGTTCTAATGAGTTAAAAAAATACACACATCAAGTTCTCTTTATTTTTAACAGATAAAAAATGAAATTCAGTCATTTTAACATAGGATAAAAAAACTAAGTCCACGCTGTATCAGTGACAGAAGGATGGCATGTTTACTTCATCAGCACTTCATTTCTGGTTTGTCTATGTTGTTGGTGCTAGTCATCTGGTGCATTTTTTTCCCCCAGGAATTTTCTTTTCAATGGGATGATTATCTTTGGAGCAACAAATGTTCATCAGACTCTAATTCGAGCAGTACACATTTTACTCATTTATATATATTATTACATTATATATATATGTAACCCCACCTTCCTACTATGTTCCCTTGACACCAGACTTTTATTATGGACCTCCAAATGGCCCCTAGTTTTATTTACAGTTAATAATTTGTACATGGCACAAATTGACTCCACTATTCTCAGTGCATAGAAGTCACATAATCCTCATTGTTCTGAAATACTTTTCTCCAATTTCTGCAAAACAATTACATATTTACTTATGCACACTCAGAGGATGTTTTAAGACAAGCATAATACCCAAGGGTCATCTGGTAAAGGCAAATTGATTTGAAAGTGTTATTAGCACAAAATTGTATCCGTATAAATGAAAAGTACCAAAGAATATTTAAAACAAAAACAGAAAACCATACATATTATTCATACAAGAGATTTACTGATACACTGAAATTTTGTCAAAATGTATTATCAGTGAGGTATCTCATTCAGACAGGCCAGAAAAAAAATCCAAAAGGTGTATTTTATACACATGGCTCTGTGCCCTGTTTAATGTTGTTTTCTCACTTAACATTAATAAATAATATTCAGGAAAGACATATTATAAGAAGGATCGTCTATCTAAAGTCAATTTGTTGTGAGAGCTTATCAGCTATTTTTAATGCTCAAATGCCAAGAAGCTGGCAAGGAGAAATGTATGTTGCAATTAAATATGCGGCTCTATATTTCCTTTAGTGGAAATCATGTTTTAGTTTCCATGGCTGCTCAGGTAAATTCCATGCCATATGTTGGTTTAAACAATGGGAGTTCATTAGCTCATGGTTCTGAGTCCAAATCAAGGCGTCATCAAGGTGATGTTTTCTTCCCAAACACTGGTGCTCTGGGGCTGGCTGCTGGTGATCCTTGGAACTGGCCTCCTCTGTCACAGGGCAATCTATTTGGCAGACTCTCCTGACCCCATCCCTTCTCTTCCAGATTCCATTGACCTTCAGTTCCTTGCTCCCCTTGGCTTTCTCTTTCTGTGACTAAATTTCATTCTGCTAATAAAGGACTCCAGTAACAGGATTAAGACCCATCTTGACTGAGGTAGATCACACCTTAACTGCAGCAGCCTCATCAAAAGTTCTTAGTTACCATGGGTCCACACCCACGTGAACGGATTAAGTTTAAGAACATGTTTTTCTGGGGTACATACACCTCCAAACCACCACACATATATCCCCTCCATTTCTCATTTTTGAAAATCATCCCTAATTTTCACGGCACTAGTTAAATATTGGCTATCTACTTCTCTTTCAAATCTTGACTCATAATTTCACCAAGTTTCGCTTAGTGTTTGGGTAGCATTTGCCCTGACTTGCTATAAAAGATTTTCCTTCAGCCACCTTAGAAAGGCTGGACATAGTTCACTCTAAGTCCTTAAATGCCAAAGAGAGCTCCAGATGCCTCAAAGGAGAGAGGTGGGAAGTGGTATTAAGAAATTACCAATATGAAATGTTCAAGAGGCTGGGAAAGCAGTACCAGGATAATAAAAATCTGTTCAGTTCATCTATAGTCTTGTCTTTGAGACATTTAAGCATGGGATTATTTTGGTTTTGAACTCCAAACATAGGTTCTAGAGTACACAGAAAACTCATAAACAACTATCTGTAAAAACTACAGGATTTTTTTTTTGGGGGGGGGATAACATCACCTATTATTTCAATTTTCTACTAGAAAAATAGAACTTTTAGAATTGGATTTTGTGTCACTGGTCATCCTCTCTACTATACTTTGCTTTCTGTATAAGAAATAATTGGGAAGTTCAACTAAATCTACTAAAAGAGACATGCCAGATTTAAATTCTGACTTGAACAGTTTGGCCAAAAGTTTTACAGATCTCACTTGGGAAGCCATCTACTAGCAAGCAGAGGACTCCTATATGTCCTTCCTTAAAAAAATAGGAATATTTAAAAACCATAATATTTGTAGTACAGTAATACTAATCCCTTTGACATTATAGATCTTTAATTTCCATGTTCTTCATTTAATATAACCAGACCATCCTATATGCTTCATATAATTATCTTTGAAAAGAAGCATGAACCATTTCTGTTTTAGAGAATTAAGTTTTTTTTAAAAAAGGTACTCTACAAAGCAAAGTCATATTTAAGCATAAAATTTCCTGTGTTGATTCTTGCAAACCATTGCTCAATAATTTTTACTATATATTTTTTGCTTTTTTCAAAGTAATTTGTAGAATTAGCAATATTTTTTTAATCTTCCTGAGACAACTTCCTTTTCTCCACAAAAATCTGATTAAGGACGCTGTACCAATTTACTTTTACTTCCTTCTTGTTCACTGAGTTTAAAATGGGTATAGGCGAGAATGCCAAACAAAGTACATAAAATACCAAGACCCTGGTTAATTGACAGTGGGTCCTTCAACAAAATATAACCTCCACATAACGTAATGCAGAACTTCAAGTGTCCAAACATGTTGTAGCTGAGGTTTTTGGATAAGGACAGAAAGGATTAACTGTGAAATGTTTTATTTTTACACATACATGCCAGACGTACATGCACAAACACACACAGAGGAAGAAGCAAAGGTTGAACAGAACTGCATTAAACACAGGCTGAACAGCAGCCACTTCATCTAAAGAACAACAGGAACTTGGGTGACACGCTGGGTCAATCCTAGTTTCTTCAGGCAGGTTTTAGCTATTAATCAGTGACAGAAGTCTGCCTCAACTGTCTGTTTCCTACTCCAGAGAAGGGAAAAAGGGCTACATTATAAGAATGAGAAAGGAATTCAGAACAAGGTGCAAAGAAGATATTTTGTGTAGCAATTTATGATTTGTTTTACAGTAGCATTGCTAATATATTTTTCTTGGCAAATGAGGTGAGATGTGTCAGGTAGCAGAGTGAGCTCAATTTAAACATACCCAGTATGCTTAAATTAGAAAGGGAGGAAGGGGAAGGAAGTAATACTGAGCACCAACTGTATGCCAGATACTCTGCAAGACACTATCTTGTTTAGGCATCAGTAATCTGCACTGCGTATCATTCTTCACATTTAGCCATTAGAGGGGCTCAGGGATTTGAAGTAATTTTCCCCAGATCACAGAGTTATTAAGTGGCAGAGTTGGAATGCAAGCATGGATCACTCAGTCTAACGCTAAAGTTCGTACTCTATTCTAGTTTAGCAAGAGTAAGTCACTGTTGGGTTTCTCCAAATCACCATTAACTAAAAAAAAAAAATAGATAAACACACACACATGCATGTACACACATACAAATTTTCTTTAAAAATTATTCTTTTGCCATATTTTAAATATATAATTATTTTTTCTATATAAATAAATTAGTATTTTATTGTTCTTCGAGTGCACATGATGTCCCCATCTACTCTTTTCAATAATAACATCAGAGATAGCTACCATTCAACTCTGTGCCTCAGTTTCCGTATCTGTACAATGGAACCTGCCTCAAACAAGATTACTGTCAGTATTAACTGAGTTAATACACACAAAGTGCCCAGAATACAATAAGCACCATGTGTTAGCCATAATAATAGTTATTCACAGCACTATTTATGCATAATAAACATCTGTTAGGTGCTTGACACGCATTGTCTCAAATCCTCACAACAATCCAACATAGGAGATGCTATTTCCCCCATTTTATAAGTGATCCGGGTGAGACTCTGAGAGCTCCCACAATTTGCTTAGGTACAAAGATAGGGGCAGAGCTGCAAATTCTCACTTGAATCTGTCTGACCTCTAAGCTCAGACTCCTTCTTCTGTGCTAAGCCAGCCAACTTAGTAGCCTGGAACCCACTGACGGGCAGTACCAGAACCTTCAGAGAACACAGGCTGTGTACTGGGGAAACCTGTGCTTGTTGGACCCAATGGAGAGGATTTCCTGAAAGAAAGAGGATCTTCCCAAAGATGCTATTATAACCATAATAAAATATGCTTTATTTTCAGTTATCATTTGTCTGTAAATGAACTGGCTTCTGCCACTTTAGCTTTAAATTTCCTTACTCCTCAGCCTCTCTTTTTAAGAAGTTATGATCTGTTAAAGATAGTGAGAAGGCAACATTAAAGAAACTCTTCAGTGACTCCTTTTTAAAATCGTAATAATAAAGAATTGTCTATACTTGATATTTTTAATTCCTCTTCTCTAATTCTCCATTCTGCTCCAGTTAGGATTTCACCTACAACACTTAGACTGCTCTTGTCAAGATCATCAACTTCCATCTTACTAAACTCCGTAATTAATTACCCAGTCTTCTCATACTTGATCTGCCAGCAGCACTCAACATTTGATTACCCTGCTCTCTGTGGAACACTTTCCTCACTTGGTTTCTACATCACTGTCCTTCTATCTGCCTCTGATTGAGCCTTCTCAGTTTCCTCGTCTAGTCCCTCCTCCTTTCTCTCAATTCTAAACACTGAAATACCCCAGGACTCAATATCTGGATGTCTCTTGCTCTACATGCTTACTTGGGAATCTCAATCAGTCACACTGCTTTAAACCACATCTACACACCAGTGACTCCATCTAGAATATCTCTGGCCCAGACTTACTCCTGAATTCCCAGGCTTGTTAATCTAAGTGCCTGCTTATACCTCCACCTCAATCTCAAGCAGGCCACTCATAATTAACATGTCCAAAACTGAACACCTGATTTTCCTCCCCATCCCCAAACCTCCTTTGGGGTGTCCTACTTCACTTGATGGCAAATCCATTCTTACCAGATGCTCAGGCCAAAACCCTGTCTCCTCTATTCTCCACATCCAATCTGTCAACAAATCCTGTTGGCACTACTTGAAAATACATCTAGAATCCAATCACTTCTCACTATCATCTTCTGCTACCATTCTACTAACAAACCACCATAATTTCTCAGCTAAGATATAGCAGTTGCCTCTCAACTGGTCTCATTTCTTCCTTTGCCTCTTTTGGTCCAGTAACTTCTCCATCAAGGGAGATTTTGTCACCTGGGCAATGTCTGGAGACAATTTTGGTTGTCCCCACTGGGGAAGGAGGAACACTGGCATCTAGTAGGTAGAGGTCAGGGATGCTACTAAACACTCTACAATGTACAGGACAAGCTTCCACAAAAAAACAATGATCTGGCCCAAAAGGTCAAGAGTGCCGAGGTTTAGAAACTCTACTTTAGTCTATATCCCAACATAGTAGCCAGTGGCCCTATTAAAACATAAGATCATGTCACGTCTCTGCTCAAAACTCCAGTAGTTTCCCATCTCAGTCAGAGTAATGTGCTTATATAAAAGCTCTACTCAATCTTGTTTCCTGTTACCTCTTTAGGGTGCCACTACATATATTCCCTGCTTTGCTCATCCTGCTCCGACCACACAGCTTTCCTTGTTCCCCAGGACCTCTCACCTGCATTCCCTCGGCCTATCAGGCTCTTCCCGAAGATCTGCAGGTAGCAACCTCACTTCCTTCAGGCCTTTCGTCAGAAGTCATCTTCTCAATGAATCCTTCCTGCCTACCAAAACTAAAATCTCAATCCTGCCCCAATATTTCATATCCCGTTCCCCGCTTTGTTTTCTCCTTGGTCCTTATCACCATCTAATTCTTTAAGTATTTATTTACACATACACACACACACACACACACACACACACACACATTTATTTATTTATCTTGGTTACAGCTTTTTATCCTCAATAGAATCTGAGGGCACAGATTTCTGCCTATTTGGTTCACTACTATATCCCCAGTACCTGACAATTAGTAGATATTCCATAAATAAACATTTATTAAATCAATGAATGGTTTATGGTGGGTATTAAATAAATATTTGTTGAATGAATGGATGTGTTCTTAATCAGAGCACATCCTTGATTTGGCAGTGTGGTGTAAGAGTTCCGGGTCTAGACTGCATGGGTTCACATCTGGTAACTACAGTGACATGACTTAACTGAGTTATTTAATCCTTTGTGCCTATGTTTTCTCTGCTATAAAATAAAATGATAGCATTTACTTCACAGGGTAGCTATGAGAATTAAATGACCTGATACATACAAAGTATTCAGAACAGTCCTTCGCATAAAATAAACATTAAAATTTTGTTTTTGTTTTTTTTAAAAAAATACTATCATCATCATTGTTGTTTATTGATAGCTGGAAAATATGCTACTTATTTACTTTGTTGGCATCTCAGTATTCACTCATTTACATAAATCAGTACACTTCTTATAACATTACTAAACTACCTCTCTGGCCTGGGAAAATCCATTCTTTGCATTTGGCTAATAGTGAGAGCATAGTGAAATGCAAAGAGAAAAACAGAATGACAAGCAGAATGATGAAAATGGGTAGCTGACTCTGACTTCAAGGTCTGACGTCATTTCTTAACTTGAAGTAATATTCAGAAAAACAAGCACAGCCATATTCAAATAAGCACAAAAATACACTCAAAAGCCAGATACCAATGGTTTGGAAATATCTTTTTGTTATTTGAATTAACCACACATTTACTTTATTACTGCAGACAACTGAAACTTGCTTAAAAACTCAAGCTTCCACCCTACTATTCATTCAACAAGTATTTATTTAACATTATTATGTGCAAGGAATTGTGATCCACATTAAATGTTTAAGGGACAAGGTGATCCATTATGTAAGAAAATTCAAAAACTACAAGACAGAAAGCAAAATAAATTTCCATAGCCTCAAATGTGGAAAGATATACTGAAAAACTAAAAACAACCCACGCTACTCAATTTAGGCCATGAGGTAGGTAGTGTGGTACTCAAATAAGGTAGCAACGTGACAGAGCTTTGGAAAATATAAAAAAACAGGTATTTGGAAGTTATTATGAAAAGGATACGTGACTGGTGAAGTGTTCCCAATGATCCAGTAAATTGATAAGTTCACCATGAAAGCTATCACTCCAGACAGCAGCACCATAAGCTACAAATAAACCAAAAGAAGCATTAATACAAAGCAGCTGTAATCATTATAATCATCAAGTAAAAATATACTTCATTACTTATGTTTAAAACTCTTATCAACCATCAAGAAAATAAAAAAGAAAGAATCAATTTGGGAGGGACAGCAAAATTGAGGGTTAAGAGAATAAAATGAATAATATTCAAAAACGTAATTCTGTCTACCAAAATCAATGGAAAATTCTGAACTATTGTGTTTCTGAATGTGAATTTCCAGCTTTATTCTTCTTACCCATATAAGGCAGAAGTGTTATAATTTCTTCTTATAAAAGCACTAGATATCATTATAGAAATATCATAACATAAAGAAAAGCAAAAAAATGTTTGAAATTCCAACCACCCACCTCTGTTAATAACACTTGGCATATATCCATCCTTCCAGACCTTTTTTTTATTGAACTGAATTTATTTAAATTACTTAATTTATCTAAATTAAACCATTAAGCATTCATTGGCTATCCACACAGGTAGGCAAGGCCTTGTGAAGAAACTATGGAGAAGGTTCTTATTATCAGAATTTGAAACCACTTGAAGGCATGATAATCATAGCTTATATTTACATTGTACTTGTTATATGTCAAGATTGTTCTAAGCGGCGGGCCGCGGTGGCTCAGCGGGCAAGAATGCTTGCCTGCCATGCCGGAGGACCCCGGTTCGATTCCCGGCCCCAGCCCATGTAAAAAACAAACAAATAAAAACAAAATATAATAAAAATAAGAAAATGTTTCCCTAAAAAAAAAAAGATTGTTCTAAGCACTTTGCATAAACTCACTAATCCTTACAACACCCACAGGTTAGTTAAATGTTACTATTTCCTTTTCAGAGATGAGAAATCAGAGCACAGAAAGGTAAAATAATTTGTCTAAGGTCTCATAGCTTGTTCTTAACCCATGTTCTTAACCCACTGTGCTCTGCTACCTTTCAGTCACATGAAAGGGAGAGCACAATGCAAAATGACAGCTCAGGCAGTAAAAGAAAATGGGTCTTGAGTTTTGCATCATTAACAGCCCAAACACATGGAACAGACAGTAGGTTCTATAAGAATCTGAGGTAGACGAGGTCGCTTTGGACAGGAAGAGAAAGAAAAGTCTTTGAATCTCAAAAATGTACAGGTTAAAGAAAGAAGAAAGGGCAGCTATTCTGGAGGCTACTCTTACACAAGCTTCAGCAAGATATTGCTAATTATCATGGCTTGCCGACTAAAACCATTTCTGTTAACCCTAAAGAACACATAGGGCTCTATCTGAGATTCTACAAAAACATCATGCTCTAAGTTTACTTTCCAGAAATGTACAACCTCCAGATGGGTCCCTGGACCACTTAAGTCCTGAAATGCAGAGGGCCAGCCTTCTCCAGAACATTAACAAGTTCTATCCCCCATCCCATATTATCGACAGCCCCTTTCAACATGAAAAAGTTAGAATGAGCATAGCACAAACATCCCTACACAGTGGGAGAAGGATCGAAGGAGGAATCATAACAGAGAAGATAGGATTTAGCAAATGAATATGCCTGCTGAATCATTATACTGATATTTCTTTTAGTCTCCAGTATCTTGGAACAACTAGAAGGAAAAAACTGAAATTGTGGAACTATAACCTCTACCAAACTCTGAAATCTATTCTATAACTACTTGTTACAATGTACTTGAAATTTATTGCTTTTTTGTATATATGTTGTATTTCACAATAAAAAATGTAAAAAAAAAACCAAGATCCCTACTGGGCTTTCCTTAAAGGATAGTTAGGAAGATTAAACATGAGCATGGACGTGAGACAGTGCTCTGAAAAGCAAAAACTGGAGGCATTAAGCTGTTTCTTAGACACCAAAATAATCAGAACTTACCAAAGCAGAAACTGACCAGGGTCCAAATATTCCTCCTTCTCCAAACACGGGCTCGAAGAAGGGCACAGTAACCAACAGCATGACCGACGACATCGGTGCCTGGTAGTACAGCAGCTGCATTGAGTTTACTTGCAATTCATGCTGTTTGGCTCCTACCCACTGGAAATGAGGAGTTAAACCAAGTCAGGCAGAAAAGAAACAGCATCAATTAATAAACAAATGATGCAACTCTAGCCACAAAGATGGGAACATGAGATGGGGTGGGGAAAAGAGGAGATGCCTAATTACTCTACAAGATTTCAAAGATCAATAATATACATTTATGCCCTGGAAGCACCCTGGATGAAAGGAGCTCTATAAATTCAATTCATGATGATCTATTTTCTTCTCAATTACAAAGAAGAGGGGAAAGTCCCCTCTTCCTTCCTGTTCCTAATACGTAGGGAAAATAAATATACATTGGGACACACATATATCAGAGATCTTGAGAAAAAAAGGAGGAACAGAAATTTTAGGTGACATGTAGAATACAGATACAGTTCAAACCTCATTTCTTTCTAAACAATTGGTGAAAAAAAAAAGACTGGAGTTAGGAGGCAGGTTAATTAGAAATTGACAAGAATCTCAGGTATCCCAGGTGGCTGGCAATGTGTGTGGTTAGAAAGATATGTGAGGTGTTTTTATTCACTTTAGAAAATGCAATGACTGGAAGAGGAATTATCCTCTCCATGGATAACTTTTCTATGGGTAATATAACCTGCCCACCCCCATATACCTCCACGAATTAGGCAATCACAAACCCTAAAATACTGGCATCATTCAGTAGAACCTCAAATCCTGTTCAATCCTCAAAATGCTTCACAAATATGACTGAAAAGACTTTAAAGAAAGCTTGATGGATTGCAGATCTGGAAAGCACAGGAAGGCTTTTTAATAACTTAACTCTTTCTCCTGTAGGTCTGGGTATCCTGTTACATAGACTCCAAGCAAAAATAAAAAAGCAAGAAACTTGAAACACATTCCTAACAGCTTTCCTGAAAGAGTTTCTGTGAATCTTAAAGGACAGAGACTCTATTCTTCGGCTGCCCGCTCCTTGGGGAACAGCAGTGAGCCCGAACAAATGCAGAATGTTTGCATGGCTCTCCCTTTCTTTCAGCAGCCTCACAAGACAGCTGCTGGCCTCCGCCACAGAACTGCCTGGGCTAGTGCTGAATCTCAGGCCCTTCACTTTTACTCACTGCAGTGTGGTCCCCTCTCTAACCAAAAAGCTCTCTCCAACAGCACCACCGCCTCCAACTGCCAGACCCAAAACACTCTTCTCAGCCCGTTCCTGCTGGACCTCTGCAGCACCTAAAAATTTCTCCTGGAAGAAACTGACTTCTGATCTGCACTTCCCACTAAGGCACTCACTTCTTCCTTCCTTCACTGTTTTTGAGGTAGATGTCTGGCCTTCCTCTTTCGTCTCTTGGACTGATTTCTTTTACTATCTGTTGTCCTCTCTGAAATCTCTATCACAGCTCCGACCTGCTTCCTCCAGAATCCTTAAACTCACCTCTTCAACAGCTTACTGGCCACTTACATAACCTTCAGGAAGCTGTTTAAAATTAAGCTTTTTATTTCCTTCTGCAAACTAGCTCCACTGTGACTTCCCACTAATGAATGATGTCATCTCCCATAGGGTCACTCTCCTCACATTCGCATTCATTCAGGTCCTACCAATTCTTTCTCCAAAAGGTGTCTGGAGTCTGTTTTCACCTTCCTATGTCCTCAACCATTGTCCTAGTTCAGGCTCTTCCTGCCTTCCCCTTGAACCACGGACAGCTTCCTAAGCTCTGCCTGCTACCCCTTTCTTCCCTCTGTTATCCACCCCTTTCTTCCCTCTGTTAGCCAGTTATTTTTCTAAAACACATGAATGACCAAGTCACTCCCCTACCATAGTCCTTTCCTGGTGCCTTCAGAATAAACGGCACATTTTCTTACCTTATCATGAGATTCAAGACTCCACCATCTGTTCTCACCCACCCTTCAGTCTTGTCTTTCCTGAACGCACTATACTTTTCCTCACCAAACAAATCAAGTTCTCCAAAAAATGATCCATACTCTCACAAAACATCGCAAAGAAAGACATCTGCTCTATTTCTTTGCTAAGCAAAATTCTCTACCTCTTTCAATTTAATTTGTCACCTTTTCCATAAAGTCTTACCTCACCATCCCTCTTGTAGAACTGCCACTTCTTCCCCAGTATTCCTCAGAATTTTCTTCACACCCTGAGATATATAATGTGTGATGAGTTGTGTACATTTGTACAATGTTGGACTTAGTTGCTTTGCATCCTTGTATCCTCAAGTCTGAGTATAAGACTTAGCACAAGAAATGTCTGCTGAATGAATGAATGAATGTGAATGAGTCAACTGTGTCTCTACAACTATAGCTAATAGCTGAAGACTCATCTCTTAACTTCTTTTAAGGTTCACTGCAGTACAAGAAATACCTTACAAATTATACCTGGAGACAATGGGAAAATGCAACTTTCTTTAAAAGGAATTTTTCAGTAATATACCTATTCTGTAACAATATTTTACCTTTTATTAATAATAGGAAACTTTTCCTAGGATTTAGTCTACAATCATTTCTTGGTCAATCTCATGTCAGATATCTATCTAAGGGGTAGTGGGTGATGGTGAAAATCCCTTGCTTCTGATCTAGAGCAATTTTGAGACTTATGTGGGCAGAAATGGTCACACTGACATGGACAATGAGTACTCTGATTTGAATTTATGTAAAGGATGACATGGAATTTTAATATTCAACAAACCAAAATTCTTGCTATATTTAATAAATATTTAATCCATACTAGGCCAAAGAAATTTGACATAAAAAATAAATAGGAATGTTTGCTAATATTCACTTTATCTGGTAATATTTAAACCCACTGAAGTACACTCAAATGCAATGTTTTTCTTGTACAACACAAAGCTGAGCATCCTCCCATCTCTCTGAGCAAAAGACAAAATACCATGGAACCAAATGTCAAATTTGAGTGGGTATTCCATCCTTTTGTGCTACTGATCTCCTTTTATTTAAACTGATTCTTTATCACTATTTGACTTGGTATTTTTTGCAACAATGTTTCCCAAATGATCAATACCAGATAGTTTAAGATACTAGAGCTATAACCCTAACACACAAGAATGCCTTAATTTAAAATTGCTGGATGCTTGTCAAAAAAGTAAACTGGTTAAAATTATACACATTGTGGCTTTATTAATTCCCCATGCAAGCACATCCAGGATTTCCAGTCCAAGGTTTTCAGTATAGAGAGAACACTGTTTCACTGTACCCTATACCAAGCTGTTTTCCCCACAAATTAAGAAAAAAAAAAGGATATCTGTTGGAATTTTATGGTAATAATAGTAAGAGAATCCATGAACAAGCTTTTAATGAAAGCCTGCTATAAAAAAGGCACAGTACTTGTACAAGAAGTGAAATACTCATTACTATTTAAAAAATGCTATTAATATAGGCAAATTATTAGAAACCAATATAGACGTTGTAAGAGTAGCATATGTTTTTAGGGAAAGATCTATGAATCTGAAATTTTCCTTCCCTGTTCAAATATCTGGAAGTGTACTCTTTCATAGTATTGTTATAAAAAGTAAATGATAGATATAACCAACAAACTTAGTCTGCAAGTAAAAAGCCTTGCTATTCATTCTGTAAAGATTTCCCAGAAAATAATATAACTTCACCCCAAACTCAGACTGTAAAGCATGGGTATTATACACTTACAAATGGGTAGGTATTTGGTGAGCATCATACAACCAAGTTTCTCTGTTTCCTTTCTTCTCTTCACCTTGAGTCAGACAATTTATGCAATTATGCTTTCTTCCCAACAGCCTATTGTCTCTATACTGTATTTTCTAAACCTTGGGATACAGCTTCAAAATTTATGACATCTGCTAAAAAGGCACATAAAGAAAAAAAAAATTACCAACCACTTGATAAAGGGATGTAACTAAAACACCAAGAGCAGCAAACACCATTCCAAGGAAATTAAACTTCACATCGTAATAAGAATTTAGGATTACACCTAAAGTTATAGGAATCTGTAAAGAAAAAGAGGTAAATATTGTTCAGATTAAAATCAAGAGATAACAAATTTTGTATTCCTTTCACGGTGTTTTCTAAGATTAATCATAAACACATTATTGGTAAACAACCTACCTCTAGAAATAGATTTTTTTTCCATTTGGAAAAACTGATTAGTAATCCTATTTCCTCAAAGTGAAATACGATAATGCTATACTGAAGTTCACACTTTATTTTAAATTCAGGATAAAATAATGAATCAATGCACTGTCGTGTGCAAAGATGCGAATACTTAATATGGGCACGTGAGTGGATGCATCCCAAAACCAGTGTCTATGCAACATATATATAGATAAACATACAACTACAAAGCACTAAGATGTCAAGAAATATTGTAAGCTACTAAGTGCTAAAATTATTTTCGCCCATCCTTTACTTAAAGACGCAGAAACCTCTGCAGACAGATATATTCTGAGATTTGTCATTTAAGCTGAATCTTTTAACAGTTATATTATCTATCATACACGGTTTGATTCCCTGAAGAGGCAAGCGGGTGTATTTTTCAGTTTGAGCTCTGGCAGATCTTTTGATACATTGTATTGCAACATCCAATAAGCTCTTTTTTTTTTTTTTCCTACGAGAACAGCTTTTTAGGATTTCCATCAAACAGGAATTATTAAAACTTACACAAGTACACCCTTCTGGGCTAAGAGCATAGCAGATTGCTAAATCTTTCCCCTCCAGCGCCCCAAAATGAGAATGAAGTTCACATGCTCATGGATGACTCATTTGTGGACGTCAAGATAATAGGAAAGAGCGTGGCACAGGGTTAAACAATGTACATTCAAATTTCCCAGGGAGAAAGACCTTCTAGGAGGTGGGCTGTGAGAGGTGCACAGCCTTGGGCAACTGAAGCTACTCACCAGTGTGAGCTTTACTCTGAGGGAGAAGGTTTTCTTGTAGAAAGCGGTCTGGATAGCTATGATCACCGGCGTGGTCATGGCCTTGGCCAACTGATAGGTGCCTATAGTGTTGTTCTGCAGAGAGAGGTTGGTGAAGACCACGAAACCACAGAAGCTGAGGGCCAGGAGGAGGAGCCTGGACGGCTGCAGACTTTTGGGAGCAAAGATGTCCAGCTTCTGGCAGATGTACAAGCCCAGCCAGGTGATTACGAAGTGCACGAGAGTCAGGCTCATGTTGGGGAAACCATGGTGCACGTAAATCCATTTGTTGAGGAACACGATGCTGATGGACACCAGCAAGTTGACCAGGAGCCCGGCGGCGATGCGCCCGTTGCCCCGCACTCTGTCCGCCAGCGATGCCATGATCCCAGCCACCGACCGAGCGGCGACCCCCACGAAGCCGGGATTCTTAGCCTCCGAGAGGGGCGCCCGGTGTGTCTCCAGCTCTCCTTACCCTCGTCCGTCGCCTCCTAGCAGCCACAGGTCCACTGCCCGGCCGGGGACAGGAACACACCGGTCGGCTCGCAAAGTAGCCGCAATAGCAATGCACACACTCCCCGCCGCCGCCCGCGGACCGCCTGGGTACGCGGCAGAACGTCCTACGCTCCCCGCCTAGCGGCTGCTTGTGGCCACATGACTCGGGGCAGCCACGCTTCCGCTCTGGAGCGGTCAAGGGTGAGGCCTCGCCCTTGCGCAGGCGCGTTGGGCTCTGGGCCCGAAACCCGGTATTCGACGGTAACTACCTGGATCTCTCACCTCGCCCAAACCCTGACTGGGCGGTTTGGGACTCGGTCTTGATATTTGGCACTCGTCGTGTAGCAGTTCACCTGACTTAGTGGACAGCTTCTTTCAAGCTTGTGGAGTGGATTTTACGGACACTGTTGGCTACCTGAGACAGGTGGTGAGCAAACTTAGTCCTCCTCAGAGAGGGGATAGCATTATATTTTCTTTAAAAATTCAAATACAGAAGAGTGTTGGGTATGATGAATCCTCATGTATTTGGCATGTAGATTTAACATTTTGTCATATTTGCTTAAAATTTTTACTTATATATTTTAACGTAAATTACAGACATCGCATCTTTTCACCCCCACGTATTTCAATGCACTAAAAGTAGGTGCATTTTGTCTGTTACCCCAATAGTATTTTAATCCTGCCAGGCTTAACAATAATACTTTAGTATCATCAAATTTCCAATCCAAGTTCAAATTTCCAGAGGCAAAGGTGACTTTAGACAGTAATATCACATTCCAGCCTTGCTAGCTGCTTATGACATTGGCGCTGGAAAGGCGACAATATCAAAAAGAATGTATGTTGAAATTATAATATTTTTGGATGTATTGAGATAAATATTATTAAATTAATTCTACCTATTTTTCTTTTTAATATAGCTCCTGGAATATTTAAAATTATACGTATGGTTCATATCAGGCTCTGTTTTTAGAGCCTTCTCTCTCCTTAACTCAGAACCTCTGGAAAATGAAGGCAGAAATGAGGTAGAATGGAGTTACTTGTCCAGGGTTACACAGTTCGCTTTTACCAGATCAGCTTGTTGGGAATGCATGGAGGCTGTTTTGAGGCCCACTGACAGAAGTTCATTATGCCCACCTGAAATAAAAAATAGTACTACAAGGGAGTGCAAGGGTAGTTCAGTGGTGGAATAGTCACCTCCATGCAGGAGACATGGGTTCAATTCCCCACCCATGCACTTCCCAAACAAGCAAACAAACAAATGAAAAACCAACCAAACAAAAATTCAACAAATGGTGCTGCAGTAGGGGATACTCACATAGAAAATGAATGAAGTGTGACCCACCCCCGACCCACACCCCCTGCCATACAGCATGCAAAAAAATATAGTAGTGCAGAATCCAGTCATGATGTAAAGAGGCAATAGAAAGAAGAGAGAATAAGGTCAGCGGTTAAGCTGACAGTACAACTTTTGCTACACCAGTGAGTCCTTGAGCAATTTATCTTTACAATAAAAGGGTATATTATTACTTAATGTGCTAGGATTATAATATGTTAGAATTAAGGGGATTATATGAAATACCACACACAAACAGGTGAAAATCATGTTGAGAAAAGATTTAAACTTAACCTTTTAAACAAGTTTTTCTTTTTAATGGCAGATCCATTACATGTGATCAGGCACATGAAAGCGTTTTGTAAACTGAAGCATCAAGCTTACCAGCTGCTCTGGTTATTACAAAATAGGAGACCAAAGACCCTACCCACTCTGCAGTTGCATTGAAACCAGGGTTCTGCTGAGAAGATGTAATGGCTGCCCAAGAGCCTTGAAGTGAGGCTGTTCAGCAACCCCACAGCTTCTTAGCTAAGTGTATGTGCTGCTCAAATAATACCCAGGGTCAAGAAAAGGGGAATTTAAGTTAAATGTTACAAGAAGTCAGATGGTTCCAAAACTGCCCTTCCTGGGCATGCTTCCCAATGCCTTCTTTACGTAGACCTAGTGTTGATCTAGACTAGGTAACAGGATGAAAATTGCACTTGGAGTTAGATGTAATCTCTTACTTTCATGGCAGCACTTAACAGAACAATGTGATTTAGCCAACTGTAAACAGGCTGGTGAGAATTTCCTCAAACAACATCATATAGTATAACTGAGAAGTTAGGATTTAAGAAATGATTATGATTACTGAATCATAAGATAGATATTTCTTTTTACTTTCTAGTGTATTAGAATAGCTGGAAGGAAATGCCTGCAATTGATGAAATATATGTAAAACAGTTGCTTTGATCTATATAGCCTTTATCCTGTGACCTTCTGATTATAAAACCTTGCGACTTACACCCCCAGTTTGGTTTTTTTTAATCCAGTCTTTTTAACTTTAGAGTCACTGAGGCAACCCCTTAATGTTAATGAAAGAACTTGACTCAACTCAGAACTAACCATTAACTTGTTCTTTTAATGGTTAGCTTAGTTCTAGCATAGCTCCACTCCTTTACCTTTGTAAATTGTAGCTGCTTACGCTTGTTATTGAAATGGTATAACAACTTTACCTCCCTTTGATTTTGCTTGTACTTGTTATTAAAATGGTGACAATTCCATCTCCCCTTGTTTGAATCCATAAAAACCTTGAACTCTTTAGACTTGGAGAAACAGATTTTTAGGTCAGTAGACCATCTGATCTCCTGCTCCACACATAGCAATAAACTCTTTCTGTTTTTGAAGCCCTGGTGTTTTAAGATTTGGTCATTGGAGTGCTCTGGGCAGAGAACCCACAATTTTGATTGGTATCAATTTGGCAACCCAGATGGGACAAAGCGTTCTAAGAAGGAAGGGGACTGATTGCCTGAATTTCTGGAGCCCAAGTGGGACAAGTAAGCACAGTAATTGAGCCTTTTGCAGCCATGAGACTTTTTTTTCGTTTAGAGACTCAGCAACCCAATTTTTCTCTGTTCTGCTGGCACTCCAGACCCTTGGCTCCTCAAAAAGCTTCAAGGAGAGAAACCATTTCTAGTTCCAAGACTAGACAGCTGGCTGGGTAAGTGGGTCATCAAGGTAAAGAGGATCAGGAAGTTACTATGGTGGTTGAAGTCTTCTGGACCTAGGCTTGAGACCCTGGGTCCCTCTTCCAGAATGATCACCCTTGCTCTGGCCTCTGCACTGTTCTGTTTTCTAGGTAACATTCTGTATGGGGTTCAAGGCCCCAACCTGCGTTTGCATGGGTTTCAAGACCCTGCCTCCTCTCTCTCTAAGCCAAATCAGCAGGTGCCCTCCGCCCACCACACTCACCCCCTGCCACGTGGAACATGACTCCCAAGTGTGTAAATCTCCCTGGCAATGTGGGACATGACTCCTAGGGATGATCCAGGGCCCAGGATCATGAGATTGAGACCCTTTCTGAACCAAATGGGGAAAGAGAGAAATAATACAAAATTAAGTTTCAGTGGCTGAGAGATTTCAAACAGAATAGAGAGGTTATCTTGGAGGTTATTCTTATGCATTATATAGATATCCCTTTTTAGTTTATGGTACATTCTAATGTCTAGAGGGAAGTACCTGAAACTATTGAACTGTATTCCAGTAGCCTTGATTCTTGAAGACAATTGTATAACTTTATAGCTTTTACAGTATGCCCATGTGATTGTGAAAACCTTGTGTCTGATGCTCCCATTATCCAGGATATGGAAAGATGAATGAAAAATAAGGACAAAAAATAAATAAATCATAGGGGGGATAAAGGGTAAAAAGAAACTGAGTAGACTGAAATACTGATGGTCAGTGAGAGGGAGGGATAAGTGGTATGGGTTGTATTAGTGTTTTCTTTTTATTTCTTTTCCTGGAGTGATGCAGGTGTTTTAAAATAATCATGGTGATGAATACACAATTATGTGATGATATTGTGAGCCACTGATTGTATACTATCTTTGGACTATATGTGTGTGAAGATTTCCCAATAAAAATATTTAAAAAAAAATCTTGCCTTGAGTTTGTTGATTATACTCCTGAAAAATAAGTAATCCAACAATTAATGGTAGTTAATGAAATTAAGTATGCCTGTTTGTTAACTGGTGTGTTACTTAGGTATAGTATGTATTTAATGACTGTTTAATTATTAATTGATGTGTTCAGTTTAGCTGTTAATTGGTATATTACTTAAATAAATAGTAAATGTTAAATCCGTTTAAATTTATTTGGTTTGTTACTACATTTCTGTTGTTCAAGTGTTCCTAATTGGTTACTGACAATAAAAATTCTATAAAATAGGGCATTCTGGGGTGCAAGTGTAGTTCACTTGCTGAATTCTCACCAGCCATGTGGGAGACCTGGGTTCAATTCCTGGCGCATGCACTTCCTGAAAACAAACAAGCAAAAATTCAACAGATGTGCTGCAATAATGGATACTCACATGGAAAAAGAATTAAATGTGAACCCCGCCATACAGCATACAAAAATTGTACCAGAATGTTCATAACAGTTTTATTCATGTGGCCCCAAACTGGAAACAACCTAGGTATTCATCAAAAGGAAAATGGATATACAAACAATAGTATATTCAAGCAATAGAGTAAATATTCAGCAACAAATAAAGAACAATTTTTTAACAGCACTGATGAATTTTGAAAAAAAAACCAATATGCTGAATGAAAGGAGCCATACATAAAACAATATAGACAATATGTGTCCATTTACATGAAGTTCTAGAATGGACAAAACTTATCTGTGATAAAAAATACCAGAATAGCAGTTTCATCTGGGACAGTGGGAATGAGCATTGAAGGGTGTTAGGGAACTTTCTGGCATGATGGTAATGTTCTATATCTTGATAGGAGTTTGATCGATGTAGTTATCAAAATTCATCAAATTGGTAGGTACTGTTAAGATTTGTATTTCACCGTATGCAAATTTTACCTAAACATAAAGAATCATAAACACTGTTGAACCCTAATTATTTTTAAAATTTATTTATTAATTAAAAAAATTTAACAAATGAAATAAAACATTGACATATATTATCAGTAATTCACAATATCATCACTTAGTTGCATATTCATCATTTCTTAGAACATTTGCATCCATTCCGAAAAAGAAATAAAAAGACAATAGAAAAAGAAAGAAAACAAAAACAGAAAAAAAAAAAAGATTATACCTACCATACCCCTTACCCCTCGCTTTCACTGATCACTAGCATTTCAAACTAAATTTATTTTAACATTTGTTCCCCTATTATTTATTTTTATTCCATATGTTCTACTCATTTGTTGACAAGGTAGATAAAAGGAGCATCAGACACAAGGTTTTCACAATCACACAGTCACATTGTGAAAGCTATATCATTATTCAATCATCCTCAAGAAACATGACTATGGAACACAGCTCTACATTCTCAGGCAGTTCCCTCCAGCCTCTCTATTACATCCTGAATAACAAGGTGATGTCTATTCAATGCATAAGAATAACCTCCAGGATAATCTCTGGACTCTGTTTGGAATCTCTCAGTCATTGACACTTTGTCTCATTTCACTCTTCCCCCTTTTGGTGGAGAAGGTTTTCTCAATCCCTTGATGCTGAGTTTCAGCTCATTCTAGGGTTTTTCTCAATCCCTTGATGCTGAGTCTCAGCTCATTCTAGGATTTCTGTCCCATGTTGCCAGTAAGGTCCGCACCCCTGGGAGTCATGTCCCACGTAGACAGGGGGAGGGTGGTAAGATTGCTTGTCGTGTTGGCTGGAGAGAGAGGCCACATCTGAGCAACAAAAGAGGCTCTCTTGGGTGTGACTCTTAGGCCTAAATTTTAAGTAGACTTGACCTATCCTTTGTGGGGTTAAGTTTCATATGAAGAAACCCCAAGACTGGGGGCTCAGCCTATAGCTTTGGTTGTCCACACTGCTTGTGAGAATATCAAGAATTCAACTCAGGAAAGTTGAATTTCTCCCTGTTCTCACCATACCCCGAAGGGGACTTTGCGAATACTTTTCCACTCACTGATCAAATCACTCTGGGATTCATTGGGGCATCACTGTGGACAAACCAACAAAATCTCATGTCCTACCTGAGATTCCAAGTACTTATGGTGTTCAATCAAACTAACTACATAAGTTATATTAGGAAATGCACTAGTCAAAATATAAATTTTGTACAAAAAAAAAGGAAATTTTAATAGCATTCCTGAATGCTATTTGGGCTATTTTGAAAAATTGGAAAGATTTTCGTTATAAGTCCATGAAAAAAAATAAGTTTATTTTTGTAACACAGTCTAGCCTCAGTATGACTTAGAATCAAGAAAGAAATAACCTGAAAATAGATCTATAGAAAACGACACTGTATTACAGTTAGAGTTGTCCTGCAAAGAGAGCAGAAATGGGATGAGATGATGTATATTCAATCCTTTATTTGTCCTTCTCAAAATACATTTCTATTTTTTTATGTGACTAACTTTCTGTTTGTGTCTGTCTGCTTGTTCAATGTATTTTTTCATACCTCCAGATAGCAATAGCAAATGAACAAAAAATTCTTAAAGGGCTTGTTGCAGTTTGAAACTTGTTATGTACCCCAGAAAAGCCATGCTCTTTAACCCTCATTCAGTATTGCTGGTGGGATCTTTGTTATTGTTTCCATGGAGATGTGACCCACCAACTGTGGGTAGTAACTTTTGATTAGATGGTTTCCATGGAGATGTGTCTCTACCCATTCAAGGTGGGGTTGCTTACTGGAGCCCTTTAAGAGGAAACCATTTGTTGGCTCATAGCCAACAAAGCCCACATAACCAGAGACCTTTGGAGATGCAGAAGGAAAATGTCACCTGGGAGGCCTTATGAAATGACAGAAAGCTAGCAGACATTGCCATGGGCCTTCCCAGCTGAGTGAGAAATCCTGAACTTCATCAGCTATTTCTTTTGAACTAAGGTATGTTTTTCTGGATGCCTTAGTTTGTAAACTTACAACTTAATAAATTCCCTTTTTAAAAGCTGTACCATTTCTGGCATAGTGCATTCTGGCAGGGTAATAAACTAAAACAGAGAGCTCTATTCCAATTGCTTAAAGATTAAGAGTTTTCCTTAGTTTTTGTAATTACTGTAAACAAACCTAGACATTAGAAAGGAACTGCTGCCTGGATTTTCCCAAAGGCAGCAGAGGACTGCCTCAGGAAAGAGTAAACATTTTTCCTATTGTCTAGGTCACAGCTTTAAGTGAAATAGATCTAATGATTGGAAACAATTAAAAGAAGGCTGTAGGAACTCTCATCAACGGTAGGCCATCATAGGGGTCTTATGCCCTCTGATATCCTCATTTAACAATGTTAAAACCAAGTTCAAAAGACCAGGCCTCATTCTTTCTATCTTTTCAGTTCCTGCCCTCAGGACCTAATCAGTTAAGGCAGCTATGGGGGAAGGGTTGGGTGCAGAAAAATGGGGGGGCTGTGAGCATAATTTAATTCTTTCTACAGGGCCTGGAAATTAGAAATGGTAGATACTAAAGAAACGCAGAATAGGCCATGTTTGTTCTGAAAGAATTCCTCAAAATTATTTTTTTTCAAATACTTTGCAATGGTAACTGTAGTAAGCAAATCATGATTAAAATATAAATAGACTTGGGATGGGCTAACTGAAAGATATAATTACCAGTTATCAGTAATTAAAAGAAAATGGGAAAAAAGAAAAAAAAAAAAGAAGAAAATGAGCTTATCCATAATGCCCAATGGATAGAGGGGGGCGAAGGCTAAAATAACTGAGAATCTGAAAGGCCAACTGTGATATATATACATGATGGAATATTGTGCAGCTGCAAAAAGGAGGGACGTTGTGAGGCAGGCAACAAACTGAATGAAACTTGGGGGAAAATGTGTTGTGTAAAATAAGCCAGAAACAAAAGAAAAAATATGCTATGGTCTCTTTTGGAAAATACTCATAAGAAAATTGGAGCCTAGATTGTAAATTTTTATAGCAGCCACACTTAGTCTGAAGTGTAAGTGTATTTCTAGATTCTGAGACACTTGAGTTATATATGTATAAAATGGTATTTCCCTGGAACTTTGAGAACCTCTGTGACACCTAAGACTCAGAAGTAGGGTTCTGCAGCCCTGAAAATTAGCATTGCTACATACATTAGCAGTTAAAGTAAGAAAAAGATATCAGGCCTCAATTACAGATAAAAATGAAGCTAATATGGCTGGGATTAAGGGAAATCAAAATACAGGGTAAATGATAATGGTGTATGTACTCCTGGACCATCACCTACTGTATGAGACTAAAGGAGGAGAGGTTTATTGTATCTAGAACCTAAATTTTCTGTAAAAATCTATTTCAACCTGTCTGCATAGCTCATTTAAACAACCCAAAATTCATGGATTCCAGAATGAGAATGAGGTAACTCTGTATAGCTTAATGTAATACCCGGATACATCTCAGACTTTGGTGGGCTGAAAATTAAAAAGTATTGGTAAAGTCCCCTGAGGGACCAAAGAAAAAAATATGGAACTATTAAATGTTCTCATCTGGGAAACCCCTGGTACCCTCTTAAACATTGGGGACTCCCAAGAAAATAGGCCAAGCCCTCGATTTTAAGACTTGCCCGTATGAAACTTATTTCTGTAGTGGAGAAGTTAAGACTATCCATAATTAGGCCTAAGAGTTGCTTCAGGAAAACTCTTTTGTTGCTCAGATGTGGTCTCTCTCTGTCTCTCTCTCTGTCTCTCTGTCTCTCTGTCTCTCTCTAAGCCCAACTTTGCAAGGAAAGTCATTACTCTCCCCCCACATGGGCCATGACATTTAAGGGAGAAGGTCTTCCTGACAAAGTAGGACATGACTCCCAGGAATGAGTCTGGTCCTGACACCATGGAATTGACATCACCATCCTGACCAAAAGGGGGAAAAGAAGTGTCACAAAATAGGGCATCAAAGGCTAAGAGAGTTCAAATAGAGTCAAGAAGCTACTCTGGAGGCTATTCTTATGCAAACTTTTTAGCTAGACATTGCTAATTCCTATGATTTGTCAACCCCCAACCAACATCATTACTGTTAACTCTTAAGAACACCTAGGGCTCTAACTAAGACTCTGTAAAAGTTTCATGCACTAAGTTTATTTTCCTGAAACCTATAACCTACAGAGGTTTCCTAGGCCAGATAATTCCTGAAACCCAGAGGGACAAGCCTCTCCAAGATTATCAACTAATTACACCTCCCTATCCTTTATTGTCGGCGCTCTTAGTAACATGAAAAAGTTAAAATGGGCATTGCCCAAAGATCCATATAGATTGGAAGAAGGATCAAAGGAGAAGGAGTTTTAACAGAGAAAATAGGGTTTAACAAATGAGTATGACTGTTGAATCACTATATTGATATTTCTTTTAGCCTCCAGTGTTTTGGAGCAGCTAGAAGGAAAAATTAGAAATAGTGAAATGATAACCCATAACAAACTCTGAAATCTACTCTGTAACTACTTCAAATGTACTTTGAAAAATTATTTCTGTTCTTTCTTTTCTTTATATATTTTCCAATAAAAAAACATTTAAAAATGTCCTTAAAAGCTATGAAAAAGTTTTCCTGAATTTATATGCTTGGGACAAATTAAACAATTGTAGTATATTGTCCAGAGTATAGTAATCCACATGCTTTTCAAAAATTTTTTTAAAATATTTTTATTTACAAACCTTCACACGTACAATGGTGTACAATCAATGGCTCATTTTATCATCACGTAGTTGTGCATTCATCACCATGATAATTTTTTAGAATATTTGCATCACTCAAGAAAAACAGACAAAAAAAAAAAGAACTCATACATCCCATACCCCTTACCCCCCCCTTCATTGACCACTAGTATTTCCATCTACCCAATTTATTTTACCCTTTATTCCCCCTATAATTTTTTATTTATTTTTATCCATATTTTTTTACTCATATATCCATAGTCCATATGTTTTTGAGGTTGCTCATAATTTTGGAATATTAACAAAACAGAGAGCTTTTTTACCCTCCAATGGAAGGAATAAAAAAAAGCAAATACAGTCAGAAAAAATAAAGTGACAAAGTTTAGTCTTATTCCTGTTTTTATGATGACTTTGAATCTAGAAAATACAATTTTTAATTTATACAAAGTTTACCGATAAATAAGCTAGCATTATATCTAGTAGATCTTTATTATGGTAAAAAAATGTAAGTTTGTGTTTAATGAAATCATATTATTATTCTGACAAGCTTTATTTTAAAATTAATTGCATTGAAAGATGTTTAAAGACAGTACCAAAGATCTTTTTGGTAACTTAAAGTATGTGAGAATGTTAAATGTATAAGAAATGCTTTGTTAAGAAAAGTGTGGAATATTATCCTTGAGAATGTGATAGCAATGAAAGGTTATGGGTTCTTTGTCCAGTGTGCTCAAATGACCAATTCCCGAGACAGTGGGGTTTCAAATAAAGAGTTTATTGCTACGTGCGAAGAAGGATATCAGCGGCTTATCAGCCTTAAAATCTGTCTCCCTGAGTCTAAGGAGTTCAAAGTTTTTAAGGATTCAAACAAGTGGAGATAGAATTGTTACCATTACAATAACAAGTACAAGCAGAAACAAGGGAAAATGGAATACACCATTTCAACAACAAGTATAAGCAGCTACAATTTACAAATATAAAGGGGTGGAGCTCTGCTAGTACTAAACCAAATAATACCAGAACAAATTAATGGTTAGTTCTGAGTTGAATCAGCGTTAGGCAGTTACCTCCATTCCTTTACATTAGTAAATTGTAGCTGCTTATTTAGTGATTCACTGGAGAGTCATCCAAGTTATTATGGGTATCAATACTTCATTCCTTTCTTATTGCTAAGCAGAATTCCATGGTATAGATATACCACCATTTGTTTGACCATTTACTGTTGAAGGACATCTTGGTTGTTTACAGTTTTGAGAAATTACAAAGAAAGGTGCTGTAAATATTACAAGCTTTTGTGTGGACAGAAGCCTTCATTTATTTGAGATGGATGCCCAAGAATGCAATTGTTGGGTTGTGTGGTAGATGCATGTTTAATTTTTAAAGAAACTGTCAGATTATTTTCCAGATGGTTGTAACATTTTACATTCCCATGAGCAATATGTAAGGGATACAATTTCACTGCATCCTTGCCAGAAGTTGCTGTTTCTGTTTGACCATTCTGTAGGGGGTATAATGATACCTCAATGTGATTTCAATTTACATTTATTGAATGGCTAAAGATGTGAAGTATCTTTCCATGTGTTTATTTTCCATCTATAAATTCTCTTAAAAGAATGTTTCTTCATGTGTTTTGCCATCACATAGTAAAGTTAAAAGAAAGGTTTGGCTCTTTGCCCCCTAGCTCCTGGGAGGTAACCCTTAGAATGTGCTGTCTGCTAGGAGTGTTTTTATTACCTGTGTGGGCCACACATGATACTCTATTCTAAATATGTGGTTTATGGTGGGGAAATTTGGACATGCATTATCAGCTTGATCTCTGCAATGGCTGAAGATTAAGGTCAGCAACATAGTCAACCATACCTACATAACGGACCCTTCAATACTGTGCTTACTTGCTAGGAGATAGAGGTGCTGTCTGCAGGCCTCCCTGGAAGAGGACAACTGGAAGCTCATGCCTAATGATTCCCGAACCCTTCCTTATGGGATTTTTCCCTTGCCTGATTTTAATCTTTATCTGTTCACTATAATAAACTATAACTAGTGAGATGTTAAAACTGAGAGTGGTCTTGGGACTCTGAATTTGCAGTTGGTGTCAGAGTTGAGGGTGGTCTTGGGGACTCCCAAATTTTGCACCCACTGTCCAACAATCACTTTGAAAGTTCTTTATGCCATCCCACTGCCTTTCTGGCTTTCAACATTGTTACTGTGATGTTTCTGGCTTTGAATTTCTTCGTATTTATTCTACTTGGGGTTCTTTGAGATTCTTGGATGTGTACATTGTACATTAATAGATTTTCATAAAATTGAAATTTTCATTTCATATTTCCAGCCATTATTTCCTGAAATATATATATTTTTGCTCTCTTCTGTTTCCTCTCCTCGTGCTCATTATATGTATGTTAATGTATTTAATGGGTCCTTCATTTTTCTTAGTCTCTGTTTATTTTTCTACATTCTTTCTCTATTTGGTGTTTGCATAATCTCTATCAATGTATCTCCAAATTCACAGATTATTTGTTCTGCCAGATCAAATGTACTGTTGAGTTCCTCTGATTAATTTTTTCTTCTCAGGTTATTGTATATCATTCAATTATTGTGCTTTTCAATTACAGAATTTCCATTTTTTATTTCTGCCTCTTTAATAATATTCTCTATTTGATGATACAGGATCATACTTTTCTTCTTTTCTTTTTTTCTTAACTTTTTTCGTTGTATAGTATAACATATATATACAAAGCAAAGAAATAAAAAAGCAATAGTTTTCAAAGCACTCTTCAACAAGTGCTTACAAGACAGATCCCAGAGTTTGTCATGAGCTACCATTTGATCCTCTCAAATTTTTCCTTCTAGCTAATCCAGAGTATAGGAGGCTAGAGGTCTTGTTCTAATTTGCTAGCTGTCTGAATGCAATATACCAGAAAAAGAATGGCTTTTAAAAAGGGGAATTTAATAAGTTGCTAGTTTACAGTTTAAGGCCGAGATAATATCCCAATTAAAACAAGTCTATAGAAATGTCCAATCAAAGGTATCCAGGGAAAGATACCTTGGTTCAAGAAGGCCGATGAAGTTCAGGGTCCCTCTCTCATCTGAGAAAGCATATGGTAAACACAGTCATGGTTTCTCCCTTAGCTGGAAGGGCACATGGCTGGCACACCATCATCTGCTAGCTTTCTCTCCTGGCTTTCTGTTTCATGAAGTTCCCCGGGAGGCATCTTCCTTCTTCATCTCCAAAACACTGGCTGATGGACTTTCTGCTTCATGGTGCTGCAGCATTCTCGGCTCTCTCTGAATCTCCTTCATTCTTCAAAATGTTTCCTCTTTTATAGGACTCCAGAAACTTATCAAGACCCACCCAAACGAGTGGAGACATGTTGTCACCTAATCCAGCTTAACAACCACTCTTGATTAAATCACATCTCCAGGGAGATGATCTGATTACAGTTTCAAACACACAGTATTGAATAGGGATTATTCTCCCTTTATGAAATGGGATTTTGATTAAAACATGGCATTTCTAGGGTCCATATATCCTTTTAAACCAACATAGGGCTTAAATGCTTTTTTTTTTATCATCACAACTTTTTCCCTTATTTTTTGTGAAAAACATATATACAAAAAAGCTATAAATTTCAAAGCACAGCACCACAATTAGTTGTAGAACATATTTCAGACTTTAATGTGGGTTACAATTTCACAATTTTAGGTTCTTCTAGCTGCTCTAAAATATTGGAGACTAAAAGAGATATCAATTTAATGATTCAGCATTCATATTCATTTGTTAAGTCTTATCTTCTATGTATAATTCCACCATCACCTTTGATCTTTGCATACCTCTCTTTAGGGTTGTTTGGGCTATGGCAATTCTAAATTTTTGATATTGGAAGAGTCTATCACTAATATGCCATAGGAAGATGGAACTATCTGATGTTCTGGAGAGGCTGAGCTCTGTTTCAGGACTTATCTGGACCAGGGACCTGTCTGGAGATTGTAGGTTTCTGGAAAGTTTCTCTAGTGCCTGGAACCCTTATGGAATTTTATATACTGCCCTAGGTGTTCTTTAGGATTGGAAGGAGTGGTCCTGGTTGGGGGTTGGCAGGTTATGATAGGTAGTAGCAAGGTCTAACTGAAGCTTGCATAAAGGTAACCGCCAGAGTAGCCACTTGATTCTATTTGAACTCTCTCTGCCGCTAATCCTTTATAATTGCACTTCTTTCCCCCCTTTTGGTCAGGATGTAATTGTTGATCCCATGGTGCCGTGAATCTGGATTCATCCCTGGAAGTCATCTTCCATGTCACCAGGAAGACTTTCACCCCTGGATGTCATGTCCCACATAGTGGGGAGAGCAATGAGTTCACTTGCAGAGTTGGGCTTAGAGAGACTGAGGCCACATCTGAGCAACAGAGGTCCTCCAGAAGTAACTCTTAGGCATGCCTATAGGTAGTCTAAGCTTTTCTGCTACCTACATAATCTTCACAAAAGTAAGCATCATGATCGAGGGCATGGCCTATTGATTTGAGTATCCCTAAAGTTTGACACAGTATCAGGGGATTCCCTGATGGTAAGGTTTAATAGTTCCATGTTCTCTTTCCCCTCCCTCAGGGGATTTTTCAATACTTTTTGATTATCTGCTTAATATACTCTAGGATTTTTCCAGGCATTACAATAATCTATACAGGATTAAAGGACCTCTTTCTTATTCTGTGCTCCCTGTGCTTCAGTTGTTCAAATGAGTTATACAGATAGGTTGAATTAGATTATGCACTACAGAAAATTTCAGTTCCAGATCAAATAAACCTTTCTTCCATTGGTCTCAAAGAGTAATTGTGAATGGTTTATTCTCTTATTGCTAAGTAGTATTCTGTTATATGGATATATATACTACAGTGTTGATTCATTCACCTCCTGGTGGTCTTCTGGATTGTTTCCAGCTTGGAGTTAGTAAAAAAAAATGTTTGTACAAATATTTGTGTACAGGTTTTTATGTGAACATATATTTTATTTCTGTTGGGTAAATACCTACAGGCAGAATGATTGGGTCACATGGTAGGTCTAGGTTTAACTCTTTAAGAAGTTGTCAAACTGTATGCTAAATTAAGTCACATTTTCCATATATATCAAACCTTTTTAATTTTAGTCCTTCTAGTAAAAATATAGTGGTATCTTGTTGTGTCTATTTTGTATTACTTTAATGAATAAAGATAATGTTGACCATCCTTTCTTATGATTATCTGCAGTTCATATGTCATTTTTGATGAGGTAGTTGTCCAAATATTTTGCCTATGTTTAATCTGATTGTTTGAACTTTATTTTATGTTGTATTTGAGAGTTCTATATAAATCTGGATAAAAGTAAAAAAAAAAAAGAGTAATTGTGATTCTAAAATATAGACACTGTCTTCCTTACCCCTATGTTCTGAATTACTTTAACCTCAACCTGTTCAGCCTCATTCTTATTTCTAAATATAAGGTTATATATATATATATATATATATATATATATATAACAGCCTCTCAAAAATCCAGAAATAATAATCACCACTCCAAACCTAATGTGTCTGCTATAAAAGCTTACAATCTAGGCCCATTTTCTAAAGGTGACCATACCATTGTTGTTGTTTTTTTGTTTCAGGTTTATTTTGTCTCACCAAATGTCCCACATGTTCATTCACATCATTGCATGCTTCATGACATCGTTCCTTTTTGTAGCAGCACAACCTTCGTTCATAAGTATACACCATCGCTCGCCAATCTACTTCTCCGTCAGTGCATCCTTCAGCCACCTGCATTCATCAGGCATCATGTAGAAGGCCCAAAGTCCACAGTCCATCAACAGTCTCAATTTTAGGTAATTTCATTGTTTCCAAGAGACAGAAAACCAATAAACACACCCTCACCAAATAGGAAATCTAGACTTCCTCTTAACTCTTGTCCCTCACCCCATTATTTACCTCTGCCATTTCTGTGGTAGTGCTGAAAGTTTCCTGTTGAACATAATAGCAGGCAATAGCATTTTCCCCTGTACCCTGGACTTAAAGCTCTGTATTCAAGAATCATATATTTGAAGTAATTCCTACAAGAACTCATTCATATTTCTAGTGTTTATCAGTGGGACACGTAGGTCTATACAACCCCTTTCAATCTTGTTCATCTTCAATATGGTAATATTACTTCTAGAGCCACTAGAGAATCACCTTCACTATCTATTCCCTTACATTGGAGTTCAACCTCATTAGCTAAGCAATCACCCATCTCTAGCGTCTGTGTATCTCTAAGTCCCCTATATTCTGTATTATAATCCTCTGATTATACCTTTATGCTGGTCATAAAAGTGGAATCACACAGTCCCTATTCTTTTGTGTCTGGCTAATTTCGCTCAGCATTATGTCCTCAAGGCTCATCCATCTTGTCATGTGCTTCAGGACATTATTTTATCTTACTGCTGCATAATATTCCATCGTATGTATATACCACATTTTGTTGATCCACTTGTCTGTTGATGGGCATTTGCTTTGTTTCCATCTTTTGGTGCAATTGTGAATAATGCTGCTATGAACATCCAAAGTATGTTGTTGGAATTTTGATTGGTAATGTGTTGAATCTGTAGATCAATTTGGGGAGAACTGACATCTTAACTATATTTAGCCTTCCTATCCATAAGCAGGGAATGTCTTTCCACCTATTTAGATCTTCTTTTATTTCTTTTAGCAATGTTATGTAGTTTTCTGTCTACAAGTCCTTTACATCCCTAGTTAAGTTCATTCCTAAGTATTTGATTCTTTTATTTGCTATTTTGAATGGAATTTTTTTCTTTAACTGACTTCTCAGTTAGGTCACTGCTTGTGTATAGAAATGTTACTGATTTTTGCACATTAATTTTATATCCTGCCACCTTGCTGAATTTGTTTATTAGCTCAAGTAACTTTGCTGTAGATTTCTCAGGATCTTCCAAGTATAGTATCATATCATCTGCAAATAATGAGAGTTTTACTTCTTCCTTTCCAATTTGGATGCCTTTTATTTCTTTGTTCTGCCTGATTGATCTAGCTAGAACCTCTAGTACAATGTTGAATAATAGTGGTGACAGCAGGCATCCTTGTCTTGTACCTGATCTTAGGGGGAAGGCTTTCAGTCTCTCTCCATTGAGTACGATGCTGGCTATCAGCTTCTCATATATTCCCTTTATTATATTGAGGTAGTTACCTTTGCTTCCTATCTTTTGGATTGTTTTTATTAGAAAAGGATGCTGAATTTTGTCAAATGCTTTGCCAGCATCAATCGAGGTGATCATGTAGTTTTCCCCTTTTGATTTTTTAATGTGCTCTACTACATTGATTTTCTTATCTTGAGCCATCCTTGCATTCCTGGTATAGACCCCACTTGGCATGGTATATAAATTCTTTTAATGTGTTGTTGGATTCGATTTGCTAATATTTTATTGAGAATTTTTGCATCTGTGTTCATTAGGGAGATTGACTTGTAGTTTTCCTTATAGCATCTTTACCTGGTTTTGGTATTAAAATGAGTTAGGTAGAGTTCCTTTTTCCTCAATTTTTTGGAAAAGTCTGAGCAAGATTGGTGTTAGTTCTTTCTGGAATAGTTGATAAAATTCCCCTGTGAAGCCATCTGGTTCTGGGCTTTTCTTTGTAGGAAGATTTTTGATGATTGATTGAATGTCTTTGCTTGTGATTGGTTTGTTGAGATCTTCTATTTCTTCCTGAGTCAGTGTAGCTCATTTGTGTGTTTCCAGGAATTTGTCCATTTCATCTAAGTTGTCTAGTTTGTTGGTGTATAGCTGTTTATAATATCTTCTTACGATTTCTTTTACTTCTTAGGGTCTGTGGTGATGCACCCCCTCCCCCATTTCTGATTTTATTTATTTGCATCCTCTCTCTTTTTTTCTTTGTCAGTCTTGCTTGTGGCCCATCAATTTTATTGATTTTCTCAAAGAACAAAATTTTGGTTTTATTGATTCTTTCTATTGTTCTCCCATTCATTTATCTCTGCTTTAAACTTTGTTATTTCTCTTCTATTTGCTTTAGGGTTAGTTTGCTGTTCTTTCTCAAGTTCCTCCATGCGTGCAGTTAAGTCCTCAATTTTTGCTCTTTCTTGTTTGTTTGTTTTGTTGTTGTTATTTTGGTTTTTTGTTTTTGCATGAACAGGCACTGGGAAATGAACCTGGGTCTCTGGCATGGCAGGCGAGAACTATGCCTGCTGAGCCACCATGGTCTGCCCTCTTTCTTGTTTTTTAATATAGGCATTTAGGACAATAAATTTCCCTTTCAGCACAGCTTTTGCCACATCCCATAAGTTCTGATAAGTTGTATTCTCATTTTCATTCATCTCCAGATAGCTACTGATTTCTCTAGCAATTTCTTCTTTGACCCACTGGTTGTTTAAGAGTGTGTTATTTAATCTCCATATATTTGTGAATGTTCTCATTCTTTGGTGGTTATTGAGATCCAGCTTCATCCCATTGTGATCAGAGAAAATGCTTTGAAAATTTCAATATTTTTAAATTTATAAAGACCTGTTTTGCGCCCCAGCATATGATCTATCCTGAAGAATGTTCCATTAGCACTAGAGAAGTGGGTGCAATGACCTATATATATCTGTTAGGCCTAATTCATTTATCAAGTTATTTAACTTCTCTATTTCCTTGTTAATCTTCTGAACTGGTTGTTCTATCTATAGAGGAGAGTGGTATATTGAAGTCTCCTACTATTATTGTTGAAACATCTATCGCTCCCTTCAGTTTTGCCAATGTCTGTCTCATGTACTTTGGAGCTCCTTGATTGGGAACATAAACATTTATGATTGTTGTATCTTCTTGGTGAATTGACCCTTTAATCAGTATATAGTGTCCTTCTTTGTCTCTTATGATATCTTTATATTTAAAGTCTATTTTGTCTGAGATTAGTATAGTTATTCCTGCTTTATTTTGGTTACAACTTGAGTAGAAAATCTTTTTCCATCTTTTGCTTTCAATCTATTTGTATCCTTGTGTCTAAGATGAGTCTCTTGTAAGCAGCATATAGCTGAATTGTTTCTTAATCCATTCTGCCATTCTGTATCTTTTAATTGGTATGTTTAGTCCATTAACATTCAAAGTTATTACTGAAAAGGTGTTTCTTGAATCCACCATCTTATCTTTTTTATTTTATTTGTCAGATCTATAAATTCTTATCCCTCTGTCTCTTAATATTCTTTAAATTACCCTTAGTGGTACTTGTCAATTCTGTGCCCTCCTCCAGACCTCCCTTTCCTGTTTTTTTTTTTTCCCAGTAGGCAGAACTCCCTTACTATTTCTTGTAGGGCTGGTCTCTTGTTGACAGATTCTTTCAGGACTTCTTTGTCTGTGAAAACTTTAATCTCTCCCTCAATTTTGAAGGACAATTTGGCTGGGTACAGAATTCTTGGCTGGAAGTCTTCTCTTTCAGGGTCTTGAATATATTATATCACTGCCTTCTTGCCTCCAGAATGCTAGTTCAGCAGTCTGAACTTAGTCTTATTTGGTTTCCTTTGTATATAGTAATTGTTTTTCTTTTGCCACTTTTAGGATTTTCTGCTTCTCAGATTGATTAGTATGTGCCTTGGGGAAGGCCTATTTGGATTTATTCTGTTTGGAGTTCTTTGTGATTCTTTGTCTTGTATATTTATGTCCTTTATGAGGGGTGGGAAGTTTTCCCCCATTATATCCTCAAGTACTCTTCCTAGCCCTTTACTACTCCTCTCCTTCTGGGACACCAGTGATTCTTTTATTTATACGCTTTGTTTTGTCTATCATTTCCCTGAGTTCCCATTCAATTTTTTCCATCTTTTTTTTTTTTTGCCATTTTGCCATATGCTGTTTTGAGTCTTCGAAGTCAATTATCCTGTCCTCTGTATCACTTATTCTTTCTTTTATCTCTTCAAATCTGGTGTTGTGTGCCTCTAGTATGTTTTTTATTTGGTCAACAGAGTCTTTAATCTCTGTGATTTCTGCTATTTTTCTATTTATTCTTTCAAATTCCTCTTGGTGCTCTTCTACTGTCCTTTATGTCATTTGCTAACCACTTATTTTATGAAGTAGAGTTGTATGAATGTCTTTGATTAGTTGTTCCAATGTCTGGGTCTCCTTTGGTGTTTTAATTTGGCCATTAGGCAGGGCTGTATCTGTCTGCATTGTGATATGCTTATTGATCTTCTGCTGTCTTTGTGGCATGTAAGTATCTTGATTGATTTACTTGGGAGTTGATTTCTTTCAGTAGTCCAAGGCCTTGTGTTTGTGGGCATGGGGTGGGGCACTCAGTGCAGTGATTTGTTTCAGGGCAGGTATGGGCACAGGTTGGGGATATTATGCTGATGCTTGTGAATGTGGGCGCCCAGCAGCCAGGGGATGATAGCTGTGTGGGTGCACCAGTCGGGAGGGTGTAACCCTGGGGTGTGCTGGTCTAAAGCATGGGGCCCTTTGTGTGCACGTGTAGAGCTGTGGCAGCAGGTCAGCGTTATGCCTTCGTGGATTGGGGGGCAGATGTCGGCACTTTCTCAGAGCTGGGAAGTGAGGCTGAGGGCTGTGTGCATGTGCAGTTCTAGGACTGTTCCCAGTTCTGTGTTCCCATCCACGCAGTCCCGCAGGCTCGGCAGCTCTGCAGCTCTGCACCTCCACATCGGGCTCCAGCTTTCTTCCTCTCTGACCCTTGGCCTCTGTAACCAGGGATCCCGCATGTGGTGCAGAAGGCTCTCCCAGGGCAGCTGCACTCCCGAATCACTGCCTCTGTCACCCTTCTGTCCCTTCTCTAACTTTTCCATGGAGCAGGGCTAATCTCAAGCTACTCTAGCCAGCCATCTTCCCGAAAATCCATACTTTTCTACTTTAAGCCTGGTTTTCTTTTAGCTCATTTAGACTATTTATAATGAATGTAGTATAATGGCTACTTTGAAATCTTTGTTAAGTATGACATTTGGGTCCTCTTATTGGTAATTTCTATTGCCTGCTTTTTCTCTGTGTATTGGCAATTTTCCTTTTTTTTTTTTCATATAGCATTTTTGATGTTGTTGAAAGTTAGATATTTTAGATAATGAAGCAACTCTGAATACTGATCTCTCCCTCTCCCTTTCTGGGGCATGTTGTTATTGTGTATTCACTTCAGGACTTGGTTGGACTATTTTAGTGACATCTATTTTGCCTGCATGTGAAGCCTCTGGTATCATTCCTCAGTGGGCACAGACTTGGGCATGTACACAGGTACCATGAGATAATAGTGGTTTTACAGAACTGTCTTTGACTAGCTTTCCCTGATCTCTATTTTTTTAATGTTTTTTTTTTTTTTTTTTGCATGAGCAGGTACCAGGAATTGAACCCAGGTTTTCAGCATGGCAGGCAAGAACTCTGCCTCCTGAGCCACTGTGTCCTGCCCAGATATATATTTTTTAATTGTGAAATATATATTCAAAAAAGCAATAAATTTCCAAGTACATTTTAACAAGTAGTTATAGATCAGATTTCAACCTTTGGTATTAATTGCAGTTCCACAATTTCAAGTTTTTCTTTTACCTGTTCTGAAACACTGGAGACTAAAAGAAATATCAGTATAATGATTCAGCAGTCATACTCATTTGTTAAATCCTGTCTTCTCTATTCTAACTCCTCCTTCTCCTTGATCCCTCTCCCAATCTTTAGGGATATTTGGGCTCTGCCCAGTCTAACTTTTTCATGTTGAAAAGGTGTGTTGATACTATGGGATGAAAGGATACAACTAGTTGATTTTCTTGGGGAAGCTGGCCCATCTGGATTTTAGGATTTACCTGGCGTAGGAACCATCTGGAGGTTACAGGTTTCTGGAAAGAAAACAATGCATGAAACATTTGTAGAATCTCAGATAAAGCCCATGGTGTTCTTGAGTAACAGGAATGATGTTGTTTGGGATTTAACAGTGGCAATTAGATATATCTAGCTGAAGAATGCATAAGAGTAGCCCCCAGAATAGCTTCTCAATTCTATTTGAACTCTCTTAGCCACTGATACCTTATTTTGTTACATTTCTTTTCCCCTTTTTGGTCAGAAAGGTGTTGTCGATTCCACAGTGCATTTGGAAAGAACATGTCTTTTTTGGGGTCCAAAGGATGGAATGTGCTGGTTTGAATCTACTGTGTTCTCCAGAAAAGCCAAGTTCTTTATTCTTCATTCAATATTGCTGGGTGGGAGCTTTTTGATTATTTCCATGGAGATGTGACCCACCCAATTGTGGGTGGTAACTTTTGATTAGATGGTTTCCATGGAGATATGTCTCTATCCATTCAAGGTAGGATTGCTTCCTGGAGCCCTTTAAAAGGGAACCATTCTGGAAAAAGCTTCAGAACCACCAGAGTCGAGAGAGCCACCAGAACAACAGAGTCCACACAGCCAGAGACTCCTGGCAGAGCTTCATGAAACAAGAAACCAGGAGAAAAAGCTAGCAGATGTCACTATGTTGCTTCCCAGCTGAAAGAGAAACCCCAACTTCATAAGCCTTTCTTGAGTAAAGGTAATCTCTTGGATAAAAATTTGGACATTTTTACAGCCTTGGAACTATGAACTTGCAACTTAATAAAGTCCCCCTTTTAAAAGCTGTTCTGTTTCTGGAATATTGCATTCCAGCAGATTACAAACTAGAACACTGGGGTTTGGCAAACCCTGGTAATCACCAATATCTAGCTGAAGCTAGCCTAAGAGTAGCCTCCAGAATAGCTTCTTGGCTATGTGAGCTCTCTTAGTCACTGATACCTTATTTTGCTACATTTCTTTAACCCCCTTTTGGTGAGGATGGCATTGTTGAAATTCTGAAAAGTACAAAATTGTTGATCCCACAGTACCAGGACCAGGCTCATCCCTAGGAGTCATGTTCCATGTTGCCAAGGAAACTTTCATCCCTGGATGTCATGTCCCATATAAGGGGGAGGATAATGATTTTCCTTGCAGAGTTGGGCTTGAGAGAGAGAGGCCACATCTGAGCAACAGAAGAGGTTGTCTTGAAGTAATAATTAGACATAACTGTAGGTAGGTATAACTTCTCTGCTACAGAAACAGGTTTCGTAAGGGCAAGCCTCGAGATCAAGGGCTTGGCTATTTGACTTGGGAGTCCCTAATGTGTGAGACAGTATCAGGGGTTTCCCAAGTGGTAAAGTTTAATAGTTCCATATTTTTTCTCCCATCCCTTAAGGGACTTTGCCAATATTTTAAAATTATCTGCTCAATATACTCTGGGATGTATCCAGGTATTACATTAAGCTATATTTCTGTTTATTGTTTTTTTCTGCATGCTTTGGTTTTAATTGTGCATTTTATATTATTCCATTTTCTTCCCTCTCTTAGCAAATGAGTTCTGCTTCCTTTTTAAATTTCATTTTTGTATGGTTGCCCTAGAGTTTGCAGTATACATTTACAACTAAGGCCACTGTCAATTAACCCTTTATGGCTTCACTTCATGGTAGTTAAGGAACCTTATAAGAATATTCCCAATCCTCCTTCCCATCTTTTTCAATATTGCTGATATTCATTTCACTTATTCATAAGTTATAATTATCCAATGCATTGTCACTATTATTTTGAAGTCAGTTTTTAAGGTTTGTTTCTGACTCCAAGAGCATTCTTCTTAGTTGTATTTGCCCTAGTTCTCTGTGGTAAACTAGATGGCCTATGGTTTAGATTGTTGCTTTCATAGAGTGCTCAACTCAACCAAAAATCTCTGCTGTTTTCTAGAGTGCCCTTAGGCTTGAATTTTTTTCTTCCTGCTCAGATTTACTTATTTTTTTAAATGATCCCTTTTAATAAATTGATTGTATTTCTCCTACTGAAAGGATTAGATCTTACTCATTTTGTATTTCCTAATTTACTGAGTGCTTACTGTGTGCAAGATGCTATTTTATGTCTTTATTATGTCCCAACTCATTTTTTTTTTTTGCATGATGTCATGGTCAGGTTCATGTGTCAACTTGGCCAAGTGAATGGTACCTGTTTGTCTGGTTGGGCAAGTGCTGGCCTGTCTGTTGTGATGAGGACATTTCATAGAATTAAATCATGATCATCTCAGCTGCATCCACAGCTGATTCCATTTGTAATCAGCCAAGGGGAGTGTCTTCTGCAGTGAGTGACGCTTAATCTAATCATTGGAAGCCTTTTAAGGAGGATTCAGAAGAGACAGGTTCTCTTCCTGCTTCGGCCGGCAAGCTTCTCCTGTGGAGTTCATCCAGACCCTCCATTTGGAATTGTTGGTTTCACAGCCTGCCCTACGGATTTTGGACTCTGTGTTCCCATGGTTACTTGAGACACTTTTATAAATTTTATGTTTGTTAGTGTTTCCTGTTGATTCTGTTTCTCTAGAGAACCCTAACTAATACACATGGGCAGGCACTGGGAAGTGAACCTGGGTCTCTGGCATGGCAGGCGAGAACTCTGCCTGCTGAGTCACCACGGCCCACCCCCAACTCATTTTAAAAGCAGGTTTGATGAGTGAGTTACTAAACTAGAAATGTCTTCAGTATAAAGGTTAATATTATTTTAGGAAACATTCTTGCCATATTCATTTTCTTAATTATAATTTTTAAAAACACTAAATTTTATGATAAATGAGAAATTTCATACTTACTTGGCTGAAAAATGAATCTACTTTCCATCCTGTTCATAATTTTAAGGTATCAAAGTATTTATAATTACAGGAAAAACTTAAGATAATAAGAAATTTAATTTCCTTGTTATGTAATAGAAATCCAATCACAGAATTTGTAAGAACGTAATTTTTTTATTCTTATATAATTTCATTAATAAACACAGTTAGGGAAATACTGATATTATACATTAAAAATGTCCAAGTATCAACATAATATTCTGAAAAGTACAAAATTCAGATGTCTTAATTTTACAGTTCCCTACCCCATGTTGATACAAAAAAAAACAAATAAGGAATTACAAATATGCGTATTTTACAAGAACTCCATTTATCATGGAAATTAGTGGGATTATGAAGAATCGATGAATTATGACTGAATTTCATATCCTAATGGATCAAGTCCCTGGTCGAGAAGCATTAGAGAGGATTCCCTTAGCTTCTGTAGCAATTTTCGTAGCTCTTCCTTAGAAAATACCTGATTTTTTAAAAAAGAAAGAAGAATGAGAACAAAGATGAAGCATGAACTTGAGGTTACCTAGTTAATCTGATTAGTTTAATATCAGAAGCATAACTTGCAATCACCTAGTCAATCCGATTAGCTCAATACCAAAAGAAATTCCTTTAAGATTTATACAGAGGCTAATAAATTATAGTGGTTCAGGAACTTCAAAGCTATTTCTCAAAGACAGCCTATATACTTCTAACTGCTTACAAATGTCAACATTTTTAAAAAGAAGCATACACATTAAAACTAGATCATTAAGAAAAGCAAAGAACTAAAAAAGATAACACAGGTCATAAAATTAAACATTACTATGAGCTTATTAATCACTAAAATTTAAAACTGCAACTGCTCTAGAACTTACCAGATATAGTTTGTGGCGCTCAGAGGATACCATATCAGCTAACTGTAGGCATTCCTGATACTGACCAGTACTATGTAATATAGTATGAAGCAGAAAGCACAGCATTGGTAGACAAAGCTTCCTCAGTAAAACCATCTGATGTGCTCTTTCATGGTCTTCTTCGGCATCCTACAAACCAGTCATCAATTAGTCATTTAAACAACCTCAAGGTAAATACTCTTCAAAACAGAAAAGTCAAGTAGTGTATCAAAAACAAAATGTAACAGGTAAGAAGCTGAAGGGTTTCTCTAAAGCTTATCATGGCACATTAAAAAACCAAGACAGGGTTGAAACACACTATCTAGTAGATCTCATGGTAAAAAAAAAAAAGATGAACAAAGAATACTCTAGAGGGGTAATGGGTATTGTAAAAATTGAAAAAAAAAAGCCTCTAAATTTGTATTTCTAATAAACTTATTATGCCTTGGGAAAAAAACATGCATAAATGAGAATGAACACCATTAGAGCATAAATCAAAACTGAAAATTAAAGAATCACTATTGCCCCAGATATACCCAGGTATAAATTTAGATAGATATGAAGAAGTCTGAAAGGACACACTAGACTGATAGCAGTGACTGTGGTTGGGTAAAAGAAGGGTCAGGATAGGGGAGGGCACACAGGGAGGTCCAAGTGGAACTGCAAACCTTACTTTTAAACAAGTAGAATGAATTTATGACTTCTTTGTATAATTTTAAAAAATTTAAACTGAAAAATTAAAGAAAACTACAGATTTGAATAATAAAAATGAGACAGAACTAATAGATACATGGGGAAAATGTACTGTAATGAAAATAATTAGCATTTCCTTATAAGTATACATGGTGGTTTAAAGCTGTATGTACCCCAGAAAAACATGTTCTTAAATCTAATCCATTCCTGTGTAACCAAAAGTAGGACCTTTTGATGAGGCTACTTCAGTTCAGGTGTGACTCACCTTAATCAGAATAGGTCTTAACCTTACTACTGGAATTCTTTGTAAAGAAAGGGAGAGAAAGCCACTAAAGCAAGAAGCTGAAGTCAGTGAAAACCAGAAGAGAAGGGGGAGACCAGCTGATGCTGTCATGTGATAGAGGAGCCAAACATGGAGGGCAGCTGGTCTTCAGGAAGAATCCATTGCCTTGATTTGAACATTTCCCTGGCCCCAAACTGTAAGTTAATAAATTCCTATTGTCCAAACCGACCCATTTCATGGTACTTACTGGAACAGCCTAGGAAATAAAAACTGTACACATGGCTCTTTTTTAAAATTAACTATGTGGACAGTAAGAATGCAGAAAAAAAAGAGACCTCTGACATCCACTATATTCTTTCTATAAAAAACTTAGAAAGTAATTAAAAAAATAAAAATGTATCAAGCCAAATTAAAATTTACGAAATAGTCTTAAAAATAGGAAGGAAATCCAGAGCTCATAGCATAAAACAAAACAAAACAAAAAACCAGAAGAAGCAAAAACAATGAACTGGCTCCTTGAAAAGACTAATTTTTAAAAGAAGCAGTCTCCCTGGGAAGTCTGGAAAAAGTTTTTACTTGTGACAGTAATATTAATCAGTAAAAAAAATCATAATATGAGAGGCTTTATGAACATTTCCCAAAGGCAGATATAAGTGAAAGTGTGAAGCAATAAAAGGTAATATGGTAATCCAATGAATCACTGTACTTACTAGGTTAACCTAGGTCAAGCTGCCATGCATAAGGAAAATTACTATCAATCTTTTAGTCCTGTTTTGAGGTATAAATATTTAACAGCAACTATTAAAATGCAATGCATATTTTGCATTTTCTTAGCTTTGAAAGAAGAAATACCTTCGTTTTCTTAAATAGGCACTTGCTACTTTCATAGCCTTAAAGTGATCAAGTCATAATTCCTATTATTGAGCTCCCATCTGGTGTCTATTAAGAATGAAAGGACTGCTTCCTTCTGGGCCATTTCATTTGTGTTCCAATGTAGTCTTCTTCCCTATGCTATAGAGGCAAGGTTTCCCTAGTTCCTGGCTTCCTTACTGCCTGAAACCAGCAGCAGGTCTGTTAATAACCTCATTTCAGTGCTCCCTTCGGCAGCACATATACTAAAATTGGAACGATACAGAGAGGATTAGCATGGCCCCTGCACAAGGATGACACGCAAATTCGTGAAGCGTGCCATATATATATATATATATATATAAACCTCATTTCACAGGATGGATTCTGCCACCTGCTCCTCATAGGTGTTCCAGCTGCAACAGGGTGTGTTGAATGTGACCTTTTCTGCTAATTATAATGGCCTCCCATGCCAGCAGACCAGCTGCCACCAACCATCTAAAATCATGCCTGATGGACCCAGCAATTTGCCAAAAAGAAAAGGGAGTAAATATTCTGCCATGGCCTAAGATAATTTTCTTATCTCATTTCAAAAGCTTTGAAAAATCCAGTAAATATAAAAAACAAACAGATTCATCATCAGGGACATACAGTGCCTTACATGTGAGAAAAAACTATCAATTTAATACATCTTAGGAGAAGACAATACTACAGTTAGCTGAAAATTTCTAATATTTATCTTGATAGGAGAAGTTGACCTGTATCCCTAATCTGAAGACAGTGCATACACACCAGTAATTTTAAATGCCAGAGACAGAGAAATAAAGAAAACAAAGTTGCTCCCTTTGGGAAGGTTGCATTCTAATGGGGAACAAATACAAAAACAAATTATCATACTATACTATTAATAAAATAATGCAGGATAAGGACGTAGAAAGTGACAGATGTATAATGTACATAGAAAGATAGAAGACTAGAACGCAGTGAGCCAGGGGAAGGGCACTAGTTTAAACAGTGGGAAGGTAGTCAAGGTCCAGTTTATGTATGAATTTGCACGTAAAGAAAAGAACTCTGGGTTTTATTCTCAGTGTAAGAAACCACTAGAAGGTTTCTGAGTAGAAGACTAACATTTTATGAAAGATCATAGGCTGCTATGTGCAGAAAGGACTGTAAAGAAGACTGGGAAGCCAATGATGAGACTTGGATAAGAATGTGGTGGAGGTGGAGAGAAACAGGTAAAGGTGAGCAGTCCACTCCTTCCCCAGCACTAATAGAATCAATCTAGACTACCAGTCCCCAGCACTAATAGAATCAATCTATAATTATTTATAAACTATAAAAAGAAGAGACAGTGAATGTATAACAATTGGAGTATTGTATATGCTGTGCCCTGCAAAAGTGTGGCTGGTCAAGTGGGTGAGTGGGGCTGAATTTCAGCCAATGCTTCATTCTACAGACTATGCACACTTGACATTGAACTTACCTGTGTAAGGGAAGGGACACCATTTTCTAATTGGTACACAAATGATATATGTATCTCATATAAAAGTGATTAGAAGGAGCCCTGAATAATTGCTATTTTGTGAAATATGTAAAGACTTTAAGCCAAACTCAACAGAGATGATTCAAAATATCATTTATTATTTGAATGGTCAAGAAATCTCTTCTTTGTGGGTTAGTTTTGAAGTGATTGATTTTAAAGTGTCTGATGAACCAAGATAATATAATTATTGTCTTCCATTCCAATTCCATTTTGTTGTTGTTGTTGTTGTTGCTGTTTTTGGATGCATGGTCCAGGAATCAAACCCAGATCTCCCAAATGGAAAGCGAGCATTCTACCATTGAACCACCTGTGCATCCCATCCCAATTCTATTTTATTTTATGAAACTCCATATTTGCTTTTGTGGCTTTCACTATCAAATTTACTAAGATTGGTAATTAGAATAACAAAGATTTATAAATAAGGCATATAAGTCTTAAAATTTAAGTGATAATTAGTATCTTGCAACATTTAAATTTCATCCTCATACGCACCAGCATTAACTAAAAGAGAAAGGTTTAGCCTGAGCAGTGTGCTTAAGGTTCAAGATTATTTATAAAATCAGTAGAGTTCTATTAGGCTTAGAAGTGGAAACTTTAATAACAGAGATAAAAGAAGAAATAAGAGAAAAAAAAAAAAGGAAGTAAAAAAAGGAGACTGGCGGAAGGAAAGATACCAAGAATACTCCTATGGGTTTCTGTTCAAAATTATGTATCAAGCAGTTTGGCGGTTCCTCAAAAAGCTGAATATAGAATTGCCATACGACCCAGCAATACCATTGCTAGGTATCTACTCAAAGGACTTAAGGGCAAAGACACAAACGGACATTTGCACACCAATGTTTATAGCAGCGTTATTTACAATTGCAAAGAGATGGAAACAGCCAAAATGTCCATCAACAGACGAGTGACTAAACAAACTGTGGTATATACATACGATGGAATATTATGAAGCTTCAAGACAGAATAAACTTATGAAGCATGTAATAACATGGATGGACCTAGAGAACATTATGCTGAGTGAGTCTAGCCAAAAACTAAAGGACAAATACTGTATGGTCCCACTGATGTGAACCGACATTCAAGAATAAACTTGGAATATGTCATTGGTAACAGAGACCAGCAGGAGTTAGAAACAGGGTAAGATAATGGGTAATTGGAGCTGAAGGGATACAGACTGTGCAACAGGACTAGATACAAAAACTCAAAAATGGACAGCACAATAATACCTAATTGTAAAGTAATCATGTTAAAACACGGAATGAAGCTGCATCTGAGCTATAGGTTTTTTTTTTTGTCTGTCTGTTTGTTTGTCTTTTTACTATTATTATTATTATTATTTCCTCTATATTAACATTCTATATCTTTTTCTGTTGTTTTGCTAGTTCTTTTCCTAAATCGATGCAAATGTACTAAGAAATGATGATCATGCATCTATGTGATGATGTTAAGAATTACTGATTGCATACGTAGAATGGAATGATTTCTAAATGTTGTGTTAATTTCTTTTTTTTCTTTAATTAATAAAAAAAAATTATGTATTAAATATCCAAGAATCCAGTATTTTCAGTCCTCCTGAGATCATCAGATCTGCAGAGCCCAATGCAGCTCTTCTCTCTGGAATGCCCCGGGATCAGGCCTCAGTGGCTTTTCTCACATGATTATCTGTAGCATCTTTTCTTTCCCCATCCAAATTCTACCCATTCATTCAAGATACAGTCAAATCTTATACTTTTCAAATATCTTGTCTAGATCCTTCCAGATAGAAGCAATCTTTTCTTTTTCTGAAAGTACTTAATCTCGTTTTTCTTACAGCCTTTAATACTTTTTTTGGTTCTCAACACAGGCTACACAGGCGACATTAAAGCTTTCCAGCTATACTTCTAACCAATTAAACCAGAATCTGTAGGGGTAGAGCCCAATACTCTTTAAAAGCTCCAAAGGTTATTTTAAATGGACAGCACAGAAGTGAAAGCCACTGCTTTTCATACTTCTGAATGATACCACTAGACTTATCTTTATATCCTAAACTGAGATAAATTACACATGTAATTAAATTTTTAGCTTCAGATTTAAAAAAAACTAAAAAAAAAGGTTTTAGTATCCCAAGTGATCATATCCAATGTGAGAAAACAGTTTACCAAGGAATCAAATATTACAATTCCCTAGCTAGTATTTTTAGACTAAGCTTGAAGTATGAGATGTTCATTTACAAGTACAAAGTATATGAGATCTGCAGATGCTCCTTTTTCAGAGGCAGAACTTTCAAAGACATAGTAGTTATTATTTTTTTTAAATAGTTTTAGTGTAAATAGTTCACACAACTTACCTCTCTAACATCCACCATCCACCCTCCATCAACAAACAACAAGACATTATACATTTTCTCCTTCACATCAGCAGTTAGGGCATCCAAATGCCCTTTCCAAATACCATAATCCATCTGCAAAACAAAACAAAACAAAAACAATGCAGACATATAATGGAACAAAAACCAAAAAAATAATGTAACTTGTAAAGTATAGATGGAAATATATATGGAAAATCATTCTAAAGAATTGGCATTTCAGTCAGTTAAATATAAAAATAAATAGCAACAGATTACAGTTAAAGTGCTAACATGTTAACTTTGTGAATGAACCGTAATATTACCTGAAAATATTTCTCTTGTTTGGTTAATTACCTACAGAAAAGTAAACAAATAGATGTCTTTTTTCAAAGTAGAACATTAACAGGAAATCAACAGTTATAATAGGAATATAGATGCTGAAGAAATGACCTGTTTAAATATATAACATATTTTTAAGATGCAATTGATACATCTCATATCCATGTTCAACTTACTTCGTATTTCTTTTCTTTGTGTTCATGAGCCACTTTCTCAGTAAAAGTTGCTTGAGGTATCAGGGTAGGCTTTTGTGGAGCTGAATTCATATGCTTAAACCAGTCATTGAAGGTTTCATGGGCTTCCTAAAATGTAAAATACAAAAAAAAAAAACACTCACAAAAAGAAGTTTTCACAGGTTTAACAAAGCTTTTACAACAGTCTTGCAGTATCAAGAAATAAAACTGTTCAATATATATTTTAGGCAAAAGAAAAAAAATGAGAATAAATGTTTTGGCAAGTGATGAACCCCCCCCACCAGGTATATATTCTGTTTTCTGGCATCTGCTCCTATCTCAGCCCCTTGAAGACATACCTATCACTCTGAATACCTTTTTACTTGGCTGTCTTCTTAACTAGCCTATTTGCTTCTAGAGGGCAAAATTAGATTAAACCTTCATACTGAATCCACAGTAATATTTAATTACTTGAATGAATTCTGAATGGGCATAAGTAGTTGTTTTAGTTGTAACAAATCTAAAATATTCTGCTTTTCTCAGTTAATGCCCAAAGCAGAAATATTAAAGTTGAGACAAGCATTCAAAAAATCTTAAGAAAACATAAATTTCAGAAAAAAACACAGTCTACCATGTGAAATTGTTCTGGTTTGATTAACACAGATTAGAGAGCATGCTAAAGAACACAGGTGATGATTTCAATTCCCTTACGGATCAGGGAGTAGTACTAAAGTGACAAGGGAAATAAGATCATGAGTCAGTCGCCAGTACTAGAGCAACAGTTTAAAGTCTGAGAATGAGTTAGAAAAATCTTCAAAAGAAAGACACATCTGTAGTTTTCTTTATATTCTCACCAAATAAGCTCTAATGCACAAATGTTCTCTGATAGCATTATCATCTTCGGCAGGAAGTGGACTGTCCATTCCTTGTTCCTCCCACTGATTATAAATTTCAGCTATAGAATCTTGAGGAATTTTCACAAATACTTCTTTTGCAGCTTCGTGCTTTTTTGATGCTGTGAAACAAAGATGTACAATTAAAAAACATATATGGACTTCAGTGCAGTGCTTTCTAAATGTGTCAAGTCATTGGTTTGACACTTTGACAGTGCACTCTAACCATTTCAGATCCCAAGGTACATTTGTTAAAAGTATAGTCTGGTGATCTTTCTACCTAATAGCCTGGGGCTTTTCTTTATCTTCATGTGATGGTAACACCAAAGGATATTTAAATAGTTAACTTTACATACTGTCATGTCTTAAAAAGAGCAATTACATTTTTCAAAGTCTGACAGCCTTGAGATTATACTCAAAATTGACTAGCAGAATGAATATTCACCGTTAAAACAGTTTTGTTTCATTATACCACGTATGACATGTAGGAGTAGCTATTTGGGACTTTAATACTAGTGGAAGGATTAAAAAAACACCAAAAACAAAACTCAAAAGTATATAGATTAACATAAAATTTAAAAAACAAAATAAAAATATAGCATACCCAAGAATTTTCTCATTATTGCATTGCCTTGTTTTAATGCTTCTGCCCTCTGTGCTGGATCAAATACCAACCAGTCAATTACATCAATCTTTAAGCGGTCCTCCTATTCATTTAAGGGGAAAAAAAGAAAAACATTTTTGTTTTCTAAGATGTTCTGCAAATTAGTAAAATTAAGTGATGTCGAGATTCCGGGTCAAGATGGAGGCTTAACAACGTACGCGTTTTAGTTCGTCCTCCAGAACAACTACTAAATAACCAGAAACAGTACAGAACAGCTCTTGGGGCCATGTCAGTGAGCAGACACACAGTGTACCCCAGTCTGGACCAGCTGGACCGGCTGCGAGCACCCCCCTGAACCGTGAGTTCCCAAAGCTGCGGTGGCCAGCGCCCCTCCCACACAGGCCGCTTCCCAGAGGGGAAAGGAAAGGACTTTACCAGCAGCAGGGACTGGGCACAATCAAACGCCAACTGTGGAACTAATTAACAAATTCTGACCACTAAAAATAGGCCCCCAGCTTAGGTGAACCTGATCAAAACAGAGGTTGCTCATTTTTGCCCTGGCTCCAAGGGAGCAGGACTGACAGAAAAAGGGGGAAAAAAAAAAAGGAAACAGAGGTTTTTGTGGCTGTGTATCTACAAAGGCTTGACTGCCTCTGGATACAGCGGCAGGACTTTTCAGGCTGCAACTGCCCCAGGCATAGGCAGAAGTGAGCTCTTTTGGGGGCTTGTCTGGAGCCTGTGCCTTCCCCAGGGGAGGGGTGAAGCCCAACTCAGGTGGAATCCCTCCATCAAGGAATTCAGATACCAGGGTTTGATAATTTGAAGCCATTAAAACCAGCCTACAAGCTCTCCTCTGTCTCCACCACGCTTCCAGCAGGGAGAGTCTGCCAAAGTTAAAGGTATCACATCATCTTATGCTGGTGGGACCTGCAGTCAGACAAGCGCCACACACAGGGCAGGATAAGAAAAACAGAGTCCAGAGACTTGACAGGAAAGTCTTTCAACCTGCTGGGTCTCACCCTCAGGGAAAACCGACGCAGGTGACTCTTTCCTCCTAATAGGAGGCCAGTTTGGTCTGGGAAAATCTGGCTGGGGTATATAATATCTAAGTAGACCCTCCTAAATGTGTGTGCGGGGGGAAGGCACCACACAAGCAGGCCGAGAAACAAGAAAACAAGAACTGAAAAATTCTCCTCTGTCAAACAAAACTTAAGTTAAAGGTCTAGATAAAGCTGAATGGAATGTCAAAGAACAGATAGACAACAAATTCACCCAGCAAAAAAACCCTAGATAAAAGAAGTGAAAGCAATCTCCAGAATAAACTAATTAAGGTAATTAAATGCCTAGAAGCCAGCAAAAAATAACAAACCACACTAGGAAAATTGAAGATATGGCCCAGTCAAAGGAACAAACCAACAATTCAAACGAGATACAGGAGCTGAAACAATTAATTCAGAATATATGAACAGACATGGAAAACCTCATCAAAAATCAAATCAATGAATTGAGGGAGGATATAAAGAAGGCAAGGAGGGAACAAAAAGAAGAAATTGAAAGTCTGAAAAAACAAATCACAGCACGTATGGGAATGAAAGGCATGGTAGAAGAGATGACAAAAATGGAAACCTACAATGGTAGATTTCAAGAGACAGAACATAGGATTTCAAAACTGGAGGACAGAACATCTGAAATCCGACAAGAAACAGAACCTATAAGGAAAAAAATGGAAAAATATGAGCAGGGACTCAGGGAATTGAAAGACAATATGAAGCACACGAATATGTGCTGTGGGTGTCCCAGAAAGAGAAGAGAAGGGAAAAGGAGGAGAAAAACTAATGGAGGAAATTATCCCTGAAAATTTCCCAACTCTTATGAAAGACTTAAAATTACAGATCCAAGAAGTGCAGTGTACCCCAAAGAGAACAGATCCAAATAGACATACTACAAGACATTTAATAATCAGAATGTCAGCGGTCAAAGAGAAAGAGAGGATCCTGAAAGCAGCAAGAGAAAAGAAATTCATCACATACAAGGGAAGCCCAATAAGACTATGCGCAGATCTCTCAGCAGAAACCATGGAAGCGAGAAGACAGTGGGATAATATATTTAAATTATTAAGAGAGAAAAACTGCCAACCAAGAATTCTATATCCAGCAAAACTGTCCTTCAAAAATGAGGGAGAAATTAAAACATTTTCAGACAAAAAAATCACTGAGAGAATTTGTGACCAAGAGACCAGCTCTGCAAGAAATACTAAAGGGAACACTAGAGACAGATACGAAGACAGAAGAGAGAGGTGTGGTGAAGAGTGTAGAAAGGAAGACTATGAGTACAGGTAAAAAGAAGGAAAATTAGATATGACATGTAAAATCCAGAAGGCAAAATAGTAGAAGTACTGCCCATGCAGTAATAACACTGAATGTTAATGGATTAAACTCTCCAATCAAAAGACATAGTCTGGCAGAATGGATTAAAAAACAGGACCCATCTATATGCTGTCTCTACTCAAAGGACACGAGGCCAAGGATGCAAATGGACAGTTACACACCAATGTTTATAGCAGCATTATTAACAATTACCAAGAGATGGAAACAGCCAAAATGTCCATCACAGACAGTTGTCTAAACAAACGGTGACATTTACATACGATGGAATATTATGCAGCTGTAAGACAGAAGAAAGTTATGAAGTATGTAACAACATGAATGGACCTTAAGGACATTATGCTGAGTGTGATTAGCCAGAAACAAAAGGACAAATACTGTATGGTCTCACTGATGTGAACTGACATTAGTGAATAAACTTGGAATATTTCCTTGGTAACAGAGACCATCAGGAGATAGAAATAGGGTGAGATATTGGGTAATTGGAGCTGAAGGGATACAGATTGTGCAACAGGACTGAATATAAAAACTCAGAAATGGACAGCACAATACTACCTGACTGTAATGTAATTATGTTAAAACACTGAATGAAGCTGCATGTGAGAATGATAGAGGGAGGAGGGCTGGGGACATAAATGAAATCAGAAAGAAAGATAGATGGTAAAGATGGAGATGGTATAATCTAGGAATGCCTAGAGTGTATAATAGTGAAATGTACAATGTACAAATTTTAAAAATGTTTTTGCATGAGGAAGAACAAAGGAATGTCATTATTGCAGGGTGCTGAAAATAGATGATAATTAATACTTTAAAATGTCACCTTATGTGTGAGACTAAAGCAAAAAATGTTTATTTGTTACAAAATTTATATTTTGACTAGAGCATTTCCTAATATAACTCATGTAGATAGTTTGATTGAATGTCATAAGTACTTGGAATCTCAGGTAGGACATGAGATTTTGTTGGTTTGTCCAGAGTGATGCCCCGATGGATCCCAGAGTGATTCGATCTGTGACTGGAAAAGTATTTGCAAGCCCCCTTCAGGGAATGGTGAGAGTGGGGAGAAATTCAACTTCCCCAAGTTGAATTCTTGATATTCTCACAAGCAGTGTGGACAACCAAAGCTATAGGCTAAGCCCCCAGTCTTGGGGTTTGTTCATATGAAACTTAACCCCACAAAGGATAGGTCAAGTCTACTTAAAATTTAGGCCTAAGAGTCACCCCCAAGAGAGCCTCTTTTGTTGCTCAGATGTGGCCTCTCTCTCCAGCCAACACAACGAGCAGTCTCACCACCCTCCCCCTCTCTGCGTGGGACATGACTCCCAGGGGTGTGGACCTTCCTGGCAACGTGGGACAGAGATCCTGGAATGAGCTGAGACTCAACATCAAAGGACTGAGAAAAACCCTAGAATGAGCTGAGAATTAACATCAAGAGACTGAGAGAACCTTCTCGACCAAAAGGGGGAAGAGTAAAATGAGACAAAGTGTCAATGGCTGAGAGATTCCAAACAGAGTTGAGAGGTTATCCTGGAGGTTATTCTTATGCATTAAGCAGGTATCACCTTGTTGTTCAAGATCTAGCAGAGAGGCTGGAGGGAACTGCCTGAAAATGTAGAGCTGTGTTCCAGTAGCCATGTTTCTTGATGATGATTAAACAATGATATAGCTTTCACAATGAGACTCTGTAAATGTGAAAACCTTGTGTCTGATGCTCCTTTTAGCTACTAAATCAACAAACGAGTAGAACATATGGAATAAAAATAAATTATAGGGGGAACAAATGTTAAAATAAATTTAGTTTGAAATGCTAGTGGTAAATGAAAGCGAGGGGTAAAGGGTATGGTATGTATAATCTTTTTTTCTCTGTTATCATTTTATTTCTTTTTCTGTTGTTTTTTTATTTCTTTTTCTAAATCGATGCAAGTGTTCTAAGAAATGATGAATATGCAACTATGTGATGATATTAAGAATTACTGATTGTATATGTAGAATGGAATGATATCTTAATATCTTGTTTGTTAATTTTTTTTAATTAATAAAAAAGTTTAAAAAATTAAGTGATGTCTGCACGTCTAGTGAATATCATTTTCTCTCAAAATATACAAAATGATGAAAGAATCTAACTTGTCTTATGTATTTTCATATTTTAATAGTTCTCTATTATACTACAGGAAAAAACTTACAGTCTGTGAATATGGGATCATATATTCTACGTCCCACCAATTTAAACGTGATTTCTTTAAATGCTACTCCAAACTTACTTTCTTTCCTGGACATAATTTCCTAAAAAATAATTTTTTTTTACATGGGCAGGCACTGGGAATCGAACCTGGATGTCCAGCACAGCAGGCAAGTATTCTGCCACTGAACCACCATCACACCGCTCTACATTTCTTTTTAAAACAGGAATAAGCAAGTGATGTAAGAGTTAGTGATTTATCAAGTAGTTAGAACAATCTGATGAGCAAAAATCCAATGGTCAGATTTTTTTCTATTAAAGAAACGTCCTTCAAGATAATACTACTATAAGTAATCCCTTAGTTAAGACTTCAAATTTGCTGCCAATTTTTATATCCAAAGGGTTTTGGCTGACAAAAATTCTTAACGGAAAAAAAAGAAAGAAATTAACATATTTTAAGATAGAAGTAAATTAATTCACCAGGGAACAACTATACGAAAGATAACTTGAAGCTATACAACAACCCCCACCCCAAATTACCTCAGTAGTGCCAGTATCTAGGGCTGGAGCCAGGTCATGATGACTAAATTCACCATCATCTTTCTTTCGAATATTTTCAACTACAGTTTTTGTTATTGTTGCAACATCCAAATCTAAAGAATTTTTTGAAGAGACAAAAAACAAATTAATTTTTGCACTAATCTCTAAATAGTCACAATGATTTGGCAAATTTGGAATAATAATTCTTTAAATTAGGAGATATTTTACATAAATTACAGTATAACTTTGCTATTCCTAAAACAGAATTGTACTCAAAATTTTATTCTTTTTTTTTCTTTTCACAAGAGAAAAAAATAACATTTAAGACTACAAGGGCAAATGCCACTAAAATCAAAATTATAATTAACCTAGAAAACCCAAAAGATGAAGTTCTCAACCATTTTTACCTGCTTCTTTAGCCAGTTCCAGGCAATGGTGGCGCTGTTCAAATTCTGTAACACCTTCCAAAAACAAGGCATACTGGGCAACAGCTAGGTCTTGAGGTAAGTGACAGGTATAAAAAGCTATGAGATTTGTATGTTTCTCACTTATTAAAAGCTGAAAAACAGAAAAAGATCAAAGTATGTCAATAATAAGACAAATTTTAGGATCAAAAAAGTGTTTTTTGAAAAGTTTACTTAAAAAAATTCAAATATTTAGACATATAAAATAGAGATTCATACAGAAATGGATTCATGCTGCTAAACAGAGCAACTGTAAATTCCAAAAATATATACTTAGGATCTCATGGATTATGATGACTATCCTGCCACTGGGCATTAAAATAGGGTCATTATAATGTGTTTGCATTAAAATACGGAAAGAAGAATCAAGTGTAGATTTTCAAAGTTTACCTGTATGTAGGTCTTTAAAACTTCAATAGAAACTTCTTCCTTCACAGGAAAAAGAAAAGATATAACCCAATAATAAACACAATTTCCTATATGTACCAGCATTATGTCTAATAAAAATTCTGCTACTGATTTAATAATGACCATTGAGTAATAACTATATGCCAGGTTAAGTGCTTATCAAAGTTCATATGTTATCTGATTTGACTTTATTATAACTCACTACAGGTAGTTACTATTGTTGTCCACATTTTACAGATGAAGAACTAAGACCTAGAGAGGTTAATAGTTACCTGGAATTACACAGTTGCTGGAGTAATGTGAACCTAGGATATCTTACACCAAGTCAAAATTTAAAACTACTGTATTCATCTGCCTTCTATATTAACTCTGACAAAAATGTTATCAAACATTTAGGAAAAAAGAAACAAAAAGAAAAGAACTCACACAGAACTTAATCTGGTGGTTCAGTTAGTGTAGCTGGTTTAGAGTTGAGTATTTACTGTGAATTTATTAAAATTTATGAATTTAAAGAAACAAACACAGCATTCTCTTCTCGTAGTCTGAAAAACTTAAAGGATCACATAAGGTAAGTTATCACCAACCATATAAGACTATACAGAAAACTGCACCTTTATTACCATTTCTAGAAAACAGTGATGACAAAAAGAATGTGGTTTCCTGGCAAAAGATAAACAGCCTCATTTTTGCAGGGCAGGGCAGATTGTTCATTTTTATTTACTTTGGTCTGTAGTCCCAGAGTGTGGAAAAACAAAATGAGATGAGTCATGAAGCGGAGAAGGTGTCCAGGTAGACTGTTCCTGCCTTTGGAAAGCCATTTGCTAAATTCATCCATCAAACCTACAAGCCATCAAAAGCAAAGATTCAGCAATAGGGATGAAATCAAAAGAAGAGAAATAAACACTACCAAGAACATATTCCACATTCCTATAGTGCTGTTAAGTCACTGTCCCATTAAGAGCCATCATGTTACTCTTATATCTTCTTAGACTCTAGGATAAAATTCAAGTTGATATTTAAAAGATTAAAATATATGGTAATATGCATCATTTTGAAAACATTTCACAAAATTACTGAGAAGACAAGAAATCATACAAAATAAAAATAAAATTATAACATCTTACCATCAGTGTCTCCCAGGATAAGGAATTTTTGAACTACATGATAATGTTCTTGATTCTCTTCCAGAACTCTCTGCAAAAATTTGTACATTTCCCATAAATCTTCTAGTGGTCATTCAGTAGTATGTAATAATTGTAAAACTAGAAATAACAAACTTTTGAAGTAGCAAGTATAAAGAAACAATACGAAATGAAGGGTGTTAGGAAGATGAAAATAAAATATGGGAAAGATACTGCTTTTGGAATTTACTAAAACCTTACATATTCAGAACTGGACATCTTTGAAAGTAGAAAACTAAGAAACAATAATTTAATCTCTGTGAACTCTTACTAAACTTTTATTATTTATGTTTGTGTACTATTTACCTTAGTACTCCAGGGTAGACCAGAATGGAAGAACACATGCGACCTAAGCAAAATAAACTACAAGAATTCTTTCTAACTGAAGAGAGGCACCTGAAAGCACACTTCAAGTATTCCTTCTGCATAAGGCACCAAGAAGTAAAAAAGGCATCAAAATGGTGATTAGGCACAGAGCAGAAAAACCATTTACAAGTAAACTGTAGCTTGATTTTTGAAGCAAATAATTCATTTATTTCTTGTTAAATATAAGTTTGATTTTTCATTTGGTCCATTGTTGCTCAGATATGGTCCTTTCTCTCTAAGGTAACTTGGCAGGTGAATTCACTGCCCCCAATGTTCCATGTGGGACATTACTACCAAGAAACAAAGCTCCCTGGCAATGTGGGACATGACTGCCAGGGATGAGCCAGTACCCAGCATCATGGGATTAAGAGACCTTCTTGATCAAAGGGGGAAAAGAGAAATGAGACAAGAGTTGAGAGGTTGTCCTGGAGGTTATTTTTATGCATTATATAGATACCCCTTTTTAGTTTATGGTGTACTGGAGTGGATAGAAGGAAGTACCGGGAATTGTTGAATTGTATCTCAGTAGCCTTAATTCTTAAGAAGATTGTATAACTATTTAGCTTTTATAATGTGCCTGTGTGATTATAAAAACCTGCCTGATGCTCTCTTTATCCAGGGTATGGACAAATAAGTAAAAAAATAAGGACAAAGAATAAATAATAGGGGGCAAAAGGGGTTAATAAAAATTGAGTAGATTACATACTAGTGGTCAATGAGAGGGAGGGGTAAGGGATTAGGGATGTAGGTGGTTTTTCTTTGGTCTTTTTATTTCTTTTGCTGGAGTGAAGCAAATGTTCTACAAATGATCATGACAGTGAATACACAACAACCATGTGATGACACTGTGAGTCACTGATTGTATACTCTGGACCAACTGCATGGTTTGTGAAGCTATCGCAATAAAAAGATTTTTTTAAAAAGTGAGCTAATTTTCCACTTAATCTGCGGACTGGCAACATATAAAAAATTTGACATTTGAGACTGGTAGAATGCAGGAAAATGGCCACTTTAATAAATTACTTGTGAGTATATGAATTAATTCCTACAAACTGCTATGTGCTCTTTACCCCAGGAACCCTACTTTCAGAAAACTTATCCTAAAGAAACAGAAGGACTAGTAGATAAGCATGTATTTTTATAAGGATGCTTCTTACAGCAATAAAAACCTAAATATCACAAAATTGGAATGATTTTTTAAATTGTACATCATTCAGAATATTATAGTACCTATTAAAAACAGTAAGCTATGTTAACTCTATAATCACTAATTTGAAGAGATAATCAGCAAATGAAAAAAGAAATCAAGTTGTAAAGTAATACATGAAAAACAATAACAAAATGCAAAATCCTATATTGGAGCATCTACATTTTTTACACATATTTGTAAGAACATAGAGAAACATATGGAAGAATAGGTGGAAAAATATCTATGAGTATGTTTTATCACCTCAGGGGAATAAGAATAACTATTATAAAGGTTTTACTTATTCATGTTTGGATTATTTTGTTACAAGTACCTAAGTACTTATTTTTAAATTTTTAAGAGATATTACTGTAAAAAAATATTACATTACTTTGGAATCTAGGGAAAGAAATTCTCGTTAATTTTCCTTTATGTATTTTAAATCTTCAAAAGAAAAAGAATAAATTAGTTTACATGCATATCATGTATTTACAAAACAACTCATAAACCAAAGAAACACAGAAATGTTGTATCATTTAAATATGCGTTTAACATAAAGTTACATTTCTTCTTTTAAAATAATGTCTTTTATTTGGATAACAGGCAAGGAAAAGAAGGGAGAGAAGTATAATGAATATTATATAAAATAGTAAATATTGTAACATTTATTATTTCCCAATCCAGATATCCTAAAATGTAAATATTTACCTTTTTATCAGTAGCTTGAAGCTCTTCAAAAACCTTTTCTAAGGTCCAGCTTCAAAAGAAAAACAGAAAAAAGATAGAAGAATATTAATAACATGAGCAAGGATTGAAATATAAATAAACCTTCAAAGAGAACACTACAAATCACCATGGCTTAATAAAACAAACCAATAAACTCACTTTGCTTCCAGATACTCTCGGGGGAGTTCTTCAGTTTCCTCCAGTGTCATTACTGATGTCCTTATCTCCTGTTCCACCAGACTGTCCACCATTACCCGAAAGTAGGCCCATACTGTGTCTTCCCAGGTGTCACAGACAGGAAGAAGCTTTACTCCCATTCCAAAACAAACACATACACATATTCAACACAAAAGAAAAGAAAAGCAGTTGGAACTAAAAAGACACTACACTGACATAAAACATGGTCGATTTCTAATTATACAAACTCATACAAACTGATAATTTCAGTTCAGCTCAGTTCAATTTCAAACCGATAAGTCTGACTTTAGTAATAAGATATGAATGTATGGAATACATCAAATTAAGCAGCATAATCACCATTTTGTTTCACAATTATGTCTATCATTGCTAGTTGTAAAACTAACTTTTAGGATTAATTATATATGATTATTAGAATACTTTTTAGAGTACCTAATTTGTCCATTGGAAAAAAAGGAATTATTAATATAGCTTACATACCTGTTTGAGATTCCCACTTAAAGCTGCATAAATTGCTCTCTCATATCTATTAAAAAGCTCCTGAAATACAAAATAAATTTTAAATATTATTTTTTCTTAGTATGTCAGTTTTCCTTATAATCATCTGGAATCTTGTAATCTTTTCTAACCTGAACTTATTCATTCGATAGTTCCTAACTTTAGCGAAAGATCTAGTGGAGTTATAAAAAGGACCTTTTTATTTGATGAAATAATCAATACTACAATTTTCAGGAAAAAGTCAAACATTTATATATTTCAAATATAAGTTGATAGCAGGCCCAACTCTAAGATGCTTTAATTATTTAAAATGATCAAATTTTATTTCAAAAAGAATCTGTAAAGGTGTTTTCTCCTTGAAAGTTTCATTGATGATGATAATGACCTAAGTACAACATTAAAACAAAGTACTTGGAATCTGTCATGTGTAAGTTTATAGCAAATTCTTAAGTAGAATTAATTATATTCATTAAATTAGCCTTTTTAACTCCTGGATTTTTAATATTGGCATTTCCAGTTTTCTTGCCACCCAAAAAGAGACTTCAGAGACATAACTGAGTCCTCCCCTGCCTTCTATATCTAATCGCTGGTCCTGACCATTCCTGTTCGCTTCTTTTCCAATCCCATTAATACTATCCAGGAACAGACCCTTATTCTGACCCCTATTCAGATATTAGTATCTGAATATTTCTGACAGGTTTCTAACTAGTTGCTCAGTCTTTAGTCCATTCCATTTTAAGCCTATTGTCTCTTGTTGGGCTAATCTTCTTAAAAGAATGAGGCCATGGGCCCCTTTACATTTTGATGGTTCACCATTACTAAATACTGGATAAAGCTTTAATTCATCTGAGCAGCATTTGAGGACCATCACTGCCTGTTTCCAATTTCAGTCAGTTTTGCTGTGACTCATATTTGAAAATGTAAATTTGTTCCAAAGTGACTGATATACAGGGACCAATGTAAGCATAATGCATATTTCCCATTTGCTTGTGTGTGAGAATCCACAAAAATCACAGAATTGTACCCAGCTGAATGAATAAAGCAAGCCACTTAGAAATTAGAGTAAAAAGTCAGTATCGGGGGCGGGCCGCGGTGGCTCAGTGGGCAAGAGTGCTTGCCTGCCGTGCCGGAGGACCCCGGTTCGATTCCCGGCCCCAGCCCATGTAAAAAACAAACAAACAAAAAACAAAATATAATAAAACAAGAAAATGTTTAAAAATGTTTCCCTTTCTTCCTCCCATCCTTCCTTCCTTCTCTGTCTTTCCTTCCCTTCCTCCCTCTCTCTTAAAAAAAAAAAAAAAAAAAAAAAAAAAAAAGTCAGTATCAGAAAATATTTTAGTGTTTCTTACATCTTCTGCCAATCTCCAACAACTTATTTTCCAAATGCATCTATATGGATTTCCTTCAACAGGTTCTAATTCTGTTCCTATAAAACAGTAAAAGAAATAAAACATATAGACATTTTAAAATGAGATCTCCTTATCTCAAACACTTCTGAAAAGATAAGCTATACTTCACAAAGATTGGTGTTCTAGTTTGCCAGGTGCCAGAATGCAATATACCAGAAATGGAATGGCTTTTAAAAAGGGGAATTTAATAAATTGCTAATTTACAGTTCTAAGGCCGAGAAAATGTCCCAATTAAAACAAGTCTATAGAAATGTCCAATCAAAGGTATCCATCCAGGGAAAGATACCTTGGGTCAAGAAGGCCAATAAAGTTCAGGGCTGCTCTCTAGTGAGAAGGCACATGGTGAACACAGTCACAGTTTCTCTCTTGGCTGGAAGGGCATGTGGTGAACATGGTCAGGGTTCCTCTCTCATCTGGAAGGGCATGTGGCAAACACGGCGTCATCTGCCAGCTTCTTCTCCTAGCTTCCTGTTTCATGAAGCTCCCTGGGAGGCATTTTCCTTCTTCATCTCCAAAGTGCTGGCTGATGGACTCTCTGCTTCATGGTGCTGCAGCATTCTCTGCTCTCTCTGAATCTCTTAATCTCCAAAATGTTTCCTCTTTTATAGGACTCTAGTAAACCAATCAAGACCCACCCAAATGGGTGGAAACATGTCGTCACCTAATCCAGTTTAACAACTACTCTTGATTAAATCACATCTCGAGGGAGATCTGATTACAGTTTCAAACATACATGAATAGAGATTATTCTGCCTTTATGAAATGGGATTTAGATTAAACCATGGCTTTTCTAGGGGACATACATCCTTTCAAACTAGCACATTCCATTTTTTGGACCCTAAAAAAGACACGTTTTCCCCATATACAGAATACATTAATTCCATCACAATATCAGAAAACTTTAAACCATTTCAATAACAATCAAATGCAATACAAGGTTAAAACCAGTAGTCTCATCAAAGTTAGGTACAAGCATGGTCTGTGCTCAGGCAAATTCTCCTCTATCTCTGGACATTTGGAAACCCATAAAAAGTTATTTGCTGCCAACATACAAAGGAGGAACAGTCATGGGACACGCATTTCCATACGGAGGAAAAAAACACAGGTGTCACTGGACCCATACAGTTTCGAAAACCCACAGGGTAAAGTCCATTAGATTTCAAAGTGTGAGAGCCATTCATCTTCAGGGCTTTTGAAAGCGGTAGTCCCACCCTTTCCAAGGGCCTACGCGGAGGCCTGCCTCACTCCTAACGCAAACTTGGGGAACATTGGGGAGACCACCTTTTTCTCGGCTCCACCCTCTCCAAGCATCAGGGCTGCACCTGGGCTCTCTGCCATGTCTGGGGCACACACTCAACCCCTCCATGTGGTGGCAGCCAGGCTCTCCCCAAACCCCAAGGAATGTGCTTCGCCCTCTCCAAGGCCTGAGGCGGCATGACTCTTTCACTGCAATGAGATGGAAGGCCCATCCTCTGCCTTTGTGGCACACTCACCCTCTCCACGGGCTTGGGTGGGTCTGCTCTTTTGGCCCAAGGCTTTCTGACTTCAGACCCTGGCCTCCATGGTTTTGCCTCTGAAGTTATTTTTCCTCCAGTGTGTCCCTTCTCTAAGCCCCAAAGTCCAGACTGGCAGCGACTGTTTATACAGGTCCCACAGCACTGTCGTTGGATTTCTATGCAGTAGCCTTGGATTGTGCCCATCAGACATAAGGAGTTTCCACAAATCCTTCCTGGATAAATCTATGTCCGATCCTGGCTTTCTCTGAAATGGCTGACTGGTTCCACAACTGACCAAATCCTCACACGGAGCACTATTCTCTGGGGTCTTCCTTCCTGGAAGCCCAGAATTTTCCAAGACATCAATTTCTGGTTTCTTCGTACCCAACAGTTCAGTTTTCAGCTTCTTCTCTTTCCTGCTGCATTTAACTATAAGCTGTGAGAAGAAACCAGGCTGCACTTTCCACATTTGATTTGGAGATCTCTTTTGCTAAATATCCAAGTTCATGGCTTTTAAAATCTGACTTCCAGCCAAAGCCACTAGACAATTTTGCCAAATTATCTGCTATTTTAAAACAAGGATCACCTTCCTTCCAGTCCATAATAGCACATGCCTCACAACTGTCTACAGCCTGGTGAGAAGTATCTTTAGAGTCGATATTTCTACCAACAGTCTCTTCAAAGCATTCTAGGCCTTCTCTATCAGGCTTCTCACAACTCTTCCAGAAACTTCCCCTTATCCATTTAAAAAACCCTTCCAACATGTTTGGTATTTGCAAACCGCAGCAGTACCCCACTCTCTGGTACCAAAATCTGTTCTAGTTTGCTAGCTGTCGGAATGCAATATACCAGAAATGGAATGGCTTTTAAAAAGGGGAATTTAATAAATTGCTAGTTTACAGTTCTAAGGCCAAGAAAATGTCCCAATTAAAACAAGTCTATAGAAATGTCCAATCAAAGGTATCCATCCAGGGAAAGATACCTTGGGTCAAGAAGGCCAATAAAGTTCAGGGCTGCTCTCTAGTGAGAAGGCACATGGTGAACACAGTCACAGTTTCTCTCTTGGCTGGAAGGGCATGTGGTGAACATGGTCAGGGTTCCTCTCTCATCTGGAAGGGCATGTGGCAAACACGGCATCATCTGCCAGCTTCTTCTCCTAGCTTCCTGTTTCATGAAGCTCCCTGGGAGGCATTTTCCTTCTTCATCTCCAAAGTGCTGGCTGATGGACTCTCTGCTTCATGGTGCTGCAGCATTCTCTGCTCTCTCTGAATCTCTTAATCTCCAAAATGTTTCCTCTTTTATAGGACTCTAGTAAACTAATCAAGACCCACCCAAATGGGTGGAGACATGTCGTCACCTAATCAGCTTAACAACCACCCTTGATTAAATCACATCTCCAGGGAGATGATCTGATTACAGTTTCAAACATACAGTATTGAACAGGGATTATCCTGCCTTAATGAAATGGGATTTAGATTAAACCATGGCTTTTCTAGGGGACATATATCCTTTCAAACGAGCACAATTGGCATTTAGACCTGAAAACTTTGTATTCCCAACTCTTAGAATAAAATCTACTAACATACCTCCATTAACATTAGGGTCATGATACAGTTTCCAGCCTTCAAGTGTTGCAGCTCTCCATGCCTGACCACAACGTTTACAGAGTCGCTGTGCCTTTTTAAACAAGAAAGAATGGTTAGTCAAATAACCAGTGCACTACTGGAAAACTACTTGGCCTTATAATAATTACAGTATAAACATATATAACAGGATTAGATAAATTATGGTACATGAATTACAAAGAATGAGATAGGCAACTAGCAATGGCATTTTTAAAAACATAAGTAGCCTTATTCACACACTATACAATCCATCCAAAGTGTACAATCAATGATTCTTGGTATAATTACATAGCTATGTATTCACCACCACAATCAATATAAGAACATTCTCATTTACACAGAAAAAAACAAAAAAGGTTAGAAAATCTAGTCAGAAGATCAGTAAGTACAGAACTTGAAAGAAACACCTAACCAACTAGGCCTGACGGACATATAACACTGAACTCAAGGGGAAAAGGATACACATTCAAATACACAAGGATCGCTGTCTAGGATAGACCATAATTTGGTCACAAAACAAGTCTCAATAAATTAAAAAATACTGAAATCATACAACAGATATTCTCTTACCCAATGGAATGAAGCTAGAAATCAATAACAGAGGGAGAAGTAGAAAATTCATAAATATGTGGAATTAAACAACATACTCTTAAACAACCAATGGGTTAAAGAGGAAATCACAAGTGATAGGAGGAAATATCTTGAGGCAATTAAAAATAGAATTACAACATACCTAAACTTATGGGATGCAGTGAAGGCAGTGCTGAGAGGGAAATTTAAACCTCTAAATGTTTACATTAAAATAGAAGGCCCGCCTTCTATGTGGGAGACCTGGTTTGATTCCCAGACCATGCACCATCCCCCCAAAAAAATAGAAGGATGTCAAATCAGAGACCTAACCTCAACCAGAAGAACAGGAAAAAGAAAACCAAACTAGACCAAAAGCAAGCAGAAGGAAGGAAATAACAAAGATGAGAGCAGAGATAAATGAACTAGAAACTAAAAAAAAAAAAAATTACAGAGACTCAACAAACCCAAAAGTCAATTATTTAAAAGATCAACAAATTCCTTTATTTAGACTGACAGAAAGAGAGGATATAAATAATGAAGATCAGAAATGAAAAGGAGGACATTATTATAAACACTGCTGAAATGAAAAGGACTATAGAGTGACATTATGAACAACCGTACACCAATAAATTAAATAACCTAGATGAAATAGGCAAATTTTTAGAAACACACAAACTACCTATATAGCCCCCCAAGAGGAAATAGAAGACTTCAACAAACCAATTACTAGTAAAGAGATTGAATCAGTAATAAAAAAAAAACCTCCTGACAAAGAAAATCCCAGACCAGATAGCTTCACAGGGAAATCTACCCAACAATCCAAAAAGTCTTAACTCCAATTATGCCAAAAAAACGGAAGAGAAAGGAACACTTTCTAACTCATACTATAAGGCAACATCACCTTTATACCACAGCCAGATAAAGATATCACAAGAAAACTACCAACCAATATCTCATATGAATATAGATGTAAAAATCCTCAACAAAACCAAATACAACAGCATGTTAAAAGAATTATACACCAAGATCAAGTACAATTTATATCCGTATGCAAGGTTGGTTCAACATAAGAAAGTCAGTTAATGTAATACATATGACCAGAATGAAGGAAAAAAGCCACATGACCATCTCAATTTATCCAGAAAAGACATTTGATAAAATTTAGAACCATTTCTTGATAAAAACATTTAGAACACCAGGAATAGAAGGAAACTTCTGCAACATGATAAAAGGCATATATGAAAAGCCCGCAGCTAACATTCTACTTATGGTGAAAGGCTAAAAGCTTTCCCTCTGAGATCAGGAACATGACAAGGATGCCCACTGCCACTATTGTTATTCAACATTGTATTGGAAGCTCTTGCCAGTGCTATTAGATAAGAGAAAGAAATGAAAGGCAGCCAGATTGAAAGGGAAGAAGTAAAACTTTCCCTATTTGCAGACGATATGATCCTATATATAAAAAATTCTGAAAAATCCATAACAAAGTTCCTAGAGCTAATAAATGAATTCAGCAAAGTGGAAGGGTACAAGATCAAAACCAAAAAATCTGTAGGTTTCTACACTCAAGCAATGAACAATCAGAATAATAAATCAAGAGAAAAAAATTCCATTCACAATAGCAAATAAAAGAACCAAATAGTTATGAATAAATCTAATCAAGGATATAACGGATTTATACACAGAAAACTACAAAACATTGCTAAAAGAAACTGAAGACCTACATAAATGGAAGGATACTCCTTTCATGGATTGGAAGACTCAATAAAGTTAAGATGTCAATACTATCCAGAGCAATTTGTAGATTCAGTGCAATCTCAAACTAAATTCAATAGTCGTCTTTGTTAAAGTGGAAAAAAACAAATTACCAAGTTTATATGGAAGGGTAAGAGGCCCTGAATAGCTAAAGGTATCTTGAAAAAGATGAACGAAGTTGGAGTACTCACACTTCCCAATATTAAAACTTAATACAAAGCCATGGTAATCAAAACAGCATGGTACTGGCACAAGGATACATAAATCAGTGGACTAGATCTGAGAGCTCAGAAATCAATTCTCACCTTTATGGTCAACTGATTTTAGACAAGGGTACTGTGCCAGTGTGAAGGAAAAGCCATGTTTTAATCCTGATCAATCTTGTGGAGGCAGTCGTTTATTTTAATCCCTATTCAGCAAGCACTGTAGGTCGAAACTTGATTGGATTATCTCCACGGAAATATGGCCTGCCTAATTGTGGGTATTCATTCATCTTTGACTGGAGGGAGATGTGACTCCCTCTATTCCAGGTGGGTCTTGATTACTTTACTAGAATCCTTTAAAAGCAGAAACATTTTGGAAAAAGCTTCAGAGCCATGAGATGCATGAGAGCCCACACAGCCAGAGACCTTTGGAGATGAAGAAGGAAATCATCCCTGGGGTAGCTTCATGAAACAAGAAGCCTGGAGAGAAAGCTAGCAGACGTTGCCACGTTCACCATGTGCCCTTCCAGCTGAGATAGAAACCCTGAACTTCACTGCCTTTCTTCAGTGAAGGCAACCTTTTGTTGGTACCTTAATATCGACATTTTCATAGCCTTGCCTTAATGTACACATTTTCACAGCATTAGAACTGTAAACTCTCAACTTAATAAATTTCTCTTTTTAAAAGCCATTCCATTTCTGGTACATTGTATTCTGGCAGCTAGCAAACTAGAACAGGTACAAGTCTACCCATTAGGGAAATAATAATCTCTTCAACAAATGGTTCTGGGATATGGGATATCCACATGCACAAGATGAAGGTGGACCCCTACCTGACACATATACAAAAATCAACTCAAAATGGATCGAAAGCCTTAATATCAGAATCAGAAATATAAAACTCCTCGAAGAAAATACAGTAAAGCATCTTCAAGGCCTTGTGTTAGGTGATGGTTTCTTAGACTTTACACCCAAAGCAGGTGTGACAAAAGAAAAAATAGATAAACGGGATCTCATCAAAATGAAAAACTTTTGTTTCTCAAAGGACTTTATCATGAAAGTACACAACAATTTACACAATGGTGAAAAGTATTTTGAAACCACATATCTGATAAAGGATAGCCAGAATATATAAAGAAATCCTTCAACTTAACAAAAAGACAAACAATCCAATTAAAAAGTGAATGAAGACCTGAATGGATATCTCTCCAAGGAAGATATACAAAGAGCCAGAAAGCACATGAAAAGATGCTCAACATCATTAGCCAGGAGGGATATGCAAATCAAAACCACACATGAGAATCCAAGATGGCTGGTTAGGGAGAGGCAGAGCTCACTTTGGAGGTACAACCATTCTGGGCCTCTGGAGATTGGAGGGGGTGCTATGCAACACCCTGGAAACTATGGGACAAAGAAATGGAGAAACAGTAATGAGAGACTGTGAGTAACCCCCTCAGTCCCAGGCTCCTAGCTTCCACCCTCATTCTTGGGACAGAAAGCTTCAGGTGTCCAATTCCTGGCAGGCGACTGCAGACTGAGAGAACCATAGAAGTCCACTTTTCCAAGAATAGGGCAGGACATGGTATAGCACGGTCCCAGCTTTTGGTGGGTGAATCTGGACTGCAGGGACCTCTGGTTTCAGCCCACCCAGCTGTTCTGCCATTATCTTAATCCAGCAGGGAGCTAAGAAGAGCCTGCCTTCATAGGGCTGAGGGGAATAGACTGTCAATGAGTGCCATTTGCTGGCAGGCAATGAAGGTACATCTCCAGGAAAACATCTAAAGTGCTTTTGGGTGAAGGTGGCCTTATGCTGGGCAGGCTAGGAAAGTGTACTCTTGGGAATTAAAGTACAGGCTTTCCAGGATCTTTACTGGATCCTCTGCCCAGTGTCCTATGAAACTGATGTACATCCCCTTCACGGGTCTCTGGCCCAGCCTTGGTTGGGTAATATCGACAAAACAACTATCAAAGGAGAGCATTAATACAAAATCAATCAACAACAAACTCTTTGACAAAAGAGAAACTCAACCTTCAAAGTAAACTCACCAAGGTAATGTGATATCCAGACATCCGCAAAAACCTTCAAGTCATACCAAGAGGCGAGAGAGCAAATAAAAAAGTCAGAGCAGATGCAGAATTTGAAACAACTAATCAAAGATATTAAAAAAAAGTCTCCTAAAGCAATTCAAGGAGAGGGATAAAGAGATAAAGGATATTAAGAGGACACTGGGTGAACATAAAGAAGGATTTGAAGGTACACAAAGGAAAATCAGATCTTATGGGAATGAAAGGCACATTAAATGAAATTTAAAATAGACCAGAGTCACACAACAGCAGATTTCAAGAGGTAGAAGAAAGGATCAGCGAACTAGAAGACAGACCATTCAAATCTGAACAGACAAAAAAACAGAGAAAGAAAAATTGAGCAGGGTCTCAAGGAATTGACTGATCACACAAAGCGCACAAAACATTCACCTCATGGGTGTTCCAGAGGGAGAAGAGAAGGGGTAAGAGTCAGGAGGAATATTTGGGGAATTAACGGCTGAATATTTTCCAACTCTTATGAAAAACATAGGTATCCATGCCCAAGAAGTGCAATGTGTTTCAAACCAAATAAATCTGAATAGATCTACTCTAAAACAGATACTAATCAAAATATCTAATGCTAAAGATAAGGAGAGAATTCTGAAAGCAGCAAGGGAAAAGTATTTCATTACATACCAGGGATGCCTGATAAGACTAAGCACTGATTTCCCATCAGAAACCATGGAGGCAAGAAGCAGTGGTATGATATATTTAAGGTACTGGAAGAGAAAAACTAAGAGACAAGAATTCTCTATCTGGCAACCATCCTTCAAAAATGAGGGAAGGTTTAAGATATTCATAGATAAGCAGAAGCTGAGAGACTCTGTTAACAAAAGACCTGCCTTACAAGAAATACTAAAGGGAATCCTGCAGGCTAAAATGAAAAGACAGGAGAGAAAGGCTTGAAGGAAAATGTAGAAATGAAGAGTATCAGTAAAAGTAACTAAAAGGGTAAAAAGATAGACAAAAATAAGTTATGATACATAAAAGTCAAGGATAAAACTGCTGAAGTATTGCCATTACAGTAATAACACTGAACATTAATTGATTAAACTTCCCAATCAAGAGACAGACTGGCAGAATGGATAAAAGAATATAAGCCACCTAAATGCTGTCTACAAGAGACTCACCTAAGACCAAAGGCTACAAATAGGCTGAAAGTAAAAGGCTGGAAAAAATATTCCACACAAAAAGTATCCAAAAAAAAAGCTGGGCTAGCTATACTATTATTATAGTATATTATAGTATAGACAAAATAGACTTTAAATGCAATGCTGTTTTAAGAGACAGAGAAGGACATTATATATTAATAAATATATTATTAAAAGGCCAATCAATGGTCACTCCGCAGGGACAGCGTCGCCATGGAGCCAAGGGCGGGTGGATCCAAGATGGCGGCTTAGTAAGGTACATGCGTCTTAGTTCCTCCAACTCCAAATCAACTAATAAGTGAACAGAAACAGTACAGAACAGCTCCCGGGGCTACAGCAGGGAATGGACACACAGCGTAACCCAGTCTGGACTGGCTAGTCTGACTGCGAAACTCGGCTGCGGCGAGATCCCCAAGCGGCGCGCGATTTCCCGAGCAGCCGCAGCTGCGGCGGTCTGAGCTAATCCCTCCCTCCTTCCCGGGCTGGCTGAGAGACTCGGAGAGGCAAGCTTCCTAGCCAAGGCGGCCGGCGCCACACTTTTGCGGGCGGCTTCGAGTCTCGGCCTCGAGTCCGCGGCTACGAGTCTCAGATCAGAGGGCTATCCAAAGTCTGGGCTGGCTAGTCTGACTGCGAGACTTGGCTGCGGTGAGACCCCCAGCGGCGCGCGATTTCCCGAGCAGCCGCAGCTGCGGCGGTCCGAGCTACTCCCTCCCTCCTTCCCGGGCCGGCTGAGAGTATCGGAGAAGCAAGTTTCCCAAACTGAGGCAGGCGGCGCCCTTCTTTTGTGGGCAGCTTCGAGTCTCGGCTTTGAGTCCGCGGCTACAAAACTCGGAACAGAGGGCTATCCAAAGTCTGGGCTGGCTAGTCTGACTGCGAGACTCGGCGGTGGTGAGACCCCCGAGCGGCGCGCGATTTCCCGATCAGCGGCAGCTGCGGCGGTCCGAGCTACTCCCTCCCTCCTTTCCGGGCCGGCTGAGAGTATTGGAGAAGCAAGTTTCCCAGGCCGAGGCAGGCGGCACCCCTCTTTTGCAGGCGGCTTCGAGTCTCAGCTTCGAGTCCGCGGATACGAGTCTTGGATCGGAGGGCTATCCAAGCCGCGGTAGCCACCCCCCACGGGAGGCTTCCTGATCCGGTGCGGAATCCCCCAGGCCCGCTGCGGCCCGCGACCAGCCACAGGGTCCCCTCAAGCCACGGCAGCTGACGCCCCCACTACGCGCGGCCCATGAACCAACGGAGAGAATTGGATCCGAAATTCCCAGGCCGCGGAGATAGGTGACTGGGGGAGACCCATTCCAAACACTTGAGACAAACGTGTGCCACGTGCACCACCTACTGGGCAAGATAAGAAAAACAGATTCCAGAGATTTCACAGAAAAATCTTACAATCTTGCTGGGTCCGACACCCAGAGAAAGCTGAATAAATGCCCAGACGCCAGCAGCAGAAGATAACTGTCCACGCTCAAAAGATTGAGAATATGGCCCAGTCAAAGGAACAAACCAATAGCTCAAATGAGATACAAGAGCTGAGACAACTAATGCTGAATATAGGAACAGAAATGGAAAACCTCTTCAAAAATGAAATCGATAAATTGAGGGAGGACATGAAGAGGACATGGGCTGAACAAAAAGAAGAAATAGAAAAACTGAAAAAACAAATCGCAGAACTTATGGAAGTGAAGGATAAAGTAGCAAACACAGAAAAAATAATGGATACCTACAATGATAGATTTAAACAGACAGAAGATAGAATTAGTGATTTGGAGGATGGAACATCTGAAATCCAAAAAAAAAAAGAAACTATCGGGAAAAGAATGGAAAAATTTGAACAGGGTATCAGGGAACTCAAGGACAATATGAAGTGCACAAATATACGTGTTGTGGGTGTCCCAGAAGGAGAAGAGAAGGGAAAAGGAGGAGAAAAACTAATGGAAGAAATTATCACTGAAAATTTCCCAACTCTTATGAAAGACCTAAAATTACAGATCCAAGAAGTGCAGCGCACCCCAAAGAGATTAGACCCAAATAGGCGTTCTCCAAGACACTTACTGGTTAGAATGTCAGAGGTCAAAGAGAAAGAGAGGATCTTGAAAGCAGCAAGAGAAAAACAATCCATCACATACAAGGGAAACCCAATAAGACTATGTGTAGATTTCTCAGCAGAAACCATGGAAGCTAGAAGACAGTGGGATGATATATTTAAAATACTAAAAGAGAAAAACTGCCAACCAAGACTCCTATATCCAGCAAAATTATCCTTCAAAAATGAGGGAGAAATTAAAACATTCTCAGACAAAAAGTCACTGAGAGAATTTGTGACCAAGAGACCAGCTCTGCAAGAAATACTAAAGGGAGTACAAGAGTCAGATACAAAAAGACAGAAGAGAGAGATATGGAAAAGAGTGTAGAAAGAAGGAAAATCAGATATGATATATATAATACAAAAGGCAAAATGTTAGAGGAAAATATTATCCAAACAGTAATAACACTAAATGTCAATGGACTGAATTCCCCAATCAAAAGACATAGATTGGCAGAATGGATTAAAAAACAGGATCCTTCTATATGCTGTCTACAGGAAACACATCTTAGACCCAAAGATAAACATAGGTTGAAAGCGAAAGGTTGGGAAAAGATATTTCATGCAAATAACAACCAGAAAAGAGCAGGAGTAGCTATACTAATATCCAACAAATTAGACTTCAAATGTAAAACAGTTAAAAGAGACAAAGAAGGACACTATCTACTAATAAAAGGAACAATTAAACAAGAAGACATAACAATCATAAATATTTACGCACCGAACCAGAATGCCCCAAAATACGTGAGGAATACACTGCAAACACTGAAAAGGGAAATAGACTCATATACCATAATAGTTGGAGACTTCAATTCCCCACTCTCATCAATGGACAGAACATCTAGACAGAGGATCAACAAAGAAATAGAGAATCTGAATATTACTATAAATGAATTAGACTTAATAGACATTTATAGGACATTGCATCCCACAACAGCAGGATACACCTTTTTCTCAAGTGCTCATGGATCATTCTCAAAGATAGACCATATGCTGGGTCACAAAGCAAGTCTTAACAAATTTAAACAGATTGAAATCATACACAACACTTTCTCGGACCATAAAGGAATGATGTTGGAAATCAATAATAGGCAGAGTGCCAGAAAATTCACAAATACGTGGAGGCTCAACAACACACTCCTAAACAACGAGTGGGTCAAAGAAGAAATTGCTAGAGAAATTAGCAAATACCTCGAGGTGAATGAAAATGAAAACACAACATATCAAAACTTATGGGACGCAGCAAAGGCAGTGCTAAGAGAGAAATTTATTGCTCTAAATGCCTATATCAGAAAAGAAGAAAAGGCAAAAATTTAGGAATTAACTGTCCACTTGGAAGAACTGGAGAAAGAACAGCAAGCTAACCCCAAAGCAAGCAAAAGGAAAGAAATAACAAAGATTAGAGCACAAATAAATGAAATTGAAAACATGAAAACAATAGAGAAAATCAATAAGGCCAGAAGTTGGTTCTATGAGAAAATCAATAAGATTGATGGGCCCTTAGCAAGATTGACAAAAAGAAGAAGAGAGAGGATGCAAATAAATAAGATCAAAAATGGAAGAGGAGACATAACTACTGACCTCACAGAAATAAAGGAGGTAATAACAGGATACTATGAACAACTTTACGCTAATAAATACAACAATTTAGAGGAAATGGACGGGTTCCTGGAAAGATATGAACAACCAACTTTGACTCAAGAAGACATAGATGACCTCAACAAACCAATCACAAGTAAAGAAATTGAATCAGTCATTCAAAAGCTTCCTAAAAAGAAAAGTCCAGGACCAGACAGCTTCACATGTGAATTCTATCAAACATTCCAGAAAGAATTAGTACCAACTCTCCTCAAACTCTTCAAAAAAATCGAAGCGGAGGGAAAACTACCTAATTCATTCTATGAAGCCAACATCACCCTCATACCAAAACCAGGCAAAGATATTACAAAAAAAGAAAACTATAGACCAATCTCTCTAATGAATATAGATGCAAAAATCCTCAATAAAATTCTAGCAAATCGTATCCAACAACACATTAAAAGAATTATTCATCATGACCAAGTAGGATTCATCCCAGGTATGCAAGGATGGTTCAACATAAGAAAATCAATTAATGTAATACACCATATCAACAAATCAAAGCAGAAAAATCACATGATCATCTCAATTGATGCAGAGAAGGCATTTGACAAGATTCAACATCCTTTCCTGTTGAAAACACTTCAAAGGATAGGAATACAAGGGAACTTCCTTAAAATGATAGAGGGAATATATGAAAAACCCACAGCTAATATCATCCTTAATGGGGAAAAATTGAAAACTTTCCCCCTAAGATCAGGAACAAGACAAGGATGTCCACTATCACCACTATTATTCAACATTGTGTTGGAGGTTCTAGCCAGAGCAATTAGACAAGAAAAAGAAATACAAGGCATCAAAATTGGAAAGGAAGAAGTAAAACTATCACTGTTTGCAGACGATATGATACTATACGTCGAAAACCCGGAAAAATCCACAACAAAACTACTAGAGCTAATAAATGAGTACAGCAAAGTAGCAGGTTACAAGATCAACATTCAAAAATCTGTAGCATTTCTATACACTAGCAATGAACAAGCGGAGGGGGAAATCAAGAAACGAATCCCATTTACAATTGCAACTAAAAGAATAAAATACCTAGGAATAAATTTAACTAAAGAGACAAAAAACCTATATAAAGAAAACTACAAAAAACTGCTAAAAGAAATCACAGAAGACCTAAACAGATGGAAGGGCATACCGTGTTCATGGATTGGAAGACTAAATATAGTTAAAATGTCAATCCTACCTAAATTGATTTACAGATTCAATGCAATACCAATCAAAATACCAACAACTTATTTTTCAGAAATAGAAAAACCAATAAGCAAATTTATCTGGAAGGGCAGGGTGCCCCGAATTGCTAAAAACATCTTGAGGAAAAAAAACAAAGCTGGAGGCGGGCCGCGGTGGCTCAGCGGGCAAGGGTGCTTGCCTGCTATGCCGGAGGACCCCGGTTCGATTCCCGGCCCCAGCCCATGTGAAAAACAAACAGACAAACAAAATATAATAAAAATAAGAAAATGTTTAAAAAGATGTTTCCCTTTCTTCCTCCCTTCCTTCCTTTCATCCTTCCTTCCTTCTCTGTCTTTCTTTCCTTCCCTTCCTCCCTCTCTCTTTAAAAAAAAAAAAAAAAAAAAAAACAAAGCTGGAGGTCTTGCACTGCCTGACTTTAAGGCATATTATGAAGCCACAGTGGTCAAAACAGCATGGTATTGGCATAAAGATAGATATATCGATCAATGGAATCGAATAGAGTGCTCAGATATAGACCCTCTCATCTATGGACATTTGATCTTTGATAAGGCAGTCAAGCCAACTCACCTGGGACAGAACAGTCTCTTCAATAAATGGTGCCTAGAGAACTGGATATCCATATGCGAAAGAATGAAAGAAGACCCATATCTCACACCCTACACAAAAGTTAACTCAAAATGGATCAAAGATCTAAACATTAGGTCTAAGACCATAGAACAGTTAGAGGAAAATGTAGGAAGATATCTTATGAATCTTACAATTGGAGGCGGTTTTATGGACCTTACACCTAAAGCAAGAGCACTGAAGAAGGAAATAAATAAATGGGAGCTCCTCAAAATTAAACACTTTTGTGCATCAAAGAACTTCATCAAGAAAGTAGAAAGACAGCCTACACAATGGGAATCAATATTTGGAAATGACATATCAGATAAAGGTCTAGTATCCAGAATTTATAATGAGATTGTTCAACTCAACAACAAAAAGATAGCCAACCCAATTACAAAATGGGAAAAAGACTTGAATAGACAACTCTCAGAGGAGGAAATACAAATGGCCAAAAGACACATGAAGAGATGCTCAATGTCCCTGGCCATTAGAGAAATGCAAATCAAAACCACACTGAGATATCATCTCACACCCACCAGAATGGCTATTATCAACAAAACAGAAAATGACAAGTGCTGGAGAGGATGCAGTGAAAGAGGCACACTTATCCACTGTTGGTGGGAATGTCAAATGGTGCAACCACTGTGGAAGGCAGTTTGGCGGTTCCTCAAAAAGCTGAATATAGAATTGCCATACGACCCAGCAATACCATTGCTGGGAATCTACTCAAAGGAATTAAGGGCAAAAACTCAAACAGACATTTGCACACCAATGTTTATAGCAGCATTATTTACAATTGCAAAGAGATGGAAACAACCAAAATGTCCATCAACAGACGAGTGGCTAAACAAACTGTGGTATATACATACGATGGAATATTATGCAGCTTTAAGGCAGGATAAACTTAAGAAGCATGTAATAACATGGATGGACCTAGAGAACATTATGCTGAGTGAGTCTAGCCAAAAACTAAAAGACAAATACTGTATGGTCCCAATGATGTGAATCGACACTCGAGAATAAACTTGGAATATGTCATTGGTAACAGAGTTCAGCAGGAGTTAGAAACAGGGTAAGATAATGGGTAATTGGAGCTGATGGAATACAGACTGTGCAATAGGACTAGATACAAAAACTCAAAAATGGACAGCACAATAATACCTAATTGTAAAGTAATCATGTTAAAATACTGAATGAAGCTGCATCCGAGCTATAGGTTTTTGTTTTGTTTTGTTTTATTTGTTTTGTTCTTATTATTATTACTTTTATTTTTTTCTCTATATCAACATTCTATATCTTTTTCAGTTATATTGCTAGTTCTTCTAAACCGATGCAAATGTACTAAGAAACGATGATCATGCATCTATGTGATGATGTTAAGAATTACTGATTGCATATGTAGAATGGTATGATTTCTAAAAAAAAAAAAAAAAAAATGGTCAGCACAATACTGCCTAATTGTAATGTAATTATTTTGGAACGCTGAATGAAGCTGCATCTGAGCTATAGTTTTTTTTTTTTTTCTCTTATATATTTTTGTACTTTTTATTTTTAGTTTTGTTTTCTCTCTGTGTTATCACTTTATTTCTTTTTCTGTTGTCGTGCTATTTCTTTCTCTAAATCGATGCATATGTACTGAGAAATGATGACCATACACCTATGTGATGATATTAAGAATTACTGATTGCATATGTAGAATGGAATGATTTCTAAATGTTGTGTTAGTTAATTTTTTTTAATTAATAAAAAAATTAAAAAAAAAAAAGGCCAATCAATGAAAAAGAAATAACAATCAGAAATATATATGCCCTAACTAGGGTGCTCCAAAATACATTAGGCAAATGTTAGCAAACTGAAAGGAGAAACAGACCTATCTACAGTAATAGAGACTTCAATACACCACTCACAGCAATAGAACATTTAGACAGAAAATCAATAAGGAAACAGAGAACTTAAATAATCTGATAAATGAGCTAGTCATATATAAAACACTGCATCCCAAAACAACACGTTATATAATATTCACAACTGCTCTTGGATCATCCTCCACGGTAGACCATGTTAAGTCACAAAATGGGTCTCAACAAATTTAAACACTGAAATTATACAAAACACTTTCTCTAATTACAACGGAATGGAAGCTGGAAATGAACATCAGGTATAGGAGTGGAAAATTTCTGGCAGTTAAATAACACTCTCTTAAATAGAAGAAGAAGGAGAAACTGCAAGAGAAATCAATAAATATCTAGAGATGAATGAAAACGAGAAAACATCATATCAAACCTTATGGGATGCTGCGACGACACTGCTGAGAGGAAAATGTATAGTCCTAAACACCTACATTAAAAAGGAAGAGCTAAAATGAAAGACCTAACTGCATACCTGGAGGAAACCATTCTGATGAGAAAAAGAACAGTAAGCTGATCCCAAAGGAAGCAGAAGAAAGAAATTACAAAAACTAGAGGAGAAATAAATGAGGAACTGAGAATAACAACAAAAACAATACAGAGCGCAGGCAATGGTGGCGTAGTGGCAGAGTTCTCGTCTGCCATGCCGGAGACCTGGGTTCGATTCCTGATGCCTGCCCACATTAAAAAAAAAAAAAAAAAAAAATACAGAGAATCAACAAAACCAAAAGTAGGTTATTTGAAAGGATCAATAAAATGAACAAGCCCTTTGCTAGACTGACAAAGAAAAAAGAGAGACAATTCTAATAAATAAAATCAGAAATGAGAGGGGGACATTACTACTGACTCCAAAAGAAGTAAAAAAAAGACCACAAGAGAATACTATGAACACTGTACGCCAACAAACTAGACAACTTAGTTGAAATGAACAGTTATCTAAAAACACCCAAACAACCTACACTGACTCCAGAAGTAATAGAAGACCTCAACAAACCAATCAAGGGTAAAGAGACTGAAACAGTCTTTAAAAATCTCCTTATAAAGGAAAGTCTAGGACCAGATGGCTTCACAGGTGAGATCTACCAATTATTTCAAGAAGAATTAATACCAATACTGCTCAAACTCTCCAAAAAAACTGATGAGAAGGCATAACTACCTAACTCATTCTATGAAGCCAACATCACCATAATACCAAAGCCAGTTAAAGATACTACAAGAAAGGTAAATTATAGACCAATCTCTCTAATATTATAGGTGCCAAAATTCTCAAAAAAAAATACTTGAGAATCAAATCCAACTGCACATTAAAAGAATTACACACCACGATAAAGTAGGTTTAATCCCAGGTATTCAAAGGTGGTTCAACACAAGACAATCAATTAATATAATACACCACATGAACAAATCAAAGAAGAAACACATGATCATCTTGATTGAATGATACTGATTAGTCATCTTGATTGAATGATTAATTTCATGCAGAAAAAGCATTTGATAAAATCCAGTACCTTTTTCAGAAAAAAACATTTAAAAGGAAAGGAACAAAAGGGATCTTTCTCAACACGATAATGGGCAAATATGAAAACCCACAGCAAACATTGTACTCGTTGGTGAAAGACTCTTTTTCATTGAAATGAGAAACAAGATAAGGATGCCCACTGTCATCACTGTTATTCAACATTGTGCTAGAATTTCTAGCCAGAGCAATTAGGCAAGAAAAATAAATAAAAGGTATCCAAATCGAAAAGGAAGTAGTAAAACTTTCACTATACGCAGATGACATGATCTTATATTTACAAAGCCCCCAGGAAACTACACAAAACCACAGGAGCTAATAAAAGAGATCAGCAAAGTGGCGAGATACAAGATCAACAGGGCAGGCCAGGGTGGCTCAGTAGAAGAGTTCTCACCTTCCATGTCAGAGACCTGAGTTCAATTTTTTACATGTAAAGTACTGTTAAGTACAGAGCTGCCTTACGATCCTGCTACTCGGTATATACTGGAAGATCTGAAAGGAGGGATGTGGACAGACATTTGCACACTGATATTCATAGCGGCACTATTCACAAATGCCAAAAGACGGAAACAACCTAAGTGTCTATCAACTAATGAAAGGATAAACAAAATGTGATTTATACATACAATGGACTATTATTCAGCAATAAGAAGGAATGATGTTCTGAAGCACACAGTCACATGATGAACCTTGAGGAGATTATGCTGAGTTAAATAAGCCAGACACAAAAGGACAAATATTGTATGATCTCACTAATTTGAACTATTTATACTATGCAAACTCATGGACATACAATCTAGACTACAAATTACCAGGAGATATAATGAGGCTAGAAAATGGGGAGCGGTTGCTTAAGATGTGCAGAATTTTTAACTAGGTTGAATTTAAATGAGTGAAAGTAGATAGAGGTGATGGTAGCACATTATTGTTAATATAATTAACAGTGCTGAATTATGTGCGAGCGTGGCTGTTGGGGAAGTTGAGTCATTTATGTTACCAGAAGGAAAACCAGAGATTAAAACATGAGGTTGTATAACCCAATAAGTCTTGTAGTGAGCAACGATTGTGATTAACAGTGCAAATATTAAAAATGTCCTCCATGGACTAGAACAAACATGAAAATATTATAAGGTATTAATAACAGAATGGTATGTGGGGAAAACAATGCACCTTTCAACTTACAGATAAGATTTAACAGTAATTTCTTAATATTCTGCCATCAACATTAACAAATGTACCAGTATCAATGTCAGGGATCAATAATGGGGAGGGTAGTGGGTAAGGGGTATGGCATGTTTTGGGTTCTCACCCCTGGAGTAATTAAAATATTTCTGAAGTTGGTCGTGATGAATGCACGACTATTATCACACTGTGAGCCACACTGGATGGATTGTATAATGCATGAATATATCTCAATAAAACTGTAAAAAAAAAAAAATACGCCATCTGTGGTTATGTAAAGATAGCAGGAACCTATCCATTTTCCAAACCTCCAGTAATGTGACTATATTTTGTTATCTCTTTTTAAAAATAATCTCTCTTGTTCACCACTGCAATTCCTAGTATCTCGTACATTATCTGGCAAAGTGGCTGGGACTCAAAAGTTTTTTTTTTATTGTTTTTTTACATGGGCAGGCTCCAGGAAACGAAGAAAGCTTTTTGAATAATGCATAAGTGCTGTCAAATTTTCTTAATTAAAAAATAAGAAATGGTGCTTAATAATTTCAGATTTTCTGCTGTAATTAATATATGCTAATGGTATATAACACAAAAGCAATAATAAATAACACTTTGAACATACATCTATCTAAAAAACATCATCAAGAGTAGTGCAAAACAGCTACAGTATGATACCCAAAGCTTGACACTCCTACACATCAGACTACCTCATCTGAAGAGTCAACAAAACCATCCAATAAACTAATTAGATCCTTAAGATTCTATATGCAGGATCTTAAATATCACAAGGGATATTACTTTTTAATTTTTTATTAATATATATTATGTATTCACATATCATGTAATCATCCAAAGTGTACAATGGTTCACAATATCATCATATAGCTGTGCATTTATCGATTTTTTTTTCTTTTTTGTGAAAAATAACATATATACAAAAAAGTAATACATTTCAAAGCACATTGCAACAATTAGCTATAGAACAGATTTCAGAGTTTGGTATGGGTTACAATTCCCCAATTTCAGGTTTTTACTTCTAGCTGCTCTAAGACCCTGAAGACTAAAAGAAATATCAATACAATGATTCAGCAATCATACTCATTTGTTAAACCCTACCTTCTCTGTGTAACTCCACCATACCTTTGATCTATCTCCCACTCTTTACTAGTATTTGGGCTATGCCCATTCTAATTTCTTCATGTTGGAAGGGGCTATCAATACTAAGCGAGATTACTTTTTAAAGAGGTGAAGTTAAAAGGAGAAGTTTGAGGGCTACCACAGCTTTCAAGTGTCTAAACCATGCCACTTGGAAGAGCAATTAGGGCTGGGTTTAATTCTCAACTCTTAAAAGCAGAAATAGAAATATTAGGGATACACCCACTGGTACACAGGGTAATATAGGGAGGAAAGTTTGACTTCTTACAAAACATTTCCTAATAGACTTGTGCCAAACTAATGTGAACTGCTCTCTGAGAAAGTGTTTCTTATCATAGGAAATGTTCAAATAGGAGTTAGATTAAGAAATACTGTGAAAGGGATACCTGCATTGAAGAGGCATACTAGGTGATCAAAAGATCTCTTCCAACTTAAAGCATCTATGATTTTTGAAACTGAACTAGCAGGGTATACATGATTTACCTCTTCTGTCATTCCAGCACGGATTAGAGTGAAAAGGTATTTGAGTAATCTGACTTCATCCTCTCGATCCAGATCATCAAGGGGCATTTTCTGTCTTACAGGAGCATCAGGGTCCTGTAATAAAAAATCAACATCAACTATAAATCCATTGCTCCTATATACATTTTAAACATAATTAAGAGGTGACAAATCTATTTTTCTTTATATACTAAGATACATTCATTTATAATTTAGTTAAGTAACAAAGCGGATGAAAGTGTCACAAGTGTTTCAAATAGCAATACAATATCTGCTGGCCCACTCAAAAGACTCCATTGGCCCAAACGGGTGAGTGCCTAGTTCAGGCAAGGTGGAAATTTCCCTAGCCCAATCCAGCCCTGCCCAGCCATGATTCTTGAAAGCACTGCAGAAGAAATGCAAGTCAATATTCAAGATTAATTGAACTTTATTCTGTTAGAGCAGCTACAAGGCCAAGTTAACTCCAAATGGAATGAGGCACAAACAGAGGACGAACACAGAGGAGAAACTGAAGGACTCCCTATCTATCCTGTGACTAGAAAGTACTCAGCAGGCACTTTCTGAGAACATATGAGAAAAAAAGCCTGGTAAGTACCCATTATGGGATTAATGCCATATAAATCATATCAATGCCCAATAAAAATTTAAAGAACAAATTTCTAATAAAGTGTTGCCAAAAAAGTTAAAACAGTTATTTCTATCTATCTTTTGAGCACAGAAAGAAATGTGCTTTTAAGCATTTGAGATCATGTACTGTCCACTACTCACTGGTAAATTTCTAATAAAGCGTTGCCAAAAAACTTTAAAGTTATTTTAATGTGATTTAAGAAAGTAATTCTTTCAAAATATGAGTATCAATTCAGAAAATGGAATGCATAATAGGCCAATTGGCTACTTTCACAAAAAATTTTTCAGATACTAAATTTAAGAAGTTTTGATAAAAATGAGTAAATTTTTTATCATTCCATTTTGGAACATGGTCTCTTTCTGTCAAAAGGAAATCACCTTCTAGACATTAAGAGTAAATTATTTTCAGCTGTTGCTTGCTAGAGGGTAATTCAGTTATGCTTATTTCATGCTCCTCCAGTATTCCAAACAATTTTCATCTAAAACCACCTTTGTTTCCAAATGGAATTTTATGAATGTTTCGTCTTCTACTTATTTTTTCCCATTCTTCACTATATATGTAATTATAAATATATATATATATATATGCCCCACAAAGCTCTATTCCTTTATTTTTGCAACGACCCTCATTCTTTTCAAATCCACCGAAAATCATTCCTAGTACTCATATACTATTTAGAATAAATGTTCTAATCTCAAGCTATTTCAGGTTTCATTTTTTGCTCCTGCATTCTATATAAAAGAGCTTTTATAGTTCACTACCTACATTGAAGTGCTCAAACCTTGCCACAACAAAAATTACTTATTTTTTAAATTCTGTTAAGTCAGGTATACACAGTTTCTATACCTTCTACAACAATTTTCAACTCACAGGCCATGCATATATTCAAATGAATTCCATCAAAATCAATAGGAATTTAATTGTTTTAGAGTTAAATTTTAGGATGTTCAAACTTTCAGGAAACTAAAACAAGGAGTTGAAGAAAGAAAAATTCTCAGGTCTTAAAAAAAATGTCACTTAACTTTGAAGACAACTTTCATTTTAAAGAACACTTACCAACTCAGTGACAAGAGGACGAACAGTTCCTATATAAGAAGTTAGTTGCCGCTGTTTCAAGGTATGCAGAGTATTTTCCCTGAAAACATACAAAATCAAGTACCAAATTTTTTAAAAGGAGCAATTTTAATAGGTCTACTAAGAAAAATCAAATTGAAGAGACCACAAACTGAAAAACTATGCAAAAATCCTTAATACAGAATGGCATCTTAGCTTTTTTAGCCCTTTCCACCCAACACTTATTACAAAAACTATTAAGTACACAGCAAGGTTGTAAAAATTCTAGATTATATTATTTATACTTTACCATACCTGCTTACTACATTATCTATCTAGCTCTCTATTCATCCATGAATTTACTTTATTTTTCTGATGCACTGCCTAAAAATTTAAGCATGCATATTGTTTACTTCTAACGTAAAATCCACATGCAGTGTAATGCACAAGTTGTATATGTACAATTGCTGAGTATGGACAAATACATACTACTGTGTTACTCAAAGCCCTATCAAATCATACACGTTCTGTTAGAATTCCTTCTTCTCCTTTGTTCCTTCTCCCAATGTAGATTTAATTTTATAATTTTTATAAAGGAACTGCTAGATGTTTTCCCAAAATAGGTGTACCATTTTAAATTTCCTATCAAGATGCTGAACCTTTACCATTAGCCCAGAAACTTTCCTTCCCAATCAATCCCCATTTCTATCCCCTAAAAGGCAACCACTGTTCTGCTTACGTTGCCTCTCCTATTATTTCATATAAAGGGAATCTCATACTTTATATTTTTTTGTGGAAGGTTTATTTCATTCAACATAAAGTTTCTGATATTTATCTATGTTGCTGTATATGCCAGTAATTCATTCCTTTTCATCGTGAGTGGTGTTCCATTGTATGAAATATTCCAGTTTGTCAGCTGGGGTAGTTCTAGTTTTCAGATAATTATGAATGAAGCGGGTATGAATATTCCTGCATAACCCTTGCTTAAATAGCCAGGAGTAGAACTGCTAGGTAATAGTTTGGTGTAGGTTTAGGTTTTTTTCTTTCCCTCTTGCGATAACTTAATATTTTAGTATATACTTTGTTAACATTTTTTTATTGTAAGATATAACATATATACAAAAAAGCAACAGATTCTAAAGTACAATTTTAAAAAGTAATTATAGAACAGATTCCAAAGTTTGGTATGGGTTACAGTTCCACAATTTCAGGTTTTTCCTTCTAGCTGCTATAAGATACTGGAGACTAAAAAGAAATATCAATATCATAATTCTGTAGTCATACTCACTTTTAAAACCCTAACTTCTGTTATAACTCCTCTTCTCCTTTGCTCATTCTCCCAAAGTAGGTTTAGTTTTATAAGGAACTACTAGATGTTTTCCCAAATTGGTTGTACCATTTTACATTCCCTGCAACAATGTATGAGACTTCCTGTTGCTCTAAACCTTGTCAACATTTGGTATTGTCAATCTTTAATTTTAGGCATTCTGGTGGATGTTCAGTGGCATGTCGTGTGGTTTTTAATTGGCATTTCTCAGATGACTAATGATGTTGAGCACTATTTCATGCCCTTATTTGTTTGTGATGTGCCTCTTTAATCTTTTGCCCTTTGTAATGGCTTGTCTTATTATCCAGTTGTAGATTGTTATGACCCCTGGATATAAGTTCTTTTTCTCACATATGCTACGTGAATATTTTCTTTCAGTCTGTGGTTCTCCTATTCATTTTCTTAATCGTGTCTTTTAATGAGGTATTTCTTATTTTGATGAGGTCAAGCCAGTCAAAAACTTTTTTTGGGTTATTGCTTTGTATCACCTAAGAAAAATCTGCTTACTCCCACGTCACAACATATTCTATGTTTTCTTCTAAAAGCTTTATGGCTTTAGTTTTAACATTTAGGACTACAATCCATTTTGAATTAATTGTTGGGTATGGTCTGAGTTAGGAGTTAAAGTTAATCTTTTTCTACACAGAAATGCAGTTTTTTCAGCACAATCTGTTGGAAAGACACTCCTTTCCCCACTGGATTTCTTTAGTGGCTTGCTGAAAACCATGTGACCATATACGTGTGAGTCTATTTCTGGGTTCTCCATTCTGTCCCAGTAAGTAAGAAAATGAGACTAACTCATGAAAAACTTACAAAAGTCCTTAAGACAGACAGGCATCTTAACTTAAAATTTTCTCTGAAAATGAAAATTTCTTTCTCAGAAAAATCAAAACTATTCAATTTAATTTTTAATACACAGTGAATAGCACAAATTTCCTAGTTAAGCAGGAAGCATAACAAACTCTGTACATAGAAAATGCTACTGAATTCAAAGGCAATCTGAACTTTTTTAAGCTTTGAAATCAACTGTTTTCTGACTTCAAGTTTCTACGATAATTTACAAGTATTTAAGGACATGGGGAAAAACAGTAAAACGTGGCAGAAGCATTTTCTTGATGATTGGATTATAATTATTCAGAAAAAGCAGGAAGGTGATTGTTTGAAAATAAACTATACCATGTCACTTTTCTATTCTCAAGGTCTCCCATCATACCTACAATCCAAAATTTTTACCTTGACCTGCCTACAAAAGCTCCATATTACCCAGCTCTCTTCAATCTCATTTTCTATGATTCTTTTCATGCTGTGTTCACACTAGCTTCATTGAGCAAGTACCTTATTTTCTCAAGGTATGTGCAGTTTCTGTTTCCACCGAGAACACCTGCTTGCCCAGATTTTTGCATGAATCGCCTCCTTTAATCCTTAAAACCTTTACTACCTGTTACTTCCTCGGAGAGGTCTTCCCTGACTACTTGAATTTATTCTATTTAAGGCAGCATCCATTGTCATCCCCTACTCCTTAACTCTGATTTATTTATTTTTTTTCAAAGCACTTTTTACCTGACAGGATATATGTAATTGTTTGTTGTCTATTCTTTGAACAATTTTAAGTTCCTTAAAGGCAGGGTTTTTGTTTTGTTTTATTTTTTACCTATTTTGCTCACTGATTGAACAGTACCTGACAAATAGAAAGAACTGAATAAATATTTGTTGACTGATGAATGAACGAACAAAGGTTAAATGGCTTTAAGAATAGAAGTTTAGTTACTTACCAATATACTAATTTTGCATAAAACTCAATATTATCAGAAAAATCTCCAATTTCATCTTTGGCAATGCTTTCTAACCAATCTACCACCAGCTAGAAAAAAAATAAATGAAAAGCTTTAACAACAAGATCTGTTAGTGTTTTACTTAAAATGGTACCTACTACCCTTAATTCAAAAAAGTTTATGATTTCAAAAATATCAAACAACAATGTTTTTAAACCACTATCTTTACTTTTTAAAATAAACAAACACTATGGCAAGAGAATGACATTTTCTTAGGAATGACAGTCTTGAACAGGTTATTCCAGGAAACACCAGAGCTATTACTTTAAAACCAAAGAGTGAGGTTCTCTTTTTTTCTTAATATTTTTATTGAGAAACCTCCACACAAATACAGTCCATCCACTGTATATAATCATGGCTCACAATATCATCACATAGTTGTGTATTCATCACCATGATCATTTTTAGAACATGTGCATCATTCCAGAAAAAGAAATAAAAAGAAGAAAAAAACCCTCTCTTCATTGACGACTGGTATTTCCAACTTTTTTTTTTAACCCCTTATCACCCCCTATTTATCTACTTATATTTCCTTATTTTTTTTTACTCATCTACCCATATCCTGGATAAAAGGAGCAACAGACACAAGGTTTTCACAAACAACGATCACACAGTAAAAGCTATATCATTATACAATCTTCTACAAGAATCAAGGTTACTGGTACACAGTTCAACAGTTTCAGGTGCTCCCCTCTAGCCACTCCAATGTACCATAAACTAAAAAGGAATGTCTAAAATGCATAAGAGTAACCTTGAGGATAACCTCTTGACTCTGTTTGAAATTTCTCAGCCAATTAAACTTTATTTTGTCTCACTTCTCTATTCCCTCTTTTGGTCAAGAAGGCTTTCTCAATTTCATGATGCTGGGTCTCAGCTCATCCCAGGAGTCCTGTCCCACAACACCAGGGAGATTTACAACCCTGGGAGTCATGTTCTGCATAGAGGGGAGAATAATGAGCTCACATGTTGAGTTGGCTTAGAGAGAGAGGCCACATCTGAGTAACAAAAGTTCTCTGGGGGTGACTCTTAGGCATAATTATCAGTAGGCTTAGCTTCTCCTAAGAAGCAGGAATAAGCTTCAAAGGGGTGAGCCTCAAGATTGAGGGCTCAGCCTACTGAACTCCTTGCTAGAATATCAGGAACTTCCCAGATGGGGATGTTTAATATTTCCTTCTTTTTCCTCAGTTCCCCCATGGAATTTTGCCACTAATTTTTTATTCTCTGCCCAAATTACTCCAGAATATGTCGGATCATCACACTAACCTGTACAAACTAACATGATCTCATGCCTTATTCAAGGTTCCATGTAATTACAGTGTTCAAATAAACTGACCATACAAGTTAAATTTGATAATGTGTACCCAAAATATAAATTTTGCACCAAATAAACATAAAAGCAAGGTTCTCAATTCCTTCTTATTACACATAAAAAAGCCCGACAGAAAAAGCTAAGGAAAAAAGTTAAAAATTAAAAGAAAATTTCAGTTCTATATACCATTTACTTTTTCTCTATGTTTCATTAAAAAACATTTTAAAATTCCAATCATACCTGACTTTGTCGGACAAGTGAATCTCTCTGGAATAATGCCTCCACAACTGTCTTTTCACTGGCATTAAGAGCCTGTTTAAAAAAAATGAATAGATACTTATAGAAAGGAAGAAAGGAAGGAAAAGAGGATATTTCAAGAATATCATTTCGAAAGAAAGTGAATCCGAACTATGGATACATAACTACCCATTCAGGAAAATTTATCACATAGCAAATCAGCATATTTAACTTTGAGCAATATTTGTAAACAAAATTTAAACTGCCAGATCAATTTACAGTTGATACTACCTAATATTATAATTATTTTACAAAACTTGGAATTTTTAAATTCTATTTTCCCCAAGATGTTGTTTTAAGGGAAAAATAAAACATAAAACAAAACAAAACAAAAAAATTAAGGAATGGATAGTCATGTTACATATTCAAAACTGAACATGTGAAAATTAAAATCTTTCCATTTTCCACAGCAGACGTTGATGAGTCATAAAATCTAAGAACAATCTGAGGTTATTAAGGCTGACTTTAAAAGACAATTTGACAAACAGTAGCAAACAGTACCAAGCAGCATATTAAAAGAATAATAAACTGTGACCACGTATAAGCATGGGCCAAATTTATTATTTAATCCACCTTATTAAAAGGAGAAAAGTCACATGAATACCTTGATAGATGCCAAAATGTCATTTGATAAAATGATCTTCATAACTAGAAATGGAAGGATACCCTTACAATATAATAAACTGAAATTTACAGCAAACATACTTAATTATAAAGGGTTTGAGAACTCTTTTTAAAGTCCAGAAGATGAAAATGATAAGAATCCCTGATACTGGTCAATTGACTTTGAAAGTTCTATCTGGTATTAATGAGACCTGAAAAAGAACTAAGTATAATAACTATGGAATAAGTCAAAGCCATCAGTATTTGTAGATAATAGGATTGCCTATCTAGAAAACCAAAGACAATCAATGGAAAACTATTAAAACTATTGAGATCAAGTCAAGGTGGCCCAAAATAAGACAAATAAGAAGATTTAAGATAAGTAGTTTTCCTAAATGTTCACAGCACACTGTTGGGATGAAATAAGTATTTGCGGAATAAATAAATGAACAGATTAAAGAAAACAAACAAGCAAGTTTGGCACAGTTTATTAGAAAAGAAGTCACCTGTTGGTGAGAAGGCTGCCAATATGAAGCATAATTCGTTCTGAAAGGTTTAAAATGTAGCAAACCTTATGTCAAAGTAATTTTAGGGAATACTCAAACAAGTGCATAATAATGTAATGTTTGGGTATATTAATCAAAGCACTGCTTGATTAACATTAGGGTCTATTGCCCTAAAATAGGAAACTGGTTAAATAAATTCAACCTAAAAATGGAAGGAGCCTAACAATAAGCAGCCATTAAAAAAACACTGCAGGTAAATTGATAAATATAATTACCTGAAAAGATATTTCAAAAATATTTTAGGAGATAAAGCAGATTAACAAAAATGTACTTACTACAAAAATGTTTATTTCCATCTTTCTGACTATATATAGTTGCTTCAGTTACAAATTATTTTCATAAAAAGTAAATAAAAAGTAATTAAAGGTGTAAAAGGCATATAGTCTTAATAGTTTTACAGACATATTTTTATGAGGTAATTCTTTTGTTCTTCAAAACGAACATGAAAAAATGATGAAAGGCTTCTGAACTTGTTCTGAAAGGCTATCATGATTCTAGACATCAAAACTGGTTGAGGAATAACTAAGAAAAAAAAAGGAAAACACATTTAGGAGAGTCATAAATAAAACATGAGCTAATGAAGGGCGGGCCACAGTGGTTCAGCAGGCTGAGTTCTCGCTTGCCATGTCGGAGACCTGGGTTCACTTCCCAATGCCTGCCCATGCAAAATAAACAAACAAACAAAAAATATATTAACTAATGAAACTGAGTAGTAAACTTAGGAACGCCTCGTGACTGGGGAGTTCATCCTACAAGAGGAAATTCAACATAAGGAAATTTATCATTGCAAGTAATTACCTTAATAAACTAAAGTAGATCTCTGTAGAAACTACAGAATATTTGACTGCACTCAGTACCCATTCCAATTCTTAGCAGTTTAGGAGAAAAAAGTGTCCTTAACCTACAGTAAAACATCAAATGTAAAGATGAAACAGAAAAACATTCTTATCAAAAGTCAAGAGTAAGTAAAGAATGTCTGTTATTGCTGATGTAATTTAACGTTGCATAGGTGTTCCTAATCAATGTAATGTGGCAAGTAAAAGAAATAAGAGATATAAAGATTGGAAAGGATTAAGGAAAACTCACTACCTAGATTGAAAACCCATAGAATTAAAGGAAAAATGTACTGGAGCCAATACAGAAAGATGAGCTAAAACTAATTACACATGAATCGATATACATGATTTCTATTTGACAGTAATAACTAACTGGAAAATGCAATAGAAGAGAATCTACTCAGAATAGGATTCACATGGGATTTTAAAGACAAAGACAAGATCTACATAAAAATACAAAAGATCTGAATAAATGGACATATACCATGTTTATAAATGGAGAGAGTCAACACAGTAAATATGCCATTTCTTCCCAAATTAATTTTCAAATTCAACAGAACTTCAACAAATATCCTATAGGATTTTTTAAAATGGAAATGTGACGTTCATCTGAGAAAATAGGCAAAAAATGTAACTAAAAAAAGTATTTTAAGAGGAGAGATGGGGATTTGCCCTATCAAACAGTAAAACATTTGTGTTAGAGTAACTAAAGTTGTGTAGTACTGGCTTTCACATTAATTAATCAATAAAACAGAAAAGATCCATGTATAAAAATGATTTGGTATATTATTACCAACCAGTGAAGAATGGATAGTCTATTTGATAAATGATGTTGGCATAAATGGATACTCATTTGAAAAAAGTTAAATCTCCTCCTGCTTACTTCATAGACAAACTCATTTTGATGAGTTCAAGAGCTCAATATGTAGAAAATGAAACTTAAATTTAAGAGAAAAACACAGAATATCTTTATAATAGATAGGAAAAGCTTTTCTAATCAAGACCAAAATAGCAAATGATAAAAGAAATCATGACAGATATGACCAGACAAAAGATGGAAATGTCTATTTAACAAAGACCTCTTAAGGTTAAAAGACAAGCAAAAGAATTGGAGAGTATCTTTAACATATATAAGAGGAAAGAATTAACAAGAAAATGAAAAAAGGATATAGAGAACTTATAGAAGAATGAAAAGATATCCCACCTCACTTATGACCAACAATGTTTCCTTTTCCCAGACTGGCAAAATTTGAACGACCAATATCACCTATCAGAATAAGCATCTTCATATACTGTTAGTGAAAGTATAAACAGGTACACTCTATTGGGAAGATACTATGATAATCTCTATTATACACTAACCTAGCAATTCCACTTCTAGAAATATAGGAAATACTTGCACACATACATAAACTATTATGAAGAAAAATGTTCACTCCAACACTGACTGCTACAACAAAAATACTAGAAACAATCTAAATCCAGGAGAATGTCTGAAAAAATTATGGCACATTTATACTGTTATATAATGAAAAAATATGATAATGAATTGACATGAAAAAACTAAGAAATACTGATAAATGAAGAAAGGAACTCAGTATAATGTATAAATGAAATCATACTATATTTAAAAACACACACACACACATACACACACATATACATATGTGTGTACATGCCCATATACACAAACACACAGAAAAATGTCTGATAGGAATCATACCAAATTGTTAGATTGAATAGTAAAAGGGATAAAAGGGGAATTTTACCATATAAATCAGTATTTGATTTTTTTATGAGGTAGTATCATTTATTTATTTGTTGAATTTTAAAGCATTTATAAGGTGAAAAGAATAATATGCAACTTACTGTAATCGCAAACATATTCTCATCTTCTAATGCAGACTGTATTCTATCTCTAGTGGAAAACAGCATAAAACAAAAAGCCTTATTTCATATGAGCATATGAAAGTACCTTTTAAGCTATCTGCATGCACAAACCTGCATTCTATCCCACGTAAACAAATGCATTTCAAATTAACTAGTTATCACACTTTAAATATAAGACACAAGTGGTAAATGCCTGCTGAATCTGACACTGACACCTGAACAAAACTGATTATTTGCTTAAAATATACAACACTGTAAAAAGTCTTCAGTGGCTACCATGACAAAAAGATGAACTCGGTTCTCACTATTAATGCATACATCTAACTTTTTAATATAGTGTTTTCACATGGCAAAAATAAAAAAGAGCAATATAATTTTCTTTCAAGATTTTCTCATTGAGTGAAAATCAGTAGAATGAGAGCAGAAACTATTAAGCATCTTAGATAAGGCAAATTTGTTCAACTTCTTTCAAACCTCCATGCCAGTACCTATTATATTAAGTCTACTTTTCAGTCCTTTTCTTATCTATCCTCACCTAAATATTGCAGTATTTTTAGCATTTCCTTACATCTTTTCTCTTTTCTTTACACATATCCAATTTTTTCGTAGTTGCCACATTTATAACCTGACAACTCCTCTTTCCTCACAATGCACTTCTAATAACTGAGGTATTAGAATTAGAAATGAGGATCAAAAACAGCAAAGCTTATTTCAAAATACATTCCACCCTAACTTTAAGTTAATTTGACTACTGGCTTGTCACCTTACTTTTATTTCATTTATGTGTGCTTCACAAATTTACCTATACAAAGAAGCCAGCAGCCTCCACGTGACCATCTCCTGTTGAAGAAGCCAGAGCATACTAGCTGTCTTTGAAAACTTTTGAAGTCCTGGTGTTGCTCGGCTCACTATTTTACTCAGTATATTCACCTGAATTAATAACAGAGAGGTAAAGAGGTTAACTTTCCGTAACTTTTTTCTTCCAGTTTGTTTTCTATGTGTGAATAGTACAGAGATCAAATGACCTCTAATTTCTAAGTCATAAAAAGCTTGTATTCTTATTAATCTTTTCAAAAATATTTTTATTCAGAAATCTTCACACATATACAGTCCATCCAGAGTATACAATCAGTGGCTCCCGATATCATCACATAGCTGTATATTTATCACCATAATCATTTTTAGAACATTTGCACCGCTCCAGAAAAAGAAATAAAAGGGAAAAACTCATACATCCCATACCACTAACCCCTCCCTCTCACTGATCACTAGTATTTCAATCTACCCAATTTTTTTACCCTTTATCCCCCCTATTAAATATATTTTTTATCCTCATCCTTATTTTTTTACTCATATGTCCATATCCTGGATAAAAGGATCATCAGACACAAGGTTTTCACAATCACACAGTCACACTGTAAAAGCTAAATGATTATACATTTGTCTTCAACAAGTTTTTTCTGTAACTTAAGTTACTAATAACTTTGTATTCTTCAAGTATACAGTGCTAACACTATACAATTACAGACTTTTATTGCCTATCAATTCTGTCTCTCTCAGTTTAATTTAATGTAACATTCTCATCAGAAATTATACTGGATAAGGTGTGCTTGTGTAAGTGTATATGTCAAAGTTCAATGTAATCTAGATTTCAGATTCAACAATATCAGCCATAGGTACATTTTTCCTCACTATGTATTACACAGAAGATAAGCTATATTTAACCTGTATCTGGGAAAATCTTAACATGAATATAGGAGCAAAGAAAATATAAAAAGGAGATATTTTTAAATTATGTTTGAAAAATTTAGACAATGCAACAAGTCAAGAAAAAATGTTTTCCTAAATTAGTACTGAAATATTTTCACTTTTAAACAAAAATTCAACAAAACTCCTTTGTTGTTCCAAAACAGTAGTTCTTAATCCTTTCTGGGACTGAGATATGTGAAAGTCTAATGATGGTATGGACATGCTCCACTGAAACACACAGTATTGTACATCCAATTTCAGGAAGCTTAAGGACCTTTGGTAAAGGAAACCCTTTTCAAAGATTATGATTAGTACATCCTTATCTTATTAAGGGGAATTAAAAAACAAGATTATTCTCATTCGAACATGAAAAATCACCACCCAACAAGTTTTTCCACCTTTTAAAAAGTGTTCTCAAAGTAGTATTAGTAGTGTTTCAAGACTAGTATTTGAGAAATACTTTATCTGTACTTCTCATTCTTTAGTAAATTTTCATATCTTCCTCAATTGTAATCCTAACTCCAATGATTTACTGAGTGATCGTGACTGCTTAATGTTTTGAAATTGGTGCTTTTATTCAGATCAATTATTTAAACAATATTAAATGCTCAAAATATGTTGCCCATAACTGTTATTACTTCAGTATTCTTGAATGCAAATTTCTTAAACTTTTTCTTCTCAAACCCTGTTTCCGTTTTTAAAGTAACAAGATCCTTTTACCTCCAAAAAGAAATCTTGTGTGGATCTTCAATCTGGCCAGCCTCCCTTTTTCCTATTACCTCTGTCACTCACCCTTAAACCCAGTATGGAAATTAACAGGCTAATGCTGTGCAAAAAACTTTAAAAATCTGAAATGTGGGCAATGATGGAGTGAAATTAGTTTACCTGACTGCCACAAATGTTTTCATACTCTTCCACGAGATCAAAAACTGTAGTTGAAGAGTGCTTCAAAAAAGACTGCAGGAAATCAGAAAACATGCTCATGGATGCTAGAACACATTAAAAAGAAACAGAAAAAAAGTTGAGTGATATATTTCTAGGTAATTCTGTTTGTTTGAAAATTTAAAAACATAAATACAGAGATTTTTCTTTTTTCTTTTTATTTATTTTTCTGGAGTGATGCAAATGTTCTAAAAAATCATGGTATGGATATGCTCCACTGAAACACACACAGTATTGTACATCCAATTTCAGGAAGCTTAAGGACCCTTGGTAAAGGAAACCCTTTTCAAAAATTATGATTAGTACATCCTTATCTTATCAAGAGGAATTAAAAAACAAGTTGTGATGAATACACAACTATGTAATGAATGTGTGTGAAGATTTGTCAATAAAAATATTTTTAAAAAAGATAAGTTGAAGAAAGATTATTAAAAAATAAATGGGGTGGTGCAATGGTGGCTCAGTGGGAGAATTCTTGTCTGACATGCTGGAGACCAGGGTTTGATTCCCAGTGCCTGCCCACGCAAAATAAATAAATAAATAAAATAGAAGTACAAATCTTTTAAGATCCCAAACCTGTGTTGGCTTCTGATGAAGAACATATGAAATACTGTTTAGGTACACAAACACTAAAAGTAAGTGTTTTTTTCCAAAAGGGAATATAACAATCAATTTGAAACTAGCAAGGTCACAATACTATTTAAAACAACAACAACAAGCATTACAATGAACTACTACTTTGCAAAGCTGGCTATTATTTAAAAAACAGAAAATAGTAAGAGTTGGGGAGGATGCAGAGAAATAGAAAATTGTATGCATTGTTGGTGGGAATGCAAAATGCAGCAGTATTGGCGGTAAATAGTTTGATGGGTCTTCAAAAAGTTAAACACAGAATTACCATATGCCCTGGCAATTCCACTCCCAGGATATACCCAAAGGAACTGGAAAAAGGGACTCAAACAGATACCTGTACACCAACGTTCATAATATCATATTCACGATATCTGAAAGGTGGAAACAACCCAAATATCCATCAACAGAAGAACACATAAACAAAATGTGGTATTTACATGTGATAAATATTATTCAGCCATAAAAACTGATGAAGTTCTTTTTGATATATGCTTACAACATGGATGAACCTTGAAAACATTATACTAAGTGAAATAAGCCAGATACATAAGAACAAATATTGTATGGTTCCATTTATATGAAGTATCTAGAGTAAGCAAATTTACAAAGACAGAACATAGACTAGAGATTACAAGGGGCCAGAAGGTGAGGGAAATGAGGAATTACAGCTTAATGGGTACTGAGTTACTGTTTGGGGTGATGAAAAAGTTTTGGTAACAGATGGTGGTGATATGGCACAACATTGTAAATGTTAAGTCATATAACTGAAATATACACTTAAAAATGGTTAAAATGGCAAAATATTGATGTTTTATATGTTACCACAATAAAAAAAAAATGCAAAAAAACCAGCATAAGCATCTAGGCCAAAGCAAAACATGTCAACATTAGAAAGATAAAGAAAAAGAGAAGCTATTTGAACAGAAAAATAAGAAAGGAATAAAGATATCAGAGATTTACGCAATAACCTAACAGGATGCTATTTACACTGAAAAGATAGAACAGCAAGATGCTGCTCCAACTGAGAACTAAGGTGAGATTCTCAACCTTCTACAGCTACTGCATTAAAGGACTTACTTAAGCCATTTCCAAACCTCATTAGCTTAGTGAAATATATATTATAGTGAAAAAGTTCAGGAATGGAAGATAACTTCCTTGATCTAAGAAAAGAGACAAGTTATTCTGTTAAAAAGTTCAACTCATTTTACCAGCTTCTCCAGGATCATCTTCACGTAGCATGACAGCACTGAGAGTTATATCTTCTGCTACACTGTGGGGCTCCTGGTTTGTGAAGAGCCCTGAACGCTGTGACGAAAATGCAGCTGCCCAATTACTGTCATCCAGATTAGTTACCTTTAAAAAAAAAAAGATACAGAAAATTAATGGAGCTAAGGTCACTGAATAAACAGACTCACAAAAGTAACTAATATATATATATATATATATATATACACACACACGCACATAGTTTTTCTTTTCCTGGAAGGAAACTTAATAGTGGCCACATTTGTGGAAAGGGAAGTGGGGATGATTAATACTGTTAAAAATTTTTAAACCTTACATATATTTTTTTCATTTTTAAAAGTCATAGCACACTACACAGCATACAAAAAAAAAAAGTCATAGCAATTCCACTCCTAGTATATGATTCCCAAAATTGAAAACAGGTACATAAATAACTCTCATGAATGTTCAAAGCATCACTATTCACAACTGCCAAAAGGAAGAAACAACCCAAATGTCCATCAACAGATGAATGGATAACCAAAATGTGCTATATCAAAAAAATGAAATATTATTCAGTCATAAAAAGGAATGAAGTACTGATATATGTTACAACATGGGAGAACCTTGAAAATATTATGCTAAGTGAAAGAAGCCCAAAATAGAGGGTCACATATTACATGTTTCCATTTATATGATAACTAGAAAAGAAAAATTCATAGAAGCAGAAAGTAGATTAGTGGTTGCTGGGGGAAGGAGAAATGAGGAGTAACGGCTTCATGGAGATGAGGTTTTATTTTGGGGGTGATGAAATGTTTTAGAACTAGACATAAGTGGTATAGGTGGGTAGTTATACAACACCTCAAAAAAAAAAAAAAAAGACAAGCACAGGAGTTATTTTTAAGGAATTTTATTTTTAATTGTTGCCTTCTTTATACTCTCTATGCTCTTTTAAAAAGCCAATAAAGATTATATATTTTTTTAATTTAAGCTGATATTAACAGGAAAAATAAAGTCCTACTACTCTAAGTTCACCTTCAATTTTTCACTTATGGGAAACTGCACAGGAAATCAATTCTTTCAAAAATAAAAGATAATGAAATCAAAGGATGAGGGAGGAACTTATAAATTAAAAGCATTTAGAGAAACACATCAAACAAATGCAATGTGTTGATCTTGTCTGGATCATAATTTTAAGAAACAAAATTTTGACACAATTGAGAAAATATGAACATGTAATGAAATATGTATTATCATGAATATGGATATTTGAAATATAAGAATACATGTCTGTACCTGTGTATGTGTATTGGTTAGAAACATTAATGGTATCATGCTTATGATAAAGGAGACCTTATGTCTTAGAGATATACAGTTAACTACTTATGGATGAAGTGGCATGGTATCTGGATTTGTTCTAAAATAATGTGTGGGAAGTTCACATGTGTATAGAGGAAACAAGATTAGCCATATGTTGATAATTATTGAAGCTGGGCTATGGAAACATAGAGGCTTACTTTACTATTCTATTTTTTTTTTAATATATGCTGTATGGCAGGGTCACATTTCATTATTTTTCCATGTGAGTATTCTGTTATTGCATCACCATTTGTTGAATTTTTGTTTGGCTTGTCTGTATGTTTTTGGGAAACTGCATGGACTGGAAATCAAACCTGGGTCTCCTGCATGGCAGGCGAGATTTTGACCACTGAACTACCCTTGCACCTGCTCTTTACTACTCTATTTTCAGTCATGTTTGAAAATACCCTTAAGAAAAAGTTTAAAAAAAGAAATTTACTTGGTCAGTTTAGTTGAACACCATAAGAAGATGGAATCTTGAGTAGGGTGTGAGATCCTATTGTTTGTTCAGGTTAGTGTGATGCCCCGATATATCCCAGAGTAATTTAGGCAGTGAATAAAGAAGTATTTGCAAAGTCCTCTTGGAAGACTGGAGAGAAAGAAGGAAATACTCAACTTCCCCATTTGGAGAACTCCTGATATTCTCGCAAGCAGTGGGGACAACGAAATCAATAGGTTGAGCCTTTGATCTTGGGGTTTGCCCCTATGAAACTTGTTCCTACAAAGGATAGACTAAGCCTACTTACAATTATGCCTAAGAGTCACCCCCAGAGAATTTCTTTTGTTGCTCAGATATGGCCTTTCTTTCTAAGTCAACTCAGCAGGTGAACTCACTGCCTTCCTCTCTATATGGGACATGACTCCTAGGGGTGTAAATCTCCGTGGCAATATGGGACAGAACTCTCAGGATGAGCCAGGACCCAGCATTATGGGACTGAGAAAGCCTTCTTGACCAAAAGGGGGGAGAAGAGAAATGAGACAAAATAAAGTTTCAGTGGCTGAGCGATTCCAGAATTGAGAGGTTTTCCTGGAGGTTATCCTTATGCATTATAGAGATATCCCTTTTTAGTTTATAGTGTATTGGTGCTACTAGAGGGGAGTACCTGAAACTGTTGAGCTGTGCTCCAATAGCCTTGATTCTTGAAGATGACTGTATAATGATATAGCTTGTACAATGTGACTGTGTGATTGTGAAAACCTTGTGTCTGATGCTTCTTTTATCAAGGGTATGGACAGATGAGTAAAAAAATATGGATTAAAAAATAAACAAATGGAGGGGATAAAGGGTAAAATAAATTGGGTAGATTGAAATACCAGTAGTCAATCAGAGGAAGAGATAAGGGGTATAGATGTATGAATTTCTTCTTTTTTCTTTTTATTTCTTTTTCTGGAGTGATACAAATATTCTAAAAATGATCATGGTGATGAATACACAGCTATGAGATAATATTGTGAGCAACTGCCTGTGCACCATGTACGGACTGTGTATGTGCGAAGATTTGTCAATAAAAATATCTAAAAAAAGAAAAAAAGAAATTCACCTTTATCAAAAATTCAGACACGAACAACAATAAAAACTTATCTTTAGATCAACCTCCCCAAAGAATAAAACCTAACGGTGGATGTGGTGCTGCTATATATTCATGAGGAAGAAATCATGGGCTCAGGAGAGCTCAACAGGAGCTATTGGAGACCAACTAATATTTCACTCACTTCTAGAGGAAGCATAAGGACCAAACTGAAAATCTTAAACAGAAATAACATTTTGCAGTCAGAAAAATACTTGGGTTCATAGTCAAATCTTTGTAGGCAGATATATGGCAGAAATAGCAACAGTGAATAATTCTACTTCCTTCATGGCAAGCTATATATCCTCTCATAGCTGGTATTAAACTTGACAAAACAAATCAGAAAAATACCTTTGACTACAAAGTAAATTGCAAGCAGTTTATAATAAACAATATATATTTTCTTTGCCCTTGCCTTTAAGAGAGTGACAATTTGCAGTTCAGAAATTTGCAGTTCTGAAGCAGTATGATGGTAAAAGACATCTTCTTTTGATAAACTTAGAGACACCCAATTCACTCATCTTTTTAAGAAGAACAAGGTAAATACTGCCAAAATAAACAAGCAGAGGAAAACTGTTCAAATAACTAAATCATTTTTAGATATTTACAACCTAAAAATCCACAAGACCACAGTAAATACTTTAAAGAATGAATTAACCTTCTAAAGACAGGGGTTTAATATGCAAAACCATTCTTCAGAAAACACCTAATCTAGACAATTTAACTTATACATAAAAATTATTTTGCTTTTCTAATAAGCACAGGGCCAAAGACAGGGGAACCATCTTATCTTGTTTGGGGAACAAAACGTGCCATAATGCTCTACAACTCTTAACAAAACTGCTCTCTTCCCATTCAAGTAAACAAAAATTTTTCTTTTACTATAGGGTATTTTGAAGTCTAGGTCAAGGCATTCTACTTCAGTTTATATGTTGAGTAGACCTCATTTACTTTTCCCCAAATTTCCTCTTTTCTCCCCTTTAATGTGCTCTCTCTCTTCCTTCGGGTATTCTTCATCTACTACTCTTGGCTTACTGTTCATGCATGCCTCCAAACAGGGGGCTTAGCTTTTACAGCCATCAGCAAACAATCACACAATTTATTTCTTCTGGTTAGCAAACTATCAGAAAAAAAAACCATCTGATCGGCATTTAAAAGTTGCTGATGACACACTTTACATCTGTAATGAGAAGCTTAAGGTTTGTTTCCTGAATACCTAAACAAAAAATAATTTCAATCCATATAACCCAGAGTTATTTTGATTTATGATGAATACGATGACAATTCTTATTAAAAGAAAAGGTTTTTCAGTTGAATTTTATACCTTCATAAAAAGGGGGAAGATTTCAGCCCCATTCTCCTACATACCATGGACAGATTTCCCAAGAACCCCGAAGACTGTGTAAGCCTGGGCGACCTTCCTCCTGTTCCAAGAATGCCGGAAGTATCTGGCTGCCTTAGTAAGCTTCGGTTCAGGGGAGTAACTACAAATAAGAGATTAAGAAAAACAAGCTAACAAACAATCCAGCATAAGTAATTTTCTGTTTTTAGTTCTTTAAAGTCTAAACAAATAAATACTTTAAATGTTAACATTTTCTTGACTGGGAGATTTAACTTTGCTCCGCTAACTTTGAGTGTTTGGTTTTTACCACAAATAGAGATGCTTTCATTATAAAATAACTGAAGAATAAAAAAAAAACACAACAATAATGAGTTAATGAATTCTTAATATTCTAATTTTATAAAGCTTACTAAGAAAGAAGTATAGTGTAGAGAGCATGAGTTTTGGAGTAAGCAGACCACTTTTGAATTTGGTTACATTACTTACATACTTAACCAAGTTATTTAACATCTCTAAATCTCACTTTTAATTTTGAAAAAATGTAAATATTGAAAATATCTACATCACAGCTACCATGTGTTTATACAAAGTATAACTTGCATGTGGTAAGAATTCAATAAATAGTAGCTGTAATCACTACTATTATTATTATTAATTATTGATATTACAACCAAATATATTTATTACATGTACAACAAATGTTAGCACTATTATTAGTGCTATTATTAGATGTTTTAAAAGCAAAAAAAAAATCTTACAATGCGGTCGAAATGAGCTGGGAGTTCGAGGGATAACCTGGTTTCTTGGTGTAGTATTAGCTAAATTTTCATCTTGGGATGCTCGAACTGTTAGAAGAGTTAAAGAAAATTTTCCATGCAGAAAAGAGATCAAGTTAGGATTAAGCATATTTATATTACACAAAATATGTGAATACATTTTTTTCAAGAACAGTGCAGTTCATAGCAACTATTTTTTATGCAGTCAATACATAACAAATTCCTCTGTCAATGAAACTCTAAGTTGTCAGTCTTAAATTACTATATAGTGAATGAAGAGTTCTTAGTCTAAGTTCAAATAAAAAAAGGAACCATGTCAGCAGAACCTAACCACAATATGATAGTCAGCAGTAAAATGGAACACATTTTCAGGGAAACATAAAACTTACTATATTATCATGTAGCATTATATGCTACAATATTTAATAACTAGTGTTAATACTGCTCATAAAAATAAAATTCCATAACTGAAATTCCAAATATCTTGCAATTTTTATAATGATGTCTAAAATGCAAAGGATACTTAAAACTCTTTTTTGAGCACTCTGCTTCCGTGCAGTCCGTGTCACTTCTGCCTCCCGGATCACAGGGGATGACATCTCTCCAAAGTCACTCCTAAGTAGTACAATCAAGCTCATGTGAATGAACATTTACATCACAACTGTAGAAAAGCACTTAAGTTTGTTAAGGTAGGTCAAGATTTTATAAGTGTTAATGAAGGAAAATGTTCTTTCCCCTACAGGATGGAGAAACTCATCTTAAAGGATCTTCTGTAGTCTCCAAAATACTTCCATGGGTACTATGGAAAAGTCGGTTAGTAGAGATGTTTGAGCTTGTGAGATGGGAGGTTAAATAAAAACGAATGCCCATAAATTGGGAGAAACAACCCCAAGGTACCCTGTCTCCTGTCTTACCAATGTTGTACTTATAATGCTCCAGAGTTCCCCTGTTGTTCTCATCCAAAGGTCTAGAAACTAAACTGCATGGATTCAGAGATCTGTGTTCTAAAACACAAATCTAATTTGCTTTTCTTCCACTTAAAACCCTCAAGTCTGACCTACCTTAACAAACTTAGCTCCCTCCAGCTTATAGAATCAAGTCTAAATTCCTTTGCCTGGTATTCACAACCTGATCCCAGCTTACAGGTTTGGCCTTACATTCAGTCATAAACATCACTGCCATACAAATATATACTACATATGACCATTTATCTACACAATGCATGTACTTTCACACCCTCACACCTTTATACATGCTGCTCCTTTTACAGAGACCTACATTTATCCCCTTGTCTACCCGATGAACACCTATTCACTCATCAAGGGAACTCAGTTCTGCTCATTAACTTCCTAACTTTGACTCAAGTTTATCTCTTTTAACTTCACACAATGTTCTCATCTATGAAGAGAGGATGAGACTGCCTATTCTCTCCGCTGTTATAAAGACTAAATTAGCTAATAATATGCTTAAATGTTTAGCACAGTGGCAATCACACAGTTGACACTCAATTGTTGGCTACTGCCAGGAACCAAAAGTCTGAATTTGGATTCCGGTTCCGTCACTGGCTTTGTGATCTCAAGCAGTCACTGAGCATCTCTAATCCAGAGCCACCACTTAGCCTGCCCACCCTAGAAGCGAAAAATGTGTGGAAGCGCAGAATAGATAGATCACAGAGTCACCGTAGGAACGCAGGCGATTATCATTATCTGTATGCTCCACCCCTCATCCCAGCCAAGCAGCCTTTCTTACATCAGCTCCCAGCCAGTGAAAGGAATCTAGAGAGAGCACACAAGACCTCTTTGGCTTCCTCTGTAAGTCGGGTTTCACCTATTCCGTTCCACCAGCAGGCAATAGGGACAAGTTCCCGGGTTAAGCTGTCACCACCAGAACTGACCTGTCCATGGCTATGGCCTTCTTAACCAACTTAGGTTGCAATTCGGATCTAAATGAGCTACCGCGTTTCTGCCTTCCCGCGTTCCGGAAGCAAACCCTTCAACCCGGAAGCACTCCCGACTGAACTCCCGTTAGTGAAAAGAGATGGGGGAGAAGAAAGGAAACAAACAAAAAGCGCAAAAAAGCCCATGACTTTACTATCGGGCGCATGCGCAACCCTTTCCTCCCGTAGGCGCCGGTGCCGGCCTGATCGGCGCAGGCGCGAACGGATGTCCGTGTGTGACCGCGCCCAGCAGGGCCCGGTTGGGCTGGGGGCGGGGTCTGGGCCGGGGGCGGGGGGTGGGCAGGAGGTGGGTCTTGACCTGTTTGGCCGTGACCCGTTTGGCCGTGACGTATGTCTTCGCTTTTCCTCAGTGGTGTTTGTCTCCGCGCTGAGCTAAGGTACTGGAAGCTTGGCGACGTAGACTGCTAATATTGAAAAATGTGAATAATTTTCTTGTATTCTTGGTTAGAAGATGTCTGGACTTGGAATCCTGACGTGCTGGCTCTGCCTACACCTACAGGGTCCCTGACTCAATCACTGCACTCACCTGGTTTGAATTGGTGATATAACCCCCTACAGATTTTGAAACTGTTCTCAGTAATTGCTATTTGTCCTTCACTTGATTTTTTTTTCCCATTAAGAGGAAAAGGATCAGCTGTTCTAAAAAGTCGAAAAGCAGCGTGAAAGGCGATGGGTTGCTCTCTATTTCAAAGCGCCGCCTCGGCAAAAAGTAGTGTCTATTTTGGCTCCAAAGAGATCAGTTGAAGTTTTGCTTTAGGCATTTACATTCCGCTCAAATTCTGGGAACCTTCGTTCCCAGAAAGGCCTCGTCATAACCTTATCTACCCTGAGGCAACACAGCGTGTTGAATAAAGGTGATTTTGGTGTGCCCCGATCGAGGTTTGATCGTCTCTGCCCGCAGATTCCTTTAGGACTCTGCAGGATGAAGATAAAAACACCTCTATCACGAAGTTGTGAGGATTAAAAATGAGATCGCAAATGTGCACTGCACATGGTAGATCATCGAAATATTAATTTTCTCCTTCAGTAACCCGGGTGATGAATCACATCTTGGAACTCGCTCATGTTCCCCACCTCCTAATTTTCCTGTACAAAAGTGCACTTGTTCTCTTATGGAAAGTGAACTGTGGTTCTAAATTATTTTTGTCAGTGGGGAGGCACATTTATTCGAAGTGTGAACCAGTGGCGCCTTTACGTGTGTCCCTTCCGCAAATGAATTCCAGTGGGTTTTACTGATATAAGTTATTCTTTGCTTTGTTGTGTTTTGGGTCGCTTATTTCAGTGACCCTTGCTGATTTCCATTTTAGGTATACATTAAGTGATTGATCTTAAAGCACAGTAGAAAAAGCAGCAGCAGCTTTGGGCAAAGTAATAGACCTGTTCAGTTCATATTCAAGTATAGTAAATTTGTTAACAAGTGTACAGGGATTCACTTTTGTCACATTTCATTAGTAGGCAAGAACATCTTGATGCCCCCAAACATTTAAAAGTTTATTCATTTGGTTGCCTTAAAACTATGTGGAATAAACTCCTTGTGTGGTGTATATTGTATACATGCTGGTTTTATGTTCGAGTTCTTGGTTGCAATGATAAAAATTCACTATGGCTAATTTAAACAAAAGGGAATTTACTGGAAGCATAGCAGAAGCTCATAGATTTTTATCAAAAAGTTGGAGAAAGGACTTTGAAAACTCATACCTCCAGGCAACTAGGGGGCCAGGAAGCAGCCATCCCACAAGCACTCAAGACAGAACATTTTGATCTGGAGCACACACACACTCACACACACACCCTGTAGAAGAATCTGTTTTTTTTTCCCCTCCCCTACTTTTTATGTGGAAAAGTTCCAAACCTACAGTACATTTCTCACGTTTTCTCTCTTTTTTCTTGAACCTTTTGAGAGTTAGTTGCAGTCATCTTTAACACTTCACCCTAAATACTTGAGCATACATCTCCTAAAAACAAGGAGACATTCTCCTACATAGTCACAATGAAATTTCCCCACTCAGAACATTAAACAATGATGTAACTACCATATTTAAATTTCCCTAACTGTCCTAATAATGTTCTTTATACCTGTCCTCTCCACAATCCTGGATCCATGTTTTCATTTCCGATGCTGCTCAAAGCAGATACTATGAAACGAGTTGGATTTAAACAATGAATGGGAACGTTTTAACTTACAGTTTGAGGCCATGAGAATGTCCAAATCAAGGCATCATCATGGTGATGCTTTCTTCCCAAAGACTGGCTGGCGAGCCCTGTTCCTCTGTCATATGGCAGGCGGCATATGGTGGCATCTTCTAGTTTCTCCCTTCTCTTCTGGATTTCATTTTCTTGCTTCTGTGGCTTTCTTTTTCTCTATCTGAATTGTAATCTCTTATAAAGGATTCCAGTAAAGGATTAAGACCCATTCTAAATGAGTGTGAGTCACACCTTAACTGAAGTAGCCTCATCAAAAGGTCCTAGTTAAAATGAGTTTATATAAGTTGAATTAAATTTAAGAACATGTCTTTCTGGAGTACATATAGCTTCAAATCACCACAGTCCAATATAGGATCATACAGTTAGTTGTCATGTGTCTCTTTGTTCTATTTTAATTTATAATAGTCCCCAGACGTTTTTCCCCCTTTTAAGTCACTATTTTGAAGAGGCCAGATCAGTACTACAGTATGTCTTTTAGTTTGGATTTGTCTGATTGTTTCCTCATGGTCAACACATTTGAACGCATTGAGTGTGTGTGTGCAGAAATACTTCGTAGGTGTCAATCACATCAGCTGACGTGAAAGAGGAGTTTACCTTGGCCTCAAAATATGACTGACACCACCACCCCTCTCCACCCCACTTTCAAAAGAAAACATCCTTTTACCTGCTTTTCTTTCTATCTGCCATCTTTTCTTTCTTCATCCCTTCTCAGCCAAACTTCTGTTTTGGTACATTTTAAATAGCTATTATTGGCTTTCTTACTATAAATCCAATATGTGTGTCTATTATGGAACGATAAGAAACTAGACAATAAGCAAAGGGACAAATTAAAGAATTTTCATAAGCCTATTCACTATATCTGACTATAGTCCATGAGAAACCCGCATCATGAATTGCCCAGCTGAATCCAATTTATCCCCAGAACCAAGAGAAATAATAATATATTATTGTTTTATGCCAGTAAATTTGGGGGTGGCTTGTTATACAGCAAAACATAATTAGATTCCTTTCCTGGACCGTGCCTACCCACCCCCCAAAGATAATTAGAACAAGTGGGATTATACTATAACACTGTTTTATAATCTGCTTTTTCACCACATATGAACATCTTTTATATCAGAAATTATTCATCTACACCATGTTTAATTTAGTCATTTAAAAAAAGAGAGGAAAAGAGAACATTCTTTTTTGACTTTTTGTCTCCACTTCCATTTACAGTACAACCTGATGCTGTCTGATTCAACCCCACTGCTAAAGTTCTAAACAAGGTCAACAATGATGTCCTTGCTAGTGAAAGTTTATTCATGGTAAGAGGCTGCAGGTGACAAGGGAGGAGAGTTGGAGTGGGTGGAGGGAGGAGAAGGGCAGGAGAAGAAAAAGGTGCGAAGGTGGCGGCTCACTCTGGACCCAGAGGGGGCAGCATGATGAGGCGGGTAACCCTGTTCCTTAACAGCAGCCCCAAGAATGGAGAAGTGGTTGCTTTGTATGGAACTTTATTTGATTTGCTTTCTGTGGCCAGTAATAAACTTGGCATCAGCCACCAGCATGTATAATGAGAAAGGTGGGCTGATTGATGATATTGCTTTGATCAGGGATGATGATGTTTAGTTTGTATGTGAAGGAGAACAATTTATTGATCCTTAGATTCTAAACCACCTGAAGGACTGACAGGATCCCACACAGATTGGCTAATGGAGGGCGGTAGTTTACAACTACACAGAGCACTTTGGTAAATGAAGAACCTATAGTATGCTGGCCCACGTGTTTAAAGACAAAGGTGTCTGGGGAAATAAGCAAGATTGTAGAGGAGTTTCTTAATTGACTGAAGTCCTGAGTACTTTGAACCCATTGTGAACTATTTGCGTCATGGACAGCTCATTGTAAATGATGACATTAATTTACTAGGCGTATTAGAAGAAGTAAGATTTTTTGTTATTGACTCATTGATTGAACATCTTGAAGTGGCAATAAAGAATTCTTAACCACTAGAGGATCATTCACCAATATCCAGAAAAGAATTTGTCCAATTTCTACTAGCCACTCCAATTAAATCAGAGTTGCTTTGGCAGGGTTTGAACTTCAGTGGTGCTGATCTTTCTCATTTGTACCTTCAATACATTAACTTCAAAATGGCCAGTATAAGCCGTTGCAGGCTTGCACATGCTAATCTCTGCTGTGCAGATCTTGAATGAGCTGATCTCTCTGGATCAGTGTTTGATTGTGCAAATCTCCAGGGGCTCAAGATGCTATGTTCTAATGCAGAAGGGGCATCCTTGAAACTGTAATTTTGAATTGGTCTTAAAGCCAATTTAGAAGGTGCTAATCTGAAAAGTGTGAATATGGAAGGAAGTCAAATGACAGGAATTGACCTAAGAGGTACTACATTTAAAAAATGCATAGTTGAAGAATTGTAACTTAGAGGAGCAACTGTGGCAGGAACTGATTTAGAGAATTGTGATCTGTCTAGGTGTAATCTTCAAGAAGCCAATTTGAGAGATTCCAGTGTGAAGGGAGCTATATTTGAAGAGATGCTGACACTGCTACATATGTCACAGAGGGTCAGATGAGAATTTCAGGGGCTTATAGAAGATGTCCAAGATGAGAAATAATTTTCTTATCACTTTTCCTCTCCACTCAGTTGTCTAGAAGAAATAACACTGTAAGGGGATAAGAAAACATTTAGAGGATTGTGCTTGTTCTCAACAGTGCATAAGGGAAAAAAATGCCTTTTTCCCATATTCTGATTATAAAGAAGAATTATTCATTTAATAGATGTAGGAAAATTAAATTATTTTGTTGTTGTTTGAATGGGGTAAGGGAGTATCTGGTTTTATGGCCAGGAATAGTATCTATTACATTTGCTTTTAAATAGTCATGATGTGAAAGTACCATCATGGTTCAAAATGAATTGAGGATTTTAGTTTATGCAAAGCACAAAATATGCAATTATAGTTACTGAATCTCTAGATGCAGTATGGATATTTAAATTGTTAAACTTTATGAAAATATTGAAAAGATTGTTCAGGTTTATAAATAACTTTAGTGATGTTTCTCTTATTTTAAATATCTGTCTCACCATATGAATATGATGAGATTGGATTCTCCAAGACCCTCTTGTCAGGCCTTTATATATATATAATGTTTATGCTTTAGACAAACAATAGTTAAATTTTTAAAAATCCCTCGTTGTAATTGACTGAAACAGAGTAGAAAGGCATCATACTATATCATTATCATACTGAAAGTACAGTGGAACTCTCCAGGTGGAGGAAAAATTTACCTATAGCTACAATTTTTAAATGAGCATTACTAATTGAAAAAAAAAATTCATTCTCAGCAAGTTCCAGTCAACACCAGACCAGGCAATTTTATCTAATTACACTACTAACCTAGTTATCTCATATACAAACATGTGAAGATACTTTAATACTGAAAAAAACCAAGGTGCTTCATTAATATTAATTTAATTCAAATGCCAAATAGTTTAACTAGGACCAGCTTAGAAATAGGTATTAAATCCAAATCTACTGCAATCAAAGCTATAAAATATAAATGAAAATGGCAAAGTCATCTTTTAGAAGTCAGCACAATATAACTGCAGCTAAAACCCTACAATGGGGAAAGAGGAATTTAAACTGACAGTTTCATTATAGCCACTAAAAAGCTAAATAAATAAAAATAAAGGCAGTTTTCTGGTCCAGGATGTGATTCCAATCAGTCAGCACCTGTGGTTCTTTTACTTATATTTTCTGCTTAAAAAAAAATGTAGGCTGATTTTCTTGAGTCGTTATCTCCCTGTAGCAGCAGACATAGGGCCTGCCCTTCCTTACTAATAACCCAGTGTCCTTATATCCACCCCAAGAGCAGGGATATTGTGTCCACATGGGTTCTGAATTCTGTAGATTTATCTATTTCAAGCAGTGAATCATTAAAAACCACTTTGCCTACTTTGGGAGAATGACACATCTTCAATATTTACATAGTTTATTCTTTTATATACACGTGTGCAAAGCTTTCCTTAACATGCACATATGCACAGTGGGAAGAGATTGGACTCTTACAAGTGAATGAAAGCAACTTCAGAAATGAATTATTTTCTGTGCTTTATTATTTTTACCAAGACAGAGAAGTATTGTATTGAGAGATATCTATTTTCATGATTAGTATGTGCCTAAATTATATTTAAATCATTTCACTCTGTACTGTATTTTCAATAACTATAGAATGTGTTATTCATTCATTTAAAGGTACCTCCGTAGGCATAACCTAAAACTAGAAGCATCTGAAAGATCTACATATGGTATGCTTAGAAATTGCAGATTTTGGCTCTAATGTATACTTCATTAATAAACAATATGAAATGTTAAAAAATAAAAAAGTTACTCATCATTTCTTAATCTCCGGAGCATCTGATACTTCTCTCTTCCCTGCCATTTTCCTGTCCCTGGGCCTCATGGACTTCTAGTCCTCTTTGGCTTCTCTTGATAATCTCCTTTGTGGGCTCTTGAAATCAGCACTTCCCTTAAATATTCATCTTCTTCAGGTTTCTGACCTAAGCCCTTTTTTCTTCAGTTCTATACATTATCAGGCTTCAAACTACCAACCATTTCCTAATAGATCCCCAATCTGTAGTTCTAGACCATACCTTGCTTTTTTAAAAATTCAGGCCCCTACATCCAATCTTTTCACAGGTTATTTTGAAACAATTTCAATTTAAAGAACCATTGCAAATATATTACAAACACCATGCAGAGAACTCCAACATATCTCCATACCCTCTAGATATCCAGATCCACCTGTTTTAACATTTTGCCACCTTTGCCATATTATTCTATTATCTATCCATCAATCCATCATCTATCAATTTTATCTTTCAATTTTCTAAACATTTGAGAGCAGGTTGCATACATTATAGCCTTGAATACTATAATTGCATGTACATTTTCTGTGAACAAGGATATTCACTTTTATATTTTTTACCGTAAGTACAGTTATCAGGTTCAAGAAATTTAACGTTGGATAAAAGCTTCCATTCTATGTTCCAATTTTTTCTTATGTTACGATAATGTCCTTTTGTGACTTTTCTCCTCCAGTCTTAGATCCCATCAAGGATCATGTACTCCATTTAATTGTCATTACCTCTATTCTTTCTTTAGTTATGTAAACATATATGCAACATAAACCTTCCTATCTCAACCCCTCCCAAGCATAACATTTAGTGGGATTAGTCATAGTCACAATGTTGCAATACCCTCACTACCATCCATCACTAGAACTTTCCCTTCACTCTAAACAGAAACTCTATACTCATTTTGCATTAACTCCTCATTATCCCTGCTCCCCTCCCCGGATAGCCTATACTGTGCTTTCTGTCTCCATGAGTTTACACTCTCTAATATAGTCTTTGTGGTTACCATAGGGCTTAAATTTAACATCCTAAACATATAATAATTTCTTTTGCTTTGATGTCATCCTAATAACTTCAATTGCATACATTAGCTATGTTCCTATACCCCATTGCCCTCCCCCCCACGTTTTTTGCTTTCAACACATTAGACAGGTCTTTCCCTCTGCCTTCCTGCCTGTATGGTTTCCACTGAGAAATCAGCGTTTAATCATATTGAGGCTCGCTTGTATGCGACATGTTGCTTCTCCTTTGCAGCTTTCAGAATTTTCTCCTTGGCATTGGACAGTTTGACTTCAACATGACACACTGTGGGCCTATTTGGATTTAACCTGTGGGAGTTTGTGTGCATCTTGGATTGTATATTCATATCTTTCATTAAATTTGGGAAGGTTTCCGCCATTATTTCTTTGAATATTTTCTCTATTCCTTTCTTTCTTCTTTTGGGACTGCCACAATGTAAAAATTGGTATTCCTGAATGTATCCCACAGATTTCTTGAGGTCTGTTCACTTTTCTTCATTATTTACTTCATTATTAAGGACAGACCCTCAGAGTCTGTTCCTTAGACTGGGTGATTTCACTGGTCGTATCTTCAAGTTCCCAACTTCTGTCAGCTCCAGTCTACTGTTGAACTCATAGGAATTTTTAATTTCTGTACTGTGGACTTTAGCTAAATTTGGTTCCTTTTTATAATTTCCATCTCTCTGTGTTCATATATTGTTTTCCTGATTTCCTTAGGTTCTTTGTCCATGTTTTCCTTTCGCTCTTTGAGTATATTTAGAACCATTGTTTTAAAATCTTTCTCTGCTGTATCCAGTCTGGTCCTTCTCACTGATGATTTCCAATGCTTTAATCTTCTTCTTTGTCTGGGCCATTACTTCCTGTTTCTTTGTATATTTCATATCTTTTGTTGAAACCTGGAAATTTTGATATTTTAGTGTGTTATTGCTGGAATTTAGACTCTGAGGGTCTGTCCTTAATTTTGTATCAAGCTAGTGTTATAACAGGACTTTCCTTGAATGCCAGGAGCTAACAAAAAAGAAGAAGAAGAAGGGGAAGGGGGAATAGAAGGGAAAGGGGAAACAACAAAAGAAAACACTTTTCCCTGTTTCTGAAGATTGTCCTGTGTGAGTGCTTTCCTTCAGGGCTTATCCATACAATGAATTTAAAGAATAGCGTAGGGCATCCCTGATCCTTTCTTTACATGCCTGTTATCTTGAGTATATGCCTGTGGTCTAAGGAATTTTCCCATTTACACAGATATGAATATTCCTTCTTCCTTAGAAAGTAATTTTCTCACTGTCCCTGGCACTGTACTGTATGTCTTATAATTAACAACCCCTTGCCTCGGGTAGCACAACTTTATAGCTCTCACACAGCTCAGTGAGCTGCTTTCTACATGGAAGGCTAGTTTTGGGACATGGAGTTCCTCAGGCTACCAGCCCTACAGGCTTCCAAGCATGTGAAGTTTGGTTACTCTGCTCCCTCTGGAACTGTATTAGTCAGGGTTCTCTAGAGAAACATAACCAGCTGTGAAGATCTGCAAATATGTGATTTCTAAAGGTATCTCAACCAACCATCGGAATAGAAGAGTCCAAAATCTGTAGGGCAGATTATTAAATTGGCAGCTCCGATGAAAGGTCTGGATGAACTCCACAGGAGAGGCTCGTTAGCTGGAGAAGCAGTGAAAAGGTCTCCTTCCTTAAAAGGTCTTCAACTGATTGGTTTATCTCATTGGTGGGAGATACCTATTAGTTGATCGCAGATATAATCAGCCATAGATGTAATCAACTCACTGATGATTTAATACAGCAGCCTTCGGTTTATCAACCATCCACAAAGTATCCTCGCAGCAGTGATCAGGCCAGTGCTTGCCTGGGCATCATCCTTGGCCAAGTTGACCCCAGAACCTCACCATCATAGGAACCTAAACCAGGGATCCACACTGGGAGCACAGGTCAGTGAGGGAGTGGCCAGCCAGAGTAACATGAACACCCTTTTGCTTTTAAGTGGCCTTTTATTAGTTCCTTGCTCATTTTCTTGTACTCCTTCAACTATTTCCTAGAGCTTTTAGAAATATGTTTCTACCAGTTTCTGTAGGTTGATGGACCTCTGAAGGGTCTCACTCTCCCTTTTTTGGTCAGGGTGGGTACTTATTCTTTACTGGACATATCTTCTTTGATGATACAGTATTGGCCAATGGCCACATCCAATTACCCAAGCCAAATATTTGGAATTTAATCTCAGTGGATTTAAGTTCCATTAGGGTAGAAGTATTTATCTGTCTTGTTTGTTACTCAGTTTCTCTAAATATTTGTTTATTGGATGATTCTCTTTTCCTTGTATCCACTTTGTCACCAAATCTTAAATAGTCTTTTCATTTCCATTGTTACCTTCCTAGTCCCAACTCATCCCATCTCATGCCTGTACTAAGGTAGGTGTTCCAAATGAATTCCTTTCTTCATATTGCTAAAAAATATATATATCTTCTAAAACTGAAAATCTGATCACGTCTCACACCTTTTAGTTTTCTCCAGATCTCATATTAACTCCAAATTGCTTGACTCAGCCTTTAGGATTTGATTGACTTCTCTTGGTATCATGGTGCTGTTATATCCACCAAGGTTTTCACAACCACAACATCACATATAACATGAATACAATTATATCTTTATACAATTGTCTTCAAGAATCAAAACTGCTGGAAGGCAGCTTAACGATTTCAGGTACTTCCCTTAGTCCTATCCAGATCAACTTCATTCATATCTCTCCTGGAAGTCTGATAACATTTTCAACTTTTTAAACAGTTCCTGTGTGGGGTACTGCTGACTTTTGTAGCTTCAGAGCTCTAACTCTAAGTCTCAGGGTCCATAAATATCCAAAGTTCCTGGGTACCACCATGTTATATACAATGAGCTCAGTATCTCAGAATTTAGAATTAACAGTTCACCTCATGAATATGTGACTGCTGTAACAGATAATAATCTAGGACCCTTTACATTATGCCCCAACCTGATAACCCATGTTCTCCACTTCAGTTCAAGTTTGTATTTTTTAGTCAGTCCATATGATTGAGGCATAATAATATTTGTCTTTTTGCTCCTGACATTTCATTCAACATACAGTCCTTAAGATTCATATGCCTAGTTGCATGTTTTTCTTTTCATTCCTTCTTGCAGCAGCTCAATAGTCCATTGTATGTATACACCATAGTGCTCCCTGCCATTCCCCAGTCGTTGTCCCTTAGGCCACCTCCATCCATTGTGGATTGGGAACACTGCTGCCATAAACACCAGCATGCAAATGTCTATTTGTGTCCCCACACTTAGTTCCTCCAGGTGTATATTGAGTAACAGGATTTCAGGATCATGTGGCAACTCCACCCCTAGCCTCCTCTGGAACCACCACACTGCCTGCCAAGGGGCTGCACCTCTCAGTTGTATATTCATGTTTTGCTTTAAACTAAGGAAGTAGGTTGGCAAATTGTATATATTAGCATACTCATAAACATTGTAAAATGCATAAAAAACACTGAACAAAGAGCATACCAAGTGTTGATATGGATCACCTTTGGGTGATGGGACTGGGTGATTTTCTTTTTATGGTTATTCTGTCTAGTTCATATACTTTGCTTTTGTTTTTTTTAATTTAATGCAATTAATTTTCAAAGCATGGTCCAACTGAAATTCGAAGAAATAGAATTCCAGTAAATCAGATGTGAATCTAATAAGTCAAATTAAGGCAGATGTTTTATTTTGCTAAAACTGCTAGAATGAAACATGCCAGAGATGGATCAGCTTTTAATAAGGGAATTTATTTAGTTAAAAATATATAGTTCTTCAGAGGAAAGGCAGCTAGTCTTCATCTGAGGTTCTCTGTTATATCGGAAGGTACAGGGCGACATCTGCTGGCCTTCTCTCCTGGCTTCTGGGTTCCAGTGACTTTCCCTGGGTGATTCCTTTCTGCATCTCCAAATGTCTGGGCTGAGCTACGAGTGCTGAGATGAATTGTACTGAACTGCTTGGGCTGTGCTGTGTTGAGTTAACTTCTGACCTCTCTCTTTTAAGCCTCATGCTAATTAAATTAAACCTCACTCATTGTGGAAGGTATTCCCCTTTCCCAATTGCAAATGTAATCAGCCATAGATGAATTTCACAACTGATGATTTAAGTTGACAGAAACAAAACAACAGGGCATCATCACCTGGCCAAGTTGACGCCTGAATCTAACTACCCCACTCCTAGTACCAAAAATGTGTGCTAGCTTTCAGCTGCTGGAGTGCAATATACAAGAACTGGAACGGCTTTTCAAAAGGGGAATTTAATGTTACAAGTTTACAGTTCTAAGGAAGTGAAAGTGTCTAAATTAAAGCACCAACAAGAGGTGACCTTCACTCAAGAAAGGCAATGAGGTCTGGAACAGCTCTGTGAGCTGGGAAGTCACGTAGCTGGCATCTACTGGTCCCTTGCTCCTGGGCTCCATTGCTTTTAGCCTCTGTTCCTGTGGAGGTCCCTCACTTTGCTTCTCTGGGGCTTCCAACTCTTGGCTTCCCTTGGCTCTTTCCAGGTTCTGGCTTGCTTAACATCCTATGGGAAGGCGTACAGCAACATTTGCTGGCTCCAAGCATCTCCAAACATCTGTGCCTCTGCTTTTCCTGTTGGCTTTGAAGTTTCCGTTGGTGCTCTCTTTGTTGGCTCTGTCATTTCTGGCTGTCTTCTCCAAAATGTCTCCTTTTTAAGGGATTACAGTAAACTAATCAAGGCTCACCTGGAATGGGTGGATTCACATCTCTATCAATCAAAAGATCATACCCACAATTGGGTATGTCACATCTCTGTGGAGATAATCTAATCTAAAGTTTCCAACCTAATATATTCAGAGGATCTGAGGGCAAGGACACAAATGGACAGGACTTTTGCACACCAATGTTTATAGCAGCATTATTTATGACTGCCAAGAGATGGAACAATGTCCATCAATGGATGGGTAGCTAAACAAGTTGTGGTACATACATATGATGGAATATTACACAGCTATAAGACAGAATAAAGTCATGAAGCATGAAACAGCATGATGAACCTTGAGGAAATTATGCTGAGTGAAATCAGCCAAAAACAAAAGGACAAATACTGTATGGTCTTACTAATATGAACTAACTTTAATGAGTGAACTTTGAGCATTAAAGAACACAGTTTATCAGGAAATAGGAAGGGGGTAGAGATTGGGCAATTGGTGCTGAAGGAATACAGACTGTGCAACAGGACTGATTGTAAAAATTCAGATATGGATAGCACAGTACTACCTGATTATAGCACAATAATATAAGTACACTTAATGAAGGTGAATGTGAGTATGATTGAGGGAGAAGGGCTGGGGGCACATAGGAAACCAGAAGGAAAGATAGAGGACAAAGACTGACACAGTATAATTTAGGAATGCCTAGAGTGGACAATGATGGTGATTAAATGTACAAATAAAAAAAGGTTTTTGCAAAAAAAAAAGAAAAAAATTCCCAACCTAGAGTATTGAATTAGGATTAAAAGAAACGTCTGCCTCCACAAGATTGAATCAGGATTAAAACATGGCTTTTCTGGGGTACATATTTTCAAACTGACCAGAAGGTGCTTAAAATATTTTTTTTTACCACGTTCAAAATGTAATTGGGGGTGGGCACAGTGGCTCAGTAGGTAGAGTTCTCGCCTGCATATGATTCCTGGTGCCTGCCCATGCAAAAAAACAAAAAACAAAAACAACAACAACAAAAAATGTAATTGGAAGGATTTTCAATATAGTTGTAAGATACACTGCAGTTTGTATAAGAAAAAAACAGGGTACTTGGTTTGTTAACTTTGCTCAGATATGAGGTGGTGGGTTTTGATTTCCATATTTGGGGCACAAAGTTTTGTCCTTTGGGTTCAAAACATGCAAACATGCTATTATAACTTCATAATATTCTTTTATCTAAAGAAGTAGAGAGACTTCCGGAGAAGATGGTGGCTTAGTAAGACGCACGGATCTTAGTTTCTCCTCCAGGACAGCTACTAGGGGAGTAGAAACGATACAGAACAGCTCCCAAAGCCACGACAGAGATAAAAAAAGACAGCGTACCCCATCCTGGAATGGCTGGCTGGCTGAGAGAACCTGCTCTGGTGAGATCGCCGAGGGGCGCGGGCTTCACCGGGCGGGACGGCAAGCAGCGGGAGTCACTGCATTCCCCCTCCCCGGGCCGGCTGGGAGAATTGGTCAGGCGGTCCCCTCAAACAGCGGCGGCTGGCACCCACACCACGCGTGGCCCCCCAGACCAACTGAGAGAATTGGATCGGAAATCCCCAGGCTGCGGAGAATGGCGACGGGGTGGGGGGGTGGCCCTTCCAAACCCGTGACTCCCCGGGAACGTGCACTCTCCCAGGCGGGCCGCTGCGGCTGGCGCCCTCCCGCCAAGCTTGGCGCCCCAGGCCGACTAGGAAATTCGGACGGGCGCTTTCCCGGGCTGCGGCGGCCAGCGACCCTCCCCGCGTTTGGACCCCGGGCCGGCTGGCATTCTTCCAAGCCGCTTCAGCTAGCGAACCTCCCGGACGGCGAGAGTTTTCCAAAGTTAAAGGACCCACAGCACCTTTTACTGGTGGGACCCGCAGACAAACGTGTGCCACGAGCGCCACCTACTGGGCAGGATAAGAAAAACAGAACCCAGAGATTTCACAGAAAAATCTTACAACCTTGTTGGGTCCGACACCCAGGGAAATCTGACTAAATGCCCAGACGCCAGCAGCAGAAGATAACTGTCCACGCTCAGAAGACTGAGAATATGGCCCAGTCAAAGGAACAAACCAATAGTTCAAATGAGATACAAGAGCTGAGACAACTAATGCTGAATATACGAACAGAAATGGAAAACCTCTTCAAAAATGAAATCGATGAATTGAGGGAGGACATGAAGAGGACATGGGATGAACATAAAGAAGAAATAGAAAAACTGAAAAAACAAATCACAGAACTTATGGAAGTGAAGGATAAAGTAGAAAAGATGGAAAAAACAATGGATACCTACAATGATAGATTTAAAGAGACAGAAGATAGAATTAGTGATTTGGAGGATGGAACATCTGAATTCCAAAAAGAAACAGAAACTATCGGGAAAAGAATGGAAAAATTCGAACAGGGTATCAGGGAACTCAAGGACAATATGAACTGCACAAATATATGTGTTGTGGGTGTCCCAGAAGGAGAAGAGAAGGGAAAAGGAGGAGAAAAACTAATGGAAGAAATTATCACTGAAAATTTCCCAACTCTTATGAAAGACCTAAAATTACAGATCCAAGAAGTGCAGCGCACCCCAAAGAGATTAGACCCAAATAGGCATTCTCCAAGACACTTACTATTTAGAATGTCAGAGGTCAAAGAGAAAGAGAGGATCTTGAAAGCAGCAAGAGAAAAACAATCCATCACATACAAGGGAAACCCAATAAGACTATGTGTAGATTTCTCAGCAGAAACCATGGAAGCTAGAAGACAGTGGGATGATATATTTAAATTGCTAAAAGAGAAAAACTGCCAACCAAGACTCCTATATCCAGCAAAATTATCCTTCAAAAATGAGGGAGAAATTAAAACATTCTCAGACAAAAAGTCACTGAGAGAATTTGTGACCAAGAGACCAGCTCTGCAAGAAATACTAAAGGGAGCACTAGAGTCAGATACAAAAAGACAGAAGAGAGAGGTATGGAGAAGAGTGTAGAAAGAAGGAAAATCAGATATGATATATATAATACAAAAGGCAAAATGTTAGAGGAAAATATTATCCAAACAGTAATAATATTAAATGTCAATGGACTGAATTCCCCAATCAAAAGACATAGATTGGCAGAATGGATTAAAAAACAGGATCCTTCTATATGCTGTCTACAGGGAACACATCTTAGACCCAAAGATAAACATAGGTTGAAAGTGAAAGGTTGGGAAAAGATATTTCATGCAAATAACAACCAGAAAAGAGCAGGAGTGGCTACACTAATATCCAACAAATTAGACTTCAAATGTAAAGCAGTTAAAAGAGACAAAGAAGGACACTATCTACTAATAAAAGGAACAATTAAACAAGAAGACATAACAATCATAAATATTTACGCACCGAACCAGAATGCCCCAAAATACGTGAGGAATACACTGCAAACACTGAAAAGGGAAATAGACTCATATACCATAATAGTTGGAGACTTCAATTCACCACTCTCATCAATGGACAGAACATCTAGACAGAGGATCAATAAAGAAATAGAGAATCTGAATATTACTATAAATGAGCTAGACTTAACAGATATTTATAGGACATTACATCCCACAACAGCAGGATACACCTTTTCTCAAGTGCTCATGGATCATTCTCAAAGATAGACCATATGCTGGGTCACAAAGCAAGTCTTAACAAATTTAAAAAGATTGAAATCATAAAGAAGTAGAATGTAGAAAGATGAATTTACTCTGGGTAAGGGACTTGAACTAAATCAAACCACAAATAAAAAACATAGTAAATGAAAATGAATCACAAATTGAAAACAAATACCAGTTTTTGGCTCAGTCATATACCACAATGTGTATTTTTTTAACACCATGGCTCAGTTCAGCAGTGATATTGTTTGGAAGTTAAGAACAAAATTTTGGAAATCAGGTTCCCGGGGATCGAATCCCAGTTCTGCAGTTTTTAAGCTATTTAACTGTTTTAAACCTCACCTGGTAAATAATAATACTCTCTTAGGATGATTATGAGGAAGAAATGCAATAAAAGCAGTAAAGCAAAGTGATCAAAAGCTTAGACCTTAGAGCTGGATTGCCTAGGATCATATCTCAGCTCTACCACTTACTAGTTATGTGAACTTGGATGCAAGGTCTGTGCCTCAGTTTCTTCTTTTTGGACATATTAATAATACTAGGTCAAAGGGTTGTTGTGAAGTTTTAATGAGTTAATATGTTTAAATGCCTAGATTAAGTACCAGGTACTATGATATATATGGCATATTACCCATGTTCAAAAATGATCTTACTCTTGTTCTTACAATTATTATCAGTTCATTTGACAACATTAAATGGGACACAGTGATAGAAGCATTAGTAGCATATTGAACCAACTTTTGTGATTTTTTTCTGTGATGCAGAGTTTTTTTGTATGTCTGAGGAGCTCAAAATAATTAGTATGTTATACTGAAAAATACAAATATGTTTGCAAAGTCTACTTTTGCTCTCCACATAAAGCAGTTCAGTGGACATTATCCTGAAGAATCCTTTATTCATACACTCATGAATATTTATTTAAGTCACACTTCATTGATCATAACATGGAATACATAAATATTTTAAATCATCATTTCATTATCAAATAAAATTTGGCAGTTATTTTCATAAAATTTTCTTACTCCAACCTATTATGAGGTAAAACTGTTACATCTTACAAATTGAATTAGTATGCTTGGTTGGCAATATCTTATTCTTAAGCAAATATATACATATATATGTATATGTATACATGAATACATTTGTTTATTTATTTATAAACTCAAAATGATATTTTATTTAACTCAGCTTCCTGCTGAATTTGGTAATCAGAATGAAATGTTGACATTTTGTGCATAAATAACAGTGATATTGAAAAATAGTTAGACATCAGTGATGTGAAGCAGAACAGAATTTTGAATGTGTTTTGGGAAGAATCTGCAAGATATTAGTTTGGTACACATGGACCAAGGGACAAAACTGATAAAAAATGTTAAATTTCAAAGAGAAGAGGTTCATGAGTCAGGGGAGAAAAGAAAATATTTGGTCATGGTATGTAAACTGTATGTGCCCTTGAAAATTCAGATTTTTTATTTGAACTTCATGTATGGGAGGAAAACTAATGGAATGACAACAGGACACTGATATTCTAGCAGACAATGTGGTTGCAGAGATAATAACAAGAAGCTATTTTAGAAAAAGACTACGTTAAATCTCCCCAAATATTACTTTTTTGGGAAGGGTCTGTTTGAAAGATGCTTTTTCTCTGAGGTTGAGTAGGGTCACAGTTAAAATGTGGAGCCTGTTTGACAATTGTTTTCAATTGTCTGTCTTCCCAGTTAAGCAGTGTAGTGGGTGGACCAAGGGCTCTGGGGTCAGTTCATTTTGTGTGTGTGTGTGTGAAATATTTTTCACAAAAAGATAACACTTTAAAATTGTGAAATATAACACATACAAAAAGTAATAAATCTCGAAATATATTTTAATACATAGTTTTAGAAAAAAATTCAAAGTATGGTATGGGGCATAGTTCTACCATTTCAGGTATTTCCATCTAAGTGCTCTAAGACACTGGAGACTAAAAAGAAATATCAATATAATGATTCAGTAGTCACACACATTTGTTAAATCCTGTCTTCTCTCTTACAACTCTGTCATGATCAGGTTCATGTGTCAACTTGGCCAAGTGGTGGTACCTGTTTGTCTGGTTGGGCAAGTGCTGGCCTGTCTGTTGTGATGAGGACATTTCATAGAATTAAATCATGATCACGTCAGCTGCATCCACAGCTGATTTCATTTGTAATCAGCCAAGGGGAGTGTCTTCTGTAATGAGCAATGCTTAATTAATCACTGGAAGCCTTTTGGAGGATTCAGAAGAGACAGGCTCTCTTCCTGCTTCGTCCGGCGAGTTTCTCCTGTGGAAGTCGTCCAGACCCTCCATCAGAATTGTCGACTTCACAGCCTGCCCTGCAGATTTTGAACTCTGCATTCCCACGGTTATGTGAGACACTTTTATAAATTTTATATTTGCGAGTGTTGCCTGTTGATTCTGTTTCTCTAGAGAACCCTAACTAATACATCTTGGTACCAGGAGTGGTTCTTAAGAAACAGAATCTTAAAAATAGGTTTTTGTGAATGGTTTTCTACTCTGACTGGACTCAAAGGCACTAAGGACTCTGATTTCCATAATCAGAATGACAATCCCAATCCATGGAGTGAGTTGACAAAAGAGATAGTAAAAATATCACCATTTGATTCTCCTAATGCTTCACCTGTATGAGGCCAGGCTCTGGGGGATAATGTTTTTGACACCTTTACAGAGTTTAGTGGAAATAAGAGGTATAGAGATGTTGGTTGGTTGTTGTTAGATACACTGGACACATTAAGGAGTGAAAGGGATGGGTTTAAGGCTTCAAATGAGACAGATGTAGACGTTTCTATGAGTATGAGTATCCTGAAGGAAAATCTTATTTCCTGTAGCCATAGACTTGAGATCTCTGAAAATCAGACTCAGAATCTTATTGTTAGAGTAGCAACTTTACAACGTAAATTGAAATCTCAATATTGCATGGTGTCTGCCATTAAAGTGAGGACATTGATTGGAAAGGAGTGGGACCCTGAAAAATGGGATTGTGACATATGGATTGATAATGATGTCGGGGTTGAGGTTGAAACCCTAAGTCATGCTGAGTCTTCTCTAGATAACCCTGTAATAGTTTGCCCTGAGGACATAGCCGCCCCACCTCCAGCCTGCCTTGAGGAATTGGCCACCCAACCTCCTCCTGAAGGGATTAGTCCTAGAGTGATTAATCCTGTTTCACCAGATGAAACTGCAAATGAAGGCCCTGAAGTAAATGGCTTGGAAGATATTTCTAATGCTTTTCATGACCTACCCCCACCACCCCTCATTTCTTCCAGACCTGTAACTAGACTAAAGTCCCCACAGGTTCCTAAAGGTGAGGTACAAAGTATCACACATGAGGAGGTACATTATACTCCAAAAGAACTGTGTGAGTTTTCCAATTTATACAGACAGATATCAGGGGAATATGTGTGGCAATGGATTTTAAGGGTATGGGATAATGGTGGGAGGAATATAAGGCTGGATCAGGCTAAATTTATTGATATGGGCCCACTAAGCAGAGATTCTGCATTCAATGTTATAGCTTGAGGGATTAGGAAAGGTATTAACAGTTTGTTTGGATGGTTGGTTGAAACATGGATCAAGAGGTGGCTGACATTACCTGAGATTGAAATGCCAGAACTTCCCTGGTATAATGTAGATGACAGTATCCAGAGGCTTAGAGAGATTGGAATGTTAGAGTGGATTTATCATGCAAAGCCTGCTCTTACACCCCAGGAATACCCCCAGGATGCATCTTTTCCCAGAACAGTGAGAAATAAATTTGTAAGACTAGCGCCATCATCCCTGAAGAGCTCTGTAGTTGCACTTCTCTGTAGGTCAGACATTAATGTAGGAACTGCTGTCACTGAGCTGGAATCCTTAAACACAAGGGGGATGACCAGATCCCGAGTTGGCAGAAGCCAGGTGGCAGCATTAATTGCCAAAGAGAGGGTAGACGTGACTATTATGCTAGACAGCACACTCAAAGCAGGAGTCAAAATTATATGGCTCTCAGAGATTTGTGGCATTGGCTAGTAAATCGTGGGGTACCTAGAAATACAATAGATGGGCAGTCTACTGAATTCTTGTTCGAGCTGTATAAACAAAAGAGTTCTAGGTCAAGTGAACCGAAGTTTAATATGAATTACAAAAATACAGAGTCATGGCCCTTTAATCAATTTCCAGACTTGAGACAGTTTACAGACTCAGAGCCCCTTCCAGGTCCCTTTGGGAGAGAACCCTGTTACACTGCCACAAACTTATACTGTTAGTCTTCCTTAAAGCCTCCCCCAAGGAGACCGGCGGCCTTTTACCAGGGTAACTGTGCATTGGGGAAAAGGAAATGATCAGATATTTCGGGGATTATTAGACATTGGTTCAGAAGTGACATTAATTCCAGGGGACCTAAAACGTCTGACTCTGGACAAGTGGGGACTTATGGAGGCCAGGTGATCAATGGAGTTTTAGCTCAGGTCCATCTCACAGTGGGTCCAGTGGGCTCCCAGACCCATTCTGTAGTTATTTCCCCAGTTCCAGAATGTAGAATGGAATAGACATATTGAGCAACTGGCAAAATCCCCACATTGGCTCTCTAGCTCATGCAGTGAGGGCTATTATGGTGGGAAAGGCCAAGTGGAAGCCACTCGAACTGCCCCTACGTAGCAAAAAAGTAAATCAGAAGCAATACCAGATTCCTGAAGGGATTGCAGAGATTACTGTCACTCTTAAGGACTTGAAGGATGCAGGGGTGGTGATTCCCACCACATCCCCATTCAACTCTCCTATTTGGCCTGTGCAGAAAACAGATGAGTCTTGGAGGATGACAGTGGATTATTGTAAGCTCAACCAGGTGGTAACTCCAATTGTAGCTGCTGTTCTGGATGTGGTATCATTGCTTGAGCAAATCAATACATCCCCTGGTACCTGGTATGCAGCTATTGATCTGCAAATGCTTTTGTCTCAATAGGTGTTAGTAAGGACCACAGGAAACAGTTTGCTTTCAGCTGGCAAGGTCAACAATACTTTCACTGTCCTACCTCAGAGGTATATCAACTCTCCAGCTCTATGTCATAATCTTGTCTGCAGGGACCTTGATCGTTTCTCCCTCCCACAAGATATCACACTGGTCCATTATATTGATGATATCATGTGGATTGGACCTAGTGAGCAAGAAGCAGCAACTGCTCTAGACTTACTGATAGGGCATTTGCATGTCAGAGGATGGGAGATAAATCCAACAAAAATATAGGGGCCTTCCACCTCAGTTAAATTTCTCAGTGTCTAGTGGTGTGGGGCATGTCGAGATATCCCTTCTAAGGTGAAGGAAAAGTTGCTGCATCTGGCTCCTCCTATGACCAAAAAAGAGGCCCCTCTTTTTTGTTGGTCTCTTTGGATTTTGGCAACAACATATTCCTCATTTGGTGTGCTACTCTGGCCCATTTATCGAGTGACCAGAAAAGCTGCTAATTTTAAGTGGGGACCTAAACAAGAGGAGGCTGTGCAACAGGTCCAGGCTGCTATACAAGCTGCTCTACCACTTGAGCTGTATGATCTAGCAGATCCAGTGGTGCTGGAAGTGTCAGTGGCAAATAGAGATGCTGTTTGGAGCCTTTGGCAGGCTCCTATAGGAGAATCACAATGCAGACACTTAGGATTTTGGAGCAAAGCCTTACCATCTGCTGCAGATAACTACTCTCCTTTTGAGAAACAGCTTTTGGCCTGCTACTGGGCCTTAGTATAGACTGAACACTTAACCATGGGACAACAAGTTACCATGAGACCTGAGTTGCCTGTCATGAGCTGGGTGTTGTCTGACCCACCAAGCCACAAAGTTGGGCATGCTCAGCAGCACTCTATTGTAAAATGGAAGTGGTATATACGAGATGGGGCCAGAGCAGGTCTTGAAGACACAAGTAAGTTACATGTGGCCCAAATGCCCATGGCGTCCACTCCTGCCACCTTATCTTCTCTTTCCCAGACCAGAGCTATGGCCTGTTGGGGAGTTCCTTACAGTGAATTGACTGAGGAAGAGAAAACTCAGGCCAGGTTTACAGATGGTTCAGCATGATATGCAGGTACCACCCCAAAGTGGACAACTGCAGCACTACAACCCCTTTCTGGGGTGTCCTTGAAGGACAGTGATAAGGGAAAATCCTCCCAGTGGGCAGAAATTCAAGCAGTGCACCTGGTTGTTCATTTTTCTTGGACGGAGAACTGGCCAGAGATGAGTTTGTATACTGACTCATGGGCTTTTGTAATAGTTTGGCTGGATGGCCAGGAACTTGGAAAGATCATAATTGGAAAATTGGTGACAAAAAGGTCTGGAGAAGACGTATATGTACAGACCTTTCTGAGTGGGCTAAACACATGAACAAATTTTGCATCCCATGTGAATGTGCACCAGAGGGTGACTTCAGCAGAGGAAGGTTTAAATAATCAAGTGGATAAGATGACCCGTTCTGTGGATACCAGTCAGCTTTCCCCAGCAACTCCTGTCATTGCCCAGTGGGGTCATGAACAAAGTGGTCATGGTGATAGGGATGGAGGTTATGCATGGGCTCAACAACATGGACTTCCACTCTCCAAGGCTGACATGGCTACAGCCACTGCTGAGTGCCCAATCTGCCAGCAGCAGAGACCTACACTCAGCCCCCAATATGGCATTGTTCCCTGAGGTGACCAGCCGGCTACATGGTGGCAGGTTGATTACACTGGGCCACTTCCGTCATGAAAAGGGCAGCGATTTGTTCGAACTGGGATAGACACATACTCTGGATATGGGTTTACTTTCCCTGCATGCAGTGCTTCTGCCAAAACTACCATCAGTGGGCCTTATCCATCGTCATGATATTCACACAGCATTGATTCTGATCAAGGAACACACTTCACAGCAAATGAAGTGTAGGAGTGGGCACATGCTCATGGAATTCTCTGGTCTTACCCTGTTCCCCATCATCCAGAAGCAGGTGGATTGATAGAATGGTGGAATGGCCTTTTGAAAACTCAATTACAGTGCCAACTAGGTGGCAATACCTTGAAGGGCCATGGTAACGTTCTCCAGGAAGCTGTATATGCTCTGAATCAGTGTCTGCTGTATGGTGCTGTTTCTGCCATAGCCGGGATCCATAGGTCCAGGAACCAAGGGGTGGAAATGGAAGTGGTACCACTTACTATTACCCCTAGTGATCCACTAGGAAAATTTTTGCTTCCTGTCCCTGCTATCCTGAGTTCTGCTGGTCTACAGGTTTTAGTTCCAAAAGGTGGAGTGCTTCCACCAGGAGAAACAACAATGATTCCATTGAACTAGAATCTAAGACTGCCACCTGGTCACTTTGGGCTACGCATGCCCCTGGATCCACAAGCCAAGAAGGAGATTACATTATTGGCTGGGGTGATTGACCCTGACTATCAGGGGGGAAATAGGACTGCAACTACACAATGGAGGTAAAGATGAGTTTTCTTGGAACATAGGAGATTCCCAAGGGCATCTTTTAGTACTATCATGCCCTGTGATTAAAATCAATGGAAAACTGCAACAACCCAATCCAGGCAGGACTACCAATGGCTCTGAAACTTCAGGAATGAAGGTTTGGGCCACCCCACCAGGCAAAGAACCACAGCCAGCTGAAGTGCTTGCTGAGGGTAATGGAAACATGGAATGGGTAGTGGAAGAAGGTAGTGATCAATATGAATTATGACCACGTGGTCATTTACAGAAACGAGGACTGTAATGCTGTTTTGTTCCTGTTATACTGTTTAAGTTGTAAGATATCAAGTTTAAGAATGAATATTACTCAAGGACTTGCACCCTATTCTGGAGAGAGTTAATGTGTTTCTGGTTATATGCAAGACAGTTGAGTATTGTTAGGTGAAAGAAATAATGTGTGTTTTATTGTTTTTATTTAGAAATTAGGTATGGTTTAAGGTGATATGTATAGCTGCCAAGTTGACAAGGGGTGGACTTCACGGTCAGGTTCACGTGTCAACTTGGCCAAGTGGTGGTACCTGTTTGTCTGGTTGGGCAAGTGCTGGCCTCTCTGTTGTGATGAAGACATTTCATAGAATTAAATCATGATCACGTCAGCTGCATCCACAGCTGATTCCATTTGTAATCAGCCAAGGGGAGTGTGTTCTGCAATGAGTGATGTTTAATCTAATCACTGGAAACCTTTTAAGGAGGATTCAGAAGAGACAGGCTCTCTTCCTGCTTCGGCCGGCAAGCCTCTCCTGTGGAGTTCATCTAGACCCTCCATCAGAATCGTCAGCTTCACAGCCTGCCCTGCAGATTTTGGACTCTGCTTTCCCATGGTTGTGTGAGACACTTTTATACATTTTATATTTGCGAGTGTTGCCTGTTAATTCTGTTTCTCCAGAAAATTCTAACTAATACAAGCTCTTTCTTCTCCTTTGGTCCTTCTCCCAATCTTTGGGGATATTTGAGCAATGACAATTCTAACTTCATGTTGGAAAGGGGAGTTGACATTATGCAGTAGGAGGATGCAACTGGTTGGTCCTCCTGGAGAGACTGGTAACTCTGGGTTTCAGGGTTTATCTGGCCTAGGAACCATCTGGAGGTTATAGGTTTCTGAAAAATAAACTTGTAAGTGAAACTTTTATGGAGTCTCAGATACAGCCCTAGGTATTCTTTGGGTTTATAGGAATACTGTTGGTTGGGGTTTGGCATACCATGGCAATTAACAATATCTAGCTGAAGGCTGCATGAGAGTAACCTCCAGAATAGCCTCTTGACTCTATTTGAAACCTCTTAACCACTGATACCTTAATTTGTTACATTTCTTTTCCCCCCTTTGGTCAGGTAGGCATTGTTAATCCCATGGTGCCAGGGCGAGGCTCATCCCCGGGGAATCATGTCTCATGTAGCGGGGAGGGTAATGATTTTACTTGAAGAGTTGGGCTTAGAGAGAGAAAGGTCACATCTGAGCAACAAAAGAGAGTCTCTGGAAGTAACTCTTGATATTACTATAGGTAGGCTTAGTGTCTCCATTACAGATATAAGTTTCATAAGAGCAAACCTCGAGATAAAGGGCTTGGCCTATTAACTTGGAAGTCCTAATAGTTGAGAGAATATCAGGGATTTCCCAGGTGGTAAAGGATAATAGCTCCATAATTTTTCTCCAGTCCCTAAAGGGGCTTTGCCAATACTTTTTAATTATCTGCCCAACATACTCTGGAATGTATCCAGGTATTACATTAAGTGATACAGAATTGCAAGTCCTCATTCCCAATTCTAGGCTCCATGTGTGTTTAGGTTGTTTAACTGAACTGGCCAGAAAGGTTAAGTTAAATTGTGTGCTACAGAAAATTTAGGTTTTGGACAAAATAAACATCTCATTCTTAGGTCTCATACAGTAGGTGAAGTTCTGAAATACAGACAATATCATCTTTTACCCTGCACTCTGATTTACTTTAGTCCCAACCAGATGAGCTTCATACTTATTTCTAATTGAAGCCTGAACTCTTTTTTGGCTTCTTTAACAGTTGCTGTATGTAGGAATACTGACTTTCAGAGCTGCAGAACTCCAGCTTTTGAGTCTTAGATGTCACACAGGTACCCAAAGTTCTAGGAAAATACCAGATTATACATAAATAGCACAGCATCTCAGAATTTACAAATAACACTTAAGGCTCAGGAATAAATGTGACTACTGTAAGAGCTTACAATCTAGGCCTCAATTTTTTAATAAATATTTTCTCAAAGAGACCATATAATATTTGTCCTTTTGTTTCTGGGTTATTTTACTGAACATAGTACCCTCATGGTGAATTCACCTTGTTGCATGCTTCATGACTACTTTCGTTTTTGAAGCCGCACAATATGCCATCATATGAATACATTGCAGTTTCCCCCTTTGCTTTTCAGTCAGTGTTCTCATTCACCACCTCCATCCACTGGGCATCACAGATAACGTCACAATAAACATCAGTGTGCAAATGTCTATTCAAGTCTCTGCTCTTAGTTCTTTCGAATATATTCCCTATAACAGGATTGCCTAATCATATAGTGACCCTATATTTAGCCTCCTGTGGATCCCACACAATATCCTCCAGAGGGGCTGCCCCATTCTACATTCCCATACTTTTTAAGTGTAATCTCGTTAACTAGTCTGTTCACCTTACATAACTGTTCCCCTTCTCTAACTCCTGTCTCTCTCTAGGTCCCCTATTTCTACATTTTAAGAAACTGAGTTTACATTTTCAAGGGGTTCATATTAGTGAAATCATACAGTATCTATCCTTTTATGTCTGGCTTATTTCGTACAGCATTATGTCCTCAAGTTTCATCCATGTTGTCATATGCTTCAGACCTTATTTCTTCTTACAGCTGCATAATAATACATCATATCTATATACCACATCTTGTTTATCCACCTATCTGTTGATGGATACTTGGGTTGTTTCTGTCTTTCGGAAATTGTGAATAATGCTGCTGTGAACATTGGTGTACAGATGTCTGTTCATGACACTGCTTTCAGATGTTCTGGGTATATACTGAGTAGTGGTATTGCCGGGTCATAGGACAACTTGATATTTAGATTTCTGAAGAACCGCCAGACTGTCTTTCACAGTGGCTGTACCATTATACATCACCACCAGCAGTGCATAAGTGTTCCAGTTTCTCCACATGCTTGCCAACATTTGTAGTTTCCTGTTTGTTTAATGGCAGCCATTCTTGTAGGTGTGAGATATATCTCATTGTGATTTTGATTTGCATTTCCCCTATAGCTAATGAAGATGAACATGGTTTCATGTGCTTTTTGGCCATTTGTATTTCCTCTTTGGAAAAATATCTATTAATATCTTTTGTCCATCTTATAATTGAGTTGTTTTTTTGTTGTTGAATTATATGATTTCTTTATATATACTGGGTATCAAACCCTTATCAGATATATGGTTTCCAAATATTTTCTCCCATTGAATTGGCTGTCCCTTAACCTTTCTAACAAAGTTCTTTGAGGCATAGAAGCATTTGATTTTGAGGAATTACCATTTATCTATTTTTTCTTTCATTGCTTATGCTTTCAGTGTAAAGTCTAAGAAGCTACCTCCTGTAATTAGGTCTTGAAGATGTTTCCCTATTATTTTCTTCTAGTTTTTTTTATTGTGAAATATAACATATATACAAAAAAGCAATAAATTTCAAAGTACATGGCAATAAGTAGTTATAGAATAGATTTCAGAGTTTGGTATGTGTTACAGTTCCACAGTTTTAGGTTTTTTCTTCTAGCTGCTCCAAGATACTGGAGACTACAAGTCTTCTAGAAGTTTTATGGTACTGGCTCTTATATTTAAGTCTTTGATCCACTTTGAGTTAATTTCTCTATAGGGTATGAGGTAGTGGTTCCCTTTCATTTCTTTGGCTATGGATATCCAGGACGCCCAGCTTCATTTATTGAAAAGATTATTCTGTCCCATTTCAGTGATTTTGGGAGCCTTGCTGAAGATCAACTGACCATAGATCTGGGGATCTGTTTCCAAATTCTGAATTTGATTCCATTGATCAACAAGTTTATCTCTGTGCCAATACCATGCTGTTTTGACCATGTGGCTTTATAATAAGCTTTAAAATATCTCCTTTTTTCTAGGGTTTTTTTTTGTTTGTTTTTTGTTTTTTGATGTGGGGGTGCATGGTCCAGGAATCAAGCCCGGGTCTCCTACATGGAAGGCAAGCATTCTACCACTGAGCTACTGTGCACGCTATAATAAGCTTTAAAATCAGGAAGTGTAAGTCCTCCCACTTTCTTCTTTTTTAGTATGCTTTTGGCTATTCAGGGCCCCTTTCCCTTCCAAATAAATCTGATAACTAGCTTTTCCATTTTCAAAGCAAGTTATTGGAGTTTTTATTGGTACTGCATTGAATCTACAGATCGATTTGGGTAGAAATGACATCTCAATGATGTTTAGCCTTCTTATCCATGAACATGGAATGTCTTTCACCTATTTAGGTATTCTCTGATTTCTTTTAGCAATATTTTGTACTTTTCTATTTGCAGGTCCTTTATATCTCTCATTAAGTTTATACTTAGATACTTGATTCTTTTAGTTGCTATTGTGAATGGAATTTTTTGCTTGTCTCTTCAGTTAGCTCTTTATTTGTGTATAGAAACATTACTGATTTTTTCATATTAATTTGTATCCCACTTCTTTGCTGTATTTATTAACTCATATAGCTTTGTGGTAGATTCTTCAGAATTTTCCAAGTTAGAATCATGTCATCTACAAATAATGAAAGCTTACTTCCTTTCTGGTTGGGTGCTTTTTATTTATTTTTCTTACCTGATTGTTCTAGCTAGAACTTCCAGTATCATGTTGAATAATAGTGGTGGCAATGGGCATCCATTTCTCATTCCTGATCACAGGGGAAAGGCTGTCAGTCACTCACCATTGAGTATGATGCTGGCTGTGGGTTTGTCATTATGCCATTTATCATATTGAGGAAGTTTCATTTGATTCCTACATTTTGAAGAATTTTTATCAGAATAAGATGCTGAAATTTGTCAAATGCTTTTTCAGTGTCAATCAAGATAATCTTGTGGTTTTTTTCCCTTTCCACTTGTTAATATGTTGTATTACATTGATTGTGTTGAACCACCATTGCATGCCTGGAATAAACCTCACTTGGTCATGGTGTAAAAATTCTTTTAATGTGCCATTGGATCAGATTTGTGAGTATTTTGTTGAGAATTTTTGCATCTATATTCATTAGGGAGTTGTAGTTTTCATTTCTTGTTGTATCTTTATCTGGTTTTGGTATTAAAGTAATGTTAGCTTCATAAAATGAGTTAGGTAGTGTTCTTTTTTTTCCTCAGTTTTTTGGAAGACTTTGAGCAGGAATGGTGTTAGTTTTTTGGGGAATGTTTGGTAAAATTCCCCTATGAAGCCATCTGGCCCTGGGCTTTTCTTTGTAGGAAGATTTTTGATGACTGATTGAATCTCTTTACTTGTAATTAGTTTGTTGAAGTCTTCTTTTTCTTCTCAAGTCTGTGTAGGTTGTTTGTGGGTTTTTCCATTTCATTACCTTGTCTGGTTTGTTGGCATAGAGTTCTTCATAGTATCCTCTTATGATTTTTTAACTTTCTTTGGGATCCATTTTAATAAACCCCCTCTCATTTCTGATTTTGTTTGTTTGTATCCTTTCTTTTTTTTTTCTTTCTCAGCCTAGCTAAGGGTTCATCAATTTTGTTGATTTTCTCGAAGAATCAACTTTTGGTTTTATTGATTTTCTCTATTTTTTTTTTGTTCTCTAATTTGTTTATTTCTGCTTTAATCTTTGTGATTTCTTTTCTTCTATTTGCTTTGGGATTAGTTTGCCATTCTTTCTGTAGTTCCTCCAGGTGAGCAGTTAAGTCCTTGATTTTTGCTCTTTCTTCTTTTTAAAATAGGCATTTAAGGGAATAAATTCCCCCTCAGCATCCCTTTTCCACATTCTGTAAGTTCTGACGTGTTCTATTCTAATTTTCGTTTGTCTCCAAATATTTACCAGTTTTGCTTACAATTTCTTCTTTGACCCACTGATTGTTTGAGTGTGTTATTTAATCTCCTTATATTTGTGAAAGTTCTTGTTCTTTGGTGTTTATTGATTTCCAGTTTTATTCCATGATGGTCAGGGAAAATGCTTTGAATAATTCCAATCCTTTTAAATTTTTTAAGATTTATTCTGTGTCCCAGCATATCATCTGTCCTGGAGAATGTTCCATGAGCAATAGAGAAGAATGTATATCCTGATATTTTGGGGTTTAATGATCTCTGTGTGTCTGTTAGGTCTAATTCATTTATCACATTGTTAAGCTTATTTCCTCATTAATTCTCGTTTGGTTGTTTTATCTATTGAAGAGAGTGGTTTATTGAATTCTCCCACTATTATTGTTGAAACATTTATTGCTCCCTTCAATTTTGCCAATGTTTGCCTCATGTATTTTGGAGCTCCTTGATTGAGTGCATAAACTTTTATGATTGTTATTTCTTCTTGGTGAATTGCACCTTTTATTAATAAGTATTGTCCTGCCTTGTCTCTTATGACATCTTTGCTTTTAAAGTCTAATTTGTCTGAGATTACTATAGCTACTCCCGTTTTCTTTTGGTAACAACTGGCATAGAATATCTTTTTCCATGCCTTCACTTTCAGTCTATTTGTATCCTTGGGTCTAAGATGAATCTCTTTTAAGCAGTGTATCGATGGGTCATATTTTAAAATCCATTCTGCCATCTGTATCTTTTCATTGGTGAATTTAGCCTGTTAACATTCAAAGTTATTACTGAAAAGCAGTTCTTAAATTTATCATATCCTTTGGTTTTTATTGTCAGATCTATATGTCTCTTCCCCTCTCTTATTAATTCTCTTCAATTATGTACCCTCCTCCAGACCTCTCTCTCCTGTCTTTTTTTTTTTAGCTGACAGAACTTCCTTTGCAAGACCAGTCTCTTGTTAACAAAGTCTCTCAGCATTTGTGTGTAAAATTTTAATCTCTTCCTCACTTTTGAGGGACAGCTTTGCTGAGTAAAGAATTCTTGGCTGGAAAATTTTCTCTTTCAGAATCTTAAGTATATTGTAGCACTGCCTTCTCACCTCCATGGTGCCTGTTGAGTAGTTCGAAATTAGTCTTATGTGGCTTCCCTTGTATGTGGTAAATTACTTTTCTCTTGCTGCTTTAAGACTTTCTGCTTCTCTTCTCAGCATCTGACAGACTGGTTAGTGTGTGTCTTCAGCTGGGTCTATTTGGGTTTATTCTATTTGGAGTTCATTGGAATTCTTTGATTTGCATATTCATATCTTTTATAAGGGTTGGAAAGTTTACCCCAGTCATCTTCTCAAATAATCTTCCTAGCCCCTTTCTCTTCTCTTCTCCTTCTGGGACACTAATGATTCTTATATTTGTGCACTTTGTGTTATCATCATTTCCCTGAGATATAATTCAATTTTTTTCATCTTTTCACCATTTGTTCTTTTGCACATTCAAATTCAGTTGTCGTGTCTTCTAACACACTTATTCTTTCTTCTATCTCTTCAAATGTGCTGTTGTTTGTCTCTAGTGTATTTTAAATTTGATCTACAGTATCTTTTATTTCTTCAAAAGCTGCTATTTTTCTATTTATTGTTTCAAGTTCTTCTTTATGGTCTTTTTGTGTCTTCATAATATCCTTTATGTCTGTAGTCAACTCATTGAACCTATTTAGGAGATTTGTATGAGCATCTTTGATTAGTTGTTCCAAATTCTTTATCTTCTCCGGTGATTTAATTTGGTCATTTGGCTGAGCCATATTTTCTTGCATCTTCATGTGCTTTGTGATTTTCTGCTGTCTTTGAGGCATTTGATTATCTTGGTAAGGATATTTTGAAAGTTGATTTCCCTCACTCATCTAAGATTTTGTAGTTGCTTATATTTGTGTTTAAGGTTTCCTTTTGCACTTGATTTGTCAGTAATTTCCCACCAAACCAAGGCCGGAGCGTCAAACAGAAGGTGCAACTTTAATTGGAGATCTGTTAAAGGATAGGGAGAAAGGCAGTTCACTAGACTGCACTTTGCCTGTCTTCCCAGCAGATGGTGCTCTTGGGCCACCTCTTCCCTCAGGCCCACCTCTCCTAGACTCAGTCAGCCGCTGGGGCCTGGACCCAATCTGGTGCAAAGCCAGTCAAGGCCACGTGTCTCCACATGCGTTGAAAGCCACCAACCCTGGGGCTAGGGGTTGGGCAACCTCAGTGGAGAATCTGCTTGTGGGCACAATGGGTCTGATGTTCTCCAAGCTCCCCGTGGAATGACCTTGGTCTCTGAGGCTGAGTATTTCAAGCACCCCTGCCCACACCCCGCCCAGGAATGCCCAGCAGTGCGGCACAGTTCGCTCCCTAGCTCCCACCGCCTGTGCATGCCGTGGGCACTCTGGGCCTCTGTGGAGAAAGGACAGAAGCAGCGGGACCCAGGGACTCTCTTTCACAGGCCAACTGTCAGATCAGCTCAGTTCTGTGTCCCGCCTCCTCCCGAGGCGAGGGCCCCCCAGTCTCCACCAAAACCAGGTGCCACAGTGGCCTGCCTGGGGGGTGGGGAGGAGGGGGCAGGCACTGTGCACGGCAGCAAGGTTTCTGTATGCAGGTAAACCAAGTCTGCTGGCTTCCAGTTCCCCACGGGAGCTCCTGGCTGCAGAGCTGAGAGGGACGATCGCTCAAGCTGATAGGGCAGTGGGAGCGTGAGGGCACAGCGCTCCTTCAGCTCCAGCTCCGGCCTGGTTTCGCGGCCCGCCCAGCTGCGAGTAAACTCACCCCGTCCTCTCAACTGTGATTTCTCCGCTGTTGCATCCAGGTCCTATAGAATGTAGAAGTCCCTCACTGGTCACTTGTACCCAGGAACCGCTGTCTGATCATTTTCCTGTAACTTCTCTAATTGTTCCTCGGAGCAGGGGTGAATTCAGCCTACCCTGTTCCACCATCTTCCCAGAAGTGAGTCAGGTCATTTTTGGCAAGTTATTTTGCCTCTCTATATACTTCGGTCTCCTCTTTGGTAAAATTAAGATAATAGTACTGTCCTCAAAAATTTGTACCAACGATTAAATAAGATAATATTTATGTAGCAGTTGAGAAGTGGTATAGAACACAAAGACTCCTTGGTTGAATCCTGGCTACTCTGCTTAATACATAGTTCAAGATAAATTACCTTTCCATGCCTCTGTTAATTGGAGGTAACAGTACCTCATAGATTTATTGTGAGGAGTAAATGAATTTACATATGTAAAAAGCACTTAGTGTTTGGCATATAAGAACTCATTAAATATTGGCTAATAATACCCAGTATTTAGTAAATATTTAATAAATGCTATTTAATTGTTTTATTCACCTCTACCTACTGGCCCCTAATAAGTGCTCAATAAATTTTTCTTTAATGAGTGGGTCATTTTGATCAATATAATTTTATTCAGCTTCTCAAACATTCTGATAAGAATATTCTATTAAGAGTATCTACATTTGTATAATCAGATTTTAACTTATTTCCATTATTATATTCTTTCATGTATAGATTGTTCAGAGTACTGTTTGCCACTTCAAACAATTTTTATCACTTAATCTGTGGAGCATCAAAACAGGAAGAACTCTCTAATAATTTATGTTCGGAGCTTTTCCTTAGTTCTTTCAAACTGAATCCAATTTGAAGAGGAAAATGGAATGGTGAAATGTAGAGCTTTATCATTGCAAGTTACTCTTCTACTACTGAATTGTGATTTAAACATCGATGTCTAGATTTTAAACACAAAATCATAAATATATCATTACTCTTTAGAATTATTGCAGTAAGAGTTAACTCCATGTATGTTTTCACTGTGGCTTGTAGATGGTTGATGGCTTTTTCAAGGAAGTGGTGATTTTGCTGACAAAAGGCTTGCCAGAGAAATAAATCAATTGCAATGACTCCTTTTTAAAGATATTTCAGGCCTCATCAATAGTGGAAGTGATCTTGAAGGCAATTGAAAAACTAAAATTGTTATTTCCTGTTGCTATAGGACATTCTCCAGCTAAACCACAGAAGTATTATTGTAGCTTATGCATCTTGTTTTCCTGTTTTCATGTACTTCTCTACTTGGCATAGAAATCCTCTAAATCAAGTACACATTCGTGTTCCTGAAGAGTGATTTATTAGGACCTTGGAGAGTATTGTTTTGCTCTGTTTTCTCTAAATAGCACGATTTATACTCTATTTAGATTTTATTATGCAGAGAAGGTAGCTGGCATGGACCTTACCTCACAAACTAAACTAAGAAAAACATGTTAAATTCTTTCTCTTATGTGGTCCTAGTACTGACTGAGTCTTCATCCTGCCTGATTTGATGGGGTGAGGGAAGGAAATTCAACCTCATGCAACGGGGGATTCTCTCTCCTTCTCTGGGGTTTGCACAGGAGTCCTGGGGGACAGCTCCTGCGGTGCTAGGAACACAAGGAAAAGGCATTTAACCTTTTACCCCTCTGGCTAATGCAGGTCATGGTTTGGGTCATTGTGTTCTTCTGAATTTGGGGGGCACTACAGCTCACAAGCCAAGTTAGGAGAAAGAGGGCAAGGAGAGCCAAAGAATAGGGAAAAAAACAAATACCATTATCTGAATAAATAAACTTTTGAGAACAAGGTAACAAATAATTAAAAATTAAATGGATAATTAGTTACTATACATGTATGATTATTATCTTTGTCTATAAGTAAATATCTTCTAATTAGAGGAACTATGAAAAGGTACTGTTAAAATGGACCGATGATGTTAGGGATCTATTCTTTCAAGATATTTTCAATGCATCATTTTAATGATTGAAAGAGGACCATGTTTAGTTTATACATCAAGTTCAGGAATTGACTTTTCTAAAATACTTCAAGTATATTCTGAACTACAAATATACCGACATTTAAGAGCAAACTATGTGGATTTTATGAAGTACACTTAAAAGCAAAATGATAGAATAAAAATATTGACAGTGCAACATAATGCTAAGAAAAAAGCTGTGTCTGTTTTTAACATCACCCTTGAAGCTAGTTTGGAAGCTTGAGCTTGTGTTGCAAAAGAGCATTCGGTAAATCAGTGCTTCAAAATTTGCTGTGGCCTCCTATTTGCAATTTTGAAATGATTCAGGTTTAATCTTTAAGCACCTGCTTGCCATTCTAGGCAAGTCTTTCTGCTGCTTTGTCCTTCACAAGAACAACTGAAGTTCTTTATCTGTGAAAAGGTTGAAATTCAGGTAATAAATGGAAGTTAAATTTCTTTGTCCTTTGGTTGCTTTTCTTAATGCAATTTTATTGAGATGTAAACAACCAAAGCTATAGGCTGAACCCCCAGTCTGGGGTTTGTTCATATGAAACTTAACCCCACAAAGGATAATCAAGTCTACTTAAAATTTAGGCCTAAGAGTCACCCCCAAGAGAGCCTCTTTTGTTGCTCAGATGTGGCCTCTCTCTCCAGCCAACATGACGAGCAGTCTCACCACCCTACCCCTCTCTGCGTGGGACATGACTCCCAGGGGTGTGGACCTTCCTGGCAACGTGGGACAAAGATCCTGGAATGAGTTGAGACTCAGCATCAAGGGACAGAGAAAAACCCTAGAATGAGCTGAGAATTAACATCAAGGGATTGAGAGAACCTTCTTGGACCAAAGGGGGAAGAGTGAAATGAGACTAAGTGTCAATGACTGAGAGATTCCAAACAAAGTCGAGAGGTTATCCTGGAGGTTATTCCTATGCATTAAGTAGATATCACCTTGTTGTTCAAGATACAGCGGAGAGGCTGGAGGGAACTGCCTGAAAATGTAGAGCTGTGTTCCAGTAGCCATGTTTCTTGATGATGATTGAACAATGATATAGCTTTCACAATGAGACTCTGTGAATGTGAAAACCTTGTGTCTGATGCTCCTTTTAGCTACTATATCAACAGAAGAGTAGAACATGTGGAATAAAAATAAATAATAGGGGGAACAAATGTTAAAATAAATTTAGTTTGAAATGCTAGTGGTAAATGAAAGCAAGGGGTAAGGGGTATGGTATGTATAATCTTTTTTTTCTCTGTTACCGTTTTATTTCTTTTTCTGTTGTCTTTTTATTTCTTTTTCTAAATCGATGCAAATGTTCTAAGAAATGATGAATATGCAACTATGTGATGATATTAAGAATTACTGATTGTATATGTAGAATGGAATGATATCTTAATGTTTTGTATGTTTTTTTAATTAATAAAAAAAGTTAAAAAAAATTTTATTGAGATGTGTTCACAAGTCATATAATCATCCAAAGTGTACAATTAGTGGTTCAGAGTATCATATAGCTGTGCATTCATCACCACAATCAATTTTTTTTAACATTTTCATTACTCTCAAAAATAATTAAAAAAAACAAAAAGAAAAAGAAACATCCAAAATATCACATACCCTTTATCCTCCCTATTATTTTTTATTTTCGTCTTTTTTTTTCATTTTAAACAGTTTTATTGGCACATCATACAAGCCAACCTAAGTAAATAGCCATGCCTTCATCACCATAATATATATGAAAACATTTCATTTTCTTCCACAAAGAATCCGTACACCTCCCCATGTTCCCCCTGTTAACATTTAGTTTTTTCTTTATATTTTTATTGACAAATCTTCACACGCTTACATTCTATTTGTGGTATATAACCAGTGGCTCACAATATCATCATATAGTTGTGTATTCATCACTATGATCATTTTTTAGAACATTTGGATCATAAAAAGAAAAAAGAATAAACTCATACATACCATACCCCTAAATCCTCCCTCTCATTGACCACTACTATTTCAATCTAACCCAATTTATTTTACCCCTTATCCTCCCTATTATTTATTTTTATCCATATTTTTTTTACTTATCTGTCCATACCCTGGATAAAAGGAGCATCAGACACAAGGTTTTCACAATCACGCAGTCACATTGTAAAAGTTGTATCTTTATACAATCATCTTCAAGAATCAAGACTACTGGAACACAGCTCAACAGTTTCAGGTACTTCCCTCCAGCCACTCCAATACACCATAAACTAAAAAGGAATATCTGTATAATGCATAAGAATAACATCCAGGATAATCTCTTGATTCTGAAATCTCTCAGCCACTGAGACTTTATGTTGTCTCATTCCTCTCTTTCCCGTGTTGGTCAAGAAGGCTTTCTCAATCAGGTCCCAGCTCATCCTGGGAGTTCTGCCCCACATTGCCAGGGAGATTTATACTGCTGGGAGTCATGGCCCAAGTAGCAGGGAGGGTAATAAATTCACCTGCAGAGTTGAATTAAAGAGAAAGGCCGCATCTGAGCAACGAAAGAGGTTTTCTGGGGGTGACTCTTAGGCGTATTATAAGTAGACTTAGTTTCTCCTTTGCAGGAATAAGTTTCATGAGGGCAAGGCCCTAGATCGAGGGCTTGGCTATTAAATCAGTAGATTCCCCAGGTAGGAAAGTTTAAATATTTCCACATTTTTTTCCCAGTCCATCAAGAGGACTTTACAAACACTTTTTTATATTCTTCCCAGATTATTCTGGAATTTATCAGGGTATAATGCTAACCTGTACAAACCAACAAGCTCTCACTCCCTATTCAAGGTTCTAGTCCATATTAGTGAGATGTTATAATTCTTGTTTTTTCATTTCTGATTTATTTTACCCCGCATACCGTCCTTGAAGATTAATTCATTAGTTGCATGCCTCACGACTTCTTCCTTCTTGCAGACACTCAATATTCCACTGTATGTTTACACCACAGTTTGCCCTTCCATTCATCAGTCAATGCACCCTTAGGCCACCTCCTTCCATTGCACATTGTGAACACTGCCACCATAAACACCCATGTGCAAATATCCATTCCTCTGGCTTTCAGTTCTTCCAAGTATATACATAATAATGGAGTTGCAGGATCATATGGCAACCCTACACTTAGCCTCCTATGAAACCACCACACTGCCCTCTAGAGGGGCTGTACCATTCTACTTCCCTACCAAAAAGTGAACAGGCACATCTCTCTAGCCACATTTTCTCCACCACTTCTGTCTTTTTGTTTATTTTAAAAATAGTTTTATTCACACACCGTATAATCCATTCTAGGTAAATAATCAATGGTTCCTGGTAATAATTGCATAGTTATACATTCACCACCACAATCTATATGAAGATATTTCCATTTTTTTTTCCGCAAAGGAAAAAAAGGGGGGAAAATGAAGAATAAAGACTTAAAAATAATTTTAAAAATGGAGAAACAACATCAACACTAGTAATCCCATACCCCTCCCTTATATCCCCCTCTCATTGACATTTAGCTTTGGTATATTGACTTTGCTACATTTAATGGAAGCATTTTATAATGTTACTGTTAGCTATAGAACCTAGTTTTCATTGAATGCATTTTTTTATATACCACCCCATTTTCAAAACCTTATGATGTTCATTTGTACTCTCTCATGTAAAAACTTTATATTTGTACATTAATCACCATCATTGTCACTCTTGGTCTTGCTAAGTTAAACAGTCCCAGTCTTTATCTTCTATCTTTTCTTCTGGTGTCATACATGCTCCTATCCTTCCTCTTTCAACCATATTCACACTCAGTTTTGTTCAGTGTACTTACAATATTATGCTACCTCAGATAGTATTGTGCTATCCATTTCTGGATACATTCTGTACTCTTTTAACATTAAATGCCCAATCTCTACCCTCTTTCTATCTCCTGTTAACCTATGTTCTCAGCTTTAACTCTCAAAGTTTGCTCATTAGCATTAGTTCATATTAATGAGACCATACAGGTATTTGTCCTTTTGTTTCTAACTGATTTCACTCAATGTCCTCAAGGTTCATCCATGTTGCTGCATGCTTCATGACTTTATTCTGTCTTACAGCTGCTTAATATTCCATCGTATGTATATGTTTGTTGTTTTGTTCATCCAATGATGGGCATTTGGGCTGTTTTCATCTCTTGGCATTCATGAGTAATGACACTATAAATATCAGTGTGCATGTGTCTGTTTGTGTCCCTGCCTTCAGTTCTTCTGAATACGTACCTAGTAATGGGATTGCTGTATCATATGGCAATTCTATACTTAGCATCCTGGGCAAGTGCCAAACTGCATTCTAGAACATTTGCACCATTCTACATTCCCACCAAAAGTGAATAATTGTGCCTCTTTCTCCACACCCTCTCCAGCACTTGTCATTTTCTGTTTTTTGTTTTTTTTATTTTTTGATAATGGCCATTCTAGTGGGTGTCAGATGATATCTTGTTGTGGTTTGAATTTGCACTTCCCTAATAGCCAGGGAAGTTGAACATCTTTTCATGTGCCTTTTAGCCATTTATATTTCCACTTCTGAGAAGTGTCTGTTCATGTCTTTTGTCCATTTTTTTAACTTTTTTATTACATAGTATAACATATATACAAAGCAAAGAAATAAAAAAGCAATAGTTTTCAAAGCACTCTTCAACAAGTAGTTAGAGAACAGATCCCTGAATTTGTCATGGGCTACCATATGATGCTCTCAGATTTTTCCTTCTAACCGCTCCAGAATATAGGAGGCTAGAAGGCTTAAATACCTTTTTATCACCACAATCAACTTTCTTTCTTTCTTTTTTTGTGAAAAATAACGCATATACAACAAAACAATAAATTTCAAAGCTCAGCACCACAATTAGTTGTAGAACACATTTCAGAGTTTGACATGGGTTACAATTCCACACTTTTAGGTTTTTACTTCTAGCTGCTCTAAGAGACTAAAAGATATCAATTTAATGATTCAGCAATCATATTCATTTGTTAAATCCTACCTTCTCTGTATAACTACACCATCACCTTTGATATTTCTATCCTGCTCTTTAGAGGTGTTTGGGCTATGGCCATTCTAACTTTTTCATGTTGGAAGGCTCTGTCATTAATATGGGGTAGGGAGATGAAACTATCTGATGTTCTGGAGAGTCTGGGCCTTCTAGGTTTCAGGACTTATCTGGTCCAGGGACCCATCTAGAGGTTGTAGATTTCTGCAAAGTTACACTAGTGCATGGAACCCTTGTGACATCTTATATACTGCCTTAGGTGTTCTTTAGGATTGGCTGGAATGGTCTTGGTTGGGGTGTGGCAGATTATGATAGGTAGTAAGGTCTAACTGAAGCTTGCATAAGAGCAACCTCCTGAGTAGCCTTTTGACTCTATTTGAACTCTCTCTGTCACTGATACTTTAGTTACACTTCTTTTCCCCCTTTTGGTCAGGTTGGAATTGTTGACCCTATGGTGCCAGGGCCAGATACATCCCTGGGAGTTATCTCCAATGTCACCAGGGAACTTTTGCCCGTTTTTTGTCTTTTTGTTGTTGAACTGAAGAATTTCCTTATATATTCTGGATACTAAACCCTTATCTAATATTTGGTTTCCAAATATTGTCTTCCATTGTATAGGCTGCCTTTTTACTTTCCTAACAAATTACTTTGATGCCCAAAAGTGTTTAATTTTGAGGAGTTCCCTTTTATCTATTTCTTTTTTTCAATGTTTATGCTTTGGGTTTAAGGTCTAGGAAAGCACCTGCTGCAAAAAAAAAAGAAAAAAAATGCCAATCCAATTCGGGTATATTACATTCTGGCAGCTTGCAAACTAACAAAGATATACAGTGAGAGCTTTACTTCTTCCTTTCCAATTTGGATATCTTTTATTTCTTTTTCTTGTCTAATTACTCTGGCTAGAACATGCAGCACAATGTTGAATAACAATGGTGACAGTGGGCATCCTTGTCTCGTTCCCAGTCTTAGAGGGAAAGCTTTCAGTCTTTCCCCATTGAGAATGATGTTAGTTGTGGGCTTTTCATATATTCCCTTTATCATGTTCAGAAAGTCCCCTTCTATTCCTATCCTTTGAAGTGTTTTCATCAAAAAAGGATGTTGAATTTCATCAAATGCCTTTTCTGTATCAATCAAGATGATCATCTGTTTATTCTGTTTTGATTTGTTGATATGATGTATTACATTAATTGATTTTCTTATGTTGAACCATTCTTCCTTATCTGGAATAAATCCCACTTGGTCATGGAATATAATTCTTTTAAAGTGCTGCTGGATTTCATTTGGAAGTATTTGGTTGAGGATTTTTGCATCTATATTCATTAAAGAGATTGGGAATTTTCTTTTCTTGTAGTATCTTTGTCTGGCTTTAGTATTAGGGCGATGTTGGCTTCATAGAATAAGTTAGGTAGCTTTCCCTCCTCTTCAGTTGTTTTGAAGAGTTTGAGCAGGATTGGTACTAATTCTTTTTTGAGTGATTGGTAGAATTCACATGTGAAGCCACCTGGTCCTGGACTTTTCATTTTTGGGAGCTTCTTGATGACTGATTCAACCTGTTTACTTGTGATTGGTTTGATGAGGTTATTTATTCCTTCCCGAGCTAATGTTGGTTATTCATGCCTTTCTAGGAAGTTGTCCCTTTCATCTACATTATCTAGTTTATTAATACATAGTTGCTCATAGTATCCTCTCATTACCTCCTCTATTTCTGTGGCATCATTGAGTGTCCCCTCTTCCATTTCTGATTTTATTTATTTGCATCCTCTTTCTTTTTTCTTTTTGTCAACCTAATTAAGGGTCCGCTGATTTTATCAATTTTCTCAAAGAACCAAATTCTGCTTTTGTTGATTTTTTCTATTGTTTTCATGTTCTCAATTTCATTTACTTCTGCTCTAATCTTCATTATTTCTTTCCTTTTGTTTGCTTTGGGGTTAATTTGCTGTTCTTTTTCTAGTTCTTCCAAGTTAACAGTTAATTCATTGATTTTTGCTCTTCTTTTTAAATATAGACTTTAAAGGCAATAAGTTTCCCTTTTAGTACTGCCTTTGCTGCATCCCATAAATTTTCATATGCCATGTTTTCATTTTCATTTGCCTCAAGATATTTATGATTTCTCTTATAATCTCTTCCTTGATCTACTGGTTAAGAGTGTATTGTTTAGCCTCCATATACTTGTGAATCTTCCAGTCTCTCACCTATTATTGATTTCCAGCTTCATTCCATTATGATCTGTGAACGTATTTTTTATAATTTCAATCTTTTAAATTTATTGACACTTATTTTGTGACCCAACATGTGGTCTATCCTGGAGAATGATTGATAAGCACTCAAGAAAAATGTGTATCTTGCTGTTATAGGATGTGATGTTCTGTGAATTTCTGTTAAGTCTAGTTCATTTACTTACTATTCAAAATCTCAGTTGCCTTATTGGTCCTCTTTCTAGATATTGTATCCTTTGAAGAGAGTGGTATATTGAAGTCTCCCACTATTTCTTTAGAGGTGTCTACTTCTCCCTTCACTGATGTCAATGTTTGCCTCATATATTTGGGTCACTCTGGTTCAGTGCATAAATATTTATGATTTTTTGTCTTCTTGATGAATTGTACCTTTTATTAATAAATAGAGGGACATCCTTCTTTGTCTCTTTTAAATTGTTTCACATTTGAAGTCTAATTTGATATTGGTATAGAAGTCTAATTTCTATACTAATTAGTCTATTAATATAGACTAATATCAGACACTGTTCTTTTCTGGTTGTTATTTGTGTGAAATATCTTTTTCCAACCTTTCACTTTCAACCTATTTTTGTCCTTGGGTCTAAAATGAGTCTTTTGTAGACAGCATATAGATGGGTCCTGTTTTTAAATCCATTCTGCCAGTCCATGTCTTTTGACTGGGGAGTTTGATCCATTAATGTTTATGTTATTACTATAAAAGCAATACTTTCTTCTACCACTTTGTCTTTTGGATTTTATATGTCATATCTTGTTCTCTCTCACACTCTTTTCCTTTACTTATAGTTTTCATTTCTACACTCTACTCCAAACCTTTATCTTGTGTCTTTTCCTATCTGCCTGTATTCCTTTAGTATTTCTTGTAGAGCTGATCTCTTGTTCACAAACTCTCTTAGTGTCCATTTGTCTCAAAATATTTTAAACTCTTCCTCATTTTAGAAGGATAGTTTTGCCAGGTATAGAATTCTAGGTTGACAATTTTTCTTTTTCAGCATCTTATATTATCATACCTCTGCCTTCTTGCCTCCATGGCTTCTGCTGAGAAATCCACACATATTCTTATTGAGCTTCCTTGTATGTGATGGATCACTTTTCTGTTGCTGCTTTCAGAATTCTGTTTTTCTTTGATATTTGACAATCTGATTAGTAAGTGTCTTGGAGTATGTCTATACATACCTATTCTATTTGGGATACTCTGCGCTTCTTGGATTTGTAGTTTTATGTCTTTCATAAGAGATGGAGAATTTTCAGTGTTAATTTCCTTTATTATTCTTTGTGTCCTTTTCCCTTCTTCTCTCCTTCTGGTCCACCCATAACATATATATTCATGTGCTCCATGTTGTCATTCAGTTTCCTGAGACTCTACTCAGAATTTTCCATTCTTTTCCCTATCTGTTTTTTTGTACATAGGATTTCAGATGTCCTGTTCTCTAGTTCACAAATCCTTTCTTCTGCCTCTTCACGTGTTGTTGTGAATCTCCATTATTTTTTCATCTCTTCTATTGTGCCTTTCATTCCCACAAGTTGTGCCATTTGTTTTTTCAAGCCTTTGAGTTCTCTTTATAGCTGTCCAATGTCTTCTTTTTATCCTTCATCTCTTTTGAGATATCTTCCCTCAACTCATTGATTTTTTTATTTGATTCAGCATGCTTCTTTGAACATCTTTAAAATTCATTTTGCTTCAATTCCTGTGTCTCATTTACATTGTTAGTTTGCTCCTTTGACTAGGCAATGTCTTCATTTTTTTCAAATATGTCTCTTAGTTTTTTGTTGGTGTTTAGGCACCTGATTCCCTTGATTAGTTTATTTTGGAGGTCATTTTCACTCTTTTACCTAGGGTTTTCTTGTAGGTTGATTTTGTTCTCTATCTGTTCTTTGGCATTCAGTTCAACTTATTTTAGACCTCTAGCATAGCCATCTTTTTAACTGATCAGAATTTTTAGCTTTTGTTTTTCTAGTTCTTGCCCCTGTGCCTATATGGAACCTTTATTTGAGAAGGGCTCCCCAGAAATGATTGACCCCTATCAGATTTTTCCAGACCATACATGCCCAGGTCTCAGGAGGTGGGTGTAATCAGTATCAAGTTCTGCTAAGGATGAGACCCAGCAAGTTCTCAGACCTTCCTGTGGAGTCTCCAGACTCTGTGCTTTGCCTGTCCCACCCTGCAGGTATTGCTTGTCAGACCATAGCTCCCCACTAGTATAAAGAGGTGTGGAGCCTTTAATTTTCAGCCTGCCAGGGGTGTGGTTGAGACAGAGGCTGATGTAGAAGGCAAGCTTAAGCTGTTTTTGATTCCCAGCCCCTGGAGTCTGGATTCTCAGAAGGAGGGCTGCTACTTAAGCTGTGTCCCGCCCCTGTTTCCTTTGGGATGAAATGCCCTTTAGGGTATTATCTCCTTCATTTAACTTATTACTGTCTCCCAAATGTACCTTAACTCTGCCCACCCTTGCCTAGGTCAGCACTTACAACTGAAAATGCCTGAGGCTATCTTTAATGAGCTACTTAGAATACTTTTAAAAAAGAAAAAGAAAAAAAAATCCCTTTTTGGAGCCACTCTCCCCATCTCCCAAGATTTGCCAGTCAAGAGCGAGTGTTAGTCCTGGCTCTATGTGCCCCTTTTCTTGGGGCATAGCCTTTTTCCAGTATTGAGCTCAGTCTCCCTTTTTTTTTCTTCTTCATCAGCCCTGTCTTTTTCCTCCCACGGGGGAACTTGGGGTTACTTTCCTGCTTTCTTTGGGTTTGTGTATACTTTCTAAATAGCTTGTATTCAGCAATCCAAATTTGTTCATTAAAACCACAGTTGGAGCTTGGTTGAGCTACCTTCCTTGGTCCCAGTAGAAACTGTTTCTTTTTCCCACAGCCCAGAAAAAGAAACTGAGCTCAGAATACTGGAAAAAGGCTACCCTTTCCCTACCCCTTCCTGTCAGAAAAGAGCCAGCTGCTCACAATATAATGTCCCCAAGGCCATTATGGGGGACATAAGTGGTATGGAATGGCTAGTAATGTTCTGTTTCTGAAAAGAGCTAGCTGTTAGGTATTTGCTAAGTGGTAATTACCAGCTGGTCCACCTTCTGCAATAAGCCCAAGAAGTATTTCAGGAATCATGATTGTCTTTTGGCCTAATAAAATAGTCTATATATCTCTAGTTAAAATCTTGTATGATCCAAGCCATACTTTATTGAAGTCAGAAAATTCAAAGGAATGAATGAGTGTTATGCAAACATTTTCTAGAATAGCTCTAGTAGACAAGGACTGTCAACTTCTGGGAGGTAAGTTTGTACCTTAAACATGTAAACCTGCCTTTATTGGAGTGATGTGGCCTCAAGCCAGTGAATTCCAGTAGTCATCAGAAACTGAAATAGGCAAGGAAGGGATTCTCCCTTAGAGCCTCTGGAGGAATCATGGGTCTGCTAACACCTTGATTTTGGACTTTTGGCCTCCAGAACTGGGAGAAAATAAATTCCTGTTGTTTTATGCCTCCAAAATTAAGATAATTTGTTACAGTAGCCCTACAAAACTAATACACATTTTTAAACTAAGATAATACCTTTTCAGAAAATAATATAAATATATCAATAATATATTACAGGGACCCAGTTAACAAGAAATTAAATTTTTTTTAACTAACACTTTCTTAGGTAAAGCACTAAAATGCTATGTAAGAAAAACAAGAGGGGAAAAAGATAATTACATAATTTAAAACATACATAGAGAAATATCATAAAGGCATGTTTTTGAAGATCCTTTGTGGCCTTGGAGCAGCTACACTTGAGTCAAGAGTTTGCTAACATTGACTCTGAAATGGACTGTATAATTGTGGGCACAGACCTACATAGACTTGATACTAATTAGGAGATGTTTTTATAACTAGCCTATAACCTCCTTAGATTAGTAGCCAGTTCCCCTCCAAGAACTATATAAGGAGACAGATATAACTTGTGATGTGTCCAGAGAATGAAATTACTGTTGGTCTATAGCACAAATAGAAGGAAACATTAATCTTGCTCCTTGCCATTAAAGATACTGTATTCTTATGCGCTGCACACTATCTGCCTCCTCCTGCTCTGCCCTTGTCTTTCTAATAGTAGCCGTTTTTACTTCAACGTTTCTCTCCATCCTCAGCTCACTCCAGGATCCCTATTTTTCTTTCTTTACATTTAATTCTTATGAAAATAACTTCATTCACACTCATGGGGTTTTAGTTGCCTCTGGTATTTCAATGACTCCAAGGTCCAACCATTCAAATCTGACTACCTATAGAAGATACCCTTTAAAATATTTTATTTAACATATACTTCCTTACCAAAATGTGCTTTCAGTTTAAAAGCCAGGACTCCTTGCCAGCTTCTTTTTATTGTGTTTGGTGCTTAATCCCTCTAGTTCTAATATAATCAGATATTTCAATCTTTCCGTCAACCTCCACGTTTAGCCATTAACCCATTTAACAATTAAGTCAGATTACTCCCATGTAGAACTGTAGAGTGATTTCCAGCAAGTACTCACTCTATACTGGACTCATATAATTGTACTCTATTCCCAGTATGAAGAAGTATAGTTCTCAGTCATTGGTTGGAATTTAATGAAATTAAGAACAGTGACCTAAATAAAATAAGAACATAAATCATAGTGCCCACATTTTAAGGCAAAACGCAGTTTGTACCGTTCATTTGCTTCCATGTGTATAACTGAGCATTAGTTATAGAGAGCCGGATATGAATTGTTAGACTTTTGCATATTTGATTGAGTTGTTACTTGGCTGCTCTTCACTGCCATTGGTATGTGAGTACCTTGCCAGCAGGGACTGGGTTCATACTATCATTTCCTCTTTCCTCTTTCCACCTGCCCCAAGAACAGTGCCTTGCACATTCAGAAGTTTGACGGTTAAGAGCTCCATTTTCTGAAATTAGTGCTCATAGGGGATGTGCTGGTTCGAAAGTATTATGATATACCCCAAAAAAGCCATGTTTTTATCCTGATTCCATCTTGTGGAGGCAGCCATTTCTTTTAATCTCTATCCAGCACTGTAGGTTGGAGACTTGATTAGATTTTCTCCACAGAGATGTGGCACAAATTTGGGTATTAACTCTTGATTAGATGGAGATGTGACCCCACCCATTCCTGGTGGCTTTGATTAGTTTACTGGAATCCTTTAAAAGAGAAGATACTTTGGAGAGAAACTTCAGAGCTGACAGAAATAAGAGAAATGAGAGTCTAGCAAAATGACAGAAGCCTCAGAGTGGACAGAAATTTCACAGCAGAGCTGACAGATGAAGACACATGGAGAACAGAGACACATATGTTTGGAGATGCTTGGAGCCCAGCAGACGTCACCATGAGATGTTAAACAAGCCAAAACCTGGAGAGGCAGATGCCAGTCACATGACTACCCAGCTGACAAAAGGGGTTCCTAACCCATGGGCCTTCCTTGAATTAAGGTAATCTCTTGTTGGTGCCTTAATTTGGGTATTTTCATTGCCTGAGAACTGTAAATTTGTAACTTATTAAATTCCTCCTCTGTAACAGCCGTTCCAGTTCTGGTATATCGCATTCCAACAGCTTGCAAACTAATACAGGAGACATAACAACACAATGAATTTAGATGGGTAATTATGACAGACGACCAAAGCATTGAAGACTTTTGATCTCTGCCTATTTAAAACTGCTATAACCTTTGATGAAAGTGAATATATTATTAAATAAAAATCCTCTAAGACCTATCTGTTTAGTTTTCAGGTAAGAAACCTTCATTTTGCTCTAAATGCTCAATCTCAATAATTATTTCAAGTTACTCTGTAAGGAAAATCAGAATAGACTATGTTCATAATAAAACAGTAAAAACTCTCCATACCCTTCCAGACAAACCAGTATAGAAAAATGAAGACTGTACCCAAAAAAGATACACTGAAGTCCTAACCACAGTGTGACCTTATTTGGAAATAGGGCCACTACAGAAGGAATTAGGCAAGTTAAAATGTCGAACTGGAGTAGGGCCTCTGATCCAGTGTGAGTGGTGCCCTTGTGAGAAAAGAAAAACACAGAAACAGAGGGAAGATGTCATGTGAAGACTGAAGTAGAAATTGGAGTGATGAAGCTACAAACCAAGGGAAGCCAAAGATTGCTAGAAGCAAGCAGAAGCTAGGGGAGGAGACATGGAACAGATATTTCCTTACAGGCTTCAGAAGGAGCATGGAACATGCCCCTGCCAAGACTTTGATTTTGGACTTCTAGCCTCCAGAACTGTGAGAACAGATTTTTGTTGTTTTAAGTCACTCAGTTTGTAGTAATTTTATGACAGCCCTAAGAAACCAAGACATACTTTTCTAAAATCCTTCAATTTCCCCCAGTGGAAAGCTCTGAGGTTTAACAAACTTGTTACCAAACAAGCTTTACTCACTTGCTAACTATTTTCTACATGAGAATGTAAGTTCCACACAGGCAGGACATCCCTGCTTTATCTCCAGCATTGTAAACAGCGCCTGTAACATGGTAGACACTCTGTTATTTGCTGAGTAAATGACTGAAGAAATTTGATTCTGAGAAATAAAAATCAGGTAGATTTCCTAATTTTGGACAAAATCTGTAATTCCCAATGCCAGTTACTTACAGTCCACTAACAAGGATGTGGAAATAATGCAAGTTCAGAGTATATGCAATAAGTGGAATACTTAAAACAAAAAAACGGGCGGGCCACAGTGGCTCAGGAGGCAGAGTTCTCACCTGCCATGCTGGAGATCTGGGTTCGACTCCCAGTGCCTGCCCATGTGAAGAAAAACAAAAACAAACAAAAAACCCTGCGTTTGGAAAACAGAACTATTTAGGATTAAGTTTTGTTTCTGCTTTTCAAAGATAATGAATGCCAAACCCACAGATCAGTTGCTCAATTAATAAGTTTAGTAGCCAGTTTTGGCAAGTATATCTCAGATATTTTCCTTTTAATAATTGAAGGGAGCATACAGTAATTTAGTTCTACTTTAAATCTACTCCATTTCTCTCACACATTCCTAAAATGTAATGTAACAAATTACGAAAGAGATATATTTACTTTTGAGTTCTAGAAATCACGATTTGCTAAGGTTCCCTGATGGTTTAAAAGAGAGAAACACTTTAAGCCTTCAAACACTTTAAGATTTCTAAGATAAGATAGGAATATTAATTATAAAATACTGTGTAATTCCTAACATTTCCAAGATTTAAAAGAAATCAATAATGGAGATTAAATTTAATGACGACATAGATTAAGATAAACTAAGAGAAGTCTTGAAGAGATGAGTTTAATTCTAAGTCTGCTGTACGACATCTAAAGATGAAATGATTAAAACTTAATTTCACAAATGAGGCTTTAAAACTTCCTATTCATATGTCACACATGGTAAAGATTATATATTTACATTTAAGAAAAAGAAGTTGTATAAATATTTAAGTCAAAACTGTTTTACATTTTTTAGAAAAATCTACGCAAAAAATCACTCTGGTTTCTTCTAAAAATTCAAGTTTCTCCAAGTATTCTTGGGGAAATGTAAATGAACTCATAACTTTTCTAACTGAACTATTTTAGTATTTTTCTATCTTAAGTGCCAGAAGTTTATCTACATATGATTTGTATTTCTAAGCTACAGTTATTTAGTATGGAGAGAGAGTGCTTTTAGTCAAACCACAGCTCTATTTATTAACATTAAAAAACTAAAAGTGACCTAGAGACTGGCACTGGCATTTACTTTACTTTCTTGATCTTCTATCAAATCAATGTATTCATAAATCCCACTTTACAGATGAGAAACAAAGTCACAAAACCAAGGTCATATGCTAGAAAGTGACAAAGCTAGGATTAGAAACCCAGGAAGTCTGGTTCCAAAGCTTTCATTCTTAATCACTATTAGTGAACCATCCATTTTGAATCCTGAACACTCATCTGAAAGTAACATGTTGTTTCCTATCAGATTAATGGTTCTCAACCTGGGTGATCTTAACCTTCAACCCCTCCCCTCTAACGTTGGAATTATTTGTCAACGTCTGGAGACCTTTTTTGGTTGTCATAACCTGGTTGGGTGGGGTGTTAGTGTTATTAGCATCTGGTGGGTAGAGGCCAGGGAGACTACTGAACATTCTACAATGCAGCCCCCCCACAACAAATCATATTTAATTAAATCAATAGCGCCAGGGTCAAGAAATCCTGCAACAGATTGTAAACTCCAGGACGGCAAGACCCTCGTTGGTCTTGGTTGCTACTATTTCCTTAGCTCTAGAACAATGCATGGCATTGTAAGTATTTAAGTATTTGTTGAATGAAAATTTATGTTTTAAAAGCCTAGAACTGTGCCTGGTTCAGAACTGGTAGGCAACATACTTTTTTATTAGAGGTAGTAACAGTGGCTTCAAAGGGATCAACTGGAAGTAATAGGACACTGCAAATTAAAGTGATATTTTATAGCTCCACAAGCCTACTTTTTGGGGTTTAATTTTTTCCCAAATGACTATAAATAAAACCAGTTCTGCCAAAACAATTCACTTATTTAAGGGGGGCTTCTGGAAGAACTAATATTTCTTTTTTTCCAGGCCTTTAAATTCATGGAACACTGAATTAAATATGTAAGGAATAAGAATCTTTTCTTCTTAAAATGAAAGCCTTTAAATATCCCATTCAAACAGTATGCATTTAGGGGATTAGCAAAAAACCCTAAATTAGATGGTATCACTAATTAATTGCTGATATGCTCCAGTGGCTGACAAATACTTTGAGAAACTTTGAGTTAAAAGCTCACTGAGAAATTTCACAAAAGAACTGAATTGTAGCAACATAAGACAAAGAAAGATCCATTATCTCAAAAGAAATTAGTACTTGAGTCCACTTCATTCAAACGTTTTTATAAGTATAATAGTCTAAGTATAGATTCATCCTACATTAAAAGAAAAAACCCATCCATGTAACATCGAAAGCATTTTCAGTCCTTCCTTCATCACCCTAAAGAGCTAGTGAAAATTATCCAGAAGATATTTGTCATAAGTTAATATTGCTTGATTTACAAAATCCTTTCCCAAGGAAAAATTCAAAAGGTGGTTATGCGGATAATCAAACAATGCTAGAAAAATTTGACACCTTTCACTCAACATTCTTATAATTAACGAATGAGTCTAGCTAGATCAAATGTTAAATTATGAAACCACACTGTGTAAAATGCGCCTATTACATTTAAAAAGTTAAACCCATATTTATTTACTAGCACTGTTAAACATTACACAAAACATTCAAGTGGCAAGTAATTATAATGCAAGCCCTTGCATGGCAATCCAAATTTATTGAACTACTGATGCTAAGTTATACAAAATTGCACCACTTTAATTAAGGCTTTTAGTTTACATTTGGCCACCTCAAAGTAGTTGTAACATTAGGTTGTTCAATTTAAATACTGTGGCTCCCTGTTGGATAGACGAACAATCTTTACACCCAAACATTAATGCATACAAAGCAACAAGGCATTGTTAAATAAAACAGCAATAGTTACTGCAAATTAGGCCTTGTGACCAATTACACATGATTAAAATTACTTCCCACATCCACAGTACTCGTCCACCATTTAACATCTCAACCAAAACGTTACACATGTGAAACAATCACTAACAGGCAAAAATACTAAACCTGTATATTTGGTATTGCAAATACACTTATGCATGAGCAAGCAAGGGATTCACAGTGAGAATCTACAGCTGCAGAAGCCTGAAAATGATTTACAAAAAAATTGTTAAATCATTAAAAAATTGTTTGAAAATATACACTTCTTGTTGTAGACCCCCACTGTACACACAACTATAAACATTGTTCCCTATGTAAACAAAAAAGGAAACATATAATAAGAGATTTGAAAAGTCTGGACATTTCCTTCCCAACAGATATTAAAGGCAATGTCTTTAATCTAAGACATTTTACTGAAAGGACTATCATATTTTAAAGACAAGATCACTGTCTCCACAGGTTTTTCAAAAATTAAAAAAACTATATAGCTGCGTTAATCAAAAGCGCTTATTTTGTACAATACAATGATAATGACCTTGAATTTCTTAAAAAAAATTACAATAAGCTACAAGTATCAAAGAAGCGAAGTTATCTGGAGTAGTCTATATAGGAGCTCTTTGGACTTTCTTTTATTAAGCTAAAATAGTGGTGCTTTTAGGATTTACATTATTGTACTCTCCAATACAAAGTTTATGGGGTGTGTTAAAGTATACAGTACACCATTTTCATACATGTACAACATTGGTGGATGAAGAATGTCTCTTAATAAGCAGTAATACTGGATGTAGCCTCTGGTTTTACCAGTTGCATACTCTAGGACTATTATATAAGTAAAAATCTCTCTTGTGATACTGGAAAGTGTTTAGAATGTGCAAACTGATGTAGTAGCTTTCATCCGCCTCTTAAAGGGTACCACCACAGGAAAGTCCATTTAAGATGTTGGTAGGTTTAACAAAGTTGGAATGCTGGCACTGTTGAATTGGGCAACAGTTCTTCAGACCTGTCAAAAAGTGGAAAAAAATTAATTGTAAATATGAGTTGAAAACAGCACATTAAAAGAAGCAAAGGAACACCTTAAGATAATGGTCTTAAGTTATCAGGCTCTAGTCTTAATCATTACATTAATGAAAAGGTACCAAATTTCATTGTAAAATAAAGCATGAGTTCATACTTTCATCTCTTCACTACAAAATGATGAAGTTATTCTGCTGCCCTTTTAAAAGGTTTTGTTTTGATCAAATGAAAATTTTAGATACAAAAAAGGAAGATACCGTTGTGCAAATTTCTATGCATTTACCTTCCAAAGTTTTAGAAAAAAGAATCATATTAAAACTTTCCATCAGGTCAACCTCAGAAGAAATAGGATCAAGACAGACATCAATATTAACAAAATGAATAAGCCTGTAAGAGTTTTTACTATCTTAAAATTACATCCTAAGTACACAATACACATATAAACCAGGGTTTCTAGTATCAGAAAATCAAGACCTTTCTTACTCTTCCAGTAAGACTGGCTAAGAAACTGGTTCAGGGAAGTGGACAAAATAGTATTTCATGATAGCTCTTTATAGATTTGCAGTTGACAGTTAAATACTTTCTAATTCCATATTTAAACAGATTTCGTTAACTTTAAGCTGGATGTCAAAAAAAAAAAGCTGGGATTACACTAAAATCATATTTATTCAACTTAAAAAAAAAGTTTGAGTGATATAAAAGAAGCAGAACCAGAATTCACTGTCTGTTATGTATTTATTTGCTTTGGATGATTTTTTGTATACAAGCCTGGGCTAAAAAAATGTTTACTTTTTTAGTATATTTTTCTGAAGATCAGACTTGTTACATGTCCCCGAAAACAGAGAGCCAGGTAGAAGTTATGCTGCTGAAATAATTCACAAATACCTTGAACTTCAGTCCCTCATTTAGAGTGAAATCTCCACAAGCTTAGATTTCTCATTTTGAAATCCAAGTATACTGGATGTAGCAAATTGGAAGGGAGAGACAGGAGCGTGTGAACTCAAAGCACACATGTGCTGTTAAGAATGAGCACATGATCAGGAATGAGAAGATAAATCACCAAATAGAAAAGGCTTAAATGGAGGGAAGGAACAAATTCTAAAAAGATAAATAATCAGTATACTATGATAGTATAGGGCATTTAACATAAGGGGAAGCATAACCACAAACCTCCAAAGTTCCTAAGGATGAGAGTACAGTAAAATAATGGTTTAACGGACGTGAGCAGGAAACCATTATTTTTGGCATAATAGCAGCAGCTAACAGAGTGCATACTATGTGCCAGGCACTGATCTAATTGCTTTACAAGCATTAACTTATTTTCTGGCTTTGTAGTTTAATAACTGTATGGTCTGAACAAGTAACGTTTTTGTGCCTCAGTTCCATCATATGTAAAATAGGAATAATAGTTACTGCTTCACAGAGTTACTGTGACAGTTAAGTAGAATTAATATATTAAGTACCCAAAAGAGTGCCTGACACATGGTAAATATCCTGTGTGTTAGGTGTTCTTATTATTAGTACTACCCTGGATTTATCCTTTTCATAGCATTTACCTCATTTAACAATTATATATCTACTTTTTCCACTGGACCTTAATTAGTTTCATGAGGCAAGGAGAAAAGGTTGGTCTTTGTTCACCATTGTATTGCCAGCACCAACCAGTATCCCGTTGGCACCTACATTTATTGAATTTAGAATATTCACTTATGTGGAATTTTATTTCTGAAAATGTCAGGGAAATGAAATAATTACTTTCATTAATAGATAGCATACTAACTCATGGATATCTTTTAAAAATGATCACTCTTATTTTAGAACTAAAAATTCTAAAAAAACCCAAAAAAACAAAAAACAAATTCTTGACAAAGTACCCTTACTGAAGCAGAATGGTTGAGAGTTAGAGAGGAAAGATAAACTAACTTACCTGGCTCAGAGCTACAATGCATTTAGTATATTAAAGCAGCTGACATGATGTCTTTTTGCGGGCCTTCCCAGGCACTGGAGTTTTTCTGTTAATTTGCCGTACTAGGTCATAAAAGATCTGCAAACATATTAATTGTTTTTTTTTTAATTTACAGGAGTAATGAACCCAAAAAACAAAAACTGATTAAGTGGATCTCTATGGATATAAATTAACCCTCAGAAAGCAAAAAATCTCTTCACAGTTAAGGGATGAAAGTAAAACTAGGTATTCTTATAACTGCCAAGTTTGAAAGCCAAAACTGTTTCACTTAAAATACTGGAGTTGAAGAAGCCTCAGAGATCTTATCTTAGTTCAATTAGAACATTTACCATCCTACAAAGAAAACAATCTCTTCTTCAAGTCTTTCCATATGTCTTTACTATATAACATGTCTTTAAGCCACTTCAAGGCAAAACCATGCATGGCTTGTTGAATTCCAATTCCCATCTTTTTAATATATGATCCTTCATATACCTGAAGACTTAATCTGCCTTCCCCACCACTATCATTTCTGACTATTTTAGCTTTTCTTCATGGTAAATTCCAATGTATCAGCATTTAAAAAAGAAAGGAAATAGTGTTGATGCTTTTTTATGTGAATATATTTAAATAAGCTTATTTTTGCCTATAAAATGAATATAGCAATCTGAGTACACATTAACTTGGGGTTATATTAATATAGACACATTGCTTTCCATTAATTTAAATTCTAAATGAAGAGTTATCTTAAATATAACATTTGGTCGTACCTCATTAACATTAATTTTTGATTTTGCAGAAGATTCTAAGAATGCACAGTTGTTCCACTGTCTTGCTAGATTTTGACCTTGCTCCTTTCCTACAACTCTTTCGTCCTCCAAGTCACACTTATTACCAACCAGAATCATTGGAACCTAAAAATAAATTTGTGAGAGTAATAAATAAATAAGCAGGAAAGCTATGCAAATTCAAATAAAAATAATTCTAAGAGTTAACTCTAGGGATTAATTCCAAGTTATGCCATAGAAAAATATTAAATAATATCCAATAAAACTTACAGTCCAATATGAAATCCTCAAATCTTAATTTGTAAAACTTAAACATGGTAAGTATTGATTTTCAGGTATGTCAATTATCTACATTGCCTTCTCACGTATGTTAAGTAAAATGGATTATAACCGAGGCCCTTAATGAGTCAGTGTAAATACGAATGAGAAACTTTCACATAAAATTTTTAGAAAACAAGCTATGACTTATTTATAAAAGAGGAAAGAAAAACTTAAAATTATATCACAACAGACTTACAATTATAGTAAGCAAAATATGTAGCCTGTCCAAAAGGAAGTACAAAAGGGTATTATTGTGACAAGCCAACATATTTCAACATTTTAAAATGTTTTCTAAAGGATGTGGACCAACTTTAAGTTTTCTGACATGTATTTACTGTATAAGCGTTTTAATTTTGCCACATAAAAGGAAAAATCTGGAAGTCCCCCAAAGTAGAATTTTTGGTTTCTCATACAGTTTTTATTGAAGTCAGAAAGTTAAACCACCTTATAAAGAAAAGAAAAGAAAAATCAAAACCACTTACTAATGAACTACTAAGGAAACAAGTAATGCTGGTAAATTTTAAAAGAACACTATAGATAAAAATAATATTTATTCTGTAAAATAGCAATTAACCATTTAGAGATTGGCTTTCTAAAGCAATTTTGAAAAAAATTCAAACTAAAAATCAACCTGATGCTTGGCAGTAATCTTGCTTTTGGAATCTCACAAAGAAGTTCACTTAGAAGGTTCCACTTTAATACCATACAGGAAATCAGATAAAAGGAAGAGAGCTTTAGGATAGTTAATGCTATTTACTTTTTCTCAAGTTGGAAAGCAAAGTGAACCACACACAAGTTCATATAATCTAGTCAAGCAGCCAGGCCAATTTCATGCTTAATTCTCACAGTTAACACATATTCTCAATTTTGTATCTTGATCTGTCATACTTTTTTTTCCCTCAATCTTATTCTATCCTATTTTTACAGATAGATAAATTCAACACATTTTTTTTGTGTCCCAACTCAAAGATCCACTATTTTCATAAACCTTTTCCTACATATTCCAGCCCAAACTGATTAATTGTCATTCTATAAATATGTATTTTGCTAATTTTCAGTCCTTAACTATAAGTTCTTTGATGGGAAGAACATGTCTATTCACATATATATTTTTTGCATTCCTGTTTCTGTAATATTAGGCATTTAATAAACTCATTTAATGAAACTGATCATCGAAAACTCTGGTAATTAACAGAGACAGCAGAAAACAGATGAACTAACTAAAAAATGCTCACTGAGGTTGCTGCAAATATGTAGGGTCCCTTAAAAGGTTTGCTAGTTTCAGAAGTCTTCCAGAAAATTGCAGTAATTACTAAAGGTATCTTCCACTCTCACAGTATTTGTTACAATTAAACTATACTGTGGTGATTCTCAAAGTGTGGTTTCCTGACTGGAGGCATTAACATCACCTGGGCACTTGTTAGAAAAGCAAATCCTTGAGCCAGACCCCAAACCTACTGAATCAGAAACTCTGGGGTTAGGGTCCAGCAATCTGTGTATTAACAAGCCCTACAGGTGATTCTGATGCAAGATCAATATTGAAAATCACTACTAGATATATGTATGATGAAGAATTAAATAATATTTTATAAGTTTCCAATAAGAATTAAACTCCAGTATGATACACTCTGAAGGGGCATCTAAATTAACATTATACTCCAATGTATTTGTTGGTTTCTTTCTAAAATTATGATCCTTGTGTATCACAGCTGCTTCAGTTGATTATATTATAATACATACATACATATATGTAATTCTTGTCGAAAAGGCTCTTAATTCTACCAGAAATGTGATGACATCATTCACTGTACTGATAACATTTGTCTCTTATCTCTCCCTTCTCACCAAATGCATGATTTAAAAATAGGAAGGGTATAAAATTTACTTTGCATACAATAGGGGGAGAAGAGGAAATTTCTCTTTTTACATTGTAATATCTGAAAACAATGTGTTAGAAATGTTTTGCCTTTCAAGGAAAAAGCTTTTGAAAACGAAACAAAAAATCCCCAAAACTTTAGGTAAAAGGTATAGATTCCATTATAATAAGAGTTTTAAAGTAAAACACATTTATTAAGAAATCAGCTTACATCATCAGTGTCTTTTACTCGAAGAATCTGTTCTCTCAGATCTTGTAAATCATTAAATGTGGACTGTGCTGTGATGGAATAAACTAATGCAAAGCCTTGTCCATTTTTCATGTACAAATCCCTCATTGCTGTAAATTGCTCCTACAATGGGAGAAAAAGATTAAAAACAACGTTTTGACAGCTAATTTAACAATTTTCAGGGTCTATGATTACAGTTCAATGAAGAATACTGTAATATTATGTAACATTTCTTAAAATTATAGCCCATGGCAAGATACAATTTTAAAAACTGGTATTATTTAAAAACAATACACAAAAGAAGACTTATGTACAATAAAGATACTCAAGCAGGAGAGAAGTTCCATCTCCAATAGCTACTTTATATATAATATCTCAGGTACCCAAATTATATCCCCAAATTACTGATAGCTAGCTCACAATCCTTTAGTTTTAGAGGGCCCGTTAGCATGATTACCCATATTTTGTTTATTTTGTCACACACTTTTTCTTCTTTACTAGACTATGAATCTTTGAGGGTAAGATCAGAGTGCCTCTCACGTATCAGGTACTCAAACATTAGTCAAATGAATCACATACAAATAAATCTTTCCTTCACCTTCTGATAGCTACAAATCAAATTGACCTGCAAAGACTCTGGAGAAAGGATACGATTCAAAATACTGCACACAAGCCCTGATGAATAAATAAATGTGTGCCTCAGTATTTTGCACATTATTGGAAACATGGCAATATATTTTAGCCTATAAAAATTTTCATTCTAATAAAGTTGTTAATTAATCCTTCAGTAACTCATCCACTGCAACTACAAAGTACAATATAAAAAATATATATAAATAGAATTCAAGAGAGTAGAAAACAATTTTAAGATTTAATGCAAGTACTACTTTTATTTTATTATTTTTTTGGGGTGCATGGTCCTGGAATCAAATTTGAGTCTCTCACACGGAAGGAAAGAATTCAACCACTGAACCACCAGTGCACCCTTCAAGTATTACTTTTCAATAAGCTTATGTCTATGAAAAACTAGCATTTATAAGGTCAATATTACACCTACTGTGCATATACTTTGATATTTCATTTTACATACCGTTCCTGCAGTATCCAAGATTTCGAGCATACACTGTTGTGCATCTACTTCAACTTGCTGGGGTAAAAAGTAAAACATACCTTAAGTTTTTATGTATATAAGACTGCCTCAATTTATATAAAAGTTAGTATGATTTAAAATACACATAGTACTATGCAAGTTAATCTCAAGCAATATTTTAACTATACAGAGGAAAAAAAGAAAGCTGGGTAAATAATAAGGTTAAGTATCCCCTCTTCCCCTAAACTGTACTAGGTGCAAAACCCATGTGCAATTAAACACAATGATACCTACAAAATTCAGTCACAATATAAATTGTTCAGCATTTAATTCTGGAGAGGAAATTATTTCATGTAGCTCCAAAAAATTAAGTCAGCAATACCTCCAACTATATTAGAAGTAATTCTGTTTATTTCAACTTCCCCATAATACTTTAGATATACCTCCATTTCTCTAGATAACCATATGCCCTCATCATATTGGAATAAGATTGCTGGCCGCAGGGAAGCAGTGCCACAGCTATCAATTGAATTATATATTCCTGCTACCCCTTTCCACCTAATATTCCCTAGGTAAAAAAAAAAAAAAGAAAAAAAGTATCCAGAATTAGACGTGTAAAGGAGAAAAAGTGGTGTTACCTCACAGCTGGGTTACAGGAAGGGATCTGCTGTGTTTAGGGGACATGAAAGAGGAATGGAAACACAGTATCTGTACCATAGCAGGGATCAAGCTAGCTACTACACAAAGGTAAAGAAATTACACTTCCACTACTAAGTTAAAAATGTTTCCACATTAAAGTTTGTCATATGCTATATGTTAGTAGACATAGGAATTCACCTTTCTATTGTGAGCACAGACCTTGCGAATGAGTAACAAGAATGAAGGTTAGAGAGACCTTTGTACTCACATCTCTAAGTTAAAAAGCAGACTATTCACTTCTCGTAGGGATGAAAGCATAGGGGCCTTGTTGTAAAGTATGCATGCAAAACTACAGTTTAGGGGCCAGGATAAATTGTTTGTGTGCATGCTTAATAGTCTCCTAAACTGGTAAATGTGCAATGCCAGGAAATAATTGTGAACTTTTCCCACTAAGTAATTTTATAAATTAACTGTTTCTTCACTCACTTTGTAAGTGACATTAAATTATTATAAAACTAAGAATAAGGTTTTTAATATTAAAGTCAAAAGCAAAAGGTCTTCTAAACGTAACACACCTTTCTATAAGAATCTTCTATTGTAGGATCATATTTTTCAACAAAAATTCCTTGAACAAACTGCACGGTCTAAAAAAAAAAATTAACATATCATTAGACTTCTAAAGAAAACATAAGAACAAATTCAAGCTTTAAACTATTGATTTCACAAAGGTAGTTATACTGTTTACAAATGAAACATCTGAATATATATATTTAGCAAGAAAATTACCTTAGAAAACTGTCCTTTAAAAAAAATAATCACAAGACCCTGAACTGGCATTCAAACAATTCACTACAAGCTCATCAAGAATTATTTATTATTATTCTTCTAGACTTCTGGGTCACGTTTTTCCTTAGATATGTCAGGAAATCAGTAAATCTTAGCTGGTTCAGTTACTAGAGGGAAAAGATAATGTAATACTTATGGGATAATTTCCTGACTGAGTTGAATTTGAAATAAATCAAACTTTGTATTTTAAAAAATACAGTAATAACCACCATGCTCATTAGCTAATTATAAACTGGTTAATTATTGAGTGTGTATATACACACACAATACATTCCCCCTCCCCCCATCAGCTCTGGATAAAGCTACAAACGAAAAAGCAGCTCATGCCATTATTATATACACTGCCCAATCTGAACAGGCATGTCAAGTTCTTTGCTAGGTGGCCACTATTAAGTGGCCAGGTGAGATTGTTTTATCTCACGTGAGAGAAAAAGAAGGTCATTCTTTATCTTCTTGTGGGCTTTGCTAAGCTTTAACTATTCATCAAATTATATCCTCTCCCTCCTTCTCCACCCCTAATGTTTGTCTTCTTTCCTCCTATAATAGTCTTTGATTACAAATGTGGTTTCTCAAATTATGTAAAAAACCAGACAGAGGTAATATAATAAAAGATTTTTTATGATTGTTGTTTGATTTGATATTTTCTATCATAAAATATACACCATAAGCCTGAGGAGAAAGATCAAATTTATCTGACTCTGAAATGTAGAAAAACATAATTTATAAGCTCTTACATTCTGTGTTCAGCCTAAACCGTATTACAATATTCCTCACTACAGTCTGGAACCAATGTTCCAGAAAGAATATCATCTACCCAGATAAATGAAAGTTGGTTACAGTTATAAGAAAAATACTGTATTGTTTTAAAAACCACTATGGGATTTCCCCTTAACAAACAAATGACGCTTAATAAAAAACATCAACAGAAAAAGAACATGTCTTGAAGTGAACACATGAATGCTTAAGTACAGTGAGAATGACTTACCAGAGCAGACTTTCCAACACCTCCTGAGCCAAGAACGACTAGCTTATACTCACGCATGGTGTGAAGTTGTTGTCAAAATCTAGTACCTTATTTAAAAAAAAAAAAAAAGAAAGCAATAAATCCTTAAGTAATGTGTTTATGCACTTATTATATAAATAAGACATTCTGGAAAGTAGACTTATTTTAAATAACTATACTGTGTTAATATGGGAATTCTATAAAAAGACTTTTGGAAAGGATGCTATGGTAAGGCTCTTTATAATTCATCAGAGATAGAAGAAAACTACAGAATTACAGACATGACTTTCAATCATATTCTTTTTTTTTGCATGGGCAGGTATGGGGAATCGAACCTGGGTCTCTGGCACAGCAGGTCTGCCACTGAGCCACCGTGGCCTGCGCAAACTTTCAATCATATTCTAAATTCAATCAGAATCAAATAATCTGTTGGTATATTTTGGAAAAGGTTGAAAAAGCAATATGGGATAGTCTACTGGTTACAAAACAGCAGTGATAGACATGTCTACCCTCCCCTTCTCAGAAGCCATCCCAAAACAAGAACAGGAAACTAATACAAATATACTCTAAACTATCTATAATCTTGAACCACGGGTTGCTGAGTGGTGTTTCCTATTACATGTTAAGTGCTAGGAATATACCCAATGAATAAAACCGACAAAAATTTCTGTTCCTAATGAGGCAATGTTTTAGAAAAGATGAACAGGATAAGGCAGAAGAATTCTGCAAACAAATTTGGCCTACCACCTGTTTTCATATAAGAAGTTTTTCTGAACACAACCATGCCTATTCATTCACACACTGCTTATGGGTATTTTCACGCTGCAATGGTAGAGTTAAGTCGTTAACAACTTTTACTATCCGGCCTTTCAAAGAAAAAGTTTGCTAACCCTGGGACAGAGGGATGGCAAATGAGTTTAGTGGAAGAAGCAGAGGACCAAATGTATATTCCTGAATAGAGGGAAACCGATAAGGAGCCCATCTTTCACTAAAGAATCCTGAAAATGGCCTGGAATTATAAGAAGAACTGAAGAATATGAGTGCCAGACTGAAGAGGTCTTCTGAGTGATCAGCATGATGAAAAATGAAAATCAAAACAAAAAGAAACAACCTATGCCAAGGCTAATTATGCTGTTTCAAAATACTGATATAGAGAGACAATCCTAAAGGTTTCCAGGATAGGGGTAGGGGATGATGAGAATAAGAACCCCTCCTACAGGGAACTTTGTTCTTTTTGCATGATTTTTCTGTAAAGCTACAAATGCTCTTAAAAAATAACAAACCCAAAACTTCCACATTCTTGGAAAAAATAATTGGTCAGTATCCATGGTAAAAGTAGCCACCAGAACAGGTTTTAAACCTCCATTTCTTAAATCAAGAAATGACACTTCTATAGTCATGGTAACAGTAATTACGAGACTTGGTTTTAAATGCATTTAATCATAAAAATGTGCTTCAGTGAACACACTTGGAAGCCAACCAATTAGTGACAGTCCTTTACTTCTGAAAACCAGCCAATCAGAAATGAACCAGTTCAAAACACACAAGTCTGAATGCAAACCAATCAATGACTGTTTCACTTGAGTGACCACATTCCTACAGCTGATACTAGTTCACTTCTGCCTTTGAAAGTTTGCTAATCTCTGAGCTCCATAATTCCCTAAAACCTTTATAGATCCGTTATCTGTTTGCTCACGGGAAGCAGTGTCATGTCCATGGCCTTTCCTCAAATGATCAACAATTGCGGCTTTGTGATTTTTTTGTTTCAGATACTCAGCAGTGTTTCTCATCCCTTGGCTTGATTTAAGACCCTCATTTGGTATGATTCCAAGGAACTCTTAACAAACAGGTGTACTGAATGGGTGAATTTCTATTTGTTCTTTGAATCTGCTAACCGATGAGTCAGTTTCAACAATGACTGGAACCAAGGTATAGTTCACTGAGCTCACATGGTTGAATTTATTTTGCTATCCTAGGATTTGTAACCCAGTAGGCCTTTGTATAAGGTATTTATGCCGTTTGGCTTGGGCTTGGAGTTATATCATGTGGTCAATATTTTCACCATTAGTTAATTCCTCAGCTACTTGATTTTTGTAGTAGCTTCATCACACATATGTGCAAAGTCTTGTCTCATGTGTTTTATTTTGTCCTGGACTAAACTTTGTTTCCATTCAATGAATGGGGAATGGATGGAAGCACAGACCCAATAAATTTCCAATCCAGGCTGGCCATAAGCACTAGAGACGTTTAAAACTGGTAACCAATACATACAAAAGTGAATTATTGGTCAAACTTTGCCTTGCTGATGAACTACAAAACCTTCTCTATCTTGTCAATTTGTAAAGACAGTCACTGTGTTTAGTCATTATTATTATGTTGTCTTATTATGAGGTCAACAACTGGTGATTTGATTCCTTCCTAACTTCTGCTTGGTCAGGGAACTTGAGGACCTGCTGTTGTAAGTACACACTTGCTAAAAAACAAAGATTTAAGCACTCTTAAATAATTTTTATTTAGGAATAATTTATACATCCAGTAAAACTATATCTTAAACATTAACTTAAATGATTTTTAACAAATGCTAACACCTGTTGTGCTGGTCTGAAATGATGTATGCACCCTAGAAAAGCCATGCTTTAATCCTAATCCCATTTTGTAAAGGCAGCCGTTTCTTCAAATCCCTATTCAGTATTGTATGTTTGAAACTGTAAAATCATCTCCCTGGAGATGTGATTTAATCAAGAGTGGTTGTTAAACTGGATTAGATGACATGTCTCCATCCATTTAGGTGGGTCTTGATTAGGTGCTGAAGTTCTATAAAAGAGGAAACATTTTGGAGAATGAGAGATTCAGAAAGAGCTGAGCAGAACGACATAGCCAGGAGAAGCAGAGTCCACCAGCCAGCGATCTTTGGAGATGAAGAAGGAAAATGTTTCCCAGGGAGCTTCATGAAACAGGAAGCTAGAAGAAGCTAGCAGATGATGCCATGTTCGCCATGTGCCCTTCCAGATGAGAGTGGAACCCTGACCGTGTTCGCCATGTGCCTTCTCACTTGAGAGAGAAACCCAGAACTTCATCGGCCTTCTTGAACCAAGGTATCTTTCCCTGGATGCCCTAGGTTGGATAGTTCTATAGACTTGTTTTAATTGGGATTTTCTTGGCCTTGGAACTGTAAACTAGCAACTGATTAAATTCCCCCTTTAAAAAGCCATTCCATTTCTCTATATTGTACTCCAGCAGCTAGCACACTAGAACACCTGTATAACCCACAAAGCCCTCATTAACATTTAAAACATTTCCATCACACCAGAAAGTTTAGCATGTGCCTCTTCCAGTTAATTACCTCTGTGTACTTCTTCCTGACTGTAGTGATTTCTTTCTTATTTGTCATGAATTTATGACAAACCCACCGTTTCCTCCTGAAGAGCTTTATGAACTCCCAATATAATTCTTAACTTTTGCACTTACATAGATAAATGATAAAAACTGTGACTTAGAATAACAAAACGGAATTATGGTGAAATTTTGAAATGTAAAAATTAATACATAAAAAGGAAGTACAGAAAAAAAAAAGAGACCAAATACCATTCAATAACTTCTTTAATTGGTACTCTGGGGCTTCAAAATAAAATGCTAACTCTAAGGGTTACTCTCTGGTTCTCTCCTATTCAAACGTTCTGAGATCTGCACTTGAATTATTCCCTATCTCTTGACTTTATTTATACTAACCACATAATACCTCTATTTCTCCAGCTCCTTCCCCTTACCACTGAAATGAGCTACCTTTACTAAGAAACCCTCAGAAAAGGGACTATTTTATTACACAATAACTTCTTTGAATTGCCAGAGCAGAAGACAGATCTATGGAAACTGAATTTAAACCCTAGCCTAGGTTTTAGTTGAGGGTTATACTTAAAGACTTTCCTAAATCTCAGGGTAACTGATGGAAATTTGTTGCAGAATTCAGGATTCTGTTAGATACTTACTGTCATGGAATACTAGATCTATACCAATTAATTAATTAGTAATTAATTACTAGCCCCTCATATGAGAAAATGACTAAAAGCAGCAGCATGATAAAGATCAGATTTTTAATAACTCAGTATTTCAAAATTTGACTTTAAGAGAACAAGCACCTTAATTAGGAGAGACTATTATTTCACAAGTCTTTCTTTGGGGTAGAGTGGTCAAAATTCAAAATTTTAAACAAAATAAAATTTTTGGATCAAAAAAATTGATTTCAGGAAACTTTTAGAAATATCCTGGGGTAGCTGGAATACACTACTTTCTTTTTCATATGGGCTCATACTGAAAATAGGAAACTTAAAATGGAAACTTGGCAATTAGAAAATGGCTGAGCATTTTCAGAGAGCCTTATAAACAAGCTAGAAAGAAAAACTAAACTAAAAGATCTGTTTGCTAAGGACTGGGAGAGACTGCGAACAGACGAACCACAGGAAGAACCAATGTTCCATGACAGGACAACAATCCAAAATCTGTGCTGTAGTGCTGGTCCAAGAGACATCATTACCCAACAATTCCACATCCTTCCTTTAAACTCTTTTAAAGCACTATATATCTAGACAGACAACAAGAAAGCCGACTTGTTGAAATGCTGTATAGTATTTTCAACTATGTTGAAATACTATAGTTACCATTAATTCCAATATACAGAACATTAGCTGCATTAGGATAAATGTTCAAAGTTGCTTGAAAGATCAGTAAGTAGGCAAATTGGTAGTAAGTACAAAAGAAGAAGAGGAAAAAAAGAATACCTTGTCTTAAAGAGTTTCATTTTATTTTTGTATTTTTATTAGTGAAACTTTTTTTTCACATTGAGGGACTATATATATACTGATGTTTTCTCGTTTGCTTATTCTTTTGTTTGTGGCTTTTGCATCTATTGTAGAGATCTTCAAAGTAGTGTACAATAATCAGCAAAGTAATATAAGTTTTAAGGGAGTCTGTTTTTAGATTTTTAACTTATAAATGTATTCTTTCTAATCAACCCCTTTTCCATGCTACAAAAAGCATCTTCTCATCATTCTGATTCTTATTATGGTGCATGAAGTATTAAAACCTCTAGGGTGCCAAGCAAAGAAGTAACTGCAAATTCTAAGTGTTGAGAAAGTATCAACATCTAAGAAATCTTTTCAAAGTCAGTTGGTTTCCAGTTCTTTCCTTTCAACCAAACTACAGGAGGACCTAATAGATCATTAAAAATAACTTTTGATAATGGATTAGTGTGATTTTTGCTATATAACTTGGAAGAAGTTAAAAAAAAATTGGGTGACACTGATATAACAAAACTTTTCCCTTTTCCATCTTTATGTTTACATCCATAAAAATGAAAAATTGCAACAAATTCTTGATAATTCCTGACTAAGAAGTAATAGTCATTCATGGATAAATAAGGTAACTAGAAAAGGAGTCCCAATCATCTCCTTACAAAATGCAACTCCTCCGAATTTTAATTTTTATATTCAGTATTTTTTAAATGGTAATATTTAGTGATAAAATCAATTGTGTTAACAAAAGAGTTGTAGTAAATTTATACAGCTGTGCAACTACTACTACATACAGTTTCAGGACACTTCCAATATCCCAAAAGGTTCCTGACTCCAATCCCTACTTCCGCTCCCAGACAACCAACGATCTTTCTGCGCTATAGAGCTGCCTTTACTACAAATTTCAAATAAATGGAGTCATATAAGATGTAGTCTTTTGTGTCTGTTTTATTTCACTTGGAATGTTTTTGAAGTTCATCCATATTATTACTTCTAAGTAATTTATTCCTTTTCTTATTTATAGAAAATATATCCATTGTATGGATATGTCATTTTATTTATCCATACACCTGTTTATGGATATAAATAATGCTAATCAATTTGCTTTTAAATTTTAATAATTTAACTCAAGAATTTTTACTACAGAGTCTTATGGTCACAGGAAATTGAAAACATCTCAAATTTTGAAGCAGAGAAGTATGATAAGGTCATCAACAGAGACTTTCAAACCTGAAAACAGAGACAAAACACATGTAACATACAAATAAGAACCTTTCTAAGAAGGGACACTATGAAAGGGCAATACAATCGTGCATAATCATTCTTTCATTAATCTTTTATCAATATTTCCTTATATTGACCAACAAATCAAATTCTAATAAATACCAATGGCAAGAGGGTTAATTATTTTCCTTAAAAAAAAAAAATCTAACAGTACAATAGTCAAGGTTTGAACCAAAATCTTGTTTTCCACCTCACTGGCCTTGAAAAATTGTTTAAAGATTTTAAGAGTAGGAGGACAAATAGATTTCACTATGAATGTCAACTCTGATTGAATGGCAATGGCCATTCTGATGGATTGTGTTACCACATCTAGTCTTAGGAAACTAGGCAACTTTATTCAATATGCAATGTTTGTCACCAGCTTGTAGGAGTGGTTGGGAGGAGGTGAGTGGTAGGTATGACTTTCCTGTTCAAGTGTTCTTAACCTGAAGCACATGAACAAGCACTTGGTAATCTGTGAATTCCCAAAATCTTATGTACAATTTTAAGATGGAGAGAGATATTACATCAGATTTTCAAAGAGATATGTGATAACTATTGTTTGATACATTGAGACTAATTGTTCTCTTTCACCGACCACCAAAGGGGGCAATTTTGACAGCTTAGCAGTGGTTAACAGGACCTAAATTTCAATTCCTGTTTTTTGTGTAACTTTGGGCAAATTATGACACCTTTCCGAGCTTCACTTTCCTTACAGGTAAAATGGAAGCAGTAATGTCTATATGAGAAGATCTGTGAGGCGATTATGCAAGAATGTAAACTCTGGCAGAGATTTTTGTCTGCTTTACTCGTTGCTATGTCTCAGAATCTGAAATAATGCTTGGTGTATAGAATATGCTCAACAAATTAAGGAATGTAATGTAGTAATTTTTCTTAAGAGTCACTGGCTAGGTACCTTGCACACAGTTAACAGTCAATAAATGATAGCTATTTAAATATCATTAGCAATGGTCTGAGCTGCCACTCAATACAGTGAAGAAGAGCCACTGTTGCCTCAGTTGAGAATCAGTGCTCGACCCTTCTTATCAGCTCAAAACATGTAAAAAAGTAAGTGGACACCGTCCAGCATTTGTCTGACTTAATGAAGTTTTCTTCTAGGTGGCAAAGAGGAACAATGTATATAGGTTAAAACTTTTTTCTAAATGCATGTTTCTGTCCTTCACATATTTTGTTCTTTCTTTAATTACAACCAGTTTGGAATATCTTAACATCAATTAAATTACATTATTTCTTTACCTACAGAATTGAAGGTTTATTACTATAGTCCACTGATTCTAAGAGGTTTTTTTAAATGCACATTTTAAGGTCTGTGAAATTAGAATGTGTCTTATAATAGTAGCAGGTGTGATGTAGCTGACATTGCTTATGCAAGCATGCAGCTGATCTGTTTTTCTTCCTGGAGGCATGAGTACTACAAACTTTGTGCCAACATAAAAAGCTGAGTACACATCAGTATCTTGAATCATTAAAAAACAATTCAAAGAACAAAAAATAAACAACTAAAAAACAAAAAAAATAACATAATTGAGGGGGAAAGACTGGGAAATAACTCTCTTGTAAACCTTTTAAAAAATATTACTACACAAAAATCCCATAATACTGTGTTACCTCTGATTTCTTAATACTGAATTACATAAGCCTTAGGGGACTCTATTGTATCTCAAATTATAGTGCAGACTGTAATCTCTGATTCTGACATCCTAGAAGGAATCTCAATAATCCTACTTCAAGGGTACTGAGAAAATCTTGAGAAATTGTAAGGTAAAATGACAAGGTGGAGTATAGGTGATAATTTTTCTTCTATTTTCACTTATTTTTCCTCAACACTTCTATTGTTTAAATACAAAAAAGTTATAAAACGAATGAAAAATTTAAAAATACTGATAAAGTATTTTTCTCAGATAAATAACATTCTAATAGCGACAGCATGTGTTTAAAGAAACAAATGAGCAAGAATAAAAGAAAGACCAATTACATTCAATGAGAAAAGAATAGTTTCTTCAACAAATGGTATCAGGAAAATTGGCTGTCTGAATGCAAGACAAAGAAAATGAAAACAGAAAATGAACTCAAAGAACTCAAAATGGCTCTAAGTCAACAAAACTTTTAGAAGAAAACACTGGGAAGCAACAAACAATCCAAAAGGAAATTAAGAAAATTCTATTTACAACAACAACTAAAAGAATCAAATATCTAGGAATAAATCTAGCTAAGGGTGTCAAAGACTTGTATACAGAAAACTACAAATCACTGCTGAAAAAAAAATTAAAGACGACTTATAAAAATGGAAAGATACCATGTGCTCATGAATTGGAGGGCTTAATATTAACATGTCATCAATACCCAAAGCAATTTGCAGATTCAATCCCAATCAACATTCCATTAGCCTTCTGTGCAGAAATGGAAAAGCCAATATCAAATTCAAATGGAGGGGAAGAGTCCCCGAATAGTCAAAATCATCTTGTAAAAGAACAACAAAGTTGGAAGACTCACACTTTCCAATTTTCAAACTTATTTATTACAAAGCCATAATAATCAAAACAGCAAGATACAGGTACAAGGACAGAAACAGATTAACAGAACTGAACTGAAAGTTCAGAGATCAACCTTTACATCTATGGCCAAATGATTTTGAACAAGTGTGCCAAATCACTTATTGGGGAAATAAAAGCCTGTTCAACTAATTTTGCTGAGACAAATGGAAATCCACACAGACCCCTACCCCAAACCATATATAAAAATTAAATTAGATCAACAACAATCCAATATCTAGAGCTGACACTACAAAATTCTTAGAATAAAACATGGGGAAATAGCTTTAGAACCTTAAATATTAGGCAATGTATTCTTAGACTTTACACACCAAAAGCATGAGCAAAAGAAAAAATAGATTGGATCTCATTAAAATCTGTATATCAAAGGGCATCATAAAGAAAGCAACAAGACAACAGAATGGAAGAGTATACTTGGAAATTATATATCTGATTAAGTTTAATATCCAGAATACATAAAGAACTTCTATAACTCAACAACAAAGACAAACAACACAATTAGAAAATGGTCAATGGACTTGAACAGACATTTTTCCAAAGGATATATACAAATGGTCTATAAGCACATGAAAGGGTCCTCAACACCATTAGGGAAATACAAATCAAAGCTACAATGAGATACCACTTCACACCCACTAAAATGGCTATTAAAAAAAAAAAAAAGGAAGTATTGGTGAGTATTAGGAGAAAAGGGAACCCTTGCAAACTGTTGGTGGGAATATAAATTCCAGTTTGAATTTCCAGTACAGGTGATGGGATTTTGGTTTATATATGCTCTCTTTTACTGTATTCTTTATAAGTAATGGCATTTATTTGTAAAAACTGGGTGCAGTTTGAATGTTGTTTGTAAAGCTAAGAATTTTTAATTCACTACGATTTGCCTATAAATTAATTAACCTGCAAATACAACATTATTTGCACCAAGCTTTAATCTATAAACTAACCAATTATACTAACTAATGAAGGACTTCTAGACTCATTTTTCTTGGTTGGTCTAACAGGCAAGAATATACATATATATAGGAGTGGTATCAATAATGCCATTTCTCACAGAAGATACTTATACTTTTTCATCAGCAAAAATGTGATACTCCTACAAAAAGCAGGCACTTAAAAATAATTATCAATATGAAGCATGATCCACACTGCCTCCCCAACAACCTAAGATTACACATGAGGAAAACCAATCAAATTTCTAAAGAACTACTAAAACACTGAAAATTCTACTTACTGTTAAAAATGTGAAGCCATTTCCTACACTAATTTCTCAAATACAAAGATATTTCTGCAGCTCATCATTAAACAAAAGTCACTGTTATAATTTGATATTTTATGTCACTTACATTTTAAGATTCCCAATATTAGGTACTTAAACAGATCACCTAAAATTTGTGACTTCAATCAACTCCTGACCAGTAAAGGTAATTGAGAGTTCTTACTTTGCTATATTTCTTGTAAAATTCCTACACACAATATTCACTTAGATAAAAGATTGCTTAATTACTGCTTCTCTAACTTTCTCCATTTATTTTACAGATTGTACTCTACTTACATTGGCTTTTTAAATCAATTACAGAAGTTCTGTCTAATCCTTTCTCAGAATAAGCCTCAGCAAAGATGTGGTAAAACATCTTGCTGACTTCCTTCCAAAGTAAAGTTTCAATGGATGCTTCATAATGCTTAACATTTAAGTCGAGTAAAAGAGACACAACCATATTCTATATTGATTCAGTACATTTATTAAAACATTATTTTATCAGTCAGAATTACTGATGTGCATTTTCACAAAACTACAAAACAATTTGGATGCTATGATTCTGGGGAAGCAGAAAATCCTGGAAAAAGATATGTCAAAGAAAAAAAATCTAGTAAAATTTTAGTCTAAATATATTCAATATATAAAAGTAGATACCAAAAAGCAAATAACTGATTTAATTATCCACCATTCTGGATTACATATGTTTTTCATTAAGACCTATAGAACCAACTTCAGATTATCACTGACCCAAATTATGAACCCACAAGAGTAATTCTAAAAATCAATGGAAAAATTGTTTAAAAACCAAAACGATAAACTGATGTTGTATTAGGGAAAAAACTAACTCTTGATTAATTATTTAGTTGGTGAGGACATTTACTGAGGACTTAATCCACTCTAAAAACTGTGTTAGAACCTGAGGATTAGAAAAGAAAATCTGAATCTTTCACAAAGGAGCTTAGACTTGTGAGGAAACCAAACATATAAATAGATCACCATAATGAAGCATTAAATATTCAACATCACTAAATATCTAGAGTGCTTACTATATGTTAGGCATGCACTGTACTGGCAATGGGAATAAAGCAGTGAACAAAAAGACCTTGTCCTCATAGAATTTACTATCTATGGAAAGAAAACAAAGTCAATCAATATAAAATGTCAGATGGTGACAAGGAACATGGGGAGAAAACAAATCAAGGCAAGAGAAATAAAGCATGGGAATGGAGAAATTGTTTTATATAGGGCGGTTATGAAGGACTTCTATTAAGGAGAAAGTATGGTAGCTCTCAAAACCCTTTCAATGGACTGATACTAAATCCAGTTTTTAACAAAAGGTTCTATTTGTTAGGCTTTGTCCTGTTTCGCATTTTTAAATCAATGTCTTTGGTGGAGTAATTTATAATGCGTCAATTAATTTGTAGCTGATGTTAAATTTGAATTTGGGAGAGTCTTAGGGATCTGGTCCAGGCTTTATTAAAGAGCTTACGGGTTCGATGTCCCCTCTTCCTCTGCCAATAGGGGCATAAATGGTATTTGTGGAGGAATAGAAATGTAATTGGACTTACGTGGTTCTGTTACAGTATGTACAAAATACTCCTCTATACAGGAGGATGTTTGACTCTCCTTTCCCCCTGGACAGAGTTCAGGATAGGATGTTTCTGAGTAGAGTTTTTTAGGGCAGTAGTATGAAGGAAATATCACTTAAGTATTCTTATATTATCTCAGCCCATGGTGATCATTTCCTTTTCTGACAGGCTCCACCAAACGCTTTTAGGACTTGATTATACACTATTTGGTATTGTTTTCTAAGAAGAAACAACAAGCTAGAGAAAACAACATTATCTTGGGATTTAAGAGTCTTGGCTCTGTTATTTAAAAAGTTGTATAACTTGAGGTAAATCACGTAATTCTCAGATCCCAAGTTCCTCATCTAAAATGAGGGAACAAGGAAAAAGGAGGGATTGAACACTTGGATGACTTACCTCAGCCATGTAGGCAGGTAAATGGTGAAGCAGCAAGTTCTTTTATTAAGGAATAGTGTGCATTGTGGTAAAGCAGAGAATTCACGTTTCTACAGCTAGAGTATTCAAATTCTAAAAATTCTGAATTTTGTGGAAATCCACAAAATCTATTTAAAGGACAGATAGACACTTGGACTCTGTATCACCAGTTTTAAACTCCTGGACTAAATGATCTCTAAGATCTTTTTCAATTCTAAAATGTATTGTTATAATAGCATTGTTACATATACCAGGTTTTGAAGAATTATACATGGACAGTGTCATGGTTAGGGACAGGTGTCAACTTGGCCAAGTTGTGGTACCTGTTCATCTGATTGGGCAAGCGCTGGCCTGTCTGTTGCAATGAGGACATTCCATAGGATTAGGTCATGGTCACGTCAGCTACATCCACAGCTGATTCCATTTGTAATCAGCCAAAGGGGAGTGTCTTCTGCAATTAGTGATGCTAAATGCAATCATGGGAAGCCTTTTAAGGAGGACTCAGAGGAGACAGATTCCATTCCTGCTTTGGCTGGTGAGCCTCTCCTGTGGAGTTCATCCAGGCCATCCATCGCAGTCATCGGCTTCGCAGCCTGCCCTGTGGATTTTGGACTCTGCGTTTCTACGGTCACGTGAGACACTTTCATAAATTTTATATTTGCAAGTGGTCCCTGTTGATTCTGTTTCTCTAGAGAACCCTAACTAATACAGACAGAATTTTTAAAAAGCACCTTAAATTTTATATTCCTTCTCCTTAATCACTATAAAAAAAGATGTACAACTACTTTTGTAATAAAACTGAATGATAATTAAATATCCTTTCCCTAAAATTTCATTCTGGTGGCTTGATATTACATTTTAAAATTATCTCTCAAATATAATACAGATAAAATAAAGTAGCTGAAAATAATATATGGCAATTTCCTCATTCATAATGAAGACTGCCCTCAACTTGGGAAATCTATTAACACTACTGACCACTCAACCATGGGAAGATGTGAGGTCTCATAATTCTATCTTCCTCCCAGCATGCTCTGTGCAGTTAAGGCCTTCTTTTGAACTAATTTAAAATTAGGGGATAGGCATGGGGTCCACTCTCAGGATTCACATTTTTCTTCAATTATCACCCTAAATGAGAGATTGATTATATAGGACTGGGGCTGGACCATAGGGACTAAGATCAAAAATTTTAAAAAGTAAAAAGCAGCTGCAAGAAACCACACACACAAACACAAACTCAGTGTAGGAAACCAAATGTCATCCGGGCTGTTCTATAAAATACTAGAGCAAATAACAGGTTAGCTTTAAAGACTGCTTTAATTCTATACATGATAAAACATAACACAGTGACCAAGGGAAAAATATTATGCTTCTACTGATCCAGTAACATAATGTGTATCCAAGGTTACCTTGAAAAAGCCTAAATCCAAGATTATTATCTTAAAAAGCAAACAGACAAGTTGATTCACCTTTTTAAAAAAAGGATGGACCTATGTATAAACAAATGTGTGTGTGTATATATATATATATACACACACACACACACCTACATACACCTATATTTTAGAAAGCTGACACTTTAATAGTAAATAAAGACGACCTCTGGCTAGCTTGAGAAACAAACTTAGGTTTTCATTTTACACATGAAAATACATACTACCTCTGGAATTTGTAAATATGAGACACAGAGCTGACTATATATATATAGCAACTTTCTAAAGGGTAATAACTTACTGCTAGACTAATGTATTTTTTTAAATGCAATTTTTATTGAGATATTCACACACCAAATAATCAAACCAAAGTATACTATCAGTGACTCATAGTAACATCACATGGTTGTGCATTCATTACCACAATCAATTTTAGAACATTTTCATTGTTCCAAGAAAATAAACCAACAAAAACAAAAAAGAACACCCCAAAATCCCATACCCCCTACCCCCCCCCCCCCAGTTATTTATTTATTTAGTCTTTATTTCATTACTCATCTGTCCATACTCTGGATAAAGGGAGTGTCAATCTCAAGGTTTTCACAATCATGTAATCACACAATAAAAAACTATATAGTTATACAGTCATCTTCAAGAATCCAGTCTACTGGATTAGTTCCACAGTTTCAGATATTCTCTTTTAGTTCCTGAAAACTAGGAATGAAAAGGAATATCTATATAACGCATAAGAATAACCTCCAGAATGACCTCTCTGCTTGATTTGAAATTTCTCAGCCACCGAAACTTTGTTTCATTTCTTTTCTCCCGTTTCATCAAGAAGCCATTCTCAATCATATGATGCCAGGGCCAGGCTCATCCCTGGGAGTTATGTCCCACGTTGTCAGGGAGGGAGGGTGGAGACAGGGTGGAGAGTTTATTTGCCAAGTTGGCTGAGAGAGAGAAAGGCAACATTTGAGCAACTAAAGAGGAATGATTTTAAAGAGGTTTAGCTTCTTTTTTGCAGGAATATGCTTCATAAGGGCAGGACAGGCCCCAGGATCAAGGACTTGCCTTGTTAAACTGGGAGTCCCTAAGGCTTACAAGAATATCAGGAATTCCTGAGGTGGGGAAGTTTAATATTTCTACATTTTCCCCAGTCCCTCAAGGGGCCTTTGCAAATACTTTAAAAATTTTGTATGCTAGTGTGTTAATCTGTAAAATACGGACAACTTCACAACCCTATCTCACAAGGTTGATGGGCAAATTAAATAAGAATGCACACTGTCAATAAAAGCCTTCAATGTTAGTCATTACCATCATCAACTAGATGTAGAGTAGCCCTTACTCATTTATTTTGGTTTTTACTATTTGGTCTATAAATGTTTGTTGAATAAAAGAATGACTATCTAAGACTAATAATTCATTTCCAGCAAAGGAAAGAACTATTTCACTTTTATAGGTACACTGTCATTTAAGTTCACATCAGTTAATGACAGATGCCATAAACCCCAACTGAAGATGACTTAAAAGCTTGACAATTAAAAAAAAAAATTAGTGGTAACATTTGCCCTCTTTCTAGGAATTCACAGTCTAGTAGAAAAGAAAATGCCACAGAGTAGGAACTGTTAGGTTCAGTGCCACCTGCTCTTATCTCATAATTTGACTAACTCTTTAAATATCATTACTATATGGAAAAAAAGTTATAAGAATCAAATCCTTGAAGTGATAACTGACATTTAAAAAGCATAATTTATTTACATTAAAATATTACGGCAAAAAAAATATTACGGCAAAAGGCCTCCAAACAGTATAGTCAAATTAAAAATTTCCCAAAAGTTTGGTAACTCAAGCAAGCAATTTTCCCAACCTTCAGTTGTTTAGCTACCCTCCCCCACCCCATTTGAAATTCTAAGACCTTGAATTATAAAGAAAGGGCTAAGTAAAAACATTTAACTACTGGTTCCTGAAGTCAAGTGACATTAGTTCTCCCACTGAATATTTTCTGGAAGAGAAGATATTTGATTTTTCCTTTCCGCCTCCAACGACCAAAGTAGTATTTTAGCAGCTAAACAGATTACTGTGTTCTATTCTAACTCCCAAATAAAATCAACTATTCCAAATGTCAGAAGGACCTGGTAATAATCTATTGGACACAATGATAGAATTTAAAGCTCCTGAGAAGACTTAAAAATCATTTTTGGAGGAGAAAATAAGAGGACCAAACATTATCTCTCATACTTTCTTTAAAAAACAAAACACTTAGTGGGGAACTGCAAAATAAAGAGAGCTATTAAAATAAATCTTGAAATATTTACTTTCTGAGTTGTCTACCTCTCTCATAATTAGAACAAATAGGAAACGTTTCCAATCTTACTCATTCTGCTTACTCATTCAAGTTCTTCTCTATGAACCAGATTTCTTAAATTTATTCGAGCATAAGAATTTGTAGACCATCAAAATGCTTAAAGCATTTTCCCAATTTTGACATTTCTAATACTTCAAGTAGAAAAAATTCTTCCCTTGCACTTTTCATGGATTAATACTACTAGTAAATAAAGCTTATTCCAATTAATCACACCAACTCTTTCACTGAAATATTCAATAACATATATTTTGACATGCAATTTAAGGTCATATTTTCCAGCTTTATTACTCTTATTGCATTTTGGTTCAGTACACGATTATGTCCCTAAAAGAATATATTAACTAGAATATAACAATTTATCAGTAACCTGACAAATGCAGAAGAACCAGTTTCTTAATAGACTTCTCAGCTGGAGTCAATATATGAGCACTGTACTTAAGTGACACACCCCCCCATAAAAAATATGAATTTTTTTCTAAAAAAAACAAAAGGTAACAAAAATGTTTCAAAAGCTGGCAAGTAATATAATGCAAGATCATTTATCATCTTATTACCAACTGTTCTAGTTTTCAAGCTGCTGGAATGTGATATACCAGAAACGGAACAGCTTTTAAAAGGGGGAATTTATAAGCTCCAAGTTTACAGTTCTAAGGTTGTGAAAAATGTCCAAATTAAAGCAAGTCTATAGAAATGTTCAATCTAAGGCATCCAGGGAAAGATACCTTGGTTCAAGAAGAAGGCCGATGAGGTTCACGGTTTCTCTCTCAACTGGAAAGGCACATGGCAAACATGGCAACATCTGCTAACCTTCTCCTTTCACAAAGCTCCCTCGGAAGCATTTTCCTTCATCTCCAAAGGTCTCTGTTTGTGTGGGCTCCTGGTTCTCATGGCTCTAAAACGTTTCCTCTTTTAAAGGATTCCATTAAACTAATAAAAGACTCACCTAGAATGCCCACAATTGGGCACGCCACATTCCCATGGAGATAATCTAATCAAGTTTCCACCCCCGTAACCCCCCCCACAGTACTGAATAGGGATTAAAAAAAAAAACAGCTGCCTCCACAAAATGGATCAGGATTAAATCACGCCCCCCCCCCCGCCCCAGTATACATAATCCTTTCAAACTACCTATCAGATCTTTCAAAGTAGATTGGATTTGTGCTGAACTCTCCTCTGTTCCCAAGAATTTTCTGATATGACCTACAAACTTTAAAATTTCCCATTTTCTTATCTTTCCAAATCTCATCTTTTCATTTCAAAACAAAAATATAATGTTGGATACATCTGCTTTAAAGGTACAAGTATTTTTCTACAACAAGGTGGTTCAGGAGTCCACTGAGAATCAAGTGCAAACTGAAGACGGTGGCATATTTCAGAACCATAAAGAGCTAAAATGATGTCAAATGAACTTTATTCATTCTTAAAATAAGAAAAAAAAATGAGGATAATAACAACAAAACCACTGCAGAAGAACCTATTTTAAAAAGCTAAGAATTCAACCAAAATTATTTGTACCACATAGGTTAAAATTTAATCCTTATAAAGCAAGCAGAACCAGGGCTTTAATGCCCCTTTTTTTTTTTTTTTTTTTTTTTTTTTAAAGGAAAGACAGAGAGAAGGAAGGAAGGATAGAAGGAAGGAAGGAAGGAAGAAAGGGAAACATTTTTAAACATTTTCTTGTTTTTATTGTATTCTGTTTCTCCGTTTTTGTTACATGGGCTGGGGCCGGGAATCGAACCGAGGTCCTCCGGCATAGCAGGCAAGCACTTTGCCCGCTGAGCCACCGCGGCCCGCCCTTTAATGCCCCTTTTGGTATGAAGTATCAATATTTTTAACGGTTGATTCTGTATTCCAACAACATTAGGCACGATGCATGCCTCAGAATAGTTTATATCCCACTATAGCTTATCTGCTAATAAAAGGGCAAGGATTTTTAGTAGCCACTGTACTCAAAATTACAAACCTGCTATTAAAGAGATATGTCAGCTAGGAGGTTTTCTGAGTTATGTAATATGAATATACATAAAACATAATCCTAGCAAAGGAATAACTAGTCACAGACTGCCCTACACATCCCTTTAGAAAACAAAGTCTCTATAGACTTAAGATTGAAGGTTAAATCACTTTAAAACGAACAAAGATGAAATTTTCAGGGTGCCACAGACTGTGCAATTATGAAACATATCAGTAGCTAATAAAGTACATACAAATAAGCTTGATCTGACAGATTATGCAATTTTCAATTAAAAATTTGGGTAGCACCATGTCCTGATAAGGCCACCAAGATGTCAGACATAAATATACCCCTAACTAGATGAATGATCAAATGGTTTGTAGTTTCATTTGAACATTAAAGAATGCCTCTCTAAAATATATTCAGAAACCTAAATAAAAGTCCAAGTGCCCCATCACAACTCTCCCACCAAGAAAACAACAATATAGTTATCATATTTATTAATTATATTTCTCTGAAACTGCACTAACGGACTGATATACAAAGGAGATGGTTACATCATAAGGTGGATTCAGGGTGACCAACTGTCCAGGTTTAGCACTGCAAGTCCAACGTCCCAGGATACTGTCAGTTCTGGGCAAACCAGGATGGTTAGTCATGGTAGGTGGAATACACCATAGCAGGAATTTGATTCATCTCATGTTTCATAATCCTTACGATTTTAAACTGTGAAGGCTTAGAAAATACCTCATAAACTTTTGAGGATACTACACAGCTTACCCTTTTCCCAATGGAATACTGCTCTTGTCTAAAATAAAACATGGAAATTTCTGAAAGTCCACTGGGCAGACCAGATTTTCCCTCAAAAAACTGCTTTGGATCTGTCCACTTACAAAAAGGACTCAGATAAGTACCTCATAACCAAGAAAATGTATGTAATGCTCAGGTGCTCAGATTATTATGTATTATCAACACAGTGCCTGGAATACAGAAGGTACTTTATTAGTTGAATGAATGAAAATCAGTTTCTTGCCTTAGAGGAGGGGTTTCCAAACTATAGCCCCCAGGCTAAATCCCATCTACTGCCTGTTTTTTTGTAAATTAAGTTTTGTTGGAATACAGCTAAGCAAATTCATTTACATATTGTCTATATTTGTTTTCATGCTATAGGAACGGAGTTAAGCAGCTGTTAACAGAAACTATTTGGCCCTCTATAGAAAGTTTGCTGCCTCCTGCCCTACTGGCTAGACCCTGAAAGAATCAAGGATAGATCATGCTCAAGCACCAACTCAAAGGCAAAGATTGTACAATTTTTCACTATCAATGTCAACTGTGGCTTAGGGAAAGGAGAAACAGGGTTGAAACCCTAAAAATATTTGAAAACTTCTGTAGAATACCTTACTTTAAATAGCTAGCACTGAGAGAAGGGAGAGACCAGCAGATGCTACTATGTTCCTTGCTATGTGGCAATGGAGCCAAGTATCACCAGCAGCCAGTCTTTGCGAAGAAAGCATTGCCTTGATGATGCCTTGATTTGGACATTTTTCTTGCCTGAAAACTGTAAATGAATAAATTCCCAATGTTTAAGCCAAGAAAAAAAAAAAGTCAGCGCTGTTGTCTGAAACATCTACAAAAATGAATTAATTAGCTGAAAAATAAAAGCCAAAAAAGCAAGAATGTAAAAGAAATTCCTAAGAATGGTCCAGTTGAATGCTGAAAACTATCCACAAAACACAAATGATTTTGCCTCTGACACTCATTTTTATAATATTCATTCAACAGTTCTATATGCTAAGCACATTATTCATTTAGTCAACTGATCCAGTTGTTTAAGGCCTTGTGACAATGAAAAATAGTTATAGGCACTACGAGCAATAGTAAGAAGTTAAGTCTTCAGTATATCTAAAATTTTTATGAGCTTTACAGATAAAATTGAAAAGCAGGGCAGCTTGAAAAAATTATATTTTCACATTTAAATTTGAAATCTGATCTATTATGAGACTATTTCTGTCCACGTTGATTCTGGAAATGGTTAACATAATATACACAGTCTAACAAAAACATTCATACCACTGAACTCCGAAAAATTTCCCTTCAGATTATTTCAGAAAAATTCTTTGTTAGCCAGCAAAAATATTGATGATCTGGAACATTTTAAAGAAGTTCATACATTTTTGGAAAGCTAAGTAACATGTGTACAGTACTTTTAAAGTTCACACAGTCCTTTTACATATTAAGTTTCATCCAATCTGTAAAGATAAGGCATTTTCTTTAAATAAGGATTTGAGGTTCAGGTTATTTACTCAAGTTTGTACAGTTAGAAAACTGTAGAATTAAGACTAGAATCTAGACCAGTGCTAACCACTAGAACTTTCTGTGATAAGCAATATCCACCAGCCACATGTGGCTATTGAGCACTTGAAACATGGTCAGTGTGAGTTTGAAACTAAATTTGAAATTTATTATTTCAATTAAAGTTCTTTGCACAAAAAACCACAGGATTTTTGTCTTTGAACTCTGGAAGAAGGCACCCAGAGCTTAAATACTAAAAAAAACTTTGACCTACAGAAAGTATCACCAGGGCACTTTTCTCTTGTGAAAGTGGTTTGCCTCTACCACATTCTTAAATTTTCTCTCACATAAGGAACCACCTTTCTTTTTCCTGACCTAGATATCTTTGATGAGAAAGTTTTCCAAGGACATATATATCAGACAAGGTTCCCTGTTTCAAGTAATATAAATCAAATTGTATTTGCAAAACTGGTCAGATGAAACAGCTGTTAACACTGCTAAGACTAAATGCTACAGTTTGTATCAGCTGTTTCTGCAACAGAAACTTGACCTTAACTAGTGTCCATGGTACTATGGAGAGATACACCCACAATTCCTTCCTCTTACATCCCAAGTTAAAGCACATATAATTTTTGCAGGGTTAGATCAAGTAGTTGTGCCCTAACTGCAAGAGAGGCAAAGTTGTCTACCAAGACTCATAAGGCAGAGAATTCTCAAATGTAAGAATTTGCGCTCCACTAAAGGGAAAAAAAATTAATTAAAAAAAATTTTTTTTTAAATTACTATTTGGTGGGGTGCAAGAACAGTTCAGTGGTAGAATTCTCAACTGCCATGTAGGAGACCTGGGTTCAATTCCCAGCCCATGCACTTCCCAAAACAAACAAGCAAGCAAACAAACAAACAAAAATTCAACAAATGGTGCTGCTGCAATAACAGGATAGTCACATGGAAAAACAATGAAATGTGATCCACCATACAGCATACAAAAGAAAAAAACTGCTATTTGGCTTGACATTTTATTTAAATTAAAGTCACCTTAAGAATCAAAAACTAAATGAATTTAATCGAGGATTATAATAATCTCAAGACATGAAAAAAAAATTCCTTGAGTGTTTACTGATAGTACTTCAACTGAGATGTCTCTTAGGCTTAACAGTATGTGCAAATGTAAACTCATTTTCACAACCATAAATCTAAAACAGAGAATAACTACAACCACCTACCATCTATCAAGTCAAAAGGTTAACCTATAGTGTCTATATTTTAGAACCACACATACTCTTTAAGACCAATGGAAGAAATGTTTATTTGATCTGGAACTGAAATTTTCTGTAGTGCATAATCTAATTCAACCTATCTGTATAGCTCATTTGAACAACTGAAGCACAAGAAGCACAGAATAAGAAAGAGGTTCTTCAATCCTGTATATATTACTGCAATGCCTGAAAACATCCTAGAGTATATTAAGTAGATAATCAAAAGTATTTGCAAAGTCCCCTGAGGGAAGGGAGAAAGAATATGGAAGTATTAAACCTTACCATCAGGAAATCCCTTGATACTGTGTTAAACTTTAGGGATACCCAAATCAATAGGCCATGCCCTTGATCATGAGGCTTACTGTTGTGAAGCTTATGTAGGTAGCAGAGAAGCTTAGACTACCTATAAGCATGCTTAAGAGTTACTTCTGAAGGACCTCAGTTGTTGCTCAGATGTGGCCTCAGTCTCTCTAAGCCCAACTCTGCAAGTGAAATCACTGCCCTCCCCACTATGTGGGACATGACATTCAGGGGTAAAAGTTTCCCTGGCGACATGGAAGATGACTCCCAGGGATGAATTCAGACCTGGCACCATGGGATCAACAATTCCATCCTGATGAAAAGGGGGAAAAGAAGTGTAATTAATAAAGGATTAGTGGCAGAGAGAGTTCAAATAGAATCGAGTGGCTACTCTGGCGGTTGCCTTTATGCAAGCTTCAGTTAGACCTTGCTACCTATCATAACCTGCCAACCCCCAACCAGGACCATTCCAGCCAATCCTAAAGAACATTTAGGGCAATTTATAAGATTCCACAAGGGTCCCAGGCACTAGAGTAACTTTCCAGAAGCCTACAACCTCCAAACAGGTCCCTGGTCCAGATAAGTCCTGAAACAGAGTCCAGCCTCTCCAGAACATCAGATAGTTCCATCTCCCTACCCCATATTAGTGAAAGACCCTTCCAATATCAAAAACTTAGAATTGCCATAGCCCAAACAACACTAAAGAGAGGTATGGAAAGATCAAAGGTGATGGTGGAATTATACATAGAAGATGGGACTTAACAAATGAATATGAATGCTGAATCCTTAAACTGATATCTCTTTTAGTATCCAGTATTTTAGAGCAGCTAGAAGTAAAAACCTACTATTGTGAAACTGTAACCCATGTTAAAGTCTGAAATATGTTCTACAACTAATTGTGGTGCTGTGCTTTGAAATTTATAGCTTTTTTGTGTATATGTTATTTTTCACAAAAAAAGAAGGAAAAAAGTCAATTGTGATGATAAAAAAGGTATTTAAGCCCTCCAGCCTCCTATATTCTGGATTAGCTAGAAGGAAAAATCTGAGAGGATCAAGTGGTAGCCCATGACAAACTCTGGAATCTGATCTGTAACCACCTGTTATAGAGTGCTTTGAAAACTATTGCTTTTTTATTTGTTGTATATATGTTATACTATGAGATAAAAAGTGTTTAAAAAAAACAAAGTACACGTTCCCCCATTTTAACAACAAAAAAAAGGTCAATCTAAACAGTGCTTCTCAAACTGCAGAACAAAGATTGGGGATGGTGAGTCCATGTATCAAACTAAGTCTGCTGGAGGTTCTGCTTTTCTCTGGTCCCCACCCTTTGCCATAATCACTATGTAGAAGTTACCTACTATAACTGTTACATGTATTAACAAGGCAGTTGGGGGGAAAAAAAGGATAAAAACCTCTTTCCTATTCTCCTCTCTCCCTTATCCTCCATATCTTCAAGACCAGTTATCAAGTTTCAGTGATTCTCATTCCTAAACACCTCTGGTACTAAGCAAGCCTCTCCTGTCCATTCCCCCTGCCTTAATTCAGGAACTCAGGCCCTCCCTTGACTTCAGCAGTCTAATCTCTCAGCCTTTCACAAGCCCTTCAATTTATCCTTCACACTGCAGCCAAAATTACTTTCTTAGTACACATATTTCCCGTTAATCCCATGCTCAAAGTCATTCTAGTTGCTTATTTTTGCCTCAGAATAAAGCCAGAGCCACTTACCTTCTGTGGTGGTTTGGAGCTATGGACAATGGGAAAACATGTTCTTAAGTGCATTCTCATGGTTATGAACCCTTCTAAATAGGACCTTTTGATAAAATTACTTCAGTCAGGTGTGGACCAGCTTAATCAGGATGGGTCTTAATCCTGTTATCAAAGTTCTTATAGGGAAGTCACAGAGAGGGCTCCACAGTGGGAGCAGGCAGAAGTTAAAAGTCAAGGGAACCTGGAAGAGAACAAAGCCAGGCAACCAGCTCCAGAATGTTAGTCTTCTGGGAGAAAGCATTGCCTTGATGACATGTTGAGTTAGACTTCTCCTAGCCCTCAAACTGTGAGCCAATAAATTCTCATTGTTTAAGCCAACCCATCACATAGTATCTGCTTTAGCAACAAGGAAACTAAAACACCTACTTTCTCCAGTCATCTTACATTTTCTTTCTTCCCATGTCAGTTATGTTCCAGTTCCCGGTATGCACTTGGTATTTTTGTTCATGCTGCTCTCTGTTAGGAATGCCCCTACCCACTACCTCACTTCATTTTTCTAGACTCTGCTCAAGAGTGAGCTCCTCTACAAAACTTTTCAAACTCCTCACCCCTTCTTGAAGAATTTAGTAATTCTTTGTGTCTTGCTATAGCCCAAATAAAGTTTGACCTCAGTGTCTCTTAATTTATTTAGCTGTCTCTATGCCCTTCCCTCTGCTCAACAATAAACAACTTTGAGGGAGTAATATTTGAGTAGTTAGCATAAAGTAAACATGCAAATGTTTAATAAATGTTGTGAATGTTTTAACTCAACTTTCACTTAATTTAAAATATAAAATCTTAATTTTGTGTGTCCAAAAGAAACAAACAAAAACTCTTTCACAAACATACTTTTTAAAATATAAAATTCTTGGTAGTGCCAAGGACAGAAATATCTGAAGAGGCTACTTTAAAACTCAGAATTGATTACAGGAAGTATCTGCCTACTTTCTGTGATTTCCCCATATGCTCTACTTATTCTAGCAGCCTAACTTAACACCCACACTTCAGTTCTCACTGCTTTTATCCATTCATTTTGTACATACTAATGTCCAAGAATCCAAGTATGTGTGCATGTGTTTTTCAGATACTAAATTAGCTCTCACAAAATTGCCAAAATAGGCATGTTTTGAACTTTTTTTTTTTTAAGTGCTTACTGATCTAGTAATTAAGCAAGTAAATGGAGTAGTGAACATGAATGCCAAATGTAAGCATTATTTATGGCTTTCAATGAAGTGTAGAATGCTTTTTATTTTTCTAAGTGGTCTTTATTTTACTGGGTAATAAGCATATCTTTGAACAAACTTTCATGAAAAGGGTGGAATATAAAAGGAAGAACTGTTAAATTAGTCAAAAAGTACTTCATGTGAGAAACACATTCAGCTGCAAGTGCCAGTACGGGCATTCAGCATCTAACAAAAACTGCTGTTTAAATTGAAAAGAGAAAAGTTATGGTAAGTATGTGTGCCTCTACTGTTTTTGTCATCTGGTTAGTTCTTCAACCTGCTGAACTTTCTGGTAGGATTACTAAAGAATTTTCTATTAGGAATGTTCTGGTCCTGTAATTTCATTTAAAATGTGTAATATAGTCACGCAAATTATGAACCCACAATCTAAACTCATGGCATTCCTACCTTGATTTCAAATGCATTTGGGGCTAGTCATAAGCTGTAGTTATGAGGCTAACATTGAAATGACATAAAATACTTTTTGTAGCCATTTGTTCTTTCTCTTATGAAAGACACTAATTCTTTTTACTACTGAATTTAGCCTTGTGCTCACATGGACTGTAAAATCATGTTTTAGAAAACAGTACCCCATCCTTGGGGGAAGGAGCATTGTAAAGAGGAATTATTTGTAGCATTTTTCCATTCACGAAAACAGGTGATTTATCCTGGAATACTGTTTTAGTTAGTTAAGCTGCCAGAAGATGCACTATACCAGAAACGGAAAAGCTTTTAAGTTGCAAATTTATAGTTCTAAGGCCATAGAAATGTCCGAACTAAGGCATCCACAGACAGATACCTTAACTCCAAAGAAAGGGTTTTCTCTTTCAGATGGGAAGACACATGGCACATCTGCTAGGGTCTGCTATCTTTCTCTCCTCATTTCATAAGGCTTCCCTGGGAGTGTTTTCCTTCTGTATCTCCAAAGATCTCTGGCTGTGTGGGCTCTGTCCATACTAAAGCTTTTCCACCCAAAATGGTTCCCCTCTTAAAGGGCTCCAGTAAGCAACCCCACCTTAAATGAGTGGAGACACATTTCCACGGAAAGCGTCTAATGAAAAGTTACCACCCACAATTGGATGGGTCACATCTCCACGGAAACAATAAAAAAGATCCCACCCAGCAATATTGAATACGACTATTAAAGAAAATAGGTTTTTTGGGGGTACAGGACAGTTTTAAACCAGCACAAATACTTCCTTTTATCTTGAATTCTATCTAATTAATATGCTTAGTACTACATAAGAACCTCACTTCTGGTTTCTTCTCTACCACAAACGTTCATAAATTGATACTTAGTATCTGCACAAAGCACATGAAAGCAAGTATTTTCCCTATCAAGGGGGACATCTCTGTGGTTGACATATCTAATTCTGTACCTTGTTCAGCAAACATTATTGAGCACCTTTGATGTTAGTCACAGTTAAATTCTGGAGACATGAAGATATGGCTTCAGCTAGGAACATGGAACACCATCTGGATAGCCTTCTTACCCAATAATAATGATCCTTTTGGAGTGGTAGTATCTTTTCTTCCCTATGACTTTGATCTCACCTTGAGACTTCTGTTTGCACTTTTTGTTTTAACTTATCTCTTCAAATGCACATGCATGACTCTTTCCTACTAAGTCAAGAAGAAACTGTGGCTAAGATATAAGCTCTCAATCATTAAATATTTTTAAACACTATTTTCCAGGCACTAAGATAAACAGATAAATCTTCATAGTTGGATTCTCACCATGGTATTAGGTGGTTTTCATACTGCTAAAAGACTCACCTCCCTTAGCAGTACATGATAATCAGTCAGGGTCAAAAAGAATTCCTTGGCAGAGACTGTTTCTAAACTAAGTGCTTCAAAGTATCATTTTCAGACCCTGATGCCTGATATTTTCTCCACAGACACAAAGTAGTAAGCAGTGAAGTCTTTCAAACCTATTTGAGACTACAAGTCTGAAATTTCTTGAAATTTGAAATCCTACAATCTCTGAAAACTGAACATTTTAAAACTAATTTGGTAGCAAAAACTTGACCTGACATAAATTCTTTACACAGCAAAACGTCATCTGAACACTTAAGTGAAGTTATTCATAGTTTTTATTTATCCCATTCAGTATGACTATTCATGTTGCACTTATAAATAATTAAGTGCTTAACTACTCTTCCTAAAATCCAAAAAAAACCCCAGCACTTTCCAATTTCCGTACTGTAGTCCACCCTATTAATCTAAAATTTAAATATCAATATCATGCACAGATCACACCTCATTTTTAATGTATTCTCTGAAGACTGGGGTCTAAGAGTCATCCATTTTCTTCTGACTATAAGCACTATACTTATTTGGATATTATTATTTTGAACTGCTATTTGCATTTCATATTAACTTCTCACACCTTTGCTAAAAACCTTTTGTGCATATATCACTCAATTTAATCTTAACATGCAGTCCAAAAGAACTAGTTTTCAAGAGACAGATGCCCTAAATGAGGAATGATAGTTGGAAATAGATATAACACTAAAGAAAATAATGTATGTAGTAGGCTTATGATGGGAACTAATAAGGACAGACCCATTAAACACTTCATGCATTCTTTCAATTAAGATTTTTTAAAAAAAATATGGATACAAATTAAATAAACAATGGGAGGGCAAAGGGTAGAATAAATTGGGTAGATGAAAATACTAGTGGTCAATGAGAGGGAGGGGTAAAGGGTGTGGTATGAATTTTTTTTTTCCTGGAGTGATGCAAATGTTCTATAAAAATGATCATGGCAATGAACGCACAATTATGTGAGGATACTGTGAGCCACTGATTGTACTCCATGTATGGAATGTTTGCGTAAGATTTGTCAATAAAAACATTTAAAAAAAAAGAAATTATGTGATTAGATTGAGCTCACATAGTTAATCCAGGAGCACCCCCCCCCCCCATTGCAAGGTCTTTAATTTAATCACATCTGCCAAGTTCCTTTTTCCATGCAAGGAAACATACTCACAGGTTCTCGGATTTAGCATGTGGACATCTTCGGGGTCATTAATCTGCCTACCAAAAAAAGAGATAATTTTTCTGAGCACTTATTATGCGCCAGTGGCTGGGCATCTGAGATAATGGTGGAAAAAGAGACAATGTCCTTGTCTTCCTAAAACAAACCGTATAGAGGAAAGTAAACACATGTATAAACATAATTACTGATTATGATCAGAACTATGACGGTAATAAAAATGGGCTCCCTCTTCATATAAGATGATCATGACACACTTCTCGAGCTGAGATTTGAATGCTGCAATTGATTTAGAAATGTAGACAGGGAAAGATCATCACAGACAGAAAGAGGGAGCAAACACCAAACTCAAATGTGGTAAAGGACTTCTTGGGTCAAGATGAGAAATAAATCCAGTGTGACTAGAGCTTAAGTAAACAATGCAAGGAGGTAAAATAATGAAGAAAGCAAGATTCAGAACATGCAGGGCCTATAGGCTATAACAAGGAACTGGTTTTAATTCTAAGCCACTGAGCCCGGGGAGGGGGGGGTGGGGGGGGATTAGAACTGGGGGAAAAATTGGGACTGGAAGTACAGCTGCTGTTACTTGCATTTTTTGATCGCTTGACTTCTGGGTGGAGAATGAATTGGAGCGGGACAAGAATAAAAACAAGTTACAAAGCTGCTGTAGGGTTCCAAACAAGAGGTGACTGTGGCTTAAACAAGGGTGGTATTTATCACAGAAATGCAGATTATTAGAGCTCAAAAAGACCTTAACAGACATTTAATATCAAACTTTCTCTACATAAAGATAAATCCTTATTAAGAGAGGAGTTAATTTGTTCAGAAAAAGAACTGATTCGGATCAACCGTATACCATGAAATCATGGTACTTAAGACAATTAGTTGGAACTGAAGGTCTAGCAACTACTCAAACAAGCACATCATGTCTCAGATTTATCTCTCTTGCCCATAGGAACCAGTTAAAATTAAGAGGACAATGAAATAAATAAATGTTCAATTTGAGAAACTGAAGGTTCAAAGCAAAGTGTGTAAGGGTCTTCTGGGGAACAGAAATATTAAAAGTACCCTAAATTCACACTGGTTAGTGATAAAACTTTAAGACCACAATCTTTCACTGCTAGATAATATCTCTACATGGGACCCTCTGGTAGGCAAGAACTATCGATCACTAACGCACCATATTCAAAGTGAGGTTTATCATTTATGTTTAACCAGAACTCTGGAGTGAGTAGTGTGGTTAACAGTAACCCTGCTCATTAGGAAAGAGAATCTCTTCATTATCCTCCTCTCCTTCCTATTCTTCCACATCTTCACTGCCTATTATCACTTTCACCTAAACAACAGAAAAATGTTATAAATTGTCTGTTCTCAAAAGCTTGGAAACTCTGTCTTTTCTTTGCTGAATGAGATAAGATTACAGGGCTCTTGGGGGGAAAAAAAGCTAGGATAGAAGGCGTTGCATGCAAAAAAAATTTCTTCCAGTCGGCAACTAAAATGGCATAGATAATGGCCAGTAGCAACATTCTGACTAATTTGGTTGCATTGCAGATAAACAGGATTTCAGTATGTTCCCTAACTCAAACTTACCAGAACAGCTGACCAGTTAATTATTTAATATGGAGAGAACTAAAGTCTCCTATTAAATTTCCTCCCTTACTATGGAATTAGTTGATATGGGCATGATTTCTATAATGCCTAATTCCTGAAGCTACCGTTAACACTTCCATACTTACACCTTCTTTAAACTACTCCATACACCTGCCTCCCTCTTCCTTTGTTGTCAACCCTGTTCATCAAATATGGTATTCAGACTCAATACACTCTTCAAAGAACACACCCATTTTATTACTTCTAGAGAAATAATGGAACTAAATTTCCAAGAAGCTAAGTACAGTATAAAACTTACCCATCGTTCTTACCGCTTTCATAATGTGAAACTGATTACCTGATCCAAATGCATGTTAGGCTTAAAACCCTTTAACATTTGGGACTGTCCCAAGACATGAAGTTTATAAAAATAGTTGTCGAATAAGGATTGCTACATTTGCTTTTAAACAAATGTGTAAAAAGAAAAAGTATTTTCCCAAATGGTAAAACATCATTCTGGGAGGAGTTCTGGAGAAATATCGACTTAAGGTACACAACACAACGAAACTCTCAAGTCAAAGAGATGTTATTAAACTTGAAATGGGAAGTCTATAGAGTCCCCCATAGACAAAATATCCCAAAATTATTCAGGTTACCACATGTCTTAAAATTGAGAAAGTCAACTATTAAGTATTAAAAAATCTATTAACTAAGATTTATGTTAAAACTTAGGCACACATTCATCCATCCACAGATGAGTAATCAGGTGTACAAACAAGCATTAAACCAAAAATAGGCTTAAAAATGTAATTTCCTAACCTTTACTGTGAGCAAAAGTTGAACAAACTGCTCAAAGGAACAAGACTGCAAAGAAATTAAACCTAATGTATCTATTAATAAGAGATTTAAAGAAATCACATGAAAACACTTCATATTTACTTTTGGTTTTCATTCCTCTCCCCACACTCCCCCCCTCAATAAAAACAGAAACAAAAAAATCTAAGACATTAAACACTAACAGCAGAGCCTAGAAAAATGAGAAATATCAGAGAAAGAGTTGGGAAACCCAAGTTCTACTCCTGGTTCTTCCATTACCACCCGTGTGACTGTAAGACCAGCTAGTCCCTAGCTTCCCACTATAAAAATGAGATAGTTGAACTAGTTAGTTTAATAGCAACTAATTAGCTATGCTATTAAAGAAACAGTTCTTTCTGATTTTTAAAAATTCTGCAGTTTTCCTTTTCGTCTGTATGAAGATGGCAATGCTCATTCAGTCACACTGCTAAAATTGATGAAACAGTATTCTCACTAGAGATATATTCAATTAATATGTAATACAACATACCATGAAACTCTGAAGAAAGGCTCTGTTCTTGGTGTTTTGAGTTCTTTATCTAGTCTCTTATACAAAGTTTAAGAGCATAGTGTTTGAAATCAAACTTAGATTCAAATTCTCACTTCTCTAAGTATTGACTGTGATTTAACTTCTACATGCCTGTTTTCTCATTTGCAGAACAGGGATAACAAAGGACTCCCTCACAGAGTTGTGAAGATTAAACGAAGTAAAGTGTTTGGTAAAGTGACTGGCACATAGAAAATACCTGTGAAAATAGAAAATAGAAAAAACGAATATTTTACTATTACTATTCACTTTCTAGCGAAAGACGGAAAGGAGAAGATATTTCTGGGAGGACAGTGTACAATTTACCATGTGATTTAGTGGATGGCAAGCTGAAATCTGTGCCCTGCCTCTAGGTCAAATTTTCCTCTCTGCCAATAAAATCCATCCATTCTACTGATCTATTTTTTTTTTTTTTTTTAACTATGGAACAGTAATATAAGAGGCTCATATCAAATGGGGGTTCTGCTTTCAATATCCCTGCCTTAGGTAATGATTGTTTTACTGAACTCTGGGATATCCACTTGTAATGTCTGCTAAATGGCAATAATGTTGATTCTATGTATGTTCCTTCCTTGTATATCAAAAGATTTGAAAAGTATTTTTGAACTAACTAATTTTCTTTTGCAACAGCCCTGGTATAATCACCTAGTTTTTGACTGAAATACTAACATGGTGCACCAAGAAAAGGAGCAGGAGAAAAAAGATTAAGCACATCTCTAGAAGGCTCAGAATTTAAAATGTATTTTCCCTTGTACATTCTCAAACAGTGGTTCTCAATAATTTTGGATTCAGGAGGCTTAAAATTATTGAGAATACATAAAGAGATTATATCTATTGACATTTACTGCATTCAAGATTAGAACAAGTTTTTAATATTTATTAATTTAAAACAACTTTTTAAGAAATTACTGTTTTCAAAGAATTGGTAAGAAGTGTGGCTTAAATTTAAATTTCTATAAATCTCTTAAATGTCTGCTTAATAAATAACTGGACTGGATTCTCAATCTGTTGACTGATGAGAAGAAAGCTTGGTCTCACAAAGATAATAGCTGGAAAAGGGAGTAATATTTTAATAGCCTTTTTAGATAAATGTGGATACTCCACTTTGATACAACGCCAGAATTTGACAATTGGTTGCAATATGCAAAGGAAAACAGTATCAGTAAGCTTTATGTTCCCTATACCATTAAACTCCACGGTGTAATTAGCACTTTGGAAGGATTTTTTACCTGTACATAATTTTATAACATCATGCATCAGTCATTTGAAAAATATTAGTTCAGTGAGTTATGTGGATCTTAACACATTTCATCACATATTACCTAAAAAATCATGTCCATTAATAAAATCAGAAAAAGTCTTTTTCTTCATATTGGGAAGGTGTCAAATGCACAGTTGTTGACAAGTTTTCCAAAATTGTGATTTTCATTTGAAAGCTAGAACTTTATCATCATCCACAAATACTGTCAGTTATTTTCTTTCAACTGATGGGCTCATGTTGTTATTTTTTGAGAAAATGTCAGCCTCATCTGAATAAACACAATTTGTCACATCTTTCAAGTAAAAATGCTGTTCCATGAAAAAAGTGACTGGTTTTGCCTGCAACAATCACACAAACACTTTTCCTAGAGACAACCATTATACTTCAGTACACAACAAAAGAATTTTAAACGTACTTCCCATTTTGTCATGGCATACTACAAAATGTGTATAAGGTTCAAAATTTAATTTTTATAGTTTCATCAAGGACATTAAGTGAACTTAAAAAAGTGTGAGTGCATGGCAGTGAAAAATACGATTACTAGTACAGTGTGGTGCTCTGACCGGATTTATTTTAAGGTGCCAGCAGTTTTACCCACCACTGCTTCTGTACCAGAGGTACAATGTCAATACTACAAAAACATCTAGTATTATTACAAAAATAGTTCTGCCCTTGCAGACACCCTGAAAATGTTCTGGGGATCCCCAGGATTTCTTGGACAATACTTTGAAAAATCACCAAGCTACACAATTAAATTGTTAAGCTGTTTAAAATCACAACTATTTTTTCTCAGTTTCTTATTCACACCTTAATGGGAATCTTAAAAACTAATCAAATCAACTTCAATTGGGAGAAGTAATGCTTTGAGAATAAAAGCTTTATATAACAAGAACTAATACTACCTTAGAGTATTTATGGTTTATAAACATTTAATAATACTCCATTTGATCTTCAACAATTCTAAGAAACATGTCATCGGTTCCATGAAGTAAGGAGGAAAAAAAGCTTCAAAAAGTAAAGTAGAAATTTTGCCTAAAGATTTGCCTGAAAATTCATTATAGTGGTGGTGTTCAGGTGATATTAATTTCCTTTATACTTTCCTATATTCTAAATATTTTAATAAAAGATAAAGACAAACATATTAGAAAACTTAGTTTTACCAGTACAAATGAATTCAGTGCAATATCTCAAGTTCAACAATTTCAGAAGCAACACTAAAAAGAAAGCACACGTTTATATACCTCATTCCTAGCCCTCTCTATACTTGGATAGTATAGGATTCAAGATTGCTGAGGGATTCCTGAGTTTTGCTATTATTACTGAGAAACTTAATCTTACAAATCTTAGAAGCAGCACTATACAAACGATGCCAGCAGAATGCACTAACAGGACTCCACATTCTCACTGCAACCTTAAAGCACAACTTACCAATGGGATACACTATACATAGCACTCTGACACCTAAAAACTATTAAATGAAAATAGCTTATATCTCTGGTTCACATTTTACTGAAATCCTCAGTTCCATTAACTGAGCGCTTAGAATGTCTCCCAATTTTTTAAAAGTATAAAGTGACTTTGAAAAATATCCTAATGTGAGAAGGATAAATTTTAGAAGAAACACAGAGTTTTAATTTACCTAACATTTACAACTTCCTCTCCAGTTTTTTGTAAGAACTGCTATTAAATGGAAAAAAAACAAATTCTTTTCTTTCATCTCCTTTCTTTTCTCACAAGGCAAAGAGGAAAGCAACAGGCAGAGGTATTGCATCAATGGGACAATCAGTTCACTGTGTATTTTCAAAATAGTTACTCAATAAAATTCTGAATTTTTAAACATAGAAGCATTTATTTTATTAAAAGTACATATTTGCTGAAATAAATTTTCAAAGCAACTACTGAAAAACAAGCAGCTCTATGATATGGTAATAGTGATTTCAAGAGTCAATAAACTGAAGTGAGCAAAATAATATTCATAACTGCTTTTAATGGATGCTCTTTTCCTTTAACATTTTTAGTCTGTATAATAGTTAAAAAAAAACTTTTAACCCCACCACCACTGTTGGAAAAGATCATCTGGCAAGTTATGAAATCCGAATGATGCTTAAATTTAAAAGGACTGACTGATATATATTTAAATATGTAATATAAATAAAATGGCATAACTAAGAGAAAGCTTTAAGAACTAGTTCATTTAAAATTCAAAATTAGAACTTAGACAATTACTCTCGAACTATTAGTGATACAACTCATAATCAAACAATTTAAAGTATAATGGTACTCCACAATACTATTCTTCTATATAATAAAAACCAGATGGAAATTCTTCAATTCATGTTGCAAATATTTTTACTTTTGAAAAGTAACTTAAATGTTTATTTAAAAACTTGGTACAAGGTGCACGGGTGGTTCAGTAGTAGAATGGTCGACTTATATGCAGGAGACTCATGTCTGATTCCCGGACCATGCACTCCCCCACCCCTCAAAAAAAAAAAAACTTGGTACATTCCTAAGGTTTTCTTTCTTTTTTTCTCTTATAAGTGTTGAGTCACCTTGAACAGAGAGTTTAAGAAATCTTGATCTAATGCGGCAGAGCACAAATTCTTTACAAATTGCTACTGAAATATTCATCAGTTGCTGTATACTCTTAATTCGATCAACATCAGGAATAAGGACATGGTATTAGGAAGTATGGAGAATAAGTGGTTCTCTTTTTAAAGTGATTTTAATTTATTTACGGCAGTAAAAAATTTCCTGATAACTTCCTGTTTAAGAGAAATCCTATGAACCCCTAGTACTCAACTAAATGGATTGGTCTTAGAATCCAGTATTCAACTGGGTTCAAAGAAAGTACAAGAGATTATATGACAAGCTAATCATTACTAAATATGGATAAATTTATTCTATTCTTTGCAGCTACTGATTCCATGGCATTCAAGAGATTTCAGAAGAACCAATAAGTTAAAAGACTCAAGTATTCAAATAGTACCTTTCAATACCATGGCAAAATATCTAAACTCACCAATAAATATTATTAGACTTTCAGTACAAGGCTAAGTCATGGTACCGTATTTCTGCTTATAAAAGGTTGGACAGAAGAAATTTATCCAATATTACAATGAATCACTGATAAGCCAAAAGAAGACATCTTTCAGATCAGTTTTTCAATCTGTTCTAAAAGAAACTCAACTTGAGAAGGGTAACAGTAAAAACGCTCAATCCAATCTTTGAAACCAGTGAGTCTTCAAAAATGACAAGGGAGGAAAAACCAAGGCATATATTTAGTCACAACTGTATATGGCCTTATAAAGTTACAGGAAGTTGAATCTTTATCAAGTTTTTCTCTAGAGTGCATGTGACATCATTGCTATAAAAGCAAAAAGAACTTTTGAATACTCAGTTAATAAATACGAAATTATTCTTAATGCCAGCCAAATCTAGATACTACACATCAATACCAATCCTCTTTATCAACACAGGTATGTGCAGGAAAACATCATTTTAACTGTCTTTAGGAAAAGGACACATGCAAATCAGTAAGAGTTTCCTGACAGTCAATAATAAAATTGCCCAATTTTAACTATTCTTTGGAAAAAAATAAACCACACTTTGTATAATTAGCCAAAAATCTCCTCGTATCTGATTCAGCTTCACTGATTTTACTTCTTGAACAAATATTTACCACGTACCTCCAACAAAAGGCAAAAAAAACTGAATGTGAGCTTCTCATCCAAATCTAAGATCTTGCATTTAAAATAATACTTTTAGTTACTATATTATCAATCTCTGCACTGCCGTCTACCAATTCTGAATTACATACAAAGAATCACTTGATAAGATCCTATGTACATGGATCAAGTTTTTCTTATGATCAATTCTTTCTTACACATCACTAGACCCTCTTTAGATTACAGTATAGGTTATCACCATGAAGGCTCATTTTCTTTTCAATTTTCCTTACGCAGCTAAGAGAAAATACTGAACATTCTATTGTAAAGGATTGTTTTGAGGTTAAAATAAAAATCAATATGTAAAGTAAAAGAGACCCTAAACCAAGGTGGAAATGTTTCTTCTTGAAGGATTACTACATTTTTTTCAAATACCTTCTCTTTGAACGTTCATTACTATTAACCCCTAAACCCAAATACAAAGCACTATGTTTCCAAGCAAGTTTCTAGAAACTGAGAATAGAGAGGAGAATGAAACAAATCAAGCTCCTACCCTCATGATGCTTACGTTTAAAAACCTGGTATGGAGTGTCTATATGTAAGGCACAATGCCAGTGCTTTAGGGCACATAAAAAAGATGCATATGCTGTACTCGGAGATTACAATTTAGTGGAATAGATAAGAAAATGACAATGTTAAGTACAAGTATGAAGTGATAAGTGCCACAGAAAGCAAAAGAGAGGGTTTTCTTTGGGGTGGGAGGAGAAGGCAATAGAAGGCAGAGCAATTATTTTCATGCTTCACATTAAATTTTAAAATCAAATCAATCTAGTGTTGGGTCTTCAGTTTATTATGACAGATGTGTTTCAAAGATTTACTTTGGGGCTTCCCCAGATAAGGCAGCTTCGAGATTTGTGTTGTGAATGTCGAACAAGAAAATTCAAGTGGAAACATTCTGTGTAAGTGCAGAGATTAAAAGCATGGATGGGCTCAAATAACACATCATTCTGGGCTCTGTGTCCTTCAACAAAGTTATTTAACTTTCTGAGCATCAGTTTCCTCCCCTAAAACCCAAGGATGAAACCACCCAGGTTCTTTCAACTCCATTTGACTGAGGTACCCATTTTCTTTGGGTATGATGGGAATAATAACTTCTGTAAAATGTAATTCACTATAAAATGTCATACTTCTTCCTTCACATTCTCTATTAGGTGGAGACTACCGTCCTGTAAGTCAGCAGACTCAGTCTGGTTACAACTGGCTATCTTATCTTTTCCAGGCCTCAGTTTCCTCCTCCATAAAATGAAGAGTGGAACTGAGTGATCTAAATAGTCCCTTCCGGCCCTTAAAAAGTCCCATGACTCCATAATGACTCAATAAATACTATTTCAAGACTCAGCTTTTAAGAGTGATATGAAATTGAAGTTAAATGTATGTCTTCTTTCTTTATAAGGTGTTTTTTTCTATGGTAAGGTCGTGTTCAGCAAGTCCAAACGGCCTTCTGATTACAAAAAAAGAGGGCTGAAAAATGAATTTGGGAGTTAGAAGCTTTAGTTACAAGTACTCTATATGTTTGAGATGCTCCTAGCAACAAAACAAAATTCCAATCAACGAGTTAATTTTAAAACATTAAAATCATAGTCTTTGCTTACAGTTAGCTTTCTACCCCCCACACAAAAATGTGATTTCCCTTTACGGTAATACAGAACTGCTTATGTTCAGACAAAAAAGTAGTTGCAAAGCAAAAATTTTCCTAAATTAATAAAGGGTGGGTGCGGTGGGCCAGGCGATGGGGAAACAAACCATACCCTTAAACTTGCAAGGATGGATCTTTTCCATAAAACCATTAGTTTTCTTCAGAAGAAAAATTTGGAGGTCCGGGTTCACCGGGGGTAGTTTTAAATAAAATTCGTAGCGCTAACAGTTTTAAGATTAGACTCTTTCGAGATGGCGAAAGAGAAAAGGACAAACTTCCTGGATTTTCTCTCCCTCTACGAGAAAGAGATTTCCTCTTGCTGACGAAGGGAAAGGTCCCTTTAACAGTTTTTCTCTATACGGTGGTTGCTGCCAGACTAGGTGGGGCTCCCTCCGCTGCCTTCCTCCTGCCACTTCCCGCAACAAATGGAGCACACCAACCCCGTTTCAGACAAACTTTTCCCTGTCAGGCTCGAGCCCGCAGGGCGCCGGGGAGTGGTTTCCCCCGAACGCTCCCCGCTCTGGCTCGGTGCTGGGGGAAGCTGGGTCTTTGCAAAGGACAACTTTCTGGTTTCCGTTCTAACTTCCACCCACACCAGGGAGGGAACAGAGGCGGACAGCTAGGAGGTCCGGGGCGGGGAGACCAGTCTTCTGGGGAGCCGGTGGGGGCGTCAGACAGCAGGAGAGGCTGTGGCGGCCGCACGCAAGGAGCGGGCGAGTGCGGGGGGTGGGGGGGGGTCCTCCGGCTCTCACTTCCTCCGCCATATTTCAGACATTTGACCCCTTCCGCAAAGCGCGCTGTTCCCCGGCGGCGGCTGTCCCCGCCGGCAGCACGCTCGCCGGACCGGAGCCGGGCCCTCGCGCCACCTGCCGCGCGCGGACGGGCCGCCACCGTCAGGGGCCCCTGGCCGCCCCGCGCGCCCCACCCGGCCCGCGCCGCACCCCACCCCCTCCCCTCAGCCGGCGCCTGGCCCCCGCCCCGCGCGGCATCCGCCGCTCCCCTCAGTGGCCACGCACACACTCTGCGAACCTCTCGCGCTGTCACCGGTTCGCGCAGCCAGTGTCTCCTCGCGCCTCGCGCTCCCTCCGGGTCGCTGCTCCCGGCGCCACGGCTGTACTGCCGATACCGCCGCCGCTCCGGCTGGTTACACGCCTGACTCTGGGCGAGGTTTGGCGGTGTCGCCTTGACGTCAGGCGTTCAGCCTCGCTCTCGCTTCCGTCCGCAGGCGGGGCGTGCGGGTGCGCGGCCCGGGAAGGGGCGGGGCCGCAGGGCGGGGCGAGGACGGCTAAAGGGGCGGAGCCACCGCGCGGAGGCGGGGCTGCTGCGAGGGGGTCCTAGCCGGCGGTCTCGCTCCAGGCCTCCCGCGCTGCGCGGAGCACAGGCCGGATACGCGCGGCGCTGTCTACGGCGTTTCCCTCGCGGTATTTCCCACTTGCTTCCACCGCCCCTTGAGCCACGCCTCAGCCGTCTGGCTGGTGGGTGGAATCGCTTATCGACCACACCGGGGAGCGGGTACTTCCCGACCCTAGCGGGTTACAGGAACGTGAAAGGGTTAGAAACCCTCCAAAACCTCGTATAAGTAACGTGGCCCAATATATGAGTTTTAATACAAACTGTAATTCAATTACCGACGACGGCAAAGTCGCGAATTCCTTTGTGCTGGAAAGTAGCAGAGTACTCAGTTTCCACACCTAAACCAGGGCCGTCTTTTCATTCTTGAAGTGACGTGTCTCTTGATCGGGCAAGTCTTTCGTCCGCTGGTGTCTTTAACTCAGGTGAACTCTTTTCAAATTATCCAGCCAAAGCCAGTGAACAAATCGATAATCCCCAGACAACAAGTTTGTGCCTTTGTCAACATGATTTATATGAATAAAATAAATTGCTTATTTAATGCATAACTCGGTCAGTTTAATGATTATAAAGAATTACCAATAGTTAGGATTATGATGTGACCTCCGGGCGCCAGCACTTTTTGTTCCAAAAATGCCTTGTTCCAAAAAAGGCGGGGTTATAATGGAAATTCCCTTATCAAAGGAACCTAGCAGCGTTGGAGAAAAGACTACAGTACAACTACCCTTAGTACTGGGAAACATTGTAAGGGCCTTTGTTGAAGCCAGATTTTGATGGGCAGAGAGATTTGATTGAGAGACTAAAGTGCAGGGGTTGGGAGTTATTAAAGATTAACTTTGCTTAGAGTTTAACTGAGCCCTGTACAAATTATTCTTAGAGTACAATTTTAAGAACTTTGATAATTTTGGAAGGTTAATGAAAAGTGTGATTAATTTCACTTCTCTTTAGAACACATAGTTGTAACATATATAAAATAGCATTTCCATTTTAACCATTTTTTAGTTAAATTCAGTGGTGTTAATTACATTTGCAATGCTGTGCTACCATCACCACCATCCATTACCAAAACTTTTCCTTTACCCCAAACAGAAACTCTACATAATATACAGTAACTCCCCATTCTCCACTCCCCTAGTCCTTGGTGTTCTGTTATTTACTTTCTCCACATGAATTTGCATATTCTAGTTATTTCAAATAAATGAGATCATACAATATTTGTCCTTTTCTTTCTGGCTTATGTCACTTAACGTGATGTCTTCAAGGTTCATCCATGTTGTCACATATATTAACTTCATTCCTTTTTATGGTTTAGTCATACTCTGTTGTATGTAGAGACCACATTTTATTCATCTCTTGATGGGCACGTGGGTTGCTTCCATCTTTTGGCTGTTGGGAATAATGCTGTTATGAATATTGTTACACAAATATCTGTTGAGTCCCTGTTTTAAATTCTTTTGCATACTTACCTAGAAGTGGGATTGCTGGGTTATATGGTATAATTCAATAATAAGCTTTCTAAACCTGCGGACTGTTTTCACAGTGGCTGTACCATTTTATATTCCCATCAACAATGCACTAAGGTTCCTGTTCCTCTGCATCATCACCAACATTTATTTTCCATTTAAAAAAATAAAAGCCATTCTAGTGTGTGTGAAGTGATACCACATTATGGTTTTTATTTTCATTTCTCTAATGACTAATGATATTGAACACCCTTTCATGTGCATTTTGGCCATTTGTTTATCTTCTTTGGAGAAATGTCAATTCAAGTCTTTGTACATTCTCTAATTGGATTGTTTTGTTGTTGAGTTGTAGGAGTTCTTTATATATTATGGATATGGTAAATATTAATGCCTTATCAGATATATAATGTGTTAGTTAGATTCAGCTGTCAACTTGGCCAGGTGAGCATACCTAGTTTTGTTGCTGAGGACATAAGCCAATGGTACATAAACCTCATCTGTTGCTAATTACATCTGCAGTCAGCTGGGAGGCGTGTCTGCTGCAATGAGTGACATTTGACTTAACTGGCTGGTGCTTAAATGAGAGAACGCAATGTAGCACAGCCTAGCAGCGCGGCATTCCTCATCTCAGCACTTGCAGCTCAGCCCAGGCCTTTGGAGATGCAGAAAGAAGTCACCCCGGGGAAAGTTGTTGGAACCCAGGGGCCTGGAGAGAAGACCAGCAGAGACCATCTTGTGCCTTCCACGTAAGAAAGAACCTCAGTGGAAAGTTAGCTGCCTTTCCTCTGAAGAGCCAACAGAATAAATCCCCTTTTATTAAAAGCCAATCCGTATCTGGTGTGTTGCATTCCGGCAGCTAGCAAACCAGAACATATAGTTTCAAAATATTTTCTCCCATTCTATTGGTTGTCTTTTACTTAATAAGGTCATTGATGGGCAAATGTTCTACATTTTGATGTGGTCCAATTTATCTATTTTTTTCTTGAGGTCCAATTTATCTATTTTATGTATTTTGAAATCAGGAAGTGTGAGTCCGGCAACTTGTTCTTCCCTTTCAAGATGATTTTGACTGTTAGCAATCTCGTGCCCTCATGTGAATTTGATAGTTGATTTTTCTGCTTCTGCAAAGAAAACTGTTGGAGTTTTGATTGGACTGAAATCATTTTGAATTTTATTGTCATCCGTGCTGGTTTGAAAGGATTTATATACCCTAGTAAAGTCATTTTTTAATCCTAATCCCGTTTTGTAAAGGCAGATGTTTCTTCTAATCCTATTCAGTACTGTATGTTGGAAACTTTAATTAGATTATCTCCATGGAGATGCAATTCAGTAGAGTGTGGGTATTAAGCTTGATTAGATGGAGACATGTCTCCACCCATTCTACATGGATCTTTATTAGTTTACTGGAATCCTATAAAACAAGAAGCGTTTTGGAGAAAGCTGCAGAACACCACAGAACCATGAAGCATAGAGCCTACCAGCCAGCGACATTTGGAGATGAAGAAGGAAAACGGCTCCCAGGAAGCTTCATGAAACAAGAAACCAGAAGAGAAAGTCAGCAGACTTCACCATGTGCCCTTCCAGCTGAGAGAGAAACCCTTCTCTTCTTGAAAACTATCGGCCTTCTTGAACCAAGATATCTTTCCCTGGATGCCTTCGATTGGACATTTCTACAGACTTGTTTTAATTGGGACATTTTCTTGGCCTTAGAACTGTGAACTAGCAACTTATTAAATTCCCATTTCTAAAAGCCATTCCATTTCTGGTGTATTGCATTCCAGCAGCTAGCAAACTAGAACACCATCTTAACAATGTTTAGTCTTCCAATCCATGAACATGGAATGTCTTTCCATTTATTTAGGTCTTCTTTGATTTCTTTCATCAATATTAAAGAAAAAAAATTTCCGTGTACAAATCCTTTGTGTCCTTGGTTAAATTTATTCCTAAATATTTGATTACTTTCCTTGTTGTTGTAAATGGAATTGTTTTCTTCATTTCCTTTTCAGGTTGTTCATTACTGGTTTATAGAAACACATTGATATTTGTGTGTTGATTGTGTACCCCACCACGTTGCTGAATTAATTTATTAGCTCTAGTAACTTTCTTTTAGATTCTTTGGGATTTTCTACATATAAGTCCTGTCATCTACAAAAAAAGAAAGTTTTATTTCTTCCTTTCCAATGTGAATGTCTTTTATTTCTTTTCCTTGCCTAATTGCTATGGCTAGAACTTCCAGTACAGTGTTGAATAGTTGTGGGGGAAGTGGGCATCCTTGCCTTGTTCTTAGTCTTAGGGGGAAAGCTTTCAGTCTTTCACCATTGAGTATTATGTTAGCTATGGGATTTTCATATATACCCTTTATTATGTTGAGGGCATTTTCTTTTATTCCTAGTTTTCTGAATGTTTTTTATCAAGAAGGGGTGCTGGATTTTGTTGAATGCTTTTTCTGTATCATTTGCAATGATCCTGTGTTTTTTCCTTTATTCTATTAATGTACTGTATTATAGTAATTGATTTTCTTATGTTGAACCAACCTTGCATTCCAGAGATAAATCTCACTTGGTCCCCTTTTAATGTGCTGTTGGTTTTGGTTTGGTTTTTTTTTGTGGAGGATTTTTGCATTTATATTTGTAAGAGATGTTGGTCTGCAGTTCTCTTTCCTTGACATATCTTTTTCTGGCTTTGGTTATACGGTAATGCTGGCCTCATAGAATAAGTTAGGATGAAAAAATTGAAGAGGTTTTTAAAAAGTCACCTTTTTTGTGGAAGCTCCAAAGGCAAATTTCAAAATTGTATATTAGAATTATTACAAATTCTGAATGAATGGATTATCAATAATTCCAATTTTTGCTAACTCTCAATTCATGGAACCACATATTACCTGTGGATAAAGTGGTTGGGTTTTTGTTTGTTTGTTTTGTGTTTTTTTATTTTTTAAACTCTTGACCTTTGGACAACTGATTTTTTTAAATAAAAAACTGGTTTTAGAAGATTAAAGCTAGCATCATTTTTACTTTGGGAGAATGTGTAAAATAGTTCATTTTAATTAAAAATATATTTCTTATTAGACTGGAAGTCATTGCATATATCTTTAATTATTAGCTCTCAGAGGATACCAGAGTATGCATCTCTAACACAGATTAAGTTTGGTCTCCTTTTCCTATCTATTTCCTTGACATCTTCACTTGGATAACCCACTGACAACTTGAATTGTTCATGTGTATAAATTGATCTCATCATTCTTGTCACTAAACCAGTTTCTTCTCTATTTCCTTTGCTAATTAAATCATCATCTTTAAAATTAACAAGTCTGCTTTTCCTCTTTTCCATTTCTAAGACCGCACTTTACTCCTGGTCTTTGCAGCACTTTCCTCAGTTTCCTTCTGGCCTCCAGTCTGTTCCTGCTGTAATCCAAGCTACATATTGTTGTTAGTTGAATTATTTTACAGCATATTGGGAAGGTCACTCATTTCCTCAAATAGCTTTCAATTATTCCCCTTCTTACCAAAATAAAGTTAAAATCTTTATGTCTCACTTTTCCCTCTCACATAAAACTGTCTTTCAGGCAGAGTGGACTTTTCATCTTGCCCAAATATAATGCTCTCCCACCTTTCTACTCTGCATAGGCAATTTCCTCAGCTTGGAATGCCTCTTCCCTTCTTTCTGTTTCATTCTATAAACATTCTCCCCATTCTTCACGTTCCATCTACTTTCTCCAAGAACATCTTTTCTGATACTTCCAAACTAATTTGGTCTCTTCTCTTCTGAATTCATATAGCACTTTATTGTTCCTTTCTTTTGTCACTGTGTTGTACCTTCCTACTAGAACAGGAGTTGGAAGACTTTTTCTGTAAAAAGTTCAGATAATAAATACTGTAGGGTTTGTGGACATGGTGTCTGTTGCAATTATTCAACTCTGCCACTGTAGTGCAAACACAGCCATAGACAATACATTAAAAATGAGTATGGCTGTGTTCCAATAAAACTTTATGTACATCAAATTCAATGTATTTTATATAAAAATATAAAAAGAATTTTATATAGTTTATGTGTAACAAAATATTATTCTTTATTTTTGTTGATCATTTAATTAAAAATGTAAAAACCATTCTTAACATACAGCTGTACAAACATAGGTGGCAGATTGGGTTCAGCCAGTGAGCCATAGTTTATTGACCCCTGAACTCAGAGGGGGCTCCAAGGTTGTGTGACTTGCGCAGTGACATGGAATCCTGCGGTTAGAAGGGCCCCATGCTTGGTTAAATGCTCTGTTGCCATCTTTAAATTTTTAATAATTTTTGAGCAAGAGGCCTGTGGTTTGATTTGCTAGCTGCCGGCATGCAACACACCAGAAGTGGATTGGCTTTTAATAAAAGGAGATTTATTTAGTTATAGTTCTTCAGAGGGAAGGCAGCTAACTTTCAACTGAGGTTCTTTCTTACGTGGGAAGGCACAGGGCGATCTCTGCTGGCCTTCTATCCAGGCCTATGGGGTCCAACAACTTTCCCCCAGGTGATTCCTTTCTGCATCTCCAAAGGCCTGGGCTGAGCTGCGAGTGCTGAGATGAGATATGCTGAGCTGCTTGGCTGTGCTACATTGAGCTCTCTCATTTAAGCACCAGCCGATTAAATCAAACATCATTCATAGCAGCAGGCACGCCTCCTAGCCGACTGCAGATGTAATCAGCAACAGATGAGGTTCACATGCCATTGGCGCATGTCCACAGTAATAGAACTAGGCACCTTCACCTGGCCAAGTTGACAACTGAATCTACCACACCCTGAATTTTCATTTTGCACTAGGACCTGCAAATTATGTAGCTGGTCCTACCTATCTCATAAGATTAGGATATATAGTACTCCTCTTTGTCCCTATTGACCTCTGCCATGGTGGGCTTTTCACATAATAGGTATTCAAGATGTATTTGTTGAATGTTGTTTTCCTAAGATACTGTGGAATACTGGCGAACGTGGGAGGCAGAGCTCAGCTCCACCACTTACTAGCTGTAGGAACTTGGGCAAAGTGCTTGGGATGTTGAGCCTTGGTTTTTTCTTCTATGACGCGGGATACTAAAGTTTGCCTTACAGATCTGCTGTGAGATAGTATGTGGAAAGTAGTCATTCTCTCAGCCCTTGGGACTAGAAGAAACTCTGGGTTAGTTTTTCTTCTTTTAGAAGAAGTGAATTAGTGTGCTCACCCATAACTATTGCTGTATTTAACCTGGTTCAGTATTTCTAGTTTTTCGTGTCATCTTCTTCCTTAAAGTTTTACTTCAAATGCCATTTCTACTTCATTAATTTCATTTTTAAGTTCATGTAAGTAGAGACCTTATTGCCAATTAAAAATTAGATCTAATAAACCCCAACAAGTCCGAGTTTACAATTTTCCTAATTAATATTAACAAGAGTCATGCTGTTTAATCTCCACTTGAGCATTGTTATCAGTGGTCTTGATGGTCATTAACCTTTAATATTACTACATTGGTTCATTTAAAAAATGAACAATATTGAAATCTAATCCTCTCAAGGAACTTTCTTTCTGGCTTTTCCCCCGTGTGTGTGTGTGTGTGTGTGTGTGTGTGTGTGTGTGTGTGTGTGTGTTTTAGGGTATAGAAAAACATTCTGTACCTTTGTTACAGACTCCCTGGCTGGGATTGGAGATTGAGAAAGATGAGAAAGCCACTTGTTGAATGCAAAAGAGGAAAAATGATGGCATATCCCTAGTTAGTTTCATTCTGTTTTCTTGGTCACAGATTAAGTTCCAAACCTTAGGCAGTCATTTTATAAATTCCAGCACAAAGTCGCATGATAGACCAGGTAAGAGCATATTAGACCATCACCATTATGCCAAAACAACTCAGAACTCATATTCTCCTAGGGTAGTTTGTGTTCCTCTATGATTTCTGTTTTGGGAAAAGTATATACTTATATATAAGAAAAATGAGGCAGATTGGCTTGTTTTCTACTCTGTGTAATAACTGTAATAACTGCTTATTTGTCTCAAGATGTACTTCAAATTCTGTATGTACTCTACTTCAGCACTTGTGGGCTTGACCGCTGTGCCAGTTTGATAATATTATGTACCCTAGAAAAGCCATGTTTTAGTCCTGATCCAATCTTGTGGGGGTAGCTGTTTCTATTCTTTTTTTTCTTTCCTTTCACCATTGCATCATATTTATTGACCCTCTGGGGCTGTGCACAGGGCAAGATGGTCCTTGACTTATCTGCGAGGCAAAGCAGGGTGGGCACAGGAGACAGAGAAGACACAGTGGCTGGGGTAGAAGGGCTTAGGTCAAATATGATAAAGAATTTGTCAGGCCAGAAAGGGCTGCAAGACAAGGATCTTAAAAGACAAGCACCAGGGCGGGCCACGGTGGCTCAGCAGGTAAGAGTGCTTGCCTGCCATGCCCGAGGATCCAGGTTCGATTTCTGGTGCCTGCCCATGCAAAAAAAAAAAAAAGACAAACACCAAGGGGGGTGGGGGTGGGGGTGGGGGCATCCTGGCCTTCTGTCCAGCTCCTGGCCTGAGCTGGGGCCCATATAGCAGTGACTGTAGGACATGTTCCAGCCCCAGCTCATTTCTAGAGCTCAGAAGTATTGGCAACCTATGACAGTTTGGACAGGGAGAGTCAGGGCTGGATTGTAAATTCAGTCACCCCAAGTAAAAAAAAAAAAGTCTCTGAGCCTTAGTTTTTATTGGTCAAATGGGGATAAACTATAAGAGTACAAGCCCTGCTCCCTCTGTTAAATCTCTTTAACTTCAGTGCATGGATTCAAGACTGTTCTCACCACACTAACCCCAATCCTGTTTGTAGTTCCAGGTTGTAGTTCACTTCACGGGCACCAGACTGTGGGGTCTGGTCGCAGGTGCTTATTTGGTCATTGTCCCTGCCAGAGTGGGCTTCCAATACCTGCACCCTCAGGGGCCCCTTTGTGGCCAGGGGCACATTCCCACAGTCCAGCCGGGTCATCCACCTGGGGTTGTCATTGTTCCATACGATGCCCGTCCTCAGCTCCTGGCCACTGAAGACAACTTTCAAGTTGGCGTCTGTGGCAGTGATCCCGTCTCCCCACAAATGTTGAGCTCGATGGAGGCGTGGAAGAGGGGGTGGGGGTGGGGAGGGCAGGGCCCATTTTGAAATCAGATTGGATGGGGGTGGGGGTGATTATCATACGCACCGCACTCCATGAAATCGGAGCTGAAGTTGTTCTGGTCCTGGTGTGTCTTCTGACTGCAAAGGTGTCTGCTTGGGAGTGCAAGCTGGCCACAGACATCTGCATGTAGGTGCCTGGCTTGGGGGCCAATTTCAGCCTGATACTTCAGTTGCTAAAGTTGTTGGCAGCAACTTTGGCCATGCCCTCAGTGGAACTGACCTTGGCCTTCAGCCGGTGCAGTCGTTTCTTTTAGTCCTGATTCAGTATTGTAGGGCAGGCACCTTTGATTAGATCATCTCCACAGAGCTGTGACACATCCAATTGTGGGTGTGACCTTTTGATTAGGTGGAGATGTGACTTTACCCATTCCAGGTGGGTCTTGATTAGTTTATTGGAATCCTTTAAAAGAGAAAACATTTTGGAGAGTGCCAGAAACCTAAGAGCCAACAGAGAGAGCAGTTGTAGATGCTGGAGCAAGGAACCAGCAGATGCCAGCCATGTGATTTCCCAGCTGATAGAGGTGTTCCAGACCCATCTGTCTTTCTTAAATTAAGGTTTCCTTAATGCCTTAGTTTGGATATTTTTATAGGATTAGAACTGTAAACTTGAAACTTATTAAATTCCCTTTATAAAAGCCATTCCATTTCTGGCATTCCAGCAGCTTAACAAACTAGTACAACAACGAAACTTCCCTATCACGTAAAGCAAATCCAACAGTTCTATGATTTTGTAACTGTATAATGTCTTTGATGCAAGGACTAGAGTGTACTTAACTTTTCCTTCTTTCCCAATTCCTAGCTAAGAAATACCATACAAATGAAAATGACATTTCCAGAGCCATCACAAAAATAAGTGTTAAGAGCAAACAACCTCGAAAAAAAAAAAACAAAACCTCATTAAATGCTCCCTCTCATGAAATTATCAAAGGAAATTTAAATTAAGAAAGTATTCATAAGCCACTTGTAAATACTTCTCAGAATTTGGGCCCTCCCCATATCCAACAGCTAATAAAATCATGCCAATGATGGTCAAAAGTTACACATTAGGATAGTATTTAGCTTCTAGACCCCGTTATCCCCAAGTCCTGTGTATGAATTACACACTTTAATAATAATTAACACATTCCAAGAGAGGTGTTAATAACCCATTTACAGATGACAAAGCTAAGGTTTAGAAAGATCAAGTGCCCACACATTTAAATATGTGAGCAGAGTTGAAATTTATAGTCTGGTCTGTCTGCCTTCTTTTGATACCATGCTGCCCTAATTATTCTTTTGTTAACACTGTCCTTTCAGCCAGGAAATCTCTATCTTTTTTGTATTTATCTAAATCTTAATCATTCTTTAAGACCCAGTTAAAGTCCTACCTCCCCCATAGAGTTTTTCTGGTCTGGTCTGTCTACAGTGATTTCCCCCTTCTCTGTATTTCTATATTTATTGTCTTTATCACTCATTTTGTACGTATCATATATGGCCATTCTTAAATTGCTTTTGTCTTATCTCCATCCCGAGATCCTTGAGAATTAAAGCCATAGCTTACACTTCTTTGTATCTGCCATACTCCCTGGCATTACTTATTAGAAATTGAATGTAGTTTGGGGAGGGTTGATAAACTTGTTGAGATTCCCCATGCTGTTCTTAGAGGATTTGTGACCTCCAGTAGTCTCTTGTTTTGTCTTATCTTTAAAATGCACATAACAACATTAATAGTGTAGGGCTTTTAAAACAATTTAAAATAAAGAATCAGGGATAAAAATAGAAGTAACACAGAGTAGTGTTGCAGTAAACCGGCTCTGGATTCAGACCCTTAGGCATTCAGATACAGGCTCCATTCATCTTAGGGAATTTACTTTTTGGTGCCTCAGTTTCCTTATTTGTAAGATGAGTATAATACTGGGACCTACTTTATGAGGTTATTGTGAAGAGTAAATGAGTTAAAGCAAGTAGAATAGTGTCCACAACAAAAGAAGCACCCCATAAATGTTACTATTGTCATCTAAAGTATTCTTAGTAAATGTTGGTTCTTGCTAGATCACCTGGCATAATACTACTGTGTGCAATTACAGTAAAACTTCAAAAAATGTTTGTTAAATTTTCGTTTTGCTTTGCTTGTGACAATTCTCAGTTAAGGACTTGTTGTGTTCCTTAAGTTTCTTTAGGTTAGTAGTTTGTAACTTGAAAATGTTTAAGCAATGACACCATACTATAAAGTTTAAATATCTTTAAATATGACTTGATTGCAGAGAGCTAAATATATTATTCCAATTACTACTAAACAGCACTTATGAAGCGGTTTCCTTGGTTTTCAGCAGTATATTCTTTTGATTTTCCTCTTTTCTCCCTGACTGCTCCTTCTCAATCTCTCTTTGATTGACAACCCAATTTCTCTTTGGGTTATCTCTTTTTCCTCGTGAACTTTAAGGATTGGAACCCCTCACAACCTGATCCTGGGCCCTTTCCTTCTGGGTGGTTTTAATCATTGCCATGGCTTTACGTACCATCTAAATACCTCTGACTCATAAGTCTATAACTACAGTTTAGACTTCTCTGTCAAGCCTAGTTGCATGAAGCCGACTGCCTCCTGGAAAGCTTCCCTTGGTTATCTCCCCCAAACTGGTCTTCCTCCAGGAACCCTCATATCAACACATGGCACCGGTTCTCTAAGGCGGAAACCTGACTCTTCCCTCTACCTTACTCTTCCCTCTACCTTACTCCACCACATCAAATATTTCACCAAGTCCTATTGATTGTACCTTTCAGATAACTCAAATCTGACTACTTTTTTCCATTCTCACTTTCTGACTGGTTTATGTACTTTCACTTTTGTTCCCATCCCCCTGCACAGTAGCCTTAATTTTTCTAACTTTTTATCATGGAGAGATTCAAACATACATGGAAAGAAGAGTTCTGTAAATCCCCATGTACTCATTACTTGGTTTCAACAATTATCCTCAGTTTGCTAATCTTGTTTCAACTGTCCCCTCTTTTTTTTTTTTCTGTTTGGAGTAATTTAAAGAAAGTCCCAGATATCATTTTATTTCACCCATAAATAATTCAGAAGCATTTCAATTCAGTTATATTACAAATATATAATCACAATGCCATTATCACCTCTAACAAACTTAAAAATGATTCCCTGAGACAATCTAATACCCAGTCCCTACTTAAAATTTCCTAATTGTATCAAAGATGATGTTTTACTGTTGGTTTGTTCAATTCATGATCCAAACAAGGTCCAAACATTGCATTCAGTTGTTATGTCTCTTAAATTTCTTTAAATGTGTAACAATCCCTCCTTCCTTTGTTGAGTTAATTTTTTTCTTTTGTGATATTCCTTTTCTTATCTTTCAGCTCCTGTATAAAGTGGCACCATTTTAGGTCACTACCTTCATAAGCCTTCTTATGCATTTATATTACATATCTTTATTTAATAAATACAGATTAAGAAGGTAAGACCTTCCCTTACATATACACATCTTTAGATTGTATAAAAAATATGAAAGATGGATTGAAAACTATTCTTCATTTATTCCAAAATACAGATATGGAGTACAGTTATTAAGCAATTATTACATACTAGGAATTTTACATAGTAGTCATTTAGTCCTTTCAAAAATCCTTTCATAAAGATAGATATACTGGGCAGGCCATGGTGGCTCAGCAGGCAAGAATGCTTGCCTGCCATAGGACCCGGGTTCGATTCTCGGTGCCTGCCCATGTAAAAAAAAAAAAAAAAAAAAAAAGAGATAGATATACTGACCAATAGAATAGAACTGAGTGTTCAGAAATAGACCCTCTCATCTATGGACAACTGATCTTTGATAAGCCAGCTCAACTGGGACAGAGCAACCTCTTCAATAAATGGTGCTTGAAGAATTGGATATCCATATCCAAAAGAATGAAAGAGGACCCCTATCTCACACGTATACAAAAATTAACTCAAAATGGACTAAAGACTTAAGCATTAGAGCTATGAATGTAAATTTATTAGAAGAAAATGTAGGGTAATATCTTAATTATCTTGTGATAGGAGGTAGTTTCCTAGAGCTTACACCCAAAGTGTGAACAATGAAAGAAGAAATAGATGAATAGGATCGCCTCAAAATTAAATACTTTAGTGTGCCAAAGGATGTCGTCAGAAATGTAAAAAGGCAGCCTGTGCAATGGGAGACAATATTTGGAAACCACATATCAGATGATATAATATCCAGAATATATTAAGAGATCCTACAACTCAACAACAAAGAGACAAGCAACCCAATTAAAAAATGGGCAAAAGACATGGACAGATAATTTCAGAAGAGAAAATACAAATAGCTCCTAAACATGCAAATCAAAACCACAATGAGATATCATTTCACACCTCCTAGAATGGCCATTATTATAAAAACAGAAAACTGCAAGTGCTGGTGAGGATATGGAGAAAGAGGCACACTTATTCTCTTGATGGGAATGTAGAATGGTGCAACCGCTCTGGAAAGTAGTTTGGCAATTCCTCGGGAAGCGAAATAAAAAAATTGGTGTATAACCCAGAAATCCCATTACTTGATATATATTCAGAGGAACTGAAGGCAAGGGCACAAATGGACATTTGTACATCAATATTTATGGCAGCATTATTCATGATTGCCAGGAGATGGAAACAGCCCAAATGTCAATCAGTGGACAAATGGCCAAACAAACTGGTATATACATATGATGGAACATTACTTAGCTTTAAGACAGAATAAAGTCATGAAGCATGTAACAACATAGATAAAACTTGAGGACATTATGCTAAATGAAATTAGCCAGAAAAAAAGGACAAATATTATATGGTCTCACTACTATGAACTAACATCAATTGGGTGAACTCTGAGAGTTAAAGTTGAAAACACAAGTTATCAGGAGATAGAAAGAGGGTAGAGATTGGGCATTAGATTCTGAAGGAGTACAGAATGCTCAACAGGACTGATTTTAAAGATCCAGGAATTGATAGCACAATACCAACTGAGTGTAGCATGATACTATAAATACACTGAACAAAGCTGAGTGAGTATGGTTGAGGGAGGTGGGCTGGAGGTATGTATATAGGACACAAGAGGAAGGTAGAGGATAAAGACTGGGAGAGGATAACTTAGTGATGCCTAGAGTGGACAATGATGGTGATTAAATGTACAAATATAAGAATGTTTTGCATGAAAGAGAACAAATGAATGTCAGCATTACAAAGTGTTGAAAATGGGATGATAAAAGGGGAAAAATACAATTAATGCAAATGAGGGTCTATGTTAACATTAACATTTTAATATGCTTGCATTGAATGTAACAAAGGCAGTATGCCAAAGCTAATTGTCAATAAGCAGGGATACAGAAGAAGGGATGGGATTCTTTGCAGAAGAAATGGAAATGTCCTCCCGTAGATTTTTGGTGGTGAAGGCATTGCTATGCAATTATTCCAGGAACCTCTGATTTTTTTTTTTTTTTTTTTTACTTAGGTTGAAGTGTATGATGTGTGAATAAAACTGTCTAAAAATGAACAGAGAAAGGTGATGCAATGGTGGCTTAGGGACAGAATTCTTGCCTGCCATGCTGCAGACCTGGGTTCAATTCCTGGAGCCTGCCATGCCAAAAAAAAAAAAAAAAAAAGACAAAAGAACAGAGAGATACAAGTGCCGGAGGAAATATGGAGAGAGAGAGATGTATCTATTCACTGTTGGTAGGGAAGTAGAGTGGTGCAGTTCCTCTGAAAGGCAGAGTGGTGGCTCCACCAGAGGCTAGGGGTGGGGTTGCCATATGATCCTCTAACCCCATAGTTAGGTGTATACTTGGAGGAACTGAGAGCTGGGACATGAATGAACATATGCACACAGATATTTATGACGGCAAAAATCATGATTTGCAATGGATGAAAGTGGCTCAAAGGTACATCGACTATGGAATGAAAGAAGAAATGGTGATGTATACATACATTGGCCTATTGAGTGGCTGCCAGAAGGAATGAAGTTGTGAGGCATGCAACAAGGTGAGTGAACCTCGAGGATGGTGTGCTGAATAAAATAAGCCAGAAACAAAAAGACAAATATCATAATGCCTCACTAATATGGACTAACTATAATGTGCAAACCCTGAGAATTGAATATGAGAGCATAGGTTTCAGGTGAAGGTCTATTGTAAAGATTATTAGATTGAAGGAATCACATCTATTCCGAAGTTGTAACTGTCGTTTCTAAAGTCTGAGCTCTTTGTGTATTACCTGGCCGTTCCCTGGAACTTTGGGTATTTGTGTGACACCTCAGTTTCAGAGCTAGAGCACTGCAGCTATGAAGTCAGCATTACCTCATTCAGCAAATGTTAAAAACACTGAAAAAGTAATCAGACTTCAAGTACAGATATGAATAAAGAGATATGATTTACTGAGGTAAATCAGGATAAAGGATTAAGGATGATATTGACTATATTTTAAAATTTTAGCTTCTGTGTGAGACCAAAGGAAGAAATGTTTACCTGGTGCAAAATTTGTATTTTCTGTAAGACACTAGCTAATCTAACATGTATGGTCAGTTTATTCAAACACCATAATTATAAGGAACCTTGAATAGGGAGTGAGATCTTGTTGGTAAGTACAGGTTGGTGTGATGCTCTGATATATCCCAGAATAATCTTGACAGAAGATTAAAAAGTGTTTATAAAATATCCTTGAGAGACTGGGGAAGAAAGTGATATGAAATGTGAAATGTCCCCCACCTCGGGGGAGACCTGATATTCTTACAATCATTCAGTATTGCCAATCTGATGGGCCGGGCCCTCAATCTTGGAGTTTGCCCTTATGAAACTTATTCCTGCAAAGGAAAAGCTAAGCCTACTTATGATTATGCCTAAGAACCTCTTTTGTTGCTCAGATGTGGCCTCTCTCTCTAAGCCAACTCAGTAGGTAAGCTCACTACCCTCCCCGCTACATGGGACATGATTCCCAGGGATGTAAATCTCCCTGGCAATGTGGGACATGACTCCTGGGGATGAGCCTGGCCCTAGCAATGTGGATTTGAGAAAGACTTCTTTTTTAAATTTTAAAATTTTAAAATATAGGGGAAGAGGAATGAAACAAACTTCATTTAAGAAATAAAAGAAGGAGTCAGTGGTTGGGAGATTTCAAATAGAGTTGAGAGGTCATTCTGAAGTCATTCTTATGCACTATACAGATATCCCTTTTCAGATTTTGGTGTATTGGAGTAACTAGAGAGAAATACCTGAAACTGTCATTCAATAGCCTTGATTCTTGAAGATGATTGAATAACTACAGAACTTTTAAGGTGTGGTTGTGTGATTGTGCAAATCTTGTGACTGACACTCCTTTTATCCAGGGTATGGAAAGATGAGTAAGAAAACAAAAAGACAAACAAATAAATAAAAATTTCAAATAATGAAAATGTTCAAAAATTGATTGTGATGACAAATGCAGAGCTATATGATGATACTGTGAACCACTGATTGTAAAATCTGGATGATTGTATGGTGTGTGAATAAAAAAAACCCTTTGAGTTAGGCATTTTTATCCCCATTTTCAGATGAGGAAACAGGTTGAGTGAGATCCAGGAAGAGACTTGAGGCTGCAATGTGAGCCTGAGGTGGGGTAGGATTGAGGCACAGGTCCTTCTGTCCAAGGAGTTTATGATCTTTCTAACTGGATATGCTGTTACAGTAATGAAAAAACTAAGGATGGTAAATAGGAAAAAAAAATCTATCAAAGGACAATTCTGGTAGATGCTTTACCCAGATTGAAAAAAAAGGGACAAGTCCTACCTGTGTGTGCATATGAGAGAAGTAAGCTGCATACTGTCCTTTTTGGCTTAAGATGAATATACTCGAGACAATAATTAATCAGCAGGATTCTGATAAAAGTTGGTAATTATCAGTGGCAAAGGAAGCTTTCTAGAGGGCATTTATATCTCAGTGTCCTGCTCTAGCTGATCCTCTCCATTTCATTTTTTCTTTTAAAATTACATCCATTTGTCTTTTTTTAACACTGACTTTAACATCACTAATATGCTTATATGTTTCCTTTCTGCTTCGCAATAGACTTCATAACCACTACTTCTTTTCACTGGGATCCTTTTCCCCTTCTAATTGTCCCTATCTAAATCCTTCAGTTGCTTATCATGTCCTTAATGTCTAAAAAAAAAAGCATGTCAGAAGGCCTTGTTGGCCAAGGTAGGGCCATTATATTTAAAATATACTTGTCCTGAAAAATTCTGTCTGGCTTACCAGTCTGCCTGGATGGTGTCTACATTTATCTAAGTTGTGAGCCACTCCAGTCTCCTTCTGTTCCCTACTCTACTAGCTTATAATGATGCGAGAATCTCCCTAGATGTTTGCACATTCATTGCTTCATAAATGGAGATGTCCACAAAACAAACAAACAAAGAAAAAGCAAAGAATAACTGACCAATAGGAAAGAGAAGAAATGCATTTGCATTTGGTTAAGAGCTCTGGGGCAGAAACCCTGGGTTCATATCTAGATTCCATAACTTATTGGCTATGAGAACCTGGGCTATTTACCTATCCTAAGTTGGGAATTTCTTCATCTATTAAATGGGGATAATAATAGCACCTACCTTATAGGCTTGTGAGGATTTAGTAAAACAATCCATTTAAAATCCTGAGCCAATGAGCCCCCAGTCTTGGGGTTTGTTCATATGAAACTTAACCCCACAAAGGATAGGTCAAGTCTACTTAAAATTTAGGCCTAAGAGTCACCCCCAAGAGAGCCTCTTTTGTTGCTCAGATGTGGCTTCTCTCTCCAGCCAACATGACAAGCAGTCTCACCACCCTACCCCTCTCTGCATGGGACATGACTCCCAGGGGTGTGGACCTTCCTGGCAATGTGGGACAGAGATCCTGGAATGAGCTGAGACTCAGCATCAAGGGACTGAGAAAAACCCTACAATGAGCTGAGAATTAACATCAAGGGATTGAGAGAACCTTCTCGACCAAAGGGGAAGAGTGAAATGAGACTAAGTGTCAATGGCTGAGAGATTCCAAACAAAGTCGAGAGGTTATCCTGGAGGTTATTCTTATGCATTAAGTAGATATCACCTTGTTGTTCAAGATATAGCGGAGAGGCTGGAGGGAACTGCCTGAAAATGTAGAGCTGTGTTCCAGTAGTCATGTTTCTTGATGATGATTGAACAATGATGTAGCTTTCACAATGAGACTCTGTGAATGTGAAAACCTTGTGTCTGATGCTCTTTTAGCTACTATATCAACAGAAGAGTAGAACATATGAAATAAAAATAAATAATAGGGGGAACAAATGTTAAAATAAATTTAGTTTGAAATGCTAGTGGTAAATGAAAGCGAGGGGTAAGGGGTATGGTATGTATAATCTTTTTTCTCTGTTATTGTTTTATTTCTTTTAAATGTTCTAAGAAATGATGAATATGCAACTATGTGATGATATTAAGAATTACTGATTGTATATGTAGAATGGAATGATATCTTAATGTTTTGTTTGTTAATTTTTTTAATTAATAAAAAAAGTTAAAAAAAAAATCCTGAGCAAACTGCTTTGCACATAGTAAGCACTCAATAAATATTAGCCATGATGATTTTATTATTGCCCAGATTTAGATTTCTTAATTATGTAGTTTCAGGGGGTGATTTTGGTATCCACAGCATGTACAAAGATGTTGAAATAATTATTAAAGCATCCCTCTGTGTTTGGGAAATGACGTTTCCAGCTACTTTCTTTTAACTGTTAAGATGTAAGTCGCAAGGAACATAATGTTGCTTTTTTGAGTATTCTGAAACCTTAGATAGTTTTTCAACTGTTTGGTGGTATTTGCTTCATATTCCAATAGATACAACCTAAGGGTAACTATAGGACATTTTTCTCTAGCCTAGCTGGTAACTTCAGAAAGCAGTCACTGAGTACCTGCTGAACTGCGTAATTACAAAACAATAATTGGGATATGTCTCAATTTTACCCTCAGAAGCGTGATCCCTTTTGTGGATCTTTGTGTGTGAAAGAGAGAAACAATGGAAAGAATTGTGGAGTTACTGCCTTTTGAAAAGGTAAACCTGAATAGTTATAGGAAAGGCAGTATGCCAGGCTTTTTTTCTCAGAGATGAATTCTCCAACCAACTGCATTTTAAAGTTGAGGAAACAGGCTCCAAACAGTTATGTGACTTGCCTTAGTAAATGCAGAGCTGGAATTTGAATCTAGGTTGCTTTGGCTCTCCCAAACTATATGGCCCCAAATCAGAATTTGCACTTGTCAGTTACTAAACCAATGGTACTTTTGGAGCGGCTGCAGGTTCTGAAATCACCCACGGGAACTACCGTTATCATTCCATGGAATGTAGTGGTGGTTCCTTGTACACCAGCCCATCTTCTGCAGAAGGGAAGAAGCTGCTGCTTAGAGGTAGTGCATAGGAGGGGGTGCAGAAAGGCCCCTACTGCCTAGAAATATTATTTCTTCTCTCTTATCTGATCCGCAATGGCAGCCATTAAAGCCAGCCTTGGTTTAAAAAACAAAAGTACCATTCTCTTCAGAAATCCTCTGTAAGAGTCCACACCTGCTACCCACGAGTAAGCAAGATAGATGAAGTTCTTCCAGCTCTGTCTCATTAGTTGTTCCCTTGGCAGAACCAGAAAACCTGGCCTAAGAAAAAGACATTTGACAAGCAGGTGTCTCCAGTGCTCAGAGAAGGCTCAGTGAAGGCAGCAGGTCTGGACAGGGGTCCTGAAACCTGAAGAGTAATGGGGCAGCCCATAGACAGAGTGAGCTTCAGCCATGGGCTGCCTGTAGTAGTGACTTTTTGTTGTTGTTGTTGTTGTTGTTGTTACAAATAACAGACACCAACCCGAGCTAGCTAAAGGAGTAGGGCATTACCAGAAGCAGGCAGAGGAAAGTCCTGGGACTGCAGCAGCAGTTCATAGTGAGTTCAGTCTGTAGCTGTCCAGTGACTTGACTTGGCTCTCAATTCCAGTTTTTCTCAAGCCTCAAGTGAGAGTGAGAGTATGATATGCTCAGCTTAATTTATTTTCGAAGTGGTCTTAATCAGCAAAGACTGTGTGTGGGGAGAGGGAAGGAGAGGTGCAGTGGGATGTTCACACAACAGAAGTGGCAGAAACAGATTCTATCTGGGGAGTTATTCTGCGAGGGAAAGCCTCTCAGAAGTCTTAGAGGCAGTATAGCATAGTGGTTGAGGGCAGGCTCTGGGGCTAGCTTTCCTGAGCTCAAACTCTAGCTCTGCAACTTCCTGGGATAACTTAAGTATTCTGAGTGTCGGCTCACCTCTAGTGTGATGATAATAATTGTACCTACTACATTAGAGGTAAAGCATTAAATGAGTTAATAACTACAAAGAGCATAAGACAGTGCCTGGTACACAGTAGTCCCTCAAGAAAAATAAGTATTTTTATTAATAATTATCTAGCCTTTGGGCCATCATATTATTATATACTGATTGGTCAAACAGGTCCACTTCACTTTAAAACACTCACTGGGGAATTTTTGATGTGTGATTTTATGAAAAATATAGAGGAGAACAATTGGATGATCAATTTGTTATGAAAGATTTATGTAGTTAACTTAGACATATATGTATATGCAACAAATCAAACAAATATACAGATATAAAGTCTTTAACAAAAAATAAAAGACAAAAAACAAAGAAGAAAAATATATGATTTAACATTAAAAGCAAATTCATAAAAGAAAAAAAAAGATAAGTTGGGCTTCATTAATGTTTAAAACTTTACTCTCCAACGGGCACCATTAGGAGAATGAAAAGACAGGTCACAGACTAGGAGAAAATATTGCAAATCATATATCTAATATAGGACTGGTATCCAGAAAAAAGAATACTTAAAATCAATAATAAGAAGATAAAATACCTAATTAAAAAATTAGCAGAAGATTTGAAGAATTTTACCAAAAAAATTATATGAATGGCTAATAAGCATGGGAAAAGATGCTCCACATCTTTAGTTAGGGAAAATGCAAATTAAAATCACAATGAGAGGCCCCAACCTGATCAAGATGGCAGAGTGACTCCATTACCCCACAGAAGCTTTGAATAATCAGTAAGAATTGGCAGAAACATCTTTCTCAAAGCTCCAGGACATAGTTAAAGTATTGCAGTCTCAGGCTGTGTGCTGAATCGAGAAAAAGTTTACTTAAAATCAGTAGAATCTCATCATACTATGACTGGCCTGTCCCCCCCCCTCACCTGGTCAATGCAAAGCCAGCCCATGTTCCCAGTATGAATATCTGATCTAGGTTCCAGAGGGAGCAGAGTAACCCTCATGCACATATTGGGAGCATGTATGTCTGGACCAATCTGTCTGGTGGTGGCCTGAGGGACTGGCTGTTCCAGAACTTGCCCTGCATGTAGAAGACACCTCATGGACCTCTTCTATAGAACACTGTGGGACAGCAGTTAAATCACGTTGCCTGGGGCAGGGGATTAGTGGCTGTAGGATATAGTGAAATGCCCAGGACCATGAGGATACTGTTTCCTAGGGAAGAAGGGACATTTAGAACTGTGTAAACAATGGATCTGCTAGGGACATGTGCATGCTCAAGAAGCATGCACAGAAAGAATCAGAGAAGCTTTGGCCTGGAGTTATTCTTTACCCTCATTGTATGGACAAGCCATGAAGAAGAGCACTTGCACAGGTCAATCTGCAAAAACTGGGAGAGGGGCTTTCTTTAACTTTTTCTTCTCCTTCTTCTTGTCCTCCTCCTTCTACTTCTTTTTCTTCTGGTTGACTTGAATCAAGGACAGCTGCTAAGGAACAGAAGCATCAGAGTCTCAATGCCAGTGACAGAACATCATTAAAATATCAAAATGTCTAGGTTTCAACAAAAGATTACAAAATATACAAAGAAATAGGAAGTGATAACCCAGGCAAAGGAGAAAATCAAAGCACTAGAAACCATCACTGAGGAGGACCAGACCTAGGGCGTATCAGACAATGACACTTTTTAAAAATGGACCTAAATATGATCAAAGAGCCAAGGAATAACAGGGACAAAGAACTAAAGGGAACCAGGCAAATGAAAGATGAACACAAAAAAGAATATCAATAGAGAGATGAAAATTATGAAAAGAAACTAAACAGAGCTGAAGACCACAGTGAAAGGAATTAAAAATTCCCTAGATGGGCGGGCCGCGGTGGCTCAGCGGGCAAAGTGCTTGCCTGCTATGCCGGAGGACCTCGGTTCGATTCCCGGCCCCAGCCCATGTAACAAAAACGGAGAAACAGAATACAATAAAACAAGAAAATGTTTAAATGTTTCCCTTTCTTCCTTCTTTCCTTCCTTCTATCCTTCCTTCCTTCTCTCTGTCTTTCCTTTAAAAAAAAAAAAAAAAAAAAAATTCCCTAGATGGGTTCAACACCAGAATGGAGCTGGCAGAAGAAAGAATCAGTGAACCCGAAGGCAAGCCAGTTAAAATCATTCAGTCTGAGGAGGAGAAAGAGGAAAGAATGAAGAAAAGTGAACAGAACCTGAGGAACCTGTGGGACACCATTAAGCAAACCAGTGTACATATCATGAGAGTTTCAGAAGAAGAAGAAAGAGAGAATATTCAAAGAGATAGTGGCTGAAAACTTCCCAAATTTACTGAAAGACAAGAATATCCACATCCAAGACATTCAACAAATTCCAAACAGGATAAACCAAATAGACCCACACTGTGCCATGTTATAATCAAACTGTGGAATGTCAAAAATGAAGAGAAAATCCTGAAAGCTGCAAGAGTGAAGTGACATGTCAAATCATGGAGGCAAGAAAACATACTTAAAGTGCTGATAACAAGAAACTACCAACCAAGAATTCTTTATCTGGCGGAACTGTCTTTCAAAAATGAAACAGAGATCAAGACATTCCCAGATAAACAAACCTGAGAGACTTCATCCCCACTAGACTGGCCCCACGAGAGATGCTAAAGTGAGTTCTGCAAGTTGAAAGGAAAGGACAATAGACAATAGACTGAAGTCACATGAAGAAATAAAGAGCGCTTTCAGAGTAACAATAGTGGGTAAATACAAATGCTAATATTATTGTATTTTTGATTTGTAACTATTTTTTACTTCCCACGGATCTAAAATGCAAATGTAAGCAATGTAATGATAAATCAGTAGTTTTGGACTCAAATGTATAAAAATGTAATTTGTGAGAATGGCATAAAAGTACGGATTGGAGGAGTATAGAAACATAGTTTGTGTATACTGTTGAAGTTAAGTTGGTATGAAGGCAAATGAAATTGTTATAGATCTCGTTATAACAATGGTCTATACAATGAACCAGTCATAGATGTTATAGATCATCTATAACAATGAACCAGTGTACATATCATGAGAGTTTCAGAAGAAGAAGAAAGAGAGAAAGGGGCAGAGAGAATATTCAAAGAGATAGTGGCTGAAAACTTAACAAATTTACTGAAAGACATGAATATCCACATCCAAGACATTCAACAAATTCCAAACAGGATAAACCAAATAGGCCCACACTGTGCCTGTTATAATCCTAGATTGTTATAGATCTAGGATGTTAAATTTAAGTCCCATGGTTACTACAAAGAAAATATCTGAAACATGCAAGCTCATATAGACAGAAATTAGAGTACAGGTTGCCAGGGGTGGGGACCAGCGAGAATGAGGAATTAATGCAAAATAGGTGTAGGGTTTCTGTTTGGAAAAGTTTCTGTTTGGAATGGAAGGTAGTAAGGGTAATGCAGCACAGTGAATGTAATTGTTCCCACTGAATGGTATTTTTGGAATGGTTAGATGGGAAGTTCTATACTGTATATATGAAGAAAGAAAAAAATAAAAGAAAGAATGAGGGAAGGGAGAGAGGGAAGGAGGGAGGGGGGAGAGAGGGAGGGAGAAAGAAAGGAAGGAAGGGAAGAGGAAGGAAGAAATGAAGGAAGGAAGGAAGGAAGGAAAAGCAAACAGTGAGACCATGGCAGTTAAAGGCAATACATGATCCTAGGTGGGATCTAACAAAGAAGGAGAGAAGACTCGGATGTATATCATTGAGACATATAAAAAAATTGAAATATAGACTGTAAGCTTTATATCAATATTACGTTTCTTAAAGTTGATAGCTATCCTTAAGGTGGATACATAAGTGAATATCCTTGTTCTTAGGAAATGTACATGGCAATATTGTGTGCAAGGGCATGATGTATACAATGTACACTCAAGGGTTCAGAAAATGTATAGATAGACAGACATATACAGATGATAGATAGATGAATTGCAATGGTGCAGCAGATATGGCAGGTATTCGAACTGGTAGTCCTGGATGTCTGGAAGGATGGGGTATGTCTTCATAATCGTCGCTGTGGGTGTGAAAGTATTTAATAATAAAAAGCTTAAAGTTAAAAAATAAATCCTGAGATGCCACTACATACTCAGTAGAATGGCTTTGAGTCAAACAACTGACAGTACCATGTGTTGGGGATGTGAAGAAACTGGAACTCTTATACACTGCTGGTGGGAAGTTAAAATGGTGCAACCGTTTTGGCAAATAGATTGGCAATATCTTCAAAAGTTAAACATAAATTTACCTTAGTACCCAGCAATTTCATCCCTAGATGGCTACAAGAAAGAAATAAAACAAATGCTCACACAAAGACTTGTATGAGAATGTTCAATTAGCTATTAAACTATTAAAATTTTATAATAGCTAAAAATTGGACACAATCCAAATTGCCAATGATTGGTGAATATATAAACAACTCATGGTGTTGCACAATGGGATAATATCCGGAAATTAAAAGAAACAAAATACTGAAATATTCAACAGCATAGCTCAACCTCAAATGCTTTATGCTAAGTAAAAGAGGACAGACTCAAAAGACTCACTCCATCTTGCATGATTCCACTTATATGAAGTTTCTAGAAAAGGTAAACCTACAAAGATTAGTAAGCAGAAGAATAATTGCATGGGGTTTAGGGTAGAAGTGGGGATTAACTGTAAACAAGCACCAGGAAATTTTGGGGGTGTTAGAAATGTTCTGAAAATGGATTGTGGTAATGGTTACACACTGCATAAATTTACTAAAAGCATCAAATTGTATATTTATCGTGGATGAATTACATGTTAATTATAGCTCAATAAAGCTGCTTTAGAGAGAGAGAGAGGAAATTTCTGTCCTATATTTCAATCATTTTGAATGAGGTACAGGAAAAGCTATACCTAGAGATAATGGAGAAAGAAGGGATCTCTGTCTTAATGCTACATCATTTGTCTTTGTTTAATAATGCTTTATACCCTGTCCCACACCCATTTCCCCACCGATGCACCTTAGCATAGTAACTTTCTATTATCAGGGTTGATAAATCATGTATTGACAATGGAGTCTAATAATACTTCACGTTGAGACTTTAGGCAGAGTCTTTACCAACAGTATTTATCTAGCTTTAGCTAATCCCCTCTCTGATTTGCTATTTTGCAGATCCAAACATTGGAATGTATGAAACTATTGTCAAGGAAAATTCTCCAGTGCTGATTTCTATAGCTGTCTGCTAATACTCAGGAATTTCTTTCCTCTCTTCAATGTATCATATGGCCCTGATCTCAACAGGAAGAAAACAACTTTCAGGTTGAGTGTTACATCAAAAAGACTTCTGTTAACTAAAAAAGTTATTCACTTGATAGTTACTTCCTGTGTCAAACCATCAAATGTTCCCACTGACTACAGCAATCTGGAGGTCTATTGTTTATATCATGCCAAAATACTAATATAACACCCCTGAAAGAATAATATTCATTCAGTTATATATCCATCTATTCACCCAAAGCATGGGTGGATCATCAACAATGATTTCTTGGACACCGACTGTACACTATACACTGTGCTAGATATGAGGGGACAGAACAATGAGTAAGAAAGATATGATCTTCAACACAGAGCCCAAAATCTTTTTCAGATGAAAGATAAAGGCCAAGTATTGGAGACACATTTCCCCTACTTTCCAAGCTTCCTTGGGGCTGCTTTAGCTCCTCTGATGGTCTATGGGTGATATCTCAGGTGGGTGGTGACTATGTGGAAGCTTGGATAGTGGAGGCAAGGAGCTCTGGGGGCTGGCAGTGATTTTGATCCACTGGTAAGGGTCTCTTGGGCAAACTCTCGTGGGACAGGGTTTAAAGCAGTCTCCTTTTTAATGGCAATTGCCAAAGTCTCAAGGATAGCCATAAGAACTTTGGCAGTGGGGTAGTGTGATGATGGCTCAGTGGCAGAATTCTTGCCTGCTGTGCAGGAGACCCAGGTTCGATTCCCAGTGCCTACCCATGCAAAAGAAAGAAAGAAAGAATAAATACATAAATAAATGGAGGACTCTGCCATTGTCAGTGGTGCTGCCAGCACCTCTGCAAATTAAAAAGAAGTCAAATACAAGTTACGAGTCTTTTTATGAAAGTATGCCTCTTCTACTTGCTTGGAAACACATCAATTCTGTTAAGTAGATTAGTTTTGTACCATAATTTTCCAAGAAATGGGAATCCATTTGTTTCTCAAATATTTCATATTTCTGTGAATACATAGTAAAGCATGTTCGCTTTTCAACTCTTGAAGTATTTTCAGCACAGCGGTATGTGGTAGCTAGGCAATGGCATTTGATAACATTGCTTTTAGAACGGGAATTAAGAATAACATGTCCAGTTGGAACACTACAGAGAAAAGAACATAATAAGTAATGAGCCAATTTATAATCAGAACCAAAAGATAGATCCCCAATCTTTACTTTGAAAGAACAACAACAAAAAATATTAAAAATGGAACAGTGTCTTAGGTGATATAAATGAGTTAAAAACTGTTTAGCCTTTCTGGCCTAAACTGACCCTGCATGTGATAGAGTTGGAAGCTTCTTGAGTTACATCATTTGCAAAGTAACACACAGTCTGATCTGCAATACATCAGCCACATGGGACTGCAATGGGTAGTTCTTTTCCTTCTGACTATCTGGAGATTCCCACCACTGACAGCATTTCCTCTTAGGTCAGGGATGGCAAATATGTGGCAGATGTGTCCATGCCTAGAGCACCATCATTTATCCATTAAAGCACCCTTTACCACTGAGCCTAGAAGGGCCTCCACATCCCTTCCAGCTCAGCCCCACTACCAATCAGATGCAATTAACACATTTGACGATATCTATTTGTCATCCTTGGAGTAGGCAGTAACGACTGGGACATTTATAGTGAAATGAATATATGTTGCCTGGAAAGGAAAAGGTTGCCTTGACCAGGAGTAAAGAGAATCAGGAGACAGAGTCTGAATAGGAGCAGGATAGCAATGACCGGATGAGGCCAGGCCTGGAAGCCTGAGGGGCTGGTCCATGGAGACAGCACAGAGAGGAGTGGAGAGAGGAGAGAACAACCAGACTTTGCCCATTTCACAATTTCCCTGGGGTCAAGATGTTCTGGCTCTTTGCACTATCCTGAGGAGTATGGTGGAGAATGACTCAGAAGGAGGTGGTCTCCTAACAGTGAGTCACCTCCTACTTCCTGCATTACCTGGACTTTTTAGGAAGTTTTCCATCAAAAACTGGTTAGGTCAGCCCAGCCCTAACAACCACGTGGACTGACGACATCATGCTTTAAGGCAAATCTGAGTAAACAGAGTCAAGTATCCCTGTCCTAATCATTTCCACTGAAAACGTAAATATAAACTTTAAGACCTCAAGGGCCATGAAGTTTGCAGTCTTCACAATGGATGGCCTGAAGCCATGTGAGAGTAGCCAGCCATTACTACTTAAAATTCCCTGATAAGGTATTTATTGACTCTTTAATAGATTGACAAAGACCATAGAAATAGACTACGAATTGCCACTTTCCCCGCTTACTGACTTTAGGTGACTCCTGTTATTTCTTGATCTCCTAATCTGTAAAGTAGGATAACTTCTTATTTAAAAAGAAAAATAATAACAAAGTTTCTTAAGGATTGCATTAGTTTTCTAGGACTGTTGTAATAAATTGCCTCAAATTTAGTGGCTTAAAATAACAGAAATTAATTCTCTCACAGTTCTAGAGGCCAGAACTCTGATATCAAGGTCCTGGCAGGGCCATGTGCCTGCTGAAGGCCCTAGGGCAGGTTCCTGCCTTGCTTGTTCCAGCTCCCGGCATTGCTGGGTTTGTGGCAGCATAGCTCCAATGGCTGCCTCTGTCATCACATGGCCTTCTCTGTGCCTCTGCGTCCTCCCTCCTCTTATAAGGACATTGGATTTAGGGCTCTCCCTAAATCCAGAATGACTTCTTCTTGAGATCTTTAACTGATTACATCTGCAAAGACCCTGTTTCCAAATGAAGTCACGTTCTGAGGTTCCAGGTAGACATAAATATTTGGGGAACACCATTGAACTCGCTATTAGTACATACTGTTTGCAAGATACTGAGGTTGTTCTGTGGTTCTGCGGAGTAATCTGAGATGGAATAAAGATAGTGCCTTCAGGGAGTTTATACCTAACAGAGGAGAGTAAGACAAATAGAACAATAACAGTGAATTCAAGGCAGAAAAGGCGAGGTCTGAAGAGAAATGCAAGTATTGTAGTGTCAAGGGGAAGACAGACCACTGACTCAGCTTATTCTGGTTGGAAAGGTGTTCAGCCAAGCCTGCTTTAGGTTTGTTTTTGTCTTTGTTGATGGAGGAATAAAAGGCTGAGTCCATTGATTTTATGTTTTTTTGTTTTTTTTTTTTTTACATGGGCAGGCACCGGGAATCGAACCCGGGTCCTCGGGCTTGGCAGGCAAGCATTCTTACCTGCTGAGCCACTGTGGCCGGCCCCCATTGATTTTACCCCCTTAAAATTTTACACCCTTAGACATTATTCATGGAAGAAAAGCACAGTGAACTGGTAAATAATTTGAACCTAATATCTATGAGGCTGTGCTATATGTTTTAAAATTATAGGGAGTTCATTCACAGTGCATTAACACAGAAGGTAAAACTTCCTCAGACACAAGCCAGAATTTCAGAGCAAGGAACAGAGGGGAGGTTTGATGTCTTCAAGTCAAACTCTGGGTTCATTAGGACAAAGCTGCCAATGTGAAAGAAATGTTAACATTTTGTTACTTTTAAAAACAGTTACTTTTCTTTTGATTCCTAGCTGAGAGATAAGCTGAAGAATTTTTAAAGCAAAAAGCTAAAAATAAACTGATCTTCTTTAGTTCTTCTTTCCACCGTAGGGTTCTAACCCAATTAGCTGATTAAAATGAAAATAAAATTGTGATCGGTTTTGGTTGCTCTTTCTCCTCCCAGCTGTTGAGCCTCACTGTAATTAGCATTTTTATTTCTTAATATCTAACTTTAGTCAAGAAAGCAAAATTGAGTGTGCAAACTGAGTAATTTACTAGGTCTACCCCCCCCCCCCCATTCAGTAAGATTCATATTTTCACAATGTTACATGTATATTTTGTTTTTAGGACATGAAGAATAACTTCAAAAGAAGAGATCTAGTAGCAAGGACTTCTCTAGCTGCATCTTTTCTTATTCATCTCAAACCTGGAGCAAACTACCATATTTGAGATATATTACGTTTCGCCTCAACTCACCTTAGACGTACTAAATATTAAATCAAATAAAAATGGAAAGATATATTGATAATGCCTCTGGTATTCCATTCAAATTTTTTCTAAATTAAATTTTCAAATGTCCTACATACCCAAATTGTGATTGTATCATCATTTCTATTACATTAGAAGAATTTAAATAGTTTACCCTAAACCAAATAATAACTTACATAGCAGGGCTGAAACAGTCCAGAACTGCTGATTTCTAACTATTTGGGGCACCCTTTGCCCATATGCCACTGTCACATTGCTTGTCTAATTTTCCGTATCCGCACTTGCAGACTCTCTCCCCATGTCATACTTAAGCAATGCATTTTATTTCCAATAAAATTACTTCTTTTGATTTGCAGGGATAGATTAGCTTATTATTTCATTCTGAAAGCCTGGATGTATACCTGGATTTTACAATGATGAATATTACTAACATTATATTTTTGTCTCAATAATTTCTATCTTTAAAGTATTTGATGGACATCTTCTATTAAAAGGTTTTCATTTTTGATTGGATATTAGGGAATATATATCCTTTTGCCTTAGCCTGAAGTTCTTTTCCTCCCTCCCTCTCTTCCTCTCCCCCTTCCTCCCTACCTCTCTCTCTTTCTCTCTTTTTTGTTTTGCTTTGTGGGATTTATATCATGTGGTGAGACTCAAGCAACAAAAAATTAAATTAGAAATCTAATAAGAGCCTCAGATGCTTAAATATTTCCCCCTAAATTGTGATGAACTCTGTTCATATTGCTTCCAAGCTTAAGGGTCAAGTCCAGACTAAATTATGTGGTATCAAAGACAAAGGCAATTGTAAGAGTTTATTTACCAAATGTCAGAATAAAAATCAGTAGGTGACAGCCTCTCCAGAACATCAGATCGTTCCCATCTCCCTACCCCATCTTTTTGCAGCCCCTTCTAACATGAAACAGAATGGCCATAGCCCAAATACCCTTAAAGAGAGGGATAAAAAGATCAAATGTGGTGGTGGACTTATACAGAGAAGATAGGATTTAACAAATGAATATGATCCCTGAATCATTAAGTTGATATCTCTTTTAGTCTCCAGGACTAGAAGTAAAAACCTAAAATTGTGGAATTGTAACCCATGTCAAACTCTGAAATGTGTTCTACAATTAATTGTAGCGCTGTGCTTGGAAATTTATTGCTTTCTTGTATATATGTTATTTTTTACAGAAAAAGAAAAAAAAGTTGATTGTGATGATAAAAAAATATTTATTCCTTCTAGCCTCCTATATTCTGGAGCTGTTAGAAGGAAAAATCTGACAGGATCGTATGTAGCCCATGACAGATTCTGGGATCTGTCCTGTAACTACAGATGTTGAAAAGCACTTTGAAAACTATTGATTTTTCTTTCTTTGCTTTGTATATATGTTATATTATACAATAAAAAATTTAAAAAAGAATCAGAGGGTGCGATGCTCCCACCACCTGTTTTACACACACATACACACCTTTAAAGTTTCCTTTCTAAATGCTTGGCAATTTTTGTGGAAAATACTCTAGGGTGTGCTATTTAAAACAGACCTTATTTAAAGTGGGTCATTTTATACTTTCTGATATTCAGATACAACATTTCCTACAAAAACACATGGACTTTTAGGCTTAGATATTAATTCACCTTAGCAAATAATATGTTTACCAGTTTCATATCATAAATGTCTTTATACATTTATGGGCTGAAGAATGTATGTCTTTATTGAGTTTCTGTTCTGTGTCAGGCTCCTTTCGTTGCGTCTAGGCCCCAAAATGACTGCCTGGGTTGAAATCCCAACCCTGCCACTCTCCACCTGTATGACCCTAGGTACCTTATTAATCCAGCTGCATCTTTGTTTTGTCATCTGTAAGATGAAGATAATGACAGGACTTAGCTCTTCTATAGTTGTGAGGATTAATTTGTGTGCTGGTTTGAAAGTTTTAAGTACCCAAGAAAAGCCATGTTTTTATCCTGATTCAGTCTTGTGGAGGCAGCCGATTCTTTTAAACCTGGTTCAATAGTGCAATCTGAAAACTTTTGATTAGATTATATCCATGGAGATGTGACACACCCAATTGTGGGTATTAACTTTGATTAGAGGGAGATGTGAATCCACCCTTTCCAGGTGGGTCTTGATTATTTTACTGGGATCTTTTAAAAGAGGAAACATTTTGGAGAGAGTCGGAAATGAAACCACAGAGCCAACAGAAACTTCACAGCAGAGCAGCCACAGATGCAGACACATGGAGAACAGAGACATGGATGTTGGGAGATGCTTGGAGCCCAGCAGACATTGCCATGAGATGTTAAGCAATGCAGAACCTGGAGACACCCAAGAGATGAAAGCCAGACCCAGAGAAGCAAAGTGAAGAACCATCACAGGAATAGAAGTTGAAAGCAACGGAGCCCAGGAGCAAGGGAGCAGCAGATGCCAGCCACGTGACTACCAGCTGACAGAGCTGTTCCAGACCCATCGGCCTTTCTTGAGTGAAGGTCACCTATTGTTGGTGCCTTAATTTGGACACTTTGACTTCCTTAGAATGTAAACTTACAACTTATTAAATTCTCTTATATAAAATCTATTCTAGTTCTGGTATATTGCTGTCCAGCAGCTTACAAACTATAACTGTTTGATAATACAGTAAAATAGACACTGCCTGTCCCCTAATCAACAATCAATAAATGTCACCTGTTACTACTGTAGCTATCTTCTCATATTAGCACCTTCAGTCCTTTACTTCATCCGCTGAGGAAGGCATTAGTCATTATTGCACCTCTTTTATGGATAAATAAATACAAAACCAGTGAGGTTTAGTGACCCTCCCCCAGTCACAGGGCTTTCACCATCTGAGCCGGTATGTGAAGTCTACCTAACTCCAAAGCTTATGCATTACACTGTGGCATTCTTTCTCTGTGTATAAATGATACATCATTATAGGATATTTTCTATATGATTACTGACTTTCAGAATAAATTAGTAAACTTCAGTTTATCATATATTTCAGCAATTAATTAATTCCAGTGGCTGAAATATTTGTAGACATTGTAAATTTTATTTTATGAAAAAGGCACAGGTAATTAAGAAGTAAATTGGTAGAGAAATTTAGCTAAAGAGGAGGAATGAAAAGAAAGAGGTGAAGGAGGAGGAAGTGGTGGAGGGAGAGAAGGAGAAATACACAGGCATTTATACTCACATTCTAAGATGTATTCCAAATTTGGGGCAGAATCACACCAATCTCTAACCTCATTTACATTGCCCAAAATTATTTTGGAGACATTAAGACGTGACTTGAAGAACACGGACTTTAAAATTAGGTAGAGTTCAGTTATCTGAATTCCAGCTCTGAATTGGGAGCCCCAAGCGTTCGTTTTCTTCTCTGTAAAATCAGGATAGTAATGTCTACTTCATAGGTTTGTGAAGAAGATGGAATGAAACCATGTTTGTGAAACGCCTAGGACATATATTATGTCTAGTCAATGCCAGGCTATCATAACATAACTAACTTTTCTGACAATTTTTTGAGGTCCTGTGAGGTTCTAAAGGGTGTTGGTAATATTAAAGAATGTTCAATATTAGGGTAATCATCACATTGAGAAATTGTAGAGATGGATGATAAATTAGAGGGCTTTCTAGTTCAATTACTTCATTTTATGTTTGTGGAAACTGAGACTCAAAGAGATTAAGGGAATTGTCTAAATCCACACAGCTAATTATTATCAGAGCGGGTATGAGAACCTAGCCTCTTAATTAATGATTCCTCTAATTTTTTTTAAAGTTGTAAATGAATGATCATACCACTTGAGCAATAAACAATGAAATACGAATATTTGTGAACAGAATTTAGGATTTTAATCAAATAATGCTATTATAAAGTTAGATATATATTTAATGATTACTGTGCTGCATGATGGTGAGGTGTAAATTGTAGGTAGCTCATATTAATAAACATCATTGTAATTATTTTGCACAGCCAAGCCAAGAGAGGGAAAATCGAATGAAGTAGAGCAGGAAACTGCTCTGAGAACCTCTATGAAAGCTCCTGACTCTTACTCAGTGGGCCTATGGGCCTATGTAAAACAAAATTGTGTTTCTCTGGCAAAACAGGGGTTGGGGCAGCTGAGAAGTGATTTTGGAGGGAGGAAGGACAAAAGTTGTTACCTCTCACATCCTCTCCTAAGAACAGAGGAGTCAGCCAGTATTCCTTTTCTCTTACCCTATCAGCTTCTTGCTTGGATCTAGAAGTTTCTGGGGGCAGAATCCAAATCTCAACAGACAATGCTGGAGGGAATACCCAGAGCAGATGGATGGAGTAGCATTGCTTTTAGCAAAACTGTCTGGACTCCATTATCACTGTGTTCTTATTCCCAACACTTTGTGGTCAGTGCAGTGATAAACTTGAGGTTATGGCCACCACAAACACCAGGTTATGGAGCAACCCCCACCCCAGCTGCTTGGAGATTCTTGGCAGGTTAACTAGCCTTGGCTGATTGTTCTTTGGAGAAAAATCTTATTTTTCGAATTCCTTTTTCTCTTTCTCCCAGCTGGACAGAGGCCTTCTTTTTTTATTTTTACTTCATCAGGACTGGTTCAACCAAGTGATTAAGAGAAATCCTCATTTCCTCAAGGACATTTTCTCCACGTGTTCACATGGCTGTTATCAGATTTTCTTCTGGAAGTTTCCCTGAAGCTTTATAATGTTCATTTATACTTGCTATCGATTATTTTAGTCAGATCACTTTTCCAATTCTTAAACTGAGGGAAAGGGATTTGATGAAGGTGGAGAGTGAGAAAAGAGAAGAATGAAGAGGCAAATGAGTTTGGGGGGATTTTAGGAGAGAGGAAGCCTTTATAAGGGATCCTGGAAGGAAACTTTGGTCAACCAGATAGCAGGGATGGAAGAGAAAATGTGCAAAGAGATGGGGGAGGCACACATACAGTGAAGGAGGTAAGATTTTAAAGGCAGACTTCATGCACTGTGAAAACTTTCTAGGACCTCCCCTCTTCTCATTTATGTCTTTCTGCCTCCCATGCCTGCTTATTTTAAATCTGATTAAGTTCTTGACACATCTCATTCCTGAAGGGCTGAAGTGGCAGGAGCTCTCTAAGAAGTGATGTGTATGAAGATCTTTCCAGAGATTGGCCCAGGACTACCTTTAGGCAGTGGGTGAGTACATTTCTTAAATGGTGTATGAGTATATTTAATGGTTCTATCTAGGTACAGTTTAACTGGAGCTCTGTCCTCTTATGACATTTTCCTAGTACCTTGTAACTTGGTTCTAATTGACATTTATGCCCATTGACAAGTCTACTTTCTTTATTTAGGTCACCCAGTCAGAGGGTGTGTGTCTGGGGGAGGCTGTGTAGGGAGTTGGAGGGCGTTGGTTGGCAGTCAACTGTGGCTTTGCATTACTCAGACCAACATGGTAGCTGTAGAATTCCCACAAGCATTGTTACTTTACCCGCTACCTTCTTGGTGCTTCTGTCATGCAGCCTGCCATTTTTATTGTTCTCGCTTTATTCCCCTTCTCCTGCCACCATCAGAAGTGTGGTCAGCACGAATGCTCTAGTTCCGCAGTACTGCTGTTGCTCAGAGGACCTTGGAATTAGAGGAAAGATTCGTCCTGGGATGGTGATAGCTCCTTCTCTCACCCAGTCTCAGATTTTGAGATAGACTACTAGGTTTAGGGATGGGGACTTCTGGTTTGAATTCTAGCTCTTTCTCTTAGTAACCCTGTGATCCTGGGCAAATAATTTAACATTTTAGGCTTGTTTCCTTTCTCCTAAGATGGGGACAATAATGCCTCTTTCATAGGGCTGTTATGAGAAACTGGGGGTCTTTTATGAAGGATTCCTGGCATATAGTAGGTGCTTAGTTGGTGGTGGCTGAGACATTATTTAGACATGGCCAACATGAGATGTATAGCCCAGAGTTCCTAAGGGTGGGCATGGAAATTACACATGTCTCATGACTCTGTTGTAGTTGTCGGTGATTTATAGATGGCTTCTAGGGTAATCTCTGTTCCCAGAGCTAAATTCAAGATCTTATTTTTAGACATTTTGGATTATGTGATTTCATGGAAGAGTTTTTTTCAACACTAATATTAGACCATTGAATCTTTTCTTAATAAATTCAGCGTGAGCCCAGAAATGGCTGGTCTTTTCAGAGCTGGGCTGGTGGCCATGGGAACCAAAGGCAGTGTGACTGTCTCCTGCTGGCCAGCCAGGAACTGGATATTATTGAAGGAGGGCTGTATTCTGAGTTTTGCATAGCCTTGTTGTCTGAACTCAAAGATAATGGTACCAGGCCTCTAGCCATGGTTACATGGTTACGTGTTACATAGCCCTGGAATTATTGATTTGAGACCCGTTTCTGACGTTGCCATAAATCCAAGGAAAGATGATGGACCCCAGTCCTCATCTGTTTTGGGGCATGTTAGGAAGGAATTCCCCAGAACAATAGCATCCTGAGGAGGGGCTTCTCATCTGGGTGTGCATTCCAGGATAGCATCATAGTATACTGATACCAATATTGATATCCAAACTAATATCAATAGCAATACTGTATTAATGCTAATACAAATGCTAACTACAATATTTTTAAATGCCAATGCTAATACTTTTATTTATGGCACGAACTACTATTTATTGAGATTCAGTATATGCCAGACTCTATGCAAAAACTTTGTAGGTAATAGCACATTTACTCCTCACAAGAATCGTTTAATGATAAAATACATGGTGCTTAATTGTGCCAGGAACTGTTCTAGGTATCTTACAGTTATTTACTTACTTCATTTTCATTACAATCCTAAGAGACAGGTAACATTATTATTCTCACAGATGGGATCAGATAGGTTAAGGAACCTGTCCAAGCTGACACAGTTAAATATGTGGCAGAGTAAAGATTTAAAAAGGTTTTTCTGACTCTTCATCTGGTGTCATGTGCATTTGAGAGTTCCAAGTGATGCCCTTTTGTATCTATAAGCTTTCTGTATGATTCTGTAACTACTAATGCAATTTCTGATAGTAAACTGTGTCGAGAGAATGTATCATTTTGGTTAAAAGACAATTTTACCCTCAAATTTTGCTCCACTTTAAAGTATCTTTTTAAATTCAGAAATGTTTTCTTTTGATTTTTCTTAATTTCAGTGAACTGACTTGAAGGTAGGCTTCAAACATGACTCCAAGATTAGTTTCTCATCCAGTGTTGTGAATAATACAGAGGCTGTCTTTTAAAAGCTTCTAGACTTTGAAAAAAATTCAGTGCGTATTCTTTGTGGTGACTTCCTCACCGTAATTTATTTGTGTATGTCTTTTTAATAGTGGACAAAGATACCAGAACCATTTCTTTAAATTGTTCTTGTCAAGCACCACTTTATTGTAGAAATTTCTTTCACAAATTGGATTTTAAGGAAAGCTTGGAGCTTAATGTTTATGGGGAATTTCCAGAAGAATTTGATTTTTATTCTTTTTCTTAGTTTCATATTCAATGTTAGTGTTCAGAAGGGCGTCCCAAATAAGGTCTTTGAGACTGAAGTCTTTCATCTGCAAGTTGGCCAAAACATAATCTATACAGAATAAATGCATAGCCAATTTTCCTGAATTTTCATCTGAAGAGATGACTCAAGGGGCTGGCAGAGAGTTCGTTTTTCCTTTAATCCATGCATTGGCCTGTAACTGCAATATGTCATTTGTCATTTGCAGCGGAGTTAACATTTTACAACTTAGACCTTTTTTGGATGACAGTGACTAGAATCTTACATTTCATACATTACAGCTTTCCCCAGGCTCCTGAGCTGTGAAAAGTGCTAAAATTCAGGACCAATCCTGTCAGGCATCTAATCATTTTACAAAACAGTCCATAACCTTGGCAGAGCTGTTGTGGAGTCTTTGATGGGAATGTAGGACTCACCAGGACTCTTTCATGGCTTAAAGCAGGACTTTCTAACCTGAAGTCCAGGGACTACCAAAGCATCTGTGCTTAGAATTCAGGGGCCCATGTACATGATGGGAAAAAAGTTACATCTTCATTTTCACTAATCCCTAGCTGAAATTTAGTACTTCCTTCCATTATGAATATAGGCTACAAACCACAATCATATTAACTGTATCTGTAATTTTGTCTCCGGTAGAAACCACAGGCATTTCTTTCATAGTAGAGTTGCTGCTGGTATCTCCAAATACCATTTATCCTCTTCTCTATTTTGAAAGTATGGTCATTATTGGACCGACTGCTATATATAAAGAAGCACATATAGAACTGTATCAAATTTCAAAAATATTTGACAGCTGTATTTAAATATAATTAGTTTGCAAGCCTATGTATATTATTTGATAGATTTTAAAACATTTTTCTGAAAGGGATCCACACCCGCTAAAGGGGTATGTGGCACAAAATAGGATAAGAACCTTTGGATAGTTGGGACAAAGGCAAAGGCATGTGGACCAAGGGAACAAGGGAACTCTGGTCAGGTGCTACTTCCAAGCCAAACTCTCTGTGCAGTGTCCTACAGAATCTTATGAAAGAGGAAGAGCGTTTAATTTGCCTTTCCAGCTTTTAGCAATGATGACTGACCCTCAATCTAACAGATTTAAGTCTGTTGAACATAAATAAAATGGGTCGGTCATTGCCAGGAATGTGAGCCAGTCCAAAGGGCTAATAGCCAACAGTACTTTTATCCACAATATATCAGGCATGAGCCAAGGTGGACTATGGAATTTCTATGGACTGTGCCAACCCATGTGATTTTTGTACAAGCTTTCCTATGTTGCTAAATGTTCTTGTACCAGTTTGAAGGGAATATGTAATATATAAAAGACACTGATGCAAGGCAGGTACTTATTCTTAAAGATGCACACAGAGACTCTAGCTTTGATTCTCCAAAATTTAGCATGAATCTAAGGGCACATCTCCATTCAGAGGTGGACTCTGTGACTTGGGACAGCTATTGTCTGAGATAAATATTTTACTCTGACTACTCATTGATGAAAGCATTTATTTGAAACAGCATTACCTTAAAATAGAAATAATTTGGGGAAATTATGCGTATCAGTTTGGATTAAGATCTGTTGCACGTAATTAGAAACCTAAAATCAAAGTATGATAAGAAGATAGTTATTTTCTCATATAAAAAAAAAGTCTAGAGGTAAGAAGTCCAAGTCTAGCATGGAAACTTGTTAAGTTTTCAGGGATTCAGGCTCCCTTTCTTTATCTGTTATTTCAACCTTAGCAAATGACATCTATCTCTAAATTGTCTCATGATCAATATGGCTAATTGAGTTCTAGCCATCACACCTGCATTCCAAATAACAAGAAGGAGGGAAGATAGATGGACAAAAGAGTTCTTGTCCTAACTGAGCCAGCTTTCTTTTAGCTGCTTTCTCAGTGAGTCCCATCCAACACTTCTGCTTTTACTTCATTGACCAGAATCTAATTGCATAAAGATTCCCATAAAGAATGGGAAATATGTTCTCTTTGTTAGATGTAGTGTTTTCTCCAATAAAATTGGGATTCTGTTTCTAAAAAAGAAAGGAAAATGGATGTTAGGTGTCAACCTACTGCCATATGACACTTATATATAGTGGCTTTTAATTAAGCATATGCATGCTTCAAAGAAGGATTCAAGAAAGAGTGCTATACTAGTAGACAGAAGTCCTGGGATGCTAGTCCTGCCTCTATCTTTTTTTTTTTAAGGAGTTTTATTGAGATATATTCACATACCATACAATCTATTCAAGCTGTACAATCAATGGCTTTTAGTATAATCATGGAGTTGTGCATTCATCACCACAATCAATTTTAGAACTTTTTCATTACTCAAAAAGAAAAACCTCACACCCCTTAGCAGTCACCTTTCAATTTGCCTCTATCTTTTATCTACCAAACTTAAGCAAATAACTTATTTCTCTGAAGTTTAGTTCTTTCATTTCAAAGAAAATGTGTCAATTAATTTCCTTTCTGCTTTCCAATTGTTGTGAACTTTAACTATGGTAATGTACATGAAAGCACTTTTAAAATGATAAAAAGCATTGCATAAACACAAGATATTTTGTGCCTTTGTGATGCATGAGAGCTGTAATCAGGGAGAAGAATGCTCAGCAGATCTCCCAGAAAACCAGTCACAACTAAAACCCTGGGCTAAGAAACAACCCCCACTTCTGTATTGGCATCAATTTCTGATAATATATTTTCTAAGTTTAGATGGAAATTAAGCTACTGTATCACCAGGCCAGTATATGATACCAGCTATATGTACCGTGACTGTGATATGGGTAAAGAAAGAAAATGTAGATGATAGTGTCATGTCTGATGACCAATGTCTTCATGGAAATCTTGGTCACTGTTGAGAGGACAGAATCAACTCCAGCTAAGGGAAGCAGAAAGGGACCTAGTGCAGGATTTAAAATGACTTATGGAATCACTGAGGGGGAGGAGCTGAAGACATAGCCCCTAGGCTGAGTTTCCTGGGACAACTCCCAAAGCCCCTGCAGAACTGCACTGCTGCTCTTGCCTTGATCGAGAAGCCATCTGTTAAATCACAAGTGTCATTTGAGCTCCTGACTCCATAGTCACTACCACAGTCTCATTCTCATACAGACTGGTTTACCCCAGCAAAATGATGTCTTCTGCCCAGTCTCTTGTTTCACTTAACTCCATTTATAAATCAAGACTCACATGATTGCATCCTGTTGGTGGAACCTCGATCAATCCAGAAGCCTTCAAAGGAGTATAAGAAATACAGCTTTTGTCTTTCCAGCCTCTGCTGGAAAGGGAAGCCCCTAGAAGCAGATTAGAACAGATATGGAATATCCTTAGTAAATGCTAGAGCGCATTTTAAATTGTACATACAAAATGGAAAGTGCTGAGGTACAAAAACACTGGCTATGTCTTAGAAATGAAATGATCTCAATGTGATATAATATAGTCAGAACAGAGGCTTCCTGGAATTTCATTCATCTCAAATAGGGATTAAAGGAAGAGGCAGAAAGCATAGGAAACATTCACATTCATATATCTGTAGCGTGTTATTCTTAAGTTAGATTCATTTGCCCCAGCATTAAACACAACTTAGACATATGAGGATGTTCCATCATGAATATCATTTCCTCATATATATCAATTCTTTAAATTTCCGTTTACTTCCATTGATTTAGAACCAGAATAACTCAGTCTAATGTCTCTACACATCATGACAAAACCACAATAATTAAAGTTCAATGTGTGCAGTAAAGATGATCTAATGACATTTTATTGACTGATAGGGTTCCCAATAATTATCTTTCTGCTTGAACAGCTTATCCAATAAAACATGAGGTATTCAAAAATAAGAATTGGTTGGAGAAATTGAAGAATGGCCACTATTCATAATGATTCTAAAAACAACTATGGAAAATAAAATGTATTCATCAGAGTGAGAAGGTATTTTTGTTGCTGCAGGTTAGCCCAGCTTCTGAGAAGGGCCAACTCCCAGATTTCCTCAGGCAATAGAACCAAGGCCTCTTACTGATTGGCATATTGGAGAAATTGGTGTTTTTGTGGTTGGTGTACTGGAAAAAGTAGGCAAATATGGCCAATAGGTGAAAGAATGAGTCTGATATCTCCAAAGAATGCTTCGGCAGGGTCTATCCAGAAGGAGTAGAGGAGGGAAGACTGGAAAGCAATGGGACAGAGAGAATATCCTTCTTTCTAAAGTATGTTTTGTTTTTCCCTAGGAAAATGGTTCTCAAACTTTTGGATCTCAGGTTCCTTTTAGATTCTTAAAAATTATTGAGGCCCTCCAAAGAGCTTTTGTTTATGAATGCCATATCTATCAATATTTACTATACTCTAAATTAAAACTCAGAAATTTAAAAACTGTTATTTATTTAAAATAATAATAAACCTATTACATATTAACATAAAGGTTGGTGCAAGCTGAACCCATATCGATAAACTTTGTCACTTTGTTACATTAAAATCCATTGGTCTAAGTTGGGCCATGGTGGCTCAGCAGACAGAGTTCTCGCCTGCCATGCCAGAGACCCGGGTTCAATTCCTGGTGCCTGCCCATGCAACAAATAAATAAATAAATAAATCCATTGGTCTATTTTATACTTTGAATGAATCTTTTATGATTTCTTGATTTTAAAAGATAATTTTAAAAAGTAATGAACATTATTCATTGGTCATTTGGAGAATATTAGTTGATTGAGGTATGCAAATATTCCAAAGGTTGACACATTATATTATACAACAAATATTACAAAACTGCATTTGCTAATGTCACTACTGAATTCATCAGAAATGTATTTAAGCATTGGGAAGCTGTCAAACTTAAGATGCTGAATACAAGTTCCCCCGAATTCTAACTTTCTAAATTTCTAATTTTCACTTGAATCTTAAATTCTGTTATTAGAACAAATGCTGTCAGGTGTTTTTCCTTAAAGTGACAGTCTTGCTTCATTCATTTTTTGAGAAAATGTCTGTGAAGTCTGAATCACCATAATTTTTGTCAGTTATTCTTTCAAGTAAAAATTATGTTGCCCAACAAGAAGTAGCTAGTTCAGCTTACAACTCAAACAAACTTACATAAGTGCTCTTTTTGGAGACACCCATTATACTTCAGTATACAGAAATGTTTTATGTGTACTTCAAATCTCATCACATAAAATATACCCAAGGGTTAAGATGTAAAAAAAAGTAATAATTTTTACTGCTTTATCAAGGATTTTTTTTTTATTTTTAACATGGGCAGGCACTGGGAATTGAACGTGGGTCCTCTGGCATGGCAAGCAAGCATTCTTGCCTGCTGAGCCACCGTGGCCTGCCCTCAAGGATGTTTTTAAGTGAAAGTGACATTGCCCCCACCCCCCTGTAAATGCATGGAGGTGAAGAACAAAATGACCACTAGTATAGTTAGTTCACTGCCTTTAACTATGCTAAGATGGTGTGCATGATCTGGGAATCGAACCCAGGTCTCTCTCACGGAAGGTGAGCATCCTACCACCGACCCACCCGTGCACCCTGATGTCAGTAGTTTTTTAAAAAAATATTTTTATTGACAAATCTTCACACAATACAGTTCATGCATAGTGTACAATAAATGGCTCACAATATCATCACATAGTTGTGTGTTCATCACCATGATCATTTTTAGAACATTGGCATCACTCCAGAAAAAAAAATAAAAAGAAAAAAGAAAAAAACTCATCCCATACCCCTTACCTCTCCCTTTCATTGACCACTAGTATTTCAAATTACCCAATTTATTTTACCCTTTGTCTCTCCTATTATTTATTTATTTTTATCCTTTTTTTTTTTTTTACTCATCTGTCCATACCCTGGATGAAAGGAGTATCAGACATAAGGTTTTCATAATCACACAGTCACATTGTAAAAATTATATCATTATACAATTGTCTTCAAGAATCAAGGCTACTGGAGCACAACTCAACAGTTTCAGGTACTTCACTCTAGCTACTCCAATATATCATAAACTAAAAAGGGTATCTATATATTGCATAAGAATAACCTATAGGATGACCTCTTAACTCTATTTGAAATCTCTTAGCCACTGAGACTTTATTTTCTCATTTTTCTCTTCTGCCTTTTTTTTTTTTTTTTTTTTTTACATGAACAGGCACTGGGAATCGAACCTGGGTCTTTGGTATTGCAGGCAAGAAATCTGCCTGCTGAGCCACTGTGGCTTACCCTGTCTTCTGCCTTTTGATGTCAGCAGTTTTGTCCACCATCACTTTTGCACCACCAGAACTAATATCAGCAGAGTGAAAAATCACAAATAATATCCTTATTTTGTATGAAAATAAATGTGATCTCATGGATCCTCTGAAATACTGTCGCAGTAGAAAATATTTGAATTGATGGTCCCTGGGGAGCTGGTCCCTTGGCAAGGATATTTGGGCTTGCAGCAAGGAAACCATGATCTTGTGCTAGCCCCAATATATGAAATATCGAAGCAATCTTAGATTACTACTTTTATATCATTTACATTAATCATCAATTGTTACCTGAGGAACAATGCTCCAATCAATACTCATTAGCATGAAGAAAACTTGATTTTGTTAGAGTTTTCCAGTTTCCCTTCTTGACCATCTTCTAATACTCTTTCTGGGCCATCTCAACTACGTCCATGGCTTTAGTGCCCGTTACTTTGTACACAGTCAATTCTTGGTCCTATACTTCCCACCAAGAGGGTCCTCTGTGCTCAAAGTTGGCATTTCCAACTATTTCTCTGGAACCTTCCACTGTATGTCTTATAGGCACCTCAGATTCAAACTGTCCCAAATTGAACACCTTTCTTCTTGAACCTGCTGCCTTTTTCTTGTTTCCACTGTAAGAAGCCCAATCCAGAATCCTGGAAGTCAATCCAAGGCTCTCCTTTTCTGTAACTTCAAAATGAATTGATCCTTAGGTCCTGTTGACTCTCTTTCCTAACTTGCTATCCTGCAATTCCATTGTGAGTCCCTGGATGAATGGTTTCCTCTAGTATCCTAATTGCTCTTCCTGCCTTAGATTTGCCTTACTTCAATCCATCCTTGCTTATAGATACTTGTAGTTCTTTTTCTTCAAGCCCAAAATGATTATACAACTCCTTGGCTGAAAGTCCTTTTATTGGCTCCCTGATGCCTTCAGACTCAAGAAAAAATTCCTCATCATGACATACAGGATCCACTTTTGTCTCTTTCCAGCCTTATTTTCCATTATGCCCTCTGTGTTCATGGCCACAATATTCTGTTTGCAATTCCTTCAAAGTGCCATACTCTTTCTCCCCTTGGTGCTTTTACTCACACAATTCTCTCTGCGTAGAAATCCTTTCCCTTTGTGTTTGCCTAGATGAATCACACTTATTCTTCAGTATTCACCTTAAATACTCAGTGGAAGCACATCCCAGCCCTTGAACCTGTGCCCTCCGATATATTTCCTACTCCTTGCACATATCTCTGTTGTAGCACTTATTATGCTGTATGGACATTATTGATTTAATTTGCTGTCTCTGCCAGGAGATTTAGTCTTTTCTCATAGAATCTGTCATGTAATGTTCATCTCTTTCCTCAGTGTCTAGCATGGTGTTGCACATATAAGAAATGTAAAAAAAAAAAATTACATATATATATATATATAGAACACATTGAATTGGGTAAAATAATTTTTTAAAAAAGATAAACATTATTTCATGTCTTTGCATTTTGGAGGTAGGGAAGCTGTTTATATGACTGCATCAACATAATTAAAGAATTATGATGGAATAATGATATATTTTTTTATTCAATATAATTTCACAGATCTTTTCCAGATTTGATTGGGTTTCAGTTGGTTTCACTCACCTACCTCCTTTATGGAATGTTTTCACTAACCTGCCTCCTTTATGAAATCAGCATGATGTAATCCATGTAGTGGAAAATATACAGCCCTTGAGTTGTGATGGGGTCTGCAAAAGACTCACTTGTCTTTGCTTAAATATTCCCCTTATTAGTGAGCATGGACCAAAGTACTCCTGTGCTGCAGTTTTCAGCTACCTGAGGCAGGTTGAGGTAGAGTGGGTCTTAGATGGGGCAAATTTACCATTAAACTGAATGCCAGGAATGGGAGAGAACCTAAAATGGTAAAGAGGGTCCTTTCCCTTCATGTATGTGGGAAAGCTTGTTGATAGCAGCCTTCTGGAGATTAAGGGACTCATGATTGCCAGCAAACTGGCTTTAGGATTATTTTCATCCTTTAGATTTTTCTCAATTATGTCTGCACTGTCAAGAGGCAGATTCAGGGGTTTCCACCTGGAAATGCGAGGAGAGCCACATTTAGAAAAGCTTCTTTGAGACTCACAAAATAAAGGGGATGTATGTCTGAAAGAATATCATTAGAAGGGTCTCATAATCTTACATTTTCTCCTATGAATTCTTAAAAATACGGAGAGATAATTTCATGAATGTGAAGAGTCTTTAATATTTCACAGCTCCAGTGGTTGGAATATATTAGCAAGTTAGATTTATCCATTGTAGATTCGTATTCGAAATTAAAGGCCATTCGTGAAGCAGAGGAGACTTTGGTTTTAACAATGTTTCTGAGTTATCACTGGGACTGCGCCTGTTGTGTTGACCATGGAGATCTTTTCATATTTCAGAAGGCTTCTTATCACAATCCCTTCTTTGGTCTATTTTCCTTCCTTCCTTTTTCCCTTTTCTGTTAATCTTGTTCTAGCTGGTCACTCCTTTCTTTATATTTGTGGCTGCAAGATGACTAACATGTTTTGCCCACATCTTTATTTAGTTGAATCCATGATCTTAGTCAAAGCTAGTTCCTTTCCACAGTAAATACTTAATTTTAGTCCAGACTTTTTGAAAGTAAAGTTTCTCTAAGTTGCAAGGATAATAAATTTAGTCTTTAATCATCTGGTTTATTATATATGTTCATTTCTTTTTAGGTCTAGGTGTGGTTAAACGCACATTAGTTTACACTTCTTATAGAGAATTTCTAATTGAGTCTTCATTCTATCAAATGTACTTCCTGTGGTTGGTATGATTGCTAAATAAAGAATAATTCCTCAGCTGCCATGTCTCAACATCATTTTTTTTTCAATCTACTAAATCTGTTCCCCCTATTATTTATTTATTTTAATCCATATGTTTTATTCATTTGTCCATACTGTAGATAAAAGGAGCCTCAGACACAAGGTCTTCACAATCACACAGTCACATTGTGAAAGCTATATCATTATACAATCATCTTTAAGAAATATGACTACTGGAACACAGCTCTACATTTTCAGGCAGTTCCTTCCAGCCTTTCCATCACACCTTAACTAAAAAGGTGATATCTATATAAGGCATAAGAATAACCTCTAGGATAACCTCTCAACTCTGTTTGAAATATCTCAGCCATTGACACTTTATTTTGTCTCATTTCTCTCTTCCCCGTTTTGGTAAAGAAGGTTTTTCTCAATCCCTTGATGCTGAGTCCCACCTCATTCTAGGATTTCTGCCCCATGTTGCCGGGAAGGTTTACACCCCTGGGAGTCATGTATCATGTAGAGAGGAGGATGGCAGTGAGTTTGCTTGTTGTTTTGGCTGAGACAGAGAGGCCACATCTGAGCGAAAAAAGAGGTTCTCTGGGGATGACTCTTGAGCCTAATTTTAACTAGGCTTAGCCTATCCTTTGCGGGGATAAGGTCCCAACATCATTTTTGTAATTTTATGAGACCCCTTATTTACTTTAATCTCTAAATATGGATTTTAATTCTCTACCACATTTCCTTTCCCATGCATATGTATCTCAATGTATATAGTCTCTGTATATTGTGTGGTTTAACGGTTAATAACTGTTAAAGTGATCACAGAGTGCCAAACAAGGTTGCAAGAGGGACATCACATAACTAGAGTCTTCCTGCATTGTATTATTGATTTACTGGTAATTTCATTAACTGTGTTACTTTCCAAAATATTCACAAACATTACTTCATCTTGCTAAACATCGAGACAGTCCTTTGGAAAGCAGTACAGATAATTTTGCAGAAGGATGCAGTCACTGCAAGGTATGTCTTAGCTAGAAGCTAAAACAAATGAAAGCTGATAGTGATGAATCGATAAAAAAGAAAAAGAAAGCATTTGCAAAATAAATCCTATGATACACTTAGGGAAGAGTGGTATAATGTTTCCTTCAGTTGTTATAATGGTGTGCTATTTGGTTGATCAGTTGGCTGGCCAGGCCCAAAGATTTTATATCCTGTTTCCAATTATAGGACTACGATTTAATGCATCATCAGTGTTGAGCAATGACATTTTGCATCATTTAACTAACTTCTTTGCACAGGTTACCCTCCTTTATCAACACTGTAAAAATGAAACTGATGGCAGTATTTATAGTCACTGCAAAGAGTAGCCTAATAAGCTGATGAGTCATGAACTCATTCTTTCCTGTTGCCCAGCATTTCTAGCAAAGCTGAAAGGTTGAAGGAAAATTAGCTGTACATTTTGTAAACAGACAAAGAAACAGTGATAGGTTAACTCTGACAATATTGAAACTAGGATAGGAAATTACTTGTTCACCATATTTTTAAATTAAGGAAACCACTACATCATAAGGAGCCTCAACTTTATCTAATAAGGTGTATTATGATATTCACCTGCTGGAAAATATACAGAAAATCATTTGGAACCCTAAAAATTTGTAAAAAATTTCCCCTCAGCAAATTGCCTTATGGACAGTTTATTTTAAGCCATGCTTGTATATTTCTTTAATAAACTAAGAAAAATTATCAGTTAGGTTTTTAAGTTAAATATTTCATGCCACTGCTACTATAGCATCAGATGAATGAATTGGTTCTGTGCTTTGCCATTGGTATGGCTAGCATGGCTAAAGGTCCCCCCTTTGTTTGAAAGGTTTAAATTGCTGGGTTGAACAGGATGGGAGAAATAATTGCATTCTTGATGAATTCTTTCTGATGGATGTTGCTTTCAAAGGAACTCAGATTTAAACTCCCTTTTTCTGAGATTTGAATGGTCAAAGAAGAATTGTAAAATCTAAATCTACCTTTTTCTTCTGCATGCTATAAGAAGGCACATTTTCAAATTTTTTAGCTAGTGAATAAAGTCCTATCATGGGGTGGGGGTGGGAGGGGCCCTCAGATTCACAAATGACATAACATTTTTATTTTTCATGTGTCAACTCCAAATGTGGTTCTACAGTGACAGGATGTATCTCACAACTTTAAATGTACATATTATTACAGGATAATATCACCATGAATTATATTGTAGAATAAATTCCACAATTATTTTGGGACTATTATGTTACATTGTGTGTGTATGGGGGAAAGCATTAAAAGCATTACTTTGCCAAGGGTTAATATTTGCATAATTTTTGTAACCCCATTCCCGCATTTCTTCATTTTTAAATAAACCCAGAGCCTGAAAAGATGGAAGTGGCTCTTTCTTGACTTCTGAGAGGCTTTGAGAATAAATACAAAAAAAAAAATGTGATAACCTAAATGATTTTTCCCTAGAAATAACTGCGTGTGTTTTTGGAGGAGTGAGGTAAGATTCAAGGAAAGAGAATTACCCAACAATTAGGGTGGAGCAGTTGGAACTAAAGAAAAAGAAATGACCCAAGATATCAAAGTGAATATAAACTAGCCATGATTTCGATTTCAAGAAGCTTTGTTCACCTTTTGGTTAGCCCAGCATTGGATAGGACATACCTACCTATTTTAAGCTTCTTAGTTTCTCTGGGATTGTCCTCTTTGAGCAAAGCCCAGTTGAAATTGTCTTTGGGCCCTAAACGGTGTTAATTTTCTCAAGCTGAACGCCAGGGAAACTACTTTCCTTCTGGTAAGCATCAAATTTGTAAATTGCAAATGGTAATACTTTTTCTCAGAAGTTCCTTCTATTCTTCTTTCAGTGTTTCTTTTTCTTTTCATGAAGCTGTTTCCTGTTTTGCTCTATGTCCACCCTAGTCATGGTTTCTTGCTGCGTTGGGTCCTGTGCCCTGCCCCATGCAAGCCAACTGCACCCTGGGCTTATATCCTTTCTCTCTCCCCATGGAACCTGTTTAAGTCAAATGTGGTGTCTTACCAGATTCGCTGAACTATTGTATGCTAAGTTCTCAAAGTGTGGTCTCTGGTAGTATTGGTAGTACCTGGGAAATCGTGAGAAAGGAAAATTCTGGGATTTTACCTTAGAAGAATTGGAAACTCTGGGCATGGGACCAGCAATCTGTGTTTCAATAGAGGAAAGCTCTCTAGGTTATTCTAATGCATGCTATGGCATTGTTCAATGATAATAAATGAACTGTATGTTTTATTAGGGGACAATAACTTCACCCAAAGAAATGCATTTTTTTTTTTTCCGCATGGGCAGGCACCAGGAGTCAAACCCCGTCTCTGGCATGGCACGTGAGAATTCTGCCGCTGAATCACCATCGCACCACCTGAAATGCATTTTTAATAGTAGAATTTCAGGTTAATAGCGACAAAAGGAAGTTATCCTCTAGTCTCTCAGACTGTACCTCTAAGCAACTCCACCTGTGCTTAAATAACAATGGATGATGTTTTGAGTCCAAATAAATAATTTGAAGTTGCAAATAAATCAGATGGCAGTCAATAAGAATGTATATAATTACAGAGAACTAGATTGGAGAAGGTTTGCTTTCAGTTTGTTAAAAATTAGATAGGGAAAAGATTGCAAGGAAATTTGCCATTTTATTGCAAACATGGGCAAGCTTTTTTCTTTTTCTCTCCTTTTGCATTTGACCTGGAGTGATTATGAGAATGGCTACAAAGCCTCTACAAATTAAAGGTCACCTTTCTACAAAGAAATTTTTATGCAGTAGCTTTAATGTTGACCTTAAATTGGTCTAGACTCCAGACTGTTAATAGCTTTCTTTGTGGTTTTATGTAAATGAATTGATTTTAACCCTCAATTTCTCTTTCAATTGTAGATATTTTCAGTTTTTGGGTAGAGTATGGGACTGGAGACTGTTAATGAAAACTATTGAGAAATGTTTTTATAATAACTTACTCTTTCTAAGATATGATTATCATTAGCAGTGTGTATATTATACTGATGTATTGAAAACATATTTTCCCTTTTGCGTTTTTACACAGATGCTTCTTATTAACGGAACTTAGACTGCCTAGGCAGCCCTGAGGAATTGCATGAATTATACCTTTCAAGTTTATCATTGCAGTCAAGAGTATTGGCATGATTTTCAGTTCCAGGTGTGTATTGTAATGGAATGCACATGACAATGCACAGCCTTGCCAATCAGAACAAAATGCAATGCCAATGTTTCGTGTCTAGCTGGCACACAGGAGGCTTATGAGTTGAATGATTGAATACTTTATAAAAAGCAAAATAAACAGGGAGGATTTAGTCCATTTTTAGTTAAGGATGAGTGACATTTGGTTCAGGCATGAACCTTATGTTCAGACATGTTAAGGGAGCAGAAATAAGGGTGACCCATGAGGATTTCACTTAGACTCTGCAGAGTCCAGTTGAAACTTACTTGATTGCATTTTTTTCCTGCTTCCAATAGGGTCTTCAAATTAAAAGGCAGCTTGAGGATGAGAAGAACACTGAGTTTCCCAGAAGCTAGCAAGGTGTTGACTCTGACTTTGTGACTGCCTCTAATGTCTCCCATGGGGTCCTAACCCAGCACCTTCACCAAGGGTTTAAAGCTGTGGAATGACTTAGAACAGCGGAACCAATCCAAGTTTCTGTCTGATCTATTTCATAGCACAATCATTCTTCCTCTTCTTTTTTAATCTAGCATTGCCCATCAAACTCTCTCAAAGCACTAAGTAAATTTCTATTAATCTTTCCAACATCTGATAAAAAAGACACAAAGACAAAAGTATTTTTCTTCATCACTGGTAGGTGGATAGATGTGCTAGAAGGGAATTTAATGCTCTCCTGCACTTCAAGTCCTCAGTTCTAACTAGGCTGTGATGCTATCTTGGGATAACATAGGCAGTGTGGGATGCGAGAAAAAGTGACTTTGATGGCAGAGAGATCTGGGTCTGCATCCCAGACCAACCATTTAATTAACGTTGTAGCAATGGACAAATTACTTAACATGGCAAGTTACTTAATCTTTCTTGACCTCAGTTTCTTCATCTGTGAAATGGACATGGTAATTGTAGCTTAATGTAAACATTACAAATGCTGTGCATAAAATCTCTGATCCCTGGCCAGCTTTTAACACTTAGTAACAGTTATAATAATTCATTTATCTTTCATTTTATGTATTATGTTAGGTGAAGAGGAAATGCCCACAAATTTTGCCCTGGGCCATTGGATATTTACTGCTTTCAGTAGAATTTCTCAACTATGCATAGATTGTAGTCCTGAATCCACTTTTGTAACTCCTATGACAAGGCATCCCAACGAAAACATAGTTCATATTTATCTAGGATGTATTTGTTAATCTGTGGTCAAGTGCTTAGCTAGATCCTTTTTTCTTTTCTGCATGTGCAGGCACTGGGAATTGAACCTGGGTCTCTGGCATGACAGGTCAGAACTCTGCCTGCTGAGTCACCATGGCCCACCCTTAGCTAGATCTTTTGGAGGATGCCTTTGAAAGTCCTGAAAGAAAGAATTCATGGGGTATTTACAATGGATTGCCTGATTTTATATAATTTTAGCCGAATTAAAAAAATCTCCTATAAGATTAAGGAACATTTAGAATTAAGCTCTGTTTTACACTTTATTGAAAAGAAAGTCAAAAGCCAACAGATGACTCCTGTTGGGAGTGGCACTTCCTGGTGTAACTCCATCCAGCCCAGGACCGAGGGCTCACTTCTCACAGTCTCCTCTGCTGAGACCAGCCCCGCTGACCTCTGCCGGGCTCCCTGGGGCCTGGTCACTGCTTGGCCCTTTCTTGCTCTCTTCTGGGCCATCCGCCCTGCCTTGTCCACTCCAGCTGCTTCCCATTCATTTCCTGGCTCCATAGCTGCAGAGGGTTTGGGAATTCCTCCTGAGCCAGGCAATGTTCAGCATTCTTAACAGCTGTCAGTTTTCCTGCCAAATGGGAGTCTTCCTCTTGCAGGACCCCCCACCTGTCTGAAGCTCTATGGCCTCTGGACTTCTCCATGGCAGCCAGAGCTCAGAGCATGCGTGACAAAATCTGAGCTGAAATGTTGCATTGAACTGTAGGGGAGCCCACCGACCACACCCCTCACTGGGAGCAACGGACCCCTGCCCATCTAAGGAGATTGCTATACATTCCTGTCCTGCCGTACTCCTGTATTCCCTAAGGAGAGCCCTAAGGAAGGTCAGCAGACTTTGGAACCAGCTAACCAGGATTAAATTATGGAAAACACAAGAGGTCCTGAGAGAAAGAGGAAAAAGAGAAATGAGACAAAATAAAGTCTCAGTGATTGAGAGATTTCAAACAGAGTGGAGAGGTTATCTTGGAGGTTAATCTTATGCATTATATAGATATCCCCGTCTTAGTTGATGGCGTATTGGAGTGGCTGGAGGGAAATACCTGAAGCTGCTGAGCTGTGTTCCTGTAGCCTTGATTTTTGAAGATGATTGTATAATGATATAACTTTTACAATGTGACTGTGAAAATCTTGTGTCTGATGCTCCTTTTACCCAGGGTATGGAGAGATGAGTAAAAAAATATAGATAGAAAATAAATAAATAACTGGGGAGACAAAGGGTAAAATAAATTGGGTAGACAGAAAAACTAGTGGTCAATGAGAGGGAGTGGTAAGGGATATGGTATGTATGAGTTTTTCTTTTCATATCTTTTTTTGGAGTGATGCAAATGTTCTAAAAAATGATTGTGGTAATGAATACACAACTATGTAATGATATTGTGAGCCACTGATTGCACACCATGTATGGAATGCATGTGTGTGAAAATTTATCAATAAAAATATTTAAAAAATAAAAAAGGTCCTGAGCAAGAGTTGCTCAGAGGGTTGACAAGAAAACAGAACAGTCTAAACATTCACCCCTGGGTGAATAAGTGGAACAGGCCACTGCCTGCTACAGATTTTACACCCCTTTGAGTGTCCTTCATTAGTTTCACACAGTGCCTGAAGTTCTAGTTCCCAGCCCAACTTCCTCTTTCCAGTAAAAGCTGGGTGTGGTGTGGCATTTTCCAGAGTGTTCTGGTGAACACCAGTCTCCTGAGATGCTCCTTGAGGAAAACTTTCCATGGTTGAATAACATTGTGCAAAGCTGCACACTGTAGCTCACGGAGGAGTTTCAGAGTACATTAATATATTCGAGGCTCTTAAGGCTCTGCTTTATCCAGAAGCTGCTGAAGTTACTGGAGCACAGAACACTTCTTTCAAGTAACACCTAATAACCCAACAGTGAAATTAATGTTCAGAGATCACGTTGTTCCTTGAACCCACCAATCACACACCACCTCAGAAATGTTGTCCTTCTGTTCCCTCTGCCGGGAACGCTCTTTCCATGGATATCCACATGACTCACTCCCTCACTTTATTCAGGTCTCTGCTCAGATGTCATCTCCTCAGAGATGTCTTCTCTGACCATCCAATCTAAAAGACAGTCCCCTTTTGCCTCCTTCCTGTCACTCTCTATTTATCCCCTTATGCTGCTTTATTATTAGTTTTTCATAGTACTTACAACTCTCTGACATTGTAATAATATTATTATGTAATACTTCATTTTTATTTATTTATTTATTTATTTTGGGGGCATGGTCCAGGAATCGAACCCCGGTCTCCCACATGGAAGGCGAGCAGTCTACCACTGAACCACTTCATTTGTTATTATTTTTATTTTTTTCAGTTTTTCTATTTCATTTATTTTTTATAAATCTATTGTACTGAACATGGAAGCTTCTTGAGGGTGCAGATATTGTTTTGTTCTCTGAGGTATCTTCAGCTCTGGAACTATGCCTGGCACAAAGTTGGCGTTCAAACAAACCAGTGAAAAATCGAACAAATCAATGAAAAGTGGAAAAGAACAAGGATTCTCAAGGCAAAGGATCTGTCATTAAGCTATGACTCTGCCTCTTTCTCTCTTGGGGTGACCATGGCAAATCCTTTCATCATTTGGACCCCGCGTTTCTTTCTGAAAAATGAGGAGAAATCAAACCTGCCCTGCCTATCTGATAGGAATACGAGGATAGCCCAATGAGAGCTCCACTGATTTCAACCTTTGGAAACTACCAGGAGCTAAACAAGTCTAGGTTGTTGTTATTAAAATAAAATGCCAAAATGAAGAAGGAGGTAACCCCTATGGCAGGCTTTAGATTAGCTGGGAGTATGAGGATTGGCCATTCTGATCCAAGGAAGGGACGCAATAGGAGAAACCTGGACAAAGCAAGGTGACCTGGAGAGGAAAGATGCTGTGATTTTGTCCTACAATCCCAGGGAACTGGAAGAAACACTTATGAGCAAGAAAGAAAGATACACAAAAAGGCTGGTGGAATTATCTGGCAGTTATTGATTTCAGAGTGTCTACCATGTTTCTGCAACTGCTTTTAAAAATATATATTTTTATTGAGAAATTGCTTCACACATTCTGTTCAACCATATTATACAATCAATGGCTCACAATCACCACATAGTTGTGCATCATTTTTAGAACATTTGCATCACTCCAGAAAAAGAAATGAAAATGAAAAAGAAAAAAAAAGAACTTATACATCCCATACCCCTTACCTCTCCCTCTCATTGACTTACAGAATTTCAATCTACCCAATTTTTACCCTTTGTCTCTTCCTATTATTAATTTATTTTTATCCTTATTATATTATTATTTTTTTACTCATCTTTCCACATCCTGTATAAAAGGAGCATCAGACACAAGGTTTCACAATCACACAGTCACATTGGAAAAGCTATATCATTATACAGTCATCTTCAAGAATCTAGGCTACTGGAACACAGCTCAACAGTTCAGGTACTTCTCTCCAGCCTCTCCAACACACCATAAACTAAAAAGGGATAGCTACATAATGCATAAGAATAACCTCCAGGATAGCCTCTCGATTCTGTTGGAAATCTCTTAGCCACTGAGGCTTTATTTTGTCTAATTTCTCTCTACCCCTTTTGGTCAAGAAGGCGTTCTCATTTTCATGATGCCGGCTCGTCCCCAGGAGTCAGGTCTCACATCTGCAACTGCTTTTTAAACAAACATCCCTTCACCTGTATGACAGTCCTAGGGGATACATACGATCCAGATCCACGTTTTATTTGTGAGTAATTTGAGATAAAGGGAGTATCAGTGAAGTGCCCCAGGCGCATGGGAAGTGAGAGCCCATATCTAAATGCAGGTCTCTCTGGGGCTGAGGTTGACAATGCCATCTCACTTCCCCTCAGCCAGGTCTGTCCTTCCTCTACTGGAGGTGGCACCTTAAGAGTAAGGGTCAGGTTGTCCAGGGAACATGACAGCCTTTTCCTTAGCTCTGTTTAAAAAAAGAAGAAGAAAGAAAGAAAGAAAAGAAAGAAAAATGAAAAGAGCTTGAACCATAAATCTTCAGTGGTGCCACACACACTGCTGATATGTAGAACCATTCCAGGGGGAGGGGGCAGGGAAGGAAGGAGGAAGGCACGGGAGTGGTTTTGACTATTATTTATCGAGGAAATCGTTGAGGCTGGGGTACAAAGAGATTGTGCTCTCCTTATTTACGTGTATTATTTTCTGTTGCCAGGGCTTATTTCTTCTTATAGCTTGTTCCTTTTAGTTTTTAATTATGTGTCAATGTTATGATTTGCATTAACTAAATATCTGCATGTTACCATCTCAGTCAGTGTAAAAATCATAAATGATTTCAGTAACAAATCTTGAAATTGAATCAGTTGAATGAGACCTAATATTCTTCTTTGTATTATCAATGTTTGCCTAATGAGGATTTAAATCAGTTTTGGAAAACTTAATTTGCTTGGCTATTAAATTCAATAAAGGCCTCCTACCAATACTGCGGTTAGTGTTAATGGGTGAAACTCACCCCCCACTGAAGACACTGGGAACTTTGCCCATAAAATAGAGGACCATGGTTGGAAAAGCTTGGCAATTTTAGAATACAGGATAGTTGAAATCTCTCAGATAAAATGTGCATAATATCATTTCTACTCCACGGAGCTGCTTTTCCTTGTATTGATTCAATCCCCAACAGGTGTATTTGGAAGTTCTCTGATTGTGTCTATTTTCTCAGTAAGACAATCAGATTCCAAACAGCTCAAAAAGAGGATGGGGAGAAGATGTTGGAAATTTGAACAGCAAGGATAAGATAAAAGAAAACCAGTCATTTAAAAGAGGAAAATGTGATGACTAGGGAAATCTTTAAGGATTCCCATTTATGTGATTTATTATGGCACTCCAAGTTTTTCAAAATTTCTCTCCTACCTCCCTCACCTCATCTACTCTCCACTCTCTGCCAGTCCCCGTGCACATTTCTATTTTAGCACATGATGGCTGGTGCAATAAAACAGAATCATAAAGGGTGGGAATACTGGCATTAGACTCTCAGAATTTGAATCCTGACATGACCACTTTTTTTCTTCTGGCCTTGGCACATTATTTAACTTCTCTCTGTCTGTATCAGTTTTCCCATCTGCAAAATGGGAAAAGTAACACCATGTACCTTTTGGGGTTGTCATGAAGATTACATAAGAGAATGTATGCAGAACATCTGACACATGATAAAAACTCAGTAAATACAGTCAGGGTTATTTTCACTGCTACCATTTTCTCCATCCTCAGTGATCATATAGTTTGTTTGAGGGAAGAACTATTTTATTCATCTTTGTGACCTTTATGAATCTTTGTACATGGTAGGAATGGAATCCATATTTTAATTTTAGTAATACTCCGTGCACTGCAGTTGACTCTCAGGTTCCTTGAAAATATGCTATTATAATCAGCATGTCCTTGCAGGTGTTGTCAGGTATCAGATTGAGCGTTTGAATGCGGTACCCCACTAAAAATAAATTCATGGTGTGTTTCTTGACAGCCTATCACACACAACCTAAATGGCACTTTATTTTTTTAATGGGCACTAGTTAAGTTGGTTCCCACTGCTTTGTGGTCTTCCCTGCTAGCTTGATTCTTTTTTGGAATCCATGGGAGTCCTGATGCACAAAGAGATTCACAGCTACGGAAAGCAAACGACGGAAGTTCTTAATAGTCTTGCTGAGAAAACAGTCATTCCTGTTTCTTCCGTGACACATTCTTGTCACCTGCTTTTCCATGAGATGGTCAATCAGAGGCAGAGAGAAAATCTCCAACGTTACCTTAGAAAGGCTTTGTAAATTAGACATTTGCTAAGGAGAACCACTTTGAAAAACACTACAATCATTCATTGTCTCTCTGGGACAAACAACTGTGGTACTAACTGCAGAAATCATTTAGGTCCTGCAAATCAAACTTCAGAAACAGCATTTCACTGCAGGGAGACAGCCAGAATTGACTTTCTTATTAAGGACTCAGAAGAAATTACCAAGCAGGAGTGGAGAAAGGGGGGTGGGGCAGGGCTTGATCATGAAAATACAGGCCTGGATGAATTAATTTCAAGGGTGTTTGTTTATAATAATTTGCATAAATGTTTGAATAATAATCACACCCCCAAATTATGTGCAAATTATACCCCTTTTAATTGCCTCAAACAGTTTACATGCCCGTTATCAACTGAGCCAAGGAACGTGTAATGGTGCGAATCTAAGCTCTCCATGAAATGTTTCTATAAAGTGACAGTCAGCTTTTCCTTTACTTGTATTTAGTTGTCAACTTAAAAGGAATCAGATTTCATTATGCCATATAAGTAAAATATCCCGAAGGCATTAGCTCCTGCTGTTTCCATACCTATCCTCTGTTGAGAAAATTTCTGTGGCTTTCAGATAAATTTCCTTTAGAAAAGCGAGTCTCAGTACCTAACTTAAGTGGATGGAGTAGTGGCTGTTTCTAATGAAAGTAAGGAATTCATGATGTCATCTCGTGTGTGGCAATCCCTCAATTTAGAGGGAAGGACTAGGAAAGCAAAACCCTATGGTTATACCGCGCCAGCTAGAAGAAATGTATCAAAAGCTCATTATGCAGGGTCACAGTTTGCAATAAAATACAATCCTTTAGAAAGTGAAAGGATCTGCTCTTTTATGGAACTTGGCCTTGGAACCCGTGATGACAAACCACACAGATCAATAGCCCCCCGCTTTGAGCAATATAGAAAACTACTCACTGGTTCCTCCTCTGTAAGCATCACTCCCTGTGGTTCTAACTTTCTTTTAAAAACTATTCTATTTTTGGTAAAAGTTAGGCTTCCCAAGCTCTAAAATATATGAAATCTCCTGTTGTCTGTTCTAACACTGGAAGCAGCTCTAATATAAAAATTGGTGCATCACGTGTAATAAGGTGGAGGAATGTAACTTTCTTAGCAGTATTCTTTTCAGGAAGGGAAAAGAATGGTAAGGAGAGTAGAAGAGAACCCCGGAGGGGCTTGGGTGTGGGCGGAATGTTTCTGAGACAAAGGGAGCAATTTGGCAGTAACTTCGCAGCACAAGTCAGGAGGGTTTAGAGGGCCGGAGCCAATGAGAGGCGGAAAGTTGCCTGCATGTCCTCCACGTGACTCTTCCTTTTCACCCACCCGCACAAATCTTCACTGAAATTACTAAGCGCACTAAATATTTGGTTCGAGTTCTTTTTTTTTTTTTTTTCTTTCCCGTTTAGTAGTCATTTGTGTGAGGACTGTGTTTTGTGTCTGGATCACATAGATCCAGAATAGATATATCTTGTGGGGACCTAAGAGTGTGGAGGCAGAGAAAAACCTCTTAGAATTCCTAAAATAAGCTTTCTAGAAATTTTAAGGAACTGTGGGGAGGCCTCTAATCCTCTCTCAGATCTAGGTGGGTTTACAGGAATATGTCAAGGGGCTAGAAAGCCCCTGATGCCATCTTGGTTCAACCAGCTACTTGATGTGTGGAATTATCTTGTAGCAGTGCTGTCATTAGTGGGAAACGCTGGTGGATAGTTTTTAAGCTGTTTCGTGGACAGGTACATGGAAATATGACCATAACCACCAGGCACCAATGCTAGTTGTTCTTGCAGTTCTTGAACTGGCCAGAATTCAAAATAAAGTTAATTTAAGAGGCTGGCTGATGGAAGAGTAGGCTTTCAACTATAAACTGGAAAACATTTTTTTTAGTAGAATAACAGAACTTTAAACGACCTAGCCTTATATTGCATAACACCCAACAGCACCAGTTTTTCAAAAATTTATTCAAAATATTTGAGAATGAGGGATAAGTTTGGAACCAAAATGGGATTTAATTCTTCATTAGCCAAGGTTGATAAGGGGCAAATGAAGGTGGGTCAGCATATTGAATTCTTAATGATGTCTATTCTAAGATCAAATTTAGGAAACCACAATGTAAACCAGTGGGCAAAAGAGGAAAAATATATTAGACCCTGGTCCACAGTGTTACTTAGGCTTTTGGGGTATAAAAATGATAATGGTCTATCACCTCAAGAAATGATTCAGTATGTATTGAATATTTCCCCCAACTAGAATGCTCTGACCCAAGGTTTCAGGTGTCCTGAGACACCTTCCCTGAAGAGCCTTTATCAAGTTTTCTCCTGCACTTCACCCTTTGAATTTTGTTCACAACACAAATTACTAATTGAGATGATCCTATTCATTTATTATTTTTGCTAGTTTATGGTCTGCCTGCCAACCATGGGAGTACAAGGAGCTTGCCTTGCTCACTCCTGCTTCTTTAGCTCTAGGACAATGCCTGGCACATAACTGGAGCTCAGTAAATGTTTGTTGACTCTTTGATGGATTTCATTCAGCATCTAATCTGCAGAGATTATCAAAATCCTCAAAGGCCACTGCAAGTATAATGTGGTTACTTTAATAAAGGAGACACAGACTGAGGGATTCTATGCCTGCTATTTTGATATAATTTCTTTTTATTAGTTCATCCTAATCTTGAATCATGTAAATGGTGATCACTTTGTACCCATTGTGTTTTGTAAGAAAAAGTTCGCAATTATAGTCTGTCTGTACTCAAAGTGAATCTACAGATTCAATTAAATGATGTAACAGGAGAGTCTAGTTTTTATTTGGAGGAACGTTTTGATGTTCAATTTTAATTTGGGTTAATGGCATTATTGGATTATATTTTTGGATCATTAGAAAGTTTGCTTTGCTTTTTTTTATTTAGAAAATTAAGAAAAATTCCATGGTGGAACTAGATAGTAATACCCACTTATGAGATTTAAGGTTATTATTTTCTTTAAAATTTATTTGTAAACAATTACAAATAGAGAATACATAAGAATATTTAAAATGAGGATAAATAAAAATGTTCTTTAGCTTCATATTATGGATAATTAAGATAAGAGATTTCAGAATTAATACAAATGTGTTCTTTTGGGAGAATGGAACTTTTTTTGGAAGAATGGAGCTTATTGCTTTGATTTTTGAGGGATGGTGCTATTTGTCTGTGATTTGTTGTCATAGAGACTCTGTTTTATAATGTAACTAGACTTGTTAGACAAATCTTTAACTTTTCTCTATGTATATAAAAGTTCCCCCACTCTCATATGATAAATTAGCAAAAGTACTTCTGCATTACTTAAATGTATTAAAATATATTATGCTGGGTAGGAATGTTTACCTGCGATGCCAGAGGACCCGGGTTCAATTCCTGGTGCCTGCCCATGTTAAAAAAAATAAAAATAAAAATAAAAAAATATATATATATATATTATGCTGAATACATAAAAGGGGGTTCCAGAAATTTTTCAAAATTCCCTTTCAGGAATTTGTGTGTGCATATTTATTACTGATGGAGCAAAGAGATAGTTTTGTTTTTGCTTCCAAAAAAGTACAGTAGGTATATTAGCTATATCTGCATCAAAATTATCCCTAAATTTAGTGATCTTAAAAAAATAATAGGGTGGTGCAACCGTGGCTCAGTGGCAGAATTCTTGCCTGCCATGCCAGAGAGCTGGGTTCAATTCCCAGAGTCTGCCCATGCCAATAAATAAATAAATAAATAAATATTTATTATCTTACTTTCTGTGAGAAATTAGGTTGGGGCTTAGCAGGGTAGTTCTGGCTGTGAGTCACCTGTGAAGTTTCATTAAAAATTTTGGCCAGAATTGCAGTCATCTGAAAGCTTCTTATGCGTGAGGGTCTGCTTCCAAGAGGATTCTCTCACACGGCTGGCAAATTGGTGCTGGTTTTTGGCAGGAGGCCTCAGCAACTTGTCATGCGTACCTCTCCATAGGGCTGCTCGAATTTTTTTTTTTGCAACATGATGGTTGAATTTTTCCAGAGCGAGTGATCCAGGTGAGCAATGTGAAATCATAATGTTTTTTATGACCTCATCTTGGAAACCATATATTATCACTTCCACCATGCTCTATTGATCGAACAAAGCAACCCTGATACAATGTGGGAAGGGACTACATGAAGGGATAGACCCCAGGAGGCAGGGACCATTGGGATCGTTTTGGAGACTGGCTTCACACAGTGAAAATATCGTGGTTATCTTAAAACTGACCACTGCTATCATTGGAATTGATCACCTATGTTCACTAAAACATGTTTTGTGAATTATGGGGAAGAGGAGTGGTGAACAAATGAAATGGCATTTAGCAAGAAGGCCTGATAAGTGTGTAAGTAACATTTTCTCCCATATGTTATGAAAAAAATACATATATACATATATATCACTTATTTTCTGGTTAAAGCAAATAATTTGGTAGATTGTCAAATCTGTTGCATGATATTATAAACATCCTCTGTGCTTTTGGTGGGGAATGAGATCAGATAATGGAAGAGGAAAGATAGAGAAAAGGGAAAGATTGGAAGAGAAAGTAATAGGGACCAGGGAAATGGAGAAGTAGTAGAAAAAGAGAAGTGGAAACGAAAAGGTGACAAAAGGGAAGAGAGAGGACAAATGGGAGAGAGATAATAGCAAAAGATGCAGAAGAGAAAAATGTGAAAATAAAAGGGAAAGGAAGTGTAGGACAAAAGAAACTGAACGAAAAAGGGAAGGAGGAAAAGGGAAAATCATGAGAAGAGAGGCGAGAAAGGTAAAAAGAAAAAAAAAGAAAGAGAGATGAGCTTTCTCGTTCCTTTCCTTTACCAGATTTTAGGTCCCCCATCACCCCAGAGGCTTGTGGCCTTTCTCCGTTTTCTCACTTTGTTTTCCTCACTTCTCTGGGAACTTCCCTTCAATGCCTAGTTCTCGGAACCCTGTTTTTCACATTGCTTCTCAGTCTGGGTTGGATAAGAATTTCTGAAAAGATGAAAGAAATGGCCATTTTGTTTACTATCCAACTTGTCCTTTCTGTGTATATGCTATCTTGATGGATAATATTTTTTAAAAAGTATTGAAAAATATGTAATTTCTCGGAAGGAAAAAAGACACAAGCAAATGATTTTCTGAGAGAATTTTGGTTCTGCAAAACACTATTACCATATTTGGGTTTGGTTCCTTTTGTATTTCTGCAGATCAGTACAATTCTTTTTGAGATTTTTAGTCAGGGTTCACTTCAGTTTAGGTTCCTGATTCAATTCATGTTTCTATTGTCAAAGCAAAATTCTGATTAAAAGAAGTACTCAGTTGGTGGTTTACTTGCCTGATATTTAATTTTTTTTTTTTACCTGAGAACATTACATAATTTTTGCTACAGTAATGTTTAATGTATAGATCTAAGGAAAATTGTGATAACCAATTTCCAAATATTTAAATATTAAATAAGTAAATTGGTGTCTGTTCTTTTTGTATGTTTTCAGTTTACTTTCTGTTGTATGATTTAACTCACAAAGGTACATTTAATCAAAACAACTCATACCATATGCAACCTTTTTTTATCAACCATCTCCTGATCCCCCTTCCCCAAACTTGTTTCTGTTTCAAAAAAATTTTAGATATTTTTTTCAAATAATTAATGCATTCATAAATTTCAAGATTCTTTCTGCTTGTAGTTCACTGGACTTCTGAATTTGTGTTTGGAATTCATCATCATTCGGGAAAATTCTTAGCAATTATCTCTTCAAATATTGTCCTGTTCTCACTTCTTTTTTCTTCTGAAACTCTGATTAGAGACTTGTTATTTTCTCAATCTATCCTCCATGCCTTTTGTCCTTTCTTTCATGTTTTACATCTGTGCCAGCTTGAAAGGATGTATGTACCCTAGAAAAGCCATGTTTTAATCCTAATCCCATTTTATAAAGGCAGCTGTTTCTTCTGAATGCTATTCAGTACTGTATGCGTGAGACTTCAATTAGATCATCTCTCTGGAGATGTGACTCAATCAAGAGTGGTTGTTAAACTGGATTAGGTGGAGATGTGTCTCCACCCATTCCAGGTAGGTATTGATTAGTTTACTGGAATCCTATAAAAGAGGAAACATTTTGGAGAAAGAAGGAGAGTCTGAGAGAGCAGAGAATGCCGCAGCATCATGAAGCAGAGAATCCACCAGCCAGTGACTTTTGCAGATGTAGGAAAACACCTCCTGGGGAGCTGGAGAGGAAGCTAGCAGATGACATGGTGTTCACCATGTGCCCTTCCAGCTGAGAGAGAAACCCTGACCGTGTTCGCCATGTGCCTTTCCACTTGAGAGAGAAACCCTGAACTTCATCGGCCTTCTTGAGTCGAGGAATCTTTCCCTAGATGTCTTAGATTGGACATTTCTATAGATTTGTTTTAATTGGGTCATTTCCATGGCCTTAAAACTATTCACTTGCAACTTTTAAAATTACCCTTTTTAAAAGCCATTCCATTTCTGGCGCATTGCGTTCTGGCAGCTAGCAAACCAGAACAACATCTCTTTGTCTTTCTGCTTCCTTCTGGACAATTCGTTCTGACCTAGCCCCCATTTCAATAATTTTTTCTTAAGCTGTGCCTAATGCTGTAAAACCCACCCATTTAATTATTATAGTTGTAAATTCTTGTGGTTTGATTTGGTTCTTTTGCAAATCTACCTGATAATTTTATATAGCTTATTATTTGGATGTTTTTTCAAGCTTGACTTTTAAAAATAGAGTAGTCATTAGTCATTTTGGAATCTGGGTCTGATAATTCTAGTATCAGAAGTTATGCAGTTCTTTGCAGAGGCCAAAAGCCTCTGCTTTCTGTTATTTCTGCTGGTTCTTGCTCAAGTACTTTGCTTCCTTGAAGATGGTGAACTGGTCATTTTCTCTGGAAGAGTGTTTATGAGCATTTTTCAAGGACTGGATGATAATGGGTTCTTCCACTGGTAATTTATGTTTGCTTCTGCTAGATGCTAGGGAACACCATTAGTTCTTGAATTTTTCTTGGATCACCCAGGTTGTGTCAATTTGGGCTGCATATTCCCACGAGGATTTGCTTGTCCTTATGATTTGTCAGGTGCCTTCCTGTCCTTTACTCCCCTTAGCACCTTTCCTTGCAGTTCCTTGAGGCAGGGACTTTGGGATCTAAGTATCCAAACACATTCCCCAAGAAGGCCCCGGACATTGTCTTCTGTTCCCCCACATCTCCTGAGATCACAGAAACCAAAATTGAGATTGGTCAGGTTTGGCCTTTAGTATCCTGCTCATTTCTGTGGGTTCCTATCTTCACTAAGATCTTGACCACTGAATCCTTCTTATCATTCCTTTGATGCTTTTAAGATATTAATATTTTATTTAGTATTTTTAACTAGAGGATTGTTTCACATATTCAACGGAAGTCTTGGTCCAAAATTCAACTGTTCTAAGTGCTTTTCAATTTTGAGCCACTCAGAAATCCCATCCCAACTCTATGAAGTAAGTACTATTGTGATTCTCATTTTGTAGGTGAGGAAACCAAAGCGCAGAGATGTTAAGTAACTTCTACAAAGATGTGCTTCTACTAAGTGGCAGAAATGGGATTTGAATCCTAATAGCTGGTTCTAGCATCTATTCTATTAACTACTGATCTACTTATAAAACAAGAGAGAAAAAATTATAGAGCAATCCACTTGAAAAATAGGTAAAAGATAAAAGGGTAGCTAGTCATTGAAGAAGAAATTTAGTGGCTTACAGAAGTATGAAAAGATGCAAAACTTCACAAAACTTCACTTGTCACAAAGGAAATACAAATTAAAACATGAAATGTCTCCTTTACTCTCCAGATTGGCAAAAAAAAAAAAATTAAAAAGATTCTAATAATAAGTGAGGATTTATGGATACTGGTGCTTTTATACTTTGTTGGTACGAAATAAATTGCTATGACATTTTACAGGGCTATTTGGATGCATTAATCAAAATTACAAGTTCATGTACTATTAGGTTAGTAATCTACTATATATTTTCAGAATATAGTTATCTGTACTCTCAGAAATATACATAGATGTAATATAGCTAAATAATTAAATGCAATTTAAACATTAGCAAATATATATATATATATCAGTATATATATATACTGATAGGAAAAATGTCCAAAGTAGAGCAATGGGCATAGTGTGATTACATTTGGGTTAAAAAATAGACATTTGGGTCAAGAACAAACCCCTCTGTGTACACTCTGGTGCCTGGTGCTTTTCTTAGAGTCTCTGTGGTGGCTTACTAGAGTGCCCCCATCATGTGTCGTATCTCCCATCTTCGTCCTTCCATGTGAGGGCTTCTTGTTGAGATTCTATTGGGTCTCCTGTACTTATGTTTCCTTTGGGCATAAGAGTCCTTTCTTAAACCCACATTAGTCTGTTTCATTGTCTAGCAGGGTCTTTGCTGTTGCCTGTACGTGCTTATCATTTGTCCTAGTTTCTATTGCTGATACAGGTTTGCTCATGTTTGTGAATTTTTATTTCATTGGTCATTTCAATGATATTATGGGAGAGGGGAAGCTGGAAACTCATGTTCGACCACAATATTACCTGTTGTAGTAGTAAGGTTCAGGTGTCAACTTGGCCACGGGTTAGTGCCCAGTTGTTCTGTTGCTGTGAATTTAAGTCATTAGCATGTGAATTTCATCTAAGGCTGAGTACATCTTCGATTGGCTAAGGGGAATGCCTTCCACAATGAGTGAGGCTTAAAAGGAGAGGTCAGAAGAGAGAGAAGTAACTCAGCCCAACTCAGCAGAGCTCAGCACTAGGCTGGCACAATTCAGTTCAGAGCTCAGAGCAGCTCAGATCCAGACATTTGGAGATACAGAAAGGAATTGCTGTGAGGAAAGCCATTTGACCCCAGAAGCCGGGGTGTAAGCCAGCAGACGTCACTGTGTGCCTTCCCATGTGACAGAGAAAGCCCAGGAACTATAAATTTGTAGGTAAATAACCCCCTTTTATAAAAGCCAGTCCATTTATGGTGTACTGCAGTCTGGTAGCATTAGCAAACTAAGACACTTGTAATAATTTTAATACCTTCCTTTTCTCCATATTTTCTAGAATTAGTTAAGGGTATTTTGGGAAGTTCTAATGCCAAATAATCAAACATTTGAAAGAGTACAGAATTGGGAATTTTTCCAGAACCAATTAAAAAACCAAGTTTTGATAACGAAATTGATAAAGTGTGGTAAAAATTCATGAAGATTTGTTTAAGAAACATGGTTTATTTCACATAGTTAGAATGGAGGAAGATCTTAATCATCTGTATGCTTAATACTGTGCAATTATTTTAATTGAGTGCAGATGTTTTACTGTACCTGAAGGCGGACAAAAAGGATCACACTGTGATAGCAGTGACTGAAATAGGCCTATTTCTTGCTGAGCATGTTATGTGCAGTGATATCATTCAATAAAGCCCATGGGAAGTAAAGAGGTTGAAATAGTCTCTGTGAAGACAAGAAGCTGTTTTTGCTCACTATTGGGTAGCCTGTTCATCGGTCTTGGCATTGGAGATAGTAAAAATAATAACAGGATGTGTGAATGGAGAGCCCCTGCATTAAAAAACGTAAATTCATATTTATATTTTTCCTTATAGTTTAAAATGTTCTTCCATGTATATCACCTCATGAGATCTTCACAACATTCCAGGTGAGGTGGGCATTGTATTATTATCCCTTTTGTGCAGATGAGGAAACTGCAAGTCAAAGTGGTTAAATGATTTAATTAAGGTCACATGTTTAGTTAGTAGACCGCCTCACGTATAAAAACTTTTACATCAGATTATTTTTTTGGCATGATGTATTCAATAAGTGTAGGGCAAATCAATGCACTGTGTTATTTTTGAATACTGCTAAGTTATTTTTTTTCACAAATGTGTATTAAGAAGTAAACTAATGTAGCTAGGACTTGACCTTTCATAATAATTTCAATATGAATCGATCAGCAGTTGGAAACACTGATAGTTCTCTGAAATTGGACATCAAGTCTGCCTTCCCTAAAAAGCTGGGAAACCTACTAAACTTTTTTCTTTTCCCCACCCTAAGAGAGACCAATAAAATAAAAAGGAAGAACAGGCGTATAGTCTAATTCTAAGTTTAGCATCTTCTCCTTCTCCTCTCCATTTTCCATTTGATTGATTTTCTTTGGGATGATCATTCACTGGGAATCTGTGAAGCTCAGTAAGTTAAGGAGCTTGTTAACAAGTACTTATTAGGCATCCACTATGTATAGAACACTTAACAAAACATCTGGGGTGATTGAAAAGAAGAAAAATATATGATTTCAGTTTATGGGAAACTTAGAATGTAAATGGGAAGAAATAAAGCTAATGAGAATGAACACAAAACAATAGAGAAGTACGAAATAATTTAGAACATATTAAATGCATCACTAATAGGAGAGTACAGCAGAAATGATCAAAGCGGAAGTGGGCCAATCTTAGAAAATTGTCTTCAGTTGGTGAATGTTGAACCAAAGTTTGCAATCCTTTTTAATCTAGAATTCACAGAGAGGAATGAGGCTGACCCGTGTGGGTGTTTGTGGGGTGTGTGGAATTATGGGAGCTAGAGGAAAAGTGGTGAGTACAAAGGGACAGGCAATACACGTAAACACACATCTTGAGTGACATGAATGTGGTATGAAGAAGCAAATCTGGAGAGAAAAATTTAAATACACAAATGCAACCTAACTTTTAAAAATGAATTGCCTTGGCCAAGATGGCAGCTTAGCGAGGTGTGGGATTTAGTTCTGTCCACCAGAGCAGCTAGTAAATAGCCAGGAACAGCGCAGAACAACTGCTGGGGCCACATCAGTGACCGGACACACAGCGTACCTCTGTCTGGACCAGCTGGACCAGCTGCGAGCCCCCCCAGAACCATGAGTCCCCCAAGCTGAGGTGCCGGCGCCCCTCCCCAACAGGCTGCTTCCCAGAGGGGAAAGGAAAGGGACTTGACCAGCAGCAAGAGCTGAACGCAGCAAAACTCCAATTGTGGAATTAATTAAATTCTGACTACTAAAAATAGGCCCCCAGCTCAGCTGAACCTGGAGTAAATGTAGAGGTCACTGGTTTTGCCCCGGCGCAGAGTGTGCAGGGCTGATGGAAAAAGCTAAAAAAAAAAAAAAAAAAAAGAAGAAGCAGAGGTGTTTTTTAGATTTGAAAAGGTCTGGGCCCTGAAGGAAAGGATGGGGCACATAGGACCTGGATGATGCACAGAACAATGTACCAACTTAAGCTCCTGATTGGCAAACCTGAGGAACCGGGTCTTGCTCTGAAAAGGAGTTTTCTCTTTTGTTCTGGTGGCTGTGTTTCTACAGCCTAATTGCTCTTTGGATACAATTCTGCCTATGTCTGGGGCAATGGAGCCCAAGAAGCCCTCTTGGGCTCCATTGCCCCAGATATAGGCAGAATTAAGCTTGTTTGAGTGTTTGTCTGGAGCCTGTGCCTTCCCCAGGAGAGGTGTGGGGCCCAGCTCAGGTGGAATCCCTCCCTCAAGGAGTTCAGACCCCAGGGTCTAGAAAGTGAAGCGATTAAAACCAGACTACCACCTCTCCTCTGTCTCCACCATACCCCCAGCAGGGAGATCTGCTGAAGTTAAAGGTACCACATTAACTTAGGCTAGTGGAACCTGCAGGCAGAAAAGCACCACATACTGGGCAGGATAGGAAAAATGGAGAGCCCAGAGGCTTCATAGAAAGCCTTTCAATCTGCTGCATCTCATCATCAGGGAAAACTGACAGAGGTGACTCTTTCCTCCTGAGGGGAGGCCAGTTTGGTCTGGGAAAATCTGGCTGGAGTCTATAATACCTAAGTAGACCCTCCTAAGGGGGGAAAAAGGCATATACAGGCAGGGCAAGAAACAAGCAGACAAGAACTGAACAATTCTGATCTGTTAAATAAAACCTAAGCTAGAAGTCCAGAATAAGCTGAACTGAATGTCAAAGAACAGACAGACAACAAAGTCATCCAGCAAGAAAATCCTAGGTTAAAAAAGTGAAAACCTCCAGAATAAACTAATTAAGGAAATTAAATGCCTAGACACCAGCAAAAAATGATGAATCATACCAGAAAAATTGAAGATATGGCCCAATCAAAGGAACAAACCAATAATTCAAAAGAGATACAGGAATTGAAACAATTAATTCAGAATGTTTGAACAGACATGGAAAACCTCATCAAAAATCAAATCAATTAATTGAGGGAGGATATAAAGAAGGCAAGGAATGAACAAAAGAAGAAATCAGAAGTCTGAAAAAACAAACAAAGAACCTATGGGAATGAAAGGCACAGTAGAGAGATGAAAAAAACCCCAAAACAATGGAAACCTACAATGCCAGACTTGAAGAGGCAGAAGAAGGGTTAGTGAGCTGGAGGATGGGACATCTGAAATTTGATGAGCAAAAGAAAATATAGGGAAAAGAATGGAAAAATATGAGCAGGGACTCAGGGAACTGAATGACAACATGAAGCGATGAATATACATGTTGTGGGTATCCCAGAAGGAGAAGAGAAGGGAAAAGGAGGAGAAAAATTACTGGAGGAAATTATCACTGAAAATTTCCCAACTCTTATAAAAACTTAAAATTACAGATCCAAGATGTACAGTGTAACCCAAACAGAATAGATCCAAATAGAGATTCTCCAAGACACTTACTAATCAGAATGTCAGAAGTCAAAGAGAAAGAGAGAATATTGAAAGCAGCAAGAGAAAAGCAATCTATCACATACAAGGGAAGCCCAATAAGACTATGCATAGATTTCTCAGTAGAAACCATGGAGGTGAGAAGACAGTGGGATGATATATTTAAATTACTAAGAAAACTGAGAAAAACTGCCATCCAAGAATTCTATATCCAGCAAAATTGTCCTTCAAAAATGAGGGGGAAATTAAAACAATTTCAGACAAAAATTCACTGAGATTATTTGTGACCATGAGATTGGCTCTGCAAGAAATACTAAAGGGAGCACTAGACACAGACATGAAAAGATAAGAGAGAGAGGTGTAGAGAAGAGTGTAGAAATAAAGACTATCAGTAAAGGTAAAAGAAGGAAAATTAGATATGACATATAAAATACAAAAGGCAAAATGGTAGAAGAAAGTACTGCCGTTACAGTGATAACATTAAATGTTAATGAATTAAACTCCCCAATCAAATGATATGGTCTGGCAGAATGGATTAAAAAACAGGACCCATCTATATGCTATCTATAGGAAATGCATCCTAGACCCAAGGATAAATATAGGTTGAAAGTGAAAGGTTGGGAAAAGACACTTCATGCAAACAAATTCAGAAAAAGAGCTAGCTATACTAATATCTAGCAAATTAGACTTCAAATGTAAAACAGTTAAAAGAGACAAAGGAGAACACTATGTATTAATAAAAGGAACAATTCAACAGGAAGACATAACAATCATAAATATTTATGCACTGAGCCAGGGTGCTCCAAAATACATGAGGCAAACATTGAAAAGTCTGAAAAGAAAAATAGACACATCTACCATAATAGATGGAGACTTCAATTCCCCACTCTCATCAATGGACAGAACATCTAGACAGAGGATCAATAAAGGAACAGAATTTGAATAATACAATAAATGAGCTAGACTTAACAGACATTTATAGAACATTACACCCAAAACAGCAGGATATGTCTTTTTCTCAAGTGCTCGTGGATCATTCTCAAGGATAGACCATATGCTGGGTCACAAAGCAAGTCTCAATAAATTTAAAAAGATTGAAATCATACAAAACACTTTCTCAGATCATAAAGGAATGAAGTTGGAAATCAATAATAGGCAGAGCGCCAGAAAATTCACAAATATATGGAGGCTCAACAACACACTCTTAAACAACCAGTGGGTCAAGGAAGAAATTACAAGAGAAATCAGTAAATATCTTGAGGCAAATGAAAGTGAAAACACAACATATCAAAATTTATGGGATGCAGCAAAGGCAGTGCTAAGAGGGAAATTTATTGCCCTAATGCCTATATCAAAAAAAAAGAAAGAGCCAAAATGGAAGAATTAACTGTCTGCTTGGAAGAATTAGAGAAAGAACAGCAAAACAACCCCAAAGCAAGCAAAAGGAAAGAAATAATGAAGATTAGGGCAGAAATAAAGGAAATTGAGAACATGAAAACAGTCGAGAAAATGAACAAAATGAGAAGTTGGTTCTATGAGGAAATCAATAAGATAGATAGACCCTTAGCAAGCTTGACAAAAAGAAGAAGAGAGAGGATGCAAATAAATAAAATTAGAAATGGAAGAGGAGACATAACCACCGATCCCACAGAAATAAAGGAAGTAATGAGAGGATACTATGAACAACTTCGTGCTAATGAACTAGACAATGTAGATGAAATGGACAACTTCCTAGATAGGCATGAACAACCAACATTGACTTGAGAGGAAATAGTTGACCTCAAAAAACAAATCACAAGTAAAGAAATTGAATCAGTCATCAAGAAGCTCCCCAAAAAGAAAAGCCCAGGACCAGATGGCTTCACATGTGAATTTGACCAAACATTCAAGAAAGAATTAGTGCCAATGCTGCTCAAACTCTTCAAAAAAATTGAAGAGGAGGGAAAGCTACCTAACTCATTCTACAAAGCCAACATCACCCTCATACCAAAGCGAGACAAAGATATTACAAAAAAAAGAAAACTACAGACCAATCTCTCTTATGAATATAGATGCAAAAATCCTCAACAAAATTCTTGCAAATGGAATCCAGCAGCATATTAAAAGAATTATGCACCATGACCAAGTAGAATTCATCCCAGGTATGCAAGGATTGTTCAACAGAAGAAAATCAATAATGTAATACACCATATCAACAAATCAAAGCAGAAGAACCACATGATTATCTCGATTGATGCAGAAAAGGCATTTGACAAAATTCAGCATCCTTTCTTGTTGAAAACACTTCAAAGGATAGGAATAGAAGGGAACTTCCTCAACATGATAAAGGGAATATATGAAAAACCCACAGCTAACATCATCTCAATGGGGAAAAACTGAAAACTTTCCCGCTAAGATCAGGAACAACACAAGGATGTCCACTATCACCATTGCTATTCAACATTGTATTGGAGGTTCTAGCCAGAGCAATGAGACAAGAAAATGAAATACAAGGCATCAAAGTTGGAAACAAACAAATAAAACTCTCACTGTTTGCAGATGATATGATACTGTATGTCAAACCCCCCCCAAAATCCATAACAAAACTACTAGAGCTAATATTGAGTACAGCAAAGTGGCAGGTTTCAAGAGCAACACTCAAAAATCTGTAGTGTTTCTATACACTAGTAATGAACAATCTGAGGGGGATATCAAGAACAAAATTCCACTTAAAATTGCAACCAAAAGAATAAAATATTTAGGAATAAACCTAACTAAAGAGACAAAATACCTCTACAGAGAAAATTGTAAGAAATTGTCAAAAGAAATCACAGAAGACCTAAATAAATGGAAGGGCATACTGTGTTCATGGATTGGAAGACTAAATATAGTTAAGATGTCAATTCTACCTAAATTGATTTACAGATTCAATACAATACCAATTAAAATCTCAAAAACTTACTTTTCAGAAATAGAAAAACAAATAACCAAATTTATCTGGAAGGGCAGGGTGCCCCGAATAGATAAAAATATTCTGAGAAAGAAAAATGAAGTCAGTGGTCTCATGCTACCTGACTTTAAGGCATATTACAAAATTACAGTGGTCAAAACAGCACGGTATTGGCATAAAGATTGATATACTCACCAAGGGACTCAAATAGATTGTTCAGATGCAGACCCTCTAATCTATGGACAATTGATCTTTGATAAGGCAGTCAAGCCAACTCACCTGGGACAGAACAGTCTCTTCAATAAATGGTGCCTAGAGAACTGGATATCCCATGCAAAAGAATGAAAGAGGATCCATATCTCACACGGTATACAAAAATTAACTCAAAATGGATCAAAGACCTAAACATTAGATTTAAGTCCATAAAAGTGTTAGAAGAAAATGTAGGGAAATATCTTATAAAGCTTATAATAGGAGGTGTTTGGGAGATAATTTTTGGAGATGATATATCAGATAAAGGTCTAGTATCCAGAATATATAAAGAGATTGTTCAACTCAACAACAAAAAGACAGACAACCCAATTACAAAATGGGCAAAGGACATCCACAGACACTTCTCAGAAGAGGAAATACAAATGGCCAAAAGGCACATGAAAAGATGCCCAACTCCCTGGCTATTAGGGAAATGCAAATCAAAACCACAATGAGATGTCATCTCACACCCACCAGAATGCCCATTATCAATAAAACAGAAAGAACAAGTGCTGGAGAAGATGTGGAGAAAGAGGCACACTTATCCAATATTGGTGGGAATGTCAAATGGTACAAGCACTGTGGAAGGCAGTTTGGTGGTTCCTCAGGAAGCTAAGTATAGAACTGCGATATGACTGGCAATACCATTGCTAGGTATCTACTCAGAGGACATGAGGGCAAGGACACAAATGGACATTTGCACACCAATGTTTATAGCAGCATTATTTACAATTGCCAAGAGATAGAAACAGCCCAAATGTCCATCAACAGATGAGTGGCTAAACAAGCTGTGGTATATACATACAATAGAATATTATACAGCTGTAAGACAGAAGAAAGTTATGAAGTATGTAAAAACATGGATGGACCTTGAAGACATTATGCTGAGTGAGATTAGCTAGAAACAAAATGACAAATACTGTATGGTCTCACTGATATGAACTAACATTAGTGAATGAACTTGGAGAATTTCACAAAGAAAAGAGACCATCAGGAGATAGAAATAGGGTAGATATTGGGGAATTGGAGCTGAAGGGTTACAGATTTGCGACAGGACCGATTGTAAAAATTCAGAAATGAATAGCACAATATTACCTAACTGTAATACAACAATGTCAGAACACTGAATGAAGCAGAATGTGAGAAAGATAGAGGGAGGAGGGCTGGGGGCACAAATAAAATCAGAAGGAAAGATATACGATAAAGACTGAGATGACATATTCTAGGAATGCCTAGAGTATATAATGACAGTTACTAAATGTACAAATTTAAAAATGTTTTACGTGAGGAAGAACAAGGGAATATCAATAAAACAGGGTAAAGCAAAAATGCTTGTCTGGAACAAAATTTATATTTTGACTAGTGCAGTTCCTAATATAACTTAGGTGGACAGCTTAACTGAACACCATAAGAACATGGAACCTTGCATAGGGCATGAGATTTTGTAGGTTTGTCCAGAGAGATGCCTCAATAAATCCCAGAAGTATTTGAACAGTGAATAAAAAAAGTATTTGCAAAGTCCCCTTGGGAAAATGGTGAGAAAAGGGGAAAATTCAACTTCCCCAAGTGGAGAATTCTTGATATTCTCATAAGCACTAAGGACAATCAAAGCAATAGGCTGAGCCCCCAATCTTGGGGTTTGTTCATATGAAACTTAACCCCACAAAGGATAGGCTAAGCCTACTTAAAATTAGTTGGTCTCTCTCAGCCAACACGACAAGCAAACTCACTGCCCTCCCCCTCTCTATGTGGGACATGACTCCCAGGGGTGTGGACCTTCCTGGCAACATGGGAGAGAAATCCTAGAATGGGCTGGGACTCAGCACCAAGGGATTGAGAAAACCTTCTCTACCAAAAGGGGGAAGAGAGACATGAGACAAAATAAAGTGTGTCAATGGCTGAGAGATTCTAAACAGAGTCAAGAGGTTATCCTGGAGGTTATTCTTATGCATTAAATAGATACCACCTTGCTAGTTAAGATGTAATGGAGAGGCTGGAGGGAATGCCTAAAAATGTAGAGCTGTGTTACAGTAATTATGTTTCTTGAAGATGATTGTATAATGATATAGCTTTTGCAATGTGACTGTGTGATTGTGAAAACCTGTGTCTGATGCTTCTTTTATCTATCTTATGGACAGAAGAGTAAAACATATGGATTAAAAATAAATAACTAATAGGGGGAACAAATGTTAAAATAAATTTAGTAGGTTGAAATGTTAGTGATCAATGAAAGGGAGGAGTAAGGGGTATGGTACGTATGGATTTTTTTCTGTTTTCCTTTTATTTCTTTTTCAAAATTGATGCAAATGTTCTAAGAAACAATCATGATGATGAATATACAACTATGTGATGAAAAAAATGTTCATATTGCATGTTGATTGGTTGTATTTAAAATTTTTTTAAAAATGAATTGCCTTGCATTTGAGAAGAATTGTGTATTTGTTCTGCGTGAAACAGTTTGAAGTTTACTTTGGTATTGATTATAATGGGTAGTATGAGCTTAACTAAATGCCAAGAAGTGGTAACAATATATAATTTTTATCTTATGTCTAGCAAATGAGTGCACATTATGAATGTCTCATTTCTCCATGATGACACATAATTGGAATGACATGGACATTTCTTTGACAATCAATGTTCATCATCCTCTATCTGTAAATCATATGTGACTTGGAATCAGTGGTCTTGATTCTAACACTTAATACTTCTACAACTTTGGGTAAGTTGCTTAAATGCACTCAAACACAATCTTAAAACAGGGTTCTGTGGGACTTCAATAAGATAATGTATGTGAAATTACCTGGTGTATGGTAAGTAACTCAATGTACTTTTCTTTCTTTATTATTTTCCCTAAAAAATGGTGGGTCTTAATGGAGAATGCTGTAAAGTCTGGTAGGAACACAATGAACAGGGAATGTATTTCAGTTCATCTCTGAAGTAAAGTGTTCAATTGCATCTGTCTTTTATATCCTTTTCATGGAAACATTCAGTGAGCTCTAGACCTCTGAACATCGCCTAGTTTTCTGGAAACAGTTCTAGATAGAAGTGGGGCCGCTTGGCAATCGCAAAGATCAACCTTTTACTGCACAGGGTAAACATTTACAGGACTGACTTCTTTTCCCCACAGAACTTTATTTAATGAAAAAAATTGGAAAATGAAGAATGTGAACAGCTTTGGTGCTCACTCTAGCCAGAGATGAATATTTTGGTGCTTTTCTTCCAGTCTTTTTTGTGTCACATACACCCAGATTGGGAACCACCATATATATCTTTTGTGTCCTGATTTTTTTCACTTAGTACTATACAGATATTCTTATGCCATTAAACATAAGAAGCTTTGAAAGCATGATTTTGAATGGCTATGTAGTATCCTGTTATATGTTCTACCAATGGTTTATTTAATTAGTCCCCTATTTTTCAGGCTGTTTAGAATATTTGCCATAATAAATATCACCATAATGATAATGAGAATATATGCATTATTGAGGTTTCTTTAAAGCAGATTTCTAGAAATGGAATTATTGCTTTGAAAAGTATAAACATCTTTAAAGCTCTAGGATCACACTGAAAAATTGTTCTATGGAAATGAAAGGGTATACCAGTTTTACTCTCCAGCTAGCAATGTATGAGCATCAGCATTTTCCAGTATCCTCAAAGCAAGCATTTCTATGAAGACTTCCTTCACTGGTGAGTGCCACACCCATCTATGTGGAATAATTTCTTGAATCCTTTGTTACCGGGCATTTAAAAACAGTCATTGCCATTGTACTTTAGGCTTTCTATTTCTCATTTGCCTTCATTATACTTTACGTGTTTCTTTTTAAAAGTCATTTTCTAAATAAAAAATAGGGGGAATAAATGCTAAAATAAATTGGGTAGAGGGAAATACTAGTGGTCAAAGAGAGGGAGAGATAGGGGGTATGGTATGTATTAGTTTCTTCTTTTTTCTTTTTCTGGAGTGATGCAAATGTTCTAAGAATTGATCACAGTGATGAATATATAACTATGTGATGATATTGTGAACCATTGATTTTACACAAGTATGGAATGTTCATATGTTAAGAATGTTCATTTTTGAATCAGCAAAACACAAAAAATCAACATTTTGTGTGTTGCTTGATTTTATCAGTAAAAAAATAAACAATGTCAATGCAAGGCAAAAATAAAAAGTTGTTTTCTAAAAAACAGCAAACAAAGTGTTCTAAAAAAACCAAAATTGAGACATAATTTCTTAGAAATTAAGACAAGTTGACAAACTCGGCCTAGTGGGAAGACTAGACGGACAGTTGCCTCGGAACTGTTTCATGAGTCATTGTTTTTAAAACCTTCAGAGCCAGGAAGAAGGGGCTGATTAGCTGGGATGGGTTATCATTCTCCACTTTCCCTTGTTTCTACAAATGGCACTGTTTTGTGCATATATTAAGTGGTCAAAAGTTAGTAAACAATGATCAAGCCAGGTGATGAGCTGCTTGCTCAGTTCACCCCTGAGCTGGCAGTGAATCTCCAGTAAGTAGAAGGAACAGCTCCTAGTCCCCCTTCAGCATTATTCCCTTTTTACGTTTAAATTTATCTGTGTATATGTCTGTCTCCCTCACAGCATAGCAGAGTTCCACGAAACAGGGACTGACTGTATTTCATTTGTGTTTTTTCAGTTAACACTGGAGGAAAAAACCACACAATATAATATAGGGGCACAATTATCTGATTGCTGGCTGAAAAAGGACTTTCTGACCAAAATAGCAGTGGAAGAAAATACAAAAGAAATTACTGAAAGATTTGAATATATAAAATTTAAAATGTCTCTGCATTATTAGCCGGTCCTCCAAAATCCCCAAGTTCGTAAACAAACTTAAATTATGAAACAAATGGGGAGAAGATATCTTTAAAAAATTGACAGCAAGAAATTAAATATCTTTAATATTTAAAGAACTATGGAAATGGATAAGAAAAATATCAAGCCCAATAGTTTTATTTTATTTTTTAATTAAAAAAATATAACAACAAACAAACTCAAACACCTTTTTTTTTTTTTTCACATGGGCAGGCACCAGGAAACGAACCCAGGTCCTCTGGCATGGCAGGTGAGCATTCTTGCCTGCTGAGCCACTGTGGCCCGCCCCAAACGCAAACATTCTTAACAAATGATCATTCCATTCTGCATATATAATCAGTAATTCACAATATCATCACATAGTTACATATTCATCATCATGATCATTACTTAGAACATTTGCATCAATTCAGAAAAAGAAATAAAAAGACAGCAGAAAAAAACTCATACATACCATACCCCTTACCCCTCCCTTTCACTGATTACTAGCATTTCAATCTACTAAATTTATTTTAACATTTGTTCCCCCAATTAGTTATTCATTTTTAATCCATATGTTTTACTCATCTGTCCATAAGATAGATAAAAGAAGCATCAGACACAGGTTTTCACAATCACACAGTCACATTGCAAAAGCTATATCATTATACAATCATCTTCAAGAAACATAGTTACTGTAACACAGCTCTACATTTTTAGGCATTCCCTCCAGCCTCTCCATTACATCTTAACTAGCAAGGTGGTATCTATTTAATGCATAAGAATAACCTCCAGGATAACCTCTTGACTCTGTTTAGAATCTCTCAGCCATTGACACACTTTATTTTGTCTCATGTCTCTCTTCCCCCTTTTGGTAGAGAAGGTTTTCTCAATCCCTTGGTGCTGAGTCCCAGCTCATTCTAGGATTTCTGTCCCATGTTGCCAGGAAGGTCCACACCCCTGGGAGTCATGTCCCACATGGACAGGGGAGGGTGGTGAGTTTGTTTGTTGTGTTGACTGGAGAGAGAGGCCACATCTGAGCAACAAAAGAGCTACTCTTGCGGGTGACACTTATGCCTAATTTTAAGTAGGCTTGACCTATTCTTTGTGGGGTCAAGCTTCATATGAACAAACCCCAAGATTGGGGACTAGGCCTATTGCCTTGGTTGTCCTTACTGCTTGTTGAAATATAATCAATTCTCCACTTGGGGAAGTTGAATTTTCCCCCTTTCTCATCATTCCTACACGGGGACTTTGCAAATACTTTTTTACTCACTGTTCAAATCACTCTGGAATTTATTGAGGCATCACTCCGGACAAACCTACAAAATCTTATACCCTACTCAAGGTTCCATGTACTTATGGTGTTCAGTTAAGCTGTCTACATAAGTTATATTAGGAACTGCACTAGTCAAAATATAAATTTTGTACCAAATAAACATTTTTGCTTTAGTCTCACACGTAAGTTAAACATTTTAAACATCAATTACCATCTATTTTCAACACCCTGCAGTGATGACATTCCCTTGTTCTTCCTCATACAAAAATATTTTAAAATTTGTACATTTAGTCACTATAATTATATACTCTAGGCATTCCTAGATTATACCATCTCAGTCTTTATCATGTATCTTTCTTTCTGATTTCATTTGTGGCCCCAGCCCTCCTCCCTCTATCATTCTCACATTCAGCTTCGTTCAGTGTACTAACATTATTGTACTACAGTTAGGTAGTGTTGTACTATCCATTTCTGAATTTTTACAATCGGTTCTGTTGCATGGTCTGTATCCCTTCAGCTCCAATTCCCCCAATATCTACCCTATTTCTATCTCCTGATGGTCTCTTTTCTTTGTGAAATTCTCCAAGTTCATTCACTAATGTTGGTTTATATCAGTGAGACCATACAGTATTTGTCCTTTAATTCCTGGCTAATCTCACTCAGCGTAATGTCCACAAGGTCCATCCATGTTTTTACATACTTCATAACTTTCTTCTGTCTTACAGCTGCATAATATTCCATTGTATGTATATACCACAGCTTGTTTAGCCACTCATCTGTTGATGGACATTTGGGCTGTTTCCATTTCTTGGCAATTGTAAATAATGCTGCTATAAACATTGGTGTGCAAATGTCCATTTGTGTCCTTGCCCTCATGTCCTCTGAGTAGATACCTAGCAATGGTATTGCCGGGTCATATCGCAGTTCTATACTTAGCTTCCTGAGGAACCACCAAACTGCCTTCCACAGTGGTTGTACCATTTGAAAATCCCACCAACAGTGGACATGTGCTTCTTTCTCCACATCTTCTCCAGCACTTGTTCTTTCTGTTTTGTTGATAATGGCCATTATCAATAATGGCCACAATGACATCTCATTGTGGTTTTGATTTGCGTTTTCCTAATAGCCAGGGAGTTGGGCATCTTTTCATGTGCCTTTTGGCCATTTGTATTTCCTCTTCTGAGAAGTGTCTGTTGATGTCCTTTGCCCATTTTGTAATTGGGTTGTCTGTCTTCTTGTTGTTGAGTTGAACAATCTCTTTATATATTCTGGATACTAGACCTTTACCTGATATATCGTCTCCAAAAATTATCTCCCTTTGTGTAGGCTGTCTTTTTACTTTCTTGACAAAGTTCTTTGATGAACTTGACAAGTGTTTAATTTTGAGGAGTTCCCATTTCCTTCTTTCTTTCTTCATTGCTTGTGCTTTGGGTATAAGATCTATGAAAACACCTCCTATTATAAACTTTATAAGATATTTCCCTACATTTTCTTCTAACAGTTTTATGGACTTAAATCTAATGTTTAGGTCTTTGATCCATTTTGGGTTAATTTTTGTATACTGTGTGAGATATGGATCCTCTTTCATTCTTTTGCATGTGGATATCCAGTTCTCTAGGCACCATTTATTGAAGAGACTGTTCTGTCCCAGGTGAGTTGGCTTGACTGCCTTATCAAAGATCAATTGTCCATAGATGAGAGGGTCTATATCTGAACACTCTATTCGATTCTTTTGGTCATTATACCTATCTTTGTGCCACTACCATGACATTTTGACCACTGTAGCTTCATAATATGCCTTAAAGTCAGGTAGCATGAGACCACTGACTTCATTTTTCTTTCTCAGGATGTTTTTACCTATTCGGGGAACCCTGCCCTTCCAGATAAATTTGGTCATTGGTTTTTCTATTTCTGAAAATTAAGTTTTTGAGATTTTAATTGGTATTGTATTGAATCTGTAAATCAATTTAGGTAGATTTGACACCTTAACTATATTTAATCTTCTATCCATGAACACAGTATGCCCTTCCATTTATTTATGTCTTCTGTGATTTCTTTTAGCAATTTCTTGTAGTTTCCTTTCTATAGTTCTTTTGTATCCTTAGTTAATGTATTCTTAAATATTTTATTCTTTTGGTTGCAATTGTAAATGAAAATTTTTCTTGATCTCCCCCCTCAGATTGTTCATTACTAGTGTATAGAAACACTACAGAATTTTGAGTGCTGATCTTGTAACTGCCACTTTGCTGCACTCATTTATTAGTTCTAGTATTTTAGCTGTGGATTTTTTGGTTTTTTTCACATATAGTATCATATCATCTGCAAATGGTGAGAGTTTGCTTCTTTGTTTCCAACTTTGATGCCTCGTATTTCTTTTTCTTGTCTCATTGCTCTGGCTAGAACTTCCAATACAATGTTGAATAGCAATGGTGATAGTGGACATCCTTGTGTTGTTCCTGATCTTAGCGGGAAGGTTTTCAGTTTTTCCCCATTGAGATGATGTTAGCTGTGGGTTTTTCATATATTCCCTTTTTCATGTTAAGGAAGTTCCCTTCTACTCCTGTCTTTTGAAGTGTTTTCAACAAGAAAAGATGTTGAAATTTGTCAAATGCCTTTTCTGCATTAATCGAGATGAGCATGTGGTTTTTCTGCTTTGATTTGTTGATATGGTGTATTACATTATTGATTTTCCTATGTTGAACCATCCTTGCATACCTGGGATGAATCTTGCTTGGTCATGGTGTATAATTCTTTTAATTATAAAAAATTCAATTTGCAAGAATTTTGTTGAGGATTTTTGCATCTGTAGTCATAAGAGAGATTGATCTGTATTTTTATTTTCTTGTAATATCTTTGTCTGGCTTTGGTCTGAGGGTGATGTTGGCTTCATAGGATGAGTTAGGTAGCCTTCCCTCCTCTTCAATTTTTTGGAAGAGTTTCAGCAGCATTCTCACTAATTCTTTCTTAAATGTTTGGTAGAATTCACATGTGTAGTTATCTGCTCCTGGACTTTTCTTTTTTGGGAACTTCTTATTGACTAATTCAATTTCTTTACTTGTGATTGGTTTGTTGAGATCATCTATTTCTTCTCGATTCAGTGTTGGTTGTTCATGCCTATCTAGGAAGTTGTCCATTTCATCTATATTGTCTAGTTTATTAACATGAAGTTGTTCATAGTATCCTCTCCTTACCTCCTTTATTTCTGTGGGGTCGGTGGTTATGTCTCCTCTTCCATTTCTAATTTTATTTATTTGCATCCTCGCTCATCTTCTTTTTGTCAGCTTCACTAAGGGTCCATCAATCTTATTGATTTTCTCATAGAACCAACTTCTGGTTTTGTTGATTTTCTCAACTGTTATCATGTGCTCAGTTTCATCTCTAGTCTTCATTATTTCTTTCCTTTTGGTTGCTTTGGGGTCATTTTGCTGTTCTTTCTCTAGTTCTTCCAAGTGAACAGTTAATTCTTACATTTTTGCTCTTTCTTCTTTTTTGGAATAGGCATTTAGGGCAATAAATTTCCCTCTTAGCACTGCCTTTGCTGCATCCCATAAATTTTGATATGTTGTGTTTTCACTTTCATTTGCCTCAAGATATTTACTGATTTCTCTTGTAATTTCTTCCTTGACCCACTGGTTGTTTAAGAGTGTGTTGTTGAGCCTCCATATATTTGTGAATTTTCTGGCGCTCTGCCTATTACTGATTTCCAACTTCATTCCTTTATGATCTGAGAAAGTGTTTTGTATGATTTCAATCTTTTTAAATTTATTGAGACTTGCTTTGTGACCCAGCATATGGTCTATCCTTGAGAATGATCCATGAGCACTTGAGAAAAAGGTGTATCCTGCTATTGTGGAGTACAGTGTTCTATAGATGTCTCTTAAGTCTAGCTCATTTATTGTATTATTCAAATTCTGTGTTACTTTATTGATCCTCTGTCTAGATATTCTGTCCATTGATGACAGTGGGGAATTGATGTCTCCAAGTATTATGGTAGATGTGTCTATTTCTGTTTTCAGTGTTTGCATCGTTTATTTTGGAGCACCCTGGCTTGGTGCATGATTATTTATGATTGTTATGTCTTCCTGTTGAATTGTTCCTTTTATTAATACATGGTGTCTGTTCTAGTTTGCTAGCTGCCAGAATGCAATACACCAGAAATGGAATGGCTTTTGACAAGGGGAATTTAATGAGTTGCTAGTTTACAGTTCTAAGGCTGAGAAAATGTCCCAATTAAAACAAGTCTATAGAAATGTCCAATCAAAGGCATCCAGGGAAAGATACCTTGGTTCAAAAGGCCGATGAAGTTCAGGGTTTCTCTCTGAAGTGAGAAGGCACATGGCGAACACAGTCAGGGCTTCTCTCTTGGCTGGAAGGGACATGGTGAGTACGGCATCATCTGCTAGCTTTCCTTCCTGTCTTCTGGTTTCATGAAGCTCCCCGGGAGGCATTTTCCTTCTTCATCTCCAGAGGTCACTGGCTGGTGGACTCTCTGCTTTGTGGTGCTGCAGCATTCTCTGCTCTCTCTGAGTCTCTCTTTCTCCAAAATGTTTCCTCTTTTATAGGACTCCAATAAACTAATAAAGACCCACCCAAATGGGTGGAGACATGTTGTCCCTTAATCCACTTTAACAACCACTCTTGACTAAATCACATCATCGAGGGAGATGATCTCATTACAGTTTCAAATACGCAGTATTGAATAGAGATTATTCTACCTTTATGAAATGGGATTTATATTAAAACATGGCTTTTCTTCAGGGGCATACTTCGTTTCAAACCGGCACAGTGTCCTTCTTTGTCTCTGTTAATTGTTTCACATTTGAAGTCCAATTTGTTGGCTATTAGTATAGCTACTACTGCTCTTTTCTGATTGTTGTTTGCTGAAATGTCTTTTCCCAACCATTCACTTTCAACCTGTGTTTATCTTTGGGTCTAAGATGCATCTCCTGTAGACAGCATATAGATGGGTCCTGTTTTTTAATCCATCCTACCAGTCTATGTCTTTTGATTGGGGAGTTTAATCCATTAACATTTAGTTTTATTACTGTAAGGTCAGTATTTTCTTCTACCATTTTTCCTTTTGTATTTTGTATGTCATTTCTAATTTTCTTCTTTTTACCTTTACCGATAGTCTTAATTTCTACACTCTTCTCTACACCTCTCTCTCCTGTCTTTCCCATCTGTCTCTAGTGCTCCCTTTAGTATTTCTTGCACAGCTAGTCTCTTAGTCACAAATTCTCTCAGTGATTTTTTTGTCTGAAAATGTTTTACTTTCCCACTCATTTCTGAAGGACAATTTTGCTGGATATAGAATTCTTGGTTGGCAGTTTTTCTCTTTTAGTATCCTAAATATATCATCCCACTGCCTTCTCACCTCCACAGTTTTTGCTGAGAAATCTAAGCATAGTCTTATTAGGCTCCCCTTTTATGTGATGGATTGTTTTTATCTTGCTGCTTTTAAGAGTCTCTCTTTCTCTTTGACATCTGACATTCTGATCAGTAAGTGTCTTGGAGTATTGCTATTTGGATCTATTCTGTTTGGGGTATGCTGCACTTCTTGGAACTGTAATTTTAAGTCTTTTATAAGAGTTGGGAAATTTTCACTGATAATTTCCTCTATTAGTTTTTCTCCTCCTTCTCCCTTCTTTCTCCTGCTGGGACACCCACAATGCATATATTTGTGCACTTCACATTGTCATTCAATTCCCTGAGTCCCTCCTCATATTTTTCCATTCTTTTCCCTATATTTTCTTTTGCTTGTCAGGTTTCAGATGTCCCATCCTCCAGTTCACTAATCCTATCATCTGCCTCTTAAAATCTGGCATTGTAGGTTTGTGTTTTTTTTTTTTTTCATCTCTCCTACTGTGCCTTTCCTTCCCAGAGGTTCTGTTTTTTTTTTTCAGACTTTAGATTTCTTCTTTTGTTCATTCCTTGCCTTCTTTATATCTTCCCTCAATTAATTGATTTGATTTTTAGTGAGGTTTTCCATGTCTGTTCAAACATTCAGAATTAATTGTTTCAACTCCTGTATCTCTTTTGAATTATTGGTTTGTTCCTTTGATTGGGCCATATCTTCAATTTTCCTAGTATGATTCATCATTTTTTGCTGGTGTCTAGGCATTTAATTTCCTTAATTAGTTTATTTTGGAGATTGTTTTCACTTTTTTTTACCTAGGATTTTCTTGCTGGATGACTTTGTTGTTTGTCTGTTCTTTGACATTCAGTTCAGCTTATTCTGGACTTCTAGCTTAGGTTTTATTTAACAGATCAGAATTTTTCAGTTCTGTTTTTCTTGTTTCTTGCCCTGCCTGTATGTGCCTTTTCTCCCCCTTAGGAGGGTCTACCTAACCAGATTTTCCCAGACCAAACTAGCCTCCCCTCAGGAGGAAAGAGTCACCTCTATCAGTTTTCCCTAAGGTGAGACCCAGCAGTTTGAAAGACTTCCCTATGAAGCCTCTGGATGCTGTGTTTTTTCTCTCTTGCCTGACATGTGGCACTTGTCTGCCTGTGGGTCCCACCAGCATAAGGTGTTGTGGTACCTTTAACTTCAGCAGACTCTCCCTATTGGGGGTATGGTTGAGGCAGAGGAGAGGTTGTAGTCTGGCCTTAATCACTTCAGTTTTCTAGATCCTGTGGTCTGAATTCTTTGAGGGAGGGATTCCACCTGAGCTGGGCCCCACCCCTCTCCTGCAGAAGGCACAGCCTCCAAACAAACTATCAAACAAGCTTAATTCTGCCCATGCCTGGGGCAGTTGGAGCCTGAGAAGCCCTGCAACTGTATCCAAAGAGCAGCCAAGCCATAGAAACACAGCCTCAAAAAATAAAAGAAAAGAAAAATCCTTTTTTGGAGCAAGATCCCCATTCCTCAGGTTTGCCAATCAAGAGCTTAAGTTGGTACGTTGCTCTCTGTATGTCCAGGTCTTGTGTGCCTCCTCCTTTCCTTCAGGGCCCAGACCGTTTCAAGTATTATGTGCTACCCAATTAAAAAAAAAACCTCTGTTTTTTTCTTCTTTTTCCATCAGCTTTGCCCCCTCTGCACAGGGGCAAAACCCAGCAACCTCCACTTTTACTCGAAGTTCAGCTGAGCTGGGGGCCTATTTTTAATAATCAGAGTTTGTTATTTAATTCCACAATTGGAACTTGGTTGTGCTCAGCCTCTGCTGTTGGTAAAGTCTCTTTCCTTTCCCCTCTGGGAAGCAGCCTGCAGGGAGGGTGCTGGTTCCATGGCTTGGGGAGCTCACAGTTCTGGTGGGGCATGCAGCCAGTCCAGCTTGTCCAGGCTGGGTACGCTGTGTGTCCGGTCATTAATGTGGCCCCAGCAGTTGTTCTGTACTGTTCCTGGCTATTTACTAGCTGCTCTGGAGGCTGAACTAAATCCCATACCTCACTAAACTGCCATCTTGCTGCTCAGCGCTATTTATTTTAACAAAATGCTGGAAAAATTAAGAAAGCCAAGAGTCAGGCAGGATTAAAATTTATTTGACATAGGCAGACAATAGATGATGTACAGATCCCTTAATGTGGTGTTAATGAACTTTAAAAAAGTAACATGGCAAATTATTCATGATATAATCTGAAGCAAAAAAGGATTTATAAAATAGACATCTATCCATGCATAATATTTGTATTCAAAAGATTCCAGAAAGAAATATTCTGATCTGTTGGCAAGAAATATCTTTGGGTGATGATGTTGTTGTTACAAGTAATTTATCCTTCATAAATCTATGAAGATTTTGAGCTTTATATCATGATAATGTATTGCTAATATAACTTGAAGTTTATATATATTTGAAATTTGTGTGTGTATATTTGAAAGAAACTTGGTTGTTAATGAAAAGAAAGGAATGGGTAACAGATGAATGGAGAAATGTGAGAAAGCTATATGCTGTGGGAAAGAGTTTGTGTAAAAAGAAAGATTAAAGGGACAGGTAGAGGCTCTTATTGGGGGCTGAGGTCCTGGGATACATATGTGAGGGGGCATCTCTTCCACTGGGATCTGAAGTGGGTAGTTGCAGACAAGTTTGTTGGTGTGGATAAGGATGTAGAGACATCCTTCCCTAATGAATGCTATTTTCTCTGAAGAAGTAGGAGGTGAGATTCTCTGCTGGGAGTATGTGGTGAAGCTTGAGAAAAGTATGAAGCTTTAAAATTGCCACTGAGCAGAAGGAAAGAGTTTACTTATTTTCCTTCCAAAGCCTGTTACTTGTTTTCACAATCAATGACTGGCATTTAGTGATCCAAGACAGGCATCTGGGCATTACCCTCTTTGCCCCCTACTGATCAATAAAGTTCTCATAGTTCAAACTCTTAATATCTCACAACTTAATCTGTTCTCCATCTTTGTCTTCTTCTTGCCCAAATCGCTGCAATACTTTCCTAATTGGTCTCTCTAGGCCCAACATTCCCTCCTATTCTCAATTCACCTATCAAACTGTTGCCAGAACAATCTTTCAAAAACCCAATCAGGATTTTGTCATGCCCCTTTTTAAAAATACTTCAAGGCCTCTAATTGCCTATAGGATAAAATCCAAACTCCTCTGCAGGATAGCCAATGCACTTCTAGATCTGGTTCTGGTACCTTTTCAACCTTGTTTTTCCTTATCATCTCTCTGTGTGTCCATCCACCCACCCACCCATCCATCCATCCATCCATCCATCCATCCATCCATCCATCCATCCATCCATTCATTCTTCCACTCACAAGTGCCTACAATACACTGGGAACTGTGAATGTTAGGTGCAGGGAAATAATAGAAATTGGTTCAGACAAGGTATCTATGTGAGAGCAACTTATAGTCTGGTGGGAGAAGTAGATAAATAAGTACATTAAACATTATGGGCATCAAAATATGAATACACAAATAAATGAATGTCATGTCTCTGGAGACAAGGGTTGGGCTTAAAGTTGGCGTCAGAAAAAAGTCTAATAGAGGATGCAACCAACCCTCATGCTGAATCTTGAAAATCTTGAAAAGTAAGTAGTTGGTTTATATTTATATTTGTTTTTCTTTTGAAAAAGATGGAGAAAGGTGTTTCAGGAAGAGGCATTAACATGATCAAAGGCACAGAAGTGTGGCACAACTAGGAGTATGTGTGGAACTGCAGGTCATTTGGTATGCTAATGGTACAGGTGCAGCACTGGAGAAGGAGGTAAAGGCTGGTTGGTGGAGTTTTAAGCTCACCCTGAAGACAAAAGAAGTAAGTAACAGGTTTTAGGTAGAGAAGTGATCTAAACTTGGAATTTGGAAAGATCTGGTTTGCTACAAACAGACAAGATACTGGAGGTGATGAGGTCATTTAGGAGGTTATTGCTCAGGTGAGAGAGGATGAGAACCTAAGGACCTGAACTAGAGAAAGAAAGTGGGATATGTTAGAGATACTAAGGAGGTATGCCCATCTATGGCAATGGTTCTTAAAGTATGGTTCGTGGACTCATGCGAGCCTGTGAATTGTTTGTTACTAATCTGCTATGAGATAAACACAGAAATTGTTTAGAAACTTTTGTAGCAATTTGAAGGAATAATTTTATATCTATTTGTGACAGTTCAAAACTGTTGGGTACCCCAAAAGAGCCATATTCTTTAATCCTTATTTAATATTGTAGGGTGTAATCTTTTTTATTAAGTTGTTGTCATGGATATGTGCCCCACCCAGTGGTGGATGGGGCCTTTTGCTTAGATGGTTTCCATGGAGACGTCTCCAACCATTCAAGGTGTGTCTTAATCCACTTGCTGAAGTCCTCTAAGAGGGAATCATTTTGGAAAAAGCTCAGAAGTGACATACATACAGACATTTGGAGATGTTTGGAGTGCCAAAGGAGATGCTTGGAATGCTGACATAGAGAGAGCAGATGCCTAGACCTGGACATTTGGATTTTCAGAGCCCAGCAGGCATTGTCATGTGCCTTCCCAAGAGATGTTAAACAAGCCAGAAGCTAGAAGGATCCACAGGGGCTGAGAGAGCTGTTTGAAACCAGAAGCTAAGAATAGATGCAGACACCAGCCACGTGCCTCCCATGTGATAGACATGGACTTTTCTTGAGTCAAGTTATCTTTCTCTGGATGCCTTAGTTTGGACATTTTCGTGACCTTAGAACTGTAAACTTGTAACTTAATAAATCCCCTTTATAAAAGTCATTCTATTTCTGGCATATTGCATTCCATCAGCATTAGCAAAGTAAAACACTATTGAATATAAGAATGAAAAAAATTGGGTTTGAATCTTGTAGGTTTCTGCTTTTAATTTCCTTTTCCTAGTAACTCATTTTTGTTGTATTTCATGCAAGTATTGGACCAAATGGATAAGAAATACAAACTGGTCCTTCGTGATAATTTGTTGAGAGGCACTCATCTACAGTTTTTTGGTGATTAAGTGAATATAGGTATGGTTGGAAGGAAGGAATCAAAGATGGTTCTCATTGTGTGTGGTAGTTAGATAAAGGAGAAGCAGACATTTATTTATTCTTTTAAAGATGGCAAATTCCACTCCTCTATTGTTTTGGCTATAGTTGACTTAAAAAGTACATTTGGAGAAACATGTCATCCTCTTTTATGCCTCTGGGCTTTTGCAGGCACCATTTTCTCTATTGGAAATGTTCCTTACCCATTCTTCTTTTGGCTCAGAATTAACATAAGGCAAAAAAAGAATAAGATAAAGGCGAATGCTTCTTAAAACATTTATGTAACAGCATTGTTCCATTCATTATTTCTGTCAGTTTGTTTTAATCATTGCAATAACTTTATGAAGAAGGTTCACATATTATAGATGAGAAAACCAATGATTGAAGAGATTAAGTAACTTGCTCAGTACCTCCCAGTAAATAAACTTGTACAGTTGGATTTCGAACTAAGAAATCTGACTCAAGAGTCTTAATTGCAATAGCATTTAAAAATCAAGACTCAGGTCAACAATCTCCTCTTCCAGGAAGACTTCCCTGTTGCTCTTACTTTTGGGTATCTCTCCTGCATTCCCACAAAGCATGTTTACATCTCTGTCATGGCACTTGCCATGCCCTGTTAGAAGTAGTTGTTCTACAGTTGTGAACTTGAGAGCAGAAAGGATTCTTCACATTGCAGATTCCTCAATCCAGAGGACAGTGTCTGGTGTTCACCAGGAGCTTGGGAAGCACTAGTTGAATCAATGGAGGCATGAAAAAATAGCACATTAAAAAATTTTTTTTTAATTTATTTTTTATTTATGATACATAACCACATACAAACACAAACATTCTTATCATATGATCATTCCATTCTTGTTATATAATCAATAACTCACACTATCATCAAATAGTTGTGTATTCATCATCATGATCATTTCTTAGAACATCTGCATCAATTCAGGAAAAGCAATAAAAAGAAAACAGAAAAAAATTCATACATACCATACCCCTTACCCCTCCCCTGCACTGATCACCAGCATTTTAATCTACTAAATTTATTTTAACATTTGTTCCCCCTATTATTTATTTAGAAAAAATAGCACATTTTGAAGGGATGTTAGATGGGACCAATATGGGCTAAACCTCAGGGGTAGACTGGGGTCAGATTGTAAAGATCTTCATATACTGGGCTTAGTTATAAAATCCTTCAAAATACTTCCACATCCATGGGCATTGTCGTTTTCAATGCTGTAACTTTGTACTGGGAGTTACTATTTGGTAGAGCGCTGGTAAAAGTTTAAAAGCTGCCTCCCAGTGTCCCCACCTTCCCCTCGCCCCGAAAAAGTCCCGATTTGTAGCATTTTTAATTTCAAGGTGTAAAAGCCGTCATCATGGCGATTTCAAGCTACCAGATGTGCTCTTACTGAGTAAAGAAGTGGAAGGATGTGCACAGCAGCATTTCATTATAAAGCATTCCCACCACACAGTTACACTGGAGAGAAATAACCACAAGGGCTCAGATGATAGTAAAATGTAATGAAACAATTAGGTAGTGATGAGTTTTGGATATTTATTACCTGTATTTTAAGTATGTCTCTCCTTATAGGTATATACAATTTAATTTTTAATAATGGCCTTTTTAAAAAGTAGTTGTCTCACAAAATTCCTCAACATTTCACCAGCTCTCATAAGACAGTATGAGCTGGCTCAAGCAAACCACCATTATTAACCCTTTTACCTATAGATTCATTCAAACCCAGCTCCTGGGATCAATTTTGTTCCTAAGCAAATGATTACAAGAAGTTCTAGGTCAGTAACTTCTGGAGGTGACATTAGCTCTCTTAATATCTGTTCCAATTTTTGTGATCTAGTTCCTTAATACTTGAGTTGCTGCCTTGTTTTTCAACAACTAATATTTCCTACAGATACCACCATCCCTACAGAGACTGTTTTTTTTATCCTGAATGCTAGCTTACTAGTTTTCAGTCAGGGTTGATTGAGTTGTACAAGTTCTGTCTGCATAGCAGGGCACCAGTCATATGTGGACTGCTTGCTTGGACCATCACAGGCCATTCTGCTGCTGATTGCTCACATGTCCCACTATGCTTGAATATGTGTCCTGTTGTTTGGACTTGCTTTGACCTGATAATTGACTCTTCCATTCTGCTTATCCTCTTAGTTTTGAATCTATTTTTAGACTTAAGCTTCTATATTATTTTTACTTCCACAACGGGCACCTGGCCTTATTCCATGATCTGATTGCTGGTTGCCTGGCTTCCTAGTTTTGGCTTAGCCAAACACCACTCAAATCCAAATGCTGATAAAGAACAACTTGAGGATATGTGCTGATTTAAACAAATATGACCATTTTGGTGTTATCAGTGTCTGCCGAATAGTTGCAAAGACTGTGGAGACCTTACTTTTAAACAATTTCTGGAGATTCAAGACCCTTGAGAGTTTTAAAGGCAACTTGGTTAAAATAATGGAGGACACAAATTAAATAAATGGCAGTCCCCCCTTAGCTGTCCGTTCAAGAGGGCTTAGAGAAGACTAAATGAACATGTGGGTCTTTATAGATTGTTTCTTTTTGCTGTAACTTCATAGGAAGGACATCTGGGATTAATCTAGGCTAAGCAGTATAAAATGGGTAGTCTATTTATTTGCTATCTGAACCTAACAAAATCAAGACTCTTCATTAAGAAAGTGGACTTGGCATTTCTCTTAATGTTCAATAGATGCTAAGACCAGTAACCCAATATTGATACAAAACTAATGCTAATAGATTTCAGCCTTGAGTATCCTTGAATGATCTAGGAATCAACTTGAGAAAAACCACAAGCATTAAAAAAAATTCTATTGGTTTCCTCAATAGGAGTGGAAAAACTGCAGTTGCTGGGTTAGAACTCTTGCTCTTGGTTGGAGGTAAAGAATTGCCTCTGGGCCTCAGGTTTTATTGATGCTTTGCTCTAGTTTCGAAGTGGCCAGAGTGATTCCCAATTCAGGAAAAGGCTTCTGTTCTTTTCACTGAGAAGTTTAGATCCTTATTAATGCAAAGATTATTTGATTTTACCATACTCCAGGAGAGTATTATATTCAATGATATAATAAAAATCTGCCCTGAAGCTGGAAGTTGTTTTCTGAGGAATATTCTGATTCCCACACTCTTTCCATAGTAAGAGAATTACCTTAAATCTTTTTCTGGACAAAGTAAGGTTAAAAATAAATACTCCAAGAAATAAATAAATAACTGAGTGAAGTTAGAGTACTCTCTGAGTCTTGATCTTCTCACCAAAGAAAATGTCAAGCATAGCTGGCTTCATGGGCTCTGCATGTAAAGGTGTCCCACACTTGGTTTAATGCTTTATTGTTGCCATCTTGAGATTTTAAATAGTTTTTGAATGAGAGGTCCTGCAATTTTTTTATAACAGAGAAGCTATGGGTTTACAGAAAGATCATGCAGAAAATATAGAGTTCCCATATATCCATTTCATTTTGCATTAGTGTGATATCTTTGTAACAATGGATAAGAGAATATTATTATAATTGTACTAATAATTATTGTTCATAGATAGCATTAAGGTTTGATATTTGTACAGTCCTAGTGGTGGTGGGAGTGGTGATTTTTTAAGATTTTTTTTCCAGCAATATATTACCTCCTCAAATTTCCCCTTTTAACCACATATATAATTCAATGACATTAATTACACTCACAATGGTGTGTTACATCATATATTATATTACATCATTATACAGTATACATTTTAAAAGTTTTCCATCACCCCAAACAGATTCTCTGCACCAATAAAGAATTAGCTCCCTATTCCCTAATCTCACCCTGGCTCCTGGTAAACTGTATTCTAGTTTCTGGCTCTATGAATTTACTTATTCTAACTATTTTCTATCAGTGAAATCATACAATATTTGTCCTCTTGTGTCTGGCTTATTTCATGCAACGTCATGTCTTTAAGGACTTTATGTTTTTATGGCCAAATAATATTCCATTCTCTATAAATAACACATTTTATTTATCCATTCATCTCTTGATTGACACTTGGGTTGCCTCCATCTTTTGGCAATTGTGAATAATGCTGCTATGAACATTGGTTTGCAAATATCTGAGTTCCTGCTTTCAATTCCTTTGGGTGTATATCTAGAAGTCCTGCGTTTTCATTCTCCACCGGGCCTCATAAATGATTCAGCTGGTTCTCATGCCAAGAGTGGTGGCAAAAGGGCTTCCATAAAAAAGATTTTCTCTGTAAGAATGCTGCAGAATAACACTAAAAATGTGCCTTGAAATAAAAGTTATAGTTTTTATTTGTTCAGCCGGACAAGAGTAAACTAAGAACAGTCACTGCAAGTGGTAACTTATAAACAACCAAGTGGGTAATAGTAATCATAATAATTAAAATTTATTTTGTGCTTACCATGTGCTAAGCACCAAGCGCTTTGCATGTATTAACACATTTAATCCTCATTATATCTCCATTTTATAGTTGATAGGAGACACAGAGAGAATAAAAAATTGTCAAAAGTCAACACTTGTGTGTGCATGTATGAATCAGAGCCTAGATTAAAAAAAGGCAGTGACTCCAAATGATTTTTTAAAATGTTTCTCCCTTCTAATAAATGGAACAATGACATTGGTTTGCTAAAAGATGCCTTGCAATATCTCTATTATAGTTATTACTTTTGGATTCAGGGAAATTGGTGAGCTAGGGCCTTTTGTATCTAGTCCTGTTGCACAGTCTGTATCCCTTCAGCTCCAATTGCCCATTATCTTACCCTGTTTCTAACTCCTGCTGGTCTCTGTTACCAATGACATATTCCAAGTTTATTCTCGAATGTCGGTTCACATCAGTGGGACCATGCAGTATTTGTCCTTTAGTTTTTGGCTAGACTCACTCAGCATAATGTTCTCTAGGTCCATCCATGTTATTACATGCTTCATAAGTTTATCCTGTCTTAAAGCTGCATAATATTCCATCATATGTATATACCACAGTTTGTTTAGCCACTCGTCTGTTGATGGACATTTTGGCTGTTTCCATCTCTTTGCAATTGTAAATAACGCTGCTATAAACATTGGTGTGCAAATGTCCATTTGTGTCTTTGCCCTTAAGTCCTTTGAGTAGATTCCCAGCAATGGTATTGCTGGGTCGTATTAGGTCTAAGACCATAAAACAGTTAGAGGAAAATGTAGGGAGATATCTTATGAAACTTACAATTGGAGGCAGTTTTATGGACCTTAAACCTAAAGCAAGAGCACTGAAGAAGGAAATAAATAAATGGGAGCTCCTCAAAATTAAACACTTTTGTGCATCAAAGAACTTCATCAAGAAAGTAGAAAGACAGCCTACACAATGGGAGACAATATTTGGAAATGACGTATCAGATAAAGGTCTAGTATCCAGAATTTATAAAGAGATTGTTCAACTCAACAACAAAAAGACAGCCAACCCAATTACAAAATGGGAAAAAGACTTGAACAGACACCTATCAGAAGAGGAAATACAAATGGCCAAAAGGCACATGAAGAGATGCTCAATGTCCCTGGCCATTAGAGAAATGCAAATCAAAACCACAATGAGATATCATCTCACACCCACCAGAATGGCCATTATCAACAAAACAGAAAATGACAAGTGCTGGAGAGGATGCGGAGAAAGAGGCACACTTATCCACTGTTGGTGGGAATGTCAAATGGAGCTAGGGCCTTTTAAAGGCCTTTTTAAAAGTCTGTGGGCACATGGAAGCTAGTTGTGAATTGCATCATAGAACAAATGCATTCTTTCCTATGTCAACCACTGACTATTTACTAACAGAGGAAAAGTATTAAACATATCACACTTTAGTGTCTCATGACTGGCATTCAATTTCAACTGAAAAGGTTTTTAACTACAGTCCTGAGCCTATACACTAGAGATGGCGATGCCCACCCTTGGAAATTCATGCTACACTTTTTCCTTTCATGGAAGTGGGAATTTGGTTCATATTTCTTGGAAATGTTACATGATCCTAGCTAGATATGTTACACAATCCTATAAAGCCATTTTCAAATTGATGTCTTCCTTTGCCTTCATTGTTTGAAATCTTTGCAGGCACCAGCGCATATTAATTGAAAAGATGGACACCAATATCCTATGGCTCATTTCTCTGGGCCTCCAATTTGCAGCCATAATAGGGACAATAAAAATAGTCACCTCCCATGGCTGCTGGGAGAGTAGGAAATACCTAGCACTTCCTAGAATACAGTAAACACTCAGAATATATGAGTAATTATCTGATTCATGAAAGTTGGTATAGAATAGTAAAGCAGGCAGATCTTGGAAAAGTAACTCCTCTGTGCCTCAGTTTCCTCATCAGAAAATTTAGTAAGACATCTCACAGGGTGTTTTAAAGGTTAAATAAGATAAAGTATAAGCAGCACTTAGCACAGGGCCTGGTATATAGTAAGATCTATTATAATTATTAAATGGTGATGACTATTATTCAGTTTGAATTTCCTGTGTGTAATGTAGGTAAAGGTAATTTAACAGCGAAATATTTGTGGCCCAATAGAAACCATTTTATTTTTAATCATGTTTTTATACTTTTTATTTTCTTTCGGTCATATTCTGTTAAGAGAATGAGATAAATATTAGTTTCTACTGTATATGATATTTTTCTATATTAATTATGCATTAAAAGTAAAGTTTGGATAGACAAGTTTGGTCTTTTTCCAATCGTCCTGTTATAAAAGGGCTATTTAAAAAATGCATAAGAGAAATAATGTTCATTCATTATTAAAACTTGGTAGCAGTGATTACATCAGCTCAGTCTGGCCATCGATCAGTCCTCAGGACTCTCACTTCAACAGAAATTCATGGTGCAGACAATAGCAAAGAGAAGGCAAAGAACAAACTTCTTCTTACATCCTCTAGATCTTGCTCCATCAATGATGCAGCCCTCCTTCTTCTTTATCTTCAGCTCTTTGTCTCCACTGTCCCTATTTCCATCTGCCTTCCAATATGTTCAGGTCTTTTCTCCCTTACGAACAAAAACCAAAACTCAAGCTACCTTTCCCTCATGCTTGCTGCTTCCTTGTGGAACTGTTTCATCTTTCCTTTTCTTTGACTTTTGCTAAAAAGTCACAAAGTCTTCACATCTTTAACACCTCCCACTCATTACCTCTTTGTACCCTGTCTTTCATCTTTATGACCTTCTGGAAACTGTTTTCTTGAAAACATTAAGAACCTCCTAATCATCAAGGCATCTGCCACTTTCTTAGTCTTCATTCTTCTTGACTTGTCTGAAACATGTGATAGTGTCTCTTAGCTTCTAGGACATTATTTATAGTTTTCTTAACCTTTTTGTCTTGATTTGCTCATAGAAAATGGCAGTGATGAATATTGTGAGGGTAAAACAAGGCATATCTTTAACATATTTAGCAATCAGTAAGGTCCACCTGACAATCTCATTTATCCACAAGACTGTAATTTTTACCCCATATGGATTACGCCTACATCTGTATTTTGTTTTGACTTTTCTCTAGCCATTACTTCTTCTTTTAAATAGTCTGCCGAACATCTATTTATACCTGGAAGAGTAAGATTGTGGATGGTTAGATGGGAAGAGCTCTTTGAGACCACTGTCAAGTCACAGTGAAGGAAATGCTGGTGTGGAAAATAAATTGATTTGGGTCAAGACTGCTGGGTCTGTAAAGATGGCTCTAAACAGAAACCCCAATGCAATTAGCTTAAATGTATAATATTCCATAACAAGATGTATAAGAGTAGGCATATCAAGGTTGGTTAATGTGGCAGATCAGTAGCGGCATCAAGGGTACACGTTCTATCTACTGACTCTGTCATCTTCAGCATATTAGTCTCTCCATAGGCCAGCTCCTCATGGTTACATGGCTGCAGCAGGCTCTGGTGTCTCATTCAGACCCAACAATTTCTAGTCAAAGAATAGTTCAGCTGTTCCTTTTAAAGAGTGAGCATACTCTACCCTGAAGCATAAAGCAGACTTTCCTTCATGTCTTATTTGGCCAGACTTGTGACATCCTCAGAAATGGGATACTGTGATTGACTTAGACCAATCAGAACTCATCCTGCCAGAATGATTCCAGACCCAGATGATGCTTATGACCCCACCAAGGTAGGTAGATGCAGAAATGAAATCTGACTTCTCTTAGAAAGGAGGGTGATGTAATAGATGTTGGGTGGGCTCCACCAGTGTCTGCCATGGTCCCATAGTGAGTTAGTGACAGCAGCAACTAGAACCCAGGTTTCTTGACCATTACCCAATCCTTTTTCAATAATTCTTATACACTCTTAATATCTGAATCAAACTCTATCATGTCCACCATCTATATATCACCTTTCTATCCACACTTGCCCCATATTATATTCTCCTGTGTACGGAACACTTTCTGATAAGTGTATGATGGTTAGGTTCTGGTGTCAGATTGGCCAAATGATTATGTCCAGTTTTCTGTTCAGGCAAGCACTGGCCTGGCCGTTGCTGCAAGGAATTTCATGGCTGATGGATTAAATCATCAGTCAGTTGATTGTATCTGTGGCTGATACATCTGTGATCAACGAAGGCACACCTCCCACAGTGAGATAATCTAATCAGTGAAAAGCTTTTAAGGAGGAAGAGAGACTCTTTTTCAGCCAGTGATCCTCTCCTGTGGAGTTCGTCCAGACCCTTCATCGGAGCTGCCAGCTTCACAGCCTGCCTTATGGATTTTTGACTCTTCTATTCCCACAGTTGCATGAGAAACCTTTATAGATCTCATATTTACAGATATCTTCTGTTGTTTTTGTTTTTTTAGAGAGCCCTGACTAAGACAAGTTTGTTGCTGTTTTCCCTACTAGTTAGCCATCTTTGACTCCTTTCTCTCCTTTGCTTTTAACAATTCACACTCCAAATATTATTTAACCTCTCCATAAATATCTATTATTTCGCCTTTTAATTTCCATTTTTACTCTCTTCTCTATTTCAGGCCTATATTATTTTTGAATTGGATTATTACAATAGTACTCTTCCTGACTCCAATCTCCTTCCAACTCTCATTTACTCTTCAAATCACTGGTATATTCATCTCTCTGAGACATTCTAAAACATTCCTCTCACTTCTGGTAAAATTTCTGTGGAGTGGTGCTCAGTGTGACTAAGCAGTAATTTTTTTTTCAAGAAGGATGAACTGCCATTTCAAAGCTGGCATAGTGTCCATTGCTAGTGTTGGAATTTATAAGCTTCCTTGGAGCAGATAGCATTTAAAAATTTTTTTTAGAGAAATTTTGAGTTTACAGAACAATCATTCATAAAATACAGGATTTCCATACACTTCCCTCCAACCAAGACTTTCGCTAGTGAGGAAAATTTGTTAGACTTGATGATAACACCTTATTTTATAATTCTATTTTTAACAATAATTATATTTGTTGCAATTGATGAAAGATTATTAAAGTAGTACTATTAACTATTGTCCATAATTTATGTAGGAATTTTCCCTCTTATTCCCAGCCTATTTTTTTCATGTAAGTCTTTTTTTTTCAGTCATCTACCCATATGCTGGATAAAAGGGGTGTCAGTCACAATTTTTTTACAATCACACCGTCACAAAGTGAAGGCTATATAGCTATACAATCATTATCAAAGGACAGGACTATTGGATTATAGCTCAACAATTCAGCTATTTCCTTCTGGCTATACTAATAATTAGAAACTAAAAAGAAATAACTATATAGCAGCAGTCAGTAGTCACAATCATTTGTTAAATCCTAACTTCTCAGTTACAGCTCTTCCCTCTCATTTGATCATTCTCTCAATCGTCACGGATATCTGGGCGATGACCATTCTAACTACTTCACACTTGACATTATGGGGTAGAGGAGTTTCTTGGAGAGACTAGTACCTCTGACTGTCAGAGCTCATTTGGTATAGAAGCCATCTGGAGGTCTTAAGTTTCTGGAAAAAAAACTTAGGTAAAACTTTTATAGACTCTTAGATAGAGTTCAGGATATTTTTTAGGGTTTTCAGGAATATTGTTGGTTGGGGCTTGGCATATTGTGGCAATTGGCAATATTTTGTTGAAGCTTGCACAAGAGTAACTTCGAGAATGACCCCTTGATTCTATTTGAAATCTCTTAGACACTACAACTTTACTTTGCTTCATTTCTCTTCATCCTTTTGGTCAAGAAGGCATTGTAAATCCTACGATGCCAGGGTCAGGCTCGTCTCTGGGAATCATGTCCCGTGTAGTACGGAGGGTAGTGAGTTTATTTGCAGAGTTTGATGTAGAGAGAGAGAGAGGCCACATCTGAGCAACAAAAGAGGTTCACTGGGGATGATTCTTAGGCAGAATTATACATACGCTTAGCTTCATAATTACAGAAATAAATTTCATAGGGTCAAGCCTCAAGATCAAGGGCTTGGCTTATTAAATTGAGAGTCCCTAATGCTTGAGAGAATATCAGGAATTCCCCAGGTGGGCAAGTTTAATAGTTCTACATTTTTTCCCCAGGCCCTCAAGGGACTTTGCAAATGCTTTTTAATTTTCTGCCCCAAATACTCTGGAATGTATTGGGATATTACAATAACCTCTATAGAATAACAAGATTTCATTCCTTATTGTAGGTTCCCTGTAATTAGGTTGTTTAAATAAACTGACAAGACAGGTTAAATCAGAGAGTGTGCTACACAAAATTTAAATTTTGGACAAATTAAAGATCTCTTTCTTTGGCCTCACATAGAAGTTGAAGTTTTAAAATACGAACAAAAGCATCCTTTACCCTGCATTCTGATTTACCTTACACCTAACTGGATCAGCTTCATTCATATCTCTAATTGAAGTATGATCTCTTTTTCAGCTTCTTGAGCAGCTGCTGTGTGAATTTCCACAGGCTGGTCTAACACTGAGGGAGCATTATTTCCACTTGCACTTGAATAACTCTTGCAGCCAAGTCAGTACCTCATGTTCTTGTGAAGACTCTTGTGAGTTTAAAGTCACAATTTTCTTGCAATAAGCAAAAAAAAAAAAAAAGATATAAAGGCATCCAGATTGGAAAGGAATATATAAAACTCTATTTATTCACAGACAACATGAACATTTATATAGAAGATACTATACAATCTACAAAAAATCTTCTAGAACTAATAAGTGACTTCAGCAATGATCTAAAAATAAATTGTATTTCCTTATACTAGCATTGGACAATCAAAAACTAAACTAAAAATGATGCCATTAATTAAAAAATGAAATATTTTGGGGATAAATTTGAGAAAGGGTGTGAAACACCTGGGCATGGAAAACTAAGAAATATTACTGAAGAAATTGAAGAACAGAAATAAATGGAGAGATATACCATGTTCACAGATTGGAAGACTCAGTATTGTTAAGATGTCAGTTGTTTCTAAATTAATATGTAGATTTAACAGAATCCCAATAAAAATCCTAGCAAGCTTCTTCTTTTATAGAAATTGACAATCTCATTCTGAAATTTATATGGATATGCAAAGGACCTAGAATAGCCCAAAGAATTTTGAAATACAACAACAAAATTGGGGGACTTACACTACCTCACTTCAAGGCTTATTATATAAAGATATAGATGGTGTGGTATTAGCATTCAGGTAAACAAATCAATCAATGCAACAGAACAATTCCAGAAACAGGTCTATATATATATATATGGTCAACTGATTTTTGACAAATATAGAGACAATTCCTTAAAGGAAGATTTTAACAAATGGTGCTGGAACAACAGGATATCCATAAACTAACAAAACAAAACAATAGTGAACTTCAATCTATACCTTGCACCGCATGCAAAAAAGCAACTCAAAATGGATCTTAGACCTAAATGTAAAACTAGAAAACTAGGAGGAAAAAAAGGAGAAAATCTTTGTGACCTTGAGTTAGGCAGAGATTCTTTAGATCAAAAAAATCAAAAAAATTAAAAAAAATAAATAAAAAGCACAATCCATAAAAAACTGGATAAATTAGACTTCGTCAAAGTTAAGAGCTTCAGCCCTTTGAAAAGCACTATTACACAAATGAAAAGACAAGCCACAGACTGGATGTTAATAATTGCAAATTATAAATCTGATAAAAGACATGTACCTAGAATATATAAAGAACTCTAACAACTCAACAACAACGATTTCTTTTAAAATGAGCAAAAGAGTTAAACCTTATGAAAGAAGCTATAGGAATGGCAAATAAGAACATGAAAAAATGTTCAATGTCATTAGTTATTGGGGAAGTGTAAATTAAAACCACAAAACGATATCACTTTACACATCTATTAGAAGCTCTAAAATGTAAGAAAACACTGACCAAACCAAGTGTTGTCAAGAATGTGGAGCAACTGCAACTCTTCATGCACTGCTGATGGGAATGCCAAGTTGTAAATCACTTTGGCAGTTGTTTAAAAAATATAACCTAAACCTATTATATGACCCAATATATGTACATACAAACACTTGTACGTGTATATTCACAGTAACTTTATTTGTACTAGTCTCAAACTGGAAACAATACAGATGTCCATAAAAAAGTGAATGGGTAAACAAATTATGGTACACGCATAAAATGGAGTTGCTCATTAATAAAAAGAAACTATTGGCACACCCAACAACATGGATGAGTTTCAAAACAATTATGATGAGTGAAAGAAACCAGACTAAAAAGAGTGCCTTTGTATGATTCCAACTACATAAAGTACTAGAAAATATAAATTAATTTATAGTGACAAAAATCAGGTCAGTGGTTCCTTGGGGAGGGAGCAGAGAGGAAGCAAATATAAAAGGGGTGTGAGGAAGCTTTAAAGGGTGATGGATACGCTCATTACTGTGACTGCAGTGATGGTTTCAGAGGTGCACACATATGTCAAAACATCAAATTGGATGTTTTAAACATTTGCTGTCAATTGTATGTCAATTATACCACAGTAACACTCTTAGGAAGAAAAAGATGAGATATTGTTTAATTTTGGACCCCAAATTGGTAAAATAGGAATATTGGTTATACTTAGTGATTCTGTATTTCTCCAACTAAATAACCTTCAAGACCTTGAGCGTGTCATTTACAGCTCTCTATGACCTGGTCTCAGTTTAACACCTTAGCTTTCTTGAGTTGCAGTTAAAGGGGTCTATTTCCTGAACAGGTGATATCTTTTCTCCTGCACTCCCTTAGCCTGGAATGACTTACTCACTATCTTCTGATCCCCTCACACAGAGGTGACTCCTCCCTCCCCCTCCCTCCCCCTCCCTCCCATAATGCTTTGTACTTTTCTTAAGGCACTCATCTCATGTGTCTTTAAGTTACAGCTTGTAAACACATTTCTTACCACCCCTACAAGACTGAAAGATTCTTGAAGGTAGTGACCCAGGTATTATTTATCCTTGTATCCTTAGTGGCATCTTAAAGAATGCCTTGTAAATAGTAATACTATATATACACAATAAATATCTGTTTAACTGAAGATTTCTACACTAGCTCAAGGATTGAACATTTTTTATTGTGTTTTAAAATATCTAAAACTTTCCCTAATTTGTGGCTCAATCTTAATTCATAGGACAGTGGAGAAATATTTCCTTTGTATGTAAGCCACTTGAGCTCTTAAATTGTAGTAAATACCTTTCATTTATGACGTCTAGAGACATTTCTTATTATCTATGTACCAGTAGCTACAGTCTGTAGCTGATGTGTAATTGTTAACAAATTTTATCATCTCATAAAGTGTACATTCATATTTGAGCAATAGTGATATTAAAATGCAATGATTCTATTGTAAGAAAAAAAGCGAACACCTATCTGTTTCTGGAACATTTCTTTGTATCTTGAAGAAGACCCATGAAGAAATAATGAAACGAAAGCTCTAAGAAATATGCCTGTGATAAAACCTAAAATAATTTTGTGGAGTTAAGGTGAACAAGGAACCAGGCTGAGAGGAGAGCTTTGTTTCAGTCTCAAATATCTGACAAAATTGGGAAATTGGATGAAAGGAGTTTAGGAAATTGTACTAGATGAAAATGTACTGATATAAAAGCATCTATTTCCCTCACACAGAGAGGGATATGTAATGGTCTCAAACCTAATGGAAGAGCTCATTTCCAGAGGTATTGTAGTTTTGAAATGGGTTTATTTGAGGATTCTGGGTCTAATTTCATATTATTAAACCCTGAAATTACAGAAGTCTTTCCAAAATAATACTTGAGCATCAGAATGGTTTCATGGTGTGCTGTGAGCTCATTGTGTACAAAGTCTGAAGGACTTGTTTGCAATACAATCCTCTCTTTCTATGACAACCAGCCCCCATCTTATGGTGTACTTTTCCCATGGACTCAATTTCTTCCTTTGCTCAGTGTAAGAGATCAGCCTGGGCTGGGAAATGGCAGCCACTGAAGGTTTCTAAAGCAGATAACGGGGCAATGGCTAAGAGCTTGGGGTTGGGAGCTGGATCTAGTTTTGAATCCTAATCCTGCTACTTTTTAAGTCTGTGGTCCCATCCAGTCATTGAACATCCTAAGCCTTGATTTCCTCATCTACTAAATGGGTACAATGAAAATTAATAGCTTAGCATGTCAACTGTCACAGAGAGAACACACCCAAAATGTACACATGTAGTATCGTTAACGAACAGGAACTATCTTAATTTTACATCAAGAAAATAGCCAGTCTCTTTTGGTTTTACTCACAAAATCTCTAACTGAGAATTTCTTATTCACATTGTCATTATAAAATATCCTCATTGTGCTAAGGATAATTTTTTTTAATTGATGGGTGTGGATGTGGATATTTTTCTTAGAAACATTTTCGGAGGATTTGCTGGTTGTGTATCTAGTGTTAAAAGGCCAGCCCAACCCTGCCCAAAAGATTCACTATATAAGTGCCTCCAAATAGATACACAGATGGTGTTATGGAGTCCCAGATATTGTCCACTCAATTCACTGTTGGCAGGAAGAGGATCTATTTTTAGGGTGAGGGAAAAAGACCATAACTTGTTAAAAATAGGACTTTCCTCCATCTCACTCTGCCACTTTCACCCCTCCTTCTTTCTATCTATTCCCATTTTTCCTGAAGTCCTCTTATCTACTCCGTTCATTTCCCCCTCCTCCTTTTCTGCTCTAAAAATGGTTCATTTTGTAAAAGGCAAAACACTTGACATAATCCCCAGAAAGTCAGCGTGGGGGGTTGGGATGGGTACGTGATGCATTTTAACACTTGCATTATTTTATTTGGCTTCCAGAATGAGGTTTCTTAATTATTCAAAAAGTCCTCTTATATTGGTGTTCACAAATGATTAAAAAGGTTAATAAATTTCAGTATCTGCTTGGTAATCCAAGGAGATAGAGCTCTGCAAACACAAAATTTTCTTTTTAGGTTGAATTTGACATTATGAAAAGCTACCCCTCTCTTCCCATATTCCTAATGTTTACCCAGGCTTTTAAAAACTGAATAGCAAGACAGTGGCAAGGGAGCTGGCATTCATCCTGAGTCTACTCTGCAACAGAAATCGCACACACATTATCTCATTTAATTTTCACAGCAGTCCCACAAGGAAAGCATCACAGTTCACATATTTCTTAGGTGACGACATGTGAGGGCCTCCCACGTGCCCCATCAGAGAAAAGCTCACTTTAGTACAGTTCCTCTAAGCATTGGTGATCTCTTGCAAGATTTAGCCATATTCTCCAGATGGCTGTCCCCTTGTGGGGGCATCAGGCTGCAGTCCTTTGATACCTCTGCCTCTTCGCTCACCAAGCAATCCCAATTATGGCAAGATGTAGCTCTCAATTCCAACTACCCTCTGGCCAGCCAACTCTTGGGACTGTGGCCAAGTATGGAATCCATTATTTTTTTCTGGGGGAGAGGCTGTAGAACTGCTGTCTTCTCTATCTCCCCAAATCCCTTTCCTCTGTTCTGTGTCTATAAGGGTAGGTCTGCAAGACCCTTTGCATTGGCTGGGATGGTGCCATTGGGTGGTAAGACCAGTTCTCTGAACTGGTACTTCTCAATAAACCCTGCAGAGCAGTGGCAGGGGTACTTGGCAACTTTGGTCCTCAGCTACAATTCTGGGTGAAGAAGAGCATCATTTTACACTGATTATACATCAAAATTAATCCTTGTAAAGCCTTATGAGGAAGGTACAGTTATGAACCCAATGTAGTATAGTGATTACAAACATGGGCATGGTTTTGAATCATGACCTTTATACTGTTGATGTGAATGTCAAGTAAGACCACTTATTATCTGTTTGACTTTCAACTCCCTTTGTCTCAGTTCCCTCTCTGTATAATAAGAACAGTAGAACCGATCTTATTCTGTTGTAAACATCACATGAGAACATTACATGGTAGTAAGTGTCCTGGTCATTATTGTTATCTCCATTTTCCAGAGGAGGAAACCAACACCCGGATGGGTTAGAGAACTTGTCCAAGGTTGCACAGCTACTAAGAAGCCTCAAAACCCTGACAGTGTCATTTTATCCTTGGCAGTGCTTCTTAACCTTTTTCATATCCTGGCACAAATGGAAAATATTACTCATATGGCATTGGGGAGAATGGGTGGGAAAGCCCAAGACTTGAGTTAACTTGCCTTGGGGGCTGTAGCTACCTGAGGCCTGTTCTGATAAACTGACAAACTGCTGTACTTGGGCAGAGGATAGGAGCTGGTTAGGCAGGCCAGGGGTGTCACGTCAATCTTTCTGGGGAAAATGATGTATGTCTTAGGTCCTAGGCTGAAGGATTAGTGAACTTCAATTGGTAAAATTTAGTAGGTAAAGGACAGCATAGTGAGAGAATGGGTAGGAGAGACTGCTTAGTTTCTCTTCTGGAAAAAGGAGATCAGAGTAAAATGTATTTCAGCGCACACTTGGGAAAATGAAATAAAGTAACATACATAGAAAGGGTTTTTAAAATGTGGTACTCATGTTAGTTGTTGCTATTCCTTAGGAAAATGGACAAAATATTTGGAATCATAAGTATGATCTAGGCATAGTGATTACAGAGATGGAACATTTCTACCAAACATTCACTTAGGGAAAGTTATAGCTTTAATAGGTCCTTATTCATTCGTTCATTCATTCATTTATTACCAAATCAAGATGGATATTAGCTTCCTCTGAGATTTGTTATGATGCTTAATCTATTTTTGTGCAATAACTGAAAAAATGAGGAATAAGAACAAGAATCTGATAATCCCAGCCAGGTATATCTCTGAAGTCCAGTTTGGCCTTGTTTAGGGGAATGATGTGCCATGCTGTCTTTATGTGATGGGCCCAGAGGATTCCTGGGTAAGGATTTGTCCTGAGGGGCAAGGCAACCAGGCACAACAAGCGGACCCTGAAACAGAGCTCCAGTCACTGGAGAGTACAGGAGTGGGCCTGTCACTCAAGTTGTTCTTGCTCAGAGCCTGATGTCTCAGTCCTTTGGAAAGGGGGGGATGGAAGATTGTGAGAGAAACTTGGAAGAGGTACTACACTGATAATGTCCATCCTTGGGGCTCAAGAACAACTGTCTTGATACTTCTTTCTAAGAGAGAGTAAGTCAAGAAGGGAAGAAAGGCTGTCTTAACTGCTGAACACAACACCACATAGCTTTGCACATCCTGAGGGCTCCAGGGCCAGCTGAGCAGGAGTTGGCAGTGCCTACTGGAAATAGCGGTGACAAAAGAACTGGATATAGAGGCCACCGAAGAAGGGAGATGAGTAGGTTTCACATGAATATTGATCAGATTTTTAGTCAACCTATGGAAGATGGTCATAGGAAGAGTGCTTGGAGGTAAAACATAGGGAAACATAGAACAAGGCAAAACTAGTTAAATCTAGGAACATTTCATCCAGTCCTCACTGCCATTTTGTTTCTTGGGTTTCTTGGGTTACTGACACTTGCTGATACTTCGAGATTCAGGAGAAGCTCTATAGACTAATTCATATAAAACTATTATCTATGTTAAGATTTTTTTTAAAGGGAATTCTTCAGTTAATATTTGTCTAACTTTGGCATTTTCTTTCCTAAGTTTGCAATAAAATTCAAGTCAAGTAACTTTCACAAATGCATCAATATTTTAAAGGCTACTAATCTCATACATGCAAAAAATGAAGGCTTACAATCTTTAATAATCTTTAATGTAACTCAATTCATTATTTATGAACTTTGAGAGACTCGTATTGTACAGAATCCTAAGTGCTACACAACGATGGCTTTGGGATAGTTAGAAACCATGTATGTGCTATGTAAAACCACCAATTGAATGGCTTTAGTAGATTAACTTGAAAGTCATCATGACTGGTATTTAATAACTTGGAACAGGCAAAAGGAGAGACTTTTCTCTGATGTTACATTCTTGTGGTCATTATTTTAATAAGATAGTCTTCTTGAAATTTTACTCAGATGCTGGAGTATACATCAATTATTGGAGAAGCTGACTTATCCTTTGTGAATGAACTCAAACGTCACCTCCTCTGGGAACTACTCTCCCACACTTTGAGCAAGATTAATTGGTAATACCTCTATTATGGCACCATTATCACATGGTATCTTAGCTATTTATGTGTTTATTATACCCAACAAACTATGAACTCCTCTGGGGAAGGGGTGCTTCTTGGCACAGGATGCACTTACTAAATGTTCGTGGAATTAAAGAGTATGTAGTATTGGTGAGTATTACTGTTAAAATATGGATCAGTTTGTATTCTTGTACAAACAATCCTAGAAACATTGTTCAAGGGGCTATTATCATCCTCTTGTAGAACTTAAAAAAAAAGAATTTGGGAAATTGCCATCTTAAAATTTCCTTCTAACTGGAGAGATTCAAGAAAGGACACTATTTTGAGGCAAATGACTAAATGAATGAAAGATTTTTTCTGTATCTAGTGTATGCTTGATTTGTAAACCCATATTTCAAACTTGAACCTAGGGGGCAAGGCGATGGGTTTGATATTTAGTGAGTGACTTCTTTGATTAGCTCTGAATTAGGAGGTTTCCATGACATTATCTCACTTTAGATACAACCACCTTGTTGGTTGGGTCCTATTAACTTGTACGTCAAATGGAGAAACTGAGTTTTAAAGGTTCAGTGGTGTGAACAAAGTCTTCATCTAGTAACTGGCTGAAACTGAATTTCAACCCAAGACTAAAAAAAGTTCTTAATCTGTGTGTATGTGTGGTGGAAGAAAGGAAAATTCAGCAGTTAAGGTAACTCTAATGTTTGAGACAGTATCAGGGGTTTCCCTGGTGGTAAAGCTTAATAGTTCCATATTTTTTATCCTGTCCCTCAAGGGACTTTGCCAGAACTTTTTAATCTGCTCAACATACTCTGGGATGTAGCCAGGTGTCATGGTCAGGTTCATGTGTCAAGTTGGCCAGGCAGTGGTACCTGTTTGTCTGGTTGGGCAAGTGCTGGCCTATCTTTCACTATGAGGACATTCATAGAATTAAATCATGATCAAGTTGGCTACACCCACAGCTGATTCCATTTGTTATCAGCCAAGGGGAGTGTCTTCTTTAATGAGTGATGCTTAATCTAGTCACTGGAAGCCTTTTAAGGAGGATTCAGAAGAGACAGGCTCTCTTCTTGCTTTGGCCAGCGAGCCTCTCCTGTGGAGTTCATCCAGACCCTCCATCGGAATTGTCAACTTCACCGCCTGCCCTGGACTTTATGTTCCCACAGTTATGTGAGACACTTTTATAAATTTTATATTTATGAATATTTCCTGTTGATTCTGTTTCTCTAGAAAGCCCTAACTAATAAACCAGGTATTATATTAAGCTATACAGAATTGCAGGCCCTCATTTCTATTCTGGGCTCCATGGGTTTGGGTTGTCTAAATTAGCTATCCAGATAGGTTGACATAGAATATGTGCTATAGAAAATTTAGGTTTTGGACAACCTAAACCTTTATTCCTTTATACCTAATACAGTAGGAAAGTTCTAAAATACCAAAAATGACTGGACTCACTTTTCTTATTGGTAGTATGGGGATCCAAATCACACCTATCTTACCGAATTCTTGCCAGGCTTACTTGAGAAAATATGTCCATTCATTTACTTAACAAATATTCATTGGCACCTACTATATTCCACTTATTACTAGTTGCTGGGGGTTTAGCAGCCAGTTCCTCACCCAAAGGATTCTATAGTTTAGTTGGAAATAGATCAGTTATCAGACAAGACCAGCCCCATTCTGATAAATGCTAAGATAAGGAACAAGTAGATGGGCACCAGACTTGGTCCAGTCAGGAGAGTCTTCTGAAGGGAAGGAAATCCAAATGGACACCTTAAAAGAAAAGGACCTTGTAAACAATGACATAGTAAACATTATATTATCATTTTAATAAAATAAGTATATATAATACTAATGGATATTTAAATTTAATTTATACATTTCCTGTTTTTATACTTTTTATTGTAGCAACAGATATACATATGAAATTTCCCATTTTTAACCACTTTCAAGTATACAATTCAGTTATATAAATTACTTTCACAATATGATATTATCCTAACTTTTTCATGACCCTAAACAGAAACTTTGCACCCATTAGAAAATAATTCCCTCTTCCTGCCCCCAGCCCCACCCTAACTCTGCCCCTGACAACCTATCATCTACTATGTCATTTTACTTTCTGATATAACCTTTGAATTTCATTCAGTTTTTAAGGACAGATATACTGTGATTTTTGGGGGGAGTGGGATGGGGTGGGGAGATCATTAATTATTTCTAAAACTTGTTCTACCATTTTCCTAGTGGAACATCAGTGTTTTTTTTCTTTATATGTCTTTAATCATTAGCTATGTAAATGTAATAAACAAAATAAATATAAATTGTGGAACTCCTTTTGGCTTTCATATGCAAAAGGATGAGTATGTGAACTGAGTGTGTGTGTGTTGTTTGTGTATTGTGAAAATAAATGTATACAATTTAGATTTGATCCTGAGTCATTCCCTGGGTGTAAATAAGACACTTTGAAAGACACACAAACTTTTTCAGATCACTAAGGTTTTCATTAGAATGCTGGACTATAAATAGCACCCCAGTGGTGTAATGGAAATGATGTTTCATTCCTTCTCCCTCAAAGGATTTAGCACAGGAGAGAACAACATTCATTTGCAAGTGCCTGGCTCATTGTGTACTGGTATTTGTTTAGAAGGTCAAATTTTGTGCTAACTTTTTGAGGTGAAAAAAAAAAAATCAGACAAGGACACCTTGGTGAATATTTTGTTTCTTAGGAAAATTATTTTACATAGATTTTACCTGGCGTACCACGTAAAAATCCTTAACACTGAATATCTAGCAGAGTTTAAATATTTATTTCACTTAAATTTTTTAAATGTCATCAAGTTAGGTACAAAATAAGAAATAGTTCATTTTGCAGATAATCTTGCCAGAGCTTGCCTGGTTTGGGCTCATATATAATGGCAGAGTTTATGTAGAAAAGGCTAATTGAGTAATTACCTGGTAAAGTCAAACAACAGAGCCAGCCACAGAAGATAATTAAGGCTAATGTCTTTGTTTTGTTGTATTTCAGAGCAAGATTATTTGTCTAAACAATACAGAAAATTACCTATACTATTTCCAATTTATTTTGTCTGAACTGTTTCTGTGAGAACCACTGACTAGAGCACGTTGGGATTAAGTGGATTTGTTAGGACAAATCCTAACAAAGTAAGATTGTGGCTAATCTTCCCAGGTTTTTACTAGACTAGAAGCTGCCTGAGGGCACAGACCATATCTTATTTATCTTTTAATCTCATCTATGTCTTAAACAAGGTAGTCATTCTCTGAAGAGTTATCAAATGTATTTAAATTCCTTTTGTTATGAAACTCATTTCTGGGCCTCCTAGGAATCAGTGTTTGAAAAATATATACCTCAATGCTCCTTTTTTTTTACATCTGGTTTAGTTTTCCATGCAGACCCATCTGTTTTATGGAAACATGGAATATATTTATGAAAGGAAAATGTATCATGACAAAGAAAGGAGCAAGAAAACTTGGGTAACATTTGGTAAATAGGGGTGGAACCAATGAAGATCTGTCTGACCTAATGTAATTCATATAGATGAAGAGTTTTGGAAAACTGTTTGCAAGGCTGTAGCAGATTATACAGTCTGTCTTTGTTTCTCTTTTTGACAATTTTATAATTAAGCAAATTGGAAAATTGAGTAAGGAGGTATTTCTGTGTGTGCGTGTGCATGTGTGCGTGAACAGGAGGCAAATGAAATGTCATGTTAATAAAATGAGTCTGCTTAGAATGATGGCAATGGCCATGTATTGGGTCTGTATGTCTGATCCTTTTTAAATATGCCAATGCATTTAATCCATAAATAACCCTATGAGGTAACCATTATTCTATGTTTTAAGGTTAATAAGCTGATATTCAGAGATATTTCATAGCTTGCCTAAGCTCACATGGTAAATGGCAGAGCTGGCAGGCAAACCCCAAAGTCCGTGACTAGTAAATTGGTATTCTTTCCCTTGTGTTGTACCGGAGGCGGGGGACACACCTACGCAGGGTGGCACGGAGCAGTGTCAAAACCTCTTTTTCTTTTGGGATGCCATTTGCCTCTAATTAATACATGTAGAACCTTTCTTTGAACCTTTAGGCCAGATTAAGGTTTTGTTTATGCAGAGCAATAAAACAGTCTAATCTCAGCTTCCACAACTGGCAAGAGTTCCCAGAAGTCAGTAACTGGGCAAGAGTGAATCACCTTGAATAAGAGAAAAAGAGTGAAGCAAGAGGACGTTTAATGCTTTGTCTTTTCTTAATGCAACTCATTAAGCAGTTTGAATTCTGGGTAGAAAGAAACAAATGAAAACATTATTTTGCTTTCCAAATCATGTTGAATAAATTTCCTAAAATTTTTACCTTCAGACAGTGATGAACAAGCACAGTGGCAGGCTGCAGGTGGAGGAGGGTGAGAAGGATTCTGCATTAGTAGTGATGTGAGAGCCAAGGTGGTATTTTGATTAGGGAGGAGAAAGATAGTGTAAAAGAAGCATTAGACAGTTTCTAGTCATTCTCCTTTCCTAGGCATACAGGATGATTATAAAGTTATAATGTCTTCTAAGTTTAATATCATGAATATAAAAATAATTGATCTGTTACCGGTGCCTGCCCATGCAACAACTATAACAAAAATTGATCTGACATTTCTGTTCATGTGCTGTCATACACTGGAGCAGATGATACAGTAGAAAGGGAAGTCTGGGTCCTCTGGAGATGGGTGTCACCAGCTCATCATCTGTGTTCCAGCCACCAGGATGTCTCTCAATTTCTTGAATGTGTCAGTCTCCTTCCCACTGGAGGATCTGTGCATTTCTTTTCTCTGTCTGCAATGTTCTGCCCTCTCCTCTTTGCCTAGCTAACTTTAACTCACCCTTTGGCATTTATCAATTTATACAACATGCCCTCAGAGCAGCCTGCCCTGAACTTGAGACTAGGTCACGCCCCCTGTTATGTGCTTTCCTGATATCTTGCATTACTCTTTTGCAACATTTATCCCAATATGGATTAAATAATTACTTTATTTTTGTTTTTATTATTTATTTATTTGCATGGGCAGGCATCAGGAATTGAATCTGGGTCTCTGGCATGGCAGACAAGAACTCTGTCTGCTGAGACACCACGGCCCACCCTAAATAATTAATTTTAAAAGTAGTTATATAATGCTGGATAATTCCAGTAGAATGGGAGCTTTGTTTGGTAGGGACTATGGCTCTCTCATTTGCTGATTAATTCCCAGGGCCTCACACAGTACCCTGTACATAATAGGTGCTTGATTAATAGTTATTGAAGGAATCAACAAATAAATGAGTGAGAGTTTTGGGGAAATTGGAGTGTGGTTTCTGATAGCCCCACGTCCCCTTATGGGCCCTCAGGGATCTGAAGGTCCTACACTGGGAATTACACTTCCTTTTCTGTTCCTGTTTAGCACTGTACATATTTGTGCAATGCAGGTGGTGCAGCTTGCTGGTCCCTGACACTATGAGTGCATTCTGAGAATACTGTCTGTAAATTGTCGCCTCTAAATTTCCACTGCCTGTGGGTCTGCAAAAGCCCTCTGTGAACAAAGGAGGGATGTAATGAATTTCTAAGGATTTCAGTGGGAAAATGTAATTATTTCTGAGTCGAATCTCCCCTTACCCCTAGGAGACCTTTCTTCTAGGCCTATTCCCAGTCTCCCACCATCCAATATCTCCTTCACCTTCAGATGAAAACTGGTCTCTTTGCTGCTTCACTGGAGTTTCACTGTTGAATAATTTCCTGTCCATTGTTGAGTAATTTCCATCCTCATGAGAGTCTACTGAAATTTCATTCCCAGTGTCATCAAGAGTAAATCTAAGCAAGTTGAACTCTAGAGAATGTACTTTAAATGCATAAGAACACAGCTAAGTAATAGCTAAGTAATAGCTGTGTTGATCAGAGGAGGAAATTAGTCATTATAAAACTCGTGCTGTAGGGCAACTCATTTTCAAGCAATATCATAAGGGGCTCGCCTAAATAGAATTAAACTTACAAGGATTTTTTAAAAAATGGAACCATTCATTCATCAGACTAAGAAAAACATTTTACTTAACTAAAAGCCAGAACTTTTTGATGTCCCAATTATATAGGAAACATGTTATGCACATGCTCATCAGAATTTAATGGACGGCTTTAGTTATGAAAAGTCCAGCCATGTTGAATTCCTGCTGAATGATCCCTAAAAGGAAACTTTTCTTGCTACCTACTCTGTAATCAGATGCTACTCTATCCACACAGTCCTTTCCAATGATTTCTGAAAAAGGAGAGGCCTTTAGTTTGGAAGTGCTATTTATTGCCTGGTGAAAGGGCAATTTGCAAATGAACTTGACCTTCTAGGAAGCAGAACTCTTTCATCCTCAGAAAAGAGTCATGATAATTCGACTTTACATATGTTTACTTTTTTGAGCTGCATGCCACAAAATTTGTTTACGACTATCTTTAGCATGAACAGGAAACTTATGATGAAACTTAAATTTCATCATAAGGGGATGATGAATAGATGATAACTCTATTCATCATGAGGGGAATAGAGCTAAAGTGTTATAAAATGCATGGGAAATATGTTCCAAATGATCCAGTGACTTTAAAAACATGAGACTGATGCAATGTTAGGTTATTATTTTTTTTTCAGTAGCAGGATGGGGCATTGCTGTGCCAACCACACTTTCTGGCCCAGCTGCTCATTATTTTTCAGATGGATAGTAGGGTGGGGTCATGGTTGCAATTTTCTCCTGTGGGAAGTGTTTGTTAAAAACTTACTAGTTTGTATTAAGGTCCAATGAGTAATGCTGACTCCTTAGCAGTATTCTAACCTAACCTTAACCTCAAAGCTAACTTTGGTTTTGATACAAGATAGTGAGTCATCTGAGGAGAGAGATAATGCTCAAGAGCATGTTCTCAAACATTCATATAACCCCTCAAGGAGGTTCTTAGCACTCTTCACCTCTCCCTTTTCCTCTAAGCCCACAACTAGGTGGTAAGGTATCTGTATCAGTTAGAATAGGCCAGGTTTTGTTTCTGTAACAAAAAAAGCCTAAAATCATGTGGTATTGATTTAGGAACTGCTTTGGGTGGAAGGAAACTGTTACTGGGAGCAGGAAGAATGCTTGTCTTTCCCTTTACCCTGGAGATGGACAACGTTCGAGGTGGGTGGCTGCTCCGCTAGCCTGGCTCCTGAAGCAAGAAGATAAACAACACAGTTCCAGATGATCTGCAATGGAAAAAAAAGCCAAAACCAAACAACTTTGTCCTTCTGAGTCATTAAGATGAAGCCACCTAACCTGATTTATCCTAATGCAGTATCTATAGATGAACAAACACATGCTCATAGAGATTAAATAGCTGGCTAGAGACTCTCATCAAGGGCCAGTGAAACCATGTATCGGTTTTATTTAGCCCATCAGGCTGATTTCTCATTTGTGCCTGCAAGAGCCACCAAAGACCATTGATCCTTCCACCAGCTGCTAAGAATTATCAGTCTAATGAGGTCATTCTAATCTGAAGGGTCTGTGGGCATGGACTCCGTCACTGTAGAGAGTAACATTAGAGAGCAACTGAATTTTTTTTTTGGTTTAGCATCGCAGTTAGGGTAACCAACCGTCCTGGTTTGCCTGGAACCGGGTATTTCCCAGGATATGGGACTTTCAGGGAAAACCAGGAAAGTCCTGGGTCAAGTGGGATGAGATGGGAACTCTGATTGCTGGGGTGATAGCTCCTAGCAACACTTAGGGATTGTGTAGTCTAGACTCCCACTCCACCTTGCAAGTCTTTCCATTGAAATGTTATAATATTTATCATATTGTGTTGTAGATGAGTCAGTGGTCAGTGTCTATCTGTCCACAAAACCCAGAACTCCTGAGACCCAAGACTCTTTCTTTTCCAGTTTGTATTCTCAGTGCTTATACAGTGTCTGCCACACATCAACAGAACCAATATATATATTGGTTATGTATATATAGAATGAATGAATGAACGCTTATGGTTTTCATTCCCAAAACAGGTCTGATATTTGAGGATCAGTTTTTCCTAGATATTACTTTAACTATATAAAAAGGTAGGAATCTTCCTTGATTGCAGCTTCAGGCTTGCATAAAGCTTTCCGTGTGACCCATAGTGTAACATTATATAAACCCAGCACTGCGTTTCAGTATCAACTGATTCCTTATTAGACTAACTGAATAATTGAGTCTCCTTGTTTGGCATTTGTTTAAAGACAGAGGTCATGGGATAAATGGTGGGTATTTGAGGCTGTGGAAACATATGTTATAAATTTGGTTTAGCTGTTTCTGGTAACCGAGATTATTGTGAGTTAAGTGCCAGGCTTCCCGAGTCTGCCCCTCATCCTTGGGAATGCACGACAGCATGCCCTCCAAAACCCAAGGCAGGAGGAGCACCTCCCTGAGCACGCACAGATGGGCTGCGCTCATGCCCAGTTAAGGTCAGCGCTCATGCCCAGTTAAGGTCAGCAGACAGTGGACCGAGAGACTTGCTGTGGTTCCGGAATCAGACCCGGGTCACATCCAGTTGAATATTTTTCATAACAGGCCAAAGGGGTGTGCCAAGAAACGGCTAGGAGCTTCTTGACCTCATCTAACAGAATACCTCCTCAGACCTCTTTTTTCCATTAATTCTCCACAGTGGATATCTAACATGTACTAAGCTTTCCTTAGCGATTGGGAGGTGATTTAAATTCTATGCAGGGGCCCTGTGACGTGGTGGTAAGATTGGTGAACTTGCATTAAGAGGACTTTAGAAAATCCCCATTCCCAACGTTCTCATCTGTAAAATGGGTTTAACAGTACCTGCTTCATTACCTCATGAAATAGCTTGTGAAGGGCAGAGGAGATTAAGAAAATAGTTTGAAGGTTAGAAAATACAGAATGAATGTAAGATAATTACATAAATAAGTTATTAACTATATTTTACACCTCACTTGCTTTACTTGATTCTTTCTGTCCTATAATCAGACTTATTTAAGCTTGCCTTCTGGTTTAGACTCCTTTTGTATATCTCAATATTTTCCTAATCTCAGGAAGGGAATAAATATTTGTTGTGTACCTTATATGTACTCTGTTCTCAACAGATCTGTGTTATAGGCACCATTCTTATAATTTTGCATACAAGTAATTAGTTTATAATGATTTGGCAGCTTGTCCAAAGTTAAGCAACCAGACTTTAGGTTTAAACTCAATTATGCCCGCCTCATAGCACATGCATTTTTCCACCACACCATAATGCCTTTTAAGTTTAAGTTCATTTTTTGTGTCTTGGATTTGTTGTACCAGTTCACCTTGGGCTTGATCACAAAATTATGATTTTCTAGATTTTTGTTGTTATCCTCTAATCTTTTGTTGCTCCAGATTGAAATGCCCTACTCTTTATTCTGCAGGTCCTCTCCATTTCTTAAATCTTTGTACCTGCCTTTATTTGGGCCTTTCTTGAGATATAATAGCCGAAGCTGCATGCAGTATTCCAGGTGCAGGCACTCCAGCACTGGATATCCGGGTTGGGTGTGTTTTTAGACGTATTGTCAATGCTCACCACGATGTCCAAGGAGTCACCAGCCGCTTTGGCCGAAGCAGGGCAATTCTAGAGGAACATACTTCAGCTATAGCCAACAACCATGGGGGAAGCTGCTACGGAGTTCAATATTTTGTGGTCTCTGAAATGCATTCATTTATTATTTATCAAGCATTTTTTTAAAAGTGCTGATTCTGTGCCAGTCTTTTCTTTTCTTTTTTATGTGCTGGGGATAGAGTAGAGAATAATTACCCCTAGTCCCTGATTTCATGGAGCATATGGAGTTGTGCAGAGAGACAGTTGATAAGTACAAAAAATGTCTAATATATCAGGCGGTAAGTGCCATGCAGAAAAACAAACCTGAGAAAGAGGAGTCAAGAAGACTTGCTTTTTAATATAGGATGGTCAAGACCTCTCTGATAAGGTGACAGTGAAACAAAAACATGAAGGAGGTAAAGGTTATCACAGGGAAGAACTTTTAAGATAAGGAGAACATCAAGTGCCAAGGTCATGGGGAAGCTCGTTGCCCTGTTTGAGGGATGTCAGTGCAGTTGACTCAAGGTGAGAGGTGAAAGAGACTGGGGGAGATGAGGTAAGAGATAGAATATCAAGGTCAAGGAGGGGAACATCCCGTATGGTTTTGTAAATTGTGATTGATGACCTTGGATTTTATTCTGTGTGAGATAGGAAGCCATTGAAGTACTAAGAACAGAGAATTGGCCTGATCGAACTTAAGATTTTCAGAACTCATGATAGCTGCTCTGTGGAGAAGAGACAGTAGAGGTGGTGAGGAAGGACCCAGGCAGGCCTGATAGACAGCTCTTGTCATCATCCATGTGATGGATGATGGCAGCTTGGGCCTGGGTGAAGGTGGAGGCCAGGGGAAAAGGTGGTTGGATTCTGGATATGGAGAGAAAGACAAGAGTCAATGATGACTCCAAGGCTTTAGGCTTGAGAAACTGGAGGATTTGGACAAATGGACTTACCTTTTAGTGAAATGAGGAATACTGTGGGCAGCATGTTTTGTACATGTGTGTGTGTGTGTGTGTGCGTGTGTATGTGTGGCAGTAAGTTCTATTTTGTGCATTTCAAGTTTGAGATACGTCCAAGTAAAGATATCAAATAGGCAGTTAGATGTGAGTTTAAAGTGTTCAGGGGAGAGATTGAGGCTGAAGTGATAAATGTAGGATCTTAAAAGCCTGGGGCTAAATGAGATCATCTAGATAGATAGGAAAAAAACTGTAAGAAAAGAGGTCACAGAACTGAACCTTGGAACACTCCAGCATTTAGAGTTCAGGGAGATAAATGGAACCGGTAAAGAAGAGCTGTCACTTAGTTGTTTGATGGGTGTGTAGCAGCAGCTTCTGTAATATGGGGGGCTATACATTGGAGGTTAGCTCCCAAAGAGGGGAACTACCAGGCATATTTATTCTTGTGCATGTGACCACTAAATTGGATCATTGTGCAAAAGCACCAAAATGACCCCTTTCTTATCATTAAAAATCCTACAGGTGTTTTGCCAGTCCCTGCAAGGTTGGGAAATTAGTTTGAATTAGTTTAGACTAGGGAAATTCACTTAACTGGGTAGAAAGCAATGGGATCCTATATTCCTGGTAAAATAAGCAAGTGATAAAAACAAGGTTCCAGAAACTCTTTAGATTGTGGATATGCAATGCACACGTATACACTCATAAGATCAGACTTATAATGCGTATTAACAAAACCATCTATAGATATGCACATAGATATGTATAAATATGAGCAACGAATGTCCATATAACAAATATACACTAAATATATAAATATACCTATAAATAAATTTTGGATTTGGGAACTTTTTTCCTCTCCGATTGTAATTGGTATTTCATTTTCTAGGTCATGCGATAGAAACCTTATTTAACCCATGATGCATCTCAGATGTGGATTTAATTTTTCAATTTTCAATTCTCAACATGTTAAGAGTTTTCTTCAATTGTAATTCTGGACATCTGCAACTACCTCATCTGATAGGCAACCAAAGCCATGTGTGCAAGGGTTGGGGGTGGTAAAATAGTATCAGATTTTTTTGTTTTTTACACATTCTGTTTTTATGCAGTGGACTCTTGCACAGCCCTCCCCCATTCCTAATTTGGCCAATTAGAGGTTGGTCTCTAGTTCCCAAGGGGAAGTGGAGTCAGAAAGCAAAAATACCAGCTCTTGGTTGAAGTGGAAAAGTCTTGACCTTTGCATAAGACAGAAATATTTAAAGCAACCACAGCAGAGAGAGAAGGTTTCTGAACGAGGTCAGAGGGGGCACCTTTGGAGAGGGAGCAGAAGGTTGAGACACTAGCGGGTGCTGAGAAGAAAACCTCCCTTGCACCCCAGCCTCATTATATCCAAAGATGTGAGTGGGGTAAAAATGTTGTGACATCTCCATATGTCATATATACCCAGGCTCTTACCTCTAAGTTCTGGAAGAAGTTCACTGTTTCCTCTAACTTGATTTCGGAAAAGGAGTTCTGGGTCATATTGTCAGCAATGGACCCACCAGGGACATTCACTTGGGTCCTGGTGCTGGGGAGGGAGTGAGGCCCTTGGTGAAAGAAACCCAGTGGTTTTGAGCCCTCCTTAGTGGAGCAATGTCTCGAGGATACCTGCTCTTCTCTCTCCCTTTCCATGTGACAGAGTATTAGCATTGCAGGAGCTGCCCCTGCTTGGGAGATGCTACTGCCCTAGGCATGCATAGTATTAAGGCCAGCTGGGCTGCTTTATGGATGTCTTCATCTTTTCCTACTTTGCTCTTGGGGAGCCTTCCTTGTACCCACAGATCTCAATTTAGTGCTTACTTCTTTGTGGCCCAATATTGTCCCCATTACAGCGTTTACTTTATCACACTATTTACTTGTCTGTCTCTCCTCTAGAGTAGAAGTCTCTTGAGGACACAGATCAAGTTACAATTGTTTTTATATTCTCCAATACATTGGATAGTGCCTCAGTCAGAGTAGGCAAAAAATATGTATTAATTGATAAAGGAAAAAACCTCACTCACTGTCTATGACATGAGCATCCTGTTATGTGTTGTGAGTAGCTGGAACAGGGAGAAGGCAGTGATTTGGCCTATGCAGCTTTCTTTTCAACAGATGTTAATAAGTGTGACCACCTGCAGTGTCCCCTCTTTGCTCAATGTCCTTTTCTTTAAATAACAGGTTGAGGCCTGTTTTCTCTAGAAAGCCTTTACTGATTATCTAGCTTCCAATTTGTTACTTTGCTTCTTCTTAAGACATTTTCTGTTATCATTGTGACAGCAGCTACAAGTACATGCTCCTAGATTTCAGAGTCAGCCACCTCTTGTTGCCACGTTGTGTTCTTAGAAATCACAAAATTGTGTCTTTCACAAGGTAGGAGATAGAGGAAAAAAGCTGCCTATACCCCTTCTTCTCCACTGCCTGCTCCCCAGTCTGAGGTAGCCCCAAGTAGGGGGAGCCTGAAGTTTTAACTTCAGGTGAATGAGACTGTTCTAGTGACTAAGGGACGTGGTACTACAAGTGATCTAGAGTTTATGGATCTTTTCATCCAGAGGGTAGGGAAAATAGAGTCCCCAGAATGGGATTCGAGCACTAGCAGAAAGAAAGAATAAAATTCTTACCCTCCCTGCTCCATACACACCAATCCATTTGGGGACCTCCTTGTGCACTGAACCACTTAACATGTGTTTATTGATGTGTTGCTCTCTTTTTTTTTTTTTTTTTTTTAAAGGAAAGACAGAGAGAAGGAAGGAAGGAAGGAAGAAAGGGAAACATCTTTAAACATTTTCTTGTTTTTATTGTATTCTGTTTCTCCGTTTTTGTTACATGGGCTGGGGCCGGGAATCGAACCGAGGTCCTCCGGCATAGCAGGCAAGCACTTTGCCCGCTGAGCCACCGCAGCCTGCCCTGATGTGTTGCTCTCTTTATACTGAGAGCTTCTTGGAAACAGAGACCATATATTACATTCATCTTTATAAACCTGATGAAGTAGTGCCTGCCACATTGTAAATATTTGTTGCATGGATAAATGAACAAATCAAAGAAAAAATGGGCCATGTAGAGTCACGGTCCCAACTCAGGCGTTGCCATTTCTTATTGTAAGTTCTTTGGCCAGTTACTTAACCATATAAACCTTAATTTACTTACCTTTAAAAATGGCAACAAGACAATACCTCATAGGATTTATTTGAGGATTAGATGATGAGATGTTGCATGCAACATGCCTCGCCCAGCAGCTGGTGCACAGCAAATGCTCAGTAAATGAGAATTTGAATGCCATAATTATTATTGCTGTTATTAAAAGTTTGAATTGTGTCAATTAGTATATGCCAATCCCTCTCCCACTCCAGTTGGGTCTGTTGTCCTTGATACCTGGGTCTCTTTGTTTCATTCTCCAAGAAGTGAAATTTTGGTTTTCTGTTTTCTCGGGTAGAGGAGGGTTCTGGCAGGAGAACAAGCTATTTTTATGTGCACACTCAACCAAACCTCCTGTTTTCATACCCCGTGCTTTTAGACCTTTTTCCTCCATCTTTCTGGGGTTCTACAACACAGTCTGCTTCTGAGCGTCTCCCAAAGCTGCTTCAGTGGTGACTCCCCTGCCTGCTTGCCAGTGTTTTGTTGCCAATCATTTGTTGTCTTGGCCTACTCTTTGTCCTTGTGTCTTTATGCCTTAAACAAAATCCTTTTCGCATCATTTGGACAGAGGGTGGGGGAAATTGGGAAAGTTGCATTTACCATGAGTGTTCAATCTGCCATGAAAATTTGAAGTATGTATAACTTTATAATAAGAAAAAATTATATCATATATAACATGTATTTTATCGTTATGATAGTAAAAAGAATTGACTTGGAAATATAAAATGTACTTTCACATATCTTTATACATATAAAATTAAAAATACAGAGCAAATATATGCCATTTTGCAAAATAAGCTATGTAGACAAAAAGTGCTTTAGTGTTTTGATAAAGTAGTGATCATCAGGGGTTGAGTTTGTCAGAGGAGGCTTCATGACAGAGGGGACAATTTTCCTGGGCTTTGAATTACAGGGAGAATTTGGATTTCTTTAAGATCAAAAGTGGTCTTTATTTAATTCATTTACTTATTAGCAATCGTGTAACTCATTACAGGATGTCATCTACTGTAATAGTTATTGCCTTGGGCTACTCAGCATGCTTTTTTCCTTATTATTCTCATTTGGTAAGGAACTGAGTCCTCACCAAGAAAGAAGGCAGCCAGCACAACAGAGGGAGGCAGAGCCTGGAGACAGGGAACTGATAACTGATGACAAGACTTGAGCTTGATTCAGCTAGATCTAAAGCCAGAACACCCCTGGACTGCCTAGTTACAAGAACCAATAAATTCCCTTCTATTGCCTAAGTGAATTTTAGTTGGGTTTCAGTCCCTGGCATCAGGAAGAGTCCTATCCAATATGACAGGGCAGTGAAACTATATTTAACTTTGGATGTTACAAAAGCTCCACAGTGGGCAGAGATAGACCTCAATTTATAGCCTAACTTGAAATTACAACTCGCAGGTTGTTTCTCATTATGTTTTTGGGTGGTAGATAATTCTTATCCTTTGGCATGCATACTGACGGCTATGTTTTCCCTTTGGAATTTTTATTTTTCTCATAACAGATGAATTATTTGTAAGCAAAAATTAAAGATAAAAATCAATTTCCATCAGCTTAAAAGATTGTGAGCATGTCCCTAGGCCTCTGAGACCTATAGAGTGCAGCTGGAAACCAGAGCCAACCCATTCCCCAGAACGCAGGGTTAAGGGAATTGATAGTTTTATGCTTGTAGATCAAAAGTCTTTGCTGTGGGCAAAGATAGCAAATCTTTAGGTAACCTGGCAGATCAGCTATTAGTAACAGGTAAGATTAATACTGTTATCATCATTCCTGTTTTCCAGATGAGGAAATGAAGGCACAAAGAGTTTACGATAACAAGCCTCCTATCACCTGGCTTAACAACGGTTAAGCCAAGCTAGGGACCAGGCAGCCTGATGCTAGAATGGCATGCTGTTAACCACGGTTCTACACTGCTCTAGGTTATTAGTCAATTTATGGAAGCACCCTTTTTGATATTCTATTGTTAAAAGTACCAGCAGAAGTGGGCAACAGAGAAATCTATCTGGATAATTAGGGAAAAAAATATTTCTGCCTGAAATACATTCCTCCATTTGCTTTAGTAATGGACAACTGGATTCTCTTGTAAGGTTTTAAATATTGTTACGGAAAAAAAAGAGGAGGGGCTCAATTACATAACATTTTCAAAGTTACCTACTGTTTGATATTGAGAGGGTTTCATTCATTTATCCAATTATTGAGACAGACTCTTTTCATCACTGATTTGCAATCTGGCCCCACCCTGTACCCCACCCTGAGCTCTTCTTTGATAATAATCTTGGTTAATCTGGTCTATATTCTGCCCTGGAGAACTGTTGGGTGAGGACCTGACATTTGAACTGCTGCAGCCCTCTTACCATTTGGGGCAGAGGCTAAGAGAATCATATCCCTGGCTCAGAGCTCTGTCTTTGCTGAACGATTAAACCTGCCCCAACGAAAATCTGTCTCCAGACTTCTTGTTTGTGAGAAAATTAAATCCTCCTTTTTAAAGCCCCCGTCAGTTATAAATGCTCTAACTTGCAACCAGAAGTATTCCCCAACAGATGCAATAATTTATTAATTCATTCATGCAAAAGTACAGTATGGCAGATATGAGGCCAAGGATATAATTGTGAAGAAGACATGGTCCCTGAAAGCAAGCAGATTATCCTCTAGCGGCGAAGGCTGACAAGGAAACATGTCAATCGGCAGAGTGGATCAGGGCTAGGGATCATTTATCCAGTTTAATCCATTAGGTCCTATGAGTATAGTGCCAATGTTTATGAGCTTTGCAAGGTCTAGAGTAATGTCTAAAGACTGGTAAAAATGAGGAAATGTTACATTTAATGTTACAGAGAGTATCATTGTTTGAACTGGTCAACTGTAACTCAATTCATGATGTGGCTATATATAAATTGTATTTCACATGGGATATAGGTGCTTTTCAGTATGCTTTATAATGAAATAGAAGGGGTCTTTCAAAGTCAGAATGTCTGAGGCGTACAAAGATTGTTGAATGTCACTCTCTTTGGAGAGATATTTGGGATTTTATTAGACATTAAAGGGCAGCTAATTCTCAGTTGGAGATTTAGAGGATGCTTCCTGGAAGAGGCCACAGTCAAGATGAAACTTGAAAGATAACGAGGAACTAACCAGGTAAATAAGAGGAAGGTGGGAGGAAGAGGTTCTAAGCAGAGGGAATAATATATTCCAATAATTAAAAACATATAGAGAATGTTGGCTGTGTGCCAGGCACAGGGCTGCTCTTTGGTATTTGAGGTAGTATTTGTGATAATCCTCTGAGAATGTTCTAGTATTATTCCAGTTTACAGATAAGGACGCTTTAGAGAGGTTTAGAGAGACTAAGTGAATTACCTTAAATCACCTTATAATAGACTGGTAGATTAAAACCAGTTTGACTGCACCTGTTATATACTAGACACTGGTCTAGGTCCTGGCAGTAATGAACAAAACAGACAATTCCTGCTCCCCTGGAACTAATGCTCTATCACAGCAATGAACCTGGGCAGGGAGACTTGGTGCATTTAGGGAATGTGAATCTTGGGGATTTGCCATCTATTGGGGGGAGGTGGGTTGGACTCTTGGAATGCCAAAGTTGGCTCCCCAAGTTCATTTTGAACTTTGGGGGCTTTTGTACCACACTACACAAACTCCAATCCTTTTTTTTCCTGCATGGGCAGGCACCAGGAATCGAACCCAGGTCTCTGGCATGGCAGGCAAGAACTCTGCCTGCTGAGCCACCATCGCACCGCCCCACAGTATACAAACTAATGAGAATTTATGTTTATTTAAAAATTTCTCTTACAAGAATTTCGTCTGTCATGAGAAAAATAGCAAGTTCCAAAGAGAAAAATTCACACATTGATGTACCCCATGTCCGAGAAAGCAAATCTGTTGCCAATCTATTTAAATTGGGTAGACAAGGGAGGCACCATTTAAAAACCTGGTTTTGTAAAAGTCACTGAAGGAGATGGAGACGATAGTAAATCAGAAATCTATCTTCCAGGAATTTTTAAAAATATGCTGGGTCTGTTTCAGAAGAAGAATTCAAAGAGACAAGAGCAGGAGTTAAGTATATTATAAAATGTTCTATAGATTTAATAACGTGGTTCTTTAAAATTTGTCACTCCTGCAAAGCAGGGAATAGAGTTTTATAATAGTGGATACACTTATTTTCAATTATTTTTGGTTCTTTAGGAATGTTGTCTAAATTATATTCTCTTTTCTAGCCAAGTTGCCAAAGTAATAATATATCAGATTAGTATATTTTATTTATATAATAATGATACCTTACAACTGCCAAGGTGATTGCACTTACATGCTACTTCATTAAATTGTCCCAACCCTGTGACATATAAATTATAATTGATATCACTAAGATATGAGGAAATTGTGGTTTAGGAATTTTGCATGATTCTCAAATTACAGACGCTACAGTTGGAAACTGAACTTCGGAATTCTGACTACAGATCTTGAGCTGACTTAAGAGAATGGGCTCTAGAGGATCTGGTGTTATACTCTATCCTTGCAAGTTATTTAGTCTTTTCAAGCCAGTTTCTACTTCTATAAAATGGAGATACTAATACCTATCTTACAGCTTTGTGATGATGATTAAATGAGATTATTACTGTTTATGAAGTGCTTCCTTGGTATATATACATGCTCAATGAATGGAAGTTAGCATTGTTGATAAAGAATAAAGGAGAAAATAATGACTCTATAATGCCTACTTATTTGGAAGGAAACAATACATTAAAACAACGTTTCTCAACCAGGGGCAATTTTGCCCTCCACGGGACATTTGGCAATGTCTGGAGACATTTCTGGTTGTCACAACTGGGGAGGTGCTATTGGTGTCTGGTGAGCAGAAGCTTGGGGTGCTGCTAAACATCCCATAATACACAGGACAGACCCCACAGCAAAGATTTCTCTGGTCCAATTGTCAATAAAGCTGAGGTTGAGAAATGCTGAATTAAAACAACAAAAATTAATCAAGTATACTTGTAATGAGCCATATAAATATCACTTCTCATTTTTTTAAACTCATTTTTTTGTGTGTGAAATATAACACATATACAAAAAAGCAATAAATTTCCAAGTACATTGTAACAAGTAGTTATAGGACAGATTTTAATGTTTGCTTTGGGTTACAGTTCCACGATTTTTTGTTTTTTCTTCTAGCTGCTCCAAGACACTGCAGACCAACAAAAATATCAATATCATGGTTCAGCAGTTGTACTCATTTGTTAACTCCTATCTTCTCTGTTATATGCCTCCTTCTATTCTCTTTTCTTTTTTGTGAAAAATAACATATATACAAAAGAGCAATGAATTTCAAACTACATCACAACAATTAGTTGTAGGACTGATTTCAGAGTTTGATATAGGTTACAATTCCACAATTTTAGGTTTTTATTTTTAGCTTCTCTAAGATCCTGGAGACTAAAAGAAATGTCAGTATAATGATTCAGCAATCATTCTCATTTGTTAAACCCTACCTTCTCTGTATAGCTCCACCATCACCTTTGATCTTTCTCCCAATCTTTAGGGGTATTTGGGCTATGCCTGTTCTAATTTTTTCATGTTGGAGGGTAAGCATCACTTCTCAAAGCACAGAAGAACTTAAAAATAGGAGACAATATATTATCTTTGCATGTGCAGAACACAAAAGTCAGTTTAAGGAAATGACACAGCTTATATTGGATATGTGAATAGAATGCGTATCTGGAATTTCTCACTATAAAGAAACTATCAGTTTAAGAAAAATTCTTTGTGGTTTAAGAAAAGTTCTTTGTGTTCTAGAGGGGACAGTTTTCAAAACCACCAACTTTTGTTTTCATTGTTTAAAAAATACATTTTCAAGTAATGAGACAGCTTAAATTCATCAGCAAATGGTCTTAGCTGACTTTTCATCATGCATTGAATATTTTTTCAACGGGGCTTTAGTAACACGAGTAAGACATGATTTAATGAAGAAAAATTCTAGAAATTTTTATCCAAGTGGGAAGTGAATATAACTTAGATTTATCAATATAAAGACTAAAATGCAGTATTCTCCTATTTAGAAATTAGGAATCCCAGCACCTTTCATGATGATCTTAGTCTCCTTAATTTGAGCATTTCGAAACTAATTATATTATGAAAATTGATTCTCAACATACCAAGTTGCTTAGATTGTATCGGTCATGATGAACTAATTTCTTTAGATTTATGATCTGAGTAATTCATTATCGTGCAACTCACCGAGCATTAGTGGTTTCTGCCAAGTAGTTCAGAAAAGCAACCTCTTGCCAACTCCTATTCATGTTTGAAGAAGAGTCTCCTGTATGTGTGTCAAAATCTGTCACCCCAGGGCCCAGAGATGCCAGGTTATATAACGTGACATGTAGAGAGCATTTATAAAGGGAGATTATGCTTTAATGGAATGTGTTAGAGAAAGATGCATTGTTGCAGTTAAAGTCAAAGCTTTACCACCATGGCTGATGACTGAACACTAATCGAGAAGAGACCTCAAAGGTGGTGCCCACAGGTCACCTTGGGGCAGGGGAAACTCTTCAACAGTCCTCTCAGGGCCAACTTGCCGCCGTGGTGGGCAGCAGGAGTGAGGTGTGGCATGAAAGGAGGGGAGTGGTGGTGGGGGCTGGGAGGAGGTGTCATGCATGCATGCGTCCATCCGTCCATCCAGTCAACATATATTTATAGACCTACTAATAGATGCCAGGCCCTGTGTTTGTGATGGAACAGTGAGAAAGGTAGAATAGAAAAAAAAGATAACAGCTTGTGAAGGAAACCCTGACTTCCCTCTGTTCTCAAAATACTTACAGGCTGTGGGGGGGAACTATTAAATAGATAATTAGACACAAAGTTTTTTACACTGGTTATCAGTACAACTACAAAAAAATATTGGATATTATAAGAAAGAATAACTGGAGGAACTAACCTAAGCTAGGGGGTCAGAGGAGGTAGCTGGTAGGTGTGGGCTTGCTCAGTGTAGGAAAAGAGAGGCAGGACACACTTGATAAGCAGTGCAATTCAGATATAAAATATTCCAAATTAAGCATGAGGTTCTAGGCCTTTAAACGACACAGACTCCTGTGACAGGTGGTGGTTATTTACTAATTATTAAGCTAATGGAACAAACCCAGAGTCATACAGGATATTAAAAAGTCCCAAATGACTTTCATTAGTTACTGAATAACTTCTGTGAAAGTTATAAGGAAGGATGAGGTTGGCGGGTGGGCAAAGAACCTGGAGCGATCTCCAGGTCTAGGAGAGAAGTTCTGAAGGAGTGAAGAGCGTGTAAGCGGGAAGCACAACGATGTGACTGGCTGTAGAGCGTGCAGGCCCCCGGGGAGAATGGGCGTTGAGGTCACAGGAAATGAAGAGGCAGCAGGAAGGGGAGCCCCGGGGTGGAGCTCCAGCCTAGGCCTCTAACCTGGACGGGAAGTGAAGGGCCTTGTCTGAGGAGCAGGAAGGGGATCATTTTTGTGTTGGTTGTAATGAAGAAAAAAAACATATCAGCTATATAAGCCTTGCTAAAGCTTTTGTCCCGTTTGGGGATTCAGGAAGCTTGGAGTTTCTCTAATAAAATAATCTGGCCTGCTGGGAGATATTGGTAAAGGAAAAGAATGGAGAGAAGTTTGGAGGATGGCATTCCTTGATGCCTCAGCTCCCTTCTGGGTGCCCTAAGGTGGCGGCCTTGAATCCAAATCAGAAGAGAAATAAGTGTCCCCTCCCCACCCCCTCACCCCGTGATGAAATGATCTATTATATGATTCTTGATAGAGATAAATCTTTGTATGATTTAATACCATCCTCAGAGTGGGAAATACTTAAGCTGTTTGTTGGAGATTATACTCATAATCCCCCTGTTTAGTACAAAGAAGGAAAATGATAAAAGAAGCCCCCCCAAACCCACCATGTGAGGGAGGGGAACATATGCGAAGTTCAAATGAAGACAGAATACTTGTGACTACAAATTGGTTTTTAACCAGCTGTAAACAAGTGGTATGAGGAAAGATGGTAAGAGGTACAAAAATAAACAGCACTAAGTTAAAGGGGATAATTTGAGAAGCCAAAATAAGAGATGGACGTTGCAAATGATCCAGCTAAGTTGAGAGACTTTAGAAGTTCCTGGGAACTTTTTTCTTTTTTCCTTTTCAGGAGACTGTGAGGTTTTAAGTCTTTTAGGATTTCACAAGATCCTAAACATATATGTCTTAAACATGCACAAACATGTTTATTATTTTTCCTATGGAGAGAGAGGAGAGATCAGGAAATACATTCTTGTCTGACATTTGGAGAATGGCTTTTAGTACACTTTATTTTGCCTTTAAAAGCTCTGGCAAACAGTTGGCAAATAGAAATTGGTCCACAGAAATAACATGGCTTCCTGGAAACTCAGGGGGAAGGAAATGGGTGGTTTCCTTAATTACCATAGTATTTGTTTTTGTGTGTTATAACTAAAGATAGAATTCTGGCTAATGTCCTCTGGAGGGAGGGTGAATTTGGAAATTAATGAATTCAGAAGCTGGCTATTTACAGATGTATTCAATATCCTGGCTATATCAGAAAGAGTGGACCGAGATTTGTTTTTTATTTGATGTAGAATCAGTTTTAAACCCAAGGGTATCTTGTTTACGTATGGAGGGCTAATGACTTTAACATAGGCAAGAAAGCTTATTTACCACAAAGATGTGATTGGGGGTGGCAAGAGGAGTGTCTACTTAGGGCCTTAATTCATTGATCTGCTAACTATTCTTTTCTACTGGGTGTTACAGTACTTTCACTAAGAGCAGCAAACACAAGAAGACTGCAAACAAGCTATTTCAATTCAGTAGTAGTAGCAGCAGCTTCCTGGCCACTTGAAGGAATTTTGGGGAACTTTTCTCTTATCCCCTTATATATATTTGCTCAATAAATTGATCTCTATGCTGAAATCATGGATTTCATACATACACAATTGAAGAACTGAATCTATAACTCTAAGCATATTTATTTATCACCTATGGATTTAGCCCAGGTCTGGGCTTAAAAGGCATTGAGTGAGACTAGAAATAAATGAGGTAAATAAGATAATAAGAAAAAATGCACTTATTTCTTTAGACTTCTTAAAGACACTGTCTAGTAATAGATGCACCCATGCTCACTGGGGTGGGAAACACCTGGAGAATGGCTAGAAGTTTCACTCATTTTGTTCCACTTTTCCGTAGGCTTGCATTTCTGGTGCATTCAAATGTCATGCCACTGAGGAATTTCAAAATCATCAGGAGATTCCGAGTCTGTAGGACAAAGGTAAACTCTTCTTACTTCAAAGGGCTCACCTCACATAACTTGCTGATTTGTCTCCTTCGCTGCATCCGGTTCAGGAATCGCTGACAGTTTCTTCCACGGGCGTGCTCAGTCCTGACACCAAGCTTGTGCTTATGCCGTGCCTCCTGCCTAGAAGGTTTTCTCTTCCCTGGGGTGGGGATGGCCAATATTTATTTAGTCTCTGTCATGCTTTAGGCCCTGTGCTGGGCAATTCACATGCATTGTTTAATAACATCCTCATTTTAGAACTGGGGGAAAGGACCCCTAACCAATGCTGGCGGGCTCACGACTAGTAAGTGGCACAAGGCCAGAGTATGAATCTAAGTCTTTTTTTTTTTTTGTCATTTCTGGACTTACTCTCATAGTGCCTTGAGTTATTCTTTAGCTATTTCATATGCTCAGGCTTTATTTCCCCACCCAGATTGTCAGTTGTTAGAAGACCAGGACCTTATGTGTATCTTTTAATCTGCACGGAACGGGCACTCAATAGTTGCAGCCTACTGTTGAAATGAAGAGTGAAATGTAAAACATTAAAGGATTTTATAAATATGCTAAGTATCATAAGAAAGAAACAAATCCCAAAAATGTAGGTTCTGAAAGCTATTCCATGAGCATCAAAAGATACTTTGTGGTTCTCGATCTGGGCTAGTACCACCCCAGGGGGGTCTGGCAATGCACGGGAGTCTTTTTAGGTTGCCAGGATGACTGGAGGTTACTGGCACTTAGTGGGAGTGGAGTGAACAGGGATGTTAAGCATCCTGCAGAATGTGGGACGGTCCCACAAAATTGCCGGGCCCTAAATGCCAATGATGCAATTGGTATAGTAGCCTCGTGATGGAAAATGTGGTGGGCCCTGGAGCCAGAATGTCTGAGATCCAGCCTAGCTCTACCATTTACTAGCTATGTAACTCTGCCCTCTCTACTCTGGGCATTTCATTAGTGATCAATAGTGTTAGTTCCTTCTAGCTTCTGGAAAATTGTCCCCAGTAGGAAGTGATGGTCTTTGAGGAGTGAAAGAATGTGTTATACAGTGTAAGAACCAAGCGCATTTAAAAATAGTGCTTCTCAGACCTTAGTGTGTTTACACATCCCCTGGGACTCTTGTTTAACTGCAGATTCTGATCAGAGAGTCTGAGGTGGGCCTGAGTCTGCACTTCTCATAAGCTCATGGATGATGTCTATTCTATCTGAATCATCACCCTCTCTCAGTGCCCTTTTGATTGTGCTTTTGTCGACTTTACATAAGCAGCATCTCTGGAAGCATGAATGAGGCCTCGGACCATACTTTGAGAAGCAAAGCTCTAAAGTCTCTTGGAGGAGAGATCTACTTAATAAATTAAACAATCGAGTATCCATTGTATGTCAATTACATTCTTAAAGGATAAGGACGTGGGTAATGGAGGTTGGATGCAAGAAGTATAGAACGCAGTGTCTTCACTGAGGGAGTTTCCATCTGCTTTGCCACCTTTATCTTCACCAGAGAAAGATAGGGAGAGAGGTTGATAGATTTTCCATGGCTAGCTATATTTCCCAGGGGAAAAAGGCAGGGAAAATATTTCTTACATGTATTTCCTCATTAAGAAGAAAAGGTCATTTGGGGTCCCCAAATAATTTTAGAGTAGAATTTGTGACTATATAATGGAAAAACTTGGCTGCTGTTCTTGGATGCTGGGTGAAAGCCTTGTATATCTCAAAACTAGCATGAGTTGTGTGTTTCAGTGTTTGTGTGTGTGTGTGTGTGTGTGTGTGTGTGTTGTTGTATATGTGTATATGTGAGCTGGAAAGCATAGGAAGTCATTGCTAGGCAATTGCTTTCTTAACTGTTGCTGGAGAAGGGGGATCTAATATTTTCCTTGTGAAGATTAATGCTCTGAGTTAAAGGGCAGGGGTTCCTAAGGCAGCCTTGATTAGGAGCTTTGCATATTTTAAGCAGTAGAAGTCATTTGAATATAGTCTTTGAGGGAAAAGACTACTCATTATCCACTTAAATTACTTCCTGGCTGCAGCCTGGCAGTTGTACAGAAGCCAAGGCAATTGGTTCTGCATTTGGCCAGCCAATTTAGCAAGAAATTTTGCAAATTACGCAGCCCTTACAGATGGTGCTGTTGGGTTTGTTAGAATGTTTTAAACACTGGCATACTTGACCATGAACTGAATTTCCAGCCTATTAGAGCGGACTCCAGCCAATCCTAGGCTATCTCCACCGGCAGCCGGAGACCAGGAACAGACCTTTCCTGAAAGCGCATGATAAGTGACTTCCTTTCTAAACCATTCTTATGAAAAAAAAAATAATAATAATAACTTGGCCAAGGGGAGCCTCTGGAAATTTGAGGGTATCCCTGCTTATCTCTGAGTAGCTTGACTCACAATTTTAATTGGTTCTTGATCGCTTTGACTGGAGGCCAAGAAGGAGCCAGTACCTCTAGGAGAGGTGCAGAGTATTCTCTGCCAGTGTGAAGTGTAAATGCTGCAAGGATGGTGCCTGAATGTGTAGGGAGAGAACAGCTGGAGGGCTGTGGCTTTTTCCAGGAAGAGGTTTCTAAATTTGCCTCTTAGAGACTATCAGAAAGTTCAAGGTAATGTGTCATCTTCATGGGCTGAGTTTTTGCTCAGATCTTTGCAACAGGGACTGGTACTGACTTTTGCCATTAACTGCTTGCTTGTTTTATTTTTTTTCACTTTCTATTTGAATCATCACCTTTTATCCCTCTCTCTCTCAGTGCCCTTTTCGTTGTGCTTCTGTTGGCTTTACGTAAGCAGCATCTCTGGAAGCATGAATGAGGCAGATAAAATTCCCCAGGGTTACTGATCTGCCCTTCATCTATTTTTAGCACTGCCAAGAATTACCATAGCCCACAGCAGAGTTCTATCACTCTAAGCCAGTGAGCAAATTCTGAGCATTTTTTATTTGTTTGTTTGTTTGGTTTTTAAGCTTTCTTTGAGGCATTTGGTACAGGCTAAGCTTCAAGGCACATGAGTCAATCATCGATTATTCAAGACACATCATACTTAGGCTTCTCTTATCACCAGATTGTCACTGTCAACTAGACATTCAGCTCTGGCTCCTGATTTTGTGCTGGAAGCTGCACAAAGTCTACTGCGGCCTGAGTGTGTGGCCCTGGCAATGCAGAAATGGCAACAACGGTTTATCTAGTATCCACTAAAGGATTGCTGACAGCCAATTTGCCCTCCCTCAGCCAAGGGATCTTTCCTAAGAGGACAGCATGACCTGTTTGACTTTTGTTTCTATTCTATACCTAAAGGTGGGGACTTTCCATGAGCATGAGGACAAAGTGTCTGATTTACCTCCAAATCCCAGAGTTTAGCATTGAGCCTTAATGAGTTTTTCTTAATAGATAGATTAGAGGGAGGTACCCATTTATTTGTTCAATGTTTGATGGATGCATTCAACAAACGTTCGTTGATCAACACCTACATTTCAGCTTGTTGCCAGGTTGGAACGGGGCTTCCCCACCTGTTTGTAAGAATATGCACTTATTCACCATTTTGACTCTAAGAGGTCCCCTACACCTCCTCTATCCTTGGGTTCATGACCCTCTAAAGTTATCAATTCTGTTCTATTGAGCTTTGCTCATTTCCTTTGCCTCTGCAGTGTCAGCACTACTTCTGCTAGCCAAGTGGTCCCTCCCATTTCTCAACATGACTGGTTTCTGTTACTAGTTATTTTCATTCAGGGTCAATTTGGAGGTAAGGAGACAGTTGTCCTATGATGCTACCTTTGATGTCTTTGCAATGTATTCAACTTGGCTAAGCTGAACCACATCGTCTGGAATTCCTGTCTAGTATGCTTCTGATTCAGGTGGGGTATATGGGAGATTATCTTGCAAAATTTGGAGAATGGAAGGGAAACACACACACATGTCTTCTCCCAGTCATACAATCAAACACCTATCTAAGTGTTGTTGTAACAGGATTTTGCAGATGTAATTAAAGTCCCTAATAAGTTGACTTCACATTAATAAAAAGGGAGATTTTCCTGGGTGGGCCTGACTTAATCAGCCAGATGCCTTTTAAAAGACAGCCTTGATCCTTCCTGTGGACAGTGATTCTGAGCAGCAGAGCAGAAGGAAAGCTGTGGAATCTTTTTATGTCCTGGAACAACTTTCTCACTTTGTTGTTGCTGATAGGCTGATTCCTCTCACTGGTGGGAAAGAGCACCTGGGTCTTTAATTACTTTTCTTTCCTGCTGGATCTTCCTTCACTTCTGCTGACTCTTGTGCCAAGTCTGTGTACTCAGTTCCATAACAATCAGCCCTGACTTCTGTAGGATACCCTCATCACCAAGTTTGTCTTTGTGGAATCCCGACCTGCTTGTGATTTATCCTTCCTGGCTACCTGCCCTGTGGATGTCAGACTTACTTAGCCAGCTCCCAAAATTGATTAAGATAACTCCCTATAATAAATAAATGAATAGATAGATAGAAAGAAATACCTCCTTCAAATGGCTCTGCTTTTTCTGATTGAACCCTGACTGATTCATGAACTAAAGAAGCAATCATTTGTCTTACATGTCATGAAGTTAGACAGTTGAAATCTAGATGGCCACCAGCCTTCATTCATTTATTCATAACTGTTCTAGGCCTGGCAGTCTATCAGTAAACAAGGCAGAGATAGGCCATGTCCTTAGAGAGCAGATGCTGTAGGTGGGAAGATAGATTCAACAATGTTCACAAGGATAATAATGTTAGTAGAGAGTTGCCAGAAGGTATAAATGGGAGAACCTGCATAATCTGAGGTGCCAGGGAAAGGCTGTGAGGGTCCAGATGATGGAGAGCACATGACATCAAATGACAGGAATTTAGGGTGACCTGTGTAGAGTTGTTCACTGTATTGGAAGAGATGAGACTGGAGAGGTAAACCAAAGAGGGCCCTCCAAGCCAAGAGAAGGATGTCTGACTTCATTCTGATGGACAAATACACTTTTATTAAAAAAAATCATCATGAGTGCATGGGTGGTTCAGTGGTAGAATGCTCTCCTTTCATGCCGGAGACCCAGGTTCGATTCCTGGACCATGTATCAAAACAAACAAACAAACAAACAAACCATCGTGTTTAGAACTCCATGTTTCCTTTTATTTTATGATGGTTTCGTTCTGAGCCTTCCCACATCCCATGGTGTTAATGTGTTTGCTCCTGCTCTTATTTCTTTTCAGCTGTTTTCTAGAGTCCTCTTGTATAACCTGTGACACTCTTTGATTGTGCAGGCGTCACTTGGCTATTGTCAAGCTATTTTTAACTCATTCTCCTGCCTTATGCTTTGACTTCTCATGGCACACCTGTTGAGGGAAAAAGGGAACAAAACCTGAACGCTTCACATTAATTTACCTGACAATATCCTTGTCTCAATGTTTATTTTCTGTTCTATTAGGACTCACAGAAAGGGCTTCTGTTACCACCTGAAGTGCAAGGAGCTCAGCCTTCCTTACGATATTAACCCTTCTTGCCTGCTGAGCCTCCTAATGCTCTTAAGGATTTTCTTAGTTAAGTGATTGAGCCACATGCCATCCTTGGAAAGTGGGCCAGTAAATACATTAATTCCATGGGCTAGAGAGATAGGAAAAATGGAAGTGGAGAAGCTAGGAGCTAAGTAATAAATCCAACCACAAATCTGAGTTAAGTTGAACAATGTGAGCTTAAATTCAGTTTTTTGTCTTCCTCCGCCTCTCCCCTCCCCTCCCTTTCTCCCTTTCGCTCCTTTCCTTTCCCTTCCTCTCTCATCTTCCCCCTTATCCTCCCTTCCCTTCCCCTCCTCTCCCTTCCCCTGTCTGGGTCTTGCTGGGAAAACAGCTAGATATTGAGAACTGAGCCAAATTTTATTTCCAGAATGACTTGGTTTGGAAGTCAAGTTATACCAATAGCTCATTTCTTCATCTGTAAAATGGGAATAATAAAACCTTCCTGTCAAATGACATGTGCAAAGCAACTAGCTTATGGCACATGGGCGGAGCTCAGTAAATATTGGGCATTAAGCATTACAAAGTTGAACAAGGTGGCTCTTCTAGAGGGAGATTTAACATCATAGCAGTTTACCTTTTTCTTTCGTACACATTTTCACACAAAGAATGAGAAGTACCATTAGCCTTAAGAATAGTACCTGACCTTTCCAGGTTCAAGCCAGGGGTAATGGTAGATGGATCAGCTCCATGGGTAGTGACGATACTGTAACTCCTCTGGACTCATTTAAAATGAATTGGAGACTCGGTCCTGTAACGAGTTGTTGAAGAGTCCTTTGAGAATGATTGCTATTTTCTTTCTTTGCTTTCTATATATGTTATATTATACAATTAAAAAAGTTTTTTAAAAAATGAACTGGAGAGTGGCCTCCTGGCTGCACCTGCCTAACTCCGCCTCCTGCTCCCAAATGTAGGCTAGCTCAGTAATAACTTGACCCATTTAAGAAGCGTAGAGGGACAAGGGTTCCTAACTGATTCCAGAATGTGAGTCATCAGTTCTACATCTAACCCTCTGACGTTGCAGATGACAGGACAGAGGCCCTGAAAATGTGACTTGCCCATGGCCACGCAGCACTCATATCTCCTGAGAGCCAGGCCACCACTGGGGGTGCTGAGCTGGGGTGACTCATCTGGCCTCTAGGGCAATCAGGCCCTCTGGGTGGTGAAATGAGGCCTCCTGCATCCTTTCTCCAGGTCCGTGATCCTTCTTTCTAAGGACCCAGTATGTAAAAGTGAACAACACAGGCCTAGGGCCCTGGGCTTCAGTTCTCTCCCCACTGAGCGATGGGGACAGTGGTGATGTCTGATGGCTCCTCCACTCGAGCAAGGCCACTTTGGTCCTGCAGTCTGAACTTCATCACCCATCCTCAAATCTGCCACTCTCATTCTTGCCTTAGGGTTTGCATGTGCTGTTCCCCCTGCCTTAAATACCCTTCTCCACTCACATAATTCCAGTTCATGCTTCAGATCTGAAGCGAAACATCACTTTTTCTAGAAAGCTTTCTGACCTCCCATCTATTGGCTCAGCCTGTCGTATGACTTCTGAGCATCCTGCATGTCTTTGTACCTCTCATCACACTTGTTCTTACTTGTATTCCGTCTGAGTTCCTTGACACGAATGAGGGTGGGTATTGGTCTGTCCCATCTGCCATTATTTTCCAAGAACCTAGCACAGGGCTTGGCACATTCTTCTTCATTCAAAAAACCTTTTTAAAATTAATTGATACTATATCCTAATGAGGGGAAGATTGAAGTGTATGCCAGAAGTGTGAAATGGTGATGTACCCTTACTTGTGTAACAGGCGAGAGTGGCTGGCATGGGGTTGGGGGAGGCAGACAACTGCCTTCAATCCACAGAGTCCAACTAGGCACCAGCTGATGTTCCTTTGAAATGTGTCGACGAGCAGGGTGGAGGGACTGAGATTCACGGTGTCTGCGTTGTGTGTATGTGAGAATAAAGGATGAAACGGCAGCAGAGGGGAATAGGTTTGGCTGAGATACTTTCTGGGGTGATATTAAGGACTGTTAAAAATGGATCAGAGTATAGAGGAAGGTTGTGGAAATACACTCCTTAGAGGCTTCAGAAAACGGGCCAGAGAGCCATTTCAGCCAGTTATTTTGGGCCTACCACAGGCAGCAGGGTAGACCAGACTTCCTGTTAGGGCGCGATCGTTCTAGTCTCTGACCCATAATAAATAGATCTAGAGGTGCAGTTGTAGACAAATACATAAGCACATGCAAAAGCTTCTAGCCATTCTTGAGGGTGGAAATGTTGCTAGTTCATTTCCTAACATGCTTTCTGAATTTACCTTTTGCTTAGAAAATTCCCTCAGTCTTTAAACACAGCCAAACTCTTTCTAAAAGGGACTTATTCTATATTTCAAAGTGAGCGCTGATGGACATACAAATTTAACTCTTGTATTGGCATTCACCTTAAAAAAAAAAAGTGAGGAATGCAGGCAAGGCAAGAGGATTATAAAAAATAACCTGCTACTCTACACATTTTCCCAGCATACAAAGAAATCGATCTGGACCTCATCTAATTTAATTAACTTTTATGACCATAGCTCCTTTGAAATAACCACTGGAGCCAATTAGAGTCCATTAAAATTCACTCATTTTCCCAAAGCTGCATTGAAGCACCCTGGTCTTCTCCAAGGAAAACAAAAGAAAAAAAGAGTGAAAAGATCTGATCAGAAACAACAACGGAAGAGTAAGTTGCTGCAGCTGCTTTGTTACTTGGTCTCAACAGAAGCCGCTTACACGGTCATTTGCTCCAGTTTGTCACCCTGGAGCGTGGCCCTGCACACAGCAGTAGAAAATAACTCCAGGTCAGTCATGTAACTGCTTACCCAGAGTTTATCATAAACTGCAGCTATGAAAAGTAAAGATAATGCTATTTTGTACTTCCCAGCGTACACTCAATCCCCATGAGGGTAAGGGAAGAATTGCCTTCACCTCAGGCGAGAGATGCAGAGGAACTTACCCCACTTACTCATTTGCAGCCCGGTTATGTAATATTCTTTCCTTTTTCTTCCCCCGATGGCAAATGTAATGCATGTTTATTGTAAAAAAGAAAAAAAGGAATGATCCAGAATGGCTGAAAGATGTAGCTCACATCTAGGGAGAACTTGCAAGGCTCTCTTCCCCAATTTTGTTCTCTTACTAATTAAACTTTTAGAACACTTTATGTATGTCTGGGGGTGGGGTGGGTAGTTTTTTGGGTGTGTGTGTGTGTGTGGGTAGATTATATGAGGATGTGGAGTGGAGTTTTCACATTCCAGTTCCTTCCTTGTCTTCTAAACCTCTACCCCACACTACTCACCTCTTTTGTTTCAAACACTGTGCAATTATATAGCTGCTGGTGAATCCAGGCCTCTGAACTATTCATTATCAATGGTGAGATAAATGTGTGGTGAGTCCATCAATTGTCTGATGCACCCTCAAAGTGTCTTCAGATGTGCTCAGCAAAGCGTGCAATTTGATTTCTGGGGGTGTCTTGACTGCTAGTTCTACAAATATTTCATGTCCATGTGACTATCTTATAACAATATTTTCCACATCTTCGTACAGGTGAGCTCTGTCTAAAACAATTATATTTTGAAGAGTGAGTCACAGTGCCTAACATTATGTGATTATGTAATTGTGCAGGCCATTAATTGGGAAGTAGAGGTAAAGTTGCTGGAGGAGGGTTTTTTGTTTTGTTTTGCTAGAGAAGTTGTAGGTTTACATTAAGGTTCACTGTTGGTGTTGTACAATTCTGTTTTTTTTCTAAATTTTTTATTCTGGTAACACATTTAGAACAGAAAATTTCTACTTTCAACCACATTCAAATATACAATTTAGTGCAGTTCACAATGTTGTGCTATTATCACCACCATCTCTTACCAAAACTTTTCCATCAACCCAATAAGAATCTGTTGTAGTTTGCTAGCTGCTGGAATGCAACACACCAGAGACAGACTGGCTTTCAATAAAATGGGATTTATTTAGCTAACGTATAGTTCTTCAGAGGAAAGGCAGCTGACTTTCAACTGAGGTTATTTCTTATGTGGGAAGGTACAAGATGATCCCTGCTGGCCTTCTCTCCAGGCCTCTGGGATCCAAAAACTTTCCCTGGGGTAATTGCTTTTTGCATCTCCAAAGGCCTGGGCTGAGCTGCGAGTGCTGAGATGAGGTATGCTGAGCTGCTTGGGCTGTGGTACATTGAGCTCTCTCATTTAAGCACCAGCCAATTAAGTGAAACATCATTCATTATAGCAGGCACACCTCTTAGCTGACTGCAGATGTAATGAGCAACAGATGAGGTTCACATACCATTGGCTCATGTCCACAGCAACAGAACTAGGTATCTTCACCTGGCCAAGAAACCACAGAAACTATATATGATTTCAGCGTTAATTCCCCATTCCTTACTCCCAATCCATCCCCTTGTAACCTGTACTATAGATTCTGCCTCTACGAAATTTTAAATTCTAGTTATTTCATATCAGTGAGAGCATATAATATTTGTCCCTTTTTGTTTGGTTTATTTCACTTAAAATGATGTCTTCAAGTTTCATCCATGTTGTTGAATACATTAGAAGTTCACTCCTTTCTGCAGCCAAATAATATTCCATTCTATGCATATACCAGGTTATGTTTATCCATTCATTGATTGATGGACATTTGGGTTGCTTCCATCACTTTTGCCATTATGAATAGTGCTGCTGTGAACATTGGTGTGCAAATAGCTGTTTAGATCCCTGCTTTCAATTTTTTTGGTATTGTTCTAGTTTGCTAACTGCTGGAATGTGATATACCAAAAATGGATTGGTTTTTAAAAAGGGGACTTTATTAAGTTGCAAGTTTACAGCTCTAAGCCTGTGAAAATGTCCACATTAAAGCAAAGCTATAAAAATGTCCAAATTAAGGCATCAATAAGAGGTTACCTTCACTCAAGAAAGGCCGATGACGTTCTGGGTTTCTCTCTTAACTGAAAAGGCACATGGAAAACATGGCGACGTCTGCTAGCTTTCTCTCCAGGCTTCTTTTTTCAGAAGTTCCCCTAGGGGAGCGTATTCCTTTTTCATCTCCAAAGGTCTCTGGCTGCGTGGGCTCTCATGGTTCTCCTGGCTCTCTCCAAAATGTTTCCTCTTTTAAAGGATTCCAGTGAACTAATCAAGACCCACCTGGAATGGGTGGGGTCACATCTCCAACTAATCAAAGGTTAATACCCACATGGGTGTGTCACATCTCTGTGGAGATAATCTAATCAAGTTCAGCCTCCAACAGATGGAATAAGTCACAGATGCTGCAGTCAACTGACTGATGATTTACTGCACCAGCCTTCCAGTTTATCAACCAGCCAGGAAATATCCTGCAGCAATGGTCAGTCCAGCGCTTGCCTGACCAGACAATTGGGCATAAACATTTGGCCAAATTGACACCAGAGCCTAACCATCACATTATTATTATTATTTTGTAATTTAAGCTTTAATTTTTCTAACTTTATAGTTTGAAATAATTTCAGATTTTAAAAATTTGTTAATATGGTACACATAATTCCATATTTTAAAATCCATCCTGCCAATCTGTATCTTTTAATTGGGGAGTTTAGTCCATTAACATTCAAAGTTATTACTATAAAAGCAGTTCTTGAATCTACCACTTTATCTTTGGTTTTTATTTGTCAGATACATGTATCTTTTCTCTCTTTATTTTTTTTATCCTGTAAGTTACCTTCTTCAATTCTGTGCCCTCCTTCCCACCTCTTTCTCCTTTTTTGTCAGCGAACAGAACTCCCTTTAATATTTCTGGCAGGGTAGGTCTCTTGTTAACAAATTCTCTCAGCATTTGTCTGTCTGTGAAAAAAATTCTTTAATGTATTAACTTTTTAATTTTTAAAAAATATAACAATAAACACAAACATTCTTAACATATGATTATTCCATTCTACATATATAATCAGTAATTCACCATATCATCACATAGTTGTATATTCATCATCATGATCATTTCTTAGAACATTTGCACCCATTCAGAAAAAGAAATAAAAAGAAAACAGAAAAAAATTCATATATACCATACCCCTTACCCCTCCCTTTCATTGATCACTAGCATTTCAATCTACTAAATTTATTTTAACATATGTTCCCCCTATTATTTATTTTTATTCCATGTGTTTTACTCATCTGTTGATAAGGTAAATAAAAGGAACATCAGACACAAGGTTTTCACAATCACACAGTCACATTGCAAAAGCTATATCATTATACAATCATGTTCAAGAAACATGGCTACTGGAACACAGCCCTACATTTTCAGGCAGTTCCCTCCAGCCTCTCCATTACATCTTAACTAACAAGGTGATATCTATTTAATGTGTAAGAATAACCTCCAGGATAACCTCTCGACTCTGTTTGGCACCTCTCAGCCATTGATACTTTATTTTGTCTCATTTCGCTCTTCCCCCTTTTGGTCGAGAAGGTTTTCTCAATCCCTTGATGCTGAGTCCCAGCTTATTCTAGGACTTCTGTCCCACGTTGCCAGGAAGGTCCACACCCCTTGGAGTCATGTCCCATGTAGAGAGGGGGAGGGCAGTGAGTTTGCTTGTTGTGTTGGCTGGGAGACAGAGGCCACATCTGAGCAATAAAAGAGGTTTTCTTGGGCTTAACCTATCCTTTACAGGGTTAAGTTTCATATGAACAAACCCCAGGATTGGGGGCTCAGCCTATTGCTTTGGTTGTCCCCACTGCTTGTGAGAACATAAAGAATTCTCCACTTGGAGAAGTTGAATTTTCCCCCTTTCTCACCACTCCCTCAAGGGGACTTTGCAAATACTTTTTTATTCACTCTTCAAATGTCTGTGAAAATTTTAATCTGTCCCTCACTTTTGAAGGATGATTTTGCTCGATAAAGAATTCTTGGCTGTCAATTTTTCTCTTTCCCAATCTTAAATATGTCATTCCACTGCCATATTGCCTCCATGGTGAGTGTTGAGTAGTCTGAACTTAGTCTTATGTGGCTTCCCTTGTATATGGTGAATCACTTTTCTCTTGCTGCTTTACAGACTTTCTGCTTCTCTTCAGCATTTGATAGTCTGATTAGTATTGTCTTGGAGTGGGTCTATTTGGATTTATTCTATTTGGGTTTCATTGAGCTTCTTTGATTTGCATAGTTTTGTCTTTTATAAAGGTTGGGAAGTTTTTCCCAATTATCTCCTCAAATAATCTTTTTTTTTTTTTTTTTTACATGGGCAGGTACCGGGAATAGAACCTGGGTCCTCTGGCATTGCAGGCAAGCATTCGTGCCTGCTGAGCCACACGGCCCACCGCCCTCAAATAATCTTCCTAGCTCTTTTCTCTTCTTCTGGAATATGCGTGGGTCTTTTATTTGTGCACTTCGTATTGTCCATCATTTACCTGAGATCCTATTTAAATTTTTCTATCGTTTCCACTGTTTGCTGGTTTGTGCATTTAAATTCAGTTGTCCTGTCCTCCAGTTTGCTTATTCTTTCTTCTGTCTCTTCAAATCTGCTGTTGTTGTCTCTGGTATATCTACTGTATCTTTCATTTCTGTAAGACATGTTATTTTTTATTTATTCTTTCAAATTCTTCTTAGTTGAGACTACAGGTCTCTGTGTATGCTGACAGCAGCCAACCCTTGGGGTGGGGGTGGGTACTGTGCACCTTGGCTGAGAATCCGCTTCTGGACACAGTGGTCTGGTGGTCCCCAGGCTCTTGCATGGGAGGACTTGGGCTGTGGGGTTGAGAATTTCAGCTCTTCCTGTGTGGCTCACTCTCTTATGGGCTTCTCTGACCTTGAACTCCATGAGTGCTTTGGGCCTCTGTGGAGAAAGGATAGAGTTAGTGGGACACAGAGAGTTTCTTTCACTGGCCAATTGTTAGATTGGCTCTGCTCTGTACTCTACCCTCCTCCCAAGGGGAGGGCCTCCTAGTCTCAGCCCAAACCAGATGCTTATAGAGGCCTGCCTCAGGGATGAGAGGTGGGCACCATGCACTGGCAGCAAGGTCTCTGTGTAAGCAAACCAAGACCCCTGGTTTTCAGGTTTCCCATGGGAGCTCCGGGTTGCATAGCTGAGAGGGAAGATCTCAAGCTGATACGGGGTGGGAGTGTGGGAGCACATTGCTCCTTCTGCACCTGTTCTCAGCGGTGCATTGAAGCCTGCCCCAGTTACCGATTGGACTGAGTCAACTCACTCCATCCTCTCACTTGTAGTTTCTTTGCCTTTTCATACATACCCTCCCTTTACAATATAAAAGACTGTTTTAGTTTGTTAAGCTGCCAGAATGTAATATACCAGAAATAGAAGGGCTTTTAAAAAGGGAATTTAGTAAGGTACAAGTTTACATTTCTAAGGAAGGAAAAGTGTCCAGATTAAGGCACTAACAAGAGGTTATCTTCACCCAAGAAAGGCTAATGGCTTTTCTGAGCACCTCTGTCAGCTGGGTAGTCATGTGGCTGGCGTCTGCTGGTCCCTTGCTCCTGGCCTCATTGCTTTCAGCTTCTGCTCCTGTGGGGTTCCTCACTTTGCTTCTCTGGGACTGACTTTCATCTCTTGGCTTCCCTTGGTTCTCCTCAGGTTCTTGCTTACTTAACATCTCATGGGAAGGCACACAGCAATGTCTACTGGACTCCAAACATCTCCAAACATCTGTGTCTCTGTTCTCCAAGTGTTGGCATCTGTGTGAGCTCTCTGTACTCTCCAAATGTTTTCTCTTCTAAAGGACTCCAATAAACTAATAAAGAACCACTTGGAATAGATGGAGTCACACCTCCATCTAATCAAAAGGTCATAACCACAATTGGACATGCTACATCGCTGTGGAGATAATTTAATCAAAAGTTTCCCCCTACAATGTTGGATCCAGATTAAAAGAAATGGCTTCCCCCCCCCCCCCCCCAAGGTAGGATCAGGATAAAAACATGGCTTTTCCCAGGAACATAAAACTTCAAACCAGTACAAAATCCCTCTGTGGTCATTTGTACCCTGAACCTGCTGTCCCAGTCATTTTTCTGTCCTTTCCCTAACTGATCCATGTTCACGGGTCAACTCAGCCTATCCAATTCCACCATCTTCTTGGAAGTCCCTAGTACCATGCTATTTTGATTACTGTGGTTTTTAAAAGTTTTAAGATTGGTCAGTGTGAGTCCTCCATCTTTGTTCTTTTTCAAGATGGCTTTGACTATTCAGAACCCTTACCTATCCAAATAAATTTGAATTTTGGCTTTTCCATTTCTTCAAAGAAAGCTTTTGGGATTTTGATTGGGATTACATTGACTCTGTAAATTGCTTTGAGTAGAATTGACATCTTAACATTATTTAGTCTTCCAATCCATGAACATGAAATGTCTTTCCATTTATTTAGGTCAATTTTGATTTATTTGGGTCTTCTTTGATTTATTTTAGTAATGTTTTATCATTTTCTCCATACAAGTCTTTTACATCCTTGGTTAGATTTATTCCTAGATATGTGATTATTTTAATTGCTATTGTAAATGGAATTTTTCCCCTTGATTTCTTCTTCTGATTGTTCCGTACCAGTGGTGCTAGTTTGAAAGGATGTATGTCCCTTAGAAAAGCCATGTTTTAATCAAAATCCCATTTCATAAAGGTAGAATAATCCCTATTCAATACTGTATGTTTGAAACTGTAATCAAATCCTCTCCTTGGATGATGTGATTTAGTCAAGAGTGGTTGTTAAACTGGATTAGGTGATGACATGTCTCCACCCATTTGAGTGGGTCTTGAGAAGTTTCTGGAGTCCTATAAAAGAGGAAACATTTTGGAGATTCAGAGAGAACAGAGCAGAATGACATAGTCACAAGAAGCCAAAGTCCACCAGCCAGTGACCTTAGGAGATGAAGAAGGGAAATGCCTCCCGGGGAGCTTCATGAAACAGGAAGCCAGGAGAAGAAGCTAACAGATGACGCCGTGTTCACCATGTGCCCTCCCAGATGAGAAAGGAACCCTGACTGTGTTTACTATGTGACTTTCCAGATGAGAGCAAAACTCTGACTGTGTTTGCCATGTGCCTTCTCACTTGAGAGAGAAACCCTGAACTTCACTGGCTTTCTTGAACCAAAGTATCTTGCCCTGGATACCTTAGATTGGACACTTCTATAGACTTGTTTTAACTGGGACATTTTCTTGGCCTTGGAACTGTAAACTAGCATCTGATTAAATTCCCCTATTTAAAAGCCATTCCAATTCTGGTATATTGCATTCTGGCAGCTAGCAAACTAGAACACCAGTATATAAAAAAATCTCTGATTTTTGGATGTTGATCTTTGTACTCTTTCATTTCACTGAATTCATTCATTAAGTCTAGGAGCATTGTTGCAGATTTTTCAGGATTTTCTGTATATAGGTATAGGATCATGCCATCTACAAAGAAGGAAAGTTTTACTTCTTCCTTTCTAGTTTGGATGCCTTTTATCTTATTGTCTTGCCTACCTGCTCTGACTGGAACAACAGTCAATTGTTATTCACTGGTGAATAATGGTGGTGACAAATGGGCATCCTTGTTGTGTTCTTAGTCCTAGAGGGCAAGCTTTCAGTCTTTCAATAGTAAGTATGATGTTAGTTTTGGGTTTTTCATGTAAGCCCTTTATCGTGTTGAGGAAGTTTTCTTTTATACCTATTTTTCTAAATGTTTTTTATGAAGAAGTGGTGCTGGATTTTGTCAAATGCCTTTACTGCACCAACTGAGATAATCATGTGTTTTTCCCCTGTGGTGTATTAGATTAGTTGATTTTCTTTTGTTGCACCACTCTTGCATAACTGGGATAAAGCCTGCTCAGTCATGTTGCATAACTCTTTTAATGTGCTATTGAATTCGGTTTGCTAGTATTTTGCTGAGGATTTTTATGTCTATATTCATAGGGATACTGTAATTTTTTTTTCTTGTAGTGTCCTTACCTGGCTTTGGTATAAGGGTGATGTTGGACCCATGGAATGAGTTAGGGAATGTTCCCTCCTCTTTAATATGTTAGTGGCTTTTGAATAGGATTGGTATTAATTCTTCTTGGAATGTTTTGTAAAATTCGCTTGTGAAGCTATCTGATCCTGGGCTTTTTTCTTGTGAAGTTTTGGATTACTAATTCAATATCCTTACTGGTTATTGATTTGTGGAGTTTTATTACTTCTTGAGTCAGTGTTTGTAGTTTGTTTCTAGGAATTTTTCATTCCAACTAGGTTGTCTAATTTGTTGGTGTACAGTTGTTCATAGAATCCTCTTATAGTCTTTTTTTATGGTGTTGGTAGTAGTGCTTCTTTTTTCATTTCTGATTTTAGTTATTTGTGTCGTTTTTTTTTCATTGACAGAAGAAAGTTTTTTAATCAAGTAGATTTAAGAACTCAGATTTTATATTCCCTTCATTTGGTTTTTAAAAATAAAGTGCTTGGGTGGTTCAAAGGCAGATTTCTCACCTGCCATGCCTGAGACCCGGGTTCGATTCCTGGTGTCTGCCCTTGCAAATAAATAAATAAATAAATAAATAAAATAAAGCACTTAAATTATAACAGTGGTACACAATTATAAAATAATTAGAAAGCAAAACAATGATAATACATGTAGAAAACAGATATAGACACTTCTGTGATGATAAGGGAAAGAAGGGGAAAATGTAATTACAAAACAATTAAAACCAAATATTTTTTCACCAGTAGTTTTGTCTCTCTTTTTTTTTTTTTTTCAAGCCCTTTAACATAACTTGGTCCCAAAATTATTCCCTCTGTCATGTCCTAGTTCAGGGTTGAATCATTTTGTGCCTGAATAATTGTAATTTCAACAGCTAAGATCTATCATGTGCTTAGAATATGCAGGGCACTGTTTAAAGCATCATGCTAAAGTAAATATCAGCTTATTTAACTCATATCAATATTGTGAAGTTGATCATGTCAGTTGGGGCAATTGAATATCCTGTATCCATTATATTCTTTTTTGTTTGCTAACAGAGCTCTGATTTTTCTTTGGGAAGGCCAATATTTGCAACTATATATGTAACTTCTCAACCTCCATTACTGGTAAGATGGCTCTGTTATATAGTTCTGACCAGTGAAATGTAAGCAGAAGTCTGCTGGGGCTGTTGGAAAGCTTTTTTGATGGCCTGATAAAATGAGACAGACATGGCTAGAGTGTAAATTCTCAACCTAAATTACCTCTATCTGGCTGAGATAAAAATGTGATGGCAGGAGCTGTAGTAATCATCCTATAAACATGAGACAATGAGCCCCAGTGCTAAGAGAGGTTGAGTTGGAAGGTAGAAAGTACTTGGAATCCTGATGGCATTGTTGAACAGTTGAACCAACCCTCACAAATGCTTATCTCTCTACTTCTTCATGTGAGTAAAATAAATTCTGTTTTAAGTTAATGTTAGGTGAGCATTCTATTACTTGCAGTTGAAAGTATTCCTAATCCATTTTTTTTAGATAGAAAGCTGAACGACGAAGTAACTTACTAAAATTATATAACCAAAGTGGTGATATGAGGCTCTAAACTCATATAGTCTAACTCTAGAATCTAAAACCTACTCTCTTAGACATATTCTATATCACATCCCCATTATGTTAGGTTGCAGATGATTTTCTCAGGAAACTTGAGCTTGATCTTGAGCCTTGTTCCGACTTCTTCGCAGACATGCCACTGATAGTAGCTTCTTACTTTTTTGCTTAAAACCTTCAACATTTTTTCTTCCTTTAAAGCAGAATGTGACCTCAGATGTTTTTAGAGTCAAATAAGTAATGTAACTGATCAAAACAAGTAGATCCTAATACATCAGTTGTGGATGCATATAGTTATCTACTGCTGTGTAACAAATTATCCCCAGACTTAGAAGCTTAAAAAAACCGAGCATTTATTTCTTATGCAGTTTTTGAGGTTTGGCTTGGCTGTGTGTTTCTGGCTCAGATGTTTCACAAAGCTGCAGTCAAGATGTTGGGAGCTTCAGTCATCTAAGACTTGATTGGAGGTGGAGGATCCATTTTCGAGAAGACGAATACTCATACGGCTGTTGGCGGAAGCCTTCAGTTCTTCACCATGAGGACCTTTTCTCACAAAAATGCTAGCTGATTTCCTCCAGAACAATTTGTCCAAGAGTGACAGAGGTCACCATGTCTTTTGTGATCTAGACTTGGAAGTGGCACAACATCATTTCTGCCATATTCTATCAGTCACACAAACTAAACCCGATACAGTGTAGGAGAGACAGCACAAGGGTGTGGATACCAGAAAGCTGAGATCATTGGGGCCATCTTGGAGGCTGACTAACACTGGCAGTTATGTGACAAAGTAGTGGCATTTACTATTCAGCCACAGTCAGTTGTTGCTATAGTGGAACACAAGTCTGGTATTGTTGGATTTTCCCATTTCTCAAATGAAGTCAGATATACTGATTTCTAAGCGAATTCTTGAGATAGTAAATGTTGGCTAAAAGTTCAGAAAAATCCTTGCATAGGACTATACAAATGCAATCTGGTTATCGGCTGTGTGCTGTCAGTTTGTGACTTCTGGGCCATAGCATGGAAAGCCTATGTAGTTCTGATTCCTGTCTTAAGTAGCTTCCTGGAGTGGTGTTTACAATAGGATTGTGAAACAAGTCTAGGCTTAACCAGGATTATGCACCATGACAATTTGGAAATGTCTGCCATGGATGAGCGAGGGGGAGATAATGACACAAGTGCCTCAGATTGACACACATGACCATATCATGTATTGCCCAAACTGCAACACTTTTGAGAATATAAGGGGATTCTATAATGGTTACATGAATATAGTTGTCATAAATTGGGACTGACCCTGGCAAGCCAGGACGTATGGTCACCATTTATATAGTCCTACATAGAGTTACCACAGTGCTCCTGTCACTGTGCCTCTTTGGTCATTCGGACCACACCAGACCATCACTTCCCTCAGAGCATATGGCACACTTGAAATCCACTTGCCTGCATACCTGCTGTTCTCTTCCTCTTGTCATCCCTTCCTCACTTCCCTGTTTCCTTGTGGGACTTTGGCTTCTTCAGCAGAAGTACTATCTTTCTTTCTGTTGCCTTCACCTCCTCCCCTTCTTTCTAGGTAGATTAATTGTTCTTTCACTCGGGTTTTGTAGCACTTTGTGCATACCCTCAATGCAGTGTTTATCACAGAAATCCCCACACAGGGCCCTAATCTTGCTTATTTAGGAAGTTGGTACCTGTCTCATTGCCTGGCACAAAGTAGCTATTTGATACACCTGTACTGATGTTTTGTTTTGCATCTCCCCTCCCCTCCTTTTTTTCTCTAACACCTGCTGTGGGAGAGGATTATGAAAATGCCAAGAAGGAGGTAATGTGGGAACAGAGAAAACCCACAAACTGGATAATTGGTTCTTAAATAATTGACCATGAACTGAAATAGCTCTCCAGTAATTTTGACTTCTTCTCTTCCTCTCCACTTCCAAATGAACAGAAGCTGTTCTCATTCAGAATGAGCTTCTACCTTGAGGTTTGAATGAGTACTATCACCCAGACTGTGGAGACTGGGAGTGCTTGGCTTACGCACGTGCTTTCTAAATGCTTTATTCCCCCAGAAGTTCATAACTAGGTAGTGGAAATCAATTCCAGGCAGGCCCAGGAGACGTAGGAAGATTTATCCTCTCGTGTACTCATCTAACACTTACTAATACTCATGGGCAGTGTCTATAAATCTCAGGGGGAAAAATAGAAAATGATGGAAAGCAGTGCTATCTATAAACTCTCATGAATGAAATGAATTAAGAGATGTTAAAGGGATATAATCCTGTGAAGCTGAGGTGGGTTTCTGTTGGAGGTGGGTAGAGTTGATGGTAAGACACCATTAGAATCCAGCACATCACTGTTATGCATTCTAAGCTGAAAGTCTGAGATGGGATGGAGCAAAGGGCAATCAGGTGATGCCTTCCTTTGGTGGACTTTTCTTCAGTTTCCTTCTGCTTTAAAGACCCAGAAAATCTGGATCCAGCTCTGCCTCCGGTCCTTCTTCGCAGTGGGACTTGGACTAAGTCACAACCGTTCCCTGAGCCATCTTCCTCTTTAACATGGGCTAGCCACAACACCTATTTCACAAGGTTAAAGGAAATAAAGTATGCAAAAGGACTTTGTGGGCTGTGATGAACTAAACAAATGGTAGTTATGACTATTATTAGGCTGACGAGCATGCAGGAGTGATGGAGAGCGTGGGCGGAGGAACAGAATGGAGAACCATACTTAAGCCGCCCCCAGGCCTCCTCTGACTGAAACCCTGGTTTATCCCATGAGAGCAAGGTTAATAATAAATCCCAGTAAAGCCTGAAGTATTTAGAAATTGGTCTGGGACAAGGTTGGGATTGCCAGGGAGGGCTGGTCCTGACATCCCATGCTTTACACCTGTGGTTGGCAGTCAGGCTCTGGCTCTATTATTTGTGCTGGAAAGGGCGAGTCTAAATTGGAATCCTCTTTCCTCTGTTTGAGCTGCTTCTGCTGAGTCCCATAGCGTTGATTATAGTTCTTACACTCTGCAACTGGCTGTTTCAGTCCTGACTCACCTCCAGACTCATAAATATCCTGCAGAAAACACAGAAGTTTTATAAGGTGCCTTTCAACCTTGTGCCTTACCATGGCCTGTGTAACAGCTGGGGCATATGCTTTCTTTCCTGCCCTATTGTCCCTAACCCTATCCAGGAACACAAACCTTGATCAAATAAATACCGCAGGTCTTTCATAAGAGAGGCAGAAAAACAGAGAGTTACTCAGCAGTTGTGTGACTTCTTGGACGATTTTCTCATCTTCAAAAAGCGGGATAATGATAAGGAACCTGCAAGGGGCTGTGAATATAAGGAAAACTGTAGGAAAGAGCACGTGGTAAATGGTAGCTGTCCAATAAAGTTAATTGCTGCTATTTTATTACTACCATTACTATTATTAACGATAATAACATTAGAAGCACACAGAACAAAACAACATTTGAAATGAGTCCTGGAAAGATTAATTTATCTTTATTCAAGAGACTGTCTATCATACGTCAATATTTTTCATGAGTGATTTAGTTCCTGCCCTAGAAGGAAAAGCAGCGTGTCAGCACACATGAATCTAAATAACAATATAATAGATGGAGGACATTTCGGTAGATTGGAGAAATATCGAACAAGATAGTTAAGCTGGACAGTGTGTATCACTGTGATATGTTTCAGTTGAGCAGATGCTCTGGGCTTTACTCCATGGTACTTTGCAAATAGCTTTTCTTTACACTGTATCATGACTATGGAGCATGACAGTGAGAGTGCATCTGAAGCAACCAGCCCCTTATGTGACAGCTGGCTTTTAGACCAGGAGACTGCAAATCTAGGGCCAGGAACTCTTTATGGTTGGCCAAATGCATACTATCCCGAGTCACTCACCAGTGCTGGAAACCCCACTCCTGGGAGTTCAAGTTCTTAGTTAAAGGCCTTGATCCTTATTAAAATGGTAACATCCTTGCTGTCATCAATCACTGATACATTCGTATGAATGACTTTGGGTTCTGTTTGAATAAGTTTTTCTGGAGAAGAAGTCTCCTAGAGAAGCTGGGAGAAGAGCTGCTTCCCATCTCTTTTCAGGGAGGGAGAGAGGAATGCTTAGGGGCTGGGGCAGAGGAGGGACAACTGATCTAAGTCTGTTTGTCTAGAGAAGCTCACTAGGCCATCTTGTATGCTCAAGCAACTGTACCTTCTGTGCCCCTTCTCCTGCAAGTTGCCACTGATTATACTTATGGAGACAGAACATGGATTTTCTCCCTTATTCTTCTATTTGTTCTAGGAACCTTATTAGCAAGGAAAGAGGGCTTCAAAAGTGGTGGGAAACTGCATTTATAGCTTATTTGTAAGTCCTTGATGGCATAAATTGTCTCCAGGGCTTTAAAAATATTGAATAAAATTGTAAAAAGGTAATAAAAAGGGCGGGCAATGGTGGCTCAATGGCAGAGTTTTTACCTGCCATGCTGGAGACCCAGGTTTGATTCCCAGAGCCTGCCCATGCGAAAAAAAAAGGTAATAAAGAAATTTTTAGTAGCCTAAGGTGTATAATTTAAATCTTCTCATGGAAAAATTATTATGTAATGTTACAAAAATCATCCTTCTTCATGAAGATTTTTTTAATGAGGCAGGAACTAATAAAGACTGAATTAAGAAAAAGTCTATTGTTTGAATAATACATGAGGGTTTCATAGGCCATTACAAGTGGTTCAAAGTACTATAGAGATAAAACTATATGAAAACCAAAAGTAGATTTATATTGAATTTTATTAATCACAGCCTGTAATTATTTTGTGTATTTGCTTACTTGTTTATTATCAACTTCCCAATAAAATAGAAACACAATGAGGGCAAGGACCACTTCTCTGTTCTCTCTTACTCTATATCTCCCAGCATGGCAACTGGCTTACATCTGTAGAATGACAAATTTATAATCCAGACTCCTCTCCTGGCTCCAAATCACCCTTTTCCTAAATTTATTTTATTGTAGGTACTAAAATGAGGTGCCTGAAGACTGCCAAAAAAATAAACAAACAAAACAACCCAATTCTGATGTGTAACTTTATGAAATAGAATGTATTTTCCTGCTGGTCACAGGTTAGTAAGACTCTATATTTCAGCATCTGTCATTTAAAAATAAATTACTCAACATTATTAGATTACTTATAAATGACATCAATCAATTAAGCTGCAGGGCTGATTCTTGGAGGACTTTTTCTAGAGTCTAGATTGGCAAACTTTTTAACTCATCATATTCCCTAGAAAGGGTAAAGCAATATGGCTCTCACAAAGCTCCCTCTCTTTTGTCCCTATTGAAGATTTAATCCATGTGCGTGTTATTTGATATGCTCATTCTGACACAGCTGGGCAGAGGCAGCGGTAATAGTTTGAACAAGAAGAATGAGACTGGGGCGGGCCGCGGTGGCTCAGCGGGCAAGAGTGCTTGCCTGCCATGCCGGAGGACCTCGGTTCGATTCCCGGCCCCAGCCCATGTAAAAAAAACAAACAAACAAAACAAAATATAATAAAAACAAGAAAATGTTTCCCTTTCTTCCTCCCTTCCTTCCTTCCTTCTCTCTGTCTTTCCTTCCCTTCCTTCCTCTCTCTTTAAAAAAAAAAAAAAAAAAAAGAAGAATGAGACTGAAGCAACTCTGCCACTCCAGCATTAAAAGAGTTAAATGTGACAAGTCCCTCTGTTGGAGGGCAGTGGTTCAGACTCTTCTGCTGCAGCTAAACACTGGCTTTTATACAGAAGTCCCTGCAAGGCCTTTACATATTGAAATGAATCATTATCTCCTATATCACTTTTGCTGTTCATTTGTTTGACATCTTTCATCTGCTTTTGGAGGTATGAAGAACCACTGTTTTAGTCGATTGTATTTATTGTCGCACTTATTTGTACTTTGGGTTCTCTGCAAACCTATAAAAAATTTAGTTGTTTAAAGACATTGAAGGGTAATTAGCATCCTGCATTGCCAAGGCGTTTGGTTCCACAGATACCTTTTTAAGTTTAAGAAGACAAAAGATTTGCTTTCTATTCCATCTGTAGATTACAGTGACCAGTTTATTCCGGTTTGCCAAGGGCTTTCCTGATTTTAAAACTGAGAGTCTCACATTCCTTGAACCTCCTTATGAGAATCTCTTGAAACCAGAACATTCAATTGATTTTGAGTCCAACTTTATACTTTAAAGGATGATAAATCTCCACTGTGGCAGAGAAATAAAAGTCAATAGGCAGTAAAAGTTTACATGTTTTAAGGAATTGCCTTGTGCAGAGTTCTTTGAAGGCCTACCCTTTGGAACTGGTGCAGGATTTAAACATGTGTGTCTCACCGCTTTTTGTTTCCTGGAACGCAGGGTCAAGTTATTCCGAAGTTGTAGGAATTTCGCTAGGCTAAACAAATTACACATCTGTTCAGAATTGATTACAAAAGTCCTGATGACGGTGTCCCCATTGAAGGTAGCAGTGATGCCTGTTGATAAAATGATTACTGCTGCCAAACAGTTTTATATCAGAACCAACTTTCTCTTCCATACCAATGTGATTGATCTGTGCATTGGAAAATGCCCCCTTTCAATCCTTTTGCAGTGCTTGAGATGTGAATGCTGAGAGGGGAAAGTCAGAAGCCAGGTTTGCTGGAGATTGAGGATATTGTATCCACGGTTTGAGAACCCTACTCTGCTATATGATTACTTGAACAATAATAAAGGACACTCTGAATATGTCAGTCTGCATTTTCAATCCCCTTTATTATGACTGATATCCAACTGATTTCCAGAGAGTGGAGGCAGCATGGCAGAGCAGAGAGAGCAAGGATTTGGGGTCTGGATAGACTGGGTTTAAACCCTGACTGTGGCCAGTACTAGCTATAAAATGTGCACCAGTCTCTTGACTTCTTTAGGTCTCAATTTTGTCATCTACAAAATGGGATTAATAATTCTTCTCATGATTTCTCTGAAGATTAAAAAGGATGATATAAGCATAAATGCTTAGTAGGCACTGAGGTTATACAAAAAGGACAAACAAACCCCAAACCGTGATGATATGTTTATTATCTTTGGGCACCCAACTGTCAATGGTGATCTTAAAATGCTGCTCGTTTGGTAAATATTGGGTATGATGTAGAGAAAGCCCTTCAAAGTAGGAGTCAGTGAGTGTGGGATCTACCCTGGGTTCCTCTCTAACCACTCTTGGGCTTTGTTTTTCAGTGCTCTGAAGTGTGGGAATTGCATCCAGGACTCCTAGAATCCCTCTTCTAAAATTTCCTGAAACTGTGAAGTCTGCAACTGTGACTCTGAGGCATGTCTGCTGAAGAGCAGCTACTGTCCTGTTGTCAAGTTATATTACACAGAAGACACCACTCTGCATCTTTGGGCTCTGTTGAAGGAAGGGTGGTCCTTGCAGCTGAATCTACCAGCCAATACAACCTCATCCACTCTTTTCCCACTTCCCAGCCATAGCTGTTTGAACTACAGATGGTAACTGAACACATGGTGGGGCCACTGGGGTCTCTTGCTGGACCTGAAAATGTCTATAGAAATGTCTAGTTAATAGACAATGATGCTGTATCTGGATAGCACCATGCAGGTATTTGGAGGCTGAGGGCACCATGTTATGGAAGTCATGATGGGTCCTGTGAAAGCAGAGTAGAGATAGGCAGTCTGGGGGTGGGTTTGATGAGAGAGAGGGAGAGAGAAATGAAATATGAGAGAAGCAGAGAATGAGCGATAACGTGGTGATGAGCAAAGTAACTTTGGTTTTGTTTTCTGTTCCAGTGCCCCCCAAGTCCTGGCTGGAAAGTTGAGTTCCACAGTTGAGTTCTATGAAATTTCCCTATATTCTCTTTTTACCTAAGCAAATGTTTGAGGATTTTCTGTTTCTTATCCTTGATCACATCTGAAAATAGATGGTGACGTAGACTGTGAATTGATAATGTGGACTGTGAATTTCCCAAAGGCAAGGGAGTTTTTCTTGTTCATTTCTGGAATCTTCAGTATTTCACTCAGCATTCTGCACAAAACAGGGGCTAAATGAGTTAATATTGAAATAACCTGAAAATCATCTATATATATATGAATAATGCTGTTGATGGCATGTATATAAAAAGGTTTGATGATGATAGATGATTATGTTTCAGGAAGCATTTTCTGCATCTTTTCAACTGGTCATCAAGTATTCATTGTACGCTATCTGTACCCTGTCTCCAGGATCTGTGCAGGACATAGCCTACTCTAGGCTTTCTTTTAAGATGTCTGTTGAACCGAATACTCCAGGATTGTTTTACATACTACGATGATAAAAAAAGAAATACAATTTGTGGTTGCTCTACAGTAGCAACTTGCAGTGTAGTTGGAAAGATGCAAGAAAAAAAATCAAACGTGATTTGCAAGGAATTCTAAACAGTTGAGAGAACAGAGGGTCAGTGAGGTCTATTATATTTAGAGAAGATTTGTGGAAGAACAGGAAGTTGAGTTAAACTTTGAGAGCTGGGCATGTTTGGGTAAGACAGAGATAGGTGGAGAGGAGGCGGAGGAGAGGGTAAGCAAAGACACGGAGGCAGTAATGAGAGTTTGTAGTGCACATAACTTGTAATTTAATGATTCACATTAAGAAATATGAGACAGAACATCACGTACGGGAGGCAATGGAGCAACGTAGCTGGCCTCTGGCTCTGGACTTATATTTTTGGAATTCAAATCCCAGCTTCTCCCTCACCCCTTATCAGCTTTATGACTGAACAATTTAATTTACTTGACCTTTCTGGGCATCAGTTTCCTCATCTGTAAAATTAGAGCTAATATAGAACTCAACTCAAGGGGATGGTATAAGAATTAGAAGGGATACTATGTATAAAGTTCTTAGATTACTGCCTTCCACTGAGTAAGCATGCTAGCTGTTATTCTCGGTTGCTTTAATGAAAATCTGGTGTTAAGACCCTATTAAAAGGAGTATCCTATTGATTTTGAATTGCCATATCAAATGAAAAATCTCTTGGTAATTAAGGAAGCTAGGTAATAACTGAGTTGCAGTTGAGTTTGTGGAAATGGTGGGGATTGGCTTATGGTAGGAAGGAATACTGAATGTGTAAAGCCAAGTGGAAGGCTTTGAGAGTTAGGGAGAGGAATTTGGAATTGGTGGACAACTGTACAGGCATAATCGTATTTTCCTGAGCTGGAGAGTGATCCGATGAAAGTCATAGGAGAGTCAGGGCCAGGAGGTCCAATGAGGACGAGTAAGAGGCTATTATTGTAATTCAGCTATTAGGTGGTGAAGGCCATGATAGGATTATGGCTGTGCGGATGAAATGAGGTGGGGAATCTGAGGGATTCTTTAAAGGAAAGGTGTCCACTGGCTCCACCTCTGCTGCCGCCACCCTGGTCCAAGTCACGTCATGTCTCACTTGGATTAGTGCAACCTCTTCCTGACCTCTCTCTATTTCTGGCTTGTCTTATCTCAAAACACCCACATTTGCTCACATCCTCTGTGTCATAAAGTACTACAGACTGGGTAGCTTAAAACAACGGGAATTTATTCTCTTCACCGTTCTGGAGGTTAGAAGTGTGGAACAGAGGTGTTGGCAGGGCTGTACTTCCTCTGAAACCTAGAGAGAACAATCATTTCTCTCCTCCCCTTAGCTTCTCTCTGCCTTGGGCATTCTTTGGCTTGTGGCAAACATTCCAGTCTCTGCTCCATCTTCACGTGGCTGTCTTCTCCCTGTGTGTCTCCACCTCGAAGTGGTTTTCTACTCTTTGTGTCTGTGTCCAATTTTCCCTCTTCTTATAAGGACCCAGTCATGTTGGCTTGAGTCCCACTCTATCTAAGATGGCCTCATTTTAACTAATTGCATCTGCAAAGGCCCTATTCCCAGATAAGGTCATATTCCCCAGTACCGCGGGTGAGGACTTTAACAAATCTGTTATGGGGGACACAGTTCAACCATAACTTCCTCTCACAGCTCCTGCCTCACTCGCGGGACCACCTGAAATCTTCCTTGGGACCTACAAGGACTAACTTTGGGGTGCAGTAACCTCTCTGGCTTTGTCTCCTACCATCCCTCCATTGGTTTTCTCTCCTCCACAGAGCTGTCATCCTTGCCGTTTCTCAAATGCATCAGACCTGTTTCCTCCCAGATAATTTTCTTATGCCCACTCTTCCTTTAAATTTCTGCATAGCTAATCCCTACCCCACTTCAAGTCTCTGCTCAAATGTCATCTTATTAGTGATAACCTATGAATCACCTTGACTACCCTTTTCAAAATAGCAACCCGTCTCCACCTCTGCACACGCTGTCTCCCTTACCTTGCACTTATCCCCACCTGATATATTTTGAATTTTCTGTTTGCTTTATTTGCTCATTGTCTAATTTTCCCCCTGTGCTGTTAGCTGTATGAGGGCAGGTATTTTTGAATGTCTTGTTCACAGATCTATCCCTAGGACCTAGAACAGTGGCTGGCATATAGTAAATGTCCATTAAATAGATGTTGAATGAAATGTATGAACAAAAAGCAATTAGACTTATTCTGTCAGCCATGGTGCCGGGTGACCCTTCAGAAGCTGTTAGAAGCTGATCCTTGAAGTAACCTTACCAGGCACGCTTTGTGCTCACTATTTTACAAATGACACAGCTGAGGGACAGAGAGCTGAGGTGGACGGGGACGTGTCGCCAGCATGTGACAGTCAGGAATTGTATCCAGTTGCTCTGACTCCAGCTTCTTGGTTATTGCCACCTTCCGAATAGTTGAGATGAGACAGGGTGGGAGGAGTCAATATGATGCCTAGATGCTAAGGTTTCTAGCCTCTGAGAAATGCAGGAGCATGACACCACTGATGGAGATGGGAAAGTGGGGAGAGAGGGTCAATGTTTCAGAAAAAGGAGTGAAAAGAGGAGACGCTGGACCAGGTAAACATTCAGTGGGAGATCCTGCTTTTAATTAGGATGACTAAGTAATATATTGTCCAAATGGGGACACATCTGAGAATGGAAGAGGGCACTGTTAATAATTAACCTGGGACAAAGGGCTTTAATTGGGACTGTCCCAGCAAGAGGGGATGGGTGGTCACCCTGGAGAAGGGATTGGGGTGTTGGGGAGAGGACATGGCTAGAGATTGGGGTGTTTCCCTTCATGCAGTACACAGGGATCCATGTCTCATCAGGTTGAGGGAAGAAGTGGCAAGGCCAGCTCTGGGACCTCCCACAGGTGGGAGTGGGAGGAGAAACAGGAGTCCCAAAAAGAGCAGAACCTGATGGGTGAAGAGGCCTGGAGACCAAGAGCAGCGCTGGATGGGAAAGAGGGGAAGTGGGTGGAAATCATACCTTGTAGGGCAACTTAAAAGTAGGTCAGCTGAAAACTTGGTAACAGAAAGGAGAGAGATTAGAGAATCACTAGCTTTTTGAGTTTGTAGCAAAATCTCCATCTGGCCTCCCCCTGGTCCCCCCACCCCCGCTTCAACAGAGTGCTAAAAGGCATTTATATTTAATTAAAGTAGATTACGATTAATTTTGATTTGACAAACTCTTTTCTGCTACGCTCCTCATTATACTTTGAGACTCTCTGGGGCGCCTTCAGAGGCTGGGTTAGGGACGGGGGTTTGGTACCCCTGCCTAGAAGTCATCTTCAGTCTCTGCATGACCGAAGTACTGAAAGCTCCTACATTTAGAGCATCAATTGACACAGATAAAATCTCAGCCCCTGTTGGGAGATGCAAAGGGAAAGGGGATAATTTTGTGATTTCTTTGGCGGTCAGAAGATTGTAAATTGAGTTTCTGGGCCAGCAGAGGTAATTGTTGCTTGAAATCTGGTTTTCTTTGGTAAACTAGAAATTTTGACAACTTTATTATCAACTTGAGTCAATATTTTCTTCCCTCTGCCTTTTACTTCAAGGAGGGTTTCAGCCCTCAGACTCCTACTTCATAGAAGGGAAGTTGGGGTGGGGAGCCCCAAACAAAACAAAACTAAACTAAAAGCAAGCAAAATAATCCCAGTTCAGAACATAATCGAAGCAACAATTTTTCTAAAAGCGGTGGTGAAGTCGGCCTACCAATAAAGGTGTTCCTCAGCAGGTTTCCTGTGTTGTGGTTGTCAGGAAGTGAAAGCTAGGTTGCTAAACCCATTTTTGTTTACCCAGACATGGCTGGTCCAGTTGGCTCTGGCCAGAAGGAGCCTTTTCCAGGTGGAGAATGCATGGTGAATAGCATGGTATAGGGTTCTCAGTTTACTGGACTCTCTTTCTCATCGCCTCTGAAAGCTAGTATTAATAGCTGTGTTGGGTAGCAGCATCAGGCAGAAGATAAGCTGCAGCCCTTTCTAGTCATTTCTTTTTATCAGAGCAAAAGTGTTACTGGGCTGAAATTACTGTGGTACATAACTCCTGGAAACCAAAGGAAGAAAGTCTCCCAGTAATTCAAAAGGAGCAAAATCATTAGCTTGAGCCTGAGCCCGCTGGCATACATCACAGAAATCAAATATAAATAGAGGGCTTCTCTGAGAGACAAAAATGAGTGAGTCCAGACTCCCGCAATCAGAAGCTAATATCAGGATCCGTGTACTGGGCTTCACAGAGCAGTCCATTCCAGCTGATGAGCATATGTTGCCAAGGCAGACCTTGAGCAGAATGAGAAAGCAGTTTGTTTTTGGCTAGCCATGCCCCTCTGCCCTTCTGTACGGGGCCCTGAAGACTGAGTCCTGTTAAAGAGCTTCGTGTGAGGTTTAACATTAAGATGATAATTTGTTAAAGGCATATGGTGTCATATCAACCATGCTCATTACTCCTCTCCTTTTCTCTTCTTCCCCCCACTTCCTCTCGTCCCCATCTGTTCTATTTCTGCTGCTTTTCTTTCTCCTTCTTCTCCCATCTCTGCCCCTTCTTCCCTTTCTTTCCTGGAAAATAAAAACAAGGAGAGAGAGGAGGCAGAGAAGGAGGGTTACCTGCTATCTGCAGATTGTAAATCTGTTAAGGTTTGTTGATCCCAGGGGTTTCTTTGTATTGCCAGTTTTGATTTCATTAGACGGTTCTCGGGAGAATTAAATGTGGAGTATTTAGTCCAGTGCCTGGCATGCAGTAATGTTTCGGTAAACGCTAGTTGTTAGTTAGTATTTCAAAGTTTAAGAGTTTGCCCTTGCAATAAACATCTTCAGATCTAGAGCATTCCATTGGGGTGGGAGTTCTCTTTAGGGTGATTGTATGTATAGAGGCGCACTTGTGCACGGGCTCCCTCTCCCCACCGCACCCTACCCCCTGCCCCCAAACAGAGTTTCTGACCTTGTTTTACAGAAGGGGTGCAGTGCAGAGAAAAGCCCATGCTTCAGCTTGGGCTAGTAAAGCAGCTTTCAAAAAATTGTGACTGTCACGGCTACACGGCTACTATCCTCACATGCATCTAATAAAACGGAAAACAGAGTTTTAAAAAACCATACTTAACGCCGCTCCTTGCACTACTGTGTTCTGCTCTAGTCTATTCTCTTTAATTAAAAAAAATCTGATGATCACATCCTAAGTGAATTTCGTGGTTCACCATGGGTTGTAGTTAGAAAATAGTGGTCCAGTAGGTCCCCGGGGCTTGTCAGGATTCCACTAGCAATGTTCGTACTCTGGGTCTTCAAGCCCCACCTTGACTCCACAGACCTGCCATCTTCTCAGCGCTTCCAAGTCCCCTTTTTGCCTTTCAAGAAATAGCAAATTAGGATGGCCTTTTCTATCTTTTTCTTCCCTTCCATATCTCCCTTTCTTTTCCTCCCGCCCACACTCCCTCTGCAATGTGCCATAGATTGTGGGCTATTAAGGTGGGAATAATTCCCCCATTCACTAGCAAGAAATGGTCATTGTTAATTGTGGCTTCCTGGATAATAATAATAATAAATAATAATAACAATAATAGTGATATAATGGGGCTCACAGTTATAATCACAATGATAGCTAACAGTCGTTTCATGCCTATTTTGTGCTAGGTACCCATTGAAGTGCTTTACAAATTTTAACTCATTTTGTACACATAGCACCCTATTCAGTATACTATACTATAATTACTCTGAAGGAAGCATTATTTGCCCTTTTCTCCCAACACCTTGTCAATGTCAGGAAAACTTGCCTATTATAGAATCTGGGCTAAATATTAATTAAAAAAGAAGTGACAGTACTACTATGGAACAAGCACCTTGCTTTCATAAATACCGATGTAGAAAGACTAGCTAAATATAGTGACCACAAACCTAGAATCAGTAAATCTGAGGCTTGGCATGTTGCTGTGCTTAGGTTGAAATTATTCATGATATACTGCAAATTTTAATATGATAACATATAAAAAATATGTAAGCATATGCCCAGAGAAAATTCCTGTAGCATTTATTGTTTGGTCCTTATTTGAATGACTTTAGTTAATTTTTAGACATTTAACAAGTAACATTGATTTTTCTCTAATTATAAAAGTAATATCAGGTTCACTGTTAAAACTCTGGAATGTGCAGTCAAACGTGAAAATGAAAATAAAAATGACCCCAAATTCCACCACCCAAAGATAACAGCTAGTCACGTTTTGGTGCAGTATGAGTGTGTTTAGGCCTTCAGAAATATTTTGTTTGGCCTACACAGTGCTTTAAAATGTTTTTTCACATAAAAACCTAAACTTCTGGCATCTCTTGAAAAAACATCAAGACCTGACAATGTCGGGTCCTCACTCTTTCAGGGCACCGGTGGAGCTGAGCAGCAGCTGCCCCTTTTAGCAGAGTAGGGCAGGGCTGATCATGCCCCTCAGTCCCCACTACTCCCATTTTTCTTATACCTAGTCAGCTTAATTCACGTGTTATTCTAATGCCCTGGTAAGCATTTGAGTTTTCTCTCTTTTGTTTTAAATTCTTTATCCAACATTTCAGGTCTAAAGCTATGCTTTCTGGGGGTGGTTGTGGCAAGAGTGACGGGCAGGTGGGGGTCCCTCTGGCCTCTTGGTGGAGTTGACGGGAGGCAGAGGTCCTTTACTCCTGGCTTCTGCTTTTTCTCCCTAGTATATCTGAAACTTAAACATGCTTTGTATCTAGAGGATTAATTTCCTTTAAGCCCTCACAAACCTATTCTGCATGTTGTTTCTACAACTTTGACCATATTTCTATGAATTAATAATACTGACTTGGTTATACCAAGAAAGTGCCTCTATCCTCCTCACTTTCACACATTGCCTGGCAGTGAAGAATACTGTGCCAGACCCAAATCACTTCTCAGTCCTTTGGTTTCTCCTCAGAACTAGGTCTTTCCATTTGACCCAATCACAATTACACTATAAGCATTTCCTCATGTCATTAAAGCTGATTTATAAAAATAAATTTTAACGGCTGCATAATTATATGGATATATCCATTTGCTTGACCTCTTTTTCTAATGAATGAGGGTACAGGTGTAGGGCCCATTAAGATGGCAGGTCCAGTGATGGGGGGAAGGCAGGCAAGGAGGCCTTGGATGCAGAGTACGAATAGCCAGATTCTAGAATTGGTTGCCTTAAGAGGCAAAAGTCTAAGATGAGCAAACAGTCCAAAAACTAGAACTCAGAAATCAACAGGTTAGAGGATATGGGGATCATGATACAATGTCAGAAATGTGCAAGGAGATTGGGGGAGAAGATGACCAAAGAATGAGGGAGGCAGTGGATCTGGAAAGTCAACCCACAGTAATTTCTGAGCTGGGATGCAGTCATATGCTGCAATTTTTTCTTAAGTGAAGTACCTATCTCTGCTATTTAAATAAATTTAAAATTGCTGAAGTAGTTTATATAACCTATTTATCCATTCCACTATTGTTGAAAATTTAGGTGTTTCCAATTTTCCACTATTATAAATAACCTTGCAATGAAAATTTTCGTGCATAAAGCTGTGTATATTTTAGATTAACTCTTTAGGATAGATTTGTATAAAATACACATTTTAGAATTATTGAGATAGATTACCAAAATGTTTCCAAAAAGGCTGCTCACATGTATACTCTCGTTAACAGTGTTTGTTTTGCTTGGGCACTTTTAAATGAACATAGTCACCCATTTAAATCTTCACGTAAAAAGCTGCCACTGGCATCTGTATTCCATATCTGGAAGTTTTTTAGGCCACTGACTTTCACATGTTTTTGTCTGTGACCCCACAGTGTGGAGTAAATTTTATATTGTGATTCAACGCATTTAAGTATATAATTGCAACAAATGTTTCAAAAACAATAACTTATTCTTCCTCTATGTGATGTACTTTAGTAAGTCCATTTTGCTCTGATTTAATTTTTAAAAAAGCTGTTCAAGGGGGTGCAAGGGTAGTTCAGTGGTAGAATTCTCGCCTGCCATGTGGGAGACTTGGGTTTGATTCCTGGCCCATGCACCTCCCCCAAACAAACAAACAAGCAAACAAAAGAAAGAAAAAGCAAACAAACAAAAGTTTAAAACACAGTGCTGCAATAACAGGATACTCACATGGGAAAAAGAATGAACTGTGCCCTCTGCCATGAAGCATACAAAAGGAAAAGAAGAGGAAAAAAAACAGCTGGTCAAGACCCATTAAATTGATTTAATAACTCTCTAGTGGGTCATCTATCTCAGTTGAAAAACATCACTCTAGGACAATTTCTAGGACAATTGTTCAACTTGACTATTCAGGACTTCAGCTTCTCTCTTTTCCCGCCCAATTAGCCCCCGGACTTCCATTCTTCAATAATTCCTTTGAACAGTTGGCTTGTTTGGATTTGCTCTCCTGAATTCGACCATCACCACCTTCTAAGACATGATTTCCAGACTCTATCCTCAGTTTTGGGTACCCAGTCCCCATTATACCCCATCTAACTTCCTAGGATCCTGTCCTGGGCTGGCATCATCATCTCTTCATGGTCTCTGCTTGACAGGGAGGTGGAAAGAAAGTTATAGGGAAAGAAAGTTATTGTCACATTGTACACAGCACTGCATACCATTATTAAAAAAAAAGATTGCTTAGACAACTCCTGCCCCAGATAGCCACCTGTGGGTGACTCCCTCATTTCCTTTAGTCTTTGCTCAAATGCTACCTCCTATTAGGTATTAAATCATGTCCTCCCCCCAAAATGTTCAGTTCCCAATCACTGGCCCTGCGGTGTGAATCATTTGTAAGTAGGACCTCTGAAGATGTTACCAGTTGAGGTGTGCCCAAACTTATGAACGAGTCCTTAATCCAATATGGCTGAGGTCTTTATAAGCATAGGAAATTGGACACAAGAGAAGCCATGGGAGAAGCAAGGAGCTGGAAGTCAAAGGAACCTGGGAGACCTCCTCAGAGAGGCTTCTCTTAACCAGCATCTGAAATAGAACCCCTACCAGTCTCTATCCCCTCATCTTGCTTTAGCTTTTCTTTTTTAGGTCTTATTTAGGGTCTGCCGATACCCTGCTTTGGGTCATAGAATGTTAGATCAAGGAGAGACCTAGAGGTCAGATCTGGTTCAAGTCCCTCATTTTATGCGGAGGAAATGCAAGCCTAGAGAGGTAAGTAAACAATTCAGGATGAACTAACTTACTCATGGCAAGGTGAATTAGAATTCAGATCCTTAAATACTTCTTGGTTTCTCACTGTTTTATATTCCTGTCCTTGTTCAAGCTGTGGCCTTTACACTGAGGTCTTTGGGGGTAATTTTGCCTAATTATCAGTTCTAGAATGCATTGTGTTAGACTGAATTATAATCAGTAGTTTATGGTGTGCAAAAATGTTCTGATGTATTTCTCATTGAAAGTATAAATTATTTAGACAGTTGAAAGGTCTTTATCTTCCTCAGTTAGCATTTCTAGCATCAGCACTAGTTCATGGGCCATGGCAGATCTTGAGGGATTGGAACTAGAAATTGGTCTGAGTTGGCAACCATAGTAGATTAGGTAATAAACTGGCAAGATGACACACTCAAGAGGGAGGTGGGAGGTGTGGAAAGAAGACAAGTATAGACTAAATTAATGGGCATTAAACGTGAATTCAAAGAGTGAGCTTAAGGTCAGTGATAAAGAAATATTAATCTTATTCTTCATTTTACATATAAGAAAACGGAGGCATTGAGAGGTAAGTAAACACAGATACCACCTTATGTCTGCCTGAACCCAAAGCCCATTCTCTATCAATCAAACTAAACTATAATATTAGAGGGAAAATGTTAGATACGACAATCTAGGAGGCTAACTGAGGTTGGCAGCCAGAAATTCCATACAAAGTGAGACTTCAGGTAGAGTCCACTGGTGCACAGAAGACGAATGGAACCAGAAGATGAAGATGGAGGATTTTGTCACAGGATTTGATAAAAGAGAGTATACATAGAGTACGGACTCTTGGTTCTAAACAGAACCTTCCAGAATAGGGAGAAGATAGGTTGGAGTTTAGAGCTTTGCTGGTAACTTTGGCACCTGCAGCAACAAAATCTTTTGGGAGTTCTAGACACTCTTCCTAGCAGTACTGTCACATCTCAAACATGCCATAGTTTCACAAAATGAAAAAATGTTGCTGGTTAGTGGAATTTTTAATTTTTTATTAGAGAAGTTGTGAGTTTGCATTAAAAATCATGCATAAAATACAGGGTTCCCATTATCACCCAATCATTAATTTTAATTTTTAAATTTTGGCAGTCCTGTATCTTTTCACTCTTTTTTGGTAATGACAATATTTTCCTTTTGTGAAACAGCTTCCCTCTCATTGGTTGCATTCTGGTGGAACTGTTAACTAAATTGCCCTGACAATCCCTAGCGAAGGGGAAGGTAAAAAACACAAACGCTATCCTAAAGTAGATGCTCCCCCTGGAACCTAAATCTCAATCAGTAGGACAAAAAGACTGAAGGCAGCTGGAGCTCATTTATTACATTGGCAAGACCCTGTTGTAGACCATTACAAAGTTCCTGCTACATAAACCTTGAAACAGCCTTACTTTTTGCCCAGCTCTCTGACATTCCCTTTGATTTTATGAACTTTCCCATACTCTTCTAGTAAATTCCCTCTTTGGCTTAAGTTAGCCAGAATAGATTCCTGCCACTGACAGCCATGGACCTTAATTAACACAATGGGCAACCTGACCTGAGAATCCCAACTACCTCTTCTAGTAAAGTGGTATGTCTTAATTTGCCAGGGCTGCCATGACAACTAGTACACAATGGGTTGACTTACACAACAGGAATTTATTGCCTCACAGTTTTGGAGGCTAGAAGTCCAGCATCAAGATTTTGGCAGGGCTTGCTCTTTCCCATAGCCAGTAGTGCCCAAACAATCCTTCATCACTTGGTGATCTCTCTCTCTCTTTGTGTCTGCCTCTCTGGTTTCCACTGAATTCTTGGGTTCTATTTCTGCATCCAATTTCCTTTGCTTATAAGGACCTCAGCCATATTGAATTAAGGCCCAGTCCACATTCAGTTTGGCTACACCTTTAATAATATCTTTAAAGGTCCTATTTACAAATGGATTCATACCCACAGGAACATGAATTAAGACTTGAACATGACTTTTGTTATGGGAGATATAATTCAATCCGCAACACTAAACTAAAGGGCATACCAATAAACATTTGTTGATCACTACAATGTGCTAGCTGGTATGCCAGGGGCTGGGATTTATGTAATCACATTTAACCCTCATAACAATACCACATGATGGATATTATTACTGCATTTTACATGGAAATACTGAGGGTAAGTAAACTGTTCAAGAGCATAAAGCTTGTCAATAGCAGAGTTGGGATTTGAACCCATATCCAGAAGTCTTTTAATAAGCTTGCTGCTCCTTTTCCTTTTCTCTAACTACAATACCTCTGCTAGGAATATTTTACAGCTGAAAAGTTAACTTTGTTATTTAGAAAATCTGTCAGCTATTGGGAAGATTTAGAAGCCAAAAAGTTTATTTTCAGTCGGTATCATAGAAAGCCTACTCCTGAGCATAGACTCCGAGAAGATTTATGGAGTTATAGTGCTGTCTGACGCTAGAGATTAATCGATTCAAATTTCTCATCATATAGATAAGAAAATGGAGACCAAAGGATTTCTGCATTGTGAACTTATTACTGCAATTACAATTTGCTGATAATGAGGTTTAGCTCTAAACCAATTTAGTTTAGTCACAAGACAGGTGGGACTGTGTAAATTTATATAGCTCAATTAAAATCATGCGGTTGAAAGGGACCTCAGGTTGCTTATAATAATGTATCCATCTGCCTCTATCATGGCGAGTTTAAACAATATCAGCAGGTTGTCTTTTCTTTACAGCCTATAAAGAAGGCAATTCGATCACCATCTTCGTAACGCATTAGTGTATCTTTCACACCTCTCAATCTAAGAAATTTTTACATATAAATTGAGGAGCACTTTATATCCTACTTAAAAACTAATATAATCTATTTAAAGGTGTTTAAAATTGCTAAGTTGTTTGAAAATTAGAAGCAGCTTTAAAAGTAAACTGAAGTATTACTAAGCAATGGAATGGGTTGTACTAAATAACCTTGAGAGCTTTCAGAATCGAAAACAACCTGAGCCCTATGTTTCAAAAGTAAATAACTAGGGTGAAAGATGGCCCGGTGAAGGGCATGTTTTTTTCCACCAACCTGGGAAAAGAACAATTAGAGTGGGTCTATACAATCTAGTCCACACTGGTTTTCTCTGACCTCGGAAAAGAACTGTTAGAGGGAGTTTAAACAATATGTCCAAACTGTGGTTAGACTCATTTGAGGAAAGGCTGCAGTTGAATTCAATGTAACAGATGTTTATTGAAAGCCTCTTGTGTGTGGGCCACTGAGCTAAGAACTTTGAGAATACAAAGACAACCAGATACAATTGAAAGATTGAAAAATAGTTAAGAAAGTAACATGGGAACACAAATTCCTTGAAAAGGTACCAAGTGGTGTCAAGTCCATGGAAATTCACTGTAGGCAAGTCAAAGCTACACTTGGCCAGAACTATCAGGGGAAGCTTTTGAGCTATGTTTTGAAATGTCTCTTTATTAACTCTTTGTTTTAGATCTTAAACATACTTTGCATGCTCCTCTTTGCAATCAATCCCTCCTCTTCATCTTTCCATCTATTAAAATCCTAATCACCTACTCACCTACCTATATAAAAATATAGAAAATGGTTCTGTTACAAGGGTGAGATTATTGGTAAATTTATTCTCTTTCCTGTTTCTCAGTTTTTGTTTGTGAATGTGAATTACAATACAGAGAAAATGTTGCTTGAAATATTGTACTTATTTCCCCAGGCCAGCTCAAATCCTTGCTCCTCAGAACTATTACTAACTCATAATGTTAAATTTGAACTGGAAATATCATTATGAACTCTTGATTTAAAGGTATGCATGCAAGTATTTAGAGAGAGGATCTTTCCACTGAAAGAGTTCAGAAGCAATAACACCTTAGTAGCAATGAATACTCCTAGTACACATGATTTGGTTTCTAAACATAATTTTCTACTAAAATGAACCAAGGCTTTTTGAAGAAATTCTGGGGTGGGAAACACAAGGTGAGCCTAGACCATCCTATTGGAGCCAGAAAGAAAATCTCCAGGACTGACAGGGACCTGTTAGAGAGTCAACTCCTTCTGGCCAAATTTGGGAAACTTTGGCCAATAAAAAGAATAATGACTCTAGTTGATTGTAACATTGAATAATAAAAATCTATAAGTCCATAGTGAAGAGAGAGAGAGAGAGAGAAGAAAGAGGAAGGGGAGGAGGAGGAGAACCAGCAGCTCACTACTCATTTGCCATCATTGATGGTGACTCTTACTTTGACAATTGACATATAAAGGAAAGGGAGCAAACAGTTACCCTGTCTTCTTAGGATAAACTATAGTTTGTCCCTGGGTGAGAAGGAACATATCCTTCCATCCGCCAAAAATGCTAGATAATAAATGTTTCAATTTGAACCATATGAAATTGCTGATATTCAACTATTTTTAATCTACAAACTTTCATACAGTCCAAGCAAATAAAAGGAAGGAAAGAATTAGGAAAATAGAAAAGTCAACATCTTGCAACCCCCAATGAAATAATCAATTCAAGCGAGACCTATCACTGGATGCTCGTTATGTGAAAAGCTGTTGGGGCACGTACATTCCCATATGCTTCCATGTCATCCCTTGGATCACTTGCTGATTGCAAAAGAAAAAAGCACCTTTACAGTGGTGAGGTCTGGCTTTCAGGAGAGTTGGGTGATTTTCAAACTGAGCTTTACTGATGGTGAAACAATCTGACTTAATGATTTTGCTGATGTGATGCAATATGAAATTCAAGGTATAACTATGAAGCATTCTATCCAAAAGTAAGGTGTGTGTTGGTTACCCCCATTTGTCCTTATACAAGCATCAGGTTCTCTTCTCTACCCCATCTGTACCCCTGGAGGCTTCCTTTTCTCTGCACTTTATCACCCAGCCTTTGCCCTTCAGCTGATTAGATTTTGCCAACAGGAACTGGGCAGAAATTTTGGGGGTGGGGAAAAGAGTTGTTGTGGGGTATTTATTCCCTGTCACTGCATTCTCTGCCTGGGTGCAGTTGGGGTGGCGGCTCTGCTCCTTTCTGGTGACAGCTCCCATTTCAGATTCCTCTTCCAAAGTTGTAGCTCTAGGAGTACTTCGATAACACCACTCCATTCCTGTCTGCTTCCAGCACGGGAGTGGTCATCCCAGAGTGCCTCACGGTCCCTGGTTGGTTTCTCCCCCTCCCACCCTCTGTGAATTGTCCATCTTTGAGTGTGCCATCTGCTTCCGGTCAGGACTCTGATGGTATAACCAAAACCTAATCAGAACTCTATTTTATCAGGACATCAAGGCAAGAGAAACATGTTAAATAATACCTTATATAACAGTCAGACAAATCCAGAATTTGGTACAGTTTACAAGACAGTTGGTCTGGTCTCTTAAAAATGCCAATATCATACCAAAAAAAAAGAGAAGCAGGGAACTCTTCTAGATTAAAATAGACTAAAGAGACATAACTACCAAATGCAATGTGTGAACATGGTTTGCAAAAACTACCTATAAATTTTGAAATGAACAATTGGGAAAGTTTTAATATTGACTGGAGAGCAGATAATATTAAGATTGCCAATATTTTTAGATATTGGCAATAATCAATATTATTAATATTATTAGGTATTGTGTTTTTTAGGCAAATGTTCTTTTTAAGGAGGTGCATGTTGAAGTAATTGAGGTTCAAGCCTTGATAATGACTGCGACTTTCTTCAAAATATATACTAAAATATTTAGATAAATAAGAATTGGAAAAATATGGTAGAATATTAACTTATTAAATCTAAGTCATGCGGATATGGGTGTTTGCTGTACTATCCTTTCAATTTTTCTGTATATTTGAAAATTTCCATATTCAAAAAGTGGAATACATTAATAAAGGGAAAAATTTATGATCATCTCCCAGGAGTAATTTCTCCTTTTCCCAAATGTCTATAGTTTTTTGAAAAAAAGAAAAATACATATTCTGCTTATTTGCTTCTTGTATGCGCTTCTCCAACCAGGTTGTCAGCTCTTGGAAGCTAAGAACAGAGTGCTGTATTTTTTTTTTAATTTTTACACAAGGCCTGCACAGCCTTGTGTAAAAATTGTATACACTTTAGCCTAAGTTTTCATGGCAAACATGGGGCATATATGGTTAGAAGGTTTCTATTTCTATTCTCATTAATGGAAGGGAAAAGGCACAAGAAACTGGATGGGATGCAAATAACAATACTTGAGACCCTTTCTGGAAATTATCAGAAAGTGCCTGTGAGCACCCTTCTTGGGTGCAATGAAAGTCAGTAAAGTATAGAGGGTGACACTTCACAATTCCCTAAAACATTCTGCAGCCTCCGACCAGCCTTTGGAGGGTCTGACTCTGAAAAATGATTGAGGACAATTCAAACTTACAGTCTACTCAAACCAAAGACAAAGCCAGGATTAGATTAATTTGAGTATACTATGAAACAGGGTATAAAGCCTGTAACTATTTTATTCCTGTTTTAATGTGCATGTCACCATGGTAAAATTAATGTATTTCTCTTCCTGGCTAATATTTAATCCCTTTTGAAGATGGATTTATTTATAGGAAAGTACTATTGAGTAGAAACATATGAACATTTTTATTTATTTGATAATGCTTAAAAGTGGCCAAGTCTTTTGAACAACTTGGGTGAACTGTAGGTCTAGGACTGTCATGGTCACGTTCATGTGCCAACTTGGCCAGGTGTACCTGTTAGTCTGGATGGACGAGTCTTCTACTATGAGGACATTTCATAGAATTAAATCACGATCACATCAGCTACATCCACAGCTGATTCCATTTGTAATCAGCCAAGGAGTGTATCTTCTGCAATGAGTGATGCTTAATCTAATCACGGGAAGCCTTTGAAGGAGGATTCAGAAGAGACAGGCTCTCTTCCTGCTTTGGCTGGTGAGCCTCTCCTGTGGAGTTTGTCCAAACCCTCCACTGGAATTGTCAGCTTCACAGCCTGCCCTACAGATTTTGGATACTATGTTCCCAAGGTTACATGAGACACTTTTATAAATTTTGTATTTACAAATATTTCCTGTTGATTCTGTTTTTCTAGAGAACCCTAACTAATACAAGGACGTAAGAAAAATTTGCCTCCCAGTAGATTCTCTTGCTGCCTTTTGCTGTTCTAGGGAGATGGCCTTGCCAGCATCTCAGCTATCATAACCCACATGCCCTTCAGACCTGTCGGGACCACTCGTGCCAGGGCAGGGAGAGAAGCACTGATTCAGGCTTCTGTGTGTATGTGACAAACTCTGCTGATTATCACCCAAAAGCCATCTCCAGCCTTGATTCCAGCTAAGATAATTCTGGATTTTTAGGAACCAGGTGCACATGTGCTTCAGGGGGTCATGACAACCTTGTCCATATGCCAATCTTTGGTTAAAACATGGGTATGCGACACAACTGGGCCAAGCAGAAACGAGGGATTGTCATGCATGAGGCTTCCAGAAAAAGTTTCTTTGCTCTCAAAAAAAAAAAAAAAAAAGATGTGTTTGGGAAAATGGATCCTTTCTGTCTTTAGACTGTATTATGTGAGAATGTGATCAGTTTTGTGTAGGTTAACTGATTATCCAAAAAACAAAAAGCCCTGATTTATAGTACTTGCTGATTTTTATTTGCAAGATGTAATTCTCCCACAATGGCCAATGGCAAACAACCAATCACTCAATAACTGACTGGCAAAATTCCTTTATATTTAGCAGTCAGCTCTCAGGAGTCTGTGGGAGCCGACCCCAGCACCTCACTGATAGCTGAGAGCTGCTGCATCCATTTTGTAAGAAAGAAGGTTACATGGTGGGGATGACAGAGCAGAAAGACAGAAATATTCTAGGGCCTTACTGACACCTGTGAGCCACGGAATTAACCAACCTGTAATCTTCTTATGAATAAATGTACTTATTGTTTGAACCAGTTGGAGGTGGTGTGTGTGTGTGTGTGTGTGTGTGTGTGTGTGTGTGTGTGAGGGAGAGAGAGAGATTGAGAAAGACTGATCCAGCTGGTACAGATATCCATGGGGTCCCATCTAGTGGAGGGACGGGAGCACAGCAGCCACACACAGTCCAGGCAGGGCAACTTGCACACTGGAAAATGGAAACACTACCATTGCATTGGCATCAGGAAAGGGGGGTGGGGGGTGTTGTTGGGGGAGGCAAGGATCTTCTGGGTGAAACAGGACTTTGGCCAGATGCTGAGAGGAACAGGATGGTGGCCAAAGGCCAGCTTGGCTATCGGTGTCTTTGCCAAGGAGGCTGAAGTTCAGGGCAACACTCCAGAGAGAGCAGGCCCTGGGGAGGGAGTCAGCAACTAAGTGGAAACCCAAGCTTAGGACAGGCTGCCCTGCCCGGTGCTCACAGTGCGGTGCTTTGGCAGGGGGGGGGGGGGGAGAGAAAGTGGGGCATGGGAGAAAGGAGGAAGGATGAGAGAGAGAGAGAAACAGCCATAAAATCCCAGAGCTCTAGACCATACTCATGGGACAGCTGGGGAAAAGGCTACCTGTGCAAGCCAGGCAGAGTCAGAATTCACCCAGACTCTGACTAGCTGAGTCTGAAGGTTGAGGGTTTTCAGTAACAGCCATGAATCAGGTTGAGAAATGCAGAAGGAACTAGAATCTTCTTCAAAGCTGCCTCAGCACATATTCTTGATGGTGACATAAAATTGAGGCTGACATTCCTTCTAAGACCTTAAACAGGGGCATCACTACTCCCCTTACCTTGTCCCCATATCTTCTCAATCTCTGGGGTCCTAAAACCCTACTTCTGAGACTGATGTTTAGCTTTCTGAGCAGTGCTCCATTCTTGCTTATGTAGTGAAATCTGTTTGCCTGCCTGTGGCAGAAGCAATTTCATTCCTGTTATGAAATACCCCTCAGTGTGATTTCTCCGGTTATTCATTTACTCTTTTCTTTATTATTTTATTTTTCTATTCACCTAATAAATAACACATCCCCAGTCCTATTCTTCTTCAGCCCAGTCCCATCCATTGAATAATAACCCTAGGAAGGACTTTTATCATTGAATTGTATGGAGGAAGTAGGTTCAGAAAGAATGAAAGCTGATGTGTCAACAACATTCTCTGGAGATTATCAGAGCATTATTTTCCTCTCTGACTTAGCTGGAAAGCCAAAGGGCAGGAAACTTGGCTTCCTTTGCACTCCATTTCTGCTGGAAGTCATGGTTTGTAATTGTTATTTTATTCAGTTGGGTGAGTTCTGTGACAATTCATTGCCCTGGAGTTATTAAGGATGGGATCAAGCAGGAGAGGAAACTTTCAGGACTGAAGTTCCCTCAAGATAATGCTGCTTTTCCACTTGTCTGGTAAAGTTTGCCTTGTTTAAAGAGTGCCTCCCAATCTAGTGGGATGCTTTAGAGAGTGAATAAAAGAAATACTCTTCAGGCAATGGTGGCTCAGTGGCCGAGTTCTCACCTGCCATGCCGGAGCTCTTCTACTGGGCCTAATCCATTTTAAGAAAAGTCAAAAGACAATCATAAAAAGGAAGTTTTTGCTACTCATTTCACACACAAGGGCTAATTTTCTTAACAAGTGAAAATATTCTCACAAATCAATAAGAAAAAGACCAATAGTACAATTAAAAAATGGATAAATAGAAAGTGCAGAGAAAAGGGAATACAAATGTTTCTTAAACATATTTAATGACAGTTGTCTTCATAATGAGAGAATTAGAAATTAAATTTACATAAAATTAAACAATTTCATCCATTAGATTGGCAATGATAAACAAAATAATGACATTGTGTTGGCAAAAGTGTGAGAAAACAGAAGAGAGGGTTGTGGTAAGATGGTGAATAAAGAGCTCTGGGACTCAGTCCTCCCAACAAAACAACTATTAAATCGGTGAAACTGCCCAAAACAACTATTTGGAAACTCTGTGGGCCATAAGAACACTGTACGACATCCAAGAAACAGTGGGAGGAAGAGGCTGATTTATTTCATTTCATGGCATTTTTTTTGATAAGTAAACTCTACTTTTTACTTCCTACAGGTGTTAAAATGCAAATGTATATAAATAATGATAAATTTATGGTTTTGGACATAAAATGTACAAATATGTAAGTGGTAATAATTACAAAAAAGGGGGGGTGGGGGCAGAAGGGTATTGGAAAAGTATTTGTGTATGCTACTGAAGTTGAGTTGGTATAAAATCAAATATGAATGCTATATATTTAGGGTGTTAAATTTTACCCCCATGGTAATCAAGGAAAATAGATGAAAAAATATATCCAGATAGAAAAGAGAAGGCACTCAATGCGGTACAACACAAAAAGCTGATTAAATATAAAAATAGGCATTAATAGAAGACAAAAAGTTTAAAAACATACAAAGACTAAATAGCAAAATGATAGAACACAGTCCTGCATTATCAGTAGTAACTTGAAATATAAATGGATTAAATTCTATAGTCAAAAGGTAGAGACTGGCAGAATGGATAACAAAACATGATCCAACCATCTGCTGTTTACAAGCGACTCACCTTAAATCCAAAGACACACGTAGATTGACAGTGAAAAGAATGGAAAAAATATGCCATGAAAGTAGTAGCAAAAGAGAGCTGTAGTAGCTATAGTAATATCAGATAAAAAAGAAATTAAGTGAAAAAACAATTACAAGGTACAAGGACAGCCATACTGATAAAGGGAACAATTTGATAAGCTGCACCCAATTAGGGGAGTGCAATGGTGGCTCAATGGCAGAATTCTCACGTACCATGCCAGGGACTCGGGTTCGATTCCTGGAGCTTGCCCATGCCAAAAAAAAAAAAAAAAAAAAAAAGACGTGGCAATTATAAATATATATGTACCTAACAGCAGAGCCTCAAATATATGAAGCAAATACCGACAAATTTGAAGGGAGAAATTGATGATCTTCATTAGTAGTAGGAGGCTTTAACCTTTAACCTTCAATAATGGATAGGACATTTAGTTAGAAGATCAATAAGGAAATAGAAGACTTGAATTATACTCCAACCCAGCCAGACCTAACAGCATACATAGAACACTTTAGTTAACAAAAGCAAGGTACACATTCTTCTTGAGTGTCACAAAACAAGTCTCAAATTAAAAAACATTGAAATCATCCAATGTATATTCTCTGACCACAATGGAATGAAGTTAGAAATCAACTGATTAATGTGGTATAGACACAAAAATAAACAGAGGAAGAAATGGAAAATTCACAAATGTGAAAATTAAACAATATGCTCTTAATGAGTGTGAAGGAACGCATGACTGGTGGGAAAATAAATTGGTACAACCTTTATGAAGGGTTATTTGGAAATATACTTCAAAATTATGAATATCTTATCAAAGCCAATACTAAAAAAATTATCCTTTGTATATATATCCACATACACAGAAAATGACATGTACACAGGATATACATTGCAGCATTGTTTGTAATAGCAAAAGACTGGGAACAATTTAAACATCAATCATCAAGGGATTAGTTACATAAATTATGGAATGTCCATTGTTCTAGTTTGCTAGCTGCCAGAATGCAACACACCAGAGATGGATTGGCTTTTAATAAAAGGGAATTTATTTCGTTAGTTCTTCAGAGGAAAGGCAGCTAACTTTCCACTGAGGTTCTTTCTTACGGGGAAGGCACAGGATGGTCTCTGCTGGTCTTCTCTCCAGGCCCCTGGGTTCCAACAACTTTCCCCGGGGTGACTTCTTTCTGCATCTCCAAAGGCCTGGGCTGAGCTGCAAGTGCTGAGATGAGGAATGCCGAGCTGCTTAGGCTGTGCTACATTGCGATCTCTCATTTAAGAACCAGCCAATTAAGTCAAATGTCACTCATTGCAGCAGACACGCCTCCTAGCCAACTGCAGATGTAATTAGCAACAGATGAGGTTCACGAACCGTTGGCTTATGGCTGCAGCAACAAGACTAGGTATGCTCACCTGGCCAAGTAGGCAACTGAATCTAACTAACACGTCCATATAGGAAATACAATGTAGCCATAAAATTGAGGATAATTTTTGTGTACAAATATTAAAAGATTGCCAAGATATTTTAAGTGAAAAATACTAAGGTACAGAAAATCAGATAAAAAAGAGGGGAAAAATAGTATTTATACTAGATATACATGTATTTGTTTACATAAAATATATTCTGAAGGATATCCAAGAAATTGATCCTATTCATTAACTTGCTGGAGAGGAACTGGGTGCCTGGGGCATAGAATGGGAGAGAGAATTTCTCTTTCTTTACTCTGTAACCATTTTGGTCTTTTGGGGAATGTATTACCAATTCAAATTAGTATGTAAAAGATTTAATAAGAAGAATGCTTCAATACCAAGTAAATCCAAATTACCCAATTTCATCCAATCTGCACTTTATTCTCAATTTTTCCTCTCAACTGTTTTTATTACTGAACTGAATGGCTGTCCATCCTAGTTTTATGCAGTTTCCCTACTCCTCCAGTTTCTATACATTTTCTCTGCTTTTGACCTCAGTCTATTTATTTTGCAGGTGTCAGGTAACAACACTTCCTGCTGGAATCACAATATGTAGAGCTCTCTTCCTGAGTGCCGTAACTGAGACAATCACTTCAATCTTTGCTTCAACACCTCTTCCCCTAAACAATAGAAATGAAGTCAATGTTAGAAATTAAGCAAGAAGTTTGCTGTCTGTAAAGGATACCAGGCAACTGACCGATCAGGGGCCAACAACTTATGGCATGTGTGTTACTAATAGTGGGTGATTGAGCTGGGATTGTGGAGAGTGATAACTATATACATGAAAGATCAAGAAGAGTCCACCCTATGGAGAGTGTGGTAGCAAGAACTGGAGGTTTGGGTTCAAATTCTCGTTCTGCCACTGACCAGGCATGTGACTGGGCGAGTTTTCTGAGCTTTACTTTCCTCCTCTATAAAATGAGTTCTATACTGATTAATGTGGTATAGACACAAAAATAAATTCTCACTTTCTTTTGCAATAATAGACATGTAGTTGGCCACACAGCTAGTAAAATTACATTTCCAAGGCTGCCTTGCTGTTAGATATGCCAAAAGACCAATTCCCTGCCAGTGGAATCTGGGCAGACATGGTATGTTGCGTTTGGCTGTGGGACATGAGATATCTGGGTTTGCTTCCTCCATGTTCTTCTTTCTTCCTTCAAGCTGGAAACCAGAGTAACCCAACCTTGATTTTGGAGATGAGGACAAGACAGCAGGGGTGGCAGAGCAGTGACTTGGAAGGAAGCTGGCTCTCTGAATGAACACATGGATCAGAGCTGCCTGCCCATCTGGAATGCCTGCCCACTGTTACACGAGAAAGAAGTAAACTCTGACTTATTGTTGATTTCCTTATTACAAGCCTAGCCTTACCCTAACCCATATAGTCAAGGTTCTTTATGATGCAAGAAGTATGATACCCAACTCAAAGTAACTTGACAAATGGTATTAATTGCCTTCCATATATCAGAAAATTTCAGAAGTAGGGAAACCTTTAGAGTTGCTTGGTTCAGTACTCAATGACATCATCAAATAATTAATTTTCTTCTTATTCTTTTGATCTTTTTTTTGTGTGTGTGGCGTTAGCTTCACCCTAAGGCTGGTTGCCATCAAGGTAGTAAGATGCGGCACTTTCAATCATCATATCAGCTTACCAGACCTTCCTAGGGGTGGGGGATGGGGGTGGGGGGGCCAGGGGGGGCTTCTTTCTAATGCTCCAGCAAACTTCCTATTGGCCCACTTTTGGTCATATGCTTCCCCTGAACTATAACCAGAGAAAGGGATTACATCCATCCAGTCACTTGTCCCATCCCTAGTGGCAGGGGCAGCTCACTTCTTGAAAACTTATGAGTCATGTGGAGGAGGTGTGGACACCCTAATCAAAATTGGAGCAGTTATTAAGATAAGAGGGAGTGGATTTTGGGGAGAAACCATCATGTCCACTACAGGGATATAATGATTATTTTAAGGATGAAGTTAAATGAGATAACACATATAAAGGGCCTACCTAGCACAGTGCTTAGCTCATAGAGGTGTTCAACTCTTCTATCCTAGATCTGGTTAGCCATGCCACAGTGATAAAGGGTTAGAGAAGATTCCCTTTTTGAGTGCCTGGTGATTGTACTTGTAGGACCAGCAAAACAGGATTGTCATGTACCTTTCGGTTTCAAGATTTCTGTCACCAATAGCAATTATTGGTAGGAAAAGCCCATGGTTGGCATTACCAACTCATATTCAGCTCCAAGAGAATGAATAAAAGAAGGCTTGGCCTTTCAAAGACTCTCTTCCTCCATTGGTCATAGATGCTCACTGGTCCATTAATTTATAAAGACCCAAGTTTGAGATTCCTGAAGGGACTGCCTGCCCAGTACCGTATGTTAGCCATGCTGCTTCAGGTAGAATACTGGTTGATGTATTTGGACCAGGTGATTGGCTTTTCTGCCTCCATCTGCTTACTGCAGTCTGCATAATATACTACATGAAAAGACTCTGGGCTTTAGTCTGAGAATTCACTTTACCATCACTAACTGTGTGATTTATATCTTTATGCCTCAATTCCTGCAACTGCAAAATAGGGCCTTGAATCTTTTTCTAGCAATTGTTAAGGGTTATTGTTTCAAAGAAATGATGTGTTTCTGGAGGCGGGCTCCAGAAATTGAACCCAGGTCTCCAGCATGGCAGGCAAGAATTCTGCCACTGAGCCATCATTACACCACCCTTGATGCAAGTTTCTTTTGTGGGGGAGGACACTTTAAGCTCCTACCAAGTTCAAAATGAACTAGGAATGTATTTTTAAATTAAAGGAGTTAGTAAACACAATAACGGAAATACTTCGCTGGAAAATAAGTTTCTCCATACTAAGGTTCAACTTACCTGGGACTTGGGAAACAAAATTGATTGAGAGAGAACAGGCCAAGGGAAATATTTTTGTTCAAGGTGACTGACTGGGGATAGGCCAGATTTCATTAAAACAATTATGTATTGATTGCCTCCATGTGTCTGCTGCTGGTATTTTACATGTGCTAGCTGATTTAATCCCTTTAATAGCCCTATGAGGTAAATACTATACCAGTTCTATGGATGTGGAACCCAAGCCTGAGAGTGGTTAAATAAAGGACCAAAGTCACATTTAGCAAGCCCAGTATTTGAAAGTCACAAGTGTTTAACCACTAAGGCAAACAAGCCATCGCCTGATTCAGGCAGGAAGAGGAGGCTGTCCCCAGGTAGACCAGTTTATAAGACTAGGAGACACTCATCCAGGGGCTTGCAATTACTCTTTCATAGGTTTATTCATTTATTTGATCCATAAATGTTTACTGAGAATTTCTCATGTAATAGGAACTGTGTTAGATGTGGAATAAAACAATGAATAAAATACAGTCCCTGTGGGTTTAAGAAACATTGGTACAGCAGAATAGTTTGTCAGACATTCCCTCCATCCTCAGTTCAGTTCCATTAGGAAAATTGCTCCTATTGCCTGGCCAATATTAAAGTTTTACACATTATTGTTCTGTAGAAATGATCTGCTTATACTGCTTCCTGCCAGAGAATGGCACATGTCCATAATAACCGAAGATCACATAACAATGATTTCATTTCAGAGGCAACAGCACAATCGTTTTGAAATGGTAATAATTGCCTATTGCTCTTGAGATTATCTTATTGTCTGGCAAATGGTTATGAAGACAGTGGGATTTTAAGAGGCCATTCAAGTAAGAGTGACAGAAGAAACTATTTTTTATTTTCCTCTGAATGACTCTCAAAGTAAATATTTAATTCAGAACCCATAAAGTCTGAAAGAACTTCTATGATAAACTCAAATTCCTTAAAGCCAAAGGGAGGCTGAATTATAGAACAACAGGGAAAATAAAGGTGGGGCTCATATATGGAGTATTGCTTGCTTTGAGGGATTCTGAATGGAATGGAGATGTGCTAGGCGTCACCCACAATTAAAATGGCCTCTGAAGTGATGTTTTGCATCTGAATTTAAAAGGACTGTACCCCTCTTCTTCCCCAGGTATTGTGCAAATAAAAAGCCTAGGTCTGAAGCCATTCTAGTTTTACCTGCCCGTATGAATGGCATTCAATGAATATTTCTTGTGTTTTATTGGCATAGGCAGGCTCCGGAAATTGAACCCAGCTCTCCAGAATGGCAGGCAAGAATTCTGCCATTGAGCCATCATTACACCACCCTTAATGCAATTTTCTTTTGTGTGGGAGGACACTTTAAGCTCCTACCAAGAACCAGACATGTTAATATGTTACATATTTTCGCCCATTTAACACTCACCACAACTTTGTGTGTTAGGTAGCATTTTCACTATTTCACAAAGCTCCTTCTCCTATTCAGATTTATTGATTCATTCAACAAATATTTATGAGTGCCTTCTATGTGCCAAGCATATTCTAAGTGCTGGGGATACAAGAATGAACAAAACCTACAAATAGATGTCCTTCCCCCATGGTGATTTTATTTTAGTGGATGGAGTCTGAGCTCAACAAACATCTCATCTGTGATCCTTTAGAGATCAGTGTTATAGAGAAAGTAAAGAGAGGTTAAGGGGCATCAAGAATACTAGGTGGCAGGGGTCGGGAGATTTTGTGAATTTTTTATAGGATGGTCACAGTATTCATTATCTATTGCTGCATATAAATCATACTAAAACTTAGTGGCTTAAAAGAACAAACATTTATTACCTCCTAGTTTTTGTGGTTCAAGAATCTGGGTGTGGCATAGCTGACATTTCTGTCTCACTGTCACTCAGGAAATTGCTTTCAGAGTGTTGGGTGGAAGCATTAGAAGGATTTAGTTCATTGCAGGCTGTTGGACTGAAGGCCTCAGCTCCTTGCTGGCTATTGGCCGGAGGCCTCTCTCAGTCCCTTGCCAGTGGACTTCTTCATAGGGCAGCTGACAATATGGCAGTTAGCTTTCCTCAGAGCAAGTGAGTTGAATGAATGAGAGAATGAGAGAGTGTGCCCAGGATGGGAGCTACAGTCTTCTTATAACCTAATTTCAGAAATAATATCCCACCACCCCTGCCCACTGCCTAATTCTGTATGTTAGAAGCGGGTCATTAAATCCAGTCCATACTCAAGAGTTGGAGATTAGTTAAAGGCATGAATACCAGAAGGTGGAGATCACTGGGGACCATTTAGAAACTGTCTCAGGGAGGCCTCTCCAATAAGATATTTGAGCAGAAACCCAAAGGGAGGAAGGAATAAACCTGTGACTATCTGGGAAAAGAGAATGGCAGAAAGAAGGAATAGCTAGTGTAAAGGCTGAGGGGGCAATGGTATAAGATGAGGTCAAAGAGATAGTACTGGGTTAGGGAATGGAGAGTTTTATACAGGCCCTGGTGGCAATTTGGATTTTACTGTGAGTGAGAAGGTAAGACTTTGGAGGGCTTTGACTAGAAGAATGATATGACTTGATTAAAGTTTTAAGAGGGTCATTCTGGTTGCTGTGAGGACACTAGATTTGGGAGAGCAGGCATTGGTAGAAGCAATGGGACAAGTTAGAAGGCTATTGAAGTAATCTGAGTGACCATCATGGTTTTGACAGGGCAATAGTAGTGGAGGCTCAAGGACTGTTTGGATTTTGGATATATTTTCTAGTAGAGCTAATAGGATTTGCTGATGGTTTAGATGTGGAATGTGATGAAAGGGAGGAGTCAATGATTACTCCAAGATTTTTGGATTTAGCAACTGGGAGAGTAGAGTTGCCTTTTATTAAGATGGAAAAATACTGGTAGAGGAGCAGGTTTTTTTTTTTTTTTTTTTTTTCCCATTCTACATATGCAATCAGTAATTCTTAATATCATCACATAGATGTATGATCATCATTTCTTAGTACATTTGCATCGATTTAGGAAAAGAACTACCAAAACAACAGAAAAAGATATAGAATGTTAATATAGAGAAAAAAATAAAAATAATAATAATAATAAAAAATAAAAAAATATATATGAAAAAAAGGAAAAAGAAAAAAACAAAAGACACAAACAAACAAACAAAAAACTATAGCTCAGATGCAGCTTCATTCAGTGTTTTAACATAATTACATTACAATTAGGTATTATTGTGCTGTCCATTTTTGAGTTTTTATATCTAGTCCTGTTGCACAGTCTGTATCCCTTCAGCTCCAATTACCCATTATCTTACCCTGTTTTCAATGACATATTCCAAGTTTATTCTCGAATGTCGGTTCACATCAGTGGGACCATACAGTATTTGTCCTTTAGTTTTTGGCTAGACTCGCTCAGCATAATGTTCTCTAGGTTCATCCATGTTATTACATGCTTCATAAGTTTATTCTGTCTTAAAGCTGCATAATATTCCATTGTATGTATATACCACAGTTTGTTTAGCCACTCGTCTGTTGATGGACATTTTGGCTGTTTCCATCTCTTTGCAATTGTAAATAATGCTGCTATAAACATTGGTGTGCAAATGTCTGTTTGTGTCTTTGCCCTTAAGTCCTTTGAGTAGATACCTAGCAATGATATTGCTGGGTCATATGGCAATTCTATATTCAGCTTTTTGAGGAACCGCCAAATTGCCTTCCACAGTGGTTGCACCATTTGACATTCCCACCAACAGTGGATAAGTGTGCCTCTTTCTCTGCATCCTCTCCAGCACTTGTCATTTTCTGTTTTGTTGATAATGGCCATTCTGGTGGGTGTGAGATGATATCTCATTGTGGTTTTGATTTGCATTTCTCTAATGGCCAGGGACATTGAGCATCTCTTCATGTGCCTTTTGGCCATTTGTATTTCCTCTTCTGAGAGGTGTCTGTTCAAGTCTTTTTCCCATTTTGTAATTGGGTTGGCTGTCTTTTTGTTGTTGAGTTGAACAATCTCTTTATAAGAGGAGCAGGTTTTGATGGGGAAAATATAAATCAGGAGTTCTGTACATGTTAAGTTTTAAACGCCTATGAGACATCAAGTGGAGATGTTGAGTAGGCCATTGAAATTTGAGTCTAAAGCTTAGAAGAGCAGAATGAACTATATTTATAAATTTGGAAATTTCCAGCATTAATAGGGTATTAAGACCAATGGACCAGATGAAAATGCTGAAGGAGTAAGCTTAGATTGAGAAGTGGAAAGGTCTGTGGATTGAATCCCTGAGGCACTTTAAGGTTTAGGAATTAGGAAAATGTGGTCAGCAGAGAAGACTGAGAAGGAGTAACTAGAAAGGGAGGAGGAGGAGAACCAAGCGAGATTAGTGCTCTAGAAGCTAAGTGAAAACATGTTTAATGGGGTGGGGTGTGGGGTAGGGGGTGGGGTGGTGGAGTGGGGGAAGAGTGACCAACTGTGTCAAATACTGCCCATAGGTCAAGTAAGATGAGGATTGAGGATTGACCATGGATTTGGGAACATGAAGGTCATTGGTGACCTTGATGAGACCTTGTTTCAGTGGAGAAGGAGAATGATGGGAGATAAAGTGGAGAAGACGAGAACTGATTGCTCTTATTTTTTTTCTTCATTTATCATTTATTTGCAAATATATTCTTTAAAGAATGTAACCTACCTTCTTTGTCTTTTAGAAATGTTTTTATTGTTAAATACAACATATATATAAAGAAAAGAAAGAAAAAGCAATGATTTTCAAAAGTACACTTCAACAAGTAGTTACAGAACAGATTTCAGAGTTCTACTATTTCAGATATTTCCTTCTAGCTGCTCCAAAACACTGGAGGCTAGCAGAAATATATATATTTGTGAAAAATAATGCACACAAAAGCAATACATTTCAAAGCACATTGCAACAACCAGCTGCAGGACAGACTCCAGAGCCTGGTTTGGGTCACAACTTTGGGCCCTACCTCCAGCTGCTCGAAGATACCAAAGACCAAAAACAACATCAATACAACCATTCAGCAGTCACACTTGCCTGCCAAACCCCTACCTCCCACCCTGTACAACTCTACCATCACCCCAGATTTTTCTCCCACTCCCCAGGGGCACCCAGGCCATGCCCAATCCACCTTCCTCTCATGCTGGAAGGGGCTATAGATAATAAGGAATAGGAGGATGGAGCCAGCCGATGTCCTGGAGAGGCTGGTCCCCCTTGCATACCTGGATCCGCTTGGTCCAGGGACCCATCCAGAGGTTGCAGGCCCCTGGAAAGTTACCCCAATTCACTGAACTCCTGCAGAATCTCATATAACAGCCTAGATGTTCTTCAGGATTGGCAGGAATGGCCCCGGCTGGATCCGGAAGGCCATAGTAGGTAGCAATGTCCAACTGAAGCCCTGTGCAAGAGCGACCTCCAGAGCAACTCCCCAACTTCACTGGAACCCTCTCAGCCACTGATGCCCTTGTTTTTTGATAATTGATTTATGGAACCACATGCAACAAGTACACCTGGGGAACTTATTAAAAATATAGATTTTGGAACTCCACTCCAGAATCTCTAGGGGTGAAACTCTGTAGTCTTCATTTTCTGCATATACCACAGGTGATTTGGAGACACATTAAAATCTGAGAACCAATGTCCTACCCCATGTACTTTATCTTAAAACTAGTACAGCTGCTATTTGACTTAAGCTATTTTGAGTATGTTCTGCTTTGTTTTACCCAGATGAACTTTTTGTGGATGATAACTGGTCCTGGGGGCATTTTTGTTATTTCCCTTTAGCTTGTTTCCCCCCCTGAAGTTTTAAGAAAAACTGGACAAAGGCATTTTAAAGCTCTGAAGAATAGTAGTAGGTAAATCTCCCTTCTATAATGGCTCCTAGGAACCACAAGAATTTTGAAATGTTCTGAATCAGCATGGTAGCTTCCTGAGGGCTCTGGGAACTGAAAGAAAAAATTTGTGCAGATTCAGGAGGAATTCACTATTTTGTGGGTCACTGAAGTACTTAATGTCCTGAGTTACTCCCACTTGGAAAGGCTGAGAAAATGTCCCAGTTAGTCCTAAGGAGAGCTGGTAGCACCTGAGTGTTCGTTGTCAGCAGTCTCTGGACATTGTCGCTTTCTGATTTGAGGTTTTGGCCCTAGGACCAGAAACAGCAATGCAGTATAGGAGGAAGCAGTGATTCCAATTTAAACTTGTTTTCCCTGTGTTTTGGACAGAAAAAGGGCCTTACAGTATTTAGGCTTTGGAAAGTGGGTGCTCTAAGTTGATGGTCTGTCTCCCTTTGATTCTGTTTTCTTTTCTTTCAGCCCCTTTCTAAGACCTCAATACTTGTACCCATGTCCAGTTCCTCTGGAACCTTCAGCCTTTCTCACAGGAGAAGATTGACCTCCCCCCTTTCCCCCCTGCCTTGGTCTTTTCTCAAACCTCTCAAACTTCAGGACCTCGATGCCCCAGAAGGGAGGAGGATAAACTGGAAACTAAATCCCATTAATGAAAATTCTGATTCCAATGTTCCTTTCAGTGAGAGCTGCTACTGATTTCCTCTTTAGTCTCCTTAGGAAGCAAGTGACCAAATGACAACAATTTTCTTACAGACAGACCGCATTGCTAACAAAAGTACATAAAAATTATATTCCAGTTACTTCTGTGTGTATTTATATTATCAATTGTGGCCAAGGTAATTTAAAATATGGAAGAAACTAGTGAAAATCATTATGAAAATGACGCACCTAAGTCTAGTTGTGAGTACATGCATGAATATAAGTTCCCCCAATGACTGAAATGGCTTGAAGCAATGGCATATACAGACAAAAAAAAAAAAAAAAAGAAAAAAAGAAAACAAATACACTATATATATAGGTCTTAAATTTACTGCAAAGGAGTAGGCATCCACAGAAAATATGTAACACAGAAAATCCCAGGAAAGATCTGCAAACCCAGCAGGTCTGGAACATATATTTAACAGCTGCCCAGCAACCTAAACTTGTATCTGTGAAGAAAGTTGAGGAAGGTGAGGTTGGAGAGGGTGGCTGCTAAGCTTGTGCATGTTCTACGAAGACAGATGGACAAGCATCATGAAAATTCCAAGACTAGAGAATATAAGATGGACAAAAACTGCATTCCCCAAGAATGTCTCCATGAGAAAAGAAAGTTTCCAGCTGAGCAGAACCCTACCTTCATCACCTCCTCTATGAGAACTGGCAGGCAGTGGATGATAACATCTGAACACGTGTGCATCATTCATTAGTGTGAACACATTTATTTAGATGGGAATGCTACATTAAATATAATTTGCATCAGTTGTCTCCCCTCAATTTTGGGAGAATTCCCTTTTCTTGAAACACTAGTGCTTCTTTCTCCCTTCGGGAAAATCCTGTGAAGACTTGTGAGCTTTGAAAATGATTTCATTAGTGTTTGATGTTACAGCTGATGTTTATGGGATGGTTTCCTTTTTTGGGGGTGGTGGTGGTGGTGCATGGTCCAGGAATTGAACCTGCATGCAAGGCAAGTATTCCACCACTGAACCACCCATACTTCCAGGGTGGTTTGAATTTTTAACAGCATTTTTTCTTGACATATTTGAACCAAGTTCCTCTTTAATCCAAAATGTTATGCAAAACAATGCGCAAGCTAACATCGTTTGGCATAAAAAAAATAACAGAAAGGACCAAAGCCTGGTCTAGCCGATGAAAAAGCTTTGATGTCTGGGCTTATCTAGTTGCCTGAAAATCACTTAATCATTCAGTGACCTGTTCAAATGGGGTCAAGTTAGTTTCTTTTAATAATGCATTGTGGTTAAAAAATATACACAAAATTCTATTTTTTGTTATTCTGTTTTTGGTGAGTAGATTTGTCAAATGTTTTCCAAATGTACTTCTTTCTCTTAAAAGATACAGCAGTGACATTAAACAGACAGTAATTGTTGCATAATTAATGTGTATAGCAGGTGGACCCAGCAATTTTAGTTTGGAATCCCTGCTCCTTAATCCTTCACTGCCTTGCCCTGTCACAGTCCCACCACATCTCCTGTCATGCCTGAGAACCTCCCCCAACACTTGTTAAATAGCACAGTGGACACAATTTAGTTTGCCTTTGAGGGCAGGCCTTAAATTTACTGCAAAGGAGTAAGGCAGGCACTTTCAGCTAAATATGTGTGTGCCCCTCTGTGCAAACACACATTTGTTTTACTCAAATCTCATTCTCAAAGCTCTTTATTACCTGCTTAGTTCAATACACTTCCCTAGCATTCTGCTCCCCCCAGCAAACGCCTGCTTCTCAATTTCTTTCAGTTTTCAGCTACTCTTCACCAATTGAAGGCAACCCACTCAACTGATATAAAAGGACGGATCCTTTTACTAACACAAATCACATACCATATGCTTTCCAAGATACTGAGTTCCGTGCTTTTGTTCACTTCTCTTGTGTATCACCCAAGGTCGAGTTTCCTTTGTTCAGTTCAGACAATACCTCAGGGTAGGGATGGGATGATATGGAACAAATATCTGTAACCAATATTTCCTGCTTCCCGGGAAGGGTCCCTTCACTTGTGCACGTTGAGGGTGAAAGGGAAGGCTCTGCCAGAACTCATCAGTCAGCCTGCTCTTCTCAGGTGTAAACAGGTCTTCCTTTCCCACCAAGTTATATCTCTGATTAAAGGTCTACCTGAGGTGGTCTCAATTTTCTCTCTTCTCTGAACCTCTTTTCTACCTCCTTCTACCAGCTTTTTGCTTTTTAAGTGATAATGAAAAGACCTGGTTTTGCTCTACTGGTAACCAGTCATATAAGTTTAGGCAAGTCATATAAATGCTCTAACCCTAAATTTCTTCATCTGTCGAAAAGAATTTTAGGTTAGATGAATTTTAATGTTCCTTTCAGCACTGTGGTTCTCTGAGTTGAGGTAAACTGGCTCAAGAGAAAGATCTGGGTTGCCTCAGAGCTTGTCTTTGCTCAGCAGGATATGTCCACTCAACCAACTGGCATTTATTGTGCACCTAATGTGTGTCAAGCACTGTATCAGATCTTTCCAACTTGTTTCATTTAATTCCCATAGCACCCCAAGGAGGTAGAATTTGCTATTACTGAAACTGTTTTATAGATGAAGGTGCTAAAACTTGGAAAGATTAAGTAGCAGAGCTGGAGTTAAGCCACCAAACACACGCTATTAACTATTTTGCTGCCACACTTCCCAAAAAATCACTGGCTTTTTGACAACGCCTGCACCAAGTCATCTCCAAAAGCCAATTTATAGTTGCCATCTTGGAATTAGAAGGTCTGAGATCCAGTCTGGGCTCCTTTGTTTACTGTGTAGCCTCTCTGTGTATTGTGGAGCAACTTCGAACCTCAGTTTCCTCATCTGTAAAAGAAAAAAATATCTACCTCATAGAACTGTGGTAAATATGAACATGATATAAACTGTATATCAGTGATTGCCAAGTTCTCTATCCTGCCCCTCTCCCTACTGGCCATGACTTAATTCTAACTGCAGTCGTAGCCCCAGTCCAGGTGCCCAAACCAATCCTGTCCTTGTTTGGAAGGGCTTTAAAGACTCTAGTTCAGTGCTGAGGAGAATTCAAAAGCAACCATCATTCCTGCCACTCTTTATGGCTGAGTTGTTGTAAGTAGGTCTCTATTCTAAGTGCAGCCTGGTAGAGGTATTGAGTTGGGCCATAGGACAATATGGCCTGTGTTTCAACCTCAGTTCTGCCTTTATTAATGACCTTATGCAAGTTACTTCACCTTTCTGAATCTCAGTTTTCACATCTGTAAAATGGAGACAATAATAATAGCTTCTTCAGGGGACTGTTATAAAGATTTAATGGCATAACAGTGTCTGGTATATAGCAATTAATATTGTTACTATTATAGAACTTGCTAGAGTTGTACTTTATAATATAAATGATGTAAATTATATAGTTACATGATTATAACATTAATTAGGTGCCTGCTTAGTTGCCAGATGTCCTTCATGGATAACTTGCCCATTATTCCAGTCTTCCCAGGGATGTGGTCCTTATAATCACACCTTGGGGCAGGACTACTGCAATTGAATCCCTTCCTTGAAACTTTATCTGCTGAGGACTTCCTTGATTTTGGCTTCCCTTCCACATCTCTGCATGTTGCTTTTGCTGGTATCCTGCAAGACCATGCTCTGACTGCCACTCCAAACCTCAGCAAGAGGTGGTATGGTTATTCGGCAAAAGAATACTGACTGATGTTTTCTTTGAAACGATAGGCTCTTTCCTCATATGTAAGAAAACACCTTCTGAATGTCTAAATCAGAATAAGTTGTTCTTTCAAGTAAAAATGGCATTTCATGAAAAAAGTAGTTTCAGCTGGCAACTCAAAGAGCAACACGTGTTTTTCTTGGAGACAATCATGCTACTTTGGTGTGCATCAGAGGTGCTTTGTGTGAACTTTCCAGTTTGACACAAAGAATATTATAAAAACCTACACTCAAGTGTTGAGATGAAATTAGCAATTTTTAATGCTACATCAAGGACATTTTTAAGTGAAATGGACTTTTTCTTTTAACTTTTTTTTTTCAATGAGAGTGTGGTGGTAAAAAGAATACGATGACTACCAGGGCCAATTTGGTGCCACTGCCTCGATTTGCTCTAAGGTGCCAGTGGTTTGACTTAGTATTACTATTGCACAATCAGTTTAAATGCCATGTAGAGAAAAAGGCAAGCCATTTTTTAGTATAATATTAAAATAATTTTGATGTCAAGGACCCTCTGAAAGGGTATTGGAAACCCTCATGGCTTTGCAAACCACCCTTTGAGAAGATGAATGAGAGAAAATGAAAAGGACACAAGGTGAAAGAGTTGCCCTTGGTTTCAGAACCGTTGCTGCCTGGGAACTCATGTCCTCCGCATGCCCTCACCTTCCAGTCCCTATCAGCTCTCCTGCTGCCCGTGACCTGGGCTGTCCATGAGGCAATGTGAAAACATCTTTGGGAACCCCAGGCATTGAGCCTTTTTGTGTGTTCTGCTTTTTGTGTGTTCTGTGGTAGTGCTAGGAAGGGGAACAGAAATGCCTAAAACTATCTTCCTCCCTTTCCTTCCAACTATAAGGATTTAATAATGAAAACACTAGTATAACTATATAAAGTCTTCAAACTGCTGGATAAACTCAAAATAGAACTGAACCAGAAATGTCTACCCTTCTCCTTGTGGTTAGAAAACCACTGTCCCTGAAAGGGGGCTGAATTGATTACCTTGAACATTATCCCTTCACGTTTTATTTTCCCTGGACTGTAATAGAAGAGTTTGGAAAAACAAATCCCTGGCTGTATATGTTGAACGTGGAACAGCCTGGAGGACAGCCTTTCCTTAGTGTTACCACATGTAAATAGATCTGGAAGCTTTGAACTGTGAGCCTATTGGGCTCCCTTCCAAACTCCTGAGGCTTTGTTTAATATAAAAACATGCTTGGCAACTTATATCAAAGGTCTAATCCTTTACTATGTTTCTATAACTAGGTTAAACAGTATGTATGATAACAAAAATATTTACCTGCGATAAAGGATAATTAATAGGATTAAGTACATTTGGTTATTTCTGCTCCAAATATGCTGAAATAAGCTTTTTTTAAATCTAAAATTCTGTTTTGTTCTTGAAGACTTTAGATAAGAAAATTATGTTTTCAGAGCCATAGACTTTGGCAGATTCCTAAGAGTCCAAAACTGTGTTTGGGTTTGTTTTTTAAGTTTATCCATTTATTACAATCATTATTTATCAAGGACCTATGCTGTGCCAAGCATTGTTATAGATATGGGAATGGAGCAGTGAATAAGAGAAACACAGCCTCTGTGCTCATGAAGCTTATAATCTAAAACGGAGAGAGAAAAAATAACAAGTAAACAAATAAGCAAGGTAATTTTATGTAGTGGCAAGGGTATGAAGGAAATAACATAGGATGTGAGGATGGTGAATCCCGAGGCAGATGGTGGGGCCCCATCTTGGGAGGTGTGGTAGTTAGATTCAGTTGTCAACTTGGCCAGGTAAGAGTACCTAGTTTTGTTGCTACAGACATGAGCCAACAGTACGTGAACCTCATCTGTTGCTGATTTACATTTGCAGTCGGCTAGGAGGAGTGCCTGCTGCACTGAAGGACGTTTGACTTAATTGGCTGATGCTTAAATGAGAGACTGCAACATAGCACAGCCCAAGCAGCTCAGCATTCCTCATTTCAGTACTCGCAGCTCAGCCCAGGCCTTTGGAGATGCAGAAAGAAGTCACCCTGGGGAAAGTTGTTGGAACCCAGGGGCCTGGAGAGAAGGCCAGCAGAGACCATCCTGTGCCTTCCCACGTAAGAAAGAACCTCAGTGGAAAGTTAGCTGCTTTTCCTCTGAAGAACTAACAAAATAAACCCCCTTTTATTAAAAGCCAATCCATTTCTGGTGTGTTGCATTCCAGCAGTTAGCAAACTAGAACAGATTTTGGTACTGGAGAGTGGGATGCTGCTGTGGTTTGCAAATACCAGATCTGATGGAACATTTTTTTGCATGGCTAAGGGGAAGATTTTGGAGGAATTGTGAAGAGAATGACGGAGAAGTCTTGGAGTGCTTGAAGAGACTGTTGGTGTAAATGGAATTACTACCAATCTTGACAAAGGAGAACACAAAAGGGAGAGATTGGAGTTTGCAGAGTGAGAACCATGGAAGCTCGGGTCTGAAGCCAAGAAAACTCGGCCAGGAGAGTGGACCCACCCATATACAAGGAGAGGGTGAGTTTACCCTGAAGGGTGAGGATGAGTCTTCTCTCTCATTGCAGTGGAAGAATTGTGCAGCCTCAGGCCTTGGAAAATGTGTAGCACGCTCCTTGGGGGACTGGGAGAGCCTGGCTGCCACCACATGGAGGGGTTGAGCATGTGCCCCAGAAATGGCAGAGAGTGCAGGGGTGGCCCTGATGCCTGGAGAGAGTGGAGCTGAGAGGTGGTCTCCTCGATGTTCCCTGAGGTTGATTTGGAAAGAGGCCGGCCACTGCACAGGCCCTTGGAAGGGGTGGGACTGCCACTTTCTAAAGCCGAAGGATAAATAACTTTCAGACTTTGAAATCCCACGGCACTTGCCCTGAAGGTTTTACATCTGTGTTTCTTCCGATTTCTCCCTATGGAAATGAAAATCTGTGTCCTGTGAATATCCTCCTTTGCATATTTTCCCCCGGGGAAAGTTGTTGGAACCCAGGGGCCTGGAGAGAAGGCCAGCAGAGACCATCCTGTGCCTTCCCACATAAGAAAAACCTCAGTGGAAAGTTAGCTGCCTTTCCTCTGAAGAACTAACAAGATAAATCCCCTTTTATTAAAAGCCAATCCGTTTCTGGTGTGTTGCATTCCAGCAGCTAGCAAACTAGAACAGGAGGTGAGATTTAAGCTGTGGGCTGAATGATGAGAAAGAGCCAACCAAGGAGGAGCCAAGTGGAAGATATTTGAAGCAGAGGGGAGAGCAAGTGCAAAGGCCCTGGAGTAGAAATATATTTGGTGGTTGTGAGGAATAAAATGAAGGGTGGTGTGGTTTGAGGGCAGTGAGCAAAGGAGAAAAAAGTGCAGGTCAGATCATGCAGAGATTTGTAAGCCCTGGTCACTCACCTGGGTTTTATTACAAGTGAAATAGAAGCCGTTAGAGGGTTTTAAAATAGAGTGCAACATGAATTGATTTTTCCTTTTGAATGGCCACTCTGGAAGCTTTGTGGAGGACAGATTTTAGGGAGGCAAGGGGAGGGGAGTTAGGAGCCTCTGATGATGGTATGACTGGATGGTGGCAGTGAAAATGGAGAGTAGAAAATGGGTTTGAAGATATATTTTAAAGACAGAGTCAAAAGGGAGGCATCACGATTATAACCAGATATATATATTTTTTCTTTGAGCTACTGGATGGAGGGTGAAGGCAGAAATTAAGATGGGTATGTCTGGGAAAGCAAGAGGACTGGGAGCTGGTTGGGGCAGTGGGCTGGGGGGTAGGGTGGGTTGTGGGTGGGGAATTGGGCAAGTGCTTTTTGAGGATGGAAAGCCCAATTTTGTTTTGGACAATGTGTCAGGTGGGATTTTGTTCAGCAGCAAGGAACTGAAAATCTGACAAACTATGTATTAATCAAGACCTGACTGGGATGGCAGCTCATAAATGCCACTGGGAGTCCAGGCACGTTCTCCTGCCTGGCCATCCGTAGCATGCGTCTTTTATCCTCACTCACATGCCGTAGGTCCATGCATAGCATCAGCCTCAACGCAGGTTAAGGGGAAAGCCAAAAGAAGAATGGGGTAGTGCTTACATCAGGAAAGCAGAAACTTTCTCAGGACAACCCAGCAGACCTCTACTTTTATCTCATTGACCAAAAATGATGTCATGTTTCCACCCCTAGCTGCAAGAGAGGCTGAGCTTTTTAGCAGGGCACATTGGTTCACTGAACAAAATTGGGTATTTTTATAAGTAATAAGGGGCAAATGGATATTGTGGAGGCAGGCAACCAGCAGTGTCTCTGGGGATGCATTATGATTAAGAACGCTATTGTACATGCAAATGGAACAGTCAAGTAATGTTGGAAAGACAAGCATGAAGTTCAGGGGCAGGTCAGACCTGATCACGTTAAAGTCAAAATCATATTTAAAGCCAAGCGAGTAGAAGAGATCGACTAGTTAGAGAATATAGATGGAAACTTGTTGAGTCTGTATTTGTTTCTTTGACCTGCCTTAATTGTTTTCATTAAATTTAACAAAATTTTAATGCACACTTTCCATGTGTCAGGAATTGTTTCAGACTCTCAGGGAATAAGGATGAAAAATATGTGCCTCTTACTTTTAAGGAGCTTAGAGATAGGAAAAAAAATCATCTCCATTAAATGATTCACCATAGCACATATTAAAAATTAATTCATTTATGTATATTTGTAGCATTATATCTGAATTATGACAATAGCTCTACTGCAGATTCACTTTTTAAGTGAGAATTTAAGTAATTTGCTAATGTTAGACTCACCTGTCTATGTATGTACATTTGCATGTTTTAATTTGGAAATGCATCAAGAAAAACTCGGATTTTTGACGATGATTAAATGCTAGCCTTATTATTAGTACATTTGCTGCTAAAATTAGCATAATGCATTATGGAATCATTAAATTAACTTTGAAATTTCGACAAGGAAGAGCAGGAAATTACTTGTCAAATGATTGAGCGTTAGATTGGGACTGCATAATGGTTTAAGTGCTACCTATAGTTTCAGTTGGAAATCTCCTGAATACCTCAAACTTATCATGTCCCAAACTAAGGTCTTTATTTTACCTCTCTTTCCTCTGTGCCTTCCCATATCTTGTTTTTCTGTATTCCTTTTGAAGTTAGTGGCACTATTCTTTTAGCTCAAGTCAGAGCTATAGATATGACTCTTGACAGGTCTGTCTCCTTCACTTCAATTCACCAGTAAGACAGAGATTTTGTCTCCTAAATATTTCTTGAATCTGTTCCTTGTCTCCATCCTGGATTATAATCATCACTTGTCTGGACGATCAAAATAACTTCCTAAATAATCCTTCCACATTCATGCCTTTTCCAGTTTTTATGCTCCTTTAAAATCTATCTCTGCAGCTAGACTGATTTTACTAAGGTAAACTGTCCAGTTCATTACTCTGCGTAAAAACCTGACAAAACCTCCCCTGGCATTCTATAAAAATGGTGTCTTTCATTGCAGAACTTGTCAGAGCCTTGATATGCTAATATATGCATTGTGAATCACTAAGAGGGGGTGTAATTGAGGATGTTTCCAAACAAAATTGCAGTGGGGTCATTATTTTGAGGAACGCCAAGTAACATCTCATGAAATACATCTATGAACACTAGTACTTTATATAAAGCAGCTTAAGAAATTGGGTCTACAGAAAGAAATTCGTTTACTTTAATGTGGCATATAAGACCTTCCATGATCTGGTCCTCATTTTCTTTATAAGCTTCATCTTCAACCACTTCCCATCTTGAAGCTTGATGTCTAATAATAGCAAACCACATCCAGTCCTTTATACATCATACTAGTAGTCATTTTTCAGATGCTCTTCCTTCTGGAACATTTCATCTGGTTAACTATACTCATTTTTCAACTCTCAGCTCAGAGGCCTTCCTTAAAACCCATGTTGTGCTAAGTGCCTCTCCTCTGAGTTCCAATGGCCATAGCACAGAAAATGAAAAATAATGTGTTTGTGTATCATCCCCAAAGCCCAATCCTCGTTTACTTGCAGATAGAGACCGTGTTGTGACAACGACGACCACAGCTAAATTTGCTGCACTCACTAGGTGCTAGGCCCTGTATATGAATTATCTTATTTAAAACTCACAAATCTCCCATCAGGTAGATATTAATAGCATCTTCATTTCCTAATGAAGAAGCTAGGGCTTAGAGGGGCTGAGGAACTTGCCTGAGGCTTTACAATTAGTGAATGGTGAGCTGGGGTGTAAATTCTAGCAGCCTGACTCCTGAGGTTGCCCCTGCCTTCGCTGTGCCCACAGCACCAGTGTGGCACCCGGTAGTGGACACTCAGTAAATGTTTGCTGATCTATCAAAACTCATGTATGACCCATCTGAAAACTACGAGTGCTGAGGAGGTTGGACATGACGTAGGAAAGAGAAGCATTTCCTATTAAACCTAACTTCTGGCAAAACTGGCATAGAAAAGGGAGATAAGGAGGGCCAGCAAGCTCATGTACCAAATTACTCCAGCTGGCTTGTTGTCTTAGACCCAGGTTCCAGGGGTGGCCATCCCCTGCTTTTCATCTGTGTTAGTCTTTGCAGAATAAAAAGTAAGTTAATGGGCTGTGAATCTCATCACTTAATTGAGTAATAGCTAATAAGTGTTTTCATTCAAAGCTCAATGGGAATTTCTGGTTAGAAATGAGAGGAATATTTTATCTCAAAAATATTTTCACACAGTGTATATATGACTTTGAGAGTGACGTTGAATACTCAATGAAGTTTACTGTGTATGAATTGAGAACTTCTCCTGGGCCTAGTTATGAAATAAATTTATAACACTTTCTGGACTTAAGAATTCTGCTGAATGGTTTGAGAATACCTGATGTATCTTGTAGTAAGTCTCTGAATTGGTATATATTTTGAATAAAGAAAAATTCAAATATATTATTATGTCATGCTGCATGAGAATCAAAAGCCATCATGACATGATTCTAACTTGGAGTATGAGTCAGAAAAATATGAGGTCATGATCTCTATAAGACTTTTCTTTGCTTAATTAAATTTGCAGATGATAGAAACATTGAAAATAGAGTACTAGCTTATAAATGATAAGAAAAGAATTGATAACTCCCATAAGATATTTTTATGATTTTTTCTAAGAAATATCAATTTCAAGTTAGATTAAGTTTGTTTAGTGTAAAGACCTGTATGACTTTCCTTTCCAAATATAAAAAGAAATAAACATGCAAATGCTTTTTCCCTCCTCTCCTCCTTACTTTGTGTTATATCACTTGGGATAAAAGATTTAATCTCCTTATGTCAGAATTCTTCCATGTCTAAAATGTTTCATTATAAAGGATAAGGTTTCCTATTCCCCCATTCCTTTTTCCCTGAGAAGTAATCAGACATTTATTTCATTATAACCATTGCAAATTGTAGCCTTAGATTATACCTGAGTTCTCACTGTGGGCACATTCTTTCTTCATAGTCAGATCTGTCCCCAAAGCACATGTGTGTTTTCATGGACACCTGTTAATTTACCTGGGAAAGAACTGTAGACACCAGCAGAGTGAATAAATTCTTGTCTCATTTTTCAATCTTAGAAAGCTATTTTTGGAGTAATGTGCTAATGCTTGTGTGAATGAAGGGTCCAGAAAAATACAAGCCCATAGCTTACAGGGAAAAATAAAGGAGTATTAATTTTTCTCCTTAGCTAAATGTTATAAAACTTTAAAGCTCAACTTTGAATAAGCTTTGCATATGGGTTAAATAAAATCCATCAATACAATATTTTTTCCTGTTGCCATTCACTAGAAAATAACAGAAGCCTGAAAGTAAGATTGATCTGTGAAAGTAAGATCTTAAGTTTGGTTTGGGTTCATAAATTAATAGTCCCTTTCTGCCCTGCCCCCCAATTATTTTTAGGCCCCGGACCTCTGAACCCAAGTGATCTTCAAGGCAGCTTTAACGTTTTATCAGAAGTCAGTGGTCTCCCCTCTTCTTTGTCTTTCCTATCTTGTTGGCAAATGTCTCTGTGGTGTTTCAACTCTGCTTCCTGTTCAAACGGTGTAAACGGTTCATTTAATTCAATATCTAATTTTTTATCTTTTTTGCAAATATATAGTTGCAAATGATTCCATTCGTGAGCTGATGCATTAGTTTCTTGCTAACCTTTCATTGTTAACTTTTTCACAAATGATAAGCAAGTGCAGTGGGAGAAGAGGCCCTTTGAAGGTCCTCCTACTTGTGAGTTTTATCAGCTTGATATGGAGGCTTAGTGTAGCAGAGGCCTGGGTTGGCTGATCCAACACCCATTTCCAGCTCTCTTCACCCTTGTCTATCTCTAGAGGATGGGGAAACTAAATATTCACTGTTCTATCTCTTCTGATGCAAGGAGCAGCCATATGACAAGAGTTCTAGTCAATGGAATATAAGCAGAGTTCTGTTGAGAAAGATTTTGGGAAGGGTTTTTTGTTTCCTCATAAAGGAGGCCAGAAGTTTAATTTCTTTTGGTCTTGAACGTGCTTTTGATGTCTAATTCTACAGCAACCATCTTGAGACTTTGAGGTATTATTGTATAGTAACCAATGTACTAAAAATTGTAGAGCAGAATTATAGGAGAAACCTTGGCATTCATTGTCTATTGGAACTACACATCATACAGAGCTGGTGCCCTCCAAACTTTTAATGTATGAAAAATAAAGCCTTATGTGGTGATTTTAAGCCATGTCCACAAATTCTTTGACATTCTTCATATCACAAAGTGTAGGTCTAATTCCCTTCCTGTGAATACGGGCCGGTCTTAGTGACTTGCTTCCAACAAATAGAATGCAGTGGAAGTGACACTGCATGACTTCTGAGGCTAGGTCTTGAAAGGTGATACAGTTTTTGTCTGGCCCTATCTCTCTCAGGGCACATTTCTTGGGAGCACTGAGCTGGCATATTAGAAGTCAGGCTACCCTGAAGCTGCCATATTGAAGAAGCCGTATGGCGAGACCACATAGACGTAGAGAAAGAAATGTCTCCCAAGCCCCAGCTGTGCCTGTCCCCAGTTGTCTGAGCCTTTCCAGCATGAATTGCCAAACATCTGAGTAGGTGAGTATGCAGAGAATTCCAGCTCCCAAACCTTGGTGCTGCCCTAGCTAACGTAGAGTGGGGGAGACCCAGCCCAAATTTCAGATCTGTAAGCAAAATACATGTTTGTTAGTTTACGCCACAAAATTTGGGGTTGGTTAAGTATGCAACAATAGAAAATCGAAACACTCTATGGGCTTGTACCACTGTTAATTAGATATCCTGTTACTTCCAGCCACACATATCCCTATCTGAAACACTAATGGTAGAGAAGTTCTAAAAAAGTAATGTGATAAGTGTCTATTCTATTCCTTTCTTGGTCTGGGCATGGTAATCCAATTACCTGTGTATTGACATCACACTTTCCCATTGAAGTGGATACTGATTTAGTTATCCAAAGATTTAATCGACAATAGGACTAAGCCAGTAGAAATGTAGAAAAGGAGAAATTTTAGTTCAAGGCCTTATATTACTGTTCTCCTGCTCTTTTGGCGTTTCAGTCACAAAGAAACCCAACATCAACGGTGACAACAATAATAACTATGATTTCTTTAGGCTTTACCATGTACCCAGCATACATGACCTCTAATCTTTACAACCACTCCGTGAAGGGGGCATTATTCCCCCATTTTATTTTTAAATGAGGACGAGAAAACAGGCTTTGACAGGTATACAGCGTATACAAAATCACAAAGCTACTAAGTGATCAAGCTGGGATTTGAACCTTGACTGATCTGTCTCAAAGACTCTTGGTATTGGTCACAATCCACCTGGCTTCAAATATGTCCATGGAAAATGGACCATGTTTCACCCAGACCAAGATGCGAATGATGCTGGAATTTCAGAACGGAGATCTTTCGGTGCATGGGGTTCTCGGGTCCCCTCAAATCACTCCACCCCTAGCATGCTGCCTCCTAGCAGCTAAAGTTGGTCTGAGCCCACAACTTAAACAAAGCCTCATCAGTGTTAGAGGCTGTTTTCTTAATGAAATGCTCCTAGCATTTGACAGCTTTGTTTTTTCATTGACATTTGCAGCTTTTTTTTTGTATTGATGAATATTCAATGCTGTTTTAATGGACCAGACTCTTTGAAGCAAAGTCCCATTAGTTAGTTTCTGTTTTTAAAAAAATCAATGGTCACTAATTATTGTTGCAATTCATTTAAAGGTCTTAATGCAGGATTTTTACCATAAACTCATTTACGAATCCAGTATATAGAAATTAGCAAGATCATTCTAGATTAATATTTGCTCATCGATTAATTTATTCCTTCATGCAACAAGCAGTTATCGAATAACTTTTATGTGACAGGTCCTGTTGTAACCACTGAGGATAAAATGGTGAAAAGACACAGTCCCTGCCATCATAGAGCTTTATACCCTTGCCTAACATCCTATGGAAATATTCTATTTTTGTGCATACTAGAAATAATGTCTAGATATCATTTTTTAAGAGGGAGTTATTTTTAAAGAAGTCTCATGACAAGTTTAAAGGGTTTTTGTTCTTATTATTGATAAGCAAAGATACATGGTAGAGGGTGGGCCACGGTGGCTCAGCAGGCAAGAATGCTTGCCTGCCATGCCAAAGGACCTGGGTTTGATTGCTGGTGCCTGCCCATGTTAAAAAAAAAAAGATACATGGTAGAAGGAAGGGAGGGACAGTAGAAACTAAAATGTGTGAGAACTGTATACTAGGATACCTGCCTGGTATTTTATACTCATTCTCCCAGCAACCCCTGGGCTAATTTATTATAGCCACATCAAGGGAGAAGATCAAGTCCCAGGAAGGTTAAATAAGGCAAATCCAAAGTAAATTTGTGCCAGAGCCAAAAAATAATTTCTGTGTTTTTATTTTTAGTCCATTGAAATGAATGCTGCATTGTCCCTTTATTAATCAAAGACTGTATCTGAAATCGTTGGACGAGAGTAACTTATTAAGTCAACTCAGTTATACAAAATCACTTCTAAACACATTTTTCTTATACTTAAAGATTGCCTCATCTTTATTGATTTTTATTTCTAATTTTATGTTTAGCTGTTAACATTAAAATCTCCAAAGACAGCTGATATTCTTGAACTTGCTCCTCTTTTAAATTTTTGTTTGAATTTCTTCTCAGCACTCTATTTAAAGAGATGACTCCCGCCCCTCTCCCCCACCCCCACCCCACCCCCTGCCCCAGGCTCCTCTAAATCTCTTTTCTGGCTTTTTTTTCCATAGCACTTATCACCATAGGTTTGTTTATCTACGTTGGTTTCTTCTAATTGGAATGTAAGCTCCCTAAAGGTAGATATTGTTGTCACTGTTATGTTTTCTTTAATATTTTCTATCTCCAGTAGTGTTTGTCACATATTAGGCACGCAGTAAATATTTGTTGAATAAATGAATGACAGAATATTTTCCAAGATGAAGGTTATAAATCAAATCCAGCTCAATGGGCCTGGATAGCCTTATATGGAAGCTGCAGGATAAATTAAAAATGGAAATCCTTTATCCCAATGTAACATTATACCATTTGTAGCGATGGAAATACGTAAGCAACTTTGCGATATAGTTTGGGTAGTTTACTCATCCCATCTAACTGAAAATGTAAACCTAATGAAACACTGGGTTTTATAGACTGTAACTCCTGAAAGCTGGTTGCACAAAAGCCAATTTCATTTTTATGTGTTTATTTGCTCAGTGTTCAGATCCTTAAACTGCTGGCAAATTGACAACAGGGTGGAGCAGCACATGTGTCATGGGGCTTATGCTATGGAAGGGGTGGGTGTGGAGGCTGGAAGGAGGCAGCAGAGGGGTCTTTGCAAAGAGAAGTTACATAAGTGATATCATATGCAGAGCAGCCTCTGGGGGTTAAAAATAACTGGGCAGGGAGTGTCAGCCTTTCTTGGATCTGATTCCCTGATTTACTATCCTTAGGGGTTGGACTTATATTCCTGGGTGGGCTAGAGAGTGTTTAAGTGCACAAAGTTCCTAATAGCGACCCTGCAAAACAGCTTAAAGAGCCTGGGAATGTTTTGTTGTTTTTTTGGTCCCAAGACAGCAAGGTGGTTCTTGCAAAAGCTAAACCAACATCTAAATGAGAAGCTGAGACCCAGCAGATGTTCACACTGGGCCTCAAATGTTACTCCCTCCAGTTCGGTTTCCTTAAACAAAAAGGAAACACAGGAAAACAGAGGTGACAATTGCCTTTCCATTAGCAGCGCCAAAGCTGATTAAAACAAGCACTCATTTCCCATCCTGCTCCTGATTTCCCTGCCTATCCTTTTAGGGAACTGAATTATCAATGCTGTTTTTTATATTCACGATGCTAGATATTTTTATTTTGTGAGCTATGAAAAATAAGCTGTCATTGCACAACTACCTTGCTATCAGAGGTCCTTGGGGGGCAAGTATCATAATTTACTTGGCACTAACCCCCCATTGGGCACCTAAGAAAATATATGTAGTGGATAGTCATTGTAAATTTATGGGAGTGGTGGAGTTGGGGTAAAATATAGCAAGTTCAGGAAACATAAATACATATTAGACCTGCCACCTGCCCATAGTCACCCCAAGCCCTGAGCATCGGAGTCTATCAAGAATCACTTTAGATCTCTCATGTCGTCAGGGAGGTGCAGGGTACTTCTGTTCTTTGGTCATCCTGTACTCCAGATCTCATTTGATAACACCTCTGGATTAGAACTCTTAGCCTCAGTCTGAGGGCCTCCATTGCCCTCTCCTAACCAATGTCTTTTCTATGGTTTCCAACACGCTTGCAGTATTTCCACCACCCCACACCCTTAGTATTAGCTAATAATACCCATTTATTCCAGTGCCTCTTCCTGAAGTCCTGCATAGCCACCAGAAACCATATAAATAACCTCCCATATAAATGACTGTTTTGTAGAAGCATGACCTATTCAAGTTGCAGCTGACTCCTTCCAGAGACAGTCCCTAGTTCTCTCATTCCTGGAGCCTGTATTTCTCAAAATGTCGGAATCATCTGGGATGTTTGTTAAAATACAGATCCCTGCAGAATCGGAATCCTCAGAGTAGGGCTGAGAATCTGAATATGGAACAAATGTGCCATGCAGGGGGCCGCTGTGTCCATCTCAAGACAAGAGTCCAGAAAATAGTTAAATTCACCCCTACACATATCTGTTTAGAATTTCTTCTTAGGGATGAGAGTACCTTTTCATACTCACAGTTTGGAAACCTTAGAAAAAGTCTGCCAATTTCAACAATTCTGACACCAGCCAATGCTTCAACTTGAACACATCTGAAACAACTGCAACTGCACTCCAAGGCTGAAAACTCCACTGGACCTTTCATCCTTATAGCCTTGGCCATTTTTCCCCAGGCACCTTTGAGGAGCTCCCTGCCCAAGTCAGTTGTGCTGTCCTGTATCCTCAACTTTTTGTCGCTCTGTACTCCCTCTTCCTGAAAAATCCCCTATTGCTTCCCTTGTCTTAGGGTACCAAATACTCACCCCATCCCACCCCATCCCCACTCACTCTATTCTCTGGAACTTCCCCTCCATGATGAATTCCCTGCCTGAATTCTGGCTCTCCATAGGGATGCTCCTTTCCAATTATTATTTACAAAACTGGGGCTTGGGTGCTAAGGAGTCAGTTTGGAAGATGGAATTCTCCAAACCAGGGGCTGGGAAACTTTTTCTGTCAAGAATCAGAAAGTAAATATTTTAGGCTTTGTGAGCCTAAAATAGTCTCTGTAGCAACTACTTAACTCTGCCATGGTAGTATAAAAGCAACCATAGACTATGTGTAAATGAATGTGGAAATCTTCCAATAAAACCTTATTTTTGGAGATTGAAATGTGAACTTCATATGATTTTCACATTTCACAAAATATTATTCTTTTTATGATTCTTTTTTCCCCCAGCCGTTTAAAAATGTTAAAACCATTTTTAGCTCCCGGGCTGTTATGTTAATGTATATACAGTTCAGTGAGGACCTTGTTAAAATGCAAACTCTGATTCAGTAAATCTGGGTTAGGACCTGTGATGCTGTATTTCTACCAGGCTCCCAGGAAATATCAAATTGGCTGGTCAACACACCACACTTTGAATGAAAGTTACTGCATTCATGCATAGAAACAGAATATGTAACAAATGCGCCATGCAGGTGGCTGCTGCATCCATCTCAAGACAAGAGTCCAGAGAACTTAGTTAAATTCATCCCTACATACATCTGTTTAGAATTTCTTCTTAGGGATGGGAATAACTTTTCACTCTTAAAGTTTGGAAACCTTAGCATTGGCCAGCCCAAACTCCATAGGGCTGGCTGGAAGCTAAGAACTCTAATGAAGGTTTTGATATGATAAAATTTTACGATAAGGAAAATTTAAAATAGTTTAATGACACTGGAAAATGCTCATACTGTAGTTCATGTTAGGTAGAAAGCATGGTGGTTGAGAGAGTAGGTTTTCAAACCAAACAGACACCCACCGACTAGCTATATGAATCTAGGCACATTTTTTTTTTTAGCCTATTTCAGTTTCAGTTTCTGGACTGTAAATAACTAATAACCTCTGCCTCAAACAGTTGTGGATTTTTAACCAAAAAGTGCATAAAACACTCAGCAACTAAGTATACAATAAATCTTAGTATTTTTAAACTATAAAAGCAAAACATGAAACTGTATAAATCAAATTAATAATTTTAATTTTCAATGCCTTGAGGGATTTCCTTGTTTTCTTTCTCAGAAAGTATTGGCAAGGGTCATACCCATTCATTCATTCAAGAATCATTTGCCGAGGCCTTACCTTCCTGCCAGGCACTGTGCTGTACTGGGTCTGCCAAGATGAGTAGAACACAAGCACACATCAAACAATTTCACCACAGAGTAAGTGCTGATAAGAGTATGTGCAGAGAGCTGGGGAAAATAGAGGAAAGAGCACTGTGAAGCCTTAAGTTCATGTGTCCACTTGGGCAGGTGATGGTGGGCAGTTGTTTGGTGAAGCCAGTGCTGGCCTGATTGTTACTGTGAGGACATTTCATGGACTTAAATCATCAGTCAGTTGATTGCATCTATGACTGATTACATGTGCATCAACTGAAGAGATTGCCTTCAACAATGAGGGAAGTCTCATTTAATCATTTCAAGTCCTTACAGAGAGGACTAATGACTTCAGCAGTCAAAAGGGAGAATTTCTACTCCTACTTTAGCCAGCCAGCTTCTCCTGGGGCAACTCATTGAAAACCTTCATCAGAGTTCCTAGCTTCCGGCCTGCCGTATGGAATTTGGGCTTGCCTCTCCCCACAGTCACATGAACCAATTCCTACCAAAAAAAATCTCATAATGTTTATATTACACACACACACACACACACACATACACATATATATATGGATATATGTATAAAATCTGTGGTCAGTTCTTGTTTCACTAGAGAATCTTGACTAATGCAAAAGTTCACTCTGCTTTTGAGGAGAGAGCAGAGAGAAGTAACAAATAAGCTGGGCCTCAAAGGGTAAATATGAGTTTGCCTGATGGAGAGCAAATGGAGTAAGGTTCGCAAAAGCAGAGGGGAATGCTGGGGAGTAAAGAGAACCAGAGAGGTGTGTGTGTGTGGGGGGTGGGTACCAGAGGCACGGACCAATCAGCACAGAGGCATGCTTTTAAGTCCCGGAGGTTTGGACTGGCTAGGCATCAGCCCTGGGCGCTCCATTATCCCTTTCTGAAAAAACATCCTGACAATGACCATAATACATGCCAGGAGGAACTTTGAGCAAATACTGTGCCAGAAAATCCTCAACCGCTTTTGCTGGAGCCACAGAAAGACTGGGGAGCCTTCATTCTGAGCCAAGACTCTCCAGCCTCGTGGCTTGTCCCTGAGGAATACAGAGCCTGGCTCAGGATTCTCTGTTTCCTGGGGCCTGCAACAAAAGGGCCACAGGAAAGCGAGTTCTGTTGTGTGGGCTTCCGGAAACCCACTTGGCTCAGTCATTGCACACGGCTGTCTGTTTTAGGAAGTAGACTGCATGGTGCGGATGGAGCTTCCTGAGAACATCCTGGTGCCTTCCATCAGAGTTTAATGTCCAGGAGAGGAAAGGGGATACAAATCACGACATCACGGGGCAAAGGGAGTACAATGGAATTAAAGGACGCAAAAATACAGCCCCTGTAGAACTTCATAGGAAGGAGGAAACAATCATAAGGACTTGGGGGAGGGAGCTCCAGATGAGCTCCCCAGAGGGACCCACATTTGAACTGACTGCAGAGATGCACATTTCTGTCTCTGGGTGCTCCCTTTTGCACCTCTAGTTTGCTGGGGAGGCACTTGGTCCATTTGTATAAATAGTTTTAATCGGTGGCACTAGAACTGACAGTAGGTACCTTTTAGTGCCTAGAAGGGGCCCAAAGCTGCCTCCTGATTGGGATGGCAGGGAAACTGGCAATCAAGGGAGACTTGAATGACAGTGAGGGTCATGTGGGAGGGGGTAGTGAGAACGGTGGGTGTTTCATTTGGGGTGGTCCATCTGGGTCCTCACTCCCTGTGCTCTAAGTGGCACAATGCTGACTCCGGCCTGCTCCCCTCTCTGTTAATTCCTCCTTTCTTGGTGGTGTGGGATGGGTTTTTGCCCTGGTACCTTCTTAAACCCGGTCTGATTTTTTTTCCATCCTGCCTTCCCTAAATTGAGATCTTGCTATGCCTGGACCTGTCTGGTGGCCCTGGAGACACCCAACCGAGTTTGTGCTTGGCCCAAAGGGGGAGTTTGTGCTTGGGACTGAGGACTGAGAAGAGGATAAGGAGACGCCATTCCCTATACCAGCCAGAGGACCAGGTTTGGGCTCAGGGGAGAGGGATCGGCAGGCAGAAGCTGAAAGTGATGTGTTTTATAAAGAACTAACTCTTTTAGACAAAGGGCCATGGGGTACAGGTGAGACAATGCAGCTCAATGTGTCCCCAGATGATGTTAATCATATAGAGTAGTGCTTACGGGGTCCTGAACACAATACCTGAATTGTCTCAATATTGGGGAAAGGGATATGTTCCCTGTAGAGATTCATTTGATGTGTCAACCTGGCCAGGTTATGGTGTTGAGGTGGTGGGTCAAGCAAGCAGTGGCCTGGGTGTTTCATAGATAGATTAGCATCTTTAGTCAGTTGGTTGCATCTACGGCTGATTGCACCTACAATCAACAAAGGAGATTGCCCTCAGCATTGAGGGGGTCTTTTCATCCAGTCAACTGGAGGTCTTAGAGCCAGTCCTGATGGTTTCAGAAGTCAGAAAGGAGAATTCCTGCCTCTACAGCATCCAGACAGCTTTTCCTGAGGAATTTAACTTCACTTCATCAGAATTTCCAATTTTAGGCCTGTCCAAGGGAATTTGAATTTACCAATCCCTGAAGTTGTGTGAACCAATTCTTATAAAAAATCTCTTAATATCCACACACACGCGCACACACACACACACACACACACACACACACGTATTTCCTATCAGTTCTGTTTCTCCGTAGAACCCTAACACATTCCCCATGAAGAGAGTTTGGCACCTATAAATTGCAGGATAGCAGAAATCTTATAGCTCCTGGCATGAGGCACCACTCCAAACAGTTGGTTGGATAAGAAACATCACCAATGACGCTGGAATACAAGAACTTAAGGGGCCTATTTGTGAGCACATGTGAAAAATCCTTGGATGCTCCCAAAGACAAGTGTGGTGGAATAGATTATGAGCTGTTATTGTTAAGGTAACCTTCTTTTGTACCCACTGGCTGGGAAGGGCTGAAGATATTTTGAGTCACATTTGTAAATGTTTATATAGATACATCTGCAATTGATACTGAAAGCACTGTTCTGGTCAGGAGTGTTACTCAGCCAGTCACAGAAACTCTGGGGCACACATAGGTCTCGGTGAATGGGTACCATGTTTAATCTGGATATAAATCAGCAAGCCTGAAATTACTTCTCAAGGTTTCCTAAACCACCCTTGCCCATAAGTAGTAGTAGAGCCCACTACCATTTCTATCAAGCGGAGGTGCACAGTAAGCTAGATTTTTACTTGTCTGCCTCCTTCATTAGAATGTGTAATTGAGACTCTGTATTTTGCTCACTTCTGTATCCTCAGGGCCTAGAACGGTGCATGCCACACAGGAGGTGTTCAGTATTTCCGAGTGAGTTAATGAATGAACACCTGGGTTTTATGTACGAGATGGATGCCATCTCTCTCCTTTCTCAGTGCCTGTTACTTCTGCCAAATACAACTTGGGTCCTTGACCTACAGAAAATTTCATTTCAGCATAGAGACTGCGGGCAGGAACCTGGGGCATTGCGGGTTAGTATGCTGGTGTGGGTTCTTACACTCACAGAGGCCCAGCCTCAGGGGGACAGCCCAAAAGCTCTGAGGGACTTTCAGGCAGAATACTGTGCATTTCATTTTTTGCCTAAACATGTTATTTTTTTCAATTATGAAAATAACACGTGCTTATTAAATAGCAATTGGAAACTCTACAAAAGCACAAAGGTGGAAAAACTACTCATAATCACTTCACCCAAACATACATCCATTCTCCTTTTACTCCTGGATTACTGAAACAGGCTTTAAACCGGCCCCCATGCCTCGAGCCTTCCTGCCCTCTAATCTGGTCCCAGGTCCGGGAAGAGCCCTTCTAAAGCACAGATCTGATCATGTCACTTCCCCCATCCCACTTTTAAAACACTTCAAAGCCTTCCTGTTGCCCCTACTCAATGGGGTTGGCTCTGCCTGCCTGCTTGGAGCCGAGCCTCCAAGCTCCTATCATATGATGCTTATTGCCAAATGGAATTTCCTTTCATTCTTCAAACAAGCTGTGTCTTCTCCTGCTGCTTCTGGTCTTTTTCACAAGCTGTTCCCTCTGGTTGGAACCCTCTCTGCCTTTTCTTGGTCCTATTCTTTCTCTCTTTTTTATTCTGTTTATTTCTCTGTTTTTTTCATCTGTTCTCTCTCTGATTCAGAATTTAGACACTATACTACTTTCCCTTGAAACCTTCACCGACTACCCTTCTCCTTTCTCCTTTCTCTACAAAATCTGAGTTTTGAGGTCTTCCTGAAATTTCCTAATACCTGTGGATTTCTTCCATCACATAGCTTATCAAACAGTACCTTTTTTTTTTCTTTTTTGGTGACAGCATCCCACTTGTATTCTTTTTAAAAATATATTTTTATTAACAAATCTTCCCACACCTATAGTCGACACATGGTGTATAATCAACGGCTCACAAGGTCATCACATAGTTTTGTACTCATTACTTTTAGAACATTTGCATCACTCTGGAAAAAGAAATAAAAAGAAGAAAGAAAAAAGTCATACATCCGATACCCCTTATCCCTCCCTCTCATTGACCACTAGCACTTCCATCTACCCAATTTATTTTATCCCTTATCCCCTCTGTTATTTGTTTATTTTTTATCCATATTCTTTTTATTCTCATCACACTGTACTTTAATGCTTCTCTGTGAGGCCGTCTCTCTCTCTCTCCCCAGCATACAGCACAGCGTTTTTTCATCATCACTCAGATCAAGAAATATTTGTCATAGTGAACTTAAATTGAACCATCATTTACATTTCAGAGATATTTCCTCCTAACCTTTGGTTTAATTACATTGTTGCTATCCTTTTACATAGATGTGATCAGATTATATAAATTTAAGTAAGTATAATCATATTCTGTAATCATATGAAGTATTTTCAGTTCTACTCAGTCTTCATAAACTTCATTTTTAATGACTGCATACTATTCCAACAAGTGAATGAACTCTGGTTTACTTATTCTGTATTTTAGATGTAGATATTTTAGATGTTTTTTACCTGTTACAATTTATTGTAACAAATAATTTTGTTATAACTATCCTTTGATACTTTTGGGTGTTAAGCTTTTTCGTATTTGAATTATGTCCTTAGATTACCCAAAGTAAAATTTCAGGTGCACTGGGCATTTAATATTCATAATAAATGCTGCCTTCCACAGAGGGTCACATCAATTTATATTACCACCAGCAATTTATATGAGCGCTCATTCCACCTACCCTTACCAAGGTCTCTTCCTCTTCATCTCAAAGCACATGTGCCTCCCAGAGGCGGCAGCACCAAGGACACAGGGGTGACCTATGTCCTGCCTTCCAAGGGCAGTGCCCCATTGTAGCTTGTGCAGTGCAGATTCCTTTCCCAGTGCTCACTCGACTGGGCTCTCCTACCTTGAATTAGGTATTTCATCATCCATTTCCTCATTTTAGGGGAATGAGATAGTCTTGAAAGCTGCTCTGTTCATTCTATTTCAGACCCTTTACATGGACACAAATCAACCTCCACTGGCATTTTCCACCATTCTGTCAAAGCAAGCACACACACACATACGCGCACACACACACACACACACACACACACACAGCCACAGAGTCATGAATAATTTAAAGCCCACCTGAGGGCCAGAACCACTGAGCCCACATTCTCATACACTTTTTCTTTTTTTCTGGTTTTCTGATTCCTTCGTTCTTCCCTATAGGTTAGAGCCTTTACCTCTTCCTTCCCTCTTTTCTCCCTCCCTCCCTTCCTCCATCCTTCATTCCTTCCTTCCCTCTTTCATCCATCCAGTCATCCACTTATTCAACACATTTATCAGGCACCGACTAAGGCCAAGCATAATGTGGGGATATGTGGAAAAGAAGGCAGTAGTCCCTGTTTTCATGGAGTTTACACTCTTGTGGGATGGGGGTGGGAGAGATGATAGACTAAAAACAACAAACAAAGAAACTCATACATTAAAATTATACATTGTAATGAGTACTGGCCGCAGTAGCTCAACAGGCAGAGTTCTTGCCTGCTATGCTGGAGACCTGGGTTCGATTCCCGGTGTCTGCCTGTGCAAAAAAAAAAAAAAAAGTTGTACATTGTAATGGGCAATAGGAAGAAAATAGACAAAAGCTATTTGAATACTGGAAAAAATCTTTACTTGGGGCGATAGTCTCATCCTTCCCTTTCTCATAACTCTAACTCAGGAAGGGGCTTATTTTTCTCCACAATATTTCTCACCTTCTGACAGAGTATTGATAGTCTTTCCGGGTTTGCTTGTTTATTGTCGGTGTCCCCACTTTGAATGTAAGCTCCACGAGGCCGCAGCTTGGCTGTTCCCACCTGGCCTTGCCCACTGCAGGTTCCAGTATTTGCTTCGGCACAGCCTGAGTGCGAGGCCCTCTTGGGAGTGTGCGGGAAACCGAGGCTGAAGAATGAGAAACAGCTGTCTGTGAAGAGAGCTGCTGGGGCTCAGGCAGAGGAAACAGTGTGTGCAAACGCTCTGAGGCTGGGGAAAGGACCAGAAAAAGGCCCAGTATGCTGAGTCAGGGTGAGCAAGGAGGACAGGAGCACAAGATGAGGTTTGGTAGACAGGCAGGGGCACTGTTGGTCAGGGATTTGGATTGCATTCGAAGGGCAATGGGAAACCAGTGTAAGCTTTGCTTTGATAGGACACTGGGACACGCCTCCCTGCATTGGCAGAATGTAACTACAACTATTGTGGGGCGGGGGAAGGAATCCCGTAATGAATTCATTTACATGACTTTGTTCTCACCCTATGACCTACAATCTTCCTGTTGGGTGTGGGAGACCAGGCTTCTTCCAAGCCTATTGTCTTAGGACCCTACAATTATCAGGCTGCAAATATAATTACTGTCCCCCAGTTATGTTTCCTTATGTTTTGATATCCAACCTCTAGTGGTTGACCCAGAGGAGAAACCTCACTCCTGCAGAGTAGTTCAAAGTTGCCATTTCAGGATAATGTAGGTTTGGTGATTTGGGGGAATATCACTTATTTTTTATGATTTCAGCATGAAAGTGGAGCTATGGCTTGCTCTTAAACTCCTTTCTTTGGCTTGATGCCTTTTAGAATTTTGTTCAGGTAGGTTTATCTTTCTCTAATCTGTTAAAGGTCAGGTTGAGAGTCTTGTTGTGAGGAATCAGCCTCAGTAAGAGCCGTAGAGGTCACTCTCAAGGGAGATCTCCAAAGACCTGGGCCAATGGAGAGGCTCATTGATTCACAGCATTTGTTATCCCCAGAAGTCTTCCTTGGAGGATGCCTCCTGCATGGCCTCTGACTCTTGTGCTTTTGGTGTCCATCCTTTAGCAATCCCAGCAGCTGACCTCAGCTCCCTGCTCCTTGCATGGGCACCTCTTCCTTGTCTGGCTGCCATGTCACTGACCCTTTCCTTCCTGTCCACTTTATGACCTTCTCTCTTACTTGCTGCTTGTATACCCTTGTTTGCCTGTCCCTAAATGTCAGCCTTTTGATCTGGCATTTCTCAGCTCCCCTCAGTTAAGCCATGTCATTAGCTGTCCCTGGGGGATCCACTTCCCTTTATCTAGTCCTTGTCCTTGAGTAACACCTGGGAATCCATGGAATCCATGGGATTGTAAGGTATTTGATTCCTATAGAGTAAAACAGAAAGTGTGCGTGAATATCTGAACAGCCTGCATATTGCATAAGACACATTGGATCACCATTTCTACACTTTCTGGAGGAGGTGTGTGTGTATGCGGGGGGTGTCTTTTTTTGATTGTGAATAAATGGCCCTGCATAGATTCTTTTGTTGTAATTGAATTAAATTTACAACAAACTTAGTCTAGCACATATTTGATGGAATACCTAATTGTTACTAAGTTGCACGGCAATTAGGCACCCTGTAAGCAATTTACTGATGTATTGTTTCTTTTATTCAGCTAAACCACAGTTTGTTTTTCTCATTTCACGTTACTTCTCCAGCATCTATATTTGGCATCAATGGTATTAATGGTATTAATAACATGTGAGTGCATAGCAATTCGTAGCAATTATTATCCCTAAGAGGAAATAAGACACAGAGTCCAGACACATAATTAACAAGTGGAAGAGTGAGCCAGTACTGGTGTTCTGACTTCAGCTCCTCCTTCTTTCAACAACATGACGCTCTGTTACTTAATCACTCTCATCAACACCCCCCAAGATCTTAGGACCTCATTTGCCAAAGCTGGGGGAGCAGCTCACAAGCATAAGTACATTCTTGTAGCAAAAGAGGAACTGAACTCTGGAAACTGGGGGCTATTGATCTTAAGGCAGAGAGTGGGAGGGGTGGAATAAAGTATAAAGGAGGCGGAGTTGACAGCGCAGCATCTGCATCTAACAAGTTTATACCATGGTGGTTTTTACTGTAACTCAGGAAGAAGAAATTCCTTCGCTAAAGAATGGCTCCCCTCACTTGAATACTGCCCAAAGAGATAGAGCATTTTATTATAAAATTAGAGAAAAAAGGCAGAAAGGTGGAAAAAGAATATAAAGAATTTAGTCTCTGGTACCACATGGGGTGGGGGTGGAGGGGGGAAGGCTTAGGAAGATTGGGGGAGGGAACAGACGGAGCAGTTAATGGAAGGGTGGGGTGTGTGCAGGGGAAAGAAGTAGCGGGAGACTGAAGACAAACTTCCTGAGGTGCCAATGTTACCACACAGTCTGGCATTGTTACCAAAAGATTAATTTTCTTGTGAGTCTTTTTTCTACTTCAGAGTTCCACACCTATTCCTTTGGGGGTAGGGGTTTTCTCCACTTGTTTCCTGCTGTGGAACTTCCATTAATTGGCCTGCCAAGGACAGGGACGGGGAGTAGGGGGGGTCACATTATCTCAGATGGCAATCAGACAATTGCTCAGTGGCTGATGGAGTAAGCGGCTTATTTTAGACAGATGGAGCCATGGTAGGAATTTGTACTCTACTTGATGGCAGTCATGTGGACGCTGTATTTTTCTTGGTCATTGAACCTCTGTCCGACCACAGTGCGAGTGAGAACAAAGTGTGAAAAGATGATAAAGCCGGTTGGGCAATCTGTTCTTTGCAGACTTGGGAGACCCAAATGAAAAGCTACTTCAGAATAGGTCAGATGGATGCCCTGGCCATGGTTGCTATGGTAACCAACAAACATGTTTGGTTTCCAGAGGCCCTGCCCCTGAAGAGGCTTTTGTTGTGAAGTTTGTGAACTTCATCTGTTTCTCCACTATCCGTTTATTTTCAAAATTGTTCACAGTAACGAATTACTCATTACCTGCAGTCCATCTCCGCCCAGGTTCAATGCTAATCCCTGTCCTCTTGCCCCTCTCTGCTGCGCTCAGGGTGTCTGATGTCCTTTTCTGACTTCTTTTATAGTCTGCGGAGGTTTATGTGAACCATGGAAAAGCAAGCAGGAGTTGCGGGAATGAGGAGATGAGAGCTCTGCGGTGTTTTTATCTTTATAGCCATCAATTCCATTAAAAGGGGAATAAAAATATCTTGTCCTACCTACTTCACTGATTTTGTGATGTATGTGACTTTGGATGTAAAAGTGATTTGAAAATATTTAATGCATTATTCATATATAAGAGGGAACCTAATAATTAACGTCACACTCCTCGGATAGAATGTTTACTACAGATGACAAATAGGTTTCCTCTTAAGTGTTAACCTTAATCGAATGGTAGTGGCTACCTCTGTGTTGAGAAAGATTCTGAGGCTGCATCCATGCTTAGATGGTCATGGTTGGAATCATCTAGTGATGCCTGTTATGAATGCAGGACAGAGGAGAGGCATCACAAGTGTCAAGCACTTGCTACCTTGGTTAGGATGCTCTTCCGTAGCTCTTTTCTGCTGCATTTGGAGGTTAAGCACTCACTGATTGCTCTGTAGCTCGTTTGGTGCTAATCTGCAGAACTGATTCTTGGGAGGGAAACTCCTGACATGGAGACCTATAATGATTTAAAGCAAATAAATAAAAACACCAACATTTTTATTTCTGTTGATAAAAGTAAAAGATGTTCATTCCTAGAAATTTGACAAATTCAGAGAATTGTACAGAAGAAAATAAGAGCAGCCCATCATTCCGTCATTGCTAGATAACTTTTAACATTTTGGTTACAGGTTTCTTGCCTTTTGATGGGAATGACTTTTAAAATAATCACCTGTTGCTGTGCAGAGACTGGAATGTAGGCAGGTTTATGTGCTGTTGGAGCAATTGGAAGGTACTTACGGAAGTCTTGAGAAGAAAGGCCGGTGGCCTGGGCAGAGGTATAGAGGTGAGAAGTGATTGGTTTTGGAGTATATTTTGGACATAGACACAAGGGGGCTTGCTAATGGATTGGATAAGGTGTGAGAGAAGGAGGGGATCAGAAGGATGCCGTGCAGGTTTCTAGCCCCATTTCTGGTGAAATGATGATTCCACTTACTGAGGTGAGGAGTTTTGGGATAGAAGCAGATGTGTATGTGGGGGGGGGGGTGTGTGGTGGTGGAAATCAAGAGCTCAGTTTTGGATATGAGATGCCTATTAGACACCGGAGTGAAGATTTCAGATAGGTAATTGGATATATGTCAGGATCTCAGAGAGAGAGGACAGGACAGATTTTAATCTGAGGATCATCAGCATAGAGAGAACGTTAAAAAAAAAGGGGTGGGGGGGGGACTGATTTAGGGAGTGTGAGGACGTGAGGCCCTCCAAAATGTATTGGATGAGGATGAGGATGCAGCCTGGGGCCGCAAATGGACCAGGAGGAAAACCTGGAGAGAGTGTTGTGATCTGGAAGCCAAGGGAAGTGGGCAGTTCAAGAGAAAGGGAGCCCTCTCTCTCCTTCTGCATAGAAAAACACTTACATATATGTATTTCACATATGTATACACATATATTTTTAAGTGAAAATATGTACTTTTGTACACAAATATAATGATTGTTTTCATTCATTAAGAGTACTAACTCATGTCCTTAAAAATTCTTCTAAAATATTATTTTGAATGGCTTTAAAGTGTTCCATCCTTATGGATGTAACTCTGGGAGGAACATCCTTGTGTGTTCATTGTGTGTTTCCTCAGATTAAATTCCTGAAGTGGAATTACTGTCGGATATGAACATCTTTAAGGCTTTGATACATATTGTCAAACTGACTTTCAGAAAAGTTATACCAAGGTTGTACCTTCCATAAGCAATCAACTGAAACCAAGCATTACCATTAACAAATATATATGTATACTACATATATATATATATATATAGCCAATTTGCTAAACGAAAAATGCTGTCTCATTTTCTTTTTCTATTTGCACATTCTGATTAATGAAGGTTGAGGAAGCTTCAGTGTAAGACTCATGTTCAGTCTGGGTGATGAGAAAATTGATCCAGGCATCCAAAATTCTTTAAGCATGAAAAAAAATGAGTGTAAACATAACCAGCTCTTCAGGGCAGGAGGATGGGGAGGAGGCGGAAAGCTGATTCTGAGCCAGCTTCTTGTGAGGGGTGGAGTAGATCTTCCGCCAGCAATACAGAAGATGGTGTGGTTCCCACAAATCGAGGCGCCTCGCTGCCCCCTCCCCCACTGCCGGCCCCACTTCCTGTGAGCCCAGCCCAGGAAAGGGCGTGGTCCCCGACAGGCAGAAGCAGCCCTCCCAAGTGCAACAAGCCACCACCCACATGGCATAGGTGGTGAAGTCTCTGTTGCCACGTGAACAAAGCCGAAATTGCCCAATCAAACAACAAACTTGAGCCAGAAGGACCCAGGCCCACTGCCCCACAGACCAGCTATGCCCATTGCTGCCTGGAGGAATCTTTCAGTTCTGAAAATTCCAGTCTCTGTGTAGAGACCTTCTCTACACAGTGTCCCTGGGCATCTCTGTCCTGCCCAAACAGACCTTGTGTGTTGTGAAACTGCAGCAGGGCACGGCCAATTTCTGTTGGTCTATGGCATTGCAGAGAGCAGCTAATTACACCATACTTTGATGCTATAGATGTGGAGATGGCAGATACTGAAGCAATAGGAATCTTAGCAATGCTGGCACATAAAATAGGCTGAAAATGGGAATTGTGGCAGTCTTGTTTGTTTCTCACTTTATAACCACGCTGACTAGAACAAGAAATCTTAAGAAAAAAAAGCAACCTCAAAGGACAAAAGGAAGCAGCACATTTCTCTGCTTTTTGAATGGCATAAATACCATTATTTATTTATAATAATGAGAAAGTATTACTGAAATAAAGACCAGAGGCCCCAAATCCAAAGGAAATCTTTCTGTGAGAAGTTAAAAGTGAAATGGATTTTTTTCAATAGAAATAACACTGATATCCCATTTCTTCAGATTAAAAAAAATTATAAATTAATACATTTTCATGGCAAATCATTCAAATAATGCAGACCTGCATGAAGTAAAAACTAGTCTCCTCCACTCTCCAGTAGTTTGGTATGTATTTTCCACGTTTTTTTCTCTTTGCAATTGTGAAATATACATGAGCATATATACATGGCATATGTATAGTATGTTTATCAAACTGCTAGTGTATAGTTAGGGTTTAATAAATATATACTCAAACATAATTTCTTAAAAAGTGAGATTACACAATGCAAATTCTACAACTTGTTTTTTAAAATTTTATTTAAATGCATTTTCTTTTTGTCTCTTAGCAGTTAGTCTAATTTTACTTGTGCTTTGTAAGAATAAAGCACAAAACCTTTCTGAGCTAAGGACTATCAGATTCATTCATTCAGTCATTATTTGTCAAGTGCCAACTGTGCATCCAATGCCACTCAAGATGCTGGGGATATGGGCAGAGTGAACAGAATGATCGAAACCCTTGCCCTCATAGAATTGACAATCTGGTGGAGGGAGGTAGATGATAAATGTGTGTAATATATGGCATGTCAGATATAGTGACATGGTGTTTGATATGGTGGTTGGAAAAGGTCTCACTGAAAAAGTGACATTTGAACCAAGATGAGAAGTGGAGAAATAGTGCCACATGGATGTCTGGGGAAGGGGCAGCCCAGGGAGAAAGAACAGGAAGTACAAAACCCCCGAGGAAGGCGGTGCCTTGATTGCTCAAGAAGCAGTAAAGAGGGAAGTATGGCTGCACAATGTTGAGAGTGGTAAGAGCAGAGGAGATGGTTGGAATGGATCTTGTGGGCTGTTTGGAGGACTTGAGCTTTTACTCTGAGTGGGATGGCATGTCCTGGAGGATTTTGAGCCACCCAATCTTGTGATCTGATGTAGGTTTTAACATGATCGCTAGGCCGCCGTTGAGAGTAAACTCTTGAAGACAAGGTCAGAAGCAGAGAAACCAATAAAAACTGATGATGAGCTTTGGGCCAGGGTATTAGCAGTGCAGGTGGTGAGAACTTGTTGGGTTCTGGGTAAATTTCACAGGTAAAAACAACAAGATTTGCTAATGGATCAATTGTAGGTTGTGAGACAAAGAAGAAGTCAAGGATGACTTATCAGGATGAAGCAACACATGGAATGCTCCACATTTGACCAATTAGTAAATACAAGAAACAAAGCCATGAAAGTAAGGGTGACAAGAGAGACCAGTACAAGGGAACTCGGAGCACCCTTGTGGATCCCTTTATCTTCTACTTTTCGGCTCCACAAAAACCTGTGCTCTGCCATGTATGTGTCTCTTCCATACTAACACTTGCCACCCCTCGCACTGAGAGGTCCCAGTGGCAGAGGAGAGTGATTTTGGGCCAGAGCCTGAAGCTGGTGTTATCTTCCATTACAGGCAAGGCAATGCATTAACACCTGGTATTTATAAAGAAATAATGTCATTGTTGGATTCTACCTCAAAATATTTATGTGTTTGTCTTCATATATTCATACTTATAATCAAATAGATTTGCTGTTGTTGTGTGATGGGTTCCTGGCATACATCACAAATCCCTGAGGAGACATAGGTTTTGGGAAGCTCACGCTATGCCTAGTGTATGTCTGGGGGTAACACCTCCCCAGAAGAGCTCATGTATTCATAAACTGGCTGGTCCCTGAAACACCTACCTACTCTCAGGACCATGCTGTGTTCCTGTGCTGAGAATAGCAGACAACAGTTGGGTACCTCAACAAATGCTCTTCTCAGCAGCTGGGGCCATACCATCATGTGGGCCCTTTCTTACAAGTGGAAATTTCCCCTTCTTTCTTCCTTCTATCTTTCAGCATTCCACCCATCCTTGGCTTTAAAGCTTTCTTCAATTTTCACATCCTAATCACAATGGCCTTACCTTTCTAAAGTGATAACCTGCTTGGATTAATTTTTAGAGCATTTATTTTCTATGGGAGGCATGGTGGTATATGTTGGACGAGCAAAGCTCTGGAGTCAGAAGGGCTGAGATTAGGAATTGGACTTTCAATATTTTAATGCAGGCTCTGCTATTACTAGCTGTATGATGTTAGGCAAATTTCGTAGTCTCGAAGCCTATAAACTGGGACTAAAAGCAGGGTTGGCATTGGGCTCCCACTTATCTTTGTTCTAGCACACTGCTTTTGAGATTTCTTCACGTGGCAGAAGCCTTCTTGGGCAGAATACCTTTGAAAATGACCCCAGACCACTAACTAAAAGTTTCTTAAATAGGGTATGTAAAGGGTTGAGAAACAGTATGTCATTAGGAACTTCTACCATTTAGAGTGTGGAGAGCTGAAAAGAATGTCATTCCTACCCTAAAATTAATAAAATTTTATTTTATTAAATAATCTGCAATAACAACAACCAAAAGCAGGGTTGGTAGGATGAATAAAATGATTCAGTGAAAAAGTGTATGTGTAACTCCCAGGATGGTGCACAGATGTTTGATAAATGTCAGTTCTCCTTCCCCCTTAACCTTTGAATTTTTCACTTTTAATATTCTACCTTTTATGATTGCCATTTGAATTGCTATGTGCTCTATCCCTCTAACTAGACAATAAACTCTTTTAAGTTAGAGACCACATCTTATATTTCTTGACATCCCCAAAAGCATCCATCATGGTACCTTGAAGGTGGTAAATGATAAATGTCTGCTGATTGATTGATGGATGGATTTCTTAATGAGGTTAAAGCTGAAGGACATACTGCTCTCCAGAATCAAGCACAGAGCAGTGAACATCAGAAAGGAAAATGAGCCTCAGCATTCACAGAGGAAGGTCATTTCTTAGCGCATTAGGGGGACATGCTGCTGATGGATGAGGGGGGAGCAGGGTAGCTCTGTTGTGCGGACTGCAAATCCTGCTTACCAGCTACAGAAATGGTTACCCATCTAGATGGTGAGGTCCTGATAACCATGCCATGACCAAGTTCATTAAGCAAAGCATTTCAACAGGCTGTCACAGTGGCACATGGATTGATTGAATGCATAGCTGTTATTGTGTGCTTACAAGGAAAATTAGGAGTAATTAATGGGCTAGGGATCAATAGCAGTACTATATCGGAGTGAACGATTTAATTTAATTTTCTTTCTGAGTAAAGAGGGAAGCACAAGGACCTCATCCAGTTGGAAGAGATGTATCAGAAGGCCACAGATATGAAACAACTGCTAGATTTCTTGCTTTATTTATAAAAGTTTTAAGTTTTAGTTCTTTTTATTTTTTTTTTAAAGGTAATGCATGCACATGGTAAACCAAACAGGACAAAATGATATAAAGCAGTTGTTCCCTAGAGATGATCATTACTGCCGGGGTCTCAGGTGTTCTTTTAGGGATGCCTTAGGTTTCTGTGTCTCTCTATGTCCATTAGTTAGAGGTTCTTAAGAATCCGAGAACGTCCTGCCAGTCTACTGTGGTTTGGTCCATCACTGCCTCTCCAGTGGCCAGCTCATCCGGTCCATATTACATGGTCAATTATTAGTCACTGATTGACTGACTAGATCTTTTTTCATCAGTGACTGTTTAGATTGATGTTAGCAGTTTCCAAAATGATTTGCATTAGCTTAACACATCTTTATTGCGAATTAACAAAAGACATACAATTTGACATGTCTAGAGAATAGAGCGTCTTAATTAATTCTAATGTATTGGCACAATAATTTAAAACCACTGATGCAGAAACTGTTGGCTTGAATACTCTCCACTGACTTCAGGAGCCCTTTGGAAAATGTGTACCACCTGAGTTTAAACAAGGAAAAGCTAATAAGAAAAAAGATTGAAAAATATACCAGAGCACACATGCAAATGTTATTGAAAGTCGCTAATTTGGGAGGCTCTGTACTTTTTAAATGGCCTCTTTGGTTTATTAGCCACATGCTACCGAGGCTGCTGCTACTTCTACATTTTTACTATTATCGCTAGTAATACCCCAAGTGCTATTTCTTGAACACATGTGCAGTGTTTTACATGCATTAGCTCATTTAATCTTATAGCAACATTATCAGGTAGAAACTATTATCATCGCAGTTAATAGATGAGGAAACTGAGGCACAGAATAATTTAGTAACTTTCTTATGTTCACAAAGCTAATAAGATAGAGGAACAGGGATTGAAGCCCAGCTTGATGCCAGAGTGTGACTACTCTAATCAATACTTCAAAAATCATACCTCGTTTTTGAACAGAAATGGAATATTCTTATTGATCATCCTTTCTATTTGCCAAATTTAGCTCCAAATGACTTTTGGCTCTATTAACAAATGGAATCCACTTTCAAAAATAATGCTGTTTTGTTGACACTATGGCCTTTGAAAATATGCCAGTTGTTTAAAAAGAGGAATTCCCAAATGGCTTGTATAGATAAAGTGAGTTAACTTTCAAAGTGGCTACTTTGGAAGGGATAATATCCATTTATGGGTGCATAAATGTGTGTGTGCTTTAAAAAAAAATCTGTTTTTGTATGTATTGTCATATCACATCTGTTTCATTTATTTACATAGAGGGGATTTAGGGAATTTCCTGCTGTACAGTCAGAAAATACCAAATTGCCTGTATTTCTTCACATTTGATCACTAAGGCTTTATAATCCAGATAGGCAGAAAATACCAAATTGCCTATATTTCTTCACATTTCATCTCTAAGGTTTTATAATCCAGATAGTCCTAGACAAATCTGTAAATTATGCAGAATGTGCTTTGCCACATCCCTTTCTTTCAGCACTTCCCTTTAATTTTATTTCACCATCTACTCTCTCCTTTCCCCACTAAAAAAATGCTAAGAGTTCAGTGAGCCTTGGGAGTTTTATGAAGAGCCCTAAAGTTCAGCGACCCAACCTGTCCTCTCCTTTCTGAGTGCTCCTTCCTTGTGCTTCAAAATTATCCTTCTCTTTAGTCACGTGACCCAAATCCCATTCTTAGAGAATAACTGATAGCATGTAACTTTTAGGAGAAAAGAGAGCAGTGAAAACTAATTGACATTAAGGTATAAATGACTGATTGTGCTAGCTTAACATTGAGACCCTGTCTGGCACTGAGAAAGATGAGCTTCTTAGGGGCAAAAGGAGTACATTCCTTTAGTGATGGGTACAGTTCTTGTCCTTTTTCCTACATGGGGACATATCTTGTCCTCCCTCGACTAATGCAAATCTTGCATCTGTGGTTGGACATTATTTTATGATGACACCAGAGACCTACTTTTCCTCTCGGAGTGTTAGGGGGGCACTTATTTACCTGCGTTGGTAAAAGAAGTATTGATAGGGTATGGTCAAGTCTCCCAGTGGGACCCAAGGGATCCCTGGTTGGGATGTGTCCATGAGAAGCACATCAAATTTATTATTTTGGAGAGAAGCAGTTTTTGTTTGTTTGTTTTATGTGATTGTTGATTGTTTTTTTTTTTTTTTTTTTTTTAAACATTTTTAAACATTTTCTTGTTTTTTATTGTATTCTGTTTCTCCGTTTTTGTTACATGGGCTGGGGCCGGGGATCGAACCGAGGTCCTCCGGCATAGCAGGCAAGCACTTTTGCCCGCTGAGCCACCGCGGCCCGCCCTGATTGTTTTTAACAGGGGGAACTGAAAACCTTAAATGGTCTCTATCTTTTTGCTTCTAACGTGGCTTTTGACTTATAGGGCCAATTTCAAAGTTAAATAGTACTTGGGGCATGCCACCTAGTGGCAATGGTGTTTGGTTCAGTGGCTCATTGGAAGAGAGTAAATCAAACCCTAATAAATGAGTCTTCTGGGCTGGAAAGCAGCATGGGAGGCCATCTAGGTCACACTGCAGCTTTGACGTAAGCAGACAAGTAAATGACCCTTTCTGTGCGTCTGAGAAAGAAAAGATGGGGCCTTGCAAAATCACCTGTGATCAGAAACCCACCAGCTTCTAGTTCCCCGGTGAGCTTTGAACTGCAAGGAACTGCCCGACTCCCACATGACCCTGTACCCCCACAGGCTGTTTGGCAGTCCCAGCAACAAATGTTTGGAGACATTGAGACCTGACTTCATGCGTGTCCTCTCCCTGACCTCGTTTCCTCCCTCTCCCTTCTTCCACCTCTCTGCTGCTCCTTCCTCCCCTCCACATGCCCTGCTGTTGCTTTTAGTGCATTCTTTATGTGCCTATGAGTTGCCATTTGAGTCCTCTATTACTATAGTTCCCTTTTAAAATTTTACTTTTTTAATAATCCTGTTATAAAAGGATCCTGTTATATCCAATGCATAATACTTAGGAAACAGAAAATTACACACACTCAATATCATCACTTAGAGATAATCATTGTTAACATTTTGGCAAAATATCCTCACAACTTCTTTTCCTGTGTGTGTGTGTGTGTGTGTAGCTTTTAAAAACAAAAATAGTAAAAGTTACTTCTTTTCATTTCATATATCATTTGCCCATGTCAATATGTGTTCTTCTACTACATGATTTTGGTAATGACAGCATAGGCTGTACCAGAATCTATTTAATCAATTACTGTTAAATTCTAGGTGAGAATGGAAGGGAATATTTTTAATTTCATAGTCATATTCAATTCACACTATCAAGCATCTGGTTTGTGTTATGCACTTGTATAGGGCAATTTTCACATTCATAATCACATTTATCCATCATGAGATCCTTGTTACACAGACATGGTGATGCCAGTTTACAGAAAAGAAAATTAAAGGTTGGAGAAGTTAAGTATCTTGTCCCCAAATCACATGGTTTGTTGGAGGGGAACTGCAGAATGGAAACTTTGGTCTTTGCATCCGCTTCCTCAGCTACTTCCCGAGGTCATAATAGAAATTGAGCCTGAACATAATATTTTTGAGTATTCTTTCTCTTTGTCCTCAAGACAGGGACAGAGAGAACCCCTAAAAGAAGGTTAGTGTCAAAATGCGTTAGAGCTAAGGTGGGGTTTGTGAAATAGGGCATGAGAAAGTGGAAAGAGCCGCCTAGAAAGGGACTCCTAGATTTCCACAGCCCCAGGAATGATAATTGCTAAATGCTCCATATACCTGATCCAATTTTATCTGCACAGCACCCTGTGACCTAGACACTAGTATAATCCCTATTTATAGGTAGAGAAAATTAAGGTTTAGAGAAATGGTTGGCCCAAGATCACCCTGCTGGCGAGTGACAAAGGCAGGATTGGAACCCAGCTTGCCTGATTCCAGACATTCTCCTACTGCTATACAAACTCCCTCTCCATATTAATTGTCATCCTACTAAAGATTTTGTAACATTGGAGTCACAGGTTCCACCCCTGATTTAAAGGATGGGTTTGAGGGTTATGGGACAGAGAAAGGGGAGAAAACGTGAGGGAAGAGAAGACTAAAGGGAAACAAAGACCAGCGAATGAGGGGAAGTGGGGGGATGGGGAGGCAGAAAGAATGCCAATGACAAGAAAAGTGGGGAAGACGGATCTACAGTCTTTGAAGCGAAAACTTTGGAAAGCAACTCTAAGCTTTTGAAAAGGTTGGAATTTCTTTTTGTTTGGTAAGCAAAGCAGGAAAATACAAACACTCGTCAGAAAATCTTTTCTCCAGACAATGCTATACGTTTTTCAAACTATGGTTAGCTCAAAATATTCATCAAATTACTTATCATGAGCATCAATGAAACAGTCTTTCTATCAGTTATTTCACAAGTTCATACTGTCGGGTGGAAGATTAACAGCAATAACGTATTAGGCATTGTGTCCATTTGGACTCCTAATGTTTAATCTGTAAAGTAAAACGGATGATAGCCCTAATTTCACAGGTGTTGTTAAAGTTAACAAATAAGTGCAAAGAGCTTGGGGAGGGATTTAAGGGGGCTGTGCTAGTATATGCTATTATTTTAGCCTTATTCCTATTCTTAAGTCATAATGCTCTGATGGTGACAACTAGTCATCACCATGGAAACCAGTGATACATTCCTCTCTCCATCCTTGGGCAGTTCCAGAGGTTGCCACAAAAATAATACGCTCCTCTTCTTAACATCTCTAAGTTCCTTCACAAGTGTGCACATGCTTTCTCCACCCAGCTTTTTCTTGACTATGTCCCTTGATCTCAACCTCTGTATTTTCTCTCTTGTAATACCCTCTACTCAGACCCATGGCTGTGATTCTGGACAGCTCACCTTTGCTGCTTCCTATGAAATGGAGCTCGAAGAATATTAAGGAAGGATGAGAAAGAAAGAATGAAAGAAAGAATGAAAGACAAAATGAAAGACAGACACAGATGGGTTCAGGGGGTCTGAAGCTCAGTGATAACAGACCAGACACATCAGACAACTTTATTCTTAACTGGTTTCTGCTTATATACTGCAGGGTTCACGTGACAAAGAGTATGCAAGCACCTGGTGAGAATACAGAGTGCTTACTTAAGATGACCACAAAGAACCTGGGGCTAAGACAAAACAAACATTCTCTCTCTTCCAGACTGTTCTCCAGTAAGCAAATAACTCTCAATTTCTTGCTGCCACTTTAACGCCAGCTGCTCCCAACGAATTCTGCAGGTCTTGTTTTACCCCTTGGCTCCTACATTTTCCATTTCTTTGTTCTTTTCTATCTTGCTCTTCCTCACCTCTTTGCACATGGGAGCAGTCTTTGTTGATTCAACAAGTTGTTCCTTATCTCTATTAACTTCTGCATGGCGACCCCAAGCCAATTTAATCTTGTGATTGCTGTCAATACTGAAGTTCTGATCTCTACAGTATAGGTGTTTCGCTTCAATTATTAAGAAGTCATGACAGATAGATTGCTTTAATTGTAATTTCTGAAGACAAATGAAATCAAATCAATAGCATTAGTTATCCATGTATGGGTTATCTAGTGGATATTATAACAGGCTGTCTCAATTAACATTTTGTAAATGAGTTTAATTATATTTTTAAAAAGTCTGATATTCTTTGTTCTCTTGAGAGGTGTTGGGCACATAAAGACAAGAAATCCTTATTACAGTACTTAATGTGGAGCAATGAAACATACTAATACCCTAATGAATATTTAAAATACATCTTTCCCGTGTTACCAAGTGGCTTTCAGTTATCAAACCAGAAGAGTAAGACCCAACGCTAGAGTAGCAGAAAACTATTCTGGCAGCCAGTGACCATTTCCAGTGTTAAATTGTTCCCTTAGGAGTCATTTAAGATGAAAAACGGGAAAAAAAAGGGTATGCTGATTTCACAGCTTTCCTCTTGCCAGATAATCCCCTTTAAAATGTTCTCGCTTCACTTCAGTTTCTCTTTCCAGTGGGAGGCTAAGTGTCTGACATCCCCTGCCGTAGAGTGGCTGTGAGTGTGTGGGAAGCACTACAAACCTGTGGAAGTGGCTGGCTAAGCCTTTTTGATAGGGAGAAAGGGCTGAAAGCCTGACTGAGAAGTGGATGCCCTGAGAACAAGTCCTCCTGTCTTAAGTGCCTCTGTACCTTGTCTGGTTCTAACTTGAGTCCAGGCCCAGTGAAAGTGGGGGATATTTCAGTAAGTTCTAGATGGTCCCCAATTCAGAGGGCCTGTGGGGGCTGCCAGTCGATACTCAAGCTACCAGCCACTCTTCACTTAGCTTGTTCTGGGAGTGGAATTGAAGACAGAGTGGACATCATTCTTCATCTCCCTATATCCCTCCTCTCTCCCCCCTGCCACATGATCTCTCACTGCTGGTTCTCATCTCAGATGTCAAGCTGAAGCCAGAACAAATCATTGCTTTGCTCTGCTGTACCCCAGCATTTCCATGGAGCAGATGACCAGATGCCAGGCTGGTTGATGCCTCATTTAGTTCCAGGCTTTGTGGGTACAAAGGAAGTAGAATAAGTTAAATCCAAAGTTAAACTAAACCAGAGGAGAGTAAACCAGTAGCTTGGTGGTCTATAACTACCCTTTCAGAATAAAGAATGGGGAAGTGGCAGTTCCCAGAGACCCACAGTGGCCAGTTCTGCTTTAGTGTTTCCCACATTTCCCTTCTATATCTTTCATTAGAATAGAACCCTGCAACACTTGTCCCAGATACTAAATTAGGTGCTTTATATACATTACTTCATTGCATACATACAATAAACTATTATTATTTTGGTAATGTTGTTGTATGCTTATTATTCCATTTTTACAGATGAAGAAATGGAGATTCCAAAATCATTCTGTAGCTTCAGTGGGGAGCTCAGGGTTTGATATATATTGAAGGTTCAATGATGAGCCAGTTTAACCAGTTCTAAGGAAGTAAACCCTGGATTGGCATGAGTAAGTGTCTTCTTAAGAACAGGGAAATATTGACTCATCACCAGTCTCTAGAATTTCCTTGGGGGCTACTTTCTTGTCTTTGATGCTATAGCAGGATTGGTCTTCCTTGTTTTACTAGCTGCTTGATTCTAAAATGAGTAAAAAGAAAATCTCTTCCTGTTACTCTGTAATGTTCAGATTTGTAAGGCTCTGTCTCAGCACACCCCTATCTGTCGATTGGTGTAACTTGTATAAAGGTCTCTGAGGTCAAATCTCTGAGAAATACTGGCTTAAAACAGGGAAGATGCTGTTTTATCTTTTTACTGCAGGGCTCCTAGCACCTTAAACATACTGATATGCATTGGGCATATTCAAAAGGGGGATGTAAAGATTTCATCAATTCTAAGCAGTACTGTCCCCTCACACTTCATCATCTCTGAAGCGGGGGCTTCTTATGGTCAATAGCAATGACATCTTGTAGAGGCTGTTGGCTAGGCTGCAGTTGTGTCTGGGCCTGTGTGAACTCAACCATAGTTCTTCCTGCTTTCATCACATCAATTGAATTATGTACATTCTTAATACAATATATGCGGTGTTTAATTGTTCTTTAAAATGTCTTCAGAATGAGCACATCGTGATTTGGCATTGAAGTGACAATTTATTGTACATGACAAAATGTATGGAAACAGAGCAGTGAGGTATATATATGATAGTAGAACAGCAAAAATTCATCATTGCAGAGTTAAGGACAATTTCTTTTCTTTTCTTTTTTCAAAGCGCAACTAAATGCTTTATAGACTTTTAGAAAGGAAGATACCCAGCAGTCAAGGCTGTGTTATTTTTTGTTACTGAGACACACACAAAAGGATTGTCTACCACGTCAAAAGAGCAATGCAACTTAAGTCAGAATGCTGAATCCCTGGGAGAGCATTGCTTCTTGGTTTACTTGGCATTGTTTGTCCTTTCTTTGTGGTATGTAATTGAGAGCTTTGTAGATTTGATGAAATATGTTAGTGGGAAGTATTTTCAAATCCTATTTGACCACAGATTCTTATTTCTCCAAGAACATCTTCTGGTGCTAGATTTCTGTGGAATATGAAAATTATAATTAGCCAGCCACTATTTAAATGTTTCACCTATATTAACTAAATCAATCCTCATAGTTTGATCGATCCTCATGAGGTAGGCACTATTATTATCCCCTTGTTGCAAATGAGGAGACTGAGGCACACAGAGATTGTTACTTGCCTAAACTCACAGCTAGTCATGGCAGAGGCAGGACTCCATCCCAGGGAGTATGGCTTCAGCATGTACATTCTTTCCCAATGATACAGATTTTGGGAAATCTATATCTACAGGAGGATAGTGATGCAAATCTGATCCGTGGTTTAAAAATGAATAAATATCATAAACCCAACTGATTCTTAAGATATGCAGCAGGAATTGATAGGAAAAAATAATGATTCCCCTACTCGTTGTTTATATTGAGAATGCATTACTATCTATTGTCTGTGCCTACAAAATTTTCACTCCCTCCAGATTATGAAGATTAAGAAAGAAAGTCACTCTCTGTGGAAGGCAAGTTTAATCTAAATAAAACATCAGAAACCGCTGGATAAATATCAGCTCCAATTTAGGCCACTTCTAAATGCTCTGAAAGGATTCACTGCCTTACAAATTGCTCCTGAAATGAAGGGGAAGCTAGTACTTTTTAATATGAAGTCGGGGGACTTTAGGAAGTGAGACCACTTTGCACGACTCTTCCCATCTTTTGATTAGCTACTATTCGTAAGATAAATTTCAGTGAACCAGAAGAACTTGCCGATTATGTCATAATATTCTGTTGGCTCAGCTCCTAGGGAAGAGGCAGCTGACAGAAGGGTTTAGGCAGCAAAAGGAAGTTGAGAACAAAAGGTGATGTCATTGCTTGGAGCCCAGTGCTATTCAGGTCCATTCGGTTCACGTTTCTCAAGCATATGAACCACAAGGAAGTTTCTGCATATTCCATCTCTTTAAGAAGCTTGAACCCTGCGATGGGCCTTCTCTCCATATTATGGCCTGCTTCCTGATATTTGTTTGGCCTTCCTGAGATCTATCTGGCCTTATAAAAGCTGCAAGTGAATACAACTAGTACCTTATGGTAATTTAAGGAAATTATATCTTCAGGAGACAAGATGCTGTTTAGTTGCTATTTAGCTGTGCCAGTTGGGTAAGAAAGGGAGATGATTCACAGCCCAGTCCAGTGGGACCAGGCAAAGGCTTGATTACACCTTGGTTCCAGGCTGTCTTTTGGAGCAAATACCTTGGCATTAGTGGGTTCCAGAAGGACTGTAATGATTATACATGGTCCAAGTGTTAACTTGGGCTTGGCGCTTATGAAAGAGACCAGTTGCGGACAGGGTCTCTTCTGTTCTTCATCTAAGATGGACAAAAGATATGGATTCCACTTTAATGTGTGAATCATGGATTCAAAGACATCAGACAGAGATGACTATCTCTATGGAGTTTGGCTAAATGGCAGTTATCTAAATAAAAACAAAGGGTACAATTCCCCAGGGCTAAGAGAAATTTAAGAAAATCAAAGTTCTAGTGCCTTAAAATCAGTCACTCTTGTATACAATAGCCGTGCCACACATGTATTATGGTACAAACGAATTGGTAATAAAATTTTGACAGGGTTCATGACACTAAGTTTATAAATCGAGCTTCTGGGCTTACGCCTCAGAGACGCTCTTTGTTCTGGGAAGCTGCAAACTAGAAGGTACTTGATAAGAAAGTGCTAGGAAAGAGTCCAGCTGTTAACTATTATCCTGTTTCTTTTGAACATACCGTACAAGGCATGTATAGTTACAGAGAGAGGATCTGAGGAGATTAAAAGCCATGGTTACATTAATGCACACCTATCTCAGGGGAACTGCACTCACTTTTCTCTCACAATCTGGGCTTCCTGCAGCTTCTCTGCTTCATCTGGCAGCCTGCCTTTTGTAGATGCAGTGCCTCAAGTTACTTTCAATGGCATTGGAGGATAGAAACCATTAAGTCAGAACAGATGCTAGGGGCAAGACAGCTAATAATCTACTTGATTGCCAGTCAAGAATGTGTGTAGCAACCAAAACATCCTCTCACACAAATATTTTGCTGGCGAGAGAATGACATATAGTTAACTACTGGTTCAGAGCGATGTTAACTATCTCTAATACAATTAAATCTGAAGGCTTCCACCCAAATGGAAATCACCTGAGCTTAGGGAAAATAGATTTGAATACTAACAAGGTTGTATAAAACACGAATTATATTACAAGGTGTCTTAATTCTCATTTCATTTTGCTATAAGTAAAGGTTACAAGAACCTAGAAACCAGGTTTGCACAACCTCCAAGTGGCAGCCAGGGCATACGTTCTGCAGGGTATGCCTCTCCCTGAGCAGAATTTTTCTGAGGTAACAGGCCACTATTCTTCCCTCCTTCTCTAACAAAAACCCAAGAGATCCAGATTCCTGCTTAGGCCACAGAAATAAATGACTGATTTGTTCAACCGTGAGAGGATTCGCCACCTCAGCCTTCTGCTGGAGACTGACTACAGCCTTTTTTCACACTGGGGAGGTGATGAGGTTGGAAGCAGGAGCCCAGCTTTAGGGACTACTGTTTTCGGTGTTAGAGTGCAGGTTCTTGGCCCTTGAGGGATCACTGAGCCCCTCAACACTCTCTTCTAAAAGAGTGAAGACCTAAAATTCAGGAAGGTGCAGGCAAGCTTTTATTTGGGGAGGGGTGGAAGGAATACTTGGTTGATTTTTAAAACAGACGCAAGTGAACAGAGCACTTCATTCTTCACAGGTGTTCCTGGTGACAAGGCGAGGGAGAAGCACGTGACTTCCAGAGTACACAGGTAGCACATGTTTCCTTCTAGGAAAGGGCAGATGCCAGTGTACAATTTTATAATGGACTGATGGTTGTAGTTGGATGAGCTTTCAGAGCAATCCTGGTGGCCTCACCTTTAACATGGGGGAGTGGGACCAGATGGTTTTTGATAGATTGATAGATTGCATATTTTTAAACAGATATGATCCCTACTTATTCCTTTCCCCTCACAACTCTGAAATATAGCTAATTTTGTGTCACTGAAATGAGGGTGAGTCCTTGGGTTATTTTCCTTGGGTTTTCGATAATTACTTTAAATAATATAATCTTCCTAGATTATATTTTTAATTCCTTTACATGTATCCATATGTGAACATTATTCTTGGTCAATGACCAATCACTCTCTTTGCCTCAGTTTCCTGAGCTGTAAATGGGGATAACATTTCTAGCTTTCCAGATTTATTTTGAGGATTTAACTAACATATACAAAGCTTCTTACTGCCTGGCATATAGTATATTGTGTATAATTTTATTCTCTCCAAGGTTTTCTGAATCTTTGTACTTCCTTGTGGATTTCCTAGATGCAGGATGGGGTTGGGGTTGGGGTTGGGTAGGGACACCGAAGTTAAGGAGGACATCACAGACTTCAAGGACCTTGTAATTTATTGTACACAAAAAAGAGATTTACAATATTTGGAACTCCATGGAATAATATGCAGCAGTGTGTAAGCAGGGTCAAATGCTAGTTATGGGGGCTGTAGTAACTAGAAAAAATGAGGTCAAGTGGGTTTTTTTTTTTTCTTTTTTTTTTTTATTAATTAAAAAAAGAATTAACAAAACAATTAGAAATCATTCCAATCTACATGTACAATCAGTAATTCTTAATAACATCACATAGTTGCATATTCATCATTTCTTAGTACATTTGCATCGATTTAGAAAAAGAAATAAAAAGACAACAGAATAAGAATTAAAACAATAATAGAAAGAAAAAAAAACAAAAAAAAACAAAAACAAAAAACCTATACCTCACATGCAGCTTCATTCAGTGTTTTAACATAATTGCATTACAATTGGGTAGTATTGTGCTGTCCATTTCTGAGTTTTTATATCCAGTCCCGTTGTACAGTCTGTATCCCTTCATCTCCAATTATCCCTTCTCTCTTTTTTTTTTTTTTTTAATTAACGTAAAAAAAGAAATTAACCCAACATTTAGAGATCATACCATTCTACACATGCAATCATTAATTCTTAACATCATCACATAGATGCATGATCATCATTTCTTAGTACATTTGCATTGGTTTAGAAGAACTAGCAACATAACCGAAAAAGATATAGAATGTTAATATAGAGAAAAAAATAAAAGTAATAATAGTAAAATCAAAACAAAACAAAACAAAAACCTATAGCTCAGATGCAGCTTCATTCAGTGTTTTAACATGATTACTTTACAATTAGGTATTATTGTGCTGTCCATTTTTGAGTTTTTGTATCTAGTCCTGTTGCACAGTCTGTATCCCTTCAGCTTCAATTACCCATTGTCTTACCCTGTTTCTAACTCCTGCTGAACTCTGTCACCAATGACATATTTCAAGTTTATTCTCGAATGTCCGTTCACATCAGTGGGACCATACAGTATTTGTCCTTTAGTTTTTGGCTGGATTCACTCAGCATAATATTCTCTAGGTCCATCCATGTTATTACATGGTTCATAAGTTTATCTTGTCTTAAAGCTGCATAATATTCCATCGTATGTATATACCACAGTTTGTTTAGCCACTCTTCTGTTGATGGAGATTTTGGCTGTTTCCATCTCTTTGCAATTGTAAATAATGCTGCTATAAACATTGGTGTGCAAATGTCCGTTTGTGTCTTTGCCCTTAAGTCCTTTGAGTAGATACCTAGCAATGGTATTGCTGGGTCGTATGGCAATTCTATATTCAGTTTTTTGAGGAACCGCCAAACTGCCTTCCACAGTGGTTGCACCCTTTGACATTCCCACCAACAGTGGATAAGTGTGCCTCTTTCTCCGCATCCTCTCCAGCACTTGTCATTTTCTGTTTTGTTGATAATGGCCATTCTGGTGGGTGTGAGATGATATCTCATTGTGGTTTTGATTTGCATTTCTCTAATGGCCAGGGACATTGAGCATCTCTTCATGTGCCTCTTGCCATCCGTATTTCCTCTTCTGAGAGGTGTCTGTTCAAGTCTTTTTCCCATTTTGTAATTGGGTTGGCTGTCTTTTTGTTGTTGAGATGAACAATCTCTTTATAAATTCTGGATACTAGACCTTTATCTGATATATCATTTCCAAATATTGTCTCCCATTGTGAAGGCTGTCTTTCTACTTTCTTGATGAAGTTCTTTGATGCACAAAAGTGTTTAATTTTGAGGAGTTCCCATTTATTTATTTCCTTCTTCAGTGCTCTTGCTTTAGGTTTAAGGTCCATAAAACCGCCTCCAGTTGTAAGATCCATAAGATATCTCCCAACATTTTCCTCTAACTGTTTTATGGTCTTAGACCTAATGTTTAGATCTTTGATCCATTTTGAGTTAACTTCTGTATAGGGTGTGAGAGATGGGTCTTCTTTCATTCTTTTGCATATGGATATCCAGTTCTCTAGGCACCATTTATTGAAGACTGCTCTGTCCCAGGTGAGTTGGCTTGACTGCCTTATCAAAGATCAAATGTCCATAGATGAGAGGGTCTATATCTGAGCACTCTATTCGATTCCATTGGTCGATATATCTATCTTTATGCCAATACCATGCTGTTTTGACCACTGTGGCTTCATAATATGCCTTAAAGTCAGGCAGCGCGAGACCTCCAGCTTCGTTTTTTTTCCTCAAGATGTTTTTAGCAATTCGGGGCACCCTGCCCTTCCAGATAAATTTGCTTGGTTTTTCTATTTCTGAAAAATAAGTTGTTGGGATTTTGATTGGTATTGCATTGAATCTGTAAATCAATTTAGGTAGGATTGACATCTTAACTATATTTAGTCTTCCAATCCATGAACACGGTATGCCCTTCCATCTGTTTAGGTCTTCTGTGATTTCTTTTAGCAGTTTTTTGTAGTTTTCTTTATATAGGTTTTTTGTCTCTTTAGTTAAATTTATTCCTAGGTATTTATTCTTTTAGTTGCAATTGTAAATGGGATTCGTTTCTTATTTCCCCCTCCGCTTGTTCATTACTAGTGTATAGAAATGCTACAGATTTTTGAATGTTGATCTTGTAACCTGCTACTTTGCTGTACTCATTTATTAGCTCTAGTAGTTTTGTTGTGGATTTTTCCGGGTTTTCAACGTATAGTATCATATCGTCTGCAAACAGTGATAGTTTTACTTCTTCCTTTCCAATTTTGATGCCTTGTATTTCTTTTTCTTGTCTAATTGCTCTGGCTAGAACCTCCAACACAATGTTGAATAATAGTGGTGATAGTGGACATCCTTGTCTTGTTCCTGATCTTAGGGGGAAAGTTTTCAATTTTTCCCCATTGAGGATGATATTAGCTGTGGGTTTTTCATATATTCCCTCTATCATTTTAAGGAAGTTCCCTTGTATTCCTATCTTTTGAAGTGTTTTCAACAGGAAAGGATGTTGAATCTTGTCGAATGCCTTCTCTGCATCAATTGAGATGATCATGTGATTTTTCTGCTTTGATTGGTTGATATGGTGTATTACATTAATTGATTTTCTTATGTTGAACCATCCTTGCATACCTGGATGAATCCTACTTGGTCATGATGTATAATTCTTTTAATGTGTTGTTGGATACGATTTGCTAGAATTTTATTGAGGATTTTTGCATCTGTATTCATTAGAGAGATTGGTCTGTAGTTTTCTTTTTTTGTAATATCTTTGCCTGGTTTTGGTATGAGGGTGATGTTGGCTTCATAGAATGAATTAGGTAGTTTTCCCTCCACTTCGATTTTTTTGAAGAGTTTGAAGAGAATTGGTACTAATTCTTTCTGGAACGTTTGGTAGAATTCACATGTGAAGCCATCTGGTCCTGGACTTTTCTTTTTAGGAAGCTTTTGAATGACTAATTCAATTTCTTTACTTGTGATTGGTTTGTTGAGGTCATCTATGTCTTCTTGAGTCAAAGTTGGTTGTTCATGTCTTTCCAGGAACCCGTCCATTTCCTCTAAATTGTGTATTTATTAGCGTAAAGTTGTTCATAGTATCCTGTTATTACCTCCTTTATTTCTGTGAGGTCAGTAGTTATGTCTCCTCTTCCATTTCTAATCTTATTTATTTGCATCCTCTCTCTTCTTCTTTTTGTCAATCTTGATAGGGGCCCATCAATCTTATTGATTTTCATAGAACCAACTTCTGGCCTTATTGATTTTCTCTATTGTTTTCATGTTTTCAATTTCATTTATTTGTGCTCTAATCTTTGTTATTTCTTTCCTTTTGCTTGCTTTGGGGTTAGCTTGCTGTTCTTTCTCCAGTTCTTCCAAATGGATAGTTAATTCCTGAATTTTTGCCTTTTCTTCTTTTCTGATATAGGCATTTAGAGCAATAAATTTCCCTCTTAGCACTGCCTTTGCTGCGTCCCATAAGTTTTGATATGTTGTGTTTTCATTTTCATTCGCCTCGAGGTATTTGCTAATTTCTCTTGCAATTTCTTCTTTGACCCAGTCGTTGTTTAGGAGTGTGTTGTTGAGCCTCCACGTATTTGTGAATTTTCTGGCACTCTGCCTATTATTGATTTCCAACATCATTCCTTTATGGTCCGAGAAAGTGTTGTGTAAGATTTCCATCTTTTTAAATTTGTTAAGACTTGCTTTGTGACCCAGCATATGGTCTATCTTTGAGAATGATCCATGAGCACTTGAAAAAAAGGTGTATCCTGCTGTTGTGGGATGTAGGTTTTTTTTTTAAGTGTATAAAAAAAGATGATTTCCATGCACTTCCCAAACAAACAAGCAAACAAACAAATAAGAAACCAAATAAACAAAAGTTCAGCAAATGGTGCTGCAATAAGGGGAGACTCACATAGAAAAATAATGAAATGTGACCCCGCTATACAGCATACAAAAAAAAACCAGATTATTTTTTAAAAATGCACTTCTACATAACTCATGGGTCAAGAAGCTATAACAGGAGACCCTCAGTGAAAGCAATATTAACGAATGTTCTACAGCAAGAAGAAAAATTAATCTGGAAATGGAGTCTAGAAGGAGTAGGAAAAAGAGAAATTCATTAAATATAGTTATTTGTTCAATAAAATATTAATTCTTAAATGAAAAAAACCCAGATTATTTAATATCCTAGGACATCCTATGATTGTGGTAAGATACTGTAACAAGGTACAAATCAAGCTTCCAATGAGTTCATCTTTTCAGTGGTAATGCAGATTGTAGGTAAGTCTGAAACAGATCTGGTACAGAAAAAAGGCCCAATTTGTCTGTGAAAGTATCGGTGAAGGTATAAAAGCAAGATCTATTATTCCAACTACACCATTCCCTTTTTTTTTTTTGACGTGGGCAGGCTCTGGGAATTGAACCCGTGTCTCCAGCATGGCAGGTGAGAACTCTGCCACTGAGCCACCATTGCCTGCCCTATTATTTCATTTACAAAGTGAAATTTCTGTCAATTCACAATCTTAAAAAAATGCCAATCCATACTGTATCCCATGTTCCATATGAAATAATTAAATACTGAATTTGCCAGTATCTACACTATGGTGATAGGGATGCATTAGAATTTCTGGGGAAAGAGCTTTTACCCACACCTGTGGACCATTCACCTGGGCATCTTATTTCTACATGCCAGTAACTCCTGTCAGCATCAAATGCTTCACAACTCAAGACAACTGGGTAAAAAGTAAATCTCTTGGAGTTATAAGGAAAGTTTCATTTCATCATACTGTAGGTCACACTTTTCTGCCTTCTGAAATAATAAGATTGGGGTAGGCAGTTTCAGGATACAGTTTCAGTTCTACTTTAACTGTTCTCATCATTTTCTTCAGGCCAAAAGACAGTGAAGAGAGATAGCAATTCTCTTGCCTTAATTCACATGAAGACACTTTTGGGGATTTTAGTTAGTGTTCTAGTTTGCTAACTGCCAGAATGCAATATACCAGAAACAGAATGGCTTTTAAAAAGGGGAATTTAATAAGTTGCTAGTTGACAGTTCTAAGGCCGAGAAAATGTCCCAATTAAAACGAGTCTATAGAAATGTCCAATCTAAGGCATCCAGGGAAAGATACCTTGGTTCAAGAAGGCCGATGAAGTTGAGGGTTTCTCTCTCAAGTGGAAAGGCACAAGGTGAACACAGTCAGGGTTCCTCTCTCATCTGGAAGAGCACATGGCAAACATGGCGTCATCTGCCAGCTTCTTCTCCTGGCTTCCTGTTTCATGAAGCTACCTGGGAGGTGTTTTCCTTCTTCATCTCCAAAGCACTGACTGATGGACTCTCTGCTTTGTGGTGCTGCAGCATTCTCTGCTCTCTCTGAATCTCCTTCATTCTCCAAAATGTTTCCTCTTTTATAGTACTCCAGTAAACCAATCAAGACCCACCCAAATGGGTGGAGACATGTTGTCACCTAATCCACCTTAACAACCACTCTTGACTAAATCACATCATCCAGGGAGATGATCTGATTACAGTTTCAAACATACAGTATTGAATAGGGATTATTCTACCTTTATGAAATGGGGTTTTGATTAAAACATGGCTTTTCTAGGGGACATACATCCTTTCAGACCAGCACAGTTAGGGTTTTTTTTTTCTTAATCAGTCATGGATTATTCCAACACCTGTCAGTAAATCTAGGTCTACCTGCACACACGTTTCCTTCCTTTATTTCCCTTAACATATTTTTTTTAGTGTGAAAATAGGATCTGAAATTGCATTTGGTTTTCAGTTAATTTTTCCTCAACATCCTTCTCTTCTATCATAAGTCCCCCAAATTGTATCCTGTTCCTCTTCAGGTAATTGCTTCAGTTCAAATTCAGAGTACAGTTCCCCACTCCAATTTTTCACCTTCATCCTCAAATCTTATGATTTTGAGACTTGTCTTTTTAAGCCCTTTTTTAAAAATTTATTTATTAATTAAAAAAAAATTAAACCAAATAAAACACCAACATATATAATCAGTAATTCAAAATATCATTTAGTTGCATATTCATCATTTCTTAGAACATTTGCATCAATTCAGAAAAAGAAATAAAAAGACAATAGAAAAAGAAATAAAATGAAAACAGAAAAGAAAAAAAAAGATTATACCTACCATACCCCTTACCCATTACTTTCATTGATCACTAGCATTTCAAACTAAATTTATTTTAGCATTTGTTCACTCTATTATTTATTTATTTTATTCCATATGTTCTACTCGTTTGTTGACAAGGTAGATAAAAGGAGCATCAGACACAAGGTTTTCACAACCACACAGTCACATTGTGAAAGCTATATCATTATTCAATCATCCTCAAGACACATGACTACTGGAACACAGCTCTACATTTTCAGGTAGTTCCCTCCAGCCTCTCCATTACATCTTGAATAACAAAGTGGTATCTACTGAATGTGTAAGAATAACCTCCAGGATAACCTCTCAACTCTGTTTGGAATCTCTCGGCCATTGACACTTTGTCTCATTTCACTCTTCCCCCTTTTGGTCGAGAAGGTTTTCTCAATCCTTTGATTCTAAATCTCAGCTCATTCTAGGGTTTTTCTCAATCCCTTGGTTCTTAGTCTCAGCTTATTCTAGGATTTCTGTCCCATGTTGCCAGGAAGGTCCATACCCCTGGGAGTCATGTTCCATGTAGACAGGGGGAGGGTGGTGAGACTGCTCGTCATGTTGGCTGGAGAGAGAGGACACATCTGAGCAACAAAAGAGGCTCTCTTGGGGGTGACTCTTAGGCCTAAATTTTAAGTAGGCTTGACCTATGCTTTGTGGGGTTAAGTTTCATATGAATAAACCCCAAGGCTGGGAGCTCAGCCTGTAGCTTTGGTTGTCCACACTGCTAAGCCCTTTTTTTTTTTTTTTTTTTTTTTTTAACAATTTGCTTCTTCAGAGATTCAGTAGTGCATGTGAGCTTCTTCCTACGACCAGCTGCAGGTTGCTCAAGGTGCATGAGGTGGTGATCATGGTGGTTGGAAGAGACTGAATGGGCACACAACAGTTCAAGGTCTTCAAAGTATAGGGTCAGAACCTAATTGAGTTTCTCACATAGGATTTTCTCTTCCTGCCATTCCCTCTTGCTTCTTCTGGTAGGATTCTGCATCAAAATATCAGTTATGTGACCTATTTGGGTGTTCTCTTGAAATTCTCATTGGAGCAGTGCTGCAGGCAGATAGGACAAGGGACAATGTCCTCTAGATCTTCTCAGCATTGGTAGATGTGGGAACGATAGAAGTTATGACCATCATCAATGGTCACTTGATCTCTCAAGTAGTCAAGGCTGATGGGGCAACTGGTCTCTGCTTGGAGATCAGCCAGGGAGACACTAAAGGTCATTTTGCAGTGAGGGTTTCTATCTGAGGAAACTCCTTTCAGAAAGACCTGCTTCTACAGAAGCTATGAAAATTTCAAATTTCAAAAAAGGCAAATGCATTTTTAAATAGTTTTCTCTCCTTTCCTTTAGCTCCAGAGAAAGTTTCCAAGAAGAGCTCCAGCCCACAGGTAATACCTGATATTCTTGCCTCTGCATTCTCAAGTATTCACTGGCCCATCTTAATTGAAGGTTACCTATCCAAGTTACCTAACCAAGTCTTCTTGGTTAGGAAGAACCACAATGGCAAGGCACGATATCGTTTCTTCACTTTTCACTCAAGAAAAGCTGATGGGTCAGGAACAGCTCTGTCAGCTGAGAAGTCATGTGGTTGGCATCTGCCGGTCCTTTGCTCCTTGACTTGGTTGCTTTTAGCCTCTGTTCCTGCGGAGATTCCTCACTTTACTTCTCCAGGGCTGGCTTTCATCTCTTGGCTTCCCTTGGCTCTCTCCAGGTTCTAGCTTGCTTAACTTAACATCTCGTGGCAATGTCTGCTGGGCTCCAAGTATCACCAGACATCTGTGTTTCTGTTTTTCACATGTCCACATCTATGTCAGCTTTGTGAAGTTTCTGTTGGCTCTGAGGCTTCTGTCATTTTTCTAGGCCATGTTGTTTCTGGTCTCAAGTGGGTTTTTGTACCTCAGGAAGAAGGCTTGAGATTGAGCTGGGTTGAAGAATAGGCAGGCTTGAGATAGGAGAGCATTCCAGATGAGAACAGAATTGGAGGCCAGAAAGAGCATGATACAATCCTCGGGCAGTGGGGAGACAGAGCTAGCAAAGAAGGAGAGTGGAAGGAAATAACACCAGTTAGAGAGGAGGCAGGATTATTGATGTTCTAGAAAGTTAGGTAGAGGATTCTTCACCCAATGGAAGTGAAAACAGGAAAGAACTTCTGAGAAAAGGGGAGAACAATAGGAGGGGACTTGAAGGTTTCCTTACTTGTGAGGGGATGCTTGAGTCCATGAAGACTCACAGGGAGATTGTCAGTCCAGCTCTCTTAGCATGAAGAGACAGCACCAGACTATGGTATAGCAGAGTGACACACACACACACACACACACACACACACACACACACACACAAAATTTACCTGGCATTTCAAAGAAAAATTGGTGGGAAAATGAACAAGACCTGTCAGTCAACTGACTGAATAAAGTTATTAAAGTAGAGGGTAAGTGAAAGAGTACTACAAATGTCATGTTGGGAAAACTGGAAAATTAAGAGGAGAGGGCAGCAAATGTGAAGTTTGGTAGTGGGTAAATTGAGTTTGTGGAGATATGTGATCTCTAGTAATGACAGCTGCTTTGGTTTGTAAATGCTGCCAGAATGCAATATAGCAGAAATGGATTGGCTTTTAATAAGGGAATTTATTAAATTACAAATTTACAATTCTAGGGCTATAAAATGTCCAAATTAAGTCATTCAGAAAAAGATACCTTGACTTAGAAAAGGTGGGGCTGGGAAGGCATGTGGTTGGCTTCTACTGGTCCTTTGGCTTTTCATTTCAAACAGCTTGCCCAGGGGCATTTTCTTTGTGCAACTCCAAACATCTGAGTCCTATGTTGGCTCTGAATCTTTATCCAAAATGATTCTCTCTTAAAGGACTCCAGTAAGCGACCCCACCTTGAATGGTAGAGACTCATCTCCATGGAAACCACCTAATCAAAAGTTTCCACTTACTATTGGGCAGGCCACATCTCCATGGAAACAAGCTAATTAAAAAGATCCTACCCAACAATAATGACACAGGATTAAAGAACATGAATTTCTGGGGTGTATAACAATTTCAAACCAGACAACAGCTAACATTTGTGTGTCTACTGTATGTCAGACACTAAGTGCTTTACACATAGAAACTCATTTATTCCTCATCATAATTGTTTGAGATAGGTAAGCATTTTTACAGTTGCACTGGAATTTAAACCCAGGTCATCAGATTCTGCCACTTTGCTTTATTACCTCAGGAAGTCCAAACTCTTGACAAGAAGTGAAGACTGAAAGTAACAGTTGGGAGTCATCAGGGCAGAGGTGTTAATTGCAGTTATGAGAAAGGATGAGCTTTTTGAGGGAGAAAACAAAAAGGAGAGCAGATGGAATGTATCTAGGGTGGGGGTGGGGTCAGGCAATGAAGCTTCAACCACAGTGAATGGAGCAAGGACCCAGTAATGGTACATGAGATTACAGAACAGCCACTGGTTGGCCCTGAAATAACTGGTTTGGTAAGAGCTGTCAAGATAGAAGTCAGGCCTAAGCAATGAGAGCCTTATCAGTGACTGCAGGAGGAAGATACAAAGTTCTGTAAGAGAAATGAAGAGCATGATGTTTATACAAAGAGCTTATTTTTCTTTTTTTTTTTTTCTTCCAAAACAAGGGAGAGCTATACCTCAAGAAGCAAAAGGAAAGAAGGAGAATGTCAATGTGGAAAAGGAAGGGAATATGTTTCAGGAAAAAAAGATACTGCAGGAATTGGAAAGAGAGAGAATCAACTCTGAGAATTGACCATCCAGTAGTCCTCTTCTCACAGAGTAAAAGCTGTTGGTTCTCTCCCTTCTTGACTCTCCTGCACACATCCTTACTGGAAAATTCTGAACTCCTGATCCATTAACCTCTAGGCCTAATGTCCATCTGTCTTTCTCTATTATCCGATGTGGTGCTTTGAAGCTGCATGAACCCCAGAAAAACATGTTATTAAAGTAGGTCCATTTGTGTGGGTGTGAACCCATTGTAAGTAAGACTTTTTGATGAGGTTACTTTAGTTAAGGTGTGTCCCACCTCAATCAGGATGGGTCTTAATCCTAATACTGGGGACCTTTATAAGAGAACGAATTCAGCAGAGAAAAAAAAAGCCACAAGAAGAAAGACTAGATGTTGAGGAAATGTGGAGAGATAGGAGAGACCAGGAGATGCTGCCATGTGCCTTGCCTTGTGACAGAGGAGCCAAGGCTTGCTAACAGCTGGTCTATCTGGAAGGAAGCATCACCTTGATGATGCCTTGATTTGGACTTTTTCCCAGCCTCGTATTGTGAGTGAATTAATCCCCATTGTTTAACCCAACCCATTTCATGGTATTTGCCTTGAGCAGCCTAGGAAACTAAAACACCCTGGAACTTCTTTTACTTTTTTATTGATTTCTCTTGGAGTCCCTGTTTCTTAAGTCATGGATTTTTCTCTTACTTGGTCTATGTTTTTGTTTTGATGGGTCACATCCTTCAATGGCTTCCTGAGAATGGATGTTTTAGTCTTTTGTGAGTCTGAAAAATGTCTTTATTGTATGTTCACTCTTGATTATTGTGACTTGTGTAAAATTCCAAGTTTGAAAAAAAATCCCTATGCCTCTTGAGTTTTACTTTCTAGCTGTGAGCATTGTCATTGAAAAGTCTTATGCCGGTCTGATTCCTGAACGTTTATATTTACAAAGGTTTTTTTTTATTATTTTTTATTTTTTTAAGAATCTTGTCTTACTTTTCTGGTTTCCTGAGATTGAATTCCAGATTTACATCTCTATCGCAATCGTTACCCTGAAATCCACCTGACTCTTTGGCTTCTTTACTGGGATAACTTTTAGGCATCTCAAATTTAATAAGTCCAAAACAAACCCTAATTTCCCACCTTCACAACCAGCTCCTTTAGTAGTATTTCCCTCAGTGAATGACACTCCATTCTTGTAGTTTAGGCCCCAACCCATGACTTTAACTTTTCTTTTTTCTTCTCTCACATGTGACATCAGATTCATCGGCAAATCTTGTCAGTCAGTTCTCTCTTTAAGGTTTATCAACGATTTGATCACCTCCTACCACCTACCCGATACTACCCTGCCTTAAGCCACCGTTAACATTTGCCTAGACTAGTGTAATCTCCCTGCTCCTACCCTTCTCGCCTCGGTCTATTTTCTTCACTTCTTTTATAATGTAGTTGTGTTATGAAACTGACGTTCAGAGCCCTGCAATAGATTTCTTTTTCAGAATAAAATCCAAATTCCTTTCCATGGTCTACAAGGTTATCACCTACTATTTTCCCTAAAGCTTCCTCTGCTCAAGCTACACTGGCATTCCTTTTTTTTTTTTTTTTTAAGGAGTATACAAGTTACAGTGGAATTCTTAAGAAAGCCAAGGGTGTTCTCAGGGCCTTTGCATATGCTGTTACCTATGCTTTGATTCATTCATCCAGTAGATATTTCTTAAGTGCCTTCTGTGTGTCAGTTTCTTTTCTAGGCAGCCCTTTATGGTTTCTGAAGTTTGTAACCTGATGATGTCCTCTAGAGATAACAGGTGCACAATTTCTGGCTCTTTTGAGGGATTTTTTTGATGTCTGCCCACTGAGGGATGGCATGATCTTCCACTCAATACCAGGACTTCTGCTCCAGACAATACTCTTAGGTAGGGACTAACGTGACCTGAGGTGGCCTCCTCCCACCTGTCTAACTTGGCCCACAGGGAAGCTCATACATTCTTGCCCTACTGCTGGTACAGTGCAGTTTGTCCTAATGCAACCCCCTTTCTTCATTCTTCCACAGAACCATCAACTCTAGCACAAGCTCTCCCCTTTGCTCTTCCCCAAGCTGGCATTAGATAATAGCTGCTCTGCTTCACAAAGTCCAGGGAGTGGGTGTCAAGCTTTCCTAATGGTTCCCCTGAAGCTGTTCTTACTAGGCCAGAAGTAATGGAAACCAGATCCTTTCTTCTCTCTATAAGGAGAGCCCAAGGAAGCCTTGTGTAGGGCACAGTGCTCGGAAAGGATTGGAGTAGTGAGGAATGTAGTTACTGATTTTTTTCCAACCAGAAGAGGAAAAGGGACTTTCTGATAATACAGCTCTGCATGCCACCTAAGAGTTTATCTGCTACCGAGGAGAGTAGAAATGCCCTAGCTTGAGCACAGTGGAGGTAAGTGTGCCTGACACATTAATTGAGGTCTAAGCTCTGTATCCTTAACCTACAATACTTTAGAATAGCCAAAACATATGTCTCTGTTTCTCACAGTGACTGGGAAATAATATTAAAAGAAATATTATGACAGAAAATCAGATGTCGATTTTAAAGGGTTGTTAGAAATAGCTGTTGAAAGTATGATCACTGGCATTGGGCAGACCTGGGTTTGAGGTTTAGCTCTGCCACTTATTGCCATGTAACCTCAAGCAAGTTATTGGAATTTTATCTGCCAAAAAAATGTGAACAGCAATACTTACCACCCAGGGGTTAGAGTTGTCTGTTCTGCACTGTCTGTTGAGAACTTTACGGCTGCGAACGATCTTTCCCAGAAGCCCTTTTTGGAGGTGGCTCTAGATTGGGACTTGTGAATGAAACTTTGAGTTTGTGACTTGTGCGAGACTTGGAAGGCGGCAATGAGGGGAGAGCATTGTTCTTGGGAGAAGGGTTGCCGAGACAGGGCTTCGTCAGGCGCGGGGGGCTCGCTGTGAGTGTGAGCTCACTCTGTGGTTATGGCAGGCTTCTCGAACGTCTCCCACGAGCTCGAGTTTCTCCACCCACACTCCAGGGCTTCAGGCTGAAGTCATCAGTGACTATTTCTCCAGTCCCCCAGCTGCTACTTTCCAGACATCCACCCACCCACCCCCACATCCTCTCACATTCCTGTGAGCCCTGTTTTCTATAATAAACCCCTTATTCCTGTACTACTTACAGTGTCTCTGCTTTTCCTGACCGGATCATTCTGATATACCATACAAAGTTTTAAGACATGTAGCAAGCATTCAATAAGTATTTCCAATAATAATAATAAACAGGAGAGGTGTTGTTCAGAATAAATTTGACACTAAGAATGCTACACTATGTGAATTCCACTGCTCAGGAACAGCAAAAGTGGTACAAAAGGAAACCATTCTTAATAGAAGGCTCACATGTTTACGGTACTTTTCAATTCCAAAGTGCTTCTGTTAGCTAAGATGAAGCAAGTATTGGAAATAGACAATACTTGTCTTCTTAACAATTAATGCCCATGATCAAGAGAGCAGCATAATTCAGATAAGAAATAAAAACGTAAAGAGAACATTTACTTCAAGCATGGCTCTGTTCCATAGAGGTTTCTCTCAACAAAAGAGCATTAAATTGCCGTCTTGTCCTCTGACTAGTGTGCCCTCCCATGTGACTGTGTGAGGCGAAAATCACAAGGAAGTAGTAACAAACCCTAATGGCTGTCCATATAATTGCAGAGTTCACTTTCCCAGTCAATACATTGACCACACACCTTACGAAATGCACAATTGCTATTGTGCTGCATGGTAATTAGGCAGAAATGATAGTAACTAGTTTGTAAATCGCTATAATTGGAATTAATTTTAGAGATCTAACATTTTTCTTTCTCTTCGTTCTCTAATGTTGACAATTTTCCTTCCTACTGTGCTTTATATGTATGCAGGTAAAAAGTCAAGTCTTGAACCCAGCTCCTCAGGCCCACCCCCTTTCCTACCTTTCCTCCCAATCCTCCCATCCATGACTGGTACTCCTGGGCTCCTCCCCACCCCCAATTTCTAGCCTTCCTTTGCCAGTGGATTTCATAACAGAATGTCCTGCTGGCCCCTGGATACAGCTTTCTTGGTTGTCTGAAGGATAACAATGCCACCAGAATTTCTAGAAGCACAGGGTTGTGGATACTCTACCCCCAGGGCAAAACGTAACCACCCACCATGCTATAGAGAACATTAGGCACGATCATCCTTGAGAAGGGAAAGTGCACAGTGAGATTCAGATAGTATATTTTGCCTCTGGTAGTTCTGAGCCGAACTAAGGATTGCAAAGTTTTAAGATGAAGGAAGGGATAAGGGCTTCTTTCTAGGATACATGAGATGCTAGCAGTCATTTCTTTGTTAAAGTAGCAACCTGAAAGGAAGAAGCAGTGTTTGACCCAGGCCCATGTACGGTGGCAAAAGGAACCCGTACTGATGGGTTCCCTCCTTTCTTTATTCCCAAAGGTTTAAAGACTAAGACTTGCCCCAGTGGGGAGAGAGGAGTTATTGACCATGGTTGCAATGTTCAAAACATTGACTGCAGAGTAGGAACTGTTTACAACGATGCACTGTCCATTTCCTACTCCCAGGAAGGAGGTGTTGATGCCACTGCTGGCACTGTCCTCTGCTGTCAGCCCTTTCAGGGATTTCCTCCACTGCAGACAGCTACCTTGCCCCAGGCCACATCCTTCTATGGAGGACCATTTTTTCCAGGCAGGACAACTCTGATGGGTCATTTCAGTTCCAGAGCATGTGGCCAAGGGTTTTTTTTTTGGGGGGGTGCATGGTCCAGGAATCGAACGTGGGTCTCCCACATGAAAGGTGGGCAATCTAATCACTGATCTACCCATGCACCCAGGCCGAGGCTTTTGTTAGGACTGCCTTGCAACTTAACTTCTCCTTCTACTGGATCCTGCTTCCGTCCTGTCCCTTCCACCATTGTCAGGGTTAAATGGCAGAGAATATAATTCATTCTGGCTATTTAAAACAGAAAGGGCCTTTTCAGGGTATTCAGTGATGGGGTAGATCTATTGAAGTAGCCCCAATTTTTACACCTTTCCTTTACAATGTGATTCTGCAGCTCCTCCCATCAAAAGATTAAGTCCATTTCCCCTGGAATCTGGGCTGGCCTTTTGACTTGCTTTGGCCAATAGCGTAGTGGAAGCAATGGTTGCCATTTCTAAACCTAGGCCACAGGAGGCCTTGCATGCTTTGCTTTCCCTCTTGGGGCCCTTCATTTGCCATGAGAACAATCCAGGCTAACCTGCTGGAAGAGGAGGGACCATATGGAGTGGAGATAAATTGTCTTAGCTGATGCTGTCTGAGACTAGCCAGCCTCAAGCTATCCCATCAACTGATCACAATTGCATGAGCAAGCTCAGCCAAGATCAGCAGTATTGACCACTTGACCCATAGATTTGTGAGCGATAATACATGGTTATTATTTTAAGCTTCTGCATTTGGGGTGCTCTGTTACATGGTATTATTGTGATAATAGGTGATTGATATACATGGCTTAAGGCATATATTGGGAGGACTGAAGAAGTAGACCCTAGGGCTATATCACAGAACAGACTCAGCAAAGGATCCTGCAGCCAGGATGTCCATGCAGGAAGCTGCCTGATGAATTGAGAAGTCACTTGCTACAACTGCTAGCTCCAGAATCAAATTACCTCAATTATGATGAAGAAGCTGCTGAATTAGCTGCTGGCTCCAGCTCCATGCTGCTGCAGCCACCATGAGTTATACCAGCACAAGATGCCTTGTGCTCTGCCTTTCTCCCATCTAACTCTGTTTATGCAAGGCTTCAGTGGAATGGAAATTTCACTTGAAGGGGCCTATGAAATGTAGTTTTTGCATTTCTAGCTTCCACAGCACAGGAGAAGGAGGTTGGAATGGATTTGGAGTGAGTTAGTCCTCAGTGTCTGCCACAGCCATGATGAATGAAAACAAACCTGCTTCCTAAAACTTATTCCATAGATAGTGCTCAGTGATATTGAACCAATTTTCTTTACATTTGTATGTACATTATTTTCCAATTGAGCATACCACTCTCTGCACCATGAAACATCATTAATTCAATTGATAGAAGTTGAAAACCTAAGGATGAACAAGATGGTGCTAAGATTTCATGAACTCATTGCTCCAGCAAAATTCATATAAAAAGTTCCCAAAGGAACTAAAAGTTATAAGGCATTAAGGAGTGTAAAACTGACTTTATGTTTAGTTGGTCTCTTATTGATACTTGATATAACATTACTAATAGAATGGTAATTTCTGGAGGCACAATAAGAGCATTTTGGTCTTGAGCTGCAGTTATCAAGGTGTATATACATTAATCATGTGGTAAAAGAATATTTTAAAGTCTATTTTGATGTAACTGTACAGATCTATGAGGTTCTTAGGAAGGCGGGTGGGTAACGTCCTCTGATCTGGCATAAAGACATGGCATCTGGCTTTAAGTAGTCAGAAAATTAATGCTTGCAAATCTGCAGCATTAGCGATTCTAGAAAAATCTGTGTTTATGTGGGTGCTTTTGTAGGGATGGCAATTTAAAACAAAGGATAATCAGTGAAGAAAATGGAAGGCAATTCTTAAGATAACAGAATTATCATCAGTGAAGGCGTTAAAATGAAAGGAATTTTGTGCCCCCAAATTTTGTTACCTGTGTCTTTTACATTTGAGGTGCAATATACATTATGGCATGTGAGACTTGCAGTAGTTTATGCCTTACTAAATAATCAGTTTAGTCAGCTTGTGGCCTTGTATGGAGAGGAGTCTTTCAGGCTCACAAAAACTGTTTTAAAGGCCTGTTGTCAAGTGAACCTGGAGTCCCTCCAAAAGGTACCCCAGTGATTCAAAAGCCAGACACTCCTTTGTAAACAAAGGCATCCCGGGGCTAAAAGTCTGAAGGGAAAAGTGCACTTGGCTCATCAGTAAGTCTTAATCACAGGCCCTGTTTATTCAATTCTTATTGACATAAATGTGAGGTATCAGCAATTTTGCTTCTGAGACAGAATCCATTTATTTAATTTTGTCATTTTTTTTTCAGTTGTGCAATCAGAAGTTTATTCATACGAGGAAAAAGCAGGTAATACCTGCTGGAAAAATGCAAAAGAAAGCAATTGCCAGACATGATAGCTTTTGGCAAAGGCTGACTTCAAGATTTACCAAGTAAAAGTCCACGTAAGTGAGACCTAGAGGAAGTTACAGGGCTAAAGAGCACTTTAAGCTTGGAAACTGGAACTTCAGTTACTTTGCAAGGTATTTCAGAGAAAAGTACATATATGCAATTGCAAAGTAGGTATATCACAAAGTTGATGGAAAGGTGGTTTCTAAAACAGCTATTATAATGATTTCTGCACCAGCAAGGAAAAAAAAGAGAGAAACTGAACGTTCTAAGCATGACAGAGAGCAAGTAAATTACCTTTTTGGGACTGATCTTGAGCAAATGCTAGTTAAAATCTTCCCAAGGAAGATCTGGCATGGATTCAGCTACCGAGGACAGGACAAAAGAGAGAGCGAAAGGTCCTCCAGATCAGGTGTTTCCCAGGATGGAATTTAAAAGCAGGTCCTTTATCCTGGCTGCTGTTTAGTCTCCAGTCTTGGATCAAACTTCCTGGCACTAGATTTAAAAGCATCTTCAGTTTATGAGGGCACTCACATTTATCCCCTTCCTTGCTTCCGTCTTTCTATTCCTTCCCTGTGTTGTTTCCTTCCCCATTAGATTGTCATCATATTTGATGGCGGGGTCCATTTCATACTCATCTTTGCGTCTCCCTTCTTCAACCTTTACTGTCTGACAGAGGGTTGATGGTGTTAAGTATATAATACTTTTTTTTTGTTAAATAAAAATAATTACAGATGGAGGCAAATACAATTCTCCCATGTTTCAGTTGCTACTGAGGAAATGAGAAATTGTTAGATTTGTGAAGTGATTAATTTTTACTTTTAATAAAATGAGTAGTATATGAGTATATTCTCTACCTCCTCTCTCCCTTCCCCTCCTCTCTTTCTTCTCTTTTCTTTCTTCTTTTTGCACTCTTAGAACCAGCCTCATTTTGTCTCCCCCGAAACACCATCACCATCTGGGCAGTGGCCCGTTCTCAGAGGGCTTACCAACTCCATGAGGCCTCTCCAGCAAATCTGATTCTAATAACCCCAACATTTTCCCTTTGTTTTCACAGCCTTAGGGATATTAGCTGCCTCCTGGTGCTACTATCCTCTTTCCTCTTTTAGCTTTTTACAGTTTTCCAATCACTACTTAACCAGTACCTTATATTAAATTCTCTTTATTAAAATGCCTAGCATGGTTTGTTTTCCTAGCTGGATGCTAATGGATACAGTACTTGATATCAGAAGGGGATCCATCCCATCTGGATCTGCCTTGTCAGAGGGCCCAAGGGAGTGGAGCAGCCGGCATTGCCACCTCTACCTGCTGCAGAGCCTTCTCTGTTCTGGGCCCCTGGATGTGCTATAATTTATTTAACCAGTCCCCTGGATATGCATGTTTGGGTTACATCCAACCTTTTGTTACTATAAACAGTGCATTAAACAATCTTTAATGCATATTTGTTCACATATGTCTGAATATATTTGTAAGATAAATTTATAGAAGTGGAATTTCTGGGTCAAAAAGATTGCCAAATTTCCTTTTACAGAGGTTGTACCAATTAGGTCTCTTACAGACAGTAAACAGAAATCAATTTGCATGAGAAATAGAGAAATCAATAAAGGGGAGAGCAAACCAGATAAGAGGGCCTTAGCTGGTAGAAGAGAGAGAGGTTCATCTAAGCACAACACAAGATCTATCTTTTGAGGCCTAGACTCCATGAATTTCACTTTGAGCCCTTTGGAGAGAAGTAAGGCCAAATACAAGTGGAAGAAGCTCTCTAAAATATTTTGTGTTCACTGAATAGCAGATAGCCCATGACCATGAGGGTTTGGCAGGTCGAGGAGGCTTCGTGCATCTGTCCAGCACTTATAGCCAATGGATACTCTGTAACAGCAAAAGTGGCTGTTACAGTCAGCAGCAAGTGTCACCTACAGACGTGTGGCTGTAAGTGGCAGTGCCTCTGGGAACACTATATATGGTAGTTACATGTGCATGTTGAAAGCCCACTGGAACTACCAAAAACACTTGGGTGGGACTTCGTTGGGCAGTGGGTGTTGCCTGCAATGGCAGAGGCTAAGGGCTGGCAGAACACATTCTACAGAGCTCTCTGATTTCCTAGGTAGCCCCCTTTTCCATGTCTACATCTTTGCCTCATTAACTGGGGTCGGATTTTGTTTAAAAATAACAAAGTAAAGTATTCTTCCTTGAGCCCTTATAATGAATCTTCAGCAAACCCAGTTTGTGGCTAAGCTGCTTTTACTATTTGCTGTTTGGTTTTCTTGTCTGTTGTTCCGTGCTCAGCAGAGCTCTCTCATGGCCCTCATTTAGCCAACAGGCTACAGTCTACTCACTTAGGCTGATTTTACCTTAGCATTACATGGTAACAAAGCTGTGTGTACAACCAGAACTGTGTGTTTCTTACACTGTAAGATCTGGGCTGCCTTCCTGCAGAAGACTTTTGTTTTATGTTCCACAGTGTCTTGTTTGTTGTGCCCTTCTTAATTTACACGATAGAGAGGCTGTTATCACCAATTAACATTTATCAAGGGCCCCCTGGATGCCCGGCTGCATAGGGACTAATTTAATATTCTCTTTGTTTCAGAGATGGTTAGCTCCTTCAAATGAATTTTTAAGTATCTCACTGGTGATGAAGAAGAACACAGATATCAGTTAGGATGCAGGAATACAAGTCTGCCGAAAATGCTCAAAGCAGAGCATCAAAGATTGGAGTTAATATTTGAAATCTTGATAGATGGTGTACTTTTTTTTTTTTTTTTTTAACATTTCAACAAATGAGAGATAGAAGTTACTTGTCGTTGTTCCTGGAATTCGGAGCCTGGCACCATTCCATTCAGGCATCTGGCCTTCAATCATCTCATTTTCCTCTTCACTTATTGAAGTTCTTCGAACCCTGAAGGCTGAGTCTCAATATTTCTTCTTGAGGTGTTTTCTAATCTTCTCTGCCCTGGGGGATGACTCTCCTCCAAATTCCCGCAGCTATTTTCGTTTACACATCTCACCTGGAAACTTAGCACATGATACACTATACTATGTATTATTGAATATATACACGTTAATTCTTCCAAACTATAGTAAGGACAGTCCAGATGATTTATTTCTTTCCCAATCCTCAGGATCAATGCAGTGTTTTGTAAATGGTAGAACATCCAGAAATACTTCTTGATGATGATAGCCATAGTCTATTACAGTCAGCTGGAATTTTTTATTTTAAAAAGGGTAAGAGGGGAGACAAACCTGAAGCTTTGAAACTGAGACTCAGGAGCATCTTTAAAAAATGTTTCCTAGTGTAAGTGCTGAATGTATATATATATATATATGGGGGGGGAGTGGGAAAATAAAGAACATCACTGGAGGTAGACAGCAGTTTGTCTTCAAGATCCAATACAATTTTTTTTTAAACCTGCCTAAACTATATTTCTTTTTTCTGGCCCATCCCTTTCGATGTGTCAATAAGTAGTATAATGCGGCTGTCGGCTGCAGGAATCGAATTGACTTCACATTTTCTTTTCAGAAAAATAAACATTCGGTTTCATCATACATTTCGGAATTAAGAACACACTATTATCTTCTATGATATCAAAATCCTCGGCTCAGCGAGGCCGGCTGCGCCTAATCCCACCAGAACGCGGACCCACCGTCTGCACCGGCGAAGCTCCAGTGTAGCCCCGCCCACCCCGGTCTCCGCAGCCTCATTGGCGGCTCTTCCGCCCGCTGTCTCTTTTAGAGACTGGCTTTAACAGAAGAGGGGGACGGGTCCCTTCCGGGCGCTGATTGGTGAAATTCTAATGATGACAAGGGACTGTCTGAGCCTTTATTGGTCCTTAGGCTTGAGACTGGGCGGGGAAGTAGCAGAGCGACAGGGCTCAAATCGGAAAGCGCGGAGTGCGCCGGCGCGTAGTCTGGGACGCCAGGTTGAGGCTTTTGCTAGGGAACTTACTGTTGTCGCCCCGCCCCCTTGGGGCTCTTTGTCCCGTTAACTGTCGGAGTGGCGGGGGCGCCAGCGCTGGGCGACATGCCGGTGCGCTTTAAGGTGAGGCCGGGGTCCCCGGGCTCGAAGGCGGCTGGGAGGAGCCGCGGCGGGCGGGTGCCGGGCGCGGGGCCATGCTGGCTTTCTGTGCTGTTCCCTTCCACCCGGCAGAGGCTGCCAGCCCCGGAATCGTCTTTTTCGTACTTCGCTCCTCTGCGCACACACACTTCCAGGTTGCGGTGTGAAAGCGTTAGATGGTATTGACATAGGTCAGGGGGGTGGAAATGGAAGGAGGGCCTTTATAATGAGAAGTAAATGCAACTTCAGCTTGGGACACACATGGCCCGTCTCACAGTCTAGCATTTAACCCCTCTTCTCTTTAAAACTTTGAAGTGTGTGTCTTTTAAAGATTTGAGAAACGGGTCCTTAGTAGAGGCAGGATATTAAAAATACACTGTTTTTTTTTTTTTTTCATAATTGTGCATTTGCTTGTTAAAGGTGTTATAAGTGCCAGGTAGCTGTCAGGGACTAGCTCCTTTCAACAAAACAGGTGACCACAGCATTCTACAAATGCTTATTCTTGTATCTTAAGAGGTTGTGTGCAGAATGGGATGGGAGTTTTTCTTTGATTGACGTTACCAAAATTTTCTAAAAGTACTAGGCATACTTGCTAATATTGTGTACTAGGTGAGAATTTAGTTAGGATAATCTATGGTGATGAGTCTTTAGATTGTCCCTGTTATCAGACATGAACTCAGGTTTAGGAATCAGCCAGACACACAAAGCGTAGCCTCTCTGAGTTTTGGATTCCTGCCAGCATCTGCCTCAGGTGCTTGTGGACATTAAAGGAGATAAGGCATGAGCACTTCTTAGCACAGGGCTCGGTAAATATGAGCCCTTACTAAGGAGCTCTTCTGTGTTCATCAATTTTAGAATCTTTCAACTCTTTGGAGGTTCAGAAATATTTTTTACTGATGACTGCCTCAAAACGACATTCATTAACTGCACTGTACTCAAATTGTACTTTGCATTACAGGGGCTGAGTGAATACCAGAGAAACTTCCTGTGGAAAAAGTCATATTTGTCCGAGTCCTATAATCCCTCAGTGGGGCGAAAATATCCATGGGCTGGACTTAGGTCAGATCAGTTGGGTAAGTTGAACAAACTAATTGCCATTATAACTTGAGTAAACCTTGGTCCAAATTTGCGAAACTGATTATTAAAAAATTTTGAAGGATTAGCATTGTTCACTTAGCCTGGTTGACTACTCATTGGTTTAACAAATATTTATCGAGGGTTTGCTTAGGCCAGGACCGTTCCCAGCTGCTACGGATTTAGCTATGTCCAAATTCTTTAACTATGGGGAGAAACAGACAGTAAATAGGTAACTCAGTAAATAAACAAGGAAATTTCAGGTTGTAATGTGAAATCATGGGGTAATATGGTACAACTTGGGGAAGGATTGTGTTGGGGGAACACTTTAGATCAGGTGGTCAGGAAAAACTATTCTGAGGAGATGACATTTGAGCTGAGACTGAGCTGAAATCTGAGAAGGGACAAGCGTGGAGATGAGGAATGGAAGCTTAGCTAGGTTAAGTAGTTTGTCCAATGTTCACAGCTAGTAAGTGGCAGAACCATGATTTGAAATCAAGTCTGTTTTGTTCAGAGCCCATCAGTTTAGAGCTCACATTCTTAACACGTGTGACACATGTTTCTTCTGCATCACTGTATGTCAGGGAAGCCAGAGCCTTGGGCCAAGGCTTTCCAGAGTGTGGTAGAGGGAAGGTAGATAGACTGACCTTATTGAACCTACTTGCTTAACTGTCCCTCTCTAGAATATAAAATCTCTGAGACCAGCGCTCTATTTGTCTTATTGACCACCCTTGTCCCACCTAGTGCTTAGCAGAGGGCCTTCTCATATTTTATTAAACTAGTTTTTGAAAGAATGAATAAACTTGAGTTTGAATCCATAGTAACTGTGTGACCTTAGGTAAATAGCCTGTTTCACCAAGTGGGAATAAGGAAGCCCGTGTACTGGATTAAATGAGATGTTGCATATTAAGGGCCTGGTGCATACTCCAATCAGTGCTTGGAGCCCAGTGTGCGGCATGTATGGTGAGAGTGCCTGGGCATGGTTTGTAAATCCCTCAACTGTTAGATGTCTGAAGCCAGGAAAATAAAAGACATGTGTGTGGTGCCATCCCTGAGAAGTTAGTAATGGGGAAAGTGTTTCCAGTTTTGGGTTTGAAGAACAAAGGGAAGGTTGAGTATAGTGAGTAGCTCTTTCAGGGTTCCTCTGAAGCATCAGGATCCGTAGTCTAGAGCCGGACTTCAGAGAGTGGGTGTCTCTGCATGGTGGGGGACTGCCCCTGCTTATCATTATCCTCTTTCCAAATGACAAGAAATTCATGTTCCCTTTAGATTTAGAATCCCAAATTCAACTCTTTAAAAGTGTAAATATTTTTGGAGGGCCTAAAGGGGATATTGTGACACAAGGGAATTGGTTAACTAGGTAAGTTGCCTCCAATAACATCTCAGCTAAGGTCAGCTGCATTTGCAGTTAGGGATGAAGAAATGAGATGGTGGGAGCAGGGTTACTTTGGAATATGGTACAGTATGAAGGAAGGCATGACCCAGGTGAGGCACCTTAATGGGGAATTTTAGGTAACAGGGTCTGTGCATACCTATGTGTTGGGGGTGGGGGTGAGAACTCCACGACATACAGAAAGGGAGGTGGCAGGTTAGTAAAGAACAGTGACTGTTTTATGTAGGACTTGCTGCACATCTTTTGAAAGTCATGTCTAATTTCCCCTGGGGATTTCTGGTGCTAGGAGAGAAGACCACATGAGAATCTTCTTTTTTCATTTTAATCTTTTACCCAAACTGGCTCTGCATTAAAGCAAAGATGTCTAGGGCAGTGGTCTTCAAACTTTTTTACTTTCATATTCCCTAAAAGAATTTTAAAAATCTTTGTACACCCACCCACATTTTAAAGCTGATATTTAATTGTCGATCATAAGTTTAATGAAAAGTTTCAAAGGATGTGATTTCTGATATATGGGATACTATATGTATAATAATTATTATTATTTTTGTTTGCTAAGTGCTGCTGGAATGCAGTATTCCAGAAATGAGTTGGTTTTTATAAAGGGAATTTATTAAGTTACAAGTTTATAGTTCTGAGGCCATAAAAATGTCTAAACTAAGGCATCCAGAGAGAGATACCTTGACTCAAGAAAGGTGATGTCTGTCACGTGGGAGGGCATGTAGCTGGTGTTTGCTGGTCCTTGTTCCCAGTTCCATTGCTTCCAGCTTCTGGTTCCGGTGGTTTCCTCTCTAGCATTTGTGGGTCTTTACTTAGCTGCTCTGGGCAAAACTCTGGGTTCTGGCTTGCTTAACATCTTAGCATCTCACGGGAAGGTGCATGGCGATGTCTGCTGGGCTGTGCATCTCCAAATGTCTGTGTGTAGGCATCTGCTCTCTCTGTTGGCACTCCAAGCATCCCCAAATGTCTGTGTCTCTGTCAGCTGTGAAGCAACTGTGTTTTCTCCAAAATGTCTCCACTTTTAAAGGACTCCAGTAAACGAATCAAGACCCACCTTGCATGGGCAGAGTCACGTCTCTATCTAAACCAAAGGCCACACTCACAGTTGGGTATGCCACATCTCCCTGAAAACAATCCAGTCAAAGTTTCCAACCCCCCAGTATTGAATCAGGACTAAAAGAAACATGGTTACCCCCACAAGAGTGGATCAGGAAAAAGGACATGGCTTTTCTAGGGTACAAAACAGCTTCAAACTGGCATGATATACCTTACATGTATTTTGTTAAAACTTTGGAACTGCCAGTTTAGCTTATGCAATTTATAGAAAGTGTTCATCCAAATATTGACAAAGTCAGTCCTCACTGCTAAATTAACCAGATAAATCATACTCATTTTTTTGTGACAAAGAAAGCCCAACTTTATTTTTCACTTTAAATAAATGTGTTAATATGCACTTCCTGTGACAACCCTGATTTTTAATTCTAAGAAGGGCAGATGGAAAATGCATGGAGTTGGATGAAAGAAGGCACAGCTCCTTTGTTTATTTCTAATCCTTGCCTTCTTTGCAGAGATTAGATATTCTCCCTCAGGAGTTAACGTTTTCTTTCTCAAATTATCCCTCGCTTTGCCCCCTTCCCCCGAGACTTTTTTTTTTTACGCGTTAAACCATGCACCGTAGTAAGTTTCAGCTTCCTTTCTTTTGTGAAGTGGGAAAAGGGAGATTGTGAAAGGGATGGAAGGAAATAAAACTGCAGGTGAAGGGTGTGGGTCTCAAACAGGTCAGTTTTAGGAAAAAAAGTACATAGAAGTTGAAGATTTAGAAATTGATTTCCTTAAGCTGCTCATTCCTAATCACTCCTTTGACATATGTGTACCCAGTGTGAAGACCACTGGTCTAGAGAAGCCTTATAAGCATGGGAACCCTGGGTTTGATGGCCAAAACATACATAATTGAGGCCAAGAAACTCTGGACATTGCCTCATGCCAGATTTTCTGTCTACCTTCACTTCTCTTCAGTTCTGGTCTGAATCTTCCTCCCCTACCCTGCACGGTCTTCTTTCTATTTAAAGAACAGCCCCAAACTAGGGCAGTATCTCAGTGGCTGCATTCTGCAGAACTCCTTTTACCTGGTTAGAGTGCTTAGTGCTTCAGATCTTTGCTTGCCAGACAGAAAAACAGAGAAGTTGTGTCTTAGGTCCTCTTAAAAGGGTTCATTGTTTTTCATTCTCAGGAAGTCAAGGCTAATACAAAAAAACTAAGATCCAGCATGGTGACATCTCATCCCTTCTCATCTTGGTCTCCTCTGCATAAGAGAAGCTTTGTGAAAAGTTCCAAATTTGACAGTACTAGGGCCCATTGTTTTATTAAGTAGCACAGGAAAGTAATTAAAAACTGAGGCAGCTTGTGCTACCTGACCTATCATGTTGCAATTCCAGTGACTTCTATTAGGATAACTTGAATGTATGACCCCAATTTTTAAATTTTCTGTTATGGTAAAACTTCTAATACTTCTTTATGGCAGAATTGAACATGGTATGTCAAAAAACTGTACTCACTTTTTTATCCTGTAAGCTGAAGAATATTTTATATATATAAATTAAATTTTAAATTCTGTTTCTCTCTCAAAGTTGTTCTTCAAGTTTGTCATGTAATTTTGTGCTTTTCAGCTGCTATTTTTGTATACCATGTTTTATAGGTATCACAAAAGAACCAGGTTTTATTTCAAAAAGAAGAGTCCCCTACCATGACCCACAGGTTTCACAGTCTCTTGAGTGGAAGGGAGCTAACTCAGAGAACGATGTGGTTGTATCACCAGAATCTGAAAGCTCAGAGACACCAAAATCACAAGATGCAGAACACAAGGATGCTAACCAAGGAAAAGTTCTCACACTGGAAGCCTCTAGGGTTCCCAAGAGAACCAGATCTCATTCTGCAGACTCCAGATCTGAAGGGGCTTCAGATCTTGTAGAAAATAACAAGAACGTAATAGTAAACCACACACCAGTTAAAGAAAATCAGGAAATGGAGCACTCTACCAAGCTAGCAAACCATACCTTAACCAATGGAAAAGCAGAACTGGAGCTCTCTACCAAGCTTCTTTCAGAAAAAGTGGATAATGGGGTAAGAATACTCTTTCTCTATTTCTTTTCAAAAGTGTAGATTTCTTTGTAGGATATAGCATCATCTCAGTCATGTTGTATTTTGTGATTAAAGATTTTCTATTGTGTTCCTATCCAGTTTCTACCAGGGGCTGTCAGAGACTGTAGACTTAGTTATTGAGAATTGGTTCTATTTTTAAGTCTCACTATTTTGTATTAGTTCTATTAAGATATCCCTGCATTGGGTGGACAGCCTGCCTCTGAATTTTAGTCATCATATATCAGCTCCTGAGTCCTAAGGGAGAGATGAAGAAAAAGAGAGTAGGCCATTCCTTCTGGTAGGGGTGGCAAGCTGAATTTCTACCTAGCCCCTTTTCAGTATCTTATTGTGGACCAGCAGGGAAACAAACAGAATCTCAATTGACAGAATGCAAAAGGAAGGAGAGTTCTGGCTGGAGCTCAAAGATCTTGCCATTCTGCTCTCTTATGTCACAGCTGGCCTGTGGAAGGCCCCTGAGAGCACTTAAGCAGAGGCTGTAGGACCCAAGCAGGGACTCACTGCCTCCCGCTTTCTCTACTCCACTGGTTCTTCCCAGTTTCGAGTTTACTGCTGACTGGAACTACGGAGAGCACCTGTGGCTTTTTGAGAAAGCCTAGGTGCACAGGGGAAGCAAAGAAGGTGATGTGTGAGCCTGGTGGACAGGGGAAGGGGTTCCCACAGAAGTGGTGGGTGGATAGGGCAAGGTACTGTGATTTCTCAGTAATAGATATAATTATAAATAATTGATAGAAAGGGGACTGAGAGACATACCTTTTTCTAGGATACCTAATAAATCCTTGACAATATTAAGAAAGCTATTTAAAGTAGTTTGACATTGTAAAAGATTATTTACATATTGAAAAAGTTTGAATAGAAACTTTTAATGGCTTTGAGTGGAAATATTTTTTTCCAACAGTTGGATAGACTTCTACGGAAGAAAGCTGGATTGACTGTTATTCCTTCACATCATACTTTGAGAAATTCTGAATATCAAAGGCAGTTTGTTTGGAAGACCCCTAATGAAACTGCTCCAATTTTTTCAGCCAATCAGGTAGTTTAATGGATGTAGTACATATCATCATTTGCTATACTGATGCAGATTAACATAGAACTAAGAGATGAAAGAAAGAAATTCAGTACTTCAGTAGGCCCAGAGGTAGGTTCTAGAAAAGTGAAAGTGAAAGTTTTGCTAAAACTGCCCTGTAACTTATGAATTATAGTAGTAATATTATACTGTCCTAGGCTACTGAGGATCATTTTTGCAAGATCCATCAAATATTCTAAATATGAGACAGGGTAATGAAAGCTTGGGGGACTGGTAAGTTTTTGCATGCTGTAAGATTCTTTTATTTATTAAAACATTTATTAAACTGGTTTTATTCTAAAATGTTGCATTTAGTTGACTAGTATATTGCATGTTTTCTGTCTTCTAAGAGAAGCATGAATGCTTTGGGTATTTATTTTAATAAATACAAAGTATGTTCAAAGTAACTTAAGATATATAACTTTGGCTTTGCATTCAGACATACAATAATTGCAATTGTCAGTTTAACTATGTATAAAATTAAAAAGCTGTTATGATAAACTAAATGTGATCTTGGATGTCATTATACCCTTGTGCAATTTTAATATTAGATGACCATTACTAATAAATGCTCTGTTTTATCTTCTATACGGTTCTTAGGTCTTAATTCTGATGTAGGTTCCTGCCTATACTCCCAGGCCTAGGTAGGAAGTAACTTCTACTAATTGCCTTTGGCGATTTAGCCTGGTCTTTGTGTTTTTTTTATGAACACACACACTCCTTCACACACGCTTACATACTCTCACATTCATTTTCTCCTGTATCTCAAATTCACTTGTGTGCTTTATATACCCATAAGGACTGAGGATAATCAAATTCTGCAAGACAATTAACATCAGTTACCTTGCATTAAGATAATGATACCAATGATCCTATAAATTATGGTAGCTTTGGATATATTTGTTATTCAGTTATTTAAAAAACTTTGAAAATTAATATAATATTTTAGGAACATATGAAAAAACAGAGTAATGTATATTCATATTCACCTAGTAAATAGGACCACTTCTTCCTTTGCTTGCTTACAGGTGTTTTGCAAGGTAAGTGAACTTACAAAATTATTTACAGCCTAGAAATTTTGGTTGTTCAGATTTTGTAGGGAATTTGACCTGTAAGCTAGAGCTGATTCAAATCAAAGCCCTGTGAACAACTTTTATATATGTCGGTGAAAGTGTTGTGTGGAATAGTTATTTTTATAAAATCAGAGTGCCATAGTCAATAAATCATTACTGTTTATCTTCACTAGTAATTTTATTGCTTTCATTAGTGAGCATTTCAAAAAACAATTTTTGGAAGCAAATACTGCTAGTTCAAAGCATATCAATTTCAGAGTCTGTGAATTGAAGAGCTCTGTGACAGAAGCTTTCAGTGCTGTTGATGAGGGACCTGTGAAAGAACTGCTCAGTTCTATTTTATCAAACACCTGCTTTCTGAAAAGATGTCTTTTATTAATATGTAAGGGGTAAGAACAATTTTCTGGCAGGAAAGTCCTTGACGTTATACTGTACTAAAACAAGACATATTGTTTGGATTTGATCTGTATGAAAATGTGCTGTTCAGCATTATAAAGCAATAATATATATTATTTGAACTGCATACCTTTTCTAGTTGTTTCCTTGTAAGCTATGGTGATATATCATAAAATAGAAACCATATTGTGAAATATTAAGGATAAAAGGAAACATTTAAAAATAGGAACAATGCTTACCTACAATTCCTTGCCTTAAAAATAGCTAAAGCAAGCAAAGAAAAACAGTGAAACAAATTGAACATCTTAGATATTCAGAATGTTAAAGATTTTCCTTTGTTGCAGGAAGAAAAAATATTCATGTAAGGAGAAAAAACCTGTAGCACTAGACAACAGAGTTGCCTTATAAAGACAATTTTAACTGCAGTCTCCTGATTGCTAATGCACGTAACAGAGCTAATGTCTGTGCTCATATTCTTAAAATAAGCCTGTTATACTTATTCCATTATCAAATTGATGGGTGGAGGAATGGAGAACTTCGGGGAGAAAAATGTGGCTCACTTTGGCTTAAGCATTATATGATTATAGTAACTATTATTAAAATATAATGCAGAGTGTGGACCTTTGGTTGTTAAATATGTGAAGTGTAATTATAATCATATATAATTTTGCTTGTTTTATATCCCATAATTCAACTTTATGATGTTTTTTTAAGCAATTGAAGACCTAGTTGCTATATATTTAATCAACAAAAAACTAAACTACAGTAATTTTTGTTTTAAGGTTTTCCACAATAAGAGCAAATTTGTCCCACAATTCAAAGGTAACTCAATCATCCATGAAACCGAATACAAAAGAAATTTCAAGGGCTTATCTCCAATGAAAGAACCAAAATTAAGAAATGATTTGAAAGAAAATGGCAATCTTGAAACTGCATCCCCTGAAAATCAGAAGGTATTCACCAACTGTTAACCTTAAATAAAATAAAATCCCCACGATTATAGACCTGCACATTTTCTTTCATTTACTACAACCTGTTTTTTTTTTTTTTAGAGCTAATTCCTTAATTTATTTGTTTGTTCATCAAATATCAAATATACATTGAGCACTGGGTAGGTACTGAGAGTTCAGGAATAAATAACATACTAAGTTCTAGCACCTCTTCGGCTGGTGGGGAGATAGACATGAAAGTAACTGAATATAATAGAGTGTGATGAATACTTAGCTATACTGTAGGTGTGTCCACAATGGAAATGCCAAATGATTGCCTTACAGTAATGTGAGCTCCAGGGGTACAATAGTGATGGAAACATGTATTTTAAGTTAAATAATGGAAATTAAGTATACACACATGCATATGTATTTTAAACCACAGCTTTGGCATACCAAATTATAGCCAGTGTAATATACAGGATTTACCTCAGGATATAGAAACACCTGCTTCTGTGTGAAATATAGCCATTTAGCTTGTAGTGTCAGGCTACAATCATGGTAAATTATAGGTAAATGAGGTATAAATACTATTTTTGAATCTCCTGGAATGTTGCTACCTGATACTTTGCATGTCCTAAAATAGAAAGTATATGGCTAAAAATAACATGATTTCCAAATATATATATTTAATTTTGGGCCTATGACATTCTTGGGGGGAAGAAAAGAATTGTTAACTTTTTCAGTAAAACAACATGGCTACTTGCTTATCGGGACCCTGCTTTTAATCATTATGACACAATTAAATGTAATTTTTGAATACCAATGGAAGTGTAAAAATGCTGTCCAGTAGGTAGTAAGATCAAGTATGTTATTTTAGTATTTTTTTTCCTAGCCAAGGATCTAAAGTCCTTATTAGAAAATGAAGCAATATCCTGAGCTACACTTCAAAATTACTAACCAGATATGCTAGTTTTAAAACTTGGATATTGATCTTTTGATTGTTTTCTTGATTTATGCTTTATCTTTAGTGGTTAAAGCTTGCTCCTAATAACAGAAATGTAAAACAGTATCTGAATATAACCTATAGCATGTGTTTTCACTCTAATGTATAATGTATTTTAATGTATAATGTATAATGTAAAAAGTTTAAATTATTTCCACTGTAGTGTGATAAAAAAGGTGATCCTTTAAAATCAGAAGCAGAGATGGAATCAAAAGACTCAAACCAGCCTCAAAAAAAACTTATTCCTTGGAGACATCAAAGGCTTGGGTATGTATTTTATAAGAAAAATATGGTATTTAGATGTTCAGTATGGCAGAATATTTACTCTCATTTCATTTTTATTAGGAAGGTGAATTCTGAATATAGAGCAAAATTTCTAAGCCCAGCTCAGTATTTATATAAAGCTGGGTCTTGGACACATGTGAAGGAAAATATGCCAAATCAGGTGAGTATTTACAAGCTCAGTAAGCACGCATTTTCTTTCAGGCTGTGTAACAGTTTAAATTCACAGTGAGCTTCATTTACCAATAGAGACAACAATGCAAAGATTTATTGTACAATAATAGCACTAAAAGTATTAGGAATTTAAAGTTATATGTATTAGGCTGTAATTTATTTATTTTTCATATCACTGCCTCCTTAGACATTAATATTTATTATTTTTAAAGTCTTTAAAATTAAAAATAAATTGATTTTTATAATCAGTTTATTGTGTTAATAAACTCGATTTATAGATTTGTCCTATGATAGATTTGATTGTTTTATAACACATAGACCTGCCGTCTCCCGACTACAGATTAATCTTCGAGATTAAATCATTTGCCTGATAGTGGCATCCACTGTCCATGTATATCGTTACAGTGTGTTAAAGCAAAAGGAAGCGTTGGGCTCTACTGTTAGAGGTTGTGTTGGGATCCCTTGATATCTGGGAAAAATTCTGGGGCTCTAAAACAAGGTTTGAGGAAAGCGGTAATCCTAGAGTTTGGGAGTACTAGTTTAGTGCTAGCCTTTTATAGTCAAAGGATAAACAGTGAAACTTTTCTGGTTATTGTGTAATCAGCATCTTTTAAACCATATCTTGACAGTTTTCCTCCTTTTCTGTTTGAATAAGATAGATTAAAACATTTTAGTTGAGATTAGCCATCAGTTAACATCCCCTTCCTCTACTCTTTCCTCTCTTCCTCCCTCACCATGTCACTGTAAAGACAGGGGTAGTTTGGCTGGGGAATGGATCTTTTATTTAGCTCAGAACTTAAAGTAGTAGCCAACAATTGCCTGTTTTCAGGAAAGGTGCTGTCTATGGGCTGTTGGTTTGAGTTGGTGACTCCCACATCCCATGCATTGCTTCCGGAGGTTACTTGATTTCATCCACTGAGGCTGCTCTTGGTACTCTTTACCTTGTTACTTGATAGAGGAAGCACAGACAGAGTAAGAGACAAAACTGGAAGGTGTTCACTCTGGTGAAATCCTGTTAAAAATATGAGGATCAGTAGTACTCATGAAGGAAGCAAGCCAGCTGAACTCTCCAGCAGTTTAGGGCCATCCAGACCTTGGCGAGGAGCTCTGTGTCTGGGAAGACTGCTGGGGGGTGAGGAAAAGCCAGGGGCAAAGGGAGGACACAGAGTGTGGCCAAAGAGGGCTGGTGTGACAGCCCCTGGCCTCTGGCCCTCAGGCACTTCACTAGGTTGGGGTCATGAAGAGCTCCTGGTTTTAGAAAGATTATCTATCTGTGACTAGGAAGAGTCGGTGTTTAGGCCTAGAACTAAACAGTTAATGGATCGAGAGGATTGTTACCTCTGACGTTGTGATAAGCTGAAATTCTGTATACCCTGCCCTGGTAGAAGAGAACACTGCTGTTAATTTAGGATGTCTTTTCATGGTGTCTTCTTTTGATAACTTGGTAAAATGACTGTGTGTGTTTGTTTTATTAATTGCTTTTTGGTGGCTTAAATATTTAACTTAATGCTTCAGTTTTCCCCAACCTCTTTGTTCAAAATAAGTTATAAAGCAAATTGGGGGGTGCACGGGTAGTTCAGTGGTAGAATGCTTGCCTTCCATGCGGGAGACCCAGGTTCAATTCCCAGACCATGCAGCCCCGCCCCCCCCCCCCCCCCCAAAAAAGGTAAATTGAGGTTAGAAAAAAATAAGAATTTTTAGCTAAGAAGTCAGTGATTATTGATGTTGATAATTTTATTTGGCCAAGTTAAAAACTCTTAACTTGGGCCATGTTTTACCTAAATCTTAGATTTTTTTTTTTAACTGAAAGACAGTTTACTGTATGTAGCTGATTACACAGTGCCTAAATGTAAGGTACTCCCTTGTTTTCCATATGAGAGGGTCCATTAAAAAAAGTTTTAATCCACTTCTGTAAATATGTATTTTTAGGGATAGACTTGTTTACTTTTGGATTTCATTTATTGACTGAGACACAATTAGAATCACATAAAAAGTAAAATTAATTGGTAAATACAGATCCCTCCCCAACATTTTGTAAACACTTTTGTCAAGGTTTGCAATTCCATAAACACTTTTAACATCAATGTCTTTATTATTAGAATCTTAACTCACTTTTTAAATCATATTATACTTTTCTGTCTATGTATCATCTTCATTTTCTTCTGTGTTGTTTGAGATATTTTATTTTTTGAATCTATTTATAGTTTAGTCATTGGGTATTTTATCCTAATTCCCAAGTACCCATTCATATAACATTGAGGTGAATATATATTTGTCTTCTCCATAATTTGTTTTCAGTGAAAGAAAAGCAATTCTAGCAGATAGTATACATAAATCCTTTTAATGATGCCATTCTATCTTTATCATAGATATTATAGAGTTTTTTGAGAATACACAAGATTATTTTAAACAGAATTTTTAATGGTAAGCTGCAACTTAATTTTTTTTAACTTGGTTGAATTTTATTTAGGAAAGCCAGAAGGTGGCAGTATGACGTATAAAATGGAAAGGTTTCTGAGAAGTATAAAGGTGCCTTTCCTTATTCACGTATGTTATTCATGTTATTTGCATATTAGGGAATTCACTTTAAAGTTTGACAGAACAGTTTTTTTTTAATATTCTGTCACTTGATTGGACATATTACAATTATTGCTTCATTGGTATTGTCTTAATTAAATATTTAGTACAGTTTTTAAAAGTTGAGGTTTGCTGATTCCAAAAAAGTGTTAGGAGCTTTGGAGAGAAAAGCCTCATAATCCCCAGTAATAGCAGCTGTATATAAAGGCACGAAATAAAGCCTGGTTTAGGGGTTTTTGGCATGTCAGTTCTCTTCCAGCTGTGGAGAAATCAGAATAGTAATTAGGTTACCTGTCATCAACAGCATTCCATGTGCAAAAAAGTAGCTGGTTTTCAAGGTAATATTAAGAGATCTTTGTTACTGAATTGAAAATTACTAAAAGTACTAAAAACATTGGTAAATTTGGTATATATTTAAAAGGAAGAATAATAAAGTTTCATTAATCCATTAATATTCAGTTATAGCATTAACCTTTCATTAAGTGTGTTTCTGTATTCCTCCCCATAGGGTTCCCTAAATGCCATGTGGTATGCAGAGGTTGGTTGCTTTTGAATTTTTAAAGCTTTAATAATGCAGAGTTCTTGTGTAATTTCAGTTGGAGTAAGAAGTAGGTGTCAATATTTTTCTGAGCTGCTACAGATTTCTCCCTGCCTGTTAGCTTGAAATGAAATAACTGCACCGTGCTTTAGCCTGACTCTTAATTTCTGCTTAAAAGTGCACATAGTCAGATGAATGTATATGGCTATTTATGCCTTCCTTTCTCTTTGGTCTCTGGCTGTATTTGTGCAATGTCTTTGTTGTGCTACTTGGTGATACTTGCAAAGGAGCATTTACAGTAATGTGTGATGCCTGAACTCTCCTGTGTAGGTTAAAGAACTCCGAGAGAAGGCTGAGTTTTATAGGAAACGAGTTCTGGGCACACATTTTTCTCGGGACCATCTGAATCAGATTCTCTCTGATAACAACCGCTGCTGGGATGTCTCCTCAACCACGAGCTCGGAAGGAACCATTAGTAGCAACATCAGAGCTCTTGATCTTGCTGGGTGAGATATTCTTTATGGATGGTGATAAAGTATATTGTTGCTCATAACAGATCATGTAATTATATAGGAAAATGACATGATTGCTCAAAATTTGTCTTCCAGTCAAATGGAAATGTAACAGTCATTTATTAAATTTCATTATTTTCTCTGGGAAAAATAAAGCTAGTCATTTTTGCTTTTTGCACTGTGTATACGTAATGCATAATATAAATCCAGAGGCCGGATTTTATAATATTCCTTGTTAACAATTAAGAGCAGAATACGATGATTATGCAGTAGATATAAAAGCACTTTAAAAAGGAAAGAGAAAGAAAGAAAAAAGCGAGAACAACAACAAAAACTCAAAATATAAGCTATTAGTTCATATCTTATTATTCATTAATGGGTCTTGTGACTAATATGGAGCTTAGGCCCTGATTCTGATTTTGTGGGAGAATTCGCTATTGTTTGGCTTTTAAAGTGAGCATGATTTAACTATTTTTAAGAGAAATAGCGCTTTGATATGTAGCAAATAAAGTAGTTTTTAGCTGTTACAGTATATTAATATAGACATGCACATCAAAGTAACCTAGCAGTTTGAATTGTCATCTGATTTTAAAAGTTTGTTATGAAATCTGTTATTTTTTAATAATAACCTGCAAAGATGAATCTATTTGAAATATGAAATTTGAATCAGCTTATTTGATTGCAACTGTGTTTGAGTTTCTGCACAAAACCTCAATTGAGTAACTAAACAAATTAGAACATGTGGGAATCCTAGTTTATATACGTAAATGCCAATTTAGGGATAAGTTTGAGTGTTGTCAGCGTAGCTGCTGGCATGTATCATATATGAAAGTAGGATTAAGAGGCGATAAATACATTTTACTTTGAAATGTTAATAGAGATTCTAAATTGCAACTTTCATTTATTATACTGTTAACATCTTAATTAGATGTCTTTCTTCAATATCTGGGACAATATAGTACCTCTGGGAAAAATGATGTATTTGTGGATTGTTGAAGGGAATGATGGACTCAGTAATTACTATAAACTAGAAAATTCAAACTATTGACATTTCAAATAAAACTTGTTTTATTATGCAGAGATCCAACGAGCCATAAGACTTTTCAGAAATGTCATTCTACAAAACCAGAAGAAACAAGGCCTATCTTGGAAGAACAGCCCCAGAAAAATGCCGTGGAGAAATTGGGAATATCAGGTGCTCCCACCTTACCTGTTAGAAGACGCCTGGCTTGGGATGCAGATAATACGAGTGAAGACATAGAAAAGCAGCCGAGAGAGAAGGAGGAGGAGGAGGAAAGTGAAAGGGGCAAGGAGTTTTATGAGGGAGAGCTAGAGAAGTCGGAAGAAAATGAAATACCTAAGGCAGACAAGAGAAAAGAAGGGTGAGAGTTTTAAATGAACCATTATAAAGAAGCATTATTGTACATGGTTAATCTGTGTTTTGTTTTGTCACTAAATATAGTGGTTTACATTTTTGGTTTTTTGAGTAATAAAAGTAGATTTTACTTATTTTTGATGACGTGGATATTTCTGTCGGTCTGTACTTTGATTTGTTTAGGTATTTGAGCAACCGTTAATTGCTAATCGAATACTTGAACACTGAGCTACTTGGGGAGGTAGTAGGGTTATCTTCATTTATGTTCTCCTAATTATGATTTGCTAGGTTTGTAAATATGTCTAGAAGAATGATTTTCTTGATGACTTAAGAAAAATTGCTGAAGTTCTTTAATATCAGATGGGTATACCAAAAAAGGAAAATACACTGTTATATGAAATTTTAAAAAGGGATTTCTGCAAATAGCTAATTCCTGGTGATTTATGTGCACAATTTGCTTTGGAGATTGGTTTTCTATCATTGGTAATAGTACTTTTTGTCCATAGCCCAAACACTTGTCTGTCATTCATTCTTGGATTTTAAGGCTGATATGATATTTAGGCCCTGATACAATAGGAGGATTCTTTATTATTTTGTTGCTAGCCTGCTGTGATCTTGCTTCTTTTTCAGTATTCAGTAACTCTTAACTGGGTGTGTATTTGATTGTAATTGTTTTCAGAAACAAATGGCCTTCTCTTTTAAGTTTTGTATTTTACGATGATGGCGTTTTTGCTCATGTTTTCTGGAGGAAAAGCCTCATAATAGATTGTTTCAATTTGCAGGTCAGAGTTGTCTTCTCTATCCTCAGGAAAAGGAGGTCGGCTTCCTACTCCAAAGCTGAGAGAACTCGGTGGAGCTCAGAGAACCCATCACGATCTTACCACTCCAGCTGTCGGTAATGAACTATCACTACGCAGTTCTCAGTTAACCTGCTTTTTCCACATGAGAGTTTAGTTTAATTGAAACCTGTCATCTCTTGCATTTTTCTAGGTGGTGCTGTTTTAGTGTCTCCATCTAAAGTGAGGCCACCAGTTCCAGAACAGAGGAGAAAATTGTCCTCTCAGGATGGCTTAAATACTTCAAAAAACGATTTTAGTAAGGTAACTATATTTTTGGGAAAAGCAGCTTTTCAGGAAATGATTATTTTAGTCTCATGTAGTAATAGATTAGTCCAGATTTTAAATTCTGCTTCTCATATGTGAGAATGTTATTAACCTACTTTTATTCAAGCAAAGGCATTGATTTGCTTTTTTGTGATAGTGGCATTGCATCCACTGCTAGTCATTTTCAAATCTTGTAGTAATCAGTAGGAGGAGAGTGAAGAGAAACAGTAATACTTACTGAGCATCTACTGTGTGGCAGACATAGCATTCTTATATCTTCATTCAACACATTTTAATTTTATTCCATCCATGTTTAAGGTACTGTTTTAGGTACTAGAAATAAAGCAGTGAACAAAACAGACAAAATCCTGGCCCTTATTGAACTTATGTTCTAGTGGAAGAGAGAGACAAATATATAAGATGGCTAGGTAAGATGCATAAGTTTGTTAGATAGTGATGAGTATTAAGAAGGAAAATAAAGCAGGAGAAGTGAATAAGAAATGATCAGTGAAGTCCTCAGTGGGAGGGAGGCCTCAGAGCAGAATCTGAAGGATGTGAGGGGATCACTCATATGCAAGTCTTCGAAGACATTCTAGGCAGAGAGAACAACATGTGCAAAGTCCCTGAGTTGAGAGAGTGCCTGATTTCATTGAGGAACAGCTGAAAGGGCTAGAGCAGAGAGGGAGAGAGGGAGTGCAGTACAGACCATGAGTTCAGAGATGTAATAGGGTGCTAAGTTGTGTAGGCCTTCTAGATCATAGCAAAGATTTTGAATTTTATTCTGAATGAAATGGGAAGGCATTGGAGGAGCAGAGGAGCCATGGTGATTTCATGTAGTGACTTTTTGCAAAGTCACTTTGGCTCCTGTGTTGAGAAAGGACACTAGAGGGAGCAAAAGCTGAGGCGGGAAACTATCTAAGAGTTTATTATAATATCCAGGTGAGAGGTGATGGTTGTTTGGATTATGGGCAGGCCATGTGATGAAGTCTGATTCTGGATAAACTTGGAAAGTATAGCTGACAAGATTTGCTGATGGATAAGATATATGGTAGAAGAGAGATAAATCAAGGTTGTGTCAAGTCTTTTGGCTGAAACAACAAGGATAAAGTTGCCATTCAACTGAGATGGGGAAGAGAGGAAAAGGTTTGTTAAGGAAGATCACAAATTATGTTTTGGACACATTAAATTTGAGAATCTTATTAGACATACTAGTAGATATTTTAGATAGGGAGTTGGCTGTATGAGTTTGGAGTGCAGGGGAGAGGTTGGATTCGAGCATATAGTTGGTACAGGTATTTAATTATTTGAGAATGGAAAGAATCGTTAAGAAATTGGATATAGACAGATAAGGTTGGGTGTAGTCAGGACTGAGCCCCAGCATTCTGATTTTGAGGAATTTAGAAGTAACCAGCAAAGGAAACTAGTGAGGTGAAAGGAGACAGGAGACTGGTGTCCTGGAGTTGTCAAGGAGGCGGGAGTGTCAGTGCTACTAATGGGTCATTAAGGTCTGAGGATTGATTATTGGATTTAGCAACATATGGAGGTCATTAGTGACTTTGACAAAGGTCAGTTTTGGTAGAGGGGGAGGACAAAGCCTAAATGCAAGTGGGTTCAAAAGAAGAGCAGAAAGGATACTTCTTTCAAGAGTGTTTCCAAGAAAAGAAGCAGAGTAATAGAGTGATGATCGGAAGAAGTGAGATCAAGATGGAAGAAATAACAGCATATTAATATGATGATGATAACAGTTTTGTAGAGAGGGAAAAATTGATGATGTGGGAGTGAAAATTGTGTCAAGATGTTCTTGAATAGGAGAAAGGACATAGAATCTGATGGAGAAATGGAAAGGTTGGCCTTACATGCTTTGACAGGTCATGCATTGTTATAAGAGGGAAGGCAGAGTACATGGACACTGCTTGTGAATGATAGGAAGATGTGGTGGGAGCTTTACAAAAACCATTTCTGATTGCTTCTTGGTGACATAATGAAGAAAGAACTTAGCTGAGAGTAAGGCTGGGTAAGGTTTTGGAGGTTGAGTAAAGAAAAGAGAGGAAAGGTGTGAAGTAGTGTTCTCAGAGTGGGAGAATGAGTGGCCAAGGAAAAGTGAAGTCATTGCAGAGGAATGTGAAGGGCCATTTCAGGTTAGTGGACAGACCAGTTAGTAAGTCAGGACAGCCAGGATGGGTTGCTTGTTTTGCTGCAGAAATGCAGAAGAGGCAAAGAATTGGATTTAACTGGGGTTCATGTATGGTCAAGGGAGTAAGACAGTGTGAAAAAGCAGGTCTGGGATTTAAGGTATTTGGAAGGTTAAGGAAATGACTATAATGACTGGCCATAGAAGTTGAGTTGGTAAGGGAGGGGAAATAGGACTTGAGAATGTAAGGGTCAGTGAAAAGGTGACAGGATCAACGTACAGGAAGTCTCAGCTGTCTTAAAGACTTGTTGGAATTGTGGTACCTGAGAAGTTTAGTTTTAAAGTTAGGAAGAAGGTGATCAGAAATTGAGGTTTTGGAGAGGCTGCACTTGGCAGTAATGACATGTGATCATGGGAGTAAGTAGTTTAGATTAGATAGAAAACAGGATTATTTAACGAGAGGAGGTAAAGGAATTGAGATCTTCTTTGTAGATATTGAGAGTACCAAGACTTTATGCCAGGCTTGACATAAAGAGAGAGAGTCTTAGAACCAAGGACTAGAATCTTCAGTGAATGGGAAGAGTGACCCAGTGGTTGGTAGATAACTGCAAAAGGAGAGGAAATGGGTATTTTTAATGCTGCAAGATGCAAAGCTTAGCATTTTTAGGGAGGAGTGAGGGGTAGAATGGTCCTGAAGAGGCATTGAGGAGCAAGGAGGACACCTGTGGACCTCAGGTAGGGACAGTCGATAACAGTCTACCCACTAGCAAGAAAATGAAACATTCAGAGAAGACCGGGGTTTTACTGCTGACTCTTCATGAGTTCTGGAGGGCGCAGTGCAGAGTTTCCAGGTGTGGGAAGCGTGGGGGATGGGATCACACAGCTGCAGTGCAGAGGCTTGCGAGGATGAGTGTGTGGGATTCTTGGGGTGACAATCTGCAATAGGAATAATAGTTTTTGAAAAAGCATTTGAGAAACTCCAGCAGTCAACCCTAAGAAAGCCTAATAAATGAGAAGCCAGAGCAAATTTCCTAAATTCAATATTAATAAAAAAACCTATAGCAAGTGACCTATTAGTGGTAAAATTCTAAATTTATTCCATTTATGTTATCATTAAAGGTATGTTCATTTTTATCACTATCATCTGACATTTTTTGGGAAATAATAGGTAATATAATAAAAAAAGTAAATAATCTGAGTAGCTATTGAAAAATGAGCATTATTTACAGATGTTATGATTGTATACCTGAAAAATCTGAGATTCACTAAGAACTATTAAAAGAATTATATAGAATGAGATGGGATAAATAAATAAAAATCAGTAACTTTACTTTAGAAATTGAAATAGCAGCACAAATTCTAATTTAGGAAAAAATATAATATAAAAAGCAGATTAGGGCCACGGTGGCTCAGCAGGCAGAGTTCTTGCCTGCCATGCCAGAGACCTGGGTTTGTTTCCCAGTGCCTGCCCATGTAAAAAATAAAATAAAATAAAATAAATTCAACAAATTTAATGATATTCCATTTATAATCCTAACAGACTTTATTTCTTTTTATTTTATTGTTTGGGATCTTGGCATATTGATTCTAAATTTTATTTGTAAGAATAATGAGGGGAAATGAATAAGGAAACTTTGAAAAAGATAATTTGAAAGACTGTGCTTCCTAAATATCCATGTGGACCATAATATTATATTAAACACTGTATTACTTACATAGAAATAGACGAATAGATCATTGAAGTCCTATGAAGATGGATTATTTGAAAAATGATTTTAGGGCAATTAGTTGTCGATTTGGAAGAACAAGATTATCCCTACCCCAAATCATTTATAAAAATATGTTTCAGATGGATTACAAAGCCAAATGTAAAAATGAACTGAAGGAATAGAGGAAACTACAGAAAAATCTTTTTTAAAATTCTAGCATGGGGGAGGGATACCCAAGCCAAAATCAAAGCCCAGAAGCTAAATGGAAAAAAATTGAACAGTTTTATATGAACAAATTTAAAATGTCTGTACTTAAAAAAAAGCAACTTAAAAGAAACTTGGCAGTTTAGGAAAAGGGTTAATGTTTCTTGTATATAAAGAGCATCTAACATCAGTAATGTTAAAAAGAGGCAGAAGATATGAAAAAGTCAATTCACAGAAGAATAGTGAAACTTAAAAAAATTTAAGATATAATTTTTCATCTATCAGGTCAAAATTTAAAAGAATAATAGCATTTGTTTTTATAAAATGTGGAAAAACAGGCAGTTTTATATACCTTTAGTGAAAGTATAAATTTGGTACAACTGACTCTATGAGTTTCAAATTAGTGAGATCATGCAGTATTTGTCCTTTTGAGTCTGGCTTATTTCTCTTAACATGATGCCTTCAGAGTTCATCCGTGTTGTTACATGTATCAGGACTTCATTCTTTTATATGGCTGAGTAATATTCCATTGTCTATGTATACCACATTTTATTTATCCATTCACTGGTTGATGGTTACTTGGGTTGCTTCCATCTTTTGGCAATTGTGAACAATGCTATTAGGAACATTGGTGTGAAAATAACCTGGTTGAGCCTCTGCTTTCAATTCTTTTGGGATTGTGGGATCATGTGGTCATTCTATACTTGTCATCTGAGGCACCACCAAACTATGTTCCTCAGTGGCTGTACCATTCTACAATGCCACCAACGACGAATGAGGAGGAGACCAAATTAAACAAGTAAAAGGGAATGAAAGAGAAGGAGTGTAGTGTGTGCCAGGATTCTGTGGTGAGAAAGAACCAAGGGTTTTAAGAAAATTATCAGTGGAACTGGAGTTTATGGTACAGGTGAGATTGGCAGAGAAGTAGGGTTTAGACTGTAATACTGAGAATTTTTTTATTATCCCAAAAGCAGTTGGAAGCCATTGATACATTTTAAATGTGGGAGTGATGTGATTGGATTTATGTTTTGAAAAGATTTCTGTGGCTGTCATGGAAGGCAAGAGTAGATTGGATATCCTTCAAAGCCTGTTTTGGTAGCTTAGGTAGTCTGTTAAGGTGGGCATAGTTAGAGAAATGGATGAAACGGAAGAATTGCGTAGAAGGCAATAGTGTTGAGACTTGGTACTGCATTGGAAGATGGTGGGTGACAGATAACGATGTGTCATGAATGACTTCTAGTTTTCTGGCTTGCCCACCATTGATGTGTGTGCTATGCATAAGTGAGAGAATTCTGGACAGGAACCCTTGTTGGGAGGGAAAATCAGGAGTTTTATTTTCACTCAATTCAATATTTAATGTGCTCTTATATGTACTAGGTACTGTTCAAGGATTTAGGATTCATTGGTAAACAAGACAAAATCTCTACCCACATGGAGCTTACCTTTTAGTCTGGAAAAATAGATAAACTCGTTTTTTAAAAAAGATGCTTTCAGATACTGGTAAGTGCTGTGAATGAAGTAAAACCAGATAATGGGATGACCAATGACCTCTCAGGGTGGTTGAGGCTACTTTAGTTTGTGCCCTCAGGACCTGTGCCTGTGAGGAGGTGAGTTTTTGGGTCAGACCTCATTAATGAAGGAGGTGCCCATGCAGAGATCTGGAGCAGAGATTATTTTCTAGTGTAGAGCCCTGGGGCAGGAGTAAACAGTAGTGTTTTTTGCATGGGCAGGCATCGGGAATCGAACTTGGGTCTCTGGCATGGCAGGCGAGAACTCTGAGTCACCATGACCCGCCCAAAATAGGAGTTTTGAAGGAAGTAAAAAGACCAGTGTAGGTGAAGCCTAGTGAGGTAAGAGAAAGAGCAGTAGGAAATGACACTGCAGAGGTAGGCTGGGGAAAGGGGCGTGGGTGTTTTTCCAGTGCCACTGAGAAACCCTTGGAGGATTTGAAGCAACAAAGTAAATATTATTTAATGATAGATAAAATCACTCTGGCTACTCTTTGGAGAGTGGATTACTCAGAGCAGAGCAGAAGCTTTTAGACCCAAAACTGATCACAAAATCAGTTAGCTTAAACCTGGGAACCCCATATGTTAAAAATACTTTACAGATTTCATTGAGTTCTTTTTTACAATAATGAAAACAATTCGGGCGGTATGACAGTGGCTCAGTGGCAGAATTCTAGCCTGCCATGCTGGAGACTTGGGTTTGATTCCTGGTGCCTGCCCATGCAAAAAAAAAAACAAAAAACAAAAAAACATAACAAACCAATTTGATGAAAATCCCAAATTCTCTAAGTATCCATAGATAAAAAAATTCAAAAGAACAATTTTACTTGAGAATTATTTGTGTTAAACTAAGTGATGCTTGTAATCATCAGGAGAAGCAAGTGGAAAATTTGTGGTTTCATCGTGTATTTTATTCAAAATATATTAGTGGTTGAGGCCATCTCCACTTTGAGGCAATAAACTCTCTTAATCTAATCTAATTACAGAAAAAAATACCTAAGACCAAAAAGCAATTTTTTTTGTATAGTGGATTAAGGAACTCAAAGGTAGTAAGTGAAAGCAACAATTAGAAGGACTACTTAAGAAAGTTTGGAACTGTATCTGACTTTACTGATTTGTATTCCTCTTAAAAATAAATTATACAAAGATTTTTAGGATAGCGATACATCATGGGAAATAGAAAATGATCAAACTGAAAAAAGGAAACAATTAGTCTCACACCTACAGTGTAGGGATAGCTACTGTTAAATTTTTGAGGTATTTAGGTGTATGTGTGTGTTTGTGTGTTTGTTTATTTAAAGAAACACATTATAGTGCAGATGTGGTTTTATACTCTTTTTCTTTAGCAGTGCACTGTGAATGTATTTTCTTGTTAAATATCATCTGTAATCTTATTTTTAATGGCAACATGATATTCAGTCTATAGTTATTCCATAGTTTTTAAAAAACAGATGCCAATTGAAACATTTAAGCTATTTCTTAATTTTCTTATTCTAAAAAATTGCTGTAAAGAACATCCATCCTTTAGCTACATTTTTATTTATATTATGGTCATCTGTTTTTGTATGAATACTCCCCACATATTATTAAACATTTTAAAGCTTTTGCTATGCATTGCTGGTCTGCCAGGCTACACTCCCACAGATTGTGCTCCCACCAGTGGTGCATGAGAGTGCTGATTTTTCCACAGACTTGCCTGCTCTGGGTATTATAGTTTTTTAAAAAATTAACCTTTGCACTTTGAAAAGTGGAAAAGTAGTAACTCAGTTTTTACTTTGAAATTATTTGAACATTAGTGAGGTAGAATATGTTTGCTATTTGTAATTTGTGTATATATGAATTGCTTATTCATATCTTTTTTCTATGTTCTAATTGGGTTTGTCTTTTTCTTACACTTTTTAAGAATTATTTATGTAGCAGTGATAATAATTCTTATAATGACTGCATTTTCACTTGCCTTTTAATTTTATTTTTTAATGTATATATATATATGTGTGTGTTTTGTTTTTATGTAGCCAAACTATGTTTATTTATATTGAATTTTATAAAACCTTGCCTACATGGAGTTTACATAAAATTTCACCTATATTTTCTCCTCTTCTTTTTTGGGGGGCACATGATCTAGGAATCAAAGCTGGGTCTCCCACATGGAAGGCGAGCATTCTACCACTGAACCACCTGGTTATATGGTTATATATTTGGTTATTTTTATATGTGTATACACAGATACACACAATCTTTTTTTTTTTTTTTTTTAAATCATGTAGAAAGAAAGTCGTGCTATATTCCTACTCACTTCTCCAGCTGCCGGTAAAAAAACAGTTGATCCACTGCCTTTGAGGGAAGATTCTGAAACCAACATCCCCAAATTATCTGAGACAACTCTTCCAGTTTCAAAAATTCCAGAATATCCAGCAAACACAGCCGGGCAGTCTCCTGTCTCACAAGCTCCTTCCTACTGGCATCCCTCTCGTCGAATTCAGGGCTCTCTTAAAGATCCAGAATTTCAGCATAATGGTAAGTATTTTATTTTATTGCCTATTAAAATGAAGGTGTCATACTGATAGAAATAAAAGCTATAAATATGGACTGTAGTATAAATAAATTACAATATTTAGTTTTTTAGTTAGCATAATAGATTTTCTTAAATAGGAAAAATCTCATCTTTGGAACTCACCAAGTGTTAAATGCAGTTAAATTTGCTAAATTCACTTTTGTGTAAATATGAGGTGTCTCTCAGGTTCTTTTCCATGCACCTATAGGCAATTCACTAGATGCCAGTTACACTTCTTCTCCAGGTGCAACAATCAAAAATGTCTTTAGACATTGCCAGATGTCCCCTGGGTATAGAATTCAAGGTCAGAAATTATTTCCCTTTAGTTTTTTAAGGTATTGCTCTGTTCTTTTCTAACTTCCACTAATGGTATTAAGAAGTCTGGTGTTATTTTTAGTTTTAATCCTTTATATGTGTGTATTCTTTCTGGCAGTTTTTTGGATCTTTTCTTCACACCTAACTAATCCCTGAAATTTCATAAGGATGTGCATTAAGGGGTGGCTCTCTTTTTCATTTATTTTTCTGGTACCTTTTCCATCAGGAAACTCATATTCCACAGTTCTAGGAAATTTTTATGAATTACTTAGTCAGCAATTGCTTCCCCTTAATTTTTTCCGTTCCCTTTTCTGCACCCCTATTATTCAAATGTCGAACTTGTTATATTGCACTTACTTTCTTTTTGATTTTATCTCTCTTACTGTCTATATCTGTTTTTTAGTTTTACTTTATGGGAAGTTTCCTCATTTTTATCTTTGACTCTTCTATCGAGTGTATTTTTTACATGCAATATTTAAGACCTTTAATAATAGGTGCTTGCAGTTTGTTGACTTTTTTGAAACAATCAATTTGTAAACTTATTAAAATTAAAAATAAGGTTCTTAAAAAATCTCAACTTGACCAGATATGAAACAATTTTAAAACCTTTAAAGGTGTATTGAAAAAACCCAGGCTTTTTAAAAAGCATGTTTGTCATTACCAAAAAGAGACATCTTTAGGTAGAAATAATAAAAAACCCATTCTGCTGCATAGACAATGTAGATAATTCTGGTTATCTGGTTAACAGGGAAAAAGCAAGCACTTAAGGTCTTTCAGCTCCAATCTTTTGTTCATTTCTCATTGCTGGAATTTCATATTCACTTCTTGTTGTTGGATGACTAAACCATATGGTGGTAGAGATGGTAAGCTGATATTTACTCAGCCTCAGGAGTGGACCCAACTCTCAGCTGGTGGATCAGCTGCTTTTGTCTCTTTGTCATCTCGTGGTGCAGGGTTTTCTGGGCGTCTGTGTGTGTAATTGAAGTTATGGCAGTTGCTGATGTTGGGTTTCATCTCCTTGATTTTTCTTATCATCTTCATTGCCATCCTCTTTGGGCTGTCTTTGGTGAGGAGGACCCCTGCGGAATTGGGGTCTAGAACCCGATATATATATATATATTCTGTTCCCGGTCTACCTTGTTCTCCTGCACCCTGGTTGTCAACACCCTCCATCACTTACACAGGAGGATTGGAATACTGTGGTCCATGCGCATTGCATCTCTGCCTGTCGTAAGTTGGGAATTGTCACCTACGGGAGGACTGGTGTTGGCAGGCCAAGCCTTCAGATCACTCTCTCTGATCCCTTGTTCTTTTTCCCACTCTCACTATTCTGGCAGGTAATTTTGCTGGTAATGGCGTGGAGGATCCCTGCAGCATGGATAATGTCTGTAGTGGCTATGGTCTGCTGCATATTTACGGCTGTTCTAGTTTGCAAGCTGCCGGAATGCAATATACCTGAAATGGAACAGCTTTTAAAAAGGGGAATTTATTAAATTGCAAGTTTACAGTACTCAGGCTGTGAAAATGTCCAAATTAAGGCAAAGCTATGAAAATGTCCAGATTAAGGCATCCAGGGAAAGATAGCTGGGTTCAAGAAGGCTGATAATGTTCAGGATTTCTCTCTCTGCTGGTAAGGCACATGGTGACGTCTGCTAGCTTTCTCATTTCAGAAGGCTTCCCTAGGGCATTTTCCTTCTGTTTTAGAGGTCTCTGGCTCTGTAGGCTCTGTTGGTTCTGGTGGTTCTCTAGCTTTTTCCAAAATGGTTCCCTCTTAAAAGGCTGCAGTAAGCAACCCCACCTTGAATGGGTGGAGACACATCTCATGGAAACCATCTAATCAAAATTTACCGCCCACAATTGGGTGGGTCACATCTCCATGGATAATAAAAAAGCTCCCACGCAGCAATATTGAATGAAGATTAAAGGACATGGCTTCTCTGGGGTACATAATAGCTTCAAACCAGCACAGTGGCCTTGCCCTGGACTCCTCCAGGGCTTGACTTTTGATGCCCCTGCCCCCTTCTCTCCTTCAACAACCTCCAACTCCATGGTCTCTCCATCTCTTACATTGCTAAGGTACTTCCTAGGGTTGCTCTTCGTTGCAGTCTGGTGTACAAGCACATCTAACTTGGTGTTACTCCTGTTGATGAAACCAAATCCATTTCTTGTGTTAACTTTTTTTTTACTATTCCCCAAACCTTTGTTGCGATAACTTTGGCCTGCTGGCAGGGACCGCTAACGTGGGGCTGTCTGGGTGACTGCTCGCTGTGCCCCTGCCAGTGATCTGGGGTTTGGTGACCATGGCACTGGGGGCGAAGGGCAGCTGCCTCCGGGGTGTGATGGTAACTAGGCCGCCGGTGACAGTGGCGTGGCTACTTAGGGCTGTCTGGGGTCTGCTCTCTGCTCCTGCTACCAATGACTCTCTAGCGTTTTTTAAAGTTTTGTCATAATATTTTTAATTTCTATGAGTTGTCTGTTTTTATTGCTGTATGTTCTTTTTATGCAGTATCCTGTTCTTGGTCCGTGGATGAAATGTTTGATCTCTTTGAGGAATAAATGATAGCTGTTTTTTGTTCATTTTGTTTTTGTTTTGAAGTTTTCTTCTCCCTGAATTATCTCCAACTTTCATTTTTACTTTCTGTTTGTTTTAGTTCTCTAATAATTGATAGTTGTCTTTGGATAATTAAGAGTAGAGTGCTAGAAGGCTGATTTGGAAGCATTGAGTATACGGGTGGTTCTTGGTGACTAGTTGGCTCCTTGTAGATAATACATGGCTGGGCCATTTCTGGAACTCAGCAGACAGTATCTTTACGTCTTTTCTGTAGCATACTGTGAGTCCTTAGAGAAGACTCTTAGGGGATTCAAGTGGGGGATAGCAGTGGAAGTTCCAAAGTTCAGGATATAGATTTTCACTCCTCTCCCCGTTTGGAATATAGTACCCTTGTTCTCACTTGAACCTGGCTTCCTTCAGTCAACATAACTCTCATTTCCCATCTTTAGAGAAGAACCCTCCATTCCTCTTTAGAGAGATGTTTCTTACTCAGCTATGCAAATGTAAGGAAGGAATCTTGTGGATCTGTTTTGTAAAAAAGGCTTTCAACCTATTCAGTCTTACCTTCCCCCCAGCTTTCAACAGTACCTAGCACCACCATATTCTCAAGGCATTAGAGGTGTTAGGAGAAGTAAATTGGTTGCTTCTTGGGTCCCTTTCACTGCTGAAGGGATTAAAATTCCCTTTCTTGGGTATGATACTTACTGCCCTTTCATTTGCTTTTCTGATTTTCCAAAATTTTGTTGCTGTTTTCTGCACTCATTTTCTTTGTCCTTATGAGTTTAGGCCATTTTAAAAATGTGTGTCTTCAGTCTGCCATTTTTAAACAGAGGCATACCATATTTCCTTAAAATTAGCATAGATCAATATTATCATTGAAAAGAATTCTAAGACCTATCCATAGTTTGTTCGTAGTTTATTTACATACTGGCTAAGCGCATTATAAATTAATGAATGACCCTTTAATAGCAATTTCTATGGAGACATAAAATTAATAAAATTTCTGAAATCCCACTTTCGGTTAGGGCTTTCTGTAAATTGTAAAGTTGTTTAGTGGCTTTCAAGGATAATCTCTTGTTTATGTTTTTTTTAGTGGGAAAAGTGAGGATGAACAATTTCCAGTTACCTCAGCATGAAGCCTTTAATGATGAAGGTATTAAAATAGTCGAATAATGTAAGATAAAATTATGAGGCTCTATTTTATAGTAGTTTATAATAGTAATATGATTTTACATTTGATAGTTTGCAGTTTATGACGTACATCCACAGGTATGATTTCATTGGATCCTTAAAACTCTGTAAAGCAGGGGGTAAAGTTATCCCCATTTGACCAATGAGAAAACTAAAGCATTGAAGAATCTTTTCTAGGGCAAACAGAGAATAAGATTGTGCTTAGCATTAGCATCACACCAAAGGCCAATACTCTTATTTTTCTACTCGACCTAGCTTAGGGCTCAGTAATTGGCCTGGCATCATAGCCATCATTTTTTCAAATGTCTGTGTATGCTTGTCAACTTTCAATTCACAAAAATAAATATAATTACGGAAAGTGGACTTTTTCTTCTACGTAGTTTTTGTTCTGATAAATTCAGGTGCTTCTAATGTGGAGGAGGAATATTGAAATCTTGATGTGAACAATTGAAATTACTATTTTAATTCACACTAATAAGTGTGAAATTAGTGAAGTTAAAATTTTGAATTTTTAAATAAATTTAAATTAATACTTTATATAAATTTACACAGATTAAAGGTTTTTCTTTCCCTGCTGTAGCAAGTTTGGAGGTTTTTTTCCCCAGATTCATTGAGCCAGAAATCAAGTTACTATGTTTTGAAATGCAAATGTCTGGCAACCTGGAATCCAGTTATGTTTTCTTTTTAATTGAAGAACAATTTTGCAAATAACCTTATGGAACTTTATAGTAGATTAGCTTACTCAGAATGAGGAATTCCAGAAGTAGTGAAGGAAGTATCATATTAAAGTAAAATATTATTTTCTGTATTCAGTGAGATTATTTTAGAAATGTGTTAAAAGTACCATGTTGAATATACTTATTTATGGCATTTTGTTTTTGAAACATTTAAGGAAGATTTTTGCTTAAGAAGGCTCTGCTTTTAAAGTAGGACAAGGCAGTATGATGACGATTTGTTTCTAAGTACTATAGTGCTGAAATCATAGACCATGTGTTTCAGGTAATAACTCTAGGATCTCAGGAAGGGGAAAAACACTCATTTAACATTAAAATGTTTGATTTCTAAGTATGATAAACTACGGAAATTGTGAATTCTCCTGTAAACATTATCTTACATTTTAATGGATTATTTCTTTCTCTTACAGCCCCAGTATTGATATTACAAAGTTTAATTTTCTGTTGATTTTAAAAAATATAATATTTGCATACTATTCTTTGTACTCAGTTTAATTTTGGGATTCTTTCATTGCAGATGAGGACAGATTGTCTGAGATTTCTGCTCGCTCTGCGGCTTCCAGTCTCAGGGCTTTTCAAACTTTGGCACGAGCTCAGAAAAGAAAGGAGAATTTCTGGGGCAAAACATAATTAAACATGAACCCTAGCTGAGTTGCTTTTATGTAGTGAACTGCTGGCGTAATTGTTCTCTGTTATTTACTGTGTTAAAATTTTTCAGGTATTTGGATTTTCTTCTAACATTTCCTATTTAAAAAGAATTATTTGATTTTTTAATAACCAATTCAGTTTACTTGGGAAACCTTAACACAGGTTTATAAATTTACATTTTAAAGAATTCGTGTTACATCTATTCCAGTCTATAAAAAGATAGTTTACATATAGTTCTTCATATGTTCTACTCTGTGTATTCCGTGTAGGGGTAACTGGTAGAATTGAAATTTCACCCATACAGAGACTATTCTAAGAAGATGAAGTGAAATAAAAATTAAGTTCCAAATTTGAGATATATATTCTGCAAAGATTGCTTATGTGTGTCTTTATAATTGTAGATGTCATAAAATGGATTTTCATTCCTTTAACTTTTACTGTAATTTTTCTTTTAGTACCTTCTGTGTGTGTTATAGTGTTATTTAAAATAGTTGTACTTTAGATGGAAAATACTAGCTGTATATATTTTTCTTATTTATGTGACAAAGTTTGCTGAGAGAGTATGTATATTTTTTATCTTCATGTGTATACTCTATTTGTATAAGGACTTTGGTTTACATTTGAATAATGTCTGAATTTTGAAAAATTATTTGTATAATGCAGAAATAAAACTTTGTAGACATTTTGAAATCAAAATTGATCCAGTGTATTTACCTTCTCCAGAAAGCTAATACATGGAACAAACAATTATCTTTTAGAAGCATTAACCTACTCATTATAGGTTTATCAAAAGTTATTCTTCTTTTGCATCTGTCAGAATTCAAGGAAGTTGAGTCTGCAATAATTTTGCACAGATATGTGACAAATATAGAAATTCCAAGGCAGACTCATTAAAAAAAAATTTAATGCAAACTTTTTGACTTTATCTCTTCACTCAGAAAACATGTTCTATTGTCTTACCATGTATTTTATCTTGAAAATTATGATAACTTAAATTTTCTAAAAAATACGATTTTATAAAATATACTATTTAAAATCTTTACAATAAGATGTAGAAGATACTGAACATAAAATACTCAGAATACTCCTTCCTGTTGGTAGAAAACAAGTGATAACCTGTTGCAAAGGGCTTATTTGGTTGAAGTGTTTTTACAAATCATAAGTTTACAGTAAGTTAGTTTGTTAAAGATCTTAAGTTGTTAATTTAAAAAGAACTGTGGGCATATTAATATTTGCCTACAGTTCACTGACTTTTTAAAACAGTTTTTAATCAAAAAAATACTAACGCACTAAAAAATTAGAAATTAGGGTATAACTGGATTTGGGAACCACAAATGATCTTGACCTCTATAAAATGTGTACTGAGACATATTAGTTATAAAGTCAGTTTGGAACTTATTGTCTCTTATTTTCTCTCTAGAAGCTTAGAGGTATCATCTACCTCAAAGGTTGGTGAGTTTAGTTGATTAATTGGGTAGAGTTTTCAAGTTTTAACCACTGATCTACTTTTTTAAAACAATTTTATTAAAGCATAATATTATATACAATAAACTGCATTAAAAAATGAAATCATGAGAGTTTGAATAGATGTTTACGTACACCTGTGAAATCACCATCATAATTAAGATATAGAACATTTCTATCTCCCTGAAAGGTTTTGTGTTTTCCTCTGCAGTCAATCCTGCTCTCCACCCCTGGAATCCAAGTCAAGCACTAATGTGCTTTTTGTTAGTGTAAATGAGTGCAAGAATTTTATATAAATAAAACCATCTTTTGTGTTTGGCTTCTTTTCACTCAGCCTGATGTTTTTGAGTGTCATTCATGCTGTATATGTATGTGCCCTTTAAATCCATTCACCTGTTGGTGGACATTAGGGCTGTTTGCAGTTTGAGACTATTATGGATGAAACCACTATTTACATTTGTGGCCATAAGTTTTCATTTCTCTTGGGAAAATGCTTAGGTAATTGGATTTTTATTCATCTTTAATAGAATTTCTTTGAATATTCAGTATATATCCAAATAATATTATAAACTGGTGGCTCTGTCTCCTTGTCTCCATTGATGATTCTCAGAAGCCAAACTGGGAAGTGAACAACTCAATCATAGTGGGAGGTTTTTCTAAAGTGCTTACACCTCCCCTCACTGTTCCTGCTTCCCCCCATCATCATCCTATATGCTGCGATTCTCATGTATCCCTTGTGGAGAAGCCAGGTAAAAATGTACAAATACACATACATGTAATTTTTGCATGTAATTCTGGTGTCATCTCTGGACTTCTGTGGGAGTCAACTCCAAGTTGAGAACCCTTGAAGAATGATTTTGAGGATTAAGGATAAAGAGTATGATAATGTGCTTGGTACACATATTACCATTTGATTTAAGCATAAATATCTTCCCTTCATAAGTGAAAAATAGACTTAGATGAAATGACTGGCCCAAGAGATCATAACCAGTGATTTAAATCTAGGTCTTCATACTTGAAATCCACCCACACTGCCTCCTCTGGAGAGTTAATGCTAAAATGGTAAGTCCTGCTGTGATTCAGTCCTCTCTCTGGTTGATTCATTTGGGAGTTATCTTCCCACTTTGCTTTTTTAGAATGAAATGAAACATTGCTTTTCTTTTCTAGCCAGGAAAGAGCATGTGGGCATTGATTTATTGTACAAGTGGAATCAACCCGAATGACAGCAAGTTAACATTCAAAATGAGATTGTCCTGTAGAGAGTGTTGTGGCTGACAGGGAGCTCAGGGATGGATTTTGGACCTTCGCTGCCTGTAATTGTAGATGCACAGAGTAGGCACCAGTATTTATTCTTTCTTCTGGAAGTTTACAAAGGAACAAATAATCCTAAGTGGCAGATAGCCCCAGAATCATTTATATTTGGCTTTGGAGTATGTTTTTGTAACTTCCTCATGTGGTGGTGCTAGTCATGTTACAGTACTCAGGCTCAGACTTGGTCAAGTCACCATCTTCACTCAGCTTCCTAAGGCCACTCTGCTGCACGAAGGCTGCTCCAGACAAAAGCACAGTCTCATCATTGGACTAACAGGTTTGTTCCCGCCAGGCCTGGCCGCACGAGGCCTCTCAGAAACCAGCTGGCCCCTCTGGCTTAACTCTGGATTAGAAGCAGGCCACTCGCTGGTCTCTTCAGTACCTTCAGGTAAACTTGTGCTAATATTGACCTTGTGCTCTGATCTGACCAAATGTGTCTTTCTCCCATGGTGAGCAGAGACACAAAAAGACCCAGCTCTTTGTTCTCAGGTTGCTGAGCTTCCTTAAGCCTCCCACTTCACACTCTGATCCTGCAAAGCCTGCAAGAGCAGCAGCCTCTCCCAAGCCAGGGAGATTTCTGCATTTTACTACCCCTATCATACGGGAAAAGAGCAGTCCTATAAACCACATTTTCTTCCTCTAAGTGCTCCAGCCACGAGTCCGTCATGGCTTCCTTATGCTAATTCCATCAGGCCCAGCCTCATAACAGAGTGTCTCCTTGGAAAATGAGGGAGACTTCTGGAAGTCAGAGCATGAAGTGAGCATGTAGAGTGATGTCTGGAAAGTTCACAACAAAGTCAGACCACATAATGGATAATTTACATACTGTTCAGAAATTGTACAATTTTCCCTTTGTGTGTTCTACACCCAGTAGTGTGCTGGAGCCAGCTCATGGGCTGATTGTAAAATACTCAGGAATTTTGTGAGCAAGTTGTTAAACCTGCTGGAGTTTGAAATTACAGCACAGAAATCAGCAAAAATTACAAGTCAGCTTCCCAGCCCTGCTCCAGGAGCAGTTTACTAGCCTTACCATGATGGCCACTTTCACCAGTCTCTCTTTTTCCCTTCCAAATCCTTTACCTGATGGAGAAACAATTCCTTTCCGAAGGAAGCAAGTTCAAGATAACTGACAAGACAACTTATGCAATATGCATCTTCTTTGGCATATAGAAATAAGGTACTCTGAGTCTGTTTCCTTGCTTGGCTAAAGTCCTGGAAAAGAAAAGCAAACCACAAACAGTAGACAAAAAATACACTGTAGAAGTTGGCTAGCGCAGATGGACTACCCGGCGGTGGGGTGGAGGAATCTGTATATGTAGTCTTTCAGGTGATTCTGATATTGAGGTAGTTTGGGAACAACTGGCTTTGGGGTTATAGTTTCCTTTGGTCCAGTCCCACCTCCCAAACGGGTATCTTCTTTGGGCCCATGTTCCTCACCTCACAGGTTTAGTTTAAGATGAATGGCATCCAGCTAAGTCCTGAAACCCAGAGGGGCCAGCCTCTCCAAAACATCAGCTAGTTCCATTCCCTTATCTACACCCCTTTCCAACATGAAACTGTTAGAAATGGCAGAGCCCAAATATCCTTAAAGATTGAGAGGAAGATCGAAGGAGAAGGTGGAGTTTAACAGAGAAGATAGGATTTAACAAATGATAATATGACCACTGAATCATCATATCGATATTTCTTTTAGTCTCCAGTGTCTTGGAGCAGCTAGAAGAAAAACCCTAAAATTGTGAAACTGTAACCCATACCAAATGCTGAAATCTGTTCTATAATTACATATTATAATGTACTTTGAAATTTATTGCCTTTTTACATATGTATTGTATTTCACAGTTAAAGAAAATGAAGGGCATAAGGTTTATAAACGCGTTTCACAAATGCTATTCGAATGTTACTCAATTCAAAAAGTTCTGTTGTTTTGAAGGCAAATTTTCATGAAAATAATGGGAAGAAAGGCTTGCTTTGTAGGGAAAAAGGTGAAATCTAGAAAGCAGGAGGCAGTGTATCCTGAAATTGTGGCACCTTCCTTCGCAGACCCATCTATCATGACCTACATTTGGCTCCCACAGAGTCGGTTCTGAGTAAAGGTGCCGAAATGATTCGTCTCTTTCCGCTATGTGGTCAAGCAAAAAAGACTCTGACTACAGTGTTGTGACTCAGCAACTCTGAAAGGTGGAATCAATTACCTGATCTACGCAAACTTATCAGCGTAACCACGAATTGGAGATGGGGATGTTCTGAGTCAGGAAGAGCAGAGATAAAGACCCACAATAATCAGTAATGAAAGGAAAGATAAATAAGGTGGGTCCCTGTATGAATGTTTGCCCAATATCGAAGATTTCCTAAGCTTGCTGCATGCTACTGTTTTAAATCATGAATTAAATAAAACGCAGAGGTTTGTAATTTCAAGAAAATATAAATAAGCCTAAATGCCATACATTATGGGAAAATGCAGATGCTCTACACTCATAATTTCAATTACAGTCAGAGTTTGGATATTTCACTCAGGAAATTTTGCCCACAATGAGTACCTTAGTATTGTGTTCCCGTTAAAAAAAAAGTTATTCAGGTCAAAACAGTTAAGGTTCTAGGAAAATCAAAAGAAAGTTGAAGATAAGTTTTTATGGCAGTATTAACACTTTGGTTCCATAATGTTATAGTTCCAATAATGTTTTGAAGTTTGCTGACTTGTTTTTGCAAAGATGTAACATCCATAGTGCTTTACTAATTAGAGAGCATATACCTGGCATTAGCAAATACCTAGCCTGATCACTTGAATTAATTAATGAATTGTAGTTATTGAGATTTAAAGAGAAAATCGTGCATCTTTGTTGGTCCTGGAAGCACATGTCAGTTTCTTTTATCATTCGGAATCAAAATATGGTGATAAGGAGACAGTCTTATTCAGATTTATTTTTATAATTTGAAGAAACATAATAGTATGAGAGTAATGTTATTAACCTGTACAATTTTTGAGTCATTAATTAATGATAATAGTATAATAAAAATAAAACGTAGGTACAAAGTGATGAGGGACGGTTCTAGAAAACCTCGGATACCTCTTCTTATTTTACAGATTTACTAATTATTTTGATTCATTCATTACAGTGTGCATGCAAAAATTTCACACATAATTAGAGTGTGCACAACATATTAATCTTAGTGGTTTTAGGTAATAATCCTCTTAACTTTAAAGTCGCAGCAGCAAGTCAGAAAATAATTTGCTGGATACCTAGCTTTTTGTCGTTGTTTTTGTAAATTCATATAACGATAAATAACATTTGCTGCAATGATTTTCGAAGTTTTCATGTTGACTTATTTCCATTTCCTTGTTCTTTCTAAAGGGCAAGGCCAGCATGACCAGCCATGAATCTTCTTTTTCTCTGTATTGGAGTCCCTCTGTTAAAGTATGTCCTGGTTGCTAATAACAAAAAGTCCACCGAAGCTACAGTAAATGTTTGTTTGTGTGCATGGGCACGTGTGCATGTATGTTGATAATGACATACTGGCATTTTGCCATCTACAGCAGTTCCTATATGTGCACTCAAAGTAAAATAAAAGTCAGACAAATCTTCTATGTTTTTCCCTCTGCCAGATCAAACTGCTTTCAAAGGACAATTGCCCTGTCTTCGCCCCTTTGGCAAAACATGGAACACATTCCCTTCTAGGGCCCGGGTTGCTGCAGACCTCCAGAACTCAACTTTCCCTTAGTCTCTGCAGGTCACCTTTAATTCAGATATGAAAATGACTTGATGGCAAATGTGTTTATATACAGCACCCTATTTTTCTCTAGGTGAGTGATTCAATCTCCTTAAGGATATCTCCCTACAATGGATTTTTCTTTACGATCTGCACAAGAATGCAAAGAAGCTGGAAAAAAGAGACATCCACATATGTTCATTTTAAACAGTCCTCACAATCTTGGGTCAGACAAGAAGATGTTTGAAACTTGGCTCTGTTGTGTATTAGCTGTGTGACCCTGGGCGAATTGCCTAACTTCTCAGAGCTGCAGATGGTAAGTATGTTAAATAGGGCTGATGGTCGTAAGTTGTCTCAAATGGTTGTTGTGAAATTAAATGTTTTCATATATGTGAAGTATTTAATATTGGCATTTGGAGCTCAGTAATTCTAAATGTTATTTTCATTTTTTATCTTATTTCTTACAAATGTCTCAATTTTAGAGGAGGTGAGGGATATTGGGAGGAACGACAATTATTTTTAACAGTAATTAAAACTACATTTAGCTCATTTAATGTGAAGCAGGAAGACAGAAGAGAAGCCTAAGGACCAGAAAGTCAACCTGAACAGGCATCCTAAAGCACATTCACATTTTATTGTTTGGACCTTGGGCACAATTTTGCTGCATCCACTGAAGCACGTGCTGTGGGAGGAATGGGTAAGGGCTGGAAGCAAATGGTATAATTCTTGCCAGGTGGTGCTAGCAGGTGGTTTTTGGGAGGCGAGAGAGAATGAATTCTCCACTGTATAGTGAAAGATTATTTTTATTATTTGGGGGGGGGGGTGGTTGCATAGTCCAGGAAGAGATTGTTTTGATATAATAAACTGTTCTTCCCCACCTCCATTCCCCAACCTGTTATTTTCTGTTAAGCTGTTTGGCACTAGACTACCAGTCATCATTACCACAGGAGGGTTTTCATGGCATTACCAAAGAAGTAATGAGTCAAGTTTCTGGCTTTTGTTTTCAAAAGCTGAGGTCCTGGTAAAAGATAAAAGTTGGATGACTATGTAATCAAGCAAAACCAATGTTTCTAGCTCCCAGGAAATTAAAAGTGGCCAGACTGAGGAGGGGTAAGGGGTATGGCATGTATGAGTTTTTCTTTTTTTGTTTCTTTTGTTGGAGAAATGCAAATTAAAAAAAAAATGATCATGGTGATGAATACACAACAATGTGATGATATTGTGAGCCACTGATTATAACTATGTTAAGAATGTTTTTAAATGTTTGTTTGTCATTTACAATAAGAATAATAAAAGAAAGTGGCCAAACTGGGGACAAGAAGGAGAAGGAGAAGGGATAGATGTTGGTGGGTACACAGGGCTGTTTCCGGTGACTCTTCTAGAAGGAGCCATGGACTGATTGGCTGAGTGAGGATAATGAATGTATCAGGGACCACTGCTTCCCTTCCCAGGTGCAGTCTAGAGAGGTGGCAAACCTTTGGAAATTCGCCAACTCCATTCCTCTGTGGCTGGTTTAAGTAGAAACAACTGCATGGACTGTGGTCAATTTAAGCAGAAAGCTCATCAGGCAGCATCCCAGAATTTCCTACAGCCCCAGAATGGCATAGGAAACATTCAAATTTGTCCTGTACTGTTGAGAAGGGCTCAGAAATAATTGCAATGGGATCATGCCTCTGTGCATTGATGATCAAGGACCAGAAAGGACAATGTACATTTCAGCAGATAGGAGGGTGGGTAGGTGACAACCGAGGACCACTTTTGGACAGGAATGGAGAGTCAACTCCAGGGATGATCAGAGAAATGAGAGAGCTGCTTGATTGATTGAGATCACCTGGAGCTGACTCCATTCTACCACCCAAGTCATGGGACTTGAAAGAGAAATTACATTCAACTACAGAGGAAAACAAATGAAATTATGTTATACACCTGGGCATAGAGCCTGAGCTTTCTACACTGTAACTCTTAAAGTTGAAATACCACCTGAGGTATCTTTGCATGAACCAATTGAGAATCACTTCCCCAAGTCTTTTAGGTTTAAAAATTCTAAATATTTGATAAATAAAAGCAGCACAGTACAAATCAACTTGTGATCGCTCTCTTTTTTAAAACTTTTTTTTATTGTACAGTATAACATATATACAAAGCAAAGAAATAAAAAAGCAATAGTTATCAAAGGACTCTTCAACGAGTGGTAACAGGACAGATCCCAGAGTTTGTCATAGGCTACCATATGATCCTTTCATAATTTTCCTTCTAGCTGCTCCAGAATATAGAAGTCTAGAGGTCTTAAATATTTTTTTTTATTGTGATCTCTTTTTGAACTGTTCTATGAGCAGTGTAGTGATTAAGCACATGGGCTGTGGAACGACTGGGTTAGATCTCAGCTTTGACATGTACAATGTCAACTCAGGCAAGTTAATGAACTTCTTTAAGTCGGTGCTTGTTCCCCGCGTACGATTAAACGAGCAGGTCCACATAGGATGCCTACACTCTGCCCTGACACAGTAAACGCTAGTTCCTATTAGAAGGCAAATGTCAGTAATCAAATGCTTATGTGCCTTGCCCTTTACCTACCTTATTTCATTCAGTTTTCTGAATGATCTTATAAGTACTTTGTCTCCCTTCTGCTGCTGATATGAAAATTGAGGTTGACAGAACTTGGTATCCAAACCCAGGTTGTCTCGCTTTGCCAGGGCTGCTGTAACTAAGTACTCCAGACTAATTGGCTTGACCATCAGAAATATATAATCTTGCTTGGAGACTAGGAATCTGCCATCAAGGTGCCAGCAGGGCCATGCTTCCTCTTAAAGAGAGTGAACAGCCATCATGGGGTTCCTTGGCTTGTGGCATCATAACTTCATCTCTGCCTCCAACACGTGGTCATCTCTCTCTCGTTTTCTGTGTCTCTCTTATGGTGTCTAAGTTTCCCCTCCTTATAAGGACACCATTCACATTGGATTAGCACCCACCGCAAATCTAGTTTGGCTTCATCTTAACTAATAACAACTTCAAATATCTTATTTACGGGTAAGTTCACATTCACAGGAATGGAGGTTAGGACTTGGACGTGGATTTTGGGGGGACACAATTCAGCCCCTAACACAGGTCTTTAACTCCAAAACCATACATGTTCCTCTCCACTGCCACAGACAAATGGACAAGGGGCACCTGCAGCCTTCTCTCAAATTAGTGACAAGCTGGTAGTTAAATGCCAGAGTTAAACTGACGGCAAGAGATTTCTGACTCTTAAAATCATGAGGAGCTACATAAAATCTTTTTGACTTTTGATTAGAAAAGAATAAAGAAAAAACTGAGTTTATCCTAAACAGGCAAAGATAGCTGTTTATTTCAGTTTAAGAAAGGTGTTACAATGGACCCATGCATTCATTTTTACTTAAAATAAATCTTACTGTAAATTGTATATTCTTTCTTTTTACTGAGCAATTCTAGCTTGGTAAAAATAATTGCACTGGGTACTTAATAAAATTATATTTTATACACATCTGGGGAAGCCAGCTAGCTGGTTGTTCCATGGAGCCTGATGCTGGATGCCACTACTCCCCTGGCAGCAGCTATATTAACGTTGTGTTTGGTGACCTAGATGGAAAAAAAAAAGTCTGAGGGGGCTTGTCCTTAAAAATACAACCCGCTGCCATCTCTGATACTTTAACTTGAGTCAGAATACTGGATAAACGCCCTTGCGTGCACATCAATTGCATGTGCAGCTGACTTTTGAAAATGCAGCATTGCCACAACACTTTTGAAACTAGGCCAGTCACATGTATTGATTCTAATAGAGGTCTTACTAAATTCGATCCACCCCTGTACAAGTGTGACACGGCCTTAGAAAGACCACTGGAGTTAAGGACACTCAGTTTCCCTAAATCAGATTCTCAGAGAAGCACTAGATTCTCAGAGGTTGTGATGTCTTGGAAGCTAACAGACAAATGCCCTTTTGCGGTAGTGAAATGATTTCTCTGGGCGGTGCCTTACATACTCGTCACCCTGTACAGTATTACAGTATTACTGGCCCTCTTCTAGGTTGCAGATATTGCTGTGACTACGTAACAGAACGAGAAAATAGAAGAACCAAAGTGAATATGCAAGACAAACAGTAGAAGCCAACCTGGCTCTTTGGCACCCGTATTGAAAGAAGTTTTCTGAAGCCAAATGATTTAACTGGGTTTAAAGATTTGCTGAGTAGGATCAAAGATGTCCGACCTTACTTTAGATTTTTCTCTTGCACATGATTAAATGACTAAACGGCTGTTTTCTTCTGTAACAGGGCAGCTCTCCAGTCCCACAACAAAAAAGGAGGTTTCATTTGTTAGACTTACCACTCTCACAGCCACCCCCTCACACGTGTCTCCAATGGGGCTGTGCCAAGAAAAACTTTGCTTTAATTTAAAATATGAGTTTAAGTGACATATGAGAGGGTGATATTTATTGAGTATATGTGGTATCCCTGTTTCAAAACTGCAATACCTGTGCAGGATATTTTGACTTATGAGGTTCAGAACGAGCCCCCTTTTGCACAGGCTTTGAATAATAATATTAAAGGCTACTACTTACTATGCATGAATCATATGTCAGGCATTGGCTAAGACAGAAGTTTATCTTCTTAAGACACCTGCATTTTACAGATGAGGAAATCGAAGTTCGCAGAAATTGAGTAACCATGTAAATGGTATGCTTGGGGCTGACTTTGGGGACCCCAGTCTTGAGCCCCATCTTCTAGGTCACTTTTCCTAGAGAATGTGACCAAGGAGCAGTAAGACTCAACCCACAAGCTGCAGTTCCTTGAGTGTAGCATCTCTTTGTTTAGCTCTCCTGAACAGTGCAGTCCAAATTCCAGTTCTCAGGGAAGGGATTACAGTGGTTGTTTAGCCTCAGTCACGCCCAATACTTCTGTGCCCTGCCTTCCCTTCAAACCCTGAGTCTTCCTTTTATCACATTCGTGTGCCTGAGGATCCTTGAACAAGCCTGTCCAGTGACTACAGACACCTGCCCATCTGTCTTGTGATGACCCTTCCTTAAGCCAAAAGGAAAGAGGGACGCAAAATTGTGCAGATTTTTATCAGAAGATGTGATTTACATGTTACAATAAGGGGGGAAACAGAAGCATGGGGTGTTTTTCAGTCTTTTTCTCTTATTCTATGCCAATGCTATGTTTCTTTAAAAGTCAAAATTTGTTTTTGGAATAAATGACATATTCATATAATTTAAAATCAAAACAATATAGAAATGTTACACACACACACACACATATATATATATAGTTATATTCCTATCCCTTGACTATCCCTATCCCTTGACTGTACACTTTGATTCTTCTTCTAAATTAGTAAGCATTTCTGTTAGTTTCTTTTATATCTAGTGAATTTTGCAAATATAGGCAAATACAAATATGTTTTCTTTCTTTCTATGAAAAAATTCACTGTTTTCCTTCTTTTTAATTAATAAATTCTGGTGACCTTTCTGTATCTGTATGTGGAGGGCACTTTCTGGCTGCATAATATTCTATTGTGTGGCTAGCCCATAGTTTAACTAGTCTCCATAAATGAACATTTAAATTGCTTGGAATCTTAACATTAAAAAAAATGTTGCAATGAATGTACCTTAAAAGTATACAGATGACACTTTTAATATGCAGTTATATCTGATGGATAAATTCCCTTCGATACCAGGAAAACAATCAATACAAGTAATAACTAATTCTTCCACCCAGCATTGTATGAGAGCCTCTTTCTCCACTGGCTGAGTATGTTGACACACTTTTGGATTTTTGCCAATCTTACAGGTAAGAAAAGACTTCCTAGTGCAGTTCTGATTTGCAGTTATCTTTTTATGACTGTGGTTGAGAATCTTTTCATATATTTAAGGACAATTGTATTCCTTTTTCTGTGAAAAATACATATTAAGAAGATGATTTTTTCTGAGATATGGGTTACACTTTTCCCCCCAATCTGTTAATTATCCTTTGACTTTGGTCTTGATTTCTTTTGTCTTTTTTCCCACTCAGATGCTTTTGTTTGTTTATGCAGTTGAGTGCAGCATTATTCTAGCATTATTCTCTTCCATGCCTTGGGATTTTGATTCACAACTAGAAAGGCCCTCCCTACTCTGATATTATAATGGAATTAGCCCCCATGTTCTCTAGTAGCACTTTTTTTTTTTTTTTTTTGCATGGGCAGGTACCAGGAAGCAAACCTGAGTAACCGGCGTGGTAGGTGAGAACTCTGCCTGCTGAACCACCGTGCCCTGCCCCTCAAGTAGCACTTTTATGGCTTCTTTTTTTGCCTCCATATTTAAATCTTTTTCTTATTTGGTGTTTACTCCAATAAGCATTATGCTAGTTATGGATATAACCTTGCCTTTTTGCAACTGACTTCCCAATTGCCCCAGCACCATTTTATTAATCAGTCCATCTCCATTGATTGGAGATGCTGCCCTTAGCATATGCCAAATCTCTATAGACATCTATTTCTTAACTTTCTATTCTTTTCCATTGGCCTGTTTGTCTATTCCTCTAATAATATCACACTGCTTTAATTAGTGAGTCTTTATGGCACATTTTAATACCTATTTTAAATACTGAATATTTAAAAACTATTAAAGAGTGCTTTAATATCTATTTTTATTTAATATTTCTTTAAGGGGAGAGAGGAAGTTCTTATCTTAGTATTTCAAATGGGAAAGAAAGGTTTCCCTATCAACTACCTTGAGTGTAAAAGTCTCATCTTTTATACATCAACATACCAGTATATGCCCATCACTCACCATCCTGCAAGGGAAGTAGCAGTGGGCACAATATGTGCCTGTAGCTGGATAATTGATGATGCTCTTTTTCACCTCCTAAGGTGGGGTGGAGGTGAGGAGTGCGTGGGTGGGCATGAGAGGGCAGCTGTTCAACTTGGACATTTGAAACACTCTCCAGGAAAAGAATCAATCCAAGTAACAGCCAATTACTGCCAAAAGATATCTAAGTTGAAAGTCTAATGCCTGATCTGTACCTCCGATTTCTAAACTCTTTGCTGTCTTTTGAAAAGATCCTCTTAATTAAAAAAAGCCTAGAAAAAAGATGGGAGCGTCCTCTGAACGTTTACTAACAAGCCCCCTAAGCCATCTTTTGTTCACCATGTTCTTAAGAAACATAACCACTGTCTAGGGAGGTCTCTACCATCATCTTCAGGCAGAACACTTTCAAATCAAGGCAATAAACAACATCTAATAAAGAGAAAGTGTACCCGTAGCACAGATTGAGTCTGTGAATTGCCCCGAAGGGCATACAATATGAAAATTGCCTTTTCATTCAGCTACTGTCATAATAGCTTCTTACGAATCTCCAGCTCATCTTCACTTCATTGAATCCTCCAACAGCCCCAATGAAGTTGGCTCTGAAGCTGGCTCGGAGGGGTTTAGGTACTTAACTAACTGTGCACTCAGCGGACCGTGGCAGAGCTGTTGTGCGCACGTGTGTGAATGCGAGCTGTTCGAGGAGGTGGGACTGGAAGTGGGCAGGAAACCCTCTGTTCTTGATACTACAAACCTCTAAGCTTTCTTTCTCAGTAGGTGCCCGTATTATTAATCCCTAGACTACATGTGGTTTGCTTTTAGCACACATTTGGCCCCCGCAGCGGGAATGCCGCCCCATTTCTTCCTACCATCTTCTCTGATGCGTGCTTCACAGTCACTTTTCTCTCTTCTCCCATTTTCCTTCAAAATTCCTCTGGTTTTTGAAGAAACCTTCAATGGTCTTTTGTGGTGTGGCAGGAGTCCTCACAACACTCATTCTTCACTTGTGGTTAACGATCCACTAATCTCCTAGCTAAACAACATGGCACAGTCCAGGTTTAAGAGTGCTGGACTTTTCACTATGCCCCATAAGCAGTTCTTTTATTTATTTTTCTCTCAACAGAAGTAGTATATACCCATTAGATAAAATTCAACCTTTGCAGAGATATGAAATGCTAAAAGTGGAAATCCCTTTTAATGCCACCCAGCAGAGAAAACCACTTTAACAGTCTAGTGATCCCCCATTTTTCCAATACTGCTTGATAATTCTGATTTTGCAAAAATTCATGCTATGCACACTATTTTGAATTTTGCTTTCTTCACTTCAGAGGCCTACCCAATTTCTTTGTATGCTGAAATTCCTGTTACAATGGTCAGAGAGCTCTATTTTCCTCTGTGTATGTATGACTCCTATCCATTTCCACACGCCTATCTTTTTCTTGCTGTGGTGTAGAAAAAAAATAGCACTGATGTAAGAGTAAGGAGTCTTGGGTTTCTATCCTGAATTCTGCTAAGTGACTGTAGACAAACGCTGAACTTCTTTGGCTTCAATTTTCCATTTGTAAAATTACGGAGTTGGGCACCTAATTTCAAAGGTCCCCCTCATCTCTATCAGACCAGACCCACTGGGAGCTGATATGTACCTACTATGTTCCCAACACAGTCCTAGGTGCTGAGGAGGCAGCAATACACACAGGAGACAAAAAGTCCTACCTTCACAGAGTTAACGTTCCTGTGTTGAAAGTATCTGCCTCTGAATGTTCCAAACTGAATTCATCATTTTGTTTCTCCACTTCTTGCTCTTCCTGATGAATAAAAACCCAATCTCTATGCTGCTTTAGAGTCAACCTCAACTTTTTTTTCTCTTCCTCTATCTCCATATCGCATCGGTCTTTAAATTCTACTTAACCCAGACCTATCCTATTAATATGTTTTGCTCCTTCTCTTCTCTTTCCACCCCAATAGAAGCCACTCAGATAATTATCATCCTGTTACCTTTTAGCTGAATTATTGCTCTAACCTCTTAAGTTGTTTCTCTACCTCCAGTCTTTCCCAAACTATTTTCTTCACTTGCACCAGAATGTTAATTCTGAAGAGCAAATGGGATCTCATTTGTTCCCTGCATTGTAATGCTATGGTGCCTGGCCTTTGTCCAAAGGATAAAGTGCATGCTCCAAGAATTGCAGAGCCTTTCATGACATGCTCCTTGCTTTTCTCTCCAGCCTCCTCTCTGCATATAAGTATTTCAGCCTCACCTAAGAAAGAAAGCTTTGTGCATGGTGACCTTCTCTTCAGGCTATACTTCCCTCCCCTCTTTGGCTGGATGACTTGCCCATGCAAAAAAAGAAAGAAAGAAAGAAAGAAAGAAAGAAAATGTTTATAGTTTATTCTGGAGGTTATATAGCTTTTCTTCATCCTCAGGGTGGAACTGTTGTCTGAGACAATCAATTAACTATTTGGTTAAGCACTGTGGCTGCTGCTGTTCTGCTTCCGCAAGATGCTTGAAAGTATGTTTTCTAGCTTTGTTCCTTCTCCCTGTAATTGTAACAGATTAAGAAAAACAAAACAAAACAAAACAAAAACTTTTGTTTAAATATTTTGGAATTTGTTGTTCTCTAATAATATGATTACATTGTAAAAGTCTTAGATCTTTATAGTTCGGTGTAAAAAGCTGGAATTTGTAAATCACTTATGGCAAGTAATTTCCAAGTCATGAGATAATTTCAACAATGGCTGGATCTCTTGGGGAAGGGGGGTCACAACTCCAGCAGTGAAGCTGATGAAGACTTGTGCAATAACCACCTGGGCTACTCCGTGAATCAGAAAAGACCTCAGAGGAGTATAATGCAATTGCCCCAACCAGCACCAGAATCTCTTCTGCAAAGTCCGTGGCATGCCAGACACCTGTTAATATCTTTGATGGCTCCTCATGGTTCCTCAGCAAAGTCCAAACTCCTTGACATGCTCCAGAAGGTCTTCCACCATCTGGCCTCTGCTTATCCAATTCCCTTTCCCCAGTTCATTGATTCTTTTTTTCACTCTCCTATTAACCCGTCCGTCAAGTAGTCACTGAATGCTTATTGTGTTCCAGGCACTGTTCTGAGAACTGGGGATTTATAACAGTAAATTAAACAGACAAAATCTTTTTTATATTCTATTATGTTTTCTCCCTATATATTTTTAAATGATTGTTATTAAAGAAGTTGTAGGTTTACAGAAAAATCGTGTGGAAGATACATACTTTCCATATACCCCTCAATTCTAAATGTTTTTTATATTCTAGTAGTCTAAGGCAATAAACAGGTAAAACATAGATTCTATCAGATGGCGATGAAGGCCATATGGGAAGATAGAGCATGGAAATTACTTTTAAATATGTTCATCCGTTCTTTGATAGTCTTCGCCTCAAGAGGCTGAGCTAATTCTCTTTTCTTTAAGTTTGGGCTGAACATAGTGACTCATTTCTTATGAATAGAATAAAGCAGAGTGATGGTATGTGACTTTGGACACTAATCATAAAAGGCACTGCGACTTCCTCCTCTCTCTCTTAGATCACGCACTCTGGGAGATGAGAGCTGCAGGTCATGACCAGCCCTAGATGGAGGGTCCCACAGCAGGGAACAGAGGCTTCTAGCCAGGGGCTGTGTGAGGAGCTTCTCGGATGTGGATCTTCCAGCTTGATCAAGTCTTAAGATGACCTCCGCTCTGGCTGACATCTAGACTACAATCTCCTACTCTGGGCCAGAACCCTTAGAAGCTGTGCGAGAGAACAAATCTTTGTTGTTTTAAGCCACTAACTCTTGAGGCAATTTATTACACAGCAATAGATAGCTAATACAGGAAAAAAAAAAGTGGCAGTTGCCAAGCTGAGTAGGGAAGCCCTCACTGAGAAGCAGCCTTGTCACAAACACCTGGAGGATGTGAGTGAATGAGCCATGTGCACATCTGGGAAAGACATTGCTACTTTTCCTGTTGTATTGGAGTCATATTAAATGTGCCTCAGCTGTTTGAACACACCGTTGTCCCTCTTAATTCCAGGCTTTCCTCATGTTTTGTCCTCTACCCATACCTTTTGCCTTTAACTACCACCCCTCTTCATTCCCCCAAACTGGGCTCCCTCATTGGCTCTTCATTTATCCATCAGGTTTCAGCCTAGGTGTCACTTCTTACAGGAAGCCATTCATATCTACCTGGTCTAGGGTAGCACTTTCTGTGTGCTTTCACAGTGGCCTGAGCTTACCTTTTTGGGGGAGGTGTGGGGGTACGTTAGATAGATTGTGTTCTCTGCGAGGACAGGGGCATATCTATTGCAGTGTAACCACAGTGCCCAGCAGACTGAATGACTTGGTAGGAGCTCAGTAAATATTAAGTGAAGGAGGATACTTTGCTTCTGCTTGGATACAGCTCTACCACCAAATAGCTGTCACCTCCAAATGTCAGATGCCTCATCTGTAAAATACCTCCACTGGAGAATTACGGTGGGGATTAGAAATGAGCTATGTAAATTACCCAGCAAATTAAACTTTATATAAACAATGGGCACATTCTAGTGATGGTGTTTGCTCTATTTAGGAGAAACTCTTGTCTTGAGACTGCCAAAATGGAGACTAAATACCTTCTCAGTCAAAATAAGATGGATATTTTAAGACACAAAGTACACATGTGAGTCAAGTTCTTCTTCCCTTCCTTCTGCCTCTCCCTCTTTCTTCCCCCTCCCCCCTCTTTCCTCTTTCTCCTTTTCTTCCCCTCCCTCCTTTCTTTCTTACTTCCTTCCCTCTTTCCTTCTTTCCTACCTTCCTCCCTTCTCTCTCTCTCTCTCTGTCTTTCTCTTTCTTCCTTCAAGTCAGGTTTATTAAGATATAATTTACCTATAGTAATACTTATCCCTTTTTGGAGTACAGATCTATGAATTTTGAGAGATACTGTAACCATGACCAAAGGGTTTTAACTTTCTCTTGATTCTCTGTTGATGTGGATGCAAAGCATCGTACAGTTCTTATTTACACTACTTCTACTCTGCTTAGATAGGATTCTCTGATTGTGTAAATGATTCTGGGTTGCTTTCCTGGTTTTAGGAACTGGGTATTCAAGGAGGTACCTGTGTTTTTAGCTGAGTCTCAGCTGGCCTGCATGGTGATTATTTAAAGGACTGATATTACATTGCTTTCTGATTCCCTTTCTTACTGTCTTTTGGGATAGAAATCCTGAACAGGCAATAATAACCTTTTAGCTTCATTTGGGACACTGAAAGGCAAATTTCTTTCTCTTTTCTAATAGAAATAGAAGAAATAAGATGCATGAGTTCTAAACAAAGAGTAATTTTTAATGATAAATTTGCAGTTATGCATTTCTCACTGATCTGAATCTCTATCATATTTGACTTCAACATTCTCTTTGTCACTTTGATGCCCTTAATTGTGATTATGTCTCTAATCTGATTACAACATGAGAAACGTTTCCTTATATTTCTTTCTTCCTATTTAATGAGGACTAGTGCAGGCCAGGCATACAGTAGCCACTCAATAAATTTTCTTTTGAGAAATTGGCTTGTAGGGAGAAGTCACCTTTGGTAAATTCATAGAAAGGTGATTTGTGGATTGATAGACATTTCAGAGCTGAATTTCCCCTTTGAATGGCAGACTTTTTAAATGTATTAATGAATGAAGCTTTTGTCACTTTGACTATGGTTTCACTAATGAGTGAAATAAATTGTCTAGCAACTTAACGTAACAAATGTAGAAATCTAGAAAGGTGGATGATCTCAAAAGATCAAGGTAGAGTTTTGGTTCTATCTGTGGGTGAGAAGAAATGAAAGAAGGAAACATTTGTGGCTCTTGAGGTAAGGTGATGCTAGCATCCAGTTCTTTCCCCCAATCCTCCTCATTTTGTCAGTCATTGTCGAGAATACTAAACCACCAGAGTGACACAGGGGAATCCCATAGGCAAACATAACATTAGAGCATGTTCTCAGAGCAGTCTCAGGAAGAGGTTTCTGGACATCCTGGGGGCAGTCAATTAGTGGCTCTCCAGTTGTAAGTATGCCGTAAAGTTTGAGAAATCAACTTGGTATCAAATGATGCAATCAGACATTCTGGAATCCTGTGTGAAAATATTAACGTACCTCTTACTGTTTCTCAATTGCAATGAATGCAATTAACCGTAAATATTTCCAAAGAGGTCATAGAAATTTTAATGGTACAAGAAAGTCAGAAAGGTCTAGCTCAACACATATGTGTGAGAGACATAAAAAGTTACCAAGAGGCACTTATCCAAAAGCTCTCCCCTACAGGCTTGTTATATTGTCCAAAATTTTCAATTAATCATTTCTTGGAGCTAAGATCCTACAGTATCTCACAAAAATGCCTATCTGCATTTAGGCTTTAGTTATTAACTTAGGTGTGGATTAGTTGGCCATTATAGTCTTAGTTAACTCGTCTCCCTTAGAACGAGGGAGAGTGAAAAGGAGTAAACCACAGATTTGTGTGTCTCAGGCCATTTCTGATCTCTGGTCACTTTTTTTATGTTTTTGTATAACATCAGAAAAAAAAAAAAACTGGGGCTCAATTCAGCCCCAAATCCCCTTCCTGAATGCTTCTCTTTATTCTCAAAGTGTGGTGATGTAGGGAGCAGGCATTGAAGTCAAAGAAATCGGTTTTCATTACTCAGTTGCCTCCTTATTGTCTGAATCTTTGATGAAGGACAGAAGCGTTTTGATCTTACTCAAGGCAGGATCTTGCTCAGGGTGTGTTGAGAAGTAGCCAAAAGTAATTCGTAGAAAGAAAAGAATCTCTGCTAGCCTCTAGTAGTTCTCTTACTTAGATCCACAGACCACCTCTGTGAGGGCAAAATCCCTGAAGCACTAACTCCATTGGCCTCTCCTTCTTGAACACCTTATCTCCCCTTCCTGCAGAATTCCCATTCTTAGGCTTGACTCCATCTGCCCCATTCCTCAGGGGAAGCAGTATTTGACCTCTGCTCAAGTCAGTTTCCCCATTTGTCATTTTGGCTTACAGGATGGAAGCTTGGGGAAAGACACAATGTCAAACGTTGGGCCCCTGCTTTAATCCTCTTGGGCTCATGAATACATTAAGAGGAGATAGGCATTTGCACAGCTGCAGATATAACAGCAATTCCACTGAGGTCTTCAAATATGGTCTAAATTTTCCTTGAAGTAAGCAGTTCTCATTCTATTTGTCTTTTTCTCCTAAGTGGCTGCACCTTTCCCAAGGACCTCCATTTACTACCTTGGAATTTTCAATATGCCAGTTGTTTGCCAGGTCATTCTGAATGATCACCAGCAAAGGATGGAACAGCTCTTTAAGAATCACTTGCTCTAAAACATCTTAAAATAGTTGACCTTTTTTTTCCTACTGAATTAAATGCCTCAGAATTTTAAAAGAATGTTTCGGATCACAGACCTAAACTATTTAAGTCTAAAGCTTATTCATTAGTGGCTCAAGTGTTATTGGAAATCTGAGCATTGACTTCATTGCTTCTTACCTCACTAATATTAATAAATTACCCTCTTGCTAGTGTCACAATCCCCCTGGTAGTCTCCCCAATTCATGTTTAGATAACTCTCAGGCTATCTTCTGCATTGCTTTATGTGAGTCCCTTCCATGCTCAACTGCCCATAATGGCTATCTATTGCCCATCACATTAAGCCCAGACTGTTCTGGATAGAATTCAAAGCTGCTTATAAGCCAGATCTCACACTCTCTACCCACCTTTCTTTGTAGTCACCTCCCAACAGGTACATTCCACTCTAATCTAATGCGTCATTTTTCTTTCTTCTGTTAGCCCATTGCCAGCTTTGTTTCTGCTGTTTCCTCTTTGAGATAGCCCTTATTCCATTCTTTCAACTTGTCCAAATACTGATAATATTTATAATTTCCCCCGAATTCATCATCCTCCTTGAAATCTTGGCTGAGTTTTCAATATCAGTTTCTAATTAGGTTCCTCATTGCAGTGGTTGTAATTTCATTGTAACATTTATTGTCTATTTAATTTTCATTTGCATTTGTATGATAATATCATCTAAAACCTTAACTTTTCTTTTTGATGAAGTGTCATCCCCCCTATATTCATTTCAAAAGCAAAAACATACCCTATTCATCTGTGCATCTCTGGTGTCCAGCCCAGTGCCTGAAGCATAGCATTTGAATTAAAAACACAGCAGAACAAATTGCATTAATAAGCTCCTCAAGGACAGGGCCATGTCTTAGTTATTTTATATCCCTCAAAACTTAAGATAGTACTAGGCATATGGCAGATATTCTGCAATCTTTGTTACATTGAATACATAGAATAAAGAAGTAGGAATTATCATGCTTAGTGAAATTAGGGCTGTGCAGAAATTAAATCTGGGTGTGTAGGGCTGGTTTTTAGAAATCAGAAAGTATGTCCCTGCGTTTTGTCCATGACCTAAAAGGAGAACCCTGAATAGGTAGCATGGACTAATACTGGCCACTTCCTGGAAGGTGTAGAACCGAGCAGATGAGGCACTAGAAGTACTGCCTGAAATTAAAGGAAATGAGGGCAAGGTGAAAGCTGAAAAGATTTTACTGATTCTGTGAAATAATGACTTTTAGAAACCTTTCATTAAACTATAAAATATGTATAGAAAAGCACCAAACACATATCTCAATAAGTTCTTATCAGATAACTATACCATATAAACAGCCAGATAGAGAACAAAACGTTATCAGTATCCCAAAGGCCCCCTTGTGTCCCATTCCAATGTATAATATCCTCCAAAGTTAGCCACTCTTCTGACTTCTAACACCATAGTCTAGTTTTGTCTATTTTCTAACTTTTTATGAAAGGAATCATATGACTTGTACTTTTCTCTGTCTGGCCTTTTTGCTCGGCAACTGTGAGATTCATGCCATACCAAAGGGTAGCGACATGATGTACTTATAGTTGCTGCACAGACTTTCAGTACATGGCTATGCTGTAATGTATTTATCCATTCTGATGTTTCTGATTTGGGGAGAGTATGAGTAATGCTACTAGGCACATTTTTGTATATGTCTCTTGGTAAACAATCTCATTTCTAACTAGAATGGAATTGTTGGGTCATACAGTATGTATCTCTCTAGCTTTAGTAGATATTACAAAACAATTTTCTCAAACGGTTGTTATGGATTGAATTGTGTCCCTCCATCCCCCACCCCCCCACCCCCCCAAGAAAAGACATGGCCAATTACTAACCTCCAGGCCTGTGGATGTGCTCTTATTTGGAAATAGGATCTTTGAAGATGCTATTAGTTAGAAGAAGCCAACTGCATTAAGTGAGCCCTAATCTAATATGATGGGTATCCTTATAAGAAGCAGACATTTGGACCCAGAGACAGACAGACAAAGGAAAGAAAGCCATGTGATGACAGGCAGAGATGGAAGTGCTGTAGCTGGAAGCTAAGGCACCCCAAGGATTGCTGGCAAATACCAGAAGCCAGGAAGAGGCAAGGACGGCTTCTCTCCTACAGGTCCACGGCCCTGCTGACACTTTGATTTTGAATTTCTAACCACCAGAATTGGGGGGCAGTACATTTCTGTTGTTTTAAGCCACCCTATTTGTGGAATTTTGTTATGACAACCCTAGGAAACTAAGATAGTGTTTGCACCAATACACACTCTTAGAAACAGCTCATGAGTTTCATTTGCCGTAAATACTTGCAAACAATTGATGTTGTTTGTCTTTTTCATTTTAATCACTCTGATGTACGTGTAGTTTAAATTTTGCATTTCTCTATGGCGAGTGAAGTCACGTCCCTTTCATGTCTGTTGTCCATTCGGACAGCCTTTTCTACAAAGTGACTGTTCAAGCTTTTCCCATTTTCCTCCTCCATAGTCTGCTTTTGCTTTTTGATTTGTGAGAATTTTTGATATATTCTAGATTTGTATGTATGTATGGCAAACACATTTTGTGGAAGTTTTTCTTCTTTAATAACAGCTCGCAGTAGAAGTGGTTCTAATAATAGAAAGTAGCAGTTCATATTTATCGATTGAAAGAAGAAAAGACCCCAAATCAAAAGATGTTTCAAAGATAGAAACAAAAGAATTTGGGATGGCTTGACCATAGAGGATGCAGGGAAGCACATGTTTAGATTTCAAAACAAGAACAAGACTCACTAACATATTCAACAAATTTGGCCTGTGCAGGGTTAAATATCTAGTTAAGTCAAAGCATCCCTTTCTCACAACTCTTGGTTAGTTTATCACTCTTTTTCTTAATTGGCCCATATTTTGTCCATTAAGATGCTCCCTATTGTTACTAACTAATGTTGCTGAGCACTTATTATGTTCCAGGCACCAGTCCAAGCATTTAACAGCAGTTAACAACTCTATGAAGTAGGTATTGCTATTATTATCCTCTTTCTCGAGAATATGTTCAGGTAACTTAGGTAAGTTCCCCCAGTTAATAGAGGCTGAGCTGTAATTCAAAGCTAAGCAGTCCAACTAGAAATCCCACACGCTTAATGGATGCCTCCCTGCTACACTCTGTATTGAATCTCATGTGAGTCATGGAACTTTCCTTCTTTACTTCACCCTAAATGCTGGCTGGCCAGATGCATGTTTTAAAGTGAGCTTCCACAGTGTACTTGGAGAAGAAACCCGACTGCAGAGGATTAAAGAGGAAAAAGAGAGAGAGTAAAGGTAGTGGTCATGGAATCAGGAAACCTGAGCTTAAGTTCTGGCTTTCTCATCATGATCACTCTGTGACTTTGGGCAAGTCAACATAACTTCATTTTCCCCAGCTATAAAGGGGGAGTAAAATGACCTGCCTTCTCTATATTAGAGGGTGGCTGAAAAGAAAAGAAAAAGTCAAAAGGATAAGGGTTATATATTTCAACAATAACAATGTTTTTCCAACGTTTGTCCATTCAACTAAGAGAACTATTATTAAATGCCCAGAGGATGCCAGGCAGTGTGATGGTGGCATAGTACATGGAATAGTCACAAGGTGCTTATTGCAATGATCATTGTCAACTTTGTATTTTATTTAATCATCCCAACTAGAACTTACTGAGGGCCTATGGCATCCTAAGGACTGGATTTGCTAGACAGACAGTCCTGCTTTTATGCAGTGGGTATTATAGGGAATGAATGAATGAATGAATGAAACATGTGGCCCCCTTTCTTTCTCTCTTCTATGTCACTCTTTGTCTCTGCTCTGTTTCCTAGGCAAAGGTCAACCAGTTATTCTCTCTTACACCCATGCCTTCAAACTGTGCATTTTAATAGCTGACTCCGCTTGTCTCTGGCTGTATGATTTATTGTACAACTTCCTTTCTCCAGCCTATCAAGCATTCTAAGCACTATTTGCATCTGGTTCTATCCATTGAGAAGCCTTGAGGCATTTCTTTCTCTACAGATATATTAATTAGCTAATGTTAGCTAAATTTCAATTCCAGTTCTCTGATCACTGTTTAGGAACATCCAATGTTTTGTCTCAAAAGTAAGTGCATTTCAGATTAATTCTAAGGCCATTTCAGTACAATTACTATGTTCTCTATTACTGTATATAATTTTAACTATTAAAGATGGGCCCAAGAATCCCTTCTTTTGTAAAACATTACAAAAATAAAAAAATAGAATTTGTCAAGCAGAATGAATTATTATTAGCTTAATTTATTCAGCTGTCAGAAATTGAAAGCAATAATAAAATCGTGCTTTCTTTAAACATACTGCCTTTCTGACTAGCCACTGATACAGAATGACATCTTGTTCAACTAACTCAAATTAGTAACGCTCCACCCTATTTGTACCCAGACACAGCCTTTGAAGTAGGACAGTGTTAAAAAGAAAGGGAAGGGGGCATTTTCTCAGGATTGACCTTTGTGATGTTTTAAAACCAAATCACCTTGAAATTGTAACTGCGTTTGAACATTCATACTTTAAAAGTTTCAAGAGGGTTTTGACTACATAGGAAATGTCTAGTTTACTTGGTCCATGATTTTCCCATCAGAGGCTGAGGAGAGTTGATAAAACTATAGCAGAATACATAGAGTTTTGAGTATGAATTTTTAATGTTAAGTTTTAAATAATGTTAAATAATAGTATTTCACCTGTGCAAAATTATTGTGACAAAAATTGATGATCCTAAAATTTATTAGAGAACTGGGATAATGTATCCACTGTTATTAGTTAATTAATTATGCTTTGGAATCTCTGTGGTCTAAGCATATATGAATTATGATTTTTAACCTGTTTACCAGTTGAAACAATAGAAAGAGAGGAATGTAGTTATGGTCTTTTAAAATCAATGACAATAAAGGGAAGATATTAGAAAGTAAATGCCTAATTCTGTTTCTGCACACTAAAGTAGTGACAAATTTGCATATATGCTGCTTTCTTCTGTCTTGTAAATTGTAAATTCAGTACTTGGAACTACTAGAGAGGAAAATCTACTTGTTTATTTTATGACTTGATTCCTGTGAGCACTGTCGTCTCTTTGCGATGAGCTATAGTACTGATTCATAATCTTTAACCCTCAGGAAGAAGGGAAAGGTGGCTGTGGTTGACAGATGTCTTTGTGGGCAGAGTGTGGTGGAGGAGGTGCGGGGTGGGGTGGGCACAGATGAAGTTGCCCTAGATACCATTAGGGCCAACATGGGGCAGAATGGGTACTAAATAAGCTTTGCCATTGGAAAACTGTGTCTCTGGCTTTTGTTCTTTGCTGGATACTCCTATCCTCTCTTCTCCCAACCCTGGCAAGAAGCACTCATGCCCTATGTCCTCAGGGATGAGTATCCCAATAATTTCTCCATATTCACTCATCCCCAGTGAAACGTGATTCATACCAGTTTACTATCTTACTTCTCTTATGAAGCGACTAAGGATTAAAAATAATACACCAGCCCTCAGTGGAGAAAATTTTGAAACACTTTCAAAGTGTATAAAAAAGATCTTAGGAAGTAGAGAGATGCTCAGTGCTTCTAGTTGGAATTGAGTTCACATTATAAAGATATTAATTCTCTCCTAATTAGTCTGTAGGTTAAATGACAACACAATGAAAATTTGTTATGTATTTTTCCAGGAATTTGATACTTTCATCATAGCGTTTACAGTAAATATTTGTGAAAAGTCCATGAACAGTAGGTCAGTCCTGAAGAAGCAGAGCAAAGAGGATGAACTTTCCCTCCCAAATAAAAAGCCTCATTAATAATAATAATAATAATGATGATGATGATGAGAACACTTTGGGACTCGTTCTAGAACAGAGAACAACAACAAAAAAATTGACATTCTTGCCTGTCATGCGGGAGACCCGGATTTGATTCCTGGCCCATGCATTTCCCAAACAAACAAACAAAGCAAAGAAACGAAAAACCAACCAAACAAAAATTCAACAAATGGTGCTGCAATAAGGGGATACTCACATGGAAGAAGAATGAAATGTGACCCCCTGCCAAACAGCATACAAAAAAAAAGAAATCAACCAGTGGAGCAAAATAAAGAGCTCAGAGATAGCCATCTATACATGGGAAATTCAGACATGATAAAGGAGTCACTGTTTGGTAGCTTGTGTTGGGAAAACTGCGTCATTATGTAAAGGAAATAAAACTTTTTCCCTACTTTCCACTACATTCAAAAACGCATTAAAGACCAATTGTGAAAGATAAAACCACAGAATAAATAAAACAAAAGGTATAGTCTAAAATAAAACATATTTAAATAAGTGCTAAATAAAATAAATAATGAATAAAATGTATCTTTGTGACTTAGGGGTGGAGAGAGACTTCTTAAACAAAACCTTGAAAAGTGTAAACCATATGATGAAAAAAAGACTTTGATTATATCCAAATTAGGTGTTCTGTTCAAGAAAGAACAAATAAACACAACTTGGGAGAAGAGTTTGTCATGCCTAAAATCTACAAGGGAAGGATATCTAAAATATATAGGGAACTCTTAAAAATTACAAGAAAAAGACTAAAAGCCCAACACAAAAATGGGCAAAAAATGCAAATGGCCAATTTACAAACATGAGAAACCCAATATGAAGAAAAATGCAAATTAAAACGAGAGGATATCACTTTAAACGGCCAAAACTGGCAAAAAAAAGTTGGCTAATTCTAAGTATGGCTAATACTAAATATTGTAAGGAAGCAGCAATCTTGATTCACAGATGTGAGAGAGATGAATGCTGCTTTTCCAGAGCACAATCTGGCAGTACCTAGTAAGAGTAAATAAACGTGTCCATGTGACCCAGTGAATAACCCCCTAGACAACTATTCTAAAGATATTTTTGCAAAAGACCATTAAAAGGGCTTGCCTGAGGTTGCTCAGTTTTAGGGTCAGTATGGTGTGTAAGTGGAAGCAGTAGCGGTGCCCATCAGAGGGGAGACAGGGCAGTACATGTGGTGGGTATACACCATGGAGTGTCATGCTGGAGGCATGAGCTACACACGGCAACATAGAGCTCAGAGTGCAAAAGTAAGAAAGAGAACCATTCCTATAATATGAAAACACCTACCCACACTAAACTGGACTTCAGGTGTTATAAGGGTACATACATATTCAGAACCACATTAAACATATTAGAGCAGTGGTTATGGCAGGGAAAGAGGTGGTCTTGGGCGTGGGAGGTGTTTGGTGGGGAGGGAAGGAGAATAATAAGGGTGGGCACACACACACACGTGCACGTGCAAATGTGCACACGAGGGACCATGTATGGAACAATGTGCTTTGAGCTGAGAAGTATGATGAGCTCAAAACTTTTCACCTGTGATATAAAAAAAGTCTTCCTTCTCCTAGGGAGTAGGGAAGTAATTTAATTCCTGCTGTCCGTGGGTCTTTGTTCGTCATCTTTGTGTGCTAGCACTCTAGGTGCTGGCGATGGGATGGCGAATGAAACAGAAGAAGCCTACCTTCTGCTTGGGGATTCTGGTTGGCTTTTTCTGACATATAGATTGTTGCTTATATCCAAAATAAACTATGGGTTTATCTTTGCAGGGGCCTAGTGTCATGGCCATGGGGAATCTTTGTATCTGGGGTGAAAGAAGTACCCAGGTTTTAAGGGAGTCTTGAAAAATGACAAGGAAACATCTGAAGAGAAGGCTCATTGTGATCTGAAATTATTCGGTACACATGTCTCCAGTTAATTTTTTTTTTTCAGGAGCAGTTTTATATGATATCCACAATCTCTTCTAATAGTTAATATTTTTGAAACGCCTAGTATGATTCGGGAATCTGCGTATAGCTGCAGAACAATTTTTCGCCTAATCAAGCTCACTAAAACCTAACATCTTGGGCTCACTGACAGCTTGAACCATCAGGGGCACACAATGAATAGTCGGCATATTGTTGCTATTAAAGATAACTTTGCAATTTTCTGGCATTTGTTTTCATTGCCCAATTATTTATTTCCTATTTAGAACAATAGTGAAGTTGGTAAATTGGCTTGAACCCCAATTTTAGAAGTACTGAGAAGGCAATTCAGAATTGCTTCCATGTATGTTCCCTAAGATATTTAGTAAATTGTTAAAATTCATGAACCTATTTATCTATTTATTCAATATGCTTTTACTTAGTCCTTCCTATCTGTGCAGAACTTGCTAATTGTGGGAGATAAAAAAATGAGAGAGACAGAGACCTTCCTCTTGAAAGCTTACAATTCGGTGAGGTCAAAACACATTTCTCCAGGGGAACAATAATATTTATACTTGTCGGGTTCTTAGGCAAACCAACAAAAGCCTATTTAATCCATAATATAGCTTAATTCTAGTGCTAATTCAATTATACAGAGTTCTGGGCAAAAATGGCCATATCTCATGAAATAGAGAACTGGATAAAGAAAAGCTTCCTCATCTCTCTGGGTTTATGAGCAGCCCCAGGAAAAAATTTGGAGCAGATCTAGTTTTCATTTGCTCTCTGTAACCTTTCCTTTGGCACCTTTCTGCTTTCCTATGAGGCATCCTTCCCAAAAGCTCACTGGCCTCCAGCTGCCCTAACCCTTCACCGTGGCACTGCACCTAGATCTGTGCTACCTCGCAAAATGCTCAAGATTCCATAATTATTCACTTCCCTCAGTTCTCCAACACTCCTGAGCTCAACTAGTTGAGAGGAGAAAAATCTGGTTAAACAAATTTGCACTAATTCACATTCCTTTTTCCAGCAACAGGTAGTTGTATTTTGAAAACTATTTGCTTGTTTACCGAAAAGTACCACTCTCTCCTGGAATGGATAGTTGTGGAAAGAAAACAAGTGAGTTTTCTAAGTGGGGAGGAGAGGACTGTGGGTAGAGGAACAACCACGTGGTCACGTCCACTCTGCCTGGACATCGGTGGTCAGGGTCAGCGCCATGAAAGCATTTTAACTTTCCCAACTTCTTTTTTGTCACTTTTGAACCCAGAGACTTACTTAAAACTTGCTTTCTGCCCCTACACCTCAGGATGGTTTCCAGTCTAGTTTTTAGGTGTCATTTAGAATTAAATTTAGTTTTAATAATTTAAAGTCAACTTGTATCCACTATATTGCCAGACCCTTTTCTTCAGAAATCCATTTATATCATATAAATAATGATGAGAGGTGTCTGGAAATATAAATTTGAAACTTAACTTGTGTCCAGGTAAAATATCAAGGTGAACTTATATCTGCTGTATCCCTTGTATTCTTTGATTAAAAAAATACTTGCATCTTAAGAAAATGATGATCAGATTGTGTAGCATTATTATGTCCAAATTTAACTATGAATTGATTATAATTCAGTGAATAAAATGTAAGATTAATTTGTACCTGCCATAATTTTATGATTGCTTTTTCAATAAAAAATAAAAAATCAATCAAAAAAGATTCCTTTTTTAAAAGCTCCAGAATGGGAAGAAAACAGCACTTAGATTAGCTAACCTTACTATTTTTAAAATACATGTCTTGTTCAGGTTTCTACATGTTTAAAAAATTGAGATTAAATTATTTTTTTAAAATGGAATTCCTACAAGCCACTATGACCATTACCTTTAAAGCAGAGCATCTCGGACATGTGTCCTTTATTTCTAAACATGTCTAATGAGATAAAAATCTATGAAGCTGGTAGAAAAATGAGTCCGTGACCAAAATGCTTACTAAGTTACTATAGGAGATCAAAGAATAGCATACTGAATCTGGAATCTACTAAGACAAAGCAATTGTTTTCTCTGAAAATATGTAGGGTTAAGAGAATTTCTAGGATGCAGTCTGTGAAAGCCCCTCTGGGCCTTAATAGTGACGTATTAGGGAAACACTTGCATCTCAAGGTGGGAAGGATGGAAGGTGGCGTCTTGTGGCTCCTACGGTGGTTAGGTAGTTCTCAGAAGACTGAACTGGAAATTAGATAATTGCTGATGTCATATTTTTCATGATTAAAAAAAAAAGGCATCCTGGGGGATATAAAAGCAGCAGCCTCTACTCCTCACAACACAAGAAGTATCATTGAAACGGGTAAGTGTTTCAGCAAACTTGGTAAATTGATTTGTTTGGTGTGGATAATTTTTTTCCCTCATGTCATGTCTGTCTCGTGTTCTCCTGATACCAGGCTTTCCTTCCCATTTGCCGGTTGCTCAAGTTAGAGTTGTCTACAATGACCACCCAGAAATCTGTGTACCTTTCCCTGATGGGCATTCTGGCCACCAGTTGTCTGCTTCTTGCCCTGTTGGCCCAGGGTGGAGCTGCTGCACCCATCAGTTCCCACTGCAGGCTTGACAAGTCCAACTTTCAGCAGCCCTATATCGCCAACCGTACCTTCATGCTGGCTAAAGAGGTAATCATCTCACTTTCTCTCTTTTTCTCAGCTTATCTACTTGGCACCTAAATAAGGCTTAAATTTTACTTTACAGCACTTTAAGATCTTTAAGAACCCAAAATTATTCCCTACTGGCAACTCAGAGATAATTTCCCATGCCCCTTCATAGACTATTTAGAGACCTGGTTTTGCCAGAGGACCTTCCATTTTGGCCTTTAGGATAGATAACATTGAGTTTTACCCAAAGAGGAGCCAAGCAGCCCATCTAACTATTCATTACCCCCTTTACTCTTCAGTGCATTATTTTAAACTCATGCATATATCTCAATTCTTTCTCTAGTCTTTAAGGGGGTTGCTTTGGGGAAAGGAGCTGGAGAGTGGAATACCTCTCTACTTACAGACTTTTCTTCTATGTCTTCAATGTCCAGGCACTTAGATTCTTTTTCTCTTCCAGGCCAGTTTGGCAGATAACAACACTGATGTCCGTCTCATTGGGGAGAAACTTTTCCGTGGTATCAATGTAAGCCATACTCGTGATGGGCAGGGTAGTGTGCCATCCATGGTTATTTGGGGTGGTGGTGATGATGGTTTGCATCTTCTGCATGTCCTCCTATTGTGACCACTGCTGTTTGACCTTGGCCTTGCAGATGAGGGAGCGCTGCTATTTGATGAAGCAGGTGCTGAACTTCACCCTGGAAGATGTGCTGCTACCCCAGTCTGATAAATTCCAGCCCTATATGCAGGAAGTGGTGCCTTTCTTGGCCAGGCTCAACAACAAGCTAAGCCAATGTGTAAGTTCTTCTCCCAACTGAAATTCACCCACTTCTACCTACCTTCTTCCATTTAGGGTCCCCCATTCCACCATCAGCTGCTGATGGGTGCAGCAGCTCCGCCCTGGGCCAACAGGGCAATAGTATTATTCCAGCAATAATACTGTTGCTGACATACCTCAGCAATAGTATTACCAGGAGAGTTTCTTTTGCTTTAATAGAGTTAATGATGGTGAATGGGGGTCTGCAAAATGACTGCACGGAAGCCTTATTTGTTGGCCCTGGATAAAAGCAATTTGGGTCATATGTGATGAGAAGGTATTGGGAGATGTAAAGAAAAAAAACCTAGATGTGGAAATGGGTCACTGATTAAAATGTGTCAGCGGGTGGGGATGGGAGGAAAGAGAAAGTGAAAGCCAAAAAGAGGGAAACAGGAAGGTATAATGCTCAGGGTTGCTATGCAGACTGCTGCCTTTTGATGTCAGGGGAAGTGACAAAATCAGAGGAGTGTGAACATGATGCCTCTGAACATTTAAAACTATGAAAAAAGGTTAGAGTAGGGTAGGCAGAGGGAAGGGGACCTAGCATTTATCCAGGAGGGTCTACTCTTCAGGCGAGAAGTGTTATGCACTTTTCTTGTTCTGAGTACATGTTTTTAATGAGGTGCATTTTGGGTTTTATTCTGGTGAGAATCTGCATAAACCACTCCACTGTTTCCACCAGCTTAACCCTCAGTAGAATTGCACAAAGGTGAAGAGAGGTCCCATGTAAGGGAAGTGAATGGATGTTGGTGTCCAGAGGAATTCAAAAGCTCAGAAAATGTAGGCCACTGGTGAAATCTAGGTCACTGTGGGCAAAAATTAGTAAGCTCTTCAATTCCAGGTGAATTGTAGTGTACCTCAGACAGAGAGGCTGAGGTTCATTAAACTTCAGTGCTACAGTGTTAAAATAGTGATTCTTGCTTTTATTTTGTAGCATATTCAGGGCGATGACCAACATATCCAGAAAAATGTGCAAAAGCTGAAGGAAACGGTGAAAAAGGTATGATCACTATTAATGCCAAATCTTTGAATAGGACAGATATATGCCATCCTTTCCTTTTTCTACTTAGTGATTTCTACTTGATTCTCTTACTATCAAGCTGATAATTTAGGTACCTGCACACATAGATGTGTATATGTATTTATTAACCAATTTCCAAATTTTGCACATCATAGAAATCTAGAGCTGGCTAGGAGCTTGGGTTATCTATTCTCATTAACCCATAACCGTGAGATGGCAAGTGGCCAGCAAGACAAGGCTAGCACGGAAGTCTTCTGAATTCTAGACAAAAAAAGCAATAATAGACCCTCAGTTTTAGTATTATTAATTCTTAGGGAAAGTTCAGATTTCTGTTGATTCATATATTCTGAAGAAACACTTGTTCAAAAACAGAGAAGTACCTTGAGTGCATTTATGGAAATGAGTTGAAGCCATTTCTTTGATGATTTTAAACTTGAAGAAATAGACTTAAAACAATAACAAAAGAGGTGGACTTACCATAGGGTAAATTTCTGGAGTGACTGATACTTAGATTTAATTATCCTAACATAATACCCAGCAGCTATGGTTTCAGTTTAGAAGCAGGAGCAAACAATCTTTACATTTTTATCCAGATTCAAATAGAGTGAAAATCATTAGTAGTGGATTTATTATGGTGAAATGGAAGTCCGAATTGGATATTGTATTTTCTTCCTCTCTCTTTCTAGTTTCCTTTCTGCTTCCCTCAATAAATCCCTACTGAGAATTTATCTACCTTGTACCAGCATTCATTTCTGCAATGACTGATACTCTCCGGTGGCTATCTGGGGAAAGAACAATAGTAGATGACTTAGACTGTCAGTTGTGATTCACCCCAATACCAGAGGAATCATTAGTAGTCTGAGGAAGAGATGCTTTTCCAAGCAGATGCGATTAAACACTTAGAAATAGGAAGGCTCTAACTGATGGAATTTTCTCTAACAAGCCTAACCTCAATTTCCCCTCTATTTCAATCTTAATTTTTTTAAAAAAGTATTTCTTTCTGAGTGTATTTTAGTGAACATGAGCATTTCTTCCTTTGATAATCGAAAGCTCTGTAGTTTTTCATCAGAAAGATCAATTCTCTTGTTAGAGAATTATTAGATTTGAAGGGATAAATAGTAGCATGCCATAACCAAGAAGCATTTTTTTTTGTTTAAAAATCCCCAATGCCAGCTTATTTTGTCGTCTTTATAAAAGGCGAGTGAAAAAAATATGGTGTGGGAAAACAGGTTTTAAAACTTTTCATCCATTTTAGAGAGAATCAACTCTCATGTATGCAATGGGCTGCCGTAGAGAGGAATGAGTGTGCTTTCTTTTGGTAGTTCCAGAAAACACATGTCAAAATGGAAAGTTATTCAGGGAAAGCTCATCAGGTGGAAAAACTAGTCAGAACTTTCTCAAATGGGGGGGGGGCAGTCTTGGGAGGTATAAATTCCTTGTCACTGCAGATAAAAGCAGACAGCACACTATAGTACAGCAAGAGGAGCTTTAAAATTCTTCAGAGTTTTTAGCATAACTTTTAGTACTATGTCAGAGGAAGTGTGGAAGGGGGATGGTGGGATAAAGGAAGGGGAGAAGATTTGCCTTGAAATAATTGAGAGCAAGTTTTGTAGGTTAAATGAATTTCAAAAGAGGATGCTTTTAGGTCGAGTTTGGGTTCTCTGCCCAACTGAATTTTAGGGTTCATCTTCATACTATTTGGAAGGAAGAGAAAGGGACTAGGTGTTAGGACTTGCACCTTAATTTCTATTAATTAAAACAACTGGAAAGGACTTATTTGATATTCTTCCCACAAAAGTGAAAATCTGTTTTCTTTTTTTTTTCTTTGTCAAAAGCCTGGGAACAGAGAAAGCACAAGTGTGTTGGTAGATGTATGGTTTTGATTCAAGGCTGCTTGAGCTGAGTTGCTACAAGTAAATGGTTGTAGATAGTTGTAAGACTATGAGACAGGAGCAGTCATAGCTGGTGGTGCTCAGGGTCCCCCAGATCCCAGCCTAACTTCGATATGCTCACTCTGGTGGGTGTGCCCAGGTTTATTAGCGCGAGGCCCTGTTGAGATGGATGCCTGCAGGTGTTGTCTCCATCCCACTAGGCATAGTTTTAAGGCCTTTGGCAAAACATCATACACTCTTGCTAAACTGTATTGTTAATCTTTTTCAAAAGGTTAAAATTTAATTTGTTTCCAGCAACCTAATCATGCCATCTCCCTCTAATTTGTTTCTCTTTGGGACACATAGTGCAAATGCTAAAAGACTTTTATGTTCTTATTTTCACAGCTTGGAGAGGGTGGTGAGATCAAAGCAATTGGAGAACTGGACTTGCTCTTCATGTTCCTGAGAAATGCTTGCATTTAACCAGAGCAAAGCTGGAAAATGAAGAACTAACTCTTCTCGCCTGTTAGAAATATCAATAAGACTCCCAAACGTTTACTTTTACCAAAAGGAAAATGGGAAGCTAAATTCCACCACCATGGGTGGATTCTGAATGAACCCCCTTTTTAGCTTAAAAAGAAAAACATTATCAATTGTGTCTATATGACTAGAAGGTAGACTTTCCAGGCATGAATAGACTTATTGATGACATTTTATTTTAGCTGGTGTTTTATACACAAGTCTTCTGTAATTTATTTTAGGCAATTGTCTAACCCCACACACACAAAAAAGGGAATGCTTCTTATTCCTTTAGAGAAAAAAAACCCACCAATGACTTCTTGCTTACATAATTGATATCTTGTATTTATTAACTTATTTATTGTTATAAATATACATTTTATTTATGCAATGTTATTAATGGATTTATTATATATTGATATTGAGTTTAAGTCTAATATTAATATTTATGACAATAATTATGGAGCTATAATATGTTTGTTTGACCTCAATAAATTCTTTCATTTGCCTAAATTTTGTGGCTTTGTGATATTTTTCCCTTTAACATCACCATCACCATTATCTTTTGATATATTCATTACCATTTGCTAAATGGGCCAAGAACCTCATATTAATGACTATTCTTCACTCTAAGCAAATGAGGCAGGTAGGCATCATCTGCATTTTGCAGGTGAGAAGAATGAATCAGAGACAGTTAAAAATTATGATTAGTTGGCCATTATTGAACCTGGTCGTTCTGATTTCAAAGCTCTCTGCTATATTGCCTGTACAGATTTATTAGATTGATTTAGAATATACACCTGACAGGAAAAAAAGTAAGAACTTAGAAGGAATGTATCTGTATGACTTGCAGTTTGCAGATAAAGCCAAAGGAGAGATGCTGCTGGGAGAAATTTTTGCAATCTCTGTTGCTGTGAATGAACTGCTTAAGGTCACCTATCTTCCTATATCTCAGGCAATAAAGTAACTGAGAAGCAGACTGTTTTGAAATCTTCCCTACTAGTGGGGCTCAGCACTGAGAAAGAAGTCTGGTGTAGAAGATGGGCAAGATATAATAAAACCCACTGAGAGAAGAGAGAGAGAGAAAGAGGGAGAGACAGAGGGAGAGAGAGAGAGAGAATGGTAAATCTTTAAAATTTATACAGTTGTAAAGTTGGACTAGTTCTGACCAGGAGAATGGGCAAATGATCTGGCACTGAACAATGGTACTGTGGGAGAAAAAGGCTTCAACAGATTGTACATGTCTTTTCATAGGAGGTGAAGCGGTCAGCCATCTAAAGTGTTTCCATCTTCAAACAATCAGAAATCTTGTATTTTTACTAAAATCAACAGATCACTCACCAGTTGTTTGCCAAGTTCCTGCCAGCATTGAAGCAATCTCTTTGCTGAGCGTGCATCCTGCAAACCTCAAGTTCTCCCATGAATAAAGTTGAGTTGGTACTCCTGCATTTGTGCCTCAAATGCTGAGAGCTCCCAAAGTTGAGCTTCAAGGAGTGATAGAATTATGGTGATTTCTGAGATAAGCTGGAGTTTTAAGGCTCTCTTCTCTTCTTCAAAATGAATCTCAGTGTAATGACTTGAACAAAACTTGGTGTTGTACTTATTTTTGGCCAGTCTTCTAGAAACTGAGCCATAAATAAAAGATTTTTTTACTTTTATAATTGGAGAGCTTTTCTAAGAGGTATTTAGAACCTTTCCACAATGTCAGATATATTTCAGAAGGGGCCATAGTCAGCTTTGGTTTCTCCTCCACCCCAGACCTGCATATTGAATGTGTCAAAAAATTCTGTCAGTTTTAACTCCAAAATATTAACAGAATCTGCTCACTTCTCGTTCCTTCAATGGCTAAATCCTACTCTAGCCACCATTATCTCACCTCTGAATTGCTGCAATAACTTCTAAATGTCTTCTTACTATCTACATTTTTTAACTTTTTATTTTGAAATATTTTCAAACTTGCAAGATGGTTACAAAAATAATAAAAACTCCATAAAGAGAACCACAACATACCCCTAATTTCCCAGAGATTCAGATTTACCAATTTTAACATTTTGCCACATTTCCTGTACCATTCTATCCATCTATTCATCTCTGTCTCTCATCTCTATCTCTATCTATTTTTCAATCCATTTTTCAAAACACTTGGGTGTAGGTTGTATTCTTCATGCTCTTGAACAATTATTACTGCCTATACATTTTCTAAGAACACGGATACTAACTTATGAAACCACTACTTTAAGTACAGTTATCAAATTCAAGAAATGCAACATTGATATAAAGTTCATAGTCTATATTCCAATTTTTCATATGTCCCAATAATATCCCTTTAAACATTTTCTTCTCCTTTGTTAGATCCCATCCGGGAATCATGTATTACACTTAAGTATCATTGTCTCCTTAGTTGTTCATTCTTTCTTTAACTTTGGGAGTACACACACACACACACACACACACACACCACAAACTTTCACATCTCAACCACTCCCAAACATACCATTCAAGGGCATTAATCACATTTACAATATCGTAGTACCCTCACCATCTTCCATTATTAAAACCTTCCCATCTCTCCAAACAGAAACCACACCGTGGGAAGCTGCCCCTGGCATCTGGTACTCTAATTTCTGTTTCTATGAACTTGCATATTCTCCAATATTTTCTTTGTAGTTACCATGGGCCTTAAAATTTTCTAAATATATTTTTTTATTAGAGAAATTGTAGGTTTACAGAAAAATCATGTAGAAAATACAGAGTTCCCATATACCTTCCCCCATTATTAACTCCTTGCATTACTGTGCTGCACTTGTTATAATTGATAAAAGAATATTCTTATACTAATAACTGTATTCCATACATTAGAGTTCACTCTATTGTATAGGCCTATGTGTTTTAAAAATTTTTATTCTGGTAACTACATACAAAATGTTCCCTTTTGACCACATTCAAATACATGTCAGTGCTGTTAATTGCATTTACAATGTCCATCCATTACCAAAATTTTTCCATCACTCCAAACTGAAATTCTGTACCAATTAAGCATTAATTCTCATGGGGTTTAAATTTAAAATCCTAAATCTACAACAATCTGTTTTGCTTTGGTGCCAACTTAATTTTAATAGCATACACAAACTATGTTCCCATATCTTTATGTAGTTTTCCAACCTTTATGTAGTTCTTGTCACAAATTACATGCTATATATTTTGAGTACAAAACCAAAAGTACAATAACACTGGCCTTTATATTTACCCATATGGTTACCCTCCCTGCAGATCTTTATTTTTTCAGGAGGTTTTGATCTATTGCTTATTGTTCTTTACTTTTAACCTGCAGAACTCTCTTTGGTATTTCCTGTAGGGCTGGTCTAGTGATGATGAACTCTCTCAGCTTTTATTTATCTGGTACTGTCCTAATCTCTGTCTTTTTTTCTTTTTCTTTTTTTTTCTGTATGGGCAGGCATTGGGAATTGAATCTGAGCCTACAGCATGGCAGGCAAGAATTCTATCTGTTGAGCCACCGTGGCCCGTCTCTGCCTCATTTCTGAAAGACAGCTTTGCCAGATATGAATTTCTTGGTTGGCAATTTTTTGCTTTCAGCACTTTTAATATGTTACCACACTGCCTTCTTGCCTCTGTGGTTACCAATGAGAAGATCAGCATTGAATCTTATTGGTACTTGATATGTTACCTCTCTCTTAAAACCTTCAGAAGTCTCTCTTTATCTTTTGCATTTGACAGTTTGATTATAGCATGGTGCAGTATTGGTCTATTTGGATTTAGCCTGTTTGGGTTTTATTGATCATCTTGGATGAGTACTGATCTAGTTTGCTAGCTGCTGGAATGTGATATACAGAATGGCTTTTAAGAAGGGGAAATTTAATAAGTTGCAAGTTTATAATTTTAAGCCCATGAAAATGTCCCAATTAAAAGCAAGGCTATAAAATATCTAATCTAAAGCATCAAGGAAAGACACCTTGGTTCAAGAAGACTGATGATGTTGAGAGTTTCCCTCTCAACTAGAAAGGCAGATGGTGAACATGGTGACATCTACCAGCTTTCTCTCCAGGCTTTTGGTCCCGGGTGCATTCTCCTTCTTTTCCAAAGGTTTCTGGCAGCGTGGACTCTCATGGTTCTCATGGGTCTCTTGCAGCTCACTCTCCAAAATACTTTCTCTTTTATAGGATTCCAGTAAATTAATCAAGACCCTCCTGGAATGAGTAGAGTCACATCTACCTCAAAGGTTAATACCCACAATTGGGCGAGTCACAGCTCCATTGAGATGATATAATCACGTTTCCAACATCCAGTACTGATAGGGTTTAAGAGAAATGGCTGCTCCCAAAAGATGGACCAGGATTAAAACATGGCTTTTCTAGGGCATATAATCCTTTCAAACCAGCACAGGTATTGTTTCAGTTTGTAAGCTGCCAAAATGCAGTATACTAGAAACAGAATGACTTTTAAAAGGGGGAAGTTATTAAATTGCAAGTTTATAGTTCTAAGACTATGAAAATGTCCAAACTAAGTCATCCAGGTAAAGATACCTTGATTCAGGAAGGCCAATGACGTTTAGGCATCTCTCTCAGCTGGGAGGACATATGGCGACAACTACTAGCTTTCTTTCCATGCTTCTTCAACAGCTTCTGGGACTCTGTCTGCTCTGTTGTCTCTGTTGGTTCTGGTGGCTCTAAAGCTTTTTCCAAAATGGTTTCCTCTTAAAGGGTTTCAGTCAGCAGCCCGACCTTGAATGGGTGGGGACACATCTCCATGGAAACCCCACCTTGAATGGCTGGAGTCACATCTCCATAGAAACTTTCAAAGTTACCACCCACAATTCGGTGGGTCACATCTCCATGGAAATAATTAAAAAGCTCCCACTCAGCAATATTGAATGAGGATTAAAGAACTTGGCTTTTGAGGGGTACAAAGGTTCAAACTGGCACAGTCCAAAAGACATGTTCTTTTCAAATGCAAAATACGTTCATTCCATAACAATATTGGAAAGCCTTAAACCATTTCAGTAACAATAGAAATACGATACAAAGTCAGAAACAGTGCAAAATCTCATCAAAAATCAGCTAAAGGCATAGTCTGTCCTAAGGCAAAATTCTTTTCTGGCTCTAGACCTGGAAAACTCAGAACAAGTTATTTGCTACCAACATACAAAGGAGGGACAGTCATAGGATACATATTTCCATTTCCATAGGAAGAAATTGGAAGGAACACAGAAGTCACTGGATCCAAGCTGTCTCAAAAACCTGCAGGGAAAACTCCATTAGATTTCAAAGTCCGAGAGTCATTTATCTTTGGGATTTAGAAAACAGCAGTCCCACACTTTCCAAGGGCCTACACAGGGGCCCACCTCTTTCTGAATGCAACTTTGGGGAATATTGGGGAGAGCACCCTTTTCTTGGCTCCACCATCTTCAAGCATGAGGGTGCACCTGGGCTCATTGACATCTCCAGGGCACACAGTCAACCCCTCCACAACAATTTGGTTACAACCAGGCTCTCTCCAACCCCCAAAGAGTGTGCTCCACCCTCTCCAAGACCTGAGGTGGCACAACTTATCCACTGCAAAGAGGTGGAAGGCCTACTCTCTGCCTTCAGAGCAAACTAACACTCTGCAAGTACTTGGGTGGGTCCACTCTCCTGGCCTGAGGTCTCTTAACTTCAGACCTGAGCTTCCATAGTTCTGCCTCTGAAGTTATTTTTCCTCCAGCGTGTCCCTTTCCATTCTCTCTTAGTCCAGACTGGAAATGGTGCCATTTATACAGATCTCACAGCACTGTTGTTGGCTTTCTATGTAGTAGGCAAGGATCATGCCCATCAGACAAAAGGAGTTTCCACAAACCTTTCCTGAATAACTCCATCTCCAATCCTGGCTTTTTCTGAAATGGCTGACTGGCTCCATGTTTGATTAAATCTTCAAGTGGGGCACTATTCTCTGGGGTCTCCCTATCTGGAAGTCCAGAGTTTTCCAGACCATCAATTTATGATTTCTTTGTATCCAAGGGTTCAGTTCTCAACTTATCTCTTTCCTGTAGCATTTTGCTATACACTGTAAGGAGAAATCAGGCCACATTTTCCACTTTAATTTGGAAATCTTTTCTGCTAAATATCTAAGTTCATGGCTTTTAAAATCTGCCTTCCATCTAAACCCATTGATCAATTTTGTTATATACTTTGCCATTTTAAAATAAGGATCACTTTCCTTCCAGTTTGCAATAACATGTATCTTATTTCTGTCTAAGGCCTCATCATAAGTATCTTTAGAGTCCTCATTTCTTTTCAAAGCATTCTAGGCTTTCTCTATCAAGTTGCTCACAACCTCTCCAGAATCTTTCCCTCATCCATTTAAAAAGCTGTTCCAACATGTTTGGTATTTGCAAACTTCAGCAGCACCCCATTTCTCTGGTACCCAAATCTGTTTTAGTTTGTAAGATGCTGGAATGTGATATACAAGAAACAGAATGGCTTTTAAAAAGGAGAGTTTATTAAGTTACAAGTTTATACTTCTAAGGCTGTGAAAATGTCCAAATTAAGGCAAGGCTATGAAAATGTCCAATCTAAGGTATCCATTGAAAGATACCTTGGCTCAAGAAGGCTAATGATATTCAGTGGGTTCTCTCTCAGCTGGGATGGCATCTGTAAGCTTTCTCTCCAGGCTTCTTCAGTGGCTCCCTGGTGCTTGGTCTGTTCTACTGTCTCTGTTGGTTCTGGCAGCTCTAAAACTTTTTCCAAAATGGTTCCCTCTTAAAGTGCTCCAGTAAACAACCCCACCTTGAATGGGTGGATATACATCTCCATGGAAATTGTATTAGTTAGGGTTCTCTAGAGAAACAGAATCAACAGAGAACACTCGCAAATATAAAACTTATAAAAGTGTGTCACATGACTGCAGGAACACAGAGTCCAATGTCTGCAGGGCAGGCTGTGAAGCCGCCGATTCTGATGGAGGGTCTAGACGAACTCCACAGGAGATGCTCGCCAGCCAAAGCAGGAAGAGAGCCTGTCTCTTATGAATCCTCCTTAAAAGGCTTCCAGTGATTAGGTTAAGCATTATTCATTGCAGAAGACACTTCCCTTTGGCTGATTACAAATGAAATCAGCTGTGGATGCAGCTGACATGATCATGATTCAATTCTATGAAATGTCCTCATCGTAACAGACAGGCCAGCTCTTGCCCAACCAGAGAAACAGGTACCACCACTTGGCCAAGTTGGCACATGAACTTGACCATGACAGAAACCATTTAATCAAAAGTTACCACCAAATTTGGGTGGGTTGCATCTCCTTAGAAATAATCAAAAAGCTCCCACCCAGCAATATTAAATGAGGATTAAAGAACTTGGCTTTTCTGGGGTACACAACAGATTCAAACCAGCACAGTTATAGGCATGTTTCTGTTGTTGTTGTTGTTAAATTTGTTGAGTTTGCAGTCATTTTCAAAAAAGAAAAATTGCTCTACCCCTTTCTCTCTTTTTTCTCTTTCTGGGACTCCCACCATGTATACATTGGTATGCTTGATGGTGTCCTATAATTTCCTCAGTCTCTGTTTATTTTTCCCCATTTCTTCTTTCTGTTCCTCAGACTAAATGATTTCAATTATCCTCAAGTTCACTGATTTTTTCTTCTCCCAGCTCTGATCTGCTGCTGAACCCCTCTAGGGAATTTTTTTTTCTTTTTAATTTTTTATTAATTAAAAAAATTACAAGAAAGAAGCACAAACATTCTTAATATATGCTCATTCCATTCTACATATATAATCAATAATTCACAATATCATCACATAGTTGCATATTCATCATGATGATAATTTATTAGAACATTTGCATCAATTCAGATAAAGAAATAAAAAGACAACAGAAAAATACAATGAAAACAGAAAAAAAAATTTTTACATGCCCTACCCCTTACTCCTCCCTTTCATTGATCACTAGCATTTCAAACTAAATTTATTTGAACATTTGTTCCCCCTATTATTTATTTTTATTCCATATGTTCTACTCATCTGTTGACAAGGTAGATAAAAGGAGTATCAGATACAAGGTTTTCACAATCACACAGTCACATTGTGAAAGCTGTATCATTATTCAATCATCTTCAAGAAACATGGCTACTGGAACACAGCTCTACATTTTCAGCCAGTTCCCTCCGGCCTCTTCATTGCATCTTGGATAACAAGGTGATATCTGTTTGGAATCTCTCAGCCATTGACACTTTGTCTCATTTCACTCTTCTCCCTTTAGGTTGAGAAAGTTTTCTCAATCCCTTGATGCTGGGTCTCAGCTCATTCTAGAGTTTTTCTCAATCCCTTGATGCTGAATCTCAGCTCCTTCTGGGATTTCTGTCCCACGTTGCCAGGAAGGTCCACACCCCTGGGAGTCATGTCCCACATAGACAAGGGGAAGGTGGTGAGTCTGCTTGCTGTGTTGGCTGGGGAGAGAGGCCACATCTGAGTAACAAAAGAGGTTCTCTTGGGGGTGACTCTTAGGCTTAATTTTAAGTAGGCTTGACCTATCCCCTGTGGGGTTAAGTTTCATATGAAGAAACCCCAAAAATGGGGGCTCAGCCATTTGTTGTCCACACTGCTTGTGAGAATATCAAGAATTCAACTTGGGGAAGTTGAATTTCTCCCTGTTCTCACAATACCCCGAAGGGAACTTTGCAAATACTTTTCCACTCACTGATCAAATCACTTTGGGATTCATCAGGGCATCACCTGGACAAACCAACAAAATCTCATGTCCTATACAAAGTTCCATGTACTCAAGGTGTTCAATCAACTATCTACATAAGTTATATTATGAGATGCACTAGTCAAAGTGTAGATTTGTACCAAATAAACATTTTTTGCTTAGTATCACACATTAGTTGAAATTTTAAAATATTAAGTACCATCTATTTTCAGCACACTGCAGTAATGACATTCTTTTGTTCTTCCTCATGCAAAAACATTTTTTAAATTTGTGCATTTAGTCACTATCATTATACATTCTAGGCATTCCTAGATTATATCATCTCAATCTTTATCATCTGTCTTTCTTTGTGATTTAATTTATGCCCCCAGCCCTCCTCCCTCTATCATTCTCACATGCAGCTTCATTCAGTGTTTTAACATTATTACAGTTAGGTAGTATTGTGTTGTCCATTTCTGAGTTTTTATATTCAGTCCTGTTACACAATCCGTATCCCTTCAGCTGCAATTACCCAATATCTTACCCTGTTTCTATATCCTGATGGTCTCTGTTACCAATGAAATATTCCAAATTTATTCACTAATGTGTCAGTTCATATCAGTGAGGCCATACAGTTTTTGTCCTTTTGTTTTTGGCTAATCACATTCAGCATAATGTCCTTAAGGTCCATCCATGTTGTTACATACTTCTTAACTTTATTCTGTCTTACAGCTGCATAATATTCCATCTTACGTGTATACCACAGTTTGTTTAGCCACCTGACCATTGATGGACATTTTGGCTGCTTCCATCTCTTGGTAATTGTAAATAATGCTGCTATAAACATTGGTGTGCAAATGTCCGTTTGTGCCCTTGCCCTCACGTCCTTTGGTAGAGACAGCATATAGATGGATCCTGTTTTTTAATCCATTCTGCCAGACTATGTCTTTTGATTGGGGAGTTTAATCCATTAACATTCAGTGTTATTACTGCATGGGTAGTACTTTCTTCTACTATTTTGCCTTCTGGATTTTATATGTCATATCTAATTTTCCTTCTTTTTACCTTTACTCATAGTCTTCCTTTCTACACTCTTCTCCACACCTCTCTCTTATGTCTTTGTATCTGTCTCTAGTGCTCCCTTTAGTATTTCTTGCAGAGCTGGTCTCTTGGTCACAAATTCTCTCAGTGTTTTTTTGTCTGAAAATGTTTTAATTTCTCCCTCATTTTTGAAGGACAATTTTGCTGGATATAGAATTCTTGGTTGGCAGTTTTTCTCTTTTAATAGTTTAAATATATCATCCCACTGTCTTCTTGCCTCCATGGCTTCTGCTGAGAGATCTACACATAGTCTTATTAGGTTTCCCTTGTATGTGTTGGATAGCTTTTCTCTTGCTGCTTTCAAGATTCTCTCTTTCTCTTTGACCTCTGACATTCTGATCAGTAAATGTCTTGGAATACATCTATTTGGATCTATTCTCCTTGGGGTATGCTGCACTTCTTGGATCTGTAATTTTAAGTCTTTCATAAGAGTTGGGAGATTTTCAGTGATAATTTCCTCATTAGTTTTTCTCCTCCTTTTCTCTTCTCTTCTCCTTCTGTGATACCCACAACATGTATATTTGTGCACTTCATATTGTCTTTCAATTCCCTGAGTCCCTGCTCATATTTTTCCATTTTTTCCCTATATTTTCCTTTTCTTGCTGGATTTCAGATGTTCCATCCTCAAGTTCACTAATCCTATGTTCTGTCTCTCGAAATCTACCATTGTAGGTTTCCATGTTTTTTCATCTCTTCTACTGTGACTTTCATTCCCATAAGTTCTGTGATTTGATTTTTCAGACTTTCGATTTCTTCTTTTTGTTCATTCCTTGCCTTTTTTATATCCTCCCTCAATTCATTCGTTTGGTTTTTGATGAGGTTTTCCATGTCTGTTCATATATTCTGAATTAATTGTTTCAGCTCCTGTATCTCATTTGAATTGTTGGGTTGTTCCTTTGACTGGGCCATATCTTCAATTTTCCTAGTGTGATTTATTATTTTTTGCTGGTGTCTAGGCATTTAATTACCTTAATTAGTTTATTCTGGAGATTGCTTTCACTTCTTTTACCTAGGGTTTTCTTGCTGGATGAATTTGTTGTTTATCTGTTCTTTGACATTCAGTTCAGCTTTATCTGGACCTCTAGCTTAAGTTTTGTTTAACAGAGAATTTTTAGCTCTTGTTTTCTTGTTTCTTCCCCTGCTTGTATGGTGTCTTTCCCCCCACACACACTTAGGAGGGTCTACTTAGGTATTATAGACTCCAGCCGGATTTTCCCAGACCAAACTGGCCTCCTATCAGGAGGAAAGAGTCACCTGCATTGGTCTTCCCTGAGGGTGAGACCCAGCAAGTTGAAAGACTTTCCTGTGAAGTCTCTGGACTCTGTTTTTCTTATCCTGCTGTGCTGGTTTGAAAGGAAGTATGCCCCCTAAGAAAAGTCATGTTTTAATGTAAATCCCATTTCACAAAGGTAGAATAATCTCTATTCAATACTGTATGTTTGAAACTGTAATGAGATCATCTCCCTGGATGATGTGATTTAGTCAAGAGTGGTTGTTAAACTGGATTAAGGGGCGACATGTCTCCACCCATTTGGGTGGGTCTTGATTGGTTTATTGGAGTCCTATAAAAGAGGAAATATTTTGAAGAATGAGAGATTCAGAGAGAGCAGAGAATGCTGCAGCACCACGAAGCAGAGAGTCCATGAGCCAGCAATCTTTGGAGATGAAGAAGGAAAACGCCTCCCGGGGAGCTTCATGAAACCAGAAGCCAGGAGAGTAAGCTAGCAGATGATGCCGTGTTAGCCATGTGCCCTTCCAGCTGAGAGAGAAGCCCTGGCTGTGTTCACCATGTGCCTTTCCAGATGAGAGAGAAACCCTGAACTTCATCGGCCTTCTTGAACCAAGGTTTTTTCCCCAGATGCATTTGATTGGACATTTCTATAGACTTGTTTTAATTGGGACATTTTCTTGGCCTTAGAACTGTAAAGTAGCAACTTATTAAATTCCCGTTGTTAAAAGCCATTCCATTTCTGGTATATTGCATTCCAGCAGCTAGCAAACTAGAACACCTGCCCTATATGTGGTGCTTGTCTGCCTGCAGGTCCCACCAGCATAAGATGATGAGGTACCTTTAACTTTGGCAGACTCTCCCTGCTGGTGGCATGGTGGGGACACAGGGGAGGTTGTAGGTTGGTTTTAACGGCTTCAAATTACCAAGCCCTGGTGTCTGAATTCCTTGAGGGAGGGATTCCACCTGAGTTGGGCTTCACCCCTCCCCTGGGGAAGGCATAGGCTCAAGACAAGCCCTGAAAGGAGCTTGTTTCTGCCTATGCCTGGGGCAGTTGCAGCCTGAGAAGTCCTGTCGCTGAATCCAGAGGCAGTCAAGCCTTTGTAGAAACACAGCCACAGAAACTTCTGTTTCCTTTTTCTTCATTCTTTTTCTGTCAGACTTGCCCTCTTGGTGCTGGGACAGAAATCAGCGACCTCCGCTTTGACCAGATTCACCTGACCTGGGGGCCTATTTTTAGTAGTCGGAATTTGTTGATTAATGCCACAATTGGTGTTTGGTTGGCCTCAGCCTCTACTTCTGTTAAAGTCTCTTTCCTTTCCCTTCTGGGAAGCAGCCTGTGGGGGAAGGGTGCTGGCAGCTGGCTGCTGCGGCTTGGGGAACTCATGGTTCTGGGGGGGCTCACAGCCGGTCTAGCTGGTCCAGACTGGGGTATGCTGTGTGTCCAGTCACTGATGTGGCCCCAGGAGCTGTTCTGTACTGTTGCTGGTTATTTAGTAGTCATTCTGGAGATCGAACTATAACGTGCACTTTATTAAGCTGCCATCTTGGCCTGGAAGTCTCCTCTGGGGAATTTTAAATTTTGATTACTGTGGTCTTCAGCTCTGTTTGGTTCTTTTTTTCATAATTTTCAGTGCTGTATTGATATTCTCTTTGTGTACATCTATTTTTTTTTTAATTTCACTTAGTTCTTTCTCCATATTTTCCTTTAACTCTAAGCTTATTTAGGACTATTTTTAAATGTTTTTGACTGGTATGTCCCTGGTCTGATCCTTCTAATGCTTTAATCTTCTCCTTTTCTGGGCCATCAATTCCTGTTTCTTTGCATGTCTTCTAATCTTTTGTTGACACCTGGACATTTTGATATTTTAATGTGCCATCACTGTAATTTAAACTCTGAAGCATCTGTTCCTTAAGTGTGTATCCAGATAGTATTATGACTGCGCTTTCTTTGAATATCAGGAACTAACAGAAAAGAAAAAGAGGAAAAGCGAAAAATAAAACACATTTCCCAGAACTTGTAGGTTGACCTGTGAAAATGGTCTCCTACAGGCCTCATCCATACAATGAGTTTACAGAGTTGCTCCAGAACATAGCATAGAGTTCTCTCTGATTCTTTCTGCATGTGTATTTCACATGCTCCTGTGGCCCTAGGAATTCTGGCATTTACATTGACCCTAGGGAACATTTTCCTCTCAGTCCTGGCCATTGCACTGTATGTCCTATAGCCAGCAATCACTTGCCCAGCCCAACTTGACTGCTCTTGCACAACACTATGTTGGAGAGTTCTGTGAGTCACTTTCTATACTCAGGGCAAGTTCTGGGACAGTGAGTCATTCAGGCCACCACCAGACAGACTGGGCCAGACCTACAAGCTTCCAGTATGTGCAGGAAGGTTGCTCTGTTCATTCTGGAACTGGGCAGGGATTCACACTGGGTATGTGGGCTGGCTCCACACCAAGCCCATGAGGAATAGGGAGAGGCCAACTATGGCACCTGGAGATCCTACCTCTTTTAAATAGATTTTTTCTTGATTTGGCATTTGTCTCTTACCGCAATGCCTTAATTGTTTTCTGGAGCTTTGAGAAACATGCATTTGCCAGTTTCTGCTGGTTATTCGAAGTATCTCTATGTTTGTGTGTGTGTCTGTATGTATGAAGCCCAGATGCATTTTACTCCATCATCTTTATTGGGGTGGGATCTCTACTCTCTATTTTTAACCCAGCAATCAAAGCGAACTTAAAACTCAAAACATTAGATTATGGAACTTCCCTACTTTCCCCAACAAAGGTTTCCCTTCACAGTGACAGTGAAATTCAAATCTCTGGCCCGTTGTCTCCCTAACTTCATCTTCTACCATCCCTTGCTCCCTCTGCTGCAGCCACACCAGCCTCCATGTTTGTCTTCATTTGCACTGGGCTTGCTCTTGCCTAGGAGTCTTGCACTCACTGTTCCTTATGTCCACAATATTCGTTCCACAGGAATTTCATGGTCAACTTCTCCTTTCATTCATGTCCTTGCTCAGTGTCACCTCTTCAGGGAGATCTGCTCTGATTACCTTATCAAAAATAACCCCTTTGCCACCTCTCCAAACACCCTCCTATTCCCATTACCCCATTTCATTTTTCTTGGTCACCACATGTTAAATTATTTATTTACTTTGGCCATTTATTAATTTTTCAGTATATACTTTTAGAGTACCAACTTCATGCCAGTAGATAGGGTGGTGAACACCTTGCAGACAAAGCTCCTGTCTTTATTGAGCGTATAGTCTAGTGTAAATATAATGGATAGACACATAATATAATAACATACTGATAAGTGTTGTGACAAAAAATTAAGCAGAACAGTGGGATAGATATTGATGGGGGTGGCTATTGTAGATAGACAGATGAGTGAAGGCCCCTTCAGGTAGGGGGCCTTCAGAGTGAAGGCCCCCTACCTGAATAGATTGGAGGTATTAGCCATATGAATATCTGGGGATATGGCAAGAGATAAGCCCTTGGGCAGGGCAAGTTTGTATTCAATAATATTTTAAACTTTAGAAAAAACCAATGGTGGAGTTATAAATGGAATCAATAAAGAATCATTCACACCACTGAGATAACATAATAATAAAAGTATTAGTTAACATTTATTGAGTAAATTGCTAAGCATTGTTCTAATTGCTGTACTTGAAATAACACATTTCATCCTCACAATTCCAAAAAGTAAGTAATATTATTATTGTCACTTTGAAGATGAGAAAATTGATGAACGATGAAGTTATGTAATTTGTTCAAGATCACACAGCTATTAAGTGGAAGAACCTACATTTAGATTCAATTCTTACTCCAAAGTTCATTTGTTTCATTAAAGTCCACATTGCCTCTCCACCTGAGAGACCTCTGAGGACAGCTCTGGGGATTTCCAACCTTTAGAAGTGGGAACAGAAGGAAGTCTTAGAAAAGGAAACTAAGAAATACAGCCAGTGAGTTAGGGAAAAAACCCAGTGAAGAAACAATTCCTAACAGAGAGTGATCCGTTTCTACTACTAGAATGTGAACTCCATGGAGCTAGGGACTTCTGTCTACTCTATTCACTTCAGTATTCCCAAAGCCTGGAACAGTCCCTGGCACATGGCTGGTGTTGAATAATTATTTGTTGGAGGAGTGAGTGAATTGCAGCATTTAAAAAATAGGCAAAGGGTTGCAAATAATAAAAATTGGAGATTATTTAAAGAAATTTTGATACAATGCATTTAGCTCTCGGAGATTCATGAATGTTTCAATCCTAGGGAAAGGAGTATGAAATAAAGAGATTTAAAATTTCTGAATGCTGATGAACATAAGCCATGGGTGCCAGTATCTTCTTCAGGCCTAGAGGGAGATGCTGGCAAATCTGGCAGCTACATGAGAGAGTCATAACTGTTCACAGAAAGTCTTGACATAGTCATTGCTTGGTACCTGCTGTAGCAAAGCTGTCATTTTGGGCATCATTGGCAGTGGTTAGAATTTAGCTGGCACCATCAGCATTGCTTTTGCTCTTGGCATTGACGGAAGTGCTGGATGTTTCCTTGCTCAGTGGCAGATGGCAACACCCAGGTATTTGAGAAGACTAATCTGTGAGCTTGTGTGAGACACCCCCTGGAGACACCAACCACCATTTAGAATGACTCTCGGGGTGTCTGGTGGTGGAAAAAGAGCCAGAAAAAATTGATGTGTGCCTGTTGCTGGGACACTCAGCTTGGGCTACTTGAGAAATAAACGCTTCGTATGGCTCATATTCACTAACAGGGGACATAATCCTTCACTATTTCTTCTAGTTCTTTATTTATACTATATTATTCACTAACATGCAGTGCTTCCTATAGGAATTGAAATGAAGAGACAGAGATGATTTTGTTTGGAAAGGAGGTTAAAATGATAAGGTTTGGGTGAAGATACTTTTATCAGGAGAGGAGGATGAAGTGGTTCCCACAGTTGAAGGTTGAGGTCTGTTTGTCTCTGATACATCCACAGCCACAGGGAATTTATCTTTGAAACAAGCCCTCAAGGATTGTTTATTGTTAAAAAAACAGTCAGAAGGCTGAGATGACTGACCCTTATTACCAAGAGGAGATTGTATTACTGCTGTGCCATGAGGGCCAGGGGAGGTGGAACTGGACCAGGGGGATTCACTGGGTTGCCTCATAATCTACATTTGCTCAATAATCTGTCAATGAAAAATGTCATCAACACGGAAAGGACAGGATCATCAAAGACTCATTTCCTACAGGAACCGGATGGGCTCTTACTAGGTGAAGGATGCCATCCCATTGAGGTACAGTCAGAGGTTAAGGGGAACATGGAATAAGCAATGGGAATAATCCATGACTATCAATTTAGGTTTTGTGAACAGCTATAAAAGTAGGAACTGTAACAGATTGTATTATGTTAATGTTTGTCCTCTTCTCTCCTTCTCTCCACTAAATAAATGAAGAGTACTGTGGTGGCTAATAATTTAGGTTTCAGGGGGGAATATAACTAAATTGACATCAACCTATCATGATATGATACGGTAGATGAGATTCTATGTGTCTCCTCTGTTGGGCACACACATTTCCCCTGGACAAGGAAAAGAGTGGATTCTAGGGACAGAAGGGCCCATCTGGCCCTCCAGATCTGTAATCTATTCTTTTTCACTCTACTTTATGCCCAGAGAAGCTGACATATACGGGTAGTCACATATATGCTCTACTCTCTGGATTTTGATTGCATTTAGGAAATGGAAGAAGTTGGCAGGAAATCGAAGGGTGGGAAGAGGATAAGGCCAATGTATTTATCCCCTGGACTTTTCCTTGCCAAGGTGCAACACAGGTTGACTGTATCCTGCTCCCAAAAGCCCTGGCTCCTTGCAGACAACCATTTCTATACAGCCATCTTTCTAGGTTCTAGAAACTGCTCTTAACCTTTGCCCCTAACAGGCTTCCAGCTATTCTAAGCCTGGAAAATTTTTACCATTGCTTAGTTTTCTTAAATCACCTTAAAAAAAAAAACAATCCTTTTTAAAACCCTTCTCCTTCACCCAGTTTAAGTGTGCCATATGTTTCCTGCCAGAACTCTGACCCTGTCTTGTCAGCAAGATGGAGTCTGGTAATTTGGATGAGATAAGTTATAGACAATAAATAAAGCTAGTTTTTGGCATACCTGAGTTGTATGCAAAATTTTTGCTCTGTAATAAAACAAAATCAGAAACAATAGAATTTTGGTTTCTAAAATTAAAATATTTCCCTTAATACACTTTTTTCTATATTTTTCTGACAGGTAGATAGAGGTACTTCAAAGCACACTATTACCTAAAGGACCTAAAGAGCTCTCATCTCTGCTTTGGTCCCAGTAGAGTCCTAGCTCTTTTCTGTGACCGCTCTCTTCCTCTCTTCTTCCTCTACATGACATGCAAACATGGAGATTTCCATTCTAGTTGGATAAGATACAGATTAATCTCAATATCACTTAGAAATTGACCAGTTGTACTCTTAATAGTGGGCACTGTTTCTTTTTGAGGTCATCTGGCCATAAGATGCTTTTCTGAGGTGTTGTTTCATCTATAACATTTTCATCTTGTCATTGCTACAGATGCTATTTTTAGGAATGACTGCCCAGGAACTTTATGAATCTTCCATTGCTCCTTGACTAAATGATACCCATTTCCATTTAATTTGATTCTGTAACCAGCTGTTTAGATCATAAGGTGTGGATGATGCTGTGCTAAGGGCTATGAAATAAAAAGTTTGACATAATTTGGATACTGTCCTCAAGGAGTTTTCAGTCTCGTGAAGGAAGCAAGCAAACAATGAACTAGAGTACACATGGGAGGAAATGTGCTATAGGAGAGGCATTCCAAGATGACTACCATCACTGAAGATTGTGCTAAGGATTGGATTTGACCGATTTTGAAGGATGAGAGGGGTCTCATTTGGTTCGAATTCATCTCTGTGAATCTCTACTTTTCTTTCCCTTTGCAACCTGGGCATAGCTAATCAGTCCATCATAAGAACCCTCAAAACCTAATTTCCATATCTCTTTAAGCATTTATCACACTTTAACAATTTGCCATGTGTGCATCTCCAGAGCTCTTTAAGGATGGAAACTGCTTCCACATTTGTGTTCTCAGAGCCTAAAAATTCCTGGCACTTCCTGATAAATGTTTGGTGGATGGTCACAGAAAGGATTAAATGGCATTCTAGGTCCTAGGACCTGCATGAGCAAAAGGTTGGAGACTTGAAAGGGAACTTTGTACTCGGGAAGAGGCCAGTAGCCTGAGTGAACTAAGGTAGTGGGAAATGACCAGTGTGGACATTAATTCTGTACAATTTGTTATTTCTAGTGTCTGGAAATTCAGTTGTTAATGGGATTTATGAAAAGGGAGCTCAGTGGACTAACAAGATTTTGGCTCATACCATGCCTCATCCCCTAACCTGCTATGGGCTGATAGGCTGATTGCACCAATATTCTGCCCTTTCATTTTCTCTTACTTGAGGTTCAGTAACTGATGGTACACTGTCGTGGTCAGGTTCATGTGTCAACTTGGCCAATTGACGGTACCCGTTTGTCTGGTTGGGCAAGTGCTGGCCTGGTTGTTGCTATGAGGACATTTCATAGAATTAAATCATCATCACGTTGGCTGTGTCTACAGCTGATTCCATTTGTAATCAGCCAAGGAGAGTGTCTTCTGCAATGAGTGATGCTTAATTTAATCACTGAAAGTCTTTTAAGGAGGATTCAGAAGGGACAGGTTCTTTTCCTGCTTCGGCTGTTGAGCCTCTCCTGTGGAGTTCATTCAGACCCTCCATCGGAGCTGTCAGCTTCACAGCCTGCCTTATGGATTTTGGATGCTACATTCCCATGGTTACATTATACACTTTAATAAATTTTATACTTACAGATATTTCCTGCTGATTCTGTTTCTCTAGAGAACCCTAGCTAATACAGGTTGGTACCGAGAGTGAGGTCTTAAGAAACAGAATCTTAAAAGTGAGTTTTTTCTACTCTCACTGGACTGAAAGGCACTAAGGACTTTGATTACCATAATCAGAATGAAAATGCCAAACCATGGGGTGAGTTGGTAAAAGAGATAGTCAAAATATCACCATTCAATTCTACTAATGGTTCACTTGTACAAAGCCAGGCTCTGGGGGATAATGTTTTTGACATCTTTACAGAATTTTGTGGAAATGAGAGGTATAGAGATGTTGGCTGGTTGTTATTAGATACACTGCTTACATTAATGAGTGAAAGGAATGGGCTTAAGGCTTCAAATGAGAAGCTTACATGCCTTCTGACAGATGTAAACATTTCTGTGAGTGTCCTGAAGGAAAATCTTATTTCCTGTAGCTGTAGACTTGAAATCTCTGAAAATCAGACTCAGAATCTTATTGTTAGAGTAACAATTTTACAACATAAACTGAAATCTCAATCTTGCATGGTGTCTGCCATTAAAGTGAGGGCATTGATTGGAAAGGAGTGGGACCCTGAAAAATGGGATGGCGACATATGGATTGATAATGTCAGTGGAGAAGTTGAAACCCTAGGTCATGCTGAATCTTCTCTAGATAACCTTATAATAGTCTGCCCTGAGGACATAGTTCCCCCACCTCGTCTTCCTTGAGGAGTTGGACACCCAACCTCCACTTGAAGGGATTAGCCCTAGAGTGATTAATCCTGTTTCACCAGATGAAACTGCAAATGAATGCCTTGAACCAAATGGCTTGGAAGAGACTTCTAATTCTTTTCATAACCCACCCCACCACCCCTCATTTCTTCCAAACCTATAACTAGGCTAAAGTCCCAACAGGTCCCTAAAGGTAAGGTACAAAGTATCACACATGAGGAGGTACATTATACTCCAAAAGAACAATGTGAATTTTCCAATTTATATAGACAGAAATCAGGGGAATATGTATGGCAATGGATTTTAAGGGTGTGGGATAATGGTGGGAGAAATATAAGGCCAGATCAGGCTGAATTTATTGATATGGACCCACCAAGCAGAGATTCTGCATTCAATATTATAGCTCGAGTTAGAAAATGCATGAACAGTTTGTTTGGATGGTTGGCTGAAACAGGGATCAAAAGGTGGCTGACATTACCTGAGGTTGAAATGCCAGAACTGCCCCGGTATAATGTAGATGAGGGAATCTAGAGGCTTAGAGAGATTGGAATGTTAGAATGAGTTTATCATGCAAAGCCTGCTTTTACACCCCAGGAATGTCTGGAAGATGTGCCTTTTACCAGAACTGTGAGAAATAATTTGTGAGACTAGAGCCATCATCCCTGAAGAGCTCTGTAGTTGCACTTCTCTGTAGGCCAGATATTACTGTGGGAACTGCTGTCACTGAGCTGGAATCCTTAAACACAATGGGGATGACTGGATCCTGAGTTGGCAGAAGCCAGGTAGCAGCACTTAATCACCAAAGACAGGGTGGACATGGCTGTCATAATAGACAGCAAACTCAAAGCAGGAGTCAAAATAATCTGACTCGCAGAGACTTGTGGCATTGGCTAGTAAATCATGGGGTACCTAGAGGTACAATAGATGGGCTGTGTTAGTTAGATTCAGTTGTCAACTTGGCCAGGTGAGCATACCTAGTCTTGTTGCTGTGGACATAAGCCAATGGTATGTGAACCTCATCTGTTGCTAATTACATCTGCAGTCGGCTAGGAGGCGTGTCTGCTGCAGTGAATGAAGTTTGACTTAGCTGGCTGGTGCTTAAATGAGAGATTGCAACGTAGCACAGCTAAGCAGCTCAGCATTCCTCATCTCAGCACTTGCAGCTCAGCCCAGGCCTTTGGAGATGCAGAAAGAAGTCACCCTGGGGAAAGTTGTTGGAACCCAGGGGCCTGGAAAGAAGACCAGCAGAGACTATCCTGTGCCCTCCACATAAGAAAGAACCTCAGTGGAAAGTTAGCTGCCTTTCCTCTGAAGAACCAACAAAATAAATCCCCTTTTATTAAAAGCCAATCCATCTCTGGTGTGTTGCATTCCAGCAGCTAGCAAACTAGAACATGGGCAGTCTACTAAATTCTTTTTTGAGCTGTATAAGCAAGAGTTCTAGGTCAAGTGAACAGAAGTCTAACTTGAATTACAAAAACACAGAGTCTGGCCCCTTAATCAATTTCCAGACTTGAGACAGTTTACAGAACCCCTTGAATGAAGGAGAGGCCAAGTCCGTTTGGGAGAGAACCCTGTTACACTGCCACAAATTTATACTGTTAATCTTCTTCCAAGCCTTCCCCAAGGAGACTGATGGCCTTTTACCAGGGTAACTGTGCATTGGGAAAAGGAAATGATCAGATGCTGGTTCAGAAGTGACATTAATTCCAGGGGACCCAAAACATCACTCTGGCCCATAAGTCAGAATGGGGGCTTATGGAAGTCAGGTGATCAATGGAGTTTTAGCTCAGGTCCATCTCACAATCCCCTGAACCCATTCCATTGTTAGTTCTAGAATACACAACTGGAATAGGCATACTGAGCAACTGGCAGAATCCCCACATTGGCTCTCTAACTTATGGAGTGAGGGCTATTATGGTGGAAAAGATCAAATTGAAGCCACTAGAACTGCTCCTACCTAGCAAAATAATAAATCAGAAACAATATTGGATTCCTGGAGGGATTGCAGAGATTTCTGCGACTCTCAAGGACTTGAAAGATGCAGGGGTGGTGATTCCCACCAAGTCCCCATTCAACTGTCCTATTTGGCCTGTGCAGAAAACAGTTGGGTCTTAGAGGATGACAATGGATTATCATAGACTCAAGCAGGTGGTAACTCCAGTTGCAGCTGTGATTCTGGTTGTGGTATCATTGTTTGAGCAAATCAATACATACCCTGGTACCTGGTATGCAGCAATTGATCTGGCAAATGCTTTTTTCTCAATAGCTGTTAGTAAGCGTCACCAGAAACAGTTTGCTTTCAGCTGGCAAAGTCAGCAATATACTTTCACTGTCCTACCTCAGGGGTATATCAACTCTCCAGCTTGATATAATGTTGTCCACAGGGACCTTGATTGTTTCTCCCCCCCAGAAGACATCACACTGTTCCATATATGGGTGATGTCATGTTGATTAGACCTAGTGAGCAAGAAGTACCAACTACTTTAGACTTATTGGTAAGGCATATGCATGTCAGAAGACTTCCGCCTCAGTGAAATTTCTGGGTGTACAGTAGTATGGGGCATGCCAAGATATCCCTTCTAAGGTGGAGGATAAGTAGGTGCATCTGGCTCCTCCTATGACCCAAAAAGAGGCACAATGACTAGTTGGCTTCTTTGGATTTGGGTGCCAACATGTTCCTCGTTTGGGTGTGCTACTCCAGCCCATTTATTGAGTGACCAGAAAAGCTGCTAATTTTGAGTGGGGACCGGAACAAGAGGAGGCTCTGTGACAGGTCCAGGCTACTGTACAAGCTGCTCTGCCACTTGGACCATATGATCCAACAGATCCAATGGTGCTGGAAGTGTCAGTGGCAAATAGAGACACTATCTGGAGCTTCTGGCAGGTCCTTAAAGGAGAATCACAATGCAGACACTTAGGATTTTGGAGCAAAGCCTTACCATCTGTTGCAGATAACTACTCTACTCCATTCTACATATGCAATCAGTAATTCTTAGCATCATCACATAGATGCATGATCATCGTTTCTTAGTACATTTGCATCGGTTTAGAAGAACTAGCATTATAACAGAAAAAGATATAGAATGTTAATATAGAGAAAAAAAATAAAAGTAATAATAATAAGAACAAAACAAACAAAACAAAACAAAACAAAAACCTATAGCTCGGATGCAGCTTCGTTCAGTATTTTAACATGATTACTTTACAATTAGGTATTATTGTACTGTCCATTTTTGAGTTTTTGTATCTAGTCCTATTGCACCATCTGTATTCCATCAGCTCCGATTACCCATTATCTTACCCTGTTTCTAACTCCTGCTGAACTCTGTTACCAATGACATATTCCAAGTTTATTCTCGAGTGTCGATTCACATCATTGGGACCATACAGTATTTGTCTTTTAGCTTTTGGCTAGACTCACTCAGCATAATGTTTTCTAGGTCCATCCATGTTATTACATGCTTCATAAGTTTATCCTGTCTTAACGCTGCATAATATTCCATCGTACGTATATACCACAGTTTGTTTAGCCACTCGTCTGTTGATGGACATTTTGGCTGTTTCCATCTCTTTGCAATTGTAAATAACGCTGCTATAAACATTGGTGTGCAAATGTCTGTTTGAGTTTTTGCCCTTAATTCCTTTGAGTAGATTCCCAGCAATGGTATTGCTGGATCGTATGGCAATTCTATATTCAGCTTTTTGAGGAACCGCCAAACTGCTTTCCACAGTGGTTGCACCATTTGACATTCCCACCAACAGTGGATAAGCGTGCCTCTTTCTCCGCATCCTCTCCAGCACTTGTCATTTTCTGTTTTGTTGATAATGGCCATTCTGGTGGGTGTGAGATGATATCTCATTGTGGTTTTGATTTGCATTTCTCTAATGGCCAGGGACATTGAGCATCTCTTCATGTGTCTTTTGGCCATTTGTATTTCCTCCTCTGAGAGGTGTCTATTCAAGTCTTTTTCCCATTTTGTAATTGGGTTGGCTATCTTTTTGTTGTTGAGTTGAACAATCTCATTATAAATTCTGGATACTAGACCTTTATCTGATATGTCGTTTCCAAATATTGATTCCCATTGTGTAGGCTGTCTTTCTACTTTCTTGATGAAGTTCTTTGATGCACAAAAGTGTTTAATTTTGAGGAGTTCCCATTTATTTATTTCCTTCTTCAGTGCTCTTGCTTTAGGTGTAAGGTCCATAAAACCGCCTCCATTGTAAGATTCATAAGATATCTCCCTACATTTTCCTCTAACTGTTCTAAGGTCTTAGACCTAATGTTTAGATCTTTGATCCATTTTGAGTTAACTTTTGTATAGGGTGTGAGATATGGGTCTTCTTTCATTCTTTTGCATATGGATATCCAGTTCTCTAGGCACCATTTATTGAAGAGACTGTTCTGTCCCAGGTGAGTTGGCTTGACTCCCTTATCAAAGATCAAATGACCATAGATGAGAGGGTCTATATCTGAGCACTCTATTCGATTCCATTGGTCGATATATCTATCTTTATGCCAATACCATGCTGTTTTGACCACTGTGGCTTCATAATATGCCTTAAAGTCTGGCAGCGCAAGACCTCCAGCTTCGTTTTTTTTCCTCAAGATGTTTTTAGCAATTCGGGGCACCCTGCCCTTCCAGATAAATTTGCTTATTGGTTTTTCTATTTCTGAAAAATAAGTTGTTGGGATTTTGATTGGTATTGCATTGAATCTGTAAATCAATTTAGGTAGGATTGACATCTTAACTATATTTAGTCTTCCAATCCATGAACACGGTATGCCCTTCCATCTGTTTAGGTCTTCTGTGATTTCTTTTAGCAGTTTTTTGTAGTTTTCTTTGTATAGGTCTTTTGTCTCTTTAGTTAAATTTATTCCTAGGTATTTTATTCTTTTAGTTGCAATTGTAAATGGGATTCGTTTCTTGATTTCCCCCTCCGCTTGTTCATTGCTAGTGTATAGAAATGCTACAGATTTTTGAATGTTGATCTTGTAACCTGCTACTTTGCTGTACTCATTTATTAGCTCTAGTAGTTTTGTTGTGGATTTTTCCGGGTTTTCGACGTATAGTATCATATCGTCTGCAAACAGTGATAGTTTTACTTCTTCCTTTCCAATTTTGATGCCTTGTATTTCTTTTTCTTGTCTAATTGCTCTGGCTAGAACCTCCAACACAATGTTGAATAATAGTGGTGATAGTGGACATCCTTGTCTTGTTCCTGATCTTAGGGGGAACGTTTTCAATTTTTCCCCATTAAGGATGATATTAGCTGTGGGTTTTTCATATATTCCCTCTATCATTTTAAGGAAGTTCCCTTGTGTTCCTATCCTTTGAAGTGTTTTCAACAGGAAAGGATGTTGAATCTTGTCAAATGCCTTCTCTGCATCAATTGAGATGATCATGTGATTTTTCTGCTTTAATTTGTTGATATGGTGTATTACATTAATTGATTTTCTTATGTTGAACCATCCTTGCATACCTGGGATGAATCCTACTTGGTCATGATGAATAATTCTTTTAATGTGTTGTTGGATACGATTTGCTAGAATTTTATTGAGGATTTTTGCATCAATATTCATTAGAGAGATCGGCCTGTAGTTTTCTTTTCTTGTAATATCTTTGCCTGGTTTTGGTATGAGGGTAATGTTGGCTTCATAGAATGAGTTAGGTAGTTTTCCCTCCACTTCGATTTTTTTGAAGAGTTTGAGGAGAGTTGGTACTAATTCTTTCTGGAATGTTTGATAGAATTCACATGTGAAGCCGTCTGGTCCTGGACTTTTCTTTTTAGGAAGCTTTTGAATGACTGCTTCGATTTCTTTACTTGTGATTGGTTTGTTGAGATCATCTATCTCTTCTTGAGTCAAAGTTGGTTGTTCATGTCTTTCCAGGAACCCGTCCATTTCATCTAAATTGTTGTATTTATTAGCGTAAAGTTGTTCATAGTATCCTGTTATTACCTCCTTTATTTCTGTGAGGTCAGTAGTTATGTCTCCTCTTCCATTTCTGATCTTATTTATTTGCATCCTCTCTCTTCTTCTTTTTGTCAATCTTGCTAAGGGCCCATCAATCTTATTGATTTTCTCATAGAACCAACTTCTGGCCTTATTTATTCTCTATTGTTTTCATGTTTTCAATTTCATTTATTTGTGCTCTAATCTTTGTTATTTCTTTCCTTTTGCTTGCTTTGGGGTTAGCTTGCTGTTCTTTCTCCAGTTCTTCCAAATGGATAGTTAATTCCTGAATTTTTGCCTTTTCTTCTTTTCTGATATAGGCATTTAGAGCAATAAATTTCCCTCTTAGCACTGCCTTTGCTGCGTCCCATAAGTTTTGATATGTTGTGTTTTCATTTTCATTCACCTCGAGGTATTTGCTAATTTCTCTAGCAATTTCTTCTTTGACCCACTCGTTGTTTAGGAGTGTGTTGTTGAGCCTCCACGTATTTGTGAATTTTCTGGCACTCTGCCTATTATTGATTTCCAACATCATTCCTTTATGGTCCGAGAAAGTGTTGTGTAAGATTTCAATCTTTTTAAATTTGTTAAGACTTGCTTTGTGACCCAGCATATGGTCTATTTTTGAGAATGATCCATGAGCACTTGAGAAAAAGGTGTATCCTGCTGTTGTGGGATGTAATGTCCTATAAATGTCTATTAAGTCTAGTTCATTTATAGTAATATTCAGATTCTCTATTTCTTTGTTGATCTTCTGTCTAGATGTTCTGTCCCTTGATGAGAGTGGTGAGTTGAAGTCTCCAACTATTATAGTATATGAGTCTATTTCCCTTTTCAGTGTTTGCAGTGTATTCCTCACGTATTTTGGGGCATTCTGGTTCGGTGCGTAAATATTTATGATTGTTATGTCTTCTTGTTTAATTGTTCCTTTTATTAGTATATAGTGTCCTTCTTTGTCTCTTTTAACTGCTTTACATTTGAAGTCTAATTTGTTGGATATTAGTATAGCCACTCCTGCTCTTTTCTGGTTGTTATTTGCATGAAATATCTTTTCCCAACCTTTCACTTTCAACCTATGTTTATCTTTGGGTCTAAGATGTGTTTCCTGTAGACAGCATATCGAAGGATCCTGTTTTTTAATCCATTCTGCCAATCTATGTCTTTTGATTGGGGAATTCAGTCCATTGACATTTAGTGTTATTACTGTTTGGATAATATTTTCCTCTAACATTTTGCCTTTTGTATTATATATATCATATCTGATTTTCCTTCTTTCTACACTCTTTTCCATATCTCTCTCCAGTCTTTTTGTATCTGACTCTAATGCTCCCTTTAGTATTTCTTGCAGAGCTGGTCTCTTGGTCACGAATTCTTTCAGTGACTTTTTGTCTGAGAATGTTTTAATTTCTCCCTCATTTTTGAAGGATAATTTTGCTGGATATAGGAGTCTTGGTTGGCAGTTTTTCTCTTTTAGTATTTTAAATATATCATCCCACTGTCTTCTAGCTTCCATGGTTTCTGCTGAGAAATCTACACATAGTCTTATTGGGGTTCCCTTGTATGTGATGGATTGTTTTTCTCTTGCTGCTTTCAAGATCCTCTCTTTCTCATTGACCTCTGACATTCTAACTAGTAAGTGTCTTGGAGAACACCTATTTGGGTCTAATCTCTTTGGGGTGTGCTGCACTTCTTGGATCTGTAAATTTAGGTCTTTCATAAGAGTTGGGAAATTTTCAGTGAAAATTTCTTCCATTAGTTTTTCTCCTCCTTTTCCCTTCTCTTCTCCTTCTGGGACACCCACAACACGTATATTTGTGCGGTTCATATTGTCCTTGAGTTCCCTGATACCCTGTTCAAATTTCTCCATTCTTTTCCCTATAGTTTCTGTTTCTTTTTGGAATTCAGATGTTCCATCCTCCAAATCACTAATTCTATCTTCTGTCTCTTTAAATCTATCATTTCAACTATCCATTATTTTTTCTATGTTTGCTACTTTATCCTTCACTTCCATAGGTTCTGCGATTTGTTTTTTCAGTTTTTCTATTTCTTCTTTATGTTCAGCCCATGTCCTCTTCATGTCCTCCCTCAATTTATCGATTTCATTTTTGAAGAGGTTTTCCATTTCTGTTCGTATATTCAGGATTAGTTGTCTCAGCTCTTGTGTCTCATTTGAGCTATTGGTTTGTTCCTTTGACTGGGCCATATTCTCAATCTTTTGAGTGTGGACAGTTATCTTCTGCTGCTGGCGTCTGGGCATTTATTCAGATTTCTCTGGGTGTTGGACCCAGCAAGGTTGTAAGATTTTTCTGTGAAATCTCTGGGATCTGTTTTTCTTATCTTGCCCAGTACGTGGCGCACGTGGCACACGTTTGTCTCAAGTGTTTGGAATGGGTCTCCCCCAGTCACCGATCTCCGTGGCCTGGGGCTTTCGGATCCAAATCTCTCCGTTGGTTCAGGGGCCGCACGTGGTGGGGGCGTCAGCTGCCGCGGCTTGAGGGGACCCTGTGGCTGGTTGCGGGCCGCAGCGGGCCTGGGGGATTCCCCACCGGACCAGGAAGCCTCCCGTGGGGGGGGGGGCTTCCGCGGCTTGGATAGCCCTCCTATCTGAGACTCGTATCCGCGGACTCGAAGCAGAGACTCGAAGCCGCCAGCAAAAGAGGGGCGCCACCTGCCTCGGCTTGGGAAACTTGCTTCTCCAATACTCTCAGCCGGCCCGGAAAGGGGGGAGGGAGTAGCTCGGACCACCGCAGCTGCCGCTGATCGGGAGATCGCACGCCGCTCGGGGGTCTCACTGCAGCCGAGTCTCGCAGTCAGTCTAGCCAGCCCAGACTTTGGATAGCCCTCTGATCCGGGACTCGTAGCCGCGGACTTAAGCCGAGACTCGAAGCCGCCCGCAAAAGAAGGGCGCCGCCTGCCTCGGCTTGGGGAACTTACTTCTCCGATACTCTCAGCCGGCCCGGGAAGGAGGGAGGGATTAGCTCGAGAAACAGCTTTTGGCCTGCTACTGGGCCTTAGTAGAGGCTGAACATTTAACCATAGACCACCAAGTTACCATGAGACCTGAGTTGCCTATCATGAGCTGGGTGTTGTCTGATCCACCCAAGCCATAAAGTTGGGCATGTGCAGCAGCACTCCATTGTAAAATGGAAATGTATATACAAGATTATGAGATAGGGCCAGAGCAGGTCCTGAAGGTACAAGTAAGTTACTTGAGGAAGTGGCCCAAATGCCCACAGTCTCCACTCCTGCCACATTACCGTCTTTTTCCCAGACCAGAGCTATGGCCTCTTGGGGAATTCCTTATAGTGAATTGACTGAGGAAGAGAAAACTTGGGCCTGGCTTACAGATGGTTCAGCATGATATACAGTACCACCAGAAAGTGGACAGCTCCAGCACTCCAATCCCTTTCTGGGGTGTCCTTGAAGGACAGTAGTGAGGGGAAATCTTCAAAGTGGGCAGAACTTTGAGTAGGGCACCTAGTTGTTCATTTTGCTTAGAAGGAGAACTGGCCAGAAGTGCATTTGTATACTGACTCATGGGCTGTTGTTAATGGTTTGGCTGGATAGTCAGGGACTTGGAAAGACCATAATTGGAAAATTGGTGACAAAGAGGTCTACAGAAAAGGTATGTGAATAAACCTTTCTGAGTGGGCTAGAAACATGAAGATATTTGTGTCCCAGGAGAATGCACGCCAGAGGGTGACTTCAGCAGAGGACAGTTTAATAATCAAGTGGATAAGATGACCCATTCTATGGGTACCAGTCAGCCTCTTTCCCCAGCAACTCCTATCATTGCCCAATAAGCTCACGCCAAAGTGGTCATTGTGGTAGGGATGGAGGTTGCTAAGCATGGGCTTAGCAACGTGGACTTCCACTCATCAAGGCTGACCTAGCTACAGCCACTGCTGATTGCCCAATTTGCCAGCAGCAGGGACCCACACTCAGCCCATGATATGGCACCGTTCCCCAAGGTGACCAGCTGGCTACATGGTGGCAGGTTCATTACATTGAATCACTCCCTTTATGGAAGGGGCAGAAATTTCTACTCACTTGAATAGACAAATTTGCTTTCCCTGCATGCAAATGAACTACCGTTTATGGGTATAAAATGCCTTATCCATCATCATGGTATTCTACACAGCATTGCTTCTGATCAAGGAACACACTTCACAGCAAATGAAGTGTGGGAATGGGCACATGCTCATGGAATCTCTGGTTTTATCATGTTCCCCATCTGTGTTAGTTAGATTCAGTTGTCAACTTGGCCAGGTAAGCATACCTAATCTTGTTGCTGCAGACAAAAGTCAACGGTACGTGAACCTCATCTGTTGCCAATTACATCTGCATTCAGTTAGGAGGCATGTCTGCTGCAATGAGTGACATTTGACTTAATTGGCTGGTGCTTAAATGAGAGATTGCAACGAAGCACAGCTAAGCAGCTTGGCATTCCTCATCTCAGCACTTGCAGCTCAGCCCAGGCCTTTGGAGATGGAGAAAGAAGTCACCCCGGGGAAAGTTGTTGGAACCCAGGGGCCTGGAAAGAAGACCAGCAGAGACCATCCTGTGCCTTCCATGTAAGAAAGAGCCTCAGTGGAAAGTCAGCTGCCTTTCCTCTGAAGAACCAACAAAATAAATCCCCTTTTATTAAAAGTCAATCCGTCTCTGGTATGTTGCATTCTGGCAGCTAGCAAACTAGAACACCATCATCCAGAGGCAGCTGGATTGACAGAACAGTGGAATGGCCTTTTGAAAATTCAATTATGGTGATAACTAGGTGACAATACCTTAAAGGGCTGGGGTAATGTTCTTCAAGAAGTTGTGTATGCTCTGAATCAGCATCAACTGTATGGTGCGTTTCTCCCATGGCCAGCATTCATGGGTGTAGGAACCAAGGGGTGGAAATGGGAGTGGCACCACTCACTATTACCCCTAGTAATCCACTAGGAAAATTTTTGTTTCCTGTCCCTGTGGCCTTGAGCTCTGCTGGTCTGCAGGTTTTAGTTCCCCAAGGGGTGTGCTTCCACCAGGAGAAACAAGAACAATTCCATTGAACCGGAATCTAAGACTGCCACTGGGTCACTTTGGGCTATTCATGCCTCTGGATCAACAAACCAAGAAGGGAATTACGTTACTATCTGGGGTGATTGACCCTGACTATCAGGGGAGAAATAGGCTTGCAACTACACATGGAGGTAAAGAAGAGTTTTCCTGGAATATAGGAGATCCCCTAGGGCATCTTTTAGTACTACCATGCCACATGGCAACTACACATGATTTTAATCACGTGTAGTGATTAAAATCAATGGAAAAGTGCAAGAACCCATTCCAGGCAGGACTACCAATGGCTCTGAAACTTCAGGAATGAAGTTTGGGCCACCCCACCAGGCAAAGAACCACAGCCAGCTGAAGTGCTTGCTGAGGGTAATAGAAACATGGAATGCGTAGTGGAAGAAGGTAGTGATCAATATGAACTACAACCACATTATCAGTTACAGAACTGAGGACTGTAATGCTGGTTTGTTCATGTTATAGTATTTAAGTTATAAGATATCAACTTTCTGAATGAATATTACCCAAGGACTTGTATCTTATTCTGGGGAGATTTAATGTGTTTCTGGTTGTATGCAGGACAGTTGAGTATTGTTAGGTGAGGAAAAAATGTGCCTTTTATTGTTTTCTATTTAGAAATTAAATGTGGTTTAAGGTGATGTGTGTAGCTGCCAACATGACAAGGGATGGACTGGCATGGTCAGGTTCATGCATCAACTTGGCCAGTTGGTGGTACCCATTTGTCTGGTTGGGCAAGTGCTGGCCTGTCAGTTGCTATGAGGACATTTCATAGAATTGAATCATGATCATGTCAGCTGCATCCACAGCTGATTCCATTTGTAATCAGCCAAGGGGAGTGTCTTCTGCAATGAGTGATGCTTAATCTAATCACTGGAAACCTTTTAAGGAGGATTCAGAAGAGACAGGCTGTCTTCCTGCTTCAGCCAGCGAGCCTCTCCTGTGGAGTTTGTCCAGACCCTCCATCGGAGTTGTCATATTTACAGCCTGCCCTACAGATTTTAGACTCTATGTTCCCAGGGTTATGTGAGACACTTTTATAAATTTTATATCTACAGATATTTCCTGCTGATTCTGTTTCTTTAGAGAACCCTAGCTAATACACATACTGCTTCACAGAAAACTTGCGAGGACACCTGGGAGAGAAATGCTAATTTTTATCCAGTTCTCCACATACTGTGTTCATATAACCCCTCCATACTGTGGTTCAAGATAGAACATTTAAGGCAGTTTTGGTTGACATATGATTTCAGTGGGACATTGATTCAATCATCCATCTACTCTACCCACAATACTTCCCTCAGGAGAATTCATGAGAAAGCTGTGTTGCCTATGGTGTCTGGTGACATTCATACAAAAAGCTAAATGCAAAGCAATTAAATAGTTTCTGACAGCCATACAAGAGATGTTACCCCAAAGGGTAACATTTTTGGAGCATCTTTGTGGATAATCATGATGTGTGAAGGCTGCTGGGAACTCCCTTATCTAAAGTCATAGTACCATCACCCTGAGTTCTCCTTCCATGGTTTTGTCAAACTCTCATGCTTTTGCCTTCAGAGGGTGGTTCCAGTGTACTGTGGTTTGCCCTCAAAACACATGAAATCTGTTCTTCATTGCCTCACAATCTTTGAACTGCAGCTTCCATGTCCTTAAAATAAGGATGATACTATTATGTAAGAATTAAATAAGATAATGAAGCAATACATGAAAAACACAATGTTTTGTACCATGTCTGGCCTAATAAATGGTGCCTATTATTTGTTTCCAGGGTCAAGATTTAGGAATATAGTTCTAGTAGCCATATAGAGAAAGAAGCAGATTAATTTTCAAGTTATACCCTCATCACAAAGATCTGTGCTAGGAAGTTACAAAAAAGTGGGGAGGGTTTTGTGTTTTTGAGGAGGGAAGGGACCAAAAGAACAGTTTTGAGGTTTAGAGGAGGCAGGAAGAAAGGGTTTCCTCTTTAACTTTTCAGAAAGGGAAGAATTTTATTTTACATGGGCAGGTACCAGGAATCAAACCCAGGTCTCCGGCATGGCAGGTGAGAACTCTGCCAGTGAGGCACATGGCCCACCTGAAAAGGAAGAATTTTAAATGGTTTGAACTGTAGAAAGTATAAAACACAAAACAAAACACAGGAATACATTGTCAACCCCAGTCGGTTTTCAATTTGTTTTTGACAGCATGAAAATTACCTGTTACCATAAAGATAGAAAATAACAATAACACAAAATTAGAAGCATATTTTTACCTCAGGATATTTTTTTTTTGCCATTCTGCCCATCTCATGGAACCATGGTAGCCTGCAGGGTACCTTGAGGCAATCCCCAGAGAGGAGCAGGATAACTCACCTGAGGTCACACAGCTAGGAAAGCGATGGAAAAGAATTTGAACTTTGGGATTGGGGAACACAACTGCTGTTTAGGAAACTGCATGGAGGAAGGGATATCTATCTTCTGAGTCATTTGCTATCAAGATGAAGAGATGTTTTATTTGAAAGGTTGTTACTGAGGTATACAGGGGAAGGAAGAGGAAATTGGAAAGACATTTTCTGACTCCCACATTATGAATTGGACAATAATTATATTTATCTTTAATTGGAGGGTCTATCCACAGATACCCTGCACCAGAGTTATGGTCGTGCTGAATAAGCAGAAGTAACCCAGAAACCCACAAAATGCTCTGATCAAAGAAAACACTTCTGGAAGGAAAGCCACAGGCATGAAACCAGCAGCTGCTTCTTGCTATTTATGGGTTAGATGAGAATTAGATACTGGAAACAAAGCAAAACCAAGAAAGAAAACTGGACAAGCACTTCTTTTCACCCAAGAATGTTTAGTTATGCAGATTGCTAAGTACAAAAGTTCATACTGCTTTTAGGTGTGGGAAATAGAGTAAACCCACTCTTTCCTTGGTCAGTATGATCATGGGGTCTTAGAAAGGCTGGGCCTAATCGTCAGCAATTTGCTCCTGAGTGAATAACCTGAAGCCTTCAAGCATCAAAGTAGGGGCTCAGGGGTCTGTATCCTTAAGATTTGGGGAAAAGGAGAGGGCAGAGAAATTGAATGGTTATAATACTCACATTCAGAGAAATGTATGTCCAGAAGGGACTTAGAGATTTCTTTAAGAAAGAATCTATTTTCACCATTCTAGTTTGATAAGAATGACAGATAACTAAGAAAGAGGCATTAACTTGTTTGGTAATACATTTATAAGCCTCACCTTCCTTTGACTGTTTTAATATTCCTTCTGCTACAATTTAAGTCCATTTACCCTAATGATGAGTTTGTAGAATCATAGTTACTCAACAGCCTTCCATATAATTAGTTTTCTATATGTGATAATAATTTAAATTTAAGTTTTCTAAAACTCATAACCATTAATGAGACTGTTGATATAGCTTAAAACTAAAGAATGATAAATGCTCTCTAAAATTATAGTGACAGCAGCAATAATAAAATAGCTAATGTTATTAATTGCTGTGTGCTAGGCAATATATGAAGTACTTTATGTATAATTTCATTTAACGATAACAATGAGCCTATCAGGTGGGGAGTATTATTTTTTTCCCATTTGCAGAAGAGTAAACTGAAGGTGCTGGATAATTTTGCATTCTTATAAATATTCTTGAGCTGTGTTCTGGGATGTAATTAAGTTACTTGGGAACTCTTTGCTTCTATTGAGTCTTGCTTTTAAGCTTTGTTGAACAGATCAGAGTAACATTTATTCTAGGGCTAATTATTTGCTACTTCTGAGGTAAAACCTTTTGAGTACTCTACCCAATGTCCTGTGAATTATGAGGGTTTTTTTTTTTTTTTTTTTCAGGCTGGCTGGTGGGAACATCCACCAATTCTTAGACTTGTGTGATCTCCGGTTACGGGTCTCTCTAATTCATTCAGGTGGATATTTCCTTAGCATTGGGTAGTTTCTTTACATGCATGTGCTCATCAGTATTCAGTTGAATATTTGAAGGAAACCCTCCTTAGGTCTCTGGAATTCTCTCTTCGTGCCATTCTCTCTTCTTTGGCACTTCACCTTGAAAATTCTAGCTGCTTTGATCTCTTTGAACTCTCAGCTCTCTCTCCTCAATTCAGGGAGTCCTTTGGTTCTACCTGGATCCCTCCTTCCCTGCACAACAGTTTGGAAACATTCCCAACACAGTAATCTGGGGCAAATGTAAGGGTGTCCGCTTTGATTTCTGTCTCTCAGATCACTGCCGTTCACTGTCTGATGTCAATTGTCTCCAAAATTGTTTCTAATTTTGTCCGTTTTTTTCACTATTTTAGGTGGGAGGGCATGGTGGGTTGAATGGTGTCCCTCTAAGATTCATGTTCATCCAGACCCAGGACCTCAGAATGTGAACTTATTTAGAAACAGGGTTTGTAGATGTAATTAAAGTTAACATGAGGTCACACTGGATTAAGGTGCACCCTATATCCAACATGACTGGTAATCTCATAGGGCAAAGGAAATTTGGACACAGAGGGAGGAATGTGACATGACAATGAAGGCAGAGTTTGGAGTGATGTGTCTACAAGCCAGAAAACCCCTAGGATTACTGGCAACCATGAAAAGCTAAAAAGAGGCAAGGAAGCATTCTTCCCTAGCACCTTCAGAGGGAGGATGGCCCTGCTGACACCTTGGTTTGGGCGTGCTAGCCTCCAGAACTGTGAAAGAAAAAAATTCTGTTGTCTTGAGTCTCACCAAGGTTGTGATCCTTTACTATGTCTTAGGAAGCTAATAAAGAGGGCAAATCTGGTCCCTTTTACTCTATCTGGGCTGTAAATGGAATTCTCTAAATTGAATTCTAACGACGTTAAGAAAAGAGTAATAGGGTGCAGCCCTCCACAGCTCTCCTTCCCTCCTCTCAGTGTGGAGTCTAAGGAGATGCATATTTATGCTACCCAAGCTATGGACCTGCCCCAAGCAAATGTACCTTCATGTCTTTTTGACCAGAAATAGTTCATGAGCTCATAACAATTATTGGTTTAAATCAGGGGTCAGGAAACTTTTTCTGCAAAGGCTCAAGTATTTTAGGCTTTGTGCTATATATGGTTTCTTTTAAAAATATTTTTATTGAGAAATCTTGACATGCATACAGTCCATACATGGTGTACAATCCATGGCTCTAAATCTCATCACATAGTTGTGCATTCATCACCATGATCATTTTCAGAACATTTGTATCACACCAGAAAGAGAAATAAAGAAAAAAGGAAAACTTAAACATCCCATACCTCTTACCGCTCTCCCTCATTGAACATTAGTATTTCAATCTAATTTTTTACTCTTTATCTTCCCCCATTATTTTTTATTTATTTGTTTGTTTGTTTGTTTATTTATTTATTTACATGGGCAGGCACTGGGAATCGAACCCGGGTCCTTGGGCATGGCAGGCAAGCATTCTTACCTGCTGAGTCACCATGGCCCGCCCTATTTATTTATTTTATCCTTATTTTTTTAACTTATCTGTTTGTACCCTGGGTAAAAGGAGCATTAAACACAAGGTCTTCACATAGTAAAAGCTGTATAGCTATACAATAGTCTACAAGAATCAAGATTACTGAAACACAGTTCAACAGTTTCAGATACTTCCCTTCAGCCACTCTATACACCACAAACTAAAATGGAATATCTATATAATGCTTAAGAACAACCTCCAGGATAACCTCTTGATGCTGTTTGAAATCTCTCAGCCACTGAGACTTCATTTTGTCTCATTCCTCTCTTACCCCTTGTTCTAGTTTGCTAGCTGCCGGAATGCAATATACCAGAAACGGAATGGCTTTTAAAAAAGGGAATTTAATGAGTTGCTAGTTTACAGTTCTAAGGCCAAGAAAATGTCCCAATTACAACAAGTCTATAGAAATGTCCAATCAAAGGCATTCAGGGAAAGATACCTTGGTTCAAGAAGGCCAATGAAGTTCAGGGTTTCTCTCTCAAGTGAGAAGGCACATGGCGGACACAGTCAGGGCTTCTCTCTCAGCTGGAAGGGCACATGGCGAATACGGCATCATCTGCTAGCTTCTTCTCCTGGCTTCCTGTTTCGTGAAGCTACCCGGTAGGTATCTTCCTTCTTTATCTCCAAAGGTCGCTGGCTGGTGGACTCTCTGCTTTGTAGTGTCACTCTCTCTGAATCTCTCTCTCCAAAATGTTTCCTCTTTTATAAGACTTCAGAAACTAATCAAGACCCACTCAAATGGGTGGAGACATGTCATCCCCTAATCCAGTTTAACAACCATTCTTGACTAAATCACATCAACCAGGGAGATGATCTCATTACAGTTTCAAATATACAGTTTTGAATAAGGATTATTCTACATTTAAGAAATGGGATTTATATGAAAACATGGCTTTTCTTAGGGGGCATACTTCCTTTCAAACCAGCACACCCCTTTTGGTCAAGAAGGCTTTCTCATTCCCACGATGCTGGGTCCCAGCTCATCCTGGGAGTCTTGTCCCACATTGCGAGGGAGATTTACACCTCTGGGGGTCATGGCCTACGTAGTAGGGAGGGCAGTGAGAGAATCTTCCAAGTTGGTTTAGAGAGAGGGCCACATCTGAGCAACAAAAGAAGTTCTTTTAGACATAATCATAAGTAGGTTTAGCTTTTCCTTTGCAGGAATAAGTTGTATAGAGTTGAATCTCAAGATTGAGGGCACAGTCTATTGAGTTGGTTGTCCTCACTGCTTGTAAGAATAGCAGGAATTCTCTAGATGGAGAAACTGAATATTTCTTCCTTTTTCCTCAATCCCCAAAGAGGACTGTGCAAATATTTTTTTATTCTCTGCCCAAATTACTCTGCGATACATCAGGTCCTCACACTAATCTGTACAAACCAACAAGATTTCATGCCTTATTCAAGATTCCATGTAATTGCAGTGTTCAAATAAACTGACCGTACAAGTTAAATTAAATAATGCACTACTCAAAACATAAATTTTGCACCAGAGAAACATCTGTCCCTTTGGTCTCACAGAGAAGGTGAAGTTTTAAAATATGGACCATATCATCCTTTACCCTGTATTCTGATTTGCCTTAGTCTTATTCAGATCAGCTTTATTCATATCTCTCATTAATGTCTGGTTACTTTTTCACCTTTTTAACAGTTACTGCATGGGGTAATGCTGACTTTCATAGCTTCAGTGCTCTAACTCCGAGTCTTTGGTGTTACATAAATACCCGAAGTTTCTGGGAATGCCCAAGTTATACATATAGCTCAGTATCTCAGAATTTAGAAATAACAGTTATGACTCCTGGATATATGTGAATGCTGTAAGAGTTTACAATCTAGGACCCTTTACAATAGTCCCCACTGTGATAACCCATGCTGTCAACTTCAATTCTCCAAGTTGGTAAATTATAATTAGGTTCATATGAGAGAGGCATGATAACCTTTGTCCTTTTGTTTCTGCCATTTCATTCAGCACACTGTCCTTAAAATTCATTCACCTAGTTACATGCCTCATAATCTCATTCCTTCTTGCAGCTGCTCAGTAGTCCATTGTATGTATACACCGCAGTTACTCCTTCTATCCCTCAGTTGTTGTACCCTTAGGCCACCTCTATCCATTATGAATTGCAAACACTGCCACCATAAACACCAGTGTGCAAATGTTCATTCATGTCCCCACACTCAGTTCCTCCAGGTATATACCCAGCAAAGGGGTTGCAGAATCTTATGGTAATCCACCTCTAGCCTCCCATGGAACCACCACATTGCTCTCCAAGAGCCTGTGCCTCTCAGTTTCCCTACGAACAGTAATGAGGTACATCTCTTTCTCCACATTTTCTCTAACATTTGTTTCTCTCTGCTCATTTTTAAACAGATCTATTTGCACATCATACAGTCCAACCTAAGTAAACAGCCATGCCTTCACCAACATAATCTATATGAAGACATTTCCTTTTCTTCCACAAAGAATCCATGCACCGCCCCCCACCCCATATCCCCTTTTTGTTGATGTTTAGTTTTGGCATAATGCCTTTGTCACATTCAGTGGAGGCATATTGCAATTTTGTTGTTGACTATAGACCCTAGCTTGCATTTATTGTACTTTTCCCTGTATACCATCCCACTTTCAACACTTTGCAATGTTGACTTTCATTTGTCCTCCCTCAGGCAAAAATGTTTTTATATTTGTACATTTAATCACTGCTAGTTTGGAAGCTGCCAGAATGCAATATACCAGAAATGAAGCAGCTTTTATAAAGGGAATTTTCTTAAACTTTTTTATTGTATAATTTAACATATATACAAAGCAAAGAAAGAAAAAAGCAATCATTTTAAAAGCCCTCTTCAACAAGTAGTTACAGGACAGATCCCAGAGTTTGTCATGGGTTACCATACAATCCTCTCAGATTTTTCCTTCTAGTTGCTCCAGAATATAGGAGGTTAGAAGGAATACATATTTTTTTATCATCAAAATTTTTTTGTGAAAAATAACATATATACAAAAAGGTAATACATTTCAAAGCACAGCACAACAATAAGTTGTAGAACAAATTTCAGAGTTTGTTATGGGTTACAACTCCACAGTTTTAGATTTTTACTTCTAGCTGCTCTAAGACACTGGAGACTCAAAGAAATATCAGTTTAATGATTCAGCAATCATATTCATTTGTTAACTCCTACCTTCTCTGTATAACTCCACCATCACCTTTGATTTTTCTATCCTGTTCTTTAGGGGTATTTGGGCTATGGTCATTCTAACTTTTTCATGTTGGAAGGGGCTGTCAATAATATGGGGTAGGAAGATGGAACTAGCTGATGCTCTAGAGAGGCTGGGCCCTCTAGGTTTCAGGACTTATGTGGTCAAGGGACCCATCTGGAGGTTGTAGGTTTCTGGAAAGTTACCCTAGTGCATGGAACCTTTGTAGAATCTTAAATATTGCCCTAGATGTTTTTTTTATGATTGGCTGGAACAGTTTTGGTTGGGGTTTGGCAAGTTATGATGGGGGCAATGTCTAACTGAAGCTTGCCTAAGAGTGACCTCCATTGTAGCCTCTTGACCCTATCTGAACTTCTCAGCCACTGATACCTTATCTGCTATACTTCTTTTCCACAATTTGGTCAGGATGATATTGTGGATTCCATGGTGCCAGGGTCAGACATCTCCCTGGGAGTCATCTCCCATGCTGCTAGGGAGACTTTCACCCCAGATGTAATGTCCCATTCAGCGGGGAGGACAATGATTTCACTTGAAGAGTTGGGCTTAGAGAGAGGGAGACTACATCTGAGCAACAAAAGAGGCCCTCCAGAAGGTAACTCTTAGGCATAACTTTAGGTAGGCTAAGCTTCTCTGCTACCTGCATAAGCTTCAGATGAATAAGCCTAAAGATTAAGGGCTTGGCCTATTGATTTGGTGTCCCTAATGCTTGACACAGTATCAAGGGATTCCCTGATGGTAAAGTTTAATAGTTCCATATTTTTTTTCTCTATAAAGGGAATTTAATAAGTTACACATTTACAAGGTCTAAGCCTATAAACTGTCTAAACTAAGGTGTCCAAGAAAGGTTGATGCATCTGGAACACCTCTGTCAGCTGGAACAGGATGCTGGTCCCTTGCTCCTGGGCTCTATTGCTTTCAGCTTCTGTTCCTGTGGGGGTCCCTCACTTTACTTTTCCAAGGATAGCTTTCATCTCTTGGCTTCCCTTGGCTCTCTTCAGGTTCTGGCTTGCTTAACATCCCATGGTGATGTCTGCTGGGCTCCAAGGATCTCCAGACCTCTGTATTTCCATTCTCTAAATGTTGGCATCTGTGTCAGCTCTGCTCTGAAGTTTCTGTTGAATCTCTCTCTGTTGGCTCTGAGGTTTCTGTAATTTCTCTCTCCAATTTTTTTCCCCTTTTAAGGGATTCCAGTAAACTAATCAAGACCCACATGGAATGAGTGGAGTCACATCTCCATCTAATCAAAAGGCACACCCATGATTGGGTGTCACATCTCCATGGAGATAATCTGATAAAAGATTCCAATCTGCTGTATTGAATCAGGATTAAAAGAAATGGCAGACCACACAAGATTAAATCAAGATTAAAACATGGCTTTTCTGGGGTACATAATATTTTCAAACCAACACAATAACTATCATTGTCCATTCTAGGCAATAATTTCTAAATTATACCATCTTAGTCTATATTCTCTTTCCTTATGGTTTCATATGTGCCCCCAGCCCCTCTCCCTCAACCATATTCACAATGAGTTTCATTCAGTGTACTTATATTATTGTGCTACCATGAGATAGTATTGTGCTATCCATTTCTGATTTTTTACAATCAGTTCTGTTGCACATTTTGTATTCTTTCAGCAATAAATATCTAACCTCTACTCTCTTTCTATGTCCTGATAACCTGTATTCTTAACTTTAACTCTCAAAATTCACTCATTAATGTTAATTCATATTAGTGAGACCATAAAGTATTTGTCCTACTGTTTCTGACTAATTTCACTCAGCCTAATGCACTTAAGGTTCATCCTCGTTGTTACATGCGTCAAGAGTTTATCCTGTCTTACAACTGAGTAATATACCATCATATTTATATAACCACAGCTTGTTTTCCACTCATCCATTGATGGAGATTTGGGCTGTGTCAATCTCTTGGCAATTGTAAATAATGCTATAAATATCAGTGTGCAAATGTCCATTTGTGTCCTTGCCTTCAGTTCCTCTGAATATATACCTACTGTGTTAGTCCAGGTTCTCTAGAGAAACAGAACCAACAGGAGAGAGCTGTAAATATGAGATTAAAAAGGTGTCTCATGCAACTGTGGGAATGGAAAAGTCCAAAATCCAAAGGGCACACTATGAAGCTGGCATCTCCAATGAAGGATCTGGATGAATGCCACAGAAGAGGCTTGATGGTGAAGAAGCAGTGAAAGTCTCTTTTCTTCCTTAAAAGCCTTCAAATGATTGGATTACCTGCTTGTGGGAGACAGGCCCTAGTTGTTCACAGATGTAATTAGCCACAGATGCAATCAACTGACTGATAACTTACTTAATCAACTAGCCACAAAATATCTTTACTGCAATAGACAGGCCACTGCTTGCCCGACCAGACAACTTGGCATAATCATTTGGCCAAGTTGACAACAGCCAGAACCTAACCATCACAGTCCACCCCTTGTCAACTTGGCAGCTATACATATCACCTTAAAACATGCCTAATTTTGAAACAGAACACAATAACAGACATAGGTTTTGCTTACAAATACTCAACTGTCCTGCATATGACCAGAAACACACTACATCTCTCCAGAATAGGGTGCAAATCCTAAGGTAACATTCACTCTTAAATTTCATTTCCTATGACATAACATGAATAATACAACTTATGTCGCATGATCAGAGGAAAACAAGATACTTGCTTTTGTACAAAAATTAAACATGCTTATAACAACATGGGAAGGAAATATTCATACAATTCATACAAATACTGCCCTTGTTTCTGTAACTGATCACAAGATCATATTTATCACTACCTTCTACTACCTAATCCATGTTCCCTTTACCCTCAGCAAGCACTTCAACTGACCATAGTTCTTTGCTGAGTAGGGTGACTCTAACTTTCATTTCTGTAGTTTCTGGGTCATTGGTAGTCCTTCTTAGATTGGGTTGTTGCAATTTTACATTGACTTTAATCACAGGGCATGGTAGTACTAAGAGATTCCCTAGGGGATCTCCTGTATTCCAGGAAAACTCTCTTTACCTCCATTGTGTAGCTGTAGTTCTATTTCCCCTTGATAGTTAGGAGCAATCACCCCTGAAAGAACAGTAATCCCCTTTAATGCATGTTGATTCAGTGGCATGAGAAGCTCAAAGTAGCCAGGTGGCTAGTAGCCAGGTCTTGGCCTCCAGTTCAATGGAATCACAGTTGTGTCTCCTGGTAGTAGTACTCCTCTTTTTGGAACTAAGAATTGTAAACCAACAGAGCTTAAGGTTTCAGGAACAGGGAGCAAAAATTTTCATGGTGGATCATTAAGGATGGTAGTGAGTGGTGCCACTCCCATTTTCATCCTTTGATTCCTGGACTCATGAATGCTGGCTATGGGAGAAGCAGCACCATAAACTGGACACTGATCCAGAGCATACAGAGCATCCTGGAGAACATTGCCCAAGCCCTGTAAGGTACTGCCACCTATTTGGCACTGTAATTGGGTCTTCAAAAGGCCATTCCACTGTTCTATCATCCCAGCTGCCTCTGGATGATGGGGAACATGGTAAGACCAAAGAATTTTATGAGCATATGCCCATTCCTGCACTTCATTTGCTGTGAAATGGGTTTCTTAATTAAAAGCAATGCTATAGCAATAAGGCATTCTATAAGTCCATGAATGGTAGTTTTGGCAAATGCAGATTATGCAAACCTGGATTATGCATCTATTCCAGTTAGAACAAATCACTACCCTTTCCATGATGGAAGTCCAATGTAATCAATGCAATTGATATCCAATGATGGAAGTCTGATTTAATCAACCTGCCACCAGATAGCAGACTGATCACCTCAGGGAATGGTGTCATATTAGGGGTTCAGTGTGGGTCTCTGCTGCTGGCAGATTGGGCACTCATCAGTGGCCATAGCCAAGTCATCCTTGGTGAGTGGAAGTCCATGTTGCTGAGTCCATGCATAAACTCCATCCCTACCACCATGACCACTTTGTTCATGAGCCCATTGAGCAATTTCAGGAGTGGCTGAGGAAAGAGGATGATTTGTATCCATTGGATGGGTTATCTTATCTGCTTGATTATTAAGAGCTTCCTCTGCTGAAGTGACCCTCTGGTGAGCATTCACATGGGACAAAAATATATTCAACCTCTTTGCCCACTCTGAATAGTTTACCCACATACCTCTTCCCCATACCTCCTTGTCACCGATTTTCCAATCATACTCCTTCCATATCCCTGACCATCCAGCCAAACCATTTGCAACAGCCCATGATTCAGTATACAAATGCACCTCTGGCCAGTTCTCTTTCCAAGAAAAATGAACAACCAGGTACACTGCTAGATGTTCTGTGCACTGGGAGGATTTCCCTTCACCACTGCCCTTTAAGGACATCCCAGAATAAGGCTGTAGTGCTGTAAGTATACATTTCTGGGTGGTTCCTGCATATCGTGCAGACCCATCTATAAACCAGGCCCAAGTTTTCTCTTCCTCAGCCATAGCTCTGGTCTGGGAAAGAGAAGGTAATGTGGCAGGAGTGGGAGACACAGGCAATTGGGCCACTTCCTATGTAACTTACTTGTGTCTTCATGATCTGTTCAAGCCCTATCTGCAATATACTATTTCCATTTTATGATGGAGTGCTGCTGTGAAAGCCCAACTTTATGGCTTAGTGGGTCAGACAACACCCAGCCCATGATAGGCAACTTAGGTCTCATGGTGACTTGATGGCCCATGATTAAGCATTCAGTCTCTATTTAAGCCCAGTATCAGACTGAAAGCTGTTTCTCAAAAGGAGAGTAGTTATTTGCAGTGGATAGTAAGGTTTTGCCCTAAAATCCTCGGGCTCTACATTGTGATTCTCTTATAGAGGCTTGCCAAAAGCTCCAGACAGCATCCCTATTTGCCACTGACACCTCCAGCACCATTGGATCTGCTGGATCATATGACCCAAGTGGCAGAGCAGCTTGCATACTATCCAGGGCCTGTCACAGAGACTTTTCTTATTCTGATCCCCAACCCCTCCCAAAAATAATAAAAAAACTATCAGCTTTTCTGGCCACTTGGTAAATAGGCCACCAAAGAGGGATATGTTGTCTCTAAAATCCAAAGGGGCCAACCAGGCATTGTGCCTCTGTTTTGGTTGTAAGAGGAGCCAGACACAACAGCTTATCATTCACCTTAGAAGGGATGTCTTGACATGCCCCACACCACTTGACACTTGGAAATTTCACTGAGGCAGAAGTCACCTGTATTTTTGTTGAATTTATCTCCCATCCCCTGGCCCACAAATGCTTTACCAATAAGTCTAGAGTAGCTGTTATTTCTTGCTCACTAGGTCTGGTCAGCATGATAACATAAACACAATGGACCAGTGTGATGTCTTGTGGGAGGGAGAAATTATCAAGTTCCCTGAAGGCAAGAATGTGACATAGGGCTGGAGAGTTGATATACCCCTGAGGAAGAACAGTGAAGGTATACTGCTGGTCTTGCCAGCTGAATGCAAACTGTTTCTGGTGGTCCTTGCTGAACAGCTTTTGGGAAAAAGGCCTTTGCCATATCAATAGTTGCATACCAGGTACCAGGTGATGTATTGGTTTGCTCAAGCAATGATACAACATCTAGAACAGTAGCTGCAATTAGAGTCACCACTTGATTAATTTTATGATAATCCACAGTCATCCTCCAGACCAATCTGTTTTTTGCACAGGTCAAATAACAGAGTTGAATGGGGATGTGGTAGGAATCACCACCCCTGCATCGTTCAAGACCTTAAGAGTGGCACTAATTTCTGCAATTCCTCCAGGAATATGGCACTGCTTCTGATTCACTATTTTGCCAGGTAGGGGCAGCTCTAATGGCTTCCACTTGATCTTTCATACCATAATAACCCTGACATCATGAGTCAGATAACCAATGTGGGGATTCTGCCAGTTGCTGAGTATGTCAATTCCAATTATGCATTCTGGAACCAGGGAAATGACCACAGAATGGGTCCAGGGACCCACTGGACACACTATGATATGGATTTGAGCTAAAATTCCATTAATTACCTGACCTCCATAAGCCCCTATGCTGATGAGTGGACCAGAGTGGCATTTTGGATCTCCTGGAATCAGTGTCACTTCTGAGCCAGTGTTTAATAATCTTCAAAATATCTGATCATTTCCTTTTCCCCAGTGAAGTCACCCTGGTAAAAGGTTGTAGGTTTTCTTGGGGAAGGCTGGGATGAAACTTCACAGTGTAAATTTGGGGCAGTGTTGAAGGGCTTTCACCAAGGACGCCTGGCCCTACCCTCATTTAAGGGACTCTTGGTCTGTAAACTGTCTCAAGTCTGGGAATTGATTAAGGGACTGTGATTCTCTGTTTTTCATGGAGCTAGTCTCATGAATTTGTTTCTCAAGGTTCTTGTGAAAGATGTGTCCTGTGGACATTCTTGGGGTGTATGAACAGGTTTTCCATGATAAATTCATTCTAACATTCCCATTTCTTTAAGCCTAGATCACCTCATCTACATTATACCAGGGCATTTTGACCTCAACTGATTGGATTATCCTGTTGTGGGAGGCATGCCAGAGTTAATCACAGATGTAATCAGTCACCAATTATAAGGAAAAAATAAATTTGTAGAGCCTGCTCTGTTCAATTGCATTGCCATTACATGACCTTGGTAAGAAACAGTTGAAATGTGCACTCTGTCTGGGAGGACTGGCTATCTTCCTGGAAGAAAGTGTACTTTGATAAAGATATTAGGTCCCAGGAAACTCTTCTCAGTCCCTAGCCAGTTCCCAGAGGACCCAAATGGGCTTGGTCATGTAAACTAATTGGAATTTGGTCACTATTGTGTAAAGATATCATAAAAACTGCATGCAAGCAGTTAGAGAAAGGAAGAAGAAATAGGGAGGAGAATCTTAAGAGTAGTAGAAGAAGAAAGAGAGAGGAGAAAATTATGAGAAAGAAGAAGAAAGGAGAATCTTATGAGAGAGTAGAGAGCATCTCATCACAATCTCATCCGGGAAAAGAATGCTGTGCTGTGGTTTTTTTTACCAGTAAAATTTTGAATACTATTTCTAAGATTGCTGTGGATTTTTACTAAAAAGACTTGGAATGCTACTTCTGAGACCTCCCAGCACTTCACTTCAGGTGCTGGTGCCATGTTATCTGGTGATATAACTATGTCTTATTTTTGAAAACTCTTTTAATTACTTTCCTAATAAAATCTGTTTTTATATCACTGAAGTCTGTGTTGTCTGTGAATCCAAACCTATAAATTAAGTGGCCACAAGTATCATGCTGTCTTTTGGGCAACACTGATGCAATCAACCGACTGATAATTTAATCAACTAGCCACAAAATATCCTTGCAGCAATAGTCAGGTCAGTGCTTGCCTGACCAGACAACTGGGCATAATCATTTGGCCAAGTTGACACCAAAGCTATCACACTAGTATTGTGAATGCAGAATCATATGGCAATTATATCTTTAGCTTATGAAGGAACCGTCAGAGTTCCTTCCTTCCGAGTGGTTGTACCATTTTGCATTCCCACCAACAGTGAATAAGTTTGCCTCTTTCTCCACATCCTCCCCAGCACTTTTTGTTTTCTCTCTTTCTTTCTTCTTTTTGATACTGGCCATTCTAGTGGGTTGAGATGATATCTCATGGCTTTGATTTGCATTTTCTTGATAGCCAGTGAAGTTGAGCATCTTTTCATGGGCCTTTTAGCCATTTGTATTTTCACTTCTGAAAAGTATCTGTTTATGTCTTTTGTCCATTTTAAACATTTTTTTATTGTGAAATATAACTAAAATAAAAAAACACTAAATTTCCAAGTACATTTTTTTTTGGTATGCTGTATGAAGGGGCCACATTACATTATTTTTCCACGACTATCCTGTAATTGCAGCACCATTTGTTGACTTTTTGTTTGTTTGTTTTGCTTGTTTGCTTGTATTTTGGGAAGTGCATGGACCAGCAATTGAACCCAGGTCTTCCAAATGGCAGGCAAGAATTCTACCACTGAACTACCCTTGCATCCCATACAAGTACATTTCAACAAGTACTTACAGAACAGATTTTTAAAGTTTGGTATTGGTTACAGTTTCATGATTTTTTGTTTTTCTTCTAGCTAGTCCAAGACACTAGAGACCAACAGAAATATCAATATAATGATTCAGCAATCATACTCATTTGTTAAATCCTATCTTCTCTGTTATACACCTCCTTCTCTTTAACATATATACATAAAAGCAATACATTTCAAAACACATTGCAACAATCAATTGTAGAACAGATTTTAGAGTTTGATATGGGTTAAAATTCTACAATTTTAGGTTTTTATTTCTACCTACTCTAAGATACTCTAGGCTAAAAGAAATATCAGTATAATGATTCAGCACTCATACTCATTTGTTAAACGCAACCATCAGTGTATAACTCCACCATCACTTTTGATCTTTCTCTGATTCTTTAGGAGTGTTTGAAGTATGGCCATTCAAACTTTTTCATGTTGGAAGGGGCTGTCAATAATATGGAATAGGGGATGGAACTAGTTGATGTTCTGGAAGGACTGGCGCCTCTGCATTTCAGGATTTAGCTGTCCAGGGACTCATCTGGAGGTTGTAGGTTTTGGAGAGTTACCCTAGTGCATGGAAACTTTGTAGAATCTTATATAAGGCCCTAGTTATTCTATAGGATTGGTAGGAATGGTTTTGCTTGGGGTTTGGCAAGTCATAATAGGTAGCAATGTCTAACTGAAGCATGTGTAATAATGGCTTCCATTGTAGCCTCTCTACCCTATTTAAACTATCAGCCACTGGTACCTTATTTGCTACACTTCTTTTCCACCTTTTGGTCAGCATGGCATTGTTGACCCCATGGTGCCAGGGCCAGGTTCATCCCTGGAGGTCTTTGCCAATACTTTTTGATTATCTGCTTAATATAATCTGGGATGTATCCAGGCATTACATTAAGAAATACAGGATTAAGGGCTCTCATTCTTATTCTGGGCTCCCTATGTTTGGATTATTTAAACGGTCTATTCAGGCAGGTTCAGTTAGATTATGTGCCACAGAAAACCTAAGTTCTGGACAAAATAAAACTTTCTTTTCTGGTTTCAAAGAGTAGGTGAAGTTCTAAAATATAGTCAATGTCTTATTTACTCCTGTATTCTGAGTTGTCTTAATCTGAGTCTTATCACTTTTGCCTATTTTTCAGATGTGTGGTTTGCCTTTTTGCTGCTGAGTTATAAAATCTCTTTTGTATTCTGGATGCTAAACCCTTATCTGATTTGTGGTTTCCAGTATCATCTCCCATTGTGTAGGTGGCCTTTTTACTTTTCTGACAAAGTTCTTTGATGTACAAAAGTCCATCAAAGAAGATCCCATTTATTCATTTATTTTTTCATTGCTTGTGCTTTGGGTGTAAGGTTTAGGAAACCATTTCCCATAGCAACATTTATAAGATAATTTATAAGGTATTTCCATACATTTTCTTCTAAAAGTTTTATACCTGAAGTCTAATATTTAGGTCTTCAATCCATTTTTAGTTAATTTTTGTGTAGGGTATGAGATATGGACCCTCTTTCATTCTTTTGCATATCCCTGTTTATTGAAGAGGCTGCTCTGTCCCAGGTGGGTTGGCTTGACCACCTTATCAAAGATCAATTGTCCATAGATGAGAGGACCTATTTCTGAACCTTCAGTTTGATTCTATTGATCAGTATATGTATCTTTTTGTCAGTACCATGCTGTTTTGACCACTGTATCTTCATAATATGCTTTAAAGTCAGGTAGTGTGAGACCTCTCACTTCATTTTTCTTTCTCAAGATATTTTTAACTATTTATTGCACACTGCCCTTCCAAATAAATTTGGTTATTGGTTTTTACATATCTGCAAAGTAAGTTTTTGGGATTTTAATTAGTGTTGCATTGCATCTATAAATCAATTTGGGTAGAATCAATATCTTAACTATATTTAGTCTTCCAATCCATGAACACAGTATGCCCTTCCATTTATTTAGGCCTTCCATGATTTCTGTTAGCAATTTCTTGTAGTTTTCTGTTTATACATATTTTGTATTGTTAGTTAAATTTATTCCTAGATATTTGATTCTTTTGGTTGCTATTGCAAATGGAATTTTTTCTTAATTCTTTTCTCAGACTACTCATCATGAATGTATAGAAACACTATTGATTTCTGTACCCTGCCACTCTGCTGTACTTATTTATTAGCTTTCATAGCTTTGGGGTAGATTTTTTGGGATTTTCAACACATAGTATCAGTTCATCTGCAAACACTGAGAGTTTTACTTCTTCGTTTCTGATTTGTATGCCTTTTACTTCTTTTTCTTGTCTAACTGGTCTGGCTGGACCGTCCAGCATAATGTTGAATAACAATGGTGGTAGTGAGCATCCTTGTCTTCTTTTTCATCTTAGAGGGAAAACTTTCAGCCTTTCCCCATTGAGGATGATGTTAGCTGTGGATTTTTCATATATTCCTTTTATCATGTTGAGGAATTTCCCTTCTATTGTTTGAAGCATTTTCATCAAGAAAAGATGTTGAATTTTGTCAAATGCTTTTTCTGCATCAATCGAAATGATCATGTGCTTTTTTTTCTGCTTCGACTTATTGATATGGTGTATTACATTAATGATTTTCTTGTGTGGAACAAGTCTTGTACTCCTTGATCATGGTGTATAATTTTTTTAATGTGCTGCTAGATTTGATTTGCAAGTATATTGTTGAGGATATTTGCATTTATATTTATTAAAGAGATTAGTTAGTGGTTTTCTTTTCTTGGAGTATCTTTGTCTGGTTTTGGTGTTAAGTAATGTTGGCTCAAATAATGAGTTAAATAGCTTTCCCTCCTTTCCAATTTTTTTTGAAGACTTTGAGCAGAATTGGTAGTAATTCTTAGTTGAATGCTTGGTAGAATTCACTTGAAGTCATCTGGTCCTGGACTTTTTCTTTTCTTGAGCTTTTTGATGACTGATTCAATCCCTTTACTTGTGATTGGTTTGTTGATGTTTTTTATTTCTTCTTGAGTCAATGTTGGTTACTCATGCCTTTCAGGAGAGTTGTTCATTTCATCTACATTGTCTAGTTTATTAGCATATAGTTGCTTATAGTATTTTCTCATTATGTCCTTTATTTTTTTTGGGGGGGGGGTGGTCACTGGTTATGTCCCCTCTTCCATTTCTCATTTTGTTTATTTGCATCTTCTTTCTTTTTATTTTGTCAGCCTAGCAAATGGTCCACTGATTTTATTGATGTTCTCAAAGAACCAACTTCTGGTTTTTTGATTGTCTCTATTGTTTTCATATTCTCCATTTCACTTATTTCTGCTCTAATCTTTGTTATTTCTTTCTTTTTGTTTGTTTTGGGTTAGTTTGCTGTTCTGTCTATAGTTCTTCCAAGTGGACAGTTAATTCCTTGATTTTTGCTCTTTCTTCTTTTTTTAATATAGACATATAAGGCAATCAATTTCCCACTCAGAGCAGCCTCTGCTGCATCCCATAAATACAGCAAATGCTGCACTGATATGCTGTATTTTCATTTTCATTTGCCTCAAGATATTTACTGATTGCTCTTGTAATTTCTTCCTTGACCCCCTGGTTGTTAAGAGTGTGTTGTTTAGCCTTCATGTATTTGTGAATTTTCTGGCTCTCTTCCTGTTATTGATTTCCAACTTTTTCCCATTATGATCTGGGAAAGTGTTTTATATAATTTCAATCTTTTAAAATTTATTGAGACTTGCTTTGTGACCCTGCTTGTGGTCTATCCTTGAGAATGATCCATGAGCATTCGAGAAAAATGTGTATCCTGCTGTTGTGGGGTGTAATGTTCTGTAAATATCTGTTAAGTCTAGTTCATTTAGTGTATTATTCAGAATCTCTGTTTCCTTCTTGATCTTCTGTCTAGATGTTCTATCCATTGATGAGAGTGGGGAATTAAGTCTCCAACTATTATGATAGAGGTATCTACTTCCACCTTCAGTTTGTCAATGTTTGCCTCATGTATTTGGGAGCACTATGGCTTGGTGCATAAATATTTATGATTGCTATATCTTCTTGTTGAATTGTTCTTTTTATTAATGCAATGTGTCCTTCTTTATCTCTTTTAATTGTTTTACATTTAAAGTCTAATTTGTTGGAAATTAGTATAGCTACCCCTGCTCTTCTCTGGCTGTTGTTTGCATGAAATATCTTTTCTCAACCTTTTTTTTTTCAACTTATTGTTGCCCTTGGGTCTAAAGTGAGTCTCCTGTAGACAGCATATAGTTGCAGCCTGTTTTTAAAACCATTCTGCCAGTCTTTCGATTGTGAGTTTAATCTGTTAACATTTAATGTTATTACTGTAAAGGCAGTACTTTCTTCTACCATTTTGTCTTTTGGATTTTATATATCATATCTAATTTTTTTTCTCTTTTTACCTTTACTGCTAGTCTTGATTTCTACATTGTGCTCCAGAAATATCTGTAGTATATATCTGTAGGAAAGACCTGTCTTTTCCTATCTGCCTGTAGTGCTCCCTTTAGTGTTTCTTGTGGAGCTGGTCTCTAAACAAATTCTCTCAGTGTCTGTTTGTCTGAAAATATTTTAGTTTCCCTCTCATTTTTGAAGGACAGTTTTGCTGTGTAGAATTCTTGATTAGCAGTTTTTCCATTTCAGGATCTCAAATATATTCTACCACTGCCTTTTTGTTCCCATGGGTTTTGCTGAGAAATCCACACATACTTTTATTGAGCTTCCTTTGTGAATTGCCTTTCTCTTGGTGCTTTCAAAATTCTCTCTGTCTGTGATATTTGACAATCCCACTAGTAAGTGTCTTGGAGTATGTCTATTTGGATCTATTCTGTTTGGGGTATGCTGCACTTCTTGGATTTGTAATTTTATTTCTTTCATAAGAGATGGGGGCCTGAAGCTAGGGCAGAGTTCCAGGCAGATGGCCCTTGCCCGGGTCACACTGAACTTCAGTGCCCCATGGGAGCAGGCCTTTTTAAAGTGCTTGCTTCACCTGGTTCCACCAGCTGCCTGAGAAAAATTGCTGGCCATGGTCACCACCAGAGATATTTCTATATCTTGAAAAGATAAAATAAAAATCTTCTGCTTTGGAATAGATGGATTTTTGTCACTTTCTATGAACTAAAGTGGTTCAAGGTCTCTTTTGGATTATTTCTGCACTTCACAAACACAAGTTGAATCACTCAGACCTGACTATAAAAGTTATAAACCTGCAAAATTGTACTGAAGGAAGTCTGAAAGCTTTACAGAAAGCAGTAATACTATCCCAGTTTTTCCGACACCCCAATATTACAACTTATTGGACAGTTTTCACTATTTACAACTGGCTTTGGTTTATTTCTCCATTTATGGCCTATGGTTCAGCAAGTCAACTCTTGAGGATGTACTTTCCTGAAGGAATGAGTGAAACTTTAATAAGAAACATTCTTTTTGGAGCAGTGAGACGGTAGAACTATATGCACCAAAATGGCTATATTCACAGGCGTACTAAAGCCAGCCATATTCTCATTTCTGGTGATGGCCTAGTGACCCTCTCTGGCCTGTCCCATCTGCATAGTTTGGTTAAGCACAGATATAGGCATATGGCTATGTTTGATTTCCCACAGTTCAGCACATCAGTACAGCTGTGGCTGAGTCCAGAACTCCTGAGACAGGATCTACATGGATATAATGTGAAAAAAAGATATTTACAGTGTTGGGATTATAGCCTGTGAATTAGTCGGTGGGCAAGTACATTTCCAGGACATGTACAAGACTCAGATGCTGTTACAGAAACTGAAAGACCCTTTTTATAGCCCTTTGGATATCAGTATTTTTCCTCAGTCAGGTTCCAGAATGAACAACTCCCAACCAGGTGTAGACTCTGGGATTGGAGAAAGTGTACTTGTGTCCAGTGGAACATGCACAGTAAATAGTGACAGACTGCAAACACCATCCTCAAAAACTTTCTCTCCTGCCTTCTTCGGCTTAGTACAACTCTGTTTGCAACAAGATCCTGAGAAAGAGCCATCAGCCAGCAGTTTATCATCCCAAGTATTCTTTAAACAGACGAAAGAGCAAAGCCAGGAATCAATACTGTCACTGTTGCCTCCTGCTTACAACAAGCCATTGGCAGCAGTGCCTCCAGTGCTACCTTGGACTGAACCAGAATGTGTTTTCCTGATGAAAAAAGGTTCAAACTGGGACTTCTTGGGCTGCCAAATTATTTTATGTCCTGTATACTTGGCACTTTCTTCTTGCTGCTTTTTCTCTGTATTACTAGGTACAAATACCAGAATTGTACTTGAAAATACAGTTGGTGCACTGGAGAATCTATCATTTTAAGCCCCTTTATTCAAAGGGGCATGCTTATAACCCCCCTTGTTTAGCTCAGAGTGCTATCATAACTCCAGGGAAACGTCAGCGTTATTAATCTAGCATCTAGCTACATTTAGTGTCTTCTGTTCTTGAGTTTTTCCCATAAGCTGTGATTAATTCCTTTCTTGATCTCTCAATATAGTTTTTGAGCCAGTTATTTTCTTCAGTGTTTTGTTGCCATTAGTGGATTGAGTCTCTGAGAACAGTCCTTCCAAGCACATCTTTTTTTTCCAGATTCTGTAGTCTTTTTGATCAGCTATTTTTTACATGAACAGGCTAAGTTTATACTGACCCCAAATCCTTTTTTGGTAGAAGGGAAAATGTTTATACTTTCCCATTTTCTATTCTTGGTATTTATGGTAACATCAAACTAAGCCTCAGTCACATTAAATGATTCACTTGAAATACATAGAGAAGTTGTAATTGTTTTTTAAACATGGGCTAAAGTATCACTTTTCTACCTATATAAATTATAGATAAAAAATTAATGCACTCTGTGGGAGCTTAATAAAGACTTATTAAATTGAAAAAAAGATGCAAAATTTTCAGTGATTATTTCTTCCATTAGTCTTTGTGCTCCTTTTCCCTTTTCTTCTTCTTCTGGGAAAGCCATCACATGTGTATTCATGTGTTTCATGTTCTCATTCAATTCCCTGAGACCCTGATCATATTTTTCCATTCTTTTCCCTATATTTTCTTTTATGTGTCAGATTTCAGATGTCCTGCCCTCTAGTTCACTAATTCTTTATTCTTCCTCTTCAAATTTATTTTTGTAGATCTTCATTGTTTTTCCACCTCTTGTATTGCACCTTTCATTCCCATAAATTCTGTGATTTGCTTTTTTAAGCTTTCTAGTTTTTCTTTTTGTTCACCCAATGTCTTCTTTATGTCCTCCCTCAAGTCATTGATTTGATTTTTGATAAGATTTTGCATGTCTGTTCGAACATCCTGAATTACTTATTCTAACTCCTGTATCTATTTGAAGTATTGGTTTTTTTTTCTGGGCCACATAGTATGACTCATTATTTTTTTATGGCATCTAGGTATTTGATTTCTGTATTTAGTTTATTTTGGAGGTTGCTTTCACTCTTTTACCTATGGTTTTCCTGCTGGATGTCTTTTTTCTCTGTCTGTTCTTTGACATTCAGTTCACCTATTCTAGATCTTTAGCATAGATTCTGTTAACTAGTCAGAATTTTTCAGTTCTTGTTTTTCTGCCTCTTGCCCTGCCTATATGGAGCCTTTTTATTTTTGAGAAGGTTCTCTTCATATATTAATGACCCCAGTCTGATTTTCCTAGACCAGAACAGGCCCACATCTCAGGAAGAGAGAGTAGCCAGCATCAGTTTTTCCTAAGAGTGAGATCCAGCAGGTTATCTGACTTTCCTATGAAGCCTCTAGACTCTGTGCTTTTCCTACCTGCTCAGTATGTGGTGCTTGTCAGCTTCACCAATGTAAAGTGATGCAGTGCCTTTAATTCCATCAGATTTTCCCTGCCAGTAGTGTAGCTGAGACTGAGGCTGAGGTAATAGGTAGGCTTTGACTGCTTCTGTTTTCCAGCCTATGGGGCCTAAATTCCTTGAAGAAGGGCATCCAGTTGAGCTGGGTCCCGCCCCTTTTTTCTTAGAGAAGATACATCCTTTAGAGATTGACCCCTTTCTCCAGACTAGTTACTTTATCTTTCAGACATGCCTTAATTCTGCCCTTGCCTGGGGAGTGCTGGAGCCTGAGAGTGCTTTCAGTTCTATCTAATGAGCTGTTAAAAAGTAAAAAAAAAAAAAAAAAAGAAGAAATACAAAAAGCTTTTTCAAAGCTGGACCCCAGCTCCTTGGATTCACAAATCAGTAGCTTGAGTTGTCATGTGGCTCTATATATCCCTGGGCTGTATGGGGCCTTTTCTTGGGGTCTAGCCCTTTTCCAGTATTTTGTGTTGTCCAACTCAAAAAGCCTCTGTATATAGTTTTTTTCCCCTTCAACCCCACCCCCTCTCTGTTATGGTAAAAACTCCTGGATCCTTTAGTGCTTACTCCAGGTTTGTCTGTGCTCGGGGCCTGTTTTTAGTTGTCAGAATTTGTTATTTAATTCTGCAATTGGAGTTTGGTTGAGCTAAGTCCTTGCTACTAATAAAGCCTGTTTCCTTTCCCCTCAGGGAGTCAGCCTGCTGTGCCCATGGGGAAGGAGCACTGGCCTCCATGGCTTGGTAGACTTACAGTTCTGTGTGGGTTCTCAGCCATTCCAGCCAGTCCAGCCTGGTGTATGCAGTGTGTCTGGTCACTGATGTCTCCCCAGCAGTTGTTCTGTACAGTTCCTGGCTATTTGATAATTACTCTGGAAGATGAACTAATTCCACATCTCACTATGCCATTGCCTCAGTAACTATATATGGTTTCTGTTGCATATTCTCTCCCTCCTCCTCCTCTTTCACAACATTTTAAAGCTTAGACCATTCACAGTCCTTTTTCTGACACTAGGCATGATTCTGTGAGCAAGACAAAGAGGAATGACTTTGTGGGCAACTGATAAGATCTACTATGAACAGTGGAATGGTAAATATATTCAGCATTGAATTTGATCCATAGTTAACAAAAATTACAGTACATTTCCCTATTAACCACAGTTGTTATTACTGCACCATGACTGTTTTCTCTCATTAGTCATTTCTTGATGACAATGAATTTTTTTATAACAATAGAAAGTACATCTCTGGATCACATTAATGAGCCAGCTCAGGTTCTCATAGCCTTTCTTGTTCCTAACTGCTACTGCAGAGAGAAGTTCCTGCTCCTTCTCTCATTCTGGACCAGATAAAAAGCCATGGGTAGGTTGTGGGATTTGTCTTCCCCTTGTCTGCTAAAGGGGCCAGATATCACCCAGATGCGCAAAGTTATCTCCAGATGGGACTAAACTTCATTGGAGAAAGATGGCTTATAATTTTCATCTCCTTCCCTCCTCCCCTTGGTCTGTTCCAAGTCTTGATGTTTCTATATAGGCTGTCTGTTGCTGTCCTACATGGTGAAGAGACTGGCTGTCTCTTGTCATACAGCATTGGTCAATTCAGCAATGCACCTCCATGAATTTGCTCCCCATCCTTGTTGGCATCATTTTTCTTTTCCCTTACTCTCACTGCCTCTTAAGCATCAATGCTCAAGCTTTGCCACAGGTTCTATTTTCTGCTAGAATTTAACTCCATGAAGATAAGGATTTGCTTTATTTCACTTACTATCTAGAATATTGCCTGGTCTGTAGTAGGCACTCAATAAATATTTTTTGCATGTTGAAAGAGTTAATGAATGCATTAATTCAGGACAGTCACCTAGAAGACATGAGCACCAAGAAGAAATTGCACAGAGAGCTCCCAGTCTTACAGTTCAAAGAAACACAGATGTATTCAACTGCAGTAAGGTGACCAGTAAGTACGTAGGAAGCCATGAGAGAAAAGATGCAGCACAAATAGGAATAGTCAGCATCACCCAACCCAGAGCTGCACTAGAGGTTACCGACTAACTCAGCTGCTCAGCTGGTCTGACCCTCCTTCATTATTGGTTTGGTATGAAATGCTGAGGAGAGGCAGGAAATAACGATGAAAGCAGGGCAGAGGACACCCATTGTGGGCTCTATAGACCTCACAGGAAAAATCGAAAGATGAAGAAATGTTTGTAGCTGACCAATAAAGTGCAGAAGTGGATGGAGGAAAAACATCTAGAGATGCTGTCCCAAAGCAGAGTTTCTCAAGTTCATGTAAGCAATGAAATTTCTTCTTGCCTTCTCCTCAGAGTCCTGACTACCCTTTAGTCTTTTCTCACTTCACAGGGCATTCTGTGGTGATCATGTCACGGTATATCCAGTGAGCCAACAGATATTTATTGAGTACATACTATATGCCAGTACCTGTTTAGTACTGGGCAAAAAGCAATGGATAGGCAAAAATCCCTGCCCTGACAGAGCTTAGATTTTATGATGGGAGTGACAGTAAACAAAATACATAGGTAAAATATATGGTATGGTTATTAAATAATAAGGACTTTGGGAAAAAAAAAGAGAAAGGGTGAGTGGCATGATTCATTATCGTGGGGGTGGGGTAGGGAATCTTGCTGAGAAGGTGGCATTTGAGCAAAGACTTAAAAGTATTGAAAGAACTAGCCATACAAATATCTGGGAAAATAGTACTTCAAGAAAGGAAACAGCAAATGCAGAGGCTGTGAGATACAGGCATGCTCAGTGGGTTTGAAGAGCAGTAAGGAGGCTTTTTTAGTTAAAGTGGGTGAACAATGCAGAGAGGATTAGGAGAAGAGACTAAAAGCAAGAAGAATAGTCAAGGTCCAGTAGGACTTTAGGTCATTTGTACAGAAGTCCTTCAGGGAGAAATCATATTGCTAGTTGCTTTAGTTTCCTACGCTGCTCAAAGCAAATGCCATGAAATGGGTTGAGTTCAACAACGGGAATTTATTTGTTTATGGTTTTGAGGCCTGGAATATGTCCAAGTAAAGGCATCATCAAAGTGATGCTTTCTTCTTAAGGACCAGCTGTTGATAATCCTTGGTTTCTCTGCCACATGGCAAGGCACATGGTGGCATCTGCTGGTCTCAACCGTCTCTTCTGTGTTTCATTGATTTCAGCTTCTTTCTTCATGACTTTCTTTCCCTTTGTCTGAATTTTATTCCCTTACAAGGGATTCCAGCAATAGGATTAAGACCCATTCTGATTAAGGTGGGCCACACCTTAACTGAAGTAACCTCCTCCAAAGGTCCTACTTACTATGGGTTCTCACCCACAGGAAGGGATTAACTCTAAGAATATGTTTTTCTGTGGTATGCACACACAGCTTCAACCGTCACACTAGGGACCGCTCAAATGCCTGAGGAGAGTCTATCAGATGCTTATGCTGATTATCCCAGGGACACGGGGCTGAAGAGATGACCAGCAATGAATAAATTTTGATAGAAAATTCTAAGCTCCACCACATTTCTTGCTGTTATTACGATATTACAATGCCTATTCTTTTTGATGCATTTAGAAAATGAAATAGAATAGGTATTTTTAAGTCATATGTGCTTGGATATGTGCAATTTAAATCCCATTTTTCCTTTTCATTTGCTGGGCTAGGAGCAAAGGAGAGAGAAACAGGGACCTACTTTCCATTATCCTTTGTGGTGGGCTATTATGAGAAGTCTGCTTCTGATTTTATTTTATTTTTTTATTTTTGAAATCATGGTTGGGGTACCATATTCTTAGCAGGTTTTGTAAATGATATGCCTTTCATTGCAAGGGAATGAATGGCCAATATGTATGGCATAAATCCTTCTAATCTGAAAATACTAAAATAATCAAAAACCTACAAAGCTATGTATAGAATTGATATTGCATAATAGCTATTGAAATGAACAACAATTTTTAAAGGTAGGTTTATTCTCACATGGCCCACAAAAAGATCTTGGAATGATACATAACTTATACTCATTTGTTAATCTAGAGGGAAGATGGTATGGTGGGAAAATCACTGGATTTGTGGTTCAGAGACCTCCATCAAGGTTTTCTACTTTTTGACTTTGTGACTCTGGGCAAGTCACTTGAGCTTTCTCATCTGAACACTAGAGAAAAAGACCTCCTTTATCTTACAGCAGTGTTGGGAAGACCAAGACAAGGAATGTCCTTGTGAAGTACTACATAAAATTAGATATTGTTATAATGTAGAGCTGATCCTCATCATTTGTGGATTATGGATTTGCGAATTTGCTTACTTTCTCAAGTTTGCTTGTAAACCCAAATCAATACTTAACGATGCTTTCACGGTCATTTGTGGGCAAACACGGAGTGGTGAAATATGTGAGTCACCTGACACCCACGTGCATGGCTGAGGTGATGCTTTGCATTCTTGTTTCCACTCACACTGTAAACAGCATTTTTTTGGTGGTCTATTTAGTGCCACAGTTTTTGCATCGTTGTGCTTCTTATTGGTGATTTTGCTGTTTAAATTGCCCTCCAGGCATGGTGCTGAAGTGCTGTCTAATGTTCCTAAGCACATAGAGGTTGTGATGTTCCTTAGGAGAAAGCTCATATGTTAAATAAGCTCTTTTAGATATGAGTTTTAATGCTGTTGGCTGTGAGCTCAATGTAAAAGAATCAACAGTATATATTAAATAAGGTGTCTTTAAACAGAAACACACATAAAGTAAAGCTATGTATTGATTGTTTGATGAAAATGTGATCAGAGGCTCACAGGAACTCCTCCTGTATTTCCCCTAGGAGAAATAACTCAGGTTTTGCTTATTTGGTATTCACTGTACTGGGAATTATGAGTATCAACTACGTGTTCAAGGACTATAAAATACCACAAAAACTTAAATGTTAGTATTCCTTAGGTTGTTTCCTCTTATTCCATTCCCTCCTTTTTGCTTAGGTCATTGTTCCATCTCCCATTTTATGTAATACACCCACAAATCTGACATTCTTTTTGCCCCGATCTCAAGTGTTGTGTGAGGTTGCACAGACAGTGGGAAACGCATGGGTCCTGAACCCCAGTTCTTTCCTCTGCAAAGTGGAGCTGCTCTGAGTACAGCTAAGTGAAGAGAAACTGCTCTGAGGACTAACTACATCCTCAAATATAATATGAAGCATTTGTTCGGCTCCATATTCTAGGATTTAAAAGTTGTTTCACCTCACCCAGCCAATGGAATATTGAATTGTCACACATGACAGTCAAGGCCTCTCTTTATTCCACTAATTTCTGATTGAACAGAAAAGTAAGCAACCAGGTCATCCTCTCACTTCTTCCAAAAGCATAAATATGCTCAGGAATGGCCTCTTTCTCTCCTGCTGGGTTCTTCTTGTTTATTGTTCCTGTTTTTCTTTCTTTCTCCCCTTTTTTTTTCTTTTTCTTGAGGTTAAATTCACATAACATGAAAATAACCATTTTCAAGTGAACAAGTGGCATCCAGTGCATTCACAATGTCATGAAATCTGCATCTCTATCTAGTTCAAGACGTTTTCATCGTCCCCAAAGGACATCCAATACCTATTAAGCAATATTCTCCATTTCCCCTTTGTCTAGCCCCTGGCCACCACTAATCTGCTTTTTGTATATCTGGATTTACTTATTCTGGCTTATTTCATTTAGCATAATGTTTTTTGAGGTTTATCCACATTGTACCATGTATCAGTACTTTACTTCCTTTTCTTATTAGAGTGGTTATAGGTTTACAGAAAAGTTATGTGGAAACCTCATTCCTTTTTATGCTGAATATTCCACTGTATATTTGCATATCCATTCATCTGTTGATGGATATTTGAGTTCCCTTTAACTCCTTTGCTCAAAACTCCGACATGATCCAGAGTAGAAGTTGTTGTCCTACCATTAACCAAAAAGGCTCTGCATGATTTGGGGTCATGTCTCCTCTCTGACCTCATAGCCTTCCACTCTCCCACCCCCCAGCCTCACAGCCTTCCTTTCATTCAACATACTAAGTGTGTTCCTTCTCTAAAGCCTTTTCACTGACTGTTTCTATTGCCTGAAAACAGGATCTCCATAACTTATTTCCTTATGACACCAATCAAAAGTGGTAGGTTCTCTGCCTGATATGCTTAAGGACGAATTCCTAGGACACGAGGATTTGAAAAATAGAAAGAGTTTATTGTTAAGCTTGAAGCAGGAGTTCAGATGGCCTATCAACCTAAAAATCTGTCTCCCTGAACTGCAGTAACTCTGGCAGTTTTATAATATCAAAAGATAGGCAGGTTTTAGGATAAATGGGTACAATGCTTCCTAATGATGAGATGAGAGATGATCTAATTATTGAGCATGCATAGATTGATCACATACTTAGCCACAGTATATATGGAAGTAATAGTGACCTTAATATGATGATTTTTAGTATTATTATAATGAAGTATAGGTGACTTATAGGTTAAAGATTAAGCTACTGTATATGTCAGGTGGGCCCATTTTGGCTAGATCCAGTTCTTTCTAGCAAGACAGCTTTGGAATTGGGGTGTGTTAATTCTGGGCTGACTCAAAGCCCTTCATTAATAAATATTAGGGGCTGCTTTTTGTGATCATAAGACTCTAAAGTTGAAAAACAGGATAAAGGGATATAAGTGTTTTTACAATCACAAAGTTAGGCACAAGGATTTGATAACCACAAAATAAAGGCTAAATAGTATACAGTTGTTATCAGAGATTTGAGTCAGCTGGATTACAGCTCAGAAATTTCAGATATGTCCCTCTGTCTATTCTAATATATTTCTAATATTATAGATGCAAATCCTATCTACAAAATGCTTTCTCAGTAGCAAATAAGCCACTCTTTGATCCAATAACTGGACACTATAATCTAGCCACAAGATTGGGAGAAGATTCCAATCTTGTGGCTAGATTGTGGCTCACAAGATTGGAAGAAAGGAAGAAGAAATATCTATATAATGATTTAATTGTAATCATTCCTTAAATTCTAGCTTATCAGTGACATTCACTTCATTCAAGCCTTTGCTTAAATATCACCTTTCTCATGAGGCACTCCTTGGACACCCTGTTTACAAGATCTCCTTTCCCATCTAACTGTCCAGATCCCCTTACCCCATTCTATTTTTTTCCAAAGCACTTATTTTCTAACAGTATATAACTTAGCAATCTATTACATTTATTTATTATCTGCCAACACCATCACCCCCACTAATGCTGTCATTTTATGAAGTAAAACATTTTGTCTGTCTTGTAAGTTGATGCATTCCAAGTCCCAGTAGAGTACCTAGAAGATAACAAGCACTCAATAAATAGTTAGTATGTGAGTGAATTAACAATGCAGTGTGGAAACCTATAGTGTACCAGGAACACAAGCAGAAGCGCTCAGTAAATGTTTGTATGCTTCTCCTCTTCACATGCTCCATTTATCCAGTTTCCATGCACACTCTTTCATTCCTTCCTGTCCGTTGGCTTCATTCCTTCTCTTACTCATATTCATCCCTCTGACCATATAAACATGAGACAAGCAGATTTCTAATGTGGAATTAGAGAAGAGAGGACCCTAACTGTTCTGGAGAGACAAAACCAAGGAATAATCAAATTAAGCATATTTATCTATCTATAACTATTTCTTATCTAGTTACCTCCTCTGGCTCTATGCAGACCTTGGGAATATACTTCAGATTTCAGATTTTTTTTCTTGCATTAAATAGTTGCATTAAAACAGATCCATTTACTTCTGTTTATAGCTGCCTTGCTTTTAAGATTTATGACCTTAAGCTAATCACTGAAGTCAATAAACATTGTATTTCAAAGAATTTAAGATGCCATGTGTTGGAAGTTGCACTATTATTTCATCACTAAGAAAAGAAAAAGCACTGCTAATTAAACGATGATGTTATACTTTCTTAACATTTAATACTGCTTTTGCTTTGAAAGAAAGTATGTAATTTTGGTCATTCCTTCAAAGAAAAATATTTGTTTATCTAATATCAGATTTGTATCCTACTGCTGTTCTATACCTTTCAGCAAACACAGTAACTTCTTCTTTTTTTTTTTTTTTTTTTTTTTTGCATGGACAGGCACTGGAAATCGAACCCAGGTCTCCTGTATGACAGGTGAGAGCTCTGCCTGCTGAGCCACTGTGGCTCATCCCAAACACAGTAATTTTTTTCCACTATGTGCAATTGTGATGGTTAATTTCATGGGTCAACTTGGCTAGATTATGGTGTCCAGTTTTTGGATCAAAGAGCGGCTTATTTGTTACTGAGAAGGTATTTTGTAGATAGGATTTGCATCTACAATCAATTGAATGCATCTACAATCAACAAAGAAGATGCCTTTAGCAATATGGGTAATCTTTTCATTTTTTAGAAGATGGAAGAAGAATTTCTGCCTCAATTTCAACAATGGCTTTTGCCAGAATTTCCAGCCAGCCAGCTTCCTCTGGGGAATTTGGACTGAGGACTTCAGTATCTCCTTTATGGGAGTTTCCAGCTTGCACCCTGCCCTATGGAGTTGCAATTTGCCAGCTCCCATGATTGCATGCCCGATTCCTTTAAAATAAATCTGTTGATTCTGCTTCTCTGGAGAATCTTAACTAATATAGTAATCTTTCTAAAGACGTTTTCCTGAAGACATTTTAAGCATCAATTAAACTCAACACCTGGAGCAGCAACTGCGCACACAGTTCAAGTAAACTGATGAAATCATTAACATTTATGAACAAGTTCGCAACTGCACTAGAAGAGACAACAGCTTAAAGACTCATGACTGGATGACTGTAAGACTCCATGGATTATAAGATACATTTGATTTTGAAGACAGTAAAATGTGAAAAAAGTTGTATGTCATTGAGTTAAGCAAATCGGTTAACAATTGAAAGAATCCCTAATTTTTTTTTGTTTTGTGTTGTCCCTTAAGTTGTATCATTGAAGGCTCAAAGCCAGCTGTGAGTCTCTGTATGAGTTGATGAGCTCATCTTACTCATTGGGTATGATTCATAATCAGAGAGAACAAGGGTACTTTTGTGTGGGAATTTTAAGAGTAGTGACTGCTTTCTAACTGAAGTACCCAAAAACATAATTGACTGCCCCATTTGTGCACTGGGGCAGTCAATTATGTTTTTGGGTACCTCAGTTAGAATATTCTTCCATACATTACAGAGAAACAGCCTCCTTAAAATATCCACTTACTGGTCTTGGCTTTCTGGACCTGTGTGAGATAAATTGAAGTTCTCATGCTCACACATTCTCTGAAATCTTGTCAAATTGTTGCTCCTCCTTCTCTTTTCTCACTTTCTTCAACCATTTCCCAGAGGTTTTGAAGGACTGAGATGAACTTCGACATTATTTAGAGTACTACGTATGGATTTATTATTTAATAAATAAGAATGAAACACTTTCAGAGTTTCTCTACAACTTATGATAAGCACTCTATTTATACTACCTCATTTTTTACTCATGACAACACTCTGAAGCAGTTTTAATTATTGATGAAAAATACTGAAACTTAGAGAAGATTAATAACTTTTCCAAGGTCAAATAGCTAGTGAGCGGTGGGTTTGAGTTTCAAAAGTAAATCTTGTATTGATACCAATTTTTATACATTTCTCTATAAAAAAGCATGGAAAGTGATATAATGAAAACATTCAAATGAGCAGAGAATTTTCTTCGAAATTAGTGTCCTGGAGATACTATGCACTTACTCTGATGGTTCTCCTATTATTTAGGATATTTTTGAAACTCTCCTTCGGAAATGCCATCAGGACCTGTTTTTTTGAATAGTCTTTATACTGATCATTATTCATCCTTTGAGATAGGATTTGACTGTCTTTTGAGTAAGGTGTAGGATGACTATGATACAGTGATACAGTTTTCAGTATATAAAAAATGACCACAGTTTTCCTGAGATGGCTGTAAATCAAAGCAGAGGTATCCTTGAAATATGTATAATCTTCCTTAGATGATGATGATTTTGAGGGACATAAGACATTTATGGAAATGCAGTAATAAAAATGGAATTTAAAAAACTGGCAGAACACACCTCAACTTCATTTATCAATACTAATAATTTGAGTTGCCCATAAGTTTTGTTAGTATACAACAGGGACTTCAAATTGGCTGCTCAAGGCAGTAAACAGCTCTTGGAAATATTTTGTGTCATCCTTTGATTGCACCCACACAGTATATTAATAGTCTATTTAATGAGGCAGTTTTTAGGCTTAATAGCAATATAAAGCAGGACAACCCCAATTTTCCTATACCCACCCACTCAGGGTGTTTATTTAATCCCATACCCGCTGAAGGCATTTGAGCTTTTGAAAAGTTCACTTGAACTTGAAAAGTTTTTTCAAAGGAACTTTAAATACTGGACATTCCTCTGCTCAAAAAACCATCAGGTTTTTCATGTCCCCATTCAAATATCATTTAAGTCACTCCCAACTAAAACATTACACTTCATTAAATTTTTTTTTTCAAAATTTCAGTGAATCTCACTTTGTACATCCATCAATTATCTTTTTTTTTCAATTTTTTTTTTTGGGGGGGTATGGGCAGGCACTGGGAACCGAACCCGGGTCTCCAGCATGGCAGGTGAGAACTCTGCTGCTAAGCCACCATCACACTGCCAATCAATTATCTTTTTTGTAGCTTTTTTTGTGAATAGTTCTCATCTCTTTTGACAGGGTGTGTCCTTCATTAGACTCTTTTAAGCCTAGCAGAGAAATAGACCTTCCAGTGTAATTGAAGCTTGGGGGCTCAGGACTTCAAAGAGACTCACTCACTTAGCAGAAAATAGTTTTAAGTTTTTGGACCTCTCACTTTATTCTTCCCCTCTTTCTCCTTGCTACTTTTCAGTCCTGCTTGCCTCGATTTAGACCATAGTCTTGGGTTCTGATGCTTGTTATTGACCCTGCCTAATCTTTTTTTTTTATTAATTTATTTATTAATTTAAAAAATTAACAAATGAAATAAAAATTAACATAGATAATCAGTAATTCACAATATCATTGCTTAGTTGCATATTCATCATTTCTTAGAACATTTGCATCCATTCAGAAAAAGAAATAAAAAGACATTAGAAAAAGAAATAAAAAGACATTAGAAAAAGAAATAAAATGAAAACAGAGAAAAAAAACTTATACCTACCATACCCCTTACCCCTCGCTTTCACCGATCACTAGCATTTCAAACTAAATTTATTTTAACATTTGTTCCCCCTACTATTTATTTTTATTCCATATATTCTACTCATCTGTTGACAAGGTAGATCAAAGGAGCATCAGGCACAAGGTTTTCACAATCACACAGTCACATTGTGAAAGCTATATCATTATTCAATCATCTTCAAGAAACCTGGCTATTGGAACCCAGCTCCATTTTCAGGCATTTCCCTCCAGCCTCTCCCTTACATCTTGAATAACAAGGTGATATCTACTCAATGTGTAAGAATAACCTTCAGGATAACCTCCCGGCTCCATTTGGAATCTCTCAGCCATTGATACTTTGTCTCATTTCACTCTTCCCTCTTTGGATCAAGAAGGTTTTCTCAATCCCTTGATGCTGATTTCAGCTCATTCTAGGGTTTTTCTCAATCCCTTGATGCTGAGTCTCAGCTCATTCTAGGATTTCTGTCCCACGTTGCCAGGAAGTTCCACACCCTTGGGAGTCATGTCCCACGTAGACAGGGGGCAGAGTTGTGGATTTTGCTGCCATGCTGGAGACCCATTTTCGATTCCTGGAGCTGAATCCAAGACGGAGAGAGGTGAGTCACACGCAGGCTTCAGTGCAGGCAGCTTTTAAGGATGGAAGTCAGGTGACATCCAGAAGGGGTGGTTCATTAGTTCCAGAAGTCAGGTTAGGAGGGGTGACACAGCCTCTGCAGCTCCAGTTGCAGTGCCCTTCCCTGTTCCCCCACCTAACAAAAAGCTTGGTTCAAGAAGGCCGATGAAGTTCAGGGTTTCTCTCTCAAGTGAGAAGGCACATGGCAAACACGGTGTCATCTGCTAGCTTTCTGTCCTGGTTTCCTGTTTCATGAAGCTCCCTGGGAGGCGTTTTCCTTCTTCATCTCCAAAGGTTGCTGGCTCATGGACTCTGTACTTCGTGGTGCTGTAGCATTCTCTGCTTCTCTGAATCTGACACTGCCTAATCTTGATGAACCTTACTCACAATGATATTCCTAGAGCTGACTTGTCCTGGTTATTAGGTTAACTCTGTTAGGCTTTGGTGACTGTGGTAGTTTGGAGCTGTTATGTTCCCAGAAAATGTCATGCTCTTTTAATACCTCCCTGTGGGGGCAGACCTATTGTGGGTGGGAACTTCTGGTTAGGTTGTTTCAACTGAAATGTGACCCACCCAATTCACGGTGGGTTTTATCCTTCACTGGAGTCCTTTATGAGAGAGAAAAGGCAGAAACATGGAGAGAGAGAGAGTTTAGAGAGAAGCACCCTAGAGATGCTAAGAGAGGACCCACAGACATGCAGAGAGAAAGCCACTGGAATCAGAAGCTGAAAGCAACAGAATCTGGGAGCGAAGGACCAGTAGATGTTGGCCATATGACTTCCCATTTGTGCTCATTTGAATTTGTGGACCCAAGAAAAGCCATGTCTTTTAATCCTCATTCAGTATCACTGGGTGGGAGTTTTTTAAATACCCCACTGAGTGGAGAATGTGACCCACCTAACAGTGGGTGGTAACTTTTGATTAGATGATTTCCATGGAGGTGTATCACCACCCATTCAAGGTAGGGTTGCTTACTGGAGTCCTTTAAGAGGGAACCGTTTTAGAAAGATCTGCAGAGCCCACACAGCCAGAGACTTTTGGAGATGAAGAAGGAAAACGCCCCTGGTGGCGCTTCATGAAACAAGAAGCCTGAAGAGAAAGCTAGCAGATGATGCCGTGTTCACCATGTGCCTTTCCAGATGGGGAGAAATCTCGAACACCACTGGCCTTCTTGAACCAAGGTATCTTTTCCTGGATGCCTTAGATTGGACATTTCTATAACCTTGCCTTAATTGGAACATGTTCACACCTTTAGAACTGTAAACTTGCAACTTAATAAATTCTCCCTTTTAAAAAGCCATTCCATTTCTGGTATATCACATTCCAGCAGCCAGCAAACAAGAACACCATGTGACAGAGGAGCCCCAGATGCCAGCATTCGTTTCTTAGAGAAAGTATCTTCCTCTTGATGCCTGAATTTGGACATTTTTTTGAACTGTAAATTTGTAAACTAATAAATCCCCATTGAAAAAGCCAACCCATTTCTGGTATATTGCATCCTGGCAACTTTAGCAAACTGAAACTATGGCCTATCCTTGTTTCTCAGTATCTGACCCAGGGTTATATCTATCTCTGTTATTGTAGCTGATACCCGAAATGAACCTAATTTATTGTCATAGGAAGAAATGGAACAGAATTAAGGATGGAAGTCCATGGATCATCCACTTTGGTTGCCCCCTACAACTTAGTCCAGTTCTTTGTATAGGTGGGTCCTTAATAAACATTTGTATGATAGCATAAATTTAAAAAAAACACAGAGCAGTCATCATAGTATCTCCTGAGGTGGGAAAAGAAGTATTCATTCAGCTAACACTTGATATGCTTCTTTTTTAGGTTCAGCACCACACTAGATGCTGAGACTTCAAAGACGACAAAATACGGTCTTTTTCCTTAAGAAATTCACACTCTACTGGGAGCCTGTGGAAAGTCTGGGTGATTAGCTTGGACAGGATTATGGAGAACTTAATATGTTGTGGGCTTTTATCCCAGGTCCAGTTCTAAACAAATCTTGCCTCTGTTAGGAGAGTTACAAGTTCTGAGTTGGAAAACATTTTGAGAAGGGTTGGAAGACTTTCCTTTTGGGCCTTGATGCTAGCGGAAGAGGGATGATTTCTGAAGTGGAGGAGCCACAAGAAAGATTTTGCAAGTGATAGAAAACTGTTTGTGTCAAGAACAGGTCACAGAGGGATGCCCATTCTACCCTTTGCTTAAATTTTTTTCTGGGATACTGGTTTAAAAGGCAGTTTTTTTTCATATGAGGATTTACAGTTTTTATTTTTTTATCCACAGGACCTGCTGGAGAACAGGTCCTTTCATTGGCATGGCATGACTGTTAAGATGAAGAAATCTGTTGTGATATGCAACTGGAATTCTGAGTTTTGGGGGAAATGGAGGCTCAACCTTACCAGTAAGAGTGAGTTTTACTCAACATCACGTGTGATGTGGTCAACAATCTTTGATTATGAAGCAAGCTCTAAAAAATAGAGCAACCAAAATGGTCTTCCTCTAGATAAACTGTAAATTATCTTTTAGAGCATCAAGTTGGAGAAGCCGCTTTGAGGGCTAAAGTAGGTTATCCTCTCATCTAACCAAAGTGAGCAGCTATCTGGCTTCTGTGAATAATATGAACACAGAGTGGGGTGCTGGGAAATGTGGTGAATGGTCTTTTGAGGTCTGGGTTGCTGTTTGTCACTCTGTCTCTTTCCATTGCCAAGCACAAGCCATCTTCCTTCAATAAAAGTTGCTACCCAAAGGGAACACTGTCCCAGGCTGCTGACAACCTTATGCTAAGGCAGCACAGCTCAAAGCAACGATTCCCGTAAGTATTAGGCACTGCTTAGAATGATGACCTAACAAACATTTGCAATTCTGGATAAAATCTGTTTCTTTTGTTTTATTGTAGGAAGACTACGTCAAAAATATAAAATTATTAAAAAGGAAAACAAAAAAACTGTTTACGGTAAGCTTTTCTTCTTTTTTGCTTTTCTACTTGATTGATGCTTTTCCCCTACATTTTCAATTTTTCCAAATGATCATTAAGTAACAATCAGGGGCATGTTTCAGTGACATTTAAAAAATAAAATGCCATTATGCAATGTCTTATATCTTAATTTTAGAAAAACTGCAGATTTCAAGAACAGCTTCCGTCCTTCTTCATAGGAGATGTTTTTGGTCACCTCCAATTACAAGTGTGCAAGGAAATACACTTTGTGGAAGACTATCACAGCTTTAGGCAGAAGTTGAATCGCTGTGTAAAGTATGCACAGCAGACATGGTGAGTTTGATCCTAGAAACCCATCTAGGAAAAAACATGTAAGAAGTTGTCCCCACACCAAAGGGGCAGTAAAGGGTGCTGTCTAATGGTTGGCTTGTAGTCCAGACAGAGGTTCATTGCCAGGGAAATAGCATGAAATATCTGTGCAAAATTCATAAAACCACTATTTATTATCTCAAAAAGAATGACACAAAAATTGTATTGAGGAGTGCTGAAGAAACATGAAAAGACCCTCAAATAATTATTACTTTTTATCATTATCTCATTACATGATTCCTAAGTAATTCATCCTTTCAGTTAACAAATATTTGTTGAACACCAACTCTATGCCAGACACTATTCTAGGCTGTACTTTTCCTTTTCTGTCTTTTTTTTAAAGTCCCATAATGATGAGGGCCTTTAGATAGCTTTTTCCTTACTTAGTTATCTAATTTTTACAGCTGAATCCTTTTAAAGGCATAGTCTTGGGTGAAATTAAAAAAAAAGGAGGAGTATATGTCTTCTTTGAAAACTAGATTATTTGACATAACAGTATAGTCATTGTCACAGGAAGCACTGAGGAATTAATCAAGAAGATAAAAGTAACCACATTTCTACAAAATCTTTCACAGTAATAAGACACCAATGCAGAAAAAAAGAAAAAAGTCAGGTTTATGCCATGATAATTGAATTGCCTCTGTAGGGAGTGTTGAGTCTCTTCTGTGACTTTGTTTGGGCTCCACATACGCGTTCTCCAGCCTCTTGCAACTTGTACCTTGCAGATCGTACAACAGGTGGGATACCGATGATTACTACAATCCTTGGCATGCCAGATGGAAAAGAACTTTCTACCCTTCAGCGTCACCATCACTGAGACTTAAACGATTGGTAGGTGGAGGTGGATATTTAAAAAAAATTTTTAGGTTGTCTTTTTCTTGTGGTCCTTTTAAGTGCCTAATTACAGTCCATAGTGCAGGGTCGTTTCATGAGTTTGAGCTCATCAGTCAAGTAAAACATTTCAGCAACTCTACGTTCTTTCTTTCTTTGTTTAGTCGTGATTTGGCTATGTCTTTATTTGGGACTTAGGTCTTTCATAAACTCTCATATTTCATTAAAATAACAGAAATAAAAATTTTGCACCGGCACCTCTTTGTAGAACACAGGGAGAATAGTCTGGACCACGTTCTGTGGTCTGAAATAATGGAAAGACCTTATCTGCAAATGGTTTATTTTATACTTTGGTTTATTTTATTATCTTTAGATAAAAATAAGACCTATAAGGTCATATTATTAAGGCAGTGAATAGTTATATCTATTGTCTTAAAAAATAAGTTGAATAACCATATAATTTTATTCTTTCTTGAGCACTAACTGATTAGGTTATTATCACACAAGCAGGAGAGAATTTTTGCCACTTAAAGACTCTAAGAGGAGAACAATTTATTGAAGGATTTGATATTGGTGGAAATAATGAGAACTTTGGTAGTTACTACTGATTGGGGTGGAGTCATCCAAATGGACAAAAAAAGCCTTTCCCACATTAGTATTTGGAGGACAGGGGCCCTCTGCAGTCTTTTTATGGGTATTTAAAATAAGTCCTTCAGTTACCCTTTTTGGTAGAGTCGCTGGTTCCTCTGCTTAGAAGTGCTACCCATTGCATTAGCTATCCTATTAAATTTAATGTTACTCTAAATGAAATGTGTTAATGATGACAAGGCACTAAAAGAGAATCCTTACCTCATTTCAGTACAGCCGATCTGGACACCTGAAGCCCCCAAACCCACATCTGTTCTTACAGTTGATTGTTTCCTTCTCTCAAATAGCTAGACAGAACATAATGATAGTTACAATCCAAACCAAGCAATATTCTAGATGAAAAGTTTAGAAAATATAGAAACTCTGTCTAGGAACTCTGGTCTTCCTTGATTTGTTTTTGGAGAAGTTTTTTCCCCAGAAGCACCTTACACTGGGAAATGAGATGCCTTTTTTTTTAAAGGGACTTGGAGCACTGGAGGTTGAGAGCAGTGCGGCGCTTCTCGCGCGCCCCCTTATGGCCAAATACGAACACATCATCCGCTCAACCTGAAGTGCCGCCTAGCTCAGAGCTCTCACGCTCTCCCGCCTCAAATGAACTGGTGTGAACTTCCTGTTAATCTGTCTCGCTAGCTGTGGATTTAATGCCCGGCAGTAAACTAGCCACCCCTGTGAAACGGTGCAAAGTAAAGTAAGAGGATCAGTCTGAGCTTTAGAAAGCCTCTTCAGACACTACTCTAAGAAAATAGGTGCTTGTCTTGTGTTTAATCTTTTGGCTAATCATAAATCTGCATTTTTAGCGACGGAGGCTGTTATAGGATTAATATAAATTTAATGAACATCTGAGAAACTTTAAATTAGTAGTTGGGGCAGGGTTTAGCAGTGAGAATTTATAAAGCATGAAGTAGGCAACATGAAATGTGATATTTTCTTAATTACAAATGGTCACTAAATGTAGTAAACGTACAAACAGCCAACACATAGGGAAAAAAAATGACCTTTGCTGCATTTCTCCTGGTGTCCCTGCTATTGGGGTGATGTGGGAAAATTGAATAAAACATAGACCTTGCCTTCTTGGAGATTGCAAAAGATGTGTGTGTGTGTGTGTGTGTGTGTGTGTTCACATTAGGGCAGTGGTCCTGAGAGGAAGGAAAGGGACCGCAAAGTAATTCCACAAGTACTCCTATCAAGAGGAAGAGAGTAAAAGTATCATAATAAAAATACTAGCAAAACCCTGGAGATTCAGTTTGGGAAATGGTCAAGTCTGGATGGAACAGAAAAGGATTTTGGAAGGAGGGAATTCTGAGAGGTATCCTGAGTTCTCTGGGTGCTATTTCTACAGAATCTTGGCATATTTCAAAATGGGTCCAAGCCTTCTTAGAAGCTGGGGAAACAGGAAGAAATGGCTCAGCACCTGTCCAGGACCCAAGACTCTGGAATAATGCTTTGGTTGGTGTGATGCTATAGTCTAAATAGGATTTTGCGGGGTTGCTTAAAAAAAAAAACACCTGAATTTGTAATGTTTCTATAGTTAAATGCCGTCTGAGTTCTAAACAGTTGATTTATATCTAGAATTTTGGCATATAGCTCATTTGTTTAATGTGTGCAGTTACTTGGTATTTGAATTTATGCCAATAATTAAGTGCTGATGTGCTTTTCTGAAAAAAAACTGTTTTTTGAAGAACTTGAAAACAATAAAAATGCAAAAAGATGATACAGATTTATATAGTTTAGAGTACCCAATAATTATTTATTTTTTATCTTTATAGGTTGAAGATAAAAAAAAGATGACTAGAGCTCTTTATAAATTGTTACCTGTATATGGTATTTTTAAATGTCTCTTTCTGGGTAGATGTTTTACTTCTGCTGATAACTTTTTAAGGGACACTCAGAGTTGTTAAAAAACGGTTATTGTGCTAGAGATGCAAGAATATTTTGGTTTGTGATGGTAACTTTTCTCATATCATATTTTGCCTCATTTTACTAACTAACATTTGACTCTGAGTGAATTATTTGATTCTATGTTGAACTAGGTGGACTTTTTCACTTATCAAAGTACTGCATTTCTCCTTTAAAGATTTACAATGACTTTCCTTGAAATCTTAAGGAGCATTGGAATTGGGGAAATATTGCAATTCTAATGAAGGAGTTTTGATGTGTTATGTTACCAAATCTGATTATCCTGGAGTATAAACTGTTTTAGATGTGAGTTATTTTTGGTGTTTTTTTTTTTTTTTTTATTGCCGGAGAGAAACCTTAAAGACTAACTCTAGTACTACTAGGAATTAGGGGATGGCATATTGTCAATGGGAGATCATCAATACCTTTTCCCACTTTGCAGTTCACTTACATGGACTATGTGATTACGGCTGAAATTAATGGTACAACCCTATTGATATTCGAATCATCAACTGACCATTGAACATTTTAAGCTTCAGCTTTCTTAGTTCAAACTTCAGATGTAAAAATAAAATGATGATAATGGGCGGGCAACTGTGACTCAATGGCGGAATTCTCACCTGCCATGCTGGGGACCCGGGTTCAATTCCCAGAGCCTGACCATGACAAAAAAAAAAAAAAAGATGATGGCAAGTAATAGTCCTGTTTTCCCTCCTATTTGTTCTTTTCCAGGTAACACTGTGTCACTTATTACTATCTGATAAAGCTGTGGGGTACTAGTTAGGGAAGACTCAAAAGAGGTTTATGGAAGAAGGTGATGCTAGAACTTAATTTCCAGGGAAATGTGGGGGAAGTATGACAGGGGGAGAAGCTTGAATAAAGGCTTTGAACCAGCATATCATATTCAGGAAACTGTATGTATTTGTGTCTGGATGTATTTTATCCAGGAGGCGTTCATAGAGGTTAGGTAAAGGAAGGTATTGTAGGACTTGTTAAAGAGGCTGGAATTTATTCTGAAGAAAATGAAAGCCTTTGAAAGGCATGACATGATTAAACAGTCTGTGCTTGAGAGGGCCTCGTTGGTTGCTACATTGGTGGTGGTGGTGGTGGGGGGGGTGACTCCAGGGGGTAAGGCTCGAGACAGAGGAAACGGTGAGAAAAGCATTGCAATAATGTGCCTGAATTAAAGTGGTAGCCCCTTCACTGTCATGGGGAAGGGCAGGAAAAGCGTGAGGAAGAGTGTAGAGTCTGGGGCCACTCTAAGATTTCTACCTGGGGGATTGGCTGGGTGATGGTGTCATTTACTGAAAGAACAGAATAGAAAGTTTGGAGGAGCGTTAGTAGGTTGCTTCAGACCCACTAAAAGTTAGAGTTGTCCCAAGCATACGTGTAATCACGAAATAGTACATGGGTTCTCTCTTTCTCCCCCCGTCTTGTGTGTTTAATATTTATTGATGCATTTATATATTTACTAACACATGTATTAAGACACTAAAATGAACTGTGCATATTTAAAACATACAATAAGATAAAGTGTCAGTGCCCAGGGCTACTATAATAAAGTACCACGAACAGTGTGGTAGTTATCGCCATAGTTTTGAAGGTCGGAAGTCTGAAATCAAGGCGGTGGCAGGGCCGTGCAGCCGTGAAGTCTGTCGGGCTCTGGAGGTGGTTTACCAACAGCCCATGGCATTCTTTGGCTTGTGGCGTAACGCAATCTCTGCCACCATCACGTGGCCGTCTTTTCTCTCTGCCTAAACTCAGATCTTCTTTCCTTGTAAGGACACCGCTAATATAGGGTTAAGGATCACCTTAACCTGGTTTGGCCTCATCTTAACTAATAACCCCTTCAAGGATCCCATTTCCAAACAGTGTGGAGGTTAGGACTTGAACATATCTTTTCCGGGGACACAATTCAACCCATAACAGATAGTTTTGACATATGTATACACTTGTGAAACCACCATCACAATGAAGATGATGAACATATCCATCACCCTCTAAAGTTTCCCTGTGATTCTTTCTTTTTTCCTTAAATGTTCGAAGCCACGTGAGCCTGGAGTTTTCTTCGTGGAAATATTTTTACTACACATTCTATTTAAAAACAGCTCTAAGGCTATTCCTTCTTGGGTAAGCTTCAGTAGTTTAAATCTTTCAATGACTTTGTACATTTCAACACGTTTTTCAAATTTATAACCACAAAATTCCTCATAATGTTCCCTTAATAGTCATTTAATATCTGTATAATGCAGGATGGTGTCACTTCTTTCGTTCCTGATATTGATAATTTTTGTCTTCCCTCTTTCTGATTTGTCTGGCTCATCTGATATGTCTGGTTCAATATTATTGATCTTTTCAAAGAGCCAGCTTTTAGTTTTGTTTATTTTTTCTGTTGGTTTTCTGTTTTTGATTCACTGATTTCTATTCTGATCTTTATTATCTCCTTTCTTATATTGAGAGGATAACTTGGCTGTTGCCTAGTTGGATTCATAAAATAATTTGCCTAAATGCTATGATTAAAGTTGAAACTGAAAAAATTTCCCGTTAGTTTTCAAGATTTCATCATTTGATTAATGTTTTGAGAATCTGAACAGTAGTTGGTAACTAGAGAGATACATTTCTTCATATTGATTGTGTATATGTAATTTAAACATTTGATAAGTCTTGGGAGATAGAATATTTGGGTTTTCATTTCTTGTACTGGGGCTGCCAAATCATTTGTACCATCCATTGCAACTAACTTATCAACTTGTAAGACAAAGTCAATTATTCAGCTTTCTAATTTCATATGCATATATATGCTGCAATTGGTTTGAACTTGTAAAACAAGAATTAGAAGATGAGACCAACACTGCCTTATTCTTTGGTTAAATGCAAAGTACAAAAGTGTATGTTTAAGAATTCTGAATGTACATTAGACTTCCAGTTTAGAAGCCCGGCAGTAGAGATAGACCCAAATTCAAATCCCAGCTCTGTTATTTGCTCTGGCCTTGCATACGTTTCCTTATCTATTAAAGGCTAACTGCAACAAATGTAATAACCTCAGCCTATGAATTTGGAAATAACAAAGTGAAGTAATATGTAGGTGTCTAGCAGGGTGCCCAGCATGTAGTAGTTCTGCAAAACTGTGCCTTTCCTCACAGATTTACATACGCAGAACACTATTTTTCTTTCAATTACATTTTCTCAACACTTTCCAAAGCAGTGGTTCTCTTAAGCAATCAAATAACTTTTTAGTGCCAATGTTAATGTTAACACATGTAATGTGTATAATTTACAGTACAACTCTAAAGAAACAAGATCATTTATGAGTAATTGGTTTTAATCTTGGTAAATATATTTTCCAATTAGGTTATGCAAGCTCTTTGCTGACAGATTCATTCCTTGGTTAATGACGTACAACTCTACTGTCAAAATTATGGGGCATGGCTCTGTTGCTAAATTAGGAATTGTCTTCATGTGCTAAATAACATGGATTCATAAATGACAGTGTTCGAGTTTGAAAGCTGCCAGGATGTGATATACCAGAAACGGGATGGTTTTTAAAAAGGTGAATTTATTAAGTTGCAAGTTTACTGTTCCAAAGCTGTGAAAATGTTCCAATTAAAGCAAGTCTATAAAAATGTCCAGATTAAGGCACTAACAAGAGGTTACCTTCACTTAAGAAAGGCCGATGAAGTTCAGGGTTTCTCTTTCAACTGGAAAGGCATGTGGTGAGAGGTTGGCTAGCTTTCTTTCCAGGCTTCCTGTTTCATGAAGCTCCCCTGGGGATCTCTTCTTTCTTCAGTTCCAAAGGTCTCTAGCTGTGTGGGCTTTTGTGGTTCTCGTGGCTCTCTAGGGGCTCTTTCCAAAATCTTTTAAAGGATTCCAGTGAACTAATCAAGACCCACCTGGAATGGGTGGAGTCACATCTCCATTTAATCAAAGGTTAATACCCACAATTGGGCGTGTCACATCTCTGTGGAGATAATTTAATCATGTTTCCAACCTATAGTGCTGTATAAGGATTAAATGGAGCAGCTGCTTCCACAAGATGGATCAGGATTAAAACATGGCTTTTCTAGGGCACATAATCTTTTCAAACCAGCACAGACAGTTACACGGAAAATTCTTAAAATTCTGCAATCAACTCATCCTACTTTAGTATCTGTTTAAGGTATTTACTGACTCTTTCTAGTTATATTTTTCTATAGCTGGAAAACTGGGAAATGTTCTGTGAGGGTTCAATATTATTTTAGGTAAGTGAGATTACATATGCTCATCTGTATCAGATGATTTGGGAGTCACAGGGAGTATAGAAAGAGGATATTTTGTAAATTTTTCTGATATATATTTAAACTGATGCTGAATACTTGTCATTTTTTGTTAACATTAATGTTTGATTATGAATTCAGTTCTGCAAAAAGACACTTGGCTGATAGGTTAGTCACTCTTTCCTCCTTTCGTGAAAACTTGGTTGCAAATATAGTCATGCTTTCCTCCAATAATGCTAATTTTGATTTGTTCTTTCTACGTTTCCTATAAACCTTTCGAGTATCGGTGGTTTTATGTTGGTGTCCTTGTGCCTGTCCTTTTGCCAAAATGACATTTAATTTGTGTTTCTATTTCCAAAGTAGGCTGCACCAATGGATCTTTAACTGCTGCTTTAAATGAGCCCCAAATCACATCTGTAAGACTGTGCATGAAACATTGGGCAAAAGTCAGTGAATAAGATTTGTTCAAAACTTATCTGCTGTCATATAATAAAATTAAATCAATTTGGTCTTTAATCTAATCCTTTATGTATTATTTGTGTTTTGGGGGAAATAGTAAGTTTTAGGAAACCAATGCCACGGCCAGAGTAGGAACTATATTAGCAACCTAGGTAAGCTAAAAAAAGGAATAAAAATATGATTGAAACTGGTGCGAAGGGCGGGCGACGGTGGCTCAGTGGCAGAGTTCTTGCCTGCCATTCCGTGGACCTGGTTTGCTTTCCGGTGCTTGCCCATGTAAGAAAAAAAAAAGAAATTGGTGTGAAATTATATGCTTAGATGAACAAGATGTAGAAGCTCTTATGTATGGTTTTACATTCTCCCAATGGCTGTGTGAATAACATTCTGTTTATTATATAACATGATCCTTTTTTGTAGAAAGGATTGGAGATCAGGCAGTTAAGTTCTTAGTGCGACTAGTATAGCTGCCCACACTATCCAAACACAGCTGACCCAGGTGTCTTGTTTCCTCAGAATGATTGGTGGAGACTGATTTTCCATTTTTACTTTAGTTGCCCTTCACAGTACAAATTTGTATGTTTTAAAAACACATGTGGGCATTGGGGATACAAACTAAGGTTGGTACTGATTATTTGTTGATCCTATCCAGTTGCTTTTACCAAAGGCATAATGCTCACTAGTGCCTATGATCTGCCTCAGACTATTATTAAACCAATAGGTTTCTGCAGACTCTGAAGCAATAAATGCATGCTTGCATTTCATTCATTGGCTCATTCGCTCAATAAAACATTTATGGTGCATAAAATTCTGGATGCTGAAGATTGACAAATAATGTCTCTGTCATCATAGAACCTATTGAAAATGCTTTTAGCCAACTTCAGCTAGTTTCAGATTGTGTGGTGCTATGAAAGGAACAGACTCCAGTGTGTGTGGCAGCAGGGGCTGGGGTTAGTCTGGGGATTTTAGCTGAGACCCGAAGGGTGGTAAAAGTCATTTCTGATCTCTCCGTGCTTGCTTCCTCTGCCTGTGTGTCCATTTTCATGTTCTTCCCACTCGATCTTACTCATCTTTTAAGATGAAGTGCCCTTGTTTTTTTCACTGGAAGCTTTCTAGGATTCCTGAGTCTGGTTGCTCCTCCTTTATGTCCCAGAGCAGTTGTTTTCTTTTTTATCACAGTATTTATCACTTAGTATTGAAATTCTGCATTGCTGCTTTCAGGAGCCATCACTTATGCTCCGAGATGATTTCATCATGTAAGGTAATTTTGTGTATTAAATAAATCAGTGCCTTGTAGAAAGAGACATTATTGCATGCCTAGCATATAGTGCACAGTAAATATGTGTTGATTTAATGCTGGATGATTAGGCTATTGAATGTATATTTCTGATTAAATGCTTATTTCACACTTTGCTTTGAGCTGGTCTTTAGTTATTCTCTCCTTAATACTTTGCCCTGCCAGATCCTATTTGCTTTAGTTGAGTTTGTCAAAGTGGTCATCCATTCTTACAGTAAAATTGCTGACCCCTGTCATGGCCAGGTTCATGTGTCTACTTGGCCAGGTGGTGGTGCACGTTTGTCTGGTTGGGCAAGTGCTGGCCTTTCTCTTACTATGAGGACATTTTATAGAATTAAATCATGATCATGTTGGCTGCATCCACAGCTGATTGCATTTGTAATCAGCCAAAGGAAGTGTCTTCTGCATTGAGTGATGTTTAATCTGATCACTTGAAGCCTTTTAAGAGGGATTCAGAAGAGACAAACTCTTCCTTTCTATTTCAGCCAGTGGGACTCTCCTTTGGAGTTCATCTAGACCCTTCATTGGAGTCATAAGCTTCACAGCCCAACCTACGGATTTTGGACCCTATGTTCCTCAAAAGTTATGTGAGACAATTTTATAAATTTCATATCTACAGATATATTCTGCTGATTCTGTTTCTCTAGAGATCCCTAGCTAATACACCCCTTTTGTCATGCAATTCCATTTCAACGACTGCAACTATGCACTGTAATTAAAGGAAAAATAAATCTGTCTTTTATAAATTCCTCCTTCCTGGCAAGACAAGTTGAATTATGGCAGTAAACTCTGGCTATCTTCCTGGGTCTTGGTAGAAGCCTGTGGACACATTTATCATTGTGAGGAAGATGAACACCCTATGGGCCAGCTCTTCTTGGGGATCATTTATAGGGAATGGAACTCAAGGCACCAGAAAGCATTCAATAATCTTGAGTGTAGCTCTAGTGGCAACACTGTCACTGTCAGGTTTTCTTTTGTCCAGGCCCCATGCTTCTCCTTTTCAACTCTCTTTGCTCTTTCTACGGTGGCACATGCCTTTGACATGAGCGGTCAGAAGCCTTTCTTGTACCCCTCACCCTACTGTGGGATGCATTGCCAATGAAAGTTCTTTGGCCAGAGGACAGAGTTGACAGATATGCCTTAATGTTACTTAACTTTTATACTGTCCAGAATTCGAGTGGCTTCTTTAATCTCCTACCTCAGCATTAAATTTTTAAATTCTAGCACATGCACATTTGATATTGTGCCATGTGACTTTTTTTCCCGTGTTTTATCATTACGGTTGATCCTTACATCCGAGAACCTTCTATCACATCCTTAAAATTCGTCAGATATTGGCTCACTTTGTGAACACCCTTTTTCCAAGCAAGATTTGGACCAATTACTCTGAGACCAGATAATTCCAGACTGGAAGGATTTAGATAGCATCTAATCCAAATCACCATTTATAAAATAATGGACAAACTCCTATGGTCCTTACTACCAGCTTATTTCTTGGTTGCAACCAGACTGGTTATTTCTAGAATTCCCTTTTGCAGTTCTAGACTGAAAGAAACAAAGTAAACAAAATCCACATCCACAAGGGATCTCTTTTCTTTTCTTTATTATCACATGGTCCATCTTTAGGTTGAACTCTGCTTTTCTCTCTCATTCTGACATTCTGCCACTCAGCTGTTTTTCAACATCCCTCCCCCAGCCCCATGTAAGACAGAGCAGACACTTGAGTTAACCTCTCTTTATAATTAGATTTTAAAGGTTTTCAACAAAACATTGACTTAGTTGACTTAATTCCGGTATAATGTAGTGGTATAAATACAGACTTTGGAGCCAGAATGTTCCCATCACAGCCCTTTCATTTACTAACTGTGTGAATATGGACAGAATATTCATCTCTATGCCTCAATTTCCTTCTCTGTAAAATGGGGGATAATTATAGAACTACTTCATAGGGTTGTTGTGAGGACTAAATTAGTCAATGTAATTGAAGCCTTTAGATTAGTGCCTGGCACATAATACTAACAAAATCAATGTTGAGTATCATTATTTTTACTTAACAATCTCCTCAATATGTCTGTATTAACTCGAAGGGGAAGTAAAATAACAGAGAGAACTTCTGGAGCTGCTGAATTTTTAGCATCTTATCATGATCTTGTATTTTGTTGATTTTCTTATTTACAGCTATTTTATTTGCTAACTCTATTTCACTCATCATTCCATCCCAGAGCCTGGCAGAGGTCCTGGCACATAGTAGCATGCTGTGAAAGGTTGTTTTATGAGTGAAGGAATTCCTTCTGACTTCATTCTCTGGCACTGGCTGTCTCTGTCTTCAGTGGTTGATGTCTCTCCTTCTTTTTCTATTGGCACAGGCACTGGATTATGAAGACCAACATCTGGAATATTTGTCTTTGAATTTGTGTATGCTCGATATTTCATAGAAGTAGAATCATACAATATTTGTCCTTTTGCATTTAGCTTATTTCACTTAGCATAATGCTTTCAAGTTTCATCCATGTCATAGTTTGTAAGAGAATTTCATTCCTCGTTATGGCTGAATGCTATTTCTTTGCAAAGATATACTATATTTTGTTTATCCGTTCATCTATCATTGAACGATTGGATTTTTCTATCTTTTGGCTATTGTGAATAATGCTGCTATGAATACTGTTTTATTCATTTTAATCGATGTTAAACGAATAACATCATTTAGTTCTGTTTCATGAGTATTAACTGAGCATCATTTTTATGGATGTGCTCTGACACTATTTTATCACTAGGACTGGACCTCTTGAAAACCTTGGGAGAGTGAAACCTGGACCTGTGTTTCTCTATCTCTAAACCGAAAAGAATTGGCCTATTTAATCTCCTTGTTCTATTCCAGTGCTAAAATTTTATGAGCAAAAATTGAGAAGATATATTGAACATTCTTACCTTTTTCTTCCCCTTTTTTTCTTTAATTAATCTGACTAGAAATTTGTGGGAAAACAGAGGGGCATGTCAATTTCCCCACGCTTGACCCCTGAGCTATGCAGTGTTCAGACAGGGTTTGAAAACTCGGCAGAGGAGACCAGCAGTTTCTACTAGCCAGAAAAACTGCAAACCAGTTTCTTCAGACATCAATATTTTCTTCTAATTTTAAAACTGATATTAATTTCCTGGGTGCTTTCTCCTGGTAATCTACATCTGAACATTTGTGCTGTGCATTATGCGTGGTAGCCAGAGTGATTTTTCAAAAGACAAATTTAGCTTTGCCATTCCTGTGTTTCAATGCCTTTGCTCATCATTGATGATAAAATCCCAACTCCTAACCTAGTCCCACAATTCTCTTACCTCTCTCTCTTGCTCATTTGCTCCAGCCAGGATTTCCTCTTTTAAGTTTCTGGAAAGCACTAAATTCTTTCCAGCCTCAGGGCTTTTGAAAACCTTTCATGAATTGTTCTCCCCTCTGCATCCTGCCCCCTCCCCACCATTGCCTCTCCCTTCTATTCATTTCCTGGCCCCTTCTCATTTTTCAGGTCTCGATTTAAATGTCATGCTTCAAAGGATTCTTCCCTGACAACTCCATAGAAAGTACGTTGCCCTTGTAAATCTTTGTCATAGAGCCATGAATATTACAAACACAGCTTTATCATAAATCATAAAATTATATTTTTTGTTTGTTTCCTTATTTATCACCACCCTCCACCAGAAGGCTATAAGCTCTGAGAAGACAGAGAGCTCTGCAAAGACATAGATGATACCGTATTTACTTGCCAGTGCATGTGCAGTACCCAGCATGTAGTACATGCTCAATAAATATTTATCATAAGGATGGAAGGGTATAACTAGTGGATCTTCAATAATATTATCTGTTGTTTTTTTTATTAATAAAAAAATTAACTAACACAACATTTAGAAATCATTCCATTCTACATATACAATCGGTAATTCTTAATATCACCACATAGATGCATATTCATTGTTTCTTAGTACATTTGCATCGATTTAGAAAAAGAAATAGAAAGACAACAAAAAAAGAAATAAAACGATAATAGAGAGAAAAAAATAAAAAAAAATAAAAAAGAAAAAAGAAAAAAAAAACTATACCTCAGATGCAGCTTCATTCAGTGTTTTAACCTAATTACATTACAATTAGGTAGTATTGTGCTGTCCATTTCTGAGTTTTTGTATCCAGTCTTGTTGCACAGTCTGTGTCCTTTCAGCTCCAATTACCCATTATCTTACCCTATTTCTATCTCCTGATGGTCTCTGTTACCAATGACATATAATATTATCTGTTTTTATTTTTGATTTCTTGTAATTTATCAGCTAGAAAGATGAAATCCATTACCAGGATGAAAAGAATATTTTATGGGGTATATATTCCAAATTCTTATGCTTTCAAACACTTTTTTTTATGCTGTATGGTGAAGATCACATTTTCATTCTTTTTCCATGCGAATATCCCCTTATTGCAGCACCATTTGTTGAATTTTTTACTTGTTTGGTTTTCATTTGTTTGTTTGCTTGTTTGTTTGGGAGTTGCATGGACCGGGAATCGAACCTGTGTCTTCCGTATGGCGGGCAAGAACTCTACCACTGAACTACCTTTGCACTCCTCAAACACTTTGTTTTCTAAAGTATGAAAATGTTCTACATTTATATTGGTACTTTATCTGCAAATTGGAAACAAAGGAATCTACATAGCCATTAATGAATTGGATGTTCTTCTTTCCTGGATTAAAAAAATTCCCGGAAAGCATTAAGTAAATCAAGACGCCAAGAGCATTAATTTCATAGTTGTTTTGAAATACTATGAGAACCATGAGAAACAAATTTGTAATGGTATTTATTTAAAAAATTTTGTACATAGTATCGATAGCAAGTTCAGAATAGGCTAGAGAAATTGAATGCAGCAAAGTTTTAGAGATAAGTAGATTATCACTAACATATATATTTTCTGTATTTTTTAAAGAATGTTTTCATCCTGAACATGTTATGTTATTCACAAGTAGATGGTATGAATTTGATTTAAAGATATATAACTTGAATTAACATATGCAATATTTATAAAGGGAAAATGACAGATTTTTTTTTAATTAATTTTTAAATTTTAAAAAAATATATAACAACAAACACTCAACTTTTGATCATTCTGTTCTACATATATAATCAGTAATTCACAATATCATCACATAGCTGCATATTCATCATCATGATCATTTCTTAGAGCATTTGCATCAATTCAGAAAAAAGAAATAAAAAGACAACAGAAAAAAATTCATATATACCATACCCCTTACCCCTCCCTTTTATTGATCACTAGCATTTCAATCTAAATTTATTTTAACATTTGTTCCCCCTATTATTTATTTTTATTCCATATGTTTTACTCATCTCTTGATGAGGTAGATAAAAGGAGCATCAGACACAAGGTTTTCACAATCACACAGTCACACTGTGAAAGCTGTATCATTACACAATCATCTTCAAGAAACATGGCTACTAGAACACTGCTCTACATTTTCAGGCAGTTCCCTCCAGCCTCTCCATTACATCTTGACTAACAAGGTGATATCTATTTAATGTGTAAGAATAACCTCCAGGATAACCTCTCGACTTTGTTTGGAATCTCTCAGCCATTGACACTTTATTTTGTCTCATTTTGCTCTGCCCCCTTTTGGTCAAGAAGATTTTCTCAATCTCTTGATGCTGAGTCTCAGTTCATTCTAGGATTTCTGTCCCACATTGCCAGGAAGGTCCATACCCCTTCCTGGGATTCATGTCCCATGTAGACAGGGGAAGGGTGGTGAGTTTGCTTGTTGTGTTGGCTGGAGAGAGAGAGGTCACATCTGAGCAACAAAAGAGGTTCTCCTGGGGTTGACTCTTAGGCCTAATTTTAAGTAGACTTGACCTATCCTTTGTGGGGTTAAGTTTCATATGAACAAACCCTAAGATTGGGGGCTCAACCTATAGCTTTGGTTGTCTGCACTGCTTGTGAGAATATCAAGAATTCAACTTGGGGAAGTTGAATTTTCCCCCTTTCTCACCATTCGCCGAAGGGGATTTTGCAAATACCTTTTTATTCACTGTTCAAATCACTCTAAGATTTATTGGGGCATCGCTCTGGACAAACCAAAAAATCTCATGCCCTACTCAAGGTTCCATGTATTTATGGTGTTCAATTAAGCTGTCTACGTAAATTATATTAGGAAATACATTAGTCAAAATATAAATTTTGTGCCAAATAAAACTTTTTGTGCTTTAGTCTCACACATAAGTTAAAATTTTAAAATATTAATTACTTTCTAAAATGACAGATTTCTGAAGTACAATATAAAATTATGGTGGTTTACATAGACTCTATGTATATGATTATTATCTACTTAAGAGTTTAATGATGTTAAATATGGCCAATGTGAATTTAGCTGTTAGCTGAAATTAATTTTAATTAAACTGTTTCTTTTTTTTTCCTGGATGTCTTTTCCATGACAGTGCATTAGAATATCACTAAGTGCCATGGGTAACAACCAGATCAGATCAGAGAGGACACACTATCTAACTAACTGCTTTGAATGATTTACCAGGAATGTTAGATAACCCACAGAGGCCACAAATAAGCAGAGCTGAAATGATGTTGAAGCTTGCTAATGCTTCTTCCAGGTGTTGTACACTTAGGAAAGTTGGTAGAGACCAAATAAGGGTGTAAATGCAGCTCAGAATCCACAACACACTCTTCATTCTGCCTAAAGACTTTATCTGTAGTTAGCCTTTTGGCGTGACCATTGCTTTGTTTAAAATGGACTCTACTTCGCTGCTATCTGGCATACAAGGCTTGAGCAGTGTCTGACAGCATGTCCTGGCAGCTGGCCAGTGCAGTCCACACAGCTCTCCTTGTGCCCCTACTGCTCACAGTTCTGTGAGTTGATGTTCTGTTGTATGAACTGGCAGTTTCCCCAAGACCTCCGTTGATTTTGCCCTTGGTTCCTCATCTCTGCATTGCTTTTTCACCATCCAGTTCTTCTATTAAATCATATGGCCCAATATTCTGTCCACAGGCGTTCTCTCTTCTGAGTCAGTCCACTCAGGACTACCCTTTTCTGATTTAACCCACATTCCAAAATTACCTCTTTCTTGTTGCCCCTATTCCTTTCTCCCTTCCCATCAACACAGAGTGGTCCCGTGCCTTATGTCTGTTGGTGATCTTACTATTAGAGAAATCGATAGGAAGGGATAAATGTGGTGAGCACCAGGGAATTGGTGCTCCAATAACCTCCAGGATTACTGGAGGACGACTCTCCCTTCATTTCTTCCTTTGATTCAGGGCTTCCAGAGGCAGGTTTCTAGGCCATCAGTGGTGGAGCAGGCTTTTTTCTTGAGGAACATTTGGAAGAATAGAGCCAGGATCTGGGAGTTGGGAACCCACCCCAGGTTTTGCCGTTGATTCTAGAGGAGATAGTGTGCCCCTGGCTTCTTATTGCCCCTCATTTAGGGCACACAAGTATTTTCCAGAAACATGCGCTCTTCACAGCTGAGTTTGTGCTGCAACTGCATGGAGCTTGGAGTTTGCAGTCTTGGTTACTCATTGTTTCTAAGCGACCTCATTACCTAGGGACTCTAGATATCAGAAGGGCTGGGCAACATTCACCTGCCAGTCAGCAAAGGAAAATTTGTTATATGTACTTTAGGGCCTTAAGAATAAAATGCCATCTGCTTCCCTCAATTTTGGGGGGCGATTGAACCAAACTTTTTGTTTGCTTGTTTGCTAAATTCTTTGGCTTGCCCAGAACAGTAAAAAAGTTGCTAAATTTGGGGGGCAATAAAGAAGTAAAAAGTCCTCACCAAGTAAAAAACAATATTAATGTGCTGATGCCTATTCACAAGCAGACTTTATTGAAATACTGGGGAAAACCCCCCACAATTTTAGTGTGTTTGAATAAAGGCTGATACAGAGAAAAGACAACTAAGAAGAAGTTGGCGTCCTGGTGCAGACAGAGGAGATTGCATCTGGGTGGGATCACCATGGCTCAGGCATCACACCTTCAGATTTACAGGTTTGCATCCTAGACTCCAGCAGAACCTGAGATAATCATGTTTTGGAAAATAGCTGCAACCACCAAACATTCATGAGATACTTCATAAACCCCAAAGCCATTTTACATTTACACAGGGAATTCCGTTCTGGTAGAACAACCATTTGTACATTTTATGGCTCATATACAGGAGACTTAATTTCCTATTACAAAGTTTTGTTTGTCAGCATAAAATTAGAGCTCAGAGAATTGAACAAACCCTTACCCCAGGGCGCATCAGCAGGAGGCTGTGGTACCAGGGAGCTGCGTGGTGTGGTAGAAACAGCTCCACAGAGAGGCTGAGAGAGACCTGGCCAGCTCTGATGGCCTCGGGTCTCTGCCCTCTTTATCAGAGCCATCCATACACAACAGCATCCCCTTCCCGAGCCCACCCACTCCCCCACTCCTCTTCTGCACTTTTCTCTCAGCTGCTTCTCTCCTGCTGACACGCTTGTACTGACTTATTCATGGTTTCCGCCACCTCGGATGGTGGGCTCCTTAAGGCAGGGGTTTTGTCTGCTGTGTTCCCAACACGTAGGAAAAGGTGAGCACTCCATAAGCTTGTGGTAGGGTGTGAACACATCAGAATGGTTGGAGGCCTCTGCTCTGCTGCCCCGGGATATGTGGCCAGTGGCAGATGACGTCACCTCCCGTGCCTGTTTCTGGATCAGTCCTGGTTGCAGTTGGTCCCCATGGAGGCCGTGTGTGCACATCTGCACAAAGAAGGCTTGAAGGCCTGCTGTGCTCCAGCTACTCTGGCCTTCTCAGAGTCTCACGGACGCTTTTCTCACTGCCCCATATCTTGCTTTGCCTGGTTCATTATGCCTGATTCATTAACCTTCAGTTCAAACACCATCCTGCTGCTTGTTAAAGGTTCCATGGATGCTGTCCTTCTTTACAGAACCTGTCATAATTGTACTTCATCTGTGGTGTGCAAATTTAATTAATGTCTGTCTCTCTGACTATACTGTCCCTGTCTGATTTACTGCAATTCTGCCCAGAACCTTACACACAGTAAGTGCCCCATAAATATTTGTGGCATGAATAAATGGTGAATTGCATATGACGGTGTTCAAGATCTCTTTCAGCTCTTGCCTTCTCTCATGCCGTAATTTTCCCGGTTGACGCACATCTTGAGGAATGTAATATAACAGTACTTCCTAAGTTTTGTCTCTACCAGTACCTCTACTGTCATTTGTGTAACAATGAATTTAAATCAACTATTTTTTTACTTACCTCAAATAAAAGGTAACTGTAAATTAATATATGACTCCCAATAGCAACGTATTAGGAGTCATATATTAATGGGCAATAATCAGCACATTAATATTGTTTTTTACTTGGTGAGGACTTTTTACTTCTTTATTGCCCCCAAATTTAGCAACTTTTTTACTGTTCTGGGCAAGCCAAATAACATACATATAAGTATGTTAACTAAGCTAAAACAAGTTCCTTTGCATTCCACCTAGAACCACATTGTACACCCCTGGTGGAATGTGTCTCACGCTTTGGGAAATACTACATTAGAATGAGTTTCCATTGCCTCATTCTTGCCTAACTTAGAAATACTTCAAATTTGGAGCCAGATCATTGAACCCTACCCACAGATACCAGTTTAGGAAAAGTCAAGCCATGATGTTCAGGTTTCAAACTGGTTTCAGAGCTCCCGTCATTGTTTCCAGAGACGTCGCCACGACAGCACGTCACCCAGTCAGTCATTCCATGGTTCTGATGACTGTGGCTCTCTCTCGTCAGAGAAGGTCGGACGCTGACCAGCCCTCGTCCTGCCCCCATGGATGCTGTGGGAGGGCGGCTCCTCGTAGAGAGCCAGGGTCCATACAGCTTCCATGGCGACTGCTGTAGGGCTTTTGCCCTTCCTGGTAGTGAGGCCCTGATGAGACAGCGTACACAGGGTAGGAACAAAAAGTGAAAGCGCAGTCAGCTTGAGCAGAAGGAGTGGCAGAGTTCCAAAAGCAGATGCTGTTACCAAACATCATAAGAACCCCTAAGCATGCACATACCTAACTGTGGCTGTGAACTAGCTAAAATTAAAATCAATCAAGTCTATAACACTTATCGAAAGCTTACTATTTGCTGGTCTCAGTCACAGCTGAGGTAATAATGATAGAAAAAACTCATGGTTTCTCTCTAGCACTTTACAACCCAGGAAGGATGATCCGCATGAAAACAAACAATAATACAGGGCAATGCAAACAACCGTGAAGTCGGCTGCACAGGTGGTAGTGGGATCATGGTCAGAACAAATGTCCTGAGAAGATGAAGTTTGAGTTTCTTTATCCTTTAAGAGTCAGATCAGGTATCACCTCTTCCCAGCAAGATTTCCTTGATCCTCGACCCCCTGCCCCCCACTCCCAGGCTGGGTTTGATGCTCCTTGAGTAAAGTATTTCCAGAATAGTACCTATCACACACTGTTCTGTAATTTTCTGTTTGTTTGCTTATCTCTTTCTTGAAGGTACAGACTTAGCTTATTTAGCATTTCATCCCCAGTGTCTGGAGTGGTGCTTGGCAAATAGTGGGGTTAGGAATTTTTTTTGCAATGAAACAGTGGAAGAAAATGGTGGTAGTGAGACTGGAAGAGGGGAAGTGGATTGACATTTAGGAGACAAAATTGATCTGTTTTGATGACCAACTGGTTGAGGGGAGATAGACTCTGAGGGAAGAGTCTAAGATAATTCTAGGGTTCTGTATTTTCTACTGATTTATCGTAAATGATGACTCAAAATAATGTCCTGTAGTGAAAGTCTAGCATCTCATGTTGGCCAAACAGAAATGTTTTGAAATTTGGATTTAATATAGGCTTAGAATCTCGTAATTTGAAAAGAACCAATAAAGCCACATTGTCCCCCTTTGCGTCTTGTATGGCAACCTTTTCTATAACATGGCTTCCCATCCAGAATATGCTTCACCACCTACAATGGTGAAAGACCAAATGCTTCTTGAAAGAGCATTCTTCATTTCTAAATGACCCTGCCTGAAAGAAAATTGTTTATATTGCTCTAAAATCTGTCCTCTTGAAACATACCACTTTTTTCCTTGTTCTAATACGTGGGTTGTAGAGTAAATCTGGACCATCTTTCACATGACAGATGGATTAGTTAGGATATATGTTGGGGAAGCGGAGGCCCTGCACCTTCCTTTTTAAGGTCTCATGCTGGAAATTACCTATATCATACGTGTTCCCTTGTCAGGGCTAGAAATTAGCTACATAATCACTAGCTATAAGGAAGGCTTGAAAACATGGTCTTTATTCTGGGTAGCCATGCATCCAGATAAAAATGGAGGGTTCTAGATTATGTGAGGAAAGGGAAGAATGGATATCAGTCAACATCTAGCTGTTCTTGACACTGCCACACTTTAAATATTTGAAGTCAGCAATCATTTTTCCTCATTTCCATCCTCACTTCATCATTTCCTCCCACCAAATCCCTTCTCCAGGCTAAATAGCTTTAGGTTTTCCCACTGTTCTCCAGTGGTATGATTTTGGTTGTTTTCACCATCTGAAGCTTATTCTCTTCCAAAAGCATTCCCATTTGGAATCTTAGTCAATCCTTGCTGAATTCTTGGGATTATGCTTTTTCCTCCAGATGAACAATTTCCTTGTATTTCTCAATTTTATTTAAAAAATTACAAAATAATATGTGCTTGTTCTGAAACTTGAAACAATATTAAGGCTTATAAAGTAAACCAAAAAGATCTCCCTGCCTTTCCTTTTCCAGCCTCCCAAGAAAGCCAATGAAGGATGTCTGCTGGGACTCTTTCCCCAATATTTGTTTTTTCAACAAAAAATACACATGCATGTAGTTTCTCTCCCTTTTTAAGAAACAAAAATTATTCTACTTTTCAATTAGCACAACATAACTTAATATACAAGATATCAGGGGCATCTATCCAGATGTCTTTGCTTGTGCATGTGTTTGTCTTAATAGCTACAAAATAGTCCATGGAATACTTTGTTTTCAGGCATTTTTTTGTCCATACAAAATATGTTGTAATGAACATTCTTACATATGTGTCTTGATTCATGTTTTTATTTTTACAGGAAGGCTTTCTAGAAGCAGAACTCTGGGGTCAAAATTTATACCGAATACTGTCAAATTATTTCCCATAACTGCTACATTGCCAATTCTCCCTATATTCTTGCTGCCCTTTAATGTTATCAATTATTCTTAATTTTTGCTAGTCCAGTGCCTAAAAATGGTATCTCATTATTTTAGTTTGTATTCCCGACAACTTTTTAAATTGATCACCTTTTCTTGCGTATGCTCCATTTACAGTTTTTCTCCTGAGATATACCCCCAAATGTCCCATAAACCATTTACTTCAATATCTGTTTAATATGATATAATTGAAACTTAACCCAACCTAATCAAAATGGCACATTCTAATTGATTTTAACATTTCAAACAATTTAATAGAGTGATGCACACCCTGGATAATACTTTGTATGTCATCTCCACCCCTGCAAGGCCAACATTTCTCAGCAAGAGATTGTCATGGAAATGGCATCTCCCTCTATAGCAGTGATTCCAGTAAATGGTGCCTCCTCTTCAGTGGTCTGCTGCTGTGGACATTCACAGGAAAGGGAGAAGTCCTGCAATGAATATAGGTATTCACATCTGCTGTGGGAAGCAGAGATGGGAACTGAGAATCCTCTAGGGTTAAAGAACCCCTCACTTGGGGACAACTAGTTTGATAGACTGACCCTCAATCTTAGGTTTGACTCTGTGAAACGTATTCCTGCAAAGCAGAGCAAGACTACTTGTGATTATGCTTAAGAGTCACCCCAAAAGAACCCCTTTGTTGCTCAGAAGTGGCCTCTCTCTAAGCCAACTCAGTAGGTAAACTCACTGCCCTCCCTCCTACCTGGGACATGACTCCCAGGGGTGTAATCTCCCAGGCAATGTGGGACATGACTTCAGGGGATAAGCCAGGACCTGGCACCATGGGATTGAGAAAGCCTGCTTGACCAAAAATGGGAAGAGAGAAATGAGACAAAATGAGGTTTCAGTGGCTGAGAGAGTTCAAAGAGTCTTGGAGATTATTCTTATGCATAACGTAAGTATCCATTTTTAGTTTTTGGTGTATTTGGAGGAGTGGTGGGAGGGATGCACCTGAAACTGTTAAGCTGTGTTCCAGATCCTTGATGATTGTATAACTATGCAGCTTTTACAATGTGTCTGTGTGATTGTGAAAACCTTGTATCTAATGATCCTTTTATCCAGCATATGGACAGATGAGTAAAAAAGGACAATAAATAAATAAATAATGGGGGAGGGGTAAAGGGAAAATTTGGGTAGGTTGAAATACTAGTGGTCAATAAGAAGGAGGGATAAGGGGTATGGGATACATGAAGTTTTTCTTATTTCTTTTTCTGGAGTGGTACAAATGTTCTAAAATGGTCATGGTGATGAATATGCAATTATGTGATGATATTCTGAGCCATTGATTGTATACTTTGGATGGAATTATATGAGTGATGATATCTCAATAAAAATATTAAAAAAAAGAAGATCCCCTCACTTGTATCCAGGTCCTGTCCAAACCTCCCTCCAAATTGTTCTGCCCTCTACTCCCCCAAGTACATAATCCCAGCTGATTTGATTGATGAGTAATGTTTGTTGCACATTTCCATGAAGGAGTGCTGACCCACTAACTCCCAGCAGCCTAAGGTTCCAGAGAAGCACCTCAAGTCTTCTAGAGCCCCAACCCTCCCCCTCCACTAAACGCCTCCATGCATCATGGTTTCATGTTTTTAGCTAATTAGGAAAAAAAAAATAAAGCCAGTTTGCATGGAATTATTTTTTCCATATAAAAATAATAAATTTTTCATAGTTTCTTCATAAATAAAGCCAGTTTGCATTGAAAAAAATGTCTTGAGAGGTGGGTACCCTTTTAAAAATTGCAAACCTCCTTCCATGGCATTCTGTAGCCCCCTTTCTTCCTCCATCGCGGGCGTCGCATTCTAACATACTATATACATTGCTTATATATTATTTTTATCTCCTATAATATCTCTTCCTACTAGAATGCAGGTTTCATGGCGGGAAGGATTTTGGTTGGTTTTGTTCACAGAAGTATCTCCAGGGTCTTGCCCATGTAGATGTTCAACAAGCTTTGGTCGAATGAATGAATAAGTGTGTGAATGAGTGGTGTGTGGGGGGGGTAAGAGGAAGAAACCAAAGGACCCCGGTTGCAGAGGATGCTAAATATCCTAACCATGACCTGGTTGCCAACCTCACCGTTTATGACAGGACAGAAATTCTTGCAAAGGGCTGGGTGAAACAGCTTCCCAACTATGTGGTCACATTTCCTTTAAACAGAAATGTTTTCAAAGAAGTTGATTCAAAATGAGGCTTTGATGATTTGTTATTTTCCATTCACCAATATTGCTTATGATTCAGTCATGCCTGGTTTCAATCAGGCTTAACTTGGTTTAGGATGAGGAGGCATACTTTGGGGTTAGAAATGGACAGGGGTCCGTCCATAGCCTTTCCATCATAAGGTAATCATTTGAGTTCCTTTTTGGAACTGGTGAGAAAGCATTTTCTTCACAGAAATCAGTTTCCTCTGGTACGTTTTAGCCATGGAAATTTTCAAATCTGGTGAAAATTTCCTGCAAGGTACAAGCTATAGTAGATGGTGGAATCCGAGCTTTTCATCCATATGTTATGAATAGGACCCTACTCTCAGGCTCCCTAGTCATAGTGGTTGGTACAGAATTCAGGAATGGGGCCATGACCCAAGAAGGCCCAATCAGAGTAAATTCCAAAATTTGTGGATGAGCTGTGGAAAGAGGGTTTCTCTCTTTTCTATGAGTCCCAAATTTGGAAGGACATGGTCTGGAAAACTGCAGCTATCCTGTCACCATGAGGACAGAACCTGCCTGAGAATTAAGCCAACTCTTTAATTACTCAGTTTCTGGGACTCCACACTTTCCTTGGGTTCCTCATACCTCTTGACTGCTGCTTCTCAGTTCTAACCCAGAACTAGGTGAACGCTAAATGCTGGAGGACCCCAGGGTTCAGTGTTAGGCCTCTTCTAACTTCTCTGGATCTATTGCTGTAGGTATAATTAATTCACACTATTGGCTGTAAGTAGCGTCTGTGTGTTGATGATTTCCTCAGTCTCCAGGCTTGACTCAACCCCTGAATTCTACACTAATATATCCAACTGTGTACTTGACACTTATGTAAGGGATCTCAGACATAATATGTCAAAAACAGAAATTTCTTTCTCCTTCTAAAATTACTCAGTCCTCTAATCATCAGCAACTTGGTAAAACAAAATAGAAGAATGGTGTAGAGGTTAAACACACAGATTCTAGAGTCAGTAGAACCTGGGTTCATATATAGGAAGTCGCTTCCCAGGTGATGAGCTTAATTTCCCTATCCTTCCATGTTTTCATTATGGCTTCCTCTCACCTGCAAAGTCTTTTGTGGATGCTGCAGACCACATTGACCATTCCCATTCAGTTAATTTGCCAGTGTTATAAAAAACTGGTTATAACCATATATCGAGAGTTCAATATGTACCTAATATTATTTATATTTTTCCAGTTTTGCCAATTTATTCTACAATTTTCAAGGTGTTCCTACACATTTGATCACCTTGCGTTTTTAAATTCATTTAGCTAGCACAGATTTATTTGTTTTGTTTATTATGGCTTTGTTCTAAAAGTCAGACAGATGAAAATCCCATTCTAGTTGTGGGAGGCAGACAATAAACAAATAAAGAAGCAAATAAAAAGTATGCCAGATAATGACAAGCATTAAAAAGAACAATCAGGCTGGGAAGGGGATCAGGGATGAGGGTGAGGGGTGGTCAGGAAAGACTCACTGATGAGGTGACCCAAAGGAACCTCACAACAACTGTTAAGCAGACAGCAAAGGTCTTACTAATTTTATGCTTTGTAATTTTTGCATATATAGAAACTTGTGTTACGCTTGGAGAAGTTAAATAATTTCTATAAGATCACAGTTATTAAGAAGCAGACTAAAACTATAATTTAGGAAACTTTACACTCCCCACGGCTGCCTTTAGTTCCTTACTTTCTCTCAGGTGAGTATCTCCATTACCTGACGACGTTTAATAAACAGTGAGAGTAATTTATTAAATATTGGGCAGGAAAATCTGAAAAGTTCTCAAATGTTTAGAAGGACATTAGGACTGAGTAATTGAAATTGAAACTAAATAAAAAATATATGGTCCCCATAATGATACAGATCCCTCTAACCCAATAAGCAAGCATTAAACACAGATTATGGGAACCACGCTTTAAAGGAAAAACCAGACATGTGACTGAAATCAGCCATTCTCAGATTCTGTTCCACAGAACGTTAGTGCCTCCCTAACATTTAATAGTGGCTTTTTTTTTTTTAACTTAAAAAATGTTTTCTAATTTAACAAGTTTTTGAAAAACTTGTAAAACATGTTTTGTACCTGAAGAATTACAATGTGCATTAGAATATTAAAAGCTTGAAGAAGTTCCCAATTAAAACAGTCTTTAACTTTGCTTAAGTGCAGTTTCCAGAAATTTGATCTAAGAATATGTTAGCTTTACAGGCATTCAGTGACATCTCTTGTCCTGTGTCAAATAGTTTGGGAAGCACCGGTCCAGATAAATGATAATCTTGAGATGAAGCAGAGCTAGAAAAGATTTAGTACTTCTGCTCTAACTCTAGATGTCACTCAAACAAAACAAGATAAGAGTTAGAACTGAATGGCTTAGTTTCTTGAAATAAGAAATGGGAACTGTCAAGTTCTAAAATGAGGCTTGACAGGAACCAGTTTGTTCCTCCAATTATATTATATCAGGGAAAGAGCAGGCAGCAAATACACGTGGAAATCTCTCTCATTTTACAAAAAGAAGCTTTACCTCAAATTTACCTTTAAGCTCCAGCCACAGTCCTGCCATTCTTCCATTTACAGCTAACTTTCCTACAAGAAAAGATGATGCCAGTCTTCGACTTCCTTGCTAGTCACTTACTGTTTCCACTACTCCAAATCATTTATTCAGTCATTCAAAAAAATAGCTAATTGTGCAAGGCACAGTTGTAGGCCCTGAGAACAAAACAAAGGTTCTACACTCATGGAGATTATGTTCTTTTAATGGGAAAGAGACAACGTATAATTAAACACAGATATTGTTGATTGAGATTATTTATGGATTCTACATTCATTGAGATTCCATGGTCACTCATGGTGAAATCTAGAGCAACCAAAAATTCGAGCTGCCCCATGCCATGTTCCCAGCTGAGGTCAAATAAGACAATCACTGCACTTTGTCTTTTTGTTTCATCTTTCCAACTGTAAACAGTGGTTAAATGGTTAAATATTGCTCTAAAAGTTCTGAAGGCAATGATCCATTTCTAGATGGGTTTAAATGGGAGCGGTCTCTAGAAGACTGGTGAAACAGAGAACTTCCTAAGGAATCATTGTATGTAAATATAAGGAGGAAGCAAAAGCTATAAGGTGTCTTTAAACAGAAATGCACAGAAACAAGGTTATATGTCGATCTGTGGAGGAGAAATACTTGACCAGAAGCTGGCAGGAGCATAACCTCGTATCTTCCCTCAGACCAATGATTTAGTACTTGTTAATTCAGTGTTTGCTGTGACTTATAGCACATAACTACCTTGAATAAAGTTTATAATAAATTAGATGGTCAGAATTATAGAGCAAAAATAAAGTAAGATAAACAGTATAGGGAGTGGTGACGGGTTAGGATAGAAAGTTACCATTTTATATAGAAGGTTAAGAAAGCTCCTGAGACGATGACACCAAGGAGCTGCCTTGCAGGTTGAATAGCAATGACCCCATACTTAGCTCACGGTGGGCCCAGGTTTGGTCAATGTCCTTGCCCCATTGAATTGTTTAGCTAACACAGCATCAGTTTAGGTAACATAGGACCAGTGGACTGGGTTGATTAATTCAGAGGGTGCTCAATCATTTTGAAGCTCATTCCTGCTGTGAATTAGAAGATTGTGACACCAGTTACTGTTGGTGGTCATTTCATAACCCTGAAGAAATTTAACCTAAGAATGAAGTCAATACAAGGAAGCCAATGTCTGGAAAATCACAACGAAATGGAGCTGATTCTAAATTAAATTATGCCTACAACCTGATCTGTCTCTCAGTCAGGTGATCAATCCTCTTCATTGTTTTAGAGCAATTTCAAGTGGGTTGTCTATAACTTGCAACCCAAACCTTCTGAACTATAGAGTTTAGATTTCAACCCACACAACTTAGGATCTGGGGTTTCAGGTACAATCGTTCGGGTTCATGTTATAACCAGAAGTTCCTATCCTATTCTTGTTGCTACATTATTGGCTATCTCTTTTGACAGTGATGATGTCCCAGCTATGCCCAACTGCTGGGACCAGTTTGCCCAGGCCCTTTAGCTGCTCAGGTCTTTTCTTGGCTTAGGTGCTTGGTCCCCAGGTGGTTTTATGAAAGAAGGTGTCATATTGGATCCCGGGTTACATAAGTCCCAGGAGACAGCTGTTAAAGTCTGGACAGGCTGTGAGGACTAGTTGTGGGGCCAGTGAAGCATATTTGGCCAATTTGTTACGGGAAGCATGTATAGCCTTCTCAGTGCTTCAGAACCTTCTGGAGCAACCCTGGAATGGTCTGCATTCTCAGACCATTGCTTCTGGTAAGCACCATTTGCTGCTCACAAATGATCTTCTTGGCTAAATTCCTTCTATTCTGGATAATAGGGAGAACTTTTCAAAGTGAGGAGCCTATTATGACACCTCACCTCCCTCACCCTTCTAAATCCTCAATGGTTTTTTATTACCTTTGGCATAATAAGCAAATTCCAGAAAATGGCCTTCAGCAGGGCTGGGTTAGGATGAGGACAGTGAGGCAGCAAGCATGCTCATTTGAAAGAGGCACCCTCTCAGGACTGTGCAAATGGTTCTTACAGGACTCTGAGAGGGAGTGTCTCGCTAAAGTTTGTACTCCAGTTGCCTCATTCTCCCCACCCTAGTGAAGACCCTGTCCTCCAAAGTACTGGGAATTCTCATTCAACCTCCTCTTGCAGAGAACTCTTCTTTCAACTGCCCTTGCGCTTTGAATTCCAGGCACCTAGTCTTTCAACTCCTTGCCGGAAGCATCTGCAAGGGTGGTAGTTGTAATACAGAATAAACAGTAAGACACGAACCAATCAGACCAGTCAGAATGGATGGTGACTTGGAAACAACTGGCATGATTATTTTGGTGTTTGCAAGCATCAGCCCTGGGAATCTGCACATTCTGTTCATTCTATGTGGAGCAAATTTCTTTCTCCTTTGAACATATTTCCTAAAAATTCTTCCATGATGTATATGGGCCAGGCACTATTTTAACCATTTTCACCTATAATCTATATATATCCAGAAAATAATACCATTATTATGCCCATTTTATAGATGAAGAAACTAAACACAGAGTTTAAGTAAAAGTACAAAAGGTCACACAGCATCTTGGCATTCTGACTCCATTATCCATGCTCTAAACTGCTATTGAGAATTGACTTATGTATCTCACAAAAGACATGTTTAAACCTTAATTTGCATTGCTGTGAGTATGAACCCATTTGTAAATAGGAGCCCATCTGAATATGTATTATTATTCAGATGGGCTCCTATGTATTATTAGTTAAGGTGTGGACTGATTTGTGAAAATGAGATACTGTGCTGCCTTGAAACTGTTGTGTACCTCAGGAAAGCCATGTTCTTTAACCCTAATTCAGTATTGCTGAGTGAGATCTTTTGATTAAGTAGTTTCCATGGATATATGATGCACCCAATTGTGGGTGAAACCTTTTGATTAGGTGGTTTCCATGAACATGTATCTCCACCCATTCAAGGTGGTTCTTAATCCACCTATTGGAGTCCTTTAAGAGGGTATAATTTTGGAAAGAGCAGACAGAGCCTACACAGCCAGAGACTTTTGGAGATGCAGGGAAAAAAAAGCCCCCCTGGAAGCCATTAGAAGAAGCTGATAGAGAAAGCTAGCAGACATTTCTACATGCCTTCTCAGCTGAGAGAGAAATCCCAAACTTCACTGGCCCTTTCTTGAGTCAAGGTATGTTTCTCTGGATGCCTTAGTTTGGGCATTTCTATGGCCATAAAACTTACAATCTAATAAATTCCTTTTTTGAAAGCCATTCCATTTCTGGTATATTGCATTTTGGCAGTTTTAGCAAACCAAAACAGGTACTATTTAGACAAGGCCAAAATGTTTCAGGGTGGGCTTTTTCCATATGACTGGAGTCCTTATAAGGCAGAGGAAACTTGGATGCAGTTCAGTTAGAGAAAGCCACAGGAGGTGACCAAGGAGTTGAATCAACAAGTGATGGAGGCAGAGATGTAAGCCAGGCACTCCAAGGATTATGGCAAACCAGCACCAGAATACTGGGACTTTGGGGGAATGCATACCTATTGAGACCTTGATGTTTGACTTCTAGCCTCCAAAACCATGAGATAATAAATTCCTGTTATTAAAACCAGCTCATTGTATGGACTTTGTCATTGCAGCCCTGACAAACTAAGACTATTGCTGTACTAAGACTTCTGTGCTTGCCCCCAGCTTGATCAGTTTTTTTATGCTATATGCTCTAAATCAACTGTTATCTTTTTTCTTTCTTTCTTTCTCTTTCTTTCTTTCTCTTTCTTTCTTTCTTTCTTTCTTTCTTTCTTTCTTTCTTTCTTTCTTTCTTTCTTTCTTTCTTTCTTTCTTTCTTTCTTTCTTTCTTTCCTTCCTTCCTTCCTTCCTTCCTTCCTTCCTTCCTTCCTTCCTTCCTTCCTTCCTTCCTTCCTTCCTTCCTTCCTTCCTTCCTTCCTTCCTTCCTTCCTTCCTTCCTTCCTTTCTTCCTTCCTTCTTTTCTTCCTTCCTTCCTTGTGTATGCATCTATAGGTCTATCTATCTATCTATGTAATTTACCTATATTGATAAATAAAATTTAGTATCCCAAACATTGGAGATGCTTGTGCTAAGCCTTCCAAAATCTAAGCAAAACCAAAATCTAAATAAGTTTCTATTCCCTGTATATGCCTGGCTTACTCCCTAAAAACAGAATTTAAATCAGCCAATCTTTTGTCTGCAATTCCTTATTCTTATGCCATGTAACTTGCTCATTGCTAAGCAACTGACCACATAGATCATTTTAGAAAATTTAGTCTACATTACCCAGTGAAGACTTCCTCCCAGTGAAGACTTCTTCCCTTTTTCTGTTTATAAAAACGTATTGCTCTTTTTATTCACAGGAATTCATCTCTACCTCCTAATGATTGAAATCTTTCCAATTCATGAAATGATTCAATAAAAGTCTTTAAGAGCTAACAAATTTTGCCCAAGTTTTTATTTTAACAATATTAATAATCTATCATCTATCAATGATCTACCCATCCACCCACTGTTTCTATCTATCTATCTATATCTATCAACTAGTCTATTTACTTATCTAGTCTATCTACCATCTCTCCCCCCCACCCCACCCCCACCATTTGAATCAACCTCCAATGTGCAGGACTTTTTGTCTGACTTATTCATTACTATGTTACCAAGATGCAAAACAGGACCTGGCACAAAGAGATATTATGTAAATACTAGTCAAATTTTTACTGAATTATACTTATTAGTATGTGTATTTGATTACTTTGCCTCTTCCCCTCCTACCAGTCTATAAGCTCCCTGAAAGCAGGAATTTTGCTCAAGTTTATATCATCAACATGAGCACAGTGTCTGGGACATCAAAGATACTTTTTTACTTAATCAATGAATAAAAATATCTGAAGGTTTCCTGGAGTTGGAGCTCCTCTGTCAGTACTAGGTCTCTTTTTGGAATAGGTATCTTCTAATTTTCTGGAACTTAGAGGATGATGAAGCCAAACAAATAGATCAGAGTAAGCAACTTGCTTCTCCCAGAGTCACTGGGGTTTTGGGTTGGCCTTGATTATTCTAGGCTTGATGATTTGAGCACATGACCGACAGAGGTATTTTCTGCCCCAAGAAAGCTCTTGATATCACTATTTCTCCTTTTCCTATGAGATTTATAGGGGAATCCAAAAACTTCTACTTTACTTGAGCAGTTTTTTTTTGAGAGTTTTTGCCTGAAATGGTTGCAGGATCAAAGATACCAAGATAACCCAGATCACAGCACTGTTGGGGAAGCAGAAATTTTGACAGCTCAGGACTGTTGAGGTCAGACACAATCATTTTGGGGGAGAGTAGATCAGAATACAAGGCTGAAAGGTGAGGTCTTTGTCTTTTCTTATGAAGTTGTGCTACCAGGAATGCCAGAATAGACACATAAAGGCAAAATAGGCAAACTTGAGTAACTTCGCAAAGAACTAGGTAGTTTTGATTTGTTCTCAAGACTCCTAATTCAGAAATCCCAGCCTTTAATCTTGTATTCTGTGACTATCTTAACTGGATATAATGTGACCCATGAATTCTACCTTCATGTTCTTAAATAAAAATCCTAAGAAACACATACTGTCACAGAAGATCTTCTCCTACCTGTAGTTGTAACAACAGCAATGCGCAAAGTCATAACTGTAGAAAACTTTCCAAATTTAAATTTTGGAAATCATTTGAGTGTGTAAATGAAGATATTTCAGTCAAGGTAGAGGTAAATAGTTAATTAATCTTAGGTTGGTGACCAATTTTGTAAATACAAAATAATAAGCCACAACATAGAAGAATAGATCAACAGGTCTTGTTAAATTAAAAATATTAAATATGAAAACCACCTTTACCACATTTAAGATATAAAAAAATGCATTGAAAAAAGATTCTTGTAACAAATATGACAGGGTTTAATATTTTAATACATGAAGAATGTAAATCAGTAAGTAGATATAAAAAAGTGGTGTACTTTTCCCATTGATTTTCTTTCTTTTGTGGATGGGGTGTTTCTTGGTCTAGTCTTAGGACTATCAGGGACACCAGCTTAGGTTTTGGTCTTCTGGACACCTCAGGCCTCACACCAGCATCTACAAGGGCATGAAACAATGGACCTGTTTGGCATTGGCTTCCTTTCATTCTCTCTCTCTCTTTTTTGTTGTCTAGTAGTTCCCTGAAAGGCCAGCATGGTGGCCTCAGTTTCATCTCAATAGCAACAGCTTCCAGCTTCCCATTAGCATTTACTGAGAGACTTGGAGAGGCAGTGTACCTTTTTGTGTATTTCTTTTTTTCTTCCTTCTTCCTTTCTTCTTCCCTCCCTCCCTCCCTTTCTCTCCCCCCCCGCCCCGCCTCTTTGTTTCCTTGTTCTTGGTCTGGTGGATTGAAGAATAGGAGAAACATTTTTCCAGAGTTACCATAACATAATACTCAGAATGTCCAGTTCTCAACAACAAATTACAAAACATACAGGGAGACAGGAAAATATGGCTCAGTCACAGGGAAAAAAAAAAGAATTCAATAGAAGCTATTCTGGAGGAAGATCAATCTCTGGGATTATAATCAAAGATCTTAGATTAACTCTCTTAAATAAGATTGATGAAGTAAAAGTAAACATGGACAAAGAACAAAAGGAAATCAGGAAAACAATATATGACAAATGATAATTTCAATAATTAGAAACTATGAAGCTGAATCAAATGGAAATTCTTGGGCTGAAAAGTACAATAGCTGAAATTAAAAAATACAATAGAGAAGTTCAACAGGAGATTGGATGAGTTAGAAGAAAGGATCAGTGAACCTGAAGATAAGACAATTGAACTTGTCCAGTCTGAGGAACAGAAATAAAATAGAATGAAAAGAAAGAACTATTAGAGTTATTTAAAAAATTTCATATACTTTCTTGAAATCCATCTTACTTTGGCCAAGCCACTTGCCTTAACATTGAATTTTGGCCTAGTTAATAAACAGATTTCCAGCTCCGGGATGTAAGTTCCTCCAGAGCCCAAACTTGCATCTCTGCCCAACACCACACTTCACCCAAAATCCACAGCTGGTCCCAAATGATAAGCTAAACTTTCCCAGCACCCCTTTCCCTTTTCATACGTGTTTATTTTAAACTAATCAATCCTTGACTCTCACTTATCTCAACCCCAGGACTACAATAAATGCACAAACTCAGAGGATGCTTTCACTATGTTTGTGTGTTCTATGCCTGCTGGTTGAGCCATCTGAGCTCAGTGCAATTCCTATTGACTCCTCAAGGTACTCCTCTCTCTCTCTGAGATTGTAAGTAACTATCTTTTCTTATGCATTATAGTCTCAAATGCCCATTGTATTGCTCCTGACTTCAACTCAGAGACAAATTTTAAATCCAACTTAACTAATTTGAAACAAAAGCAGAGCTCAAGGAACTATGGGGCACCATCAAGTGTGCCAATATACATATTACAAGAATCTCAGAAGAAAAAGAGAGACATTAAAGGCCAGAAAAATATTCAAAGAAATAATGGCTGACAACTTCCTAAGTCTGATGAAAGATGTAAATATACAAATGCAAGAAGCTCAACAAACACAAAACAGGATGAACCTAAAGAGATCTACACTATGACACATTACAATCAAACTGTCAAATTCCCAAAACAAAGACAGAATCTTGAAAATAGCAAGAGAGAAATGAAATACCACATACAAGGACCCTTAATAAAACTACCATCCCAATTTTCATTAGAAGCCATGGAGGCCAGATGGCAGTGGAAGGGCATATTTAAGGTACTGACAGAAAAATATTGTTATCCAAAAGTAATATATTTGGCAAAGATGTCCTTTAAAAAACAGGGAGAAATTAAGACATTTTAAGATAAAAACTGAGGGAGTTCATTGCTTTCATTACCACAGGACCTGCCTATTAAGAAATGAAATGGGTGTCCTTCAGTTGAAAGGATAGGGCACTAGACAGTAAGTCAAAGTTGTATGAAGAAACAAAGATCTCCAGGATAGATAACATATGGGTAAATATAAATGCCAGTATTGTTACATTTTTCATTTGTGAAGCTGTCTTTCATTTCTTATATGGTTAAAAATTGAAATTCATTAAAAAATGAGCACAAGCCCTCATTATTGAGCACACAATGTATAAAGATACAATTTGTGACAAAAATAACATAAAGGGGAGGGACACACGGATGTATGGACTGAAGATGTGTAGGCTACTGAAGTTGAGTTGGTATCAAAATAAACTATATTTATTAGTTTTATATATATAATAATATATATTTATTATTATTAGATTTAGGATGCTAAATGCAATCATCATGGTAATTGTATTTGTTAAACTGACAGAATGCAATATACCAGAGACAAGAGCATCTTTTAAAAACAAAATATAATAAGCTACAAGTTTACATTTCTAGTGCCAAGAAAATGTCCAAACTAAGGCACCCAGAGAAAGATACCTCAATTTAAGAAAAGCTGATAGGTCTGAAACGCTTCTATCAGATGAGAAGGCATGTGGCTGGCATCTCCTGGTCCCTTACTCTTGGACTCTATTGCTTTCAGCCTCTGTTCCTTTGGGAATTCCTCACTTTGCTTCTCTGGGGATGGGTTTCATCTTTTGGCTTCCCTTGGCTCTCCTGAGGTTCTGGCTTGCTTAACATCTCAATGTAAGCCATGTGGCAATGTCTGCTAGGCTTCAAGCATCTCCAAACATCTGTGTCTCTGTTCCCCAAGGATCAACATCTGTGTCAGCTCTGCTCTCTCTTCAAAATATTTCCTCTTTTAAAGGACTCCAACAAACTAATCAAGACCAACCTCGAGTGTGTAGAGTCACATCTCCATCTAATCAAAAGGTCACACCTACAATTGGGTATGCCATATCTCTCTAAGATAATCTAGTCAAAAGTTTCCACTTATAATATTGAATCAGGATTAAAAGAACCAGCTGTTCCAAGAAGATAGGATCAGGATTAAAACATAGCTTTTCTGCAGGTACATAATAGCTTCAAACTGGCAGAGTAACTACAAAGCAAATGCCTAAAACTTTTATACAAATGTAAATGAGAAATGTTACAAAATGATTCATTATAAAAGATCATCTAAATGAAAAGGAAGGCAGTTGTGGAGAAAAGGAGGGAAGAAAAGATGTAAGACAAAAAACAATGCACAAAATGGCAAAATCTTGCCTATCAGTAATATCCTAAATATAAATGGATTAAACTCCCTAATCAAGAGACAAAGATTGGTAGAATGGATAAAAAAGCATGCTCCAACTATATCCTCTTCACAAGAGAATCATCTAAGATCCAAAGGCATAAACAGGTTGAAAGTGAAGTGAGTCAGTTTGAAAGGATTTATGTGTGTTAAAAAAGCCATGTTTTAATCCTAATCAGTCATGTGAGAGCAATGGTTTCTTTTAATCCCTATTCAGTACTATGGGTTGGAAACTTGATTAGGTTATCTCCACAGCAATGTGACTCAATCAATTGTGGGTATTAAATTTGATTAGGTGGAGACACATCTCCACTCAGATGAAATAAAGAAAATATTTCCACTCACAAAAGCATCTAAAAGAATAAAATATCTGGTTATAAATTTAGCCAAGATTATAAAAGACTCGTACACTAAAAACTATAAAATATGGCTTAAAAATTAAAGAAGATCTAAATAAATGGAATACATTTCATGTCATGAATTGGAAAATTTAATACAATTAAAATGTCAGTATTATCCAATGTGATCTATAAATGCAGTCCCTACAAAAGTTCAAACAGCCAAACAGCTTTTTTTTTTCCAAAATGGAAATGCCAATCCTAGTTCATATGGCAACACAAGGGATCTTAAACAGCCAAAACAATTTTGAAAAAGAATAAGGTTGAGAAACTCACATTTCCCAATTTCAAATTGTACTACAAAGCTACAGTAATCAAAACAATGTGGTACTGGCATAAAAAGAGACACAGACAAATGGAACAGAATTAAAAGTCAAGACACAAACAGACATATCTATGGCTAATTGATTTTTGTTTCTACATGGGCAGGCACTGGGAATCGAACTTGGGTCTCCAGCATGGCAGGCAAGAACTCTGCCATGGAGCTACCATTACACTGCCCATCTATGACTAATTGATTTTTGACGAGAATGCTAACTACATATAATAGGGAAAGCATTGTGTCTCCAGCAAATGGTGTTGGAAAAACTGGATATCTACAGGCAAAAGAATGAAGTTGGATACTTATTTCACATCATAGACAAAAATTAACCCAAAATTGATCAAAGACCTATATAAAAAAAATTCTAAAATTCTTAGAAGATAACATAGGGGTAAATCTTCATGAACCGGAACACAGTAATGGATTCTTATATATGACACCAAGAACACAAGTAACAAAAGAAACAAATTTGATTCAATTAAAATTAAAAACTGTACATAAAAGGACCTTATTAGGAAAGAGAAAATATAACTGGAACGGGAGGAAATAGTTGCAAACTATATTTTGGATAAGGGCTTAATATCCAGAATGCATAAGTAACTTTCACAGCACACCAACAAAAAGTCAAAGAACTTAATTAAAAATGGGCAACGGATTTGAATATGCATTTTTCCAAAGAAGATATGCAAATAGCTAATAAGCATGTGAAAAGATATGCAACGTCATAGCCATTAGGAAAATGCAAGTCAAAACCATAATGAGATACTGCTTTATACCCACAAGGATGACTATTAAAAAATAATAGAACAGAAAATAACAAATGTTTGGAGGGGCTGTGGAGAAATTGGAACTCTAGAGAATCAGTGGGAATATAAAATGGTGTAGCCACTGTGGAAAGCAACATGACAGTTTCTCAAAAAGATAGAATTATCATTTAACTTAGCAATTCCACTTTTATGTTATACCCAAGGAGAGTGAAAACAGGATCTCAGATACTTAAACCAACATTATTCACAATAGCCCAATTGTCTATCAACAAGTGAATGAATAGAAAAAGTGGTGCATACACAACGGAATATTATTTAGCCATAAGAAATAATGAAGTTCTGAAACTTGCTACAATGTGAAAGAAACTTGAAAAGTTATGCTTAGTAAAATAAGCAAGACACATAAGGACAAGACTTGTATAAAGCCACTCATGAGAGATAGTTAGAAACAGCAAACCTGCACAGATGGAAAGTAGGTTAGAAGTTACCAGGGGATGGGAGGAGAAGGGAAAGGCATTCTTAGAGAAGGAAGCCTGAGAATTATTGTTTTATGTCAGGAATTCAGGTTCCACGTAAGAAGAGGTTCTCAATTTTGGAACCAAGGCCAATTTTCTGGGAATAAATCAACAGCAAAGAACCATGACAAAACAGAACATTTCAGGATGTGGGAAGTGTTATGAAGAAAATTTATCAAAGTAATATAATAAAAAAATAACTGGCGGGTGGTGGGTAGGTATGTAGGGAATTATTTTAGCTAAGGTATTCAGGACAGGTTTTCAAGATCAAACGACATTGATATTTGAGGTAAGAATAAAAAGATCAAAGTTGAGACAGCCCCATGGATCATATGAAAGGGTATTCCAGCAGGAAACAGTAAGTGCAAAGTTCTTGAAATGGAAAAGACCCTGGAATGTTCAAGAAACAGAGTAAGGACTAGGATGCCTGGAGCATGAGTGGCGTTGGAGCAGGCAGGAAGTAGGTCAGGTAGGATTAGTAGAACAGAGTGAGAAGTTTGGATTTTATTTTTAGACTAAAAAGGTATCTTTGAAAGTTCTTGTTCCTAGTAATATTTTCAACTGTTTATTGTGAAATTTTGAAACAAAAAATTAGAGAGACTATTATTTTTAAAAAGCCTATGAACTCATCTGGCAATCTTGATTTCATCAATATCTCTCACTTCCCACCCAAGATTATTTTAAAGAAAATCATAAATACTTTTATTGAAACATACATTAGTATCTCTAAGAAAAAAAGGACTCCAAAAACATAACTAAGAGATCATTATTACATATAAAAATTAATATGATCAAGTTGAATATCTCCAAAATGTTTTTTTGCTGTTGGTTTACTTGACTTTATATCCAAATTTAAGATGTATTTCTTAAATCTATTACAGTTTCACACTTTCATCTTAAAAATTTTTTTAATAAAATTATTTGTTGAAAAATTCAGGTCTCTTGTCCTATAGAATTTTTGATCCTCTGGATCTTGCTACCTGTATCCCCGTGGAGATATTTAACACATTTCTCTTTCCCCCAAATTTCCTACAAACTGGTAATTAAATGTAGAGACATGATCAGATTCAGTTTCGAGTTTTTAATAAGAATACTTCATGGTGGTGCTGTGATTTTCCTATTGCATCACATCAGAAGGCACAGTATGTCTGGTTGTTTCTCTTTTCTTGATAAGATAGTTCAGTGGTTTCAGGTGTTGTTAGATAAAACCATTACAATCAGGGGAGTGGTAAGCCATGATTTATGTTGGAAGGATTACTCAGGCCAATATATGGTGAAAGGGTTGTAGATAGAAATGGCAATAAAAATATTTAATAACCTGTAGGGAAACAACCAACCACGTTAAAATTGGACATTCCTACTGAATCACAGGCCTGATCGTAGGGTGGAAGCTTGGTGGGCCACTTAAAAGGCTCTTGCAGTGGTTCTAGGTGGGAGGGGATGGTGACTTGGAGCTTGGAGGACTTGTGGAGATGGAAAGAAGTGTGGTTTTAGTAAACTTTGGGAAGATTCAGTGTGCCCAATGTGAGGGCTGTTGAGATGAGAGCTATCATGAGACTCGCAACTGGGTATGTAGGGGCCCTCTGGCTTGAAACTCCGTTCAAAATTATTTTTACTGGGTTCTCCTATCAGGCTCTAGAAAAACCCTGATTCTAGAATCAGGGAGATTTTTTCTTTTCTTTTTTTTCTTTTTTGCATGGGCAGGCACTAGGAACTGAACCCAGGTCTGTAGCGTGGCAGGTGAGAATTCTGCCACTGAGTCACCATGGCCCACCTGGGAGGTTGGTTATTATTTTCACTTTGTTTGCAGTATCAACTCACTGGGTAAACAGAAGGATCAATGTACCATGGATTGAAAGGAAAACAATCTACTGGGTTTCTCTTCAAAGAAAATAAAAATTTAAGGGTGCAAAACGTTAAAATGCACATGTTATTTTGAGGAGATTAGAAAGAGGAAATATAATTGAGTATATAGAAAATAATTTTATGTTTGCTATTTGTACTTATTAAAACAAACAAGATTATATGTGCAAAATTCACTGGGGAAACTCAGTCTATTGCTTCCTGCTTAGCTCATCTCCTAATGAAAAAATGGTGTGTGTCACCACAATAACTTGCCTCTAACCACAAGTAAAGAATTAAGTTTTATTTCCTAGACAAAATGTAAGAGCCAAAAGTATTCACCTTTTTTTTTTTTTGGTTCATGTGTAAACTTGGGAATGACTGTGACACTTTCCTACTGAGAAAGAAAAGTTTTCATGGTACTAGTAACCACAGGTTGGGTTGATTACTCACATTACTACATTAGTAACATTTTTTTGTTCTGTACTCTACATAAGGAAAAAAGTCTGAAAGTTTGAATGCAAAACCACAGCCTCAGCTGTCAGTGGAAATCATAGTTAATGGCACCTCACTACTACATCAGAGGGCCAATTCTTGGTAGAGAGGATTTTCTTGAATGTGGTTTCCAAATCAATGGACAAGAGTGAGTTGCAGCAAAAGTTAAATAATCCAATTACTTGCTACACTTTAAAAATAGTTCTTTTTTCCCTAAGAGGAATCTGGTTAATAAATTATAAACAATTCAACAAGTCCCTAGGTGTGGAGTTGGTGCTTTCTAAAAAATACAAAAGCTAAGCTAAACGGAGTTATGTTGGGACAATTTGGGGCCTGGAAATATCGATTCAGAAGTCTTTTGAAAGTCTGTATTGAAGAGTTCAGGTCATTTAAAATAGCCAAGGCAAGTCCTAAAACAGAATAACACTTGGTTGAGAGCCTTCAAGAAAATCTAGATCTATGAAATAGTTTCTTAAATTCTATAATCACCACTAAGTCAAGAAGGATTTAAGAATAACAGGGGCTTTCTGTAACCATTTCTACACTGCTAAAATGTATGATTTATAAAATTGTTAGGATAACATGTTTCATTTTGTTTTTTGTTTCTCAGACATCACTTGAGAGCTTCAGGCATATAATTCACTTAGATTTTAATTTATCAAGAGTTTTTCAGAGAATCTTCTCTGAGCATGTTGTAATGGTAAATCTTAAATTTATTATTTTTAATTTGACATGTAACTGGACATTTCACTTTGGAACCCATAATTGGTGATTATAATGACAAATGTAAAATAAAAGTCAATTATTCTTCTATAACATGGATCTATTCGTCGCTTATTGAAGTATTTACTGGTAATGATGCCATCTAATGGAAATTTTAGGTGGATTATAATAAATGCTTTTAAACAAATTTAGCCTATTCCCAATAGTGATTTTCTCAGATAATAAATCAATTTCTTTTTAAATAGTCCATCATATACACATGTGCATATATATTGCTAATTATTTTTAGGAAGAGCTTTCTAAGATACATAGGTCCCTGCTTATAATGAATTCTATGACTGTGAGCAGGTCATTCTACTTCCCTGAATTTCAGCTCCCTTCTCACTGAAATGAATACATCCAATTCAAAGTCTTATAAGCTCACCCATAACTACTATCTCCTACTGGCTCCAGGCATGTTGGCCTGTGAGCCTGTGCCATAGTCATTTCTTCCTATGTATCTGTCCTCATGATGTCACATTTTCTTAGGAGACTTCTCTCCCATGGCTCCACCTATAGGTATTAATGCAGATGTGGACATCCTTTCTCAGGAAAAGAACCCAGAAAGAATCCAGAGCTCCTGACTCTTTGGGAAATAAGAAATTCCCCTTCCACCCATCTTCAGGAAACCATTGGAAAGGGCCAAAAGGGGCCCAGATTTCTGTGTGTTTGGTAGGATTCTCAACATTCACAGCCTCTCTACCACCAGGCATAATCCCATGATGCCTTTTATTCCTATTGAAGACAAAATCAACAAGAATCCCAGGACTCCTAGGTTACTCCTCATCCCCAGAGTTTCATCTACATATAGCTTTGTATTTCCTACTTTTCTGACCCCAGCTCCAACTGTCCTCAACTTTTGAAACCTCTCATTGTGTCCTCTGAATTTGCCCTAAGTCTTCAGCAAAATCCCTGATATCTGTAATACTTTCCCTAATTGCTCCCATCACCTTCTTGTTTGTAATTTACCCAACTCTTCCCCTGATTACCTGACTCCCTTGCAGCTTTATCAAAGTGTAGTTATTTTCTCTCCCTTTCTTCTTGTATCCTGGGCATGGAGGTGGAGGTAGTTTAAGTGTCAGGTTTCATCATAGAATCCACACTGTTCTCCTTCTCTTCTTCCTAAAACTCCTTAGCTATTTCCTGCTTTATCATGCCATCAGACTACAGCACTATTAACCCCTCCTGTGCTTTTGGAAAGATTTTACCTACCTACTTACACTGATTCACTGTTGCTCTAACTCCACTTCTATCATGAATTCCAATATGCATGTAGATGGTTCTTCAAACAACCTGGTCTCTCAACTTTATAACCTCCCTTCTCTTTAGATCTTGCCCTTTAATTTACCTAGCAGTTCTCATGGTCATATCCTAGACCTTGCATTATAATAATAAGAACTCTCACCCCCTACATTATCTCAGTTTCAAGAATTCTTCTCTCTGACTTTCTAGCTGATCCCTCTAGCACCCAACTCTAGAAAAAACCATCCAGCTTAAATTTTATGGTCTATTATTTGCTCTTCTCTTCCATCATCATATACTCTTGGGCAACCCCAATCATGGTTAATTCCAGCTCTCTGCTACCTAGTCTGAGCTCTGAATCTTGTGATGATTTCTCAGCTTTTTAGGAAAAATATATTTGTTTTAATAAGATTTCTATTACAAACTAAAGCTACAAAGTCCTGACAAATGTCACTAATAATGTTCAACATCAGAGTCATCATCATTATCAACAATTTAGCTCCGCTGATGCCAGGTAAGTTTCTAAGTGCTTTTGTTTCCTCACAATAAGACATAGGTTTCATCTTTCCCACTTTTAAATTGAAGAAAGTAAGGCCCAAGAGACAAAAAACTTGCCCCAAGTCACTCCATTAGGGAATAGTGGAGCTCAGATTTGAACTTAGGTTCTCTGGCTCCAAGCTCTGGCCTCTTAATATGTTTATGCAGGATGTTTAGTGCAACCCAAGTATGGAACCAGCATTCCAAGAACTTCAAGCAGATTCCCTGATGGTGATTTCTTAGACTTATCTTCATGTGTAATCAGTATGAAGTACTCTATGAACTCAGTGTGCAGATCTGTGATGCCTTTTTGACATCTCTAATTATTTTAGCCACCATTGTGGCATGAAACTTTTCTCCCCATGCTTATGGAAGAACTCCATGAGCTTAACACTCCTGATCTCTCTTCAGCCTTTCTTATTTGCTCTGCCCCAGTGGTAGGGGACTCATCTGATTTTTGTATTTGGGAGGACAAACAGGGCAAACCTCCCAGCCCTTTCTTTTCTCTCTTCTTTTCCTCTTGTAATGACTACCTATGGGGAGCATGTGTTCTGCTCAACCTGGGGTTCATAGGGGTGCCCATGACCCTCTAACACTGCTGGCTAGGTAAGTATCTGAAAATCAGAGCTTCTGAATCCCATGTATCCACATACTGCATTCGCTAATATCAGTTTAATTAGCAAAGGGTAGTATTTTATTCTTCCATTATTTCAATCTTTTGTCTTATATTTCAATAGGCACAGAACCAGGAAAGGAACATAGATGTTGTTTATTGGATGTTATGTTGAATACCAAAATGCACTCTTCTTATGGTATGAAACCCAGTATTTCTTTCTTACAGCTTCTTAAAACTTCCCTCCTCCTTACAAAATTCCTGGGGATTATAAGTCTGAAAAAGTAGAAACACAATTAAGCAGGACCTGGCTAGTCCTCTAGGACAATTTCCTCTGCTGCCTTACAGTGTTGTTGTTGAAGAGTGGCTGGTGCGATGGTGAGTCTGGTCCATCTCTTTGCACAGGCTATCAAACAATCTAGGGCTGGTGATTACAATGATCTTTGTGATAAATTGCCCAAGTGGATCCCGAATTCAGGTCCAAAGCTTGCTCCTGTTACTGCTAGGCTTTTCAATCCTCACACCTGGCCATTTCTCAGGTAATATCTGGCTCCCGGAGCACTTCCTTAAAACTGATTCTAACCTCTGTCTCCTCATGCACTCGGGACCACCCTCCTTCCCTTGAGATTTATTCTAGGGTTATGGCAGTTTTTCCCATTTAAATCATCAAAATACAAAAAGTCTGCTTTTTCTGGGTAGTGGGTATATTTACTTATGTACCTCTCTGTGACTATTTCCTTACTTGCAACACAGTGTTTAAAAGTAGTAACTACTTCATGGACTTATCAGGAGGAATAAATGAGTTAATCCATGTAACTGGCATGAACTAAGGATCCACTGAATAATTTAACAGTATTTGCTATTATGATTTCTTGTTAGAGGAGAAGCAATCTCCCCATTGTCCTATAAAACATAATTTGCAGGAAAAAACAGCTATATGCACGTGAAGGGCAATGTCTTAGTCTCCTGGCTGCTATGACAAGTGCCACACATTGGCTTAAACGATGTTTATTGGCTCAGGGTTTCAGAGGCCAGAAGTCCAATTCAAAGTATTGGCTGAAGGCTTGCTTCCTCCAAGGGTTGGTAGCATCTGACTGGCTGGCAATCCTTGGGTCTCTTGTCTTCCCTTTCTCTTGTGGGTCTGTCGATTTTCAGTTTCCAGCCCCTCCCCTTGGCTTTCTCTCTAGAAGGCTTTCAGTAATAGAATTAAGACTCATCCTGATTCAGTTGGCCACATCTTAATTAAAAATAACATCTTCAAAAGATCCTATTTAAAATGGGTTCAACCGCACAGAATTGGATTGATTAAGAGCATGTTTATTTCTGGGGTAGATAACTCAGTATGCCACAGGTGATAGAACAGAAACCAGTAGGAACTAAATATTTACTAAATAAGCACTGAGTCTAATCTGATATGTTTGTATCACCAGATACTACCTACTATTAAGCTGGGAAAATAACAAAAGGGGCATATTTAAAATCCATCTGCCCTAAGAACAATGTTGCAAAGGTTACCTTTCTGAATCACTCCTACCTCTAGCATGGCTTCCAGGAAATTTAGAACTTCAGGAAATACCTTTTGGAGCAGTGAAGTGTTCTAGTTTGTAAGCTGCTGGAATGTGATATACCAGGAATGGAATGGCTTTTAAAAAGGGAATTTATTAAGTTGCTAGTTTACAGTTCTAAGGCTGTGAAAATGTCAAATTAAAACAAGGCTATAGAAATGTCCAATATAAGGTGTCCAGGGAAAGATCTTGGTTCAAGAAGGTCAATGAAATTCAGGGTTTCTGTTTCAACTGGAAAGGCACATGGTGAACATAGTGACATCTGCTAGCTTTCTCTCCAGGCTTCTTTTATCATGAAGCTCCCCCAGGGGTGTTTTCCTTCTTCATCTCTAAGGGTCTCTGGCCTGTGGGCTCTCACGGTTCTCATGGCTCTGTTGCTCTCTCCAAAATGATTCCTCTTTTAAAGGATTCCAGTAAACTAATCAAGACCCACCTGGAATGGGTGTAGTCACATCTCCCTCTAATCAAAGGTTAATACACACAATTGGGCACATCACATCTCCATGGAGATAATGTGATCAAGTTTCCAACCTACAGTACTGAATAGGGTTTAAAAGAAACTGCAGTACTGAGTAGGGTTTAAAAGGACTGCCTCCACAAGATGGATTAGGATTAAAATATGGCTTTTCTAGAGTACATAATCTTTTCAAACCAGCACAGGAGATGGTTGAAAACATAAAGATGAGTGAACTCACTTCATCTGGACCGTGATCATAAAGGGCGATTCCCTGTGCTAAGTCCATGCCAAATATGAATAGATATTTGCTTATATTACATGTTTTTGTTGTCCCCTGATTGCTCACCCCAAAATGGTTTCCCCTGGACCAGAACAAATTAGTGAAGAGACACAGGAAAAAAATGGTTGCTTTGAAGGCGTTTAAGGGGCCAAAAGAGAAACAAGAGCCAAAAGTGAATGAATTATGGATTTACCTGTGGGATAGAACCCTGCAAGGACAAGGACTAGAAATGGGAACAGCCAAAAGCTTTCTGAAATATGTCAATAGTACTAATGAAATCTCATATGTTTATTCCTTGATCATTCATAATAAATTACTTTTATTATTGACTATGTCAGGTACTGTGCTTGGTGTTGGGAATATAAGGACAAATGGAACGAATCCCTTAACCTGAAGAAGCTTCCAGTTTAGTGGAGAAAACAGACACATAAACAAAGCTATGATATAAAATGGTAAGTACAATGACAGAGATTGCCACTATATTAAGGAAGCATAAAGGAAGAAAATTGTACTCAAGCTGAGGAAGTCAGTGAAAGCTTCCTGGAAAAGGTAAGGCCTGAGCTGACAGCTGATAGAGAGGACAGCATGAGCTGACAACTGAAATCAATTTGGTGATGCAGTTGCTTAGAATACTGAGTCAGGGAATGCTGAGATGAGGCTGGATTGGGGGCTGGGGGCTGGGCCAGAAGCCCATGGAAGATTTTCTGCATCAAATTAAAGGACTTGAGTGCCTCTTATTTGAAGACAGGCATGCCACAATCATCATTCATTTCAGAAAAAAAGCTGTTTGGAGAATAGAGTTGGGGCCCCATACTTAGAGACAAGGAGTTGGTTAGGTAGCTGTTGGAGTTAAAGAAAGATAAGGCTGTTTCCTAAGGATGGCCAGGAAGCTAGAAATACTAGACACATTAAGAAACAAACTGGCAGATCTAAAAGACTGATTAGCTGTCAGAGGCCAGATTAAGGGAAGAATCAAGGTTTCCTCTTGGAGAACTGAGTGAAGTTGAGGCTGACCTTGTGAAGAAAGAGCACAGGTGAGGAGGCTTAGTGTGGGCAGACAGTGTTTAAGGTGAAGGTGTGACTGTGTGACAACTGTAGTTCACTTCTTCTGGGGAATCTTCCCAGCTCACAACTGCACGCTCTCTCTGGGACCCACCTTGCTCCTGGCAGCCGTGTTTATACTAGATAACCCACAACCTGGCTGAGGTGGTTTCCCTCAGGTGCATCCATCAGGGTTTGGTCAGGAACGTCGAAGCTGCTTTATGTATTTCACGTATACAGAGTTTTTATGCAGGGAATTAGAGGCTTATTCTGCCATTGCTGGGAGCCGTGGCCAGGGGAGTCACAGCGGACAACGTCAGTCTATGGCACTGAGTTGTGAGGTTTTTAAGACTCATCCTGAAGCTGTTGTCAACCTCAACAACCTCTGGGAGGTTCCTACTGACCAGTTCTGTCTGCAGCACTGATTGGGAAACTCTCATGAAGCCGCTTTGAACCCCACATCTGCCCATGCGCCTGTCTCTAGAGCATAACGGCCTCTCTTCTCTTCTACTTTCTAAATTCTGTGCAAGCGCCTAATTGGCAGACTAACCTAGGAATAGCAAGAGAAGAGGATTCTGGGAAATGATTTTTCTGTCTTTCCTGAATCACTTTAGAAGGGCGTGTGAGTTCTGAAAATCGGAAATAGTCAATCCAAATAGGTCTTTTATCAATTCCTATCGGGAATTCTGATTTGTGATTCAGAGATGGTCAAGTCTTCGCTTACGGTTGAAGCCACAGGACAACTGAAAACTCCAGAACTGTGCGGTGACCATGCTTTGTCCTGTGGGGTGATAAGCAGGGAAAGATGCAGAAAGAGAGAAAAAATAAAGCAGATGAGCACAGAAAGGTGGAAAAGAGAAACCATGTAGCCTGAAAGAGAGAGAGAGGGAGAGAGGAAGTGAGAGAGAGAGAGAGAGCCTGAGAGAATAGCCTGGGTTATGATCTTTTCCCAGTTCTTGGTTTCTTGGTTCTGGTCTCTTGAAGTGCAGCTGAACTTCCGGCTCTGGATTCCCTGAGCAAAACTAGGGTCCTTAGAATAAATTACCTGTTTTTGCTTAAGTAGCTCAAATTGGTTTCTAATCCTTTTAAACAAAGGAGTCTTAAGATAATTGGAGATGTCAATGCAGCAGTGGGATGAGTGGGTCAGAGGCTCACGAAAGAGGTCTCTGCTTGAGACCATCAGCATATAGAAGAGGTAAAATTTGAGAATGGAGGAGCTCACCCAGGCAGAGTGGGAGGGGAGAAGAGATCAAGGCAGAGCTCAGAACCCTGGGGGCATGACTTGTGGGGATGGGGATGGGTGGAGGTTAGATTTCAGTGCTCTTGCCTCTCACAGTACCTGGGGTGGGTAAATCCTCAACAGTAAACAGCTGCCTTAGTGAGGCCATTAAAGAGTTCCAATTTGGGGAAACTCGGATTTATTCTTTCACATTAGGTTTAGCCAATACAAAATCAATAAAAAAGCATTGAAAAATCCTCAATATTGTTGATAGAAGTCTATGAAATTGTAATAAAGCCCTACACAATTCACTCTCTATATAAAACTGCCCATATAACACACAATTTATATATATATATATACACACATATATAAAACTTCCTGGAAAATGGCTACTTTTTTCAAAGATGAATGATATATTGTGGATATTAAGAGAGTTACAATTGGATCTTTAAGATACCTTAGTGCTGGTTCAAAGAAAAAAGCTAACAGTGGTCTAGAAACAGATGAATAAAATTAAATGTGAAATGATGCTGGAAGGATGAATAAGATAGGCAAATATACAATTAATATTTTGATTTTTGTCATGTTTACTTGATAATGAGTGAAAAAATCTAATTCTGAATTTCTTTTCAGTACAATTACTAATAATTTTGAATTCAGTTTTTTTTTTTTTTTTGGTTCTGAGAATGCTGTGTGTTTATAAGCTCAAAATTAAAAATTACCAAACATATTTTAGCATTCGCTTTTAATGACAATGGATGCTATCACCAAAGCAGTATTTTTGGAAAATTTTTACTTTCCTACCATCAAAAGTAAAAAATTTCAAAGCTGTAATAACACATTTCATTTACATATTAATGTTGAATTATGATTCTGAGTATCGGGTTATAAGTGTCTAAGAGTCTTGAGTGGTAATTTGTAAACTAAACCTATGTGATGGGCCTCTGTGTGCCTGTGTTCTATCTTCTTGGCACAGAAACCCAATTTACACTGTAGGCATAATTTATTGTGGGCCATCGTATATATATATATACATATGTTTTGTATGCGGTATGGTGGGGTCATAGTTCATTATTTTTCCATGTGAGTATCCCGTTATTGCAGCACCATTTGTTGAATTTTTGTTTTGTTTACTCGTCTGTTTTTGGGGAAGTGCATGGACTGGAAATTGAACCCGGGTCTCCTGCATGGCAGGCGAGAAGTCTACCACTGAACTACCCTTGCACCCGCTGTGGGCCACCATAGTTTTACATGACTCCACAGTTGATAGCTTCTTGCGTAGGCACTTGACTTGTGTTCAACCTGTCAGAGCCTCTCACTTGGATTTCTCTGGATGACTACAGTAGCCTCTTAATTACTGTCCATTTCCACTCTTGTCCCATTGATTTCCATTGCTTTTCAGCCTCAGTGATTCTGTTAAAACACGCCACATCATGTCACTATCCTGTTCGAAATCTTACAGAGACTACCTATTTCTCCTAGAATTCAGTCCAAAGCTCTCTTCATGGCTGCATGCTCTGACCCCTAGCTGTCTCTCTGCCCCTCAGGTCCAGCCACAGTGGCTTTCTTGCTATAATGTACCTTGAGCTCTCTGCTCAAATGTACCTTCTTCAGAAAGGGCTTCTTCCATCATCCTATCTAAACTATTGTTCCACTACCCTATCTAAAATAGCACTCCCCCATTCTCCTACTTCAATTTCTCAGGCCATAATGACTGCCTGATAATATACTGCATTACACATTTATGCAATAAATATTACATATTTATTAAAGCATTGTTACTTTTCTCTACTAGAATGTAAGAGTAACAGGGATAGGAGTTTTGTCTCTTTTTTTTAAAAGATCAGTATCCCTAGTGCTTGCAACAATATCTAATTCATTAATAAATATTTGTTGTGTTAATGCAGTTATTCATATTGTAAGTAAGAAAGAGAATTAGTTTATTGCTGGTAGCAAAAACTGTGAAATATGATGCTTGGGCAGAAGGTATTGATGACTGTTTCCTTCCAAATAGAAGATGGTGCTCTGTGATAGGTGAGATTGAAGTTGTCTCACTGAGAGAAGCAGAGGTGAGAACCAGAGAGAAAGATCCTGCCAACACTTGATTCCTGGTTCCGGCTTTCCCTGAGATTCTTCCTCTGTAACTTGTGATAGCTCAGTGTCCTTCCAATAAACGTTCCTCTTTGCTAAACATAGTGTGTCTGGGATTTCCATCACTAGCTATGCAGAGAGTCCTGGCAAATGTATCTTATAAGTATACTACCATTGCCACTGAAAAAGAAAGAGGTATAATAAAAGGTGAAAATAAATTATTAGGGAATAATTAGGTCAGAGTTAACAAAATGTATCACAGCAGATCTGCCAGTGCCCTGCATATCCTCTTAGCACCCTCCCTTCTGTTCCATGCCCATTGCATGGAACTGTGAGCACCTACTGCCTTTGGCCCTGATGGCTTCACTCTGCTTCTTGTGGGGTGCACTGAAAGTTCTAGGGAGTCATTGTTGCTGGGAGCAGCCCTCGGTGAGTGTGGGAAGAGCATTGGAGGAGAAATGCCCTGCTTGGGTAAGACACCTGTGAGATGTGTTCTACCCCATCACTCAGAGGTCTCTCATGGGTTAAGCCCCAGTTGCCCACCATGCCTCTGCCTTGCTAACCACCTTGTGTTGACTTTTTTCCCTTCCCTGAGTCATTTTACTTTTCCTTACCAGCACTTCCTGGGATCATGACCAAAATTTTCCTTGTTTAGCTCTGTATCTGGGGTAACTCAACCTAAGTCAATTTCTATGTATAAAATATTTCCATTTATTATGAAAAATAAAATAAAAAAATGTACCAATATCGGTTACAAATTAAAAAAAAAACCTGCATGAATCTAAAAAAACTAGCAAACACATATAGTGCTTAGTATATGCCAAGCATCATGCTAAGGGCTACACATCTAACCTACTTGCGTCTCACAAAAATCCTGTGATGTAGATACTACTATTCTCAGCTAAAATCAGAGAATTTAAGAAGCTGCAAAGGTCACACAGCTGGTAAATGATAGAGCAGAGATTCAAACGCAGTTATCCTGACACTGTCTGTGCTGTCAACCGTGATACTATAATGAAGAAATATTTTAAATAATAGTAAATATTAAATAATGCTAAATATCAGTAGTTCAATGATAATATGCAAATATGATATACAATTAAATTGTTTATTTGTACATATAGCACAGACAATTATTGACATTTGATATCACTACAATCTCAAGGAAAAGAGGACCACACACATATATATATAGGAATAGCTATGACAAGAAAGTACTTTCTTTAAATCCCAAATTAACCAATCAGCCATACAAAAAAGTGGCTTGTCATCAGAAGGTAACAGTGAATGCAGCTGCCTTCGTGATTGGCAAAATTATAGCTCTTAGGAAAACGAGGACAGGCATATATTTACATCAGAATGTGTAATGAGATATCTGTTCCCTGTATAGATTTGGCCCTGAACTGCAGCTAAAAAATTGAGGTCTTTTCAGGATTACGGGCCTGGTCTGGTCACTTTGCTGGCTCCATTCCCCAGGCCCTGTAATCCCATGTTATCAGGCACTTTGAGATAGAAAAAGGAAACCTAATCTACAGTGCATGCTCTCTAGTGCCTTAAAATCTAGTGGGTGACACAGGAATATGAAGACTTTTTTTTTTTCTAATGAGTAAAACTTCAAGTGAGTTTATTCAAAGCATTCAACTTCACATGGATTTATATTTTTTTGTACAGTTTCTTCTCAGTTTCAGCTGTGGCAGCTATGGCAGTGGATGTGGTTACCTCCGAAGAGGGAAGATGCAAAACAAAGTGTTGAAGACCTGGAAGCCCTGCAGGTGGTTTTTCTCACCAGTCTTCACACAAGAGGAAGTCTCAGAGCATTCTGCCTCCATGACAGACAGCCCTGCCACAGACGGCACAGGCACAAGGCTGCCACTCAAGGCCTTTGCTCTCTGGCAAAGGTTGAAGCTTCTGTGAAAGCATCAAGGCTCCCTGCTCAGGAGGGAGGAAGTATGACATCAGTGCTGGTGGGGGAATAAGAGATAGTTCTTTCTTTCTCAGGGGCACCCACAGGAAGGCCATGGGAAGTCAGGTCAAATTGGCTTGACACCTCTGTCCTGGGAAATCCTATCAGGTGACTAAAAAGAAAACCTAACCTGCCAAGCCACTGCTCATTCAAGGCGAAGAGATGGAAGTCATCGTGGGGAAACCCCCGGCCACAGGCCAATAGAACAGAAAGCACAGCTTGTCTTGCTGAAAAAACTGACCAGAAAAATACTTCTTCAAATTCAACCTGGGGTGACAGGAATATTTCCCAGTCTTGAGTCTTTTCACTTTCTCAGTGGAAGTATAGCCCAAATGCCTTATAATACGTCATTTAGATTTCCTCTCTTGTGATTGGGTTTTTTTTTTCCTTTATAGGAAGAAAGTAATCTGTTAGGATGGAGGGCATAATTTTTTGGTTAATACATTTCTAATAAAATCATAAGTAATCAGCATAGAAGTCATGATCCATGATTCTAATTAGCAAATGATGTTTCTAATTTTTGAAAAAGATAAATCATGTATCATTAAGTTTGGGGATGCCTAATCTTAACTAACGAGATTGATACATGCTTAGAGGTACATTGAGTAATATATCATAAAATATGAAAGAAACAAGAATAGAAGAAGAAAAAATATGAGAACTTTATTTTTCTTCATTGGCATTGTGGTAACCATTGCCTTTCAAAATTAAAGAAACGGACAAAACCTGTAAATGTGGCATCACAAATCCTTTGTGGAATTAGGGAAATTGTAGTAAAACAAACAAAAAAAGACAAGGAAAAAAAACATTAGGATGTGAAAAAAATAGAAAAGTTTGCTCAGTATAATAAAGAGAAGTGGCCCTGTAGGTTCCTCAAATTGAAAATATCTTAAGAGATGCATGTATCGTTCAGTGGTATAATCCTTGCCTGCCCTGCAGGAGACCTGGGCTCGATTCCAGCCCATGCACTCAAAATACAAAACAAAACAAAAAAACAAACAAACCATGCATTCAAAAAACAAAACAAGGCAAACCCAAAAAACATTCAAAAGAATGAAATGTGACTCCCATCACAGACATTAAAAAAATTTTTTTAATGCATAGCATTAAAAAAAAGTCTTAAAAGTAAACATGAGGAAGGTGTGGTGAGCAAATATTCTTCAATGTTATAATAAAGGTGAAGGAACAGATTTTGAGAGCAATATAAGTCTGAGTAATCAGTGACAGTGTTTGCTTGAAAGCCCTTAAAATACACTTAAAAATTATTTAAAAAATATGAAATATACATTTCTAATTAGGTAAAAGCTGTTGTCAATATGTGAGATTTGGGCAGTTGCATTACTTAAAATAATGAAAATGGGCCCATAATGTATAATGCCTTAAACCCAATAGAAGTTTATTTTTTGCTCATTTAAAGTCCAAAATGGATGTATCAGAGCAGTAGATAGCTCTCCTCTAAGCAGGACCAAATCCATTCATCCTTGGCTCCACCATCTTCAATCCTTGGACAGTGAGGTCACCATGCACATTTATATCTGTAAACAGAGAAGGAACATAGAGGCTTGCACATGGAGAGAGCACACTCCCTTCCTTTCATGTTCCATTGGCTAGAACTCAGTCATGTGTCCATACTTAACTGCAAGAGGAGCTGGGAAAAGTAGTAGAGCTTGTGCCAGGAAGAAAAAAAAACAAGTTTGGTGAATGGGGAGTCAGTCTCCGCCGCAGTAATCTCCTCAAGTGGAATGCACATAAACTGAACCAGTATCTGAATTGCTGCACCCCCTTCGTGGCTGCTTATCGGAGGGTTAAAAAATTTAAGGCTTGTCCTAGGGTGTGAAAAAGAAAGATATTTTTATAAATTCCACCAAGGTCCTCTGGAAGTCTCTGGTGAGTACATTTGTCTCCTTTGCTAGCAACAAAGCATCCTCCCCCTTCCTCAGGGCACCATGGTTTTTTTTTAGACAATATCACCATGTTTGATTTTGTGCAACCAGCCTGGGCCAGCACATCTAGGTGACTGTACTCTCACCATGAAATACAAAGGGATCCCTGGAAGATCCTTCTATCAGAATTTTTTCCTCTTCACTACAAGATTGTCTGCCAAGAGACAGTCACCTGACCCAAGTTCAACTATTAGCTTAACAACCTATCAGCCTATCATTTCTGCAGCAGAGTGATGCAATTATGGGACAAAAGCATTAGAATATATTCATTCATTCCTGCATGGTGCCTTAGAAGAAGGGTTGAGTAGTTTCAGGAGTTGAGACCTTTTGCAATTGCCTGGTACAGCTCATCTGTTATGATTTTGGTTCCGCAGTTTTATCTTCCATCCATGAGTTCCTCCATGTACCTTCACCAAGTCTGATCTTTTAGCTACAGGTAGCCAGAGTTGTTTTTTAGTATGTGTAATCAAAGAACCTAAATGATATAATATTGAAGGCATGGAGCTTTCAGAACCATACTGGGGAGTAGTAGACATTCCAAGATCAAGTGCTAACTTGGTTGGGGCAGGCAGCACAAGTAGTGGCTGGATTTATCACTTGTTAGCTGGGTGCCCTTGGCTAAGCTACTTAACCGCTGAGCTTCATTTTTCTCCTCTATAAAATAAGAATATATTTATCTTCTTTCGAAGGCTGTCAGAATTAAATGAAATGAAGCACTTAAAGGACTAGTTATTACTTATTATTAGCTGCCATTATTTCTACTGGTGGAAATATTTGGCTGCACAAACTTCTATCCCAGACCTCTATTTCTTTGGGGCTAACTATAGATTTATTAAATTTTCTTGGCATTTACAGTCTTCACACTGAGGCTAGAAGCCTTTAATTTATATAGTATTTTGACTAGTTGCCCCAACTAGTTAGAATAACTGTAACATGTAGATGAGGTTCACCCTTAGTAACTACAGCTGAGTAACAATAATGACTATATGTATCATTTAAACAATAGTTTTCAAAATAATTTCTACTTTTATCAAATTGGTGCATGCACAGGCATTGCTGCTATATATCTTTATATGTTCCCCAAAAACCTCATGCTCTGCAAAATCGCAAACTAAAAATAACAGGGCCTGTGGGGAAAACGAGGGTTGGATCAGATCATTCAATACATATTGACATTTGTAATCAGAGCATTAACCAAGTGAGACAATACAAATCCTAATAAAATACAAGCATTAGTGTCTCTAGGGGAATTTCTAGCTATTATCACATCATCACAGTGAATCAATCACTTTCATTCTTAAAACTTGTTCTGCTTACTTCTTTGAGAGCTGTAGGGCCTAGGGACATTTGCTTCTGACCTAGAACATTTTCTTCCCAATTAAAAACCCCATCTGCTGTGTAACAATTTTCAGTAATCCATTATTTTCATATAGGAGCAAAAGTCATTGAAGTTTCTGTATTTGCACTTGCTGCTTCCTAGATAATGGAAAGTTTAGAAATTCTTGAAGCTACCAAACCAATCACTATTTGCATTAAAGGAAAAACTTTTGTAACTTTTCAATGTTTTCCTTAAGGTCGTAAATGTTCCTAAGGCTTTCTTTTAATTGTGAGACAACTTGTACTTGATTGCCTTAAAACATTAACATGCTAGGAAAAATCCAGTATGAACTGAAATGATTATCACATTGTATCAACCTCATGTCCCTATTTACCAATTGGGCATGAAATAATCACATTGTAAAAAGCATGTTGTAGCAGAACAGACTGTGCAAAAAGGAAAAAATCAAAAATGCATTTCCACTCCTGGAACATACATCTCTTAGGCAATCACTTTCAATTATTTCAGCTATTTCAACTTATCTCTATCACTAAAAATTTCTTACACTGCATGTATTTTTCATTTTAGATAGCATTTATATACTTTCTGCTACAGAAAGTTATTATTTAATTATCTTACCCTATATACACATGCTTAGCCTCACCATCCATCTATCTTGCCATTAGAGCTATGTTATATTTTTGGGGGTAAGTTATTTTGATTAGGTAAATACTGGTCACAATATTTGTGGTATTTTGATTAGTTTTTTTTTGCACAATGTTTGTGTTTTTCCGACGTTAATAATTAGTGTGTTTGGTTGGTTTCTAGGTTTTCCACATACCCGTCATTGAGAATGAGTATTAAGAAATAACAAATAACTGACAGCCTTGGTCTTTTGAAGTAGCTAGAGGCAAAAATCTGTAACTTTCATACAACTTACTTAACTTGTGTCTTTGATGCTGACGCTGTTTTATAACTGCACAATTTTTACCTTGTAATTGAACAGTAGTGAGTTAACTCCTGACTGGCCCTGCTTGTTTCCCTTTATTTTATCATTAATACCCCAGCTGGACAAAGTTCTTAATAGTCCTCAAGAGCCCTCTATGTTTAGCTTAGTCCCTTTGCTTGTTATGTCATGTTAATTAAGTGTTTTACAACTGTTATGCTTAGACTTCTTATCTTACGTGGATTGAACTATTTACAATTCTACTATAGTCTACAACCATATGTTCGATAACCCAGTTGGACTTTGTCAGTTCCAATGAATGTTAATTAAGCAAATTACCACCTAGTTGTAACTGTAACCAGATACTTACCCCAGTCAGCTTAGAGCAGCTTCTAGGGTCCACACTTACACACTTCCGACTGAATAATTTAATCAACATCTAACATGCCAACACCACTATCTCCACTTTCCTCTGTTTAAATTTCATAAAAACCCAAAGTTTCTTCAATCTGGGGGGACATCTGAGATTCTATCTCCTTGCCTTGCGCAACTGCAGTGAAGTTCCTTTCTCTTGTTGGAATCTCAGTCTCAGAATTGATTATGGAGGCATCAGGTAGTTTACAGGGGTTTTCCTAGCATTATCAGTTTGTCCCCAACCTCACCCAAATCTCTGTGCCCATACTACAAAATTCTTTATAGTATGGTCAAACACATATTTGTTACTTTTTTTTTCTTGGCGACTTCTCTCCTACTTCTCTCACCTCAGTCCTTTAGTACTCACTAGTGCTGATAGTTCCATAGCCTTGATGCACAATTGCTGTCTTGGAACTCACCCTCACAATCATACAGGAAAATCTCCTAGCTACTTTCCTGTGTTGAATTCTCTGTTTCCTGTGTCCCAGGGTTTTTATTTCTTGATTAAAATGTTCATTTTGGTTAAATGCTTCATTAAGATGCTTCATGAAAAATGATGCATGGGATATAAAATTAGGAAATCCTGGATGAATAACATTTGTCTTAATCCTAACACCTGACTGATAGTTTGACTGGGTATGAAATAGTAGTTGGGACATTAGTTTTGCTCAAATTTTTTCAGGTGATCTGCTTTCTTTCCCTGGAACTTTGAGGATCTTGCTTGTATCAACATGTTCTGAAATTTTAACGATGTACCTAGAGTCTAACTTTCTTTACTCAGATTGCTGGGCCGTTACTGAGGCTTTTCATTTTAGTAACTTATATTCATCAGCTCTGGGAAATTTTCTTAAATAAATTCCTTGATAATTTTCATACTTTTATTTCTCTTTTTGGAACTCATATTATTTAGGTATTACACTTCTTGAAACGGTTCTTAATTTTACTAATTTTCTTTATATTTTGCCATCTTTTTATCATTTTGTTCTTTCTTAGAGATTTCAACTTTACCTTTCAACCCTTTTATTCCTGTTAAACTTTTACTGCCTTAGTTTTGAGTTCTAAGAACAACTTCTGTGAATGTTCTTTTATATTTCATCCTGTCCATGCCTCATCAATGCAATATCTTCTTTTACTGTTTTGATTTTTTTCTTCTACATTATTTTAGATCTCTGTGTTGTCTCCAGTTCCTTTAAGTCTATTTTCTTCTTTTTGTTTGTTTGAACTTTGTCACCCTAGCATGTTTCCTGAAGTGTTTGGTGATCATCAGTGATAGTTAATGTTTAATAACAAAATCCTAAATATTGGATAGGGAGGGTTGTATGAATATATGGGAATTCTTGATTTATAGGTCTCCTAATAGAGTGGTCCTTGAAACTGGTGGGGAAACCCTATATGTCAGTATGTTTTTTCTTTTGGGTTGGCCAGTTTCCTGAAAGAAATCTTGCAGTTATCTGCTTGGAGTATATAAACCTAATACTAAGCATTGTAGAAGCCTACTAGTCTCACCATTCAGTCTAATGACTTCAGTTAAATCCTAATCTAACCAAGTGCTTTACCTCCTACTCAGCTGTGCTGGATAACCTCATTAGAAAGTAAACTTTCAAGGTGTGGCAAAGAGAGTGGTTGAAGGGCCAGAGGGGATTGAAAGATATCATTTATGCACCTCCAGAAAATTGTCCTATTTTAATTCCACATTGAACCCCTTCTTTTAGAAGTAGTAGATATTCCCAATTCCTCAGTCTTCAACAGATCTACAGTGTCGCAGATCTAACTTTCATCATGTTGGAAACCCCTTCTCAGGTATTTGCTTCAGTGGAAAAATCTAAAATTGAAGTTAACTATCACTTCATCCTTTTTCCATCTTCCATAACTTTATTGACATTTCTCATCTGCTGTCGTTTCATTTTTTTCACTTGAGGCTTTATACAGTTTTTTACTTCTTATTATTTTAGGAGTTGTGAAAGAGAGTATTCAATCTGCCACGTTTCGTGTGAAGTTTTCAAAACATATGACCTCCACCATCACTTCTGGAAGGACAAAGAGAGATGGAAGCTCCACAGAGACTTTCCTTGGCGTTATCCCAGAAATGACACTCAATACTTTGATTGAGTCCATTGGCCAGAACAAGCCACAAGTTAAAGCCATTTATTTAAAAGAGGCTTTGAAGTGTTTTATTCCATGTGTCAGGAGGGAGACTAGACTTGGATATTGGAAAGCTCTAGTAATGTTTACCACACATTTATTGAGCTATTACTATGTGTCAGGCATTGTACTATTGTATAATTAATCTAATGTATACCCATGAAGCCCTTTGAGATAGCTACTATTTGTATCACCATTTTTACAGATGACAAACTGAAGCACAGAGAAGTTAATTTTCTCATACAACGTAATGCAGAGAGAAGGAGAAAAGTCATGGCTGAACCTTGGCAGACTAAATCCAGAGCCTTTGTATTTATTTAACTACTGGATACTGAAATACTGGCTCATATTAATTTAATTCACAAAAATGTATTGAGCAACAATTTTCCGCCAGACACTGTTGGGTGCACAGAAAAATAATGAGATAATTTGTGCAAAATGCTAACAGTATTTATCCATGAGTAGTGAGATCACAGGCAGTCTTTCCTTTTTTGTGTTCCTCTGTATTGTCTGATATTTTTATTAAAAAGTACTTCATGAATTTGTCTATGGATTGGGGACAGAGTAATGATGATGCATCAAACCCTGGTAAAGAAAAAAATGCATTATTTACTAAATGGTCATGGATTCAGAATTCTTCTTGCCTGTAACCCAGGGCAAATCTGAATCTTTCTATCTGCTATATGAAACTTTTATGATGGGAGATAGAGACTAAATTTCCTTTAGAACATTGTACATGTTTTCAAAATTTAGTGTCATTTCAGGCACCACCTGGGGGTGATCCTACTCAAATGCCTCAACTTACTGATGAAATTCCCCAACCTTCTATCCTTGAAACAATTATTTCTTTTTCAATCGCTAAATTGTTGGTATCTCTGCCCATGTAAACTTAGCCCATAGTAATGTCCTATGTTCTTCCTAAATCATAGCATTGAAACATATAATGTTAGAAATGAAAGGAAACTTAGAGGCTGTTGGGTCCATCTCGTCATCTTAAACATGATGTAGTTGAGATGTGAGGCATGGCTAAAGACTTTGCTCAAAATCCAGTATCAGATTAAAAGCACAACCAGGACTGGAATTTGGGATACCTTATTCTTAGCTTAAAGTTGTTTCCATTATATCACTTCATGGGTGGTAATATTTTCCACCTAATAGTAATTTCCTTCGAGGAAGAGATCATGTCTTACTAATTCATAATTTGAAAGAACTCAGAGGATCTAGCCTATAAGGCAAATAGATAATGAAACATCAATTAATTGGTAGAATCTATTCAGATTTCAGTGTTGAGAAGAATTCAGAGACTGTATCTGGACTGAGTAGGAAAGAATGCTGTGACTGACTAATGATGTCTGCCATGGTATAAAAGGATGCAATAAGGTACATATGCGGGGACAGGGGAAGCAGGAAGGTGGTGCGACCGTAGTTCAGTGGTAGAATTTTCGCCTGCCATGTGGGAGACCCAGGTTCAATTCCCACCCCATGCACTTCCCAAACAAACAAAGAAACCATCAAAAACAAACAACAAAAAGTTCAACAAATGGTGCTGCATTAACAGGATACTCACATGGAAAAAGAATGAAATGTGACCCCACCATATGGCATACAAAAAAAAAAAAGGTACATATGCAGGATATGTAGTTTTTTCCCACTCTGATCAACAATAGTCCTCTTCAACTAGGTGAACCTCATCGGAATGGAAACATATGGAGAAAAGAGGAAAAACGTGAATATCCAACTCGCTAATCAGTTCAATGTGGTGAAATGTTCCTGCTGGATTATCTCACTGTTAATTTCTTTGTTACCCTTAAAACTATGGGCATGTGGCAGGTGCTCAACAAGGACTTACTGATGATTAAAATTAGGATAGAGGCAAATATTTTTAGAACAGAATTCTTCCATTTTGTTTTGGTCTTCATATGTCAATCATAATTCTCGGTACTCTAGATTACCGGTGAAATAATGCCTTCTAAAAGAAAACTGAGGCGTCTGTGCTGTCTAAGTATAAGGTGTCTTCTATATTCTTTGAAACGCTGCTCAAAGTTGCCCAGATCGCAGAAAAGAAAAAAGGGGGATTCAGAAAACTTTCCTTTAACATACGGGATTTTTTGAGTCAAATCACAGGGAAAATCTGACTCCGTGTGGAGCTCCACCCTGTAGTGGTGCTTCTTCCGTAGGCTCAGCTTGCATGATGTCAGGAGTTCCGGGAGAAAAGAGCGTGGGGGAATGGATCCAATATTGACTCATGCTGGTGGAAGAAATCAACACCAAAGTTTGGATGAGATAATTCAGTTGTGAGTGCTAGGGATGTGACTGCTGATCACAGAGGAAAAAGGGCAACCAAGGTGTGAGTTTTGTCTTACCGACTACCTACTCAGTTAAGACTGAAGATAGCATGAGATGTGATAAAAAATCCTGCTGACGCTTAAGGCATAATCATAGCCAGTTTTCAGAAAGAAAGATGAGCTGAAAAGAAAAAAGAAAGTTTACAGCCCCTGTCTTTTAAAAATATGATCACACCTCAGCTCGTAGTGGCTTTGCAAATATTTTAAAGGACATCTTAGCGGTGAATTATTCTGCAGTCTCAATGTTGGTTGAACGAACAAAGTGTGAAACCTCTACTTTGCATGTGTAACATAAGGTGTTTTACAGGCAGGAAAGAGAGAGAAACTTTTCTTTGGCAAACTTGACAAGACAGGAAAAGATCATAGAAGTATAGACTATTTGTAGTAACAACATTCTGAACTAATGAAAGATGACAATTTAATACAGTTGAGTTCTTTCTGGCCTGGGTTGAAGGGCTAGCTACATAATTTGCAGGGTACAGTGCAAAATGAAAATGAAGTCCCCTTGTTCAAAAACCCATTAGAAATATCAAAATGGTGAAAATAGAGCATTAAACCAACTATGAGACTTTTCTAAGTGTGGGGCCCTGTAAGACCTCACAGGTGGCACTTCCATGAAGCTGACCTACTGGGATATCTAACTAAGAATTTCAAAACCTTTATTTGTAGTCTTACTGTTTTTTAAGGAATTTAAGAATGAATATTAAAGGAGTAGAACATATGGAATAAAAATAAATAATAAGGGGAACAAATGCTAAAATAAATTTAGTTTGAAATGTTAGTGATCAATGAAAGCGAGGGGTAAGGGGTATGGTAGGTATAATCTTTTTTTTTTTCCTTTCCTGTGTTCGTTTTATTTATTTTTCTATTGTCTTTTTATTTCTTTTTCTGAATTAATGCAAATGTTCTAAGAAATGATGAATATGCAACTAAGTGATGATATTGTGAATTACTGATTATGTATGTTGTTTTATTTTGTTTCTTTCTTTATTTTTTTATTAATTAAAGAAAAAAAGAAATTAACACAACATTTAGAAATCATTCCATTCTACATATGCAATCAGTAATTCTTAACATCATCACATAGATGCATGATCATCATTTCTTAGTACATTTGCATCGATTTAGGAAAAGAACTAGCAAAACAACAGAAAAAGATATAGAATGCTAATATAGAGAAAAAAATAAAAATAATAATAATAGTTAAAAAAAGGAAAAAGAAAAAAAGACACAAACAAACAAACAGACAAACAAAAAAATTAATAAATAAATTTAAAAAGATTATACATCTATTAAAAAAAAGTACAGCTTTATTAAAGGAAAATTTAAAAATCCAAAAAACAAAAGTGAATATTATCTCACAAGTTCTACAGAAAAATATCTCAGATACCAATGTATGAAGCGGTGTAATTATTTGACTTCACATATTTAACATAGTTATAGGCACATACAATAAACTTAATGGATATTGATTAATTGGGGATGGTTGGAATAGGAAAAAGATCTTGGCTTTAGATTTAGCTCTGCATTAACCAATTGAATGAACTTAAGCTTAAAACATGGTTTTTCTGGACCTTGATTTGCAAATTTGAAAAGTAAGGAGATAGACCAAAGCCGATCTCTATAATACTACAAATCTGTGCTTTTTTCCCATAATTCATGCCATCCAGAGTTATTGAAGCTGTTTTTTTTTGTCATATAGTTACAAATCTTAAATGTTTGACTATGTAGTAAGCATATTCATAATATGTATTTGTAATTTTGAATAGACACTCTCAATTTATGAACACAGAACAGCACATAATTCCTATTATGAATCCCACTATAGGGATCTTAAGCTTTACCCAACACCATATGCCAATGAATAAATCAGGGAATGGGCTAATTTTTACTCCTATTCAAAAAGTTGGAAATATTCTTTCCCAACTCAGAGTTTGGCCACTGGTTTCCTAGAAGGCATTGAACACCTGCATAGTTTCTCATGGTTTTGATAAGGATTTCTTATCACTTGGTCACCTGTGAGCACACTCCCTAGAGCGTAATTTTCCTTGAAGAGAACTACAATAGAGCTTTGTATGCTGTAACATAGTTTCTAAACTTTTCATTTTTTTTAACATGATGCTTTGGTCCTGTGGCTATATTTTGATCTTATATAGTTTGGAAAGATAACCTATCAAAGAGTTTTCTGATTTTTTATTCACACGTTCCAATCACTACATAATGATTGCAATTGTCCCAATCAAAAGGTTTTGCCTCAAGAGTTATAGCATCATGTATCTCACTGTGATCAAAAATCTTATTTAATTAGAAACTACTTTCTAATAGCTTTGAATTAGAACTCGCATTGGAATTAGAACTTGAGGGCAAATAACCCAAAGCAGATGCTTACTTAAGCTTCAAATCCAAATTTATTCATTGCTGTCTATGGAAAATCTCCATGCTAAAATGTTTTGGTGAAGAGAAGGGTGTTATGGAAGCGGCAAAACAATTTCTTATTTTAAGAAACTTGATCTAACATGGAAGAAGATAAATGAGTAGCCAACTGTACTATGAGGTTGAGGGATCAGGCTTCTAAGAAAGGTATGAACGAAATGCTAGGGTCATACAGAGGAGGAGAGATTAATTTTGCGTAGGATAATTTTAAGAGACTTCATGGAGATTATGGTTTTTAAATTGGGTTTGGAAGGAAGGATAATATCCTGAGGATCACAGATGAGAGGAAAGTGAACTCAAAGCCAAAGAAACAGCATGAACAAAGGTTTAGTGTGTGTTCTTTTAGGAATGTCTAATCATCCAACAGGCCTGAATAACAATAGGTAACAATTATTGGGTAGTTGCTATATGCCAGGCAAATTTTAAGCAGTTTATATGAAGTGTCTGGTATAATTCTTACCACAATCCTGAAAAGAGATATTATCATTAGGCTATTTTATAGATAAAGAAACTGAGTCACAGAAAAGTTAATCTACTCAAACTCACATAGCTAGGTGGTAGTGGCTCTAGGATTAAAGTCTACACCCATAATCTAAATACTTCACAGTATTCAGTGCAGAAATGCACCGTGGCTTGCAAGCAGAGAGGGGAGGGTCTCCTGTGCTATCCCAAAGTATCATACTTTACAAATAAATTATCAAAGAAGGAGGGAGAATATCTTTTGTGTGTGTTTGAAAGGAAAAGGAAAAAAGTTAAAAAAAAAAAGTGAAAAAGGCTCTCTATTCATAATGATTACTTAGAACAAATGATTGTCCAGAGCTTACAGCGTCCAATCCAGTAGCCACAAGCCACATACGGCTTTTAGGCATTTGAAATATCAGTTCAATTTTGTCATAGGTGTAAAATGCACACAGATTTCAAGTGACAAAAATAATCTAAACTATCTTATTAATAGTTTTATATATTGATATATGTGGAAATGATAATCATTTGGATATATTGGACTAAACACGATATATTTTAAAAATTATTTTTTACCTGGTTTTCCTTTTGTGATGGGGCTACTAGAAAAGTTAAACTCACACATTCTATTTCTACTGGGCAGCTCTGAAGTAATTTGAAGCTTGTGGTAGACATTTTACTAGACAACCCTGATGAAAGACTTCCTCACCACATTGATCTTTTAACCACATTCTTTCCTTGCTTTCTGGCCATTTGCAAGAAAAAGTTGTAAAGGCACCCCCCTTTGTAAAGGTTTGAGAGCACCCAGAATTTCCTTTTTTCACTGTTCCCAACCACAAATAATCGATGTGCTCTGTGGACGAGGTTCAACATTTTACCAGGGCAAAGCGGGGATGTGCCCCCAAAATTTCCAGTCCCTGAATGGTACGAAGTAAAAGTGCTTTCAAAGGATCCCACAAGAATGGCACAGGTGGACATAATGGGTCTGTCTCATCGTCAAAGAACCCAAGGAGTTGAAAGGAAACTCTAACTACAACCCCGAAATGCCACAAAACCATAGTTATTAATACAAACTAGCATCCCTGCCTATCTGTCACCATCTCATCTTAAAAAACTTGTGAACAATACGTAATCCTGTTGTAGGTATAAATACCTACAGTAGAAGGAGATGCAGTACATTCTTCTGAGCATCCACATATCTGCTACCAGAAAAGAAAGATCAGCCAAGTCCTCTGGAACTGATCCACTCAATACAGGAGCTACTTATTTCAGCTACTTCGGCCTACCTTTTCCCGAAACGATGAATTACACAGGCTATCTCTTAGCATTTCAGCTTTGCCTCATTTTGGGGTCTTCTAGCTGCTACTGCCAGGCCACTTTTTTGAGAGAAATACAGACCCTAAAGGAATATTTTGTAAGTATGACCTTTTAATAACACTCACTTGTGGTTGAAAATGACTGAATGTTGCCTTACGGTTCTGTCTGTGATAGGGTGTTATCTCTGATCCACAGTCATCTTGAGAAGAGTTGGTGTTATTTTATTAATTGTTGACTGGATGAGCTTTTTGACTAAATGTTCTAGATATTGTTTTAACTCTCTGCTCAATTTGCTTTAGAGACTTAGAGGGGCTTCTTCCTTTTTTCAAAGGATGGGCATAAAGATATAAACCATAATGATGCTGTTGATCATTTTTGGGTGAGAACCACTCATCAATTTTGAGAAATCAAATTATATATACATATTGTCATAAGTGATTGGCTATTAATTTTTGATTTTTCAAACCACTGCGGAGGTGACAGAAAAATGTTGAGATTAGTAGTAAAAATGGTAATAGGAAACAATCTATTAAAGTAAACGAAGACTAGGCCCTAAAGTCATGGCTTAAAAAACAATTACAGCTGCATTGCTCCTGAAAGTGGTTTCAAAATTCTACAGCCTCATCTACATTATCTGTGAATTACTTCTGAACTCAGTCACTTGCTGTGATTTTGTAGGAGTTATGATTCTAGCTTATAGTTTTTGAGAAATTTGTTTGGTTTTACAATTGTGTTTTAAATTGTTGTTTATGGCTAATGGAAATAGCTTTTTAAAATTTAAATATTTTCTTCTTTGTCCCAAATTTAGTTATTATAATAGTATGTATATATATACTATTATTATAATGTTCAAAACATTCACAAGCTATTTTATTTTTGAAGAGTAAATTCAAATCACTTTTTTGGTACTGTTGAGTTTTTTGAGGGAACTTTATTGCAAGGCCAACATGATAATACTGTATAAGAGAGTGCCACTGGATGTTACAGAGACCTATTCTATAGGGAGGCAGTGTTTAATGGTGGGATGGCTTAGCTGAGTTTTTACCAGGCTTGCAAAAACTTTCTTTACATTACTTTAGTTATTTGGGACGCTTGAAATATCATCAGCTTTATTGAATTCATTGGTGATATTACAGATTTAAGGGTTCTATTAGAAAATAAGAAAGCTTAAAGAACATGGTAGCCTTTGCTATATCTAACATAACAGCTTTGGATATACTAGTTTTTAAGACTGACCTGAACAGTTGAAAAGAAAATCAGCGAATATTGTCAGCAAATGTACTTGTAGTATATTTGTAGGGCAATTTAAGGATAGAGCATAGACTAACTTTTTCTCATTTCATGTAGAATGCAAGTGATTCAGATGTAGCTGATGGTGGACCTCTATTTTTGGATATTTTGAAGAATTGGAAAGAGGTAAATTGAACATCTCTATTTGGCTGATTTTCATCTTGATTATTTTTTGATGGATAAATTTACAACATCTTCACATTGTGCTTTTTTTCTCCCAAGGAAAGTGACAAAAAAATAATTCAGAGCCAAATGGTCTCCTTTTACTTCAAAATCTTTGAAAACTTAAAAGACAACCAGGTCATCAAAAAGAGCATGGATGTCATAAAAGAAGACTTAATTGTCAAATTCTTCAATAGCAGTTCCAGCAAGCTGAATGACTTCCTGAAGCTGATTCAAATTCCGGTGAGGTGATTTTCATTCTGCTTTGATTTCATTGCAGAGGCTCCTGTAAAGTATCTCATTCCCAGAAAGTAAAATTAGGGATTAGGTAGAGTTGTCAAAGCAATAAAATGAATCTGTGACTGAAATTCCTCTTTACTAATTCCAACTGTGCTTTAGGTGACTTTGCAAAGTCAGTGTGGGAATCATATAAGTTTTTAATTTGAAAAAATGTGGGCACAATGACTATTGTATAAAGATAGATGAATAGACAAATCCAATGAGGAGTGTGTAAAGAAATAGAAGGGACTATTAAGAAGCCATTTTCTCAGTGCCCCTTGTTTACATGATGGAAATTCTCCTGCTTTTGATGGGAGGCAACATGTCTCAGTGGAAAGAGCAGTGGGAGGGGGTGAGAAGATTTGTGTTCTCCCAGCTCTGCCACCACGAGACTGTGTGACTTCAAATGAATCACATGATTGACTGGAGTTCAGTTTCTTCATCTTAAAAGGATCATATCAGACTCATTACACAAATTCAATAGCCTCCTTTGTCCTACAACTTAATGGATCAAAAGGAGAATGACAGGAGAAGAAACCATAAGTACTCTGAGGAGCTACTATGGGGTCATCTCACTATCACGCCCTGGTCAACTTCTCAGGATGTGTTGCTAAATTAGAGGTGAGGGTGTTCGTTGTTTGTTTTTAGAGAAAAGAGATAGGTAGAATTTACACTTTATGAAAAAATTGTTCTACGCACTTTCTGATTCTAGAATATCTCTGCTGGAGACATCCTTAGACTGCCTAGGTTTATCTCATGAAGTTGTCTTGAGTTTTTAAAGTAGGGCCTCTAGAAGCTGAATGATAACTTGGAGTCACATTTTCCAAATTTTTAACTTGGGAACAAAGGCCTCCAGATTCATTTTGGTTTGCTTTGATATAATGGCTTGAATGAGAAGGACAGGGGTTATGACTTGCGCTCTCAGGATTTTACTCTACCTGGCTCTGCCTCTCTCGTGTGACCCTCAGGAAGAGAAATGAAAGCTTGCTCTTCAGTATTTTTCTAGTTTCTGTACCTTAGATGTTGAGAATGCAGCCTGAGAACATTATAAAACCGTTACTACTTTCCATGACATAGTGTTTTTACAATATTCAGCAGGTGTCCTTTGGCCACGGACTAAAGATTGAGAAAGCACTTGTTCCTAACCCTGTGCTGCTGTGGCTTGCTGTTCAGTGCTGAATAAATCTCTTAGTTGCTTGGTGATGCTTTGAGCACTGGATAGTGAAGTTTGTCACATACAAATACACAGCCAATAGGAAGCTTTTTTTCTATCCTGCTGTAACTAGGCCTTGAAGAGTGAAAGAAATCTGTTGGTTCCAACTTTCTGGAAGCACCAGTCCCTCTGCTTCATAATGGGCAGTCCTAGATAAGCTCTCAACAGCTGTCCTCTTTTCCTTAACTGCTAACATTTTGTAGGCATGTTATACCTTTTAGTACTTAGCTGCTGTAGACCAGAATCCCCTTAGTCTTTCTCAGAAATGTAGCAAGGTGGCCACCGTGTTTGTAGCATTGCAAAGAAATGTGGTGGCAGTGCCAAGATGAACGTGAATGGTCATGGGCGTATTGGTTGGAATGAGGAATTGCAAATAGTTCAATTTGCTGGCACAGAAAGCAGAATACAGGCAAATTTGCTGCCATTCCCAATTTTAAATGTTATATAGCAGTAAATTGATTATTGACATATGAATATGATTATTTTCAATCAATTGTGATGATGGTAAGACTGACCTAATTGTGGGAAAAATTAAAAATTATGGTTTTCATTTGTCTTGAGCCTGTTGATTACAAAGTACTTAATCTGTAGGAGCTGTTTTCAAACTTTTGTGGGTATCAGAATTGCCTGGGGAACTTAGTGAAAGCCCAGAGGTCCAGGCCCTCTCCTACTTCATGCCCCTGGGTCTCTGAGTTCTTTATTGGGTCTCTGAGTTCTTTATTATGTCTCCAGGATATGTGGTGTGCCCCACCATATTACAGCATAACTAGCAATTTAATTACAATTTTAACTTTACTGCAAAAACCAACATTATATTTTAAAGAATATGTTGTTGCCAAGAGCGACCTTTTTTTTTTTTTGAAGGAATAGTTCCATTTTCAATGACCATGACATAAACAGCAGAATATCCCAATGATTTTTTATGCCTAAAATGAATTATGCTGTTTTCTTTTGCAACAGGTAAATGACTTGAAGTTCCAGCGCAAAGCGATAAATGAACTCTTCATAGTGATGAATGATCTGTCACCCAAATCTACGCTGAGGAAGCGGAAAAGGAGTCAGAGTGTGTTTCGAGGCCGGAGAGCATCCAAATAATAGTCATCCTCCCTGCAATATTTGAATTTTAAATCTGAATCTATTTATTAATATTTAATTTATATCTATATAAATTAAATTTATAATCTATAAATTAATATTTAATTTACATTATTTATATGGATAATATGTTTTAGACACATCTACCAAAGAAGTATTTATATTGACAATTTTTATGTAATGCAATTAATATCTATTAATATATATATTATTTATAATTCTTGTATCTTGTAACTATTTCACTTGATCATTATATTCTGACCAACCAGGCAAGACTGTGTGGTCATAAAGCTTTATCTCAGGGACCAACTAGGCAGCAGACCTGAGCAAGACCCTGAGGGCTGAGCATTTATTTCACTTGATACAAGTAACACTTATAAATGGAATGATGTCATCAGTCACTGCCTATTTGGGAACATGTCTGCCTTCTGAGCCACTGCTTTAATGGTATGTCAGACAGAACTTGAATGTGTCAGGTGCTATAACTTGTCCCCTTACAAAAACATAGCATCTCAGAATATTTCATGCTTGGTTTTTCAGAATATCCTTGACAACTGTGATTGCACCCAAATGGAAAGTAACCCATTTGTTTAGCTTATTGAGACCTTATATATATGAATAAACTATATTTTACAACTATTTATGCTGTCAGACTTTTTTTTTAAAGTGAGAATGGGGTGAATGAACTACATGCTGATGGATCAGTAGGAGAAAATTCATTTCTATGTGTGGACATCTTCTAATTGAATTAAGTCCCATTGAATTCAGCGTTTCTCTCCATTGGCAATTTATTGTCTCTCACTGCCCAAGTTGCAGTTGTTTAAGTTCTCTTTCCAAGATATAGATTTAATTATGTCACAATTTACTTCAGATCTTCTGCTATGAAAAGTAGTCCAAACTGCTTAGCTTGACCCGCAAAGATTTATTTCTAACCCCTCCTCGATTCTCCACTCCATCCCTCATCCTCGTCCCTTTCCCCTCCCATCTCCTCCCGTGCTGCAGCCCTGCATCCCCATTCCAGCCCACCTTGGAGAAACATCCCTGGGTGTAGGACAGTGAAGGTAATAATAGGGAGAGAGGCCTATTTTGGAATCTGAGCTTTGCCATTGTAAACAGTATGGCTTTTAATTGATTATTTGTATCTTCCAAGGTTCAGGTTTTTTTAAATCTAAAAATGAGGAATAATTGTGCTTTCCTCACAATGTTCTGGTGGGAGTTCATTGTTTCACTTAAGAAATGTCTATTGGAGCACATAGTATATGCCTGGAGCTGTTCCAGGTACTTGAGATACCTTAATGAACAAAACACACAAGGATCCTCTTCTGTGGGGAGTTAAGCAAGGGGGAGATAGACAATAAACAATAAGCTTACATAATATATAAGTAAATTGCATGACAGTTTAGAAGGTGATAGGTACTACAAAAAAATGGAAAAGTATAGCAGCATGGGAGAGCTGGGAGTATCTAAGAGGGATGGTGTGGTGGGTTGTAGTTTTAAGTAGGGTGGCCAGAGAAGGCCTTACTGAAGAGGTGACGTTTGAGGAAGCACTTGAAAGAAGTAAAGGAGATAGTTCATTTGTTTCTAGGTAGGGGAACTTCTTAGTAAAGATGTTTTAACAGGGAGATTTGCCTGGAATAATAAAAGAGGAGTCTAGAGACCAGTGTGGTGGAGCAAAATAGTTTTTTTTAACTTTTTTTTATTGTATAATATAACATATGTACAAAACAAAGAAAGAAACTAACAATAATCTTCAAAGCACATTTCAACAAATAGTTTCAGATCAATCTGGAGTTGAGAAAGGTGTGGACTGTTGACATGAATTTGGGATTTGAGGCACACAGAATGATTTTAAGGACCTAACATCAGTTGAGCTCACAAATCTAGTGAGATAGTGAAGAGAAGGAGAGCGAAGGATTGAGTCCTTGGACATGGCATCATTAAGAGGTCAGGGAGACTCTGAAAAGAAATGACCAGTGAGATAATAGGATGACCTGAAAAATGAGATGTCCTGAAAGCCAAACAATGAAAGTGTTTCAAGAATGAACTGATTGAGGGTGGGCCAGGGTGGCTCAGCAGGTAAGAGTGCTTGCCTGCCATGCCCAAGGACCCGGGTTCGATTCCTGGTGCCTGCCTATGTTTAAAAAAAAAAAAAATGAACTGATTGAAATGCAGACAACAGGTATAGTAAAACGAAGACTGAGAGCTGACCATTGGATTTAGCCAAATGAAGGGGCTGGTGACCTTGGACAAGAGCAGTTCTGACAGAGGGAGCAAAAGCCTGGTTGGAATGAGTTTGGGAGAGACCAGAGAGAACTTGGAGACAATGAAATTGTATCTCTTTTTAGGGGTTTTGTTGCAAAGGAGAACAATGGAACATTGCATGTCTGCATATTGTCTCCATTTGCCAGAGCTGCTGTCACAAATATCATAAGCTGATTTTGGCTGAACAATAGGAATTTATTGACTCATGCTTTTAGACTGGAAGTAATTCAAAATCAGGATGTTAGCAAAAATTGCTTTCTCCTAGAGTCTTTAGCATTCAGGTGCAGATGGCTGGCAATTCTTGAGGTTCCTAGGCTTGTATCTCTGCTTCCCATCACATGGTGATGCTTTCTCCTTTTCTTGACTCTTCTGGTTTCCCAGAAGAGTTTGGCTTCTCCCTGCATGGCCCTCTTCAACTTCTTGCTTTGGTTTCTTCTCTTTATATGGCCTCCAGTAACATGGATTAAGAGCCACCCTTATTCTTTTAGGTCACAGCTTAACCAAAAATAACATCCTAATTATAATAGGTCCACACCCACAGAAGTGTGTATTAAGATCAAGAATATGTCTAAATTGGGGTAAATAATTCATCCACTATATGTATTGTTGAAAAAAATTTAACTAAGAGAAAAATAATTGTGTAGAAAAACAATGACGTAGAAGAGAGAGGAAGCTGCGGAATGATTCCTTGAATAAGAAAGAGGGGTTAATTGAAGACACAGGAGAAGCTATTGGTGTTGAGCAGGAACATAGAAAATTTAACTTTGATAATAGGCAGGAAAGTAGATTATGTGGGTTCTGATTGTAGGGAGTAGAGGTGGTGATGGGGATTTTTTGAATTTTTAACTGGTTGGATTTTTCTGAGTAAAGTAGGGAACTCAGGGAGGAAGCTTGAGAGGAGCATGAGAATGAATGAATTAGGAGAGTGCAGTGTGAACTGTGGGACCATGTTAAGGCCTTACTTGTGATCCATGGTCACAAAGTTAAGGAACACCATTTGCCATAGTTGAGTGCTTTTCTCCAGCCATGTAGAGATGTAAGGAAGTGAGTTATATTTAGCACATTTTGGTTTGGCCAAATGAGAAAGTCAGAAGGTGAGTGATCAGGAGAGTCATGGAAATATACAACAGTGTAATCATAACAATTGGTGATGAACTTTGAGCTGCTTAAGGAGGAGAGAGAGTGTATCAACTGTACCAGGGAAACTGAGGGAGAGCAAAGAGGTGGTAGCATCAAAGAATACCTGTCTCACCTTCAGGACCAAAAGATGAAAAGAAAAAAAGCTTTTCTTTTTTTCATTACTTCAAAAAGTCATCACTTCAAGGAATGCAGGGAAACAGTGTCATTTGGGGAGAACTGGTTTATCTTTAGAGTGTGGAAAAGCTGAGGATCCAGGGTACTCTGTTAGATTCCTGGGTTAGAATACCAGAAGAACCAACAAAAGAGTTTTCATATTCATGTAGGGGTAGGAGAGGGGTTAATAAAAGGAGATACAAGAGATGAGGGATGCTTTCAGGTTCTCTGGGTTCTTATGATCACTGGCATAAACAAAGATAATGGGTATAATGAGATTAGTCCTGCTGGCTTTGAGGCATATAATTGTGGCTAGACTGTGAGTGATGAGGATACAGAGGGTTAGGTGTTTGGGGAATCCTCTTAATCACTCTTACAGGAGGCTTAAATGAAATGTGTAAATAAAGGAATCAGTTTAGTCCCAGACATAGCATAAGCCATCAATAGTTTTAGTCATTATTTTGATTACTGGGCTGATCACCCATATTTGCAACTGATCTGAGCTGTAGGTGTCTTCACTCCTGTTAGTATTTAGGATTGATGGGTGAAGAGTTTTCACTGTTAGTGAAGGTAGTTATAAGTACAAAAAGGGAGAGTATTCAAATAAACCCTATGACATTGATTTGGAATTGGGTGTTATCATATGAACTTATGGTTCCCATGGCCCCAGTTCTTCATCTTCAAAGCCAGCAACATCAGGCCAAGTCCTAACCCTGCTTCCATCTTTCTGGTTCTCTTTATTCTTTCTTCACACCATGTGATTACATCGGGCTCACCTTGGAAAATCCAGGATAATCTCCCCATCTCAGGGGCAGTTTATTAGCAAACATAAATCCCAATGCAACCTTAATTCCTATTTACCATTTAGCCTAGCATATCCACAGGATCCAGGAATTTGTGCATAAACATCTTTGAGAGGACCTTGTTGTGCTTATTATAGCATGCAAGCAAGAAAAGAGTTAAGTGAAATACTTAAAATATTGAAAGAAAAAACCGCCAACCTAGAATTCTTTATCCATAAAATTATTCTTCAAAAGTGATGGTGAGAGTTCTGGGAAGATGGCGGAATAGGATAGGTCAAGTTCACCCCTGCTCCAAAGAATAGTTAGAGAAGTGAGAGAAAAATGACCAGGAGAGAAATTCTACAGTGTAAGTGACCTGGAAGGGTCTTCGTAGGGAGGCCCTGGTTGAAAAAGCAGAAGAATTGGAACAGAAGACTGTCCAGCTAGTGCAAACAGACTAATGTGCCCCTTGGCAGATGGAGGCCTGGAGCCCTCAAGAGCGCATGGACAGGGAGATGGGGACAAGGAAGTAAGCTATGCCACATTCCTTGAGAGCACTGTCTGAAGGAAATCAGCTTCTAAAGTAACCTTATCAAGATATTTACATGCTGCAAAGACAAGAGAAGATCACTAACCATATGAAGATGCAGACAGATATAGCCCAGTCTAATGACTAAATGTAAACAAGAGAGGAGACATAGACTTTGGAATAACTAATCAAAGAAGTTCCTATAACTATACTAAATAAAATCCATGGGATGGCTAATGATAAAAAAGAAGAACAAGAAGACACTAGAAACACATAAAGAGAAATTAGAAAGAATAAATAGAAAAATAGCAGATGTCATAGAGATTAAAGATGCTGTGGAACAAATAAAAAATATACCAGAGGGTAGGCCATGGTAGTTAAGCAGGCAGAATCTTCACCTGCCATGCTGGAGAACCAGGTTTGATTCCTGGTTCTTGCCCATGCAAACAAACAAACAAACAAAAAACCAACAAAAACCAAGCAAACAAAAAACAGAAAAAACCAGCAGAGTTGAAGAGGCAGAAGAAAGAACAAGTGAACTAGAGGAAAGGGAAACCAATTTTGAACAACAAAGGGCAAATGACAAAAAAAAAAAAGATAGAAAAATTTGAATTGGATCTCAGGGAAATGATGGACAAAGTAAAGCACACAAATAAAAGAATCACCAGTGTCCCAGAAGGAGAAGAGAAGAGTAAAGGGCTAGGAAGATTAGTGGAGGATATAATGGGGTAAAACTTCCCAATCTTTATAAAAGACATAAATTTGTAAATCAAAGAAGCTCAAAAACTCCAAATAGAATAAATCTGAATAGGCATACCCCAAGACACATACTAATCAGTCTATCAAATATTGAGGAGAAGCTGAAAATCCTGAAAGCTGCAAGAGTAAAACAATCTACTATGTACAAGGGAAATCACATAAGACTGAGTTTGAACTACTTAACTGGCACTATGGAGGTGAGAAGGCAATGGTATGCTATATTTTAGATACTGAACAAGAACAGTTTCCAGCCAAGAATTCTGTACCCAGCCAAATTGTCCTTCAAAACTGAAAGAGGAGAGATTAAAAATTTCACAGAGAAACAAAGGCTGAGAGAATATGTCAAAAAACAGACTGGCTCTATAAGAAATACTAAAGGGAGTTCTGGTGGCTGAAAAAAATAAAAAAAATAAATAAAAAAAGGAAAGGAGAGGGAGGTCCAGAGGAGGGCACAGAATTGAAGAAGAGAAAGAGGGAAAAGAATATATAGATCTGACAAATAAAAGTCAGAATGATAAGTTACTAGGTTCAAGAATGCCTTTACAGGAATACTTTTAATGCTAATGGACTAAATTTACCAATTAAAAGATACAGATTGGCAGAATGGATTAAGAAATATAATCCAGCTATATGTTGTTTACAAGAGACTCATTTTAGATGCAAGGTTACAAATAAATTGAAATTGAAAAGATGGAAAAAGATGTTCCATGCAAACTGTAAACAAAAGAAAACAAGAGTAGCTATACTAATATCAGGCAAAATAGACTTTAAATGTAAAGACATCATAAGAGACAAAAAGGATACTATATATTAGTAAAATGGACAGACACTTATCCAAGAAGAATTGACAACCACAAATGTCTATGCTCCCAATCAAGGAGCTCCAAAGTACATGAGATAGACATTGGAAAAACTGAAGGGAACAGTAAACATTTCAACGATAATAGTAGGAGATTTCAATACACTACTCTTCTCTGTAGATGGAACAACCAGACAGAGAATCAACAAAGAAATAGAGAACTTAAACAATTTGATAAATGAATTAGACCTAATAGACATATATAGGCCATTACACCCCAAAACACAAGGTTATACATTCTTCTCTGGTGCTTATGGAACATTCTTCAGGATAGATCATATGCTGGGGCACAAAATAGGTCTTTATAAATTTTAAAACTCTGAAATTATTCAAAGCACTTTCTCTGATCACAATGAAATGAAGCTTGAAATCAATAATCACCAAAGAATGAGAATTTAATACACTCTTAAACAATGAGTGGGTCAAAGAAGGAATTGCTAGAGAAATCAGTATCTATCTGGAGATGAAAGAAAATGAGAATACACATATCAGAACTTGTGGAATGCAGCAAAAGCTGTGCTGAGAGGGAAATTTTCTGCCCTAAATGCCTATATAAAAAAGAAGAAAGAGCAAAAATAGAGGACTTAACTGCTTACCTGGACTTACCTGAGAAAGAAAGCAAACTAACCCCAAAGCAAATAGAAGAAGAGAAATAACAAAGATTAAAGCAGAGTTAAATGAACGGGGGAACAAAAGAACAATAGATAGAATCAATAAGACCAAAAGTTGGTTCTTTGAGAAAATCAATAAAATCAATGGGCCAATAGCAAGGCTGACAAAGAAAAAAAGAGAGAGGATGCAAATAAACAAAATCAGAAATGAGAGGGTGGTTCTTACCCCAGACCCTGAAGAAATAAAAAAAAATCATGAGGCGACTATGAACAACATACACCAATAAACTGGACAATTTGAATTAAATGGGGAAATTCCTGGAAATGCAGGAATCTTTCTACAACAAAAAGCCCAGGGCCAGATGGCTTCACAGGAGAATTTTATCAAACATTACCAAAATAACCAATTCTGCTTAAACTTTTCCAAAAAATTGAGGAAAAAGAAATACTACCTAACTCATTTTATGAAACAAACATCATTTTAATGCCAAAACTGGGTAAAAATGCTACAAGAAAAGAAAACTACAGACCAATCTCCTTAATGAACATAACTGCAAAAATCTCAATAAAATATTAGCAAATTGAATACAACAGCACTTTAAAAGAATTATATACAATGACCAAGTGGGGTTTATAAAAGGAATGCAAGGATGGTTCGACACTAGAAAATCAGTTAATGTAATACAGCATATTAACAAATTGAAAGGGAAAAATCATGTGATCATCTTGATTGATGATGAAAAAGCATTCAACAAAGTTCAACAACCTTTTCTGATAAAAATACTTCAAAAGGTAGGAATCAAAGGTAACTTCCTCAATATGACAAAAGGCATATATAAAAAACCCATAGCTAGCATTGTACTCACTGGTGAGAGGCTGAAAACTTTCCCTTTAAGATAGGGATTGAGACAAGGATGCAATCTGCCACTATATTATTCAACATTGTACTGGAAGTTCTAGCTAGATCAGTCAAGCAGGGCAAGGAACTAAAAGGCATTCAAATTGGAAAAGAAGTAGTAAAACATTCATTATTTGCAGATGACATGAACTATACTTGAAAAATCTTGAGAATTCTACAACAAAGTTACTTGAGTTAATAAACAAATTCAGCAAAGTGATGGGACACAAAATTAATTTGCAAAAATCAGTAGCATTTCTATACACAAGCAAAGACATAACCAAAGAGTCAATTAAGGAAAAAAATCCATTCAAAATAGCAACTAAAAGAATCAATTATCTAGGAATGAACTTAACTGGGGATGTAAAGAACTTGTACACAGAGAACCACATAGCATTGCTAAAAGCAATCAAAGAAGATCCAAATAGCTGGAAAGACATTCATGTTCATGGATAGGAAGGTTCAATATAGTTAGAATGTCAATTCTACCCAAATTGATCTATAGATTCAATGTAGTACCAATAAAAATTCCAACAACCTACTTTGAAGGCTTGGAAAAGTTAGTTATCAAATTCATTTGGAAGAGAAAGGGATCCCAAATAGCTAAAAGCATCCTAAAAAAGAAGAATAAAGTAGTAGGATTAGCATTCTCCAATTTTAAAACTTATTATAAAGCCACAGTGATCAAAATAGCATGGTACTGGCACAAAGATGGAAGTATTGACAAATGGAATTGAATGAAGAGTGCAGAAATAGACCACCAAATCTATGGTAAACTGATCTTCGACAAAGGCCCCCCAAATCCACTGAAAAGAGACAAAATAGTTTTTTCAATAAATGTGCATAGGAGAACTGGATATCAAAAGCCAGAAGAATGAAAGAGGACCCTTACCTTACACCCTATACAAAAATTAACTCAAACTGGATCAAACACCTAAGTGTAAGAACCAGTTCCATAAAGCTCCTGGAAGAAAATGTAGGGAAACATCGTCAAGTCCTAGTTATAGGAGGTAGCTTCCTACATGTTACACCCAAAGCACAAACAACAAAAGGTAGAATAGATAAATGGGAACTCCTCAAAATCAAATGACCTTGTGCCTCAAAAGACTTCGCCAAAAAGGTGATGAGGCAGACAACTCAATGGGAGAAAATATTGAGAAATCACACCTTGGATAACTGTTTGGTATCCTGTATACATAAAGGAATCATACAACTCAACAACAAAAGAATAAGCAAACCAATTATAAAGTGGGCTAAAAATATGAATAGATGTTCTTCCAAAAAGCAAATACAGATGTCTAAAAAGCATATGAAGAGATGATGAATCTCATTGACTATAAGGGAAATGCAGATCAATGAGATACCACCTCACGCCTATAAGAATGACTATAAAACAAATAAACTACTAATGATGGGCAGGATGTGCAGACACTGGACACTTACGCACTGCTGGTGGGAATGTATAATGGTACAGCCACTATGAAAGATAGTCTGGTGGTTCCTCAGAAAACTAAATATCGTGTTGCCCTATGATCTGGCAATACTACTACTTGGTATATACCCAGAAAAAATGAAAAGAGTGACACATACAGACATTTGCACACTGATATTCATTGCAGCACTATTCACAATAAGGCAGTAGTAAGATGAAATGATATCCTGAACCACATGACAAGATGGATGAGCCTTGAGGACATAATGCTTCATGAAATAAGCCAGACAAAAGGACAGATACTGTATGATTTCACTTTCATGACCATAATAAGGGTAATGTCAGAGGCTTATAATACAGAATATAGGGGACTTAAAGATACACAGAAGCCTGAGATGGGTGAATATTTAGCTAATGAAGTTGAACATAATTGTAAGGGAATAGAAGTGAAAGCAGTTCACTAATGGGTCTATAAGTAATATTACCATATTGAAGGTAAACATATTGAAAGGGGTTGTATAGACTCATGTGTCCCACTAATTAACAGTGCAAATATAAATAAATTCTTGTATGAACTACTGCAAAGGAATGAATTTTTTACAAAGAGTGGATAATTTAGGCATATAGGGGGATAATGTTATTGCATGATTCGGGCTATGTTTAACAGGAAAATGTCAATAGTACCACAGCAATACCAGGAGTACGTAATGGGGGGAGGGATAAATGTTAGGGGGAGGTTTGAATTTTCTATTTGGTGAGGGTATGTTTATTAGCTATCTTTCTCTTGGAAACAATGAAATTATCCAAATTATTTAAATTGTGAGAGTGTAGATGGATTGTTGACTTTGGACATTATACATGAGTCCAAGTAGATGGAGGTGGCTGAAAGATGCATTGACTGAGAAGTAGATTGGTGAATGATGGTGTATACATATGATTGAACATTGTGCTGCTACAAAAAGGAATGAAGTTGTGAGGTATGCAATGATATGAATGAACGTGTGGGACATTTGGTGAGGCAAAATAAGCCAGGAACAAAAGAGCAAATATTGTATAATCTCATTCAGAAAATACTTATAAGAAAACTGGGGCCTAGATTGCAAGCTTTTATAGCAGTCATATATAGTCTGGAGTGGTAATTGTTATTTCTGAGGAGCTGTTTTATATATGTATAACTTGGTATTTAGACATGAAAATGAAGCCAACCAAGTTGGGATTAAGGCAATTCAGAATACAGGAGTAAGGAAGACATTGTCTATATTTTAGAACTTCACCTACTCTGTAAGACCAAAGGAAGAAAGGTTTATTTTGTCCAGAACCTAAATTTTCTGTAGCATATAATCTAACTGAACTTGTCTGGATAGAGTCTTTAAACAATCCAAACACAGGAAGCCCAGAATAAGAATGAGAGACTTTAATCCTGTATAGTTTAATGTAATGTCTAGATACATTACAGAGTGTATTGAGCAGATAATCAAAAAGTATTGGCAAAGTCCCTTGAGTAATGGGGGAAAACGTATGGAACTATTAAACTTTACTATGGGGGAAACCACTGATACTGTGTCAAATGTGAGGATCACCCAAATTAATAGCCCAACTCCTTGATATTGAGGCTTGCTCTTGTGAAGCTTATGTATATAATGGAGAAGCTTAGCTTACCTATAGGTATGCCTAAGACTCATGTCTAGAAAACCTCTTTTGTTGTTCAGATGTGGCCTCTCTCTCTCTAAGCTCAACTCTGCAAGTGAAAAGATTGCCCACCCCCATTACATGAGACATGACACTCAGGGATGAAAGTCTCCCTGGTGGTATGGGAGATGACTCCCAGGGATGAGCCTGGCCCTGGCACTGTGCAATCAACAATGCCATCCTAACTCAAAAGGGGGAGAAACAGATTGTCTCAGACAAACGAAAATCAGGGAACCTATCAACAGTAGACCTGCTCTACAAAAACGTCAAAAGATTTTCTTCAGGCAGAATGCAAATGATGTAAGCTAGATACTTGATCTATATAAAGAAAGGAAGAAAACTGGAAAAGGAATAAATGAAGATCAAATAAAATTTTTTATTTTAATTCCTCTTAACTAATCTAAACTGTTTAAAATAATAATAGAAATAATGTATTTTGTGATTATAACACATGGATAAGTGAAATGAATCACAGCAATGTAGCAAGACACAGGTATTAGGAATTGGGAACACTCTTCTATAAACTACTTGCACAACATGTGAAGCAGAACAATGTTATTTGAAGGTGGTGTTAGGTCAGTTAAAAATGCAGATTTTAAACTGTAAAGTAGCCACAGAAAATGTTTTAGAAAGCTTAATTGATATACTAAGAGGAGAAAAAGCAGAATAATATAAAATGCTTCATTAAAGCAGAGAAGGCAGAAAAAAAGCCCCAGCAATAAATGGAAAATTGTTATAAACGTGGTTGAAATTAATTCAAATATACTAATAATCACATTAAATTTGAATAATTAAATACATCATGGTAAGATAAATTATGTACCCCAGGAAAAAAAACACCCTCTTAGTCTTAATCCATTCCTATGGAGTGAACTCATTTGTAGATGTTATTTTTAGATAAGTGCAACTCAACTGAATGAGTTTGGGCTTAAGTTCTATTGTTTGAGGCTTTACCAAGAGAAAGCTACCCGGAGGAGCGGAAGCTGGAAGTCAAGAGGACTCAGAAGAGAAAGCAGAAGGCTTTGCAATGCACATTGCCGTGTAACAGAAAAACCAAGGGCCCAAGGATCACCACCAGCCAGTATTAGAATAACACAGTCTTCTGGGAGAAAGCATCACCTTACTGATGCCTCAATTTGGACTTCTCCTAGACTCAAAATCATGAGCCAATCAATTTCCATTGTTTAAATCAATTCAAATTTCATGGTATTCATAATTATAGCTTGGAAACTAAAACATATACCAATTAAAAGACAGCCTATCAGAGTTGATAAAGAAAAACACAAGATCCAACTATATGTTGTCTACAGAAGCCCACTTTAAATACAAAACTTTGATAGGTTAAAAGTAAAGGGGTGGAGAAAGATGTAGCATGCTAAAAACAATCAAAAGAAAACTGGAGTGGTCATGTCTATTTTGGACAGAATTCAGAACAAGGAAATTATTAGGAACAAAGAAGGGCAGTCCATAATGATAAAGGAATCAATTCTTCAAGGAACCTAACAATTCTAAACATGTATGCCATTAACAATAGGGCATTAAAATACATGAAGCAAAAACTGATAGAAGTGAAGGCAGGAATAGACAAATTCACTATTATAGTTGAAGACTTCAGTATACTGCTGTCAGTAATTGATAGATCAAACAGGCAGAAAGTCTGTGAGTATATATTTGCCAAACGCTATCTTGATCTAATTGACATTTAGAGAGTACTTCATCCAACAATAGCAGAACACACGCTCTTCAGCTCACATGGAACATTCACCAAGATAAATAATATTATGGTCAATAAAACACACTGTAACAAATTTAAAAGACTTGAAATCACACAAAGCATGCATTCAAAAGATAATAAAATTAAAATAAAAATAACACATTGATAGCTCTATTTGTAAATTGAATATTTGGAAACTGAACAATATATTTCTAAATAACATGGATCAAAGAAGGTGTCTCATGATATGTTAAAAATATTTTGAATTTCGTGAAAATGAAACATAACTTACAAAATTTTTTGGATGCAGCAAAAGCAGAGCTTAGTGATAAATTTAAATGCATACATAAGAGAAGAAAAATCTAAAACCTACATTAACCTATGTTAGGAAACTAGAGCAAGAAGCACAATTTAAGTCTAAAGCAAGCATTAGAAAAGAAATAACAAAAATTAGAACAGAAATCAGTGACATTGAAAACAGGAAAACAATGGAATAAAATGAATAAAACCAAAATCTGATTCTTAGAAAAGATCAATAAAATGATAAGCCTTTAGTTAGGCCAACCAAGAGTTAAAACATCTGAATACAATATTGGATATTATAAAGGGACATCAATATGGATCCCACAGTCATTACAAAGATAATGAACACTATGTACAAGTGTATGACTACAAATTTGAAAATTTAGATGAAGAGGACACAAGCTACCAAAGTTCACACAAAGAAGAATAGGTAGCTTTAATAGCCTTTAATCTCCTTAAAAAATGAAATCATAATAACCTTTCAAAAAAGAAATCATCATGCCCAGATGGTTTTACTGGTGACAAACTTTTAAGGAAGGAATGATACCAATTATTCACAATCTCTTTTAAAAAATAAAAACAGAAGGAACACTTCTTAACTCATTCTGTGAGGCTAGTATTACCTTAATACCAAAACTAGATAAAGACATTGCAAGAAAGAAAAACTACAGACTAATATCTCTCAAAAGCATAAACACAAAAGTCCTTAACAAAATATTAGCAAATTGAATTAAAAAATGCAAGAAAAGAATTAAATACCATAATCAAGCGAGGTTATTCCTAAGTGCAATTATTAACTAAAGAAGAAAATATTAACTAAAGAAGAAAAGTCATATGCTCATATCAATTGATTCATAAAAAGCACTTGGCAAAATCCAATACCCATTCATTATAAAAAGTTTTGGCATACTAGGAATCTAGGGGAAATTCTTATTTTGCTAAAGGACATAAACAAAAAACTTACACCTGACATTATACTTAATGGTGAGAGGCTAGTCACTTTGGAAACAAGGGGAAGATGTCATCTCTCATCACTCTCATCCAACACTACAAAGTTAATGCAATTACCTAATGCATAAGACAATGCAAGGAAATAGAAGATATACAGATTGGAAAGAAAGGAATAAAACTGTCTCATTCACAGATGACATTATTGTCTATGTAGAAAATCCCAAAGAATTGACCAAAAAAGAAAGAAAAAATCACTCACCAAAAATCTCCTGGAATGAATAAAAGTAAGGTAACAGTATAGAATGTTAATATACAAAAGTCAATTACTTCCTTATGTACCAGTAACGAGCAGTTGAAATTTGAAATGTTTTTGTTTATTATAAAGGAGAAAATAAATAAGTTGGAAATTTCAACGTGAATTCATGATATTTAAAAAAAAAATAGGAAGCTTTCGTGATTACTGTACTCTGACTTCTCTGAGGTAACTGTTTCCTCTCCTGGGTGTTTCATGTAAAGTAATTCGTTGTGCATTCTTTTTTTTTTGCATGGGCAGGCACCGGGAATCAAACCCGGGTCTCCAGCATGGCAGGCGAGAACTCTGCATGCTGAGCCACTGTGGCCCACCCCATTGTGCATTCTTAATATCTAGATTTTGATCTTCATCACCCAAAGAAACCAAAAGCTCTTTGAAGAAACACTGATGTCATATTTGGGATTGGAAAATTCAGTTGTGCTTAAGATAGTTTGTTGCCTGTGCTTGTTGTCAACATCATCACTATTTAGCAACTATACACCTGTTGATTTATTATTATTATTATTATTATTAAAGCTAAATTTATTAACCCTACTGCAGGAAGGGATAACAACCTTGACAAAGCCTTAACATTTTCTCAGAAAAGACAGGTTAGAAGTGGATATTTGTAAGGTTTTGGGTATTGGGTCAAGTGGTTTGAGGGGAGCCTTTCTATGAAGGGAGATTGAGATGAGAGAATTTTGTGGTATCATAATTTCAGTTTGGTAGAAACAGTATATCAAGTTTCGTGAAACAAGTCGTAAGTAAGAGGTTGTTTGGTAAGCTGTTTACTCAGGTGAGCAATCTACTTTCCTGAGAAAGGGACTGCTTGTATGGTTGAGCAAACTATTTGTTTGGATAAACCGACTTTTGGCAATCTTCTAAAGCAAGCAGTGAAGTTATTTACTGGTTTATAGCCTCATGATGCTGGGAAAGAATTTCCTGGAACCAATAGTTAATTCATGTTGGCCCAACTGGCCTTAAGTCTCAGTCCTGCTGGTTAAGCTGTGCAGATGCCAGTGGACTCAGTTCTTACTCTAACCCAGATATCATCCTGCCCCATGACCTCTGACTTTTGCATCCATGTGTAGAGTCTATTTTTGGCCTGTTCTAATCCAGATACAGAGCTTAGTTTTTCAAAATCACATATTCACACAAAAGTATTAGTGAGCAAAGATATCTTCTAAAGATTTAAAGCAGAAGTTTAAGGAAAGAATGAATATTCCATTGTGTCAGGGATTCAAGACTACCCCAAGTTTCAATTATTTGCTAGAATAATTCACAGGATCTAGGAAAACTGTTAGAGTTACAATTATACAGTATATATAAACTTACTACAGTGAAAGAATACAGTTTGAAATAAGCAAAGAAAAAGATGCATAGGGGAGAGTTCAGGAGAAACCAACTATGAGCTATCAGTTGTTCTCTCTCAGTGCAGTCATGTGGTCAGTGTTAATTCACCCAGCACCTATGCATGGCAACACATCTGAAGTATTGTTACCAGGAATGCTCACCCTGGTGGCAGGACTTTTACTGGGAGTCAGTTACATAGGCATGGAGTGCCTGGATTACTGATCTTGACTATTTTGTCTCTAGTCCCCAAGAGGTCAAACTTTTACAGCATGACCCATGACTCAAGATGAGCTAAAAGAGGCATTCACCATAATCCACAAGTATTCTACCTATTAGACAGGATACTCCAAGGTATATAGATGATCTCCCAGGAACCAGTAAAGAACCAGTCCTTTCCTTGTAATGTGCCAGGTTAGACCATCCCAAGCCTACTGGATTAAGCTTTTATGGCATACCCATATGAAAGAGATTTCCATTTTGCTAAGTTCTTCCTCAGCTGTGCCATCATGGGGCATGGGAATTTTTCTCTTTTCTCCACACAGTGCACAGTTCTTTCCACTACCAGAATTTCCTTTCAGGAGCTTCCAGTTCTTCATGCTTTAATTTCACAGAGTATTTTCCCTCTTTATTTAAAGTTCTGCCTGGAATGTAATCCATTCCCAAGGGACACAATTTCCAGTATGATTCTTATAAAATCATTCCCAACAAAGCCAGGCTTCCTCATAGAGAGTCCTCGTACCACCTACTAAAAGAATATGTATTTTCTTATTGCTTTCTTTTTATTTTTCATGATAATCCTGTGTTAGTCTTATCTCATTGTTTATGCTGTATAAAGAATTCATTGGAAGAATTGGAGAGGACTGAACTAATACTGGCTTGTCTTGATGTAATGAGCAGCTGAGTGCTCATAGGAGAAAATAGGAGGGTGAGAGTTTCTTATCCTGCTCTGTTGACATAGAATGAGAAGCCCAGTGACCAGGCTTCTTTCAGGCAGATGGTTATGAAGGATCAAATGTGACAGTGTCATCACCCTCTGAGCTGCATATGTAAAGCCACATTAGAGAACCAATGATGTCCTGGGTATGGCCAGTCCTGAGGACATGTAATAGGCTAGTGCTGAAAAATACTAGTGAGCAACTGGTGATATACATGTAGTAGTTAAGAGCCTTTGTTCAGGATTCAGTCAGACCTAGGTTCCATTAGCTGTAAAACTTTGGGGATGCTATTTTCTGTCTTTATGTCTCATCTGCTTCATCTCTAAAATGGGAATCATACGTTCATCAAGAGCATTAAATACGATAATGCATGAAAAAATGTTCAGAAGGGAAGAATGCTCAGTAAATATTAAATGTTAGTATTATTTCTCCTATTTTTGTTGAATAAATCAATGCATCATTGCCATTAGCTTTCTTGTATGACAAGCCTTCTTTAGTTTTTCTTCATTTAAAGGAGTTCCCATTTCTAGAAGATCAGAGAGAGGAAGGATTTGATAAGGAAAGTCATTAAACAAAAGTCGTTGATTTTGCTTTATTTTAATTGTGTTTTTATTGGCATCATGTAGCATTATCCAAATCTTGACAACTGGTATATCGAGTGTGATTCTGGGACATCTGTCCATATAAGGCTGGACCTTATATGTTGAGCTGAGTCTCCCTGGCAGCATCTTGTCTTTCCAGGAGGGACCTGGCATATGGGTGAGGGGGATCAGGATTCAGATAAGCACATCTAGTCAAGTGCACTGGATCAACCTGGGAGGAGAAAGAGGGAGGGTGTCATGGGACTTACAAGGTCAGAACTCTTCTCTGTTACATCAGATCCCTTGTAAGCTTCTGTGGATGAAGATAGATTGTTATGTTCCCATAGCAGTACTGACTTAGGATCTGTAGTATGGGCAGGCTGATATTGAAACCACAGAGTGCTGGAAAAGCAAAAACAGCCTGTTTCAAATGGAAAAAGATACGTGAATTGTGAAAAGCTTTATAAGTTCAAAAGGATCAGTGACCACATTGGGATAAAAACTCTATATGGGGTGGGCAGTGGTGGCTCAGTGGCAGAGTTCTTGCCTGCTGTGCCGGAGACCTGGGTTTGATTCCCGGTGCCTGCTCATGCCAAAAAAAACAAACAAACAAACAACAAAAAAACTCTATATGATGGAAAAGCCAATTATGAAATTTACTTAGAAGGATAAGGAACACTGAATAGCCAAAAGATCCTATACAGGTAAAGATAAAGAAGAACAAAGTTGGAGGATTCACATTTCTTGACTTTAAAGTATATTACAAAGCTACAGTGGTCAAAACAGTATGATACTGCACAAGGATAGAAATATTGACCAATGGAATCAAGTTGAGAGTTCAGAAATAGACCCTCATCTATGGCCAACTGACTTTTGACAAGGCTTCCAAGTCCACTTGATTGGGAAAGAAGAGTCTCTTCAATAAATGGTGCTGGGAAAACTGGATATCCATACACAAAAGAATGAAAGAGAACCCTTATCTCACACCATATAAAAAATCAGCTCAAATAGTTCAGAGACTTACATATAAGGGCAAGGACTATAGAACTCCTAGAAGAAAATGAAGGGAAGCATCTTGTGTTAGGCAATGGTTTCTTAGACTTTATATCAAAAGCACAAGCAATGAAGGAAAAAAATGGATAAAAGAGACCTCCTCAAAATTAAAAATATATAATTGCTTATCAAAGGACTTTTTCATGAAAGTGAAAAGACAACCTACTCAATGGGAGAAAATATTTGGAAACCATGTATCCAATAAGGGTTTAATATCCAGAATGTATAAAGAAATCCTATAGTGTAACAATAAAAAGAAAAGCAACCCAATTAAAAAGTGGGCAAAATACTTAAATAGACATTTCTCTTAGGATATACAATGGCTAAATGCATGCAAAAAGATGATCAACATCACTAGCTATTAGGGAAATGCAAATCAAAACCACAATGAGATATTATTTCACACCCACCAGAATGGCTACTATTAAGAAACACAAAATTATAAGTGTTAAAGAGATGTGGAGAAATGGAAACACTCATTCATTGCTGCAGATTAAAAAATGATGCAAATACTGCTGTGGAAGACAGTTTGGCAGTATCTCAGGAAGCTAAATGTAGAATTATTCTATGATCTAGCAATCCTGCTAATAGGTATATACCCAGAAGAATTGAAGGTAGGGTCTTGAACAGATATTTGCACACTGATGTTCATAGCAGTATTATTCACAACTATCAAAAGATGTAAGCAGCCCAAAGTGTCCATCAACTGATGAATGAAAAAACAAAATGTATATACATACAAGGGAATATTATTCAGCTATAAAAAGGAATTAAGTCCTGATGCATGCAAAAACATGGGTGAAACTTAAGTGCGTTTTACTGAGTGAAATAAACAGGATACAAAGGACAAATCTGTGATCTCACTGGTATGAACCTAGTTATAATAAGCAAACTCACAGAATTAGAATCTAGAACATAGGTTACCAAGGGATAGACTGGGGTAGAGAATGGGGAGCTGATGCTTAATTTGTACAGAATTTCTATGTAGGTTAATTGTAAAATTTTGAAAATGGATAGTGGTGGTGGCAACACATTATGGAATGTGGTTGAAAGGGGAAGTTTTGGGCCATGGTTGTTGCTAGAATGAAAGCTAGAAGATAAAACATGGGACTGTAAAACGGTGAACTCTCTTGTGGATAATGAACTGGGGTTAATAGTATAAGTATAAAAATGTTCTTTCATGAATGATAGCAAATGTATGATGCTATGACAAGATGTTATTAGGGTGGTATGTGGGAAAAATATACCTACTGTAAACTATGACCTATAATTAACAGTGGTATTTTAATATTCTTTCATCAATTGTAACAAAGGTACCACATCAATGTGAAGTGTCAATAATAACGGGTTTATGGGAATATTGTAGTTTTGTACATGCCTTTTCTGTAAACCTACAACTTCCTAATTAAAAAAAAACTAACAATAATTAAATAAAATAATTATGCTAAGAAACCAGACACAAAGTACAACATATTCTGACGTTCCATTTATATAAAATGTAAATATAAATAAATCTATAGAGACAGAAATATATTAGTGACTCTTTGGGCTGAGAAAGGATAGAGGAACTGAGAGGTAGCTGTTCAGAAGTATGGAGTTTTTCTTTTTGGAGTAATGAAAATGTTCTAAAATTGACTGTGGTGATGAATGATGAATGCAGAACTCTATGTTATACTAAAAGCCATTAATTGTATACTTGGATGGATTGTATAGTATGTGAATATATCTTAGTAAAACTGCTTTAAAAAACCCTTAGTTTGACTGAGGAAATGATTCTTCCTGGAGCACTTGCCTTTCAGAAATATTAAATGTTTATGAAGATCTGGCACTGTGGTTCATCAATTATATGGCTTTACTCAAAAGTATTGGAATGGTTAAATGACATAATATTTGCGATTGTGGATTACAAAATTCTAAGTAATTGTGAACTAGTATGATGCTAACATAATTTCCAGAAGGAGCCCTGTAAGATTCTGGTTGAAAAGAATCATGACCCATATGAGATGAGGAATTATAGCAGAATTTTTATTCCTTGAGCTTTATTTTTCTTAAATGATCAATTAAAGACCAATTTCTTGAGTTTCCTTAAAACTTATCTGCTCTTACTCTCAAAAATTGTCCTAAGAAGAATTTTTGTGACTCATATCAAGAATACATCATGGAAAAGCAAAAGAAAATATAAGGAAAAGAATAGAAAAATACGAGCTGGGACTCAGAGAATTGAAGGACAACAAGAAGCACATGGATATACGTGTCATGAGCCTCCCAGAATAAGAAGAGAAGGGAAAAGGAGGAGAAAGATTAATGGAGGAAAGTATCACTGAAAATTTCCCAACTCTTATGAAAGACTTAAAATTACAGATCCAAGAAGTGCAGCATAACCCAAGCAGAACAGATCCAAATAAACATACTCCAAGACACTTAATAATCAGAATATCAGATGTCAAAGAGAAAGTGAGAATTTTGAAAGCAGCAAGAGAAAAGTGATCCATCACACACAAGGAAAGCCCAATAAGACTATGCATAGATTTCTCAGAAAACCAATGGAGGTGAGAAGAGAGTAGTATGATATATTTAAGATTCTAAAAGAGAAAAACTGTTAATCAAGAATTCTATATCCAGCAAAATTGTCCTTCAAAAATGAGGGGGAAATTAAAATATTTTCAGATGAAAAATCACAGAAAACTTGTGACCAAGAGACTGGCTCTCCAAGAAATACTAAAGGGAGCAGTAGAGATAGATAGGAAAAGCCAGGAGAAAGAGGTATGGAGAAGAGTTTAGAAATGAAAACTATTAGTAAAAGTAAAAAGAGGGAAAATTAGATATTACATATAAAATCCAGGAGGTAAAATGGTAGAAGAAAGTACTTCCCTTACAGTAATAAGACTAAATGTTAATGGATTAAACTCTCCAATCAAAAGACATAGACTGGCAGGATAGATTGAAAAACAGGACCCATCTAAATGCTGTCTACAGGAGATGCATTTTAGACCCAAGGAGAAGCATAGGTTGAAAGTGGAAAGCTGGGAAAAGATATTTCATGCAAACAACAAGCAGAAAAGAGCAGGAGTAGTTATACTAATATCCAAAAAATTAGGCTTCAAATGCAAAACAATTGAAAGAGGCAAAGAAGGACACTATGTATTAATAAAAAGAACAATTCAACAAGAAGACATAACAATCATAAATATTTCTGCACTGAGCCAGAGTGCTCCCAGGTTTATGAGGCAAGTACTGAATAGAGAAATAGACACATCTACCACAATAGTTGGAGACTTCAATTCCCCACTCTCATCAATAGACAGAACATCTAGACAGAGGATCAATAAAGAAATAGAGAATTTGAATAATACAATAAGCAGACCAGACTCAACAGACATCTATAGAATATTACACCCCACAACAGCAGGATACACCTTTTTCTCAAGTGCTCATGGATCATCCTCAAGGATAGACCATATGCTGGGTCACAAAACAAGTCTCAATAAATTTAAAAAGACTGAAATCATACAAAACACTTTCTTGGATCATAAAGGAATGAAGTTGGAAATCAATAATAGGCAGAGTACCAGAAAATTCACAAATATATAGAGGCTTCACAACACGCTCTTAAATAACCAGTGGGTCAAGGAAGAAATTACAAGAGAAATCGGTAAATATCTTGAGGCAAATGAAAATGAAAACATGACATATCAAAATTTATGGGATGCAGCAAAGGCAGGGCTGAAGGGGAAATTTATTGCCCTAAATGCCTATATCGAAAAAGAAGAAAAAGCAAAAATTGAGGAATTAACTGTTCACTTGGAAGAACTAGAGAAAGATCAGCAAACTAAGTCCAAAGCAAGCAAAAGGAAAGAAATAATGAAGATTAGAGCAGAAATAAATGAAATTGAGAACATGAAAACAATCGAGAAAATCAACAAAACCAGAAGTTGGTTCTATGAGAAAATCGATAAGATAGATGGACCCTTAGCAAGATTGACAAAAAGAAGAAGAGAGAGGTTACAAATAAATAAAATCAGAAGTGGAAGAGGTGACATAACTACCAAGCTCACAGAAATAAAGGAGGTAATGAGAGGACACTATGAACAACTTTATGCTAATAGCTTAGGAAATGTAGATGAAATAGACAACTTCCTAGAAAGGCATGAACAACCAACATTGATTTGAGAAAGAATAGATGACCTCAACAAACCAATCACAAGTAAAGAAATTGAATCAGTCATTAAGAAGCTCTCAAAAAAGAAAAGCCCAGGACCAGAAGACTTCGCATGTGAATTCTAATAAACATTCAAAAAAGGATTAGTACCAATGCTGCTCAAACTCTTCAAAAATATTGAAGAGGAAGGAAGGCTACCTAAGCCAACATCACCCTCATATCAAAGCCAGACAGAGATACTAAAAGAGAAGAAAATTACAGACCAGGCTCTCTAATGAAGATAGATGCAAAAATCCTCAATAAAATTTTTGCAAATTGAACCCCGCAGCACATTAAAAGAATTATACACCGTGACCAAGTAAGATTCATCCCAGGTATGCAAGGATGGTTCAACATAATAAAATCAATTAATGTAATATACCATATCAACATATCAAAGTAGAGAAACCACATGATCATCTTGATTGATGCAGAAAAGGCATTTGACAAAATTCAACATATTTTCTGGTTGAAAACACTTCAAAGGATAGGAATAGAAGGGAAATTCTTCATCACGGTAAAAGGAATATATGAAAAACCCACAGCTGACAAAATCCTTAATGGGGAAAAATGGAAAGCTTTCCCCCTAAGATCAGGAACAAGACAAGGATGTCCACTGTCATCATTGTTATTCAACATTGTGTTGGAAGTTCTAGCCGGAGGAATTAGACAAGAAAAAGAAATACAAGGCATCAAAATTGGAAAAGAAGAAGTAAAAGTCTCATTGTTTGCAGATGACATGATACTATATGTCAAAACCCCCAAAATCCACAACAAAACTACTAGAGCTAATAAATGAGTACAGCAAAGTGGCAGGTTACAAGATCAACACTCAAAAATCTGTAGTGTTTCTATACACTAGTAATGAGCAATCTGAGGGGGAAATCAAGAAAAAAATTCTATCTATAATTGCAAGCAAAAGAATAAAATCTTTAGGAATAAATTTAACTAAGAAAACAAAAGATCTATACAAAGAAAACTACAGGAAATTGCTAAAAGAAATCACAGAAGACCTACATAAATGAAAGGGCATACCATGCTCATGGATTGGAAGACTAAATATAGTTAAGATGTCAATTCCACCTAAACTGATTTATAGATTCAGTGCAATATCAATTAAAATACCAAAACCTTACTTTGCAAAAATAGAAAAACCAATAACTAAGTTTACCTGAAGGGCTGGATGCCCTGAATAGCTAAAAATATCCTGTGAAAGAAAAATGAAGTCAGAAGTCTCATGGTACATGATTTTAAGGTGTGTTATGAAGCTACAATGCTCAAAATAGCATGGTACTGGCAGAAAGATAGATATACTGACCAATGGAATTGAGTACAGTGTTCACAGATAGACTCTCTCATCTATGGACAATTGATCTTTGACAAGGCAGTCAAGACAACTCACCTGGGACAGAACAGTCTCTTCAATAAACGGTGCTTGGAGAACTGGATATCCACATGCAAAAGAATGAAAGAGGATCCATATCTCACACCCTATACAAAAATTAACTCAAAATGGATCAAAGACCTAGATATTAGATCTAAGACCATAAAACTTTTAGAAGAAAATGTAGGGAAATATCTTATAAAACTTGCCATAGAAGGCAGTTCCCTAGATTTTACACCCAAAGCATGAGCATTGAAGAAAGAAATAGATAAATTGGAACTTCTCAAAATTAAACACTTTTGTGCTCCAAAGAACTTTGTCAAGAAAGTAAAAAGACAGCCTACATAATGGGAGACAATATTTGGAAATGACCTATCAGATAAGGGTATAGTATCCATAATATATAAAGAGATTGTTCAACTCAACAACAAAAAGACAACCTGATGACAAAATGGGCAAAAGACATGAACAACATTTCTGAGAAGAGGAAATACAAATGGCCAAAAGGCACATGAAAAGATGCTCAACTTCCCTAGGTATTAGGGAAATGCAAATCAAAACCACAATGCGATATCATCTCACACCCACAAGAATGACCATTATCAATAAAACAGAAAATGAGAAGTATGGAGAAGATGTGGAAAAAGGGGCACACTTATCCATTGTTGGTGGGAATGTAAAATGGTACAACCACTGTGGAAGGCAGTTTGGCAGTTCCACATTCAATACTTAGGAAGCTAAGTATTGAATTGCTATATGATCCAGCAATACCATTCCTAGGTATCTATACAGAGGACATGAGGGTAAGGATGCAAACAGATATTCGCACACCAATGTTTATAGCAGCATTATTTACAATTGCCAAGAGACGGAAACAGCCCAAATGTCCATCAATAGGCGAGTGGCTACACAAGCTGTGGTATACACATGCAATGGAATATTACACAGCTATGAGACAGAATAAAGTTATGAAGCATGTAGCAACATGGATGGACCTTGAAAACATTATGCTGAATGAGATTAGCCAGAAACAAAAGGACAAATACTTCCTTTTGTTAGTTCATATCAGTGAGACTTCACTGATACGAACTAACATTGATGAACTTGGAGAATTTCAGTTAAGAACAGAGGTCATCAGGAGGTAGAAATAGGGTAGATACTGGGTAATTGGAGCTGAAGGGATACAGATTGTGCAACTAGACTGATTGTGAAAATTCAGAAATGGATAGCACAATACTACCTAATTGTAGCACAATAATGTAAGTATACTGAATGAAGCTGAATGTGAGAATGATAGAGGGAAGAGGGTTGGGGGCACAAATGAAACCTGAAGGTAAGATTGATATCAAAGACTGAGATAGTATAATCTAGGAATGCCTAGAGTGTACAATGAGTGAGTAAGTGTACAAATTAAAAAATGTTTTTGCATAAGGAAGAACAAAGGAATGTCAATATTGTAGGGTGCTGAAATAGATGGTCCATTCATATTTTAAAACTTCAACTACTGTGTGAGACTAAAGCAAAAAAATATTTATTTGGTACAAAATTTATATTTTGACTAGTGCATTTCTTAATTAACCTTGTATTGACAGGTTAATTGAGCACCATAAGTATATGAAACCTCCAATAGGGCATGAGATTTCATAGCTTTGTCCAGTGTGATGCCCCGATAAATCCCAGAGTGATTTGAACATATGAATAAAGAAGTACTTGTAATGTCCCCTTGGGGGAATGGTGATAAAGGTGGAAAATTCAGTTTCCCATCTGGAGAATTTCTGATTTTCTCACAAGCAGTGGGGACAGCCAAATCAATAGGCTGAGCTCTCAATTTTGTTCATATGAAACTTATCCCTGCAATGGATAGGCTAAGCCTACTTAAAATTAGGCCTAAAAGTGACCCCCATAGAATCTCTTTTGTTGCTCAGATGTGGCCTATCTCTCAGCCAACACAGCAAGCAAACTCACTTCCCTCCCCCTCTCTACATGGGACATGACTCCCAGGGATGTAAACCTCCCTGGCAACATGGGACAGAAATCCTAGAATGAGCTGGGACTCAGCATCAAGGGATTGAGAAAATTTTCTTGACCAAAAGGTGGAAGAGAGAAATGAGACAAAATAAAGTGTCAGTGGCTGAAAGATTTCAAACAGAGTCGAGAGGTTATCCTGGAGGTTATTCTTACATATTATATAGATATCCCCTTTTTAGCTTAAGGTATATTAGAGAAGCTAGAGAGAAGTGCCTGAAACTGTAGAGCTGTGTTCCAGTAGCTATGTTTCTTGAGGATGAATGTATAATTATATAGCTTTGGCAATATGACTATGTGATTGTGAAAACCTTGTGTCTGATGCTCCTTTTATCTACAGTATGGACAGATAAGTAAAAAATACAGATTAAAAATAAATAAATAATAGGAGGAACAAATGTTAAAACAAATTTGAGTTGATTGAAATATTAGTGATTGATGAAAGGAGGCGGTAAAGCGTGTAGAAAAAAATAGGGGGAATTAAAGGTTAAAATATATTGGGTAGATGGAAATACTAGTGGTCAGTGAGAGGGAGGGGTAAAGGGTATAGTATGTATGAGTTTTTTCTTTTTCTTTTTCTTTCTTTTTCTGGAGTGATGCAATTGTTCTAAAAAATGATCAGGGTGATGAATATAATACCACTATGTGATGATACTGTGAGCCATTGATTGTACAGTATGTATGGAATGTTTGTATATTATGAATGTTTGTGTTTGTTGTTTTGGTTTTTCAATTAAAAAATAAAAATTAAAAAAATAGATAAAATAAAATAAAATAAAAAAGAATGTGTCATGGAATAGTTTAAAAATTTTAAACCCATTTTTCTCCGTATTTGTTTAATCTTAGACATTCCCTTCTATTGAAACAAGGCAGCTCTGCTTGTCACGAAGAGATAACAATTGAGAGTGGAGAAAAACTAAGTTTCTACTTGAGTTTGCAAATTGTAGGGCCTTAAAAGTATAAAAGAGACTAAGATGCTGACAATTTGGAAAAAAAGCATCATGAACTAGAGTAGCAAACCTGCCCCAACCCTAGACCAATCAAGGACTCCTTCTGCCTAAAAGGAATCAGGGGCATTGAAGAGAAAGTGATAGGCTGAGAAGTTGATGAGCTCTGGGATAGGAAAGCTGAATCTGAGTGAATCATGAGACCCAGATGTAAACTCTCTCTGTAGGTCAGCCATCTTCTACTTGAGCAAAATAGCTATACAACACCTAGACTCATACAAACAGAATTTTTTCTAAAAGAAATTTTCCTTGACCTTCACCAAGGGATTCTGAGAAACCAATTCTGTTTCAGGCTTGCAGAATCAGTGAATATCTCATCAAATACCAGGACATGATTTTATTTTATTTACCCAGGTCATCACAAATACGATTGACGTTCTACTTATTCATTGCTACCGCATCAGTCGAAGAATTGTGCATTGAATGCATGGATGCAAGACTAACAACAGGCCCCTGCCCCCTAACCCTGAGAAAAACAATTATGTTAATTAGATAGACAGAAATGAAAGTTTAGCTAACAATACTAAAAACTATACGTGTAGAAGTTTTGTGGGCTGGACTGTGAATCCGGTAGCAATGTTTATAAGTCTATCTCTTGTCATCACATTCTGCTCCGGGACACCTACTAGCAGATGCTCAGCCTGGCATGGATTATCTCCTTATCATTAATGTTTAGGAAGGTGACTGATGCTGCTTTCCAGGAAACACTAGTGATTATTGAATTCACTGAAGTCTATGCTACCTTAACATCCAAATATATAACCTCTGCTTTGTTTTTCCGAGGACTATGCCTAGACCATTAGAAACTCTTCTAAAAACTAAAGCATCCTTTGGTGAGCTCATAGACAGCTCTCACATTAATGATCTATAACTTAGGCTTTCAGCTGTAGAGAAAATGAGCCAGTATTGTGTATTATGGAAAACTGTTTTTAAAATGCTAAACAAATATAAGGTAATGTTACATGTTTGAGTGGGTGGTACTACTTTGAGCTCAGAATGGTCAAGTAAGAGTTGCCTTTATCTCTGAAGAACAGATGACATAAAGTAAACAAAGACAACCCAGCAGAACAGTCTTCTAGCATGGGAAAGTGAAGTAAGCTGATTCAAGGGAAAACAAAGTTGTTTGTCTCTGTGTTGGTGGTAACACCAGATGGAATCGTGGGTAACCCAATAAGACACACATCTCATAAGAGGATGATAACAGCACCAATCGAGTCAATGGGAGTCTTTTAACAGTCCCTGATATGCAATTTTCCCATTCAGTTTAGCCACGCTGTTTGATCATTAGGATATATGTGGGTGAATGGATTCCACTTTTAATTTTCCTTTTACCCTTACTTGGTTTTATCACACTTATACTTGACCATAGAGACAGAACCTGTAAATTAACCTTCTCAACAAGTTGCTGCTTCCCTAAATCCAGGAAATGATAAAACATTTCTTCTGTAAGCCATTTAAAGACCAAAATAATGAGCATTACTTCTTGGTAAAACCAAATAGGACCCAGTTTTTCTCCTAATACTATGCTTTCATGAAAAGAATTTACCTTCAGGCCTTTTACTCATTCACCATCTAAAGCCGATCATTCTAAAAGAAAGTTACTGAGGCGTAGCCCATTCATTTCCATTTGCCTGCAGTGAAGAATAATCTTTCTTTTCTTCTCCCAACAAGGGTAGAACATTTTAAGTTAGTGGAGGGAAAAAATGAATCTTTTGTATCTCACAAGGTTTTACCTCATGATTTAAAAAAGAAGTGTGAAGTGGAAAGAATGTCTCTGGGGCCTCATAAAGGTATATTCAGTATTCCAACAGGATAGTGTCTCAAAATTACCTTGGCACAGCTATGAGTTTTTTTATATGAAGTTTCTAGGAAATTTTTCAGATTTTAGCATGAATATTTTTATTTTCCAATAACATGAGTAATTAATCTTATTAATCTCTGAGCATTTCTAGGGGATTTCTGGTGTTCAAAATGATTTCCCAATATGGGTGGAGAATTATATTTGATGGCTGTGCTAGTTTTTTTTGGTATGGGCAGGCTCTGGAAATTGAACCTGGGTCTCTCGCATAGCAGGCAAGAGCTCTGCCACTGAGCCACCATTGCCCACCCTGTGCTAGTTTGAAGTTGTTATGTACCCCATAAAAGTCCATGTTTTCTTAATCCATCCCCGTGGGGGCAGACCTATTGTTGGGTGGGACTTTTTGGTAGGTTGTTTCCATGGAGATGTAATCCAGGCCATTCAAAGTGTGTCTTAATCCCCTTACTCGTGTCTTTTATGAGAGGATAAAACAGAAACACTGGGAAAGAGAGCTTAGATAGAAAATGCCTTAGGAGAAGCAACAAGGACCCACAGGAGCTGGAGAGCCATGTTAAAACCAGAATCCAGGGAAGAAGCACCAACAGATGCCTTCCCGTGTGACAGAGGAACCCCAGCTGCCAGCAGCTTTTCCTCAGAGAAGGTATCTTCCTCTGAAAGCTCTAATTTGGACATTTTCATGACCTTAGAATTATAAATTTGTAACCTAATAAAACCCATAGAAAAAGCCATTTGGTTTCTGGCATATTACATTCCAATTCCGGCAGCTTTAGCAAACCAAAACAGTGGTGTAGTGAAGGTCTCTAGAAGGTGTCTGAATGTTCCCTATGGGGATGTGAACAAGCTAAAGAAATTGAAGAAGGAATACTATCTGAATAAGTTGCAATAGAACACTGAATTCCAGGGATTGAGATTTTAAAGCAAGGGAGGAAGATAAAGCCTCCTCATTAATCTTTAGGATAAAAGTACTACATGCTTTATGGGGTCATTACATAAATTTAGAAGGATAAGGTAAGGAAGTTGCATGGGCCACAGAGCATTTATGCATTGCACAGAATTATCTGATGCATTGCAGTACTTCTAATATCCTTGGCCTCTCCACCCATGAAATGCCAGTGGAATCTCTGAATCATTATAACAATGAAAGTTGACTGTGTATGTTTCCAGAAGTACTTGCAGGTAGGTGAGTACCATTCATTTAGCCCTGAGACTACTGGACCAACTGAATTCTAAGAAGCCTTCTAGATCTGTGAATGTATGAAACCATAATTTGGAGCTTTGCTCTTCTCTTGTTTCTAATCAATGGTATATGATTAACTTGCAAGGGGGTTAGCAAGAGCATTTCAAATATTTTCCATTTAGCTTTTTTTCCTCCATTCATTGAGGGTATTATGTATAAGGAATGGAAAACATCAGGAACAAAGGAAACATGAATATGAGTAACTGATCTTGGGCAAGTAGTGGCGGGGAGGGGGAGCAGCTTATACCAGAATCTTGGGTAACTGAATTTTAGCTATTTTTGTTTTTATCATTAAATTTGAGGACTCTGATCAGAGGAGAAAATGCTGCATTATGGGAAAATGACATGCTGGAAACTCTGGCCCAGGAGTTAGGAAATCCCCAATGTTCATTTTCATAGGCCAACCCGTGGGGGTTGAATGGAACCTAATGAAGGGTTTAGAACCCAAAGCTGTATCAATCTGCAAACTTGTAACCATTCAATCTATGGAATGACATCAGTGAAGGCATTTTGCCTCATGTAATTTGAAACTTGGGACTATTAAAGGTGAATCAGAGAAGCAGAAAGCATATTCTCAGAGGAGGCAGGAACAAAAAGGGACATGCCATGAATAGCTCAATAACCACAACCCAAAACATGTCCATATGACTTTCAAAATAGTGGTTTCCCCTTCTTGGACCTTATGTTTTCCAAAAACATCAAGTTATTAGATTCTTTACTAATGCTCATATAGGAAAGAAGTGACCTGTCTAATTTAATTCAATTTTAGCTTCTGTTTAAGTGCCCTTTTTGAGCTTTAAAGAGAAGTCTGTGGTTGGTGCTGTTTCATACCCCACACCTCTGAGCTCAGGTTGAATGACAAAGTGAAGGCCAGGCAAGGTTGGACACCTAGAAAAATAGTTGTTCATCAGTAACTGCTGCTTCCAGCCATGGGACAGTGACCCAGTTGTCCCTCTTGAAGAGAGAAGAGGAGAAAAGTGACCTTTGGAGAAATTTCATCACATAGCAGGGAAAGGATCATTTCCAGAGTCTGTTTCTATAGTAAGAAGAGACTGAGTTGGGAGACAAGGTTCTATTCTTGATGAGATTTTGTTTTCCCTATCAAATAGCTTAAAGGTCACATACCTATTAGTATAAGAACATTTTTAACCACACAAGTTTCAGCAAAATAAAAATCAAATGCTACTAAGGAAACCAGTTTTTACTTTGAACATCAGGTTAGCAAATAAGGAAAATTGCAGCCTATGGGGCTGAATGGCTTGAAATTCTGATGGTACAGCTAAGCAGTGCCAGAGAAACCACAGGCTGGGTTTTCTGCTCTAAAATGTGGAAACAATATTTTCATCTTTTTCTTCCTTTCTCAAAGACCAGACCAGAGGGCTGGTGTTAAAAACCAGTTCTCATGCTGCTCACCAAAACAGTTAACCCCAAGTGGCAAAGCATGAAGGAACTGGAGGAGAAGGAGCTTCTTGATTATATTGACAAGGAGGGCTGGATCTTTCCTTTTTGTTTCTCAATTGGTGGGATTGAAGAGATGACAGGAAATGACTTCTCAGAAGTGAAATGAGAGGCCATTTGTAAATTTTATAGATGGGACTGGAGAGGAGATAGGAAAACAGGCTGGTAGAAGGAAAAAAACAAAGAGGGCTCAAACACTTCACTGTACTGCATTAAAGGCAGGGGCCAGTGGCATCTGGTTTCATGGTTTCCCAGCTCTGGGAAAGGCTTTACAATTCAGGGGAGAACATTTATGTAAAGAGACTGTAATATGGAGCAGCTTAAGAGTATCCCACCCCTTCACACTACCCACCCACCCCACCCCAGAGTGTTGGTTTGGAAGGGTAAAGAAAATAACGGAAGTCACTAAAAATCCTTAGCACAGTGCCTGCCACCAACTAAGCACTCATACCTGAAAAAACATTTTATATTTATTGGTTTTCATTTAGTTAGTGGGGTGTTTTATTTCTAGCCCAGTGATGGGCATGGAGTTCTTAATTAACACTTGTTGCATGAATAATTAATTGGAGTAATCACAGTGGTAATAATAGTAGCAAATTTTACTGTGTACTTACTACATGCTAGAAGCTCTCCACATGCAACCCTATTAGTGGGATATTATCATTAGTACCTTTTTGCAGATAAGAAAACTGAGGTGCAACATCACTGGCTTTCAGTGGTAGAAGTAGGACTTGAACCCAGCAACCTACCTCCAGAAACCATGCTCTCACCCAGGACACCTTGCTAGAGAGAAAGAGCAGCTAATCAGGAACTGGCAGGTTCTATTTGGGCAGGAAATCCTGGAAAAACATAAGAAGAAGCGCTGCATCTCCTTTACTCAGCTGAAAAACCCCCTCCCTAGCAGAGAACAGAAGGGGGATGGAGAGGGCAGGACAAGGGCAGGGAGAGTAGCCAATTATTCAGCTGTGCTGAGGCCCCTGCACAACCTTCCCACCCTGCCCTCGCTCTGCAGCTTCCAGGCACTGCCTCTGAAGCAGGGAAGGGAAGCAGCTTGGCTAGATGTTGCAGCAGCCAAAATAGCAGGACAGTAATCAATGCAATTCGCAGAGAATGATCACAGAGGTTTGAAACCAGGCTTCACAGGCCAAAGAGGAAATTAAAGCTAGCTAAGAAAGACAGAGCCTTGTGTAAATTTGCAAAGTAGGAAACATATATTTCCTGTGCTTACTCACTTCCGCTTTGTGAGTCTCCTTCCTCACGCCCTCCTACCCCATTCTGGACCTCAAAGCTCTTGTCTACCCAGGACTCCTTAGTGTGTGATTTGCTTAAGCTTGTCCTCCTCAGTCCAAAGACCCATGCCCAACATTTTTCCCATCACAACTTTAACGTGTTCTGTAGTACTTTTTACCAGATAGCCGATCCGCTGGAAAAAAATCTGATTGGCTAATATTACGAGGGTACAGAATGAATGCAGACCTCTGAGTTTCTTATCCCAGCGATGTTGGTGTTTACAAAGAATATTCCTGAAGAGTCAATGACTTCATTATAAAATAATCCAGTTCTAAGGAAGGAGCATCAGCCCTGTGGCAAGGAGGTGGGAGGATTTTGCACATCCCATAATTTGCAGAATTGCAGGGCACGGGTGACTGATTGGTCTCCCGGGGAACAAAGGTGCAAGGACTTTCAATATGTAGCACGTTAAATGAGATGCATGGTCTGTAATGTATTTTATTTCATGCCATCTTCCACTGTTTCCTAATTATTTTATTTGTATATTTTATCTTCTCAAATGGATTATTAATTTGGGGGGGCCCGGACAAGTTCTCTCCCCTTTCTTGTATCATGTAATGCATAGTGAAAATACTCAATAAACAAGAGCACCTTTGTATATTCAGGTGGAAGGATAGTGAACAATGTAAGAGGATTCATCTCAGGGAAAAAAAAATTTAAACCAGAGTTGTTTTAAAAGAGCTCTTTCCTGGGGCAATCCCACTAGAAAGATGTAACTTTTAGGAAATTCACAAATAAAGTTACTACAAAGTTCACTGATGTTTTCAGATGTTACATAACATTTTTCTGGGAGAGTTGTATTTTAACAGCAGCCCTTTAAGACAGACTACCCTGAAGATTACCTAAAGAAATAAAGTGTTAAGGGGACTGTTGATAATTAGGGGCAGGGACCCCCATTAGATGCTCCTTAATTCACAAGCCATTGTCATCTACTTGACCTAGTCGTCTTCTTTTCTCCCGAGGTAATCTTTTTGTTCCCTTCTTACAGTAAAGGTGGATGGTGTGTGGGCCTGCCATGCTGGAGACCTGGATTCAATTCCCAGTGCCTGCCCATACAGAAATAAAAGGGTGGGGGGATGGTGTGCAATGATGGTGGCTCAGTGGCAGAATTCCCACCTGCCATGGCGAAGACCTAGGTTCGATTCCTGGTGCCTGCCCATGCAGAAAAAGAAAAAAAAAAGTGGGTGTTTTGCAGATAAGATCCTGTGTGACCATCTCTCTTTGGTAGAAGCCAACAAAGACAGAAATGTCAAAAACTAATATGATAAAAATATTTTTTCAAGTTTTCATTCAAGAAATAAAAGGAGCCTGACATTTCTTCCCGACAAACTCTTCCTTGTACAAGAGTTATATATTATTACACTTATCTTCCTTCTTTAGTTCCTGAAAAAGGTTTGATCTTAATCAGAGTCCTGTATTTTCAAGCACATGTCAGGACACTTCAAAGAATTTTACTCATAAATGAAATTCAGTTCCCTCCACAATGATCCCACAACTAGATTTAGGCTTCTAAAAAAATGGACCAGGTTTTCATCTGTTCATATGCAACAAAATACGTTGGACATCTAATCAAGCACTCTCGTCCACGCTACTAATATTCATATCTGTAAGCAGTGGCCCCATGCCCTGAAGGAATTCCTCATTTAATGGAAAGGCAGACAAGCAAATACATAATTGCAAGATCACAAGGTGTTATGATGGTGGTGAGAACAGAGTGCAAAAGGAACGCGTTCTTGGAGGATAGGTGCCTGAGTTAATTAGGTGAGGCAAAGAAGGAAGAATCTTTCAGGTTAGGAAAAGAAGTTTCATTTTCTTCATGTCTGGGATCAGACACACCCTAAATCCATATAACAAAAGGGCATTTTTATGGCAATTCAAGGTGAAGACAGAGACTCTTGTTACATGATGGCACCCAAGGGAGCAGACTAAAGAGGAAGGCCATTTTGGCAGTATGAAAAGTCTGATTGTGTTTCTGAAGCTCATTTGACAACCCTCCCATCAACCATGCAGAAAGGATCGGGAAGTAAGGGGAATAAGTAAGCAGGATCATGAGGGAAGAGAGCATTCTAAAAAGGAGGAGTTAGATTGCAAAAGGGGCTGCTGCATGAGGTGGTGTTAGAAACTGAAATTGAAGAATTCCTTTTTGAGTTGTGGTGAATGGTAGCCTTTCCAAGTACGGGAAGCTATTAACTCCATTACTAAGTTTGCTTACTTTTCTGAAGTCTATGTGGATGTTTAGTAATAAAGAGTTTTACCTCTCCCTTCTGCTGGTATTGCAGGTAGGACAGCATGGACAAAGGTAAAAAAGAAAGAGAAATTATGTATTTCTGGGTTTCTCAAATCATCCCTTAACCCCCAATGTTTAATCCCCACAAGGCTCTGAAACCCCCCTCCCCCTCTTTCTTATGTGTGCCCCATCCTTCGCCTCCTGAAACTCTTTCTCTGTACTGCCTGCACTGCCAAAGTGACTCATCAGCAACAATCCCCTATATTCTCAGCCTCTTCTGTGAATATTCTCACTTTCTCACTCAAATCTGGCTTTACTCCAATAACATTGCTTCCCTGCCACTGTCTCAAAACATGACTATTTTCTCTCTCACAGTCCTCATACCTCTGAGCCTGAAGGTAGGGTAGGTAGGGATCTTCTTTATTTCTCACTGTCCCTACTAGATCATCCTCCTACCCTCCTCCTTTAGTACTTCCCAATTTGAATCTCATGTCAGAAATCAATATTCCCTTATATGCAGTCATCTCCTTCCCTTAGATCATTTCCCCTCTTGCCTTGAAGATTTTGACTCTCTCCACTACTACTGTTACAACTATTGGTGTTTTCAATATCCAGAAAGATCTAATACTTAAAAGGCTCTGTCCTTTTATTTTTTTAACTTCCTCTGCTCCAGTAATCATGCCCTTCACGCTATCTCAGCCACTCACTCCCATGGCTGTAACACAGACCTTGCCATCACCAACATCTGAGACTGTTGCACAAAAAAGGGACAAGGCTTTAAACCTCCTGGAATGCTATACAGAAATAGAACAAACCAGGCTGAGGCTCCGAAGTTTCAGGAAGTAGGGTTTATTTTCTAGGGCCGTAAGGCTCAGCCAAGTAGCCTCTGAAAGTCTGAGCCCCGAACAAAGGGTTAACATCAGTTTTTATAGACAGGATGACATGTTAAAGACAAGGTAAACGATTGGCTGGTTTAAGTTGAGAAGGGTGCAAGGCTGGGTTACAGAAGCATATGAGCCGTTAAGGGAGGGGGTCCCCATCCCGGGAATATCTTATCTTGCCTACTTGCAGTTTCACCTGTTCCTGGAGTCTAGGGGTTGGGGGTTGGGGATTTTCCACAGAGGTGACAGCTGATCCAAAAGAAGAAGGTGGGGGTGGGGAGAGGCCTGCTTGCTCCAAAGTCTGCTTGCTTCAAGACCTTTTCATAATTTCAAGGTCAAACTTCCCATTCTCTGACTATTACTAATTATATGCAGATGCTTCTAGATTATATTTCTCCAGGCTCACCTCTCTTATGAATCCAAGACCCTATAGTTATTGACCTTACCTCTTTTCTCCCCTTAGATCTAGCAGACATTTCAGACTTGCCATAGCCAAAACAGAATCCTTGATATTCCCCCCCAAATATATTACTCTTCGTGGCATCCCCACTTCAGTAAATGACAGACTTTCTGTCCAGTTCAGAAACATAGCCATCATTATAATTCCTCCTTTTTAATATTTGCATGTATCATATCCATTCACAAGTCTAGTTGTTTCTACCTCTACCCTTGTATTTAGGTAACTGATCCAACGCAAGTTGATTTTTTGAATATGGTATGAGGTGGAAATTCAACTTCATTCTTTTTCATGTGGAGATCCACAGTTTTTCCCAGCACCATTTTCTTGAAGAGACTATTCTTTCCCCATTGAATGGACTTGGTACCCTTGTCAAAAATCAACTAGTCATAAATATGTGGATTTATTTTTATACTTTCAATTCTATTCCATTGGTCTGTATGTCTACCTTTTGTTAATAACACTCTGTTTTGATTTCTGTAGCTTTATAATTTTGATAAGGGAAGTTTGAATCCTCCAGTTTTGTTCTTCTTTTCAAGAACACTTTGGCTATTCAGAGTCTCTTCCATTTTCATATGGATTTTATATCAGCTTTTCTATTTCTTCAAAGAAGACTATTAGGATTTTGATAGGGATTGCATTGAAGCTATAGATAACTTTGGGGAATATTCTCATTTTAACTATGATTCTTATTCATTATCACAGGGTTTATTTACATGCATTTAGATCTTCCTTAATTTCTTTCAGAAATGTTTTATGGTTGTCCATGTACAAGTCCTTTACATTGTTGATCAAAAATTTCCTGATCTGATTCTTTTCAATGCAATTGCAAATGGAATTGTTTTCTTGATTTCCTTTTTGGATTGTTCATTGCTGGTATGTAGAAACATTACCCATTTTTGTGTGTTGCTTTTGTATTCTAACACTTCGCGGAATTCGTTTATTAGCTCTAGTAACTTTCCTGTGGACTCTTTGAACTTATCTACATGCAGGCTCATGCCATCTATGAACAGGCACAGTTTTACTTCTTCCTTTCCAGTATGGATGGCTTTTATTTCTTTTTTCCTGCCTATTTCCTCAGTCTAGAACTTATAATACGGTGTTGAATAGCAGTGATGAAAATGGACAACATTGTCATGTTCCTAGTCTTGGGGTGGGTGAGAGGCTTTCAGTCTTTTACCTATGAGTATGATGGTATCTGTGTGTTTTTATAAATGTCCTTTATGTTGAGAAATTCCTTTCTATTCCTAGTTTTCTGAGTGTTTTTATCATTAAAGGGTGCTGAATTTTGTAAAACGCCTTTTCTGCATCAATTAAGATGATCATGTAGCATTTTTCCTACTTTATTCTATCAATGTGGTGATTTACACTAACTGATTGTCTCATGTTGGCCCACCTTTGTCAACATAAATCCCTCTTGGTTGTGGTGTATAATCCTTTTAATGTTCTATTTGACTTGGTTTGCCAGCATTTTGTTGAGGATTTTCACATCCATATTCATAAGGGAAATTGGTCTCTAATTTTCTTGTGCTGTCTTTATCTGGATTTGCTGGCAAGATAATGCTGGCCTCACAGAATGAATTGGGAAGCGCTATTTCTTTTCAATTTTTTTTCTGGACGAGAAGGATTGGTGTTAATTTTTTAAATGTTTACTATGATTCAGTAGTGAAGCCATCTGGTCCTGGACTTTTCTTTGTTGGATGAAATACATTCTCAAATCTGTCCATTTCTCTCCATGTCTGCTGCTGCCTTCCCTCCAAGCCACTGTCATTTTTCCACTTGACCATTGGGCCAATGTCCCTGCTTCCATACCCACTTCCTTCTCACCCACTTTCTGTACCTGCTATAAGCCATTTTTGATATAGAAGCCAGAGTGACCTTTATAAACCAGGTCAGTGCCTAACACTTATTAGTAGATTCCAATCACACTAAAAATGAAGTCCAAATTCTTTATCATGGCTTATGGGGTTTTTTTAGTTTGTTAAAGCTGCTGGAAATACAATATACCAAAAATAGGTTGATTTTACAAAGGGAATTTATTAAGTTGCAAGTTTACAGTACTAAGGCCATAAATATGTCCAAACTAAAGCATCTAGAAAAAGATACCTTGACTCAAGAAAGGCTGATATGGGAAGGCATGTGTTTGGCATCTGCTGGTCCTTTGGCTTCTGGTTTCAAACAGCTTCCCTAGGGGCATTTTCTTTCAGAATCTCCAAAAGTTTCTGTGTTCTCTCTGAGCTTTTTCCAAAATGGTTTGCTCTTCAAAGACATCAGTAAGTGGATTAAGGCCAAGCTTGAAAGGATGGAGACACATCTCCATGGAAACCACCTAATCAGAAGATCTCAATCACAAATTAGGTGAGTCACAACTACATTGAAACAATCTAACCAAAGTTTTACCCTAAACAATAGGTCATTCTTCACAAATCTGGGTTAGGACTGGAAGAACATGGCTTTTCTGAGGTACACAATAACCTCAAAACAACACAAGGAGCCTCAAGCCTCTGACTTTCTCTCTCTCTCTTTCTGATGCATGGATCTCATCTATTGTCTATTCCTATGTTCACTGTGCCTCCGACTTTAGCCTCCTTTCATCTTCACTAACATGGTCTAGGGATTTGATATTCCTTCATCTGAAAATTTGTCCTACTGTCCATCTTAAGGTTGTCTTCTTGTTGTCTTTCAGATCTCCATTGTACATCACCTACTCTATTCACCTTCCTTGGTCACTCTCTCTAAAAAGTTTTATGTCTTTATTTCTTTCATGGCATGTGTCATTTCTCAGGTTGGTTATTAAAACAGAATGCTATGCTTTGACTTTTTCTCCCACATTATGTGTGGCTTCTGGAACCCATAGAGCCTATTGCATGCTTAAAAAGTTGGCTTCACCTAATTTATTACTTATCAGGACTCCTGGGATGACCTGTTTCAGATCGCGTTTTAAATACTCCCAAATATCAATCTTTGCCATACTTCTTCACTTTAGTAGCATCATGGCTGTTGTCAATATATTGACCCCTATTAATTTTAGGGATCTTCATTTTGAATGCTTGCCAGTTAGAACTGTTATGTTCCCTTCTAGATTAGCCTACTTGGCAGTGGGACCAATTGTGTTTTACATGTGCTCTTTCTTCTATGAGAAATTAAGATCACAAAACTATGTTTTTGCAAGTTATTTAGTAACTAATATATTAACTTGATTTTATTAGGTGTATTGGGGAGATAAAGAAAAAGATATCTAAGCTTTTGGTTCTGATCATCCTCCACAATTACCTCCTTTTCCCTCAAGAACAAGAGTGAATAGATTCTTAACAGAATGAAAGCACATTTTCTGTAATAAATATAAAATTAAGAAACTATAGGAAAAAGAAATGTCATCTGAAGTGCCAACACAAATGAAAATGTTTTACAAAAAATCCAATGTTCAATATGAAACAGACCAAAATTGTCTGAGTAATTTTAGGATTATTAGAAACGAGTGGTCTTTTCAATTGTGGTTCATGTTTAGTGATATTAGAGTTATATTTCTTTCTCTCTGGGTCAATCCTATTATTTGCTTACTAATAATTAGCTGTAATCTAATATAATAACTAAACTATTGTGCACATGTATTAGAATCAATTTGTGGATAGAACTCTGAAAACTGACATTATTATAGAATAGATTGCTAATTAAAGCCTTGGCAATGAAAAAGTAGAGATAGAAAGGACAGAAGGCGGACAATGGAGGAAAGAATTTAGGAGATAATTACCTTGTCCTGCAAATGAAGAGTCAAAAGGATGAAAAAAGAGTATGCTATATGTTATTGAAATACTTTAATATGACAACTAAAATAGGTGAAAATAAGTATTAGTAATCAAAACTGAGAGGAGAAGGAAACAAAAAAGGATAAAAATCTTCATTTTTCATATCAAAGAGTCAATGACTACTGTTTAAGGTAGATAATTTGATAAGGTAGATCAAAGCAATGAGCATTTACTTAGGCTTATGAAAGAAATCATCAACAACATCTAAAAAACAGAAATGATTAAAAATGGTTTCCTTTGGGAAGTGAAATTAGAAAGACAAGGAAAGGGAGACTTTTGTTGTTTTTTTGTCTTTTGGTATTGTAATATTTTTCCCATTGAACATATTGTTTAAAAATATATTAAAATGGGAGTATAGAATGTTCAACAGAATTGATTGTAAAGACCCAGAATTGGACAGCACAATACTATCCAATGGTAGCACGATATTGTAAGTACACTAAACAAAGAAGAGTGTGAATATGGTTGAAAGAGGAAGGCTGGGGCATGTATGACACCAGAAGCAAAGATAGAAGAGAAAGACTGGGACTGCATAACTTGGAGAAACCTAGAGTGGTCAATGATGGTGAGTAAATGTGCAAATAGAAGAATGTTTTTACATGAGGGAGAACAAATGAATGTCAACACTGCAAGCTGTTGAAAATGAGATGCTATATGGAAAAAATATAATCAATGTAAATTAGAATCTATAGTTAACAGTAGTAATATGTTTCTAGTAAATGTAGCAAAGGCAATGCACCAAATCTCAATGTCCATAAGAAGGGAATATAAGGGAGGGTTATGGGATTCTTGATGGTGGTGTTGTTATTTCTTCTTTTTATTTTATTTTATATTTTAATTTTTATTAGTTTAAAATTTTTTTATTTTTCTTCATTTTTTTCTCTTTTTCTTTCTTTGCAGAAGAAATGGAAATGTCCTCATATAGATTGTGATGGTGAATGCATAACTATGTGATTATTCTGGGAACCATTTGTATTAGTTAGGGTTCTCTAGAGAAACAGAATCAACAGGAAATATTTGTAAATATCAAATTTATAAAAGTGTCTCATGTAACCGTGGGAACGTAGAGTCCAAAATCTGTAGGGCAAGCAGTGAAGCTAACAATTCCAAGGAGGGTCTGGATGAACTCCACAGGAGAGGCTTGCCTATTGAAGCTGGGAGAGAGCCTGTCTCTTCTGAATCCTCCTTAAAAGGCTTCCAGTGATTAGATTAAGCATCACTCATTAAAGAAGACACTTCCCTTGGCTGATTACAAATGGAATCAGCTGTGGATGTAGCTGATGTGATCATGACTTAATTCTATGAAATGTCCTCATAGCAAAAGACAAGCCAGTGCTTGCCCAATCAGACAAACAGGTACCACCACCACTTGTCCAAGTTGGTGCATGAAACCGACCATGACCCCATTAATTGTTTACTTAGGTAGCAATTACCTAATTGTTACTTATGGTGTGTGAATAAAACTGTACAAAAAAATAAACAGAAAGATACAAGTGCTGGAGAATATGTGGAGAGAGGGATATATCTATTCACTGTTGATAGAAAAGTGGAATGGTGCAGCCCATCTGGAGGGCAGTGTGGTGGTTCTACAGGAGGCTAAGAGTAGGATTACTGTATGATCCTGCAATCCAATTATTAGGTATATATTTTTGGAAGAACTGAAACAGAGATACTTATGGTGACAGTATTCAGGATTTGCAATGGATGGAGGTGGTCTAAGGGTACGGTAACTGATGAATGGAAGGGTGAATTATGGTGTATACATACAATGAACTATTGAACAGCTGCAAGAAGGAATGAAATTGTGAAGCTTGTTAACTAGGTAAATGGACCTTGAAGACAGTATGTTGACTGAAATAAGCCAGAAGCAAAAGACAAACATTATAATGCCTCACTAATATGGACTAATTATAACGTGCAACTCTGAGAATTGAATCTGAGAGCATAGGCTGTCAGGAGAAGACTTATTGTAAAGGTTTCTAGATTGTAAACTCTTATAGCAGTCACATCTATTCCTGAGATGTAATGGTTATTTCTAAATTCTGAGATGCTGAGCTATTTGTGTACAACCTGGCCATTCCTGAAACTTTGGGTATCTGTGTGACACCTAAGACAGAGTTAGATTTCTGTAGCTATAAAGGTCAGCATTACCCTATACAGCAACTGTTTAAAAAGCTGAAAAAGAGATCAGATTTCAATTAGAGCTATGAATGGAGAACATCTGGTTATGACTAAGGTAAATTCAAATACAAATAAAGGGTCATAATGACTGTTTTAAAACTTCAACTTAGAGACCTAAGGAAGAGATATTTATTTGGTGCAAAATTTATATATTTTTGAAGCACACCATCTAATTTAACTTGTATGATCAATTTATTTCAACACCATAATTACATGGAACCTTAAATAGGAAATGAGATCTTGTTGGTTTGTATAGGTTAGTGTGGTGCTCTGATACATACAGGAGAATAAAAAAGTATTTACAAAGCCCCCTTCAGGGACTGGGGAAAAATGGGGAAAAAGTAAACTTCCCCACCTGGGGAATTCCTAACATTCTCGTAAGCTTAGGGGACTACAGATTTAATTAGGCCAACTCTTTGAAATTGGGGCTTGCCCTTATGAAGATTATTGCTACAAAGGAGAAGCTAAGCCTACTTATAATTTTGCCTAAGAGTCACCCCCCAGAGAATCTCTTTTGTTGCACATATGTGGCCTCTCTTTCTAAGCTAACTCAGCAGGTAAACTCACTGCCCTCCCCCCTACATGGGACATGACTCCCAAGGGCATAAATCTCCTTGGCAACATGGGACATGACTTCATGAACTGGGACCCAGCATCACGCTATTGAAAAAGTCTTCTTGACCAAAAGAGGGAACAGAAATGCAACAAAATAAAGTTTCAGTGGCTGAGAGATTTCAAATAGGGTTGAGAGATCATTTTGGAGATTATTCTTATGCATTATATAATATTCCTTTTTAGTTTTTCATGTATTAGAGTTGCTAGAAGGAAACACCAGAAACTACTGAACTGTATTCCAGTAGCCCTGATTTTGAAGATGATTGTATAACTACGTAGCTTTCAAGTGTGACCATGTTATTGTTAAAATCCTGTTGCTGACACTCTTTTTTCCAGGGTATGCACAGATGAGTAAAATAAGGACAAAAAAGTAAATAAATAATAGGGAGGATAAGGGGCATGGGATGTTTGGGTGTTATTTTTAAATTTTTATTCTTATTTTATTATTATTTTTTGATTAATTAAAATGTTCAAAAATTGATTGTGGTGATGAATGCACAAGTATGTGATGATGCTATGAGCCGCTGATTGTATACTTCGGATGATTATATGGTATGTGAATATATCTCAATAAAATGCATCACTTATAAAAATATACCTTAAAATGCATTAGACGGTTCTTTTCCCAGTGCCTACCCATGCAAAAAAAATGCATTAGACTAGAAAATAATCTAGTTATTTCTAGATAATAATCTAACCCACTGAGAAAATGGAGGTCTAAATATAGTACAGTAAATTTAGAGTTATATAACATTTCTTTAAGTTAATGAAGTCTGTTCTACTGTGACAGTGTTTTTCTAATGCCAATTGTTATATTGGGGAGTAATGCTACTATATCATGTCAATTATATTGGTTCATGCACAATCATATGCAATCTATCTCAACACCTAAATGTTTTGCACCATCGGGTAATAGCAGCTGAATGTAAAGTATGCCAGTGGCTTAACACAGTCAGCTTTGAATGAGGACAATCCTGTTCACAAGGGAAGGAGTATAGAACCACCTAATGCCATTCACAAAGGAGTACAGTACCATTTGCTCATTCCACGTCTTGGCTTAATGTGGCTCAGTACCCTGTCTGCAAGTGCTTGCTGTGCAGTCTTCCCACATTTTTTGTGACTTTCTCCTCAACTTTATAGCTGAGCAGCTGCTCTAGTTTGCTAGCTGTCAGAATGCGCTATACCAGAAATGGAACGGCTTTTGAAAAGGGGGAATTAATAGGTTGCTAGTTTACAGTTCTAAGGTGGAGAAAATGTCCCAATCAAAACAAATCTACAGAAATATCCAATTTAAGGCATCCGGGGAAAGATAACTTGATTCAAGAAGGCTGATGACGTTCAACATTTCTCTCTCAGCTGGAAGGGCACATGGCGGACATGGCGGTGTCTGCTGGCTTTCATGTGGCTCTACCAAAAGGGACTCTCTTGAAAATGTTTCCTTTTTTAAAGGATTCCAGCAAACAACTCCACCTTCAGTGGGTGGAGACACACCTCCATGGAAATCATCTAATCAAAAGTTATCACCCACAATTGGGCAGGTCACATCTTCATGGAAACAACCAAAATTCTCCCACCCAGCAATATTGAAATAGGATTAAAGGGCATGGCTTTTCTAAGGCCCACTACAGATTCAGAGTGGCACAGCAGCCTTACTCCTTCCTTACACACCCTTCTGACAAATTTCTTCTTATTTTTAAAGGTCCTATATTTATGATAGTTTTTCTGTCTTTATTATAAATTCTACATGTATTTCAAATTATATCGGTAGTTTTATTAAGATTGTATTATGCTGGAGCTCTGGTCTCTGTATCTATATCTATTTCTATAATCTCTCTCTGTAGATATATAACTAGATATTAAACCAAAGTTCTGGTTTTGAATTACAGGTGTGTCATTTACTAATTATATGACTTTGAATAAATTATCAAACCTCTTTGTTCCTGAGTTTTCTAATTCATAAATGCAATAAAAAAAAGGATGCATCCCATACGTTTGTTGGGAAGATTAAATGAATTAATACATGTAAAGTGCTTAGTATGGTGACCAGAACATAGTAAGGCTCAAGGAAAAATAGTAATTTTATTAATGTTCTTTTAAGTGTCCAATGAATAATGATACCCTCAAATAGCATTATTTTAAATTTCAAAATTGTCAGTATTGATTACTCATGTGAAAAGTGATCACACAGTACTTTCATGATTCATAATAAAACTAAATAAAGCTGAGCTCACCCTTTTTTCTTTATCCTGCTTCATCTCTGTATCTTTTCTCACCTTCCACCTACATTCATCCTTCAATGTGAAAATATTTTGTATAAGGGGCAATACGAAATAAAGAAAAACACACTTTGTAAGAAAAGATTCTTTATTGAAAAGCTATTGAAAGGTAAAGTGTTCTAGTTTCACTTGAGGCGTACTTTTTCCTCCCCCTACCCCAAGCTCATCATGAAATACATTACTGAGACTTGAAGACTTGTGAGCCTCCTATTGTAGCTTGAGGAAAAATATTGCTTGATGGGTGCTCTGAATAGCCCTGAGCACTCAGGTAAAGAAACAGAAAGAAAATCAGCCAAGAGTTGCAGGGACCTTAGTGTCACTATATGCCACCACAAGTTTTCTGATATTTGTAATTTGTCCTTTCAGAGATCATTTATTGAGTATCTACTGTCCTCCAGCAAATAGGTTGCATCTCAAGGATGTAGTCATTTGTTCACCTATTCTTATTAGGAAAAAATGAGAACTGAGTACTTAGGGTAGTAGTCTCCCTACTCCAGTGCTGGGGTGGCAGTGGGGTTGGGAGGAGGTAGAAATTATTCTTTTCAAGCCTTGATACCATTATCAACACTGGGGAGAGGAGGATCATGGACTTCAAGAAAAAGATTGAGGGAACTCTGTGATTATCATTATTATCTAGTTTATTCAAACATTCCTTCAATCACTTCTTTTTTGTTGTTGCACAGGTTTGGAATTGAACCACACCACTGGACACCTAGAAATTTTACTGAGGTGGAAGGCCCTTGTATTTTTGTTGGATTTATCTCCCATCCTCTGACACGCAAATGCCTTACCAGTAAATCTAGAGTAGTTGCTACTTCTTGCTCACTAGGTCCAATCAACATGATATCATCAATATAATGGACCAGTGTGATGTCTTGTGGGAGGGAGAAACGATCAAGGTCTCTGCGAACAAGATTATGACATAGGGCTGGAGAGTTGATATACCCCTGAGGTAGGACAGTGAAAGAATATTGCTGACCTTGCCAGCTGAAAGCAAACTGTTTCTGGTGGTCCTTACTAATAGCTATTGAGAAAAAAGCATTTGCCAGATCAATCGCTGCATACCAGGTACCAGGGGACGTATTGATTTGCTCAAGCAATGATACTACATCTGGAACAGCAGCTGCAATTGGAGTTACCACCTGGTTGAGTTTACGATAATCCACTGTCATTCTCCAAGACCCATCTGTTTTCTGCACAGGCCAAATAGGAGAGTTGAACGGGGATGTGGTGGGAATCACCACTCCTGCATCTTTCAAGTCCTTAAGAGTGGCAGTAATCTCTGCAATCCCTCCAGGAATATGGTATTGCTTTTGATTTACTATTTTGCTTGGTAGGGGCAGTTCTAGTGGCTTCCACTTGGCCTTTCCCACCATACTAGCCCTCACTGCACGAGTTAGAGAACCAACGTGGGGATTCTGCCAGTTGCTCAGTATGTCTATGCCAATTATACATTCCGGAACTGGGGAAATAACTACAGGATGGGTCCGGGGGCCCACTGGACCCACTTTGAGATGGACCTGAGCTAAAACTCCATTGATCACCTGGCCTCCATAAGCCCCCACTCTGACTGGTGGTCCAGAGTGACGTTTTGGGTCCCCTGGAATTAATGTCACTTCTGAACCAGTGTCTAATAATCTCCGAAATATCTGATCATTTCCTTTTCTCCAATGCACAGTTACCCTGGTAAAAGGCCGTCGGTCTCCTTGGGGAAGACTTAGAGGGAGGTTAACAGTATAAATTTGTGGCAGTGTAACAGGTTTCTTCCCCATAGGGACCTGGCCTCCCCTTCATTCAAGGGGCTCAGGGTCTGTAAACTGTTTCAAGTCTGGAAATTGGTTAAGGGGCCGTGACTCTGTGTTTTTGTAATTCAGGTTAGACTTCTTTTCCCTTGACCTAGAACTCTCTTGTTTATACAGCTCCAACAAGAATTTAGTAGGCTGCCCTTCTATTGTATTTCTAGGCACCCCATGATTTACTAGCCAATGCCACAAATCTCTGCGTGTCATATAATTTTGATGCCTCCTTTGAGTTTGTTGTCTATTATAATACCCACGTCTACCCTGTCTTTGGTGATTAAGTGCTGCCACCTGGCTTCTGCCAACTCGGGATCCTGTCATCCCCATTGTGTTTAAGGATTCCAGCTCAGTGACAGCAGTTCCTACAGTAATATCTGACCTACAGAGAAGTGCAACCACAGAGCTCTTGAGGGATGATGGTGCTAGTCTCACAAATTTATTTCTCACTGTTCTGGTAAAAGGTGCATCCTCTGGACATTCCTGGGGTGTAAGAGCAGGCTTTGCATGATAAATCCACTCTAACATCCCAATCTCTCTAAGCCTCTGGATCCCCTCATCTACATTATACCAGGGCAGTTCTGGCATTTCAACCTCAGGTAATGTTGGCTACCTTTTGATCCATGTTTCAACCAACCACCCAAACAAGCTGTTACCACCTTTTCTAACTGCTCTAGCTATAACATTGAATGCAGAATCTCTGCTTAGTGGGCCCATATCAATAAATTCAGCCTGATCCAGCCTTATATTCCTCCCACCATTATCCCACACTCTTAAAATCCATTGCCACACATATTCCCCTGATTTCTGTCTATATAAATTGGAAAACTCACACAGTTCTTTTGGAGTATAACGTACCTCCTCATGTGTGATACTTTGTACCTCACCTTTAGGGGCCTGTTGGGACTTTAGTCTAGTTATAGGTCTAGAAGAAATGATGGGTGGTGGGGGTGGGTCATGAAAAGAATTAGAAATATCTTCCAAGCCATTTGCTTCAGGGCTTTCATTTGCAGTTTCATCTGGTGAAACAGGATTAATAACTCTAGGGCTAATCCCTTCAGGAGGAGGTTGGGTGGCCAATTCCTCAAGGCAGGCTGGAGGTGGGGCGGCTATGTCCTCAGGGCAGACTATTACAGGGTTATCTAAAGAAGGCTCAGCATGGTCTAGGGTTTCAACCTCACCCCCAACATCATTATCAATCCATATGTCACCATCCCATTTTTCAGGGTCCCACTCCTTTCCAATCAATGCCCTCACTTTAACGGCAGACACCATGCAAGACTGAGATTTCAGTTTACGTTGTAAAGTTGCTACTCTAACAATAAGATTCTGAGTCTGATTTTCAGAGATCTCAAGTCTACGGCTACAGGAAATAAAATTTTCCTTCAGGATACTCATAGAAACCTCTACATCTTTCAGACGGCACTTAAGCTTCTTGTTTGAAGCCTTAAGCCCATCCCTTTCACCCTTTAATGTAGACAGTGTATCTAACAACAACCAACCAACATCTCTATAACTCTTATTCCTACAAAACTCTGTAAAGGTGTCAAAAACATTATCCCCCAGAGTCTGGCTTCGTACAAGCGAAGCATTAGGAGAATCGAATGATGATATTTTGACTATCTCCTTTGCCAACTCAGTCCATGGATTGGGAGTGTCATTCTGATTACGGGAATCAGAGTCCTTAGTGTCTCTGAGCCCAGTCAGAGTAGAAAACCATTCATAAAAACCCATTTTTAAGATTCTGTTCCTTAAGAACCACTCCCGGTACCAAGATGTATTAGTTAGGGTTCTCTAGAGAAACAGAACCAACAGGGAACACTTGCAAATATAAAATTTATGAAAGTGTCTCACGTGACCATAGGAACGCAGAGTCCAAAATCCACAGGGCAAGCTGCGAAGTCGATGACTCCAATGGATGGCCTGGACGAACTCCACAGGAGAGGCTCACCAGCCAAAGCAGAAATGGAACCTGTCTCCTCTGAGTCCTCCTTAAAAGGCTTCCCATGATTGTATTTAGCATCACTAATTGCAGAAGACACTCCCCTTTGGCTGATTACAAATGGAATCAGCTGTGGATGTAGCTGACGTGATCATGACCTAATCCTATGAAATGTCCTCATTGCAACAGACAGGCCAGCGCTTGCCCAATCAGATGAACAGGTACCACAACTTGGCCAAGTTAACACCTGTCCTTAACCATGACACAAAGAGACCCACATGATTTTTGAGAATTTTATAACAGCAGGAACACTGCCAGCCCAAACTGCAAAAGAACAGAGAAGGAAGGCTATGAACATCTGGAATTCTACTGGCAGGATTGGGCTGATAGAGATACATGGCCGCAAAAATATGCCACAGGTACAGAGACAGAAGCCAGTGGAATCACTGGTGCAGAAGGCAGAGTTGCAGGGGCAGGACATCACATCTCAGAGGATTATTCTGAGGCCACAAAACAAAGTGGAAGTTTCCCTGCTGGATTTTGAACTTGCTTGGGACTGGTGACCCCTTTCTTCATTACAATTTCTCCCTTTTGAAATGAGAATATCATCCTATGTCTTTCCCACTGTTGTTTTGATATGTGTCTTCCTTATTTTTTTCCTGATCAATTCAGTTAGAGGTTTTTAAAATTATATTGACCTTTCCAATAAACCAGCTTTTAGTTTCATTGATTCTTCTATTACTTTTCCATTTTTTTCCTCATAAAGTTCTTCTCTCTTATTTATTATTTCTTTTTGTCTACTTACTGTGGTTTTCATTTGCCCTTTTCTAGCTTCTTATGGTGGAAGCTGATGTCATTCAGATTTGAGACTTCTTTTTTAGTACAAGTGTTTATTTTATAAATGTTCTTCTAAAATATTGCTTCAGGTACATCCCACAGATGTTGCATTTTTGTCCAGGTACATCCCACAAATGTTGCATTATAAAGCTCACAATATTTTATAACTCCTTTTTATTTCTTCTTTGGCCCATATGTGTTAATTTCCAAATATTTGAGGATTTTCCAGATATCTTTCTGGAAAATTTTCCAGATATCTCTCAGAAGGGAAGGGAGAGGCCAGAAAAGGGTGCCATGTGCATTGCCACATGACAAGTTAAGGACTAATGATGGCTGGCAGTCAGCCCCAGAACACCAGTCTTCAGGAAGAAAGCATTGCCTTGATGATACTTAGATTTGGACTTTTTCTTCACCTCAAAACCATAAGCAAATACATTCCCATTGTTTAAAGCAAACCTTTGCTGGTATTCACTTGAGCAGCCTAAGAAACTAAGACAGGGTTTATTATCCTCCAGGTGGTATTGGAAGTCAAGAGAGTAGTTGAGATTACCAAGTGGTGTGTGTAGAGCAAGAAAAGAGGGGTAAGAATTGAACCTGCAGTCATAGTAACATCAAGGGATAGAAAGAGAAGAAGGAACTGAGAACTGGCCAAAGAACAGAAGAATTGGGACACCAAGAAAGTGGTATCATAGAAGCCGAAAAAAGGAGGTATGATTGCTGTTGTCAGAGACCCTAGAGAGAACAAGTACTGAGCCTGGAAATGAGCCCACAGATTTGCCAATCTGAGGCCACTGCTGACCTTTGACAGTCACAGTTTTGGAGGTGTCAGGGAGGCAAAATTAGAAAGCAGTGGGTTGAATAGAGAAGTGAGAATGATGTAGCATCTAGTTTGTCTGTATCCCTTAAGGTCTGGCAATCCAGCCTGGCATAGTACTCCAGACATGATTTTCCAGTGCATGGTGGTATTATTACTAAAGTGCAGCTTTTAAGCATGCCCATTCCATTTATTGGTGGTTCACTTTGAGCTTTTGGCCAACTAACATCTTCTCTTTTGCGTGTTTTTTTTTCCAAATAGGCAAGCCAGATACCTTCTATCCTGAATGTGTGCAACTGATTTTTCTTTTAAATCCAAATGCAGACCTTTTATGTTCATTCATTTCGAAAAGCATTTTGTTAGTTTCAGTCAATTCTTCCAAACTCATTCTGAAAACAGATTTCATTATTATTCATTATTCACTTTAGAGTCTTGCCCAGGACCTACTTGTTGAATTTCCTGAGGAACAGGAGATGGAGTCCCAGTTGCTACAGTCCTCACACCTGGAAAGCAAGAACTGAGCTCAATTTCATTCCATTGGGAGAGGTGGTGGGTGAAGAGTGGGGGGGAGGGTTATTAATTTAAATTTAAATCCAAACTGGCATCCAACTGACCAGAGGTTTTTCAAGAATTTCGTTTCGAAACACCAAGCGACTAAAAATCAAAAGACATACCTCTTCTTTTTTTTTAACATAGCAAAATCAAAAGGCAAATAATGTCCTTGATTGACTTTGAGATCCCAAACCTCACAACAAAAACTCGTCTTGCAGGATACTTATTCAGTGGATGAAGGTGTTTTAGAACTTTTTTGCTAAAAGGCTTGAAACAGACTTAAGTCTGAACCCCAGACCATTTTCTTGCCTGAGTATTCCACTAATTGAAGTTTTATTTATTACTGTATCTATCATTTGATGAACTCTTTTTTTTTTTTTTTTACATTCTCAAAGTACTGTGAAATGTGATCTCTGGGAGGTCAATGGGTGATTTCCATTGTACTTGTGGAAGGACTGGGGTGCAGGGAGCTTAAGTCATGTGTGTACGGTGCTATTATTACTAAAGTGCAGCTTCTTAGCAAGTTCATTGCATTTATTGGTGGTTCATTTTTAGCTTCAAGTAACTAAAGAATGTAATGCAGATCTTCTGACTTGCCACCAAGCTTTTCCCATGGCCTTCCGGGCACTCTCATCAGAGATCTTCATACACAGCTTAAAAAAAAAAGTGTGATATCCAGTTGCTCGAGGAGAAAAATAAACAAACTATGCACATACAGGAACAGAATCAGTTTTATATATAGCTCAGCTAATTGTGTGAAGTTGGTGGTCATGAAACTGGGGGACTCAGAGCAATAGTTACAGTAAGGCTGAATGTGGGCAGAGGATGCTTCCTCCAGGGGGCCCAGACAAACTTTTTTGTGCAACACCCTTTTGTATCAACTTGTTTCTTAGCCAATGCAGGGACCATGGAGCCCATCAGCTCATTTTCTGTACACGATGGATCTGAACTTAGATTTGAGGCGGTCCCTACCTCGTCCAACCATCCTCTGCCCCCCAAACCCCTGGCTTCCTTGCAGAGCTGCCCCAAAAATGTTTACTTACAGAGGCAGCTGAAGTCGGTTTGGGAACCTGAAGCCAGCGTATATCATATGACTGACCAAGATGCTTGGGTGTATGCTGACTCATTTAAGAACAACTGATTTAGAGAACTGACAAGGTGTGGGTGTTGAGTGTGCTGTGGTTGATTTTCCAGCATGCTACCCAAAAAGCAATGGATGCAAGTGGCAAGTGATGAAGTCAAAACACGGTTTCTAGACTGTTGAGAATGTAGCTAGTTATTTCCTTTCTAAATCTGACTTGTGGGATGCCCTAGTTTTTCACATCTGTATTTAGAAATATTGAAACAGGAATAGGAATATTTATTGAGGGCTTACCAGGTGCTAGGCGTTTTTCTATGTATATTGCATGTTTTAAAGAATTCACTTCTCACAACCATTCTTTGAGGCAAGTACTGTTATCATGTCCATTTTGCAGTCAGGGTAACTGAGACTTGGAGATGAGAAGTAAGTTGTCTGAAGATTCTAAGTTATCCATGGTGGAGCATGACAGTCAAACTCAAATCTATGATCTTAATAATGTCATGTTACCAAGAGTCGGGTGACATTTAATAAAATATTGTGGTTAATATGAGCTAATTTTCATACCTCCTCCTGATTTTTCATATATATATATATGAAATGAGAGGTGAAAGTTTGTCCATTTATTCTGAAAAATGTGCACTAAAACATGATTGCATTAGCAGTATGAAGAGGATAGAAAAGCCCTGTCTCTTTTTATTTCTTTCAGTTGGTTGATCCATGCTCAAGGATATAAAGAAGAACAATTTAGGGTGGAGCCCCCCATGAGAGCACTGGGTCCACAGAGAGAGCAGTTAAGGAGAGAGAATTGAGGGTAAGTGAATCATTCTGGTGGCATCGTTTGGAATTTCAGATGTAACATTTAATTATCTGTGAAGTCTTTTCTTGAACTTATCCCAGTGCTACTGGAAACTTCTTTCTGTGAGCCCTAGTGCTCTCATGCCATATGAGAGTTGGGGCAGTTGGAGACAAAGGGATTTAATCCACCTGTCCTCAGGCCTTACCAACATGACTCCAAATTAGGTACTTTTTTTTTTTTTCATTTTTAAACTGCCTAAGTTGTAAAAGTGTGAACTGCTCCCTTCTTTTGACCTAAATGCTAGAAATTAGCACCTCATGGCCAGTGTGTTCTGGGAGCTCTTAGTCACCTATCTCATGTCTCCCCCACTGCTACCTGCCTCTAGGTCTTACCATCCTGCCTCCCAATCTTTCCACTGTCATTGTACCACCCAACTGCTATCTCTGCTACACGGACCCTGGGTCTCAGTCGCCCTGATCATATCTGTCATCTTTCAGGGACCATCCCTGTACCCTCCCCCTGATCTCAGGGAATGGGCCACTGTCTCCCATTCACCATCCTGTCAGAACTGTGGGAGCAGGCTCTTCCATGGTTCTTTGTAACACCACCAAGACCAAAAAGCATTAGGTGGTAAAATTTAAACCACCTCTCTTCTAACTTTGGCTTTTCTTAGAGTGATTACTTAGCTTCCAGTTGGCCTCTTCCCAGCGAACAGCAGCTCCTTCTCTCCATCCCCCCCTTTGCACTTTCCCACACTTATGGGCAGGTCCTAAAGTCTCCAAACCTCAGAAAACCTACAAAATTTCCCAGGCTCCAGAGATAGGAAACAATCTTCCCTATATTCAAGCCTGAAGACCACCTTCCTGATCTGAACTGGAATTAATGTTCTTCCAATGACTTCCTTAGGAAAACCCCATCTAGAACTTGCAGGGGTATAGGATTAATGTCCAGCTCTTCCAAATCATCTGAACACCCAAATCAGACATTAAATAAAGCTTTCAGTGGGGTTCTGCATGCTAAACCTGAGCCCCATGGTACTGCCCCCTTTAGGTCGTACTTATCTACTTTCATTCAGCACCATGTGAAGAGAGGCTCAAACCTGTAGGTTCTCTGTGGGCTGCTTGCTCCCCACTCTAGCTCCTACAATGAAGTAAAAAATCAACAGGCCCTACTTTGCAAGACTTAAATAAGAAATAGGTTAAGTAGAGCAGAGAAAAATGCATACTGGAGAAGGAAGCATTTCTTTCTGAAAGACATAATTCATAGGAATGAAGATATGTCAGAACCCTCCCAGTTGATGTCACACAGCATACAGTGTCTCATCCTGAATGCCAGTACACCTAGAACAGTGATTAGCACACGGGAGGTACTAAGTGACTAGAGAATGAATCTAGGATTGTCTCATTGCATTCCAGTCTTCTCCAAGTACAGTGGGTGAATGTTTGTTTCCTATTTGCATAACAGCAAAACTCCTCTTTTTTTTTTTCTTTTTTCCTTTTTTTCTTTTCCCAGAATAAAGGAATTGCCTGCCCCCAAAGTAAATTTAAATCTCTAGTCTAGAAGACAAAAGCTGCTTGCTGATTTAAAAATAGCTATTTTTCCCATTTATTTCAGACATCATCATTTACTAATATTTTTATTATTTTAATATAGTCAATGTGGAAAGAATACCAGAATCCTGGTTCCAGGCCTCATTAACTTGTGATATTGGACAAGTTACAATTTCCTTGAGGGTCAGTTTCTTTATCTTAAAATGGGAATAATTAGATCATGAGAACCAAATGAAAATAAGTATAAGATATTAATTTGGGAAGGAAAAATTGCCAAAGATGCAAATTAGAATTCTGTAACTTGTTATTATTATTTTTATCATCATCATGATTTAAGCTCAATCCATTTCAGGGCTTCTGACTTCATCGTGTTTCTGGACAAATTCCTTTTCCTCAATCATTCATTCAATAGTCATTGAACAACTATTTATTTATCAGCAAATATGGGCCAGATAATGGTCTAAATCTTGGGGAAAATGTGAAGATAATAGAAATTGTGGGGGTTTATAATCCAACTGGGAAGACAGGCTTTCACCATATAATTCCATAATTAACTATATCAATTGGAATTCAGATAAATGCCCTAAAAAAAAAGAACTGAGATGAACCATCATAGGCCTCTCACTTAACCGAGCACCCAATACTGCCCCACCTTCCTTCCTAGACCTGCTGGTACTCTGTAGCAGCCCTTGGAAGGGGCTCTTGGTCTTTTCATCACATGAGCTCCCACTATCAGCCCCTTGTGTCAGAGACTCCACTGGGTCTCTCCTGTCTTTCTCTGTTTAAAATGTCTTCTGGGTTCTTTGGGACTCAGGCAACTATGTTTCCTTTTCTGGATCTTGCAGCAGGAGCTAATGGGCTACAAACAGTTTTATGGAGTTTGCTTGAAGCCCCCCTGGCTTGCATTGGGGTTGTCTGACAGAGGAATCATCTGTAGTGGCTTGGAATAGGGCTCAGGTTTCTGACCTCTTTCTTGGCTCAGAACAGTGTCTGAGACTCAGATGCTAATGTGGTCCAGGGTTAAGACATGTTTTATGGTGAAATGCATCCATGCCATTAGGGATGGTATGCTTTCCTGGAAAGAGCGCTAGACTGCTCATCAGCAGTCCAACCTTGTCACCAACCAGCTCTATGATCTTGAGTAAGACTTGGCTTCAGTGGCTCTTGGCTGTAACTCCTGCCAAATGAATATATGGTATTCATCATTTAATTGACATTTATTAAACTGTATGAAGAGATCGGACTGAACATCTTCACAGACACATATTTCTGATAATCTAAATTATTTGCAACTTAGACTTTTTATTCTTGGAAAACATATTATTTTGTGATTGGAAGAACAAATGATATATATGCTTCATGGTGCTTGACAGAGTCTCATAATCATTGATTATAAAAAGAACAGACAATCCCAGAATCATTTGATTTTTCTTGTCCATGCTTATTCACATCAAAGTGAAGCCATGAATATCTTTCAGATATTCCAATCCCACTTTCCCTTTCAAGAATTCTCAGTGATGGGCGGGCCACGGTGGCTCAGCAGGTAAGAGTGCTTGCCTGCCATGCCTGAGGACCTGGGTTCGATTCCCGGTGCCTGCCCATGTTAATTAAAAAAAAAAAAAAAAAAGGATTCTCAGTGACATAAATCTCCAAAGTAGAAATTTTCCTTAAAAGAATTTAACTAATAAAATGATAGCATAATAATTATTAAAAATTTTAGGCTTTAACACAGGAATAATTTTCTTCACTATTCTGCTTTCTACCTTTTTAAATGGTGATGAGGATCATTAAGGCCATTTGTAAGCAAAATTTTATAGCTCATATTAACATGTTAGTGAAGAAAAATTTACCCTTTGATCTCCTGCACTCTTTTCTGTTTCTCTGGCCCAGTAAGTTTCATTTTAGCAAAGGAAAAGTGAGAGGAGAGATGTCGGCTGACAGAACTTTTGAAACATCAGGGAATGATGAAAGGACTTTGCCTCCAATTGCACTGACTTTTCAAATTAGACCAGAGGTAAAATTTATGTGCTTTGAGTTTGTGGTTTTATAAAGCAGTTGTACAGTTTAAGTCAAATATTTGTTGGCATTCTGTTATATGCTATTGCTTTTTATTAAAGGATGTCTGTTTAGAGAGAAAGAGAAATATGAATGAAAAGATAAATGCACTGATGCTTGTAATATTTAATTTATTGTTTATCCTACTTTCTTGTCCCAGACTCTGGGTTATCTTTACTTATGAGTTTTACTTTAAACATACTTATTTTATTTTTCTAAATCTTGATTTGTAATGTAAATATCAATCCCAAATTAACAAAGGAGATTTTTCTTCAGTTTTATTGTGAGATTTTTATGGCCTGGATTCTTAGTTTATCAAAGAAGAAAATAAGAAATTCAAAGAGCTCATTTCTTTTTTTTTTTTTTTAACTTTTTTTATTAATTAAAAAATTAACAAACAAAACATTTAGAAATCATTCCATTCTACATATATAATCAGTAATTATTAATATCATCACATAGTTGCATATTCATCATTAGTACATTTGCATCGATTTAGAAAAAGAAATAAAAAGACAACAGAAAAAGAAAGAAAATGATGATAGAGAAACAAATATATACGTACCATACTCCTTACCCCTTGCTTTCATTTACCACTATTTCAAACTGAATTTATTTTAACATTTGTTCCCCCTATTATTTATTTTTATTCCATATGTTCTACTCTTCTGTTGATATAGTAGCTAAAAGGAGCATCAGACATAAGGTTTTCACATTCACAGAGTCTTATTATGAAAGCTATATCATTGTTCAATCATCATCAAGAAACATGGCTACTGGAACACAGCACTACGTTTTCAGGCATTTCCCTCCAGCCTCTCCACTACATCTTGAACAACAAGGTGAATCTACTTAATGCGTAAGAATAACCTCCAGGATAACCTCTCGACTCTGTTTGGAATCTCTCAGCCATTGACACTGTCTCATTTTACTCTTCCCCCTTTTGGTCGAGAAGTTTCTCTCAGTCTCTTGATGTTAATTCTCAGCTCATTCTAGGGTTTTTCTCAGTCCTTTGATGCTGAATCTCAGCTCATTCCAGGATCTTTGTCCCACGTTGCCAGGAAGGTCCACACCCCTGGGAGTCATGTCCCACGCAGAGAGGGAGAGAGTGGTAAGACTGCTCATCATATTGGCTGGAGAGAGCGGCCAAGAGCTCATTTCTTAATGTTTAGCTATGTAAGAAGCTAAGTAAATCTAGTAGTGAGAGCCAGTAGTTTCAAATGGTCAAAGATTCTCAGCCTATACTTGATATTTTTATAGACATGGCTATTTCCCTCTCTTACCAAATTCAAGAATTAACCTGCTAGCATCATTCTAATCTCATGCCAAGTGATAAAGTACAGATGAAAGACTGATTTGGGTCTTGTCTGGGTCAGACCATCAAACAGCAGAAAATCTCCCATGCATCCCCATTAATCACAGCTCTTACTTAATACAATCCTAACCATATACATCTTATTTACATTCTCATGCATATAAAAATCTGAAGTTATAGATTTTGGGATGGTTTTCATCAAAATCCCCCCTACTTTGGGGAGCTCTAGACAGGTCAGCCCATTTATGATGTCATATCAACTATATCTTAGCAAAGGAGGGAATATTTCATTGTGAGACTTGTATGACATTTAATAGCTGTTTTCCCCATGTCAGCATCTAATTTCTGCATTATTATCCTTGATAGTTCTCTTTCTATTCTTTTTTTTTTTTTAAAGATTACCATCTTTGCATGGCATATCTCATCTAATACAGGAACACACGTGATTTGCCAGCACAGAGAGGCTGCGTTTCATTCAGCCACAATTTGTCGGAGGGAAGGGCAAGTCTGTGACCCATCCAGTCAGAGCTGACTTTCTGGTTGTTCCTTTCAATTCTTATTTTTCCTCTTTTATCCAATTCATTTGACTTCCCTCGTCTCCTATTCTCTACCTTCTTTGTCACCAATTTTTTCCTTTCTTTTATCTGGCTCTTTGCATCAGAAGCAGTCTCTCAGTTAAGGAATGCCTAACTCCTCTCAGAAGTAGATGTTGAAATGAAGGCTAAATTGGAGACTTCAGCCAGTTGAAATAATCTCATTGCTCATTTTCATCTGAGCTGGAGCTCTGGAATCCCGTTGGAACTGAAATTCAGCCATTTATTAAGTATTTATGGAGAAATACTATATGCCAGGCTTGCGTTCTGGCAAGGAAGCCAGATTAACTTGAGAACAAGCAAGTGTGTAAATGTTTAATGTAATTGGAGGTAGTGAAAGCTGGGAAGAACCATCAAGCAGGAGTATTTATCAGAGAGGAGAGTGTGTACAGGCAAAGTTATCTGAGGATGTGGCATTTGAGCAAAGGCTGAATGAATTGGGAGGGAGTCTTTCACTTACCCGGAGGAACAGTGTTCCAGGTGAGGGAACAGCAGGGGCAAAGCCTCTGAGTACAGGTGTGCTGAGAGTGCATGAGGAAGCACAAGGAGGCTATTGTATGTTTGGAGGGCTGTGAAGAAGAATGGGGAAGGAAATCAGGTTGCAGAAGTAGTGGGGGGCCAGATCCTATCTACAAAGAACACAGTAGTCAAGGAAAGCAAAGCAGACTTAGATAAATAAAAACAAAGAAACAGTGTTTATGAATTGCAGTACATCATCCAGGGCAAAATAATATATAGTAAACAAGAACACCGTTGGATATTTGAAAAGGAAAGGACCACATGGCTTGGTCATAAGTGAGGAAGGCTTTCTGGTCTTGAGCTGTTCTCATTCGCTCATTTACTCAACTCATATTTGTTGAGTGCTGTGTTGGTGGTGGCAGTGGAGATACAGTGACGAGCAAAGCAAACTAATGCATTTCTCCATGAACTTACAATCTAGTTAGGGAGACAGAGGTAGAACAACAAATTAAACTAATAATTGAAAATTGGATTGCATGTACAATGTAGCACAGGGTGCTGGAAGACAGTAAGATAGGGACCTCAGGTAAACTGGGGATGGGGTGGGGTGGGGAAGTGACTAATGAGGAAGTAGGTTTCATAGGAGCTGGCCAGGCAGAGGGTATGAGGATCTTTCTGGTGAGAGGAAGCAGTCTGTAGGAGGCCCCCAGTGGAATGGGCCCAGCCTCACGGATGAACTGAAATGCAGCCAGAGTGGATGGAGGGAGTCTTGTGGGGTGGTAGCATGGAGAGATGTTTCTCAAAATGGGGCTGCAGCTAGATGTACCAGGACTTTGGATTTTGAATTTTATCCAAAATACTGGGAAGCAACTAAAGTCTTAAGCAGGGGAATAACATGATCAGATTAATGGTTTCAGATATCTATGTTCCAAATGAGAGGAGAAAGTTTTAGGAGAGGACAAAAGAGGGAGGCAGCGGAGCAGTTAAAGCACTATTGCAGGAATCTAGGCAAGAATGATGCTGGTTTAGGCAAGGATGATGTCAGAGGAGATCAAGAGGGAAGGTATATTTTGAAGTATATTTATTAGATAGACCTTAGGTGTATGCATAATTTTGATTTATCGATGTTGTGAAAAAATCAAAGTACAAAGAAGACAAAATCCCCAGCTTTGCAAATTCTAAAATTCTAACAATGCTTCATCCAAAACCCAGGCAGTCTCCCCATAAATCTTGCATGTGGGCAATAATTGTCTTTTACTTTTGAAATATCCTTGGGAGTCTGATTTTCTGCATTCATTCAAATGGTAACAAAATAATGAATTTATTTATACAGCAAATAGAGCATTGATTGTATGCTAGGCAAAGTTATAGGTGCTGGGGACAAGGCAGGGAGTAAAGAAGTGGTCAGGTTTCTTTTCTCATGGAGCTGGTACTCTGGTAAACATTCATTCCTGTGTATACTTTTGAGAATTACATATTTTTGGCCAAAAGAGATTAAATGAGAGTGATATGTTTCTGATAGATCTCAGTTTGATATAAGAAAGTGCAGGATAATAATTTCTGAATTTTTATGACAAGATCGTGAAAGTTTCTGTTAAAAATGTTTAAAGTAGGGGGATGCGAGAGTAGTTCAGTGGTAGAATTTTCACCTGCCATGCGGCAGGCCTGGGTTTGATTCCCAGACCATGCACTTTCCAAAAACAAGAAAACAAACAAACAAAAGCCAACCAAACAAAAATTCAACAAATAGTTCTGCAATAATGGGATGGTCACATAGAAAAAGAATGAAATGTGACCCCCGCCATACAGCATACAAAAAAAAAATATTTTTTAAATGCTTAAATAAATTAATAGGCAAACAACTAACCAGGAAATTGTTTTCCACCAAACCAAATGATTTTATTAGAATGAATAAGTTATTACTACATAAAGATCTTGCATAAGCAAAGCAGAATTCCTCCAATAGAAAAAAATATACTAAAGACATAACAAATATTGTTAAATAGTACAAATGGCTTCCAGATACAAAAATTGACCTCTAGTAATAATAAAAGCAACTTAGACAAACTCAACCAGATATTATTTGTTCCTCCAAAATTAGCAAAGAGTCCTTCTTTTTGAATCTTTAAGTTCAGTGGTGGGTGGGTCTGCTGAGACAGGCAATCTCTGTGGATGAATGAGTGTGAACTAACGCAAGTTTTCTGGAAAGCAGTTTGCAGCATGCACGATAAAGCTTAAAATGTTAAATCATTTTACTTAATTCTATTTTAGGAATTGTAATTAGGTTTTTCAGAGCTTCTGGAGATCTCATTTTGACTTCATTGTGAATGGATGAGTAGCTTCAGCAAAAACCCATATCTGAGTTGGAATTTCCGTCTATTTCCTGGTTAGGAGAGAACATTGTACTGATTTAGCTCAAAGCAGGAGCGCTTTCTCACTCTCCTGCCCCAGAAAGCTGCATGAAGGCTTCTTTTAGCCAGCAGATTGAATCAGAGGCTTAACATACTTGCTAGAAGCTCTCTGCTGCCATCTCCAGTCCTCTGTTTTCTCTCGGCCCTGTTTTTCCATCTACATCCTAGATTTTAGAGCTCCAACACAAGCACACGCACAGAAAAATGAAAACATCAGTGGATTAGGACTCAATATTAATGGGTACTACTTAGGTAGTCTATAGCATATGTCAGGTAGTGTGGTTTATGTGTATTAATGAATTTAATCCTCACAATAACTCTATGAGGTGGATATTATTATGATCCCCATTTTACAGGTAAGGAAACTGAGGCACAGTGACTTGACAGATCAAATAGCCAATGTGTGGCAGAGCTGGGATTTGAATGCAAGCAGTCTGGATTAAAGGAGTCCTGCCTCTTTAATCAAATGATTCTGGCTTTATGTCCTGACTTCCCAATTAGCAGCTGTGTGACTTTAGAATAAACATCAAATGTCTCAGAGCTGAAATGCCTCAGTGAGAAATAGATACAGTAATACCAACCACATGGAAGAGTTATGACAACGGAAAGAGATGATGTATATGAAGTTTCTGACACATAATAAGCATTCACATTCTAGCAACATTATTATTCATAAGTACATTACAATTACATGCTAGATTTGTATATTGGCCTTGTCATAATGTTTAGGTGCCATTTTTTTAAACGAATAGCAAAGTCAAAGCTGCACCCGCCTGAAACATTTTGGGGCCCATTTCTTGTGACACATTGTGGTGGTTATGCGGTTCACTAAAGAGTTATGCTCCCCATCTCAAAGTTAAGTTGTTCAGGCCGCAGACTGGAATGCTTGATGACTCTAGATGAGGTTTCTGTCATTTGTGGGATTCAGGGTCCCCAGCAGTGAGTAACAAAAAACTTCAGAAGTTCCCTGCCACTAGGACTGGATATGAACTAACTCACCAGCTTGCTCCAAAAATGATCATCTTGGGACTCTGGATACAGAGTCCAAAAGAAGAATTTTTATGTTTGTCTCACAATCTGGCTTCTAAGGAATGTCTGCGGGACAGAATTTTATACCAAAACTACAGAGATGTGGTTAAAAGAGCATCTTGATCCACCTGCCTCCTTACTTAAATGGTTTCCATGTGCTCATTTTGATTCTGCAGAGTAAGAAGTTCTAAGAAAAAAAGAAAAATGAAGTCCTCATATAACCCAGAGTGGAAGTAGAAAAGGAAACATTTATCTTGAGTAACACTGTCTATACAAGGTTTAATGAGTTTCTGTGTTTATTTATGTAAAATATACATCTGGTTATCTTCAATTTGCCCTTTTTTTAAAAGATGTGATTTAACTTTATACTTCATTCTTTCCCCCCCTCCTTGTGTTTTACAGCTGTACAGAGCTAGGTTTAACATCTGGCTTTATTGTTAGCTGTCAAGAGACTTTGAACAAGTTACTTATCTTTATAAGCCTAGATTTTTTTACTTGTAGATTGAAAATAACAGTACCTATCCAATGGGATTGGTAAAAGGATTATAAGACAATGCATGTAACACATTTTACAAAGTACACCATTTATAGTAGGTAAAATATAAGGGTAGGGAGCATAGCAGCATATAAAATAAAAATGTATATAGGCATGAAAACAAGAGACCTGAGAAAGGGAAATAAAGTATCTAGGAAATGACTAAATGGAACATAGATATTAGAAAACAGATTTTCTTGGTATAAAAAGACACATGTTTAGAGTTTAAAATAAAACTTTGTCATTTACTAAGAACTTCATAGCAGGAATGCAGAAACTGGGATACTATCTCACCTAAGGGTCTTACATAAAAATCGAAGGTTTTTTTTTTTATCATGAGTACACTTTTAGATGCCTACTGCATCCAAAGTCTTGCCTGGAGGTCATCCTTGGAGGAAGTCCCTCAGGACTCTGAGGTAGCTGAGTAGAGATCTTGTGACACTTGTCAGGAAAGGATAAGTTGCTGATAAACTTTTGGTGTTTGACATAGTGTTTGTCCAGTAAGGCTCTATCATTGTTAGAAACTAATTTTATTTCTGTAACTATTGAAACGCATTGTCTTCCTATCATGAAGGGGCTGATTACTTCATCTGAATGGAGAAGATGTGTCAGGTACTTCTTGCTTCAAGAAAAGCACTGAAAGAAAGGAGACATCATCTATTCCCTGGGCCTATGCCTTAGTATTGGGAGAACGTGGATGAATTCACAGTTTCTCGGGTCTATGAGACCTGAGAGAAACTGGCTATGTGAATTATTGCCTAAAAAATTACCCCCAAATTTAGATTAAAACAGCAACAGTTTATCAAGTCTCGGGATTCTGTGGGTTTTCCTGGTGGCTCTTCTGCTGGTTGTGGTTGACGCCTTCATGGGACTGCAGTCAAATGGTGATTGTGGCTGAAGTCAGCTGGAAGCTTGTCTGGGATGCTGGGATGACTGAACGCTTCTCCTTTTGCTTCCCTCAAGGCTTCCCTCTCCACGTGGCCTGTCCATATGTCTTCTCCAGCATCCATCCATCAGGTAACTGATCTTATAAGCTGACAAAAGTGAGCCTTCAAAGAAGGAGGAAGTGCAAGGTCCCAGGCCTTTCGGGAATTGACATAGCGTCATTTCCACTCTATCGTATAGGTTACTATGAATCATAAGCAGAGATGTGATGGTAAACCAGCCATCCAAAAAACAAACAAAAAAACCTCGTTGATTGATTTCCCTAATGTAAATATCCCCACCTTGATTAACTTCAAGCTACCAATGTGATATCACTGAACTCAGAATTGGCAAGAAACATGCACAGTTGGCTCTCATGAGCTGATGCAAGCCCACTCATGAACACTACCGGCATTTGCCACTCAAGATTCAAAGTGGGAAGGGACTGCACCTGGGTGAGAACACCACATGTGGCTCATTGGGTGCTATCGTTGGGGACTAGCTACCACACAAGCAAGCTATCTAATGGGAAAGAAAAATAAATGTTATTATTTTGTTAGCATTCAGCAAGATATGGTAAACATCATGTTAAATGTATGTTCAGAGAGCTATGGGGACACAGAGAAAGTAACTAATCTTGCCAGGAGAAATCATTGACAATTTCTAGAAGAGATAATGATTAAGCTGGGTCTGGAAGATTAAGTTGGGAGGAGTTTGTAGTCAGGAAAGGAGAGGAAGACATCGAGGCAGAGGTGACAACGTATACAAAGCCAGGGATTATTACAATGAAACGATTCAGAGAAGGCAAAATATTTCCTTTTCTATGTGACTGTAGAGGAAATACATCCTGGCTATTCAAGTTTTCTGTCCCATTGTTCACATGAACGATACCTTAATGTTTTGTTTCTAACCTGTGTCTACCCCCAAATTCTCGTACATAGAAATGGCACAAAATTCTTTGACAGACGATGTGGTAAAACATTTGGAAGGAAATCTGGTTCTTATAATTAGAGGGCCCCTAGAGGACACAAACAGACGGGAAGGAAAAACATCAGAGCTATTAGATTTATAAAGGTCTTGAATGCAAGTTAAGAAGTTTGGAATTTATTCTGCAAGTAATAAAAATCCATCAGACAAGTTGAAAAAAAAAGGTGGCACAAATGTATTAGTTTCCCGTGGCTACTGTAACAAATTACCACAAGTTTAGTGGCTTAGGACAACACTGTTTTGTTATCTTACAGACCTGGAGACCAGAAGTCCAAAATCGGTCTCACGGGGCTAAAGTCAAGGCATCAACAGAGCTCTGTTCCCCCTGGAGGCTCTGGGGAGAATGTGTTTCTTTACCTGTTTTAGCTTCCAGAGGCCAACTGCATTCCTTGGTCATGGCCCTTTTTTTTTTTTTTCCAACTTTTTTTATTAATTAAAAAAAATTAACAAACAAAACATTTAGATATTTCATTCTACATATACAATCAGTAATTCTTAATATCATCACATAGTTGCATATTCATCATTTCTTAGTACATTTGCATTGATTTAGAAAAAGAAATAAAAGGACAACAGAAAAAGAAATAAAATGATAATAGGGAAAAAAAAACTATACGTACCATACTCCTTACCCCTCGCTCTCATTTACCACTATTTCAAACTGAATTTATTTTAACATTTGTTCCCCCTATTATTTATTTTTATTCCATATGTTCTACTCTTCTGTTGATATGGTAGATAGAAGGAGCATCAGACACAAGGTTTTCACATTCACAGAGTCACATTGTGAAAGCTATATCATTGTTCAATCGTCATCAAGAAACATGGCTACTGGAACACAGCTCTACATTTTCAGGCAGTTCCTTCCAGCCTCTCCACTACATCTTGAACAACAAGGTGATATCTACTTAATGCGTAAGAATAACCTCCAGGATAACCTCTGGACTCTGTTTGGAATCTCTCAGCCATTGACACTTAGTCTCATTTCACTCTTCCCCCTTTTGGTCGAGAAGGTTCTCTCAGTCTCTTGATGTTAATTCTCAGCTCATTCTAGGTTTTTTCTCGGTCCTTTGATGCTGAATCTCAGCTCATTCCAGGATCTTTGTCCCACGTTGCCAGGAAGGTCCACACCCCTGGGAGTCATGTCCCACGCAGAGAGGGGGAAGGTGGTGAGACTGCTCGTCATGTTGGCTGGAGAGAGAGGCCACATCTGAGCAACAAAAGAGGCTCTCTTGGGGGTGACTCTTAGGCCTAAATTTTAAGTAGACTTGACCTATGGTCATGGCCCTTTTTTTTAACATCACTCTAACTTCTTGCTTCCATTTTCACAGTTCCTAATACTTATCTGACCCTTTTACCTTCCTAATTATAAAGGCCCAGTAACATAGTCACAGGTAGGATATGAACATTTTAAGGAGACCATTATTCACTAATACACGTGATCAGATTTGTGTTTTGGAAGTATCACTGTGGAGATCACATGCAGAGTTGATTTAAAAAGCATGACAGATATGTTCAGGAAAATTGATTAGTCTGTTGCCGTAGTCCAGGTATGGCCTTGAAGTAAGATGAGACAATGAGGAAAGAAAAAGGAATAGGGATTCCAAAGACATCTCAGAGATGGAATTAACAAAGATTCCATAACCAGTAAGAGCTAGGGAGTGAAGGAGGAGGAAAAAAAAAATCAAGGTTGAATCACAATTTTGGCCTTAATTGGGTGATTGTGATATAATTAGCCCACAGGAAATGCATGAGAAAAATTCAGGGTAGGAAGACAATTATTTCAGTTTGTGTCATGTTGTTTGTGTTACTCTTTGAACATTGCAGTGGGGATGCCAAAGGCCATTGGAAAAGCAGATCTGGAACTACTATAAGAGAGAAAGAGATCATCCATGGAGAACACATTGAGTAGAAAGAGAAGTTCAAGAATAGAATCCCAGAGGTTTCAACATTTGAGAAGAAGGGCCAGCTAAGGGCACAGAGAAGGGAAGAAAAAGAGTGTCATTGGAGTGATGAAAGGATTTCAAGAAGAAGGAGCTAGAAATGATGAAAAACCTGTTCGAGTCATGTGAAATAAGGCCAAAGGATCATTAGCCTATGCAAGTGGTTAGACGGTACCATTAGCTATCTTAGTAAGAGCAATTTTAGAGTGTGAGTAAGGGTTAGAGCAGATAAAAAGGTTGAGGGTAGGTAGGCAAGGAGAGAACAGAGAAAACCATTGTAGACTATTATATCAGGAAGTTTGGCTGTGAGTAGAAGACATGTATAGTCACTAGAGAGAGAGAGAAAGACATGTTTCCTGTGATAATGACAGTGACTTTCACATTCTATAACCCAAGGGAAAGAGCTCCTGGATAAAGGTACAGAAACAGGAGGTTGATTGGTGGAGAGAAAGCAAGTAAATAGAGGAGGAGATGGATCAAGAACACAAGGTTCGGGGTTAGCTCTATAGTCAGAAGTGGAAAAGAAGGAGAAAGAAATGAGCACATAAATAGATATTTTGAAGGGAAATATGGAAAATTTGAGGGACTGTAAACTTGACAAACTTCACTTTTTCTTCTAGGTGGCAAGAACACTCCTCTAAGCCAGGAATTCAAATCTGAGCTCACAAATTCTGTCTAGGATAAGTGTGCACAGGTTTGGATCCAAGATAGATAACCTCGGGAGAGCTGCTTAACTTTCTTCAGTCTCAGTTTCCTTATCTATAAATTGTGGACGCCAATATTATCTACCCCATCACAGACTTTATTAGGAGGATAAAATTAGATGATTTACATAATGTGAGTAATAAATGCTAGGTATTTTAATTGGCATAAATTAGCGTCCCTTCAATCCTTCCTTCCACCCTCCATAAACATTTTAAAAATGCTATTTAATTCATTTCTTTAGCTATTCAAGACTTCTTCCACTAAATGCATGTTAAAGTTTATTAGTTGCCAGTGTGCTCTTCAACTATATTTGATCTTCAACCACGACATGTTATTTATTTAATTCACAAATATTATTTCAGCTTGACCCACGAGAATATTAGACCAATAAGAATGCCATAATATTTTAGGATTAACAAAATCCTGTCTCAAACCCACATCAGGGAGGACATTTGATAGAATATTCTTACCTGGAGTTCTATGGGGAAATTTTTACAAATATCCTTATATGAGATTATCATCCTATCATTTTCAAATTTGTGCAGCCCCAAGGCTATCTGTGACCTCTTGGTCTTATCTAACCTCAGGGTCTTAACCGAAATAGCTCTATTATTTTCTATTAACTATAAATCACAGTAGCAGGTTGGCTGTCTACGGCTACTTGCTGCGCTTGTACCAATAGATTCCGTGAAGTCTAGGCCTCGAATATGACTTAATTCATCACAGAAATAATTCTGTTCTAGAAAGGCATCTTGCATAATGACATATATGTCTCCCTTAGGATAGTGTGTGTATGTTTGTGGGGAGGTGGGAGCAAAGGAGGAAAGGAAGGAGGGATGAGAGAGAGAGAGAGAAAGAGATAGAGGAGAAACAAAATGAAATGAGGATGGAGAAAAGAGAGGGAGTTAGAAGAAGAGGGAGAGAATTAGTGAATTGTTTTCTCTTATTCTGCTAAAAATGCCTGTACTCTTCCTTTTCTCAGTCCAGATAATAAAGTCCTAAACTAACACGGCAGCTCTTATATTTCGATCATCAATTTACTGTGATTAACTGGATGAGCAAAAGTTGCCCAGAGTTATCAAAAATATAATTCTCACAGAAGGGAGAATGGACCCGCACCAGGAGATTAAGTAGAAAGTTTTCAATGGACGTATCAACTACTCAACTGACTCAGTTTCACATTCAAGTTTGCAAGAGCCATTTGGACATCAGGCTAAGACTGTGAAAACACTGCCTGAAACCTGCTTTCTTAGAAACGGGGTATTGATTTTGTTATGGTGCTACTGAACCAGTTCAAAGCCACCATCTGAGAAATTGAACCAACTTTCACCAGGTGCTTTAAAATTCCTGGAATAAAAGTGTGTTTTATTAATTGTATTTATACTTTATTAACCCTTAACACTTTCCAGTAGCATTAGACCTAGCAGAGCTGAACTATGATTTAGCAGGGAACAAACCTGTCAAACACCCTGTCCTTATGAAGTCTACCTTCTAAGTTGTGGAGAAGCAGAAAGTAAAGAAAATGAGTATTTTATAGAGTATGCTGTTAAATAAAGCAGGAAAGATGAATTGTATTTCTTCTTTGTTTCAAATACTTCAGTGATTTCCAGTGGCTTTTAGTTTAGAAGTCTATCTTCCATTACCGATCCCAGTCCTCTCTATTTCTTCATCTTCTTTTGTTGCTGCCACTCTCACTTTAGGCTGCAAATGTAAAGGAATTCTCTCCGTTCTCTGAGCTTGCCGTAGGACTTTTCAAATATGCCTCTCAAAACTCCTTTTCCTCTCCTCTCTCACCATCCTTCTTTACCTGGCCAGCTCCTACTGGACCATTAGAGTCTGGAAGAGGAATTCTTCAAGTCCTCGGCAGTCGTCTGAATTATGCACTTCTCACATGTGGTCCCATCACACCCTGTCCTTCTCTTGCCCTGGCCTTTAACACCCTTTATTATGGCACTTGGATGTGAATGTATGTGTGTGTTTGTGTGTATGTGAGTGTGGTTGTTGTTTTGTTTTGTTTTAGTTTGCCTGGTACACAGTAAGCGCTTGATGCATGGATGGATGAAGAAATGAGTGAATAATGGGGAGGATTTTAATGATATTGGATCTCCCAAAGCTACAGAAACTTTAATCCTTTGGGTTCACATCTAATTGTCCTCCTGTCACTTCAACCTCCCTTTAAAGGTGAGTATGAGCCTCTTCAATTTTTTTTTACTACTGACTCACTGACTTTTCCCTGAAAAAGTGAGCAAAACCTCCTTAGTGTCTCTTCTAAGCTAATCAAAAAAAAAAGATTTATCTATATTTTGAGAAATGTAAGATGCTGATCAAATTTTAATAGCATGGTACAGAGGTCAGAAACTTTTGTCTGTCTGAAGCATAGCTGTATATTGAAAACTCCAGAGAACACTGTGGATGGACTTTTATGAATCCAAACTTCATCCCAGGGATGTAATTTGGGGCATGTTTCCTTTGGGAGAGAAAAGCTGATTCGATTGATTTGGTGTTTTGTGTTCTTCCATTTAGTTGCCACATAATGGCCTATTAGAGATTAGATCTTACTGTTTCCCTGCTTCCCATCCTGAAGATACCCAAGTGTGCTTTAAAGGTTGCCTTTGAATGGGGGGTGCATATGTAGGAATCTGGGGTAGCCCTTTCCTCTCCCCCAAAGGCTGCAGGACTGTACGATTTAGCCACTTTTAGAAGCAGGATTGTAGTTTGATGCCTGGTGAGGCGAGGCATTTGGTAACTCAGAACAGGGACAAAAATTGTAAGTCCTGCAAAGACACAAGCCTACTGGAAACAGTGCCCTGAGGCTGCTGAGAGGTCCTTGGGGAGAATGGCTTGAAGAGAAGGGGGCTTGGAGATAATTGAAAGAACTGTATTTCATGACATTCCCTTTATTTTCCTGAAGTGAAAGTTATGTATAAATAAAACCCTGCTACACATATAATTTTTAAAAGGTCAACATAATGTTATAACTGTAAGATTTGTTTTAGTTCACAAATACCAGAACATAACTACATTAGACATAACGAAACAGAAAAATCCTTCCATCTTACTTATAATAAATATGCTTGGTTTTAAGAGAGTAAGATCATGTTCAAGTGAGAATTGGTCACACTTTCTCCTTATATTTGACATTTTTAAATAGTGACCTAAAAATTACTCATACAGATACAGGGAGTTGCCATGACTGAGGCATTTACAAATGCAGGCTAATAGAGCTGTGCAGTGTCAGTGAGTCAAACCCCTAAAAGAGCATTGCTGTTGGTGATTTGTTGGTGAAGTTTCCTTGTAAAGTTCTGAACAAAACAAAATACCTTTTTTTTTCAATTTACACAGTATTTCATTCATGAAAATTTCACCATATATATATATGATGATATATATATATATATATATCTGTAGGTATAAAATGGAATTAGCTTCTGCTGAGCTTAATTACAGATGAGTAGATCATCAACATATGGCTCAAGGAACAAGCAAAGGTAATGTGGGACCCAGTGCAATACTGTTCCATGCATCAGCCTTTCTTGGATTCCTGGCCACCATGTGTCAAATGCTCCCCCTGTCATTGCTATGATGACCATACAGATTTCTAAACGTCTCTTGATAAAAATTTAGTTACGGACAAACCAGTTAGAAGGCTGTTCCCATAGATGGGAGGTAGGAAGAGCCAGCACAAAAGGATTAGTAGAGTTATGAAGAGAAAAGACAAAATTTTGGAGACACTCTCTGTAGCAAATTTTGCCGGTTTAGGGACTAACTGGCGGGTGGTGTATTGGGGTCAGCATGGAAAGAAGAGGAATGTAGGTTGCTTCTGACTTGGGAGGTCAGGTTGAAAATGATACTATTAACTGAGTCAGAGATGGAGGTGGGAAGCAGGTTTGGGAAAGGAACAAGAATCTAGAAGATTTTAAGTTTCTACTAGAATTTTGCAAGTCTTTATATGTCTTTAAGAATATGGACACCACTGGCTTGAGGTTATGTAGGTAGACTTTCTGGATGAAGGTAATTCTAACATGAGGGAAATCTGGGAGATAACAGTGTGTATGAACAAATGCCTCAGACCCAGTCAGCCAAATCTTACCTCTGCCCCATCCTAGCAGAAAGAATTTGTGCAAATCAGTTACTCTCTATAAAAACCTGTTTCCTTGTTTCGAAAACGAACATAATATTAACATCGTAAGTTGTGCGAATTTGAGAAGGTATGTAGAACACTTAGCACACTGCTGATATGCCCCAAACTCTCAATAGATGGAAACTGCTACTGGCTGCACATGCCCAGGAAGTACTGAACTGCAGAGGCTAATTAATAACAATGAAGAGAACCAGGAGTTACTGAGTAGTTAATAGGTGCTAGTATTTACTGAGCATTTATTATGTACCAGGTACTGTGCAAAATGTTAGACATGCAGTATCTCTTTAATTCTCCACCCAGTAAAGAATTTATGGGGCAGATAATATTGTTGTCATCCCAATTTTGTAAATATATTATAGGAAGATTCTGTAATATGCCTGAGGTTGCACAGATACTGGTGCTGGAATCAGGCTTTGAATCCAGGCAGGCAGTCTCTGATCCCTGAGCAATGTTCTTACTCATTCCACAGTAGGACCTCCCACCCAATATTAGATGGAGAACAGATTCAATAACAATGTGGCAACTTCCTCTCTCATGGGACTGTACTGCAATGGAGCGATCATCATTTGATTTCATTGTCAGTGTGCGCTCACAATCAGTGTGGTGCTTTGGAGTTGTGGAGTGTGCCATTCTTTCCTAGAACCAAAGAGATTTAGAATTTGTATGAGTATTATTACAATAATGATAATCACTTTTTTGGTATATCACTCTTATTATGCTGCTGAATATTTTTCAACATTCACTTTTTTTTGATTTTTTGCAAAATACCTTTTCATATTTTGAAAAACTTTTTTTTATTTTGCAAAGCAAAATTTTCTTTTTTAATTTTGCAGAATAAGTGACACTGCCTCTAGTTTCCGTTTTCTGGACATTTTTGGAGGCTTGGTTTCATGCTTTTGCTGATTTATAGAAATAACTTGTAAGTTCTTCTCTTTCTAGGTTCTGGAACAATGTAAATAGTACTGAAGTCAACGGTTCCTTAAAAATATTATAGAATATATCCATAAACTGTTTAAGCCTCATGACTTTTATTTTATTTACATTATTTTTTAAAATATTATTTTTAAGCCCCATGACTTTTAAAGGGTACACTTTGGCAGCTTTATCAATACTTGCCACAGTAATTGGTTTATTTAGATTATATATTTCTTCTAGGATCAATTTTGGAACTTTTAGTTTCATAGAAAGTCTCCAATTCTTTGTTATTGAATTTATATACACAAAGTTGACCAAATTATCTTATAATTCAATTCTGAGACTGTGGTAATTTCTCATTTTTTTAAATCCCACTATACTTGATTAGTGAATGGTTTATCTATTTTAACATTTGTTCACTTTTTGAATAACCTTATTGTGAATTTATTAGTGCCATTATTTTTGTTTTCTGATTCATCAATTTTGGATTTTATCTTAAGTATTTGTTTTTTTCTATTTTATTTAGAATTATTTTGAGGTTCGTTTCTACATTTCTATTTTCCTTTCTTCTTGTCTAGCAATTTTGTAGGTAAGGCTATGAATTTCCCTTTGATGGATACTCAAAGATGAGTACATTAAAACTTTAATGTATTTATGACTTAGAAAAGATACTCTAAAATTTTCATGTGGCAAAGATTTTGTACTATTTTTGTTATTAATATCTATTTTTACTGAATTATCAAAGAATAAGACCTACATTATTCCTATGTTTGTAATTTACTGAAGTTTTTTATGTGGCCTAGTAATGTATAGCAAAATTTTGTAAATGATTAAAGGTGTTCAAAAGAAAGATGTATTCTTTCATGTCAGGATCTACCTTCATAATTGTGTATTTAAGTCCTCTGTTTCTTTACTATTTTTGGTTCATTTGAGCTGTCAAGGGCTGAGAGAGGTCAATTAAACTCATCTATACCTATTGTGTTTCTGTTTATTTCTCCTTATACTTTTGTAATTTTTGCTTTAAGAATATTGATGCCATGCTATTTGATGCGTAAATATTAGGCCCAGATTTTCATTGTGGATTGCATTTACCTATTATTACTATAAGATGTCCATTCCTTGAATTCAACCTTGCCTTAGATTAATATCTTGACAACTGCTTTACTTTTATTTTCATTTATTTACCATGTTTTCCTATCTTAAAAGGTAAGAAGTGACACTTTCCAATTTTTGAGTCACTTGTAAAACATATATTATTGTGTTTGTTTTTTGACCAGAGTCCTTTTTAACAACTGAGATTTTTGTTTATCTATATCACATATATGGTTAGTTTCTGTTATAGCACCTTCAATTGTTTCATTATATGCTCTTTTCTTAATGATTTAAAAAATATTTTACCACATTGTTTTCTCTCTATATTTTTTGTGTTTTGTGAAAGATTTATTGCCTGTTTTAAGTTCTTCTTTTAGTTATTTATTACTATATACATTGACATACTATGTAATATTGTATACATCTGTACATCACATATACATATACAATCATATAGTATATATCATATATATGTATTTATATATATACATTCTCCATTTTTTGTTTATTTTCTTTGAAGAATGATCTATTATCTCCTATTTTAAAAATGAGGAAATAAACATATAAACCTACTTTCATTTGCCTTACCCCTCACCTTCACCCTATCGTTTCTATGTGCCAAAGTTTATAATGTTTGTGTTCTATTCTTTATATTCTTATAAAATTAAGACCATTCATGCCAAAAATGCTTTTCTGGTGGATCCTCCTTTTTTATTGGCTCCACATCTCCTGAATTTTTGTATGTTTGAATATGTTTGTTGCCTTACACTTGAATGACAGCTTGGTGTGGGCTCATGTTACAATTCCCCTCTCTTGAGATTTTTGTGATATTGCTTCTTGATTTTCTGTCATTGACTATAGCTGAGACATGCCAGATGCTTTCTTTTTGGAAAGTCTATATTTTTAAAAATATTTTTTCTCCTTTCTTTGTATTTATTGATATCTTTAGGATTCTTTGGTTATTCTTGAAGTCAGAAATTTTGTCTCAGTATTAATAATTTTTGTAAGACTGCACATTCAGGTATATTTATATTATAGCAAATTATTATACCTTTAATGATGTTTTCCATTCCGTGTGTCCTTTTGCCTCAGTACCTTGACTAGGCACATACAGCTCTCCGTTGTCTGACTTCCATGTCTACTATTTTCTTTATAATCATTCTAAATCACATGACATTTACTATTTCATTTTATTGTGACTGTCTCAAGACTCTCCTCCTGACTCTGTTTTTGATAGTGCAGCTGCCATTATTATTTCTTTCTTATACATGATTGTTCTATTATCCTTTCCCTTTTCTTCCTGGGCTCCAGCAGCAGTCTTGTCTTCACCATTTGTTATCTTACTCTTTCTTTCTGAACACTCTTATCTTTCTTAAGCTCTAGTTTTGAAAAAGCCATATTTCTTAGATATTATGGAAAAGAATTTTCTCACTATAATCTTCTGCTTTTGATATAATGAGTTTGGTGAACATGCCTTGGCTGACTTTTGTTTGCTATAGTTTTCTTTCTTCTTTCTCTCTTGTCTTCTTGAATAGTTGTCATCATACTAATTTTTGTTAACTGCTCATCTTTGAATGGGGCAGCTCTTTTCCCAGCAGCTGTAGAAGATGAGTATGGGGGCAGTAGTGGGATAGTGAGCCAGAGTAGCAAATATCTTGAATTTTAGTCTGCCAATTCAGAAGACTCTTCAACCAACACTCTTTCCTGGTGGTGATAATTTGGTTCTGGGTTTGCAGGACTGGACATGCAATAAAGAACTGTCCATGACATATAATTTGCACAGGGATTAGTGCTCACTTTCCTTGAGGTGACCAAAAGCAGCTTCTAGAAACCAGACTGCTGCCCACTCGTTCCCCTCTACTCGGCCTTGCCACGGCCTTCTTCCTGTGATAATGGTAAACCTATGCAGTTCCTCATTTGTCCATCCCCAATTCTCTATAGCATTATACAAACCACAGAATGCTACTATAGTCACCTGCTGAATTTACCATTTTACAGAAAGAATTATGTGTTGGCCTCTTGAGGTAAGCACAAGATCTACCTGACCTCTGTGCAACCAGAGGTCTGCTTTTGTCATCTTCCTTTGATTGGTCCAAATTTCACCTTAATTGCTTGTTTTTATACATAAATTGTGGTTTGAGATTCTAATTCACTCCTGGTTCCCCTGGAGATGAAGGTTTTTGGGTTATTATTTTTACACATTGAAAAATTCTCTATTTCAGGTTTCAAGGAGGAGAGTGAAGTCAAAATGTCTTTACTCAGCCATTTTTAGCTATATTTGAGTTTCTTATTTCTAACTACATTTATTCCTATATTTATCAATAAAATTGTTCAATTAATTATTTTAATTGAATTCTTAGTATGAGTTGGACATCATAGTAGTGAATGCTATAGATAGATGAAAGGCAGAGGACCTATCCAAGACACACTCAGTGGTAGAAAGCCAAGCAAACCAACCATCACAACACAAAGTGAACATTAGAACTGTGAGAGAGTAGGCACAGATGGATGTCACGGAAGCAGTGAAAACGAACTTCCTCCTCCCCGGAGGGTTCACAAAAGCCTACTCAAAGTAGGTTATGTCCAAATGAAGTCTTAAAAGCTGCATGGGAGTTCTCTGTGTTTGTGTGTCAGTCTTGGTGTGTGTATATAGGAAGATGAAAGAGTATGTGGGAAAGGATGAAGGTGCAAAGGAACTTGGTACTTCGGGGAATTGAAATAGATCGGGATAATAGGACCTCAAGAGTGTAATGGGAGATCTAGCAGGGATCAAGCCATGGTGAGATTCTTTAAATCTCTGAGGACCCACTGCAAGATTTTGAGTTGGTGAGAGACAGTGTTTAAACAATCTGGCAGCCAGGTAGAAAATGTTTAGAGACAGAGTGAGTGGTGTGAAAGAAAGCAGGTCAACAAATTAGCCATCCATCATATAAACTCAGTTTTAGGAGTAAGCCTACGAGAGTACAGATTGAGGGAAAAGGATAGTTAAGAGGTATGAATGATTGGAAGTTGATTATATATGGGGATTGGGTGGAAAAAGGGTTTATCTATGATAATTCCAGGTTCATGACTAAGATACTTCTGTGACCTGTCTTGTTATTCATTGGGGTACAGCGCCTAGGAGGAGAAGCAAGTTGGGAGGAAAACCTAATGAATGCTTTGAATTTCAAGCCCCTATGAGATACCCAATTATGGCTATCAAGCAGGTGGAAGTCAAGGATGGAATTTAGAGCTGAAAATCCATTCAGGAATGGGTGGTGGTTAAGTCATAGGTTGAGATGGCTACCAAGGGAAAGTGTACGGTTGTGCTGGCAATACATATTAGCTACTGACCACATGTGCCTATTTAAATTTAAATTTGAATTGATTAAAAAAGTAAAATAAAAAATTCCAATATAAATAAATAAATAAATAAAAACAAACAAAAACATTCCATTATCAGTTGCACTTGTCACATTTCAAGTGTTCAAAAGCACTTGTGGAGTATGACTATCATTTTGGACAGTGTGTATTATAGAACATTTCCATCATCACAGAAAGTTTTTATAGATAGCAGTTGGTATTACAGGGTAAAAAGCAGAGGTCTGAAATATACCAGAACTCTGATGTTATGAATATTTATGTGGTCACTGAAAAACCAGAGCCTAAAGCAAAGGCTGAGAAGGAGCCATCCATTGAGTGCCCTTTATTGGGCTAGGCAATTGTTGCTTTTCATATGTTATCTGATCCCTCAAACTGCCTTCATAAATTGGCAATTTTAATCATTTTAGATTAGTTTTTAGGTAATTTTGCCCAAATCTCCAAGCTAGTGTCAGAGCTTGATTTGTAACCCAAGTGTATATAGTATTCTGAATCCGATGAATTTTCAATTAACCCAGGTTGCATATATTTGAAAAAGAAAGGGACAGTGTACCACTGAAGCCAAGGAGGACGAGAATTTCATGAATGATGGAATGGCAAATGGCCTTAAGAGTTCAAGTAAGGTGAAGTCAGAAAAACCTCCCTTGGATGGACCACAAGAAAGGTGTTCAGTTTTAAAGGAGTATAGGGGTGGAAGCCCCATTAGAGTGTGTTCTAGTTTGCTAGCTGCTGGAATGCAATATACCAGAAATGGAATGGCTTTTAAAAGGGAGAATTTAATGAGTTGCAAGTTTACAGTTCTAAGGCCAAGAAACTGTTCCAATTAAAACATGTCTAAAGAAATGTCCAATCAAAGGCATCTAGGGAAAGATACCTTGGTTCAAGAAGGCCGATGAAGTTCAGGGTTTCTCTTTCAAGTGAGAAGGCACATGGCGAACACAGTCAGGGCTTCTCTCTCAGCTGGAAGGGCACATGGCGAACACGGCGTCATCTGCTAGCTTTCTTTCCTGGCTTCCTATTTCATGAAGCTCCCCGGGAGGCATCTTCCTTCTTCATCTCCAAAGGTCGCTGGTTGGTGGACTCTCTGCTTTGTAGTGTTGCAGCATTCTCTGCTCTCTCTGAATCTCTCTGAATCTCTCTGAATCTCCAAAATGTTCCTCTTTTATAGGACTTCAGAAACTAATCAAGACCCACTCAAATGGGTGGAGACATGTCATCCCCTAATCCAGTTTAACAACCATTCTTAACTAAATCACATCAACCAGGGAGATGATCTCATTACAGTTTCAAACATACAATATTGAATAGAGATTATTCTACCTTTAAGAAATGGGATTTATATCAAAACATGGCTTTTCTTAGGGGGCATATATCCTTTCAAACCAGCACAGAGTGGGCTGAGTCTAGCTATGCAGCCATTTAGGGTACAGGCAGGTATAACTGCTCTTTTAAGAGATTAATGTAGGCAATTCTTTCTTCACACAAAAGATAGCTCACTGAAAAGATGTGTTCTCAGTTCCTAAAAATTATGCATATTGAGTTCCCCAAAGCCACATCTCTGTCTTTGGTATAGTCAGAAAGATCGAATCCTAAGATCTACTTTTTATTCATTAGTGAAATTTATTCCTTCGTAAAACCACTTGTCTGACATTGCGTTGGCCACTTAACTCTCTAAAAATATTTTACTGTTTGTGCAGTGGGTTGGAAATATGTGCCTTTCTTATCTAAGATAGATGTTTTTGCATCCAACAAAACACTGGATTTGATAGCAAACTGCGAAGTGACACATAATCTAACATGCTATTCCTAACTGATGAGGCAAAAATGATACTAAGACTCCACAAGTGTTTATGCATCTATTGAACTTTTTCAGTTAAATGTATTGGCTCTATATACCTGGAGAAGAATAGCAAAATTTACCAACTTTGCTGGCTTCTTCAATCTAAATCTTACAGGTTGACACATTTTGAAACCAAGATTCATGACTTCCTGTGGGCACTGCTAATTTAATCTTTATGTCCTGGCTGACTCCTCCAAAATTGGTGGAAGGAGAAGAGACAACTCCCCCCACCCCATCCCAAGATATTTGAAAGGGGAGAAAAATTATTCAGACTCCCTAACCAAAAAAAAAATCTGAGTTTATGTACTATTTCTAATTATTTGATTAACTAGATGAGTTCCTACCCTTAGAATTTTATATGTTTGAAAAAAATTTAATATTTTTTCCCGAAGAAGCAAGTCACATGAGTATACTAACTGGAGAACTCCAAGAATTCTCTTTCCTTTGTTGACTGGAGGGAAGACTATTGCTAGGAATCATGGTTTGGTTAAAATGAGGAAAAACATGAGAAGATGCACATTTGTTACCAGATCAAGGAAAGTCTGTAAAAGCATCTCAGATGCTTCTCTGGATCTGAACTCAGTAGCTGAAAATATTTCCCCTTAGAAATGTTGCTACCCCATCCCCCCACCCCACTGCCCAATTCCCGGACTCTAAAACACTAAAATCTTAAACCTATCCTAGCTATGTCTGAAGCAGCTCCAAGAAGAACCCTTACTATTTCAGAATAGAACAGAATAAATCTGAGGAGGAGTATAAACTGTTTGTCAATAAAACGCTTCTCAGTCTCCCCTGAAAGTTTTGTAATTAGCCTCAAAGCATATTGAACTCACAACAAGTTTACTGGAAATGTCAGTTATTAAATACTCATTTTACCGTAATTGAATGTTAGTGACACACAGTTCAGACCACAGGCCCTGGCAGCCCAGAGAAATGTTTGCTTGTAGCAAACTGTGCACTGACAGGAAGCAAACATCTCAGCTGGGTCCTACCACAGTGCTTTGGCCTTAAGCTGCAAGAAGAAAAATTTACCACCCACCACCCCAGCTATTGCCACTGAGCTGCTATCATAGAAATGACATTATGGGGCCCAAGGAAGAATAGAAATGAAGAAACCGATGTCCTAATGGACTTTCAAAACCCATTTTAAAAAATTGTTTTGGTTGAAGTTTATCATGTTACAGACAAATGGTCAAAGACAAAGGTGCAGAGGGAAATTCTCAAATCCAGTTTTGAGGATTTAGGCCATTGGCTTGGACTCTACTGTTATTTTAGCAGAAATGATATGATATTCCTCTACTCTTCACATGTAGTTATAAATTGCCATCTAAGTACCCAAAATCCTTATGCGGTTGAGCTTTAGCACCTGGATCCTAAACCAACAGAAAGAATTGTCTTCATCTGTGCCCAGGGTAGAATGTCACCATTGGGCAAAACTGGTTGCATTCCTTCACCAACTGCTATGTATCCCTAATCCTAGTGGCTAGATTGGCTTATTAAGTAATGTTAAATTATCCCTGTAATAACTAGGTTTTCTTTCTTCTGTTTGGGATTTTTCAATTCCATATACTTGGCTCTATCTCTGGCTTTCTCTGGATCCTTAGCTGTTCAGTCCTTCATTCTCCAAATGGGCTCCAGTCTCCTCCATCCTAAAAGAAACAAACAAAAAAAAATAAAAATAAAATGAACGATTTCTCATTCACCTTTACTTTTATATAAAGACTTTTTTTTTCTCTTCACAGTATAAATATTTGGTTAATAATAGCATCTTTAATGCCAAATCCAATGATGTCAGCCTCATTTTCTCAGGAGTGGGCAGATGTTCTCCAGCCAGACCCTGTATCTGCTGTGTCACCAATGATCCTTGGATGCTGCGGTCATCTTTGAGTCACAGGTTTGCCTGGTCCCGTCTTAAGTGGCCCAGAATGCAGACTTAGTGGGCTTTTTTCTTGATCCTAATCAGCCTTGTGTTTCTGCCTCAGTGTTCCCTCCATGACTTGTGGTCCACCATAAATCCCAAATAGGGACCTGCACTCCAGAGCCCTCAGCAGCTCAGCCCATCACTCTTTTCCTAAGCTTGAATTCGAATTTTGCCTCTGGTGGGAATTCCTGTTACATATGGACAGATCTCCTGGGATAGCCAGGAGTTATAAATTGTGGCATCGCGTATCATGTGCCACATCATATATGTGTCATCAAAATGTAGAGTCACTGCTATGTGCCTAAGGTAAATAAAACTAAAAGGAAAATAGTGTTCAAACTTTAAACCATTTTTGTTTTCCTTAGCCAAATGCTCAGTAAGGGAATGACCAAACTTAGGCAAAGAAAGAAAATGTATTTAAAATAAGAGAGGATACTATGGGATTTTATTTCTTTTTAAAGAGAAAGTATCAATGTTGATAACATAGCAGTAGTTTGGGCAAGAGATTAGAAGTACAAGAAGGAGGTTTGGGTTGTAGGATTGACACAACTTGGAGACTGATTTTACATAAGAAGGGTGAGAGAGGGAAGTTTCAAATACAGCCAATTGGCTTGTAATGCTGCTATCTGAGCTTTGTCTTACAGGAGTTAGATCTGTGGTTTGATGGGGTGCAGATAAATATAGTGAATGGCATTAGAAAGACCAGTGGATCTGGAATCAGAAGGCTTGGGTTTGAATCCCAGCCTGTCTCTGACCAGCTGTGAGATGTTACATAAGCTCATCCATTGGCTGGAGACGTAGTGCTTTTATCTGCAAAATAGGAACGGATAATAGCAGCTGTACTTTGCCTGCCTCATAAGGTTGTTTTGACAGTTACATGAGAAGATTGAGGTATAAGTATTTAGTAAACTGTAAAGAGGAATAAACTCATGCTATTTGTTATAATGAACAATTCTGTTTTGGATCCAGAACAAGCCTATTCCAATCAATTTCTTCTTTTTGCACTCCTACCAGCTCCAGGTCCAGTCCCACCCAACTCATGATCTGGGATGAATGAAGCAGGGAGTTAATTTTTAATCTCACATGCAACTGCTAGAAGTGTTACTGTCCTAAGTACAACAAATGAAGCAACTAGGTGGTGGGGAGGATACTTGGCTGCAGCATTTTATCCTCCCCTACTGGGATTGCTAGATCTGAATGACTGAGCTATTGCCTTTTTAAAAAATCTCTACTCCTGTTTCCTTTATGTAAGCCTTACTGTTAACTCAGTCCTACTTGGAAACCCATCTGGCCAAGATCAACCACTCAACACTGGATGGAGCATTCTTTCTAAGTTAGGCAGACCCCACAACAGCAGAGTTGCCACTCTCCTGGCTCTGAGCTTTCTGCTGTCAAGGGACCTTCACTTTCTGGTGACTAGTGGGTTACTCTTCGAGTCTTTTGCATTATAAAGACAGCTTGGGGTCAATCCATAAATTAACTTAGTCTGCACATCTGAGACCTAAACCTTCCCAGTTCTTTCTCTTCACCACTAACTAAGGATAGGGGAGAAGCCCATCTAAATTATAACCATTTCTTTCCTCTTCCAGATTCAGCTCGGCATTCAAAAATTTACAGACAAGCATTTTTAATAATAGCAAAATAATTAAATGTAGGCATGGTGATGGTTATTCACCCAGAGAAGATGAGCCACTATGTGTCTAATGTGTCAATAATGACATTAATCTGATGATAACAAATAACACTAGAAAATCACTAATGCTAAGTGACTTACATGCATGCTCTTTTATTCTTCATAATAGTCCTGTGCTGCAAGCACCCGTAATTTCCTTGTTTTATAGAGAAGTTCAGAGAGCTGAGTCAGTTACTCTAAACCATATACAGTAACTTGGTGGAGTCAGAGCTTGACTCTACTTGTACTTAGATTCTATTACCTAAGTGAACGCTTCAGCTCTATATTATAATGTGACCCCAAGTAAACGAACTGGATGGAGGCCTAGCCAGACATGAAGTTGGCTGGGTAAACAAAGCCATTTAAATCCCTGCTTGAGAAGTTTGCATTTGATCACATAAGCAATAGGGAGTTACCTTAGATTGTTGAGCCTGGGATAACATTCAATTAGAAGGACTGATGGGCTATTCATCAGGCACAAATACAAGCAGACAAAAGCCGGGGGTATGAAGGCCATCTGAAAGGTTGTTATAAAAGACACATAGGGTGGTGTGATGGTGGCTCAGTGGCAGAGTTCTCGCCTACTGTGCTGGAGACCTGGGTTCAATTCCCAGTGCCTGCCCATGCAAAAAAACATATATAAATAATAAAAGAGACACATAAGGCCTATGTGGAGAAAATTACTAAAATTTATATTGAAAGACATTAAAAAAGGCCTAAATTTACCTCTAAATAAATAATCTCTTGAATGGATAACCTCTAAATAAATTGAGATAATACTGTATTCTTAAGAAGACTCAGCATTTTTAAAATGTCAAAACTTCCTAAATTAATGTATTCAATCAATGAAATTCCAATCAATATCATAAAAGAGTTTTTTTTAAATGTCAGTCTTGACAAGCAGATTCTAAAATGAATACAGGCAAACTGAAGCCAAGATAAATCAAAACGTTGCTGATGAATAATATGGGGGAACTTGTTCTACAAGATATCACAACTTCTATGAATATGTAACAGTTAAGAGAGTGTGGTATTTGTGCATGAAAGAAATGACAGCAACAACAAAACCCAATGACAGAAGATCGAGTCTAGTAACTAATCAAAGAATAAATGGGAAGTGCATATATTGTAGAACTGGCATTTCAGATCACTGATCAGAAGAGGGACTACTAATTGTTTAAATAAATAATTGCAATTGTAGCCCATACTACACACTAAATTCCGTTCAAGATGAATTAAACACTAAACATGAAACACAAGTTTTTAGAAAAAATAAAGGAGATATTTTATGACCTTGTGGTATGGAAGAATTTCTTGATGAAACCGATAAACATGACAACCTTGAAGTTAGGAGCTTCAGTTCATTAAAGAGAACATGTAGAAAGCTGAAGGAGATAGACTGTAGCAGAAGAAAAGCTGCTAGCCATAATATTACCAATAAAGGACTACTATCCCATAGATTTGAAGTACCACGAATTGATACAAAAAAAAAATAACTCAGTAAATGGGTAGAAAACAAAACCAGATATCTACAGAAGAAGATATATGTGTAGTGAATAAACTTACAGAAAAGTGGGTGTTTAACCTCAATAGCCTTCTGAAAATGCAAATGAGAACTACATTGAGGTATCATTTTACACCCATTAATTTGGTAAATATTAAGAAGGTTTAAGGAAATAAATGTTAGAATGTGTATTAACACATTTATAGTGCATGGTTCAATTGCTTTGAAAATCTTATTTTGTAAAGCTATGCATATTCCTTAGCAATTATACTCCTAGGTATATATCTTAGAGAAGTGCTTTTCAAATTTTAATGTGCACACAAATCATCTGATGATTTTGATAAAATGCAGATTCTCATCTAGGCAGTCTGGGGTGGGGGCTGAGATTCTGTATTTCTAACAAGTTCCTGACTGCTGCAGCTACTGCTGGTTCATGGATGACACTTTGAGTGGCAAGCTTCTAGAGGACTCCTGCATGTGTGCACAAGGAGTCTTGTATAAGAATGCTTAGAGCAGAATTGTTCATAATAGCAAAATCTGGTAACATTCCCATATAGTCTCAAAAAGGATAATGGGTAAGCGAATTGTGGTATATTAAAAATATATATACAGCAGTGAAAATAAACTGCAACTATACAGAACAATATAGATGACTCAAAAACAAAATGTTGGATAAGAAAAGGCAGATTTTAGGGAATGAGAAGTTCAAGTGACCATAGGAAAAAGAGATACATTACTGATATTCTATAATTTAAGATGAGTGGTGGGTTAATAAATGTTTATTTTATAATTATGTTTTTTGTCTCATATTTGCTGCAGAAATTTCTATGTTCATATTAGAAATTACATTTAAGATTTAATAGAGGGGAGAAAGTTTGTCAAGGTTCAATCAGGAAAATTGATAACCATTCTGGGTATAATGAAATGTTTACATGATTGTCGGAAGCCTGGGGAAATTGAAGATCAGGAAGGTTAGAGAGATTCAGATGTCTCATAAGGATTTCCAGGACACTGTGGCCAATGGTCTCAGGTGAGTGCTTGAAGCCTGAGTGGTGATTCTCTGGATAATGGCAAAAACTTGAGGCAAGGGCTAGTGTCTATCACCTTCAACTTCCCATCCAACAATCCTTTCCTAATTCTCTCTCCCTCTACTTCTGTTGTCACATCATCTCTCTGCCTCTTCTTCCATCATCACATCACTTTCTCTGATGCTCCTGCATTCTTTTTTAAGAAAGCCCCTTGTGATTACATTGAACCCACTCAAATAACCTAATATTATCTCTCATTTCAAGATCTTTAATGTAATCACATCTCCACATTTCCTTTTGCCATGTAAGGTAACATAGTCACAGGTTACAGGGAATAGGATATGGACATCTTTGGGGTTCTTATTTAGTAGTTAGCCTACTGCTGTCACTAAAAGAGTTTTAAGACTATTCAGTCCATCAAATTGTCAAAAGTATGAGACATTTCATTTATGGATAGTTTGAGTCAAACCATCCTTGCATTCTGTAGAAAAAACATTCTTGGTCATTTATATATTACTTATTTCAATCTACTGATATTTTATTTACAGCTTTTGCATCAATCTCCATAGTTAAAGACACTGGGAAACTTAATTGAATGTCTCATTGAAAAAAATAATAAATCATTGAAGAAATCATTGAATATACAGCCTTCAAATTTAAAGTAGGTTTTAACTTTCACTAAAGTAGGATTTTATTGAGGGTGAATACCATCAAAAAGCTACATTGCTAAGATAAAAGAAAACAAATGATATCTAGCTTTAAAGGCATAATGAATCAATGATTATTCACTTTAAATTCAAAGAGTAACTAAAAATTGAAAGAGAATATAAACATTTAGAAATAAAAATATAATCACTGAAATTAGAAATTCAATATATGGAATTAAAACACAAATTATATGTGAGAATTAGTAAAGCAGGAGATAAATCTGAAGAAATAACTTAAAATTTGTCAGACCGAGAAAAATAAGGAATAAAATAGAGGTGTCAAGATCACAATGCTAGTAGAAGAGATTTTAGGTAATGTGGGAAGGCAATAGTGACAGAGATAATGTCTGAAAATTTTTCTAGATTTGATGAGAGATTTGAAGCTTAGATTCAGTAATCTGAAAAAGAATTAATTTTTAGAATATTTTTATGAAGAAATATCCACACATACAGTCCAAACATGTCATACAGTTACAGCTCACAATATTATCACATAGTTGTGCATTCTTCACCATGATTATTTTTAGAACATTTGCATCACTCCAGAAAAATAAATGAAAAGAAAAAAAAAAGAACTCATACACCCCATACCCCTTACCTCTCCCTCTCATTGACCCACAGTATTTCAGTGGGTCAATTTTTACACTTTATCTCCCTTATTATTTATTTGTTCATTAAAAGGAGTTACTTTTTAAAACTTCACAATTAGATACTTTAAAGAGAAATTTCAAAACATCATTCACCATTCACTCTTTCATTCATCATTCACTGTACTCAACACATAAGCTTCTACCGTGTTATAGAAATAAGTTTACAGAATGAACAAACAGAAAAAAAAAGCTATCTCCATGGAGTTTTTGCATTCCGGTGTGTGTGTGGACACTAAATAAATGAATAAGTAAAACGTATAAAATGTCTGATAGTGATAAATGCTCTGCAAAATATTTAGCTGAGAAAGGATGCAATAAGGTATATTGGAGGGGGCTAGTTATGATTTAAAGTATGGCTGTCAGGAAAGGCACCCTGAGAACCTGAGAATTGAGCAAAGCCCTGGAAGAAGTGAGGGAGTAAGCAAAATGATTATCTGAGGGCTGAACATCTGTGCAAAGGTCCTGGGACAGAAATATTACTTGTGTGTTGGATAAATAACAATAGCATAAGTGTGGCTAAAGCAAGTGGTTAGAGATGATATCAGAGTGATAGGAGGAGGGCCAGTTCATGTAAGAGCATCATGTAGGCTAATGACAGGAGTTTGGCTTTTACTCAGAGCCAAATGGAAAGCCACTAGAAGCTTCTAAGCAGAGGAATGATGTTATCTGATTCACAGATAACAGCATCATTCTGGTTACTATGTTGAGACTAGACTAATCATAGAGAGGCAAAGTATGAAAGCAGGGAGAATAACTAGGAAGCTATTGTAATAAATCTAGCAAAAGTGGGTAGTAACTTGTAACAGTGCAGTTGGTGAGCGGTGATTGGATTCTCTATGTTTTTAATGTAGAGCTGATGGAATTTTTGAAGGACTGAATGTGGGGTGTAAGGAATATGATTACTTTTGTCCCATGTGAATGAAATAATAACATTGCCTATTTACTAAGTTGGGTAAGATTGCTAGAGGGACACATTTGGGGAAGGGATGAAAATAATGAGACAGGATTTGGATATGTCATGTATGCAATGTTTTGAGAGGAGCTGTTCGGCAGGTACTTAGGTATGCCAGTCTGGAGCTAGAGAAAGTGGTCTGGATTGGAGATATAATTTTGAAAGTGATGATAATATAAATGGTATGAATACCCATGAGACATGCTAAGATAATCTAAGAGTGGGAGTAATAAAAGAAGAGCATCCCAATGTTTAAAGTGAGTAACTTAAAGACAAATATGCAGAAACAAGCACATTATCTACAAATGATCAACAATTTATTTACAGTTGATACTTCAAGGGCTACAACTGAAGTCAGAAGAAATGGAATAATATCTTTCAAGTGCTGCAAAAAGCACAAAAAAGCACTTTGAGAAGACAGAAGTGCTTCTCAAAAGAAGATCTGAAATGAGAGAACAATAGGCTGACTGAGGAATAAAGGAATACTCCAAGTTGTCTGGCAGATGACACAAATACTGATCTTTCAGATAACAACCCACTTGGATAAACCTGGAACTCCTCTACCATGTTCAGGAGTTACTAATTTCTAGAAGCTGAACTACTGAAAATATAAATTTCTAATTGGCCTTGAAATTGCAGTTACCTGCTGTCTTTAAAAATGTTGATGCTGCTTCTAAGTGTAATTACGCATTAGCTTTAATTAAATAAGCAAATATAATTTACACAGGTTTTTAAGAAATTGATGGAAAGTCTAGAAATAAAAGTTTAAGCTAAAACATTAACTAACTTGAGCTATCTCTTCTCTTTGGAACACTTACTGTGCAGGAAGAGCATTTTCTTTAATAAATTGTATGCCTTTTCCAAAGGGGTGGTGGTTTGGCAAATTACTATGAGGAAATAAAGAAGAAAAGGCACATAATGATCCATACATAAACATCTATATGGATTAGATAATTACTTATCATTTCAGGGAGACAATAGTTTGATTAAGCATTTCCATTGTGAAAAAATTTCTGATGTATTAATAAATTATATTAACTGTTTTGCCAAAAGAGAAACAAATTACCATTGTCATTCCTTACATTATCTAGATGAAAGAAGGAAAAAACATTTCAACTGATTCCCAACAAACATTTAGTAAACATCAAAATCCATTCAAAGTTTGTAAGGAATAACTTCCAAGCCAAGTAGAAATGGATGAAAATTCTTAGAGTACAATAAAGCCTACAATAAGCATTATGCTTAGTGGTGAAACATTAGAGGCATTTCTATTATAGTTAGGAACAATGGCACAATGCCTTGTATTAGAGGTTCTTTTAGAGTTTAATACTGTATTGAAGGTCCTAGACAATGTAATGCCAAAATAGAAGCATTCAAAAGATGTTACTGTTATCAAGAGAGATCCCAAACATTATTTACATAATATGTATGGTAGTCTATGTAGAAATTCAACAGAACCAATAACATAATTTATTAGAACTAATTAGAGAGTTTAGGAAGAAATCATAGGTTTTTTTTTTGTATGCTGTATGGTGGAGGTCACATTTCATTCTTTTTCCATGTGACTATCCTATTATTGCAGCACCATTTGCTGAACTTTTTTGGGGGGGTGGGAGAAATGTGCAGGCCAGGAATGGAAATGGGTCTCTCGTGAGACAGGTGAGAATTCTACCAGTGAACTACTCTTGCACCACCACCCCCAGTCATAGTTTTTTAAAATACTAATAATGACCAAATAAAATGTACTAAAAAATATTTCATTTACAATTCATAAAAAAAGGGAATTTTTTAATAATTTTCTTGAATTCCAATAAGGAATAAGCAAGATATTTATGGAAAAAATAAGAAAAATATACTGAAAGATGCAAAAGAAAATCTGATATATTAAAAAAATACACATATATCATATTTAAGCATGAGAAGATTCAGTATTTTAAAAATGTCATTTCTCCCCAAATTACATTATGAATTCAATACAAGCCCAATCCAAATCCTAAAAGAAAATTCCATGGAATTTTACAAGTTAATTCTAAAATTAATATGGAAAAGTAAATGCAAAAGAACAGTTAAAGAAATTAAACACACACACATACAAAGAAAAGAAGGGGCTCTACCTTATGGAGAAACAGTCTCAAATCAAATATGTAAATGCATTAAGAATAAGATATAAAATTTGAGATGATTGTGTAATGATACTGCTTTCACAATGGGACTGTGTGATTGTGAAAACCTTGTGTCTGATGCTCCTTTTATCTACCTTGTCAACAGATGAGTAGAACATATGGAATAAAAATAAATAATAGGGGGAACAAAAAAAGATATAAAATTTGATTTATGCAAACTAATAGATTTCTGAATTAATAAACAAAAACAGCATGAAAAAATCATAAAAAAATAACTAGGAAAATGTAATGGCAACATATCAACAGTCAGATGCAGATGAAAAATACTCACATTATATAAAAAAGTGCTGATAACAAAGAAGGAAAATTACAAATAGTCTGATTGAAAGACAGGCAAAGGACATGAAAATGATTCACTGAGTTACAAAAGGACCATAACATACAGACTCTACTTCTGGTAATCCAGGGAATGTAACCAACCAACACTGACATTTGCCCACCTCCTTTTTTTTTTTTTGCATGGTCAGGCACCGGGAATCGAACCTGGGTCTCGGGCATGGCAGGTGAGAACTCTGCCTACTGAGCCACTGTGGTCTGCCCTGCCCACCTCTTTAGAGCATTTTTTAAAGTATGATAAGTTATTTTTATGTGCAGACAATGCAATATTGTGCTGCAGTTGAAAATAGTGGAATAGAACTATGAATACTGGTATGAAAACTTTTCAAGAAAATTGTTACTTAAGAAAACTACCTGGGGTGGTGTCATGGTGGCTCAGTGGCAGAATTCCAGCCTGCCATGCTAGGTTTGATTCCCAGTGCCTACCCATGCCAAAAAAAAAAAAAAGCCAAAACAAACAAACAAACTACCCAACAATATATACATTATATTAAACTGTATGAAATTAGCCTTCATATACATACAGACTTACAGAAATAGACTGTCTTAGTTGGGTTCCAGAGGAGCAGAACCTGAGATGGCGATTCTTGTTCAAGTGAATTATTGCTGAAGCGCTGTCAGCAGAACAAAAAACAGTGTAGGACAGGGAAAGAAAGCAAGGCAAAGCTGTATTCTGAGGCAGATATCAGCAAGGTCTGATCCCACAAGAGTGCTCTGCAATACAAATTTCTCCACAGAATGGGTCCCACCTCCAGGCCAGGGCTGTCCTTTGTAATCCTGTGTCAGTCCATTATGGACCAAGTGTGCCCCGCCCCACCCCCAGGGGTCTTGGGGAGTGGTCACAGCTCCCTTTTCACCAAGGGTGATTCTCCAGAGAAAGGGGAAGCTCTGAATGATCAGCCAACACTCAGGAAAAGGTGATCTGGACAGGGCATCCATAGCATCCACTACACACCCGCACATACATGCACGCATGTGTACACACACGCATATGCATCCACACATGTACACACATGCATACAAGAAAAGGACTCAGAATTGGTAAAATGGTTACGTCTATGGATATGCATGGGAGATTGGGAGTTGTCGAAGTGGGTGTTAGTTTTAGATCTTTTTTTTTATAATAATGACAGTATGTTATATAACTTAAATAACTAGGAGATATGATTTTGAGAAAGAGGCATTTTACTTTCTCACATAGGAAGGGATTCCTTTATCCCACTTCATTAAGTCTTTCTTAACTTTAGTGTACCTACTATAATTATAATTTATTCAAGGGAGCCACATTAAAATTTTAGGATCTTTTTTTTATGTTTTATGTCAAGGCAATTACTGAACAGTAGTCTTTTTTACTTGGGTAGATGTCATTTCAATTTTGTATTTAATAGTTATGTGATTGTGCACAGTCCAATTTTTAAAATAGGTAAAATATATACATATATTTACTAATACCGAAATCCAATGAAGATATAATGCTTGTTCTTCAAGTACAGGGTGTGTGATAAACAGTTCTGATTTTGAATGACTTGGTAAAGTTATCAAATCATCGCTTATTAATCAGTGTCCTTTTCTGCTATAAGATGAGAATTGGACATTCATACTCTACCTTCTGATATGAAGAGAAAATACATTGTTTTGCCCTCTTATTTGCATAGCCTGCTGTTCTGCTAATAAGGAATATAAAAACTCCAACCTCTATACAGGCTCCTCTTAGCTTTTCTTCTTAAACATTAATTGTGATCTCTTCTAATCCCATGGTTTTAGATAACATGTATGGGCTGATAAAACCCAAATAAACAACTTTGCCTTGACCTCTTTCAGGGACTACAGACTCATATATTCAATTGCCTCTGTGACTTGTCAGCATGGATGTCTTCATGTGGCATCTCAAGCTAAAGAGAACTCTTGATTCTCTTTCCATCCTATACCACCTCCCGCATACCTGCTTCTTATCCACCTCAGTAAAAGTCACTATCATTTATATGACAGCTTAAGTCAAATATCAGAGTAATCCTTGATTTTGCTTTTATCATTACCCCACAACTGATTTGTCAGTGTTCCCCTTGACTATACCCCAAAATAGCTTCTCAATATATTTTTCTCCATCTCTGCTACCCTTATCCAAGTAACCATCATATTTTTTGTGGACCATGGCAATAACCCTATTACTTTCCCTGTATCTTTTCTTCCTTTCTATTGCACATAATTGCTAGAGCAATCTTTTTAAAAATGAAATTGGATCATGTAGTTTTCCTGGGTTAAACCCTGAGCTGCATGTAAGATAAAACCCACATGCCTATCTAGGGTTTTAAAACCTTAAGAACTCCTCCCTGCTATTCTCCTGTCTCATTTCAGATCATCTTGGGCCACACAGAACTTAGGCTGGCTCCTTATACATGCCAACCCAGATCCATTATTAGATCATTAGTCGTGCAGGTCTTTGTCTAGATGTTACCTTCTCATACAGATACTCTGACCGCCCAATCCAATGTTGCCACTCAGTTCCTCTCTATCATATTACCCTATTTTGATTTTCTGTGTCATGTTTATCACCTCTGATATTTTTCTGGTGCATTTGCTGTCTTATCTCTTTCATATGTAAGCCCCACAAGAGAGACCTTGTACAGTTCACTCTTTTATCATCAGCATATATATAGAATAGGATCTGGCATGTAATAATATCCCAATACATGTTAGTTGAATGAATGGATGAAGGAATGCCTATAAAAGATATTGTGGGGGATATATGATAAATATAACAATGGCTCCTGTCACACAAGGAGCTTCCACTCTGCTTGAGGTCCCAGACAATAGAGGATTGCATGACTAAACAGTTAGCTATGTGGTATTGACCATAAGTGAGGCAGGACTTCAAGAGAAGAGTGTGGGAAATGCATGAGACCTCAGCTATTTGCAGTATTTGCATACTGCTCCAGTATGCAAATCATTTAACTGAATGTACAGTGGTTGCAGCAAGAGTTGAATGTTGCTAAAATTGTCCCAGTGATAGTTAATATCCCAACAGTCTGCCCAGACAATTTTTTTCTAATGCCTTCTCATTAATATATGCTTTCAACAGAAATATTTCAAGTAGTTTTTTAAAATCTACTCAATTTATTTTAACCTTTGTTCCCTTAAATATTTGTTTATTTTTTATCTATATTTTTTACTCATCTGTCCATATCATAGATAAAAGAAGCATCAGACACAAGGTTTTCACAATCACACAGTCACATTATAAAAGCTATATCATTATACAGTCATCTTCAAGAAACACGGCTATTGGAACACAGCTCTACAGTTTGAGGTACTTCCCTCTAGCCACTTGAGTACATCATAAACTAAGAAGGGATATCCATATAAAGTGCAAGAATAACCTTCAGGATAATCCCTTGACTCTATTTGAAATCCCTCAGCTCCCGACACTTTATTTTGTCTCATTCTCTCTTCCCACTTTTGGTCAAGAAGGTTGTGAAGGAGGTTTACACCCCTGGGAGTCATATCCCATGTAGAGGGGGAGGGCAGTGAGTTTGCTTGCCATGTCAGCTTAGAGAGAGGCCACATCTGAGCAACAAATGAAGTTCTCTGGGGGTGACTCTTAGGTCTAATTTTAACTGGGCTTAGCCTATCCTTTGCAGGGATAAGTTTCATAGGGGTAAACCCCAAGATCTAGATCTTGGCTTATTGACTTGACTGTCCCCACTGCTTGTGAGACTATCAGGAATTGTCTAAATGGGGAAGTTGAATATTTCCCCCTTTCTCTCCATTCCCCCAAGGGGACTTTGCAAATATTTCTTTATTCACTGTTCAAATCATTCTGGGATTTATTGGAGCCTCACACTAACCTGGACAAACCAACAAAATCTCATGCCCTAGTCAAGTTTCCGTGTATTTACGGTGTTCAATTAAACTGACCTTACAAGTCAAATTAGGAAATGCACTAGTCAAAATATAAAATTTTCACCAAATAAACATTTTTTCCTTTTGTCTCACACAGAAGTTGAAGTTTTAAAATATGGATGACAATCTATTTTCAACACTCTGCAATACTGACATTCCTTTATTCTTCTTCAGGCAGAAACTTTTTTTTTAAATTTGCACATTTAATCACCATCATTGTATCTTCTAGGCATTACTAAATTATACCATCTCAGTCTTTATTGTCTACCTTTCCTTCTGGTTTCATACATGCCTGCAGCCCTTCTCCCTCTCTCATTCTGACATTCAGCTTCATTCAGTGTACTTATATTATCGTGCTACAATCATATAGTATTGTGCTTTCCCTTTCTGAATTTTTACTCAATCCTGTTGCACAATCTGTATCCCTTCAGCACCAATTACCCAATCTCTACCCTAGTTCTATCTCCTGATAACCTGTGTTCTCAACAGAAATTCTCCAACTTCACTCATCAATGTTAGTTCATATCAGTGAGACCATACAGTATTTGTCTTTTTGTTTCTGACTAATTTCATTCAGCATGATGTCTTCAAGATCCATCCATGTTGTTATGTGCTTCATGACTTTATTCTGTCTTACAGCTGCATAGTATTCCAACACATGTATATACCACAGCTTGTTTAGCCACTCATCCGTTGATGAAGATTTGTGCTCTTTCCATCTCTTGGCAATTTAGAGTAGTTTTTAATCCTTATCCAAAGTGGGTATATAATTGAGCAAACTACCCTTACTCAACAAGGTGTGTGCATCTGTGAAGGGGGTGATGACCTTAAAAGTTTTTTTTTACATCAATTTCTTAGGCAATAAGAGATACAATGAGAACTTGATGATACCAACCACCAAAGGATCCATTAGGATATTTGTGATTTTTTCACTTTATTGGCTTATTTTATGGTCTTAATTGATTTGACCACTTTGGCTTTTCAAAGCACAACCTAATCCTTTTTAGAACCTCTTATCATCCATTTATTTAGTAGACTATTAAAATTAAAGCATTAGTGGTTTGTTGAGGTAATTAATACTTTTGTCATTTGTCCACTGTGGAATTTGCACTCACTTCCCAGGGAGTTCTTCCTGTTTTCACAATTGACATAAATAGTAAATGTATAAAGTGAATGTCCTAAAAGGTTAAAAACGACTGCTTTGATTTTACAATTTCCTGTTGAAAAGTAAGGAATAAGGCTTAAAAGATCTGCCCAGGAGAAACAAGTGAGCAAAGAAGGCCTTGGAAGAGGAAGTTTAGTGTTTCTTCATCTTTTTTTTTCTTCTGGAGTAATCCTAACACAGTAAAGACTCCAAGAATTGACTGCCTTTGCTTTTCAAATAAATGACTTAGGGTGTGAAAAGCAGCACATCCGCCCTGTGGTTGAGCCCTTTCTTCTAAGTAGCTTAGCTTTGAACTTCTTTGTAATAGTGGGCTGGTGGTGCTCCTTGGCCTCTCCCTGGGGATTCCTTTCTAACTCAGTTACTTTCAGTTTACTGAAAGACCCCAGGATGACCCAAGAAACACTGTTAGTGTCTTCATTTCCTGACTTCAGGCTGCAGTGAACAAATCTTTAAAAAACATCTTTATTTAGAAAAGCATAACCGTGTCCTATATTATCAGGAAGGCAAGACCCCAGCCTATTGCATTCATAATTTAATGAAATTAAACCCTCAAATAATAGAACCCAGCCAACCCAAATTTTTGTTTAACCATTCCCACATTCAAAGTTTAGGGAAAGAGGAGAACAGCAACTCTTTCAGGAGTGTATTTTTTAATTTTAAAAGGTTCTGATGTGATATAAAATAAAATAACTGATTTTTAATAACCAGACTCCAAACTTAGTTCCTTTTGTTTCTGAGGCTCCCTCTCACTCTTCAGGGCTCTAAATAAGGGAACATCCAAAATCATACTTGAATGAAAATCAAAGTATTATTTTATTCATCTTCACAAAATTCCTATGGTGTAGGTTGAATTACGTCCTCCAGAAAGATATGTAGGAGTCCTAACACCTGGCACTTGTGAATGTGACCCTTTTGGCAACGTCTTTGACAGATGTAAACAAGTTAAATGAGGTCAAACTGGATTTAGGTGGGTTCTGGTCCAATGACCAGAGTCTTCCTAAGAAGAGGGAGATTTGGACACAGACTCACAGGGACAACACCATGTGAAGATGGAGGCAGAGGTTGGAGTGATGTATCTACAAACCAAGGTATGCCAAAGATTGCCTGCTACTACTGGAAGTAGGAGAGTCATGGAACAGATTCTCCGTTAGAGAATTCAGTAGAAACAGATGCTTCCTTACAGCGCTGATACTGTTATTTCAGACGTCTAGCCTCCAGAACTATGAGAGAATACATTTCTGTTGTCTATGGCCATCTGGTTTGTGGTTATTTGTTATAGCAGCTCTGAGAAACAAAATACCTTATAATCCCTAGAATCAATGGCTTTGAGTAAACTGTGGTGGCAAATGAGGTCTCAAAAGTGGTGTTTTATATATGCTCTTTTATACAAATTGAAGAAAACAAGCCTGCAACATGAACTACCCGATGTACTCACTGATGATTTGTTAATGCTGCCAGAATGCAATATACCAAAAACGGAATGGCTTTTAAAAAGGGAATGTATCAAGTTACAAATTTACACTTCTAAGGCCATAAAAATGTCTAGACTAAGGTAGCCAGAAAAAGATACCTTGATTCAAGGAAGGCTGATGTCTGTCACATGGGAAGGCATGTGCCTGCTGGTCCTTGTTCCCAGTTCTGCTGTTTCCAGCTTTTAATGCCACTGGTTTCCTCTCTAAGCATCTGTGGGCCTTCTGGTAGCTCCTTCAGGACACAATTCTGAGTTCTGGCTTGCTTAGCATCTCATGGAAGGCACCTGGCAATCTCTTCTGGGCTCTGCATCTCCAAATGCCTGTATCTCTGTTGGCTCTGGAGCAAAAGTTCTCTAGGTATCTGAGCTCCCTCCAAAACATCTGTTCTTTTAAAGGACTCCAGTAAACTAATCAAGACCTGCCTTGAATGGGCAGAGTCCATCTCCATGGAAATAATCTAGTCAAAGCTTCCACCCCACAATATTGAATCAGGACAAAAAGAAACATGGCTGCCACCAAAACATTGAATCAGGATTAAACCATGGCTTTTCTGGGGTGCACAGTAGTTTCAAACAGACACGTCTACCCTGTTACAAGACAAAAAAAGATAATTGGCCTCTTCCCACTTCCACTCATAGTTTGTAAAGATGTGCAGAAATCTAAAGGGAACTTATTGCTCCTGGGAAGAAAGAGAGACACTAACAAGTTGGCAGTACTCTAAATCCTCTATTAAAATATTCAGTAATGAATATTAGACTCCAACTAATGAGAGTGGGAAAGGCAGGAGTCCTGGTAGTATAGGTGGCACGTTATCTACAAAAGTTCACCAAGGGCAGAAGGAGGAGACAGGGTTGTCCATATGATCGCATGAGAGTGCACTATACCATCTTAGTGGAAAGATTCCATTTGAAATATGATGTAACAATGTCCCGAAGAGTTGTGCAGTAACAGGAGAGATTCACAAAGATTTCTTAGAACCTGTATAAAACCTGCCTACCTGTGTTACCCTGGTCAAGCAGTTTAGTTTCTATGAGCCTCAGTTTCCTTCAGCTGAGGCTACAATTTGCCTAGCCAATAATCATTCTCTCCTGCTTCCTTAGCAAGAGATCCCTGTATCAATGGAAATAGACTTGCAAACAGATTTTAAAAAAGATGAAGTCCATTTCCAGCCTTCCTAGCAGATCTGAGTGGCCAATGGGAACGACTTTAAAGGAAACTAACTCAGTTGGCAGATATACCCTTTCCCCTTCCTCCCTCCTGCCACTCAGAGTAAGATTGTGATAACTGGAACTCCTGCAACCACAAGGCTATCATGAGGTCACCACAAGGGTAGAAACCACTCACTAAAGATGATGAAGCAGAAATAGAGAAGGATTCTGGGCCCCTGATGTTCATGGAGCCACCATATCAGCCTTCTAGGCTTCTTTTATATGAGATTAAAAATAAAATACTATCTTGATTAAGCTAGGGTCAACTGACAGTTGTTTTTTCTCTTGTATGTACCTAATGCAATCACAATTGATAGATAATTCAATTGCAAGAATACTTATCTATTTGGGTGAAGAGAAACAAGAGAGCATATGTTAGGAAAATGCATTGTGAACAATAAAATGCCACAGTATTGTAGCAGATTTTGGAGAATGTGGGCTCAAACAGTGCCGCTTTGAGGCTCAGGTGATAAAGTTTAACACAGAGCTGTGGAGTGGATCATTCTACTCCTGCCCCAGATCGCAATGAAATTTCCTGAGGCCTCACTGTGGTCAAATCCTGAGGACAGATTTCCCAGACTGGCAGTACTCTCTGCACCTGCAGCTGAGTTGGCCAGGAGATCCTTGGCAAGAGCTGGAGTTGGTCAAGTGTATGAGCTGGCTTATCTTGAGAACTGAGAGATTTCTTCTCCTAGGAATCCTTAGAGTAAGTGTCAGAGCTATGATAGGTGGCAAGGTCAGGCAGAGGGGAGTTATAGAAAGGTCCTGAAGCTTTGCTGGTGAGGCTTGAAGATTAGAGAATATTATGCATGACCTAGAGAATCCTTGGACATTTGGAAGAAATGAACTCAGTCATCTGATAAATGAAATGCAGAAATGAGCTAAAGTAAGTAAAGGAGAAAGGCTTTTCTCTGTCTGGATGTGTCAGGGAAGCTGTACTCATCTTTGGTCCTGGAGGCTGGTCAATATGTCTACTTGTATTGCTTTAAATCATTTAAATTAAATTAGACTTTGCTTAGCATCTCTTCAAATTCTATGTATCTAAAACCAAACCTATAATTTTCCCCAAATTTTCTCCTGGCTTTCCTATTTCTCTTAATGACACATTGTTGCAATAATACTAAGAGTTGGCTTTCACTGGATACTTGCTGTGCTAAAAGAGAAAATGCATATTTGAATGTTTATTCTAAGCAGCCCTGTGTCATCCAAATATTAGTTTAACTTTTACATTTTTGTATTCCCTTTGCATAGTAAATATTGCAAAAGTATTTATTGAATAAATTCATGTTTAAAAAGTAAAAAAAAAAAAGAAAGAAGTCCACCTGTCCTTGAAACAGACTAAAGAGAATATGATTGGTGTGGAAGAAGTCCTGTCCCAAAGGTATTACTGAGAACAGGAGGTCAGGGCACCCTAGCAGCTGTTACAGAAATCTCTTTTGCATCCTCAACAGGACACCATCTAACCTCTGCTTGCTCAGCAGCAGTGATGTGGGGTTACAATCTGCTTTTGAGCTTCTGTCCTTTTAGTAAAATGTTTTTCCTTATAATAAATCCAAAATTGCTTCTCTGGAGTTCCCCCTCATGGAATCTGGATCTGAATCCAAGGACAACAAAGTGGCTTGTCCTACCCATCTGTGAGCCTATCCTTAAAACTTCTGTAAAGAACTCTAATATTTTTATATCTTTCTGCAAGTCTTTTTTAAGAAAGAAGTTGCAGTTAAAGAAAAGAAAAATATATAAAGCACAAACATCCAGATTTTAGAATCAAATACATTTGGGATGATAGGATGCTAACTTTATTTTTCTAGTGGCTATATGACTTTTTTAGTTTATTTAACTTTTCTGGGCCTCTTCCATAAATCGAAATAACAGTTACCGACTCCTGAATTGTTGTAGGATCGATGATAGTGAAAAGAATAGCTAACCCTTACTAGCAATATATTATGTGTCATGTACATCCATTGTCTCACTTACTCCTAATTACTTCCTAATATGAAGTGGGAACCACTGTTACCCCACTTTTCAGATGAAGAAACTGAGGCAGAGAGGTTTAGTATCTTGCTTATGATATACAGCCACATTTAACACACTACCCCACACTATATTCCCGCAAGTGTGAGTGCCCATCAAGTGTGAGGCAGGCCTAGCCCTGCTTAATCAGATAAGATCAGGAATTTTAAGCAGTTAAGGTGATAGAAAACAGAGGAGCTAATGAATATCAGTGCCTACTACAGGGCTCCACAAATTAATATATTTGAATTCATTTTCCCCTCCCTTCTTTCCAAGGTAAATAAGCCACAGTTCCTCTAACAATTTCCAGTAAGTATAATTTAAAATTCTCTTTTCATTCTGATTCTTTCCTCCACCTGTGTTATTTGTTTACATTCACATGGCAACCCACTGAACTTAATGTCCATGGTGTCATCTGCCAGCACAGACAGTGGTGTGACTTCATCATCCCCCTTTCTTTGGACATGAGTACTTTATCAGTGTAGTTAGTCCAGGATCATTAGCTTTCTTGATTCATGTACTTTGCCTCTTGTTTGCCACTGTCACACCTTTGGTTCATATGCTTTGTCTCTTGTTTGCTGGCTGACACTACCTTTGTAAAGCTTCAACTAAAATCTGCTTTCTGGAGTACACTGGTCAAGCCTTTCTAGAAAGCAATTTGACTATATATCAAGAAACTTTAAAATTAATACTCTTTGACAGAGTCTGTAACATTATCAAGTTGGAAGCTATCCTAAATGCTAAAAAAAAATTTATAGTAAAAAATGTCCACCACTGCACTGTTTTTACAGTGAAAATTTCAAAATAGCTGAAAGCCCAAGTTCTAGAGTTAGGATCCCCGGATTTGCTTCTAGTTCTGCCACTCATTAGCTGTGTGATTTCATAGAAGTTATGCAATGTCTCTATGGCTTACTTTGTTCAGTTAGAAATAGGGGATAATAAAAGGGCTTGTACGGAAATTAAATCCTGCATGTAAGTTATTTAGGCTAGTGCCTGGTATACAGTAAGTGGCAAAAACTAATAAAAGCTAATGTACATAATGTTATTTCACTTGGCATTTTATTTTATATTTAGTACGAAATAAATTTACTACAGTTTATATACAGCATCACTGTAACTTGAAAATTAGCATCAAGTTACTGACAAGCACTCCAGATGAAAATATTACAAATTATTAACAGCGGTGCCATCTCTGGCAGTCTGCCAGACTTACTAAGTTCTCTAAATATGAATGACCACCCAGGGCAGCCATCTTAGCTTACTGCACTAGTGATTATAGCACTTTCACTTCCCACTGCCTCTCCTCTTTCCTCTTGGATGTGAACTTCCTGAGATGGCATTCTGTATGCCCAGCCAATCTTACTCAGAATCAGAGGTGTCCTGCCTGGCAAAGATAAAGTGTAAAGAGAGGGTAGAGCAGAAGTTGAATCCCAGCATTAGCTCCTGCCTCTGCCCAGTCTGCTCAGATGGTGTTAACACAGAAGAATTCATTGCTTAATTTTGTGAGTGAAGAAATTGAATGTGTCAGTACCTAGAATTTATCACATGTGGAAAGAACCAACCCACCAGAGACTGATGGAAAAGACTGGAGTCAAGTTATTAATTTAATATATAACTTTGAAGTGGGATAAAATACTCTGGCCAACTGGGCTTCATAGGCCCTCCCCAGTAGGAAAGTCTCACTGGAAGGCAAATTGCTGTTTGGAATTACTTGTCCTGGACTCCACGAAAAACACATCTTGTTCACATTATTTATTCTGTTCTCCAGTATTAATGTTTAGGTTATCATTTTGGGATATCCTTTACTGTAAGACAATTTCAGCAACTAGCTAATTCCAGTTTTGGCAACTGATTTTGCTAGTTTAATTTTTAGGGATTAACCTTACCCCAAATATCTGGTTAGCCCTAAGTGCACTAAGAGATGGGGGAGGAGAGTTTCTGTTGGGGATTGGGGGATTATTAAGTCAAAGTTGTAGAGGTAACTTAAAAATTTAACACGGGCAAGAAGGACAGGCAGATGTGTTACTATAAACATGATTAAAGATGATTACTTTTACCTTTTAAGATATAGAACATTATTAAAAGCCCTGTTTGTATATAACTGATGCACTAATAACAAATTTCATAGCAAACATGTTCAATAAGGCTTTATATAGATGTTTTGAGCAATGACCTGTTAATATTTTTCCAGTAAGTTTCTTTTAAAAAAATGAATCCCACCACTAGCGAATTTCTCAATAAGCTTGAGGTTCCTTTGGAACTAACATTCTGCTTATATAATTATTTTCTTACTTGGAAGACAATAAAGAACTTAGACAGGTGAAATTCACTGAAATCACTGGAAAACAAAGAACCCAAAAGAAAACATTTCGCTTACATGTTATATTGGAATTTTGACCCCATTTGTTACTTCTTGTATTTTGGAAACATTGAAATGAGTATGAGGATGATATTTGTAGATAAATATTTTAATATATATATATATATATTTGTGCTTCCACCTAGAGGGAAGGAAAAGGACTCTGTTTTTTCTGCCTGAGTTTGTAATATATTCGTCTTGTTCCACCACAGTTTACTCTTCCAGTTTTACTTCTGTAGGTAGTGAGCATGAAGTGGGGATGGTGAGGACAGTCTGGGAAGCAAGGTTAGGACTGAGGGTAAGTTCATATGGGGAGGGTATGAGGTAATAAATCATGCAGCCAACGACAGCTGTAGCAGTGTCAGGGAGAAATATTCTGTATATTTCCTTGTTTCATTTTTACCATGCCTAGCAAGACACGTTTTAACAGAAAAACACCAAAATCATTGACTTCTCATGCTAATACTTATCTTCCTCTGGAAAGTTTCGTGGCATTTGAAATTACTTGGCTCTGTTTTTGTTTTTGTTTTTTTTTAAAGAATTACAATGAAGAGTTTTACAGGAAGAAGAAGAAGTGTGAATCTATATTAAACAGACTCAAGGATTTTCTGACCAGGTTTTCTTGAGATAGATAGGATCCTGATAAAGCATTGACAGGCAATGGAGAAATAGGGAGAAATAATTAGAAGTTACATGAAACAAATGTAAATGGAGCAGCTTAAAGGTTGGGTATAAATTAATTTAAGTTACTTTATGGGGGGAAACCAAGAAGGTATTTCTGCCCTTGAAGGCCTCATGATCACTCTTAGTAACTCCAACAGATTTAATAGTTTTTTGTGTGGCAGGCTCTGTCCTAAGGGATTTTTACGTCTGTTGAAGAGGTGAACCATCACCAAAGCCTTGGAGGTAGGTGGTATGGCTATTGTGCATAATCCTGCTAAGAAATGCATTTGTTTGAGTCTCGTTCTCAGTGCTTTCGAGTAGGCACCTAGGAGTGGAAGTGCTGAGTCATATGGTAATTTTTATGTTTAATTTTTGAGGAACCGCCAAACTCTTTTCCACAATGGCTGAACCATTTTACATTCACACCAGCAATGGAAGAAGGTTCCAATTTCTCCACATCCTCACCAACACTTGTTATTTTCTGAGTGTGTATGTATGGGTTTTAATTATAGCATCCGAGTGGGTGTGAGGTGGCACCTCATTATGCTTTATGATTTAATTTTTTTTAAATTGGAAAAATTGTAGGTTTACAGAAAAATCATGTAGAAGATACTGAGTTCCCATAAACTGCCCCCCCCCCACGTAGATCAGTCCTATATCAATGCTTTACATTAGCATGGTAGCTTTTTTACAATTGATGGGACAATATTATTATAATATTCTATTAACTATAGTCCATAGTTTACATTAGGATTCACTGTGTTGTACAATTCTATTGAAAAAATATTCTAATAACATATATACAATGTAAAATTTCCCCCTTTTAACCACATTCAAATATATAATTCAGCAGTTATTATCACCACCATCCATTACCAAAACTGTTCTGTAACCCCAAGCAAAAACTCTGTACCACTACAAAATGGGGAAAAGACTTGAACAGACACTTCTCAGAAGAGGAAATACAAATGACCAAAAGGCACATGAAGAGATGCTCAACTTCCCTGGCCATTAGAGAAATGCAAATCAAAACCACAATGAGCTATCATCTCACACCCACCAGAATGGTCATTATCAACAAAACAGAAAATGACAAGTGCTGGAGAGGATGTGGAGAAAGAGGCACACTTATTCACTGTTGGTGGGAATGTCAACTTGTACAACCACTGTGGAAGGCAGTTTGGCGGTTCCTCAAAAAGCTGAATATAGAATTGCCATATTACCCAGCAATACCATTGCTAGGTATCTACTTGGAGGACTTAAGGGCAAAGACACAAACGGACATTTGCACACCAATGTTTATAGCAGCATTATTTACAATTGCAAGGAGATGGAAACAGCCAAAATGTCCATCAACAGTCGAGTGGCTAAACAAACTGCAGTATATACATACGATGGAATATTATGCAGCTTTAAGACAGAATAAACTTATGAAGCATGTACCAACATGGATGGACCTAGAGAACATTATGCTGAGTGAGACTAGCCAAAAACTAAAGGACAAATAATGTATGGTCTCACTGATATGAACTGACATTAGTGAATAAACTTGGAATATGTCATTGGTAACAGAGACCATCAGGAGGTAGAAATAGGGTAAGATATTGGGTAATTGAAGCTGAAGGAATACAGACTGTGCAACAGGACTGGATACAAAAACTCAGAAATGGACAACACAATACTACCTAATTGTAATGTAGTTATGTTAAAACACTGAATGAAGCTGCATGTGGGAATGATAGAGGGAGGAGGGCTGGGGACATAAATGAAATCAGAAAGAAAGATAGATGGTAAAGATCGAGATAGTATAATCTAGGAATGCCTAGAGTGTATAATAATAGTGAAATGTACAATGTACAAACTTCAAAAATGTTTTTGCATGAGGAAGAACAAAGGAGTGTCATTATTGCAGGGTGCTGAAAATAGATGATAATTAACACTTTAAAATGTCACCTTATGTGTGAGACTAAAGCAAAAAATGTTTATTTGTTACAAAATTTATATTTTGACTAGAGCATTTCCTAATATAACTCATGTAGATAGTTTGATTGAATGTCATAAGAACTTGGAATCTCAGGTAGGACATGAGATTTTGTTGGTTTGTCCAGAGTGATGCCCCGATGAATCCCAGAGTGATTTGATCAGTGACTGGAAAAGTATTTGCAAGCCCCCTTTGGGGAATGGTGAGAACGGGGGAAAACTCAACTTCCCCAAATTGAATTCTTGATATTCTCACAAGCAGTGTGGACAACCAAAGCTATAGGCTGAGCCCCCAGTCTTGGGGTTTGTTCATATGAAACTTAACCCCACAAAGGATAGGTCAAGTCTACTTAAAATTTAGGCCTAAGAGTCACCCCCAAAAGAGCCTCTTTTGTTCCTCAGATGTGGCCTCTCTCTCCAGCCAACATGACGGGCAGTCTCACCACCCTCCCCCGTCTACGTGGGGCATGACTCCCAGGGGTGTGGACCCTCCTGGCAACGTGGGACAGAGATCCTGGAATGAGCTGAGACTCAGCATCAAGGGACTAAGAAAAACCCTACAATGAGCTGAGAATTAACATCAAGGGATTGAGAGAACCTTCTTGACCAAAGGGGGAAGAGTGAAATGAGACTAAGTGTCAATGGCTGAGAGATTCCAAACAGAGTTGAGAGGTTATCCCGGAGGTTATTCTTATGCATTAAGTAGATATCACCTTGTTGTTCAAGATGTAGCGGAGAGACTGGAGGGAACCGCCTGAAAATGTAGAGCTGTGTTCTAGTAGCCATGTTTCTTGATGATGATTGAACAATGATATAGCTTTCACAATGAGACTCTGTGAATGTGAAAACCTTGTGTCTGATGCTCCTTTTAGCTACTATATCAACAGAAGAGTAGAACATATGGAATAAAAATAAATAATAGGGGGAACAAATGTTAAAATAAATTTAGTTTGAAATGCTAGTGGTAAATGAAAGCGAGGGGTAAGGGGTATGGTACGTATAATCTTTTTTTTCCTCTATTATCGTTTTATTTCTTTTTTCTAAATCAATGCAAATGTTCTAAGAAATGATGAATATGTAACTATGTGATGATATTAAGAATTACTGATTGTGTATGTAGAATGGAATGATATCTTAATGTTTTGTTTGTCAATTTTTAAAAATTAATACAAAAAGTTTAAAAAAAACCTCTGTACCAATTAAGCATTAACTTCCCTTTCCTGTCCCCCTCACTCTGGCCCTTTGTAATCTGTATTCTTTTTTCTGACTACGAATTTGCTTATTCTAATTATCTCTTATCAGTGATATCGTGCTACTGATATTTTTGTGTCTGGCTTATTTCACTCAACATGATGTGTTTTAGGCTTATCTATGTTGTCACATATGTATCAGAGCTGCATTCCTTTTTTTTTTTCTTCAAAGAGAGAAAGAGTTTTTTACTAGATGCATAGTAGGAGACCAGATGGCCTTCTGGCCCAAAATCTGTCTCCCCGAACTATAGTAATTTGGATAGTTTTATTAGAGAAAAGATGGGCAGGGCATAGAATAATGAGCACAGTGGCCCCAGATGACGTAATTAGAGGTGATCTGATTATTGTGCATGTACAGACTGATTACATGCTTAGTCACAGAATGTATGAAAGAAAATGGCAGAATGAGATATGGGTGACTTGTAGGTTAGAGTCTAAGCTACTGCACATGCTTGGTGGGCCCACTTTGGTTAGACCCAGTCTTGATCATCAAGATAACTTTGGACTGGGGGCAGGGTTAATTCCAGGCAGACCCAAGACCCTTCATTAATAAACATTAGGAGCTATCTTAGTGATTAAAAGGCTCTAAATTTGAAAAACTGGATAACTGGATACAAATGAAGAGTAGTCAAAAGGTTTTTATAATCACAGGAGCAGAAGGTAAGGGTTGTAAAATCATTATCAGACATCAAGGCAGCCAGATTACAATCTAGAGATTTCAGGGATTTCCCTCTGTTTACTCCAACATATGAGAAAGCAAAAAGGAATATTTATAAAATGATTCAGCAGTCAAAACTATCACTTAAATCCTGACTTCTTGGTTACAACAACTCCTCCCCTCATTTGATAATTATCTCTCAATTTTGAGGGATATCTGGGTGATGAATCAATAACTGCTTCAAAGCTGAAAAGGGGCATTGCTATTTAGGAGCAGATGAAATGATGAAACCTGTGGTTATTCTTGGAGAGTCCAGTATCTCTGGGTTTTAGAGCTTCTCTGGTATTGAAACAATCTGGAGGTTTCAAGTCTCTGGAAAACAAACTTAATAAATAAAATTTTATAGAGCGTAGGATACCTTTCAGGGTTTCCAGAAACACTGTTGGTTGGGGTTTGCCGAATTGTGGTAGTTTGTAATATCTTGTTGAAACTTGCAGAAGAGTAACCTTCAGAATGACCTCTTGACTCTTAGCCATTGAAACTTTATTTCTTTACCCTCTTTTGATCAACTAATCTATGATGCTAGGGCTAGGCTCATCCTTGGAACTTAAACCTCAAAATATCCGGACCAGTTCTGCCCCCCAATGCCAGGGCCAATTATGTTTCAACCTGCCAGGGCCAGGCTAGCATCCCTTGAAATTATGTCCCACACTTGGGGGAAGCTCAGAGTTTGGCTTAGAGAGAGACCACATTGGAGCATCAGCAGAGATTTTCTGGAGATAATTCTTAGGCACTAATTATAAGTAGGTTCAGTTTTCTATTACAGAAATAAGTTTCATAAGGGCAAGCCTCAAAACAGAGGCTGTGGCTTATTAAATTGGGAGCCCTTCTTGCTTAAGAAAATGTCAAGAATTACCCAGGTGGAGAAGCTTAATAGTTCTATTTTTACCAGTCCCTCAAAGGATTCTGCAAATACTTTTTCATTCTCTGCCCAAAATATTCTCAAATGCATCGTTGCATAACGATAACTTGTACAAAACATTAAGATTATTTTCCTCATTCCAGGTTCTATATCAGGTAAAGCTGAATTAGATTGTTTAACTGACTAGACAGATTAAATTTGTGTGACTTTTGGATAAAATAAATATTTTTCTTTTTATCTCACACAAAAGTTAAAGCTTTAAAACACAGACAATGTTATTCTTTACCTTGTATATTGATTTACCTTAGTTTTAATCAGTCAATTTAATCACATCTTTAATCAGAGTTTGATCATTTTCAGTTTTTTTTTTTTTCTTAAACAGTTGCTGGATGGATTTATGTTGACTTTCAGAGCCGGAGAACAAAATCTGAGTCTTAGATGTCACACGGATACTTAAAGTTCCAGGGAAGAGCAAAGTGTTTCAGAATTTGAAGGTACAAAGTGTTTCAGAATTTGAAGGTAACACTTAAAGCTTATAATCTGAGCTTTAATTTTTATAAACATTTTTAAATGAAGCTACTTTTAGAAATAAAAATATTAGGCAGTTGTTTTATATTAAGAAACTGTAGCAGAGGTTTTGTTCTGTTTCACTTTTGCACAATTATCTGAGTTATGTTAATTAACAGATAAAATATAATATATGGTTGTCCTGCCTTTCTTTTAAAGTTTTTCCTTATTACAGATGGAGGTCTGAGCTATAACTGACAATATATACTTTTAGAAAAGTTTTACAGCAAAGCAGCACAACTGACAATTTGGCTGTTTCTATGATCTGTAGCTTTCTAAGAATAACTAAACTATGACTAACAACATCATATCATTGCTTAACACCATACAGATTAGTATCAGGCTATACATGGATAGTGAAACATTGCCAGTTTTGTAGGAATTTTATATAACCTCTTAATATGTGAATAATATTATTTTACCTATACCAATTTAATCAGCAATAGGGTAAAAAATCTCTTTTAACCATGGTAATACCTCCTATGCAATAGGTTAAACTATTTTAGCACCTTACTTATAGAAGATGAAAGGACAAATTATTTGTGACAATTTTTCCCTGAGAAAACTTGTCATCTGAAATATAGGATGAGAAAGCCAAGGATATTAAAAAGGATATTCTTCTTATGTAAACATCTTTGTTTTCTAGACAGAATACTTGGATTATTAAGAAAAACTTAAACCTTTTAATCTATATGATTTTAACAGGGAGAAAACTAAAGTTTAGTTTTGTTTTCATACCTGGTTTGACAAAAAAAAGCTTTATTTTTTTAAATATATAATAAACAGATAAATTAAATTTTGGTTAGCACTGACTATGACAGAATTCACTTTCATAAACTCCTTTTTTACAACTCTCTACATTCATTCAGAGCTTATAGTCAACAGCAACTATTATTTTTCTCAACATTATTTCCAGCTGGTAAATAACACCAGGAATACATTAGTTTACAAGATTAAATTATGATTTCTAAAAACTTGTTCAGAGCTCTATTTATTTAAATGCTTCTTTTTAATTTAAAGATCTTAATATTGTCACCTCTTCTATAAGATCTTCTTAGGCCATTCTTTACCTGCTTTTAAAATTCTTCCAGCACTTTTATTCTTTATTACTACTGTATTACACTATACCCTTGTACAAGTATATTCTAACTAGAATTACACTCTTTGAAGCTCAGAATTAGGTGTTCTCTATTTATGATAGCATTTACTAGCAGAAATATTCTGATTGACATTAACAAAGCAACTACAAATTCAAATGCTTTCACACACTGAGGAAACAAATGGGTAAGTAACCAAAAACCAGATTCTTTGAAATCCAGGTAACCAAGGTTATAAAACAAATCCATTTATATTCTTACTAAATGCAACTGATTTCATTTAGAATATTTTGAAACATTAGCATATTTTTAATTTTATTATACTTTATATAAGTATTATTATATGTACATTACTCAGTTCATGTAAGCTAATCTATCTAGTTAGGCTATCTTAAGAGGAATTTTGAGAATGTATTTATAATACTAGTTTATTTTATCAGTAAGCTTATATAGATTTAGGGAGAACACACTCAAGCAGAATAAAATTGCATTTGTTCAATTCAAAATTTATCATAAAATTCCTTTTATAGGAGGTTGAAAAAAGTCTTTGTTTTCATAATATCTTAAAATTACAAACAATTTTGAAGTACACTGACTATAAAGTTCTTGAAAATATACTAAAATTTTTAACTTCTTCTAAGCCTAAATCCAGGAAAACTTTTCTATGTCTCTCAAAGATCTTTCATTTTACTTACTGAAATTTGGTAATTAGATTTTATTCAGTTACTCCTATCCCAAGGTTATTTCTATTTTGAAAATGATCTGATTATTACAGTTACCATTGCAAGGGTATTACTGGAAAAAATGATATTAACAAACATAACCTATTCTGTAGCTTTTTTTATGCTTACCATTTCTAACCTTCAGGCCCAGTTAAAAAAAAAAAAAGATTTCTAAACCACACCTTGCCATATCTTTCTGAGTCTAGCCCTCCCACCATAATTGTTTTAGGTAGTTAGGACTTGGGGCAGACTGAAGCCTGGCTTAATGAAACTTTTAGGTGAGGGTCCTGGAATTTTGGGAGTTCCTATGCCCTTCTTTAACTATTTCCAATTAGATTTATTTTACTAAAGGCTGTGACCAGGACCATTGGAAAAGGTCTTTGCTTTTTCCAGAGGCAGCCCTTTGGAAGTTTTCTGCTGCCTTAGGGAAATTTCAGGGGTGATTTCTTTCTAATGTCCAGGTTTGTTTACAATAATTACAAGTTAAGGTTTGAGTCTTGCCATTCAGGGAGGTTCTTCTCTTTTTACTTCAGAAGTACCAATTTATACAAAATTGTGATTTCTAAATTGCTAAAAAAGCAATTCCAATAGAGCTTTTCAAAAGAATTTTTGTTACTTTGTTATTAACATCCAGAGGTATGAGAATATACATTGAACAGGCACAGAGGCAGCTAGAAAGTTAGTTATGCAAGAACCAGAAATGTAGAAATACCTTTGAGAGGGACAAATAAAGGATTGAATATATTATCCCATCCTATTTTCACCTTTTGGAGAACAATTTTGACTATATTATCTTTAATTTTAATTTTAACTGTAATGGTATTATTTTCATAACTTTAATTATAATGGTAGTATTTTCATTTTAAATCATTTTGAGGCCTAATTATGTTATAGAAATAAACCCTTTTTGAATAATCTCAACCAAACTCTTTTCAATTTTCAAGACTGCCCAAAGGTTCCTGTTTTAAAGAATGTCTGTAATCAGTAACCGGTTAGGAACATTTGGCCAATATACATGCAGGAACATAGATTTAAACAGAAGCTTAACACATATTATATTTAAGTAACACACCAATTAATATCTAGACCAAATGCACCAACTAGCTAACAAGCATTAAAGGCTTAACACACTGATTAATAATTAAACAAACATTAACTCTTACTACCCAGGCAACACACAGGCTAGCACTTAAACAGGCCTACTTAATTTCATTAAACACCAATTAATTGTTGGATTAGCTCAGGGCTTCTAACCCTGTATAGTACAATAGGCAAAAACAGAAGGTGTAGAGGCCAAAGGGGATTGTTCTGGAAGCATAACCCACCTAGGTCAAGGGAACTTGAACTGCCTATTCACTTCCCAGTCCACTTTTACCCTGATGACCTGCTCACCCAGTCAGATATCTGGACATGGAACTGGAAATGTTTTTTCTTTTTGAAACTTTTCAAGGTGCCAAAAGTCTCTGGAGTGGCAGCAGAAACCCTGGTTGCTGAGCCGCTAGACTAAATTCAGTCCAGTGGCTGCAAACGGCTTGGTTACCTGGCTTAGCTGCTCTGCTGGGGCTCCAGAGTCTCAGGCATTCATCCCACAGGGTCGCCAAAGAATCCAAAGGCCGTGGATTCTTTTGCCCAACACACTCAGTAACCAATTCCTGAGAAACCGGGATTTCAAAGAGAGAAAGAATTTATTGCTAGGTGTATAATAGGAGAGAAGATGGCTTAGCAGTCCAAAATCTGTCTCCTTCATTCCTTTTTATGGCCAAATAGTATTCCATTGTATGTATATACCATATTTTGTTTAACTCATCTGTTGGTTTGCTTCCATCTTTAGATGACTGTGAATATTGTCTATGAACATTGGTGTGCAAATATCTATTCGAGTCCCTATTTGTTTCAGTTCTTTGGAGTATATATCTAGAGTGGGATTTTGGGTTATATAATTCTGTACTTAACTCTCTGAGGAACTGCCAAACTATTTTCCATTAAGGCCGCACTATTATAAATCCCCACCAGCTATGGATGAATGTTCATATTTTCCACATCTTCTCCAACACTTATTATTTTCTATTTATCTAATAGTAGCCATTCTACTGGGTTTGAAATGATTTGCATTTCCCTAATTGCTAAAGATGCTGAGCATCTTTTCACGTGTCATTTGTATACCTTCTTTTGAGAAATATCTATTCAAGTTCCATTGCCCATTTTAATAATTGGTTGCTTGTCATTTTGTTTTTGAGTTATAGGATTTCTTTATATAGAATATTACACTCTTATAGGATATGTGATTTCCAAATATTTTCTCCCATTACTTAAGTTGCATTTTTACTTTCATGATAAAGTCCTTTGATACAAAAAAAGTTTCTAATTTATAAAGTCACATACCTCTAATTTTCTTTCATTGTTCATGTTTTTGGTGTAAAGTCTAAGAAACCATTGCCTAACACAAGGTCTTGACATTGCTTTCCTATGTTTTCTTCTAGAAGTTCTATAGCTTTTGCTCTTATATTCAGATGTTTGATCCATTTTGTGTTAATTTTTGTACATGGTGTGAGGTATGGGTCCACTTTCATTCCTTTGAGGTATGGGTCCACTTTCATTCCTTTGCAAATGGAAATCCATTTTTTTCCAGTACCAATTGTTAAAGACACTGTTCTGTATCCATTGAGTGCACTTGGCCCTTGTTCAAAAATCAATTGGCCTTAGATATGAAAGCTTGTTTCTGAACTCCCAATTTATTCCATTAATCTCTCTGTCCTTGTGCCAGTACTATACTATTTTGCTTATGTAGCTTTGTAAAAAGTTTTAAAATTGAAAAGTGTAATTCCTCCAACTTCATCCTTCTTTTTTAAGATGGTTTGGCTATTTGGGGCTCCTTAGCATTCCATATAAATTTTATTATTGGCTATTCTATTTGTGAAAAGAAGGTTGTTGGATTTTTATTTAGATTGCAATTGAAACTGAAAATCACTTTGAGCAGCATTGACTTCTTAATACTTAGTCTTTCAATCCATAAGTACACAATGTCTTTCCATTTATTTAGGACTTCTTTAATTTCTTTCAGCAATGTTTTATTGTTATGTATATACAAGTCTTTTACATCTTTAGTGAAATTTATTCCAGATACTTGATTCTTTTGGTTGTTATTGTAAATGGATTTTCCCCTTTACCTCCTGTTCAGATTGTTCATTACTAAAAATCACTAATTTTTGCGTATTGATCTTCTACTTGCCACCTGATGAATTCCAGTGGAATTTTATTTCCCTACAGTGGGGAATATTTCTCTAAATCACACAAAGTTCAGAAACCACTCTAAATAGTTGACAGATTTGGTTATATAGTAATAAAAATTTTCTATACAGTTAAAAAAAACTAAAAAGAAAGGTGGAAGATGGATAATGAGCTGGAAAAAAATAGTTATAGCATATATGATAGGAAAAGAGGTAACAACTCTTAGGTCTTAAAAATATACAACCAAAAGAGACCTTTAAATTTTGTGCAAAGGACACACATTTTCTTCACAAAAGAAGAAAAAAACGCCTATAGGAAAGATACTCAGGACCATTAATAATGAAATCAATGCAAATAGAGAGCATATATGACATCCTTGCCCACTGTCTGGTTGGAAATTTTAACAACAATGCTTAGAATTGCAAAATAGTAGCAAAGAGGCCCTTTCATTCTGTTTCAGAAGGGGTGTGGTGCTTCTACAGAACATTTGGCATTATGCATTGTGGTAGGCAGAAAATGGGCCCCCAAAGGTGCCCACCTCCTAATCCCTGGAATTTATGAATATGCTTTATATAGCAAAAGTAAATTAAAGTTGCATATGAAATGAAAGCTGCTAATTAGCTGACCTTAGGATAAGGATTCTGGATTATCAAAGTGGGCCCAATATAATTACAAGCGTCCTTAAAGGTGGAAGAGGGAAGCAGAAGAGGTGGTCAGAGTGATGTAATGTGAAAATGATTTGACATGTCATTGTTGATTTTTAAGACGGAGGAAGGAAGCCATGAGCCAAAGAATACGGATAATGTATAGAGGGTAGAGAAGTCAAGGAAATGGATTCTTGCCTAGAACCTCCAGAAAGAAATGTGGCCCAGTAAGATCTTTGTCAGACTTCTGACCTTCAGAACTCTAAATTGATAAATTTGTATTGTTATAAGCCACAATGTCTGTGGTAATTTGTTACAGCAGCAATATGAAATGAATACATTTATCAAAAGTCTTTAAAAAGTACAGAATATTTGAGATCACAGTCCATTAGTCAACATTAAAATCTTTTTTCCAGCATCCACATTCAATTATCTTGGTTCTCTCTTTGTCACTTCACCTTGGAAAACTAAAGCCCTGCGAAAATCCTACTGTCCTTTACTGCCCTCCTTCACTAGTCCAGCTGAATATTGTTGAAGAAAAACTCAAAACCTCACTGGCTGTGTTCATGTTAAGTCTGTGGTCATCAATCTCTAAAGAGATCTTATTCTTGTCTGGTAATCAAACTATGCTTGTCTAGTCCATTAATTGCCCCATGCTTTTAGATAACAAATTTACACTTTCTCCTATTCTAACATCTACTCAAGCCCCACTCTCAATGATGAACTTGTTTGCTATTTCACTGAGAAAGCTGAAGCATCAACAAATTCCACCCACTCTCAGGTCGCTTCTCTCACACATCTATCTCTGTGTCCATATACCCAGACTTCTTTCCTTTTACTCTACTTCTAAGGCCAGCTAAGTGCTCTAATACCTTTCCAAATTGCCTCTTCAAGAATATGCTCCAGCGATAGTCTCATTATTGTCCTGCATCAACAATTTCCCCCTCAGAAATGGATTATTCTCATCTACATAAAAATATGTTGCAATTTCTGCTGTCTTAAAAAGTGTTCAACCCCACTTCTCCATCTATCTCTAGCACTAATTCTGTGCTAATCTTAAAAGGATAATCTAGTGATCTAGTGAAGGAGTTGTCCATGATCATTATCTCTAGTTCTTTTATTTCCATTCTCTCTTGAATTCATGATAATTGGACTTTTGTCTCCAATATTTTACAAAAGTATACTTGTCAAAGTCACCAATAACCTCAAGTTTTTCTACTTCCGAAGGTCATCTCTCCAGCCTCATCCTATTTATCTATCAGCATCATTTAACACAATTAATCAATCCTTGCTCTTGCATTTTCTTTCATTGCTCACAAGACATCACTGTTCTAGGTTTCCTCCAGCTTCAGTGACCATTCGTAGACTTCTTTGCTGGATCTTCCTTATTTCCCCAATCCCTAAATCTCTATGTATTTGAATTTTCCTCTGATGTTCAGCCCCATTTGGAATTCTTATATATCTATCAAATATAGCATGCTCACATTGGAATTACTCTAACTTGTTTTTCTCCTGTTTAACTTATTTGCTCATGCCAAAACTCTGGAATCACCCTGGACTGTACTTTTGGCCCAAAATACCATGTCCAACTCTTGAACAAATCCTGAAAGAACTACCTTCAAAATATACCAGAATCTGTCCACTTTTTTTCTAAGAACATACCTCTTATCATCATAGCCTAAGCCACCAAAATTCTCTCCTGAATTATTACAAAATCTCCTTTACTTTTCTTGCTCCCATAGGGTGATCCTTTTAAAATGCAAGTTAAGGCAGTACTTAAGATTTCTGTGATAAAGAACAGTTTTTAAAAATTTCCATTCCATCATGCATTGGCATTTTTGAAAAGTATAATATAAACAAATTACTAGAAAAATGAAAATTTAAAAAGACATTAGAAATTACCAACCCAATTTTTATTATCAGATTCAACAGGCATAAAATGATCTTTCAGGAATGAGAACCAATATAAAAACATGTCTTTAACAAATTCCAAATGCCTGCTCTCAGCTTATCTAATTCTTTTGTCACAAGCATGTGACAGACTGCTCAGGACCGATCCAGGCCCATAGGCCACCCCTTGGGTAGCATGAGGTGAGACATGTCAATTAAATGATTTCCACAGTACTACAATAGCAGCCAAAGGCCTTGCAGGGGCCTGAAAAGCCCTCCAGTTCCGGGTCCCTCATCAGCTCTCTGACCTCTTCTTTGGCAGCTTGTCTTCTAGATTAGTCTGTGTCAGCCACACTGACCTCCTGCTCTTCCTCAAATACACCAATCATCTTTCTACCCCAGGGCTCTGTGCTTGGAGTTTCCTCTGTTTAGAATGCATTACCCTCAGAAAGTCACTTGACTTCCCTCACCTTCTTCAGGTCACTGGTTAAATGTCGCTTTTGAGGGCTGCCCTCCCTACCGCTCTACTTAAAATAGCAATCCTCACCCATCCTCAAAATGTTTTATTTAATTTATTAGCTATCTTCCCACACTAGAATGTAAATTCCCTAAAAATAGGGGTGTCCTTGGTTTTATTCACTGCCCTGTTCCTAGTGCTTTGTATAAGCCTGGCACATGATAGATGCTAAAAATGACTTATTGAAAAAAAATGTTGAAAGAGTATAACTCTTAAGAATATGTCATCATTATGTTGATATTTATTTTAGTTTGCAGTACCTTAGAGCAGCTAGAAGTGAAAACCTAAAATTGTGGAATTTTAACCCCTACCAAACTCTGAAATCCGTTCTACAACTAATTGTTACATGTGCTTTGAAATGTATTGCTTTTTTGTGTATATGTTATTTTTCACACACACAAAAAAGGAGAAGTATAACAGAGAAGGTAGGATTTAACAAATGAGTATGGCTGCTGAATTATTATATTGATATTTCTCTTGGTCTCCATCATCTTGGAGCAATTAGTAGAAAAAATGAAAAATCAGGGAACTGTAACTCATACCATACTTTAAACTCTGTTCTATAACTACTTGTTAAAATACACTTGGAAATTTATTGCTTTTTTTTTGTATATATGTTATGTTTCATAATAAAGAAAATTCTGAAAAAAAAGAAAAAAATTTTTACCTTCTGTATGCCTGTATTAGTTAGGGTTCTCTAGAGACATAGAATCAACAGGGAACACTTGCAAATATAAAATTTATAAAAGTGTCTCACGTGACCACAGAAATGCAGAGTCCGAAATCCGCAGAGTAGGCTGTGAAGCTGACGATTCCGATGGAGGGTCTGGACAAACTCCACAGGAGAGGCTTGCCAGCTGAAGCAGGAAGCACCAGTCTCTTCTGAATCCTCCTTATAAGGCTTTCAGTGATTAGATTAAGCATCACTCATTGCAGAAGACATGCCCCTTTGGCTGACTGCAAATGGAATCTGCTGTGGATGCAGCTGACATGATCATGATTTAATTCTATGAAATGTCCTCATTGCAACAGACAAGCCAGCACTTGCCCAACCACCATTTGGCCAAGTGGACACATGAACCAGACCATGCCAATGCCTATCAATAGTTATTGGTTAATTGAATTATGGTGAACATCTACAATTTTTGTTTGCCTAATAGTTCTATTATCTTAGAAATTGCCTTTGTCCATTCACATGGCCTCTATGGAGCTGATATATGGAAAGAGTTAATTGTACCGAAGGGGGTATTAATTAATGATACCCTTTCCTGAGATTTTGAACATCAAACTCTGAAAATTATAGTCAGTACAGTCAGAAATAATATTTCCTGTTGTGCAGAGAAAGCTATGTGGCAGTAAAGGACCATGAAATGGATCCAAGGAGGAAAGCAGATCAGGAGGAAGAAAGTTTAATGTTGCTTGAGTCCTTGGTTTTAGCTGTTTCTGACCTTCTATGGCATCTCGGCCGTTTCTTCAATTGTTCAAAATTTCTCAGATTCCACAATCGGATGAACCACTTCTTTTATTAAAGTCCGTTCAAATTGAGTTTCTGTAGCTTGAAAACAGATGCACATACAGCAGAGAGTGATGAGGGCATTACAAAGGATGATGTATAACAATTTCCTTGGCATAGGAAAATCTCCATAATAGATTCCTGGTTAGGAAAGTAAGTTGCAAATAAGCATTGCCCTATTATGTAAATTAGTGCATATTACATATACACATATGCATAGAGAGAGGAATGAAAGGACATATGCCAAACTACAGTTGTGCTTGGGTGGTGTGATTTCTGAGTACTACTGCTTTTTCTCCCTTTCTTATCTTGTTTGTATTTTTAAGATTAAATAGTTGTTAATGCAAAAGAATACGAATAACTTCCCCTTACTTAATTTTCCTGATATTTTCATTCAAAATACTTATGAATAGAGGGAAAATTATGTAAGAATTTTCTGGTTCTTGACCCCTTTACCCTCCTCCTTACTTCTTCCTACTCTAATAAATTTGGCATCAACTACATCCCCCTTCACACACCACCACCAATTTACTAATGAAAACGTCAATAAAAATAAAATTAGAACATATATCTTCTCAAATGTCCTAATATAATCACTCTGTTCTTTCATCTCTTTTAGGATCAGAAGACTAAAAGGGACTCTTAAAATTCAAGAGATTAATTTTTTTTTTAGGGAAAAAAAATCAGTGACCAGATTTCATTGAGCATATGCAATTTGAAAAGCCATGTTAGTTTTATAGGGACCCCAAAGAAGTGTAATCCTACCCTCAAGAAACTTAAAACCAAATGGATTATAATACAGAAACAAATAAAAGTTTTCCAGACAATGAATCCTAAATGGCATGTTAACTATCACGCCTTCAGAAGAGGTAAACAGCAATTTGACAGAGATGGTCAGGGAAGCTTTGTGGGAAACACTGGAGTTAGCGTGACAGAGAAGAAAGACACCACATTGGTGTGTGGACTGTCTCACTTGAAGGAGATAGGTGTCGAGCTAGAAATAGTATAGAACATTTGCAGGGACAGTGAGTAGGTGCCTTAAATAAATCAGTGGGTACTGGCTAGTTGGTGACCAGGTTGTAGGGGACTTTTTCATACCAGGACAAATAATTTTTCTTTTAGTTCTTCGTCTAGGATTACGAATAATAGCTTCAGTTCTTGTGACATCTCTGATCAATTAAGAGTAACTCTCTGGAGTCCTACTGTGAGAAAGAACATAAGGCACTATAATCAATTAATGATAGTCTAGCCTAGGCATGGAAGCAGAGAGTACATCAAGTGTATCATGGTGTTATTTGATTTTATTGAAGATAATGGGGGGGGGGGCTTCGATTTTTGTTTTGTTTAAATTTTGATTCATGCTCCTTAAACAAACTTTTGATCCCCATGTAGGTCTCCCTAACAGGTAGGATGTGCAACTTGCTTTTTGAATTCATTATGTTTCTTAAATATACAGTCCGTCCGCATTGTTCATGAATTTCATACTTGCAAAGTTGTCTGCTCACTAAAAATTTATTTGTAACCACCAAACAAATATTTGTAACACTTTCACAGTCATTTGTGGACATGCTCAGGGTGACAAAAATTTTGACAGGCCCATTACCAGCTGAGGAGGCTGAACAAAGTGACATTTTGCTTTCTTGTTTCAGTAATCATACTGTAAACAAATATCCCACTTGCAACATAGTTAGTGCCATGGTTTTTTTTTTGCATTTTTGTGCTTCTTCTTCGTGCTTTCACTGTGTAAAATGGCCCCAAAAATAGTCCTGACATGCTATCTAGTGTTCCTAAGTGCAAGAGGGCTGTGATGCGCCTTAAGGAGAAAATTTGTGTTAGATAAACTTTGTCGAGGCCTGATCTACATGTTGTTGCCTGTGAGTTCAATGTTAAGGAATCAACAATATATATCAAATAAGATGCCTTTAAACAGAAACACACATAAAATAAGGTTATATATTGATCAGTTGATGAAAATTTCAAAAGTTTTCAGGAACCTAACCCTACTTAGGTTCTAATCTAAACCTGTAACCCTATAACCTGTATTTCCCCTAACAGCAGTGGTTCAGAAGCCGCTCATTCAGTATTTGTGGTCATTCAGAGAACATAAATGCTGTGAATAATGAGAATTGATGGCACTCATATTGCTCTGTGTAGCTATAGTTTATTTTTACTGTTGTATGATATGTTGCTTTACAAGTAAAGTCAATCCTCTGACTAAGAATTGTTATGGAAAATCAGTATGAGTCTTCTGATTATAATTTAAGTTCCCATACAGTTTTTCTACTGGAAAAAGAATGTGCTTATCATGGTGGAGGAGCATCTTCAGGATGTGAGAATTGTGCTTCTTATTATAAATGTATAAAGTGCTATGCTGTGTCTTGCTCTGGCTCATGCATGTTTTAGCAAGGATGAATAGATCTCTCATGGCTAGTCATGGACAGGTCTCCAGTATCTGAAGGTGAACAGCCAGTTCAGGCAAACTTCCTTTAGATAATGTCAAATCTGTGTCATTTCCAGAGGGTTGTATGTTCCCTAATAATTTTAATTAACTCACTCTGACTCCAAAGATCATCCTTTAAATGTTTTTGAGTGTGTAATGTTTGATAAATGTAAAAGATTATGGTAACATAATAAAATATATGCCCATGATCCCGCATCTGAACTTAAATAAATAGCAAATTACCAATAACTTGCTTGTATCCAATGCTTTTCTTCTCCTGCTCTCTTTAAGAGGCAAATATTATGTTGCAAGTTGTGATTATCATTCCCTTACTTCCTTTAATTGATAATTTTAGCACACATATATATCACCATATATTTACTTACTTTTTCTTGTTTTTAGCTTTAAAATGGTTTTAGCATAAAAATGATGCCATACTCTTTGTAGGTTTTTGCAACTTGCTTTTTCCACCATTACCTTCCTAAGACATATTCATATTACCGTGTGTAGTTGCAGTTTATTTTCATTGCTCGCTCCTATGATATGCTCTTTTTGTGATTATACCAGCCTTTTATTGTTTTATTCTGTCAATTCACAATTGACTTATTTGTGGGTTTTTTTTCACATTGCAAAAGTGCCCCTACGAGAATTTTTCTTCTCTCCTTTTGCTCTGTATAAAAGTTTTTCTTGGGTATATATATATATCCTGGAATGGCACTGCAGGATCATAGGATGTGTGAATATTCACCTTTGTGAGAATGAGCAAAATTGTTTTCTAAAGTGATGTTACCATTTTATAGTTCCATCACTGTTTACAAGACTTTGTGTCTTCCTTAACATTTTTGAGTGGGGAATGACCTAGGAAAGTGATGTTTTGGGAAGAGAAATCTCATTTACATGCAGGATGGATATGAAGGAGTAGAAGCTTAAATTGGGAAACCCACCAAGAGGGTTATTAGAGTGGTCCAAGTTTATGTAGCATCCTAAACAGGATAAGCAATGGGCTTGGCTGACCAATTATTCTTGCCACTGTATTTGGTTAGTAAGGGGGAGAGAAATTTAAATATAACTTCACCATCTTTAGTGTACACCAGAATTCAGTTATTCAAACCATAAAAATGTATTGAGAAGTTGTTATTTGTTAAACACTGACTTAAGTGAGAATGTAAAGATGAACTACAATTTGACAGTTAAGGGAGGAATAAGCAAGTTAACTGATAGCTGCAGTACACTGTCATCAGCATGAGGAGGGGGCCTAGCACAAGGGTGTCCAGTCCAGTCTAGCAGGGACCACCCAGAGGAGGGTTTGCTGGAACATCTCAATTTTGAGAAATAGGCATTATATAGGAGAATGAACAGTAGACTATCTCTTCTAAGACCAATGATTCAGAACATGGAAAGGCAAGGAAAAGTGATGAGCCTGGTGCATTTGGAAAACTGTCATTGTTTCTGCCTGGCCAATGCCTGGCTAGAGTGTGGGGAAGGGCTATAGCAGCAGGTGGGAACCAGACCCGGTCATGCTGAGTTGGAACTTTTTGATGACAGTAGCTGGGAGCCTGCAGGGTTCTAGCTCTGTCTCCACACTCACCTCTCTAGGTGTCTGTCATAGTCAGGTTCATAAGTCAACTTGCCGTGGTAGTGCCCATTTGTCTGGTTGTGCAAGTGCTGGCCTATCTGTTGAAAGGACATTTCATGGACTTAAATCACGATCACGTTGGCTGCATCCACAGCTGATTGCATTTGTAATCAGCTAAGGGGAGTGTCTTCTGCAATTAGACACTTAATCTAATCACTGGAAGGCTTTTAAGGAGAATTCAGAAGAGACAGTCTCTCTTCCTGCTTCAGCCTGTGAGCCTCTCCTTTGGAGTTTGTTGAGGACCTTCATCAGAGTTACCAGCTTGCAGCCTGCCCTTTAGACCCTGGACTCTACGTTCCCACAGTTACATGAGACACTTTTATAAATTTTATATTTATGGATATTTCCTGCTGATTCTGTTTCTCTAGAGAACCCTAGATAATACAGTGTCCCACTCACTTTTAATTCTTGAAGGGTGACTTTTCATTTCCATTTTTTAAAATGTGAAACCCATAAGATTTATTTGTAAAATGCATCTTACAACTGAAGAATAGGTCCAGTCAAGTAATTTAGTTCCTACTACCAAAGGAATCATTTAAAAGCCTTTCTGGCTAAGGTGGAAAATGCACCATTTTCAAGATCATTTTACCTATAGTAGCTTACTATCCCAGGCCTTTCCTCACTTCCTTGACTTTTTCCATCCCACTGTACTAGCTAGGCTTCTGCTTTCTGAGTGTTCTTTGAGCTTTATTGTATTATGATTAGGATGATCATACAATTCATCATCCTACAGGGTGCACTTTAGAGACTGAAAAGAGGTGCTATTTATAGCAAGAAGGATAAACCAGATTGTCCCTATATGTTTGCTTCCTACCAGTGACTTTCCAAGCTTCAGATCCCCTAGCTCCATATTAATACCTGGATTCCATACATTTCCTCACTTGGACAAAGCTCCTTGCTTGCCTTTTTCAATTCTTTTTTAATTTGCTTTAGCAATTCTTGCTTTAATGTCTACCAGGCCTCTAGAATCTGCTATCACCTACCCTTGGCTATCAGAGTGGGAGGACAGAGGAAGTGAGAGCAGTCAGGCCAGGATGTCGAGGGTGTTCTTGAGAAAATAAACACCCTCACAAAGCTGGGCAATGATTTTGTGTAAGTTCTCCATCCCAGGCTCCCTGCTTGACATTCTAAGTAACTTATTCCTAATCTTGTGAGCTTAGTATTATTATATCCATTTTGAAATCCAGAAAGGTTAAACAACTCTCCTAAAATACCACTGCAAGTAAGGATTTAAACTCAACACTGTCTTTTCTCTAAGTTCAAGCCCTTTCCATGATAACACCCAAAGGGGTTAACAAATGAAACTAAGGTAATGTGAGACAAAATTCGAACAGGAGATCATTATGCTAAGAGATGCCAGAATTCTTTGGGCAGTGTTCAGAGGTCTATCCAGAAGGATGGATGGATACCCCAGCTGTGGAGCAATATCTGGCATGGGCAATCCTTGGAGATCCAGGCAGAGAGGCAACTGATTTCACCTTAGGTTATTCTCTCACAAGGGCTGAGGTTGCAACAGAAATTGGTGAACAAATTCACTAAGGTTTAAGGCAACGGAAATTGAATATGCATAATATACTACCGATAAGACATAGCTGAGTAAACAGGTATACAACCAACATTCCCCCGGCTTAATTAGCTTGTGTTAGAAAAGGCATTAATTTGTAATATTCAAATCCCTCTGGTCCATTTTCCCTACTTGCTGAAGTGAGGCCTGCAGGCCCTGCAAAGTGTCCTCCCCACCAGCATTTTGGGAGCCTTTAGAGAAGTGTGCTCAAAGATAAATCTGCTCGAAGGACCATTCTGGAATCCAGCTGCTAGATGTTGCCTCATGGGATTCTTTGTCTTCTTCCAATGTCACAGGCTCAGTGACATTGTACCTGCCAGTATCCTGCCAGGTACTGCCAGAGTCCTGGGGATTGAATTCCAGGTATGCATAGTGGTCTATGAAGCACCCCAGTTACCACAGTAGGGCCTTCAGGTGGGGCTCAAGGCGTCTGACTCCTTTGTCAACCGAAGCAGTCCACTTGTATCTGGAACATAAGGAGTTTCCTTGTTGGATTTCTTTGAAGAAAATGTCAAAGTTCTAAAAGTTGTTCGAAAATGACTTTACCAGAGCCTTTATGGTGCCAGGACTGTGTGTGCTTGGGAAAAGTGCACCGGTGCTCATATTCTTGCTTGATATGGAATTTTGTCACCTGGGGAAGAAAGCACTGCTGTTTGAGCCTGAGTCTCACAGAGCTACTTATTAAAATAATTCTCTCCCTATTCTGGTTTCCAGCTGCTTTCTCCAGCAGTATCAAGCCTGATCTGGGGGATAGGAATGAACACTGTATATTTTTCCACCACTTCACCTGTCTCTTTCAGAGTTGCTGGTCGCAACTAACCAAAACTTAGCAAGAGCAGAAAAGAAATTTATTAAAGTATATCACAGATTCTCCAGGTGACCAGAAAACAGGCTCACAGATTCCACACTCAGGATCAATGCCAGAATCACATAAGATGGGCTCTGGTAGAAACTGCTCCGCAGACTCCACCCAGCATAGACTCCGGCTGGTGCTGCCAATACTGCTGGGGCCGCGTTGTGGATATGACCTCGGCCATTGTGCCTCTGGGAGTTGGAATTTCCTGCTGCCACTCTCACCAGAATGGATTCTAGCTGGGACTTGTTTCTTTGAACCACCTGCTTTTAATTCAAAATATTGCTCGAAAGTTTGTGATTGTTCGGGTTTAAGGTCACAGGCTCATGTCCTAGCTGCAAAAGAGGGGGAAAATTCTCCAAATAAGGAATGTTCTGATTGTGCTGGGAAGTCAAAAAGAATGACAGATGTTCACTTGACCATCACTACCCCCAGATTCTCTTCCTCTCCCCACCTCCCCTGATCCACACTTTCTCCTTTTTCCAAATTCACTCAAAACCAAAAAGCTTCATTAAAATTGAATTTTCTGAGGCCTTTCACCACCAACTCATTAAACACACCCAGAGAGTAGAAATACCTGGGATCAAGCCAAATCCCCTGAAGTGCTCCGCAAGAAAGAATCAAACAGCCCAACAACCAGAGTCTATATAACTACAAGGCACGAGAAAGGATGGCCCCATACTGAGAGAGAAGAAAGGCATTTTTTCATTATGGTGAAAGTAGATTTTAGTTTATGCCTCCAGGAATATGAAAGGCCATAAAGAGTCTTTTTTTTTTCTTTTTCATTTTCTTCTTTCCTTTATTCTTCACTCAATATTCAACTTAAATATTTATTGAGTGGATCTAAACGCTGTTAATAATGCAGTAAATGAAAACCAAAGCCCTGCCCACATAGTGCTTGTATTCTAGAGGAGAAGCAGATCATGGACAGAGAGTCAAATATATGAATAATATAATTTCAGGTAGTGAGAAGTATGGTAAGGAAAATAAAGCAGGGTTAAGGAACAGAAAGTGCCTGCACCAGAGCTCATTTTTATCATGAGGCCAGGGAAGTGGTACTTGAACAGAGAGTTGAATAATGGGATAGGAATAGTCAAGATAATTTGGAACAGGGGACCCTGACACAAAAATACATTCAAGTGGGTCACGGCTGGCTATGGAGGGCACAGGAGCCTTAGCTCCCTGCTGAGCTGCCAGTCCTGGGCTGGGGGGTAAGAAATCTCTGAGAGTGAACAGGCCTCAGTCCTCCCATTGGGGATGCAGGTCGGGTTGTTCTGCTGTGGCTTGTCACTTTCTTCTCAGGATACATGCCGACTTATCTCTATACTTGCACCCTGAGGAATGCAACATCTTGATTAACTTGCTAAAGGAATGTCACAAAAATCATTCTGAAATTTTTTGGGCATTGCGATAAACTTGATCGGGAGATGAGAAATGCTTAAAGAATGAATCCATGGCAAAGAGAACCAAGAGCAGGGAGCAGGCAATGTGATGTGAAAGAGATTTTTTAATCCTCCCAAGGAATCTGAAACATATATTGTATTTTCACTGGATGCCTTGGCTGAGAGAAAACCTAGACTCTTGGTTGATAGTCAAAAGGTTCCTACTGGCTCTCTGTGATCATATGACCAGAAAACGTGACCCATTCTTGAACCATGGAATAAAAGGGAACCCTGGAATCTAAATATTTGTTGGGTGGAGCCTTCAGAAGCAGTAGTATCTCTCTTGCCTATCAATAGACCCGACTTCTTACGTGTTCCTTTCCTTTGTAGCCTCTTCACCTCTGAGTAACTTATCTCCCTCAATAAAATAATGTATTTTAATCAGAAAAAAATATATCCAGGTGCTGAAGTTAGAGGAGAAAGGCCAGTGTGAGGCAGGTAGAGAGAAGCCCAAAGATGAGATGGGAAGAATAAGCAGGGGCCAAAACACAGAAGATCTCCTAGTCCACAGTTAGAGGCATGGGTTTTATTTTAAACATAACTGAAAACTGGTGGATGGTTTTAAGATCAGATTTATATTTTGCAGTAACATGATCAGATTTATACTTTGCAAAACTTCTCACTGGCTGTTGATTAATACTGCATTATGCAGGGCTAAGTTAGAATGGGGAAACCTGTTAGGAAGCTTTGCTATAGTTCAGGTAGGGATCTGTGTTGGCTTCCAGGTTTCCACCATCGGTGGTGGTGGTTGAGAATAGCTCAGGTTTGCCATGTGTTTTGAAGCCAGACCTGTTATGGCTTGTTGAGTAGAGAAAGAAGGAATCCAGTATGAATTTCCAGAAAACCACCTTGTTGTTGATTTTATTTGATAAAAATGGACCCAACAATATTTCCTATTCCATATGCTCTCACAGAACCTTGCCACTCCTCGATGAAGAGGTAGATCTATGTCTCCTTGCTTTGAAGGTGGAAGGGTCTTTGTGACAGCCTCAGCTGTTAGAATTTGGTAGAAGCTGATGCTTTGGTAGAAGCTGATGAATTCTGAGGTTCGGTCACAAAAAGTGATGCTGCTTCTGCCTGTCCTTCTTGCTGTGCTCACCCTTGTAGTTCAGTCACCATACTATGAGGAAGCCCAGATCATGTGGAGAGGCCAGCATGAAAAGGAAGCAAAGCCCCTGGCATTCAGCGTCAGCTGAGTTTCTAGCCAACAGCTGACATCACCTCGCTAGCTTTGTGAGTGAGCCTTCTTGGAAGTGTGTTCCTAGATGAATGCTTGATTCATCTTATGAAAAGACTTGCTCAAGCCCTTGATTTTATCTACACTGGTGTCTAGGACTATACGCCATTTTTTTCTCTTTTTAGCAACTGGGTCCACACACTGGGTATAAATGGCCCCAAGCTCAGCCTCTATTTTATGTGGTTCATAAAGCCCTTCTCCCCATTTATGTTCATCAGAACATAAATTTAATTTGATAACTAATCGAATCCCTCATTGCACAGTGCACTCAGTTTTCATTCCTCTGCCGCCCTCTAAAGGTCACTAGCCACAGTGTCCCATTTAGGTCGTCCGTCTTCAGCAGGAACTGAACACATCTGAGCATTCTGTAGCACTCAGCTAGAAAAGTCTCCTCTAAAGCTTAATGTGGATCTCTAAAAAGAGTTTTTACTATCAGTAAAGATGGGGAGTAGAGAAGATGCCAATCTCAAACCCATAATCAGTATTTATAGATGTTTCCAACATCCTCCAGTTACTTTCTTTATATTTGGACTTTCTAGTTTTTCTGTATGGAAGATCAAAGAAACTAAAAAGAAAAAATAGTCAGAATTCATGCAAAACTAGCCACCTTGCCTAGCCACAATCTCACCTAGACACCACCTCCAGCTTTGCTCCTCTGGGTTTTCCACTTCATGTTGAGCATTAAGACACTCCTACTTTCATGTTCTGAGGCTTGAGCTCCCTGCTGGTGGGTGGGAAGGGGCAGAGGGGATGAAAAGCTTACTGAGTGTGTGCTCACCTGCTATTGGAGCTGGGCTCCTGCTGACTCGTTGGCTAATATGCAAAAAAGAGTCAAAAAGAGGCAACAAGAAAGTCAACCAGGTTTCTTAGATCAAAATATCCTTACCAAGTTCTCATCTCTCCAGTCCTTGTTGCTGAGAGAGGAGAGTCATCATTACTCAATTTTAGTTCATATCTAAATAAAGTGGGTGATCATTTTAGATGAAGGTCACATTAGGATTAAGCAGATTTTTGTGCTTGTTTTTTTTGCGGGGGGAGGGTTTAAGAAGCCTCCAGGATCATTCTGATGTATGCAGATCTGACACAAGAAATGTTGGCATATAGGTTTGCCAGAAAAATCGAAAGTTATCAAATATTATTAACATTATTTCTTGCATTATTTTAACAATGTTGGTCAATTGGTTCCTTTTTATGCAAATTTTTATACTAAATTTTTTTGTGCTAATTCCTTTTTATACTAAATTTTTATACAAATAAAAACACATAGGCTTGAAACCTGTGGAAAAAACAAATTACTGTGAGCAAATCAGCCCCAAACATTGAATCATTTCCATATCCATCTGTTCCAATAGACAAAAGTGACTTATTTTTCCTTAGTTCTGTAATAAACAAAAATACATTCACCCACCATGCCATTTCCCTCTCTTCATTTCCTCCTATGAGCTTTAAAAACCTTTAGTTGCAAATCTCATGACTCTTAGGCTGATGATATGGCTCACTCCTGACTCTGTCTTCCAGCACTGGAAGAAGAAAGTGGTATCTTTGTGACAGTTTAATTGCTCCAACCTCTGACAGCCTTGCTCCATGGAGATATCTGTGAGGGGAAAAAACTGGAAAGAGAAAAATACATACATTCTTGGATGAAAGGTATAATAGGTATCTGCTGGGAGAATCGTAAAATTTGAGATTTGGGGGGAGCTGAAGGTCACTCCCTTATGAATGCTGTGCCCTGAGGCAAATTCTGAAGAAATTTTGTGAAGAAACAGTTTTCAGTTTTCCACCACATTTAAGAATCTGCTGCTCATCAGTGGAAAAAATGATGCCCTAGGGCCCAGAACAAGGATGGGCTGGGAGGCATGGTGAGTTATCTCTAAAGACACTTCTCCTGCTCCACCTATAACATCCTGTTCCACCCAGCTACCATATGTCTCTTCAGTTTTCTAGATTGTAGGGTTCCTAGACACCTAGTTTTATTTAGAGGCAGTTCTTCAAGAGGTCACGGTCACTGAGGCTTATGAAGTTCATGTGATAATCAGTAGGATTCAATTGGGTAGCCTTACAGAGAGAATCCCAGATTTAATTATAAACTTGGTAGAACTTTTTCAGTGTCAGCTAACCAATAGTCTATAATACACCATATTCTAACTTTGAAAATACACTCTGTTTAATGAATTCTTCTATCTTGTCAGGTTTGACATAATTTCCCACTCAGAGCATAATATCCATTCTTGTAAATCTCATGGAGGCTTACTTCAAGATTAGAAGATTGGTCCAGAAAGTTCCAACCCATTCAGAGTTTAAATTCAGACTTACAGGCTAGCATATTTATGAATCTGTTGTTGGTCCTAGCTGGCTTAATTAGGTGAGGTAGAGGAAGATGTGAATTCTGGCTCCAGGGAAAGGTACAAATAATGAGGACTCCAAGCCTAGAGAAATTTCAGTCCTATTTAGGTTCTGGAGTCCTTATATATATATATATATATATTTCAAATATGTATTGAGCATGTTCTACATGTCTGGGATTAGAAATGAGTAAGATTAGTTTTAAGGATCTAGAACAGTGACTTTATAACATAGTTTGAAAAAATAAAGCTTCTGTCTTCTCATGCATAACTTCCCTCTGAAGGGATAAGTTAGTGGAAAGTTAGAATGGACAGTGCTGGAATCAGGTATCTAAGAGAAGCCCAGTACCACCCTATTTAAGATAGTCTTTGACAATTTCTCTTTGGGATCTACTTAAGTAGTTAAATCTCTCTGGGTTCTGCCTCTGTGCTTAATCTGGCTCAGAGTGCCAATCTTAATTTACTGATTCATGAAATGGGAGAAATAAAACCTATATTGAAAGGTCATTATGAAGATTAAAGCTCTTGAGGTGTGATAAATAGAAATACAGTCAGGATCCTAAATCTCATTTGTTTTAGATTGGGTTCTTTAGAAGCAGAACCTAAGACAAGGGTTTGGATCAATGTCTTATTGAAGGAGTGTACTTCAGAAAAAATCTACAAGGGAGAGAGGGGGCAGACAAGGGATGGGAGAAGAGATGAGCGAGGATGTAGCCTCAAGTAAAGTTTATTCTTGGCCTGATCCATGATACAGCAAAATTGCCCTGACTTGAAGGAAAGAGACTGGCCTTTTGCATTAAATATTGATTAATTTGGATAGGATTAACAATTTTTCAAAAGGTCCTTCTATTTCCTATTGCTTAGTATACACTTACACATATTCTACATATACACCACTTTTTTGTTTTGTTTTTGGCAAAAAGGCTATTTTTTTTTCCATTAGCTTTTAAATTGGTTATTGCCAATATAAAAGAAAGTTAATGGTTTTCATTTACTTGTCTGGTATCAAGTCACTTAATAAGCTTGTATTTTGATTGATTTCTAGTGTTTTGTTCATTCTCCCTCACTTGTGTTGGAAAAATTTCATGATAGCATTTAATCCTGAGTTAAACACAGGAAGGATACACTAAATGACAAACACTCGTCCAACCAAGTTCAAATTAGTGTCCCTCTTATTCTACATCATCACCATTCCTACAGCACCTCTCCAGCCTCCAAGGGAAGAAAGGAAAGCAATGCACAAGCATGACCACCAAACCCCCGGACTCAAAATCCTCATGGTCTGCAAAGGAAAAAGCAGCAGCTGCTTATGAGGACTGTGCTGGTTTGAAAGGATTATGTGCCATGAAAAAGCCATGGTTTAGTCCTGATCCAATCTTGTGGGAGTAGCTGTTTCTTTAATCCTGATTCAATAATGTAGGTTGGAAACTTTAATTAGATTATCTCCACTGAGAGGTGACACGTCCAATTATGGGTATTAACCTTTGATTAGAGGGAGATGCGACTCTACCCATTCCAGGTGGGTCTTGATTAGTTTACTGAAATTCTTTAAAAGAGGAAGCATTTTGGAGAGAACGATAAGAAAGCCATGGCAGAGCACACAGCCAGAGACCTTTGGAGGTGAAGAAGAACATCCCTGGGGGAGCTTCATGAAAAAGAGGCCTGGAGAGAAAGCTAGCAGACGTCACCATGTTCGCCATGTACCTTTCCAGTTGAGAGAGAAACCCTGAATGTCATCAGCCTTCTTGAACAAGGAATCTTTCCCTGATGACTTAGATTGGACATTTTTATAGACTTGCTTTAATTGGGACATTTTCATGTAAACTTGCAACTTATTAAATTCCCCCTCATTAAAAGACTTTCCATTTCTGGTATGTCACATTCAGGCAGCTAGCAAACTAGAACAAGGACCCCCAGACCCATTAGTACTCTTTGCATTCAGTACGTTCAAGTGGTCTCATTGTGTCCCAGGATTTGGAGCACTTAGGTTTAAGTAGTCATAAGAGATTAGAATAATTAGAATAGATATCCAAGGGCAGCCACACACACTCCCAGACTCTTGATAACTCTGTTATAATCAGGATTAGGTGACCTGATTCTGATGGGCATACATTCCACAAGACATCTTCACAAGACACACAGTCTCATAAATAGAACTTATAAAAGGAGAGATGTAAATTTATGCAGTGCATTATTGCTAGATTAACAAGTATGTGAACTCATTTCAAATTACAGACCTCGATTTTATTTCATTTTTTTTAATTGGCGAAGTTGTGGATTCACAGAAAGTCATGCATAAAATACAGGGTTCCCATATACCACCCTATTATTAACATCTTGCACTGGTGTGGTACTTTTGTTACAACTGAAGAAGAAACATTTAAAAAATTGTACAATTAACTATAGTCCATGACTTAAAGTTCACAGTTTGTGTTGTACAGGTCCATAAATTTTCAAAAATTTGTTTTCTAGTAACATATACGACCTGAAATTTCCCCTTTAAACTATATTCACACAAATAATTCAATACTATCAATTATACTCACAATGTTCTGCAACTATTATCATCATCCATTACCAAAACTTTTCCATTGTCCCAAATAGGAATTCTGTTTTAAGCCTTAACTCCTTATTCTCTAACCCCATGCAGTCCTCGTTAACTTCTAGATTATGACTCTGTAAGCATGATTATTTTAATTTCATAGCAATGAGATCATATGTTATTTGTCCTTTTGTTTCTGGCTTATTTCTTTAACATGATGTCTTCAAGGTTCATCCATATTGTCACAGGTATTAGAACTTCATTCCTTTTTAAAGCTGAATAATATTCCATTGTGTATCTACACCATATCTTGTTTATTATTTTGTTGGTTGATGGACACTTGAGTTGTTATCATCTTTTGCCAATTTTGAAAAGTGCCACTAAGAACACTGGTGTGAAAATATCTGTTTGAATCCCTACTTTTGATTCTTTGGGCCATAAGCCAAGTAGTGGGATTTGTTGAGTCGTATGATAATTCTTTACTTAGCTTTCTGAGGAATTGCCCAACTGTCTTCCACAGTGGTTATACCATTTTAATTACCCACCAACAATGAATGAGTGATCTTATTTTTCTACATCCTCACCAACTCTTATAATTTTCTTTTTTTAAAAACAATAATCATTCTAATTATTGACAGCCTCTTCCATTATGAAAAAGTTAGAATGGGTATAGCCCAAATTTCCCTAAAGAGTGGGATAGAAAGATCAAAAGTAATGGTGGAGTTTTACAGAGAAGGTAGGATTTTACAAATGAATATGATTTCTGAATCATTAAATTGATATTTCTTTTAGTCTCCAGTATCTTAGAGCAGCTAGAAGTAAAAACCTAACTGTGGAATTGTAACCTATACCAAACTCTGAAATCTGTTCTACAACTAAGTGTGCTGTACTTTGAAATTTTTTGTTTTTTTTTACATGTTATTTTTCACATGCAAAAAAAATAGTCAATTGTGATGATAAAAAAAATAATTATTCCTTCTAAACTCTAATGTTCTGGAGCAGCTAGAAGGAAAAATCTGAGCTGATGATATGGTAGCCCATGGCAAACTCTGCGATCTGCCCTGCAACTACTTGTTGAAGAGTGCTTTGAAAACTATTTCTTTTTTCTTTCTTTGCTTTGTATAAATGTTATATTGTACAATTTTAAAAATTAAGAAAAAAAAGTAGCCATTCTAGTCAGTGTGAATTGGTATCTCATTGTGGCTTGATTTGCATTTCTTTAATGGTCAATGATGTTGCAGATCTTTTTGTGCACTTTTTGGCCACCAGTATATCTTCTTTGTAGAAATGTCTATTTTGGACTTTTGCCTATTTTTAATTGGGTTGTTTGTCTTTTTATTGTTCATTTTAAAATTTCCATATATATTACGGTTATTAACACCTTGCCAGATATGTGTTTTCCAAATATGAAGTCACCATTATTTAATGATGAAAAAATTCACGTAAGTTTTTAATTTTGATGAGGTCTCATTCTCTATTTGCTGTTGGTGTAGCTTATGCTTTGGGTGTAAAGTCTAAGAAACCGCTGCCAAACACAAGGTCCTAAAGATGCTTCCCTATGTTTTCTCCTAGGAGTTGATAGTTCTGGCTCTTGTATCTAGGTCTTGGATCCATTTTGAGTTGACTTTTCTGTGTATGATGAGGTAGGGGTTTGCTGTTATTCTTTTACATAAGGAGATTCAGTTTTCTAGCACTATTTGTTGAAGAAACTTTCTTTCCCAATTGAGTGGTCCTTGCCCCCTCATCAATAATCAATTGCTCATAAATCCAAGAGTTGATTTTGGAACACTCAATTTGATTCCATGGATTTATATGTCTGTCCTCGTGCCAGTACCATGCTGTTTTTTTTGTTTTGTTTTTGGCAGACAGGAGAGCATGGGCCAGGAATTGAACCTGGGTCTCCTGCATGGCAGGTGAGAATTCTACCATTGAACTACCCTTGCACCCCCTGTGCTGTTTTTATTACTGTGGCTTTATAATAAGATTTAAGATGGAAGTGTGAGTCCTCCAATTTCATTCTTCTTTTTCAAATGGTTTTAGCAATTTTCCATATAAATTTGATGAACAGCTTTTCCATTTCTGTAAAGAAGGTTTTTGTAATTTTGATGATGATTGCATTAAATCTGTAAATCACTTGGGGTAGAATTGACACCTTAGCAAAATGCAACCTTCCAATCCATGAATAAGTAATGTCTTCCACTTGTTTAGGTTTTTGTTTAGTTTTAGCAATGTTTTTTAGCTTTCTGGTACAAGTCCCAATCATTCTTGGTTAGATTTGTTCCTAGATATTTAATTCTTTTAGCTTCTATTGTAAATGGAATTTTTTTTCTTGATTTCTTCTTCTGATTGTTCATTGCATGTGTCTAGAAAACTATGAAATTTGGGGGTGTTAATCTTGTACCCCACCACTTTGCTGAATTCACATTTTAGTTCTAAGAGTTTTGTTGTGGATTTTTCAGGAGTTCTCTGTATATGGGATCATAACGTCTGCAAAGAGGGAATGTTTTAATTCTTCCTTTCAAATTCAGATGCCTTTTATTTCTTTTTCTTCCTTAATTTCTAAGTCTAGAACTTCCAGTACAATGTTAAATAACAATGTGGAGAGTGGGCATCCTTGTTCCTCATCTTAGATGGAAATCTTTCAGTCTTTTACCATTAATATAATATTGGCAATGAATTTTTCATATATTCTCTTTATCTTGTTGAGGAATTTCCCTTCTATCCCTATTTTTCTTTCAAGAAATGTGGGTGGTATTTTGTCAAATGTTTCTGCATCAATTGAGAGGATCATGTAGGTTTTTCCCCTTCATTTTGTTAGTGTGGTGTATTTCATTAATTGATTTTCTAATGTTGAGCCCCCACTTGCATATCTGGGATTAACCCACTTGATCATTGTGTATAATTCTTTTAATGTGCTGTTGGATTTGCTTTGGTACTGTTTTGTTGAGCACTTTTGCATCTATATTTGTAAGTGATATTTGGCTGTAAATTTCATTCCTTGTGCTATCTTTTGCTGGATTTAGTATGAGCATGATGTTAGCCTTGTAGAATGAATTAAGGAATGCTCCCTCCTCTTCAGTTTTTCTGGAAAGAGACTGAGCAGGATTGGTGTTACTTCTAGGAATGTTTGTTAAAATTTACCTGTGAAGCCATCTGGTCCTGGACTTTTCTTTGTTGGGAGGTTTTTGATTACTGATTCAATCTCTTTACTAACTATTGGCTTGTTGAAATTTTCTATTTTTTCTTGAGTCTGTGTAGAGAGTTTGTGTGTTTCTAAGAGTTTTTCCATTTTATGTGGCTTATCTAATTTTTTTGGCATACAGTTGTTCATAGTATCCTCTTATACTCATTTTTTATTTCAAGGGGGTCAATAGTAAGGTCCACCTTTTCATTTCTGATTTTAGTTATTTGTGTCTTTACTCTTTTTTTCTTTAGCAGTTTAGCTAAAGGTGTCAATTTTATTGATCATTTCAAAGAACAAACTTTTGGTTATGTTGACTCTCTTGTTTTTTTATTCTATGGTTCATTTACCAGTGCTCTAATCTTTGTTATCTCTTTCCTTCTACTTACTTTAGGTTGGTTTAGTTTGTTCTTCTTTTACTTGCTCTTACAGGTTTAAGGTTAAGTCTCTGATTTGAAATCTTTCATATTTTTAAATGTAAGCATTTACAACCATAAATTTCCCTCTTAGCACTGCCTTTGCTGCATTCTATAAATTCTGGTATGTTGTATTTTCATTTTTATTTGCCTCACAATATTTCCTAATGTCTTTGTGATTTCCTCTTTAACCCATTGCTTGTTTAAGTGTACATTGTTTACAGCCAACAGAGAGAGCAGAGAAATGAAACCAGACTTTTCACTTGGAAGGTTGTAAACTTTTGAACTTGTTCAAATATGTCCAAAGCTAGACCTTCTGCATCACAGACACTTAGTTATGCAGAAAGAAATACCCCTGGAGATGCCAGAAACTGAGAGAGCTGCTTGAAATCAGAACCAGGAGAGGACAGTAGACATCATCATGGGTCTTCCCATGTGACAGAGAAACCCTGGACACAATCAGCCTTTCTTGAATGGAGAAAGAAAACTTGTTGAGATATCCCCTGCAAGATGAAAGATAAGTTGCTGCAACAATAACCACCTCCCACACAAAAGGGTCATGATACTTAGATGAAAATGCCCTGTCAACATGTTGGGATGAGTCGTCCTATGATCTACAGCCTGGTGACTGGATTTTATCAAAGAAAACATCAGCTAAACTTTGGGACTGTAGCAGTTCCAAATCTCCTTATAGAAACACTGCAGTTGAGTGTGAAGTCATCAGAGTAATACTGTATTTATTATTGTTAAAAGATGTGTCTCACATACTTAGCAAACTTTATACCTGATTTTTGTTACTTCATCAGCCATAGATGTTGATAAAGTTTTTCCTTGTCAGACTGTTGGTCCAGCCTAGATGCTGATTCCATTAAACTTGTTCAAGGAATCAAAGTGATAATGTTTCAAACTTACCTAAATATTTTTGTGGATCAACACCTATCTAATTTAAATGGATATTCCTTACTTCACCAGGTGGTACATGTGTAAAACTTTTCTTCCCTGGATGATAATTTTTCTACTCTGACTCCTACAAGTGTAATAATTTTCCCCAAAGATCTAGCTTTGAACATATTTGAACAAGTCAAGAGTTTACAAATTTTCAAGTGAGATATTGATAATTGTTCCTTGGCCAAAGTTAATATAACCTCTTTATCACTGGAAATTAATTGTTTCATTTTTGCTTATCCTACATTATAATGCTGTTGCTATATGGCTATTGATTCTTCCTCTTATAAAGAAGAATCCTGCTTAATAAAATCTATTGTGGTGTTCCTTGCATAGTAATGGGCAAACACTGGTTTGATAGCTAGTTTCTCTATCGTGCCTTTTGGACCCTTTAGGCAGTCATTTGCTTTTATCTGCAAGGTGAAAAAAATTCTCATTATAGATGAAGTATATTGGTTCGTCTTGTGTATTGCTATTATTATACTTTTGTTTATTAGAGTCCCTGAATCTAAGAATAATACCTTTCTCCAAGTGAAAAAGAAGTGTGTGAAAGACCTAAATGTTCTATTTGCCTCACAGTATCAAAGGAGGGGTTTCCATAACACCAGGAGATTGATATATAGGTTATGGGCTTGCTGGAGCCAAGACTTTTCCTAAATATTCTAGTATTGTACTTAGTCTAATCTTAAAAATTAGTACTTTCTCATTTACTTAATGAGAAAAAGATACATGAAAAAGAAAAGTCAGGAAAACTTACAGCATGCAGGCAAGAAATATGATAAAATTATAATAATTAATAAAGTGTGATTGCAAAAAGACTAAAAGAGATTATTGAAAATGAATAGAATCAAAGGATGTATTCATATATGAATATATGAACACTTGATTTTTAACTCAGGGTGTTAGTGGAAAGCATCCTCTTTTCAGCAAAAACACACTAGGTAAACCAATTGTAAAAGTAATTAACACGCCTAAATTGGATGCTTAACTGTGATTAATATGGGAATTTTGAGTAGTATATGTATAACTGCAATAAGAAGTTTAAGGAAGTGGTATTAGGTGAATGAATTATCCTAGGGAAAAATGAATCTTGATTTCTAGTATATACCATCCTCAAAGTCATTTCTATATTGAATGAGAACATTTTAAAACAATAAATTATAGATAATGGAATAGACTATATTCATGAGTTTGGCTTAGATTAATAATTCTTAAACAGGATACAATATGGCACTAGTCAAAAGGAATGATTGACATTTTCCTTTATTATAATTCAATTAAAAACTTTGATTATTTTTCAATTAAAAACTTCCACTCACTAAAATAAAACTATCAAAAATATATAGCATCCCAACAAATAAAGAAGAAAATGACTAGGTATTTTTAAAAAAATTTTATTGAGATATAATTTATCTATAAAAATGCACCAATTTAAAAGAAAACTTTAATGAGTTTTCAAAAATGTACAAATCCATGTAAATTCAACCACAAAAAAATACAGAATGCTTGCATCACCCACTAAATTCCCTTATTTCCCTCCACACAACTCCTGGTTCTGAGTAAATTTTGATATGCTTTATATCACAGTAGATTTAATTTGTCTTCTTTAGAGTTTCATATCCATGAAATCATTCTATCTTAGCTTCTTGCTTCTGGTTTCTTTTGCTTAGCATGCTTTTGAGATTCATCTATGATTTGTGCATTGTAAGTTCATTCATTTTATTGTAAGATAGTATTCCATTGCATGGATACACTGTTATGTTTATCACTTGACCTGAGGAGGAACATTTGAGTTGTTCTGAATTTTGGGCTTTATAAAGCTGCTGTGATGGTTAAAAAAAAGAATACACTGTTTAATTTCCACATATTTGTTAATTTTCCCTCTATTACTGATTTCTAGCTTCATCCCATTGTGGCCAGAGAAGATAGATGGTATGATTTCAATATTTTTAAATGTATTGAGACTTGTTTTGTGACCTAACATATGGTCTATCCTGGAGAATGAGCCTTGTGCACTCAAGAAGAATGTGTATTCTTTTGTTGGGTGAAGTATTCCATATATGTCTGTTAGGTCTAGTTAGTTTACAGTATTTTTAAAAGTTTCTATTTCCTTATTGATCTTCTATCTATATGTTCTATCCATTATTGAAAATGGCATATTAAAGTCACCTACTATAAATTTAGAATAATTTATTTCTGCTTTCAGTTCTTTCAGTATTTGCTTCATATGCTTTAGGGCTCTGCTATTAAGTGCATACCTATGTATCATTATTATGCCTTCTTGTTGAATTGACCTTTAGTAAATATATGACAGTATATAATGATCATCTTTGCCCTTTGTAATAGCTTTTTACTTTTTATCTATTTTATCTGATGCTAGTATACTACTCTTTTGGTTATTACTGTCATAATATATTTTTTTCCATCCTTTCACTGCAACTTCATGTCTTTGAATTTAAGGTGAATCTCTTATACACAATATATAGTTGCACCATGTTTTTATTTTATTTTTTATCCATTCCAGCAATCTCTGCCCTTAAACTGGAGAGTTTAACCCATTTACATTTAATAAAACCACTAGAAATGCATAGTTTCTTCTGGCATTTTGCTATTTAAACTTTGTAGGTCTTTTTTTTTTTTTGTCCCTCAATTGCCCATTATTGCCTACTTTCATATTTATTTTATTTCTTGTTTTTTTTTTTTGTATTTCCATCTACCTAATATATTTTAACCTTTGTTCCCCCTATTTTTTAATACCCCTTACCATTCCCTTTCACTGATTACTAGTATTTCAATCTACTTAATTTGTTTTAACATTTGTTCCTCCTGTTATTTATTTATTTTTAAACCGTATGTTTTACTCATCTGTCCATACCATAGATAAAAGGATCATCAAACACAAGGTTTTCACAATCACACAGTTACATTGTAAAAGTTGTGTCATTATACAATCATCTTCAAGAAACATGGCTACTGAAACACAGCTCTACAGTTTCAGGCACTTCCCTCTAGCCTCCTTAATACACCTTAAACTAAAAAGGGGATACCCATATAATGCATAAGAATAATCTCCAGGATGATCTCTTGACTCTGTTTGGAATTTCTCAGTCACTGACACTTTATCTCATTTCTCTCTTCCTTCTTTTGGTCAAGAAGGTTTTCTCAATCCCTTGATGCTGAGTCCCAGCTCATTCTAAGATTTCTGTCCCACATTGTTAGAAGAGTTTACACCCCTGGGAGTCATGCTCATGTAGAGGGGGAAGGGCAGTGAGTTTTTGTGCCATGTTGCCTGAGAAAAAGTTGGCCACATCTGAGTCACAAAAGAGGTTCTCTTTGGGGTGACTCTTAGGACTAATTTTAAGTAGGCTTAGCCTATCCTTTGTGGGGATAAATTTCGTATGAACACATTCCAAGATTGAGGGCTCAGCCTTTTGCTTTGGTTGTCCCCGCTGCTTGTGAGAATATCAGGAATTCTCCAAATGGGGAAGTTGAATGTTCCATCTTTCTTGCCCTTTCCATAAGGGGTCTTTGCAAATGCTTCTTTATTCACTGTTCAAATCACTCTGGGATTTATTGGGGCATAACACTGGACAAACCTACAAAATCTCATGCCCTATTCAAGGTTCCATATACTTATGGTGTTTAATTAACCTGTCCATATGAGCTATATTAGGAAATGCACTAGTCAAAATATATATTTTGCACCAAATACTGCCTGCCAATATTGACTTTCAACTTCTCCCAGATGCTTCCTAGAATTCTGAGGAGTATATCGTTGCTGGACATACATACTTCAGTCATCACTATGTTCTTTTCTATAAAAAAATAATTCTGGCTCTGATTACCATTTTGTTACCGGACAAAGCTCATGGATTCTTTTGCCTGATGCAATCAATAACCAATTCCTGACACATCAGGTTTTCAACGAGAGAAGAGTTTATTACTAGGCACATAACAAGAGACCAGAAGATCTATCCACCCAAAATCTGTCTCCCCAAGTTTAGAAGGCTCAAGGTTTTTAAGGATTTTAGTAAGGGGAGATGAGGTCATTAAAATTTCAAATAGCAAGTTCTAAGCAGAAAAGGGGACAGTGCTATCATTATCATTGCAATGGGAGAAAGGAAGGAAGACAGAGCTATCATTTCAATACTAAAGGTGTAACAGAAAGGAAGGGAGACAGAGACAAGTTATTTTTCAGTAGCAGAGTTTAGCTATTAGGATTTACAAGTGTAATGTAAGGGACTGAAACTAGTTAATGGCTGACTTCAAATTCTTCATTAACACTAGGGTCTTTGCTCTACAGAAAATGAGCAAATAAAGGGTGAAGCAGCTCTTACAGTCAAGAAGGCACAAATTAGGGATTTTACAATCATTTCAGATATCAAGGCAACTGAATTATAGTTTAGTGATTTCAGGTATTTCCTCTGTCTACTCTAATGTACCCAGAAAGCAAAAAGGAATGTGATCAGTAATCAAAATCATCCCTCAAATCCTGATTTCTTGATTACAATTTTGAGCTGATAGACAACTGATACTGCTACTGGACAAAGGCCGTGGATTCTTTTGCTTGATGCACTCAATAACTAATTCCTGAGACACCAGGGTTTCAGAGAGAGAAAGAGTTTATTACTAATGCATAGTAGGAGAGCAGATGGCTAAAGGCCCAAAATCTGTCTCTCTGAACTACAGTAATTCTGATAGTTTTATTAGAGAAAAAGATGGGCAGGGTTTAGGGTAAAGAGCACAGATGATTTGGGCCCAGATGATGTAATTAGAGGTGGTCTAATTATTAGGCATGTGCAGATTGATTACATGCTTAGTCACAGAATTTTATGCAAGAAAATGGTGGAATGAGGTACAGGCCATTTGTAGGTTAAGGTCTAAGCTACTGTGCATGTCAGGTGGGCCCATTTTTTTAGGTCCAGTCTTGCTTATTAAGATAACTTTAGCCTTGGGGTGGGTTAGTCCTGGGCTCACCCAAGACTCTTCATTAATTAACATTAGGGGCTGTTTTTAGTGATTACAAGACTTTACAGTAGAAAAAACTGGATAACTGCGTACAAACAAAGGTTAGTCACAAGGTTTTTGCAATCACAGGGGCAGAAGATAAACAATCATTATCCAAGATTAAAGCAGCTGGATTACAATTTGGAGATTTTGGGTATTTCCATCTGTCCAGTCCAAACAGATGGAGTATTTATGTCTGTCTACCCCAATATATCAAAAAGCAAAAAGGACTATCTATATAATGATTCAGTAATCAAAATCAACCCTTAAATCCTGATTTCTTGGTTACATCTTCATAACGTAATCACAACTTCAATCATCTCTTAAATCCTGATTTCTCAGTTGAGAAATATTGAACTGATAGACAACTCATATTTTTCTGTTCTGCTACCTTAGCAGATGCTGCTGATGAAAATTGCCATTCCTCATGAGGTCTTGTTGTTCTTGAGCAGATTTTATGCAAGAAACAAGTGGAAGGTCTGATGTCTTTGATCTAGTGTACTGCATTATAAATTCATTCTAATTTGGGAAAAGTGTTTTTCTTAATTTTTATAAATAAGTATTGCTATTCTTCAATTTTTAAATTATAAAATAAGAAATCATCATTAAAAACATTTTTAAATAAAAAAGATAAGACTATTGACAAGCCCCATCATCCAAACCAAAGACTTTCCACTCTGCCACCCCTTTAACTGTATTGAATATTATTAATTAAAAAATACTCTTTAGATCAACACATTATTTTATAATTCAGTATTATTTTATTTTGCATTTCTATTATTACTAATAATGAATACAAGTTGTGTATGAGTATTGATCAATTATAAACAATAAATATAATTATTTTTAATTCCCTTTTTAATTTATTTTTATATTTACTTATGTTTTCCCATTTTGTATCTATTTTATTTTGCATTTATTTGTATTTTTATTTTTTACCAGTGGAGTTTTCTGTCAATTAATATAAACAGATAATACAATTAAGATACTGATCTTTTCAGTTTTTCTGCAGGTATTGCTACAATTTGATACTAATCTCATGATTTTTATGTACTGAAATTTTATATTTTTGATAGTTTAATCTGTTAATTTTCTCTCTTAACTCCTTTATCATTTCTAAGTTTAGTACATCATTTTGCATCCAGACATTTGATAAATATTCACTTCTTTTTTTTACTAGTTTCCTTTGTTTAATTTATTCATTTTTATACCATTGATTTATCTAAAATTTATTTTCATGTATGAAATGAAATGAGGCCCTAAACTGATTTTTTTCCAAATTGCTAACTAAACACTCAGAGAGTATTTATTGACTAAACCTTCACTTTCTTATTGATTAATGGTATTGGATACCATACTGCTTTATATAATAGTTTCTATTTCTGTGCCACCTATTCCCTTTAGTCTACTAACAAATTATTTTCATTTCAGGGCCTATATAGCATATCATGACAAGTTATATATGATTAGTGTTCTAGTTTGCTAGCTGCCAGAATGCAATATACTGGAAAAAGGAAGGCTTTTAAAAAGGGGAATTTAGTAAGTTAACAATTTTTAGGCCATGGAAATGTCCCACTTAAAACAAGTCTATAGAAATGTCCAATCTAAGGCATCCAGGGAAAGATACGTTGATTTAAGAAGTCCAAAGAAGTTCAGGGTTTCTCTCTCAAGTGGAAAGGCACATGGTGAACATGGTCAGAGTTTCTCTTTCAGCTGGAAGGGCACATGGTGAACAGTGTCATCTGCTAACTTCCTCTCCAGCTCTCCAGGAGGCATTTTCCTTCTTCATCTCCAAAAGTCACTGGCTGGTGGACACTCTGCTTTGTGGTTCTGTGGCATTCTTTGTTGTGGCTTTCTTGTGGCTCTGTCATCCATCTCTGCTCTCTCTGAATTTCCTGCTTTCTCCAAAATGTTTCCTCTTTTATAGAATTCCAGTAAACTAATCAAGACCCACCTGGAATGGGTGGAGACAGGTCTCCACCTAATCCAGTTTAACAACAACTCTTGATTGAGTCACATATCCAGGGAGATAATCTAATTAAAGTTTCACACATACAGTACTGAATAGGGATTAGAAGAAACAGTTGCCTTTACAAAATGGGATTCAGGTTAAAATATGGCTTTTCTAGGGCACATACATCATTTCAAACTGCACAATTAGTACAATTTTAGTTTTTCTGTTAGTTTTATTTTCTAAATTATTTCCCTGATTTATTGTATAAATTTTTTTCATATATACCTGTATATAAGTATGTGTATGTATCACTGGAATTTGACAATCATTATTTTGAATATATAAAGTCTTTTGGGAAGAACTGGTATCTTCATAATATCAAAGAAGATGATCTGTAATATTTCAGGCTCAGCCAGTAGCCATGATATATGACAGTACAATGGTAAATGCAAACAGGCTTATTAGTAAAGAATTGGGTAGTATGGACACTGTGGTCATGTTCCACAACAAAACCCTATTTTGTCATCATTATTATCACTATCATAATTTCATAATAAGTCACATCATTTTCAACCACAACCACAAGGACAACAGATGGAAGCTTATCACTGTTTAGCTGTAGACACTGTGGGTAACAAAAGCTAAGTAGACATCATTGCTCATTAGAAGCAAACTAATCTAACTCTCCCATCAGTCCAATGCACACTCATTCTCATTTCCTTAATCATCACAATTATGGTCAGACTCTTTCTAAGCTTTTATTTCTCTAATGGCTCCCCATTGCTTCCAAAAATAAGTCCAAAATCTTCATATGGTATATTAAGCCTTAATGTGCACTTGTATACCTCCAGGCTTTATTTCCTCTGTCTGGAATGTCATTTCTCCTGCTTCTTTCCTTTACAAATTGTCTCCAATTCATCAAGGTTCAGGTCATATGTAATTTTCTCTGTTAGTCTGCAAAACCCATGGCTGTTAATCACTTATTTCTCATTAGTCCCAAATACATTTTTTGTAAGTCTATTTTTGTGATTCACAGTAGTAAACTACAAAGTCCCCTTGTGCTGGTCTGAATCTGTGGTGGACCCCAGAAATGTCATGCCCTTTGATCCTCATTCAGTATTGCTGGGTGGGAGCATTTTGATCGTTTCCATGAAGATGTGACCCACCCAATTGTGGGTGGTAACTTCTGATTAGATGATTTCCATGGAGGTGTGTTTCCACCCACTGAAGGTGGAGTTGCTTGCTGGAATCCTTTAAAAGAGGAAACATTTTGGAGAGAGTCCCTTTTGGTAGAGGTGCTGCCATGTTCACCATGTGCCTTTCCAGCTGAGAGAGAAACATTGAACGTCATTGGCCTTTGTTCTAGTTTGCTAGCTGCCAGAATGCAACACACCAGAGATAGATTGGCTTTTAATAAAAGGGGATTTATTTTGTTGGTTCTTCAGAGGAAAGGCAGCTAACTTTCCACTGAGGTTCTTTCTTACGTGGAAGGCACAGGATGGTCTCTGCTGGTCTTCTCTCCAGGCCTCTGGGTTCCAACAACTTTCCCCAGGGTAACTTCTTTCTGCATCTCCAAAGGCCTGGGCTGAGCTGCTAGTGCTGAGATGAGGAATGCTGAGCTGCTTAGCAATGCTACGTTGCAATCTTTCATTTAAGCACCAGCCAATTAAGTCAAATGTCACTCATTGCAGCAGACACGCCTCCTAGCCGACTGCGGATGTAATTAGCAACAGATGAGATTCACGTACCATTGGCTTATGTCCGCAGCAACAAGACTAGGTACACTCATCTGGCCAAGTTGACAACTGAATCTAACTAACACAGCCTTCTTGAACCAAGGTATCTTTCTCCAGATGCCTTTGATTGGACATTTCTATAGAGTTGTTGTAATTGGGACATTTTCTCAGTCTTGGAACTGTAACTAGAAACTCATTAAATTCCCCTTGTTAAAAGCCATTCCATTTCTGATATATTACATTCCAGAAGCTAGCAAACTAGAACACCCTTCAACACTGAGTTAACAAATACTGAACCACTGCCTCTAGGAAAAATACAGAGTTAAGCTCCTGAGAGGCTCTGGTTACAACATTTCTTCAATTGAGCAATACACATATACAATGTTGTTTTATATGTTATTTCTCTTTAAGGACACATTGTACTTTTGCTCCGTCCCTAAATTTGCATACAAAGATCCCACAGGTAGTTCTTTATTTCATCAGCCTTTTAGAAACTGTCCCCATTTGAACTCATCTCGAAACAGTACATTTTAGAGCAGCATTTAAAGAAAGCTTAGACATAAATTTAAGCAAATATAATCACAAATTGCCTGGGGGACAATAATAAGAGCTTATTAAATAAAGTGATTCATTTACATTGAACTCATGGCCAACAGCACTCATATAACTCATGCCTGAAGGAAGCCTATCTAATACATATTTTCTCCATAAGGTACACCATGGCCTTCTTGTGCTCTGGAACACCAGACAGCACTTCAGCAGTACTCTTGGGGGCTGTTTTAGACAGTGACATCTTGTTTCAATGAAAAGTTTCCAAATTTGAAACACATGGCATTAAATATACTGTGAATAGGACACTTGTTTACAGCATGAGGGAGGAAACAAAAAGTCAGAGCTGTCACTTTGAGTTCAGCTGGAAATATGTGTGTCAGGCAACTCAAATTTTCCCTGCTCTGAGAATGTTATAAAAGACCTCCAAAATAATTCAAATATTGATTTTTGGTTTACAAATACATCTTAGTGAGTAAGCAAATTTGCAAATATGGAATTTGCAAATAATGAGGAATAACCATACATCTCTGATCAGCAGGGTTCTTTTGCTTCTGTCCCTCACTAGATTGAAGTCCTTGAGTATAGGACCTAGATTTTTTTATAGTTGTAACTGAGTTCTAATTATCATGGACTGACATTCAATACATATTTACTGTTTGAATAGATAAATGAATTAAAAATTGGATGTCCATGAATATTTCTATGGAAAATATGTTGACATGCAAATTTTTATGAATGTTTTATATGCCTCAACATTCTGAAGCCTTTAACAAGACTTGGTATAACTAAAAAAAATACTAAAACCCAAGTGTGTATAAGTGTAATTTCCTCCAATGATTTCAATATGACATGTGTGGGTTTGTTGGCTTATCGCTTTGTTTCAGTACACATGAACAGATAAGAGTTCAACAAATAATGCTCAGCTTTAGAAAACATCAGTCCAAAGCACACAGCAGCCAAGAGGTAACTTTGTGAGCAGAACCTAAATGTCACCATCGAACTGGACTTTCCCAGTGGAAGTTCTGTGTGCTAAATAGAAACTGCAGAATCTACCCGTGAAAAACATTTACATGTCAGCGGAACTGACTTTATCTGCAGATGAAATTGACAATTATCTAAATGGTGTTCACTTCTGCTAAAAAATCTTCCCTGTCTGTCTGCAAAGGGATGTCATATACTCACCATTCTATTACTTTTTTAGGTTGTTGAAATAAGTTAAATTTTATGATCTAGAATCCGAAATTAAGCATGCGCTAATTATGTACATTTTTTTAAACCTCTGAGTACAAATGGCCAACCCATCCCGAGATTATTCCAAATTTCTTATAAAAGAAAGAAAAGTCTAGTGCCTTCTCTATATCCACAGTCTTGGCTACAAACACAATTCTGCTTCCAGTCTTCCTGAATTTGTTTGTTTCCTTCTGCTGCTTCACTCCTTAGACTTGATTCTCAGATCCATTTGCCATGGCCATTTTTAAGTCAACTGTTCTGGTTCACCACTTCCTGGAAGCTTTAAGTTGTTTCTGGCTATCATAGATAAACATCATATCCAATCCTTTAAGGCCCTGGGAACCTACTGGCATATTACTGCCCAGAAGTGGATGGTGTTTCTTCTGGCCCACCTATTATGCATAGGAATTAGACCCTTCAAGGGGTCTTTGATAACTTTAATCAGGAGAATGATGACTGGAAGTAGCTGGTTCAAGGGAGAACAACTTCTTGGAAGAGTTAGAAATTGTGTATTTTCAGTCAGGACTAAGCATATTGTATTAAGGAATGCTGTAGTATTTTGGTTTCTATCATTCATTGCTTTTGACAATAAAATGAAAGATGTGTAATAAATATGTTTAGTGAAGTTCCACTGTGTTTCAGTCATCATCCCACAACCAAGATGTGTTTCCTACACTCCTCTGTGAGTCCTCTCTCTCAAAATATTTCCATCAAAAAGGATAGCAATTTATAAATAAGTAGGTGTCCGTGTCTCCTCGCTCAACGTCGGGCCCCCGGCCGGCGGAGGGTACGACAAGAAAAGGGGGAGAGAGAAAGAGACGCAGACAAACCGGTCCTGGCGGTAGAAAACGAGTCCAGAATACGCAGCAGTTGTAAGCACAAATCTTTACTGGGTCTAAGCTTGCATTATCTATAACTTTCCCCGACCGGGTGAATACATCCCGCGGGGGAGCGACCTCTGTGCGGCCGTCAGGCACGGCTCCTTGTGGGTCGTCTCCCCGCCTCGTCCGGGTAATACCTTATATACATAATTCAAGCCCAATAGGTTGTTGCCGCGTCTAAGAGGGTGATTGGTAGATCGGGTTGGTGGGCGTGTGTGTCATACGCGGAAGCAGGATGTGGGCGCCATCTTGGCTCACCCGATGGGCGGGGGGAGCTCTAGAGCAGGCTGCAGCGTGTCCACTAGGCCTGACCCGGGTGGCGGCTCTCCACATCTCCCCCTTTTTTACTTATTTTGACCCGGTGTCTCCATTGATGAGTGAGCTCCCGTGGGCCGGAACAGCCCACTACATGTTTTGGTGCTTTGGGGAGTCTGGACTAGGCTTGCTAGGCACCAACCAGAATGCCTCCTCATATAGAGACCGGAGGGCCCGTGAACCGGAAACCACGTGACCCTCCCTGCAGTGCTTCGCCTCGCAACCGGGTTATGAGGGGGGCAGGAGAGCGGCAACCAGAGTCGAGAGTGTCGTAGGTGTCTCTGTGCAATGGCTTAAGTCTAGTCTGGCCAGGACCGCGACTTTGCCTAGAGACCCTCTTTCGACCAAAATTATGACTTCTGGTGCCGCCACTTATACCCGGGATACAGTCATGGGCTTTGCGGCAGACCTTACTTTCGAGCGTCCCGCCTTGAGTGGCCGTGACGGGCCACGCAGTGGGGGGGAGGACAGGGCTACGGTGTGGGTGTCGCCAGGGGCATCAGGGGCAAGTGACATAGCCAACATAGTGGTGACGCGTAGCGCGATTGGCAAACGAGAGGATCAACGTGTCGTCGGTAAGGGGGAAAGACTCATTAAAGGACATACATGAAATGTTGTTAGTTAAAGGCAGATAATGGAGGCTTAAGGAGGGAGCACGAGTGAAGAGTTGAGGAGAGGCGGGAGACCCAGCGGAAAATGGACTGAGAAGGCAAAGGTAAGTTAGAAGGGAGCTCGTAGTGGGAAAAGTGGGGTTAAAGCTAGTTTCTCTTCTACTCGGTCGGAGGGTCACTTGCACTGTTGTTGTCATCTTTTCGGTCGTCGCCATCATCAGTAGGGCTGGAGACCGGGCCTGATGGTTCAGGTCGAAAACTTGCTGACTTGTCGGGCAGCAGTTTCTCGGCGCCCCCGGGCGGTGTCACGGTTCTCACCAGTCTCTCCGGAATCCACACCGGCTGGCATCCTGGTTCCTGGGGAAAGACACAAACAGAGACTCTGGCCCAGCTGAGCACCGGGTCAGGGCCTTGCCACAGTCCTGACAGGACATCTTTCCATCGGACCAAACCTCTATGTGATGGGTTTGGAGTGGTATGCTGGAGGGCAGGTGTCATTCCTTGTGAGTTTTCATTTAAGAAATTATATGTAAACAAGGCTACTGACAGTTGGGCTTTTGGGGATAGGCCGTGGCCTATTCCTTCCTTTTGTTTTTTAAGCAATTCTTTGAGAGATCTGTGTGCTCTCTCTATGATACCTTGCCCTTGGGGATTGTAAGGGATACCATGCTTTAACTGCACTTCCATAGTTTCACAAAATTTTTGAAAGGTTTTACTGGTATAAGCAGGTCCGTTATCTGTTTTCAATATTTTTGGCTTGCCCCATGCCGCCCAGGCGGCAAGGCAGTGAGCAATAACTTGATGGACCTTTTCTCCTGTTTCAGCGGAGGCAAACATAACTTGAGAGCATGTGTCTATTGACACATGTAGATATTTGGCCTTACCATACTCTGAATGGTGAGTGACATCCAATTGCCAGATGTCTCCCGGAATGAGGCCTCTAGGGTTGACTCCGATTGAAGGAAGCACTCTTGACTCTGTGCAATTTTGGCAGGCTCTGACTATATCTCTAGCAGCTGCGCGCGGTATGTTGAATCGCTTGGCTAGAGTGCCTGCATTGATGTGAAACTTAGCGTGAAACTCTTGAGCTTGCTGATGGGGTGTCAGCGCTGGGAAAATGTGTGGCTGTCGCGTGGCCATATCTACTATGTTATTTCCCTGTGCCATAGGGCCTGGCAAGCCTGTATGAGCTCTAATGTGGGTTATGTAAAAGGGACACTGTCGGGCATGTATAGTTTCCTGAAGCTCGATAAAGAACGGTCTTACTGGGGAGGAACATTTTATCATGCCTACCGTTTCTAAGACCGCCACAGAATTCACGACATAATTGGAGTCGGATATAATATTCAGGGGGTCGTCAAACTCTTTTAGGATTGCGATGACGACTTGTAATTCAACCCATTGAGGCCTCTGTGGCTGAAAGAGTACTGTTTTTGGGGTACGCCCTTCTACCCAGTATGCTCCTGCACCAGTGCTTGAACCATCCGTATACACGGTGATTGCGCCTACCAGGGGCTTGGGCGAGGTTACTTTGGGAAAAATTACCGGGTGCCGGGTGATAAATTGTAAGAGGGGATCTTTTGGGAACTGGTTGTTAATATTTCCTTGGAAGGTACATCGAAGAATGGCCCATTGATCTATGCACCCAGTAAGCACCTCAAGTTGTTGGGCGGTGTAAGGTACCCTGAGATCTTTAGGTTGTTGGCCAAAATGCTGCACAGCCCTTTTGATTGCTTCCAATGCTAAATCTGCGAGTGCCGTAGGGTAATGCTCTAAACTTTTCTTTGGGGAGATTCCAGGATGGATCCAAAGTAATGGCCCTTGTTGCCATAACACTGCTGTGGGCTGTAGTATGGTTGGCAGCAGACAAGCTTCAAGAGGTTTTTGGGGGTCTATTCTTGTTAAAGCAGTGCTACTGAGCGCTTGTTCTACCTGACCGAGTGCTTGTCTCGCCTCCGGAGAGAGGCACCGGGATGAATTTATGTCTGGATTTCCTTTTAGTAAATCGAATAGAGGCATCAGGCTCGCGTTGGGTATTTTTAGATACGGACGAACCCAATTGATGTCTCCCACAAGTTTCTGTAGATCATTGAGGGTGCATATGCCATCTAGTCTGAGGGTCATTTTTTGGGGGGAGATTTGACTAGGCATAATCTTTGCTCCCAGGAATGTGCTGACTTCTGCTATTTGAATCTTCTCCGGGGCTACTTCTAGGCATGCCTTTTTAAGCGTCAGGACTAGGTGTGAGAGAGCTGTTTTAAGAAGTTCCATGTCTTTATAGGCTAGTAGAATGTCGTCCATATAATGGATAATTTTTACTTGTGGGAACTGCTGTCGAGTGCTAGCCAGCGTTGTGGTAACGTACAGCTGGCACATAGTGGGGCTATTAATCATGCCTTGAGGTAAAACTGTCCACTCGAAACGTAGACAGGGCTCCTCTTGGTTAATAGAGGGCACGGTAAAGGCAAACCTTTTAGTGTCTTCGGGGTGAAGGGGAATGGAAAAGAAACAGTCTTTGAGATCTAGTATAAAAATGGGCCAGTGTTTTGGCAGGGCTGAAAGGAGGGGCAACCCCATTTGAACAGGCCCTAAGGACTCTATGCAGTTGTTGATGGCTCTCAAATCTTGTAACAATCTCCATTTGCCCGATTTCTTCTTTATAACAAACACAGGGGTGTTCCAAGGTGATGTGGAAGGGATAATGTGACCTTTTTCTAATTGCTCTGTGACGAGATGGTGTAGTGCTGAGAGTTTTTCCTTTGGTAGGGGCCACTGAGGCACCCAAACTGGAGTTTCGGTTTTCCACCGCAATCGTATAGGCGTGAGTGGGAAATTCCCCTCAGTGGCCCCTAGGAAAAACCCAGACCTCGTTTGTCGGGGTTGGACACAGTTTGTACAGGCACTGTGCGCCCTTGTAGTGAGGCTCCTAAACCCTTGCCAGGGACGTATCCCATCCCTTTCAACAGATGTTTTGAGGTTGGGGAGCAGTTACTAGTTAAGGTGACGTCCATTTGGGTAAGGACGTCTCTCCCCCATAAGGATACGGGCAGGGGTAATACATATGGTTGGAAACTGCCTTGGTGTCCTTCATCATCAGCCCAATAAAGGGCAGTTGCGCTCAACATGGGTGTCGAGACTTGACCTATGCCGTTAAGGGTTTCTTCTGCCCTGCACGTTGGCCAGGCAGAGGGCCATTCTTGCTGTCTTATGATTGACCTATCAGCCCCGGTATCTAGCAGGCCCAAAAGGGGCCTGCCTTGCACTTTAATAGTCAGCATGGGTTGGTGCTCTAAAGACATATGAAGGCCTTCAAAAATCCCCTCGGTAGATTTTTGTTCCTTTTCCGTTTTCCTCCTGTTTTTGCTCGGAAGGAGCGCGTGTAAGCTGGGAAGGAGTAAAAGTTGTGCTATTTTATCACCCTCTTCAATAACCAGGGTGCCTCGCATAGATTGAACCATGATCTGGACAGTATTTGTGGAGTTAGGGTTGATAACACCTGGCACAACTGCCAATCCTTTCAGGGTTGTGGACGCTCTTCCTAACAGGAGCCCCACAGTGCCTGGTGGCAGAGGTCCTTTAAAGGAGGTTTCTACCAACCGAACTCCTTCAGATGGGGTCAGTATGAGTGTGGAGGTGGCACAGAGGTCCAGTCCTGCTGACTCATGGGAGGCACGGACTTGGACTGGTGTTGCATCATTATATTGCCAGCAAGGGGGTCCACCGGAAAGGCGGACCCCCTCTGCCCGTTTTTTGGCGCCTGCTCCGGGCGGCCAGAGAGGCGCTTGCCGTTTGCATCAAAGGCTGATCTACAGTCCTCCGCGCGATGGGGTCCCTTACGGCAACGGCCACAGAGCTTGGCCACCTGTTGAGTGTGGGTTAGCTGGCTCATATTAGGACAATTTCTTTTAATGTGTCCTGGTTTTCCACATTGGAAACATCCTTTCTGCCTCGCTCCTGCGTTCTTAGCTTGTTCTGCATTTACTCGCAGTGAGCTAGCCAGCATGGCAGCTAGAGTTGTACTAGTTAGTGGGCTGCCAGCGTCCCTGCATAAACGAACCCAATCGGTTAGGCTTTTACCCTTGTTCTGCACTAGGATTACCTTGCAGTCTTTGTTGCATTGTTCAAATATCATTTGTTTGACTACAGTTTCTGCTATCCCTGGGTCGGTGAAAATCCTTTCTGCTGTGTTTTGCATCCTAGCTACGAACTCGACAAATGGTTCAGTGGGGCCCTGGTGTATGTTACTGAGAGATGCTTGAGCTTCTCCCTGGCTCGTTAATTTCTTCCAGGTGCCTATGAAGCAGCGGAAGATCTGCCCATAGACTTCTATAGGGAACCCTGTTTGATTTTGGGAGTGGGGCCCTTTCCCTAGGAGCATGTCTGCATTCCAGGCGCCACGTCTAACCGCGGCGTTTTTCGCGGCTTGCTCTTCAGCTAGCTCTTCAAACCAGGCCTTCCAGTCTATATACCGACCCGGTGGCAAACAAGCACGGGCTAGCTGGTATATATCTGCGGGCGTGTGGTTTAGGGTGGCAAGATTTTCAACTAAATTTAACGTAAAAGGAGCATTGGGGCCATATTGATGGACGGCTTGCCTCAATTCCCTCAGAACTTTATAATCATAGGATTCATGCTGATTACCACCTTGGGGATTGATAATAACCGGATACATTTCTGAGTCTGGTTCTGATTTAAGCGGCTGGTATCCGCCTAGAACTCCGAAAGGTCTAAAGGTAAATGAAGGGGTCCATTTCCAGAAATGCCTTTTACCACTGCTTAATGAGATGGAGTCCTGAGGGCCTGCGTACGCAGGTGGGGGATACAGCTGTGGCTGCCCCTCCCCTACCCAGCTTCCAGGGAACTCTGGGCTGTGCAAGGGCGGGCCAGTGCAGCCTGATTCGGCCACCAGGGGGAGCCCTCGGTGAGGTTTTTTGGCGGGATCGCCGTGACCACTCGCCGAAAACCGCCGCGTACTCATTGGCGGGGCAGAGGGCTGCGTGGGTGAGGCAGGGGGCTTCTCCCAATCGATCAGCGGAGGTTCGTCTACACCCTCATTCTGATCATCATCCGACTCAGAGTCAGAGGTGTCTGAACTATCGCTGGACTCTGGCCGTTTACGGATTGGCGGCTCCCCTTTACAGGAGCCATCCGCAGACAAAACTGATTGAGTTTCCCGAAGCGCGCCCCGTGCCTGCTGCAGGACGAGGGACGGGCCGAGGCCCGTGGCAGCCTCTGCCTCAAGACAAGCGCGAACAGTTTCCCAAACGGGAACTAGGATTGGGTCCAGACATAGGCCCGTCCGGCGCGCTCGGTCTATGTCGTGGCCAAGCTTTATCCAGGAGGGCAAACTAAGGCTCCCAGTCTGGGCGAACCAGGGGGCAAAAACTGTAACATCATCAAGGAACCTTAGGAGAGAACTTTTCTTAACTGAGAGGCCCCGCTGTTTCAAGAGGGTCATTAGCAGAGCTAACAGGGGTGAGCTTTCGGACTGCCCCATGATTGCAGTCGGCGCTGTCTCTTAACCACTCGGGGAGCTCTCCCGAGTCACCGGGGCTGCCTGAAAACCCGCGGCCCTTAGTTTCCACGTAAAGAAAAAGTACTTACCTCTCCGCGATGATCAGGCGCGGAAAGACAACCACAGACTCCGGAGGCACGTCCTCATCAGCTCGCGGATGCAAAGGGAGGTTCCCCGTACGGGCCACCACTTGTCCGTGTCTCCTCGCTCAACGTCGGGCCCCCGGCCGGCGGAGGGTACGACAAGAAAAGGGGGAGAGAGAAAGAGACGCAGACAAACCGGTCCTGGCGGTAGAAAACGAGTCCAGAATACGCAGCAGTTGTAAGCACAAATCTTTACTGGGTCTAAGCTTGCATTATCTATAACTTTCCCCGACCGGGTGAATACATCCCGCGGGGGAGCGACCTCTGTGCGGCCGTCAGGCACGGCTCCTTGTGGGTCGTCTCCCCGCCTCGTCCGGGTAATACCTTATATACATAATTCAAGCCCAATAGGTTGTTGCCGCGTCTAAGAGGGTGATTGGTAGATCGGGTTGGTGGGCGTGTGTGTCATACGCGGAAGCAGGATGTGGGCGCCATCTTGGCTCACTCGATGGGCGGGGGGAGCTCTAGAGCAGGCTGCAGCGCGTCCACTAGGCCTGACCCGGGTGGCGGCTCTCCACAAGTAGGAAGTATATGTAGAAAAGCTTGTCGGAAATTTTGTATGTAAAACATGGCTGGGCTATTCCAATATTTAAGTAGACCAAAATTTATAAGATATAGTTATCCCTTCCACATTGAAGCTTTCCCCATTGTGGTTTCAATATATTGCTGGTTGGCATTAGAAATTAAATGGGAATTTTTTTGGAGTCTTGCAGAAGCCACAGATGACACACAAAGGCCAGCAGAAGACACACAAAGGGTAGAAATGTAGATATCTCTAAAAGTTTAGTAAAAAAAAAGGTTTAGCCTATGCAATGAGAAAGTTAACAGGAGAGGCAGTGCCTGCCAATCAAGAGGTAGCTAGGGAGTTTCCTAAAACTTGAAAAAAAATTTTATGGGTATTTTCCAGATTGTAGGGGCACAATACCCTTAACTGATTTAGATTAACATATTATTTGGTCTTCTTGATTCAACCCTTGGTCTCCTGAAGTCTGTTCTCAACAAAACAGTCAGATTGTGTTACAAGAGTCAAATGATGTCATTCCTCTGCTCAAAACTCTTCTGCAGTGGTTTCCCAGATCTCTCACTTAGAGTAAAAGCTCAAATCCTTACAATGAAGTTGACAATTCTCTCTTCACGCTCCCCAAGGATTTTCCCTGGCCTCCTGCAAGGAGGCCTAAAAGAATCTCACCATGAATCCTCACAAGGGAGTTGCTCATTTAGTTCAAGGTCATTAAACATCAGCTCTGGCCCTCAGAATCTAGTTTCCTTTAAATCTCTTACCTCCTCTCCACTCCATGCTCATTCTATGCGAGCCATACTGGTTTCCATGCTTTTCCTCCAGCACTCTACTCCTGGGATAACCTCATTTGGTCCTGAATTATTTTCCTTTTTATTTATTGTTGCATTGAACTTGCTGAAGTATTCTTAAGAGTTTTTCATCTATACTCATGAGGGATGTTGGTCTGCAGGTTTCATTTTCTTATAATACCTTTATCTGGTTTTGATGTCAGAGTAATGTTAGCATCATTGAATAAACTGGGAAATATTACCTCCTCTTCAGTTTTCTAGAAGAGTTTGTAAGGAATTGGTATTATTTCTTGCTTAAAGGTTTGGTAGAATTCACCAGTGAAAACATCTGGGCTTAGAAACTTCTTTGTAGAAAGGGTTTTTATTCCACTTCTTAATAGAGTAAGTTCCTTTAATAGATTTAAATGTCTTTAATAGATAAAGGACTATTCAATATCTATTTTTTTTTAGTGAGCTTTGGTACCTTATGGTGTACAAGAAATTTGCCCATTTCATGAAGATTATCTAGTTTATTGGTATCAAGTTTATTGACAATGTTCTTTATTTTGCTTTTACTATTTTTGATTATCCTTGTGAAACAATCAATTTCATTGATTTTCTCAAGAACTTGTGCTTTATTTTATTGATTTTTCTTTGTTGCTTATTTTCTGTTCTGATGATTATTTCCTTTCTTCTCCTTATTTTGTTTTTTTGCTCTTTTTTTTCTAGTTTCTTAAGGTAGAAGCAGAGGTCAGTGATTTGAAACCCTTCTTTTTTCTTAATTTAAAGATGTTTTTTTTTTTTTTTTTTTTTTTAGAAAGAGGGAGGAAGGGAAGGAAAGACAGAGAGAAGGAAGGAAGGAAGGAAGAAAGGGAAACATCTTTAAACATTTTCTTGTTTTATTGTATCTTGTTTGTTTGTTTGTTTGTTTTTTACATGGGCTGGGGCCGGGAATCGAACCGAGGTCCTCCGGCATGGCAGGCAAGCACTTTGCCCGCTGAGCCACCGCGGCCCGCCCTTTAAAGATGTTTTAAATAAACATAGCTGCATCTTATGAATTTTCATATTTTGTGTTTTCAGTTTCATCCAGTTCAAAATAATTTCTAATTTTCCTTTTGATATCTTCTTTGATTTGTGTGGCTATTTAGAAGTTTATTATTTAGTTTCCAAATATTTGGGGATTTTCCAAAGATTCTTTCTGTTACTGATTTTTATTTATTAAAGTTCATTTTAATTTAATTCACTTGTCATCATGGAACATGCTTTGTATGGATTTAGTTTTTTTTTTTTTTTAATTATCAAGCCTTATTTTATAGCCTAGAATATGGCATGGACACTATGGATGAATTCTTGCCTCAGGACCTATTCTCTCTGCTTGGAATGTTCTTCTCCCAGATACCTATATGGTTTCTTCTCTTCATCCCTCCAAATGTCATCCTTTATGTGACTCTTTACCTGACTACCAAAATTAAAATGTGCATATGCTGCTCTCAGGTACTCCCCACCCTGCCTTCTCTCTATTGCACTTAACACCTTTATGTGTATTTGTGTGTATTTTAAAATTTTCCTTTCTTTCCATCACTAGAACATAAACTCCAAGAAGACAGGTATCTTTCCCTGTTTTATTCACTAAAATATCCCCAGCACTTGGAACTGTGTGTTGCGCTATAAATTTTTGTTGAATGAATTTGATTTTTTAAAAAACTTGAGATAGTTTAAAAAACTGATTCTACTACCACCATCTTATCAACATTGCAAACAGTAACAAGGATTAATCAAGGATGAATCAAGACCTTTTATATTCTCTACTTTATATAATAATTAGTGCCAGCTGCTTTGTAGTAATTTTGTGCCAAGTGCTATGCTAAAGTCCAAGGATTCAAATATAAATGAGCACAGCTCAGGCTTTTAAAAGGGTAATAAGGGCTGGAACTCAAGCTGCATTGTGGGTGTAGCTAGATGTGAAACTGGAAAGAACATAGGGAAAGGTCATAAAGGACATTGGACACCATGCTTAATGATTAGATTTTATCCAGAGAGCAATGGGAAACATTGGCAGGTTTAAGAAAGAAAGTGGCAAGATCAAATTTGCAAATTAAAAAGATTTAGATTGCATAAATTCTTTTTATCAGCCAACATTTGTTGAGTATTTATTTGGGGCCAAGAATAATTTTCAGTGCTGGAGATACAGAAAGAACAATAAAATCTTCATGAAATTACAATCTAGTGGAGACTAGCAAAAATGAAATAATCAAATGAAAACAGAATATAATTTCTGGCAGTTGTAAATACTTTGAAGGAAAATAAAGGAAGGTAAGGAAGTCAACAGTAATGGAGGTGGAATGTATTTTAGATAGGGAAATCAAGAAAGACCCTTTTAATGAAATTATATTTGAGCAGAGATTTTAATGAAATGTAATGGAGGAAGACAATTCTCAAGAGCTCCAGGAAGAAAGACAAAGACCACCATGCACAACAGTTCTGAAGCAGAAATGAACTTTGCATGTTTTAATAAAATGAAGTCAGTCAAAGTGAGTGGATGAGAAAAAGTGATACACAACAAGGATAGGGAGATAGGGATAGATGATGCAGCTGAGTGTCATTCTAAGTGTAGTGAGAAGTCATTAGAGAGTTTAAATCGGGGAAGTGATGATAACTGATGTACTTTTTAAGATGACTATGGTAGATGTATGGAGAATAGAATGTAGCAGCTCAAGAAAGGAAGCAGTAAACCACTCTAGGAGTCTATTGCAGTAGACTGGGTAGAAGAGGATGGTAGAATCTGACATTCACAGTGGAGATTATGGGATATGGAATTGGTAGAGCTGTTATAACTTGCTAATGGACTAGATATGGGGGTATGGGGAAAAAAGGAATCCCAGGTCATTCCTAAGGTTTTGGCTTAAGCCATTGGTCAGTAGTAGTGCCATTGCTTGTAATGAGGGAAATTATGGTACTGAATCTGTGCAGGCTTTGCAGCAGGCAGGCCTCTCCCTGCCTTCTTCTTCTGGTTCAGCTGCCTCCTCTGTGGAAACTCCCCAACCCCCCTCCCATAGCCTCCAGGAACAGGTGAAACTGCAAGCAGGCAAGATAAGACGTATTCCTGAGGAAGGACCCTCTCCCCTAGCCTCCAGGAATGGGTGAAACTGCAGGCAGGAGAGATAAGACAAATTCCTGGGATGGGAACCCCTCCTCTGACAGAGCATCTGTTTCTGTAACCCAGCTTCACACCTTAAACTAACCAATTGTTTTTCCTTTAACATCTCCAGTTGCCATATTAAGCCTACCTCATTTTGAGCATGTAATACAGTCTGTAAAAGCTAAGATTGCCTTTTGTTTGGAGCTTAGACTTTTGAGGTGACTCAGCTGAGCCCCATGCACATGCACTAATAAATCACTTGCTTCCCAAGACTATGGGCCCTTGGTCTTGGCTTGTTCTAATTTTGTGTAATGTTCCTGAAGGCCTCTGGTCTCATCTCTGGTTTTCATGCTGCATTTCTGGGGGCTCATCTGGGATCTAAGATGTGGTGATGTTCTCACCTTCCTCTCCCACAGCAGCGGCATCACTCAGACTGGAGACCCAACGAAATCCAGTGCCAGCACTGGGCTCTTCCCATCTTTTGGACTCCTGACCTCTCCAGCCAGGGCACTGGTCATCACTGGAGTGGCAATGAATCCGGGACAGTTTTGGGAACCAAGTGTCAGGAGTGCCACCCATCTGACTGGTATGCACTGGAGTGTGTCAAGTTATCAGCTCACTCATAGAAGGGCAGGGGCCTGAGTGGAAGGGGGGCCTGATCAACCCCCAAGACTCTCCAAGTACTGGTCTCTGTCCAGAGGACAGGGTAAATGGAAGCCTTCATATTTGGTTTCAGGAAGGGTGGTGCAGGAGGAATGTCAACTGAATGGTCATGACTAAATGAGTGAATGGAAGTCTTGGGTCATAAGAGCCGAGCTCCAGGTCATGAGTGAGTTCGGATGCTGTGAGTCTGTGGTGGTCCTCATACAGTTAAAGATGGGCAACCCCAAAAGGGGGGCCAGCCGGGGATTTATACCGGACCACCAAAGTGAAGAGGCACCCAGTGTCCCCACTAGGGGAGCGGCCAGGCCGAACTAGATTGTCTAAAATCTCTTTGCTGTTTGTCTGTAAACCCTTCCCCTAACCATTGTCTCCACTGATATGGCTATGGGGGGCGGGGGGAATCTAATAAGACACCCTTATGGTGCATGATGTCCGAATTTAAGAAAACTTTTACTGTTGATTGGGGAGTCAAGCTAACACTTGGTCAACTAAAATAATTCTGTATGCTAGAATGACCCACCTTTTACTGTTGATTGGGGAGTCAAGCTGATCCTTGGTCAACTAAAATAATTCTATATGCTAGAATGATCCACCATTGGGGTAGATTGGCCATCTGAAGAAACTTTTGAGTTAGAAAAAGTAAAGGCAGTTTATAGTACAGTGTCAGGGACACCTGGACCCCCAGATCAGTTTCTCTACGTTGCCACCTGGCTGGAGGTTGCAAAGAAGCAGCCAGGATGGAAAAGACTTCCCTTGATGGACAGTGCCAGGTGTTTCTAGCCCATGTGGTGGAGACATTATACAAGGAAACAAGTGGCAAGCCCAAGGTCCCAGTTTTATCCAGTACAGCAGCAGCAGAAGAACACCCCCTGCCTTACTTCATCCCACCAACACCCGTGGCTCTGCCGAGCTCCTGCACAGTGACCCCCGCCCCCTGCTCCCAGCAGCCTAGAAGTATTGCCTGAGGTTCTGCTGAGCCCAGGCATCCCTGTAGTCCCTGAGCCATGGCAGCTACGGCCCCAGCTCTACCCCACCCATAGCCACGCTCTTAATGCCTTTTAGAGAAACCCAAGGACCTCCCTATGTTGATGCCCAGGGAGATTTTCAGGAAGGGAAAAGAAACTTCTCCACTGATATGGCGGTGGGGGGGGGGGGCGGAATCTAATAAGACACCCTTATGGTGCATGATGTCCGAATTTAAGAAGGCTTTTACTGTTGATTGGGGAGTCGAGCTGACCCTTGGTCAACTAAAATAATTCTATATGCTAGAATGATCTAGCATATATATTTCCATCACTTCTACTGACCTGCTAAACTGGAAGAGTCATACACCGTCATACACTGAGAGGCCCCAGGCGATGATTGACCTGTTCCAGTCCATTGTCCAGACTCACCAGCCCACCTGGCCTGACTGCAACCAGCTGCTTGTAACTCTCCTTGGCACTGAGGAACATTGGCGCGTGGTAGCAGCGGCATGGAAGTACCTGAAGGAAAGCACCCCCAATGGCACCTTAGACCAGCCCAATACACTGCCTACAGTTTTCTGGGAGAGGACCCAGAATGGGACCCAAACATTGATGCAGGGTTGAGGTCCCTTCAACGGCTCTGGGAGGCCCTACTCCAGGGCCTCTGGAAAGGCAGCCAAAAGGCCACCAACATGACCAAGATCAAAGAGGTCCTGCAGAAACCAGATGAGCCCCGAGTGAATTTCTTGAGTGATTGATGGAATTCTTCCATCAAAACACCCCATTTGATCCTGAGGCCCCAGAGAGCCAGATGCTAATAAATGCTGCTTTTGTAAGACAGGCAGCCCCTGACATTTAGCATAAGTTCCAGAAGCCAGATGGGTTTGCCGGCATGAACACAAGTCAGCTGATAGAGGTGGCCACAAAGGTATTTGCCAATTGGAACCAGGTAGAAGGTAAAGAAAGGAAGCAAGAATTCAGGGAGAAAGCTCAGATAATCACTGCCACCTTCAAGAAGCGGGACCAAGGGCCCCAATTGAGAATAAGGTGGCAAGCCTGAGTGCCCCTAGGTCAGAATCAGTGTGCTTATTGCAAGGAAGAACAGCCCTGGAAGAATGAGTGTCCTAATGAAACTGCCTCACTAGCAGGTAGAAGGAGGTGGAACACTAGCCACAGACCTCATCTGGACACCAATACCATTACCGTGGTTGCCAGTGAACTCTCTGACTAGGACAGACTGGGTTCCATATTTTTAGGCCCCCAGGAACCCATGGCCAAAGTGAAATTAGGGGACCAAACAATGAACTTCATGGTGGATACTCATGCTGAACCCTCTGTAGTGACTCAGTCCCTGGGGAATACCTGCCCATCTTCTCACTGAACAATAGACACTGTGGGCACCACGGGTGTAGTATGAAAGAGGCCATTCCTGAAAGCCAGAGAGTGCAGCATTGGGGGCCACTCTGTGTCACACCAGATTCTGTACATGCCTGAATGCCTGCTGCCATTGTTGGGGTGAGACCTCCTCATAAAGCTGCATGCTTAAATAACCTTTGGCCCTGGAGGAAAGCCACCAGGTTCTGCAGAGTCTGGATTCTGAACTATGCACTCTTAGCAAGCCCCTGTATGAAGCCACAAAGGGGGGTTATCAGGACCCATTCCAATGGGGAACTAAGCAGGGGCATGCTTTCCAGCATCTAAAAATGTTGCTCACCAAGCCCCAAGTTTAGGCCTTCCGAACCTAGAAAAACCTTTCACCCTGTTCATCCATGAGTGGGAAGGAATGGCCGTTGGGGTTTTAACCCAAACCCTTGGATCATGGAAAAGGACTGTCGCCTATTTCTCCAGACAACTAGACAACGTAGTGCTGGGTTGACCCTCTTGCCTAAGAGCCATCACAGCCACCGCCCGCCTGGTCCATGAAGCCAGGAAGCTCACATTTAGGCAAAAGCTAACTGTGTTAGTCCCCCACTTGGTCACCAGCCTCATGGAACAAAAAGGACATCTCTGGCTATCAAATGCGAGGCTCACCAAGTACCAGGCTACTTTATGTGAAACGCCGAACTTACACCTTGGTGTCTGTCAGACTCTCAACCCTCCCACTCTGCTGCCCGTGGGGCCAGGAGCCCCAGGACATAACTGCATGGAAACCGCAGATGAAGTCTACTGTAGCATACCTGACCTTAAAGACCAACCATTAAAACATCCCAGCATCAAACTGTTCACTGATGGAAGCAGTATGATAAAAGATGGAGTGTGTTATGCTGGATATGCCGTCATTACTTTAGCAACATTTTAGAGGCAGAAGCCCTGTCTTCAGGAACATTAGTTCAAAAAGCTGAGCTTATAGCACTCACCTGGGGTCTACAATTAGCAGCAGGACAGGAAGTTAATATTTATACTGACTCAAAATATGCATTCACAACCCTACACATACATGGGGCATTATACAGAGAATGGGGGCTAATGACAGCAGGGGGAAAGCATGTCAAATATGGACCAGAAATTCTAGCTCTGCTAGAAGCAGTGTGGGCCTCCACTACTGTAGCTGTTATTCATTGCTGTGGTCATCAAAAAGGCAACTCCTGAATGACGAGAGACAACTGAAAAGCAGATTCAGCCACCAAGCAAGCAGTGCTAGGGCACCTAGCATTTTCCCCAAAAGACTAATTGCTTGTCAACCCTCCCACCCCCGCCCTCCATCCATTACAGTGGTGGAAGGAAACAGCAACCTCCTCGAAGCTAGAAAGCAACTGGCCATGCAGGGAAGGAAAAGTGTGCCGTGAGGGATGATGGATATTATACGATGGATGCATTGTAATTCCCCAAAACTCAGCTCGGCCCTTAGTACAGCATGTCCACCACCAAACTCACTTTGGGGAAAAACCCTTACTGCCAGCCTGAGTGCTACACACCTAAGCTTCCTTCCTGGGTAAACCTAGCATGCAAAAAGGTGTACTACCTGTCAAAAAAACAATGCCAAGCAGCCCAGTGCAAAACTAGGGGATCTGAACAACTGGTTGGCTGGCCTGAGTCCGTTTGATGACCTACAGGTAGAATTCACAGAATTGCTGTGGGCCCAGGGATACTGATACCTCTTGGTATTTGTTTGCATCTACTCAGGATGGGTAGAAGCGTATCCCACCCATTCAGAAACTACTCAGGAAGTAGCATGAACCCTCCTGAAGGACATCATTCCTCAATATGGGATGCCACTTACCATTGGTTCTGACAATGGTCCCACTTTTGTGGCCGAGGCCCTTCAAAAACTGGCGAAAGCCCTACAAATAACTTGGAAACTCCACACTACTTACCAGCCACAAAGCAGTGGGAAAGTGGAGCAGAAGAATTGAACTCTAAAAGGACAATTAAGAAGGATCTACCAAGAAGTGAAACTAACCTGGGTACAGGCGCTCCCTATAGCTTTATTTAGGATCAGGTCTGCCCTGCTATGGAAAATGGGATTCTCTCCCTTTGAATCAATATATGGAAAGCTGCCGCCCTTTACTAAGATTCTACAGGGAAACCTCAGAGAAATTGGAAATTTTAGTTTAAATCAACACCTAGTGCAGCTGGGACGGTCCTGAATGAGTTGAAAGGGAAAGCATTAGAAGCAGTGCCTGAACCTCTCAACATCTATGCCCCCATACATGAATTCAAGCCAGGGGATTTAGTATGGATAAGAGACTGGGAAAAAGGCTCTCTCCAGCCTCAATGGAATGGCCTCTATTGTGTTGTCTTAGCTACCCCTGCAGCTGTCAATGTGGCAGAAATCGTCCCATGGATCCATCACTCCCAGGTCAAGAGAGCCACAGCAGATGACCCCTGGCTGTGTATGCCTGTTCCTGGACACCCAACCCGTGTCATTCTCCAGAAGCCATTGCATCCCCCTCCTGCACAGCTGGAATCAGCTGTTCTATGCACGGCCAAAGCTTGAGAAGGTTGTCAAAGCCCTGCTTCAGTCACCCCTGGAAGCTGACTGATCTACGCATGGCTGAAGCTTAAGGAGCTGCAAACCAGCCTGAGTACCCCCTCCCTCTTCCCTTTGCCCTTGCGCTTCGAGTGCACCCCCTAAGCTCCCCTGTGTTTTCCTAACCATGGTTCCTAGTAGTCCTCATATTGCTACATGAATTGCTGGCTCCTGCTCCCGTTGGACTTCTTGCTCTACTATTTAGTATCGGGTTAGCAGCAGTAACTCCCCAAGACGGGAACCCACTAGAAAAGGTCCTAATTGCCCTAACATACCTATGTTGTGTGGGATGTATCTTGTCCTGTGTGCCCTTTTAGGGTCCCTCAGTAGCAATAGCTTCCTACCCTGCAACAGCTGTTATAGAGGAGAAAGCAAATCAAAGTGTTTCTCTGCCCGCACCTATATGCTGACATTCTACTACACCATTTCCGAAGCCAGACTTTGCATAGACCCAGACAAAATCAAGTTTTGGACAGGTAATGTTAAGCCTTGGGGGAACTGCAGGACCTATGGGAGGGCCAGGCAGCCCGCTTGCTGGATCTATTACGCACATGTAGGCATGAGTGATGGAGGAGGGGTTCAAGACCAAGCATGGGAACAAAAAGTTGAAAAAGTTAAGGAGCAACTTGGGTCACTCATGCAAGGTCCTAAGTATAAACAAGCAAATCTCACAGGGCTCAGCCATCTCAGCCAACCCATAAATCCCTCATGCCAAATAACCCACATGCTAAAAGCAACCTATGCATTCCTCCATAACGCCAGTACACAACTTAGTGCGTGCTGGCTCTGCCTTCCCCTTGCAAGGAGCACCTTTATGGACATCCCTTCTCAACCCACCCAAAACCATATACAACTATTAGCTGAGGGCCAAATTATACTTATTGACTCAGTTGCCCAGGGTATTCAGCAGTCTCAGGGAATAATTTAACCTGTCTCCAGGGGAGCTCTTCATCAAAGAGCAAGTAGCTTGGGACCATCCCTGCCCATCTGTGTATCAAAAACCAGACCCTCCCAGTTGATGAAATACAGTGCAGTCTCCCTGGGGTGTTCTATTTATGCAGAAACTCTGCTTATAGATGTCTAGAAACTAACTGGATGGGAAGTTGCCCCCCAGTGTACTTAACTCCAGAAGTATTCGTTTACACTGAAAAGGAGTCTAAGCAAGCCCTAACACGCAGGCAGCAAGGAAAACAGGTGATGAAAGAGGGCCGTGCTTGCTTTGTTGTAATTGGAACTAGCATTGCCACAGGAGTGGGAGCAAGAATAGCAGGACTAGGCTCCTCCGTAAGCTTCTACCACAAGCTGTCTCAAGAAGTGAGTGAAGATTTAGAGCAAGTAGCAGATTCCTTAGTCTCCCTCCAGGACCACTTCAACCACCTGGCAGCAGTGGCCTTGCAAAACAGAAGGGCCTTAGACTTGCTCACCGAGGAGTGCTGTTATTTTGCAAACCAGTCTGGTATAGTTGCTGCTAAGGTACGGGAACTCAGACAGCATATCTGAAACTGGGACAAAGAATTAGAAGCCTGGTGGAATTGGGACCTAAAAACCTGGACCACCTGTATCCCGCTGCTGGCCAGACTTCTAGTTACCCTATCAATTCTAGTCATCTTAGGTCCCTGTATAATCAGGGCCCTCACCAAGTTCATCGAAGATACCATAACCTGTCAGTCGCAGCATGAATCTTCCTAATGAAAATGTACAAACTGTTAAACTTAGAGTGATGCTATAAACCCCTCCCCATAAATTGGGTAAACATCAAAGGGGGAAAAATGTAGCAAGCAGGCTTTGCAGCAGGCAGAACTCTCTCTGCCTTCTTCTTCTGGTTTGGCTGCCTCCTCTGTGGAAACTCTCTCAAACTCCCTCTGACTGCCTCCAGGAATGGGTGACATTGCACGCAGACAAGATAAGACACATTCCTGAGGACAGACTCTCTTCCTTAGCCTCCAGGAACAAGTGAAACTGCAGGCAGGTGAGATAAGACACGTTCAGGGAATGGGAACCTCTCCCCTAACAGCTCATCTGCTTCTGTAACCCAGCTTCATGCCTTAAACTAACCAATTGTTTTTCTTTTAACATCGCAGGTCACCATATTAAGCTTACCTTATCTTGAGCATGTAATACAGTCTATACAAGCTAAGGTTGCCTTTTGTTTGGGGCTCAGACTTTTGACGTGACTCGGCTGAACCTGTGGTGCATGAGCTAATAAATCATTTGTTTCCCAAAACTACAGACCCTTGGTCTTGGCTTGTTCTAATTTTACATAATGTTCCTGGAGGCTTCCAGGAACCATTGGTTTGTCCCTGGTTTTCGCGCTACAAAGGGAATAGTGAAAAAAATTGTTTTCTACTAGACATGTTCAGTTTGAAATGCCTACTAGATCTTCAAGCAGAGAAGCCGAATAAGTAGGTGGATTTATAAGTCTCATGGAAGTGGTGGAGGCTGGTTTTATATTAGAAAGTCATCATCATAAACAGGACATATCAGTGTTAACAGTTCTGACTTTTCACTGTTCCTGTAGTCACTTTTCCCCAGGGAAGCGAGACCGACATAACTGATAAGTCAGTTTGGGAAAAATAACCTAATGCTTATGGTTCATACAATTTTTTATGTCCTATTTGGACTGTCTACCAGTATAAAATACACATTTTCCTATCCGTGCTGTGAATTTTTTAGAGGCACACATTTTCATTGGTGGAGACCTGTGGTTGTCCAAAAGGTGCCTGTGATTGAAGGAGCTAGTGAATAAAATATTGACAAGTGCAGTGTGTGGTTAATTTCATGTGTCAGTTTGTCTATAGTGTCCAGGATATGGTGTCCAATTGTTTGGTTAAGCAAGCACTGGCCTGATCATTATTGTTCACAGATGAATTGACATCTATAGACATTTGATTGCATCTACAGCTGATCACATCCACAATTAAAAAGAAGATTGAAGATTGCCCTCAGTTATGAAAGAGAGTTTCCTTTTCTTAAACTCTTAAAACCCAAACTGCTGAGGATTTTAAACAACAGAAAGAAAAGCTGCCTCTACTTCAGCCAGCCCCCTTCTGAGGAAATCATCCTCACCATCATCAGACTTTTCAATTTGCAGCCTGCCCTATAAAATTCAAACTTGCCAGTCCCCATGATAGTGTGAGCTAATTCCTATAATAAATCTCTTTATATTAAATCTCCCATAAATTCTGTTTCTCTGGAGGACTCTTACTAGCACATCCAATTATCCTTCAACCTAATTCATAATATCTCATATAAACATGCTAAAAATGAGTAATACAGGTGACTTTTTTTTTTTTTTAACATGGGCAGGCACTGGGACTTGAACTCAGGTCTCTGGCATGGCAGGCAAGAACTCTGCCAGTGAGCCACTCATTGTCTTTTTATTTGCATGCAATCCAGGCTTCCCACACAACAGACAAGAATTCTGCCACTGAGAATACAGGTGACATTTTGATCTCCTCTCTTTGACTCCTTTGTCTATCTTGCAATTGATTCTGAGTTTGGGATAGACTATATGTAGTCATCTGTCCAGTGATTATTGATGGAGAAAATAATAGGATCAAATATAGAAACTTGGGACCCTCCAACATTAAGAGAGGTGGAAAAGGAGTCATCAATCACATTGAGAAATTAAGGTTAGAAGAAAACTAGGAGAGTGTGATGGCTAGAATCTAAGCAAAGAAGGTATTTTTAAGTGCATAGGGTGGCCATCTATTTCAAAAGCTGTTGGGAGGTTGAATTAAATGAGGATATAGGAAACTGGCTGATATTGATAATCTGAGGTTGCATGTAATGTGTGAAACGAAGAGAAAAACAATAATCCCACTGATTTTAGTGAAGTTCAGAACATCAGCTGAACTGAATGTATGTATAAGGAATCCCTTATACATATAATCACCTTAGTTAAACATCTGCCTCAAGCAGGTTAACCAATTGTCCTGGTTTGCCTGGAAGTAAGAAGTTTCCTGAAATGTGGGAACATAACATGCATGATACACAGGCACTCACAATCACACAGAATCTTAGTCACACTATTATGACTAATTGTCTTGCACCTCGTATGGTAACCATTTTGATTAAAACATAATCTTTCTGAGTGGTGGTGTGGAGATGGACTGGGGAAAGGAAAGTGATAACAAAAATGAAAACTAAGACATGGACACCAGTAATAAGCTTGTGTGCAATCATTTAACATAAAGATAGTGATATTCTGATGTAAGGCAATAATAGTGAGGACGGAGAAAGGCATAGATTTCATGAGATGTGTAACTCATCAAATGTGAGAAAGTAAGAAAGAGGGAGGTTTCTGATTTGAGCATGTAAGTAAATGGAGAGCATTTATCAAGATATGTAGTTTGTGGGAGAAAATGATGAGTTTGGTTTTGAACATGTGAAGCTTGGAGTGACTGGGAGTCTCCTAGAGAGTGACTGCAGTGGAGCTCTTAAGGGCATGGACTCCTGCCTTGGCACAAACACCAGCTCGGTCACTTATTATTAGCTCTGTGACTTTGGGCAGACTTAATTTATTGTGCCTTGGTTTCCCCATCTATAAAATAAGCAGAATAATGGTATCGGCCTGGTAAGGTAATAATGAGGAACAGTTCCTAGCACATAGTAAGTGGTATCTTCTCTTACTGGAGAAAGCGCAGCTGGGTATGTGGGAATGGAGCTAGTAATAAAGGACTGAGCTGGCAATATGGACTCTGAGAAGTGAAAAGTCCCAAAGAACAGGTGGGAGATTAAAGAATATTGTGTGTGTGTGGGTGGCTGTGACGGATAAGGAAAAGGCAAGTAGACATTGTATATATAACATTTTAAAGATGACTGTTAAGAAAATAATATAATTTCATCATGGATCATGGTAAAAGAAGTTATACTGAGTTTCTTGTCTCAATTTGCATTTGGAGTTTTTGTCAGTTAGCTATTGCAACATAACAGGCTTTATTAAAAAATCAGTAATTCATTTGCTCATACATTCTGTGGCTTAGTAATTTGGATTGGACTCAGCTGGGCAATATTTTTGCTGATATTGTTATGGGTCATGCATTTGGCTGTGTTATCTGGATGGCCTCACTTACAAGTCTGCAGGTTGGTTGGAGTGGTTGCTCATCCTTATGGAGGCTGGTCTAGGGTTCCTTATGTGACAGTCTCAGGACAGTAAGGGTAGTAAGCTGCAAGACCTTCTGCAGCTGAGGCTCTAAAGTCATGTGGAGTCACTTCCATTGACTTCTCCTGGTTAAAGTAAGTCACAGGGCAAACCTATATTCAAGGGGAGGGTAAATAGAGGAAGGAGTGTCAAAGTTGCATTGCAGAGGTAGGTGCACAAGAATGGAAGAATTGTTGCAGACATTTTCGTAAACTATCAGTCAAAGGTTCCTTGAACATATCTCATACCATTACTATATACTTGCCAAGTAGGGTCTCAGGTGTATAAAAATCTCCTTAACTCCAACCATCTAAACAGATATGTACATGATCTCTTAAAGGTATGGTAGAAATAGCAGTGAATAAATGTGCAGGTCTTCCAGAGTTAGTACTCTGAGGTGGTATTACCTATTGCCATACTGTCCCTTAATGGAAATATGCCTGGCTAAGTGAATCAAATGGTTACAGGTACAGAATTGGAGAAGAAAGAATTCTATTGGAGATCCTGGGGACTGTAGAGAAGAAGCCAAAGCAAAGACGTATATTGGAGAAGTCAAAGTTGAAATATAATGAATAGAACACATACAAACACAAAGTCTAAAAGACCAGGGCAGTTTTGAAACAGGATCTGGGAAATTCATATCTGCTCCTTATTTTCCAGTTGGATTTAATGTGTTGGCTTAAAGGTCAGAAAGGAAGGCAGATTCTTACTGTGGTGGTTGACAAGGGTCTTGGAGCCAAAGAAAGGTGCCAGAACTGATGATACTCTGTATTGCACTCTGAGTACATCTAGGCTTCTCTGGAGCCGTATATGCTCCCCTTTCCTTCTTTTATGTCTGTCACAGCCATTAGCTAACCAAAAATTTAGAGAAGAGTTCACTGTTTCAGTAATGAGTTAATATGCAATGTTTCTTCTTTTCAATGTATCTCCTTTACTCACATGTTTATCAGATCCCAGTATATGTCAACACATCAAGATTGAGACAATGCAGTGGATTCCATCCAGGGATTCAGGAAGCTATACTTCCCCTCGATTAGATGTCAAAGATGTCCCTGTGCTATGATGGACCATAAAATCTTGCTGAGGCAGTAGGCAGATTGTTTCTCCAAACCTTAACTGATACCAAAACTTATCTGCAGTTCCTGGCTAGGGCCTCTGATTTTCAATCTGTTTGAATTCAAGAAAAAGATATCACAGGGTACATTTGAGCATAGCTCTGGTGTCAAACTACCTGAGATTATACACTTATTGACTGGTCACTGTGATAAAGATAGCTTTCTCATGCCTTGATTTCCTCAAATGTACACTGAGGACATGTCATTTAGAATGAGAGTCTTGAGAGGGACCTTGAAAAAATGATATTGAGTTTTGGGTTGTGAGGCCAGTGTGGACAGCGAAATGAAATTATCCAGTCTCTTACTTCTCCATGTTCAGGAGTATAAGGTAGGGAGATGGTATGCTGTTTTTCTAATACTCAAACTTGAGTGTTTCAAAACATTCTCTCACCTAACTTTTTTTGTATGTGTGTCTCAGAGGTTCAGTTCATTGTTACTTTAACATATCAGTTTACTCATATTGGTATGTGACGTCAATAGACAAGTTTTCCACAACGCTATCAATTTCTCTTCAAGGGAATGTGAAAGAGTTGACTCAAAGAAAACATTGTTGATTCCTCTTGACGGAGAGAGTAAGGCAATTTCTAAGCTTTGAATGCTTTGTTATTTCACCCACTCTGTCCGGATTAGGTGGAAATATGTGCGTAATTCTACAATTTTGTTTCTTTGTGCTGTTGAAATTTTAAGTGGCAATTTTGCTAACAGCTTCAATTTTTTAGTTTAATTGTCATTAGAGGTTATAAGGATTTATTTCCACTTTTAGACCAGTGATAAATAACTTCTGGCCCTTCTCTCTCATCATTTTAATATATTGGCCATGTAAAAGAAAGCCAAATGGTTCATTGTACTCTGTATCTGAAAGCCAGTCTCCTAGATACCTGTGCTTTCTGTTTTAATTCACGCAGAATACTCCACAGGTTATTTGCCTGCATGTCAGAGACACAGATTGGATTCCTGGGTCATGTACCTCCCACCTCAAAAAAGCCATGTAATCTATCAGTGTACACTTTGAGTCATTCTTAAATTTGTTTTACTCTACTTGTCTTTACCTTAAATCTAACAAGTTTATCTCATTTCTGGCTGCCAAAAATATAAGAAAACTTACTTTAAAAATGTTTAAGATAATTTCATTAGTAACTACTATTAATAAAATGTAAAGTAGACTTCCTTCGAAATCAAGATAAGAGAACACAAATACTCAGTTCTGGCTCTATACCATCCAATTTTGTTAGAAATTTAATTACTTCATGACACTTTCCTATATACTAACAACCTATATTCCAAAGCTCTTTATATAAAGAAAAGTTACTTTTGCTTTCCCATTTTTGTATGAAAATTCCTCAAAAAGTATTGTTGTCCTGAGACTACAAAAGTTTGCTGTATTTTCTACTTGCAAGTTTCAACTCCATATCAGTATCAACCTGTGTTTTAGGTAACACCTAAAAAATGGCTGATGCTGCAAAGTGTAAATATTTTGCATAGACACTTTACACTCTGGCCGGATTTATGGCCAACTTTCAGGCTAGCCTTTCAGCAAAGATACTACTGAATCAGAGTGAGGTATCGTAGGAGAAAAAAAAAGTAAAATTCACAGCCTCTTGTTTTTTTCTCCTCTTCTCACCATCTCAGGAGCCTGGTTTCATGCTGAAGAGGTGCAAATCTTTAGGTGATGAAACTTTAGAATGCTCTCCTTTATGTCATGAAGTAGTTTCCTTTACATAACAAATCTAAAAATATTTTATTCTGAACGTCTAGCCTCCCAAACTGTGGGACAATAAATTCCTGCTGTTTAAGCCAAATACTCTGTGGTATTTGTCATAACAACACTGGCAAACTTAGACACACAGCCTTATCCTAGTCCAGCATTCCAGACATCCTTCATTCTTGCCATTATTCAATTCTTATCCTTTTCTAACCCAGTTGTGAGTTTTCAGTCCTCCATGGTTTTGATTATGCAAATTCCTCTCACTAGATGGCCCTTCTCTCTTTTCTCCCTGAAAATGTTTTGATCACTCTTCAAGTATTTTTCTAACTGACCCTTTTAGTCTAAGTGATTGGACCCTCATAGCTTTTCACTGTGTCTCTGGTTAAAGGTTACTTGTGGGTGGGCTTCTGTCCTGTAACAAAAGCTATAGTTTATTTGGAAGTATTGAGATAGTGGGCTTCAAAGATTACCTTCTGGATGAGATTAAAGGTTCTAAGAAGTAAGTTTTAGTTTCCAAATTGTCCGGGCCACTCATACATGTGCTGTTCTTGGGCACTCTCGATACATCAGAATTCATCAATATTTACTTCAAAATCAGATAGTAGATTGTGAGTGTACACACAGGAAATTCAAAGAACCTAATCTTGACTGGGTGCTCCTCTGGTACTGAGGGTTGTACTTAAATTATCCCTTTCAGGCCTTACCACAAGTTCCTCAAGTAGGCCTCATTATATTTACTTTATAGACAAGGGAACTCAGATTCTGAAAGTAGACTATGTACTACTGAGGCACAAGGGAGGCAGGAGGACAGGGGATAATGTGTGCAGAATTTGAATACTGACTTCGGTCTTTACTAGCTATGTCATCTTGTGAAAATTACTAAACCTTTTTGGGCCTCAATCTCCTTCATTGTAAAATCTAGTAATAGTGTCTTCTTCATGGACCCATGTCCGTTTGGCTTCAAAGGCCATCTACTTTGTACATGTAGTGTCTATTTGCCTTGAGATACAAGAGTCCAATGAGAAGTTTTTATCAATGTTTCTCTCAGAGATCCAAACCATTCATCAAATTATTTTAGTTTGAAATGGATAACCAATACCTCATGTACACTTTCTGGTAATTGAAGACTCCAGAAGCATTACCATGAGAGGGAACAAATTCTGTACTCATGGTTGTTCCCAGGTTGTTTGCGATGCCTGTAATCTTACTGGTATTTGCCTATTGGTGTTTGAACCATTTATGTAAGGCCACTTGGTTATAAAGGATTCAAACCAGCCTGAACACACTTGTTCCAGTACATAAGATAGATCTCTCTACTTTCCTTCCCCCAGTAAGGAGTGTTGGAAGGTTTTATACACTTGTAGGAGTATGTCTCTTCCTCCCCAACCCCCTTCCTCTGTTCTTCCGAAAAGCATAGGCCCTGCATGCTCAGGAAGAGCAAAGCAGAGGTGAGAGGCAGATAAGAAAGGTGTTATGTTTGGCATGACTGGTTTAGGCTTAAGGTTGGGCCTAAATAGGCATTTAGGGTGAAATTTTCTATATCTCTTGGTTGTAACTTGCTGTGTCTGCATCCATGTGATACTGCTTAATAAAGTGGAAGACTTAGATTATGAGATGAGTTCCTTGAGGGTATCATCCTTTTAATTTAGTGAAATTCAATTAAGTCTAACAATTCATTCTTGCCTTCAAGCTAAGACATCAAACTAGATTCTGTGGATATATATCTATATAAGACAAGACCAGTTTCCTCCAGAATCTCCAGTCCTGTCTAAGACGCAAACCAAATAAATAAGTAACACTAACACACTGGGGTAAGTTCTATAGTGAAAGCATCCATAGAGAACCATGAGCCCATAAAAGGGGAGAAATGGCCCAGATGATTGGCAGTGGCAAGTTGTGGTATGGGGAAGTCATCAAGGAGACCACTTCAGGTCTCTGAAGGGCAAATAGCAAATCCTCACACAGAGAAAGGGGTGGAAAACATACCAAGTGAAGGGCAGGGTAATAACTAAAGCTTAGAGATGTGCAAGTGCCTGATTTAGTCAACTGATTGGTCTGAAAATAGCAGTTTGCAGTAGCTCTCCATATTTTATAATATTAACAATTTACAACAACTCTATGACATAGGTTCTATTCTTATCTCCATTTTGTAGGTAAGACAATCAAGTCACTTACCCAAGGATATAGTTAGTAAATGACAAGATTTGAACAAGGCATGATACCAAGAAAACCTATCCTTGCCCATTATTCTGTATAAGACCTCTCTAGATTGATTTTTAACATGGGATGGCCATCAGAATCACGTGGGGGATTTCCAAATGCATACAGTTCTCTGCTCTACCCACTGGAAGTGATTTACTGTCCCTTGTTAGTAAACGGCTCCACTATCCAGCCAGAGCCTTGGGAATAATTCATAGCTTCTCTTTCGACTTTATCTTCTACATCCAGTTCATCTTCCTATTCTCTCAATTTCCCTCCAAAGATGTACCTTAACTTTTTCCACTTGTCTCTATCTCCATGTCCAGGACACAAATCCAAGTCCTCCAAACAAAGTTTTTCTCAACTTGCCTGTATCTCCCTGTTCATCTCATACCACCCATCTTCTTGTCCAGCCACTTGGATATTCTTTCACTTCCATCAATAGCATAAGGTTTTGCTTTTTTTAACCTCAGGGTCTTCCTACATGTTTTCTGTTTCTTCTGCAGGAACTACTCTTTCTATACCTGGTGCCTCCTTCAGGTCTTGGGCCTTTCCTGAACCCCTTTCCAGTATACTACCTCTACCAGTCTCTTGAAGATAGTCTGTTCTTTTCTTCCACACATGATTTGTTGGTATGCTTATATGCATTTACTCATCAAAACAACTATCTCCAACACAATTTCAAAACTCCATGAGGATAGGGATTGTGTTCACTATATTTATCATTCTATACCTTAAGCCTATCCCACTGTATGGACCATAGTAGATGCAGAATCCTGTTTTAATGAATAAGTGACGGACAGAATGTGTGCACAGCCACATGTGATCAGAAAAGAGGTGATTGGATTTGACAAGGAGGTCAGTGTGGGTATTTGCGAGGAGGCTGTTTTCAGTTGGCTGGTGGAAAAGAAACCAAATACCAGTGAAAGGCAAAGTTGAGTGAGAAAGCAAAATGGAAATAAAGTTATTGTCATGAGGAGTGCTGGGAATGAATCATGTCCTCTACAAAAGACATGTTCAAATTCTAATACCCAATCCTGTAAGGGTGAACCCATTTGTAAATAGGATCTTTGAAGATGCTATGATTAGTTAAGGTATGGCCAAACTGAATGTGAGCAGGCTTTAATCCAATATGGCTGAAGGCCTTATAATCAAAGGAAATTAGGCGTGGTCCTAGAAACCAGAAGTAGGAGAAGCTGAAGAGATTGCCATATGATGAAAGATTGCCACTGTTCAAATGCTACAGTCTTTGAAGAAAGCATGGCCTAGCCAACACCTTCATTTTGGTTGTCTAGACTCCTAAGATGTGAGTTTAAAAAGTTCTATTTCTTAAGCCAACCAGTGTGTGATATTTGTTATACAGCCCTAGCAAACTAAGACATGGAGGAAATAATAATAAATATTTACCGAGCACTGACCACATGCCAGATACTGAACTTGGCACTTGGCATTTGTTATCTCACTTAATAATTGCAGCAACCTGATGACTCTTTACCTCCTCCAAAAAATATTTCCATTTTTCGGAGGAGGTAAGGAGTCTCAGTGAAGTTAAGTGATGTGCCCAAGGTCATGCACCTAGAAAGAAGCAAAACCAGAACCAGGCTTGATTTCAAAGCCCATGTTCCTACCCAGTAAGCCAGCAGTTCTTGAGTGTGCAGAAGAATCATAGGGATGGATGGCTTATTAAATTTCATACTATCAAGGGATTGTGATTAGTTGTGTCTGGATAAGTGCCCAGGAAACTTCAGTTTTCACACACATTTCTAGTGATTCTGAGGTGTGTGGTATAGAATCTGTGGTGTGTCACTCCATATTATGCCTTATAAAAGAGTAGACTTTAGGTCACTCACAGCTTCCAGTCTTAGCCTTGAGGACTCTAAGATTCTATTCCATCTGTATCATTAAGATCATGTTTTCTCATGAGTTGATAATAATTAAGTGAAATAACTCATATAAGGCCATCATACAGTAAGTGTGCAATAAATGCTCACTTCTCCTTTCTATTCTAAACTTTTCTTTCAGGAACTTTCATTGGGTCAGGAATGAGAGTAATTTGAAGCCACACCCATTTCTGGAAAAGGTTTTCGTTCTCCTATCTCTATTTTATATCTAAAGAAAACTGAGGTACAGAGTAGTTAAGAAAGTTGGCCCAGGGCCACCACTAGTTAACCTCCAAGCCTATTCATGGAGAAAATAAATTTGGAAAGAAGTCTGCAGAAAGTGCTTGTTGAATCGAATGCAAAACTTTGCTTCGACAGCAAAGTTTTGCTCTTACAATGTTGTAAGAGCATTGCTTTGCTCTTACAACAGAACATAATTCTCCCTTTTCCTTTTATTTGTTGACTTTTGTCTCTTAATACTCTTAAATATAAGTTCTGTGTATTTATTGTAAGCATCAAGTTTTTTTTAGGGGTGACTACATAATATTGAAAACAAATAAATTTGATTAATGTATGAGATAGTGAGTGGACAGCAAGGACCATAAATAGACGTGTTGCTTCAGGCAGACACTGTAAGAACTCTGGGGACTTTAAAGTAGCCTGTGGAAAGACACGGAAGGCAAAGTTTCTGCCTGAGAGAGTGGTATTACTTGCTCATTCTGCCTTATCTCACCCTAGACAAAAAGGTCAGCAAGTGTACTAGGCATCTGTCTTAGGCCCTTCCTTAGACATGCTTCAGGGGTGACTTTTCTCTAATTTGTCTGCAGCTTTGTCTTTGTCATGTAGAAGCAGGTGACCCTATGTCCTTTTTCTAAAATTACTCTTGGAGAGTGTTTTGGTTTGGTAGAGCTGCTAGAATGCACTGTACCAGAAATGGACTGGCTTTTACAAGCTTATAAGTTTACAGTTTTGAGACCATGAAAAATGTCCAAATTAAGGCATCAACAAGGGAAATACCTTCTCTGAAGACAGGTTTTTAGTGAGCTTGGGCATCTCTATCAGATAGCAAGGCACATGTTCAAGTCTGTCTGTCCTTCTCTCCTGGGTTTCATTGCTTCCCAGGTTTTGGCTTCAGTGGCCTCCTCTGCTTTCTGTGGGTTCTCTCTTAGCTTTCTTATTCTTTTATAAAGGACTCCTTAAGAGTATTAAGATCTACTTTGAATGGGGCAGGTTATGTTTCAATTGAAATAACCTAATCAAAAGGTCCCACCTTCAATAGGGACCATTCAATCCATACTCACAGAAATGGATTAATTTAAGAACATACTTTTCTGGAGTACATAACTTCAAACGCCCACAGAGAGAAAACACACAATCTGGCCCTGTGTTGAAGCCTTTCCATATATTGCCAGCTAAATGCTTCATGTCTGTCTCATTTGCCTGAGACAAGATCTTATCTGAGGCATTTTCTTTTCATTTGATGTTTTCATCCGTTAGTTCTTATTTTGAAGTTTTTGTTTTTCTTAAGACTCATTTTGTTTGTTCTACATGTTCTAAATCTGAGTCCAATGCCTGGGTTTTTACTGTTCTTCATCAATATCTACTTGTATAGCATATTATATATGTGTTCTAATTCCTTTTCTTTGCCATGAATAGTGATTAATCTGACAACTGTTCTAAAACTCCATTCCATTTTCCAGATATACACTTTAACTCTGTGTTTTCCAAATTGGACTCTGCAAAACAGGATCCTGTAAGGCGTTAATAGGTTGGCAGAAAAAAGTAAAGCAGGGGAGTTCAATGATTAACTATATCTGTGACATGTCACCTATTATTTTATGCCCTTCTTGGAGTGTTATATTGCACATTGGCCTAGTAAAGACTTTGAGAATTCCTGTAGTTAAGAAAATTGCTTAGCTTTGTGTAACTCCTACCAAAGGAAGACAGGACAGCATTATTATATGGTGCTTTCCCCAGCAGCTCCAACCTCTATAGGGAGGGAGTGAGGCTGGGGATTTTCCCTGTAAACCCAAATCTTGAATCCTGGCTCTCAGATCTAAATTGTACAGATATGTTTGTCTAAACGCCAAAAATATGTGCTACCAATGAATCCAATAAAATAGGACAATCATTTCATGTGTAGCTATTCACACACTTTTTAATAAATTCCAGGCAAAATGGATTTAGTGTCTGTATCACAGTTAGGCTGAAATATCCTGAAACAATGTTTGGCCACTACAGTCCTATCACAATTTTCTCCCTTGATGATTCCTTTCCATTTTGTTTTCACTTCTCTACCACACCCCATTTAACCTTCCTCTTTAGCTACTTCATATTTCTTCTCAACCCTTAAGGCTATACTATTCAAAACCAAAACGAGTTATACTACAGAAAGAGCAAAGCTTTAATTGTTTTCGATAAACACGTGCTGTTTTCCTTCTGCACCCTGTGCTGTGTGTCATTTGCTATCTTTCCTTAATTAAACTACTCACAAGCTGGAATTATGTTATGCATGTGAAGTCATGATAAAGGGTATCATCGGTGGGGTATAAACACATGCTTTTCAAAATTTAATTAAGTTTTTGGTGGTTAAGCTAACTGTGGAATCCAGACTCTCCATACCCTCAAACCACTCGCCCAAGTCACTTCCATGGCTTTGGCATGATTTCCTTTGAAATTCTTGCAGGAGGAGGCTGCTGATTGCACAGGCTCCTTCTATTCTCCTTACCTTCAATTTAGGAAGAAGAGATGGAGGCAGCACTATTCAGCTGTAGCATAAACCTCTTTGAGCCCCATTTAAAAGCACCCCCATTTAATAGCAGCGAGGCTTACACATCTGCATATAATCCTTTCTTCTTCCCATCTCGATGGTTGCTGTTATTTCCCAAACTCAAGGTAATTCCCTGAATGCTGAGGACCTTGTTGTCTTTCTCATGTCAGACCTTCCAACCTGGCTTATCAGGGATGAGTCACTAGTTGGGAAGAGTTAAAACATGCCAATTGCTTCAGCTACTCTGTTCTCTACATTTTTTTTGATTCTTGTATGATTGTGATGTACCCAAAGCAGGTAGATAATCCATACCTGCTGAATGAGTGGGAAAAAAGTTATTTGATTGAAAAGACTCACATAGGCACAGAAAACTGTATGTGTGTGTGTGTGTGTGTGCATGTGTGTATTTGTGTATAATGATCATACAGACTACTAAGTGTCTATTAGAGGTAATTGCCAATGGTACACAACCAGGGTTAAAACTTCAAAATTTCAGGTGTCAGCACTTCTCAGGATGCCTAATGGTCATTGCTTTAAGTGTCAGAAAAGATGTTTCTGGAATGGCATACTCTTCCACAGAAACAAATTGGACGCAGTGAATTTAACCTTCTCATTTAGATTAAGGAACTGGAGTCATGGAGGTAGGTGAAATGCTCCTGAAACCCACCCCTCCTTGAGTATACAGAGTGAGGCAAAGTGTGAGGGTGGAACATTTTCAAACTCATTTGTTTAATCATGGCGGGAGGTCCCTACCTGCTTTTCCTGCTGCTTCAAAAATATTAGGTCTTTAGTTGATGTTGCATAAGGTATTTGGCTTGAAGAGTAAAACCAATTAGAAAGAAAGAAAAAACAGAATTACCTATAAACCACTAACATCACTCCTGGGGCTAAGAAGGCAGAAGTGTCAGAATAGGGATGGGCTACATTTCCACACAAGACTATTCAGATTGGGTTTTTGTTTGTTTTTTGTTTTGTTTGTTTTTTTTCCTTATGAATTTAACACCCCCACACAAATGAACTTCAGACCTTTCCAAACCCAAAACAGATCACCTGTTCTATGATTCCTGAGTAGCTGAGGGTGGCCTGTAGTACCCAGACAGGAAATAGGAAGGCAACAGCTCACTCCTGCTTTGGAATCTGTTGTACTATCCTCATCTGTCTATTAGAGAATCTCCTGCCTCAGAAGCTGAGCAGTCATGTGTCTGGCAGAGCAAGTCTGACTCTTGGCTCCCTAAGGTTCGGCTGCCTCTGCAGGGTCCTGGCAATGTCAATTTTGGCTCTTCTTTATTCTCTCACTTCTGCTTATTGATACCAGTTGTGAGAGAACCATAGCCAATATGTAAGAAAATTAAGTTTAGCTTTCACACAAGATGGTGCAAGAAAGGGTTTCAGAACAACTCAGGCTGCAGGCAGGGAAGAGCACTTCTGACATAAGCCTAGAATTGGCGCCAAACAAGTAGAAACAAGTTTAAATAAATAACAGCCAAGGTCATTGAAATGTAAAGCATAAGCAAAAGCTGGAAACTTCAACAGGAAATTTGAATTAGTTGGATAGGCTGTAACTTCTGGAGTATCCAATCAATAGAGAAACAGGGGAGGGGCCTGAGTGTTAAGCTCAGGATATAAATATCTGTGGCACTCTATGGTTTGGTGTGCTGACCACCAGTTTTGGGTGGGCGCCCGTTCTTGCAAGATTGTGATTAAATTCTTTACTTCTCCATTGGGTGAGGTCTTATTATTTTTCAAATATGGTGTTCTTTCTAGCAAGTGGGTCTTAGTTATGCTGTGTGCCTTAGCTTCTCAGGGCTGCTGCAACAAAGTTGGCTTAAAAATAAAAAATTTATTGTCTCAGTTCTGGAGTCTAGAAGTTCAAAATAAAAATGTCCAGAGGGTCTTGCTTTCTCTGAAGTTTGTAGGGTTCTGGCAGTGCTGGCAATCAGAAATGTTCCTTGATATGCGGCATAACTCCCTGTCTCTTTCACATGGCCGTCTCTCTCTCTGTGTCTCCTGCTGTGTTCAAAACCCTCTCCTTATAAGGGTACCAGTCACATTGAGTTAGCCTCATCTTAACTAGTGACATCTTCAAAGAGCCTATTTACAGATATGATCACATTCATAGGACCAGGGGTTAGGACTTGAACATGTCTTTTTGAGGGACACAATTCAATCCATAACACTGTGTTCTAACTTCCTCTTGACACCAGTATTCATAGGCTCAGTTTGCTTTTCTCCCCACTTGAGTTTGTCTACTCACTAAAGAGGAAGTAAAGTATATAGGTTTTTGCTAGATATTACTAATTGCCAACCCACAACCAACATCATTCCTGTTAATCCTAAGGAACACCTAGGGCTTTATCTGAGATTCTACAAAAGTTTCACACACTAGGTTTACTTTCCAGAAATCTACAACCTCCAGATGGTTCCTAGGCCAGATAAGTCCTGAAACCCAAAGAGGCCAACCTCTTCAAGAACATCAGCTAGTTTTATCTCCCTATCCCATATCATTTACACCTCTTTCCAACGTGAAAAACTTAGAAGGGACATAGCCCAAATATTCCCAAAGATTGGGAGAAGGATCGAAGGATCAAAGGAGTTATAACAGAGAAGATAAGATTTAACGAATGAATATGACTGCTGAATCATTTTATTGATATTTCTTTTAGTTTCCAGTGTCTGAGAGCAGCTAGAAAGAAAATTGTGGAACTGTAACCCATGCCAAACTTTGAAATCTGTTCTACTCGTTAAAAAATACTTGAAATTTTATTGCTTTTTTTGTATATATATTTCACAATAAAAAACATTAAAAAAGAATATAGGTTATTGTTGAGATAAGTCAAGTTTCCTATGATAGTCATAAACTTGACAATTAAAATGAGATGATATTTAGGGCTTGAATTAGCTGGGAAGTCATCTCAAGCTCAATTCTGTGATCCTTCTTTAAGTTCAGACTGTCTGTAATATGGTGTCCATAAGGCTATAGCTCCCTCTGCATTTTCAGGTTTTTTGGAAGGGATTTGGTATGCTCATTGCAGTGAAAAATTGTTACATGAGTGTCTGAGAGATATCACAAAAGAAAGTGGTTGTCAAAAACTGTTCTTAGTATTCTTAGTAATCAATTGCTGAATAATTGAACCACAAGCCACAGTTTGATTAAACTAGGTCAAATTTAAGTTTATGTTACTTGAATTTTTGCAGAATGAGCTGGTGTAGCAAAGAACCACCAACAAGGTGCTGCTAAGCTGAGTACACAATAAGACCATTTACTCTAAGTACGCCCCTAGTCATGGCAGTCTTTCTCTATTAGGAAGCAAGTAAATCAACTGAGTAGACATAACTTGTAAAGTCTAAAGATCCAAGGACTAGGCCCAAATGATTGAGGGCTTATTTAACCTTTCTTTGTCTCAGTTTCCTCATTTAAAAATGTGGGCATGATAATAAGACTATCATGGGATGCTGTGAGGATTAAATGATACAATTTCTCTAACACTTGACAGAGAACCGCACAAATAGAAAGGCCTGGAAATGAACAATGGCTATTATGTGGGCCTAGGGAAGTTGTGACCAACCCCAGTTTGCAGAGAAAAAAGGAAACTGGAATGCTCAAGTTATTTCCCAAGATTACCAAGGTAAAAAAGAAATGACGCCATGAGACTGTGCACATCAAAGGATCAGACAATGACCTTTTCCCCTCACTTCTCTAACATGTGGTCGAGGCCAGGCAAGAATTCAGAAGCAAATGATAATGAAACTGTGGTCTCATCAAGAAATGGTCAGGATATTGGCGTGCCACAATATGGAAAGCATCTGGGTTACTGAATGACTGCATGCAAAAGAGTCTTTCTACTAGTTTCACACTGAACTATTTTGCATGCAAGAAATTTCTTTTTTTATTGTGTTAATCTACTGGTGCTTTGGAATCTGTTTGCTGTTACCTTAACTAATAGAGAGCTTTTGAAAAAATAATTTCTTGGTCTCTCTTGGGTAAGAATCTGTTGGAATGAAGCCTATGTATCTATCATTTTTTAAAGTTTCACTATATGATTTTGATATATCTGGCCTTTGGCAATATGTTACTGCATTGCATGATTAACTTTCCCTTTATGCAGGTGAAGTTTTCTAGTTGGAGCTTTTGAGGAAAGATTTTAATGTTTTCAGTCTTGCTTAAATATAAAAATAAAAAACTTCTAGTCTGGCCATTGTCATTGATCCAGAAACATCTTTACTTATTTCTTGATATTTTCTTTAAAATGTAATCCATTTAGGTTTACATATGATCAAACATAGTGCTGCTACAAAATGGAATGAAATTGTAAGGCATGCAATAATGTGAATGAACCTGTGGGACATTTGGTATGGCAAAAAAGCCAGAGACAAAAGAGAAAATATTGTACGATCTCATTTAGAAAATAGTTATAAGAAAATAGGGGCCTAGAATTATAAGCTCTTATAGAATCGCATTTAGTCCAGAGTGGCAATTGTTCTTTCTGAATTTTAAGGAGCTGTTTTATATATGTATAACTGGTATTAGAAGTAAGAATGAAACCGACTGGTTTGAGATTAAGGTAATCCAGAATACAGGATAAGAAAGACATTGTCAATGTTTTAGAACTTCACCTACTCTGTAAGACGAAAGAAAGAGAGTTTTATTATGCCCAGAACCTAATTTTTTGTAGCACATAGTCTAATTCTCCTGTCTGAATAAATCATTTACACAATCCAAACACTGGTTGCCCAGAATAAAAATGAGAGCCTTTCATCCTGTATAGCTTAATGTAAAGCCTGGATACATCCCAGAGTATATTAAGCAGATAATCAAGAAAGCATTGGCAAAGTCCCTTGCAGGATGGGAGAAAAATTGTGGAACTATTAGCCTTTACCACTGGGGAAAACTTGGATTCTGTGCTAAAAATTAGGGACACCTAAGTCAATAGGCCAAGCCCTTGATCTTGAGGCTTGCTCTTGTGAGGCTTATGTATGTAGTGAAGAAGCTTAGCCTACCTATCGGTATGACTAAGAGTCACCTCCAGAGGACCTCTTTTGTTGCTCAGAGGTGGGATTTCCCTCTCTAAGCCCAATTCTGCAAGTGAAACCATTGTCTGCCCCCTTCCCACATTGCATCCAGGGATGAAAGTCTCCCTGGTGGTATGGGAGATGATCCACAGGGATGAGCCCAGTCCTGGCACCATAGGACCAATAATGCCATCCTGACCAAAAGGGGGGAAAAGAAGTGTAAAAATAAGATATCAGTGGCTAAGAGAGTTCAAATAGAGTCAAGAGCCTACACTGGAGGTCACTCTCATGCATGCTTCAGTTAGACATAATATGACTTGCCAAACCCCAACCAAAACCATTCCTGCCAATCCTAAAGAATACCTAGGGCATTATATAAGATTCTACAAAGGTTCCATGCACTAGGGTACCTCTTCAAAACCTACAACCCCCAAATGGGTCCCTGGACCAGATAAGTCTTGAAATGCAGAGGGGCCAGCCCTTCCAGATTATCAACTAGTTTCATTTTCCTAACTCATATTTTTGACAGCCCCTTCCAACATGAAAAAGTTAGAATGTGCATAGCCCAAATACCCCTAAAGAGTAGAAGATCAAAGGTGATGGTGGAGTTAGTCAGAGAAGGTCGGATTTAACAAACAAGTATGAGTGCTGACTCACTATACTGATATTTCTTGTAGCCTCCAGTGCCTTAGAGCAGCTAGAAATAAAAACCTAAAATTGTGAAATAGTAGCCCATACCAAATTCTGAAATCTGTTCTACAATTAATTGCTTTAATGTAGTTTGAAATTTATTGCTTTTAAGTATATATGTTATTTAGAGAGATAGAGTAGTATAACAGAGAAGGTAGGATTTAACATATGAGTATGCCTGCCAAATCATTATATTGATATGTCTGCTGGTTTCCATTGTCTTGGAGTAGTTAAAATTAAAAAGGAAAAATCGTGGAACTATAACCCATACAAAACTTTAAAATCTGTTCTGTAGCTACTTGTTAAAATGTACTTGGAAATTTATTCCTTTTTTATATATGTGCTATATTTTACAAAAGAAAAAATGTAAAGAAAAAAAGGATTGGTAGAGTCCATTGAGAGTCTGGGGTGGGGGTAAGAGTGGGAATATATACATATATATATGTATACATATGGAACTATTAAACTTTCCCATCTGGGAAACCCAAGTACCCTCTCAACCATCAGGAACTCCCAAGAAAATAGGCCAAGCCTAGATTTTGAGCCTTGACCCTACGAAACTTATTTCTGTAGAAGATAAGCTAAGACTACCCATAACAAGGCCTAAGAGTTGCTTCTAGGAAGCCTCTTTTTTTGCTCAGATGTAGCCTCTGTTTCTCTAGGCCCAACTCTGCAAGAAGGGTTAGTACCCTCCCCCCTAAGTACAACAAACCATTCATGTGTGAAAGTCTCCATGACAACATGTGGCGTGACTCCCAGGGATGAGTCTGGCCCTGGTATAGTGGTATCAATGACAACTTCCTGACCAAAAGGGGGGAAAAAAGTGTAATAAAATAAGGCATCAGTGGCCATGAAGAGCAAATGGAGCCAAGCCGCTATTCTGGAAGCTGCTCTTATGCAAGTTTCATCTAGATAGTGCTAATTTCTATAGTCTGCTAAACTCCAACCAACATCACTTCTATTGACTCTTAAGAACATCTAGGACTCGAACTGAGACTCTATAAAAGTTTCATGCACTAAGTTTGCTTTCCTGGAAACTACAGAGTTCCCAGAGGGTCCTCACAAGATTGGGTCAGGATTAAAATGTGGTTTTTCTGGGGTACATAACACTTTCAAACTGGCACAAGGGCAATTGCCTCAGTTGATTATTGATGTAATTGGCCATACATGTAATCAACTTACAAGTCCACAAAATGGCCTCACAATACAATTGGGCTAGGGCTTGCTTGATTGAACAAATGGACATCAAAATCTGGCCAAGTTGATGCATGAATTTAACTACCATAGGAAGCATGAAAGAACATGTCCAAGGTCACACAGCCAGTAGGGAGTGGTGCCAGGACATGGTCCATATAGTCTGGCTTTAGGGTCTGTGCATTTAAGGTACACACTGCCTATCTTTTTCTTTTTCTGCATGGGCAGGCACCGGGAATCAAACCTGGGTCTCTGGCTTGGCAGGCGAGAACTCTTCCTGCTGAGCCACTGTAGCCCGTTCTTCTCACACTGCCTATCTTGATTGAGAAGTGGTGATTCCATGTGATTTTCCTTAACATTTTATGGGTATATTAGTTTTCTATTGCTGCTTAGCAAATTATCAGAACCTTAGGAGCTTAAAACAATACATATTTATCTCACAATTTCCGTTGGTCAGGAGTTGGTCTTGACTTACTTGAGTCCTCTCCTCAGGGTCTCATAATGCTGCCTTCAAGGGATGAGATGGGGTCTCATCTGAATTTCAAGGTCCTCTTCCATATTCACATGTGTTTTTGGGAGAGTTTGTTTCCCTGCAGCTATACAACTCATGGTCACTTGCTTCTTCAAGGCCAGCAGGAGAATCTCTTTCTGATCTCACAGAAGTCCTAAAATCTCAATAAAGGGCTCCCAAGTGATTAAGTTATGCCTAGCTAGGATTATTTTCCTTTTAACTAATTTAAGTTCAACTTAATTGAGGCTTTAATTACAACTGTACAATCCCTTCACTCTTACCGTATAATGTAACCTGATTGAGGAAAGATGGTCATCACTATTGCCATATAATGTAACAATCATGAACCTACTACCTGGGGCAGAGATCATGGAATCCACTTTAGAATTCTTTCAAGGGCTTTCTACCACAGAGGGATTGATCACATATCTGATCCCTTTTTCTCTGGGTGAGGGAGATGGATTAACAATGGGGTGATATTTCCATTTGGATTTAACTCATCAGTTTCAGTTTTTGTAAATAGCAAGGATTTGTTAAAAGGAGTTTTATACATAAAATTTCTTTCTTTAATTTTCTAGAATTCTTTAGACACTGAAATAATGTTGAAGATGTAAACAAATTATTTTTTTGAATTGTTTTAAATGTACTCTGCTGATTATTTGTCCAGGACATTGCTTAGAAACATCTAATCACTTTTATCCTATGATGACCTGTTGGGTAAAAATCAATCTCCGTAGTCTGGCAAACCAAGACACTCATGAACTAAATAAATGTACCATTTTTATCCTCAACTCTTGCCTGATTTCTCTTCCCAGAATTTTACTCCAGGTTAGTATCAAACCTCTACACCCCTATATTTGATGTGACTACATATGCTTAATTTTAGCTGAAATTCATTTTATACCTTACCCTCAGCCCCAAACCACTTGGCTGTTGAATTCTCTAGTCCTTGATTACCTGGCTTAGATGTCATTTCTTTTGGAAAGCTTTCCCCAATTTTCCAGTTAAAAGTAAGAGGAACATCTGCTAAAAGGGATTTTCACTTTAGGTTCAGCTGTAGGGAAGGAAGGGAGTTTAAAGTTTATCTGAACCCCTTCTGAAGAGCTTTATATCATTCTGGAGCTAAGTATTTTGTAGAAAAAAATACTTCACAAGAAAGTAAAATGGATACAGTAAATAGAGCTAAACTAAAAATGTCAATTTGAATAATCACCTATACTGTCACTAAAGAGATTGAGCAGTAAAACCATCTCCTATGTATTCTCCAATGCCTGAGACTTAGCTCTCCATTGTGATTCTCCAGTAAGAGAAACAGAGCTCTTTGAAGCCTAATGATTACATGGAACATTTTACTCTTGCCAGAAACCAGGGATGCTTTAAAAATATCTGCAATAACACAGAAAGGACAAAAGAGCAAGCTTTGAGGTATTTCCATTGTTCAATTTGGAACAATTTGAGAATTAAAAATAATTATTTATAATCAATAATTATAAATAAGCAATAATTGGAAGCCATAATGATATTCAAATGGGAGATGAGAGAGTTTAGAAAAAAACATTGGAGGGTTCGATTCCTGGACCATGCACCCCCCCCCAAAAAAAAGACATTGTAATATAAAATAGATTGAACATAAATACATATACTTAATGTTTATTAATTTTAAGAGGATGATGGTATTGACATATTTGTGTGCTCTGTTTCTTCTATTGTCTCCTTATAAAGCAAGGTATATATTTTTCTTCATGTGTATATGAAGAGGATAGTGAGTACTTCCAGTGGTTCTGAAAAAGTAAAGAGTGTACCAAGAATAAAATTGTGGCTGATGTGCAGAAATAGTGCTTTGAAGGAAGGTAGATTTGCCAAATTTCCCAAGAGTAGATTCAACCTCTCATTGTCTGGGAAACAAAAGTTCTTGGATACTTTGAGCAATTATCAAGGGTCTTAGTTTCACCTGAGGTGCCATCACAATTACCACAGTATGTATTTGGCTTTAACAATGGGAATTGATTGACTCACAGTTTTCAGGCTAGCAGAAGCCCAACAAGGAATTAGTAAAGTTGCTCTCTTCCTGCAGACTGCAGTATTCTAGCTGGCTGGCAATCCTTGGGTGCAGTGACTTTTCCATTACATTGTGAGGTTCTCTCCTTTCTTTCCGTTTTTCTGGTTTCTGATGATTTCCTGCTGCTGGCTCCTCCCTGCGGCTTTCTCTGTTGTCCTAATTTCTTCTGCTTGTACAAACTCCAATAATCTGGATTAAGGTCCACACTTTAACTAAAAACAATATTTTCAAAAGGTCCTATTTTCAATGGGCTCAAACCCACAGAATGTAGATTATGATAAAGAACACGTTTTTTTCCCTTGGGTGCATAGCTCAATCTATCATATCAAGAGATGCTAATAAGACATCATAAATTACAAAAATGCTAACAAATCATGCCAAATTATTTATAATAAGAACAAAAGATTATATATTGCTGGCTAAGTGAACTGTTAAGAATACATCATTTCAGGAAACATGTCAGATTGCAAGAAACTGAAATTGTGTGAAAGCTATGAGTTTGAAAAGATGCAGTGATGGATAATTGCATCTAAAACTTGATTCTAAAATAGGGGTTAAGAGGACTGAGAAACAGATAGTGGGTTAAGTTTGAATCTCCCTGGAGGTTTCAACCAGGTTCCAGGTACTGACTATGAACTGATCAGTAACATGGAATCTGTAACCTTAGCTGGGCTGAGAAAATGTGTTTTTTCTTGGAGATTAAAGGTTACTTTAACCCTGGGAGGGTATAAACTAATTAGGGAAACATAAATGAATAAATCATTTAATATACTAATTGAGACTATCACAATAAGTATTTTAATCATTGTGATAATTTGAAATTTGTGTTCTATCTTTACTTTCATTCCACTTGTGTGCCTCAAATGTGCAATATAATTTATTTATTTTTATTATATCATTAATTGTCTCTCTTCTTCCCACACTTTTCCACACCTGCCAAGTAAGTAAACTCTGTGAAGGGGTCATACCCTGTTTTGGTCCCTGAGGTATCCAAGCACCCAGAACAATACCTGGCACATAATAGATGCTTGCAAAATATATACTGACTGAATAGATAAATAATTTTATCATAGGTGAATTAGTTGTAATAGAGATAACATTTTTGGAATCTCTCCAGATGCATCTTCTTTTGTGGATAAGTTAGTTTTTCTATTTGTACTCTGTCTACCATTAGGTCTTTAGGAAAGGAGACTACAAATATCACCTCAAAAAGGATATTCAAAGAATATAAAGAGAGGATATGTGAAGGGGATATGAAAAAGAAGTCCTTTACCGGCATAAAAAAGAAGTGGATGTATACTTTTTGCATGCCAGTGGACTGCAGGTGAGAGAAACAAAAGAATTAGGGAAGTGGCATTCTGTACATGTGTCCTGCTTAGGAAAGTCCATAAAAGAGTCCAATTTTGCCCCCACTACAGATTGGAACTCTGGGAGAAAATGGCCATTTGGGGAGGCTCCTTGTCAATATTTGGGGGTTATAGAGGAGCAGTAGTCTTGGCAAGGGCTAGATGGATGAGACTTACGGCTCCCAGAGATTTAGGAAGGTCCCTTACACCTCAGTAAGTGGACGTGTTGGTGCTGAGAGGAGTAGAGACTTAGCAGAGGCATGAGGATGCACAAAGAGGCTGCAGTGTTAGAAGCACAACCAGAGAAAGTGATCCGGATTAAAGCGTGCGCCAGCAAATGCTCCCAAGACCCATGTGGACCCGGAGATAAATCAGCTGGGAGGGAACCAGACCAACCACGGAGTATCCAGAAAGCTCTGGTATGACTTTCCCTTACTGCTATTGGTCCCATTAGCCCCATCCTGCCATCTTTGGTAAAAGCAGGGAAAGATAAAGCAAGTTGGAAAGCGATTTATTGAAAGCAAATGTATCATAAGAGTCCATCATATCCATCATATGAGTCCATATAAAATGAGAGAGACTTTAATATCTGCATTGGTTTCCTAGGGCTCCCATAGCAAATTACCAAAAAACTCATTGCTTAAAGCGACTGAAATTTATTCTTTCACCATTCTGGAGGTTAGAAGACCAAAATCAAGGTGTTGGCAGGGCCATGCTCCTTCTGAAGCCTGTAGGTAAGACTGTCCATTGCCTCTCTCCTAGCTTTTGGTGGTTGTAGGCGATCCTTGACTTTCCTTGGATTGTAGATACATCATTCCAATTTCTTCCTGTGTCTTCACTTGAAGTTCTCCTCTTCGTATCTGTATGTTTGGGTTCAAATTCCCTCTTCTTACAAGGACTCCAGTCATATTGGATTAAACCCCACACTAGTCCTGTATGATCTCAACTTGACTAATTACATCTGCACTCACCCTAATTCCAAGTAAAGTCACATTCACAGATACTGGGAGTTAGGATTTGAATATATCTTTTGGGGGAACCAAATTTAACTCCTGACAATGCCTATTACTGGCAAATTTAGAGTGTTCTTCCTCTAAGTACCATGTGAGGTGAATGTTTATGAGGAAAAGTAGATCCATTATAGAGAATAAGTAACTTTTATTTCCTTCAAATGTCTAGGTTTCAAGTTTTCACCCCTGTTACCTGGGAGACTATCCCAGCCCACCCAGGTGTGAGAGGTGTGACCTTGGTCTCAGTCAGATGGCTAGGACAGGGTTCTCTCCAATACACCCCAGTCTCCTGTTCTCAGATGTCAGCAAAGCTGGACTGCTCTGTAGATTGCTCCTACATATAAACTAAAAAAGTCTTAGATATTCCTGAAACCATGTAATTCTGTGAGCCTCTGAGCATTCTGTTACGGAAAGGGAGAAATCAGTCTAACTTGGGTTCAGAAAGGAGAGAACGTGATGGGGACGTCTGAGGAGCACATGGGTGCCACAAAGGAGCAATTAGGGGTGGGAAGTTAGAATCTGCTGCCGCAAAACCTTCTTTTTCCTGTGTGTGTCATTTCTAAGGAGGACCCACAGAGGTGGATCCCAGCTGCTCAGGGCAGAAAATAGGACCAACTTCCTCGGTCCTACACTGAGCAGGCCCTGGAGCAAAAAAGTGTGATGTATGCAGGTTTTTCCTTTTGCAATCCACTCAGTTCCATTAAAAAAGGATTTGGCTCCCCAGGGTACCACAGCAATAAGAACTGTCAGAATTTGCAGATTCAAAAGACAGTTTTCATGTATCAGTTAAGTGCAACTGGATCTTAACGTCAGCCATTTCCAAGGAGGAAAACTAAATCCTATCATAAAAGACTGATTGAAAAGCTGGAGGCAAGGTTGTAAAAATGAACTAATGAGATCTTTTAGACAAAAAAAAAAAAAAGACTATAGCAATCTAAAATAGTACACAACATTTATATAATACCATTATTGCTGGCCGGGACTAATATGAAAAAATAAACAAGAAACATTGCAATTTATCTTAAAAATATTAAAACAATGTTCTAAATAATGCCCACCCTCCCCCCACATCCTTAGCTAGCCCTTTATATCCATAATAATTATATAGTATTGTAGCTAAAGTGTCAAGATGGGGATCTCAGCTCTCCAGTTGACTTTTACCTGGTTAGAGGGATGGAAGCACAGGGGAAAATATGGAGTTCCACTGGTATTTTCAAGCTGTGCAAATCCAGTATTGATCATGATTATCCCCAAACCAGAGAGCACTGTTTTAGATACAGTGATATTGTGCCAATGCCAAAAATATGCAGTTTGCCTCAAGGTTCCTCATGGATGAAATGAGCTCTAGGGATTTTTAAACCAGGGGAAGAAAATGATCTGGTAATGATCGAAGCACCATCCCACAAACGGGACGGGAGAGAACAGTCGGGTCCATGTGAAGCCTAATTTCATCGGCTCATCTAACCTGTTTCTATACAAGCAAAACTATTGGTAGAATTGGAATAATTTCTCAAACCATTAAAATCAATAATTCACCACCTCTTCCATGTAGATATACTGCCAAAGGAGAAAAGGGTTGGGACCAAGATGGAAAAGGAAACAGAATTGAGGAAAAGGAGAGTAGGGGAGTGGTTGGGGGTGATGATGAAAGGAAGTGGAATTGTGTGACTCTAATTTCTAACCTCCAAATTAGAATACGGTCCATCTGGGGAGACACCGTTTACTCAATGTCAGCAGAAGGTGCACTTTGATTTAGTTCCCCAGTGCGGTGTTGGATCTGTGTCTGAGCATGCGCACTCTCTCACCACTTCCCCTGCGCATTTGCTGATTAGGGTGGGGGTGGGGCCCTGATTTAGAGAGATGGTAACCAATCCCCACAAAAACTGAACTCATGACCTTGGCCTCATTGATTCTGAACTAGCTCATTCCTTGTTTTCTAGGTAAGGATTCATTAACCATTCAACAGTTTTCTTGAACCTCACCAGGAGAGGAAACATCATGCTTTAACACAGCCAACCTATTTAAATCTCTAATTGACTGTTCAACCTAAATCAATTGTGCATGGAGGTGAGAACACTTTTGAGAACACAGTTGAGGATTTCATTCTTGTACAAAGTGAAGAAATTTCGTTTTCCTTCCTTACCTCTTCCTATCTTCATTTGCGCATAGTTTATTAGTCTTCTGAATGGGTTAATCTCTTAAAGTAGCTAGCTAAAGGTTTAAATCCTGAAATCAGAGATATTCTGGAGCCGGTGGGCTTTGTTTGCTCTATTTCTTAATGCCTTCTGCCCTCTGGTGGTGAGGTCAGGTAATCTGCTCAATTTTAATTGGATTTTTCCAAAGTAAAACATTTAATTAAAATAAAATAGATAAAAATAATATCCATTATAATTAACAATTTATTGCATATAAATCAATTTTAAGAAACGAAAGTGCTCCAGTATAGCTTAATTGATACTAATAATGTCAGGTAACTGTAAAGTAGTGATGAATCTTGTGGTTTGTAAAATCTGCCTCACCTTTACAGAGCAGGAAAGCCAGAACTTGATGGCATTCTTCATTTCTTCAAGTTCCCTTTTAAAATAGAGAAGAAAACTTAAAAACTATACATGAGTGCTTGTTATTTCTGGACCAAGTCTTTTTCTGCAAACATTATACCTAGTAGCTTGGGCAGAAATGGAGTTCTGCGAATCTGTTGCCCAGAAAAATATATATTGCAAGAAAATTAGATTGCAATTCACTGGGGTAAAATTAACTAGGTGTTAATTTTCAGAAGAAATTACATCACTACCCATATCATATCCTCTGAAAAATGTGAGTAATAGTTGGAAAACTAAAACAGTGACTCAGAGAGAGGAAGCATATTGATCAGGGGGAGAATTGGTGTAATAAATATATCTTTCCATGTATTAACTTTTTATGTAAAATAATTTCAGACTAATTAAAAGTAGTAAAAATTGTACACAGAACTCCTGTATATCCTTTACTCAACGTCCCCAAAAGTTAACATCTTACTTAACTGTAGCACAACTTTCAAAATCAGGAAATTAACAATGATATTATACTATTAACTAATCCACAGACTTTATTCAACTTTTGCCAACTGTTTCATTAATGCCCTTTTCTGGTCCAGGATCCAGATTATGACTAAATTCATAATAATAAATTTACATTATGTATATTTCATAAGAACTACACAGAAAAGAAAGTGTGGACTTCTTGGCACATCATATCAGGGTGTCCATTATGTTGATATATCTTACTATTGGTGATGTTAACTTTAATCACTCGGTTAGGCGGTGCATGCCAGGTTTTTCCATTGGAAAGTAAGTATTTTTCCTTTTCTGCTTGTTAAATACAAAGATACTTTAAGACTATGCTAATAACCTCTTTCTTATCATATGTTTGTCCAGTAATAGCCAAGGGGTGACTTTTAATTTCCTTCATTCCTTCAACATTTGTAAATTGGAATATGTTTTCATACTTTTTAATCTTGTTATCTGATAGATGAGAAATAATATGCCTGTACAGTTTTAATTTGCATTGCTCTAATTATGAGTAAGTCTGGACAGTTCCAATTTTTAAAAGTTATTCTTATCTTTTTTGTGTAAAATATTTGCTCAAATGTTTTCTCTATTTTTTTCTAATAGGTTTTTTTGTCCTTTTTCCTTTTGTTTCTAAGTGTTCTCTCTATATTAGCAATATCAGTTCTTTATCTGTAGTTAGATATGTGTTGCAAATATATTTTTCAAAGTTTATCAGTTGCCTTTGTCTTTGTTTATGGTGTTTTTTTTCTTTTTCTTTTTCTTTTTTCGCATGGGCAGGCACCAGGAATCGAACCCGGATCTCTAGCATGGCAGGCGAGAATTCTGTCACTGAGCCACCATCACACCACCCTGTTTATGGTGTTTTTACCATGCCAAAAATATTTTTATAAAGTCAGTCATCAATCTTTTTATGAATCTGGATTTTGAGTCAGAGTTGGAAAACTTTCCAACACCAATGTTAAAGAGGAATTCACTCTTGTTTTCGTCTAGTACCTTGCTTTTTCTTCTGTTTTTACCTTTAGACCCCTGCTGGAGTTATGCTTATATGTGGTATGAGGCGTGGATTTAAATTTACTTTATTTCCGATGGTTGTCCAATAGTCCCAGCAGAGGGAGCAACAATTTTTGCCTCAGTGATTTGCGATGCCACCTTTATTGTACACTAAATTTCAATATGTAGTTGAGTCTATTTTGGGGCTTACTGGTCTAATTTTCCTTGTCTGCTTGTCTATTCATATACCAATATTCCACTATTTTAATTATGGAGATTTTATAGTATATTTTAATGTCTGATATATCTAGTCCTTCCATCTAGTTTTTCTTTTTAGTGTTTTCCTGCCTATTCTTGCATGTTTGCATTTCTGCGTGATTTTTGGCATCAGCTTTGTCTAGCTCCAAAAAAGTTTATTGGGCTTGTGTTAAGTTTATCCATTAACTTAGGAAGAACTGACATCTTTGTAACGTGAGTCATGTGATCCAAAGACTGGGATTGCCTTTCCATTTGTTTAAATCTACTTCTGTATCTTTCAAGAATGTTTTCCTCAAATAGGCTTTGCATATTTCTTGTTAGATTTATTCCAAGGTATTCAATCTTCGGTGTTACTGTGGCAAATGAGGATTTTTCGTTATTACATCTTCTAACTAATTATTATTTATGGATATGAAGAATAATTATTTCTGTATGTTATGTTTTTATCCTGCTTCCTTTAAACTTATTTTATTGTTTCAGTTAATGCCCTTTCTTGACATGAGGCAGAGATAATTTTTTAATGTGTTAAGCCTTTAAGATTTGGTTGGTTTGTTACAGTAGTTAGCCAGTTTTGACTAATACACGGTAGCTATGTTTTTATTCTATCTAAATCTAAAAATAAAGAAACTAAAAATAAAGAAACTAAACCAGAGACATTGACAAATTTTCTCCAGGTCACAGAGCTAACAACGGAACTGGCTTTTTATCATGATCCTGTGCTTTTAACCACTGCATAATACTCTCTCAGCGTGGGATCCCCTGAGCTGCTCTATTGGTTTCCATTTGAAAAAGAGAGAAAGCAGGTTGATTCTTCATCCTCCTTTTCCATGTTAAGTACTTGCAGCGTGGTGTTAATAGTAAAGAGCTGAGTTAAAGAGGACTGTTGGATATAGACTAGCACCAGAGTAGACCAGCAAGCTGCATAGATATAAGAGGCGGTAAACTTCACTGCACTTTATGAACATAATAAGCTATCCAGTATTTTGTAGCTTTAAAAGTCATACGAACTCAGCTCCTGTTCACTTTCCAATTTATTCCCAGTGAGCAATCATTGCAATCTTTCAAAAATTAAAAAAAAAAAAAAATTTAGATGCCATTCTCCCTCTTTGAATCTTTCAATGGCTTCATGTTTGTTTCAGGACAAAAGCAAAACTCTTTCACTTGGCCTCTGCTTTACTCTCCAGGCTTAGCTTTAACACACACCTATCCACACTGGCCCTCTGGCCTTATTAAAGTACCTGCTGTACTTCATCCTTCCACATCCCATTCAGACTATCTCCTCCACGATGCCTTTCTTAAATCCCTCTCTTGTATACCCCTTCCCTACCTCTTGTAGTGCCCTAGACTAACTTTTATCACTTTTTTTTTCATAATTACTTATTTGCTTGTTTGTCTTAAAACTCTTGATAGCAGAGACTATGTCATTTAATTTTCAGTTCCAGATCCTAGTACAGTGCCTAATAAATAGTAGGCACTAAATATTTATTTGCTGAATGAGTGAATGAGGAGTGAAGGAATATTATTTTCCTACCTTTCCCTTTGATTTCATAGTATACTTCTATCTCTTCTTCTTACCTGCATGGGGAATTTTTTTTTTTTTTTTTTGCATCTTCAGGATTTCCATCATCGTGAGACATGGGTCTTTGTGAATTTCTCAGAAGAACCCTCAAATCTAAGATTTTTTAAAAAATAAAATAACCAACAGTAATATATTTTCTCTATCATTTGTTTTCTTTTTTAAGTGGGGATGATTTGCAGTTTAGTTATGATGAGTAATCACACATCTTTTACAAAATGCAAGCCTGGAAATGTGACCCTGCCATTTCTAAAATAAATAGTTTTCTGTTAAAATACTGATCCAACTTTGGCAATAAATATTTTACATGTACCAGATTTATTTTCTGAATTACTATTCTTGACATATGGCTGTAATAAGAGTTATTATTTACTGAGCTCCAATCATGTGGTAGATACTTGTTTTAAGCATATTATATACAGATTGCTTTGTGAAATAGATATAAATTTCCTCATTTTACAGATGATGAAACTGAGGCATTAAAAGGTTAAGTAACTTGACCAACCTTCTTAAATATAGGTAGTAATAAGAGGAACTGTGATGAGAGTTCAGGAGGGCTTCCAGGGGCCATTTGCTAAAATTACATGGCCACAGTTTTACCAAAGTTTCATTGTACTGCACGTCATAGAATATGTAATGTGTGTGTTACATATGTGTCTATTTTATCTCTCAAATAAGACCCTGAGAGCTTCCTTGGGAGGGAATATCTTACCTCTTTAGCCTTCACACAGTGATAGACACCTTGCATGGCTAGGCCATAAATTCTTGCTCCATCACTTTGAAGAGTTTATTTAGATTCTCCTCCTGGTTTTAAGGAACTTTATACAGGGATTTTAACAAATTAGGATAAAGCAGCATATTAACAAAGTTAAAAAAAAATTTGATTCAAGAAATGAATTTTTGGTTGCTATTATAATAGACATAATAGGAACTCAAGATGGGGAGGAGATTCCCAGGCCATCGTCCATGTATGATCATCTTTCTTGCAGATGGATGGTGTGATGCTTTGATGGATAATAATAAAACTGGCTGTTTTGTGTTCTGTGTGCTTCATACCAATATTAGTTCACAGAGCACTCATTTAACTTTTTCTCTTTTATAGCTTCCTCTCCTTAGGGCCATGGCTGTTCTCTGAAGGCAAGGGAGGAAGCCTGTTGACCCTATATGATGATGCAACTGAGTTCTTCTTTAGCCCCAAAGACAACCCCAACTGGATTTGTGTATTTCAACTCTCCCATTATGATAGCAGCAGGCAGCAAAATTTCTCTGGATATGTATGAATTTATTGCATGTATGTCTACAAAATGTACTTGGAAATTTACAATTCCATTATTATTTTCCATAACCCATTCAAACTCAGGCAAGCAGAAAGTATAGAAAGTTATTAGAACACAAATTAAATAAAAAAAACCCCAAAGAACGTAGAACTGTGCTATGCAAACAGTGAACCTTAATGTGAACTATGGATTATAGTTAATAGCACAATTATAAAACTGTTTCTTTTATGAATTTATGAACAAATGTACCACACTGATGCATGGTGTTAATAATAAGGTAATACATGAGAACTCTGTATTTTCTACATTTTTAAAAATAAATCTGCAACTTCATATATATATATACATATATTTAGCTGCACTGTAGGCCGCAATAACTTTTAAATAATTCAGTGAAATTGTTATCTTTTTTTTAAGTGCATGGTTCAGAAAACAAACCTGGGTTTCCCGCATGGAAGGCAAGCGTTCTACCCCTGAACCACCATCCACCCTGTCATATTTTTATTTAACCCAAATAAACATCCAAATTCTCTTCACCTCAACCTATAACAAATATTACAAATATTAATAAGATATTGATACATGGTGTGCTAAGCAAGCAAAACCATTCACAAATGCCATTTATATGACTTGATCATATCAAGCAAATTTGTAGAGACATAGAGTAGATTACTGGTTGTCTAGGGCTGGAGGTGCAGTGGAGGAAATCGGAGGTGATGACTAAAGGATTTGGGGCTCTTTTAGAAGGATGAAATGTTCTAAAATTGATTGTAGTTAAGTTTGTATGTCTGTGAATATACTACCTCACTGAATTATACTCTCTAGATGTGTGAATCATGTTATGTAAAGTCTAGCTCATTAAAGCTGTTGCCAAAATATAAAAAAGGATAATAACTGTATATATTAAGTTTCTTCCTCAAAGCTTCTATGCTGTAAGACTGAGTCCTCTAAGAATTTATATCAGATTATCTTTTTTTTATAACAAGTGCCTTGCCTTCTAATCATTTGGATTATAAAAATAATACATGCTCATGGTAGAACTATTGAAAAACCAGAACTATGTCTTAAAATTTCTTCACCCAAAGATACTCACTGTTAATATTTTGGTGTATTTCTCTGGTCCAGACAGAGAGATAGATGATAAGCAGATTGAAAGAGACATAACTGTAATTGATATGGGCATATGGATATAGGGTTTATTTCTACTAAACGTTATTATCGCATGAACAGTTTCAGGTCATCTAAGATTCTTTGATGACCTGCACTTAGCTTTATGATGCTTATTATATAACATGTTCTATTTAATAGTATGACATTGTTGGGTATTTTAATGGTTTCACTGACATCAGATTGCTCTTCGGAATTCTGTCTGAATAAGAGAGCAAAGTATAACAGGAGCTGCATAAAGGCAGAGGGAGATTTTCTAAAGGAATGAAGAAAAAACTCATCTGCCCCATGAAATCCAGGGATTTAAAAAAGAAAACGGGAAAGGAAAGAAGAATTTTTTTGTGAAAGGCCCGAGAACCTAAGGGCTCATCTGAAATGCCTAACCTTCGGCAAGGGCAAGAAAGAAACGAGAGGGCACCTTTGTCCAATTTTTGGCTATTTAATTTTCTAAGCTAAGGTAACAAATAGCACAGATACAACTTTACATGCAGTCTTTTGGGTGTTTGTGGTGGTTGCTAGCTGGTGGGAGGACTAAATGGAAAGAAAATTGGAAAGAAAACCAAGGGATGTTTTTCTGAACCTTAAAATTGGCACAGTGCTATTACCTCTGCTTACGCAAATAATTTACCTTTTCTCAATTAGCTTGCAAAGAAAACACCTGCTTTGAGATATATTTACTCAGAGAGAAACAGTGACTAATTTGGCAGACAAAGACCATAAAGTAAAAGGAATTAGATTAGTCCTAAAAGAAAACAGACTGGGGGATGTGGCAAGAGAAATAAAGGAAAAATTTCGCTTTAATTTTCTTTACAAAGAAGCACACAAAGATTTTATTGCATGGAAATTCAACTTACAATAATATATGTTGCTTCATGCCTATCAAATTGGAAAGAATTAAAATGCCAATTTTGATTGGACGAATGGGAACACACAGTGCTGGTGAATCATAGAGCAGTTTTGTAATATTATGTAAAGCCGAAACTGCATATGCCCTCTCTCGGAACTTAGGAAAACTCTGACATACTTGTACAAGGAAATATGTGTAAGGACATTATTGCAATATTGTTCAAAATAGAGAAATATTGGAAACAATCCAAATTTTCATCACCAAGAAAAATGATGCACAAATTTTGGAATAATCATTTAGTAGAATGCTATATAGCAGTGAAATTTTGCAAAGCTATGTGTCAACATGGATACATCTCGAAAATATAATGTTGTGTGACCAAAGAAATATTTGAAAGGATATGTAAAGTATGACCCATTCATATGAAGTTTATGAATGCAAAGCAAGACTCCATATTATCTATAGATCACCTATGGAGTATACATTTTAAATCATCGTAGGAATGATAAATATCAAATTCTAAACAGTGTTTACCTTAGAGAGAGGGAGAAGGAGAATGGATCAAGATATGGTATATAATGAGTTTCAATTCTACCTATAGCATTTCATGCTTAAGAAAAATCTGAAATAAATATGAAAAATGTTAATATTTAACAAAGCTGGATGATAGGCACATGGGTACTTCATAACTTATTCCATACACTTTTTTGTGTGCTTAAAATGTTTTCTTTTAAAACAACAACAGATAAAAAAACTGTCCATGACCAGGGAGCTAAGGAATGGCTGTCTGCAGAGCCCATTCTAATTTTTCCTTATACTGCACTGTTTCTAACATGACATTTCTGATTTCTTCCTTTGTTCCAACAATGTACCCTGGAGGATCATTTTTCTCACAGCATTTGCAAACTGTATCACCTTTCTTTGTTAATAAGTCTATCTTCCCTTGCTTGATTATAAGTTCCACAAAGGCTCATTTGCTCCCACCTGGAATAGTATCTGAAACATAGTTGATATTTAAATAAATACGTAGTGAATGAAGGAATGAATTTAAAGGCAGAACAGTTAGGAAACTGTCATGATACTACCACTGCAAACTAATGAAAGAACTAAGAGAGTGATAACTGGAATAAAAAAGGAGAAAGACTGGAGATGACATCCCTGTTTCTAGGATATGGGAGTGGAGGGTAATGGAAAAATAGGGCCTGAAAAATCTGGAGGTGTTCTGAATGGGCGAATTTTGAATGTTTACTCTGTGCCAGGCTTATTTCTAAGTACTACATGTGTACTAATTCATTTAACTCTCCACTCCATGTGCAAAGCCTATGAAGTATATACTGCTATTATTACCATTTTACAAAGGTGAAAACTGAAGCGCAGAGGTTAAGTAACCTGCCCAGCTGGGATTTGAACACCGACACTGGGTCCAGAGTTCGTGCTATCACGTCTTAGTTCACCAGGCTGCTGTGTCAAATACCACACACACAACTGGTTAGCTCACACAAGAAAATTTTTTTGGCTCATGGTTCTGGAGGCTGGAAGTCTACAATCAAGGTATTAGCAAAGCTGAGCTTTCTCCCCAGAATATCTAGCATTTTGGTGCTGGCTCGCTGCAATTCTTGGGGTCTTTTGGTTTGCACCTCTGCCTCCTTGTCACATGGTTTCTCCCTCCTCGAGTCTGATCTTCTGGTTTCCGCTGACTTCAGGCCCCTCAGTGGCTTTCTCTAACTGACACCCAAATTTCTTCTGCTTATAAAGGACTCCAGTAAAATGGGTTAAGGCCCACCCTGACTCAGCTGGACCACAACTTAACTGAGAATAACATCTTTTAAAGATCCTATTTACAAATGAGTTCACACCCACAGGAATGTGGATTGAACGTGTCTTTAATTGAGGAACATAATTTAACCCATACTCTGCTCTACTACCAAACAGAAATGGAGAAAGCAAAGAGTTAAAGTGGATTTGTTTTTGCTTTTGTTTTGTTTTGTTCTTTACCTTAATGAGGTCTAACTTCAAAGTCGGCAAAATACCTCAGTGGGTTGATAATAAGGTTCTTAGGCTTCACCAAGAGCAAGGGGAGGAGCAAGTTGAAAAAGAGATTCAAGAGAAGCGTGGCATCAAGGTCTGGTAGGCTTTTACCCACCACACTGTTAGGTAGTCCCTTCCTATACTGACCCTGGCCCTGCCTTGGACTTGCTTGGCTAATGGGACAGTAACAAATGCGATGCCAAAAGAAACTTATAAAGTGCTTTCCTATAGGGGTGCGTTTTCTTTTGTGCTCCCAGGAACCCTGGAATCACTACCCTGTGAACAAGCCCGAGCTAGACTGCTGAATGCCGAGTGGCACATGGCCTCCTCACCCTTGTCACCCTTGTCACCCTATCTGATACCAGGCCAATTACCAGACAGGTGAGCGACGCCATCCTAGAACAAGCAGCCCCAGATGAGTCTCTAGCTGACACTCAAGCATGAATAAGTACAGCTGAGAGCAGTTGAGCTTTGCCCAGATGAGCAGAACCATCTAGCTTACCTTTAGATTTATGAGCTATGATGTGTGATTGTTGTTTTAAGCACTAAATTTTGGTACGGTTTGTTACACAAAGCTAACTGATACAAGGCCCCTGAGTAGGTGAGTGATGATAGGATCAAAGGTAGAGGTAGAAGAGACAGATTAGTCTGGGATATGAGATAATACATAGGTGCTCTTGTTGGATTACACCGCCACTACCACCACCCCACCTCACAAAACCCTGACTCCAGAGCAGGAGAAAGAAGTAGAATAGGTTAAGAGCAGACACTCTGGACTGAGACTACCTGAATTCAAATCCTGACTTTGTTCTTTACTGGCTGAGTGACGTTGGATATGCATTTTTTTCTCATCTATAAAGCAGAAATGATAATATTTACCTCATAAAGTTGCTGAAAAAATTAAATGATATACATGAAAGGGCCTGGCTCATAATAAACACATTTTAAATACTGTCCAAATTGTTTTCTGGACAAAGAAACAACATACATTTGAGTACGAACTGAAATGGTGGGTAAAGTTGAAGAAATTTTTCATCAGCTAGTATCAAAATCCTCAAGAACACAGGACGTAGGATATCTTCAGAGAGTGAAAGGTAGAACAGTAGAATTTGAGGAGAATGAAAATGAATGGTGGTGAAAATTTTAAGAAGGTAGTTATAGAAGAATTAAAAAAAATTGAGTAGCAATGATGATCAAATTTATGGGGGGGGGGAGCACACAAAGCATAGTACTGGTTTCTATTACAATGTTCAGTAGCTCGGGAGTAGAATTAGAGAGTACAAATACTGGGACCTGGATGGTGAGGCATGCTGCAGATGAACAAAAAATGATAGGATCTAGGGATCCACTATGAGCATTCTAGAAATAGCCGTGGAAGCAACAGAGACCATAAAGGAAGTGATTGTCTGAGAGAACAGAATGGGGTCAAAGGGCTAAGAGCAATGAGCCAAATGGTCTTGCTGCTCTTTGATTTTTTGCAGTTTTCTTTCAGGTAGCTTTATTTTCTGAACTTCTTTAAAGGACATCAACAATTTAAGAATTAATAGAAGGCACAGTTGCTGTATGGAATAGCCAAAAAGATGGTGGCAAGAGCTCTGGGTTTAAAATCCAGCTGAACTTGTTGGCCCTCCTCTGAGGACACTGTGCCCATTGGACCATTGGTCTCAGCTGCTAAAACTTTTCTGCAAGTGACCAGTATTGTCCTCATCCATTAAGGCAGCAAGAAACATTTCTCTAGCTCTGAGATGTGCTTCTAAGGGTCCGTTTGGCTTTAGACATATTTGAGTATTCCCTGATCTCCCAAATGTGCCCTGTGACCTCCTGCCCTCACCTTGGCTTTCTTAGGTTCTGCCCGTTTTTCAGACCCTGCTCATGTCTCTAAGCCCAGCAGAGACTTTCCCAGTTGCATCAGCCCTATATTAATTCTTCCTTCTCAGAATCATTATAGCAGCTCATCTGATGCTTAGCATGTGCTGTCTTTAGTTACAGGTTTCCTGAAAACCAGAGAATCATTTATGTTTTGAAGCCAGAAGTTCTTTAAAGCTGGTAGGGCTTTAGAGAACAACTAATCCAAGCCCTCCATTTTGCTGATGAGGAAATTGAAACCCAAAGATACTTAGTATATGACTGACCCAAAACTAGAAATCAGTCTTCCTTTGACATTATCTGGTGCTCTTTATACTGTGTTACATTCATATCCTGAGAGGACGTCAGGTGCTTTCAAAACAGGGACCTCTTTGAATCTACAACATTTGCATGATGGGGGCCTTCACAGGAACTCATCCACAGGGACATGGTGCTTTATCAAAGCACAGAAAGGCAGCTGGAAAAGGAATGAATTCTTGCATAGGATAGATTTTACAGTTTTTTAAAAAAATCTTAATGTTTTCGAAATCCTTATGTGTATAATCTAAATAAAAGGTATAAGAAAGTTTCACTTTATTGTATAAATGTCAGATGTTTCTATTGTTATTTTTATAAGCAAAGTGTTTGTAATTGCCCTTAGTTTTGTTCCCTAAATTTATTGCTAAGGGTAGTCTTATTTAAGATGTACGCGGACTTATTCTGAGAAGTGGAGGTCACAGATATTTGCTTGAATCCCAGCAGAGAAAGAAATCTCCCAGCCAGTCCCGCTGGTCAGCTGGGAGAAGCTTAGCTTTGTAGATATTGATGAAGAAATGAAATATATAGATGTAGAAATGAAAGATAATTTCATTTCAGAAAGAAAATAAGAAAGAATATCAAGGAGTGGATTTGATAACCAAAAACATGTATGCAATTTAGGTTAACTTTTTTTGCAATACGGAATGAAAAAATATGGAAACAAACAAACTATATCTGCAGTTCATATATATATATATGAACACATGTTGGGAACTGAACCAATACTCTTACCATAAACTACCAATTTTCCTGTTTTGAATTTTAGTCATAAAAATTCAATTTATTTCTCTAGATTCGGGAGCACTTGCAATATGTGAGTTGGAACCCATCACCTTGAATGAGTTCTCTGAACTCATTTGAAAACTGTGTACGGAGACTACCCCTCTCATTCCAACAGTCCATCCGTGACCACGTTAAGAAGAAATTCCCTAGAAGAGTTCATCAAAGCTTACTGTGAACATATATCACAATTTAATGAATACTCTACACGCTCATTTCCAGGAGCCGGTTCTAAAATTTCAGGCAGGGTTTGCGAGCTTCCTGAAATAGAACAATCTTCCGCTCATCCTCCCCCCAACCCCAGTTTGCACGGCCATCAGTTCGGCCATGTGGGCACACTTCCTGTTCCCCACCTCAGACGTCCTTCTTCCTCTCACTTCCTCACATCGGAGAAATGGCAGCCACCACCCACCAGCAGGCAGTTCTCCTAATTCCACCCACAGGAGAGAGAAACCTAAACACACACACACACTTATTTGTTTAAAAATGTAATTTGCAGACAGAATTTTTCCAGAAAAGTTGTCTTACCCTGTTGGTGCTAGTCTGTTGTGTATTTTCCTTCCAAAATTGTTTCTCCACAAATGACTACAGCTTTAGCTGGCGTTTCTCTGAAAGTATATTTAAGGCCTCTTTAAAGAGTCAGAAAAAATACCTGCATTTGCAGCCAGTTTCCTGTTGGGCTCACGTTTTGCAGAACGCACGCGTGGTGCGCAGAAGGTGGGCAAGGTGTTTGAAAAAAAAACAGGAAGTACCTGTGAATGTGCAACATTATTCCTGGAAGCAGCAGGCTCCTGACGGGGCTTTAGATGCTTACTGCTAGTCCAGGTAGGAGCACTTGGTAAGGTCTTTCAGTACTTTAAAGACCATGAACGGGGATTCCAAGTTAGGATTATGTGGAAAGTCTGGTGTATCCATATGGGTGGTGAAATCCACAGCTTTTTTATCTCTTCCACGCAGGCTTCTCTTTTTGCTGGGGATATTGATATGCATGGAAATGAAAGTAGGCTTTTAATCATCCCAAGGAGATTATAATTAAATTAGCATTGAGGTAACACAGACTTTTGTAGCTTTATAGATTCTTTCTTTAATAAGAACACGTTTCATTCATTCATTGATTCATTCACTCAGTAAATAATATTGAGTATAAGGCGCTGAGATAGACCCTAGGGATACACTAGGAACAAAACGAAAGCAGTCGCATGGAAGCTCCAACCTCATGTTTCAAATTACTTTCGAGAGAGTGGCCTCTCTTTTCACATATTTGCATGTGTCTATATGATTTATGTATATGTTTAATTGAAATGCCACTGAAATAAGTCCCTTCCTCTGTATTGGATGCTTTAAAGTATCAGCAGTGGCTGGTGAGCCCATTGGGGACAGCACTTTCTAGTGAAGTACAAGCCATGTATTTAGTCTCATTGTTAGCTAGTTAAGTTGACCCTGCTCCTTGGTTATAGACACCATACCTAATGGCTCCCCTGAAAATACACTCTCGGCCATAAGATAAACTGGACCACAGACTGTCCCTGGATCATCACAGAGCCATTCCCACTATTGGGAGGTGGGGGGTGGGCGACCTCGACAGCTGTTCTTTGATAGATTATCAGTGGTCCTATTTTTGTATCTGGGCAAAGAATGGTATATGTTAAAGAATGCAATTTCCTCCCTCATATGCATGTTGGAAGGAAACAATGCACTTTGTTTCTCATCTATAAAATAAGAGATTGGATTAGATAATCTTGCATATCCTTTGAAGGTGTAACATTTTATAATTCCATCAGTCTCCTTCCCTTAGAGGCCTGTTTCCTTGGGAGATACACAACTGAGAAACTGCTTCTTGAGGGAGGTTGCAAACATGATTAACTGTTAAAAACTTGATTGCACTTAATTTCCTTGAGTACCTAAACAAAACATCTGAGGGTGGATGAATGATATGTGGGAAAAGGAAGAGAATAAAGAGAACCTCGCAGTGCTTTCTTCAGCCATTTTCTGGAGACAGAAGGCTATGCACAGAATTGGAGTGGGTGGCCAATGTGGCTGAATGCTAAGTTCAGTTTTCTGAATTGAGATGACCCACCTTACTTTATTAGGTTTTGAAGCTTGTTTCTATTAAAAATTATTTGGTCTGTGTGGTGGTAACCCTTTTTGGTTGTAACAGAGTCTTTCAAACTTGCCAATGTCCTTCTTTTGAAGAACTAGTCCCTGAATAATCAAGATCAAAAGCTCTTATAGTGAGTCAGATCACGGCCTCTCATTCCTACTTCTACCACACTTTTCACAGTCAGGCTGCTAGAACGGTAAGGTTGCAGTGGAAAGAGGACCCCCAATGGGTAGAGACTCCAAGTCCAGGCCTCAGTAACTTGCCTTCCAAAGGAGGACAAGTTAATAGTTGAGGAAAATGATTTACAGGCATTTGCTAGGGTAAAGGCTCTTTTTCATAGGAGTATTTTAAGAATAGATTATCCTGGTAAATTCCAAGGGTCATGGCACCTTCCAGCAAGAAGGAAGAGGACTATTGAATGGAAAGGGATCCCCAAAGATGGGGCAAATATGAAATAAGGGCAAATAAAAACCACTATTTTTGATGAGGCTGCAGGCAGAGCTATGTAACCATTGTAATTAGCAATTTTGATGACTTGTACTTGAAAGACTCCAAGTAAACATTGCTGATTTTCTGGTAGGAAACATCAAAGAAAAGAGTAGAATGGTTTAGGAGGAAGAGATCTGGGTCCAAATTCAACCTCTGCCACTTACCTTGGGCAAGTCATTGAGCATTTTCTAAAACCAAGTTTCTTTACTTGTAAAATGGAAATAATTATCATCCATACCTCAAACAATTGTCATGAGAAGTGACTTATACAAAGCATATGGGACAGGGTCTGACTCCTAGTAGCCATGATAGTCTCAGGTTCTGGGGTTGGTTTGAGGCTTGAGCCTGGAGACCTGAGGTAGATCCTGGAGAGGTCACTGAGGTCTTCTGGGCCTTAAAACACCAGCACAAAGGCTTCACATGGCCAGTACCATGTAGGGGGCAGCCCCTGAGCCAGAGGCTAAAGATAGGGAGGTTGTTGACACTGTTCCTGCCCTTAAAACCAGCAAAGCACCCCTATTTTACATCAGTTACAGGTAAAGGGAAGGGAAGATTTCTAAAATTGCAAGTACATTCTAAAGTAACGAATCAGCTGCCAATTGCTTCTAAAGGGCACATTCTACAGTGTGTAGTTCTCAGAAAGCCTTGTCAGGGATGGGAAAACCTAGCTCTAGGGCTTGGGTGACTTATGCAAGACCTTAACAAACTTCTGTGCTCTCTTCCTGAGGTAAGGCAATAGTAGTGTCTTCTTCACAGGGTTCTGAGGAAGATTCATTAAATCTGTAAAAAGGAATATGTAAACTACTTCCAGAACTGGTCCTTAAAATCATCCAGAGCGGGGCGGGCCATGGTGGCTCAGCAGTAAGAATGCTTGCCTGCCATGCCTCAGGACCCCAGTTTGATTCCCGGTGCCTGCCCATGTAAAAAAAAAGAGATCATCCAGAGTGGGCTTCCAATCTTCTTTTCCACTGCTGCAGTGACCTTGGAGGCCCCATGTACCAGGTGGCTTGGCTGTGAGATGAGGGTGGTCTCTGGACCTTCATCAAATGGTAAGGTGAGCAGAAAACAAAACCGTACTGTGGTTGAGGTTTGGGAGTTCACTAGTTGTGTCCGTAAACATGACTTTCTCTAACCAAGACAAGATCTTAAACTAAAATAATAGAAGATAGTATCTGATCAAGGGAAGCAATAAACTCCCTTCTATACTCAACACTTACGTCACTGGGTCCATTCTGGGGCCACACTTTAAGAGAGGTGCTTTGGTCAGAGAAAAAAAAATATGATCAGTGAAGAAATTATCTGAAAATCAGGATATGGTGAGGACAGTTTGAAAATACTGAGGATATTTAGCCTCAGGAAAAGGATATTTGTGGTGCATTATAGTTGTCTGCAAATGCTGAAGTTTAGAGAAGAAATTTTGGTTTTCTTACTTGGTTGCAGGTAAAAGTACTCAGGCAAATGTGCTGAATAAATAGGGAGATAGATTTTAATTTAATATATGGAAGAGATTTCATTCTCTCTCTGAAGTGGCATGAATTATTTCTTGAAAGAATGCATTCCTTATCGTGGGATGCTTCAAATATTAACTCAAGAGTCATTTATAAGGGGGTTTTGTAAGGATTCATACATTAGATATGGGTTGAATTAAGTGGTTTCTAAGTTTCCTTTTATTTCAAAGATTATGATTCTAAAACTAGTACCATTGATTCGACAGTTTCCTAAATTAAGATTTTCCACATTTGAGTTTGTTTAAAGCCAGGCACATTTGTAATACAGACCAATGTGTGTGCACTTCTTTCAATTGCAGCTTCTGCAAACTCACCACAGAATCAGTTTGGATTCAGGCTGATGTCGCACTCCTCTTCTGCAACCTGATTCGAATGTAGACAGCAATGAGCTGACAATGGAGCAGCATGTGGAGTTTCAGCGCTTCTAAAGGAAGAGAGGACATGCCACCAAACAGGTGGCATCAATTAATAAATCTGCTGTGTCAGGGAAGACAGAAGGAAGTAATCAAACCACCAAGGAAACATGGCAGAGAAGTGGGTTCAGCACTAGAGTCCCTAGAGAACACAGTCCTACTACGCCAGCACAGTGAAGATTAATTGTAAAGGAGCACAATAAAGCACTGTGTATTCTGTAGATGTTTCTGACTGTGACAGTTTGAAATTGGCTTTCTTTTCAGCGCTTTAATGCCAAGTAAAAAAACAAGTGGAATATAGAGAGTGATGCTACTATTTAATGAGATGACAACTGAGATGTACTTGAGATAATGACTTCCAAATTATGAATGAACCTATAAAACCCTGAGCACTTCCATCTGACTACAGTTAAATGTTTCCCAGTAGATACTTCCTGTCCCCATGTCCGCAGTGGTACACACCTGATTCATTTGCTGACATTAGCCTTGAAAACTGCCTCCCTTTAATTTTGAGTGCACTGACAAAGAGGTTGTTCCCTTAGCATAGGGCCAGGAACAAGCTATTTTAAAAGCAGAGTGAGTTGATTTAAATAAAAAGAAAAGGAATGGTCAAGGAGGAAGACAAATTGGGATGCATCTTTGGACAGCTGCTGCTTTAATTCATTTCACATTAACACAATCCTCTTCAGAGCCTCTGATCACTCTAAAAATTCCAAAAATCGCTTATCTTATGGCAGAGCCCATCTAATTAAAGCACACAAGGGCGACATGTGCTTAGGAGCCAACTGGTGCAACTCTACTTCACTCCTTTGGAAATTATGAATCCAATAATTAATGAACCATAGCTTTGCAAATCTGGCATTCTAGAGAGGTATCGTTCTTTAAATATTACAAAAAGAACTGTGAGGAAAATGCTTAGGAATCTTCGTAGTCAGATGACGCCTGAGTTTTAGCTTTAACTAAACTTCATGCTGCTGAGAAGGAAGCATGAGAAAGTTCTGACATCATTTGATTAACAGTGCCACAAAACCACGAAAGCACTTCTGGATCTCCATCTCCTTTACCGTAATCCATTTCTGCCAAAGTTTCCTTTCATGAAATTCAGGCATTCAGGAATATAGATTTTTTGTAAAAGTTGTTTGACAAGCACAAGAATTTAGATGCCAGGATACAAGAATTTCTGAGTACTTCCACTGGGATACTTAGGAAAAGAAAATAAGAATTGATAATAGAAAGTCAAGGCAAGGCAAGACATTTTTGGAGGAAAATCAAATATTTTTGTGGAAATCTATGAAGTTGAGGAAAAATAAACCAGGCCCGAGTAACCCATATAATGCTACCTTCTTTGAGAACAGAGGGAGCATGAACTTTGACCTGCAAGATTTTGCCAAAGTTCTTCCCACTCAATGAATGGAAGCTTCATCACACCATGAAATAGGGATCAATCAAAGGGTTTTGTGTTTGTCTGGTTTTCTCATTCAACCTTTCCTTTCTTATGCAAGGCAATACTAAGCTAAAGTCAGATGGCATGACCATTCCTTCCATCCCTCTGCCGATCAGTGAAAGACAAGCAGACCAAGGTTTCAAAGTAGTGCAGGGCTCCTGACTTGTCATGGCTTCCTCCTCAAAGAGTCAGACCGTGAGGACAAGCCTGTGGGTTTGGGGATGATCCTTATCATTTGCCATTGGTTCCAACATGACATCTAGTCAAAATTTCTTTTTTCCTTTGGAGTACTAAAGGATATTCTTTTTCTTCACTATCCTAATAGAACCACAGGAGGCAAATCGCTACAATCTCCAACAGGACTTTGCATTAGTGATTCTGTCTGTATTTGTTATTTTTTCCTTCCTCAGTATTGCCCATCTTTTCAGAAAACGTCATTCAGACCTTGGGTAATCTCCTTAAGAATAAGACATGATAGTCAGTCCGGAGAAGATGGCGGCTTAGTAAGACGCGCGGATCTTAGTTTCTTCTCCAGGACAGCTACTAGGGGAGGAGAAATGATACAGAACAGCTCCCAAAGCCACAACAGAGAAAAAAAAAAGACAGCGTACCCCATCCTGGAATGGCTGGCTGGCTGAGAGAAGCCGCTCGGGTGAGATCACCAAGGCGCGCGGGCTTCACCGGGCGGGGTGGCAAGCGGCCGGAGTCACTCCCTTCCCCCTTCCCGGGCCAGCTGGGAGAATTGGGCAGGCGGTCCCCTGAAACCGCGGCAGCTGGCATCCAAACCACGCGCGCCCCCCCGGACCAACTGAGAGAATTCGATCAGAAATCCCCAGGCCGCGGAGAATGGTGACGGGTCAGGGAGGCCCCTTCCAAACCCGTGACTCCCCAGGAACGTGAACTCTACCGGGCGGGCTGCTGCCACTGGTGCCCTCCCACCACGCTTGTCGCCCCGGGCCGACTAGGAAATTCGGACGGGTGCTTTCCCGGGCTGCGGCGGCCAGCCACCCTCCCTGCGTTCGGACCCCGGCCGGCTCGCACTCTTCCAAGCTGCTTCGGCTAGCGAACCTCCCGGATGGCGAGAGTTTTCCAAAGTTAAAGGTCCCACAGCATCTTTTACTGGTGGGACCCGCAGACAAACGTGTGCCACGAGCGCCACCTACTGGGCAGGATAAGAAAAACAGAACCCAGAGATTTCACAGAAAAATCTTCCAAACTTTTGGATCCAATACCCAGGGAAATCTGTCTAAATGCGCAGACGCCAACAGAAGATAACGGATCACGCTCAAATAATTGAAAACATGGCCCAGTCAAAGGAACAAACCAATAGTTCAAATGAGATACAGGAGCTGAGACAACTAATGCTGAATATACGAACAGAAATGGAAAACCTCTTCAAAAACGAAATCGATAAATTGAGGGAGGACATGAAGAAGACATGGGCTGAACATAAAGAAGAAATAGAAAAACTGAAAAAACAAATCACAGAACTTATGGAAGTGAAGGACAAAGTAGAAAAGATAGAAAAAACAATGGATACCTACAATGATAGATTCAAAGAGACAGAAGATAAAATTAGTGATTTGGAGGATGGAACATCTGAATTCCAAAAACAAACAGAAACTATCGGGAAAAGAATGGAAAAATTTGAACAGGGTATCAGGGAACTCAAGGACAATATGAACCGCACAAATATACGTGTTGTGGGTGTCCCAGAAGGAGAAGAGAAGGGAAAAGGAGGAGAAAAACTAATGGAAGAAATTTTCACTGAAAATTTCCCAACTCTTATGAAAGACCTAAAATTACAGATCCAAGAAGTGCAGCGCACCCCAAAGAGATTAGACCCAAATAGGCGTTCTCCAAGACACTTACTAGTTAGAATGTCAGAGGTCAAAGAGAAAGAGAGGATCTTGAAAGCAGCAAGAGAAAAACAATCCATCACATACAAGGGAAACCCAATAAGAATATGTGTAGATTTCTCAGCAGAAACCATGGAGGCTAGAAGACAGTGGGATGATATATTTAAATTACTAAAAGAGAAAAACTGCCAACCAAGACTCCTATATCCAGAAAAATTGTCCTTCAAAGTTGAGGGAGAAATTAAAACATTCTCAGACAAAAAGTCACTGAGAGAATTTGTGACCAAGAGACCAGCTCTGCAAGAAATACTAAAGGGAGCACTAGAGTCAGAACCGAAAAGACAGAAGAGAGAGGTACGGAGAAAAGTGTAGAAAGAAGGAAAATCAGATATGATATATATAATACAAAAGGCAAAATGGTAGAGGAAAATATTATCCAAACAGTAATAACACTAAATGTTAATGGACTGAATTCCCCAATCAAAAGACATAGAATGGCAGAATGGATTAAAAAACAGGATCCTTCTATATGCTGTCTACAGGAAACACATCTTAGACCCAAAGATAAACATAGGTTGAAAGTGAAAGGTTGGGAAAAGATATTTCATGCAAATAACAACCAGAAAATAGCAGGAGTGGCTATACTAATATCCAACAAGTTAGACTTCAAATGTAAAACAGTTAAAAGAGACAAAGAAGGACACTATCTACTAATAAAAGGAACAATTAAACAAGAAGACATAACAATCATAAATATTTACGCACTGAACCAGAATGCCCCAAAATACGTGAGGAATACACTGCAAACACTGAAAAGGGAAATAGACACAAATACCATAATAGTTGGAGACTTCAATTCCCCACTCTCATCAATGGACAGAACATCTAGACAGAGGATCAATAAAGAAATAGAGAATCTGAATATTACTATAAAGGAGCTAGACTTAACAGACATTTATAGGACATTACATACCACAACAGCAGGATACACCTTTTTCTCAAGTGCTCATGGATCATTCTCAAAGATAGACCATATGCTGGGTCACAAAGCAAGTCTTAACAAATTTAAAAAGATTGAAATCATACACAACACTTTCTCGGATCATAAAGGAATGAAGTTGGAAATCAATAATAGGCGGAATGCCAGAAAATTCACAAATACGTGGAGGCTCAACAACACACTCTTAAACAACGAGTGGGTCAAAGAAGAAATTGCAAGAGAAATTAGTAAATACCTCGAGGCAAATGAAAATGAAAACACAACATATCAAAACTTATGGGACGCAGCAAAGGCAGTGCTAAGAGGGAAATTTATTGCCCTAAATGCCTATATCAGAAAAGAAGAAAAGGCAAAAATGCAGGAATTAACTGTTCACTTGGAAGAACTGGAGAAAGAACAGCAAACTAATCCCAAAGCAAGCAAAAGGAAAGAAATAACAAAGATCAGAGCAGAAATAAATGAAATTGAAAACATGAAAACAATAGAGAAAATCAATAAGACCAGAAGTTGGCTCTATGAGAAAATCAATAAGATTGATGGGCCCTTATCAAGATTGACAAAAAGAAAAAGAGAGAGGATGCAAATAAATAAGATCAGAAATGGAAGAGGAGACATAACTACTGACCTCACAGAAATAAAGGAGGTAATAACAGGATACTATGAACAACTTTACACTAATAAATACAACAATTTAGATGAAATGGACAGGTTCCTGGAAAGACATGAACAACCAACTTTGACTCAAGAAGACACAGATGACCTCAACAAACCAATCACAAGTAAAGAAATTGAATCAGTCATTCAAAAGCTTCCTAAAAAGAAAAGTCCAGGACCAGATGGCTTCACATGTGAATTCTACCAAACGTTCCAGAAAGAATTAGTACCAATTCTCCTCAAACTCTTCAAAAAAATCAAATTGGAGGGAAAACTACCTAATTCATTCTATGAAGCCAACATCACCCTCATACCAAAACCAGGCAAAGATATTACAAAAAAAGAAAACTACAGGCCAATCTCTCTAATGAATATAGATGCAAAAATCCTCAATAAAATTCTAGCAAATCGTATCCAACAACACATTAAAAGAATTATACATCATGACCAAGTAGGATTCATCCCAGGTATGCAAGGATGGTTCAACATAAGAAAATCAATTAATGTAATACACCATATCAACAAATCAAAGCAGAAAAATCACATGATCATCTCAATTGATGCAGAGAAGGCATTTGACAAGATTCAACATCCTTTCCTGTTGAAAACACTTCAAAAGATAGGAATACAAGGGAACTTCCTTAAAATGATAGAGGGAATATATGAAAAACCCACAGCTAATATCATCCTCAATGGGGAAAAATTGAAAACTTTCCCCCTAAGATCAGGAACAAGACAAGGATGTCCACTATCACCACTATTATTCAACATTGTGTTGGAGGTTCTAGCCAGAGCAATTAGACAAGAAAAAGAAATACAAGGCATCAAAATTGGAAAGGAAGAAGTAAAACTATCACTGTTTGCAGATGATATGATACTATACGTCGAAAACCCGGAAAAATCCACGACAAAACTACTAGAGCTAATAAATGAGTACAGCAAAGTAGCAGGTTACAAGATCAACATTCAAAAATCGGTAGCATTTCTATACACTAGTAATGAACAAGCTGAGGGGGAAATCAAGAAACGAATCCCATTTACAATTGCAACTAAAAGAATAAAATATCTAGGAATAAATTTAACTAAAGAGACAAAAAACCTATATAAAGAAAACTACAAAAAACTGTTAAAAGAAATCACAGAAGACCTAAATAGATGGAAGGGCATACCGTGTTCATGGATTGGAAGACTAAATATAGTTAAGATGTCAATCCTACCTAAATTGATTTACAGATTCAATGCAATACCAATCAAAATCCCAACAACTTATTTTTCAGAAATAGAAAAACCAATAAGCAAATTTATCTGGAAGGGCAGGGTGCCCCGAATTGCTAAAAACATCTTGAGGAAAAAAAACGAAGCTGGAGGTCTCGCGCTGCCAGACTTTAAGGCATATTATGAAGCCACAGTGGTCAAAACAGCACGGTATTGGCATAAAGATAGATATATCGACCAATGGAATTGAATAGAGTGCTCAGATATAGACCCTCTCATCTATGGACATTTGATCTTTGATAAGGCAGTCTAGCCAACTCACCTGGGACAGAGCAGTCTCTTCAATAAATGGTGCCTAGAGAACTGGATATCCACATGCAAAAGAATGAAAGAAGACCCATCTCTCACACCCTATGCAAAAGTTAACTCAAAATGGATCAAAGATCTAAACATTAGGTCTAAGACCATAAAACAGTTAGAGGAAAATGTTGGGAGATATCTTATGGATCTTACAACTGGAGGCGGTTTTATGGACCTTAAACCTAAAGCAAGAACACTGAAGAAGGAAATAAATAAATGGGAGCTCCTCAAAATTAAACACTTTTGTGCATCAAAGAACTTCATCAAGAAAGTAGAAAGACAGCCTACACAATGGGAGACAATATTTGGAAACGATATATCAGATAAAGTTCTAGTATCCAGAATTTATAAAGAGATTGTTCATCTCAACAACAAAAAGACAGCCAACCCAATTACAAAACGGGAAAAAGACTTGAACAGACACCTCTCAGAAGAGGAAATTCAAATGGCTAAAAGGCGCATGAAGAGATGTGCAATGTCCCTGGCCATTAGAGAAATGCAAATCAAAACCACAATGAGATATCATCTCTCACCCACCAGAATGGCCATTATCAACAAAACAGAAAATGACAAGTGCTGGAGAGGATGCAGAGAAAGAGGCACACTTATCCACTGTTGGTGGGAATGTCAAATGATGCAACCACTGTGGAAGGCAGTTTGGCAGTTCCTCAAAAAGCTCAATATAGAATTGCCATATGACCCAGCAATACCATTGCTGGGTATCTACTCAAAGGACTTAAGGGCAAAGACACAAACGGACATTTGCACACCAATGTTTATAGCAGCGTTATTTACAATTGCAAAGAGAAGGAAACAGCCGAAATCTCTATCAACAGAAGAGTGGCTAAACAAACTGGTATATACATACGATGGAATACTATGCAGCTTTAAGACAGGATAAACTTATGAAGCATCTAATAACATGGATGGACCTAGAGAACATTATGCTGAGTGAGTCTAGCCAAAAACTAAAGGACAAATACTGTATGGTCCCACTGATGTGAACAGACATTCGAGAATAAATTTGGAATATGTCATTGGTAACAGAGTCCAGCAGGAGGTAGAAACAGGGTAAGATAATGGGCAATTGGAGTTGAAGGGATACAGACGGTGTAATAGGACTAGATACAAAAACTCAAAAATGGACAGCACAATAATACCTAATTGTAAAGTAATCATGTTAAAACACTGAATGAAGCTGCATCTGAGCTATAGGTTTTTATTTTGTTTTGTTTTGTTTTGTTTTGATTTTACTATTATTACTTTTATTTTTTTCTCTATATTAACATTCTATATCTTTTTCGGTTATGTTGCTAGTTCTTCTAAACCGATGCAAATGTACTAAGAAATGATGATCATGCATCTATGTGATGATGTTAAGAATTACTGATTGCATATGTAGAATGGTATGATTTCTAAATGTTGGGTTAATTTCTTTTTTTCCGTTAATTAAAAAAAAAAAAAGAGAGAAGGGGTAATTGGAGCTGAAGGGATACAGACTGTACAACGGGACTGGATATAAAAACTCAGAAATGGACAGCACAATACTACCCAATTGTAATGCAATTATGTTAAAACACTGAATGAAGCTGCATGTGAGGTATAGGTTTTTTTTTTCTTTCTATTATTGTTTTAATTCTTATTCTGTTGTCTTTTTATTTCTTTTTCTAAATCGATGCAAATGTACTAAGAAATGATGAATATGCAACTATGTGATGTTATTAAGAATTACTGATTGTACATGTAGAATGGAATGATTTCTAATTGTTTTGTTAATTCTTTTTTTAATTAATAAAAAAAGACATGATAGTCATAACTTATTCATTTTATGTGCTTCTTAGAGAAAAGGAAAAGAAAAATTACATGTAAAATACTAGGAGCTCTTCAAGACCATGATGCAATGCTAGGTTTACTTCTGAACTATAGAAAGGTGCTGTGTGCCCATTGTGTAATATTTTGAAAAATGTAGAAAAGCATGGAAGAAGAAAATAAAAATTGCTCATAACCCGTCACTTAGGAGGGGAAATGATAGCCTGAGGGCCAAATCCTGCACAGAGCCTCTTTTTATTTCATTATGGCCCTCAAGTTAAGAGTGTTCTTTACATTTTTCAATGGTTGTAAAAAACAATAAACCTGCCAGGATGACGACACATACACACACAAAGAGGAATATGCCACGAAGACTTTATATGGACCAGTAAGTCTAAAATATTTACTATTTGGTCCTTTACAGAAAATATTTTCTGACCCTTGATACAAAGTAACAACTGTTATTTCTGTGCTTCTCTTTCTTCTCTTTTGAGGATCTATGTGAATTTGTAAGAAAAAAATCGGTGACATTCTATGTGGTTTTGTATCTTATTTTTCCTCCTACTGTAATATTACATCATGAGCATTTTCCCATCATTAAATATTCTTCAAAAACATGATTTGTAACAGTTGCATAATATTTCACTTGTTTTTATATTTCCTAGCTATTTTCATTTCCCTGCCAACATTGGAAATAAGTTGTCTTTTGTGCCCGGCAACTTAAGATGATGAAGGAAGAGTAAGACAAGAATTGTATAACTGTCAACAGTGCCTATGACAGCAAGCTTTAAAAGTTTTGGTTTATGTTAAAAGATTATTTGTATTTCAACTAAAAGTAAGCATTCTGGGGTTCAATAAAAACTTCTGGAAATGTGGGCTAAAATTTCAACCATGTATTGACTATAAGATTGAGGATTAACCACTCCATGTCTCAGTTTTCATATCTTAAAACCACACATAATAAAACTTATCTGATAAGTTTGATGTTGCTGTGATGTTTACATAGGATATATGAACATCATTTTGAATAACATAATTTGATATAAATATTAACTATTATCAGGCTGGAGAGACAAAGGTATCACTTTCCTGAGAAGGAAATATTTTACTGGCTGTGTATTGGGTGGCAAGGTCATTATATTGTAAAAATAAGGAACAGAGGACAATTTCACAAATGACTTTTTAGCAGCTCAGCTCTTCCCTGGAAATTTACTACTGTCCTGGGGATACTGCATAGTTCAAAAGCTGAGCACTTCTGCATGGCATTTAATTAAAATACAGTCTGAACATGCCTCCGGAAGAATTTTAAACAGTCTTGCTCAATGTAAAATATGCTCAGTGTCAGCATGTTATGTGTTTTTAAACTAGTAGTTTCCCCATCAGGGTGTATTTGACATTTAATCTGTGAAACAGAGAGATTGGGATTTTGTAACTTTTTAATGGTTCTTAATACACTCTCTCTATTTTGTGATAATTATATAACTATTCCTCATCCATTTATGATGGTCTAGGAGATAAATATTTATAAAAATATTTATACGAATAACATTGCCAACTTATGGAAACTTGACTTCTCAAGTTTCCAATGACATAAAAGAGGAGAAAAATAATCTGAAAACCTTTTTCTTTCGTAAGTTTCACTCTTAAAAAGCCTCCATCCATGTGGGCAAAGTGGATAGATATAAAGAATGTTTTTTGTTAAATATTAAACATTTGCTAGATTGTCAATTACCCACATCAATCATTACTATTAATAAAATATGCCAGATAACTGTACAACTCAACAACTCTCTATGGTTTCTTGATTCTACACTTTGATGTGGAAATTAGAATTCAAGAATCACGTGGTGACAAGAACCATTAAGAGTTACTAGGATCCGCCAGTAGAAGAGATGAAGCAAAGATTGTGAGTCCTCAAGGTTATACGAATGTGGGTGCTTTGTTTTAGAAAAACAAAAAAAAAATGAATATGAATATATAGAAGAAAGTGAATGCTCAGAAGGGACCTGAGCAAACGAGGGGCCTCTGAAGTTTGAGATTCATTAGCCTCACTGTAAATACACTTTGACCCAGGGAAATTGAAACAGGTTTCCTTTCTTGAAGACCTCTACTTTTTTTCTCTGTCTTTGCCCTGCCTCTTGCCTTGGTGTAAAGAATCCAGATGAGCTATACTGGAGAGATAAAGAAATGTCGTTTTCGCAATCTTAAGGCTTAAGAGGGGGCCCACATGAAGAGTGAATGTTTCCTAGATTTCATGCTGTGGTTGGGAGCCAGAAGACCAGCAAGCAATTAAAATCAACTGCACAAACAGAATTCTTCCGGACTCAAAGAGACATCCCATGACCTCTTTTTGGTGCCGATAGGGGAATCTGGAAACCTACAGATTTACCAAACAATTCTTGAGCTAGTTCCTTATATCATGAGCATTGTGACAGTGCTGGAAGAGTATCAAGGTGGCTTGCTGCACACATGTTTGTGGTCTCTGTTAGGACTGTATCAGGCTGACCTTTTTAGGAAAATGATTTCTGGCTTGTTGGATGGATTAACTTTCACCCTAGCTGTGAAGCAAGAGAGTTTCAGAGAGCTGCTCAGGTGACAAATTGCGCAGATAAGAAGGCATTTCTTTCCTGCCTGAATGACAGTGTGCTGAGTGGCAGTCTGACTGCCTGATAATGGCTGGGAAACTCTAAATAGCAGGCTTTTCTCCTTTGAAGTACATATAGCTAACTTAGGTGTAAAATGACGGGAGTTATATAAGCAAAGGAGAAAATTCAGTAATGACTTTAAAATGAATAAACGCATGCATTTTGTTGAAAAATGTGTTTTTAAACATTCTTTTATTCACTATTAAATGCTGGTAATGTATGTCCAAAATATGGATATGGATTTGGGCAGTAACAAATTGATTGCATTAGAGAAAAAAATGAATTTACTTTTCTTTTGACTTAACTTCATAGTTCTTCCCACCTGAATTTTGGCCTTTTGGAAACACCATTGCGTTGTCTAAAAGCATCATATTATTCCATCAAAAACCACTCCCCTAAGAATTACTCGGGGCTGGATATCGTATAATGCCTGAGGTGTCAGGCAGATAATACATGATAAAGTACACAGTTTGTCTTTCCACATGCTCCATCTTTCCTATCAGCCTCATTATTTCTCTCTCCCCTGGTCTCTATATAACTCCATTCCCCTACCTGGCCCCCCGTTTCTTCTGCTACAGTGTTAACTGATAAGGCATTTTTCCTTAAAGAGTAAACCCAATTTTCTATTTAGTAAAATTGACAAAGCCTTTAAAATGCAGAATAATAAAACTGCTCTGGTGGTATGACAGGTGGAGGGCTTTGACTCAGAAGGCAGGATTTCCTTAACTTCCCCTAATAGAACTATGGGATTAGCATCCCCTGAAAACTCAAGCTCCGTAGGAAGTATTTCAGGGGGGAATAATCTAAGACAAGCAATGAAATAGACTTAGTACCGAGACAGCCGAGCTCCAATTCAGCTGAATAATGAACTTTCAGAGATGAAGGGGTCCATAGAGTTGGCCTTGCTAAATCCTGGATTTTCTTCATAATAAAATTGAGCCTTAGAGAAGGAGTGGTTTGCACATGATCATTCAGCTACTGTGTTAGTAAATTTGGTTCTAGAAAACAAGTCTCATAGAATTTCTATTTCAATACTATTTTGATCAACTCTGTCATGCCACCTCTGAAACATAAGTGAATTCAATAAAACATAAGTGAAGTGGAGCATATCATAATGTTTTTATTTTTAATATGGAGTGCAAATTATGAGACAGGACTGTCAGGTTTATGAACGTACTGGGGAGAGGTGGAGAGGTAAAAGAGAAATGAGTAAACATTAAAAACAGACTAGGATGAGCCTTCATGAAACCAGGATGAGAATGATAAGGAAGGAGCATTAGAGCATTAGAGTAAATACAGATGGAGAAGGAATGGTGTCTTTTTACCTGAGGACTTTCAAATTCCAATCCTCTTCCTTACCTTGGCCAAGATAGGTCAAGGTCATAGTGAAAGGTCATGTTGAACCCATGCCTTTTAATTTTACCATCAACCTTAAACAGTCAGTGGCTTTTAAAAATTGAGGCACTTTTATAGGGATTTATCAGAGAAGGAGGAATTTGATTAGAACTAGACTTGATGCCAGTAGGAAGACACATTTGAATGTCAAGTCCTCAAAAATATCCCTCAATTAAGACCAAGGCAATGAGTATAACCATTAACTCAATACTTGCATTTGCCTCTGAAAGCAACCCATTAGATACAGCTGAGGCTGTTGGTGCCCCACCCATATCTCCTGGTCCTTTAATGCATACTAGCCACAATTATAATCAATCCCTGTATTTCCTATGCTACGGGATTTTTCTAACTCCTAAAGCTGAAGTTGCTTCCTATTTGCCAGAGAATTGACATTACCTGGGAGCAGCCCTCCTATCTAATGATAGGAGTGGGAGTATCAATAGTCCAATTCCCTTAACCCTGAGGTATGTATTCTCCTTTGTTTTCCACAGTGGTAGCTGGTTTGATAATTCACACTGTATTGGCGGCCTTCCCTTCCCCGTCTCATTTCCCTAACCCCTGAATGGTGTTTTCTTCACCTCTCAAATGAACTCCTTATGGCCCAATCCTTGTGTCAGGGTCTACTTTTCTGGAAACACAAATAGATCAGTGTTGCTTTGTTAGCAATGAAGTCTCACAACAAACGCTAGGAGATGTACCTACATCAGGGATTTAACTATTTGGTTACAAAGAACAGTAAACCTAATTTCAGTAACTTAAAAATAAAATAGGGGATGGCTAAGAGAGCTCAAATAGAGTCTAGAGGCTATTCTGGAGGCTACTCTTATGCTAGCTTCAGCTAGATATTGCTGATTACCAGGGTTTGCCAACCCCCAATCAAAACCATTACTTTCAGCACTAAAGAACACTAGCGCTTTATCTGAGACTCTACAAAATTTTACACACTAAGATTAATTTCCAGGAATCTACAACCTCCAGATGGGTTCCCAGGCCAGATAAGTTCTGAAACTCAGAGAGTGCCAGCCTCCAAAAACATCAACTAGTTCCATCCCCTTATCCCATGTTGTCAACAATCCTTTCAACATGAAAAAGTTAAAATGGACATAGCCCAAATACCCCTAAAGATTGTGATAAAGATCAAAGGAGAAGGAGGAGTTATAACAGAGAATATGCGATTTAACAAATGAGTATGACCGCTGAATCATTATATTGATATTTTTTTTAGTCTCCAGTGTCTTGGAGCAGCTAGAAAGAAAAACCTAAAATTGTGGAACTATAACCCATATCAAACTCTGAAATCTGTTCTATAACTACTTGTTGCAATGTACTTTGAAAATTATTTTTTTATATACATATATATTTCACAATAAAAAATAAAAGAAAGCACGATAAAGTAACTGATATAATAGCTCAGAAATAAGTACATGAATCAGTTCATGTACAAATAATTTATAAAATGTTTAAAGTACCCTTTAGAAGTCAGAATCTCTAAAACAGATAGATGAAAATATATATTAACAAATTTTAAAAAATAAAATAGGGGGTTAAGGATAATTTTCTTTCTTTTACAGTCATTTCAGTATTATCAGACAATTGTTAGAAAAGGTTCAGCAGCTCAATGATGCCAAGAAGGACCCAAGTTTCTTTCTATCCTTCTGGTTCAGTATCTTTAGTTTTCATCCGCAGCCATTTGCTTATGTCACACTGTATCTGTTGCACCGCATAAATACAGCCACATTATAAGCGGAGAAATTGGGGAGAGCCAACATTTTCCTTCTCACAGAGCTTTGTCTTTTATCAGGAAAAGAAGATCACTCCAGTAGACTTCACTGACATCTAATTAGCTAAACTAGATCACATGTCCACCGTCAGACCAGCCACAGCCTCGAGGAATGAGGTTACTGTGCCTGGTTTAGACCAGTCATGATCCATCCGTGGGGACAATGACTATTGGAGCAAATAGGGGTTCTTTAGCTGGGGAGAAGAGAATGAATGGCCTGAAAAGGCAATGGACAGCATCTCTCATACCACCCCTAAGAATTCAGATTGTCTCTCAGGATCAGAGTCAATATTTCAGCTTTCTCTCTCCATGTGATCCATTCCAAATCAATAGAATATCAGCAGGTGCATATTCAAGGGCAATGGGGGCGTAGTTGTAGATAGTTGTAAGCTTAACATGCCTTTCTTGAAAGTCTGTTTTCTATTTTCTTTTGTTGAGACTTAGATATCATTAGACCCTATATTTCTGCTCTGAGCTAGGCAAATAAAATTCCATCTACAGCCAAAAAACTGCAAGCCATACTAGTTAACTATTGCTTGTAAAAGTGGCTCTGCTCAGATAAGGGTACTGTTTTGCAGGCATGAGAAGAATCCTAAGCATTAAAGCTACTTAGAAGAAAATTGTTAAATGGAATTGAAGGCCAAAAACATGCACAAGAACAAAACTCTGGTCTCCATTTAGTCACCCCAAAAAGTGTCCTTGCTGGGAAATTTCCCTTAGACAGCTGGACATCATACTTGGATGTTGTCTCCTGTGGAATACAAGCATTACTATTAAAACATTGCATGCTCATTGGTTGTCACGGGAGAGTGCATTTAAATTGTTATCTGAAATCCTAGAAAAAAATATGTATATATAAATTTTTTGGGGGGGAAGAAAAGCCTCAAACTTTATCCTTTATCTCTACCTTTCTGTTGGCCAAAGGAGAAATTAATAAATCAATGACCACTGGATGTCTAATGTTTAAATAAACTTCACAAGATATTTTCTTTCAACAAGGCACAAAGATCCTTGTCTTAAGAAGAATCTACCCCATCAAGGATCAGAACCTGGAACTTTTCCCAATCATAGGCAAACTGAAAAGGTCATTCCTGCTTCCCAAAGAGTATATAAAACAATTTAAGGAATTAAGTGTGAATTAAACTCACCAAAAGCAATGAACCCAAATCAGAATCTATCAACTTTTGCTCCATGGAACTTAATGAAACAGACTCAGTTAATTCTCTTAGGAAATCAGAATTAATCCAGAAATATCCTGTGATTTGTGGTTATGTGCCAGGTATTGTCTTGTGTAGCTTATATGAATTAACTCAATCTTCTCAGCAACACACAAAGGTACAGGAATTGTTGATAAGCAGAATGAAATTCAGACCCACAGAGAGAAGGTCACAGGGAGCATCCAGAAGGCAGAAGTCAACAGAACCTGAGAGAGAAGGGAAAATCCAGGAGAGGTGTCCATGTGACAGAAAAGCCAAGGCTAGGATGAGAATGTCCAGGAGCTTGGCTCAGAACACCAGTATTCTGGGAGAAAGTGTCACTTTGATAATGCCTTGATTTGGAACTACTTCTAGCCTCAAAATTGTGAGCTAATCAATACCCATTATTTAAGCCAACTTGTTGCATGGTATTTCATAGAGCGGCCAGGAAACTAAAGCATTTTTGTGTATGTATGTATGTATGTGTACATTAAAGGTTTCATTACTACCATATTGTAACAGGTTAACAATTTAAAAGTGTAAAACCAAGGAGTAGAAGTTCATGAGGCATTTGAATAATAGATGAGTGACTATTTGAAGAATTTAGAGGAAAAATATGATGCAAATTTGCTTATTGCTCCTTATTCTTATAGAGGTTGTTTTGGGCATATAAGTACAGATTCTGTGAACATGGCGAACCCTGCATGCTGTGCACCTCCCCTGTCCTTAGTCCTGCCTGTCTGTAGTATCCGGGTGGCAGTGAGGTCTTGAGCACGAGGTGATGCCCCTAGGAGCCTAGTGCAGGGCTTTCTCCCTGAGGAGCAATCCAGAGTTTCTAAATGCCCAGGTCAAGGGTTCGAACCCAAGGATCCCGAGATCTGTGTAGCCCTGTGCCAGCAGTAAAATTGGCTTTGGCTCCATGTGAGTGTCTCTGATCCCCAAGAAATAGAAAAAAGACAGAGCAGTTGGGCTGAGGCCTCCACTGTGCGAGGGGACAGTAGAGAGGAGGCTCTTCCTGGCTCTCCTTTCTGCTTCCCGTGGTTCCCACAGCATAGAGAATACCGCCGTCTGCGTGTGGAAGTCCACCACTTACGAACTCGACCAGACCTGGCTGAGACGAGTCCACCACAGAGAAAGGCAGGAACGCAGTTCTGCGGCCCCATCAGTGAGAGGAAGCCCAAACCAAAGAGGTAGTGGGGAAATAGCACCACTGAGGAGGCCCTGATGATACCGAGCTGTGAGAGCCCAATCCAAAGGCTTTCTGGAACCAAGGAAATGTGATTTTTCAACACAAGAACAAATCAGTAAATGGATTGAAGACGAGGATGGATTCAGGTGATATCTGCATTAGTGACTAGAAATGCCAAGTAAATTAGCTCATAGAATGGAGCAGAAATTTATAGAGATGGAAAAGATGAGGGAGAATCCAAGCTCAGAGATTTAGCATGTGGATCATAGGTTCTTGCACAAGCAGAAAAATAACAAATTGGGGAGAGGCAATGATTTCACAGAAAATAAATGAAAATTTCCCTGGACTAAAGAAATACCCAAGTCTATAGTTTGAAAGGACATACTAAATCTCAAGCAGGTTTGCTGAGAGACAAAAGAAAAAAGCAAAATAACTTAATGAGGGCAGTCATAGAAAAATTCTTGAACTGCAGGCATGAAAAAAAAAATATGCTTCCTGACAGAAAGAAGAGATCTAAAGATGATTTTCTCTCTCTTCTGTTCTGGGTGCCATGGACTTCTGTCTTTCTGCTCCATCCCATGCAATGGCTTTCTCTCACTCTGGCTTCCAGTTTCTTTCACTTCATGAGGCTTCCAGTAATCCAGATTAAGACTCAGCCTCGTTCAGTTGGGCCTTAATTTTAAATAACATCTTCAAGAGATCCTATTTACAATTCCTGTGGATCTGAATTAGAGCATCCACAAAATTGTCTAAATTGAAGTGCACAGTTCAGTCTACTATGAAACAGCATAAAGTCAGGATTAAGAATAAAGACTTGAGATACACGTTCTGGTTTTGAATCCTGGTTTGCCTTGGACTAACTGTGTGACTGTGAGTAAATTACTTAACCTCTCTGTTTTAGTTTACTCATATGTAGAAGAACGATAGTAATGGCACTTAACCCATGGGGTTTTATGAGGCTTAAATTAGTTAGGTGATTTACAGTGCTTAGAACAGTGTCTGGCAAATAGTAGCAATATATGTGGTCATCATTATTATTAGATTCCTTATTTTAAATTGGCAAGTAAGAAGACAAACGAAAATCATCCACAAAAAGAAAGACTAAACTCATGGTCCTATTCTCAGCAAAGTTATTCTCCATCTGGGTGTCAGATATCTGTGGCTATGCCAAGATTCAGGGAGTAAATCAACAGCATTCCCGTGGGAATAAAACACATGAAAAATGTATCAGAACAGAGACTTCAGCTTAGACCCAGTGGAAGATAGAGAAGAGAGGAAACAGATCTCCTTCATCTGAGATCTCGGCAACAGACGCTCCATCTGCTTTACAGGGCCCCTCAGATCACAGAAAGAACAAAAACAAATTTATAAAGGATATTTGAATACACCCAAATCTAGACATCCCTACGTGTCCAGACCCAGCGCTCAGAATTGGCCCAGCGCAACCCTTAACTGTAATTAGGAACTCTTGAGAGAGCAGCATCTAAGAAAATGCTTCGCCACATTTCTTGCAGTGCATAGAGGGTAGAGGAAAAAAAATCGATTTAACTTATCAAATCCTTCTCCTCACATTATGTGAATTCAATAGTTTTTCCTAGAAGTCCTGAGAGTCCATTTTTCTTCTCTTCTTGTTCCAATTCCTGGCTCTGGAGGTACTCACAAATTAATGTGCTATTTACAATAATTGTATATGGCAGCTGAAGAAAATTTTGCAATATTAACAAGACATGTTACTCTTTAATGTGCACATATGTAGATTAGATATAAATATGTATGAAGCATGACATTGATTTTGACATCTTTGACACTAAATGGATATTGAATAGTAAACTTGAGAAGAGTTTCATTTTTGAAAAATATGTATGGAATAAAAATTCTTAAATGCTTAAAAATAAAATTTAAATTTAGCCCTATTTATATAATTTTGATTCAAGCTGACTGTTATTAATTATAATTTATATTTTAATAGATAATTTTGAATATATTTGAGGAAAATTTTTTTGAAAACATGAAAGAAGTTAAATGATCTTGCATTTATTTTAATTTTTGACGAAGTTATATTCAATTTTTAAATTTGGAATTAAACTACATTTCATTTTTATCCTTTTAGTCTATTTTATTATAACAACATAATTAGTAATTTTGCTTAAGTAATGGCAAGAAGGTAAATTTTGTGGAGCAAATATATAATAATTTGTGATTTATATTTGTCTTTATTTTATACCCATTTAAACAGAGTAGGCTTATCAACTGAGCATGTTGACGTGTGCAGTAATAATTGGATTCAGTTGCTTTTTACACCTTGCTAACTTTCAGTCTCCTAAAAACTATATATTTACCAATATTTTGATTTTGTTACCATTTTGCAGGTATATATTTTCAACGTAGAACACATTTTACTGAATGGTTTGCTATCCTGATTCTTACCTTAATTTGTTTCTACATAAGGTGTTGTATGTCCATTTGTACTCTTATCTTGGATATCATAAATGTTTAGGGTTGGCTTGATGATAGAGAATGAAACTCAGTTAAATCCAAATGCATCATGATGGACTACCTGAAATTGTGTAATATAAATACTAATTTAGAATGCCTGAATTTTGAGGGACAGACTTCAAGGAAAATTCTAATAAGAGCCTGAATCTAAAACAACTAAATTACTTAGCCAACACAGGAGTTAATCACTGAGAAAAAGGGGACAGAGATAGTATTTTTAAAATGCAGCTTCATCTTATAGAAGTACTAAATGAGATACTTTGGTATCTCATTTCAAACAAAAGTAGAGAAATACATATCCATCTGTGAGAGATAAGGGTAGAAATATTAATATCATGTAAAGTAGAATTTATGGCTAAAGAATAAAGAAGGACATCCTAAAATTATTTTTTAAAAGAACATTTGTAAACATTAAATATTTATAAATTTGTATGCTATGAAGTGACTTAACAGTTAAATATCTGGAAGAAAATCATATGCACAAAGAGCGCATGGCAAAAATACTATTATAAGACTTCAATATTTTGTGTTCAAAATCAGCCTAACAGTTCTGTGCTGGTTTGAAACTATTGTATATCCCAGAAAAGCCATGTTCTTTAATTCTGATTCAATACTGTTGAGTGGGATCTTTTTGATTAAGATGTTTTCATTGAGAAGTGAGATACCCAGGTGTGGGTGGGACCTTCTGATTAGGTGGTTTCCATAGAGATGTGTCTCCACCCTTTCAAGGTGGGACATTTACTGGATGGCTTTAAGAGGGAACCACTTTGGAAAAAAAAATCAGAACTGACACAGGCAGAGACCTTTGGAGATGCAGAAAGAAAACCCTCCCAGGGAAGCTATTTGAAACCAGAAGCCAAAGGACCAGCAGACACCAGCCACATGCCTTACCAGATAGGCCCTTCTTGAGTTATGTTCCTCTGGATGTCTTAGTTTGGACATTCATGGTCTTAGAATTGTAAATCTGTAACTTAATAAATTCCTTTTATATTCCATTTCTGGTATATGCATTTCCAACAGCATTAACAAACTAAAACAAGTTCCAAAGAAGTATGAATGTAGAGTATATTGATCAACCAAAAAACTCAAATATGTGGCAATACATTTTGTTACTATTTATGAAACTGTGAGAAAAGTTGAATATGTACTTGGCTATACAGAAAATCTTAGAAAACTTTTCTTATTTTTTATAAAATATTTTTATTGATAAACAACATACAACACAAACATTCTTAACATATAAATGTTCCATACATGGTGTACAATCAATGGTTCACAATATTATCACACAGTAGTAAATTCATCACTATATTCATTTTTTAGAACATTTGCGTCACTCCAGAAAATAAGCAAAAGTTTTTGACATTTCATATTGCGGGTCACTGTCTCTGCGTATCATTCAATAAAGCTAGAAATAAATATTTCAAATGTACCTAAAAACCTAGAGTACTTAGAAATAAACCTATTCCTGGATAACTTTCATATCAGAGTAATCTAACGTAAAGCTAAAAATCTGTCGACATAGCAATTATAATTTCTCCACACCAAAAGCTAGTGGAACACAGCAAAAGCTGTACCCAGAGGGAAAAAATGCCTTCATTATTAAAGGAGACATATGAAAATAAAATAAGTCTATAATCATTTTAAGGACTGGAAATAATAGCCAAAAATTATTTTTTTAATAAAAGATCAAACCATCCAAGGTCTGGTTTTCTGAAAGGTCAATAAAATAGATTAATCACTTGTAAGTCTGCTTATGGAAAAGTGAGATAAAAATAGGAAAGATCTGGAATATGAAAGAGATATATCACAGATTTAACAAAATCAAGAGTATTACAAAATTTTATGACATGCAACTCTGGGACAATAAGTGGAAATCTTAAACTGACTATTTACCATGGAAAAGAGTAGAAAAGTCCAGCAAGGTTGTTATGTAGCACATCTTTGAAAAGGCACCTGGTAACTTCTACTTTGGAGGAGTGGAGAACTACGTACTTCAGGGTACTCCTCTACTGCAAAGCAATAGCAGTTGGATAAAACATACTAGAACTTGCAGAATGTAGGGTCTATATACAACTAATGTGCAGACACACCCCCAAAATAAAAAGGAGTCAAATAATGAGCCTAAAACTAAACTGAGTGGTGAGCACATGAAGGATGAATGCGCCTTAGAGACAAAAGCTGTTGATAGTCCTGAGATCTTTGGTTAGGGTTCTAAACCTTGGATCAGATAGAGGGAAATTTGAATGTGCTTCCTCACAAACATGGTATTTTAGAAGGGGGTAAAGTGGTTCCATTTTGTAACATCTCCTAGCTCCTGGCCAAATAGATGCACACACACACATACATACACTCTCTCTCTCTCTCTCTCTGATGGAAAATAAATCCCCTTTAGGGCTGCAGGATGTAAAATATGGATATTTTCAGATAAGGAAAAGACAGCTCAACCATCAACAGACCTTTATTTAAGCACTTTGTATTGGTTTCCTGTTGCTGCTGTAACAAATTACAACAAAATCAGTTGCTTAAAATAGCACAAATTTATTATCTTACAGCTCTAGATGTCAAATATCTGAAATGGGTCTTACTGGACTAAAATCAAAGTGTCAGTAGACCTTCATTCCTTCTAGAGGCTTTAAAGGAGAACCCATTTCCCTGTATTTTTCAGCTTCTAATGGCCACCTGCATCCCTTGGTTTATGGACTCTTCATCTTCAAAGTCAACAGTGAAGCATTTTCAAATATTCTCTGACTACAATACTCTTGCTTTCTTCCTTCACTTTTAAAGACTCTTGGGATTACTTTGGGCCCACCCATACAATACAGAATAAGGATATTCTCCTCACCTCAAGTTCTTTAATTTAATCACTTCATAAAATCTCTTTTGCACATAAAGTAATCCCCTATTCATTCTGGGGATCAGGATGTGAAAATCTCTGGGGTGTATTTTTTATGCCTACTAGACTCCTTAAAAAGGAAGTACTCTAGGAAGAAGGAAAATGATCCAGAAAGGAATACCTGAGTTGCAAAAAAAAGAGGTAAATGAAGAAATGGTGAATTTAAATACAAAATAAAATACATATTTCATTTAATTCGAGGGATCAAAATTAAAAAACTCAAGTATTAGTTGAGAACAGTAGGCAAACTGGGGAAGAATGAGAATGAGGAGATTTAAAGTGTTTCACGATACTTGAAATTTAAAAAGGGGCCTAAAGTATGTTTAATTTATAAAACATAAAGTGAAGCCATTGGAAATAGCATATACAATTTGCTAACCCTAGAAGAAAAAAGGCAGAAAAAAAAAGAGGAAAATTAAATCCTAGAAAAAGCAAGACGCATAGAGATGAAAATACAAAAGGATAGAAACTAGTCAAAATCATAATCAATGACCATGGTGAATACAAATAAACCAAGACATCCAGTTAAAAGGTTGTCAGATTTTTAAATTGAGATATAAATTATGTTACAAAGCACAGGTCTAAAATGAAAGGACAGAGAATGTCTTTCCAGTATGTCAGTTCAGGTTTCCTGAGAAGCAAATGCCAAGAAGAAATTAGATGTGTAAGAGATGTATTTGGGGTAATGCCTATGAAGGATAAAAGGGGAGGGGGGAAGACTAGGAGGGGAGAGCCTTCAGACAGTGAGGTAGGCTGATCCCTGTAAAAGGGAAAAAAGGAGAATTGAGTAGGAAACCTCAGGTAACAGCATAGTTTTGAGGTGGTCTCAGCTAGACCAATGGGGGAGATCATAAGCAAAGACTGTCCATTAGAGCAGTCCCACATTTGGGCAGAAATGGCCAGTCACTAGTGCCCTGCTGCCTCCTCCCTATAACACATTCTCTTGAAGGCAGATCTGAGCAGTGCACCTGTATGCCGTAATTCCAATGGAGGAATTGCAAACAAACAAAACTAGTGTTAATAAAAATAAGGCAGGGCAGGCCGTGATGGCTCAGCAGGCCGAGTTCTCACCTCCCATGCCAGAGACCGGGTTTCGATTCCCAGTGCCTGCCCATGCAACAACAACAAAAAGGCGAAGTAGCTATATTGCAAGTACTAAAAATACATTTTAAGGCAGATTATCTTTATACAAGTTACAATCTCATAAATTTCTGATTTACTCTTCTTGTGTATCTCTTTGTAGATACATATATTTATTTTCTTATTTCTGTTGCACAAAAGTTAAAATTTACATACTATATTCTTTTGCATCATCCTCTTTTCACATAACAACACGCCCTGGAAATCACTCTATATCAGTTCTTACACCTATCTATCAGTTTTTTTATACCTGCCTAGAACTGGATTGTGTGAATAGTTTATTCAACATTCATCTGCATAACAACAACAACAACAAACAAACAGGAAGCATAAACCAGAAACTAATGATGTTGGTTACTACAGAGGTGGTGGAAAAAAGGTGGAAAAGATGAGGAGGGGAGGAGATAACATTTTTATTGAGTGTACCTCTTCATGTACTTTTGATTTGTGGTACCATGTTAGTGTTTTACACACAATGTAAACAAATTTTCAAAATGGAATATATACAAAATCATAGGAATCTGACTCCATTTCAAATGAATAACAAAATGACACTGATGGGGGAATATGAAAATTAACCAAGTAACTTTTGAATACAGTACATTGACTATATATCTTTAGTCTGAAGACAGGAAGAATTGCAAACAAATATTGAATTCTAGTTAGTTTTTTGCAATGCTATGAACTAGAAATTCTGCAGCTTTCTTTGCAACATTGAGATTGAACAAATGAATAAGTATACTGGGGAATTGGAGCCATTTTCTCACTTTGGATAAGAGATATAAATATGGATAAAGAGATGACTGATCCATATGGGGATGGACTGGAATTGGAGGTATTAGCATAAACTCATGGATTTTGAAATAGATATATGATAAGTGATAGATAATAGATAAAGAGGCAGGGAAATATATATATATGTGTATGTATTTCCCCTACCCTGCTCACTGCCCCAGGTCTGTCTGCAGAAAGGGCCTAGAAGTAAGAAATTCCAAAAGCAATGAGCACACCAAATCTTGGTTACTAAATTCCATCTGTTCTAGTTTGCCAGCTGCCAGAATGCAACACACCAGAGACAGATTGGCTTTTAATAAAAGGGGATTTATTTTGTTGGTTCTTCAGAGGAAAGGCAGCTAACTTTCCACTGAGGTTCTTTCTTACGTGGAAGACACAAGATGGTCTCTGCTGATCTTCTCTCCAGGCCCCTGGGTTCCAACAACTTTCCCTGGGGTGACTTCTTTCTGCATCTCCAAAGGCCTGGGCTGAGCTGCGAGTGCTGAGATAAGGAATGCCAAGCTGCTAGGCTGTGCTACATTGCGTTCTCTCATTTAAGCACCAGCCAACTAAGTCAAACATCACTCATTGCAGCAGACACGCCTCCTAGCTGACTGCAGATTAGCAACAGATGAGGTTCACGTACCATTGGCTTATGTCCGCAGCAACAAAACTAGGTATGCTCACCTGGCCAAGTTGACAACTGAATCTAACTAACACACCATCCCTATTAAAAGAAAATAGGGCCCCTCTAGACCAGATAAGTCCTCAAACCTTGAGGGCCCAGCCACTCCAGAACATCAGATAGTTCCATCTCCCTACCCCATATTAGTGACAGACCCTGACAACATGGAAAAGTTAGAATGGAAACTAACTCTAAACCTCCAAAGAGAGAAATGGAAAGATCAAAGGTGATGGTGGAGTTATACAGGAAAGGTAGGGTTTGATAAATAAATATGATTGCTAAATCATTAAATTGATATTTCTTTTAGTCTCCAGTAGCTTAGAACAGGTAGAAGTAAAAACCTAAAATTGTGGAATTGTAACCAATACTAAACTCTGAAATCTGTCCTACAACTAATTGTTGTGCAGTGCTTTGAAATTTATTGCTTTTTGGTATATGTTATTTTTCACAAAAATGAAAAAAAAGTCGATTGTGATGATAAAAAATATTTATTTCCACTAGCCTCCTGTATTCTGGAGCAGCTAGAAGGAAAAATCTGTGATGATGGTATGGTAGCCCATGACAAACTCTGGGATCTGTCCTGTAACTACTTTTTGAAGAGTGCTTTGAAAACTATTTCATTTTTCTTTCTTTGCTTTGTGTATATGTTATATTACACAATAAGAAAAAGTTAAAAAAAAAAAATGGAAATAGGGCGCTTAGCAAAAAATGTCTAAATCTAAGGCTGGAGCAGGAAAAATACCAGATGAGCTAGAAAAAGCAGCATGTGGTTTAGAAACAATAACAACAAAAAGGAGAAATTACAAAAAAACTAGGAGAGAGTAGAGGGTTTTCCTATATTAGATCCTAAATCTGGGAGAAGTTCTTTCTGTGTTCTCTGTGGAGCCTGGCTCCATTCTCTGAAAACTTTTTTCCCTAATATTCTCCACAGTCCATCTGGTGTAGACACTAGAGAGTATGCTCTCTAAGGAAGAGGAAGAGCTTTCAGTGCCTATGTCTTTCCCATGGAAGTTTGGAGTCCCAAGAGTTTTAAAACTTAAATAATCATGAATTATTTAAGGCCAGACTTATGGTTACTTTGACAGTAAAGATACCTCAGAAATATAATAGGCTTCTTTTCCAGTCTGTTCCATGTGCCAATAATCCCATCTCACCTCTTTTCCTAAAGATAGCTTCAGGTGTCTGCTTTACTTGCTGCGGGTCTCCTGCGCATCTAACTTTCAGTATAATGGTGGCTGCCTTCTTAGCGTCTGAAAGAGTAGGCTTGGGTGGACTGCAATATCCTTATGCTGATTTTTGCTACAAGACTGAGTCACTTTACTTGACTGAGAAATCTTCATAAGTAAAAATTGGCTGATTTGAAATCTGAGTTGAAAATATGGGACTTGACAGGATGGAAAAGCTAACTCCTCTAGAATCTAAGGAAAAAAGACTGATACAAAAATTCTTTGAGAAACAGACCTGAGGCCTTTTTTCTGGGTTTCTTTTGTAATACCAAAAGCAGCCAGTAAAGCCATCACACATGAATACTGTTTCCGACCATGCCTCCTAAAGTCACAGGCTCAGTAGGTATTATATGGTCGGTCCATGTCATGACAGGTGACAGTTTTACCTAATATTTTGCTTCTGATGAATTTCACCATGGCAGTGACATCTCTACTGACATTTTAATGATTTAGGGGACATATTTTGTTGAGCTGAAACCTCTTGAGGAGAAATAATATAATTGTTGTTTAATTGTGTTTTTAAAATTCTCTCTTTGAAAAATTCTTTAAAAATAATAATTCTGTCATGCCTCTTCAGAGCACTTTTTTCTCTGTGCTCTAAAGTTAAGAGAATCATGCTGAAATTACACCCACAATTCTTGGTGAGACAGTCTAATAGTGGATAGATAGGTACAAAGGTTGTGGATTGACAGAGCTGGAATGGAGTACACTTTCTCTCACTTGCTGTCTGTGTGATCCTGGGCAGGATGCTTTGCCTCTCAGAACCTATTTCTTCAACTATCAAATGAGAGAGGACAATGTATTCTCAGTACTGTTATGAGAATTAAGCACTCTTTGGCACACATCCTGATAAAATGCAAATACTGGTTGTTCTAGTTTGCTAGCTGCCGGAATGCAATATACCTGAAATGGTATGGCTTTTAAAAAGGGACTTTAATAAGGTACAAGTTTACAGTTCTTAGGCCATGAAAATGTCCCAGGTAAAGCAAATCTATAGAAATGTCCAATCTGGGGCATCCAGGGAAAGATACCTTGATTCAAGAAGGCCAATGAGGTTCAGGGTTTCTCTCTCATCTGGAAAGGCACATGGTGAACACGGCATCATCTGCTAGCTTTCTCTTCAGGCTTCCTCCTTCATGAAGTCCCCCGGGAGGTGTTTTCCTTCTTCATCTCCAAAGGTCACTGGCTGGTGGACTCTGTGGTTCTCTGAGCCTCGTGGCTCTGCTTGGGCTGTGCTGCAGCTTTCTTGTTGTTTTCAAAAGGCATTCTCTCCAAAAATATCTCCCCTTTTATAGGGTCCCGGTAAACTAATCAATACTCACCTGGAATGGGTGGAGACATGTCTCTACCTAATCAGGTTTAATACTCACACTTTATTGAGTCACATCTCCATGGAGATAAGCTAATTAAAGTTTCCAACATGCAGTACTGACTAGGGATTAGAAGAAACTATTGCTCCCACAAGGTTGATTAGGATTAAAACATGGCTTTTCTAGGGCACATAAACCTTTTCAAACAGGCACCCTGGTTAAAGGAGGGATTATTGTAGCATATTATTTGTTGGCATATTGTGTGGCATAAGTGTTTCAATATTCTTCCACATATCATTGCTGTGACCTAACGAAGCATGTTTTTCCAGACTGTATAAGATGAGAAACTTCATTGAGATGTTGAAGCGGCTGATGGGGGATTGCCTTTGGCCAGAGTAGTCAGTGTGCTGTAAGTTTTCTTTCACTTTATTTCCCCATGACAAGGGGAGGGGAGAGGAGAGCTTTCTTTACCTTAAGACAATGGAGAAAGGCTTCAAGAGAAACACTTGAAGAGTTTGATGTGTCATCCCTAGAACTTGAAAGACACTGAGATACCTGAAAAATCTAAGCACATGGCTGGCCAGCTGCTCTTTAGAGCCAAGGAAGGGGCAATGTTGAGAATGGTCTACAGGTCCAGATACTTGTAGGCCTGACATGGAGCACATGGAAGGGGGATATATCGTTTGTCTTGAGAGGAGATTTTCTCAAAACAGTGGTAGTTTGTACAAGATAAACCTTAACAGAACGGGAACCACCAGCAACAAGGGGCTTGGGGCAAATTAGGAGAACAATCAGAGGAGTTGTTGCTCAACAGGAAATCCCCAGATATAAGGGACTCTGAAAAACTCACAGAATTACACTAAAAAAAATAGTCAGTGTTTAACTTCACCACATCCAAAGATCACTAATGTCAGATTTTAACTGAACAGATAAAATAAGAAAATTTTATCTCGTATCTCCTCATCCTCCTCCAATTCCAGCCCTGAAGGAATTCGTGGAGATGAGTGAATGGGGGATGAAAAGTAGAAGAGCAAGATAAATAAATGGAGAAGAAGTCAGCTGTGGATTATGCTTGCCTTCTAATCATGCGGGAAAAGGACTATTCACCAAAGGATCACCTTTTCCAAGGTCATTATCATTTGTCTGCAGGTGGGGGCATGCGACTGAGTTCTGCCCGGATGGAATGTGAATAAAGGGATGTACTTTACTTCCTATCTGGGTACACATTAACCTCCAATAAAATCTTCCATGTTCTCTCTTGCCCTCTTCTGTCAGCTTGATGTTGATATCCAGGGTGTGGTAGACATTTTAAATGCCTTATTATTTAAATGGGCATGGACCGTATCCCAACTTCCAGCATCTGAATTTCTTTGTCTGAGAGCTTTCTCCGGGCATCAAGGCCTTTCTTTTCCAATATATATGGCAGGTTGGAAAAGCCACAAAATTAGGGCATCTTTTCAAGATGAGAACAGCCCTGAGTCAATAATGGTTTGGAATGGGTAAATACCTCAGCTCCCTTCTCCTTGGGTGGGATACCTTTGAGGCACATATTCTACACTGTTTCCCAGCAGGATTAAGTTCTAATTGCCCTCAGTGATCATTTGTATACCCTTTATTGTCGTACTTCCCTCCCCCATTCCACTTTCCTCTTCCCTAATGGTTTGCTGGGATTACCCCTCAATATAAAATTACTTGCATTAAATCCTTTTCTCAGGGTCTGCTTCTGGGGAAATCCAAACTAAGACCAGGGCCACTTTGGAATCTGCATGATTGGAGGTAGCTGAGCCTCAGATGTCTTGGATCCTCGAATGACCTGGTGGACCAGAATCTCAGCCCCGCCATGCTGCACCCCGCATCCACCCCAAATTATCCCACTATTTATGAGCAAAAGCTAAATTTCTGCTGTGTTAATCCACCAATATTTCAGGGTTTATCTGTTACCAACCCTTAACTAACATGCTGTGTATGCCCCACATCCCCTTTGGCAGGTTTCCAAGCATAAAACAGGTCCAGACCAAGGGAGGAGAAAACTCTAAATTGGATGAGAGCTTGAAATTTTCATATTGCACTGGCTGGATTTTGTGTATGTGTGTGGTGAAAAAGAAATGTAAGATTTATTATTTGAGAGTGACCAAGATTTCATTCAAGAATGGGAAAGATCAAATTGAGAGAGTGGTTAAAAACACACAAACGTTGCTTCCTGCTTGTATCCAGTGAAACTTAATGCTATGGAGAAACTGGTTCCAGGTTCCAGAGGTTTCTTTGAGTAGGAGTAGCCATATGGATTGTTCAGTGTGAAATAACAAAGCATTAAAAAATTCTTTGCTTTTCAAGTTAAATATTGCATGACAGTATTTTATTTTGTTTAGTGTCCCTCTTGACCCTGCATCTAAACATAAAGCTACATGATAAATCAATATTCCCAATCTGTGATATAAACTGACCATCTTATTATACTTACACAAAGGAATGGGAATATTAGTTGGGAACGCCTAGTCTGGAAGTTTTCATGACAAATCATCTATACCTACTACCGCCTCCACCCAGCCATCCCAAACCTGGAAACTAGATGCTGCATTTCTTTCTAGCTCCTTTGAGCTAAAAGTTTTGGTTAAAATATGTGCTTTGCTGTCAACTTCTCTTTAGCTTTTGGCACAGTCTCTTGTTTTACGCTTGGTCCGTGTTCTTCTGTTCCTTCCCAGACCCTTTAGCTCATCAAGAAGACAGGGACCCTAAGGTCATGTCCTGATGTAGCCCTCTAGGGTCCCACTTATTCAGGATGGACAGTAATGAGAACAAACTGGGACAGTTCTGAGCACTCATGCAAAAAAAGAAAAAGTGGAAGAAGAGATAGCAGTGATCAGTATATTTAAATAATTGAACGGCAAAGGCCAAAATGGAAGCTTGTTTGGATTTTATCATATTTTTATACTACCGAGAGATACCTTCCCTGCACATTGCGTGAGTTGTCATTTTATCCATAAATTGATATTAAAAATCTACATGTCTTTTGAATGTATAATTAATAGATTAATTTTTTTTTTAATACTTATATGTGCCAGGAACTGTTCAAAGCACTTACATATATTCTAACACATTTTATCCTTACAATGAGCCCTCTTAGGCAGACTTTGCTCATATTCATTTTATACATGAGGAATAGAGAGGACAAGAAAATTGTCCCAAGTCATACTGTTAAGAAGTGGTGGAGTCCTGATTTCTATCCAGACAGGCTGGCTTCCGAACCTCTGCTATGAATCATATCATTAACCACTATCGTGGTTGAGTCACCACCCAGCACCTGACTCCAGTCCAGAGACTTCACCTTGATAGTTTAATTCAACCCTCCCAATAACCTTCACGATATCATTTCAATTTGCAAATGAAGGTACAAAGGCTTAGTGAGGTTAAGAAACTTGCCAAAGCCTGTATTTCTAATCTGATCCCAAAACACTCTCCTTTAACTGCAGGCTGACCTTATCATTTATCGTCTCCAGTCCGGGGTAATTTTGAGAGTGAAAGGGGACATTATTAATAATTATGGCAGGATGCTGGACACAAATCAGAACTCTCAGTTATGCTGAGAGGCGTGAGCTCTTCACCCTCCTTAACTTGACTAGCTGATGCTGTTCTCCTTGATTCTTTGAAGGATTCTTACAAAACGAAAATGGTGTAAGTGTTTTACCAGGGTTTTATGAACTGCTAACACCCTTCTCCTCCCTTCTTCAGCATGTCCTCTGCCGATCTCCTTTGTAAACCCTGTGAGATTAGCTTCCTCTTCCCCACTTCAGGTCTTTTGAAAACAAAAACAAAGCCCACAATTAGATCTTATAAATGTATTTTCTTCAAGTGTGAAATGACAGTTTATTGGCGCCACTGAGAAAATTACATCCTTTCAACTAATAGAACTGAGCTGAACAAAATGGGAGGAGAGCACTGCAAGGACTAATAATTTAAAGAGAAATGTATAGGTCTGCTGATCTCTGACTAAGAAATAATTTGCTGTCTGTATCTTAAGGGGCAAGGAAATAGTGCTCAAAACCAGCTGTGCATGGCAATCATCTCTTGCATTAAAAAATGTGTAGATAGATAGATAGATAGATAGATAGATAGATAGATAGATAGATAGATAAATAGATAGATAGATGCCTGAGTCTTGTCCTAGATGTAGTGAATCAGATTCTTAGAGGGGTAGACACTACAGCTTGTACATTTTTTTTAAAGATTCACCAGTTATTCGGATTTACAATCAGCTTCAATAAATCAATATTAAATCCTCCCAACCCCAGTAGGTCATTCTTTTAAAATATGGGACATGCATGCTAATATCCATCTTGCATGTGTTACAGTTACTAAACAATCAATGCTGGGTTTTCTTCAATATTTTAGGCACAACTTCTTTTGGTTGCTTTTCTAAACTAAAATGGACAAACCTCATCTTTCAGGCCTGCTTAAATGTTTTGCAGTCTTTCTCATGGTTCCTTTCTCTTATTCTCTAAACTTTCTTTCTAAACTTCATATACGTATATGTGTATATGAATATACCTACAATGTACACTGACTGAATTAACTTCATATTTTAAAATAAACATCTCTTTTACCTTCCCATTAAAAAATCATCTTGTTTTGGTTTATTTTCAGGATTATGGAAGATCTCTTGAAACAATTCTTGATTTTTATTTACATTGTAAATAAGGAATATGTGGTAAAACAATTTTGAAGAAATCCCTTTTGTAATCACAGAATTATTTTATTTAGTCCCTGCTGATTTTTTTCTGCCATTTTATTATGAACATTAAAAAAAACATGTAGCATAGTTGAAAGAGTTTTAAAGTAAACACCATGTAACCACCTCCAAGATTCTACCATGAATATTTACTCAATTTATGTTATCACATATCTCTGCACCTCTCCATTCCATATTGATCCACCAACCTGTCTTATTTTTGAAGCCTTTCATTGTATATTTAAACATTGATTTTAATAAATATTATTGCTATTGTTAATGTTTATTTGACAAAATACCTCAGCTGCATCTTGTCATTCAGCTAAGCAAGTTTTCATTCAAACTTACTATGTTTTCTTGGGAAAAGATAGCACAGCTCAGACTCCTTTCTGAAAGGAGTAAAGCAAAACAATTTTATCTTTGCTGGTAAGAAGATTTAAATGTTGATATTAAAATCTATATATAATACATTGTGCTTTTACATTTTAACATTTAATTATCTTTAAAATACGGTTTGAAAATATTAACCTTTTGACCAAAAAATATTTAATAAAAGATTATAACTTGTCTAGTAACATTCAAGAAAAGCACCAGATGAAATCAGATCACTAAGTAATAACATGCGTCTGTTCTTGGCATGTTTTACAATAAATGTGGCTTACAAGTTCACAATAGGTCCTGGGTACAGATAGCCTGTATATTTGTAAGAATTAAAAAAAAAAAAGGGTCCCCATTTTGGAGTATTCAGAAAAGTGAAGGATACAAAATTATTTTGATTAAAAACTTTGTTTATGTGGTATCAAATTACTTGGTTATTTTTTACTACTAATAAAAGAGATTTGTCAGTGAATTAAAGGGCAAAATTTTTGTCTGCCTATTAATACTTTACAAGTAAGCATGATATGAATAAAAGCTACTGGAATATGAATACCTAAAAGGCAAAATTGTGCTACCAAGTATAATACGTTATAGCAATGTATGTGTAGTTTCGTTCTCAAAAATGTAAAAAAAAAAGCAGGTCATATTTATACCACATGGCTATGGTGCTGTAAAGCACAGTATGGAATGGCATGGAATAGTTCTCTTGCCTCCCAAATATCTCCCATACTTGGCTGAAATCCTACTGTCATGCTTCATGTTTTTTGGGGAGACCCAGAGTAAAGAATCTTCATTTTTCATTTTCTGCCTCCCACAGTCCTTCTCATCTGTAGGTACTGAATTCTTCTCTGTTAGCTCAAACTCAGCCCTATCCCACTCTTCTGGACTAACTGATCAGGATGCAGAGACCAGTAGACACTACATCCCATCAATAGGTGGAAGTTAGAATTTGCTTTGCTGCCATAGGCTTGGTATCTTGGCATTTTTGAAAGACTTGAACTCACCTGGGTGGCCACTAAATCAGTTTTCAACCAGCCCCCATAACTTGGTGTCTATGTGGATTGGACTCTAATACCCTTTTCCTGCCTTGTTCTCCAATTGCTTGAATCCAAGTCTGCTTGATGATGTGTGGAGGATGCAGTTGCTGATATTCTAATCAGTTTCCTGCCTATTCCTTCTGTGTCCGTTGGCCAGACCCTGAGCATCATAATCCCAATGCACTTAGAGATGCCACTTCATAGGAAGAGACTTGAAACCCTGACCCAAGTACAAGTATGAACTTGAGGATAGCCTATGTTTGATCTGCCTTCCATCCTACATGCCAGACACTGGATTGCATTCCCCTGCTTATAGATGCTGATGCTGGTTGGAGTTGAACCAGAGGTTGTTGGGTACCATTGGGCACAGCAGAATTAGATTTCTAGTTGCTACCCTCTCGGGGGCAAGTCCTACATTCCATAACCTGAACGGCCTTATTTCCTCCCTTCTCTTCTAATCCATATGAGGCTCTAGACTAAGTCAATCTGTTTAGAACACCCAGAATATTTAGGAACATGGGGGCTAAAGACATAGAAAGCTAGGTTCAACTTTTGGCTCTTCCACTTCTCGGCTGTGTGACATTTTGCTAGCCATTTTACCTCTCTAAATTTCAGTTTCCTCATCTTGCAGATGAGGTTACCACAGCACTGTTTTCATTGTGTGTTTATGGTTTTTACTAAGATAATGCATAAAAAGTGTCTACTTTTTAATGTGCATAGTAAGAATTCAAGAAATGAAAGTTAGAACGAAAATTAGCCCAGCAAGTTAAACCCAATTCTAAAATAAAATGAGTTATGGTAAGTAATTGAAAATGTACTTTTGTTTGTTAATACTCTTGAATCTTTCTTACCCGAAAGCTGTTCAGCTTGAAAAAGCTCTGCGGGGATGATTATGGACTAAAGAAATGGAATAAATTTATTTCATTTCTCCTTCATCCTCTTTTTCCTGCAATTTATCTATCCACTCACTCAAACTTTTATTCTTTTCTTTTCCCATAGCTAATAAGAAGCCACTAAAGAGACTGGAACAGGGAGAGACTTTCTTAGTCCATGTATGCATGCACAGTAAGTGGAGTTCTCTGGTGACAGCATATGTGGAGAATGGATTTGCAGGGGTGGGGACAGAGGCAGGGAGAACATCAGACCTTGTGTGTGACAGCACAGGCTGTGCTGGTTCATGCCTTTGAGCCTTTTCTCTGCCTGGCATCCTTCCCAGGCTTTTCCCCCAGCCTCTCTACCTCCAGGAAGCTTTTCCAGTCTTTTTTGTAAATCAAGTAGCTCTAATCTACGCTTCCCAGCACTCTGTTTTTCTGAAACGTAGCAGTTACTAGAACATATCAAATTGATTCATTTTCTTGCCTGTCTTTTCCATTTGAGAATAAGCTCTTTGAACCCTATTCATCATCTTATCCCCAAGATCAGTTTAGTGCATGGTGCTTACTTGGTGTTCACTAAATAATTAATAATTATATGGACTGAACTGGTGGTAGGTGGGTAAGTACATAGTATGATTCCACCCATGGAGGTCATGGCTTAATGAAGAAGACAGACATGAAAAGAAGATTATTTCAATGCAATGGGAGGATAGAGATCTGGATAAATTTCTGTAGAGGTATGTCATGCTAGGGTCATGTGTCAACTTGGCCAGGTAGAGGTGCCCCAGTTGTCTGGTTAGGCAAGCCTGTCTGTTGCTGTGGGGACATTTCATGGACTTAAACCATTACCACGTTGGTGGCATCCACAGCTGATTGCAAATGCTTTCCAGCTACAAAGGGTTGCATGTTCTGCAATGAGTGATGCTTAATCCAAACACAGGAAAGCTTTTTTTTTTTTTTTTTTTACTTTTTTTAATTGTATAATGCAACATATATACAAAGCAAAGAAAGAAAAAAGCAATCGTTTTCAAAGCACTTTACAAGTAGTTACAGGACAGATCCCGGAGTTTGTCATGGGCTACCATACCATTGTCTCAGATTTTTCCTTCTAATTGCTCCAAATTATATGAGGCTAGAACTAATAAATGTTTTTTTATCATCGCAATTGATTTTTTTCCTTCTTTGTGAAAAATAGCATATATACAAAAAAGCAATACATTTCAAAGCACAGCACCACAATTAGCTGTAGACTATATTTCAGAGATTGACATGGGTTACAGTTCCACAATTTTAGGTTTTCACTTCTAGCTGCTCTAAGATACTAGAGACTAAAAGAAATAATTTAATGATTCAGCAACCATATTCATTTGTTAAATCCTATCTTCTCTGTATAACTCCACCATCATCTTTGATCTTTCTATCCTTCTCTTTAGGGGTGTTTGGGCTATGGCCATCGTAACTGTTTCATGTTGTAAGGGTCTGTCACTAATATGGGGTAGGGAGATGGAACTATCAGATGTTCTGGAGAGGCTGGGCCCTCTAGGTTTGAGGACATATCTGGTCCAAGGACCCATCTGGAGGTTGTAGATTTCTGGAGAGTTACACTAGTGCATGGAAACCTTGTGAAATCTTATATATTGCCCTAGGTGTTCTTTAAGATTGACTAGAATGGTCCTGCTTGGGGGTTGGCAGATTATGAAAAGCAGCACTATATAACTGAGCCTTGCATAAGAGCAACCTCCAGAGTAGCCTCTTGACTCTATTTGAAATCTTTCAGCCACCGATATTTATTAGTTACACTTCTTTTCCCTCTTTTGGTCAGAATGGAATTCCTGATCCCATGGTGCCAGGGCTAGATTCATCCCTGGGAGTCATCTCCCATGCTTCCAGGGAGACTTTCACCCCTGGATGTCATGTCCCACATAGGAGAGGGCAATGCTTTCACTTGCAGAGTAGGGCTTAGAGAGAGTGAGGCCACATCTGAGCAACAAAAGAGGTCTTCCAGAAGTAAGACCTATACTTTAGGCATACCCATAGGTAGGCTAAGCTTCTCCATTACCTACATAAGCTTCACAACAGTAAGTCTCTAGATCAATGGCATGGCCTATCGACATGGGTGTCCTTAAAGTTTGACACAGTATCAGGGGATTCCCTGATGGGAAAGTTTAATAGTTCCATATTTTTCTCCCATCCCTCAAGGCACTGGAAGGATTTTAAGGAGGACTCAGAAGTGATAATCACTCTTCCTGCTTCAGCCAGCCAGCCTCTCCTGAGAGTTCGTTGAGGACCTTCATTGGAGCTGCTAGTTTGTGCCTACCCTACAGACCTTGGATTTTACCTCACCATGGTTATGTGAGACACTTTTATAAATTTCATATTTACAGATATCTCTTGCTGATTCTGTTTATCTAGAGAATTATAACTAATACAGCTTGGTACCAAGAGTGGGGTGGTTCTTAAGTAACAGAATCTTAAAAATAGATTTTTACAATTGGCTTTCTGACTGGACTTAAAGGCACTAAAGACTCTGTTTCCCATAATCAGAATGACACTGCCAGTCCATGGGGTGTGCTGGCAAAAGAGACATTCAAAATATCACCATTGGATTCTGCTAATGCTTCACTTATACAAATCCAACCTCTGGAGGACAATGTTTTTAACACCTTTACGGAGTCTTTTGGAATTAGGAGGTACAAAGGTATTGGCTGATTGTTGTTATATATACTGTGTATATTGATGAGGGAAAGGGATGAGCTAAAGGCTTCAGATGAGAAGCTTACATACCATATATGACAGATGTAAAAGTTTCTATGAGTGCCCTGAAGGAAAATCTTATTTCCTGTAGCTTCAGACTTGAGAGCTCTAAAAATCACACTCAGAGACTCATTGTTAGGGTAGCAACTTTACAATGTAAACTGAAATCTCAACCTTGCATGGTGTCTGCCCTTAAAGTGAGGACATTGATTAGAAAAGAGTAGGACCCTGAAAAAATGGGATGGTGTCATATGAATTGATAATGATGGCTATGGAGAGGTAGAAACTCTAGATCATGTTGTGTCTTTCCTAGATAACCCTGTAATACTCTGCCCTGAGGACATAGCCACCCACCTCCAGCATGCCACCACCTCTCATTTCTTCCAGAACTGTAACTAAGCTAAAATCCGAACAGGTCCCAAGAGGTGAGGTACAAAGTGTCACCCATGAAGTACAGGAGCTACACTATACTTCAGAACAACTATATGAGTTTTCCAATTTATATAGACAGAAATCAGGGGAATATGCGTGGCAATGGACTTTAAGGGTGTGGAATAACAGCGGGGGGAATATAAAGCTGGATCAGGGTGACTTTATTGATATGGGCCCACTAAGCAGAGATTCTGCATTCAATGTTTTAGCTCAAGGGGTTAGAAAAGGCATTAACAGTTTGTTTGAATGGTTGGCTGGAACATAGATAAAAAGGTGACCAACATTACCTGAGGTTGAAATAAATGTCAGAACTGCCCTGGTATAACGTAGATAGGGGATCCAACAGCTTGAAGAGATTAGAATATTAGAGTGGATTTTTCATGGAAAGCCTGCTTGTACACTCCAGGAACGTCTCAAGGATGCACCTTTTACCACAACTGTGAGAAATAAATTTGTGAGACTAGCTCCATCATCTCTGAAGAGCTCTGTAGTTGCCCTTCTCTGTAGGTCAGATGTTACCGTGGGAACTGCTGTCACTGAGCTGGAATCCTTAAGTGCAATGGGGATGATCGGATCCCAAGATGGCAGAAGCCAGATGGCAGCACTTAATCATCAAAGACAAGCTGGATGTGGCTATTGTAATGAACAACAGACTCAAAGCATGAGTCAAAATAATCTGATTCACAGAGACTTGTGGCATTGGTTAGTAGATAGATGGGTAGTCTACTAAATTCTTGTTTGAGCTGTATAAGCAAAAGAGTTCTAAGTCAAGTGAACAGAAGTCTAACTTGAATTACAAAAGCAGAGAGTCGCGGCCCCTTAATCAATATCCAAATTTGAGACAGTTTAAAGACCCAGAGCTTCCTGAATGAGAGACAGTCCAGTTCCCTTTGGAGGAGGACCCTGCTACACTGCCACAAATTTATACTGTTAATCTTCCTCCAAGCCTTCCCCAAAGAGACCTATGGCCTTTTACCAGAGTAACTGCATTTGGGAAAAGGAAATGATCAGATATTTGGAGGATTATTAGACACCGGTTCAGAAGTGACATTAATTCCAGGGGTCCCAAAATGTCACTCTGGTCCACCAGTCAGAGTAGGGGCTTATGGAGGTCAGGGGATTGATGGAGTTCTAGCTCAGGTCCCTCTCACAGTGGGTCCAGTGGGCCCCTGGGCCCATTCTATAGTTATTTCCCCAGTTCCAGAATGCACAATTAAAACAGACATACTGAGCAACTGACAGAGTCCCCACATTGGCTCTATGACTTGTAGAGTGAGGGCTATTATGGTAGGAAAGGCTAAGTGGAAGCTACTAGAACTGCCCCTACCTAGCAAAATAGTAAATCAGAAGCAATATTGGATTCCTGGAGGGATTGCAGAGATTAGTGCTGTTCTTAAGGACTTGAAGGATGCAGGGGTGGTGATTCCCACCACATCCCAATTCAACTCTCCTATTTGGCCTGTGCAGAAAATACATGGGTCTTAGAGAATGACAGTGAATTATCATAAATTCAACCAGGTGTTGACTCCAATTGCAGCTGCTATTCTGGATGTGGTATCATTGCTTCAGCAAATCAATACATCCCCTGGTACCTGGTATGCAGCTATTAATCTGGCAAACACTTCTTTTTCAATAACTGTTAGTAAGGACAACCGGGAACCATTTGCTTTCAGCTGGCAAGGTCAGCGATATGCTTCCACTGTCCTACCTCAGGGGTATATCAACTCTCCAGGCCTGTGTCATAATCTTGTCCACAGGGAACTTGATTGTTTCTCCCTTCCCACAAGACATCACACTGGCCCATTATATTGATAATATCATGTTGATTGGACCTAGTGAGCAAAAAGTAGCAACTATGCTAGACTTATTGGTAAGGCATTTGTGTGTCAGAGGATTGGAGATAAATCCAACAAAAATACAGGGGCCTTCTACTTCAGTAAAATTTCTAGGTGTCCAGTAGTATAGGGCATGTTGAGATATCCCTTCTAAGACAAAGGATAAGTTACTGCATCTGGCCTCTCCTATGACAAAAAAGAGGCACAACACCTAGTTGGTCTCTTTGGATTTTGGCGGCAACATATACCTCATTTGGGTGTGCTACTCTGCCTGATTTATTGAGTAACCAGAAAAGCAGCTAATTTTGAGTGGGGACCTGAACAAGAGGAGGCTCTGAGACAGGTCCGGGCTACTGTACAAGCTGCTCTGCCACTTGGACCATATGATCCAGCAGATCCAATGGTGCTGGAAGTGTCAGTGGCAAATAGAGATGCTGTCTGGAGCCTTTGGCAGGCCCCTTTAGGAGAATCATAATTCAGACCCTTAAGATTTTGGAGCAAAGTCTTACCATCTATTGCAGATAACTGCTCTCCTTTTGAGAAATAGGTTTTGGCTTGCTACTGGGCCTTAGTAGAGATTGAATGCTTGACCATGGGCCACCAAGTTACCATGAGACCTGAGTTACCTCTCATGAGCTGGGTGTTGTTTGACCCACCAAGCTATAAAGTTGTGTGTGTGCAGCAGCACTCCACTGCAAAATGGATACGGTATATATGAGATACAAGCAGAGCAGGTCCTGAGGGCACAAGTAAGCTACATGAGGAAGTGGCCCAAATGCCCATGGTCTCCATTCCTGCCACATTACCTTCTCCTTCCCAGACTAGAGCTATGGCCTCTTGGGGAGTTCCTTATAGTGAATTGACTGAGGAAGAGAAAACTCAGGCCTGGTTTACAAATGGTTCGGCATGATATGCAGGTACCACCCAAAAGTGGGCAGCTGTAGCACTACAACCACTTTCCGGGATGTCCCTGAAGGACAGTGGTGAAGGGAAATCCTCCCAGTGGGCGGAACATCCAGCAGGGCACCTGGTTGTTCATTTTGCTTGGAAGGAGAACTGGCCAGAGGGGCATTTGAATACTGACTCACTGGCTATTGCTAATGGTTTGGTTGGATGGCCAGAGACTTGGAAAGAGCATGATTGGAAAATTGGTGACAAAGTGGTCTAGGGAAGAGGTATGTGGATAGAGCTTTCTGAATGGGCTAGAAACATAAAGATCTTTGTGTTCCGTGTGAATGTGCACCAGAGGGTGACTTCAACAGAGGAAGGTTTTAATAATTAAGTGGATAAGATGACTCATCTTGTGGATACCAATCAGCCTCTTTCCTCATCAAGTCCTATCATTACTCAATGGGCTGATGAACAAAGTGGTCATGGTGGTAGGGATGGAGGTTATGCATGAGCTCAACTATATTGACTTCCACTCACCAAGGCTGACCTGACTACAGCCACTGCTGAGTGCCCAATCTGCCAGCAGTAGAGAACCACACTCAGTCCCTGATATGGCACCTTTCCCCAAGGTGATCAGCCAGCTACCCGGTGGCAGATTGATTACATTGGGCCACTTCCATCATGGAAGGGGCAGCAATTTGTTCTAACTGGAATAGACACATGATCTGGATATTGGTTTGCTTTTCCTGCATGCAATACTTCTGCCAAAACTACCATCCGTGGACTTATAGAATGCCTCATCCATCATCATCGTGTACCACACAGCATTGCTTCTGATCAAGGAACCCACTTCACAGCAAATGAGTGCGGGAATGGATACATGCTCATGGAATTCTCTGGTCTTACCATGTACCCATCATCCATAGGCAGCTGGATTGATAGAATGGTGGAATGGCCTTTTGAGAACTCAGTTATGGTGCCAACTAGGTGGCAATATTTTGCAGGGCTGGAATGATGTTCTGCAGGAGGCTGTGTATGCTCTGAATCAGCATCCATTGTATGGTGCTATTTTTCCCATAGCCAGGATCCATGGGTCCAGGAACCAAGGAATGGAAATGGGAATGACACTACTCACTACTGCCACTAGTGATCCACTAGGAAAATTTTTGCTTTTTGTTCCTGCGACCTTGAGTTCTGCTGGTCTATAGGTTTTAGCTCCAGAAGGGGGAGTGAGAAACAACAATGATTCCACTGAACTGAAATCTAAGACTGCCACCTTGTCACTTTGGGCTACTCATGCCCCTGGATCCACAAGCCAAGAAGGGGATTACTGTACTGGCTGGGGAGATACTGACTATCAGGGAGAAATAGGACTGCAACTGCACAGTGGAGGTAAAGAAGAGTTTTCCTGGAATATAGGAGATCCCCTAGGGTGTCTCTTAGTGCTACCATGCCCTGTGATTAAAATCAATGGAAAACTGCAACAACCCAATCCAGACTGGACTACCAATGGCTCTGAAACTTCAGGAATGAAGGTTTGGGTCACCCCACCAGGCAAAGAACCACGGCCAGCTGAAGTGCTTGCTGAGGGTAAAAAAAACAAGTAATGGGTAGTGGAAGAAGGCAGTGACAAATGTGGACTGTGACCACATGATCAGTTGCGAAAACGAGGACTATAATGGTATGATTATTTTTTCCTTGCTTTGTAATTAATATCTATGTATTTATACATAAGTCAAATATCTTTTTTCCTATTCATTTTATCCCCTTTATCATATGACATAAACTGTTTTGTTCATGTTATGGTGTTTAAGTCATAAGATATCAAATTTAAGCATGGATATTACCCAAGGACTTGCACCTTATTCTGGAGAGATTTAATGCATTTCCAGTTGTACATGTGACAGTTGATTATTGTTAGGCAAAGAAAAATATGTCTGTTATTGTATTCTATTTAGAGATTAAGTATGATTTAAGGTGACATGTATAGCTCTCAAGCTGACAAAGGGTGGGCTGTCATAGTCAGGTTCATGTGTCAATTTGGCCAGGTGGTGGTGCCTGGTTTGTCTGGTTGGACAAGCACTGGACTGTCTATTGCTAGAGGACATTTCATGGACTTAAATCATGACTATGTTGGTGGCATCCACACCTGATTGTATTTGCTAAGGGGACTGTCTTATGCAATGAGAGATGCTTAATCTAATCACCAGAAGGTTTTTAAGGAGGACTCAGAAGAGCCACTCACTCTTCCTGCTTCAGCCAGCCAGTCTCTCCTGAGAGTTCGCTGTGAGCCTTCATCAGAGCTGCCAGCTTGTGGCCTGCCCTACGGACCTTGGACTCCACATCCCCACGGTTACATGAGACACTTTGATAAATTTTATATTTACAGATATCTCCTCCTGATTCTGTTTCTCTAGAGAACCCTAGCTATTACACGGTACAATAGATAGAATGAATAATGGAATGGGAGAATGCTTAGGAAAGGATTCTCAAAGGAGGTGATAGTCTATTGGCATCTTGAAAGTAAATAGCAGTTATTACAGGAACAACTCAGGCAGAAGAAAGCATGTGCAAAGGAACAGATGGGTGGAGGCTGACTAGTCAGCATCATGTCTGGAGCCTGGGAACAAGGAAGCCCGGTAGGTCTTCAGGCATCAGAATCAGAGCAGCTCTGTGTAGCACCATCTCTGAATTTCACCTCCAAGGGGTAAGTAGCTCCTTATAAAAAATTCAGGCATGTCCTTATGGGCCCAGAGCTGTAAGGGACTCAACTTATAGGTGGTGAACCCCATTGTTATCAAAGAAAGCTGGGTCATGGAAAGCAAGGAAAAATCACTGCCTAATAGCCCCTCTTTAATCACATTAGGGGTTGAGACCAAGTTCCTTTGACTTGCAGTTCTTCAAAATTGGTTTTTTTTTTAATTGACTCTATTCCTTTAGCATCATTCCCTTTGTTTTCTCCAAGATTTATGGTAGTGGTTTCAAGTGTGATTTCCATTAGATTGCTTAGAATTTCCCTAAATCATTTATAAAGTTGTCACATGCACTCATACTGTCTCTCAGTATTTTTGTTATAGTTTTATTTTTAAATTAATTCACTAAGTAATATGCTTTTTTTTGTTTTTGTTATTGTATTACTTCAGTTAATTGACTGGCTTTCATACAGTACATGCTGGGGTAGCGAAGTCCCACCATATTTTCAGAGCAACACTATGTCACATCCCTTCCGATAGATTGATGTTCCCATCTCAGCATATTCCCTTAGTGGGAAAAACAAGGGTATGTGTTCAGGTGAGCAGAGAAGGGGAGGGGGACAAAAATCGAGAAATGGGAACGGTATCTTATAATTTGTGAAAATCAGAACTAAGTCTCTTTGTTTTAAAAAAACACCAAAATTTTCATATATTCTGGACCTCAAAATCCCCTTGAACATATTTATCCTACCTTTTCCTATCTGAATGGAAAGGACGAGCCTCACTCCTTTAGCCTGCCACAGGTCCTCATTACATTTACTGTCTTGAGAGGTGGATTTACTGTGCTTTCTAGTTCCCTCATCTCTGATCTCAGCTCCTCTGCAATTCCCACCCACCCTCAATCACCTGTCTACTTCCCTTTCTCCCACCCTCTTGGCCTTCTCTCCTTTCCTCTCTCTAACAAACTGTTTTTCAGGACGAACTTCTCACATGGTCTTGCTTTAGTATCATTAGGATGAGAGGGGTTAAAAGGAAAACTTGGAACATGAAGGCTTTCTGAACTAAAGCCTTCACTGTTAAAATAGCCTTTGGTTCTAATCTCTGCCACTAGGGGTCGCTAAGTAATCTAATTAAATACCCAATCTACGACTGGCATTGAGCTGAGGCAGAAATAAAAACTGTCACGTGTTGTCTGTAACAGCTTTTTCAAAACATCAGGATGAATCCTTGGAATATGAATTGGAAAGTTCATGAACTAACAAGAGCACATGAAGGGGTTTAGTCTGTATTGGGGGAAAATGAATAAATCCTTTATATTTTTGATGTCCTTTCTTTTTTTCTCTCCTATTAAATTGGAAATCCTGCTGCCTTCCTTTTCATTAGCACAACTGGATTTCATATAGTCTGAATGCAGTGGCTGGACAAGCAGCACCTGCTGGGACCTAGTCTAATTCCCCTGAGTTCACATATATATATATATATATATATATATATATATATATATATATATATATATATATATATATGAGTTAAAATATATATAAATTTTTAAAGGTGCTGACTTGAAGTACCTGAAAAGAAGGCTCAGTAAACATAATACTTGCCTTTAGGAATAACTTTGGGGAAGCTCCTATACATCCTTCAAGATTCAGATCAAATGACTCCCTCCTCTGGTCAAACCTTTCCAGCAACCCCGGCAGGCCCTCCTTTCTCTTCGTTCCCATAACACAGATGTTCATTCTTCCACGTGGCATTTTTTACTGTACCAGGTCCTTGTTTAGGTATCTGTCTTCCCCATAGACTGCAATCTGCCTGAGCACAGCTACCACTTTAGAGAGCCACTTCTTAGCACTCGCTGCTCTTGCTGCCTCTTTGACTCCTTCCACCAGTGGATAATTTACCAGCCAGCATGCAATTACCAGCTCCCCTAAGCACTTCACTGCAGGTTTCTCTCCTGTTATTTCAGCAGAAGGTAAACTGTGTATGTTTTGTGTTTTAAAATATTGTGCATTTAGAAAGAGTAATCAAGAGATCATTAACATGTGGAAAGAGGCTTTCTTTGGCTAGTGTCTCCAAGTGTTTATAAAAGGAGTTGCTTTTTATTCCTCCATTGCCAATCCATTTTAAATCAGTCATACTGCAGAGGAGAGAGTGTGTTTGCAAGAGATGCTAAATCAACACTTAAATCAATGGTAAATTTTTAAAGCAAATGACTGCACTTCTCCTTCCTGAGACAAATAACTTGCGATTTAAGAAACATCTTTTCTTAACGAATTTAATGTGCTTGAAAATTCAAACAAATGCTTCAAAGTGTTACCTGTCGTTGCTTCTAAATTTTCTATATGAGCTTAGTTTTCTAAAATAAATGTAAATTACTTTAAGAATGGTATAATGTGATGAAATTCAGCCCGTCTTTATTTAATGCTTACTATGCGCCTGATACTATGTTGAAGGAAGGAGGAGATCTGAGCATCCCTGGCATTTGTCCACAAGAAGCCCAACAGTTAATGGAGCCAGGATAGCAAGGATTCTAGGTACAATTTGCTAAGAGCCAGGAACCCAGAGGAAGACTGGATCAGTCCTGTAAGGGAAGATATGGTCAGGAGGTTTCACAGGTAGGTGTGATATTTAACTAGAATATTTCCTAAATCAGGATGCTTTACAATTTCTGCTTCATGGCTTAACTAAATTGAAGCACAGAGGGATTTAGACAATGCTTGCATGGAGTTTTAAAAAAAAAATCTAGGTTTTAAAATTTTTATTAATTGATCAGATATGTTTTTCACTCAAAACAATAAAGTTATTAGAATAAATTGAAGTGAGATTTTCTGTTATTGCATTGGCAGAGCCCTCACATAGTGGGTTTCTAACTTTGGCATACTTTGCAATCATCTAAGGATGTTAAAACACGGATTATTCCCCCAATGTTATTGAATTGGAACCTCCTGGGATAGGGAGGCAATGTCTTATTAACAAGGTCTCCTTGTGATTATGGCTTAAGAACCTTTTTATAAGCTATTTGACAATCAGAGGTAAAAGTTGGCTTAGAGGGCATGTTGTAATTACTAATATTATCTTCTGATTTACTCATGACTGTTCCTTCCTGAAGGGAACAATCGTATTTATTAGGCAATCTACTCTTTGTTCTAGATCCGCATATAGGTCATTTTTAAAAACAATTGCAGTACCCTCATGAGTACCATTTTAGAGATAAAACTTAAGCTTAGGAGAGGTTAGGAAACTCGATCAGGTTCACCTAATAGGTAATGAAATCAGTAATAAGCATGCTGAACCCCTGCTTCTTTTTTTTTTTTTTTTAATTTTTTTATTAATCAAAAAAAAGAAAAGAAATTAACACAACATTTAGAAATCATTCCATTCTACAAATGCACTCAGTAATTCTTAGTATCATCACATAGATGTATGATCATCATTTCTTAGTACATTTGCATCGATTTAGGAAAAGAACTAGCAAAACAGCAGAAAAAGATATAGAATGTTAATATAGAGAAGAGAATTAAAATAATAATACTAATAATATATATATATATAAAAAGGAAAAAGAAAAAAAACAAAAACAAAAGATACAAACACACAAACACACAAACAAAAAACCATATTTCAGGTGCAGCTTCATTCAGTGTTCCAACCTAGTTACATTACACTTAGGTATTATTGTGCTGTCCATTTTTGAGTTTTTGTATCTAGTCCTGTTGCACAGTCTGTATCCCTTCAGCTCCAATTACCCATTATCTTACCCTGTTTCTAACTCCTGCTGGTCTCTGTTACCAATGATATATTCCAAGCTGATTCTCGAATGTCGGTTCACATCAGTGGGACCTTACAGTATTTGTCCTTTAGTTTTGGGCTAGACTCACTCAGCATAATGTTCTCTAGGTCCATCCATGTTATTACATGCTTCATAAGTTTAGTCTGTCTTAAAGCTGCATAATATTCCATTGTAGGTATACACCACAGTTTGTTTAGCCACTCGTCTGTTGATGAACATTTTGGCTGTTTCCATCTCTTTGCAATTGTAGATAATGCTGCTATAAACACTGGTGTGCAAATGTCCGTCTGTGTCTTTGCCCTTAAGTCCCTTGAGTAGATACCTAGCAGTGGTATTGCTGGGTCGTAATCCATTCTGCCATTCTATGTCTTTTGATTGGGAAATTCAGTTCATTAACTTTTAGTATTATTACTGTTTGGATAATATTTTCCTCTACCATTTTGGCTTTTGTATTATATATATCATATCTGATTTTCCTTCTTTCTACACTTTACTCCATACCTCTCTCTTCTGTCTTTTCGTATCTGACTCTAGTGCTCCCTTTAGTATTTCTTGCAGAGCTGGTCTCTTGGTCACAAATTCTCTCAGTGACTTTTTGTCTATAAATGTTTTAATTTCTCCTTCATTTTTGAAGGACAATTTTGCTGGATATAGGAGTCTTGGTTGGCAGTTTTTCTCTTTTAGTAATTTAAATATATCATCCCACTGTCTTCTAGCTTCCATGGTTTCTGCTGAGAAATCTACACATAGTCTTATTGGGTTTCCCTTGTATGTGACAGATTGTTTTTCTCTTGCTGCTTTCAAGATCCTCTCTTTCTCTTTGACCTCTGACATTCTAACTAGTAAGTGTCTTGGAGAACACCTATTTGGGTCTATTCTCTTTGGGGTGCGCTGCACTTCTTGGATCTGCAAATTTAGGTCTTTCATAAGAGTTGGGAAATTTTCAGTGATAATTTCTTCCATTAGTTTTTCTCCTCCTTTTCCCTTCTCTTCTCCTTCTGGGACACCCATAACACGTATATTTGTGCGCTTCATATTGTCATTCAGTTCCCTGATCCCCTGCTCAAGTTTTTCCATTCTTTTCCCTATAGTTTCTGTTTCTTTTTGGAATTCAGATGTTCCATCCTCCAGTTCACTAATTGTAGCTTCTGTCTCTTTAGATCTACCATTGTAGGTATCCATTGTTTTTTCCATTTTTTCTTCTTTGTCCTTCACTCCCATAAGTTCTGTGATTTGTTTTTTCAGATTTTCTATTTCTTCTTTTTGTTCAGCCCATGTCTTCTTCATGTCCTCCCTCAATTTATTGATTTGGTTTTTGAAGAGTTTTTCCATTTCTGTTCGTATATTCAGCATTAGTTGTCTCAGCTCCTGTATCTCATTTGAACTATTGGTTTGTTCCTTTGACTGGGCCATATCTTCAATTTTCCGAGCGTCATTCATTATTTTCTGCTGGTGTCTGGGCATTTGATCAGATTTCCCTGGGTGTGGGACCCAGCTGGTTGAAAGCTTTTTCTGTGAAATCTCTGGGCTCTGTTTTTCTTTTCCTGCCCAGTAGGTGGCGCTCGTGGCGCTCGTCTGTCTGCACGGCAGTCGGCTCGGGAAACCGCGCGTGGAGGCGGGGGTTGCTGGCCGCCGCGGCTTGGGAGAGTGCCGGTCCTAATTGCCCAGCTGGCCCGAAATGCCAAGCGTGACAGGAGGGCCCCGCTATCCAACGTTCCCAGTCAGACTGGGGAGCCACGTGCGTGGAGAGGACCCCAGTCGCCAGCCGCCCCGGCCGGGAAAACGCGCGCCCCTCGGGTATCTCACTGCAGCAGATTCTCCCTGCCCGTTCAGCTGTTCCAGAATGGGGTACGCTGTCTTTTTGGTCTCTGTCGTGACTCCAGGAGCTGTTTCGTATTGTTTCTGTTTCTTTAGTTGCTTTTCTGGAGGAGGAACTAAGACCCGCGCGTCTTACTAAGCCGCCATCTTCCGAACCCCTGCTTCTTGCCCATTTGAATAAATCCAGCTTATCTCAGCCCCAGAAAGGTCAATTAAAAAAAAAATCCTGCAAGGTATTTAAGTCATTTATATTAAAAAGAAAAGATGATGGTGATTTTCTCACTTGGCTGCTCTGAACTGGCTGCTGACAACTCAATTTCTGGGGAAGCAATAAATAGCTTTCTGACACTCTCTCAGGTGCCCCCATCCTGCCCTCGGGCCTCTTCCTGGCACTCCTGTATCAGAAAGCAAATACGGACAAATGTAAATGAGTTACTTGTGCCTTACCCTCACCATGCCTTTTAGCTGGTGTTACTGAGTTCCCTTGAGCATGAATTTCAGGGGTGGGACTTCTAAAAGTACTCAATTTGCTGGTACAATGCATTGGATTACATTTGCACAAACCACTCCTTTTGTAATTGGGCAACTGGGATTCAGCCAAATGCAAGCAGAAAACTTCTAACACACTGGATCTTTTCCTTTGGCTGGCTAATTGATGCCTGAGGACAATTTTGGCTGTAACCAAAATGAAACTTGAGAGCACTGATTCTTGATGACCTCAAGAAAAGTTAAGAGAACCAGGACCTGAGATGGGTCAGCCTAGTTCAAACCTGAGATAACCTCGGAAACTAATGTCACAGAATTTCTAATCCTTAATCTACAGGGGCATTTGAGACATCATAGGAGGCTTGTGGTTGTCACTGACAGACTCAAAAAGACAGATGGAATTTTTCCCTTTGCTGAGCACGTGAAAAGATAGCTCCTAATTGTAGAACATTGTTAAGGAACAAACATTTTGCAAATGGATTTGTCTACAGTATTTTATCGGCGATGGGTGGCATTGAAAATTTTGCACTATTTTGTTTGCTTTTAATTATAGTGACACTTGCAGTCTCTGAGAACTGTGAAGTACGTGTAACAGCAGAGCTTTCATAATTATGTCTTTAATAATGAAAATCTTGAGTTCAAAGCTGATACTCTAAAGGTACTCAGTTAACAGTTTGAAAATCAATGGGGATAATAAACAATAAAAATATATAATGAAAAATAAAAGTTCAGCAACAGAGTTTTATTCTTATGAAATCATTGTTAGACAGATTTAAGGGCTTGTACCAGAAAAAAAAAAATCTAAAAAACTGTATCATCTATTTATGTATCTATAATCAAACTTTTTTTTACCTTGCATTTGCCCATTTAAAAATGGGTCAGCTTTTGTACATATATAAGACTGTGTGTGTGTCTACGTGTTCATGTGTGCATGTTTCTTCATGTAATGATAACTTAGTGTGTCTGCTTCCAATAATGACTATTTAGTGTGTCTATATTAATGGAGTTGCAAAGTCATCAACCCTCGATTCTGGGACAGAGGTTAAAAAAATGTTTCAAAACCCTCTCACGAAGGGTGCCATGACAAGTTCTCTCTGCCTCACTTCCTGCCCAAAGAGCGTTGTTTGTTCTTATTTATAAACTGATCCATCATTTTCCTGAAATGGATAACCAATGGTCCAAGTTTTAATGCTATTTTTCAACTTGACTTTTATGAAAGCTGCAATTTCAGTAGCCTGAGAAGCCGATTTAGCCGGCACCTAAACATTCTCCTTTCAATAAACCATCCAGGCAAGATAATCCAGCTGATTGCAAAAACAGCAGAACTCTCTCTACACAGGCAGTTCAGGAGTTGGCAGAGGTGGTGGGAATTTTGCTGGGCAGTGTTCTGGACAGCCTGTCCCATCTTGTCCGTCTTTATCCCATTGTTCCCTACAGCACGGCCTCCACTGTAATATCAGGCATTACCATGGGCTGCTCAGCCCACGTGTATGAAGGTTGAAAGTTAACTTAATGACACAACCCAGAGGAAGTACTGAATCCCATCTGTTCTTTGGGAACAGAAACAAACTGTGTCCTAACTTGGATTATTACTTTTTATCCTGGGAGCTCAGTAAGGTTAAATTGTATTGATGCATGTGAAACTAAGTAGAAAATTGAGGACAGTCTCTGCATAAAATAAGAAACCACCCCATTACATAGACACACATACATGCATACAGGCACACATGTGTACATACTGTAGAACAATATTTGACTGGAAGATTTAGCTGTAGAGGGAAATGTTTTCTCCCCTAACCATGTCCATTGTATTTGCCCTTGAAAATGGATCAGTATTTGTGCATGTGTGTTTGTGTGTGTGTGGTCTTATTTTATTCCGAGAAAGTCTTCGATTTTCTATTTACCTTTAGCTCATGGAGGAAGAAAATTTTGCCAATTCTTTTGCTCTCGTGCTGAGGACTGGCTCTTAACTTCTCTTTTCGTCTTTTACTCACTCTTTCCCCTAGGAGAAGACGTGGCTGATCTGATTGGTCCCTGGGTCAGAGATTGCTAGTTGCTACAACCATTCACCACTTCTTCCTTACTAATACACTGTGATCCCTGTGATTTTATTCACATCAGCAATATAACCAGATAATAGACTATCTATGGCAACCTACCTTGCAGCTAGAGGAGGACAATGAGATATAAGCAGTTGTTGGGTGAGGTTTCCAGGAAAACTGATTCAGCTGGGAGGCATGTCCTTTGCTCTCCTGCTGCCTTCTTTTCTGTTGTCTGGGACAATGTCTCAATGCTATGGCTGGAACTGCAGCAGCTATCTTGCATCTCCAAGGACACCCTGAAAATAGAAGCTACAGGCTAAGTATATGGAGTTGGAAATAGAAAGATCCTTGGTTCCTGATGATTGTGAAGCACATGACCAATTCAGGCTTACTTATCTCCAAATTTATTTTTGTGGGTATGATGGTTTAAAGTTGTTTTATATCCCAGAAAAGCCATGTCTTTTTACTGATCCAATCTTGTGGGGTAACCGTGTTTCTTTTAATCCTGATTCAATATTGTAGCATGGAAACCCTTTGACTGGATTGTTTTCATGGAGATGTGGCACACTCAATTGTGACTGTGACCTTTTAATTAGATGGAGATCTGATCCCATGCACATTCAAGGTGGGTCTTGATTAGTTTACTAGAATGCTTTAAAAAAGGAAACATTTTGGAGTTGTTTCAGAGATGACAAAGATGCAGACTTCTGAAAATGCTTGGAGTGCCAACAGAGAGAGCAGACACCTAGACACGGACGTTTGGGGATGCAGGGCCCAACAGATATTGCCATACACCTTACCACGAGATGCTAAGCAAGCCAAAACTTGGAGTTGTGTCCCAGAGTGACTAAGTGAAGGTCCACAGACACTTAGAAAGGAAATCACTGGTGTCAGACACTGGAAGCAATGGAACCGGGAATAAGGACCAGCAGATGCCTTCCCATGTGACAGACATCAGCATTTCTTGAGCAAAGGGTATCTTTCCCTGGATATTATCATAGTCTTAGAACTATGAATTTGTAGGTTAATAAATTCCCTTTTTAAAAGCCATTCCATTTTGAGTATATTGCATTCCAGCAGCTTTAGCAAACCAAACCAATGGGGAAAAAATAAATTGCTGTCTTTTTAAAGTCACCATAATTTCTTTTTTTATTTTTTAATACAGCTGAACCTACACTGTTACAAACCACATTAAGGTTGCATAGTCAAGAACAGCTTCTCCCTGCCTTTTTTACAACCCCTTCTCCCTTCCCTCAACTTTTGCCCTCTTTGTAGTTTCACATTTCCGAGTGGCAAGACCAGTACTTGGTCTACTTATCACATGAGAATTGAAAGCACAGGGGAGTTTGCTATCACTGAACACTTATACAAAGTAGCAGTCCTGCCTCTTAATTTAAATAAAATTGCCAATCAAATTATTAATCAGTTCCAGTTCTATAAGGAAGAGCAAGTAATGAGGGATAGAGAAGAGTAGATGTTTCTTTTATTAAACTTCTGAGAGGTTAGAAGTGTGCGTGGAAATTCTGTTTTCTATGGGATGAGAGGGAATATGGGAAGAGGAAGAGAAAGTTTCCCTAGGGATACAAATCCTCAGATTCATTATGTTTGTTTAGATTTCCCACATTAGTCTTAGCTTGTATTTAATTTTGACTTCTTTAGATGCTTTAAAGGGAAAGAAGGGCTGGAGTGGAGAGATAGGTCACTGGATCCATGGCCCTTCAGTACAACATGATTTACCTCTCTGTAGCTGGTGGCTCTGAGGAGAAACCAGAGAGTTCAGGAAGCAGGGATGTTTCTCCACACAATGGCGGTATGCATGCTTTCTTCCACTTGCATCTCCCAGGGCACGGAGACAGTAGACTGTGGTTCTCCTTCCTGCTTTGAGATTTATGCTTCGTGAATTCTGGACTCTGTGCGTAAATTGTGAATGAAGGAGCAGGAAAATTATTTTGTTACAGATGCATTTATTTTACAATGAATTAAGGGTAGGCAGTCAAAATTTGTGATGGCTATTTGGCACTCAGGACTTAATGCACAGCACTTCCCAGGATGGTCCATGGATGATTAAACTTGCAATATGTACAGTCAAGAATATGTAGGGCACCCTTTCCACATTTCGGAATATTATTCTCCCTGTCAACTATCTTAAAAGAAATCTTAAGGAAGGATTTATATCCTTTTGATTGAGGTCCAAAATTGATTTGAACATCACCTCCTAAGCACCATTTTCCTTTTCAGTAAGATGAAGGCGGCATGTTCTACATTATTTTAAAAAGGGTCATCAGAATTGAGAATTTTTGCCAAGAATATCTGTCTATTTTAGAATCAGAATTTATTTTTCAGGTAATTGTAATAAACTGGAGTAAAAGCCTGGAGCTTGAATCTCAAAGCTGTGTGTGCATGTGCATGCACGTGAGTGTGTGTGTGTCCCCTGGACCACCCATTTGGAGCAAATATGCCTCACATGGGTCACTGCCATGTTACAAGAAATGATTAACCGCACATATGTTTTAAATTCAACTGCTGCACTGTGACTCTATTTAAAGCTACCTGGTGTTCAGTGTGGCCTGTTTCATAATAATAATACCTTGCGTTTACATATCACCTTTCTGTGGAAAACACAGTTTTCAAAAATATATTCAGGTATTATCACAAATGTGGGTGGCAGGTGTTGTTCCTTTCTTCTTCTAGTCTAGGAAAATGAAGAAACAGAAAGCAGTTACATGACTCGTGAGCTCATTAAAGCACTGGTAAAACCTAGACCCATATTTGCCTTCCATTTCATATAGTATAATTTGTTAAACCAATTATTGATATTTTTCATTCAACTTTAAGGTCCAAATTGTGTTCCATAGAATTCACCCTCTTAAAATGCACAATTCAGTGTTTCTTTGGTATATTCACAAAGTTGTGCAATCATAACCATTATCTAATTTCAGAACATTTTCTGCCTCTATAAATTTACCTATTCTGGACATTTCATATAGAAGCAATCATGCTATATCTAGCCTTCTAGTATCTGACTTCTTTCACTTAGCATAATATTTTCAAGTTTTGTCCATGATTATAATACTTCATTTTTATGGTTGAATAATAGTCCGTGGTATGAATATACCAATTTGGTTTATCCACATGTCCGCCTTTTGACAATCATGTAAAATATTGCTAAACACATTTGTACACAAGTTGTTGTGTGGATGTATGTTTTATTTTTCTTGGGTATATATATGTAGAAGTGCAATTGTTGAGTCATATGGTAACTCTATGTTTAATTTTTGAGTTTCCAAAGTGGCTGCATCATTTTACATTTCTACCAGCAATATATGAGGGACCCAATTTCTTCAGATCCTTGCCAACACTTGCTATTGTCTTGTTTATTATAGTTATCCTAGTGGGGGTGAATTGGTATCTCATTGTGATGCCTATTGTTATTTGTGTCTGTGTGTGCTATATGGTGAGGGTCACATTTCACTCTTTTTCCATGTGACTTTCCCATTATTATAGCACCATTTGTTGATTGGGGGTGGGGGTGGCAGAGGGAGTGCATGGGCCGGGAATCAAACCCAGGTCTCCAGCATGGCAGGTGAGACTCTACCACGGAGCCACCCTTGCACCCCCTCCTGTTGTTGATGTTTTGGTTGTTGTTGTTTCTGACATGGGCAGGCTCTGGGAATCTAACCCGGGTCTCCGGCATGGCAGATGAGAACTCTGCCTGCTGAGCCACCATGGCCCACCCTCCTCTTGGTTTTTAAACAGTGAAAAATGATGCAAAGCTAGACATCTTCAGTCATTTTCTAACCTGGGAGAGTGGGTCAGGCGGCCCAAGAAAAGAAACCCCTTTCATCACTAGACTGCCATTTATTTTCATCACCTGTTGGGCTTTCTGCTGCCTGCAGATAAGCAGAGAAGAAAGAGAAGACTCTTCTTGAGGGCTCACCTCCTCTCCTTTGTCCCATACTCGGTTTACATGGAGGCTTTTCCAATTTTAGCTTCCAGCTCTGCACAGAAACTCTTCTACTATTGAAACCCAGCACAATGCATTTCCTATAATCATTTTTTTCAGCTGTTCTGGAATTCTCTTTTCTCCCCCATTTGATGTAGTGATACTAAATACCTGATGCATGTTGTTACTGTCTCAGTAATTTTGGAGATGGGGAAATTGAAGATGAGTACAAGGGCAATCCCCTTGGCCACACAGCTATCACTAGTGAAATAGCACTAACTGGGGAGGGATAAGATATTGGTCTCACCTGCCCAGGTGTTTAGTTCTTCTTGCCCTTTTCTCAGACTCTGAAATGGTTTGGAGGATTTCCTTACACTGGAAAATCCTGAAAAATGATTTCTTCATTCCCCCTCCCCCATATGATAAAAGAATTCTGGAGGGAGTTACAGAGCTAAGTAGGCCTGGGATGACTTGATTGTATATTTAATTATAATTTCAATTATTCCATTAGACCATTTTTGTCTCCTGAGGCAACTCTTCTGCTAAGATATTTTCTGACAATTACAAGAGAAGCTTGCAAATCTTTTTCTTAATGAATGTACGCATGGTCCTATCTGCAGGGTCAGTTTAGATTTGGATTCATTTCTTGGTTTGGCAGGTAAGAATAATGAAGACTAATTCCCATATATGCAGTGCAACCATCACCATTTTTCTTGCCTATCAGATAGATTCCAGCATTATTTCAAGGGTGACTCCTCACTTAAACACAATGTTCCCCTCACCACATAGTCTATGCCTTCCCTGGTTTTTAAAATGAAGTATTAGAATAGATGGCAACAAGCCAGACTTTCAGTAAATGGGAAAGAGGATGCAAATTTCAACATACCACTCGGAATGGAAGTGAAAGGGACCTTTAGTTTTAAGGCTCTATTTAAATTGACATCATACGTCTTGACATTGAGAGTTGAATCATGTGTTTTCTTATCGTTTAAAACACCAGAATGAAAAACATATCTCCAGATGCTTCCCCACTCCCACCTATCACAAACCCTCCAAGATTCTTAAAGAACCCTCTGAGAGTGAATATCTAGAAAATGGACACTATCATTTCCCTATGCCTTAAGCATATATTTTACATGGCATGACAAATGAGGCCTGATTTTCTTTCCTATATTTTATTCATTCCTATATGAAAAACTAAAAGTTGCTCCTTTTCTCAGAGAGAAGATATGATGGGAGTATATATATTTCTCTCATTTGTTCTCTGGAAGGTTTACATGTATCTGTGTGTGTGTGTGTGTGTGTGTGTGTGTGTGTGTGTGTGTGTTTAAAAATCTTCAGGGTAAAACTATAGAAGAAATGAAGAGAATGATGGCAAATAAATTTTAATTAAAGTGCTGCATTAAAGGTAACTCCTGAGAGCTGCTCTTCCAGATGTCATAAAAAATAACACCGCATTCATTACAGAGGTAAATATGAGCTCAAAATAAATGTGCCCATTGAATATTGTGAAAAAAGTCATTTAATTTAAGGCTTGCCTCAAGTTTAAAAACAAAAACACTTTTTAAAAATGCTTCCTTTTAATTCTAATTCCTACTAACTTTCAGGGAGGTAGTTGTTTTAGAGTTGCAAGAATGTTTTACAGGAGATTTTTTTCTGACACTCATTCTCTGATATGAATCACATATGTTTTAGCTCACTAAAGCTGCCAAAATGCAATATAAGAGAAATTAACTGTCTTTTAATAATAGAAACTTATTAGTGCACACGCTTACAGTTCTGAGGCAATGAAAATGTCCAAATCAAGGCATCATCAGATGATACCTGGACTCCTTCACCCCGTGGCAAGGTTCATGCCATCTGCATCTCTCCCTTCTCTCACCAGTTTCGTTGCTTCCAGCTTCTGGCTTCGGTGGCTTCCTCTCTGTTTCTGTGGCTTCCTTTCTCAGCTTCTTTGTATTTCTCTCTGTCTTTCATCCTCTTATAAAGGACTTCAGAAGAGGATTAAGACCCACCTGGGGCATATCTCCATTGAAATAACTTAATCAAAAGGCCCCACTCACAAAAGGTCTACACCCACAATGAATTAGCTTTAGAACGTGATCTTTTCTGGGGTCCATAAACCCTCCAAACCATCACTGCATCTTACTGATATTTGGGATGATTCTTATAGTGGATTCAGCTTTAAAATAAGACAGATATGAATTTTTCTATTAGAAATTTTTTGAATTGGGAAAATTATCGATAATTTAAACATTTGGGGGTATGTTCAATCTTAAATCATTGTTGTGTTTGATTATTAACATACACAAAAATACTCTGTCTCGTGGGGCCCATACTCTTTCTCATGCCTTCTCTCTTCTCTAGCTTCAGCATTGCTTCCTACCCCTGTTCCAAACTCTTCCAGTGTCCACCTTATCAACACTGCGATCATCTCAGCAGCAGGAAAAATGCCACAGATATGGAGACAGAAAGCTTGCATTTGCATCCGAATTCTATCATTTGTTCATCTTGTGACTTTGGATAAATTATTTGCCTTCTCTGCAATAATTTCATCTATGAAAGTGGAAAATGCTTGATGCTTATTATTACTATTATGTTTGTTTGTTTGTTTTTTTACACGGGCAGGCACCGGGAAACGAACGCAGGTCTCCGGCATAGCGGACGAGAACTCTGCCTGCTGAGCCACCATGGCCTGTCCATTGCTACTGTGTTTTAAAAATCTGATTTTCTATACAAAGCCTTACTATCCAAATTTCTTTAGAATCAACAGTGGCTTAAACAATTAAGTATGCCAGTAATTCCCCTCTGGTTTATCCCCTAATATTTCTTCTTCATGTTCACCATTAATACAGTTTTTGTCAGCATTTAAATAATTTATAATGATCTTTCCCCCAAAAGGATTTAACTCTTTTTTGCTGTTCAATACTGACATTTTTCTGCTTTTCATCATTTTTGGAAGTGGGTGAGTAATAGATAAAGTGAGTATTGATACAGCCTTACAAAACAAGTTGACCCATCTAAATTGTTTCTGGGACCACAGTTTCTCATAGGGGAGGATTTCCAGGAAAGATTTTTTGAGTAAAGTTGCTCTGTGCGATCACAGAGGCAGAAGAAGGGTGAAGGCGAGTGAGAGAGTCTTCAATACTACCTACTGCCTGGGTGGGAGTGAGACATGAACAGGAGTAAGCCTCAGGAAAGGGTGCAGTGGCCTTGGGGTTGTGGGCACCAAAAATTGATGAGGAGGGCTGTCCTGAGGAGACCTGACTAGAACAGAGAGTGGCCAATGAGAAGAATGGCTACCCTAGGGCTCTAGGGAAGAAGGCTCTGAATTCGTCCATGAGCAGAGGATGGCTTAGCCGCAAGCTGGGGGGAGGGCAGCGTGTGGGGTTCAGCCCAAGCTAGCATTGGGACACACATGGTGAAGATGGGAGGTGCATTGCTCCAGCAATAGTGATGCCACCGCACACCAGTTTTGATAGCAGCATGATTCACAATTGCTGAAAGATGGCAGCAACTCAAGTGTCCATCAGCCAAAAAACAGCTAAGCAAAATATGGTATATGCACGCAATGGAATAATATTCAACTGTAAAAAGGAATGAAGTTCTGATACATGAGACAACCTGGATGAACCTTGAAGACATCATGTTCAGTGAAATCAGCCAGAAACAAAATAAGCTAGACAAATATTGTATGATATCACTGACACCAAATCATTAGAATAAGCAAATTTATGGGATTAGAAACAAGAATATAGGTTACAGGGGCCAGGTTGGAATGGGAAGTTAATGCCTAAATTGTACAGAGCTTCTATGTGGGATGATGGAAAGGTTTTGGTAATTGATGGTGGTGATTGCAGCACAACATTGTGAATGTAATCAATAGCACTGATATATATACATATATATGTATATATATATATATTTGAATGTGGTTAAAAGGCGAAATTTTAGGTTGTATATATGTTACTAGAGTAGAATTTTAAAAAAAGGTTCATAGGATGAACAACACAAACAGGGAACCCTAAAGTAAACTATGGATTTGTTTACTTTGTTAATAGTATGATAATAAAATGTTCTTTCAACAGTTGCAACAAATGCACCACACTTATCAAGTTATTAAAAATAGGGTGGTATATGAGAACTCTATATTTTGTGCATGATTTTTCTGTAAGCCTATAATTTCTCTAATAAAAAAAATTTTTTTAAGTGATCCCCCATTCAGCTCAACAATGACAAGGAGTTATTTTAGTCATTGAGAATAATAATATTCCTTGCAGACATCTAAGATGCTGTAGAACATTTTTATTCCAAGCATATACGTATATACGTGGTAAATCTATGAAGGCATTCATTCATTCACTCATTCAAGTAATATTTATGATACTCCTATTGTAGGCCTATATAACCTGGTATGTTGTAGGGATATAATAATGAATGAGACAAATGAGTCCCTGCAGCCATAATTTATATTCTAGCCAAGGGAGTCAGACAATAAATGAAAAGAATAATATGGCGATATTATTATTTTCACCATATATCTGTGAAATATGCTGTGCTGTGAAAACTTTCGAAGAAGTAATATTTTAGATGAAGTGGTCATGGGAGTTGCCTTTGATATATACATATATATATACTTTTTTTCTTGTATGCTGTATGGCGGGGTCACATTTCATTCTTTTTCCATGTGAGTATCCCATTATTGCTGCACCATTTATTGAATTTTTGTTTGCTTGCTTGTTTGTTTGTTTTTGGGAAGTGCAAGGGCCAGGACTCAAACCTGGGTCTCCTGCATGGTAGGTGAGAATTCTATCACTGAACTACCCTTACATCCCCCTCTTTTGATATTTGAATTGTGAAAATTAGTCATCCACTTTGAGATCCATGCAAAGGGAACCATAAGTGGATTTAATAATATATAATGTTGCTGGGTTTTCTATATTTTAAATAAACCTCCTCTGAATATACAATGATCAGAAAGCTTCACTGAAAATAATTATTGACTACATTCTATATTTGAAACAATGAGTTAGATTCTTGAGCTATAAAGCCATGGCAACTGCCCTCCATGAATTGATGTTCTAGCAGGGGAAGTCAGCTATATAAACAATTGCAGTAAAAAGTAAGAACTGCTGTGATCAAGGTAAAATGGGAGATTTATTCAAAACGTGCCTTTAATGTAGTGGAAATACCAAGGCTGCTATTGTGTGTTGGGTGACAATTCTCTTGAGTCCCTCATGTTTGTGAACATGTCTTGTGAGCAGAGACTGATCACCTTTTGTTCTGGACTATCTTTTCAAAGATGTTTATATAGTGAACATCTTGGAAGTTAGAGATAGTGTCTCCTTCTAGGGCAGAGGGTCCCTTCAAGGCCATTTGGACAGGTTTTCTTGAAGCCCCTTTAAAAGATTGGAGTTTCCTAAACTCAGGGTTCCTCAGTTATAATGCAAATCCATTGGGCACACAGCTTCTACCTAAGTGTCATGGTCAGGTTCATGTGTCAATATGGCCAGGTCATGGTACCTGTTAGTCTGGTTGGGCAAGTGCTGGCCTGTCTGTTGCTATGAGGACATTTCATAGAATTAAATCATGATCACGTCAGCTGCATTCACAGCTAATTCCATTTGTAATCAGCCATGGGGAGTGTCTTCTGCAATGAGTGACATTTAATCTAATTAATGGAAGGCTTTTAAGCAGGATTTAGAAGAGACAGTTTCTCTCTTCCTGCTTCAGCTGGCGAGCCTCTCCTGTGGAGTTCATCCAGACCCTCCACAGGAGTCATCAACTTCACAGCCTGCCCTATGAATTTTGGACTCTATATTCCTATGGTTACGTGAGACACTTTTATAAATTTTATATTTATGGATATTTCCTGTGATTCTGTTTCTCTAGAGAACCCTAACTCATATACTAGGCCACTCCATACTGCTTGTGATGGTCAGGCTCATGTGTCAACTTGGCCAGGTGGTGGTGCCCAGTTGCCTGGTTGGGCAAGCGCTGGCCTGTCTGTTGCTGCAAGGACATTTCATGGACTTAAATCATGACCATGTTGGCTGCATCCACAGCTGATTGCATTTGTAATTAGTTAAGGGGAGTGTCTTCTGCAATGAGTGATTCTTAATCTAATCACCAGGAGGCTTTTACGAAGGATTCAGACGAGACAGTCACTCTTCCTGCTTCAGCCAGCCAGCCTCTCCTGAGAGTTCATTGAGGACCTCCATTGGAGCTGCTAGCTCATGGCCTGCCATACAGATCTTGGAGTCTTACATTCCCACAGTTGTGTGAGACACTTCTATAAATTTTATATTTATAGATATCTCCTGCTGATTCTGTTTCTCTAGAGAAACCTAGATAATACACTGCTTCATCAGATTTGGAGGGTAAGAGGAACCAGTAAGACTAATAAATACTGTGCCATAAGTAATAAAGTGTTTTGTCTCTGACTCAAGAGTATTGTGCTTTCTGCAAGCATCCATGCAATTATGGCTGCCTACCTTGTTAACAGGGAAGCAGGTAAAATTCCAGACCCTTCATAGTTCTTAGCATGATGGCAACATGCAGATTATTTGGCTTTCTAAGCCTTCATTTCTCATGTGTAATTTTGGAATAAAAATCCCCACCTTACAAAATCATTGTAAGTAAAAATTGAATAAGGTGACACCAGTGTGGCTGAGACTGTTAGCTGCTCCCTATTAACCATGCTTTCCTTTATCTATAACATAGAAAATTTGTACTGCGGCAATTCCCACCTAAAATAAGAAAAAAACTACATCTCCCAGCCTCACTTGCAGCCAGGTGTGAACAACAATAAAGTTTTGATCAGTAGGATACGAGCAGAAGTTATAGGTGCAATTTCAGTTGATGGTCTTGAAAGGGAATGCACTCCCTCTGTTCTTTCTCCTCTCCTCCTTCCTATTAGCAGGGGTATAAAGCAGTGGTAGGATATCATGGGCCATGTGGATAGGCAAAAATCCTACAGATGGTCAAGCAGTCTTTGTGAAGCCAGCATTCAAATCCTGGAGCTAATGCCTAGACTCTTTTGTGAGGGAAAAGTCCATTTCTGTCTTGTTTGTGCCATTCTTATTTGGCATCTCTATTATAGCAATGAACCTACATCCTAATTAATGGAGGATGAAATGATTAGACTGACATATTAGAAAGATCCTGCTGCTTATGGTAGAGAGAAGAAAACAGAGGAAAAGAAATTAGAAGGAGGGTGATCACCTTGCTACCTTAATTAGGTGCTTTTTTCCGAACATTTTGATTGTTGGCAAATTTTTGTCTTACCTAGTTTATAGACTCTTACAAGAACTTTGAATTCCATAATGAAATAAATTAGCGATATACTGAGTGTCTGTTAATTTAAACAGGATTCTTTATTATGGGTATTTTCACTTTTAAAATATTTTATGTTTCTTGAAAGAGTGAGCTGAAAAAGTGTTCCTCAATCTTATTTGAAAATGGACCCTTTCACCCTGAACATTCATGGCTAACAATGTTCTAGGGAGCACAGTTTGGGAAACCTTAATCCAGTACATAGTAGCTTCAAAGACACTTATCCAGCACTGTATAAATTGTTAATCTGAGATAACCTCAAAATAGAAACCTCCTACAAAACACTTCACAAAGAAGAATGTTTGTCAGATGAGAGGACAAAATGAACACTCATGCATGCACACACCCTTTTTCACAAACTAAAACCAAACATGGCAGCTTCCCCAAATACCACTTGATATAAGTGTTCCTCTATACAGAATTAGCATTAGGTTTTTTTTTTCTAAGGTGTGAATGAATAGGATAAGGAGGGAAAGGATACCCATTACTACCAAAATCCCACTTTGGAAAATCTTCATGAAGAAACTCCTTGAAGGAAACTCTCTGGAGTAAATATTAACTCATAGCAAGAGGTCAGGGTGCGTGGTGGATGACCTCCCTGCTCAGGAAGTTCATGACAATCTAACAGGCAAAATGAATGGAGGCAAAACAGAGTGCATGAAATCAGAATCCTGTGACTTTGGCTCTGGGAGTGTTTGATCTGGCGGGAGATATTTTCCATGAGTAACCGAGTCCTGTATAGCACTTACAGTATCAAATGACAGTATAAATTGGATCAACAATTAACCTCCCAATGCTGTCCACGGCCACGGTGAAGAAAAGTAACTCTATTTAAATTCTGCTTAGAATAATACTTGATGCAGAATCCTTGGGGGCAAAAAACTTCAAAATGGCAATCCTATGCCAGACATTCCTGCAGTTTTCTCAACAGTTGAGTTAATCCCTTGTGCTGGCAGAAGCCTGTTTTCATTCATTATTTTGGCCCATGTTGGCAAAGGAGTTCTTAGGCACGAAGGAAACAGAAACAGAGGTGTTGTGCCACCCTTGACACTGTCACTGCGCTGACAAGGTTTTCTCCAGCTGTCAGTTTAGAAGCGTTTCATTTCATCTGACACCACACGCTCTGTGGTGAGAAGTGGCAGGCAGACCTTTTCATCCTTCGTTATGTCTTCATTAGCGACAGCGATAATAAATTACCTTAGAGGAAAGGGGTCCAGAATAAATGGTAAATGTTATGAGCTAGGATCTTTATTTAGGCTCTTAGGTATTGTCTCATGGAATTGGAGGTGAATTCTTGATCAGCAGGATTTTTGAGTTCCTGGAAGGGTAGGAAGAAGCTTCTGTTTCTTCTCTGCGTGTTGGTCACATAAGAAATCCCTGCATGTGCAGTTTCCTAATTTTCTTCCGTGGTTGGGTCATTACCAGCTTAACAACCCAAAAAGCAAGTACAAATTGTGTCTGCAGGTCTAGACCATAAGAAGGTAATTTATTTTTAATTTTAAGAGATTTCTCATGGAGAAATTCACAAGAAGAGAGTCTCAGAAATTAATAGCAAGATTTCTCAACAGTCAATGGAACACTAGTCTTGTGGCATGATAAATATTCATGTGAGGGTTTTCCCAATCAAATATTAGTTTGGGGAACACCAGGTTATATAAAATTAATCAGGTTTCTTTTTTATAGAGCTTCTTCAGAGGCTTTAAAGAGATGATGCATACTGCGACACTTGATGGGAGAAAAATAATATACAGTTTCCTGAATTTACTTTACCACAAAATCATTAGTCATGGGCCTACATACTTCCATGAAAAACCAACTTTAGAAAAGTTAAATGGTATCAGTTGTCCATCAGCTATTATGTCTAAGGAGCACATGTTTACATTAGACTAAAATTTCTTAAAGAAACTGATTGGGCCATTTCACCAAACTCACATTCTTGGTAAGGAGGTTGGGCATAGTAGTATTTTAGCAGAGAAATAATTTAATCCTTGACACAATTAATCATACAGCAGTAGAAGTTGCTTCCTCTGAGCTGTGGCATAAATGGGCTGTAGGATTTGTGTAATTTTCATCACTCCATCTCTCTTCTTTAAGAGGGAGAATGCAAGTGTGTAATAATGATGTCACTATAGAGTTATAACTCACAGTCATTTCTAAAATATGAAATAATAATTTACAAAGGATGATACTTTATTGTTTGAAACAACATCTCATAATTGAACCTCATATTCCAGTATGCCCTGTGGGGATAACTGATAACCTGGGGGATCCTGGAATAGATTTATAGAATCCCAATGGGCTTTCGCTATCAACGAGAGTGCATGTGTGCACAGAAGTGCATATACAAGTTCACACACATATGCAAGGGCCAGATTGGAGGGCTGGGAGGAGAATCCAAAAAGAAGGAAATAAACCACACTTTCCTACAAAGCTTCAAAGTTGGTGAGAATTTCAGAGACTGCAGTTCTCATGGAGCTCCTTCCATCTCATTTCTTGGGTTTTATGTTTTCAGATTATCATTAACCATGGGAATAAGGTTTAGATGTATGGATCTTTGTCCTATGCTACAGAGACGTCTTCATGTGTTGTCTTGGATTTACTGAATCTGAAAAAAATGTGACAAACAGTTAAATGTCATTTTAGTTACAAGATGAAGTAAGGAGTAACATTTTGAAAACAAAAACTAATGTGAAAGACAGCTTAGCATAATGCTTAAGAATATGATTTCTAGAGCAATCCTGCCTGAGTTTGAAACTAAACTCTGTGTTCTGTGCCTTACCTTCATCATCTGTAAAATGGGTTGGTAACAGTACCCCGATCAGGCTTTCATAGGATTAAATGGGCTCATATTGGAAAACCTCTTAGAATAGTGTCTGATACTTACTAAATGTCTATTATGTTTTAATGCATTTTAAACTAGGTTTTTTATTTTTCTTTATTGCATGTCATAATACTCAGATATCATTCCACCATATACCTGGAGTAAGCTGACATGCAATGCCACTTGGAGAAATCAGTAGAAATCGTATAGCAGAAGTGTTAGGGGTGGCAAAGAAGTAGAACCCTAGTACACTGCAAGAAGAAAGAGAGGAAGCATGCACGGACATTTAAGAAATAGCCTGCCCCTCTCGCCAATAGAAGAATTCTTAAAAAGGGACAGAAATGGCAGGTTAAGAGCAATGCAGACAGCAGAGTAGGTTTTTCTTAATTTCAAGTTGGGGACTCTTGGAGGACTTGGTCACGTAGAGACCCCTCCCCCCTCCACACACAGACATTAGTGGGTCTCATCAGAGTACATTTGGCAGCTATGGCATGTTAGGCCAAAGAAGGTCTGTATTGAGTTCCCCAAATTCTCCCTCTGCTTCACCCAGGACCGCGGAGGATGAAGTGGGGGATGACCTGTAGAAATTAGCTAACAGCGCTGGTGAATCAATTTGCTAGCGATGTTGCTGGTGGGACTAAATAAGTGAGTTAAGGACCTCGCCAACTGCTTGAGTTGGGTTTCCAGTGGGGTCACTGCCAGAGACATAGGTGCCTTCTTGTGGGGGGCAGGAGAAGGGATGTCTGAAAGCTGAATATCAAAAACAGACTGTTACCTAAGAGACATAAGGTTAATTTATTCAACTAAGTCTACAACCAGATTGGATTACCAGAGTAAAAGATGTTTGTGGAGTAGATTAGATAAACTATGGAAAAATACAAAAACTACTTTTTTTTTTTCCTCTTCACATCCAAGGGCAGTGTAGTTTAAATATACAACCCTACAATGGAAACATTCAATCAAGATGTTTCTTTTTTTCTTTCCCTTTTTTTTTTTTTTTTTGGTACATGGACCAAGAATCAAACCCAGGTCTCCTGCATGGAAAGTGATCATTCTACCACCCTCAAGATATTTCTTGAGAGCCAACAACCCTGTTGTATCATACCCCAATGTATCATGCTACATGATTAGGGGGATAGAAAGATGAGTGTCTTAGGCCCTGGGCACAGAAAAGGAGAGTCCAGGACTCTAGGGGGAAGGGACTGCTGAACTCAGGTGTTATGTGTTAAATTTAAAGGGTTGGTTGAACCTTGTGTGAAGGTGTCCAGCAAAGAGTTGGGAATGTAAGGCTGGAGCTCAGGAGAGACAAGAGAGATGAAGAAATTTGTTTGAGATCTGTGCTGGTTTGAAAGTGTTGTGTACCCCAGAAAAGCCATGTCCTTTAATCCTGACTCAATACTGTAGGGTGGAAACATTTGATTAGATTGTTTCCCATTGATCCACTAAATTATGGGTGTGGTCTTTTGATTAGAAGGAAATATGACGCTCCCCATTCAAGGCGGGTCTTGATTAGTTTACCAGAGTCCTTTAAAAGGGGAGACATTTTGGAGAAAGCACATTTACTTCAGAGCTGATACAGATGTAGAAGGAAAACATCTCTAGGTAAGCAGTTTGAAACCAGAAGCCAAAGGAGCAGCAGACACCAGCTATGTGCCTTCCCAGCTGACTGAGGTGTTCTATGCCATTGACCCTTCTTGAGTCATGGTATGTTTTTCTAGATGCTTTAGTTTGGACATTTTTATGGCCTTAGAACTATAAACTTGTAACCTATTCATTTTTAAAAAGCCATTCCATTTCTGATAAATTGTATTCCAACAGCACTAGCAAACCAAAAGAGGAACCCATCCATTTAGAGGTTATGACTCAAGCCATAAGATTCCCAGAGAGAATTAAAGAGAGAAAAGTCCAAGGTTACATTCATTTATTTAGTCAATGAATGTACAATGACACCTTCTCTGTGCCATTGTAGCAATCAGTGAAAAGAACACAGAATCTAAAAGTGCCAGTGGCAAAGTGGCATTGCCCAAGGAAAGGCCCAGAGTCCCTGGTTGTGTGTCCAGGAGTGGCAGAAACCATTTGGGCTGTCCAATTGCTGAGTCCTTCTCTTCTTCCTACACATCTGGCTAGACCATCATGTGTGACCAAATTCTGGCCAGTGGCTCAAAGAAGTCTCTTATCTTCTACACAAAAGCAAAATTGCTTTCTTTCCACATTTGCCACCTCAGTAAAGAAGATACAGTGAGGACCAGGATTGAATTATTATACAGAGAAGAGTCCCCACCTACTACCACCTTGCAATGGACAATGACATGAGGACATGGGTGAGGGATTAAGTTCTATTGCCAAATCATTAGTATTTAGGAAGTTTTCTGTTCCTAATGAGATGCTCTCTCATCTAAGCATCAGCCAATGAACTCAAACATCATTCATTGCAGCAGGCACGCCTTTTGGACAACTGCATATGTAATGAGCAACAGGTAAGGTTCATGTACCATTGGCTCATGTCCACAACAACGGAACTAGGTACCTTCACCTGGCCAAGTTGACAACTGAACTACCACACCTTCCTATGGCTTCCAAATAGGACCAGCATCTAGCACTGTCTTAGTGTTGGGGATATAGAAGGAATGATGAGAGTGTTTGTCTTATAACCCAGTAGGTCCCACAGACATAAATAAACCAACACCAAGTTTACAATATAGTGTGATAAATCCAACCATAAGAGCAGACATGAGGTACATAAAGAAGATGTGGTTAATTCTTGGTAAATGGTGGTAAGAGAAAATGAAGGAAGGTTTCTTGTAGGAGATGACAATTGAGCTGGAAAAAGATGTTCCAGAAAAGGGAAATATCACAGCAAAGGAACAGAGCATTTAAAGGGCTTGGGTCTTCAGGAAACTATAACAAGCTTATTTTGGGGGGAGGGGCATAATGAGTGAGAAAGTAGTAGAGAAAGCCGGATGAGGTAGGCAGAGGGTGGGGTTTTTAATGAAGAACACCTGCACTTAGAGGCTAGGTTAAAAAAGAGACATAAAAGAATGGTCAATCAGAAAAGTAGGAGAAAAACATTGCCAGAGAAGAGGAGGGGGTGGGGGGTGGTCAGCATTGCTGTCTGCGTCTTTGAAGGCACCCAACCCAGCTCAGCTTTTTGCATTTACCTCTCTGCCTTATTTTTTTCTCATCTGCAAGATTACGGTGATAACCCTTCTGTACAGAGTTGCTGTGAGGATTCAATGTGATTGTGCATAAAAACTCTTTGCATATACTGGGCATTCAAAAAATAGTTGTATAAAAAACTGAATTCAGTCATACAATAGTGTATGTATAATATGCGTGTGCTATACACTGGCATCAACTTACTCCCTAAACATTCAGCATCATTTCAAAGCTGACACCCCGGGAAGCTGCTCTTGACTGTCAGCATGTGTGGAACTCATTAAATTCCATATTTGCTTCATGCGACCAAAACCCTATGGGAATATTCAAGGACAAGGATGTGTGAATAATGGTTTATGAAATAGGATTTCAAAATATTCCCCTCTTTTATTTTTTTGGAAATTAAACATCTAATTTGCCACTTCATGAATCTTATCCTCTAGATTATTTGGTTTGGACTTAGCATGGTTACTGATCTGCCCAGGAGAGCAAAGCAAAAACCTGCTTTCCATGTGTATCTAGCTGATGGGAACATCCAAGAGGAAAGTTTATTCTTCAACCATTCATACCATCGATAAAAGTACTGAGACCCTTAATAACTCAGCATGGGGAGTCATTGTTTTTCTCGGATGCAGGTGAGAACTAGTTTAGAAGCCATCCTCTCTTGGGGACATATTTTCTGATATTCATTGTACAATCAAATGATGCTTAAAATCAGCATCTACACTGAGGCTTGCATTATTAAATTAACTCAGTTCTGCGGGTCTAGGCTTGGATCTTTTCATCTTCTCCAGCCTCCAGGTCCTGGCACTGCAGGTATTTTGCTAGTGTGGTTCAGAAGCCCAAGGAAAGGAGCCTTATTCCCTAAGGTGAAATTCAGGAAAATAATACTCTATGATTAAAATATGCCCATTGTCTAGACCTTTTTGAGATGGAGTTTGCAAATTATTCCTCTTTCAAAGCAAATTTATTGTATTTGCTATCAAACTTAATCCTTTTTCCTCTGAGATTAGAATCACCCTTTTGCTTTACTGTCTTCAATTCTTGCAAGCATAGTTATAAGTAGATTGTTTGAAAAAAAGAAAAAAAATTCAGGTACAGCCAATCATCCCCAGTTACCCACCACTGTCTCTGGTTTGGATGTGTTGGGAAGGATTGAGAAGTATGGAGAAAACCCTCCATGCTGGCTTCTGCAGCTGTGGGCTTCTGTGAATCATGGAACATCAGGCCAAGTACTTGTGCCAATAAACATTTGTCTCCCCTGTTTCTTGCTCTCTTCTTTAGTCCTGCTCCTCCTTAGAACATGCTCTCACTCCTTTTGCCTGGATTCCTGCAATAGTCTCTGAATGGTCTCCCCTTCTCCATGTTAACCTTTCTGCTAACGTTAACTTTCAAGTCCTGGCCTTGACCTTGGCTTCTTGGTCACTACTGCTTCAGAATGATGTCCAAACCTCCTCACCTACCATTCAAGGTCCTTCAAATCTGTCCCCAAACTACACCTCCAAGCTCTTTTTCCTCAGGATCCTTCCAAGCACCATTTGCTCTACCCAGATGGAAATACTTTTCCATAGACACATGGTTTGTGGTCTGTGCTTTGTTTGATCTCTTCTTCTTTGTGGAATGCAGGATGACATCTCCCTCAGGGCTCAGACTACCTCCTCTAAGAAGTCTGTCCTGTCACCTCTACTCTCAAATCAGCCCTCTCTGTGTGTTCTCATTGTCTCTTCTCTGTGCTTTTCCTATTGCCCTTATCACTTTCTCCTTAATCGTATACTTATTTGTGTATCTGCTCATCTGCTTCCTAGATTGTGAACTCCTGTGGTATGGAGACGTGTCTGATTCATACCCACAAAACATCTGGTACAGTGACTTATACTCAGCATGCATGAAATAAATGTTTGAAAATGATTGAAAATAAGACATGGGGGTAAAGGGTGACTTTATGAGAGATTTTCTTCAGTGCCTCGGCAAGTTTTTTACACATTGCGTCTGCTGAGTTTTCTCAGCTGAAATTAATTTGGACATAGGATTTTACACTGAATTACCTTCATATGAATTTAGACTCACAGCTAATAGATCAAGTGCAAACCTCAAAAATCTTTGTTATTCTTTGTCTACCTAGGTACAATCTTCAACCACACTTTTAATAACAGCACTTTCATGAAGATAGGCAAGATAATTTACCCCCTTGTGAAAGCTCTCTTTCACTTTCTCTTATATATTCTTCACACAATCCCATGATAATATTTCCTTACTCTGACAGCTAGATTGGTGCATGGGGGAGGAAAAGAGGTACATAGGGTTTTCCTGTCTGACTTGTCCTCCTGTTACTGCAAGTTCATTACTTTCATTTTTGTCTTGGTTTTGATAAACTGCGTTGGTTATCTAGAATCTTGTTTTCTAGAAGCTCTGCTGAAATGCATTTGAAGGTAGCTCAGAGTGCTGAGTGTTCTAGACCCAAGAAGTAAATCCTTATTTGGGGCCATGTGATTTCTCCCATAGAAGGTGGGAGGGCCCCATTTAGGTTGTATTCCCTACTGTGAAGACCAGGTTCCCAGAGATAGAGATGGCTGTGAAGAGTGACAATCTGAAGCAAGCACCCTTGTGTTATGTGTGTTTGTGTGCATGTGTGTGTGTGCGCATCTGTAAGCATATGTTTATAAATGTGTGTGTGTTTGTATGGATATGGGTGGATGGAGGGAGTATTAGGCAAAGGTGAGCAAGTTAGTGGGTGTTGTCAACTGGTACTAAAAAAGAACCTGGGGTCGAGATTGCAACAATCAACCCACAAGCATTGGTCATAAGGTCAAAGTGAGGGAAGCATGACCTTTAGCCACAGCATCCCCAAACTGCATACTCACCTTGGTGACTTCCTTTCTTTTTCAATGTCCAGGTTAACCTTTTATATTCTTTATTACCTTCTATCATTTATATTAATGGTCCTGGAGAAAGACGGGAGATACAATGTAATTTGTTTACCTTCCCTCTTCCCTTTTTATTCTTTTTCTACCCACCTGCCAGTGTTAAGAGCTATTCTGCCAGGAAGAATTCCAAAATTTTCTCCTTCATTCAGGTTCTAAAGCTTCATTTTGCCTCTCTGAGAATCTCTTCTAAAATACTAGATTAATGAATTATTAATTGTTTACTCAAAATTATAATACAGTGTTCAGAAATTTCTTTCATAGAGAAAATCAAGATGAAAATCTAGGTTATCCTAAGCCTCTTGATGCTTCAATTTTTTCCTTTAAAATGAGGTTACTTACACTTCTGGTGGGTCTGTTGGGTGGTTGTTACATATGTGGATTTGAATCTCTTCTTCTGTTTCTCTCTTACCTCAAGATGCCCAATATCCTAAGGCTAACTCAGGCTCTGTGGCATGGCACAGCCATCCTGAAGCATCCCCAAGGACTCCTTACTTAGGACTGCCCATACTTCCTACCTATTTTCTCCTCAGTTTACTCATAGCCACAATGTTCTTGAATACAGTTCCATCCCTTTCAAGTTAACTAAATAGGTAGTCTGGTAAACACATTCAAAATCTGGTTCTGTAACTAATAAAAGTTTAAGAACTTTCTTTTCATCTTAAATATGCTTTTAAAATGATAGTGGGAGCTGAGTTCACCCCAGTACAAGGAGGAAGGAGGCCTATGGTGAGTTGAGCTCTGCAGCAACTTATGGGGAAACCTGCAGCAACTCCTCAGCTGGGCTAGAGTGAGGAATATATTAGCCACAGATTGGTGCAGTTTCATGAAGATGGTAGACAGTGAGGTACAGTGAGTTGGCAAGGCAAGAAGTCAGCATGGAGAAACTGAAGGACACATTCTTGAAGTGGCATGAGACCTGCATGGGAAAACAGCCAGGAGACCCTGTGAGGACAGTTAATAACTGAACACTGGGCTGGAGGCAATCGGGATGAAGGGCTTTCATCATGACAATTTAGATGTGAAAAGCAAGCATAACATTCTTACACACTGTCTTGTGATACCTGGGACATAGTGGTAGACAGTAGGTGTGGCCAAAAGACTGGGCAAAAGGAAATGCATAGAAATGTGGAATGGAAAAACAGGTAAGCTGTTGAAGCAATTAGCTTTATCTTTATTTTTTCTATAATTTCCAAGTCATACTCAATTTCACAATTTAAAATATCAGCATTTTATAAAAGTTATTTGTTGTTGCTGATCTGTCCACTAAAGACTGCTCAACCAAAGTGTCCTTGCAGCCGATCATGGTATTCCAGCATATGGAATTATCAATTGCCTCTCTCACATGCTTGCTTCTAAAATGACACCTGCTTGCTCCAGTTCCTTCAGACCTCTACTTTTCCCCTTTATATCTAAAAGAGGCAAAGATGATGACTATTTAGGAAAACAATCAGGAAATAACTGTTCACTGTATTCTTTAAAGGATCTAGATACATCTCAACTTGCACAGCATATTTTAGGAACTCCAATATTTGTTAAATGAATAATATAGTCAATTGATACATTAATGAATTATCTTATTAATTGCATGCTAGGTATTACTTTAACTTTAAATATCAAGTCCTTAGCAGTAGCTTTGTCGTTCATACTATTTTTCACGACTGCAGGCTGATATTTTCTTAGGAAAGTTTCCTGAGAAACATGCAGTATATTATGGAGATGTATAGTTCTACACAGTAGCACCAACCACATGGAGCTAGAACACTTGAAAGCTGGCTAGAATTAATTGAGATGTGTTGAAAGTATCAGATACACTCTGGAGTATGAATTATCTCACTAATGATTTTTAAAAGCTTTGATTATATGGTAAATAGTAGTTTGCATATATTGGGTTAAGTGGAATGTATTACTGCAATTAATTTCTATGGTTTCTTTTTAAAATACAGCTACTAAAAAATTTTAAATTGCATTTGTGGCTCATATTTCTATTGCATAATACTATTACAGAGCAAATTTTTTTAAAATCTTGCATGCTGTATGGTGGGGGTCACATTTCATTCTTTTTCCATTGACTGTCCCATTATTGCAGCACCATTTGTTGACTTTTTTTGCGGGGAGAGAGAGGTTAATGCACCGGCCAGGAGTTGAACTCATGTCTCCCACATGGCAGGTGAGAATTCTACCACTGAACTACCCTTGCAACCCCTGTGCAAATATTTTTAAAGCGTGGAAGGGCTTTAATGCATAGTTTTAATGTGATTTTTATTGTAGCAGTGAAAATCTCTTTTCTCATCCTTTTGCTGTAGGATTATATTATAAACCCTCATGTCTCCTTTTGATAATATAATGATAATTTGACAGGAAGGATATAAGAAGATCAAGCATATATAAAAGCAATACCAGATATATGAATTACAGGATATAGTATAAGTTAGAAGTTTATGAGTTAATGTTAAAATAATTTTTTAGATAAAATGATGGAAGAGTGAGTCCAAGGGAGCAGAGAACATGGAATATAGGTCTGTCCTGAATCTCTAAATATATGTTCAGAAGGGAGAAGGGGTGTTCAGGGAAACTTTTTTGAGTTGGTGCAGGGGAATATGTATTTTCAAGTGTGACTAAAACATTTGCTATATTACATGTCTTTTCAAATAAGATGGACCCTCTGAACATGACATACATGCCATAAGCATCAATTTTAACTTACCATCAAAACCTTGATTAAAATTGATGTTATTGGGTGGGCCACAGTGGCTCAGCAGGTAAGAATGCTTGCCTGCCATGCCAGAGGACATGGGTTTGATTCCCGGTGCCTGCCCACGTTAAAAAAAAATAATAATAATGTTATTTGCAGATAACCAAAACAATATTCATTACCTATTTGCTCACATTCTGGTCAACAACTATAGTACATTTGGTAAGCCTAATGCCTCATTGAATGTCCTCACTTAACCACAGTTCCATATGAGGTTCTCAATTGTTTTTAATCACAAATTGATATAAGAAATGGCCATGTAAAATACATGTAAAATAGTGGGTGCATGAGTGGTTTAGTGGTAGAATGTGCATCTTCCATGTGGAAGACTTGTGTTCAATTCCCGGACCACGTACCACCCCACCTCCAAAAATGTAAAATGCATGTTTTTTGCAGAACAGATATTGTCCATTGGATTTCTGAAAATCTTTATGATTAGGATCCATATGAATAGTCTGCCCTTGATTTTAGAGCCTATGAAAAAGATGTTCCTCCTTAAAAATGACTGTCTTTCTTCTACTAGAAAAAAGGATCCCATGACACTGTTCTTTTGCTTTGAGTATTCATAACCTCAGAATTAATTTAGTGCTTAATTGTGGAAATAGCCCAATTTCTGAGTCTTGATAAAATTACCTTTCCTTAGCTCTCCCTCACTCTTTTCCTTTTTTGGAAATACCCTGGGTACATAACTATAATGGGGGCCATTAGTGAGTTATGGCTTGTGCCCAGCTCCCCTGGCTTGTAAAGTAGTCACTCTCCACTCCCCACCTCCATTCCAACCACATGTGGAGCCTTGGGAAAGCTTAAATTCTGTCCTCTGCTAGGGTTCAACTATGTATGGACTTGTCTGATGGAACACGTTGTAGGTATCAGAAGCCCCCATGGAGCTGTAGCATATTAAGAGATACCTGACTACATTCCAGTCTCAAAGAAAAAGAACTAAAAGGAGAAAAAAAGATCTTTTTCTAGACTAGGGAAGGAAGATCTACAAAGTGAGAAAAGTGGTAGTTATAAAATCTTGGCATTTAAAGCCTATTGTGTAATGAAGTGGTGTCTTGATGTTATACAGAATGCTTACTAGTCTACAAGACCCTATGTGATTGAGTTCCAACCTAACTCTCCAGCATCATCCTGTACCACTCTTCTGCTCACTGAGTGCTCCAGGCATCTGACCGTTATGATCATCAACTGAGCCAAATTCACTCCTGCCTCAAGGACTTTGTACTAGTTATTCCTCTACCTGAAACACTTTCCCTAGATCTTCAAATGTCCAACTCCTTCTTGTTATTCAAGTTTCAGCTCAAATAGCATTCAATCAGAGAGCCCCTTTTTAGCCCCGTTTGAAAAGCTTTTGCACATTTAATACCTTTCTAACACTATTTTATTCATTGACTCATTGCTAACTGAAATTATATTTGTTCATCTCCCCCTCTTTATAATGAAAGCCACCTGAGATAAGAGATGTTGTTTGTCTTGTTCACATCCTTAGCACCTAGGAGAGTGCCAGGCATATGAAAGGCTCTCAATAAATGTTTGTTAATTAATTCATTTATTTATTTATACACATCTTCAGTCCCAGGAGACAGACTCTCAGATGGATAGCTTATAGAGGAAAGCGCACTTGGAGTAGACACCTGTGGGACAGTGAAGGATGTTAAGAACTATTGTAAATGCTTATAATATAGTGTTGAACTAAAGGAATTAAAATCCTTGGTCTCATGGAGCTTGCATGCTAGTAGATGAATGGATGGGTCAATATATGTATGCATTATTTGTACAATAATATTCCCCTCTCTATAACAGAGCATTTTTTGAATCATTAACAATCGAAGGACTGTGATACTTAAAGGGCATAATAAAGAAGAAAATAAAAACCTGAATTTTTGATGGTAGCTATTATAAACTTATCAGAGTTAAACTCTTTGTTGGGGTTGAGGTGATAAGGCCCCATTTCTTCACACTATATGGTTAGAGATGATTCATTTATTCACTCATTCATTCACTTACTTTTATCGGATGCCTTCTATGTATGTGCAGACACTGTCACAAGCCTTGGGATGAAGGTGTGACTAAGTCCAGCCTTCCTTCCTGTAGACACACACCACCTTCACAGAACCTACCATCTTCGGACAGGCAAAGAGTCAACTGCAATAGAGTCCAATGGGATTTCCACAGACAATGAGAAGGCAGCAGGCAGGACTTGGTGAATTCCTGGGGGAGGAAGTATAGAGGCATTCTGGAGAAAGAAAATCTAAGACATCTAAGTTGAAATCCTAATGAAGACTGCAGTTATCCAGGAAAAGAGGCTCAGAGGTATTTTATAAACAGGGGTCAAGGAAAGCAATAGGATAGAAATAGCATAGAAATGACAAAGTTATTCTAGACTTGAATGTAGACAAGAAGACAGGAGCAAAGAAAGTAAGGAGGGAAGACAGAACCAGATGGAGCTGGAAATGTGAGAGGAGTCAGATCGTAAAGGTCCTTATAAACCTTGTTACAATGTATGAAATTCAATACAGTGTTTTTTAAAAGCAGTGGAGTTAAACTAGAAATAACTAGCAAAACATCTTTCTAAAATCTCCAGAAAACACTGTCAGGATTGTAGTAACAGGGCAAGTGAAGAATCAAGATGAAGAATGCTTAGAAGCAGTAGGGAAAAAAAAGGGAAAAGGAAAAAATGTTGTAGGGTCTCCTGGCACTCTGGCTGGCCCCTTTCCCATTCCCTCACTGGCTGGGCATGGAACTAGCCTGCGGATCCCTGGTCCCCATTCCAGAGAGAGCAGAGTAAACCTTGTGCACATTCTAGGAGAATGCATGCCTGGTGCAATCTGTCTGGTGGTAGCTCAAGGTGCTATTTGTTGTCCCAAAGCTTGTCCTATGTGTAGGTATCTCACAAAGCTCCTCTACAGAACACTGCAGGAGAGAAGTCAAATTGTGCTGCCTGGGGCAAGGGATGTCGTCTGTAGGACAGAGAGTGCTGTGCCTGAAACTAAGGGCAAAGTGTTTCCTAGGGAATAGGGAATATTTTTATCCCTGTAAACAGGGGAATTCCTTGACTACCTGCATGTGTCTAGGGCAGGAAGTATGTGCACAAGGTATGTGCACAGGGTGCCTCCTGTACTTTGGTCTAAAGTTTTTCTCCAAACTCAATAGTGTGAGTAAGCCCTGAAGGAGAGCTCACAAAAATCTATCTGCAAAGACTGGGAAAGGTGTTTTTCCCTCTTGTTTTTCTGTGTTAGCTCCTGGCATTCAACAAAAACTCTGTCATAACTCTAGTTGGATACAAGTTTAAGGAACAGATACATCAGAGTCTAATTTCCAATAATAACGTGCTAAAATTTAAAAATTCCCAGGTTTAAAATTACAAAAGATTGTAAAAAAAAAAAAAAAAGAAAAAAAATACATACAAAAAAGTAGGAAACAATGGCCCAAGCAAAGAAGAAAATTAACACATTAGAAACCATCAATGATGTAGGTCAGACCTGAGTAATTTCAGATAAACATACCCTAAAATATCCTAAATATGCTCACAGAGCTAAAAGTAAAGATGAGTAAAGAATGAAAATAACCCAGGAAAATGATAGATGAATGACTACAAAGAAAATATCAATAAAGAGATAGAAATTATAAAAGGAACAAAACAGAGCTGAAGACCACAGTAACAGAAATTTAAAATTACCTAAAGGAGTTCAATAGTAAATTGGAACTGAAAAAATCAGTAAACTTGCAGAGAAGACAATTGAAATCATCCAGTCTGAAGAGCTGATAGAGAAATAATGAAGAAGAATGAACAGAGCCTGAGGAACTAGTGGGACACTATCAAGCGTACCAAAATATGCTTTGTGGTACTGGAAGGAGAAGAAAGAGATAAAGGGGTAGAGAAAACAGTCAAATAAATAATTGTTGAAAACTTTCAGAATTTAATGAAAGACAAAAATATATTCATTCAAGATGCTCAATGAACTCTGAACAGGATAAATTCAAATGGACCCCTCACTGAGTTATCGCCAAACTGTCAAATGCCAAAGATAAGACAATTCTGAAAGCCTCTAGAGAGAGGCAAAATGTCACATGCAAGGGACCCTCAATAAGATTAGCTGCCAATTTCTCATTGAAGCCATGGAGGAGAGAAGGAAGTGGGATGACATATATAAGTGCTGGAAACAAAAAATTGCCAACCAAAAATTCTATATCCAGCAAAAATGTCTTTCAAAAAGAAGGGAAGAATTAAGACATTCCCAGATAAACAAAAAATGATGGAATTTGTCACCACTAAACTGGTCCTTCAAGAAATGTTAAAGGGAGTTCTTCAGGTTGGAAGGAAAGGACACTAGACAATTGACAAAAATCATGTAAAAAACTAAAGACCTCCAGTAAAGATAATGGTATGTTTAAATATAAGTACCTGTTCTTTTGTATTTTTAATTCATAATTCTACTTTTTACTTCCTATAGGATTAAAATGCAAATGCATGAGACATGATGATAAATCAGTGGTTTTGGAATCATAATGTATCCGTGTCATTTGTGACAAGAACTATATGAAGGTGGAAGGGCAGAGGTAAATAAGAATTTGGTTTATGTATCCTTTTGAAGGTAAGTTGGTATCAAAGGAAATAAAATTGTTATAGACTAAGGATGTTAAATTTAAGCCCCATGATAATCACAAGAAAAATATCAGAGAATATGCAATATTACAGAGACAGAAAGTAGAGAAAAGGTTACCAGGGGTGAGGAGCAGGTACAATGGGGACTTCATGCAAAATGAGTACAAGGTTTCTGTTTCAGGTGAAGAAAAATTTCTAGTAACCGTAGGAGTGGGAATACTGCAACAATGTAAATGTGATTAATCCTATTGAATGACATGCTTGAGAGGGGTTGGGGCAGGAAGATTTATGTTGTCTGTACGTTTACACAATTTAAAAAAAGAAATAAATATAAACTAAAGAGATAATGACAATTAAAGGCAGTACATGGCACTGGATAGGAGCTGAGAATGGACAAGAAAAGGTTCAAAATGAAATTATTGGGATATAAGAAAAAATTGGAATATACAATGTAAGCTTAAAATAAACATTAAATTTCTTCAACTTAAGAACTTCACTTAAGGTGATTACATAACTGAATATCCTTGTTTGTAGGAAATGCATATGTGAGTATTTTGTGTTCAAGGAGTGTGATGTGTGAAACTTGCTCTCAAATTTTCTGGGGAAGTGGGGGTAGAAAGAGAGAGAAAGAGAGAAATGAAGGCAGGGGAAGGAAAGAATCATACAGCAAAGGTGGTGTGCCAGTTTGAAAAGATTTATGTGCCCTAGAAAAGTCGTGTTTTAATCCTGCTCCATCTCACAGAAGCAGCCATGTCTTTTAAACCCTATTCAGCACTGTATGTTGGAATGTGTTGGATTACCTCCACAGAGACGTGACTCACCCAACTGTGGGTATTAACTTTTGAGTAGAGGGAGATGTGATTCCATCCGTTCCACATAGGTCTTGATTAATTTGCTGGAGTCCTTTAAAGGGGAAGCATTTTGGAAAGAGTCCATTTTGAGAATGAGGAGAGAGCCACAGAACCATGGCAGAGCCAGGAGGCTAAGGGTCCGTCAGCCAGAAGCCTTTGGAGATGAAGAAGGAAAACATCCCCAGGAGAGCTTCATGAAACAAGAAGCCTGAGAGAAAGCTAGCAAAGTAGAATAGATGGCAAAATGTCAAAATTGGTGGATTGTAGGGGGTGTATTTTGGAGTTCTCTGAATGGGATTTATGTCATTTTTTGCAAATGTCCTGTAAGTCTAACATTTTTTTCAAAATAGGAGTTAAAAAAATCAGGGAAATGACACCTTCAGATGTGTGTCCCTCCAGACTCTAAAATCCAATAAATCGATAACAGATTTCCCTGTTTAAATTACTGTTTCTCAAACTTATTTTACCACAGAATTCCCCACATACCTTTTTTACTGTTGTTTTTCTTCATATTGTAAAACACCCATCAATAACCCTGGAATAGTGACCTTCACTGGGAGATGGTCTCCTGGCCTCTGTCCCTTCAGCTTCTCTTCCATTGTTTTCATTAGTCCATATATCATGCACGATTCTTGAAATCTCAGCTTCCCTCCTTATTGTGTGCCACTGAATAGATATTCCACCACGTGATGGGGGTAACTTATTCTTAAGATATATTTTATCCCCTTAACTTCCTTTCTCAAAAGGCTCTCTATAGCTTGTCCCATCACTTCCAAACATCTCATCCTGACCCTCAGTTTCTGTCAATGTTCCCAGCCTTCACTCCTATTACTTGCCTCTGTCAATCCAGTCTGTGTGCTGTCTCCCTCCACATATGATTGACTCATTCCTTCCTTTGAAGATATTGTCTCCTACTCCTCTCTGATAAAGCATACCTTACAAATTATCTCAAAACCTAATTCCACCAGAATGTTTTTCTATATTAGCACAACTCATTCTCTGTCTTGAATAAATCAACATATATAGTACAGAGGCACAGAGCTAGTGAATAATGGAGATATAACTGGATGGGAACAGCGCCTGGCACGTAGCAGGTGCTGTTTTCTAACCACTCTTTATGTAAATTACTAATACTAGGTACTATGCACTACGGGAACTAAGGATTATAACAACAATAATAAAAGAATAAATGCATTCCTTGCCACTAATAAACCTAATTCACACAACTGTAAAGTTAGAAGGGGAAAAAAAGATTATCTGGGCCAGTCACCTCATTTTAAAAAACTAAGAGAAGTCTGGTGACATTACATGAGTTTCCTAAGAGTATCTATGTGGTAGAATTGAAACAAAATCTCAGGATTCTCAACCTAGGACATGTTTCAGTTTTCTTAATAACTCATTGCATCTGTGAACAAATGGTGACCTAAGTCATTACATGCAGTGTACCAGATAATAAAAAACTTGAGATGTTCATAAAAGGGAAGAGACCACTTTGGGTGGTGTGTTCAGAAGGAGAGAGGGACGAAGGGAGACTCAAAGCAAAGAGTTGGTAAGATTTAGAAAAATGGCAATTGTGTGGTGGGCAGGACAAACATTTTATTTGACAGAAATTAAAGTAAACCAGTGTTTGGAAATGAGAGTATAAGGCCTGTTTCATGAGGCAATACAGAGACAACCCATCTGGAGAGGAGAATTAAGGCTCAACAGTAGCCTGTCCTGTGTATCTCAAGCACTTCCTAATGTGTAAGGAAGTGAGTCTTTCATTTCTTCCACCAGAACTTTATAACTTGAAGCCTGAAAAGAGTCCTGTGATCATGGCACTAAAGGTCTTCTAAAGGGAGAGAAGGAGCCATCTACTCTCTGCCACACAACTATCATAAAGAGGCCTACTGTACTAGTTTGTTTGCCAAGGAAGATAGGCTGGTTTCACATTTCCACTTTTAACTTTGTCAACATGCACTCTTTTCTCTTACTATGAATAATCATGTGGGAACCTTGTAGCTATTTTAGGTACCTTGTATATAAAGTGACCTTCTTGGGTGATGCTGGGGCTTCTTATATTTATGAAATTAGCTGGTTGTGGCAATTTTCATGATTAAGGGCTTTCTGGTAATTAAATTCTAATAAGAAGTTAAGAATGGAAGTATTTCAGGAGGACAAATCTCTGCAGAGATTAACTATGCATTGGTGTTGTGAGTGTGACCCACTGTACCGTCACTTGGTAGGCACTTTCAGTGTCTGGGCTGTCACAGAACACAAATGCATTCGTATCAAGGGATGTTGTTAACGATATTGAAAGCTGTAAAAAAGTTAATGGTCTCCTATCATCAGGGAAATCCTCAGACAGTCCCAAATCATTTATCAACACACTCATGAAAGCCAATGCAAGAAATTTATTTCCAAAGTGGGAAATGTTTATTCTATGTTGTTGTTCCCAGATGATGCTCTTATAAAATTCCATGTGATAAATGATGTATCAGCTTTTGTTCTATTGGACACATATACTAAGGCAGGAAAAGAGGAACAGTTGCTATCTATGTCTATGGAATCCCGGTCCCAACTGGCTCAGAGAACTGCTTTCATTTTCATGTGTCATAAATCAGATGACATGGAAAAGTCATTGTAAAAACAAGTACTCATGCTATTATAAATGGATTCAGTTGTCTCAAGAGTTCAAAGGTTAGTTTAAATTAAAAAAAAACTATGACCACTTTGTATGTGGTATTAGTAAATGCACATTTAAATGTGATTGTTAAGAGATTTGGAAATCCAGAAAATAAGACATTTCTGAGTAACACATGAAGAAAAGGGAAAACAATCTACCAGTTTTTCATTTGATACTTTTTAATAATACAACTACAGTGGTAGATTCACACTTGCTATTTCCTGCTTTCTGGATGACTCTGACAGTTCATTTAAGATCCATAGATTGGGAAACCAGAGAAAACTAAAAACTTGTCTGTGCCTTTTTAACATGGGCCCTTTATATGTCCCAGGGTTCCAACCAGTGTTCTCATGGCTTTGTCATGGTGAATGGACATTTCTTGGTTGCCATGACTTTAGTTTGTAAAAGCTGCCAGAATGCAATATACCAGAAACAGAATGGCTTTTTAAAGGGAGAAATTTATTAACTTGGAAGTTTGTAGTTCTACGGCATGGAAATGTCCAGACTAAAGCATCCAGGGAAAGATACCTTGATTCAAGAAAGGCACATGGGTCCAGAACACCTCTGTCAGCTAGAAAGGCACATGGTAATGTCTGCTAGCTTTTTCTTTGGGATTCTGGTTTCATAAAGCTCCCCCGGGAGTGTTCTCCTTCTTCATCTCTAAAGCTCTCTTGGCTGTTGGGCTCTGTTTGTTCTAGAGCTTTTTTCTAAAATGGTTCCCTCTTAAAGGGCTCCAGTAAATAATCCCACCTTGAATGGGTGGAGACGCATCTCCATGGAGACTATCTAATCAAAGGTACCACCCAATTGGGTGGGTCACATCTTCATGGAAGCAATCAAAGAGATCCCACCCAGCAATATTGAATGAGGATTAAAGAACTTGGCTTTTCCGGGGGTACACAACAGATTCAAACTGGCACATCATTTCTTTTTTTTTCTAGGATAAGGACATATTCATGATAAACTTCCATCCTATAACTAGCAGGTTTATATGAAATCAGCCCTATTATGTTATGGTTCCAACAACTGGCTTCCTATCTTGTGACTCTCTACTTGGTTCCTGGTGCTGACTTGTTGGCCATCGGTGAGTTTTTTGTGTCTGGGATGAGATTTTGCCTTTTTACTCATTTCAGAGACAGGCAAACTTCTCCCAAACCCAGATCCCTTGACTGAAGCCCCACAACCTACTGCTGGATATCTACACATGAAGTGACTGTTATACTGTTATCCTCTATCTGTGACCTAATACTTCAGTCTCCTCTTACTATGTTTTCCTATTGGACCTCCTGTTCTTTGGGTCATGTCCCTGTATCTGACCCATTCCCTCCACACATGAAGCCTCAGTTTCAATGGACAAGATTTTTATGACAGAGATGCTTCCTTTGTTTTTATTATTGTTCCTAAAAATTCTTATAGCTTTAGTTATCAGCATACATGTATTAGTCAGGGTTCTTTAGAGAAACAAAACCAACAGGAGTTATCTGTAAATATATGATTCATAAAGTGTCTCACACAACTGTAGGAGTGCAAGAATCCCAAATCCGTAGGGCAGGCTGAGAGGCTGGCAACTCTGATAAAGGGTCTTTATGAACTCCACAGGAAAAGCATGCTGGCTGAAGAAACAGTGAAAATTCTCTCTTCTCCCTTAAAAGTATTCAACTGATTGAATCGAATCCAACTGATTGAATTATCTCATTTACATGACACACCCTTAATTGATTGTAGATGGTAGATGTAAGCAGCCATAGCTGCAATCAACTGACTGATGATTTAATAAACTAGCCTTCTGGTTTATCAACCAGCCATGAAATAATTTTGCAGGGCGGTGTGACTGTGGCTCAGTGGTAGAATTCTTGCCTGCCATGCCAAAGACCTGGTTTCGGTTCCCAGAGCCTGGCCATGTAAAAAATATATATGTATCTTTGCAGTAATGGTTAGGTCATTGCTTGCCTGACCAGACACTGGGCACCATCACTTGGCCAAGTTGACACCAGAACTCAACCATCGCAGTACTATCTCCAATACTTATTTTTTCATTCAATAACATTCATGGTCCTATGTTATGCAAGACACTGGAGCTGGTACAAAAAGTAATAAGATATGGTTCTATTTCTGAACACAGTCACAGTCCAAGGCAATATTCTATATAATGATACCTTACATTTACATAACACTTTAAAGTTTGCAAAGAAATTTCACACATATTTTTTTACCATTATCCTATAAGCTATAGAATACTTGACTTTCCATATTCAAGACCACAAATACTCCAAAGGAATCATGAAAGTAGTTTTCCCATGATGTAATTCAGGTTCATACTAGAGAGAAACCTTATAAAAGTAATGAATGTGGGAAAGTCTTCAGCCAGAATCATCACCTTTTTCAACGACCAAGAATTCATACAGGAGAGAAATGCTGTAATTGTTTCATTGCCTGACCAAACAGGTTTCTTGACCTATATTAGTTGCCAAAGTTTCTATTTAAAAGGCCTCAATTCAAGACTTTTAAAGACCTTAATTCAAAATTCATCTCTTTTAAATTGAGAGAATGTTCAATTTATACTTTTGAAATACGACACAAGCACAGTTGCCCAGCTTGAGAAAGCCCATGGGAGCCTGTAATTTTTTGTTTGTGCATATTTTGGCAAAAACTGACACAAGTTAATATGCACTAGGATCAGTTAAGGCATAACTGTGCCACTGGAAAGTATAAAAAACCTTGAAAATATTCTGTTGTCTATTTGATCAACTGAAAAAAAATATGCTTTTAAGAGCTTCAAGAGAAAGGTATCAATGACAGTAAATGCTCAATTCAGTAAGGTATGATGGTGATGACACTTTAGGGAGCTACATATTTTAAGTACATATTCCAGTCTCTTTATTTACTTTTGGGTAATTTGCTGGTAATGATAGTGGAAGTTGTCCTTCATGACCAGTTTATGGCCTTGAGCTCAACAGGTGAGATTGAAAGGAGGAAAACCGGAAAACCCAGATCAAAACATCTACTGCATCTTGGCAACCTGGGGGTGCTCAGACCCCTCAAGGCAACTTTGAAGATGACTATTCAGCTAGAAAAATACAGTTGACTCTGAGTCAATATATTTAAAAGAACAGCATGTTGTCAATCATAGTCATAAATCTTTGGGGATTATCTGGTAAATTATTTCAGAATTTAATCTCTTTCTTTACAATTCAGTCCTTAAAGTTGGACTTAGAAAATGCTCAGGAACTAAAATATATTTAAACATAACATTTTAAAAGAGGAAACATTCTGCGAAAGCATAAACAATGGTAAAAGAGTCAGGAATTCAGATATTATGGAGTCGAGTTTCAATGTAAAAAGTTCTCCCTCTAAAAAAGGTAAAGCTTTTCCAAATTAAACTGCAGGTATGTAATAATGGCACTGAAATGCATGAATATGTGCATGATCACATCCAACATCTTCCTAGGCACTATTCCTTTTCCCCTGGTATCTTATTATTACCATCTTAAGACAAAGTGGTGAGTTAAAGAAACTAATGCTTAATTATTACCTACTATATCATCTAGGTCTGGTAATTCACATTAAAATATTATCTCCTTTATTCTTGACAAAGATGATGTCATGTAAGTATTATCATTCTCATTTTCCATTTGAGAGAACTGAAAAATAATTTTCCCAAGTCCACACAGCTCATGGTCAAAGCCCATGTCCATCGCACTGTACCTCTGCCACCTAAGAGTGCGTGTTGTTTGTAGTGTCAAGACAGTAGGCTAGCTAAACACGTGCTGTCCTCATGAAGCTTACATGTCTTTGGGGAAGCAAGACAACAAACAAGCAAACAAATAGAATACTTTAAACAGTGTTATGTGCCTTGAAGAAAATGAAACAGGAATATGTAAGGGAATGATTGGGGTTAGGGGTAATCGTAAACAGTAAGGTAAGGTATGATAGCTGATCAGACAATATCTGAACTAAGAACTGAATGGAAAGAAGGAACTGGAACACTGAATAATAGAGGGAAGAGAATTTTAGATGAAGGACCAGAAAAGGCATAGCCCTTGGATGGAAAATGACTTCATTTGCTTAGAAACACAAAGGCCCTTGTAAAAATCCTAGAAAAAAAAAAAAAGCAAATTGAATCCAGCAGAACATTAAGAAACAACCATCAAGTCATGCAAGGATGCTTTAACATCAGCAAACATATCACAGCAATTTAGTGGATTAAATGAAGAAAAGCAGGTGACTATCCTCGGAAAAGCTGAAAACAGACTTTGATCATCTATGAAACCGATTCTTGGGAGGGAGGGGGAAAATTTAAGGACTAGAAACCTAAGCACATTTTCCTAAATTAATTTGGATGTCTGTAACAAATATCTTTAGCAAACATCATACTTAAGAGGGAAATATTAGAAACAGCTTTGTTTAAAGCAGCAGTGTTAGCCCTAATGTTATTACTCAACATTGTCCTGATGGCCCTTATTAACAAAATAAGACAAAAGAAATGATATGATTGTTGGAAAGGAAAGGACAAAATCAGCAGAAAGTATGATTGCCTACCTTGAACATCTAAGAAAATCACCTTATATGCTATTACAACTTTAAAGTGTTCATCAAAGATGTATACTGTGCAGTCAGCATCCAGGAAGTAATAACTTTCCTATAAGCCATAATATGTACTAGAAAATATAATTAAAAAAATATATTCCATTCCAGGAAGATGGCAGAATAGGATAGGCTGAATTTACCTCTGCTCCACGGAACAACTAGAGAAGTGACAGAAAAATGAAAGGACAGCAGGTCCAGGTTGTGTGTGACCAAAGAGTGTCTTCTACAATATATAGGGAGGTCCTGGATGAAAAAGCAGAGGAATTGGGATGGAGAGAACAAGGTGAGTGTGCTCAGTTGTGACTGTACTGGGGACAAGAGGCTGCACCCAGTAAAGTGTGATTCTGGAAGGAGCACTTGCTTTCCCTGTGCACAGAAACCATCTAGATAGTGCACTGTGCCTACTGTTCCCCTTTTCCTACAGGGCCTGGAGCCCTTGGAAGTGCACAGACGGAGAGGTAGGGACAAGGAAGTGAGTCATGCCCTGCACCCTGCACCCCGCTCTGTACCCCACAAGTTGCCCCCTGCCCCCTATTCTGTGCTGCACTGTGTGCCCCATGCCTGGTACCCCACCAAGCCTGGTTTAGCTGTGGACAGGGGCATTTTAAATGCCCAAGTCCCACAGACTGAGGTCATTCCAAATGGGAACCCAGGGATCACCAGACCCATCAGACCCACAAGCAGAGTTTCTGTCGAGGTGCACACTGTCCTCTACCCCCAGCCCCAGTGTTGGCAGCATTCAGTGCACACTGAATGTGCAAAAGGAGACCTTCAAAACAAACCCAAGCAAATACAAAGCCTTAGATGAGTGAGGGAAATCAACTTTCAAAACAACCATATCAAAATAATCAAATACTTCAAAGCCAACAGAAATCACAAAACATATGAAGATATAGGCAGATATGATCCAGTCAAATGACCAAATAAAAACACCAGAGGAGACTCAGAATTTGGAATGACTAATCAAAGAAGTTCATATAAATCTCCTAAATAATGTGTTGGGTAATGACATAAAGGATAGCAAGAAGGCACTAGAAGACCATAAATAAGAATCTGAAATAATAAATAGAAAAATAGCAGATCTTGTGGAGATGAAAGATTCTGCAGACCAAATTAAAAATATACTAGAGACACACAAGAGCAAATTTGAAGAGGCAGAAGAAAGAATAAGCGAACTACTGGACAGGACAATTGAATTTTCACAAAAAACAGATGGCAAAAAAGATGGAAAAGTTGGAATTGGATCTCAGGGAAATGATGGACAACATGAAATGCACAAATATAAGAATCATTGGTATTCCAGAAGGAGAAGAGAAGAGCCAGGAATATTAGTTGAGGAGATAATGAGGGAAAACTTCCCAAACCAAATAAAAGACATAAATATGCAAATCAAAGAACACGTTGAACCCCAGATAGAATAAATCCAAATAGGCCTACTCCAAGACACATACTAATCAGATTGTCAGATGTTGAAGAGTAGCAAAAAGTCTTGAAAACAGCAAGAGAAAAGTGACTCACCACATAAAAGGGAAACCACATAAGACTGAGTTCAGACTACTCAACAGGCATGATGGAGGCAAGAAGACAGTCATATGATATATTTAAGTCCTGAAATAAAAGGACTTCCAGCCAAGAATTCTTTATCCAGCTAAGTTGCCCTTTAACAGTAAAAGAGAGGTGGGCCATGGTGCCTCAGCAGGAAGAGTTCTCCCGCCATGCCAGAGATCCGGGTTTGATTCCCAGTGCCTGCCCATGCAAAAAAAAAAAAGAGTGAAAGAGATATTAAAATTTTCACAGACAAAGGCTGACAGAATTGTCAATAAGAGATCTGCCCTATAAGAAATATTAAAAGGGATAATGTTGGCTGAAAAAAAGTCAGGAGAGGGAGGTGTGAAGAATACCAGTGAAGGTAACATAGAAGATAAAAAGAGAGAGAGGAAAAAATAATATATAGATCTGAAAAATAAAAATCAAAGGATAAGATGATAGATTAAAAAATACCTTTACAGTAATAACTTTAAAAGTTAACGAACTAAACTCACAAGTAAAATATATAGATTGGAAGAATGGATAAAGAAATATGGTCAATCTATATGCTGCTTATAAGAGACTATTCTTAGACCCGAGGATACAGATAGATCGAAAGTGAAAGGATGGAAAAAGATGTTCTGTGCAAGCTGTAATCAAAAGAAAACAGGAGTAGCTATATGAATATCAAACAAAATAGACTTAAAATGTAAGAATGTCATAAGAGACTAGGAAGGACACTACATATTAGTAAAAGGGACAACTCACCAAGAAAATTAACAGCCATAAATGTTTATGTTCCTAATCAAGGAGCTCCAAAGTTCATGAGTCAAACACTGACAAAACTGAAGGGAGCAATAAACATTTCTACAATAATAGTGGGAGACTTCAATATACCACTCCCCTCTATAAATAGAACAGGATCGACAAGGAAATACAGAACTTAATTTGATAAATGAATTAGACTCAAAAGACATATATAGGTTGTTACACCCAAAACACCAGGATATACATTCTTCTTTAGTGCTCATAGAACATATCCCAGGATAGATTCATAATCTGGGGTATGAAACAGGTCTTAATAAATTTTAAAATATTGAAATTATTCAAAGCAATTTCTCTGATTACAATAATATGAAACTGGAAATCAATAACCACCAAAGAACCCAAACTTTCACAAATATATGAAGATTCAACAACACGGTAAACAATCAGCAAGTAAAAGAAGAAATTGCTAGTGAAATTGATAAATATCTGGACACAAATAAAAGTGAAAATATAACATATCAAACTTATGGGATGTGGCAAAGCAGTGCTGAGAGGGAAATTTATTGCCCTAAATGCTTAATATTAGAAAAGAAGGGAAAGGGCAAAAATTGATGACTTAACTTCGTAACTAGAGAAACTAGAGATGGAACAGCAATTAATCCCAAAGCCAATAGAAGAAGAGAAATAACAAAGATTAAAGCAAAAACAAACAAATTGGAGAACAAAAAGAAACAGTAGGAAGAATTGATAAAATCAAAAGTTGATACTTTGAGAAAAATCAATAAAATTGATGGTCTCCTAGCTAGGCTGGCAAAGAAAAAAAGAGAAAGGAGGACACAAATAAACAAAATCAGAAATGAGAAGAGGGTCATTACCATGGACCATGAGGAAATAAAAAAAAAAAAATCATAAGAGGATACTATGAACAACTATATGCCAACAAACTAGGCAACTTAGATGAAATGGAAAAAAATTCCAAGAAGCTCAGGAACAACCTACATTGACTTGAGAAGAAAGAGAAGATCTCAACAAACCCATTACAAGTAAAGAGATTCAATCAGTTATCAAAAATCTTCCTACAAAGAAATGTTAGGGACGATGTTAGGAACATTATTTACAGATGGCTTCAGAGGAGAATTTTATCAAACATTCCACAATGAACTAACACAAATCCTGCTCAAACTCTTCCAAAAAAATGGAGAAAAAAGGAACACAATCTAACTGATTTTATGAAGCTAAAAATCACTCTAATACCAAAACCAGGTAAGATGTTACAAGAAAGGAAAACTAAAGGCCTATCTTCCTAATGAATATAAATGCAAAATTCTCAACCAAATACTAGCACATAGAATCCCATGCTACATTAATAGAATTATGCACCATGACCAAGTGGGCTTTATACCAGGAATGCAAGGGTGGTTCAACACAAGAAAATCAATCAATATGATACAACATATTAATAAATCAAAAGGGAAAAGTCAAATGATTATCTTAAGTGATGCTGAAAAAACTATTCTACAAAATTCAGCATCCTTTGCTGATAAAAAAACCACTTCAAAAGATAAAAATCAAAGGAAAACTCCTCAATATGATAAAGGGCATATATGAAAAACTCATAGCCGACATTGTACTCAATGATGAGAGACTGGAAACCTCCCCCGAGAACAGGAATGAGACAAGGATGCCGTCTGTTGCCATCTGTCACTTCGATTATTCAATATTGTACTAGAAGTTCTAGCTAGAGCCATCAGGCAGGAAAAATAAATGAAAGTCCTCCAAATCAGAAAGGAAAAAGTAAAACTTTCATTATTTACAGATGGCAAGATATTATACTTGGAAAATCCTGAGAAACCTATGACATAGCTTCTTGAGCTAATAAACAAATTCAGCAAAGTGGCAGGATACAAGATTAATGTGCAAAAATCAGTATTCTATACACAAGTAATTAACTAACTGAGGAAACTAAAAAGGAAAAAATTCCATTCAAAATGGCAACTAAAAGAATCTAGTATTTAGAAATAAGTTTAACCAGGGATGTGAAGGACCTGTACACAGAAGACTACAAAAAATTGTTAAAAGAAAGAAGATATAAATAGGTGGAAAGATGTTCCTGGCTCATGGATAGGAGTGTTAAATATAGTTATGATGTCAATTCTATTCAAATTGATCTACAGATTCAATGCAATACCAATCAAAATTCCCACAACCTATTTTGAAGACTTGGAAAAGCTAGTTATAAAATTTATTTGGAAGAGAAAGAGTCCCCAAATAGCTAAAAATATCCTCAAATGGGAGGACCAACATTCCTGATTTTAAATCTCATTATAAAGCCACAGTGGTCAAAACAGCATGGTACTGGCACAAAAATAAGAATAATGACCAATGGAATTGAATCAAGAGTGAGGAGACAGACCAACAAAACTATGGTCAATTGATCTTTGACAAGGCACCAAGTCCACGGAATTGGGACAAAATAGTCTTTTCAATAAATGGGCATGGAAGAATTAGATATCAATAGCCAAAAGATGAGAGAGGATCCTTACCTTACACCCTCCAAAAAAATTAACACAAAGTGGGTCAAAGACCTAAATATAAGAGCCAGTACCATAAAACTTCTAGAAGAAAATTTAGGAAAACATCTTCAAGACCTAGCAATAGGCAGCTGCTACAACTTTACACCCAAAGCACAAGCTATGAAAACAAAAATCGATAGATGGGAATTCCTCAAAATCAAATTTTTCTGTGCCTCAAAGGACTTTGTCAAAAAGGTGAAAAGGCAACCAACCTAACGGCAGAAAGTATTTGGAAACAATATATCAGATAAAGCCTTGATTGATATCTTGTATGCATAAGGAAATCATACTACTCAACAACAGAACAACCAACCTAATTATAAAAAGGGCTAAAGATATGAATAGACATTTTTCCAAAAGCAAAGACAAATGGCTAAAAAAGCACATGAAGAGATGCTCATCTTCCTTCGCTATAAGGGAAATGCAAATCAAGACTACAATGAGATATCACCTCACACCTATAAGAATGGCTACTATTAAACAAACAGAAAACTACAAATATTGGTGAATATGTGGAGAAATCGGAACACTTATGCATTGCTGGTGGGAATGTACAATGGTTCAGCCAAGTGGAAAATAGTTTGGCAGTTCCTCAGAAAACTAAATATCGAGTTGTCCTACAACCTGGCAATACCACTACTCTGTATATACCCAGAAGAACTGAAAAAAATGACACAACTAACATTTGCACATCCATGTTCATAGCAGCAATATTCACAATTGCCAAAAGATGGAAATAATCTAAGGACTCATCAACAGATGAGCAGATAAATAAAATGTCATAAATACTTATGGTGGAATATTATGCAGCAGGAAGATGAAATGATGTCCTGTAGCATATGATAAATGGATGTACCTTGAGGACGTAATGGTGAGTGAAATAAGCCAGACACAAAAGGATAGATACTCTATGATTTTACTATTATGACCTTGGTAAAGGTAAAACTCAGAGGCTTATGATATATTTTATAGGGGACATAGAAATACACAGAAGCTGGAGATGAGTGAATGGTTAGCCAATAGGGTGAGCTTAAATGTAAGGGAACGGATAGAAGTGAAGGCAGTTCATTAGTGGCTTTATAAGTAACATTGCCATATTGACAGTGAGCATGATTGAAAGGAGTTGTCTAGAGCCATGTATCCCACCAATTAACACTACAAATATAAATAAGTACTTGCACCTACTTCAAGGGTGTGAATCTTGTACAAAGAGTGAATAATAGAGGGATATAAGGGCAAAATTACCATTGCATGCTATGGCCAATATTTAACAGGAAGACATCAACAGTACCACAGCAATAGCAGGGATAAATAATTGGGAGGTAGTGACAAGAGTTAAGAGGAGGTTTGGATTTTCTAGTTAGTGAGGGTGTGTTTATCTGTTATTTTTCTCTTCAGAGCAATGAAATTTGTCTAAAATTGAGAGTATGGATGATTGTACAACTAAATGATGATAATATGAGACATTGATTGTTTACTTTGGACATTATACATGATGCCTAATAGATGGAGGTAGCTGAAGGGTACATTGACTAAAAAGCAGAAAACTGAACTGTGGTATTTACATATGATGGAATATTGTGAGGCTACAGAAAGGAACAAAGTCATGAAACATGCAAGGACGTGAACGAACTTTAGTGTTACAAAATAGGCCAGGAACAAAAGAATAAATATTGTATTGTTTCTTTAAAAAAATATTTGTAAGAAAATTAGGGCCTAGATGGTAAGCTCTTTCAGCAGCCACATTTAGTAGAGAGCTGTAAATGTTATTTCTAGGTTGAAATGCTGTGCCATATATGTATAATTTGGTAACTCTTAGAGTTGGAGTTCTGCAGCTGTGAAAGTCAGCATTGCTACTACAAGAACTGTTAAGGAAATTGAAAAGAGATCAGGCTTCAGTTAGAGAAAAGAACAATGCTGATCTTGTTGGGACTAAGGTAAATCAGAATACAGGATAAAGGATGATATTGTTTATATTTTAGAACTCCACTCACTGTATGAGACCAAAGGAAAAGAGGTTTATTTTGTCCAAAACCTAAATTTTCTGTAGCACATAATCTAACTCAACCTGTCTGGATAGCTCATTTAAAAAACCAAAATACATGGAACCCAGAATGGCAACAAGGACTGATAATTTTGTATAGCTTAATAAGTACCCAGATTCATCCTAGAGCATGTTGGGCAGATAATTAAAAAGTATTGGCAAAGTCCTTTGAGGGACCAGAGAAAAAAATATGGAACTCTTAAACTTTAAACTGCTGATACTCTTTCAAATATTAGGGACTCCCAAATCAATAGGCCAAGCCCTTGATCTTGAGTCTTGCTTTTGTGAAACTTAATACTGTAACAGAGAAACTAAGCCTACCTATAGTTATGCCTAAGAGTTACATAAAAGAACATCTTTCATTGCTCAGATGTGGTCTGTCTCTCTAAGCTGAACTCTTCAAGTAAACTCATTACCCTGCCCCCTGCCATGTAGGACACAACGTCCAGGGGGAAAGTCTCTCTGGCAACTTGGACATGACTCCCAGGGTTGAGTCTGGCCCTGTACTTTGGGATCAACAATGCCTTCCCGACCAAGAGGGAGAAAAGAAATGTAACAAAATAAGGTATCCATGGCTAAGACAGTTCAAATAGAGTTGAGAGGCTGTTCTGAAGGCTACTCTTAGGCAAGCTTCAGTGACATATTACTAATTACCAGTTTGCCAAACTCCAAACAAAATATTCCTGTTACTCTACAGACCAACTGGGGCTCTATCTGAGATTCTTTAAAAGTTTCCCACATTGATTTTACTTTCCAGAAACCTTCAACCTCCAGATAGTTCTTAGGCCAGATAAGTCCTAAAACCCAGAGGGGTCAGCTTCTCCAAGAACATCAACTAGTTCTATCCCCCTCTCCCATATTGTCAACACCCCTTTCCAAATTGAAAAAGTTAGAATGGGCATAGCTCAAATATCCCTAAAGATTGGCAGAAGGATCAAAGGAGGAGGAGTTATAACAGAGAAGATAGGATTTAACAAAGAGTATGACTGCTGAATCATCATACTGCTACATCTTCTGGTCTCCAGTGTCTTGGAGCAGCTAGAAAGAAAAACCTAAAATTGTGGAACTTTAACATATGCCAAACTCTGAAATCTGTTCTATAACTACTTGTTACAATGTACTTAAAATTTATTGCTTTTTTCTATATATGTTATATTTCACAATAAAAAACATTTAAAAGAAAAAAATTCCAATTCACAATAGCCACAGCAATGAAAAAGTATCCAAAGATGATCCTAACCATAAATACATAGGCACTTCATAGAGACAACCAATTATGCTGAAGGATGTAAAAATAGATTTAAAATAAATGGAAAAGCAGTATGGTGATGTAAAGACAATATTACAAAGACCAAAGTCCAAACTTTTCTATAATGCAATGTAATCCTAATAAAAACTTCTACAGCATTTCTGGCAGAAGAGTATATGCACAAAAATTACTGAGATGGTTTTCAAAGTATGGTATTATATAGTTATGAAAACAATGTGATTTGGGCATGAAACAGTGTTGGGATAACCAATTACCCATTCACAGAAATAAATTCTCAGGGAATTAAAGAACAGGACTGTCAGCTCAGTTCCCACCCTGCCCTGCCCATTGACCATAGCAAGGGTTGGGTTTGGCAGGAGGCGGGGCCTGATGTCCACATGAGAAAAGAGGCCGTGACCCCATCTGGAGATACTGGACCGGCAAGGTGACACCCCAAATGGACCCCACCGAGCTTTCTCCCTTCTCATACAGATTTAAAGTGTTGCTGTTTTTATTCTAAAAGTGAACAGGATAGGAGAAATAGAGCGCCCCCTGCCCTTCACGTCATGCATTCCTTGTGGGGATGGCAGCAGGAACCTCTTTCTCCCAGGACTCCTGGAACCTTTAGTTTTCTCTAGTGTTGCCTCCTAGAGCTCATGTTGACTAGCCACTGGGCGCACTCACTGAGAAACCAGACTTGTGGGGGAAATGCCTGCAAAGCAAACACCGGCCTGATACAGGCTGTCCTCTCCACCTAGCCCTGGAGACCCCTGCAGGGAGCCACTTCCCAGCGTCACTCCCCAAAGGTCCATTACCAAGTTCTGGGGATGTCTGGTGTGAGCAAGGCGCTGTGCTACCCTGACCCTGGCCTTGAGACTGCCGGTGCCGAGTGCTGGTGACCTCGAGGGCCTCACGTGCTGGTATCTACTACTGAGCAACTGGGCGTTGTCCAGTTCTGGGTTATATTCTGACTCCTGCAGGACCTGAAATCACAGATGTGGGTGTGGGTGCACTGCGGGTCTAGGTGGTCCCCAGACTACACAGACAGCCCCTTCAGGGGCCAAAGCCATCGATGCAAGCTTCTCTGGGATCATTTGCCAAAATCCAAAGGCAATGCCCAAGGGTCCAAGACCATTTCCATTGAACACACATTTTCCATTTCTGAAAAATTTTTGTTTTGTTTTGTTTTACCAGCACCACCCCATGCTTCTGAAAGCCATGTTTCATCTTTCTGGGATCACTTACTAAAACACTACAGTTGTACAGCTCCCAGTCTGGTTTTGGCTTGCTGGGATGAAACTTTGTATGTATTTTGTAGTGCATAGATTCTATATTGTAATGATTTCCTACTCAAAAAGAAAAAGATTGGTGAAATTATAGATTTTATTGTTTTAACATGTATTCATGTTTAGTGATGTTTACATTTTGAAATATAATTCATAATTCATTTAAAAAATAGGATGTGTGTGTAACATACATTTACCTTGAGAAGAATTTACACATGTATACTAGGAGGCATGCACAAGGAGGTTTATTTCATGATGATTTTATTAATGAAATAATCAGGAACACTGTCCATTGATGCTAGAATCATGAACCAAATTACAGTCTATCCAAATATGGGATGTTCTCCAACAGATAAAAGAATGAAGTTTGAAGTGCATCCATACGTGGACTCACATTGAAAGGTCTCAGAGTCATACTGTTGAGAATAAAAGCAAGTTATAGAGAATATACAATGTTATGCCATTTAAATACATGGATAAAAATCATTTCACACTGATTATGCCTACAGATATAAACATACATACATGTAAATGTAAGGGCAAATAATTCAAATAGATAACTATATATATATATAATTGACTTTAATGGTTTTCTGTGGACTGCTCAGGATTTTTTCAAGGCTGCATGACAAAAAATTACTTCAAGTATTATATAAATATGCTATATTGTTATTTCATTTCCTAGGCAAAGTAATGAGAAGATTGAATCTTATTTATCTCAGAAGAATCCCTGCAAATCAAGATCTTGAGGGCTAATGAATGAAATGAATTATGGAAGGCTAAAATCCACTGTTTTTCATCACTTTCCGTTCGAATATTTTGGAAAAATAAATGTGTAGGGTAAGAAGGAAAGAGTGGAAGCCTAACCAGGTGATTCTGCTTAGGCAGAATCATTCATAATCTATTTTCTTATGCTATTAGGGCATTAATATTCTAATGGTTACATTTAACTTCTGTAATCACAGAAGTATAATCATGTGGTTACACAAACTCTCTTTTGTTCTCAAAAGAAGTGTTGACTAATGCTTCATCCAGTGTATAAGATCAGGACATATTTGTTGATTGATTGGAACAATGTCTTTCGGTTAACTTAAAAAGAGTAAAGATTCAAGGATATTTCCCCAGGTATATAATTTCTAAAGGGAAATAGTGTGAATCCTTTACTCTCAGATGAGATGTATCTAAGAGATTATAAATCTAGTAGCATTCCACTATTTTTTAATGTGGATTGATTCATATGATGATAAAAGTGGTGAAGAACTTCTAATATCTTTCTGCTGTCCTATTGACTATTTAAAATACCATATAAATCTCACTATTAATTTCAATCACTCAATGGATGCATCTGTCAGATCTGCAGTCAAGATTTGCAGACACTGATTTCTGAAAGGATAAAGAATAAGAAAAAATTTAGCTCTGACAATCAAGATAAATAACTACTAACAGTTGAAAAACCACTGAATTAAATTCTGAAATACAGGTTTGTTTGAGGATTTAACTATTGAACTGAGAAATGAACAATGCTGAAATACCAGTCACCTTAGGATCTTGTAATGGCTTTAAAAAATTCAAGAGTGCTTCTCAATGTTAAATGAAAAATAATCCTGTAGCCTGCAGGTTTGTGAATCTTCTAGTTAGTCGTCTTGCAATAATACAAAGAGGAGGCATTTGTTTTCAAACAGATCTTTCTCCATTCTTGCCGTATGGCCATTGCCATCGGTTGAATCTGTGGTGGACCCCAGAAAAGCCATGCCCTTTGATCCTCATTCAATATTGCTGGGTGGGAGCATTTTGATTGTTTCCATGAAGATGTGACCCACCCAATTGTGGGTGGTAACTTTGATTAGATGATTTTCATGGAGGTGTGTCTCCACCCACTGAAGGTGGAGTTGCTTCTGGAATCCTTTAAAAGAGGAAACATTTTCAAGAGAACCTCTTTTGGCAGAGCCACGTAAAAGCCAACAGATGCCGCCATGTTTGCCATGTGCCCTTCCAGCTGAGAGAGAAATGTTGAACGTTGTCGGTCTTCTTGCACCAAGGTATCGTTCCCTGGATGCCTTAAATTGGACATTTCTATTGACTTGTTTTAATTGGGACATTTTCTCAGCCTTGGAACTGTAAACTAGCAACTCATTAAATTCCCCCTTTTAAAAGCCATTCCGTTTCTGGTATATTGCATTCCGGCAGCCAGCAAACTAGAACACCATCTGATACTCAGATTATTTCTTCAGCAATTAATCAGATCAGCAGATCTTTTCAGAACATACCCCTCCCAAATTCCCTTATTAAAGAGATTTGCAAGAGTAATTTCTTGCCTTACTCATTGTTCAGCTTGTTCTCTGGCAAATGGACTTGGAGACTTTACAACTTTTTGTTATCCAGAATCCTATGGAGGATATGTGTGGTGGAATCCTTTGCTCTAGGGATTTTTTTTTCTCTTATTTAAGTCCTCCAATACAAAGCCTTTTTTCCCCCAAACACAGTACATAAAATGGACAATTCTTGTAATTTCCACTTGAACTTTTAATGAATTTCTCAGATTAAAAAAAAGTCAAAAACAGAATTCTTCATTCATGACCTCCCCACCTCCAACAAATCTGCTCCTCCAGCATCCCCCATCATAGTAAACTGTCCCCTCCAAGCCATAGATTCCTTAAACCAAAATCCTGGGGGTCATCCTTTATCTCTCTCTTTCTTTCAGGCCCCATTTCAAGTTATCAAGAAATCTTCTCATTGCTATCATCAAATACTCATGACGTGACCCCTTCTCACCAGGCCAACCCACTGCCGGTCCAGGCCTCTGCTGTGCCTACCTGCTCTTCTGCACTGGCCTCCTCACTGATCCCCTTGTACCTACTCTTTACCCCTCGGAGTTTGTTTCCCAATACTGTGAAAATATAAGCCTGAGTGTGTCAAGTCCTTCTCAAATCCCTCCAATGGCCTCCCCTCACACCTAGAACAAAATTCTTGGACAGCGTATCCAAAATGGGACTGCTGTCACAACTGCCTTAGTCTACCTTATTATTCCTTCCTAGTCATCATATACTTTGTGAAAGCAGGGACCTCATCTGTCCTATTCACCACAGTATCCCCAGTGCCTGGGACAGGGCCTGGCGCATGGCGACACTTGATAAATAATAGTTAAAATGAACAATCGGACACTTGAAATGGGCAAATTTTATGGTGAACAAATTAAACTCAATAAAGCTGTTAAAAAAATCAGACCCATGATTTTTTAAATTGAGGAAACAGTGAAAGAATTGAGTAACCAAATGAATTAAAGCAAAACTTAGCTTGAATTGACTATATGCCACAAAATGAAGTTTAAAAGTATTGCATTATAGAAAGCAACAATATCTGGTTGTGATTCAAATTTTATCCATTGAATGGATGTCTACTTCTTCCTGAGTGATAGGCTTGGAAGTTTGTAACATTACAATTTGTTATTTAATATGAATTTACACATTTGTGTGTTTGCTGTGCGCGCCAGGTACTGTGCCAGTTTGTACATAAATTATCTCACAGTCCTCTGAGCAAGTGCCATAATAATATCATAACAAGGAAAGTGTGGCTTAGAGATTTGTTTCTAGTCCAAGTCATGGCTACTCAATGGTAGCCGTTGGATTTGAACCTAGACAAGCTCCAGGACTCATCCTGGATTTTGACAGAAAGGACAGAAAAAAGGCCATGCGATGGATGCCAAATTGCCATTTTTTGTAAGTGCTAGGGGATCCCAGGATGTTTTTTTTAACCCATCTTGCCTGCCTCTCGCATCCTTCTTTCCTTCTACTCTAGTGGGATAGCCCATTATGCCAAACCAGGCCCAAGATTACCCTTTTACACTTGAACTGCCCTCCCAGTGATGTGTTGCTTTATATGATTCTAATGGGATCCAGGCACCTGTTTATCACACAATCTTTCCTTATTCTCTATTGCAGTATGTGTTTCTATTCCAGAATTTCTTTAAATACAGGGCTTATTGTCTCTCCCCAAATAGCCCATTGTTGTTAACTGCTTTCCACACTGAACCATCCATATTACTTTTGAAAACATTCTACAGTATAAATTCTCTTGGGACCTGCTCAAACCAGACACCTTTCTCTAAAGCAGTCACATAAGGTGGAAAATAAGTGTCATAATTCAGTTTATTTTTTCTCTTTACTGTCTCTTAATTGACATCTATCATGGTACTTTCTTTCTGAGTAATTCTCAACTGTGAAGTTCTTCCCAAAAGGCTGCTCTACCATCCACTCTTTGCAACTGCTTTTATACCATGTGTCTTGCCTTTTGCATCATTTTCCTCTCCCATCATTCTCCTCTCCCAAAAATCCAACAACTGACCCTTTCACTTTTATACTAAGAATCTGATGAATAGATGGGAAGGAAGATCAGAAGAAGAACTCTAATCTTCCTTCCTCAAGAGTTCTAAGTAATGCACAGTGCTGGGTAGCTAGAGTAGCTTCCACAGCTTCTTGCCTACTAAGCCATAATGCAACAGCTGGGTATGAAAATATAAACCCTGTCACTTTTCCAAACAGTATGAGACCTGGCCTGAAGGAGCCTGAGGGATTTGAGAAGGACTCCACATGGGGTAAAGCGTAGGTAGAGGGGGATCAGTAAGGAGGCCAGTGCAGAAGACCAGGTAGACACAGCAGAGGCTTGGACTTCCAGTGGGTTGGGTTGGTGAAAAGGGGTCACGTCATGAGTATTTGATGATAGCAATGACAAGAAGACATTTCCCTGTCTTCTTTGGAAAGCTTCCCCTCTTTTTTCTCAACTTCTCATATTTGGGATCACAAACCTCCCCTTGCATTTATTTCCATGCTATCAGGTATCATTGTGATTTATATAAAACAAGATCACGTTTTAGCAGTGGACTACCCCTTATAATATCATGCACTTATATGACATTTTATGATCTTCAAAGATGTTTTACATATCTAATTTAACTAAATGTTTTGGACAATACTGTGAAATAGATGTTACCATCTCAATTCAAGGGAAAAGGAAACTGGTTCAAGAGCTTTTTCCCTTGCCCCACACTCCCCAAAAAATTAGAAGTGAGAGTAGAATACAGATATTCATTTCACTATATTAAATCACTTGTTAATTTGCTGCAGTAAAATATGGTAGAAGATATTCAGTCCAATACATAGACACATATATCTATTTAAATTTAAATGAATTAAAATGAAACAAAATAAAAACTTCAGGCTCTCAGTCATATTAATCACATATTTAGTGATCAATAATCAGGTATAGAAAGTGGCTACCGTATTGGATAGTGCAAATATTGAACATTTCCATCATCAAAGAAAATTCTATTGGACTTTGCTGCCTAGATTCCTAGGATATAAAGAGAATTTTCAGTATCTAAGCTTTTTGTCTGCAATTGCATTTGGGAAAATATCACATAAATTGGAAATGCATGTTCTAATTCAATTTAATTATTTTTTCTCTTTCCTGCCACTCCATTGACATCTGGCACTGTATTCCCAGGAAGTATGGAATCATCTTATGTATCATTAATACCCTGTCTGGTAGTTGGGAACCCCTATTTTTAAAAAATCAAAGAATCAGATGACAACCCCTTAATAAATAGCTAATAGACATTATCTGTTACAGCGCTCTTATTATATGATTGCTGAAATTGAAGCCCCAAATGATAATGCAGCTTTTCCAAAGTCAGAACAGTTAATGGTAGAGCCAACAATAAAAAAAATATGCATCTCCAGATTCCCTATTCAATGCTTTCTTCACAAAACCACACGATTTTACTAAACATTCGTAATCTATGAGAGCCTATGCTAGATGACAATTAGGAGAAAAAGTCGGAGGGCTGCTCCCTCATTTCTCTATTCACTCCTTTCCTTCCATAATCCTTGAAAATGGAAAGGCTATTTTTCTAGGCTATATATAAAAGAGCATCCATTTGAGGCCACCAAGACAGCTGGCCGACAGATTATACAGCCTGCTCCTTGGAAAATGAGACCATGTCTCATACCCCAGTTAAACCCCTTAACTTTTGTTCCAGACATGTGTCTGCTGAGCACCGCTCTCATATCATCCTTCCTTTAGTAGCCACTGCACGCAACTCGGATCTTCCTTCCTCAAGAGTTTTAAGTAATGCACAGTGCTGGGCAGCTAGAGTAGCTTCCACAGCTTCATGCCTACTAAGCCATAATGCAACAGCTGGGTATGAAAATATAAACCCTGCCACTTTTCCAAACAGTATGAGACCTGGCCTGAAGGGGCCTGAGTAAGTTCTTGGGCATGCTGTGATTTACAGCTGCTGCCTGGAGCAACATTTTTGTTTCCTGAGGTTTTGGGTAGCAGAGGGTTGTGATTCTTTTCAAGTGCTGCTTTTCTTCCCCATGACCCTTCCTATCCATGTACTACTGGCCATTTGCTCTCCCTCTACCTTTAAATGTTCATATGTCGCTGGGTGCACTTTGGGAGCATGGCGGTCTGATGTCACTTTGTCATTTGTCCTAGTAGGAAAGCTGAGACTTCTCAAGCACAAGGCAAAGCAAGGACCAAGCTTCTGGGCTGACATTCTTTTGTACTTAAAAACATGAGCTTGCTAAATTTGGTTGCTGTTTCTTTTTTTAGCAGGATAATGCAAAAGTCTGAACTTCCCATGCAGAGAAATAGTATTGACCGAAGGCAACGCGTATTTGAATTTCCTCTCCCCAGCGTCCACTCTCTCTCGCCACTTCTGATTTGATTTCTTACTTATAAAGAATTATTATGAGGTAGAATGGATTATGAGTTTCCCTTAACACAGAACAGACCTGAATAAATGCAAAAATCCAACAACTGACCGTGTTCACTTTTATATTAAGAATTTGATGAATAGACTCAGGGGTGAATATGTTTTAAGTAAACAACCCCTATTCCGTAGGGAACTTGGTGCAGGGAATAAAATGGAGTCTCAGTCCAACTGAGCTGTATAATCAGCAAAGCCGTCACCATCTGTCAGGATTCTCTCCTCTCCCTCTGGCTAGGGCTTCCGGGGCCCAGATGACAGACGGGTATCATTGGCTGGCTAGAGCACTAGGTCACCCCACCGAGACAGGTCACCTTGTGTCTTTGGGGTGTTTTATTCCCCACCTCCCCCACCCTCCCTGCTCCCAACTCTGATCCTGAGGAAGGAAAATTAAATTTTAGTCTTAAGATTAAACGATGACAGTATGCAATCTGTCAGCTCCTTGCTGGGAGCCAAGCAGGTTTGTTCAAACATAAAAGAAAGGAAAAACCTGATCAGAAACAGGGAGCCCCACCTGCGTACAGCCCATTTAAATGCACTCCAGCACCTCAAAGGTGTGGCTTACCTTTGCAGTGATGTGTGGATTAATGAGAGTGCATGGAGATTTCAGTGTATTCTGGCTATAATGTACTAGAAATGAGAGAAACTGGCATAAATGGAGACTCAAAAAAAGAGATTCAACACTCTGGTGAGTCGTGGCAGGTTCCACACAGGGAAACCACTTTGAGGCACACAGAACAAATGCAAGCCATGAGCAGGCACTCTGTCCCTAAGCCCAGGAGTTTTAAAAGTCGGTCATCCGTTTCTGCCTCTGATTGAATTTCACAGAATTCTTTTCATAGATTGTTTCACAGATTTCAACCATCACTCGCAACCCCCTACCCCTGCCAACCTACCCAATAACGTGAGCCCTGCACATTTTTCAATTTCTCTAGCGGCAGCTGTCAATCTCAATCTCTTCCACGGAGGTATTCCCCGGACAGTTGCTTCTTGACCCTCATGCTGAACTCACTTTCTTCTCTCTTCCTTATGCTGGTTTCTCAGGGCTTTCTCTTGAGAGGTGGTGACCTGGCTCTGGACCTCACTTTAGAAAAGCTCTGGCAAGAATTTTTTATGAGTCAAATTAAATGTAATCAATGCTCTCTCTCGAGATAACTCAATTAAGTCTCTTAATAAAGAAATAAAGGTTTTGGAGAGGGTTGTAATTATGAATTGAGTTGCATTTTAATTTGGAAGAAGGATGACTGATAGAGGCCAAAGACACATGACAGAGAACCTTCTAGAATTCGCTTCTGGATACAATAGTTTCAAATGTTGGCCTCTTATCAGGGAACTGTTCTAAACTGTCTGCCTGGCATATCATCCTGCAAAAAGCTGGACTTTCATTGATGGATATTAAAAGTTATTTAAACAGTGACCATTTTAGAAATATCACAAATACAATGAAGACTTGGCCTCCTCTGCTGAGTTCTCAGTTAGGCTGCTAAGCAAGACTGGAGGAAATCATAAACCAATACAGATTGGGGCCTCCATAAACTCAGTCTTTTGAGTATCATATTTTACATCCTTTTACATGTTTCAACTTCCTTTCCCTTGCTTCCCTATGATTATTTCAGACCTTTAGCACTGCTCTCAAATCTACTCTGCCCTTTCTCCTCTCCATTGTACCACATAACCTCACTTCTGACTTTATTGAAAAACTAGAGGTTTTTACACATTTATCCTTTTCAATGCCCTGATCTGACATACAAATGTCTCTGCATTTGTCCCTGTCTCCTTTCCCATTCCCTAGTGAAAGAGGTGACCCCTCTGTACTCCAATCCAACCCTATCCTGCTTACTTCAGGATTGGGACCTTATCTGGCATCTTCTCTGTTTATTAAATATCATCCTTTCGTCTAGCTCCCTCCTTGCAGTCTATACCTGTAAGACTCTTGGCCCTATCCCACCCATATCCCACTCTAACTACTGTCTCTCTCCTTCCTTTCATTGAAAAGACTGAAGGCTTACATTTACCGTTTGACTTCCTCAACTCAACTCCCATTCATTTCTCAAACTCTCCACTGTGTATTCCACCTTCCAGACACTTGTTGTCAAATGTTATCATTGACCTCATAATGTCTAAATGGGAAGGACTGGGGAGGGGACAGGTCTTCACTTCCTTGAAACTTGTGCAGCTTTCAGATAAGTGTGGATACAGCTAGCTCTCTGAACTTATGTGCTGAAATGCAAAGAGGCAGTTCTGAGTTCAAATATTAACTCAGGCCTTTCTAGCTACATGTCTGCAAGCAAATTATTTATTATTATTATAGCTATAGACTCAATAACTAACATGGATTGAGGGTTAATAATGAACTGGGCAGGGCTAAGTTATCTCACTCAATTCTTGCAGCAGTTCTGTGAGGTAGCTAGCTATGATTATTTTATAAGTAAGAAAATGGAGACAGAGAGAGGTTAAGCAATTCACCCCTAGTAAGTGGTAGAAGCAGCATTCTTAACCATTATCTTGTAATTAATTTTCTAAGGTCCCTGTATTTGTTTTCTAGGGCTGCTCTAGCAAATTACCACAAACTGGGTGTCTTCAAACAGAAATTTATTCTCTTTAGTTCTGGAAAGTAGCAGACTAACAACAAGGTATCAACTGGACCATGCTCCCTCTGAAGCCCCAAGGGGAAGGACCTACCTCATCTCATCCAGCTTCTGGTAGCCTCAGCTGTCCTTTGGCTTGGCTTGTAGCAGCATAACTCTAACCTCTGCCTCCGAAGTCACATGGCATTCTCCCTGCATCTGTCTCTGTCTTTGTGTCCAAACTTTCCCCTTCTTATAAGGACACCATTCATATTGGATTTAGGGCCCACCCTAATCTGATATGACCTCAGCTTCACTTAACTAGTTATATCTGCAAAGATTGTTTCCAAACAAGGTCTCATCCTGAGGTTCCAGGTAGACATGAATGGGTGGAGTGGGGGAGATGACAGGGCACTCTTCAACCCAACTGAGTCCCATTTCCTGACAGAGGTGCATATGATACAAAACACAAGCTCTTGCACCAGACTGGCGTTTCCCCATGAATGTCCCAAAATGCAAAACATGCAGTATATCCCAAACCACAAGGGAATTACTTTTCCCTCCTCTTCTGTGATTTCCTGTCTTGGTAATGTACTAAATACCCTTCTCCAGGAACTTCTGTCCATCTTGATTCTTCCATTTCCTTGATCCTCCCACATCCTCTTGATGTCCAACTTCCTGGATTCTACCTTTCTCTCGGTTCTCACGTCAAGACTCCTCATCCCAGTGTTCTTGGCCTGTGGTGCCACTCAGGCCTGCACCTCTCTCTCTCAGTATTGTGTTCCATTTCCCAACTGCCACAATACCTTGGGTCTTTCTTTGCTGTAAATGACTGCTTTTGGAGGAGCTTTCTAAAACTCAGATAGGATCATGTTCTTATTATTTCCAAAGAGGCACAGTATGTCAAGTCTTTGTCCGACCTCTAAAACATAAGAGTCACAGTTTGCATTCAAACACAGTATGCCTGGGATAAACATCTGTGCTTTTAATGACTCATCAGCTCATGCCTTCGTACCCCAGTTCTTCTCATGGCCTGTACTCTCTTCCAAGGACTTCCTTAAAGCTTCCATGATGATATTTTGCCTAGGTACAATTTTGGCGCACCATCAGTGAAATCAGACAACCACAAAATAACACATCAATTGAATGATTGTTAGTGAACTTTTGCTTGTTCACATCTCTGTACCCACCCGAGGAGACTTGTGCCAGAATCAAAGCAGCAAATTTTCCAGAAAACACTAGTTAAATGAAACTCTATGCTACTTTTACAGGAAAAAATGCTGAAAGTATAAATTCTCAAATGAAATAGATATTTAACTCTCTTAACTTTTCTGTCTTGAAGACATCTGTATCAATCGGGGTTCTCTAAAGAAACGGAACCAACAAGAAATATCTGCAAATATGAGCTTTATGAAGGTGTCTCATGCAACCATGGGAATGGAAGAAGCCAAAATGTGTAGGGCAGGCTGTGAAGCTGGTGGCTCCAGTGAAGGGTCTGGATGAACTCTACAGGAGAGGTTCACTGGTTGAAGAAGCAGTGAAAGAGTCTCTCTTCTTCCTTTAAGGCCTTCAAATGATTGGATTATCTTGTTGGTGGGAGGTGTGCTTTAGCTGATCACAGATGTAATCAGCCAAAGATGCAATCAACTCACTGATGATTTAAATATACCAGCCTTCCAGTTTATCAACCAGCCACAAATTATTCTTGCAGCAATGATCAGGCCAGTGCTTGTCTGACCAGACAACTGAGCATAATCACTTGGCCAAGGTGACATCAGAACATAACCATCACAACATCACAGATTATTTATTGATCTCTTTCATAATGTAAAAGAGGAAAATGTATGTGTGAATTGAGGAAATAATATGAAGATCAGCTGAAACTGTAATTCAAAGGGGCTGTGGGAAATTTTTACAATTGTGATTACTTTTTGTCAAGGTTCATGATTTTTTATTTGCTCCTCTCAATACTAATGCATATGGTAGGAATTTCATCCCCATTTTATGAATGTGGAAACTGAGTCTCTGTAAATTCAACCAACTTGTTTCAAATCACCCTGTTCAATGGTGGTGGAAGCAAGATTCAAAGTCCACCTTCTGACATTAATATCCAAGCTATTCCTACATCTCAGCCTTGTAGAGATCTGAAGATATTGTTTAAATAAGAATATTATCTGGGGCGGGCCGCGGTGGCTCAGCGGGCAAGGTGCTTGCCTGCTATGCCGGAGGACCTCGGTTCGATTCCCGGCCCCAGCCCATGTAACAAAAACGGAGAAACAAAATACAATAAAACAAGAAAATGTTTAAAAAAAAAAGGATGTTTCCCTTTCTTCCTTCCATCCTTCCTTCCTTCTCTCTGTCTTTCCTTTAAAAAAAAAAAAAAAAAAAAGAATATTATCTTGGAATAATTTTAGATTTTATGAAAAGTTGCAAAACTAGTAAGAGAATTCCCATATACCCTTTTCCCAGTTTCTTCTAATGCTAACATTTACTAAAATTATCCAAACTTAGAAACTATTATTATTAGTATATTACTATTAAGTAAACTCCAGTCATCAAATTTCACCAGTGTTTTCCCAATGACCTTTATTTGTTCCAAATTCCTATCCAGGATTCTATTTATTTGCCATGTCTCCTTAGTCTTTTCTGGCCTATGGCAGTTTCTCAGTGTTTCCTTGTTTTGCATGACCTCAATGATTTTAGAGCACTAGTTGATATGTTGTAAAATGCCCCTTAATTTGGGTTTGTTTGATGTTGAGAATTTTTCAACACTCAAAAATTTCACTTTCTGTTTGCAGCACTCTATTCTATATTTATTTGTCTTTTGGTAGACATATTTCAAGAGGCAGATTTCCTGTTCTTTTGCTTTTTGCAAATGATTGCATATTTTCTCTTGATACCACTAAGGACTCAGACGTTTTGTCAACACCATTTTTACCTTGTATATAGTTGTAATGCCTATACACAAGTCAGTCATTTTCCAAGATAACTGGTTCCTTGAGGTCTAAAACAGCAAAGGAAATCATCACAGAAAAGGGGATGAATATATATGCAAATTAAGATCAGAAGCCATTTCAGAGAGATAGAATAGTAGCTAAACTATGGTACTACATTACTAATAGTAAATTAACTGTTATTATAGCACAAATTGGGTTAAATGAACTTCAAGATTTACTAGACCAATAGCCTTGTCCAAGAACTGATAATTCTTTGTTGACAGTTACTATGGGTTTGAGGACTATCAAAGAATGAATTCTGGTGGTTCATTTGGTGTAGTAACAAAACGAAATGATTAAGATGACAGCCCCTACCCAGTACTGGCACCCAGTAGGTACTTGATCAATGTGAATTTCTTTACAGGGAATGTTTACCTAGAGCTTACTGTGTGCCAGGAATTCTAGTGTTTTGTATACATTAACTTATTTAATCCTTATCACCCTTCCATTTTATAGTTGAGGACACTGAGGTCCAGAGAGGCTATAAATTGCCAAGGTAACACAAATAGTAATTGGTATGTCTGGGATTTGAACCCAGGCAGTATGGCAAGTGCATATATGCTTTTAATCATGATGCCTCTCTGCTTTTTTTTATCTATGCAGAACCATCTGAAACTTTAGCATTGCACATAAGTGAATTTTCAAGATGACAGAATTTTAAATAACTTAACCTTTTCTGTTGGAGCTATTTCTAAAACACATCCCTTGCCTTCTTAACATAGATCGTATACTTCCTGATATCAGAGGGCTATTAATGTGAACACCAATTCTTACGTTTGGCTTAACTGTTTTTACTTTACCCTATACAGAATAGCCCCACACTGACAAAGTGTTGATGAATTATTTTCCTGCTATTTTGATTTATCAGTTTCTTTTGCCATTGCCATCTCTGTCACTTCTTGATGCTTTCAGTTGCCTAACTCTAACAACATCCTTTTTCTCTCTTTATGATCATTACATCTACTTTGCTATTAGAATTGTATGTAGTATAGATACTGGGGGGTGCTCTAAGGCCTTATCCATAAGTTAAGAACATAAGAAAGCATGTGGTTTGTGACCTCTATTTCAGTTGCTCACACATCACTCAGATGACCTCTTTGGTTTCCTTGACTCTGCTCCATAGAATGGAGTTGAGATGCCTTCTGGATAAGTAAACTGATACATCACACATCTTGAATATAATGTCTAAATAAAATAGATAATGAGCTACCAATGGTTATGCAATAACCTCAACCACTACAGTCAGACCCTTGCTAAAAGCCATGCCATTTATGGCAAAAAAAAAAAAAGAGAGAGAGAAACTACCTGCAAATCTTTTACAAAATAATGAGAATGGGACCCACCACATCTTGCAAAGTTCCCATTCACATCATCTGGGAATTGGGGAACAGTGAACTTTTCTTTGGGCTCATCAAGAAATTCTTCCCTGTGGCAAATATCCTTGATCATATTTGGAGATGTAGCGTGGGCTGTGACTTTCATCTTAGCAAGTATCTGGCACCCCATGGGACACTTGCAGATGGTGATCTCTGACTGACGCCATTTCCCATCCTGACACCTAAATTCTTGCCATTGAAACCATGAGGCTATTTATCTTTTTGTCTTTCCAAATGCAAAAATTTTTCCAAGGCATCTTCAGATGGATGGAGTTTTTGTACCTGGCTCGTTCTAGTGGAAACTGGAGTCCTCCGTCTGGGCAGGGCTGGAGCCAAATTGAGCAGGAAACTGTTTCAGCTGCTATTCCAGACCTTGCTGCACTTGGGAGAGGTTTCTGGATGTGAATCAAGTGTTTGTTTTTAACTGCAACATCTTTCCTAGATTTTTGGTACTGGTTACTTCTGTGGCATCCCAAAGCATCCATATAGGAGAAAGGGCCCAACTAGGTGCTGCTGCGGAAATTCCTCAGGGGCAAATTGTTTAGAAAGCTAAGCATTTTTTTCTACACAAGGTATTCAACAAATCTAAAACTGGTTACTCATAGTTCAGAGTGGAAATTATTTAGTGACAGAGAGTTACTTGGTTCTCAGATTGTAAATATAACACGCAAATCTCGTCATTTATTGATTTAATGTGTGATGAATATTTTATCCGTCTATAAATGGAACTGAGAATCCACCAAGTAGTTTAGTTCATCAATAATAAATATCCCTATTAACTATGAGGTTAGTAGACTTTCAATTTGAGACCTCAATGGAATTGATCAATTAACAAGTGTTTAGAATTAAGAAAGGCTTCCCCATTTCAATTCTTTGAAATCGCATACCCAAAGTCCTCCTTAGATTTGATAAATGCATTATCAGATTCATTCTCTATCCAAATTTAATTGCTTTATTTCCAACCCTGCAACCATTATCCTGTGGACCACAAAACAGAAGAGATGTTCAGTTTTGACACTGAGTTATAGTTAAGGCAATTTCTTGATGGATGAATTATTAATGTTCAAGATAAATTGGGTTCCCAGGCAACTGTCCCAACATGACTTTTTAAGTGATAACAAATGTAACTGGGGCTCCAGAAGTGGCATCCTAGTCCAACCTCTTGCCCATCAACTGCCCCTCATTTTATGTATGATAGAACACAGCCATGAAATCTGAATTCTATTTCTAAGGTAGTTATCCAAACACCAGTTATTTCTAAGAATAGCAGTGACCATATATTACTAACCTACTAAGGCATTAGACTGTGCTCACTGCCTGCTTATAACTTGTTTCTCAGTCAACCTAGAGAACTGGACTGTAATTGAATAATAACAGGAGGGAAAGTTCTTACTGCTACTTTTTTTTCTGACTGGATAACAAACGAGTTTTTGTAGAAAGGCCCTAAAATGGATAACTGCCGAATTTCCCCTTTTGTAGTAGGATATTAAGGAGTGCAGTTGTTCTCCTTCTTATAATAATATGGTTCTCTAAGAGCAATTGGCTTAAGAAAAAAAAAATCCATTCTGTAGTTAATCAATGAAGAAATACTTGCTTAAAATATTGCTCTACCATTCACTTCTTTCTATTATCTCCTCCTTTCACCTTTGAGAATTTTTCTTCTCTCACTCTCTCATTTTTCTCCTCTAATACCCTCACTAACACACACTCTTTCCTTCACACCTTTCTTCGGGTTCCATAGGAGACTTCATTCATTATTGGGTATTTTATGCTACTTCGCCCTCTACCAACTGGGTTATCACTTAACTGTTTTATCCAGAGTGGCCCACTTCAGTGTGCTTTTACTTGCCCTTTTCTGACCGAAGGAGGAAAGCTGTTTTAATCAGCAGGTTACAGCTGAGGCCTATTAGCGGTAAGAAGGCAGCAGGAATTTCTCCTCTCATTGCCACTTCATGGCTCATTAAATCACGTTCCTTCCTGAAGGACAGACTAGGGAGATCAAGGAAAGATGGGAGGAAGAAAGAAACATGAAGATAGTAACCATTGCTACCATATATTGAGGGCATACCTGAAATCAGAATCTTCAGGCACATTAGTTCATTAATTCTCACAACCTTACAAAGGAAGATCATCCTTATTTGAAAGATGGAACTTATGAGATTCAGAGTCCAAACCGCTTGCACTGGGATGCCCAGCTAGTAAGGAATCAGAATTTGAACCCAGGTCTGTGTGATCCCATACTTCAGCTTATTTCTACCATTGCATGTTGCCTCCCTAGATGTAAGACTGAGGGGGAATTAGCCACTCTCTGTGCCCTGAGGGAGGACACAGGAGCCAGGATAACCTTGAAAACATTTGGTTCCCAGCTGCTACTTTCCTCACGGGAAACGAAACAGTTGTCCTTCCAAACAGCACATCATCACTCGGCCTAGAAGGTGCTGACATTCATATACAAAGATCACTTTGTTGACCCATTGTCAATCTATCATTTTTAACAAGGATTTTGGGGCAAAAAAATGTGGCTAATAAATCAGAATTTAACCAACCACAGCTTGGAAGCTTTTTTATGACATGGCTGATAATGGAAATATTCACAATAAAAATTAAAACAGCTACCATTCGTTGAATAGCAACCATGATCCAGAAATTCATACATCATTTCTGACTCCCCCTAATAACACTGTGAGGTAGACATTGAATCTCCATTACTCACAGGCATTATGTAATTTCCCAGAGGCAAAGACAAAGAAAGTAATTGAGAAGTATTTGGAAGCCTGGTCAGTGTGCACCCAAACCGCACAATTCCCACCCAATCAGGGCTGCTCCTTACCTGTACTCGCCAGGGTGGGGGGTAGCCTGGCAAATTTGCCTTGGGTGTTCATGACTGAGCAATCAAATTCCCATTCACTGAGGCAGGTCAGAGGTAGGGAAAACATCTTGCAGTCCCTGAGGCACTCTCAGACTTGGTGCAGGGGGCTGCATCTGGTGAGAACAGTTAGGTTTCTTGAACCCCAAGAGGTTGAGCAAAACAGGGTACATTGTTCTACCACAGGGCTTGAACCAATCACAACAACAATCCTTAATTGAATGACTAGAGTTGAATTTATGGCTTATAACCCTTAATTTATGTGTTTATTAAACAATCACAAGAATGTATAAACAGCTGATCACAATAACCTACTTGCAACCCTAAATATGAAAACTTACTAACCAATTGCAATGTACCAATATCACAAACCCCACCTCCCTTTGTTTAATCTAATAAAACTCACGTGCCAAACAGCTTCTGTGTGTCTTTCTTGAGCACGCCCATGCTCACCCCTGAGCGTGTTGTTTCTTTTTCATCAATAAATTTTGCTCACTTGCTTATACCTATTTGTCTCATCTTTGGGTTTCTTCTTGTGATGAGACAGTGAGCCTGGAATGAGGCTCTGGTGACAATGGATCTCCAGCAACATCTGGGGGGAAGGCTGGAAAGTTTGCCTTCGAGCGTCCATGACGGCAAGCAATCAAATTCCCATCAATGATTAAAGTGAATAATTGAATATCTTCTGCTTTATTCTTATACTAGGTTTGGCTGCAAACCATCTTGCTCTCATGTTTAATATTAATGGACTTTCAATGATTCCCAATTTTCCAGAAAATAGATATCCTACAATTTAAGGGCCCCCAGAATTTGACATCAGCCAACTATCCACGTTTATCCCTGTCTTCCTTATCCATCGGGCTTATCCATTGCTTGACTTTTGCACATTTCATTCCACCTATTTTAAAAGCTGCTGCATCACTCCTATTGAATCCAGCTCATATTTCACTTCCTAAATCATATGGAAAATCCAGATTGAACTACTTACTTTCACTCTGTACTTTAATAGTAACTATCATCTGTATAGGTTCTGGGTTTTTTTTTGCCAATTAATTTTGTATGACTTAGAGGCATGGCTCTTCCAGTACCTTGATACACTATTTACATCTTACAATGCTATTTAACTTTTTTGTTTGATCTCAGTTAGATAGTAATCTCCTCCCAGACCCCTTCATATCATCTATGCAGCACAAAATACATTGCCTGATTTACAATAGGCACTTAAAATATCTGGCATGGTTTCTTTGACAACCTTGTGGCACAAGCCCCAAGGTACAGTTCCGTAATGATATAAAGGTACTACTAGAGTTAAACCTATATCTAGGTTAACTTGGATAAAAATTACAGTTATTTCATCAATTTGGTGCTTTCATATAACCTGAAAGAATGAGAATGTAAAGAAAGATGAAATTAATAGAATATAACCCTGAAGAATGAAATGAAATTTGGCTTGGAAATGAGTAATCCTTTCATGCATTTCATTTACATTACACCATTTCATAACAATATCTATGTCTCTGTGTATGCAACTAAAAGCTCAGGAGAAAAAGAATCAAACTTTGGATTAAAATAATTCCTTTAAATCTATGGTAATTCTGATGAACTGCTTCCCTGAAAAAAAAAAAATACATATATGTAACTGTGCTGGTGTGAAGCTATTAAGTACCCCAGAAAAGCCCATATATTTTAATCCATTCCTGCAGACCTGTTGTGAGTGGAATCTTTTGATTAGGTTATTTCAATTGATATGTGACTCACCCCATTCAAAGTGAGTCTTAATTCTTTTACTGGAGTCCTTTATGAGAAGATGAAGGACAGAAAAAGAAGGGGAAGACACCCAGCAGGAGCTTACAGAGAGAAAAGCCCCAGAGATGCTAAGAAAAGACTCCAAGAAGCTCAAAGAAGAAACCACTGGAGCCAGGTGCTGAAAGCAATGACACATAGGAGTGAAGGACCAGCAGATGCCAGCCAAGTGCCTTACTATCTAAAAGAGGAACCCCGGATGCCGGTGGCCTTTCTTCAGAGAAAGTATCGCCCTATTGATAGCTTAACCGGGACATTTTCAGGGCCTTAGAACTGTAAATTTGTAAAATGAATAAATCTCTATTGTAAAAGCCAACAGATTTTTGGTATATTGCGTTCTGGCAACTTTAGCAAACCAAAACAAGATCTTACCTCCAGGAGTGGGAAGAGCACTGCTGAGAGGCTGTAACTATAAACAAATTGGGCTTGATGCTTTCTGTAAGGTTTGTTTATTTATACACCTGTTCATGAGTCAGGGGTGGAAAAAGCTGTTCCAGTACTGAAGAGTAGCCAGCTTATTAGCTGGAGCCGACCCTATGACCTCGAAGTTTCTTTCATCTTGGATAAATAATTGAGGTAAGGAGAACAGAAAAGCCATCCAAAAAAAGGGGGGGGGGGAACATATGTCCTTCCCAAAGACCAGTTGTACTCATCACATTCCACTAAAGTCTCTCCCTGCAGAAAAGAGCCCTCATAAATGAGAGCACTAATTACAATCATTACCTAAAGTAACAAACCTTTTGTGACAAGGGCCAATGATGTCCGATATGAAGACTAAAACTCTGTATTTCATTTTAGTACAAATTGCCTTCCTGTTTCATTTGGCAAATACTTCAATATTCATCTCAAAGTTGTTCTTAGAATGGACATGCAATTATCTGGTCTTGTTTACAGCAACAAAGGTCAGATTCTTAAGCAGATATTAATAACCACTGTGCTAAGAGCATTCTTCTAGCTCACCTCACATGCTGAGCTTTGCCCTGATTTCAACCTTGTGATAATTTCATGATGCCCATCCTGTACCCTACCAAGTTTTAATGATTGCATATCCATGGTGACAACCACTCCTAATCAAATTTCCTCTTATTACCCTAAATCATTAAGCATTAGAAAAGATATCACCTTGTTCTATTAGGGTACATTGAGTCTGTGGGAGTAATAGAGGAAAAAATATATCTAATTTATTTAGTTTCCCAAAACTTGCAGATTCTGGGTAACAGCGATGCAAGAAAAAGTTCATAATGGCAGTGTCAATTTTGAAGCTAGGTTCAAGTCTGTAAAGGGGAAAATTGATATAATTCTGAAAAGAAAGCATAGCATAACATCAAAATAATTTTTCTAAAACTAGTTGGCTATTTTAGATTTAAAGCAGGACCAGATATTCAATTTTATATCTAGTTCTTCATTTATACACCTGTTATAATAGCTATCATGCTATTATTAACATGCCATGGTCTAGATATATTCAAAGTGGTAGTCATTTAATATTCATAACAATCCCAGTGTGTAGCAACTATTATTGTTCCCATTTTACAAATGGAAAAACTGAGACATAAAGTTAAGTAATTTTCTCAAGGCCATGAAGCTAATAAATAGCGGAACTGGGAGTTGAACTCAAGCAATATGGATCTAGAAGCTAAGGGCTTAACCATTTGTATTGGTTTTTGCTGTTATTTACCCCAAAAAAGGCTGTGCTCTGATTTTTTTTTTTTCCCGGCATGAGCAGGCTCCGGGAATTGGACCTGGGCCCTTGGCATGGCAGGTGAAAATTCTGCCACCAAGCCACAGTTGCACCGCCCAAGGCCATATTCTTTTAATTCATTCCTGTGGGAGCAGACCTATTGTGGACGGGACCTTTTGATTAGATTGTTTCCAAGGAGATGTGACCCACCCAATTCAAGGTAGGTCTTAATCCTGTTTACTGGAGTCCTTTGCATGAGGATAACAAGACAATAAAAGGCAAGAGAGCCAGAGATTTAGAGAGAGAAAGAAATTCCCAGAGTCATTTTGGAGAAAGCTGATACAGAGCACAGAGAGGAAGAGAAATGCCCCAGAGATGCTAAAAGTGGAACAGCAGGACACAGGCAGTACAGAGCAAGGATCCACAGAAGCTCAGAGCGAAAGCCAGTGGAATCAGAAGCTGAAAGCAATGCAACCAGGGAGTGAAGAAGGACCAGCAGGTGCCAGTCACATGCCTTCCCACATGACAGAGTGTATTAGTTTGCAAGCTGCTGTAATGCGATATACCAGAAATAAAATGGCTTTTAAAAAGGGAATTTAATAAGTTACAAGCCTATAAAAATGTGCAAACTAAGGCATCCAGAGAGAGATAACTTAATTCAAGGAAGGCCCATGGGCATGGAACAGCTCTGCCAGCTGGGAAGTCACATGGCTGGCATCTGCTGGCCCCTTGCTCCTGAGCTCCATTGCTTTCAGCCTCTGTTCCTGTGGGGATTCCTCATGTTGCTTCTCTGGGGCTGGCTTTCACCTCTTGGCTTCCCTTGGCTCTCTCCAGGTTCTGGCTTGTTTAACATCTCATGGCAATGTCTGCTGGGCTCCAAGTGTTGGCATCTGTGTCAGCTCTGGGCTCTGAAGTTCCCATCAGCTCTGTTGTTTCTGAGGTTTCTCCAAATGTTTCCCCCACCCAATGATTCCAGTAAACTAATCAAGACTGACCTAGAATGAGTCTTCGCCCAATCAAATGGCTACACCTAAGACTGGGTGTGTCACATCTCCATGGAGACAATACAATTAAAAAATTCTGCCCTACAGTACTGAATTAGGATTAAAAGAAATGGCTGCCTCCACAAGATTGAATCAAGATTTAAATGTAGCTATTCTGTGGTATACGACATCTTCAAACCAGCAACAGAGGAACCCCAGATGCCATCAGCTTTTCTTCAGAGTCAAGGTATCTTTTTCTGGATGCCTTAATTTGGACATTTTCATGGCCTTAGAACTGTAAATGTGTAACTTAATGAATTCCTTTTGGAAAAGTCAATCCATTTCGGTTATATTGCATTCCAGCAGCTTTAGCACACTATTTACTACTGCCTCTCCAACTTAGACTGTCATTGCCAGAGGAGTCAAGTTTTATTTTCCCTTTGGATCCAACCTCCCTATGTATGAGCACCCTTTGTGAATGTTCTAATATCAGGGGCAAGGACCTGTGCTGCAGCAAACATGAGAAGTCTATTCTAGTCCCATTTTTGAAGGGCCAAAGGTAATTCTCCCAAGGGAAGATACAAGTGCAGTTCTGTATTGATCACCTCACAACTGTATGAGGAAAAGTTTATTATAGCTATTCCTTTTTTACAGGTGAGAAATCCAGGAAAGTTGGCTAAGTTACTTAAGGTCACATACCTAATAAGACACAAAAGAGCAGGCAAAACTCACAAGCAGCAACATCTAAAGTGATTAAGTAATACATGAAATAAAAAAAAACAAATGAAAAGGAGGCGAAAGAGAGAAAAGAGGGAGAGAGAGAGAACAAAGTTTCTGGGTTCAAAGAAGTTTGGGAAATGAATTAACAAAGTTATGCAGATTTCTTATCAGCAGGATTTCTCATAGCCTTTTTATAGAAAGTATTGTTAGCTATAGTATGAAGAATTTTCCAAACTTATGTCACTCTATTTTTTTTATAAGACATCTCTAGGAACAATGTTTTATAATATAAATTTTGAGAAATGCCAATTTAGAGATTTGAAGACATTTGAAGACAAAACATCTAGTCCAGGACTATTTCATTATAATCTTTAAGACAAAAGTCAGGGTGTACAGAAAGGGATATTCAACATCCTTAAGCTTAGATTTTCATTATCAGGACTGGGTCAGAAGCAGAAAAAGGCTGCTGGGGTGAGGGGTGTTGTTTGAAGCAAAAGACTCCTTTAAGACAGACAAATATATTAAACACTGTAATTAATTGCTACCTGATGTTATTTCTTTTCTACTCTGTTACTAACAGTATATACGTATATGTGCATGTGTTTCTATGTTGTAAATGCCTCAACCAAATTTTAAACTACTTTGATGGCAGGAATTATGTTTTATGTTTTTTCTTTGCCAGTATGTTTACGACGTTGCATCTCTGCCCAGAATAAGCATGCAAAAATATGTTAAATGGATTAATATCTTCTTTTTTTTTTGCATGGGGGGTGGGGCGTGCTGTGCATGGTCTGGGAACCGAACCTGGGTCCCCTGTACGGAATGTAAGCCTTCTACCACTGAACCACTCGCGTACCCTTAATATCTTTTTAATAGAGGATCCAGAAGAATTCTAAAGCTGAACCAATTGACTATTATGCTCTTATGATGATGAAATGAGATAATGCACGTAAATATTTATTATTCATAATATTTATCTGTGAAAAAATGTTAACAGTAATTCAAGTTACTTCAAATTCAACATTACAGGAATCTCTACTACCAATCATAAATCAGAGGCTATAATTAAACATAGCTCCTTTTCTCGACCACTCTTTGGCCTTCAAGTCCTGGTAGGTCTTGCAACAAAATGCAAAAAACCTGAGATTTAATAGTGGCTTTTCCACACCAGTTTGAAAACCTGAGTTAGTTTCCCCTCATATTTAACCCATTGCCAGCCTTTCTGGTCTGCTTCACCCCTTCGTTCACCCTTTTGTTCTCCTTAGCTATACTCCTCCCACCTGGATTTCTAGCTCCTTTGAGGGCAGAGCCAATGTAATATCGCTTTCGTGTCCCTCTGTTCTAGTTATCTACTGCTGAGTAATAATTTCATCCCCAAGCTTACTGGGTTGAGACAACAATCATGTCGTTATCGTCAGGCTTCATGGTTTCTGTAAGTCAGGAGCTCATTAAGGGCATGACAGGTCCAGCAGTCAGATGGTGGCTGGAGCTGGGTGCTGGCCAAGCATCTCCCATTCTTACTGTGGTCTCAGGATTTCTCCTGTGGTCTGTCTACGTGGCCTAGTTTGGGCTTCCTCGCAGCATTCCTTGGAGCAATGAAACTGCTTATGTGGCAGCTGAAAATTTTAAGAGAGGATTGCAGTAACAAGGTGGAAGCTGTATCCCCTGCTATGACCTAGCTGGGAGTTTTGCACATCATGTCTACCTCTTCTATTGGTCACAGAGCTTGCCCAATATCAACGAGGACAGAAGATAGACCACACATTTCAATAGGAGTGTTAAAGACATAGAAGAACATGTCGGATGGGAGTTAATTTTGTGGAAAATACAATCTGCAACATCATCAGAATTTTTGATGCTGTGGTAGGCTGAATAATAGCCACCCAAAGATATCAGGTCACAATCCCTGGGCCTATAAATGTCCCATTACTTGAAGAAAGGATCTTTGAAGATGTGATTAAGTGTAGGAGTATGGGGCAGGCAAAGGATAGAGATTAGCTATTCTCAACACCCACTGCAAACAGATCAAGGAGAAAAGGCACAGACAATAGCACAAATAATGCAGATTATCCAACCAATTGGATGACAGTTAACACTTACTCAAAGAGATCTTTCAAAACAAAGATCTCTTCAAAACAAAACTGAATCACAGGAAACTTTCTGCAACAGAAAGGTCTTGGAGGTGCTCAGTGAACAATCTTAGTTCAGGAAGAGGAATGAAAAGTTATTTGATATGGACTGAATCTGAATATCTGGTTAGTACTGCTTTATCTTATGTTATCTGTATTTTCTCCCAATAATGAATTATCAAAACAACTTAAAAGTGACAAAACTAAAAATAAAAAATCAAGGAAGAAAATTTGAATTGTGAAAACTGTATCATTGTAGAATCCAGTAGTATTCTAAGCCAGCATTTCATAGAAATGATCTTCTATGGAAATAAGCATTATGCAAAAAATAGTTACTATGGACAATTATTAGCTAAAAAATATTACCGAGTGTTTTCACTAGAAGACATCACCATTCATTTAATAAGTTAATATTTACTGTGGATATTTAAAGGAAGATAGCCAAGGTGGTATTTTTCAACTGCATCTTTTTGTTCTACAAGCATTCCCCAGGACTGGTATACTGAAATATCTTCCCCAAAAGTCAATCATATATCAAGGTTTCAATTTCCACAGCCAAAATACAGAACAAGGATATTCAAGCAGCCGTGGGTCCATATCACCCTCAAATTACATTTTGCCCAGTTTTTTCCCTTATGAATATAGTGAATGGGATAGTCAACCAAATCTTTAAAAAGAAGCAGCATATTTTAAATTGGGTAAAAATTATTTGCCAAATGCTTGCATTCTAGAGCTTAGTGCTGTAGTCTTGGAGAATTATTTATAAACCATCCAGAGACATTCTGACCATGGTGTTAAAATTCCTTCTGTTTTCAGAGTTCGGGACATATTACCTCTACTCAAATAAAATCAAGAACTACCAAAATTTTAGGATTAGAAGACTTAACATTTAAAAGTGACCAAAACATAGAGACTTATTTTGTTATAACACAAATTTGAACTTTAAGTTCATGAGGATATAGACACGAGCAGATGACTTAACTGGAGAAGGACCCTAGTCAACCACCAAGCTTCTGTACCTCAATGCAGATTTCTTTATTGTTGGTAAGTTTACATTTGATTGATTATGCATTTTATATGGGTAGATAAATCAGCTCTGACTGCATTCAACCATGAGTAGCAGAAAACTCTTACAATCATGAATTAAGTAGGTAAGAGGAATTTTGCTTACATATCAAGGAGTCTGGAGGTGGCAGCCAATGTCAGTGTGATGGAATCATGTTTCCTCTCCCATCCATCTCCATTAATCTTGGCAGTAAATTATTCTTATGGTCACAAGACAGCTGCGGCATCTGCAGGCATCTAACTGCCACCCAGGCAAGAAAACAAGGCACGGGGCAAGGGGAAAGGGAAAAGAGCAAAGATATGTGCCATCTGAGTTTATTTCTATTCATCGGGAAATCAATATTTAAAAAAAAATTCTTATCATAAATTTCATTTTACATACTATTAGTCAAAATTTTTTCATATGGCCACCCTTATCTATAAGGTAACCTAAAAAAAGAATGAAGATTTGCTTTTGTTTTCCTTAAGCTGGGCACATTGCTGCCACACAAAAAAACTGAGATTTTAGTAGTAGGGAAAATAGATTGGGCAGATGTCTGGCAATTTTATTTCCAAATTGTTTCTTCAAATTTGATAGGGACATGTGAAGGTTTTACAGTATATTTTTTAAAATTGTCAAGGGTCCTTTTTACTTGGGTACTTTTTAAGTTCATTTGTGCTAAAGATTTAAAAAAAATTGTAGTACAGTTTTTCTGGTATGTAACAAACGAAGATTCTGAATCTATTTATACATATATATATATGCACATATATAATACATCAATGTGCATATACTATAAAAATTTGTATAATATGTAATAATCATAATAGTAATACAGATTATATACTATATCCTCAGAATCTCCATTTATAACATAAAAGCAAAGTTGCAATTTAAAATTTTTCTTTATTATAATTTACATAGGTTATTATAATTTGTAGTGATATGTCATATAACAATACATAATATATATGTGATATTTCAGTGTAAAGCAATCTCTTTGACAGTTGATTAGCAAATATTTATTGATTATTTACTAGCTGAATAGGAAGTAGGGAGGTTGATAAAAAATGAAGGAAGAGTAACATAGAGGTCTTCACACAGCTCCTTTCCCCCCAAAGAACCTGACCAAATATTAATGGATCAGAGCCACATACAGACAACAGAGAGGAGTGAACAGGGGATGGAGGAGGAGGGTGCTGAGGGAGGACTAGCATGAACACGGATAGCCACAGGCTTCAATCAGTTCACTGATCAGATCCCAGGATGGTAGGGTCCCATCCTGATCTGATGGAAGGATGTGATCACCCCCAAATCTTCATTCAACACTTGCAGGAACTCTCACACATGTTCATTATTCCCATGAGGCACCTGAGAACCTGTGAAGTACCTCTGCCCACATCCTCTCACCTGACCTCAGTGAGATAGTCTCACTTGCACATACCTTTTTGGTTGTCCCTGTTCAAGCCCCTTCTAGCAGTGTGTGTTCCCATAAAGTTGAGGGCTGGAACTCAGAGCTGAGTGCTTTATACCTTGTCAATTCTAAAAGTAGATTCTGAAGGAGTCCTTCTGTTTGCTTCTCAAGCCCCAAATGATGAGCTCACAATCATTTATAAGATGCTTAGCTAATGGGGGCTGTTCTAGGAACTATACTGAAGTTAAAAAAGGGAGAAAGAGGCAGTGCTTCTATCCCACCATCCTTCTGTTCTCATCTCATCACTCATGGATGTCCCTGTTCCTTCCATTTCTGGTCTGTAGTTGTTTCCTAGTGATAAGAACCTTAAGGAAAATGTCAGATGTGTACAAAAGAGGTAGCAATGGGAAAAAAAAATTGTGCTTTCCTTCTCAATTGCCATGGAAAAATTTTTTTCCTATCTTAAAGTTCTAGCAAGATGGCATCAATGTTTTGTGGGACTGATACTTTCTCCTTGATGTCCTGACAAAAGGGGAGAGGATACGAGAACATTCATTCCTAAATGCCCTTCTTACTTCTACTGCCTTGCTTTGTTTCTCCATTCCTTTCACAGCAAAGGGAGATAATTGAATGGGGAATCATGGACTTAGGTTATATGAATTCTGGTTATGAACTTGGAAAACTTATGCTCAGGCTCTCTAGGTCTATGTATTTAGTTAACTATTGCTCTATAACAAAATTATTCCAAAACCTAATAGCTCAAAAAGACAAGCATTCATTATCTCACAGTTTCTATGGGTCAAGAATCAGGATGTGGCTTAGCTGGAAGCCTCTGGTTCAGGGTCATTAAGGTTCCACTCAGGCTGTCAGCCAGAGCTGTGGTCCCAACTGAAGGTTTGACTGGGGGGAAGATCTTTCAAACGCATTCCCATGGTTGATGGCAAGATTCAAGTCCTCATGGTCTATTGGACTGAGGGTCTCAGTTGTTTGCTGGTTTCACTCTGTCAGTTATTTACCACTTAGCCCACTCCATAAGGAAACTTATAAAATGTCAACATTTTTCATCTTTATCTCTTCACACTTTTTTTCTGGCTAATTTCTTCTGACTTAATTTACTCTCTTCAGCCAAGTTTATTGGCTTTTAAAACTGTCCACTCAGACTTTAATATTTATAGTATTTTTCAGTTCTAGAATTTCTATTTTTGTTTTACTTGATTTTAGAATCTCTGTTTCCCAAATGTTATGCCTGTCTTTAATACTGGAATAAAAGAGATAAAAGCACTGTGCTTAGCACTTTAGATGTACCATTCGATATAATCTTCACATATACTAAAATAGAAGTATTGTTTTATAACTTGTGCCTGATAATTTCAATATCTGACATCTGTGAGAGTCTATTCTGTGGTCTGATATTTTGGGTGGGCTCTTGTTCATGGTACCTTTTCTACCAATGTTTCTTCCCAAGTATTTGGAAAACTATTTGTAGAAGTAATTTGAGGCATAAAGTGAATTTATCTTCCTCTAGAAAGGATTTTTTTTTTTTTTTTGCCAGACATTTGGGAGTGCTAGAAGCCCAGTATAATTTTAATCCAATTTCAAAGTTTGAGGTTTCCTTGGCCCCTTGTCTTAGGTTAGCAGGGCAGCTATAACAAATACCACCAATTGGTTGACAAACAACAGGAATTTATTGTATCATAGTTTTAGAGGTTAGAAGTCCAAAATGAACGTGTCAGCAGGACCATGTGTCTCTGACATTTGCAGCATTTTGGTAGTGCCTTTCCAGCAACCTATAACTCAATCCCTACCTCCATCACATGCCCATCTCTCTTCTCTTATGTCCAAATTTCCTCTGCTGTAAGGACTCCAATCATACAGATTAAGGCCCACCTCAATTTGGTTTGGCCATATCTGAATTAATTAATTGGGTCCTCAAAGGTTCTACATACAAATGAGTTGACATCCACGGGATGGGGCTTAGAATGTGAACATGTCTTTGTGGAGGGTATGATTCCATCCATTAACACCATTTGATACAAAACGGTGAGAGCGTTTAATACAAACTATGAGAGCTTAATTCAACCTACTTTTAAGTCCTAGGGAACCACTCCTTGGCCCTAATCCCAAGTCAGAGAGTGAATTACAGGGTTCCCATTTTTGGTGAGACTTAGAGTTCTTTTTTATTTTTCCCTTAGCACTGGGAGGCCACCAATTCAGCTCAGTTTCTCAACTGCCTCTGCTGGATCAGCACCAGGACAAAAATAGCCCCTAGTGCTGTGCTCATTTCTCTGATTCTCCGTTCTCTTCTGAATATGAGCTTGGTAATTCCTTGCTAGTCTGTTTGCCTTTTGATGCTTTAAAAATGTCTTGGATATATCATCCAGTCAGCTGACATGAAAGAGAAAGATTTTTTATTTACTTAATGCCACATAACCAAAATTGGAAGTCCAGAAATTCCTACCTGGCATACTCTTTCTTCCTTTCTAGAAAATGCTCATTCTTATGAATGAAGATACCCAGCATATATTCACAAATTCATTGTCTTCTGTAACAGGAATATCAGATTGCAATTACTTTGCATGTACTTGGTAAACATTTTGGGAAGAAGAACAAATATAGTAGATACATAGTATCTCTCTCTCTGTATATATATATATATATATATATATATACACATATTTATTTATATATGTCTTTCTGAACCCACAATTAATCCACTTATTCAGTAAATATTTATAGAGGATTAATTTGTAACCAGATTTTTAAATAGGTAATCAGGATATAGAGTGAAGAAGACACACTTCTTCTCCTTATCTTGTTTGCAAACTAAGCTGAAGTAATAGTACTTCTAGAATGTTTCCAGAGTAATGCACTGCAAGTACATAGCTTCAGAATTAACATAAAAATAGCTATCCTAATCACTTAGAGTTTTTAAAATTAAGCCATAGTGAAAACAATTTTTCTTGACTTAAGGAGAAAGAGAATTTATTGAAATGACCTTAAGTTCACGGAATCGTTGAGAAGCCTGGAGATTCAGAATGGGCAAGAAGAAGGGGAGCCGGGCCAGACAGCAAATAGGACTATAGCCAAGATCACATCACCAATCTCAGTCCAGGGAGGACCTGCTTGTGTCCTACTGCTGAACACCAGCTATCTCTGCTTGCTGTGTTCTGGCTAGAGGCATAACTACGGAAGCCTCCACAGCAATGCAGCATTCCATGTATTCCATGGAATGCCTGAGCCATTACACCTGCTACCAGGACCCATTCTCCTCACCCCAACTTAGAGTCTGTGTTTGAGTGTCTGATTGGCCACATCTGGGTCACAGGTGTACTCTAGTGGCAAGGGAAGATGGGAAAGGAAGGTTCTGGCATTTCCGTTTCCATAAGGCATACCCTGGTTAGGCATCTGAGTTAGACACATAAGATAAAGACATTTCCATACATGGTAAAGCAGTGAAGTTAATGGGCAACCAAGAATAGTGGCCAATGCCAACTTCACTGCCAAATATGGAGATTGGATTCTACACCAAGTACTGTACTTTGTGCTTTGGATGTAAACATTTCATACAATCGTCACAACATAAGTATTCCTTTAAGCAGATGAGGAAATGAGGCTTAGAGAAGTTAAGTAACCTGCCCACCGTCCCATAGGCAGTCTGTCCTAGAGCTGGATTTTTAAATCAGATTAGTCTAACCACAGAGCCCCTGCCTAACCACTTCACACACTAGTGTTCTGGTTTGCAAGCTGCCAGAATGCAATATACCTGAAATGGAATGGCTTTTAAGAGGAATTTATTATGTTGCAAGTTTACAACTCTAAGCCATGAAAGTGTCCAAATTAAGGCATTGAAGGAAAGATACCTTAACTCCACAGACAGGGTCAATGAAGTTCAGGGTTCCCCTCTCAGCTGGGAGGACACATGTCGATGTCTGCTAGCTTTCTCGCCTCATTTCATAAGGCTTCCCTGGGGGCGTTTTCCTTCTGCTCCAAAGGTCTCTGGCTGCAAGGGCTTTGTTGGTTCCAAAATGGTTCCCTCTTACAGGGCTCCAGTGAGCAACCCCACCTTGAATAGGTGGAGACCCATCTCCATGGAAACCATCTAATCCAAAGTTGTCACCCACAATTGGATGGATCACATCTCCATGGAAACAATAAAAAAGATCCCACCCAACAATACTGAATGAGAATTAAAGGACATAGCTTTTCTGGGGTACATAATAGCTTCAAACCAACACAGCTAGGTTTAGGCTTAGAGTCTTTTCCTGCCTACTAATAAGATATTGGGGTGATCATTAAAATAAAACTCTAATTGTAAAAGGTATTTTAAATGATCATTAAGATGCAGAAAGTCTCCTTCTTCCAAATAATTCATCCACACAATCCCCTAATGCGCTGATTATTGATTAATGGTGCTCAGTTATGGACATTACTGGCAACATAAATACCATGCATATTACTCATTAACAATCTTTTAAGATGCCATCTACTTGGCATGCTTAATGCCAGCCAGAAATGAGTTTTCAGAAATGGTATTTTAATCCATGATCTCATTCCTTCACTCTCAGCCAGGAGGACATATTAAAAGAAGGATAGTGTAGCCTGGGACAAAATACATATCTACAAAAGTACAAATGTGATCCATTAAGATATATTCCCATTCTTTTTCTAGCTAATCCTTTTTGGAGACAGTCATATATATACTCAACAAGCATAAGAATCAGGAAAAAGGACTGTCTTCCATCCAGGTTGTAACTACGAATATGCCACATTCATTCCTGCGGATCCTAAAAGTGAAGTGTCTTTGTTAGGCTTGGATGATGCGCAACCAAAAAGGAATAACAAACCCTGTTTTGAAAGTTGTATCAGAAAGTGTGATAGTGCAGAAACAAAGGGAGAAGGGAGGTCTCTGGGGGTAAATAGGCCACTGTAAGTCAGCCAGTAGCTGAAAATACACTCTGGATGTTCTAACACGGAAGGTATTTGCAGTTGCTTTTCAGTTATGTGGCTCTGTGAGTCCAAGGCTATGTGTCAGGTAGCTCAGACCCATCCAGGCAAAACACGAAGAGGAAAATGAAGTGAGGAGGAAGAATGTGGCGTGGCAAAGGAAACTGAAGGACTTGTGCAAAGAGAAACAAGCCAAAGAAGATTCTCACCCACATACAACATGTGAAACATCCCATTCCTAGACAAAGTTACATGAGTACATCACATGATTTTATTTCATGGCTATTTTAATGCAGTTTATGATATAGTTTTTAACATGACAATACAAATAGAAGCAGGTTTATATTGCCACAAGAACTTTGGTTTAGATATTTCTCGCTGATGAGAGTGTAGCTCTCTGACCGACACCCTAAGGATACTTTTACATCTAATGTTCCTGAGAAGGTGAGTCAACTTCTTTACCTAGATTTTTATACCATTTCTGATTTATTTCAGAGTATAGAAGTATTTTCACATAGAGCCACTGCCACATAACCTTGGAAGAAAAGGATGTCTTTGAGAACAGAATTCACCATGTAACTATTTTTGGAAGGAAAAAAAAAACCTCTTAAATGTATATTGTGCAAGAACTTTCCTGGGCTCTGCTTCAAACTAAATTGGCCTAGATTTTCACAGGGATGCACTGACAAGTGTTTAAGGTTGGATAATAAATCAGAAGCTTATTTCAGTAAGGAAGATTATTCAGCACAATGAAGACGGCCTCTCCTATCCCACCTGAGTGAGCATTTTTCCAAACACATGGTGCTTGGTGTTAAAAGAGGTCACCTATTGAAATTGGAAGTCATTAACCCTGAAACTGACCCCATTCCCTTTGGCATTAACTTTTCAACATTCCAACCTGCATATGATGTTATAAACCACAATCATATTACAAGCAGGTGAGAAGTTTCTTCCAGTCTGGATTAGTCTACCTTTGTTCATTGTTTCCACAACACAGAAAACCTTTAGGATTTTTTCTTGTAACACCAAAGTTTATGTTACCAAATGTCCTCAGGCTTCACCAAACAGTGATCACAAATGAGGTCATTTTAATATCCATTAAATAAATAGCCTGCTCTTGCCCACAGCTGCTCATATATAAAAATCAACTCCTGCCCCACTCTTCTCCCTCCCACCTGCCACCACAGATTCTTTGAGTTCCCAAGTAGCTTCTGTGTCCATGAACAAATTGGTACCTCTGGTCCCTATGTGACATGGTTTTCCTCCCTTTTCTTTTTCAGATCCTTCCTGTCTTCTGCCCATGAAGCCACGTAAGGGTTCCTCATTGCCACTGACCTTAAAGGTGTCCTCCAGGCAACCAGAAACATCCAGGCCAAAGGTGACATTTCCTACAGCTGCCAAGTCCAACAATCCAGCTGCTCCAGGGCTGCATCTGCTCATTGCATATTTCCTGAGTGCCTCCTGTGTTCCAGGCAGCGCCAGGGGCATCCTTTCCATCACTTGCCCTACTTCAACAGTTGGGCCCTTAAGCAGCACTACTTCAATTGATTATCTTGGAAAGGTCTTTATGAAACCAACTTCTTAAAATTTGACTTATAATTCACTGAGGAGAGACTTAAACCTGTCCAGCCGCCAGGGCAAGAGGGAAAAGCATTCATCCCCTCCACTGGCCTCTTCACATTCCTCTATCAGGAGTGCCTCCAAACAGATCAATGAGAAAAATAATGACCATTTTTCTTATTCTTTTCCTAGGAAATACAAATTGATGTGCGTTCACTGATTATTAGAGAGGCCACACCTTCCAATTCCACAAACAGCCAAACTCTCAATCCTAGTCTTGATTTTGCACTGACATTCTGCTAACATAATTAAAATATATTTCTTAACTTTCCCACTAGATTACAAATATCTCAAGCCTTTGTCAACCTTAGATTTTCTGTTTCCTGCCACAGTGCCTAAAATAGGGTCTCATGCATCATTATTGAATTGACCTCTCATGTACAGTCTTAGTAGATCTGAGGGCCTCAGGTGACCCAGCCTTTGTACAGTACACATTCAAAAAATATGCAAACTACTTGTATAACTTGAGGAAGAGTTTTTATCTTCAGCATTAGTAAGTACTGGAGTTTTGTTAACATACATTCACTACCCAGAAACCTCCTAGAGATCTTCTCTTGGTTATTGTTCTTTCTTACCAAAGTTCTACACTCATGTCAATTATTAAAAAAATAATAAAAAAGGAAAAAATGAATGAACAAACAAAATCTCTCCTATTTTCTTATTTTCTCTCCTTCCGGTCCTTGGGTACCACACACCCAACTTGTGATATCTTATTCTCTGTCTCCTTCATCAATTTCTCACTGTAAAAAGTCACTGTAGTAGCTTGCAAGCTGCCAGAATGCAAGATTCCAGAATTGGAATGGCTTTTATAAAGGGAATTTAATAAGTTACAAGTTTACAGTTCTAAGTCTATAAAATGTCCAAATTAAGGCATCCAGGAAAAGATACCTTAATTCAAGGAAGATCAATAGGTCAGAAGCACCTCAGTCTGCCGGGTAGTCATGCTGCTGGGATCAGCTGGTCCCTTGCTCTTGGGCTCTGTTGCTTTCAACCTCTGTTCCTGCGGGGTTTCCTCATTTTGCTCTTCCAGGGCTGGCTTTCATCTCTCAACTTCCCTTGGCTCTATCCAGGTTCTGGCTTGCTCAACATCTCATGGCAACACCTGCTGGGCTCCAAACATCTGTGTCTCTGTTCTCTGCCTGTCAGCTCTGCTCTGAAGTTTCATCCCTTTCTCTGTTGGCTCAGTGTTCTGTCATTTCTCAGGTTTCTCCTAAATATTTCCTCTTTCAAAGGATTCCAGTAAACTAATCAAGACCTACCCTGGCATGGGTGGAGTCACATCACCAACTAATCAAAAGGTCACACTCACAATTGGGCGTGTCACATCTCCATGGAGATCATTCAAATAAAAAGTTTCCAATTTACAGTGTTGAATCAGGATTAAAAGAAATGGCTGCTCCCACAAGATTGAATAAGACTTATAACATGGCTTTTCTGGGGTACCTATTATTTTCAAACCAGCACAGTCACCTACAAAGTGTAGTTTCACCTCTCATGCTGGTCACTTTTTAAAATGATAATCATGATCTTGAAGAAATAAAGAATAGTTTAAGAGCTGACCTGGGAGAAAGTCTATGTTACAGAAATAGTAATATTTTTCCAAGTTAGACAGGTTTTTTTTGTTTTTGTTTTTCTGCTTATTATTTTTAAACCTTAAAAGCAAAGTTGTAACTGACAAATCTATTTTGGATTGTGTTAGCAATTTTTCTCTAAAGAAGAAAAGTTCTGACACAAGATATGAGTTGCTAAGGAAGGTATTTTTCTATAGCTATTTTTGTGATATTTTTGCCCTTTTAAGCTCTTGTACATTCAATCAGCATAAAATTGTCAGAGGGAACATAAGAACAAATTTTACACTCAACTAGTGTTTAGGAAAGACAGAGTGAATGGAAGAACATTCCATCTGGATACTTTTCTCTACACTCTTCTATACTGTCCCCCTGTCTTGATTATCTATTGCTGCATAACAAACCACCATAAAATATAGTAGCTTAAAATACCATTTTATTATTTCTCATGCCTCAGTGGATTGCCTGAGGTCATCTGCTCCATGTGATTTTTGGTTTGAGCTATAATCATCTGAGAACTCATCAGGTCTACCAAACCCAAGTTGACTAACTCACGTGTCTTGTGCTTTGACAGGAATGATTAGAAGTTTGACTCAGTTGGAAGGGTCAGAAGTGAATCTGGACCTCTCTTTCTCTACGTAGTCTCAGTCTCTCCTTTCCATGTGGTCTCTATTACAGGGATATGAACTTATTTGGTGGCTAAGGGCTCCTAAAGCATAAAAGCTGAAACTACTATGGCTTCTTAAGACCCAGAACTTCCATATTCTAACAGTTAAAGCATCAGGTGATAAATAGTTGAACAGCTAAGGCCACGTTTTCATCCAGTATTTTTATTCTTTATGCTTTTGAAAAATATTTATAGGTTGTCATGGTCAGGTTCATGTATCAACTTGGCCAAGTGGTGGTACCTGTTTGTCTGGTTGGGCAAGTGCTGGCCTGTCTGTTGCAATGAGGACATTTCATAGAATTAAATCATGATCATGTCACTGTATCCACAGCTGATTCCATTTGTAATCTGCCCAGGGGAATGTCTTCTGCAATGAGTGATGCTTAATCTAATCACTGGAAGCCATTTAAGGAGGATTCAGAAGAGACAGGTTCTCTTCCTGCTTCAACTGGTGAGCCTCTCCTGTGAAGTTCGTCCAGACCCTCCATCAGAATTGTCAGCTTCACAGCCTGCCCTGCAGATTTTGGACTCTGTATTCCCACGGTTACATGAGACACTTTTGTAAATTTTATGTTTGTGAGTGTTTCCTGTTGATTCTGTTTCTCTAGAGAACCCCAACTAATATATAGGTATAAAAATATTTCAAAAGCATGGGAGTTCCAATAGTTATAACAATAGCAGATAATGTTTTTTGAGCATTTACTATGTGCCACTTAATGTGTTAAGTACCTTACAACATTTTATAGTACACTAAGTACTTTATACATCTTATCCCATTTAACCTTTCTAATCATTTCATAAAGCAGATGTTAGTATTATTATCTCCATTTTACAGATAAGGAAGCTAAGTCTTAAGAAAACACCAAATTAATAGTTAGAGCTGTGACTTAAACATTGGCTTGTATGACTCCATAGTCCCTGAGCTTAACTACAACTGCCTTCTCTCCTGCATATTAAATCAAGTTTTTTGTTTTTAACATTAATGCTTCAGTTTGTTTTAAGATTCCATACCTCAAGAAAAAACTTATTTGTCAACCACTTACAAGGTGCCTTGCTTTTTGCTTTCATATATATTTATTAGGTTATTTAATCCTTATAGTAATTATTACTAAACCAAAAGTTTTTACTAAAACCCAAAAGTTTTTAATGTTTTGTGTGGGAAAATTAGTTTATTTGTTTTTATGTGGAATATTTTACAAACAGAGACATCAGCATCTAATAAACCACTCTAGTTGATTTTTTTAGAAATTCACCCAATACTGAAGTGCAAACTATCATTTTCACTCATATTTCTTGGAAGAATTGCTTCACTGAAGTACCTTTAAAATTCCAACTAATTTTAGCTTAAATAAACTCTTTCTTCAGGCTTTTAAATATCTACTTAGAATTCTAGTGAAAATTATAGAGAAGAATCTATTTGGAACCCATACTTATTCAATTTTAAATCCAGGTGACAATATATATCTTTCTTAATATAAATAAACATTAAGTAAATTAAAATATATATTAAGAAATATAAAATAAGTGACTAGAAACTAATGGTAAAGCTTGAAACTATACTTTTTTGCACTGTGCCTTCTAAATATACAGAAATAACCATAGATGCATATATACTTCCTAAATTATTTCAAGATGGTAGCCTGAGCACACACATTTACAACCTAGGCCTCCTGAGGACCCAATGAAATGGAAATATAGAACAAAAAAGAATAAAGCAATAACAGCAAAGTACTTAAGGTTGGGTTGAAGAATGGTGATTGTTCGGAAATGAGAAATTTCAGCAGATTTCAGGTTGACAGGAAGCAGATGGAAGAACATAGGCTCACCTACAAGGGTGGCTGCAGTGAGGTGGGAGCTTTTCTACCAATGGGAAAGTTGGAATGATCCCAAGCTCAGAGTCAGCAGGGACGAGGGAGACATGGGGCTGAAAACATTATTTATGTCTATATATGGAAACTTGAAGCTTACTTTTGCAACTTACTAGCTGTGTAACATTTGGCAGGTTATTTAACCTCTCTGTGCCCCCATTACCCTGTATGTGAAAGAAGGATAATAATAGAACCCAAGCCATAGATTTGTTGTGAGTGCTAAATGAATTCATATGTGATGTTCTAAAGACGGTGCCTGGCATTTGGTGCTATATAAATATTAACTATCATCTTTATAGTCTTTATCACCATTATCATTATCTGCCAAAAACAGTCAGAGGTGATCACTTATGACAGAGGAGTGAAAAGATTGATGCTCTATCCCCACACAGAACTTTTGATAAACTAGCAAAAACATCTTTCTAAAAGCTCTAGAATAGTTAAAAGACTGCAACAGGGAAAGGGACAACTAAAGAAAAAGCCACTTGAGAGTGGTGGGATCTCATGGTGCCCGAACTGACCCCCTCCCCCCACCCACTCTCCAGCTTTGTGCAGAGCCAGGCCACACATTGAATGCAGTTCCCTGGTCCCAGTTTCAGAGGGAGCAGAGTCACCCTCATGCACATACTGGTCCAGTCTTCCTGGTGTGGCCTGAAAGACTCACCTCCGAACTTGAACAGTACATAGGAAGCATCTCACAGAGCTCTCCTACAGAACGCTGAGGGAGAGTAGTCAAGTCATATTGCTGGAGGCAAGGCACGACAAATAGTGCAATGCCTGGAACTCTGAGGAAACTGTTCCTTCAGGGAAAAGACATTTTTATCCATGTAAACAGGAGAATTCTTAGGTCCTCACACATGTACTCAAGACAAGAGACATGGGCACAAATAAATAGGGAGATTCCTGTGCTTTGGCCTGGAGCTATTCTCCAAGTTCAGTTGCCTGGATAAGCCTTTCTGAAAGAGAGCATTCATATGGACCAATATGCAAAGACTGGGAGATGTATACTTCTTTTCCCTTCCTTTTTTTTTTTTTTTTTTTCGTTTAGCTCCTGATATTCAAGGAAAACTCTGTCATAACACCAGCTAGATACAAGCTTAAGGAACACACCTCTCAGGGTCTAAATTCCAGCAATTCATGATAACATATAAAAATTTCAAGGTTTCAACAAAAGATTACAAAACATACAAAGAAATAAGCTGTGATAACCCAGGCAAAAAGAGATTAAAGCATTAGAAATCACCAATGAGGAGGATCAGACCTAGGACATTCCAGAAAAAGACTTTTAAAAAGATGACTCTAAATATGCTCAAAGAGCTAAGAGAAATCAGGAAAGTGATAGATGAACACAAAAGGAATATCAATGGAGAGACAGAAATTATGTAAAAGAAACAAACAGAGCTGAAGACCATGTAACAGAAATGAAAAATTCCCTGGAGGGATTCAAGAGTATATTGGAACAGGTGAAAGAAAGAAGCAGAACTTGAAGGCAAGACAATTGAAATTATCCAGATTGAGGAGCAGAAGGAAGGAAAAAATGAAAAAAAAATTAACAGAGCCTGAGGAACCTGTGGGACCCCGTCAAGCATGCCAGTATATGCGTTACAGAAGAAGATTATAAAGACATAAGAAAAAATGGAATATAGAATGCAAGCTTTATATCAATGTTAAATTTCTTGAATTTGATAACTGCACTTAAGGTGGTTACATAAATGAATATCCTAACTTGTAGGGGATGTTATGAAGTATTATGCGTTCCAGGAGTATGATGTGTGCAATCTGCTCTTAAATGTTCAGGTAATAGATGGATGAAGGTTGTACAGGTGAAAGGATAAATGAATATATATCATCTATATATACAGAGAAAGATTGTAGGTAATAGAACGATATGGCAAAGGTGGCAAAATGTTAAATTTGGTGGATCTGTGTATCTGGGGGAGGTAAGGATATGTATGGAGTTTGTATTATTTTTGCAACTGTCCTATATCTTTGAAATTATTTCAAAATGTAAAAAAAAAAAATGCTAAAAAATAAAACACAAAAATACCAGAACATTTTTCCCGAATAAACCTTAGGAGCAGAGCTATGGTTTATATAGAGTGGAGCCTCAGAATAAAACCCTCTTCAATCTGGAACTTGGGGGTTGATATCCACTGCTGGCTCCTTCCCCATTTACTCTAAAATGAATCCTGTCAGTGAACTTCTCTCAACTAACTATATATGACTCCCAGTCAGACTTCCCACTAAGGAAGAAGAAAAACATATCAAGAAATAGATCTACTAATATAAGAGTAAAGTAAGCCCATCACAATTACTCATTCATTTAAAAATATGAATAGAAAACTAAGAATCACCCAAGGAAGGATTTACCAGGACACTTAAAGAGAAAGTTCAAGATGAACAAACAAACAGCAAAAGCTGACTCCAAAGAAGGGGAGATAATTTGGGGAGCAAAAGAGAACTTTACAAAGTAAAACACACACACACACACACACACACACACACACACACACACAAATTCCAATTAGAATTCTCAGGGATTTGAAAAGATATGGCACCTACCAGAGAGAAAGAGACAGAGAGAGCGCCAGAGGGAGAAGAATAGAAAAGCAAAACAGAAAAAAACACACACACACACAACAAAACAACAATAACAGAAAGAGCTCTGAGTTTTAAAACATGATTTCTGAAAGTTAAAAAAAAATCAAAAGAATGCTAGCGGTTAAAATCCAGAAACCTTCCAGGATATAAAGCAAAGCGACAACAAAATGAAAGATTGAGAGGGGGGGGGGGGGGGGGAAGCCTTAAATAACTAATTCCTAAGAGTTCCACATAACACTAATGGGTTCTAGAAAAAAAAAGAAAGAAGTAGAAAAAGATGGGACATAATCAACCAGGGCCTCGGTTAGAAAACATGCCTCATGACTGAGGAAGGGATGAATGATTCAGACTGAAATGGTCTCTGGACACCAGCAGGAGGAATGAAGTGCATTGCCCACGTCACTAGGGAATTTCGGGATACTAAGGAGGGAGAAAAGATCCTAAAAGGCAAACCCAGTGAGAACAATTACGTTAACAGCAGAGTGATAAGTACCAGACTGGAATCAGATGTCTAAACAGCATTAGATACCAAAAGACAATGCAGTGATATCTTCAAAGGACCCCTGTATTGCCTTCTTGTCATAGGTGAAAATCTCAATTGTTTGGCCTTTGTCTCTTAAGTCACACCAGCCAGGCATAAAAATAAGAACATAATGGCCATGACAAAAATACAGCTATTTTTTTTTTTTGGTTTGGCCCCATCAGGAAAAACTCCAGCCATCCTTCAAATTCCTCCCAAATATTTTAGAATTTCTGCAGTGTGGCTTACAAATTAGTCATCTTGAGTCCAAGCGATGGTCGTGCATTCTACCTCTCCTGGACATGTCCCCTGGGTGAGGTCTATTGCCAATGCCAAGGTCAAAAGTAGTAGGCAGGTTGCCAGTGTCCGTCAGAGAGTCTACCATTGACAGTGGTTCAGTGCAGGAACATGTCAAGGAATTTAACTGCACAGGCTCTAGCAACAGATGGCCTGGGTTTCAATCTCAGTTCCATCACGTCCTGACCAGCAGTGTAATCTTGACCCCAATAAGCCTCCATTTTAGTATCTGTACTCATCCCGCAGATCTTTTATGATGACAAAATGAAATAATCCCATTTAAGAACTTGACACAGTGCCTTAATTTACATTCAATAAACTTTAAGCATATTAGCAAAAACCAAGCAAAATCTCCCACATCATGCCACTGATACCTGCGAATGTGTACAATCAAAAAAGTGCTGTCTGCTCAGAGCACTGTTCCCACCAGTAATGAAGCTGTTGATGCCTTAGACACATTTTATTCAGGTGAGCAGTATTGTAATTCTCCTGATTTATGACTCTACTTAATTTGTACTTCAAGTACCCATGTTATCACACTGTGGTAGAAACTCAGTGAAGTTAGAGCTTTACAATCCCACTTCCCAGGTGGGATGTAAGTTTCCAGAGGCTTACCCACAAACACTGTGTGGTCTGGTGATGGAAGGAAGTGGAACTAAATCTCCGGTTCTCCCATTAAGATATGCTTTGGGACCTCTGGGGTCCTCAGGCATCTATAAAGCTAGCTACTGGCTTCCCCTGACCCCCATCCTAAAAATCTATCAGAACTTGCTCTCTGACAGTTATTTGCATGCCATGGGGAGCCTCAGAAAATCTGGTGGCACTAGCTTCAGCCACCAGCACTGGGCTAATCATGAGTGCAGAAGAAATCATTTTACTGATGACCTGGACCCCAGGCAGACCTCTCAACTCTCGCTTATATCTCAAGGTCTGACAATGAACCCAAATGCCCTCTACTCCCAGACTCCCCAAACTTGTCTGGGTATTTTTTATCCATTCTCTTTTCCTCCTGGGGAATCTGGTTAAGAGCCCAGAGGAAGATGCAGTTGCCATTCTGGGTAACACACACCAGCATCTGCTTTCCTTGTACCTACTCTGGGAGGAACTTTAACTTGCTCTAGAGAAGGGGAGAGGAAAAGCATTGCTCAAGCATTATATGCCCTTCTTGTCTGGAGTCCTTCTAGGGCCTATTACTTTTGATCCTTGGCTATGACATCACTGAGGAACAAAAATGCCACCAACCACACAAGGAGATGCAAGGATTTGAAATGATATTTAGGAATATCAAATTATCTGCCACAATCTTGGTAACTCATAGAATAGCACCAGATAACATTTATTGAGAATGTACTATATGCCAGGCATTCCTCTAAGTCCGTTGTTGTATTAACTCATTTGGCCAACAAACTGAAAGGTAGCCATTATTTTATTGCAACTTTCCAGATGAACAAGTTAAAGTTACTTGCTCAGGTCACCATCTTAGTTTTCCACCTTCTATGACAAATACCACACAGTGGGCTGGCATAACCATAGGGATTTACTATCTCATGGTTTCAGAGGCTAGAAGGCTTGCTTTCTCCCAATATTGGTAGTGTGTGGCTGGCAGGAAATCCTTGGGTTCCTTGACTTTCTTTTCACATGGCAATATCCTTTCCTTTCTCTTCTAGTGTTCTATTGACTCTGGCTTCTGGTTCATCCCCATATCTTTCTCTTTTATAAGGTCTCCAGTAGTAGATATAAGACTCATTCTGATTCAGTTGGCCACAATGCAACTAAAAATAATATCTTCAAAAGGGCTTGTTGGCTCTCTGCCCCTCCCCACTGGACAGACCTTGCTCTCTGATAATTATTTGAATGCCATGGGGAGTCATGTAATGCCAGTCACATCTCTGAAGTATGATGGTGAAGGTCAGAATAAACAGATTTGGCCATATTGGTCACCTGGTCACCAGGGCTGCTGTAAACTCTGGCAAAGTGCAGGTTGTTGCAATCATTGACCCCTTCACTGATCTCAACTACATGGTCTACATGTTCCAGTATGATTCCACGCATGGCAAGTTCAAAGGCACCGTTAAGGTTGAGGACAGAAAGCTTGTCATCAATGGGAATCCCATTACTGTCTTCCAGGAGCGAGATCCCACCCTTATCAAATGGGGTAATGCTGGTGGTGAATATGTTGTAGAGTCCACTGGTGTCTTCACAATCATGGAGAAGAATGGGGCTCACTTGAAGGGTGGCACCAAAAGAGTAACCACCTCTGCCCCTTTGGCTGATGCCCCCATGTTTGTGATGGGCATGAACCATGAGAAATAGAACTACTTCCTCAAGATCATTAGCAATGCTTCCTGTACCACCAACTGCCTGGGTCCCCTGGCCAAGGACATCCATGACAACTTTGACATTGTGGAGAGACTCATGACCATTGTCCACACCATCACTGCCACCCAGAAGACTGTGGAAGGCCTTTCTGGGAAAATGTGATGTGATAGCCCTGGGGCTGCCCAGAATATCATCCCTGCATCTACCAGCAATGTCAAGGCAATGGGCAATGTCATTCTGGAGCTGAATGGGAAGGTCATTGGCATGGTCTTCTGTGTCCCTACCCTCAATGTGTCCATCATGGATCTGACCTACAGACTGGAGAATATGGCCAAACATGATGACATCAAGAAGGTAGTGAAGCAGGTGTCAGAGGGCCCCCTAAAGGTCATCCTGGCTACACTGAGGACCAAGTTGTCTCCTGTGTCTTTAACAGTGATACCCACTCTTCTACTTTTGATGCTGCAGCTGACATTGACCTCAATGACCACTTTAGCAACCTCATTTCCTGGTATGACAGTGAATTTGGCTACAGCAGCAGGGTGGTGGACCTTATGGTCTATATGGCCTCCAAAAGCCCCTGGACCACCAGCCCCAGTGACAGCATGAGAGGAATAGAGGTTGTCAGCTGCTGGGGAATCCTGGCCCCAACTCGACCTCCCAGTACTATCCACAACTTCCATCCTAGAACACCTGAAGAAGAGGAGGGGCTGAGAACCCTCCTTTGTCATGTACCATCAATAAAGTACACCCAGCCCCCCCCCCCAAAAAGGGGGCCTCTTTACAATGGTTTCATACCCACAGGAATGTGTGTTAAGATTAAGAACGTGTTTTTTTTCCCAGGGTACGTTACTCAATCTGCCACATCATTAAGGGTATACATAAGAAAGCTGGAATTCAAGCCTGGACAGTATAGTGCCTGTACCCACCCTCCACCTTCCTCTCCCAATTTGACCCCAGAACAAACAGCTGTCATGTTTTTTCCTCATTCTCTTATTGCTACACCAGACATGAGTCTGTAGCTCAGAATTAGGGGTCATTTGAGCTGCTGTGGTGCTATACTCAGAATCATCGCTCACCTGCTGCCCCCATGAAGGCCCATCATCCCTGAAGCATATGTGCCTCCTGTATCCCTTTCTTTCTTTGCACAGAGTTATTTACTAGGTGACCCTCATTTCCCTGTGGGCCCACTCCCAGCCATCTTGATATCAACAACAGGATCGACTGTATGCCTACTTAGAAAAGCAAAGCAAGGTTTAATGGAAAATAAAGGCCAAGCTTAAACCACCAGTTCTCTACTATTAGCTGGAAGACCTCAGGCAAGTTTCTTGTGGTCTCTAAACCTTAGTTACTTCATTTCTAAAATGAGTATTATACGGACTTTGTAGGGTCATTAATACATGAAGTGTTCAGTAGGGTGCCTGCACATGAAAGTCACAAAGTAGATATTTATTTGGCTCTTTCCTTCATTTCATTTTGTGATGAACATGTGGCTGCCCAGACCTATGATGGCATACACCTACTTAGATTGCTCTGTGTAAAACCCTCTGCTTGAGGTCCCTTCTTCTAGAGTCAGTCCCTTTGCCTGATTATGTGCATGTCACTAAGCAACACACTGAAAGATTCACCGTTAGCAAAAGCTTTTCCCTTAGCAATAACTGCTCTATTTCAATTTATATCTATCAAGTTATAGTCTAGTCAATCCATTTCTTCCTGAAGGAACTAAACACACAATCTTAAATTTAATGTGATTAAAAGCAATAATGTTAATAGCTACCATTTGTATCCCATTCACTATGAGCCAGGCACTGTGCTAAGGTTTATTTAATCCTTACTATTTTCCAAGATAGAAATTTGTATCCATTTTATAGAAGAGGTTAGTGAGGTTTTGAGAAGTTAAGTAACTTGGCTAAGGTCACAGGGATAAGTCCATCCAAACCCAAAGCCATCGCTTTTCACCACTATTTTAAAAATAATAATTGTAATAATAATAATATGATCATAAAGCTTAGGTTTTATATTCTCTCTGTTTTCCAACAAATTATATTTTATATTCACAGGTTCCAGCAATTATTCTAATTAAAGACAATGGAAATAAAATAGAACCAATCTTAAAATTTTCCAAGGTCAACGAAAAGGAAGTCACATGAGAATTTTCTCGAAATGTACAGAATCTTATCAAGAAGGACATTTAAAACATGTTTGAAATTTGGTGTGCTGGTTTCATTTAAGTCTTCCACAAATGTATTCACTGGGCCATTTTAAGGATATTGAACTTATTCTCCTCTCTAGGACAGTGATAAAGGATGGTCTCCAGAAGACAGGCAAACTAAAAAGCCAAATTTCCTAATTTAAATTTTCAATATTCATTGGTTGATTCATTGGTGTTTGCTATGGTGTAGCATGCATTCATTTGGCCAATTTCCCTTCAGAGTTTCAGTTAGCAAACTTCCTAGAGATATTTGAAAATTATAAAATAAAAAATAAACCAGTCTCAACAGATAAATATCACTGTTCAAAAGCTTTTACAGCTGGTCCAGGGAATAGAACCCAACACCCTTGTCCTGTTATAGTCCTGATTAACAAGAAGTTTTCTCCAAGCAGATGGAGCATGAAAATCGCAGCCCCTTGGAATCAGTTGTCTAACTGAGTTCAATATTTGCATTTGGTTTTCCATGGTTACTATTATTATTGCCATTTCAATTTATACATTACAGCTATAGCATATGCCTCAGGGTACAAGAGGAAAGAAAAATTCAATTTTAGTGTTTGTCTTATTTGTACTTTACTTGAAGCAATTTGATTTGCCACATGGAGTGAATAAAGCTGTCATGTTATTTTTTTAGAAAGAAACACAATAACTATAATGGTCTATGCATTCATTACTGAGTAGATTAATTTTTTTCTTCCATTGAAAAGCACAAAAGAGGGGGTAATTTCCAATTGAATTGTGCCTGGTGAATCATGATGCACATTTTCAACTAGACAGATAACAGGTCCCAGCTTTTCTGCCAGTGTTTTTCAAACAATCTTTTTGAAGAATTTTCCTTGAAATGCAATAAAAATATGTTTTCTGGCTACATACAGTAATTAGCTGTAGGAAATAAAAATTAAAATATAACCTTTGACTTTCAGAAAACATTACCATATTTAAATCATTTTCTTCCTTCCTTATTGTTTCCATCCCTCCCTTCTTTTCTCTCTTTCTTTCTCTTTCCTTTCTTTCAGTTCCCTCTACCTTTTCTTTCTCTCCTTACATTGTCTCCTTTATGTTTGCAATCAACATCTAGCTATTGCCGAATCCTTCCTTACGTGCTGGAGATCTTAACTGTGTTCATGCTAGGATTCAGACATGTCTGGCCCAGTCTGCATGTTCATTGTGGTGGATCTTTCAGGGTTCTATTTGCATGATAAAGTTAAGATCTCCCCAGGAAACAGTTCATTATTAAGCGAAGAGAGAATTGAGGGGAATATGTTGGTTCAAGACAGTGGGACAGGGTTGGGGAACAGGGTTATTTGGGGACCAACATGATCATTCCTTATTCAACTCCCCTGGGGGCTAAGGACCAAAAATAAAAACTTTAAGGGCTGTTTTACCAAAAATATCTTCAGACATTGAGAGCACAAGGCAGAAGGCAGCATTTTTAGGAAGCTAGGTAACAGACAATAATAATTAAGCTAGCAATTATTGAGCTTATTCTAATTGCTAAACACTTAATATATATTACCTTATCAATCATCACACTGGCCCTATGATAGGGTCACTACTGTTTCCATTTTATAGATGAAGAAACTGAGGCTTAGAGAAGATATGCAACTTATCTGTGAACACAGTTAAAAAGTGGCAGACCCAGGATCGTAACTCATATCTTTCTGACTTTAAAATCCATGCTATACTCTTTACTACATTGCAATATGGTCAGCCACCAAGACAAAGTGCAGCATAGAGGCACACAGAATAGAAGCAGTGGACAGAGAAGTCATTCGAATTGGCCTGCACCTGCCCTGCAAGATGGGAGAATCATAGGTTTTAATGCGCACTAGGCAAGAGTGCCCTTATCAGAAACCCTTGTTGGCTCTTAGCAACTACTCAGCAGCTGAACAAAAAAAGGGGGAAAGAGGTGCTTGGCAGATGGTGGTCAAAATTACCACTTAGAGAACACATGTGAATAACTACTGGGTTTCCCAGAATATTTAGGGGGCGATTAAAAGGCAATGGAAGTTCTCATAAAGTAGACTGAGGACTGAATAAAAGGAATGTCATTTGGTTAACTGTTTTATGACCCTATTTTTAACCTCAGACTTGCAAGTTCTAGGGAAACAGATTATGCAGAGAATCCCCCAAATCAGGATTTGAGTTGTGTGACCTCCCAGGTGTCGGGACCCCCTTCCCATGATGAGCTTAATCATTGTTGGTAATCAACTTGCAGAAGACTCAGCTGAGACTTCTTTGTAGTCAAATCTTAGGAGGCTCTGCTATATAAGGCACTCCACTTCCTCTTGTTTTTGTTTCTTTTTTATGAATCACTGATTTCTATTTCCCAATTGGCCACTTCGAGAAAAGAGCTGTCTCCTGTTAGTAAGTCCCAAATAAAACCTATGTCTAACTCTCTGCTTGGTGTGTTCTTTAGTTTTTGGACTGTGCTGGGCTGGAACAAGCTGTAATAAAACAAGAAAAACAACTCTGTTTTTACCTTTTCATGCCCTTTGATTTCAGTTTGTCACTTCTGAGAGCATGAAAACAACTCTGGGTAGTTGTTTTCGTCCCTCTGAATTCACTTAGGAGCAGGATATATTTCTGTCTCTCTTTATCTCCTTGGCCTCAATTGTTATTCAAAACTATTGCCAAGTACAATGGGCCCTTTACCAATGTAAAAATGCTCTAAACAAATGATAAGTCCATCCTTTTCCTCTAAGCAGGGCCAATGACCATATTTGGAACTTATGTTAGTGGAGGGGGCATTGAGCAGGGTAGTAGGGAATTCAGAGATGACTCAGTCATTCTTCACTGCTCTCAGTTTCTCTTCTCATGGAAGGAGACAGATCTAATTATGGTTAATCACACACAAGACAAAATAAAACAGAGCTAAATGGAGGCAAAGCAGCAAAATGAACATCGGGTGTCATTCTTACGTAGGGGCTTTGCATATCTCTCAGCCCCTGTTAATGTGTGTGTGGCTGGGGTAGGCACCATTTCAGACTATTTTTTCTGGCTTCCTCACTCTATTCTTTCAGTTATTTCATCCTTCTGGGGCACTCTCTACAGTTACTTCCTCTCTGTCCTTCCAAATCCCTTCCCAGCCACCCACTCAAATTACTCAACTCCACCTCAGAACCACCTTCAAACGAAGCTACTAACCACAGGTTCCTGCCGACCACTACTCTTTAGATCCATCTGTCTTCTTGTCTGCTCAGAGAAGCCCAAAAGTATTTCTAGACCTTTGACAATTTCTAAGCAACATGGGGAAAAAACATTTCAAGTAGTTAATAAGACCACAGACTAAGGGCAAAGCACTAAGGTAGACTTTTATGTACCCAATTACCACCTTAGATGCCAACTGTGCCCCAGGGGATTCTTAATGAGTTATATTAGAAGAAAATCTTTTGAAATGCTTTGGCTTTTTCTCTTTCCCTTACAACCCAGCATCTACCATAGTCTGCTGGAATGAGCAATTTAAAGTACAAAAGAGAGTTGCGCCAACAAGATAAAAGCTTCAAATAAATGGGTTCTCTGTGTTGTTTGCTGCTTTATCTCTATTGCTTAACACATAGTGATGCTAGGTAAATATTTTTTGAGCAAGAGAGAGAGAGAGACTGGTAGGTTGATTTATACGTTGGTCTTGGCTTGTACTAGATGAACCTTAAGGTTCCTTCCCACTGAGATTTTATGACCCAGTAAGAGCTAGGAGAACTTAAATTTGAAAAAAATACATTAAACTTATCAAGTTACATTGTTTCTTCTCTGTATATACAAATCACTAAACAACAGTGTTAAGGCCAATATTGAGATCAAGGCAATGGAAAGAATTTCAAGAGGTCATTTATTTTATTCCCAGTTGGCAACTAAATCATCCCATAAAAGGATGCAGGATGATATAATGGAAAGAGGCTTTGGAGTCAGACAGAGCTGGGTTTGAAATTCTGCTCTGCCACTCACAGGCTATACGCCCTTGGACGATTTATTTAACTAACATCTTTAAGCCTGTGTTTCCTCTTTTATTAAGTCCACAGCATAAGACAATATTTTAGAGACCTTTTTTCTTAAAACACTAACACACAGAAAGACCTCAAAAAAAACAAGTTAGTTTCATTTCTTTCCAGAAAGCTACATACATATAAATATGTTTGAAAGGTCTGTCTTAATTTCTCTTAAGCTATCTATACGTACACATTTCCTATCCTTGTAATTCTACAAATTTTGTAATTCTTCTGAAATGGAAGGGCTTTTTACTTATTTTTAAAATAACGTTTTGTTTACTATTGCCTAGAATATCAATGGAAAAATATGATTACTGCCAAATCCCTATTTGTACCATAATCCTTCATAGACCTAAAAATCAATGACAGATTCCTTTGTGCCTATTGTAAAACTCAATCTTTCATGCCTCATTTGTCAGAGATTTTAAAGAGAATAATTTTTTAACACTTAGTATATCACTAAGTCTCAGTCTGCTAGAAAACAGGGCTTATTTACACGCCGGCAAGGCAGACCCTAAAATATTAATAAGAATCGTAACTATGGAAGATATATATCAAAGCCAAAGGAAAAGAAAGCTTATATTATCTCTTCAACTAAATGAAGGTTAAATACTCTCCAAAGAATTTTATGTTTAAAAATAAAGAATTTTATGCAGCCAATCAGCTTACAAGGAGGCAGAGGAAACTTCATCCCTAATGGGACATGGTGTAAAATGGACTGCAGGTCCAGGGATAAATTCCTGTAGGCCAGGGATTGAGTCTTAATTGTTGGTGATTCTCAGGGACAGGATAGTAGTAGTGGTAGCCAATAGGAGGCCAATTGAAATTTCAGTTGTCAATTCCATAGAAACTATAAGTCTATACAAGAGTGCTTTTAAATAGAAAAATATTAGAGTGAAAATCTAATAACACTAATTTCAAAATTACTTTTAAAACAGTGTCACCATTTCCTAAAGATGAATGTTGCTCTTTTAGAGAAAGGAATATCACTTCATTTTTCTCAAAGCTAATGAAAAAAATATTTCCAGGATCATTAGTTCTGGGTCATAAACCACTACCTCAGTCTTGACTCTCATTAAAAATACTCAATAAGCAGATTTACAAAGAATTGATTTTGCTATGGGGAACAGATCTATTTTCATACACTTCTGCCTTTAGTAGATAGGTTCATTCTATGGCATTTACTCTGGAGCTGCCTTTCCCTGTAACAGCTGACATTCATACATATGCATTTAACAATATGCTATTCATAAATGCATAAAAGATGTTTATTTAAGGTACAAAATAATCCAATTATGTAGAAGTCTTCTGCCTTGTGATTCTGTAAGAATGACAATTACCGCCTAGGATGTGGTGCAGTGTAAGTGAGATAATGGATTTAATCACTCAACATAGTGCCTGGCGCATAGAAGATACTAGGTGCAAAATTAATGCTACTAGCATTTATAGGAGTGAGAGTAGTAAAGAGAACAGGTTCAACTATCAGGTGTCCTGAGTTCCAAGCTCAGCTATGCCACTTTATAGCTATATGACTTTTTTAACCTCTGCCTCAGCTTTCCCATTTGTAAAACTTGGATACTTAACTTTCTGGAAGGATTGAATGAAATAATCCATTTAAACAATTTAGTACATGCCTGTCTCTTGGTAAGCACTCAATGAATGTCTATTATTGTTATTGTCATCATCACAAATAATAAAAATTAAATTAACTTTGTACTTTTGGCAGGGGAAATGCTAAATAAATTAGAAATCAAGAAAAACAAACAAATATTCTCTAACATTCTGCCTCGATATTTCAGGTTGCATGGTAGTATGTACAATAATTATTTTTCATTAACAATGCATTTGTTGATAAATCAAGGGAATCCCAAGCCTTGCATTGGAAGAAATATTTTCTCTGGCACAGTAATTGTAAGTGGAGGTATGAGGATGCGTATTGGAGGTCCATTGGTACTTCCTCAGAATGTACATCCATCCCTCTCCTGAAACATCCAGAAGAAGGCATGAGAATTTGAAAAATCTCCCCCATTTAGTTGTTATGTGCTCTCCTTTGCATTATGGGGACCACTCACTTATATATGACTAAGGATCATTTCTTTTAAGGATTTTAACTAAGTATTAAAGTGGTCATTTATGTTTGAAAACTTGTCAAAGAAAGAGAAAGAGAGAGAGGGAGAGAGGGAAAGAGGGAGAGAATGAAGAAGAAAGGAAGAAAGGTTTTTAGAGGACATCTAGCTAGCCCTTCATTTCAAAGATGAGGATATTTAGATAAAGACTTACCTGGGGTCATACAACTGAGTAGGTATTGGGTTAGATCCCATTCTTTATTATACAACTGTTACAACTCTGCAGAAAAAGTCAAGGGGTGATTAGCAAACCTGAGTCTAGATCAGGTAGAAAAATTAGAATATTTTGCCATAATTTACAAATGAGTTCCTTAGATCATTATATTCTTGCCATGTTCTATTTGGCTAAGGTTTATCTTAGGCATATAAAATGGCATAACACTGTATTATTGGCTTTGTCAACTAATCGTGGAGGAGATCAGTTTAACTGATTATTGAATGAACTAGTGGGTCCTACAGACCCTTGAAACCTGAGCCAGAACATCTATCTACGTTTCTTTCCTTTAACTGCAACAGATTTGTATAACCAGTGATTAGACTTGGCTTCATAGACCTCTTGAAGATTCCCTATCGTATCTTCCAGCTTTAGACCCCCCAAACAATTGATAAAACAATTCACATCACCATTCAGAGACTGAGAACTGATTATTATAGGGCATTAATGACATTTTAAGGTCCCAGACTCTACTTCTCAGGCTATGAATGGCTGGCTGTTTAATTACAATTGCTCCATTCTCAGAAAGAATTTCCCTTTCTGATAGAAGGATGGTTGTAATAGCCTCAGAACATCTATCTTTTCAGGCTTAAATCCAGTCAAAAAAGAAAACCTGCCCCTGTTCCAAAAGTTCCACAAATATTTCATGATATCGTAAAGGCACTGATATGGGCACATGACCATGTCTAAACAAATCACTATGGCCATGGGAATATGAGGGTTTATGAGGCCAGGCATGATTCACACACCATTCTAAAGCCAGGGTTTGAGGCAGCTCCAACAAGACCTTCCAGAGTGAGAGCAGCAAGGGACGGACCCTAGTGAAAATTGAGGGTGGGATGGATTTGACTTGGTGAAAAACTATAGAATGTGCGTTTTTTCAAAGAAGGTCAATGAGCCTGTGATGACAGAATAATAAGAGTGGGATTATTTAGTTAGGAAATATGGAAGCTGAAAAAAAACACCTAATGAAAATCTTTAAAACAATAAGCATTTTAGATAAATGGATGTCAAATCCTTAATTACTATGATAAGGGTACCAATTTTGAGACTTCTGAAAATTATTTTAGTAAAGAAAAGTGCTACTTAATGTAGAAAGCAATGTCTTTGTTGAATTCTTTGCCACCAAGAGATTGTATTTCTGAAAAATATATATATAATTAATTCAAAAGATTTGAGAAAAAAATCTAAATTAAAGTCTAAATGCCAGACTTCAGAACATCCAAGCCTCACATGGTTCCCTTTGAAAGGTGAGGTAAACAGCCCTGTGGAGCAAATCGTATGTTCTAATGAGATCTGGATAATCCACCAACCTCAATCATCTAATCAACTCAACAACCATGATGGAAACAGTTTCAAATGCAATTTTAATTCCCTGAAAGAGTTCAGGGATTAAGTAGAGAGATGCAATGAGACTATAAAGGAGAAAGTGTTTTCCATTGCTTCACTTCTATCTCCAACAGGGAGAAAAAATGTAGCTAAAATTCATAGAGATAAATCAAAACGGTAAGGCAAACATGCTTTAAAATCTGAGGACATTCCACTTGAGATCAAATCCCAACCAAGCAAATGAATAGCATGTATTAAAGTTAAATATTTATACTCAAAGATTTTTTTTCCATTTTTAATTTTTCTGAAATTATATGGAAATTCAAATATAAATAAAACAGATATACTATTAAATTATAATATATATATAACAATAGAGAAAATATTATATACCATCATTATATATAGTCTCACAGTTAATGCTTGATTTCAATATGCAAGAGCACTTTTGCTTTTTTCATGTGCTTTTCTGATATAAAAACAGATAAAGTTTCTGATTCATTCAATGTAGCTTGTTTCATCAAAAAAGCTAGAAATCCTTGAGAGTGTGAATGTGTCCTTTGAGCAGGCTTCCATTCTCTTTTCATTCATTCCTGGGGTATTATTATGCTTTCCTGGTAATTTGGCCACTGATGAATGATGAACAGAATTATTTATTTCAATGGTTTGTGGCTCATTGTAGACACTGATGGACAAAGTTGAAATAGAAGGTCACAATGAGATTTGGTTGCACTTCAAATTCTGTCACGGATAGGAATAAAGGCACACCTTGGGAAAGAAACTATATAGAAACAGTACTTTGTAAGTTTTTCAAAAACATAGATAATATATATTTACAGTAAAGAAATGTCTTCAAGACTATCGAGTATTATTTTAAACAATGTAGATGCTCAGATAATTTGACATAAAATTATTTAAGAAAATACAGATATTACATTTCTGTAAGTTCAGGGTCTATGAACTCAGGATGCTTTTTAGATATTGGGGTTGGGGCCAGGATGGTAGTAGGTGCTAAATTTATTCCTTACCTACAGCTAGTGACAGTGATCAAAGGTGTGAGACACAAATAAAATTATGTGCAAATTTATTAATTGAGCTCATTCTATGTGCTAGAAATACAGCACTGAACAAGGTAAGCACAGTCTTTACCTCACGAGAAGTCTAACAGGAAGCTAGAAATTAAAGAAAATATTTCATTGTGATTGTAATAAATGACACAAACAAGCAAGAGTGTGATCGAAATGTCCAACAGACGTACCTCAAGTGGTCTGGAATGAGGGGAGGGACAGCTGCATTGATTCTTGAAGGAAGAGTTAAAGAGATAGGTGCAGGAGATGAGGGACAGTATTATTGGCAAGGGAGAAGACTACTATTCTATCAGAGAGAAGAGCATCTTTAAAATTTCTAAGATGGAAAGAACATATGTTCAATGAACTGAAGGAAGACCCATGTGGTGAAACAAAGGAAGAAAGAGAGAGAGTGTTGATTCTAGAGAGTTAAGCAAAGGCCAAAAAATATAAAGATCTGAAGCTTTAAAAACCAAAAGCAATGGAAATTCATGGAAGGGTTTTTAAAGGGGATATATATTTTTTTATCCCCTTAGATAGGTTTTGGACATTTTGAGTGACATAAACACAGAAAGGCCATTAGGACTTTATTGCTATGGTTCAGAAAACAGATGATGGTGACTTGGCAAAAGTGAAAGGAATAGAAGGATTTAAAAGCTATTTAGGAGGCAGAGTTAATAACACTTGTAATGACGGTAGTGCTAAGTGAGGTAGAGTGAAGAGAAATTAATTCCCAGGCTTCCAGACTTTAAGGGTGGGAGGTAGCAATCCCTGACATGGGAAAGGCCAAAGGCAGCAGATATTTTAGGAAATAGATTGAATTCAGTTCCAGAAATGTCACTTGTGATATATCCAATTGGAGATCAGGAGCGGACAGTTACTTGTGTCTGGAACACAGAGGAAAAGTCTGAACCTGATAGATGTATTTGCAAGTTTACGTAATGTAACATTTGCAAATGCAAATTTTCCTAACTATTCCTGTTTCCTAACAACCCTCTGCAGCAAATGCGATGATTAAACCCACTTAAACTACAATAAAACTGAGGCCCAGATTTATTAAAATCAACTAGCTATTAAGTGCATAACTAGGATTTGAACCCAGCAGTCTGGCCCCAGGCTCTGCGCACTTAACCACCGGCTGCCAGACTACATAAACCGAATGGAAGTGAGTTTGCGGAAGGATAGACTATAGACTAACAAGAAAAGAGAACAGAAACTTCAGAAACTCAAATTTCTAAAGGTCAGTAGAGGACAGTGAACTGGCAAAGAAGACACACCACTTCCGCAAATCTGTAAGACCTATTTGTCTCAAAATGCGTATCCAGCAGGAACTCACTTTTAAGTCAGCAGAACCCACGGAGGGAGCCGGATGATCACGCATCTCCATTAGTCGACACCCTCACCACCAGAGACAAAACCTCGGAGATTTATCCTGTTTTAAAAACCAGGACAGATTTACCACACCAGTGTTCCTGGAATTGGTGTTCCTCCAAGGCTAAGTCTTTTGCCAATAACTTGACTTGTATTATTTTTAGCGAAATATCATGTAACAAGCTGCTCCTAAAATATTTCCAGCCTGAAGTGCTGGTAAGAAAAAAGACCAAAAAAGAAGAAGGCTGGGGGTGGAAGGAGACAGTGCAGAAAGAAAAGGTATCATGGAAGAGAGAGGGCAAAAAAGAAAAAAGAACAAGCACCAAAAATCATTGAGGAAAGAGCAGGAGTTTTTTAAGAAAGGAGGCTAGAATATCAACACCTGCTATCAATCTTAATCTCCATGCCCTTTACTTTCCAAATTAAGCAATACCCAGTTCACTTTCAGTGATGTTAGTTCATCCCCACTCGTGGAATTCTACAGCAACCCTGGCACCAGGAAGCAGTGCAGAGCAGTGCTTAAGAGCACGGGCTCTGAAACCAAGCTCCATGTGTGTGACAACTGGCTCTGCCAGGCATTAAGCTGTGTGGCTTCAGGAAGTTGCTTATCTATGGCCTTAGCTTCATCTGTGAAATAGGGTGACGACAAAGCCTAACTCATAAAGGTCTCATGAAATGTTTGAAACAGTGCCTGACACATAGTAAACACCCAAGAAGCATTCATTAATCTCTACTTTTTTATTATTATTACAAGTGCTGATGCTTTTCAAATGCTTTGAGCTTTGGTATTTTCAAAATCACCAGGTTACCATATTAATAGTCATTCGTAGTCAAAAGCAATGGAAGGGTTTTTAAAACTTAATTCAAGTAGTGCCAGTTGAATTACTTTCAATTATTTTTTGTATCATTCAAGGTTTGATCAGAGCAGCAGAAATATTTTCTATATGTTCCATATATGTGTATGAAAGAGAGAGAGATTTGTCATGGATATGTGACCTTAAGCAAGCTGTGGGATTTGTTTAAGCAGTTCTCTGTAAATCTTTGTCTTCCTGTCTGACACTGGAGCTCAGCCGCCATAAGCTAGGAAGCTATCAGAAAAGGAAGATAAAAAGTGGAAGAGAGTGAGGACAAGTTAGAACACACAAATATGAGCTAAAGCCCACAAAGATGGATTGAAACCTGAGTTAGCTCTCTCATTACCACTGACCTTGATGATATGGCTTTCCTAGACAAGCAGGGGCTCTTAGTCATTGTATAAACACAAACAAATGGCCCAGGAGTCAGACCAGCTGAAGAAAGATCCTGGAGAAGTTGGAACAGGTGTAGGTGTGTCTGCTGCCTCATGTTAACAAGGTGAATTGGCATACATATGACAGTGTGTGAACTACAAAATGATTGCTGCTTCCCTTTGATCTCTAAATATCCCACTAAAATCTCTATTTTGGCTTACCCCAACTGGACTGTATAAGACAGGGAATTATGGGAAGTGTGTTTCAGCCAAACTGATGTGTAGACAGAATACAAAGTGACCACATTATTTTTACCATGGAGGTTCTAGGTTATTATTATTATGAGCCCAGCACAGCTCCAACTGCTTTACATTCCTTATTTCATCTCTTTTCACAAACTACCAGTCTATCCATCTATCACAGGTAAGGTAATTGAGGAAAAGAATTCTATTCTGAGTAAACCTGGTCATTGTCAACCTTGTGTAATTTATACATAAATGATGAAACATACAGCTAAGTTTTAGAGTTGGCGTGTACATGAGCCAGATTTTCTATATCATTAGAATTCTTCTCCAAAACAGCATAGCTAATAACTGCAATAGATAACCTTATTGCAGTTCCTATCACTGCCCTTCTTAAAATAATAGGACAATTTCCTAGGAATTGATGTACCCACTAATATTATACTGTTTGATCTTGTGAAATTGGAGTAATTTTCAGGTGCTGCTTATATACAAATATCATTCTCTTTAAAATTAAATAGATATCAACACCAAATGGAATTATTTCTTAAGTTCAATTTATTTCATTTCAAATGCTATAAATTAATTTTAGTTATATTCTAAATATAAATCACTCATAAACTGTTACCTATATGTGGGCATGTAATTCGCATCAATTTTCTCTGAAATTTGCACATATTTAAGTTAGAAATTCTCATTGTCACTTAGTTTAGGATAATCGGCACCTGTGAAACTGATATCACTATGGGCAACCATAGAATGCCACCCTCACAGACAAAATTCCAATTTAGTAGTTAAAAGATGATTATGAAGAAAAGATGGTATAATGGCTGAGATCTTCCTGCAAATAATATCCATAAACTCTGGACATATGTGGTAGTTAGATTCAGCTGTCAACTTGGCCAGGTGAAGGCAACGAGTTCTGTTGCTGTGGACGTGAGCCTCACCTGTTGCTGATTACATCTGCAGTTGGCTAAGAGGCGGGCCTGCTGCAATGAATGACGTTTGACTTAATTGGCTGGTGTTTAAATGAGAGAGCTCAATGTAGCACAGCCCAAGCTGCTCAGCATACCTCATCTCAGCACTTGCAGCTCAGCCCAGGCCTTTGGAGGTGCAGAAAGAAGTCATCCCAGGGAAAGTTGTTGAAACCCAGAGGCCTGGAGAGAAGGCCATCAGAGACCATCCTGCACCTTCCCATGTAAGAAAGAACCTCAGTGGAAAGTTAGCTGCCTTTCCTCTGAAGAATTAACTAAATAAATCCCCTTTTATTAAAAGCCAATCCATCTCTGGTGTGTTGCATTCCAGCAGCAAGCAAACTAGAACAACATAATATGAAAAGCAGATACTGAAGTCACTTGAGAATCCAGAGGTGCAAGAAAGTTGTTTTGGGGAGTTTATGCTCATAGGAGAAATAGTTGTGTAAGGTGAGTTCCCGTTTTTATACTTTTAGCCTAGGACATGTACAGTCAATGAGGCTTCAGGGACACAGGGGACATTCATGGAAAAACTAGTTTTTCTGTCCTGGGATACAGACTATTGAAAAGGAAACATGAGACTCTGAAGAAAGAGGGGAAGCCCTGGGAGAAGAAGTCAGATTGGTGATCTCCAAATTCTATTTGCTCTCATTCTGGATGATTCTTGAATGACAGATGTGCAGGGCAGGTTCAAGTTAGTTCTGCTAACTGCAGAGGATCAAGATGTCTTCAGGGCTTGTCCCCTCAACAGAAGCTTTGAACAAGCAGCAAGAAAATCGCAAAACCCTCCCTCTAAAAGTTCCAGAAAGTAGTTAATGGATTGCAGTAGCGGGGAGAGTACCAAATCAAGAAAAAAGCCGCTTAAAAGTAGTAGATTCCTGTGGCACACTGGTTGTTCCCTCCTTCACTCCTCACCAGCTCCATGGGGATCCCACCTGCACTCCCAATATGCAGGTCCCTTGTTCCACTTCTAAAGGGAGCAGAGTCATCCTCATGCACATACCAGAAACATGTATGTCTGGTTCAATCTGTCTAGCAGTAACCTGAAAGACTAGGTGTCCCAAAATATGCCCTGTGTATAGAAGGTGGCTCACAGAGCTCTCCTACAGAGCACTGTAGAGCAGTGGTCAAGCTGTGCTGACTGGGTCAAGGGCTTGCTAGCTGTAGGACTTATAGGACAGTGCCCAGGACCTTGAGAAAACTGATTCCTAGGGAAGACAGGACATTCCTATCCCTGAGAAAGAGGAATGCTTAGGACCTCATGTGCATGCCGAAGACAATCGGCATACAGAAAGGATCAGGGAGATCCCTACACTTTGGCTTGGCTCTAGTCTCCAAACTCATTGGAAAAGCCCTGAAGAGAAACACGTACAATTTGCAAAGACTGGGAAAGGTGTTTTCTTCTGTTCCTTCCCCCACTCCCCCTTTCTCTTTTGCATTCAAGGAAAGCTCTGTCATAACACTAGCTGGATTAAAGCTTAACGAATAGATGCCCCACAGTTTAAATTCCAAAGATAACACATTAAAATATCAAGATGTTCATGTTTAAAAACAAGATATTACAAAACATACAAAGTAATGGGATGCAATAGCCTGGATAAAGGAGAAGATTAAAGCGTTTGAAACAATCAAGGAGGAAGAACAGTCACAGGATATTTCAGAAAAGACTTTTAAGAAATTGGTCCTAAATGCTTTCAAGGAGTTAAAGGAAAAGATGAACACAAAAAGAATATCAGTAAAGAGATGGAAACTATCAAAGGAGCAAAACAGAGCCAAAGACCTCAGTAACAGAAATTTAAAATTGCCTAGAGAGGTTCAACAACTGATTGGAACTAGCAGAAGAAAGAATCAGTGAATTTGAAGAGAAGACCTTGAAATCATATAGTCTGAAGAGCGGAAAGAAGAAAGAATGAAGAGAAGTGATCAGAGCCTGAGGAAACTGTAGGATACCAGTATATGCATTGTGAGAGTTCTAGAAAGAGAAAAAAGGGCAGAGAGAAAAGTCGAAAAATAGTGGCTGAAAATTTCCCAAATTGAACTGTTATATAGAGAACACTACACAAAGTAATTGTAGAATAACATTCTTTTGAAGAACATATGGTGAGTTCTTGAGGATAGACCCCATTCTGAATCAGAAAACAAGTCTCAACAATTTTTTTTTTTTTTCGAATGGGCTGGCACCAGGAAACAAACCTGGGTCTCTGGCATGGCAGGCAAGAAATCTGCCACTGAGCCATTGTAGCACTGCCCCTCAACACATTTTTTACAAACTGAAATCATATAAAATATCTTTCCTGATCAAAATATAATTAAATTAGAGGGCAGTACAATGGTGGCTCAGTGGCAAGAATTCTCACCTGCCAAGCCAGAGACCCAGATTCGATTCCCGAAGCCTGCCCATGCAAAAAATAATGATAATTATATATATTATATATATAATTATATATATAATATATATACAATATTGGTTTCTAATATATATATAATTAGAAACCAATATCAACCAACTATATGAGAAAATGCCAAATATTTGAAAATTAAACCACATACTTATAAATAATCCATGGACCAAAGAAGACATAACAAAGAATATATTTTTAACTGAATGAAAATGAAATGACAATGAAAATACAGCTTAATAAAATCTGTGGGATGCAATTAAAATGGTTCTTAAGGGGAATTTATAGCTTTTAATACTCAAAAAGGTGTATCTAAGGACAAGATCTAAGTTTCCATCTTAAGTAGTTAGAATAAAAAGAGTAAATTGAATCTGAAATAAGTAGAAGAAAGGAAATAATAGAAGAAATCAGTGAAATAGAAAGGGCCCTGTTCTAGTTTGCTAGCTGCCGGAATGCAACACACCAGAGATGGATTGGCTTTTAATAAAAGGGGATTTATTTTGTTGGTTCTTCAGAGGAAAGGCAGCTAACTTTCCACTGAGGCTCTTTCTTACGTGGAGGGCACAGGATGGTCTCTGCTGGTCTTCTCTCCAGGCCCCTGGGTTCCAACAACTTTCCTTGGGGTGACTTCTTTCTGCATCTCCAAAGGCCTGGGCTGAGCTGCTAGTGCTAAGATGAGGAATGCTGAGCTGCTTAGCAGTGCTACCTTGCAGTCTCTCATTTAAGCATCAGCCAATTAAGTCAAACATATCTCATTGCAGCAGACACGCCTCCTAGCCGACTGCAGATGTAATCAGCAACAGATGAGGTTCAGGTACCATTGGCTTATGGCTGCAGCAACAAGACTAGGTATGCTCACCTGGCCAAGTTGACAACTGAATCTAACTAACACAGGCCCCTTCACCCAAAAAAGACAAAAATCAATTAAACCAACCAGAAACTGGCACCTTGAAAAGATCAAAAGCACTGATAAATCTCTAGCTAAAATCATCAAGGAAGAAAGAAGAAGGAAGATATTATTGATATAATAATGAAAAATGGGACAACATCACAAGAGATCCTACAGACATTAAAAGGATAATACAGAACTATTATAGCTTTATGCCAATACATTTACAACCTTATATGAAACAGATAAATTCCTTGAAAGGTATAAATTATAAAAGCTCATTCAAGAAAAATCAGATAACCTTATGTCATTTTAAAAGCTTGAATTCCATAATTAAGAGCTTTTCCACAAAGAACAATTCAGGCCCACATACCTCACTGGTGAGTACTACAATGATTAGGGAATAAATAATACTGATTCTACTCAAATATTTCTAAAAAACAGAAGAGGAGGGGACATTTCTTAATTACTCCTCTTAAGTCAGCATTATACCAAGAGCAAAAAACAAAGAAATCATAAAAATAAAAAGAAGCCTATAGTATAATATCACTAATGAACATAGGCATATCCTTAATAAAATTTTAATAAATTGAATCTAACAACATATTAAAAGAATAATACATCTTGACAAAGATGATATTATTCTAGGAATGTATCATTAGTTAACATTCAAAAAGAAATCAATGTTGAGGTAATTCAGAACACATGGGTAAGGAAAACATTGTCTATATTTTTGAACCTCATCTACTCTTTGAGGCCAAAGAAAGGAAAGTTTATTTTATCCAGAACCTAAATTTTCTATTGCACATAATCTAACTTAACCTGTCTGGATAGCTCATTTAAACAATCAAAACACAGGTAGCTCAGAATAATAATGAGGGTCTTTAATTCTGTATAGTTTAATGTGGTGCCTGGGTACATCCCAGATTATATTAAGCAGATAATCAAAAAGTATTGGCAAAGTCTCTTGAGGTATGGGAGAAAAAATATGGAGCTATTAAACTTTACACTGAGGAAACCCCTGATATTATTGCAAACATTAGGGACACCCAAATCAATAGACCAAGCCCTTCATCTTGAGACTTGCTTTTTGTGAAGCTATGTATGTAGTGGAGAAGCTTAGCCTACCTATAGGTATGCTTAAGAGTTACTTCCAAAATACCTCTTTGGTTACCCACATGTGGTTTCACCCTTTCTAAGTCCAATTCTGCAAGTGAAATCATTGCCCTTTCCACTATGTGGGACATGACATCCTGGGGTGAAAGTCTCCCTGGCAGTGTAGGAGATGACTCCCAGGGATGAGTCTGGCCCTGGCACCATGGATCAACAATGCCATTCTGACCAGAAGGGGGAAAAGGAGTGTAATAAATAAGGTATCAGTGGCTGAGAGAGTTCAAATAGAGTCAAGAGGCTACTCTGGAGGTCACTCATATTCAGTTAGACATTGCTACCTATTGTAATTTGCCAAATTCCAACCAAAACCATTCTTGTCAATCCTAAAGAACACCTAGGGCAATATATAAGATTCTACAAAGTTTCCATGTACTAGGGTAATTTTCCAGAAACTACAACCTTATAGTGCCCTGGACCAGGTAAGTCTTGAAACCTAGAGGGCCAGCCTCTTCAGAATATCTGCTAGTTTCATCTCCCTACCCCTTATTATTGACAGCTCATTCTGGTATGGAAAAGTTAGAAAGGGTAAAGCCTAAATACCCCTAAAGAGTGGGAGGAAGATCAAAGGTGATGGTGGAATTATAGAGAGAAGGTAGGGTTTAATAATAATATGATTGCTGAATCAGTAAATTGATATTTGTTCAGTATCTTAGAGCAACTAGAAGTAAAAACCTAAAATTGTGGAATTGTAACCCATAACAAACTCTGAAATCTGTTCTACAACTAATTGTTACACTGCAATTTGAAATTTATAGCTTTTTTTGCATATATGTTATTTTTCACAAAAAAGAAAAAAGTGATGATTAAAAAATGTATATTCCTTCTAGCCTCCAATGCTCTGGAGTAGCTAGAAGGAAAAATATGAAATGATGGTGTAACAGGTTTGAAAAACCACACTTAATCCTAACCCAATCTTGTGGAAGTGGCCATTTCTTTTAATCCCTATTAGTAGCATGGTTTGGAAATGTGATTAGAATATCTCCATGGGTGAGTCACCCAATTGTGGGTATTAACCTTGGATTAGAGGGAGATGTGACTCCACCCATTCCAGGTGGGTCTTGATTAGTTTACTGAAACCCTTTAAAAGAGGAAGCACTTTGGAGTGAGTCCTATTTGAGAGCTACAAAAGAACCATGAGACCCATGTAGCCAGAAACCTTTGGTGAATGCTTCTGGGGGAGCTTCATGAAACTAGAGCCTGGAGAGAAAGCTAGCAGATGTCACCCTGTTTACCATGTGCCTTTCCAGTTGAGAGAGAAGCCCTGAACTCTATCAGCCTTTCTTGAATGAGGGTAACCTCTTGTTGGTACCTTAATTTGGACATTTTTATAGTTTTGCTTTAATGTCATGGCCTTAGAACTGTAAACTTCCTTCTTAATAAATTCCTCCTTTTAAAAGCCATTCCATTTCTGGTATTTCAAATTCCAGCACCTAGCAAACTAGAACAGATGATATGGTAGCCCATGACAAATGCTGGGATCTGTCCTGTAACTACTTATTGAAGAGTTCTTTGAAAACTATTGCTTTCTTCTTTCTTTGCTTTGTATATATGTTATATTATACAATAAAAAAGTTAAAAAAAAATAAAAAAGAAACCAATGTATCCCCATTCATTGTTGGTGGAAATGGAAAATGTTGCTACTACTATGAAAAATAATTTGGTGGTTCTTCAAAAGGTTAAACATAGAACTATTAAATTTTCTGGCAATCCAATTTCTAGGTATATGCCCCCCAAAAAATTGAAAGCAGGAACTCAAGCAGATATTTGTACACTGATGTTTATAACAGCATGATTCACAATAGCCAAAAATAGAAGCAAATCCAAATGTCCATCAGTGGATGGATGAATAAATAAAATGCGGCATATCCATACAATGGAATATTTCTCAACCTTAAAAATGATGTTCTTATGTATGTGATCACATTGATGAACATTAAGGGTTTCTCTCTCAAGTGAGAAGGCACATGGTGAACACAGTCAGGGCTTCTCTCTCAGCTGGAAGAGCACATGGCAAACACAGCACCATCTGCTAGCTTTCTCTCCTGGCTTCCTTTTGCATGGAGCTCCCTAGAAAGTGTTTTCCTTCTTCATCTCCAAAGGTCACTGGCTGGTGGATTCTGCTTTTTGGTGCTGCAGCATTCTCTTCTCTCTCTGAATCACTTGCTTTCTCCAAAATGTTTTCTTTTTTATAGGATTCCAGTAAATTAATCAAGACCCACCAGAATGGGTGGAGACACATCTCCACCTAATCCAGCTTAACAACCACTTTTGATTGAGTCACATCTCCAGGGAGATGATCTAATTACATATTCTAATATACAGTACTGAATAGGGATTAGAAGAAATGGCTGCCTTTACAAAATGGGATTCAGGTTAAAACATGGCTTTTCTAGGGTACATATATCCTTGGGAAAGGATCTCACACTGCCCAAAATTTATACTGTTAACCTTCCTCCCAGCCTTCCCCAAGGAAACCTATGACCTTTAACTAGGGTGACTGTGCATTGGGGAAAAGGAAATGATCAGATATTTCACAGATTATTAGACACTGGCTCAGAAGTGACACTAATTCCAGGAGACTCAAAATGTCATTCAGTCCAACAGTCAGAATGGAGGCTTACAGAGGTCAGGGAATCGATGGAGTTTTAGCTTACGTCCATCTCACAGTGGTTTCAGGGTCCCCAGACCCATTCTGTGGTCATTTCCCCAGTTCCAGAATGCATAATTAGAATAGATATCCCTACACTGGTACTCTGACTCAGGGAGTGAAAGCTATTATGATAGGAAAGTCCAAGTGGAAGCCACTAGAACTGACCCAACCTAGCAAAATAGTGAATCAGAAGCAATACCATATTCCTGGAGTGATTGCAGAGGTAAGTGCCACTCTTAAGGACTTGAAGGTTGCAGGGGTGGTGATTCCCACCACATCTCCCATTCAACTCTCCTATTTGGCCTGTGCAGTAAACAGATGGGTCTTAGAGAATGACAGTGTATTATTGTAAATTTAACCAAGAGGTAACTCCAGTTGCAGCTGCTGTTCCAAATGTAATATCATTGCTTGAGCAAATCAACATACCACCTGGTAACTGGTATGCAGCTATCAATCTGGAAAATGTTTTTTCTCAAAGGCTGACAGAATCACCAGAAATAGTTTGCATTCAGCTGGCAAGGCCAGCAGTATACTTTCACTGTCCTGCCTCGGGGGTAGATCAATTTCAGCTCTATGTCACAATCTTGTCTGCAGGGAACTTGATCGTTTCTCCTTCCCACAAGACATCACACTTGTCCATTATATTGATGATATCATGTTGATTGGACCTAGTGAGCAAGAAGAAGCAACTACTCTAGACTTATGATAAGGCATTTGTGTGTCTGGGATGGGAGATAAATCCAAAAAAATACAGGGGCCTTCCACCTTAGTGAAATTTCTAGGTGTCCAGTAGTGTGGGGCATGTTGAGATATCCATTCTAAGGTGAAGGATAAGCTGTTACATCTGGCCCCTTCTACAACCAAAAAAGAGGCACAATGCCTGGTTGGCCCCTTTGGATTTTGGAGACAACATATTCCTTATTTGGATGCACTACTCCAGCCCATTTACTGAGTGACCAGAAAAGCTGCTAATTTTGAATGGGGGCCAGAACAAGAGAAGGCTCTGCAACATGTCCAGGCTGCTGTGCAACTGCTCTGCCACTTGGGCCATATGATCCAGCAGATATAATGACAGTACAAGTATTAGGGACAAATAAGGATGCTCTCTAGAGCCTTTGGCAGGCCACTTTAGAAGAATCAAAATGCAGACCCTTAGGATTTTGCAGCAAAGCCTTACCATCCACTGAAGGTAACTACTCTCCTTTTGAGACAGTTTTTAGCCTGCTACTGGGCCTTAGTAGAGACTGAAGGCTTAACCATGAGCCACTAAGTTACCATGAGACCTGAGTTGCCTTTCATGAGCTGGGTATTGTCTGATCCCCCAAGCCATAAAGTTGAACATGCCCAGCAGCAATCTACCATAAAATGGAAATAGTATGTGAGAGACAGGGCTTGAGCAGGTTCTGAAGGTATGAATGTGCCAGTTTGAAGCTATTATGTACCACAGAAAAGCCATGGCCTTTAATCCTCATTTGGTATTGCTGAATGGGACCTTTGTGATCATTTCCATGGAAATATCCAATTGTGGGTGATAACTTTTGATTAGATGGTTTCTACGGAGATGTGTCTCCACCCATTCAAGGTGGGGTTGCTTACTGGAGCCCTTTACAGCCACCAGAACTGACAGAGCCAATAGCATGGATAGACACATGGGAAAGCCATTGAAGAAGCCTAGAAAGAAAGCTAGCGGACATCACCATGTGCCCTTCTAGTTAAGAGAGAAACCCCGAACATCTTCTTGAGCCAAGGTATCTTTCCCTGAATGCCTTAATTTGGATATTTTTATAGCCTTGCTTTAATTTGAACATTTACATGGGATTATACCTATAAACAAATAACTTACTAAATTCCCCTTTTTAAAAGCCATTCTGTTTCTTGTATATTACATTCCAACAGTTTTAGAATTAGAACAAGTAAGTTATGTAAGGAAGTGGCCCAAATGTCACATTACCTTCTCTTTCATAGACCAGAGTTATGGCCTCTTGGGGAGTTCCTTATAGTCAGTTGACTGAGGAAGAGAAATCTTGGGCCTGGTTTACATATGGTTCTGCACGATATGCAGGGACAAACTGGAAGTGCACAACTGCAGCACTACAGGCCCTTTCTGGGATGTCCTTAAAAGTGAGTGGTGAGAAGAAATCCTCCCCATGGGCAGATCTTTGAGCAGTGCATCTGGTTCATTTTGCTTAGAAGGAGAACAGGCCAGAGGTGCATTAGTGTACAGACTCATGGGCTGTTGCTAATAGTTTGGCTGGATAGTCAAGGACTTAGAAGGAGCATGATTGGAAAATTAGTGACAAAGAGGTCTGCAAAAGAGATATGTGGATAGATCTTTCTGAGTGGGCAAAGAATATGAAGATATTTGTGTCCCATGTGAATGCTCACCAGAGAGTGACTTCAGCAGAGGACGGTTTTAATAATCAAGTGGATAAGATGACCCATTCTGTGGATACAAGTCATCCTCTTTCTTCAGCCACCCCTGCCATTGTCCAATGGGCTCGTAATAGGGATGAAGGATATGCATGGGCTCAACAACATGGACTCCCACTCATCAAGGCTGACCTGGCCACAGCCGCTTCTGAGTGCCCAATCTGCCCGCAGCAAAGGGACCCACGCTCAGACCCAGATATGGCACCCTTTCCCAAAGTGATCAGCCTGCTGCCTGGTGGCAGGGATTACATTGGACCACTTCCATCATAGAAGGAGCAGTGACTTGTTCTAGACATGTACTCTGGATATGGGCTTGCCTTCCCTGCATGCAATAGTTCTGCAAAAACTACCATCCCTGGACATAATGTCTTATCCACCATCATGGTATTCTATACAGCATTGCTTCTAATCAAGGAAACCACTTCACAGCAAATGAAGTGCCAGAATGGGCACATGCTCATGGAATTCTCTAGTCCTATCATGTTCTCCATCATCTAGAGGCAACAGCGTTGATAGAATGGTGGAACGCACTTTTGAAGACCCAATTACAGTGCCAACTAGGTGGTAATACTTTGCAGAGTGGGGCAGGGTTCTCCAGGAAGCTGTGTATGTTCTGAATTAGCATCCCCTGTATGGTGCTGCTTTTCGCATAGCGAGGATTCATGGGTCCAGGAATCAAGGGGTAGAAATGGGAGTGGCACTACTCACTATCACCCCTAGTGACCCACTAGGAAAATGTTTGCTTCCTGTCTCTGAAACCTTAAGCTCTGCTGGTCTATAGGTCTTAGTTTCAAAAGGAGGAGGAGTGTTCCTACAAGGAGACACAACAATGATTCCACTGACCTGGAAGCTAAGACTCCCACCTGACCACTTCGGGTTTCTCATGCCACTGAATCAGCAAGCACAAAAGGGGATTACTGTACTGTCTGAGGTGATTAATCCTGACTATCAAGGGGAAATAGGACTGCAATTACACACAGAGGTAATGAAGAGTTTTCCTAGAATACAGGAGATCCCCTAGGATGTCTCTTAGTACTACCATATCCTGTGATTTAAGTTCTGGAAAGCTGCAACAACCCAGGAAGGACTATCAATGGCCCAGAAACTTCAGGAATGAAGGTTTGGTTCACTCTACCTGGCAAAAAAACACAGTCAGCTAAGGTGCTTGCTGAGGAGAAAGGGAACATGGAATGGGTAGTAGAACAAGGTAGTAATAAATATGAACTATGGCCATGTGACTACTTACAGAAATGGGGACTGTGATTGTATGACTATTTTCTCCCTGTTTTGTTACGAGTATATCTGTATTTGTACATAAATAAATATATTATTTTCCTCTTATCATATGACATACACTGTACTGATCATTTACAGTATTTGAGTAATAAGATATGAGGTTTAAGAGTGAATGTTACCTAAGGACATGTACCATGTTCTGGAGAGATGTCATGTGCTTCCAGTTACACATAGGACAGTTGGGTATTGTCAGGTGAAAAATATGTCTGTTATTATGTTCTATTTGGAAATCAAGTGTGCTTCAAGGTGACATGTATAGCTGCCAAGTTGACATGGGGTGGACTATGATGGTTAGGTTCTGGGGTCAACTTGGCCAAGTGATGATGCCCAGTTGTCTGGTCAGGCAAGCACTGGCCTGACAGTTGCTGCAAGGATATTTCATGGCTGGTTAATAAACCAGGAGGCTGGTGTCTTCAACTGTTAGTCAGTTGATTGTATCCATGGCTGATTACATCTGCTATCAACTAAGGCATGTCTCCCATCAAGAAGATAATCTAATTGGTTGGAGACTTTTATAGGACAAAGAGAGACCTTTTCACTGCTTCTTCAGCCAATGAACCTCCCCTGTGGAGTTCGGACCCTTCATTGAAGCCGCCAGTTTCACAGTTTGCCCTGTGGATTTTTGACTATTCCATTACCACAGTTGCATAAGACATCTTTATAAATCTCATATTTAAAGATATCTCCTGTTGGTACTGTTTCTCTAGAGAAACCTGACTAATACAATCATTTCAACAGATTGAGAAAAAATCTGACAAAATTGAGCACTCATTTAAAATAAAATATCTCAGCAAATTAACAATAAAAGGAAATTTCTTCTAAACTTGATTGAAAATAGCATTTACAAAGAACCTACAGTTAATTTCACACAATGGTATAAGAGTGAATACCCTCTTCCCCAAGACTGGAATAAGACAAGGTTACCCATTTTCACAACCCTTATTCAATATTGTATTTCAAGAGTTAAAGTAAAGCAAGAAAAAGAAGTGGCATGCAGACTGGAAAAGAGTGAACAAAACTGTTTCTTTGGAGACAACATGATTACATACAAAAAAAAATTCTAAGCAATCTTTAAAAGAGACAATAAAACTAATAAGTGAATTTTGCAAGGTAACAATTTAAAAATTCAATAAACAGGGTGGTGCAACGGTGGATCAGTGGCAGAATTCTTGCCTGCCATACTGGAGACCCAGGTCCAATTCCGGTGCCTGCCCATCCAAAAAGAAAAAAAAAATTCAGTAAACAATACAATTTTATTTTATATTCTAGCAAGAAACCATTGTAAATGAAATTAGAACAACTTTATTTTCAAGGGCATCAAAGATTTTAAAAAGTCAGAAATAAATTCAACAAAATGCACTGAAAATTGCAAGACATTGTTGAGAGAAATTAAAGAAGACCTAAATGAATGAAGAATTATTCCATGCTCAAGAATTTGAAGGTCCGATATTGTTAACATTTTAATTCGTCCCCAAATGATCTATAGATTCAATGTAATTATAATCAAAATCCTACCTGCTTTTTCTGAAGGTGCTGACAAGCTGATTTCTATGGAAAAGCCATGACTCTCCAGTGGCTAAAATAATTTTTGAGGACTTAGAATGGTTGGAGGACTACACCAAATGATTTTAAGACTCACTATAAAGATATAGAAATCTAGACAGTGTAATATTAGTGTAAGGGTAGATATATATCATCATTGTAATAGAATAGAGAGCTCAAAATTAAATCGACGCTAATATGATCGATTGACATTTGCCAAGATTTTGAGGTATTTAATGGGAAAAAAATAATAGTCTTTTCAACTAATAGTGCTGGAGCTAATAGATATCTGCATGCACAAAAGAGAACCTTAACCCTTATCTCCCAATATACACCAAAATTAGCTCAAAATTATGTCATAGACATAAATGAAAGAGATGAGATCATAAAACTCCTAGAAGAAAACAGATTTTTTTAAAAATTGCGTTACAAAAAGATTTCTTAAACAGAAACAGAGAAGTGTGAAAAGAGTATAAAAATTGATGAAATGGTCTTCAACAAAATTTTAAAATTTCATTCTTTGAAAATGCAGCTAAAGCCACTTAAAAGCAAGCTATAGAGTAGCAGAAAATATTTTCAAAACATAGGGCTTATAAACAGTATATAATGAACTCTTATAACTCAGTAATAAGAAAATAAATGATTCCATTACAAAAATGAACAAAACATTTGAATGGATGCTTTATAGGAGAAGATATACAAATAGCCAAAAAGCAAGTGAAAAGATGTTCAATGTAAGTATTTATCAGGAAAATACAAATTAAAACCACAGTGAAGAACTAACACATACCTAGTAGAATAAGTTAAACTAAAAACTCTGACAACACCACGTTTTGATAAAGATGTGAAGCAGTTATAACTCTTACACAGTGCTGTTGGGAATATAAAACTGGTACAGCCACTTTGGAAAATTTTACCACTTCTTATAAAGTTAAATATATACCTATATATCACTGACCAATCCTACTCCTTGGCATTTACTTAGGATGATGAACAGTTATGTCTACAACAGAAATGTCCACACATGAATGTTTACAGCAACTTTATTCATAATAACCCAAAAATAAAAACAACCAAAACTCTATCAACTGTTTAATAGGCAACCTGTGGAATATTCATACTATAGAAAACTACTTAGCAATTAAAAGAACAGAATATTGACACACAACATAATAGGTGAATCTCAAATATCAAAGATTTCATTCATCTAAAATTCTGTAACAGGCAAAATTACAGTGATAGAAAGTGGATTGGTGGTTATCTGTGGGCTGATACTCAGGGAAGGGTATCAACTACAAAAAGGAATAAGGGAATTTGGTGGATGATGGAAATGTTTATGTCTTGACTTTGAACTCGTCTACATGACAGTATACAATTGCAGAAGTTCATCAAACTGTACAATTTACATGGGTGGATTTTACTGAAATTAAATTATGCCTCAATAGAGCAGTGGACAAATAAAAATAGAAAATAAAGGATCAACTCCAGGGCCTGCTTCATGAAATATGTCTGTTGGGTCTGCTGGTGAGGATTGTGAAATAAGATATCATGCACAATAACACTGACTTGATTCAACTGCTTGAAACCAGGGCTTTGCGATTAATCAAACTCTTCCTTTAGAAATTTCTTTTATCGAGAGGTGATTTTTCTGGATATCAGATTCCTCCTTTAAATGGGAAGCATATATAGAAGGTCTCCAAAGTCCTACACAGAACAAATAACTATTCCATGTGATTTCACTCCATTTCTTGTTCATGTCAGACATCACTGGTCCAAATTCCTGTGGAGCCCAGAATTTCAGACTCCTTGTCAATGCAGCACTGCAAGCAACTGGTACTAATTGCTCAGAGTTGCTTTGCATGAGAAATCCTATTCACTACCCCTGCTCTAGGGAAGTAAGTGAGATCTCTGTAACAGGTCTTCCATGGGGGTCTTGGATCACATCTCAATTGATGTTTATTATATTGCTATATAGTTCTACCAGGCTAGCTTAAGATGGAGAATGGAGAGCACCTTTTGTATGAAAAACTAGTGTAAAGCAAACCAGATTTGGGAAGAATCAAAGAAACAGTCTTACATTTGCATTGAAGCCAAGCTTAAAAATGTGGTCTTAATGTGGAAATCAAATAAATACTACCAACATCTCATGGGTTTACTCAAACTTTCCTCCTGTACAAAGTCTTTCTTTCCTGATTACTGCAGCTATAGTAATTTATCACCTCTGAAATCCTTGCCATGACTGATCATCCATGAAGCATGACTCAGATACTGTCTTATAATGTAATTACTTTTACATTAGTACCAGTGCAAGCTGTGTCTGGACTCAGCAGGAAATTGTGTCATGACCAATTAGTGATGTCTTCCCCATAGAAGACAAAGAGTCTGTGTCATGTACTGCAGCCCCATTTTCTGACCACTTTTAAGTGTTTTACAGATATTACCTTATTGAAGTCCAAAGCACTGTAAAGTAGATATTATTTTCCCCACTTTACAGTTGAGAAAAACTGTTTCTGAGGGGTTGCATAATTTGTTCAGAGTAAAACCCTCTCCAGCTTCAGAGCCTGAGCTTTCCCCTCCCTACCATGCCCCTCTGCCTGTCTTTGTAACACTCTCCTCCTTCCCTGCCCAGTTCCTAACAATTTCCTGGCACAAAATAAATTCTTAATAAACATGTTTTACAGACTTAATGAATGAAAGACATGCCAGATTGGCCCTTAACAGCCTAAAATGAGGAAGTTCTTTTTTAAGACAACCATCAAGCTAAAGCCTGTCTGAATCACAGATGAAGGACTTTTAAAAATGGCAGCAATGTTTGAAAATAAGCATAGCAGTTACATATCTATAGTGCAGAGAGGGTTGCTGACTTGATAAACATGCCCTCAAGTGATTAACAGGAGCATCATTTTCAGTATGCACAGGGCCACAATATATAACATCCATATGATATTTAATCTATTATTTTTTCATGGGTGAAATTGTCATCAATTGAAAAGTTGATTATATCACTCCCTTAAAATCCTTCACTTGATTGTCAAGCATATCAAAGCCTACAGCTCAGCCCTAAGTGCTCTTCATGATCTGGTCAGTGCCATTTCCTTTAGCATCATCCCCACACTCACTTTTCTGACTAACTTCACCTGAGGAAATGAAGTTCTTGACACTTTCACCTATGGTGCTGTGTTACATCTGCCTTCACACAGTGTTGTTTCTTCCTGAATTGCCCTTTACCCATCTGCATTCTTTTTAAATGTGAGAATTTAAATTTAAAGCTCCACGTCTTTCAGAACCCTTCCCTAATTTCCTGGGTCCATCATAGCACCCTTTCTATTTTAATAGTTGACTGCATTTTTACTCTCTTTGACCTGACTGTAACACTTTGAAGGTACAGATCAAATCTTACTTTATAACTTCACCCAGCATAGTGCCTGGCACATAGTAGGAGCTTTAATAATTACCTTTTGAGTTATGAATATCTGTTCTGTTCTTGGATACCGTATGGATATAAGGAGATAATAAAAAGATTAACTACTTGTTGTTAGAAAAAAAGGATAGCCATTTTCTAGGAGATGCAGTAATTTATCTCTAAGTTTCTATTAATGAACCTGGTAGAGATGTTAGCATTTATGAAATGACATTTACAAGTCTCCCTAGCGGTTTCGTTGGTTGCATGATGGGTTATGGCAAGTGGGCTATATGCAGAAATGATGTAAGCCATTTTTCAGCAAGGCTGAGGAAAATTTCCTATTTGTAATTTTCCTTTCTCATTGTTTTCTTCCTATCTGCTATTGGGTGATGCCAAGGTGACTTTGAAAACTCAATGTAGTGGAGACACAACATGGAAATAGCTGGGGTCCCTGAGTGACTGTTTGTAGTCACTGCTGCATAACCACCTGATTAGAAAACTCCATACTGAATGCTAAGTTGCTGAGATTTGGGGGTTGTTTTTTATAGCAACTAATATCACTTATCATAACTTATATAGTCAGATAAGGATTTTATTTCATTCATATTGTTTTTACCCAGGATTCTACAAACATCTGCAATGAAATTTAAGACCTTAAGGAAGAATCATTCTATTGACTAGCAAGTTGCATTTATTAAATTCCCTGTGATATGTTCACAAAAGAGGAACTAGGAGCTATGAAGGAAAACATTTCAGAACAAATCAGAAGGAAAGCATAAACAGAGGAGACACTAGATATAATGGAGAGAGGGAAAGCGTTAGAGATAAAACTGTAGAGTAATTTCATGTGATCTTCTTTACCTTACTGTTATGGATTGAACTGTGCCCCCCAAAAAGACATAATCAATTTGTAATCTCTGGTGTGGTGAGTGTGAACTCACTTATAAATAGGATCTTTGAAGAAATCATTAATTAAGATGAGGTCAAACTGGATTAGGATGAATCCCAATCTAATATGCAGAGAGTAAACTTAAGTAAGAGACACAGACAACTGACAACTGATTCAGAAAGAGAGAGAGAGATGGTCATGTGATATTGACAGAGATTGAGTAATGATTCAGTGGCAATCCACTACAGAACACTACAGAATTCAGAGGAAGCAGAGCCCTGCCAACACCTTGATTTTTCACTTCTTTCCCTCAAAACCATGAAACAATGTTTCTGTTGTTTAAGCCACCTAGTCTGTGGCACTGTTTTACTTTGTAAAAGCTACTGAAATGCAATATACCAGAAAAAGAATGGCTTTTTAAAGGGGGAATTTATTAAGTTTAAAGTTTGCAGTTCTAAGGCCATGAAACTGTCCAAATTAAGGCAAGGCTATAAAAATGTTCAAATTAAGGCATCCAGAAAAAGATACCTTGGCTCAAGAAGGCTGATGATATTTGGGGTCTCTCGCTCAGCTGGAAGGGCACATGTCAACATCTGCTAGTTTTCTCTCCAGGCTTTCTCAATGGCTTCTCCAGGGCTCTGTCCTATTGGTTCTGGTAGCTCTAAAGCTTTTTCCAAAATAGTTCCCTCTTAAAGGACTCCAGTAAGCAGCCCCACCTTGAATGGGTGGAGATATATCTCCATGGAAACCATCTAATCAAAAGTTGCCACCCACAATTGGGTAGGTCACATCTCCATGGAAACAATCACAATGATCCCACCCAGCAATACTGAATGAGGATTAAAGGACATGGCTTTTCTGAGGGTACTTAATAGCTTCCAACTGGCGTAGGTACTTTGTTACAGCAGCCCTGGCAAACTAAGACACTTACTCTTAGATAGAAGTGAAGTAGGCAGAGTAGGCAGAAATGAAGCTTATTTGGCTCTTTAAGTGACCTGCTAAGAAAAAAAAAGTCACAATTATAATTTAAATAAATTCTGAGGCTTTTGTGGAAGAGAAAGGCACAAAACAATGTGTATGACAGAGAAGGGAAATTCTCCTTGGAATGCTGCCCAAAGAGGGTCTCTTCTTCCCGTCAATATATACGTTTCTCAATCCTTCCTTCTGCCAGCTCTTGTTTTCTTCCCTGCAAGAAATGTAGTTTTTGACTCTAAAGTCATGTTCTGCCTGTTGTTGAAATAGCAGCCAAAGTCTTACTCTAAAGACATGGTTCCAGGTTAATAAAAAAGTAAAGGAAACCAGTGAGTAAGGTGTGCACATATTAGCAAAACAAACTAAGACCAGTCACTTTACGAATCAATGCCCAAAGGACGACTTTTCGATGGTACTATAGAAAACATTTGACTCACCTTTACTTCACTTGTGTAGGAATTAAAATAGAATGTGACAAAATAAGATTAGGCAAAACTGAATGTTTATTGTAGGAATTTAGGAATTACCAGGTATAATCAGACCCATATCTTGGTAGCAATAAAGCTCCAAACAAATGCATCATTTTATTCTCAGGAGTTCAACTCAGGAGTTAATGCGGAAATCCTCTCTTGGTTTGACTTCCCAGTTCATTGTGATCTCTCTTCTTGGGGGAGAGCTCTGTGGCAGCCACAGAGACGTACTGCTCAGAGTTCCTGCTGTTAGAGATGTAATTGATGGATGGATGCAGCTGCTACACTAAGCCCACACAACATTCACTGAGGCTATACTTTTCATAGACTACCCTCAGCCAGTGGCTGAGTTTGGCAAGGATCCTGCCAGGCTCATCCTTGCAAGATTGCAAATCTGATGGGAGACTGACTCAAAGACTCTCCACAGCTTGGCCAAAACTTTCTTTGTGCTGCAGTCTACTATTCTACCAATCCAGCCTTTGTTCCTTCCTTCTCTCTGTCACAGGGGTTAGACCTGCAGCATGGCACACACCAGCAAAGGAAATGACTTTCCTAGTAAACTTCTTGCTCTCTAATCCTATCTTGGCATCTGCTTCTTAGAGGACCCAAGTTTATGGATGCAGGTTTAGAGTCTGTGTCCTGGAATCTTGCCCTAATTACCATAGGAGTATGCAGCTGACCAGAGTGGGACCATCACAAACTCAGTCCTAGGAGTTTGGGGTGTGGAGGATGAAAGACATGAGGACTGACGTCAATACAATTCAATCATGTTCAAGAGCTCCTTGAAGAAAAAGTCCATGGGCCTTGAATGTTGAGGTTCCTCAAGCTGCCTTCATATGTTCTACCATAGTTTCATTTTTGATTCTTCCTTTATGTCTTCGTGATTCTCTAATTTCCTTCCACTGTGTTCCATTTTTTTCCTTTTGCTTAAGTTTAGCAGAGTCCATTTCTGTTGCTAAACAAATATTAACTACCATGGTGAGGCACGTGCTGGTGAGGCACCAGCTTTTTATGGTACTGCAAACTTTATCCAGATCTTTTCCTAATCTACTTATGTAATAGGCATCTGACGGCATCTCTATGGTATTGAATTTTTCCCTCTGCATGAAGCAGGCTGTATTTCTAAATTGTGAAAACCTTTATATTTCCAGGATATCAAACATAAATCTGAAACCCCCAATGCAAAGTAAAAATAAAAAATATATAGCTCACAGAAATGACATTTTAATAGTTAGAAATTATGGGAAAGGGTTTGCCAAGCATCATTTGCTAAATCTTAAACATAAAATAGTGGGGCTCAGAAATTATAAATGGGGTCTCTTGTCTTAAAGTAGGCACTTGGTTAACTTCTGTCTGGATCCTAGAGAGTGGATTTTTACCTTTGAATGTCAAATTACTACTAAAATAGAAGACATTTGTTAATGGAAAACAACAATAACACTTCAAGGACACAAAATGTACCAAAAACAGATCAAAATGCTTTACAGATTAGGTTCTTGAACACCGTGCTCCCGCCCACATCTTTCTACTAGCTATGACAACATATTTCTAGATGCCCCTGAGGCATACCTATGAGAACTGAATTCATCAAAGCAAAACTCACAAAATAGCACTAAATCATACCATCCATCCATTGTCAAGCTGAGAATCATAATCAGAGTTGAGACTGGAACCCCAGTGTTCTAGAAACTGAGAGACCCATGTGATGAAACAGGCACCACCACGTCTGAGAGTACAGCTGCTGCTATGCTATCGGTTTTATGAGAAAGGTTTGCATATCTTCACTTAGTTTTCTAAGTGAGTCAGAAAACAGATGGCAAAACTTTTAAGGATTTTTTTCTAATGCTCCAGAAAAAAATTCCTTTTAAGTCGGTTACCAACCCATTGACTAAACTTAGAGGGAAAAAGTGGAAAATGTTATAAGCATGACACATACTCAAAGACATGAAGTTTTTAGCAAATAAAAGGACGTGATCTAGATTTTCAAACAAAAGAATTAGGTTACAAACCAGGAATCTTGGCCTCAAGAGCTGTCTCAGAAGTTCAAACTGCAGGAGCTCATCAGTTCTGTATCTCAGAGGCAAACTCCACATCATTACATGAATACAGAGCCCCAAAGCTCTCCTGGGTAATTTCAAAAGCTTTTCATTTGGCTTAAAAACAGAGATGAGGATAGGTGATTAGTCATCATCTGCTTAATATCCAATAACAGAATTAAAGAGCACACTTTCATTTCTGGCCTGACTTATTTCTGTCAGTCTTTTTGGAAGTATCAGAGAGATGGCAATCATGCTATGAAACATTCTTTCCTGCATACTGTAACCATATCTTTCCTTCAGAGGCCCAGTGACTTATTTTCCTCCACCGAAGATCTAAAGAAAGGTGTGTCCTGCCTGCTCTATGTATAACTGGTATGTCAGCCCCATGTCTAACATGGCTCCTAAAATTACATTATAATGACAAGACATCTAAATCACAAATTCCCTACATGCTTATGGGAAATGCAAACTTTTACTTGATCCTCTTTCCAGTGAATTCTGACACTCTCCCGGGAATACTTCCGTGTTTCGTGAGTCCATCCTGTTTGTACTTGTCACTTTTGCTAACTCTTGACCACTAGTATCTTCTCTCCATGTGAGTAGCTCCTCCTTCATTAGCTCATTTTTCTTTTAGCAACAATAGTGATAAAATCTTTTCAAGAGCAACAATAACTTAAAAATCTGTTTAAAGGGAAGTCCAAACCCAAATTGAGAAGAGATATGTCTACACACAGTCATAATATGAGCCAATGTTTATTGAGTGCTTCCTATGAGCCATGCCCTATGTGATTTAATTTAATTCTACTAAAATTCTGAGTCATATGCTCTTATTAACACAAATTTATAGATAAACAACCTGAGGCATAAAAAAGATTAAGGAAATTTTCAGTCAACCGTTTGTAAGGGGTGGAGGCAGGATTTGTGTCCTGAGAACTTGGATTAAAACCTTGGGCTTTTCACCACTAATACAGTTTCCTCTCTACCTCCTAAATAAGTAAACATTATCTGCAAAAATGCATCTCTGTCCACTGTTTAAAGGATATTCTACATTATCTTTTCAAACCTTTTGGCTGATTGGAGCTCAAACTTCCCCATTCCAGAAAAGAATCTTTCTCTTCATTTGCATATAAAAGAAAACACATAGGGATGGACTGCCCCAAAGATAAAGTCTCCAGCCCTATGAAAGGTGAACCATTCTGCTCAGAATTCTGAAATTACAAGGTTTTGCTTTTGTTGTCCTTGCTCTTGTCTAGTTTGGGCTCTTGGGGTTTTTTTAGTTTCTTCTGCACCCATCAAGAAGGTGAGCAACTCTTCCCCATTGTAAAAGAAAGCTATTGCTCCATGAGGTAACTTCTCCACTCCCATTCCAGTAAGCAGACTTGATTTTAGGTTTTAAATTCCTTCTTGGCCCCTCTTCCTTGGTGAATAATGTTCAAGGTCAGCATATGCTGCCATTAATAGGATGCACACTTTCTTTAACCGGGTGGCCCTTCTCTTCTTGTTTTGCCATCTACCTCTCTGAGTTCTTTTTGGTTTTATCATCTGTTCCAAGATATTATTCTTGATCTGCTTCTTTTCTCACTTTGATCATCACTATTTTTTCAAATAAAAACAATATATAAATGGTTCCCTAGCCTAGGTCTTCAGTTAAAACCTCTCTTATATACTAAACTGGCTTTAGGATATCTCTACTTAGATGCCCCAAGATCACCTCAAAAGCAGCACAGTGAAAACTACACCCGTTATTCTCATCTCCTGCTCATTACTACTCACAACAGCTTTTCTTTCTGTACCTCCATCTTGGTGAATGGCACACCCTTCTCCCCAGAAGACAATCCAGAAGCCTGGTAGTCATTAGCAATTCCCCTTCCTCATTTTCACCATCACTTCATGCAGTGACCAAGTCTCTTTCATAATTCTATTTCCCATATACTTCTACCAACTTTCCCTTCCTTTTATCTTCACTGACCTAGGTCAGAACATCATTCACTTCTTACCTCCTCAGCATCTTGTAACAGTGCTTTGCTCATTGTAGGCACTTAATACAGGTTAGTGTGAATGAATTAATGAATGAAGGAAGGAATAAATAATGAACAAATTATTTTCTTGAGCAATTGCTCCCAGCGTATCAGCCACTCTGCTTCCAATGACTAACTAAAATGCACATCTGGTCAAGTGGGTCATCATTTTTAATGAATTCTTCAAATTTCTCCTGTATCTATAAATACTTAGCATGAATGCTAGTTTTACTTCCTACCCTTCACTAGCCTCACTTCTGACCACTCCCTCATAAACATCCTGTGGTCTCTCTCAGCATTTCCCAACTAGATGTACCATTTGGACAAAGAAATCTGGACAACTGAACACCCTATAACTCCATTTTAATAAGTGAGAAAGTACCCTGACATATTAAGATAATCATGCAATGAATAAACCAAACCAAACAAACAAATTTAAAAAGAAAAACTGTTTTAAGATATTTTAGCAATTTTTCAAACTTTTTGTCCATGGTACCCTTTTCCCCAAGGAACAACTACGAACATGATTGCATGGGATACAGTTTGGGAAATACTGCCTTATATGCCTACTTACATTTCCTTGAATATTCCATGTTCTTTCATTCTTCAAGCCTTTATTTATTTATTTATTTTTTAATTAAAAAATAGAATTTTTAATTATAGTTCTTAAAATTTGTTTTGATTATATCTTTTTTAAACTTTTTTTATTAATTTAAAAAAATTAACAAACAAAACATTAAGATATCATTCCATTCTACATATTCAATCAGTAATTCTTAATGCCATCACATAGTTGCATATTCATCATTTCTTAGAACATTTATTTGCATCAATTTAGAAAAAGAAATAAAAAGACAACAGAAAAAGAAATAAAACGATAATAGAGAAAAAAAAGATTATACATACCATACCCCTTACCCCTCGCTTTCATTTACCACTAGCATTTCAAACTAAATTTAACATTTGTTCCCCCTATTATTTATTTTTATTTCATATGTTCTACTCTTCTGTTGATAAAGTAGCTAAAAGAAGCATCAGACACAAGGTTTTCACATTCACAGAGTCTCATTGTGAAAGCTATATCATTGTTCAATCATCATCAAGAAACATGGCTACTAGAACACAGCTCTACATTTTCAGGCAGTTCCCTCCAGCCTCTCCACTACGTCTTGAACAACAAGGTGATATCTACTTAATGCATAAGAATAACCTCCAGGATAACCTCTCGACTCTGTTTGGAATCTCTCAGCCATTGACAATCTCATTTCACTCTTCCTCCTTTGGTCAAGAACAAGCCTTTTTTTTAAATATTTCCCATGTCTAGAAGGCTCACCCAGTTTTAAAAAAAATTTTTTTATTGTGAAATGCAGCATACATATATAGATAAAAAGAGTAAGCAATCATTTTCAAAGTACACTCCAACAAGCAGCTAGAGAACAGATTTCATTATTTGATATGGGTTATTATTCCACAGTTTCAGGTTTTTCCTCAAAAAACCTGGAGACTAAAAGAAATATCAATATAGTGATCTTTTCTGTTATAACTCCTCCTTTTCTGATCTTTCTCCCAGTCTATAAGGATCTTTGGGCTGTGCCGTTTCTAACTTTTTCGTGTTGAAAAGGGATGTCAACGATATAGGATAGGGGGATGAAACTAGCTGACATTCTTGGAAAGGCTGCCCCCCTGGGTTTCAGGGCTTATCTAGCCTAGGAGCCCTCTGGAGGTAATGGGTTTGGGGAAAGTAAACTTAGTGGGTGAACTTTTGTAGATTGTCCATTAGAGCCCTAGGTGTTCTTTAGGGTTAATAGGCATTATGTTGGTTGGGGGTTGGCAATTAGCAATTAGCAATTAGCAGTATCTAGCTGAAGCTTGCATAAGAGTAGCCCCCAGAATAGCTTCTCAACTCTCTTTGAACTCTCTTAGCCACCGATATCCTGTTTTGTTACCTTTCTTTCCCCTTTTTGGTCCAGAAGGCATTATCAATCCCATGGTGCCAAGGCCAGGTTCTTCTCTGGGAATCATGTCCCACATTGTCAGGGAGTTTATCACCCCTGAATGTCATGTCCCCCTTAGAGGAGAAGGTAATGATTTTCCTTGCAGAGTTGGGCTTAAAGAAAGGCCACCTCTGAGCAACTAAAGAGGATTCCTGGACACAACTGTTAGGTATAATTATAGATAGTCTTAGCTTCTCCACTACAGAAATGTCTCATACAGGTGAGCCCCCAAACCAAGGGTATGGCCTATTTTCTTGGGAGTCCTTATAATATTTGAGAGCATACCAAGGGTTCTTAGATGGGGAAGTTTAACAGTTTCATATTTTTTCTCAGGTCCCTCAAGGTACTCTACCAATACTTTCGTGTGTGTGTGTGTGTGTGTGTGTGTGTGTGTGTGTGTGTGTGTGTGAAAAATAACATATATACAAAAAAGAAATAAATTTCAAAGCACACAGCAATTAATTGTAAAACAGATTTCAGAGTTTGGTATGGGTTATAATTCCACAATTTAAAATTTTTACTTCTAACTTCTCCAAGACACTGAAGACTAAAAGACATACCAATATAATGATTTAGCAAATCATACTCATTTGTTAAACCCTATTTTCTTCAAAAAACTTCACCCTCTCCTTTGATATTTCTCCCACTTTTTAGGTTTATTTGGGCTTTGTCCATTCTAATTTTTTCCTGTTGCAAGGGGCTGTCAACAGTATGTGTGTTAGTCAGGGTTCTCTAGAGAAACAGAATGAACAGGAGATATCTATAAATATAAGATTTATAAAGGTGTCTCACACAACCATGGGAATGGAAGAGTCTAAAATCTGTAGGGCAGGCTGTGAAGCTGGTGGCTCCAATGAAGGGTCTGGATGGACTCCACAGGAGAGCCTTGTTGGCTGAAGAAACAGTGAAAGAGTCTCTTTCTCTTAAAAACCTTTGACTGATTGGATTATCTCATCGTGAAAGACATGCCTTGGTTGATCACAGATGTAATCAGCCACAGATGCAATCAACTGACTGATGATTTAATATACCAGCCTTCCAGTTTATCAACCAGCCACAAAATATCCTTGCAGCAACAGTTAGGCCAGTGCTAGCCTTACCAGACAACTGGGCATAATCAGTGGCCAAGTTGACACCAGAACTTAACCATCACAATATGGGATAAGGGGATGGAACTAGCTGATGTTCTGGAGAGGCTGACCCCTTTGGGTTTCAGGATTTATCTGGCCTAGAACCTATCTGGAGGCTGTAGGTTTCTGGAAAATAATCATAGTGTGTGGAACTTTTGTAGAATCTTATATAAAGCCATAGGTGTTCTTTAGGGTTGTCAGGAATAGTTTTGGCTGGAGTTTGGCAAACCGTGATAGGTAGCAGTGTCTAACTGAAGCTTGTGTAAGAGTAGCCACTTCTCTATTTGAACTCTCTCTGCCACTGACACCTTATTTGTTATACTTCTTTTCTCCCTTTTGGTCAAGACAGCATTGTTGATCCCATGGTGCCAGGGCCAGGCTTATTCCTGGCAGTCATCTCCTACACTGCCAGGGAGACTTTCACCCCTGGATATCATGTCCCATGTAGGGCACCCCAGTTATGATGCCTGAAAAATTTCTACTCATCCTGTAAAGCTGCTTCCTCCCTAAAGACTCCCCTTGGGGTATATCACTCTCTCCTTTGGTCCCCCACTATATCTGTACTCCCCTCTATTGCAGCACTCACCTTGTTTATTTTCTGAGCCTCCCACTAGACTGTAGTTTCCTTAAAATTAAGGATTTGGGATCATTAATCTCTTTACACTCCAACATCTATTATAGTTCATGGGCACTGAAAGTGTGTAGTGAAGGAATAGTCTATTTGGGGTCATAATTTTGAGCCTCAGCAATAATTTTCATTGTATCAAAAGTGAAGAAGGAAGAAGATTATGGAGAATGAAGAAAGAAATATTTTCTATGATTTAATTATGTGAAAATTTACCTCCTTTTGTGGGAAGGTATAAGGGAAATAAAAAACAGCCCAATAGGAGGTGGTCTGGTCAGGACCTACCCACCTTGACTCAGATGCTTTGAACAGTCTATAAGTGACATAATGAGTAGTCAAGATTCCTGGAGTCAACAGTTTCCATTGTTGCCCCGGCCTGCTTCTTGAGATGGGAAATAAACAGCCCATTTCCAGCCCACATAAAACACAGATGCCTCCCAAACTGCAACTTTGCCCTGGAAAACTGTCACAGCCATGCCAACTGCCTGTGTTTTCACTTTCCACCAATCTATCCGTAGACAGAGTCACTTTATAAACCTTTGTTACAGAAAATAAAACAGACTAAGAAAGCAAACAAAAAATAAGAGTGTGATCCTTTTCCATTTTGTAATGAAAAATGTGAATATTTACTACAAAGTTCATATAAAGTGGGAAATCAAGAAGGTTGGGTTGATCAACTTTCTACCCTCCAGCATCTATTATAGTGCATAGAACATAGCAAGTGCTCAAAAATGTGTGACCTATGAATTTCTGTAAAATGTGTCTGATTAAAAGATTTCAAGCAGGAATGTAAAACAAATGCCTTGAAAAGTTGTCTGACAGTGAGAACTACCCCTGGATTGCCAAGAACAAAGGAAAGACAAGTTAGATGGGTGCTTCCAAATTTAGTCTATTATTGGATCAGAAGGACAAAGTAAGGGGAAAAGAGCACATAGAGAAGGCTAGTTGTTGTTAAACAAGGTGCTTTGCCATTCAACTGATTAAAAAACCATCTTACCATGATACCAGACTGAAATCTCTATATTTTCATGCAAAATTATTATCCCTGCTGTCTGCTTCTCCTAGCAACACTCTTTCTCTAGGGTTCAGTCCAAGGGAAAGGGAAATTACTTTTGAGTCCCTCCCAGACAACTTAATAACTCTGTGGTCTATACAACTAGGGGATTGTGGAGTGAGACAATGATTTTTCACCAATTAGATTATTTTTAAAATATTTTAAATCAATTCAAAATGGCGTAGACTAACCCGAATTTAATTTCCCTAATGCTGCCTAGGAGGAAACAATTCTGTCCTATGATAGTCACCAGATCCATTTTCTCTTCCCCCTTCTGTACCCTGGAAGACTTACCCTTGTGACTTCATTACCTGGGCTCTTTTGCCTTCCAGCTACCATTTTGGTTTAGCCAATGAGAGGCACCAGCAGGAGATCAAAAGGTGGGAGAGGAAAGAGGTCAGTGCATTTCTTCCTTGGCTTTCTCTGCTACATGGTAATACAGGCTGCTAGACTACAGCACAGGCTGATAGACTACAGCTCCTTGCATAGCTCCAGCACCCACCATGTCTACCCCTTATGCCTTCTGGCCTAGGGGTAGGAGTAGCATCCCACTGTTGGTTGTCACTGGCTGCCCACCATTCCCTTGTCAATTCCCTTATATCTTCCCACACCTATGCAACAGCTTCTTCAATAAATTATTTTCAGTTAAACCCCCAGAGTGCCTTCTGACACTGTATAAAAGAGTTTCATTTTTTTTCCCTAAGTATATAAATGTTTTAGGCATTGGAGAGGGATATGGGAGAAAAGTCATAATTAGATTTGAGTTTCAAAAATATAACTCTTGCCATGACTTGGAGAATAGATTGGAGAAAGACAAGTAGATATGGATAGATCAGTTAGATTATTGCAATCATCCAGAGGAGACTTGGACTAAGGGGTAGGTAAAGATGAAGATCAAGAGAAGACTCAAGATAAAGTAAAATCAACAGGACTTGGCGACATATTCAATAAAAGGAGAGACAAGGAGGTAAGAGATTGAGGTATCAAAGAAAACTTGTTTTTAAGGTTGCATAACCAGTCGAGAGGCCTGCCATACACTGAGAAATGCAACATTGGAAGACCAGAGAGTTGTAGGATAATGATCATGATTTTGATTTGGGGCATGTTGATTTTAACTTGTCTTCAAGTTATCTCCATAAGCAAATACATGTACATATGTAAAACTCAGAGTAGCTATCTAGACTGGAGCTATGTATTTGAGATATGTTTTGTCTGTGTATAGATGTTAATTAATCCTGTGAATTATGATTCCTAGGAATGAAAAATGCTTTCAAAGTCCCAGATGGAAGTCTTATGGAAGCTCCTTAAAGACCCCAAAAATGAAGACAATGAACAAATACATGAGTTGAATCTATTTAGGTTTCTATTACCCAGATCTGAGTAACCATCTTACAATTAACATTAAATATGTAAAACAATGAAAGGAGCTATTATTTATTACGTATATTTTATATCATTTTTCATTGTCCAAGTCTGATGCAAAATGTTTGTATGTTAAGTGAGCAAACTAATATACTTATGTTCTCAAAAATATATTTTTTTCTTTCTGAAGTATCCAGGTTTTGAAATTAGGACTTTATCTTGCACAAATTTAAGGGAAGTTGTCATGGTAACTAACTGTAGAGGATTGCCATCATTTGTGCTTTCCTGTGTCTTAGCATTGTGGTCTAGCTCTTATCCCTCTCACCCATATCAACTCTTAGCAACAATTCCTTCTTGCTCCAGAGTCCTTTCTTCAGCAATTATCAGAGAAACTTTCCTAGATTCTTATTCCTATATACTCTAAGAATATTCACAGGATCCAGTCATGCTGTAGGATTCCAACCTTATCCATTCTATAATTGAAATGGCTGAATATGAACATGTAGAACAACAACATCAAAAGAAAAAACTACTTTTGTAAATGTAACTAAAAAGATACTTTTTTGTACAAGAGGCATTGTTTTATTTATAAATGTACGTATATGTGCATGCACATACAGTTATGTTCTGAAATGTTTCATAAAATAATGCTCACCTTTGCCTTTTACAATGCCCTCTTAAATGTTATATCACATTGTACATAGCTTTTTTTTTTTTTTTTAGCACTGATTGTGGCCCACTAGATTGATATCATGACCTATATTGGGTCGTAACCTCTGGATTGAATATATTGTCTAAATTCATAAACAAATGATAAAATAAGCAGCTACGTGAGGACCTACTTATGTGTGTGCATGCATATAGATACACATGTTTGTCACAGGCCCAGGGAACTCATTTTTCCGTTCTAAGGAGGTTGAAGACTTTAGCTGTTATATCACACAGACACATTCAGGAGAAAGTCTTGCCTGGACATAATTACATGGAAGTTGTACTTCTGTTGAACAGTTGGTATGTTTTTGAATCAGGACATTCTGCATGTAAGGATGAGTAGGTTTCTTTTTCTTTGTCAGTTGCCAGAGATCTTTGATTTAAACACCAGAGTACATTCCCTTCATTTCTAACCCCCTGTTCTATTCTCATCCTTAATTTTTAATTCATTCTTATTTATCTGCAGTCATGTATTTGTATATCTTTGAAAGCCACCTTAGATTTTGAAGGGCAGGATATTGCAGAATATAAAGAAGCAAGGGGTATAAGTAAAGAAAAATGGGAGGCACTTCAATAATGTAGTTAAGAGCATGTGCTCTGGAACTAGGCTGCCTGAATTTAATTCCTGACTGTCACTCGCTAACAGGATCTAAAAGAGGGTATGTTTCTTGACCTCTTTAAGCATTGGTTTGCCCATCAATTAGATTAAGGAAATAAGAGCACCTACCTCAGAGGGTTTCTGTGAAGATTATAAGAGAACGCATCAAAGCACCTAGCAGTTTGTGGCACATGTCAAGTGTTCAATTAATGGTAGCTATTGTTGCAAAGACAAATATCTTTGAATTTGTATGTGACTGTTTCTATACAGAAAACCACACACCAACATACATAAACAGGGGTGCAAGGTGTGGCCTGAGGAAATATTAATAGCTCTTTACTGACTTAAAGTTAGTGGTATATGTGAATGTGTGAAGAAATGGTGTTCTCATGCCATCCCAATGCTTCAGGAAGGTTCACAAGAAAATGTTGCTAAGTAGTGACTAATAGAAAGGAGTACAGGAACTGTTAAGGAGGGGGAAAAAAAAAGCAGGGAATGAGATTTTTTTCAAAATGGAAGGGGGCAGGAAAGGGGTCACCTGGGGGAGGCATCTGTCCACCAGAACAAACAGTTCAGAGAAAGGCAGGGCTGCTTGTTGACACTGTTGCAGAGAGCATGGTAACTCCCTGGCTATCCCAGATTATAGAATCACAACTTCAGATATAACGTGAAGTAAGCTTGGGAATCTCATGAGAAAGAGGCATTTTCCCATGACTTATATAACTGTTTCTGGTCAGGCCAGAAATGCCATGGGAACTATTTCTTAAAAGCTCTACTTGGCTCCGGATCAGAAAAGTATCCAGTACATCCTCCAACAGCCCCCACACCACCTTGTCATTTTCTCTTGACTGCTTATCATTAGCAGGGTCATTTTTTCAGATTTTACTTGTAAAAAAATTTTCTAGGTAATTTCCTTAGAGGAAATTATAATACGGAAGAGGCAGTGACTGTGCTAAGAACCACCAACTGTTAGAAAACTTGGGAGGGGTGTGCGGGGTGGGTGTGGTTGGGGTGTGTTCTAGTTTGTTAGCTGCCAGAATGCAATATACCAGAAACAGAATGGCTTTTAACAAGGGGAATTTAATGAGTTGCTAGTTTACAGTTCTAAGGCCGAGAAAATGTCCCAATTAAAACAAGTCTAAAGAAATGTCCAATCAAAGGCATCTAGGGAAAGATACCTTGGTTCAAGAAGGCCGATGAAGTTCAGGGTTTCTCTCTCAAGTGAGAAGGCACATGGCGAACACAGTCAGGGCTTCTCTCTCTCAGCTGGAAGGGTACATGGCGAACACAGCGTCATCTGCTAGCTTTCTCTCCTGGCTTCCTATTTCATGAAGCTCCCCGGGAGGTGTCTTCCTTCTTCATCTCCAAAGGTCGCTGGCTTGTGGACTCTGCTTTGTAGTGTTGCTCTCTCTGAATATCTCTGAATCTCTCTGAATCTCCAAAATGTTTCCTCTTTTATAGGACTTCAGAAACTAATCAAGACCCACTCAAATGGGTGGAGACATGTCATCCCCTAATCCAGTTTAACAACCATTCTTAACTAAATCACATCAACCAGGGAGATGATCTCATTACAGTTTCAAATATACGATACTGAATAGGGATTATTCTACCTTTAAGAAATGAGATTATATTAAAACATGGCTTTTCTTAGGGGGCATACTTCCTTTCAAACCAGCACAGGGTGGGTGGGCGATACAAGTAAGAACTCTTGGAAATCAGTCAAGTTTTATGAAAAGAAAATCCTCAAACCATTCTCCTTACCCAAAATAAGTTGATGTGAATGCTGATATGAAAAGTCTGAGTTCGAAATATCCTTATAGTCAAGCCATACCTAAAACTAGGGACTGAGATAAGACAAATGGCCAATTCTTTGATTTGTATAGACATCACACACCAATTTACCTAAATGTTTCTGCCTTTACCAACAATAGAAAATATACAGAAGAAAAAAGTGGAGGAGGGATGGGAGAGGGAGAAGGAAGAAGCGGATGTTGACAGGAGAAGGAGGGGGAGGGGAAGATGAGGAGAAAGAAGAGGTGGGCATTGGGGAGGAGGAGGAAAGGGATGAGGATGAGGGAGGGGAAAGAAAGAGAAGAGTACGGCATAAACGGCTGTAGACAAAAATCAGAAGGAGTCTGCATTCTAGGTCCAATCACCCTTGAATTTATGGATTGTGCTAGTTTGAAAGGATGTATAGACCCTAGAAAAGCCATGTTTTAATCAAAATCCCATTTCATAAAGGCAGAATAATCCCTATTCAATACTGTATGTTTGAAACTGTAATCAGATCCTCTCCCTGGAGGTGTGATTTAATCAAGAGTGGTTGTTAAGCTGGATTAGGTGACAACATGTCTCCACCCATTTGGATAGGTCTTGATAAGTTTCTGGAGTCCTATAAATAAGGAAACATTTTGGAGAATGAACGAGATTCAGAGAAAGCAGAGCAGAACAACATAGTCACAGGAAGCAGAGTCCACCAGCCAGCGACCTTTGGAGATAAAGAAGAAACATGCCTTCCAGGGAGCTTCATGAAACAGGAAGCCAAGAGAAGAAGCTAGCAGATGATGCCGTGTTCACCATGTGCCCTTCCAGATGAGAGAGAAGCTCTGACTGTGTTCCCCATGTGCCTTCTCACTTGAGAGAGAAGCCCTGAACTTCATCAGCCTTCTTGAACCAAGGTATCTTTCCCTGGATGCCTTAAATTGGACATTTCTATAAACTTGTTTTAATTGGGACATTTTCTCAACCTTAGAACAGTAAACTAACAACTTATTAAATTCCCCTTTTTAAAAGCCATTCTGTTTCTGGTATATTGCATTCCAGCAGCTGGCAAACTAGAACATGGGTCTTGTCATTAAGTGGGAATTTTTGGCACATCTTGGACCCCCGTTTCTGTCTTTTTATACTTATGGGCTATTTTATATCATTGCTTTAGGTAGCTACTGCGCCAAGAGAGACCTACAGAGCATAGGCAGAAAATCTGCTGCTTACTTCTAAGTCTTCCCCAGCATGACTCTCTGACCCCTGCTGCTGTTCCTTACCAATTCCATATCATGAAGTCTCACTCTAAGGCTGTTCACGGAGCCTACCTACCATTTTAGGTGACTGTGCTGCTTAAATGAAGATCTTTGGGTTTTGCAAGGATTGAGATCCTTTCAACAGGAACTGGCACATGCTATGCTGAATTTAACTATTTAGGACACAGCCAAATTAGAGTGCATTTTGAATATTTCCAAAACCTTTAGCTAATGAATAGCTATATCATAAATGCAAAAGACCCGCACCGTGACAGACTGTGTCATCAGACATTGTGGCAAGATTCCAATCATGGCTCCCATGCAGATTGCTCAACCCAGACTCTCTGCCATGGCACAGCCTGATTCACCGCCTTACAGGAGAGCCACGTGGAAAAATCTGGTCAGAAATGATTGCTGGAACAGTCCTGGGAAGCATTCCATCACCACTACCCTGCACATGCACAGCCTCTAATCTAAACTGAATCTGAATTCAGAAAGCTGCAAGAAGCCCACCTAGGAATCTGTAACCCAAACCTCAGGCCAGGAGCTAGACTGTTCAGCCCATTGGCAGCAAATAGTCCAGAAAATGAACTAAATTTAGAAATCCAAGTAAGCGCTGAAGTTCTTTCATTAGTGTCTGAGTCCAAAGAGCTAGTGTGGATATTGCACTCTAACTGACAAGTGGTAATGCCCAACATGAATTCAGCTTTGGAAATAAGCGAGGCTCTCAGCTTCTCTGTAGATTAGTCCTGCAGCTGTCACTCACTGGCAAGGCACAGCCAAGCTTTATCAATCAGCACACATTTGGGGTAACTTTAGGGCTACCCACATTGGGCTACTCTTGTTCCAGACCATATGGTCTGCTTTGGGCCTTTATTTATTTATTTTCTTAACAATATCAGGTTAAAACCTCTTTCTCCAGCAATTTGTTCCCAGCACAAGGTGTTTCCAGAGATCAAGCAATCATGTGAAACCCACTATCAGGCCATAGAAAACAGAGCAAACATTTGGTATATTCAAAGAATCGTGCCTGTATTTCTCTTTTGCAACCTAAAGCAACCAGCTGACTTGAAGGATTTATCCCCTTCAGCAATTCCCAACGTGGAGAAGCTACAAATGTGGGAACAGTATATTTACAAGCAAATTTTCAATATTTCAAAAAAAGCTCACAGAGTGTGGTTCTTTAAGTAAGGCTGCAGAAGCTAACTAGAGCACCTTTGCTTTAGGCTGGAATCACGTCACCTCAAGATAGTAAATATTCTTTTAAAAAATCTCATGTTGATCTGAAGTTTTGATTGGCAGTTATCTAAGTCTTTGCTTAATACAAAATGGTAAAATGAGATTTTTCCTTACCAAATGTAGTTTAGTAGATTGTATCTCTCAAGAAATGGGATCCAAGAGGGAATAATGATAAAAGGAATCCTTCAGGGTGAAAAATTTTAAAACTACTGAAAGATTTATTCAGAAGGAAGTAACTAAGGAAAATATAGCCACAGGAAAATTTATCCTAGCCCTGTCTATGAAAAAGAGACATATAAAGTAACATAGAGAAGAAATAGAAAGTGTGTTCCTAAATCATGTTACACTGATATCTAACAAATACTAAGCAGTCATTAAAAGATGCTGCAGGGGGTGCTAGGGTAGTTCAGTGGTAGAATTCTTGCCTGCCATGCAGGAGACCTGGGTTCAAGTCCTGGTCCATGCACTATCCCAAAACAAACAAGCGAGCAAACAAAAGAAAGAAAAACCAAACAAACAAAAATTCAACAAATGGTGATGTGATATTTATTTGCAACAAATAAGGAAATACTCACAGGGAAAATAATGAAATGCGACTCCCACCATACAGCATACAAAAAGAGAGAGAGAGAGAGAGAGATGCTGCAGATGTGAATTTATTGAAATGGAAAAAATGATCATAATATATTGCTCTGTCAAAAATAAAAAGTTATAAAAACGTTTAATGATGAGAGTAAATCCCTAAGAGTTAATAAGATTTGTCTCTAGCTATAGTATTTTGTGTACTTTATAATTTCCCTCTGATTATTGGTAGTTTTTAACTTTACAATGCTGGTTTTATAATAAGGAAAAGATTAAGTGAAAGATAAATTTAAAAAATAAATGTCATGGCCAGTAGAGAAGAAAAAGTCAGCTTATTGAACAACAAACCTTTAGGGACATAAAAAAATGATATTAAAATATGGTAAAGGTTGTAGAAATATATAACAAGTTTGAGAGATGCAAAATATTTCATCTGCATACCCCATCCCTTTGCTCCTCTGGTCTAGAATGTCTTTGGCACAACCCACTTCTACCTCTTATATATGAAGATTTTTCCTACTTCTCTAGCATTGTTTTTTTTTTTTTTTTTTTTTTGTAGGCTATATATATGGTGGGGGCAACATTTCATCCTTTTTCCATGTGAGTGTCTCCTTATTGCAGCACCATTTGTTGAATTTATGTTTGGTTTTTCATTTATTTGTTTTGCTTGTTTGTTTGGGGAGTACATGGGCCTGGAATTGAACCCGGGTCTCCTGCATGGCAGGGGAGAATTCTACCATTGAACTACCTTGCACTCTCTCTAGCCTTACTTTTGAAAATTCTTTTGTATTAACTTTCAGAACCACAATAAACATTTTATTAAACCCTCTTTAATGGTCAAATTCAATTTTGTTAGTTTTTCTTTGCCAGTTTTTTTTTTCTTTTTTCCTTATTCCCAACCAGTATTAAAACCTTTTGTGCAGACTGATATTGCCTTATTTTTATTTTTATTTCTGTGCTCTTTCTCCCCACCTTAGGCGTCACCATAATATGGAACATAACCATTCCGTTATATTCACATAGTGGACATTCAATAAATACTTGTCATACTCATCATCATGACTTTTTCTATTCTTGTAAGATGAGTCATGTCCTGTTTCTCTTTGTACCTCCTTCAGTGCCTACTATGACAACTTTTGTATACAATGAGAGCTTAATAAATGTTGAACAAAATGATCCAATTATGAGGATCGATTCTTGACTTCTTCTATGTTTACTAGAAAACTCTAAGCAATTCTGTTTCCCTTTAGCTTAGTGATTCTCAAACAGGGGCAATGCAAAAGAAAGACAGCCACAGTCTCAAAATGTTAATTATGCCAAGGTTAAGAAACCCTGCTTTTGCTGTATAGATACATCTAAAAACAGCCAGAACATCACACTAACTTTCTTTTCTCCCTTTTAATTGCCACAACACATACATATATAGCTGTGAGAGAACGAATCTCCTAGGTTAAGACATAAAAGCTGGGACCCTATCTAGGCCTAGTTTTATCATCTATTTACTGATAGATAAAATCTGCCCCACCTACCACTCAGGGTTATTTTGAGGGTAGAATGAGAGAATAGATCTTCAAAATGCTTTTGAAACAGATGGAATATATTAATAAGCTCTGCCAAGATACATACGAAGAGGGAAATGAGTTATTTAGTAGAACATAAATCTCATTCCTTCACCAAATAAACACATACATTTTCTACTCTGAGTCATACAGTAAGCATTTATTAATTACCGTCCATATAGAATAAACTGCTATTCAGCTTTTGACAGAAAAAAAAAGTCACACAATTACACAACACGAAGGTAAAATTGTGATCATTTCTGGGCTCTAGGCAACTAGAAATATTTTTGTTAAATTGGAAAATCTTTCCTTATTTCTCTCTATGGGCATAAAACAGGACTGCAGAAAGGGTGGCTGAGTTAAATCTAGAACTCATTAACACACCCTTGCATTCAGACAGTGATCATTTTTGTTGAAGGTTTTCCTGAGGTCTTATTTATATAAACTCTGGACCCCTTATGATTTGGCTGCTGGTATCTAAAACTCCTGAATTCCTTATCTATCCATCACATATGTTGAGAGCTGAAATCCAAGAACTGCCCAAAGAAAACATCTGACTCTACCAAATGAAGGACTTTAGTCCTTAAACAAAACATAAGAATGTCAAAAGCCATGAACAATTGTTGTAAAACAAACCAGGTATGTTAATTCTTTTGTCAGACTCCAAAGCTCTGATTTGATCTGTCAGGATGGCCTAACATATGTATGATTGTGTGTCTAGAAGCGTAATGCCCCCGATCCTTTAACTATAGAACAGTGATTTTATTGGGATGCCTAAAGTACATTTTTTTCACTTTGCATGTTCCAGCTTTTTCCTCAATTTTTGGCCAAGGGATTTTGCAAACTGGGTCACTATGAGAATAAGAGCCAGTTGGGGAGCTCTGAGGGAGAATAGTTGTTTTTAAATGGGTATGAGAAAACAAAATGCCAAATACATTTATGACAGTTTTGAGTCAAAAGTATAGCTGTGCAACTTGATAGTTTTGTCATCTGTTCAATGAATATTTATAGACTGACTTGCAGCAAATATAGCAAGAGCAAGGTGCTGCATCAGAGACAAAGAAGTAAAGAGAGAGAGCTTATAGTCTATCTGGGAAGATACATACATGCATGAAAAAGTGTCATCAGAGATATATCATCAGTGTGAATAAGATCTGTCAAGTGAGCCGCAAAGTCAATAAATTCTATAGCAGAGAAGAAAGATAGTATGAGACTTTGAGTGAAAGGAGAGGATTCATTGGAGATAAAAAGTTTGAACTTGGCCTTGAGTGATAAATAGACTTTGGTCAGGGAAAACGAAAGGGAAGGGAAGACATTTTTGAGAGTACACTAATGGGAGAAAAGATGCAGAGGTGTAAATTCACTAATGCGCTCAAAATGAGCATCATTAATGTCATTTTTATATCCAAGATATTATGCTGGATTCCTTGAACACAGAAGCAAATTACCCACATACTGTACTCCAGTAGAGTGCACAATCTCATTAGAGGACACAATCGTAAATCCCAGGACTTTTATGCCATGATCTCCAAAGTGAGGTGCAAACACTCAAGGGAAGTTCAAGATGATGTGTTGGGATTCAGAAGAAAATATGAGATTTTCTAATTATATTTTAAAATTTTGTTATTTTAATTTACATGCACTTTATATATGCAATAATGTATTACTATAGTAGTATGGTTACGTAATTTATAAATGCATATATATCCACATATATATGTATGTGTTTATATATATAGGATTGTGGTAGTTTGAGGCTATGTACCCCAGATGGTGATGTTCTTAAAGCTAATCCTTTACTGTGGATGTAGACCTATTGTAGGTAAGACCTTCTGATTAGGTTAATTCAGTTGTGGCATGTCCCAGGCAGATCCTGATCCTCTTACTAGAGTCCTTTATAAGAGAATGAGACTCAGAAGCTGAGAAAGAAAGGCACACAGAGAAGCTCAGAAAGCAAGCCATTGAAGCCAGAAGCTGGAAGCAGTGAAACCTGGAAGAGAAGGGAGAGATTTGTCATCTGAAGAAGGAGTTCAGTAATTGTCTGATAATGCCTTGATCTGGACATTTTCATGGCTTGCAAACTGTAAGGGTGTAAGCCATTATTAAAAGTCAGTCCATTTCTGGTATATTACATTTTGGCAGCTTCAGTTAACTAAAACAGGATGAATGCTCGTAAATATTTGCCAGTAAGTGTGCAAGATCAAAAATGACTAGGATCACTGCTGTAATGTTATAAGTGTTACACTGGAAGAATAAACAAATTCCCTGGGAACCCAGACTTGTGATGTTGGGAATTTCCAAATGGTACTAGAGGAGGGGCTGTGGAAGAAGGAGGGAAAGCAGTGGTGAATAGGATAGAGAGGGGTAGAACTCAGAGGATATTTGTGGGCATTATAAGTAGCTTCATCTCACAAGAGCAGATAGGTCTCACAAGAGCAGATAGATGAGACATGGGAGTAAAGTCAGGCCGGTTTTCAGACAGTGAAAGAATAAATTTGCATCTGTGGAAGAGTCCTGTTTCACTCAAAGACTCTACAGAAATTCTAGCTAGAAAAACACTAGTCTATAAAAAAGCCAAAATTTTCTGGTTTTTGCAACTTTATGATTCTAAACTAGGTATCAGGTTTCTCACCATTTGCAGCAAGTTAAGCATTCATGGTTCATATCCTTTTGAAGCTTATATCCACAAACTGTATTCTTTTCCATGCAAGAAAAAAAACTTCCTATAAGAATCACATTAGGTTGAGAGCTGCTAGCCTGTTAATTACAAATTGGCCATGCTCTGAAAGGTAAACATTGCCAGGTTAAATCATCCCTATTGTCTACCAACGTGCTTTTAACTTTCCAGAGCAAACACTATGGACACATTAATTCTCATTCCATGTACTGGATTAACTATTCTCCCATACAATGTCAAGTTCCCCTTTCCCTGGTTTAGCCCTAATATGTATGTGGATAATAATTAATTTACAACACACTGTGTCCAAGTCCAGAGGAAATATTGCTAAATGTCTTTACTTGTTGCCATGGAATATGAGAAGTGCTATAAATGAACCTGGAGACAAAGGGAGAGCATATATAGTTGGAGACAACATTGCATGGCAGAGTGTCACACCCTTATAATAATTACATTATACTAAAATACTACTAGGCATTGAACACCAAAAGAATAAATGTCATTTGTGACCAGTGGTTTGCATGGTTGCTAGTGTATTTAATGCATTATAGTCATCATTCTTTAATTCCAACCCAAACCTACAAATCTCATTAGCACAATCAGAATACAGACTATCACCAAGGAGAAGTTGGTTTTATCTGCTGCTAGATAAATTCTATTGGTTGCTAGTGAGGAAAAGCAAATGCTCTTCTGAGAGCTTTAGGTTTCTAATTAGCTGTGGCTGCTAATCAAAATGTCAACCGAGGGTGGGCCATGGTGTCTCAACACGCAGAGTTCTCACCTGCCATGCCAGAGACCTAGGTTTGGTTCCGGTGCCTGCCCATGCGAAAAAAAAAAAACACATAGAAAATGTCAACCAAAAAACAGAAAACTTCAAAATTTGAGAATAAACCATTAAATATTCATAATCTGCCATGAAAAAATATTTCCTGTCAAAAATGAAATGTTAATAAATCTTTGGTCATCATCATAACACAGATACAACTTTTCCACAGAGAGGAATGTAAGAGTGGACTCGTGTCGCCCACAAAGACATTTTCCAGTCCCATCCCCTGGCCCGTGGCTGTGAACCCTTTTGTAAATAGATCTTTGAAGGCATTACTAGTTAAGGTGATGCCAAACTGAATCAATGTGGGCCTTAATCCAATATGGCCTGAGTTCTTACAAGCAGAGGAAATTTGGGCACAGTAAGAGGAAACAGATGGGGAAAGACATAGCTATGTGACTATGTGACTACATTCAAATTACAAGTGACCGTAAATGAACTAATCATTTTATCATAGCCTTTCTTTAATCAAGAATCAATAAAGAAGGGAACTTCCATGGCGTAACAAAAGATATGCAAAACATAATGAAAACAGAATTTTCTTAAATTCCTCAAACTTTTCTAAAGAATGAAAAATACACTTGAAATGATTACATGACTTAAACTGATTCTTTTTTTTATTGCAAATTTTTTTAACATCAGCTTCACCCCCATGCATGGTATTCAAAAAGAACACAGCTTTTGACTTAGAAAGGTCGCTTAAGTAAAAAGGAGGAATTGAGTACTAAAATTAGGAAAAGGCTGGGGTTTCTTTTGGAAGGAATCTTTAAGTACCAATATGTATAGAGAAAGAGTACTAATTTTGGTTAAATTTTCCCCTTACTGTTAAATATACAAATGATACCTTTCAAAATAAAATACCCACATAAGATAACTTTAATAAGAAACATTCAACCCAGAACTTGGAAAAACATTAAGCAAGAATTTATGGGGCCAATAATTTAACTTGTGATTACTCAAGCATTTGATTATGTGTCTCCTGTAGCCCAGGTTCTCTCCCTAATGGTCCTTAGAGTGGAGAAAGATTTAGTTAGTTGTGCTGTTGAGACAACCTTTGATAATTTCACTCAAGGGAAAAACATCTTGCAATACATTGATAGACCAAGGAGAAAGAGAAAGCAAGTGTTCTGGAGGAAGTTTAAGTAGAAATACACACACACACAATTCCCAATCTTCAAAAATGGGGTAATTGTAGGGACTGATTTGCAGATGCTGTCAAGCCAACACCAGAACGTTACAGGCTTCAGAGAAAGCATGGTCCTTCCAACACCTTGATTTTGGACTTTTAAGTTCCAAAACTATGAGTCGATAAAGTCTTATTGCTTAAGCCGACTGGTTTATGGTATTTATTATAGCAGCCCTGGAAACTAAGACAAATCTCCACAGTTCAATTAAAATTTTTTCCATCATACCTCCCAGTGAAGAGCCTGGGAAAGTCTTCACAGGGACCTGTGAGAACAGAAATGGTTCTTTTGGACTGATTCCACTTCTCAGTGTCAAACCGTAGTGAGCTAGTAAGACCGCATTGGCAAAAGTGGAAAACAGCAGAAACTTAAGTTCAGAATTGGAATAGAGATGCTCCAAATTGTTCGTGTAAAATGAGACTCAAAGGTTAGAAGAAAAAGCATTATAGCTAGAGGGGTTATTTAATTCAAAATTAAACAAAATGAGCCATCTTTCAAGTTGAGCTGATTAGCAGTCTCTGGACAGGAAAGCGATCTGCTTAGACTTCTCTTAAAATGATAAAAAATAAATCTCAAAATGTTTGCACTATATACCTCCAATGACACATTTGGAAAAAAGCCATTTAGACATTTTTTTTTAATTCAAATATTAGTCATGCTTCATTTATTGCCTGTCTGAAATTTCTTGAGTGCCTTTTGCTAAGTGATAACATAGGAATCCATTACTATGTTTCAAAGACAGCTGAACCACCCTAATAAGTTTACTATATTTAATCAAATACATCCTCATGTGGAAAAGTTCTGAGTTCTGCATTAGTGCACATGATAAATAGGTTAGAATTTGGCCCTTTACTCAAAGGGACTTTGGTAGAATAATTTCCTCTTTTTCCTTCTAGCCTAAAAACATTTTTCTTAGACATTAGGATGCCAATCTAGGTTGGAGGCTACAACTACCAAAACTAGCTTTGTAATTATTAGCTATTTGGGAAGGACACATTATTTGGTATATGTGTATATATGTAAATAACAGTGTCTTAATTCATATGTACCAGGATGAATAAACAAACAAATGGACAGATGGACATAGAGATAAATGAGTAAAACCTCTGAGAGGCATGATAGTTATACATTTATGAACACCCATCAACTCGTATACATACCAATGACTGTGACTGGTAATGTGTATTCAATAATACCTCAGCTTTCACTTTCTCTTATAAAGTTCAATCCACGTTTTGAATGAAATTTATCAGTAATACAGTGTGGTTTAAATTCTCTAAAAATATATCTCATAAACACTATTGCATGAATAATTTCATTATAAGTAGCCCATATATTTCTTTACTGTTCTGTCCTTAGTGAATGAAAATGTAATAGCCTTTATGGGATGGGGAATAAAAAAAAAACTACCCAGTGCAGACTATTAATAATAAATATGCTGTACATGGAATCTATGAGCTGGAAATATCTTCAGGGATAATCTAGTCTGAAGTCCCACCCAAAGCAGGAATTCTCAGTTAAACATCCTGGGCAGATGGTTATGCTGTCTGTCTAAACCTACGGACCATCAGGAAATATTTTAGTAGGCAGTTCATTCACTATGAAATATCCTCAGTTTTTGCAAAGTTCTTTCCTTCATTTGGTGAAATGTGCATCCTCGTAACTTCTTGGTTACTTACTAGGCTTCTAGATCTGTAAGACTGTTTCTTAAAGGACACAAGCTGATATCTAATAACTACCACTTTCTTTCAAATGTTCTCCACCCATTAGATAAGAGGACAAAGACAAGACGGGGGAGTCAAAGAAAACTCTGGATACCAAAGGGATGGCTCCAAAATATTTGAAAGTCTTGTAAAGCATGCTGTTTCCAATACTGTGGCATTTAACAGGACTTCTGTGCTCCTGGCGCAGCAAAGAAGGCCCTGTGTGAATGAGGCAGTGCCTTCGCTTTCCAGGCCTGCTATAACAAGCTATAACACATACCATTTGGCTTAAACAACAGGAATTTGTTTCACTGATTTGGAAGCCACAAGTCCAAACTCCAGGTGTCGGCAGGATCGTGCCTTCCCTGTGGGCCTCCAGTGATGGCCTGCCAGCAATCTGTAACTCAATCTCTGTCTCTTTCCCTATTTGTCTCCTTCCACTGTGTCCACACGTCCTCTGCTTACAGGGACTCTAATACAAAATCTCTGCTACAATGCAATAAACTGATTGCATAAGAAATAACAAAGAACTGACTTAGCACTAACAGGTGAAAAACTACTTCAGACCTCGAATACTGAGGCTGAACCTAATTAAAATTAATGAAGGAGATGCTACGTCTGAGTCAGCAGTGTGATGGCTAAAAAGTCCGAAAAAACTTTGTTTAATATTAACTAGAAATATAATTTTCTTGAAGGAAAGTAGTGAGACTACCATTCTTTAAATATTACTATTATTATTATTATTGTCAAAACACCAAAGACCTCTGCCTTAGAAGTCTTCGGACAAACTGGCCTGTGTCCAAAAAAGAGTGATCAGAATAGCAAAGTGTTTGGTCATCATTTCAGATTGAGGAAAGGGAATCACAGTTGTTTAGCGCAGGTAAGGAGGACTGGAAAGAAGAGAGACTGGCTCTCCCCGAAAGGCGAAAGACTGTGTTCTGGAAGGGGAGTTGACATCAGTGGCAGAGAACCGGGGACCTGCATGAAAACTATAGTCAGGCTTTGGCTCCCTGTAGGAAAGGACTTTCTAATACAGAAGCTGCCCAGAGGCTAGAAGGCCTTTATCAAATAAGTTTCCCAATATTAGTGGTGCCCAACCACCCTCAGATGTTCTGATGATGGAAATGTGGTTGAAGAAAAGCAAGCACTGGAAACATAGCATCAAACATTTACTGTGCCATTCACTGGCCTGCTATTTAGCCTCCAACATTCACTAGACAAGACAGATGCAAGTTCTGTACTCACAGTTTACCATGTAACTGGAATTAAGTATTATTCTAAATAATCTTTAAATTTTCTCCAAACTATGATACTATTAGTCTAATATCTTCACTAATGTTACACAAAATTGGGAAAACACGTCAAATTTGACTCGACACAATACTTTGGAGGAGAAAAGCTTTTTCATAATATTTGATCCTTTTATTCATCATTTACTCAGTATCCATAATGTGCTGGGTACTTAGGTGCTGGGGACTCTGTGAGGAATAGTCCTACCCTACTGGTCATTTCATTTATCTTTCAAATAAGGATTTTTTGAGAGTGAAAACAGTAACCATTAATAACTGCACCAAGACACCATGTGTAAAATGGTACTGTCCTGGCAAACAAGGACACTTGGTCACCCTGTTAATAAATCCCCAGAGCAGAAGGGAACTCAGGCCTTCTGTGAATAATAAAGTTTCTTTGAATCTGATTATGTGGAGTGGGCATCATTGCTTTGCCAAACCAGCTCCCCTCCCCTTCTTCCGTGTTCTCCCTGATTTCATCCATTCCAGGAATGTGATTCTTGGCCATTGTTGATTCATTTGCAGTTGGGCATGAGCTCCAATCACGGTCTGTCCCTGAGGTGCCTTTGGAACTGACCCATTCTAGTGGTAAAATTACAAGATATGAAACTTTGCCAGTGCTACTGGTGAAGGAGTAGTCTATGTAGGGAGAATGAAATGAAGACACAGAAAGAAGCAGCGATGGGCAATTGAAAAAATAGAATCTTAGCAGTGCTTGAATTCCTGGTGTCAGTTTCTCTAATTTGGTTGTTCAATATTTTCATAGAGTAAGATAACTCAATATTCTTCCAGTATTTTTCTTTGGTTAGTTGGAGTTGGGTTTGCAGTACTTTTGAATCCAATAATCCTGATTAACCCACGAAGCAAAGGAATGAATTAAATAGAAAAGATGGCTCCCCAAAGCTTGGGATGCACACCCCTAATCTTCCTTAGTCATTTGTCCCAAAAACCATCACTGTCAGCCTAAACTCTGTAGATGTGGAGGAAAGTGGACAGTTTGAAACAATGAGATGAATCATTCCTGGGAGTTGGTACATTCTGGTATATGTAAATCATCAATAGGACAAAGATTTGCATAGTGAACAATTTTGGGTCCCACCGCTGAGGACATTCAAATTAACAAAGGAGAATACTCTTCAAATTGAGACTTAGGTTTTGAATGTCATCAGTAATAACTAGGTGCTTTTTTCCCTTCAAAAAATAAAACAGAATCAGTAATTTTATTAGGGAGAGGAATTCTTGATGGTTAGACAAAAAAAAAAGGCAGTTTTCTCAGTATCAAGTTGTTAGAAAGAACACCATACTTGCAAGAGAATAAGCACTCTCCTGATTGTGGAAAAGAAAATAATTTCTTCACGTTCTTGCAAGAAGGGGCGCCGACCCGAAAAATGGCAGTTGGTGCGCCAAACAATGGAATGCCGCGGGTTTTTATATCCTAAGCTTAGCACTCAGGCCCTTCCCCTGTTTCTCGGCTGATTGAATACTCCAGAATTTGCAGCCTATCTGGATGGTCAACTAATTAACATTTCCCACAGAAGGTTCCCACTTTTGATTACGTTTAACAGTTCAATAACCCTGGCTGTTACTTATTTAAATGTGTTTCTGCTTGTTTGGCACTAATTCTCGGCTTACGTCAAAGGCATTCTCCTTCCCTGCCAGCAGCCTGAGTTGTTCTGCAGCCCTTTCTTATGCCATCTTGTGTGAAAGCTAAACTTAATTTCCTTACAAAGTATTATAGTTAACAGAAATATTACTATGTGGAATAAAGTAAAAGGATAGTATGGAAAGAAAGATTTGAAACAGTATCTCTGACACACAAATGCAATCACCCAGACGTGCTGGCTGTTGGACAAAGGAACCGGGAAGATGTGTTTTAGAAGTGAAAAAAAAAAAAATGTGAGGGGCTCTATATATCTGAAATATCAGCACCTATGACTAACTTAGTCTCTGTTTTACCTTAGTGCATTGCCACTTTCTTCTTCACACCTCAGTTACTCTTTGTGCTGTCCCTTAGCTTTCCTTGCTGCGTTTCTGCATTTCTTCTCCTACGTTTATCATTCTCGACTTTATAATTCCCCATCCCATGCGCACATTAGTCTTTCTTTTTGGAATAACTTCTAGCTAATAATTATTTTTGTGTGAACGCTGCCTTGTTTTTATCCATTTCCTTCCCTAGGGGCTGTGGGCATAGCCCTGTTACCTGCAAAGGATGCTTATCAGTGCTTATAATTCTCTTTCTTCTGCAGCATGGATTAACATAGCTGAGCATGTATTCTCTCTTCAATGTGTCTTTTCTTTTGACTTGTATGACATTGATTTCTTCTCATTCCATTTCTCTTAGCAGATTTCAATGTATTCTGATACCACTCTTACCTAGATATTTTAATTAAATCTTACAGTATCAGCCACAACCGATCATTTAATAGCTCTCAATTCTATTTTTCTAGGCGGGTCTTTCTTGAGCTCTTGATTTATAAATCCAACTCTCTATTGACATCTTACACTGGGTGACCCATAAGTGCCCCAAACCCATGGCATCATGGTACCCACATGCCATTGTTGAGAGAAGCTTAAGCTTAAGCAGAAAAAATTGTTCCAACTCAGCAATACCCTGAGACCAAAGAACATGCTAGACAGATGACTACCCATGAGTTGAACAGGAGGAAGACTGACCCAATGGCAGCTGGTTGAGAGATAAAGTCTGCGTTCTGCAGTGAGAAAAGAAAAAGAGAGAGAGGCATGCCCAGGGAAAGGCTTGTAAAGTTTAACGGTCTCGTGAAATTTGGTTACAATGGAGTTTCAGCAGACTCTTCTGAGATTTGATTATTAAGGGATGGAGAGTTTTATTTAACGTCTGTCCCGGTCTTGGTCTCGTAGGTGGCTGTGTGTCTTGCTCTCAAAATGGTGGAGGGGGTGGGCCCCAGGCCCTGAGTCCTTACACAAACCACCCTGTCTGTGCTCTATATGAATTTCTGACCCACAGAATCAAGAACCATAATATAATGGTTGTTACTTTACGCCACTAACTTTCAGAAGCTTTTTATGAAGCATTAGGTAAGGGGAACTTATTGATAATATCATTTAGTCACCTGGAATTTATTGTATTCTAGGATCCTTCTCTATATCTTTCCATAGTGTGTTTCTCAGTTACAGTGTTTTTCATATTGCCACAATTGTTGACTTACTGAAGAGTTTGTTTTATTCATCTTTGTTTCTCCATTGCCTGGTATGCAGGTTTGCCATCAATGTTCTTGACGGGGTCCTTTATTTCTGGTAGCTCATCATTGTCTTAGCTGCTTGATAGGATCTTCCTTCACTCTATCCTATATTCCCAACTGATGACAGTTGTCAGAATCCTTCCCAGGATCACTTCTGCCTTTCAAAAGAGGTCTTTTAGTAACCACAGCTTCAGCACTGGTTGCTAAAGACCCAGCTCCTCATCTATTGGAGAAGTCAGTTTTAGTTCCAACTCTAGCTCCACCCCAGTGAGTGCTAAGTAACCAGGGAAGGATTGGTGGTGGTCCTAAGGAATGGCACCGATCCATGTCTGATGGTATAAGAAAAAGTGGGGAAGAGAGGCTGACATCTTTTGATTACCAACTGTGTGTCAGGGTCCCTGCTAGAAGATCTCCATATATTATCTGACCTAATATACTCAGCAACCCTGTGAAATCACAATGTGACATCACAATGGCCATTTTTATAGATGAAGAAACTGAGATTCAGTCAAGTTTGGTAATCTGTATAGGCTCCCTTCACTTGTAATTTGCAGAACTGAGAATCAACCTAAGCCTGATTGCTTGAATGCCAATGCTCTTTCTTTTGGCCATATTTTCTGAGTCCCCTGTCCAGAGAAGCATTTGTCTCATGAGAGAGCTGATGGAAAACATTTGCATAAATTGAGTTTTATCTGTATGACTTTAACAAAGGATATTAATCCTCTGATAAAATGCAAAGTACCCCTAAAAATAGCATATTGAATATAATCAATCAATAATAGTTCAGGATGAGTATGTTTATTCGAGGCTAGATTTGACTGAGGAGGGGAGCCTAAGGGATAGGAAGGAAGCAGGACACACAGATGCCTCAGGGAGAGGAAGGAGTTGTCTCAAGGTGAAGTGGGAAGGAAATTGCAGAAGGGAAGGCCTGGAATTTAAGACAAAGGGTCTTTCCCTGGAGATTTGGGTGGGGTCGTGTCCTGGGGAAGATTAGAGGATCTGAGGCATCCTTTTACAGAAACAGACAGGAAGTGGAAAACCTTTTCCTCTTTTACCTCTGAAGCAGAGAAGCTTTGAAACTTCATTAAATCAAAGACTGAATAGAAACATCCCAAAATAAAACTTGTTCTTATAAGGTTAAAAGGATTCTATTTTTTTTGTTTGTTTGTTTTCATTATCATTCTTTTCAATTATACCTAGATCTTTTTATTGTTGTTCTAAAACTCACGCATGGCACAGTGGAGATCAGCATCAATTTCTATTTCTTTTTTATCAGATCAATGTATTTTAGTGCAGGACAATCACACAAAGTTAAAAAATAATAATAACAAGATCCCTTTCCCCTGGCCCCATTCGTCCCCATATGAGCCAATGAGATACTAAAGACCAGTCTCTGTCTCTTTTTTGAGTAAGTCTTGAGACCTTGGGACAAGCTGCCACATCAATGGCACTAGAAAATCAAATAAGTGCATTTTGACAATCAGTAGTGTGCATAGCTTCCTTGTCTGGGCCTTTCTCGATGCAGGTCGTAGTTATGCTCATGAGGGGCTAGGAAACAAGAGCACTGGACAGTATCACAGGTTCAACATCTTGCTTCCTAAACAAGTTCAGAGACTGCTCCACTAGATTTTTCTCTAAGCGGGACTCAATCCTTTGCTTCTCTCAAAGCTGAACTTACACTTATGCCAATGCCTTTGCTAGGGTTTGTCCTAGAGTTGAATGAAGATGTGTTACCCACTTTAAGAAACACACACACACACTAAGCTTAGATTTCCACAGAATTCCTTTAAATATTATACATAAAATATGTCAAAGAGCAAAGACTAATTTCTGCCTGGAATTTCCTAAATATATTGCATAAAGAAAGAACACCTATCAGATACTTCGCCAATAACATTTTCTTAATGCTTCTCTTCAGTTTTACATAAGGACTAAAACTACGCATTTCTGTAATTATAGCATCTATTTACATAAAAACGTGAATGATTCCTTATATAAATGCTTAAATACATCTGAAGAACTTGAATTAAATATATCTCTTTGTGCCCTACTTCTCTGTTCTAATAAATATCCACTTATTCCTCTGTTCAGTCAAAAAATGTTAGTTAAATATCGACAAAATTCCCTAGTATGGCTATGATTATGGTAATTATATAGCTGCCAAAAAAGAGTGGAGCAGGAAACACTCATCCATTTAAAAATCCTCTTCAGCCTTAGAATATTGCAGGCTGGTGTAGGCAATCAGAAATAGAAAAGAGCAGCACACAACCCTCTCTATGAAGGAAACACTTGTTCAGGGCTCAGCTTCTGGGAGCCCAGAGCTAAGGATGAACTGAGGCGGTCTCATCCATCAGAAACTGTTGTGTAGGAGAAATTTATTAGACACTAGGAGATTTCTGTTGTGTAAGAGAAATTACTGACCCTGCTAGTGTCAATGAAGCTGGAGTGTTGCTTACCCTTTCTCAGTTACATTTCTTCATCTGCAAAATGAAGAGTCCGTAATTAGTGGGATTAAAAATGAAATTAAATAACCTAAGTTTCTCACCGAAAATAGTATCAAACAAATGTTTGTGCATTTATTCATTCAATAATAATAATAACAATTCTTATTACTATTATTTAATCTGGAGTACTAATTTAGAATGAAAAACTCAGAAAGTTGAAATAAAGGAAGAAATATTTTTACTGGAACCCTTTGCTTATATAGTACCTGGGAGAGTAAGGAGCAAAACGCAAAGGAAGGGAATCCACTGGAAATGTGCAAGGGGTGGTGCCTTCATGCTGTTTTTTTGTGATACCACTGAGGCAGTAAAGTGTAGTGACAACAGAAACACAGATTAGTAGGCTCCATCACTTACTAATTGCACGACCTTGACCAAACCACTGAACTTCTCAGAGAGGGCTTCATACTCTACAGAATACAATGAATATAATAGAAACTACCTGGCAAAGTTTTTGTTTTATTTTTATTTTTAATAATTTTTTTAAAACAACAAATTGTAAGGGAGAGCCAAAGCTCTTAAAAACAGGTCATGAGCTTGGTATACCTCTCTTCTCATATGGTACATGCATTGTATTAGCAGCATTTTATTTCTGGGATACCAGAATGTGTTCTATGTAAGGAGCAAGAACTGGGCAGTCTTAGTGCATGTCAACCAATCAACCTCTACTCACATACCTGAATACGACCTTTGTTTGGCTAGTTTGTGACAAAGGCCTGAGCCAGACATTATGTTTAGAGCCCTGTCATCTTGTATTGAGTTAATATGCATGAGCTTGTCTCTGAGGAAAAGCATGAAAAAGATGGGAAGTATATATAAAGAAGAACAAAGAAAATTTTCTTGGCAAAATGGTCAGAAAACTACGCACTGACAAATCTAAGAATGTTCCCCATCTCTGGAATTAAAACCTAGTGCTAAGCCATGAGGGTGAGGCTCAGACCAGCTGCCAGGATTCAACTCTGCCCTTAGCTATATTTCTCAGTGAAACAACATATCTTATCATGACTTGGTCTAAGAAGAGAATTCCATCTCATCTACCTTATTTCGTATCATTCTTTTCCTCCACAAAGCTATATAGGGCTTCTTTTATGTGACAGGAACTTTGCCAGGTTCTGGAGATGGGGAGGTGGATAAGATAAACAGGCCCCCTGCTCTTATGGAGCTTACCTTCTAGTTGGAAGACAGACAATAAAAGATGCAAGTAAATGAAGTAACAGTGCAGTTACAGATTGGAATCATTGACAAGAAGAACATAAGAAGAGTAATGAGATACAGAGTGATTGAGGTACTGCTGGTTTCTATTATAGATGAGATGGTCAGGGAAGGCATCTCTGCGAAGATAATAATTGAGCTGACCCCTGATGGAGGTAAATATCCAGCAGCGGAACATTTTACTATAGGACTGGAAAGTGAAAAGGCCCTGAGGCAAGAAAGAGCTTGGCATGTTTTAAAAACTGTTAGGCAGAAAGAAATGAAGTAAAGACTCCAAATGCATGAAGCAAAACCCAACAGAACTGAAAGGGGAATTAGAATAAAACACAATCCTTACTGGAAATTTTAATACATAAAATATTAGCATAAAAACCAGCAACTTATAATAACAAATGTATTATATAACAGTTGTAATGGAGAAATTAGGATTTAAGAGATCATTATGGTTGTTGAATCATTGTATAGATATTCCTTTTTGCTTTCTGATATATTGGAGTAGGCAGAGGGAAATACCTGAAATATCTGAACTGTAATCCAGCTGCTTTGATCTCCAATAATGACTGTATAACTATATAGCCGTTATCTTGTGCCCTTGTTATTAAAGAAACCTTATAACTGACCATAACTTGTACCCATTTTATTCATTTCCTTGACTTTGTAATCTTGTGATCACTAAAGACAGCCCCTAATGTTATTAATGAAGAGACGTAGGTCAGCCCAGAACTAACTCGCCCCAAGTCCAAAGTTACCTCTTTTTTATTTTTTTTTAACATGGGCAGGCACTGGGAATCGAACCTGGGTCCTCTGGCATGGCAGGCAAGCATTCTTGCCTGCTGAGCCACCGTGGCCCACCCCTGAAGTTATCTTGATAACCAAAGCTGAATCTAACCAAAATTGGCCCACCTGATATAAGCAATAGCTTAGACCTTCACCTACATGTCACCCATAATCCACTATAATACTAAAAATCATGCCAATCATCATATAAAGCCACTATTTTCTTACATACGTTCTGTGACTAAGCAAGTCATCAATCTGTGCATACGCAATAATTACATCATCTCTAATCACGTAATCTAGAGGCATTGTGTTTATTATCCTAAAACCTGCCCATCTTTTGATACTATAAAAATATCAGAATTATTGCCATTTGGGGAGACAGATTTTTGGGCTGATAGGCTATCTGATCTCTTGCTTCAGGCCTAACAATAAACTCTCTCTCTTGCAAAGAATTCACCACCTTTGTCCAGTAACACAGTTTCATTAAGGCAGATATTATGAAGATGCCTAACTGGGTGGGTCTAGCCCAGGGGCTCTCAGGACATTTACATCTAGATGTCAGCCGGGACTGCAGCATCTGCAGGCTTGATTAAAATCAGAAGATCCATTTCTACTCTCATGGCTGCTCCAGGAGGCCTCAAGTCCTCACTGGGTGTAGGCGAGAGGCCTCAGTTTCTCACTAAATAGATCTCTCTCTAGGACTGCTTGAGTGTCTTTACAATACGGCAGCTGGCTTTCCCCAGAGTAAACAATCTCATAGAGAGAGGAAGCTGCAATGCTTCTTTAAAAAAAAATCGTGGTCTCAGAAGTCACACATGGTCATCTCTGCCATGTTCTATCCATTAGAAATGAGTTACTAAGTCCAGCCCACACTCAAGGAGAGGGAAAGGAGAAATATTAAAGGATTTGTGTCCATTTTTAAAACCACCATGAACATGTTAATTTAAGTGCATGTTTACTAGACATCCAAGTGGAAAGACCAAGTAAGCAGTAGGAAATCCTAGTCTAAATTGGTACAAAGAGGCAGGCGTTGGAGATGCAGATTTGGACATCACCAGCATAAATGATATTAAAATCTGGGGACCAGATGAAACCATCTAGGGACAGAATGTATTACAGGAAAGAAGAGGATCCAGCACTGAGCTCTGGGGCCCACTATGATGAGCTGTCTGGTAAAGGAGAGAGGGAAGGTGGAGCCAGCAAGCAAGAGGGAATCAAAAACCTGTGTATCATGGAAACAAAGGGAGCAGGGTCTTGATAATAATGATAATTAGGACAAGAGTGATGACTGATAACATTTATTTAGCATTGCCAGGCATTGTTCTAACTTCTTTGCATGTATTAACATTTAACCCTAATATTAGAGGGTAGACACTTTATTATACCCTGTTTGTAGCTGGAGAAACTGAGACACAGAGATATAAAAATAATTTTTCCTAGGTCTTACAACTAAGAAGTGGGGACCTAGGAGAATGAAGTAGTTGTTAAGTTAAATCTAAACCCTGATTAAATCCAACTCTCTGCTTCTTCAATGCCTGCAACTGTGAAGTTAAAAGTTTGTGGACTTTCTCTGTTCTTATCTTACTCAGCCTGTTAGCAGTATTTATCACAATTCATTTATTCATTAAACAAATATCTATTTGAGGCCAAGCACTGTTCTATCTAGGTAGTGTAGTGTAATTAATAAAATAGAAAATAAAATCCCTGCCCTTGTGGAGCTTACAGTCCAGTAGGAGGGAAAGATCATAGGACAAATAACTAAAATATATAATATATAAAGTAGCAGTAAGTGTAAGGAGACAAACGAAGCTAGGAAGGGAGAAAGAAAAGTTGGAGAGAGGACAATTTTAGATAGGTTGGTCAAGGAAAGCCTAAAAAGAAAGGTGACATTTCAGTAAAACTCTAAAGTGAGATAGGAGCATTGCAGATATGGGGGCAGTGGGGAGACGGGGCAGGGTGGGGGGCCCAGTAGTAGGGGAGACTAAATGAAAAGGCCCTGAAGTAAGAATGTTCTTGGCATGTGAAAGAATAGCAACGAGGTCAGGTGGCTGGTGTAGCAAGGAAGAAAGAGGTTAGCAGGAGGGCAGAGATGGAAGGGGGTCAGAAGAGGTAAGTGTCTTATAGATAAAGTGTGAATCTTGATTTATACTCTGAGCGAGATGGAAAGACTGTGGAGGATTTTGAGCAGAGGCTTTACAAAATCTGACATGTTTTAAGATCTTTCAGGCTGCTATGTAAAGAATAGACCATAGAGGGGTAAGAATTGAAGTAAGGAGAGCAATTAGGAAATTATTACAGTAATAAATGATAATGGCATGGCCAGGATTTTAACAATGGAGGCAGTATGAAGTAGTTGAACTGGAAATAGTTTGAAGGATTGAATGTGAGGTGTGAGAGATAAAAGGAAGTCAAGGATAACTTCAAGGTTTTTGGTCTGAGAAACTTGAATGGAGTTGAAACTTCTCATTTACTGAGATGAGAAGACTGGGATTGGGGGCAGAATACAGGAATTCAGTTTGCATTTATTAAGTATAAGATGCTTATTAAATATCCCAGTGGAGATGTTGAATAGTCATTTGGACACAAATAAATCTGGAATTCAAGGAAGAGTATCAGGGTAAAATATAAAATTAGAAGTAATCAGAGCACGTATATGATTTTGAAAGCCACAAGACTGGATGAGACCACAGAGAGGAAGTGTAGGTAGAAAAGGCAAAGATTTCACACACTGATTCCTGGCCTTCTCCAATGTCTAAGTTTGGGGTAGTGAAGAAGAACCAGTATAAAAGTCTAACAGGAGCTCCCAGAGAGGCAGGTGGAAAACTAGGCCAGTGTGAGGTCGTGGTTGCCAAGTGAAACAAGTGTTGCAAGGAAAAGAGCTTGTTCAAATGCTGCTGATGGGTCAAGTAAGATGAGAGCTGAGCCTTGAGCTTTGGATTTAACAGTTTAGAGTCCATTGGTTGACCTTATTAAGAACAGTTGCCTTGGAGTGGTAGAGTGAAAGCCTGACTGGATTAGATTCAAGAGTGAATGTGGGACATTAGGTGTAGCCTACTCTTCTAAAGAAATTTGCTATAAAAGAAAGAAGAGAAAAGATAGCTGGAGGAAAAATGAAGCCAAAGGAAATTTTTGTTGCTGTTGTTTTGAATGGGAAAAACAATCATATTTGTAGACTGATGAGAATGACTTTCTAGAAAGGAAAACATTGATGATGGCAGACTAAGAAAGCAGAATTGTTGGGACATGTCAATGAGTAGGGGAGAAAAGACTGAATCTAGTGACAAATGGAGAACTTGACAGAAACCAGGAGCATGGACATTTGAGTTAACAGGAAAGAAGTATGGACACAGATTCAGGTAGAAGATTGATTCAGCTATGTGCACTTATGGATACTCTCTTCAAGTTGTTTCCATTTTTCTTTTTTAACTAAAAAGTAAAGTAGGAAAGAAGCGAGATTATCAGCTAAGAGGCAGAACGGGAAGGTATTGGAGGTTGGAAAAGAGAAGAGAAAGAGGAGACTGAGAATGGATAAACTAAAGGACTCACTAATAGTTGGTGATCATAATTTTGAAGTGAAACCAGTTTCATGGTTTTATGTTTTTCTCCAAACACTTTAATTGAACAGGTACAGATGTTGAATAGATGAGAGCAATTTCAGTGGAATAGTAGGGAAAGAAGTCAAATTGGAGCAAGTTGAAGGGGAAATAGGAGGTGAGGAAATGCAGACTCCCACTTTAGGCAGGAGGTTTGAGAAGTTTTACTGTAAAACACAACCCCGATGAAGCAATATTTGAAGGAGAATGTGGGATGGAGGATATGAGATCTTTTTTCAAAGGTGGGAAACAGTAGAGCATGTTTTTACACTGAAGGACTAATCCAGTAGAGAGAAGAAATTGATTATAAGGAAGAGCGAGGAGACGACTGAAGGAATAAAGTATTTGAGACAGTGGCAGGATATAGACGAGAGAGCACAGAGGGAGAAGCAGACCTCTGATGGGCACAGATATAAGTAGATTTGTAGGAAAGATTAGCAAGAAGATCAAGCTTTTTTGCTCTAAGAGCTTCTATTTTCTGAATGAGAATAAAATGAGGCCAGCAGTTGAGAAGAGGCAGGAAGGTTTGTGAAGTGGGAGGAGAGAAGGCATAAAGTAACTATCTTGAAGAGCGGAATGGATGCCGTACTATGGAAGCGTGATATGATTACTGGCCATCATCAGGTGCCTGTTTGAGGTTTATTATCCAAAATTTAAGTTAAGGTAGTCAGTCTGGCTCTGTGATTTCCTTTAGCAAGTAGCTAATGAGAAGGTAGAGAATTGGTGATAGTTAATTTTATATGTCAACTTGGCTTGGTTATGGTATCCAGTTATTTGGTCAAGCACTGGCCTGATCTACAGTGAAGGGATTTTGTAGATAGGATTTGCATCTATAATCAGTTGATTGCATCTACAATCAACAAAGATTACCTCCAGCAATGTGAGTAATTGTCTCATCTAATCAACAGAGGTCTTAAAAGCCAGAATAAGGATTTCTGATGTCAGAAGAGGAATTTCTGCCTCAATTTCAACATTGGCTTTTCCCAAAATTTCCAGCCAGTCAGCTTTCCCTGGGGAATTTGGTCTAAGGGCTTCTACATCACCTAGTTTCCAGCTTGTAGCCTGCTTAATGGACTTCGGACTTGCCAAACGCCATGGTTGAGTGAGCCAATTCCTTATAATAAATCTCTTAATTGGTTCTATTTCTCTAGAGAGCATTGACTAATATTATAAGGTTTTCAGGGAGAACTTCAAGCATACATGGCTCCAGCCATGAAAGTTATCCCATCTCTAGAACCAAGGAAGGTAGTGGAAGGGGGAACCAGAGGGTGACACTATGTGTCTTACTCTGACTGCTGATCATTTTAAATGAGTTTCTATTTTCAAAGCCTGTATGTCAGTAATCCTCAGTCACCCTTTTGCAGATTAGGAAGGATATTGGAAATTGTAGTGAGTACTGAGACAAATTTTCATAAGAAGCTCAGACCTAGGTGTCCGCGACTTCTCGCTCAGCGTCAAGCCCCCGGCCGGCGGGTGAGACAATGAGGAGAGACAGAGAGACGCAGACAAATCCGCGCTGGTGAGAAACACAGATCCAAGACACGTAGCAGTTGTGAGCACAGACCTTTACTGGAGTTAAGCTTGCATTCTCTGTTACAGGTTCCACGCGGGACAAGATGCCCCGCGGGGGAACAACCTCTATGCGGCCGTCAGGCACGGCTCCCTGTGGGTCGTCTCCACCCACCCTGTCCGGGTAACCTCTTATATACTGTGCCCAAACCCAATAGGTTAGTGCCACGTATACAGAGGTGATTGGAAGATAGGGTTGGTGGGCGCGTACGTCATACGCGGAGGCAGGATGTGGGCGCCATCTTGGCTCACTCGATGGGCGGGGGGAACTCTAGAGCAGGCTGCAGCGTGTCCACTAGGCCAAACCCGGAAAGCAGCTCTCTACATCTCCCCCTTTTTGTTTTTATAAGAGGCATGGTCCGTAGACCGTATTCTTGTACCCAGTGTCTCTATTGATGATGGTGCTCCCGTGGGCCTGAGTGGCTCACAACATAGTTTGGTGCTTTGGGGAGTCTGGACTAGGCTCGCATCATCACACGACGGAGCCTCTGGCACCGACCAGAATGCTCACCTCATATAGAGACCGGAGAGTCCGTGAACTGGATACCACGTGACTCCTCCCTGCAGTGCTTCGCCTCGCAACTGGGTCAAGCGGGGATTATGAGAGCGACAGCCAGGGCATAGGAAACGCTGCGGAGGCCTCGGTGCAATGGCTAGAGCCAAGCCCAGTCTGGCCAGGACTGCGGCCGCAGCTCCACCGTCGAGGCGGCTAGGCGCGCAAAATTAACAGCCTCTGGTGCCTAGCTAAACACGGGTAGTGGCCAGGGAGCCTGCAACAAACCTTGCTGACAAGAGCTTTGCCCCAGGTGATTCAGACGGGCTATCTATCGAGGAGGGACGCACACCCACATTTGACTGGGAAGACATAGCTAACATGGTAGAAACACGTAGTTGCTGCTGTGTCTGGAACAAGCGTTCTAACAAACATTTAACAGTGACTAAGCCCACTAATAGTCCCACCGCTACGAGAATCCAAGTAGTCAAATTGGGCCAAGAGAACCAAGAGGTGACTCGGTCCCACAGACTTTGTACAGTCTCGCCCAGTTTGGAAAGGTCGAAGGCAATGGGGGTTAACTTGATCTTCCCAAGCACTTTAAGGTCTGATTCCACCTGTTGGGAGAGCGGGGGGTATTAAAACTGGTCCCCCTTCTAAACAATCGAAGGGTGACCGGCGTTTTCGTTGCCATCTCGTCAGTCGCCGCCATCATCAGCAGAGTTGGAGGCCTGATCTGATGGTTCAGGTTGAAGGCTTGTTGGTTTTTTGGGCAACAGCTCCTTGGCCTCCTCGGGCGACATCACGGTTCTCACCAGTCTTTCCGGAACCCACACAGGTTGACGTCCTGGTTCCTGGGGAAAAACACAAACAGAGCCTCTGGCCCAGCTGAGCACTGGGTCAGGGCCTTGCCATTGTCCTGACAGGACATCCTTCCAACGGACTAGACCTCTATGTGGAGGACTCGGAGTGGTGTGCTGTAGGGCAGGTGTCATTCCTTGTGCATTTTCATTTAAAAAATTATATGTAAATAAGGCTATAGACAGTTGAGCCTTTGGGGACAGGCCGTGACCTATTCCCCCTTTCTGTTTCTTTAGTAAGTCTTTGATGTCTAAGATGAAAATAGACCAATGCTCTGGCAGAGCTGAGAGAAGGGGCAACCCCATCTGAACAGGCCCTAAGGACTCCATGCAATTATTAATGGCTCTTAAATCATGTAACAATCTCCATCTGCCTGATTTTTTCTTTATGACAAATACGGGTGTGTTCCAAGGCGATGTGGAGGGAATGATATGGCTCTCTTTTAGCTGTATAGACACTAGAGTATGCAATGCTGACAGCTTTTCTTTTGGTAAGGGCCACTGAGGCACCCACACCGGGGTACTGGTCTTCCACTTTAGTTTTATAGGTGTGGGTGGGAATCTCTCCTCAGTGGCCCCTAGGAAAAACCCAGGCCTCGTCTGTCAGAATTGGAGACAGCTTGTATAGGCCTTGCGCGCCCGTGCAATGAGGCTCCTAAGCCTTTGCCGGGGACATATCCCATTCCTTTTAACAAGCGCTTAGAAGTTGGAGAGCAGCCACTGTAATTACCTGATTCGGCCACCAGAGGGAGCCCGTGGTGAGGGTTTTTGGCGAGATCACCAAAACCATTCACCGGAAGCCGCCGCGTCCCTGCAGCAGGCGCTGGCGGAGCGGAAGGCTGCGTGGGTGAGACAGGGGGCCTCCCCCAATCGATCAGCGGAGGCGCGTCTGCACCCTCGGTCTCATCACCATCTGACTCTGAGTCAGAGGTGTCTGAACTATCGCTTGACTCTGGCGGCTTGCCTTTACGGGAGCCGTCCGCAGACGAAACTGACTGAGTTTCTTGGAGCGCGTGCCGTGCCTGCAGCAGGGCGGAAGACGGACTGAGGCCTGAAGTAGACTCTGCCTCAGGGCAAGCACGGACGGTTTCCCAGATAGGGACCAGGATCGGGTCCATACAAAGGCCCGTCCGTCGCGCCCGTTCTATGTCATTACCAAGTTTTAACCAAGAAGGCAGACTAAGGCTCCCGGAGTGGGCGAACCAAGGTGCAAAAGCAGCAACATCGTCTAAGAACCGCAGGAGGGAACTCTTCCTAACCGAGATACCCCACTGCTTCAAAAGGGTCTTTAAGGGAGCTAACAAAGGTGAACTTCCTGACTGCCCCATGCTTGCAGTCGGCACTGTACTTTAATCAATCGGGGAGCTCTCCCGATTCACTGGGGCTACCTGAACGCCCACAGCCCTTAACTCTCACGTAATAAGAAGTACTCACCTTCTCGCGGTGATCAGGTGCGGGAAGTCCGCTGCGAACTCAGGATGCGCGTCCTCACCAGCTCGGGGAAAGGCAGCAGAAGGGTTCCCCGTACGGGCCACCACTTGTCCGCGACTTCTCGCTCAGCGTCAAGCCCCCGGCCGGCGGGTGAGACAATGAGGAGAGACAGAGAGACGCAGACAAATCCGCGCTGGTGAGAAACACAGATCCAAGACACGTAGCAGTTGTGAGCACAGACCTTTACTGGAGTTAAGCTTGCATTCTCTGTTACAGGTTCCACGCGGGACAAGATGCCCCGCGGGGGAACAACCTCTATGCGGCCGTCAGGCACGGCTCCCTGTGGGTCGTCTCCACCCACCCTGTCCGGGTAACCTCTTATATACTGTGCCCAAACCCAATAGGTTAGTGCCACGTATACAGAGGTGATTGGAAGATAGGGTTGGTGGGCGCGTACGTCATACGCGGAGGCAGGATGCGGGCGCCATCTTGGCTCACTCGATGGGCGGGGGGAACTCTAGAGCAGGCTGCAGCGTGTCCACTAGGCCAAACCCGGAAAGCAGCTCTCTACACCTAGGCTTGGGCTAAAGATATTATAGGGCAGAGGAGGATAGCTTATTTGTTTATTTCAAAAGATAGTTATGACCTTGGAGGACAAATTATTTGGCTTGGAGTCTATTTACATAAATCTTATCAAGATCTGCTGGTTGCTTGTATTGGGATCTCTTCTTTTCCCCCAGCTATCATTTTTTGTGATATTAAAATCTCTAGTTCAGGACTCAAAAGATGCTAATCTTCTTACTCTGTCATATAAAGCCTTTTATAACCTAGTTTCAGCCTACTTTCCCGTATTCATTTCCCACTACTCCAGCTATACCAAACTGCTTGCATACGGATCCCTGATGATTCATACCTCCAAGCTATTCCCTCTGTTCAACCTCAAATACCCTTCATTGCCTTGTCCTATTATCTTTCCCTCAAGGTTCCTCAAATGTCACTTCTTGAAGCCTTCTCTTGTTACCTTCATCATTAATTCTCCCATCAACATTTAACATCTATTATATTCTCTTGCAATTTATGTATTTGTCTATCAAAATATTTCTTGAGGGGCTGTGTCAAATTTACCTTTGTAGTCCCAGCACTTATCCCAATGTTGCACATGTGATAATCACCATTATTTGATAGAGAAAAGCATCCGATCCAACTAGTTGCAAGAAAAGTATTAGTTCTAGAAACAGAGCTTATACTTTTTCACCAAGATCAAGCCCCAAACTTGTTTCACAGTCTGTAGCATTTTGGGAATTAGTAATGTGAAGTAGTTAAGTTTTTAAGTTCTAGTCAAAGACCTGGATTTGAATCTGAGTCCCAATGCTTGTTAATCAAATACCTTTTTGTCCCTTAGTTTCTTTATATGTTTAACAATGAAAGTAAGAGAATCCACCTCATAAGGTTGCTATAAAAATGAGATAAGACAGTGTATGCAATGTACCTAGCTCAGTGTTTTCAGTGCTTGGCACATAATGGTCAATCAACATTAGATATCATGATCATTATTAATAATTATAATTATTCTGGAAGCTAGATTCTTGCTGATTTATCTATGCTTGAATCCTTGCTGAAATTCTTAAATATATTTCCTTAGTGAATGCATCCTTACCTTGCATTCATCTTCCCCCATCCAATCCAAAATACCACCCCAAGACATCTGGTCTTCTAGGGACAGGAGCCTGGCACCTATTTAGCCAAACTTGCTGACTTCATCCATCATCACTGTCTTCCTGGATCCTTGAGGCTCCATGTTGTCATGTTCCACGTGCCTGCCCTAGGGCACCATTATCTTTGGTGGGTTCTCCTGACTCTAGCTTCTGCCCAGGCTTCCATCCCTACCTGTCTGCAAACAAGTTTCAGCCTTTTTGATTGTGCTTCCTTCCCTCCTAGGTTGAATCTGCTTCCACTTCCAAGATTTTCCGCACCCCAGCTTTTCTAGTCCCCTCTGGGTCTACACAGAAGTGCCATGGTTAACCCTCTCTTCCATATCTGGCCACATTGCAAGGTAATGCTCCGCATACATTTGCTGTGCAGACATTTGTTACATAGTAACTATCATCCCTATCACTGCTCAGAAGGGAGTGTGCTAACCCCATTGAATTCCTTGAGTTGTTGTGGGTTTTTGCTTTTTTTGCCTACATGGATCCCCAGAGAGCCTTCTGCATTATTTAAAAGGTCTTTAATTTACCAGATGTTTAAATCTAACCAAATCACACAGATTAGATTATACTACAATTTGTTAGTTTCAGCCAAGGTCATCTAAATGGCCCTATCGTTTCATCTTAGCTAGAGCTCTGAAATGGAAGCATTTCAGCTGTAGTGGGTGGGGTTTAAACATGAAGTGGCTTTGGCTTTTTATTCAAATGAACTTCCCCACCCAAATTTGAGGCCTATGCAATATTTTGACTAGAACTCTTCATTCAATTGTCAAATAAACTGAGGAATTAGGTGAATTAGATGCAAATATAACTACAGAGAAACAAAAACAACCCCATATTCTAATTATTTCTCAAGTGTTAGAGTTAGAAATAAACTTGTTCAATTGTTTTAACCATAAGTCTTAGTCAATTGAAATGGAAAATTAAGGAAGAGAGAGAAAGAGACCAAATGCTGCCCCAGGAAATGATTTTTCCTGGATAAACATATTATCCTTAAAACAGATCTACATAAATAGATTAAACAAGGCAATTACTGCCATATCATCAAATGAGTTAACGACTTTATTTATAAGACTATTTTTCATTAATTTTTACTCTCAGAGAATGCAATTTTGTGTTCATTTGCATGCACTTATAAGAAATCAATGCATTCTCAATGACTATGTTTTGAATACACAATTATATTTCATAAAAGAAGACATATTTCTAGATCCAAAGACTTATGTAACCTGAAATAAAATCATTCTCATACCAAAGATACATTTCCTGCAAAAACAAAAGAGAGGTGGTTCCTTTTATCTGTTTCCTAAGGCAAGAAACCATAGGACAATAAAATTATTCCACTCATAATATTAGTGGTTAGTTAAACTGACAGAAGAAGATATAAAGCACTGGGGAGAGAAAAATCACAGCTTACAACATTTTGAGATATGTTTCATTCAACAATCACATTTCACTTCCCTCCATATTAAAAAAGCAGCAGAGATAAAAGGGACTGTATTTTTCAGAACTTGCAAAGAATGCCACCCAGACCATTTGGCAAAGGTGGAGGGAAGAAGAGTGCAGTTCTTTCCCAGAGCTTCAACTGACAGTCTTCATCGGTGCTGGAGTAGAGAGATCCACTACACATCTGCATTCCAGCAACCCACTCCTCCATTTCAACTGCTATTCCCTTGTGCCTGTTACTAAATATAGCTCCAGCATTTCAGACTGACAGGAGAGCTCCTGCAGTGTACACCAACAGCTGAATCTTCACTTCACACACTCCTAATATGGTAAGCCCTGCAGCCAATCAGCCTGTGTGGAAAGGGGAGCCTTTAGTGCTGTACTTTATCCCCTTCTTAAGGTTAACTCTTTTGTGCAAGACAGCAGGTTGGCCTCTGCAGATTCTCTGACTGCAAATAATAAGCTTGCATGCTCTGGAAACCAGGATCCAGCCCCCTTTCCAAATAACAGTGTTTGGGGACTGTAAGCATAAAATCAGGAAGCAGGGCAAAACCAACTGTCAAAACCCCACGGGTCACCGAAATGCAAAAGGGAAAGAAAAATAAAGGAAAGGAAGAAAGAATTCTCAGGAGGATGGAAAAGGCAGTAGAAAAGAGGACAGTCGGGGAACTGACAAGCACATACTACCCCCATCCCACAGACAGACCCTGTCTGCTCAGCGATGGCAGCTGTTGTTCAAGACAAAGGGGAAAACAGGTGCACTGGCTGGCTTTTACAGCTGACCCATGAGGGGAGCAGGCAGTGGGGCTTGGGGGACATGCTATACTTTTCCCAGCCCATTGGAAACTCCACCAGCTCAAGGACACTGGGACTATTCAGTTTCAGAGCTTACTAAGGGTCAAGGGGCTTTGTTTCTTGAAGGAATTATGGAGCAGCCAACCAGAGCTCCTACAATTAATGCTCCCTAATAACATATCAGAGTGAAATACTAAAAGCTACTTCCTTCCTCTGGAAAGAAAAGGGAAACCACAGTAGCAGCTTCCCCATAAAAGAACTATGAGTACCTTTTTGAGAGAGGGATGATGTTTCATAAAATGAAGTTAGGTTTCAAGATGTCTTCGTCAAGCCCATTGGTGCTGCTGCTCCTCAATGCTCACTGGTTTATACAATGCGGGAGGTGGGCTATGTGTCTCCAGGGGACTGGGGAGCAGAGGAACTAAGGATTTTTCCTTCAGGACTTCAGATGTGCAGAGCTGACAATATCAATAGCAGGCCAACAGTGTTGTATGCGTCTACCTTTTGAAACCCTACATTATATGACCTGCTTTCCACATCTTATTTTGTCAAGGCTAGAGTCCCTGAGAAGCACATTGTTAGGGGTTCTCTAAATTAGAAATGAGACAGTGCTTGGGCTTATTCATGACAAAAAGGCCTGGACAAAACTTCTAGATATCATATTATTCCTGGTGAAATATGGCTGTGCATGCAGAGTCCATTTCCACACCCATTCAGCCCTTCCCAGAAGGTGCGTGTTCCTTCTTCACATGTCTTCCCTAAGTGGGTCTCTCCAGGGGTCTAGGTGGCTTTCAAGTGGGACGGTTAGATGGGAGCTCAGTAAACCCAGGTCCTTTGTGTCCTTCTGCTGAGGGACAAGCCCCAGGCAGCTGTGCAGGAAAATCCTTCTCCTGACACAGGTCAGCCTCCATGGCTCTTCGCCTGGTCGATGGGTGAGAAAGATGCACACCTGCAGCTTTGGCTTGGCTTCCACATGGCTCCCTGGCCAGTGGCCATCCTCTGCCACCTCTTCACTTTTTTCCACTCCTGGAACTCCAGATTTGGCACTTCATGTCACATCCCACCTAAGTCTCTGTCCTGCAAAGTGTGGGATGGGCAAGAGTTTTGACTATTTTACTCTGTTTTCTTTTCAATCCGTATTGTGGTATAAACTCATAAGTGACATGCTCAGTTCCCCTTAGAGCCAAAGCTTTTGAGTCAAATGAATTTCCATGGCAAGTCAAATAAACAAAGCTGTAATTAATTATTTCTCTCCCTCACGTTTTTGGGTATAGCAATCCTAATTCTCCCTGTTTCAATACAGAAGCCTTTAGTTACTACAAGAAGCCTCAGGAAATGTAGGAAAGAAAAAAAAGTATAAAAATTAATGTATAATATTTTATCTTATAATCCTTGAAATAGCTAATAAATTTTATTACAAAAAGGAATGAATGGCATCCATTGGCAGTAAAGGAAAATAAAGAGAATATTAGAAGCATTATTTCATTTTCAATAAAATATAGATAAAAAATGCATTGTCTGAACTTTTATGACTACCTATATTTGTCATTAAACTAAAGACCAAAAAAAAAAAAAGTATAAGCATTTCATTCATGTTCTTTCAGTTGTCACAGTTATCTTCATTAATTCTCAACCTCAAAGTTATTTATCTCCAGCCTACCTCAACTGGAGTCAGATGAGATGCCCATAGAAAAGGTTGATGCTGCTTTGGTGATTTGTATCTCAAGAGTCCCAAACCAATAAATAGTCCCAGATCCGGGTACCATGAACCAACATGTTCATCCATAATCACAAAAGATTGTTATTAAAAATGAATGCTAGCCAATAGCATTCATTTATTTCATTCAACAATTCAATTTCTACTTCGCTATGTGCCATGTTCTGTTTTTTCTGATAGAGATATTGCACTGATAGACAAAGCACCTTCCCCTTGGAGGTTTTAGTGAAGGAAGCGGACAAAACATGTAAGGGACAACAGCAACAAAATACTGATTTTAACCATTACCATGAAGGAAATAAATAGGGCAACATGATAACTAGGAAACTACCTGGAAGAGGGCACTGTTTTAGAAAGTGTGGTCAGAGAACAAAGACCTCTGTGAAGTGGGGCTTTTAGTGTTAAGACACACTTGGAAGTGCAGAGGTGAAAATCTGCATCATCAGATACCTGAGTCTTTCAGGAGTTGACACTGTTCAGAATGTATCAGGTGGGAGTGCTCTTTTCTTTTTCCTTCGGGTAAGGAACCAGAAAGAATCTTCCCTTCTTATTAAATCCAAAGAAGTAAACAGCTGATGACAACAACCCAGATAGATGAACTGGCTGATGAAATTATAGACCTGTAACCCTGAACTTCGGAGCACATTTTAGGTTCTAGATTTGCCTAAAGAAATTCAGACTAGATTCTACCTCAGATAGCAGGCCTAGAAATGGCCTATTAATAAAACATACATAACTACTGCAATGATTTCAGCAGGCGCTGTGGGTGGATTTTCTTCCCTCTGGTTTTGTCTACCATATTGATAACTTTTTTAAACACTATGACACCACAGCTCATTAACACATAGATGAAAATATCCACACTCAATGTGGACTCTCATCTGCCTGAATCTAACCTAACTTTTGACGATTTAGGGGCTGAAGGGAGAGACCACCTATATTTGATGTGGAATGTGCCAAAGATACATTTTTGTAGAGGGACATCCATCTCTTGAAGGCTAATCACCTGAACTTTCAAGAGCCACAAATAGACAAATAACATTATTCCTGCACCATAGTAGTCTCAAGGGTCTCAATGAAACGTCACTTAATGACATGCCTCCTTAATCTCAAGGATACAATGGAGGTTACTTAGAGATGCTTATGAAGTCCTCTCCCATGAACAGAAACATAAATCCCAGGTTTAATTAGTAATGCTATTCAACTTTGAGACAAACTGACATGCCCTTTCTCTGGGGTTTTGAGTTGATAAAGCCTGCAGATCAATATCAGTCTAAAGGGTTGTTTCTTTCTGTTCACACAGGAAAAACCAACAAAAGAAAGGGTCTTCCTGGGAAGTAGGGGAAAAATCTGTCTCTTCAGGAGTGGGTGAAGATGTAGACAAAGATAACTTTTCACAATAAACGCTAGCTGATTTATCACATTTTGTTCAACGCAGATTTATTGGGTGGGTTTGTGTGAATGTATGCCCTTAGAAAAGATTTTGAAGATTGTTCTTTTATCATGAAAAAAAAAAAAAACACCTCAGCAAAAGGCCAAGGAAACTATTTCAGCTAAGAAATGAACTGCTATGGCCTGTAATATAACCCATGAAATAATTGCAAGCAGAGCCAGAAAATGCAGTCATTGGAAAGGCAGCAGCAAGAACCAAGCTATGAAAAGGAGCCCAGATAGCTGTGCTTTGATCTCAACAGCTTCTAGTACAGTAAAAGGAGCTGGAGGTGATTTGCAAGTCCTCGATTTTTTTAACAAAATAAAATATTAGGAGGGAATTAGGAAATTATGGATAGTCCCTAAAAATTGAATAAGAGAGGAAATCTTTATGAGTTTACTTATAAAGAAAATAATTAAAAATTTTTTGCAATGATCTTTTGTCTTAAAGTACAAGAGAGGGCCTTGGGGAAAGGAAGAGTCCACAGCCCCAACACATATGATTGGATCAAGTGTTCACTGAAAAAGAGATTAAATTAAGAGCTGGGAATTTAATTAGGTCACCTTAGCACTTTGATCAGGGAGACCATTTACCAAAAGTGACATTGTTCAATATTTGGCCGCTACAACTGAAGGAAGCAAAGAAGAGTCGATAGCTGGAGCAGGGGTTGTGGATATGCATATAGACTAAGTATCTAAAAACAGATGAGTGTTAGATATGGTCACTGTGCTCTTTATTCTCCTTTTGCCCTCACTCAGTTTCACTTCCCTGCCTTTCTCTATCCTGCTATGTACTCAGGGCCTGAGTCCTACAAACTGTGTTACCCACACCCCTGGCTGGCTGACTTCTGATTGGTTAGAGTTGGAGAGTGGGTGGAGAGACCCTTCCGGTGTCTCTTCTCTGCCCCTCCCTGCTCCCCCTCCTTGCCTCTGATTGGCAACATCATAGCTGACAACCCTTCCAAGACTCCAGTTTTCTATGGGCTCCCGGTCCCTTCAGCCCTGGAGGTGATAATAGCTTTCTGGTCTTGCTGATTTCTGGATGCTTCACCATCTCTTATTTGCTCCCTTCATCCTACCTGCTCCTAATAGTCCCTTCATTTAATTCGCTCAATTTAAATCACCTGACTAGGACTGCATTTCCTGCCAAGACGCTAACCCTACAATCCTGAACATTTCATACCAATAAAACTATAAAATCTAGGACAGATAGTTACAGTATACCATCAGACATTATTTAGAGTCAATGCCTTAAGGTATAAAATAACCTGGCATAAGTACAGTACTCTGGTTGGCAGTTCATTATTTTCTTTAGTCATTTGCAGCAGGTGGCCTGTGTTTATTACACATGATTTACGAGGTTTGGGCAGAGACCCTGATATCCACTATAAGATTTACAATTAAAGGGTAACATCAAGAAGGCCAAAAGAAGCAGGGGTTAACCACAGCAAGTTTTCCCATTAATTTTAAAGAGTATATGACTCTTTCAAAGATCCATTTAGAAAGGTATAGGAACATTTTGCATTTGTTTTTCTCCCTGTCTATGAGTAGATAGTCAAGACAAGAGAGGGACTAAAAAGAAAGGGGAGGGGAAGGGAGGGAAGAAGAGGTATAAAGAAAACAGGGTGTGGAAGAGGGTCAAAAGAAAAAAAAAAGAAGGCTACTAATTCGTTTATAAATTCTAACCAGGGCTAAGTAAACTCTCTTTCTTAAAAACTGAGCAATTTTACTTGCAGAACTAATGCCAAGATCCTTGTTTTGAAAGAAATAAAAAGCCAGTCTACATAGATACCTAATTTACCAGCTGGATCTCAGAGGCCTTTCTTGAACAACCTATCTAAAATATTCCCCCATCCTGCACTATAACCTCTGCCCTGTAACCTGCCTTATTTTTTCTCACAGTTCTTTGCACTCTCCAGCATTATCGTATTTATTTTTTTTACATGTTGTTGGTTTTCCTCTTTAGAATGTCTAGAACACAAGCTCCATGAGGTCTGTAATGCTGTATGTTTGTTTCATCACCAGAGCCAGGTATAGAGCAGACATCAAAATTAATGTGAACAGTTTTGACAGGCAGTCAAATGGCATTTAAGTTAGTGTTTTACTATTTAGAATTTAAGAAACTCTGCTTTCTGAATTTGTAGATGTTTTTCCTTGTTGCTTTAATTTTAAATTGGTTTATAAAACTTACTGTGTAAGCACAGATCATACAATGATGATTTGGATACTTTATTTAAATATGCCTATGGATAAGCTAACTAAGATATCCATTTTTGGTTGTTCTAAATGTATTGTTTTCTTAAATAAAAACATTAAAAAAAAAAAAAGACTAATGTGAACACAGCAATTTGGTAAGTCCAGGGGCCTACAGGGGTGACTCCTCCTGAAACGCAGATGACAAATAGTGTTGAGCAAACAACTGTGATTGCATTTTGTTTCAGGAAGTCTGAATTAAAGACATTTACTTATTCAAAGTGGTATCATCTCCAAATTACTTTTTGTTAGAATGAAGTATCTCTTTTCTCTTTCTTCATGCTGTATTTTCTTTTCATGAAAATAGAAAAGAAAGGACTCCAGATGGAGAGCCTCACATTGTTGACAGATTTAGAGAAAAAAAATATCGCTTGAATTTGTATTGGTCATGCATAGCTTGGTGCAGATAAGTGAGTAATCTTCCATCTTATCATTTTAATTTCAGGCTTCAGAGATGCCCAGCTCTGTTGTTCAAAGAGTTTTATTAAAAAATTGTGAGGAAGGAAAAGAAGTCTCTGTGGGCTTGTCTGATTTCATTATCTCTGACACAGAAGGCCAAAGATGGTCACTCACAGCACTAAGATGGAGCGAAGGCCTCTGAGGCCCCGAACGCTGATCAAAGATGTTCTAATCTGTTGGGAATCTCAGATAATCACAAATCTGAATGTAGAACCTGGTATATACTTCTCAGTCATTAAGCCACCAATTTCAGAGTCAGAAAGCAAACACTCACTGTTCACAACATTTAACTTGCTCCTCATATATAACAACTTCTTCTATTGTTCATCTCACTAGCAAGACTGTATTCTTTGATAATTTTCCTTATAATTCCAAGTATAGCAATAAACAGCCCATAGTTCCTCTGCCTGCTTTGGTACAGAGCTTGAATTCTATGTTCCATAAACAGGAGATGCTGCCATTCAAATTGCAATTCAGGCAACATTTAAACCATCCAAAGTCTAGGTACAGATGGCACAATAAGCTCAAATGCCTGGATTAATCTGATGGCACCGCCTGAAGTGGAGGCCCTATGGAAAGGCCAGTCAGGCCTGCCTGTTCCATCAGAAGGACCACTAGGTCATATGAAAGTAGTCAGCTCAGCCCTCTTCTGTACATTTTTTGCTGGTTGCCGAGAGTGGTCTCCTGCTTTAGCATGGTACTACTGAAAGCCAATGAAACTTCGTGAAAATTTGGAGGTGAATAAAGGAATGGGAGGGGGTGTGCTGGCAATACAGAATGCGCAAGTACAAAATAAACTGCCCCAGACTGGGAGTCTGGTTTCAAAACCCTACTCCATCACTGGCTCCATCACGGCCTTTCTCAGCTCTAGATAAATATTATAATCAACTAAGGAGTTTTTTTAAATAATGATGCTTGGGCACAACCCTCAGGACAATTAAAAGAGAATTAAATCAGAATCCCTGTTACCACCTAAAAAAAAATTAACCTCAGAAAATGCAAAACTAATGCAGAAGGTGGGTCTCTTTTCTCCCTCTGGACCACATTCTCATGTTCAGAGAATTCAGAGTGACATTACCAAGGCCAAGAGGTTCATAGCCGAAGAGGAAGACAGTGTGGGGCTGACCCAGAGGAGGGAGGGCCACTGCCTTCATTCAGGCTTCAGTGCTCTGACCTGCTCAGAAGGCACACTGGGGCCTCAATTCCATTATGATATGGGATCTTCAGAAGCTCCCCGGCCAGCACCCAGGCCTATAGAAAGTACCTCACCTACCTAGGGCCCTGAAGCACAACTTTTGATTCTGATAGCAGTCAAACTCAGGGTTCTCTGCCTGATGCATATAAGAGCCAATCTATGACCAGTGTTTCAAAGGGAGGAAAGTTTTTATTGCAACTCAAAGCAAGGAGAACAGATAGAGCGTATGGGCTAAAATCAGTTTCCCCTAGTCTAAGGAGTTTAGGATGTCTATGGATTCAAACAAGGGGAGATGGAGCTGTTCCCATTACAATAACAGGTATAAACAACTGCACTTCACAAATGTAAAGGAGCAGGGCTAAGCTATAACTAAGCTAGAACAACCATTATAATAACAAGTAACTTCACTGTAGTCAGCAGTTAATTCTGGGCTGACTCAGTTTTCTTCTTTAACATTAGGGGTTGTCTTTGTGATTATAAAACTCTTAAGTTGTAAAATAGGATAAGAGGGTATAAGTAGAACCAGTCATGAGATTTTTGCAATTTATAATTCAGTGGGTTTCAGTAATTTTGGGCATTTTCTTTTGTCTATTCCTCAGCAGATGAGAAATAAAAAAAGGTATCCATATAGTAACTCAGTCATCATAAAGTATTTGCTAAATCTTAATTTCTCAGTTGCAATTCTTCCCTTTTGTTTTTGTTCATTCCTCAATCTTGAGGGATATCTGACGTCTTCATGCTAGTCAACCTTATGGGGCAAAAGAATGAAACTGGTTGTTTTGGAAAAACTGGTAGTTCTCGGTTTCAGTGTTTAACTGGCAAGGGAACAATCCAGAGGCTTTAAGTCTCTGAAAAATAAACTTAATAAATAAATTGAAAATTATAGGTTTAAATAAAAGGAGTAGAAGGATTATGATTAGGTGATTTATTATAGATTTTTAGATAGCACCCAGGGTGTTTCTTAGGGTTTTCAGGAACAGTGTTGGCAATATCTGGCTGAGGTCTACATAAGAGTAACCTCTGGAGTGACTTCCCAATTCTATTTGAAATCTCTTAGCTATTGAAACTTTGTTTTATTTCTTTTCCCCATTTTGATCATGAAAGTGTTGCCAATCCTATACTGCCAGGGAGGTTACCCCTGGAAATCATGTCCCACGGTGCCAGGGAAATTTACCTCTGGAAGTCATATCCCATGTTGGGACAGGGTAGAGGAGGTAGTGAACTTATTTGCAGAGTTTGGTTTACAGAGAGGCCACATGAGCAACAAGGAGATTTTTCAGGGGACTGACTCTTAGGCATTACCTCATTACAAAAATAAGTGTTTTTTTTTTTTTTTTGAGTGCAAGCCTCAAGATTGAGGACTTAGCTTATTAGCATTTTTCTTTTTATTAGGCAGGGTTTATATATTTTACAGTTTATTTTTATAGGTCTCCCTATTGCAAGTTTAAATGGACATAATCTGTTTTTTAAAAAAGGGGTAGATCTTAGCTTTAGACTTTGAAAAGTTTCTTGATTACAGTTTTAGTAAGTTGGGAGCCCTTTACTGCTTGAGAGAATAGCAGGAATTGTGCAGGTGGAGAGGTTTAATAGTTTTTTTTCTAGTCCCTCAAGAGACTTTGTAAATTAAAAAAGAATGCATATATATACACACAAAATTATATATTTATGACTAAAACACTCTGAAAAGTATCAGAGCATTACATTAACTTATACAGGATACCAAAATAGCATTCCCTATTCTAGGTTCCATGTAAAATAAAGCTGAATTTGGTTGTCCAAAAAAAACTGCCAAGACAGGTTAAATCAGATAGTGTGCCACAGAAAATTTAAATTTTGGACACATGCAGAATGTTGTTCTCACAGTAATGTAAGTCTTACAAATAGACAAAATAATCTTTTACCCTGTATTCTAATTCACCTTAGCCCTAACTAGATCAGCCCAATCACATCCCTAATTGAAGTCTGATCTCTACTTCAGCTTCTTTAATGGTTGCTGTATGGAGTAATGTTGCTCCTTTAGTACCTCAAGAGCTGGAGAATTCTAACTCTGAGTCTCAGCTGTCACACTAACATCCAAAGCTCCAATAAGCTACCAGGCCACACACCCAAAGAGCAAATCACCTCAAAATTTAGAAATAATGAGGGCCCAGGAACAAATGTGACTCTGTAAGAGTTTACAGTCTAGATTCTAATTTTCTTATGATAATTTCCCAAATGAAGCTATTTCCCAAAATACAAATATTTGACAATTAACTTATATTGAGGTCATCAACCACAGACCATAGCAGAAGTTTAGTCTCACCTTTTACATTTTTACCAGAATTTGTTAACAGATAGAACATAACTTATACACTTGCCTTTCTTTTCTTTTAAAATCCCTTTCCATTGAAAATAAAATTCTGACCTATAGCTGATCACATGCATGTTCAGAGAAGCATCAAAGTAAAATAATGTACCTGACAAGGAAATTTGATTGTTTCTGTGACATAAAACATTTTTTTTTAATGACTAAAACTGACTAACAATACTATATTGTTGTGTAATACCATGCAGATCACTGTCAGGACATAACATGGACAGTGAGAACATTGTCAAGCCTCTAGGAATTGTATAGGAATTTTTAAATATTTATATAAACAACATTTCACCCATACAAATTCAACCAAGATTAGAAAATCCCTTTTAATTTTTCTAATATTTCCCATGCAACTTACAACATAGCAAATAAACCTTACTATTTCTAGCATCTCTCTTTTTACAAGGTGAAATAACAAATCCTTTGCAACACTTTAAAATGAAAAGATATCCTTTAGGGTTTGTTTTTGGGAAGGCAAAGTGTCAAAAGTTATCATATTTGAATATTATATTAAACAGAAAAATGGTTCACTGTGAAGGAATATTTGGTTCCCTATTCAGCCAGTAATAACAACAGAGTAAAATAAGAGTTAATAAGATTGAAGGGAAAAGAACAAGTTCTTTCAAAAATGAGAAGACATTTCCAAAATAAGGGATGATAAGGTCAACATAAATAGCAACAAGGACATTATTCTATGACAGAATCTCTGTTTTGTAAACAGAATACTCAGAAAGTTAAGAAAAACTTTTTATAACCTTTCATCAAGAGCAGGCCAACAATTTGAATTACTTCAACAGAGAGAAAACTAAACTCCAGTTTTGTGTGAATACAATTTGATACAAAAGCTCTTAAAAATATACCATAAACAGGGTGGGCCACAGTGGCTCAGCAGGCAGAGTTCTCACCTGCCATGCCAGAGACCCAGGTTTGGTTCCTGGTGCCTGCTTAGGCAAAAAAAAAAATCATAAACAAGTCTGTCAAATTTTAGACAGCATTGACTACCACAAAAAATTCACTTCCACAAACCCTCTACAACTTTCCATATCCATTCAGGTCTTTTACTACATATTAAAACTAGCCATTTTACTGTAGGACAAAACCACAGTACCATAATCAAGCTTATCAAATTTTAGTCAGCACTGCCTATGAAAAACAAAATTCACTTTCAGAAAACTTCCATAACTTTCCATATTCACCCAGGCTTTGTCTTGCACTTTTCTGAGAACAAAACTCTACTTCTTTCCTTAACAAAGCACATTCTATATACTTCTCATACGCACATACCTTTTGTTACCAAAAAGATATTTTATATTGTCTTCAAATATCCTACAAAACCTAATTATTCCTAAAATAAAGTTCATCAAAATAATAATTTAATTTCATTAAACATAAATTTACATTTTCACCATCTTATAGGTATAATGCTAGCTTATTTTTATCAGTAAACTTGTATAAATTTAGGGAAAACATACCCAAGTAGAAAAAAATTGTATTTGTTTCATTCAAGAGTCATCATAGGAATCCATAGGAATAGGACTAGACTTTGTCACTACATTTTTTGCAGCTCTATTTGCTTTTTTTTTCTTCCCCATGAAAGTTAAAAAAATCTTTGTTTTCATAACATGTTAAAATTATGAACAACCTCAAAAGCATACTGATTATCAAGCTCTGGAAAATACACTACAATTATTTAATGTGTCCCAAGCTAAATCCAGGAAAACTTTCCCATAGCTCTCAAAGACATTTTCTTTTACCTATGAAATTTGACAATTAGATTTTATTCAATTACCCCCAAACTAATGCTATGTAGTTCTAATAATGGTTCATTTACTGTGGCTACTTTTGCAAAGATATTATTGTAAAAAAAAAAAAAAAAAAAGTAATTTTAAACTGGAGAATACTCTCAGAACAAATATGGCCTATTCCACAAAATTTCCTTTGTGCTTACAATTCCTGATCTCCAGGCCCAGCAAAAAGAATTGTAAACCAAACCCACACTTATCCCATCTTTCTGCACCCAACTCTGACCCCATAGCTGCCCTAACTAGGTCATTCATATTTGGTCAAAATTTAAGAGACCCTGGGGACAGGGATAAATGAGATAGAAAGAATGAGGGTTGTTTTGTTGAATTTGGTTTTTAAAAGCCTCAAATGAAGGCATTGGGATTTACGAAAGATAAGGTGGCCTTATTAAGGATGAGAGTTCCTATGCACTCCTTTTATTTATTTCCAGTTATCAGATCTATTTTGTTTAAGGATGTGACCCTATTGGAAAGTCTTTGCCATTTCTGGAGGCAGTCTTGGCCGTTACATTGAAAGGCACTTTGCTTTCTCAGAAAGCAGAGCACAGCACTGGGAGGTGAGGCAGGGTGGGTGCTGCTGCCTTGGGAAATTCCAGGCTGCAGTTTCTTTCCAATGTCCTGTTTGTTTACAGTAATTACAAGTACTAACATCCTGAACCCCAGTACCTAGAGGTGTTCCTTTTTTCCAAGTAGTTTTGTCTATTTAGATTTCTACCTGACCTTTACCAGCAGTCCTTACAGAACTGAGCTCTTAATTTCAGAGACTAGATTCTTAAAAATCTTCTACACTCTGCTCCCTCCTGAATTTTCCTGGCTTCAAACGAAAAGGTCTCAGTTAAATCAAGGCACAGAGGGAAAGGGCAGGAGGCGTTTAAAGGGCACTAGAAGCTCAGTTTTTAATTTTTTAACTTCTGGGGTTCTAGGAAAAAAAAATATATATATATATATATATATGTATATGCACTTATTTACCTTAAAGCAATTTGAATAGAGTTCTTTTATGAATTTTTTACTAGTTAATTTGGTATTACTATCTGGAGGTAAGAAAATATACATTGAACAAACGAACAGGTGCAAATAGAAAGTTAGATAAGTCAAAAAAAAAAACCCACAGAAACACAAAAATATAAAATTCATTAATTTGAACCATGCTTTTTAATTCTTTTCTGGTATGACTTGCAATTAAGATATCATTCATATACTGTATTAATGGAGCAGCATCATCTGCTAGCTTTCTCTCCTAGCTTCTGCTTTCATGAAGCTCCCCTGGAGGCATTTTCCTTCGTCATGTCCAAAGTTCTCTTGTTCGTGGACTCTCTACTTCTTGGTGCTGCAGCATTCTCTGCTCTCTCCAAATCTCCTTTTTTCCAAAATGTTTCCTCTTTTACAGGACTCCAGAAACTAGTCAAGACTCACCCAAATGGGTGGGGATATGCCTCCAGCTAATCCAGTTTAACCATCACTTGATTAAATCACATCTCCAGGGAGATGATCTAATTACAGTTTCAAGCATACAATACTGAATAGGGATTAGAAGAAATGGCTGCCTTTACAAAATAGGTTTAGGATTAAAACATGGCTTTTCTAGGGTACATACATCATTTCAAACCAGCACAGTTGCCAAGATGTTTCTCCTTGTTTCTTATCTGCTTTTGGCTTTGCTTTTGCAATTACCATTCTCTGTTCTTTTCCTGTTATTAAGGTATCTTACAAGGCTTGAACATTAGCCCAAACTGGGTTATAGATGGCTAATATTGAAGCAAATGAACTATTTTCTTTGGGACTTCTCTGCAGAGTGGAGTATTATTTTCCTAGTTACATAAATTTGATGTGGAGAATGAGATATGCCTATACACAAAACTTCTGGGCCCCCCTGGTTGTCTATTCTTGTAGACACTTGCCAGATGGGTAGAAATTTTGCTGGTGGCTCAGCTGCTGATTTTAGAGAGCAAACTTTAGAAAGGCTGAATTGAGTACACTGATGGGTATAGGAGGGGAAGACCATTTCTATCTCAGGCGCTTTTATCTCCGGTAAAGGGGCATACAAAGGAGGGGTTAATAAAGACTCTAATGGATCTTCCAGACTTGAATCAGGGAGGACATTTTTCTTTTCTCCACTTATATTTGTAGGTAAAATTCAATATGTTCTCTTTAACAGTGACTTTTTTATGCTTTCTTTGTTTTATTTATATATATATTTTAAAAAGCCAAAAGTATTCAATTGATTTTATGCCAGTTACCTTATAGGTAATGTCCAGCTTATATATAGATTTTTTTTAATTTGATATTTCTTTTAATTTAGTTTTTAAAAATTGTGGCAGCATACATACATAACATAAGATTTGCCATTAAAATGACACTTTCAAATATATGATTCGGTGGTATTAGTTACATTTACAATGTCATGCTACTATCAACATCATGTATTACCAAAACTTTTTTTATCACCCAAAACAGAAATTCTCTACCCATTAAGCAATAACTCACCATACCCCCCTCACTTTTTTTTTCTTTGAGTGCATGGACTGGGAATCAAAACGGGTCTCCTGTGTTGTGGGTGAACATTCTACCACTGAATCACCCATGCACCCTCTCCCTCACTTTTTTTCTTCAATGATTTTTTTAAATTGAGATATAATCATTTAAAGTGTACAATCTATGGTTCACAGTATTATCATAAAGCTGTGCATTCATCATCACAATCGATTTTTGAACATTTTTATGACTCCAAAAACTGTAAAAATAAAAGAACACCCAAAACATCCCATAATCCCCATACTTCCTATTGCTTATTTATTTTTTGTCTATTTTTTTTTTCCTTATTCATCTGTCCATACACTGGATAAAGAGAGTGTCAATCACAAGGTTTTCACACTTGAAACATTCACACCTTAAAAATTCTTTAGTTATTCAACCAATCAAGGTTATTGTATTCCATTCAACAGTTTCAGGTACTTCCCTCTAGCCCCTCCAATACACCAAAAAATGAAAAGGATTATCTACATGCTGTATAAGAGTAACCTCCAGAAAGTCCTCTCAACTCTTTGAAAATCTCTCAGCCACTGAAACTTTATTTTGTTTCATTTCTCTTCCCCTTTTTGGTAAAGAAGCCTTTCTCATTACACAATACCAGGGCTAGGCTCATCCCCAGGAGTCATGTCCCATGTTGCAAGGGAGATTTACACCCCTGGGAGTCATGTCCCACGTAAAGCAGTGAGCTCACCTGCAGGTTTGGCTTAGATAGAGAAGCCATATCTGAGCAACAAAAGAGATTCTCTGGGGTGATTCTTAGGCATAATTATAAGTAGGCATAGCTTCCCCTTGTGGGAATAAGTTTCCTAAGGGCAAGCCCCAAGATCAAGGGTCCTTTGATCTCACACTAAAGTTGAAGTTTTAAAAAATACAGTTAATATCATCCCTTATCCTTTAGTCTGATTTACCTTAGCCCTACCCAGATCAGCTTCATTTATATCTCTAACTGAAGTCTGATCACTTTTCCAGTGTTTTTAACAGTTGTTGGGCTGATGCTGACTTTCTTAATTGCAGAACTCTAGCTCTGTGCCTCAGGTGTCACACAAATATCCAAAGTTTCATGGAATGACCAGGTTAGTCACAAAGAGCTCAGCATCTCAGAATTTAGAAGTGACAGTTACCACTCCAGAATAGATGTGACTGCTGACTTTTGAGAGAGACAAATAAAGGATAGAATATACATTATTTCATTTCATTTCTGCTTTCTTTTGCAGAACAAATCTAATTGTAACACAGTGTTCTTTTTTATAGAACCATGTTCAGGCCATTTCTCTCCTTATTCTAAATCATATTGAAGCCCTACTATATTACAATTATTAAGTAAAAAACCTTTTCATAGACTCATAACTAAAACCTTTCCAATTTTTCAAAATACAGCCCAAAACTATATTATATTCAGGAATGCCATTAGAATTAGAATTCCCCATTTTAAAGAGTTTCAATAATTAGTAACCAGTTAGGAACAATTGAACAGTATAAATGCAGTAACACAAATTAAATTAAGCAGCAAAATACTATATCTAAGTAACACCAATTAACAAACAGGACAATAAACATTTACTTAATTTCATTAAATACCAAGTGTTGGGTTACTTATTTTTCAGGAGTATACTCAATAGACCAACTCAGGTCAGGGCTTTGAACCCTGTACAGAATGATAAATGAGAAGAGTAGAGGTCAGAGCAAGGAGGATCATCCTGGAAGCAGGACCTGGGCCTCAAACCCAGGCCCAGGGGGCTCAGACTCCCTGTATGATCTTCCGAGTCCACTTCTACCTTGTGGACCTACTCACCCCATCAGGTGTCCAGACCTGGAGGTCTGGAACTGCTTCTTCCCTTGGAGTTTTAAAGTACTGAGGAGACTGGGGTTCCAGCAGGGCAGAAGAAAACCCGGGTTACAGGGCCTCTAGACTAAAAGTTTCTAGCAGTCACAAAAGGCTTGTTACCATGATTACCTGTTCTGCAGGGACTCTGGAACTTCTGACAGCCAGATTCCTTATTTATTTATTTTTTCAGACTCCTTATTTTTTATGGGCATCGTGCTTCTCAGAGTTGTCAAATTGATACCAATAAAACCTGGGGGTCTCTGCCCAATGTGCATAGTCAATTGTATTAGTTAGGGTTCTCTAGAGAAACAGAATCAACAGGGAACACTTGCAAATATAAAATGTATAAAAGTGTCTCACATGACCGTGGGAATACAGAGTCCAAAATCTGCATGGCAGGCTAAGAAGCCAACGACTCCGATGGAGGGTCTGGATGAACTCCACAGGAGAGGCTCGCCAGCCAAAGCAGGAATAGAGCCTGTCTCCTCTAAATCCTCCTTAAAAGGCTTCCCGTGATTAGATTAAGCATAACTAGTTGCAGAAGACACTCCCCTTTGGCTGATTATAAATGGAATCAGCTGTGAATGCAGCTGGTGTGATCATGATCTAGTTCTATGAAATGTCCTCATTGCAACAGACAGGCCAGCACTTGCCCAGCCAGAGAAACAGGTACCACAACTTGGCCAAGTTGACACATGAACCTGACCATGACATCAATCTACAACACCAGGGTTTCAAAGGGACAAAGAGTTTTATAGCAATGTGAAGTAAGGAGAACAGACAAGGACTATGGGTCTAAAATCCTCTCCCCTAGTCTAAGGAGTTTAGGGTGTTCATGGATTCAAACAAGGGGAGATGGAGTTATTACCATTAAAATAACAAGTATCAACAATTCCACTCTACATATGTAAAAGAGCAGAGTTAAGCTAGAACTAAGCTAGAGTAGCCATTATGATAAGAAGCAACTTCCATGTAGTCAGCAGTTCATTCATTCAGGGGTTGTCTTTGTGACTACAAGACTTCAAAGTTATAAACAGGATAAGGGGATATAAGCGGCCATGAGTTTTTTACAGTTTGCAATTCAGTAATTTCAGTAATTCAGGATTTTACAATTTGCAATTCCAGATTTCAGTAATTCTAGTTATTTCTTAATGGCTATTCTTTAACAGACTAGAGAGTAAGAAAAAACCACCTGTATAATGATTCAATTGTCTTAATTATTTATTGAATCTTAGTTTCTCAGTTGTAATTCTTTGTTAAGATTACTCCCTCCACCAAAGATAAAAAAGACTCTCTCCTCCTTCTATTAATCCCTCTCCTATTTATCTAAGAACTGCCTCCTTCCCATCTTAACCTAATCTGCTTCACCTACTCGCAAAAGAAAGGGGGCTTGCTCTTTTTCTTACATATTAGGAGGTCTTATTACACTTGACAATGGTACTGACTTTTACTCATGGAATTACAATCCTATCGAGTGGCTTGTACAGTGCATCACCTGTACAGCTGTATATGGTGGCCCTGGCTCTAATGATCCCAAAAGGCCATGGACTGGGTGAGCATTCATAGACACAAAAGTGCAAATGTCTGAATATAATAGACACACACACACACACACACATACACACAAAGGCAGTAAGCCAGCAGCTTAGTCAAGAAAGAAAAATAGTCTCAGAAACAGCAACAACAAAACCAGGAGAATGACCCATTTCAACCTTAAACAGTAATCAAACAGTTGCACATAAACTGTGACTTTAGTTGCTCCTCCTTAGCCCTAGAATATATGCTTTTCTTTTAAGAGCTTATGTAATGCTCTGAATTAAATATTCTGTAATAGAAGTCAGTGTTCTCTTTCTCTGTAGGATGGTAATAAAGAGACTGGATACATGCCCTAGTGTTTAATTATCAAGTTAGATGATTAATAATTGTGCATAATGCAAAATTTTCTTTTAAAAAGTAGTCTGCTACAACGTAGCATCTCATAGGAAGCAAAGCTGAAATTGTTCTGCAATTTCCAAATTTTTAATGCTAGGTCTTCTTTACCCTCGAGTCATCATTATTTGTTTGCTGCTTCTGTTATCATCGTTATTGTTATTACTTTTTGGTCACTGTCATGAGAATTCTGCTTTAGAAACATGGCGATTGGAGAGTGGGCGGGAGAAGGGGAATGACATTTTTATGGAGTCTGAAAACTGCAGCTCTCTGCATCTCCTGAACAGGCTTTCTAATATGTTTTCGTCAAAAAGAAAGCTTTGAGATTCGATTTTTATCTCTAGTTTTCATGAGATCCTAGTGCATGTCACAATGTATTCTTTGGTGAATAATCCAGTGGAGGGCAGGGAGATCAAATGGGGGAAAAAATCAAATTAGATTAGCCAGAAGGCACTAAATCTGCAATGGGATCAAACAATCCCCTACACTTTTTTGTTCATCAGTTATATAATTATTATTTCTTATCTACAGGGTCAATATGGCTTTTTGTAGGACATGTAATCTCACAGTTGACTGAATATGGCTGTACCTTCGATCTCTAATCTTCTTGAAAGTTTAGTTTCAACTCACTGACCACTTCAGGAGACAGGCAGAGGATCAGCTCCACTGTAAGTCACAATCAGTGACAAAGAGAAGTTCCTCTTTTGGGAAAAGGCATCCCTGCAGAGCCAAGGGATGACCTATTCCTTTCTTAGAGAGCATTTTCTCTCTGTGGAAAGATGTATTCCTACCCTCACCCCCCCCCCCCCCGCCCCCCACATACATGCACGACTTGCTTTCACAACTGTTCGCTGCTGAGCATGTCTGTTTTCTTTCACACGCCAAATGTGGGAATAATATTATCTCCCCAGGAGTCTTTTAAAGTTAAAGAAACAGGGTTAGCAACTGTTACCACAACAGACAGTCCACATTAAGTGTGCACAGTCCTGCTTTTGCATGTGGGAATTCAGTCCAATTCAAAGATTTCTGAAACACCTTGCAGAGTCAATGCTCAACTCTGTGCAATGAGGGGGCAAACATCCAGTCCTTAAATCAGGGATTTCTTTCTTTTTTTTTGTATGCTGTATGGCGGGGTCACCTTTCATTCTGAGTATCCCGTTATTGCAACACCAATTGTTGACTTTTTGCTTGTTAGTTGGGTTTTGTTTGCTTGTTCCTGTGTCTGTTGGGGAAGTGCATGGACTAGAAATCGAACCGAGGTCTCCTTCAAGGCAGGCGAGAATTCTACCACTGAACTACCCTCGCACCCTGGGATTTGTTTTCAAACTGCCCAGCCTACTAACATTTTACGTTTGTATGAGGATCAACTTTTCACAGATTTCACAGATCAACTTCTAGGTTGATCTTTGGGGTCTTCATCTTTCAGTCAAAAGCTTAACCGAAGCTTCTTACTATAATTGTGTCATTGGTGGGTCTAATACTAAACTCTGAATAATAATGACTAATATTTACAACTAAACAATTCCAGAATGTTTTTACAGCCATTGAGAAAGCATAGTAGGCATTCTGTAGTGAGGGATGGATGAATTAATTTAAATTTACATGATTTTTAAGAGATCAAGGAAAGCTGCCAGTGTTGAGAGGATGGGTAATTCGAACACTTGTGGGTGTCGTAGAGTGAGCTGAGAATTTTTCAAATGTATGACAACCTATTTTCTAGATTTTTCCAAAATAGTTCTGCTATCTTGTTGCTATAAATACTCTCATAGTAGTTATACTGATCACCTTGATTTTTGGTTTAGAGTCAGCATCATTAAAACCCAAGTCACTTTTTGGAGCATATCCAGGACCTTCGGAAGGGAAGAGAGGTCTTGGGTCACTATAAATTTTTGAAGCTATAAGTACAGCATATATGTGAGCCAAATCAGGGTTACAAAAATTGTATAATTTAAATATTGCCACTTAATACCTTAACACAAAAATACAATTCAATATAATTGTACTAATCACAAGAAATTTATAAAATTCTGTGAACTTGTGCATGCACACATATCCTATGAATGGTGTGGTTTGTTACTGGGACACTTAATGATTTAATATAAACATCTTCTTTTGGTCTGTCCCTAAAGCTCTGGCTACAGGGACATTATGTAAACATCTAAATGGGAGGTGCCTCATAGTTGTGTGTGGAAATAGCCCTTCTGGTCTGCAGTGGACCGACCTTAGTGTAAATGCTAATAAACCGGCCCTGAAAATTAGCACAGGACCCGCATCTGCCTGTTCAGAGCCTAACAAGAGAAAGCACATCCATATAAGCAGGGCAGCACTGCACGGACTCTCTCCTTCTCCGGCCTGGCTTTGGCGCTTGGGAAAAACTGCAGTCTGGAAATAATTTCACAGGCTGATACATTTTTTTAAACTAACTGCAGGGTTGTTAGAGGCTCTTACCCAGTGCTGTTTTTTTCCACAGTAGCCTTAAAGGAAGCAATAAGTAAAGCTCAAACAGTATCCAGCATTCAAAAGCTCACTGGCTGCCCACCTGCAGCCAATGTGGGCTTCCTGCGGTAAACAGAGGGAAATGCACCCCTGTGTGAGAGAACCATTTCCTGACCCCACTAGAAGAAAACTTGTTAAAGGTAAAATAAAATCTTCCCACGGAGCTGTTAGTCACCAGGTCCAGCTCTGGACAAGAGGTTGGCGTTTGTTGAGTTTTAGGGGAGTTTGGCAACAGAGGAAATGAAAAGTTTTACTTACTTGTATGTCAGTCCGCATTTGACTCAGATATTAGCACTTACTAGAGATGAGGTGAAAAGGTTTCCTACTAACTTAAGGAAAAAAAATATATAACATGGCAACAATTTATAAGTAAGTCCTGTATGTTCCTTCCTTATACAGTATGTTCCCTCCCTTGCCCTCCCCGCGTAAGCAGGGATTGGTACTGGGCTCATGGAATTTCTTTCCTCAGTCGTAAGCACAGCCCCACCCCTACGCCTCTGTCCTTATCAACAGCTGTCCAGGGACCAAGTTGCTTCATTAGGTAAAGCCTTGGATCAACTGTACATCTTATCTTTAAGCCTGTATTTCTTTTAAGGATTGAAGGGTAGAGGGGGTAGAGTGCAAGAGAAACTTTAAGTTTAAATTTTGCCTCAGGTCCATTGCACCAGATATCATTGAAAAAGTGATGTTGTAATGACCAAGAAACTAGACTCAGGGCTCTCATTCACACATCTGCTAAGAAATATTGAGGCGCAAATTAAAGTATCAGATATTTAAAAATTATAACAGTTTTTATGTAGCCCTAATTACATGCCAGACAGGATGCTAAATGCTTTTTATACAGTAGCATAGTCAATCCCCTCAGCACTCCTTAGAGGTTTATATTATTTGTCCCCTTTTGACAGATGAACAAACTGAGATTTAGAAAGGGTAAATGACTTGTCCAAGCTCACATGGCTCATTCATTTAATATAGGATTTGGACCCGGGCTGCCTAATTCCAACCACCAAGATGACACAAAGGGAAATACGCCTTCTGAAACTCTCATGCATTTACCATCCATTCCAGCCATTTGGGATTTAACGTAGTCTAAAATGCTGTATCAATTTGCATGTCAAGTTTTATAATTCCACTAAGATTATAGACTCCTTGAGGTTAAATACTGGGTTTTCTACTTTATGTACTTCAAAGTGTCTAACACCGCCATTTGCACAAAATAGGCCACAAATAAATACACACATTAATAAATTTAAAGAGGGGTGGTACATTACCAATTACCCACTGAGTAGAAGAAAAAGTGAGGCATATAGAAAAAGATATATATATATCATTGTCCTTTCCTTTCCCAGGGTGTGGGTCATTTTTAAAAAAGCATATTCCAGGTTTATCTTGAGCTCTGAATTAAGGAAATATTATATCCTTATAATATCAGGTTAATTAATTTCTGTAATAGGTACATTGTGAATCACGATGGCAGTGGAAGCTTCCAAAAACATCCTGGATATGTCAGGGGAAAATGATTCCAGCAAAACACCAATGTAAATCAAGAGTGGTTCCCACAGGCCCAGATTCTTTGAAACTTCAGAGGCTCATCCCTTTAATCCTCTCCCTCTCTCCTGAAGGCTTATAACTTCTGCAATGGCTAGAGGGCAGAAGGAGGAACAGAAACTCAGGCCTCGTGCACACGTGAGCAGAAAAGAGACTGGGCAAAGGAGGGGTGAACGAGATAAGCAGCAAAACATTAAGAAGCATATCACTCAGGGACAGAAACCCTAAGGACCAAGATAAGGAAAGTTTATAGATTCCCTTCAGTATGGAGAGAGATGCAATCTTAATTATAGCATCAGATAAAAACAAGTAAAGGAACTTTGTTCTTTTCTTAGTATGGTGGCTGTGTTGTCTCCAGTGTCCCTTTCTGAGAAGTGTGCCCCATGCACACACGTGCACACACACACACACACAACTGCCCCAACAGCACTTGATTCCCTCTTTCTTGTCTTTATCAAAGCACACATCTGTAACTCTCCTGGACTATTCTGGAGTCCAGGCCACCTCTCCCATCTCCTGGGTAGGTGCCTGTAAGTATGTAGAAAGTAAGGACAGGACCATCAATACGGTAAAGTGAGTCAAATTTCAACTCCCCACCCCCCATCCTCTCTCATAATTTGGCATGATCTATCAACCAGATTTTATTCTTTGTTTCATATACATAAGCAGGATCCTTTAACTTATCTTGGTGGAGGTGGAGGAGAAACGCTTTCTTCCTCACATCTGTCTGGCTCCATTTCTGGAAATAACATGTGGCCAAAGGCAGGGCCCAGCTTTTGGATGACTCTTCCCTTCCTGACCTGTGTCTCAGCCAGCAGTGTAGCAGCCAGCAGTGCACATCTGTGCTCGTGGCCCGGGAGAGGAGGGATGCCCTCCCAAATGGCGCCTTTGGCCCCTGACACACAACTCCAGTTTCCCCACCTGCATGAGGGGCCTTGTGCTGCATCTGCTATTTTGAAAGTGAAAAATTTGCTTCGGTCTTTACCCATCTTTGCGTAACCTTTCCTTGCTTTTGCATGCCAGCCTGTACCTGTCGCAGTAGCCTTCGGGTCTGCTGCATTTTCATGACAGATGAGCCACCAGTTTCCTCTTAGAATGGTTTGAATGGCCAAGCTCAGAGCTGTGTCATGAGTCATTCATCGCCACAAGTGCCATCCACTTTTTAAAAAGGGTCACTGTTTGTGCATCACTTCCAGGCTTCCATGGTGGGGACCAAGAAAGATAATGAAAAGATTGGAAATTAAAACGTGAGAATGTGCCAAGTTTTATGCAAAGAGCCTTGCATATTTTATTTCACTGAATAATCAAGACCAGCATAAAGAACAGTACTATTTTTATCCCCCATTTTTCGAAAGAGATTTTGTAATTCCAAAATAGTAATCCCATGGGTAACTGGTAACGTAGGGATATGCACCAAAGTTAGGGCTTTTTCACCCTATGGCATCTGGTTCTCCAATGTTCAGCCCGACCCTTCCTCACTGGTAGACTGCCCTGCAGTTAGGATGGCTGTGACTGGCCTTAAGTCAATCGTGGTCATTCATAGATCAGGGATTGTTTCAGGAACTCAGGCTTAAGCCAATCACCATCTCATGTTTTCCTAGTAACAACTGCTGATGCAGGAAGAACAGATGACTCAAACTGGTCCAAGCAAATGAGAAGGAAGAACTTGAGTTTCAAAAATGGAGGAGGAATGTTCTCCTCTCTCTCTCCCTCAGAAGTGAATATGGTGCTGAGTGTTCCTGGAAGCCATCATACTACCATGTGAAAAATTCACCTTGGGATGAAGTCTTCTTTGTAAATGACAGTGTGGGTTGTGGATGGCTCAGCAAACTGCAAGATCAACAAACCTTGAAGCCTGCCCTACTTCTGGACTTTGTTTTCTATGAGCCAGTAAAGACCTTCATTGTTTAAATCACTTTGAGTTGAGTGAAAATTCCCTACAACTGAAAACATCTTAATCTATACATAGCCCATGAAATCTCCTCAAAGAAGAAAAAGAACAGCCACAGCCCTGATAGATGATTTCCCTCATATAAGAGAGCTCTCAATGTGCCATTTTTATAGATGAGGAGGCTGAAGCCCAGAGAGGTTAAGTAACTTTTCCTGGGTCACACAGCTAGTCAGTGACAAGACTGGGATTTGAACCTATAAAGGTCTTAATGCAAGCTGTGTCTTTTTTCCATTGGAAATCTTGGCCAATCATGAATGGTATGCAGATCATATTCCAGTCCTGCGCAGAGCTTAGGCAAGGGCTCTTGAGGATAAAGGCTGTTTGAACAGAAGAATGTCAGCTGTAGCAGGGAACTTGTGTGCTGGGAAGGGAGAAGCAGGAAGAGTCTCTTTTATGTCTGGGCCAACGTGGCAGAATAGGGAATGGCTCTGATTCAGAGGCTAATCCCTGACCCATGGTCAATGGATGAAAGGCCAAAGGTTACTCTACCAGATTGTGTGTGTAAGATGACTGGAAACACCAGCAAGGAGTGGCTCAGCTACCAGTGGAGGGCACAGCAGCTCAAGTGGAAAGCCCTAGAAAAGACAGCAGCTGGTAAGATATAAAAAAAAAAAAAAAAAAAACAGGAGAGGGGAAGAGAATCCACAGATATTTATTAGGAGCATGGTTATTATGAAAGTGATTCCCTGCCAAACTATTGGTTCATTTTTCTTGCCAATGCTGAACTTTGTACATGTTTCTAAAATCTGTTTCTAGTGCATTTTTGCATGTAACATACTGTTTTCTGAAAACTGGTTACCACTCTATCCTGAGTTCTTGCTCAAAAAGTTACAATTGAGTTTCAAAACTTACAGTATTGTGATATTCAGCCACCTTTCCTAATCTCTACCTGTTTCACAGCCTCCACATATAGCTGGTCACATTGACTGCTGCGCTGTTTCAGGACCACCGTTCACATGTTTCCCCTTGAATGGTGCTGTGTACAACCTGCACAACCATACATAGGGTGCTGCCCAGTTCTCTAACTACTCCTCTTCTGCTAATTGTCTAAGACATTTTTCTTAACTGTGTTTGTGCCTATTTCTACTATTATAAATGAAAAAGATTGGCCAATGGTTGCCGCAGTTGCTCAAGCAGTCCAATGCAGTGGAAAATGCTCTGGCTTTGATTTCAAACAGACCGGGACTAGAATTTTGAGTCTGCCACAAGTTAGCTAGTTGAGTGTGGCTGTATTAACCAACTTAGCCACTGTTTTACCATCTGTAAAATGGAAAGGACTGCTTCTGCCTTGTGGTGTTAATGGGGGGATTAAATGAGATAAAACATGTCAATGTATATTTTTGTGGTGATAATTATTATTATTAATATTATTAAAGTCCCTAGCATAGTGTCTGCAATGGGGTAGGTCTTCAATAAATTCTCTTCTTGAATTTCAATAGCAATCTCAGCCTCTCTTCTCTGCAGGGTGTAAACCAGGTCCAGCAGATGCCTTCATCCTAAATGAATACCCTCTCTTGAATGTTTTCCAAACTGGATGGTAGAGCACTTGCAAAGTGAGCTCCCTTGAGAAGTTCTTGGGCAGGAGAAGAGATTCTTTGGTCAAACATTTGAAAAGTACTACATTCAATACCTGCTCTCTTTTTTTTTTTTACCTTTTTTATTGTATTTAACATATATACAAAAAAACAATAAATTTCCAAGTACATTTAAGCAATACCTGCTCTTGAAGATTCTTATTGTTCTTGGCATATTAAAGGCTTTGAAAAAATCCCACTCCGAAGAATTTGTCTAAATGTGTTAACTGGATATTTCTCAAGCTAATTTGTCCATTGATTCTTTTTCAGAGGAAGCAAATTAACTGTGCTTCCTAGAATAGACATTGGGAAATGTTGATTTAGGAATGGATGCTAAGAATGTTGAATAGCCCTAGGGAGAAATTGGTGTAACCAAAAAAAAAAAAAGCCACTAAATACCAGAAGAGATGACTGGTATAAAGTTCTCCTGCAAAGTACAACCATAATAAGGGTCTAGGGTTGAAACTTAATAGATAGATAATATCCCCTCTGAGAAAAAAAGGAAAAGTGAAGAAGGAGAAGGATGAAAGGGGGCAAAAAGAAAGAGCGAAAGCATTCATCACTATGTTAAGTATTTATTGAGCAACTACTATGTGAAGGATGCAAAGATAAATGACATTGTCCCTGTATTAAGGATATAAAGGAAACAGAGAAAAGAAAAACAGAAAGGGAGGAGGCATAGGAAAATAAAGATAATAGGTTAGCAAGGGAAAACATGTATTCGATGAAAACCTTATTGATATATATCAGTGGTAAAGATTCCAGTCCATTGCACTGGACTGCCTGGGCAGCAACCTAACTTTAAGTACATAGTAGTGTTTCAGCAAATGAATTGATTATATCCTTGTTGGTGATTTTTTTAACATTTTATTTTAAAGAGAATTCTGCCCAAACGTTTAAACTTTGTGCAGGGAAATGAATGAATAAAAAATAATTCTATTTGAAAATTTAAGTTACTTAGGTGGGCAGCAAATTAGCTAAAGGTAATAATGAGATGGCAACAATATGAGTTAATATATATGATGCATTTCTAAAGCAAACATGGTGTATAGACAATAAACAAGTAAAGAAATAAATGAACAAGACCATTTTAGGTAATGGAAAGTCTTATTTAAACATAATAAAATGCGGCATGTGTTATGTCCTTCAGGACAGGGGGGCTGGGAACAGTTGGGAAGTTAATTTAGATTGGTTAGGGAAGGCTTCACTGAGGAGGTGACATTTGACCTGACACCTGAAAAATAGGTAGGAGCCAGCCATGCAGAAATCCTAGACTTTCACTTCAAACAAAGGGACAGCAAGCACAAATACTGTAAAGAGCACCAGAGCACAACAGTGGGACCGTGCTGGTTTGAATCTGCTATGTATCAAAAAAAAGCCATGTTAATTTAATACAATCTTGTGGGGGCAGACCTATTGTGGGGGGGGGGGACTTTTGATTCGGTTGTTTCCATGGAGATGTAACCCGGCATACTCAAGGTGGGTCTTAATCTGCTTGCTGGAGTCCTTTAACGGAGAGACCTTTCAGAGAGAGCTTAAAGACCAGAGAAGCTAAGAAAGAAAGAAAATTCACATAGAGACATTTTGGAGAGAAAGACCAGCAAACTTCACTATGTGCCTTCCCATGTGACAGAGGAACCCCAAATTCCAGCAGCCTTTCCTCTGATAAGGTACTCTCTTGTTGATGCTTTAATGTGGACGTTTTCACAGCTTTAGAATTGTAACCTGTAACTTAATAAGTTCCCTTTGTAAAAGCCAATCCACTTCTGGTACATTGCATTCCAGCAGCTTTTGCAAATCAAAACAGGGACTGACTGCAGTGGGCTAGTGGAAAAGAGGCAGACCTGGAAAGACGCATTTATTGCTCTAGAACAACAGTGCTTGACTCCTAGCAGATGCTCAATATATGTTTGCTGAATGTATGAATCAAGGGTGCTAAAACCAGGACTAAATAAAGTGATTCACTATCCTCATTCCAGTAATACCTTTCATATGTTCTTTTTTTTTTTGGAGGAGGGGATACTACAATCCACAAATTTCCCCTATTTTGTTGTTTTACCTTCGGTCCCCCATAAATTTATATCTGTCTATAGTGGCGCACTCAGAGATGCCTATTTAAAGGACAGATTTTTTTTATTTCAAGGACATGGAGCTCAACAGCCATGCTTCAATTTTATTTTGGATTTTTCTTCTTATATGCTTTTGCATAAATCTGGGTTGTGCAGCAATGGGAGATAAGAGACCTTTGAAAATGCTTCCTCCAATGCTTGCAGCTGCCTCTCCTCTGTGCTGCAGTGATGGGAGGAGTCATCTGCTCTAAAAGAGTAATTAAGCCAAATGTTTGCTGGGAATCTAAAACATGTCCTTCTAAAGCGTAGATGTAAATTGAACAGTAATCAAATAGGAAACCGAAATATTTATTGCACTACAAAGCATAACTTCAGAAATACTCTCAACCACAAGAGGAAATGAATCGAATTGCTTTAGAATCCAATCTTCTTGTATGCTTTATAATGCTAAATGTTATCACACAAGCTGATCATTTACTTCATGAGCCTGATTTTAAACAAAAATGACTTGTGACTATTTCTAAAGTTCAAATCAGTCTTTAATGGGAGAAAATCTGCTCCTATTAACAATATTCCAAAGAATGTGTTCTGAGCTTTTTAATTAAGTCTAAAGAGGTGGTCCAAAATTGTTCTAAAAGAGGAACCATCCCGGAAATAAATGAATAGCTTCCCAATGCAACATTCAATTAAATGCACAATTTTTTCTAAGATTTTTAAAAATTCAGAGACACCTCATAATAAACGTATGCATATTTAGTTTGTGGTACATTAACTTTTCCAGCTTGCATCTTAGTTAATTAAAAATGGTTCATTACTGCTTTTATAAAGTATATTTGAAGGAACTATTTATTTTCTCATGGGAGGGGTGTTACCTAATTTAGTAATGCATGGTGCTGGTCAAAAATTTTTAACTATGCAAACAGTTATAAAAATTATTAACTATTTCATAAATACTTTATCTTACAGTTCTAACTTTTATTTTTTAATTTTATTTCATTTATTTTTTATTATTATTTTTGTTTTGCATGGGCAGGCACTAAGAAATGAACCTAGGTCTCTTGCATGGCAGGCGAGAACTCCACCACTGAGCCGTAGTGGCCCGCCCACAGTTCTAACTTTTAAAAAGAGTCTTTCCTTGATGAAAAAATCATTCCTGATTAAATGCCATAAGTAATAAACTATTGAGGAAGAAAGAGGAGGAGAAGGAAGAGAGAGAGGGAAAGAGGAAGAGGAGTGGGGAAAGAGGGAGGGGAGGAGGAAATGGTGAAGAAGTAAGGGATAGAGGGAGGGAAAAATCAAAAACCTGTGTGACTTAAAGACTTCAAAATTCTAGCCAATAGCCTAGTGATTTCAAATAGTATTCATTACAAAAATGTTCACAAATCAAAGTTATTCATTAGTTTCTGCTTCATTCCCAAACTTCATTGACGGTAAATTAGGATTTCTCTTGGCCTATTAATGTATGTTAAGTTTAATTTAGTAGCAAATTCACCCAGACTAGCCAAAGCCCTTCAAACACACACACACGTTTTTTTGCATGATCTCAATGGACAACTTTAAATAATTTACCAGCTAATTCAGCCTAAAGACTCAAATCAGTAATGTACGTAGACACAAATTCATTCATTGTAATCTCAGAACAAGTCACAATAGTATATTATAAATAATAGCAGCCCAGGAGACTGATGGGGAAAGGCAGGCTTAGAAACTTCTCTGCATCACAGAAGATGCTCCTTCATTACTTTGTGAGGTTTGTTTGGTCTTCATTCTATGTGACAAAGATTTCTCATAATGGACTGGTAAATGCACTGTGGCAGATTTCAAGAAAAAGAAGACAATTACTAATAGTGGGAAAGCTTCATGCTGAGGTCAAAATCACTTTTGTGGGGGCAAAGAACATAGGGGTTTCTACTCATTAGAGAACAAATCAGTGATGGGGAGGATCAATTCTAGTTACAATGAAATAGAAAATGCTTCACATTCCAAACCATTTCAGAGACAAAGATTGCTCTAGAAACCTAGAGCTAGTTATAGAAAGCTGACTTTGAAATGAAACTGCCACTGGGAAAAACGGAAACAGAAGAGCTTAAATATATTTCTTAAAGCTCCCCAGGGCTTTTCTTTATGCCCAAGGCATTTCTGATAGAAACAGCCTTAAGAGACAAGAAAGAGTGTTGTTTTCAAAATCATGATTGTCTTTTTGGAACATTGAAAAAAATATGTATTTTAATTCTTCCACTCCTGCTAATTGTGAGCAAAACTTATTTTTGAAATAATTCATATATCTACCAATTACTTAAATTATTTAATTTTGCTAATCTTCTAAAAATACTTAGATATTGATTCAGGAGTCCAGCAATTTTAAAACTTCACAGCCAAATTTCATTTAGGTACTGAGGTTATAGCACTGAACAAGAGTAACAAACTCCTTACTCTAATGAAGTTTAGGTGATTGTTAGAAAGGCAAGGGGTTACAAAAATTAGCAAATAAACAGGAAAAATAACAGATGGTGCTAATACCAAAGAGAATTATAATAGACCAATGTGTGCCCTTCTCCCTATGTGGGACATGCCATACAGGGATGAAAGTCTCCCTGGCTGTGTGGCAGAGGACTCCCAGGGATGAGTCTGGTCCTGGCACTGTGGGATGGACAATGCCATCCTGACCAAAAGGAGGAAAAGAAATGTAACTAATAAAGTATCAGAGGCTAAGAGCATTCAAATAGAGGCAAGAGGCTACTCTGGAGGTTACTATTATGCAAGCTTCAGTTAGACATTGCTACCTATCATAACTTGCCAAACCTCAACCAAAACCATTCCAGCCAATCCTAAAGAACAGCTAGGGCAATGTGTAAGATTCTACAAAGGTTCCATGCACTAGGGTAACTTTCCAGAAACCTACAGATGGGTCCCTGGACCAGATAAGTCCTGAAACATAGAGGGGCCAGCCTTTCCAGAAAGACCATCAGCTAGTTCCATCTTCCTACCCCATATTATTGACAGCCCCTTCCAATATGAAAAAGTTAGAATGACCATAGCCCAAATACCTCTAAAGAGTAGGATAGAAAGATCAAAGGTGATGGTGGAGTTATACAGAGAAGGCAGGGTTTAACAAACGAATCTGATTACTGAATCATTAAACTGATATTTCTTTTAGTCTCCAGTATCTTAGAGCAGCTAGAAATAAAAACCTAAAGTTGTGGAATTGTAACCCGTACAAAATTCTGAAATCTGTTCTGCAACTAAGTGTTGTGTTGTGCTTTGAAATGTATTGCTTTTATGTATATATGTTATTTTTCACAAAAGAAAGAGAAAAGAAGTTGACTGTGATTGTAAACAAATATTTATTCCTTCTAGCCTCCTATATTCTGGAGCAGCTAGAAGGAAAAATCTGAGATGATGGTATGGTAGCCCACGACAAACTCTGGGATCTTGTGCTTTGAAACTATTGCTCTTTTCTTTCTTTGTTTTGTTATATTATACAATTAAAAAAAGTTTTAAAAAAATAGGGCAATGTGATAGAGATGGGTGGCTATAATAGATTGACTGGTTAGGAAGTTCCTTTCTGAAGAAGCTATAGTTAAGCTGAGTATTGAAGGGCAAAAAGGAGCCAGCTATGCAAAGATGAGGAGGGAAAATCATTTCAGGCAGAGGAAACAGCCCATGTTAAACCCTAAGCCAGAATGAGTCAGGTTCACTCTAGAAGCGGGAAGAAGGGTAGGATGGAATGAGTTCAGAAGGCTAGGCATGGAATAAAACCCAATCCAGAAATGATCAGCTGTAGCTGTATTGTTGACTGAATTGAGAATTGTCAATCCATCAAAGTTTTGTTAGTCCATTTCAATTAGTTTTTCTTCTATCACCCATCCAATATATATTGCATTTTTAACCTTCTAAATTATCACCTTAATTGATTCTACTTTCTTGTTCAAAAACCATCTCATTGAGCCAGCTGCCTACAGGATAAAGTTCAAATTATTTAGCTTGACACTTAGAGAACTCCAAAAACTTACACTAATATAATCAGCTTTATGTTCCTCTGCTCCTCTAATGAATGTTCTCCTCTAGCTAAAACCCTTCTTCCAACACTTATTTTATCCTCTTGATTGTGTGTCTCATGCAATTCTCTATGATCCAGTATGGCATTCTCTTTTCTCTTCAACAAATTCATATCAATTTCTATCAGAAGTTTTTTTGTAGCTAGCACAAGAAAACCCAACACAAAGTAGCTTAAATTAAAAAGGGAACTTCTTGGCTTGAGTAAATTAAAAGCCCAAAGTTAATAAGCTTTAGGCAGGTTTGATCCAGAGGTTCATGGTGTCATATACTTTGAGATGACTGTCATTCTGTATGACTCCATGTGTTACTACATTTCTAGGCTGGACCCCTTTGGGACAGCCAAAAATGGCTGCCACAGTTTTAGGCCCAGATGGTTTCCCTGCCATCCAGGAGCAGAGACAGTGGTCTGGTAGTGCCCATGGGACAGAGAAGATACTTTTTTCCAAAAGCTTCAACAACATTTACTCATTATTCCTATAGCCATGCCTGAATCGCACTGTGTCCAGGTGGTCACCCCACATGGATCTAAAAGAATATCTCTTTTAAAAATTTAAACCACAAGGCTCAAATGGTATAGGAGAGGGAACAAAAGAAAATGAAGATACTGTTGCCAGAAAAATAGGGAATTGGATGCCAGAAAGGCAACCAACATTTGTTCACCCTACTTTTGATAATAGGATGATTTTGGTTAGGATTTAAAGAAAGTCTGACACAGACTCAACAGAAGAAATGTGCATCCTTAAACAATAGGAGATCCAGGGCAGATCAAGCTCCAAGGCAGACCCAGAATACGCAGGTCTGCCACTCTGCATCTCCCCTGTTCTCTGGGCTCAGCCTTCCTCCATGTATCAACTTGTTCGTCAAGTCAGACTCAGGATCTCAAAATGGCTGCCAGGAGTAACTGGAGCAACTTGCATCCTTTTCCATGTATGGTAGAAGAGAGTAAAAATCACTTCCTCATTATGAAATAAAAGCCCTTCATTTTGGCCCAATGTGCCAATACCAGGTCCTGGGGAAATAACATACAGTGATTAGTTTAAGCCTACTACACTGAACCAATTATGGAGGAGGAGAAGCAGGAGAAGCTAGGACCACTATGATTAACTTAGCATTAAATCAATCAGGAGTCTCCTTGGAGATTAAGTTTGAATTTGTTTCCCTTGAGACATGTGGACTGCCTGAGGAGTGGGTGCTGAAAATAATGGCCTCCTGTTAAGAAGAGCAAATGGATGCTGGTTAGCAAGGTATATTGTCCACCACATTATACTTCAAAGTACAAAATGGGTCCACCTCCTCCATGAAGCCTTCCCAGATTACCCAACCAGATGCAACCACTCACTCTCTGAATTCCTTCAGGACTTATTCTCACACTAACGTCTGACACACACATTGGTGATTCCCAACCTCTGAATTCACCTGTGCTTAATAAAATAGCTTGATATGAGCCTAATTAAATAGTGAGAAGCTCTGATAATATATGATTTGGCTAATATTTTGAGTAAGAATCTGGATAATATGTAAAAACTCAAGTGGTAATAATACGTTTTGTTATGAAAGCTGAATAAGATAAAGGAGAGAAAGCCTCTTTAATTGTGAAAAGATGTTTAAGCACCTTTTCCATTTTAATAATATAAATAATAATTGTGATTTATATGATCAAACCACATATAGATTTTTCCAGTATTCCTCCAGTTCTAATCTTGCAGTCATACATGAATGTTTTAAGAGGTCCATTCTCAACACTGTTTGAGTAAAATTTTACCATTATCTTTTGAAATGATTATACCATGTTCAATAGCAGACATTTTTAGAATGATTTCTCCTTTAAAATCTAAGTAATATAGTATGGCTTTTGATTGTTAATTTAAAAGATTTGTAAACAGTTTGAAGATGTCTAAAGGATATGTGAACTTTACTGTACAAATGAATCCCAATAATTCAGATGGTTAATATGAATAATATAAAGGGGTCAAAATTGTGTTTTCAAAGAGAGTTCATCTTTCAGGAAATGAGAGTGAATAATTAACTTGTTTATTAAAAATAGAGAAAAAAATAATTGGGGATATCTGTGCAGGTTTGAAAGGATGTATGTACCCTAGAAAAGCCATGTTTTAATCCTAATTCCATTTTGTAAAGGCAGCCATTTCTTCGAATCTCTATTTAGTACTATATGTTTGAAACTGTAATTAGATCATCTCCCTGGAGAGGTGACTTAATCAAGAGTGGTTGTTAAACTAGATTAGGTGATGTGTCTCCACCCATTTGGGTGGGTCTTGATTAGTTTACTGGAATCCTGTAAAAGAGAATGACAAGAGAGAAAGCCAGGAGATTCTGAGAGAGCAGAGAATGGCATAACTATGAGAAGCAGAGAGTCCACCAGCCAGTGACCTTTGGAGATGAAAAAGGAAAATGCCTCCTGGGAAGCTTCATGAAGCAGGAAGCCAGAAGAGAAAGCTAGCAGATGACGCGATGTTTGCCACGTGCCTTTCCAGATGAGAGAGAAACCGTGACTATGTCTGCCATGTGCCTTCTCACTTGAGAGAGAAACCCTGAACTTCATCGGCCTTCTTAAACCAAGGTATCTTTCCCTGGATGCCTTTGATTGGACATTTCTATAGACTCGCTTTAACTGGGACATTTTCTCAGCCTTAGAACTGTAAAGTAGCAACTTATTAAATTCCCCTTTTTAAAAGCCGTTGTATATCTGGTATATTTCATTCCAGCAGCTAGCAAACTCAAACAGTATCTCTAGAAAAAATCAACTTATCTTCCCATCAAAGGGGAAATAGGAGCAAACAAATTGTATGCAAACCCTCCCAAAAAGCCTTCCTCTAATAGGTATACACATCAAAGCATGGCTTGAGTGTGAAAAATGATTTGCCACTTTGACTAAGCCTTACTCTTAGTCAAAAACGGCTTTTGAACTGAGAAGAAGTTGAGCTGTAACAGTGAATCAAATTTTCATGAAATTTCCAGTGTATCAAGATGGCAACATACGACACTACAGGGCCATTCCCCAACAGAATCCTTGAAGAACCAGTAAAAACTGCACAGCCATCTTCTTCAAAACTCCATAAAAGAGTTAAAGGGTTGCTGTAACTTGAGAGTGTCAAATCAAGAAAATAACTTTAAAAATGGTAGAAGGAACTCATGGTGCATTTTCTGCCTCTCCTTTTCCCCACCCAGCGCCATGTGGAGCCAGTTTGCTCTCCCACTGTGGCCCTTGGCCCTGCTCCAGAGGGTACAATTTTATTCCTATGTGCATACAGCGATGCCTGTATATCAGTGCCAGTCTATTGAGTGGCATTCTGAAAGACTAAACCAGGACACTCCTCTCTGGGTCATCCTTCAAAGACTTGCCCTATAGGCAAAAGCAGCTTGCAAACAGCTAAAACAGTATAAGAAATAATTAAGTCAAAGTGGCCTGGGGCAAAATATTAACAGCTTCAAGATATACAATGGAGCACCCAGGAATGGATGAAACTATTTCATAGGGGGTAAAAGGTATATTTGGGTTCCTGTAATTTGAAGAATTCCTAAGGCTCGAAGTGAGCATAAACTCAGGACAAGTTTCAGGCTCAGAAAAGTTGGAGAGAAACCTGCATTTCACTTGTGCCTCAAGCTGACCTATTTGCTAGGAGGGCTACTGTATTGTATTTTCTGGTATGTAACTCCACCTTATGCAAAAGCACAAAAAGTAATGATAAATCTATGGTTTGGGTCATACAATGTATAAAAGTATACTTTGTAACAGTGCAACAAAAAGGTGGGGGAGTTGACAGGTATAGGAAGAGTGTATGTGCATGCAATTGAAGTTAAGTTGGTAGCAAATAAAACGTTATTGCTATAGATTTCAGAATCATGGTAAAAAAAAGAAAAGATACACTACAATAAATAAAATAAATATGAAACCAGGCATTAACAAAAGAATTAAGGGACAAAATAAGTCTAAGACTTAGAGCAAAAGCAAGAAGTCCTGCATTATCAGTAGTGATGTTAAATATAAATGAATTAAACTCTTCTGTCAAGAGGCATGACTGGCAAAATGGATTAAAAAGCATGACCCAGCTATATGGTGTTTACAAGAGAGTCCCTTTAAATTCAAAGATGTAAATAGGTTGAAAGTGAAAGGATGGAAAATACACACACCATGCAAAAATAAGAATAGAGAGCTGGTATAACTACACTAGTATCAGATAAAATAGACTTTAAGTCAAAAATTCTTATGAGGGACAAAGATGGTTACTATATTAGGTTATAGGAGTCAATCCAACAAGAAGATAAAAGTTATAATATGCACCCAATGGCAGAGTTGCAAACTATATGAAGCAAATACTGACAGATTTGAAGGAAAAAATAGACAGTTATACATTGATAGTATGAGACTGTGTTCTAGTTTGTTAGCTGCCGGAATGCAATATACCAGATATGGAATGACTTTTAAAAAGGGAAATTTAATAAGTTGCTACTTTATAGTTCTAAGGTCAAGAAAATGTCCCAATTAAAGCAAGTCTATAGAAATGTCCAATCAAAGGCATCCAGAGAAAGAAATGTTGGTTCAAGAAGGCCAATGAAGTTCAGGGTCTCTTTCTCAAGTGAGAAGGCACATGGTGAACACAGTCACAGTTTCTCTCTTGCATGAAAGGGCTTGTGGCGAGCATGGCATCATCTGCTAGCTTTCTCTCTGGCTTCCTGTTTCGTGAAGCTCCCAGGAGGTGTTTTCCTTCTTCATCTCCAAAGCGCTGGCTAGCAGACTCTGCTTTGTGGTGCTGCAGCATTCTCTGCTCTCTGTGAATCTCCTTCATTCTCCAAAATGTTTCCTCTTTCATAGGACTCCAGAAACTTATCAAGAGCCACCCAAATGGGTGGAGACATGTCATCACCTAATCCAGTTTAACAACCACTCTTGATTAAATCACATCTCCAGGGAGATTATTTGATTACAGTTTCCAACATACAGTATTGAACAGGAATTATTCTGCCTTTATGAAATGGGATTTTGATTAAAACAAGGCTTTTCTAGGATCCATACATCCTTTCAAACCAGCACAGACTGCAATACACCATTTTCAACAATTGATAGACTATGTAGACAGAAGATCAATAAGGAACTAAAAGATTTGAATGACTATAAACCAAGTAGACCAAACAGACATATATAGAACAGTTTCCCAAAAGTAGCAAAATACACATCCTTCAGTGCATATGGGTCATTCTCCAAGAGTCACTATATGTTATAACAATGTCTCAATAAATTAGAAAAATCTGAAATCATACAATGTAACTTTTTTGACCACAATAAAGTCAACTAGAAATCAATAAGAGAGGAGAACTGGAAAATTCACCAATATGTGGAAATTAAACAACACAGTCTGTGATGGTTAAGTTCATGTGTCAACTTGGCCAGAATTACTCAAAACCTTCCCTGGAGTTGCAGTTTTCAGCCTGCCCTATGGAACTTGGACTTTTGCATCCCCAAAATTGTGTGAGACACTTTTATAAAATCTCATGCTACTTACTGATATCTCCTGTTTGTTGTTTCCCTAGAACCCTGACTACTATAGGTTTGTTAGCAGGAGTGGTTCTTGAGAAGCAGAATCTTGAAAATGGATTTTTTGCAATTGATTTTTTTACTCTAATTAGATTCAAAGGCATTAATGACTCTATTTCCAATAATCAAAGGGGCTCTGACATTCCAAGGCATGAGTTGGCAATAGAGATATGCAAAATATCACCATTTGATTCTGATATACAAGTTCTCTGCCTCTTGGACCGTATGATCTAGCAGACCCAATGGTACTGGAAGTGTCAGTGGCAAATAGAGATGCTGTCTGAAGTCTTTGGCCAGCTCCATAAGACAATCACAATGCAGGCCCATAGGATTTTAGAGTAAGATTTTGCCATCCTCTGCAGACAACTACTCTCCTTTTGAGAAACGGCTTTTGGTCTGCTACTGGGCCTTAGTAAAGACCAAGTACTTAACCATGGGCCACCAAGTTACCATGAGACCTGAGTTTTCTACCATGAGCTGGGTGTTGTCTGACCCACCAAGCCATAAAATTGGACATGCACAGCAGCACGCCATCATGAAATGGAAATGGTATATACAAGATAGGGCTCAAGCAGTCCTTAAGGCACAAGTAAGTTACATGAGGAAATGTCTCAAATGTCCATGGCCCCAACTCCTGCCACATTACCTTCTCTTTCCCAGACCAGAGCTATAGCCTCTTGGGGAGTTCCTTACAATCAGTTGACTGAGGAAGAGAAAACTCAGGCCTAGTTTATAGATAGTTCTGCATGATGTGCAGGTACCACAAAAGTGGACAGCTGCAGCACTGCAACCCCTTTCTAGGATGTCCCTGAAGGACAGTAGTGAGGGAAAATTCTCCACAGTGGTGGAACTTCAAGCAGTGCACTTGGTTGTTCATTTTGCTTGGAAAGAGAACTGGCCAGAGATGCGTTTGTATACTGACACATAGACTGTTGCTAATGGTTTGGTTGGATGGTTAGGGGCTTGGAAGGAGCATGATTGGAAAATTGATGATGAAGAAGTCTGGAAAAGAGGTATGTGGATGGACCTTTCTGAGTGGGCAAAATACTTGAAGATATTTGTGTCCCATGTAAATACTCACCAGAGGATGACTTCCACAGAGGAAGGTTTTAATAAGCAAGTGGATAATATAACCTGTTCTATGGCTATCAGTCAGCCTTTTCCCACACCACTCCTATCATTGCCCAATGGGCTCATGAATAAAGTGGGCATGGTGGTAGGGATGGGGGTTATGCATAGGCTCAGCAACATGGACTTCTATTCACAAAGGCTGACCTGGCCCCTGCCACTGCTGAGTGCCCAATCTTCAAGCAGCAGAGACCCACACTCAGCCTCCAATATAGCATCAATCCCCAAGGTGATCCTGCTACGTGGTGGTTGGTTGATTACATTGTACCACTTCCATCATGAAAGGGGCAGTGATTTGTTCTTACTAGAATAGATACAAGCTCTAGATATGGGTTTGCCCCCCCAAGTGCACTGCTTCTGCCAAAACTACCATCCATGGACTTACAGGATAGTTTATCCATCATCATGGTATTCCACACAGCACTGTTTCTGATTAAGGAATCCACTTCACAGCAAATGAAGTGCAGGAATGAGTACATGCTCATGGAATTCTCTGATCTTTAACATGTTCTCTATCATCCTGAAGCAGCTGGATTGATAGAAGGGTGGAATGGCCTTTTGAAGACTTAATTATGGTACCAATAGGTGGCAATATTTGCAGAGCTGGGGCAGTATTCCCCTGGAGACTATGTATACTCTGAATCAGCATCTACTCTATGGTGCTGTTTCTACTATAGCCAGAGCTTCTGGGAATCAAGGGGTGGAAATAAGAGTGGCACCACTTACTAGTGATCCATTAGGAAAGTTTTTGCTTCTTGTTCTGGAAACCTTGAGCTCTGTTGCTCTACAGATTTTTGTTCCAGAAGGAGGAGTGCTTCTACCAGGAGACACAACAAATATTCTATTGAACTGGAAGTTAAGATCGCCACTTGGCCACTTCTCATGCCTCTGAGAAGGGATAAAGAAGGGAATTACTATACACTGGTGTGATTGGTCCTGACTATCAAGAGGAAATAAGACTGCAACTATACAATGGAGGTAAAGAAGAGCTTTCCTGGATTACAGGAGATCCCCTAGGGTGTCTCTTAGTACTACCATGCCCTACAATTAAAGTCAAAGGAAAACTGAAACAATCCGATCCAGGCAGGACAACCAATGGCCCAGAGACTTCGGGAATGAAGATGTGGGTCACCTCACCAGGCAAAGAACCATGACCAGCTGAGGTGCTTGCTGTGGGTAAAGGGAATTGGAGTGGGTATTGATAAATATGAACTATGACCATGTGACCAGTGATAAAAACAAGGACTGTGATGGTATGAATATTTTTTCCATTCTTTGCTATGGGTATATTTGCATTTGTACATAAAGTAAATATGTTTGTTTTGTTCTCTATCTTATCCCCTTATCATATGCCATAAATTTTATTGTTAATGTTGTAGTATTTAAGTTATAGGACATCAGATTTAAGAGAGAATTTTACCTAAGGACATGCAGACTATTTTGGAGAGATTTAGCACATTTCTGGTTGAATGCAGGACAGTCGAGTATTGTTAGGCAAAAAATATGTCTGTTATTGTTTTTTATTTAGAGATTAAGCATGATTGAAGTGATGTGCATAGCTGTCAAGTTGACAAGGGGTGGACTGTGATGGCTAGGTTCCTGTGTCAACTTTGGCCAGGTAATGAATGGTGCCCAGTTGTCCAGTTAAGCAAGCACTGACTCATCTGTTGCTGTGAGGACATTTCAGGGACTTAAATTGTCATCATGTTGATTGCAACTATGGCTGATTACATCTGTAGTTGGCTAATGGGAGTGCCTTTCACAATGAAAGTCATTTAATCTAATCAGTTGAAGGCTTTTAAGGGTAAGTGATCACTTCATCAGTCAGAAGAGAGAACTTCCATGTCTACTTCAGTCAGTAAGCTTCTCCTCAAAATTCCTTGAAAACTTTCATTATAATTGTCATTTTACAGCCTGCCCTATGGAATCTGGGTTCATGCATCCTCTACAGTTGCATGAGACACTTTTATAAAATTTCATTCTATTTACTGATATCTCCTGTTGGTTCTGTTTCCTTAGAGAATCATGACTAAGACACAGCCTTAAATAACCAGTGGGTCAAAGAATAAATCACAGGAGAAATTAAGAAATATCTTGAGGTAAATGAAAATGCAAATATACTAAAACTTATAGATTACAGCAAAATCAGTGAAAAATGGAAATTTATATGCTTTAAATGCATATAAATTTAAATGGTTTAAATGCTTACATTTGAAAAGAAGAAAGATGTCAAATCAGAGACCTAACTTCACAAGTGAATGACCTAGGAAAATAAGAGGAAACTAAATCCAGAGCAAACAAAAGGAAGGAAATAACAAAGATTAGAGTGGAGATAAATGAAATAGAGAAGAAAAAACAATACAGAGAATCAATGAAACCAAAAGTTGCTACTTTGTAAAAATCAACAAAATCTACAAAACTTTAGCTAAACTGAGAAAGAGAGAGAGAGAGAGAAGGTACAAATAACTAAAATTAGAAATGAAAGGGGAAACATTACTACCAACCACACAGAAATAAAAAGGATTATAAGAGGATACTATGAATAGCTCTACACCAACAAATTAGATAACCTAAATGAAATGGGCAAATTCCTAGAAACACACAAGCTACCTACCATGACTCAAGAAGAAGTATAAGGAAGGAACTTCCAAGATGGTGGCTTAGTGAGGTGTGAAATTTAGTTCATCCTCCAAAAAGCAGCTAGTAAATAGCCAGGAACAGTACAGAACAACTGCTGGGACCACATCAGTGACCGGACACATGGCTTACACCCATCTGGACAAGCTGGACTGACTGAGATCCCACAAATAACTGTAAGTCCCCCAAGTCACAGTAGCCAGCACCTCTCCCCCACAGGCACAGCAGGGAAGGGAAAGGAAAGAAACTTTACCAGCAGCAGGGGCTTAGCTTAACCAAGCTCTACTTATGGAATTAATTAACAAATTCTGACTCCTGAAAATTGGCCCCAGCTCAGATAAGCCTCGATAAGAGTTAAAGGTACTAAGAGTTTTTGCCCTGGCACAGAGTGGGCAGGGCTGATGGAAACACACACAGACACACACAGACACACACACACACACACACACACACAAAGGTTTTTTGGATCAGGTAGCACAAAATACTTGAAAAGGGCTGGACCTTAAAAAAAAAGAGATGGGGCGGGGGTGGACATAGAACCTGGAGATACACAGAGCAAAGAACCAACTTAAGCTCTTGATTAACAAACCCGAAGAATGGGGATCCTGCTCTGAAAAGGATTTTTATTTGTTTCTACTACTTAACTGCTTATTAGATAAAATTGCAAGTCTTCTCAGGCTCCAATTGCCCAAGCAAGGGTGGAATTAAGCTTGTCTGAGAGACAAAGAGGCTGGCCAAGTGAAAGGAATTAATTCCCTGGAGCCTGTGCTTTCACCAAGAAAGGGTGGGGCCCAGTTTAGGTGGAATCCCTCCCACAAGGAATTCAGGCCACAGAGACTAGAAAACTGAAGCAATTAAAGCTAGCCTACAACCTCTCCTCTGTCTCGACCACACCCCCAGCAGGGAGAGTCTACTGAAGTTAAAAGCATCACATCAATTTATACTGGTGGGAAACTGTAGACAGACAAGTCACAGGAAAGTCACAGAGTCTAGAGACTTCATAGGAAAGTCTGTCCACCTGCAGGGAAAACCAATGCAGGTGACTCTTTCCTCCTGAGAGGAGGCCAGTCTGGTTTGGGAAAATCTGGCTGGGGTCTATAATATCTAAGTTGAACCTTTTAAGAAAAAAAAAAACAAAAAAACTTCATATAAGGCAGGACAAGGAACAAGAACTGAAAAATTCTGATCCATTAAACAAACCTATGCTAGAGGTCTAGAATAAACTGAACGAATGTCAAAGAACAGATAGAGAACAAAGCCATCCAGCAAGAAAATCTTAGGTAAAAGAGTGAAAACAATTTCAAGAATAAACTAATTAAGGAAATCAAATGCCTGGACGCCAGCAAAAAATAATGAGTCATACTAGAAAAATTGAAGATATGGCCCAGTCAAAGGAACAAACCAACAATTCAAATGAGATACAGGAATTGAAACAACTAATTCAGGATGTTTGAACAGACACGCAAAATCTCATCAAAAATCAAATCAATGAGTTGAGGAAGGATATAAAGAAAACAATGGGTGAACAAAAAGAAGAAATCAAAAGTCTGAAAAATGTCACAGAATTTATGGAAATGAAAGGCACAGTAGAAGAGATGAAAAAAACAATGGAAACCTACAATGTTAGATTTGAAGAGCAGAAGAAAGGAATAGTGAACTGGAGGATGGGACATCTGAAATCTGACAAGTAAAAGAAAATATAGGAAAAAGAATAGAAAAATATGAGCAGGGACTCAGGGAATTGAATGACAGCATGAAGTGCACAAATATGCATGTTGTGCATGTCCCAGAAGGAGAAGAAAAGTGAAAAAGAAGAGAAAGACTAATGGAGGAAATAAATTTCCCATCTGTTATGAAAGACATAAAATTACAGATCCAAGAAGTTCAGTGTACCCCAAGCAGAATAGATCCAAATAGACATACTCCAAGACACTTATTAATCAGAATGTCAGATGTCAAAGAGAAAGAGAGAGTTTTGAAAGCAGCAAAAGAAAAGCAACCCATTGCATACAAAGAAAGCCCAATAAGACTATGTAGATTTCTCAGCAGAAACCACGGAGGTGAGAAGACAGTGGTATGATATATTTAAAATCTTCAAAGAGAAAAACTGCCAACCAAGAATTCTATATCCAGCAAAATTGTCCTTCAAAAATGAGGGGGAAATTAAAACATTTTCAGACAAAAAATCACTGAAAGAATTTGTGACCAAGAGACCAGCTCTGCAAAAAATACTAAAGGGAGCACCAGAGGCACTTAGGAAAAGACAGGAGAGAAAGGTGTGGAGAATAGAGTAAAAATGAAGACTATGAGCAAAGATAAAAAGAGAAAAAAATTATACATGACATATAAAATCCAAAAGACAAAATGTTAGAAAGTACTGCCCTTATAGTAATAACACAAAATGTTAATGGATTTAATCCCCCAATCAAAAGACATAGACTGGCAGAATGGATTAAAAATCAGGATGCATCTACATGCTGTCTACAGGAGATGCATTTTAGACCCAAGAACAAACAGAGGTTGAAAGTGAAATTTTGGAAAAGATACTTCATGCAAACAACAATCAGAAAAGAGCAGGAGTAGCTATACTAATATCCAACAAATTAGACTGCAAATGTAAAACAATTAAGAGACAAAAAGGACACTATGTATTAATAAAAGGAACAATTCAACAAGAAGACATAATAATCATCAATAGTTATACACTGAGCCAGAGTGCTCCAAAATACATGAGGCAAACACTGAAAAGAGAAACAGACACAGATATCATAATAGTTGGAGATATCAATTCCACACTCTCTTCAATGGATAGACCATCTAGACAGAGGATCAATAAAAAAAACAGAGAATTTGAATAATACAATAAATGAACTAGACTTAACAGACATTTATAGAACATTACACCCCATAACAGCAGGATACACCTTTTTCCCAAGTGTTCATGAATCATTCTTAAGGATAGATGATATGCTGGGTCACAAAGCAAGTCTCAATAAATTGAAAAAGATAATACAGAACACTTTCTTGAACCATAAAGGCATGAAGTTTGAAATCAATAATAGGCAGAGGGCCAGAAAATTCAGAAATTTATGGAGGCTTGACAACACACTCTTAAACAACCCATGGGTCAAGGAATAAGTTGCAAGAGAAATCAGTAAATATCTTGAAGCAAATGAAAATGAAAACAAAACATATCAAAATTTATAGGATGCAGCAAAGGCAGTGCTAAGAGGGAAGTTTATGGCCTTAAATGCCTATATCAAAAAAGAAGAAAGAGCAAAAATCAAGGAATTAACTGTTCACTTGGAAGAACTAGAGAAAAAACAGCAAACTAACCCCAAAGCAAGCAAAAGGAAAGAAATAATGAACATTAGAGCAGAAATAAACGAAATTGAGAAAATCAGCAAAGCCAGAAGTTGGTTCTTTGAGAAAATCAGTAAAATTGATGGACCCTTAGCAAGGTTGACAAAAAGAAAAAGAGAGGGGAACTTCCAGGAAGACATCCTAATAGAGTAGGTCAAGTTCAGCCTTGCTGCATGGAAAAACTGCAGAAGAGATGGGAGGGTGACTGAGATGGTGCTTCAAGAGTGCAACTGACCTGGGAGAGCCTTCTGTATCACATGGGGTGTCCCTGTTTGCAGAGGCCGAGGAACTGAGAAGCAGAAAGCTGGAGCCTGGCACAGAGGTGCAGAGCTTGCAGGTGTGCATGAATGGGAGCCAGGGACTAGGAAGTAAGCCAGACCATGTTCCTTGAATGCGCTACCCTCACCAGTGCAGCCCCATGACCTGCAACTCACCTCATACCCCATGCACCTAAAACCTGTCACCCACTCCCATTCCCTATGTTCCAAGTGCCCCCACCCCACCAGCATTCAGTGCATGTACCTACCCCACACCTGCAGCTCAAGTGTCGCTCAACCCACCTCTCCTGCACCCCTCCAGAGCACTACCTACCCTTCCATGCTTCCTGCAGGCTACTGCCAGCACATAAAGGCTACAGGCACTAACCTCCATACCCAGGCTACCCTTGTTCCTTGCCCATAGTGTCACACAGCCTCACCCCCACTGTCCCACCCCCACCCCAAGCTCTGTGCATCAGATTACAGCACTCCCAGACCCACACATGCCCACAGGCTCCCACTCATATCCTTCAGCTCTGGGAACTTCAGTTGATGGCACTCCTAGACCGGCGCATATGCACAGTCCCCTAATCATGTCCTTCAGCTCTAGGAACATCAGTTTACAGCAGTCCTAGACTCACACATGCACATGGCCCTCAGTCACACTTCACAGCTCTGAGGAAGTGCTGACCAGCACAGCCATGTCACATCTGCCCCCAACACACAAAAGCATAACACCAACCTGTTGCCACAACTCTAGGCATGTGCACAAAGGGCCCCATGCCCTAGACCAGCACACACCAAGGTTATGCCCCCCCGACTGGTACACCCACACAGCTACATACTCCTTGGCCATTGGCCACCCACATTCACAAGCACCAGCATAAAATCCCCAACCTGTGACTATACCTGCCCTGAAATGAATCACCACCCTGTTGTGCTCTTCCCCCTACCCTACTCCCTGCTGCACATCTATCCTGCAAACACAAGACCTTAGACTACTGAAAGAAATCAAGTCCCAAAGTAAATCATTCAAGATATTTACATGTGATGAAAACAACAAAAGATGACTAAGCATATCACAATGCAGACAGATATAGCCATTCCTAATGACTAAATTAAAAGACCAGAGGAGACACAAACATTGGAACAACTAATCAAAGATGTTCATATAACCCTACTTAATAAAACAAGTGGAATGGCAAATGACACAAAGAAGATCAAGAAGACAGTAGAAGAGCATAAAGAGGAACTTGAAAGAATAAATAGAAAAATAGCAGATATCATGGAAATTAAAGACTCTGTTGAGTAAATAAAAAAACATACTAGAGGCACACAACACTGGATATGAAGAGACAGAAGAAAGAATAAGCAATATAGAGGACAGGATAACTGGCTTTGAACACTCATAACAGCAAAAAAGATGGAAACTTTTGAAAATTCAAAATTGAAAAATTTGAATTGGGTCTCACCAGGGAAATGATAAACAAAGCAAGCAAGCAAATATAAGAATCATTGGTGTCTCAGAAGGAGAAGAAAGGAATAAAGGGCTAGGAAGAGTAGTTGAAGATATAATGGGGGAAACTTCCCAACCCTTATAAAGGACATAAATATACAAGTCAAAAAAGCCCAACAAACTCCAAGCAGAATAAATCATAATAGGACTTCCCCAAAACACATACTAATCAGTCTGTCAAATCTTGAAGAGAAACAGAAAATCCTGAAAGCAGCAAGAGAAAAGCAATCTACTACATACAACAAAAACCAAATAAGACTGAATTCACACTATTCAACTAGCATCCTGGAGGCAAGAAGGCAGTGGTATGATATATTCAAGATCCTGAAAGAGAAAGACTTCCAGCCAAGAATTCTGTACCCAGCCAAATTGTCCTTTAAAATTGAGGGAGAGATTAAAGTTCTCCTAAATAACTCCTGAAAGAATTTGTCAACAAGAGGCCAACCCTACAAGAAATACAAAAGGGAGTTCTGCTGGCTGAAAGGAAAAGACAGGAGAGGGAGGTCTGGAGGAGAGCATAGAATTGAAGAGTGCCAGTAAAGGTAATTTAAAGGATAAAAGAGAAAGAGAGAAAAGAATATGTAGATCTGACAAATAAAATTAAAAAGGTAAGATGGTGGATTCAAGAAATGCATTTTCAGTAATATCTTTGAGTGTTAACAGACTAAATTTACCAATTAAAAGATACAGATTGGAAGAATGGATTAAGAAATATAATCCAGCTATATGCTGTTTACAAGAGACTCATCTTAAACACAAGGATATAAATAGACTGAAATTGAAAGGATGGAAAAAGATTTTCCATGCAAGTTGTAACCAAAAGAAAGCAAGAGTAGGTATACTAATATCAGGCAAAATAGACTTTAAATGTAAAGACATCACAAGAGAAAAAGAAGGACACTATATACTAATTAAAGGGTCAATTCATCAAGATGATAAAGCAATCATAAACATTATGCTCCCAGTCAAGGAGCTCCAAAGTACATGAAATAGACATTGACAAAACTGAAGGGAGCAATAGATGTATCAACAATAATAATAGGAAACTTCAATATACCACTCTCCTCTATAGATAGAACAACCAGGCAGAAGAGCAACAAAAAAAATAGAGAAGTTAAAGATCTTGATAAATGAATTAGAAATAATTAGTATCACTGCAACCCAAAACACAAGCATATACATTCTTCTCTAGTGGTCATGGAACATTCTCCAGGACACATCATATGCTAGGGCACAAAACAGGTCTTTATAAATTTAAAAACACTGAAATTATTGAAAGCAATTTCTCTGATCACAATGGAATGAATCTGAATCTCAATAGCCACCAAAAAATGAGAACACTCACAAATATATGGAAATTAAATAAAACAGTCTTAAACAACCAGTGGGTCAAAGAAGAAATTGCTCGAGAAATCAGTAGCTATCTAGAGATGAATGAAAATGAGAATACAACTGATCAGAACATATGGGATGTGGCAAAAGCTGTGCTGAGAGGGAAATTTATTGCCCTAAATGCCTAGATTAAAGAACAAGAAAGAGCAAAAATTAAGGACTTAACTGCTCACCTGGAGGAACTTGAGAAAGAACAGCAAACTAACCCCAAAGCAAATAGAAGAAGAGAAATAACAAAGATTAAAGCAGAGATAAATGAATGGGAGAACAAAAGAACAATAGAAAGAATCAATAAAACCAAAAGTTGGTTCTTTGAGAAAATCGATGACATTGATGGGCCACTAGCAAGACTGACAAAGAAAAAGAGAGGATGTAAATAAACAAAATCAGAAATAAGAAGGGATGCATTACTACAGACCCTGAAGAAATAAAAGAAATCATAAGAGGATACTATAAACAGCTATATGCCAACAAACTAGACAACTTAGATGGAATGGAAAAATTCCTGGAAACACACAAACAAGCTACCCTGACTCAGGAAGAATTAGATCTCAACAAACCAATCACAAGTAAAGAGATTCAATCAGTCATCAAAAATCTTCCCACGAAGAAAAGCCCAGGACCAGATGGCTTCATGGGGGGATTTATCAAACATTCCAAAAAGAACTAACAATCCTGCTCAAAATTTAACAAAAAAATGGGGGAAAGGAACTCTACCTAATTTATTTTATGAAGCTAATATCATTTTAATACCAAAACCAGTTAAAGATGCTTTAAGAGAGGAAAACTACAGGCCAATCTCCCTAATGAACATAGATGCAAAAATTCTTAGCAAAATACTAGCAAACCGAATCCAACAACACATTAAAAGAATTATACACCATGACCAAGTGGGGTTTATACCAGGAATGCAAGGATGGTTCAACACAAGAAAATCAATTAATGTAATATAGCACACAAATCAAAGGGGAAAAAATCATATGATCATCCTGATTGATGCTGAAAAAAGCATTTGACAAAATTCAACATCCTTTTCTGATAAAAACACTCCAAAAGATAGGAATCATATGATAAAGGGAATATATGAAAAACTGATAGCCAGTATTGTACTCAGTGGACAGAGACTAAAAGCTTTCCCCCTAAGATCAGGAATGAGACAAAGATGCCCACTGTCACCATTATGATTCAACATTGTACTAGAAGTTTTAGCCAGAGCAATCAGGCAGGACAAAGGAATAAAAGGCATCCAAATTGGAAAGAAAGAAGTAAAACTTTCATTATTTGCAGATGACATGATACTATACTTGGAAGATCCTGAGAAATTTGCAGCAAAGTTACTTGAGCTAATAAATAAATTCAGCAAGGTGACAGCATATAAAATTAATGTGCAAAAATCAGTAATGTTTCTATACACAAGCAATGACATAGCTGAGGAGTCAGTTAAGAAAAAAATCCATTCAAAATAGCAACTAAAAGAATCAAGTACTTAGGAATGAATTTAACTAGGGATATAAAGGACCTATACACAGAAAACTATATAACATTGCTAAAAGAAATCAAAGGAGATCTAAATAGGTGGAAAGACATTCCCTGCACATGGATAGGAAGGCTGAGTATAGTTAAGATGTCAATTCTACTCAGATTGATCTACAGATTCAATGCAGTACCAACCAAAATTCCAACAACCTACTTTGAAGACTTGGAAAAGCTAATTACCAAATTCATCTGGAAGGGAAAGAGATGCCAAATAGCTAAAAGCATCCTAAAAAAGAAGAACAAAGTAGGAGGATTAACACTCCCTCACTTTAAAACTTATAAAGCCACAGGGGTCAAAACAGCATGGTACAGGCACAATAATAGAAGCATTGACCAGTGGAATCAAATCAAGAGTGCAGAAATAGACCACAAATCTATGGTCAACTGATTTTTGACAAGGCCCCAAATCCTCTGAACTGGGACAAAATAGTTTTTTCAATTATCAGGCATGGAAGAACTGGATATCAATAGTCAAAAAGAATGAAAGAGGACCCCTGTCTTATACCCTTCACAAAAATTAACTCAAAGTGAATCAAATACCTAAATATAAGAACTAGCACCATAAAGCTTCTAGAGGAAAATGTGGGGAAACATCTTCAAGATCTAGTAATAAGAGGTAGCTTCCTAAACTTTGCACCCAAAGCACAAGCAACAAAATAAAAAATAGGTAAATCGGGGCTCCTCAATATCAAATGCTTCTGCAACTCAAAAGACTTTGTCAAAAAGGTGAAGAGGCAGCCAACTCAAAGGGAGAAAATATTTGGAAATCACATATCGGAGAAAGGTTTGATTTCCCATATATACCAAGAAATCATACAACTCAACAACAAAAGAACAAACAACTCAATTGTAAAATGAGCTAAAAATATGAACAAGCATTTTTCTGAAGAGCATATACAGATGACTCAAAAACACATGAGAAGATGCTCATTTTCGTTAGCTATAAGGGAAATGCAGATCAAGACTACTATGAGATACGACCTCACACCTATAAGAATGGCTGCTATTAAACAAACAGGAAATTAAATGTTGGAGAGGGTATGGAGAAACTGGGACACTTCTGCACTGCTGGTGGAAATGTATAATTCACCATGGAAGACTGTTTAGAAGTTCCTTAGGAATCTAAATATCAAGTTGCCCTATGACCCAGCAGTAGCACTTCTTGGTATATACCCAGGAGAGCTAAAAGTAAGACACAAACAGACATTTTCACACTGATGTTCATAGCAGCATTATGCACAATCACCAAAAGATGGAAACACAGCAAATGCCCATTAATAGATGAGTGGATCAACAAAATGTGGTATATACATACTATGGAATATTATGCAGCAGTAAGACAAAATGATGTCCTGAAGCACATGACAAGATGGATGACCATTGAGAACATAATGCTGAAAGAAATAAGCCAGACACAAAAGGATAGATACTGTATGATTCCACTTTTATAATCATCATAAAGGTATGATCAGAGGTTTATAATACAGAATATAGAGGACTTATACATGCATAGAAACTAGAGATGGGTGAATGGTGGGCTAATGAGGTTGAATGCCAATGTAAGGGAATAAATAGAATGAAGGTGGTTCTCTAGTGGGTCTACAAGTAATATTACCATATTGAAGATGAATAAGATTGAAAGGAGTTGTATAGACCTACATGTCCCACTGATTAACACTAGAAATATGAATTAGTTCCTACAAGAATTACTTCAAAGAGGTAAATAACAGGGGTAGGGACAAGAGTTAAGAGGAGGTTTAGATGTCTTATTTGGTGAGGGTGTGTTTATTGGTTTTCTTTCTCTTGGGAACCACGAAATTGTGTAAAATTGAGAATGTAGATTGACTGTGGACTTTGGGAACTATACATGATGCCTGATGAATGCAGGTGGCTGAAGGATGCACTGACAGAAGTATATTGGGGAACAATGGTGTATATTTATGAACAAAGGTTGTACTGCTACAAAAAGGAACAAAGTCATGAGGCATGCAATGATGTGAATAAACATGTGGGACATTTACTGAGGCAAAATAAGCCAGAAACAAAAGAATAACAATGGTATGGTCTCCTTTAGAAAGTTCTTATAAATAAAAGGGGGGCCTAGATTGTAAACTTTTATAGCAAATACATCAAGTCCAAAGTGGTGATTATTATTTCTGGATTTTGAAGGTTGTTTATTTTATTGGTTGTTCCCCAATCTACTTCTCAGCAGTATATAACCTGATATTTAAGAATGAAGCTGATCAGGCTGGGGTTAAAGTAATTCAGAACATAGGGGTAAGTAAGACATTGTCTATATTTTAGAACCACACATACTCTTTGAGACCAAAGGAAGAAAGCTTTATTTGGTCCGGAACAAAAATTTTCTGTAGTGCATAATCTAACCCAACCTATCTGCATAGCTCCTTTGAATAAGTGAAACACAGGGAGCCCAGAATAAGAAAGAGGTCCTTTAATCCTGCATAGATTATTATAATGCCTGAATATCCTACAGTATATTAAGCAGATAATCAAAAAGTATGGTAAAGTCCCTTGAGAGTTGGGAGAAAGAATCTGAAACTATTAAACCTTACCATCAGGGAATCCCCTGATACCGTGTCAAACTTTAGGGACACCAAAATCAATAGGCCCCACCCTCAATCCTGAGGCTTACTCTTGTGATGCTTATGTCAGTAGTGGAGAAGCTTAGACTATCTATACTTATGCCTGAGAGTTACTTCTGGAGGACCTCTTTTGTTGCTCAGATGTGACCTCACTCTCTCTAAGCCCAATTCTGCAAGTGAAATCATTGCCTTCCCCCCCTATATTGGACATGACATCTAGGGGTGAATGTATCCCTGGTGACATGGGAGATGACTCCCAGGGATGAATCCAATCCTGGCACCTTGGGATCAACAATTCCATCCTGATCAAAGGAGGGAAAAGAAGTATAACTAATAAAGTATCAGTGGCAGAGAGAGTTGCAATAGAGTCGAGAAACTACTCTGGAGGTTGCTCTTACACAAGCTGCAGTTAGATATTGCTACATATCATAACCTGCCAAACCCCAACCAGGACCATCCTTGCCAATCCTAAAGAACATTTAGGGCAATATAAAAATTACACAAGAGCTCCATGCACTAGAGCAACTTTCCAGAAACCTACAACCTCCAGATGTGTCCCTGGTCCAGATAAGTCCTGAAACCTAGAGGGCCCAGCTTCTCCAGAACATCAGCTTGTCCCATCTCCCCACCCCATATTAGTGACAGACCCTTCCGAATGGTCTTATGCAAATAAAAACCATAATGAGATGTCATCTCACACCTATTAGAATGGTTGCTATTAAACAAGTTAGAATGGCCATAGCCAAAATACCCCTAAAGAGAGGGATGGAAAGATCAAAGGTGATAGTGGAGTTATATCGTGAAGATAAGATTTAACAAATGAATATGAATGGTGAATCATTAAATTGATATTTCTTTTAGTCTCCAGTATCTTAGAGCAGGTAGAAGTAAAAACCTGAAATTGTGGAATTGTAATCCATGTCAAACTCTGAAATATGTTCTACAACTAAATGTGGTGCTGTGCTTTGAAATTTATTACTTTTTTGTATATAAGCTGTTTTTCACAAAAAAAGAGAAGGAAAAAAGTCAATTGTGATGATAAAAAAGTATTTAAACCTTTTAGCCTCCTATATTCTGAAGGAGCTGGAAGGAAAAATCTGAAAGGATCATATGGTAGCCCATGACAAACTCTGGGATCTGTCCTGTAACTACTTGTTGAAAAGTGTTTTGAAAACTATTGCTTTTTTCCTTCTTTGCTTTGTATATATGTTATACTATACAATAGAAAAGTTAAATTTTAAAAAGTGAGCTATGTAAGCTGAAAAAAAAAAGCAGATAAATGGAAACTCCTCAAAATTGAACAATTCTGTGCCTCAAAGGACTTTGTCAAAAAGGTGAGGAGGCAGCCAACTCAATGCAAGAGAACATTTGGTAAGCATATATCTGTCAAGGGTTTGATATCCAGTATATCTAAAGGAATCCTACAACTCAACAATAAAATGACAAAAAACCCAATTGTAAAATTGGCAAAAGGTGTGAATAGACATTTTTCAAAAAAGAAAATACAAATAGCTGAAAAGCACATGGAAAAAAATTCATCTTCATTATCTATTATGGAAATGCAGGTAAAAACCATAATGAGGTATTGTCTCACATCTATTAGAACAGTTGCTATTAAACAAACAGGAAACTATAAATGTTGGAGAGGATGTGGAGAAATAGGAACACTTATTCATTGCTGGTGGCAATATAAAACGATACAGCTGCTTTGAGGGTTCCTCCAAAAAAAATCTGAAGCTTTAATCAGATTATCTCCATGGAGATGTGACCCAATCAAGTGTGGGTATTAAACTTGATCAGGTGGAGCCATGTCTCCACCCATTATACCTACGACTTGATTAGTTTACTGGAATCCTATAAAAGAAGTTTTTTGGAGAAAGCTTCAGAACACTGCAGAATCATGAAGCAGAGAGTCCACCAACCAGCGACCTTTGGAGATGAAGAAGAAAAATGCCTTGCCTCCCAGGAAGCTTCATGAAACAAGAGGCCTGGAGAGAAAGCCAGCAAATGACACCATGTTTGCCATGTGCCCCTCCAGCTGATAGAAATGCTGAACATCATTAGCCTTCTTGAACCAAGGTATGTTTCCCTGGATACCTTAAATTGGACATATCTATAGACCTGCTTTAATTGGGACATTTTCTTGGCCTTAGAACTGTAAAGTAGCAACTTATGAAATTCCCTTTTTAAAAAACCATTTCATTTCTGGTGTACTGCATTACGGAAGCTAGCAAACCAGTATAGCATGTAACAAAATCTAGCATCTTTTCTTCACAAAAACACTTTAAAAAGTAAAAAAAAAAAAAAAGGACATTCCTCAAAATGATTAATGGCATATATGAAAACTCAGTTAACATCATATTCAATGGTGAAATACTGAAAGCTTTCTCTGTAAGATTGGAAACATGACAAGCATGCCCACTGTCACCACTGATATTCAACATTGTACTGGACATTCTAGCCAGAGCAATTACACAAGGAAAAAAAAAGCTATCTACACTGGAAGTAAGAAGTAAAAACTTTCCCATCTTGCAGCTGACATGGTCATATACAGAAAATCTTGAAAAATCAACAACAAACCTCCTGGATCTAATAAATGAATTCAGCAAAGTGGTGGGGTACAAGATCGACACCCCAAAATCAGTAGAGTTTCTATATAACAGTAGTGAAAAATCTGAAGATTCAATCAAGAAAAAGTTCCTTTTATAATAGTAACAAAAAGAGTTAAATATTTAGGAATAAATTTAACTAAGGATGTAAAGTGTTATACATGGAAACCATAAAACATTGCTGAATCAACGAAGACCTAAATTAATAGAAGGACATTTCCTGTTCAAGAATTGGAAGAATAAATATTATGAAGATGTCAATCCTATCCAAAAAGATTTACAGATTCAATGCCATCTCAATCAAAATTCCAACAGTTTTCTTTGCAGAAATGAAAAAGATAATCCTCAAATTTACATGAAGGAGTATGGGGCCCCAAATAGCCAAATCTGTCTTGAGAAAAAGAACAAAGTTGGAGGATTCACACTTCCTGATTTTCAAACATATTACAAAGCTACACTTATCAAAAGAATGTGGTACTGGCACAAGGACAGATGTACAAACCAATGGAACAGAATTGAGAGGTCAGAAATAAACCCTTATATCTATGGCCAATTGATTTTGGAAAAGAGCGCCAAGTGCACTCAATGGGGAAAGAACAGTCTCTTTAACAAATGGGGCTGGGAAAACTGGATATCCATATGCAAAGTAATAAAAATGGGCCCCAACCTCACACCACTTGCAAAAATTAACTCAAAATGTATCACAGATCTAAATATAAGAACCAAAACCATAAAACTCCTAGAAGAAAACATGGGGAAGCATCTACAAGATCTTATGTCAGGCAATGGTCTCTTAGACTTTATGTCAAAACCACATTTCACAAAAGAAAAAACAAATAAATGGGACTTCATCAAAATTTAAAACTTTTGTACATCAAAGGACTTTATCATGTAAGTTAAAAGACAACCTACAGAATGGGAGAAAAAAATTTGGAAGCCTCATATCTGGTAAGGTTTAATATCCAGACTGTATCAAGAAATCTTACTACTACAGCAACAACAATAACAAACTTAAAGTGGGCAAAAGACTTGAGTAGACATTTCTCCAAAGAAGATAGATAAATGGCCAATAAGTGCATGAAAAGATAGTCAACATTATTAGCTAGGAAGGAAATGTAAATCAAAACCACAATGAGATACCATTTCACACCTACTGGAATGGTTACTGTTTAAAAATGGAAATGACAAATGTTAGAGAGGATGTGGTGAAATAGGAACACTCATTCATTACTGGTGGAATTATAAAGTGGTGCAGTCACTGGGGAAAAGTTTGGTATTTCTTAGAAACCTAGGTATAAAATTAACCATGTGACCCATCAATACCTTCTCTAAGCATATAGCCAAAAAGAATTGAAAGCAGGGACTCGAACAGATATTTGCACACTGATGTTCACAATGACAATTACTCACAATTGCCAAAAGATGGAAATGACCTGAGTGTCCATCAACAGATAGATGGATACACAAAATGTATTATATACACACAATGGAATAATATTCAGCTGTAAAAAGAAATTGAGTTCTGAGATGAAACAATATGGTTGAAACTTGAAGACATCATGTTGAGTGAAATAAGCCAGATACAAGAAGATAAATAGTGTATGATATCAGAAATAATTGAGAACGAATGAAATAATTCAAATCAGAAAATTCATAGAGTCAGAAACTAGAATAGAGGTCATCAGGTGATATGGTGGGGGTATGGAATGTGAAGTTAATGCTTAATTGGCACAGAGTTTATGTTTGGGGTGATGGAAAATGTTTGGTAATGGATGGTGGTGATGGTGACACAATATTGTGAATGCACATTATAAAATCGAATTATATATTTGAATATGGTTAAGAGGGAAATTTTTAGGTTATATATATCTTATTAGATTAAAACAATGTTTAAAAACCATAGGACTGTACAACACAAACAGTAGATCCTAAAGTAAACCATGGACTATAGTTAATAGTATAATTACAAAAATTCTAAGTGTTCCATCAATCATAACAAAGGTATCACACGAAATCAAAGTGCCAGTAGTAGGGGAAACTGAGGGTGTAGGAGGTGTTTACATGGGAGCTATACTTTCTACATCATTTTTTTGTAAAGCTACCACTCCTCTGATTTAAAAAACAATCCTCACAATCATTTAATGACACCCTGACCATCTTCATGTCTCTGAAGACTGTAAGAGAGAAACACTTTCAGAGGCTTCAACACCCAAATTTTAGTTAAAATATTTTTAGGCCCATGCTCTCTGTCTTGGTTTTTAAATTTAGTTATGAATTTAACTCTCCTGTGGACCAACTTTAAGAATGATGAAACACAGTGGGGAAGGAGGGCAGTTCAAAGACAACAGCACTTTAGACCTTCACTTCACCTGATGGCAAGTATTCCCAAAGAATAAAATCAAAAAGGATTCCTATTTTTAGCTGATTAGGAAGCTGTAGATGAGCAGGAGGATGCCTGCTCTGCTGATGGCTTACATACAGTAAGGCCCTCCTACCTAGTAGGTTTAGGGAAGCGATAGAATGCAGTGGCTAAGGGAGCCTTCAACCTATGCAGATCCCAATACCAGCTCCACTCCTTCCTGTGCGACCTTGAGAAGTCACCTAACTTGTCCAACTTCAATTTTAAGATCGCGAAAATGACACTGATAACGGTACTTACCCTGCAGGGTGGCAGCAAGGATTAACTTATATAATTCACGTGAAGCAGCTAGCAAAGAGCCTGGAAAATATTAAGCATTCTATAAATGTGAACCACTATTACAGTTGTTAAGGAAAAGCTAGCCTGCTTTGGGTTCACTCTCTATCCTCTGGCCCAGAGCTGTCAGCCCACCGTGCAATTATCTACAGACAGAAGGGGCTGCTCCAGTTATTTCTCTCCTCCTTGCTATCATTTTGCTTCTAGAATGGTTTCTGTCAGAAGAAATGAAAATAATGATGTATCTATTTACATAATATTATCCTTATTTTGTCTCTTCCCTCAGAAATGCTCTGGTATTATCAAATTAGCAGCATTTTGAAAATGACATCCACTAGAACTAATCAAACTGAACAATTTTTGTTCCTTGATATTACCCTGGATTCTCATCCATTAATGTAACAGCTGCACTACTTTAAAGGAATCTGGAAACACTCATGCTGCAGACTTTTGGCACTTTGACTCAATCATGACTGTTTACTGAATACTAATATTCTGTATGTGCTATGTGGTTTAGCTTTCTAATGCCAATACTCATTCAGTGCAGGGAATAATAAGTCTGCACGGAGGAGAGCCATTTCTGCTCAACCCAAAATCTAATTCTCTCATTTTTTACAGTTTTCTGTTTAACTTTATAACACTTAACTCTCACATAGCAAATTCCTGAACACATATTGTGCTGGTTTGAATCTATTATGCATCCCAGAAAAGACAATGTTCTTTTAATCCATTTTTATGGGGTCAGACCTGTAGTGAGTGGGACCTTTTGATTAAGTTGGTTCCATGGAGATGTGATTCACCCAATTCAAGGTGGATCTTAATCCTTTACAGGGGTCTTTTAAGAGAGCTCCTGGAGAGACAGAGCAGAGACAGAAATGCCCCAGGAAAAATAAGCAAGGACCCACAGAAGCCTAGAGACATTTTGGTGAAAAGGACCAGCAGACATCAACACATGCCTTTCCATGTGACAGAGGAACCCCAGATGCCAGCAACCTCTCCCCAGAGAAGGTATCTTCCTCTTGATGCCTTAATTTGGACATTTTTGTGGCCTTAGAACTGTAAATTTGTAACTAATAAATCCCCATTGAAAAATCCAGTCCATTTCTGGTATATTGCATTCCAGCAGCTTCAGCAAACTGAAACACATATACAAAAGATAAGCATTTAAATCTTACCTTTTGAGTACCAAACTAATATTTGAATATCACATAACCTTTTTTATTCTAACAATAGAGTGCTATTTGAATCTTGTCACTATGTCTGAAACATACATCTGATGTGTCCTCTATATTTTAATGTCCTTTGTATGTAAAAGATGGTGCTGACATTATTTCTCTTGCAGACAAATGGAACTGATAAGACAGGTATAAAACCAAACGTGCTTGCGTCCTCCCTTTCTTTCTGAGCTACATCTTGATAATGTGAACATGTCTGCACCAGAAATGAAAACTTCATCACTATATGCTTTTTTGTACATGAAAGAAAACAGTTAATTATTTGGCTTTATTTAAACAAGTTTTAGATTTTTGACTTACATCACACCTTTAGATTTTGCCTTTTATCTGAATACATTGGTGGATTCTGTTTACAGCCTGTATTTATACATCCCATTCAAATAGTAGATAACTGATTAAACAGAATTAAAAAATTGTCATAGTCTGTTGAGAAAACAATTGTTTTCAAGTTTTTAAAACCAACTACTGATTACCACAGCTAATGAGTATTGCTTTTTTCTTTTTTAAATGCTTTATTTCCTCTGAATGTTAAAATGGCAGGTGCTCATTATAAAATTTTCAAGTACCCAGAAGCACTAACAAAAAAATGTAGAAACTCCACCCTCTGAAGTTAACCACAATTTACCTTTTCTAAATGCCATCCATGTCTCTATGAAGGTTTACATGTTGATGTGATGCTTACATAATATTCAAAACCTATCTTTTCCAGTCTGCAATGCATTTTGATATTTTCCCATTCTAATAAATATTTCTCTGTGTCAGTGAGTCTCATTATGTCCTCCTTCACATTCTGAATGACAGTATGATGCATAAGTGGAATGAAGTGGAAACATGTGAAAAGGTTGATTGACACTAATCTCTATCATCATAATTCATAATGACATTGTAACTAGTGTACTGATACACCATATTTGTTTTGTTTTATCTAATCATCACTTCATGATTGATATTTAATTCCTTTATTTAATAATTATAAATTTGTTGGGTCCTTTATTTCCCAACTTCTTTATTTTTTTTAACCTATTTGTAGATACCACTTTATCTTAAGCTTGACTCTTGTTTATGGTGGGAGATAGCTTACAGTTGAGTAAGCGATACTCTAAAAACTGATTCTGCTCAATTTTGAATGCTTTGTTTGATGCCTTTAATTTATAAGAAACTCTGCTATTTCTTGAAACATAAAAAGTTGTTTATATGAAAATAAACTACTTATTAGAATATGAAGAATTGTCTTTAATTGACTTTCCTACTTACAATTCAAAGTTTACTTGCTAATAGAAAATTGTAGGTTTGTGTACTAGTTTCCCATTTAATAATTCTGACAAATTACACAAGAATATGATTTCTCATCTCCATAGAAAATCTCCTTTTCACGATCAGTTACTTCAAGATATATCAATGTACTTGGCCATTTACCGCTAAAAGCAAAACTTGGACATTAAATTGAGAAGATTACATGAATTATAGGACTAATCCTATCAAAATCTATTCCCCAGAAGAGAAAAAAATCAATTAAAAGTTCATAAAAATGCATTAAAACCATACCTCTTAATTTTGTGGTTAAATTGTAAGCATTTCAATTTCTAGATTTAGCAAGAGTCATTATTTTGGAAAATACCTCTGTGCACTTAATTCTTCCAGGATGAGGCATGCACATTCAATAATTCATTATTCAACAAGTAGGCTGAGATTTACAGAACACTGCCCCCAGCTCTGCGCAATTCCCCATGCAGCTTCCCTGGTGACCTTCAGGACTAGGCCAGCTTCTATGTGATTACGCCTTTGCTGTGTCTTGACGTGAAGTCAGTCAAACTTCTTTCCCTTCCACAGTCAAGGTGCCTGCTGGATGAGTCCAGAAGTTTAGGAGCAGCTCTAAGCACAGCTGACTTGAAGTCAGGAGACGTGAGTCTGACCTCTGTGTGACATTGAGAATTCATGTAGTACCTGGAGATGCTGCATTTTCATGCAAAAGTGAGGATTATTACATCAATCTCACACAGTTTTAGAAATGCTAAACAATACATGAGAAAAACTCCAGTACATAGAAGGCCCTTAAAAAGTGTTTTTGAAACTGCTAAATTCAGTGTTAAAGGAGAAAAAAATCATTTCTGTTTACTTCCCTTCATGGCTCAAGCCAAAAAAGAAAACCTAAAATAGTAAATAAATCCATCCAGATTTGTGAAACTCTCAACACCAGAGAATTAAAAGAACGATTCTTTTCTTAAAAGCCCACATCCACACCACCCATTTTCCCTCAACATTTTGACATGTAGAAAAACAAAAGCTAAGGCACCCTCACTTAGATACACTTCCATGGCAGTAACTGCCTCTGGTCCCTGATTCTTATCTACACCCTTATTTCTGCGTGGTGTTTTACAGATTTTAGTGTAGTGATTGATGGGCCTTTATTCAAGGTGAGAGTCGTACAGATCAAGGGTAGAGAAGCTGCAATATTAGAGTTGATTTTATCTTGAACATGTTATGATAGTGCTCCTGCTTCTTCCACTGATAACCAGAAAATCATTGCATCTCGATGATAGCTGGAACTATCTCATTCAGAATAAAGACCCTCGAAAACAAATATTAGAACTGCAGAAACAGTGACTAAGCTAAACATTGTGTAAAAGCGATTTTCTCATCCACAACCCCAGCGAATGGGAGAAGCAAGAGCGGTTTATTTTGACTAGAGTTCCTCTTGGATCCTTCAGAAAACCTCTCCATATTTCTCACCTTCCCCCAGGTATATCTGACTTTTTAATTTTGCATTTTCCCCATCTCTAGTTGAAGTCCTTGCCTGATCTTGCCCTTCTCACTTAACAGAGCACATTGCAGGATTAAGTTATTTTAGCCTTTGCAAGCACACAGTTTCAAGAGAGGACAAATCTCATGCTTGATCATCTAGTCCAACCTTCTCACTCTTTAGATGAGGAAGGTCAGAACCAGAATTATAATTCAGGACTTAAGACTTCCAGACCAGTGCTTTTTCTAATAGTTTTGCTGTATTTATGGAGTAAATGCTAGTAAAATATTTCTTGTTTGTCTAGGGAAGGAAAAAAGAGAAAAGGTCCTCTGCCTGTTCTGTGGTCTGCCGTGACTGCTCAGCAGCAGTCTGTTCAGCCTCAGAGAACGCATGCCCCACTTTGGGGTCCCTTTTATTGATAGGCTGTGCCTACGTCTGATTAAAAATCAGTGAAATTAAATCATGTGGCTGACTGTCCTTGGGTACCCTTTTCCCCACCTAATCCAACAAAGTCTGAGCCAACTGATCTTCAGTTTCTAAGAAAGAAATACCTTTTCATGGCCCTTGCCCTTTACTGGACAGTAGAACATAGATGGTATTAAAAGTCTAGATTGCAGTGTTTTGATCATAAGCATCTTTGTCCAAATATTCTTCCCATAGGATGCTTTTTAGAATAGAATTTATGTTATTAGAATTTTCATGCCAATTCACAGTCTCCATTAGAGCACTGTATGTTTACAATTACAATTTTTCATTTAAAATCTCTTATATTTTCCAGTATTTACTTTGTTCACAGGAAATTGTGATATTTTCTTACTTTTATCATAGCAAGACAAATTCACTTTAGGGAAAACCAGCTTAAAATTTGAATGGAGATAGTGATCCTAAAAGGAGAATAAACAGGTGTATATTTTGACATTTCTCATTCGTCTTAACCATAGAATAAGATTTGCCTAAATTTTTTTAATATCAGAGAAATTGTCTGGTAACTCCCATCATCAGGATGAACTAAAACACCTTGGGAGCTCATTGATTCTCACAAGCTAACTTTAGAAAAAACTTCCTGACTCAAGGAAAAATTGCAGTTACATAGAAAATGAAATGAAGCAAATGAGGATTGGAATGGGGAAAGTTTTGTACTGCAAATAAGAAAAGGGCCATATGAGCATGTCACATAGCATGGGGGGATGATTTCTCCATTTGAGGTTGGGGGGAGAACAGTGAGCACAAAGCAAAAACCATGCGGCTGACCAGGCTCCTGGGAATGTTACTTCTGTGCAATGGATCGTGTAAAGTGAGCTACATAATTAAATGAGGCTTTTTAACATGTAAACTCACATACTTCATTTAGTGCCTATTCATCACTTTTTGGCTGCCCAGCATCTGTACCTTATTCCTAGATTTGGGGACTTTTACTGTGACTCACGATGGGAAGCAGGGCCTACCTTCCATTAGAGAAGCTGAGAAGAGCACACACTAGCTCTCCCTTCCCTCTAAGGAATACAGCACAGGTGTACTATCCCCATCCCACCCTCCCATCCTCCACCGCCAATACATAGCCAACCATGTGCTCCCACTCAGGTCTCGGAGATTGAAGCAATTAATGCAAAGAGGAATTGTTCCAGTTTGCAGTGAATACAGCATCCAGTGTGCAGCAGCAGCAGTGGCATTTGAGGGGGTGCAGCAGCTAATGCAGGCACCATCCAGTGGCAGCAGCATCCTCCCCAGACTCATCCAACAGTGGTATTAGGGCTGCAAGTCTTGAGAACTCATCTCCCCTACTCCCTGCCTGCTATTGCAGCTTGACTGTTTAGAGACCCTTCTTATTTCAAGTGGGGACCAGCAGTCTTGGCATCACCTTGGAGTTTGTTAGAAATGCAGAATCTGAAGCCCTATACCCAAGTGAATGAATTAAAGTGTAGTGTAGTATAATGCCACACATATAGTGCGGTCTTATCAAATATTTCTTAATTGTATAAATGCATGAAAATTTATTGAAATTTGATCTTGTTGAAGCTATCTGAATTCTATTTCTTCAAAACATATGCAGCAGATGAACAGCCCTTAATCCAATGGCTATATTCTTGAAAGCATATTAAATGATGTTGTGTATAATGAATTGCATTTTAATTCATTTCATTGATAATTAAGGGACATGTAGTGACTCCTTCTGTAATTTCATTATGCCATTTCAAAGTAGATAATCACCCTTCATTTATCTGTGTTGTTAAGTCTTATTTCTTAAAGCACGGCACATCCATGGGAAAGATTACTGTAATCAAATGACTTGTTACTGATGACCATAGACATTCTCTCCATGGTCCTAGTCTGTTTGGTCCTTGTCTTTCTATTGGTTTCCTAGAATGTCAGCTTCATGTGAATTCTATGTATATCAGCACATAGCTAAGCAACCAAAGTGGATACATAAAACAGTTCTCTTTACAAGGTCAGCCAAATGCTCTGATTCCAAATTACTGTACTGTATTTGGCTACCTGCAACTACTGGACATTAAGGGCAGCTTGCCCTTCCACTTGGCATCATGCCAGCCTCAAGAGCTTTGAGTCATCTCAAGCTAATGGTGGTAGAGGGTTAATATGTGTCTAAGAGAATGCAAATGTCTCCCACTCTCATCTAGAAGAGAATAGCTTGTAGAAAGCAAGCCTACTTTTAAAAAACTTTGCTGAAGAATGCAGAAGAGATGGTCATAGTAAGAATTGCAGAGAAGGAGCTGTTATAACTTTGCAGTCAGATAACCAGCTATGTACCTATTGCTGTGTTCTCAGGAAAGTCTCCTAACTCCCTGTGGTAGATTGAATTATGTACCCCAATTTAATATGCTCTTAATCTTAATCCACATTCTTGGGGGAGGGGTGAACCCATTGTAAACAGGACCTCTTGAAAACGTTCTTGTAAGGTAAGGTGTGGCCCAACTGAGTGTTGTTGGGTCTTAATCTGGACTACTGGGGTGCTTAGAAAGAGAAAGAAACCAGTAGTTAGAGTCAGAGAGAAAGCCATGGGGAGGAGTCAGAAGCAGGAAGATGGTAGGAACCCCGAAGAGAAAGGAGAGGACATTGACATGTGATGTGAGACACAGATACAAGCCAAGGAACCCCAAGAATTACAGCAAGCACCAGAGTTTACCAGCCCTGGGAGGAAGCAAGACTTCTGGCCACTGAAACTGTGGAACAATAAATTTCCACTGTTTAAAGCAGCCTGAGAAACTAAGACATCTCCTAGCCTTTAGTGACCTCCTATATAATCTGGACCTAGTAAGAATACCTGCTTAGTAGGATGTTTGAGGCATTAGTATATAAAACAATGTCAGGTACCAACTGCTCTATAATTATTAGCAAGTGTGTTTCTACTACAAAGCTGACAGTTCATCAACAATTTCTGAAACAATTTAAAACTCGGCTTGAAAACACACATGTCATAGATAACAGGACAATTTTCAGTGGCAGGGACTTCAATTAGCATTTGCCAACCCCAAATGTCATGACTTTTAAAACTCATTGTCACTACATTTTTTAAGTGATGAGATACAGACAAACGAGCACAGGCTTTGGCATCGCATAGATCAGGGTTACAGTTGCATTATCACAGAGACTTTTTTCCTTTTCTCTTTCTAAAGATATTCAGGTTTTCACTTAGTTATTAGCTCCCCCTACCCACAATCCACATGCTGCAGAAGAAGCTGACTTATATCATGAACTTTAAAGGCCTGTGGGAAATCCCGGACCCCTTGCCAAGGTGTTTGGTTCAGGAATCCGGGTATAAGTCAATCAGAGCATTTCATTCCCTTCCCACAGGATTGATTTAATAATGGGCCGATGATATGTGAAGAAGGTCAGGGTAGCCATGATAATGCATCTCACAGGCCTCCCGCTATAGGGAACATAAATGACCAAGGGCCCAGGTGCTGTATTTTGAAATTCATCCCTAATTTTAGAGATGGCAAAAGATAATAAGACAGACTGATTCCTGGGAGACGCTGGGCTTCTCTGTCAACTGACTTTGCCTAAACGATTTCCCAAAGGCTTTGCTGAGACTTCACAACAGTCTAAGACCTTTCTGTTCAAACTTCTTCCCTCTTTTTTCACTCCATATGAGGTTACCTACCTATTTCCTTTCACACATGAATTTTCCCTAATAAAATTTTGGCACATATCTTATCTTAATATCTGCTTCTTGAAGGACCCTGACTAACACAAGAGGTTTGATAGACACTTTCAGGAAATAACACTCTTTGTTCTTAAAAAAGAGGCACCGGGAAATACCATCTTTCTTCTTCTGGGTTTCGTGGGTGTTATGTGGAGCCTAAAATTGCTCCATTCATTTTCCACCACAAAAGAAACCAAGCTAAAAATAGAGCCAACATAAAATAAAGGACGCACATGAGGAAACTGGAGAGAAGTGAAGTCAGAGTCACAGGATTAAGCCTACTCTGAAGGCTGTTCTACCTTTGGACATCCAGTTTTGTGAGCCAATTATTTCCTTTTTTATTTGTATGCTGTTTGGTGGGGTCACATTTCATTATTTTTCCATGTGAGTGTCCTGTTATTGCAGCACCATTTGTTGACTTTTGTTTTTTCTTTGTTTTGCTTGTTTGTTTGTTTTTCAGGAAGTGCATGGACTGGGAATGGAACCTGGGTCTCCTACATGGCAGGTGAGATTTCTACCACTGAACTACCCTTGCACCCCCAATTTCTTTATTATTTAAGGCAATTTCAGTTAGGTTATTTATTACTCACGGCTCAAAGCAGACTTCTTGGTACCCTAGCCCAGATTCATTGAGTTGGGGGAGTTTGAGGAAGTTACAGAGGTTCAAGTATCTGTTAACCATAAAGTATTGTTGAAATAACTAGAGATTAAATAGATAAAATGCCTAAAATAATGTCTGCTTTGGTGTTCAGTATATAGCAGCTATTATTTTGCCTGTAACACTATCCTCTTCCCCATTTTCTCTCACATCATTCTTTTTGTCTCTTTCACATCATTCTTTTTGTCTCTTTCATATTATTATTTAACTGTTGAGCCTTAGTTGCTCAACAGTTTGTTTCTTTTCTGACTGTTTCATTTCCTGGAATGTAAGATGACAGAGACCTTGATTCTCTTTCTGGCTGAATCTTTGGTGCTAAAACTGTGCTTGGCACAAAGTAGACCACCAATAAACATCTGTTGAATAAATAACTGAATGTTCAGCCTAACTTTCCCCCTCCTGAAGGTATAAGGGAATAACATACAGAACATCTTGTGGTCCACTCTTGATGGGTTGCCAGGTTCTGAAGGGACAAAATAGGGATCATCTGCCTTTGACTGCTATTGTCTTATACAGCAGCTAAACACAAACCACCATCACCATTAATCAGAAAACACTTAGTGTTAGTCTACTGTCTATGAACCGGATGTTATCAATATTTTTAAAACCAACTATGTGACTATATTATTACAAAATAAATGGATAAAGTACTGTCAATTGCATAGACATAATCAGAATAGAATTCAACAAACATAGATAAAAATATTAGGCTAAAAAATTCACAGCTTTAACATCCATTCAGGATATTAAAAAAACAAACAAACAGAAAACGAGGAACAGAAGGGAACTTTCTTTACGTGATAAAGATCATTTATGAAAAATCTTTGGCTAATATCATACTTAATGGTGAAAAACTGAATGCATCCCTCTCAGGTCAGGCACAAGTCAAGAATGTTTGCCATCATCACTTCTGTTCAACATTTTATTGTAAGTAAAAAAAGAAGTGAAAGTACATAGATTGGAAAGGAAAAAGTAAAAAAACTCTATTCACAAATTCCATGATTATTTATGTAGAAAATTCTAGGGAACTAATAAAATTGTAAGATGTAATAAATGTATATTGAAAAAACAACAAAACATTACTGAAAGAAATTAAAGAAGGGCCTAAATAAATAAAGGAATATACCATGTTTATGGATCTGAAGATTTAATGTTGTAACAATGTCAATTCACCTCAAACTGTTTTATAAATTCCAAAAAATACAAAAAGACATTATTGTAGAAATTAACAAGATGGTTCTAAAATTTGTGTGAAAATACAAAGTACCTAGAATAATCAATAAATTTTGAAAAACTAGAACAAAGTTGGAGGATTAACATTACCTGATTTCAAGACTTACTACATAGCCCAGTAATCAAGGTAGCTTGGTATCGGTGTTAAAATATAGATATGATACAGAATCAAAAGACTAGAAATGGACCCACACATATAAGACCAAAGCTATTCAAAATAGGCAATATTTTGACCAAGAAATCTTTATAAGAAATGGTGCTAGAACAATTGGAAATTGATATGCACAAAAGAAAGAAAGAAGGAAGGAAGGGAGAAAGAAAGAAAGAGAACAAACCTGACAGTTACTTCACATTATATAAAAATTTTCATTTAAAATGAATCATAGTTCTAAATGTAAAAGATAACATCATAAAAATTCTAAGGAAAGCAAAAGAGGAAAAAAATTGTGTGACCTTGGATTAGGCAAAGATTTTTTTAAGACATAAAGAGCGCTAACCTTTAGAAAATTGATAAATTGGTCTTTGTGAAAATTAAAACATTTTGCTCTTCCAATGATGCTGTTAAGAAAATAAAAAGGCAACTGCAGACTTGGGGAAAAATATTCCCAAAACATATATCTAATAAGGGACTTGTATTCAGAATATATAAAAACTCTTACAAAGTTTAATGTATTCTAATAAATGTAGAATGTATTCTACTAAATACGTTAGTGGAATGAAGAGGAAATCAAGACGTTCTCAGGTGAAGGAAAACAAAGAGAATTTGTTGCCAGCATATATACCTAAAAGAATTGCTAAAAGAAAGGATTTGAGGATAAAAGAAAAGGAATCTTAGAACATCAAAAGAAATGAAGACTTACCTTCACACAGAAACTTCCAAGAATGTTGATAGCACTTTCATTCATATTAGCCCTATACTGGAAACAAATATCTCTCAATGGATGAATGTTAAACAAACCATGGGACATCCATACCATGGACTACTATTCAACAATTAAAAGGAACAAACTATTGAAACATGCAACTACCTGGATGAATCTCCCTTTGAGAATTATACTGAGTAATAAAAGCCAATCCCAAAAGGTCACATAGTGCATGATTCCATTTATTTAACATTCTTGAATTGGCATAATTCTAGAAATGGAGAACAGTTCAGAGGTTGCCAGGGATTAGGGAGGAGCTGGCAGCAGATGGGAATTGGATGTGACCATAAAAGGGCAGCAAGAGAGATCCTTATGAAAATGTAAATCTTTGTGTCTCACCTGGATCAATGTCAACACCCTGATTGTGATACCATATTATAGTTTTACAAGATGCTACTGTTGGGGAAAACTGGGTAAAGGGTATATGTGATCTCTCTGTATTATTTCTCACCAATGCATGTAAATCTATAATTTTATGAAAATAAAATTTTATTTAAAAAAGAATGGATTATTGATACATGCAACAGCATGTATCTCACAGACATTGCTATGTTGAAGAGTCCATAAAACTCCATGCTATATAAGTTTACTCTTATGGAATTTTAGGAAAAGCAAAACTATAATGAGAGAAATGAGATCAGTAGCTGCCAGGATCTGGAAGTAAGGGGAGGGGATTCAGAATGGGTCCAAGGGAATTTGGGGCAGGAATGAAAATGTTCTATATCTGGCTTATGGTGGTTGGTGCTCAACTATATACATTTGTCCAAACCATTAAACCATACATTTAAAAAGTGTGAATTTTATTTTCTTTATACATCAATAAACCGGGCTTTTAAAAAATCACAGCTACTCTAAAAGCTAAAGTGATATAAAGTTGCAATATGAGAAGCAAGGGAGAATATATTCTCACTGGATTTTCTGTTTTCTCTACCTTATTGTTCTCATTTATAGGTACAAACAGTAGGGTAAAGGGCTTGAAAACTCTTTCATATAAAGGGAACTTGAAGAGTCTAGGAATATTTTACTTGAAGAAGAGAACTCAATAGGACTGACACACGGCTTGTGACTATCAAATGTTTACTCATTCCTTCTACACTAAATGAAGATTCAGAGAACCTAAACTCTAGAGCCAGACTGAGTTCCAATCCTGTCCCTATCTCTTAAAAGCTGTGTGCCCTTGGGAAAGATTATTAATTTCCCTGTACCTCAGTATCCGTTTTCATTTCCTAGGCGTCTCCAGCAAATACCATGAAATGGGAATTCATTAGCTTACAGTTTTGAGGCCAGGAAAATGTCTGAATAATGTATCATCAAGGTGATGTTTTCTCCCCGAGACTGGCGTTCCTGGGTGGCTGATGGCAAGCTTGGTCCTTAGCTCATCTCTCCCTTTCCTCATAGATTCCATTTCAGCCTTTGCTTTCCTTGGCTTTCTCTTTCTCTCTGCCTGAATTCATTATCTTATAAAGGACTCCAGTCATTGGATTAAGACCGATCCCGGGCTGTAACTTAACATCAAAAGGTCCTATTTACAACGAGTTCACACCCACAGGGATGGATTAGATTTAAGAACATGCTTTTCTGGAGTACTTCCAGCTTCAAACAGCTACAGTATCCTCCCCTGTAACATGGAGATAATTACCTCCACGTAATCACATCACCTAACTCATTGGGTACTACAAATGAATACTCACAAAGTATTTAGAGCAGTCCTCTCACATTGGAAGTGTGAAATAAAAGTTAAATAAATACATGTTTTAAAGCACCTATTATATGCCAACTACTGGCCATGTACTTGGCAACTTTTCTTATATTGCTAAAATGCAGAACTATTGGGACAACTAAATGAATATCAGTGGATTACTTTTAAGTAACTATTTCTAAGAATAGAATAGCTGTACAAAAAATAAGCCTGCTGGCTTTGGTCAGGTATGTGTTAGAGATATTGACAAGACACTTTGTAAATACCATTCAACTCTCAAACTCCAGGATTCTATTTCTGAATTTCAAAATCAAGATGCATTGTACTAGGTCGGGGGTCAGCAAGTTTTCTCTGTGAGGGCCAGATAGTAAATATTTTAGGGTTTGGAGGCCATACGGCTATGTGCAACAACTTAACTCTGCTGCTAGAGCGTGAAAATAGCCATAGACAGCATGCAAATAAACAAGGTATGGCTGTGCTTAAATAAAACTTTATTTATAGATACTGAAATGTAAACATCACATAATTTTCATATTAGTATTGTTAAACCATGGAAAAATATAAAAACCATTTTTAGTCCACAGATTAAGAGTCTGACTATGAGCCATAGTTGGCTAATTTCTGTGCCAGAAGAAGTAAAGAATAAGGGAGGGTCCCAATCAAAATGAGATGTCAATTGTAGATTAAGAATTCCAATGACAAGTAAATATTTCAGAAGAAAAACTAAGAGAGAACCGTTTCTATCAAAATATCATAGGCATAAAAATACTTCTATGGCACAAGAAGCAGCAAAAAAAATGCAATGAATTGAGGTTTTGCCAAAATGGCCATGAATTTCTGCTTAGAGATAAGCACTTTGTTAAGTTTATTTAATCTGTTTAGGGTCTATCCCTTTCTCAACCCTTCTTTCACAAATTGTGGATAATAATTCTTTGACCTTAAGAGAACCTTGGTCTTTTGCCTGCATTCTCTGACCCCTTCAAGAGGTAATCACTTGGAATATGTGTTTACTTCCCTACTTACCCCTCTCCCCTAAGAAATATCTATTCCAAATGTCAAATGAAACCCATTATGAATTCTACCCTCCTCTCCTTAATGGGCTTTAAAATAGATATTTAAGGAGTTACTGGCATGCATACTGCTCTTTATTATGGTTTCTTAACAGCTTTTAAGAATAGCATGGCCTATAAGAATCACCCCCAGAGAACTTTTGTTGCTCGGATGTGGCCTCTCTCTCTAAGCCAACACGCCGAGTGAACTCACTCTCCCTCTACATGGGTCATGACTCCCAGGGGTGTAAATCTGCCTGTCAACATGGGACAGAAATCCGGGGATGAGTCAGGACCTGGCATAAGGGATTGAGAAAGCCTTCTTGACCAAAAGAGGGAAGAGAGAAATGAGACAAAATAAAGTGTCAGTGGCTGAGAGACTTCAAATAGAGTTGAGAGGTTATTCTGGAGGTTATTTTTATGTATTATATAGATATCCCTTTTTTAGTATATGGTGTATTGGAGTGGGTTGAGGGAAGTACCTGAAACTGTTGTGCCGTGTTCCAGTAGCCTTGTTTCTTGAAGACGATTGTATAATGATATAGCTTTTACAATGTGACTGTATAATTGGGAGAATCCGTGTCTGATGTTCCTTTTATCTAAGGTATACATAGATGAGCAAAAAATATGGATAAAAAATAAACAAATAATAAGGGGGACAAAGGTTAAAATAAATTGGGTAGATGAAAATATTAGTGGTCAATTAGAGGAAGGGGTAAGAGGTATGGTATGTAGGAGATTTTTCTTTTTTCTTTTTATTTTTTTCTGGAGTGATGCATATATTCTTTAAAAATGATCATGGTGATGAATATACAACTATGTGATGATATTGTGAGTCACTGATTGCGTACCATGTTTGTGTGCTAAGATTTATCAATAAAATTATTTAAAAAGAAAACAAACAAAAACACAGCAAGTTTGGCCAAAGGCATTTCCTAAACTTTAATAAGTGCAAATAGCATGTCTATTCTCTAAAAAAAAGAATAGCCTAATCTAAAGGCCATTTGCGGCCCCAAAAACCTAGAAGCCTGACCCCAAGGGTCATGGACACAGATCAGGAGAGTCCTGCAGAATCCCAGGAATTAGCCTGCCACCAAACCCTGTCCTCTTCCATGTATTTCTCTGGTATTAATCTGTCTATATTGTCACTGGTGCATTCAAAAGTCTTGGCAGAACAACAACAAAAAGAAAAGAAAAAAGAAAAAAAGCAATACTGCCCCTTACTTAGTTCAGCTGCAAGAAATAGAAAACCAAAAATAAGAGCAGCTTAAATAAGATAAAAGTGCATTTTTCTCATACCTAATAAACTCAGGAGGTGGAAGAGGTCCAGGGCTTTTATGGCAGTTTTGCAAAGTCCTCAAGGCCCTAGCCTCTTCCGGTTTCCCTCTCCACTATCACTAGAACGAAGGACACATCCTCATGGTCCGTGATCCAGGCCACAAATAGAGAAAGGGGCGAGAGAGAGCTCAGGGAGGTGCAGTGGTTCGCTCTTAGGGAAGGTACTCTGAAGCTGCCAGACGTTTCTGCTCACATCTCACTGGCCAGAATTTAGTCACATGGTCTTACCTAGCTGCAAGGAGGCTGGGAAACGGAGTTTTCCTGGGAAATGAAGAGAATGTCTTCCAGGGATCACGAACACAGTCTGCCATGCCCTGGAGTGCAAGAGTTCCACCAGGCTGGGGTTCCTTCCCTGGACGACTCCCTAACTTCTCTTCTTCGGTTCAACCAGAACGGAATCCTGTGTACCCCAGGAGACGAGACCATAGCCGCAGAAGTAGCGCTTTCTAAAGGTCCACGCTCCGGGGATTCTCATCTAATTTGACTATTGTTTAATACCGTTCTCCTGACAGACCCCAGGAAGAGTCCCAGAGGTGATTTCTACCTTCTAAACCTCACATTTATAATCCATTATGGAATGTGTTAGGCATATGTTCTTGCTTTGAGGGAAATTATTATTTGAGAGTTCTTATAGATAAGCTATATAAGTCCTCTGAATAAATATATATTCTTCTCTCTAGTTCCTCCAACCTCCAAAAGCCTCCGAAAATGTTTTTTTATGTTTTTTTAAACTCTCCTGGGTCCTCCTGTTTGATCTAAACATAAAATACGTTTATTTTCTTATTGTATATTTTGGATGTGTTTTGCACTCATGGGACGATTGTTTCGGGATTTAAAAAATGAAAAGGAACATATCAGGCCTTATCTTTACTCTGAGTGTAAAAGGTACAGTGATGCCAGCAAAAATGTCTACGACATCTGGGTACTATTAATTCATATTGCTCTGGCAAGATAAGGTGAAGAGGTGAGGGCACAAGTCACACATTGAGATGAATGAACTTGCCAGTGAGACAAAGAAGATTTTTGTTAATGGAATTAGTTAGCTGATTGTCTGTTTGTTTACAGTGATTAAGCAAGGGGGTTAATTCCCCAGTCTTTCATTCCTGGATTTTTGTGAGGTTTTTTTATTTTTTTGCTTGTTTGTTTAAACCCTGTTTATAGTCCCAGAGCATGTAACGTATGAATGGTGTCGACTATAGCAAATACGGAGCACAGGGATTCTAAAATTCAGCCGAAAGCTTTCTCCTGCTGACAGTGCCATCTTGGGAATGTGGTTAGCATTGAGATTTCTCTTTGCTATATTTTCCTCTAAAATGTCTACAAAATAGGTAGTGTAAGCAATAGTTCTAGATTGGGGGCATTTTGTGGGGAATTATCTGGCCGATGTAAGTAGAAACTAGGATAGTGACAGCAAAACCCAAAGCACCTGGTTCAGGTACCTCCCCCTAATCTTGTCTGGAAATATTCTTTTATGCTATATGTTTTTAATAAATAGTTAATGTCTGAACCTACCTTCTGGAATTTAATATGCAGATTTTTATTAGTAAACACTAAACCTACATTGTAGCATAAACTATGTTTCTGCTACATTTAGTTTAAGTGAAAATATCTGAAATACACAGACCTGGTTTCAAAATAGTTCTGAGGCTAACTTCCTATCCTTTTCCACCAGAAAGCTTACAGTTTTCTTTACCAGCGGTTTGCTGAAGCAGTCTTTAGGATAGGGGTATGTTACATTGCGTTTCAACAAAGAAGCTCAAAGTAAATGTATTCAACCTGGGACCAAAATTCACACTGTAATTTTTTTAAAACTTAACTTTGAGCGTGGGCATGGAAAACAATGACGCATGATTGGAAAATAAGAATTTCAATTTTAGAATTGAAATTATTTGATTTACAACCCTGACCACACTCCCATTCTAAAAGCACTGCGATTCAACAGTTAAATATAGGTAGACAAATGATAGATGATGATAATGATGATGGGCAGAAATAGGTAATAGATGATGATAGAGAGATAGATGATACATAGATGGAGATAAAGAGAGACATAATGATATAGATATACTATGGATGATAAGATAGAGATGACAGAAATAGAGATCTCCTTAAAGGACCTTCCATTCCATATACATAGCAAAAGCCAAGCTATTCAGGATTCCTTTAGTCTGACTAAACACTCATCAACATGCCATCAAACACACACACACACACACACACACACACATACACACACACATACACAGAGAGAGGTATTCCCTGTGCCTTCTCCAGAGGGAAGATTCCCAAAGCTCTCAGGCTGAGCTGTCCCTATCCCCCAAAAGCTCTAATCACCTGAGAATTTCTCCTGAGAGTTGTGTCTCCTTCCCTTATACTGGCTTCACTCTGAAAAGAGTCTGGATTTCTCTTTGACAACTTGGCTTTGCAGTGAAAATCATAGAAAAGCTGATGAGTAACAGCATGAGGAGACTTTAATTAATTCACTTTCTCCCACCAGGCACTAGACATATGCAGGCTGTGCTACAGCTAAATTCTAAATAACCATGAAATGTCAGGAGAGAGAAGTAACAACATCCACAGTCCCAAGATGGCGTGGTCTGCAGGAAAAAGCTTTTGGCTGGATTTTAGGAGCAATGTGTTCCGCTTTCCCCTCGCTGCCCCGACACAACGGGGAAGCTGAGGTGGGCCCCTGATGCTACTGTGCACATATTCTTTACAAAGTACATCCGCTTCCATTACGATATCTACTCTTCTGCCCTAGTTTGGTTTGCCGAAGTTCATTCCACCCACCCCACATTTTCTTCCATCTTTCCTGTACTCCAAGCAGAAGATTATAATATTTTTAACCATTCTTAGCTCTCTCTGTGTGTTTCCCACTCTGGGGAATATTTATGGCATATGCTCATTCCAAAGCTGTTTTACCATCACCACCAAAATGAAGACTATAACACAGTCCTGCCTCACCTCCCAAGAATAGGTTTTAAGGAATGCAAACAAATTGTATTTCTGGCCAAAGCTGAAAATAATTGGAGTGGTAAATCTATTTTTGAAAAAAAAATTCATTCAGTTTTACATAAGAAACTACAATTTATCTAGCACCTACTATAAGCTCCCATAGCACTGTTCAGAATTACCTAGATTAATGGACTGCTCTAATATGGCAGGCCTAATCACCTGGTCCTTAATCTGCATGCACTGCTCTAAATCACTAATCGACTTAGGGATGGAGCTAGAACTTGAACTTGGTTTTCCCGACGCCTGCACTACACTGTCTAAGCACTAAATGTTTCTTTTGTTTTATTTTCCACATGATGATTCACCTCTTTTCACCTTCTTTGTCCAAAAAAGTATTTTTTAAATTGCCATCTTCATTTCTATAAGAGAAATTTCTTTAAAACTTAAGTGAGCTTAAAGCAAATGCCACAGTTTAGAAATGGCTGGGAGGAGAGCATTATTTCCCTCTTTCCTCCTGAAGACCCTCCCTGACTGCCTCAGGCCTGGGCCGGGGCCACACTGGGTGTGTCTGTGAGTCAATGTGATAAATGGGAGGGGCTTCGGAGATGGTGGACCCACGCCTTTATGGAGCCCCTCAGTGTGTCAAAGTCTGCCCTCTTGTATTGTGGACAGAAAGGAAGAAGTTCAGTCAATGACTACGTGCTAATTACACAGTGTCCAGTTTCTCCCCTCCCATGCTGAGTCACCAGAGAATCCTGTCTGCCACAGGTTCTGTTTTCCAGCTGACGCATCCCTACCAAGATGGCAGAGTGTCCTATGAAAATAAGTTTGCACTTTGGATGCAAACAAACTTGGATTTAAAACCCACTTCTGCTGATTCGTAGCTGTGCAATCTTTGGCAAAATATTGAGCCTCAGTTTCTCCCTCTGAATAGGGGAGAATACTATACTCGCCTCTTCCAGTCATTTGGGGATTAAATCAAATAATATATGAGAGTGCACTACATACTGTAGGAATTTTGTAAATGTCCATGGTTTTGGCTTCTCCTCTACTCATAATTCTTCTTCCCTCCATTGTTCTGATGTAAAAGAAGGGTAGGACCCTCTGTGCCTTTCCATGAGGGTAGGAGCCAGCCATGTCTAAGCCTGTGAGGTTTCTCAGTCATCTTTTTGCCCTTTTCTGTCACTGTTTAGGGTTCCACACCTGTCCTCCTGTCCTTTTATCACTCCATGTCATTTAATTCAATTCTCTACCAACCCGATGCCTAGACCATCAGGAAACGTCTCATTCTTACAAATTGGCAAGTAACCCTAAATTCTTATGCTATTTAGTCTGAATTGCACTTTCCATTGCTTGATTATACATCACACCATACACTTTTATATTTTTCTATGACAACCTGCACCCCCAACCAAGTGGCATGTAGAACTGAGTGTAGTAAGTACAGCCACGTCCAATGGTCCTATTTGCACAGATGTGTGTTATTTGGGGGCATGTACATCACCCATGACTTAATGCCTAATAAAGATATATTGATTAGACTTGAAAATTAACATGTGCATTGCCTTCAGATTGCTGTGCAGAACTTCCAAGAAGCCAAACTTTGGAAATTGTCCCTCCTTTGCAACAGGATTTAGATGATTCTCAGGAACTGGCCTAAGCTCACCCATCAACTCTGGTTGCCTGCCTCCATGATGGCCTCTGGTGATTTCTATCTTCTGGAATCCTCACCATTGTATGGTCTCCTCTCACATTTTATCAGGATTGGTCTGGGTAAGCAATAGAATACTGGAGAAGTGATGGTATATCACTTCCAAGACTAGGTTATAAAAGTCATTGCAGCTCTATCTTGCTTTCTCTTGAATCAATAGCTCCGGTGGAGCCAGGTGCCATGTTGAGGACCCCCAGGCAGCTCTGGTAGGGAGGCCCACGTGGAGAAGAACTGAGGCCTCCAGCCAACAGCATTGTGACTACACCATCTTGGAAGCAGATCTTCCAGCCCCAGTCAAGCCTTCCAATGACTACAGCTCCAGCCCACAGCTTGACTGCACCTTCATGGGAGACCCTAAGCTAGCACAACTCAGTTAAGTCACTTTCAGGTTCTTGACCCTCATAAACTGTGTAAAATATTGAATACTGTTTTAGGCTGCTAAGTTTTAGCGTCATTTTATGCAGCAATAGATAACAATACAAACTCTTTATTGCTATTTACCAACACATCTTCCCCTGCAGAAAAGCCCACCACACCCAAATATATACCTGAAAGCCACCTGATGGGTAAACCAACTTTACTTATAATTGAAAACAATTATATGTACTTTAACATAAGGCTTCCCTGGGGACATTTTCTTTCTTCATCCCCAAAGGTTTCTGGCTGCAAAGGCTCTGTCACCTCTCTGGGCTCTCAAGCTTTATCCTAAATGGTTCCCTCTTAAAGGACTCTAGTAAGCAACCCAACCTTGAATGGGTAGAGGCACATCTCCATGGAAACTGTCTAATCAAATGTACTACCCACAATTAGGTAGGTCACATCACCATGGAAACAACTGAAAAGATCCCACCCAACAATATTGAATGAAGCTTCAAGAACATGGCTTTTTTTTTTTTTTTTTTTAACATGGGCAGGCACCGGGAATCGAACCTGGGTCCTCAGGCATGGCAGGCAAGCATTCTTACCTGCTGAGCCACCGTGGCCCACCCAGAACATGGCTTTTCTGGGGTATACAACAGTTTCAAACTGGCACAGGATATAAAACATATTTTCTGCCCTTCAGAATTTCAGAATCTAGATAGTCTCAAGAGAAAACCTGGCAGCAATTCCGACCATTGGGTCACTATTTTGCATTCTGCTTTTCACACACATACACAGTTATCTGTGTATCAAATACAAATGATTTTAACCAGAAGTATTAATTTATAACCACTTATAAGTATTGCTATATAGAAATTCTAGTAGATGTTAGGAATGAAGCAAATTCAACAAATTTAAAATTTAGTAGAAGATGACAGGCAGCACTGGTTACGTAATCTGCAAAACAAAAATGTCAGGGCCCCTTGCCCAAAATTTCAAAATGGTGACAACAGAGCATTAAACTAAGCATGGTGTCCTTCTGAGCAAAAGGTCCTCTGAGACTGCACAGGTCATTCATCCATGAAGTCAACCCTGATGACAAGATGTAATTTGTATCTTCTTAAAGAGATACTTCAGAAGTTGAGTGGTGAAAGTAAAAAGGTAGGCAGGATCAGAAGGAGCAGTGAAGGGATTGTTGAATGTTTATTTAATAGTGTGCTGGTTTTAAAGGAAGTATGCCCCCTAAGAAAAGCCATGTTTTAATATAAATCCATTTCTTAAAGGTAGAATAATCTCTATTCAATACTGTATGTTTGAAACTGTAATGAGATCATCTCCCTGGGTGATGTGATTTAGTTAAGAATGGTTGTTAAACCGGATTAGGGGATGACATGTCTCCACCCATTTTAGTGGGTCTTGATTAGTTTCTGAAGTCCTATAAAAGAGGAAACATTTTGGAGTATGAGAGATTCGGAGAGAGCAGAGAATGCTGTAGCACCACGAAGCGGAGAGTCCATTGGAGATGAAGAAGGAAAACGCCTCCCGGGGAGCTTCATGAAACCAGAAGCCAGGAGAGTAAGCTAGCAGATGATGCCGTATTCACCGCGTGCCCTTACAGCCAAGAGAGAGAAGCCCTGACTGTGTTCACCATGTGCCTTTCCAGATGAGAGAGGAACCCTGAACTTCATCGGCCTTCTTGAACCAAGGTATCTTTCCCTGGATGCCTTAGATTGGACATTTCTATAGACTTGTTTTAATTGGGACATTTTCTTAGCCTTAGAACTGTAAACCAGCAACTCATTAAATTCTCCCTTTTAAAAGCCATTCCGTTTCTGGTATATTGCATTCCGGTAGCTAGCAAACTAGAACAAATAGTAACTAGTATTTTTAGGGCACTTTATGCTTTACAAAGCATTTACTCCATATCTATTATCTCACTTAATCAAAGCAAAAATTCTGTGTGGTAGTGTCATCCCTCTTGGTTGGAAAGTATGCTGGGGCCCAAAGAAATCAAGGGGCTTATTCAAGCCACTGGGCCAGGACAGGCCCTATGTGCAGGTCATCTGATCTGAAATCCAATATTTTTCTACAAGATCAATTCAGTCTGGTGCTAGGAGTCATGGGTTACAGAGAGGTACAAAACATTTTATCTTCAGTGTAGCAATTCACTAGTGAAATGTGGAAGGTGAGAGGTGGGGCATGGAGTGACTGCATTTATTGGCTGCTTTCACATCTGTAGCTCTCACAAAACTTTACAGCAAATGCCACATCAAATTCTATATTCTTCATCCTTCCTCACCACCCCTACACAACAACCCCACCCTCCAACACCAGTGTCATACTTCAGTCCTCCGTCATTTTCTGGATTGGACAAAGAAAATGACAGTCAGCCTAGCAATTTCCTGCTCAGGTTTACCTCATTATATTATAAAGTCAAGCAATCTGAAGCAAATTTCTTATGCTTCACTATTGCACAACACCTTTTTTTAATCTAAAGCAGGCAGGTTTACCTTTAATAGCAATTTGAAACATTCTTGAAAAACTGTAGGTGTCGTCTTAACTGATCTCTCATCTCTTCCAAGCATGGAAGCCTAGTACGGAATTTGCCAGCGTGTAAGTCTGCAATTGTATAAAACAAGTTTAAAAATCCTTCTTAAGCTCGTTTCATTTTCTCTACTCATAGCAGAGAAAATGAAAATTTACGTTTTATAAAAAATTTTAATTATGTGGGATCAAGAAGCAAATTATTAAAACAAAAACTGCATTGTTTTTCATTAGTGCAGCTCTTAAATGGCATTATTTACGAAATAGTAACTTCTTATTAGTAAGCATATAAACTTGATTAAAACTTTTCCACAATTTATTTTTTTCCCTTCTTATTTCAAAATGTTCCCCAATACAGGAAGCCCAATGTTGAGTGTAAGATGTTTTCTTTAAATTAAAGCATTTTTTTCCGACTTCCTATAAGGTACTGTCTCAAGCTCTTAACCTCTCTACAGTTCAGTTTTCTCAGCTATAAAATCATTAGTGCATAGTGCTTTGCTGGCTTGCAAGGATGTTTGGGAAATTCCAGCTGTAGGAGTGTAAAATGTTTTAAAAGTAAAAAGTACAAAGCAACATTGTATTTATGATTGCAACTTGTTTGACAGTTTCATTGTACTGTAATATGGGAAATGTGTATTTCAAAATATTGGTAACCCAGAAGCTGTACATGTGCCAGATGGGTATTCAGAGATCCAGCAAGAGTTAGAAGATCTTTTAAAAATACTGTGCACCTTCAAGTGCCAAGATAAAACTCAAATCCAGAGTCCATCGTGGGTTACAATAAAAAGAAATGGACTTGTGAATGGTATGTGCTCATACTTAAATGCTAAACTGATGTTAATAGATTGACAAATAAGATAAAATGCATTATCTTATATGTTAATCGACATATACTCATATAATAATACATTAAATGATATAGAATATATGTATTCTATAATACATCATATATAATACATGAAATACATAAAATATAATAATCTATATTATTATCACCTTTGTTTTTATTATTACCCTATTTCTTATGTCTGTTTTTTGTGGCAATTGGATGAGGAGCAAAAAGTAACAAGTGGCAAAGCATGAAAATTTCATGAAAGAATGGAAAAGCAAGGCAAGAAATCGTAGAGTGGATGTGATGGGATAGAGATGAGATCTCAAAGGATGGAGAGACTTGGACACTCTTGAGGGACTTCCTGCAAGAGAGTTTGTCCGCTCCTCTTTGGGGCTCTTTTCTGTTCTGTGTGACAATTTCTACTTCATTCCACACGCCTAAATCCTGACAAAAATATTGCTTAGCATCAAATAAAGAAGAGGTCAAGGTCCCAACCTTTCAATAGGATGGTTTCCCAGTGAACATCCGTGCTCCTCCCCCTCTCCCAGCAATCACATAGTATCATGTGTTTGGTTTTTATTAAGCTTTTTTTTTTCCACATTTGTCCCTGGCTTGTCCCCAAGTAGTTCCTCCTAACTCATCCTGTCTTTCATTCTCTCTGTATTTCCCTTTATTTGTTTTTCTTGTATCTCTCCTAAGCTCTATTTTGTTTATCTTCTGAGCCATCACATCCTCTATTAGCTGAGGTTATCTCAGAGTGTTGACTCTCATCTAGACCACATTTATTTTCTTCTGACCCTACTTTAAAAGGGAATTTCAATTTATTACTTAAGCATGTTTTTCTCCCAAAGGGATGATCACTCAGACTGTCTATGGTCCCTGCCTGTCCTAGACTGTTACTGAGTTACATCAACTGGAGCACAGCTGCCAGGAAGCACAGCACATCCTTCTCTTTACGAAGGGTAGCCCTGCCCCACGTGATGACTGCAGCCTGCCTCTGTGCTCATCCGTCCTTCGGTTCTGCCGGGGAATCGAACCTGGGTCTCTGGCATGACAGGCAAAAATTCTGCCACTGAGCCACTGTCACACCACCCTGTATAGCTTTTGATAGTATGCACCCTTATGGGAATTTCTTCTGTTTCCTCTCCACCTCTAAAAATATGTGTATATATTATTGGTTTTCATATGTACACACATCATTTTCGGCAGGTTAAGGGAGTTTCTATGGCATCTCTTTTTAAATGGGCCAAGTCACAGTCAGAGGCTGCCTTTTTTCCCAAGGGCTTAAAGCACTAAAAAGATAGGATCCTACTCTTAAGGTGAAGGATAAATGCCAGGATAGGGGAAACTGGCATCTAGAGAGGCTAAATTACTTCTTGTGAATGGAGGACTGATGGGAAAGAGAGCTTAGATGGTGTGCTGATGGCTTCTTTCCCTGATACCCTATGTGTTCAAAGCTTTAGGGGTGCTAATGATAATTTACAGTGGCTTCTACAGAAGACAGTGGACTTCATGAACCAGAGAATCCCAATATTCCCTCTTATAAGAGCGCTAGTTTTTTTTTTCTTCCTAGATTTATCACAGTTACAATATAAAATGTGACTATAAATGTAAATGTGCATTTAAAATACTCCCAGTGATATAGAGTAGCTGGTAGCAGACTAGTACTCCTAAGGACTGTAGGAGCTAGGACTGGAGAGGGGAGAGATGATGATGTCACATCGGAGATGTGAGCTGACTCCAGTGGCTGCTGGCCTGAGGGTGTCTGCCCGTAGCCGAAGCAGAGAATCTTGACTTAGAGCTGGTGGAAGGCTGCTGCTGAGGACAGAGAAACCAGCAGAATTTCTGAAAGAGACATAGGGGGCCTCAAACACACCGCTGGATTTAGCTTCAAGACATTTATTGAATTGGAGGTATAGGAGGAATGGCAGCTAGAAATAGAAATGAAAAGCCACTAAAAATCACCACAGTGTTTTCAGTAGTCTGAAGACATGAAGCTCAGGGTTCAGGACCTGCCAAGAGTAGGGACCCAAATATGCTAGGTTCTCAGTTGGGCTGAGACTGGACTGGTACCCTGTCTCACACCACAACAAAAATTAAATTGAGATCACTGAAGAGATCTAGACACAAAAGATAAAACAAGAACGCTTCTAAAAGGAAACACAGGAAAAGAGCTGCGTGACCTTGGAATAGTAAAAAAAAAAAGAGCATTGTTTTTCAGTTTTAAGCATTTCATATTCTATTTTGCTTCAAGCATATTTCAGCATTCTGAAAGAAATCAAACCTATGTATTAGGAGTGAGTATAGTGGTGTGCTATCCCTCTCCTTCTCTTGTTTTTTTCCTCCCCCACCTCCCACCCTTACCCGCAAAATCATAATTAGACAGAAATAGCCAGGTTTCAGTGGGTGGGGGGGGGAGAGGGCAGGAGAACCATTTGGCCCAAGTGTATGTGGTAGTTTGGAGCTGTTATGTATGCCAGAAAAGACTATGATCTTTTAATCCATTCTTGTGGGGGCAGGCCTATTATGGGTGGAAACTACGGTTAGATGGTCTCAACTGAGATGTGACCCACACAATTCAAGGTGAGTCTCAACGCTCTTACTAGAGAGAGAGGCTACATGGAGAAAAAGCCCCAATCTGCTAAGAGAGGACCCACAGAGGCTCAGAGAAAAAGCCACTGAACTAGGAGCTGGAAGCAATGAAACCCAGGAACAAAGGACCAGCAGATGCCAGCCACGTGCCTTCCCATGTAACAGACGTGTCCCGGATGCCAGCAGCTTATTTTCAGAGTCCAGGTATCATCCTGTTGACACCTTAATTAGGACATTTTCATAGCCTAAGAACTAAACTATAAATCAATAAATCTGCGTTATAAAAGCCAATCCATTTCTGGTTATTGCATTCTGGCAGCTTGAGCAAACCGAAGCACTGCAGAAACATTGACTCACAGGACTGGAAATAGAAGTCCATCACACACCTTGAACTTGGTTCACACCTACCTATAATCCACCTTACGTATACACATCTCATAAACTTTGTAATATTTGCCAAGGAAGATAATTATATTGCTCTTATTTAAAAGTACGTATTAAAATTATTAAATTGCTCCTGTTTCTCCACATCCTTGTCAACATTTGTTATTCTCCTTTTCTAAAAAATAATAGCCATACTAGTGTGTGAGAAATGGAATCTGTGGTTTTAATTTGCATTTTCCTAATAAACAATAATTTTGAGCATCTTAAAAAAAAAAAGAAAATTCTTAAATTCTTAAACATAACATTAAAAAATATACCAAAGGGTTTGCAACCTTATTTTAACATTTCTGCACTTTTTAACATACCAGGAATATTTTAAAAGAAAAAAATGGAAATGGCTCAGACACTTGGAATTGGAAGAGACCTTGTCTGACACACAAACGGTTTCTGCTTCAGGGCAGCATCTTATCTAGTCCCAACCCCTAGCATTGCTTGATGGGGAGAGACAAAGGGCTAATTTGAATCACTAAAATTCACAGAAAACTGAAGCCTCCTTTAGGCTCAATTTTTTACCCCAGAAGTCTTGTTCCTATGGTGGCTTTTAAATAGCAACAAGGATGCTTGATTTTACTTTTGCGTCCTTCCTTTTGCCTCTCCAGCCTCTGGCAGGGGTTCTAATAAGGCCCTTTTTTTTTTTGACCTGGGCAGGCACTGGGAATCAAACCCAGGTCTCCATCATGGCAGGCAGGAATTCTGCCACTGAGCCACCATCGCTTCGCCCTCTGATAAGGTTTTGATGACAAGGGCAGACAGCAGCAACACCTTCCACTTACGTGGGCCACGGTGTGCTAAGCCTTTCAGTTGGGTACCCGTCAGGCCTCTCAAGAGCTCTGTCAACAGCAATTTTTACTCTTGTTTGACAGCCTTGGTAACTGACCCCCCAAAAGCTGAAATGACTCACCCCCGGCCACAGAACTACTAAATGCTGCCAGGCGTGGATCTCATTTCCCATGGTGGGGGGAGAGAAACATAATGTAGTCCACAGACTGAGAACTTCAGCATCGCCTAAAGACGGCTTTCCTTCTTGTTTTTTAATTGCAGTTTGGCAATTTTACCTTTTTCATCCTCTACTGAAAAGAATTAATCCATTTCAACTTCTTGCAACATGCACTATAAAGCTGCGGAACTGTCCTTGTGAACCAGGTAAAGGAATGGATTGTCATTTGTTGCAGAAACAGAAAGGGGGGGAAATACATTTGGCAGAGGATGAAGTCATGCTATTTCAAACAAAAAAAAATGAATAGAGCATAAAAAGGAAAACATTTCAAATTTCTAAGGAAAACTTATTTTTTCACTAGAAAAAGTTCTTCAGGCTCTCATTTTTGTTTGGCTTAGCCAACCCATGGCTTTCCAAGCAATCTGTCATTTAGTACTACAGCTGTGAAGTATATTCACTTAAGGAGATTCAGTCAATCATAACCCTTTCCCCACGCGATTAGCCTCCTTCTTTCACTAGGTTTTATTGAGTAATGTCTTGCCATTGGTACTCACACTGATACTTAAATTGTTTCATGATTCTATTTTATAGAATAATGTTTCATTCTAATAGAAGTGACCATAAGAGAGGAAATGGTAACAATCAATATATAGTCACATTGTCATTTCTATCATTTATTTGTTTTTATTTATTTTGTACACATTATTACTTATTATAGACACTATCATCCAGTTTATTTTTTTAAGTGGTCTAGTTTAAAAGTACACTTAACTGCAGACTTTATATCAGAAATTTGCCCTACTAGATTAGGGGTTGACAAACTTTTTTCTGTAAAGGGCCAGAGCAAATACCTTAAACTTTAAGAGCCGTTATGTCTCTATCTCAACTGCTCAACTCTTGCCATTGTGGTAGAAACAGCCATAGATAATAGACAATATGTAAACGAATGGGACTGGTTGTGTTCAGATAAAACTTTACTTATAAAAACAGGGGCTGGTGGGATTTGGCTTGTGAGCTGCAGTGTGCTGCTGACCCCTGATCTAGAGGACAGATATGTTTGGAACTGCGATTCTAAGGCTAATCCTACACTTCTAAGCCCTAAATACCTGTCAATGGATGGGAAAATTGGGTATTTTTTCCTCAACATTTAAAGTAAAATGCGTTTTCACATAAGGAAATATTTAAAGGAATAGTTACTTTCAGAGTGTATTAAAAGACACATTCGTTATTAGTTATTTTTCCACACCACAATTAAATTACTAATGAATCACAAAATGAGGCGCTTATCAGAGAGAGGTGAACAGCATGTTTTTGAAAATGCTTGTTCATTGGATAAACTCACAACTCTCAGCTGAGCCTCCAGCGTCATTGACCTTTAGCCTTCAGCTTAGTCCATGTCCAAGCATCTCCCCTACAGGAATTCTAGCACGCCAAGTTGATGCCACATGGTTCTGTGCCTAACCTCCTTCTTTAATCCTAGTGCCATTTGTCTGCAATTATTAAAGTGCAGGGCTTGTAGAGCGCTCAATGTGTTTTTACAAGACCCCTCTTAGTATCCATTTTGACGTCACTTGTGATATTTCTTCTCTGCTTCCTTATTTGGGGAGAGGGGGTGGTTTCCTGAGATTTCAATAGAAATTTCTCACTCAGAATTTCATTTAAATCTCAAACAGTTTGGAACACACCCCATGCCAGGTGGGATGTCATTGTTTATCAGGGGAGAGCAGTCTCTTTGCTACCTAGTCTTGCCCTGAAATGAGCTGCCAGCCTGAGAAGCAAAACAGTGGCAGGCAGTTTAAATGATTGCATTCCAAAATCAGTGCTTGTAGGTTTACAGAATTTACTCTAAATATGAAAGTAAACTGCATATAAAAAGAAGTGATATATTGTTTGGTCCTTAACTAGCCCCTGTAGGCTGTCCTGCCATGTCAGCCTGATAAAAAGAACAGGCCTGCCTTCCTCCTTTCCAGAAAACAGGAGGCTGCATGTTGGAGTGGGGACTGGGGGAATGATTCTGTCTCTGGAATCCCCGGCCAACCTTTCTCTGGTTAAACCTTTCCTCATCTCATGTTGGGCTTTTGACTTAGCAATACGCGCAGCTATTTTATACCACTTTTTTATAGTTTGCCTATTATAGCTCAACTTATTTTCATATTTAGTATTAGAATTTATTGTCCTACAATTTGTTTATTTGTAGACAAATTGAGTCTACATTAAAAACAAATAAGGTGGGTAGGGGTAGCTTATCCATTCTGTGGTCAATGCCTCCTACATAAATGAATAGGAAGATTTTCACTTATTTATTCAATATTTGTTGGTGCCTACTGTGCATCAGACACTGTTCCAGGGTTGTGTATAAGCAGTAAACAAAACTGAACAAAAAACCCTGCCCTCATGGAACATGCATTCTGGTGGAGGGAGTCCGAAAATTAAAAAAATATTAATATTAATTTCACAAGTAGTGAGGACTATGGAGAAAAGTACAAGAAGAAATGGGGAAAAGGAATGCCAGAAGAAGGGGGATATAATTTAAAATACAGTAACCAGGAAAGGTCTTATTCAGAAGGTGACATTTGAAGTGAGGGAGTGACTCTTATAGATTTTGGGGAAAAGAATTCCAGACAGAAGAAGTAGCAAGGGCCAAAGCCCTAACGCAAAAGCAAGGAGAAGAACAGCCAAAGGCAGTGTGGCTAAACAAACTTTGAAGACGAGGCTAGCAGGAGACTGGTAAGAGAGGAGGATTAAAACAGGGAGAGGACAATGACTTTTATGCTAAGCAAAGCAGACTACTTACCTGGTTTTATGGGTTTTCAGAAGTCTATTTGGCCATGACTTGTTCAGTGGCTTTAACCATCTCTTTCCCAGAGGGTGGACACCCAGATGTCTACTTATTTTTTAGCTTTCATAAATCACCTCCCTTATGCTTGAGATGTAAATAATAGTAACTGCATTTCTTTACAGAGATTATTGAAGGGATCAAGTGGACTTCATTATGGGAGCACGAGTTTAGACTGCTCAATAAACTGGTAAAAAGCTATCAACAACCGCTTATTGAATGCCTATTAGAGGCGGGAAGGAAGACTGAGGAACTAGAACAGCCCGGAAGAAGGAAACTAAAATCAGTAAGACTAAGGGAGGAGGAATAAGAAAAGGGAAACAAAGGCAGTGGTTTTCCTATGTCTCTAATCACAGTGATAAATAGAATGGGCTTTGGGGATGGGTTCGTCTAATTTCAAATCTTAGATATTCCACTTACAGGCTGTGTGATCTTGGGTAAGTCATCATTTTGAGGTTGTTTCACTTTATGTAAAATGGGCATTTACCTGCTGCCTTATAGCACACTTGTCAGGATTAAAAGAGATACTGTACATAAATACCTAGCACAAGAGCAGCATCAACTTACTCAATAAATATTAGTCCATTTATTATAATTGTTGTCATCATTGTCATTATCAATACCACCACCATCATCATCATCATCATCATCATCATCATCATCATCACTCCAGGGGATAGGAAACTGGAAGAATCTCTGCATCTCCTGACAGGGGAAGCTAAAAGCAGGATGGACCCCTTAAAGGGAAACACTCATGATGAGGATTCATTTTATAAGCAGCTGACTGAGATTTATGCAGATTACTACATGAATGAGGATACGCTTAAAGGGACACCTTTTCAGTAACTGAAATCCCTAGGAATTTGGCTCAGCTGGGAAACAGAATTTATCATTAAGGATATACAGATGTATACTTTAATCAAAAAGAGGATAGCATTCTGGAAAAATTTGGTGGTGAATCTACATTAAAAACAAGTAGAGGAGACCTTGTGACTTGGATAAAGTTGTAATGTATTAACAGTTCCAGGAAAAGCAGAAGACAGGTTTGGAACTGAGCAACATAAAGATGAAATAGTGCTCTGCCAAGGAAGGAATTGAGTTAATCAGCTGCCAAGTACTTTTCCATTTGGGACAGACAAGGTTTATAGTTGACAGTGGGAACAGTCAAGGACTTGACCAACATCAACCTCATGAAATTCTCTCAATATATTCTGCACTGTAGTGGGAGTCTTTCACTTTTTGCTTGTTTGCCATCCCTTACTTCAGAGAATTGCCCCTCCATGACTTCATGTGATTCTCTTGAGTCTGTTGATCAAGGGGCCCTGTCTCCCCTCATCATGGGAGTGTACTGTAACCCAGTGTATTCAGCCTGAATATCCCATTTCCTGGGCCAAGCGACTGGTCCAGGAGAAGACACATGATACAAGCGTGTCCAGCCAGGGTTATCTTGGGGGGATTCACATGGATGTTGAAAGCTAACTCTCTCCTATTGAGATTGCTAGCTGTCAGGACCACATACAGGCATGCCTCCTGTCATTTCACTTCACTTTATTGCACTGTGGAGATATTGTGCTTTTTACAAATTGAAGGTTAGTGGCAACCCAGGATCAAGCAAGTCTATCAGTGCCATTTTTCCAACAGTATGCGCTCACTTGGGGCCTATGTTACATTTTGGTAATTTTCACAATATTTCAAATTTTTTCATTTCATGGTGATCTGTGACCTGAGATCTCTGATCTTTAATGTTACTATTGTAATTGCTTTGGGGCACCACAAAATATGCCCATATACGTTGGCAAACTTAATCAAGAAATGTTGTGTGTGTTCTGACTGCTATACTGACTGACCTTTCCCCTGTCTCTATCTCCTCATGCCACCCTATTCCCTGAGACACAATAATGTTGAATTTAGGGCAATTAATAACCCTACAATGGCCTCTAAATATGCAAGGGAAAGGAAGTCACACATCTCTCACTTTCAATCAAAAGTTTGAAAGGATTAAGTTTAGTGAGGAAGGCGTGTAGAAAGCCAAGATAGGCCAAAATCTGGGTCTCTTAAACCAAACATCCAAGTAGTAAATACGAAGGAAAAGTTCTTGAGGAAATTAAAAGTGCTACTCCAGTGAGGATATGAATAACAAGGAAATGTAAAAGGCTTATTGCTGATATGGAGAAAGCATTAGTGATCTGGATAGAAGATCAAACCAGTCACAACTTTCCCTTAAACTAAAGCCTAATCCAGAGCAAAGTCCTAATTCTCTTCAATTCTATGAAGCCTGAGAGAGGTGAGGAAATTGCAGCAGAAAATGTAAAGTTATTAGAGGTTGGTTCAAGAGATTTAAGGAAAGGAACGGTCTCCTTTGCGTCAAAGTGCAAGGCCAGGCAGGAGGTGCTGATGCAGAAGCTGCAACAAGCTATACAGAAGACCTAGCTAAGATAACTGATGAAGGTGGCTATGCTAAATAACAGATTTTCAATGCAGACAAAACAGCCTTATATTTAAAAGAAGATGTCATCTAAGACTTGCGTCGCTAGAGAGGAGAAGTCAGTGCCAGGCTCCAGAGCTTCAAAGGACAGGCAGGCTCTTTTGTTAGGGACTAATGCAGCTGGTGAATTTAATCTGAAGCTAATGCTAATTTACCATCCCCAAAATTCTAGGGCCCCTAAGAATTATGTTACATCTACCCTACCTGTGTTCTAGAAATGGAACAACAAAGCCTGGATGACAGCACATCTGTTTACAACATGGTTAAGCCCACTGTTGAGATCCACTGTTCAGAAAAAAAATATATTCTTTTCAAAATATTACTGCCCGTTAATAATGCACCCTGTCAACAAAGAGCACCAATGGAGATGTGTAATGAGGTTAATGTTGTTTTCATGCATGCTAACACAACATCCGTTCTGTAGTCCATGGATGGAGGAGTAATTTCCAATTTCAAGTCCTATTATTTAAGAAATACATTTCAGAAGGCTATAGGTCCCATACATAGTGATTCCTCTGATGGGTCTGGCAAAGTCAATTGAGAAACTTCTGCAAAGTAATCACCATTCTAGATGCCATTAAGAACATTTATAATTCATGGGAGGAGGTCAGAATAACATGAAAAGGAATTTGGAAGAAATTTATCCCAATCCTCATGGATGACTTTGAGAGGTTCAAGACCTCAGTCAATGAAGTAACTGTAGGTGTAGCAGAAATTGCAAAGAAAATGAGAAGCGGTGCCTGAAGACGTGACTGAATTGCTGCAATCTCATGAAAAAACTTTCACAGATGAGGAGTTGCTTCTCATGGATGAAGTGGTTTCTTGAGACGGTATCTACTCCTGGTAAAGATGCTGTGAACATTGTTGAAATGACAACAAAGGACTTAGAATATACTATCAGTTTAGTTGCTAAAGAAGCAGCAACAGCTGCTTTGGGTAAAAGGCTATCAAAAAGCATTGCATGCTAACAGAGAAATCTCCCATGAAAGGAAAAGTCAATCAATGTGGCAAATATCATTGTTGTCTTGTTTTCAGAAATTGCCACAGCCACCCCGATCTTCAGCAAACACCACCCTGATCAGTCAGCAGCCATTACATCAAGGAAAAGATCCTCTATGAGCAAAAAGGTTATGACTTGCTGAAGAATCAGATGACGGTCAGCATTTTTTAGCAATTAAGCATTTTCAATTAAAGTATATACATTCTTAATGTTATTGCACATGTAATAAACTACAGTATACTGTAAACATAACTTTTATATGCACTGGAAAATCAAAAAGTCTGGGTGACTCACTTTATTGCAATGTTCCCTTTATTGCAGTAGTCTGGAACCAAACCCACAATATTGCCATAGTGTTGGGGCTACCCAGAGTCCTATTACTACTATGTAGAACAAGCCTAAGAATCAAGACCAAACCCAGGCAAAAAGAAACAAAAGTGGCAGGGTACAGAGAGGAGAGATTGATTGATTCTGGTCAACATTAATTGATTGTTTGAAATACTTGATGCAGAAATGCTAGAACCTGCCACTCTCCTGGATTTTCAGTTACATGAATAAATAGGTTCCTTTTTGGGCAAAATTAGTTTGAATTGGGATGTATTCATTTACAACCAAAAAGTTTGTTTAAGAAAAGTTTAAATGAAACGAAGAATCTAAATAAGTGATGGAGGCAATTTCTGGCAACTTAAATAGGAGGACATGATTCAATCTACCCAAAACAGGTAATGAATGTTTTAAGATGTAACAAAAGACTTGTGGCCAAGGAAAATGGAATACTAAATCAGTCCCGGCAAAAAAGATAGGGCTTGGCTCCATGCTCAACCCCCACCTCTCCAGACATGACAGAACAACACTCATTGCAACTATCTGTGGCTGAAGTAGAACTATCCTAGAAGTTTATAGCCCTATAACTCATGTCCTGGTCTTGAACATGGGACAAATGAATAACTATATCATAGGTCAAATCTTTAAACCCAGTACCCTCAGTCCACCAGAGATCAGAAAACTGCTCCCCTCCACTGGTAAATGATTTTACAACTACAGGGAGGCTTAGAATTAAATCTTCATTAATGATAATGAAGCAAATGGACTCAAAATATAGAGGCTGTTTAATTAATTTAGGAATAGGAGTTATAATGTGTGTGTTTAAAGTGTTAGTAGTGTTTATAAAGGTCTAACATTAGAAAATCTGATAAATTGAGCTTAATGATTTCCATTTGAAGTGTATAATTGATTTCATCTCCATTATCTTAACTTGAAAATTGTCTGATAATTTGGTAATACTTACAAACAGTATTTGAATGTTTCAATTTTAAGGGTGAATTTTTGGATTTATATGGGCTTAGATTGTGCTTGTTGAAGTTTAGCCTGCCCTGTCAGGCATCTGAGTTGTTTGATATATTAAATTATACATGTTTTGAAAAGTTTAAGGTCATTTAATTGACTGTTTATATCAATATGCACAATTGTAGAGAGGATTTAAATCCACTAAAATTGGGTTATCAAATAAGTACAAAAATGGTTTTGAATTATAAGAAAATTACTTGGTTTATTAGTAAAATCAAAATTGCACAGTGAACTGAAAAACCTAAGAAAATTATGCTTTCAAATTTACAACTTAAGTTAATTACATATTAGTTGAATTCTTGAATACTTATAAGTAGTTCCTTTTTCTGCACCAAAGTCCACCATTTCCAAAACACTGAAAAAAAACCCCACAAACTCATACAACACACATGGTAAGGAAAAGTATTACAGATGCAGAAATCCAGAATTATACGTGCATTTCCTGGTAGAGAGTGGCCATTATGGGGCATGAGGTAAGGCAAATTACATAAAAATATCCATAATAAACAATGATGAACCAGTAAAATCAGCCACCAAGGACTAAAATTAAAACAAGGAGTCAACAACTGAGGTGGTAGTAAGCAGCCATCCATTCATTCATCTATTAATTTATTCTTTTATTCAACAAATATTCATTGAATATATGTTACATACCAAATTCCCTTCGAGGAATTCTAACATATAGGGAAATAAAAGAAAATATGGATTACAGGTTGGGTGTGAAGAGAAAATGAAAGGAGAGTAAGTAATTGGAATTGAAGGAGAAATGCCAGCAGAAGATTGCTTTGGTAGAGGAAAGACCAGGCTGCTTGTGTCAGATTCCTTAATTTTGCTTGGATTAACAGGCATGAAAAATAAGGATTGAGAGCATCTCAGGAAATTCACAGAAGAAAAGGAAAACACAAAAAAGAAATGAGGGTAAAATATTCAATAGTAATAAACTCCAGGTCCAAGAAGAAATGCTGGAGTGGTAAGTAACAGCTCTTGAGTGAAGCTGAAGAGGCAGATGGCACAGTCATCAGTGAAGAGAATGGGGAGGGATACAAAGTCTTAAAGGACTATTTAAAATGACATAAATACGTGTAAAGCAGAGCATAGAATAGGAACAAGCAGTACAAATAACAAGAAGGGGTAAAAGAAAAAAAAAAAAAAAAACCTGAAGGGGCAAGTCTGTGGGATTCTAAGAAAATCTGGATGTGAGTTGAGGGAGAAGAAATAGGACTGAATACCAGAACGTCTTGTTGACAAAGGGTTGGGACTGAACTCTTCACACTGATCTGGAGAGGAAGGGAGACACATGCTGCACTCACAGTTCAAGAAGAGAGACATACAATTGTGCCGTGAAAAAAAGAGGAATTATCCTGGCTCTGGTGTCTTCCAGGTCTTTGGAAGTCGTCCTGACCATACCTCTTACCATGCCTTTCAGTGACCCGCCAGAGGAATGTCAGGCAATCAGAAAAATGAACTAAATATGTGAATGATTTTTTTATTGGTGGGGTTTGTTCCGTTATTTAAAAAATTATTGTCAGTACATAAATAAAATATATTCATTCTAGAAAAGTTAGCAAAGAAAAATAACCAAACTAAATATGAGAACAGAAATATCACCACCCTTAACAGTGTTGTTTTGGAGGGAGAAAGAGTCACTGACATTTTCAATTAGTGACTCAAAGTTTTTCACAGGAACTTGAAACCTCGTCTTCTCCCATTCTGAAAATTGGCAAGTTTCCCAATCAAGAAAAAGTCCTTACTCAACTAATGTAAGATATTACCTTTAAATACTTTCAAAGATGTGGTGGCCAAATTTGCTGCTGAAACTTTGGGGGTTCTAGACTCTCCTGACCTGTGTCTTCTCACTTATGGGTGATTGGACAGTCAACTAGGGTAACAAGGGTATTGAGGCCTGGTTATCAAGGCAGATTCTTACTTCATCTAATAGGGCTCTAGAGGGGTTCCCAAGACAGTGTTTGTCAAAGATAAGTAAAAGGCATGCCAAAATGCATAAGATCCATAATGCCCAAGCAGAACCCAACAAAATACAGTCCATGAAGATTTTACCACTCTGGCAATAGTGTCAGAAAAAGAAAAGAGTGTGCTGGAGAAGCTAGGGTGAGAGTCAGTAAAAGTTCAAAGTCAGAAAAACAGGAAGATAGTAGAAAAAAAATAGATCTGTAAAATCAAAAGCGTAGTATAGGCTAGTGAGAAATCTTACATGAGAAGAGGAAAGAACATACTTGATAAAAATGAATGCCACAGCAAAGAAAGTAAAAATGAAGAATGCATGCAGGGTGGGCCACGGTGGCTCAGCAGGTAAGAATGCTTGCCTGTCATGCCTGAGGACCTGGGTTTGATTCCCAGTGCCTGCCCATGTAAAAAAAAGAATGCATGCAACTCAGAATAAAACGAGATGTTGATTAAGTTTCAATTTTTTCATGTATAGTATTCACTCATTCAATATAGACAAAATGTTAACGATATTTAAGGAAGTAAAATTGAAAGAAATGATAATACTCATAAAGGATATGGTGAGCATAAAATCCAAAGTCCATAAAAAAGGAAATCAGGAACAGTATTTGTAATGTCTGAAACTGTTTAATTATTTATGAATTATATACATAGGATCCTAGTCTCTGGTAGCTGAAAAGGATGTTGAAGTTTACTTACTTCACCTCCTTTCCCAGTAACCTTCCCTCCTAATCTTGTGCATAAATCCAACCTCCTACAACACACTTGCCATATGGTCTATCAGTCTATGCTTGAATATTTCTAATATATCACTGTCTCCTTAAGTAGCCCATCCCATCTTTTTATTTTAAAATGAAAGTAGTAGGGACTTTCACCTCCAGTCTGGATTAGTAACAGGGATTCTATTTACCCTCCTGCCTAAAACAACCAAAATCTGAACAAACATTAAATAATGGTTTTAAGACAATGAAACATCAGGAAAAATAAACACTGATTCCTTGAGAGATGAGAAATAAACAGGCTAAGTCCTTTGATTGCCCAGTGTTACTGCCATCAGAGAACATCTAGGCTGCAGCACAGGGAAAGAGAGTTTAGATGGAACTTGTGGCCTCCCGGATATCAGGAATGAAATTAAGAGTCTGTAGAGAAAAAGGCAGCTAGAATTCACAGGAAAGAGTACCAAAAAGAAGAGAGTAGAATATACAGAGAACTCCAACTATCTACTAGAGACACAGCTCAAGTATTCATGAGAGTATTGATCACTACATGCATATGAGGAAACAACTCAAGGCCAGGAAAGAAACTATCCTAAAAGGTTAGAGGGAACAGTATTCAATGCACACATATGACCAAGAATATCTTCCCATCACCCAGACTGGAAAACCTCCTAATTTATGGGCATTAGGTCTTGCCTCATAAGTGGGGAAAAAAATTAACCTCAGACTAAACACTGCTCTGTTCCTGCCTAACACATTTTAAAGATAAAATCTGGAAAGGATCAAACTGTTTCTAGTAATTTAACTGCATCCCAGAGCAAAACTCAAGAATATTTATAGGAATAAAATATATATATATCCATCACAATAGAGAAAAATACACAATACCTGGCACACAGTAACAAAAATTACCAGGTGTGATGGTTTGAAGCTGTATGTACCTCAGAAAAACATGTTCTTAAATTTAGTCCATTCCTGTGGGTGTCGACCCATTGTAAGTAGGACCTTTTAACAAGACCACTTAGGCTGAAGTATGATTCACCTCATTCAGGATGGGATTTAATCCTGTCACTGAAGTCCTTTATAAAGGGAATGAATACAGAGAGAGAGAGAGAGAGAGAAAGCCAAGAAAGCAAGAAGCTGAAAGCAAGGAAACCCAGAAGAGTAGAGGCCAGCAGGCGGACCGTTGTGTCTTGCCATGTGATAAAGGAGCCAAGGATCACCAGCAGTCGATCTTTGGGAAGAAAGCATCACCTTGATGAATGCATTTATTTGGGCATTTTTATGGCTTCAAACTTAACCTCATAAATTTCTATTGTTTAAGCCACCCCATACTTCATGGAATCTGCTTGAAACAGCCTAGGAAACTAAACACCAGGAAAATAAAGAAATGGAAAATTTTGACCAATGATGGGTAAAATAAAATCTATCAATTGAAATGGAAACAGAACAAAGGCATGTTCAAATTAGTAGACAAGGACATTAAAACAGTTACTATGACAGGATACCATATGTTTAAAACTTTAAATAGACACATGGAAGCTATTAAAAAGGCCCAAATCGAACTTCTAGAGATGGAAATTACAACGTTTAACATGAAACAAACACTAGCAATCTATTAGACATTGCAGAAAGAAGGATTAGTGCATCTGAAGACATAGCAATAGGAACTATCCAAAATTCAATATATAGATAAAAAAATTTTAAGTTAACAATGTGCCAGTGAGTTATAGGAGAACTTCTAGTGGCTTACTATATATATAATTGTAATATACATATAATTGCAGGGGAAAGACAGAAACATTTATGAAGAAATAATAGCCAATAATTTTCTGAATTTGATGTAAATCATAAACTCACAGATCTAAGACACTCAATGAGCCCAACACAAGAAACGTGAAGAAAACTATAGTAAAGCTGATCAAAACCAGTGCTGCAGAGGAAATCTTAAAAAGCAGTCAGAGAAAACAGACATATTATATAAAGTGGAATGAAGATGATGGTGGCAAATTTTTTGTTGCAAACAAGAAGACAGTAGAGCAACATCAGAAAAATAGTGAAAGAAAAAGCCACCAACCTAGAGTCCTATACCCAATGAAAAGATCTTTCAAAAATGAAGGCAATTGTAAACTCACAACTTCTCTAATAAATAAAAAAAGAAGGCAGTATAAAGACTTCTTCAGACATACTAAAAGTTGTAAGAATTCTTTGCCAATAGTTCCACACTACAAGAATTGTTAAAGAAGATCCAAGCAGAAGGAAATAATTTCAGATGGAAATATGGAGCTACCCAAAGAATGAAGAGCATTGAAAATAGTAAATACTTGGGCAAATAAGATTTTTCTTAGTATTTAAATTTCTTTAAAACATATTTGGCTGTTTAAATAAAAATAATAACAACTTTGGGCTTTAGAACAAGAAAAAATAAAATGCAAGACAAAAATAGCCCAATGGCTATTGTCCTATCTACAGTATGGAATTATACTATTTTAAATGTCTTATATTATATGGGAAGTGGAATGCCATCACTTTCAGTTAGACTGTCTAAGTTTAGGTATCTATTCTAAACCAAAAAGCTACCACAACATCGCAAGATAAAAAGTTATAGCTGAGAAGCCAGCAAAGAGGGTAAAATGGAATTATAGAAATTACTCAGTCCAAAAGAAGGCAGAAAAAAGGAAAAGGAAAACAAATAATAGATGGTATAAATTGAAAACAGCAAGATGATAAGCTTAAACTTTATTGTATCGCATAATTGTATTACATGTTAAAGGTTTAGACACCACAATTGAGATTGTCAATTTGGATTAAAAAGGTAAGAATTACTTTTTATATAGAAACAAATAAGTTAGGCATAAAAGGATGGAAAAGATATACCATACTAAGGCTAATCAAATGAAGTTGAGTGATTATAGTAATATCAGAGTAGATTTCAAAACAAAGAATATCACCAAGGACAAAGAAGGTCTTTCTATGATTATTAAGGGATCAATTAATCAAGAAGGCATAGCAATCCTAAATGCTTGTGTGCCTAAAAGCAGTACTTCAAAATATATAAAGCAAAAACTGATACAACTGCAAAGAGTAATAGACAAATCTGCAACTAAAGTCAAAGATTTCAGTACTCCTCTCTCAAACCTACATTCCAGCTTACTATAGTTTTTACATCTGTTCTGTCACTACAATTAAATATTTGATGTTTGGTCTATAAGCTTATTTTAAAAATTAAAAACTAAAAAGTATTGTACATAATATTTCTATAGGAATATAGTTTACTGCAGAATCAACTAGTGTCATTGAGCTTAAAGAGGAGATACAACTCCTATTGATAAAATTTTTGCTACTGGAGGGAGAATTTAGAGAGGGTTAGGATGGCCCCATATCACAATGGCTTACTATGACTTTGCTTATAATCAAGAGCTCCTGGTTCTAAATCATTCCATTTGTCAGAAGAAATACACATTCCACTGAAAGAGTCTGCGCGGAGCCTCCGATTTCTGGTTCCAAGTTGAACTGATGACTTTCTAGGCCTGTCTCAAAGTTGTCACCCTGGAATTTCTTTTCACTACTATCTTGGGTTAGATGCTCTTTTTTCTTGGAGCCTTTTACTTCCTCTTACTTGGATACTCTTTTATTTTGATTGCGTAATTCTTTCAGAAATTTAAGTGGTCTAAGTTTCAGATGTTTGAAAATGCCTCACTCTTATTGATAGTTTGGCTAGGTAGAGAGGATTTTAGGTTCAAAAAACATTTTCCTCAACCATTTTGAAGGCATATTTCTTGGTTTTTCTTAGCATTTTGAGTTACTGATGATTTACCTAATGCCAATTGAATTCTCATTTCTTTTAGAAAAGTCCATTCTTCTAGCGTTTAGATGCTTCCCTTTATTCTCAATGTCTAAGATATCACAAAATGTGTGTTGAATGGGTTTATTAATTTATCCTTTTCTGTGTTTTTCAGGTGCTTACAATCCAATGTACTATTTCTTTATGTCTGGGGAATCTCACTTATTCTTTCTTCTTTGTTTTCTCATTCTGAAGTCTATTGCATGTTAAATCTTTTGGTCTATTCTTTTCTAATCTCTTAACTTTTCGCCCATATTTTCTATCTCTTTAACTTTTGCTCTACATTCAGAAATATTTCTTCAATCTTTCCTTCCTGGCCCCTCAATGAATTTTAAACTTTGGCAATTTTTAAAATTTTTTTTTAATTTATTTATTAATTTAAAAATAAGAAACAAAATAAAACATACATAATCAGTAATTCACAATATCATCACCTAGTTGCATATTCATCATTTCTTAGAACATTTGCATTAATTCAGAAAAAGAAACAAAAAGAAAATAGAAAAAGAAATGAAATGAACACAGGAAAGAAAAAAAAGATTATACCTATCACACTCCTTACCCCTTGCCTTCATTGATCACTAGCATTTCAAATTAAATTTATTTTAACATTTCTTCCCCCATTATTTATTTTTATTCCATATGTTCTACTCATCTGTTGACAAGGTAGATAAAAGGAGCATAAGACACAAGGTTTTCACAATCACACAGTCACATTGTGATAGCTGTATCATTATTCAATCATCCTCAAGAAACATGGCTACTGGAACACAGCTCTACATTTTCAGGCAGTTCCCTCCAGCCTCTCCATTACATCTTGAATAATAAGATGATATCTACTTGATGCATAAGAATAACCTCCAGGATAACCTCTCGACTCTGTTTGGTATCTCTCAGCCATTGACACTTTGTCTCATTTCCTTCTTCCCTCTTTTGGTTGAGAAGGTTTTCTCAATCCCTTGATGCTAAGTCTCAGCTCATACCAGGGTTTTTCTCAATCCCTTGATGCTGAGTCTCCACTCATTCCAAGATCTCTGTCTCATGTTGCCAGGAAGGTCCACACTCCTGGGAGTCATGTCCCACGTAGAGAGGGATAGGGTGGTGAGACTGCTCATTGTGTTGCCTGGAGAGAGGGGCCTCATCTGAGCAACAAAAGAGGCTCTCTTGGGGGTGACACTTAGCCCTAATTTTAAGTAGGCTTGACCTATCCTTTGCAGGGTTAAGTTTCATATGAACAAATCCCAAGACTGGGGGCTCTGCCTATAGCTTTGGTTGTCCACACTGTTTGTGAGAATATCAAGAATTCAACTTGGGAAAGTTGAATTTCTCCCCGTTCTCACCACTCCCTGAAGGGGGCTTTGCAGAAACTTTTACACTCACTGATCGAATCACTCTGGGATTCATTGGGGCATCACTCTGGACAAACCAACAAAATCTCATGTCCTACCTGAGATTCCAAGTACTTATGGTATTCAATCAAACTATCTACATAAGTTATATTAGGAAATGCACTAGTCAAAATATTAATTTTCTACCAAATAAACATTTTTTGCTTTAGTCTCACACAGAAGGTGACATTTTAAAATATTGGTTACCATCTATTTTCAGTACCCTGCAATAATGACATTCCTTTGTTCTTCCTCATGCAAAAACATTTTTTAAATTATACCTTGTATATTTCACTATTATACACTCTAGGCATTCCTAGATTATACCATCTCAATCTTTGACATCTATCTTTCTTTCTTATTTCAATATGTCCCCAGCCCTCCTCCCTCTATCATTCTCACATGCAGCTTCCTTCAGTGTTTTAACGTAATTATATTACAGTTAGGTAGTACTGTGCTGTCCATTTCTGAGTTTTTTTATCCAGTCCTGTTGCACAGTCTGTATCCCTTCAGCTCCAATTACCCAATATCTTACCCTATTTCTATCTCCTGATGGTCTCTGTTATGAACAGAATATTCCAAGTTTATTCACTAATGTCAATTCATATCAATGAGACCATACAGTATTTGTCCTTTAGTTTTTGGCTAGTCTCACTCAGCATAATGTTCTCAAGGTCCATCCATGTTGTTACATACTTTGTAAGTTTATTCTGTCTTAAAGCTGCATAATATTCCATCGTATGTATATACCATAGTTTGTTTAGCCACTCGTCTGTTGATGGACATTTTGGCTGTTTCCATCTCCTTGCAATTATAAATAATGCTGCTATAAACGTTGGTGTGAAAATATCCGTTTGTGTCTTTGCCCTTATGTCCTCTGAGTAGATACCTAGCAATGGTATTGCTGGGTCATATGGCAATTCTATATTCAGCTTTTTGAGGAACTGCCAAACTTCCTTCCACAGTGGTTGCACCATTTGACATTCCCACCAACAGTGAATAAGTGTGCCTCTGTCTCCACATCCTCTCCAGCACTTGTCATTTTCTGTTTTGTTGATAATGGCCATTCTGGTGAATGTGAGATGAATCTCATTGTGGTTTTGATTTGCATTTCTCTAATGGCCAGGGACGTTGAGCATCTCTTCATGTGCCTTTTGGCCATTTGTATTTCCTCTTCTGAGAAGTGTCTATTCATGTCTTTTTCCCATTTTGTAATTGGATTGGCTGTCCTTTTGTTGTTGAGTTGTACAATCTCTTTATAAATTCTGGATACTAGACCTTTATCTGATATGTCATTTCCAAATATTGTCTCCCATTGTGTAGGCTGTCTTTTTACTTTCTTGATGAAGTTCTTTGATGCACAAAAGTGTTTAAGTTTGAGGAGTTCCCATTTATTTATTTATTTCTTCAGTGCTCTTGCTTTAGGTGTAAGGTCTATAAAACTGCCTCCAAATATAAGATTTATAAGATATTTCCTTACATTTTCCTCTAACTGCTTTATGGTCTTAGACCTGTTAACTCCATTTTGAGTTAACTTTTGTATAGGGTGTGAGATACGGGTCCTCTTTCATTCTTTTGCATATGGATATCCAGTTCTCTAGGCACCATTTATTGAAGAGACTGTTCTGTCCCAGATGAGTTGGCTTGACTGCCTTATCAAAGATCAAATGTCCATAGATGAGAGGGTCTATATCTGAACACTCTATTCGATTTCATTGGTCAATATATCTATCTTTATGCCAGTACCATGCTGTTTTGACCACTGTGGCTTCATAATATGCCTTAAAGTCAGGCAGTGTGAGACCTCCAGCTTTGTTTTTTTTCTCAAGATATTTTTAGAAATTCGGGGCACCCTGCCCTTCCAGATAAATTTGCTTATTGGTTTTTCTATTTCTGAAAAGTAAGTTGTTGGAATTTTGATTGGTATTGCATTGAATCTGTAAATCAGTTTAGGTAGAATTCACATCTTAACTATATTTAGTCTTCCAATCCATGAACACGGTATGCCTTTCCATCTATTTAGGTCTTCTGTGATTTCTTTTAACAGTTTCTTGTAGTTTTCTTTGTATAGGTCTTTTGTCTCTTTAGTTAAATTTATTCCTAAGTATTTTATTCTTTTAGTTGCAATTGTAAATGGAATTCATTTCTTGATTTCCCCCTCAGATTGTTCATTACTAGTGCATAGAAACAATACAGATTTTTGAATGTTGATCTTGTAACCTGCCACTTTGCAGTACTCGTTTATTAGCTCTAGTAGTTTTGCTGTAGATTTTTCAGGGTTTTTGACATATAGTATCATATCATCTGCAAACAGTGATAGTTTTACTTCTTCCTTTCCAATTTTGATGCCTTGTATTTCTTTTTCTTGTCTAATTGCTCTGGCTAGAACTTCCAACACAATGTTGAATAATAGTGGTGATAGTGGACATCCTTGTCTTGTTCCTGATCTTAGGGGGAAAGTTTTCAGTTTTTCCCCATTGAGGACGATATTAGCTGCGGGTTTTTCATATATTCCCTTTATCATTTTAGGGAAATTCCCTTGTATTCCTATTCTTTGAAGTGTTTTCAACAAGAAAGGATGTTGAATTTTCCCAGATGCCTTCTCTGCATCAATTGAGATGATCATGTGATTTTTCTGCTTTGATTTGTTGATATGGTGTATTACATTAATTGATTTTCTTATGTTGAACCATCCTTGCATACCTGGGATGAATCCTACTTGGTCATGATGTATAATTCTTTTAATGTGTTGCTGGATTCGATTTGCTAGAATTTTGTTGAGGATTTTTGCATCTGTATTCATTAGAGAGATTGGTCTGTAGTTTTCTTTTTTCATAATATCTTTGCCTGGTTTTGGTATGAGGGTGATGTTGGTTTCATAGAATGAATTAGGTAGCTTTCCCTCCACTTCGATTTTTTTGAAGAGTTTGAGCAGAGTTGGTACTAATTCTTTCTGGAATGTTTGGTAGAATTCACATGTGAAGCCGTCTGGTCCTGGGATTTTCTTTTTGGGAAGCCTTTGAATGACTGATTCAATTTCTTTCCTTGTGACTGGTTTGTTGAGGTCATCTATTTCTTCTTGAGTCAAAGTTGGTTGTTCATGCCTTTCTAGGAAGTTGTCCATTTCATCTACATTGTTGTATTTATTAGAATAAAGTTGTTCATAGTATCCTGTTATTACCTCCTTTATTTCTGTGGGGTCAGTGGTTATGTCTCCTCTTCCATTTCTGATCTTATTTATTTGCCTGCTCTCTCTTCCTCTTTTTGTCAATCTTGCTAAGGGCCCATCAATCTTATTGATTTTCTCATAAAACCAACTTCTGGTTTTATTGATTTTCTCAATTGTTTTCATGTTCTCAATTTCATTAATTTCTGCTCTAATTTTGTTATTGCTTTCCTTTTGCTTGCTTTGGGGTTAGTTTGCTGTTCTTTCTCCAGTTCTTCCAAATTGACAGTTAACTCCTGTATTTTTGCCCTTTCTTCTTTTTTGATATAGGCATTTATGGCAATACATTTCCCTCTTAGCACTGCCTTTGCTGCTTCCCATAAGTTTTGATATGTTGTGTTTTCATTTTCATTTGCCTCGAGATATTTACTGATTTCTCTTGTAATTTCTTCCTTGACCCACTGGTTGTTTAAGAGTGTGTTGTTCAGCCTCCACATGTTTGTGAATTTTCTGGCGCTTTACCTGTTATTGATTTCCAACTTTATTCCCTCATGATCTGAGAAAGTGTTTTGTCTGATTTCAATCATTTTAAATTTGTTGAGACTTGCTTTGGGACCCAGCATATGGTCTATCTTTGAGAATGATACATGAGCACTTGAGAAAAAGGTGTATCCTGCTGTGGGAATTTTTTTTAATTTTAAAAACAATTTTTGGTTTTGATTATTTTTCTTAGCAACCTATTTTTTTCCTTGAATATCTAGGAGGATATTGAATGAAATTAGTTCAGACATTTTCTCTTCTTTGGATCATCTTTTTCCTCCAGGGTCAGTTTATTCATAACAACATACTCCTTTGCCCTTATTTTTTTCCCAGATTCTTATAGTCCTTAGCTATTGATTCAGGTACCACTGAGGCAGATCAGCTTGTTTAATACAGATAGCTCTGCCTTGCCTGGGTCTCTCCTATCCAACAGGGGGACCTTGTGATGGCTTCACTTTAGACCTTGTCGCGAGAGAGGAGAAAGTAGGAGTCCCCCTCCCACTTCTCAGCCAAAATGAGAATTTTCCTCAGTAGGGGGTATGGGCCCTACCAGGGCTCCTCGCCATGCAGACTATTCAATTATTTTAGAGCTTAGCCCTCTGGTTTTAGCCTGAACATGTGACACAGAGAAGGAGAATGTAGGTTATGACTCACACAGTTATTCCACAGTTGGTTTCTTTCCAGCTTCCCTCTCATACTCCAAGTGTTGAGCCTCTCAGTGGGTCTGCTGCCAGGAAAAAATAGCTCCTGCCCCTATGGCAGCTTTCCCCTGTGAATGTGATTTAACTTGTTAATATAATTTCAAGTATTTTCCACTTTCAAGAAATTTGTCTATATCTCTGATTCCCAGATGCCTCTTCTCTTGTACTAGGTTCTGGCATTAATTTGTTACTATTTGTTCTTCGTACAGACATTTCTTTGGGATTTGGAAGCAAAAGGAAATATATGTATATGGTCAGTCTGCCATCTTGAACAAGATTCCTATTGCATCTTTGGACATCTTTGTGAGTTCTTCCTCATCATGAGGCAAAAGTTTCTTTATATCTTCCATCTTAGTGCCATTGGACCATATAACAAGACTTAAATTCTCTTCTACCGGCTAGCCCTGCAAATGTTTAAAACTAGTGTTATATTTACCTTTCTTCTTCAGCTAATATTTCTAGTTCCACTGTGAATTATTGAATTTTTAGCCCTCCTATCATTCTGATACCTTTCTTTTGAACTTCTCCCATCCCTCTGAAAGAATTGAATGCAATTGAACTGTCATTGAACCACATCACACATACACATACTTCCTTGCTGTAGGCACATAAAATGAGTGATCTACTACATCCAATTTCTATGAAGACTATGCAACGATGACATAGTTAAAAGCTTTGAAATTATGGGAAAAATAGAAAGAGGAATTTCCATCTAAGAATTTCTAGGTTATTTAGCACAGTTTTTCTTATTTGCAGAGGATTATTTTATCACTAAAATCATTAAAAAACTCTTAGCATTCAGTTGAACTCACTATATGTTTTCAGGTATTCAAAATGCAACCCCAATGTATTCTTTATTCTCATCAACAAAACTGAACACTTTTCTAAGATCCTCGGATGGTTGTAAAATTGCTACTAATTAAAATATGTATAACATTTAAAATCAATAAAAAGACAATAAAGACAAGCATTACAGCTACCTAAAAACATCACAGCTATGGTAACATCTCTTTGGAGCATCATCTTTTTAAATGTTTAAACATTTCTTTAAATGTTGTCTGACAAATCTACAAGGTAGAGCTCTCAGCTAACACAAATCTTTTCCTGATGTATGTACCTTCTTTGGAATATTCCCAAATGCCAGTTCTTTGAAAAGAAAATTTGTAAACTGTAAAAGAAAAGGTTTCCTGAGTAGGTCAATCTATAGGGAAAGATTTATCTCAACTGTATTAAAAGGCCAAGACATTTTACAGAACTTTAAAAGAAATTTTCAAAACTTATTTGTTTGTATGTTTGTTTATTTAAAAAGATTTATTTAAGAAACTACTATGTGCTAGGCACTAGCAATTCCATTATATAGTGAAAAGACCTGCAATCTCTGTTCTCAGGGCACTTGCATTGAATGAATTAATAAAATTACAAACATACATGGTTTTAAAATTGTCAAAGCACCTTTTTTTAGACCTTTGGATAAGGGAGACTGGTTCAGATGCACACCAAATGATGACACCAGCAGGTAGAAAGCAAGAAGTTTAGCACATTTTCCATTCTCTGGGCCAAGTGGACTATGTCAATAATGTTTATAGAAAATTGACTCTGAAGAGAGCTGAAAAGTTGCTGGAAATCAAGAAGCCATCCCAGGAAAGTTAATTAGTCATCTCACCCTTACTTCCTCTGATCAATGGGAATTTGGAGATAAGGCATTCCAGTTCCTACAAGTATGTGGCAGTACCTGGTACGCATGGTATTGGCAGCTCTTGGGGATCTCCCACCTTTACACCTGGACCTCCTACAATCTTCATTAAACACATGCTGTGCTCTTGCCCTACCTTTACACCTGGACCTCCTACAATCTTCATTAAGCACATGCTGTGCTCTTGCCCTGGGTGGCTAGTTTCAATTCTCAGACTAGGCCATGTCTTTTACATTTCCTTTCCTTGCCTGAAATACCCTTGCTCTTCTCATTCACCTGGAGTGCTACTACTCAGGTTTCAAGGCTCCACTCAAACATTGCACTGCTTCCTCTAAGAAGCCTTCTCTGAACTAGTTGATTAGTAGCTCAGTGGAGTTGTAGCAACAACTGTAAAAAAAGACAGACCAGGAAATGGATCTCAATTCTAGCTTTTACCAGCTTTGTAGCTATGTAAACTTTCTGAACCTTAGTTTTCCCATCTATAAAATCCGGATAATTGCCTTGCAGGGCTGTTTTGAGGATTAATACAATAGTGAATCTAAAGCTCCTTAAACAAAGAGCCTGGCATGTATAAAGCACTCAATAATTGATTCCATCCCTGTTCTCTCCAGACCTACCTTTGAATGGCATGAACTGAAAATCCCATCCTTAGATTAATTATGGTCCCTGTTATGAAAATCATTTGGATTATAATAATATAAAGTTTCAAATTAGAAACAATATTATAAATTGAAAGCTTTTATATGAAAGTTCTGTTTACTTAACAAATATCCTTCATGTAAAGTATGACTATAAAATAATTAGAATGATCTTTTACTTGAAGCATGTGCGTGTGATACTTGCAAAGAGCCCAATCAAAAGCCAGTGCATTACAGGTCTATGAATTTTACATAGAGGTCAAGGCTATATTCTTAGCAATCACATCTGTTCTTGTAGCTACTTCACAGACTCAGAGCTAGGCCAAGAAGGACATAGTACATCAAAAGCAAAGATTTCCAAAGGACAATAACATTATGAAAGCAAAAATTATTATATTGAATAAGAATTTGCATTTTTCTAAATCTTTCACCCAGGCCTTAAAACATGCTATAAACATTCATTAGCCCTCACAACACCCTCTTGGACAGGTTATATAGTGCCAGACAACTCAGTTGAACTGGTTTCCAATGCTGTGTGCAGATATCAGTGTCATAGAATGATGCCATGTATGCTTTTTTTTAATAGGCGGGATTAAGTAAGAAATATGGAATACTCCTAAATAGGACAGAAATGCTCATTTCTTTCCAAGTAGTACTTATTTCCCATAAAATACATTTTTTGTCATTTTCACTCGATTTTGAGAAATTTAGGAATTATCAGTGCATTATTCACTCTCTCACCAACTATTTATTAATATCATGGTTATAAGTTTAGAATCTGGAATGAGAGGCCTATGTTCAAATTCAATTCTACCACTCACCATGTGTGAAGTTCAAGTGAGTTACTTCCTCCTTCTATAGTTTAGCTTCCCCATCTGTAAAATGGGGATACCAGCAACCCCTTTATCATAGCACTGTCGGGAGCAATGTCTGGCACATAATTAGTCTCCTTGATTATTCAGAACTGTCAGTGTTAACTCTTATTCTTACAGCCAAACACCGAGATGCAGTGGTGAACAGAGGCATTCAAATATTTAGGGGCTGAATAATACATAGAGCAAAGCCATAAAAATAGATTTTGGATACCCAGATGGTTTTCATAAATGTCTCATGTTAGAGAACAAAAATTTAAACATACATATGATTAGGTCTCAGCTACATAATCATTTCACCAAAAGAAAAAAAATAAGAAATAATGAAATTATCTTCCTGTAGTCACAAAGGACAAGCCAGTGAGAGTAAACCAAGTACTTCTGTGCACAAATGTTCCACTTTCAGCTTGGCTGCAGCGTGAAAATTTTTTTCTTAAATAATCTTGTAAACCTTGTTTAATCGTTACCTCAAAACAATGACTCTCTAATGAGGTCATGTTTGGAAATATATGTATCAACATTTGAGCAACTCAAAACCATAAGAAAATCTTAAATACTTCAGCCAAATTGTCTCAAAATTGAAATGTGTGATGTAAAAGTTAGAAAAGGCATATTCTGAATGGGATCATTGTTTTATGCTATACTTTATATAGAATGAATACAGAAAAAAGGAATTTCAGGTGGGTTTTATACAAAATAGTTCTAACCACTGCTAATAGTACTAAACAGTACTAAAAATACTCCAGAGCATTACTACAATATTTACATCTACTTACCAAAACATAATCATCTGAAGTCTCAAATTTAAATACTGATATTTTCTTTTAAAGTTCTTCAAAACATACTGTGGAAAGTGGATTTTAAAAGCATTAAGAGCTAAAGCTACTGGAGCCCTGGAACTGTCAAGGAAGGTGTTTACAAGGTAAATGCAGGCAATTGATACAAGTCAAAATTAGCACAGAGGGCTAAAGAACAGAGAGGGCTGGAGGTAGAAAATTTCTCCTTTCAATTGAGAAAAGGAGAATGCGAATTCATTTGATTGGGTGTGCTCTGTTTTGTTTATTTTCCCAGATATAATGAAATATTAGAAACCATGAGTATCTAGAAAGTTGATGGGACTAAGAAAGGCCTTTTCAGAGAGATCAGAGTTGATAATAACCTCTTCACTGTGAAAAAAGGAAGGGTTAGTTTCTTTAACACCTAATGGAAACAGACTGCTGACAGGGATAGTGGAGCCAGAAAGAATGGCAAGGCCATTCTTCAAAATACAGAATGGGAAACTGTCCCTTTAATAGCTGGGGGTTCTGCATCCATAGATGATTCCTGAAAATCGCTGGACAAGCCACCACACACACACATACATACACACAAGGAAAGAGACTCGAAAATAATGATTGATGTGAAGCATGAAGCTAGGTGAATGACCTTGAGGACAGTATGTTGAATGAAATGGCAGAAACAAAAAGACAAATATTATAATGCCTCACTCATATGGACAAAGTATAAAAAAAAAAACTTGGTGAATTGAAGTGGAGGTCATGGGTTATCAGGTTGGGGTCTATTGCAAAGGGTCTTAGATTGCAAGCTCCTACAGCAGTCACATCTATTCTGGAGTTGTAGCTGTTATTCCAAATTCTGAGATACTGAGCTATTTGTGTATAACCTGGTAGTTCCCTGGAACTTCAGGTATTTGTGTGAGTTAGAGCTCTAAAGATATCAAAGTCAGCAAACAGTTTTAAAAGTTGAAACAGTGATCAGATTTCAACTAGAGACATGAATGAAGCTGATCTGGATAGGACTAAGATAAATCAGAATACAGAGTAAAGGATAATGTGATCTATATTTTAAAACTTCAACTTCTGTGTGAAACCAAAGGGAGAGAAGTTTATTCAGTACTAAAATTTATATTTTTTGGTAGCATGCTAATTTGTCTGGTCAGTTTATCTGAACACCATAATTATATAGAATATTGAATAGGAGTGAGCTCTTACTGGTTTGAACAGGTTGGTGTGATGCCCCAATACATCCTAGAGTAATTTGGGCAGAGAAAAGAAAACTAGTTGCAAAGTCCCCTTGAAGGACCAGGAGAAAAGGAGGAAATATTAAATTTCACCACCTCTGGAATTCCTGATATTCTTGCAAGCACTGGGGACAACCAATTCAATAGGACAAGTTCTCAATCTTGGGGCTTGCCCTATGAAATTGATTCCTGCAAAGGAGAAGCTAAGCCTACATATGATTATGACTAAGAATCACCCTCAGAGAACCTCTTTTGTTGCTCAGATGTGGCCTCTCTCTTTAAGTCAATCCAGGCAAAGGTGAAATCATTGCATTTCCTCCTACATGGGACACAGGGGTGTAAATCTCCCTGACAACATGGGACATGACTTCCAGGAATGAGCCGGGACCCTGGAATTATGGGATTGAGTAAATCTTCTTGACCAAAAGGAGGAAGAGAGAAATGAGACAAAATAAAGTTTCAGTGGCTCAGAGACTTCATATAGAGTCAAGAGGTCATTCTGGATGCTATTCTTATGCTTTATATAGATATCCCTTTTCAGTTTTTTGTGTATGAGAATAACTAGAAAGAAATACCTGAAACTGTTGAGCTGTATTCCAGTAGCCTTGATTCTTGAATATAATTGTATAACTTTATAGCTTTTACAATACAATCATGTGACTGTGAAAACCCTATGGCTAACACTCCTGTTTCCAGGGTATGGACAGATGAGTAAAGAAAATAAGGACAAAAAAATAAATAAATAATGAAGGGAGGAATAAGAGGTAAAAAAATAAATGGGGTAGGTTGCGATAGTAGTGGTCAATGAGAGAGAGGGGTAAGGGGTGTGGAATATATGGGTTTTTTCTCTTTTCTTTTTATTTCTTTTTCTAGAGTGATGCAAATGTTCTAAAATGATCATGGTGATGAATACACAATTATGTGATGATAGTGTGAGCCACTGATTGCATACTTTGGATGGACTGCATGGTATGTGACGATATCTCAATAAAAATATTTACAAAAAAATAGTAATGATTGATATAGGGGCATAGACTATTTTAGTTTCCTGGACTGCTCAAGCAAATACCATGAAATGGGCCAGGTTAAACAGTGGGAATTTATTTGCTCAAGTTTTGAGACTGGGAAAAAAGGGAAAAAATCCAAATCAAGGCATCATTAAAATGATGCTTTCTTCCTGAAGACTGTGGTGCTCTGAGGCTGGCTTGATCCTTGGTCCTTAGCCTGTCACACGGCAGTGGCCCTTGCTCTCTCCCTTCTCTTCCAGTTTCCATTGATGTCTAGCTTTTTGCTTTCTGTGGCTTTTTCTGTGACTTAATTTCATTCCACTCATAAAGGACTCCATTCATAAGATTAAGCCCCATCCTGATTGAGGTGGGCCGCATCTTAACTGAAGTGACCTCACCAAAAGGTCCTACTTACAATGGATTCAAACCCACAAGAATGGATTCAATTTGAGAACATGTTTTCTGGGATACATTCAGCATCAAACCACCACAAGGAGAGTTAGCTATTATTCAGTATCTTTGCAGACAGGGATTACGTTTCTTTAAATTGTGTTCTATTTAAATTGCGGTTTCATAGTTTTGATACAGAAAGTAAAATAAAAGTACAAGTTCTATGGTCTTTGATTCCACTTCCCCAGTGGTCTCTTAGTGATCCTGATATGAATTATAGGCAGGCAACCCCTTGTCACCTTATTTCTTTCTGTCATCATGTTTCTTTTAGGAGGAAATGGATCACAAATATGTGTGTATATCCAAAATATTTTTTTAAAATCTTAGTAAACAAATGTTTCTTCATATGCTTGCATTGATTTTTCATTGCTATTAGCACATTAACACAAATCTAATGACTTAAAACAACACACATTTATTATCTTATAGTTCTATAGGTTAGAAGTTCAATGAGAATCTCATTGGGTTAAAATCAAAGGGTTGGCAGCGCTGTATTCCTTTGTAGAGTCTCTAAGGGAGAATTCATTTCTTTGTCCTTCCCAAATGTTAGAGGCCTCCCACATCACTTGGTTCATGGCTCCCGGGGTGCCTTGGAGCTATATACCCCTGAAACCCTTGTTCTTAAATTTAATCCATTTCTGTGGGCGTGAACCCTTATAATACGAGGTTTTGACTGATTACTTCAGTTAAAATGTGGCCCAACTGAATCAGGAGGATTTAATCTTACTATTGCTGAAAGCCTTATAGGGAAGGCCACAGAGAGAGAGAAAAAGGCCTGGGAAGGAGCTGGAAGTCAATGGAACTAGAGAAGCCAGAGAAGCCGTCTTGTGCATTGCCGTGTGACAGAAAATCCAAGGACCCAGGATGGTTGGCAGCCTGCCCCAGAATGCAAGTCTTCTGTGAGAAGACCTTAATGAAACCTTGATTTTGCACTTCTCATTTCAAAACTGTGAGCCAATAAATTCCTATCGTTTAAGCCAACAAATTGCATGGTGTTTGCTTCAACAGTCAGGAAACTGAAACAGACCATTACTCCATCTTGGAAGCCAGCAACTTTGCATCTTTCTGATCAGTCTTCTATAGTTACATCTGATGCTCTTCTTCAACCTCCATCTTCCACATTTAAGGACCCATGTGATTACATTGGGCCTACTCAGATAATCCAGGAAAATCCCTCTATTTTAAAGTCAACAACATTAATTCCATCTCCAATCTTAATGCCTTTTGCCATGTAATCTAACATGGTCAGTGGTTCTGGGGATTATAATGAATGTGGACATTTTTGGTGGCCAGTGTTCTGTCTATCAAGATGCATGGTTGGAATTGCAGGCTCACAATAGTGATATGCTCCTGAAGTCAAGTGAGGATGCGCATGCGAATCTGGTCACAAATAGGGCCAGACATTGGCCCTATGTCTATAGAAGGACATTGTACAGAGCAGTAATTCTTTGGCTTTTTTCTCCCAAAGTGGCTATAATAGATGCTTGGACCACATCCAAACAGAGAGCCAACCTTCTGCTCTAGCACTGGTTCACGAGAAGATCAATACGGACACTTAGAGTAAAAGGTGGAAGTGGCAGTGGTGTTGGGCCCCTCTAAACCTTGTGGCATGGCAGCTGCAATGCTTTGGTGACTCACAGATGCCCAGAGGTTAATCTGAAACTTGTAAGTGATGTATGCTAAGCAGCTCCTAGTACAGGTCTGTAGGTCAAACTCTCTGCATAGGTTTTAAAATTCTAATTTCAAGATAGCACAATGAATCAAAGAGATAAGAAATAAGTGCACTGCGCTATTTATTATGAAGAAATATGTCTCTAAAAAGTACAAAAAGAAGCCAATTCCTAGAGCAGGCAAAAGCTCACATCTTTTTGTTCCCTTTTTATCATTCATGAAGGTCACTGGGTTAACCAGCCCCATTATTCATCATTCGTATGTCAGGAATACAACCATCTTGATAAAATGCCTAATTGTCCTCAAGAGGAAATAAAATTAGCTTAGGGGGTAAGAGACTTGGACATTCCAAGACTAAAAGGAGATAGCAAGTATCTGAAGAACAAACTAGTCAACTGTAGGTCCCTCCTACCTGTCATCTCTACTCGACTACGTTTTATTGCAGGCAAGAACTTGTTAATGAATTTTTACCCAGAATTACCTACCATTCTGATATCACCCAAAAGACAAAGGAAGCAATGAAAGTTTGAAAGAAAGGAAATTAACATGTTTTTTTTTTTTTTGGTCCCTCTCCTATTCCATTGAAAACACACACACAGGGCGGGCCGCGGTGGCTCAGCGGGCAAAGTGCTTGCCTGCTATGCCGGAGGACCTCGGTTCGATTCCCGGCCCCAGCCCATGTAACAAAAACGGAGAAACAGAATACAATAAAACAAGAAAATGTTTAAAGATGTTTCCCTTTCTTCCTTCCTTCCTTCCTTCCTTCTATCCTTCCTTCCTTCTCTCTGTCTTTCCTTAAAAAAAAAAAAAAAAGAAAAAAGAAAACACACACACACACAGAAAATGTCACATTAAATAACAAATTAGTAAACTGTACTAAGATAAAAGCATTTATGCCCTTCATGTTATGTTAGTTTCTAGGCAAGAAGCCTATACACTGATTAAGATCTAGTCTCAGCCACATCCTGAACAAAATGTCCAAATGTCAAGACAAGAACTGAAGCAAGGTTGGCATTAGAAATAATACCTACTTGCCATCCTGGCAAATAACAACTCTAATTTCTCCCTCTTCATTGGCTTCTACCTCACTTCCTCCAAACTCACATGCCTTACACCCAACAACAAATATTTATGGAGCATCTTTTGTGTGCCAACCACTGTTGGAAGCAATAGGAAATACAGAGCAAGAAGTTTATGATTCTTATTCTAAGGTAAGTTATACTCAATGAGTAAAACAGCCAGTAAGCAATCATTAAACAAATAAACAAGATAATTCTAGATACAAAATGCTTCAAAGAAAATAAAATATGGTAATATGATGCAGAGGGATTGTGGGTGGAGGATATAGGCATTGGTAGAGTGGTCAGTGAAGTGCTGTCTGATTAGAGAGCATCAGATCTGAATAATAAATGATGCCATGTCAACCATGCTAAGAGTGAGGGAAGAAGCATTTCAGCAGAGGGAACAGGAAGTTCAAAGATCCTATGGCAGGAATGAGATTGATACATTCAGGGTAAAAACAGAAATTGGGGATGGCTGGTGCACAGTCAGAGAAAAATGGAACCAAATGAGGTTGGAAAAACAACCAAGAGCCAGATCACAGAGAACTTCGAAGGGTGTGTCAAGGAAATTGTCCATTTTATCCTAAATGTGATGAGAAGTCGCTAGAGAGTTTAAGAAGAAGGAGGTAGCATAATCTGATTTACTTTTGCCATTATAGAAAAAACATTGGCTTGATCAACTCTTGTTTATCATCTTTCTCTTCATCTATCTGTGTTTACTGCTGGCACCTGTATCCACCACACCATTTCTTCACCACTGGCCTTTCTTGGCCATTTGATAACACATTCCATTTCCTTTGCTCTCCTGAAACCACCCTCTGAAAGGGCACTGATGGCCTCCTATCTCCAAGCACTTCACTCTCAAAAGACTTTGTTGGAACCCTATTTTATCCTAAACTCTATGCTAGTCACTGGGGATATCATAGGAAGCAAGACAGACAGAGTCCTCATGGAATCTCAAGTCTGGAAACTAAACCAGCTGTAACAATGAAGATTAAAGTCTATGGAAAACTGACATTAGGATAATTATGGGAGCCCGCAGCTAGGTCATCTCAGCTCATCTGAGGGAGGCTGGGTGAAGTGGAGAATAGAATAAGCAGTGGGCATCTGAGGACATCAGGAATTAGGAGGCCATGAAGAGGTAGATAAAAGGTATTCCAGGGACAGAAAGAGCAGAGGTAATGGTAGGAGCTAAGATGGTTCCGCAATGGTTCAGTAGAAAATGAAGTCAATTTCATCCCAGTTGTAATGTGTTCTCTTGGTTCATAGCAACCATATTCTCTTGGTTTTATATCTTCCCTTTCAAATATTTTTCTTTTTAATAATGCATTAGATTTTTTAAACATTATTAAAATGAGTGTCTATTATAAAAATTGCTAAAAAATATCTAAGGAAAATTAAAATTAAAATTGGCTACATGTTAACAAATGGGTCTATTTCTTTCTAATAGTTTCTCCTATGCCATCTCTCTCCCTCTACCTTTTTTGAGGGGGAGGAGAAAGAAAATATTATTAAAATATATCTCTATTATAAAAATTGTTGAAAGATATTTAAAGAAAATTAAAATCAACTACCTACTAAAATATTGATCTAATGGTTTTTTCTATGCTATTTCTACCTATGCCTTTTTTGGAGGGGTTGAGGGTGGAGGAAGGGAGGACACTGTGCATTTAATTTTGCCATTCTTATTCTTTTTGCTTGACATTACACTGTGAACATTTTTTCCATGAAAATATGGCCTGCTAGTTTGAAAGTGCTGTGTACCCCAGAAAAAGCCATGTCCTTTAATCCTGATTCAACATTGTTTAGGGTGGAAACCTTTGATTAGACTGTTTCCTTGGAGATTGACCAACTCAACTGTGGGTGTGCCTTTTGATTAGATGGAGATGTGACTCTGCCCATTCACAGTGGGCCTTGATTAGTTTACTGGAGTCCTTTAAAAAGGAAAAAGGAGAAAACACGGTTGCATCAGAGCCCACAGAATTGCTTGAAGAACAGTCACTACAGAGCCCTCAGAGACACAGATTTGGAAATGCTTGGGATGCCAACAGAGATCAGATGCCTGAACACGGACATTTGGAGATGCAGAGCCCAGTAGACAGTGCCATGTGCCTTCCTGTGAGATGCAAAGCAAGCCAGAACCCAGAGTTGTGTCCTGGAGGAGCTAAGTGACTGTCCACAAATGCTTAGAGAGGAAACCACTGGCATCAGAGGCTGGAGGCAACAGACCCAAGAACAAGGACCAGCAAGTGACAGCCACTTGCCTTCCCCTGTGACAGACATTGGCCTTTCTTGAGTCAAGGTAACTTTCTCTGGATGCCTTAGTTTGGACATTTAGAACTGTAAACTTGTAATAAGAAATTCCTTTTATAAAAGCTGTTCCATTTCTCATATATTGCATTCTGGAGCCTTAGCAAACCAATACACATGGCTTTATCAAAATTTAGACAGTCCTTTAATGACAGATACTAGCTTTTTCTAAGTTTATGCTTGATGAAATAATTATGATTGTCTTTACACATAAATCCTTGTTTACATCATGGATTATTTCTGAGACAGATTCCTGGAAGTAGAAATGTCAGGTGAAAGCAAACAGGTATTTTTAAAGTTCTTAGTGAAAACTGCCAAGTTACCTTAGAGAAATGCTGTGCCAATCATACACCACCAGCTGCAAATGAGTGTTTTGTGCCATCCCACACCTTTGCTGGCTTTGAGCACTATGATTTTTTTAATTATTCAAACTTCATGGATTAAAAATAAATTCATTTTTCCGATTTACATTATTTTGAGTCAGCTTTTAATGTTCTCTCTGTTGTTCATTTATGTTTCTCATATAAATTCTTGGATATGTCATTTGTCCTTTTATTTCACTGGTTTGTTAGTGTCTTTCTTACTGATTTAAAAAATCCTTTATAGATTAATTAAATTGAATCTATGTACCTTGAGATTTTTGCAGGCAAACTGTCTTCTCAGATTTGTCAGTTAAAACATTCTTAAGGCTTATTTGCAACTTTTACATAGTCACATGTTTAAAAACCACATTTTTCAGCCTATAATAACTGTAGTTATAAAAATAACAACTCAAATGGTATCTCAGAATCTTGCATTCATTTGCCTACATCTCCTAACTTCCTACACTGAACCTGTGCTTTGGAACCATTATTTCTATCAAATTATCTTTCCCCAACTTCTTCAGAGGAAACAAGTATGCCTCTGTTTCATGAAGTTCTACCATTTCACTCATCTCCCGTTATTCCTTTCTCCCCAGGAAACCAAAATGACTTTTCAAAAATCTATTTGAAATACTTCAATGGATTCCTTGTGTTAGCAGAACAAAATCCTGACTTCTCAACATAGTTTCTTCGTAGTCTGATCTTGCTTTCTTCCCCCTCCCCATTGGGCGCCATCTTCCCCTTGCTCAGCAAACTCCAGGCCCCGCAGACTTCCTTGCATGTCCTAGAAACTCGTGCTCTGATTGCTCTCCTCTGGGCATCTGGCTGCCCACCATCAGGACATTACAGAAATGCCACTATCCCTGAGGGGCCTTCCTTGACCTTCCCTGTCTATTATTCCTCCTCACAAAACCTAGCTACCTTTCCTTCATGAGATTTTTCAATATTTATAATAAACAGTTTTGTGATTATCTGTGTGACATATAACTTCTACTAGAATCTCATCTCTAGACACCACACTGTTCCTCAGTGTATGTCCAGAGGGAAGGAGAGAGAAGCAGGGGAAGGCTTGAACTGCCTTTCTCAGTGCAGTTCCACTCATCTTCTAGTTAGCAGGAATTCTCATCAGAGACTAAGAAAAGATTGCAGGTGTCAAGTATTGAGGAGGGCCACCTTACCCCAAGTTCAGCTTAGGAGAGCCTTGCAGAGGAAGTGACATCTTGTTGAGCTGAGTCCCACAGGATGGGGGTGGGGAGAGAGAGAAAGAGAGGAGGATGGAGAGGGGAGAGAGAGTGTGAGGCTTTGAGGGTTGAGAGCACAAGCACATTTGAGGAAAACACAAAACTATGGGCTTCACCTCTCTAACAGAATTATCCTTCACTTCCTTACTCTGTAATAACCCCAGTCTCTTTGCTTACCCTTACACTATGCCAAAAATCACATACATAGGTGCAAAATAACCACTGGCTGAATAGACAAAAGAACGATACATGATATGCCTCAATTTGAGCAATTCCCTTCTCCTAAAATGTCCTTTTTCTCTCTACCAGTTTGAATTCCTTAGAGATCTTGCTGGAGACCCACCTCCCTGAAGCTTTCTTTAACCAACAATTGCAAAAATGTCCTTTATTTACTTTTATTGTTCTTGAATTAATATTTTCTGAACAGATCTTATCTTCCCAATTAAAAAGTCCTTCTCCTAATCCTTCTTTCTTTTTTTCTTTTTTTTTGTTATACCTAAATGCCCTATATATTAGATGCCTAACTCCTAGGGAAGAAAGAAAGGAAAAGAAGAAGGAAAGGAGAGAATAAAGGCAATGCAGCTAAAAGGATTGCTGTCTTTGGGGAAAATTAGGCTTAGGTGACCTCTACAATCACTCTTTTTTTTTTTTTACAATCTCTCAAATTTAAAATTTCCTGAAAGAAAATAAGAATGATTTTACCCTAAAGCTTCGAATTTTTTTATAAAAGATAGTTTACCAGTCCTTCATAATCTAAAACCAAAGGCATTTTCACTCCTCTTTTCTTAAACAAATCACACTGTAATTCTTTCTGAAGCAATGTAGCAAATCAGACACTAAAATAGCAAGAGTTACTTCTCATATACAAAGAAACATCACTGTTATTTTTAACTTAATACTCTTGTATCCTAAAAAGCCCTCAAATCCTTTCTTTCAATCTGCACCCCCACCTTTATGGTTCAATCTGCAATCTCTTGAAAATACTTCCTAATTGGTCTTCCTGCAGCTACTTTTTACACTTAATACAAAGCATTTGGTAAAATCTACTTAAAATAGTCCAGGAGAGCCAATCTGCTCATAGTATTTACCTCCTTAGAACTCAGTGATTGCTGCCCTTGCACATAAAGACCAAAATCCCTAACAATTCCTGCAAGGCTCAATATGGTCTGGTGTCTGACCACATGGCCAGCTTCATTTCACACCAGGTTCTCTTCTTCCCTGGGTTTCAGGGGCATGGACCTTCCTTCAGCTGCTTACCCCTACTTGCTTCCTCTAGCTCCATGCACTTCTTTCCTCAGATGAAAAGCCATTTTCTCAGGAAAGTTCTCCCAAACCTCTCTGGCTCCATTTTATACACTCACAGCACTATCTACCACCTTTCCTCACAAGATGTTGCAATTATGTATTTGTTTGCATGATTATGTGAATAATACCTGCCTTCCAAATCAGTCTAAAAATTCCCTAAATAGAGACACTATATCTGTTTTGTTCACCATTATATATCCCTAGTGCCCACAATAATATGAGGCACATAATACACAATAAAAAACATTTGACAAACGAATGCCTTCTGCAACAAATGCTAAATAAGAGCCTCTAGCTCTTGGATACCTTTTTTTTTTCTTTTCTTGCATTTGCATGGGCAGGCTCTGGGAAAGGAACCCCAGGTCTCCAGCATAGCAGGCGAGAATTCTGCCACTGAGCCACTGAGCCACCATTGCCTGCCTTTCTTTTTTTAATTTAATTCTAGCCACATTAAAATAATTCAGATAAATTCTAGGGAAAGAGGAAATTAGGTTGGGTATTGATCTTCAAATAAAAGGATGACAAATTAGCACAAATTTACCATGCACTTATTTAGTGTAACTTCACCTAAGTTGTTTTCATTAGCCGCAGCCTCCCCCATACAACAAAAAACAAAAACTGAAAGCAACTCAATGAGCTCTTACATAAATGATCTGGGCCTATAGATGGGTTTTCATTTTGAAAATGAAACACAGCATTTTTGCAAGTGAAGAAATAAGCCTAGATATTTTAAACTCCTCAAACTTAAGAGGGAAATAATTTGGGACAAAAAAGCAAGGAAACACACAATATTTTAGTTTTAAAATTGGTTTATTTACATTTGGTATTTTAAATTTGTATTTGAAATTTTTTAAATATATTTTTATATATTTCCCAGGCAGGCATTCCATATTTTCTTAAATATGGAGGCAAAGGATAGAAAACCTGAGTAAGTTTGAATTTAATGAGATTTACCTGCTGCTACAGTCAGTAAAATTTAACTTTTTATCTTTGAGAATTAGTTAAAAAAAAAAAAAACTAAATACTTCTTTGTACATTCAAGTGTAAAAAGCATATTTAGAAAACATAGAAAATAAAGAATAAAGCTATTATAATTAACCTCCCCACATATGGTACAAATTAACTGAGGGGCATGTGTGTGTGCCTGTGTATTTTAAAGTTATCAGGTGTTCCTGAAGAGACGAAGGTATCCTAGTTTTCAGTTTTTTGAAGTTTCTCCCTTTTTAAAAAATATTCCTGGAAACTGGAAAACATTATTTATTCAAATAGAAATGCCCACTGCTAGCTTAAATTCTCCCACTCACACCTTTTAAAATTTTTGTGTCATGTACAGTTGGGGATTTCTCTTCACCATCCAAGGACCAAAACCCTCTATCTGATTGCAACCAAGCCCCAAGAATGTTTTTGCAAAGCCACTTTGGAGCAAGTCACTTTAATTTCCTCAAATATCAAGAGAGGATAATTATAGCTCATAGGGATGTATAAGGCTGAACTGACATTCACCAAACACCATTAAGTCTGTGAAGGAGCTGTCTCTGTAAGGCATGAACTTCTCTGGAACCCATGTTACATGTTATCATACATCCAGATGTTCCTTAGAATAGATGGCCAGTTAGTACTCCTAAAATGTCACCCTTCTCCGGAGTAAATATTAGCGTATTAATTTGCCCAGTAAACTTCCTTAAGATGCAAGGGAATAGCAATTATGCCTCCCCATATAAATATGAAATGTAGCATAGATTTTAGGAACATGACCACAGTAAAACAGTCAAAGGTAAACCAGATAAACAAACCAAAGACTTTGCAGTAAGATGCAAACTTCTTATATGTAAGCAACCCAGTGGCAGTTGCTTTCCATTAGGACTTGTTAAATATCAACAAGTGTTTATTGCCTAATGGCCCAAATTTTTAAAACAATGATGAAACAAATCCACAAATAACCCCTTCTTCGAATCTCTTACTGCTTTCTTTCCAAAACAGAAAGTAATCAAACCAATTTTCTCTTTAAAAAGCCAATACCATTGGAGCTAGGAACATTCTCTAGTGTTAGTTTGAAGGCAACTTTGAAGTTCCAAGAATATTTACTTGTATATTTGTTTATTCCAAAAGGAAACAATTATAGATTCAAACAACGCAGGATTTATCAATTTAAGAAAGAGTTTTAAAGATTTGGTAAAAGAGAATGAGTGGGAACTATAATCTGCTCTAAGTCAGATCTAGACAATAAATTTAAATTTTAAATTGCTGATTTAGTATCAACTTTTAATTTTGCATATAACACACATCTTCTAAAAATTTTATTTCAAAGTATATTGGGTTTCTTGGTTGGTTAGTGGTTGGCTGGCATTTTTGCGCTGGATAAGAATGCTGAGAAGCCATCTGAGCAAGGAATACTGGAACGCTATGGCACAGTACAATAAACAAGGGCAGCTTGGGAGCTCTTAAAGTATTCCCTTGTCTTAGTAAATCCCATCTTAGTTACAGGAAGCCACACTAATAAGTAATTCTTTGGCGGTTGGTGGCAGGAGGGGTGTGTATAAAAATGTGAGGTAGTTATTTCCACAAGAGGGAAATACTTGTCTACATAATATCCCTGCAATGTCTGACAAATTACTAGAGCATCTGCTTGCTGTCAACTGTAAGTAAACTTTTAGCTTAGTATTAACTGAGCTTGACAGATCATGAGCTAGATGCAGCTCAGACCTTATTTTCTGACCCAACCATGACACGAAAATGCAAAAAGAAAAAAGAAAAAGTGACCCACAGAAGTGCAAAAACTGCAAAAGCATAAGACTTAAAAAGCATGTGGTGGAACTGATGAGAGTACATAGAATAATTTAACAGTACTTGTGGATAGGAAAGAATGAAGATTGGTGGGGAATAATTAATAGACTCAGCTCTCAACAGCTTAACTATTACCTCCAGGTTTAAAAGAAAAAAAGATTTGAGGTACTCACATGTAGCATATCAGAGGCCACATAAAAGAATATTAACATAAAACTATTAAGGTAAAGGAATTGGAAATCCTGAGAAAAGTAAGGGCTACCTGCTAAAACCTTAGTCTTTCTCATTCAGAATTTGCATATTTAGCGCGAACTAGTAAAAAATAAATATTGCAGATGAACAAATTAAAATGAATTAATTTAACTTCCCAGAATACTGGTAATGAATTATCATTTAGCATCCTACATCCTCTCCAGGCTAACAGACCAGCAATAATACCAGAAATAGATCAGGAGTTCAATTATAGTTAGAAAAGGGGAGAAAAGTAAGGTAGGACATTAAAATTTTATTCTGAAATTATCTCTGGCCACAACAATAGAATTTAACAAATATTCACTAAACAGTCTTACTCCTGTCATCAGCTGTACAATACATACAGTATCATAGAACTGGCCACTAGGATTAAAATCCACTAGAACATATTTAATGTTAAGTGGCGACAGCAGCATCTCACAAAAATTTTTACATACATATATACACAGTCCACATTCAACCATTTTCACATATTTTCAGTACACACAGTTGCAGCATATTACAGTCACATGTCTAAGTTGTTGCTCGATAAAAACCCAAGCCACTGCCTAGACATAACTGTAGCAGTTGAGCTGAGTATAATTACAATTAATTTTATATATGTTCATAGCAGAGAGATGTATAAGCCCCTAAGAAACAGAGTTCACAAATAATTTTTTTTAATGCTACCACAGCATTATGTTGGGCAATATTAAAACCTTTACCAACTAAATCAATTTTTTAAAAAGTCTTCTGCTTACCAGAAATATTGTTGATGAAAAAAATTACAAAAATGAATGCTCTCTTTAAAATAATTCACACTTTTGTAAGATTCCAATATGGCCCAATGCTACTGATGCCTAAAGTGTTTTCTAACATTCTGATGGAGTCATTTAGCATGACTCCAAACCACCCAGTAAGTTTAAAAGTGGCTTAAGTGCCTTGCACCCAAATTATAAAAATCCCTGGCCATCCTTACTAGAGCCAGGCACATAGAAAAGGAATGCACTTTGGTTCATACCAAATGCCCTGGGATTAATCACACTATAAAATTAAATGGTTTGAGGTAAATTTTTACAAATACAGTTGATTTCTGTCTAGTGTTAGCATAACAAAAAATACCATTTAAAAAATCAGTCTGATGTTAAGATACAATAAAGACCATCTTTAACCCCTTAAACACAGGAATTCCCTACATAACTAACCAATGGTTACCTTCACTGCCTGATGATGACTCACGCCTTATGGTTTGCTTGTTTTTTAAGGCCTGTAAGAAATTGGACATTTAAGACACAAATATCTTTGCAGAGTGGGTTCCATCCTTACTGCCTAGTATTCAAAGGGTTAAAGAGGTCAAAAAAATGCATGCCCTACAACATGGCATTCAGAACAAAAGGCACATTTTTAACACTAAGGGCACAATTTCTCCTCTATTGTTAATCTTCACTGTCTTGCATCACCTTGCTGTTCCACTGTTTTAGCAGTACACTTCAGCGGGAAGGAACACTCTGGTGGTGCAAGAAACAGAGCCAAATAAGACTGCAACCAAAGACAAGACGACACCGTGCTATTCCGAAATCTGAAAACAGCTCAGACATCCCCAGACAATGGTTACCTGTGAGACCAAGGACTGTTTCCAAGTCAACTCCCAATAGCCTATCAGAGCCCTTCATTTCTTTGTGTTTTAAAATCATGAAGATGCAACATTTTTCATTCTTAAACAATAATTAAGCTAGAAGTTTTTTGAAAGCAGTTCTATCACTAATGCTGAAATATGGTGCCTCTTGTGAAGAATAAAGGAAATTTCACCGTATGTGGGCCAAAACAAAACAAAACAAAAAACCCATAGTGCTGCACATCATAATTTGGCCTAAAAGTTTCCGGTTGCATTTGTGAATAAAGATGGTCACAAATGCATTGTTGGCATCTTAAGAACCAGTTTCTGCAGTGGGGGAAAAGACAAGCAGTTTCAGTCCATACATAAGTTTTCACACATTCCATCATTTTATAGGGAAAGTAATAATAATGGCAGGCTCAGGTTCAGATATTTAAACCTAAATATGAAAATGAGAGTGGAATTGGGAAAGGAGCATGAGAAGGGGTAAAAGAGCCTTTATATGTTTTAGGTTTTTTTTTAATGACCTAAAAAAGTTAACCATCTTTAAGAGGCATGTGGTTTTTATAAAGTTACCAAGTCTTATACTTCTTATCCCTTTAAGCCAAAATTTTAATAATAAATACACAGATATTAAAATTCTATAAGCCAATGATTGGGGGTATCACAGAAGCATCACTTAAAATGCAACTTACTAACATATTATTGCACTTTCACAGATTACATATAAATGTGTAATATGCTAAAGAATTCATTTTGACTAAGGGAAAGAACATAGAATTTTTAAATATGAAGAAGTACAAATTAATTTACTAGTGACACAAACAGTAAAGCAAGTATCAACAATACTAGCTTACTGATGACTTAATTTTATTACTGTTTTTTGGCAAATATCTGTAGTATTTCCTGAGCATTTTTCTCCATCATCAACCAACAAAGCCTCAAGATAACTAATTTTGTTCAAAACCATTTTTTTTTTAAGTAAAGAAAACTGCAGGATTATTATTAAAAGAACTGAACCGGAAACTTTCTTGGCCTCACTGGGGACCATGCTTTAAGTATTTGTAAATCAATTTACAGGTAATACAATAATATCTGTGCATATAAATGACTATTTATCCTAATTTTATACTACCTGAAATCTATTGCCTAAACAGGCAGAAATCTTTCTATATTAAATTGCACATACTAAAGAAAAACATTTTTCCACGTGCCTTCAAATTGATATATAATATATCTCACTATTCATACATTAGTGATAAAATACTGAAATTTTCACTGTGAAAATAATTATTATTCAAAGAGGAAAATATTCTTTTACCTAATTCTCAAAGTAACTTTTCCAGGTAAAGTGTCATCTCCACAAAAATAATCAGTGCAATCCAAAGACAGTAAGATAAAATAGAGGAATGCAATTTCTGTGGCTCTTCTAATGATGTAAAGAATAAGTCAAACCATTTAACTTGTGGCTGAACTTTCCCTCCTTTGAAATTGTTGTTAAAAAAGACCTTATTAGACAGCCATAGTGACTTCTGCTAATCAAGAGGATTTATAATCCTTTCATTTAAGAAAGTTGATACTTTCCCAGGCTAAGACCTTATAGTGACACCTTAATAGCATGAACCTACTCTAATCTACTAAACTTTCTTTGCAACTATGGAAATTTTCATCTTAAATAGCTAGGCTGCTATACCTTTAAAAAAATTCTAAGATGAAACAATGACCATAATTGTATATGAAATGTCTCTCTTCTGGATTAACAGTACAGAATATGTATATATGAAGGAAGAAGACAAAACTAAATGCAAGCAACAGAAGTGTGGTAAAAGAGGAACAAAGAAGAAAAGCAAAGAGAACAGAGGAACAGTCCATGGAACACATTTCTAAATTTAGGTGCAAAAAGAATTCCATAATATGGAGGTTTCTGTACAAAGCAGTTCACTGATCATGTTAGGAAATTTGGAGGAACACACATATTTCCATTTCCATTCATTCACCCAGTCTGCTGAGAACTTTCAGAATGTCAGAATACTAATTGGGCAATTTAAATGTTGGGGACTTTATTTTGCATTTGTTTGAATTTTAATTTAGAAAACATAAATCTTTAAGGTGCAGTTTTGTTTTTCAAAGGATCATTTTCTTCCTCCCCATTCTCCTCCCATCACCTCTACCACCCACATAACTTACAGAAAATGAAAGCAGAGCATGCTGTTACACCTGTTTATAAACCTGGAAGAGAGGGAGACTTATGAGGCAATCACTTTGGGGAGAATATATAATATGAACCATAAAAACACAGTCAATGTCTTTGACACCAATCTGTATATGCGTGGCAGTCATGAAGTAATCAATGGCCTGCCACTGATGTTTATTACTCTGCCACATTAAATACAGTAAGGCTCATCATCTGTACTTTGAGAACACAAAAAGTTTCGGAACTAGAAAAACTTAAAGCATTGTCCCCATGTATTTTATAAAAACAAAATGAGCAACTTTCTTACATTAAATTAAGTGCTGAAAAGATACAAATGAGTAAAGTTATTGAGCAAATAAAAACAAATCTGAGCTACTCCTTCTCAACCCAATAAGGCTCAGCAACGTCGTGTATCTTTCAGATTACCAGAATCACGGGATTGGCGCTCAGCTAACAAGTTTTGGCAACATTGTCCTCTGCTGAATATTACCATTGGCATCCGTCATCTGCGCCAAATTAGTCCTCAGTTTGGAAGCTGAGCTGGAAGGTGGAGGTAACTTGGAAATCGACGTGATAGCACCAGTGCTCTCGGTTATCCTTTTCATAGACGTTTTCTCCCCAGTCGGAGGCTTTGGCAGCCGCCTCCTCAGCCAAGGATGCCGTAAAGCCTGGCCAGGGTTCATGCGAACTGCAGGATCCCATTCTAAACACTGTTTTAAGAAGTCAAGGAAAAGGGGATCATCACACCCCTTCAGTGCATTCCCCCACTCTCTGCTCTCCGGAGGGCCCCTTAGTTTCCCTCTCCGGGAACGGCCTCCGTTGAGAACCACGGAGCCATCTGACAGCGTCGTGACAGTGCAGTAACGGGGATAACCCTTGGAGCTCACGAAATTTTTGGCTCGTTTGGATGCATCCAGCAGTTTCTGGGAGGGCATGCCCAACAGTTCAATCATACAGGCCAACTGGTCCCCTTCATCCTCCCCAGGCAAGAGGGGGTAACCCGTCAGGAGCTCGGCTAAAATACAACCCAGGCTCCACATATCAATGGGCATCCCATACCTGGCCCCAAGGATAACTTCCGGAGCCCGGTAAAAACGTGACTGGATGTACGTGTAGACACGTTGATGCTCGTAACAACTGGAGCCGAAATCAATCACCTTAATACCGCTTCTGCCCTGCTGCTTCAACAAAATGTTCTCGGGCTTAAGGTCACAGTGAATTATTCTGTTTTTGTGCAAAGCATCCAAGCACTGTAGAATCGAGTGGGCAAACTTACGAACCAACGGCAGGCTGAAGCCCTGAAACTTATTCTTCTTGATGAGCTCGTAGAGGTTCATGCTCAGGAGCTCGAACGTCATGCAGATGTGGTTGCGGAAGGTGAAGTTCTCCAGCATGTGGATGACATTCATGGTGTTGTCCTTATCCTGCTTCCGCAGGTGTTCCAGGATGCGGATCTCCTCCGCCGCCTGCCGGTGGAAGCGCTTCTCGTTCCGCACCATCTTGAGCGCCACGTGCTGGTGGACTTTGTGGTCATAGGCTTTGACCACCTGCCCGAAGCTTCCCTTCCCAATGACCTTCAGGACCTCGTACCTGTAAGCCACGTGATCGTGGGGCACCTGCACGTAGGATCCCTGGTCGTCATCGTAGCCACCATTATTCGGCCCGCCTGTCATACCCTGGCGCTTCTTTGCATTTGGACCCAAGAAATAAATTTCAGGGTAGCTGAAAACCTCATGGTGTTCAAAGGCCGTTAGTTTTTGCATGTATTGCTTCATTGCTTGTTCAGGTGTCATGGGGGTGGCTTTCACCTTCCCCATGCCCTCCATAGACTTCAGAGAGGTGGAGCTCCCCTGCCGCCGGTGAATGCCCTCCAGCTGCCGCTCCGCCACCACCGGCAGTCCCGTTTTACCCACTGTTGTCAGCCCATTTGGTTGTGTCGTGAGCACTGTCCGCTTGTTGCTGTTATCCTCAAACAGTTGCTGAACCTGGATCTGTCCGTGGCTGTGGCTGCCAACGTGCAGGAGGTCATTCATTGCGTGCTTACTGCCGCCAATCTGGAATTCAAAAGAGAGACATAAATAGAACGGAAGAGGTCTGTTTACAGATGGGACAACAATGAGTGAGCCCCTACCAACACCATTACAAAGCCCAGTTTGGTTGTAATTTACAGTTCAAATCAGGTTTACTAATCGGAAAGAGTGGAGCACCCAGGAGAGACCTCCTGGTGAACACACTGATGGGGAGGGTGGGTATGATTCCAAGAGTCTCTGACAAAATAAGGAAAAAGCAGATGGTGGGCTGGTGAAGGTTACCAAACTTGGGAACCTGAAATAAAGACCCCACAGATGCTATCCCTGGCGGAAAAGCAGTTTGCTATACATATTCAGTGTCCTGAGAGTAAGTTCTCTGTGGAGGCAGAGACCATTTCTTTCTTGTTTCTCATAATATATCTAATATTTAGCACACCTGGCATATCACAGCTGTTACCCTCATCCATATCTGACATATAAATGATAGAAGAGGATAACAAAAGAACACGCGCACACACTAAATAGGCTCCACCCCTCCCTACCCCAATCGTAGCCCCTTTCACACTTCATTTAGGTGCCTCTTTACTTACTTACATGAGGGGATGTCTTATTCATTGTTTTTTCCTTTGTGTCTACCTCTATTCCAAAAACACTAGTATATTTATCCCCAGTTTTCACTATTGCTTGGAAATCTAACTGCTTTCATCAAGGAACATATGTGATCCAGTGACAAAGGAAAAAAATCTACTTTTAGACTTGAAAGATTCCCACATAGAAACTCAGTATAGTTTCCCGTAAACCCCCTAAACTATTGTGAAGTTTCTGGGTTTTTCTGTGCTGACCATTTAAGGCCATTCAGCACAAGCCAACCAAACACGACACTGTTCTGGCCCATCCTTTGGTCAATGGCTTAGCTCTCCTAAGAAATGTAATTTTATGGGCTGCTGGATTCTCAGCTTTGCAACAAGGAATACAAAATAGCAATTTCTATTTCAGGCACACAAGCCATCCCTGAACATTCCTATCTGCACAAAACTGATGGTATAAAGCCAAGGGGCCCCCAGCCTTCTACTTAGAATCTATACTTGGAATTTCTTTCAAGCATTACAACTGCAAAGAGATAAGGGTGGGGAGATTCCCCTCACTTAGGAATTCCTGACAGCCTCAGACAACCGTAAGTCTTACAACAGCCTGCTGGGTCACATTACATGAATACTTAAAGACCAATTTGTCATTCACAACACAATTCGTTCTTTCAAACAATATTAGCTGCGGTCTAGCCACATAAGGGGCAGAGCCCCTGCCCTCTGGGAGCTTACAATCAACTACCTGAAATCTTTGCTTTTTTTTTTGTAAGCTGTATGGCTGGGAACACATTTCATTCTTTCTCCACATGAGTATCCCATTATTGCAGCATCATTTGCTGAAATTTTGTTTGTTTTTTTTGGGAAATGCATGTGCTGGGAATCGAACCCAAGTCTCCCAGGTGGCAGGCAATAATTCTACCACTGAACTACCCTGGCACCCCCACCTGAAGTCTTTTGCCATAAGTATTTTTTCTGTTCTCAGCTTCTAAATCCTACTTTTTTGGACTTTATACTACTAAAAGAGCAAAAGGGAATCATCTGGATTATAGATGAAATCCTGAGTGCTTACTAGCAGAATAAAACCTTCAAATTTTTAAAGAGATAAATAGCATGCATTATCTGAAGAATGAGTTTTCACAATGCTTGCTTCTAAAAAAGTAAACTAGAGTAATTGAGCTTGTCTGAGATGTGACTTTATAGACTCAGAGATGCCATTTCTCAGAGAGATTCTGGAAGATTTCTAGTCAAATGCTTTTAAACTCATAAGCAAGGTGACCTATCTTTTGTTAGGGTAGCCAGACAGGTTCTTTTATCTGTACTCTATGCCAAAAGCAAAGCAGTTCACAAAAATGACCTGGGAGAGTCTTGGGCATATATAAAAGTAGTAAAGGCTTGTCCATTGCTTTTCTTCCCAATCGTTACTCTCCACATTCCTTCTCCCTCTGCGGCTTTCAGGCACCTGGAATAAAAGGAACTAAAATTTGAAATATATTTCTTCTACAGAACCATTGCCTTCAGGGCAGGATGGAACTATTTCAGAAGAAAAACCCGTATTACCAATATAAATGTTATAAAAAGCATGAGGCTTCATTAGGGACTAAAGAAATCTGGGGGTTTTAAAAAGATAGCAAAGCAGAATTTTTTGAGCATCAGAAACTCCAATTTCTGCGGCAGCAACTTTTTTTTAAATGTTTTATATAACTTAAAATACAATCACAAAAGTTTTAGTAACTAGAACTAACGAGAGTTCGCCAATCAATAGAACCAGCTCCCTATCTCTCCAATTCTTTTCTCTTTTTTGGGAGAGTTAATCACTTCTCTCATAAAACAGGTCCCAAGCTCTGGTCCAGTGAGTATGAAGATTTTGTAAAGAGGACTCTAAAGATGTTATTATTACTTAAGGTGTGGACTCATTTGTGAATAGGATCTCTTCAAAGATCCTATTTAGATGAGGCCAAATTGAATCATACTGGGCCTTAATCCATATGATCCTTATATGCAAAGGAATTTTGGATACTGTGAGTTGGTAGAAGCCAGAAGTCAGCAGAAACCAGAGGAGTAGATACAGGAAAAGAGAGATTGCCACATGATGGAGAATTGCTGGATCACTACTGATTCCTGGGAAAAGCAGGCCCTGCCAATCCCTTGATGTCAGACTTATGGTCTCCAAAACTGCGAGACAATAAACTACTGTTGTTTAAATCAGCCCACTGTGTGGTATTTGTCATAGCAGCCCTAGCACACTAAGACAGTCTCCTTTGCAGTATCAACTATTAGTCTACTTGCCTTTAGAATACAGTTTCCCAGAGTTCAACTTTAATTCCCTTGGCTTCTCACCCCTATAACTATCCCTGATTCATGGTGACCACAGCCAACCCCAACTTGGCTCATGTCTGCCACACCTACACCTCTTGCTCAGACTTGCCAAATCTATGTCTCCAGAGCTCAGCCATGTGCCCAGCCACTGATCAGCCCCTTTTCCCACAGATAACACAAGCTCAATTAATGATCTTTCTCCCAAAATTATTTCCACCACCCCAAATCCTCAGTTTTTGATAAACAAAAGGTTTTACTTCTACCTTCAGTCACTCCAACCATACACCTGGGAATCTTCAACCCTGCATACATGGACATCCTTTCAACATCTCCCTTACCTCCCCATACCATCACCAATCCTTATTGATTCTATCTGCCCCATTCCCTCTCAATTAAACTGCCTCATCTCCTACCCCTGTTGTCTTTCACTGGGACTAATGAAAGCACTTCATAACATGCCTCCTTCTTCCCAGTCTATCACTCCATAAATATCTTCCCCACGGTGCTTCTATATAATCACTCCAAAATGCCAATATGATACTGCCTTTGCTTTTGTTCAAGTCTCACAACTGCACCAATTTCCATAAATACTATAAGAACTTACCAGCAAGAATACAAGGTTCTAAAATTTAGAGTCTAAACCATCTGAGTCCTTCCAGTCTCACTGTTACTCTTCTCCCCTAAAGTAATAAAGTTAGATTTTTAACACCATGCACTCTCTCTTTTTTTAATAAAGAAGATGTAGGTCCCCATATATATTACCCTATCACCCTATCCCATGCACTTTTAAGCTCCTCTGCTTTGGGTGAGGCCATGTTACATAACAGGTAGGAGCCTACAGATTTTCAATTAAACACACATAGACTAAATCTCAGCTCCACCATACACTTGACTGTAAGTAACTTAAAACTTAATCCCCCTGAACCTCAATGTGCTTATCTGCAAAAAAAAAGGTAATAAAGCTACTTCATTAGGGCTACTGAAAGGATTAAATAAGGTAATATACATAAATAATAATAATAATTATTATTGTCATTTTGCAGGTGGTGCTTGGAATCTCCTTCCTTCCTATGCCTCCGTGGTAAACTCCTACTCACCCTTCAATATCCAGCTCAACTCTCACCTTCTCTGTGAAACCTTCCCTGACTAGCTAAAGAACTCCTTCTACTATATTTCTAGAACATAGCCACGTTATAACCCTTATTTCATTTTACTATAATTGTTTAAATATCTGATTTACCTACTTGATGATGAGCAACTCTAGGGCAGGGTCACCTCTTATCTTAGTAATTCCCCATTAACATATACTCAAACAGTAAGCACTCAATAAATCTCTGCTGAATGGAAAAATGTCTGGCAATAAATTTAACTCTCACCTCTCTTTTGAGATATTCCTGAAAACTACATTTCATTCCTTTATTAGAAAACATGAAATCAACATCCAAGTCATAAGACATTAGGTTAACAGTGTATTAGCAGATGATACGTTGAAGCAAATGACAGCCAATTAAAAAGTACCTGTAGCAGATATACACCAACAAAAAACAGAAAGGTCACATGTAGAATTTTTAAAACTTCCCAGATGTTAAAGAAAATTATTTGAGAGGCTTTAATACTGGAGGATTTTGAGTGTCAAACTTTGTAGGATTCTAAAATCACAACCAAACACAGAAGCGTAGTTAGTCAATCTATAAAAAGAAGGGGAAAAAACAAAACAAAACAAACAATATCAAAAAGTTAGAATATTTCCAAAACATATATATGCCAGGGCGCCATAAACCTAAGGATATTAAAAACATCTCATTCTCTGCTGAGCCTCATGAAGTCTCAGATCATGGCTTATTCCTAATGCCAATACCTGGCACAGAGCTTGTCATATTAAAAATATTTATTGAATGAATGCAGTTGTTAGACACCTACAATTTATGGGCTAAAATGGAGAGACCTACAAGAGCCCTCTCTGACCATGAAATATTTTAGCATTAAAAATTATGGATGGGGAGGTGCAAGGGTAGGTCAGTGATAGAATTCTCACCTGTTTGCAGGAGACCCGGGTTTGATTCCCGGTCCATGCATTTCCCAAAAAACAAACAAGCAAAACAAACAAAAATTCAACAAATAGTGCTGTAAAAACGGGATACTCACATAGGAAAAGAATGAAATGTGACACTGCCACACAGTATACAAAAAAAAAATTATGGATGAACAATAGTCTAACTGGTTTGGTAAAGTCTCGGGGCTTTTAAAAATGTCTCTGAAGTTATCTTAGAAATACTGTACAGTGTTATGAGAATAGAATTGAGTCCAAGAAGACTGGAATTTTAGCTCCTCCTCAAGCATACTAACAGTCTGTGTGGCCCTGAGTCAAATATCTACTTTTTCTTCTTCAAAATAAAACTATTTTTAAAATGCAAATATTAATTCTTATTTAATTCCAACTATTTTATAAAGGTAAAGCTAGTAGCTAAAGAGTGCTTTAACATCAAAAGTTATGAAAATTACAAATATTAATATTGAGACATTAACAAAATAACGTATTAATATCATTAAGGAAAAAACTAATAAGAATCAAGAAAGTTATTGGATACACTTTTAAGACAAACATAGAGGTGAAACAAAAAAGAGATAAATTGTAAATTAAGTCCAAAGAGACAGAACAAAAGGGAACTGGACTAGATGAAGTCCAATATTCATAATCTTTATAACTGTGTGTTTACCCTATTAACATATATAGCATTTAGAAGGGAATATATGGGCAAACTCTTATGACAAGACCATTTTTCTCTATTCAATTTTTTATCCTATTCATTTTTTTTTTTTTTTTACATGGGCAAGCACTGGGAATCGAACCCAGGTCCTCGGGCTTGGCAGGCAAGCATTCTTACCTGCTAAGCCACCGTGGCCTGCCCTATCTTATTCATTTTTAAAGTAGCTCTTCCCAGGTATAATTGTTCTGGAATCAAAAACTAAAAACTTTTAGAAACTTGACAGACATATGGGAATATGTTTTTGCAAAAGTTCTTGCATTTATAAAGAAGCCAATAAAATTTCCTAGAATTAGCAGTGTCAAGCAGTATTGCTAAGACTGGAATCAGAAGGGCCTGGGCTTTAACTGCAGCCTTGATATGAACTGGCTGCCTTGACCACACCAGTTAATTTGCTCAAGTCTATTTCCTCTTCTGTAATATGCGGGAGTAGAACCAGATGAACGCTGTGGTTCTTTTAAACTTTCCTATGCTATGAAATCTGCAATACTGCACAAATAAAATCAAATCTAAACAACAATCAAAACCAAAATTCACATGTTCAAAACCAAGTATCTAAAGATTAACAGCACAGTGAAGTTTGCACTTAAGTTAAAAACAGGTAAATGAGGTAAACAGCACAGCAAAATACAGACATCCATCATGAGGAGTTCTGAGAAGCACATCCACATTTTTTCATTCCGGGTACAACACAGGCTATTCTCCTAATATAAACATTCTGTTTTTTCTTAAGTTCATTGAGTAGTTTAATTGTAAGAAGTCTCTGATCAAGCAAAGCCATTTTTATAAAATTGGAATCCAGATGCAAACCAAGTTATTTTTTTCCCAGTTCACACCAAGTCATGTGATTACGACACATGGAAAAAATTGGATGCTGTATTTTCCAAATCATCAGATGATTCAAAACCAAACAACAAAAAAAATCCAAAACCCTAAAACCACTAGTTTCTCAACTAAATGTTACTGTGACAAGAACATTCAATCATAAACTACAGAACCACCCATCCTACTGGCAGAATCTCTACCATCAACAGTTAACATCTGTGTAGTGAATTCCTAGTGCCTAGAACTAGATGTGTCAGGAAAAGAGGGACCTACAACAAAACATTACCCTAACTTGTACATATTTCTCTAGGTCTAACAGGCATAACTCCAGTCTCGTCATCTTCTCACAAGTTTTCCAGCAACACATGATCCTCAGAGCTGCTCCCCTGTGGGCTAAGAATGGCCTTTTCTGAAAGCATTCAACTTCCACTTGGCTAAGAAGTCATGTTTTTCATACAGAATCATCTTCCTCTGGAAGATCCAATCTGAAAAAGAGCTCCAAAACCATCACCTCCTCCAAGTGCATACCTACCCTAGGCTGCAGTCATTATCCATGGGCCATCCTTGGGAGTTGAGAAAAGGTGCATGCTGAAATAAAGTCCAGCTTGCCAGTCTCTGCAGCCACCAGTCCCACGTTGGGGTATCCCCTCCCTGGAGGCTCCAGAGGGACCACAGCATCTGCCAGGTGCCCTTCCCAGCTCCAAAGAAAAGTTGGCCCTTCCCTTCTGAATAATGTCAAAGTGCAGAATCCTAAAGGGAAGGCTAGTTTTGAGTGCTGCTGTTGTTCTTATTTTTGTTAATGTTAATTACAATTTCTGCTGTGCTCAAACCTGTAGCACTCATAAAACATGCTTACACAAGCGGGGGACAATTGGCGGGGTTCCCTGCTGACTGGAGCATGGCCTAGGAGGCTCTTTGGGGGATCGATTTTCCGGGCAGGACGGCCTGGCTGTCCCCTAACACATATCTGTTTCTATTAATACCCACTACCACCGGGAGGGGGGAAGAGATGTTTACCAGGTCAGGGAAGGGAGCTCTGGGAATCAAGAATGGAAAAAGAGAGAAGAGAGAAGGAAAGCTTCAAAGAGGAAGTTCTAAGAAAGAGGATCGCAAGGATTGGCGGGCTTGGGAGGGGAAGCTAAGGACCCACGCCACGAATCTTCCTTTGTGGCTGCAGCTTTGGGCTCACCCAAGTTACAGAGGGCGTCGTCGAAGGGAGGACACTGGCCAGGGGTGTGGAGACGCTCGTACTTTGACCTCGCTCCTCTCCGCGTCAGAACCCCCCCGCCCCACCCCCGGCCTCCCTACCCGCCCCGGCCGCCCATGGGCTGGGTCTCACCGTGTGGGCTGCGGCGACAGCGTTGCTGGCCCGGAGAGGTGGCAGGGCGATGGGGGAGGGCGGGCCGGTCCCCACTCCGCTCCGAGGGGCCCCCGCAACAAGCCCCGGGGAAGCCTGAAGCTGACGAACAGCGCTGTCCCCTCCTCGGCCTGGGAACCACGCGCCGGAGGAGACAAAAGAGGGTCAGGGGGGGAGAAAGTCACCCGGAGCCCATCGCCCCGCCCCACAACAAGTTTCCCCCAGGTCCAGCAACCCCCCCTCTCCCTGGGGAGGGGGGCGGAGGAGGGAGCCGAGGACACTAAAAGCGAGCAGGCGGATGGGGGTGTCCGAGACACTGATCCCCAGCGCGCACCCTCGGGCGGGGCTCCGGCAACTGCAAAGTTAAGTCGGGCCCTTGCGCGCGAGCTCGTGTCCCCGCGGGGTAGCAGCCGGGCTGGGCCGAGGCTTCGCGGCCCACACTGCAGGCGGCAGCTGGCCGGGAGAGCGGGTGGCGCCGCCGAGAAAGGTGCCTCCGCCTCCCCAAGCCCCAGCGGTCCCCTCCGAGGGGCTCTAAGCCGGGAGAGACCCAGGACGGCAAATCGCCCCCCTCATTCCCGAGCTCCTGCCCGGCCGAACCACTGCCGGGCCGGAGGGCTCCCACTCGGAGCAGCCTCCGACTCCGCGTGCAACAATGAGCCGAGCCCAGGCGAGGGCGCGCAGTCCGCCCGCGGCTCCAGGCGCTGCAGCGTCGCCGCGCAGACTTTGTTCGAGGTCCCGCAGGCGGCGGCTGTCCGCGCCACGAGGGCCCGCCCGGGGGCTGCTAGGGAGCCGGCGGGACAGGCGTGTAGGCGGCTCGCCAGCCCGGCCCTCCTTACCGGTCGGGTAGGCGGCGGGAGCGGCGGCCGAAGGTTTCCTGGTTAACATGGCCGCTGGAGAGGAAAATGCATTTCAGGGCTGCCGTCTCCGCCGCCGCCTCTGTCCCTGCTGCTACTTCTTGCGGCCGCCGCCGCCTCCGGGTGACCCCTCACGCGGATCTCCGGCGCCTCCTCGCCGCCTCGCGTAAGCTACAGCCAAATACACAGAGTCCGCTGCATCCCCTCGGCCAGGGCCCGCCGCCGCGAGCCCCCGGCTTTCTTCCTCGCTGCCGCCGCCGTCCTCCTCTTCCTCGGGCGGCCGCAGCACCTCCCGGCCCGTGCACATGCCTCGCCCTCCCCTGTGCGCCGCTGGCCTCCCCTATTCCCTCACACTGGGGCGCGAGGGAACGGGCTGGGCCGCGAGGAGCGACTCGCTCAGGAGCCTCCTCCCGGGCTCGCGCGCGCGCACCCTGGGCTGCCCGCCACCCCTCCTCGCGCGCGCGCACACACACACACACACACACACACACACACACACACACACACACACACACACACAGGCGCCCGCAAGCGGCAGAGACCGCGAGGGAAGCCCCGCCCCCGCTCCCCTCCACCTACAGTGCAAGCCCCTCCCCTGGAGTCCCCCACCCACTAACCGCACACGCTCAAGTACACCCCACCCCCACACAACCACCAAAAGGACTCCCTCCCCCACCAAATAATCTGCATAACCACCCCTCCAGTCCCGGGAAAACTCTGCAGCCTCCGCTAGCCCTCCGCCTCCCCCTCTGGCCATCTGCAAGTCTCCCCTACTGACGACCTTTCCCCGCCTGGGCCTTTCCAGCCCCTGCGGAGCCCCTCCTTTCCCCCCACAGCGCAACCTACCACTGCTTCCCTCCTACTGAAATCGCTGCAGAGACCCCTCCCCTTCCATGCGCGCCCCTAAACACAGATGCATTTTCAGCTTTGCAAACCCAATGGCTGCCCACAAACAATACTGTCCCCCTTCCCGTACTCGGTGACTTAATAACCTTCCCTCTCCCCACAATTTATCACGAAGACAACTTAGTTGTGGGCGGGTCACCTCGGAGAGGCAAGCCCCGTGAAGGCCCGCAGTTTAGCCGGGTGACCGCTAACCATGGTGAAGGAAGGGGCTGCCCTCCCACCTCCACCTCCACCGCACACACCCTCCCGGATTTACTGACACCAAGTGACCGCTTTCCAGTCGCTAGGACAAGGGGTGGTAGAGAGGCGCGTGTGGACGGCAGCGGGGGAAGCAGTTGGCTGTGGGTTGCTAGGCAAAAATAAACATCGGAGACACCTCCCATTTCCTTACAACTCCGAGCCTTTCCCCTGCGCGGCCACTGGGAGGGACACACCTTCCTTTCAGCTCTCTGCTGTAAGGGAGCGAAACCTCTAATTCTTTTCATCCCTAGAGATGAGTCTCTTCCCTTCCCAACACAGTGGGAATTTTCCTATCTTTTAGTTTGCCAACTGCAGGCCCTGCTTCCCTTGAATACTTACGATCTGCTTGCCTGCCTCACACCCGTGCTCCACCGTGCATGGCACGCGGAGCCTTTATCCAAAGGTCATAGGTTTTGCCACTTGTGTTAGAAGAAAAAAAAAAAAAAACAGTCGGGCCACTCTCGGACGATAGGTCAGAAGACTAAGCCATGCACTTCCTTCCTGAGCAGTGCCTCCTGTTTTTGTAATTCTCCTGGGGACGTAGGTCCACTATGGTGTACCCCCGTTGGATCTGCGGGCCCCTGCCTGGACCAGGTGTACAGGCCTGACCTCGTGTAAACTTAAATCAGAAGGGAGCCACCTTCTGCCGAGTCCCTTTGCCCCTGCTGTTTGCAAATTGCCATAGCAACCTCCCGCAGAGATCACCCCTGGCGTAGTCAAGAGTCTAAATTACACTCCCACCCTATGCTTTAAACTGATGCCAAAAAACGGAGTGTTTCAAGGTGCAGCGCGACCCACTCAGTTTCCAGGGGTCCGATGGGGGCCTTAGGCTAGAAAGTATTAGTATAGGAAACCAGTGGCAGAAAGTAGAATTTCCCTTAGAGTGTATCCAAAAACGAAAAATATAGATATCCTTTAGTGACATCTAATAAAGCAGAACCAAAGTAAAATAATGAATCCAATCACAGGCCTTTACTAGAACCATGGCCTGATCTGGCTCCCACAAGAAATATTCCCCTGTGCTTGTCATCAAAAGACAATCAAGGGCTGGCCACAGTGGCTCAGTGGCAGAGTTCTTGCCTGCCATGCTGGAGTCCCAGCTTCGTTTCCCGTACCTGCCCATGTAAAAAAAAACGGCTAGCAAACTATGTCGGGAAAACATATTCAGTGTTTAGAAGAACAAACCAAAAAAAAAGAAAATGGGGGCAGGGGGATAAGTAGTAGAGATGAAGCTAGAACTTAATTTCTTAACTCAAGCTAATTTCAGCACCTAGGATTTTTAATGAACCTCACCCCCTTTTCCTTCCTTTTTCTTTTGAAGCAATTATTTTCGTGTCTTTTCCTTTTTTAAATGAGTACTCCATACATCTAAGTGTCAATAAAAAGTTTGAAACAAAAACTTGAATTTCAATATAATCTAACAGCTTTTCACTTAAATTATTCTGAAAATACCTCAGTAGACACTAACATGCCACTCATTTTTCATGCATTAAGGAAAATGCTAAATATTGGAAATCATAGTTTGTGATGACCAAATTAGTAATATTAATTTACACATTAACATGAGAAAAAGGAACATTACTTTTGCTGTTTTTTACAAAAGGACACAAATAATCATTAAATATAAGCAAAGAAAGGAAAAGATAAACGTTTAGAGAACTTTTCTTAGTATAGTGCTTAATGACCTGACGACTTTGTTTCAATTTTACTGATTTTTGTTTCTTAATTTTAAAAAAAATGTGCAATTATTCCTTGGCTAGTTTAATAATAAATGACACACTCTTTGAAATTTGTATTAATTTCTCTCTTTTTTTTTTAAGAAAGATTTCCCAAGACAAACAGTGCAGATTTTTTGCATTCATTCTTACTCTCCTCTAAATTAGTATTTACAATTGCCTGGATTTTTCTCAGTCTGTTAGATATTGATGACCTCAACCTCAATTTACATCATCTATAAAAGTCCACAAAGGCTTTTTTGAGAGAAGGTACTGGGTAAATTAAAAAAGTTATTGCCCTCTAATTTTATTATTATAATACGTCATTGTTAATTATATAGTGCATTTATCTCTTTGGAAAATCCTTTTGTAAATATTATCATGTTTAATCCATGCAACTCATAACCCGAACAGAGCAGTGTTGACTTTAGATAGTTATTTCCTCAGGAGTCTCCATGTAGTTAGTAAGAGCTTCTGCTCTTTGCTGCTTGGCCATTGTAAAGACTGTATGTTTACGAACTCCAGAGTCAAATAAAAAGTATGTAGACAGGAGTAGCAGGAATAGAGGGAAAACAGCTTAGGGGAACTCAGAAACCTCTTATCACAGCAGCCTTCACAAAGTACTTATGTGTTAGGCCTAAGGGATATGATAAATAATCAGATGTAGTGGGCTCAGTTTCGGTCTGCAATCTATTAGGAATTCAACCTTTTATTCAATTATGCAACAAATCAAATATTTGACATTATTCATAGCGTCTACACGGTTAAATAAGTAATTCCCAGTCCTGGTTCTGGTCATTGCTATTAAGAAGTTCATAGTCCAGAAGAGGAGACAAGACATATAATGACATGCTGGGTGATAGAAGGCATATAGGAAGCACAACTGTGGCACACAGGAGGAAGTAAGGATTTCTATTTAAGTGGTGTCTGGCATCAAAAAGGTTGTGCTTCAGTGGAGGTTTTAAGGTTACTTGGGAGTTTGGCAGTCAGACAAGCTGGGCAAGGAAATTCTAGGCAGAAGGAATAAGATGTGCAGAGGCACCAAGGTATGAAAAGTATGGCATGTTCTGGGAAACGCAAGCAATTCAGAACAGAAGGAGCCTGAGGTGGCTGGGAGAGGGATAGAGTTAACCTCATAGGATTAGGGTTATAGATAGATAGAGATAGCTAAAGAATTACCCTAAGCTTTACTTGCTGTGGAAATGTGAAAACAAGGTTTTCAGGTCTTTTAAAGGAACTGTGTAAATTTCTGAGGAACTGACTCGTTTGGGGTAGTATAGACTTGCTCCTCAAGTTAGCTCCCTTTAGGAGAATGTCATTAACTGATTGGCCATTTCCTGAGTACTTTCCATGTGTCCATCAACAAGCTCCAGAACCACAGAATATGAAGACACTATGGACCAAAGTTCATGAAGGTGACCTCTTCAGATGTGAGGGGCATGGACAACATCCCTACATGGCCTTTTTGCATTTGCCTCTGGGAGGTGGGTCTGGAACAAGACGAGACTTCTATACATCTAGAATTTTGGTGATCTAAAGTGTCTGGGTCAGGATACTTACAGCGTCAGTTTCCTTAATCCTTTTTGGGGTAGGGTGTATTTCACCTCTAAGACAAGCTAAGTAGATGAGAATACTGGGGTTATAGTCCAGCAGTTCTTGGGGACAGTTGGTTTGATTTTCCAACTACACTAAAGATAGAGTTAATGTTAAAAACCATTAAGTGGGACAATGTGCTCAGTGATCCTACAGTTCTCTCTTGCTTCAACGGTTTTTGGACAGAACAGACCAGGGGACTGTTCCCACCTTCCTCCCTTCAACCTCAGACCACCATCCAACTTTTTTTCCAGTTGCAACCTCCGTACCCATCGACCATGCCCTGCTTTCAGGACCAACTAATACTGCTTTTCTGTGGTTAGCTCCTCATTGTTGAACAACCATAAGCTCCCAGATCCATCAGAGTTACTCCGCCAAAGTGGAGGCCTCCATCAACTGCCTAATCAATCTGCTTCTGTAGTCCTCCTACATTTACTCTCTCTTTACTTTGTTTCAACCTCAGTGATATGGCCCTGGAGGGAGTGGACCATTTCCTGCCAGTTGGCAAAGGAGAATCATGGGTGCCGAGGGTCTTTTGAAGATGCAAGACCAACACAGCAGCTTTGCCCTCTTCCAGGACATGCAGAAGCCATCCAGGATTAATGGGGTAAAACCCTGCAGGCTCCACAGCCTTGGAGAACCTGAGGCAGGCCCTTTCAGATCTACATGTCCTGGGTTCTGCCAAAACGGACCATCATCTCTGTGGCTTCCCTGGAGAGCCATTGTCATTTCTGAGAGGAAGAGACAAAACTCATCAAATAAATGGATGACCACCCGACCAAACTCTGCAGGCTGGCTGGTCCACAGGCTGGCTGAGTGAGTATCTTTTTGGAAGGCACACCCTTAAGCACAATTAGGAGCCTCAGGAGCCCAGAGGCCTTTGGGGTCACCCCTCTGCATTCCCCAGATATCCAGGCTTCTGCCTGCACTCCTCCCTCCAGTTAGGAGACATCTTTTTAACCAACCATCTTATAGCCCTCTGACAAGCTGTGAGCCAAGTGTAAACAATAAAGCTTTTTGCAAAAAACAAACCAATAGACAGAAAAAGAGAAAGCTATATCCTAGAGGTTAGGAATGCTTTGGTAAAGAGCTGATGGACAAAACCCAGTGGGGGTCGGGTCACGGTGGCTCAGTGGCAGAGTTCTCACCGGCCATGCCAGAGACCTGGGTTTGTTTCCCGGTGCCTGCCCATGCAAAAATAATAATAATAATAATAAAATAAAAAACCAGTGGGACCTCTGCTCAAGATTCAACTTTGACATTGCCAGTACAAATGCCAGTAGAATAGTGGGGCAGGTGCCCAGCATGTCCCGAAGCTTCAAAGGAATAAGAGTTCCATGGCCCGGGAGGGCTCCAGCAGCTGGCCCCTGACCAGTTCTCCCACAGTAGTGGCCTCACCTTTGACCCAGCACACAGGGCAGTTGCCAGTGGAGCCTGCAATGGAAGCCACCAGCAGGAAACAGGCTGATTCCTAGGCACAGGGCATCATGGTGGGCACCACCCCTAGTGAGGGAGGAACATGTACAGTAGTAACCCAAACTGAGAGAAACTCTGTATTAGGGAGCTTGCATGGAAGGAAACACTGCTGTAATTCTGCAAACCTGAGAAAGGTAGGGAAAATTGATGTTCCAGGTCTTGGAGTCTCTGGTGACATTCTAACAAAAAGTAACTCCCTGTGTTGGCTAGGAAGGGGCAAGTAGGAGGAAGAAGTTTGTTCCATGAGCATTGTGAGACACCGCTGCTGGTTTGCCTTCACTTAGACACCCTATAAAAACTTACCAACTGGAACTAAATGTATTCTAGCCAAGGATGGACTAAGGGCAAACATCCACATTCAAGCTCAGGACTGCTCATAAATATTGAAAAGGGACATAATTTGACTGCTTGACCAAATGATTGATCATATATACAATAGATATATTCACATTTTGTATTGTTTATAGATATATAAATTATCAAGCTCCTACTATGTGTCAGACACTGAGCTATTAATCTAGGGACTTCAGTCAAAGCAGATAAAGTCCTTGCCTCCATGTACCTTATATTCTAGTGTAAGGAGCATGACAATTAACAAATATATCAGAGGATCAGAGGGCGATAAATTTTATACAGAAAATAAAGCAAATTAAAAGGCTAGGGAGGAATGGGAGAGGTACTATTTTATTTGGGGTGGTCAGTAAAGGCCTCTCTCACAAGGTAACATTTGAGCAAACTTGAAAGAAGTGAGAATCATGTGGAATCTCCAGGCAGTAGGCCCAACCAGTGCAAAGGCTCTAAAGTGGCAATATATTGGGGGGACAACAAGGGGGGGCTGTGTGGTTAGAGCAGTGAAGTGAGCAAGAGGGAAAGTCACAGAGATGAGGTCAGAGAGAATGCCAGAGGGACCCAGGCCACTTTAAGGATTTTGGGTTGCACTTTCAGTGAATTGGAAAACCAAGGTTTGGATGATTGAAAGGCTTCTAAACCAAGGGTGGGAGATTAAAATAGATCCTTCTGTACAATCTTTGATGTGTTTTTAAGCCCTTCTAATTCACATTAAACTAAGCACTTTGGAAGATAAACCAAATGCAAGCCATGGTCTCTATTCTTAAGGAACCTTCAGTCTACTTGAGAAAAAACTCACACCCTGGTAAACAGATCAATAACATAATAAAAAGCATACTTTCCTTTGCCCCTTCAGATCCACTTTCTATTCTTTTCCACCCTTGCTCTGTGTCTTAGTTTGTCAAGAGGCTATGACAAATTTTACACAATGTATTGGCTTAAACAGCTATCATTTATTAGCTCGTGGGTTCAGAGACTAGATGCCTATAATCAAGGTGTTGGCAAGATTATGCTCTTTCTCCAAAATCTATGGTGTCCTGGTGCGGGCCTGCCACCATCTTTGGGGTTCCTTGCTTGCGTCTCTGCTTCCCACCACATGGCAGTCTCTCCCAAATTGTGTCAGCTCTTCCAATTTCCACTGACTTCTAGCTTCTTCCTATGTGGCCTTTCCTGACTCTCTTTATAAGGCCTCCAGGAATCTAGAGTAAGATTTACCAAGATTCAGTTAGGCCACATCTTACCTAAAAATAACATCTTCAAAAGGCCCTATTTGCAATGAGTTCATACCCACATAAATAGAGATTAAGATTAAGGACATTCCTTTCCTTGTGGTACATAATTCAGTTTATCACATGCTGTGCCACAGAAGGCTTTCCAGACTGTATTAATGGCCTCCCTTGCCCACTGGATTCCAGTTGGGTTTGGCCAATGGGAGATGCTGGTAAGAGATCAAAGAACTCTAGGATAATAACACCGACCATCTAGCCCCCTAGCCTCCATGCCAGGTTGCCACAGATTGCCTGGGTGCCCTGAGAAGGACTCAGCTCCTGTCACGTAACCCTTTCCTATAGCTGTAGCTGCTTCATCAAGGTTCTGGAAACCATTCTGTTGCCTTGCCCCCTCAAGCCCATAGGTGGCTAAGGCATCCTTCTGTCATTAGCTCCAGTATGCTTAATCTTCCTTTATTGATTTCCCTTGGCCCAATCCATATTGTTGTATGTACTCATTTAATAAAATCTGATGGTGCTTTTTTTCTCTGCCAGATCCTGACTGATACAGAGGGCAATATATATCTAGGTACTGAATAATGTAAGATATGGAATCTAAATGCTATATAAATCTAGAGGACAGTTAGAGACTGTTCTTGTTGGAGGAGTCAGAGCAGGCTTGATGGAGAAGGTAGAATTTGGTCAGGGCCTCAGGAAATGGGCATGCTTCTCTGACTTAAATAAAAGGCACTCCAGGCAAAGGAAGCAGCATGAGTGGAGGCAGAGAGGTGGGAATAAGTACTGCAGGAGAAGTCGTCCATTAAAGGAAACAGTGTGAGCTGAGGGAAAGGAGAAAAGAAGATGGCCCGTAGTAGAGTTGGATGCTTTCAGGTCATGAGCTGCAATAAAAGCCAGAGAGAGAGTATACACTTGAACAGAGACAAGGGGCCACTGGAGATTTTTGAGCAGGGAGCTGACCTGAAGAAAGTGCTTATCCAGAAACGTGGATTAGTTTGGCTACAGCGTTAGTGGGCAGGGAGTAGAGACAGAAAAGGCCAGTGGCAGATATTTCCAGGAGCTGAGTATAATGCTACAGGAAGGTAGGTACAGATGCTTTTTATTTTGGTGCTTCCTCTTGATGTGTCCAGGAGAGAAAACTTTGTTTTGAAGTAAGGGGATGCCTTAAGTGATGGAAGGGCAGACAGCTTCTTTGCCACCTGGGGATTTCAGAAGCATGCACAATTCTTAAGACTGCCCATCTAGGCATTTTATAATAAACCTCATTGAAATGATCAGCTAAAGGCATAATTAAGAGATAAGTCAGAAAAACTTGGAATTCAAAAAGATTTCCCATTACATCCCTTCCCAGTGGTCTCTAGACAGGATTTATCAATAATTCAGGGAGAAAAAAGGGTGTATTATAAGTGAGGAATAAATAGTGAGTTCTGGAACCAGTTTTATTAACTGATGTCTCATCCATGGAGAAGATTTATGCACTGGCTTCTTGCTGATGTTGTGTACAAAATGTTTAAAATTGGACTGAAGGGTACATGTCATTAAAAGAAAATGCAAACTGAAGAATCCTCCCTGGCCTCCTTGCTTTTAAAGAGGTTTTATAAAGAGATGAAGGAGGAAAGGGTCGTTCACACTCAGGCACACCAGCAGCATCTGGAATGACCATTGCAGTGGTTCACTAAGCTAGCCTGGGCATTGGGGCTCATTCGCCTTGAGGATATGATACCTTGAGGAGATGAGCCACTCCTTCATATTTGGGTCCTCTAGCTCCAGGCTTCCATGTGCCAAGTCTGAGGATGAAACTCTCACTGTCCCATGGATATAGATCTGATATAGGGAAAGTTCAGAAGAGTTTGATTGAGTGTAGCCCTGACCAGAGAAATATTGTGATTCTAAACTGACTGGTTCTGAGGACTTCCTGAACCTGGGTTAATTCAAAAGAATGCAGCAGGGGTCTAAGCATAAGGGACCCTCCCAAATAATAATGGTGACCTACACCTCATTTTCTTGAGAATCTCAAAATAATAGCTCATATATGCTATATAAGGTATTTACTATGTCAGTCAGTGTTCTAAGTTTACCCGTGTGAATTAATTTGATCCTCATGACTTTCCTGTATGGTAAGTATTAATATTATTTCCTCTCTAGAAATGAGATAACTGAAGCACAGATTGATTAACTAATGTTCCTAGGTCACACAACAAATAAGTGACATGGCAGGCAGTCTGGCTCTAGAGCGTGTGAGATTGCCACTTGCACAGGTAGATAGAGATTTGACGAGAACATCACCTTGATTGCCTCAGTCTCATGTTCACTGCCAATAATATGTCACATCACAGAATGAGCCATTCAGAGGAAACTCTTATGTTTATATAATCATTCGGCTCTCAGGTTGTCCTCAGTAACCTGTTACAGAAGGCAAGCTTACCTTATAGATGAGACAACTGAAATGAAAAGGGCACATTGATGTGTTGAGACCCACAGGTCAAAGTCGAGGAGGTATTAGAGTCAGAACCCAGGATTGTCGATTACTTAACCAATTTCGCTTTTTCATCAAGCCAGAGATCTAAAAATAAACCTCCATGTCAGAGATGAAGAGGTAGGTGATCCTAAAAGCCCATGGCTATATCATGTACAAGTTTTGAGGTGTTGTGATTTGGTAGAAAAATCTTATTGTGGCTTCTTTGAGAGTGATTTACATATGACCCATAAGAATAAACTTTGGCAAATTCAAAAAAAGTTCAAACATAAGTTTGAAGCTTTATTCTATTGCAGCAAATCTATCTTTTTGACTCAAGTGAATGGAAAGGAGAATAAGTCCATGGCCATAGAAGCAGTTCTCTACTACCAGGATGGCCATCCCACTGCAGAATGCAGATCACCCTAGATCTCTGTATAATTGCTTCTCATTAAATCATACATCATGCGTATCTACATGCTTGGGCATGTTAAAGCCTGGATCGGCAATGTGCAATGTGATAGTTCATTTAGATGATATAAATAAAAAGTGGATAATCTAAGCCTAAAAAAACCCACTTTTGTCTTCCATTAGCTAGGCAAAGATAAGAAAATACATTTTTAGAGATTGAGTAATTTAGGTATTTGTTGTTAAATACCACTAGACAATTTTTTTCACATTTTTTTACAAGTATCTTTGATTAATGAAAAGAAATCTTAATATCTTCATAAACAATACATTGTTCTTGTTAGTTATCCCATAAGATATTGGACAGGCCCATTGTTCGCACAGCAGTGTTCTCTCAGGAAGGTTTTGAAATACGGAAAATATTAGGATCTGTAAGCAGACACTCACATTGAGTATGTAAGCAGGAGAATGGCCCTTGCTCAGCATCTCCAACTGGCACACAGAATAGAAATCAGTGAAGAAATAATTAACTACCAGTGGGCAGATAATAATGGAAATAAAGCAGAGATTAAAAGGGAGCTTGTTAAGTGTCATTAAAAAAAAGAATTGCTTTCTATAGGAAAAAAAAAAGAAAAGAATGAACAGGAAGGGACCAATAAAAAATGGAGTGATTGGCAGGCTAGAGAAAGCAATGTTTTCTCTTTAAGAAAATAGCTCAACATGAAATCAGTCATAGTGGAGGTACTGGTAAGAATGGAGAGCAAGAAAATGGGAGCAAGAATAGAGAGCAAAAGTAAGAAAGGAGGAGATGGAAGAAACAATAGAAATTTTCATAATGAAGGAGAAGAAGTATGACCAAATATATGAGGTGAGGCTAAGCATAATATAAAGGTGAGAAAATAAAACATACCAAAAGAAATATGGCTTGAATGCTAGAATTAAATTATTTTCTTATAATATACATTGTTATGACTGGGCTTACCTTTCCTAAGTGTTGTTTTGCTTCTTTGTCTCCTTTGTCCCATTTGGGATTATTTGTGCTCTCTCTCACTGGGGTTGCTCCATTCCAGTCCTCTGCCTTCCTTTCTCCTTTCATGCCCTCGCTCTGTTATCCTTTCCCCTTTCCCTAATCCATAGTGAGTGAAGACCCTGCCAAACGTTTCATAGAATATGTACTTTAACAAAAAGAATTCCTCAATAGCTTTATTTTTGAGCTATGTGTCAAGCTTTGTGCTAAGTGCTTTGCCTGAACTTTCTCTTTGAATCCTCACACCAACCTAATGCAGGTATATTATTATCCTGATTTTAGAGAGAAGAAAATGGAGGTTTCCGATGGTTAAGTGACTTGTCAGTAATTGGCAGTGAATAGATTTTGATCCAGGGAAATCTGCTCATTTTTAGCCATACAGAACATATTAAAAATGTGTTGTGGGGCATGGAGGGTGGAGAACATCCTACCTCCTGCTCTGTGCCCACATAAGTTCATCTGATGGTGACACCTTTAGTTTCTATTGTGGTACTTTGCACCACCCCCACCACTCCAACCCTCAACCCACCCACCCACACCCCACTCAGTGGCTGGGGAGTGGAAAGGAAGAGGAATCTGTGGCAATGAGAGTCCCACCAACAGCATGTCCAACCCACAGTAAAGTCCACCGTCTCTTCGTTTTTTGCTATAGGTCTGTTTCCATTGTACTCTTTCCCAGCTAAGTCCTTATTTGGCCTTCCTTTATGTGCCTAACTTTTTGAACAGAGTAACTTCCTCCAACTACTGAGCTATTAAGACAGCATCTGTAGTAAATGAAATAATACCCAGAAAATTGTGGAAAGAAATGCTTTATCAACTGTGCGAGTTGGGCTTGAATTACACATTTCTGATGTGATTTAGTCAAGCTCTGTTACACTTGTAGATAGGAATGTTGACTAATAACCTGGGTTGCTAGTGACAAATTATCCAACACCAAGAAATTATTATAGAGCTCAGGTCCTTGAAATAAACAGATGTGTCAATATCATGATATACGATAATTTCATCTTCTTCAAGGAATGAAAAATCAATACAGCCTTTTGACAAAAGTGCCCTTTTATTTAAAGCTGTTGTGGATTGAGAACACAGATCCTATTAGATGATTAAACATCCATAACCCACAGTTGTTCAACTAGAATAAAATAATAAGATGACCCTCTAAAAAGAAATGATGTCCTCTAACCTCGTAAAGCAATGGAAAAGAGAAAGACATGCCCTCTTTTATCATTTTTTTTAATAAAAGGACTTTCACCAGGAGCCAATTGGTAGCAAAATGTGTCAAAAGCAAAATGTGTCAAAAGAGACCGCTTATGAAGAGTAAGTCAGGGGAAAAGACTACTGTCCTGAAATAAAATAATGCCAAAAAAAAATCCATAATGCCAAAAAAAAATCAACCGAGCAAACACATGGTGCCCACAGAGCCAGAACCTGCAGCAGGTCCCAGAGCAGTGCAAGGACTTCCTCATTTGTGACAAGGCTGAGCATTCACCTACAGCCCTCTACCTCAGGCTCACCCCTTCATTCCCATGTCAGCAAGCCTGGAAGAATACCATCCTCTCCCTAAAGTTTTCCAGGTGAGACATACTGAATTTCATGACAAATTACCAAGCTATGTTCATCAGCTTTTCCCTTGTGCCAAAACTCACTTTTTTCTCCATGACTTTTCATGTATTCTTTCCCTAGTCATTAAATGTTGCCCTGAAAGGATTTCTGGATTATCTATAAAATGGGGATTGAGAGTAAAGTGTTACTTTAGCTTTCTATATTTTAAGTCATTTTTAATTTTCATCTTGAGCAATAGATAATTTTTAAAAATCTCCTAAAAAGACTTTAGGAAATTTTGATTTGTCAATGGTGGGGCTGTTTGAAAAGAAGAACCATGCTCCCCTTCTAAAACGAATCTTGAGAAAAGACTAAGCAGGTAAATGTAAAATGTCTTTCCTAAGTTTAAAATACTATACTATCCACTATCCAGAATACAGCTGAGGACCAGAAAGAAAAAGGCTTCTAGGTCAACATAACTGGTATGACAAAAATCCAAGTGTTACAGTCCATGCATTTTATTAATGAAAGAATCACCTATCCTTTTGCTTAAAAACAACCCACAGCATGGCGTACAGGAGTCAGATCACCTAAGTACAAACTGTGGCTCTGCTACTTACTAATTGCATGATGTTGGGCAACTTTCTCAACCTCTCTGCATCTCAGTTTCCTCACCGGTACAATTGTATCTCCATCATAGAGTTCATTTGAGGACTAAATAAGGTAATCTATTCAAAATTCACAGAACAGAGCCTAGTACATCAAAAAATGCACAAATATGAGCCATTATGATTTGACACACAGTTCTGGTAAACTCAGAAATCTGTTTTCTCAGGATGCTAGCAAATTAAGAAATATGGGGAGGATTCTAGTAAACAAGCTGCTGATAATTAAAAGTAAGGACATTTCAAGGTTCAAAATTCAAATTTTGAAATTTTTTAACACAAGCAGAGGATCTAAAAGTCATATGAGCTTCAAGCCCAGAAATATTGAAGCAAGAACCCATGAGCCCTTCAATCACCCTCAAGTGTAAGCACAATTGATGCAGTTAATGGTCCCCTGCAGTGATTAGGAAATAGCAAAATTTTGCTGTTTATACTTACTCCACATTATGAAGCAAGAAAAAGTACAGTGATCTCATAAATGTTGTAATTAAAATATTTAAAAATTAGGAGCCATTTTTGTTATATTGAAAATACCATCCAGTAACATTATCCTTTCGGGGCATTTATCCTGCAGATTTTTAGTGTGTCTGGGGCAGGAAACCATGTAGAAATATGTCAAATAACTTTAGCAATACATACATGTGTAAGTCTTTCAAAATTGTAGAATATAAATTAATCTGACATGTCAATTAAAATATGTCCAATAGTCTGATACTGGAGTCAAAAATCCACCTGAAGATATTGCAATCACTGAAACTAATATTCTGTCAGAGGTGTATGTCTAAACCTGTGCCAGACATGACAAAGAAGCACAAAAGATATTATTAGTATGCTCTCCATCCTCCATGAGCCCATCAGCCCATATAGGAAAGGAACATTGAACCCCATAATGTAGTGCCCCTAGCATCCATCCAATGTGATTTCAACTCTGTCTAAACTCTTGTTCTACCGGGAATTGGAATCAGTACGAAGCAGAACTGATGGATGCCCTTCCACCTCCAGTACATCCCATCGCAGACTTCAGGAGCCCCTGCATTCATGGTCTTGCTCTCTCAGCATCTGGTCCCTGCTGAAGAAAAGTCACTCTTCCACCTCAGATGCTAGTTGATAAGTGTTTCAAGGTGTTACTCCATGTGCTGGTTTGAAATATTATGTACCCCAGGAAGCCGTGTTTTAATCCTGATCCAATTTTGTAGGAGCAGCTGTTTCTTTTAAGCCTGATTCAATACTGTAGGTTGGAAACTTTTGATTTGATTATCTCCACAGAGATGTGATATGCACAATTGTTGGTGTGGCCTTTTGATTAGATGGAGATGTCACTCCACCCTTTCTAAGTGAGTCTTGATTAATTACTGAGATCCTTTAGAAAAAGGAAACATTTTGGATAGAATTAGAAATAACAGAGCCAACAGAAACTTCAGAGTGGAGCTGACACAGATGCCAACACTTGGAGAACAGAGACACAGATGTCAGGAGATCTTTGAAGCACAGCAGATATTGCCTTGAGATGTTAAGCAAGCCAGAACCTGAGAGAGCCAAGAAAAACCAAGAGATGAAATCCAGCCCTAGAGAAGCAAAGTGAGGAACCCTCAAAGGAACAGAGGTTGAAAGCACGGAGCCCAGGAGCAAGGGACCAACAAATGCCAGCCATGTGATTACCGAGCTAATAGGTATTCCTGACCTGTGGACCTTCTTTAAATTAATGTGTCTTTCCCTGGGTGCTGTTAATTACCATCACCACCACCCATTACCAAACCTTTACAATCAACCCAAATAGAAACTCTGCACAATTTAAGCATTAATTTCCCCATTTCCTACCCCCAATCCAGGCTCTGGTAACCATTATTCTAGATTCTGACTCAGTTTGCTTAATCTAATTATTTCATTTCAGTGAGATCATATAATATCTGGTCCTTTGTGTCTGACTTATTTCACTCAACATGATGTCTTCAAGGTTCATCCATATTATCACATGTATCAGAACTTCATTCCTTTTTACAGCTGAATAATACTCCATATATGTATATACCACAATTTATTTATCCATTGTAAGTTGATGGATACTTAAGTTGCTTCCATCTTTTTGCTTTCAATTCCTTTGGGTATATACTTAGAAGTGGAATTACTGGGTCAAATGTAATTTTATATTGAGGAACTACCAAACTGTATTTCACAGTGGCTGCACCATATAACATTCCCACCAGCAGTGAATAACTGTTCTCCATTTCTCCTCCTCTCCAATGCTTGTAACTTTTTGTTTTTTAAATAATAGCCATTCTATTGGGTGTGAAGTGGCATCTCATTGTGCTTTTGATTTGCATTTACCTAACAGCTAATGATGTTGAGCATATTTTCATGTGATTTTTGACCATTTGTAGATCCTCTTCAGAGAAATGTCTATTCATGTCTTTGGCCTATTTTCTAATTGAGTTGTTTGACTTTTCATTATTGAGTTGCAGGATTTTAAAAATATATTCTGGACATTAAACCTAGGGAGAGTAGAGCAAGATGGCAGCATAGTGAGGTGTGGAATTTAGTTTGTCCTCTAGGGCAGCTAGTAAATCACAAGGAACTGTCCAGAACAACTATTTTGGGGACTCCCATGACTGGATATACTTTGTGCACTAGTCTGGAATGGTTGGGAGGGCTGGTATCATAGCACAGAACTATAAGTCTCCCAAGTCACAGAGGCTGACACCCCTCCCCCAGTGATATGATGGGCTATTTTGGAGTTACTTCCCCATGGGAAAAAAGAAGCATTCTCTACTAGGAGCAAGGGAAGATAGTTTAAGCTACAGTTGTGGAATTAATTAACAAATTCAGCATGCTGAAAACAAACTCGGAGAACAGATAGACCGAGAGCAACCATGAAGGGAACCTGGAGTTTTCTCCCCAGCAGAGAGGAGGCAGGGCTGATGGGGGTGGAAATAAAACAGAGGCTTTTGGTGTTGGCCAAGCCTGGAATACTGGAAAAGGGCTGTGCCCCAAGAAAAGGGGCACATAAAGCTGCCTACCTACTCCAGCTCTTGATTGGAAAAACTGGAGGGGGGGGGCAGGCGAGTTAGGAGCCAACTTTGAAAAGGACTTTTTTTCCATTTACTTTTTTTTTTTTCCACTTTTTAGCTGCCTATTATATTAAGGTGCAGGCATTCTCAGGTTTCAGCACTGCCCCAGGCAAGTTATATCTGAGAGACAAAGTAACTATTTAGGTGAAAGAGATAATTCCCTAAAGGGCATATTGTTTCCCAAGAAAAGGGGGACAGGGAACAGCACAGGTGGCAACTCTTCTTTAGAGAATTCAGACTCCAGGGGCTGAAAAACAAAAATAGTTTAAGCCCTCATTCTGTCTCAGCCTCTGTCTCAAGCACACCCCTGGCAGGGAAAGCATCTGCTGAGAATTAAAGGGACCATACCATTTTTTTTTTAAACTTTTTTATTGTATAGTATAACATATATACAAAGCAAAGAAATTAAAAAGCAGTTTTTAAAGTACTCTTCAACAAGTAGTTACAGGACAGATCCTAGAGTTTGTCATGGGCTACCATACAATCCTCTCATATTTTTTCCTTCTAGCTGCTCCAGAATATAGGAGGCTAAAAGGCTTAAATATTTTTATCACTACAATCACTTTTTTCTTTTTTTGTGAAAAATAACATATATACAAAAAAAGCAATACATTTCAAAGCACAGCACCACAATTAGTTGTAGAACATATTTCAGAGTTTGACATGAGTGACAATTCCACAATTTTAGGTTTTACTTCTAGCTGCTGTAAGATACTGGAGACTAAAAGAGATATCAATTTAATGGTTGAGCAATCATATTCATTTGTTAAATCCTATCTTCTCTGTATAACTCCACCATCACCTTTGGTCTTTCCATCCCTCTCTTTAGGGGTGTTTGGGCTATGGCCATTCTAACTTTTTCATGTTGGAAGAGTCTGAGGGACTATAGCACTTTAAGCTGAGGGGAGCTGCAGGCTGACAAATGCCAGCTGCTGGACAGGATAGGAAAAGCAGAGTCTAGAGGTCTCAAAGGAAGGATTGGCAGCCTGCTGGGTCTAATCCTGAATCTTATGTCTATCTTGTCTGGGAAAATCTGATTGGTGTAGATCCTATCTGGCAGGACAAGAGCTGAAAAATTTTGATCAGTTAAATAAACTGATCAAAAAGATCAAGGTCGAGAATAAGTTGAACTGGATGTCAAAGAATGGATAGAGAACAAAGCCAACCAACAAGAAAACCTTAGGTAAAAGAGTGAAAACGACCTCCAGAATAAACTAATGAAGGAAATCAGATGCCAAATTACCAGAAAAAATCATGAGTCGTGCTAGGAAGAAAGAAGATATGGACAGTCAAAGGAATAAAGTAACACTTCAAATGAGATACAGGAGTTGAAACAACTAATCAAAGATGTTTAAACAAATATTCTAAACAAATCAAAAATCAAATCAGGGTGACCATAAAGAGGAACTCAAAAGCTTGAAAAAACAAATGGCAGAACTTATGAGAATGAGAGACAGGATAGAAGAAGTGAAAAACACAATGGAGACATACAACCGCAGATTTGAGAAGTAAAAGATTAGTAAACTGGAGGGCAGGGCACCTGAAATCCTATACGCGAAGAATAATTAAGGAAAAGAATGAAAAAATATGAGCAAGGTCTCAGGGAATTGAATGACAACATGAAGCACATGAATATGTTATGGGTGTCCCAGAAGGAGAAGAGAAGGGAAAGGGGACAGAAAAAATAATGGAGGAAATAATCACTGAAAATTTCCCAACTCTTATAAAAGACATAAAATTAGAGATCCAAGAAGGGCAGTGTACCCCAAACAGAATAGATCCAAACAGACCTACTTCAAGGCACTTACTAATCAGATCATCAAACATCAAAGACAAAGAAAGGATCCTGAAACTAGCAAAGAAAAGTAATCCACCACATATGGGGGAAGCTAAAAAAAACTATGTGTGGACTTCTCAGCAGAAACTACAGAGATGAGAAGGCAGTGGTATGATATATTTAAAGTGTGAAATATATCAGACCAACCAAGAATGCTGTATCTGGCAAAAATGTCCTTCAAAAATGAGGGAGAGTTTAAAGTATTTTCAGACAAGCAGTCATTGAGAGAGTTTGTGAACAAGAGATCAGCTCTACAAGAAATAATAAAGGGAGCACTACAGGCAGATAGGAAAAGACAGGAGACAGAGGTCTGGAGAAGAGTGTAGAAATGATGACTATCAGTAAGGGTAAAAAGAGAGCAAAACATTGTAAGTATAATGAACAAAGCTGAGTGTGAGTATGGGTGAAATAAGGAAGGCTAGAGGCATGGATGACACCATAAAGAAAAATAAATGTTAAAAATTGGGACTGCATAACTTTGTGAAACCTAGAGTGGACAATGATGGTGATCAAATGTACCAATATAAGAATTTTTTTACATGAGAGAGAACAAATGAATGTCAAAGATGGCAAGGTGTTGAAAATAGGATATTATATGGAAAAAATATAATCAATGCAAACTAGATCTATATTTAACAGTAACATTGTAATATGCTTCCATTAATTGTAACAAAGGTAATATACCAAAGCTAAATGTCAACAAGAGATTGACATTGGATTCTTGGTGTTGGCACTGTTGCTTCTCCTTTTTTTTTATATCCTTTGTTTTTCTTCCTTTTCTTCTTTCTTTGCAGAAGAAATTGAAATGTTCTCATATAGATCATGGTAATGAATGCATAACTATGTGATTTTACTGGGAGCCATTGATTGTTTACTTAGGATATATTGTGTGGTGTGTGAATAAAACTTTAAAAAATAAACAGAAAGATACACGTTATGGAGAAAATGTGGAGAGAGTGTTGTACTTATTCACTGTTGGTAGGGAAAGTAGAATAAGGCATGCCCCCTGGAGGGCAGCATCATTATTCTACAGGAGGCTAAGTAAAAGGTTACCATAAGTTCCTCCAACCTCATTATTAGGGATATACTTGAAGGAACTGAAAGCAGAGTCATGAATGGACATTTGCATACTGGTTTTTATGGTAACATTATTCACTGCTTGCAATGGATGGAGATGGCCTAAGGGTACATTGAATTCCATTACTGAAGAATGGAAGGGTGAACTGTAGTGTGTACATACAATGGAATATTGAGTTGCTGCAAAAAGGAATGAAGTTGTGAGGCATGCAACTAGATGAATGAAACTTATGGACATTATGTTGAGTGAAATAAGCCAGAAACAAAAAGACAAATATTGTAAATATTGTATTGCAGCAAAGCCATATGGTAAGGCCTCACTAATACGAACTAACTATAGTGTGTGAACACTGAGAATTGAATTTGAGAGCATAGATCACCAGGTGATAGAATGTAGGTGGAGATTGAATAATGATTAATGAATATAGAATGTTCACTGAGGCTTACTGTAAAGGTTCCTAGATTGTAGGCTCTCACAGCACTCACATACATTCCTGAGTTTTAACTGTTTTCTCTAAATTTGGAGATGCTGAGTTTTTTGTGTTTAAACTGGTCATTCCATGGAACTTAACATATCTGTGTGACACCTGAGACTCAGAGTTAGAGTTCCACAGCTCTGAAAGTCAGAATTACCCCATACAGCAACTGTTAAAGAAGCTGAAAAAGAGATCAGACTTTAATTAAAGATATGTACGAAGCTGATCTGGTTGGGACTAAGTTAAATCAGAATACAGGGTAAAGGATGATATTGACTATGCTTTAAAGCTTCAACTTCTGTGTGAGACCAAAGGAAGAAATGTTTACTTGGTGAAAAATTTATATTTTATGTAGCACACTAGCTAATTTAACCTGTATGGTCAGTTTATTCAAACAACATAAGTACATGGAACCTCAATGCTCCAATACATCCCAGAGTATTTGGAGAGAAAACAAAAAAATATTTTCAAAGTCCCCTTGAGGAGCTGTTGTAAAATGTGGAAATAGCAAACTTCCCCACCTGGGAAATTCCTCATATTCTTACTACATTATAGACTACCAATTTAATAAACCAAGCCCCAGATCTTAGGACTTGCCTTTATGAAACTTATTCCTGCAAAGAAGAAGCTAAGCCTACTTATAATTGTGTCTAAGAGTCACCCCCAGAGAACCTCTTTTGTTGTTTAGATGTGGCCTTTCTCTAAGCCAACTCTGAAAATAAACTCAGTAGCTTCTACCCTACGTGGGACATCACTCCCAGAGACATAATTTTCCCTGGCAATGTGGGACATGATTCCAGGGATGAGCCGGGTTCTGGCACTGTGGGATTAAGAAAGCCTTCTTGACCAAAAGGGGGAAAAGAAATGAAACAAAATAAAGTTTCAGGGTGGGCCATGGTGGTTCAGCAGGCAGATTCCTGGTGCCTGCCCATGTAAAAATAATAATAATAATAATAAAGTTTCAGTGGCTAAGAATTTTAACTAGAATTGAGAGGTCATTCTGGAGGTTATTCTTACACATAAATACAGATATTTATTTTTTTCTTTCTAGTGTATTTGAAGGGCTAGAAGGAAACACCTGAAACTATTGAACTGCACTCCAGTACCTAAATTCTTGAAGGTGATCGTATAATTATATAGATTTTACAGTGTGACCATATGAATGCGAAAGCCTTGTGACGGACACCTCATCAGTATGGCTGATAAAGACTGACCTTTATCCAGCACATGGGCAGATAAGTAAGAAAATAAAGACAAAAAATACATAATTAATGGGGGGGGATAAGGGATATGGGATGTTTTGGAAGTTCTTTATTTTTTGGGGGGGGGGGAGTAATGAAAATATTCTAAAATCAATTGTGGTGATGAATGCACAACTGATGATACCATGAGCCATCAATTGTATACTTTGGATGATTACATGGTATGTGAATATATATCAATAAAATTGCATTTAAAAAACTTTTATTGGATTTGTGGTTTCCAAATATTTTCTTCTATTGAGTAGCTTGTCTGTTCACTTTCATGACAAAGCCCTTTGATCCACAAAAGTTTTTAATTTTGATGAGGTCCCACTTATCTATTTTTTCTTTTGCTCCTTGTGCTCTGGGTGTAAAGTCTAAGAAACCATAGCTTAACACAAGATCCTGAAGATGCTTTTTCACATTTTCTTCTAGGAGTTTTATAGTCTTGGTTCCTTTATTTAGGTCTTTGATCCATTTTGATATTCTTACTACATTATGAACTACCAATTTAATAAGCTAAGCCCCAGATCTTGGGACTTGCCTTTATGAAACTTATTCCTGCAAAGGAGAAGCTAAGCCTACTTATAACTGTGCCTAAGAGTCACCCCCAGAGAACCTCTAGATAAAGACTGACCTTTATCAGGTCTTTTGTACATGGTGTGAGATAGAGGTTCGCCTTCATTCTTTGGCACGTAGAGTTTTAAGATTGGGAGGTGTGAGTCCTCCAAATTTGTTCTTCGTTTTTAAGATGTCTTTGACTATTCAGGGCCCCTTACCTCTCCATATAAAGTTGATGATTGGTTTTTCCATTTCTGCAAAAAAGGCTGTTAGAATTTGAGGATGGGGGGATTGAGTTGAATCTGTAAATCATTTTGGGTAGAGGTGACATCTTAACAATATTTAATTTTCCAATCCATGAAACACAGAATGTTCTTCTATTTATTTAGATCTTCTTTGATTTCTTTTAGCAAAGTGTTATAGTTTTCCATGTATAAAATCCTTTATATCCTGGGTTAAATTTATTCCTACATATTTGATTCTTTTAATTGCTATAGTAAATAAAGGTTTTTCTTGATTTTCTCCTTATACTGCTTATTACTAGTGTACAGAAACACTACTGATTTTTGTCTTTTGATCTTATGCCCCATCACTGAAGTGAATTCTTTTCATTAGCTAAAGAATTATTTTTTATTGTATCATTATTTCATTTTTCTCTTTTGTATTGAAGTATTATGGCTTGAATTGAAATAGAAAATTCAGGTAATAAGTAAAAAAAAATGGCTTTCTGTACTACAGGAGAATTAGTTATAACTATGTAGAGATTTAAGGGCTCAGTCCAATCAATAATTAACAGTGCTTTTATGTGAATGGCAAAGTTATAAGTTGCAAAATGGGCCTTTCCAGATCAAAAGCAGCCTGAAGATATGTTTTGCTTGGCTTACCCAGTGCTTTTTGCAAAGATAAATTAATTGCCAATATTTAAAAATCAGGAGATTTCACATAAAATTACACATTCAGGCTTTTTTTGAAATACTGCAAAATCTAGCTTCACTGTGCCCCCAGTCCTTCCTGGAAACAAAGGACCACCTCTGAAGGAACCCTGTGTCCCCCAGGTCACCACAGTGTCTACCACTTCCTGTTATTGTGTGCGAGGCTGGCTTTACCCATTGATATTACCTGCCCTTCTCCAGCAGACATTTGGGTTTTTAACCTCTGCTTTACGTTCTCTATTTCCTGAAATTTCCTCACTGTCATTACCTGTTGTTTCAAATTTACCCATATACTTCTTCCTTTTCATTCCTTATGCTCATTTCTTGGTGCTACTGTCCTAACCATCAGGGCAATTGGCAAATACACAAATCAGATATTAGTACTAAGACTTTCAAACTAGCTTTGTACATCAATAAGTATCTGGCACAAGAAACACTGTTTTCCTTTGTGCTTGAAAATCAACCAGCTTATACTTTACCAAAGAATGTGGAGACCCTAAATCCACTGCCTGTTTAGGATCTAACTGCAGTTAAACCTGAAGTTGTTCTTTGGTGACCTGTTGCAGCTGCTGTAGGCAGTTAGCTCTATTTTGAGACTCTCTACACTTTATAAGCACATGAGTGATATTCTTACTATTAATTGTTTGCTTTTTCTGAAAATAGCATTGAGCTTCTGAACTTCTGACAGAAGTTCAAAAACACATTTTGTATCAAGTAGCAATTGAATGATGTTTTGGGACTATAGAAACACTTAGCTATAAAGAATACATTCAAAACACAGAGAAGTCATAAGCAAAGTCTCTGCTCAGATAGCTAACAAACAGATATCTAAAACTAATATAGCCAATTTTGAGTGCCTGACCTCCACCTCTCCAAATCTGTTTTCCCAATGTGTTCCCTATCTCAGAAAGAAGCAACTCTATCCTTTCAGTTGCTCAAGACAATAACCTTGGCCTTGCTCTTGATCCCTTTCTTGTTCTTACGCCTCCCATCTGACCTGTTTGAAAAGTCTGTAAATTCTGCATTCAAAAATATCCAGAAACCACTCACTTCTCACCACCTCTGTTGATATCATCCTAATCAAAGGCACCATTCTCTTCCACCTGAATTATGGAAATAATCCCCTACCTGGCTTCCCTTGTTCCCACATTCCCAACTCGCTAATATGAAATCCCAGAAGTAACTAGATACCATGGAATATCAGAAAGTGGGTATGAGGGCATTGCAGGGATATTTTCTTCAGGCCAACACAAGAACCCTAAAGGGACCACTGGACATATGGAAGAGTGTGGCATGGGTTGGCTCTTACACTCCTCAGCTACACCAATGTAAATATGTAACACCAACAATAGCATGGCTATCCCTTCCGGGCAGGAAAGGCCAGGAGTTCAAGAAGAACACAGGTTTGCCTCTTCTTAAATTCTAGTCACATGCATCAAATATGCTTTCCAAATACATATCAAATTTCTTCTGCTGCACATTCATGAAGCCACAACAAACTCTCCAGACACAATAAGTTATAAACACATTCCTTTTCCTTCTCAGTCGGCTTTTAAAATATTTTTTCTTTAATATCCAATGTGAACATATTGCAATTAATTTTGGAGAAACTCTTGCAGCACTTCTCATTCTATGGTTCAAATGTAGTTTACCAATATAGTTTTTAAAAACTTTTCTTACACGTACCATACTAATTTTCCCCAAAGTGCAAAGGAAGAGAATTTTGCTTTCAGTAAACACTCATTAGACCCTTGTTAAATTGGACACATGCCTTGAGAATCAGCAGACATGGTGCTCTTCCTAAGATATAAATCTGGCCATGTTACATCTCTAATTAAATGTTTCCATGGCTCCCTAATGCTCTCAGTACAAACGTCCAAATTCCTTAACATAGTTTTTAAGGTAAGTGGGAACCACATCATACCAGATCTTTGAACATGCTAGATTTACATCTGGGATGCCTTCTGCACACTCTTCCACTCCCTTCCTCTGGCTCATTCACACTTGTCCCTCAGGTCTCAGCTTGGAGCTTTCAGTCTTTCCTAATCACCGCTAGTGAGAGTGGGTTGAGTGCACTTCTATGCGCTGCTAGTCTATACATTCACTGACGACAGAGATCATGCCTTCTCTCTCCTGTATCCCCAGTGGCTAGCACAGTGCTGCAGTAAATAATCAATGAATGAACGTTATGATGTAGATCATCACTGAATTAAGTTTCACACTTATTCTAGATACCCAGACAAATGCCATCCACTTCATTCTCTCCTTCTGTAGTTTTTAAAAAGGTTTTTAATTCACTCTACAATTTTTTTTTTTTAGCGTCTGCCATTTGCCAAGCACTATTCTAAGTCCTTGGGATACACACCAGTGAACAAACAAATCAAATATCCCTGCTTTGCTAGAGCTTAGATTCTAATGAGGGGGCACACAACAACAAATAAATAAGTACTTATATACAATGTTAGGTGATAATTGCTAGGGGTAAAAAATAAAGCAGGGTGAGAGAGATCAGAAAGGGGAGAGGGATAGAGAACAGGTTGTAATTTTAAGTAAGGGTGTGAGGTAAGCTCACTGGGGAGGTGGTTTGTTTGAGCAAGAATTTGAAAGCGTGAGTGAGTTTGCTCTGTGGCTGTCAGGGTAAAAGTAGCCCAGGCAGAGAAAAGAGCTAAACAAAATCAGATGTGAGGTTAAGAATTTGCTTAGCTGATTCCCAGAACAGCCCAGAGACCAGAATGACTGGAGCAGAGTGAAGGAAGGGCATAGTGGAGGTAAGGCAGAGAGGAGATGAGAGGGGTGGGATATTGGAGGGAAGATTGTGTCTGGCCAGACTTCTACTGCAGTAAAATAGAGAGCTGGAGCAGAGGAGTGGCATGATTCAGATTTTGAATATACAGACCCCATTTAGAGGATAAACTCTATTTTTTTTTTTGCATGGGTGGGCTCCAGGAATAAAACCCAGGTCTCTGGCATGGCCGGTGAGCATTCTGCCATCGAGCCTCCGTTGCACTGCCCCAAACTGTATTATAATAAACAAGAAAATAATCTTTCTAATTAATAGTTTCCTGTGTCATATCCCTTGGACATTTTCTTATGGAGCAATTCTGTGCCAAATGAAAACTCTCATTCAATATGTCTGAATCATATCCAGTATTTCTCAGCCAAGTTATCTGGGCATGCAGGAATATTACGACTTGTGACTAGGATTTTCCCAACCTTCGCAGCCAACTTGATTTTTAGGACAATGCCCTAAGACGGAGTAGAAGAAAAAATATAATCTCAAGTTTAATTTCTATTTAAAGATATTATTTGAAAATGAGTAGTGATAATAGTTCTCATAATAAGGGGCAAAAGATTCAGGATCTGTATGAGAATTTCTAATTACAGCTACATAATGGTCCTGCAAAATGTCACTGCTCCTGTGAATCAAATGTTCAGTGTGGATCTTTGGAACAATACGAACATTGGCGAAGTCATTACTTCTGAATACTTGTCACAGTTTTCACTGTATCAAGAATGGAGCAATTTCCTTGACTAAATGTACTGGAACTGGTTCTAGAAATGTTTTGCCACCAGCCAAAAAAGAAAAGTCACGTAAAGGCTATCTCAAAAATAAACTAGAGAAAATATTTTATGTAAGAAGACTAACAGGCTAATAAATTTGATAAAAATGTTTAATTGTACAGGTAACTGAGGAAAGAGAAAGCAAGTGTTACTAGAATAGTTGGGTGACGGTAAAGGAACTTAGTGAGACGAATTCTCACGCTGCTTGGGAGTGGGGAAGAGGAGGATTCACAGGCTGATGACACTTTCAATAGAACAGAAAGTTATAGTGTGTATCATAAGCCTTAAAAGTGACACTGTCTTTTGGCCCTGTTCTTTTACTTCAGGGAAAATTCGTTTAGGAAACGATGCAAAGAAAAAAGTTTAATCATAGTATAATTTTTTTTTTTCTGGGGGGTGCATGGTCCGGGAATTGAACCCGGGTCTCCCACATGAAAGGCAGGAATTCAAACCGCTGAATTACCCATGTACCCCTATAGTGTTATTTTAAATAGCGAAACATCATGTCTTTCAAAAGAAGAGGCTTAAATAAAATATTTTAAATACATGCTAAGAAATGTTATACAGTTTTAAACATTTTATGCATAAAATTAATGATATGGGAAAACATGATATAATGTTAAACTAGATACAGAATGAAACAATGTTCAGTCATATAGTCTCAGTCACATAAGATATGTGATAGAAATAAAATTTGGACAGAAATACATTGAATTGTTAATGGTGGTTAACATGAATGGTGAGTTCATAAGGTATTTTATCTTTTCTTATATTTTTTGCATTTAGCATTTATTATATATAACCATGTATAATAATTTCTAATGTCTGTTCATTTTTGTATGTTTATTTAAATTAGATATTTTAGTATATACATATATTTAATATTTTCTGTATGTGAAGTTTCAAAATTATTTTGATTTTGAAATTAAATAAAAATATATTCAAGGTATGGCTAAGCAGAAAAAAAGTAGAATCTTCTGAGGAAGTCATGGCATAGAGAGGATACAGGAATAAAGCACAGGCTGAAAGAACTTCATTGAAGACATGTATCAATTTTGTAGATGCCAAACCAATGCCATCTGGGTAAAATGATTTAGTCACTGTTCTGTTTGACTAACTCTAGGGCATTTTAACATTTACCAAATTATTAGTGAAACCTAGGTGGACCAAATCTTAGCATGCAAAGGAATAGATGCACAGGATAAATATTTCCTGTAAAAAATCACCAAAAAAACAAAAAGAATGTATGCATAAGAACCCAAGTTTATATACCTACAAGTGTCCTCATTAGGAAGGATGGAAGAGAAAAGATGATAAATTGTAAATCCTGATACACTTGTTCCTAATCCTACATGTAAGCATTTGAGGTAGAAGGACATCATTTTTTGCAGTTCCCTTTCCACCCTCCTGGTTGTTTCCTTCAATAATTCTGCCTTGATGTCAGGCTTCAGGAAAATAAATAACAGCCTCTCTTTTTCTGAAGGAGGCTTTTTTAGCCTTCTAGAAGCAAGCAATTTCATCTCATTACTACTGAAAAGGAGTATTGGTTATTTTAAGAACACATGCTGGCCTTGTTTTTGTTTGTCTGTTCATTTTTCAATTAAGTCTTCACTCTTGAAACTTTGGAAAATCTGTACTGTGGCGCTCCATTTCATTATGAACAGTCGGTCCAATGAGTTCAAAGCATCCCCAGTAGGTCTTTCACAGCTGGCTTCGTTTTCCTTATCGTGGTGGCCCATGTACAAAACTAAAGACCCAAATTGTCCAAAACCTTCCTCCAAAGTAGGCTAAGGACATGAAATTGCTGTTCGAACCGAGTGTGTTTTCCCTCCAGGTTCAAAGCCCGGTGATTATAATGGTGTGAACTCTGAAGAGGCTCTGGAAACAAAGTCACATTAACACTTCCGGATTTAGTTTAGTTCTCTGGAAAGCTAATTTCTTCGAAGCACTCATTTGAGTTCATCCAGATGAGCAGTTTATTCCCCCAAAGACTGTTTTTCATTCCGTTTCACCCTTTAGTGCTTGTAAATACTTGTTCAAACCCCCCTCTGTGAGGAGTTGGAACACAATGCAAATTTGCTATCTATTTCACAATCTGCTGGGTTGTTTTCTTCTTCCATTTTTTTTTATTAGAGCATTTGTAGGTTTATAGGAAAATCATGTGGAAAGTACAGTTCCCCCCCTACATAGAATTCTCCTTATTATGAACACCTTGCATTAAAGTGGTACCTTTGTTGCTATTGATCAAACATAATTATAATTATACTATTATCTATAGTCCATAGATCAATCACATTAGGGGCCACTCTGTATTGTACAGTTCTATGTTTGTTTGTTTTTTTAATTTTTATTCTGGTAACATATATACAACCCAAAATTTCCCATTTTAGACACTTCTTAAATACAATTCAGTGGTGTTACATTCACAATGCTGTACTTCTGTGACTTCATCACTACCAAGATTTTCCATCACACCAAACAGAAACTCTGTATCAACTAAGCGTGACCTCCCCATTCCCCAAATCTCACTCTGGCCCCTGGAATCCAGTATTCTAGGTTTTGGCAGTCTTCAGTTTGACTGGGCCACACAAAACTGTAAATATTTCTTTCCAATTTTCACGGACCTTCATTCAATCAGTGAAGACCAGAGCATGAACCCAGCACTGGATCCAGCAAGCCACTTCCCATTTCAGGGCACTCCTAAGTAATGAGAAGACGCAGTGCCATTACCAATACACATTACCCAAAAGTGGGAGGGGAAAAGCACCAAATTCTACTAAATTAAATTCCTACCTTAGCCTGAAAATCACTTAGCTTCCTAGATATCTTTTAAGAGAATTCAGCTATTCCACACAGCAGGCAGAATTGTCCCATAATGCACTTGTTGGAGTTGGAGACAGTTGCCCCGTGAGTGTGTTTGGAACCAGATCCCCCCCGCCCCCCCCCACCCCCCACCCCCCCCCCCCCCCCGAAAAGCCTCCGATGACTTGCTGCAGCCGCGCTTGGTTGCAGCTGCTTAGCTGCAGGCTTACATTCTAAACTGTCTTTCAGAGTTGCGGGGTACGGATTTAAGGGGGCACCTTCACAACGCTGTGTCCACCTTGACCTCCTACAGAAAGCAGCTTTGCTGTGGAAACCAGAAGGGAACTACTCCGGGGGAAAAAAAGCGTAACCATTCCATCCAGCCACAGAGAAGACCTGGAGGAGAGGGTTTTCGCTGTGTGCCTTAACTTGCGGGACCCGAGCTAGTGTCTCAATACGACTTCTACATTTCATACAACCTGTGTCTGCTCTGTGCCAGGAAAACGTCTGCTGTTTGGCTGAGCTTGCGACACGTTCCTTTTTGGTTGCCTCCTTCTGGGTCCATTTTTTATTCGGTGAGGAATCAAGATAGTCTGTAATGGAGTCACTCAGCCTACGGAAATGAGTGGTTTCGCTTTCTATCGCAGGTACTTCGCTCCTGTTTACCTGATGCCCCCTGCGGCTGATCTGTAGATACTGTAACTTTAGTAGTGTTTAAAGTGGCATGCACACCTCTTAATATCAAGAATGTAAGCTAAATTTTCTTAATCTTGAATCTTGAAGCATAAGACAGTTTTATACAAATCTTACATTAGAACTGGATAAGGAAACATAATGGTGTGAGTGAGATGAAGATATTGAGGTGAAAGTGTGACTTTCAGCAAAACTGTGAGGTAGGCCAAGGGCTTCTACTGTGGCTCAACTTCTACCCTTTCCAATCTGTCTTTCCCTTTCCAGACCTCTTACCCAGGGCACCTACAATGATTCATTACCGCAAATATATTGCACCACTAATTTAGGTGAAAACTCTGGGAGGTAGGTACAATAAATCATTAATATCGCCTCTTTTTTATAAATGAGCAAACTGACATTAAAATGGATTAAGACACCTGACTGAGTTTTGTAAGTGGTAAATGCAGGACTTGAAAACAGGTTTTCTGGTTTAAAATTCAGTGCTCTCTCCATACATCAATGATGCCCAAACTAACATTGATTTAATTTTGTGTCTAAAATGATCTGTATTTAAGTAATAATTGGTTTTTGCATCTTTTAAAAATCAAGGATGCTTATGGCTGCTATTAATAACATTTATATAGCAGGTCTAATAAGCCATCTTTTGGAGTTGTTAGGAGCATGGAATGCGATGAGATCTTTAAAGCTTGAGATTAATAGACTCAGCATGGTGGCTGCATATGCAGTCCGTTTCCTTCTGAGCTTACCTGCATGAGCTGGATACTCAGTATTCACCCAGTGTGATTCCAGGACAAAATTCCATTACATTGTTATTTCTGTGTGAAGCTAGCCAAAAATGAAGGTTTGTCTAAAAGCCTGAATGTAAGCTAAAAACGATAAATTAATGATTTATCGTACCTACCTCCCAGAGTTTTCCTAGATGCCCCATCTCCATGGCCTTGAAAACCCACAAATACAGGTAATGGATCCACAAAGCATATTTTTCCTTTTTTAGTACCTTGGGATATCCAAGCCCCTTCTGAGAAAGGATGAAGTATGCAGTTAATTAAGTGTAAGACTAAGACCTATAAAGAGTAGGTCTTAGTGATTGATATGTCATCCCTATCTTGGGTATATTTGCTTTTTAAAAAGAGGAACCAAAAGAAAGCAATTCTTAACTCAAAGGATTAAATATGTAATGGTGGAATTTCTAGAATTTTTGTAGATTTGAGGAAAAGTGAATATTTCAGCCTAGGACAAGGTATCTCTCAAATTATTAAGCGGTGACTCACTTCTTTGTGCACAGATGATCTTTTCAATAACTTGAACAGCCTACTGGAATGGGATATGAAACTCACTTTTTCTCCTCTGCTTGAATTGTTGACAAAGAGCGTGAAGGGCAAACTGAAGCTATGGAAGCATCATGAGGTAAAGGGTTTGAGGCCTGCCAGTTCTAGGCTCCAATCCTTGAACTTGTAGTGTACCAACTTTGTGACCTTAGGAACATCAGTTAAGCTCTCTGAACCTTAGTTTCTTTCTCTGAAAATGGAGGTGCTAAGAGCTCCTTGGTAGAGTGGTTGTAGGATTATAGGAAATAGTATAGGTACAGCATCAACCGTAGCACTTTTAGTTCTATAAATGACTACTACCATGTTTATGTTTAGAATGTGCTCAGCTCAGATCCCTTTCTTTCTTCTCTCCAGAGAGGAAGTGTGGTTTCTTGGATTTGTTTCTTAAACCTAGGGACATTTCTAAGAATTGGAACAGTTAGGAACACAGGGAATGATTTAAAGGCTCCTCTGAGTTGTCAGAGAAAGCTGTTCTGGAGTAAAGATATGCTTCTTATGCATCCTTATAATTTTATTTACTATTCAAAAGACTCAAGAAGTTTAAAAAAAAAAAAAAGAGAGACAGAGAGATTAATTAGATTTCCACTCTCCACTTCCAAGAGCTAAATTAAAAGTCATCACAAGATACCTGTGTGCTGCACAAGCTGCCAACATTTGAAATTTATAACCCCCTTGACTTTGTGTTTCAGGAAATTTGATTTTGAGATCTAATTTAAGCATAACAAATAGCCCTGCAAAGAGAGTCTCAAATGTTCCTGGTTCCCAAGGAGTTGCAATTTCAGAGCTTCCCTATTAAAATCTAAATATCCAATCCTTGATTTCTATTTTTCTGAAAAATTACTAATATATAAATTTTGAGGGAACCAATGGCACATTCCTACACAGAACCATCATTTAATTCTTCAATAAGGCAAAATGACTAAAAGTCCTTTCCAACAGCTCACCCATTTTTATAAAGGCCAAAATAAACCCGGAAAACATTATGTACATTGGGACAATTTATATGTTGAGCTGGTCTAAACCAAAAGTGTTCTCCTTATGTGAACTGTTCACAGATTCCACACTAATATTCTTAAACCTGGCAGCCACTTGAGTGATCATTCCATCAACATCTCAATGCTTGGCCCCTGTTCCGGTCAGAAGACAGCGTCCAGCCCAACTCTGGGCACTACTCAGCTCTTAAAGCACACTTTTAGATTGCTTTCTTCCCTTAATTTCAATTCAAAAATGAAAGCGTACCGCAGCACCATCTGTCCCTTACTTTGGGACAAACAATTCAGGTTGAACAGAACGTGACAACTTACACTTCAGATTCAGTAGAAAATCCATCTATTTTTTCTGGCAGAACTCCTAATGTTCAGATATTTAGAATTATCTGAGATATATTCTATATTTAGAATATATCTGAGATATAGAAAGTCTCAGGTTTATTGAGAGAACTTTTATCAGTTTTTCTCCGACTTTTCATGGAACATACATTGTGTGCCATGGATTTAAATTCTTTATTATATTGCTTATGGGCGTTACTCATTGTTTCACAATAGACCTCTTGCCTCTGCACCAAGATTTAAACTTCTTGAAATCCATCGTATCTTAAAGTGTTCTTGAATCCCCCATTATGACAAACATTAAATTCAATGATTAATTTATTATCAATAAATACCAAATGAATCAGTAAATACTTGATATTTGGAAATGTCAGCTATCTCCCTCTGATTGAAGAATTACAAGTCCCAATTTAAACAAATACATTTTTAAAAAGTTTTTTATTCCAGAACATTGTGTGTATATATATTACAAAAAAAGTGAGAAGAATATAAAGAGCCCCTATGAACGCGTCACCAGATTCAATTATCAACTCATGCCACATCTACTTTATATAAATCATTTTGAATATTAAGCAAATAGCAGTAGCTAATTCTTAATTACCTCAGGGTTAATTATGCTTATACCATTGAAGATGTTTCTAATCTAACTCAATTTACATTTTGCATCTACTATGATGATTTCACCTATATTGAGTCATTTAATTCACACACTAATCTCCTCTGGTAAGCATTTTTATCCCCATTTTCTAAATAAAAATATTGAAGTTCAGAAAGGTTAAATAACTGGCTGAAGGTCTTAGCGTTACTAAGGGGCAGAGCAAGGATTCCAACCTATATTAAGAGGGATTAATTCATGTTGCAAAGTTTGTGGCTAAAATGGCAGAAATGTTAAAACGAGCACTTTCTACCATTTGTGAAGCAATTAAATATGTTGCTGAAGAGCCAGAGGACATCAGCTTTCCCAGGAGCAAGTTTTCTTATGCTATGGTAGAACAGCTATGGTCTGGAAGTGGCGCTGGGGGATGCTTAATGCCCCTATTTCACCTCCCACGGAGCACAACCACTGGAGAAGTATTGGGTCCAGGGACAGCTAACTTTCAATTTAAGTTATGGAGCTGGAAGTAGGATGTGTATTTCCTAACGTATAGAGATTCCATATGGTATAGAGGTAAAAAAAAAATCAGTGAAGGAAAAAAGGAGCAATGGAAGATTGTGTAAGGGAAAGGATGAGAACAGAAACCATAGAGGCTTATATCTTAGCTAGTAATGAAGGTAAAGAAACGTGAGGCATGACGGGCTTCATTGGTATTCAAAAGAATCCACTCCCTTCAATCCCTCAGAAGTTGGTGTAGCTGATCTGTCTGCCTGCTAAAGAGTCTAGAGTCAATAACCTTCTCTTTGGAACTCAGAACTACACTGCCTGAGAGAGTCTGGGGCTGGGAGCTTAGACCACAGCACCCAGAAGAGTTCTGCCAGGTCCTCATGGGTGCCAGCTTGGTTTCTGGATGCTAAGCATGGCACAGGTTGTTGCACAGTTAGGCTATGCCTTAGAATGCTGGGATGTGGATTGGATTTGATGGGCTGATTATTGGAGATGCACATAGGCTCAAAGAGGGCATTGGCAGTGAAAATAGCTTTTAAAAATATCCTGACTTTTCTGTACAGGGTGTGGAGCAAGTTCTACAGAAAACTGCATGGAAGAGAAGTATACTCTTGAATTTTGCACTCTTTCTTGCATTTTGGTGGCTTCCTCCCTGCTTTCCTCAATACCATACCATCCATGCCACCATGGCCCACAACTAGAGTTTCTCCCCAAAGCATATTTTAATGAAAACATTTTGTCTCCATGTACTGCATCAGAATGTAGTTTTATGTCTGCCTTTATGCTAATAGACCTTACTATTATTATAATCATGTGCTATCCTTATTGGGAATCTAATCCAACTACTATCTTATGCTTAAATGCCCTCAAAATACCTCCACTGAGTGATCTTATTTATCATCTATGCTTGAACACCTTTAGGGATGGAAAGCTCACTACCTTAAAATGTAACCAAACTTTGAACAGAAAGTTCTTTTTATTGAGTTTCATTCTCATGAGCTCTTCGGGGTCATATAGAACATGTATAATTCCTCTTCTACAGGCCATCCTTCAATTATCTGACCCTAGGTCTATTTTACTAGTGCTGCTGCCCCATCCTCTGTCCCTCAGACTGAATGCCTATGTGGAAGGGTGAGATCATAATTCCCAGGTAACAAATTTGCCCTTTAACATTTTTTTTAACCACATTAAGCATGTCATGCCAGACTGTGTGCTAATTGTGTTGATTAATTTAATTGATTATTCCTCTTGATAACTCCAGGAGGAAAGCATTGTTTTTTTTCTGTGAATGAGTAAACAGTGACTCGCAGCAAAACATGACCTGCCTTAAGGTCACCTGCTTCTAAAGGCTGAGCCAAAACTGAAGTCCAGATCCTCCAACTTCAAAGTCCAGTTTTCTTGCCACCACACGACAATGATCTGTCCAACAGGACAATCAAATGCTGAACTCTAGACAAAATTACAAGTCTGGAGGCTGAAGGATAGTTAGAAGCCAATTTTTTTTTAACATATCCCCAAGCCATAATATATAGGTCGATTCTTATCTTTTTACTCTCTTGACCAACATTAGTATGACTGGATGGTTTCTTGGTTATGGTAAATGACACCAGCTGCTGTGACAGCAAAGCCTAAAATCTCAGTAGTCTAATACAACAATGTCTTTGTTTAATACAGATACACCTGCATGGCAGGCGGCTTTCCACACGCTCCTACAGGACCATCTTTTCATCTTATTGCTTTGCCATCCCCTAGAACCTCAGAGTTCTTTACTGGAGCCTTTGAGTTTGGAGAGAGAGCAGCAGGTTACAAAGGAATTCTATGGGGCAGACAGGGAAGAGACACACGTACCCTCTGCCCATATTTCATTAAAAATAACTCAATGACATGCCCAACCCTATCCACAAGAGAGGCTAGGAAATGTAGGCTAGCTGTGTGTCCATAAGATGAGTACACAGCTATCCACGAACATATAGCAATCTTTGCCACAAATAACACGTAATAGAAAGATAGTGGGGCGGGCCGCGGTGGCTCAGCGGGCAAAGTGCTTGCCTGCTATGCCGGAGGACCTCGGTTCGATTCCCGGCCCCAGCCCATGTAACAAAAAACGGAAAAACAAAATACAATAAAACAAGAAAATGTTTAAAGATGTTTCCCTTTCTTCCTTCCTTCCTTCCTTCTATCCTTCCTTCCTTCTCTCTGTCTTTCCTTTAAAAAAAAAAAAAAAAAGAAAGATAGTGGAGGAAGAGGACACTGCTAGGAGGCTTGACAGAAATCATCCACTCACCAAGTATTTATTAAGTGTCTACTATTTACAAGCATTGAACTCGGAACTAGGGATATAGTATGAAACAAGAGACATGGTTCCTTCCTTCATGGAAGTTGCACTGTTATGACCCATGCAAGAAAAATGTAGGTTGCTATATATATGTAGTCCTAACCTAGACTAGGTAGTCAGGGAACTCTTTTTAGGTGGGACATTTAAGCAGAAATGAGAAGGAGGTATCTATCTGCAACCCCTCCCCCATAATTCAAAAAATTCAAAAGTTCTGTATGTCAAACTCTTTTGAAAGTTATTGGGTATCAAAGCTTGACCTGATCTTGACACATTTGGTAGGAACATCTGATCTGAATGGATACAAGACTACTTATAATCTCTACCTATCTTACCTGGTGTGACTGTTTACAGATCTTGCAGAGGAAACGTTGGCATGTGATTATCGAAATTGATTGAGGACATGCCAGGTAGAGTTAACAGGGAATTGAAACAAAGGGGTGAATTTTCATGAGAACAAAGGATGTCACAAATCTTCAGACTCTATTCCAGCCACCGAAGTTCATGGACTTCTCCAATATTCATCCAGTGATTCTAATAATTAAATCATTTCCATATTTCTGACATTCAAAAGGAGTCACTGATGGTCCACATTATCTATAGGCCTTTACCAAGTCACTGGAGTTTACTCCTGTACTGCATTTAAACTACTGATTTAGTGATATGTTGAAAATGTAAATGGACCATGTTCATAAAACAACTTATTCTGAGTTGTGATAAGACCAGATAGAAGGCTACAGCACTGCAGGCTGCTGACCTGCCTCCGACATTTGTGATAGTGAGAACCACAGTACAAATAGAGACCCATATGCCATAAGTCGCTATATTTAAAAATTATGAATTGAAATATAAAATCAAAATTATTTAAATAAAGCTAAAATATTTAATATTTGAAATTTTAATTTAACTTTTTGTAAATATTTACATAAAAAATAAATACTGACAATTCTAACACTCAAAATCTATTTAGTTGCTTATGTAAAGACCTGGTATCATACCTTGTGTATATTACATCTAAATCTACATAATATGCAAATTTGAGAGCAATATAAGCTGTTTGAAATGTTCCTCAGCCTTCGTTTACAACTGTTGTGAGCACTGTACTAATTTGTGAGTATCCCCATAATCATTAATTGGAACATGAAAGGAAACAAAAAAATGAACTCTTGGCATATCTAAAACAAGAATTCTTCATGATGTAAGAAACAATTGCATTTATACTATTGAAAAGACTTCTGCTTTTTTAAATCTAAGAACTTCCCTCCTAAAATCCTCCTCATACTTCAAAGCAGTTCTTGCCTCCACAAACCTTAATGACATCTGGACTCAGTTATCTGTTTCAAGGACATATGACAAGAGATATGGTGAGTCATTTCTCTAGGGCCTGAACAGTATTATGTGTCTCACTGTACCAGTGCCCAATCCCAAGAGACAGAGGCACCCAGGTGTTCTTTAATACATTTACATTTTAGCATGTATGTGTTTCCCAGGGTCTGTGTAAGGACAGTACTAGTTGCCTAAAAATTGTGAACAGAGAAATCCTTCAAGAAATATTGTGGAGACAGAGATAAATAAGTTAGGGTTAAGATGATTTACATTATTTATTTCCAGAGTGACCAGACTGAAGGGGTCTGACATACACTTCACAGGGGACAGATGATTTTGAAGCGAAGAGCTAACAATCAAAAGTTCCCATTGATAGCTTAATTATTACTAAAACATCAAGTTTATGACATTTCATATTTCATAGCACTAACGTTATTCCAGGGCAGAAACCAGGGGAATAGAAACCCAATTTGTATGAGATGCCAAGGAGCTTCTGGGAGGTATCATAAAAGGATATTGGGACTGCTAATTGGGCTTAAGAAACAGAGAATAAAATTTTTGGATAAGTAAGGGCATAAAAGTCACTTCCCTGTTCTTAGGGTTCTGTTATCCTCCATGGACAGGATTTTCTCTGAGGTAAAAACAATTTGAGATAATTAGATCTACTCTTGGGTCCCTAGATAATGAATGGCAGGGAGAAGTGATACTGGATTTCACAATGGGTGATGCCCCTTAAACATTTTAATATATTCTATCTGAACATGGAGGAATTTCTTCTAAGGACTGGAGGTTAGGGGAAGGAGTCTTAAGAAAATTTAAAAAGATGAGACAGTCTCTGTGTGGGTCCAACAAGAGCACTATAATTTTACTGGGGAAAACCTCCCCTCCCTCATTAAAGCAGTAACTATGGCAAAACGAGTGGCAGATCATCACTCCACTGAATGGTCCATCCAGGACCTGGGGCTGCAGGTGGTGAGCTGTGCTGGGAGCATCACTGAGAGTCCTGACTTCAGTGACCCAGGGAGAGTGGATATGGGATCTCAGTTTTCTGCTGCCTGGGGATGTAGAGATAAGGTAATCACTGTGATCATTGGGATATATGACCATCTCCTCCTCAATAGCTATAGCATGAAGGAAATAAGGGCGACGTTGGTGCCTCCAGAAATGTTCTGCTTATTCACCTTTCCTTAAATAACACCTGGAGCCTGCAATAAAAGAAAAAAAGTGCCGTTCTGGCCACTTATTGAGAAGATCATACACATGCCAGTGGGTTCGTGGAAGAGTTCAAATCCAGACACCCAAGAAATGCTTGATGTAAAGCAGCATTGTCCAATAGAGTTGTCTGTGATGATGGAAATGTACTAACGTCTGTGCCGTCCAATGCAGCTATAGAACACTTGAACAGTATAGCATGACAGGTGAATTGAATTTTTAATATTGTTTAATCTTAATTTACATTTAAAATTAAATAGCCACATGCAGGTAGTGGCTACCACAAAAATTTTATCACAATTATCTTGATTCCTAGCTTTGTTTTCTCATAAACCAAACACACCAACTGTAGTTGGCTCTAACTGTGGCTAGTTATGAAGGCAGTGTGATTTAAATATGCTTTATCATTCCAAGAAGAACGTTCTACCTTTGAACTATTAGAGACCTAAGGAAAGATTCTCTCTGCCCTTTCAAATCCTCTGCTCTCAATTACTTACCTCTACACCTTTAGTCTTCTTTCTCCTCTTGGGCAAGTTTAGAAGGAGGAAAAAAAATTATAAAACAACACGAATACATTGGTATGTAGAAAACCTCATGCATTTCTTTCTGGTGACCAATAGAAGTATTCTCTTTAGGGGCAGGGACACATCTTATCTATCCTTGTGAGGTAGAACACCTGAAACTTAGCCAATATTTGATAAATGTGTGTTTGATCCAATAGCTCATCACCATCATTCAAAATGCTTACATTTACTTGGTATTCTAAGTGCCACAGCTCTCCATAAACTTTGCAACTTCTTCCTGATGCAACCTAATTTAAGCGAGATAATAAGACCAAATTTACTAAGACCTGGCTTAAAAATTAAACTGAATGGAGCAAAGTGAAGCTTATAAACAGGGATGTAATGTGGTTTCCCTATAGGCATAAAAGGATGATATAGGATCTCTCGCTTTATAGATGTTTAAGGACAAAATCAATACCAGTGTCTACCAAATGTTTTATACTTTAGTTTAGGAAGAAGGAAGAGACAAAGAGGCATCTCAGTGTCTTTTCTAGTCCTGAGTTCTTATGTTTGAAAATTGAGTAAATTCAGCCTTATAAGTCCCCCTCCCCAACTTTTCTGCATCAAAGAAAAGATCAAATTCTAAAAACTTTCCCAAATTTTAAATAATTATATCATTTTGGATTTGTAAATTTGAGAATTATTGCTCTGAACATCTACTGTGTATTTTTTCTACTAGCCACAGTAGAATCGTTTTATGTTCTAATTTCCCAATTAAAATCCTTATCCATGGAAAAAAATGCCTGAACTCCAAATATGTAATTATACAACTGTAAACAGCCTTACAGAAATATTTGTGCCAAATAAGAGTTATAATAGTAATGCCAGAAAAACAGTATATTCTGGTTCCATCTTTTTTATTACATGAATGCTTAAAATACTAGATTCTTTTTTCTCCATTGGCTTAGACTTAATTGTAATCATTTGCAGAGATGCATTTAGAATTACGATTGCAATGTTTCTCTTAATATCTTCTACATTACCCCAGAAAGGACCATATGGATTTCTCCAGTTGGGGTCAAAACTCTAGCTGTATTTTACCCCTTTTGTTTTCCACTATAAAACATATTTTTTCAGAAAAGAGGAGGGAACTGGGAGAGGCTGCTGGCATCCCTGGAAATTCTGCTATATAATATTTGAATTGCAGTTGTCTGACCCTGATTCATTATGTAATAATTTGTGGTGTATCAAGACCTTATGACTTTTTCTGTAGGCCATTCCAGACAAGGCTGATACCATCTTTTCTGCTTACAGGTAACACGCATAAATATTTCCCTAAATATAGACTAGGTGTGCACCTTATACAAAGTCAGAATTCAACAATAGATCAATGGCATTATCTAATGGATAACTTTTGAACAGTTAATTATCTTCAACCACAGAGAATCAAATGCTAGAGATAAGGCAGGGCTTATTATTTTAGACGATAGAGGAAGAAAGAAAGATTTTATGAAATTTCCTAAGCCGTTGCAAGTTTACCACTGCTGGTAGACTCAGACAACGAGAAGAAGGTGGAGACTATATGCCCCCTCCCCCACATTTCTATTAGCAAATTTCAATCCAGATTCTAACATGTATACCACACATACTCCTACCACTTGTGAGCTTCGTGGAGTCATAGCTCTCTGCTCTTCTGGGTGTTCTGGCAAGCACCTTATACAAAAGCTGATCACCTAGGCAAATGCAATGTAATATTTTATTGGCAACATCAGCCAACAGAATCCTCCATAATGTGAGGCACAAAGGATTGATGGGAGTTCTAGACCTAAGGCATTGTGTCAAAAGTGTCAGGCCTTAGGGCCATCAGATTCCCATATCTACTCATACAAGAGAGAGAATTTACTGTACAAATTTTTCCATTATTTACCTATCTTAAACACAACTTATTTTACCAATAAAAAAGTAACTTCTAATATTCTTTATGCTAGTCAGTTCTCTTGGGGTGTATTTAGATAGGAATGTTTGAAGTACTTGCCACTGGAGTATAGACTCTTTATTAGGATCCTTCCAGTTTTAACCAACCACACTGGCATATGGATTTCTCATTGGGGAACTTTGCATTTTATTTAACTGCTTTTAGAGAGTATAACTGTATATACACTGTGTATATAGAGGTATTTCAAGTAAATTACAGATAATATGAGGGTGGTTGGGGAATTAGACCAGAGCTGAAATAAACTTTCAAAGAGCTGGTGTAAAGATTTGGGAAATTGTATTCTATTATCAATCCAACTCTGTCAGGACCATCCTCACCACTATTCTCTCTCATCTACTTCACCCCAGATCATTCATGTAAAGCAATATAATAAGAAAAGGTGAGAGCAGAGTCTCTGAGATCAGGCTGCCTTGGTTTGAAGCCTGGCCCTGCTACTTACCCTGCTGTGATGTTTAGGTTCATGGGTCACTTTGACCAGGTGATGGTGTCCAGTTGTCTGGTCAAGCAAGCACTGGCCTGTTTTTGTACTGTGAGGACATTTCATGAACTTAAATCATCAGTAAGCTGATTGCATCTATGACTAATTGCAGGTACAATCAACTGAGGAGATTGCCTTCAGCAGGGAGAGAAGTCTCATCCAATCAGTTGAAGAGTTTCAAAGGAGTAGTGATGATTTCAGCAGTCAGAAGACAAAATTTCCCTCTCTACCTCAGCCAGCCACCTCCTCTTGGGAATTCATGAAAAACTTTCATTGGAGTTCCCAGCTTGCAGCCTGCTCTATGGAATAGCTTGAGACAATTTTTAGAAAAATATCCTATTTATAGATATCTCCTGTCAGTTCTATTTTCCTAAAGAACCCTGACTAATATACCTGTCATAGCCTATGATTTTCTTTGTCTTTGTTTCCTCACCTGAAAAATGAGGATCATAGTACACTTATGCTATTAGGTTGTTCTAAGGGTATGAAATAACTCAAGTAAAAAATCTGGCACTGGACCTCGGATCTAGCAAGTATCCAGTGATTATTTTAAGAAAAACAAATGCACACCTGCAATAATGGAGCTGTACTAGACAGAAGTAAATGGGGTAAAAGACAGTTCCTCTCTCAAGGTGTGCATGGCCCAGTGGAAAGACACAAGGAAGCAGTCAGAAATAATAAAGTTGATTGGTATGTGCAAAATATAATAACTGAGATAAATTGCCAACCATTGTCAAAACAAACAGACATATCAAAACCAATCAAAATTTCCAACATATGAAAGGAAATTAAGACACCCTATTATTAATGGTGCCATTTGGAGTAAATTTCAGCATAGGAAATACTTTAAAACAACTGATACATTGGAAAACAATGTTTTATTTTAAATGCTCCACATTAAGAATTTATCTCTGTTAGATGCTGAAAACTTTTTCCAGGGACCTTCTCCAGTTAGACATGAGACACATTGTTCTAGTTTGCTAGCTACTGGAATGCAATATACCAGGAATGGAATAACTTTTAAAAAGGGGAATTTAATAAGTTGCTAGTTTACAGTTCTAATGCTGAGAAAATGTCCCAATTAAAACAAGTCTATAGAAATGCCCAATCTAAGGCATCCATCCAGGGAAAGATACCTTGGTTCAAGAAGGCCAGAATAGGGATTATTCTACCTTTATGAAATGGGATTTTGATTAAAACATGGCTTTTCTAGGGGGCATACATCCTTTTAAACCAGCACATTCCACCCTCTGGCCCTTAAAAAAGACATGTTTTTCCCATATACAAAATGCATTAATTTCATAACAATACAGAAATCCTTAAACCATTTCAGTAGCAATACAAATGAAATACAAAGTTAGGAACAGTATAAATTCCTATCAAAGTTAGTTACAGGCATGGTCTGTTCTAAGGCAAAGTTCTCTGGCTCTGGACCTCTGAAAACTTATAACAAGTTATTTGTTGCCAACATACAAAGGAGGACCAGTCATGGGATACATATATGCATTTTCAAAGAGAAGAAAGAACACAGGGGTCACCAGACCCATAGTTTCGAAAACCCGCAGGGCAAAGTCCATTAGATTTCAAAGTCTGAGAATCATTTATCCTCGGGGCTTCTGAAAGTGGCAGTTTCACTCTTTCCAAGGGCCTATACAGAGGCCTGCCTCTCTTCAAATGCAACCTTGGGGGACATTGGGGAGACCAGCTTTTTCTCGGGTCCACCCTCTCCAAGCATTAGGGCTGCACCTGGACTCTCTGCCATCTCTGGGGCACACACTCAACCCCTCCATGTGGTGGCAGCCAGGCTCTCCCCAAACCCCAAGGAATGTCCTTTACTGTCTCCAAGGCCTGAGGTGGCATGACTGTTCCACTGCAACCAGGTGAAGGCCCATTCTCTGCCTTTGGGGCAAACTCACCCTCTCCACAGGCTTGGGTGGGTCTGCTCTCCTGGCCCAAGACTTCTTGACTTCAGACCTCAGCCTCCATGGTTTTGCCTCTGAAGTTATTTTTCCTCCAACGTGTCCCTTCTTTGAACCCCCCAGTCTAGACTGGCAGCAGCTCTGTTTATACAGGTCCCAAAGTACTCTAGTTGGTTTTCTATGCAGTACCATTGATCATGCCCATTAGACATAAGGAGTTTCCACAAATCCTTTCTAGATAACTCCATATCCAATCCTGGCTTTCTCTGAAATGGCTGACTGGTTCCACATTTGGTCAAGTCCTCATATGGGGTACTGTTCTCTGAGATCTCCCTTCCAGGAAGCCCAGAATTCTCCAAAACATCAACTTCTGGTTTCTTTGTACCCAAGAGTTCAGTTCTCAGTTTACCTCTTTCCTGTCACATTTCACTGTAAGCTGTGAGGAGAAACCAGGCTGCACTTTTGACATTTAATTTGGAGATCTTTTCTGCTAAATATTTAAGTTCATGGCTTTTAAAATCAGCCTTCCAGCCAAAGCTACTAATCAATTTTGCCAGATTATCTGCCATTTTAAAACAAGGTTTGCCTTCCTTCCAGTTTGCAATAACATGTGCCTCATTTCTGTCTAGAGCTTCATCACAGGTATCTTTAGAGTCCACATTTCTACCAACAGTCTCTTCAAAGCATTCTAGGCCTTCTCTATCAAGCTCCTCACAATGCCTCCAAAATCTTCCCCTTATCCATTTAAAAAGCTGTCCCAACATGTTTGGTATTTGCAAGCCGCAGCAGCATCACCCCACTCTCCAGTACAAAATCTGTTTTGTGTGCTAGCTGCCGGAATGCAATATACCAGAAACAGAATCACTTTTAAAAAGGGGAATTTGATAAATTGCTAGTTTACAGTTCTAACGCTGAGAAATGTTCCAGTTAAAACAAGTCTATAGAAATGTCCAATCAAAGGCATCCATCCAGGGAAAGATACCTTGGTTCAAGAAGGCCAAAATAGGGATTATTCTACCTTTATGAAATGGGACTTTGATTAAAACATAGCTTTTCTAGGGGGCATACATCCTTCTAAACCAGCACACACATGTAAACAATCCAGAAATTAACTACATACAAGGGGCCTTTCGAGCCAAATACCATTATTGAACCCAAATCTAATAACTGCAAAATATTTTGCCAGCCACAAGAACAAGGCTGAATCATACTAAGAAAACAAAGATTTCAGAAAGAGCATAAAGTTTCATATTTTTTTATTCCTTTGCTTCCTCCTTTTTGTTTTATCAAGTCCTCTACCTTTTTAGAGGAGCGCTCACTTGCTAACCACAACCAGACACTGGGATTACAACGTGCAGATGTATACATTTTGCAAGAAAAGACAAAATCGCCAATTTAATCTTACACAAGAGCTTGAGTTTGTGTTCGAATAGACATGGCAGATTAAAGTTTATTAACCTGCTAATCTGCAGATGCCTTAAATGTCCCATGAATGGTCAACTCTATGATAGTTTTGTTACAGTTGATATTTTGCTATGGCAACCTAATTTATACATGTCTTTCTCACTTGTATAACAGGACAGATTGCAACAAATGTCCAAAGCACAAGTGTAACAATATATTTCTTTTTTCCTTTTAAAAGTAAACTACACCTTCTTTTATTCAAAGTGTGGAAAATCAAAATAGTAACAAGTCAGCCAAGTACTTGCCACTTTATTTTACTAAATTTTAATTTTACTTAAATTTTGGATTTTGTTTGCTGGTTTGTTTGCTTGTTTTTTGCACAATACTTAGATTTGTTAAAAATCTAGGGAAAGGAGAGGAGGTGAGGGCATAAGAAATGTGTTTCTTTTCATTTTATAAGATTATTCATTTTATAATAATTCAAATCCATATACTTTTCTTTAATGGAAACTTGAAAAACAATACCAGAATGCTGATGAATTTAGTAGAAAAACTTAAAATAATCGTTAGAATTAGGGGTGGGAGGTGGGCATGGACAATAAAGAAAGTGAACAGAAATGAAGAATACTTAAGTGAATAGAAATGAAGAACATTTAAGAAAGTGAACAGAATCTCATCCCAGAACCTGAATGCTTCTCTATACTTTGAGGCCTTGAGGATGTTTGCTGCTGGGCTTATCACTCTGCCTTGAGATGCACAACCCTCTCAGTTTCTTTACCCTTTGAGAATCTCCTCTCAGCAGTCTCTGCTGGAATAATACTGCCTTCAATTCTTCTACCAGGAAACCATCACAGATCATTTGAATGTAATCTTTGGCAATGGCATTTTTTTAAACATTTTTTATTGTGAAATAGAACTGATATACAGAAAAGTGAAAAATTTCAAAGTACAGTTTAACAAGTAGTAATAGAGCAAATTTCGTAGTATAGTATGGGTTCCACAATTTCAGGTATTTCTTTCTGGATGTCCTAATACACTAAAAACTAAAAAGAAATGTCTGTAATAATGATTCGGTAGTCATAATCCTTTGTTAAATTATAACTTCTCTATTACAACTACTCCGTCTCATTTGATCATTCTCTCAATCTTCAAGGATATTTGGGCAACAATCATTTTAATTTCTCCATGTTGAAAATGGGTATTGACATTATGGAGTAGGGTAATGCAACTGGTTGATGCTCTGGGAGAGACTGGTACCTCTAAGTTTCAGGGCTTATCTGACATGGGAACTGTATTAGTTAGGGTTCTCTAGAGAAACAGAATCAACAGGGAACACTCGCAAATATAAAATTTATAAAGGTGTCTTACATGACCGCGGGAATGCAGAGTAGAAAATCCGCAGGGCAGGCTGTGAAGTCGACGATTCCGATGGAGGGTCTGGACGAACTCCACAGGAGAGGCTTGCCCACTAAAGCAGGAAGAGAGCCTGTCTCTTCTGAATCCTCCTTAAAAGGCTTCCAGTGATTAGATTAAGCATCACTCATTGCAGAAGACACTCCCCTTGGCTGATTACCAATGGAATCAGCTGTGGATGCAGGTGACGTGATCGTGATCTAATTCTATGAAATGTCCTCGTTGCAACAGACAGGCCAGTACTTGCCCAACCAGACAAACAGGTACCACCACTTGGCCAAGTTGACACATGAACCTCACCATGACAGGAACCATCTGGAGGTTTTAAGCTCCTGAAAAATAAACTTAGTAAATAAAACTTTTATAAAGTCTTAGATAAAGCCATGAGTTTTCTTTTGGGTTTTCAGGAGTACTGATAGTTGGGGTTTGGCATACTGTGGCAATTTATAATAGCTGGCTGAAGCTTGCATAAGAGTAACCTCCAGAATGACCTTTTGACTCTATTTGAAATCTCTTAGCCACTGAAACCTTATTTTGTTACATTTTTTCCTCTTTGTGGTTAAGCAGACATTCTCAATTCCATAATGCCAGGCCAGGTTTATCCCTAGGAGTCATGTCCTACATTGGGGAGAGAGCAATGAGTTTATTTGCAGAGTTTGGCTTAGAGAGAGAGAAGCCGCATCTGAGCAACAAAAGAGGTTCTCTAGGGGTGACTGTGTTTATAAGTAGGCTTAACTTCACCATTACAGAAATAAGTTTTATAAGGGCCAGTTTCAAGGTCAAGGGTTTGGCTTATTAAACTGAGAGTCCCCAGTGCTTAATAGATTATCAGGAATTTCCCAGGTGGGGAAGTTTATAATTCCATATTTTTTCTCTAGTCCCTCAAGGAACTTTGCAAACACTTTTTATTATCTGCCCCAAATACTCTGGATTGTATCATGGTATTACATTAAGCTATATAGAATCATCAGATCTCACTCCCTATTCTAGGCTCTGTTTATTTAGGTTGTTTAAATAAACTGGCCAGACAGGTTAAGTTGATATTGTGCTGCAGAAAATTTAAATTTTGGGCAAAATAAACATTCTTTCCTTTGGTCTCACACAGAATTTGAAATTTTAAAATACAGACAGTATCATCCTTTACCTTGAATTCTGATTTACTTTAGTCCCAACCTGATCAGCTTCATTCATATCTGTAATTGAAGTCTGATCTTTTTTTCATTTTTTTTAACAGTTGCTGTATGGAGTAATACTGACTTTCAGAGCTTCAAAATTCTAACTCTGAGTCTTAGACGTCACGCAGGTACCCAGGGAACTAACAAGTTATACACAAAAAGCACAGCATCTCAGAATTTAGAAATAACACTTAAAACTCAGGTATAAATGTCACTATTCTAAGAGCATACCATCAAAGCACTAGTTTTCTTATAAGCATTTTCTAAATGAGGTCATACAATATTTTTCCTTTTGCTTCTGGCTTATTTTGCACAACATAATGTCCTCATGTTTCATTTATCTTATTGAATTGTTTCATTTATCTTATTGCCTGCCTCACGACTTAGTTTCTTTCTGCAGCCACACAATATTCCATCATATGTATAAAACAGCTCATCCTTCTGCTCCTCAGTCGATGGACACTCTGGACACTTTGGCCACCTCCACCTGTTGGCTATTGTGAATAATGCTGCCACAAACATCAGTGTACAAATGTCTATTCATGTCCCTGCTTTCCGTTCTTCTGAGTATATTCCTAGTAATGAGACTAATCCTATGACAACCCTATATTTAGCCTCCTGTGGATCTGCAATGTTGCCCTCTGGAGGGGCTGCACCGTTCTACTTCCCTACCAACATGAACAGGTATACCACTCTCTCCACATCTTCTCTAGCACTTTTGTCTTTCTGCTTATGTGTGTGTTTAAATTGCAGTTTTTGCCAAGTTATATTCACATACCATATATTCTATCTGAAGTGTACAATCAACGTCTCACAGTATTCTCACTTAGTTGTACAATGATCCTCACTCTCAATTTTATGCAATTTTCATTGCTCCAAAGAGAAAAATAATAGATATCCATAGCCAACAAAAAAGAAAACCCCAAACACCCCATATCCCTGATCCCCCATCCTAGTTATTTATCCCTAGTATCTGTGTGGTACTAGTAAAGATTGCTGTTAAATATAGTCCATAGCATGCAATAGGTAATTTTTCCTAAATACCACTCAATTATTAATGCTTAATACAAGTGTCACCCATTTGAAATAGTTCATGCAAGGACTTATTTATAATTATAGCATTAATCAGTGAGATACAGGACTTTAGATAACCCCATTCAATCATATTCACGTTCAATAGGCACTAAGACTTGTATTTCCAATAACGAACTACCATCACCTCTTGGCAATGGCATTTTACAGTTGGGTGGAGATCGCAGCCAGCATCCTAGAGTCTGTGCTTCCTGCTGGGTGGTCACTGGGGGGGAGGCGTGGGGTTAATGGCCATGAATGCCCATTTAATGATTTTTCATTGCAAAACTATACAACAGAGCATGAGGCCCAAAAAGCTAAGTAATGACATGAAAAGTAATTCCACTAAACCTATGATTCAAGAAGCAACATACCTGGTACAGTAGAAGTAGAAATAGATTACTGGATTTCCAGCCATTCACTCAAAGCTCATTTCACTCCATGGAGAGTAGAAGGTAACACCTGCATCCTTTGTCACTTACTAGCTGTGTGTCATCGGCCAAGTCACCTAATCTTTTTGGCTTAGTTTTTTTCATCTACATAAAGGTATAATAATACCTCCTCTTCCTTCCTAGATTTACTGTAAGATTAAAATAAGATAATGCACGTGAAAGTGCATTGTAAAATACAGAGCACCACATAAATCTCCAAGCTACTAAATTTCAGATTCCAACTTTCTACAGTATTTATTGTCTCTCTTACTCTTTCAGTGCCTAATCTGATACTGGAGTAATTAGTTCCAGTTTGCCAGAGATTTTCCTGATTTTAGCACTAAAGTTCCTGCATCCCAGGAAATCACTTACTCCCCAGCAAATCGGGGTGGTTAGTTGCCTCCACTATAAGGAAATTACTTGAAAAGAATAAAGCTGACTGTTGTTCACATCTCCTTTTCATCATCCCCTCCCCAAGAAAGAGGCCACTAAGGCGTTTCCATAGGTCTGAGCTGTGTTCACATAAGTCTTCCTGAAGCAAAGGGGTTTTATGAAAAGGTTAAGCTGGGTTGTCACTGAGGGGAAGGAAATGGAGGTGAGTGCTTGGATTTAAGGAAGCCAAAGGTAGTTACCCACTGAGAGGTGGAGATTCCTCAAAACTAAAAGAAATGCTGGGAAGTGGGGGGTTACATGGTAGAGAACTGGTCCTCTCTTGCACACACAGAACCCCAAGTGAAGGAAAACTGGGTGAGTCTGCACAGGGTGTCCCATGAGCCATTGCAGGAGGGGAGAGGAGTTCACAGCCCTGAACCAGAGCCTTATGGCCAGAGGGTTCAGTGGCGATGAAAGAGGCCACCTCACATCAGCCCTCAGCTCCTGTCCACTTTTCTGGCATTGCATAAATCTAGAATCCTCCATCAGTCTTCAGGGTGGATCATGGATGCAGGTGCCCTTGGAATGACTGAGATTGAATTTCATGTAGCCACACATGCAGGTGGCTCTCAGTAAGTTATCTGGTATTTAAACAAAGTCAAGTAGCATTTTTTACACCTGAATGTTGTGAAATAAAAAGTGTCCCAACTATACTGCCTTGCTTTTTCATTTAGCTTGTCCAGATGGCATGTTCCTGGCCTGGACTGCGAGCTCCTTGAGGACTTCTCCTGTCCTTGTGAGTCGCTTTATGTACTTAGTATTCCCACCTGGGACCTCATTCAGGATTAGTAATGAGTTAATGCTCAGTAAAGATTTGTTAAATAGACTTAGTCATGTAAAGCATTTTCCAAGCCTGCCTTAGATTTACTGGGGGAACTCTTTATCACAGCAGTACAATTATTTCTAAAGTAGGAGGGGAGAAACTAACATTAAGTTGCAGAACTTTCATTTTCACAGGAAAAACATTTGAAGAAAGAAAAACGAAAACAATAACTTCCTCTCAAAATAATGCTTCTGTCTCTCACTATCACATCATAAAAGAAAGGGCAATTTAATAGAGGGGGGAGAGAGAGAGAAAGAGAGGTGGTGGAAAAGAGAGTAAGAGAGAGAGAGAAAGAGAGAAAGAGGACAGTCTCAGAATCAAGGGCAATCTCGTAAATCAAACATATTTCAAAAGCTCTTCTATATTGCCTCATTTCACTGCAGATCATTATCATATTGGCCCTTGGAAAACCACGGTGCACATAGAAGGAAAAAGCATAGCATGCTACTTGCATTATAAATACTTCTAAATTGGACATATCCTCTGCCACTGTCATTACTGTCTGGTATTTAGCGATTTATTACCAAGGAAACTGAGGGCTGGTGGGTATTCAGACCTGATTACAGACCTTTTCTGTACCTATCAGCAAGTCCTGATTTTCTCTTTTGTAAGAAGGTAGGACTCTATCTGAACCCAGAACCTAATGACGCCCAGCTCTGCTCTTTCCACCCCTCCTTTCTCTTCCCACTCACATCCAAAGATCTCTCTAGCATTTCAGGCACTTTCATAATCATGGAATTTTCAGTCTTGCTGAGATGATGTAAGATGGTCACTTTTTTTTAAACCAGTGCCAATAAAGCAATTATCCCTCCCTGAACTTCCAGCCAGCCTTCCGCTAGTCAACTCAATTCTTCAGTTCCAACCCACACACACTCCTTTCCACCAACTTCAGGAGAGCCAAAGGGGTGGTGAGGTCAGGCTCCTCCCACTGTGGCAATGACCTCCTGCTCTGCTGCAAATATAGCTTAACCCAAGACCTGTTGTTTTCTTTCCGCTGCTGGTGTCTTTGTAGTATAATCATGGACACGTAAGAAAACTTTTTTTTAAAAAAAGAGACTCAGTCCCATTTCTTTGGCTCCAACACAGTAGTTTATGGAAAGAGAAGACATGAAATTATACCAAAATAGTAGCTATAAAATAAATATCTTTATGAGTCTTCATGGAAGAAATATGATGAGAGGAGACTCCTGTAGCTCCAAAGCTATTAATGGCTGAAGGAAAACAACCTCAGAACTGGCCAAACGAGCTAGACTGCTTCCTGTGAATCATCGGAATTACAGAAGGCCTGTGATGGGCTGGCAGCATGCCCCAGCTCCTTCTTTCAGATGTGGGGAGCAGGCTCCTAAAATGGAGAGTTGCCACCATCAGTCATGGGATTCTTGGTTTTCAGCAGGGCTGGGTGCAAGAATTAAGATACCTGTCTTTGTGGTATGATTTTTTAAAAATCCATTTGCAAATGAAAAGATGAGTTTTATTAGTGCATTTTTAAAAATGTTGATAATCTTTCTCTTTTTTTGGCTATTATTCTCACTTTTAAAAATTATTTTATTACTTACTTTTTAATTTTTACAGACAAATACTTCCCCTTACCCACCCCCTCCCCATCCCTGGTAGCTCTGATCTGTTTTCTATCTCTGAATTTGCTCTTTCTAGTCATCTCTCTTTTTTTGAGGAGGGTGGGTACATGGACCTGGAATTGAGCCTGGGTGTTCTACTTGGAGGCAAGCATTCTACCACAGAAGAATAGTACACCTGTGTACCCTTCTAGTTATCTCTTATAAGTGGTGTCATTCAATATTTGTGCTTATGTGCCTTGCTTATTTCACTGAGCATAAAGTTTTCAAAGTTTCTTCCATAATGCAGCTTGTCTCAGAATTCCATTTTTTCTTATGTCTGAATAATATTCCATTGTGCGTATGTACTATATTTTGTTTATCCATTCATTTGTTGATGGACATTTGGGTTGTTTCTTCCTTTTGGCCATAAACACACCAATTTAGCTGGCTCTTGCTTCCACTGGGGAGGATCTGAGTTTTCCTTTGCCAAGAACCATCTTACTTGACAAATATTATGAACATCTATTTATTAAGAATTAAAATTCACCAAAATGGTTTAAGTTAGAATATTACATCAAACTTTTCTCTTACTTCTCTTAACTACCTTTTAACAATTTAGGTTTCTTGCTCATACTTTCACTACCCTGCTAGGCTCATTTTTTATTTGAAGTCTGTTCTTTTTTCTTATCTAGCTCTTACTCCCCTTCTCTATGTTAAGAACTAATTTGTAGCCAGAGGATCTTTTCCCTGTTTTTATCTTTTACTTTTACCTTTTTTTTCTTAGATTATCTAAAAAAGAGCATGTCACTACCCAATTCCCCTATCCCCTCAGTACTTAAACTGTCAGCTCCCCATGACTGTTAGGATAAAGTTCAAACCACAGGGCCTTTGTCTTATGACTTTGATCCAAGCCTCTATCTCTAGGTTAAGGTCTTGCCTGTCTGCTCAAGAAACTCACACTCTGACAACTCCAAAATTCTTGCAGTTCTCTGAAAAGACTGTTGCTTCATGCCTCTAAGCCTTCCCACATGTGGTCAGCTCTGTGCAGAAATCCTCTTCATCAGTCCCTTCCTTTTAAGTTTGCTCTGGCATCTCATCTCTGCTGCTTTGCTTATCTCTATCTCAGCAGTGACAATAATGACTGATTTACAGGGCTGTCTCCCTCCATTCAGGCTGTGACCCATTTGGTGCAGAGACAAAGGTAAACTACTTGGTATTATTGGCATCAGACATACTCTTGGTTACATAGTAGGTGCTCAGTGAAAGCTTGTTGCATGAATAAATAAATTAATGAATGATTATTGAAGTGTTCTCATTTTTGTTCCATACTTTAATTCTCAAGCATTAAAATACTTAATAGTTAATTGAAAACAATGCCTGCCACAATTTAAATGGGAGATCGGTTCTATAAAACATGGTACATCATAGAATTAGATTAAAACATTGAAGTCAAATTCCAAGAAAGTGAAAAATCCAGATACAAGGAAAAATGTGAACAGCAGTATCTATTTTATGAAAATGAATTAAAAAGGAACATGCCTGTATACATACAAGCATACGGTTTACTGAACCAAATGCAAATAGACTTTTACTTTCAATTTTATATTCTTCTGTTGCATTTTAGTCTTGCCATGTAGTTTTTTATAATAATTTTATATAAGAAAAATTTATATGACAAAATTGCATGATGGGATTATAAGCTCTTTTTCTCTCCTTTACACTTTTCTGCATTGAGTAAATATAAAGGATATATTAAAAAAAAAAACAATAGATATTAACGGTAACACTACCCTCCACACTGGCAGATTTTTTAAAATATTGCCTGGGAATACCCACTCCAACCCCCCATTCCCACCCCTGACAAACAGGCTACCTTTCCAATTTATAGCTTCAGTGAGATTTGTTTCCTGGATGTAGATTTCAGGACACACCTACTTCTCTCCTGCTCTCTGGCAATCTCCTTTAAAAACCTAAGGGCAGGAAAGATACATACAGTAGAGCAAGGGGTAGCATTAGCATCATTTTGTTTATATTGGGAAAGCAGGAGCTCTAAACTTACTCCATGGAACACAACACATAGTTCTGATTCAGCAGGTATGCCTGAGAGCAGAACTTCTCCTTTCAAGACTTGTAAGGAAATCTCAGGCACAATCAATGAAAAATAATCACGACTTCTTTCTTCGTTGCTGACCTGCATACCAAAGAATTCTTGTAAATGCCTTAAAAAGACTGTATTCCCTCCGTTCACACTTATCGTACACTATTCTTTTAACATCTTACAGCAAACTAAGAAAAGAAACAAGTTGGGGAATAATGTACAAAGTTATTTTTAAGGTGTCCATTTATCAACATTAAAAATAAAAATGATAAAGTGCAGCAGATAGATCAGGAGGCCTCCACTCCCAAAGATAGGTGGCAATGTCACATGCCACAGACATGAGACTTAAAATTAATTGCACTGTGACCAGAGGTGTCTGTGGTGGTGGGTCAAGAGCTTATTGACCCCATCTTCCCATTTTCTCAGGGAGAGCCCTGTTATCATCAAGATTCACTGCTGAGAAAAATATGGGATGTTTAGGGTAGGGAATCACAGTAGAAATGTAAAGATTAAGAAATACAATAATACCCTGCCCTGGGCCAAGAGACTTTGAGGAGAGGGAGGCACAGCACATATCTTTTCCCCTTCCCCACCCTAAGCTGCAGCTACTATCAAGTTGGTCACAGTGAAGGCATGGGATTTGTAGAAGACCCTAGGAGACAGAAAGAGAAAATTATAAACCAAGAGCGGTCTGAGCCATTCTACCACTGGACATGCATGGCTTCAGACATGCAAAATAGCCTTTGAGCTTTCTAGGGCCTTTATGATCTGAACAGAAATAACACTGGGGAAATCTTTAAAGCTATGGAGATTTGGGTCTCTGGAACCCAAACTCTTTACTTGAGCTGCTGTTTTCTGCTTTGTGGGGCACCTGTCTCAGTTTCCTAGTTGCCAAAACAAATACCATATGATGGGTTGGCTTAAACAATGGGAATTCATGGGTTCATGCTTTTGAGGCCAGGAGAAATCCAAAATCAAAGCATCATCAAGGCAATGCTTTCTCCCAGAAGATTTTGGTGCTTGGAGGGAGCTGCTGGCCATCACTGGGCCTTGGCTTTGCTGTCAAATGGCAATGTATATGGTAGCTGCTCCTGGTTTCTTCCTTACCTACAGGGTTCTGATGGCAGTCAGCTTTTGGATGTTCTTTCTACATTTCTTTCTCCCTGAGACCTTCCCTATAAGGCTTTCAGTAATCGGGAAGACCCATCCTGATTCAGCTGGCCCACATTGTAACTGAAGTAACCTTATCAAAAGATCCTATTTACAGTGGCTCAAACCCACAGGAATGGTTTAAGTTTAAGAACATTTTTCTGGGATACATAGCTCCAATTCACCAGAGGCACCTAGATTCTGATCCTCTTAAAGCACCAAGGTAAGGTCATGAAGACAAAGAACAAGGAGCGGCTTCTTCAGAGAAAGGCAGTTAAATGGACCTTCTCAGTTATCTGGAACATCCTAAACCCTACATTTTGGCAGACAGATGAGCTTGGTGGACAGAAGGCAGGAGGATAAGGAACTCCAGGATTGTATTCCCTCCGTTCACACTTAATGTGACCCTAGTGGAACCTTCCACGGTATTTGAGATTCCCTACTGAATAAACCATAATTTAAAGCTTTCAACTGTTCTAAGATTTAGGCAGAATTGTGTTAAAAATCAGATCCTAACCCAGGTTGAAAAGCATCTCTGTGATTTCTTTTTTTTTTTTTTAACATGGGTAGGCTCCAGGAATCAAACCCAGTTTTCTGGCATGGCAGGCGAGAACTCTGCCACTGAGCCACCATTATCCACCCTCTGTGATTTATTTTATAACTAATCTCAAGTTTATAAATTGGCATATAATCCTGGTTGTGTGACCTTGGTATACTAAGGAGCCTCTCTTCAGATGTTTCTTCATCTGTAATGTGAAAACAGAAGTGGAAGAATAAATCAGTGAGGATGTTTTTGGCTGCAATGAACAGAAAACTCCAACTGGTTTAAATAATAAGGACAAATATAAGCTTTCATAGGACAAAGTCCAAAGATGGGATGGACTTCAGAATTGGTTGCTCTGGTGGTTTGACAATTTTGTCAAGGATCCAGATGCTTTTGTCTCTCTATTCTGCCATCAGTAGCATCTCAAGCTGGCTTCTTTTGGGTTAAAGGATGGTGTATGAGTCAGGGGTCTCTAGAGAAACAGAACCAACTGGAGATATCTGTAAATATGAGATTTATAAAGGTGTCTCATTCAATCATGGGAATGGAAGTGTCCAAAATCCACAAGGCAGGCTGTGAAGCTGGCAGCTTCAATGAAGTGTCAGGATAAACTACACAGGAGAGGCTCATTGGCTAAAGCAGCAGTGAAAACATCTCTTTTCTTCCTTAAAAGTCTTTAACTAATTGGATTATCTAGCTTGTGGGAGACATGTGTTACTTGATTGCAGATGTAATCAACCACAGATGCAATCAAATAGTTGATGATTTAATGCACCAGCCTTCTGGTTTATCAACCCACCATGAAATATCCTTGCAACAAGGGGTCAGGCAACTGCTTGTCTGACCAACTAGGCATATTCATTTGGACAAGTTGATACCAGAACCTAACCATCACAGTCTAGCCCTTGTCAACTTGGAAGATACACACATCACTTTGAAACATGCTTAATTTCCAAATAGAACACAATGACAGGCATATGTTTCACCTAACAATACTCAACTGTCCTGTGTACAACAAGAACACACTACATCTCTCCAGAATAGGGTATAAGTCCTTAGGTAACATTCACTCATAAACTTCATATTCTATGACTTAAAAACTATAGCATGAACAATACTACTTATGTCATATGATAAGAGGAAAACAAGATATTTGCTTATGTACAAAGGCAAACATACTCATAACAAAACAGGGACGAAATATTCATAAAATCACAGTCTTCATTTCTGTAACTGGTCACTTAGTCATAGTTCATATTTTTCACTACCTTCTTCTACTACCCAGTCTATGTTTCCTTTATCCTCACCAAGCACTTCATTTGGCCATGTTTCCTTGCCAGGTAGAGTGACTCACAATTTCATTCCTGAAATTTCTGAGCCATTGGTAGTCCTGCTTGGATTGGATTGTTGCGATTTTCCATCGTCTTTAATCACAGGGCATGGTAGTACTAAGAGAGGCCCTAGGGGATCTCCTGTATTTCAAGAAAACTCTTCCTTACCTCCATTGTGTAGCTGTAGTCTTATTTCCCCTTGAGAGTCAGGATCAATCACCCCAGACAGAACAGTCATTCCCTTTCATACTCGTTGGTTCAGTGGCATAAGAAACCCAAAGTGGCCAGATGAAGTCTTAACTTTCACTTCAATAGAATCATTGTTGTCTCCTGGCAGGAGCACTCCACCTTTTTAAACTAAGACCTGTAGACCAGCAGAGCTTAACATTTCAGGGATAGGAAGTAAAAATTTTCCTTAGTGGATCACTAGGGGTGATAGTGAGTGGTGCCACTCCCATTTCTACCCCTTGATTCCTAGACCAATGAATCCTGGCTATGGGAGAGACAGTACCATAGAGTGGATGTTGATCCACAGAACACACAGTCTCCTGGAGAAAACTGCCTCAGCCATGTAAGGTATTGCCAACTGGTTGGCACCATAATTGGGTCTTCAAAAGGCATTCCAGATTCTATCAACAGAGCTGCCTCTGGATGATGGAAAACCTGATAAGACCAGAGAATTCCATGAGCATGTGCCCATTCCCACACTTTATTTGCTGCAAAGTGGATTCCTTGATCAGAAGCAATGCTGTGTGGAATACCATAATGGTTGGTGAATAAGGCATTCCATAAGTCCATGGGTGGTAGTTTTTGCAGAAGCATTGCATGTGGGGAAGGCGAACCAATATCTGAGGCACATGTCTATTCCAGTTAGAACAAATCACTGTCCCTTCCATGATAAAAGTGGTCCCCTTGTAATCAACCTGCCACCAGGTAGCAGGTTGAATACCTCGGAGAATGGAGCCATATCAGGGACTGAGTGTGAATCTCTGCTGCTGGCAAACTGGGCACTCAGCAGTGGCCATAGCCAGGTCAGGCTTGGTGTGTGGAAGTCCATGTTGCTGATCCCATGCATAACCTCAATCCCTACCACCATGCTCACTTTGTTCATGAGCCCGTTGGGCAATGGCAAGAGTGGCTGAGGAAAGAAGATGACTCGTATCCACAGGATGGGTCATTTTATCCATATGATTATTAAAACCTTACTCTGCTGAAGTCGTCCTCTAGTAAGCATTCACATGGGACACAAATATCTTCATATTCTTTGCCCATTCAGAAAGGTCTATTCATGTACCTCTTCCCCAGACCTCTTTGTCATCAATTTTCCAATCATGCTTCTTCCAAGTCCCTGACCATCCAGCCAAACCATTAGCAACACCGCATGAGTTAATATAGAAATGCATCTCTGGCCAATTCTCTTTCCAAGCAAAGTGAACAACCAGGTGCACTGCTCGAAGTTCTGCCCACTGGGAGGATTTCCCTTCACCACCGTCCTTAAAGGACACCCCAGAAAGGGATTGTAGTGCTTCAGCAGTCCTATTCTACTTGGTCCCTGCATATCATGCAGAACCATCTGTAAACCAAGCCTGAGTTTTCTCTTCCTCAGTCAACTGACTGGAAGGAACTCCCTAAGAGACCATAGCTCTGGTCTGGGAAAGAGAAGGTAATGTGGTAGGTGTGGGGGCCATGGACATTTGGGCCACTTCCTCATGTAACTTACTTTTGTTTTCAGGACCTGCTCGAGCCCTATCTCATATACCATTTCAATTTCATGATGGAATGCTGCTGTCTATGCCCAACTATATGGCTTGGTGGGTCAGACAGCATATGATAGGCAACTCGGGACTCATGGTAACTTTGTGACCCATGGTTAAGTATTTAGTCTCTACTAAGGCCCAGTAGTAGGCTTAAAGCTGTTTCTCAAAAGGCAAGTAGTTATCTGCAGTGGATGGTAAGGCTTTGCTCCAAAATCCTAAGGGTCTGCATTGTAATTCTCCTAAAGGGTCCTCCAGTCAAAGGCTTTAGACAGCATCCCTATTTGTCACTGACACTTTCAGCACCATTGTATCTGCTGGATGATATGGCCAAGTGGCAGAACAGCTTGCACAGCAGCCTGGACATTGTCGCAGAGCTTCCCTTGGTCTGGTCCCCACTCAAAACTAGCAGCTTTTCTGGTCACTCGGTAAATTGGCTGAGTAGCATACCCAGATGAGGAACATGTTTACTCCAAAATCTAAAGAGGTATTGTGCTTTTTTTTTGGTCACAGTAGGGGCCACATGCAAAAGCTTATCCTTCACCTTAGAAAGGATATTGTAACATTCCCCACACCACTGGACACCTAGAAATTTCACTGAGGTGGAAGGCCCCTGTACTTCTGTTGAATTTATCTCCTATTCCCTGACCTGCAAATGCCATATGAATAAGTCAAGAGTAGTTGCTATTTCTTGCTCACCAGGTCCAATCAACATGATATCATCAATATAATGGACCAGTATGATGTCTTGTGGGAGGGAGAAATATCACAGTTCCTGCAGACAAGGATGTGACATAGGCCTGGAGAGTTGATATACCCCTGAGGCAGGATAGTGAAGGTATACTGCAGGCCTTGCCAACTGGATGCAGTTTCTGGAGGTCCTTACTGACAGCTGTTGAGAAAAAGCATTTCCCAGATCAGTAGTTGCAAACCAGGTACCGGGTGATGTGCTGATTTATGCAAGCAACTATACTATATCTGGAATAGCAGCTGCAATTGGAGTCACTATCTGGTTAAATTTACAACAATCCACTGTCATCCTCCAAGTCCTGTCTGTTTTCTGCACAGGCCAAATAGGAGAGCTGAATGGGGATTTGATGGGAATCACCACCCCAGTATCCTTCAAGTCCTTAAGAGTAGCACTAATCTCTGCCATCCCTCAGGAATATGGTATTGCTTCTGATTCACTATTTTGCTAGGTAAGGGCAGCTCTTGCAGCTTCCACTTGGCCTTTCCTGCAATAAAAGCCCTCACTCCAAAAGTCAGAGAACCAATGAGGGGATTCTGCCAGTTGCTGAGTATGTCGATTCCAATTATGCATTCTGGAACTGTGGAAATGACTACAGAATGGGTCCAAGGACCCACTGGCCCTATTGTGATATGGACTTGAGCAAAAACTCCATTGATCATTGATCACCTGACCTCCATAAGCTCCTACTCTGACTGGTGGACCAGAGAGATGTTTAGAGTCTCCTGAAATTAGTGTCACTTCTGAGCCAGTGTCTAATAATCCCCAAAATATCTGATAATTTCCTTTTCCTCAATGCATGGTCACCTTGGTTAAATCCATAGGTCTCCTTAGGGAAGGCTGGGAGGAAGGTTAACAGTATAAATTTGGGGCAGTGTTAAAGGGCCCTTCCCCAAGGATACCTGGCTCTCCCCTCATTTGAGGGCCTCTGGTTCTGTAACCTGTCTCAAGTCTTGGAATTGATAAAGGGGCCGTGACTCTCTGTTTTTGTAATTCAAGTTAGACTTCTGTTCACTTGACCTAGAATATTCTGCTTATACAGCTCAATCAACAATTTAGTAGACTGTCCACTTATTTTACATCTAGGTACCCCATGATCTACTAATCAATGCCACAAGTCTCTGAGACTTAGATTATTTTGAGTCTGTTGTCCATTATGGTGGCCACACCCACCTCATCTATGGTTATTAATTGTCTCCACATGGCTTCTGCCAACTCAGGATCTGATGGTCACCATTGTGTTAAACATTTCAGCTCAGTGACAACAGTTCTTACAGTAATAGCTGACCCATGAGAAGGGCGACTTCAGAGCTCTTCAGGGTTGATGGAGCTAGTTTCATGAATCTATTTCTCAAGGTTCTAGTGAAAGATGTGTCCTCTGAACATTCCTGGAGTGTGTGAGCAGGTCTCCCTTGATAGGTCCGCTCCAATAGTCCCATCTCTTTAAGCCTCATCTACATTCTACCAGGGCAGTTCTGGCATTTCGACCTCAAGTAATGTCAGCCATCTTTTGATAAATGTTTCAGTCAATTATCCAAACAAACTGTTAATGCCCTTCCTAACCCTTCAAGCTACAACACTGAATGCAGAATCTCTGCTTAGTGGGCCTATATCAATAAGTTCAGCTTGATCCAACTTTATATTTCCTCCATCATTATCCCACACCCTTAATAGCCATTGCCACACATATTCTCTTTTTTTTTAGTTAAATTTTTTTTTTCACACATATTCTCTTGATTTCTGTCTACATAGATTGGAAAGTTCATGCAGTTCTTTTGGAGTATAGCATACCTCCTAATGAGTCACACTTCATACCTCACCTTTTGGGGCTTTTTGGGACTTTAGTCTAGTTATAGGTCTTGAAGAAAAGAAGGATGGTAAGGGTGGGTCATGAAAATAAATAGAAGTCTCTTTCAAGCCAATTGCCTCAGGGCATTCCACTGCAGTTTCATCTGGTGAAATAAAATTAGTTGCTCCAGACAGGAGTTAGGGCTGTTTCCCTGTTAATCTCTTTAGGTGGAGGTTGTATGGCAGGTGCCTCTGGGCAGATTAGAAGCTGGGAAACTTTTTCCTTAAGGCAGGCTGGAGGTTGGGAGGATCTCTCCTCAGGGAAGTCTATCTAGCAGTGTATCTAGCAAAGGTCGATCTAGCAAAGTCTCAGCAGATTCCAGGGAGTCCATCTCCCCATTGCCATCATTATCAAGCCATATATCTACTTCCCACATTTCAGGATCCCATTCATTTCGAATCAAAGCCTTTACTTTAACATCAGACACCCTGCAAGGTTGAGATTTTAGTTTATATTGTGCATATTCTACTTGCACAATGAGGCTCTGTAATCTGTTACCTGTAAATATGAGATTTATAAAGGTGTCTTGTGCAACCATGGGAATGGAAGAATCCAAAATCCATAGGGCAGGCTGTGAAGCTGGCAGCTCTGTTGAAGGGTCTGGATGAACTCCACAGGAGAGGCTCACTGGCTGAAGAATCAGTGAAAGAGTCTCTCTTCTTCCTTAGAAGTCTTCAACTGATTAAATTATCTCATTGCTAATCAAACTTTCTCTATTGATCACAGATGCAAACAGCCACAGATGCAATCAGCTGACTGATGATTTAACACACCAGCCTTTCGTTTTATCAATCCACCATGAAATATCCACGCAGGCCAGTGCTTGCCTGACCAGACAATTGGGCATCATCACTTAGCCAAGTTGACAGCAGAACTTAACCATCACAGATGGATGCCAGTAGTGTGCAGGCTCACCTCCTTTTTTTGCTACCACAAGTGGAAAAGTGAACATGGTTTCCTCTGGCTTTCTCTTAGGGATGTATAAGAGCTTTCCCAAAAGCCTTCAGCAAATATTTTCTCATGACCTCTTGGCCAGAATTGGGTTACATGCCATATCTGAAATAATTCTTGGGAAAAGGGATGATACTAACTTTGGACCAATTAAATCACTCCTGCACTCCCAGTTCAACTTGTCTTGATGTTCATGGGGGAGGCAGGATTCTGTTAGGAAGAAAAAATGGAAATGGATGCTGAGTTGGCAACTAAGTAACCAGGCTTTTCCTTCCAAGTCAAAGAATCAATCCTTCTCTCAGACACCGGTTACCACATCTGCATAACACCCTATTGAAAATGCTTTTGACTAGCTGTATTCAAGATTTTCTTGTCCTCTGACAAGAGTAGAAGAGCAGAGATTTTATTTATTTGCCTTTGCATCCACTGTATAATGAAAACACATATGTTTTGGCTATCACTTCTGAGAAAATCCTTTAAAATTTTTTTAAAACCACTTGAATTTAGGAAATAAAAGCAACTATGTAGATGGAAATACCTTGGTTTTTTAAGGTTTTTTAAAAGACCATTTACATACAGTTGTTTTAAAATAAACCCAATAATTGAGGGGCATTGGTGTGTCTACCTATTGTAAGAATGTCATTTAAAATTTCTCCAAGTTTTTATTTCTCCACTTAAGTGTAAAGATAATAATACCTGCCCTACCATGAGATAAGGAATGTAAAAGTATAAGGTGTAAACAACTAAAGAGATGCAAATTAACCTAACCAGCGCTTTGCTGTCCAATCAAAAGATTTATGAGAACAAAGACACTTACTCTAGAGACTTTTCAGAAAGAGAGGAAACTCTACAAAAGCACAGCAGAGTAGTGCATTAATGTGGACTTATTCTTCTTATATTCTTCCTCCCACGTTATCAGGAGGGCTTTTCATGCTTCTGTACTCACGGAATTATTCTGAGAAGAAAGCAGAGGCAGCCTGAACTCTTCCTGTCATTTGTTAAAACATAAGCTCATTGAAGATGTAACGGGAAGTGTCTCAGAAAAGGCTGGAAGGAGGTGGGCATTTTTGAAGATAAGAACAGGGAAGACAGTGAGAAGTATAGAGAGATCAGTGGATCCTATGAGCACTTGAGACCTGGTCGTGTCCCAAGAAAGTGACAAATCTCAAAATGGATAGTTTCATGGTTTACTTCAAGAGAGCAAGGTCCTAGCATAAAAACAGAGTGAGCCAACCTGCCAGGACCACTGCAGGCTTGGGAAAAGGCTAGGGTGACCAACTGTTCCAATTAACCTGTAATATGGTTTCCAGGATGCAGGATTCAAATCTGGGTCTCCGACATGGCAGGTGAGAATTCTGCCACTGACCCACCATCACACCGCCAAGGGCTTTCATTTTTAAAATAGGACAAAACATTCATATAGTTGCTTTATTTCCTAAATAAAGTACTAGAACATAATACTTTCAGGGCTAAAACCCAGAAAATTCTGGGGAAGCCAGGATGAGTTGGTCACCCAAGGAGGAACTAAGTGGCAACTATGATGGAATGAAGTTTAGTAAATCTCCTGATTTAGGGTCACATGTATGTCTTCTCCAATTGGGGGGTTACCTAGAGAAAGGGAGGGTATTTCAACCATGATTTAGTGCTTTGGAGACTCAGATTCAACATTAAGTTGTGTTAAAGGAGATAAATACTCTTTTATTTTGGTTTTTTGCTTTTGTTTTTTTTTTTTTGTATACCATACTTTGGGGATTGAGATTCATACCTAATACACAGGTTAATACAGATCCATGATCCCTTAACAAAACTTTTGGGGCCAGATATATTTTAGGGTTCAAAACTTTTTTGACTTTAGAAGGTATTACAGTGGATGTTCTTTATATTACATGGCAACCGCAATGCAACACCCCATAATCAAACACATCGATAGCTCTATTAAAATATTTACATTAAATGAATTAAACAGCCATAATTGGTTCAGCACAGTTGTGCTTTCAATGAGATCAGACTAGTTTAAGTTTTACCACCAAATTAGTTACAGCTTTCAGAAATACTACAATCTTAAAATTGTAGATAATGGGCTGTGACTGAATTTATAAATACTTTTTAGTATAAAGCCATGTCCTCAATTTACTATGATAGCAGATAAAGGATAAAATCTATCCCATGTGTTCCAATACTGAGTTAAGATTCCGGAGAATTGGTGAACTCAAGGTTTACCACACTCATAGAAGTTATCGCAGTCTGATATTGGAGTCAATAATGCCTTCAAATTACAATATAAAATGATATATGCAACATGTAAATGCTCTTTACACATGTTCTAGATAATTATTCAGACTACCAAGATGCAATTTACATGATTTAAAACAGCTTTCTGTAAAGGTCAATTGACACACTGAATTTGCTTGACCTGATAATGAAGAAGTAAGACATTTTTCCTTGAGTGATATTGAACTATAGGTGTCTGTCCAGGGTGATAACCATAGGGCTTTTGGCCAAAAAAAGCTTTGTTTATCCTCTATGTGGAAGCAAAGTCAAGGACACTGGTTTGCAAATTGCAGTCCAGGGCTCTAGGAAGCAAAACAACAATAATAATGACAATAAGATTTTTATTTGTAAGGCTAGAAGGTATGGCTATGTGAACACACTTAACTATGTGCAAGCACTATTATTCTCTGTTCTGATTCAAAACCATGAAAACTTAGGTCTTCAGGGCCTATAAAGTTGTACCAGGTGAGTTTCAATGTCTAAAACTTTGGTGCTTTCATTATTATTCTTCAACAAGAAAGATAGATAAGGTCTAATTTATTGAGTGTTTTGAAGATCAGATTCAACATTTTGAATCAGGTTCAATCCATATATCAGAAATGAATGGTAGAAGCAAAGCCTTGTTTGACATAACGCATTCATTTTCCTTTCCACAGGGAAAGCCATGGAGAAAAGAGAAGGTATAGACATTTTCTCTTTAATGAAACCAAGTAGAACATGGACCCAGATTGAATTCTCTGTCCGCATTTGCACCAATCTTATTTTGCCATGGAACATGCAATTTCTCTCCTAATCACATATGATAGTTTGTAAAATGAGATGCTGTGGCTAGGTTTTTTTCTTTTTCATTTCATGTGATTTTTCAAAGGCTTTAAAATCAATCTTCTTGTCAGAATCATTTACACTGTCTTTTGAGATTTCCTTGGTGTCAGGATTCAGCACAGTCATTCATTCCCATTCCTTCAATCTTGATATTCATGGCAAACTCGGTACATAGGCAGAAATCTAAAATATTTATGCATAGATGACACTATGCCTCTAATTATTGCAAATGAGACTCCTTGTCCTTTTCAAGGTATCTCCTCAGAAAGGGTGTGTGAAGTAGTCTGGTAATCATCTCTTTTTTTTTTTGCCAGCTCCTTTTATGTCTTTATAAAAACTCTCTTCCAGCTAGCTAACCAATGGCAAATGCATTTAAAATTCCCCATTGCCTCTGCTCTACTGCCTTTGCTTCTGGAAGCTGCTCAGCTTGATTCCACCATTTACAGAGCTCCTGGACCTGAGGGCTAAGCCCCAGGCTCTCTGGGAACCTGCAACTGGAGGAATCTTAATAACTAAATGATAACAGCAAAGGCTACTTTTCTCCTTCTCCATATTGGCTGATTTTTCTTTCCTTTTTGGTCCTTAGCTCAATGAAATAAGAGGACCCAGGCAATTATTTAATCCAATACTGTTCTCCTTGTCAAATTTCCCCCAAGGATTTCAGCTAACCCTAATTCAAAAAACACATACCAATTCTAGGCTCACTATTAAATGTAATGACTGATTTCATATAAGCCTTTGTCATGTGAGTTTGTATTTCTCTGCACTGTCAATCTATAATTGATCCCCATAAGTAAAATAATAAATCAGAGAAAAATAGAAAGTCATGCAGGAATGTGCAATTAAGAGTATGTTATATGGACTTTATTATTTCCTGGTATAAGCCCCCAAACCATCTACCCTTCAGCTCAAACTAAAATTTCTCAAATTATTGTTCATAAGAATCTTACTACAAATAAGAGACACTTAGATTTTCTTAACTAGTATGTGTGTCAACGAATGAATCTCTGCCCTTAAAAAGCCCCATAAACACTCAATAAATGATGACTATTTATTCTGTAACTCCACTTGGCACACTCAACACTGAAAATGAACTGAGAGAAATGAATACTTACAGACTTCGGTGTCTGTGGACCATGATAAGTTCTGTTCTTGGAATGGTGACTGGCAATACTTGCTAGCATTCTATCAGAATGCCCTCCATCTGACCAAGTTCTATGCATCAGAGTAGATGTGGCTTCTTCAGCAGGGTGACATTCAGTGTTCTCCTTTCTTTCCCACTGGAACCAGCAATTTCCTCTAGAGCTTTAGAGACAATGAGATCAGCCATCACTGAATCGAAACTAATAGGAAAATAACACTATGTCTTTGCATCTTCTACTTCTGACAAATCCATAAGTAGTATTACTTGAATTAGTTATGCTTTGAGTTTTCCCTGCAAACACAAAACATTTGGTGTTCTGTTTTTCTTTCTGTGAAGCAGAAAATTTGAACGTTCCCACCTGTTACCTGAAAATAAAATCAAGTCATCCATTTTCTCATAAAAACTAAATGAGATCAAGATCGTTAATTTAAGGCAAAATATTTATGTTGCAATAGTTACATCAATAGCAAACACATGTATTTAACATGAAAATCCCAGGGAAATGAAGCACCTGCAAGAAATTCCCCCAAAACATACTTTTGGAACAGCAATTTGGATAAACAAATATGATATTTAAGCTACTGTATGAGCTGCCACTAAGTGACTCCTCAGGTACCAATTTCTCAGTAGCTTAGTGCATTCACTACTGAGCAATGTCAAGAAGCTCTGAGCTCCAGTGTCCACTTTCTGCCAAGCCAATGGAAAACATATCAGCCCCTTGCTCTGAATGCACGAACTGGGAAATATTGCACTTCAAAGCTTAGTCTTGAGATTCATGTGACTAAAGAGTTAGAGCAAGAAACTTTGTTTTGTTATGGATGTATCCAAAGCACCTAGAACACAGAAGATGCTCAATGAATGAATGAATGATGACATATAGTATAGGTGGCTGTCACCTAATGGGTGGAGGACTTTCAAGATCATAGAAGACTAGCATGGTAAAGGGGAATTCCCTTGAACCCCAGTCTACCATTTCTAGCCTCCTGGAGTTGCTTCTGGCCTGTCCCACTCTCTATAGAAGAAAAAATGAAATTTTTCTTGGGTATAGGTTTAGAAGTAGAATTGCCTATTCAATGGGCGTATGCATGCTGTCATAATATACTGTAACTGTTTACATGTCTGTCTCCTCCAGGACTGACTTATTTATTAGGAATAGTAGACACACATGCTAGTTTGAATCTGTTATGTACCCCAGAAAAAGGCCATGGTCTTTTAATCTATTCCTGTGGGTATAGACCTATTGTGGGTGGGAAATTTTGATTAGGCTATTTCAATTGAGATGTGACCTACCTCATTCATGGTGGCCCGGAATCTTTTTATCCTTTATGAGGATAAAAGACAGAAAAAGCCCAGAGAGCTCAGAGAAAAACACCCAGAAATCTTGGAGGAAAAATCCTAGGAGATGCTGAGAGAGGACCCACAGAAGCTCCAAGAGGAGGTCACTGGAGCTAGCAGCTGAAAGCAATGAAACCCAGAAGTGAAGGACACAGCAGACACCAACCATGTACCTTCACATGTGGTAGAGGAGTCCCAGATGCTGGCAGCCTTTCTTCAGAGAAGGTATCCTCTTCTTAATACCTTATTTTGGACATTTTCACACCCTTAGAATTGTAACTTGTAACTTAATAAATCCCCACTGTTAAATGCCAGTCCATTTCTAGTATATTACATTTTGGCAGTTTTAGCAAACCAAAACAGCACAGAAGAAAAATAAATGAACTTTGAGATTGAAGAAAATGTTTAAGTATATAACACTCTATTAGTTAGGGTTCTCTAGAGAAACAGAATCAACAGGAAAAATATTCATAAATATAAAATTTATAAAAGTGTCCCATGGAACCATGAGAATGTAGAGTCCAGAATCTGTAGGACAGGCTGTGAAACTGATGATTCTGATGGAGGGTCTGCATGAACTCCGCAGGAGAGGCTCGCCAGCTGAAGCAGGTAGAGAGGCTGTCACTTTTAAATCCTCCTTAAAAGCCTTCCAGTGATTAGATTAAGCATCACTCAGTGCAGAAGACACTCCCCTTGGCTGATTACAAATGGAATCAGCTGTGGATGCAGCCAAAGTGATCATGATTTAATTCTATGAAATGTCCTCATAGGAACAGACAAGCCAGCACTTGCCCATCCGGACAAACAGGTACCACCACTTGGCCAAGTTGACACATGAATCTGACCATGACAGTTCACCCCTTGTCAACTTGGCAGCTATACACATCACCTTAAATTACACCTAATTTCTAAATAAAAAACAATAAAACACACATTTTTTTCTTTCACCTAATAATACTCAACTGTCCTGTATATAACTGGAAACACATTAAATCTTTCCAGAATAGGGTGCAGGTCCTTGGGTAATATTCATTCTTAAACTTGATATCTTACAACTTAAATAGTATAACAGGAACTAAACAACATTACAGTCCTTGGTTCTGTAACTCATCATGTGGTCATAGTTCATATTTATCACTACCTTCTTCCACTACCCATTCCATGTTCCCTTTACCCTCAGCAAGCACTTCAGCTGGCCATGGTTCTTTGCCTGGTGGGGTGACCCAAACCTTCATTCTTGAAGTTTCAGAGCCATTGGTAGTCCTGCCTGGAATGGGTTGTTGCAGTTTTCCACTGATTTTAATCACAGGACATGGTAGTACTAAAAGACGCCCTAGGGGATCTCCTATATTCCAGGAAAACTCTTCTTTACCTCCATTGTGTAGTTGCAGTCCTATTCCCCCTGATAGTCAGGGTCAATCACCCAAGCCAGTAATGAAATCCCCTTCTTGGCTTGTTAATCCAAGGGCATGAGTAGCCCAAAGTGACCAGATGGCAGTCTTAGATACCAGTTCAATAGAATCATTGTTGTTTCTCCTGGTGGAAGCACTCCCCCTTTTGGAAAAACTTGTAGACCAGCAGAGCTCAGGGTCACAGGGACAGGAAGCAAAATTTTTCCTAGTGGATCACTATGGGTGATAGTGAGTGGTGCCACTCCCATTTCCACCCCTTGGTTCCTGGACCCATGGATCCTGGCTATGGGAGAAACAGCACCATACAACAGATGCTGATTCAGAGCATACACAGCTTCCTAGAGAACATTATCCCAGCCCTTCAGAGTATTGCCACCTGGTTAGCACTGTAATTGAGTTTTCAAAAGGCCATTCTACCATTCTATCAATCCAGCTGCTTCTGGAGGATGGAGAACATGGTAAGACCAGAGAATTCCATGAGCATGTGCATATTCCCACGTTTCATTTGCTGTGAAGTGTGTTTCTTAATCAGAAGCAATGCTGCATAGAATACCATGATGATGGATAAGGCATTCATGGTGCCATATATGGGGGGCTGAGTGTGGGTCTCTGCTGCTGCACGTTGGGCACTTAGCAGGGCTATAGCCAGGTCAACCTTGGTGAGTGGAAGTCCGTGTTGCTGAGCCCATGCATAACCTCCATCCCTACCACCAAGACCATTTTGTTCACAGCCCATTGAGCAATGACAGGAGTTGCTGGGGAAAGAGGTTGACTGGAATTCACAGAATGGGTCATCTTATCCACTTGATTATTAAAATCTTCCTCTGCTGAAGTCACCCTCTCATGCACATTTACATGGGACACAAGTATCTTCATGTTTTTAGCCCACTCAGAAAGATCTGTCCACATACCTCTTCCCAAGATCTCTTTGTCACCAATTTTCAATTATGGTCTTTCCAAGTCCCTGACCATCCAGCTAAACCCTTAGCAACAGCCCATGAGTCAGTATACAAACAGACATCTGGCCAGTTCTCCTTCCAAGCAAAATGAACAACCAGGTGCACTGCTCGAAGTTCTGCCCACTGGGAGGATTTCCCCTCACCACAGTCCTTCAAGGACACCCCAGAAAGGGGTTGTAGTGCTGCAGCTGTCCACTTTCAGGGGGTACCTGTATATCGTGCTGAACCATCTGTAAACCAGGCCCAACTTTTCTCTTCCTCAGTCAATTCACTGTAAGGAACTCCCCAAGAGGGCATAGCTCTGGTCTGGGAAACAGAAGAAAATGTGGCAGGAGTGGAGACCATGGGCATTTGTGCCACTTCTTCATGTAACTTACTTGTGCCTTCAGGACCTGCTCTGACACTATCTCATATACACCATTTCCATTTTATGATAGAGTGCTGCTGCACATACCCAACTTTATGGCTTGTTGGGTCAGACAACACCCAGCTCATGATAGGCAACTCAGGTCTCATGGTAACTTGGTGTTCCAAGGCTAAGTGTTCAGTCTCTACTAAGGCCCAGTAGCAGGCCAAAAACTGTTTCTCAAAAGGAGAGTAGTTATCTGCAGCAGATGGTAAGGATCTGCTCCAAAAATCCAAAAGGTCTGTATTGTGATTCTCCCATAGAGGCCTGCCAAAGGCTCCAAGCAGCAACTCTATTTGCCACTTACACTTCCAGCACCATTGGATCTGCTGGATCATATGGCCCAAGTGGCAGAGCACCTTGTACAGCAGCCTGGACCTGTTGCAGAGCCTCCTCTTGTTCAGGTTCCCACCCAAAATTAGCAGCTTTTCTGATCACTAGATAAATGGGCTGGAGTAGCACACCCACATGAGGAATATGTTGTCACCAAAACACAAAGAGACCAACTAGGCATTGTGCCTCTTTTTTGGTTGTAGGAGGGGCCAGATGCAGCAACTTATCCTTCACCTTAGAAGGGATTTCTCGACATACCCCACACCACTGGACACCTATAAATTTCACTGAGGTGGAAGGCCCCTGTATTTTTGTTGGATTTCTCCCCCATCCCCTGACCTGCAAATGCCATACAAATAAATCTAGAGTAGTTTTCACTTCTTGCTCAGTAGGTCCAATCAACATGATATTATCAATATAATGGACCAGTGTGATGTCTTGTGGGAGGGAGAAATGATAAAGATCCCTGTGGACAAGATTATGACATAGACCTGAAGAGTTGATATACCCCTGAGGTAGGACAGTGAAAGTATATTGCTGACCTTGCCAGCTGAAAGTGGACTGTTTCTAGTGGTCCTTACTAGCAGCTCTGAGAAAAAAGCATTTGCCAGATCAATAGCTGCATACCAGGTACCAGGGGATGTATTGATTTACTCAAGCAATGATACCACATCCAGAACAGCAGCTACAATTGGAGTTACCACCTGGTCAAACTTTCAATAATCCACTGTCTTCCTCCGAGACCCATCTGTTTTCTGCACAAGCCAAATAGGAGAGTTGAATGGGGATGTGGTGGGAATCACCGCCTTTGCATCCTTCAAGTCCTTAAGAGTGGCAGTAATCTCTGAAATCCCTCCAGGAATCTGGTATTGCTTCTGATTTACTATTTTGCTAGGTGGGGCAGTTCTAGTGGCTTTCACTTTGCCTTTCCCATGATAATAGCCCTCACTGCATGAGTTAGAGAGCCAATGTGGGGATTCTGCCAGTTGCTCACTATGTCTATTCCAATTATACATTCTGGAACTGGGAAAATAACTACAGAATGGGTCCAGGGGCCTACTGGACCCACTGTGAGATGGATCTGAGCTAAAACCTCATCGATCACCTGGTTTCCATATGCCCCCCACTCTGACTGGTGGACCAGAGTGACATTTTGGGTCCCCTGGAATTAATATCTCTTCTGAACCAGTGTCTAATAATCCCTGAAATATCTGATCATTTCCTTTTCCCCAGAGTACAGCTACCCTGGTAAAAGGCTGTCAGTCTCCTTGGGGAAGGCTTGGAGGAAGATTAACAGTACAAATTTGTGACAGTGTAACAGGGTTTACCCCCAAAGGGACCTGGCCTCCCCTTCATTCAAGGGGTCTGGGTCTGCAAACTGTCTCAAGTCTGGAAGTTGATCAAAGTGTCATGACTCTGTGTTTTTGTAATTCAGGTTAGACTTCTGTTCACTTGACCTAGAACTCTTCTGCTTATACAGCACACACAAGAATTTAGTAGGCTGCCCATCTATTGTATTTCTAGGTACCTTATGATTTACTAGCCAATGCCACAAATCTCTGCAAGTCAGATTATTTTGACTCCTGCTTTGAGTTTGCTGTCTATTATAATAGCCATGTCCAGCCTGTCTTTGGCAATTAAGTGCTGCCACCTGCCTTCTGCCAACTTGGGATCCTGTCATCCCCATTGTGTTTAAGGATTCCAGCTCAGTGACAGCAGTTCCCACAGTAATATCTGACCTACAGAGAAGTGCGACTACAGAACTTTTCAGGGATGATGGTGCTAGTCTCACAAATTTATTTCTCACTGTTTTGGTAAAAGATGCATCTTCCAGACATTCCTAAAGTATAAGAGCAGGCTTTGCATGATAAATCCACTCTAACATTCCAATCTTTCTAAGCCTCTGGATCTCCTCATCTACATTATATCAGGGCATTTCTGGCATTTCAATCTCAGGTAATGTCAGCCACCTTTTGATCCATGTTTCAACTAACCATCCAAACAAATTGTTAATGCCTTTTCTAACCCCTTGAGCTATAACACTGAATGCAGGGTCTCTGCTTAGTGGGCCCATATCAATAAATTCAGCCTGATCCAGCTTACATTCCTCCCACCATTATCCCACACCCTTAAAATCCATTGGCACACATATTCTCCTGATTTTTGTCTATATAAATTGGAAAACTTACACAGTTCCTTTGGAGTATAATGTGCCTCCTTATGTGTGATACTTTATACCTCACTTTTAGGGGCCCGTTGAGACTTTAGTCTAGGTATAAGTCTGGAAGCAATGAGAGGTGGTGGGGGTAGGTCATGAATAGAATTAGAAATATCTTCCAAGCCATTTGGTTCAGGGCATTCATTTGTAGTTTGATCTGGTGAAACCGGATTAATCACTCAGGGCTAACCCCTTCAGGTGGAGGTTGGGTGGCTAACTTGTCAGGATAGGCTAAAGGTGGGGTGGCTATGTTCTCAGGGCAGACTATTATAGGGTCTTCTAGATAACACTCAGCATGGTATTATTCAACCTCACCTCCAACATCATTATCAATCCGTTTGTCGCCATCCCATTTTTCAGGGTCCCATTCCTTTCCAATCAATGCACTCACTTTAATGGCAGACACCATGCAAGATTGAGATTTCAGTTTATGTCGTAAAGTTGCTACTCTAACAGTAAGATTCTGAGTCTGATTTTCAGAGATCTCAAGTCTACGGCTACAGGAAATAAGATTTTCCTTCGGGATACTCATAGAAACTTCTACATCTGTCAGAAGGCACTTAAGCTTCTCATTTGAATCCTTAAACCCTTCCCTTTCACTCATTATTGATTCCAGTCTATCTGAAAACAACCAGCCAACATCTCTATATTTCCTATTTCCATAAAACTCTGTAAAGATGTCAAAAACATTAACCCCCAGAGAATGGTTTCATATAAACAAAGCATTAGAAGAATCGACTGGTGATATTTTGATTATCTCTTTCGCCCACTCACTCCATGGATTGGCAGTGTCATTCTGATTATGCGAATCAGAGTCCTTAGTGCCTTTGAGTCCAGTCAGAGTAGAAAACCATTCATAAAAACCCATTTTTAAGATTCTGTTTCTTAAGAATCACTCCTGGTATCAAGTTGTATTAGTTAGGGTTCTCTAGAGAAACAGAATCAACAGGAATTACTCGTAAATATAAAATTTATAAAAGTGTCTCACGGAACTGTGGGAATGTAGAGTCCAAAATCTGTATGGCAGGCTGTGAAGCTGATGATTCCAGTGGAGGGTCTGGACAAACTCCACAGGAGAGGCTTGCCAGCCAAAGCAGGAAGAGAGTCTGCTTCTTCTGAATCCTCCTTAAAAGGCTTCCAGTGATTAGATTAAGCATCACTCATTGCAGAAGATACTCCCCTTGACTGATTACAAACAGAATCTGCTATGGATGCAGCCAAAGTGATCATGATTTAATTCAATGAAATGTCCTCATAGCAACAGACAGGCCAGCACTTGCCCATCCAGACAAACAGGTGCTACCACTTGGCCAAGCTGACATGTGAACTTGACCATGATAAACACTAATATATGCATCTTTATGCCAACACAGTTGCAACATGTAATTTTTTACTTTTTTTTAACAGAGAAAGGGATTCATCAGTGTAAAAGTGCCTGGGGCCCGCAAGTGTCATACTGCATAATCCATATCCATTAGGCCACAAGCTCACTGCACCTAAGAATCACATTTGTGTGTCTTTATACCCTCATAACCTAGCATAAGGCTTGAGAACCATTTATTGCATAATATTTGTTTGAGAAATAACTGAAGTAAAATTAATGAGTGCACATTACTAAGGAAAGTCACACAAAAAATAAAAACTGTAGGAGAACAATACAAGTTAAATGCAGTAAAAGGAAATTGAGAGGAAATGCATTGATAAAAGAAGTCTGGAGGAAAAGTCTACTTGTGGGGTGGATGGTGGGTGATAGCAGTTAAGAATGCTTTGGAGAAGGCTTAGGGAGTAGGCGACTGGAGCTAGGGAGAAGTGGAGGGGTATCTGGGGGAGTTTCTGTAATATGTGGGGAGCCAAGTCTATATTTGGTAAGCAATTATGTATTTTCCACCAGGCTGATAGATAATGGGATTTGAGAGCTAGAAGTGCTCTTAAGATGATCTCACCATATGCTATATACACGCTTCTTGCGACCTCTTTGCTTATACTGCTCCTCCGATTTTCTTTATGCCTTTTTATTCACTTTCTTATTGAACAAGTATTTGTGGAACACCTGCTCAGACCCAGGCACTCTAACAAGCTCTTGGGATCCAGTGGGCACAGTTCTTACTTTAGGAGCTTTGAACTAGAGTTTTGGTAAATGCTATGAAAAAGTATACGCTGTGTGTAACAGTAGCATATAACCTAATCTAATGGATCAGAGAAGTATTCCCTAAGGAAATAAGTTTTAATCTGAGATGTAAAAAATAAAGAGGAGTCAGGCAATGCAGCATTCCATAAAGAGAACCAACTGTGTTGAGTCCCGGAGCTTATTAAAATTCTACCCATCCTGCAAGTCTCAGTTCAATTTCCAAGTTCTCACAAAGTTTTCCTTGGGTTCTGAAGTCCATGTTGAAGAACTGTGCTCAGTGATGCTCTGATCTGTATACCCTTTCTCTAAGCACTTAGTCACAATTGGCCTTATCACAGTTCCACCTTTTATGCCTCATCTCTTCACCTGAATTGAATCAGGGCAGAATCATGCCTCAAATGTCTTATAATCCCTGTGAGCATTTAGCTTCTCAGAGGTACTCAATAAATATTCATTAATAGCATGCTTGCTTACATGAATGAATGCATGCATAGTCTTGGCTGATTAAGTTTACATGCATAGCCATTCAAAAGATGAGCCTTGGCAGAGGTCATTAGAGCAATTCAAGAAGACGCTATAATGATGACCTTTTATTAAACAGAGAATCATGCCAACATCCTCTAAGAAACCATGGGGATGGATGGGTGGTCAGAAATGGTTGGCTCTATGCTGTGAAAAGATCCTTCTCTTCAACCTTCTAGGTGTTAGATTACATAAGTCATTCTTAAGAAAACTCTCAAAATAAAATGTGCTGAGTTCTTGTGGATGCATTATGTTCTTAGAGAAAGAAAAACTATGCTAACTACCTTCCAAGCAGAAGAGTTCTTCAACAAGAACCTGCTAAACCATGTAAGAATAGTGGACTCCCCAGCAGTGAACCATTTCAACCAACCAAAAAGGAGAGTGTGCATCATATATCAATTGGAAAAAAATTCTTCTTGCTATGTTCCTGTAACTACCACATTTTCATTCCCATGACTCCTTGCCGCCCCACCCCCCACCCTTTATTCCTCAGCCTCCTTGTGCTCAGTTTTCTAAATTTATGCCAGGTTATAGAGTTTTCTTAATAAGAAGATTTCAAAATGTAATATGCTCAGTTCTTGTTGGATACAAAAGAAATCACCTTAATGAACTTCTACTATATACTCATATTTGAAAGCTGGTTATGATGGGGAGTAAGTATAACCATAGGAAGTTAGTCTACCCCAAGAAGGCACAGGAGAAACCAAATTATTTATACCTTAGTCCCTGTTCTCTAATCGTTCTCATTCTGTGGTTTTTAGATGAAGTACCAGAATGGAAAGCATTTTGCTTAACATTGCAACAGTACAATATTTGCTGTAGATGTCAAGCCAGAAGATATCTGTCCTAGTTTGCTAGCTGCTGGAATGCAATATACCAGAAACGGAATGGTTTTAACAAAGGGAATTTAATAAGTTGCTAGTTTACAGTTCTAAGGCCGAGAAAATGTCCCAATTAAAACAAGTCTATAGAAATGTCCAATTTAAGGCATCCAGGGAAAGATACCTTGGTTCAAGATGGCCATGAAGTTCAGGGTCTCTCTCTCAAGTGAGAAGGCGCATGGTGAACACAGTCAGGGCTTCTCTCTCAGCTGGAAGGGCACATGGCGAACATGGTATCGTCATTTGCTAGTTTGCTCTCCTGGCTTCTGGTTCCATGAAGCTCCCCGGGAGGCATTTTCCTTCTTCATCTCCAAAAGTCCCTGGCTGGTAGACTCTCTGCTTTGTGATGCTGCAGCATTCTCTGCTCTCTCTGAATCTCTTTCTCCAAAATGTTTCCTCTTTTATAGGACTCCAGTAAACCAATCAAGACCCACTCAAATGGTCATCCCCTAATCCAGTTTAACAACCATTCTTAACTAAATCACATCAACCAGGGAGATGACCTCATTGCAGTTTCAAATATACAGTATTGAATAAGGATTATTCTACCTTTAAGAAATGGGATTTATATCAAAACATGGCTTTTCTTAGGGGGCATACTTCCTTTCAAACCAGCACAATATCCAACTATTCATGCCAACTGGCATGAAGAAAGACCCAAGAAGATATAAAAGTAGTTTAATTCAGTAAATACTTTGAGCACCTACTGTGTTGCATAACCTGCACTGAGTACTAAAAATACAAAAGTAAATAAACTATTGTCCTTTATTTGAAAGAGTTTGTGATCCAGAAGAGGATTCAGACATTTAAACCTATTATATAAGGTCAATGTGGTAAGTGTGATGAGAAAGAGAAAAGGAGAAAGCAGAAAAACTTTTCACTTTGGGGACAAGGGGGTAGGGTAGTCTGAGAGTTAGCAATGATTCTAGAATGGTTGTACTCACGTTATAATGATAGACCATGTTGTCATATAACAACATAAAAACTTTCACGTTAAAAGAGCTCACTGTGTTTCCTGAAAAAATAGTTACTGAATTTCTGGTCTGCATCAAGTGAAGATGCTGTGGCCCAAGTGCAACCAGAAAAATGTGAGATTTAATTATTTTGATCACTTAAAAATAGTAACTCACACAGTTCTCCCTTTTGTTTAGACACTAAAATTTGACAAACTTTTTGTTAATTGTTTAGGGTAGGGTTTTGCAACCGCAGCCCTGTTGACATTTTAGGCTGGATAAATCTTTGTTATGGGGGTCATCTTGTGCATTGTAGGTTGTTTAGCAGCATCCCTGGTCTCTACCCACTAGATGCTAGTAGCACCCTTTTCCCAAGTTATGACAACTGAAAATGTCTCCAATTACCAAATATCTTATGAAGGACAAAATCACTGCCAGGTAAGAACAACTGATTTAAGGAGTTGAGTACTTTCATGTTTACTTTTTCAAGATAATCGGTTTCTGTCTAAGGCCCTGTGTACTAACACAAACCCACGGTCATGTCATCAACCTTGTAGTTAAGCCTTTTCTTACGCAAATTCAACTGGTGACTCCAAAGCTAGGGCACAAAGTACTAATCCAGTCTCCCACCCCCCTCACCTCCACCTCCACCCAATTATCCATTCTCTTCTTACTCAATCTAGAAAAAAAAAATCTGATTTCTAGGTTCATAGCCATACAGATAACATTTCTTAGGCTTTTTCCACAGGCCACTGGCAGAATAGTGTGCACAATTTCCAGGAAGGCCATATGGCCTTCCTCTTCCATTCCTCTTTTTTGTTCCTTGATGTGAATGTAATTGCTGAAGCTCCAGCAGCCGTGATTAATCATGAGGCAAACTGGAGATTGAAGCCACGTATGTCAGCCACAAGATGAAAAAAGCCTGAAGTGGGGTCTTCCCAGCCCTGAACTGCCACCTCCAGATATCTCAAAACATGAGATATTATTTTTGTCATTGTTTTCATGATTCTGTATTACTTACAATTGAATCTGATCTTAACCAATACATTTGCTAAATCAGGCCTTTATTATATATTAATTATATTTCAAGTGCATCTAAGAAATTGTTTTCCTTATATTAGGAAACTTGGTCAGTGGTTCCAGTATGATCTCTCCAAAAAACCTCATCCTCCTATCTCTTCCTCTCTTACCATACATAATACAAGAAGATTGTTATTGCAATACTAACCCTTCTATTGCTTTTTACTCTACTACCCTAGTCAGTCAGTTATACAAGACACACCTGACATCCAGTTGCTAAAAGTTGATACCTTTTTACACCTACCAGGTGCACCAAAAAATGAAATGATAATGCCTTTCAATGGTAGAGCTGCAAGAAAAAGTATGCTTTCACATATGGCTGCTAGAAATGTGACATATTGCAATCTTCTTGGAAAGCAATGTGATAATAGCTAGTAAATTAAAAATACATGTGCCCTTCAAAAACTGAACTATCCAGATATAACGAAAAAATTAATAACAACAAGAGATATATGTGTAGGGATATTTATTGCATTTTTCCTGCAGTGGAAAAAAACTGGAAAGAAAGGGAACAACTCTCAGAAGATAAATGTCTGAATAAATTTGAGAACCATCAATATACAGTTGATTTTAAAACCACAGAACTAGATGAAGCCGCCTCGGAAATAAGTGGAGAAAGAAGAGAAGAGATTTGAGGACTGAGTCCTGGGGCATTCCAACATTGAGGGTCAGGAAGAGCAAGAGGACTCAGACAAAGAAAATGGGAAGTAGTGGTCAATGAGGTGGAGCAGAACAAGGGGTGGCTTTCCAGTAGCCTGGAGAAGAAAGAGTTTAAGGAGAATGTGTGATCAACTCTTTCAAATGTGGTCAAGAAACTAAGTAAGATGAATGAATATATCAAAGTATATATGCAATGGTAATTCTAATAGATATTGGAAAACTGACCTTCTATAGAGGTTGAATCAATTTACATGCTTGCCAATAATTTATGAATGCCTGTCCTCCAAGTAACTTCATGCTGTCAATTTTTTCCCAATATGGTATTTGAAAAAATATATAGATTAGTGTAGATTTCATTTGCATTCCTCTTATTATATAATCCCTAAATGGGCCCACCATACCTACTGGTTTCCAGCACCTACCCTGAACAATGCCTGTTTCATGCCTATCAGCCTTGCTCAGGAGGATCAAAACTCCTCTTAGCCTCACGCCATTTCCCCAATGGTTCTATTCCGTCAATGCTCCCCTTCTGTCTGAAGTATCTCTACTAAATTTCAGTAAAACTAATCTACAAAATAAATAAATAAATAATAAGAAAGACATTCCACATATTTGCAGAAAAATGAGCTACCTTAAGATTGTTCTTTATAAATGGAAATGTTGAGGGATGATTGGAAGAAGTTGAAAAGGAAGAAAATTAAAAAAAGAAATGAAGATGGGACAAATGGGATTTTCTGAAGTTCCTTTGATTTCTACCATGCTTCCTACCTTTGACTTTTTAAGGGATTTATATGTTAACTGCAATTCATTTAAAATACTTCAGCACGCGCAATGTAACAAAAATGTGAGTATTGTTAGTTTGCTTCATAGTTTTAGTGAGCTGCCCCAAGAGGGCTCACAATCTCACAAGTTTAAAGGGCAGTCATCCAAATGGAGAGCCATACCAGTAAAAAAAAAAAAAAAATCAGTAAGATGATGGGAAGCTCTAAACAAACATAAAAGGGACTCTGGGGGCATAATGGTGAGAGGATACAATTTTCTTGGAGGTAGAGTTTGAGCTCGTTTTTACTTGCCCATCCCCATAATACTATATCAGACATAATATCGGGATATTTATATAATCATTTAATATGCTACACAATTTTAAATAATGAAATGAAAAAAATTTCCTGTAGGGTTAAATGTAATTAATTTGACCTTAAAATGGTCTATTGGAAGGATTTCTCAATATGCCATAGACTCTCAGCTTTATCTCTTTGCAGTCAAGGGGCAATTAGCTTAGATAGTGGTTTCTGATATTTAAGCATTTTTCTTTTGTTCATTTAACCAAATTTCATTTGGAAAAATAAGTCTCTCTGAAGTCAATAAGTATTTGGAAAAAAGAGTGCAGATGACTGGAAAGAATTGTGAGGGAGTCCCACTCAGGAGAAGGTAGTGACGCCTAATGCAACCTTTTATCGTCTCCATGAAATGACCATACAAATAAGTGGCTCAAATGAGTCAACCTTCTTGTAACTGATATGATTTCCTGGATGGTTCAAGAAAACATAATGTCCTTAAGCACTCAGTGAAACCCTTAAATAAAGCACTAAATTGAAAAGATATATTTAAATTTAGCCGTTCATTCTCTTTTCAATTCTATCGCTTTCCCACTTAATGTATTTTTTTCCCTTTCGCACATAATAAGCTTTAGTTATGAAGAAAGGAGGCTGGCAGGAGAGACAACCAAGCCATTCAGAGTTCCTAATGGTCTCATCAGATAATCACAAAACATTGGTGCCATTGAGAGTGTACAGTCTGTGGGAATAAGGACAAAGCCTGGTGACATGGCCACAGGCTGGGTGGCTGGGCCTGTGCTGAGATTCTGCCCCAACCTTTTTGACCAATTCATTCAAATCATTGTTTTCCTCTTCCCTGAATCAACGAATTATTTGACTGAATTAAGAAACCAATGGTTGTTCTGACTAAGCTCTAGCCCAGTGTTAAATTGAAGTTTACCTTTTTGCTAACCAACTTCAATCACTACTAAACTGAGATTCAATCTGACATATAATATAACTACAAATTTATGTTCTGAAGTCAGTAAATAATTATTTCATTATTTTGTGGCTTTAGAGAGGACTTAGGGAGACGTAAAAATCATGTAAGCTAGATTATTTTCTTTGAAAAATACAAGCAGTCAGTGATCCATGTATTTCTCTTTTCCTTGTTTATTTTTTTGCCTTTTGTGTATGTGTGTGTGATATATTATTCTAGAAGTAGCTAGCTCTGGCCGCATTTGTTTTTGTTTACAATCACCACGTGTTTTTCCTATCTTCCATCCCATTTGAGGTGTTCCATACCCGGATGATCCATCTCCTTATCTTCCCCATCCTTGCCTCTACATCTGTCAAAAGACTTGAGTCTTTAGTAATGCTAGACCCATGGTAAGATGGGGCAAGTGTTCACCTGGAGAAGCTGAACTTGCCCCAGCTCTAATAACGTTGCATGTCCCCCATTCTTTTGTCTATCACAAAAGAAAAACAGGAATACAAAGTTACCCAAATAGCTAAGAGAAAGTTGGCAAAGAGGCATCCCTTGTCTTTTACCAATTCAGATTGGTTGGCTGATGGCAGTGATTAGGAGCACTGCATCCAGGATTCTGAAGCCAGGTCCAGGCTTAGTAGAAAGAATGCAATGGTTGACCACTGATGTCTAACATGCCAGTCAGTTCCCCTCCCACTTACAGGAGTATGCTTGGAATCTGCACACTGGAATAAATGCAATCAGAGGAGCAATAGAACTTCTCCTTAGAGGCTTCATTGGCCCTTAGTGCTCACAAGAGCTTCTTCCTTTTCCCACCCTCAGGGAGCATAGAAAATATCTTTGCAAAATGACTTTCTGAGCAGGCTGGTAGAGGGGACCTCAAGCAAAGCTCAAGAACAAAAAGAGGTCTATAATGAAGTGGCCAAGTCACAGGGACAATGGGACCAGAGAAAAGATTTCAGGTCTGCCCCTAACTCCCATTGAACATTCTTGTGTTGCACTAAACCCTAGGGAGACGGTGAGGGTAAGGAGTTTCCCCAGTGATGATGAGAAATGGATACATGAGCCCTGGGTCTCTGCATCCCTGAAATGGGTGTTTGCACTTGCCTCCAGCAACCTGTCGATCCTGGGAACCCCAACCACAGCCTGCAGTGCACCTCCAGTGTGCTTTGTAGATATTGTTCATCTCATTTCAGTGGGCTCTCACCCTTTTAATTTTATTCTTTCAGTAGAGAGTTTGATTCATTTTGTTTTTCAGTTTTCTTTCACGGTTCTCACTTTCATTCCCCACCCCATCCCCTCTCCCTTTCTCTCTTGCCACCTGCCATCTACCCACCACACACACACACAAAAGCATCTTTAAGTCTAGTGGCTCTGTTAGTAGCTTAATAGCAAACCCTCCCACGCCCACCCCCACACCTTTGCAGGGGTTGCACTTTCACTTTAGTTGAGTAATGGGCTTTTCCCTTTCATCTGTGTAGTGAGGTATGGTCGAAAGAGGGTCTCTAGGATTCTGCCACATACTTGCTGTCATTGGAGGCATGCCAACCTCTCTGTCTACTTCAAAGGATTTTTACAAGGATCAGAGAGAAATGCTCATGAATTGCTTTATGAAGTTTAAATTGCTATGTAAATGCTGTTTTATTATTGTTCTCCTTTTGCATTATCTGGTCACCCTAGATAAACACCCCACTTTAAGGTGCTAATTGTATCACAGGGAGATCTTATTGTCTGTCCCCATGACACCTGACCAAAAAGTGACAGTTTCTAGGAAGTGCCTACCCTGCTTAACTCTCACCTACCTAGGATTCTCTTTGGCATTCCAAGGAATGCTGCCTGATTTCCTGACATTTACCTTAGGACGGATAAGCTCCAGAGGGAGAGGCCACTGGAGCCACCTTCCATCCTCAAGGAAACAGCTTCACCAGCATCAGCACACCTCCCACACTGCTCAGAGACTTGCACCTTTGACATCCACAAACTTCAGGGAAAAAAAAGGAACTCTCCAGATCCCTTCCAGCCCACTATAGATGAACTTGCAGGAAAAACATACTTCTAAGCCAGCATAGGGGATTCTATTTCAACAAGCTTGTATCTGTACCAAAACTTAAACTCCAATGTTGCATCTGTTTCCCTACTGGATCTTAAAGGCAATTCACTCTCTAGTTTAATGAAATGACACATCGCATGTAATTTGTGTTATTCTTGGTAGCATTTCCCTCAAAATATCCTCATGCATTTACAAAATGATTCCTACTGAAAAGGCACTGAACATTCACGTGATGTTTTAGAAGATGACACCCAGCTAAAATTTAAAATTTCACATAATTAAACAATTCACATTTTCAATACAGTGGCTCTTCACCAACTATAGGAATTTGGTTTCTAAAAATCCTCATGGTAGAAAAATTCATAGTTGAGAAATTAAAGATCTTATAGGAAAACAGAAGTAGGGCTGAGGTTCATAGTGAACCTCAAAAACTCCTTAAAAATATGCTTTCATCAATTTCAAAGAAATGATAAGACAGCATGCTCAGGAAAGACAGCATCAAGGAGGTGATAAGTTTTCCCCATTCTAATGTAAATGTAAAATGTTGATATGTAAATGTAAAAAAGGTGATATGTAAAATGTTGGTTTGGCCACTCTCTTCCAGAGAAGGCTGGCCAGTAGGGACAAAGGTGTCACCGAGTAAGGGAGAGTCAGCGCCCCCTGTAGGTATGACTGTGGAAGGTGGGGGACAAAACGGACGGCAGGCCATCAAACCAAGCTGCATGAGTCTAGAAAGCAAATATCAAACTAATGTTCTAAAGTGCCAAAGTATGTTTCAAATAGTCAATCAAAGCCACGGGGATGTGGAATGGGGAATAAGAAGATGGGAACAAGAGTAATTTATAAAAACTAAGTCCTTATTGAGCATTAAGGAACTGAAGAAGGAGAGAAAGGAGCAAAAACAGCCACAGGTCAGAGCTTCTGCTTTTCTATGCCATAAGATGTTAACTCCTTTAGCAATTTTTGTACATTCCAGGAACTTTGCTGTAGAGCTAGCAGGGCCCATCTAAGGAAACAGGGAAGAATAAGAAGTAATGAATTAATATTATCCCAATTATTCCCAATAAGCAGGACTCACAATTTGGCTATACAGAAAACACCGTTCTTCAATCACTGTACATACACACACACACACACACACACACACACACACGTACACACACACACACACACGCTAGCATTTTACATAAGAACTTGAGATTGGGGAGAATTGGTATCACATTTTCAAAAGATCTGTTTTCCTCAGTGAAATTCCCTCTTGCTTCATTTTATGTATCTTCCAATCTGGTAAAAACCAAATGGTTCAAAGGATACATTCATTCAGAAGATATAAAAATGTCTTCCCTATATTGGAAGAAAAAGATATTTTCTTCACCAGCCTTTGTGTTTTTTATTTCAATCATCATACGAATGAACAACGTTCCTACTGATCTAAAGATTGGTATTTGGAGAAACCCATCTTTTTATATTGTACTCCTAGTGTCTTTGACCAGAGTCCTAGGAGGTATATGGCCATGTTCTAGAATTGCCTAGTTGCTTTGCCCATTCACCTACTCTCCCTTTGTGATATAAAACAAAAATGTGATAGCAGATGTTTTAGTTTCCTATGGTTACTATAATAAATTATCCAAATTTAATGGCTTAAAATGACAAAATTCTATTACCTTAGAGTTCTAGAAGTTAGAATTCCAACACAGGCCTTACTGAGCTGAAATTGGCATCCTATCTGAAGGCTCTAAGGGTGACTCTGTTTCCCTCTGCTAAGCCAGCAATGAGAAGTCAATTATTTCTCACATCATATCACTCTGACACTGATTCTTCTGTCTCCCACTTTCACTTTTCAGAACCCTTGTGATTACACTGGGTTCACCTAAGTAATCCAGGATACTCTCCTATTTTAAAGTCAGTCAGTTTGCAAACTTAATTTTATCAACCTTAATCCCCCATTCACCATGTAACCTAACATAGTCACAAGTTACAGAATTAAGATATAGACATATTTGGGAGGCTGCCTACATAGCAGATTTGTTGGAAGCTGAAGAGAGGGATAGTTACTAGGCTATGGTTCCATGTGCAATAAATTTATTAATAAGAAATTATTTATTAGTGTATTTCCAAAAAATTTACTAATAAACTAGAAAAAAAGTCTTCTTCATATTAAATTGAATATTATGAGAGACAAGAATTGGTTAAAATTATCAAAGTGGCATTAGTCCAATTGTCTAAACATTAAGGTGATTTTTATGCTTCCCTTGAACCTCCTCCAAGGTATGCAACCAACGACAAAAGAGGTATTACTTGGATTGCATCTGTGTGCAGTGTCAAAGAAGTTTAATATTTCAGGAAAGTATGAATCTTGATGAAAAAGGAACAGCTTATAAGGGAGTGAGTTTCTGATAATGGACCAAACTATTCCTCCAACAGTCTATTTCTCTTTCTGTGTATCTTCTAATCAACTACCTCATTGTAAGATAGCATCTAGTCTTCATGTATTCTGCCCTTCCAACCACCCTATAAACAAAATCCCCTCTGATCACTTTTTGTAAGTCCTTTCCAGAAATATCTTTCTAGTCTCACTTCTCCTGCAATTACATTATACAGCCTTAATATTTTCAATGTTTCAGCAAGTTTTGATGCAATTGTGTTTATATCTGTCACTTCATAAGCAACCTTCCTGCTAATCCTAGTCTGTTCTAGTTTCAGTTTTCTACTGATATTCATGATATTATGTTATTTATCAGTATGCTTACTTTCTTTTTTAAAAAATCTGAAGATGGAGAAATTAGTTGTCAAATCTTCATGGATCTGCCAGAACAACTCTCAGTCAATTCAGGATAAATGCTGTTTCTTAATGGATCTTCTCTAAGATTTCCACCACCAAAGCTTTAAACATTTAAATGAAGCCTCAATGAGCAAAATGTCTGTTTTTAGAGATGCGTCTCCTTCAAGCAAAGGGCTGAACCCAATCTGAAGAGTAGGTTGGACAAACATCCAAGCTTAAAATAAGGCTTCACATAGGCTTTCCATATCAAACCAAGAAGATTATAGGACACACAATAGCTGTTCACTAAATATTTGTTGAATAAATTTAAAGAATAAATAAATATATCTCTCCACCACTAGACCAGTCCTTCCAGCACCATGGTGTCCATAGCAAAGATTCAATATGCATCTGTTAAGCAAATGAATACATTAATAAATTAATTCTTAATACCTACATGCTTTCACATTGGAAAACAACCCCCAAACTCAATTTTCTTAGCTGGATCTTGCCACCTTCTGCCAAATGTCCTTCAGACTCCCTGTCTGCTCACCATGCATTCCAGTTCCCACTGTAGAGCTTCCTGTGGCCACCTGAGCTTGCAAGGAAAGATTAGAGAGTAGAGGTTGGAATGAAGCAAAGGGGAGTTCTAAATTCCAAGCAGCCAATTAACATTTGTGTAAAATTGGGTAAATTACTGAATCATTCTGATAACCTTAATCCCCCCTGGGGATACAAATACCCTCAAAGGGAAATAATGAGGATTAAATGATTTTAAACATGATATTTAAGCTTAGAGTAACCTTTCAATAAATGTCCTATCTTGTCCATTAGTAAGCAATTTCTCATTTCTATAAAACTTGTTTCCTTTGCTGTAATTCTCTCTCTAAAATTATATTCAGTCTTGGTGACAGGGTAAATCCAGGTACTCTGCCCTCACAAAAAGGTCCCTGAGGTGTTTTATGCCACATCCTTCCTCTTACTGTGCCAGGACATCCAATTGCAGGCATGTCTCCTAAGACCAGCCAATTAGGCTTTCTCTTAGGACTTTGCCTATTGAGCAGGAGAATGCAAAGACAAAAGAAACCGATGAAGTTCATTCCAAGAGTGATACTCTACCAATCATAATTTTTATCCTGATTATTGTCTTACCTCCCAAACTGTCTTTCTCTGGTTTTGCTTTCAACTACCTGAACTCTCCACCACCTTTCTAATACATTCCCTTTTGGATTAAGTTAGCCAAAGTTAAATTCTGTGGCTTGCAAACCCAAAGCCATGATAGAAACATGTTCTTCTCCCCTATTCCTTTAGGTAACACTCAAAATCAGAGAGCCCCATCCTGTGGAGTCCTGCTTATTACTAACTGCACATGTGATGGTTCAAGACCAGAAGAATAACTTTGCTTTTATAAATCTTATCTGGATTGGTATATTCTATTCTAGACATGGCATTTTAAAAGTGATCTTTAAAAATGGAATGTGTCTAAAAGAGCAATGAGCAATCGTGAAATCATATCGTATGAGGAAGAATTGAAGGAAGTGAGAACAAGTGGCCTAGAGGAGAAGAGACTTGGGATTTACATGTGAAAACTTTTTGAACATCTAATTGACTCCGCATAATTCAGCATGACAGACTTAGGTCCAAAACATAGAAGTTACAGTGAGCAGACTTCAGCTCAAATTTAAAGGAAAGATGTTACTCATTACAACTGACCCTCCTCCAGTAAAATGGTCTGACTGTGACTGAAATTGTAAATGATTATCAGAGAATTATTCAAGCAGGAACTGAATATTTACCCTGGAAATATATAAAGTGGAAAATTGGGCATAAATGACATTTAAGAGTTACATTCTCAAAAGAACTATTTGTGTCTACTCCCATTGTTACTGTCTCTTCCTCCCTCAAACAAAGCAAAACAAAACATTGAGCATGTATATATACCATTTGTGATCAAATAAAGGAGGAAGATAGTATTTTTTAGGAGATAGCACAGCTCCTAACCACAACTACAAATTTGGAGAAAAGTGAACAGAGGAGTAGTGTCATGGATTAAGCATGTGTTCCACAGTGATATGTTCAAGCCCTAAATCCCAGTCCCATGAATATGGTCGGTCCTATGTGGAAATGGGATAAATTGAAAACATTGTTAAAATGAGGCCAAATTGGATTAAGGTGGGCCCTAAGCCAATATGACACCATGAACACAAAAACAGAGTCCTGCAGAATTCTTGTATCTTAGCTATGTATATACCAGAAAGAAAAGGTAAAAAGGAAGTACGAATATCATAAGTACTTTTGGCTATCAACATGGATTTGGCAGAACAGACAAGCAAAAATAAGCAACATAAGAACTTCTGAGGAAAATGAGACTCAGGAGGAAATCAAAGGTCATCCTCCCCAAGACACTTTAAAATCTGTAAGTTGGCCAAACTCATGTTTTGCTGATATTTCCCCTCTACTAGCTGAGAGAAGTGTGGGAACAGCAGCTGATGAGAGGACCATGAAGCCAGAATATGAAGAGTTAAGACATATTGTCTCTGTCAGAGTAGATGTTCCAAGGTCTGTCCTTAAATTGGGGGAATGATCTGAAATCTGGGGACATTACCTACAAATATGAGGAGAAAGAGGAGAGGCTGCTCTGCAAGAATGAGGGATGAGCTATATTTGCTCAGTAGCTGTTCCCAATTTCACCAGCCCTTTAAAGTCACGCCTCCTCTCGCTTGGGGAGAGCAAATTGAGGTGTCAGGGAAATCAGAAACTTTGCACCCATACATTTTCTAACCCCAGTAGAAACACAGAGAATAAGAAACAGGAATGTCCCTAGCAAGTTTTTTGCAACATTTAATGCAAACAAATTTGAAACAAACGTTTACTGAAAAAATTACCAAAACTTAACCCTGAAGAGATAGAAAATAGACACAGTCTAATAATCGCAGAATAAATCCAGAAAGTTACTAAAAACCTAAATTACCTGAAAGCACCATTCCTTGGACAGTTTCATTGGGAAATTATTAAAATTTTTGAAGAAAAATTTCAATAACATTTAATCTTTCCAAGTACATAAAGACAATAAGCTGCCAAATTCCTTTTACAAAGTCAGCATAATACTTATTTAAAAATCTGACCCAGACAGCACCTAAAAAGAAACTGAAGATCATTTATGAAAATTGACTTAAAAACCTTATGTGTAATTTTGGCAAAATAATTACATATTAAGGAGCATTACGCCATAACTAAGTGGTGAACATTCCAGAATGCAAAGATGGTTCAATATTAAGAAACATGTTTGTATGTTTTATAATATGTATATGTCAAATGAAAAGCATTTCACAAAATTCAAAGTCTATTCCTAATTTTTTAAAATCCAAAATCTTAGTAAAGTAGAATGAGAAATCTCATGCCTAATGGCAAAACCACAGAAATCTCCCAACTAACGTTGGAGATATGACAATGATATCCACTATCCCAGTGTTATTTACTTTTTCTGAAAACACTATCCAGTATAAAAACTGAAAAAAATGGCAAAATCATTTTTTCCATGCCTAGAAAACCCAATCCAATGGAAGGACTATTACTGGCAATAAGAAAACTTAGTACATTTAATAACTACCAATTAGTACATAGCAATCAAAAACTTTTCTACTTAATCCATTACAAAAATAAAATAATAAAATATCTAGGACTGAACTTAATGAAATATATTTTTAAAACTTTAAAATTTTACTAAAGGACATTTAAATAGCCAACTTAAAAGAAAGACATCTTGCTTCTAGGTGGAAAGATTTGGTATTGTAATGATAAAAAACTTTCCTACAAACTTCATGTGATAGTGATTGAATCATCAAAGGGTTTCATCTCAACTGAAATAAATGTGTGAGAAGAATCATTAAATGTCTGAAAAAGAACACTAAGGGGAAGATTAACTCTACTAAACATTAAACGGTATTATGATGCTCTATGTCAACACCGTGGTACCAAAAAAGAAAGACAAAATCTGAGAACATAAGAGAAATTGGTATATGATAAAGATGGTATTTCAGAATAATGGGGAAAAAGATGGATTATTTAATAGATACATGAATAGCTATTTTTGAAAAAAGCATTCCATGTATCAAAATAAATGCTAGCCAAAGCTAAGATTTAAATGTAAATAATAAACCCTAAAAATTTTTCTTTTTTTTTTTTTTTGCATGGGAATTGAACCCGGGTCTCTGACATGGCAGGCGAGAACTCTGCCACTGAGCCACTGTGGCCTGCCCGACAATAAATACTTTTAAAGGAAAACATATTGATGTACTTTTGCTCTTGGAGTGGGAAAGCGCTTTCCAAGAGTGGTGCAAAACTTAAACCAATGACCATAGGAGAAAAGATTGATTAATTTGACTAAATAAATGTTTTAAATTCTCTGTACACCAAAAGATACTAAACACATACTGAACAGATCTCAAGTTCTCTCCTATTATTATAAGTCTTATTTCAACCTACCATTTAAAGACGTTAGTCATTTGTCCTGAAATCACAGTGAAGGTTCTAGAAGATGGAGTTAGTTATGCAATATTGATCAGGATTCAGGAATCAGATGACAGTCACCTTGGATTGAAAAACATGCTTTATAGAAATACCTGAAAACAGCCATGTCAAGGTCCATGTCAAGGTAAGTGCAGACTCTACATTTGTTGTCTCATTTAATCCTAACAAGTAAGTACCATTATATCCATTTTACAGCTGAAGAAACTGAGGGTTGGAGAAGTTAAGTTACAGATGTAGTAACTCAATGGCAGAATTGAGACTTGAACTCAGGTTTGTTGGTGAACTAAATATGGGTTTTTAATGGCTTCATTGCACTGCCCTTAGTGAAATGGAAGTATAAAGTATGTTTGGAAGGCTTACTCAGCATAAGACAAGATGCTTCTTACAGTTTCCCCTTCTGCATTCATAGCAAACTTTACTACACACACAAATGCAGCCATTCATTTGAAACCTCTACTGGGTACCTATCATGTCTCAGGCATAAGCTCTAGAAGCTGGGAGTCCACCAGAGAATAAATCAAAGTGTCAAAGTATCTGCCCTCCATGGGAGGAAACCAAACAAATAAATAAACATAGGCTGTGCCAGATGGTAATAAATGCTCTGAAGAAAAATACGCAATTAAGGAGACTAGAGAGTGATGGAGAGAAGGCAGGGTGCTATATTATAAATGACAGTCAGGTGAGGCTTCTCTGTGAAGGTGACATTTGAGCAGACATCTGAGGCAAATTCAGGAGTCAAGTGGGAACTACATTTGCCAAGGCATGAGCCTCCTGGGCACACTGGAGGACACCGCAGAGAGCAGCTGCACTATGGGGAGCCAGGGAGCCAGTGGTTTGAAATGAGGTCAGAGATACAGTAGGGTCTAGAACACCTGGAGGCAGCATCCACCTACCACGCACTCACAAGGTACTCTGTGGTGCAGTGTCTATGAAATAGCATCAGCTGGGTTTCAAAGAGAAAGGCGTTTTCTGTTTGCATGTTCTCAGAAGAGATTGGCACTATCTGGCCACAGGATGGAATTGCATAGCCCTGTTGTACTCAGACCAGAAAGGCACATTTGGCCCTTAGAAAATGGGAAGCCAGAAGAAGTTTATGATTAACTTACACATCTGCCAGATAATCTTTCCCATTATTGTTTTTATCAAGCAGAGTAGACTAAACATCTGAAATGATCAATTAGCTTAATTACAATTTGGAGCCTTGTTCCCTACCGTGAAATGAATTCTTTCCACCATGACTAGACGATGCATATAAGAATTCCATGTGATATTTCCACCATGATTTTGGTTTAGAATTACTCCAATTCTTCTCCTTGTGGGCTCCTGTTAAAAACACAGCACACTTAAATCTCAAAAGTCTGCACACTTTGGGAGAAGGGGAGCTGTGGATTCCACAAATAAAATTCTATTTTTTAATTCTGCCTGGCTGTTTTCAGATATCCTGTGAAAGCCTGTGATTATAACCCAAGTTTGATAAAAATCGATGTCAAAACATGCTTTTGCCAAGAAGTAGGGAAGGATAAGGAAGGTGACCTTTAAGAGGGGAAGATCTCTTTTTAACTGGGAGTTGAGTTGCTGCACCAGTGAATTATATTGCTAAAGAGCAGGAATAGGCAAACTTTTTTCTCCACAAAAACCAGACAGTAAATATTTTAGGCTTTTGTGGATAATACAAGTCTTTATCACAATTACTCAATTTTGCATGAGAGTAGTCATGGACGATACATTAAGAAATAAGCACAGCTTGTTTCAATAAATTTCTTTTTTTGTATGCTGTATGGCAGGGTCATATTTCATTATTTTCCATATGGGTATCCCATTATTATGGCACCATTTGTTGAATTTTTTTGTTTGGTTTTTGTTTGTCTTTCCTTGGTTTTTTGGGGAGGGAGGGGGAAGAGTATGGATTGGGAATCGAACCTGGGTATCCTGCATGGCAAGAAAAAATTCTACCACTGAAATACCCTTGCACCTCCAATAAAATTTTATTTACAAAAACAGGTGGCAGACAAGATTTAGCTTGTATGATGTGCCTTGCAGACCCCCACTATAGGGTCTCTGGTTATTTATCTCTGTAAATGTTTATGGAAACAGGTAATGTGGCAGAAATGAGCACTCTGTTTCTTTCTTTTGGCCCCCCAACATGAATATCCAAATTAAATGTAATTATTTTTTTAAAAAATCAAATCTAAATCAATACCTAATGAGAATAATAAGTGGTCTCAGTGTACAAACTACCTCTGTGGGCTTCAGATGATGTGAAATAGATTGATGTGTAGCCATGCAGAGACAATCCTACTTTTGCAGTATGAAATAGCAGTTGACTTACTAAGAGAGTTTTCTTGTCAGTCATATTTTCCTTCCCTACTTCTTTGGTGTGTGTGAAACCTGATTAGTGTTTTCTGGGGTTACTAAGCACATAATTTCCTGCCTGCGTCAGGTGAAACTTGCCAGCTCTCTCTGGGCTCTGGCTGTAGGGAAGGCAAGCACCTCTTGGTGGCTTACCAAGCCCTGACCTACCAGCCTCCCTTGGATATTCCAGGACCTCTCCATACAGCACTGGAGGCACATCACACAGTTCTGTGGCTGGAGCCAGATCACCAGGAATATGTCTCTCAAGAAACAGAAAGGAGAGGCACACAGTACAGCTTCAGATATCTACTCAACTTGCCAAAAGCCCTTAGAAAGTCAAGTTCATATGGTATATTTCTTTCCTCTACCCTTTAGAACCTAACATGGACCTGTCTCTTAAGGGATGTTCAATAAGTGATGGTTGAACAGATGCTCGAGACACTGCTGACATTTACGCATTGGTCATTCAGGTACCCTTTGAGGTCTCAGTACTCAGCACCTTTAACTGCCCTTCTTCCTCCACCTCCTATTGTACCACCCCCCACACCAGGTGGGATGTAAGCCCAGAGGCCAGATACTTTACATGTTGGAGAATCTCAGAATTTTGCTTTCGGGGATATGTTTTAGTTTGCTAATGCTGCCAGAATGCAATATACCAGAAATGGAATGGCTTTTATAGAGAAGATTTATTAAGTTATGGGTTAATAGTCCTAAGGCCATAAAAATGTCCAAACTAAAGCATCCAGATAAAGATACCTTGACTCCAAGGAAAGGTCAATATCTGTCATATGGGAAGACACATGGCTGGTATCTGCTGGTCCTTGTTCCTGGTTCTGTTGCCTTTAGTTTCTGATTCCAGTGGCTTTCTCTTTAAGCATCTGTGGGTCCTCACTTAGCTGCTCCAAGGCAAACTCTGCATTTTGTCTCTTAACTTCACTTCACTCTCTCCAGGTTCTGGCTGCTTAGCATCTCCTGGAAAGGCACACAGTGATGTCTGCTGGGCTCTGGTTCCTGTCTTTGCTCTTTCGGCTCTCTCAGCTCCTGGCATCTCCTGGGGCTTCTTCATTTCCAGATGTCTGTGTCAATGCTGCTACTGAACTCTTTCTTTCTCCATGAGCTGTTTTAAAGACTCCAGTAACCTAATTAAAACTCACTATGAATGGGGCAGAGTCACATCTCCATCTACTCAAAAGGTCATACTCACAGTTGGCTGTGCCACATCTCCATAGAAGTAATCTAATCAAAAGGTCACATCCATAATTGGGTGTATCATATCTCCATGGAAACAACCTAATAAGGAAGTCCCACCACATGATATTGAACGAGGATTAAAGAATATGGCTTTTCTTGGGTTCATAGCAACTTCAAACCAGCATGGGACACAAGATAAACTTAGTGATTTAGTAGCATTAAATCAGATGTAATGGGTCCATTAATGATCAGTGATGGTAGAAAAATAAAAAATGGAAATAGGGAAAATGTTGAGATCTTATAGCACATTTGTATGGCACATGTTCCCTTTTCCTCTTTACGAACAGAGGTTTTTTGTTTTTTTTTTTTTAAGAATGCACTAAAACTTCTGTACACAAATTGCTCTTAGGGAAAGTGACAATACTTACCACGTGTACTGGATGCTCCATTGTCAACTCAGCATCACCACCACTCCAAGGCTGATAAGTATGTTACCAGCTGTAGCTTCCATGAACTCTGCATTCTCTGTTCTTCCTATCACCATGGAAATCCCTAATTGTATAGATATAGATATAAATATAGATATAGATACAATTTTAAAATATATATATTTAAAATTTTATTTAGTACTAATATTTTTTATGACACAAAGCAGTTTTTCTTGCTGCTCAATTTCATAGTAAATCCATTTCATAGTAAATCCATTTTATGTATAACTGTAGAGAAAACGCTGTATAGATAGCCTCCAACTTAAAAATGGGTTGTATTTTAAAAGTCCATTGAATTGTTTGATAAGTAAATTGGAAAATATTTGCTCTGTAGAAAACAGCAAAAATAACATTTTCTAGGCTAGCCCAGGGAGCTCATTTAAGCCAAATACTAATTGTATTATACATTTATAAATATGGTTTGAGCTCTGGGATCCAGAACAAATTTTACTATTCCCTCTTATTCTCAATTTATCTGATTTTTTTTTTTTTAGGATAATCCACATCAAGGCTGCCTTTCCTAGAGGGAAGGTACCATATCCTTTTGGCAAGGCACTCATCCCTATTCAAATCATAGCATGTTCTGGTTGTCCCTGATTGTATATAAACCTTATACCTGGTATGCATAGAGTGACTTCTGTTTTCAGATGAACCCTGTATTACCACAGGTAAAGAAGAAAAGGTTAGCACACATGTGAAAGTTACTTTCCTTTCAAAAATCAGTGGGTGTTAAGAAGATCCCTGCTGTAACCAAAATACTATATTCCATTAAATCTTAAGATGTTATTGGTTATAAAACATGCTGGTACCATCAAGAAAGAAAGAAAGAAAAGAAAGTTCAAAATATGTAGTCTAATAGGAATCGTGCACATAAATCTGGGACACCAAACAGCTACATCTTCAGTGTAAGTCTTGCAGAAAGGAATAGCAAGAAAACTTGCACCTCTGAACCTTATCACTAGAAGAGGGAAAATCTCTCCGGAGAATTTGAACCACAACTGCTTATATAGCTTTGAGGTCTGAATTCACACCACCAGGGTGACCCAAAAACCCATAAGCGGAGAATTCAAAGTCTCAGGCTGGTGAACAGGCTGAAATAAGCACAGATGCTCTCTAGAAGACCTCACCTCCTTCAGTCCAGGTGGACTGGAAGATGCACCCTGACTTTAGAGAGTTGGAATATGGAGGGGAAAACAACCATGTGTCTTAGAATAGATGAAATATGTTAGCAAATGACAGCTGATTGGCAGTGTTCCATATTTCCCACTGAGAAAGAAACTGAGCATATCATCCTCAGTTTACAGAGCCAGGCTACTATGAGGATGGAATTCAAGCTCCTTTGCTTAAAAAGACTCCATCTGGCCTCATCTGCTCATTAGACCTATTGGAGCACTCCCCTGCCCACTTGCTCACTGCTCCAGCCTTTCAGCTATTGCCATTTTTCACTGAGCTTTCCCTCATTTCTGAGCCTTAAAATGCTTCTGTCTCATCTACTGTGCCTCCTCTCCTTTGCTGGCTAACCTACTCAAATGAGCAATGCCTCCTGAGGAGCTTTCTGACATTGAGTCTGGTTTGCATGTTCCCCCTCTGAGCTTCCTCAGTTCCTTGTGCTCAGTGACAGCCTCCAAACTATGGAACATATTGCATGCCAAAAGCAGTTCCAAGCTGTTCCTTTCATCCACCCCTCTGGCGCGCTGACCAAGTCCTGCAGGTCCTCGAGACTCTGTCCTAGCACCAATTCTCGATGGCATTTCCTGAGCCCCAGGAGGCTGAGGTTGGTGGTTGTGCTGCTAGTTCCCTTATAGGGTCACATCCAACATCCTTATTGAGGTGAACTAATATTTTTTCATAATCTCTTTCCTTAGGCTGAGCAAGAGGCAAGTCTTATTTATTTTTGTCTCTCTAGAACTTAGCACAGTATCTAGTACATAATCTGCACTCACAGCATCTTCAGATGAACTATGAACACATGAAGGAATGAATGCAGGCTATCATGATGCATTACGATAACCAGACTGGGAGGGCTTTGCTGCGTAGTGGAGAGAATGTAGGCTTCAGAAGCATCAGATTTGAATGTAATTTTGCCATATACTGACTGTGTGACTGGGAACACATTATTTGGCTTCCTGGAGCATATTTTTTTTCATTAGTAAACTTGTGACACTCTCCCCCTCTTGCAGCTGACTATAGCTATAAGGATCAAATTTAATGAAATATAAAGTGCCTGCTATAGTACCTGGCATGCATTAGGTAGTCTCTAAATATATTTTCTCCCTTTCCTGAGGGCCTTGAGTATTTGGTCCAATTTCACAAAATGGCCTAAGTTGAGCTACTTGTGAGGGTCAGGGAAGGCTACCAGGGGGGAAAACTTGAAGAGACTCTCAGAGGCCCACTTGTCACTAGTCAGGCAGCCCCAGAGGGGTGGGGGTGAGGTGCCCGAGGTGGGAGGAAGTTTGTGAGCAAAGACACAGGAGCACTGTAAGGAGGTCATTATGCTGAAAATAAAAGGTCTAGTGAGGTGGTTGGAGGTGAAGTTTACAAATCTTTTGTATCCCCAGAAAGTCAGTATAGCACCTGGTGGGAAGGAAAGGAGGGGGGGAAGGAAAGTCTGCCCTGCATGCACTTGTCAGCTCAGATGGCTTACCGGCAAACAAAGCCTGTTGTTTAGTAATAAGTCATCTTTGAATGAAGAAAAGGAATTAATGAAAGGAAAGAAGGGAGGGAGGAATGAGAGAGGGAGGGAGAGAGAGTAAAAGAGAAATTCTTTTGGGGAGGATGTTTAAAATTTGGTTATTCCTGCCTCATACTCTTGATTCTACTCTTATTTTTCAATTAACCAAAAATACTTATGCGCCCACCAAAACCAGGGATCTGACCTCCCTTTTCTTCATACTTGAGTAACAGGGACCTGTGTGCAGTTCTATGATGATAAATGTTCAACAACCAGCTCCCCTGGAGGGAATAAAAAACCTTGATTTGGCATCTGCCAATTTCAGTAATGCCAATACTTTCACGATGGCTAATTTCAAGCTACCAGAATGACATGATGATTGAATGCAGAATTGAGAGGAGAGGCCACAAACAGCTCTCCTGAACTGGTAAAAACTGGTTCCAGCATGTCATTTGCCTATATGGGGAAGTTCAGAAAGGTGGAAAACTGGCAGAGACAGGACCTGGTAGCTAGAGCACTGCTGAACACCCAGGCCACTGGGGCTAGTTTCAGAGGCCCCAGGCTGGCTTTTTGCAAGGGCCCACCTCCCTGAGCACCCTGAGAGTTCCCATGGTTGATGGCCCCAACCCTGAGGGAAGTGGCTTGGACAGAAGCTACAGTGAAGATCTGAGAGGACCTCAAAATCCAATAAGGCTCAGCTGCATTTTGGGTGGATTCTGAAGTCCAGCTGTGACCTCCTAATGACCTGGAAAGCTGAGAAACAGCTGTGCACTTCATACTTTGGCAGCAGAGTTATGCCTGGAGCTGCACATACAGGGGACTGCCCTTAAATAGGGGCTGAAGGAATTAAGATGCTGTAACGTGATTGGATTGGCAGGTGACCAAGTCTCAACCTGGGAGGAAGCGGGGGAGGTTGTTGACCATTCTACAGTTACTTGATATGGGCAGTATCCAGGCGTAAGGGGGACATTTGTATACTATGGGAGGTATGAATGTGAGGGAGTGAAGGGTTAAGTGCATGAAGGAAATTTGGGTCAAATATCAGGGATAGTTAAATTATATAAGTTTATGAATTTTTCCCTGTCTTCCTTCTTTATACCTGTTGGGAGAAAATGGTAGTGGGAGTGAAACACAGAAACTCTCGATAGTAAAACAAACAAGCTATTGTGGTACATATGCCTGAAAGTGGAAACCTTTTGCCCTCACCAGGCAATTGTGAGGCTACTCCAGCCCCATTGGGGTCTGCTTATCCTACCCTTGATGTTTATTTGCATAAAGGTGCTAAGGAGAGCTAATCAGGGTATGAATTACCCTTTCCTCAACCACCTTCCATATTAGCCTACCCAAAGAATGGCATTGAAAATGATGTTTGGAACAGCTGCACCTACCAAATGATGGCTGTGGGGCCATTTGGTATGTGGAAGCAAGACTCTACAGACATTAAAACCCAATAGGGAAAAACATGCCTGAGAAGACATATTAAATGTGGACAGAGATGTGCAGCCACAATACCTCGAGTTACCCAGTGCCAGGAGTCATCCTTGACACTTCCTTTTCCCTCACCTCCCCTGTATGGTCCATCATATAGTTTATGGATGGTGCCCCCAAGTATTTCAAATCTCCCCACTTCTCTCCATCTCCACTGCCAGCTGTTACTCCAAGTTCTTACCCATAGCCTCCTAAACATTTCCCCACTTTTATTTCCTATCCTCTCTAGCTTATTCTACATACTGTAGTCAGAGGGACCTTTCTGAAACACAAAGCTGATCAAGTTACAACCCCAGTGACTTCCCATTCCTCTCAGAAAAAAAGAGAAAATGTGGACAGAGAATTTGCCTACTAAGTTCTGCATCAGGTAGTCCCTACTTCAACCCTCTAGACATCTTGCAAGAACCTTGCCTTTGTACTTTCTGCACCAGCCACACTGGTTTTCCTTTAGTTCCTCAGAAGTACAGAGCATCTTCCCTCTACATGGTCTTTGAACATGCTACTCCCTTGGACTGGAAAAGCCCATCCCCAGTTCTTCACCTGAATGGATCCTACTTACCCTTTGGATGTTAGTTCAAACAACATCCCCTAGAAGCATCTGTGACCGTGTTCTCTGAAGTGGATGCAACCCATCCCCTCAAAGTACTCTGATAAAGCACCTGTTACTTCCCTTCTTAATATTATCACAATCTGTCATTGTTTTATTATTTATTAATTATCTACTGGGATTTACGTCCCCTTACCTTGTCCCAAACTCCCCCAATCCACCCACTGCCAGCTCCACACACACATGCTTTTCTTGCCACAGGTTCTGCCTTCAGAATAAATTTAAGAAATATAAAGTTCATCTTTAGCCTCCTTCCTCCCTCCTGCTATTCTTTCTCACCTCTGAGAGGCTCTGCAGCCCCCTCGCCCCTCCTTTATCTTCATGCTGCCCTGAAGCTTTAAGGTTATCTCCTCAACCAGGCTTGGCTTATCTGGAGAATGGCCGTTGTTGAAAAGTGACCTTCCTCCTTCCTCCCCCTCCTCCCCCCTTCCATCAGTTCTGCTGACTTCAACTAAATATTTAAGAAGAAACCCATAGCTAACCTAGTTGATTTAGACTGAAGTGAGAACATGGCTAACCCTTAACACAGTTGTAGGAGTGATGTTTCCAGAGAGGTGCAAGTGAGAAACCCCCTCAGCAGTGTGGGCCCAGGGATGTGAGGGGTGGGGGCCCAGGAACCGACTCCTTCTGCAGGCACCTGTCCTAAGCTACTCCCACTTTTCACTGCTTTTCCCCTTCCTCAAATCTTGAACTTTCAAATTTCTCTCAAAGTATGGAGGTGTTTTTTGTTTTTGTTTTTTTCTACAGTTTCCATGGCATGGGCAATAAGCTTCCCAAGACAGGGCCAGAGGATAGAACAGACACAGAATTCAACTGTCTGTATTTGGGGGCATTCTGTAATTTGAGGAATGCCAAATCACAGTGCTGATAAATATTTTCTGTCATTTCTCCTGAATTATAGGAACTTAACCAGATTTTTTAGATGGTTTCCCATTAAACATTCTACTCTAGGACTGGAAGAAAAAAAGGTAGGGAAAAAAAAGAAAGGCACTACAAAATATACTGTTATACAATTGTAAAAATCTATAGCCAATTTTTTCTAGATCAAAGGATTTCAGATTTTGAGTGCTTGCTGGCCTCTGTGCTAGGGCAAAAGCTCAAGGTGGTTCTCCCAGGCAGGTGTGCAGAGTTGCCCAAGAGTTTTCCATCTAAGGGTCATTTGGGACAGTTATTAAAAATCCATTTTCTGCAGCCTCACTCCTGCTGAATCAGAACCTTCATGGTGGGGTGGAGTGGGGGCGCATGAAATACATATTTTAACAGGTTCTGCTATTAAATATTATGGAACCATCTCCTCTAGGAAATGTGGTGACTAGTGTAGCAGAAGTAGTTTATCCTTGGCAATTACCTTCTTGTAAACCCCCATAAGAGGGCACCACTTTCAGAGCTTCTGATTTAGCAGGTCTGGGATGGGGCCTGAGAATGTAAATTTCTAACGAGGGCCCAGGATGACACGTTGACAATGACTGCTTTAGAGAAAAACTCCTTGAAAGCATTGTCTGTTTTGCTGTATCCAACCCTCCCTTCCCATCCTCTCTTGCACCCACTGCAACTGGGATTTTTTTTCCCTGTCGCTTTCCTGGAACTGCTACTGTTGAGGTCACCAATGATTTATTTTTTGCTAAATCCAGTCTTCATCTTACTTCACCTATTTGCCACATTGATTACTCCTTCACTCATGAAATATTTTCTTCACAAAACTGCCAAGACATCTCTCATAGTGTCCTGGTTTTCCTCCTATCTCACTGGCAGCTCCTCAGTCTCCTTCAAGGGTTTGCTCTTCTCTCCTGTGTCTTGGAGATTCCTGGAGCTCAGTTTGGGATTTCTTTTCTGAGTTTTCTATATCACTCTCTACAAAATCTCATCCAGCCCCATAGCTTTAAATCCCATGTGCATGCTAATTGTTCTCAAATACATATCTCAAACTTGAATATCTCTCTCGAACTAGAAGCATTTATACATATCTGAGAGCCTTCCCAACACCTCCACTCCGATTCCCATTAGGTATGCATCACAACTTAACACTCACAAAACTAAACTCCTCATGATCCCCCTTCCACTCCCCCAACCAGTTCCGCCTCCCCATCTCAGTAAATGGCAAGCCCATCCTTTTCATCACTTAGGCCAAAATTGTTTGAGCCATCCCTGACTCCTCTCTTTTTCTCCCATCTCATTCATATCCAATCTAATAACCAATCCTGTTGTATTTCAAATCTCACCATTCTTGACTACCTCCACTGACACCACTGGTCCAAAGAACCCTAGTGTGTTTCCTGGATTGTTGCAACAGCTCCCTGACTGGTCTCTCCACCTGGGCCCTGGCTCCATTTAGTTCTATTCTCTGACCAATGTTCAGAGTGAGCTTGTAAAAGTAAGTCAGAGCATGTCATTCTTCTGCTAAACAGCCTCTAACAGGTTCTCACCCTACTAAGGAGGAAGAGCCAAAGTCTTTGCAGTGACCTACAAATCCTGCACAACCTTCTGCACATCTTCTGCCACTCTCTTCTCATTCATACTGGCCAAGCCACAGTAGGCTGCACCAGACACCTTGGAGTCTTAGCATTTGTTCTTCCCCCTAGTCTGGAATGTTCTTCCCCAAAGAGCTGCATAGCTCAGTCCTGTCCTACTGCCAGTCTTTGCTCAAATGTCATCATCTCAATGAAGCCATCCTTAACCATGCTCTTTAAAACTGCTGCAGCCCTCGCCTACACCACACCCCTCCTTCTCATTGTTTTCATTGCACTCCTAACATGTACATCATAGTTTTCCTGAGTTGCTATGACAAATACCACACAATGTGTTTTGGCTTAAACAACAGGAGTTTATTGGCTCATGGTTTCAGAGGCCAGAAATCTGAATCAGGGCATTAGTAAGACCAAGTTTTCTCTCAGGTTGCTAGTGTTCTGGCTGACCAGCAATATTTGGATCCCTTGGCTTTCCTGTCATACGGTGATGTTCTCTCCTTTCTCTTGTTTATTCCCTTCAGAAACTTTCTGAGCTAAATTCTGTCTTTGAACCTGGAGCTGGGATTGAGCCAGGCACAGAACCTGGGGTCTGGAGGAAAGTGGATACATACAAAGGTGCCACCCTTAATCCCTCTTCTCTAAATGTCTGCTGGCCTTGCTTTTATACTGTCCTTTAATGTCTCAATAATCATCATATCAGCATTAGAATATTCACAACACTAAAGAGATGCCTTACTTTACCAAAAAAAAAAAAAAAAAAGGAAACTGGCTCTCCCCCTATTTACCTGAATTAGATTTCAGCTCCCACTTCTTGGGGTCTTTTCAGTCTCTATAGCAATATTTCCTCTTCCACCTTCATCAAGACCCCACAGTTGTAAGACTTAGAATTATTCTCCTGTGATTCTCTTGGTTTTCCAAACTGCCTTTCAGAATCTCTAGTTCTCTGCCATTCCTTTATTTTCTTTCCTATTCACAACCCTCCTGCCCCTCTTGCTTTTATAGTCTTAACAAAAGTGGTTCTAATTCTATTAAAATTCAATAAAAATTCTCAAAGATGCCTAAAATATTTATGGATTTAAATTTGTGTCAGGAGACCTCCTGATATAGGTGTTCCTATCGTTGTCCCTGAGAATTACAGCCATATGGGAAACAGAATTCCAATCAGATGGTTTGGGCAACACCCTTCTACATGTGAACAAATGGGACTGGTCCCCTGAGGAAGGTGTGCTCAGGCAGTTCCACCACTGTCTCTGATCCTCCCAAGGATCAAAGAGTTAAGTACTTGGAGTCACTCTCTGAAGAGACCTTAACAACCTCATCACTCCCCAGACCTCTGAGTCTGCAGGGACGCTGAGTGAAAACAAGGAGAATGGATGCAAAAGGAGAAATGACTATGTGCAAGCATCTGAATGCCAGAGCTGGGCTCTCTTAGAAACCTTCTAATCATGGCTCCGACTATGCTAGAGCTTCTAAACTCACCACCTGGTGTGCCCAGTACTCTCAAAAGTGCCCAGTAATAGGGCACCATGACATAGGCAATCATCCCAGCAGAAGATAGGGTGCAACTGAGCACGTCAGCCAAGAGGCCAGTCATGGGTAAAAAAGATACACGGACTGATTATGACCTTTAGCGGCCCCAAGCACTGAGGAAGATATGGTGGTCTCCTATACACAGAGTTAATTCGGTGAATGAAAAATGCTAAACCATAAAACTAGTACAGGAGAGTCTAAGAAGTTTTCATGTTCTTCATGATAGCAACCAATTTCAAAGGAATTACACTGGCATCCTAAACATGCACATGGATGGTCTATTTTTGAAGTAACCTAGCCCCTCAAGGTAGAGAAGGCTTTCCTCATAGAGTATCTTACCTGATAGTAGAAAACATTTATTCAGATTCAACTACCCTTTATTGAGTGCCAACTATATGCCAGGTGACACACAAAGCAATTACCCATACCTTGTCTTCTAATTCTAACAATACTGTTTCATGGTGATTTGGGGATGGGGGTAGAGAATTCCATCCATTGCCAAATGAGAGTAAATCAAAAGGTTTGTCACATCTTCCTAGACTGTGGACGGTGTTTTACAAATGAAAAAACCAAGTACATTGATTTGGGTTACCAGACAGCAGATGCCAAGAGATTTGACATGCAAGAGATTTACTGGGACAAGGAACAGGCAGAAAAAGCCTTCAGACCCAACACAATTCTGATCCCTGTGAAGGAGACAGGGAAGGAAAGATGACTAGATCAGAAAAGATTTGGCCAGTCTAATGGGAGCCTTCAAGCCATAGTTGCTCATTGGAAGAGTCCCCAGGATGTCCAGAGTGAATCTGCCTCAGCCCCTCCTCTCCCCACCATGCCAAGTCATTGGCTGGAAACAGCCTGCAGGAGGCATGACTAGGTAGATCCAGAGGGGCAGCAGGTGAGGGATGGAGGACTGGGGTTGGGTGTCTGTCAGTTATAACCCTTGTAGCAGAAGAGCTGAGCAATGTGTTTTCATCACCCTACAATGAGGCATTAGAGAAATTTTCCTATTCATTTAGCTTGTTTGTTAGTGAAACTGTGATTCAAATATGGGCCTTCTGGATATATATTCCATATTTTTCTCACTATCCTAAACAGTCCTCTTAATGTGGGATGGTGTGGGATTGTGAAATTTTAGATTATTGGGAATTTATCTGTTAAAATATTTTCTAAAGATTCCTTCTAATGGGTTTCACTCAGCTTGCTTACAGTCTGGGGAGATTTACCAATGGATGTGTTGCCCATAGTAGAATTTTGTCCAAGTTTCTAGGTATGAGCTTGAGCCAAGAGAAAACATAACACCTTTGATAGGTAACCAAGGCCCTTTGTGCCTTAGGCATCTCTGAAATAGGACTTGCATTCTTGCTGCAAGAGAACACAGCATCATGCCCTATAAAACGTGTTTTTAGAGGCTGATGCCATGAAATAATAAACAAAAACACCATCTTATACCTGTATATACTTTTCTGCCTTATTTGTCTTCCTCTTTCTTCTTGCTCTTTCTCCCCCTTGCAAGGAGAAGGTTTTGTAGCACAGTAACTCATCAAAGTTATGCGGTTGGTGATAGCAAAAGAAATTTTGTTTAGTAGATGCCAAACTCTGAGGAATTCATCCATTTCACAAATATTTACTGAGCACCTACTATGTCCCAGAAACTGGAGATGCAGTGGTGAACGTGGGGACAGACGAGTTTCACGTATCATGAAGTTTACCCACTAATCAGAGAAGAAAGACAATAAACCATAAATAAAATAATATTGAACAGCAGTATCTGCTATGAAGAATATAAAGCAGTACCAAGAGCTCAAGAGTGGTGGGCAAAGGTGCTGAAATAAGATGGTCAGGGAAGGCTTCTAAGCATAGAAATATAAGAATGGAGCCAGCTATGTGAGAAGCAGGAGAAGAGGGGGTATACATCCTTGGCAGAGGAAACCATAAAGAGGAAGGACAGTGCCTTGGAGGCAGGTACAAGCGTGTTCTACTTGAAGCGGTGGAATGATTAAAGTATGGAGAGCACATGAGAGGGTGTCATGAGTCAGAGTTAAGTAGGGGCCACCTCGCCCTGAACGTTGTAAACCAAGGTAAGGATTGGGCTTTATTCTAGTTACAACTGGAAGTCACTGGAGAGTTTAAAGCAGAGCATGTTAGGATTTGATTTACTGTTGTGGAAGCAAGAACAAAAGTAGGAAGACTATTTGAAGGCAATATCAATGGTCCAATGGGGAGATGATGGTAACAGGGGATGAGGTGGTGAGATGTGATCAGACTCCAAGAGTCCTTGGCCTGCACCTACAGAAGCCTGTAGAAATCCAACCTCATCTATGCAGAATGGAGCCTGACATAATGGTCCCTCAGCCTTGACCACTTGGAATGTCATATGAGATGTCAGCAAGATGCAGCTTGGCCCTGGGGTGGGGCAGAGGATCTTAACCATAAAGGAAGAAACCCTGACTCTATATGGTTGAAGGGAGATCTTATCCAAACAGTATAAACCTCTTAAAATCTATTCTTAGGATTCTGGGTGTGTTCATGCTCCACCACTGATAAGATTGTATCCTTTCTAGTAATGGACTGTGGCTGCACATTCCTACAGATACCACAGGACTCAATAATAGCTGATGCTTATATGGTGCTTACTCTATGGCGGGCACTAAGTGCTTTACCTCTATTATCATATTTAATCCTCACAATAACTCTATGATTTAGGTTATCCCTATTTTTTCAGATGAGGAATCTAAGCCACAAAGAGGCTAGGTTACAGAACATGAAAACTGTCACTTTGAAGGTTCTCCTCCACTGAATTTCATGGGCTCCAATGACTCTATGGACATTTAACCCTCACCTAGGTATCCAGGGATGGTTGGCATTTTAGGGCATGAGTGCCATTGGGGAGAGGTCTTCTCAGACTTACTGCCACCTTGCTTATGCAGCCCTTATGAGAGTGAACTCTCCCACTCCAAGCATTGCTGTTATATCCTGGCTGCCAGAAGGGCCCAGAAGAATAGGGAGGAGGATCCTTGGGCCTCAGTGATCAGAAATCTCTGGTACACTCATGCCATGGTCCAGCTCTAGTCAAGGCACTGCTTACTGCAGTGGTCAGGAACACTCAGCAGCAAATTTATTTAACAGTGATTTATTGACTACTCAAGTTGGCATTTAACAGGTACTGAAGGTGATGGGGAACAGAGCTACTCCCTGCCTTCACAATTTTTACAGGTTGGGGGATACTGACAAGTAAATAAGCTTATGTTCATTACATAGCAAGAAAACTTACAACACAAGATATGTGTGTACATATTCAAGCATCAAATTTGGGGGGCATAGAAGAAAAAGGTATTTTCTGGGGAAAAAAAGGATCTAGAATCCATATGGGTGTAGCAGTCAGGGAAAAAAAGATTCAAGAGAAGAAAGGGGGAAATGATTGAGGCCATCATAGAGGAACGTGGAGTATTTCTAAAGAGGCCAGAAACTTCACTGTAAAAGGTAGCATCTGGTTGTGTTTTTGCCTGAAGCCACTGCCCTCCTTTGAGACTGAAAAGCACTTGCCATCTGCTGGATGATGCTAATGTTAATATAGGAAACCATTTTGCTTATGACTTCTATTATACCCAGGAGAAATGGATAGCAAATCTGATTGCACATAGAATGAAGGAAAATATGTTCTTGGGACGCTCCAGGTTGAAAACTGATGGCTCTTAAGAACTCTTCATGAGGTAGTAGATATGAGATGCTTAGATATCATTTATCAATAATTTGTGTCTTGGGGTGAGCAGGAGGAGGATATTTGGGAAACTGAGAACTCCAGAACCCTAATTACCCTGTTCCCTCATCCACCCACTCTCCCAGGCATAGAAAACGGAAGACTTTGCATCTTCAATTGTGGAAGAGTCCGTTGGATAAGGAGGAGAGGAAAACATGGGAACTTTCTCAGGCAGGTCCCATTCTTCCTTTTGAGTTAGAATTGTCCTCTGGGTCACATTATAGAGGAGGGACAATGGTCTGCAGAAGGCTACAGTGAAAATATGTTCTAGGAAATAGGATTATAATTCCAAGAGTCTACTTTTTCTTTCCGTTAACATGGAATGGAATGTCACTCATTTTGTTGGACACTTTAGAAAGATGTAGTCTGTATCTGGCATACAGGCAGATCTGGAGAGAGGCCCCCTCATGAGGCCAGCCACCCTGAAACACCATCCAAGTGCACCTCTTTACCTTCCTGATGAATAAGAACTCTGATCAGTAATGCTGACTCTTTGCTGTTTAAGTTGAAAATACTTTTATCCAGCTTGTTGATAACTATCAATTTTGTTTATGCTGTTTTTACTTACTGAAGGAATTTTTTTTTCATATACTCAGTCCTACTCATCTTAGCTTTTACAGTTTGCATCTTTGGCTTTGTACATAATGAAGCCTTGGACGCTCCAGTGTTATAAATTATTGATGCACATTTCTTTTTATTCTTTAACTCTAATCCAGCTAGAACTAATTTTTGTGTCCAGAATGAAATCAAGATCTAATTTTATTTTAATACTCTAAATAATTAACCAATTTTCCCAGGACCACTCGTGGTTTTATCCATTATTTCCATAGTTCAAAGTGCATCTTTATCATATACTAAATATTTTTAAATATCTCCTATAGGAGGTTAACACATATCCTCTTAAGCACGGGTCTGGCCATATAACTCATATTAGTTGATAAAATGCAAATAGAAGGAACACGTGTCACTTCTGACCAGAAGCTTTCAATGCCAGTGAGTGGCTCACCTGGGCCCCATGGAAGAGATTTAGCTGACCCAAGATGGACAGATAGCTTGGGGAAAAAAGAAACTTTTGTTGTAGTAAACTATTGATATTTGGTGGTGTTTCAGTTTGCTAAAGCTGTCAAAATGCAATATACCAGAGATGGATTGGCTTTTAGCAATGGGGTTTTATTAAGTTACAAGTTACAATTCTAAGGCCATGAAAGTGTCCACATTAAGGGCATCAACAAAAGGATATCTTCACTGAAGAAAGGCTGATGGCATCCGGGTTCCTTTGACACATGGGAAGGCACATGGTGACATCTGCTGGTCCTTCTCTCCAAAATGTCTCTGGATTTCTGTGGGTCTTTGCTTGTTTCTCCTGGGGTGTTTCTATTTCTTCTCTCTCTCTCCCTCTCTCTCTCTCTCTCTCTCAGTTCTCTTAAAGGGCTCCAGTAAATGATTAAGACCCACTTTGAATTGGTTGAATCACATCTCCATGGAAACAACCTAATCAAAATTTCCCCCTCCACAACAGGTCTGCCACCACAAAATGGACTAAAATAACATAATCTTTTCTGGGGTGCATAACAGATTCAAACCAGCACAAGTTATCTTTGTTGTCATGGCATAACCCAATCCACCCTGACTATGGTATGTTTCTGGTCTCTTTCTTCTGCTTATTTTTGTACTAGAAACAGAGAACCGTCACTCTTAATTATCTAAGCCTCACTCAACTAAGACTGAAAATAGGTATAACTCAGATCTGCAAGTTCTGGGAAAACAAACCAAGTAATACATATGCCCAACCCACCCCCCTAAAGGTTTTACATGTTGGCTGTTTTCCCCCTACATTCAGCATTCCATAATGCAGAGTGGCAAGCTGTGGGCATTGGAAGGGAAAACTACTTGGGAGTGGGGATGGGGAGGGGAACAGAAGAGTTTCTTTAAAAGTACCTTGAAAACACTCAGGTTTCAGGTTTTAGTTTTACCTTTCCTCAGCTATTACAAGAGCCCTGACAACAGAATGGGTTCTCCTGGAGTTGTCTGCATTACCACATCCCCTATGGCCATCTTTCTGTCAGTTCCTCAGTTTGGGCCTAATCTAAAGCGCCACATCAAATGGCAGCATTGAGTTGTCCGAAGTGGTGTGGGAAAGGGAAAAATGGAATCTATCAAGGGAAGTGCTGGAAGTAGAGAAGTGGGAAGCCAGTAAAAATTTGCCATCATCACATTTCTTTCAGTCTGTGCATTCCTTATGAATGCAAGCATGTCTGGAAAGGCTACTGTGCTACAGTTCCTTTGTAAGGCATTGCATTGTTTCAAAAGTGGCGCATAATTTAAACCTGTCTTAGTTTCCCAGCTGCTATGACAAATACTACACCATGGTTTGACTTAACTACAGGAATTTATTGGCTTACAAGTTCAGAGCCTGGAAGGTTTGCTTCTTCCTGGACTCAGTAGCAATGTGGTTGGCTGGCAGTTCTTGGGTTCCTTGGCTTTCCTGTTACATGGCGATGTCTCTCCTCTCTTTTCCAGGTTCTGTGACTTCCAGCTTCTGACTTATCCTTATGGCTTTCTCCCACTATTTCTGAATTTCTTTTGCATATTAAGGACTTCAATAAAGCGGGTTAAGACCCAACATCATTCAGTTGGACTGCATCTTTTTTTCTTTTTTGCATGGGTAGGCTCTGGGAATCGAACCCGGGTCTCTGGCACAGCAGATGAGAATTCTGCCACTGAGCCACCGTTGCCCACCTAAGTTGAACCACATCTTAACTAAAAGTAACAACTTCAAGAGATCCTATTAACAATGGTTTCACACCATCAAAAAATGGCATTAAGATTAAGAACATTTTTTCTAGGGTACATAATTCAACTCACCACACAACACCACTGAGCCTGGAACGATCAAACACAAAAGCTAGAAATGATCTTCAGAGAAAGTTTTTTAATGCTCTCCATTTTTGAGAGTGACTTGTCTGTCCCTAGAGGGCAGGGTGTGAATCCTTGCTCCAGCAACTCTGAATATTCAGATTTGCATCTTCCCAACTTTGAAACAATCTTCAGAGCCTCCAAGTTAGCCAGTAATGAGAACTGATGGATTATAGTTAGGATCAAACTTGTGTATAGCAAGGCTCAATTCTACTTCTTTGCCCAAATTTTGACATTGAACAGCAGCCAAAATTAGACTGTCTTTTGAGTTTGAAGTCAAGACAAACTGTACTGTTTCCACCAGCTTGTCTATTCCAACTCCTGCCCCGCCCTCCCCCCCCCCCAACTACCTCTAGAGCTCAGCAGAGATTCACAGACATATAAATCAGAGTTGGCTCAGATTAGAGGAGGATGGAGAACTGGACACCACCCAAACAAAGAAGTCATACCCAGAGCAATTAGTTACCAACAACATACATTTCATAACGCACACTGCAGAAACAAGAACCTCCTCACTTCAGTGCAATTAAGATCAGAAGCAGCTGGAAACACAAAGTCGAAGATTCTAACACAAGGCTATGCCTTGAATGGTGAAATGAAGAAACTGAAGAGATACAGGAAAAAAACATTACTGAATTAGATGATGGAGAGCAGAAAAGGATCCAATCTGGACCAAATAAAAAATATTCTTATCACCTCCTTGATGAAAAAAAACCCAAAAGAGAACTGCCTGAAAATGTAGAGCTGTGTTCCCGTAGCCATGTTTCTTGATGATGATTGAACAATGATATAGCTTTCACAATGAGACTCTGTGAATGTGAAAACCTTGTGTCTGATGCTCCTTTTATCTACTATAGCAACAAAAGAGTAGAACATATGGAATAAAAATAAATAATAGGGGGAACAAATGTTAAAACAAATTTAGTTTGAAATGTTAGTGGTAAATGAAAGTGAGGGGTAAGGGGTATGGTATGAATAACTTTTTTTTCTCTATTATCATTTTATTTCTTTTTCTGTTGTCTTTTTATTTCTTTTTCTAAATCAATGCAAATGTTCTAAGAAATGATGACTATGCAACTATGTGATGATATTAAGAATTACTGATTATATATGTAGAATGGAATGATAGCTTAATGTTTTGTTTGTTTGTTGTTAATTTTTTTAAGTAATAAAAAAATGAAAATATTTACATTGAAAAAAAACCCAAAAGAGCAAATTGTACATATTGGTGATTATACATTATAGTCATACTTAAGATACTACTAAAAAATTTGATATGATGCTCATTTCTTAGCTAAGGTTCAATCATTCTGAATTAATTAAAATGCTTTGCCTTCATAAAACCTATAAGTAAAGAATCCTTTCGAGCTCTTCCCAAATAGATATCTGAATTAGGTGGACTCCACTACCAAGTGATGTCAGGATTCCCATGTCAGACTGGGCAGTCCAGATAACCAGCAGTCCTTACAGAATTGCACCATAGCAAGGCTTAGGCCTATCTGGGAATGCTACAAATTACACTTCATGTCTATCATCTCATTTCAGCCTTACTGTGCCTTTGTAAGGCAGGTAGGGCAGATATTTTACAGAAAAGGAAACTGAGGCATAGTAAAGTCAAGGTTACAAAGTTTGCAAATGATAGTGCTTTATAATTGAAATGGACTCTTGGGTACTTCTCACTAGTCCTGGCTGTCCAACTGGCAAGTCCTTCCAGAAAAATGCTATAAATAGTCAATGCTGTAGCCACCAAGAAAATATGTTTCTTAAAACTTTGGCGAATGGCTTTCCAGCATCTCTGGCATCTATCCTGACTCCAGAGGTAGATCTTAGTACAGCCTGGTTATGACTGTTGGAACCAAGGTGGGCACCTGAGCCAATGACCCAACTTAGGCCATTTCGAACATATCACAAATAAAAACTGAGAAATACAGAGAGGGGGAGTCATTGGAGCTAGGCTCCATTTCAGACAACTCTTTCAAGCAATTCTTCCTTGGATACTCTAGTATCTTCATTCAATATTTTCCTTAAATTTAGCTAATTTTTTTTGTTTCTTTGCTTAACTAATCAATAAAACATAACTTACACAACTTAATTCTCCTAGTGTCTCACTCTCTGAATCATAAACTTTCCTTTTCATCCAACACCTCTTGCTTTTATCCAAATGCAGTTCCTTCTTCATTGACCATTTTGTCTGATGCTCTCTTTCTCCAATTAAAAACAGCAAGGTTGGGGTAGTTTCAATTTCAGCCGCAATTTCCTTTGACTCACCAGCATATCACTATTGACCATCTCAGATGACCATGCACAAATTAGAGGTCAGAGAGGAAAAAACACACTTAGGTTCTTATCAAGGATGAATGGACTGGCACAAAGCCAATGAGATTGTGAAATGACTGTTAAATTAATAAATTCCCTCTCAAATTTCTTAGCTCCTCTGAACACTAAGAAGGTTCTAAAATGTTGTCTCATGCCCACCAGAACCAACTAATTGATTCACATTTCAGATTAGGTCAGTTTAATATCCTTAAACTAGCTCCCTTTTGAGTAGATTTTGCAGTTTTCATAGTACCAGATCATCAGGCTAGTGGGCAAAATAATACTCAGAAAAAGAGTGTTATGAAATCTAAGCTTGCAAGTGGAATTATTAAAAAAATATCAAGGACAGGTGGTTCAGTGGTCGAATGCTTGCCTTTCATGCGGGAGGCCTGGGTTCGATTCCCAGACCATGTAACAAAAAAACAAAACAAGGAATTATAAACTTTAATTCTTGCCTTTCCTTAAACTAAGAGAGACAAGGAAGACCTTTTAGCTGCTTTTCCATCTGATAAGGTTGAGTGCAGTGGCTATAAATTAGAAAATAATAAACACAACTCTGACGTAGACTTGCAGTACCCTGGAGCTTCTCTATAGCTTTACTGACTACTCAGAAGGATCATGGGAAAGGTGGATTTGTCATGGACATCAGCGAAGGAGAAAGATTTTCACAAGTGCCCAAAGCACTTCCTGCATAAACCCTCCCATCTTGGGTGGTTCCAAGCATGGGTAACCAAGAGAATATGCATGAGCCTCCCGTGTTTACTTCAGGATGAGTAAAGGAGCTCTTAATTGGTTTTCTATTCAAATGCATTAAATTAATTTTACCTAAAAAGATTGCTCACTTAGGTCAATGAGGGAAAATTGGATTTAGATTCAGAGTCACTGTACAGACACAAAATAAGTTCTAAAACCTTCACAATTCTACTGTAGCATATGGACAAAGCAAAATTCAAATGACCTTGCAATTTCTGATTCAGATATAAGTATAGTTGTGTATGTTTTCCATTATGCTGTGTAAGTGGTGGGGGTGGGGACCGGGGAATAAAGGAAATAGAGCCAGGTTTTGTCTGCTCTGAGACTGATTCAGTCACTTCAGAGGAGTCAGCCATGTCATTTAGGATGAGCCAATATTGGAGTCAAGCAGATAAGGACCAATGTATTTTATATATATACTGTCAAACAAGAGCACTAGATAAGGAGCCCTGAGATCAGGCCCGAAGATAAGCAGTCCCACTGTCTAGACAAGCACGTCTTCCTGTGTGATTCTAGGAAACAAAAAGATCCAGAGACTAAGTGATCTCTGAATTTCCTTCCAACTATAAATTAAGATTACAATGGCCATTTTATCTTGGTATTTCTTATTATCCAAAATTTGAAGTAAATTTTATCTCCAAAGTTTCTGTGCAAAACCCTAACATAATAAATTCCTATTTATCTAGAATCTAAACCTCCAAAAAGTTCAAATAATCAGAATAGTTTTTGCAAAGCTCTATAATGTGCATAATGATGGTCATCATGCTGCACAGTATCCTAAATTGCTTGCAGATCTTTCAGAAAAAGATTCATTCCTGTTCATTTTGGTTTTATAATTATGCTGCATTCTAATTCTCTTCCAGTGAAATCTCAAGAAATGAGAGAGTCATAGCAGTACAGTGACTGAGAGAAGCGGAAACATCCTCCATCACTTCATCAGATTCTTTAGATCTCAACAGTGAGGCTGGTGGTTTGCAATGATTTTTTTCCTTGTAAGTAAATAAATCTCTTTGTATTTCCATCAATTATTCTTGGCATCCAGAAAAGACATAATTTTTTTTCTTTTTTACTAAAATTGGACACACTTCACTATCCAGTTAGTTCACTGAACCAAAAGAAAAGATCTTTATTTCTTTGGGACATCTCTATTTCTTTGGATCTATAAAAGGCTGACCCCAATTCAGGAAAAAAGTTTCCTTAAATCCAAAACCGTAGTAGAGGAAATGTCTTTTATTTTATAATAGAGAGCCAAGTGCAACTATTTAAGAAGTTCAGCTGTTTCTAGAGAGAACACAGTTGTTCAGTAAATGGAGTGCCCCCATGGGCTCGGCACTCACTAGACCTTGAGTACATGCTGAGGGGTAAGAACCATCCCTGCATCAAAGCCATACAGTCCCTCTGGGATGGCAGAGAAGTCTGCCATTGGCAAGCCTCTGTTGATAAGTAAACAGGAAGTGCCATGGAGCAGAGAAAGGGAATGCACAGCCTGGGCTGGGTATGGCGGTGGCCAGGGCCTCTTAGAGGAGAAGCCCCCAGGGCACTACTGACTGGAATTGCACTAGGAGAAAATTTCAGAAGGGGTTTGCTTTTGATTTCTCTTTTCAACCTTTTTTAAGGTGCTATATAATGGTGGTCAATGCTGTCAGACTCTAGAGGTAACAAGCTGGGTTCAAACCCCAGCTTAGCTATTTACTAGCTGGATGATCCTGGGCAATTTATTTAACCTCTCCACGCCTCAGTTACCTGTATGTAAAATGGTGATAATAATATCTACTTCATGGTGATGTTGTAAAGGTTGAAGTGCTTGACTAGTGCCTGGTATATAGTGCTACTTACAGGTTCTTATTTATCTTAAATGTTTCAGGTATTAACATCCAACTCATTTAAAGGTCAGTGCCTAGGCAACTTCAATAGCAAATGGCAAAGAATGTGAAAGTGACCAGAAAGTATCTACGAAGAATCAGCTTGGTTTCCCAGCAACCTGGCCGCAATCCACCTTACCCATCTCTTGGCTCACAGCTCTCCCAGGTGTTCTGGCTCTGCACCTTTCCTCCTGCCCTTAGTCCCATCCCCTCCATCCTGCCCTTCTTTCAAGGCTCTGGTCAACTTCTCCTTTCCTAGGGAGACTTCCCTGATTGTATCAGGCCACCATGTCCTCTCTCTAGGGTACTCCTGCGAAAGCTTTTTACCACTCTCAGACTACCTTTTGCATACCACTTACTATTATAGTTATGTTAGAGCACTTCTTTTAATCTCCTGGCCTTACTAGATTGTAAATTACTTGAAGGCAGGGCCATATCTTACTCATGTTGGCAATTTTGAGCAGGACTAACCTACACAGTCAATCTTGAATTTGTTTTTATAAATGAGTGTATGAAGTAAAAACAAGCAAAAAAAAAAATACACAGTGATTTAGGGGATGGGTTCTGGAGTCAAGTAGACTTTAATCCTGCCTCTCTTACTTTCAGCTGTGGAACTTTGGGCAGTAACTGTATCTGTTTCTTGTCTCCTCACAAGTAAAGTGGAGATAATCACAGGTCCTCTTTAAAGGGTTGTTATGAGGAATAAATGAGATAATATCTGTAAAGGACTTAGCAGGGCACTTGGCATTTAATAAGAGTTCATTAAATGTTAATCATTGTTGTTACTATTATTTTGTTACCTTCATCATTTTTATAATTAGTCTGGGGCCATTTTATTTCTAGGGTAGCAGCTCTCCACCCATCAATGACACCTAAGGAGAAAAATGTATTCCAATGTAGTACTACCATTAGGGGTCAAATTATGATGTTGAGTCAATAAGAGAATTCCAAATATTCTTAGTATGTGCTGCTTAAGAATTCAAAGACATGTTTCATATTTTAGAAACATGTCCATTGAACAAACATTTTCAAATGTTAGCACCTATGATAAGTTCCCATGTAGGAATCATTTTGTTTCCAGCGATATGATAACATGATCTATAGCTCACCTGTCTGAAGGTATTGTAAAGTTCACCTGATGGCAAGAACCATCTTCCCCTGGTACAGCTAGGGGGAAATGAGGCACAGAGATACATCTGACTTAAAGATGTAGAGTTAATGGCAAAACATATTCAAAAATATATTCATTCTCAAATACCAAATGCAGAAGCAAATCTCATTTGGCTGTTTTGCTTCGTTGTTTTTTAAGTACAACTTTTAGTAAAAGGGCATATCCTTAAGCAGAACCTTGAAAAGTACAAATCATCCAAGCAGCTAAGATGAAGTGATTCAAATATAGAATATTCTGGTGTTCTTGTTTGTTGAAAGAAATAATTTCAAGTATTGTATCAATCAGGGACCAGTCAGAAGACAGAAACCATGGCAGTTATTTTTGCAAAGAGAATATAATATATAACAATTTTGTTAACTAGGTATATTTAAACACTGAAAATGCAAAAAGAGAACATCATGGAGGCCGCCACTGGAGGAAGCAGTTACCAACCCCCGTACTGAGAAACAAAAGGAAAGAAGTTGGACATATTAAAACTAAGAAGCTCAGAGGAGGGACCCCAAAGGGCTGAGACTCAGACATCGTAGAAAGGAGAGCAGTTTGGCTGGTGCTGGTGTCTCTGAAGCTGGAGAATGGCCCTGTGGGCCTGGGACACAGACTCCTGAAGAATAGGTGTCAACCGACTGCTGCTGTGAACATCTCTAAGGGGGTAAGGAGGCTGATTCTTTAAATGTTGGAAAAACTGCAATGTGCATTCAACTATTGCTACTGGGATGAAATGCTGCTAAGATGAAGGAGCTTTTCTAGGGTGATACCACAAGAACAGGAAGCAAACTGAAAGGAGAGAGTGTCTTACTCCTCCAGTCTTCCAGTCTCTAACATATGCAACTGACAGAGGCCAGCTAGGAAGCAGTTGGCCAAACAAAAATGTGGTTTTCAGAGTCAAGTCTGGCTGACACCATAAAGTAAGGAATAAAAGTGTGGGTTGGGAGCTAATAAACAATAACAATTGGCATAAGTCTCTAGAGGAGGGAGATTTTTAAATATTCTGCTTTTCTTCATAGTTATTTGTGCTGATTCTAGCCATCTGTCTCCTGTACTTTACTTTGCTCCTGTTTGCATACTTTCTAATATAATTAAGATATGAAAATGTCTTACCAATTTAAACATGTCTTTTTAGTAGACTTCTAGGTGAAAATGAGAAGTTTTCAGAAAGAATATCACCAGACTTTTTACCCCGAAATCCCACAAAACTATGATTTATCCACTATTCTTATGTTCAATAAATGCTATTTATCTTAAAGAGAATAATATATATGATAAGTAATTTTCAAAGATGACTGAAGGATAATGCTGAAAGCCTTATGTACCATATTATAAATCAATGAAAAACTATAATGGATAACCATAGTAATGGGAATTGTTAGTGGAAAATGCATATCACTCAAAAATTCTCAGAGAGGGCGGGCCACAGTGGCTCAGCAGGTAAGAATGCTTGCCTGCCAAGCCCAAGGACCTGGGTTCGATTCCCAGTGCCTGCCCATGTTAAAAAAAAAAAAAATTCTCAGAGCTTTGTTGTTGTTTTGGCTTAAATTACTTAAAAGAATAATTGTTTAAACCATGAAGCCCCTAATCGAACCAGTTAAAACTTGATTTAATTTTGCTCAAAGGTAATTTAGGAAGTGCAACCAGTTTCAATGGTGAGCGACTATGAGAAATTTAGCTGGATAATAGTATTTCAATTCATTCAGTTCAATTGAAAAACATTTTGAGGATGGTTAGTGCTTGTAGTGTGCTGAGCATAACTTTGTGGGGCAAAATTGGAAAGAAGTTCCTAACACACATTAAAGAGTCTGAAGCTGAGAAAACTCGCTGATCACCAAAATCCCCTCCCTGCTGCCTCCATGGTAGCTGGGCATTTGAAATTACAGATGCCTTCCATTTCCCAGCCTCCCTTGCAGTTCTCTGTAGCCATGTGATTAATTTCTCTCCAGGGGACTGTGACAAACTTGGTATGTCTGTCTCATACAACATCCCACATGTGAGCTTCCAAATTTTCCTCCTTCCTTTGGGATAAAATGACAAAAACAATTACAAGAGTGACCTTGGAAACCCTGTGTCCAGAACAGCAAAGCCATATTACCCTGAGTTTGTAAATGACTCCTTCTCCTCTCCCCAATCTGCAGCTTCTTCACCAAACTGTAATATGACAAATAAACATCTACTATATTTAAGCCAATATGTTTCAGGTCTATTTGTTACAGGTATTTAGTCTACTCTGATTAAGACATAGTTGAAGACCACTAAATGACATAGAATGATATGAAGTAGTTGGTTAGAGCTCAAAGAAAAGAAGAAATCTAATCTGGGTCTTAATTAATTTAGAACCTTAATGTGCCAGGAACTATGCCTATAGTTGGCATATATTATCTCATTTAATCGTCCTTCACATTAAGTGTTATGAAACCCTACTTTGCAGACAAAGAAACTGAAGTTCAGAGTGGTCAGATAATTTCCCCAAGGTTATACAGCTAATAAATGGTAGACCCATAAAATATTTGAATACAGGTATTTTTGCCTCCAAAACCTCTGCAGAGAGAATTGCAGCCTGATGGAATGGGCATGGAAGTAAGACTTATGATGGCCACGGATGTGGGAGAGGCAACACTTGTGGAACTTTTCCTTTCCAGTAATATTTTTCTTGCTCTCCCCTTATTCAAACTGGTCTTAACTGCTGAAATAAGAATTGTATTGCTTTTTTCTCCATCCATGCTACAGCAATAGGAAAGGACAGAGTAAATTATCATGGTATTTAGAGATAAAAGGGAAATCTAAAACCCAGGTCTCACCCACCATCACCCCTACCCCCAGCAGGAAACCAGCCCATCTGAGAGGGGATTGAATAGAGAGCAGATATGACTAAAATGAGTGAATCTTCCTGTGCTATGGATCTATGATTGGCAGGGTTGTTAGCTACAGAACAGAAAAGGAAGAAGCATGATCAAAGGCAAATACACATTATTTTGGTTTATCAACTATTTGCATAGATCATCAAGAGCTAAGCAAAAGTCATTTGTTTTCGGCATGTGAATGGCCCTAAATGAAGTTAAACCAAACAAACAAATGGACAGCTGTGCAGCTCTAAATAAAACTACATCCAGACCTTTGGAAAACTTGCCAGGCTCTAGAAAGAAGCAGTGGAAATCTTTGGGGGCCAAGGAGTTAGGTATGGACAGCATTTCTAACCTTGTCTCTGGGTTAACGTGTTTTAAGTTGTTGAACTCATCACTTTTTAATGAAGAATATTTATAAGTAATTTACAATGCAAATGTTTCAGTGACTGATTTGACATGCAACCTCTAAATAGAGCCTTCTGTTCAGATTGTTTTACTCCCAACACCCCAATGCTCCATCCTCTTGAAGCCCTTTCCAGAAGCCTGCAGTTCTCTACCACCAACAGTGACAACCAACAATCCAAAAGGTCAAGGCTACTCACACCTTCTGGGCCAAATGCTTTCACTGCAGAAGCTTAACAACAACAGTAACTGTGGTTGTCATGAGAGCTGATTGCCAGATATGCTTGCTCCCTGCCTTGGTAGGATTGCACACACTTCTGGCCTGCAAGTGGTTGAGTGTGACTGTAACAATGAGTTGAAAACAGAAGTGACAGTGCCACTTCCAGCCTGGAGTATTTAATCGCCCTTGCAAAAATCTCCAGAATTTTATTTCTTTCTGCCATAGCAAGTGGCAACATTTGAGATGATGGCTACTCCATAATGGACATGTAAATGGAAATTTTTCCTTCCTTTTTTCTTCCGATTTTGTTTTAGTTTCCTAATGCTGCCTGAATACAATATACTAGAAATGGATTGGCTTTTATAAAGGGGATTTATTAAGTTACAAGTTTACAGTTCTAAGGCCATGAATATGTCCATACGAAGGCATCAACAAGAGGACATCTTTCCTCAAGAAAGACTGATCATGTACAGGGTTTTTCTGTCACGTGGGAAGGCACATGACAACCGCTACTGTCTTCTCTCCTGATTTCTGGTTTCACATGGCTCTCTCACCTCTGGTGGGTCTTTCTGGCTTCCCCTGAGGTATCTTTTTTTTTTTTTTTTTTTTTTTTTTTTTTTTTTAAGGAAAGACAGAGAGAAGGAAGGAAGGATAGAAGGAAGAAAGGGAAACATTTTTAAACATTTTCTTGTATTCTGTTTCTCCGTTTTTGTTACATGGGCTGGGGCCGGGAATCGAACCGAGGTCCTCCGGCATAGCAGGCAAGCACTTTGCCCGCTGAGCCACCGCGGCCCGCCCCCCCTGAGGTATCTTCCTTCTGCATCTTCAAATGTCCATGTCTTGGAATCTGCCTTCTGTTTATCGGCTCTGAACTCTCTTTCCAAACGCTCTTTTAAGAAATCCAGCAAATTAATTAAGATCCACCTTGAATGAGTGAGGCCATATCTCTGTGGAAATAATCTAATCAAAAGGTCCCACCTGCATTTGGGTGGGTCACATCTCTATGGAAGCAGCCTAATCAAAAGATCCTACCCACAATAAGTCTGCACCCACAAGATTGGATCAAAAGAGCATGGCTTTTCTGGGGTGCATAAAAGTTTCAAACCAGCACACTAGTGTACAGAAATACTACTGACTTGTGGATGTTCACCTCATACCTCACCACTTTGCTGAATTCACTTATTAGATCTAAGAGTTTAGTTGTGGATTTTTCAGGATTTTCTGTATGTAGGATCATGTCGTCTGCAAATAGGGAAAGTTTTTCTTCCTTTCCAATATGGATGCCTTTTATTTCTTTTTCTTGCTTAATTGCTCTGGCTAGAATTTCCAGTATAATGTTTAATAACAGTGGTGACAGTGGGCATCCTTGTCTTGGTCCTGATCCTAGAAGGAAAGCTTTCAGTCTTTCACTACCGAGTAGGATGTTACCTGTGGGATTTTTCATGTATGGCCTTTATCATGTTGTCCTAGCCAGAACAAGTTAGGGACGCCCCAAAATGAGAATGCTGGTAGCTCCAGAATGCCCTGGGGAAGGGGTGACAGAGGGCCAGAAAGGGCACCAGGAGCTTCTTCCATGGCTCCCCGAAGCTGTGCTTTTTGACCCGGCACCTGCCCAGCAAATACAGCCCTTCAACTGTCCTCCACATCTCTTTTGAAACATGCCATCTTTACATCTCCTCCGTTGCCATTGTCTAGGATGGATTGGAACAGTGGACACCCTCCAGTGGACACTCTCAGAGTTGAGCCCCCAGGGTACTAAATTAATTAAAAGCAGTGATGTATGATCAGAATGGGCCCCCAACCTCCACCCCAGGATCTTGAGGAATTGTGTTTTTATGACCCCGCTGTTGCTTGCTCCAAGAGTGAGGGATAGGTGATGGTAACCAACCAGCAATTCACTGGTGTTCACAACAATTTATGAGCCTCTTCTTCCTGCTCTGCCCTTGGATGCTGTACTCTGTTCCACTGGACTCCAGAGTTTCAGAATAGTTGATTCAGACACTTTCTGCCTGTTCAATAGTTGTTCTGATGGAAGGATTGATTCATAGAGCTTCTTACTCTGCCATCTTCCCACAATTGTCTCTTATAATTTAATTCTAGCAACAACCATTGGAGATGGCAACTATGGTATCCTCGTGGTGTATATGTGATACCAAGGTCCAGAGAAGTTATATAAATTGCCTAAGACGGCATAAATGATACAAGCTAGAAGCAGCTTCAGGCGTAACAAATCTGTTTCCTGAGACCGACATTGAACCATGAGCTATGCGATCTCCTGAACAATATCATGCATTGTTCTATGCTCACTGTGACAGGCTTTGATAAAATTGTTCATCATCAAAACATACACATTGCAAAGTACAGTGAAAACATATCACTGTACCAAAGTTACCACATGCTACCTACAAATTTAACTTTTGTTTACATTTGATTGCAATTATCGTATAGGAGGAAAAAAACTGCAATTTGAAAAAATTGCTCCCCAGATGTCACCACTTGAGTCACCAAATTGCATGACAATTTTTAAAATAGCATGCACGTGAAATAAATAGCATTTAGTCATGTGGTCTGTCCATACCGCAAAAATCTCGGGTCTACATTCAGGTTTCTGTGAGTTCAAATCATACCTTAAGGGAAAAAAAAAAAGACAAGAATTGGAAACATTATCTATTTCGCACATTTCATTTTAGATTAAACAGATTTTACGCCTTATTCCCTTGTAATTATATGTAATTTAAAAGCACAGAGGAATGTGCGTACGAACACAACGAAGGAATAACCATGTGAACACTGGCTTATTTTAACTCACCACTGAGAGGAAGTTGCTATTATTCAGATTAATTTGTGAAAGAGCTGATGAGAACATGACAGAGTGAGAGAGAAGGGGACATGTTCTTTCAAATTGCTCATCTCAGAAAACACAATTAATGAAACACATCTAATTACATAAATGCTTAAGAAGGTTCTATTACCGAGCACACTTTAAAGGTCACGCTCCTATGTAACAGCTTTTTCCTTCTAGGGAAAACCATCCTATTTTCAGAACCTTTACCAAGGTCAGATTGACGCTGATCACTGCTCTACAGCAAGCCCTTGTTGAGGAGCAATAATAGTTAGGAGTCGGGTCCTGACCCTTTCATGTAGGAAACACCCACTTGTGTGTTTTCTCCAGAACAAAGACAAGGATGGAATGTTGAATCTGGCAGTTTAGCCTTTTATTTGTTAGAAAAAAAAAAAAAAAAACAGCAGCTGCAACGTTTTGGGCGTCTACTGCATGTAAGGCGCTGAGCGACTTGCCCCGGGCAGTGCAGAGTGTAAGGCTGTTTGCAAACAGAGCTGCTCAGCCTGTGTGCTAATCTCGCACTACCTCATTTAATTCCTGCAACAACTCCATAAAATGGGAGCGCTTATCATCACCATTTTATAAATGAAGTGGGAAGACAAGGTTTACATAAACGCACATGGAATGTTACTTGGTGATTTAAGTGTTAAAAAGGAAAATAAGGAATGGAAGGGGGACTTCTATGACTTTGGATAGGGTGGCCAGGGAAGGCCTCATTAGGTGACATTTGAATAAAGATCTAATGGAAGATCTAATGAGGGAGCCACAGACATATCTGGAGGAAGGGCATTCTGGAGAGAACAGCTAATGCACAGGCCTTGAGGAAGGAAAATTTTCAAGGGACAGCAAGGAGGAGTGCTGTGGCTGGAGTGAAGAGAGTAAGAGGAATTAATGAGAGGAGGAGAGGGCACCAGAGCAACGAGGGTCGGAGGTCTTGAAGGGCATTGAGGGACTTCAGCTTTTACTTTACATGACAATCCTTGGAGAGTTTTGAGCAGAGGATGGTTATGCTCTGACTACAGTAGAATCACTCTGGCTTCTGTGTTAAGAATAGACCTAACGGCGGCAAAGGAAGAAGTGAGGAGACTAGTTCATAGGCTGTTGCAAGGAATTGGGTGATGTGTGGTCCTAGCTAGGGCGGCTACAGTGGAAATGTAAAGGAAAGGCCAGATTCTGGACATAGTGTATTTTAAAGGTAGAAATAATAGGATTTGTGACAGATCATGCAAGGAGTGTGAAAGGGATGGCCCTGGGTCTATGGCCAGAAGATTAGACTAGAAGAATGGACTCATCTTTTATTGAGACAGGAGAAGCTATTCAAGCTCCATTTGGAGCATCATAAGTTTGAGACACATTTGGAGAACCTTAAGTTTAAGTCAAAGAGACTGAGATAAGGAATGGAACTGGAAACACAAAGGTGAGAGGTCTTACCATAGAGATGGTATTTAAAGTCATGGGGATGAATGAGTGTAGATAGAGAAAAGGTGTCTAAAGTCTGAATCCTGAGACACACCAACATCTTAAGTTTAGAAGAAGAGAAAAACCAGCCAAAGGGATTGTAAAAGAGCAGCCAGAGGGGGTACACAGGTGATTCAGTGGTAGAATGCTCACCTTCCATGAGCAAGACCCAGGTTTGATTCCCAGACCATGCACCACCACCACCACCCACCCCAAAAAGAAAGAGCAGCCAGAGAGGTAGGAAGAAAAACATGGAGTCCAGAATCAGTGACCTGGGAGCCAAGGAGGCTGGAGACAATAACAGTATTCTAGCTTTACCTACCTCAGTGGTATTTTGAAATAAAATGAGCTGATAAATGTGAAAACCCTTCGAAAAAGTAAAAAAAGCCTTCCACGTCTCTAAGATTCTCAAGAACTAAAGTATGTCTGCAAATTAAGTATATCAATTTTTAAAAATAAATGTGCACACATTTATTATATTGATTTAAACTGTATGAATTTAAACAAACCAGTCAACAAAATATATGAAGTAGTTCTCCATGAATAATACATTTTAAATACTCAACAAGTTATGAAACCTACCGACATTCTTAGTACAGCTGAGTCTCCCTGCATCTTCCAACCATTTAATCAAACTTTGGGGGACTATGCGAGCTTAAAGAGAAGAATATCTGCCTCATATTATGGCCATCACCTGAGAATTTAACCTCCTGTCTGTTCTGCCACAGGGCACAGAGCTATTTCTGGAGGGTTAGAACCAAGAAGGAGGCTGCCGATTCCTCATTCCCTAAGGCAGTGACATCCTAAGCTTAGTGAATCTTAACTTGTAAAGTGTCATTCATATATTCAAGACTTCTATTTTTAGGATCATGATTTCCTGTTTATTGAACTTAGAGCTTATAATGATCCTGTGAATCTTTAGGCAAATGGTGACAGCAGATGCTTATTCATTTTTATTTGACAAAAATACTAGAGAGGCAGTAGAAGGTAGCTGTTCAGAAAGTAGACTCTGGGTTCAGATGATCCAAGTTCAAAAATCCTAACTTGGCAAGTTGCTAAACAGAGTCTCCATTTATAAAGTAGAAATAAGCATAAGGCCTGCCTCATAGGGTCATTGTCAGAATTAAATGATCTACTATTCAGAAAACATTTCCAGCAGTACCCGGCACATATGAGGTTCATTAAATAAGAGGAAATGTTCAATGCATGCGTACCATGTGCCCAAAGGGAGAGCAAGACAGATCCATTCACGGGGTGAGAAAACAAACAAGTAAACAAAGGAGGCAATTTCAGTGTGTTAAGTATTAAAGAAATGTGCTGGAGAGCAGTTAAGAGTGGAGAGGGGGTGAAGCAGACCTCTCTGAGAAGGGTAAACTTGAACTAAGGGCTAAGGAATGAAAAGAAACCAGACATATGACAAGCAAGAATTACAGGCTTCCAAGCAGAGAAAACCACAAAAGGAAAGAGGTACAGCTATGAAAACAAAATAGTCAACCTAATCTCAAAAAATAAACCATCTAATTCAATATGGGGAAGGCAAATGAGCCAGACAAGCCGGAGTCACAAAGAGAACTTATCCATTGAGGAACCCGCCACACAATATGGAAAAATGTCTTAGAATGATAACGTATTGCTCAAGCTTGATGATACAATGCAAGGATAAATTTAAATTCTGGCATGATTGACCTGTAGGATTTAACAACAGGATTAAGAAGTAAGCTCCTCCTTTTGTCTACCTACCTTATTTTGAGGGTTGGCCCTTCCACCTCCACATTCCTGCTGATATAATCTTTTTTTATGTGTGCTTTGAACCAAATCAGGGCAAGGGACAGGTAACTTTTTCCCAGTATGAAATGCCTTTCCTGTATGTCTTACTTTTCCCACCTACATCTGCTGCTGCAAGTCCTTGCTGCCCAACTGCTGAAGAAATGGCATAACTTCAGGTAGAGGAATTACCTGGCTCAACCTCTTCTGTAGAGACTATCTTTAAATGTGAAGTTAACAGACACCTAGTATCACTCAGTTAAGGAAGGTTCTGCCTCCCCTGCCTTTCTCCATGCTCAGCCTGATGAATGAGCTTCTACCCTTCCACCATCCCCAGTCCTTTGCTTTGTTTCACTTTTGACAGCTATGTGCCTTGCAGAGAAGCCAAACAGGTTTGGAAACCAGTTTGGTCCCAGCGGACTTGCACAGCGGGAACTCTGCTCCATACACAAGGATCTGGGGCAGTGCCCACCTGACACAAGGAAGTCAGCCCAGGTTCCAGCCTAGGTTCCCAGAGAGTCCCAAGGGCGTCCAGTCTAAACAGATATGTCAGTCTGCTCACTGAGAGAAAAAAGCTGGCTCTCCCAAAATAATTACAGAATGGCTGATTTATTATTCTGAACTTTGGCACGTGGCAGGGGTAGTGTTATTTGTGCCAGCTTATGGTATCCGGCCAAAAGATGAAATACCAAGCTCATCTGATTGGTTCCAAGAATCAGTTTACACAAACAGAGCTTCTGCACATGCCAACGTGTGTGCAGGGATTATGCCGCGTGGTTTAGACTCTTTGGCAAAGCCCTTTCGAGGAGGGAATTGCAATTTTGATATATTCAGAACCATTTAATAGCTGGCAAGCTACTGCCAACCCCTAAGCTACTGCCAAATCCACTGAAATATCTTAAAGGGTCCATCCTTGTCAGGTTAGTTTCATACGCAAATAAATAGAACATAAATGACAGATGCTAACTTTTCCCTAAAGGAAAAAGCAACCGTTTATCTCTAGTCCTGGTCCCGGTCAGTGTAAACATGCTAAACCCCAGATGGAGAAAGAACACTTGGTAAAAGATTGTGGGAGGCTGGGTGAGATGCTTATTCAGGGACAGTGGCTTTTGGAATGGCGTGAACCTGAGTTGGAATTACAGCTCCTCTACTTAATAGCTCTGTGTCCTTGAGCAAGTTTAATAATCTCTACAGACCTCAGTTACCTTATCTGTGAAATGGGAATCATACGTTGCTATGCCTCTAGATAAGCACCTGCACAATCCTGGCACAAAAGAGGCATTCAATGAGTACAATGTTTCTCATAATGCCAGGGTCTGATGAAGAATCCTCTAGATTTGGAAGTTCTCAATGAAACTTTGTAACATGTATATTTACTTTTCAATCATCATTTAAAAATTAGCATAACTGTATCCTAGATTAGCTGAAATCACATTTAGATTAGAATTTTGGGCTCACCTTGGAGTCTGTGTTTACAATCATGCCAGTACCAACTCATATCTCTTGGATTGTAATGGGCTAGATGGAATAGAAGAAAAACAGATTGTATATAAAGGAAGTGTCCAGGCCACAGGAAGGCCATGAGGCCTGCAGTTTGGGTGCAGGAAGGTTCTAAGAATTTAGAAGAGAGAAAAGTGATGTGAGAACCAAATGATCCCATACACTGGTCCTTGAGGCACCAAGAAAGCAACAGGCCTTGTCCCAGAGCTACGAGCAACAGTTAAACACACAACACTATGCATGTCACATTTCATTAATATTATTATTTTGAACTTTATTGGATTTGGAGGTTTGCTTTTTATTGCATGGGTAGGCAACGGGAATCAAACCCACGTCTTCTGCATGGCAGGCGAGAACTCTGCCTGCTGAGCTACCATGGCCCACCTGCAGGTTTGCTTTCAACATGTAAAATTGTTTTGGTTTCATGGGTGTTTGCAAGTGATAAAGAAGTTTATACCTACCCTCAGCCTTTTTGTATTTAAACAAAAATAAAAAGTACTTATCACCAGTGGATGATCAGGCAACTATCTTTCTTACAGAAGGAATTCAAAGATTATTAATTCTTCAGAAAGCAATAACTGGTAACAGTTAGTGTAATTGTTATGAAGGAAATAAAGAAATTGATGCAAGGAAAAAGCATCTTTGTGTTATTTTTTTAGTGGATAAGCAGGCTATGATGTCATAAATACATTATGAATATTATTATGTTGAAAAAATTATGTCCAGGAAGGGAAAATAACAACATCAAGGAAACATGGTAATTGATTGCTATTACACTTGGGTGATAAAACTATGAGTGATTTTTTTCTACTTTAAAATAGTTGGTCTTTAATGGGCATGAATTGCTTTTTATAATTTTGAAACATATGGCTGAAAGGTAAGCAACTCTTACAGGGGGAGAATGTAATTTGCAACTAATCCGGGCTGATTCCAGACCTGCAACTGAAGAGACTGGGGCACTCCTCACTCCACAACACTGAGACCCCTGGCCTCAATGGATTCCTGTACTGTGCACTTCAAATCCCTGAATATGCCCCTGGTAGCTCCCACAGATATGACTCATAGGGCAAGTTTCTTGCTCAAAACACCTTTCCGGGAGCTCTCAATCTTTTGCTTCATGCAGCAGTGAAGGAAGTGGCGCCTGCAGCCTCAAGCCCTAGCAAATGGTGAAATGGGCCTCTGTCGGTTTTCTTGTCCTGCTAGCACCCCTTTTGGTGACATCTTCCTTCTTTTGTGTTCTTCCCCAAAACTTAGTCTTGGCAGCTAAGTCCATGCCAGACTTTCCCTGGCTGGTCCTCAAACTTGTCTCCTCCCTCCCCCTCTTCAATACCTACTTAGGAAATGGAATGGGAAACGTCTACTCATGCCACCTATACTCCTAATGGCTAATCAGGAAACAAAAAGCCTATTTCATACGTGTGACACGTGCATGTATATATGTATGTGTGTATGTATGTGTGTGTGTTTTAATACCAAGGCTAAGCCAGACCACATAAATCAATACCTTTAGAGGTAGGACCTTGGCATCAGTATCTTTAAAAGCTCCCAAGGTGATTTTAATGCACAGCTGGGGTGGCAAACTGTCAGCTGGATGACCTGAAGCTGAGACAATCCAGTGAGGGTCTGAAAAGGCTCTGAAACCATGTGCCTGCACTTGAATCCTGGCTCCGGCCCATACCTGCTCAGCTGCACGACCCTGAGCAATTTAATTTGCCTCTTTATCCCTCTGCCTCCTTATTTGTAAAGCAGAGGTGATGCTGATAATGGCACCCACATCACAGGGCTGATGTGAGGATTAAATAAGACAATGCTTACGAAATACTTAGAACTGCTCAGCATGTAGTTAGTGCTGCGTGCTGGCTGGTACTGCTTATTGATAATCACTATCATTCATCATCCTGTGGTCACCAGGGAAAAGGTGTCACCTGGTTCCAGGGGAAAGCCAGGGTGGCAGCTTCAAGAATTATGGGATAGGAGCTTTTGCTCTCACGGGCAGAGCTGGACCTGCACAGAGTATGCAAAGCTTCTCCTTGTCCCCTGAAATGCGATCTTGTGAAAATTCCTGTCCTGAATACCACCAGGCACTGAATCTGAGGATACCCAGGGAATGCAAGAAGAGTGGCAAGATCTGCTGAACCTCTTCTAACAGGCCTTATGGAGCTATCAGAAGTAGCTTTGAAGGAAGCTTTTAATTTAACTATGAAAACCCATTTCTGCAGCGGTCTCGTAGGTAGGTCTGATGTTTGAGGGTCCATACCAGCCTTCAGAGGCCTGTGGCAAACCTTGCCTGTCCCCAAGGCTTGTGAGAAGCAGAGGCATTTGCCCATATCAAGATGGGCTTTATTCTCCTTTCCCTTCACTCTTATTTTAGAACAAGTGTCCTCTCTTGCTCAGTGTGTTGCACACCTGTTCGTGTTTGTTTTTACTGACTGTTGATTTAGCATTAGGCCCTGCAGGGGATGTGGTTACAGGGCTACGATAAAGGCTCAGGACAGTTCTCTGTACAAGAGGAAAATACCACGTTGGGTAATGAAACCTGAGCCGCCCCATGCTTTGGCTTAAAAATATCTTTACCAAAATTATGAAAGTACCACAAAAACAAAACAAAGCATAAGCCATCCATCTCGTTAAAGGAGATTTTTCTTCTCTACCCTCAATCACCCCAGAAAACAGTGTGACATACTGGAATCATTACTAAACTTTGGGACAGAAGTCCTGGCTTCTATTACCACTTCCAGCTCCCCCACTCTCCTATGCGGCAGATTTCCCTTCTCGGTGCCTCAGTTTCCTCCACTGTGAAGGAAGGGATGTAGATGTTCTGATCTCTAGGTTCCCTTCCCGGACCCCTCTTCTATTACCCTGGTGAATGCACCGGTTCACTGGCGCACCACACATTCAATTATTAAGCACAAGCTAGGCACCAAGCCCATGGGGACGCTTTGGAGAGAGAGTGAAGCATACACAGGCCAGGCACTGTCCTTGGGAGCAAATGTGAAAACAAATGAGCACACCCATGGGCTTCATAAATACGTGCTAGAATGACAGATGTTTAGGGGAAAGATGACTTTCCCAAACTGGATGAGTAAAGTTTTCCATAAAGAAGGTGACTCTTAAGCTGAGTATTGAACAGGTGCTTGCCAAGGTGGGGTGGAGGTGGAAAGGGTGGTGTTACAGACAAAAGAAAACTTTAACAAAGGCTGAGTCACAACAGAGCATAGTGGGTTGGGGCATTGCAAGCATGGTAACGTGAGAGTGTGTGGATGTGTGTGTAGTGTATGGGGGCTAGTGTGAGTGTGTGTGTGTGCATGTATGTGTATGTGCATTGTGAGCGTGTCTGTGAGCGTGTGTGTTTGAGTGGTATGGGAGAAGTCAGTAGAGAGGAGCTCTGTTGGATACTGGAAGAGGTGAAAAGTGAATAGGGTCAAGATCAAAGGTATAGGATATTAGTTTAGAGCTTAGCCTACATACACAAAGGAGCCAATGACAACCAGTATTAAGCAGTTTTAAGAGTGACACCATCAAATTTAAGGTCAAAGGAAATTCTATGAAAAAGAGTTATACATGGGGAGTGATGAAGATATTAGAATACGTGTTTTGTTTCATTTGCCACATTTTTGCATATCTAATAATTATCTAATTAGATAACACAAGCAAGCTATAGTATAATCCTGTTTCCTTACTTGCTTCTTAATGGCAGTATTGAGGCTTCAGGATATAAGTTTACAAGTTGGCTTCAATTTGCAGGTTTCTTAATGCTTCATTCCACTTAGGCAATACAAATTAGAACCTATCACTTCCCAAAAGCTTCCCAAGATTAATTCCACCCGTACTCTACCTCTCCCTTACTCTCCTTTCTCCCACTATTATGCATTTTCCTTCTATCTTTTTTTTTTTTGCCTTAATTATCATCTGGCAAACAGATACTATGTCATGAATATTTTATAACACTGTAGTTTCAGCAGAGAAAAAGCCAGTGTATAAATTTCCTAGGGCCACCATAACAAATCACAGCAAATTGGGTGGCTTAAAACAACATTTTATTCTTTCACAGTTCTGGAAGCTAGAAGTTAGGAATCAAGGAGGAGGGCCATGCTCCCTCTGAAACCTGTTGGGAAGAATCATTTCTTACCTCTTCCAGCTTCTGACCAGTTGCCACCGCACTTAGCTTTCCTTAGCTTGGAGGGTGCATCACTTCAGGCTGCCTCAGTCATCCTGTGCCATTCTCTTTGTCTGGCTTTGAGCTGTGTCCAGATCTTCCTCTTCTGGTAAGATCACTAGTCATATTGGACTCAGGACCCACCCAATGCAATCTGACTTCATCTTAACTTGATTGCATTTGTAAAGACCCTATTTCCAAGTATGGTCACTTTCACAGGTCCAAGAGGGGCATGAATTTGGGGGGCACTACTCAATCCACTGAATTTTTGCTGAATGACTAAAAATAATCAAGCAAGAAAAGAAATAAACAGCATCTAAGTTGGAAAGGAAGAATAAAACTATCTCTATTCCCAGATGACATGGTCCTATATAGAGAAACTGCCAAAGAGACCACAAGAAAACTACTAGAACTAATGAATTCAGCAAAGATGCAGGGTACAAGATTAACACACAAAATTCAATTGTGTTTCTCTGCACCAGTAATAAACAATATGAAAAGGAAATTAAGAAAACAATTCCATTTACAATAGCATCTAAAAGAATAAAATACCTAGGAATAAATTAACCAAGGAGACAAAAGACTTGCACGCTGAAAACTATAAAACATTGCTGAAAGAAATGAAAGAAAACCTAGATAAATTGCAAGACATCATGGATTGAAAGATTTAGTATTGTTACAATGTCAACACTCCCTAAAGTGATCTACAAATTCAATACAATCCCTATCAAAATCCTAGAAGACTTTTTTGCAGAGGTAGAAAAGACAGTCCTCAAACTCATATGGATTGCCAAGGGACCCAGAATAACCAAAACAATTTTGAAAAAAAAAGAACAAAGGTGGAAAACCCACACTTCCTGATTTCACCACCTACTACAAATTTACAGTAATCAAAACAGTGACCTTGCTGCCATGCCGGCCTGGACTCTGTGGAGCTGCGGGAATAGAGGCCACCTGGCAGGCCCAGGGGGAGCAGGGGACACCCACCTCCCTCAGCCACCTCTGCCTAGAACAGCGGTGCCAGGGTAGCCCAAGCCAGAGTCAGGCAGCAATGTCAGAAGCAGAGCTTGTAAATCCCTGCAGGGTCTTCAGAGACTATAGGCCCAGGAAGGGGCCAAGAGCATTTCCCTGCAGATTCACAGACATGTGATTAAAAATTGGGGAGTGCTGCATTTCGCTTCCGACTTGTAGACTCATTAGTATGCATGGGATTAGAGCTGCCAGGTGTCCACAGCCATCGCAATGAAACTTCTGGAAGACTGAGGAGTGGGGGCTGTGGATATAGTCAGGAGCCCTTAAATGGAGTCTTCTCCCCACTGAGCCTGTGCTCAACAAGATTTTTCTGAGGCTAACCGAATACAAAAGCTGCCCTAATTGAGGCTGGCTAAGACATGACGATGAGTGCCATATGCTGGGATTTTCCAGGAAAGGGAGGTATTTGGACAGTAGTCTGTAGAGATACCACCATGATGTCAAGTTTCTAAAAAACACTAAATGAATTCCTGGAAGGTGAGGTAGGCACCATGGAGGATGTGGTCCTCAAACTGCTGCTCTATTACCCGCCATGCCCCAAAACCAGAACGAAAACCAATCCTCAGAGAACTAGGCAGAAGCTTTGGGTGTGTTCCTGGGGATGGTCATGGAAGTCGTCTTCCGTATGGATGATGAGATATGTCATTGGAAAGAAGAAAAGACTCTGGAGGCTGCAGAGGCTGAGGAGGCAGCAGCCTCAGCATTACCAGGAGGTATGATGAGTAAGGAGATCAAGAAGGAGTGGGAACAGACCTGAGAGATGGGTTCTGTCCTTGAGAATGGAGAGCCCCAACATCTGGAGTGACATGGAAGATGAGTGAGACCCTCCCAAGCCCTTGGCTTGCAAGGCTAGGGCTAAGACTCCCTTCAGAAGAAAGAAACAGAGAAAAGCTCCCAAGCAGGAACAGTGTACTGGGGGGGTGAGGCAGGGGGGACAAAGGCAACCTTTCTAACAGCTCCACCTACTCACCTACTTGGAGAATACTAAGGCTGATGATGTTGAAAGTGTGGAGATCTCAGAATATACCAAGAGCAACAGAAAGCCCTGTGTGAAGCAGAAGAAGGCCTCAGAGAAGCCAGCTGTGAAATGTGCTCACATACTCCATGGAGATTCAACTCAGATGCCCCATCAGAAACTCACAGTCCTGGAGGTGTCTCTGAGTCAGACCAAGAGGACAATCAGGAGGACCCACCAAAGAAAAAGACCATGGACTGGGCCTTGGCAAAGATCCCTGCCCCCATGATAAGGAAAAAAATGGTGAGGCTGGGTCCTGGTCAATTCAGAAGACCCCAAGAAGATGCCAGCAGTTCCAAACAAAGGCCTAGGTTTGAGAAAGAATCTGTCAGTTCAGAAGGCCCCAAGAGACCCCAAACCCACTGAGTCACAAGTCTCAATGTCACAGGGTTCAAAGACCAAGACAGAAACTCTCTTCACGCCTCAAAAGAATCCAGAAACCTGTGCTTTTGAGGGGCTTGCAGACTGAAGAGTTCCAAGAAGTCCAAGGAAGAAATTTTAAGTTGGAAACAAAGCTTTTTCTTGTTATTGAATGAGACAAGACTTTTGACTCTCTTAGAGACCCAGTTGGAGAAATTCAGCTCTGAATGGTGAATAAGGAGTTGCTGAGGAATTGAGGAGTCCACCTCAGCAACTCCTCAATTCCTCAGCAACTCTGGGCCTTTTTCTCTGCCAGACGCTCTTCTTCACCTCCCCCTCAACTCGCCTGCACAAGTGGGAGGTTAACCAAGCTGATTGGGCAAATGCTGAAACATTCACTATTACTCACAGACAGTCAAACCATGTTTGACTTTTCTCCCCCACTCCCTACATCTTCTTTTGGGTGGTCGGCAGACCCAAGCAGGTGCTGGTTTTTTGAAAAGTGGGGTGGCCATTTTCTAATTTTGACCTTCTCAGTTCTACAATCAGTGGGTAACTCAAACGAGGATCTTGTATACACAGCCTGGTTTCCTCATGCCTCTTATTTTCAGCTTCCACATTCCAGTTACCTAACCAGAGAGTGGGTTAGATATTTAACTTTTGGGCAAAAGAATATCTGGTTAGGCTTTGATGTATTGGGTTTTAGATCATTAATAAAAATGGTACTTTGATTACCCTCAGGAGGCCTATAGAGAAGGACAGTGATTGGTAGGAAGAATTCTAATTTTATCCAGTGCTACCAAATTCTTATCAGTTTGAGGACAAAATCCTTTTCTCACACTATGGTAAGAGTTAAAAAAAAAAAAAAAGAACTAAAAAAATTTGTCAATTTCTTTCCTCTGAATGGACATACTAAATCAGACCAGAATACCATGTTGTGTTTATGTTGGCGGGGAGGGAAGCAGGCTGCTCAAGATTGGTGGTTTTCAAACTGCATCCCAGGGAACCCCAAGGCTTCCACAAAAATTTTATCCAAATCTATTTTTTTCTTGCTTTTTTTCAAAACTATGAAAGATAACTACTTGAGTATGTCATAAACCAAATTGTACCACATCAGAGACTATAAAAATATTACTTTGTTTTCATAGGCTTTGGTTTTGTAAGGTCCCACACTACCTATTTCTGCCATTTCTTTGTCTATAATTGAATTTCCTGTAAATGTAGCTTTGAAGAAGAATGTCAGAAGTAGAAGAAATTCAATCTTGTGCGTGTCCTGTAATGTAACACCATGAAAGTAAGTTTACCTTTCTATTAACATGCTCCTGTTAAACTGCAATTTTCAGTTGCATAATAGCAAAATAGTAAGTACATTAGCACAGCACACAGTAGTAATAGTCTAGCATAGTGAGCTTTAGCTCGTATAAGTTTGGGCTGTCTCTTTTCTGACCTCAGCTTCTGTGGTCAAGAGTGTGAATAGTTGTTAGATGTTAGTGATTTCATTTTGAACCAGAAATTTCTCGTGACTCCTTTCAAAATCTTGGGTGAGTTTAGCTGAAGATGGAGAAAGAAAGAAAATGGTTTCCATTTGCAGCTACTCATCAGCATGCATTCAGTTTCCTCCTTGGGCCAGTACAAAACAAAACGTAAGAGTAAATTGGACCTCCATGGTGATAGAAGCCTGCAGATGTCTGGCTCTTAGTCAGATCACTAGGGCTTCATTATATAACAGATTGATACCTTGATCAGTAAGTATTAATGTGTTGCAAAAAATATATTTTTTAAAAAAGCAGTGAGGTATTGGCATAAGGGTAGTCACATAGACCAGTGGAACAGAATCAAAGGTCCAGAAATAAACCTTCACATCTGTGGTCAATTGATTTTCAACCAGAGTGCCAAATACATTAAATAAGCATAGTTTCTTCATCAAATGGTGCTGGGAAAACTGGAAACCCACATGCAAAAGAATGAATTTGAACCCCTACCCCTCACCATATACAAAAAATAATTTAAATGAATCAATGACCTAAATATGATAGCTAAAAACTATAAAATTTTTAAAAGAAAACATAGAGAAGTATCTTTAGGGCCTTGAATAAGCAATGGGGTCTTGGATTTTATACAAAAAGTATAATAAAAGAAAAAAATAGATAAATTGGAGTTCATCAAAATGAAAAACTTCTGTGTATCATAGATTTCATCACGGAAATGAAGACAACTTACAGAATGGGAGAAAATATATGGAAATCATATAACTGACAGGGGTTTAATATCCAGAAGATGTAAATAACTCCTACAACTCAGCAACCAAAAGATAACAAGCCAATTTAAAAATGCACAAAGGATTTGAATAAACACTTCTCCAAAGAAGATGTACCTATAGCCTATAATCACATGAAAAGTTGTTTAATATCATTAGTCATTAGGGAAATGCCAATTTAAAAGATGATGACATACCACTTCACAGCCACTAGGTTGTTATTGAAAAAAAAGAAAAATAATGTGTTAACAAGGAGGCAGAGAAATAGGAACTCTTATACATTGTTTGTGGGAATATAAAATGGTACAACCACGGTGGCAAACAGTTCATGGTTCCTCAGAAATTTGAGTAGAGTTACCATTCAACCCAAAAATCCCACTTCTAGGTATATACTCAAAAGAATAAAAAACAGGGACTCAAACAGATATTTGCACACCAGTGTTCATAGCTGGTATAACCAAAGTGGGGATACAACCCAGTGTCTATCAACAGATGAATGGAAAAACAAAAGATTATGCATATATATCTATCTATAGATATAGATAGATAGATAGATATCTATAGATAGATAGATAGATAGATATATCTATGTAGATATATAGATCTATATATAGATATATATATAGATAGATAGATATCTATAGATATATATATATATACATACACACACACACACAATGGAATATTATTCAATCATAAAAAGAAATGAAGTGCTGACACATACTATAGCATAGGTGAAATTTTAAGACATCATGTTGAGTGAAATAGGCCAGGCACAAAAGAACAAATGTTGTATGATTTCCCTTATATGAAATACTTAGAATAAAAGTAAGTTCATAGATTCAGAAAGCAGAATAGTGGTTAGCAGGGGCTGGGAGGAGGGGATAATGAGGACTCATTGCTTAATGGGTGCAAATTTCTTTTGGGAATGATGAAAATATTCTGGCAATAATGGTGAAAGTCTCATAACATTGTCAATGTACTTGTCACAGAATTGTTCACTTAAATGGTATTCTAATTTGCTAGCTGAAATGCAATACACCAGAGATGGACTGGCTTTTAATAAAAGGGGATTTATTTAGTTAAAAATGTATAGTTCTTCAGAGCAAAGGCAGGTAACTTTCAACTGAGGTTCTTTCTTATGCAGGAAGGCACAGGGAGATCTCTGCTGGCCTTCTCTCCAGGCCTCTGGATTCCAACAACTTTCCCCGGGGTGATTCTTTTCTGCATCTCCAAAGACATGGGCTGAGCTGTAAGTGTTGAGATGAGGTGTGCTGAGCTGCTTGGGCTGTGCTACGTTGAGCCCTCTCATTTAAGCATCCAGCCAATTAAATCAAACACCATTCATTGCAGCAGGCACACCTGCTAGCTGACTGCAGCCGTCATCAGTGGTAGATGAGCTTCACATGCCATTGGCTCATGTCCACAGCAATAGAACTAGGCACCTTCACCTGGCCAAGTTGACACCTGAACCTAACTAACACAAATGGTTAAAATGATTTTTATGTTACATATAGTTTATTTAATTTTAAAAACAAGGGAGGAAAAAAGAATATTCCCCCACACCTAGCACATGCCTGGCATGGAGCAAGAGCATAACTGGAAAAAAGTACATAGACAGTAAAGACAGAAAGTGGCAAGTTCACTTGATCCTTAGGTGGTCCTGAACAAGTCACTTAACTCTGCCTCAGTATCATCATCTATAAAATAGAACTAATAATAATATCAGAGTTTTAAAAATATAAAGTCATGGCTGTAATACAGATATAAAATGAACACATGCTAAAGATTTTTTTAACCTATTGTTAATGATGGAACCAAGAAAATAAATCTGTCCAAAGGAGAATAAAAGAAGCATAGATTTATTTGGGGTAAAGGAATATTGAAATGAATTTACAAATAGACAGAAAACTGGCTTCTTCCTTTGGAGCAGGTGTGGGGAAAACTCAACTGAACTCCATCCAAACAGTATGTGTTTGCATATGTATATACAAGAATCATTTTGCGTTGCTATCAGTTATCTGTAACTTAGAGAGTAGCAAAATAGCTCAAAGGCAGTGAAAGGCACAGAGCCCCTGTAGACTGGAATCAAATAACTAGGAAGAGTCTAAACAATGCATGGTTTTCCATGCATTGGAACATACATTTTTCCCTATAATGCCTAGCTGGCATTATATGGTTGACAGGAGGATTAAAGCCCTTGCAGGGGGAGCACACTGAACAGTCCCTAGAATATACCAGTTGTCCCACAAGCGTTAACAGCTTTTATTATTAATAACATAAGTTATGGGAAAAAATTGCTTCCTGGGTAAGTGTTTGCACATCCAACCAGAACATATTTCTTCCATTGTAATCCTCTAATGGCATCAAATAGAGTGCCCAGAATTGACTTGGTACTTGGTAGATTTTTGAATGACAAATTTATTATTAAGGACAATATTCTGATATACCGTGAAACAGATTTTTAAAACAATTAATGATTAACCTTTGGGTTAGGCGAAATGGCAAGGAAAATTCAATGATTACTGACATCAGGCTTGCTTTCTGAAAGTCAACAGATGGATCCTATCAATGTAAAATGATAATGGTTGCAACACTGCTCCACTTTGACCCTTTCCCGTTGGGAGCCAGTGTGAGTTCTAATTAAAATGAGCATATGTTTGACACTGGTTCTAAAATCCTTATTCAAACATGGCTCTCACTAATAACAGCTGGGCGTGTCCTCTTTGCTACTATGACATCCCAACAGAACTTTCTTAAAGAACCAAGATCAAATGATGGTGGCACCATTGTTACTGGCAGTTCAATTCTTAGCTGGTGGGCTGAGACAAACATACTTCATTTTCTGCACTCATCCCATTCTGATGATAAGGAAGCAAAGACAGAGAGGAGCTCAGTAAAATGTGTGTGTGTGTGTGTGTGTGTACACATGCAATTAAATAGTAATAAGTAAAACAACTGCCCAGAATTTAAAATTATGTTCCTTGCATAAATCTCAAACAATTTTCTTCTGGAAAGAAGGGCCACTGAGAGAGCAGGGATAAAAATTGTGCATGCCTTGAAACTGCCTCTGGCTTTAGTGGTTTGAGCCCAAAGTGGTTCCATTTGCCTGTGCTTTCCTTTTCTTTTTGAAAGCCTTTTCATTTTAGACAGGTAACAAGGAACCATCCAATATGCATTTAACAGTGAACGTGGCTTCCAATAATTTTTTTTAAGAGCTAGGGAAAGACCTAGCCTAGGGAAAAAAAATGCCTTTGATTTTTTTCAAACTACAGAGTTCTTAGTGCCCACCCTTCCTGCACACGTTCAGGCACCCTGCTCAGGCTTGGAGGAGTGCTGGCTTAGGCCCAGCTCTATTAATTTCACCCTGTCTCAAAAATAACTCCATTTTTTCAAGATAATATCAAAAATTCCACAATTTTGAGTTTTACTTTACCGTTAATCTGCAAGGATGCATGTAATCAATCCTTCTTTGGAATCTCTAAGGAAAAAATGATCATCTAATCTATTGATCTTTAAACATTTTTAGATTATGCATGCTTTTGAGAACCGGAAGAATTCTGCAACTCAGGAAAATATACACAAACACACTGTGTGAGTTTGACTTTTCTCTCATTGCAATCAGCAGAAGCTGAATATGGCTAATTTAATCAAAAGAGAGATTTAATGGAAGGAAATGGAGTGGGACAGGAAATAGAACTGCTTAGGGCTCTAGATAGAAGGAACTAAGTTCCTAGTGGGCAGAATTTCTTGTGGTGCTGCCGGTGAAATGAATCAGATCAAGCCTTTTCCCCCTTGTTGTCCATCCTCAAGGGTTTCCTGAGAGAGTCTCAGTTTGGCCTCGCAGAGGCCCCCGGCCCCTCCTTGCCTAAATGAGGTGAGGCTTATGGGCAGGTGGTGCCTCCAAGCTGGAACACGATGGGGAGCATAGCAATACCCTCGCAGAGAAGTCAGGGTCCTGATGTTACCAGAGAGGAGAAAATGATATGGGGGGAGCTAAAACCACAAGTGTCCACTAAACACAGTTTTTGGCTCAAGCCTGCAAATCATGTGAGTGGACCCCTGCCATGAACTCCACCTCTAAAATCTGGACTCTAAACCCCCCATGACTAGGCCACCCCCTTAAGACCAATATTTAAACTCTTCTCCAACATAACAGTATTCCTCAAGTATGTTTGTTGTTAGAAGACTTGGAATTTTTTTAAATGTGGAAACGATAAGAGAAAAATGAGAATCAAGATGCCAAGCAGTGACAAGAAGCAAAAAAGGAGGTTTGGAAGAACAAAAGAAATTTTCCCCAGGACTGAACCTAGGGTAAATCATCTCTCTGCAAAGATGTATCTACTTTCATGCCCATTACAGGCTCTTAGATCAAACTTCTGCTGGATGTGCATGGCCTTTTGATATTCCAGAAACTGAGATCCCAGGAACGAGACGCAAGAGAGAACCATTTTACACAGAATCATGGTCCAGAGTGAATGGCGCCACAGACCTGTGAGCCCCCTGATGTGAACACAGCACCCAGAGAAACCCACAGTCTCAGCAGGAATGGGGCATGATCCCAGATCTGAAGTAGCCTGTGATACACCCCCCTGAGGAACAGTGTGTTCACACTGCATCTCTCTATGCAGAGTACATGGCCATGGAGGGAAATGAGCTTTTCTTGAATGACTTCACCCTTTCAGACCTTTCTAAAACTCAGTTCCTGAACAAGTGGTACAGATGTGGCCCACTGTGATTTTGTGCTACCCACCTCTCCAGATGTATTTTGAGCTACTCTCCCTCTCACACATGAATCTCCAGTCACTTTGGCTTCCTTTCAAACTCATCATCCTCCTTCAGACTAAAAGGCCTTATCACACATTGTTCCCTCTGCCTTATGTGCCCTTTCCTGACTTTGGCTCTAACTTCAACTTATTTCTTAATCCTAGCTTAAATTTTATTCCCCAGAGAAATATGCACTGGTTCAAATTAGCTCAGGACCCAGGACCCCACTCCTTGACCTGTACTTGACTTTTGCAGCATTTTCCATAACGGTAAAGTATCTATGTGAATATCTGTTTTATCCCTGTCTCCCTAACAGAACACACTCTGCACAGGTAGAGGCTATATCTGACTTACTCACTTTTGTATACCAGTTCCAGGCACAAGGTAGGTGATCATTATATATATATAAATATGTTGAATGAATATCGCTCAGTATTACACTGAAGTAGAGGAGCTATGGTGAATAAATTGTAGAAATGGAATAGTTAGCAAATTTATACAGGGATGATATGCTGATGTGCAGAGGGATAGAAAGACATATAAAACATAAGTAGCTAGTAGAACTGAAAAATTCCGTTTTTTCAACATCAGGAATGAAGGGAGCCAAGAAAGTATATGGACTGTGGCCAAAGAGAGTTAAGATTTTAGTTAAAGCTAAAAGCTCATGAATCACTTTTGACAGAATCCCCACCTTATGAGGATATCATAATATGATAAAGCAAATAAAAACAAATTAACAAACCAGAAATGGAGGAAGGAATGGGCTAGCTAGCTTCACCATTGAGGATAATCTAAGGTAGAACCATGAAAGGGGTTCTATGCTACAAAAGGATGCTGTCTTGAACTTGAGTTATGCATGAAAAGGTTAAACCAGGTCGTGGAATTTTAAAGCATATATTAGGAAGTGAATAAGACCAAGATCAACTAATAGACTTGCCATAAATGTCATTATCTTTTATCACAATAATGCTGTGGAACAAACAACTACAAATCCCTAGAGGCATAACGTAATAAACATTTACTTGGCTTATGAGTCTCTGGGTTGATTGTGCAGTTGATCTGGATCAAGTACTGATATTTTGGCTAGGCTCGCTCACATAGGCAACAAGGAGACTGGCGGGACATGGGCTGGTCTAGGATGATCTCAACTTGGATGGATTTAGTGCTGCTCCACTTGTTCTCTCATCCTCTGATGACTAGCCTGGTTTATTCTCATGGTAAAGGCAAAGATCTAAAAGAGGGAGTAGAAGCATGGGTGGTCTCTTGGAGACACTGACAATATTAAGAGTTAATATGGAGTCAGTGGAACTCTCACAGTGGGTAGGAATTGAATCAGCATAACTACTACTTTGGAGAGTAATCTAGTAATATCTAGTGAAACTGAAACTGAATTTGTTTATACCTCATAACCCAGCAGATTCACATTTATGCCCTAAATAAAGTAGCACATACTTTTCTCAAGATACGCATGAGAATATTCATTGCATTCATTGTAATAGCAAAATGGAAAACATCTTAAATGTCTAAAAATAAAAGTATGGAGAAATATACAATGGCATATCATTCAATGAAATATGATATTACAGTGAAAATGAATGACTGAACTAGAGCTGAAATGTCAACATAAACATATATTGTGAACATATATGTTCACAAACATATATTGACCAAAAAAGCAAGTTATAGAAGAGTATAATATGACAGCAATTATATAAAATCTGAAGACATGTCAAACCACCCCATATTGTTTAGGAATGCCTATATATGTAGTAAAAGTGTAAAGATATGCATAGGGTTGATGAATGAGAAAATCAGGATAATACTGGTAGTTACCTCTGGGGAGCAGGTGACATTATAAAGAAGAGAATGCAACTGGGAAAGACACACAGGAGGCTTCAACTGTTTTCCATAATGTTATATTTCTTAAATTGGGTGATATTAACAGCAGTGTTCCTTATTTTATTCTTGATATGTTATTTATATGTCTGATGTTTTATTTTAAAAAGAATAAGGGTAATGGAGAGTCAAGAGTCTTGCTCCAAAAGAGAAAAAAGAAGCGACAGGGCTGGAAGAACCTATATAATTTTAGGACAATACCTCCTGTGTATAATAATCTATGGGTCTCTTTGCTCGAGCATCTCTCTTTAGCCCACAGAACTAGTTCTGTAACATTAGAAATAAACAGTAGTAAAAAGATTTCACAGTGACATAAGTTTGAGGAATGCTGAGTAAAATAAAGTTAGAGTTCTTTTCGCAGAACTTGTCCAAATTTTTAGTATGCTAATGGGTATCATGAATCTTTGAGCAGGAGATAAAGCAAGCATTGTTTCCTCCACTTGAATAATCCTAGAACCATTTTTTCATACAGCATCTCAGGGCAACAGTTTCGCATGAAATAGGTGTTGGGAAATGTGCCCTAAAAATTTCATTTTCCTCTCAACTCTCTCTATCCCAACATCCCAGTCTGCCCACAAATTCCACTTCCTTGTCAATACTCCATGTCTTTGCCATTCCATTCCCATCTTTCCACACAGCTCTTCCATGCTCTTTCTTTTGTCTTTCTTTCATGGAGGCAACGTGGTGTCATGGAAAAAGGTACTCAAATCCTATGAGCAATCTTGGTCCCAATGCTTCTTAGCTGTGGGAACTTGGACAACTGTGTTACTTCTCTATTCCTCAGTTTCTGTCTGCAAAACAATAGAAAAATAAAATCTCTTACCTCATAGGAAGTTGAGGGTTGTGAATATTGAATTAATACATATAAAGTATTCGGTACTTTTTATGAACTTACTTGGTGTTGACTATTATTATAATCTACATACCTTCAAAGACTACTTTGGAGACCAAAAGAACTAACACCTATGAAAGTGCCATTACTCCAATAGCTAAAAAATGTAAGATTCTGGTTTGGTTTGGTTTTGCTTTTACAACTTACCACATCTTAAAGCACCTCAGAACTGACTTCATTCCAGCACACAGACAGAACTTACTTTTGCATGGTTTAGACAGAGAGAGTCCAGGGATTCCTTAAAGTAAATGTACTCTGTTTGGTTCTAACTCTATTTCCAGGAACTGAGCATTTTACCTCAACTACTAGAGAAAAAATCCATTCTGTTAAGAGTTACTAGTGGTGATATGTGGTGGTCTGTGCATAAAAGAAGCAACAACAGTATGTAGAGAGATCAAAGAACTGCTTGGTGGCAGGGACTTTAGGAAATTCTTCCAGTTAACTGGACCATTCCAAGATGAGGCTGCTCAGAAAATCTAGCTTTTAACATGTGTAGTCTTGTGCTATGCCCATTGGACCCAAATGCATGTACTTACTTATTGGGTTACTTTCACAGCATCGTTTGTGTAAAGAAGTCAGAATGATATTAAGTGTGGTAGTTAGATTCAGTTGTCAACTTGGCCAGGTGAAGAACACCTCTTCTGTTGCTGTGGTCATGAGCCAATGGTACGGGAACCTCATCTGTTGCTAATTACATCTGCAGTCGGCTAGGAAGCATGCCTGCTGCAATGAATGACGTTTGACTTAATTGGCTGTTGCTTAAATGAGAAAGCGCAACATAGCACAGCCCAAGCAGCGCGGCATACCTCATCTCAGCACATGCAGTTCACCCCAGGCCTTTGGAGATGCAGAAAGGAATCACCCTGGGGATAGTTGTTGGAACCCAGAGGCCTGGAGAAAAGGCCAGCAGAGATCACCCTGAGCCTTCCCACGTAAGAAAGAACCTCAGATGAAAGTTAGCTGCCTTTCCTCCGAAGAAGTAACAAAATAAATCCCCGTTTATTAAAAGCCAATCCGTCTCTGGTGTGTTGCATTCCGGCAACTAGCAAACTAGAACATTAAGCCACCCTGAAGACGGTAAGGTCATTCACAACAAAATCACCTCGTTAATGTGAAACAGTGTAACCTGGTAGTAAAAAACATAAACTCTGGGGTCCAACTATCTGGATTTATATTCTGTGAGATCTTGGGCAGGAGATTTCAGCAACCCTTACCAAATGGGGAGAACAACAACACTCACTTCATATGATTGTCATGAGGATTGAATGAGAGAATCCACGAAGAGTGCTTAGAACATTGTCTGGTACATAGACTACATTCAACAAATGAACCTCAGGAAAAATCACTGCAAAATAACATTTCCCTTTCAAATTGTGCAAAATAAAAATAATGATATCAACCAATACAAGCACTTTCATTTTTGCATACTACCTTTTAATTCCTAAGGATGCTAGCAATGGGAATACAGTTTTGAATTTATTATTTTAATGTAAGTATTTTCTAGTTTCCTACACAGTCGTGCTTAATGGCTATATAAAAAGTCAATTGAGTTCTGCATGATTGTGGAATGATGACAGCATGGGGAGATCCAGAATTCAGTCCTTCAACCACAGCAAGCATTAAATAGGCAGAAAGTGTCTGAAACTATTTTGAAACTACAGAGGCCAGAAAAACACTACTGTACAGCACCCAGTAAAAATTGGGAGGAAGAGGCTGATAAACTACAGAACAGTAAATTGCTCTCTCCACACTGCAGCTACCTGTCCCATCCCCCACACTCGCTACAGGCTGCCATGAGGTCCAGCCCTTGGCTAACTCACTGGTGACAGAAAGGAACACAAAAATACTCCTCCCCAAGACTAGGGGTGGGCACGGCTGATCACTGATCATGGCTTTTGATTACCAGCTTTGCATCACTGGGGTATGGCTCTGAGAGTAGCCATTGTTTCAATCAGCCCTGGACAAAGGCCATGGTAGAGAGACTTAAAGACACTATACTTCCTCAGAGATGCAGGAGACAGTTAATTAAAGGGCTACATTTGCTGGGCAGGCCAAGAAAACTCAGTTTTGAGAAGCATGGAAGAAGCTCTTGGTGCACTTCCTGATCCTCTCCCTGGGGCACTTTGGAGCCAGTTGGTGCCCACTTCCTAGGTCCTTGGCCCTGCTTCAGCTGGGAAAGATAGACATGGGAAAGTCCTCTACAGCATGCCCTTCTGCTCAGTATATGCCCTCCACACATATGAAGCTTGAGACAATGAAAGGAATGTAAGAAACTCTAGAGGTGGACAATCCAGTGCCTAGTCTTTCCAGGTAACAAGCAAAAGCCCAGGATAAGACACGGGCATAGAAAGACAGGGAAAACCCTGCACCAGCATTCACCTTTGGCAAGTCTTCCTGATAGGAGGGTTGAAGTTCAAGAAAATCTGTCTTTGCATCAGCAGGTAACAGAATCAAATCACAGACATCTCAGGAAATGTACCCCAGAGATAATGTTTGAAAATGTACACTGTACAACAAAAGAGTTCAAGATAAAGAAAGGAAAAGGAGACGATGGTCCATCCAAAGGAAGAGGACAAAAATCCAGAAAATACCATCAAAGAAGAGCAGAATGAAGGCATAGCAAACAAACGCTTAAAAAAAAAAAAAAAAGATCTTAAAAATGTTCCAAGAGATGAAGGAAAATACAGAGAAAGAACTACAGAATATCAGGGAAAAAATGAATGAGCCATATGAGAGTCTTAGTAAAGAAATAGAAATTTCAAACAGGAACCAAACAGAACTACTAGAGTTAAATGATATGAATGAATAAATGAAATGAAAAATTCACAGGATGATTCCAAGAACAGATAATAGCTGGCAGAAGAAAGAATCAGTCTCTCGAAGAAAAGACACTTGAAATGAATCACCCTGAGGAGCAAAAAGAAAAAAAGAATTATAAAAAGCAAATATAGCCTAAATCATCTCTGGGACACCATTAAACACGACAGTACACATTATGAGAATCCCAGGAGGAGAAGTAGGAAAGGAGCAGAAGGAATATTCAAAGAAATAATACAGAAAACTTCCCATACTTAACAAAAGTCATGAATATGCACATCCAAGAAGCCCAGAGAATACCAAACAGAAGAAATAAATGCCTATCTTATATTGATCACACTATCTAATGCAAAGGGCAAGGAGATGGTTCCGAAAGCTGTAAGAGGAAAGCAAGTACTATGTACAAGGAAGTTCCAATTAGATTAGTTTTTCTCTCATCAGAAACCATGAAGGCAAGAAGACAAGGGGCTGAAATACTTAAAGTGCTGAAAGAAAACAACTGCCAGAAGAATTTTATATTTGGCAAGATTTTCTTTCAAAATGAGAGAGGGATTAAGACTTTTTCAGATAAACAAAAGCTGAGGGAATTCATCACCACTACATCTGCTATATGAGCAATACTGAAGGGAGTTCTTCAGACGGAAAGGAAAGGATACTAGACAGTGGTTCAAGGAGCATAAAGACAGGACGACCTCCAATAAAGGTAGCGTTTGTGCAATTATAAATGCCAGTACTATTGTATTGTATTTTTTGATATGTACCTCCACTTCTTACTTCTTACAGGTGCCAAAAGGCAAATGCCTGAAAAATAATGATAAATGTATGGTTTTGGACATATAAGGTACAAAGATATAAGTGGTAGCAAGTACAAAAAAAAGGTGGAGGGAGCAGACAGGTATAGGAAAAATATGTGTGCATGTTATTGAAGTTAAGTTGTTATCAAACCAAATATGGTTTTTGTATGTTTGGGATGTTAACTTTTAACCCCATCATAACCGTAAGGAAAATAGATGAAAAATATATCCAGATAGAAAAGAGAAGGTGGTCAGTAAGGTACAAGAAAAAAATATATATAAAATAGGCATTAATGAAAGAATTGAGGGACTAAAAAAGGTATAAGATATACAAAGGCTAAGAAGAAAGTCTTGAATAATAAATAGGGTCTTTAATGTAAATGGGTTAAATTCTCCTGTCCAAGGTAGAGAGTGGCAGAAAGAATAAAAGAGCATGTCCCAACTATGTGCTGTCTGCAAGAGACTCATGATAAATTCAAAGATACAAATATGTTGAAAGTGAAAGGGTGGAAAAATAGACCATGAAGAGATAATAGCCAAAAGAGAGCTTTAGTAGTTATACTAACAGCGGAGAAAACAGAGTTTAAGCCAAACAGTTACAAAGGAGAAATATAGTCATTATATGCTGATAAAGGGAACAATTCAACAAGAAGATGTAACAATTATAAATATATGTGCACCTAACAGCAGAACTCCAAACTACATGAGGCAAATCCCGACAGAAATGAAGGGAGAAATTGATGTTTTTTTTAACCAACAGTAGGAGATTTTAAAGCACCACTAGTCAATAATGGAGAGAACATCTAGTCAGAAGGTCAATAAGGAAATTCAAAATTTGTACGATACTCGAAGCCAATTAGATTTAACAGACATATATATCTTCACCCAACAAAAGCAGGGTATACATTTTTCTTGAGTGCACATGGATCATTCTCCAGTATAGACCACCCATTAGGTCACAAATAAGTCCCAATAAATTAAAACATTTTGAAATTATACAATATATACTCTGACCAAAACAGAATGAAGCTAGAAATCAATAACAAAAGGAGGAAATGAAGAGTCACAAATATTTGGAAATTAAACAACATACTCTTAAACAGCCAATGGGAAAAGAAACAAAATTAAGAAATATCTTGAGGTGAATGAAAATGAAAATACACCTTACCAAAAGTTATGGTATGCAGCAAAGGCAGTGCTGAGAGGAAAATGAATCGCTGTAAATGCTTACACTAAAGAAGGAGGATCCCAAATCAAAGACCTAACCTCAAAACTGAAAGTTCTAGAAAAAGAACAAACTAAACTCAAATCAAGCAGAAGGAAGACATAAAAAAAGAATAGTGCAGAGATAAATGAAATAGAAAGCAAAAAAAGAAAAAGAAAAAGTTCATTTTTTGAAAAGATCTACAACATTGACAAGCCCCTATTTAGGCTGACAGCAAAAAAAAAAAAAAAAAAGAATGAGGATAAAATAATAAAAATCAAAAATGAAAAGGAGACATTAGTTCTTACGTCACTTGTTCTAGTTTACTAGCTGCAAGAATGCAACACACCAGAGACGGATTGGCTTTTAATAAAAGGGGATTTATTTCATTAGTTCTTCAGAGAAAAGGCAGCTAACTTTCATCTGAGGTTCTTTCTTATGTGGGAAGGCTCAGGGTAATCTCTGCTGGCCTTCACTCCAGGCCTCTGGGTTCCAACTTTCCCCCGGGGTGTTTTCTTCCTTCATCTCCAAAGGCCTGAGCTGAGCTGCAAGTGCTGAGATGAGGTATGCTGAGCTGCTTGTACTGTGCTATGTTGAGCTCTCTCATTTAAGCATCCAGCCAATTAAATCAAACATCATTCACTGCAGCAGGCCCACCTCTTAGCTGACTGCAGATGTAATGAGCAACAGATGAGGTTCATGTACCATTGGCTCATGTCCACAGCAACAGAACTAGGTGCCTTCACCTGGCCAAGTTGACAACTGAATCTAACTACCATATCACTGAAATAAAAAGAACTATAAGAGGATACCATGAAAAACTGTCTGCCAATAAATTAGATGAAATGCACAAATTCTTAGGAAATAAAAAACTACCTACATTGACTCAAGAAGAAATAGAAGATCTCAACAAACCAGTCACTAATAAAGAGATTGACTCAGTAATCAAAAACCTCCCAACAAAGGAAAGCCCAGCACAGATGGATTTACAGGGGAATTCTCCTGTTTTAGTTTGTAAAAGCTGTCAGAATGCAGTATACCAGAAATGGAGTGACTTTTTTTCTTTTTTTTTTAATTTTTAATTTTGGAGCAACTTTTAAAAAGGAAATTTGTTAAGCTGCAAGTTTACAGTTCTAAATCTGTAAAAATATCCAAATTAAGGTAAAGCAATAGAAATATCCAAATTAAGGCATCCGGGGAAAGATACCTTGGTTCAAGAAGCCGATGATGTTTGGCGTTTCTCTCCCAGCAGGAAAGGCACATGGTGGTGTCTGCTAGCTTTCTCTCCAGGCTTCTTCAACAGCTTCACTAGAGGCATTTTCTTTATGCATCTCCAAAGGTCTGTGTGGGCTCTGTTGGTTCTGGAGGCTGTTTCCAAAATGGTCCCCTCTTAAAAGGCTCCAGTAAGCAACCCCACCTTGAACGGCTAGAGACACATCTCCATGGAAACCATCTAATCAAATGTTACCACCCAGAATTGGGTGGGTCACATCTCCATGGAAATGATCAGAAAGAGCCCACCTAGCAATACTGAAGGAGAATTAAAGGACATGGCTTTTCTGGGGTACATAATAACTTCAAACTTGCATATCTACTAAACATTCCTAGAAGACTTAACTCCAATTCTGGTCAAACCCTTCCAAAAAAATTGAAGAAGAGGAACACTCCTAATTCATTCAATGAGGCCAACATCACCCTCATACCAAAGTCAGATAAATATACCACAAGAAGAGGAAACTACAGGCTAATATCTCTTACAAATATAGATGCAAAAGTCCTCAATAAAATAGTAGCAAACTGATACCAAAAGCATATTAATAGAATTATACACCATGATCATGTGGGATTTATCCCTGGTATGGTTCAACATAAGAAATCAATTATTGTAATACACCACATTAATAAAATAAAAGAAATAAACACATGATCATCTCAATTGATGCAGAATTTTTAAATGGGCAAAAGGCCTGAACAGACATCTCTCCAAAGGAGATATATGAATATTCAGAAAGCACATGAAAAAATGTTCAACATCATTAATCACCAGGGAAATGCAAATCAAAACTACAATGAGATGTCATTCCACCCCGCATTAGAATGGCTACTATGAAAAAAAAAAAAAAACAGAAAATAACAAATGTTGAAGAGGATACACAGAAATAGGAACACTCATTCATTGCTGGTGGCAATGTAAAATGGTGCAGCTGTTGGGGAAGACAGTTTTGAGGGTCCTCAGAAAGCTAAATATAAACTACCATATGACCTATCAATTCCACTACTAGGTTTATTCCAAAAATAATTGAAAGCAGAGACTTGAGCAGGTATTTGTATACTAATGTTTGCATACAATTGCCAAAAGATGGAAGCAACCAAAATGTCCATCAACCAATAAATGGATAAATAAAATTTGCTATATACATACAATGGAATGCTACTGAGCCATAAAAACGAAGTCCTGATCCATGTGACAACATGGCTGAACCTTGACAACATCATGTTGAGTGAAATAAGCCAGAAAGAGAAGTTTGACAGGCACAGAATAAAAGGAAGAATACTTTGGATGGAACTACACTGCTTTTCTTTTAGATTCCAATGGCATAACCAGTTTAAAGTGGGGGAGCATATGATATGCCAATGGTCCTACCCTTGTGGTCACTCCATTTGATGTATCTGGAAGAAAATTGTGAGCTGTTTTGGGGAGGGGACAGAAAAGCCCGAACTGTTTTTCTACTTCAGTAGAATTTGTGGGTTTAAAAAACAAGCATGCATAAGAAACAGGATTGTCATATAACACCTTGCTATTAATACTTTGCATTTGAGTTCAACATTTGTTAGAGTGATGAGAACACATTTTATAATTGTACAAGTAACTGCAGTACATGGTTAACTTAGGGTCCATAATTCTTGAAGTATAGTACCATGGATTTTGTTTTTAATTTCTATTATATATATAATCCAATATTTCCCCTTTTAATCATGTTCAGGTATATATTTCAGTGCTGTTAATTACATTCACAATGTTGTGTTACTACCATCATCCTTACCGAAATATTTCCATCATTCTATGTAGGAACCCTCTACTTTTTAAGACTTACCTTCCCATTCCCTATCCCTTCCCTGTCCTCTGGTAACATATAAACTAGATTCTGACTCGGTGAGTCTGCTTATTCTAGTTATCTCAATCAGTGAGAGATCATACACTATCTATCATTTTATGTATGGCTGCTTTGTTGCCTAAGATTCATCCCATTTTTTGTCTTTTTCTTAAGTTAAGGGTCATTTCTACCCAGTGTCACTAAAAATGTAAATGCATTATTTGAAAGGGGTGACCCATCAAGTCATGAATAAGCATAACTCACTGGGTGGTAAAAGATTATTGACCCCCAAGAAAAGATCACAAAATGGAACTGTTATAGAGTAAGAAGAAACAGAGAGAGAGGAGAAAAAGTCAGTTCAGACAGGAGTCCCAAAATGTGGCTGCAGGCAGTCAGAGGTAGTATACAGTGGACATTTCATGGGAAAGAAGGAGAATGTATAAAATGGGGTGTTCTAGTTTGCTAGCTGCCAGAATGCAATATACCAGAAATGGAATGGCTTTCTAAAAAGGGAATTTAATAAGTTGCTAGTTTGCAAGGCCAAGAAAATGTCCAATTAAAACAAGTCTATAGAAATGTCCAATCAAAGGTATCCAGGGAAAAATACCTTGGTTCAAGAGGGCCAATGAAGTTCAGGGTTTCTCTCTCAAGTGAAAAGGCACATGGTGAACACAATCACAGTTTCTCTCTCAAAAGGGCACATGGCAAGCATGGCGTCATCTGCTAGATTTCTCTCCTGGCTCCTGTTTCATGAAGCTCCCTGGGAGGCATTTTCCTTCTTCATTTCCAAAGCACTGACTGATGGACTCTCTGCTTCTCTTGGCTATGCCGTTCTGTGCTCTCTCTGAATCTCTCCCATTCTCCAAAATGTTTCCTCTTTTATAAGACTTCAGAAAGTAATCAAGACCCATCCAAATGGGTAGACACACACCTCCACCTAATCCAGTTTAACAACCACTCTTGATTAAATCACATCTCCAGGGAGATGATCTAATTATAGTTTCAAACATACAATGTTGAATAGAGATAAGAAGAAATGGCTGCCTTTACAAAATGGCATTAGGATTAAAACATAGCTTTTCTAGGGTACATACATCATTTCAAACAGCACAGGGAAGTAGTAGAGGACTCCTTTGGGGTTTATCAGAGGTCTGTCTTTCTTTGCCCAGAAATACTTGAAAATTGTTTGCAAGGTGGATGAATGGGCTACAGCCACCAAGTTGGAAACTGAGAGAAGTTGAAGCCACAGGGTCCAATCAAGTTTGCAGGCCTTGTTAGCACCAGAGCCAGTGCTGTTTACTGCCATACATGCAAATTACAGGTTTTCAGATCATCCAGGCAAGTCAAGATGTGCTCAATGTCCCCAGAAACTCTCTTTAAAAACTCAAAGCTTTCCATTTGATTAAGGCCCACAGGATACAGCTAGAGTATTAAAATGTAGACGACTGCCAAGGAATAAAAATAAAAACTATCTCGATGCCAACAAACCTAATCTAAATGCAAACCCACAAAATAAAATAATAATTCTGTTTGCACGGCCCAGATGCCTGGATCATCTGAAAGAAGGTACATTTCTGCACCTAAATAAGTTTAATCTTGGATTTAGAAAGAATTAGAGTAAACACAGAGAATTTTGAACCTGCTGAAAATCACCCGATTAAATTAAATATTTCTAGTAAATCTACCAAATATTTACTAGATAACTGAAATGTAGGTCTTTCTTTGGGACCCACAAATACATCCTGTGCTCAGCACTAGGTGTGTAAGCCTGGCAGGATAAAACACAAATCCCTAGTAGAAAAGGAGTCTGCAGGTACATTCTTTCCCTTGTTGTCTCAAATATGTAAACATTCAAAGCGACAGTCTGACTCTGGTGGCAGGTTTTATGGTTTCTAACTCACATCTGTTTGTATATCTGTCCCTGGCAGACAGGGCATGGGATTGTCCCACTGCAATAGCACAAAAAACACAAGAGAGAGCTGCTGTGCATAGAACACTTCCCTGCCTCAGCCAAGGATTGAGACCTGCTGGCAGTAGATAACCAACATTCACTAGTGAAGCTGACCTTGCTCTGTCTTTTTTTGTGTGTGAGACAAATGTCTTTCTACCACGTCCTGTGTGAGTCGTGCTTTTGCACCCATATAGGAGTGGGTTGACATCTCTTTGCTTCTGACCAACAATGACAAAAGCTAACCTTTATTATGGTACTTTACAGCCAATACAAAGCTTTTTAAATGGTAGACGATGCCTGCCAATCTAAAAAAAAATGTATACAAGCATTGCGTTGTAGGAGACATGATTTTCTACATTAAGAAGCTTATAACCCAGTGGCAACAGAGAGACACATACAAAAATATAATAAATACATGTTGGATCATGATAAGGGTTATAATAAAAGCAATAAATTAAGACTGTCAAGAAGGAGGGTACATAAAAGAGGTATAATTTAAATGGACTTTGAACTTCAATAGGTGGTAGTGCAAGGCAGGCATTTCAAGCAATGAAAATATCAAGTATAAGGACCGGAAATGGAAAATTACAAAGAATGATAAGTAATGCAGGAAGGATAGGTTTTGGTGGACATCTTTTATTTTTGTCTTTTCAACATCCATCCCCCATTCTCCTGGTAGTAGCACCTCTATTTTCTTTGGGGAAACCCATCTATTCCTAGTACCTGAAGATGGGTACTAATCCACCCATAGACTCAGGGATGGGCTTATGACCATCATTTGATCAGTCAGCACATTCCACCTTCCCGGATACACTAATTGTCTCATATTTGGGTAAATAACTCAAGTTAGCGAATGTCCTGAGACGAAATCTGAGGATTTTTATTGGAATCTTAGGAAAGAGGCATTTTCTTTCCATAAGATTGTTGACTAGAAGGATGACATAAGCTTGGCATTTCCATGGGCCTCCCTGAGGAGAGTTTCCACCATAGAGAGGCCAAAACATTTACACTTTTGGAACTAGTCATATCTGATCCAAATTGCCCCTGGAATTTTTCAGATACCGAAGACAACACATTCCCTTTTTGCTTAGCCAGTTTGAACTGTTTTCTGTTACTTTTAACTGCAAGAATCCTAATGCATAACTGAGGCCAGATCAGAGAGGGCTTTACATGTTCCAATAAAGGACTTCATTTTCTAGTCAACCAAGAGTCAAAGAAGGTTTTAGGAAAGTTATGTATGATGAAATTCTTGACAGAAATAATGTTTTTCAGGCAGGAAAGTCAAGTAAGAGGTTTTTACAAAGGCAAAGCTAGTGGTAAGAATATTGATTCTTTTCAGATCTCTTTTGTGAGTTCCCCAGAATCATCATCATCATTTCTTAAGTACTTATAATACATTAGGCATTTTCCTAAACACTGCACACACATTAACTGATTTAACACTCCCAACAACCTTATGAGGAAAGTCCAGTTATTATCCCCATTTTTAAGTAGAAGAAATTGTGCCACAAGGGGGTTAAGCACTTCCCCAGTGTACCGCCGTTAACCAAATGGCAGAAGCATTTGAACCTTGGGAGTCAGGTCCTGGAACCAAAGAAGACAACCACCAAGACCATGAAGTCTTGCAAGCTCCAAATTCCCTTCACCAGCAGTCTGTCTTGATGACCAGACAAGGCAATTGGAGACTTTGCTTCTAGAATGTCCCTTACACTGCAACAATAGTAGGAAAAAAGGACACAGAACTTCCCCATTAAAACACTAACAGAGTCTTAAGGGTGATGGATCCAAGGTCAGAAAAGTTTTGAAGGGAAAAATGTGAAGGAATTAGGATCTTGGGACACTCATCAAGGAAATGCCGAATTGGCAGAAGGGCACCTTGGTTGGTACGGGAAGGAGAGAAGCATAGACTTTGCATTCTAGGAAGAATTCCATCTCTTCTTCAAAACACAGGTTTCTGTTAAAAATCCGAAAAGCACATTTTTTGCAATGCTGTGCTCACTTCCATATATGGCCCTTGTCTGTGCCGTTTCAGCCAGTCCTTGGAGGCAGGAGGATGCCTCCCAAGACTGTCACTGTCAAGTTCCTTCTCTCTGCCAGACCTTCCCACAGCACCAGATGGTCTAGCTTCTTCTTCTTTGTCATATTTCAAGGGAGTGGGAGAGAGGACAGAGTTAGAAAAGAAGCAAGAAGCATAGCATTTGTCAGCTAGGGCCTTGGCTCACAGACCCACCCAGAGGGCCAGTTCCAAACAGACCATGAGTTAGTAAGTGGCTGAAGGTTGTCCCAGTGCCCAGGCCTCTGAGCGTGCCCACCTTCCCCTTGCATGTGCCACCTACTTTCTTTCCCACCTCAGGTTACTAGTTCCCCTAGCATTTCCCTCTGCATTCAGACGGTGAGATAATGATTAATTATGCCTTCCCAGGTCACTGGAGTGATTGTATTAATGGGAGCATTTCAGGGCAGAATTTGAAGGAGGAGGCATCATGCTTCTTGATGCCCTCATTTGTTCATTCATTAAACAAATATTTATTGAAAACCTGTAAGGTACAAGTATGAGAGATTATTCTAGGTGCTGAAGATACAGTTATGAACTGCTTTCTTCATTGTAGTGAGGAAGAGAAGCCATCAACAAAGCCATAAATATACAAGCTACAGGCCGATGGTGGAAGTGCTATGAAGATAAATAAACCTGGATAAGAGTAGAGACTAAAAGTGTGCTAATTTAGGAAGCATTATCAGGAAGTCCTCACCGAGGAGGTGGCATGAATAAAGTGAGGGAGCGAGCGGAGTGAAAATTGGAGGGAAGAGCACACCAGGCTCAAGGGAAAAGGAGACACAATCGTTCTTGGAATGTTTGAGGATAAGGAGGCCTGCATGGCTGCAGCACAGTAAGCAAACAAGGAATAAATTGGAGAAGGAACCAGGGGCTGGAGGAGGATTTTGTGTTATATCTTAGCATGATGGGATACCATTGAAGGATGTTGTGCAAGAGTGTGATATGATGTCATTTATGCTTTAAGAGGAAATTGAAGCACAAGAATCTAGGAGGGCAAGCAGGGAAGCAAGGAGGTCAGTTGCAAGACTTTGTAGAAGTAAAAGTGAGAGATAAAGGTGGCCAGAACCGGGATGAAAATAGTGGAGGTGGGGAGAAGAGGCCAAATTTAAAATATATTTTGAAATTACAGCCTTCATTATCATCTTGTGGGCATGTGTTAGAAGTCTCTGGTGACTGTGCTACTTGATTTTGGCCCACCTCTGATTTCAGCCATGGCTGTGAGGCTCACTGTAACCTAGAGCTGCTTCTCCATTACCAAAAAAGACCCCTACATCTGCAGGCAGGTGATCCCAGGGGCGCAGGTTTGGGACATCAACCATGGGGACTGCAATCAGAGGGATATATGCTCCAGCCTCCCATTTTTCAGGTGGATGAGTCTAGAAGGCATTCCATATACTTCTCAGGGGTCCTGTCTATAGCAGCGGCCTTGCACACACCCTTTCATTTTGGGTTATCTTCCTTCCTTGTCTTAACCTGCCCACTCTCTGCCTCCCTCCTCCAGGATCACCTCCCAGATAAACTTCCCACACTCAGTTCCTTGCCTCAGCTCTGCATTGCAGGAACCCAAACTAAGACAGGGAATTTGCCCACTCAACCTACTCCTCACTCGTCACCAAATCCTGCCCTTCATCAGTCATGGGTCTCTCTCCCTGCCCAAAGCTTTTGAAGGAAACATCCAAGACATACAATATTCATATACCAGTTTCTAATCTTCTTTCAAGGACCTATGGGTTTTGCAGCCAGAAACAGAGCTTTTCCCCAATTCTCCCAAAATATCCATCTTCATCCTCACCTCAAAGATCAATATCTACAGCCCAGCTTGTGGGAATTTAACTGAAAACCAATTGCACATTAAAGGGGAAACAAATCAGGAACCCTGCCCAGCCAAGAGTATATGGAATACTGTAAATAATAATACATAATCTCAAAGAACGTAATTGACTTTGTAATGGACCTAGATGGACACATTTCCAAATTTATAAATGATAAAAGGACAAGGATACAGATGAGTGATAATTCAGCTAAGAGATAATATGCTTAAATGAGACTTTGCAGGAATCAAAGTGCCTTGGCTGATAGGTTCTGAATGTTCTTTATTAGAAACAACTGTAGATTAAAGAGATATGAGGCAAGTGAGTAAAACAAAGCAGAAGAAATCCTTAAATCAAAATAGACATTTTAATATCTATACTTTAAATAAATTCCCCTCTAAATTCTTCTAACATTTAACAGCTGCAAATAAATATGACACAAGGAGAAGTTAATGAAAAAAAGTTTAATAATGCTGGAAATAAAAGGGCAAAAAACCCATCCTCAGCCCCTCCAGGATTCTAGCCTCCTTCCCTCTTTTGACCTCCCACCCAGTACCTCAACACCCTGCAGGCAGGAAAGCGGCCTCCGGGCTAAGCCAGACTTGGGGTTTGAATCTTAGCACCTTGCTGTTTTATCTCTGTGTGGCCTAGACGAGTAATTTAACCTTCCAACCCTCAAAGTTTGTGTCTATAAAATGGGACTAAGCCATATGATAGGATAACTGCAAAAGTGAAACAGGATAAAACTTGTGAAGGCAGAGCAAATGCTCAATAAATACCAGCTATTTTAATTATATTATTGCTTTGCTACAGGAATCGAAAGAAAGCAGAGGTAAAGAAAGAGACAAGGAAGCACAAATAGACAGAAAAGAGAAGAGAGGGGAAGGGTGTCTGGGGAAATACTAAGATTGCCATCTAAAGTAGGGCTGATATTCAGACAGTGTGACCAGCTGACCCTGGTTTAGACTGGGCAGTGCCCATGCCTCCACTCATTAATACATTTTGAATATTGCCCCTGCCTCTGCACTATTCAAGCACAGAGGATCCACTGGATGTAAATCTTTACAATCCTTTAAGAAATCAATATGGCAACACATATCAAAGGCCATGAATCTGTTAATTCTTTGTCCTATTCCTGGACATGTATTCAAATATAAAAGAAGAATAAGCTATAGCTAATTATAAACAAAACATCACAAGCAAGCAACATAAGAGCCCAACAATTTAGGAGTAAAGTAAGTCATTGTCTTTTTCCACAATGGCGATTTCACACTATTAAAATCATAAGTATGAAAACAGAAACCTTTAGAAACATGAAATGGTCACGGTATAAGGTTCAGCAAAAAAGGTAGCATGGAAAATTGTGAGCACATTCTGAAGTGATACAAAAATTACATATGGATATGAACAACAGTATATGCAAGAATGATTGTGGAATTATTAATTTTCTTGTTTCCAAATTGTTTAGTGTGTTTGTTATAATATTTTAACAACCAAAAGGGATTTGGGTGTTGGGGAGAAAAACCCATGCTCAGCGACAAGTGACAATGTATATAAGGCACCTGCCAGAGGTCTCTTTCTCCCAGAGACACCCTTAGCCCATTGTGGGTTTGTGTGCAAATTGAAAAAACAGGGCCTTTGCAGGGTCCCTCAGGTTGGGGCTCCACCTTCTCTGATTCCTCCCTAGAAGGCAGCCATTTCCTTTGTGATGAGCCCTGGATAAGCAGCTGGTGAATATCGGATTCTTCAAGGAATTTGTTGGCAGGATTACCAAGGGGGCAGCTTCTGTAAACCCAAATATTCATTATTTCAGGCAGTATGCAGATGAAAATTAGAATGATGACATGAATAAACAAATATGAGTGGTATAAAAGCTGAATTATATGGTATAACAGAAATTGGATCTCCTTTTCCCTGAAATCAGCAAGTTGTGTTCTTTCTAAGTATTCCTCTCCTGCCTACTGAAAATTATATTTAGAGCAAACCAAGAAAGATATTGCACCCAAGATCCCACAAAAAGTTTGAGATCTGAATCCCAGATGTAGAAGAAAGTAAATTTGCCAAACCATGCTGTCTGCTCCTTCTTCAGAAGCAGTGACATTCTAGGCCTCTGATTAAGGAGGGAAGACAAGTCCGTGATGCACTGGAGGCACTGGAACCGGGAATCGTGGGTCCTTAGCTAAGTTCCCAACTGCTTCCCTTACCAGCATGAGCCTTCATTACCACGTGCGCCATATTCACAATATGGCCTCGGGCATCTCACAAGATGGTGTGTGTCATTCCAAGGACGCAGCAAATATGTGAAAGTGTTCAGGAACATGAAAAACATTTCCTATAAAAGGGAGCTTTTATAATCAACTCCTTGGGGTCAAGGACTGAATTTTTGGAGCCATACTCCAAACATATTTGAACAGTGACATCATTCACGCATTCTGACCTGAAACTAGAGATGATGCTTTTTGTCCTGGATGAAGAATACATGAGAACATTCTTCTTCCCTACCTTGGTGTCGTTACACCCTGGCCTGATCAGGCTTGGCTGACAAGTCTACCTTGACAAATGTGGGGATCTGCTTTCATTAGCGGTCAAGGGATGTGGGTTTGGGACTAACACAAGTAACTATGCAAGGTCCTTGAGTTTGGCAGATTCTCACATCTCAAATGCTCTTTACACATCCTTCTGCTGCCAGGCACAGAGGCACCGGCCCCTATTTAACCTGAACAGGTAATTTTCTCTAGGGTTCATCACAAAGTCTTGTCACCTGCTGCTCAGGGCTGGCACAGTCCATGGGCCCCAAAGCAGGCTGGTACAGCCTGGGGAGTGGCTGCCTCCACCAGAGAGCAGATTTCTGAAACCAGCAATTCAGGATCCTCCACACTTCCCTTTGGCTTGCTCACCTCCTCTCTGGCACATTGCCCCCAACAGGAAGGGCGTCTCTTACCTGGGCAGTCCAGCCAAACCTGCACAGGGCCCCATTCCCAGCAGCCACAGGACACATCTCCCATATACTTTCAATTTTGCTGGATTATCTCCAATTTCATGTTATGGTTTAGTAAACAGAAGGCAGTCATCAGGAAGGCATTAAGACAAATGTCATTGTGCACGTCACTCTTCCCAAAACTGTCAGCAACCTGTTCAAATGCCAAAGGATGTGGAGAAATTGGTGAGGAGGTGCTGGAGACAGAAGACTAGCTTTTCCTTTTCCTGGTCATGCCACAGACAGCACACTGTCTTGGAAGCCCTCCAGCTCTGCTTTCTTTTCCAAAAGCTCTAGGTACCCAAGCTGCTAAGCTGTGCCGCCTGCTCTTTGGGAGCACATTTGCACTCTGCTATGCAGGGGGCAGCTGTAAATAATGCATGGCTGGGGATTCCTGGACAGGCTTCAGCCCAGCCACAGCACTCTGAAAGAGGGAAACATATTTGAAATGTGTTTGTGGCTAGAGATTTAACTTTAAATCTACCACAGCTAACTGGCCAAAAGATTTTATTCCCCACAACCCATACCCACAGAAGATTTATTTAAATGAGTATTTTCCAAAACAGAAAAGGATCCCTGATCCACGGATACACAGTTTGGAGAAAGCCCATGATAGTTTAAGCATGCTGCATAGTTCTATTTGGCTTGCCCTGACTCAGGCTACAGCTGCTGCCTGGGAGGGCACCATACATGCTCATGGCCAAGTCCAACTCTGCTTCTAGGATTCAGATCATATCCTGTAATTTGAGAAATAGGTATTAAACACCCACTTTTTGAGCAAGAGAGATGTTCATTACAGAACTATCAGTACACCAGGGAAGGTGGCAATTAAAGGAGTGGTATGTGTCCAGCTTAGGGATGTATCTGCTGGGGAGTAACTTCATCTGAAGAGAGAAGGAGGTAACAGAAGGATGCCACCTCTTCCCCAAACCCTTCCTGACTTTCCTCAGGCACGATTATTCCTCCATTCTTGTGTCTTCTCAAAGGCGCACATCCATCACCTCACTGCATGTTATTCCAACATATATGCCTTCCTACCCTTACTGTCCCTGCCATTTGATTAAGACAACTTCAATGGCATGAGTTGTCCTGTTAATCAATTACTGGTAAATGAGCAATGATTTAAGTGAATCAACTGTGGTGTCTCCAACATCAGGTGACCAACAAGCTTTGAAAAATCTCTGTTTGGGGCATCACTGGAGTGATAGCATATTTTACTATTTGGAGTGGGAGTATGCAAGAAAGCATAACTGGGCAGGTGAGCAAAAGCTACCATAGATAGTTAATGCAGGGGTGAGTGAATGGGGACAAAGTGGTGAGCAAAAGAGGCCAGTGAGCAAGTGGCACAGCGGCTGAATCAGAAGATGAAACAGCCAGCAGCAAGGGCTGGGACAGCAGCAATGTTTAAGGCAATTTCATGCAGGTTACTGCTGAATCATTTACAGCCAGATCACTAAAAAGCTGTCGGAGTTATTGCAATGCCAGAAAGATATCTAAAATTGTATTAACCTTGTTGTACAGAATGATAAGTATTACATCTTGATAGTAATTAGCAAACCCAATACACTAATGAAATGACCCCTTGAGAATGCCTTAAAGCTGTGCTTCTCAAAGTTCAATGTGCACGCAAATCACGTGGGTATCTAGACAAAATTCAGATTCTGACAGAGTACATCTGGGTGGGGCTGAGATTCTGTATTTGCAGCAAGTTCCCAGGTTCTGTTTGTCCACAGGCCTCACTTTGAATAGCCACAGCCAGTTCTACAAGATGAGGAAGAACAAGTTCTGATTTTGACAGAAAGCAGTATTATTCTCCTGTTTTAAAATATCTGTGTATATACATATTATTTTTTCTAATTATGGAATTAAACATGATCATAGTAGTGAAATGGGAAATTCTAAAAGATACAAGGGAAAAAATTAAATCACCTTTAAGTTCACCATCCAGAGATAATCAGTGTAAACATTTTGATGTATTTCCTTCTAATCTTTGATTTTCTTGCATCATACTCTCTATAAAATTTTGTCTTGATCTTTTTTTCTTTTGAAGTTGTGGGTTTTTTACATGCTGCTATATTATTTGAAAACGTATTTTATATCAATAAGTCAATCAACAAACATTGGTAGAGTATCATGTACTCTTCTTGTCCCTGAAGGTATAGCAGGTAAAGAAATATACATTGTCCTTGTTTTTAGTAAGGGAAATGATAAATATGCAAACAAACAAATAAGCAAGATTAAATGGATAAAATCTCATTTTTAAAATCTCATTTTAAATGACTGCATAATATTCTATTTCATTACTGATCATAATATAGTTAACTAAGCTTTACTTCAGACATTTAAATGGTTTCATATCTTTCAATATATACATAACCCTAGCCCATGTATATAGAATTACTGTGAGGATTGAATACATGTGTAGACCTTAAAATATTGCCTGGCACATAGAAATCATTCAGTAAGTGTTAGCCATTGTTATTATTATTTGTTCATTTTCTATTTCATTTTAACAGCTAGAACTTCCAGGAAAATATTAAATAGTAATGGTAACATTGGGCATTCTTATTCTATTTCCAGTTCTAGAGGGAATGGCCAACTATGTCTCTATTAAGTATCTCTATTAAGTACAAGTAAGGAACTACTTTCTATTAATGTACTATTTTTTCAGCAGAAATGGACACTATCTGCTAGGATGATTGTATAATTTTTCTCTTTCGACTTATTGAAATGATATGTTTTTAATAGATTTTGTATTACTAAATCATTCCTTGCATCCCTATAGTAAGCCCTACTTGGTCAGATTGTAGTTTTTTTTTAAGACTCTCCTGAATTTATTTTCTTGGAATTTCAATTCATTTTTACCCTGTACTCCTAAGTCAGTGTCTGTTGTGTCCGAAGGGTTTTATTTTTGTTTGGGGGGGGAGGGTGTGTTTTTTTCTCATCTTTGTTAAAATCTTTGTTTGAAGCAGTGTTATAGTGTTAGTTTTGCTGATTTCATAAAGTGAACTGGCAAGTATTCTCCCTTCCTCTGTACTCTGGAGCAGTTTGTGGGACTAAACATGTTCATGACAAGCCATCCAGAATACCTCACCACAAAATAGTTCAGCGTCTCTCCCCCTTACAAATTCCCCTCCTAGCCCTAGTACCAACTCAGTATTATGCTAAAAACATGCATTTCCCATCCCCATACTAAAACACCACATCTCTTTTTATTTTTTTTTTTTTTGCTCTTAGATTTTGTATTTACTGCCCTTACTTTCTGCATACTTCCCCTTCAAAAAATAAAAAAATTGCCCAGCATGAATAACCAGCTGTTATTCAAGTGAGGTAGCTGTCAGAACCCAGGTTTCTTTGTAAGTCCTTTTGCATAGAGAATCAATCTTACATTCTTTGAAGTGTTATAGCTTTTCCCCATCAAAACCATCACTTGTATGGAGTCTCTTCTACACTAAGACTGGCATAGACTGACCTGGTTATTCCTTCATGTGGATTCCTACAAAACAAACTCAAGCAAGCAAAACTATAAAATATGTGTGGCTTCTCCTGGCTACAAAAAAAGAAAGTCAAGGTTTGGCCTGGGTGGTCTTAGTGAAGATAGTGCCAAACTCAAGGCTTTCCTTCAGTGGACCAAGCAGCCTCTTACAACCCTGGGTGGCTTCTGTTTACAGGTGAAACTGGTAGAACTTGGAACAGTAAGTTCTGATTCATAGTGAAAAAGCCTGCCCTGCCACCCTGCATGCTGCCCCTTTACAGCAGATCTGCTCCCCAGCCTCAAAAGAAAAGTCAAGGGCCAATTACAACATTGGATTAATACTCAAAGAGGCCAGGTGTGAATTTAAGCTTCTTTATATTTGACTCTCATTTTGCTTGCTGGTGATCACCAGATGCCAATAGGTGTTCTAAGAGAAAAAAAAAAATTCTGACACCAAATTAATGTTGGAAAAGCTGGGTTAAATAAATCCAACTGGTTCTTCACAAAATGACTTCACAGAGTCTTTAGTATATTAATATTCTCTGTGACCTCCGAAACTTTTTTCACAGTCTACCCATTAACATTTCTAAGCACACTATTGTTGGGTAGAATATATTTGGGGAAACATTATCTTAAGTATCATCCTTATTATCATTGCTTACATTTATTGAGTGTTTGCTAAGTACTAACTAGTGTTAGGTATTTTGTATACTTTATCTCATTTAACCCTTGCAAAAGCCCTATGAAGTGGTTATTATTATTGTCTCCGTTGCACAGAAGGAAACAGAGGTATAGAGAGGTTAAGCAGTTGGCTCACAATGACAGCATTAGTGAAACACAAACCGTAATTTGCATACAGCCTGTCTGACTCCAATGTCTATATGCTTAATCAGTAAGTTGCATTTGTGAAATATTTACCTTACAAAATACTGTATCATTTTACATTGTTAATACACAATTTTCCCAGGCCATGAGAATTATCAAATCCTCTGATCCCTTGAGAGCTGACATGGTAGAAAATTCTGTTCATGAGTCCTGCCACCATGCTGCAGATATGCTCTTCCAATTAGAGCTGAATCAAGTACATGTGGTGATGTGTGATGTCTTCATTCTTGTGGCTTCTCTTTCTGACATTCATGTGTGTGAAGAGGTGTAGAAGTGACATCGCCAGACCCTCTGCAAAAACAAAACAACAACAAAGAATAACAAAGTGGATGTAAAAATGCAAGTGTGGTAGCATCTTTAAGGACATGGTGAAAGAAACAGGGTCAAGATGAGCAGGCAGCTAGGGCTTAGCAGAAATCTTTTGGCAAATGAAGAACACCTTTGTAGCCTGGGAGACCTGACTAGCCATTGTGTGAAACTCTGGCCGGAGGCTTGTCATGACCTCAGAGGATTTGAAGAGGGAAAAACTAATGTCAAAGAACTTGTTGGAAATTCATCTCCAGAAGGATGTATCATAATGCCTCATGTACTGCTGCTCACTGCCATGTCACGACTCCATCTCCCATGCTAATGGGACATGCTTGTGCTGCCTCTTTTAATAGTTTTCACATTTCTCTGTCTAATAACCAGCCTTCTTCCAGCACTGTTCAACCTCAGCTTTCCATTCATAAGGATGAGAAGTTTACAAGTATGCAACTTTGCAAATCAAAGGAGGATGGCCTAGTGATAGAACTAATTTAGAGTGACTATCTTATTAAGCCAGGGCCATTGCAGCATGTCGTATGGGAAACAGTTCCAGTTTAGCAATTTTTTCATCTCAAGAAATCCTGGTGTGAAAATTGGCAGACCTGGAAGGTGCACTCTGGCAGAACCCTACCCCCATTAGCTCCTCTCTTGAGGTATCCCTTCAATCTGTCCATTCAAAAAGTTTAGGATTATTCCACATGTATGAGTTAGCTATCTAAGAAATCACCACCAAACACTAGTGGCTTAAAATTACTATCATTTATGATCTATTATGAGTCTGTAGGTTGACCTGGCAGTTCCTGCTGACTTGGGTTAGACTTCGCTGATCTTTGCTGTGCTTACACATCTGTGGTTTGCTGGCCAACTGGCTGATGTTCTGACTGGTCTAGGATGGCCTCATCTCTACTCCATGTGGTAATGCACCTTTTAGCCTGGATTTGTTCTCATGGCAATTTGCACAGTTCAAGGGAGGAAAGAGAGCAAACACCAATGCATATGTCCTTTTATACAAGCCTCTAGTTATGCTGCATTTGCTACCTACCATTCCACTGGTCAAAGTAAATTTCATGGGTAAGTTCAAGGTCAGAATGTGGGGGTGGAAAGAAGGGCAAGAATATAGGAAGACCATTAATAAGGACAATTAATCTCTATATAATCAACGTATATACCAGATCTGAAGTTTACCACATGAATGGCAATTCAAGTCATGGTAGCTGCCACAATAGATCAAAAAATTGTCTTGACTTCCATGTTAATACTGGGGTGAACAATATAATAAAAGCTAAGCTCCAAAGCTACCAGATCTGACAAGACCCATACTAACCCTTTAGTGATTCACAATTTCAGGATTAGTCCCAAACTCAATTCAGAATACTAGCAGCCTTGTATGCAAGTTTAGTTAGGAACCACACCCAAGGAATGACCTTACCATTTAAGCCATTTCAGTTCAAGATTGCTATTGCTTTCAGCCAACAGCATCCTAACAGAGTGTTATGTTTGAAATGCCTATTGAACAGCTAAGTGGAGATGTCAAGAAAACAAATGAATATTTGAATGTGGATTTGGGGGATGAGGTCAGAACAAGAGAGAGAGATTTGGAGATTGTAGGCATAAAAATGCTATTTAAAGCCACATGACTGGATGCAATCACTTTAGAAGGAATGTAAACATATGAGCAGAGCATAGGGTCCGAGACTAAGCCTGTGGGAACTCTACATTGGGAAGCTGAGCAAATGAACAGGAAACATCAAAGGAGACTGAGAAGTGACCAATAAAGTAGGAAGAAAAGCAAGAGAGTACAAAGGGGGGGGGGGGGAATCTTTCAAGAAGGGAAGAGTCAATGCTGTTTAATACTTCTAAGTAATAATTCTCCACAGCTCTTTTGTACCTATTGAGACTCATCTCCTACCAGAATCAGTACCCTTGCCCTCTATGCTCTAAGTTATTGAACTTTCTTTCCTCTACCTCACACCTCCAATCCATGCTGCCCCTTGCTTTTGTGACTTCACATACGTTGCACCGTCCCCCTAAAACTCTCCTCCTTTCCATCTCCCCTCTCCAACTCCTACTGCTCCTCTAGGTCTTAGCTTCGATACTCTGGATCTCATTGAGGACCCCCTTCCATGTGCCTCCAGAGAACCCCGCACTTCTCCCATCATGACTCTTATTGAATGGGCACTCTATATGTGAGGACATGCCCAGGCAATGTGTTTATTTTGTTTCTCTCGTCTTCAGCATATGTCACAGTGTCTAAAGATGCAAAAAAAATGTTTGTGTACTAAATTAATGAGAAAATGAATGCAGGGTCCACCTCTGCCATGCTGTCTGGCTAACCCACAGAGGTCAAGACTACACCCTAATAGGGAATTCTCCCATAAGGGTGTCCCATTTTCAATGGTCAATGAAATCTCATCCATCTGAAATAGAGGGGAATCTGGTGTGAATTCGTGAGAAACTGTAAGTTTAGATGAAGTTTTAGTACTTTCATGTAAGCCCTACAAAATACCTGTCATACTTAAACTGTTGCTTTGCCATTTGTTCATTAATTATCTTCGAACAAATGATGTTATAAATAGATTTAAATGCAATGAAAGCATTTTTCTTAAGTAAATAAAGCATTCTTCCCCCCCTCCAAAAAAGTTGTTTATACTGTCCCTTCTTTTGAGCAAATTCTACTTGCTACCATAAGGCAAAGGTAAACTTTAATCCAGCCTCCATAAAAATATAAATAAATAAAAATAAAAACTGTTGAATTGTTTAAACGCCTGTTCAGGATTCTGAAAGTCCCCATACTTTAGATAAGATAAAAATGGGTAAGAAATGAGGCCAGGAGAGGAAGGTAGAACTCAGAATTACATTATTTTTTAAACTATATTTTTAGATATATAATATACGGAGTAGTGGGTATGATTTATAGATGCTAAAACACTATCTTTAGAAATAGGAAGTCAGCAATGACATATAAATATTCTTCCCTTTCCTCCCCTGAAGAATATACACACATATTTTTTAAAGATATGAAAATGATCTAGAAATAAAGTGAGAAGCTGGCTTTTTTTAGGCATTTCATTTCTAGGTTTTCCTAAACTTTAAAATGTGTTGTGGGGGTGGGGCATGCGGAAATCTCTAAAGTTTCCAGCTGCTCATTGATATTAACCCTTGAAGGGTGCTCTTCTTTTTTTTTTAAGAGTATATTTAGATAAAGGCTGACTTGGGATATAAATGCCTAGTTCCAGTTAGAGCAACATGATAAAGACACATGTTCAGCTCTCTTAGGGTTTGGCTTTCTCTATGTAGCTGGATTAGGCTGTTATTATCTATCCCAGAAGTTGCCCAAGTGAGGCTCAGTCACATGCGACAAACAAGCTGACTAGCAGCCTTGCTGACACAGGCTGTGCTAACAATAACAGGCACACCCAGGCCTGTTCCTCTTTCCAACCCCAGGCTGGTCAAGTGGAAAATGATTCTAAGAGGCAGCACAAACAAAACCTCTGGCTTTGAGAATCATTGCAAGGAGCCAACTCCTTAAACTGCCTTATAGTGTAGGGGGGAAGGGTTAAATGTTGCTTAAACAAACAAACAAAAAATTTCTAAGCTTTGATAATTATTTCATTATAAGCACAGACTAAGAACATTTCTTTGACTGTGTTTAGCCCTTGACTTGAATGCAGATTTATGGACATTGTTATTGTGCCGTGAGTTCTCCTGATATTATATAGAGAACCAGGTATGGCACAGCAATTTGAAGATAGGACATGGAAGCTTTCATAGGAAAGAGTAAACTGGACCCTTGGTCCATGGGCTAGTTTAAGTGTGGCCTCTTTCTTCATCTGTATTGATGGTCATCCTTAGAAAAAAACCCTGGCAAAGGCCGCTTTAGCCGCTTTGTGTTCATTTTCAGCAATGCTCTACAGCAGCTGAAGTCTATAGGTCCTGAGTTTTAAGAGGCTGCAATTTTGTTGTGGTGCAAAATTTGAAAGTCAGCAGGATGCCATGTTTGAATTGAGAGCGGGAAGGCTTTTAGCAGTACAATAAGAAGGGACTGGTGGGTTATGTGTGCCATGTCTTAAATGCCTGGTGGTTCTCGGCAAGGTCCAAACTGACCCTATAAGAAGAGGATCCCTCTGATCCTTTGTCCAGCCCAGCCTAAGCAACAGGGCACACACTGACCAGGACTGTAATCCACCCACAGAGTTGCCTTCCCTTGCCCCGATGGAGTAAGGTCCCTCACTTCCAGGATAGCACTAATCTCCCCTGGGCTAGGCCCTCTCCTCCCTTCTCAGAGGGCCTACAGGTCACGGGGGTCATTAAGCTAATCTTCATTTTGCTTGTATCCAGTCTCAGAATTCTTCGTAGAGGACTTTATTCAGTTAGTTTCCCCCTCAGGAAGAGGCAATCAGCCTTTAGCTAGAGTGCATTCAAAAATGTCTCTCAAATTAACTAGTTTCATATTTTCCACTAATTTGGGCTTCAGTTTCTTTATCGTGGAGTACTAATACAGTGATCTACTCAGAACTATCACAAGGCCAAAGAAACAGAAGCAATGTATGTGACAGTGCTTTGTAAACTTTACATATCATGTTAGGTAACTGTCATTAATAAGAACCATTGATCAAGAGTAAATTCACTCACGTAGATATAAGAATGGTATTTTGTGCAATTTTCTAGCTATATGAACTTGAGCAATTAATTAACTTATTAGAGCCTTAACTTTCTTAGCTGTATAATAAGGAAAATAATATCTGTTCTTATAAGACTTCTGCAAGAATTAAAAATACATCATATTACTTTAACATAGAGTCTGACACATGCAGATGGTCTTAAAATGGTACTTGTGCTGTTGTTCTAACCCAGAAGATACCTCTTTCTTCCCTAACTTGCTGAAGTGTTCTTTCTTGCTCAAAAATTGAATTCCTACTTCAGTTATTATTATGTGTGTACAAGGGTGCAGCTAATACGAGTAGCATGTATATAAATAATTCATGGACTACACTTTGAACATTTTGCTTGAATTTAAAGATGGATTATTATTCAATTCCCTAGACTGAAAAAAGTAAAAATTTGGGTGGGCGGTGGTGACACAGTGACGGAGGTCTCACCTGCTGTGCCAGAGACCCGGGTTGGATTCCTGGTGCGTGCCCTGCTAAAAAAAAAAAAAAAAGTAAAAAACTAAAAGAAACTCAAAAAACAAACAAAGCAAACCACAACTAACCAACCTTCCTAGTACACTGTGTGGCATATTTTCTGTCAAGGGTCAGAGGAAATTACATATTGAGGCCTACCAAATAAACTGTAACTTTCAATTTATTATAAAGGGGAAAATACCTTCAATCCTTTCAATGAATAATATACCTTTCACAGCCATATTGTGGTCTGCTAAGAGAGGAAGAAAGAGACAAAGGAGGAAAAGGAAGAGGAGGAATAGAGAGAGATGTCAGAAAGAGGAAGAATAGAGAGAGATGTCAGAAAGAAGTGAGAGAGAAGGGTATAACTTTCATAAGGTAAAAAAAAAAAAAAAACATCTTAACACTTGGAATGCAGTCATGTATATTAGCAACCACAAGGTTAAGTGGGGATATTTTCTCTCTGCACTCTCCTCCCAGGAGGAATCAACTTGAGGCATAAATTTCTAACTATTGAAGTACCTAGAGAAAAGGAGATATATATATATTTCTGCATCATTGAGTACCCCCCAAAAGAAAAGAAAGGAACAGAAAACTTTTGTGTGTCTCATCCATTCCTATAGTCAGAACTCCTCCCTGTGCCACCCTCCCCCTCCACACACACACACAAAGGCAATATTCACTCACTTTTACCAGAATAGTCCAGTTTGTGTGGCATTTTGCAAATCCAGGGTACATGGCAATGCAGGGTATCTTAGTTTGGGAGGCTGCTATGACAAATATTACCCAATGGGTTGGGTTACAACAGGAATTTATTGATTCATAGTTTTAGAGGCCAGATGTCCCAAATCAAGGCATCAGTAAGGCTATCCTTTCTACCCAAAATCTGTAGCGTTTTGGTGCCACAGTCCTCCCATGACATGGCAATGTCCTTTATCTTCTCTGACTCTGGCTGAATTTCTTCTGCTTTGTAAAGGGCAAAGTGACAATACATCTTCAAAGGGTCCTATTTGTAAATGGGTTCACAATCTCAGGATCTTGGACTAAGATTAAAAGCATGCCTTTCACTGGGGTACATAATTCAGTTTCCCACACAGCAATAGAACTTGTTGGTCAATAGGTCATCAGCTGTAATTTTATCTTGGGGTGCTGCCAAACTTTGTCCAGGAACCCAGTGATCTGATGCCCAATTCAGGTGTTTTTATCTTAACGACCTTAAATAGAGCTTTCTTATGTGACACCTTGCAAACAGAGAAGACAAAAGAAAAAAAAAAGCACTGCAAAGACTGCAAATACACCTTTTTTCAAAAACTTCCTCCTTCTTACAGTAAAATTACTGCTATGTCTGCAAAATTTCCCCTGTGAGTTTAAGTCTTTTTAGACTTTTGCCTCACTTTGAGTAGATAACAGCAGTTTCAACCTCCTTTTAGGGCTCCCACAAGTACAAGAAGGCAAAGAGGAGACAAATGGAATGAGGGGTTTGATGGGTGGTGAAAATGCCTCCCCTCGTAGCAAAATTGCGTTTCCTTTTCTATCAGCTGTGCCTGTTTGGTCTCGAGTGCCAAGCCATGTGCCCAGGAGGCCCAGAGGAAGCTGCGGTCCTTCCCCACAGCAGGTAGAAAGTAGATGGAACTTGTGAATTTGAAGAGGGAGAAGTGACAATAAAACAGTTTTGTGGCATTTACCTGTCCCTTTGTATAGGTCTGGCTGCTGGGTATTCTCCTACACATTCTTCATGGGTGTCCTATTATATTTACTAAAAAGGGGCAGCAGTCGTTTCATGATCCTGTCACTCTATCGCAAAAAAAAATTTGACAAACATTTCAAGAAAATTAATCAACACAATAAATTAATAAGTAAAAATTAAGAGTACAACTCATACTGTAGATATTATTGAGGGCAACTCCTGGGCTCTTGTATAAATAGAGGTGCTGACTAGCCTAGTTCAGGGGGAAAAGAAGGTATGTTTCTTACTTTAAATAGATTTGCTTTTCAGTCTTCCATGTGGGATAAATAATATTTTTACCTTTCTTTTATTTTTCAGCCACTTTGGATAAGTATACAGTCTCAAATCTCCATGACTGGGTTAAATCACTATAAACAGACCTCTGAAAATCAGCTCTGACTTTTAGACCATGGCACTTAGACCCAAGAATTTCCTTTCTCTTTCCTGACATTTAAAAAAAAAAGTTGTGTTTTTTTTTGCTTTTTTGTCTCTGAGTTAGAGTTTCTCTTTTACATGATTTCCAGGTTAAATGAAGAACAGTCTGCAGGAAAAAGGAAGAATGCAGAATTGTGTTTCGCTTGTTGAAGTGAGCAAAAGCCATGGGATAAGTGCCTGTGTGTGGCCTTAAGAGTGAGTCAATAATTCCAGGTGTTAGTGGGCAGCAAGATAAATTTGATAGTTCTGGAAATTTCTATTCTAAAATCTGATCTATTTAAATTCATTTACACTGTGCTTAATTGTACTTAGATCTTATATCTCATTCAGTCACAAGTAAGTAAGTACAGTATGCTTACCAGATCCCCTAACATGGGTCTTTCTAATGGGAAAAGGTAACTGTGGACTTGTTGAAAGGTAAATAACTTGCCTTAAATTATGCAAATAGATGCTTAGAAATGTTTCCATGAGAAGTAGCAAAATAAAAATACCAGCTCACTGTAACCCACTTCTATTTCATCTCAACCTGACTCTCAGAGAAGTTTGGGGTCCACAAAGGACATATCTATTAAATGGAGTAGTTGAAATTTGAATTAAAAAAAAAAGAATGATATGTCACTTCCCCAAGTGGGTAATGAGCATTATTTTAATTTTAGGAGGTAACTTCTGCTTCTAATGGGTGATTGTAGTCTAAGAAACTGTGCAGTGACTTGCACTTGTGGACTCTGTGGAGACGTAAAATTCCATCCCATTATCCCTACATCCATGCTTCAGTGAGAGCATTTAACCCTTCCAATTGTTTGGCAATAGATGGTTGATTTATTTAGCTTATGCTGCGTTTATCTATGTCAATAGTTGTATACTGGATTGCAAACTCTTTGCAGGCAAAGAATAATTCACATTGTGTAACCAAGAGGTGTGTATTATTTTTGATGTTGATGTTGGTAGAAATAATGATGATTGTGAGATCTTCACATATTCTACCAGCTCCATCAGAAGCTTACAAAGTTGCCATGATGTGCTATTGAAAGGCAATGGATTCTTTTGCCTGATGTACTTAATGACCAATTTCTGAGACACCAGAGTTTCAAAAAGAGAAAAAAATTATTATGAAGCACGTAGCAGGAGAACAGATGGCCTATCGGCCCAAAATCTGTCTCCCCAAACTCCAGCAATTCTGATAGTTTTATTAGAAAAAGAGATGGGCAGGATTTAAGATAATGAGCACAAAGGCCCCAGATGAGGTAATAAAAGGGCTTAGTTACAGACTGTATGTAATTACTGAGCATGTGCAGATATTTTACATGCTTAGTCACAGAATGCATGTAAGAAAATGGCAGAATAGAGGTATAAATGTTTTGTAAATTAAAGTTTAAGTTACTGCACATGTCAGGCGGACCCATTTTAGTTAGATCCAGTCTCGGTTATCAAGATAACTTTGGACTTTGTTAATTTTGGGCTGACCCAAAAATCTTCATTAATAACCACTAGAAGCCATCCTTAGTGATTATAAGACTCTAAAGTTGAAAAACTGGATAACTGGGTACAAATGAAGGCTAGTCATAAGATTTTTATAATCACAGGAGCAGAAGATAAGGGCTATATAATCATTATCAGAGATCAAGGCAGCTGGATTACAATTTAGAGATTTCAGGTAATTTCCTCTCTCTATTCCAATATACCAGAAAGCAAAAAGGAATATCTACATAAGGATTCAGTAATCAAATCATCCCTTAAATCCTAATTTCTTGGTTACAATATTACATTTTCAGAAGACTGGGCTGTCTTGTAACAATTATCAATTATCTAGGACCAAGCAAGGAAGACAGGAAAATATTTCATGGGGATGAGATAAAGTGATTCCCATAGGTCTATTAGAGCAAATGGCCAAAGATTGGTATGAAGAAAGTACACCGAGTTGCATTTTACAGTGAAGCTATGCTGCGGAACAACTCATGGAAGGGATGTAAAAATTCTTTCTTCTGCCAGGAGCTATAAGAGATTAGGATACGTCAAGGGTGAGGTTGGGCACCGAGCTCCTACTCTTCCTTGTGATACTTCGGGGTTAAGGCAAGAAACATTTGAACACATAGGCAGAAGAAAGAAAACTAATTGCAGACTACTGGGCATCAAAAAACATTATGCTGAGGAAAATAAGCCAAACACAAAAAGTCCAAATATTGTTCGATTCCACTTATATGAAATATCTAGAATAAACCAATTTATAGCGACAGAAAGTAGATCAGAACTTACCAGGGACCAGGAAGAGGAGATCATGGGGAGTTAATGCTTAATGAGTATAGAAATTGTTTTTGTTATGTTTCAAAAAGTTTGGTAATGGATGGTGTCATTGTCACTGAATTGGACACTTCAAAATGATTAAAATGGCAAATTTTGTATTGTATGTGTTCCCACAATCAAATTTAAAAGAAAGTTCATAGATTAATTAGAACACTAGGGCCCCATCAGTAGCAAGGAACCTATAGAATAGATGTCATTGCTTCCACGTTATATCAGCATCATAGCCTGTGACGTGTGTGACTGCATGCTCTCTGAATATGGCCACCCTCTACCGCACGTTCCCATCAGGCCACCTTATGGCCCACTCAAAGCACAGCAGACAGAGGAGACCAGTGAACCTCTGCACACCGACATCTTTGTTTTATCTTCAGACTGTCCTTTTACTCCAAGTGACTTGAAGAAACTGAAGTAGCAGATTCTTTCGGCAAAGCAAGCTTAGTTTTGCTGAATAGGAAGAACAAACTAAGCAAAATAAATAACAAACCCTCTTTCGGGAATCTCTGTTTTTTTTAAGTGTGCACTTCAAAGGACACCAAAGCATCCTTCATCCACCCTCTCCTGTTCCTCCTCTAACCACAGTGATTGCCTGGCTACAGAAATAAACCTTAAGGAATGGTTGGGAAATGAATATGATGCCTGCTTTCATGCGCTGATGTTTACTCACTCTCAGTAGTTTGGAAAGTCTTGGTTACCCAAAGGTCCTCAAAAATCTTATGTATTGTATTCCTGCTCCCTAGTGTCCAAATTCCAGACCTTCTCCTCTCTTCCTAAGTAATGAAGAGTTCTATCCTACCTTTACATCAGTCCTAGGGTCCCACCTCCAACTCTCAATATCTCATTCCAGTGGCAACATGCGAGGGATTAAATTCTTTCTTAAATTAACTTTTTGTGCTGGTTTGAAAAGATGTATGTACCCTTGAAAAGCCATGTTTTAATCAGAATCCCATTTCATAAAGGCAGAATAATCCTATTCAATACTATATGTAATTAGATCATCTCTCTGGAGATGTAACCCAACCAAGAGTGGTTGTTAAGATGGATTAGGGGAGATGTGTCTCCACCCATTTGGGTGGTTCTTGATTGGTTTACTGGAGTCCTATAAAAGAGGAAACATTTTGTAGAATGGAGATTCAGAGAGAGCAGAGAAGAATGACATAGCCACGAGAAGCAGAGAGCTCACAAGCCAGCAACCTTTGGAGATGAAGAAGGAAAACGCCTCCCAGGGAGCTTCGTGAAACAGGAAGCCAGGAGAGAAAGCTAACAGATGATGACTTGCTCACCATGTGCCCTTCTAGCCATGAGAGAAACTGTGACTATATTTGCCATGTGCCTTCTCACTTGATAGAGAAACCCTGAATTTCATCGGCCTTCTTGAACCAAGGTATCTTTCCCTGGATGCCTTTGATTGGACATTTCTATAGACTTGTTGTAATTGGGACATTTTCTCAGCCTTAGAACTGTAAACTAGCAACTCATTAAATTCTCCTTTTTAAAAGCTATTCCATTTCTGGTATATTGCACTCCAGCAGCTAGCAAACTAGAACACTTTTAAATGTCAATATTACCATGCACTCAAAAGTTATTCAAGTAGGTGTAATCCTGAACAAAATATACTTACAATTAACTAGAAAATGAATAGAAATAAATGTTCTAACAGCTAAAATTTTGTCAGTTACAGCTTTTTTTTAATGAGAATTTAAAATTCTCATTAAAATTTTGTCTTGAACACCCAACATAATGTTTTTAACTACTTTAAAACATTTCTAAAAAGAATTATAGTGTTAATGCCAGAAAGAACGTAAAAACTTGTGCCACCCTTTGTCTGTTGGAAGCCATTATGTACCCCAGAAAAGCCATGTCCTTTAATCCTCACTCAGTATTGCTGGGTGGAATCTTTTTTATTGTTTGCATAGAGATAAGACCCACCCAATTGTGGGTAGTAACTTTTGATTAGTTGGTTTCCAAGGAGATGTGTCTCCACCTATACAAGGTGGGAGTTGCTTACTGGAACTTTTGAAGAGGGAACCATTCTGGAAAAAGTTTGAGAGCCACCAAAACCAACAGAGCCCATGCAGTCAGAGATCTTTGGAGATGAAGAAGGAAAATGCCCCTGGGAGAACTTCATGAAATAGGAAGCCTGGAGAGAAAGCTAGCAGACTTTGCCATGTGCCTTCCCAGCTGTGAGAGAAACCCCAAACGTCATCAGTCTTTCTTGAGTGAAGGTAGCCTCTTGTTGGTGCCTTAATTTGGACATTTCACAGCCTTAGAACTGTAATCTTGCAACTTAATAAATTCCCCTTTGCCAAAGCTGTTCCATTTGTGGTATATCACATTCCGGCTGCTTCTTAACTAGAACACACCCCTTCATTTCTTAGATGACGAAACTGAGGCATAAAGAGGTTAAGTGGTTTGCTTGGGGCAATTAAACTTCAAAATTCTTTTTATAGTAACACTACATTATTTAATAAAAGTAGAGGCCCTGAATCCTTTTACATACTATATCAATAAGCCTGTGACCCTTTTGTGTGAATAAGTGCAAGTCAAACTACAACTGTGATAACTGCGTGTTCTTTCTATTGAGGATGTTTCTTCTTCTCCTTAATTTTGGCAAGAAATGGTCAGGCGATGGGTGCAGTGGGCAAAGACCGCCCACATATGGCCTCAGGGTGGGATTCCCCTACTGCGAAAAGAGACTTTACAGACCCAAGAAAAGAATTTCTCTCCCAGACCCAGCCTTCCTGGAAAATTCCACTTCAGTCAGTGAATCAGAGAGAAAAGCTGGAGCCAGGCCCAGTCTCAAAGTATAGCTGTTCTTAACCAAGGCTGAGCTTGCAAGTCCGCAGTCTAGGAGATAGCTGTGGGGTAAGCTGACAAACTCAGTCTTGCTCAAAGCAGCTCCCATCTCAGCCATAGTGATTTCTCATTTCTTCTCCACCTTGGGGAGGGCTTCAAGGAGGAGAAAGAAGGCAAAACTGCTGAGAACAAAATGATTCTGGGAACACTGAGCACATGGAGAAAGCAAGAGTGCTGCTGAAACCCAGAGCCTGGCAGGAACTCTTAGGTCTTCCTAATTTAATACCCTTCTTCCAGACAAATTCCCAGGAAGGCACCACACCCCCAGTTAGATCTATTTTCCTTGTATCTCCAACAACCACACAGAAGGAAGAAAAGGCTTCCACTGCAAGTGTAAAAGATAAGATCTTGAAATATTAATCATCGTGTTTTCTTTCTTTCCAGCACTTCCTGACCTTTTCCCTAGTGGGCAGAAGTATCCACTTTGCCTGAAGAAGAGTTAGAATTGTTATGACTGGAAGGCTGAGAAAAAGGAAAGGTTATTTTTCACGATTTTTATTTCCATCCAGGCTCAAGATGAAAGCCTTGGGGGAACAGATCAGAGTGTTTAAACCAAAACAAAGATTTGCCAGTGGCCATTACCAGGAGTTGTGGCAAAGGTCTGTCTCTCCATCTCTCCCACCCAGAACACATGTCCCTACTCCCTTCACTTATCTTTCTTATCACAGCAGGGACCTTTCACGACTCCTGGGCAAGGACCTCTCCTGACTCCTTCCGACACATCACCTAACTTGACCTCCTATGACCTGAAAATCTGCTGAGCCCCACCAGAACTTCCTATGTGGACAGCCCCTTTGTTAGTAGTCCAAAACACTTACAAAGCCTACCTCCCTCTTCAGAAAGAGAGAGAGAAATCCTTGACACCCAAAGGGTAGTGGTAGTGGAGAAGGGAAAGAGCCTGGGAGCAGTGTTTGAATGGAGCTGTTGGGGAGGTGGGAAAGTGAATTCACTGTCTAACAAAACAAACAGTTGTATTCTTAAGACAGGGTTTCTTGAAACAATTAAATACTCGGGTTTCTGATGCAAAGCCTTTTTAAATAATCTAGGAATTTTAGTGAAGGTAGGAAGTTTGCAAAGTGGATTTATTACAGACCTCCATTAATTGGGCACTAACTTTGTATCAGGCACAGCTCTGTGTACTTCCAAGACATTATTGCATTTAATCTTCACCACAACCCAGTGGGATAGACATTTTATGTATTAGGAGACAAATACTCCAGTGCTTCCGAACCTAAACACTCCATAAGACTAGTCAATAGAGAATAAGAATAGTTCCCCAAATATTCTATTTCCCAAAATATGTCCATTTTTTCTTTTCTTTTTTGGGGTGTGAGGTGGGGTGTGGGGTACATGGTCCAGGAATCTAACCTGGGTTGCATGCATGGGAGGCAAGATTTTACCACTAAACCACCCGTACGCCCTCTATATGTCCATTGTTTATGATATATTCTTTATTAAATAAATGTAGAAAACTACATTTTCAATTGGAACTTCAAAGCCTTGAGACTCTAGCCTAGTTCCTATACTAAGTAAAATAAGCATCAATGTATCTAAATGGTCTAAGACCTAACTCTTAAGTTGTCTAATATGCTGATCTTTTTTTTAACTCTTCATTGTAGTAACCTGCATCAAGCACAAAATCTCCCATTTCAAACGCACTCAAGTATACAATCCAATAGTATCAATTGCACTCACAATATTGTGCTACAAATGCTATATTTTTTATTAAAGAAGTTGTATGTTTACAGGAAAAAATGCATTAAAAAAAGTGTTCCCATATACCTGTTCACACACACAGTTTTCCCTATTATTAGCGCTTTGCATTAGTGTGGTAACATTGTCACAATTGGTGAAAGAATATTATTATAATTGTACTATTAACTATAGTCCATAGTATACATTAGGGTACCCTGTTTGTGGTGTACAGTTCTATGGTTGTTTCTTTCAATTTTTATTCTAATAATATACATGCAACCTAAAATTTCCTGATTTTGACTACATTCAAATAAATATTTCACTGGTGTTAATTACACTCACACCGTTGTGTTACTGTCACCACCATCCATTACCAAAATTTTTTCATTACCCCGAACAGAAATTCTGTACCAATTAAGCATTAGCTCCCCATTACCTACCTCATCCCAGCCTCAGGTAACCTCTATTCTAGTTTCTGACTCTATGAATTTGATTATTCTAGTTATTTCACATCAGTAAGAGCATACAGTATTTGTCCTTTTGTATCTGGCTTAGTTCTCTCAACATGATGTCTTCATTGTTCATTGGTGTTACATGTATCAGAACTTTATTCCTTTTATAGCTGAATAATATTCCATTGTATGTATATGCCACATATTGTTTATCCATTCATCTGTTGATAGACACTTGGCTTGCTCTCATCCTTGGCAATTGCAAATAATGCAGTTATGAACATGAGTGTGAAAATGCCTGTTCAAGTCCCTGCTTTCAGTTCTTTTGAGTATATACCTAGTAATGGGATTGCTGAGTCATATGGTAATCCTACATGTAAATTTCTGAAGCACTGATTTCTACCATGGCTGCACCCTTTTACATTCCCACTATGAATTAGTATTTCTACATCTCCACACCCTCTCATTTTCCATTTTTAAAAAAGTAACCTTTCATATAGGTATGAAATGCTACCTCATTTTGTGTTTGATTTGCATTTCCCTAGTGGCTAATGATGTTAAATATCTATTCATGAATTTCTTAGTCATTTGTACATTTTCTTGGGAGAAACATCTATTCCAGTTTTTTGCCCATTTTTAAATTTGAGTTGTTTTGTTGTTGAGTTGTAGGATTTTTTTTTTAATTTCTGGATATTAGACAATATCAGGTATTTTGCTTCAAAATAATTTTTCTCATTCAGTAGGTTGTCCTTTTACTTTCATAATGAAGTCTTTTGAGGCACAAAAGTTTTTAATTTGATAAGGCCCCATGTATCTATTTTTATCGTTGTTGCTTGTGCTTTAGGTATAAAGTCTAAGAAACCATTGCCTAACCCAAGATTTGGAAGATGTTTCACTGTTTTATTCTTGGAATTTTATAGTTTGAGGTTTTATATCTAGGTCTTTGAGCCAATTTGAGTTAATTTTTTATGTGATGTGAGGTAGAATTCCACCGCCATTCTTTTGCAAATGGAGACCCAGATTTCTCAGCACCATTTGTTGAAAAGATTATTCTTTCCACATCAAATGGACTTGGAACTCTCATCAAATCAACTGGCCATGGATGTGAAAGTTTATTTTTTAATTCTCAGTTGGATTTCATTGGTCTATATGTCTCAACTTGTGCCAGTACTAAGCTGCTTTGATCACTGCGGCTTTATAATAAACGAAGTAAATTTGAAAATCAGCAACTGTGAATCTTCCAACTTCATTCTTCTTCTTCAAGATGATTTTAACTATTCAAGTCTCCTTACTTTCAATGTAAATTTGATGATTGGCTTTTCCATTTGTGAAAAAAAAAGGCTGTTGAAATTTCTATTGGGATTGTATTGAGCCTATAAATAGCTTTGGGTAGAATCGACATTTACTAATATTTAGTTTTCCAATCCATGAACATAGAATTTATTTCCATTTATTTGTCTTCTTTGATTTCTTTTCTAAGTATTCTGTAGTTTCCTGTGTATAAGTCTTTTACATCCTTGGCTAAATTCATTCCTAGAATATTTGTATGATTATACATATGTGCATGTGCAATTTCTCTTTTGATTCTATTTTTTATTTACTTTCTGCTCTGGAGTTCAGATAACACCTAACTTGCTAATTCATTAGAGAGAGGACTGAATAGATCTAATCATGCATTGTATCATTCATAAAATGGTTCTGAGTAATCAACATATTAGAGTTTAATCTCATAGTTTTAGGAGGGTCTGTACAACATAACTAATTTCAGATCTTGATCCATTATAAAAGATTCGATAACTGAAACACGGCAATGTTAACTTCTAGGACTTTCTGGAAGACAGACATATGAACTTCAACTTATTTTGAAAATAAGAGTTCTATCAGAATTGCATTAACATTGTAGAAGCCCTAAATGCCTTCCATAATAACTATTCTTAGTCAACATGAAGCTCTACATTTGACATAAAGTTTTCATGATATAAATTAGGTGCTAAATAACTGAAAATTATTCTTTAAGAAACAGAGTTTGCTTCCTTCTAAACAAATAGTATAATATTGCAGAGTTATCTTGCTCTTTTGTAGCTTCCTACATTTTTGGGAAAATGAAAATGATTAAGGCATATACTGAAAATAATAATAATAAGATATTTAAAAAAGAGAAAAAGGGGAATACATCCAAATATTTAAAACATCCTGATCTTAACAAGAGTAGAAATATGAGGAAATTATCATTTCAAATAAAAGTTCTAAGAAGACCTAATTAAATCACTGTGTTATATCATTGCTTTTGAATGAAAGGCATTTTTTATTTATTTATTTTCCTGTTTGTTTTGTTTTCTTATTAGTATGCTTACTTTCGTTTCCAATTTAAAGGTAATTTATTTTGAGTACAATGCTTAAAAGTTTCTTTTACATTTCCATGTATTAGATTTGAATACATTTTAATAATTTTATTTACAAGTTCTGCAACATTGACTTGATAATATTTATAAATGCTTCTCTTTTTTAAAGTTTTTGTAATTAATACTAGCTTCTCCTTTCTGAATTAATTATTTTATGTATGCTTCCAAAATTTCATAGTTGAAACATCAAGGTTCATTTTATTTGGATGATTATAGTAACCATTCTGTATAATCGTTTGCAAGTTCAGTATTTTGTTTTCTTTCTTTTGACTTTACATTGTTAAATAAACTCTATTTAGTAAGTCTTGGTAGTGAATTAGATCCTCCCTGCTGAGCTTAAGATATTTATTTTTTCTGAATATATTAGCTTTTTTCATATCTTATTTCATTGATCATTTATTTTTAAAAGTATTTCTTACAGAAACTTTCTTTTGAATAAGATAAATGTATGCTTTTTGCTTTAGAAAAATTCATTCCTAGATATTTTATTCTTTTCATTGCTATTATAAATGGATTTTTTTTCTTGATTTTCGCTTCAGATTGTTCAATACTACTGTTTATAAACACTACTGATTTTGGGTGTTGATCTTGTACCTCACCAATTTGCTGAAATTATTTATTAGCTCTATTAGAATTGTTTTGCATTTTTCAGGATTTCCATATACAGAATCACGTAATCTGCAAGTAGGGGAAGGTTTACTTCTTCGTTTCCAATTTGGATTTCTTTATTTCTTTTTCTTGCCTAATTCCAATACAGTGTTGGATAACATTGGAGACACTGAGCAAACTTGTCTTACTCCTGATCTTAAAGGAAAACATTTTCGCATTCCACCATTGAGTAAAATGTTATCTGCGGGCTTTCCCATTTATGTCCTCTTATGTTGAGGCAGTTTCCATCTATTCCTAGGTTTCTGAATCTTTTTTTTAAAAAAAGGTGCTGGATTTTGTCAAATGCCTTTATTTGTCAATTGAGATGATCATGTGGCTTTTTTCCCTTAGCTCTTTTTTTTGGGGGGGGGGGGGGCATGGTCCAGAAATTGAACCGGGGTCTCCTGCATGGCAGGCGAGCATTCTACCGCTGAACCACTTCCCTTAGCTCTTTTACTGTGCTGTACTACATTAACTGATTTTCTTAAGTTGAACCACCTTTTTTGCACAGCTGGAATAAATTCCACTTGATCTTGGAGTATAAGTCTTTTAATGTGTTTTTGGATTTGATTTACTAGTGTTTTGTTGAGATTTTATGTCTTTTTTTAAGAGACATTGGTCTGTTGTCTTCTTTTCTGTGGTATCTTTATCTGGCTTTGGTATAAGGGTGATGTTGACCTTGTAGAATGAGTTGGGAAGTGTGTCTGTTTGAAAGGATTATGTGCCCTAGAAAAGCCATGTTTTAATCCTGATTCATCGTGTGGAGGTAGCAGTTTCTTTTAATCTCTATTCAGTACTATAGGTTGGAAACTTGATTAAATTATCTCCACAGAGATGTTGCACACCCAATTGTGTATATTAACCTTTGGTTAGAGGGAGATGTGACTCCACCCATTCCAGGACGGCCTTGATTAGTTTACTGGAATCCTTTAAAAGAGGAAACATTTTGGAACGAGCAGGAGAGCCAGACAGCCCATGCAGCCAGAGACCTTTGGAGATGAAAAAGGAATACATCCTTGGGGAAGATTCATGAAATAAGAAGCATGGAGAGAAAGCTAACAGATGTTGCCATGTTCACCATGTGCCTTTCCGGTTGAGAGAGAAACCCTGAACTACATTTACCTTTCTTCAGTGAAGGTAACCTTTTGTTGGTGCTTTAATTTGGACATTTTTATAGACTTATTTTAATTGGGACATTTTCACAGCCTTAGAACTGTAAGCTTGCAACTTAATAAATTCCCCCTTATAAAAGCCATTCTGTTTCTGGTATATCACATTCTGGCAGCTTGCAAACTAGAACAAGAAGTATTTTAGTTTCCTAGGCTGATAAAAGCAGATACCATGAAATGTGTTGCCTTTAACAACGGAAATTTTTAGCCTATAAATGTACAGCTTTGAGACTTAGAAAATGTCCAAATCAAAGCATCATCAAGGCAATGTTATCTTCCCAAACACCAGCTGTCAAGATCCTTGACCCCTGTGCCACATGGTAAAGCACATGATAGCTTTGATGGCCTGTCTCTCCTCTTTCAGGCTTCACTGCTTCTGGCTTCTTGTTTCCATGACTTTCTCTGTCTCACTGTATTCATCCCATAAAGGACTCCAGTAGGAGGACTAAAACCCATTCTGAATGAGGTGGGTCACAAATTTAACTGAAGCAACCTCATCAAAAGATTCTACTTACAGTTGATTGATACCCACAGAAATGGATTAACTTTAAGAACATGTTTTTCTGGGTACATATAATTTCAAACCACCACACTCCACGCTCTGGACCACAAAAACACATGTTCTTTCCATATACAAAATACATTCATGCTGTTTTAGTTTTCTAAGGCTGCTGGAATGCAATACACCTGAGGTGGATTGACTTTTATAAAGGGGAATATATTTAATTACAAATTTACTAATTTGGGAAGGTACACCATGATGTCTGCTGGGTTTCTTTCCTGACTTCTGGGCTTCAAACAGCTTTCCCCAGGGTGGTTCCTTCCTGCATCTCCACATGTCTGAGTCTGAGCCTGCTCTGAGCTGCATTGTGTTGGGCTATGCTGAGCTGTACTGAGCAAGATTTTAAGGTGTGAGAGTCATATATAGAATGATGTTTGTCCTCCAGGCCAGATGGACTGGCAGCCCCACCTTTTCCAAGTGCTTGCACAGTGGCCATGCTCTCCCTGAATACTGGGGTGAAGGTTCTACCTTTGGCAAGCATCAGAGTGGTGGCAGAATCTAGGTTCTATCCTCATCAAACATTGGGGTGGCAACCTGACTCTCCACAGTTCCCCAGGCATCTGAGAAAACTGGGGTAGTAACACTCTTCCTGAACAATGGGGTGGAATGCCTGCCCTCTCTAAGTACTTACTCTTTCCACATACGTGGATGGGACCAGTGTCTTGGGCTAAGAAGATATCTTCAGTCCAGACCTCAGCTTCCATGGTTTTGCTTTTGAAGTCATTTTCTTCTTCAATCTGTCCCTTTTCTGTACTTTTAGCTCAGGCTGGCAGTGGTTCCATTCATACAGATCTTGCAAAAAAAAATTGTCAGTTTCTCATGTGGTATACAGGGGTCCAAACCACCAGACAAATCTTTTCTGGATAATTGCACCTCCAATTCTGACTTGCACTGAAATGGCTGACTGGATCCATGTTCAGTGAAACCCTCACTTAGAGCGCTATTCTCTGGGAACACACTTTCCAGAAGCTCAGAATTTTCCAAATCATCAATTCCTGGTTTCTTTGGGCCCAATAATTCAGTTCTCAGTTTATCCTTTTCTGGTCACATATTATTATAAGCTGCAGAGAGAAACCAGGCTACACTTTCTACATTTAGTTTTGTATTGCAACATTTTGTGTCCATTCTCATTTTTTCTGTATATATTTCCCATATATTTTATTTGTATTTACTACAGGGCTTATATTTAACATCCTGAGTCTACAACAATCACATTTGGTTATCAATGACAGCTCCAACAGCATACACATAACACTGTTCCTATACTCCTCGGTCTCCCATCTTTTTGTTGTACTTGTTACAACTTATATCTTTATACATTACATATCTAAAACTATAGATTCATCATTAAATGTCACATATTTGCATTTTAGAACTTGTAAGATGTAAGAAGGAGAGTTATATACCAACAAATATAATACAATAGTACTGGCATTTATAATTACCCATAAGGTTACCATTTGAGAAGTTCTTTATTTCTTTATGCCACTTAAATACACTGTCTGGTGTCCTTTCTTTACAGTGTGAAGAGTCCTTTTACAGCATTACTTTTACAGTAGGCCTTGTGGTGACAAACTTCCTCAGCCTTTGTTTATCTGAAAATGTCTTAATATCTACCTCATTTTTTGAGCGACAGACTCATTTGAATATAAAATTCTTGGTAACAGTTGTTTTCTTTCAGAACTTTAAATACTTGTCCCACTACCTTCTTTCCTCCATGGTTTATGATGAAAACTTAGTCTTTCTGAGACTCCCTTGTAAATACATATTACTTTTCTCTTGCATCTTTCAAAACTCTGCCCTTGTCCTTGCATCTAACAGTTTGACATTATATTGTCTGGACATGGTTCTCTTTCAGTTTATCCCCTTTGAGTTTCACTGGGCCTCTTGAGTGTGGATATTCATGTTTTTTTGTTAAATTTGGGAATTTTTCTGCCATTATGTCTTTGAATATTCCTTCTTCCCCTTTCTCTCTTTTTCTCCTACTGAGAATCTCTTAGTGGGCATACTGGAATGCTCGATGATGTTTCACTAGGCTCTGTCTACTTTTTTTTTTTTTTTTTTTGGTTTTTTTTTTTTTTTTATTAATTGAAAAAAGAATTAACAAAAAAATTAGAAATCATTCCAATCTACGTGTACAATCAGTAATTCTTAATAACATCACATAGTTGCATATTCATCATTTCTTAGTACATTTGCATCGATTTAGAAAAAGAAATAAAAAGACAACAGAATAAGAATTAAAACAATAATAGAAAGAAAAAAAAACAAAAAAAACAAAAACAAAAAACCTATACCTCACATGCAGCTTCATTCAGTGTTTTAACATAATTGCATTACAATTGGGTAGTATTGTGCTGTCCATTTCTGAGTTTTTATATCCAGTCCCGTTGTACAGTCTGTATCCCTTCATCTCCAATTATCCCTTCTCTTTTTTTTTTTTTTTTTAATTAACGGAAAAAAAGAAATTAACCCAACATTTAGAGATCATACCATTCTACACATGCAATCATTAATTCTTAACATCATCACATAGATGCATGATCATCATTTCTTAGTACATTTGCATTGGTTTAGAAGAACTAGCAACATAACCAAAAAAGATATAGAATGTTAATATAGAGAAAAAAATAAAAGTAATAATAGTAAAATCAAAACAAAACAAAACAAAACAAAACAAAAACCTATAGCTCAGATGCAGCTTCATTCAGTGTTTTAACATGATTACTTTACAATTAGGTATTATTGTGCTGTCCATTTTTGAGTTTTTGTATCTAGTCCTGTTGCACAGTCTGTATCCCTTCAGCTTCAATTACCCATTGTCTTACCCTGTTTCTAACTCCTGCTGAACTCTGTTACCAATGACATATTTCAAGTTTATTCTCGAATGTCCGTTCACATCAGTGGGACCATACAGTATTTGTCCTTTAGTTTTTGGCTGGATTCACTCAGCATAATATTCTCTAGGTCCATCCATGTTATTACATGGTTCATAAGTTTATCTTGTCTTAAAGCTGCATAATATTCCATCGTATGTATATACCACAGTTTGTTTAGCCACTCTTCTGTTGATGGAGATTTTGGCTGTTTCCATCTCTTTGCAATTGTAAATAATGCTGCTATAAACATTGGTGTGCAAATGTCCGTTTGTGTCTTTGCCCTTAAGTCCTTTGAGTAGATACCTAGCAATGGTATTGCTGGGTCGTATGGCAATTCTATATTCAGCTTTTTGAGGAACCGCCAAACTGCCTTCCACAGTGGTTGCACCCTTTGACATTCCCACCAACAGTGGATAAGTGTGCCTCTTTCTCCGCATCCTCTCCAGCACTTGTCATTTTCTGTTTTGTTGATAATGGCCATTCTGGTGGGTGTGAGATGATATCTCATTGTGGTTTTGATTTGCATTTCTCTAATGGCCAGGGACATTGAGCATCTCTTCATGTGCCTCTTGGCCATCCGTATTTCCTCTTCTGAGAGGTGTCTGTTCAAGTCTTTTTCCCATTTTGTAATTGGGTTGGCTGTCTTTTTGTTGTTGAGATGAACAATCTCTTTATAAATTCTGGATACTAGACCTTTATCTGATATATCATTTCCAAATATTGTCTCCCATTGTGAAGGCTGTCTTTCTACTTTCTTGATGAAGTTCTTTGATGCACAAAAGTGTTTAATTTTGAGGAGTTCCCATTTATTTATTTCCTTCTTCAGTGCTCTTGCTTTAGGTTTAAGGTCCATAAAACCACCTCCAGTTGTAAGATCCATAAGATATCTCCCAACATTTTCCTCTAACTGTTTTATGGTCTTAGACCTAATGTTTAGATCTTTGATCCATTTTGAGTTAACTTTTGTATAGGGTGTGAGAGATGGGTCTTCTTTCATTCTTTTGCATATGGATATCCAGTTCTCTAGGCACCATTTATTGAAGAGACTGCTCTGTCCCAGGTGAGTTGGCTTGACTGCCTTATCAAAGATCAAATGTCCATAGATGAGAGGGTCTATATCTGAGCACTCTATTCGATTCCATTGGTCGATATATCTATCTTTATGCCAATACCATGCTGTTTTGACCACTGTGGCTTCATAATATGCCTTAAAGTCAGGCAGCGCGAGACCTCCAGCTTCGTTTTTTTTCCTCAAGATGTTTTTAGCAATTCGGGGCACCCTGCCCTTCCAGATAAATTTGTTTATTGGTTTTTCTATTTCTGAAAAATAAGTTGTAGGGATTTTGATTGGTATTGCATTGAATCTGTAAATCAATTTAGGTAGGATTGACATCTTAACTATATTTAGTCTTCCAATCCATGAACACGGTATGCCCTTCCATCTATTTAGGTCTTCTGTGATTTCTTTTAGCAGTTTTTTGTAGTTTTCTTTATATAGGTTTTTTGTCTCTTTAGTTAAATTTATTCCTAGGTATTTTATTCTTTTAGTTGCAATTGTAAAGGGGATTCGTTTCTTGATTTCCCCCTCAGCTTGTTCATTACTAGTGTATAGAAATGCTACAGATTTTTGAATGTTGATCTTGTAACCTGCTACTTTGCTGTACTCATTTATTAGCTCTAGTAGTTTTGTTGTGGATTTTTCCGGGTTTTCGACGTATAGTATCATATCGTCTGCAAACAGTGATAGTTTTACTTCTTCCTTTCCAATTTTGATGCCTTGTATTTCTTTTTCTTGTCTAATTGCTCTGGCTAGAACCTCCAACACAATGTTGAATAATAGTGATGATAGTGGACATCCTTGTCTTGTTCCTGATCTTAGGGGGAAAGTTTTCAATTTTTCCCCATTGAGGATGATATTAGCTGTGGGTTTTTCATATATTCCCTCTATCATTTTCAGGAAGTTCCCTTGTATTCCTATCTTTTGAAGTGTTTTCAACAGGAAAGGATGTTGAATCTTGTCGAATGCCTTCTCTGCATCAATTGAGATGATCATGTGATTTTTCTGCTTTGATTTGTTGATATGGTGTATTACATTAATTGATTTTCTTATGTTGAACCATCCTTGCATACCTGGGATGAATCCTACTTGGTCATGATGTATAATTCTTTTAATGTGTTGTTGGATACGATTTGCTAGAATTTTATTGAGGATTTTTGCATCTATATTCATTAGAGAGATTGGTCTGAAGTTTTCTTTTTTTGTAATATCTTTGCCTGGTTTTGGTATGAGGGTGATGTTGGCTTCATAGAATGAATTAGGTAGTTTTCCCTCCACTTCGATTTTTTTGAAGAGTTTGAAGAGAATTGGTACTAATTCTTTCTGGAACGTTTGGTAGAATTCACATGTGAAGCCATCTGGTCCTGGACTTTTCTTTTTAGGAAGCTTTTGAATAACTAATTCAATTTCTTTACTTGTGATTGGTTTGTTGAGGTCATCTATGTCTTCTTGAGTCAAAGTTGGTTGTTCATGTCTTTCCAGGAACCCGTCCATTTCCTCTAAATTGTTGTATTTATTAGCGTAAAGTTGTTCATAGTATCCTGTTATTACCTCCTTTATTTCTGTGAGGTCAGTAGTTATGTCTCCTCTTCCATTTCTGATCTTATTTATTTGCATCCTCTCTCTTCTTCTTTTTGTCAATCTTGCTAAGGGCCCATCAATCTTATTGATTTTCTCATAGAACCAACTTCTGGCCTTATTGATTTTCTCTATTGTTTTCATGTTTTCAATTTCATTTATTTGTGCTCTAATCTTTGTTATTTCTTTCCTTTTGCTTGCTTTGGGGTTAGCTTGCTGTTCTTTCTCCAGTTCTTCCAAATGGATAGTTAATTCCTGAATTTTTGCCTTTTCTTCTTTTCTGATATAGGCATTTAGAGCAATAAATTTCCCTCTTAGCACTGCCTTTGCTGCGTCCCATAAGTTTTGATATGTTGTGTTTTCATTTTCATTCGCCTCGAGGTATTTGCTAATTTCTCTTGCAATTTCTTCTTTGACCCAGTCGTTGTTTAGGAGTGTGTTGTTGAGCCTCCACGTATTTGTGAATTTTCTGGCACTCTGCCTATTATTGATTTCCAACATCATTCCTTTATGGTCCGAGAAAGTGTTGTGTAAGATTTCAATCTTTTTAAATTTGTTAAGACTTGCTTTGTGACCCAGCATATGGTCTATCTTTGAGAATGATCCATGAGCACTTGAGAAAAAGGTGTATCCTGCTGTTGTGGGATGTAATGTCCTTAAATGTCTATTAAGTCTAGTTCATTTATAGTAATATTCAGATTCTCTATTTCTTTGTTGATCCTCTGTCTAGATGTTCTGTCCCTTGATGAGAGTGGTGAGTTGAAGTCTCCAACTATTATGGTATATGAGTCTATTTCCCTTTTCAGTGTTTGCAGTATATTCCTCACGTATTTTGGGGCATTCTGATTCGGTGCGTAAATATTTATGATTGTTATGTCTTCTTGTTTAATTGTTCCTTTTATTAGTATATAGTGTCCTTCTTTGTCTCTTTTAACTGTTTTACATTTGAAGTCTAATTTGTTGGATATTAGTATAGCCACTCCTGCTCTTTTCTGGTTGTTATTTGCATGAAATATCTTTTCCCAACCTTTCACTTTCAACCTATGTTTATCTTTGGGTCTAAGATGTGTTTCCTGTAGACAGCATATCGAAGGATCCTGTTTTTTAATCCATTCTGCCAATCTATGTCTTTTGATTGGGGAATTCAGTCCATTGACATTTAGTGTTATTACTGTTTGGATAATATTTTCCTCTAACATTTTGCCTTTTGTATTATATATATCATATCTGATTTTCCTTCTTTCTACACTCTTTTCCATATCTCTCTCTTCTGTCTTTTTGGTTCTGACTCTAGTGCTCCCTTTAGTATTTCTTGCAGAGCTGGTCTCTTGGTCACAAATTCTTTCAGTGACTTTTTGTCTGAGAATGTTTTAATTTCTCCCTCATTTTTGAAGGATAATTTTGCTGGATATAGGAGTCTTGGTTGGCAGTTTTTCTCTTTTAGTATTTTAAATATATCATCCCACTGTCTTCTAGCTTCCATGGTTTCTGCTGAGAAATCTACACAAAGTCTTATTGGGTTTCCCTTGTATGTAATGGATTGTTTTTCTCTTGCTGCTTTCAAGATCTTCTCTTTCTCTTTGACCTCTGACATTCTAACTAGTAAGTGTCTTGGAGAACGCCTATTTGGGTCTAATCTCTTTGGGGTGCGCTGCACTTCTTGGATCTGTAATTTTAGGTCTTTCATAAGAGTTGGGAAATTTTCAGTGAAAATTTCTTCCATTAGTTTTTCTCCTCCTTTTCCCTTCTCTTCTCCTTCTGGGACACCCACAACACGTATATTTGTGCGGTTCATATTGTCCTTGAGTTCCCTGATACCCTGTTCAAATTTTTCCATTCTTTTCCCTATAGTTTCTGTTTCTTTTTGGAATTCAGATGTTCCATCCTCCAAATCACTAATTCTATCTTCTGTCTCTTTAAATCTATCATTGTAGCTATCCATTATTTTTTCTATGTTTGCTACTTTATCCTTCACTTCCATAAGTTCTGCGATTTGTTTTTTCAGTTTTTCTATTTCTTCTTTATGTTCAGCCCATGTCCTCTTCATGTCCTCCCTCAATTTATCGATTTCATTTTTGAAGAGGTTTTCCATTTCTGTTCGTATATTCAGCATTAGTTGTCTCAGCTCTTGTGTCTCATTTGAGCTATTGGTTTGTTCCTTTGACTGAGCCATATTCTCAATCTTTTGAGCGTGGACAGTTATCTTCTGCTGCTGGCATCTGGGCATTTATTCAGATTTCTCTTGGTGTTGGACCCAGCAAGGTTGTAATATTTTTCTGTGAAATCTCTGGGTTCTGTTTTTCTTATCCTGCCCAGTAGGTGGCGCTCGTGGCACACATTTGTCTGCGGGTCCCACCAGTAAAAGGTGCTGTGGGACCTTAAACTTTGGAAAACTCTCGCCGTCCTGGGGGTTCGCTAGCCGAAGCGGCTTGAGCCGGCCCGGGGTCCGAACGCAGGGAGGGTGTCCGAACGCAGGGAGGGTTGCTGGTCGCCGCAGCCAGGGAAAGAGCCCGTCCGAATTTCCTAGTCGGCCCTGGGCAACAAGCGTGGCGGGAGGGCGCCAGCGGCAGCGGCCCACCTGAGAGAGTGCACGTTCCCCGGGAGTCACGGGTTTGGAAGGGGCCTCCCCCACCCGTCACCGTTCTCTGCGGCCTGGGGGTTTCCGATCCAATTCTCTCAGTTGGGCCGGGGGGCCGCGCGTGGTGTGGGCGCCAGCCGGCTTGGTTTCAGGGGACCACCTCTCCAATTCTCCCAGCCGGCCCGGGAAGGGGGAAGGGAGTAACTCCGGCCGCTTGCCACCCCGCCCGGTAAGGCCCGCGCGCCTCGGCGATCTCACCCGAGCTGCTTCTCTCAGCCAGCCAGCCGTTCCAGGATGGGGTACGCTGTCTTTTTTATCTCTGTTGTGGCTTTGGGCGCTTTCTGTATCGTTTCTACTCCCCTAGTAGGTGTCCTGGAGAAGAAACTAAGATCCGCGCGTCTTACTAAGCCGCCATCTTCCAGCGGCTCTGTCTACTTTTAAAATTCTTTTTTCTTTCTGGTCCTCAGCCTGAAACACTTCAATTGTCTTGTCTTGAAGATCACTGATTCTTTCTTCTGCCAGCTAGAACCTGCTGTTGAAACCCTGTAGGGACTTTTTAATTTCAATTATTATGATCTTCAATTCCAATATTTGTTTGGTTCCTTTTTAATTTCTTTCTCTTTATGGAGATTCTTATATTGTTCACTCATTGTTTTACTGATATCCTTTAGTTATTTATCTGTATTGTCCTTTATCTCCTTGAGCATATTGAGGATCATTTTTTTTCAATGCCTTTTCTAGAATATCCAAAGTCTGGTCTTCTTCACTGATGGTTTCTGGATCTTATTTTGTACCTTTGGAGGGACCATAATTTCTCATCTCTTTGTTTGTCTTTCTTTTTACACACTGTGCATTTTAATATTTTAAAGGCTTAACTCTGGGATTTAATTCCTGAGCTGTCTCTTCTGTATATAGCCAGCTAGTAAAGTAACAGAGATTTCCTTGAATGCCAGGAGCTAACCAAAACAATAAAAATGACACAAAAGACACCTTACATAGTCTTTGCAAATTAGCCCTGCATTGTCTAATGTTCTCCTTCAGAGTTTAGACCTTCTTATCAAAAAGATCAGCCTGAGTCAAAAGTAAAGTTCAGTATCCTCACTGTCTTTTCTGAGCCTGAGTCTTGTCCTGGCCTTCTGTGTATTCACGACTTTAGGAATCCCTCTTATACAGGAATTCAAATGTCCCCTCTATTCCCTACGAAATAGATTTTATTCCCTTCCTAACTATTCTATTTCATGGCTGAAAGTTGGCAATCCTATGCTTCAGGCCATCTTTACTTAATCGTATCTTACTGCTCAAGCTACTTCTGCCTGCAGAGCAAATTCTGGGAGGGTAAACCAGAGATGAGCTTCCTGATTCAGTCTTTCACACTGCCCCTGCTAGACAGACACCAACAGGCAGGCACCACAGTAGGCACAAAGCATTACTCTACTTCCTCTGGAACAGGGCCAAGGGCCCACTAAGGGAACACAGACTGACTCCATGTTGTGCTGGGGAGAGAGTGGGAGGAGGGTGGCATGAGGGTCTCTTATTGCTGTTAAAGCTGTATTCTCTTTATTTGGCACTCCCCCAGTTACTGCAACCCTTTAACTGTTTTCTAGACTTTTGAGGAAGTTAATTCTTCCAGTTTTTGCTAGTTGTTCAAAAATTCTGTGGGGACCAGTACCCTGGAGCACCACCATCTTGGTCAACTGGAATTCCTCAAGTTGCTATTTTATTATAAACTTGTACATGGGAGAGTCTTCTTTATTGCTTAAATGAAAGCTTAAGAACCCAAAATGATTATTTAAGTAACTGAACAAAGACCAGCAGCCCTGAGTTTTAACTTATCTACAGGAACTGGAGGTATTACAAACTTGCACCGCAGGGTAAGGCAGCCTCTGCACCCCTCCTCAAGCACTGCCTTAGGAACCCAATATGCAGTAAGCTTTTAAGGAGCTATGTCAGTGGCAAGAGAGCAGCAAGGTATGAGATAGGTTTTACATTATGTCCAAGCTTACCCTTTTCAGGGAAATTTGTAGGGGAATTTTCTTTTCATATCAAAAATAGAGAGGACTGTTCTTCATGTGACCCCTCCACATCTCAGCACACTTTAGTGCAACAGAATGAATGGGCAAATGACTGAGTAGGTCTAAAGGCTAACTTTAGGAGGTTTCGGGTATTTTCAAGCTAGGACCTTCAATTCATTTTTCCCCTGTGGATGTAGAACAACATATTTCTGCACCATTTAAGAGAAAAGAAAATTAGTCAGTGTGAGCTGCCAACAGCTGGCTGACAATCTTGAGCACTGAGCATGTTGGAACTGGTTCAAATTTTGCATAAGCAGTTCATTTTGGGTTAGTCCAAAAGGGAAGAAGTTGGCTCAGATCCTATTCCACAAATTCAGAAACAAGGCATTGAGATTTCCTTCAGAAATTGCTGGAGGATGGCTCTGTAAGCCCATTTGCAAAGCACTATTTGATGTCCGTTTGAATTTTTGCCTAATGCAAGAGGAATCATTAACTATCCAGGTATTTCTCTGACAAGTCAGTGATTCAATGCAGTAGTTAAATCATGTGAAAATTAATTCCCCTTTTTTTCTATATTCCTTTTATAAAGATATATTATTTCTACAGATTCCAGCTATTTTTAAGATTTTCTTCTTCCTTGTGAATCCCACTACTTATCCTAACTTTGAGTTTAGCTCAATAGACTGAGACTACATTTGCCAGCATAAGAAGGAGCTGGCAAAAGAAGGAAATACTCTTATTTTTCTCATGTGTCTAAATTTCAGTGTTTTAGCTTTTTGCAAAATGGTAATAGCCATTTTTATTTTTAATGTAACAAGTAATTAATGTAAAATATTAGACCATGCACAAAGGTATAAAGAAAAAATTAAATTCACCCCAGACCCCACCACTAGAGAAAACTAACCATCATTTAACAATTTAATGTATGTGCTTTCAGCATTTTAAAATTACCTTTCTATAATTTTTAAACAAAAATGGATACATATACAAATTATTTAGTAATCTAATTTTTTCTACATATATTTTTGGAAATCTTTCCATAGGGCTAAAATAGATTGACATCACTGTTTTTAAGACATGTATAGGACTGCAATGTTTCAATGTCCTTTAACTTACTTATGTTAATAGATATCCTTGTTAATATTTAATAATACTAATGCTGCAATGAACTCCCTTGTACATACATCCTTGTCCACTTGCTCAATTATTTCCTTATGATAAATTCATATGAATAGACTTTGCTAGGTCAAATCCTGTACGTTTTTTTGCCTTTGATCTCAAAGACATAAGTTAGGCTGAGGAGCAGGAAACAAACTATTAAAACAAAAATAGCCTAAGACAGCTCTGGGACACCAAAAAGGAGACCAATATATGCTTTTTGGGAATCTCAGAAGGAGAAGAAAAAGAGACAGGGCAGAAGGAATATTCAAAGAAATGATAGAGAATTTCACAAACCTAGCAAAAGTTGTGAATATGCACATCCATGAAGCCCAGAAAACACCAAGCAGAGTAAACATGAAGAAAAGTCCACCCCATCATATACTGATCACACTGCTGAATATAAAGGTCAAGGAAAGTATTCCAAGAGCTACAAGAGAAAAACAAGATATTACATACGACAGTCCCAGTTAGACTGAGTCTTGATTTCTGATCAGAAACTATGGAGGCAAGAAGGTGGTTGGTTCCCACACTTAAAGTGCTGAAAGAAAACAACTGCTAGCCAAGAATTTTATATCCGGTGAAGCTTTCTTTAAAAAATGAAGGAGAGATTAAGACCTTCTCAGGTAAACAACATTTGAGGGAGTCCATCACCACTAGAAATGCCCTACAAGCAATGCTAAAGGGAGAGCTTCAGACTGAAGGGGAAGGACACAGTGGTTCAACAGGGAATAAACAAATAAAGACCTCCAGTAAAGATAACCATTTGGGTAATTATAAATGCCAATATTATTGTAGTGTATTATTTGGTATGTAACTCCACTTCTTACCTCCTACAGGTGCTAAAATGCACATGCATAAAAAGTAATGATAAATCTATGTTTTGGGACTTATACATAGCTGTAAATGGTAACAAGTACAAAAAAAAGTGAGGGGACAGAGGGAAAAGTATGTATGCCTGCTATTGAAGTTAAGTTGGTATCACACCAAATATGATTTTTGTAAGTTTGGGATGTTAAATTTTAACCCCATAGCAACCACAAGAAAAATAGACGAAAAATATATCCAGATAATTATGAGAAGGCATTCAATATGGTACAACACAAAAATATCAAGTAAATATAAAAGTAGGCATTAACAGAATTGAGGGTAAGAAAAAGTATAACTCACAAATGCTAGATAGCAAAATGGCAGAAGAAAGTCCAGTATTATAAATAGTTACTTTAAATTTAAATAGATTAAATGCTCCTGTCAAAAGGTAGAGAAGGGCAAAAGGGATTTTTTTAAAAAGCATGACTCAACTATATGCTGTCTATAAGAGATTCACCATAAATTCAAAGATACAGGTAGTTTGAAAGTGAAAGGATTCAAAAATCTATACCATGCAAATCATAAACAAAAGAGAGATAGAGTAATCATACTAATATCAGATAAAACAGACTTTAAGTGAAAAATAGTTATGAGGGGAAAAGATGGTCATTATATACTGATAAGGGAACATTTAACAAGATGCAACAATCCCAAATATACATACTATAGCAGAGCCCCTAAACATATTTTGCAAATGCTGACAATGGAAGGAAGAAATTGATGGTCTACATTACTAGTAGAATATTTTAATATACCACTCTCAATAATGGATGGAACATCTAGTCAGAAGATCAATAATGGAATTCAAGACTCAAATGATACTCTAAACAAACTGCACCTAACAGACATATATAAAATACTTCAACAAACAAAACCAGAAAACACATTTTTCCTGAATGCACATTCATTCTATCCTGGATCATTCTCCATGATAGACCATACATTAGGGCACAGACAAATCCCAATAAATACAAAAAAGTGTATATCATACAATGCATATTCTTCAACTACAACAGAATGAAGGTAGAAATCAATACCAAGGGGGGAAATGGAAAAAGATGAATGAAAATGAAAATACATCATACCAAAATTTATGGGATATAATAAAGGCAGTGCTGAGAGGACGAGTTTACTGCTCCAAATGCTCACATTTCAAAATAAGAAAGACTTCAAATCACAGACCTAAACTCAAAAACTGGAAGAACTAGAAAAAGGGAGCAAACTGAACCCCAAGCGAACAGAAGGTAGGAAATAACAAAGATTAGACTGGGATAAATGAAGTAGAAAAAAATAGAGCAATTCAACAAAATCAAAAATTGATTTTTGAAAGGATCAATAAAATTGGCAAATCTTTAATTGGACTTACAAAACAAAGAGAGAGGATACAAGTAACAAAAATCATAAATGAAAAGGAAAACAATACTTCCAGACCCCACTGAAATAAAAAGGAATAGGAAGATACTATGAACAATTGTACACCAATAAATTAAATAACCTGGATGAAAGAGACAAATCTTAGAAATACACAAATTACCTACATTAACTCAAAAAGAAATGGAAGAGCTCAACAAGCCAATTACTAACAAAGAGATTGAATCCATAATGAAAAAGCTTGCAACAAGGATAAGCCCAGGACCAGATGGCTTCATAGGGAAATTCTACCAAGCGTTCCAAGAAGACTTAACTCTAACTGTGCTCAAATTCTTCCAAAAAGTTGAAGAGGTAAGATTCTATAACTCACATCTATGACATCAACATCACCTTCATAACAAAGACAGATAAAGATACCACCAGAAAAGAAGACTTCAGATCAATATCTTATGAACATAGATGCAGAAATCCTCAACAAAATGCTAGCAAACTGAATCTAATAGCATCTCAAAAGAATTATGCATCATGATCAAATGGAACTCATCCCTGCTATGCAAGGTTGGTTCAGCATAAGAAAATCAATTGATATAATATAGCACATTAAAGAAAGGGAAAAAACCCCACATGGTATCTCAATTGATGCAGGAAAGGCATTTGACAAAATACAGCACCACTTCTTTTTTTAAAATATTTTTTATTAATTTTTAATTTTTTTTAAAAATATGACAAGAAAGAAACACATTCTTAACATATGAAACATATGATCATTCCATCCCACATTATAATCAGTAATTCACAATATCATCACATAGTTGCATATTCATCATCATGATCATTTCTTAGAACATTTGCATCAATTCAGAAAAAGAAATAAAAATACAACAGAAAAAAATTCATACATACCATACCCCTTACCCCTCCCTTTCAGTGATCACTAGCATTTTAATCTAAGTTTATTTTAACATTTGTTCCCCCTATTACTTATTTTTATTCCATATGTTTTACTCATCTGTTGATAAGGTAGATAAAAGAAGCATCAGACACAAGGTTTTCACAATCACACAGTCACATTGTGAAAGCTATATTATTATACAATCATCTTCAAGAAACATGGATACTGGAACACAGCTCTATATTTTCAGGCAGTTCCATCCAGCCTCTCCAATACATCTTGACTAACAAGGTGATATCTATTTAATGCATAAGAACAACCTCCAGGATAACTTCTCAACTCTGTTTGGTATCTCTCAGCCATTGACACTTTATTTTGTCTCATTTCACTGTTCCCCCTTTTGGTCGAGGAAGTTTTCTCAATCCCTTGATGTTGAGTCTCAGCTCTTTCTAGGGGTTTTCTCAATCCCTTGATGCTGAGTCCCAGCTCATTCTAGGATTTCTGTCCCACGTTGCCAGGAAGGTCCACACCCCTGGGACTCATGTCCCACGTAGACGGGGGAGGGCAGTGAGTTTGCTTGTTGTGTTGGCTGGAGAGAGAGGCCACATCTGAGCAACAAAAGAGGTTCTCTTGGGGGTGACTCTTAGGCCTAATTTTAAGTAGGCTTGACCTATCCTTTGTGGGGTTAAGTTTCATATGAACAAACCACAAGATTGGGGACAGCACCACTTCTTAATAAAAACATTTGGAGCACAAGGAACAGAAGGAAACTTTTTCAACATGATAAAAGGCATATATGAAGAAGCCTCAGCTAACGTTCTACTTAATAGTGAAAGACCGAAAGCTTTCCCCCTAAGATCAGGACCAAGGTAAGGATGCTCACTGTCACCACTGTTTTTCAACGTTGTACTGAAAGTTCTTGCCAGAGCAATTAGACTAAATAAATAAATGACATCGAAATAGGAAAGGAAGAAATAAAACTTCCCCTATTTGCAGATGACATGATTCCATATATACAAAGCCATGAAAAATGCATGACAAATCTCCTAGAGCTAAAAAACAAAAACCTTAAGCTTATGTTTCCATCCATAATTCCGAGCTTAATTCCGAGTCTCTTCTTTGTTTTCTCCAAGGAGCCACTAAGTGGCTGTCATTGTTATTCAGGCAAATGTTACAGCAGTTTATTCCTTGATATACAGTGCCAGAGTTGTTGTTGTTTTCCTCTTCTGAGTACTTCTTTTCCATTCCCCCAAAATTTCACTCTATAGACTCATTATCTGATCAGTGAGTTTCATCCCGAACATGTTTCAAGACCTCCTGGCAGTATCTTGTCAGGAACTTATTGCTCCACCATTCAAAAATATTTATCCAGCTCTTAATTTCTCATATTCTTCTTTTGATTCCAAGGATAATAATATCAACCAAAGTGCATGTGACCTGTATTTCTTAAAACTTTTCCAGTCTGGGGGTTAAAAAAGAACATACTGAACCCTCAATTACTTCCCCCTTTGCTTCCTCTCCCTCCCTTGTCCCAGGAAAGAGGTCATGGTTGTGAAGGCTCACAATCAAGGGGCCACTCCCTTGCTGACACAAGGCTCTCCTAACCTACTAAGACCAGTTGTTCTCAATCCTGACTTTCAAATAGAATTACCTGAGTTGTCTAGCCCCAACTGATAGCACAGTGCCTGGTCCCATAGTAGATGCTCAAGGAAATGCTTTTTGAGCGAATGAATGAGCTTCTACAGGAATTTTGGCAAGGGTGCCAATTAATGAGCCCAGAAAGCAATGATTCCTAGAAAGTGAACACTTGTTGACTCCATGGCTCTCTATTCTGGTTCTTGTGAGCTTCTTCCTCTGTGCTTATTAATAGGCTAGCAGACATGAAAAATAGGCTAGCAACCAACACTGGGAAATTTTTTTAAATACTGCTTCCTGGGTTCTAGTCCATATCAATAAAATCAGAAAATCTTGGAGCAAAGCCCTAAGGCTGATAGTTGTCAAAACTCTGCAGCTGACTCAACTATGCAGCCACACTTGTGAAGCACTGCTGCAAGCCATGGTAGGCCGTGAACCTTTGTTGAGCATCTATTTGCAGCCAAGTGTCAGCCCACACGATCACAGCATAAACGAATAGCACAAGGATTCTCAAACCAAGTTGTTCAAATTCTCCCACCCACCCCTTCCTGCCTCTTTTGCCTCCCCTAAGTCTTTAAGACAGGGTTGCTGTCACTAAAGCAACTCCTATGTGCATAAGGATGCTCTCCACCCATTTTCATAAACTGCTCTGCAAGTCTCTTAGGAGTTAGCTCTTCAGTGACCATCATCCATTCAAAAAATGTAAGTCATCTTTTCTGCTTTAAGGTGATTCCGATATTCAGAGCTTGCCAACAATGTGTGGGTGGGCATGTGGGCCTATGGATGTGTCTCACTGTAGCATTAATAGTAGAACCCAGTTTGAGAGATCAACAGTAACAACAACAACTAAATCAGCATTTGTCCAGTCACAGAAAAATAAAGAGGCCTGTCCTGAAAACACGCTTTGATTTACTTAGATTTCTAGCAATGTTAAAATGCACGATGAGTTCTGTTCTTGTTTACATCAATCCTCTTTAAAGATTTGTACATTTGTTTTCAAGCTTTGGGTTGGAGCATTTTGCTGCAACATGGAAACCATATCAGCAGTCATACTCAAGACATGAAATGCAACTGCACATAGAACCCATGCAGTTTTAATGCTTGCTAGTCTGTTGATAAGCACACAGGAAGGAGTTCCCAAGAACTGGGATAGAAAGCCATGAAGTCAACAAGTGTTCACTTTCTAAGAATCATTGCCTTCTGTGATTTCATTCATTTACTCATTCATCCATTCAAAAAAGAATTTCCTTAAACATCTACTGTGGTGCCAGGCACTGTGCTATAAGTTGGGGCTAGATTAATGAATAAAAAATATTCTTAGTCGCAAACATCTACAATCTATGGCCAACCACATAAGCAAAAATTAACCTCTGCAAATATTTTTTCCCATGCTTTTACCCCCATCTCTTTGCCAGGATAAATTCTACTCAACCCTTAACATGTTCCTTCATCTAGAAAACCCTCCTTGAAACGTCAAGTCAGCGTTAGGAGCCCATTCTATTAACTTCCATACCATCCAATGCTTCCTCCTGTCTTAGTACTTTGCACTTTGTATCATAGTTACTTGTTTACTTAGCAGTATCCCCCACTAGCAAATGAGTTCTTTAAGTACAAAAGCTGTGTCATTGTCTATCTTTGTATCTCTAATGACTAGCAGTATAACAGGAACTCAACAAACAATTATTGAATGAATAGATAGACAGTAAAAGAGGTATTGATGGGATATTATGGGAACACAGAGGAGAGATCTTCAAAGGTAATTACTGTAAAATGTGGATGCTAAGTGAAGTTATAAATGATCAACTCAAGTTATGCAAGCACAGGCTGGTTGGGAGGGCCAAAGGGACATTTCAAGCAGAAGGGCAGCAAGAGAGAAACATGGAAGCCAAAAGCAGCACAGTCTATGCTGGAAAATTACCAGCGAGACAGAACTGATAGAATGCAAAGACAGTGCTGATAGAGTGCAAACTGTGAGATAGAGAATGGAGAGGGCACAAACTGCGGCATCTGGAATAAGATCATTACAGGGGAGAGGAGAGGGGTAGTTTTCACCAAATAGGGCTCAAACACCCTACTGCCTACCTTCAATCCCCTCTAAATGAATGAACACACAGATTAGTGGAGTCACAGGAGCTGATCACCAATGGTTACACACGTGCTCCCAATGTGTGTGAGAGTCCCTAAGACAAGCCATACTGAACTTCCTTCCCTGGTACAAGAATCACTTCCTTCCCTGAGCTGTGAAGTTTAGTATATGGGACCCTCCAGAGAGGCACTGCCAAGTCTCCTTCTTGACACCCTATTTGCAGAGGGTTTCCATCCCTTTTTACAAATTATGTGTAAAACACCTAGTCAAAAAAGATAGGACCACATTTCCTCTGCTCAGCTTCTTCTAAAACCTAGCTCTTCTTGTTTAACCTGGACAGGCGTGAGAACAGTACATTGCCTCATTTCTCCTTACTCCACTGTGTTTTTAAGGATTAATTATAGTTATTTAATTATTTACATTCAATGCAACCAATATCCCATTTAAGGTATTCCCAGACCTTCATAGAAACATCTCCTATTACCCACTTCTGTTTTAAAAAGATCAGTTGATAGAGTTCAGTTATTAATTAATTCATTTAACAACTAGTGAATAAGTACTTTCTCTGGATCAAGCACAGAGCTGGAGCCTAGTAATTCAAAGATGAATAAGACATGGTCCCTACCCTTAGGTTGCTCACAGTCTAGTGGAAAAAGTTCTAAGATAGGGAACTTGCTCCCGTAGAGGCTGTGCTGAGGCCACAGCTGACCTGCCTAAGCCCCGCGATTCTCTGTGGGGTCCCTGAACTAGCAGTATCAGCGTGACCCAGGAACTTGTCAGAAATGCACATTCTTGATCCCCTACCTAGACCTACTGAATCAGGAACTCAGAGAGGAGGGCCCAGCATTTATGTTTCAACAAGCGCTCCAGGGGATGCTAGGGCTCACTCAAGTTTGGGGACTGCAGGTCTGAGCAATACTCTGAATCATACCACACCTGTATAGAGGGTTACTCAGCAATGCCAGCCTCCCCCTCTATAATCCCTCTTGTTCCAGAACTACTGAGAATAATAGGGAATACCAATCTGGAGTGACACTACCCCAAATGAGGTGAAATACTGTTTCATCACATAACGGCCACACTAGCCACCTAGGACCACAGAGAGGGCTTTGTGAAGCTCAGAGAAGTATGGATTAAACTGCCCAGAATCATGTCACTGTCAACACAGAAGAAATCAGAGAGGGCAAAATATCATTGTCTCAATCCTGCTCACTAACACTTGGGGGAAAAAAATCATATCAGCTTAGGTGTTCAAAAGTAAAGCAGGATGGTGACTCCATGGCAGAATTCTCACCTGCCATGCCCAAGACCCGGGTTCGATTCCTGGAGCCTGCCCATGCTAAAAAAAAAAAAAAAAAAAAATGCAGGAGCTCCAGATTTACTTCAGTGTGTGGGAATGGAGGAAATGGGATCTACTGAAACAATAAACAACCTGAAATACTCAGGAAAATAAAGGCAAAAGGAAGCAAGATCACAATCTTAGTATTTGAGTTCTGCAACCCAGTAGTTGTTTTAAACAAATTGAAGCAGACTGCTTTCTTTAGGGAGCTCTAGTAAAATGGATTTTGCCACCAGCAGACCAGTCAGGGCTTCCGACTGCACCTTGTTTGGCTTATGGCCACGTGTCATTAGTGACCTATTTTCACTGCAGTGAAATCAGCCATGTCTGCAGGCCCCTGAATCAGCAGTTTCCCTATGCACTTACTGGCTCCAGGCTGGCAAAACTAACACCAGTGTCACAGAAAATGCCATCTCCTGCATTCTCTCCAGAGGTGGGGGAGCGCACTGTTTTGTTATAAAGATGTCAGCTTTGACCTGAGGCTGCTTGGGAACCCAGCCATCACATCTCCTTTAAATAAGCTGCTGAAGTTGGAATTATCTTGGCCTGGTAATTAATCAGGACTAAAAATAGTGCCAGATTCCCTGGGCTTTGCTTAAATCTTATCCAGGTGGGAGAAGACGTTTTCCTAAAAATCTTATTGCAAAACTATTTTTGTCTAAGGCTTTGCATCAAAATATATTTAAAAATATAATTACCCCACGTGCCAGTTTGGGAGACAATTCCGTTAATCTGGCTCTATGTAAAAATGCAATCTTTGGAAGTGCATGCCAGCTTGAAATGATCAATTCTTGGTTAATACTAAAAGCAGCCAGGAAATGAACTCAATACTCTCAAATACAAATTCATGGTAGAAAATTACCACTGGTTCAAAGAGCTACAAAAGATACCTGTTACCAGGCGGATTAGACAATGAGCAGGAATCCACAAGAGGGCACCCTCTCCATTCTTCCTTCTCCACGCTGAGTGCTCTGCATTTCCCCAGCCCTGGGTTTGCAAACAGTGTGCTCATAAGAGATAACTGCTCAGCATCCTGTAGAATGCTGCTACTGTGACAGCTTTCTGGCAATATTATCTATGCAATATCAGAGAAGCAACTTCAAATGAAGAGAAATGAAGCAAAAGAAAAAAAAGTAAAGAGGAAAAACAAATCCTTCCAGGTTGATCCTCTGTATTGATCAGTCTTCGTGGACTCATTTCCTTGATAGTCTTCTGATAAGATGACGTGAAAATACATGCGCCAGAGTAATCTGTGACCAGCCCAGGGTCTCAGAAACAGATGATCAAGCCGTCACAATGGCAGGAGCAAGTTATTCTGCAGGGCCTTTCACCTGCATCATTTTGTTCTTTCCTCCCTCTAGCACAGCCTCTCCTCATGCTCAAGACCCATTATCTCCTCCTCTGGATCCCACTGCCTCCATTCAACCTTCCACCTGCCCAGTTTAAAACTTACCTTTCTGACCTCCCCAAAGGCATTCAGGAATGTCTACGTTATTATGATAATAACTCATGAATAAGAGGGCATATTTGCTCTGTGTGGACACGATAAAAATAGAACACAAGAGTAAGAACCAACCAAGGATAGAGGACTAAGACTTAACATTAAAAAGCGAACAGGTACTCCTAAAGAGTGGAAGAAAGATCAAAGGTGATGGTGGAGTTATACAGAGACGGTTGGATTTAACAAATGATTGCTGAATCATAATACTTAAATTTCTTTTAGCCTCCAGTACCTTAGAGTAGCTAGAAATAAAAACCTAAAATGGTGGGATTGTAACCCATACCAAACTCTGAAATCTGTTCTACAACTAATTATTGCAATGTACTTTGAAATGTATTGTTTTTTTGTATATATGTATGTTATTTTTCACAAAAAAGAAAGAAAAAAGAGAATGAAGAGTATAATAGAGGAGATAGGATTTAACAAATGAATATGACTGCTGAAACATTATATTGGTACTTCTTTTGGTCTCCAATGTCTTGGAGCAGCTAGAAGAAAAAATGAAAAATTGTGAACCCGTAACCCATGCCAAACTTTAAAATCTGTGGTATAACTACTTGTTAAAATGTACTTGGAAATTTATTGCTTTTTTGTATTTATGTTATTTATTGCTTTTTTGTATATATGTTATTTTGTATGTATGTTATTTTTGACACACATACACACGTGTTTGAATTCAGATTCCATTCAATACCAGCAGCATAAACTTAGAGAGCTCACTTATTCCTCTCTAAGACTCAGCCTTTTCATTTAAAAAAAAAAAACATAATGATAAAAACATCAGCTCTACTTCATAGGTAATTTTTCACAGGTTATTTTACTTTAGATAATGTATGTGAAACTCTTCGTGGGTTATAAGCATCTGTAAAAACTTAGTGAGTGTCGGTCCCTGGAGAAGTTCAAGCAGAAATAGGATGACACAGGTAGACAAGAGAGGAAGGAAAAGTTGAATTAGTTTTTATCATCATTATTACTATTAACTCATATTTCAACATGACATTCCTTCTTGAAGACAGTCTATAATTCTCTGACTCTGTCTCTTGTCATAAGTTACTCAAGCTGACCTTGCCCCAGAGGAATGTTTCTTAAGATAAATATTTAGAGATGCTTTGCAATGATTTTACTGTGAGAAATTGGAAAATTGGAAACTCTGAATATCCCACACGAGGAATTTAATCATATAATGGATTATGTATCCATCAAAATGGCACAAAATTATACACATAATATTTTTAAAAGCCCATAGCAAGTAATTAACAAAAAGTAAAATAAAAAGAGTACAATAGAGTGACATTTAAAACATGCACACAGCACAAACATACGCAGCATGCATACTGAAGAGTATAAATGTACTTCAGTACATAACAGTATGTAGTACGATATGTTTTCAGTCTAAAGAGGTTGGAATTATGGATTACTTTAATTTAATAGTTTTGGCTCTTTTTGTTTGTTTGTTTTCTACTGTTCTATATGGAATGATATTTTGGATTTTAAGAAAAAGCAAGGGTAGTTATATATAAATTAAAGAATTATGAGCTCTGGTAAAGACCAATGGGAGAGTTTTGAAGCCAGGGGATTTTCGAGGACACGGTCTCAGCATCTCTGGAAAAACAGATGACTCCAGACCTTTGCCCCACCAGGATCCCTATCTGAGATGGCAAGATTCAAGTCTGAAATGTGTGTTCAGGGAGCTCTATTGTGCTTGCTATTCAGATAAGAGGTCCTGAGTCAGAGATGGAGAATAGCTGACTTCTGAAGTCATTCTGTGGAAGGAGAAATAACACCAAAGTCTAATAAATTTGCAATCTCAAGTCAATGGGTGACCAAAGGGTGATCAATGGGTAATGTAAGATTCTGAAAGAAAGGGGGTCAGTCTCTAAAATACAACAAAGTTCATTGCCTTTCATATGGGCTAGATAAAAATCACAAAGAATAAAAGAAGAGCCATAGTACTTGGTACAAAAATATACACTATTTATCTTGAAAATCTCACCCCCAGAAGTATCAAGTACACTTCATTCCCACTCAGGGTAGCCACAGTCAATGTGCAGTAAATGCTGAAGGTGACAGCTTAAAATATCAAAATTCCAGCAGTTATCTCAGGTCCTGGGCCTGGAAATGCATGCAGGTCTCCTCATTTGAGTAGTGAATTTGATATTATCAGTTCTGCCCTGTATCACCTGCTTAGAATTCAGATCTAATGAAGCCTCAGGAGCTAATTTTATTCCCATACAGGCTTGTTAGCTTCAGAGAGAAAATGTTCCCCACAGCCACAAAACTCTTCTTCTAAGCCTTTATCCTAGATATGCACAAGTGGCATGAGGCTTTGTAACGCTTTGGAAAACAACCCTATGTCCTTGTCCCACTGAGACAGTAACCTTGTGTTCCTATAAACAGGAAACATTTGGTCAGTTTTTGTGAGAGATGGCCAGAAAAGGAAAAGAGTGAAGGTTGTTTGGCAAAAATGACACAGAGCAGGGACTTGCCAGAGAGAAAGCGTAAAAAAAAATGATGCCTTCTAACAAACTATGTGGTTGAGAGTTGATCAGATGGTCCATGGTAATTTGTGGCTTGTGGCTCCCCAGCAGCAGAAAAGAGAAGAAAAGGCAATGGAAATGCCCAGAAGATGAGGCCAGATGAGGCAGAAGTAGAAAGAGCTTTTTCAGTACTACAAGACTATTGCAGTTCTAGTTTCTCTCCTCTGTGCTCCCCACACCTCCTGCTTTACTGCTATCATAAAACTCATCACACCAGGTCACTCTTGCCCATTCATCCATGTCCCTAACTAGACTTTAAGCTCCACATGGGCAGGAATCATGCATAGCTTGTCCATAATGATAACTAGATCGGTATCACCCAGACCTGGCACACTGAAGGCTCATAGTAAATGCTTAATAAATATGTTTTAAATGAGTAAATGAATGACGCATGTAAAGATTAGCCCAGAAGAAGAGATGGCCAACAGATCCTAATGAAGATGTGTGTGGCACATATCTCAGACAAGATCAAATTCAGCCCATTCAGCAGATTGCAGGGCTCTAAGTGGCAGGTTTTCAAAAAGGGCACAGGAAAATGCCTTGAGGGACTGGAAAAAATATACCGAACTATTAAGTTTCTCTCCCTGGAAAATTTCTGATATTCTCATAAACATAAGGGACTACCAATTTAATAAGCCAAGCCATCAATCTTAAGGCTAGCCCTTATGAAGCTAAGCTAAGCCTTCCTATAATTATGGCTAAAAGTTACCCCCAGAGAACCTCTTTTGTTACGCAGATGTGTCCTCTCTCTCTCTCCTAAACCAAACTCTGAAAATAAACTCATTACCCTCCCCACCCCCACTTCCAAGGGTGAGTCTGGCCCTGACATCATGGAATTGACAATGCCTTCTTGACCAAAAGGGGGAAAAGAAATGCAACAAAATAAGATTTCAGCAGCTAAGAGATTTCAAATAGAGTCGAGAGGTCATTCTGGAGGTTACTCTTATGCAAGATTTCAGCCAGATATTGCAAATTGCCACAGTATGCCAAGCCCCACCAACAGTAGTCCTGAAAACCCTAAAGAATATCCTGGGCCCTACCTAAGAATGTACAAAATTTTTATTTATTAAGTTTATTTTTTCAGATTTTTTTCAGATAGGATTTTTCCTATCCCAGATAAGCCCTGAAACCCAGAGGTGTCAGTCTCTCCAAGAACATTAACCCGTTTCATTCCTCTACCCCATTATATCGATAATCCTTTTCAGCGTGAAAAAATTAGAATGGTCTTGCTCAAAACCTCTAAAGAGTGAGTGATCACTCAATATCTACCCTATTTGTATTGGTAACTGGTAATTGGAGCTGAAGGGATACAGATTGTACAGCAGGACTGATTGTAAAAATTCAGAAATGGATAGCACAATTACCTAACAACAATACAATAATGTCAGAACACTGAAGGAAGCTGAATGTGAGAAGGATAGAGGGAGGAGGCCTGGGGGCACAAATGAAATCAGAAGGAAAGATAGATGATAAAAATTGAGAGGGTATAATCTAGGAACACCTAGGGTGCATGATGATAGTAACTAAATGTACAAATCTAAAAATGTTTTTGCATGAGGAAGAACAAAGGAATGCCAATACTGCAGGGTGTTGAAAATAGTTGGTAATTAATATTTTAAAACTTTAAATTATGTGTGAGACTAAAGCAAAAAATGTTTAATTGGTACAAGATTTATATTTTGACTAGTGCATTTCCTAATATACCTTATGTGGACAGCTTAATAGAACACCATAGTACATGGAACCTTAAGTAGGGCATGAGATTTTGTAGGTTTATACAGACTGATGCCCCGACAAATCCCAGAGTGATTTGAACATTGAGTTAAAAAAGTATTTGCAAAGTCCCCTTGGGGGAATAGTGAGTAAGGGGGAAAATTCAGCTTCCCCAAGTGGAGAATTCTTGGTAAAAAAAGATAAAATAAAAAAAGATTAAGTGATCAAATGAGAGGGAAGAGTTGTAACAGAGAAGTTAGGATTTAATAAGTGATCATCACTACTGCATCATTATAAAGATATTTCTTTAAGTTTCTAGTATATTAGAATAGCCAAAAGGGAAAACCTGAAATAGTTGAACTGCAACCCAATAGCTTGATCTTTGATAATGATTGTATAACCATATACCTTTTATCTTGTGAGTGTGTGAGTGTAATAATCTTGTGACTGACACTTCCTTTATCCAGTCTATGGTTAAATGAGTAATATAATAAAGACATGCATGGGATAAAATGTTGGGTACCTAGAGAGAGACAGATGCTAGAGAAGGGGGAGCATTTTACCTAATATGTTCAGAATTGTTAACAAAGTTGAACTTAAATGTTTGGGAATGGATAGAGGTGATGGTTGCTCATTCTTGGGATTATTAGAAATAGTAACATATTATAAGTGCTTTAATAGGTAGTGGTTGTTTAAAGTCTTTTATGTAAATAAATTTCTTCCACGAGCCACAACAAATGTGAAAAAAAGATAATAGAGGGTTATATGGGAAAAAACTTAGTTATTGCAAACTATGGGCTATAGGTAACAATAATATTTTAGTATTATTTCATCAACAGTAACAAATATACTACACCAATACTATGGGTAAACAATTGGAGGGGATAAGGAATAGGGGAAGATTTGGGTTTTATTTATTTTATTCTTTCTTCTGTTCAGGAATAACGAAAAAGTTCTAAAATCTATCATAGGGATATATGCACAACTATGTGATGATACTGTGAGCCAGTGATTGTATAATTTGGATGGTTTATGTGGTGTGTGAATCTCAATGAAATCGGAAAAAATGTTTAAAAAAAAAAAAACAAGGATGCCGGAAGGATTATGGCATAACTTGGGGAGATGACTCAGCCTCCAGATTTGAGTTGGCCCAGATATCTTGTGTATTTGCAACACCCAAGTTCTTAGATATAGATTGTAGCCTATGGTCTGGTGTTCATTATATCTTTTAATTTAATTATGTGATTAAAAAACGATTGCTTTGTATTTCATATACTCCAGGGGTGATGAGCCAGTGAAGGCGGAAAGGATATAGGGGGGTTGTATCATCAGGGAATTTCCTTTAGACATCCAAGGCAACTAGTATAAAATGCGCTTGTGGGGTCTTACAATGCAAGAAGGAAGATAGCTCTTACCATCTAGGAACTAATTTTCCTTTTGGAGACCTGCTTCTCTCCCTCCCGCATCTCTGCCATTGATTTGGGCCTTGTAAAGGGAATGTGTCCATTTCCCAGTTCTTCCTGATTAAGCGCATCAATGCAAACCACACAGTGTCCTTTCTTGGATGGATATTACATCAGTCCCATAATAAGCCCCAGACTGAGGTCTGTGTCTGAAGATTTAAAGATCAAGGTTTCTATTAGTAGTAGTAGTTAAGTAGAATAATTTCAGCTTCTGTTAACATTGTGCACACAGATCTCAGCAAATATTGTAGAGGCTTTGCTGGAAATAGGGTTGATTGAGCAAAAGCAGTGAATTGAAACAAGCCATACAATCTGCATTATTATCTGTGCAGGAGAGAACACTGTAAGTTGAGGTGAGGGAGGAGAAATCAGCAGACAAGCAGACAGCACACCTTCTTAAACATGTGAGCGCCCACTAGTGACATGGTTTAGAGATCAGAAAGCTAGCCTAGGAATCTGGACATCTAGCTCTGCTCAACTTCAGCAGAGCAAACTCTGGCTTCCCAGAAAACAAGATGGACCTTTTATTCACCTTTGCACTTCAGGGTGCCTTAAGTTGGAACATTCTGTCCCAGATCTGCCTGTGGCTGGCTACTCTTGACCTTGGGTCTCAGCTCAACTTCTTCAGAGAGGTATTCCCAAATAGTACCCCTCCCCAGTTACTCTATCATGTCACGCTTTCTGTTTTGTTTACAGCATCAGTCACCAATCAAAGCTATCTTAACTATTTACCTGTTTCTTGCCTGTGTTCTCCCTCTTCATAGAGAAGGTTCATAAAAGCAGGACACCTTCTCTGTCTTATTCACTGTTTAATTACAAGTGCTTAGAACAGTGTCTGACACACAGTAAGCCCTCAATGACTGTGTGCTGAATTTATGAATAAATGGCTGAATGAAAGAATAGCTTAAATATGGGATTCAAGATGGCAGTGGGGGGAAATGCTTCCCATCACTACTGGTGTAACATGCTTCGCTCAAGTAGCTATATGGCTTTCCTAAACGTAGGGAGGCAGGGAACAAAGTGAAAACAACAGACACCCAGGCATTGTGGGACTTCCCCTCTAGATGTCTATATCACAGGAAACACTCTGTTATTCTCATCTTGAAGCACTAACATTTCCTCTCACAACATGCATATATGCATGGAATGGACATACCAGAAGGCAAACATGATGCTGAAATGGATGAGAGGGAGGTGGGTAGGCAGTAGAGAACTAATAAATTTGTTATGTTATCACTGTGATTTAAAGCAATGTGCTTACGTACAGCTCACAGAAGGCAAAGGATGGCTTTATCTTACCATTTGAGTTCAGTGAGACAATATCCTTCAATCTTTTGGAACTCGTTCAATCCTTTTGAATGTCTACCACCCAGGGAGAGGACACCAAGGTCAGACAGCTCACATTTTGGTTGTTGTGATGGTTAGGTTCAGGTGTCAAAGTGGCCAGGTGATGGTGCCCAATTGTCTGGTCAGGTAAGCGCTGGCCTAATCACTGCTGCAAGGATATTTCGGGGCTGGTCAATAAACCAAAAGGCTGGTGTGTTCAATTATCCAGCAGTTGATTGCATCTGTGGCTGATTGCATCTACGATCAACTAAAGGCGCATCTTCCACAACGAGATAATACAATCTGTCAGACTTAATTCAATCCATTAGCAAATTTTTAAGGGGGGAGAGAGAATTTTCATTTTTATTCAGCCAGCCAGCCTCTCCTATGGAGTTTGTCACTGATCTTCATCAGAATTGCCAAGGATCACCTGCCTTATAGATCTTGGACGCTTGTATCCCCACGGTTGTGTAAGACACTTTCATAAAATTTCATATTTACAGATCTCTCATGTATGTTCTGTTTCTCTAGAGAACCCTGACTAATACAGTTGTTTTTGTCTATCAAGGCAACTAAGTTCTGAAGGCAGCACTCCCTCCATCCACAGCACACACCCTTCCAACCTGTTCTTCCAGCAGTGGTGAAAGCCTGGCTCTGTCCAGAAACATCTGTGCTCTGACCGGATTCTCTCTAAGTACCTTTATCTGTTAGAATGGCTAAGGGTACCTGCCGTGGCTACTGGACAGAACCTAATAACCGATTTATATAATTACCTTTATTTGTGGAGAAAAGAAAGCATGCTAAGAGTAATAATCCTCCCTTACATTTGTTTAGTACTTTATTAACAGAGCTCTTTCACATAAACTGTCTCATTATAACTTTAATCATCACTGCACATCATGTAAAGGAAAATGTTTTTCCATCATCATTATATAGAGGAAGAAACTAAGGTCAAGAGAGGTATATGTCTTGTTCAAGGTCACAGGGCTGGAAGGACCTTCATTTCCTAGTCTCCAGAACATCATTAAAAATCAGATTTCCAGGAAAGGCTCACACCCTTTTTTGTCAAAACTAAATTGTCCATATGTAAAACTTTTCTGCTGATACAGAAGAAACATATTTTATAATTTTGTTGTATCCGATCTGGATTGAGGTTAGACAGACTTCACATAGTGACTGGTACACAAGGGGCAACTATTGAATGATGGAAGGAATGAAGGAAGATAGTATGGAAGGAAGGAAAGGAAGGAGGGGTTTCTTCCATTTCGGGGCTGAGATTAGCTACACAGCATACCCAAATCCTTTTTATGAGAATGCTATTATAGTAGAGACCCACTATTTGATTGTCACTCATTGTCGCTCAGTAATATAAACAGAATTTTGGTACTAAAAGGGGCCTTGGAGATCATAATAAGCTGTACAGCTTTGTTTGCTAGGTTGCTTATGCCCCACTTCAGCTAGATGTCTGTCCAGAATCACATATCAGCTTATCTGAACTCATATTCTCATACACAAAGGTTAACAGCAAATACTTCCTGGACTAAAAATAAAATGCACATAAACATCTATTTAGAGGAGTTATTTTTCCTTTGGAAATTAAAAGGGGAGAGAAGGGAACATTTGACAGGCTGTGGAACTAGGAGCACTGTGGACAATCTCTCTTTGATCTTCTGAGAGTTTCCAAGTTGAAAATGCTACAGTGAGATGATTCCCTCCCTAGGGATAGAGGCTGCATCTGAACTTCCCCTGTGAGTATTGGTTTCTACTTGCTCACTGCCCTCTCACTCTCTCTCTCTCTCTCACTCTCTCCTCTCTGTAAATGACTTGCTCAGTAATAAAATTGTGGCTAAGGAAATAGGAGAGCTTGGAAGATATCCCAATCTGGGGTCATGCAAGGATCTTTATTATTTATAGTAATGTTAGGAGTTGGCCATCAGGTCTGTAGAACACCCTTCTTCCTACTTCTCCTGCCTTCCAACATATGTTCATTCATTTATTCATTCATTCATGTTTTCTACAAGCATTGATTGATTATCATGCATTGTGGATATGAGTAAGAAATGGCCCCTGTATTAGTCAAGGTTCTCTAGAGAAACAAAACTAATAGGACCTATCTAAGTATTATGAGATTTTATAAGAATTGTCTCACATGACTGTGGGGATGGACAAGTCCAAATTTCACAGGGCAGGCCACAAGCTGGGAACTCCAAGGAAGGTTTTTCAATGAATTCCCCAGGAGAAGGTGACTGGCTAAAGCAGAGATGAAAATTCTCTCTTCTGACTGCTGAAGTCATCACTTCTCCTTTTAAAGCCTCCAAATGATTGGATGAGACTTCTCTCATTGTTGAAGGCAACTCCTCAGTTGACTGTAGATGTAATCAGGCACAGATGCCATCAACTTACTAATGGTTTAAGTCCACAAAACATCCTCACAGTAACAATCAGACAAGCGCTTGCTTGACTAGCAAATGGACACCACAAACTAGTCAAGTTGGCACATGAACTTAACAATCACTGCTCCTATTGTCAAGAAGCTCTAGACAAGTAAGAGGATCAGGTTTATAGAGATGAGGCAGGAAAGGAGGCTGAAAAGTGGCAGAAAGACATAAAAGGCCTCCTAGACCATTCTAAGGAGTTGGCATTTTATTCTGCATGCCAGTATTTCCCAAACCTGGGTTACTGTATGGATCAAATGAAAAAATAAAAATTTATTAAATAATCCCTGTATTAGCAATATGCATTTATTACATTATTTAAACATATGAAACATAACCCAAGTATAAATTTACAATATTTATGGGTCTTATACAAATCAAAATGCATTTACAGAGTAAAATCCAATAAAATGCAAACTAAAAAAAATTCATTCAATGCAATGCATATTTATTGTTTTACAGAATACAAATGTCTTCTGGCACTTGAATATGGTACTGATATGAGCATGTGCATTATTTTAATTTTGGCATGCCTACATGACCTTGTGCTGTGTAATGACTCAATTCTTCCATTCCTTCTCTCCAATCAACTAGTGTGAAACCATCATCCAAAGAGACTCTGGTAATGTTATTTGGACTTTACTAAACTGTCTATGGGTCAAATTTGTCTCTTTTCTTTTTACAGTAGTCTGGGCCAACAAAACCAGGGCTACTGGCTCAAGTATGAGTTTAAACACAAATGCAGATATAGACACCAAAATCAATTGGCACCATTTGGGTACAACTGATCATCAAGAGATCTAGAGTAGGCCTCTATTTAAATTTTAAATTGTCCTTGGAATTTTCGAAAAGATATTTTTAGAAAATCTCTGCGTGAACCCATCTATTCCAGAGAGTATATTACTAAAGCCTGTAGCCTGTAGTTTTGAGAACATGACTCTCTAGGTGCTGAGAATATGCCATTGACAGATTTTTAGCAAGGAAGCGAGATGATAAGCTTTCTACAAACAGAAATTTATACCAAGGGCAGCATGACGGCTACATTAGAGGAGGGAGAAACTCAGAGTGAGGAGGTCACTTAGGAGATGACTATTATAATTTAGAGGAAGGATGATGAATGGCCTAAGCACAGACAGCATGAGTGATGAAGCATAAAGAAAAGACCAGAGAAGTTTGGAAAGAGAATCTATTGTATCCAGGGACGGTTGACACATGGCAGATGAGGGAAAAGGGGTATTTCTAGTTTAGTTAACACTATTAAACCTGTATGGGAAATTAGTTTGGTTTCAGACATGGTGACTTTGATGGATCTGTGAAGTGTTAGGGTGAAGACAATCAAATAGAATGGGCTAGAACTGAAGAAGAAAGAGCTTCGCCATGACGCTGACCTGCTGGAATGGCCAAATGGTCACCAACCTACAAAGTGCAATTTCTAGCCCACGAAAGTCATATTGCCCTTTTCCCCCTGCAATAAAAAAATTTCTCCTACCAACTGGCTGCTGAAAACCAAGTTCTACCCCACCAAAAATGACTCTAGCTCCAACCATCTGACTTAATGCTCAGATACTTTTTAAAATATGAAGTCTCAGGAGAGTGATACTTAACCTGTTATCAGTGATCTGTATCCTGGAATGCTGTGATGGAATTTATGCTCATTCAGACCACAGTTCTAATTCCTAGTCCACTGCTTACTTATTATGAAATCTGAGTAAACCATTTAATTACTCTGCCTTCATTTTTGTAAAATGAGATATGAAACTTTATATCAAAGAGTAGTTAGAAGTATTAAACAAAATAATACATTATGGCATCTATTACAGTGCCTGCAACATCTTGGCCACTTTACCACACTCATTCTCCTAATGTAATAATTAAGAGCACAGACTCTGGAGTCATTTCTCAGGTTCAAACCACATCACTACCACTTTCTAACTGTATGAACTTGGGTAAGTAATATAACCTCTCTGTAACATAGGGGGATATTAATATTCTTAATCTCATAGAATTGTTGGGGGAACTAATTGAGTCAGTGTAGAATGTGCAATGGTTCCCAGACCTATGAGTCTTGCACATAATATGCACTATGTGAGTTTTGGCCATTAGCATCATCATCATTACCCCTTCTCCTTCCTCCGTAGCAATGATTAATTTTAAGATTTTTTTCTGGTCATCATTTTGAAGGGAGAGTAGAAAGAGGCAATGAGGCACTGGGTATGTAAGCCATTGGGTGAAGAGTCCTGTGGGATAAGGAAGAAAAGGAAGTTTGGTGCACAAAAAGTATCCTTTGTCTATTTCCCAATGTTGCCCCAGAAAAAACAGGGCCAAGAAGGGAGACATAGAGTGAATGATACCCAACATCCCTGTGGTAAAGTTGGAAGATTGTCATCAGATGTTTGACCAAGAAACCAATCATCTAGAAGTGGGTACTGCAAGTTCTTAGGAGCTATAGGAATACTCATTCTTTGAGATGGACTTTACTTTTCACTTACTAACTTTTAAATGTTATAATTATGCTAGATTTTCCCCCTGAACTAAGGAGGAGGAGGCAGGGGGCACCTCAAACCTATTTGCATTTTGCCGAAGGCTGAGTCCAGAGAGCTGAAGAAGCATCTCCAGAGCATGGGCCAGTGAGCAAACATAGATTTTTCTGATACATTAAGCATTAACATGTTGAGGTCCTGACCCTCATCTACCAAGGTCATGAACAAACTACCCCTTTTTAAAATTTTATGAAACAAACTGCTGTACATTCGCTCTGGGCTCTCTCAGTCAGAATACAAATGTGCCCTGGCTCTTCCAGGGTTTTGTTCACAGGAACTTTTGACTTGAGTACTGAGCTGAGTTCTCAGTGATTTGCTGCCCCCAACAGGATCAGCAAAGAATGCCCTAAAATAAATTTCAATCTATTTAATCCTAAGAAGATGCAATGATGTCTAGATCAAAGTGGGCAGAGGAGTCTATTGAAGATGGACCCTTCCCATTCTGCCAGGGACCCCTGCCCTACCCCTCTGGTCACCATCTGCAACTCCTGGACAATCTACCTTCAGTGGATGCTCTCCCTCGCATGGGCTGGGAGGTTGATCTTGGGCCAACTGCACTTCAAACAAGTGTCAGACTTTCCTTCTAATAGCACCACCCCAAAGTGGGAGAGATGTACTGGTCCCTTCTGAACAGCTGGGATAATTGAATGAACTAATGAAACATTTTCCCTTACAAAACTCAAATCTGTGCACTGCTTGTGATTTTTTTCCTTCTGGTTTCAGAAAAAAATATCCAAAACGTTAATTTCTCATGGGGTTTACATATAGGCACAAACCTGTTCCTAAACAAAGTCTCCCCTCTCTAAAATCTCTTATTCTTGCCACTCTGTGGAGCTAGTGACATCAAGCTTTGGAAATCCCACCACTACCCAAAAGACCTGAACTTTACCCAGAAACTGTCACCTCCCAAGTGATATATTTCCTTAAGTCTGAGTTATTCAGCCTAAGGAAACTCAGAGAAGCTTCAACAGGAAGTCAGCAATGGTGGGGGGTGGGGGGGTGGGCACTGCTACTACCAAGTGGAGACACCTTGGTAGAAGAGTGCAGTGGTTGTGAGAAGAAACTCTAGAGCCAGGCTACCAGGGTTTGACTATGGGCTCTGCTTCCCAGCTGTGTGATGTTGGTCACAACTCTTAACTTCTCTACGCCTCAGTCCCCTTATCTGCAATAGGGTTGTAATAAAAGTGAGGCTTTAAAAGAATGAAGCTTTAAGCGGTTAAAACACATATAGTTAGTGCTTAGTAAAGAAGAAGAGCTCGATAAAGTTTAGCTACAATTACTTATATTTCCCCACCAATGCATACATGTTTATTATTTTTCTATTTATCCAGCAAGTAATTGCTGATGCAGACATACACACATATGCAGACATCCCCTGAGAACAAATAATAATTCCCAGGGATAGTACAATCTGGAAATATTTTTCTAAATGACTCATGAGGAAGTCTCAAAGTAGAGTCAGCACAGAAAGTTCTTGCCTCATGAACTTGCAACTTACCAATTTTCCTTTTGTATAAATGCTGTCAATGCTTTTTGGATGAAACCCCAAGCTGAAAACAATAAGGAGCAAGTACTCCCCTCCAATTCCACAGGGAACTGCTGGATCCATCTCCACAAAACTCACTAAAAGGCAGCCAAATTGATCTTTCTACTCTTGATCCTAATCACCACCTCCAGACTATAACAAAGAAGACTTGAAATTCCCAAAGGCAGCTTGTTTAAGGGAATTCCTAAGAATAGAGATCACTTAGGCTGTTCTCCTACTCTCCCCATGGGAGAGCCTGACATGTGTCTTCAAAGATTTGATGACATAATTGAAAAGAGACTAGAGCCTGCCTCATGCTTAGACCATTCAGAAGTCAGAAGGCTGCCTGAAGCCACAAGAGAGTAGAAGAGAAATGAAGGGAGAAGTGGGGAGCAAACTGCATTTTCTTGATTCAATGGAGCACAAGTGTAGGAGTTTCCATGAGTCTAATGGACACCATACTACATATTCAGGCTTGAAGCTTCTTGAAAGGAACACTCCTTAGAGGACAGCTTGCCAGTAAAAAGAGAACCCATGAGTAAATGGTTGGAGATACAACCACTAAGGCAGGATTTGGGGTGTGGAGAGGGTGTGGGCCATTAGAGGTCAGAAGAAGGGTATGTCACCCATATCAGGGATGAGTATTATGCAAAAGTCTCAGTGAAGTGGAGTCCCAAATACACATCATGTAAAAGTAAAATGAAACGCATGACAGCTTGGTAACATCAGTCAAGAGATAACCAAAAGACTTTTTGCTCCTATTCCCTTTCTCCTCCCCATCCCCCCAATCCCCCAACCCCTGCCCTAGAGAAACTAAAAGCAGCAAAGCAAATTGAGGAGGAGGAGTAAGTCAGGAAAAACAGTGAACAAACCCATCTGACCCTTTTTCCCCATTTCAGGACCCCCCAGCCAAAGGTTAGACCTGGGTTACAGAAATGGGAGAATTTTTAAATTGGATTTGAGGTTGAAATTTTGATAGACTCTACTGGATCTTTTAATACTTGAAGAGGAATCAATCATCAAAATGAGACTTATTTTTACTACCCGAAAAAGACAGAATACAAAAGGGGGACCAAGAAGGGGAGGTGGAGCAGAGAATGTTTCCAAGATAGTCATGATGGGTGCGGGCAAGGGGGCTGGGATTAAACAGTTTCCTATTTGTACCTATTGAATCCAAATACACTGACAAAAATATATATATGCCAAAACAAAAATCTCATCAGTCCCGCCCCCTACCAACAGAAGGTTCTAAGCTGTTTCTTGCATGTACCTTAGGAATGGCCTGGCATAACCTAACTTGATCCTTGGCAGGTGAGTATTTATCCTTAAGATCATTGTGAGTAACACTAACAGTTCCTCTTTTTTCCCCCTGTTCCCCCAACAGGCAGGCAGAGGAAAGAGTGCCCATCAGCTTCACTCCTTGAGTCCACAAAAACCTGCCCAAAGAATTGCCCAGTAATTGAGCTCACTGCTCTTAATGGCATCATCAGAGCCAAAACCAGAGTCCTTCATCCACCTCAGTTTTTCTCTAGGGAGAGAGAAGTGGCATTTTTATTCTTCTAATCACAGAGACATTTGGTATTTAATGTTGGGAGGGGCATGAGGTAAGATTTAGTTTGGAAGGAGAGTAATATTTACATGTCAGTAAATTTCAAGAACCTGGCAGGATAATTGGACACACCCCTTTTCCTTGCCTTTCCTCTTTTCTACTCTCTCTCCTTGCCTCCAGGACAAAGTCAAGTAATTTCTAATCATATGCTCCACTTTGTTATTTGTTCCACCATTCTTTGAAAACAGGCCGCTGGACCAGCCACAGCTTTCTTTCACAAAGACTCAGGAAACCAATGCAAATTCCACAGGAAACCAGAAGAACCAAGGAGAAAGGGGCTGATCACTTTCCTTCCCATTTTCCACTCTTCTGAAAGCTCATGGTTTGGTAGAAATGCTGAATTCTCTTGAAGTAACTAAAAGAAGCACAGCTGGAATAGCAATATCTAAATAAAAATGCTGCTGACCTGCTAATATTAACTCGTCTAAAAATACCATGAAACATGTGGTTCTCGTTATAGCAACAAAGCAACTATAGTATGGCAAGCAGCCTGCCTTTCAAAATCACCCTCATTTACATCATATCATGTTACATGGAACGGACTCTTGGGTTTGGAAAAAAAAAAAAACAAGAACTTCACAGCAAGAGGTGAAATGAAGATTTAGGCACTCAGCCAAAGGTTTTAGACTACCCAGACAAACGTGGGCTCACAGTCACATGGCCCTCTGCTCAGCGCTAGAATCGCACATCATTTATTCCACTTGCTTGGAACGTCTCCCATGTGGCTCTTATCACAGATAATTGTGCATAAAATCTGGGAAGAGACTGTTTCTTGTTCAAACAGCACCTACCACAGGGCCTTAGCACTGACAGAGCTCACAATGTAGCTGGAAAGAACACAGCCTTTGGGGTTCCAGAATTTCAAGCCCAGCTTCCATCTCTTTAAAGCCGTTTAATCTTGGACAAGTTTTCCACTTCTCTAAGCCTCAGTTTGCTAATATGTAAAAGGAGAATTATTACTACTACTCTGTTCAGTGCTATTATTGCACACTTACTGGGTGCTTACCACATGCCAGGGACTCTACTTCATGTTTTTACATGCATTTTTCTATTTAATTTCCACAACAATCTGATGAAGAAAGTACTCATATGCTAACCATTTACGGATGAGGATACTGAGGGACAAAGAAGTTAAATAACTTGCCAAAGTTACTCAATGAGCCATTGGCTGAGCTGGGATTGGAACCAAGATATGACTGTTGCCAAAGCCTGTTCTCTCACCCTCAACAGAATAGAATCGACATTTTAACAGTCCATCTAAAGTAGAGTAAATAGTAAAGTGGTTAAAGGCAAAGACTCTGGGTTTGAATTCTGGCTCTATCACTTTCTTGCTGGCACCACTCTGAGCTTCAGTTTGCTCCTATAAAATGGGGAAAACACAGAATGTATCTCATAGGATGGTTATTAGATTAAGTGACTTAATATGTATATGGAATTTAGAACTATACCAGAACATAGTGGTTACTCTGAAAATGTGTGCTATTTTTATTTTTAAAAAAAGCTGACACTCAAAAATGATAGGAAAATTGAGAGCGTGGAGGGAACCCAATGACAGACTGCTCTGTGAGTATTTATAAAACCTACTGGAAAACATGCAGAAATGATCAGAGACACTTTCAGGGTTGGGGAAACTGCCTATGAAGATAGAGGGATTAAAATGTTACCATAGTTGCACTGATAGCAGGTAAAACCAGGAGCTATCTAGATAATAAGATGGACGTCTTAGCTATGGCCCTGCTGGTTGAGGACTGCAGAGTCAGGCTAGGACAGTCTATTGGGCTGGTCCGGGCCCATATATCACTGGAGGCAGATTTCCTAATGGGAGGCTTCCATGATGATAGACCTTGGTCACCAAACTGTCCTGGGAAAAAGAAGATATACAAATAGCCAAAAGCACTTGAGAAGATGCTCAACATCATTAACTATTAGGGAAATGCAAATCAAAACCAAAATGAGATACCACTTCACACCCACTGGAATGGCTACTATTTTTAAAAAAGCAAAAAAAATAACATGTTTGAGAGGATATGGAGAAACAAGAACATTCATTCATTATTTGTGGAAATATAAAATGATAGACCCACTGTGGAAAACAGGTCCTCCAAAAGTGAAGTACAGAATTAATGTAGGACCCAGCATATACTTGGAGTATATACCACTTCTAGGTTTATATTAAAGAATCAAAAACAGGGACACAAACAAATATTTGCACACCAATGTTCATAGCTGCATTATTGATAATTGTCAAAAGATGGAAGCAATCCAAGTGTCCATCAATTTACAAATGGTTAAGTAAAATCAGGTATATACATACAATGGAATATTATGCAGCTGTGAAAAGGAATAAAGTGCTGATACATGTGACACCATGGATGAATCTTGATGACATCAAGTTGAGTGAAATAAGCCAAGCACAAAACAACAAATATTGTATGAACTCACTGATATTAAATAATTAGAACAAGCAAATTCATGAAGTCAGAAACCAGAATACACACTATAGGGACTGAGGAGGGTATAGCAAATGGGTCGTTAATTGGTACAGAATTTCTATTGGGATTGATGAAAGTTTGGGTAATGGATGATACTGATGGTAGCAAAATATTGTGAATGTAATTAACACCACTGAATTATATCTCTGAATGTAGTTAAAGGGGTAAATTTTAGTTTGTATATATATGTGACTAAAATAAATCTCTTTCCAAAACTCTTCTAACCCAGAAAAAATAGACATTATTGGGACAACTGAAAAAAAACTGGACTTTGAACTGTAGACCTGGAAGTTCTAAGTGTTTGAAGAACATGATATATGCAACCTACTCTCAAATGCTTAGATTAGAGAGATAGAATGATATAATAAATGTCACAAAATGCTAAAGGTTAATAAACCTTGGTATTTGGTTGAGGGGATATAGTGGAACTCAATTGTTTTTGTATTATTTTTGTAACTTTCCTGTAAGTTTAAAGTTACTTCAAAATAAAAAGTTAAAAAAAAAATGACCTGTGAACTTCTAAGTGAACCTTGTAAAAAAGAACAGGAAATTCTCTTTGAGATGTGATATGAGACAAATTAATTGATCAGGTGGAAAATGCAAACCGCTTTTGAAAAATGTAAACCGCTTTTGAAAAATGTATGAAATTGGTGTCAGCATTAAAACCTCAGAAATTTACTAACTCTCATTTCTTGATTAAGATTTGAAGGAAGAGTTTCGTAGGCTTGAGATGTTATAGGGAGCCAAAAATGAACTCTTATGATGATGCAAAGCCAGAAACAACTCCGTCTTGGACTGTGTTCCTGGATTTTGTTTCCACGTGTGAACTTCTGGCTGTAGTAAAGATGACAAGCAAGTAAAAGAGCATTTCATTGCTTTCCAACTCCTTATATTTCTGCACATGTCAGATGCAACCTCAGGTTTGTTATTTTAATTTTAACATCCATCTCCATCTCATGCACAGATTCCTGGAAATAGAACTAGCCTACCAAAAAAAGTTTTTGTTTTGTTTTTTTCAAAAGAGAAGGATAATGAGGCTGCTTATGTGAAAGGATCTCTTTTCCAGGAAGCAAAATGCAGACATTACTGAAGAAGATGGAAAAAAAGATGAATCTAAAATCTGGCCAAATTGAGTCAGATGTTTCCTTACTCAGTGATTTTCAAAATAAGGCCTTATTTTGGCAATACTGAAAAAGTAATGCTGATAAGCTAGTTACTAAAATTTGGATATGACATAGACAATGTAGCAAGGAATTAGCACAGTTTTACTTTAAAAGCTGTTGATGGAATTTCTCTTAAAAGTTGTCTTTTGCTTGGCAAAACGCTTTGAAAGCCCAGTTGGTTGTGAATAAATAGGTTCTGAGATATTGTTCAAAAGGGAGACTAGCAAGCCAAAGGGAAGTATATTTCTCTGCATAATAAAGCAAGGAAAAAAAATAAGATTCAAAGGGCATGCTGAGAAAGTGGGGACAGGATAAACTGGTAGAGGAAATAGCTAACGAGAGAAGGCAGAGGGAGAATGTCCAAGAAGATAGAATCTGACGATCCAGGAGAAGAGTGCTCAAGAGAAATTCTCACTGGTGGAAAGAGCTGGATATACTTCAGTTTTAGAAATCAGTGGGGATGTCTCTTATTTAGTTTTAAAGAACTTCCTCTTCTTTGTGACAATACACTCCTGTTTCCCCCCAAACCTTTTGTAAAAATCATCTAGCCACAAATGCTTTCTGCAAGTGGCATTTAGGGGAGATTAAAATAAAAAAAATAAAAATAAAAAAAAGAGCAGCTGCATTTCAGTTTGAGAAGAGAAAACCACATGAAGCTAAATGGAGGGAGACAGAATTCAGTTGAGGCAGAAAGGGTAGGGAAAGTTCCCACACTGCACAACAGCCTTGCCCCTGAGAACTTCCATAAAGAGTAGGTAGAAATGTATGCTGGGTTTCCCTTCACATATGCAACAGGATTTCAAGCCACTTTTATTTGAATACCAAGGGTTGGGGTGACCAAATCAAGCTGGCAGAATCAGGGAACACCAGAAAGAAGACATCTGCTTTACATTTAAATAAGTATCATGTCCCCTGAGGAAAAAAAAAAAAAAAAAAAAACAACTCCCTTCTTCAAAGGAGACCATATAGCCTTAAACCTTTCCTGAAGCCGGTGCCATTATCAAGCTATTCTAATACTCACTAGGAAGGCAGCTAAAACCAGAAAAAAAGTTTTTTCTCAAAAATGATTAGTCAGGTTACAGCTGCCAGAAAATTTTCCTGTGAGCTTTTGCAGTGGCAATGGAAAGAAGAATGAATCTTTAAGCCTGAAAGTCTGCACAATTTTGGCAGTCGTGATATTAGAGGGTAACTGATTTCCTCCTCATGCCCACTCTTTAACTCTGGAAGTAACGCCTTTGAAGCCCATGGGTTTGAAAATTCAAGAGGCGCTATGCCAGGTACTTGGCTGTAGGTCTTGGTTTCTGGGAGCATTTCATCTCTTAGGACTTCTCTACATGTGCTGGCAGAATTATTACAGGAAGTGCTAACTCTGTGTCAGATTGTTCGGTCACAGTCTCTTGTAGACAATTGTAAGGAATTGCTTTTCAATATCGACCTGTGCCTCTCACTTTACTTCCCTTTCAAACAAATCCTCACTGTTTTCTTCTCCAGGTTCTTCCACGTGTCTTTACCCTTTGCAAGTGGCTCTTACTTCCTACGTTCTCCTACGTTCAAATGTCACAGGGGGCCACTGTGGGGTTTCTAAACTGTATGAACCCTGGAAAAGCATGTTCTTAAATTTAATCCATTCCTCTGGGTGTGAACTCATTGTAAGTAGGACCTTTTGATGAAGTTACCTCAGTTAAGGTGTGTCCCACCTTGATCAGGGTGGGTCTTAATCCCATTTCTGGAATTCCTTACAAATGGATCGAGAGTCACACAGAGGGAAAGCCACCAGAAGCAAGAAACTGAAATTCAACAGATCCCAGGTGAGAAGGTCAAAACCAGGAGATGCCACTATGTGCCTTGCCATGTGACAAAAGGAACTAAGGATCACCAGCTCCCAGCTCCAGAGCATCAGTCTTTGGGGAGAAAGCATCACCTTGATGGTGCCTTGATTTGGAGATTTTTCCTGGCCTCAAAACCATGAGTAAATAAATTCCCGTTGTTCAACTTGACCCATTTCATGGTGTTTGCTTAAGCAGCCAAGACTCTGACACAGGGTTGGGCTGACTGACCATTGAGTGAGTACTGGGTTTCTGGGGACTAAAATCTCCTCGGTGTACTTACCATGGAAGAGGTTGGCTGCACAGTATATCCAAAAAAGCTGCCTTTGCTCCCTATGCCAGTTTGAAAGTGTCATGTATCCCCAGAAAAGCCATGTTTTAATCCTGATCCAATCTGGTGGAGGGCAGCCAAACTTTTGATTAAATTATCTCCATGGATATGTAATGTGCCCAATTGTGGGTGTGACCTTTTGGTTAGATGGAAATGTGACCCCACCCATTCCAGGTGAGTCTTGATTAATTTACTGGAGACCATTAAAAGAGGAAACATCTTGGAAAACTCAGAGCTGACAGAGATGCTTGGAGATGCTGATGCTTGGAGAACAGTTGCTTTAGAGAACAGAGACATGGATGTTTGGAGATACTTGGAGCCCAGCAGATGTTGCCATGTACCTTTCCATGAGATGTTAAGCAAGCCAAAACCTAGAGAGAACCAGGGGAAACAAAGAGATGAAAGCCAGCCTGGAGAAGCAAAGCAAGGAACCACCACAGGAACAGAGGCTGAAAACCACAGAGCCCAGGAGCAAGGGACCAGCAGATGCCAGCCATGTGACTTCCCAGCTGACAGAGTTCTTGAAGAAGGCATCAGCCTTTCTCGAGTGAAGGGAACCTCTTCTTGGTTCCTTAGTTTGGACATTTTCTTGACACTAGAACTGTAAATTTGTAACTTACACTGTAAATTTGTAACATATTAAATTCCCTTTTTAAAAGCCACTGCTATTTCTGGTATATTGCATCCTGGTAGCTTTAACAAACTAATACACTCCCCTTCTCAGAACTCAGGGCTCTAAATCTATGCTTTCTGTTTTTCCCTCTCTCTAGCCCCTCCTACTATTTCCTTCCTCAGATGGCCACTTAACTCCTATATTTATCAAGATTAAACCTTAGCTCTTTCTTTGTCCGCCAGCCCGCCGCGCGGCACCCACGCCCCGCAGCAGCCGACCCGCCCGCCCTCCTCTCCCCTCTTCCACCTTCACCGGCTCCTCCGCCACTGGCCTCCACAGCCTTGCCACCCTCACCTTTCCTCCTCCAGAACAGCTACTGGGGGAGTGGAGACAATACAGAGCAGCTCCCGGAGCCACGACGGAGATCAAAGGGACGGCGTACCCCATCCTGGAACGGCTGACTGTCTGGGAGAACCAGCTCCGGTGAGATCACCGAGGGGTGCGGGCTTTCCTGGGTGGGACGGCAAGCGGCCGGAGTCCCTCCCTTCCTCCTTCCCAGGCCAGCTGGCAGAATTGGACAGGCGGTCCCCTTGGGCCGCAGCGGCTGGCGCCCTCACCACGTGAGGCCCCCCGGACCAACTGAGAGAGTTCGGTTGGAAATCCCCAGACTGCGGAGAACAGTGACTGGGAGGTCCCTTCCAAACATGTGACTCCCCGGTCCGGCTGGGAACAGTGCACTCTCCCAGGCTGCGACAGCTGGTGCCCTCCCGCCACGCTTGGCGCCCCGGGCCGACTAGGTAATTCGGCCAGATGCTCTCCTGTGCTGCGGCGGCCGGCGACCCTCCCCGCGTTTGGAACCCTGGGCCGGCTGGCACTCTTCCAAGACGCTTCGGCTGCCAAACCACCCCTACGGCGAGAATTTTCCAGAGTTAAAGGACCCACAGCAACTTCCACTGGTGGAACCTGTAGACAAACGTGTGCCACGAGCCCCACCTACTGGGCAGGATAAGAAAAACAGAACACAGAGATTTCACAGAAAAATCTTTCAACCTGTTGGGTCCAACACCCAGGGAAATCTGACTAAATGCCCAGACACCAGCAGAAGATAATGGATCACACTCAGAAAACTGAAAATAAGGCCCAGTCAAAGGAACAAACCAATAGTTCAAATGAGATACAGGAGCTGAGACAACTAATGCTGAATATACGAACAGAAATGGAAAACCTCTTCAAAAACGAAATCGATAAATTGAGGGAGGACATGAAGAAGACATGGGCTGATCAAAAAGAAGAAATAGAAAAACTGAAAAAACAAATCACAGAGCTTATGGAAGTGAAGGATAAAGTAGAAAAGATGGAAAAAACAATGGATACCTACAATGACAGATTTAAAGAGACAGAACATAGAATTAGTGATTTGGAGGATGGAACATCTGAATTCCAAAAAGAAACAGAAACTATCCGGAAAAGAATGGAAAAATTTGAACAGGGTATCAGGGAACTCAAGGACAATGTGAACCGCACAAATATACGTGTTGTGGGTGTCCCAGAAGGAGAAGAGAAGGGAAAAGGAGGAGAAAAACTAATGGAAGAAATTATCACTGAAAATTTCACAACTCTTATGAAAGACCTAAAATTACAGATCCAAGAAGTGCAGCGCACCCCAAAGAGATTAGACCCAAATAGGTGTTCCCCAAGACACTTACTAGTTAGAATGTCAGAGGTCAAAGAGAAAGAGAGGATCTTGAAAGCAGCGAGAGAGAAGCAATCCATCACATACAAGGGAAACCCAATAAGACTATGTGTAGATTTCTCAGCAGAAACCATGGAAGCTAGAAGACAGTGGGATGATATATTTAAGTTACTAAAAGAGAAAAACTGCCAACCAAGACTCCTATATCCAGCAAAATTGTCCTTCAAAAATGAGGGAGAAATTAAAACATTCTCAGACAAAAAGTCACTGAGAGAATTTGTGACCAAGAGACCAGCTCTGCAAGAAATACTAAAGGGAGCACTAGAGTCAGATACAAAAAGACAGAAGAGAGAGGCATGGAGAAGAGTGTAGAAAGAAGGAAAGTCAGATATGATATATATAATACAAAAGGCAAAATGGTAGAGGAAAATATTATCCAAACAGTAATAACTCTAAATGTTAATGGACTGAATTCCCCAATCAAAAGGCATAGATTGGCAGAATGGATTAAAAAACAGGATCCTTCTATATGCTGTCTACAGGAAACACATCTTAGACCCAAAGATAAATATAGGTTGAAAGTGAAAGGTTGGGAAAAGATATTTCATGCAAATAACAACCAGAAAAGAGCAGGAGTGGCTATACTAATATCCAACAAATTAGACTTCAAATGTAAAACAGTTAAAAGAGACAAAGAAAGACACTATATACTAATAAAAGGAACAATTCAACAAGAAGACATAACAATCATAAATATTTATGCACCGAACCAGAATGCCCCAAAATACGTGAGGAATACACTGCAAACACTGAAAAGGGAAATAGACACATATACCATAATAGTTGGAGACTTCAATTCACCACTCTCATCAATGGACAGAACATCTAGACAGAGGATCAATAAAGAAATAGAGAATCTGAATATTACTATAAATGAGCTAGACTTAACAGACATTTATAGGACATTACATTCCACAACAGCAGGATACACCTTTTTCTCAAGTGCTCATGGATCATTCTCAAAGATAGACCATATGCTGGGTCACAAAGCAAGTCTCAACAAATTTAAAAAGATTGAAATCAGACACAACACTTTCTCAGATCATAAAGAAATGAAGTTGGAAATCAATAATAGGCGGAGTGCCAGAAAATTCACAAATACATGGAGGCTCAACAACACACTCTTAAACAACGAGTGGGTCAAAGAACAAATTGCAAGAGAAATTAGTAAATACCTAGAGGCGAATGAAAAGGAAGACACAACATATCAAAACTTATGGGACGCAGCAAAGGCAGTGCTAAGAGGGAAATTTATTGCCCTAAATGCCTTTATCAGAAAAGAAGAAAAGACAAAAATGCAGGAATTAACTGTCCACTTGGAAGAACTGGAGAAAGAACAGCAAACTAATCCCAAAGCAAGCAAAAGGAAAGAAATAACCAAGATTAGAGCAGAAATAAATGAAATTGAAAACATGAAAACAATAGAGAAAATCAATAAGACCAGAAGTTGGTTCTATGAGAAAATCAATAAGATTGATGGGCCCTTATCAAGATTGACAAAAAGAAGAAGAGAGAGGATGCAAATAAATAAGATCAGAAATGGAAGAGGAGACATAACTACTGACCTCACAGAAATAAAGGAGGTAATAACAGGATACTATGAACAACTTTACGCTAATAAATACAACAATTTAGATTAAATGGACGGGTTCCTGGAAAGACATGAACAACCAACTTTGACTCAAGAAGAAATAGATGACCTCAACAAACAAATCACAAGTAAAGAGATTGAATTAGTCATTCAGAAGCTCCCTAAAAAGAAAAGTTCAGGACCAGACGGCTTCACATGTGAATTCTATCAAACATTCCAGAAGGAATTAGTACCAACTCTCCTCAAACTCTTCAAAAAAATCGAAGTGGAGGGAAAACTACCTAATTCATTCTATGAAGCCAACATCACCCTCATACCAAAATCAGGCAAAGATATTACAAAAAAAGAAAACTACAGACCAATCTCTCTAATGAATACAGATGCAAAAATCCTCAATAAAATTCTAGCAAATCGTATCCAACAACACATTAAAAGAATTATACATCATGACCAAGTAGGATTCATCCCAGGTATGCAAGGATGGTTCAACATAAGAAAATCAATTAATGTAATACACCACATCAACAAATCAAAGCAGAAAAATCACATGATCATCTCAATTGATGCAGAGAAGGCATTTGACAAGATTCAACATCCTTTCCTGTTGAAAACACTTCAAAAGATAGGAATACAAGGGAACTTCCTGAAAATGATAGAGGGAATATATGAAAAACCCACAGCTAATATCATCCTCAATGGGGAAAAATTGAAAACTTTCCCCCTAAGATCAGGAACAAGACAAGGATGTCCACTATCACCACTATTATTCAACATCATGTTGGAGGTTCTAGCCAGAGCAATTAGACAAGTAAAAGAAATACAAGGCATCAAAATTGGAAAGGAAGAAGTAAAACTATCACTGTTTGTAGATGATATGATACTATACATAGAAAACCCGGAAAAATCCACAACATAACTACTAGAGCTAATAAATGAGTACAGCAAAGTAGCAGGCTACAAGATCAACATTCAAAAATCTGTAGCATTTCTATACACTAGTAATGAACAAGCTGAGGGGGAAATCAAGAAACGAATTCCATTTACAATCGCAACTAAAAGAATAAAATAGCTAGGAATAAATTTAACCAAAGAGACAAAAAACCTATATAAAGAAAACTACAAAAAACTGCTAAAAGAAATCACAGAAGACCTAAATAGATGGAAGGGCATACCGTGTTCATGGATTGGAAGACTAAATATAATTAAGATGTCAATCTTACCTAAACTGATCTATAGATTCAATGCAATACCAATCAAAATCCCAACAACTTATTTTTCAGAATTAGAAAAACCAATAAGCAAATTTATCTGGAAGGGCAGGGTGCCCCGAATTGCTAAAAACATCTTGAGGAAAAAAAACGAAGCTGGAGGTCTAGCGATGCCGGACTTTAAGGCATATTATGAAGCCACAGTGGTCAAAACAGCATGGTATTGGCATAAAGATAGATATATCGACCAATGGAATCGAATAGAGTGCTCAGATATAGACCCTCTCATCTATGGACATTTGATCTTTGATAAGGCAGTCAAGCCAACTCACCTGGGACAGAACAGTCTCTTCAATAAATGGTGCCTGGAGAACTGGATATTCATATGAAAAGAATGAAAGAAGACCCGTATCTCACACCTTATACAAAAGTTAACTCAAAATGGATCAAAGATCTAAACATTAGGTCTAAGACCATAAAACAGTTAGAGGAAAATGTTGGGAGATATCTTATGAATCTTACAACTGGAGGCGGTTTTATGGACCTTAAACCTAAAGCAAGAGCACTGAAGAAAGAAATAAATAAATGGGAGCTCCTCAAAATTAAACACTTTTGTGCATCAAAGAACTTCATCAAGAAAGTAGAAAGACAGCCTACACAATGGGAGACAATATTTGGAAATGACATATCAGATAAAGGTCTAGTATCCAGAATTTATAAAGAGATTGTTCAACTCAACAACAAAAAGACAGCCAACCCAATTACAAAATGGGAAAAAGACTTGAACAGACACCTACCAGAAGAGGAAATACGGATGGCCAAGAGGCACATGAAGAGATGCTCAATGTCCCTGGCCATTAGAGAAATGCAAATCAAAACCACAATGAGATAACATCTCACACCCACCAGAATGGCCATTATCAACAAAACAGGAAATGACAAGTGCTGGAGAGGATGCGGAGAAAGAGGCACACTTATCCACTGTTGGTGGGAATGTCAAATGGTGCAACCACTGTGGAAGGCAGTTTGGCGGTTCCTCAAAAAGCTGAATATAGAATTGCCATACGACCCAGCAATACCATTGCTAGGTATCTACTCAAAGGACTTAAGGGTAAAGACACAAACGGACATTTGCACACCAATGTTTATAGCAGCGTTATTTACAATTGCAAAGAGATGGAAACAGCCAAAATGTCCATCAACAGAAGAATGGCTAAACAAACTGTGGTATATACGTACGATGGAATATTATGCAGCTTTAAGACAAGATAAACGTATGAAACATGTAATAACATGGATGGACCTAGAGAACATTATGCTGAGTGAGTCCAGTCAAAAACTAAAGGACAAATACTGTATGGTCCCACTGATGTGAACGGACATTCGAGAATAAACTTGAAATATGTCATTGGTAACAGAGTCCAGCGGAGTTAGAAACAGGGTAAGACAATGGGTAATTGAAGCTGAAGGGATACAGACTGTGCAACAGGACTAGATACAAAAACTCAAAAATGGACAGCACAATAATACCTAATTGTAAATTAATCATGTTAAAACACTGAATGAAGCTGCATCTGAGCTATAGGGTTTTTTTTGTTTTTTTTTGTTTGTTTGTTTGTTTTACTATTATTACTACTTTTATTTCTTTTCTCTATATTAACATTTTATATCTTTTTCTGTTGTATTGCTAGTTCCTCTAAACCAATGCAAATGTACTAAGAAACGATGATCATGCATCTATGTGATGATGTTAAGAATTACTGAGTGCATATGTAGAATGGTATGATTTCTAAATGTTGTGTTAATTTCTTTTTTTTCTTTCCGTTAATAAAAAAAAAAAAAAAGATTAAACCTTAGACTTAATTCAAATTCTTTGCTTCATCTCCCAGCTCTATGTTGCTGGATCTCCATTCGGTCTTTCCAGATGGGGGTTCTCTCCAGCTAGACTTATGTATCCAGTTGCCCATGGAACTTCAATGCTTGATGCTCCATGAACTCCCCACATTCTCCATGTTCAGAACAGAATTCTTCATCTCTCTCCCAACAACTTCTAGAGCAAACCCCCAGCTCTCCTTCTCAGTCTGTATCCTCTCTCACTGTTACATGCCTCTCTATCACCAGTTGTCCAAAGCATTCGTTCTTTCCCTCCTTACAACAAACACAGAGGGATTTCTTGTTTACTTTACAAACGAGAAAATGAAGGCTCAGAATGATTAATATATTTGCATGATTAAGATACTTGCCCTTCAGGGATAAACCACTGGTCTGGCCACAGCAGGTATTTAATCCCTGGGCTATTTGACATCAAAGGCCATATATTCTCTTTCCCTTAGAACTACATCCCTTCTGTTAAACATATTGACTTGAGTGAGACTGGAATTGAGATACAAGATAAATAGGAATTATTTCTTGCCCTCAAGGAGTTTATAGGAAGAAGATAGACGATCAAAAGGGGGTTATTATGGCACAAGATGATGATTACTTTAATAAGGGTAAGTACAAGTTACTACTTTTAAATTTGTTTCTAACTTATCTCCTCATTTTGACCCTTATTGCCTGATGAAGATCCTTCAACGTCTGTCCATATACTTCAGACTATATCTTTATGTCTATCTTCAAATATTGTTTACTATTCCCCTTGCTCACAAAGTGCATGTTTCATACTTCTAGCCCTTTGTGCCTGATGCTTCCCCTCCTATGAATATCTGTTCTCCTCTCTCTGCCTTTCAAAAGTTTACTGCCCCTGAAAAGTCAGTCACCACCACTCTTTCCAGGAAGTCTTCCCTAATCTTCCCCAGGGAGTAGGAGACCCTCCTTGTGCTTGAAATAATCCTACAGATGAAGATTTGTAAAAATGAGCCCCTCACACATACATCTTCCGGAAATTAGAATTTAATATGATAAAAGCAAGGCATAAGATCTCAGCAGAACCTAGCTGGAAATACCAGACTGGAAAGAGTATTAGTGGGCATGTCTTCTCAGTGTCCCTAGGAACCCATGGGAGACTCACTCAGATGGGTAGCGCTGGTGTTGACCTGACCAGGCTGAGGTCTCACAGTGTCATGACGGGCCCTAAGTAGGCCATACCAAGCCTCTGGTTACCCAACCACATTACCCTGAAAATACAGCATAATTGACAAGCAGTTCAAAAATTGCCTTAACAAACCATGTCTCCTCTCTTACCGCATGCCAGCGCCATCTTGCTGCACTCTCCATTGGCCCCTCACACGTGCCTGGTCATGTTGCAGCTGTATAATGGTGACCACTCTTTGGGTATGCAATTTTACCTCCATTTCCATGGGAGCTAGAAGGAAGTGAGCCCAGCAGGCTGACCAGGGGCTATGGCATGTTCCTATGGAATCCTATACATTTAATCTAATGTGTAAGATACTCCTTAATCTATTGTAGCATTTCATCACAGTGGCTGAGAGTTGTTTTACTTGTATTTCTCTCCCATCAGGCTGCAAGTTCCTTGAGAGCAGAGGCTATGTCTCATTTAATGTCGAATCTCAAGGAATTTTGCTTGATGAACGGTCAATAAGCTTTTGGTGAATGGGTAAAGGAAAACTAATATAAGTTCCATGAGGACAATGTCACTGTGCCTTCTTAGCACTTAACACAATGACATCACTTTATTTACTTGGTCAGGTGCCCAAGTAAATAAAGGTGTTTCACATACAAATGTTAACAATATATGCAACATTATAAAAATCCTAATCTGATGGATATTCTTAACAAGAATTATATCAGTTCTTTGTAGAAAAGCTGATTTTAGCATCCATTGGCAGTTCTGGTCAATAACTTTATATATAGTGGTTTAGTCCATATGGTAAAAACAATGAATAATTACTTAGCAACTGTGATGTTTTAGTATACAAAATCTTTCACATGTAAAGGAAATAAAAGATGTTTTGGTGTTAACATGGGTGCCAGTGCAGTGCAACTCAATTTTAAAGACTTTAAATAATTCTAACATTTATTTTTAAATAAATTGCGGTCAGAGCAACTATGCCTTTAGTTAGAGAAGTGGCCTAAATCTGGTGTATAGAGAAGAATCAGGACTGACCAACTTTCAGTTGACTCCATTTAGATTTGGTGTTGGCAAAAAAAACGGAAACAAAGAGAAGTCTTGATTCATTCATGGTTGATTCTAAGAGACTGTTTATTGTCCTACAGAGATTCTCCCTGGAATAATACCAATAAGGATGGTAAATAAATCCTATTTCATCACTTCCTGTTTTTTTTTTTATTGGAAATTCCGGCATGTGTTGCTGTATTGGTTAGGACACTTTCAGTTCCAAGTGACGAGAACCCAAATGAAATTCGTTTAAGCCAAAAGGAAATTTATTAGTTCTCATAACTGAAAAGTCAGTCAAAGGGTAGATTTCAGGTTCAGGCATGGCTTGATCCAGGATATTAAACAATGCCATTAGGATGTAGGTGCTCTATTTCCATCTTCAAACTATGCTTCCCTCCTCATTATGCTGGTTTTCTCCACTTGGCAGCACAGATTATCTCTGTAGTGTCAGATTTAAATGGTTCTTTTGTCTTGCAATCTTCAGAGGAGGGAGCCTCTCTTTACCAGCCTCCATACTATGCCCCTATTATAACTCCAAAAGGCTCTGCTTGGGCTGGATGCCCACCTCAGGACACATCACTATGTTGGGGAGGATGGGGTAAGATTGTCCATCTTGACTCAAAGGTCCAGTCTTCTGGGGAAATGACCAGATGAGTGACAGCCCCATTAGCTTTGGGAGGGGAATTCCCAACAGAAAGAGGTGGCAGACAGAAGTGTTGCTTATATGCACTAACAAAGATCTGTGTGAAGTGTCTCACAGCAGCTACATGATGCATCACCTCCCACATAGGACCTATCATATATTTTTTTCCTGAAAGCCTCAACGTATTTCCTCCTTGGCTCAGTTACGGAAAAAGAAAAAAACAGACACACACACACACACACACACACACACACACACACACACACACACACAAAACCTCAATTTTTTGTTGTTGGAGAAGCCAGGTGGTTCCAGACTGTGTAATAAGATAAAAGGCTTCTGAATGTTCAACTTCTAACAAATGACTCACTTGACCTCAATGCCACAGTTTCAGCAAAAAACATACACAAAACAAATTTGCTACTTCAGCTGAGGTGGAGATTCTAAGACAGGATGATTTAAAGAGCTAGAAAAGCTAAATTACAGTTTTTATCAGCAGAATAAAATAGCATCAATTTTCCAGATTGGCTACCATGCAAGAGAAACTGTTACCCCGCAGTGACATGTGAAATGTCTGCTTTGATTTCATGTGGAAGATTATTTAGCCGTGTCAAGATAAAACATCTCAATTCTCAACAGCCATCAAAACATGCACAACCCTGAAAAAAAGCAAATTCACTCTGATTGCAAATGTTACCAAAGTTTTGATTGAATATGGACACAGTTGCCAATTGAGGAGAATGAAGACAAGTCTGGATGAAAAAGCAGAGGGAAGAAAGAGGAAATGAAAGGAAGGAAAAGAGAAAGAGAAGAAAGTGTGAACTTTGACCTACGCTTCAGATTTATGTTGAGAAGTGTGAAGGTTAAGAATACAAGCTATGCAGAGACTCAAAGAGATCCTACACACCAATGTCATAGCAGCATTGTTCACAAGAGCCAAAAGATGGAAGCAACCCAAGTGTCCATCCGCAAATACACGGACAGACAAAATGTGGTGTATACAGACTATAGAGTCTTATTCAACCATAAAAAAGAATAACTGATCCATGTTCTAACATGAATAAACCTTGAAAACATCATGCTGAGTGAAGTAAGCCATGCATAAAAAGGCAAAATCATATGATTCCACCTTTATGAAATATCTAAGTAACTTAATAGAGACAGAAAGCAGATTAGAGTTTACCAGGGACTGAGTGAAATGGTGTCATGGCGAATTAATGTTTAATGGATACAGAGTTTCTGGTTTGGGTGCTGGTAATGGGTGCTGGTGATGGTAATACAACATTGCGAATGTGATCAATGCCACTGAATTGCACACCTTAAAAACGGTTAAAATGCCAAATAAAAATATAAAATTTAAAAAAGAAAATAAAGGCTTTGGAGTCAAGGAGTTATGAGGTCAAGGCCAGGCTTTGCCTCTTAACAGTTACCTAAACTTGGTTGTTTAAATTTCTTAGGTCTCAAAGACTTCATCTGAAAACCAGGGAGAAAAACAATGGTGTGATTCATATGATAAAATGAACAATGCATGTGCAGTGCTGAGCCTGGGGCTGAGATCACAGAGAGGGCTCAGTAAATACATCTGGGATCATTTAAAGCTGATGGAGACAGCACATCCTGGGAATTGTGATCCTCCATAGAAAATATTTCCTGTATAGTGGTTGATTCCATCAACTTAAAAACACCTAGACAGAATCCTGAATAGGTTATGCCCTTTAATTTCATAGGTAGAGTGGCAAATTATGACTAAAGCTATATTCTCATTTCATGAATGGAAAACAGGGAAAGGAACCTAAAGAATCATCAACATTATTGAATCAGAAATTTTGCAGAACACTAGAGGTCCCTCTTAGCCCTGAATCCTCGAGCCCTGATGCTTTAGAAATCAGTGACAATTTTCTGCCTCAGCTCCACTAGATGTCTCTTCAACAAAGTTCAAAGACTACCACTGCCCTGGCATTGATTCTGTCAGTGCCCAGGAATCATTATACAATAAGGACAGAGTTTTAAGTAATGTTCTAGAATCACCTCATGGTGCCACACATACAATCCTAAAGGAAGAAAACTTCTTTGCATTTAGGTGATATGAGGGGAGGCAAAGGTTACATTGATGTTGTTGCAATTAGTTAGGAATCATGGGTGGTAGCTGGGAGCCACCGGGGGTTATCCCCTCTAAAAAATTAAAAACAAGGTTGCTTCTCAGAGTTCAATCATCAAATCAGTGGAAACAGTTTGAGATGTAAGGTTACCTCAAAAGAGAAAGTGGCTTACAGGTCAGAAAAAGACATGACTCTCTGTTGTTAAAAGAAACCTACACATGAGAAGATAAACAATTTTCTTTTGGCGGCTGATCATCCAAAAAGAGCTAGAGAAAGAAGAGTGAGAGAAGCAAGCATGGGTAGTTCCCTGACTGTGGTTCCATGACAGATAAATTCCCACTATAGTTTGGACCCATGTCACCAAGAGAACCAGAGGTATCTAAGCTGTGACATCAGATTCCATCCTCACTAACAAGCTTCTGGACATCATTTGAGTTCTTGTACCCACTGGACAAGAGGGAGAAAAGATAATGCTCAAACCGCACAGGAGAGAATTCTTGTCCCCATAAAAAGGAATGTTATATCTCAAATTCTGGCGTGTTCTTCAATCTCTTCTGAATTTGGTAGTGTGTCAGCCCCCCAGTACTCATGTACTCCGGGGCACTGACAAGATGGAGTATCTTGCCCTGCAAGGTTGAGAGTTGTTATCCTGGATTCAAGTACATTCATTGAAGCATACCTGTGAGACCTTTTACTGGGCTGTGAGCTACCTCCTGGAAATACCTCCTGCAATACATGGCTTCCATACTTTGTTTTCCAATTTACACAGACCCCTACATCTTACTTTGCTGTTAAAGCTAATTCTTTTTCAGTGTAAGTAAACCCTTTACATTGCTGAGGATGGACCTTCCATGACAGTGTTAATTGAGCAGCTCCCCTACAGAAAAATGCTTAAAAATTACAAAATGGATGCATTCTTTAGGTCTTCCTTCTTATTGAAAGAGGATAATAGCTCTAATAAACCATTGGGTAGCATCAAAGTTAAATAGCAATGAAGAGCCAGGATGGAAATATAAGTTTATTCATTCATTCAATAAGTGTGGATTGATCATATAGTCCTATGTGCCAGATGCTCTTCCAGACACTAGGGATGACCAATGAATCAGAGAAACCTAAATGCCTGCCCTCAGGGGGCTTACAGTAAACAGCTATGTAACTGAAGAAGAGAACGTGCCAGAGGGTGATGAGAGCTTCGGAGGAAAGCACATCAGGATGGCAGGTCGGTGGTGGGAGTGATTTGGGTAAGCTGCACTAAGAAGGGGACAGCTGGATGAGAATTTGAAGGAGGAGAGAGATACCTGGGAGAATATTCCAGGCAGAGGGAACAGCAAGAGCAAAAGCCCTGATGTGAAAGCCTACTGAGTAGTTAGTGGAATACAAAGGACACCAGTGTGGAGTGACTACAGGGAGCTAAGAAGATAATGTCAGAGATTTAAGGTGGGGAGGGGGATGTAGATCATGCAGGGCATTTTGGTAACCTTAAACCAAGAATATGGTATTGATTTTTCACACCTGCAATCAAACCTGGGTTTGATCACATACGTCCATATATTCAGAAACGGTTACTACTTTCTAATGGAGCAATTCAAATCATAAACAGCCCACCGAGGAATGACCGTGTGGGCATGCAGGTCAAGGCTACGTGGTGACCGGCTCTTCTCTGTGGCTTTTCCCCTCTAAGCAGCTTGCTTTACTTACCTCCCTGGTGAAGCATTGTCTTTCTGTTGTCATATAATTACTTATCTACTTATCTGTCTCTCCGTGGACTGTGAGTACCTTCAAATCAAACACTTCACTCATTTATGTAACCTGAGAAAACTGTACGTCAGGGTTCTCCAGAGAAAGAGAAGTGGCAGGAGATTTGTTATAAGAATTGGCTCACGCAACCATGGAGGCTGGCAACTCGGAATTCTGTAAGGCAAGCTGCAAACTGGAAACTCTGACAAAGGTAAAGCTGAATTCCTCAGGGGAAGCTTGGTATCTTGAAGTAGAGGCAAAAATTCTTCTTTCTGACCTCTGAAATCCTCAGTTCTGGATTTTAAGACCTACAGTGGATTGGATAAGGAGACACTTTGCATTGCTGGGGGCAATCTCCTTTGTTGATTACAGATGCAATCAATTATAGATGCAATCAACCGATAATGGATACAAGTCCATCTACAAAATACCCTCACAGTAACGAGGCTGGTGCTTGCTTAACCAAGTAACTGGACGTTATAACCTAGCTAAACTGACACATGAAATTGACTATTACGCCCAGCTCAAGAAAAGCTTAAGGCACAAAACAGGAACTTAATAAATGCCTTCTCATTTAAATTGAACTCAATGGCTATTCTATATCCAGTTAATAGCTTCTTATTTCCTTAGGAGCCCTTAACATGTCAAAAAATAAAAAATGAAAAAAATTTTTTGAACTTCCACAACTACTCTTGAGAACAAAAATATAAATAAAACATGAATTATTTTCACAGGTTCAACATATATTATCTTAATGTGGTGATAATATGTGATGAGCATAGCAGACTTTGGTTCAATGAACTGACCCAAATGTTGAAAATTGAAGTATGAACACAGATATAACCTAATTATATTTCAGGACAGCTGTCTACATTTCAAGACATTAGGTGGTTCCTTGATTAACTGCAGACACAAGCACAATCAACAAAAAGAATTGCCTGCCAACTCCTCATGGGCACCATGCATTCATGACTTAAGACTTTCTGGAGTAAGACTGGGTTCCACTCCCAGCTCTATTATTTATTAGCTGGATGACCTTGGGCAATTACTAAACCTCTCTTTGCCTCAGTTTTCTCATCTATTAAAAAGGGAAGTTAATAGCACCATATTCATAAAGTTCTTAAGTGTGACAAATGATATAATCAATGGAAAACAACACAATTCCTGACAAAGCATTCCACTAGATGCTATCTATTATAATGGACAGAAAAAAACAGTGTTAAATATATTTTATTATACTCTCCTCAGTGTGCCACTTTCATTTGGCTTTCATAATTTTCTAAACTGCAACACATTAAAAGAACTTTGGCTATAGGACATTACAGACAAGCCTACAATAGCAGGTACTTGCATATGTTCATACTGTCTTATCTGCAATTCAGAAAGACAAAAAGCTTTAAGATTTTGAAAGTTTTACACAATCCCTTTGGAGTGTAAATCCTAACCTGAATACACAAGGAAATGCATTTAGTCTTCATTTATCCCTCTTGATTGTGTATATTTATAGCTGTGCTGCAGAATTATGAATAAATGCATACAAGGTGCTACCCCAGACTTTGTCAGGGTATTGCATAATACATGGTGTATAGGCTGAATTATTTTTCTAAAACCCAAAAATGTCTGAATTTAGAAACACATCTAGTCACTGGGGTTTTGGATGAGAACTTGTGAGCCTGCAGACTGGCAGCACCGAGGAAGGCACAGCACAGTGCCCATGTATAAGGGTTGACAAGAGTCCTCATTAATGCCAACTGTGGCTTTGATGGCCCAGCTTCCAGCTTAGCAGAAAAACTGGACTTCTACCTTCTGAGCAGTCAAATTTCCTCAAAACACCAGGGGAGAGAATGCTTTACTGAAGGAAGGCAGTTTCTTTTGCTCACATCTAATCAAAACTATCCAGTGTTTTGGCACTGGCTGCTGTTTTCCTAGGGAATGCAGAAAACTGGGATGGTTCCTAATTCTGTCTATAGTTTTCTAGGCATGTTTATAGTTTTCTTAGTTTTCTAGACGTGATCCTGGACCAATTCAACAACATTGCACCATGTAGTTTTAAAAAGCAATGTTTTTTCCCCATATCTAACAAGCTTAAAAGCTAACAAGCCCACCTGGCATTTCTAACCATACATTTATTCATTTGTCTGAATGGATGATCATCTCAGGGGTATAATGACTGCCTGTAGCTGTGTTGCCTTGGCAAAGCACGACAGTTCTGTTAGGGGAACTGAGGGAGCCGTGCACTAGGAAATTGCACAGCTCAGGAGATCTAAAACTTCAAGGGCATAGTAGCAGGTGTGGGGAGGCAGAGAGAAAATGCTGGGTGGGAGGTTGTTTTTATGTGAATCCCTTCAGGCAGAACACTCACCACAGAAAGCCACAATTCCCACCTCATCCTAACGTCTCCTATTCTCTTAGTCCTGGGCTAATTTGATAACGTTAAACATCTGGCCTCTTTTTCTAGGTCAGAGGTATTAGTTTTGGGGGGATGGTTAGAAGGGTGTAGGGGGAGGTTATAAAACATCACTGGGACAAAGAGATCCAAAACTTAGATAACACTGTTATAACAAGGCTAATTGCCTGAATTTGGGTAATTGTTCTATGGTGATGTAAGCATAATCTCGTTTTTCAGAAATACACACTGGAGAATATGGGAGTAAAGGAAGAAAAAATAAAATACACACACACATACAGATTATTGTGTCTCATTCCGAATCTACTAAATAAGAGTTTCTAAAAGTGAGGCTCAGAAATTCATTCCCAAATAAAATTTGGGAACCAAAGAACTGTATCACTGCTGCTCAAGTGTGGTCTGCAGATTACAGCACGACTTCACATGGGAGGGAGCTTATTAGAAATGAGGAATCGCTGGCCCTGCTCAGAACTACTGTATCTGAATCTGCATTTTTAATTTTAAAAACCCCCATTGAAGAGGCCCTGGTCTCTATCACCTGCTGACTAATGAAACTGGTGTGCCGGTTTGAAAGGATGTAGGAACCCTAGAAAAGCCATGTTTTAATCAAAATCCCATTTTGTATAGGCAGGATAATCCTTATTCAATACTGTATGTTTGAAACTGTAATCTGATCATCTCCCTGGAGATGTGATTTAATCAAGAGTGTTTGTTAAACTGGATTAGGTGACGACATGTCTCCACCCATTTGGGTGGGTCTTGATTGTTTTACTGGAATCCTATAAAAGAGGAAACATTTTGTAGAATGGAGATTTAGAGAGAGCAGAGAATGCTGCAGCACCACGAAGCAGAGAGTCCACGAGCCAGAGACCTTTAGGGATGAAGAAGGAAAACGCCTCGCGGGGAACTTCATGAAACAAGAAGCCAGGAGAGAAAGCTAGCAGATGATGCCGTGTTCGCCATGTGCCCTTCCAGCTGAGGGAGAAACCTTGACTGTGTTCGCCATGTGCCTTCTCACTTGATAGAGAAACCCTGAACTTCATCAGCCTTCTTGAACCAAGGTATCTTTCCCTGGATGCCAATGATTGGACATTTCTACAGACTTGTTTTAATTGAGACATTTTCTTGGCCTTAGAACTGTAAACTAGCAACTTATTAAATTTCCCTTTTTAAAAGCCATTCCACTTCTGGTGTTTTGCATTCCAGCAGCTAGCAAACTAGAACACCTGGGTACCAAATTAAGGAAAATGCTTTTCTTTTCCACTCTCCCTGTTGGCCCTCAAAGTCCAGGAAAAATGGAGGATGGAGCAGCCTCGACAAATGAAGCTATCATTTATAACTACTGCTACTCTCCATTTAGCTAAAATGGAAAATTACTGCTATTGAACAAATGTCACTTTAAGTGCATCAGGGCAGTACTCTGTGTTCTTCCTTAACCACTTCTTGTCTGGGCAGGGCATATTGACCCAGAGAGACACAGAGGATGTGCCTAGAGCTGGTACTCCAATTCTCACTGCAAAGCTAGAATGAAAGCTCAGTCAAGTACAAGGAGTGCTGATCCTTATTCCAAGTTCCCTTAGTATTTCAGTTAAAAGCATCTTGTAGAACATAATCAGATTGTCTCTGGGAAAAACAAAACAAAAAACATTTTCTGTTTGCCTCAAAATATATGAAGCAGAACAAATCTTAATTTCTGATAGAAGGGTTACTATTGTCACCCTATGACATCCTCTCCCAAACGATGTTCCCTGAAATTCTAGTCAGTGGATGCTCCTTGCTAAATAAGTTTTGGAAACACTATATTTTCTAATTCCTTCAGAAATTGAAGGTGCATATTAACATATTTAAGGCTCTGAGGAGTCCTGCATTAAAAAAAAAAAAATCTGACTCTTGTGTAACCCAGGGTTTCTCAAGTATATGTGTTGGGACTCCTTTTTCAGGCAAAACTTACGAATATTTTCTAGAACTCAGAATTTAAAGGAAAAGCTGAGAAAACACTACAGTGGAGAATACATATTCAAAAAAATACTTGTTTAGTTACCCAAATGGAAAGTTAAAAGAATGAATAGCAGTGTGGAACATATCTGCCCAAAAATACTGATAAGTCCTCAGAAGGACTTGGGAAATGGATTTCCATTCCCTGGCAGGAGATATCCCCCAGGGATAAAGAACCATCTTTGGTCCTGAACAGAAAATAAGAAGCAATATTCTTTGTCTATGTTAGAATGGGAAATTAACATGATTACTAAGCTACTAAAAGAGCCATCTTTGATTTTTGCCAATTCCTCAACCCATATCCACTCACCATCAAAACCAATTTTACCCTCTTCTATATCTCACTTCTTTCATGTTCACAGTGACCATCCTTATTCAAATTACCACTGTTTCCACATGGACAACTGCAATAGCCTATTCATTGGTTTCCCTACTTTCAGCTTTGTCCCCTTAATGTAGTGTCTACACTGCAGCAAGGTGATCTTAACAAAACTTGGATCTGATCAAGTCACATACCACTTAAAACTTTCCAAACTGCCCCTTATCATGATGATAGCATAGCTCTTGTACAGCATTTCTCCTCAAACTCATCTCGATTTACCTCTCACTCATTCTGCATGTTCCAGCCATGCTGATCATCTCCTGTATCCTGGAGGAAATTACTTCCTCCTGCTGCACCTGGCCTTTATAGGTAGTATTCCCTCTACCCAGAATACTCTTTCCCATCTCAGCTTTGCTTGTTCATCCTTCAGTTACTACACAAAAATCATTTCCTCCAGGAAGACCTCCTTGATTTGACAGTCTAGATAAGGGTTACTAAGTGCAGTGTACAATTCAGGACCAGTTCACAAGCTGTTAACAATGAGACAAATGCAGAAATTGAGAACCAGGTATTAAGGAGTGTTTATGGTATTTCACTATTATCATGACACCCAAGCACGTGATCAGCAGGCTCATCTTGTTGAACAAGGTAGAGACCCAGTCAGGGCAAATTCACCTGGCTAGTCACAAGAGACACAATTATATGCTAGTATCAGTACATGAGAGAATGGCAGTTGGTGGTGGGGTGGGAAACTTCCCTTCAGCATGTGGAGTTTAAGAAGCACTGGTCTAGGTCATGTTGTCATGTTATACACACTTGCAACATCATGTAACTTCCTCTTGAAGCATTTATCACAACTGGAAATTGTATATATATTTTGTGATTTTTTTTTCTTGTTGTCTGCCTCCCACACAAGACACTTAGCTCCTTGAGAGCTGGGACCAGACTTATCATTGCTCAACATTATATCCCCCATGCCTAGCACAGTGCCTGGGACATAGTTGGTACTCAATAAATGTTACTAATTAATAAGTAGAGAGAGTATATGTGGTGGGCCTTGTTGAAGGTGCCACCTCAATACTGTTCTTTAGTAGTTATGCCATCATCTGAGACTTATATATGTTCTAGTTTGCTATCTGCCGAAATGTGATATACTAGAAACAGAATAGCTTTTAAAAGGGGGAATTTATTAAGCTGCAAATCCACAGTTCTAAGGCCATGATAATGTCCCAACTAAAGCAAGGCTATAGAAATGTCCAATCTAAGGCATCCAGGGAAAGATACCTTGGTTCAAGAAGGCTGATGACATTCACGGTCTCTCTCTCAGCAGGAAGGGCACATGGCAAACACGATGGCGTCTGCTAGCTGTCTCTTCAGGCTTCTTGTTTCACGAAGCCCCGCTGGGGTTGTTTTCCTTCTGCATCTCCAAAGGTCTCTGGCTGCATAGATTCTACAGCTCTTTTCAAAATGGTTCCCTCTTAAACAGTTCCATTAAGCAACCCCACCTTGAATAGGTGGAGACACACCTCCATGGAAATAATCTAATCAAAATTACCACCCACAGTTAGGTGAATCACATCTCCATGGGAATAATCAAAAAGCTCCCAGTCAGCAATATTGAATGAGGATTAAAGGGCATGGCTTTTCTGGGGTCCACCACAGATTCACACTGGCACATATAAGAAGATGGGAGAATATGGGGGTGGGGGAGATAGGGGGATAGATGGAGAGAGAAATGAGAAAATAATTATTCCATTTCACAAATTCAAACAGATCCTTTCAGATAGCAATTAATGATATAATGGAGATAAAATGCAAAATGGACAATGCTGTTTTAAAAATACAAAAGAACATTATGTCTTTGTAACCTAGATCTAGAACTCTCTATTATCACACATGGTGGGTGCTTTGTTTTGTTCTGATTTTTATATTTAACTCTAATTAAGCAACATAAGAAGATATTACTGCTCTTTCAGGAATAACAGTCAGCATATGCCAACCTTCTCTGTTATATTTCCTCATGCAGCTCTACCCTCCACCTCTTTGTTCCCAGCTGTTCTGCTGATAAAATGGAGAGAAAGAGATCTCCTGTGCTGGTATTACTCTGAAAGCTTCACTCCTGGCAGCTGTTGGACCTCAGAGAATAATTTTCTCCTGGGTGGGTGTTCTAGTTTGCTAGCTGCTGGAATGCAACACACCAGAGACAGATTGGCTTTTAATAAAAGGGGATTTATTTTGTTGGTTCTTCAGAGGAAAGGCAGCTAACTTTCCACTGAGGTTCTTTCTTACGTGGAAGACACAGCATGGTCTCTGCTGGTCTTCTTTCCAGGCTCCTGGGTTCCAACAACTTTCTCCGGGGTGACTTCTTTCTGCATCTCCAAAGGCCTGGGCTGAGCTGCAAGTGCTGAGATGAGGAATGCCGAGCTGCTTAGGCTGTGCTACATTGCGTTCTCTCATTTAAGCACCAGCCAATTAAGTCAAACGTCACTCATTGCAGCAGACACGCCTCCTAGCCGACTGCAGATGTAATTGACAACAGATGAGGTGCACGTACCATTGGCTTATGTCCGCAGCAACAAGATTAGGTATGCTCACCTGGCCAAGTTGACAACTGAATCTAACTAACACAGTGGGTTATCAGAATCAAATGCCTCAGAATAATCGGAATTCCAAAGGATGCAGATAACCAGTTTAATTTTAAAAGATTATTCTGAAACAGCTCCAAGTAAGACATTTGGACTTTTTTTGCCCCTCTGTTAGCTAAAACAGGTACCAGAGGCAGCTAGAATCTTGGATGTTTTCCAGGAAAGAGAAGAAATTTTGATATCATGAAAAAAGCAATGGATGGCTTCAAAAAGTCTTGGCTCCAGCTCTGGGAAAGGCACCTAATCTCTCTGGGCTTTGATTTCGTCATATGTTGCAAAAGGTAGATTTGACTGGATGACCTCTTGGATCTCTTCTAGCTTGGAAATTCTCTGGCTATAATCTCTAAGGCCTCTTCCAGATCTTAAATTATGTGACTGAATGATTCAAATTCCTCCAGGCCACAAGCATCAAAGGCTAAGGGATTCTGTCCCCGGTTCCCTATCCTCAATTAGGTATTAAAAGAGGTAGCAAAGGCGGGGAAGTTATACTCAGAGGAAGGACTTCCTATTTATTACTCGTAAAATTCAAACTTTCTTCTGGAAAAATCTACAGGACATTAGCTAGCTCACCTTGTATTGCAAAAACTAATTTGTCTACAAAATCCCATGGCTCAGAGATCTAACTCTAGTTCTATAAATGGAAAGTGTAAAAACTAATATTATTCTAAAAACAGTATGCCTAGGGAAAAAAGGTTCTAGGATCAAGTAAGTCTGTGAAATTCTATACTCTATACCCCTTCATTAAGACAGCACATTGCCGAAGGACACATTAAAGCCTGAAAACTCCTGCACTAAAGAAAGCCTGCCTAACTTTGTTTGCTGTAGCATTTTTCAGTATTTAACCACTGAAACCCTTTTTTTCTCTGGAACATTTATTTAATATTTGCTAAACTAGAATGCCACTGAACGTACTGAAGTCATGCTGGTCTTAGTAGGTTCTGCTTCCCCAGCTGCAGCATCTGCTTAGTAGATTCTGGGAGTGCCTTAAAAAGGCAAATTCTCCAACCCTCCCAGATTTTCTGGGTCAGAATCTTCACCTCCGAAGTAGTAGTAGTCCAGAGATATTAGTTTTAACAAGCCCGTTAGGCAGTGATGTGCTGGAGCTGATAGGTATCAGCTCTCCAGAATGAATTTTATCATGGTGGAAATATTTACACCATGAAAATTAACAAACACTACAATTTCAGGAGTTTTTTTTTTGCTTATTGTTTGTTTTTGTCTCCTGGAAGAGCTGGTTATTAGACACTGATCTGCAAACCATTGCCTCTAGGTGACCTTTAAATACACTAAAGTTTGAAAATCACTGATAACACAAGTATGTGATATTATCAGGATACTATGTGTCAAGACAGCTATATTGAAATTTGAATCACTAGTTTTACCATGCTTTTAGATGTTCCAAAAAAAAAAAAATGCTATGTAAGTATCAATCAGCCCTTGGTCGAGGTCTCTACTTCGCCAAGAACCCCCGGAGCTCTCCAGCATCAAGCTTATTGGCTCTTAAAAAAAAAAAGGTGTGGAGGAAAAAATCTTGCATTTCTCCTTTAAATTAGGTAGGGGTTATCTAGGAATAGAAATAATTGAATAGGCATAATTTCATCATGAGGAGGAAATATTTGCCTTTACAAACTTTGTATATGTAAACGACCTTGCTGGCAGATACATAGCTTTATTATGGACTGTTTTTCCAATAATATGCTAAAAGGTCTTGATATACAAAAATATTCTCAGACTATTGATAGTCACATTTTCTTATAAACTTTATAAGCTCCTCCTTGCCACCTCATTTCAGACTGAAAAGAAATACTTCCCACACCCACTGAGAGTCATTCTAGTTGGGTTCCTTTGCTCTCCAGTGACTTCAGGGGACGGAATGACACAGTGCATTATTTCTGTCTTAAAGGGAACTCCGACAGACCCAGTTACAGTTCTGATTCGCCCTCAATAGCAAACACAGAGCCCAAGAGTTCTTTTCCTCATTTCTCTGGTTCACGCAAAGTGCAAAATCCAACAGCAGAATCAGAAAATAGATTGAGAGATTGAAACGCTCAAATTTCCTCTTAATATTTGTTCTGTTCTCTCTGAATTTAGGCAGCCCCAGGATGACTGCTGGACTGAATATGGTTTTTTTTTTAATTTATTTTTTTTTATTAATTAACGGAAAAAAGAAAAAAAAGAAATTAACCCAACATTTAGAAATCATACCATTCTACATATGCAATCAGTAATTCTTAATATCATCACATAGATGCATGATCATCATTTCTTAGTACATTTGCATCAGTTTAGAAGAACTAGCAACACAACAGAAAAAGATATAGAATGTTAATATAGAGAAAAAAAATAAAAGTAATAATAATAGTAAAAACAAAAAAAAACAACAACAACAACAAAAAAAAACCTATAGCTCAGATGCAGCTTCATTCAGTGTTTTAACATGATTACAATTAGGTATTATTGTGTTGTCCATTTTAGAGTTTTTGTATCTAGTCCTGCTGCACAGTCTGTATCCCTTCAGCTCCAATTACCCATTATCTTACCCTGTTTCTAACTCCTGCTGGACTCTGTTACCAATGACATATTCCAAGTTTATTCTCGAATGTCCGTTCACATCAGTGGGACCATACAGTATTTGTCCTTTAGTTTTTGGCTAAACTCACTCAGCATAATGTTCTCTAGGTCCATCCATGTTATTACATACTTCATAAGTTTAGTCTGTCTTAAAGCTGCATAATATTCCATCATAGGTATACGCCACACTTTGTTTAGCCACTCGTCTGTTGATGGACATTTTGGCTGTTTCCATCTCTTTGCAATTGTAAATAATGCTGCTATAAACACTGGTGTGCAAACGTCCGTCTGTGTCTTTGCCCTTAAGTCCTTTGAGTAGATACCTAGCAGTGGTATTGCTGGGTCATAATCCATTCAGCCAGTCTATGTCTTTTGATTGGGGAATTCAGTCCATTAACTTTTAGTGTTATTACTGTTTGGATAATATTTTCCTCTACCATTTTGGCTTTTGTATTATATATATCATATTTGATTTTCCTTCTTTCTACACTTTACTCCATACCTCTCTCTTCTGTCTTTTCGTATCTGACTCTAGTGCTCCCTTTAGTATTTCTTGCAGAGCTGGTCTCTTGGTCACAAATTCTCTCAGTGACTTTTTGTCTATAAATGTTTTAATTTCTCCTTCATTTTTGAAGGACAATTTTGCTGGATATAAGAGTCTTGGTTGGCAGTTTTTCTCTTTTAGTAATTTAAATATATCATCCCACTGTCTTCTAGCTTCCATGGTTTCTGCTGAGAAATCTACACATAGTCTTATTGGGTTTCCCTTGTATGTGATGGATTGTTTTCCTCTTGCTGCTTTCAAGATCCTCTCTTTCTCTTTGACCTCTGACATTCTAACTAGTAAGTGTCTTGGAGAACGCCTATTTGGGTCTATTCTCTTTGGGGTGCGCTGCACTTCTTGGATCTGTAAATTCAGGTCTTTCATAAGAGTTGGGAAATTTTCAGTGATAATTTCTTCCATTAGTTTTTCTCCTCCTTTTCCCTTCTCTTCTCCTTCTGGGACACCCACAACACGTATATTTGTGCGGTTCATATTGTCCTTGAGTTCCCTGATACCCTGTTCAAATTTTTCCATTCTTTTCCCGATAGTTTCTGTTTCTTTTTGGAATTCAGATGTTCCATCCTCCAAATCACTAATTCTATCTTCTGTCTCTTTAAATCTATCATTGTAGGTATCCATTGTTTTTTCCATCTTTTCTACTTTATCCTTCACTTCCATAAGTTCTGTGATTTGTTTTTTCAGTTTTTCTATTTCTTCTTTTTGTTCAGCCCATGTCTTCTTCATATCCTCCCTCAATTTATCGATTTCGTTTTTGAAGAGGTTTTCCATTTCTGTTCGTATATTCAGCATTAGTTGTCTCAGCTCCTGTATCTCATTTGAACTATTGGTTTGTTCCTTTGACTGGGCCATATTTTCAATTTTTTGAGCGTGATCTGTTATCTTCTGCTGGCATCTGGGCATTTAGTCAGATTTCCCTGGCTGCTGGGCCCAACAATTTGGAAGAATTTTCTGTGAAATCTCTGGGATCTGTTTTTCTTATCCTGCCCAGTAGGTGGCGCTCGTGGCACACGTTTGTCTGCGGGTCCCACCAGTAAAAGGTGCTGTGGGTCCTTTAACTTTGGAAAACTCTCACCGTCGGGGAGGTTCACCAGTCGAAGTGGCTTGGAAAAGTGCCAGCCGGCCCAGGGTCCGAATGCGGGGAGGGTTGCCAGCCGCCGCAGCCCGGGAGAGCACCCGTCCGAATTTCCTAGTCTGCCTGGGGCGCCAAGCGTGGTGGGAGGGTGCCAGCCACCGCGGCCCGCCTGGGAGAGTGCACCGTTCCCGGGGAGTCACTGTGTTTGGAAGGGCCCCTCCCCGTCACCGTTCTCCATGGCCTGGGGATTTCTGATCCAATTCTCTCAGTTGGTCCGGGGGGCCGTGCGTGGTGTGGGCGCCAGCCACCGCGGCTTGAGGGGACTGCCTGTCCAATTCTCCCAGCCGGCCCGGGAAGGGGGAAGGGAGGAACTCCGGCCGCTTGCCGCCCCGCCCCGTAAAGCCCGTGCCCCTCGGCGATCTCACCGGAGCGGGTTCTCTCAGCCAGTCAGCCATTCCAGGATGGGGTACACTGTCTTTTTGATCTCTGTCATGGCTCTGGGAGCTGTTCTGTATCGTTTCTACTCCCCTAGTAGCTGTTCTGGAGGAGGAACTAAGATCCGCGCGTCTTACTAAGCCGCCATCTTCTCCGGAAGTCCTCCTGAATATGGTTTTGATTGAACACCTTACCCAGCAAAAACACACTCCACTGAGCACCATCCCAGGTCTCTGGAACCTTGACGTACCACCATAAAGTATTTAATCTTTGTGAATCTGGTAGTTAATTCTGACAGTCAAACAGAGCAGCATCACCTATTTTCTTGTAAAATGCCAAGTGATGTATGCTTAACAAAAGAAACATCTCTTCTCCCCGACGCAAGCCTAAGGCTTTCTGATAGTCCGAAATATTTACCTGAGACAAAATGGTGACGACGGAAGGAGAAAGGAATGGATCCTATATTTAATCACTTAATGTATGCCAAACTCTGTCCAGGCATTTTGTATGTTACCTTAAGCTCCTGTCCCTTTAAACTAGGGGTCAATAAAGTTGAAAAAGTGATCAGACTTTGACTAGAGATATGAAAGAAGCTCATCTGGATAGGAGTAAGGTAAATCAGAATATAGGATAAAGGATGATATGGTCTGTATTTCAAAACTTCAACTTCTGGTGAGATCAAAAGGAGAGATGTTTGTTTGGTGGAAAATTTATGTTTTGGGTAGTGCATTACCTAATTTCACTTGTATGGTCAGTTTATTCAACCAGTACATGGAATCTTGAATAGAGCATGAGGTCTTGTTGATTTGCACAGGTTGGTGTGATGCCCTGATATATCCCAGAGTAATCTGGGCAGAGAATAAAAAAGTATTTGCAAAGTCCACTTGGGGGACTGGGGAGAAAAGAAGAAATATTCAACTTCCCCATTTGGGGAATTCCTGATATTCTTGCAAGCAGTGGAGACAACCAATTCAACCCTCAATTTTGGGGTTTGCCCCCATGAAACTTATTCCTACAGAGAAGCTAAGTGTACTTATAACTATGCCAAAGATTCACCCCTAAGAACCTCTTTTGTTGCTTAGATGTGGCCTCTCTCTCTAAGTCAGTTCGGCAGGTGAACTCACTGGCCTCCCCACTATGTAGGACATGACTCCTACATAGGTTTAAATTTCCCTGCAATGTGGGACAGAACTCCTAGGGATGAGCCAGGACCTGGCATCATGGGACTGAGAAAGGCTTCTTGACCAAAAGGGGGAAGAGAGAAATGAAACAAAATAAAGGCTCAGGCTGAGAGATTTCAAAAAGAGTGGAGCGATTAACTGGGAGGTTATTCTTACGCATTATATAGACATTCTTTTTTAGTTTATGGTGTACTGGAGTGGCTGGAGGGAAGTATCTGAAACTGTTGACCTGTGTTCCAGTAGACTTGATTCTTGAAGACGATTGTATAAAGATATAGCTTTTACAATGTGACCGTGTGATTGTGAAAAGCTTGTTGCTGATGCTACTTTTATCCAGGGTATGGACAAATGAGTAAAATGAAAAATAAGGATAAAATAAATAAATAAATAATAGGGGGATTAAAGGGTAAAAAATTGGGTAGATTGAAATGCTGGTGGTCAATGGGAGGGAGGGGTAAGGGATATAGGATGTATGAATTTTTTCTTTTTTCTTTTTGTTTCTGGAGTGATGCAAATGTTCTAAACATGATCATGGTGATGAATACAGAACTATGTGATGATATTGTGTGCCACCGATTATATAACATGTATGGACTGTATGTGTTTGAAGATTTTTCAATACAAATTTTTTTAAAAATTGAATATCTTTAAGGCTGGATAGAATAAGGTATAAGTGAGGAAATAAGTGAAGAAAACTAAGTGAATAGGTCCAAGCACAAGTAAAATGGTAGCTGACACTTGATCTTGGCATTGGGGAGCAGAAGGGAGTGGTAAAAACTATGGAAAAATAGAGTACATGACCCATCCAAAGGAGACCCCAACCTTAAGCTGTCATGTGGAATTAAAGATTCAATAGACCATTTTTTAGCAATTCTTCAAATTAAAAAAAAAAAAAAACAAGGGATTCAGTTTTAAAAAAAACAAACATTCCTCTTTGGACCAAACAAACCATGTGGGCTGAATCTGGCCCATGAACCACCATTTTGCATAATCTCTCCAGATACATCTTCTCAATTACCCACCGCATTCTTGAGGTCTAGAATGACCAGTTGCAAGCACCTCTTGCTCTAGGCAGTGGCCCCAACCCCTCCCATTTACAGTCTACCCTGTGGGTTTGCATTTTTATTTACTTGTAAGTCTCAGCCTCTGGCCTCTGGCCTCCTTCATTTGCAAGCTTTTCACTCTTTCCTTTGTTTTCTTGGACTTTGATTTCTCACTCTCAGCTTAGCTCTGACTGGCACTGTGGTGCTCCCATAGTTAAGTGAAAACCTTTTTAGCTTTACCTGGCCTTGCAAACTTCACCTCTTAAATCTAAAGATATGCTGGCTTGGGATAGGAGTATTATCTGAAGAAGAATGAAGCAATTGCTATTTTACAAAGGAGGAAAATCTGAGGTTTAGGAGGGTTAGGTAGTTTGTCTGGTAAGGAAGGTATATGAAATTTGAGGATTTGTTCCTCCTCTAAATCCCTTTCTTAGGAAGTCTCTGTTTTCCACTAAAGTGCTCTGAACTCAGCAGAACTTCCCAAAACTGGGATTCACATTTTATCTTGGAATTTTATGGAAATGTTGCTTTCTATTCCATAATTTTTCTATTTGTCTTAAGAAAGTATATATATCTTTTCTTTCAAGTAAAAATAATGTTCCAGAACTATTTACTATGTTGTTATGTCTTCTTCCTTCCCCTGGCTCTGAACCACACCCCTGCAGGAACATACACACCTGTCCGGGAAGTCACCCATTAGTGACATCAGCAACCCCCTCCCTTTCCCTCACCAGCACCTCCCTTCCTCTTCCCCAGACTACCAAAGATGCCTCTCCTTGTCAGAGGAAGCCTCTAGCCTTTTCCAAAGTACATAGTGTTGAGGACTAATGGTCTTGTTTAAAAAAATAAAATATAAAAAAAAAAATTTTTGAAAGACTCCAAATATCAGTTCAGATTTGTCTGTTTTTTAAGATCATTTGAGTGAGCTTAAGACGTGGCCATTAAGGTTATTTGTCAGCTGAATAGCCCTCACCAGTGGTAGATGTGACCAATACGGAGATTTATATTGCATATATTCTTAGTCATGCATTGTTTACTTCATACCTAGAATGGACTACTGAAATTCAAATCAATGTGGATCTATAACATTAGATTATATTAATTCAGAAAATTCATCACAAGATTCTATTTGTGAGATTTATAGATTACATGCATCTGATTAAAATGTTGTCCCTACATCAAGATATCTCAAGTATTTTTTAAAAAGTGTTAAAAAATAAAATAGGGCAACTATTATACCCAATTTGGTTTTTGATTTAATGGGATAAAGACCTTGCATTTCTGAACTATGTTAGTTGAAAGATGAACTTAAAAAGAGCAGCCTGAGTCTTGGGGTGGGTATGGGGAGGTGGGGAAATGGCAAACTTATTTTAAAATTAACCAGTTAATTATTTTATAGCCCAATTGTTAAGAATCTTAGCATGAGATTTTTAAAATATATCTCATCTATTTTCAAGTCATAATTTTAAATTTTAATCTACATTTAAAAAACTCATTACTCCCCAAATAAAACATAAATCACTTTAAGGTTTATTTGTTACCATATTGTATTTTTATATAATTTAAAGGAATCTAAATAGCTTGTCACTTTTTAAATTAGAAAAATAGCTGGGCTTTATGACTTAACTTAAAATTAACTCCAAATGCAATATTTAAAATAAAATCTTTACAGGGAATTACTTTCTTTATTACATGCTACACAAAATAACAAAAGAAAATTCTCAAGATTATAAACTTGAGAATTCAAGGGTTCAGAACTTGAAAACCTTTTGCTAATTCTGCCTTCATATAAATCAATTGTGATAGGAGTATATACTCTTTAAAAGCTTGCTATATTGGGAAAAGAACTCAAAGAAATGATTCCAAATGATAAGAGTATCCAATCCATAATAGGGAAATATTTGAGGGCAGTGAAATCCTTACCAGATTGTTTTACTCTAACTACATGGGTGAATTATTGCACTTTACAGGATGTTAACATTGACGTTTCAACTGAGATACCAACATTACATCCAAAATGATGAAAACACATTGTAAGCGTGCAGAATTTACAAAGGAAATAACAAAAAATATTTCATGGCGTTTAGATGCTCAGCAAGATTAAGTATATATACAGGTGAAGGATTTAATGAAGACTTTTCCTAGAGAGCTATTTTCATAGTATGAGTGCCTATTCCCACTTGTGTCATCAGGGCCTTGAGCCTGAAAGAAGAGCAGGTCATCTGTGGTATGGTGGGAGGCAAGGGATGCATGCATATTTCCCTATGGGTCATGGGAGAGAGTCAGGATAGAGTCAGCAGTGGGACTTCTTAGAGGCTGGAAAGAGTCTGATAACAAGAGGCTGGAGGAAAATTTGCATGTCTGCTGGTTTCCAAAGGAGTTGAAAATGACTACCCAATCTCTAGACCAGAGACAGGAATAATTTCCAGAAAGAGCCAAATAGTAAATATTTTAGGTTTTGTGGGCCACATGGTCTGTGTAGCAACTACCTAACCCCACCACTGCAGCGCCAAAGCAGCCACAAGCAATACATAAAAGAATGGGAGTGGCATTATATTGGTAAAATTTTATTTACTAAAACAGGTGGCTCACTGTATGTGGCCCACAAACAATACTTTACCCACCCTGCTTGTTTTAGTTTGTAAGCTGTTGGAATGCAATATACCAGAAATGGAATGGCTTTAAAAAGCTGTTAAGTTAAATTAAGTTGCAAGTCTACAGTTCTAAGGCCATGAAAATGTCCAAATTAAGGCATCCATGGAAAGATACCTTGGTTCAAGAAGGCCAACGATGTTCAGGGTTTCTCTCTCAGCTGTTAAGGTATATGATGACATCTGCTAGCTTTCTCTCCAGAAATCTTCAATGGCTACCTCAGGGCTTTGCCTGTGCTGCTGGCTCTGGTGCCTCTGGTTGCGCTAAAGCTTTTTCCAAAATGATTCCCTCTTAAAGGGCTCTGGTAAGCAACCCTGCCTTGAATAGGTGAAGACACATCTGCATGGAAACCAACTAATAAAAAGTTACCATCCACAATTGGGTGGGTCACATGTCCACGGAAACAACAAAAAAGATACCACCCAGCAATACCAAATGAAGATTAAAGGACATGACTTTTCTGGGGTACATAATAGCTTCAAACTGGCATACTGCTCTAGACACATTGGCTTGGTGCAAGGAAAGAGGAGGAGAGAGGGCTCCAGGTAGGAAAAGCCCGTGAAAGAAGACTGCTTTAAAGCCCTGTCCAGTCCATCACTTCTATCTGGAGAGGTTAGAAACTGGTCAGCAAGCTGGGATGGGGGAAGGAGGAAAAGCACAGGAAGAGAAATAAAAAGGAGCCAACCACCCCACACCTAGGCTTCTAGGCTAAAGAAGACAGAACTAAGGTGGAGAGAATATTTTACATTAAATTAAATTCAGAAATTTTGAACTAAACATACTTAATTTCTGAACTCAGATTGTATTTCCAACCTAAAATGACCATAGATAGATCTGTTAAGCATCTTATTCACCAAGCAAAACACAAAAGAGAAAAATAAAGTTGGTCTTTGATTAAATCATAACACTTGTTTTTTGCAAAATACTATTTATATACACAAGCATGGAATCAAGCATTTTCTTTCCTGATCTGAAGAATCCAGGCAAAATGGAGAAACAAATGGTCATGCCATCTGTCTCAATCACTTTTCAACTCTTTTTTTTTTCAACTAATTCTTGACACAAGCAGCTCACAAACAAGGCAACTCAGTAGTATTAGCATGACTGACTCATTTTTCATATCCAATTTCTCCAACTGTCCATAGAAGGTATTTGATAATAGAGATAACTGGGAATTCATTTGTCCTTCAGCAAATGTCATGACTAATTCATGCCTTCCTTTGAGTAATGTCCATACGCCCACTAAGATGTGTTTAATTCTCCACCACATATCTTAGGACCCTCCTGCCTCCCCAAGGATTCTGTCATGGTGGGAGAAAAGTAAGTTGAAACTACTGGAAAGCCTACACATACCCCGCATTTCAGAACAAATGCTTAATTATAGAAAGCGCTGATCAGTTCATTAGTGGCTCTTGAGCCGCTGCCTGCTGAATGCCTATGGAACCAGCAATTCCTCCTACTCTAAGTTGAATGGGGCCTGTGGAGCATTTTGCAGGGATCAGCTGGGAGTACTTGAGCTGAAAACCTCTTATTCATTCTCAGTTTTAACACCAGCACAGCCAGCAGTTTGGGAATCTGGTTTTTGTTAAAGATAAAGAAAAAAATCTTACTTTCAGTTTTTATAACTTAAAAGGTTTTAAAAGAAACTGGTCTGCCTTCTATTGCTCTTAGCAGCTCTGTGCTGTGAATGCTACAACATAAGGTTATGTCAAGCTTCATCCTTTTCAAAATGTGTTATTCCCCTGGATTCCTTTGTTTCCAACTACTATTGCATAGACACCCTTTTGCTTGACAATGGTGCAATTCTATTTAATTATGGAATTTGCCAGTTTTTGACTAGTCACTAATGGCCTTATGCTTGATCACAATGGAGTTTTCTTTTTAGCTTATTAGCTGCTACCAGAGAAGAAATTAGTCTATTGACTTAATTCATCAGTATGATGTAATATGTATCATATTTACTTGAATAATTTTTCTTATTTTAAAACCCCATCACATCCATCTTAAAATAATGATAGGAAAGAAAAAGAGGAAATTTATGATGATATGAATGTTGGTTGACTGACAACTCCAATAATTATTTTACTTTTGAGAATTTTATATTTATAAAATACCAATTACTCATCTAAAGTTAGTAGTGAACTTAATTAGGATATACACCTCCTCCTTTTCTTTCTTCTTTCAGTAACTCATTGTCATTAAGAAGAAAAGACTCTCCTAATCAAGGTTGGATTTTGTCTTGAAAGAGGAATGATTGTGTGGAGGATTGTTAAAGGGCTATTTTCAGGTTTGAGCATAACTACTATTTAAAAAAAAAAGAAAAATTAGGTAAGTATTCAGCCTCTCACAATATGCAGTCACCATTTATTATCTCATTTTCATTCAACAAATACTAATTGAGAGCCCACTGGGTTTGCAGAAAATGTCCTACACAGTGGGATTCAGCAATGAAAGAGAAAAGAGCCTGGTCATAAGAAGCTTGCCTCCTGGTGCACAGAGGTCCTCAAAGGAGAGCATTATGAGAGAGTGATAAGAATCAGAAAGTAGCTCAGTGGAGTGGGATGAAGTCAATCACTATTGATTACCCTTTTAAGAAATGTCACTGTGAAAAGGAGCAGAGTAAGAGGGAAGTAGCTGGAGGATATGTTTTTCCTAACAAATATTTATTGGCCAAGTGCTGACTATAAGTCACTGTGCTAATTAAAAGTATGGGGAAGTAGAAAGATAAAAACACTATACAATGCATGCTTTTAAGTAGCTCACAATGTGTAGTACTGCACTGAGTCAGTAACAATGGGAACTTAGATGTCTAGTCCATTGCCATAGTAATGCTACATAACAAATTACCCCAAAATGCAAACATAAGTATTTTACTATTGTTCATAAATCAGCAGGGCGGTTCTGCTGGTCAGTGTCTGACATTGCTAGTCTGGGCTGGGCTCACTCATGTGCCTGTGATTATGGTGAGTCAGTTGGGGGCTGACTTGTTTAAGAATTGCCTCATTCACATGTCTGGCCTCACTCACCAGTCTGACTGTCAGCTGGAGTTATGGCAACTAGCCTGGGCTTGTTAACATGAGGGTGGAAGGGTTTTAAGAGAATAGAAGTGTGAAAAGTTTTTAAGACTCCAGCCTCAGAACTGGCACATGGTCACTTCTGCCATATTCTTTTGGCCACAGCAAGTCACAAGGCCAGCCTAAGGAAAGGGAAAATTCTACTCTTGGTGGAAAGATCTGTAAAGTCTTTTTACAGAAAGGCATGGATATAGGAAAGGGATGACAAATTGGAGACATTTTTGCAATCAATCTGCCATAGCACATGTATTACTTTGCTGAATGCTGCTGGAATGCAATATATCAGAAATAGAATGGCTTTTAAAAGGGGAAATTATTAAGTTAAAATTTGCAGTTCTAAGGCCATAAAAATGTCCAAACTAAGGCATCCAGAGAAAGATACCTTGACTCAAGAAAGGCCGATGTCTGTCATATGGGAAGGTATATGACTGGTGTCTGGTGGCCCTTGTTCCCAATTCCGTTGCTTCCACCTTCTGATTCCAGTGGTTTCCTCTCAAAGCATCTGTGGGCCTCCACTTAGCAAATCCAGGGCAAAACTCTCAGCTTTAGCTTGCTTAGTATCTCATGGGAAGGCACATAGCAACTAACACTGGGCTTTGCATCTCCACACACCCATGTCTAGGCATCTGCTCTCTCTGATTCACGCCAAGAATCTCCAAACAATTGCATCTCTGTGGGCTCTCTAGCAACTGTTCTTCAGGCATCTCTGTCAGCTCTGAAGCTACTGTGTTTTCTCCAAAATGTCTCTCCTTTTGAAGGACTCCAATAAACTAATCAACACCCACCTCGGATGGGCAGAGTCACATCTCCATCTAATCAAAAGGTCACACCCACAATTGGGTGTGTCAAATCTTCACGGAATTAATCTCACCAAAAAGCCACATCCACATTGAGAGGATCAGTCTCCATGGAAACACTCTAATTAAAGATTTCTACCCTAAAAAATAGGTCTGGCCTCACAAGATTGGATCAGGATTAAAACATGGCTTTTCCGGGGTACATAATCGTTTCAAACTAGCATAGCACCCATCTTAGATTAAGTCGAAAGAAGGCTCATTTCAGGAGAAAAATGGTCTATAGGTAGAAAATCTAGGGTACAAAGATAAGTTCCAAATTATTCTCCTCTTAATTATTTATTTCAAGACCTTTTAGAATTGACTTTGTGTGCTCTGGCCAAAAAAGAAAGAAGTGTGGTAAGAGCTGGTTTGGAAATTACGGAATAAAAAGAGAGCAGAAAAAAAAATTTTTTTAATAAAATAAAAGAAATTAGTCATGCAGAGAGAACATATATATCAGCTTTTCACAAAGCACATGTAAAGAAAGTTAAGAAAGAGTCCATGTCCTTCATAGTACATAATCTAGTTAGGTATGCAATATATAAATAAATATACATTAAACAATCACAAAGATTATATACTTTATATATACATATATATACACACATATATACATAAAATACAAAAATTGTATGTGACAATTCACTATTAATTTATAAGTCTATATCACAGATTATAATAAATACTCTGTGAGTTTGAATAATAGGGCCACTATGAGAAAAAATTGTTTGGGGAGACTTCAGTAGTATTTGAGAAATTACAACTCAATTTTGAGAGTTGAGTAGAATTAGATTAGGAGTGTTGCCTTCATTCCAAATAGAAGGAAATAGCAGGAGGGCAAAGTGTGGGGACAGATAAGTTTATGGGATATATGTCCAAGGGTTAATGAGAAACAAGTTTGGCTATAATGGAGGTGCAAGATATTGGGGATCAGAATGTGAATGACTTTCAATATTATTGCATTGAATTAAAGTTTATCAGCCCATAATGCTGATTGTCTTCCCTTCTTTTCTTAGTTATAGGTATTTAACATTTTGTTTGTTTGTTTCCTCCATCTGAATTCCCTTCCCATGTAGAACCCTTACAAGTTTTGATGATGGGGTGAAATCCTGCTTTCCACTTACAAGTTTTGATGATGGGGTGAAATCCTGCTTTCCACTATAGAATCTAAAAATCCTGGCTATTTACATTCCAGCCTCCCTTGCAGCACGGAAGCATGACCCACGGGAAAACTACTGATGCAACTCTCTGGGGATAAAACAGTAGATGTACAGTTCCAGGAGCAGCAGTGATGCCAGGGGCAGCATCCAGGGACCAGCGGTTACAGTGTGACAAGGAAAGTTATGGCATCCATTGCTGGGCAGCTATAGTTGTGGGATCATCATGATACCAGTTTGACAACATGATTTTAGATGGTTGCAAAGCCCTGAGCCAGTTTCTCTAGTCTATTGGAGATTCTGAGAGCTACCCAGTAACCTTTTGGTCAAATTTTATTATTTTTAGAAAAAGTGCCAAGAATAACCAAGATCCCTTGGAAGAAGAAATAAAATGTGGGCAAATTTTCCATTCAATGAATACTCTAGACAGCACAAGAGAACCACCAAGGTTACCATGAGACGCTCAGGTGCTGCTACAAAATAGGGGCAGAGGAGGGAATGAGTGGAACCCTGCGAATCCACGGGGGCATCTCTTTTTGTATCTATTCTACTGGTGACTTGAAATGGGCAACTGTAGTAACCACAGACAAACAACGACAAGGCAGTAAAAGACTCCCACCCCTCAGGGATGAAAATCCAGGTCACTCCACCAAGTCAGCAGCCCAGACCAGCTGAAGCACTGATCCATGCTGGAAGAAGTCTAGACAGACTGAAGAAGGAGGGAGATGCTGAATACCAGTTACATTGTGGGCCCTGCAGTAGGACTGTCACTTGGGTTGCTATTTTCTATACTCATCCACCCTAAAGGACTGAATTTGCACCTTTCCTCTTGAAGAAGCAGTAAGGGATTCCATTCTCATAACAAATCTGAATATCATAAGAATGTGAGTGGATCTGAGTTTATGTTCCACCAAAGTACAAACAGCCTTTATTACTGCTCTCCCTTTCCTGCTAACTACCGCCTCAACTTTGGGCCTTGGCCACTTGCTTTGCTTCCTAGCCAGGGTGACCTTAGCAATGCCATTGCTGAAGTCACAGAGCCAGTCAGTGCCACTGCCACTGCTCCCTACTGAACCAGGGCCCCCTTGCAGGATGCCTGACTAGGAGACACTGTGTTATACATTTTGGAGAAGGCACAATCCACTCCCATTCCTTTGTGGTTCTGGTTATACTGTCAATCATAGCAGCCACACCCTCTCCCTAGACACAAAATGAGGCATGTGACCTAGCCTGGTCAATCAAATATCCTATCATCCTGGTCACAGTGATTGATTTAGGGCTAGACACACGATTTAATCCAGGCCCATAAGAATCCTTATGGAGACATTTTGGTTAATGCTAATGCAGGAGACCTTCTTTTGCTTTGGGGATCACAGTGCCTGAAGAACATTTCCTTGGAGCTGACAGTGGCCATCTCCTGCCAGCAGGATTGGCTACCTAAGTGTCAAGACCCAGCACAAAATGAAAATGCAGGCTCTCTGTTCAAATTTATTAAAAGCCTTAAGACAGGGTCAGCAGTGTGAACCAAGCATAGGGCCCTTTTAAGTGCAGGGCCCTTTGTGACTACACAGGTCACATGGCCACAAAGTGAACCCAGTTTGGAAGAAGACCATCTGCTAAAGAAGAGAATTAGGCCAGCATACAAAGAGGGTCAGAGATAATCACTGAAGAGTCCAAACAATAATATTGAGCCTGAATCTAAACATGCCTAAAGATGCCCTACTAATGTAAACCCAAAATTGCCATTTATGTTTAATATAGTCTGAATTGAGTTCTGTCACTTGCAACCAGAAAATTTTGACTAACACATCCAACTTAAGAATTTGGATCTTTAATAAAAATAGATATCCACTGATTATTTCAGCACAGTAGAGACACTTTTTTAAGTGAGTTTTAGGAAGATTTGTTCAAGTTGGGAGAGATAAGAGCCCCCTGAATCCAACTGGCAGGAATTTCATTATTTAGATGACAGTAGTTCTTAGGGGTAAAAAGAATGAGAATTATATTTTTCCACAATCCCATTGATACATAGTAAGTACACGCTAATATGGCCTTGCTTATTATTCAATGCCAGCATCCATTCTGATAAGTGGTATCCATCTCTTCTGATTGTTAAATATGTGTATTATCACCCCTGTCCATGCCTATGATGCAATATATATGTTTTTATTAAGGAAGTTGTGAGATTACAGAACAATCATACATAAAATACAGGATTTCCATATACCACCTTATTATTAACACCTTGCATTGGTGTGTTACATTTATCACAATTGATGAAAGTACATTTTTATAACTGTGCTATTAACTTATAGTCCATGGCTTAACATAATATATTTTTAATAAAGTATAATTACAGGATTCATATTTAGAATGATGGAAATATTCTGGTAATGGATAGTAATGATGGTAGCGCAATATTATGAACACAATTACCAGTACTGAATTTATATGAATTTAATTAAAAGGGGAAATGTTAGATTGTATATGGTATCAGAACATATATTTTTTTAAATCCATGGAAGTACACTGCACAAACATAAATTATTACAAACCAATGCAAGTTGTTAATAATAGGGTGGTATTTGGGAATCTTGCATTTTATGCTTGATTGTTTCTAAATCCACAACTTCTCTAATAAAGAAAAAAAGTGGTATTGCTCAAAAATATTTTTAAAATCTGTGTTTTGTTTGTCTGTGAATCCATGACCTCAATTTATTCCACCTTGGATAACAAGATGCAGCGGAAATAAATTTGCCTGCAGGCTGGATGGATTTGCTCCCCATGAGAGAGACCGACCTCACTGACCTCCGCTGACCCAATCAAGATGAAATAATCAGAGCGGAGCCAGACAAAATGCAAATGACAATAACATCCAGGCTATCAAAGACAATGACAGGAAACTGACCTCTGGCCACAAGATGCCTGAAGCAGACGGCCAGGGAGGGAGCCACACAGATGCTACAGAGTAAATGGAGATATGATAAACTGTAGTAATTATGTTGACATGTGCGATATATCTCTGAGTCAATCTGCATTACCCGTGAAATCCATGAGGTCACAGCCAGCGTAACACCCAGGCCAAAATGATAGCTACTCTCTCCTAAAAAATTCCTCCCCTGCTCCCTGGCTACTGTTCAAAATTCCATGACACAAACTCCATCCTTTTTTTTTTTTTCCTTTTACATGGGCAGGTACCGGGAATCGAACCCGGGTCCTCGGGCATGGCAGACAAGCATTCTTACCTGCTGAGCCACCGTGTCCTGCCCAAACTCCATCCTTTTGTCCTAAGGAGATAAGAAAATGGACAGTGAAGGAAGCTTTTTTTATATAGCAATAATTTGAAAACAACTTCCATGGCCAAACTTAGACAGCTCCCTCTAACTAAATCAACTATGATGTGTCCATACAATGCAATGCAGTAACTCTATATGAAAAGATGAATAAGGACATGGAACGATGCATGAAGTACATTGTTAAATGTGAAAATAAAGTTACAATACAGTATGTTGAATATAATTCCATTTTTGTGGGAAAAAATTTGCAGAAAAAATGTTTGGAAAGACTTGGGTATTGGAAAAATTTGTGATTATTCGTTTATTATGTATTTAATTTTTCTCACTAATAGGTACTCTGATTAATAGGAAAATAAGGAAATTAGAGGTTATTATTATTATTATTTTTTTAACATGGGCAGGCACCAGGAATCAAACCTAGGTCTCCGGCATGGCAGGTAAGAACTCTGCCTGCTGAGTCACCGTGACCCACCCTAGAGATTATTTTTAATTAGACTAAAGGTACTCATCCTTTGGTTTAGGATTTTTAAGCTTTCTAAAAAGCAAATATTCTTGGAAGGGTAAACATTTATGCTATTTTCTATCATTTATATTTTGGCACTGTCATCTTTTCCTTAAAAAAGATTTTGATTGGGAGATTTGGAAGGGAAAGTTTAAAGTGACAAGAATGTCCTATTGAGAGACGATCCAAAAAAGAGTGGCTAAAGGCAAAGAAGACAAATAAAATGATGTTTCTTGCTATCTTACTTATAATAGAACTTAACTTTTAACTTTTGCTCAATGTGAGAACATGTTGACATGTTTTCCTTTAATCCCTTTAATGATGGGTTGAATAATTTTTTAAATTTAAATATAAACTATTTATATTTAATTCTTAAGCCCACATCACTCACAAAAGCACTGAGTATCAAGCATAAACTAAACCCACAAGGCAATCAGTGGCAGCCAATCACATGCTCAGGCCCTCTCATCCTTTGACTTGGAAATTGAGCAATCAATCAAGAAGAAATCCTGCAATCACAGTCCCCTATTCATCATGATTTTGTAGACTGATCTTGCATACACGTTGAGTACTTTTCATAAACTCAATTTCATGCTGCTCAAGAAATACACAAGCAAAACCAAGAGAAATAAGTACTAAAGAAGATTTTAAAGGAAGGGTTTGAGCTTTGGAACACCACAAATTTAAGATTTTTCACCCCAGAACTAAGGGGGCTAATAGTTCCCGTTGTGAATGCATGCCTTAAATTTATGTCTCCATGGCCGAAGCCGTATCAACTGCTACCTCTACCTACAAAAGATTGAAGGGGAGCTAAAAGTTTTACTGAAGAAATTGCTATATTTTACGAAATCATTCTCTTCATCAAAAAGAAATTAGAATGGATAAATGATTCTAATTTATCCATGATAAGGCAACTTGCTGCATCTGCCACATATCTAGATATCCTCCAATATGGGATTGTTTAAGTAATGAGTGGTTCAGTCACATGATGGAATAACCTGCAGATATTAGAAAGAATGAAATAGGAAATTGTAGGGTAAATCTCCTAAACACATTATATGACCAAAAAAAAAAAAAAAAAAACAAGTGGAGAAATGTAAATAAAATGGTCACATATGCGTTTATGTATCTCTATGAACATGAATGAAAAATTATGGAAGGATATATAAAGAAGCATTATCAGTAACTTTTGGAGGATGAGAGTAAGAAAAATGTTGATGTTTACTTCTCACTTAAATCCATAGTATTTCTTTTCTCATTGGAATCAGAGAACTTATTGATATAAAAATATTAGAGTCCTACCTAGCACAGTAATTTGGTAGTTTGCTTTCACCATTCTGTACAAGTCAGCCTCTAGCCTGTTCACTCCTATCCTTCATAGGAGGTCTGTTAATCACCGTTCATTTTGGTGAAGAAGGCTCACCAAAAGATTGAAGTGTGTATCAACATTTCTCCCAGTAATCTGTCTTAGAGAGAAGCCTACTGGAAGGTGTCAGGGGAAAACATATCAGATCCTCTCACTGTTATTCTTTTCTCTAAGGTAAGGGATAGCTCTTAAATATTTCCAGATTTATTCTAATAATAATCCTCAATAAATGTCCTTCTATGTATATAAATGAAAGCCCTTTAAAGTGCCTATATAATTCTAGTTCCATTAGGCTTGGAGAAAGTTGGTCACCATCCACTCTACTGTACTTGAGAACTCAAATGTCTCCAGATGGCTCAAGAAAGTAAACATATATATCCAGGACTCAGGAAGCTAAGTCATAGCAACTCACACACAAGCTTGAATTCTCTTTTAAGTCTCCTGTTTCATCTTAACAATTTGTGAGAATTTTGTACTCTACACCATGATAAAGCTATAACTGACTCACATAAAAATGATCTCTCCTCTCACCAAAATTTGAATTAATTGATCCTCCGAGAAAATGTGTCGTGTCTTTGCAAAGACCACTCCCACCTTATGTTCCCCTGGATTATGCTGACATATGACCTTACCCCTCAAGCTTCTCTATTTTTAAGTCAACCACTTCCAATTCTCAGGCCACACACACTGGCTCCAATTCTCTAGTCCTTTAAATTTTTCTGTTACTTTCCTTCAATGCCTACAATAACTTAACACTCCCCTAAAATCTTGGTGCTCACAATTCATGGCAGTGCTTCCAATAACTTGCTATTTTAAAAGGTTGGTATTTATAGTTCCACTTTATCTCCTTTCTTATTTGAATGCCTATTGCCTATTTGTACCTCAGTACTTCCTGGCAAAGAAAACATTTAATAGTCAAGTCAATTAGTATTGCTAAGCCTTTTACTAAAGACTTATATGTCACTGCATGAAGCCCAGCAGAATTACATGACAGAATGAAGATACTGAAAGAATAAATTAGAAAAGTCCAAGGGAAGCTATAATAGAGCTTATGAACTAGAGAATAGCAAATTCATTCAGAAATTGGTAAAAGACCCAGGAAACTGAGCAATTATGGGCATAAAGTAAACTACCAAATGATAAGGTTCACCTCATCTATACACCCCACATCTGCCCTGCAGATAAGCCTTTACCTTTAGAAGGTTGGTGGGCCAACCTGCGCCCCAATTCACCTAGACCCAGTGAGAGGACAGACCATGAAGTCTGCTTTTTACCCTCCCCAGTGCTGGGTCATCCTGTCCTGACGTGCCTCATACTTGTATTTCCATAATTACTCCAGCTCTTAACCTCTCCTCTCCTCTTCTCTGATCTCTGACTTCACTCCTCTCTCTATTTTTGCATCTCTGATGCTAAATCTTGGTTCCCTGGAATTGCATTCACCCCTCAAACTATATTTGCTTTTAATTGCACCAAAGTCCATCCCAGCATAATCTAGCACTCTGGACAAAATTTAGGCTGGCACTAGCCAACAAGATTGAAATTACTGATGGAATTGCCCCAGTCCCTAAAGAGGAGAACTGGACAGTGGTCTGGCCAAATTTGCAGCACATTTTAAAGGAAAGAGGTTTGGGCCAGGTTTATATAGTTGAATTTGAATAATCCATATATGACGTGATTCCACTGATAACATTTCCAGAATTGGAAATGTATAAAGTATAAAGGTGTAGAAGGATTGGGTAGAAATTAGGAAAGAAAGATCACATAATAAATATAAGACAAAACATTCCCTGTATATTTCAGTTGTAGAGGTAAACTTTTATTTGGCTGTAAAGAAAGTTTCTGATTCTGAGGCCTAAAATACAAGAAGAATGAATGACTCAGATTACAGAATGCCTTCTCTTGGAAAACCTTTAAGTAAGATACTTTTGCTAACCTAGAGGCCAATATGTCAGTGGTCCCCAAATCTGTTTCATCAGAATTAATAAGGTAAAATTTTAGTGCAGATTCCAAATCTAGTGAATCAGGATCTGAAGAGAAAAAGCCAGGAAATCTACTTTTAAGGTTCTAAATCGATTTCTTATGATTGGCCGCACTGGAGGTAAAGTAGAGGGTGTATGCTATGGCACCTTCCAGAGCTAAGATTAACCTTTTTCTCTGATGTAGTCAGTAGTCACTGTTTTCTTTATTGCTCTATTGAACTTTAAAATAATAATCCGTAGTTTTGATCAGGCCTAAGGTAGTAAATACTTGGTTGTGTTTTAGCCCAGTTGTTAGTAATTCTTCCTTCTCTAAGAATATTCCAATCTTATAGAGAGAGACTTTTTTCTAATATATTATAACCCTCACCCACCACAACCCTTGCCCCCAGCCTCAGTTCAGTGGACTATGAATGATCGCAAGCTGAGGAAATTCCAGAAATTTGGAATTGGGAGCAAGAGTTAGTCCTTCAATGTGGCCAGACCTTGTGAGCTTGGAGGCTGTTGGCTGCCAACATCCACTAACCTGAGTAGCAGGAAAAGCTGTTCTTCAAGACAGAATGCAGCAAATACAGAAAGAAGCAGAGGAAGAGTAGTGAAAACACTCTTTCAATAGCTGTTTTCAACTGGAGATGTATAAAGGTCTAGAAGGATTGGGTAGAACCCAATAAGTTTACAGTTATTCATTGCAAACTTCCCCAAGGCCCAGCTTCTTCCTAGCCCTTGGGTTCCAATAATCCACCCCTCTTCCTTATAAATAATTTTGTTATTCTTAATCTAGTTTAAGAAGTAACTTTCAGTAAGGGTTTTACTCGTGAACCACTAATAAAACTAGGCATATTAATGAGAGAAGAGAGAATCCATGGCCTCCAGTGGTTACTGAAGTCATTCTTTTTCCAAGTTTAATTGTTCAAGAGATATGCCACCTTCCTTTGTATTTAAAGATCTATGTACACAATATAACTATGCAGACTGCAACCAAAAAAAAAAAAATACACTATTTTCTTTATTAGTTTGGAAAAAATGTCCCAAACATGGTCTTGAATAAAATCTTTTTTTTCTTTTTTTTTGTAAGATTACTTACAACCTTCTTCTAGGAAAAAATTACCATACTTGAATAAAAATGGCCAAGGAATTTTCTGATAAACACTAATTAGATTAATTCCTCTTCTTGGAACTTGCTACCCATATCTTCAGCTGCATCTTTGTCTGAAATCTAATGGTATTTAACTAGCCATTTTTTTCTTGCCTGAGCAGGCACCGGGAATTGAACCTCATTCTCTGGCATGGCATGCGAGAACTCTGCTACTGCGCCACCATCACCCATCCAGGCGTTGTTTTTTATTGTAAACAGTCAACAACTAACCATTCCTTTTTCTTATAAAATGTCCTTACCCAAAGCAAATCTATGAATTGGCCAGAGAGGTCTCTTTGCTTGCAGCAAGTATGAAATAAAACTTTGACACAAGTTCATTAAAAAAAAATAATTGTATGAGAAAACTTTTCTGAATCTTAATAAAGACCATGTTTTACATTTGTCAGTATGCAGCATGTGCAAAGTATTCTGTCCTCCAGAAGCATGCATGATAAAGGAAAAGGCAAAAGGAAAAATTAAAGCCCAGTGATACAACCAATCTAGACCAGCTCATGTTGCTGGGATTCTGGGATTTGGGTACATCCTAGACAGAATGTGCCTATAAGACCAGTTCCAAGTAGAGCTCTGGTCATTGAGGTCTCTAATGAGATTCTCTGGTAGACAATATTCACAAGTGTAGTCACAACTTGTTGCTGGAGGAAGCAAGGGCATCCTACCTGATTCCACTGGGAAAGGACTCTTCAAAGTTTGTGCCTGGTTTCTTCATACTTCACCCCATGTGCCTTTTCCCTTCCCTCATTTAGTTTGTATCCTTTTGCTGTAATAAATCATAGCTATGAATCAACTATATGCTGAGTCCTGTGAGTCTTCCTAGCAAATCACCAAACCTGAGTATGGTTTTGAGGACCCTGACACACTGTCCCTCCTCCTTCTCCAGTCTCTTCTCATACCACCCTCACCTTTGCTCACTCTGCTTCTTTCTGTTCCTCAAACAACCCTAGTTTTTTCCTGCCTTGGGGTCTTTCCATGCACTATGCCTCTGCCTGGAATGTTCTTCCCTGTCTCTTCTATGGTTCATTTCTTCGGGACGCAGCTTATATATCATCTCCTCAGAGATCTTTCCTGACCACCACCCAATTATCATCCCTCACACCACCTGTTTATATACTGTCAATTTCAACCTATAATTCACTTATTTATTTACTTAAATATAGTTAGGCTGCAGTTCCCTGGGGTCTGGTGTGGAGAGCCGCCTCCCAGGTCAGGCCTAGTGGTCGCGCTGCAGCCTGCTCTAGAGTTCCCCCCGCCCATCGAGTGAGTCAAGATGGCGCCCGCATCCTGTTTCCGCGTATGACGTACGCGCCCACCAACCCTATCTTCCAATCACCTCTGTATACGTGGCACTAACCTATTGGGTTTGGGCACAGTATATAAGAGGTTACCCGGACAGGGTGGGTGGAGACGACCCATAGGGAGCCGTACCTGACGGCCGCATAGAGGTTGTTCCCCCGCGGGGTATTCTGTCCCGCGCAGAACCTGTAACAGAGAATGCAAGCTTAACTCCAGTAAAGGTCTGTGCTTACAACTGCTACGTGTCTTGGATCTGTGTTTCTCACCAGCGCGGATTTGTCTGCGTCTCTTTGTCTCTCCTCATTGTCTCACCCGCCGGCCGGGATCAGAAGCCGAACGAGACGGCTGCGGACAAGTGGTGGCCCGTACGGGGAACCCTTCTGCTGCCTTTCCCCGAGCTGGTGAGGACGTGCATCCTGAGCTCGCAGCGGACTTCCCGCGCTTGATCACCGCGAGAAGGTGAGTACTTCTTATTACATGAGAGTTAAGGCCCGCGGGCTTTCAGGTAGCCCCGGGGACTCGGAAGAGCTCTCCGAGTGATTAAAGTACAGTGCCGACTGCAAACATGGGGCAGTCCGGAAGTTTACCTTTGTTAGCTCCCTTAAAGACCCTTTTAGCGGACGGCTCCTGTGAAAGTGAGCCGCCCACTTGTAAGCCGCCAGAGTCTGGCGCTAGTTCAGACACCTCTGACTCAGAGTCAGATGGTGATGAGACCGAGGGTGCAGACGCGCCTCCGCTGATCGATTGGGGGAGGCCCCCTGTCTCACCCACACAGCCTTCCGCCCCGCCGGCGCCTGCTGCAGGGACGCGGCGGCTTCCGGTGAATGGTTTTGGTGATCTCGCCAAAAACCTTCACCACGGGCTCCCTCTGGTGGCCGAATCAGGTAATTACAGTGGCCCTCCTTTGCGAGACCCGGAACCCCCAGCGGGCTGGTCAGGGGAGGGGCAGTTACGGCCGTGCCCCCCGCCCGAGTGGAGCAGGCGCTCAGCAGCGCTACTCTGAAAAGAATAAACCCCAGTGAGCCTTTTGAAGCCTGCGTGCTGCCGACAGAGTTACAGCCCACGGCAGTGCTATGGCAGCAAGAACCATTACTCTGGGTTCACCCTGGAGTTTCCCCAAAAAAGGTCCTAGAGCACTATCCTACAGCTGTTGCAGATCTGGCCTTAGAATCAATTAAAAGGGCCATACAACATTTCGGCCAGCAACCTGAAAACCTCAGAGTACCTTACTCTTCCCAGCAACTTGAGATACTCACTGGGTGCATAGATCAGTGAGCCATCCTCCGGTGTACATTTCTAGGAAGCATTAACAATCAATTCCCAAAAGCCCCCCTTTTGCAGTTTGTTACTCGACACCCAGTAATTTTTCCTAAAGTAACTTCGCCTAAGCCACTAGTGGGCGCCCCCACCGTGTACACGGACGGCTCCAGCTCCGGTTCAGGAGCATACTATATGGAAGGGGACACTCCCAAAACAGTGCTCTTCCAACCACAAAAACCTCAGTGGGTCGAATTGCAAGTCATTATTACAGTCCTGAAAGAATTCCCTGGCCCCCTGAATATTGTTTCTGATTCCTTGTACGTCGTAAATTCTGTAAAAGTTTTAGAGACAGTAGGCATTATAAAATGTTCCTCCACATAGAGGTCTGGTCCGATGGAAGGATGTCCTGTCGGGACAATGGCAAGGCCCTGACCCAGTGCTCAGCTGGGCCAGAGGCTCTGTTTGTGTTTTTCCCTAGGAACCAGGACGTCAACCAGTGTGGGTTCCGGAAAGACTGGTGAGAACCGTGACATCACCCGAGGAGGCCAAGGAACTGCTGCCCAACAAATCAGCAAACCTTCAACCTGAACCGTTCGACCCGGCCTCCAACTCTGCTGATGATGGCGACGAACGACAAGATGACAACAGGAGCGCTAGTCACCCTTCTATCGTATAGAAAGGGGACCAGCTTTAAAACCTCCCTACCTTTACTAACCTCTCCCAACAGGTGGAATCAGACCTTAAAGTGCTTGGGAAGATCAAGTTAACCCCCATTGCCTTCGACCTTTCCAAACTGGGCGAGACTGTACAAAGTCTGTGGAACCGAGTCACCTCTTGGTTCTCTTGGCCCAATTTGACTACTTGGATTCTCGTAGCGGTGGGACTATTAGTGGGATTAGTCACTGTTAAATGCTTGTTAGAACGCTTGTTCCAGACACAGCAGCAATTACGTGTCACTACCATGTTGGCTATGTCACTCGCCCCTGATGCTCCTGGCAACGACCGTCCCACTGCCCGGTCCTCCCCCTCACCGGACGGTCCATCCCGGCCACTCAGGGCGGGACGCTCGAAAGCAAGGTCAGCGGCAAGGCCCATGGCTGTGTCCTGGGTATAAAAGGCGGCACCAGATGTCATAATTTTTGTCTAAAGGATGATCTCTAAGGCAGAGTCACAGTCCTGGCCAGACTAGACTCCGGCCATTGCACAGAGACATCTAGTGACACTCTCGACTCTGGTTGCCGCTCTCCTGAGCCCCGCTTAGCCCAGTTGCGAGGCGAAGCACTGCAGGGAGAGTCACGTGGTTTCCAGTTCACGGGCTCTCCGGTCTCTATATGAGGAGGCATTCTGGTCGGTGCCAGAGGTTCAGCCGCAAGATGGCTGGAGCCTAGTCCAGACTCCCCAAAGCACCAAAACAAGTAGTGGGCTAATCAAGCTCACGGGAGCTCACTCATCAATGGAGACACTGGGTCTAAGAAAGGGTCTACGGACCAAAAATAATAAAAAAGGGGGAGATGTGGAGAGCCGCCTCCCAGGTCAGGCCTAGTGGTCGCGCTGCAGCCTGCTCTAGAGTTTCCCCCGCCCATCGAGTGAGTCAAGATGGCGCCCGCATCCTGTTTCCGCGTATGACGTACGCGCCCACCAACCCTATCTTCCAATCACCTCTGTATACGTGGCACTAACCTATTGGGTTTGGGCACAGTATATAAGAGGTTACCCGGACAGGGTGGGTGGAGACGACCCATAGGGAGCCGTACCTGACGGCCGCATAGAGGTTGTTCCCCCGCGGGGTATTCTGTCCCGCGCGGAACCTGTAACAGAGAATGCAAGCTTAACTCCAGTAAAGGTCTGTGCTTACAACTGCTACGTGTCTTGGATCTGTGTTTCTCACCAGCGCGGATTTGTCTGCGTCTCTTTGTCTCTCCTCATTGTCTCACCCGCCGGCCGGGGGCTTGACGCTGAGCGAGAAGTCGCAGACAGTCTGGGATATATGTGTCTTGTTCACATTGCATTCTTAGCATTTATGACATGAGAAGAGTTCAGTACATATCTGTTGATAGATTAAATAAATGAATCCCTGCATTCAGATCAAAATATCCAAGTGGGGAGGCATTCTTAGAAATCTACTCCAACATCTTCCATCCTATCAGAAGTCCATTTTGCATCCAAAAGAATTCCTTACAAGAAAAAAAAGAAAGTGTGTGTGTATGCTCATGGCCTCTTCTGTGCTCATTTTACCAATTCTCATGAGATACCACATTTTAATCTCTGCTCAAACAGCTATATGTAACTGACCTGAGTTCATACTTCACTGTGTGACCCAAGAAGTAGTAATGATTCTGCTTGCTAGTGCCGAGAACTCAGATTCTGGTGAGGCAATGGTGTGCCAACATATCTCAGAACGCTTACTCCTTGGTGACCTTCTCTTTGCATTTATTTATGGTGGTTATAAAACAATGCCCCCTGCCGAGCAACAAAAAAATTCAGTCTACATTTTAAAATCAATTGCTCTACAAAACACAGGATAATATTGACAATGTGACTCAAAGACAAGTGTAAATAGTATCCCTAATAATTACCTTTCTTCTAGTAGCTCTTGAATCATCCAAAGGACCTGGCCTATATTTTGAAAATGGTCATTCTTAAATTTTATCGAATGAAAAAATAGAGAAGTTTAATGCCAAGGGTTTCCTCTCAAATGCCTCACCATTTGAGGAATCCCTTATGTTAGGAGTCCAAGGCAAGAAGTCTTCAATGAAGCACAACAACTTATCTGGCTATCTCGGATGGTGTTTTATTTTGCAAAGATAAGAGTGAGTCATGTGGAGAAGACTGATTTTGTCCTATGCTTGGCTGTCAGGGGCAAGAAGGAATCTTCTAGGGGGATTGTGAAGGTTAAGGCATGACCCAAACTATTTTGTCATTTCTTGTTGCATATCCTGCTACTTTCCAGCATACGCATTAAGCTTTCACCCTATTGAAATCCTCATCATTTCTCATATATGCCATGCTGTCATGGTCAGGTTCATGTGTCAACTTGGCCAAGTGGTGGTACCTGTTTGTCTGGTTGGGCAAGTGCTGGCTTGTCTGTTGCAATAATGACATTTCATAGAATTAGATCGTGACCATGTCAGCTGCATCCACAACTGATTCCATTTGTAATCAGCCAAGGGGAGTGTCTTCTGCAATGAGTGATGCTTAATCTAATCACAGGAAGCCTTTTAAGGAGGATTCAGAAGAGACAGGCTCTATTCCTGCTTTGACTGGCGAGCCTCTCCTGTGGAGTTCATCCAGACCCTACATCGGAGTCATCAGCTTCACAGCCTGCCCTGTGAATTTTGGATCTGCATTCCCATGGTTACGTGAGACACTTTTATAAATTTTATATTTGCAAGTATTCCCTGTTGATTTTGTTTCTCTAGAGAACCCTAACTAATACACATGCTCTTTTACTTCTCTGGGCCTTTGTATACAACATTTCCTCTGTCTGTAATGCACTTGCCCTTCTTTTTCTACGTAGAGGAAAACAAATGATTCAAGAGTCTTCTCTGGTACAATTTCCTGGGTGAAGCTTTCCCACATTACCCAGGCAATTAGTGGCTATTGCCCTTGGGATATTCTATTTTAATTATTTGTTCATATGTCTTTCCCCCAGACCATCAAATTCTTTGAGACAACCACCTTCATTCATCCTTGTATCTTTACAGCTTGGCGAGGCACAGTAGCTGAATAAATGCTGATTGACCTACCGAAGAATCATTTGTCAAGTGTTTGATTCCAAGTACTCACCTCTGAACTGTTAAGATAAAGAGAATTCTATGTAATCTGTTGTAAAATGTTGGAGATTTTTCAATTTACAAATCCTAAAATATTTGTTACAAAAATTTCCAAGGAATTTTCTATATCAAAGGAAGATTCATCTATGTCCTATTTTCCTTTAAGTACAGACAGACTCTAAACTTAAATTTTCTTCGTTTTGAGAGTCTTTGAGCCTAAATCCTACAGACAAAATTCAGAATTCTCTGAAGATAAACCTCTCCTCTTGCTTCATGCAGGCTCTGTATTCTGGGTGTCTTCACATAATAAGGGAAATGTTAATTACCAAGCTTAATGGAAAATCATCTATACAACAATTAGCTAATGAAGTCCAGGACCACAGGAATTGAATTACAATATGTGTGGTTGCTTATCTCTGAAAAGATTTTTACTATCTAGCCTGAAGAGACACATTGCTGTGTGACAGGAATTTATTTGGACTTCGAGTCTGGCCTTTTTTCTGTGTTGGGGGAAATTGCATTACTGGGTGGCTTGGAGATTTATCATCCTTATTTAGCAGCAATGACACTTCCTGACTACAGGCTCCTGAGACCCTTCTAAGCTCAAGTATAGAAAATCCTGACCCTCGTGTCCCTCCTCTACCTCTGGACAGATTTCTTGGGGCAAAGTACTAACAGATTGAAAAGGCAAAGGTTTATGGGAAAAGAATGAGAGCAGAGGGGATAGCATGTCGATAGAAACACGCAAACTGCCTTATCACCTTCCAAAGAAATCAAGTCAGATAAGTACGAGTAGAAACGGGACGTAGGAATCCTGCAGTGTGAAAAGGTAGGTGGCAGAAGTAAAGATGTGAAACCACAGGGAAATGAAACAGCAGCACCTCCTCCCCAGCCTTTGGCCTCCCTCTGCTTCATATTTAGGTCACATCACCACCGTTTTCCATACCAGAGAAGTGATTCTCAAACTAGCTTCTGCAAACCTGCTCCCGTCTCAGGTGATCTTTTATATACACAACGAAAAACTGCCAAGCAACTGTATATCCTCAGTATATTTAAAACTTCTCTTTTTACCAAACCTTCATTTCTCTCTCTCTTTCCTTAAATCTCAACTCTCACCATTTCTAGAAACAGTGACTTTTTGAAAATGCTTTGTTATCAAATATCATCAAAGAAATTTAAAAGAAGAACCTCTCAGACTAAGAAACACTATTGTTGGTCAGTTTGGTCACAAAACCAAATGTTCCCAATTAGGTTAGATATTGAAATTGATTCGAAAGAGGGACATTTTAACTGAGGGAACACTAAATTCAATATGAGTCACTTCAAGTGTAGCCTGTTTGGCTTCATTAGATTAACAGAGATAAATATCTTATGCAACAATTAACCAAGAGAACGTCGATTTAACTGTCAAATCACTTTTCTTCCATTTGCAATGCACACCATTAATCACAGTCGTATATAAACCCTACAACACAAATGAACAAAAAATATTGGGTTTCACTAGACGTACTTCTTTTAAAAATTGCACACATTCTTTATTCATGTTGCAAGGCCTTTCTACTGCTTACAGGGGTAGAATTGGAAAACTAGAAGGAAACCTAGAAATCACCTTGAATGGAGTTTTTCTAACTTTTTTAAGCAGAGAAATTGTCCCCCCCCCCCCCCCCAAAAGAAGCTCAATAAATAGAACAAGTCAGAGCAGAGTTTTTCACTGGGACATTTAAGAGTCCCATTTCCCGGCAGCCTCCTCACTCTCGGTCACACTGTCTCCCCCCATCACCCACCCCAGCTCCTGCCTTGACTCCCAGCCCAAGAAGCAAACATAATATAGAATGTGCAACAGTTGAACTTTTACCTAGGACAGTAATGTGGAAGGAACCTTTTGTTTTACGGTTAATGAAAACTGAATCCAGGAAAGGTTCAATTACTTTCTTAACTTAACACAATCAGCCAGTTGCTAACCCAGCACCAGATATGACATCCCTATGACACCTAGCTGCCTTCAATCATTGCCGAGGTTTTTCCTGAGGCAGAATGCTAGAAAACAATCCTGTTCAAAAAGATGCAATCAGCTGCCTTCTTTATTGCCCAAAACAGAAGTCACTTTTTATTACAGAATTTGATAGGGCAGTCAATCAACACCTGTTTCCTCTCAAACACCACAATCCTGGAGTTCTGTTAAAACAGCTGTTATTCTATATAATCTTTATCCATGTATCTCTATCAAGGACAACAATTTACTTGTCAAATCTGTAACATAATACACACAACTAATAATTATTGTAAAACATTTTTAAAATATAAAATGCTGCATAATTAGAAATAAGAATATGAAAATTATTCTCTATAAATAAAAACAGAAATACACGGGGCATGCTGCCAAAACACTGCACACCCCTCTCCGTAACCATTGTCTATCTCAGAACATCATCAGTGCAAGATCACAAATGAACTATGGCTGCTTTGGCACAAGGAAAACACATGACCCAACATTGAAATGGGCACAAGGAAAACATATGACCCAACATTGAAATGACCTATTGAGCAATGCATGAGTGGCTGCTGGCTGCAGGTTGTTTCTTGTTTGTTTTCTACCCTAAGCTTATTTTTTTCTCGATTTATATCAACCCCGAATTTAAGGTAACTATTGCCTTCTACTCATAATTTTTCTTGTTTTCCCTAAGTAAAAAGAGAAAAGGAGGTAAGGTATTTCCAGTATAATATAAAGAGAGCCAAGCTAATTAAATGCAATAAGAGCTAAGTGAAGGAATAGCCTCTCATACCATTAGCCTACATGCAAAAACCAAAGTCATAAACATTAAGTTCTTTGTCATTTAGTTTAATGCTTTTTAAATGTGCTAAGAAGAAAAAAAAATTCTACAATATTCTGGTTGTGAAGGTTTTATTCATTAGTAATGAGTTTATTTCTATAATGGATACCAGTTTATAAAGAATGCTTTGCATATGTGAAGTTACTATAAAAGTCTCTAGTATTGAATAATATAGGCAAGAATATAAGTAGTTACTAAAAAAATTATATGTATTTCATCCCCCCAAAATCAAAAAACAATGTAAGAAGGAAAAAAATTTTAGATATTTTAGAAAAAAAGATTTTTAAAATTCACATGGATTCAAAATTTTATCATAAAGAAATGAGTTCCAAAACCTAGTATACCACCCACTTAAAAATCTGTCCAAAGAATCTAGCATCCTTCCCACTAAGATAACTGAAATAAGATTTAAAAGATTACCAAGAACATGACCGTTATATAAAAATATCTGACTCTATAGCTCACTTGCTTGATGGTATCTAACTGATACTTTCTATCAGGGAAATTTCCTGTTATCTCCTTACTGAGACCTGGCCACCATCGTATTTGTAGATTTACCATTATGGGCCTAGAATGTCCTCCCCTTTTTTCCACACTTTAGCATTGTTTACCATTTAAAGGCCAGGTAAGTCCGATTTTTCTAGGAGAACTTTTTAGACTATTATGATCCCCCTAAGATTACCTAGCCTTGACTGGGTCCACCATTGTGCTCGTTTGAAACTGTTATGGACCCCAGAAAGGCCATGCTCTTCTAATCCAATCTTGTGGGAATAAACCTACCATTGGGTGGGACTATTTGATTAGATTGTTTCCATGGAGATGTGATACTGCCCATTCAAGGTGGGTCTTAATCCTTTCCTGGGTTATGAGAGAGAACTCAGAGCTGATACAAGAAGCAGACAGATGAAACCAAGATATAGTTGTTTGGAGATGCTATGCTAAGGATTAAATCCAGAGTTTTCCCTGGAGAAGCTAAGTGAGGAACAATAGACACTTGTAATGAAAGTCACTGGAAACAGGAGCTGAGAGAGCCATTTGATATCAGAAACCTGGAGAGAAGGACAGCAGACATCACCATTTGCCTTTCTATGTAACAGACAAATCCCAAAGCCATGGGCCTTTTTTCAGAGTCAAAGTATCTTTATCTGGAAGTCTGAATAGAAAGTATCAGTTAATAGAGGATCTTCGTTGCCACAATGATAAGTTGGAGCTTTAATTAAAAGGATATCCATTAAATAAAAATCTAAAATTATGCAAAGCATTAGCCCATTTATGTTGGAAAAATAAATCTAGGTGCATATTTACTTACATATAAAAAGCAATCTGGCATGATATACAAAAAACCTTTATCAATGATTGCCACTATAGTGGGGAGGGCGTAGAGTTGAAATGGATTAAAAGGAAGCTTTAGCTTTTTATCCTATACACTCCCATATTTAATGTTATTTTTATAATAGGCTGCATTAACATATCACCTATGTATATGTGAAAAACAATTTGAGAAATTTCTGTTGTGGTTTGTTCATATTGGTTATAGCTGACACTTATTAAGTGCACTAATCCAATTGAGGTATGTATTATTTTCACTCCTTTTCTACAGATGATGAAACAGACATATGAAAAGATCATATAACTTTCCCCAAATTACACAATCATAAGTGGTAAATCCAAGCCATTTGATTCCTGAGCCTGGTTCTTGGATCACAGCCCCCACCAGCTCCACAAACTGGGATGAATTTAACCTCTAAGTTTCAGGTTCCCCATCTGTCAAAGGAGAATGAAATGCGATAATAAATTAAAGAACTTAGCACATTGCCTGGCACACAATAAATGCTGATTGTATGTGCTCATGAGTATGTGCAGCAAATTGTAGCTACTTGTTAGTGTGGTTGGTGTTGTTATATGTCGGTAGTTAAAAGACATCATTTTCTGATTTGATTGCAAGTTTCTGGTTCTAAAGACTGCCTTGAGCTTACCTCACACGTGCCATGGTTTTTCCACACAGGAAAAAGTAAAACACACTACTTTTGGAAAAACTATAGAGAACATTATATTTTAGCAGAGATGCAAGAAGAGCAAACATCAAAATGCAGGAGGCTTCTCAGCCAGTCGCAATTTATATGATGGAGGCCTTGTCATCTTGCAATCAACGAGAAGAGCTACAAATTGTTAATCTCCAAAACATCTACTTTCATACACACCTGCCGTTTGCCCCTAATGCTATTTCAGAGCTCAAAAGGAAGTCATATGTCAAAGGCTGCTCTATAATCTATATTCCTTTCATTTGATCATCCTTTTATGGAATTTTGCTTTTTAATCGTTGCTTTTTAAAAGCATATTATCATAGTAACAAATCTACAACTCAAAATTTCCCATTTTACCACTTTCAGTTGTATAATTCAGTAGAATTAATTACAGTCACATTATTGGTTCCCTTCACCAATATCCAGTACTCCAACTTTTTCAGCATCTCAAACACAAACTCTGCATCTATTAAGCAATAACTACCTCTTCCCACCCTTATCCCCACTTCAGTCCCTGGTAACCTATAATCCACTCTCTAGCTCTATAAAATTTTCTTTGTCTGGGTATTTTCTATAAATGAGATCTTATCTCATTTATCTTTTTTGTGTCTGGCTTATTGCTCTCCATGTCTTCAAGGTTCATACATGTATCAGAACTTCATCCCTTTTTATGGCTGAATTTTATTCTATTGTATGTATATATATCACATTGCGTTTCTCCATTTATTTATTGATGAACACTTGGGTTGCTCCCATGTTTTGGCTATAGTGAACACTGCTGCTATAAACCTGGTGTACATACATCTGTTTACATTCCTGCTTTCAAATCTTTGGGGTATATACCAAGAAGTGGTTGTTGCCTTTTTGGTGAGTTGATTTAATATTTGATCATTAATCCTGAACAGAGAACATTTTCTATAATGAAAAATAAAATTAGGAATTAATACTGTTCTATTTTGTGGGAGTTTTTAAATATGGTTAAAAAAAATTAGCTGAAATGCTGTTAATTGAACTACCCAGGCAAAATGTGTGGGAGGCATTCTCTCTGGGAGCCGAATAGTTTGGATTAGCAGCTTGTTCAGCCTGTCCTTCGCAACCTCATTCTTATTTTTCATCAAAATTTCCTCTGTCAATTGGCAAGCATTAAATGATTTTTTTAAAAATCTGTGGTGACAAATTGCAAACTAACCTCAAAAAAGGTCATGTTATTTTTTTCTCTAAGTGTTTCTCTCTCCCACTTTTCTGAGAAAAGGTCATGAATATTTCATCAAACACAAAAGAGAAGAATTTCATAAATACGATCACTTTAAAATTATAAACATTGATCTTTTATGCAACTGTTATTAAATTCTTTTAATGGAACAACTACTCAGATCCTCTTTGACTTTCGTTTTCACAGCTTCCTCTCCCCACATCTCACAGGAAGAACATTTAGTTGCCCAAAGTCCCCACGGCTGAGTTCACAGGATTTAGAAGTAGAGAAGCCTCCCTCACCTGGCAGCAACTGCTAGTTTCCTAAATAACTCTTTCACCATCACCTGATTCCCACTGTCTTGTGTTAACTTTTCAGAGATACTTAGTATTTCTCAATCTGCCATTTACTCTGTGCCTTGGGCAAATTACTTAATCTCTCTGAGTCTGTTTGCTTATGGGTAATAAGCAAAATCTGTTTGCTTATGGGTAATAAAGGTATAATAATAATACCTATTTTTGTGAGTCATTGTGAAGATTAAATATATAGGCAATATACAGTACCTATTATTATCACTGCTTGTCTTAAATTCATCTGACTACCCTACTTTAATAAACAAGGGCGGTGCTGTTACAATGAATAGTTAGAAACCTGAATAACCCCAGCTCCAAGGGCCCCTAGGTGTGCTTGCCTTCTAGGCTGGAATGGCCAAGCTGTCCCTGGGGAAGTCAGGAAACCTCTTCTCAGTTCCTTAGTGTCTTCAGGAATGACTTGTGGGGAGTGCAGGTGGGCTCCAGGCCTCTGTCAGAGGTACCTCAGTGGTGAGCCGTGACACTGCGGATTGTGACTGGGTTCGAATGTCAGTACCAACATTTATTAGCCACGTGACTGTGACAACTAAAATTATCTTACCGCAATTTCCTCTTCTGTAAATTGGAGATAGATTATACTTGTACTCCCTTCCTAGGGTTTTTGTCAGGATTAAATAAAACAGCATAGTAAAGCACTTAGTGAAATTCAGAAGTATACTCCTTGCTAGCCTCAGTCCAGGTGGGGGTCACATGAATCAAAAGGGACTCCTGCCAGCTTATAGAGCTGCTGTCATTTCATTCTTGGCAATTGCACCCTTTCTGACCTAGGGGTCAAGGCAACCCCATCATGGCTTTTTTCTGTTCTGAATATTAGATTTTTACTACACTGAATCTGCTTAAATTAGAATTTTCTTCTGCCTAATTATCCAACAAGATAATCATTTTGACTGGTGCTTACAAGATTTTATAATATAAACTTGGAATGGATTTGCACTATTAATAATAATAGTAACTATGCTTTATTGAGATCTTACTATGTCAATCACTTCTCATGCATTATTTAATTTAATTTAATCAACCCTATTAAGTGTTACCCCATTTTACAGACAAGAAAACTGACGTTCAGAGAGGTAAACTTACTCAGGTTTACAAAGCTAGTAAGTGTTGCAGCCTGCGTTTGAACTAATTTTAATCTAAAATGAACTGCACCTAATCTAAAATGTGTAGTATAATCTATGACCTTTGAATCCTGTGTTGAATGCTATATAGATATAATTTGCCCCATGACAGGATGACAGGGATAATGCAGTTGCTGTTTGCCTGTGGGTACTCTGTGGTCACCCCATTGACTGGGGACACAACCCAGACAGGACTAAGCCTTCTACCTGCCATCCAATTGTTCTTTGATCTCAGAACTGGACTCAACCAATGCATTTTTCAGTAAATGAAAATGCATTCTTCCTATGAGATCCTGCAAAGAAAATAAATGGGTATGCTAAAAACCCAATGGTAATCTAGAAATACACATTATTTAGGAAATAAAGTGTCCTGTTAATCGGATGTTCTAGTTAAATCCAAGGTGTCAGCAAATGAATGGAATCTTAAATATCAGTTTTCAAATAATCTGCATATAAAGCCTAACACCCAAACTAGATATATTTTCATGTTTTTTGACAATTCAGAAGTCTCGAGTTGTATCACCAGGTACTTATCAGGCATATCAATCACCACATTGTAAACTAGCTGTGAGGCAGAGAAGTGAAATTTAAATGGGATTTACTATTAAAAGAACATTGGTACACAGAGGGTGTTGCATTTGATTATTGAGTGAAAGTGTCATAAATTTTTAGCTCTATATTTCATCCTACTTAAACCAAAATCCATAAGAGCCCCCAACAAGTGAAAAACATGTGACTACTTATTTGCCTAGAACAATTTAGGTCAAATTCATTTGTAAATGTACTATCTTCTATTGTCTTTAGCCATTGCAACTTTCCTACATTTTGACACATGCATCTGTGAATTTATAGTGTGGATTCAAGGATGAGAACGGTGAACATAGACATGGGAAAATGGAAAAGTCACTGAGAAATGTCAAAAATTGATTCAATTTTGGGGGGAGCATCCCCTGAAGAGGGGAGCAACAGGGGGAGCATCCCCTGAAAAGATCTGCAGAGTTCCTGTGCTGGTTTGAAAGGAAGTGTGCCCCCTAGAAAAGCCATGCTTTAATCAAAATATCATTTTGTAAAGGTAGAATAATCTCTACTCAATACTGTATGTTTGAAACTGTAATCAGATCATCTCCCTGGATGATGTGATTTAGTCAAGAATGGTTGTTAAACTGGATTAGGGGACGACATGTCTCCACCCATTTAAGTGGGTGTTGATTGGTTTATTGGAGTCCTATAAAAGAGGAAATATTTTGGAGAATAAGAGACCCAGAGAGAGCAGAGAATGCTGCAGCACCACAAAGCAGAGAGTCCACCAGCCAGCGACCTTTGGAGATGAAGAAGGAAAACGCCTCCTGGGGAGCTTCATGAAACTGAAAGCCAGGAGAGAAAGCTAGCAGATGATGCCATGTTCACCATGTGCCCTTCCAGCTGAGAGAGAAACCCTGACTGTGTTCGCCATGTGCCTTCTCACTTGAGAGAGAAACCCTGAACTTCATTGGCCTTCTTGAACCAAGGTATCTTTCCCTGGATGCCTTTGATTGGACATTTCTATAGTCTTTTTGTAATTGGGATATTTTCTCAGCCTTAAAACTGTAAACTAGCAATTCATTAAATTTCCCTTTTTAAAACCCATTCTGTTTCTGGTATATTGCATTCTGGCAGCTAGCAAACTAGAACAGTTCCCTTTCCTTTTTCCTCTGCTAATCCAGAAGAAACTCTCCCACTCGTACCCCTTTGAGTCTTTCCTCACAGGTCTGTTCTTTCAGTTTCCTTAGGATTGGATTTAGACTCACCAAGAGGCTTATGTCCACATCATCAGTGTCTCAATCCCACTGCCTCAGGCAGGTCGTTGCTAAAGCTGCTCCAGCTCTGACTCTCCCCGCAATGGACAGTGCCAGATCAGGGGTGAGCGCTTTGGCAGCCAAGGCAGTACTGAACCTCTACAGACACTCTTAGACTGTTGGCATTCTGAGAACGCTGTTGAGCAGGGAAAGATTACTTTTGAGTTCTCCCTTGTCTTCCATCTATCTAATGACTATACATGCGCCAAAGTGATTCCTCACATCAGGACATGTGTAGATTTCATTTGGTTACAGTATTAAAATCTGTTTTTATGTGCTGACCACATAGTTTATTGACCATATGGATGGTCTTCTTACAAATGTAAAATATTAGAGACAACAATGGTGTGGAATTCTAAATCAAACCTCACTGAACACCCACCTCTGGTCAAGGAATTCCTAATGGGTAGACTGCTGTATTCATTTCTGTGGAAAACAGAATTCTAAAGATGTATCCCCAAGAGTTTTCAAACAAACACTAATATAGGTATGGCTGTGACGGAACTTTGCAGATGTAATTAAAGATACAGAGTTAAAATAAAGAGATTATCCTGGGTATCTGGTGAACTCTATTTCAACAATGGAACCCGTAAAAGTAGAGTTATCTCTCTGGTTGCAGTCATATAGAGATGCAGCCAAAGATGATGCAAAAACAGATGAGGCAGAAAGGAGGTGGGGGGAAGGTCAGAGAGATAAGAAGCATGATAAAGGTCCAGCTTGCCATTATTGGCTTTGACGCTAGAGGGCATCCAAGAGCCAGGGAAGGTGGGAGGCCTCTAGAAGCTGAGAACTAGTGTTGACAGCCAGCAAGAAGAGGACATCAGCCCTACAATAACAAGGAACTGAATTAAGCCAATGACCCAAATGAGCCTGGAATTCTCCATGCACATCCAGTAAAGAAAGCATCTCTGCTGACACCTTGATTTTGGCCTTGTGAGACCCGAAGTAGAGCCCCCTGAACTTCTGACCTATAGAACTCTGAGATAATAAATGGATGTTACTGAAGATGCTATGATAGTGGAAATTTACTATGCAATGACTAGTGTTCTTATAAGTAAGAGACACAGACACTCTTAGCAGAAGGCAGCAAGTGGCATGGAAAGCGGAGATTGGAGGGATGCAACTGCAAGTCAAGGATTGCCAAATGTTGACAGCAATTGCCAGGAGCCAGGAAAAAAGCAAGGAAGAATTCTTCCCCCAGAGACTTCAAAGGGAGCATGGCCCTGCTAACACCTTGACTTTGAACTTCTAGCTGCAGTAACTGTCAGACAATAAATTTCTGTTGTTTTGAGTCAGCCCATTTGAGGTAATTTGTTACACCAGCCATAGAAAACTAACGAAGGCAGCAATAGAAAATTAACATGATTTCTCAAATAAAAAATGCACTGATCTCCATTTCTCCAAAATGCCCTATTTGGTTATCCTATCAAAATTATCTTTCTGCTCCCATTCACTAGAATGAAGAAAAAGTTCATATTTACTCTAAAATGGAAATGCATATTCATTGCAGGGGAAGAGTAATATTGAGCTTCTAAATTTTGTGAGTTTTTTCTGCCATCTACCCACTATTAGGCTACAGGAAAGCCACTGTGGAGCAGAAATGTGTGCTGCATTTAACATAAAACCAGGCAGTTTTGTGAGGCAAAGGAAGAGTTTTAAAATCCTGTTAAATGCATTTGACTCCCCGATCAGGCCTGACTTTAATAGGAAAGAAACCCAATTTTAGATCTGACCTTAGGTACCTAAGTTGAATGTTGGAAAGGTTCGAATGTCTTGTAGAAGTTCCAGAAATTGATACAATATCATTCTTTAAAATACTTGCAGGAACTAAGTGAATTCAATCAGAAATGCCAACTAACAGTTATGGTTGAAGCCATGGTTTTTCTTCAGCCATTTTGTCCAATGTCTGGGAACAATTTTTGACAAGTTTGGTGAAGTCTAAACCATATTTTCTAAGGGTGTCTTGAAAGAGCTCATCCAATGAAGAATCTAACAGGACTCGGTTTATTGGAATTTATGCTAACATCGGCTGCCTCTGCAAACGGCAGCAAGTATGAGAGCTGAGAGCAGCGAGGTGGCAGCCTTACGTCACTCAGGAAGGGAGAGACTTAGGAAGACAAATGGATGTGCTTGGAACAAAACACTTCCTGCATTCCCACTGCAATTTCTCTTTGTAATAAAATCATTAACCATGGATAGGGACACTTCTTGGGCTCTGAGCCACCCTCCATTTGTCAAGGTGGAGTTGATACCAGGCAAAAAAAGTTTGAAGTGGGCATGGCCCTAAGTTTAGACATTCTGCATCACTGTTCTCCAGAGTTGACATAAATTAACCAAAACACATAGTTCGCATTTCATGAGCAATTTTTAAAAAATAATTTCTGGTAACATCTGTTTTATTTGAAATTCCATTTTCTGAAACAGTGTGTGGGGGGAGAGGGGCAGTTGTGGGGAGTGTGGCTCTTATTCCAAAGAAGCAAAATCAGCCAATCACTCACCTTTCAATGGACCAAGACTCTAAAATCTGGAATCCATTTCTGGTTCTGCCAGTGACCTGGAATATGAAAATGAACAGTTCACAGACTTTGGTGGTCTCGCTTACACTTTCCTTCTACCATTACACTACAGATAAATAACACTTGTGCTTGAGGGTTTAGTCTTTCAAAGCAGAAAGGCCCTGGTTCCAGTCCCAGCTCTGCCTTTTAATAACTGTGTGCCTTTGTATTGCTTAGCCCTTCAAATTCCAGTTTCTCTAACTTGAACATGGACAGAATAACATTATCTATCTCATAAAGATGGTATAATAATTAAATAACTTAAGTTTAGCATAGAGCCTTGCACATAACTAGCATTCACAAATTTTAACTATTATTACTATTATCACTATTAAATGGGACTGGCAGATACTTTCAGGTAACATATGCAATATGTATTTGTCAGGCATTCCTAGTTTCACATTATCTACAGGTTTACATCAGCGGAACCAAATGGTTACCCAATAAATTGCTTTACTTAATCTATTTCAAAAAAGAAAAAAAAGCAAGCCTCATTGGCCACACACATTCTACCGCCACAACTTTGTCGTCTTGACACGCCCCAACCTGTAAAACTGTCTCTCACTATGCGACTTCAAATAACAATGTTTTCTTTAAAAAAAAAAACGGAAGAGAGAGACAGTGGCAGGTGAGAGAGAAGCTGTTAGTACCAAGCAAAGCCTACAAACAGAAAGCAAACGAACCCCATTTGTCTTTGTCATCACCACCTGGCTTCATTTCTAAAGCTTAGAGACCATTTTTGCAAGCTCGGCTGATTACCTGAGCTTCTGTCACCTGAGAAGTCCACCGCAGTCAATCTGGACCCCAGACTGAGCCCTGTAGCCTTGATGCTCGTGCTATAAGGAACAACAACCCCAACAAGGGCTGAGAGGTGTCATGGCAAAGGGAGGATGACATCTATTCTCAAAGGACCAAAGCATTCCATCTGATTCAGGCAAGAAGCTTTTCAGATAACCAGACTTGTCAAGCAAATAGAAACATCAAAACTTGAGCTCATCATATCTGGGTTTGTCCCTGGTGGGTGTAATCTCACACATATGTTGGCAAAGAGCAATACACTAAATAAGAAGTGAGAATTTCTTCTTTGCCTCCCTTCTGTAACTGTGGTAAGTCAGACACGAGAATGCAGTGGATTGTGGTTACATAAATCTTCAACCCAGAAGATATGGTTTTGGACCCTGCCTCTGTGACCTTAATCTAGTCAATTAAACTTCCTTGAGTCTCAGTTTCTTCATCTTTAAAATAGTAATTTCAGAAATAGTGGTAAATATTTAAATGAGGTAGCACCTGGGAAAAGGGAAAGTCCCTGGCTTTAACAAATCCGCAATATATCTTTTTGTCCTACTTTGTCTTATCCTGACTTCTACCAACTCTTGATTATTCATCAGCTGATTATATAGAAAAAGGATTATACTGATTTTTTTCCTCTCCCCTTTCTTTCAGGCATTTCCAACAGTTGCTAGGCTTTTTAGGTTACTCCTGCCCAGAAGGGGAAATCATAGAGGGGATTTATCAAGGATTTCTACAGAATATTATGAAAGGAAATTAGTGGCATTGGGCTTAAATAGCATTTGTAAATTTCATTTCTCTAGATTTTCTGAATCTTATTAAAAAAACAATCCAAATCTGCATTAACAATATAGATATAAGGGCCATTATTATTCCTTCAGGACTCACTTGCCTTAAAAATAGAAGAAATGACAGTATTTCGGAGTGGGATCCAGTTTGGGTTAATTAACACCATTTGAGAATGATCATTATTTTTTCTTTGAAATCTTATTGAGGTATATTCACACACCATACAAACCATTCAAACTATGTAATCAATGACTCATAGTATCCTCACATAGTTATATATACATCCCCATGATCAATTTTAGAACATTTTCACTAACAATCATTATTATTAAGATATATTTTCATGTAACCTGAATTTATTCTTTTATTTGCCCTAAAACATTGTAATAACCAAATTTTCCTTCTACTGCCATGGCCTTTAGAACTACTCAAATGATATTTTTGCTCACAGGAGAAAATTAAATGGCTTCTGTCCAAGTGAGATATTATTCTAGTTAATTATTAACATTAAAATTCCAATTTACTGTACAATACACTAAATAGACAGATGCTGCCACTGCCATGGGTCAAGGCTTTTGTAAGAGACAATCTCATACTAGTCAAGTATGAAATGATGTTGAAAGGTTGAATGAGCTGATGGCATCGTGTGTGCGTTCTGTGAGCTCAGAACTGTTGGGACAGAATGAGACCCACGGAGGTTGTTTGGGGTAATGACGTTCATTTCCATTCGGAAAATTGTGTCTATTGATAGCATTATTGAACAAAACACAGTAAAGGGCACACTGGGGCATTTCAAAGGAAATAGAGGGCTCTGGATCCAAGGACAGTCAGGGTACGGAGATGGGAATCAAGTGGAGAAGAGCCTAACAAAGCAATATATCAACATGCCTAAGTTAAAACAGTTCCATCTACGCATCAAAAGAATTTAGAGGGTCCCAAGTAAAAGGAAGGGAACAGAGATCAGAGGACTCAGTCAGGAAAGTCTTTGAGGTTTGAGTGAAACTGAGAGGGAGGATTTGAGAAACAGACATGCTTGAGGCAATTAGCTTCTGTGGAACTTCCGGGTGAGAGTAATAAAAGGTGGGAACTTTGAGCGGGTGGGTTTGAAGGAAATGTTTTATTATGTGATTGTGATGGTGATTATCTATGTGTATATATTTGTCAAAGCTCATTGAAGTACATACATATAATGGATGCATTTTTATATAAATTGTACCTCAATAAGGTGGACTTTGAAAAAATAAATTAAAATCTTAAAAAATTAAGGAAGTTAAATCAACAAGATATTAATTTCTACAAATTTGATCTTTCTCTTTTTTTTACTGACTTTGAAATCAAATTGGGAATTGCTAGGGATTATGCATCTCAAAATTATGATTTTGAGATGCAGACACTTGTGAAAATCACACTGTGAAAAGTGGATAGAATTTGATTTAACTGTGTATGTGTTTTTATGACCAATGATGCACTCAATTTAGAATAGGGTAGTTTTTATTCTCAGCAATTTATTAACTAGGGTGATGTCTGCATGCACATTGCCCTGTGACATATTTGGATCCTAAATCCTCAGTTATTAATTAATATAAAAGGCATAGATTATAAGCAAATGCATTGCCTTTTCTAACACAGACTGTGGCAGGATTGAAAGCATGGGTCACCGATCATCAGCATCAGTATCATACAGTGTGAAGTGGGACTTAGCAGGCTTGAGAGAGTCAACACTCCTACTGCGATAACCAGAAGAAAAATAGACAAATTGCAAAAGTTCATTTTAAGATCTCAGAATACTCTGGAAGCAATGAGGCCTAGATGAACTTCAATGTCTTGGGTGGAAAAAAACAATTCCTAAGTAAGTTGAACATAATCACCTGTTTTCTCTCCTTGGGGCACTTGCCATTTCTGGGTAAGAGGCCAATGACTGAGCTTGGCCCAAGTACAGTAAAGCCAACAAAACATTTGGTGTTCACACAGATTTAGAAGAATGGCAAGGTTGTTCTTTTACCATGGATCATGTCCTGTGATCCAGGATAGCATGGAAGTTGGGGAGTCTGGGAGCCCAGGGCTAGAAAGGCAGGATGAAGTCTCCCACAGATGCTTCTTGCTTAGTATTAAAGTCCCACTGAAGGTAAGAGACCTGCCAAAGTATGACTAGTCTCCCACTGAAGACAGTTGCCAGATTTTGAACCTACATGGTGCCAGAATTTAAAGAGCCAATACCTCAAAACATTCAAAGCATAGCAAATTCAGGATATAGAGACAAAGACCCACCAAAATCTTAATTAAAAGTCTGGGTAGAGATGCATATGTGGTTCAGCGGTAGAATGCTCATCTACCATGCAGGAGACCCAGGCTTGACTCCTGGCCCCTGCACTCCCCTAAAAAAAAAAAAAGCCTAGGTGGGCCATGCCTGAGAAGTAATAATATGTATTAATATTGTTAATAAATATTAACAGAAGTTGATTGAGATTTATTCAAACTTCAACACAACCCTGGCTCATTCCCATACCTGGGTAAAGAACCACCCATAGAACAGAAGGGCAAAACTTGCTTAATCTTGATATTTACTATAAGCATAGACCATGATAGCATGACCTCTTGATCCCTCAGACCTTTTAGGTCTATTTGCCTAATAGAAGAAACTAGAAACCCTCCAGTGGCAGAATTATGCAGAGCCCTTACAATTCTTTTACAGTCAATGACCAGCATAAAATCAAATATTAATAGACATATAAAGGGGCCTGAAAATGGGACTCATAATCAAGAGAAAAACAAACAATAAGTAACATACACACCAATGATTCAGATGTTGGAATTAGGAGACAAAGACTACAAAATAACTATGATTAAAGTATTAAAGAAAATATAGAAAAATATGGGCAAAATGGATGAAAAGATAGAAATAATTTAACAGAGAGATTGATTCTATAAAAAAATAAATGGACATTTTAGAAGAAAAAAATACATCTAAAATTAAAAACTATTTGGAAGGGTATAACAGTGACCTGAAAACTACAGAATATAGAACTAGCCAAAAGGTAGGTCAAAACAAAATATCCAAAAAAAAAAAGAATGGCAGGAACATAACAGCATGTAAAAACACATGGTACACTGACAAACGTTCTAATATCTATGTATTTGGAGTCTTAAAAGGGGAAGGAAGAAATTGGAGCAGAAGCAATACCTGAAATGGTGATGACCATACATTTCCTAAAATTGATGAGAGATACCAGTGTGCCAGTTTGAAAGTATTATGTATCCTAGAAAAGCTATGTTTTAATCCTGACCCAATCTTGTGGGAGCAATCATTTCTTTTAATCCTGATTTAACACTGTAGGCTTGAAACTTTTTATTAGATTATCTCCACAGAGATGTGACATGCTCAATTGTGAGTGTGACCTTTGATTAGAGGGAGATGTGACTCCACCCATTCCAGGTGGGTCATGACCAGTTTACTGGAATCCTTTAAAAAAGGAAACATTTTAGGGAGAGTCAGAAATGACAGAAACAATAGGAGTCTGAAAGCTGACAGAAACTTCATAGTGGAGCTGACACAGATGTAGACACGTGGAGAACAGAGACACGGATGTGTGGAGATGCTTGGAGCCCTGCAGCGGTCGCCATGAGATGTTAAGCAAGCCAGAATCTGGAGAGAGTCAAGGGAAGCCAAGAGATGAAAGCCAGCCCCAGAAAAGCAAAGTAAGGATCCCCCACAGGAAGAGACTGAAAGCAAAAGAGCCCAGGAGCAAGGGACCAGCAGATGCCAGCCACGTGACTACTCAGCTGACAGAGGTGTTTCTGACCCATGGGTCTTTCCTGAGTGACGATAACCTCTTGTTGGTGCCTTAATTTGGACACTTTCACTTCCTTAGAACTGTAAACTTGTAACTTATTAAATTCCCCTTTTTAAAGGCTGTTCTAGTTCTGAGAATCACAGCTGTATCAAGAACAGTAAAGAGATCATCAGGTTTCCTTTCCTGACTTTGCATTCTGACGACATGCCTAGGCCCAAAGATTAAGGAAAACAAAAAGTTTCGTTGATTGCCACTTTAACCAGAGTCACAGTAACTGCTGCTGCTACTACTTCTGCTACTACCTCTGTACCTATGAACAATACCCACATGTGCTTAGCACTGTAGTCTATAAAGTGTGTTAATACACATTATTTTTTTACAGGAGTTCTAGGAAAAAGATATAATAATATCTCATTGTTATTATCTCACTCATGTTTATATGTGATGAGGAAGCTACATCTCTAAATAAAGAGCAGTATATTTGGGGTCTCTTTTGTTACAATGGCTAGCATTTTCAATAATAACAATCAAAATTAATATGCTGCTGATGCTACTATAAAACCATTTGGGCAAACAACTGTCCTCTCCAAGTGCTATCCATCCTGTTCAATATCACAAGCCTAAATCCAAATTTCTTCCTTCATAAGAAAAGAAAATAAACATAATAAAAGATTAAAGTAAAGATTAGTGAAAGGAATGAAAGAGGATAAAAGATTCAAGTAGAGATTAGTGAAAGGAATGAAAGAGTATACATATAAGTACCTCAGTTACTCATCCAAAAAAGCTAGAACTATCAAAAATAAACATAGCTTTAGAATATGATGAGAACTGATACTTTTCATTCTAGAGATAGACTATCAAAAAAGTCAACACTGAAAGCTGGGACATTTAGAAATGATTAGAAGACAACATGCAATAAATACATATGCAGCATGCATAATATTCTTTATGGCTGTCTATTTTAATATCTGTTTCCCCCTTGTTAAATATAAACCAGCAGCCATTCTATTCATTTTTATCCCTAGTGTATAGCACAGCATCTGTTCTATATCAAGTTCTCAAAAACTCTTTTCTCAATGAATAAAACTTGCCTAAGCTCGCAGTGCTGTCTCAGCACTGCCTCAATACTGTTTCCTCTGTGTCTTCTTTCCTCTAAGTTTCTTTGAGGATAATAGCCATGCTTGTCGCTACCTCTAATTCCACATCAGTAGGCATAGCACACACAAAATGGACACTAAAAACAGTTTCAGAAGCCCAAGAGTAGTTTCTAGCTCATATTACCAAGGAAAGTAAAAATCATCTTCAAATAATCCCTTTTTTCAAATGATCATGATGCCATATACTAAATTAGGCAATATATAAATATACATATATAATATGTTTAAAGATGGTAAGTATTTCAGTAGGTTTCTAAAAGATAGAGAAGGTAGAGTTAAAGAAGACGTTGAAAGAAAATAAGGAGACAAAGGGGGTAATAGATGGAGTAAATGCTTGATTTGGACAAATTCACAATGAAAGAACTTTTTTTTAGATAAATGGAGACATTTGGATATGGACTAGATATTAGATTCCAAGGAATCGTAAATTTTATTGGGCAAAAATTGGTTAATAACATACTAGATATACAAGAATATATATCCATATTATTAGATATGAAAACTGAAATATGTAAGATGAAAAGACATGATGTCTGAGGTTTACTTATCTTTAAAGTAGGTATGGCAAAATCTAGTAATTGTTGAATCTGGATATAGATACATGAGAGTTCCTTATTCTGTCCTCTCTACTTTCATCCATGTATGTTCATTTTCATAATAAAATATATTTTAAATACTAATAGCCATTCACATTTCACTATGAATAGATTCCAACAAAGAGGTAACAGAAACATCAAAGGACATAAAATCATAAGAACAGGGCTCAAGATCAGATCTAGCACCTTGGAAAAGTCATTCAACCTGAATCTGCTCCTTCCTCATCTGCACAATACAGATAAATAGTGCCTTATCCATTTAAATCACTGGATTACATACTTTTCAAATGAGATAATGTGTATAAGGGAATTTGGGAATAAAAGTTTCAAAAGAACTACATCATTGCAGTAATAATGAATTAAGCCCAGCCACCACCAGCTATATAGTCTCTTTGTGCAGACCTCCTTCTGGGTGGTTGAATGCTATAAAAGTCCCCCTCTGGGCTAATATAGCCCCACAGTGTTCTGGTTGGGAGCAATGATGCCTCTAAGAGAATGCAGAAAAGATTTGGTGGGCAGAGCACAGGCTGGATTTCTGCCCACTAACATACCTCACCCTCACCCCCTACAGTCAGTATACAAATCCCCCAACCAGTGGTTCTTGGATTTAGTTCAATGTTTTCCTCCCAACTAAGTGGAAGCAGCCAATCTGCATAAGAAAGACTTTGAGTGGAGTAGAAGGGGAGCAGGAGAATTTGGCAGTAGGTCCCTTTCTGCCTGGGGTGCCCCAAAGGGCAGTGATGAACAAATTGATGGATTCTTTGGGGACCCTGACTGTTTGCAAAGCAGGTGAAAGCAATTACCAAAAAATGGCAGCACAGCTCAGAAAGAGTAAAGAGGAGGGTCAGCAACACGACTGTCGTCTCCTTCCTTTGCAGTCTTGCCTTGGGCTGGTGCAAGCTCTCAGCCTCCTTCACGCAGCACTGCTTTGTTCTTGGAAGGTGGGAAAATCTTTGTGGGCAAAACAGACCCGAACCAGAAGCAAGGGAAACAATCTTTGGTCAGGTTTCTATTTCCCATTCTAAATGAACATGCTCTAAATTACTAAACCAAAAGCCATTATCTCAACATCATAAACCTTATTTCTAATTAAGATGATCTATGCCTCTTTCAGAATTACACAGTTCAATTAGCAGGGAATAAGGTTATTTCTATTGTGCACTGGCATATTAAAATTATCATGGAACAAGTAAAAAATTACTTCAATTACATGCAAGTATTAGTCTTCTGTCAGATTTGTTCTAAAATATGGGTTCTTCACGGTTCCACTTAATGGAATTACAGCTTCATTAAATACATTTGCTGGTAAAAAATATATTATTCATTATTTTAACAAAACGCACCTCAATATTTTTAAGTAGCAGCCTGTATGTGCATCAGTTCTGAGCTCCACAAACCCTCGTATAGCATGTACAAGTTGTTTGCAACTACGAAATTCTCATGACCTTATTACAGAAGATAATGCTACTCCAGAGAAACACAAGAGACCTGACATCAAATAGTCTTTCCTATTTCTCCATCATGTAATTACTCAAACTTTTTTTAGAAGCACCATGCTTTTCACAGAAGGATGATTCTATTATATAACAATATTAGCTCTCTTCTAGGCACATTGATGAGATAAAAACTCAGGAATGTGGTATTTAAAAGTGCAGGACTCTTGTAGAAACATTTAGAAGTAGATTGAATCCCAGCCCCACCCTTCCCCTCTTAGTGGCTTAACTTCTTTGGGTTTACACTTCATCACTTGCAAAATGGGTTGATGAGTTAAAGTAAAATAATGCATGTGAAACTCATGTCACAAAACAGGTACTCAATAAATGCCAAACACCACCTTACTCGGTATCTAGTCTGTGGTAGTGGCTTAATAAATATTCATATAATACACTGAAAATGGGGCACCCAAAGATGTTTTTAGTAGTTGTAAAAATCATGGATATTCATTCTAGAAGAGGTAGTTAAGGTTGAATCAGCTCAAGCTAAATCTAGGCAAAGCTTCAAATAAGCCAAATTGGTGCTGGGGACTTGTCATTTCATGGTACTATTACATATCTGGGCTCTTTCCACAGAGGCTCCCAAAATGCTGCCCTTCATTGCTGTGCAATATAATTTCCAAGGAGCCGTAGATTCAGTGGAAAGCAATCTGGTTAAATTAATTCTTATTTGACAAAGACTGTCTAACCTGCCCCGAGACACTTGCATTTTAAAGAAAGCCAACAGCGTTCATTTCATTGGTAGAATTTCAGGCAGCAAACAAAGCAGAGAATTTATTTTTTATGCGAGAGGCACCCACGAAAGAGGAAAGGATTAGGATCAAGACCCTTTAAATTATTACATTTAATCAGCTCCTCCAAACCCTTATTGGTACAATGGGCAAAGTGGCTCCTTTTTAAAGTGTCTTCCTTTAGGGGAAGGAAAAATTTTACAGTTTAAGGGCTCTTTCTTTTGGTGATCCTTTGGCTGTACTTTTTACTTCCCCAGCACATCACTCTAAACCTAAGAAATGTCACAGTCGAAAGTACCAAAAATCAGCATTATCTTATAGAAAAACTTAGATATCTTCACTTTTTTTTTTTTAGCATGAGAATTTGTGATAAAAGAACATTATTTCCTCAGGCAAAAAAAAAATTGCAAAATTAATTTAAATTCCAGAAACTGGGGATTTTTGCATTATGATCACAGATATTATAGATAGTGGAGAACAGGGCAGGCTCTGAATGGTGAAATCCACCAATAATTCCTAGATTTACTTTTTTTTGCCATCTTTTTCAACCTGTCTCATCCCCAGTATTTTATAAAAGGTGCGGAGAAGCAACAAAGTAAACTAGTTTTACAGATAATAGTAAATAATACAACTCCCCAGTTTTGGTCAGGCATTCCTATGGTACCAACACTGACCGAGATTTTAATGAGGAGGGGAGGGGAGGGAACCAGGTAGGAAAAGTATAAAGAGAGAAAAGGGGAAACCAACAGACCTAACTAATCTACTAACGGAATGATTCCTGAATAATTAATCATGTACTATTTTCCCCTGAAGCAAAATCCCTCCCCTTGACTTTTACAGTACATGAGACAGTATTTTAAAATCAGTGATGTAGGAATATCTACTACCTTTATAAGGCTGTTGTTTCCTTTTGCTTTCCCCTGCGATGATATATTTTTTTAATTTTATTTCGTGTTGCTCAAAGCAGAAAATTAACTGATGGAATAATTTCAGATAAAGTACTAGGAGACCTTTGCTCAGGCTCGTTTCCCCTTTAAGTGAAGCTAGGTGAGGCTATCGGGAAACCAGAACTTTTTGCGTTCTCCAGCATTTCTTCTTAAAAATAACATGAACTCCTCCGAAACATGGTGAGAATATTTCCTCAAAGCCTCTTCACCCCCACCTCAATTCCTGCCTCACGGATGCCCTGTGGTAAAAGGAATGAGCTTGGACAGTCCACGATGGCTCAGTGGCAGAGTTCTCACCTGCCATGTCGGGACCCGGGTTCGGGTTCGATTCCTGGTACCTGCCCATACAAAAAAAAAAAAAAAAACCACATTAAGGGGAATGAGCTTTACCAATACCCAGCGGAACCTCCGAGTATGCTGGTGCCAGACGTCCAGGTGCTTAAAATGGCAAGAAAGGCCACCCAGAGAACTGGGTCTCTTAGAAACCAAGCGAACGGTTATCCTGGTTATCCTTCATCTTTGAGATAGCAGAGGGAACGGACACAGAAGTCTAAGCGCTCACCTCTCTGAGGGTGGAGCATCACCTCAGGGAACCAGAGCCACCCCACAACGGAGCAAGCTGAGCAGCCTCCCCGGGTGCCTCCTTGGCTGTTTCTTCTTCTGAACCACCCCTGACTGAACAATTAGGTCAAATCTTAGGGCTCACACTTACAGCTATGCTCAACCTCTTCGACTCCTCGAATGCCTCCGTTCTCTTTTCCTTGCTACATGCAAACTGGTGCTTTTGAGTAAAACTGAGTATTAGGCTGGACATCGTCCCCTAGGGGTAGTGATGGCTTCATGCCCTTAATCTCAATGTTGTCTCACTTTTTCCAGCATCAAAGTAGTTTCCATTAAAAAAAAATGTCTGCTAGGTTAGTTCCTCCCGGTTAGTGTGATGCCCCAATAAATCCCAGAGTGATTTGAACAGTGAATAAAGAGGTATTTGCAGGGTCCCCTTGAGGGAATGGGAAGGAAGGGAGAAAAATTCAACTTCCCCATTTGGAAAATTCCTGATATTTTTGCATGCAGTGGGAACAACCAAATCAATTGGCTGAGCCCTCTATCTCAGGGGTTGTCCCTGTGGGACTTATCCCAGCAAAGGATAGGCTAAGCCTACTTAAAATTAGGCCAAAGATTCACCCCCAGAAAACCTCTTTTGTTGCTCAAATGTGGCCTCTCTCTCTTTCAGCCGACACAGCAGACAAATTCACTGCCCTCCTCCCCCACCCCCCAGACGTGGGACATGACTCCCAGGGGTGTAAACCTCCCTGGCAACATGGAACAGAAATCCTAGAAGGAGCTGGGACTCAGCATCAAGGGATTGAGAAAACCTTCTAGACCAAAAGTGGGAGGAAAGAAATGAGACAAAATAAACTGTCAATGGCTGAGAAATTTCAGAGTTGAGAGCTTGTCCTGGAGGTTGTTCTTACGCATTGTAAAGATATCCCTTTTTAGTTTATGGTGTATTAGAGAGGCTGGAGGGAAGTACCTGAAACTGTAGAGCTGTGTTCCAGTAGCCATGTTTCTTGAAGATGATTGTATAATGATATTGCTTTTACAATGTGACTATGTGATTGTGAAAACCTTGTGTCTGGTTCTCCTTTTATCTTCAGCATGGACAGATGAGTAAAAAATATGGATTTAAAAATAAACAAATAATGGGGGAACAAAAGTTAAAATAAATCAGTAGATTGAAATTCTAGTGGTCAATGAAAGGGAGGGGTAAGGGGTATGGCACGTATGAGTTTTTTCTTTTTTCTTTCTCTTGCTGGAGAGATGCAAATGTTTAAAAAGATCGTCATGGTGATGAATACACACTATGTGATGATACTGAGAGCCATTGATTGTAACCATGCCAAGAATGTTTGTATGTTTGTTGTTTAGAATAAAAAAAAATTTTTTTTAATGTCTGCTAGGAACTACCTGTCATGTGTTCTATTTTCTTGACTGGACCCTGACGAATGAAAATAAGTCTCAATAACAGTGACTTGAATGTTCCTCGGGTTTTTGTGGGGGACTAAATTATACACTGTCCACCCCTGCAATGGGCACCCCTGCGATGTCCTCTGAGGGACCCTGAGTCCCTTGGGGTCATGATGGGCACTGAGCTGGCATTGGCTACTGCAGTCTGTGATCCCAACCATTTGCCACCAGTTGACAGGACCTCAAATTTTACACTTGTTGCTTCTGATCTTCCAAGCCTGGGCTGGCTTTCTGGCCTCTGACCATCTCCAAGTCCCCTGAGTGGGGAACCCAAGAACACTGAGATCTCCTGCTGGCTGTCATTCCCCACAGCCTCAGGTTCATATCCCTCTCCCCCACTTCAATCTCCATCCAGCCCACTCTGTTGCCCTTTCACTTTATTTATTTATTTTTTTAGTATAATGCCAATTTAAATGCAGGACTTATAGAAGGTTGCAGCTTTCCCTAGGTCATGCTTATGGCAGTGGGCCACTATCAGCAACTTCATTATGTCCCCTCATGTTTGCACAGATGTTTCTATGCCTCAGCGCTCATCATGGCTCAACCCTAAAAGAGCAAGACAGAAGGAGGACAACAGTATCTCATTTCCACCATCCCCTCTCTCTCTTTCCATCTCTTACTCAAATCAGAATTTTCTTTCACATCTTCACCCTGTTTGTCAGGGACCTACCCCATATTATTCCCTTCTTCCAAATGTATTATTTATACTCACCCCTTGTCTGGGATTCATACTGACAGAAAGGCAGTAGGAAACCATGATTCCAAGGTGGAGATAGGAGAAATGAAATATATTCATTTAATACTTGTAAAACATATTATTCCCGCTACATGCTCTCTCTAATAAATATTTGTGCCCCCTCAAAGGACATTTACTCTAAGAAGGAGTTAGATCTCTGATCTCTATTCATCCTCCAAGCCTGTGCTGTTCAACGTGATGGTCACTTGTGACACATGGCCCTGAGCAATTGAAATGTGGCTAGCCCAAATTAAGATGTGCTGTGAGTATATTAAAATACACACCAGATTCTGAAGACTTGGTATGAAAAACGTAATGTATCTCATTGATAACTGTTATCATGATTACATGTTGAAAAAAAATAATGTTATGGATGTATTGAGGCAAAGAAAACTTATCATTAAAATTAATTTTACCAACTTCTTTTTTCCTTGTAATGCAGCTGTCAGAAAATTTTTAATTATTATATATGTGACACATCCTATTTCTCTTGGTCAGAGCTGCTGTAAACTGCCAGCTTCATGAGACCAAAGACAGTGCTGCTTGTTGAGAGTGGAGCTCATACATTTGCACCAGTGTGGCCAGCTGTTTACCCACAACATCAGTTTCAGTCAGTGGCCTGCTGTACCACATGGTTCAATGTTTTTCATGTCACCTGATTGTGTCCTCAGTGACTACACAGAGCCAACACATAATATTCATTGAATGAATGAACCAATGGATGAAGGAAAACACAGATGATACTTTCCTAGTATCTTAAGCTACTTTTCAACTCTGACATGATAAAAGATTACACAAATGCTATCCCACTAGCCAAATTTCCATTCTTCTCCTGTGATCATAAAAACTAAGCAAGAGAGTCACATTAATGTCAAAGCACAAGCGATATAAAAGCCTCCTGCTAAATTGAACTGTCCAACTATTATGGTAGAACTGTCTACCATGCTAGATATATGTCTATTCAAATAGACATATATTTATTTTTTCCTCCATATGTATTGGTGCTCTGTTGATCCTTGATATGTTCTGGATAGTCTGAACATATATATAATGTAGTTCTTTGTTTTTTGTAACTGGTTGCTTTAATTTTGTCTATTATTCTAGTGTGCTTATCTTTCTTTTTAGTTACTATTTGCATACAGTATCTTAGTACTGTTTTCCACCCTTTCGCTTTCAACTTTCTGGGCCTGTTCTAGTTTGCTAGCTGCCGGAATACAATATACCAAGAATGGAATGGCTTTTTAAAAGGGGAATTTAATGAGTTGCTAGTTTGCAGTTCTAAGGCCAAGATAATGTCCCAATTAAAACAAATCTATAGAAATGTCCAATCAAAGGCATCCAGGGAAAGATACCTTGGTTCAAGAAGGCTGATGAAGTTCAGGGTCTCTCTCTCTCATCCGAGAAGGCACATGGTGAACACAGTCATGGTTTCTCTCTCAGCTGGAAGGGCACATGGTGAGCAAGGCATCATCTGCTAGCTTCTTCTCCTGGTTTCCTGTTTCATGAAGCTCCCTGGGAGATGTTTTCCTTCTTCATCCCCAAAGGTCGCTGGCTGGTGGACTCTTTGCTTCTTGTGGCTTCTCGTTCTGCTCTGCTCTCTCTGAATCTCTCATTCTTCAAAATATTTCCTCTTTTATAGGACTCCAATAAACCAATCAAGACCCACCCAAATGGGTGGAGACATGTCATTCCTTAATCCAGTTTAACAACCATTCTTGACTAAATCACATCATCCAGGGAGATGATCTCATTACAGTTTCAAACATACAGTATTGAATAGAGATTATTCTACCTTTATGAAATGGGATTTATATTAAAACACGGCTTTTCTTAGAGGGCATACTTCCTTTCAAATCAGCACAGGGCCTTTGGGTCTAAAGTGAATCTCTTACAGGCAATAAATGATTGCATCAAGATTTATCCATTATGTGAAGCTCTGTTCTATTTAAGGACTTACTTTAAATGAAAAATTGTTAAAATAAATAATGAGAGCAGCTGGGTATAATGGATAAAATTACTTACAATGAAAGACTTAAAATTTCCATTTTATTTGTTTTCTATATGTGTTTTTATTATTAAATCCTCCATTATTTTGTACTGTACCACTTTAATTCCCTTCTCATTTCACTTTTTGCTTTAACATTACTGAAATAATTTCTAAATTACAGGGAAAATGCAAAAAAAAAAAAAAAGAACACTAAAAAACAAACCAAAAAAAGCCTCCTGCTTCAACTTTTTTGTGGGTGATTTAACTTCCTCTTTCAAATGTGATAGCAGTTGAGCAGCAGGACATACAAGCACAGTTCATGTGAGTTTTCCTGTCTCCATTCTCAACCTAAGCTGCAGTGACAGAGTCAACCTCACACAGAAGCTAAGGTGCAGGGGCTGACACCGCATACTTGGGGAGGCCCCAGAAGAAACTTCTATTCCCAAAAATTTTCATTTCTTTCCTTCTCATAGGATTCCATTCTAGTCCTCTGTGGTAGTTAATACATTTGTAAATATTTTTTTCTTGTGCATCTGTTTATGTAGTGTCCATGTCTCCATTTTTCCCAAGTTCAGAGACACACAGTATCTGTTTTGTCCACTACTGTATACACCCAACATCCAGAAGCAAGGGATCCTCCATAAATGTTTTTAAATGAATACATGAACTGTCCTGCCATTAGAACCAGATCAGCTACAGGATCACACACATGACTTCTCAGGAAGAAAAGTCAGGATACCCGAAGGCACATGCTAACAGGTGGTCCAACACCGTCCTTAAAGGGTGAAAGATGATGTTTATCCATGACCACTTTGACACAGGCTAGTCTAGCAGGTTAGCTGGCTGGGATTGGGAGCCTGAGTTAAACTGCAGCCCCGTGGCCCTGGAAACAGCAGGCCTAAAGGAAACACTCCAGTGTGCATGCATTTTCAGAGTGGCAAAGGAGGATGCAGCTCCAGGCTCTCAGCAACAAACAAGCAAAGGGCACCAAGCCTTGGCAGCAGAAGGGGAGCCAGTGAAAGGGAGACAAGCCAAAATAATCATAGGAACTACCATTTACTGAGCCTGGACTAAGTGTTATGCCAAACACTTGACTTACATTATTTCATTGAATCTGTAAAACAGACTCACCAGTAAATGCTATTATTCCTATTTAACTAGGAGGAAATTGAAGTTTAAGGAGGCTAAATAATTTGGCCAGGTTCACACAGTGAGTGAGTAATAAGCTAGAATTTAAAACCAGAGACTTGCTGTTAAGACACTTCACCTTCCTCACGGTCTTGCATGCAGTGGGCCTTGATGACTTTCATTCATGCTATAAATAAAAGCTGAAAACTTTTATTATTACCAATCACTACTATTATTATCCACATTGTTTGCCTATCTCCAGCAAGCCAACCCAAACTTCCTGGGTTTTATATTGCCACTACTTAACATAGGACCTGCAGATAGAAGGAGCTCAAAAATATTTGTAATATGAAGGAATGAAGCAGGCACTTGACCATCCATATACACTTGAAAAGAAATTAATCAATATGAAAGCCTTCATGTCAGAGAAGGGAGGAGAACACTCATAAAAGAAGGAGAAGTAGCATTTCTCCTTTCCACTTTTCATTGATGGGGTCCAGCTATAATATAATTATATTTGGAGAAACAGAAAGCACTCAGTGCCACCCCATTGCGAGTTCCTACCCCTAGCTGCCCGTTGCCTTTCTCTAAATACCCTTCTCCTCATGGATCTCTCCTGCTTCTAGCTGTTTATGCTCACCTCTCCACTGGGTCCCCTTTTGCACAGCTATTCCATTTTGCTGGAGTTGTTTTGCTAAACTGGGGACTCTTTATTTTAATAAAATCTCCAAGGCAACCGAACAACAGATATTTTTAAATTAGGGCACTATGAAAGGTGCCCTAATCCTAAATGGGCAGCTGGTGCTAATAAACCTGGGGATAACGTCCACTCTTCCCTAAAAAGGGAACTGGAAATCAGCTGGGAAGTGGGTAAGCAGCACACCAAATCCTAACCTCCCAACTGAGGTCCTCAGAAATTGTTTCTTGGCAAATAGGCTTTTATTTCTTTTACTTGACCCTAGCTTTAGGAGGAGAGGAGAAAATTATCAAATACCAACTTGAAGAACATTATGCAAAATGCTAAAACAGAATAAAGAATACCAGGCAGTATTTTATATTAATTAGTCTCAGATTCTACATTCGTATCATATTTCTAGAAAACAACATTGCTGCCATATTGGTTTACATTCAAAGGAACACTTCTGGCTTCAAAAGCCCCACCCAAAACAGAACTAGTAAAAGCTGACACGTTTAAACCGGAATCCATGCTACTTAATGTTTCCTCCACTCAACAACAAAAATTTTTAAAAAAAGAGAGAGAGAGAGAGAGAGAGGGCAAGTGGGAAGAAAAAAAAGCCAGCAGCTGAGCTGAAAATATTTCTCTCCTTTCTTCACATATGACCTTTTTTGAAGTTAAATATTGCAATGACATAGCTCAAACACAGCTCAAATCCTGAATAATAACCCACACTGGCTTTGTAGGAGGAGGCTTTAGGGGAAAAAACTGATTGTAATTTGATATTTATGATGTTCTATCGCCATCTTCTGGAAGAAAAACTATGAACACGAAAAGGGGTGCTAAGCTTTCAGGCTTCAGGTGCAGATAATTTTCTTCAATTCCCATAAAAGTTAAGGACATTCCAAAGCCACTGATACATACTTGCATCACAGTCCAAATTACTTAGCATAATGTGAGGCAGCCAGGAAAGCTAAAAGACTTCATGAATCTAAAGTCAGTTACTTGAGAACAAAAGATAACATCAAACCCCTGAGTGATGAGCCTTTAAAATTGCCAGTCCCTAGAAAAGGTCTGAGTTCTCATTATTAAAAAGATAAGAGCTGCGCTTTTGCAAGAGTCAATAGCATTGCAGGGCACAAAGAGATACTAAAAGAATAATTTCCACGCTCAGCTTTGGAAAGAATCATCCTTATCTTTGCATTTCAAGTCTTAGAATTTCATAAAAGACTTATAATGATTTTTAAACATTATTAACAGGACTAGAAATTTTCCCAGATTAGCTCTTATTTACCAGACCAGCTCTTAGTGGTGTTATTTGTACCTAGGACACAAACAAAGCAAATGAATGGGGGAGTTTGACTTTCTGTACCCAAGATCCATCAACTTTTATTTCTCAGGATCAACTTCCATAACAACAGAGGATCACGGTGCAAAATTTTCAAATATTATTTTAGAACACAATTTTATTTTTATTGTTATAAAGTCTTTTCCATCGGTTTTCTTATGCCATGTGTGAAAATAATAATAACAACAGATAAAACCAGAGCGTTCAGAGGTTAAATGGCTTGTCCCAAATCGTAAGTTATTCACACAGGGAAAAACAACAACAACGAAGCGTAAGGTCAACTCCCATTTATCATCACCAGAGAACCATCTGTTCTCTCTAAACATTTTGCCCCCCTCCTACCCCACAGCCCTGACCCTCAGGGAGTTTTATGGCTTACACAATTTACCAATGTCCCAAAGTAGCCTGGTTTTGCTGATTTCTTTCTAAATACCAATTATGCATATTTGAAAAATGTAGAACATGGGGTTTAGAATTTAGAATTTTGGATCTGGAAGGGATCTTTCTTTTATAAATAATAAAAGTGCTTTGCTGGTGATAGTGATGACCTCATTTCGGAAGAAGGCCAGTTTGAGCACAGTATTGAAATATGTTACCCTTTCCCCCTTGCTATTTACTCAGCATCTCTTGAGGGAGAAAAAGCACTGTAAGGAACATCTTAAAGATATAAATCCTACCCCCAAAAGGCCAACTCTGCTGTCTGAATTTGGCTCCCCAAGCTACCCATAAACTGAAAGAAAAAGCATGATAGTCAAATAGTAAAGCTTGTGTCTACAATGAAGTCTTTGCCTTCCCTGAGCTCTATTTACAATGTATCTCGTGCAGCATGATACTTAAAGCTTATTTGTAGCGTCAGCTACCACATGGGGACACTTTCCAAAGCTGAAGGTCAAGAAGAGAGGCAATCTTTGTTTGAGAGCCAAACTTCTTGAGGCAGGTACTGTGCCCACAGAGCTACAATATGTCAGCATCCCTGCCTCCTAATGAGCCCACGTTTGGGGTCAGGAGTTCGGTTTTCATAAATATACAGAAAATTGAAAAACCTCACTGCCCTGTAACCAAATTCTCAGAATCCGTTAAGTCTATCCAGGCTTCCCCTTCATTCCTCTTCCTCTCTTACCAAGACCCCTGGTTTGTTTTGAATCTCCAGCAGTTTGGGATAATTTTCTGTTTATCTTCCAACTATTTGCCCGCTGAACACTTGTATTGTTTGCCTTAAATCAAAATCCAAGGACTTCGGGGAAGATGGCAGAGTTGGGGAGGTGAGGGTCGCGCTGTCTCTGCGCAACATCTAGAGACACGATAGAAAAATGCCCCGGCCGGTGGATGTGGGGTATGAGTGATCTGATCATGCAGGGTCGTCTGCCCTGCAAAGGGAGACCATAGGCGAAATATCGAGACTTGGGATGAGAAAGCGGTGAATGTGCTCGGTCGCGGCAGCTGGCTGGGATGATTTTCCTTTGGTTTCGCAACTGGGAGTGCCCAATGGCAAATTTGAAAGATAGCAGACAGGCTTTTCCTGTACATAGACTCCGCTTGGTCAGGGTAAAGTGCCGGCTCCCTGCATTTGTGACGCACTGCTGTGGGCACCTGGGTTATTTTTTAATTTTATTTATTTATTTATTTATTTATTATTTATTTATTTATTTATTTATTGGCAAGGACAAGGGAGGAGGGGGAGACGTGGAGAGTGCCAATCTAAAGAGATCCATGGCCGCACAGGAGGAAAATCTCCTTTGGGGTGCGTGCCGCTGTGTCCCAGGGTTAGCAGATTTTGGCATATGCAGGGGTCGGCAGCCCTGACTGGAGTCCCGATTCCAGGTCTTGGACATGAGAGGGAAATAAATTTGCAAATTAACCTTATAGACATTAAAATGCCCCATCTGCGACAGAGGGTTGTGAAGCAAGTGAAGGTCCAGGCAGACCTGGCTCAGCCAGATGACCAACTTAGGTCACCAAGGAGATACAGAAATTGGAACAGCTGCTCAGGATGACTCAGAAAGAAATGAAGGACCTGGTGAAGATGCTAGGGAAGCATAAGGAAGAGGTAGATACGGCTCAAATGACCAAGTTAAATTATCCGAAGGGACTCAGATTTCAGAACAACTAATTACGGTTGTTCATAATGAGATGAAAGATATCAGGAAATTACTAGAGGAGCAAAAAGAAGAATTTGAAAGAATAAATAGTAAAATATCAGACATCATAGAAATGAAAGATACTGCAGACCAAATTAAAAACATATTAGAGATTCACAACAGAGAGAATTTTGAAAGCAGCAAGAGAAAAGCAATCCATTACACAGCAGGGAAGCTCAGTAAGACTATGTATGGATTTGTCCACAGAAACAATAGAGGTAAGAAGGCAGTGTTATGATATATTTAAAATTCTAAAAGAGAAAAACTGCCAACCATGAATTCCATATCCGGAAAAACTGTCCTTCAAAAATGAGGAGGATTTTGTATATATGTTATATGATACAATAAAAATTTTTTAAAAATGAGGTGAAGATTGGAATATTTTCAGACAAATAATCACTGAGAAAATTTATGACTAAGAGACTGGCTCTGCAAGAAATACCAAAGGGAGCAATAAAAGCAGATAAGAAAGAGGGGTCTGGAGAAGAGTATAGAAATGAAGACTGTCAGTAAAGATTAAAAAGAGGAAAAAAATAGATGACAGAAAATCTGAAAGATAAAATGGTAGAAGAAAGTACTGCCTTTACTGTAATAACATCAATTGTTAATGGATTAATCTCACAATCTACAGGCAAAGACTGGCAGAACGGATTAAAACACAGGATCCATGTATATGCCTGTCCATAGGAAACTCATTTTAGACCCAAGGACAAAAATGGGTTGAAAATGAAAGGTTGAGAAAAGGTCTTTCATGCAAACAATAAATGGAAAAGAGCAGGAGTAGCTATACTAATATCTGACAAATTAGACTTCAAGTATAAAACAATTAAAAGAGATAAGGAAGGACACTATGTATTAATAAAAGGAGCAATTCAACAAGAAGACATAACGATCATAAGTATTTATGCACTGAGCCAGAGTGCTCCAAAATACATGATGCAAACACTGACAATACTATATGGAGAAGTAAACACCTCTACCATGATGATTGGCAACTTCAATTCCCCTCTCTCATCAATGGATAGAACACCTAGAGAGAGGGTCAATAAGGGAACAGATTTTGAATAATATGATAGATGAACTAGACTTAACAGACATATACAGAACATTACACCCTACAACAGCAGGATACACATTTTCCTCAAGTGCTCATGGGTCATATGCTGGGTCACAAAGCAAGTCTCAAGAAATTTAAAAATGATTGAAATCACACAAAGCACTTTCTCAGATAATAATGGAATGAGTTGGAAATCAGCAACTGATAGAGGGCCAGAAAATTCACAAATATATGGATGCTAAACAGTACACTCTTAAACAACCAGTAGTAGGTCAAGGAAGAAATTACAAGAGAAATCATAAATGTCTCAAGGCAAATGGAAATGAAAACACAACATATTAAAATCGATGGGCTGCAGCAAAAGCAGTGCCCAGAGGGAAATTTATTGCTTTAAATGCCTAATTAAGAAAGAATAAAGTGCAAAAATCAGGAATTAATTGTTCACTTGGAAGAACTAGAGAAAGATTGTAGACTAATGCCAAAGCAAACAAAAGGAAATAAATAATGCAAATTAGGGAAGAAGTAAATGAAATTGAGAACAAGAAAACAATTAAAAAACAGAAGTAGATTGTTTGAGAAAATCAATAAAATTGATGGACATTTAGCTAGGTTGACAAAAAAAGAAAGAAAGAAGAGAGGGTGCAAATAAATAAAAGCAGAAATGAAAGAGGAGACAAAAATATTGACCCTATATGTTAGTAAACTAGAAAACATAGATGAAATGGACAACTTCCTAGAAAGTCATGAACAGTCCACACTGACTTGAGGAAAAATAGACAGCTTCAACACATCAATCACAAGTAAAGAGATTGAATCAGTCTTCAAGAAGCCCCTAAAAAGAAAAATCCAGGGCCAGATGACTTCACAGGTGAATTCTACCAAGCATTCAAGAAAGAATTAGTATCAATCCTGCTCAAAATTTACGGAAAAAAAAAAATTATAGAGTAGGGAAAGCTACCTGTTCTAGTTTGCTAGCTGCCAGAATGTGATATACCAGAAACAGAATGGTTTTTAAAAGGGTGAATTTATTAAGTTGCAAGTTTATAGTTCTAAGGCTGAGAAAATGTCCCAATTAAAGCAAATTCATAAAAATGTCCAAATTAAGTGTCATAGTTAGGTTCATGTGTCAACTTGGCCAAGCACTGGTACCTGTTTGTCTGGTTGGGCAAGTGCTGGCCTGTCTGTTGTGATGAGGACATTTCATAGAATTAAATCATGATCATGTCACCTACATCCACAGCTGATTACATTTGTAATCAGCCAAAGGGGAGTGTCTTCTGCAATGAGTAATGCTTAATCTGATCACTGGAAGCCTTTTAAGGAGGATTCAGAAGAGACAGGCTCTTCCTGTCTCATCTGGTGAGCCTTTCCTGTGGAATTTGCCCAGACCTTCCATCGGAATCATCGGCTTCACAACCTGCCCTGCGGATTTTGGACTCTGCATTCCCACGGTCATGTGAGATACTTTTATAAATTTTATATTTGCGAGCATTCCCTGTTGATTCTGTTTCTCTAGAGAACCCGAACTAATACATTAAGGCACCAACAAGAGGTAACTTTTACTCAAGAAAGGCTGATGAAGTTCAGGGCTTCTCTCTCAACTGGAAGGGTACACAGCAAACATGGCGACATCTACTAGCTTTCTCTACAGGCTTCTTGTTTCATGAAGCTCCCCTGAGGGTATTTTCCTTCTTCATCTCCAAAAGTCTCTTGCAGGGTGGGCTCTTGTGGTTCTCGTGGCTCTCTAGCTTTCTCCAAAATGTTTCTTCTTTTAAAGAATTCCAAGAAACTAATCAAGACCACCTGGAATGAGTGGCATCACATCTCCCACTAATCAAAATTTAACACCCACAACTGGGCGAGTCACATCTCTGTGGAAATAATCTAATCAAGTTTCCAACCTACAGTACTGAATAGGGATGAAAAGAAAAGGCTGCCTCCACAAGACAGATCAGGATAAAAACATGACTTTTCTAGGATACATAATCCTTTCAAACTGGTGCACTATCTAATTCATTCTATATTACCCTAATATCACAGCCAAAGATACTAAAAGAAAAGATAATTATAAACCACTCTCTTTAACAGATATAGATGCAAAAGTGCTCAACAAAATGCTTGCAAATTGAATCCAGCAGCACTTAAAAAAATTATACACCATGACCAAGCGGGATTTATTCTAAGTATGCAAGGATGATTCAAATATAAGAAAATCAATGAATACACCATATCATCAAATCAAAGCAGAAAAATCACATGATCATCTCAATTGATGCAGAAAAGGGATTCGAAAAAATTCAACATCCTTTCTTGATGAAAATAGTTCAAAGAATAAGAATAGAATGGAGGCTCCTCAACATAGATGAAAAAATGAAAACATGAAAAAGGCTCCTCAACATGAAGAAGGGAGTATGTGAAAAACCCACAGCAAACATCATTCTCAATGGGGAAAAACTGATGGCTTTCCCTCTAAGATCAGGAACAAGACAAGGATGTTCACTGTGTGGAGGGCCAGGAGCAATCTATCAGGCTCAAGCAGGAGCAACCAATCAGGCCCAAGCAGGGAAAGTCCCCACAACACTGGGGCGGAATGTCCCCAAGAGTTAAACAATAACCAATGTTAGGAAACTGAGAGAATGGGATGTGTTTTGGCAGCAGCTAACGGCATTTTTCTGCTTCTATGATATACTTGCTTGCTAGCAACTGCAAAACCACAACATGATTTTAGCCTTTATAAGCACACCTTGAAAACCTCTGGGGCCTGCTCTCTGAATCTTCCTTCTTGGACGTTTCTGAGGCAGTCGCTGGCCGGCTAATAAAGATTACAAATTGGCTTGCAATTTTGGATTATGTGGTCTCTCTTTTGATGCACCCCACAACACACTGTTACCATTGTTTTTTTTTTTTTTTTTTTTTACATGGGCAGGCACCAGGAATTGAACCATGGCAGGCAAGCATTCTTACCTGCTAAGCCACTGTGGCCTGCCCACCATTGTTATTCAATATTGTGCTGAAAGTTCTGGCCAGAGCAATTAGACAAGAAAAAGAAATAAAATTAACCACATTGGAAAGGAAGAAATAAAATTCTCACTATTTGCAGATGACATGAAACTGTATGTCCAAAATCCTGAAAAATCTATAGGAAAGTTACTACAGCTAATAAATAAGTGTGGCAAAATGGTAAGGTACAAGATCAAAGCCCCAAAATCAGTAGTTGATTTTTTCATACACTAATGATGAGCAATCTGAGGAGGAAATCAAGGAAAAATTCCATTTACAATAGCAACAAAAAGAATAAAATATGTAGGAATAAATTTAACTAAGGATATGAAAGATTTACACACAGAAAACTACAAGAAATTGCTAAAAGAAATCATGGAAGACCTAAATAAAAAGAAAGGCATAACTGTTCATGGATTAGAAGACTAAATATAATTAAGATGTTAATTCTACCCAAATTGATTTATAGATTCATTGCAATACCAATTAAAATCCCAACAACTTATTTTGCAGAAATAGAAAAACCAATAACCAAATGTATTTGGAAGAGCAGGGTGTCCCTAATAGCTAAATATATTTTGGGAAAGGAAAATGAATTAGGAGGTCTCATGCCACCTGACTTTAAAGCATATTACAAAACTACAGTGGTTAAAAGAGGATGGTATTGACATAAATATAGAAATACTGACCAATGGAATTGAACTGAGTGTTCAGAAACAGACCCTCTCATCTATGGACAATTGAACATTGATAAGGCAATCAAACCAACCCACTTGGGGCAGAGCAACATCTTCAGTAAATGTATGTGTGGGAGAACTGGATATCCATATGCAAAAGAATGAAAGAGGATCCATATCTCACACCCTATACAAAATGCAAAATGGATTAAAGATCTAGACATTAAAGACTTGAACATAAAACTTTTCAAAGAAAATGTAGGGAAATATCTTACAAATCTTCTAATGGGAGACAGTTTCCTAGACCTTATACCCAAAGCATGAGCATTGAAAAGTGAAATGTATAAATGAGATCTCTTCAAAATTAGACACATTTTTGCATCAAAGAACATTGTCAGGAAAGTAAAAAGGCAGCCTATGCAATGGGAGACAATATTTGGAAACCACATATCAGATAAGGGTTTAGTGTCCAGAATATATAAAGAGATTCTTCAATTCATCAACAAAAAGACAATCAACCTAATTAAAAAATAGGCAAAAGACATGAACAGACACTTCTCAGAAGAGGAAATATGGATGGCTAAAAGGCACATGTAAAGATATTCAACTTCACTGGCTATTGGGGAAATGCAAATCAAAGCCAGAATGAAATATCTGAAACCCCAATAGAATGACCATTATCAAAGAAAAAAAAAACAGAAAACAACAAGTGCTAGACAGGATGTGGAGAAAGAGGCAACCTTATCCACTTTTGGTGGAAATGTAAAATGGTACAACCACTCTGGAAGGTAGTTTGTCAATTCCTCAGAAAGCTAAGTATAAAATTTTTTCATATGATCCAACAATCCCATTATTAGGTATATATTACAGAAGGCAAGGACACAAATGGACATTTGCACACCAGTGGTTACAGTGGCATTATTTATAATTGCCAAGTGATGGAAACAGCCCAAATGTCCATAAATGGATGTGTGGCTAAACAAGCCATGGTATATACACACAATGGAATATTACACAGTTGTAAGACAGAATAAAGCCATGAAGTGTGTAACAACAATGGATGAAACTTGAGGACACTATGCTCAGTGAAATTAGCCAGAAACAAAAGGACAGATACTTTATGGTCTCACTAATATGAACTAACATTAGTGAGTAAACTTTGAGAGTTGAAGTCAAGAACACAGTTTATCAGGAGATAGAAATAGGGTAGAGACTGGGCATTTGGTACTGAAGAAATTCTGATTGTGCAACAAGACTGATTGTAAAAATTTAGAAATGAGGGTGCATGGGTAGTTCAGTGGTAGAATGCTCGCCTTCCATGCAGGAGATCTGGGTTCAATTCCCAAACCATGCACCCCTCAACTGGAAAGGTACATGGTAAAAATGGTGATGTCTGCTAGCTTTCTCTCCAGGCTTCTTGTTTCATGAAGTTCCCCTGGGGCTGTTTTCCTTCATCTCCAAAGGTCTCTGGCTGCGTGGGCTGTCAAGGCTCTTAAGCTTTTTCCAGAATGGTTTCCTCTTAATGAGGAGAGTCACCCTCAGAGAATCTCTTTTGTTGTTCAGATGTGGCCTCTCTCTGTAAGCCAACCTGGCAGGTGAACTCACTGCCCTCCCCCCTTACTTGGTACATGACTCCCAGGGGTGTAACTCTCCCTGGCAACATGTGACAGAGCTCCTGGAATTATCTGGGACCTGGCATCATGGGATTGAGAAAGCCTTCTTGACTAAAAGGGGGAAGAGAAAAATGAGATAAAATTTCAGTGGCTAAGAGATTTAAAACAGAGTCAAGAGGTTTCCCTGGAGGTTATTCTTATGCATTATATAGATATCTCTTTTTAGTTTATGGTGTATGGGAGAGGCTGGAGGGAAGTACCTGAAACTGTTGAGCTGTGTTCCAGTAGTTTTGATTCTTGAAGATGACTGTGTAATGATATAACTTTTACAATGTGACCGCATGATTATAAAGCAGTGTCTGACGCTTCTTTTATCCAGGGTATGGACAGATGAGTAAAAAAATATATGGATACAAAATAAATAATTAATAGGGGGGATAGGGGCAAAATAAATAGGGTAGATTGAAATACGGGTGGTCAATTAGAGGAAGGGGTAAGGAGTATGGGATGTATGAGTTTTTTCTTTTTTGCTTTCTTTTTCTGGAGTATGCAAATATTCTAAAAATGATTATGGTGATGAATATACAACTATGTGATGATATTGTGAGCCATTGGTTGTATACCATGCATGGACTGTATGTGTGTGAAGATTTTTCAATAAAAATATTTAAAAATGTATTTAGAATTCAAGAAATTCTGATATCCATATTTCTAGATTTTTTTCCTGGTTTGCCTTAAGTTTAAATTGGTTTATGAAACTTACTGTAAAACACAGGTCTTAAAAGTTGTTTAGTAACACAGATCAATACTATAGCAAGGCTGATATTTGTAATAATTTTTTACTTGATATTTTGAGAATGTTCACAGTTTTGAAAGCTAATCAAATGGTATTTAAGTTAGGATTTAATATTTATAATTTTAAAAACTTTGATATCTGTATTTATAGATATAAGAACTGGACATAGGAATTGCTTTTCTGGTGATAATTTTGAATCTTAAAGAACTACACTTACTAATTAGGAGACACATCGACAGAATGGGTTAAATAATGTTATCTTTCTATACGCTGCTCACATGAGACCTATCTTAGACCTGAGGATACAAATAGACTGAAAGTGAAAGGATGGAAATAGATGTTCTATGTAAGTTGTAACTAATAACTGTGACCAAAAGAAAGCACAAATATGCTTTAGTAAATATTAGATAAAATAGATTTTAAATGTGATGATATTATAAGAGATAAGATTTTCATGTTATTTGTAAAAACATTTGTATCTTTATATTGTCTTGAAATAAAAAACTTGAAAATGTTCAATAACATAGGTCTTACTATTTCAAAGTTGATGTTTCTAATAACTTTCTACTTGATATTATGAGAATATATATAGGTTTCATAGCTACTTAAAAGGTATTTAAGTTAGTGTTTAATATTAAGAATTTAAGAAATGCTGATATCTGTATCTATATTTTTTCCTTGTAATTTTAAATTGGTTTATGAAATTTACTGTACAAACACAGGCTTTACAATGATTATGTTTTGTTTGGAATGCTGTATTCATTTCAAACTGTAGTGTATCCCAGAAAAGCCATGTTCTTTAATCTTTATTCAATCTTGTGGGGCGGAAACCCTTTTGATTAGATTATCACCACAGAGATGTGATGTGCCCAGTTGTGGGTGTGATCTACTGGTTAAATGGAGATGTGCCTCCACCCATTCAAGGTGGGCCTTGATTAGTTTAATAGAATCCTTTAAAAGGAAAAACACTTTGGAGAAACCTCAGTTGCAGACACTTGGAGAACAGTTGCTTCAGAGCTGACAGAGATATGGATGTTTAGAGAGTTAACAAAGCCAATATGAGCCCCAGACATTTGAATATGCAGCACCCAGTAGACATCACCATTTGCCTTTCCATGAGTTGTTAAGCAAGCCAGAATCTGGAGAGACCCAAGGGAAGCCAAGAGATGAAACCCAACCCCAGAGAAGCCAAGTGAGGAACCTCCACAGGAAACAGAAGCTGAAAGCAACAGAGCCCAAGTGCAAGGGATCAGCAGATGCCAGCCATGTGCTTTCCCAGCTGGCAAAGGTGTTCTGGATGGCATCAGCCTTTCTTGAGTGAAAGTATCCTCTTGTTGGTGCCTTAATTTGGATATTTTCATGGCTTCGGAACTGTAAACTTGTAACTTAGTAGATTCCCTTTATAAAAGCTGCTCCATTCTGGTATATTGCATTCTGGCAGCTTCAGCAAACCAAAACAAATGCCAAAAAAGAAAGTGTACAATAAAGAGAAAAAGAAAGAAATCATAAATCTATACAGCTAAGGCATTTAACCAAGATATACAAGATTCTGATGATCAATTCATCAATTATCTTTAAATCTCCTGAAGTCTCTAATCAAAATGAGCTAGCTGTGCTATAACCAGTAAGATGATACAAAAAACAAGCAAACAAACAAAAAGATTTACTGGTTTAAAATAGATTTTTACCAAAGGCCATCTTCATGAAATTCATTTTAAAAGTTTCAAAAATCTCTAAACTGCCACTAGTCCTTTCTCTGCAGGGCACTTTAATGAGTCCATGTCTTAGTTTGTCAGGCTGCTGTGACAAATACCACACGACAGCTTGGCTTAAACAATGGATTATTGATTCATGGTTTCAGAGACTAGAAGGCCTGCTTCTTCCCAGAGTCAGTAGCATTCTGCTGTGATGGCAATCCTTGCAGTTCTTTGGCTTCCACATCACATGGCAATGTCCTTCCTTCCCTGTCCAGGTTCATTCAACTTCCAGCTTCTGGCTCCTCCCCATGGCTTTCTCTTCCATGTCTAATTTCCTTTGCTTATAAGGACTTCAGCCACATTGAATTAAATCCCACCCCCATTCAGTTTAGGCACACATTAACTCATAACACTTCAAAGGTCCTTTTACAGATGGAGTCACACCTATAGGACTACAGGTTGGGACCTGGACCTGCCTTTTGTGGAGAACTTGGTTCAATCCCCAATACTTGGGTTTAGGCAATTTCTCATGTCCCACCCTCCTACCACAAATTCAGCTCTGTAGCACACATAACTACTTGGAAGTTCCCCTAAATATGCTTGTGTCTCCATCTTTCAACATGTTGTTGCTTCTACCTCAAATACCCTCCCTCTGACAGTCTGCCTAATGCCTACCTCTTCTTTAAACATCAGCTCAGGAGTTGCCTTCTCTTATCTCCCCAACACAGCCTGGACTCTCTTGCTTCTGTGCTCCTACAACAATCTATTTATACCTCCATCAGGATGTCCAACAAATGTTAATAAAATTGCTTGCTTGTTTTTCTCTCCTTACCAGACATATGTTCTTCTGGGAATGAATTATGAGTTTGACTCTGCATCTTCAGCATGTAAGGCACATGCCTAAAATAGAGCAAGAGCTCTGCAAATGTTTGTCAGACAGATGACCTTTCCTGAAGGTTGGGACACTGAGAAAGGATAGCACTATGGGCAGCCAGGGCTATGGCTTCTTAGACAGCTCAGAAGGGAACGACAATATGGCTGCTTACTTTCCTCTTAACCCTTCTGGTCATCTATCAGGTATTCTAGATAACTCCATTTCCTCATCAGCCAGTCTTAAACCATCAAGAATAAAACTTTGCTTGAAGCAGGTTACAACACTGCAGGCTTTCCAGGCCCCATGGAGAACTCTGACTCTCTAAGCTCAACAATGAGTAGGCCACTCTACCCCTCTGCCCAGTCTCCTCTAACATATCTGACATATGTTATGTCATATGGATGCATATCTGACACGTATTGTATGAGTCTGAATTTCTTTATCATGGACTCAGCACAGACATCAGAATTTGCCCTCTCACCCCAACTCCACTCACTAAAAACCCAGGTTTCACTATTTTTCCTCCTAGCCATCTTTGTTCTATAGGGAGTTCTGTTTCATGGGTAGAAACTAATTAATCACTTCATATTTTAAATTTTTCACTAATTCTATGAAGGTACCATATCTATGTCCAGAGAAAAAGAATATTTCAGCATATCCCTAACTTTTTAAGACCATGTAATTGAGGGAAACAACTCCCAAATAAGGTACTTTGATGTAATTATCAGAAATTGGTTGGGATATGGACTTTTTATAGTTTCCAGTATTACTTATTATTTCAATATTCTAGATTATGAAGTTAAAATCTTATTTCTTTTACCTAATCTTTGATGATCTACAGAGACTTGAGACATAAAAGGTCAGATTGTCTATATGTATTCTATTTTAAATACCAGTTTCTATCTATTCATAACCAACAATTTATTCAAATCTTCCCTTTCAAGAAGCCTTTCTTTTTAATCTCCAAGAAATTATTTTACTCTCTGTGCTCTCAGCCCTATACTTCTGCCATACCATAATAATAGAGTGATAGTTTTATATTGGGCTGTGCAATTGTCCATTTCCTCTTACCTACCCTCTCTTCCCCACTCCCACCCCCGGTCTAACATGCCATCACTTGAGCAGCAGCAGCAGTTTCCTGTATATACTGCTCTCAGTCACAGAAGCCACGGCTTTCAATGGTGAAAAACTGGAAACTGAGAAATAAATAGCTTTTTGTTTTGGTTTTTTTTTTAATTGTTGTTTGGATAGAGTGTTGGATAATTTTTGTTTTTGTTTAGTTTGAGTTTTGGAAGGGTCAGAGTTCATTGTTTTGTTTAGAAGGGGCAGAGTTGATCATTTTTTGTATTTTTAGTTCTAAAAATATGGGCCTTCAATATCATAAGCCAAATCCTGGAGGACATAGAGCACAGACTTGATATAAGGAACACTAGAGTGTGATGCTATTTGTTCCTTTATTACTCCCCAAATAAGGCAAGAATTCGACTGGAAACTAGACAAAGAAGAATCAGAGAGATATGACCAGGTAAGGGTCCCTGGGAAAGGTCCCAGAACTCTACCTGCTAGGCTGATTCCTGGGATAGGGAGATGGGTGACAGGACTGTAGAAACTGCAATGGAAACCCTAGGAAAGTTTGAGGGGATTCTAGAACAGAAGGAGGATTTCCCAGCTTTACAGAGGATTATCCAGAAGAGTATAAGTCTTGTGGAGTAGCCCCACGTTCAACCTGACTGCAATATCTGGGGAGGATGTACAGGCTATTGAGTCTGAGGGAAGTCTTACCAAGTCCACATGCTGCATTCTCAAGCCTCCAGAGAAGGGTGCAGAACCGGCTGAGAACAGGCCAATACCTCTTACGGGCCTCCAAGGGATGCAGAGTGAACTGAGTATGCATAGCAGCCAGAAGGCTTAATAGGATCATAATCAACTCAAGGGAGGTAATGGCGGGAAGGGTTATACACCAGGGGTCAGGTAGCGTAAGCCAATTTCGGGAGAAACCAGTCATGCCTACGACCAGGTATCCTCCTTCAATGCCAGGAGCAGGCATGAGCCCCTAGGAACATGGGCCCCCTAAACCACTTTGGAGAATGGTAGAGAATTCTGAGACAGTGAGACTTAAACCAGAAGGAACTAAGTTACCTTGAATTGGAAAGATTGAATTTTCCATTACCCAGTGGAAATGGAAGCTTCTGGGCTAAATTGATTTCAATTTTAATGAAATAAATGCATCTTTTTTCATACCCATCTCTTTACTCAATTTTAATGAAATAAATGTATACTTTTTCACATCCAACTCCTTACTTTTACAACTTAAAACATTATCGTTCATTCATCCAAATTTAAATATCTATTCCAAGCACTGTGCTGAAAGCAGGAGATATAAAGGGAAATAACACATGCTCTGTCTTTAAGAACTTTGTGGTTGGGTGCTGGAGTCCTTATAGCTACATGTAATATGTACTGTAATAAAGACATATTACCTTCTGAAGTGACTGTATCAAATAACCATGAACTTTATGACTTAAAACCACAGTAATTTATTCTCTCCCAATTCTGGAGTCCAGAAGTTCAAATCAAGGTGTCAGCAGGACCACCCTGCCTCTGATGGAGAGATTCAGTGCTTTGCCTCTTTCAGCTTCAGGTGGCAGTTGGCCATCCTTGGTTTGTGGCTGTCTCACTCCAATCTCTGCCTCCATGGTCACATTGCTTCCTGCTCTCCTGTCTGTGTCAAATCTCCCCCTGCCTTCCTTTTATAGGGACATGTTATTGGGTTTTCTGTCTCCCTAGATCATCCAGGATGATCTTCTCATATTAAGATCATTGACTTAATTACATTTGGAAAAACCCCTTTTCCAAATAAGGTCAGATTCATAGGTTCCGGGGATTAGGATGTGAACATATCTTTTGGGGGGTGTGTGCATGGGTGGGGATACCACTCAGCCCACTGCAGCATGATACAGCACCATGTATGGCATCTAACGGCCTGAGGGAGAGAGGTCATTTTCCCAAAGCTGGGTCTGGACAGATGAGTAAGAGTTTGAAATGTGTGGTTGTAAAAGAAGATATTCTACCCAGAGGAACTGCACTGGCAAGAGAATGAAGAGCATTAAGTGGAATAATGGGGACTTAGGTAAGTTGATCATATGTCCAAGTTTGCCTGGGTGATTCCCAGTTCGCACTTCTTGTCCCTGCGTACCCTCTGATTTAGCATTTTGTTCTGGATGCTTCAGAACCAGCATGAGTTTAGCGGAACTCAACTTTGTACTTCCAGCCTCTGCTGTGGACAAGATCTTACACCTGTGTGAGGTATGTGTGCAGTGAGCAGAGTTCCCGCTTTAACTCATAGTTGAGCCTAAAAGACAACCAGCAATACCCTCCTCTCTTTCTCTGACACTCCTGGCACAAAGTAAGCAGCACTTCCCCTTCAAGGACACAGTGCAAGTCACTCAAATTAAACAAGCAACTAGGAGAGATTCCTGGTGGAGGGTGGTGGTGGCATAAGTATTCTGCTTAGTTGTGCTTCTCAAATGCTTGGTTCATCAGCCTGGTCTACCCTGGCTCATGGCACACCCCTCAAGAGACATACAGCCACCAAGGTCACAGAGCAAGTAGAAAATATGGTGAATTTTAGGTTAGGTGGTATTCTAGTTTGTTAGCTGCTGGAATGCAATATACCAGAAATGGAGTGGCTTTTAAAAAGGGGAATTTAATCAGATGCTAATTTACAGTTCTAAGGCTGAGAAAATGTCCCAATTAAAACAAGTCCAATCAAAGGCATCCAGGGAGAGATACCTTGGTTCAAGAAGGCTGATGATATTCAGGATTTCTCTCTCATCTGGAAAGGCACATGGTGAACACAAATCACAGTTTCTCACTCGGCTGGAAGGGCACATGGTGAGCAAGGCATCATCTGCTACTTTCTCTCCTGGCTCCCTGTTTCATGAAGCTCCCCGGAAGGTATTTCCCTTCTTCATCTCCAAAGGTCACTGGCTTATAGGCTCTCTGCTTTCATGGCTATGTCGTTCATCTCTGCTCTCTCTGAATCTCCATTCTCCAAAATGTTTCCTCTTTTATAGAACTCCAATAAACCAATCAAGACCCACCCAAATGGGTGGAGACATGTCATCACCTAATCCAATTTAACAACCACTCTTGACTAAATCACATCATCCAGGGAGATGATCTGATTACAGTTTCAAACATACTGTAATTGAATAGGGATTATTCTACCTTTATGAAATGGGATTTTGATTAAAACGTGGCTTTTCTAGGGGGCATATATCCTTTCAAACCAACACAGGTGGACACGAAATATAGGTAGGAAATAGAGGCTGAGCAAGCCTTCAAAAGACCCCTTGTTACACTGGGGTTTTTAAAAATCATTTATTGTATATTATAAATTTGCAGCTCTTTATTTTAATATCTGGGGATGCTGTTTTATTTTATTTATAAATCCTGTTTATAATAGCAACAATAAATTCCAAATTTCCCATATTTATTGGGAAACTAAGTACTAAATTTTCATCTCTCAAGAAATTTGATGATGAACATATAACTTGCACAAAAGATTTTTTGACATTTACCATACTCTATGTGGCCCATCAGAAGATGCATCTCTGCTGAAGAAACATCAGCATGCTCTTCAAAAATGAATATTTTAGAAAGGCTGTGCTGGACAAAGATGATTTAACACATGCTGCTACAGAAGAAGGCTTGACATAGCACTCTGTGAAGCATTCATTTGGACCACTATTATAAAGGGAATTTTGCTCATTTACAATGCCAAGCTTTCTTGTGTCCTATGTAAAAAGCTAAGCAGAGCGATCGATGTGTTCCCTCCATTAGTAAAAGAATTTCACAAACAGCTAAATGGTATCAGTTTTACATCACAGTTATCAGAGGCTTCAAATAGAACACCCATCAAGTTAATTCCAATAATGCTTTGATTTTTTTATGCAATTCATGGAATTAAAGTAAACTATTTGAGGGGTGCACAGATGGTTCAGTGGTAGAATGATCATCTTCCATGTGGGAGACCTAGGTTCGATTCCCGTACCATGCACCACCCAAAACAAAACAAAAGCCATAAAGTAAACCATTTGGAAGTTCCCTTTGCCAAAGGTGAAACATCTGACATTACTATGAATGCTGTTATAAATTCAGTTAGAAGGTGCAATATTGGAGACAAATTTTTAGAGTAATAATACAACTGAAAGTAATAGAGAGTTTTGGTAGAGCAAAACTATTTGCATTTCCAGGATGCTATCATAAACTGGGTGGGCTTAAACAATGGTAGTTTATTGACTGGCGGTTTCCCGGGCTTCTGGGGTGTCCGAAGCCTCCAGGGCTTCCAAGACTGGCAATCCTTCACGTTCTTGTCACATGATGATGATATCCTCCCCTTTTTCTTCTGGATTCCAGCTGACTTCCAGCTTCCAGCTCCTGCCTGTGGCTTCTCTCTATGTCTGAATCTCATCCTGCCTATAAAGGACTCCAGTAATACAGATTAAGGCCCAATCTCATTCAGCTGACTGCATCTTAACTAAAATTAACATCTTCAAATGGTCCTATTTCCAATGGGTTCACAGCCACAGGAATGGATTAAGAATAAGAACACATTTTTTCCCCATGGTACTTAACTCAATTTGCACTGTGGTAAAGACAATATTTACTAAATTAAGAAACCCATGATATAATTCATAAATAATATGTAAATCTGTCTAAAATAAGCTTCTATATTCTGTCAGTCAAAATAGGGTTACTTTTAAATATGAGATGATGTTTAATTAAAAGAATATTTCAGCATGGCACTATGTTTTCTCTGTTTGCTGCCCGTTATCAATTGAGTTTTAGAAATACACAATCCTTTAAATAAATTATGTTTTAAATGAACCTAAGTGGCCTACAATGGTATTTGTCTTGGAAACAAATTCTTTGAATTTTAGTTGCATTTATCAAAAAATCATTGGACTCCTTAATCAGAGCATTAAATAAATGGAAGGCAAAAAAAACTTCAGGTTTTGAAACTTTTATGAAATTACAGTAATTATAACAAAACTTACAAGCAGAGAGGTAATTAAATTTGTCACTACAAACTTATTGCAAATACATATTTATATAGTTGGCATGAATAGAATTGCGAAGTAGTTACATGACAAAAGCTGACAAAATTTTAAACCTTTATATTCTGAAAACAAGATTCACCATTTAATAGTAATTATCATCTTTCAACTGGAGGACATCCCTTATGGAGAAAACTCAGGGTTAACCTCAGTTATAACTATATCCACACTTGGGAGCACTTTAAGACCTTAAGGCGGAAAGCCACACTGTGCTTGTCATCAGCCCATTGTTTTCCTGCCTGGTAGGCTGTGGAAGTGACTATTCTACCACTTTGTGCAGGTGATTCTGAATGCTGCATCCACTGACCTGGGGTTGCCTAGGGTCACCAATGCATACTGGAGTTTTGTGAGTCCAAAAGCACTTCTTCAGCCATTGAGGAAGACTGTCTGCGAGGGCTTCATCATAAAACCTATCTCCAAGAAAAACAAGGTCCCACTTACGTTGTTCTAAATCCCAAACGTTTTGGGTTGAAATGGGAAAAGGATATAGTTGGCTCAATCCACAATTTAGTTGTATAGCCCTTCCTGCAAGAGGGTGTATGTCGTTGGCCAACACCCTTGATATCCCACTCATTTTAGCAGAATAGCTGTAACTCCTCATCCACTCCCAAGAACTAACACAGATTTTCCTCGGATGGGTGTCGGGATCATCTAAAAGACTTGCCTCTGCCAAGACCACACTCAGAAGTTAGAGCAAAGCAAGGCAGGCAGGCGCCTCTGCAGCTGTTTCCTCATGTTGTTGCCCAGACACCTCCAGCTCCCACTTCCCAAGGCAGAGCACTTACTGTAGTTTTTAATGGGACTGTTTTGCAGATTCAGCAATAATACAAACAGTTTGCTGGTCAATAAGTATTTCACAAATAAATAAATATTTCAAAAATTGTGTGATTTTAATTATTCTTAATAACCTTTCTTACTCTCAAAAATGTCCCACATTGGTTAATGAAAGAGATTCTTGCCTAAGCTCAACCTAAGCACAGACAGTGTGGCAGCATATGAGAGTGCTAAGGGGGCTTTTAGGCCACACTAAGAGATTTGGTTTTGTTAACAGTTTGAGGAAGAGGCCGAATAGGGCAGGAGAGGGGTAGGTGGGCAGGATGGGCAGGGAGCCAAGCCCCCAACCCTACTTCAAACAGTGCAGCTCAGCTTACAGCTATTTCACATATTGAATTTCCACGTAAGCTTTGATTTGAGGAAATGGTTCTATGACTAAAAATAAGCTTGAGAAATACTGCTATAGGCAATGGTTATCAGGGAAGTTTTGTTTTTTTTTTTTTGGTTGGTTGGTTTTAAACTTTTTTATTGTATAGTATAACATGTATACAAAGCAAAGAAATAAAAAAGCAATAGTTTTCAAAGCACTCTTCAAAAAGTGGTTACAGGATACATCCCAGAGTTTGTCATGGGCTACCATATGATCCTCTCATATTTTTCCTTCTAGCTACTCCAGAATATAGGAGGCTAGAGGGCTTAAATACATTTTTATCATCATAATCGACTTTTTTCCCTTCTTTTCATGTGAACAATAACACATATACAAAAAAGCTATAAATTTCCAAGCACAGCACCACAATTAGTTGTAGAACATATTTCAGACTTTGACATGGGTTACAGTTTCACAATTTTAGGTTTTTACTTCTAGCTGCTCTAAAATACTGGAGACCAAAAGATATCAATTTTATATAAATTGATATAAAAGATATCAATTTAATGATTCAGCATTCATATTCATTTGTTAAATCCTATCTTCTATGTATAATTCCACCATCACCTTTGATCTTTCCATACCTCTCCTTAGGGGTGTTTGGGCTATGGCAATTCTTAATTTTTGAAATTGGAAGGGTCTGTCACTAATATGGGGTAGGGAGATGGAATTACCTGATGCTCTGGAGAGGCTGGACTAGGTTTCAGGACTTATCTGGACCAGGGACCCATCTGGAGGTTGTAGGTTTCTGGCAAGTTACTCTAGTGCATGGGACCCTTGTGGAATCTTATAAATTGCCCTAAATGTTCTTTAGGATTGGCTGGAATGTCCTGGCTGGGGGTTGGCAGGTTATGATAGGTGGCAAGGTCTACCTGAAGTTGCATAAGAGCAGCCTCCAGAGTAGCCTCTTGACTCTATTTGAACTCTCTCTGCCACTGATACTTTAATTTTCCCCCATTTGGTCAGGATGTAATTGTTGATCCCATGGGGCCAGGTCTGGATTCATCCCTGGAGTCCTCTCCCATGTTGCCAGGGAGACTTTCACCCCTGGATGTCAGATCCCATGTAGGGGGGAGGGCAATTATTTCACTTGCAGAGTTGGGCTTAGAGAGACTGAGGCCACACCTGAGCAACAACAGAGGTCCTCCAGAAGTAACTCTTAGGCATGCCTATAGGTAATTTAAGCTTCTCCATTACCTACATAAGTTTCACAAGAGTAAGCCTCATGATTGAGGGCATGGCTTATTGATTTGGGTGTCCCTAAAGTTTGGCACAGCATCAGGGGATTCCCTGATGGTAAAGTTTCTCCCCTCCCTCAGGGGACTTTGCCAACACATTTTGATTATCTGCTTAAAATACTCTAGGATATTTCCAGGCATTACAATAATCTTTACAGGATTAAGGGACCACTTTCTTCTTCTGTGCTTTCTGTGTTTCAGTGATTCGAATGTGCTATATAGATAGGTTGAATTAGATTATGCACTACAGAAAATTTCAGTTCCAGATCAACTAAACCTTTCTTCCATTGGTCTCAAAGAGTATGTGCGGTTCTAAAATATTGACACTGTCTTCCTTACCCCTATGTTCTGAATTACTTTAACCTCAACCAGGGAAGATTTTTAAGCAAGGGAGTAACTTGATCAAGTTTGCATTATTTAAAATGTCACTCTGGCGACACTTCTGAGGATGGACACTTATGAAAACGAAACTGGAAAGCTAAACACCTGGAACATGGACCTTTAGCATATGCACAGAAGACTTCACTGCACTGAGATTTAATGTCATGCCCTCATTTGGTCTTTTACAAAAGACCAAAAATCATGTTTCCAAGACCCCTTGTATGAGAATCTACATGTTGAATTATGGTTAGAACTCCATGGATAGGAAAATTCTATTTTTTCAGATGATCTAATTTGAATTCAATTGCAAATTAACAGAAAGTATATTACATAATATATTTCCATAGCTACTCAGATGCTCAGAGTTAAAATATGTTTAATTGCAGCAACTAATGTAATCTAGGCATTTGTGACACAAATTTTTTCTGTACTTTGCCTTTGTTTTTTTAATTGCCATTTCAAATATCTCTTGGAAGTCCTGAATCTAAATCCAAAATAATAACTACAGTGATAGCTAATATTATATAGGGCTTATAGTGCTAGGTAATGTTCTAAACTCTTTATGTATATTAATTTATTTAATCCTCACCAAAATTATCTCTGCCTTTGGGATTAGTGGATTTATTTATAACACATGGGTGACATCAGATAACATCTGTTTCCCTTTATCACCTGTATAAATTTAGCTAATAATTTCAGTGCTTGAAACCCAGCAAAGCATCGAAATAACAACAGCCAATTTCAAAAAAATCTTCACTCCAATGAACTAAAAATCAAATCATAAGAGAAAGTTACCTCTCTGATCCTTGATTCCCTCTTTTGTAACACTATTAGAATAATGATACATAATAAGGATATAGGATTAAAATGCTGTAAAATCATGTTGAAATTTTTAATGAGCTACATAAATGTTAGATATCATTTTACAAAATAATCAATGAGGTTTTTTTTAATCTTACACCTCCCATGCAATCCATCAGCAAGTCAATCCTTATAATATGTCCAAAATTTAATCACATCTCAATATCCCACTATGAACACCCTGCTCCAGGCTACTTTCATCTCCCATCTCTTTTAATGGAACTTCTATTTTTAATTGGATAATTGACATTCTTTTAAAGAATAGAATGAAATGCAATTGAGAAGCCTATGCTTTTCCAGCATCTTAATTTGGTGAATCATTCTGAACAATCATAAATAAAGACATCCTTTTAAATGGATTTTTTTCTTTTAAAAAAAATTTGTCCAAAACAGCTATTCTGGATTGAAACAAAAAGTACCGGCAAAGAGATCTGGGCTGGAACTTTTATCCACTTCTATATATTAAAAATTAGAATTAAGAATATCCTCCATTTAGCAGACTTTATTCTGAGTTTACTAACCACTTTCATACTTTCAGAGTTTTCAGAGAAAGAAGGTGCTAATAATTTATAATTTATTTGAAACTTTGAAGAAGAATCTAGGCAATTCCATGGAACATTTTAAAAACATATTGAAAAGAAGTATTCTTTACCTAAAAGAGAGAGAGAGAAGCAGCACAATGCCTTGTTCTTAGAGATAGGTACAGCTAAGAAACTACAGAAATATGATTCAGGAACAATTGTTACACGTGTTATTTTTTAATATTTTGATAATAAACATTAAGAAGTTTATCTGTTTTAATATGCAACGATGTTATTTTTATATTTTTAGAAAGACTTGCTTTTAATATATTTTTTTCTCTTACATTTTCTTCACATATATTTGTATTTTCTTCAAATCATGATTGTTTTCAAGTACAGAAACAGATTCTGCTACAATATCTCGTTCCTCCCCACTACTTAAATTACATATTAGGACCATTATGTATTGCCTTATGTAATCATATTAACACAGCAGTAAAACTAGAAAAAAAATTGCAAATACGGATTTGTATAATCTTTCCCCAGGACCATTATCATACCTTCCTGATGACTGTCCTACTTTGGGCCCTTCTCCTCCACAAACAAATACAGTGGTCCTTTAGAAAATGCAATGCAACCCTGAACAAGAAGGTGGCGAGAGATTCTTCAGGGCCCTGTCCAACCACAAAAGCTTTGACTAGCCAGAAGAACTAGCAAAACATCGTTCTCAGGGCTCCAGGAAACAAAGGACTCAGTAGCAGGGTGCTCTAGTTTGCTAGCTGCCGAAATGCAACACACCAGAGATAGATTGGCTTTTAGTAAAAGGGGATTTATTTTGTTAGTTCTTCAGAGGAAAGGCAGGTAACTTTCCACTGAGGTTCTTTCTTATGTGGGAAGGCATAGGGTGATCTCTGCTGGCCTTCTCTCCAGGCCTCTGGGTTCCAACAACTATCCCCAGGGTGATTTTTTTCCTGCATCTCCAAAGGCCTGGGCTGAGCTGCGAGTACTGAGATGAGGTATGCTGAGCTGCTTGGGCTGTGCTACATTGTGCTCTCTAATTTAAGCACCAGCCAATTAAGTCAAATGTCATTCATTGCAGCAGGCATGCCTCCTAGCTGACTGCAGATGTAATTAGCAACAGATGAGGTTCACGTACCATTGGCTCATGTCCGCAGCAACAAAACTAGGTGCCTTCACCTGGACATGTTGACAACTGAAACTAACTACCACGCAGGGTAAGCTTTGAATCAAGAAAAAGTGGTAGGATCTTGTGGTGCCCTAGCTGGCCCCTTACCACCCCTCCACTGGCTCAGTGGGGAGCCAACCCATGCTCCCACTGAAGGTCCCTGGTCCCAGTTCCAGAGGGAGTAGAATGGCCCTCATGCACATACTGGAAGCATGTGGCCTAATCTGTCTGGTGATGGCCTAAGGGATTCACTGTCCCACAACTTGCCCTGCATGTAGAAGGCAGCCTTCCCACAAAAGACTGTGGGAGAGTAGTTAAGTTGTGCTGCCTGAGGCAAGAGATTGCTGGTTGTAAGATATACAGTGCAGTGACAGGGACAGTGAGGAAACCATTTATTATATACGAAGGAACATTTGTAATCATATAAATGGTGGGGGGGAGCTCCTAGGGCCACACACATGCTCCAAACAGAATGCATGTGCAAAAAGAATCAGAGATGCCCCTATGACTTGGTATCGAGCTATTCTCATGCAATCCATTGTATAGATATGCCCCAAAGGAGAGCACTTACTTAGGCAATCTACAAAGATTGGGAAAGTTGTTTGCATTTTTCCCACCTTCTCCCCCTCCAACTACTCCTCTTCCTTCTTTGGCTCCTGGCATACTCAGTCATAACATTAGCTGGATACAAACTTAAGAATCTGAAATGGGTGGAAGGGCCAAGATCACAGCACAGAACTGTAAGTAAAACTCCCAAACTGTGGAGGTTGGAGCCCCTCCCCCACGGGCATTGCTGGCTGTGTTGGAGACACATCCCCATGGGAAAAAGAAGCAGTCTCTACTAAGCAAGGGAAGGCAGCTAAACCCAAACTCCAATAGCAGTTTTAATGAACAAATCTGGACAGCTGAATGAAAGCTCCAAGCACATAGACCCAGAGCAAGCAGGAAAGGAATCCTGAGGTCTCTCCCTGAAGGGAGAAGGTGGGGCTGACAGAAAAAAAAAATGGTGGCTTTTGGAGTTGGCCAAGGTCAGAATATTGGAAAAGGGCTATGCCTCAAGAAAAGGGGCACATAGAGCCAGGTACCAACTCAAGCTCTTAATTGGCAAGGCTTGGGGGCTGGGAACTAGCTCTGAAAAGGGCTTTCTTATTTTCCTTTTTATTTTCCTATTCTAAGTAGTTTATTAGAGAAAGCCCAAGGCATTTCCAGTTGTCAGCACTGACCCAAGGAAGGATAGAGTTAAGATAAGTCTGAGAGACAAAGTAACTAGTCAAGGGAAGGAGATAATTCCCTAAAGGTCATATCTTCCCCCAAGAAAAGGGGATGGGGGTGGGCCCAGCTCAAATGGTGGCCCTAATTTAGAGAATTCAAGACCCTTGGGGCTGGAAAGCAGAAGGCTTAAGCCCACCTTCTACTTCAGTTCCTGTCTCAACCACACCCTTGTTAGGGAGGGTCTGCTGAGAGTTAAAGGTCTGGCACCACTTAACAGTGGTGGGGAACTGCAGGCTGACAAGCACCACCTGCTGGGCAGGATAGGAAAAGTTCAAAATCCAGTGGCTTCACAGAAAGTCTGACAACCTGCTGGGTCTCTTCCCCAGGAAATTGATACTAATTACATCCTCTTCCTGCAACCTGAGCATGTCTGGTCTGGGAAAATCTGATAGGGGTCAATCATATATGGAAACACCCTCCTTTAATAGGGATCAATCATATATGGAAACACCCTCCTTTAAAAAAAAGCTTCCATTTAGGCAGGGCAAGAACCAGAAAAATGAGAGCTGAAAAATTCTGATCAGTTAGACAGAAGCTATGCTAGAGGTTTAGAATAAGTTTAACAGAATGCCAAAGAACAAGTAGAGAACAAAGCCAACCAACAAAAGATCCTAGGTAAAAGAGTGAAAATGACCTTCAGAAAAAAAAAATAATCAGGAAAATCAGATGCCTAGACACTAGCAAAAAATTTTGAATCATGTTAGGAAAAATGAAGACATGGTCCAGTCAAAGGAACAAACTAACACTTCAAATGAGATACAGGAGTTAGAAGAACTAACTAAAGATGTTCAAACAAACATGCTAAATCAAATCAACAAATTGAGGGAAGATATGGCAAAAGACATGAGACATAAAGAATACATTAGGCAACCACAAAGAAGAGCTCAAAAGTTTGAAAAAACAAATGGCAGAACTTATAGGAATGAAAGGAATAGAAGATATGAAAAATGCAATGAAGACTTACAACAGCAGATTTGAAGAGGCCAGAAAAAGGATTAGTGACCTAGAGAACAGGATATTTGAAATGCTACACACAAAAGAACAGACAGGGAAAAGAATGGAGAAATATGAGCAGAGTCTCAGGGACTTGAATGACAATGTGAAGTGTGTGAATATGCATGTTATGGATGTCCCAGGAGGAGAAGAGAAGGAAAAAGGAGCAGAAAGAATAATGGAGGAAATAATCTCTGAAAATTTCCCATCTCTAAAAAAAACCCACAAAATTACAGATCCAAGCACAGTGTACCCCAAACAGAACAGATACAAATAGAATTTCCATTAAATGTAACAAAGGCTATAAACAATAGTGAAATGTCAATAAAAGGGGGATATAAGGGAGGTGTATGAGATTCTTGGGTGTTGCTGCTGTTGTTTTTCCTTTTAATTTGGTTTTTTTTTTATTCTTCTTTTTTTTTCCTCTTCTTTCTTTGCAAAAGAAATGGAAATGTCCTTATATAGATTGTGGTCATGAATGCACAACTATGTGATTATAACAGGAACCATTGATTGTTTATTTAGGATGATTGCATAGTCTGTGAATAAAATAAAATAAACAGAAAGATACAATTGCTGGAGAACACATGGAGAGAGAGATATACCTATTCACTGTTGTTATGGAAGTAGAATGGTGCAGCCCTTCTGGAAGCCAGTGTTGTGGTTCCACAGGAGGTTAAGTATAGGGTTGCCATATGTGCTGGTTCTGCTGTGTACCCCAAAAAAGCCAAATTCTTTAATCCTCATTCAATATTGCTGGGTGGGGACTTTTTATTGTGTTCGTGGTGATGGTAACATTTGACTAGATGGTTTCCATGGAGATGTGTCTCCACCCATTCAAGATGGGATTGCTTACTGGAGCCCTTTAAGAGGGAGCCATTTTGGAAAAAGCTTTAGAGTCCATGCAGCCAGAGACCTTTGGAGATAATGAAGGAAGACACCCCTGGGGAGCTTCATGAAACAAGAAGCCAGGAGAGAAAGCTAGCAGATTTTGCCATGTTCCCTTACAGCTGAGAGAGAAATCCCAAATTTTGTTGGCCTTTCTTGAGTGAAGGTAACATCTTTTGGTGCCTTAATTTGGACATCTTCATAGCCTTGCCTTAATTTGAACATTTTCATGGGCTTAGAACTATAAACTTGCAACTTAATAAATTCCCCTTTTTAAAAACCATTCTGGGCAGGCCATGTTGGCTCAGCAGGCAGAGTTCTTGCCTACCATTCCAGAGACCCAGGTTTGATTATGGGTGCCTACCCATGTTAAAAAGAAAAAAAGGTAAAAACCATTCTGCTTCTGGTATATTGCATTCCAGAAGCTTAATAACTAAAACACCATAAGACCTGCAAACCTGTTATTAGGTATATACTTGGAAGAACTGAAAGCAGGGGCATGAATGGACATTTGTACACTGGTGTTTATGGTGGAAGTAGTCACAATTTGCAATGGATGAAGGTAGCCTAAGGGTATATGAACTGATGAACAGAAGGTTTAATTGTAGAGTATATATACAATGAAATATTGAGAGGCTTCAAGAAGTACTGAAGTTGTGAGGCATGCAACTAGGTGAAGGAAACTTGAGGACAGTATGTTGAGTGAAATAAGCCAGAAACTAAAAGACAAATATTATAACACTTCACTGATATGGACTAACTATAATGTGCAAACTCTGAGAATTAAATCTGAGAGCATAGGTTATGAGGGGAAGGCTTATTATAAAGGTTCCTAGATTGTAAGCTTTTAGAGCAGTCACATATATTCCTGAGTTGTAACTGTTAGTTCTAAATTCTGAGATGCTGAGCTCTTTGCGTATAACCTGGTCATCCCCTGGAATGTTGGGTAGCTATGTGACACCTGAGACTCAGAGATAACTATAGATGAACATAAACAAAATATTAATAGAGAGGTGGAATTGTGAAAAAGAACCAAACAGAACTAAAGACCACAGTAACAGAAAATTTTAATTCCCTAGATATGTACAAAAGCAGATTGGAGTTAGCAGAAGGAAGAATCAGTGAACTTGAAGATAAAACAATGGAAATCATTCAGTCTGAGGATTAAAAAGAAGACAATGAGGAAAAGTGAACAGAGCCTTAGGAACCTGAGAGACACTATCAAGCATATCAGTGTACATATTATGGGAGTTCCAGAAGGAAAAGAAAAAGAAAAAGGAGCAGAGAAAAAATACAAGGGAAATAATGGCAGAACTCTTCCAAGATTGAATAAAAGACACAAATATATACATCCAAGACACTCAACAAAGTCCAAACAGGATAAACTCAAACCAATAAATAGACCTAGGCAGTAGCCTATTATAATCAGTCTGTCATATACCAAAGATAGAGAATTCTGAAAGCTGCAAGAGTGAAGTAATTTGTCACATACAAAGGAGTCTCAATGAAATTAACTGCTGACTTCTCATTAGAAACCACAGAGGCAAAAAGGCAATGAAATAACATATTTAAAGGCTGAAAGCAAAATAAAGCCACCCATGAAATCTATATCTTGCAATTGTCTTTCAAAAATGAGAGTTAAGACATTCTCAGATAGGGCAGACCATGGTGGCTCAGCAGGCAGAGTTCTCGTCTGCCATGCCAGAGACCAGAGTTCGCTTCCCGGTGCCTGCCCACTTTAAAAAAAAAAAAAAAAAGGTTAAGGAAGACATTCTCAGATAAAACCTGAGGGAGTTTGTCACCAATAGTGACAAATAGACCCTACAAGAGATGCTAAAGAGAATTCTAAAGGTTGAAAGGAAAGAACAACAGACAATAGATCAAAGCCACATGAGGAAATGACGATATGTTGAGTATAATGACATACATAAACATAAATGTCAGTACTACCATATTTTTGTAACTCCTCTTTTTACTTCCTATAGGATCTACAAGGCAAATGCATAAAATGTAATGATAAATTAGTGGCTTGATAATCGTAATGTATAGACATGTAACTTGTGACAAAAACTACATAAAGGTGGGGGGTGGGAGAGACATAAGAATATAGTTTGTGTATACTATTGAAGTTAAGTTGATATCAAAACAAATGAGATTGTAATTAATTTAGGACATTAAATTTAAACCCCATGGAAACAAGAAAATATCAGAAAATGTGTAAGCTCATAAAAAAGAAATATTAGAGTACAGGTTACTAAGGGCAGGGAAAGTGGGAGTTAATGCTTAATGCATGTAGAGTTTCTGTTTGGGGAGATAGAAAAAATTTTAGTCATGGAAGGTGGTAAGGATACTGCAATATTGTGAATGAGATGCTACAAACTATTGAATGGGATGCTTGGGAGAAGTTGAGATGAGAAAAATTTATATTGTATTTATGTTCCCACAATTAAAAAAAAAAAAGAACAATTTGAGATAATGACAATTAAATGCAATGCATGATCCTGGGTGGGATCTAGCAAGGGAGGAGAAAAGACTCAAGGAACATTATTGAGATACATAAAAAAAAAAAACATTGGAATAGTGACTCTAAGCTTTGTATGAATGTTAAATTGCTTGATCTTGATAACTACACTTTGGATAGCTACACAATTGAATACGTACCTTGTTCTTAAGAGATGAAGGGCAATATTAAGTATTCAAAGAGCATGCTATATACAACCTACACTCAGATGCTCAGAGAATGGATGATAGATATAGCAAATGTGGCAGAAGTTAAAATTGGTGGATCTGAGTATCTCGGGTTGGAAGTAGGGGTATGTTGGAGTTTCTGTATGGGATTTCTATTATTTTTTGTAACTTTCCTTTAAGTTTAAACATATTTCAAAATTAAAAGTTTTAAAGCAATACAATACAAATCATACCTCTTCTCAAAACCCTCTGAGTTAGGCAGAATAATGAACCCCCATGAAGATGTCCACATCCCAGTCCCTGGAATTGGTGAATAACTTGCATGGGAAGAGGGGCTTTACAGATGTACTTAAGTATCTTAGTATATGGGGATAAGGATTTTATCCTTGATTTTCTAGGTGAAATCACAAAGGTCCTTGTATGAAGGAGTCAGGAGCATCAGAGGCTGAAAAAGAGATGTAACGATGGAGGCTGAGGTCAGAATGGCACCATTGCTAGAAGGAGGCTGCAAGCCAAGGACTGTAGGTGGCCTGGAGAAGCTCAAAATGTCAAAGAACACATTCTCCCCTGGAGTGCTCCCTCGTTTCCTTCCCTCTGCTTATAGGTCACCTTTTCTGTCTACCTCCTTCTCCTGCTTGATTTCTCTTACTACCATTATCATCACTTGACATGTTATACATTTATGTGAATTTGTGATCATTGTCTCCCCTTACCAGAGTTGCTTAGCTCACTCCCATGTCCCCATAGCTTTGACAGTGACTGGGCATAGGAAATGTTCAATAAATCTTTGTTGATTGAATGGATTTTTCAAAACTGCTATGTTGTACTTCTAAAGTTCTTTCCACTTAATCTATTTTCAGCATTTTTGTCTTTGAGCAAAGAAACAATGAATCCATCAGGCTCTGTGGTCATGAATCCAATAGGCTCACTGCATACAACGCCCATGAAAAGTTAACTGGCAAAAAGATGAGCTCACAAGGCTGGCTGCAGCACAGACCTCCTGCAGAACTTCAAAAATGTTCAAACCAGAGAGTCAAGAGCACCATGGGCAATAGTGCAGGGACAGACAGCTCCTGACCAGAGGAACCAGTCAGGTTATAATGATAGCTCTGCACTTACAATTAATCTCAAAAGCCTGGCTGTGCAATTACCTGGTCTGGAACTAGATATTAAAATATTTTCATGCAGTATCACATAGAAGTAATGAAAGAGGGGGCGGGCTTTGGTTATTTATAAGGAATACAAAATTAATCATAGTTTTCGAAAACCTTCCCCTTTATCACTTTACATTTAACCAATAAAGTGTGATTGTGGATGACCTCATAGGCAATGGAAATTATAATTTTGGTGGACAGAATGGAAAGTGAAGCTGAAAGAACACTGTTTTGTATACCATGTTATTATAAGGTTTTCCTTCAACCTAAAGTCAGACCATGTTCCACATCTGAATTCCGGTGGAGATACAAGGGTTTTTGTTTTTATTTCTGTTTTACCATAAAAATCATTAACCTTTGTTTATCTGTATCACCATAAGCTTAAAACTTACAAAGCCAAACATAAACAAAGGACAGAATAGATGTATCCTTAGCTTAAACAGAATGTCTTCAATTGCTTATTATTTGTAGACATATATCAGTCCAAGAAGTATTATAGAATATAGAATAAATTCACCTCACATCTTGGAATGTCTTTCTGTATAGCTCAAATCCCCAAATTTTAAATTGTCATTGTAAGGGGAGAAGCCCTTACATTCGTCCTAGATACACCAAGGGAGGAGATGTATTAATCTGATTGATCAGAATTCCAGATAATCATGCAGCAATTTTATTAATGGTGTATTAAATATAAATAGCTCTTTGGCTTGTACAAGTAGTAGCTCCCATTCATTCTCTATAGCAGGAATAGTCACTGGGTCAGAGCTATCTCAGTCCCAGAAGTCTTACTCTTTCCAAATGTAGGCTTCAGCCTATTGGAAGCTGATGAAATTTCTTCTATTTTGAGTGTTCTAGTTTGCTAACTGCCAGAATGCAATATACCAGAAGCAGAATTGCTTTTAAAAAGGAAATTTTAATAAGTTGCTAGTCTACAGTTCTAAGGCCAAGAAAATGTCCCAATTACAATAAGTCTATAGAAATGTCCCATCTAAGACATCCAGGGAAAGATACCTTGGTTCAAGGAAGCCAGTGAAGTTCAGGGTTTCTCTCTCAAGTGAGAAGGCACATGGTAAACACAGTCATGGTTTCTCCCTTGGCTGGAAGGGCACATGGTGAGCACAGTGTTCTGCTAGCTTTCTCTCCTGGCTTCCTGTTTCATGAAACTACCCAGGAGGCATTTTCCTCCTTCATCTACAAACATTGGTGGCTGGTGGACTCTGCTTCTTATGGTGCTGCAGCATTCTCTGCTCTCTCCAAATCTCCTTCATTCTCCAAAATGTTTCCTCTTTTATAGGACTCCAGAAACTTATCAAGACCCAACCAAATGGGTGGAGACATGTCATCACCTAATCCAGCTTAACAACCACTCTTGATTAAATCACATCTACAGGGAGATGATCCGACAACAGTTTCAAACATACAGTATTGAATAGGGATTATTCTACCTTTATGAAATGGGATTTTGATTGAAACATGGTTTTTCTATGGTCCATACATCCTTTCAAACAAGCACAATGAGGTCAGGTGGGAATGGTAAAAGATTCCAAAATTTGCATGTAAGAAAGGGGGGCAAGGAAGCCCCATTTAGACCTCAAACCTAATCCAAGAACCACCTCAATTTATGCTATTGGGGTATTGGCCTGTTCTTCTCAATAATAAAGTAACCCTTTATCTTTCATTTGCTCTTCGTACTTCAATCTTTGTACGTCTATCTCCTTCAAGATTTCCTGGGTCTTTCTTAACAAACACCATTAAAATTCTGCCTTTTTCTCCCTCAGGCTTTCCTGGATCCCTCTTGCCAAATATGATTAAAACTCTACTTTTCATTATCACTAAATAATATATTTCCCCAAAAAAATGAAAAAGAAGAGATATGTAAACTTTGAACTGTCCTGTTGGTTTCTGTAATGAGCTTGATAAACACACTGTTAATGGTTGAGAACAATCTGGCCTTCAGGTGGCCTCACTCATAAAAAAACCCATTCTCCAAAATTACAATTACATAAAATTGCATTTTGGCAAAATTATGTGAACTGTAGTCCTGCTTGTGAATAGTCAAAACTTACATGTTAAATGCAAGAACAGAAAGGATCAACTGTTTTATTTTCAGTAATGTTGGCATTCAGCAGATTCCTGCAGTCTGGGTCACTTGGTTGTTAAAAACACAGGCTAAGTAGTTAGGCAAAATAGAATCGAATTCTGGATCCACCATTCAGAAGGCATGTAGTCTTGAGTGAATTCCGTAAGACTTTGTTCATGACTCTATAACGGAAATAAAAGTAATACTTATCTGATAGGATTTTTGTCGGGATCATATAAAAGCACTTGCATGATGCTCGATAGGTAGCTTGCACTCAGTAAATGTTAGGAGTGATTCATAATGTTATTGCTATTATTATGGCATTACCAAATGAATCCAGCAAATATGGTAATGACAAAGACTTTATAACACCCTTTAAATATTACCATAATTTAGAAATGCATGCAGAGCTAAAGCAATCTCATCGTTTTACGTGAGGAAATAGCATATATACTATACAAAACAACCAACCAATCATCATGACATGATCCCCAGTCCAACATCTTATCCAAAGTCTCAGAGAGAAAAAAGATATCAACTGAATGAAATGCACTAGAACATGAAGCATGGTAGATCTGTGCATTAGTTTTTTGTTGCTACATAACAAATCACAAATTTAGTATCTCAAAACAATACAAATTTATTATTTCACAGTTTTCAGAGAAGACTGTTTTTTAATCCATTCTTGTGGATGCAGACCTATTGTTGGGTGGGACTTTTGCTGAAGTTTGTTTCCATGGAGATGTGACCCAGCCCATTCAAGTCTCCTTTCCTGGAGCCCTCTATGAGAGAGAGCCCAGAGAAACTAAAAGAGAAAGAAAACGCCCCCCAGAAAAGCCAAAAAAAAAAAAAAAAAACCCTCAGGAGCTGAGAGAGCCATTTTGAAACTAACCCAGGAGAGAAGGACCAGTAGACATTGCCATGTGCCTTACTATGTGTTCTAGTTTGCTAGCTGCCAGAATGCAATATAACAAAAATGGAATTGTTTTTAAAAAGGGGAATTAAATGTTATAAGTTTACAGTTTTAAGGCCATGAAAATGTCCCAATTAAAGCAGGTTTATAAAAATATCTAAATTAAGGCACCAACAAGAGGTTACCTTTACTCAAGAAATGTCGATGAAGTTCAGGGTTTCTCTCTCCACTGGAAAAGGACATGGTGAACATGGTGACATCTGCTAGCTTTCTCTCCAGGTTTTTTGTTTCATGAAGCTCTCCCAGGGTGTTTCCTTCTTCATCTCCAAAGGTCTCTGGCTGAGTGGACAATCGGCCTCATGGCCCTGCTGTCATCCTTCCGTGTCCCTCAAGCTTTTTCCAAAATTCTTCCTCTTTTAAAGGATTCCAGTAAACTAATCAAGACTCACCTGGATTGGGTGGAGTCACATCTCCCTCTAATCAAAGGTTAATACCCACAATTGGGTGCGTCACGTCTCTGTGGAGATGATCTAATCAAGTTTCCAGTCTACATTATTGAAAAGGGATTAAAAGAAATGACTGCTTCTGCAAAATTGGATTAGGATTAAGGCATGGCTTTTCTGTAGTGTATAATCCTTTCAAACCACCAGGATATGGACAGATGAGTGAAAAAAAAAGGATAATAAATAAATAATAGAGAGAAAAGGGGGTAAAATAAATTGGGTAGGTTGAAATAGCAGTGGTCAATGAGAGTGAGGGGTAAGACATATGGGATATATTAATTTTTTCTTTTTATTTCTTTTTCTAGAGTGATGCAAATGTTCTAAAAATGATCATAGTGGTGAATACACAACTATGTGATGATATTCTAGGCCATTTATTGTACACCATGTGTGGACTGTATGTATGTGAAAATTTGTCAGTAAAAATATTTTTAAAAAAAGAAAACAATGGATAGTATTTTAAGAGCAATGATAATTTTGCAGCTTCAGGAGAAAATTAGAATTTTAGATTACTTGTATCTATCACTGTGAGTTTAACAACTTACTAAAACTTAAAGACTTTTCTGATAAGATAATTGTGTGCTGGTTGAAATTGTTATGTACCCCAGAAAATCCATGTTTTCTTTCCTAATTCAATCTCATGGGGACAAGCATATTATTCAGGGTGGAAAATTTTTATTAGATTGTTTCCATAGAGATGTGACATACCTAGTTGTGGGTATGACCCTTTGATTAGATGGAATTGAGACTCTGTCTATTTAAGGTGGATCTTATTTAGTTTACTAGAGTCCTTTAAAATGGGGAAAATTTCAGAAAACCAACAGAGACTCAGACATTTGGAGATGCTTGGAGTGCTGACAGAGAGAGCAGATACCTAGACATGGAAGTTTGGACATGCAGAGGCCAGCAGATGTCATCATGTGCCTTCCCATGAGATGCTAAGCAAGTAGAACCCAGAGTTGTGTCCCAGAGGAGCTAAGTGAAGGCCCACAGATGCTTAAAGAGGAAACCACTGGCATCAGAAGCTGGAAGCAACAGAACCAGGGACAAGGACCAGCAGATATCAGCATGTGCCTTCCCATGTGATAGACACTTGCCTTTCTTGAGTCAAGGTATCTTTCTCTGGATGCCTTGGTTTGGGCATTTTATAGCCTTAGAACTATAAGCTTGTAACTTAATAAACTCCCTTTTTAAAAGCAAAAAAAAAAAAAAGGTGTTCATACAACTCTACTAAATAAACTCAACAGTTTGGCTAATGACATAAAGGATATCAAGATGACAATCAAAAATATATTAGAGACACACAACAGCAGATTTGAAGAGGCAGAAGAAAAAATTAGTGAACTAAAGGACAGAACAACTGATTTTAAACACACAAAACATTAAATGGCAAAAAAGATGGAAAATTTTCAGTTGGATCTCAGGGAAATGATGGACAACATGAAGCCCTCAAATATAAGAATCATCAGTGTCCCAGAAGGAGAAGAGAAGAGTAAAGGGCTAAGAAGATCAGTTGAGGAAATAATGGGGGGAAACTTTCCAACTATTATAAAAGACATAAATATGCAAATCAAAGAAGCCCAAAACCACCAAATAGAATAAGCCCAAATAGGCCTACTTTTCAAGACAAATACTAATCTGTCTGTCAAATGTTGAAGAGAAGCAGAAAGTCCTGAAAACAGCAAGAGAAAAGCAGTCTACTACATATGAGGGAAACCACATAAGACTGTATTTGGACAACTCAACAGGCACCATGGAGGTAAGAAGGCAGTGGGATCATATATTTAAGATACTGAAAGAGAAAGACTTCCAGCCAAGAACTCTGTACCCAACCAAACTGTCCTTCAAAAGTAAGGAATAAGGGTGGGCAACGGTGGCTCAGTGGCAGAGTTCTCACCTGCCATGCCAGAGACCCAGGTTTGATTCCTAATGCCTACCCATGTTAAAAAAAAAAAAGTAAGGAATAGATTAAAACATTTACAGAGGGCAGATCATGGTGGCTCAGCAGGCAGAGTTCTTGCCTGCCACTCTGGAGACCTGGATTCGATTCCCAGTGCCTGCCCATGTAAAAAATAAATAAATAAATAAAATTTAAATAAAAAAATAAAACATTTACAGATAAATGAACGCTGAGAGAATTTGTCAACAAGAGACCGGCCCTACAAAAAATACTAAAGGGAGTTCTGTTAGCTGAAAAAGAAAAGACAGTAGAGGGAGGTCTGGAGGAGGACAAATAATTAAAGAATACCGATAAGTATAATTTAAAGGATAAAAATGGGAAGAAGGAAAAGAATATTTAGACCTGACAAATAAAATTCAAAGGATAAGATGGTAGATTCAAGACATAATTTTACAGTAATAACTTTGAATGTTAACAAACTAAACTCACCAATTAAAAGATTCAGATTTGCAAAATGGATTAAGAAATATGATCCATCTATATACTGTTTACAAGAGACTCATCTTAAACCCAAGGATACAAACAAATTGAGAGTGAAAGGATGGAAAAATAAGTTTCATGCAAGCTGTAACTGAAAGGAAGTAGCAGTAGCTATACTAATATAAAATAAAATAAACTTTAAATGTAAAGAAGTCATATGAGACAAAGGATACTGTATATTAATAAAAGGGATAATTCACCAATAAAAAATCATAAATGTTTATGCTCCCAATCAAGGAGCTTCAAAGTACATGAGTCAAACATTAGCAAAACTGAAAGGAACAATAAATGTTTCAACAATAATAATGGAAGACTTCAATACACCATTTTCCTTTATAGATAGAACAACCAGGATCACCATATAAATAGAGAACCTATGCAATTTGATAAATGAATGAGACCAAACAGACATATATAGGTTGTTTCACCCCCAAAACACCAGGTTACACATTCTTCTCTAGTGTTCATAGGACATTCTCCAGGATAGACCATATGGTGGGACACAAAACAAGTCTTTATAAATTTAAAAAGATTGAAATCATTCAAAATACTTTCTCTGAACAAAATGGAAAGAAGCTGGGAATCAATCACCACCAAAGAACCAAAACTTTCACAAGTTTAGTGACATTAAGCAACACACTCTTAAACAACCAGTGAGTCAAAGAAGAAAGTGCTAGAGCTATCTGGAGATGAATGAAGAGGAGAATATGACATGTCAGAACTTATGGGATGTGGCAAAGGCAGTGCTAAGAGGAAATTTATTGCCCTAAATGCCTATATTTAAAAAGAAGAAAGAGCAAAAACGGAGGACTTAGCTGCTCACCTGGAGGAATTAGAGAAAGAACAGCAAACAAACCACAATGCAAATAGAAGAAAAGAAATAAATATTAAAGAAGAATCAAATAAATTGGAAAAAAAAGAACAATAAAAGAATCAGTAAAACCAAAACTTGGTTCTTTCAGAGCATCAATAAAATAGATGGACCCCTAGCTAGGCTGACAAATTAAAAAAAGAGAGAAAGGATGCAAGTAAACAAAATCAGAAATGAAAGAAGGTCATTACCACAGACCCTGAAGAAATAAAAAATCATTAGAGGATACTATGAACAATTCTACAGCAACAAAATAGACAACTTAGATGAAATGGACCAATTCCTAGAAACACATGAATAAGCTACAGTGATGCAAGAAGAAATAGAAGATCTCAACAAACTAATCACAAGGAAAGATATTCAATCTGTCATCAAAAATGTTCTGGCCCAGGGCCAGGTGGCTTAATAGGGGAATTTTATCAAACATTCCAAAAAGAACAAACACCAATCCTGCTCAAACTCTTCCAAAAAACTGAAAAAAAGGAGTACTACCAAACCCATTTAATGAAGCAAATATCACTCTAATACCAAAACCAGATAAAGATGCTATAAGAAAGGAAAACTGCAGGCCAATCTCCCTAATGAATATAGATGCAAAAATTCTCAACAAAATCTTAGCAAATCTAATCCAGTAACACATTAAAAGAATTACACACCACAACCAACTGAGGTTTATACCAGGAATGCAAAGGTGGTTCAATACAAGAAAATCAATGAATATAATACAGAACATTAACAAATTGAAAGGGAAAAAAAATCACATGATCATCTCAATTGATGCTAAAAAGGATTCAAAAAAATTCAACATCCTTTTCTGATAAAAAAAAAAAACCCACCTCAAAGGGTAGGAATTGAAGGAAACTTTCTCAATATGATAAAGGGCATATATGAAAAACCCATACCCTGCATTGTACTCAGTAGTGAGAGACTTAAAGCCTTGCTCCCTAAGATCGGGAATGAGACAAGGATGCACTCTGCGACTACTATAATTTAACATTGTCCTAGAATTCTAGCTACAGCAATCAGGCAGGAAAAAGAAATAAAGGGCATCCAAATTGGAAAGGAAGAGGTAAAACTTTCAATATTTGCAGATGACATACTATACTTGGAAAAGCCTGAGATATCTACAACAAAGCTTCTTGAGCTAATAAACAAATTCAGCAAAGTGGTGGAATATAAGATTAATGGGCAAAAAATCAGTAATATTTCAATACACAAACAATGACCTAAATAAGGAGGCAATTAAGGAAAAAATTCCATCCAAAATAGCAACCGAGAGAATCAAGTATTTAGGAATAAACTTAACTAGGGATATAAAGGACCTGTATACAGAAAACCCCAGAATATTGCTAAAGGAAATCAAAGAAGATCTAAGTAGGTGGGAAAACATTCCCTGTGCATGGATAGGAAGGTTACATATAATTAAAATGTCAATTCTATCCAAATTGATCTACGGATTCAATGTAATATCAATCAAAATTCCAACAGGCCTTCCCCTCAAGACACATACTAATCAGTCTGTCATATGTTGAAGAGAAACAGAAAATCCTGAAAGCATCAAGAAAAAAACAACCTATTACATACAAGGAAACCACATAAGACTGAGTTCAGACTACTCAGCTGGCACTGTGGAGGTGAGAAGCAGTGATATGATATTAAGATCCTGAAAGAGAAAGACTTCCAGCCAAGAATTCTGTGTCCAGCTAAACTGTCCTTCAAAACTGAGGGAGAGATTTAAAATTTCAGAAAAACAAAGGCTGAGAGAATATGACAACACAAGATCAGCCTTATAAGAAATACTGAAGGGAGCACTGCCAGCTGGAAAAAAAAAAAAGACAGGAGAAGGAGGTCTGGATGAAGACACAGAACTGAAGAGTACCAGTGAGGGTAATTTAAAGGACACAAAGAGAAAGAGGTAAAAGAATATATGGATCTGACAAATAAAATCCAAAGGATAAGATGGTGGATTCAAGAAATATCTTTAAAGCAATAACTTTGAATGTTAACAGATTGAATTTACCAATTAAAAGATACAGATTGGCAGAACGGATTAAGAAATATAATCCAGCTATATGCTGTTTACAAGAGGCACATCTTAGACAAAAGGATACAAATAAATTGAAAGTGAAATGATGGTAAAAGATGTTCCACACAAGCTATACCCTAAAGAAAGCAGGAGTAGCTATACTAATATCAGACAAAATAGACTTTAAATGAAAAGAGACCAAGAAGAACACTACAAGGTACAAAAAATAACAATCATAAATGTCTGTGCTCCCAATCAAGGAGCTCTGAAGTACATCACACAAACATCAGCAAAACTGAAGGGATTGATGGATGTTTTAACAATAATAGTAGGAGACTTTAATACAGCACTCACCTCTATAGATAGAACAACCAGACAGAAAATCAACAAGGAAATAGAGAACCTAAATCCAATTATAAAATGGGCTTAAGATATGAGTAGACATTTTTTGGAAGAGCAAATACAAATGGCTAAAAAACGCATGCAGAGTTGCTTATTTTTATTACCTATAAGAGAATGCAGATCAAGAGAGTAACGAAATACCACCTCACACCTATAAGAATGACTGCTATTAAACAAACAAGAAACTATAAATTGTGGAGAGGATGTTGAGAAGTAGGGGTATTTACGCACTGCTGGTGGGAATGCATAATGGTACAGCCATTATGAAAGACAATTTGATGGTTCCCCAGAAGACTAAATATTGATTTGCCCTATGACCTGGCAGTACTGCCACTGGGTATATACCCAGAAGGACTGAAAGCAGTGATGCAAACAGAAATCTACTCCCCAACATTCATAGCAGCATTATTCACAATTTCCGAAAGATGGAGACAATCCAAGTGCCCATCAACTGACAAGTAGTTTAGCAAATTGTGGTATAAACATATGATGAAATATTATGCAGTGTAAGACAAAATGACATCATAAAGCACATAAGATGGGTGCACCTTGAAGACATAATGCTCAGTGAAATAAGCCAGGCACAAAAGGACAGATACTGTATGATTCCACTTTTATGACCATCATAAAGGTAAAGTCAGAGGCTTATAATATAGAACATGGGAATATAATACAGAGATACAAGGAAGCTTGAGATGGGTGAACAGTTAGCTAATGAGGTTGAACTGAATTGACAAGGAATACATAGAAGTGAAGGTGGTTTACTAGTGAGTCTGTAAGTAACATTACCATATTGAAGGTGAACATGATTGAAAGAGGTCGTATAGACATCATGTGTCTCACTAACACTACAAATATAAATAAGTTCTTGCATGAACTACTGAAAGGTATGAATCTTGTACAAAGACTGTATAAGTTTGGGGTGTGGGGAGAAACTGCTATTGAAAGCTATGGGCTGTGTTTAACAGGAAAACATCAACAATGCTGCAGCAATAACAGGAGAACTAATGGAAAGAGGGACAAGAATTAGGGGGAGGTTTGGATTACCTTTCCCTTGGGAACAATGAAATTATATAAATTTCAGAATATTGATGGACTGTTGACTGGATGTTTTACATGAGGCCCAGTAGATGGAGGTAGCTGAAGAACGAACTGACTGAGAAATAGATTGGAGAACAATGGTGTGTATATATGACCGAACATTGTGCTTCTACAAAAAGAAATGAAGTTGTGAGGCATGCAGTCACATGAATGAACCTATGGGACATTTGGTGAAGCAAAATAAGACAGAAACTAAAGAGCAAATATTGTACGATCTCACTTAGAAAAAACTTATAAGGAAACCAGGGCCTAGATTGTAAGCTCTTACAGCAGTCACATTTAGTCTGCATTGGTAATTGTCATTTCTGGATTTTGAGAAGCTATTTTTTATATGTATAACCTGGTATTTAGAGATAAGAATGAAGCCAATCAGGTCAAGATTAAGGTAATTTAGGATACAGGGGTAAGGAAGACACCGTCTGTATTTTACAACTTCACCTACTCTTTGAGACCAAAGGAAGAAAGGTTTATTTTATCCAGAACCTAAATTTTAGGACATAATCTAGTTCAACTTGTCTAGATAGATCATTTAAACAATCCAAACACAGAAAGCCTAGAATAAGAATGAGGGCCTTTAATCCTGTATAGCTTAATGTAATGCCAGGATATATCCCAGTGTATTAAGCAGATATAATATATATATATATGTATTAAGCAGATCTATTCAGAGTATATTAAGCAGATAATCAAAAAGTATTGGAAAAGTCCCTTGAGGGATGGGAGAAAAAATATGGAACTATTAAATTTTACCACTGGGGAAAGCCCTGCTACTATGTCAAATATTAGGGACACCCAAATTATTAGGTCCAGCCCTTGGTCTTGAGGCTTGCTCCTGTGAAGCTTATGTACGTAGCCTAGAAGCTTAGCCTACCTATGCGTATGCCTAAGAATCATATCTGGATGACCTCTTTTGTTGCTGAGATGTGGCCTCTCTCTCTCTAAGCCCAACTCTGCACTGCCCTCCCCCCTACGTGGGACATGACTTCCAGGGGCAAAAGTCTCCCTCACAGCATGGGAGATGATTCCTAGGTATGAACCTCATAGCACTGTGGGAACAACAAAGCCATCCTGACCAAAAGGGAGCAAAGAAGTTTAACAAATAAGGTATCAGTAGCCAAGAGAGTTCAAAAAGAGTTGAGAGGTTTCTCCACAAGTCCTTCTTATGCAAGCTTCAGTTTAGGCACTGCTACCTATCATAGTTTGCAAAAACATTCCTGCCAATCCTAAAGAATACCAAGGGAATTATATAAGATTCTACAAATATTCCATGCACTAGGGTAACTTTCCAGAAACCTATAACCTCCGTATGGTTTATGGACCAGATAGTCAGTAAGAAATTCCAAAAGCAATGAGCACACCAAATCTTGGTTACTAAATTTCATTCCTATTAAAAGAAAATAGGGCCCCTCTAGACCAGATAACTCCTCAAACCTAGAGCGCCCAGCCTCTCCAGAACATCAACTAGTTCCATCTCCCTATCCCATATTATTGACAGCCCCTTCCAACATGAAAAAGTTAGAATGGGCACAGTCCAAATTCCCCTAAAGAGTGGTAGAAAGATGAAACGTGATGGTGGAGTTATACAGAGAAGGTAGGATTTAACCAATTAATATGATTGCTGAATCATTATATTGATATCTCTTTTAGTCTCTAGTGCCTTAGAGCAGCTGGAAGGAAAAATCTAAAGATGTGGAATTGTAACCCATACCAAACTCTGAAATCTGTTTTACAACTAATTGTTGTGATGTACTTTGAAATTTATTGCTTTTTTGTATATAAATTATTTATCACAAAAAAAGAAAAAAGAGAGAAGGTCGAGTATATCAGAGGAGATAGGATTTAACAAATGAGTATGACTGCTGAATCATTATAGTGATATTTCTTTTGGTCTCCAGTAGCTAGGAGGAAAAAAAAAACAAAAATTGTGGAACTGTATCCCATACCAAACTTTAAAATCTGTTCTATAACTAGTTGTTAAAATGTACTTCGAAAGTTTTTGCTTTTTTGTATATATGCTATATTTCACAATAAAAACATGTTAAAAATGAAAAAAAAAAGCCAACAACCAGAGGCAGGGAAAGATGGTAGCTGAGTGAGATGTGGAATTGAGCTTGCCCTCCAGAGTAGCTAGTAAATAGCCAGGAACAGTACAGAACAACTGCTAGGGCCACATCAGTGACCAGACACATAGTGTACACCAGTCTGGACAAACTGAACTGGCTGAGACCCCACACAGAACTGTAAGTCCCCCAAGATGCAGAGGCCAGCACCCCTTCCCCATGGATGTGACAGGGTGGTTCCCTGAAGGAAAAGAAAACAGACTTTACTAGCAGCAAGTGATAAGCTCAAAAGCTCCAATTGCAGAATTAACAAATTCTGACTACTGAAAATAGGCCCCCACTTGGATAAACCTAGAATAAGAGCTAAAGTTACTAGGAGTTTTTGTCCCAGCAGAGAGGGAGCAGGGCTGGTGGGGGAAAAAAATACAGAGGCTTTTTGAATTGCACAGTATAAAATAATTGAAAAGAGCTGGACCCTTAAAAAGGGGGGACACACAGAGTCTGGAGATACATAGAGTCATGTACCACCTTAAGCTCTTGATTGACAAATTTGAAAAGCAGGGGTCCTGCTAGAAAATGATTTTTTGGGGAGGGCTTTCTTTTTACTACTTAACAGTTCATTAGATAGAACTGGAAGCCTTCTCATGCACAGCACTGCTCCAGGCAAGGTATGGAATTAAGCTTATCTGAGAGAAAAAGTAACTAGTCAAGTGAAAGGAGTTAATTCCCTAAAGGCTGTCCTTTCCCCAAGAGAAAGGTGGGACCCAATTCAAGTGGAATCTCTCCTTCAAAATAATTCAAGCCCCAAGGACTGAAAAACTGAAGTAATTAATGACAATCCGCAACCTCACCTCTGGCTAAACCACATCTCTGGCAGGGAGAATCCACTGAAATTAAAGGCCCCACACCACTTTATGCTGATGGGAAGCTACAGGAAGATAATTGCAACATGCTGGGCAAAATAGGAAAAGCACAGAGTCTAGAGGCTTCAGAGGAATCTGTCCACCTACTGGGCCTCACCATCAGTGAAAACTGATGCAGGTGACTCTTTCCTCCTGAAAGGAGGCCAGTCCAGTCTGGGAAAATCTGAGAGGTATCTATAATATCTGAGGAGACCCTCCTCAAAAAAAAAAAGTCTCCATATAGGCAGGGCAAGAAACAGAAAAACAGGAACTGAAAAATTGTGATCAATTAAACAGAACCTATGCTAGATGTCTAGAATAAGTTGAACTGAATGTCAAAGAACAGATAGAGAATAAAGCCAACCAGCAAGAAAATCCTAAGTAAACAAGGGAAAACAACCTCCATAATAAATTAATTAAGAAAATCAAATGCCTAAACACTAACAAAAAGTAACTAATCATATTAGGAAAATCGAAGATATGGCACAAAGGAACACATCAACAATACAAATGAGATGCAGGAGTTGAAAAAACTAATTCAGGATGTTCAGATAGACATAGAAAATCTCATCAAAAATCAAATCAAGTTGAGGGATGATATAAAGAAGGCATTGGGTAAAAAAAAAAAGAAGAAATTGAAAGTTTGAAAAAACAAATCACAGAACTTATGGGAATGAAAGGCACAAGAGAAGAGATGGGGGGGGGGAAACAATGGAAATGCCAGATAGATTGAAGAGGCAGAAGAAAGAATTAGAGAATTAGAGGACTGGACATCTGAAATCCAACACGCAAAAGAAAATATAGTAAAAAGAATGGAAAAGTATGAACAGGGTCTCAGGGAATTGAATGACAACATGAAGTTCATGAATATACATGCTGTGGGTGGCCCATTCAAAAGAATGAGAAATGCTAATGGAGGAAATTATCACAGAAGATTTCACCTTTTATGAAAAGCATAAAATTGCAGATCCAAGAAGTGCAGTGTAACCCAAACAGAATAGATCCAAATAGACATACTCCAAGTCACTTACAAATCAGACTGTCAGATGTCAAAGAGAAAGAAAGAATTTTGAAATGGCAAAAGAAAAACAATCCATCACATACAAAGCCCATTAAGACTATGTGTGGATTTCTCAGCAGAAAATATGGAGGTGAGAATGCAATGGTATGATATATTTAAGATTCTAAAAGAGGAAAAACTGCCAACCAAAAATTCTATATCCAGCAAAATTGTCGTTCAAAAATGGTGGGGAGAATAAAACATTTTCAGACAAACAATCACTGAGAGAATCTGTGACCATGAGACAGAATCTGCAAGAAATACTAAAGGGAGCATGGCAGGCAGAAAAGAAAAGGCAGGAGAGAGGCACCTGGAGAAGAGAGTATAAATGAAGATTATCAGTAAAGATAAAAAAAGAAAAAAATTAGATATGACATAGAAAATCCAAAAGGCAAAATAGGAGAAGAAAATACTGTCTTTACAGTAATAACACTAAATGCTAATGAATTAAACTCCCCAGTCAAAAGACATAGAATAGCACAATGGATTTAAAAACAAGAGCCATCTGTATACTGTCTACAGGACTTAGACCCAAGGACAAAATAGATTGAAAGTGAAAGGTTGGGAAAAGATATTTCATGCAAACAACAATTAGAAAATAGCAGGAGTAACTATACTAATATCTGACAAATTAAACTTCAAATGTAAAACAATGAAAAGAGACAAGGAAGGAGGGTGCAAGAGTAGTTCAGTGGTAGAATTCTCACTTGCCATATCAGAGACCCTGGTTCAATTCCTGGTCCATGCACTCCCTACCAAAAAAGCAAACAAGCAAAACAAACAAACAAAAATTCAACAAATGGTACTACAATAACAGTATACTCATAGGGAAAAATAATGAAATGTGACCCCACCATACAGCATATGAAAGAGACAGAGAGGGAGAGAGAGAGAGAGAGAGGGAGAGAGAGAGAGAGAGAGAGAGAGAGAGAGAGAGAGAGAGAGAGAGAGAGAGAGAGAGAGAGAGAGAGAGAGAGAGAGAGAGAGAGAGATGACAGTATGTAATAATAAAAGGAACAATTCTACAAGAAGACATAACAATCATAATTACTTATGCACTGAGCAAGAGCATTCCAAAATACATGAAGCAAACACTGACAACACTGAAAGGAGAAATAGACACCTCTACCATAATAGTTGGAGTGTTCAATTCCCTCCTCTCATCAATAGATAGAATATCTAGACAGAGGATCAATAAAGAAACAGAGAATTTGAATAATACAATAAATGTACTAGACTTAACAGACATTTACAGAACATTACACCCCACAATAGCAGGATACATGTTTTTCTCAAGTACTCCAGGATCATTCTCAAGAATAGACCATATGCCAGGTCACAAAGCAAGTCTCAACAAAAAGATTGAAATCATACAAAACACTTTCTTGGATCGTAATGGAATGACGTTGGAAATCATAACAGGCAGAGTGCCAGAAACTCACAAATATATAGAGGCTAAACAACACACTCTTAAACAACCAGTCAGTCAAGGAAGAAATTACAAGAGAAATCAGTAAATATCTTGAGACAAATGAAAATAAAAACACAAAATATCAAAATTTATAGGATGCAGCAAAAGCAATGCTAAGAGGGAAATTTATTACCTTCAATGTCTATATTAAAAAAGAAGAGCAATAATCGTGGGATTAACTGTTCACTTGAAAGAACTAGAGAGCATACTGCAAACTAACTCCAAAGCAAACAAAACAAATGAAATAATATTAGAGTAGAAATAAATGAAACTGAGATCATGAAACAACTGAGAAAATTGACAAAACGAGAAGTTGATTCTTTGAGGAAATCAGCAAAATTGATGGACCTTTAGCTAGGTTGACAAAAAGAAAAAGAGAGAGGATGCAGATAAATAAAAATCAGAAACAGAAGAGGAGACATAACTACTGACCCCACAGAAACAAAGGAGATAATGAGAGGGTATTATGAGCAATATATGCTAATAAACTAGACAATGTAGATGAAAAAGCCAACTTCCTAGGAAGGCATGAACAACCAACATTGACAGGAGAAGAAATAGACAACCTCAACAAACTAATCACAAGTAAAGAACTGGAATCAGTCACCAAGAAGCTTCCGAAAAAAGAACAGTCCAGATACAGATGGCTTCACATGTGAATTCTACCAAGCATTCAAGAAAGAATTAGTAAAGCAAAAGCTAAGCCCCAAATCTTGGAGTTTGTTCATATGAAACTTACCCCATCAAAGAATAGGATAAGCCTACTTAAAATTAGGCCTGAGAGTCACCCCCAAGAGAACCTTTTTTGTTGCTCAGATGTGGCCTCTCTCTCTTAGCCAACATGACAAGCAAATTCATTGCCCTCCCCCTCTCTACATGGGACATGACTCTCAGGGGTGTGGACCTTCCTGGCAATGTGGGACAGAAATCCTAGAATGAACTGGGACTCAGCACCAAGGGATCAAGAAAACCTTCTCTACTGAAAGGGTGCAGAGACAAAATAAAATGTAGTGGCTGAGAGATTCCAAACAGAGTCAAGAGGTTATCTTGGAGGTTATTCTTATGCATTAAATAGATATCACCTTTTTAGTTAAGGTGTAATGGAGAGGCTGGAGGGAACTGCCTGAAAATGTAGAGCTGTGTTCCAGTAGCATATTTCTTGAAGATGATTGTGTAAGAATGGAGCTTTCACAACGTGACTGTGTGATTGTGAAAACCTTGTGTCTGATGCTTCTTTTATCTATCTTATGGACAGATGAGTAAAACATATGGATTAAAAATAGATAATAGGGGAACAAATGTTAAAATAAATTTAATAGATTGAAATCCTAGTGATCAATGAAAGGGAGGGGTAAGGGGTATAGTATGTATGAATTCTTTTCTGTTTCCTTTTTATTTCTTTTTCTGAATTGATGCAAGTGTTCTAAGAAATGATCATGATGATGAATATATATAAAGAAATAATTTTCATGTTATATGTTGTTTTGGTTTGATAAAAAAAATAAATTAAAAAAGAAAGAATTAGTACCAATCCTGCTCAAACTCATAAAAAAAACATTGAAGAGGGAAAGCTACCTAACTCATTCTATGAAGCCAACATAGCCTCATACCAAAGCCAGACAAAGATACTGCAAGAAAAGAAAATTACAGACCAATCTCTCTAGTGAATATAGATGCAAAAATCCTCAACAAAATACCTGCAAATCAAATCCAGCAGCTCATTAAAAAGATTATATACCATGTCCAAGTGGAATTTATTCCAGACATGCAAAGATGATTCAACATAAGAAAATCACTGAATGTAATACACCATGTCAACAAATCAAAGCAGAAAAACACGATAATCTCAACTGATGCAGAAAAGTCATTTGACAAAATTCAACATCCTTTCTTGATGAAAACACTTCAATGGATAGGAATAAAAGGGAACTTCTTCAATATGATAAAGGGAATATATGAAAAACCCACAGTAAACATCATCATCATCAATGAGGAATGACTGAAAGCTTTCCCTCTAAGATCGGAAACAAAGACAAGGATGTCTACTGTTATCATTGTTATTCAACATTGTGCTGGAAGTTCTATTCAGAGCAATTAGACAATAAAAATAAATAAAAGTCACCCAAATTGAAAAATGGGCAAGAATAGGGGCCAAGATGGTGGCTAGTAAGATACGCGCGTCTTAGTTCCTCCTCCAGAGCAACTGCTAGGTGAACAGAAACAGTGCAGAACAGCTCCCGGGGCCACAGCAGGGAATGGACACACAGTGCACCCCAGTCTGGACTGGCTAGACTGACTGCAAGACTCTGCTGCGGTGAGATCCCCGAGCAGCATGCAATTCCCCGAGCAGTGGCAGCTGGCGGCCAGAGCACCTCCCTCCCTCCTTCCTGGGCCAGCTGAGAGTCTCGGAGAGGCAAGTTTCCCAAGCCGCGGTGGTCGGCACCCCTCTTATGCGGGCGGCTTCCTGGACCAGCTACGAGTCTCAGATCAGAGGGCTACCCAAGCCGCGGTGGCCGGCAACCGGCGCTCCTCCCCCGCGGGCAGCTTCCTGGTCCGGTGGCGAGTTCCCCAGGCTGCGGCAGCCAGCGGCCGGCACCCCTCCAGAGAGAGGAGGGAATTTCCGACAGTGGCAGGGACTGGGTCCAACCAAACATCAATAGGGGTATTAATAATAGGAGCCACAGGGTCCCCTCATGGCGCGGAAGCTGATGCCCCCACCATGCGCAGCCCCCCGGACCAACTGAGAGAATTGGATCGGAAATCCCCAGGCCGCAGAGAACGGTGACCAGGGGGATCCCTTCCAATCACGTGAGAGAAACGTGTGCTACGAGTGCCACCTACTGGGCAGGATAAGAAAAACAGATCCCAGAGATTTCACAGAAAAATCTTACAACCTGTTGGGTCCGACACCCAGGGAAATCTGACTAAATGCCCAGATGCCAGCAGAAGATAACGGTCCATGCTCAGAAGATTGAGAATATGGCCCAGTCAAAGGAACAACCAATAGTTCAAATGAGATACAGGAGCTGAGACAACTAATGCTGAATATACGAACAGAAATGGAAAACCTCTTCAAAAATGAAATCGATAAATTGAGGGAGGACATGAAGAAGACATGGGCTGAACAAAAAGAAGAAATAGAAAAACCGAAAAAACAAATCACAGAACTTATGGGAGTGAAGGATAAAGTAGAAAAGATGGAAAAAACAATGGATACCTACAATGATAGATTTAAAGAGACAGAAGATAGAATTAGTGATTTGGAGGATGGAACATCTGAATTCCTAAAAGAAACAGAAACTATCGGGAAAAGAATGGAAAAATTTGAACAGGGTATCAGGGAACTCAAGGACAATATGAACCGCACAAATATACGTGTTGTGGGTGTCCCAGAAAGAGAAGAGAAGGGAAAAGGAGGAGAAAAACTAATGGAAGAAATTATCACTGAAAATTTCCCAACTCTTATGAAAGACCTAAAATTACAGATCCAAGAAGTGCAGCGCACCCCAAAGAGATTAGACCCAAATAGGCGTTCTCCAAGACACTTACTAGTTAGAATGTCAGAGGTCAAAGAGAAAGAGAGGATCTTGAAAGCAGCAAGAGAAAAACAATCCATCACATACAAGGGAAACCCAATAAGACTATGTGTAGATTTCTCAGCAGAAACCATGGAAGCTAGAAGACAGTGGAATGATATATTTAAATTACTAAAGGAGAAAAACTGCCAACCAAGACTCCTATATCCAGCAAAATTATCCTTCAAAAATGAGGGAGAAATTAAAACATTCCCAGACAAAAAGTCACTGAGAGAATTTGTGACCAAGAGACCAGTTCTGTAAGAAATACTAAAAGGAGCACTAGAGTCAGATACAAAAAGACAGAAGAGAGAGGTATGGAGAAGAGTGTAGAAAGAAGGAAAATCAGATATGATATATATAATACAAAAGGCAAAATGTTAGAGGAAAATATTATCCAAACAGTAATAACACTAAATGTTAATGGACTGAATTCCCCATTCAAAAGACATAGAATGGCAGAATGGATTAAAAAACAGGATCCTTCTATATGCTGTCTACAGGAAATACATCTTAGACCCAAAGATAAACATAGGTTGAAAGTGAAAGGTTGGGAAAAGATATTTCATGCAAATAACAACCAGAAAAGAGCAGGAGTGGCTATACTAATATCCAACAAATTAAACTTCAAATGTAAAACAGTTAAAAGAGACAAAGAAGGACAGTATATACTAATAAAAGGAACAATTAAACAAGAAGATATAACAATCATAAATATTTACGCACCAAACCAGAATGCCCCAAAATACGTGAGGAATACACTGCAAACACTGAAAAGGGAAATAGACACATATACCATAATAGTTGGAGACTTCAATTCACCACTCTCATCAATGGACAGAACATCTAGACAGAGGATCAATAAAGAAATAGAGAATCTGAATATTACTATAAATGAGCTAGACTTAACAGACATTTATAGGACATTACATCCCACAACAGCAGGATACACCTTTTTCTCAAGTGCTCATGGATCATTCTCAAAGATAGACCATATGCTGGGTCACAAAGCAAGTCTCAACAAATTTAAAAAGATTGAAATCATACACAACACTTTCTCAGATCATAAAGGAATGAAGTTGGAAATCAATAATAGGCACAGTGCCAGAAAATTCACAAATACGTGGAGGCTCAACAACACACTCTTAAACAACCAGTGGGTCAAGGAAGAAATTACAAGAGAAATTAGCAAATACCTCGAGGTGAATGAAAATGAAAACACAACATATCAAAACTTATGGGACGCAGCAAAGGCAGTGCTAAGAGGGAAATTTATTGCCCTAAATGCCTGTATCAAAAGAGAAGAAAAGGCAAAAATGCAGGAATTAACTGTCCACTTGGAAGAACTGGAGAAAGAACAGCAAACTAATCCCAAAGCAAGCAAAAGGAAAGAAATAACAAAGATTAGAGCAGAAATAAATGAAATTGAAAACATGAAAACAATAGAGAAAATCAATAAGACCAGAAGTTGGTTCTATGAGAAAATCAATAAGATTGAAGGGCCCTTAGCAAGATTGACAAAAAGAAGAAGAGAGAGGATGCAAATAAATAAGATCAGAAATGGAAGAGGAGACATAACTACTGACCTCACAGAAATAAAGGAGGTAACAACAGGATACTATGAAAAACTTTACGCTAATAAATACAACAATTTAGATTAAATGGACGGGTTCCTGGAAAGACATGAACAACCAACTTTGACTCAAGAAGACATAGATGACCTCAACAAACCAATCACAAGTAAAGAGATTGAATTAGTCATTCAAAAGCTCCCTAAAAAGAAAAGTCCAGAACCAGATGGCTTCACATGTGAATTCTATCAAACATTCCAGAAAGAATTAGTACCAACTCTCCTCAAACTCTTCAAAAAAATCGAAGTGAAGCGAAAACTACCTAATTCATTCTATGAAGCCAACATCACCCTCATACCAAAACCAGGCAAAGATATTACAAAAAAAGAAAACTACAGACCAATCTCTCTAATGAATATAGATGCAAAAATCCTCAATAAAATTCTAGCAAATCGTATCCAACAACACATTAAAAGAATTATACATCATGACCAAGTAGGATTCATCCCAGGTATGCAAGGATGGTTCAACATAAGAAAATCAATTAATGTAATACCATATCAACAAATCAAAGCAGAAAAATCACATGATCATCTCAATTGATGCAGAGAAGGCATTTGACAAGATTCAACATCCTTTCCTGTTGAAAACACTTCAAAAGATAGGAATACAAGGGAACTTCCTGAAAATGATAGAGGGAATATATGAAAAACCCACAGCTAATATCCCCCTCAATGGGGAAAAATTGAAAACTTTCCCCCTAAGATCAGGAACAAGACAAGGATGTCCACTATCACCACTATTATTCAACATCGTGTTGGAAGTTCTAGCCAGAGCAATTAGACAAGAAAAAGAAATACAAGGCATCAAAATTGGAAAGGAAGAAGTAAAACTATCACTGTTTGCAGACGATATGATACTATACGTCGAAAACCCAGAAAAATCCACAACAAAACTACTAGAACTAATAAATGAGTACAGCAAAGTAGCAGGTTACAAGATCAACATTCAAAAATCTGTAGCATTTCTATACACTAGTAATGAACAAGCTGAGGGGGAAATCAAGAAACGAATCCCATTTACAATTGCAACTAAAAGAATGAAATACCTAGGAATAAATTTAACTAAAGAGACAAAAAACATATATAAAGAAAACTACAAAAAACTGCTAAAAGAAATCACAGAAGACCTAAATAGATGGAAGGGCATACCGTGTTCATGGATTGGAAGACTAAATATAGTTAAGATGTCAATCCTACCTAAATTGATTTACAGATTCAATGCAATACCAATCAAAATCCCAACAACTTATTTTTCAGAAATAGAAAAACCAATAAGCAAATTTATCTGGAAGGACAGGGTGCCCCGAATTGCTAAAAACATCTTGAGGAAAAAAAACGAAGCTGGAGGTCTTACGCTGCCTGACTTTAAGGCATATTATGAAGCCACAGTGGTCAAAACAGCATGGTATTGGCATAAAGATAGAAATAGCGACCAATGGAATCGAATAGAGTGCTCAGATATAGACCCTCTCATCTATGGACATTTGATCTTTGATAAGGCAGTCAAGCCAACTCACCTAGGACAGAACAGTCTCTTCAATAAATGGTGCCTAGAGAACTGGATATCCATATGCAAAAGAATGAAAGAAGACCCATCTCTCACACCCTATACAAAAGTTAACTCAAAATGGATCAAAGATCTAAACATTAGGTCTAAGACCATAAAACAGTTAGAGGAAAATGTAGGGAGATATCTTATGAATCTTACAATTGGAGGCGGTTTTATGGACCTTAAACCTAAAGCAAGAGCACTGAAGAAGGAAATAAATAAATGGGAACTCCTCAAAATTAAACACTTTTGTGCATCAAAGAACTTCATCAAGAAAGTAGAAAGACAGCCTACACAATGGGAGACAATATTTGGAAATGACATATCAGATAAAGGTCTAGTATCCAGAATTTATAAAGAGATTGTTCAACTCAACAACAAAAAGACAGCCAACCCAATTACAAAACGGGAAAAAGACTTGAACAGACACCTCTCAGAAGAGGAAATACAAATGGCCAAAAGGCACATGAAGGGATGCTCAATGTCCCTGGCCATTAGAGAAATGCAAATCAAAACCACAATGAGATATCATCTCACACCCACCGGAATGGCCATTATCAACAAAACAGAAAATGATAAGTGCTGGAGATGATGCAGTGAAAGAGGCACACTTATCCACTGTTGGTGGAAATGTCAAATGGTGCAACCACTGTGGAAGTCAGTTTGGTGGTTCCTCAAAAAGCTGAATATAGAATTGCCATACGACCCAGCAATACCATTGCTGGGAATCTACTCAAAGGAATTAAGGGCAAAAACTCAAACGGACATTTGCACACCAATGTTTATAGCAGCATTATTTACAATTGCAAAGAGATGGAAACATCCAAAATGTCCATCAACAGACGAGTGGCTAAACAAACTGTGGTATATACATACGATGGAATATTATGCAGCTTTAAGACAGGATAAACTTATGAAGCATGTAATAACATGGATGGACCTAGAGAACATTATGCTGAGTGAGTCTAGCCAAAAACTTAAAGACAAATACTGTATGGTCCCAATGATGTGAATCAACATTTGAGAATAAACTTGGAATATGTCATTGGTAACAGAGTCCAGCAGGAGTTAGAAACAGGGTAAGATAATGGGTAATTGAAGCTGAAGGGATACAGACTGTGCAACAGGACTAGATACAAAAACTCAAAAATGGACAGCACAATAATACCTAATTGTAAAGTAATCATGTTAAAACACTGAATGAAGCTGCATCTGAGCTATAGGTTTTTGTTTTGTTTTGTTTTGTTTGTTTGTTTGTTTTACTATTATTACTTTTATTTTTTTCTCTATATTAACATTCTATATCTTTTTCAGTTGTGTTGCTAGTTCTTCTAAACCGATGCAAATGTACTAAAAAACGATGATCATGCATCTATGTGATGATGTTAAGAATTACTGATTGCATATGTAGAATGGTATGATTTCTAAATGTTGGGTTAATTTCTTTTTTTCCGTTAATTAATAAAAAAATAAGTCACCCAAATTGGAAAGGAAAAAATAAAACTCTCACTGTTTGCAGATGACATCACACCATATGTCAAAAATCCCCCCAAATCCACAGCAAAGCTACCAGAACTAATAACTGAGTACAGCAAGGTGGCAGGGTAAAAGATCAACATCAAAAAATCAGTAGTGTTTCTATACACTAGTAATGAGCAATCTGTGGAGGAAATCAAGAAAAAAATCCATTTACAACAGCAACCAAAAGAATCAAATATTTAGGAATAAATTTAACTAAGGATACAAAAGACTTACACACAGAGAACTACAATAAATTGCTAAAAAGAATCATGAAAAACCTAAATGAATGGAAGGGCATATCATGTTCATGGATTGGAAGACTAAATATAGTTAAGATGTCAATTCTACCCAAATTGATTTATAGATTCAATGCAATACCAATTAAAATCCCAAAAACTTACTTTACATAAATAGAAAAACCAATAACCAAATTTATTTGTAAGGGCAGTGTGTTCCAAATAGCTAAAAATATATTGAGAAAGAAAAATGAAGTGGGAGGTCTCTTTAAAGCATATTGCTGTCTTTAAAGCATATTGCAAAGCTACAGTGGTCAAAAGAGCATGGTACTGGCATAAAGATACATATACTGACCAAAGGAATTGAGTAGAGTGTTCAATTCTTTTCATAGACCCTCTCATCTATGGACAATTGAACTTTGATAAGGCAGTCAAGCCAACTCACCTAGGACAGAGCAGCCTCTTCAATAATGGTACTCAGAGAACTGGATATCTATATGTAAAAGAATGAAAGAAGATCCATATCTCACACCTTATACAAAAATTAACTCAATATGGATCAAAGACATAAACATTAGAGCTAAGACCATAAAACTTTCAGAAGAAAATGTAGAGAAATATCATAAAACTTGTAAAAGGAGACAGTTTCCTAGATCTTACATCCAAAGCACAAGCATTGAAGAAAGAATTAGATAAATGGGAACTCTTCAAAATCAAACACTTTTGTGCATCAAAGAACTTTGTCAAAAAAGTAAAAAGGCAGCCTATGCAATGGAAGGCAATATTTGGAAACTACATATCAGATAAGGGTTTAATATCCAGAATATATAAAGAGATTCTTAAAACTGAACAATAAAATACAAACAACCCAATTTTAAAAATGGGCAAAAGACATAAACAAATATTTCTCATAAGAGGAAATACAAATGGCTAAAAGGCACATGAAAAGATGCACAATTTCACTGACTGTTTGGGAAATGCAAACCAAAACCACAATGCGATATCATCTGAAACTCACTAGTATTGCCATTATAAAAAAAAAAAAAACAGAAAATGATAAGTGCCGGAGAGGATGTGGAGAAAGAGGCAAACATATCCATTGTTGGTGGGACTGTAAAATGGTATAACTGCTGTGGAAGGCAGTTTGGCAGTTCCTCAGGAAACTAAGTATAGAATTGCCATATGATCCATTAATCCCATTGCTAAGTATCTATTCAGAGGAAATAAGGGCAAGGACACAATCAGATATTTGCACACCAATGTTTATAGCAACATAATTCACAATTGCCAAAAGATGGAAACAATCGAAGTGCCCACCAACAGATGAGTGGATAGACAAAATGAGGTATATATGATGGAATATTTTTAGCAGGAAGACAGAATGATGTCCTGAAGCATATGACTACATGGAGGAACCTTGAGGACATAATGCTGAGTGAAACAAGTCAGACTCAAGAAGACAGATATTATGATTTCACTTTTATGACCTTGATAAAGATAAACTCAGAGGCTTAAAATACAGAATATAGGGGAGCTAGAGGTCCACAGAAGCCAGATATGGTGAATGGTTAGCTAATGAAGTTGAACTTAAATGTAAGAGAATGGATAGATGTGAAGGCAGTTCACACACAGGTTTATAAGTAATATTGCCATCCTGAAGGTGAATATGATTGAAAGGGGTTTATAGAGTCATGTATCCCACCAATAAACACTACAAGTATAAATAGTTCTTGTATGAACTGCTTCAAAGATATGAATCTTGTACAAAGAGTTCATAATATCAGGGTATAGGGGGAAAACTACTATTACACACTATGAGCTATATTTAACAGGAAAATGTCAAGAGTACTCCAGCAATACCAAGGGTAAATAATGGCGTGTGGGGAGGACAGGAGTTAAGAGGAGGTTTGGATTTCCTATTTGAGAAGGGTGTGTTTATCAGTTATTTTTCTCTTGGGAGCAAGGAAAATTGTCTGAAATTGAGAGCTTTGATGATTATCCCACTAAGTGAGAATAATTTGAGATGTGGACTGCTGACTTTGGACATTATACATGATGCCCAATGGATGGATGTGGCTGAGAGATACACTGACTGAGAAGTAGAATGGTGAACTGTGTTGTATACATATGATCAAATATGCTGCTAGAGAAAGGAACGAAGACATGGGGCATGCAACAATGTGAATGAACCTGAGAGACATTATGTGATGCAAAATAAGTCAGAAACAAAAGAGAAAATATTATACGGTCACATTTAGAAAATACTTATAAGAAAATTAGGGCCTAGATTGTAAGCTCTTATAGCAGTCACATTTAATCTGGAGCTAATTATTATTTCTGGATTTTGAGAAACTCTGCTATATATGTGTAATCTGGTATTCCCTGGAATTGGGTACCTGTGTGACACCTAAGACTCAGAGTAGGAGTTCTGCAAGTCTGAAAATCAGCATTGCCACACAGAACAACTGTTGAAGAAATTGAAAAAGAGATCAGTCTTTAATTAGAGAAAAGAATGAAGCCAACTGGGCCAGGACTAAGGTAAATCAGAATATGGGGCAAGGAGGACATTGTATTTTAGAACTTCAGCAACTCTATGAAACCAAAGGAAGAGAGGTTTCTTTTGTCCACAACCCAAATTTTCTGTAGCACATAATCTAATACAATCTGTCTGGATAGATAATTTAAACAAGCCAAACACATGGAGCCCAGAATGGGAATGAGGGTTTGTAATTCTGTATAGCTTAATGTTAGGTCCAGCCACATCCTAGAGCATGTTGCACAGATACTTAAAAACTATTGTCAAATTGCTGCTATCACAACTTGCCAAACCCCAACCAAAACCATTTCTGTCAATCCTAAGGAATACCTAGGAAATTATGTAAGATTCTACTAAGGTTCCATGCACTAGGGTAACTTTCCATAAACCTACAACCTCGTGATGTGTCCCTGGACCAGATAAGTCTTGAACTGCAGAGGAGCCAGCCTCTCCAGAACATCAACTAGTTCCATTTCCCCATCCCATATTATCAACAGCTCCTTCCAACACGAAAAAGTTAGAATGCATAGTCCAAACACCCCTAAAGAGTGGGAGAAAGATCAAAGGTGATGGTGGAGTTATACAGAGACAGTCCTGTTTAACAAATGAATATGAGAGCTGAATCATTATACTGATATTTCTTTTAGCTTCCAATACCTTAAAGCAGTTAAAAGTAAAAACCTAAAATTGTGGAATTGTAACCCGTACCAAACTGTGAAATCTGTTCTACAACTAATTGTAGCGATGTTCTTTGAAATTTATTGCTTTTTTGTTGTATTTTAGTTTTCACAAAAAAAAGAAGAAAAGAGAGAAGGAAGAGTATAGTAGTGAACACTTCTCAATAAAAAAAAGTATAATAGAGAAGATAAGATTTAACAAATAAATATGGCTGCTGAATCAATATGTTGATATTTCTTTGGTCTCCAGTATCTTGGAGCAGCTAGAAGAAAAAGTGAAAAATCATGGAACTGTAACCATACCAAACCTTAAAACCTGTCCTATAACTACTTGTTAAATGTATTTGGGAATTTGTTGCTTTTTTTTTTTGTATATATGTTATTTTTCACAATAAAAAAAGTTTAAAAAAAGTATTATCAAAGCCCTTTGATGGATGGGAGAAAAAAATTGGAACTATTAAACTTAACTACTGGGGAAACCCTGATACTGTCACAAACATTAGGGATCTCAAGTCAATAAGCCACACCCTTGATCTTGAGACTTGCTCTTGTGAAGCTTATTTCTGTAGCGGAGAAGCTTAGCCTACCTATAGTTATGCCTAAGAGTTACTTCCAGAGTATTGGTGTGGTACATTTGGTACTGTTAATGAAAGCATATTAAGATATTACTGTTAACTATAGTCCATAGTTTGCAATAGGTACATTTTCCCCCATATACCCCTGTATTGTTAACTCCTCATAACAGCGTCATACATTTGTTCTAGTTTCTGAAAGAACTTTTTTATATTTGTTCAGTTAAACATAGCCATCATCCATCACAAGATTCCTTGTTTTATACATTCCCATGTTTTAGCCTCCTGCTTTCCTTCTGGTGACATACATGACTTTAAACTTCCCCTTTCAACCACATACACCCACAATTCGGCACTGTTAATTATTCTCACAATAGCATGCTAACAACCTTCTATCTGTTTCCAAATGTTTAAACTCAACCTAGTTAAACATTCTGCACATATTAAGCTCCCCATTCTCTAGCATCATTTTATATCCTAGAAACTTGTATTCTATATTTTATGTTTATGATTTTACATATTATGATTAGTTCATTTCAGTGAGCTCACACAATATTTGTCCTTCTGCATCTGACTCATTTCATTAAATGTCCTCAAGCTTCAACCATGTTGTCATGTGCTTCAGGAATTCATTCCTTCTTACTACTGAATAATATTTCATTATAAGTATATATCATATTTTGTTTATCCATTCATCTGTTGATGGACACTTGGGTAGTTTCCATTTTTTGACAATTGTGAATAATGCCACTATGAATATCTATGTACAAATGTCTATTCATGTCCCTGCTTTCATATCTTCTGGGAGTATATCAAGTAGCAGGATTGCCAGCTTGCAAGGCAACTATCTCTAAACTTGGCTTCCAAAGGAACTGCCGGACTGCCTTCATGGTGATTGTATCATTTTACATTCCCAACATCAGAGAATAAGTGTTCCTATTTTTCCATATCCTCTCCAACACTGGTAGTTTCCTGTTTTCTAATAGTGACCATTGTATGTGAAATGATAGCGCACTTGGTTTTGGTTTGCATTTCCCTGACAGATAGTGAAACTGAGCATATTTTCATGTGCTTTTTTGTCATCTGTATTTTCTCTTTGTAAAAATATCTATTCACGTCTTTTGCCCATTTTTTTATTGGGTTGTTTGTCTTTTTTATTGTTGAGTTGTAGGATTTCTATATATAATCTGGGTATCAAACCCTTATCATATATGTGGTTTCCAAATATTTTCTTCCATTGGGTAGGCTGCCTTTTCACTCTTTTGACAAAGTCTTTTGAAGCTGAGAAGGATTCAGTTTTGAGGAGGTCTCATTTATCTATTTTTTTCTTTTGTTGATTCTGCTTTGGGTGTAAAGTCTAAGAAACTACCTCCTATCACTAATTCTTGAAGATGTTTTCCTACATTTTCTTCTAGGAGTTTTATAGTACTGTATTCTTATATTTAGGTCTTTGCTCCATTTTGAGTTAATTTTTGCATAGGGTATAAGACAGAGGTCCTCTTCCATTCTTTTGGTTATAGATATCCAGTTCTCCCAACACCATTTATTGAAAAGAACATTCTGTCCCAGTTGCGCTGACTTGGGAGTCTTGTCAAAAATCAATTGACCATAGATCTGAGGATCTATTTCTGAACTCTCAATTCAATTCCATTGATTGATATGTCTATCTTTATGACAGAACCATGCTGTTTTGACCACTGTGGCTTTATAATATGCTTCAAAGTCAGGAAGTTCAAGTCTTCCCACTTCATTCTTATTTTTCAAGATGTTTTTGGCTATTTGAGGCCCATTACTCTTCCATATAAATTTGTTAATCAGCTTTTCCTTTTCTGCAAAGTAGTTTATTGTTAGTTTAATTGGTATTCCATTGACTGTAGATCAATTTGAGTAGAATTGACGTTTTAGCACAATTTAACCTTCCAATCCATGAACACGGAATGCTTTTCCATTTATTTAGGTCTTCTTTGATTTTTGTAGACAAGTTTTGTAGTTTTCTGTGTGCAATTCCTTTACTTCATTGGTTAAGTTTATACCTAGATTTTTTTATTATTTTAGTTGCTAATATAAAATGAGATTTTTTTCATGATTACCTCTTCTGATAGCTCCTCACTAGTGTATAGAAACACCAGTAATATTTGCATATTGATCTTGTAACCTGCCACTTTGCTAAACTCATTTATTAGCTCATTAGCTTGACTGCGTTTCCTCAGGATTTTCTAAGTATAAGTTCACATTGTCTGCAAATAGTGAAAGCTTTACTTCTTCCTTTCTAATTTAGATGTCTTTTCTTTCCTTCTTTCTTTCTTTTTCCTACTGGGTCTAGCTAGAACTTCTAGAATAATTTTGAATAATAGTGGTGACAGTGGGCATCTTTATCTTATTCTTGAATTTAGAGGGAACATTTTCAGTCTCTTACTATTGAGTATGGTGTTAGCTGAGGGTTTTCCATATATGCCCTTTATCATGTTGAGGAAGTTTCCTCTGAGATGTAATTTTCAAAATGTTTTTATCATTAAAGGAAGCTGGATTTTGTCAAAGGCCTTTTCTGCATCGATCAAGATGACCATCTGGTTTTTCCCTTTTGATTTGTTATTGTGGTATATTACATTAATTGATTTTCTTGTGTTGAACCACCCTTGCATACTGGAATAAAACCCACTTTATCATGGTGTATAATTCTGCTAATGTGCTTTTGGATTTGATTTGCAAATATTTTGTTGAAGATTTTCAAATCTATATTCATTAGTGAGATTGGCCTGTAGTTTTATTTTCTCATAGTATCTTTATCAGGCTTTGGTAGTAGGGTGATATTGGCCTTATTGAATGAGTTAGATAGTGTACTAGTTTGCAACTGTTGTGTATCCCAGGAAAGTCATGTTCTTTAATTCTCATTCAATGTTGATGGGTAGGATCTTTTTTATTGTTTCCATGGAGATGCAATATACCCAATTATTGGTGGTACCTTTTGATCAGGTGGTTTCCATGGAGATGTGTCTCCATCCATTCATGTGGGGTTGCTTACTAGAGTTTCTTAAGAGGTATTCTAGTTTGAAAGCTACCAGAATGTGATATAACAAAAATGGAACAGATTTTTAAAAGGGGGAATTTATTAAGTTTAAGTTTATAGTTCTAAAGCCATGAAAATGTCCAAATTAAAGCAGGGCTATAGAAATGTTCAATCTAAGACATCCAGGAAGAGATACCTTGATTAAAGAAGGCCGATGGCATTCAGGGTTTCTCTGTCAACTGGAAAAGCACATGGAAAACATGGTGAGGTCGGCAAAGCTTTCTCTCCAGGCTTCTTATTTCATGAAGCTCCCCCAGGGGCATTTTCCTTCTTCAACTTCAAATGTCTCTGGGTGCATGGGCTCTTGTGGCTCTTTCCAAAATGTTCCCCTTTAAAGGGCTCCAGTAAGCAACCCCACCTTGAATGGGTAGAGATCCACCTTCATGGGAACCATCTAATCAAAAGTTAATACCCACAATTGGGTGGGCCACATCTCCATGGAATCGATCAAAAAGCTCCCACCCATCAATATTGAATTAGGATTAAAAAACTTGGCTTTTCTAGGATTCTCAACAGATTCAAACTGGCACATTCCACCTTTTGGACCCCAAAAAGGCATGTTCTTTCCAAATGCAAAATATCTTCATTCCATCACAATACCAGAAAGGCTTAAACCATTTTAGTAACAAAAAAAACGTAATACAAAGTCAGAAACAGTACAAAATCTCATCAAAGGCAGCCAGATACATGATCTGTCCTAAAGCAAAATTCTCCCCTGGCTCTGGACCTGTAAAACTCAGACCCAGTTATATGCTGCCAACATACAAAGAATGAATAGTCGTAGGGTATATACCTCCATTTCCATAGGGAGAAATTAGAGGGAACACAGGGGTCACTGGACCCAAGCAGTTTTAAAACCTGCAGGGCAAAATCCATTAGATTTCAAGTCTGAGAGTCATAATCTTCTGGGTTTTAGAAAGTGGCAGTTCCACCCTTGCCAAGGGCCTATGCAGTGGCCTGCCCTTCTCTGAATGCAAACTTGGGGGACATTGGGAAGACCACCTTTTTCTCAGCTCCACCCTCTCCAAGCATCGGGACCATATCTGGGCTCTCTGCCATCTCCAGGGCACATGCTCAACCCTTCCACATGGTGGCAGCTAGGCTCTCCACAACCACCAAGGAATGTACTCCATCTCTCCAAGGCCTGAGGCAGCACAACTCTTCCACTGCAATGAGGTGGAAGGCCCACCTTCTGCTTTCAGGGCAAACTCACCCTCTTCAAGTACTTGGGTAGATTCCCTCTCCTGGCCCGAGGTCTCCTGACCTCAGACCTTAACCTTCATGGTTCTGCCTCTAAAGACTTCCTACCTCCACCTTGTCCCTCTCCTGAGTCTTTTAGTCCAGACTGGCAGAAGCTCCATTTATACAGATCCCAGAACACTCCCTTGTTGGCCTTCCATGCAGTAGGCAAGTATCATGTCCATCAGTCAGAAGGAGTCTCCACAAGTCCTTCCTAGATAACTCAATCTCCAACCCTGGCTTTTTCTGAAATGGCTGACTGGTTCCAAATTTGGCCAAATCCTCATGCAAGGCACCATTGTCTGGGGTGTCCCTTTCTGGAAGCCCAGAATTTTTCAGAACATCAACTTCTTTGTGCCCAAGAGTTCAGTTCTCAACTTATCTCTTTCCTGTCACATTTCATTATAAGATACAAGAAGAAATGAGGCTTCACTTGCTACATTTAATTGGAAAATCTCTTCTGCTAAATATCCAAGTTCACGGCTTTTAAAGTCTGCTTTCCATCTAAAGCCAGCAGCCCCTTTTGAAAATTTTTCTGCAAATTTAAAACAAGGGTTGCCTTCTCTCCAGTTTGCAATCACACATTTCTGTCTAGAGCTTTATCAGAGGTATCTTTAGAGTTCACACTTCTACCAATAGTCTCTCTCTCTTTTTTTTTTTTTTTTTTACATGGGCAGGCACCGGGAATCAAACCTGGGTCCTCTAGCATCACAGGCAAGTATCCCTGCCTGCTGAGCCACTGTGACCCACCCCCAATAGTCTCTTGAAAGCATTCTAAGCCTTCTCTATCAAGCACCTCACAACTCTTCTTGAATCTTCCCCTTATCCATTTAAAAAGCCATTCCAACATGTTTGGTATTTGCAAACCACAACAGCACCCCACTTCTCTGGTACCAAAATCTGCTCCCGTTTGCAAGCTGCCAGAATGTGATATAACAAAAATGGAATGGTTTTTAAAAAGGAGAATTCATTAAGTTAGTAAGTTTACAGTTCTAAAGCCATGAAAATATCCAAATTAAAGCAAGGCTATAGAAATGTGTAATCTAAGGCATTCAGGGAAACACACCTTGGTTCAACAAGGCTGACGACATTCAGGGTTTCTCTCTCAACTGGAAAGGTGCATGGCAAACATGGCAAGGTCTGCTAACTTTCCTTCAAGGCTTCATGTTTCATAAAGCTCCCCCAGCAGCATTTTACTTCTTCATTTCCAAAGGTTTCTGGCTGTGTGGGCTCTTGTGGCTCTTTCCAAAGTGGTTCCTTCTTAAAGAGCTCCAGTAAACAATCCCACCTTGAGTGGGTGGAGACACACCTCTATAGAAACCATCTAATCAAAAGTTAATACCCACAATTGGGTGGGCCACATCTCCATGGAAACAATCAAAAAGCTCCCACCCATTAATACTGAATGAGAATTAAAGAACTTGCCTTTTCTGGGGTTCACAACAGATTCAAACTGGCACAAGAGGGAACCATTTGGGAAAAAGCTTCAGAACCCACACAGCTAGAGACCTTTGGAGATGTAGAAGGAAAATACCCCTTTGAAATTTGAAAGCAGAAGAGACAGCTAGCAGACTTTCACATGTGCCTTCCTAGTAACCAGAGATGTTCTAGATAGCATCAGCCTTTCTTCAGTGAAGGTAACCTCTTCTTGGTGCCTTAATTTGGACATTTTCATGGCCTTAGAACTATAAATTTATGACTTAATAAATTCTCTTCTTAAAAGCCATCCCATTTCTGGTATATTGCATTCCAGCAGCTTTTAACAAAGTGAAACAGATTCTGGTACCAAGGAAGTGGGGTGTTGCTGCATTTTACCAATACCAAACATGTTGGAGCAGCTTTCTGAATGGATAAGGATAAGACTTCAGAAGAGTTGTGAGGATGTTAATAGAAATGGTGTTCTAGTTTGCTAGCTGCCAGAATGAAACATACCAGAGATGGATTGGCTTTTAATAAAAGGGGATTTATTTTGTTAGTTCTTCAGAGGAAAGGCAGCTAACTTTCCACTGAGGTTCTTTCTTTTTTTTTTTTTTTTTTTTTTTTTTTTAGAAGGAAGGAAGGATGGAAGGAAGGAAGGGAGGAAGAACGGGAAACATTTTTTAAACATTTTCTTGTTTTATTATATTTTGTTTGTTTGCTTGTTTTTTACATGGGCTGGGGCCGGGAATCGAACCGGGGTCCTCCGGCACGGCAGGCAAGCACTCTTGTCCGCTGAGCCACCGCGGCCCGCCCCTGAGGTTCTTTCTTATGTGGGAAAGCACAGGATGGTCTCTGCTGGCCTTCTCTCCAGGTCTCTGGGTTCCAACAACTTGGGTGATTCCTTTCTGCACCTCCAAAGGCCTGGGCTAAGCTGCCAGTCCTGAGATGAGGTATGCTGAGCTGCTTAGCCATGCTACTACATTGTGCTCTCTCATTTAAGCACCAGTCAATTAAATCAAACGTCCTTCATTGCAGCAGGCATGCCTCCTAGCCGACTGTAGATGTAAATCAGCAACAGATGAGGTTCACATACCATTGGTTCATGGCCACAGCAACAGAGCTAGGTGCCTTCACCTGGCCAAGTTGACAACTGAATCTAACTACCACAGATGGCCTAGAATGCTTTGAAGACACTGATGGGAGAAAGGTGGACTCTAAAGATACATCCAATGAGGACTTAGACAAAAATGATGCAAGGGTTATTACAAACCGGAATGCAGGCAATTCTTATTTTAAAGTGGCAATGAATCCGGCAAAACTGACTACTGGTTTTGGATGGAAGGCAGATTTTAAAATCCATGAGCTGAAGATTTCCAAATTAAATGTGGAAAGTGAAGCCTAGTTTCTCCTGGTAGCTTATAGCAAAATGTGAGAGGAAAGAGATAAGCTGAGAACTGAACTCTTGTTTACAAAGAAACCAGAAATTGATGGTCTGTAAAATTCTAGGTTTCCAAAAAAAAATGAGACCCTAGAAAATAGTACACCATATGAGGATTTAACCAAACATGGAGCCAGTCAGCCATTTCAGAAAAAAAGGATTAGAGATGGAGTTATCCAGGAAGGATCTGTGGAAAGTTCTATTGTCTGATGGATATGATCCCTGCATACTACATAAAAAATCAACAAGAGTTTTGTGGGGTCTGTATAAATGGAATTATTGGCAGTCTGACTGAAAGGGACAGAAAAGGAACAAATTGAGTGAAAAATAACTTCAAAGGCAGAATCATGGAAGCTAGCGTCTGAAGCTGAGAAACTTTGGGCCAGGAGAGGAGACCCACTCAAGCACTTGGAGAGGGTGAGTTTGCCCTGAAGGCAGAGGGTGGGCATTCCACCTGGATTCTCTGAAAGAGTTGTGCTGCCTCAGGCCTTGGAGAGGATGGGGCATATTCCTTGAGGATTGGAGAGAGCCTGGCTGCCACCCCAATGTTAAGCATGTGTTCTGGAGATGGCAGAGATCCTGGGTGCTGCCCCAATGCTTAGAGAGGGTGGAGGTAAGAAAAATGTAGTCTCCCCAATGTCCCCCAAGGTTGCATTTGGAGAGAACAGGACCACTAGTAGGACCTTGGAAAGGGTGGAAATGCTACTTTCTACAGCCCTGAGTATAAATTACTCTCTGATGTTGAAATCCAATGGTGTTTGCCCTGCAGACTTTTCAAAACTGTTTGGGACCTTGGATCCTGTTTTCCATCCAGTATCACCCTATGAAAATGAGAACATGTATCCTATGAGTGTTCCTCCTTTGTATGTTGGCACAGATAACTTGTTCTGAGTGTTACAGGTCCAGAGCCAAAGGAGAATTTTGCCTTAGGACAGGCCATATCTGTAGTTGACTTCAATGAGATTTTGTACTGCTTCTGACTTTGTAATGTATTGGTACTGTTGCTGAAGTGATTGAAAGTGTTGTGATATTGTAATGGAATGAATGTATTTTGCATTTGGAAAAAGCATGTCCTTTGGGCATCTAGAGGGTGGAATGTGCTGGCTTGAAACTGTTGTGGACCCCAGAAAGGCCATGTTCTTTAATCCTCATTCAATATTGCTAGGTAGGATTTTTTTATTGTTTCCATGGAGATGTGACCAACCCAGTTGTTGGTAATACATTTTGATTAGGTGGTTTCCACTCATTCAAGGTAGGGTGGCTTACTAAAGTCCTTTAAGAGGGAACCATTTGGAAAAAGCTTCAGAGCCCACACAGCTAGAGACCTTTGGAGATGCAGAAGGAAAACACCGGAAATCCTTATGAAACAAGAAGCCAGGAGAGAAAGATAGCAGATGTCACCATGTGTCTTCCCAGCTGACAGAGGTGTCCAGAAGCCAAAGACCCCAGCAGTTGACAGCCATGTGCTTTTCCAGCTGACAGAGGTGTTCCAGAAAGCATCAGCCTTTCTTAAGTGAAGGTAACCTCTTCTTGGTGCCTTAATTTGGACATTTTCATGGTCTTCGAACTGTAAACTTGCAACTTAATAATTTTTTTAAAGTCTTTCTGTTTCTGATATATTGCATTCTGGCATCTTTAACAAACTAAAACAGGTAGTGTTCTCTCTTCTTCAATATTTTGGAAGAGTTTGAGCAGTAATGGTATTCATTCTTGGAATGTTTAACAAATTCCCCTGTAAAGCCATCTGGTCCTGGGCTTTTCTTTGTAGATAGGTTTTTGATGACTGATGCAACCTCTTTACTTGTGATTAGTTTGCTGAGGTCTTCTATTTCTTCTTGAGTAAGTGTTGTTGTTCGTTTGTTTCTAGGAAGTTGTCCATTTCATCTGAGTTTTCTATTCTGTTAGTATACAGTTGTTCATAGTATCTTTTTATGATTTTTTTATTTCTCTGGGATCCATAGCAATGACACTCCTCTCATTTCTGATTTTATTTGCATTTTCCCTCCTTTTGTCTCTGTCAGTCTAATGAAGTTTGTTGATTTTATTGATTTTCTCAAAGAACCAATTTTTGGTTTTATTGATTTTCTCTATTGCTTCTTTATTCTCCATTTCATTTATTTCTGCTCCAATTTTTAATTCCTTTATATGAGCCAAATTAACATAGGCTATCACTCTCCTCTACAAAGTTAGATTATTTTAGCCTTAAATGAAATTACAGAATTTTAAATATAAGCACTATTTCAAATTATTTATTTTACTGTACTAAAAAGTCTAATATTAAGTACACATTTTCACTGTTGTCTCCTTGAAGGAAAAATTAACCTGAATAAACAAAATCTATATAGAGAGATTTACAAAGTAGATTAAATTTCAGAACTTTATAAGTATTCTGACAGAGCCATCAGAGTTTTTCTAGGTTTGGAAATATTATATCAATATTATGTAATTATGTTCTAGAATTTCTTTTTCTAGAAATTTTTTCTAGAAACACTATTTTGACTAATTTTAAAGTCAGTGATGTGACATATTAAATAACATTTTTCCATTATAATTTTATGAAAAGGAAAGTAATTCCAAGAGTTTAGTACCATTTGGGTGGCATGAATTATACCTGGTAATTATTTTAAGAGAAAACTCCGTTTGATCCCTATTAATTGCTTCAGTTCCCCCAAGGTTAATTAAAACTGTCTAGCTATTTGGTCTTACATTCCCACACTTAAGTTTATTATTGCAAATCACCAAAATAAAATGCTGACAAGTTCGTTTTTATAATTTGTTTATTTATGTCTACTGAGAGTTCAGAAATTTTAGAGCCCATACCTTGTTGAACATCAAATACTCACAATTCTTTTCTATCAGAGGCCTAAAACCCATATTGGCAAAAGGATCAAGAGAAAAACCATAGTAAAAATAATTTAATTTCCATCACAACACCCCCATCAAAGACAACACTCAAGTATGTTTAAAAATTAAGAACGAAAAACATTAAATTTAATTTTAAAAATATGGCTCACTGTTTTTGTTAATCCTTATTTTGACTGTTGAAAGAAGAAGAATTAGATAGAGCAAGTCAGAAAAAGAAGACACCTGGACCAGGGTGGTTGTGATTGAGGGCAAGGGGCAAGGGTGAGTGAGGTAGGGACATGGTTTGGCTTGGAAGGAAAGAGAAAAGTGAAACAGAAAGACACAGACAGAGGGAGTCTCAGGGCAAAAGAAAGCCAAAAAGACCTCATGAATGAGGTCATTTTAACATAGACATTTTGACACACTCAAATCAAAGTGGCCCTATCAAAAATGTATATAACTGTGTTTTTAAAATTACCAAATAATAGGTACAAAACAGGCATTACTGGTCTTTACTGCATCCATTAACCCCAAATCTGACTATAGGAGACTTTTATTTTCTTTACAATCTATATTCTTTGGATTTTTAAATATTATATGCTTTTACCATTATTTTTTTAAAAGTACTTAATTTAGTCTGTTAAAACTGAATTGATCCAGTAGATGGATGTGGCTGAAAGATACATTGACTGAGAAGTAGATTGGCAATGATGCTATATACATATGATTGAACATTGTGCTGCTACAAAGAGGAATGAAGTTGTGAGGCATGCAATGATGTTAATGAACCTGTGGGACATTTGATGAGGCATAATAAGCCAGAAACAAAAGAACAGATATTCTATCTCATTTAGAAAATACTTACAAGATAATAGGGGCTTAGATTGTAAGATTTTATAGCAGTCACATTTAATCTGGAGTGGTAATTGTTATTTTGGATTTTGAGAGGCTGTTTTATATATGCATAATCTGGTATTTAGAGATAAGAATGAAGCTGATCAGGACAGGATTAAGGTAATTTAGAATATAGGAGTAAGGAAGACATTTTCTGTATTTTAGAACTTCACCTATCCTTTGAGACCAAAAGAAGAACCATTTATTTTGTCCAAAACTTAAATTTTCTGTAGCACATAATCTAACTCAACCTGTCTGGATAGATCATTTAAACAATCCAAACACAGGGAGCTCAGAATAAGAATGAGAGTCTTTAGTCCTATATAGTTTAATGTAATACTTGGCTACATCCCAGAGTATATTAAGCAGATGATCGAAAAGTATTGGCATTCATTTCCTGATGTCTGCCCATGCAAATAAATAAATAAATAAATAAAGTATTGGCAAAGTCCCTTGAGGGATGGGAGGACAAATATAGAACTATTAAGCTTTACCACTGGGGAAAACCTATATACTTTGTCAAGCATTAGGGACACCCAAATCAATAGGCCAAGCCCTCGATCTTGAGGATTACTCTTGTGAAGCTTACGTATGTAGGAGAGAAATTTAGCCTACCTATAGGTATGCCTAAGAGTCACATCTGGAGGACCTTTTTTGTTGCTCAGATATGGCCTCTCTCTCTTTAAGCACAACTCTGCAAGTGAAACCTTTGCCCTCCCCACTACATGGGACATGACATCCAGGGATGAAAGTCTCCCTGGCCATGTGGGAGATGACTCCCAGGGATGAACTTGGCCTTGGCACCATGGGATCAACAATGCCATCCTGACTGAAAGGGAGAAAGGAAGTATAACAAGTAAGATATCAGTAGCAGAGAGAATTCAAATAGTCAGGCTACTCTGGAGGTCAGTCTTAAGCAATCTTCAGTTAGCCATTGCTACCTATCATAACTTGCCAAACCCCAAACAAAACCATTCCTGCCAATCCTAAAGAATGCCTAGGGCATTATATAAGATTCTACAAAGGTTCCATGCACTAGGTCTACTTTTTAGAAACCTACAATCTCCAGGTGTGTCCCTGGACCAGGTAAGTCCTAAAATGCAGAAGGCCCAGCCTCTCCAGAACATCAGCTAGTTCCATCCCCCATCCCATATTATTGACAGTCCCTTCCAATGAAAAAGTTAGAATGGACATAGCCCAAACCCCTCTAAAGAGTAAGAGAAAGATCAAAGTTGATGGTGGAGTTATACAGAGAAAGTAGGGTTTAACAAATGAGTATGAGTGCTGAATTATTATATTGATATTTCTTTTTGTCTCCAGTACCTCAGAGCAGCTAGAAGTAAAAACCTAAAATTGTAGAATTGTAACCCATACCAAACCCTGAAATCTGAACAACTAATTGTTATGATGTACTTTGAAATTTATTGCTTTTTTTGTATATATGTTATTTATCACAAAAAAAGAGAAAAGGAGTGTGCCAGTTTGAAATGATGTGTGTACTCTAGAAAAGCCATGTTTTAATCCTAATTCCATTTCATAAAAGCAGCCATTTCTTCTAATTCCTTTTCAGCATTGTATGTTTGAAACTGTAATTAGATCATTCCCCGGAGATGTGATTTAATCAAGAGTGGTTGTTAAACTGGATTAGCTGGAGCTGTGTCTCCGCCCATTTGGGTGGGTCTTGATTAGTTTCTGAAGTTCTATAAAAGAGGAAACATTTTGGAGAATGAGAGCAATTCAGAGAGAGCAGAGAATGCTGTAGCACCATGAAGCAGAGAGTCCAGAAGCCAGCCACCTTTGGAGATGAAGAAGGAAAACACCTCCCAGGGATCTTCATGAAACAAGAAGCCAGGAGAGAAAACTAGTAGATGATGCCAACGTCCGCCATGTGCCCTTCCAGCCAAGAGAGAAGCCCTGACTGTGTTCACCATGTGCCTTCTCACTTGAGAGAGAAACCCTGAACTTCATCGGCCTAACCCTTAGTTAGGGTTCTCTAGAGAAACAGAATCAACAGGGAACACTTGCAAATATAAAATTTATGAAAGTGTCTCACGTGACCGTAGGAACGCAGAGTCCAAAATCCACAGGGCAGGCTGTGAAGCCGATGACTCCAATGGATGGCCTGGATGAACTCCACAGGAGAGGCTCACCAGCCAAAGCAGGAATGCAACCTGTCTCCTCTGAGTCCTCCTTAAAAGGCTTCCCATGATTGGATTTAGCATCACTAATTGCAGAAGACACTCCCCTTTGGCTGATTATAAATGGAATCAGCTGTGGATGTAGCTGACGTGATCATGACCTAATCCTATGAAATGTCCTCATTGCAACAGACAGGCCAGCGCTTGCCCAATCAGATGAACAGGTACCACAACTTGGCCAAGTTGACACCTGTCCCTAACCATGACAGTATCTTCCCTGGATGTCTTTGATGGGACATTTTTATAGACTTACTTTAATTGGAACATTTTCTTGGCCTTAGAACTCTAAACTAGCAACTTATTAAATTCCCCTTTTTAAGAGCCATTCCTTTTCTGGTATATTGCATTCTGGCAGCTAGCAAAATAGAACAAGGAGTATAACAGAGAAGACAGGATTTAACAAATGAGTATGACTGTTGAATCATTATATTGATATTTCTTTTGGTCTCCAGTATCTTGGAACAGCTAGAAGAAAAAAGGAAAAATCATGGACTTGTAACCCACACCAAACTTAAAATCTGTTCTATAACTACTTGTTAAAATGTACTTGTAAAGTTATTGCTTTTTTGTATATATGTTGTATTTCACAATAAAAAATAAGTTTAAAAAAACTGAATTGAACACAATGTGATTGTGTGATTGTGAAAACCTTGTGTCTGATGCTCCTTTTATCTACCTTATCAACAGATGAGTAAAACATATGGAATAAAAATAAATAATAGGAGGAACAAATGTTAAAATAAATTTAGATTGAAATACTAGTGATCAATGAAAGGGAGGGGTAAGAGGTATGGTAAGTATAAATTTTTTTTGTTGTCTTTTTATTTCTTTTTCTGAATTGATGCAAATGTTGTAAGAAATGATCATGATGATGAATATGCAACTATGTGATGATATTGTGAATTACTGATTATATATGTAGAACAGAATGATTATAAATTAAGAATGTTTGTGTTTGTTGTTATATTTTTTTAATTAATTAAAAAAAATCTTATGAAGAGCAAAAAAAAAAACTGAATTGAAACATTGTAATATGCTTCCACTGAATGTAACAAAGGCATTATGCCAAAACTAATGTCAACAAATGGGGGATATTGGGGAGGGGTATGGACTCTGCAACAGAAAAGGAAATGTCATGGTGGTGAAGGCATGGCTATTTACTTAGAGTGGATTGTATGGACATGTGAATAAAATTGTTTAAAAATGAACAGAGAGAAACAAATGCTAAAGAAAATGTGGAGAAAGAGATGTACCTTTTCACTGTTGGTAGGGAAGCTGAGAGGTGCAGCTCCTCCAGAGGCCAGTGTGTTGGTTCCACAGGAGGTGAGGGGTGAGGTTGCCATTTGATCCTGCAATTGCTAGATATATACCTGGAGGAACTGAGAGTGGGGACACAAATGGACATTTGCACACTGGCGTTTATGGTGGCAGTGTTGGTGATTCACAATAGATGGAGGTGGCCTAAGGGTACAACAACTGAGGAGTGGAAGAAGGAACTGTGGTGTATACATACAACAGACTACTGAGCAGCTGCAAGAAGGAATGAAGTTGTAGGCATGCAACTAGGTGAATGCAATTTAAGGACAGTTTGTTGAATGAAATGGCAGAGACAAAAAGATCAGTATTAACATGCCTCACTCATATGGACCAACTATAATATACAAACTTAGAATTGAAGTTCAGAGCATGGATTATTAGGTTGGGACCTGTTGTAAAGAGTCCTAGATTGTATCCTCTTACAGCAGTCACATATATTCAGGAGTTCTAAGTGTTGTTTCTAAGTTCTGAGATACTGAGCTATTTATGTATAACCTGGTCATTCCCTGAAACTTCAAGTATTTATGTGACACCTGAAACTCTAATTTAGAGAACTAAACCTATGAAAGTCAGCATTACTCATACAGCAACTGTTAAAACAGTTGAAAAAGTCATCAGACTTCAACTAGAGATATGAATGAAGCTGATCTGGATAAGACTATGGTAAATCAGAATACAGGTTAAAGGATGTTATTGTCCATATTTTAAAACTTCAATTTCTGTGTAAGACCAAAGGGATTTGGTGCAAAATTTATATTTTGGGTAGCTCATTATCTAGTTTAACTTCTGTGGTGTGTATTTGAACACCATAATTACATGGAATCTTGAATAGGGTGCAAGATATTGTTGGTTTATACCTTAGTGTGATGTCCCAATACATCTCAGGGTAATTTGGGCAGAGAGTAGAAAAGTATTTGCAAAGGTCCCTTGGGGGACTGGGAAGAATGGAGGAAATGTTACACTTCCCCATTTGGGGAATTCCTGGTGTTGTTGCATCAGCACAATCATTTCAATGCACTGAGCCCCCAATCTTGGAGTTCACCCCTATGAAAATTATTCTTGTAAAGGAGAAGCTAGGCTTATTTTTAATTATGCTTAAGAGTCACCCTAGAGAACCTCTCTTGTTCCTCAGATGTGGCCTCTCTCTCAAAACCATCTCTAAGCCAACGTGGCAGGTGAACTCACTGCCTTGCCCCCTACATGGCACATAACTCGCAGGGGTGTAAATCTTCCTGGCAACGTGGGACAGGACTCCTGGGATGAGCCAGCACCTGGCATCATGGGATTGAGAAATGCTTCTTTACCGAAAGGGGGACAAGAAGAATGAGACAAAATAAAGTTTCAGTGGCTGAGAGATTTCAAACTGAGTGGAGAGGTTATCCTGGAGGTTATTCTTATACATTATATAGATATTGCTTTTTAGTTTATGGTGAATTGGAGTAGCTAGATGGAAGTATCTGAAACTGTTGAACTGTGTTTCAATAGTCTTGATTCTTGAAGACAATTGTATAACAATATAGGCTTTACAATGTGATGGTATGATTATGAAAAACTTGCATCTGATGCACCTTTTATTCAGGGTATGGACAGATGAGTAAAGAAATAAGGATAAAAAATAAATAAGTGATGGGGGTATGGAAGGAAAATTGGGTAGATTGAAATATGAGTGGTCAATGAGGAGGGGTAAGGGGTATGGGATGTATTATGAGTTTTTCCCTTTTTTCTTTTTATTTATTTTTCTGGGGTGATGCAAATGTTCTAAAAATGATCATGGTGAAGAATACACAACTATGTGATGATATTGTGGACCACTGACTGTATAATATGATTGAACTCTATTGTGTGTAAAGATTTCTCAATAAAAATATATTTTTTAAAAAACTGAATTGACCACTAAGGATGTTGCAATTCTATTTCTAAAACATCATTATGGTGGGAGGGGCAGGACTGGTGACATTTGAGCAAACTCTTTGAAATAGGAGGAATGAGCCATATGAAATCTGGCAGAGACAAAAACACTCTGGGGGACAGTCTTCTGGGCAAAAGGAGGAGCCAATGGAAAGGCTCTGAGGCCAAAGTGTGCCTGGCTTGTCCCCATAATAGTCAGGAGGCTCAGGTAGCTGTAGCAGAATGACCAACAGAGTAGTTGGTGATGACGTCAAAGAGGTGACAGAGGCTAGAACACAGACAGCTTTATGGGCCGAATATAAAGACTTGGGCTTTTCTGGGTGAAATTAGGCATCAGTGGAAATTTTTGATTTATGGAATGACACAATCAGATTTGCTTTCTAACAGGATCACTCTGAGAGCTTCGCTGAGACAAGCTGTAGGGGAGCAAGTGAGGAAGCAACAAGGTCAGGAAACTATTGCAATAATACAGGCCTGAGATTATGATAACCTGCATTAGATTGGTAGCATGGAGATGTTGAGAAATTATCAAAACTATGGATACACTTTGAAAGCACAGCATACCAGATTTCCTAACAAGCTCTGTATTATAGGAGAGAAAAGGAGGAATCAAAAATAACTTCAAAGTTTTGGGCTTGAACAGCTGCAAGGATAAAGATGAAGAAGGCAAGTAGAGCAATTATGGCATAGAAGGCCAGGAAGTCACTTATGGGTCTGTTTGAGACGCTTATTAGACATCTGTATTAGTCAGGTTTCTCAAGAGAAATTGAATCGATAGTCCACACACACGCACATGATTTATAGGAATTGAATCACAAGACCATGGGAGCTGGCAAGTCCAAACTCTATAGGGAAGGTTGCAAGCTGGAAATTCCAACAAAAGTGTCATTGAAGTCCTTTGTCCAAATTCCCCAGGGGAAGCTGGCCAGCTGGCTGGAAATTCCAGCAGAAGCCAATGCTGACATTCAGGCAGAAATTCTTCTTCTGATTTCTAAAATCCTTAGTTCTGACTTTAAGATCTCCAACTAACCAAATAAGAAGACCCCCATATTGCTAAGGGCAATCTCCTTTGCTGCTCATAGATGTATTCAACTGACTAATGATGTAAATTCCATCTTGGAAATACTCTTATAATCACAAGCATACCAGTTTTTGACCAAACAACTGGAAATCATAACCTAGCCAAGGTGATATGCTAACTTAACCATCACAACATCCCAGGGGATATGTCAAGTAGGCAGTTGGATATACTGGGCTCAAGGTCAGGGGACAGGTTCTGAGTAGAGATAAGTTGAAAGCTGTCAGATATAGATAGCATTTAAATCCAAGGGAGATGAACGAGCTCCCTGAAGGAGTGAACATAGATAAAGAGAAGTTCAAAATCTTAATCTTGGGGTGCGCCAATATTAGGAAGCCAAAGAAAATATGAGTGACAATAAAAGAGAAGAAGAAGGATGCTGATAATGTGCTCTTTCTTGACCAGGGTGATGACTACATGGGTGTATTCACTTCTTAGTAATTCATTGAGCTGAACATTTGCGATTTGTGTTCTTTGCTCTGTGTGTTATCCTTCAATACTATTTTTAATTCCCCTTCCCAGTAGTACTTCATGTATTTGTTATTTCTCCTTGAAATCTTAAAGAAATTAATCTCTTAAGCAATTTTAACAAAGGTGCAGTACACCTAGGATCAGAGCTCTTTCTCTCCATTAAGCAGCATTCAGAGAGAAAGTTAATCACTAAAATTATACACATATAAAGAATACAGTTCTCTTCAGCACTCTTCTTCCCTAAATCTTAAGGGATTGTTAAGCATAAATCACACCTAGTCTCTATGACATGGTTTATCATGAATCATGAAATGGTGATGTTATGGTCATAGTTAGTGTCATGGTCAAGTTCATGTGTCAATTTGGCCAGGTGGTGGTGTCTGTTTGTCTCATTAGGCAAGTGCTGGCCTGTCTGCTGCTATGAGGACATTTCATAGAATTAAGCCATGAGCACATAGGCTGCATCCACAGCTGTAATCATTTGTAATCAGCCAAAGGGAGTGTAGTAGTTAGATTCAGTTGTCAACTTGGCCAGGTGAAGGTACCTAGTTCTGTTGCTGTGGACATCAGCCAATGCTATGTGTTCTAGTTTGCTAGCTGCTGGAATGCAACACACCAGAGATGGATTGGCTTTTAATAAAAGGGGATTTATTTTATAAGTTCTTCAGAGGAAAGGCAGCTAACTTTCCACTGAGGCTCTTTCTTACGTGGAAGGCACAGGATGGTCTCTCCTGGTCTTCTATCCAGGCCCCTGGGTTCCAACAACTTTTCCCAGGGTGACTTCTTTCTGCATCTCCAAAGGCCTGGGCTGAGCTGGGAGTGCTGAGATGAGGAATGACAAGCTGCTTGGGCTGTGCTACGTTGCGCTCTCTCATTTAAGCACCAGCCAATTAAGTCAAACGTCACTCAAGTCACTCGTTGCAGCAGGCACGCCTCCTAGCCGACTGTAGATGTAATTAGCAACAGATGAGGTTCACGTACCATTGGCTTATGTCCGCAGCAACAACAATAGGTATGCTCACCTGGCCAAGTTGACTATTGAATCTAACTAACACAGTGCGTAAACCTCATCTGTTGCTGATTTACATCTGCAGTCAGCTATGAGGCGTGCCTGCTGCAATGAAGGACATTTGACTTAATTGGCTGGTGATTAAATGAGAGAGCACAACATAGAACACCAAAGAAGCTCAATATACCTCATCTCAGCACTCGCAGCTCAGCCCAGGCTTCTGGAAGTACAGAAAGAAATCACCCCAGGGAAAGTTGTTGGAACCCAGAGGCCTGAAGAGAAGGCCAGCAGAGACCATTCTGTGCCTTCCCACGTAAGAAAGAACCTCAGTGGAAAGTTAGCTGCCTTTCCTCTGAAGAACTAACAAAAGGGCGGGCCGCGGTGGCTCAGCGGGCAAAGTGCTTGCCTGCTATGCCGGAGGACCTCGGTTCGATTCCCGGCCCCAGCCCATGTAACAAAAAACGGAAAAACAAAATACAATAAAACAAGAAAATGTTTAAAGATGTTTCCCTTTCTTCCTTCCTTCCTTCCTTCTATCCTTCCTTCCTTCTCTCTGTCTTTCCTTTAAAAAAAAAAAAAAAAAAAAGAACTAACAAAATAAATCCCCTTTTATTAAAAGCCAATCCATCTCTGGTGTGTTGCATTCTGGCAGCTAGCAAATTAAAACAGGGAGTGTCTTCTGCAATGAGTCCAGCTAAATCTAATCACTGGAAGCCTTTTAAGGAGGATTCAGAAGAGACAGGCTCTCTTCTTGCTTCAGTGGCTAGCTTCTCCTGTGGAGTTCATCCAGACCCTCCATTGGAGTCATCAGCTTCACAGCCTGCCCTATAGATTTTGGACTCTACATTCCCCTGGTTATATGAGACATTTTTATAAATATTATATCTACAGATATTTCCTGCTAATTCTGTTTCTCTAGAGAACCCTAGCTAAAACAGCTTGGTACCAGGAGTGGCTCCTAAGAAACAGTATCTTAAAAATGGGTTTTTATGATTGGTTTTCTACTCTGACTAGACTCAAAGGCACTAAGGACTCTGATTCCCATAATCTGAATGATGCTGTCAATTTAATCCATCTGGTTGTTAGATACACTGTTTACATTAATGAGTGAAAGAGATGGGCTTAAGGCTTCAAATGAGAAGCTTACGCACTGTCTGACAGATGTAAACATTTCTATGAGCGCTTGAAGGAAAATCTTATTTCCTGTGGCCATAGACTTGAGATCTCCAAAAATCAGACTCAGAATCTTATTGATAGAGTAGCAACTTTACAGTGGAAACTGAAATCTCAGTCTTGCATGGTGTTTGCCATTAAAGTGAGGGCATTGATTGGAAAGGAGTGGGACCCTGAAAAATGGGATGGTGACATCTGGGTTGATAATGATGTCAGTGGCGAGGTTGAAACCCTAGGTCATGCTGCATCTTCTCTAGATAACCCTGTAATAGTCTGCACTGAGGACATAGCTACCCCACCTCCAGCTGGCGCTAAGAAGTTGGCCACCCAACCTCCACCTGAAGGGATTAGCCCTAGAGTGATTAATCTTGTTTCACCAGATGAAACTGCAAATAAATGCCCTGAAGCAAATGACTTGGAAGAGACTTTTAATTTCTTTCATAACCCATCCCCACCACTCAGAATTTCTTCCAGACCTATAACTAGACTAAAGTCCCAACAGGCCCCAAAAGGTGAGGTACAAAGAAATAATCACCCATGAGGAGGTACATTATACTCCAAGAGAATTGTGTGAGTTTTCCAGTTTACGTAGACAGAAAACAGGGGAATTGGTGTGTCAATGGATTTTAAGAGTGTGGGATAATAGTGGGAGGAATATAAAGCTGGACAAGGCTGAATATATTGATATGAGCCCACTAAGCAGAGATTCTGCATTCAATGTTATAGCTTGAGGGGTTAAAAAAAGGCATTAACAGGTTGTTTGGATGGTTGGCTGGAACATGGATCAAAAAGTGGCTGACATTACCTGAGGCTGAAATGCCAGAACTTCCCTGGTATAATGTAGATGAAGGGATCAAGAGGCTCAGAGAGATTGGAACATTAGAGTGGATTTATCATGCAAAGTCTACTCTTACACTCCAGGAATGTCTGGAGGATGCGTCTTTTACCAGAACTGTGAGAAATAAATTTGTGAGACTAGCACCTTCATCCCTGAAGAGCTCTGTAGTTGCATTTCTCTGTACATCAGATATTACTCTGGGAATATATATCACTGAGCTGGAATCCTTAAGCACAATGGGGATGACTGGATCCCGAGTTGGCAGATGCCAGGTGGCAGTACTTAGTTGCCAAAGACAAGGTGGACGTGGCTATCATAATAGACAGCAGACTCAAAGCAGGCATAAAAATAATCTGACTCACAGAGATTTGTGGCATTGGCTAGTAAACTACAGGGTACCTAAAAGTACAATAGATGGGCAGTCTACTAAATTCTTGCTTGAGCTGTATAAACAAAAGAGTTCTAGGTCAAGTGAACAGAAGTCTAACTTGAATTACAAAAATGGAGAGTCATAGCCCTTTAATCAATTTCCAGACTTGAGAAGTTTACAGATCCTGAGCTCCTTGAATGAGGGGGAGGCCAGGACCCTTTGGGGGAGGACCCTGTTACACTGCCACGAATTAACACTGTTAATCTTTCTCCAAGCCTTCCCCAAGGAGACCAATGGCATTTTACCAGGGTAACTGTGCATTGGGGAAAAGGAAATGATCAGATGTTTCAGGGATTATTAGACAACGGTTCAGAAGTGAACATTAATTCCAGGGATTCCAAAACATCACCTTGGTCACCAGTGGGGGTGGTGGCTTATGGAGGTCAGGTGACCAATGGAGTTGTAGCTCAGGTTCATCTCACAGTGGATCCAGTGGGCCCACACACCCATTCTGTAGTTATTTCCCCAGTTCCAGAATGCATAATTGGAATAATCATACTGAGCAACTGGCAGAATCCCCACATTGGCTCTCTAACTCATGCAGTGAGGGCTATTATGGTAGGAAAGGCAAAGTGGAAGCCACTAGAACTGCCCCTACCTAGCAAATAATAAATCAGAAGCAACACCAGATTCCTGGAGGGATTGTAGAGATTACTGCCACTCTTAAGGACTTGAAGGATGCAGGGGTGGTGATTACCACCACATCCCCATTCAACTCTCCTATTTGGTCTGTGCAGAAAATAGATGGGCGTTGGAGGATGATGGTGGATTATCATAAACTCAACCAATTGGTAACTCCAATTGCAGTTGCTGTTCCAGATGTGGTATCATTGCTTGAGCAAATCAGTACATCCCCTGGTACCTGGTATGCAGCTATTGATCTGGCAAATGCTATTTTCTCAATAGCTGTTATTAAGGACCACCAGAAACAGTTTGCTTTCAACTGGCAACGTCAGCAATATACTTTCACTGTCCTACCTCAGGGGTATATAAACTGTCAAAATCTTGTCCGCAGGGAACTTGATTATTTTTCCCTCCCACAAGACATCACACTGGTCCATTATATTGATGATACCATGTTGATTGGACCTAGTGAGCAAGAAGTAGTAACTACTCTAGACATACTAGTAAGGCATTTGTGTGCCAGAGGATGGGAGAAAAATTGAACAAAAATACATGAGTCCTCCACCTCAGTGAAATTTCTAGATGTCCAGTGGTGTTGGGCCTGTTGAGATATCCCTTTAAGGTGAAGGATAAATTGCTGCATCTGGCCCCTCCTATGACCAAAAAAGAGGCAGAACACCTAGTTGTCCTGTTTGGATTTTGATGACAACATATTCCTCACTTGGGTGTGCTACTCCAGCTCATTTATTGAGTGACCAGAAAAGCTGCTAATTTTGAGTGGGGACCTGAACAAGAAGAGGCTCTGTGACAGGTCCAGGCTGCTGTACAAGCTGCTCTGCCACTTGGACCGTATGATCCAGCAGATACAATGGTGCTAGAAGTGTCAATGGAAAATAGAGATGCTGTTTGGAGCCTTGGCAGGCCCCTATAGGAGAATCACAATGCAGACCCTTAGGATTTTGGAGCAAAGCCTTGCCATCTGCAGCAGGTAACTACTCTCCTTTTGAGAATCAGCTTTTGGCCTGCTACTGGGACTTAGTAGATACTGAATGTTTAACCATGGGCCACTAAGTTACCATGATACCTGAGTTGCCTACCATGAGCTGGATGTTGTCTGATCCACCAAGCCATAAAGTTGGGTGTGTGCAGCAGCACTCCATCATAAAATGGAAATGGTATATATGAGACAGGGCCAGAGCATGTCCTGAGGGCACAAGTAAGTAACATGAGGAAGTGACCCAAATGCCCATGGTCTCCATTCCTGCCACATTACCTTCTCTTTCCCAGACCAGAGCTATGGCCTTTTGGGGAGTTCCTTACAGTGAATTGACTGAGGAAGAGAAAACTCAGGCCTGGTTTATAGATGGTTCAGCATGATATGCAGGTACCACCCAAAAATGGACAGCTCCAGCACCCCAACACATTTCTGGGGTGTCCTTGAAGGGCAGTGGTGAGAGGAAATCCTCCCAGTGGGCAAAACTTTGTGCAGTTCACCTGGTTGTTCATTTTGCTTGGAAGGAGAACTGGCCAGATGTCTGTTTGTATACTGACTCATGGGCTGTTGCTCATGGTTTGGCTGGATGGTCAGGGACTTGTAAAGACCATAATTGGAAAATTGGTGACAAACAGGTCTGAGGAAGAGGTATGGGGATAGGCCTTTCTGAGTGGGCTAAAAACATGAAGATATTTGTGTCCCATGTGAATGCACACCAGAGGGTGACTTCAGCAGAGGAAGGTTTTAATAACCAAGTGGATAAGATGACCCGTTCTATGGATACCAGTCAGCCTCTTTCCCCAGTAACTCCTGTCATTGCCCAATGGGCTCATGAACAAAGTGGTTTTGGTGGTAGGGATGGAGTTTATGCATGGGCCTAGCAACATGGACTTCCACTCACCCAGGCTGACTTGGCTACAGCCACTGCTGAGTGCCCAATCTGCCAGCAGCAGAGACCCGCACTCAGCCCCTGATATGGCACCATTCCCCGAGGTGACCAGCCAGCTACATGGTGGCAGGTTGATTACATTGGGCCACTCCCTTCACAGAAGGGGCAGAGATTTGTTCTAACTGGAATAGATACATACTCTGGATATGGGTTTGCTTTCCCTGCACACAATGCTTCTGCCAAAACTACCATCCATGGACTTACAGAATCCCTTATCCGTCATCATGGTATTCCACACAGCATTGCTTCTGATCAAGGAACACAATTCACAGCAAATGAAGTTTGGGAATGGGCACATGCTCATGGAATTCTCTGGTCTTACCATATTCCCCATCATCCAGAGGCAGCTGGATTGATAGAATTCTGGAATGGCCTTTTGAAAACTCAATTATGGTGCCAACTACATGGCAAAACCTTGAAGGGCTGGGATAATGTTCTCCAGGAAGCTGTGTATGCTCTGAATCAGCATCTGTTGTATGGTGCTGTTTCTCCCATAGCCAGGATCCATAGGTCCAGGAACTAAGGGGTGGATATGCGAGTGGCACCACTTACTAGAACCTCTAGTGATCCACTAGGAAATTTTTTGCTTCCTATCTCTGTGGCCTTGAGCTCTAATGGCCTACAGGTTTTAGTTCCAAAAGGGGGAGTGTTTCCACCAGGAGAAACAACAATGATTCCATTGAACTGGAATCTAAGACTGCCACCTGGTAACTTTGGGATACTCATGTCCCTGGATGAACAAGCCAAGAAGGTGATTATGTTACTGGCTGGGGTGATTGACCCTGAATGTCAGAGAAAAATAGGAGTGCAACTACACAATGGAGGTAAAGAAGAGTTTTCCTGGAAAATAGGAGATCCCCCAGGGTGTCTTATAGTACTACCACACCCTGTGATTAAAGCCTATGGAAAACTGCAACAACCCAATCCAGGCAGGACTACCAATTGCTCTGAAACTTCAGGAATGGAGATTTGGGTCATCCCACCAGGCAAAGAACCATGGCCAGCTTAAGTGCTTGCTGAGAGTAAAGGGAACATGGAATGGGTAGTGGAAGAAGGTAGTGATCAATGTGAACTACAACCATGTGATCAGTTACAGAAACGAGGACTGTAATGCTGTTTTGTTCATGTTATAGTATTTAAATTATAAGATATCAAGTTTAAGAATGATCATTACCCAAGGACTTGTACCCTATTCTGGGGAAATTTAATGTGTTTCTGGTTGTATGCAGGACAGTTGAGTATTGTTATGAGAGGAAAAAAATGTGTCTTTTATTGTTTACTATTTAGAAATTAAGTATGGTTTAAGGTGGCTTGTATAGCTGCCAAGTTGACAAGGGGTGGACTGTCATGGTCAGGTTCATGTGTCAACTTGGCCAGGGCAAGTGCTGGCCTGTCTGCTGCTATGCTGACATTTCATAGAATTAAATCATGATCATGTTGGCTGCATCCACAGCTGATTCCATTTGTAATCAGCCAAGGGGAGTGTCTTCTGCAATGAGTGCTCCTTAATCTAATCACTGGAAGCCTTTTAAGGAGGATTCAGAAGAGACACTCTCTTCCTGCTTTGGCCAGCTAGCCTCTTCTGAGGAGTTCATCAAGACCCTCCATTGGAATCAGCTTCACAGCCTGCCCTGTGGATTCTGGACTGTGCCCATAACCCATGGTTATGTGAGACACTTTTATAAATATTTTATCTACAGATATTTCCTTCTTATTCCATTTCTCTAGAGAACCCTAGCTAATACAGTTAGGAATACTTGCTATGTGATCAAGAGAGAATGATGGGGTACTTTATCATTGGGGAGTTATATTATTCAGCCTAACTCACTCTCTTGTCCACATCAAGCAAGTGGTGAATATAGCTAATCTAATTATCTTTTAAAATAATGTGGTGTTTTGAAGCTTCATGTTTCCCAGAAAAGCATTTAAATTGAATTTAAATCTTAAATTTAATTCCTGTGGGTGTGAACCCATTGTAAGACCTTTTGATGAGGTTTCTTCAGTTAAGGTTTGACCCGCCTCAATTAGGATGACCTTAATCCTATTACTGGAGTTCTTTATAAGCAAAGTGAAATTCAGACACACACACAGAGAAAGCCACAGGATGCAAAAAGCTGAATCTAGTAGAGGAGGGGGAGACCAGTAGCTGCCTCCATGTACCTTGCCATGTGACAGAGGAGCCAAGGATCTCTAGCGGCCAGCCCTAGAACGTGGTCTTTAGGAAGAAAGAATTGCCGTGATGATACCTCGATTTGTACTTTTTCCCAGCCTCAAACTGGGATGGAATAAATTCCCATTGTTAAATTTGACTCATTTCATGGTATTTGCTTGAGCAGTCCAGGTAACTAAATCATATGCTTAGAATTCTACTTGAAGCTAGCAACTTCAGATAGCCTATAATTCTTTGGGAATTCCAGAATTTCACTTATCTTTTCCTTAACCATTTAAACTACTTGTAATTTTCCTCACTACTCCATGATACCTGTCCATCCAAATGCTCCTTTCAGCTAAGAATTTCTCTCCCAACAACTGTCTGGTGATCCTCCAACTCAACATTTATTTTACAGCCAACTCTATAAAATATCTTATATAAATTTACTTTTTGAGCAAATGGATTTGTATTTTATGGGGGCTAAAAAAACAAACAAAAGGACAGGAAATTCAGGCTACAGTAAAGTGAAGTGGTTGGCAAATCCTCTCATCAAAAAATAGCCATAAACCTTAACAAAATTTGTCAAATGTAACCATTTCAGGGCTCAGGAAATCAACCAACAGAAAACAACTTGGCAAACTGGTAAACCTCAGGTAAGAACAACAGGAGTATGTGGTACACTGACTGGAGCTGCTTCTATCACCTTCTTTCCCTTAGCTCAGTAAATTCCATGGTTCTACCACGATGGCACTAGCTGTGAAAACAAGTAGCTTTATTGCCAAAGGGAGTTTGAAGCAGAGGGCAAAAGACTCACCTACAAGGCATTGCAAGTAAAAGTTTCAAACTTGGAAATAAATAACCAGAGGGTAGTCCATGGGTTTGCTAGCCTTAGTTTGAGCTCCCAGTTTGGGCAAAGAGCAGCCTGGTGGACTACCAAGTAACTTAACAGGGTGATCCTGGGAATGGTAGAGCCACAAAAGGACTAGCTAAGTTCTCCAGGCATCTCTGGCTTACTTGTGAAAGGGATTGCTGGAAAGCAAAAGCAGGAATATACGTGCAAACAGCTTAAAATTTGAATGTGCTCACCAACTTACAGATACATTAACAAGGTTGGACACCTTACTGGCATCAGATGTTTGTGCACAACCTCTAAACAATCATTTGCTAACCTTTAAACTTTTCAAATATAATAGAACTACAAATCCCTAAGAAGTCAGAATTAAAGATTAAAAATACAGTAACAATAATCCACAAAACACTGCATGCAAATTGTTCAGAGCAGCATTGCTCATAATAGCCAAAAAGTGGAAATAACTCAAGTGTCCATAAACACTTGAGTTATGATAAACACTTGAGTGAATGATAAAATGTGTTATGATTATTCGGTGAAAGACTATTCAGTAATACAAAGGAACAAACTATTCATGCATGGACGGACCTAAAAAAAAACATGCTCAGTGAAAGAAGACACAAAGAATACATATCACATTGTTTCATTTATATGAAATGGCCAGAAAAGACAAACTTATGCAAAGAGGAAGTACATTAATGGTTACCAAAGACTGGAGGGGGGAATGGGGAATTATTGTAAATGGGCATGCAACTTCTTGGGGGAGATGGAAACGTTTCAAAATTAGATTGTGTGATGGTTGCATACATCTGTAAATACCCTAAAAATCTTTGAATTGTACACCAAACGGGTGAACCTGAGGTATAATAGAGCTGTTAATTTTTTAAAGTATAATGATAATTTTAAAAAAGTGAGTTGAAACATCAGTATACACAAGCTAAAAAAAATTCCATGGATTAATTCCATTACTAAAAATAGTAACAGTAAACTACAACTAAAAAAATCAAAATCTAGAACTGCTACAATGTATTATTTTAAATGTCCAGTTCTGAATAAAGTACTATGAAATATGCAAAGAAACAGGAAAGTATGACAAATACTTGGGTTAGGGGGCAGCAACAAACAAACTATCTCTGAATGGGCCCAGATGTTGAATTGAGCAGATGGAGACTTTTCATAGTAGCTACTTTAAATATATTCAAAGGTGGTCTGGTGGTGTTTCAGTGGTAGAATGCTCACCTGTTATGAAGATCTGGGTTTGATTTCTGATCCATGCAACACCACCAACCTCCACCCCCCACCCCTCCGCCCCCAAAATATATATATTCAAATAATTAAAAGAAAACATGATGGCAATGTCCCAACAAATAGGAAATTTCAATAAAAAGGAAAAATAGAAATTCTAGAGCTGAAAATTTAAATAATCAAAATAAATATTTTTAGATAGGAATAAGTTTTTAGGTGGAAGGACAGAAATAGTTCCTGAATTGTACTGATGAAATGAGGTTAATTGTAGTGTTCTAGGTATGGAGGAGAGGATTAAGCATAATGCTTAAAGAAAAAAGACATAGGAATGGGAAAGTGTCTCCCTAAATACAGTAAAAACAATGGAATGTAAAAGACAATTTATAAAATCAGCCAGAGGATCAAGGCTGAGCAGTAGGGAAGCTAGGGGAGATTGAAAGAAAATGATGGGAACTATAGACTGCAGGTATCTACGAGGTGAAAAACCAAGTTTAGAGTGAGTAAGATATGACGAACAACTAACTGTTAAGACATTATGATTGGCATAGTCAAACAGCTTTGGATGAATATATCTAAACTAGCATGCAGAACATCTGGCTGAAATAGTGGAGATAAAGTTTGATAAAGAATTGTGGGTTGGAATACTGAATAAGAATATCTACATAAATACTTGTCAGAATACATCTAAATAGCTGGCACTAAAATACCTTTGGGAGACTGCCCTTTAGTTTGGAAAAAATACACTTAAAAAGTGCTAAAGGAAACCAGAAGTGCTTGTGGTAGATTAGTTTACCATGGCCCTGGATGACACGGCTTAAAAATAAGGGAACAAAATTTGCCTGTTACTCTAGCAGGGGTAAGGGTGATCATAGAGTTTAGAGAAGAAAGATAAAGGAAGAGGAGTCAGAAAATGACATCGACAACAGGAGGAGCTAAGAAAAACTGATGGGGCAACTGAGTCATGTGTGCAATGTCACATAATTCCTCTACTCTTTCTTCAATCTAAAAAATAATTACCCCCTAGCTCAACTGTCAGCTTACCGTTCTTACCGATGCCTTGTGAATTAGTGCTGAGCTGTTAAGTATTACTGTGTGAAGTGCTTGGACTCAAAATGTGATCAGAAGTGGTGTGTGTCACTGTCAGGCAAAAGCAGATGTAACTCAGCTCTTTCTCTCTGCCACAGAGACTGACAAGATTATGAGTGGTGGCTTGGTTGTCCTGGGTCTCAGAGTAAGGTGGGAAGAAAACACCCCCAAGCTCCCTGCAATCAACAGGTAGAATAAATAAATTTTGTTCTAAACCACCTATTTTGAGGATTGTTTGTATTACACCATAACACTTGGCTATACGACCAAAATACAATTTTTTAGTTTTGTCAATTTTCTCACCCCAAAACTACCTAGGTTTAGTTTACCATCCCTTCACCTGCATTACTTCTCTTAGGCTGCAGCTAGAGTAACTTTCACATCATTCCCAGGCTTTTAGATCTTTTTTTTATCACTTGACATTGAATTGAAATTCAATTCAAATTGTTTACAAAAGCCCCCCCTATAAATTTTTTGCTACTTTCCCGCTTTAATTTTAAAGTCATACATGTCCTGGACACACCATGACCTCTTGCTCTATGTTTTTTTTTTTATTAGAAAGGAAAGAAAGGAGAGGAAGAAGAAATGACAATACAAGCAGCTCAGGGAGAAAAACACGAAGAGAGCTGTAGACATCCCGGTCTGGTAAAGAAAAGAAGCAAAGCAGAAGAGCAAGGAAAAATCAAGTCTGTCAGTTCACACCGCAATTGAGGAGGGGGTGCACTGTTCCTGGAAGTACTGCAATATCAGCTTGATGCGTGGAGTAGACGGAGCAAACTCCTATTCCATCTCCCTGCTCCAAAAATCCATTTAATATATTGTCCTCGGATAGAGGACGTATCAGATATTAAACTGATAAGAACAGATACTACACTCGATCTTAGCCAAAAGGCCGAGAAGCGATTGCTCTATGCTTTTGCCATTTCTGTTCCCATAGCAGAGTAGACAACTTCCTTAGTTTAGGATGGTCCTCATCCCCAGACCAGAAACCTATGCTGTTTATCACAGAACCTGGTCTTTCCACTATAATATTACTTATTAATAATTATTCAGTATCTGTTTTCTTGCTGTCCCCAATGTCAAAAACAGTACTAAGGAGTAGGAGGTACCAAGGGGAGGAGAGAAAAAGATCATTCGTTTTGCCTTTAATTTGATCATTCTTTTACAAGGAATGTAGGCATGGTAGTTAAAAAAATAATTGGGGATGGGGAAAGAATTGGTACTGGTTTTGCCACTTTTTTATGAGTCTTGACATGTAGAACCCTGTAAGCAGGGGCTATGGCAGTACACAGATCAGCAGCAGTGCTCTCACCTGAGCAGCTAACATCGTCATCCAACTTGCTTGTACCTGAAAATTAATGCTAACTCAAATTTCTAAATCTCTTAAAATAGATTTTAAAGACTTTGGATTTTCAGCCTAAAAGAAAACCTGTGAAGATGTATGAATGTAGTGCTGTGCTCAGAGGTCTCAAACTCAGCATTCTGGACTCACTCGAATTCTTGACTGATCAGCTTAGTATCAACATTAAGTAAAAGGCAAGTAGTTTCTCTTTGCTTAAGACAATTCTTCCAAGTGGGACTGAAATGGTTCAGAAGCTTGGAAGAATTAAGCTTGTTAGTTGAAATAAAATTGGCAGTCTTGTTTCAAAGAACAGGCAATTTGTTTTTCAGCCATCTGCCTAGTACCATGCAAGTCTATGGGTATCAAGATTCACAAGAAGTCGCATGAACTAATCCCAGAAAAATAATAAAACTTCCTACAGTCTACCTAATTACTTCAATAGTTGTTTTGAAATTTCAAATACTTTTGCTTTGAAATAGTCAAGCTATAACCATTTGGAATATCTTTAAATATCTCAGCTAAACAGGTAATTGCCCATATTGGGAAACAAGTTATTAGCTGAAGAAAATGAATTAATGGACAAATTGTTCTCATGAAGAGAATGTAAGTTAATTTTGAAAACCCATTTAGTCAGCCTTCCTTGGAATTCCAATAAAATGCACTAGTTGCTCATCGACTACTTTTCCTAAACCATTTTATATACCAAACAGCCTCATACAGCCTTATGTAAGTGTAAACAGCCTTTGCACTTAGGCCTGGCAAACCAAGAAAGGTACAAAAGGTATTGTTAAGAGACTTCCTAAAAGGTCATTCATTTAAATCAGTGTAATATCACCTATAGTAGACACCCATATTTTCACTGCATCACAATAGTTCTAATTAATTGGTAGAAGAAAATATATTAGACTCAGTACTTAAATTTAGTTAGGAAGATGAAAAACTGCCTTTTATGAATGGCTGAAAATGCCTTGCCTTTAGATTTCTGTTTATCTTCTCCAAAGAAACACATGTATAAAATTCTCAGTTGGGCATACATACTAGAAACAAGAGGAAAAACCTTTCTAGAAAACAGTGATTTTCAACTGGACAATTTTGCCTCCTCCCTCCCAGGGGACATATTTTGAGTGGTCACTACTGGGGTGAGGGAGCAGTATTACTGTCATCTAGGAGGTAAAGGCCAGCAATGCTAATATCCTACAAAGACAGGACAGCTGCCGTCTCACCCACAACAAAGATCATGCAGTTCAAAAATGTCGAGAAACTCTGTTCTAAAATAATGAATATATTTTTTGCTATTACAGCATAAATTCTATAAGAAAGTATGGATTTTTCTAGAATAAGGAATCAGAAGTTTCTTTCCAAACTTTTCAATAACGCCTAACTTAGTTCACTGATGGTTATGATTCCAGGTAAATACACATTTGAGCCTGTTTTTTTAAAAAATAGTGTGCTAGGATTCTAGGTAAGCTAGCATTATACACATGAACAATCTTTACCTAAGTAAGCAGTTAGGTTTACATCCAGTTTAAAGTGAAATATCTGTGAAACACGTAAAACAGCTTTTCAGAGTTACAGGGTTTCACAGACTATGAAAACACAGCGCTATCATGGCCTTGTGCAATTAACCAAGTTCTGAAATACGCCAGAGTAAAAATCACTCAACGTGCATCAGCCATTACTAACAGACAATAGCTAAAGACTAAATACCAGTACTCCCTGATCTGGGAAGAATTTCACTTCAAATATAGCTTTTCAACTCTGCTAAGATTTCAGCAAAGAATTTACCAAAATTATCAAGAGATCAATGTGTTAAGACTCCAAGAACAGAAATCCATCTACTAAAAATCCTTCTGAAACCTGACACACATTGACATCATGAGGGCTTAACAAAGTAAAATTATATGCACTATTCCTCTTGGTACTTGTTTTTGAAAGGAAAAATAATTTCGTGTTTTTCTGAACAAAATGGTCTTAACTGGTGAACTTTTGGCAGCTCGCTACCAAACACTTTTTCATTTTGTGAAAAAGGAATTTATTAACTTACACCTTCCATGCAGGAGACCCGGGTTCGATTCCCCGACTATGTCATGTACTCACCCCACCTCCCCCAAATTAGGATTCAATTTAAGCTAGAGCTAGAATCCAAAATTCACTTGCTGACTTTAAGCCCTTTAATAAATAACAAAACATTCACTAAGCATAACGTATCTAGACACTGGCAATTACTTTTAACAATTTTGATTTTTAGTAAAATTTAAGGTAGGGACAAACTGTCACTTCAACTTTTTAAATTATTATAACTTTCTCATGTGGCTAAATACAGCTTGCTAGGCTTACTAATTAACTTCAGTTAACTGAATTTTTCAACAGCTGAGGATTTTGTCTCTTTCATCATTTCAAACTTCAATCATGACTATGTAATCATATTCAAATAATATCTGAGACTGAGCTAGATATAAAGTTGTCAGAACTCTCAGAATTTATCAGATATGCCCAATATTAGTTCATTTATCTGACAAAAGCATAGAAAAAATTGATTTTGTTGTTCTCATAAAAACTAGGTAAATACTCCAGCATTTGATGAAGTTGTCTTACTACAACCTTTAAAGGATTCTGTAATGCTCATTAAGCAGTTTTCAAATATCATTAATGAAAATACATGATCATTTTAAAAATTATCATTCTAAGCTATCAATTTTACTTTTATGTATAACTTTTTAGGTTAGATCCTGCCATAACAATGTGTTTTCTACCTTAGCTTCAAAAATCAACCTAACTTCAAAACTCAAACCATATATTAAATGTCCTCGTGATAATCAACAAACAGTTAGTTTTCTAAGAAACCTACATAGGGAAGGTACCACGTAAGGAAGCAGTATGAGCGGTAGACCATGACTGGATCGCACAGTCGCTTCATTTCAGCGTCCAGACTATATCACCACTAGAAGTACTAATTTAATCTGCATGACAACATTTAAATTTGAGCACTCATCTCTGTTGTTATATATGTGTCTCTAAGGGTAAAAACACTAAAACACCATATTCAATTCTAAAAAGGGGGCAGTATCTTTCTTTTGTATTAAAAGACGAATTTCAGCTATCTCAGACAAATGAGTCAGCTTGTAAGTCTCAGGGAGAAAAAAAACCACACGCATCTCGAAATTTAAAAAACAAAACAAAAAACTAAAGAGAAATCCAATGCATGAAAAGTAATTTGGATTTAACTTTAGGTAATTAACTAAGACATTCACACAACATGTCAGTCTCCTATTCAGTCCTAGAGCCTGCAGTATTGTAATTTATTGTGAAACCATGTAACCAAAAACTTAAATATATCCACATCTATACCACAGTAATGCATAGTACATAATATACTAACATCTCAAAATAAATTTCTATTACAGTTTTATGCAAATTATGGTATAAGAGTATCACCTGCCACATTTTGAAATGGCACCAACTTCATGTTAAGGTTCCATGTCAATATAATAGTCAAAATCCTTACTGGTAGCAAGGCCTTATGCATTATCATCTGAACATTCAAAATCAAGCTGTTAATCTAAAAACCACAGCATGTTATCAATCAAAACCACTGCATATTCAGATGTTAAAGCAGGTAATACAGCAGGAAAAGTATTTCTAATTCACAGTTTCAAAAATAAAGGGTGCAGTTTTCAAATATCTGATTGCTTAAAATTGGTCACTCAATTTAACAACTGCCTCCTTCAATACATGTAAACTGTTTGCACAGCATTAGGAGATGTCTTTTATTTTCAGAAATTAGTTCTTACTGTTACAGGAGCACCACAAATTTGAAGGAAGAGGCTACAGTGTGAAATGAGCTCACTGAAGGATATGTTAAATAAAATTTTAAGTACAATATTAGGTACTGCAAAGCTTTGTTTCCCCACCCACCCCCAGTACAGCTCCCTTGATCAGGAAAATAGTCAACACTTACCAATAAAATATGTAAATTAGCTCTACAAGAGAGGGGGGAAAATTTAACTCAACTAAAAGAAAATATTAATAGCTAATAAACTTGTGTGGCTGGCTTCAGAATTTTGCTAAAATTAAAATTCAAAAGCATACACAGCCTTTGTATCCTTAGATAAGGAATAGAGATTGAAAGGGAATGAAAGAAAAATCTGGCCTTAAGAAATACTAGGTGGTAACACATGCACATAAGTGGATAACTGAGAAAAACTGAGTACTTAAATATTTGAATTTTAAATGTATAAGAAAATTTATAATAGAAAAAAATGGCAAATTGTTATTGTGACTTGATTTGCTGAAAACATGTGCAAATTCACACTGGCATTAAGATAACCAAAGTGTCAAAAATTTACTCCTCTTTCTCTCCAGATATGTTTTCTGTGCAAAAATAAATATCTGAAAATTGCACTAATACAATAATACTTATTTTAACTTTTGTATTATGAATAATCTGCACATGCTGCTTTACAGACAATATATATTTGTAAACTTGCTCATGCAAAATTAGTGTGTGCAACAAGGATATTATTAATTGTCAATCCCCATACTTAAAAACCCTCTAAAACAGAACAAATCTTACACGGGTGTTCTTGTCTGCCAGCTAAAAATCAATTTATGTTGACCAAACAAAAAGTTATACAAGAAAAAGAAACATGGTTTTTGTCTTGTGGAATTTTTGATTTTTAAATAAGAGAAAATTTATAAAAGAAAGAAATTCATGGTCACAAAATTTTAACATTTTAATCCTAAACATTACAGGGTAAATAGACACTGGACCCTATCTCCATATTCCATAAGTCCTAACTTTTAGTTTCATTTTAAATGTTGCCCTAACCACTAAAACATTAGTGGTCTTACAATCTATGGATGATGGAAATACAATTTCTGAAATAAATGCTATATAAGCAACAATGGAAGAAAGCCAAACTGTCTCCATAAAGGAAAAAAAATAAGTGGAACATTTTGAAGCCTTTAGACACTTCTCTTTCCATGTGATTAACCTGTCAATTCAGTGCATTGTATGGTCAAAGTAATGGTCCCCATGTTGAACAAACATCTAACTAGTGTCCATTGACTCCAAGTTAGTGGATGACGAATCTTTTTGGATACTTTCAAAGATGGCTGCCAGCTCAGGGTTAGAACTGATTTGTGACTGGAATTCACTCATCAGTGGACTCTTCTCTGCTTCGGGAATGGTTAGCAGTGCTGCTACTGCTCTCATAGCAGATCTCTTTAGTTCATCTTGCTTTTCAAACTCCTGCTTTACTGAGTTTGCCTTAACCTGTAACGTTAAATAAATTTAGATTATATGCTAGAAAAGACAGGTCTTACACAAACAAAATTTAAGCACCTAGAAATGCCTGAATGGTAAACAAAGAAAGGCTACTCTCTCACAAGTCCTAAAAGCACATTACAGTCTAAACATAGCTGTTTTCAGACTTGTTTTTTAGCAGCAGTTTTCTCTTTCACTTTTAAGGGTAAGTTTCACAAATTCCCATTATAAAACACAGAGCAATCATAGTTGAAAACAGAAAGTGGGGCCAGAGCCTTATTTGCCTAGAAAGCCCTAATCTGGCATCTATTAAGAAACTACTCCCTTTAGCTACCCTATTTATTCACTGTTTTTCAAAACACCATATACAACATCTCCATCTTATTATATTTGGGTATTTATTCTTATACTAAAAGTGCTGTTCACAGACTTGGTCTAAAAAAATATTTTGACTTTTCGAATCTGCCTCCTCGCTCCCCAGAAGCAGTATTAAACACTTCCTCTTCTCTGGTCGTATCATACTTTATAACCTGTATCAGTACTTCAAAAATATATAACACATTGTTATAGCAATCAATTAAAACATTTCAGGATAGCATTTAACAGTTCTAAGTTTTATAAAGCATCTACACTTAACAGGCTAACTTTTAAAACAAATACCTACCCGAATAAATTTGGAAAATTATGGTCTAGAATTGACTAGGAATCCTTAATACACCAAGTGTGGCTTAAGGCAATGGCTATCAATTCATTACCTTAGTTGTACATGTGGCACGTAATGGCTCAACAAGTCGGTCCAATCGCTGCAATACTGCACTTGGACAAAGGGTAGAGAGTCTTACCAACATTAAAAATGTTAGCATCTATTAGAAATAAAATAAGATAAACAGACAATATTTAGACTTTACATTATTCTCTACAAAATTCCAAATTCCAGCAAATTCTTTAAAGGGAAAATGACTAGCATATACACGAAAACTTCATTTTAATGTAATCTGCCAATCCCAATCATATTGATTTATCTCAAATTAGTTACTAGAAATACCTTACCTATAACCTGGTACCTAGAATACAGAATTAGAAAAGTGGCTCTCACTCTTGGCTGCAGATTAGAATTACCTAGGGATTTAGCAACATATTCATTCTTCAGTCCCATCCCCAAAGATTTTTATTTAATCCATCAGAATAGAGCCATAGAACCAGTATTTTTTAAAAAGCCCTTTGGGTAATTCTCATGTGCACTATACCAGGGTTGAAGAAAATCACTGAACTAGAAGAAAACCTTTATAGTACGCTTTTCACTATCTTAGCATATTTCCCAAAAGACCGGTTATTTAAATTAATTCATATAAAACCCAATAACTTGCAATCACTTTTCTCTTGAATTACAAACTCATATATTAAACAGGAATGTCTTGTTACTCCATTAAATTCTAGGAGGACTGGGTCACTATCACATGTGGAAATTTATATAAGAGTTAGAGTTCAGTAGTATGGTTGAATTACTACTACTGTTCAACTACCACTTTTGCCCTGCTCAGCCAAAGGCTCTAAACGGAAGAACAAATGAAAAAGATACTGGGATACATTTTTTATTTGTCAAATCACTCTTTTACAGAGATAAAGAGGAAAACAAAGGCAGAAGTTATAAGGAAGTTGAGCGGTATGATTTCTCTCTAGTTAGTCCTACACAGATTGCTTTGTTTTATCTGAAAACAGGTCTTCCATGTTGGCCTTTAATAAAACTCCTGACATTAAATCCAGTATATTGCATTGGAAAAGAAAAGTCACTCACATTCAGGAAAATAATATACCTAAGTTATCAGACTAGCCCCACAGACAGCCCAAGAGAATTACCAAAACAGTGATGGAAACGAAGAAAAACCTCCATAGGAAGCTACTACAGTCCAATAAAGACAGGTCAAAAAAGTCACAGATTAAAACTTTGAACAGCAAAATCTATCTGGATTCTTCCCTTGAGGGAAAAGATCTAGGGACTATTTACTAAGCAAGCTGGCACACAAAATTACTTTGACTTTTCTATTCACTTAGATTTGACTTGCTCCCCTAACGAAAAGGGTTCTGGATTTTTCTTCCTGTATGTCAACTAACGTTACATTGACTTATTATTACTTTTATATATTATAGTTTATAATATATTCACTAAAATCATGATAGGCAACTCAATTTTTCTCACTTATACATGTTAGTAAATTATAAGGGGAGAAACCTTTTGCTATAGCACAGCAAAATTTCTTTCTAAAACATTTTATAAAAAGGCACAAACATCTTACCTTAATATCATAATGGTCCTTCAAACCATCTTCAACATGATTTAGAAATTCAAAGATATCTAGTCTATCAAGACAACTGTCTAGAAGTGTGTACATACATTCAAAAGCTGCCTTTCTAATATCCAGGCCATCATCAACTGTATGCTTAAATGGGCCCATTTCTACCTGTTAAAACAAAAAAGAATGCCTGGCTATATTTAAAAGTAAAAAGACAAGCCTAGACAAAAACAATGTTATCTAACTAACTTACCTCTCTTATAAGCTCCTTTCTAACTTTTGTTTCATTGTAAAGATGTGGAAGAACAGTATCTAAAAGATCCCTTATTAATGATGGCTTGTTATGTGCTGCTGAATTGAATGTAACCAAGGCTACTCTTCTTACATTCAAATCTGGGTCTTCCAATGTTTTTAGGAAATCACCTGAAAACATTATAAGAGAAACAACATATAGTTATGGTAAGTTTAAAATATAATATGCATTATAATTTTTTTTTCTAAATTGATAGTTGATTATTGTTGGTATTGTTATTTCTTTAGTGAAGATCATGGAAGAACCTCATAAAATACTAAGTAAACTCTTATAGTTTCTCCTGGCAGCAGGGAAATTATTTCTGAAGCTGAATAGATTTTCAATTGGTAACCCATTCTCATGACCCATAATGGTGGTATGCGGTGAGAGCCTAAAAATCTCCCCATTTTAATTTATAGATACCCTATTAAGAAGTTGAATGCACAGAGAAGTGACAGAGCCAGCCAATAACAAGACTAATAACCTGAATGCTTTCTTCAAGAGTTCAAAATAAGTACTTTCATTAAAAACAACCAAAAAAAAGGTTTTAAAATTAAGTTCAAAATAAGATGATCAGGACAGACCCACTCCCACTCCTTCATCTCCTTCATAGACGGAATACTGACTCAGATAGCAAAGATGATGCTCTACCAAGTGACCTTTTTATTTCTATATTTAGTAAGAAATATATGAATGAGTAAGAGGACAAGAATATAAAAGGGGGAAACGGAAACTAACACAGGACTTAGCTAAAGAGGAAGCATTTAGGTACTTTAAAAACAGATTTTAATCTGTTATTCTTGAAGTTGACAGAGGTGGGTGCAGCGGAGGTAGATAATAGGACAAAGACTTCTGGAGTTACCAGATGATTTAAACTATTCTACTTTTTAACTATAGGACTGTGGGCAAGAGCCTCAACTTTCCAGTCTATAAAATGAAGATTATACATCTTTCAGAACTACTGAAAGGAATAAATGGCAGGTATAGTGTTGACCAGTGTCTGGTAAACATCTGGTATCCATATATAGCAATTATTTATCACTGTACGTTCTCAATACTACCATTAGCAATCTTTTGTAATTCATAGGAAAAAAAAGGAGATCCCAGGATGCTTGATCCCAGAATTTTGTAAAAAGGGAGGAAGGAGAAGCTCCAGACACTGTACACTGGTACACTCAAGTTGATACCCCAGAAAATTCCAGGACCAATTATAACAAAGTAAGTTTCAAATATATTTAAATGTACCAGACTAATTATCCTGCCCACCTCTTTGTGTGCATAGAATTATAGAAACTGGTAGATTAAAATAATTAGAATAGAGTCTGTGTCTGTTTTCAGTAATTCATCTAAAACGTTGGTATTAACATGGACAAAATGGTGGTATACACTAGGATCAGTGGTCGCCACTTTAGATCAGGCATTTACATTTTTAGACAGCTGCCTAGATGTTCAAATAGCCACAAATCGTGAACTAGACCAAATCAACTTAGAATAACCATACCAACAATGCACATTGGTGGATTGCTGTCAGCCTGAAAAGAAGTTGTCTAGGGATGTGGCAGAGGCCTCTTCTTCTTTGTCCTAATACCATCCTATACAATACCAAAAATATGAACAAGTACATCAAAGGGAACAAAGGCAAGAATCTTCTGATATATATACTTTCTTTGGATTTGTTTCAGGCACCAGCAACAGCAACCCATTTAAACCTGTGACCCTTTATTCTGAACTGTCTATCCCTTTCTGGCCCACTGCAGTATGGCATGAAACTGCACAGCTTCTTTTCTATAACCTTCCATCCTCCCTGATGGCATCCCCATTTTCCTTCAAGAAAGCACCAAAATGAGTCTTAAGAGTTTTGAACTACTACCAACTCCAAGAAAACCAGTGATGGAAACAATAAAATAGAGGGAACTTGTAAAATCCTAAGAAATCTGAAAAGTTTTTTATTGTCTTTACAGAAATAGACACCCCATGTCTTTTTTGGGTATGTTCTCTTAGCTATTCTAGGAATTAGCTCTTCCCAACTTTATCTTTTTTTATTCTCAGGTTCTTTCTTTCCACTTTATATATATATATATATAAGTTTATATATATATATAAGTTTCCACAGAGCCCCACTTGGGAGTTGAAGGCTTACAAGTAACAATACAAAATCAGAGCTCTAGGAGCCCAAGTGAGATTCATTTACACCTAGGAAGAAACTTCAGAATGGTTAAATAGATCAAGCACCTTTACCCTATTTATCCACTCAAGTTATCTAAGGTCATTCAAAACTAAAGGCAGTTAGAGTAGATGATGCAAATTTTAAAAGATGGTGAATTCACTGAAAAAAAAATGGGACAAAACCAACAAAATGAAATGCAGTAGGGTACACATATAAAGATCTGCATTTAAATTTATAAAAATCTAATATAAAGTACCTGTGGAAGATCTGGTTTGACAACAGCTTACACTTTCAAGACTAAAAAAATTTCAACGCTGCTAAGACCACATCTTAGTCTTCCCCAAAACAGACAGAACCTATTGCAGAGATAGGTCTGTTCTAGGGACATTTCACACACAGAGAGAGACACTGAAAATTTGGGGTTCATTAAGGATTCAGAAGGAAAACAACGAAGGGAAGGGGCTTTGGAAACAATGTCAAGTGAGGAACAGATGTGGAATCTGGGAATATTTAGGCCAGAAAAGACTGGCTGAGGATGAAGATAGAATAAGACTCCAATCTCCAAATCTTTGAAAGGTTATTATGCAAGAGAATGCAAATTTATTCTGCATTACAAAAATAAGGTGGAATTTAGAAGGAAAGGATTTACTTCTGTAAAAGAAAAAAAAACTTCTAAAAATTAGGGTTGTCACAAAACGGACTGACCTCAAAGTAGGCAGACAAACTGGCACAAGACAATGTGGAATAGAGTCAAATTAAGTGAAGTATTAGAAGGGTCCTTCAAAGCCAGTTTGTCTATCACTGTAACATTCTACAATATAGTTCCCAAAATAAGATAGAACATCCCAATTAAGGCATTCTGGTTATTAACTAACTTGGTTATTTGTAAAAATCATCTGGTAACAATTTCAAATTAAGGAATTTCAGAATATATATAAATTTAATTGCCAAATAATTTTTTTATGAAACTGGACCTTTATAAGCATTTTAATTGTACAGCTATTTGTTAGTTATTAAGAGTTTCGTGACATTAACTCATCTTTGAAAAAATTAGTCAATAAGTACATTTATCTTTGTTTTCACTTACCTATGCAATTCTTTAATAGAGGATCAATAGGCTGTGGATGATCAGAAATAGTAAACTTCACAGCTGTAACCACTGAACTTCGAGCATACGATGAGCCTAATAAAAAATAAATTGCAACTCTTTTGGTATGTAGTGCACAGAAATTCAGAGACATCTACATAATTTTCAAAATAACACCAGAGCTTTCAACTCCTTAAAATTCCCTTTGGCCAGGAAGGGTGCTTCTTATTGCTTACAGGATACCAAGGAGCAAAGTTTATTAATTTTATAAAATACGATTCCCCATTAGATTTCAAAAGAAACAATTTCTTCTGAGAAAGGAAGGCATTAGGGGAGCAACAGTGGAGTACCTAACCCTCATAAGAGAACTGAGTTAATTCACAAATAGCTTATAAGTTTGTCAAAGTTTTTATTAAGAAAGAAAGCAATTTCTAAAAAGCAATGGCTATTATTACTTCAGTTTAGTGTAAAAATCTTCTAGGATCCTTCATTTGAACTAAGTACCTTCCTCACCTGAACTAAGAACTTTTCACTACAGTTAGTACGAGCAAGCTTTCAGAATTAACCAAGAGGTTAATTTTTTAACCTCTTTCAGAAATACCGAGAGGTATTTGTCTTATCCATATTTTTAAGACAAAGAGTAATATTAAAATGTAGTGACTACTCAGAACTAGACCAAATTTATTTAACCATCATCTAATTACACTCTCTTCATTTTAACAACAAAATGTCACATGAATATGGCCCCATATCATGAAGCGCTACCTGTTCATATATAGTTTTACATGTAACAAAATACAGATGCTTTAATTTCCTCATTAGTCATCTTTCAATGCAATAAGCTGTCAGTTAAAGGATTTTTTTTCTTTTTAATTAGAAAACCTGACTACCCACCTGATATCAAGTACCCCTTAAGCCGTGGAAGGAGAGTTTCTGGATCAATTAGAGTGAGTTTGCCTAGACATTCGGCAACAACATTCCTGGTTCCTTCTTCCGCACACTCACAGTGCTTTAGTAATAAGGCCCAGATGTTTTCAACATACGGTTTAAGGCCCACAACTGATGCAGAGCTAATAATTTCCTTCAATGAATGAAGCAGAAGATACTGCCTCTTGGGTTGACTGGTTATTTCTTGTAAGACAAACGGCAGATATTCAGGAAGGTTGCCCACACTAATGCTGCCTAATGCATAGGATGCAGCTGATTTAACTTCTTCACTAGGAGATGAGAAGGCTTCTAATATTACAGATTTTAGTTCTAGCTGCCCACTTAAGTCAATATGATGCCCAACCTCTCCAAGGGAAAGCAGAGCTAAGAGACGAATGGAATCTGTAGATCTTGAGTTCTTGACATCTTGAATAAACTGACCTACGACAGCTGGTCCCTCTTTAGGGCATGCTCGAGTAAGGGCAGCTACACATTTGGCAATGGAATAGTAAGACTGCTTGTGAGTAAGAGCTGTACTCTGAGAGTAAACAGGACCTGTCAGCATGCGCAACAAATCCATGTATCCTAGGTTATTTGTTCCAGTGACAACCAGAGCTTGGAAAAAGTCTAGCATGGCACTAAGAGCACCTCCCTGCAGCAAGGGTGATCTCACAAGTCCAATAAGTTCATTGAGAATGGATCCACTTATCTTTGAAAGGGAGGAGGGATACACTTTTGCCAGTGTAGTAAGAAAACTGATAGCCATCTGTGAAACATGCATATCACTTTCACTGATAAGAGGTGGGAGCTCATCTAGGACTGCATCAATCATGGCTGCTGTCAAGCTGTCACTATAATTTTTAATTAGAATATCTAGGGCAGATAGGGTACCCAGTTTCAAAGCTCTCTGGTTTTTCCTGAGAAAGGAAGCAAGGATAGGAACCCCTTCTCCCAAGACAGGTCTCAAATCTATCTTCAAAGGTGACCCAGCAATCAGTGTCAATGCTTTCACTGTAGTTAACCGGGTAATTTCATTCTTTAGTCTCTCCAAGAAAATCTGAAGAGTATTAGGCAAGTCAGAACCCAAATTGTCTCCAAGGTTGCAAATAATCTGTCCCATACAGGAAATAGCCCTTTCCTTGACTTCCTGATCAATGTCAGCTGCTTTTAACCTCTTAATGGTACAGGTAAACAAATCTTTGATATAAGGAGTTGCATCAAATGAGGAAGGCTGATCTAAAGGACGAATTACTTTGACAAGCTGTTGTGTAACAAGAAGTGCTTCAGATGTAATCTTGTAAAATGGGTCTCCAACACAAGCCACCACCGGAGGGACCAAAGCCTGAACATGAGGATGGAAGACTTGAGGAGAATGGTTACAGAGAATTACATATAAACATGACAAAGCATCAATCTTCAAATTCGATGAGCTTGATTTATCATTCAGTGAGAAAATGATTCCTAAAAAGCCAAGAAAAAAATACTAATTATTTCTGTGCATACATTAAAATAAAGAAAATAAAAAGAGAAATCAAGCCCTAAAATACTGCTGAAGTTTCTAGTTCATTATATTATCTATAAAGCAAAAATTCCACAGAACATAATATTAGAGCCAGAGATTTTAGTAAGACTTTAAACTTTCTACTTGCAAATTCCTAACTTCAGATGCTAAGATGGCTAGATAAAAAAAGTTAACTCTATGTGCAAATTAAGTTGTCATGAATTTTTAAGGCAGCAATTATTTCAAGCTTATCTAAGTCTTTTTAGAGTCCATAATAGATCCTAAAAGGGACATACATACTACTACTTCCATACCTGGTACAAGTACAGGAATGTGTTGCGTTAGGGCCCCAGGTAATACATTTACCAGTTCAGTTAACATGTTAAAACAACACTGCCGGGTCTTCACACTTTTTTCTTTCATCTGTTTGTGCAACGCTTTAACAATGTTGGGAACCTGCAATTATCACATACTCATTAGCTGGTTCAGCCGCTGGTATTTTCTCAGTTTATTTAACATGAATTATGGGGGATGGGAGAAAGAGAAGAATATATCATTTTGGTTAACGTTGTAATTCAGCTATCTACTGCTATTACTACTTACTGCTAATGAGATTGTTTCATACATAAGAAAAAAGTTTGCAGCATATATTACATGTTTCTTTGCAACTGTATTTGCTTGATTCTGATAAATAAAAAATTAAAGTTAAACACAACTTTCCACAGACCAACAAAATGATCTTCCTTGATTAATTTTAATTAGGAAATGCATGAGACTAAATATAAATCTGACCAATAAAATAATTTCCAACCAAAATGTTACAAACATAATTGATAAACGGTATTCTGAATGGAAATGGACCAAATATGCATTAAAGGAAAAAGGATAAATTATGGAAAAGCAATATCAAATGGGTTCTACTTTTTTCTTTCAGCTTGGTAGTACAATGAAATTCCCCTCACTTCAAATGCAGCTACAAAGAGCTAAAGTATCAATAACATCTGCTCTAAACTTATTAATGTTCTGTAAGACAGTAAAACCAAAAGAGGGTCTCTAATGATAAATCTTATGAATGGCAGAATATAGGGCAAGCTTCTAAACCCCTCAACAACAAAACGGTAGAGATTAAACAAAGACTAAAACACCTCCAGATACATGCCAGAACTGAACAACAATCTAAGAACTAAAGACAAATCAAAATACCCAATTTCTATTCCATCACCAGAATTCCATGATTCTAAGTGGTACCTGACTTATATACATTGATTTAATTGCTTATGTCTTTCCAAACATTTTATCCCAAGAAAAACTATATCCTTCTATACAATTAATCATCCATGTTCATCTTTATGAATAAGTTTGCCACAAAATTTATTTGAACTTCTTGAAAATTTAATTGCATTTCTCAAAAGATGTATATTTACACCCTCCCCTGGTTTATTTTAGTCCCTCTCAACACCTGTTTCTCAATCTATAAAATGGACTCAGTATATAACCTATAGGATTGTTGTGGGGATTACAAATAAGAAAGGAAAATGCTTCTCACATACTAAATATTGAACAAAAATCCTAAAATGAAAATGCTTATTTTATTAATAATAAGAGCTGACATACACACACACACACACATCAAGCATTTACCATGCATCAGGCGCTACACTAAACATTTTACACTGATCATCTTATCTTTCACTACCCTGGGAGGGAGGCATTATTAAGCTAACACCTATAACAAATGAGGAAAATAAGTTTTAGAGAAATGATTAAATACCTTGTCCAAGATCATACACCTAAATTAGGAGTAAAGACAGCTATGAACACAAGTAGACTGACTCCATGCTCTAACACTTCGCCATTAATGTCAAACATAAAGATTTTTACTTCTCTGATTCTTAAAAAGTTTAATTTATAGTTTATCAAGTGAAATAAAAAAAACTTCAACTAGAATAGACAACTGCTTATAAGTAACATAATATGAACACACAGTAACTACTATACAAACATATCCTAGATAGCTCAAATTCCCTTAACAGCTTATGCTGCTAATGGCAGAAGTATACAGGCAGCCTTTAACTTTTTGTCCCTCTAAAGATTCTGGAACTCACATTTCCATAAAAAAATTTTTTTTTAAAGAATCACATTTACTACAACCATTCTTTTAAACAAACCTGACTCTGAAGCATTGTTAAAGGTGTTTCTCCTTGTTCCATTGCATCAGGGTCACAAAGCCAACTTTGCACAGGACGAGTTTGCTTCAAAAGGGAAAGGTATGCATGGAAAACATCTGCCTTTACATTCTCTTCACGCTCTTTAAATCTGGATATCAGCGCAGGAGAGACAGTTTTGTAGAATTCTGGAAGCATTTCATGTCTTGTGCTTACTACAGCATCCAAGCACTTAGCAGCTGCACGTCTCACTTTCCAACTCATGTCATCATCATCACTGTATTCATCATCGCTTCCTAAAGGATTGTTTTAATGTATTGATCATGAGAAAAGTACATTGTTTAATACACAGTGAACTGATATTCAAACTTAAGACAGTTATTCTGACTTGTCCTTAACTTTTAAGCAATAGGTAAGTTTTTAAAATTAATGAGAACATTAACAGATGCACACTGTTACATATAAATTAAAACATAAAATGATCATGATTGTGTTTTTAATTTGTTAAGCATATAAACATTTACTTTGTGTAATGAGCTGGTTATTTACTTACCCCTTTAAAATAACACAAACTTCTTTCAGCTTATAAATATTTGTAAAAAACTTCCTAACCTTTGAAACAATATGAACAGAACTTCAATCCAAAGGACTCACTAGACACAATAGGGAAAGCAAACAAACAATGTGTGACGTTTATAAAATACTGCATGAAGTTAATTTTTGGCTATATATGTGATAAAAATAATAATTGCCAATCCCAGAACATGATGTAGAACTAATTTTAAGGGGCAGGGAAATGGGAATAGGCATAGGGGTAGGATCCTGACATTTTGTGACCACAAAGCTTTTCACTAGATTCGGTGATGGACAATTAGAAACAAATCTGATTATTCTCAACCTTTCGAGGTTTTGTCTTAACGTACTTTACAGAAACTACATGACAAGAAAATTCTGCCCATGTGATAACAGAGTACCATCTTCTCTGAACTCCTTATATTATTAAATCTTAAATATTCCAAGCACAAGCATTAAGAATTGTTTATCTCATTTACATATTTACCAGATAACTGTTTGTATATGACATTTCTAAAAATTACTTCCTTGTATCATCAAAAGTTGAATCAGTTGGGAATCATCAATCAGAAGGGTGGCAAAAATATTAGTTCTGGTAGGATAAAACCTACAATTATCTAACAATATTTTTGTTCTTAGTTAAGGGTATAGCCCTGAAATGATTCCTCATGGGGGAGAAAGGATGATGTCCTCTTCATTAGCTTATCAATAAGCTTAGCAACAACTAAAAGTAGTCAGTCAAGCCTTAGAAAATTCTAGAATATTTAATAACATTTTCCAATCTCCAAAGGATCTACTTAATTTCGCTTTAGCATGTTGTATGAAAATCCAAGCAAATATTGCTAAACTCAAAGGATGATTCATTTACTAACACCTATTTGGATAAAAGCTGGAAGGTACTGCCCAAAATAAACTATCCATTTAAAAGAAAAGAAATCACTGAAATTACATTGATCATGAGTTACAGTAACACAACAGTGGAAAGACATTAGATAATTAATCCATAACTGATTAAACAGCTGAAGGACTTAGTAATATTGTAATACAAGCTGAGGTTCCCCTTTATTATCCAATACAAATTTATTGAGTACCTATCTGGTAAGAATAAAATCTGGTATTTTATCTAATCTGATAACAGAATAAAGGTACGGGATGAAGAGTCAATAACAGAATAAAATTAAAATTTCTGTTATCACGAAGCTTACATTCTAAAAGGTGGAAGACAATCAATTACAAAATGTCAGAAAGTGGTTTAAGTGTAAGGATGAAAATGAAAAGCTAAGAAGGGAGGTAAGGATATGCCAAGTAAGGGGAAGCCATGAGGTAGAAGACTGGATGAGGGTATGCATGAGAGAAAGGAATCAAATATAACAAGGTTTTTGAGAAACTAAGAATGAAGATGCTATTCTGATGGAAAAGTCTAGAGAAGAAACAGGCTTGGTGTTATTTTAGACTTCTAAGCAACTGGATATATGAACCTGGAATTCAAGAGAGAAATCTGGGATAAAGATAAAATGCTGAATGTGAGCATACTGATACTAAAGATAGTGACTGGATGAGCTCAAAAACAGAAGAAGTGTACAAAAGATAAAAATAAGCACTGAGTTCTGGGACACTTTAGTGGTCAGGGAGATGAAGAGGTATCAGCCTGGAATACTGAGAAGGAATAATCACAAAGGTAAAGCTAAACCAGGAGAATAAGGTATTTTAGAAGCCAAATAAAATACTGCTGAGACTGAGCAATACGTAGTCAAACATTTGAGGCCACTGTCAATTCTTGTCCATGATTATCGTGGGGTCCAAGATAGGGGGAAGAAAGTATTTGGAGAACATCCTTTTGAGGTATTCTGCTATAGAAGAGAGAAATTGGGTGGTAGCTGCTAGGAGTATATGGAATAAAGTGATTTCTTGTAGTTGTTTTAGTTTTGCTTTTAAAAGATGGTGCAGACTTCACAAGAAAGTCATTTCATAAATTCAAAAATACATAAAACTATAGAGTATTATCAGAAATAACAGGAAACTCACTGTAAGAATAAAATTAATTTTAGTTCTCACACAAAATGGCACAGAACGGGGGAATGCAAAACTTATTAAACAAAAGGCTGCAAAAACCAGCTCCGACTGGTTCTGTGGTCCGGGAGGAGGAGGGAGCCTGTGATGTGAGCTTGGGATTGGTACCATTTCCTTATATAGGGAAAAAATTTGAGTTAGATCTCTCAGATAGGCTGCAACCTCTGGAGCACCCAGCCAATGGGGAAACAGGGGAGGATCTGCATGTTAAGTATGGGGAATAAATGTTGCTGCCTCCTGGAACGGCAGCCACCACATTTCGGTTGTGTGCCCATTCTTGAAAGATCATTAATAAATTCTTTTCTTATCCACAATCAGGTGAGTGTTTATTCTCTTTCAGGTACGGCTCCCTTTCTGAACTTTGGGGGGCTGTCTGGGATCCAAGGCTTTGGAGGCGGATCCCCAGGGTGAGGATGAATGGGAGGTGTGTCCCACTGATTGAGCTGTCATCTGCCGTTGGGGGCCAACTTCTGACAGGCAAAAGGACCCGAGACTGGATGCTTAGATCCGCCAATTGTGAACAAAAGGGGAAGGGAAAATCAGTCTCACGGTGACCAGGCAATTCTGTGCATGGATCAAGGTAAGAAAAAAGACTATAAAGTATTGCCTTGGTGGTTGGGAAAATTATGATGAGCCTGAGGTTGAGTGTGAGTATATGAGACGCACAACATACTGCATGAAGTGAGTGCGGGATCCCAATCTGTGATTGCCTTCTCCTGCGAGGAAAAGGGCCAGAGATAGATGAGGCAAAATGGTGCTGAGGGAAAGAAAGCCAGGCAAGACTCAGAATGAATAACAGAGGCAGTCAGCTGGCCAGGGAAAAAGGGACAGGGGTACCTATGAAGTCCCCCAGGAACATTTCCCTGGATAGTTCATTAGGGAGAATGCTAAAACACTGGACTGATAGTGATAGGACTAAGGGAAAAGACAAAAAGAAAATGGTGTCAGATTTGGACCAAAGAAAGCATCCCCCCCCCACCCCCGCAATGTATTCTGGCCAAAATACAGGGCAGATAAGGACTGGCTTTGTGCCAACCTCGTGCTAATGAAAAGAAGCCCTTCTCCAAAGAGGAATCTGGCTATGCTATGTGTTGGCTGAAGGGAAGGGGGACCATTCTTTATCCCATGACCCAGACCTAGAGGCCAAATCTTAAGAAACTAAAGCCTGGGATCCTTCACTGAGAATTCACCCACCCTATGTTTTCCTCCACCAGGGTGGGGACTGTTGGACCCTGAAGGCCCAACGGAACTAACCAGTCCTCCCTACCTGTAAAGGGCCAATCACGGCCAACGGCTCCACCTGTTACAACCCACCAACAACTGAGGAAGGAGCTGAAACAATGTAAGAAAGACATACAGAATTTTTCATTTCTGGGGTCCCTGAAGGAAAAAGAGAGAGAAAATATACCTGCTGAATCCCTATACTCTCTGAGGGAAGTACCTATTGGACCAGGAGAAATTAGTTACATAAACGGCCCAATGACAAGTACAGAAGTAAAGAATTTCAAGGAGGAGATAAAATCATTAATGGATGATTCAATGGGGCTAGTCGAACAACTGGATCAAATTTTAGGTCCCAGTTTATATACCTGGCCCAAATTTATGTCCATTTTTAATATCTTCCTTATGGGGGAATGGTGAGGTGGGTAGCTAGGAAAGAATGGGAGGCAGCACCGACCCAGACAAGGGGTAATGGCAGAAGAGCAAAAATACCCTAAGGTAGATGCCAACTGGGATAATAATGATGAGGAAGGCAAAGCACAAATGAAGGATCTTAGAGACCTCATTATATAAGCAATAAAATTGGCTGTACCCAAGTCTCAGAACCTAAATAGGGCCTGTGAGGTGATTCAAGGAAAAGATGAGACTCCCTCTGCTTTCCTGCAAAGGTTGAGGGACCAGGTGAGGAAATATTCAGGAATGGATCTTGGTAGTCCTGTGGTTCAAGGAATGCTAAAGGTCTGTTCTGTAAAGAGGCCTTGACCTGACATTGAGAGAAAGATCCAGAAAATGGATGGGTGGATGGATAAACCACTGGAAGAGTTACTGAGATAGTCTCAGAAAGTGTTTATGAGAAGGGAAGAGGAAAGGCAGAAGCAGAAAGCTTAGTCATGATAAGCACGGTGAACAATGTGGTCAAGAAGAGATTAGAGACAAAGCAGGGAGGAGACAGGCAGAGGCAAGATAGAGAAATAGTATGCACCAGATGGGATAAAGGAGCAAAAAGGATACAGGACTTCACAGGGTGTTAGCACTGTGGGAAACCTGGTCATTTCAAAAGAGAGTGCCCAACTTTAAAGAAAGAAGATCGGATAATACCCCTGATGAATTTTGAGGGGTAGGAGGGTCAGAGGCTCCCACCAGGAATCTTAAGTAAATCTGAAAGTGGGCCTATATCAGGAAGAAATTACATTTTTGGTAAACACTAGGACAGCTTAATCTTCTGTGAACCACATTCCAAAGGGAATCAGATTTTCCGGTAGCTCCCTTAGTTTCGGGGGTTAAAAAAAAAAAAAAGTCCCCATTCTCAAGCCTACTAACATCTGCTGGGAAGATAACCAAATTATAAGCCTCCTGTTGTATATCCCAGGGGTATACCCTATATCAGGGTAACTTGTTGGGAAGGGACCAAGTTTTGGGGACTGGACCTGGAGGTAAGGCATAGCCAAATAGAAGTTGTCTTAGCCTTGCTTAAAAAAGATGATGAAAAAGACATCCAAGAAAAAGTGTGGGTAAAGGAGAGAAATGGAGGTGGGGGTACAGTACCCCCTATAAACACTAAAATGAAAACGGAAGAGGAGGTGGCTCGTCAAAAAACAGTATGCCATCCCATTGAAGGGAAGACAGGGACTGCAGCCCATCATTGAAGGTCTCCTTTGAGATGGGCTCTTAGAAATCTGCATGCCTCCTAACAATACTCCCATTCTACCCATCCAAAAAGTAGATGGCAGTTGGAGGATGGTACAGGACCTGAGGGCCATCAAACAAACTGTTCAAGTTAGATACCCATGGTCCCTAACCCTTATACTCTCCTCAGCAGGATAGGATTCCCTACCATCATAAATGCTTCAGTGTAGTAGACCTGAAGGATGCCTTTGGGCCTGCCCTCTTGATCCAGAGAGTAGAGACTTGTTGGCCTTTGAATAGGAAAATCCCTTCACTGGAAAGAGACAGCATTATAGGTAGACAGTCCTACTTCAGGGCTTAACAGAGTTTCCTAATCTCTTTGGACAGGAATTGGAGAAAGTGCTAGAAAAATTTTCAATCCCATCTGGAATTATTCTTTTACAGTATATAGATGCTCTATTAATATCAGACAAAAAAGACTGGCAGTTGCCTAGGCTACAAAGGACCTGTTGAACTTCCTAGAAGACCAAGGGCTAAGGGTATCAAAAAGCAAATTACACCAGAAACCCAGGTTCGATTCCCCGTGCCTGCCCATGGAAAAAAAAGTAAATTACGGTTTGTGGAAAAGGAAGTTAGATACTTAGGCCATCACATAAGTGAAGGACAAAAAAACATACACCCAGAAAGAATTCAGGTCATAACTGGATTGCTTCTTTCCCCAAAAAAGAGGGAACAAAGCAAGTTCTTAGGATTATTAGGGTTGTGGATAGATTCTTAAGCCTCTCAAACTAAAGGACGATATCAAAAACTGCTAGAGGAAGCACGTGGCGAATTAGAATGGAGGCAGGGAGAGTAGGAACCTTAGGACTCAAATGGGCACTGGTACAGGCTCCTGTTCTGGCTCTCCCCTGCCTCGAAAAGCCTTTCCATCTATTTGTTACACTGGATAATGGAACAACCTTAGGGGTACTAACCCAAACCTGGAGAGAGGCCAAAGGAGACCCGTAACCCTCCTTTCAAAATTTTGGACCCTGTCTCCAGGGAATGAGCCAGGTATGTTCAGGTTGTTGTGGCAACTGCCCTCCTAGTAGAAGAAAGTAGGAAACTGACTTGGAAGGGCATTAGTGGTCCACACTCCTCATTAAGTCAGGAATATTTTACCCTAAAGGACAAGGGAGATAGGTGACTGATTCCTGAATCCTAAAGTATAGCACAATCTTAATGGAAAATGATGACTTGGTCTTAACCACAAACAGTAGCTTAAACCCAGCCTCCTTTCTGTAGAAAGGGCCTGACCAAGCGGAAGCCCTTAAACATGACTGTTTGGACTTAAGTGAGTATCAAACCAGAGTTTGACCTGATCTAGGGTAGCTCCCTTACACTCAGGGGAAAAACTGTTCATAGGTGAATCCTCTAGGGTCCTGGAGGGAAAGAGGCACAATGGTTATGCGGTTGTAGATGGGCTAACTTGTGCAGTAAGAGAAGCTGCCCAATGATGGGTCAGCTCAAATTTGTGAATTGTACGTGTTAACTGCCCTCAAATTATTAGAGGGAAAAGATGGTACAGTCTACACTGACTCTAAGTATGCTTTTGGGGTGGTCCACACCTTTGGAAAATTTTGGGAAGAAAGGGGATTAATTAACAGCAAGGAGAAGGAATTGGTCCATGGGGAACTGGTAAAACAAGTACTAACTAATCTACTCTCACCAAGGGAAATAACTGATGGTGCACATAAATGGACATCAGAAAGGCCATACCTTTGAGGCAAAGGACAACAGGTTGGCAGATAAAAAGGCGAAGGAAGCTTCCCTTTGCCCCCATCTAAGTTAATGGTTTTACTACCCTCCTTTCCCAGAGAATCTGAGGTCCCCATATTCTCTGAGAAATAAAAGGAACTGGAACTGGAAGCAAACTCAGATAGTCCATGGAAATGGGTCCTCCCGGATGGCAGACAGATGTTGAATAAGCAAGTAAGGAGGTAAATATTAGCAGTCTTACATCAGGGAAATCACTGGGGAATACAGGCCAGAATACTAGTTCTTAAACATTTTGGGTGTGTGGGCCTCTACACCATAGCATAAATATGTGAATGATGCATCATTTGCCAAAAGGTCAATAAAAAAGTTCTAAGGAAACAGGTGCAAGGAGGAAGGGAACCAGACCTCAGACCATTTCAGAGCAGTCAAGTTCATTACACCAAGATGCCTCCAGTAGGATGACTAAAATACATTCTGGTTCTTGTAGACCATTTAACAGGAAGGGTGGAGGTGTGTCCTTTAGCCTTGGCTACAGCATCAGGAACTTTCAAGATTATCCTTGAACAAATTATTCCCCATTATGGGTTGGTAGAAAATATCAATTCTGACAATTGTAGTCACTTTACTTCCTGTGTGCTGCAGGATGCCATGTAAAGCTTCAGTATTGCATGGGGTTTCCAGACACCCTGACAGCTGCCATCCTCATGGAGGATGAAAAAGGATGACTCATACCCTAAAGAAGCATCTTTCCAAACTGGACTTAAAAACCAAGGTACCTTGGACTAAGTGTGTACCCACAACTCTACTGAGAATTAGAATTGCTCCTAGAAAAGAGTTAGGGATCTCCCCTATGATACGCTCTTTGGCTTGCTTCTTCCCAGAAAAACTAAAGCTCTATCTTAGATTCAAACGACCTTTTACTTAAGGATTATATACTGACTTTGTCTTCTGTTTTTCCTCAGGCACCATGGTTTGCTGGCCCTGACCCCACTTCTTGAATATGCTATCCATCACCATTAACCTAGCAGTTGGGTCCACATCAAACATGGAAAAAGAACAAACTCCATCCAGCCTGGCAAGGACCTTATCAAGTTCTGTTGACAACTGAAACAGCAAGCCAGATGGCACAAAAAGGCTGGACTTGCTAAACCCGAGGGAAAGGACCAGTATCTGAGTCGGACAATAAGTAGCCAACAACATTGTCCAATTTCTGAGACATAACCCCAGCTTTGGACCCTTTAAAGATTACTCGGAAAACAGATAAGGGATCTGAAGCCCAATTTAAAAATGAGAATAATTATACTGGCTATGATGTTCTAAATTTGGGATGTAACAAACCCCATCAAATTGGTGCTGACTGTAACCTAAGGTTTAGTGTTTCAAACTGTTCAGTTTGATGCTTGCCAAGTAATAGACTGCAGAGACTTCATGAATCAACAGCAAGTGAGTGTGTCCAGAACTAGAAGAGGGGGGTTAGTTGAGCCCCTCTTTGCCCCTTTTGGGGTGATGTATGGTGGACTACCCAGTTTCAAGGGTGGACAGTGAACATGGGATTGGTTTCATGGACCTGGAGGCCATTAAAGAGAAAAATAACCTTTTATGAAGGAAACAACCCAACAGATTGCAAACATCTTCAGTGTAACCCAGTGGTGATAACCACTAAGAAAGCAGACAGAGTTCCGGGTCAAGATGGCGGCTTAACAACGTGTGCGTTTTAGTTCGTCCTCCAGAACAACTGCTAAATAACCAGAAACAGTACAGAACAGCTCCTGGGGCCACGACAGTGACCAGACACACAGCGTACCCCAGTCTGGACCAGCCGGGCCGGCTGCGAGCACCCCCCAAAACCGTGAGTTCCCAAAGCTGCGGCGGCCAGTGCCCCTCCCCCACAGGCCGCTTCCCAGAGGGGAAAGGAAAGGACTTTACCAGCAGCAGTGACTGGGAACAATCAAATGCCAATTGTGGAACTAATTAACAAATTCTGACTACTAAAAATAGGCCCCCAGCTTAGGTGAACCCGATCAAAGCAGAGGTTGCTCATTTTTGCCCCGGCACCAAGGGGGCAGGACTGACAGAAAAAGGGGGAAAAAGAAGAAGGAAACAGGTTTTTGTGGCTGTGTATCTATAAAGGCTTGACTGCCTCTGGATACAGCGGCAGGACTTTTCAGGCTGCAACTGCCCCAGGCATAGGCAGAAGTGAGCTCTTTTAGGGGCTTATCTGGAGCCTGTGCCTTCCCCAGGGGAGGGGTGAAGGCCCACCCAGGTGGAATCCCTCCATCAAGGAATTCAGACACCAGGGCTTGGTAATTTGAAGCCATTAAAACCAGCCTACAACCTCTCCTCTGTCTCCAACAAACCCTCAGCCAAAGTTAAAGGTACCGCATCATCTTATGCTGGTGGGACCTGCAGTCAGACAAGCGCCACATACTGGGCAGAAGTAAGAAAAACAGAGTCCAGAGACTTCACAGAAAAGTCTTTCAACCTGCTGGGTCTCATGCTCAGGGAAAACAGACGCAGGTGACTCTTTCCTCCTGATAGGAGGCCAGTTTGGTCTGGGAAAATCTGGCTGGGGTCTATAATATCTAAGCAGACCCTCCTAAGTGAGTGTGGGGGAAAGGTACCACACGAGCAGGGCAAGAAACAAGAAAACAAGAACTGAAAAATTCTCCTCTGTTAAACAAAACTTAAGCTAAAGGTTCAGATAAAGCTGAACAGAATGTCAAAGAACAGACAGACAACAAATTCATCCATCAAGAAAACCCTAGATAAAAGAAGTGAAAACAATCTCCAGAATAAACTAATTAAGGTAATTAAATGTCTAGACGCCAGCAAAAAATAGCAAATCACACTAAAGAAATTGAAGATATCGCCCAGTCAAAGGAACAAACCAACAATTCAAATGACATACAGGAGCTGAAACAACTAATTCAGAATATATGAACAGACATGGAAAACCTCATCAAAAACCAAATCAATGAATTGAGGGAGGATATAAAAAAGGCAAGGAAGGAACAAAAAGAAGAAACTGAAAGTCTGAAAAAACAAATCACAGAACTTATGGGAATGAAAGACACAGTAGAAGAGATGAAAAAAACAATGGAAAACTACAATGGTAGATTTCGAGAGGCAGAACATAGGATTAATGAACCGGAGGACAGAACATCTGAAATCCAACAAGAAACAGAAACTATAGGAAAAAAAATGGAAAAATATGAGCAGGGACTCAGGGAATTGAAAGACAATATGAAGCGCATGAATATACGTGTTGTGGGTGTCCCAGAAGGAGAAGAGAAGGGAAAAGAAGGAGAAAAACTAATGGAGGAAATTATCACTAAAAATTTCGCAACTCTTATGAAAGACTTAAAATTACAGATCCAAGAAGTGCAGCGTACCCCAAAGAGAACAGATCCAAATAGACATACTCCAAGACATTTAATAATCAGAATGTCCAAGGTCAAAGAGAAAGAGAGGATCTTGAAAGCAGCAAGAGAAAAGCAATCCATCACATACAAGGGAAGCCCAATAAGACTATGCGCAGATCTCTCAGCAGAAACCATGGAGGCGAGAAGACAGTGGGATAATATATTTAAATTATTAAAAGAGAAAAACTGCCAACCAAGAATTCTATATCCAGCAAAACTGTCCTTCAAAAATGAGGGAGAAATTAAAACATTTTCAGACAAAAAATCACTGAGAGAATTTGTGACCAAGAGACCAGCTCTGCAAGAAATACTAAAGGGAACACTAGAGACAGATACGAAGACAGAAGAGAGAGGTGTGGAGAAGAGTGTAGAAAGGAAGACTATGAGTAAAGGTAAAAGGAAGGAAAATTAGATAGACATATAAAATCCAGAAGGCAAAATAGTAGAAGAAAGTACTACCCATACAGTAATAACACTGAATGTTAATGGATTAAACTCTCCAATCAAAAGACATAGCCTGGCAGAATGGTTTAAAAAACAGGACCCATGTATTTGCTGTCTCTACTCAAAGGTCGCGAGGCCAAGGACACAAATGGACATTTACATGTTTATAGCAGCATTATTAACAATTACCAAGTGATGGAAACAGCCAAAATGTCCATCAACAGACAGTTGACTAAACAAACTGTGACATTTACATAAGATGGAATATTATGCACCTGTAAGACAGAATAAAGTTATGAAGTATGTAACAACATGAATGGACCTTAAGGACATTATGCTGAGTGTGATTAGCCAGAAACAAAAGGACAAATACTGTATGGTCTCACTGACATGAACTGACGTTAGTGAATAAACTTAGAATATTTCCTTGGTAACAGAAACCATCAGGAGATAGAAATAGGGTGAGATATTGGGTGATTGGAGCTGAAGGGATACAGATTGTGCAACAGGACTGAATATAAAATCTCAGATATGGACAGCATAATACTACCTAACAGTAATGTAATTATGTTAAAACACTGAATGAACCTGCATGTGAGAATGATAGAGGGAGGAGGACTGGGGACATAAATGAAATCAGAAAGAAAGATAGATGGTAAAGATTGAGATGGTATAATCTAGGAATGCCTAGAGTGTATAATAATAGTGAAATGTACAATGTACAAATTTAAGAAATATTTTTGCCTGAGGAAGAACAAAGGAATGTCATTATTGCAGGGTGCTGAAAATAGATGATAATTAATACTTTAAAATGTCACCTTATGTGTGAGACTAAAGCAAAAAATGTTTGTTATAAAATTTATATTTTGACTAGAGCATTTCCTAATATAACTCATGTAGATAGTTTGACTGAATGTCATAAGTACTTGGAATCTCAGGTAGCACATGAGATTTTGTTGGTTTGTCCAGAGTGATGCCCCGATGAATCCCAGAGTGATTTGATCAGTGACTGGAAAAGTATTTGCAAGCCCCCTTCGGGGAATGGTGAGAGTGGGGAGAAATTCAACTTCCCCAAGTTGAATTCTTGATATTCTCACAAGCAGTGTGGAGAACCAAAGCTATAGGCTGAGCCCCCAGTCTTGGGGTTTGTTCATATGAGACTTAACCCCACAAAGGATAGGTCAAGTCTACTTAAAATTTAGGCCTAAGAGTCACCCCCAGGAGAGCCTCTTTTGTTGCTCAGATGTGGCCTCTCTCTCCAGCCAACACAATGAGCAGTCTCACCACCCTCCCCCCTCTGCATGGGACATGACTCCCAGGGGTGTGGACCTTCCTGGCAACGTGGGACGGAGATCCTGGAATGAGCTGAGACTCAGCTTCAAGGGACTGAGAAAAACCCTAGAATGAGCTGAGAATTAACATCAGGGGATTGAGAGAACCTTCTCGACCAAAGGGGAAAGAGTGAAATGAGACTTAAGTGTCAATGGCTGAGAGATTCCAAACAGAGTTGAGAGGTTATCCTGGAGGTTATTCTTATGTATTAAGTAGATATCACCTTGTTGTTCAAGATGTAGTGGAGAGGCTGGAGGGAACTGCCTGAAAATGTAGAGCTGTGTTCCAGTAGCCATGTTTCTTGATGATGATTGAACAATGATATAGCTTTCACAATGAGACTCTGCGAATGTGAAAACCTTGTGTCTGATGCTCCTTTTAGCTACTATATCAGCAGAAGAATAGAACATATGGAATAAAAATAAATAATAGGGGGAACAAATGTTAAAATAAATTTAGTTTGAAATGCTAGTGGTAAACGAAAGCGAGGAGTAAGGGGTGTGGTATGTATAATCTTGTTTTTCTGTTATTGTTTTATTTCTTTTTCTGTTGTCTTTTTATTTCTTTTTCTAAATTGATGCAAATGTTCTAAGAAATGATGACGATGCAACTATGTGATGATATTAAGAATTACCGATTGTATATGTAGAATGGAATGATCTCTTAGTGTTTTGTTTGTTAATTTTTTTAATTAATAAAAAAAGTTAAAAAAATAAAAAATAAAAATAAAAAAAAAGAAAGCAGACAAACATCCAGCAGGAGTTAGCAACCAAGATGCGGTAGCTGATAGGATCTACGGGATGAGGACAGACATCACTGGAAAAAACCCTCTAGGAAGGCTCAGGATACTAGTCCTCTCCCCAGCAACACTCTCTACAGCTGGCCCTTCAGTAGCGCCAAAGGTGATTCAGCTGGAGACCAGTTTCCCAATTCGCAATGATCCCAAAGTTGTCAGATGGTCAAGGCAGAAGATTTAAAACAAACCAGAGATAGTGACAGGGTATGGAAATACAAATGCCTGGGTAGAACGGATTAAGTATACAACTCAGAGCATAAACAAAAGCAACCATTATGCTTGCATAACAGGCCGACCCACTGCTTTTATTGTGCCCTTTCTGATAGGTATGGAGAAACATGAAGAGGAGTTCGATGTACGGTACTCCTTTTTCAGACTACTTCTGGTGAAAACTGTAGTTATGTTGTCCTCTCTTTTCCCTCCAGTCAGGAGTGGAAAAGTCAAGGCCACATGGATTTCCCAGCTCGGTCCAGGAAACCACTCTATCTTTCTACATGGGGATAAGGGCTCCAGGATCTTGGGACTACGGCCTCATGTATCCAAGCATGGACCGTGACTGAGGATAGTACTGGAAATTTATCAAGTTTAATCATATTCTGAGCAGACCTTTGGTGGTATTGTGGAAACGGCATCCTCTGACCAATATTATCTGAGAAGTAGAAAAAGAACTGTGGGCTCATTCAGTTGGCAAAACCAGAGAAAAAGAAAGAAAAGCTGCACATTTGGTTTCTTCAATGACCTAATTTATTTAGACAGTACGGGGTACCACGGGGAATCCTGAATGAGTTTAAGGCTAGAAATCAAGTAGCTGCAGGATATGAGTCATTCTTATTCTGGTAGGTCACCACTAATAAAAATGTGGACTGGATTAATTTACTTATTATAATCAATAAAGATTTATCAACTACTCCAGAGATGTAGTGAAGAACATCACAAGACAGCTAGATGCTACTAGTCAAATGACATGGGAAAAGAGGATAGCCCTAGACATGATGCTAGCTAAAAAGGGAGGCGTATGTGTCATGACCAGAGGTAGCTATTGTATGTTCATCTCCAATAATACAGCCCCAGATAGAACTATCACCAAAGCTTTACAAGGGCCTCATCTGAAGAATTGGCAGAGAATTCAGGCACTGATAACCCCCACATGGAATGTTTAGAAAGCTGGTCCAGAAGATGGAAAGGGGTGGCACTGTTCATTTTAACTTCTTTAATTACTGTACTTGGGATGCCGACAGTGGTTGGGTGTTGTTGCATCATCCCACGTGCCTGGGGACTAACTCAAAGACTTATTGAGACTGCCCTAACCAAGCAAATGCCTGTTCAGTATGGACAAAACAATTTGTCCCTCTTGAAAGAGGAAGATTCCTGTGATGAGGAATGTGAAAAAGCTCTTAGAAAGTTTGAAAAGGAACTAGAATGTGAAAACTAAAAAGGTTCAAAAGAAAGAGGGGGAAAGTGAAACTTAGTAAACAAAAGGCTGCAAAACCAGCCCAGACTAGTTCTGTGGTCTGGGTGGGGGAGGGAGTCTCTGATGTAAACTTGGGGATGGGTGTCATTTCCTTATATGGGATAAAAATGTGAGTTAGACCTCTTGGATAGGTTGTAACGCTGGGGTACCCAGCCAAAGATGAAAAAGGAGGGATTTGTGTGTTAGGCTTAGGTAATAAATGTGCTGCCTTCTGTAGCTTTGCGTGGCAACCATCACATTTCAGTTGTGCGCCCATTCTTGTAAGATCATTAATAAACTCTTTCCTTATCCACAACTGGATGAGTGTTTATTCTCTTTCAGATACGGCTTTCTTTCCGACACTCACCAATTCATCTGCTTAGTAACTTACTCATTTAGACATTTCTATTATGATTCATACAATACAAACAGAAACAACTTGTACATGAGCAGTCACCATTCCTTGAAGCATTTCTCTTTTCTAGAGTAAATTTCACAAATGACAGCACTATGACATCAATCTAAGGAGCCTCAGACATAACGTTTAGATTTATTCCTGAAAGTTAAATAAGCCTGAAACAGTACTTAGGATTTTTTATGAAAGTAGCTATGCATGAGTAAACTAACAGTCTATCAAAATCAAACTGTTCTGAATATCTGTATAAGTGGGTACCATAATTTTTTATAAAATTTAAGCCCTGCTTATAAAAATGCATTGTAGCAAATGTGAATAATCACATTAAAAGAAAAAACAGTCATAACTGGTAGTCAAGAGACAGCTACCAGCAACATTTTTTTCCTGTGTATTTAAAAAAATAAAATTGGGACACACTAACTTTACCCACTTTTCCACTAGGCCAATTAAGAACATTTTCCACATCCTTAAATATTTTTCTAAAACATGATTTTGAAAGTGTTACATTACCATGTTCTCTACAAGGATGCATTATAATTTATTTAATCTATTTGCTCTTAAATAAATATTGATATAATTTCCATTCTCACTTTATAAATCAACAAATGGAACAACAAATAGTGATAAGAACCATCTCCATCTACCTTACTCTTTCTTTCATGAAAATTTAATCAAAAATTTCCTTCTATTTAATTTGAAATACCTTGATCATCATCATCACCACCATCTGCATCCATAGCATTTTCATCTTCATCTTCATCATCATAATTATAATTCGGATCATAAGTAAGATATTTAAGACAAATATTTATTATGGTAGAAACATGAGGATATACTTCCTTAGGACATCTAAAGAAGAAAAAAAGCTACCTTGAATAACTACTTTTTTCCTTGATTGAACTACATTTTACTTTATTACTAAATTTTCTTCCCTTTAAATTAGGAGAGTGGTTCCCAACCTTTTCAACACCAAAGACTTTTTTCTCTCCCACAGACTTCATGTTTTAAAAGATCTACCTTTCAAATTACACTTAATCAATTTTAAAATGAATTTTCACAATTTAACATCTCTGCAATCAGGATGATTTTTACAATAAATGATATGTCAAGGATAATGTGTGATATACAGAGAGAAATCTGCACATGCTCTATTTTCTCAATATGTAACTAGAAGACTAAGCCCAGGTGAAGGTGCTCTTTAGTAAGTAAGAATATATGTGAAGATGTTGGGGCACATTTATCCAGGCTTGGTCATCCAGCTATAAATGCCCACATGGTCAACAATTACAGGAAATTGTGTTTTCTCATTAAAGGGAAAGAAATGAATCCCACGATTTCTCATTTCAGAAATCTAACAGGATTAAAGGCCACTCTAAAAACCATGAGTGGCAAGGAATCACTGCAGATTAATAGCCAGTGAGGTCTCAAGGCACTGTGCTAGACTGTCAATTCTAGCCAAAGACAAAAAAAAAAAAAACAAAAACAAAACACCTCTTACTTAACAAGTATGACCTCTAAATACATAACTGCATAATTTTTATTAAGTTTTTAAACAAATATTAGGGGAAAAAAAAACCTTAGAGTCTATGCTTCCAAACTAAGAATTACTACCCTAACAAAAAGGATATATGAAAGGCTCTTTCAGGACAGATTACTATATTGGCATCACTTTCCTACCAAAGAGGCTGAAAAGAACTAAAGATGATTATAAATACCTATGTCAAGTTCTTTAAATAAAGCTGTAACAATAAAAAGGAAACATTTTCAAAATAAATGTGAGGACTATATTTTATAATATTAAGATAATATTCATTTGGAATACCTTATTGGTTATCAGTTATCATTTAATAAGAAACTAATTAGAACACGTCTTAACTATAAAATTCAGTTCCACCTGTTGGTAAAAATCTGTTTCTCCTCACACACCTAACCTAGATCTTAATTATAATTCTATTCTTAAGGGAAGATTTATTTTTAAAATAAAGATTTTACCAGAATAAGCAAATCCACAGAGACAGAAAGTAGATTAGAGGTTACCAGAGGCTGGGGAGTTACTACTTAATTGGTACAGAGTTTCTGTTTTGTGTGATGGAAGTTTTGCTGGTAAAAGGTGTTGATGGCAGCAGAACACTCTAAATGGAATTAGTGTCACTGAATGTACACTTAAAAATGGTTAAAAAGGCAAATTTTGTTACATACACATTACCACAATATAAAAAAACTCAAAAAAAAAACATACCTTCTCACAAATGATTCAAAGGCTTGAATGCAGTATTCTCTTAATTCATCATCATCTACATTACAAAATTTTACCACCAAAGGAATTATCTTCTCAAGATATTCACCTAAGAAAAAATATATTGGGTCTTAAAAACACACAGTAATTTTTTTTTCAATTGAAGAAAACTTGAAATCATTTTAAACATTTCTTACCTATTCTATGACCAGCTTGCCTACTAATAGCAGCAATACATTGAATGTAGGTTCTCGTTGTTGACATGGAATCATTTTTTGACAGCTCTGACAAAAGATGCTCAATGAGATCTACAAAAACTATATTTCCACAGCTCATAACCAGGTGGCCAAGAGCGATAATGGTTCTTTTCCTCACTGCAAGCCTAGGGCTAGTCAACTGGGGGAGTAGACAGGTCAGAATTGAAGGATGGAAATTAACAAGAAGTCCTCCTTGCCTTAAAATAAAATAAGAAAGAAAACAACAAATGAATTACAGATGCTTGAATACTATTGAAATGCCTGGACTGTGACTTCAAAGTAAATATCCAAAGATTATGAATTTAGTTGAGAATAATCCAAATTCATAATGAAAGGAAAACTGAATTCTCACCGTCTTTACCAATGCAACTGAAAACTTACGCTAAGTGAATGCAGTTTTGAAATTTGTATCCCTAAACTACCTCCTGGAATTGAAACCTAGATTTCCAACTCTAGGATCTTTTCAACCAAGTGGCTTGGGAGCACACAGAAAAATACATGATCTTGTCACTTTTCCCCTTCCCAGATACCTAAGTTACTTTCTCTATTGATTATAGCATTTTTGTGGTAGGTGGATGGAGGAGCTTTGAAATACTCAAAATCTCAGCATCTCCTAACTCCTTCCTTTCCCTGTTTTTCTTCTTCACATCCATATACTAAATTTCACTGATTCTTACGGTCCAACCCCTATTACAAATCATCCTAGGTGTGCAGTTCAATTACTCAATAGTAGTCAAATATCATATGATATGCTAGGATAGTGCAAGTGATGAAATCACAAACAAAACAAAAATTCTGACTGGACTTGCATTGCTTATTAAATTAAGTATAAATACCTAACCCTTCTTAACAGGATCCTCAATCTATCAATGATTATTAGTCTCCTATTCACTCTTATTTCGAAAAACTAGAATAAAGATTTGCCAACTCCAAGACTACTTACGCTGATTATTCTACAACTGAGCATATCATTCCATTGAAATACTAGCAATTCTTTAAAATTCAATTCAAATACCACGCTTCCGATAAAAACTTCCTTGATCCTTTACATCAAGTAGGATGATTTCATTTTAAACCCAAGAACACACTACACTTTCTTAGTGTTGCGTATCATCCTGCCTTATACATAGCCATTTGTGCCCATATCTTTATACTAAACGATAAGCTCTTTTGTGTACCAGGAACACAGCTCTTCTCTTTTACTACATATACACCACATGAAGACACTTGATTCTTCTCAAGGTGAATTGAAATAGCGACAAATAACACATATACAAATGATGATGACCTATAATGATTATTATAATCAGTGATAAACTGAAATTGACAGATCCTCCAAAGTAGTTTTTTCTAGGAGTTACAAAGGTTTTTCTATCTTCCAAAGGTTGATTTCCAGAGGAAAGTAGAAGAGCAACAAATCTATAAAGCCAAGTTCCTCCTCTCCACCAAAATACAGTATTAACACAGCTGTTGAAATTTATCAGAATTGTTTAAAATGCAAAATTTGATATTTCCACAGGCACACAAGAATTTAAAGAGTAAAAAAAATCAAAACTGTGCTGAAATATCTAAATCACAGATTTTATTGATTACTTCTGAGAACTACAAAAATCATGTTTGCTATGCACTATCACGATAATTATAACAAACTTACTTCTTCCCTCACTCCCAGCTACACACATTTATAAAACAGTCACAATTTAAGATAAGACTAGTTTTGGATCAAAGTGTATTACATTTATAAGGAAAGTTTTCAATAAATACCCATAATATTTGCATTAGAAGTGATAAAAATAATAGGTACATTTACCTGCTCAACATATCAGCCATAATATCCAAGGCTTCTAGCTGAACAGAGACATCTTCCTGTTTTGCTATTGCACTGGTAAGACGTCCAGTTATCTTTTTACATACATTAGCAGCTAATGCAGAGCCTGAATAAATAAAAAATCAATACTAGTTTCAAGGCAAGCATGTTTAGTTCCACTTTGCATTTATGGTAGCTACAAAATACTTAAAGATTCTAAATCCGATGAGATTTGAAAGATCCATACCAGAAAAATACATTTCAAGAGACTGCTTTTTAATAAAATAATCTGTTAGACATAAACAAGAATTAGAAATAACAGAAGGGGTATAGGACATAGGGAAAAGGATATAGATTCAGTAGACTACACAAATTTCAAAGCTGCCATGAATCTCAACTACAGAGACAGTAGTAGCTCTATGGTACTTACTTCTATACATCTAGATTGGAAAGCAGCAACAAGATTTTTTCTACTTGAATCCTCTACTGCAGTAAACTATGCTATTCAATTTCAGTGATTTAAAAAAATAATAATACATGTGTGGAGGGTGGATATAAGTGTCTGTGCTGATACTGAATTCCAATGCTTAACACTATTTATTTTTGTTTCTTTAAATTTATTGACAGCTGAGTATGAGTCACAACCTTCTGACAATGCCAGCAGAATTTATGAACATTCTGCTTTTGCTTTTGTGTTTTGTTTTGGTTTGTAAATGAGTAATCAACTTTTTAGAAATTTATAAAAATTATGCATCAGTGGGGCGTTTAGTTACAACCACTAATATAAGATCCTTTTCATCCAAAAAACTTCCAAAGCTTAATTATAAAGCAGAAATGTTGGTCTAGGAGACTCCTAAGTTAAGGTTATAACTATTTATTTAAAAGTAGGTCATGTTGTTACTGACAAATGGGAGAAAATAGGAACAAGAAAATAGGAACAATCTTAATTGTTAAAATAATTCTTGTTAGAACTTGAAATTAGCTACCTCCAAACGTTCCATTGAGAGAAAAAAGGAAAATAACTATACAGATAATACAATCATAAATATACTTCAGAGCACGTGAACTATTTTGTTGAAATAAATAATTATCTGGTAAGAATGAAGTAACATTAGTATGATACAGTGAAAAAATGCATTAGCTTTGGATTAAAAGATAATGGATCTGAATGTTTACTCAATCAGATACTCAAAACTTTGGATAAATTATCTAATCTCTTAAATTTTAGTTTCCTCATCTATAAATTAGTAATACTAAGACCTTTCCTATGGTTGATATTTAGGCTAAGTAAAATAGTACATGTACAGCGTCTAGCATAAGTACCACAGTGAAAATATTTATTAAGAAAATGAAGGAAAACAACACACCCAGACTACATTATTACCCATTTAAATCTCCCCATTAAATAGGGAACTAATAATTTCAATTCATTTGCAGATGAAAACAGCTTTACTCTGTTAAGCTCAGGCAAGAACTTAGTGGTCAAAACCAATCCAAAAATTTTAAACATTACTTAGTCATCTCTGCCAAGGATCAAATGCTAATTGGTTGGCAAATTCATTAATGATAGTTTCAAATTTTCCAAATTTAGCTGTAAAACAGCTAAACTTAGGCTTTAATTACAGCTACCAGTAAACTGAACTATTTCACAGGTATGGCTCAAATGTTTTACATAGTCAATTCTGATATAAAACAAAATTAATATTGAAAATGGAGCGCTAGTCGGAAACAAATCATGATTTTGGTTACATTTTAACCTCACTGCACAGGTTAGTGTAACTAGTCTGTAGTCATGATACACATAACAATAAAAAATCTTGCTCCAAAATATAAAAAATCTTTTAGAACTGATATTCATATAAGATATTTAAATTCAATCAAAATAATAGTCACTTAAAGCTGAAAAAAATTTATTTTAAAGCAAAAGTAAGGCTTCATATTCATACGTTCAATTTTTCTAATTGTTCAAAGGAAGGTGTACAAAGATCTTTTCAGACACCGTTCTCCCTCCACAGCTGAAAGAAAAAAAGGTGGGAAAGAAATACCTCCATATAAAAAAATAAAAAGAAAATGAAGAAAAGAAGTGTTCTTTGCTTACCACTGGAAGCAGGAGGAAGTTCTCCAATTACTGTTTTAAGGCCAATACTTGAAATATCTCGCAGTTGCTCTTTATCAGAAAGCATATTAGTGCAGAGAGTATCTACAATTGTCTCTACTTGGTATTCTTTCACTTTACTTACTAGAGGGCCAAGACTGTAAAAAAAAAAAATTTTTTTTTAAATCTACATAAACACAAAAACAGAAAAAATAAACAAGTAGAAAGATTAACTTTCCTGAGGAGCAGTTGTCAACACCAATATACACCAAGCCTATATTATAAAACATTAAATGAATAAGGATATAAAAGAAATTCTTGACTGATATACTGCTTGCAATTTGGTATATGATTTTTGACCACTGATTTCCATCATAGTACGAAGAAACTAAAAATGCCTTCCACCCTTCTTCTTGACTCATCCCCCAAACCTTTGAATATTCACAAAACTTTCTAATAATAAAATGACTAGATGGTTGTTCATCCTAACAAGTAGGAGGATCCTAAAAGTTGCAATACAAGTTCTATCCTAAATATTACACTTAGCCATTTTTTAACCCTTTCTTCCTAATACCTATTGCCAAACTCTACGTCATAAACCAAAAGGATGCCTACAATTTAAAAGCATAAAGTCACTGGTTGCAAAAATCAAATGACTTAGTCCTACTCTATGTTCCAAAAACACCTTTTTAGTATTATAAAGTTATAGTTTGCATATATGGACACTGGTTGACCAATCCTTGAGAATTGAGAGAAGTCTTTCCTTAGTGTCCTTACCACAGAATTCAGCACAGTATGCAATGTTTGGTACTTAGATAGCCATCGAGAAGTCACTATATTCAAGACCGAACCAAATAAAAAAGACTTATAAAGGAAGTTTGGTTCCATCTTCAATACATGTAAAATCTTACTGGTGAGGTAAGGAACTTGCATAAACTACTTGTACATAATTTGAAGATAGGTACTACCTTCATTTTTTTAAAAAACTGTTTAATTTGATGATAGCATTTAAAAGACAAGAGATCACACGAAATAGATTTGTGTAGGTAATAAGCTTTGATGGGATACAGTCAGACAGATAGAGGCCATTTTAAATGGGAAGACGTTGTTGCAAAGATTCAGAGACTAGAATGAGTAAAACGTGTACTGGGGGAAAAAAAGTTAAAAATTTGCTTGACACAAAAGACTGATGAAATACACAACAGGTAAAGTACGCCACTATGATATTATGGAGAATCTTTTAAGTCAGGCCAATGAATTTATATGTGTTACAGTAAAACTGGGAGTCAATGCATTTTCATTTTAGTGCAAGATCTTATTGGGACTGAACTGAAAATACATTCTGTCGAGCATGGGAAGGGACAAGCTGGGTCATACTAAACAGAGAATTTTGACCTTATAAAGGCACAGATGCAACATATTTCAGGATAAGAAGATATCTGAATCCAGAGAGAAAAACGACTTCCAACGTCCCAGGGAGAACCTGTCTGCTCATGGGCTTGGGTAGCGATGGGAATGATCTCCAGGGCTGGCTCAATAGCCTTTCCCTCTATCAACGCAATAAGGGTCAGGGCTTTTACTCTGGATGCAGAAAAGGCCATCCTCCAGTGGCCCTGGGGGCCTCTCAGGACCCACAAATGCAGCTGGGAAACTCTATGCCTTGTGCTTATCATGGTCACCTACAAAATAGCTTAGTAGAATTCGCCACTGCATTTTTTTCAAGCATAAATGACACAGTGAAAATAGCTTAATTTGATAAATGATTATATCAATATCTTAAATTTGGACAGGTCAGTAAAAAAACACTGACTGCTTAGACTGCTGAACTAAAGAAATAGCAGACACAAACTAGGAGCTATGAAAGTCAACAGTACCCTATACAGGAACTGTTTAAATAGCTGAAAAAATGATCAGACTTCGACTAAAGATATAAGTGAAGGTGATCTGGACAAGACTAAAGTAAATCAGAATACAGAGTAAAGGATGGTATGGTTCATATTTTAAAACTTCAACTTCTGCATGAGACCAAAGGGAGAGATGCTTCTTCGGTGCAAAATTTTTATTTTGGGTAGCACACTGTATAATTTAATTTGTATGGTCAGTTTAGCTGAACACCATAAATACATGGAATCTTGAATAGGACGTGAGTGAGACCTTATTGGTTTTGTAGTTTAGTGTGGTGCTCGGATATATTCCAGATAATTTGGGCAGAGAATATTTCCTTTCTCTCCTGTCTCCCAAGGGTGAATTTCCTCATTTGGGAAATTCCTGATATTCTTACAGTGGAGACAACCAAATCAATAAGCTGAGTACTTGATTTTGGGTTCACCTCCAAGAAACATTCCTCCAAAGGAGAGGCTAAGCTTACTTATAATTACGCCACCTCTTTTGTCACTCAAATGTGGCCTCTCTCTAATTTGGTAGGTACTTGCCCTCCCCACTATGTGGGACACAACTCCCAGAGGTGTAAATCTTCCAGGCAACATGGGATTGAGAAAGCCTTCTTGACTAAAATGGGAAAGAGAGAAATGAGACAAAATAAAGTTTCAGTGGCTAAGAAATTTCAAATAGAGCTGAGAGGTTATTCTTATGCATTATAGGGACAGCCCATTTTAGCTTAAGGTGTATTGGAGTGGCTGGAGGGAAGTACCTATTCAGCTGTGTTCCAGTAGTCTTGATTCTCGAAGACAAGTACATAATGATACAGCTTTTACAATGTGACCGTGTGGTTGTGAAAACCTTGTGTCTGATGCTCCTTTTTCCCAGGGTATAGACAGATGAGGGAAAAAAAGGATAAAAAATAAATAATAGGGGTGATAAGGGGTAAAATAAATTGGGAATATTAGTGGTCAAGGAGAGGGCGGGCATGGGTATGGAATGTATGAGTTTTTTTCTCACTCATAGTGATGAATACACAACTATGTGATGATACTGTGAGCCACTGATTGTATAACATGTATGGACTGTATGTGCGTGAAGATTTCTCAAAAGTAATTTTTTTTTAAATGTAAAAAAAAAACAAAAGAGGCAATCGACATGCAGTCTGGGTAATTAAGAGGAGGAAAGAAGAAAATGAACAGAAAGATTGTGTAGAGGATTCCAAAATGATGGCAGTGACAATATACACGGAGAGACCTGATATGAAATACTGAAAATTGGGAGTGAAGATAAAAAGAAATCCAAAAGTGATTTAAAGTTTTAGTTTTCAGTAAGGGTAGAGGAACATTGATTAACTCTCTTGTAGACAAGTGCAAAATCTCTAAACCTGTATTTAAAAATTCAACTATCGGAATGCCAGAAGAGAATGAAAAAACAGATGGAGAGAAAATGTTTCACTACCCAGTGAAATTATTCTTCAGAAATGAAGATAAATTTAAGACAATTTCAGAGTTAAAAAGGTGAGAGAATATATCACCACCAGACTTATACTACAAGAAATGGCAAAGAGAGATTTCCAGAAAGATGGTGGGATGGAGTGGACTGAGGTCACTCTTGCTCCACAGAACAAGATAGGGGACAGGGAGAAAATGACAAGGACTGTGGTCCCAGAGTAAACAAACAGGGTCTCTAGGGTATTTTGAGGAGGAGAGGTGGGGAGATCGGGTGGGTCAATCAACTGTGATCCCCACCGGGGATGGGTTACAGCATTAGGGAACTAACTGCCCCTCCACTCCAGTCTGCCCCAGCTGTTGGTTTGGGAAAACTCCCCACACAGCTCTGTAGTCAAGAGTGCCCACGGAGAACCCAAAGGTAGACCCAATCATCCACTGTGGGGGACCAGGCCTCCAGGTGCTGGGAGAACCACCTAGCCAGTTGCGGGGAATAGCCATCCCTGCAGGCAAAGTGTCCAGCAGACACACCAGACCTTTCAAGTGTTGGGCACTGTGGGTTGGCTGATTCCCCAGGTGCTGGTCAACTCCCCAGTCCTGAGGACTGGGACCAGGCACTAGACTAATGCAGGCCAGGAATAGGTACCATCCGCCCCTTGCCCTGGCCCCTGCCATGTATGCCATCTTCAAACTGCAGCAGTGCTGGAGGAGCAGGCCTGTGGGAGGAGGAGCCTCAGAAGCACCACCTGCTGGTGAGAAGTGGTAAGTGCAGGTAAGCTAACTTACTATCTGCCTAGGTTTTTGTTTTTCCTAATTATTCTTTTATATTTTTCCCTTCTTCTTCTAGTATGTTTTTCTATATTTTTATTAGTAGTATAATTATCTTTGTTATTTCTATTTTTATATATACTACATATATTATAGATTATTTTTATTATTCTACTTCATTTTTTTCTACCTTTGCTGTACACCAGTCTGAATTCACTCCCTATATATCTTGAGGTGTCCCTTCTGAATCTGGGGCCTACTACTGTTAAGGTGGGCTTTGTTGTTGGGTTACTTTTCATACTTTTATTATTATTTCTATTTTGGGGTGCATGGGGGAGAATCGAGCCTGGGTCTCCCGTGTGGTGGGCTTCTACCACTGAAGTACCTGTGTACCCCAGCCTAGTTTTTAACAGACCCTGAACTGTATCCCTGACATGGGATCAGGAACTTGGTTTGGTGGGGAATAATTGGCAAACCAAGTGTAAAAGGAAACATTCAACAACAACTACAACAACAGAAAAACAAGTAAATACAAAGCTTTAGACGAGTGAAGGAAATCAACTTGTAAAATAACTATATTAAGATTATCAAATAACCAAACACAACACAAAGTCACAAAGTACATCAAGATCTAATCAGAAATGGCATAGCCAAATGACCAAATCAAAACTCCAGAGGGGACACAGAATATAGAACTACTCAAGGATATTTATAAAGAAATAAAGGATATCACGAAGACAATGGAAGAGCATAAAGAAAAATCTGAAAGATTAAATTTAAAAAATGGCAGATCTTATACAAAGGGGTACAATCGACCAAATTGGAAATATACTAGAAATACATGACAGCAGATTCAAAGAAGCAGAAGAAAGAATAAGTGAGCTAGAAGACAGAACAATTGAATTAGAGCAAGAAAAAATGGCAAGAAAGATGGGAAAAAATGCAACTGGACCTTAGGGAAATGGTAGATACCAAGAGGCACACAAATTAAGAATCACTGGTGTCCCCTTACAAGGGTAAAGGGCTGTGAAAGTTAGTTGGGAAATTTAACCAGGGAAAACTTTCAAACCCTTATCAAAAATACAAATACACACATCAAAAAGGCCAACGAATTCCAAACAGAATAAATCTGAAGTGTCTACTTCAAGACACTTACTGTCAAATGTTGAACAGAAACATAAACTCCTGAAAGCAGCTCAAGAAAAGTGAATTATTACATGGAGGGAAAACTCATAAGACTGATTTCAGACTACTCAACAGACACCATGGAACCAAGAAGGCATGATATATTTAAGATTCTCAATGACAAAGGCTTTCAGATAAGAATATCCTTCAGATAAGGATATCAGCTAAGATATTCCTCAAAATTTAGGGAGGGATTAAATTCTTCAAAGACAAACAAAGACTGAGAAAACTAGTCAACAAGAGACCAGTCCTACAAAAAATACTAAAGGGAGTGTCCTATTAGCTGGAAAAAAACAAAGGAGAGGGAGGTCTGAAGTAGGGCAAAGAATTGAAGAATAACAGTAATGGTAATTTAAAGGATAAAGAGAGAAGGACAAGAATATATAGATCTGATGGAATAAAAACTAAAGGATAGGATGGTATGGTCAAGAACTGCTTTTATAAGTAATTACTTTGAATGTTAATAGACTAAATTAATTGATTAAGAGATACATCTTAGACTCAAGAACACAACTAGACTGAAAGTAAAAGGGTGGAAAAAGATCTTCATGCAAGCTGTAACCAAAAGAAAGCAGGAGCAGCTATACTAATATCAGATAAAATAGACTTTAAATGTAAAGACATCATAAGAGACAATGAAGGACAATAGATATTAATAAAAGGGACAATTCAATAAGAGGAAATAACAACCATAAATTGCTCCCAATCAATGGAAGCACATGAGATAAACACTGGCAAAACTGAAGCTATTAGATAGTAATAGTGGGAGACTTCAATACACTACTTTCCACTATACATAAAATAACATGACAGAGTATCAACAAGAAAACAGAGAGCCTGATCAATGAGAAAAATAAATTAGACTTAATAGATATATATGATCTTTACACACCAGAACACCAGGATACACATTCTTCTCTATTACACATGCAACATTCTCCAGGATAGATCATATGCTGGGACAGAATCTGAGTCTTTATAAATTTAAAAAGGTTGAAATCATCTAAAACACTTTATCTGACCACAACAAACTGAAGCCAGAAATTAATAATTCCCAAAGAACCAGAGCTTTCACAGATGTATGGAGAAATAACAACATACTTCTAAACAATCAGCAAGTCAAAGAAGAAATGGCTAAAGAAATCAGTAAGTATCTGGAGATGAATAATAATGAGAACACAATGTATCAAAACTCACTAGATGTGACAAAGGCAATGTTGAGAGGGAAACTTATTGCACTTAATACCTATATTAAAAAAAAAAAGAAAGAGCAAAACTTGAGGATTTAACTGCTCACCTGGAGGAACTAAAGAACAGCAACTTAACCCCAAAAGAAATAGTAAAAGAAGAGAAATAACAAAAGACTCAAGCAGAAATAAACAAACTGGAGAATAATAAAACAATAGAATCAGCAAAATCAGAAGTTGGTTCTTTGAGAAAAATCAACAAAATTCATGGACCCTACACAGACTACTAAAGAAAAAAAAGAGAGAGAATGCAAATAAAATGAGAAATGTGGGGGCGGTGGGGGGATCGTTACTACCATTAAGAAATCCAAAAAATCATAAGAGAATATTATGAACAACTCAATGCCAACAAACTAGACAACTCAGATGAAATGTAGAAATTCCTAGAAACACACTATGCACTAACTCAAGAAACAGAAGATCTCAACAAAACAATTACAAGTAAAGAGATTCAATCAGTCATCAAAACTCTTCCCACAAAGAAAAGCCCAGGACCAGACAGCTTCACAGGTGAATTCTGTTAAACATTCCAAAGAGAACTAACACTAATCGTGGTCAAACTCTTCCACAAAATTAAGGAAAAAGGCTACCTAGATCATTTTATGAAACTAACATCACCCTGACACCAAAACCAGATAAAGATGCTAAAAGAAAGGAAAACTAATGAACACAGGTGCAAAAAATTCTTAACAAAGAAATAGGAAATCTAATCCAATGACACAGTGAAAGAATTATACAGCATGACCAAGTGAGGTTTACAGCAGAAACGCAAAGGTGGTTCAACACAACAAAATCAATCAATGTAGTAAAGCACATTAACAAATGGAAAGGGCAAAAATCACATGATCATATTGATTGATACTAAAAAAAATTAGACAAAATCCAACATCCTTTCCTGATAAAAACACTTCAAAGGTAGGAATTAAAGGAAGCTTTCTGAATATCATGTAGGGCATATATGAAAAACCTACAGCCGACATCATACTTATGGTTAGACTTGAAAGCATTCCCCATAAGATCGGGAATCAGACAAAGATGCCCACTGTCATTACTATTATTCAATATTGTACAAGCTGGAGCAATTAGGGAGGAGAAAGAAATAAAAGGCATCCAAACACAAAAAAAAGAAATAAAACTTCCATTATTCGCAGATGATAGATCCTATACTTGGAGAACCCTGAAAAATTTATGGCAAAGATACTCAAGCTAATAAATTCAGCAAAGTGGCAGGATACAAGATTAGTGTGCAAAAATCAGTAGTGTTTGTATACACAAGCAATGACCTATTTGATGAAGCAATTATGGAAAAACTTCCATTCAAAATAGTGACCAAAAGAATCAGGTATCTAGAAATAAGCATAATTAGGGATGTCAAGGACTTGTACACAGAAAACTAAAAAAAACCACTAAAAGAAAAAAATATATAGATAGTAAGACATTCCATGCTCATGGATAGAAAGAAGGTTGAACGTCATTAAGATGTCAATTCTACCCAAATTGACCTACAGATTCTCTGCAATACTAGTCAAAATCCCAATATCCCACTCTGAAGACATGGAAAAGCTAGCTATCAAATTCATTTACAAGAGAAAGAGACCCTGAATAGCTAAAGATATTCTAAAAATGAAGAGCAAAGTAGGAGGACAATCATTTCCTGACTTTAAAGCTTACTATAAAACCACAGTGGTCAAAACAGCATGGTACTGGCACAAAGACAAAAATATCAACGAATGGAATAGGATCAAGAGTGCAGAGAAAGACTACCAAACCTATGGACAACTGATATTTGATAAGGCCTCAAATCCACTAAACTGGGATAGAACAGTCTTTTCAATAAATGGGCATGGGAGAATTGGATATCAACAGCCACAAGAATGAAAGAAGACCCCTACCTTACACCCTATACAAAAATTAATTCAAAATGGATTAAGGGGTGGTGCGACAGTGGCTCAGTGGCAGAGTTCTTGCCTGCCATGCTGGAGACCTGGATTCGATTCCCAGAGCCTACTCATGCAAAAAGAAAAAAAAGGAAGAAAGAAAAAATTGGGTGTGGTACAACAGTGGCTCAGTGGCAGAATTCTTGCCTGCCATGCCAGAGACCCAGGTTCAATTCCTGGTGCCAGCCCATGTTTACAAAAAAATTAAAAATGTATTAAAGACCTAAATGTAAGAGGCAGTACCATAAAACTTCTAGGAGAAAATGTAAGGAGGGAAACATCTTCAAGACCTAGTAATAGGAGGTAGCTTCTTAAACTTTCTACCTAAAACAGAAGCAGCAAAAGAAAAATAGGCAAATGGGAACTCCTTAAGATCAGGATCAAGACCAGCTGCCTCAAAGGACTTTGTAAAAGGTGACGAGGCAGCTAACTCAATAGGAGAAAATATTTGGAAACCATATATCCAATAAAGGTTTGATATTCTGTGTAAATACAGAAATTATACAGCTCAAAACCAAAAGAACAGCCAACCCAATTATAAAATGGGAAAGTATATGAATAGACGCTTTTCTGAAGGGCAAATACAGATGATTAAAAAGCACATGAAGAGACGCTCATTGTCATTAGCTGTAAGGGAAATGCAAATTAAGACAACACTGAGATATTAACTCATACCTTTAAGAATGGCTGCTATTAAACAAACAGAAAACTGCAAATGTTAGAGGAGAAATGGGAACATATATTTACTTTTAGTGGGAATGTATAAATGGTCTAGCCCCTGTGGAAGACAGTTTGGCGATTTCTCAGAAAACTGAATATTGCATTTGACCTATTATCTGGCAATACCACTACTAGGTATATATCCAGAAGAGCTGTGGGCAGTGACATGAACAGATATATGCACACCAATGTTCATAATGGCATATTCACAACTGCCAAAAGATGGAAACAATCCAAGTGCTCATCTAAAGACTAGTGGATAAACAAAATGTGAAATAGGCACAGGAAGGATTATGCAGCAGGAAGATGAAATGAGCCCCGAAGCATATGACAACATGGATGAACCTTGAGGATGTAATTCTGAGTGAAATAAGTCAGACAAAAAAAAGGACAGCTATTGTATGATTTCACTATTATGACTCTGGAAAAGGTAATTTCAGATTACACTGCAGAATACTGGAGACCTTGAGGTATACAAAAGCTAGAGACAAAGAAAAGGTGACTCAAAGAGGTTGACACAAAGTGATGGTAACTAATTAACCGGTATATAAGTAACATTATCATACTGAAGGTGAATATGATTGAAAGGTGATGCATAGTGCCATGTATCCCAATTAAAACAATCTACAATCATAACTAAGTTCTTGCATGAACTATTTCAATGGTTTGATAGTGGGCAAAGAGTCAATAGCTGAGGAGTATGGGGGGAAACTAAAATTACATGCTATGGCCGATAGTTAACAGGAAGAGATCAATAGTACCACAATACTATCAGGGGTAACTAAGTGGGGGGGGGGGGGGACAAGTGTTAAGAGGTATTTTTGATTTGAAAGTTGGTGGCATTGCGTTTGCCAATTTTTTGTCATTATGGACCAATGAAAATAGTTTAAGATTGAGAGTGTTGCTAATTATACAACCAAACGAAGATACTGTAAGACATGCTCTGTTTATTTTGGACATTATCCATGATGCCCAATAGATGGAGGGAGCTTAACAGAACAATGAGAAGCACAATGGCAAATGGTGATACATTTATATGATGGAATATGGTACGGCTATTTAAAGGAAGGATGTCAAGGGGCACACAATGAACTGAATAAACCTTGGGGGCAATGTGTTGCGCAAAATAAGCCAGAAACCAAAGAACAAATATGCTAAAGTCTTTCTCAGAAAATAATTATAACAAAATGGGAGCCTTGATTGTGAGCTCTTTTAGCAGCTACATTTACAATTATTTGTGATACTTATCTCAGATGTAAAGGGTACAATTCATATGAGGAAGAGGAAGGGCTCCAAAAAAAGAGATTCATGGATACCACAAACAACTTTTAATACAACACTGAGTGATATTCAATGGGTTTTTAACGAGAAACTGAACTACAGAGAACAAAGGACCCAGTTATTTTTTATTTTAATGGCTCATTTACTCTTTATATAAATTATATGTCCATTGCAAATATTTAAACTTGAGATAAATAAATAAAATTATGAGTTCTGCAAAATGTTATCAAGCAGAAAGAAAGGTCACATTTGTCTCTGATGTATATTATTCTAGTCCACTATAGATGTGGGAATTCTACAGTCTTAAAAGCAAAAAAAAAAATAATAATAAATCATGTACTGTGTTAGGATCATAAGCAACACTATTCTTGTAATGCATTTCTTATTAACAAGTGGTAAAAATAATTTCTGAAATAACAGTTGTGTATATTCTATTAGTTTTTGGCTTTGTTGCAACATACATGTTTGTTAGAAATTTAAATATCTTTCACTTTGGTTACTATTAACAATAATTTAAAGAAAGGCTTTTTTTGAGCTTACAGTTCATCTCAGGACAGCTTCAAGTTTGTGTAACAAAGTTCTGAAAATAAATATCTGCAATGATGGGGAATATATTTGAAGGCTGATTTTGTCCAGTGAGTAAGCTTTTAGGGAATACTTCTGAGGAGGCTTTATTGATTTTCTTTATCTAAATATAAGAAATCCTTTGAGACCATAAGTATGAATTTAAATAACCAATACTTTTTGAAAATGAATTACATGTTGACCATTAAATATTTGTGCAAGACTTGAGACTTAAAATATATATACTGGCAAAGTACACTGACGGACTGGAGGGAAAACATGGAAATATTAACCATTCTTACCTGTGAAACCCCTGATATTCTCTCAAACACTAGGGACTCCTAAGTTAATAGGCCAAACCCCAGATCCTGAGCCTTACTCTTATCAAACTTATTTCTGCGGTGAGAAGCTAAGCCTATCTAAAATCATGTCTGAATTACTTCCAGAGACCTCTTTTGTTGCTCAGATGTGTTGCTCAAATCTCCTGCAAGGAAAATCATTACCCTTCCCTCTCCATGGGACACGGCAAGAGTGTAAGCCTTCCTGGCAATGAGGGACATGACTCCCAGGGATGAGTCTGGCCCTGGTCCTGGCACTGGGGGATTGACAATACCTTCTTGATCAAAAGGGGGAAAAGTGTAACAAGATAACCATCAGTGGCCAAGACAGTTCAAATAGAACTTTCATGCACGCTTCACCTGGATACTGCTAATTGCCACTCTTTGACAAACCCAACCAACATCATTCTCGTTAACCCTAAAGAAAACTAAGAACTCTATCTGAGATCCTGCAAAAGTTCACACACTAAGTTTCTTTTCCAGAAACCTACAACATTCAGATGGTTCCTAGGCCAGATAAGTCCTGAAACCCAGAGGTGCCAATCTCTCCAAGAACATCAAACAGTTCCATCCCCCTAATTCCATATTGTCAACACTTCTTTTCAACATGAAAAAAGAAGGATCAAAGGAGAAGGGGTTATAGCAGAGAAGTTAGGATTTAACAAATGAGTATGACTGCTGAATCATTATACTGATATTTCTCTTTAGTTTCCAGTGTTTTGGAACAGCTAAAATGAAAAAAAAAATTGTGGAAATAACCCATACCAAACTCTGAAATCGGTTCTATAATTTCTTCTTAAAATGTACTTCGAAAATTGCTTTTTTGTATATATGCTATATTTCACACACAAAAAGTTAAAACAAAACAAAAATAAACAACAACAAAAAAGAAATGCCAAAGACATTTGTTAGGCTAAAGGAAAATCATATGAGATGGCAAGTTGGAGCAATAGGAAGGAATAAAAGTAAAGGTATATACTTAAAAGGTTATATTTAAAAGATTATTTTTTCTTTCAACTATAAATGTTATACCATAGAAACACACATACTTAAAAATATATGACGCCAACAGCAGCACAAATGACAGGAAGAAGGTGAACAGAATTATGATATTGCAAGGTTTATATAATTATATCGAGGGATACAATATTAACTTTAATTAGATTGATAAATTTAAGATGCAATTTATAATATAATCCCTAGCCTAGAGTGACAAAAAAGAAAGCTAAGAGACATAACGAAAAAGTTAATGGAGGAATCAAAACAGAATACTATAAAAAACAGTAGTTGTTACCAATCTTTTGATCTCAGGACTCTTTACACTCATTAAAAATCAGGGAAGATCCTAAAGAATTTTTCTTTATATGGGTTATATCTGTTGAAGTTTACCATATTAGAAATTAAAAGTAGCAGTAAACCCATTACATATTAACATGAAATTAAGAGAAATAACTATATTCACACATGCAAAAAAAGTGAAAATAGCATTGTTTTATTTATACTTTTGCAAGTTTCTTTAATGTCTTGGCAAAAAAGAAAAATATCTGAGATCTTATTAGCTGCTTTTGCATTCAATATGTTGTTATATCAAAAGAACCGCAGGCTCTAGAAAATTACATTGTGCACTTATGAGAAAACAAGAAGCTAAAGAACAAATAACACCTTAGTATTATTCTTATGATAAGTTGATCCCAGTAGGTCCCGAAAGTCACAAGGATGCCCAGGGTCTCTGGATCACACCTTGAGAAATGCTGCTTTTTATGATTAACTTAAAAGAAGTCAGGAAAGAAAATTAAAAACACACCTAACAAATAGCAGATGGCATACCTAAAACCAACCATAAAAATATTTACAATAATTATACATGGAGTAAACACTTCTATTAAAGGTCAGAAATTTTCAGACTGGGAAAAAAACTGTATCTACAGTCTAAAAGAAACATTTTTAAGATAAAAGATAAATTCAAAAGTGGTAGAGAATTTCAGGGAAGATGGCCAAATAGAGTAGCGTGAGATTAGCCCTGCTCCATGGAAAAGTTAGAGAAAGGACAAAAGGGTGGGTGAGGCAAAGATTTGGGAGGGTAGCTGACCTGGGAGAGCCTTCCGCACATGGGACAGCCCTGGTTACAGATGTTGAGGAACTGAGAGGCAGAAAGCTGGAGCGTGGTGCGGAGCCCAAAGCAGTGCACGGACGGGAGCCTGGGACTAGTTAAGTAAGCCAGGCCGCATTCCTTGGGCACGCTACCCTCAAGAGCACAGCCCACGACCTGTGACTCAACCCACACCTGAACCCTATCACCTGCTCCCATTTCCCATGCTCCAGGCGCCCCCACCCATGAGTCCCCAGTGCATATACCTCACCACAACCCCACACCAAGTGCAGTCCAACCCACCTCTCCTGCACCCCTTCCGAGCACTACCGCCCCCTCCCTGTTTTCTCAAGGCTATTACCAGTGCATAAAGGCTGTGGGCACTAACCTCCACACCTAGGTGACCACTGCCCCACCCCACAAATCCATAGTGTTGCACAGGCTCACTCCGCCATGCGTGAGCTCTGTGTATCCGTTTATGGCACTCCCAGGCTCACGCATGCTCATGGGTCGCGATTCTCATCATTCAGCTCTGGGAAACACACTTTACAGCAGGCCTAGCACTGTGCTTGCATACGGCCCTCAGCCACACTTCCCAGCCCTGAGAAAGTGCTAACCTGTGCAGCCGGGTCACATCTGCCCCCAATCCACGAAACCATACTGGCGGCCTGCTGCAACAGCTCTACGCATATGCACAAAGGGCCCCATGCCTTAAGTGAGGGCACACCAGAGTTACGCCCTCCAGACTGGTGCACCCGCACAACTACATCCTCCCTGGCCGCTGGGTGCCCAAGTTCACAAGCATCAGTGTAACATCCCCAACCAGAACCTATATGTGCCCGGAAACAAATCACAGTGTTGAGTGCCCCACCCCTTGCCCTGCTGCTGGCTGTACAATCATTCCGCAAAGACAAGGCTTAGACTATTGAAAGAAATCAAACCCCAAAGTAAATCAATCAAGATATTAATGTGCCATGAAGACAGCAGCAGATCACTAAGCATATCACAATGCAGACAGATATAACCCTGCCTAATGACCAAATTAAAACACCAGAGGAGATACAGACACTGAAAAACTAATCAAAGACGTTCATATAACTCTACTTAATAAAATAAGTCGGACAGCAAACGATGTAAAGGAGATCAAGAAGACAGCAGAAGAGCATAAAGAGGAATTTGAAAGAATAAATAGAAAATTAGCAGATATCACAAAGATTAAAGACTTTGTTGACCAAATAAAAAACATACTAGAGGCACACAACACCAGATTTGAAGAGAGAAAAAAAAATAAGTAAGATAGAGGACAGGATAACTGACTTTGAAGACTCAAAACAGCAAATGGCAAAAAAGACGGAAAAAATTGAATGGGAATTCAGGGAAATGATAGATAAAACAAAGCGCACATTATAAGAATCATCGGTGTCCCAGAAGAACAGAGGAGTAAAGAGCTAGGAAGAGTAGCTAAGGATGTACTGGGGGAAAACTTCCGCACCCTCATAAAGGACATAAATATACAAATCAAAGAAGCCCAACGAACTCCAAACAAAATAAATCCAAATAGGACTTCCCCAAGGCACATACTACTCAGTCTGTCAAATGTTGAAGAGAAACAGAAAATCCTGAAAGCAGCAAGAGAAAAGCAATTGTTCTAGTTTGCTAGCTGCCGGAATGCAACACACCAGAGATGGATTGGCTTTTAATAAAAGGGGATTTATTTTGTTGGTTCTTCAGAGGAAAGGCAGCTAACTTTCCACTGAGGTTCTTTCTTACGTGGAAGGCACAAGATGGTCTCTGCTGGTCTTCTCTCCAGGCCCCTGGGTTCCAACAACTTTCCCTGGGGTTTTCTGCATCTACGAAGGCCTGGGCTGAGCTGCAAATGCCGAGACGAGGAATGCCAAGCTGCTTAGCTCTGCTACATTGCGTTCTCTCATTTAAGCACCAGCCAATTAAGTCAAACATCACTCATTGCAGTAGACATGCCTCCTAGCTGACTGCAGATGTAATTAGCAACAGATGAGGTTCATGTACCATTGGCTTATGTCCGCAGCAACAAGACTAGGTATGCTCACCTGGCCAAGTTGACAACTGAATCTAACTAACACAGAAATCTACTACATACAACAGAAATCAAATAAGACTGAGTTCAGACCATTCAACTAACACACTGGAGGCAAGAAGGCAGTGGTATGATATATTCAAGATCTTGAAAGAGAAAGACTTCCAGCCAAGAATTCTGTACCCAGCAAAACTGTCCTTCAAAACTGAGGGAGAGATTAACGTTTCCACTGAAGAAATCCTGAAAAAATATGCCAAGAAGAGACCAAACCAGCCATGCAAGAGATACTAAAAGGAGCTCTGCCAGTTGGAAAAAAAAAAAGACAGGAGAGGGAGGGTATGGAGGAGGTTTGAATTGAATTGTACCACTAAAGGTAATTTAAACAATACAAAGAGAAAGAGGGAAAAGAATATATAGATCTGACGAATAAAATAAAAAAGATAAGATGGTGGAGTCAAGAAACACATTTTCAGTAAAAACCTTGAATGTTAAGACTAAACCTACGAATTAAAGATACAGATTGCCAGAAGGGATTAAGAAACATAATCCAGGGCCAAGATGGTTGCTTAGCAATGTGCGCGTTTTAGTTCATCCTCCAGAATAACTACTAAATAACCAAAAACAGTACAGAACAGCTCCTTGGGCCACATCAGTGACCAGACACACAGCGTACCCCAGTCTGGACCAGCTGGACCAGCTGCGAGCCTCCCCAGAATCGTGATATCCCCAAGATGCTGCGGCCAGTGCCCCTGCCCCACAGGCTGCTTCCCAGAGGGAAAGGAAAGAGACTTTAACAGCAGCACGGACTGAGTCCAACCAAACATCAATTGTGGTATTAATTAACAAATTCTGACTACTAAAAATAGGCCCCCAGCTCAGGTGAACCTGGTCAAAGTGGAGGTCGCTCACTGGGCTAACAGAAAAAGAAAAAAAGGAAAGAAACAGAGGTTTCTGTGGCTGTGTTTCTAAAAAGGCTTGACTGCCTCTGGATTCAGTGGCAGGACTTTTCAGGCTGCAAGTGCTCCTTTCAGGTAGGAGCAGTAACAAGCTCCTTTCAGGTAGGGCTTGTCTGGAGCCTGTGCCTTCCCCAGGGGAGGGTGAAGCCCAACTCAGGGGGAATCCCTCTCCCAAGGAATTCAGACCCCAGGATTTGGTAATTTGAAGCCATTAAAATCAGCTTACAGGAGCAGCGTAGTCCCATCACGCCTCCGAAATAGTAACGTGGCAAAGATGTCACTCAAGAACGCCTTCGCGCCCGCTTCCTGCCGCCCCTCGTATCTCGTGCCTCCTTTTCTGCCTACACGCGTCTTTTCTTGCCGACATCACCTCGAGGATGGCGAACTACTGGGCCATACCACACCCGAATCGCCATAGCCCGGCGGTGGGCCCTCAACATGCGGGAGTTGATCAGCGCTCTGGTGGTAAACCTATTGATGGCAATTTTGCTGACTGTGGAGGTGACTCACCCAAACTCAATGCCAGCGGTCAACATTCAGTATGAAGTCATTGAAAATTACTATTCGTCTGAGAGAATGGCTGATAATGCTTGTGTTCTTTTTGCCGTCTCTGTTCTTATGTTTATAATCAGTTCAATGCTGGTATATGGAGCAATTTCTTATCAAGTGGGTTGGCTGATTCCGTTCCTCTGTTACCGGCTTTTTGACTTTGTTCTCAGTTGCCTGGTTGCTATCAGTTCTCTCACTTATTTGCCAAGAATCAAAGAATATCTGGATCAGTTACCCGATTTTCCCTACAAAGATGATCTCCTGGCATTGGACTCCAGCTGCCTCCTCTTCATTGTTCTTCTCTTCTTTGTCTTGTTCATCTTGTTCAAGGCTTATCTAATAAACTGTGTTTGGAACTGCTATAAATATATTAACAACAGAAATGTGCCAGAGATTGCTGTGTACCCTGCCTTCGAAGCACCTCCACAGTATGTTTTGCCAACTTATGAAATGGCAATGAAGATGCCTGAAAAAGAACCACCGCCTCCTTACATACCTGCCTGAAGAAGTTCTGCCATTGTCAATAAACCCTATACCAGCTTTTGGTCTTGTTTATTTTACAGAATGCTGCGATACAGGGCTCTTCAAACTTGTTTGATTTAAAATACATTTTCATTTGTTTGAGCATTTATTTTCAAAACACTAAGGAGCTTTTTGGACATGTATTAAAAGTGTTTTTTTTGTTGTTGTTGTTAAGCATATTATATTTGAATAGTTTTTGAAGACAATCTAGGTTAACCGAGAGCAAAGTGCCATTTGCCTTTAATTGGGGGTGGGTGGGAAGGGGGTATTTGCCATGTATTTTCTTTTTTGCACTTTCTTTATATAAATAGTTTGCATTTTGATTATTAGTTACCTTACATACTTTAAGGAAGAATGAATTAAATATTCAGAATGAGTGAGTTGGGAATAAGATCTAAAGTTTTCAGCTATGAAAAGAGGAAAAATATGTAACATTTGACTTGACTGTGGAAAATGATGGTTGCATGTTTCCAATTTGTATGTTTCCATCTTTGTAATAAGATGCTTTAATAAATCTCTTAAATATTTAAAAAAAAAAAAAAAAAAAATCAGCTTACAACCACTCCTCTGTCTCCACCATGCCCAAAGCAGGGAGAGACTTTCAAAGTTAAAGGTGCTGCATCATCCTATGCCAGTGGGACCCGCAGGCAGACAAGTGCCACATACTGGGCAGGATAAGAAAAACAGAGGCCAGAGACTTCAAAGGAAAGTCTTTAACCTGCTGGATCTCATCCTCAGGGAAAACTGACACAGGTGACTCCTTCCCTCTGACAGGAGGTCAGTTTAATCTGCAAAACCCGGCTGGAATCTACAATGCCTACAGACCCTCCTAAGGGTGGGGGGCGGGGAAAGGCACCATACAAGCAGGGCAAGAAACAAGAAAACAAGAACCAAAAAATTCTCCTCTGCTAAACAAAATCTAAGCTAGAGATCCAGAAAAAGCTGAACTGAATGTCAAAGAACAGACAGACGACAAATTCACCCAGCAAGAACCCCTAGGTAAGAGAAGTGAAAGCAATCTCCAGAATAAACTAATTAAGGTAATTAAATGTCTAGACGCCAGCAAAAAATAACAAAGGACACCTGGAAAATTGAAGCTATGGCCTAGCCAAAGGAACAAACAAACAGTTCAAATGAGATACAAGAGCTGAAACAATTACTTCAGAATATACAAACAGACATGGAAAACCTCATCAAAAACCAAATCAATGAATTGAGGAAGGGTATAAAGAAGGCAAGGAATGAACAAAAAGAAGAAATTGAAAGTCTGAAACAACAAATCACAGAACTCATGGGAATGAAAGGCACAGTAGAAGAGATGAAAAAAACAATGGACCCCTACAATGGTAGATTTCGAGAGACAGAGGACAGGATTAGTTAACTGGAGGACGAAACATCTGAAATCTGACAAGAAACAGAAACTATAGGGAAAAAAATGGAAAAATATGAGCAGGGACTCAGGGAATTGAGTGATAATATGAAGCGCACGAATATACGTGTTCTGGGTGTCCCAGAAGGAGAACAGAAGGGAAAAGAGGGAGAAAAACTAATGGAGGGAATTATCACTGAAAATCTCCCAACTCTTCTGAAAGACTCAAAATTGCAGATCCAAGAAGTGCAGCATACCCCAAAGAGAATAGATCCAAATAGATGTACCACAAGACACTTACTAATCAGAATGTCAGAGGTCAAAGAGAAAGAGAGGATCTTGAAAGCAGCAACAGAAAAGCAATCCATTACATAAAAGGGAAACCCAATAAGACTATGCATAGATTTCTCAGCAGAACCCATGGAGGCAAGAAGACAGTGGGATGATATATTTAAATTACTAAAAGAGAAAAACTGCCAACCAAGAATTCTATACCCAGCAAAACTGTCCTTCAAAAATGAGGGAGAAATTAAAACATTTTCAGACAAAAAGTCACTGAAAGAATTTGTGACCAAGAGACCAGCTCTGCAAGAAATACTAAAGGGAGCACTAGAGACAGATATGAAAAGACAAAAGAAAGAGGAGTGGAGAAGAGTGTAGAAAGATGAAAATTAGATATGACATATATATTCCAAAAGGCAAAATGGTAGAAGAAAGTACTACCCATACAGTAATAACACAATGTTAATGGATTGAACTCCACAATCAAAAGACACAGACTGGCAGAATGGATTAAAAAACAAGATCCTTCTATATGCTGTCTACAGGAAACACATCTTACACTCAAAGATAAACATAGGTTGAAAGTGAAAGGTTGGGAAAAGATATTTCATGCAAATAACCAGAAAAGAGTAGGAGTAGCTATACTAATATCCAACAAATGTAAAAGAGTTAAAAGAGACAAAGAAGAATACTATGTACTAATAAAAGGAACAATTCAACAAGAAGACATAACAATCATAAATATTTATGCACCAAGCCAGAATGCTCCAAAATACATGAGGCAAACACTGCAAACACTGACAAGAGAAACAGACACATCCATCATGATAGTTGGAGACTTCAATTCCCCACTCTCATCAATGGACAGAACATCTAGACAGAGGATAAATAAAGAAACAGAGATTTTAATATTACAATAAATGAGCTAGACTTAACAGACAATTATAAGACATTACACCCCACAACAGCAGGATACACATTTTTCTCAAGTGCTCATGGACCATTCTCAAAGACAGACCATATGCTGGGTCACAAAGCAAATCTCAATAAATTTAAAAAGATTGAAATCATACAAAGCACTTTCTAAGATCATAAAGGAATGAAGTTGGAAATCAATAATAGGCAGAGCACCAGAAAATTCACAAATACGTTGAGGCTCAACAACACACTCTTAAACAACCAGTGGGTCAAGGAAGAAATTATAAGAGAAATCAGTAAATATCTTGAGGCAAATGAAAATGAAAACACAACATACAAAACTTACGGGACGCAACAAAGGTAGTACTAAGAGGGAAATTTATTGCCCTAAATGCCTATAAAAAAAAGAAGGGCAAAAATTCGGGAATTAACTGTCCACTTGGAAGAACTGGAGAAAGAACAGGAAACTAATCCCAAAGCAAGCAAAAGGAAAGAAATAACAAAGATCAGAGCAGAAATAAACGAAATTGAGAACATGAAAACAACTGAGAAAATCAATAAAATCAGAAGCTGGTTCTATGAGAAAATCAGTAAGATTGATGGGCCCTTAGCAACACTGACAAAAAGAAGAAGAAAGAGGATGCAAATAAATAAGATCAGAAATGGAAGTGGAGACATAACCACTGATCCCACAGAAATAAAGGAGGTAATAACAGGATACTATGAACAACTTTATGCTAATAAATACAACAACGTAGATGAAATGGACAACTTCCTAGAAGGCATGAACAACCAACTCTGACTCGAGAAGAAATAGACGACCCCAACAAACCAATCACAAGTAAACAAATTGAATCAGTCATTAAAAAGCTTCCCAAAAAGAAAAGTCCAGGACCACATGGCTTCACATGTGAATTTTACCAAACATTCCAGAAAGAATTAGAACCAATCCTGCTCAAACTCTTCAAAAAAACTGAAGAGGAGGGAAAGCTACCTAAGTCATTCTATGAAGCCAACATCACCCTCATACCAAAACCAGGCAAAGATATTACAAAAAAAGAAAACTACAGACCAATCTCTCTAACGAATATAGATGCAAAAATCCTCAACAAAATTCTAGCAAATCGAATCCAGCAACACATTAAAAGAATTATACATCATGACCAAATAGGATTCATCCCAGGTATGCAAGGTTGGTTCAACATAAGAAAATCAATAAATGTAATACACCATATCAATGAATCAAAGCAGAAAAACCACATGATCATCTCGATTGATAAAGAGAAGGCATTTAACAAAATTCAACATCCTTTCCTATTGAAAATACTTCAAAGCATAGGAATACAAGGGTATTTCCTTAAAATGACAAAGGGAATATATGAAAAACCCACAGCCAGTATCATCCTCAATGGGGAAAAAATGAAAACTTTCCCCATAAGATCAGGAACAAGACAAGGATGTCCACTATCACCACTGTTACTCAACATTGTGTTGGAAGTCCTAGCCAGAGGAAATAGACAAGAAAAAGAAATACAAGGCATCAAAATTGGAAAGGAAGAAGTAAAACTATCACTGTGTGCAGATGATATGATGCTATATGTCAAAAACCCTGAAAAATCCACAGCAAAACTACTAGAGCTAATAAATGAGTACAGCAAAGTGGCAGGTTACAAGATCAACATTCAAAAATCTGTAGTGTTTCCACACACTAGTAATGAACAATCTGAGGGGGAAATCAAGAAACGAGTTCCATTTACAATTGCAACCAAAAGAATAAAATACTTAGGAATAAATTTAACTAAAGAGACAAAAGACCTATACAAAGAAAACTACAAGAAATTGTTCAAAGAAATCACAGAAGACCTAAATAGACGGAAGGGCATACCGTGTTCATGGACTGGAAGACTAAATATAGTTATGATGTCAATTCTACCTAAATTGATTTACAGATTCAACGCAATACCAATCAAAATCCCAACAACTTACTTTTCAGAAATAGAAAAACAAGCAAATTTATATGGAAGGGCAGGGTGCCCCCAATTGCTGAAAGTATCTTGAGGAAAAAAAATGAAGCTGGAGGTCTCACGCTGCCTGACTTTAAGGCATACTATGAAGCCACAGTGGTCAAAACAGCATGGTACTGGCATAAAGATAGATACATTGACCAACGGAATCGAATACAGTGTTCAGATATAGACCCTCTCATCTATGGACATTTGATCTTTGATAAGGCAGTCAAGCCAACTCACCTGGGACAGAATAGTCTCTTCAATAAATGGTGCCTAGAGAACTGGATATCCATATGCAAAAGAATGAAAGAGGACCCATATCTCACACCCTATACAAAAGTTAACTCAAAATGGATCAAAGATCTAAACATCTGGTCTAAGACCATAAAGCAGAGGAAAATGTAGGGAAATAACTTATAAATCTCATAATTGGAGAAGGTTTTATAGACCTTACACCCAAAGCAAGAGCACTGAAGAAAGAAAGAAAGAAACGGGAATGTCTCAAAATTAAACACTTTTGCGCATCAAAGAACTTCATCAAGAAAGTAAAAAGACAGCCTACACAATGGGAGACAATATTTGGAAACGACATACCAGATAAAGGTCTAGTATCCAGAATTTTATAAAGAGATTGTTCAACTCAACAACATAAAGACAGCCAACCCAATTACAAAATGGGAAAAAGACTTGAACAGACACCTCTCAGAAGAAGAAATACAAATGGCCAGAAGGCACATGAAGAGATGCTCAACTTCCCTGGCCATTAGAGAAATGCAAATCAAAACCACAATGAGATATCATCTCACACCCACCAGAATGGCCATTATCAACAAAACAGAAAATGACAAATGCTGGAGAGGACGTGGAGAAAGAGGCACACTTATTCACTGTTGGTGGGAATGTCAAATGGTGCAACCGCTGTGGAAGGCACTTTGGCGGTTCCTCAAAAAACTAAATATAGAATTGCCATATGACCCGGCAATACCATTGCTAGGTATCTACTCAGAGGACATAAGGGCAAAGAAACAAACGGACATTTGCACACCAATGTTTACAGCAGTATTATTTACAATTGCAAGGAGATTGGAACAGCCAAAATGTCCATCAACAGATGAGTGACTAAACAAACTGTGGCATATACATACAATGGAATATTATGCAGTTTTAAGACAGAATAAACTTATGAAGTATGTAACAACATGGATGGACCTTGAGAACATTATGCTGAGTGAGACTAGCCAAAAACTAAAGGATAAATACTGTATGATCTCATTCATACGAACTGACATTAGTAATAAATTTAGAATATTAAAAAAATAAAATAAAAAATAAAAATAAAAACAGAAACAAAAATACTAATTCTAAAATTTATATGGACATACAAAGGACCTAAAAAAACATAATAAAATTGGGAAAGGCAGATTGAAATTACTGGATTAAACTACCTTACTTCAAGACTTACTATAGATCTACACCAGTGTTTTTCAACCAAGAGAGAATTTTACCCTCCATAAGAGACATTTTGCAAGGTCTAGACACATTTTTGGTTGTCCAACTGGGGCTGAAAGGGGTGGGTATAGAGGGGAGAAGTTGTTACTGAAAAACAGTGGGGAAGGCCAGAGATGCTGTCAAACATTCTACAATCACAAGATAGCTTCCCTACAACAAAGAACTATCCACTCCAAAGTCAAGAGCACTGAGGTTGAGATATGCTGAGTTACACTAATAAAACTACTGTACTGGCATAAGGATAGACAAATAGAACAATGTAACAAAACAGAATTTAGAAACAGACCCACACTTACATAATCAATTATTTTTGACAAAGATGCCAATGAAGTTCTATAGGGAAAGAATGACCTTTTTAAGAAATGGTGCAGCAACAACATATGAGAAAAAAAATGAACACCAATTTCATCCTCATGCCTGTCACAAAAAAAAATTACTTCAAGGCAGATCATAGGTGTTTAAATTAAAACTATAAGGCTTTTAGAAGAAAACATAGGAGGAAATCTTTGCAACCTAAGGTAAACAATGACTTAATGGTTAGGACATAATAATCATAAAAGAAATGTTTAATTTACAAACTAAATCAAACTAAAATAAATTTAAAAATAAAATTAAAAACTTAAGCTCATCAAATTGGGGGAAAACTCTCGCAAACCATATATTGTCAAAGATCCTATATCCCCAAAGAACTCCTACAACTTGATAATAAAAAGACAACCCAAATCCAAAAGATATACAAATGGCCAATAAAGACATGACATGGGTTCAACAACATTAGTCATCAGGGAATTGTCAACTAAAACCACAATGAAGTAAATATTCGAATGACTAAAATTAAAGATTAACCCAAGTGTTATGAGAATGTGGAGCAACCAGAACAGTCACATAAAATGGTGAAAAACCACTGAAAATAGTTTGATAGTTTCTTAAAAACCTAAATAAACAACAGAATTTTACTCTGAGGCATATATAAGTAAAAACATATGTTTTTTAAAAAAGACTTGTATAAGAATGTTCACTGCATCTTTATTCATATATCTAAAACCTGGAAAGAATCCAAACATATAAACAAATTGCAGTATACTCATAAAATGGACTACTTACTAATCAGTAATAAAAAGGCATGGACTACTAACATATGAAACATTGATCTCACAGATGTTATAGAAGAAAAAGATGCCTGACACAGAAGGGTACATAGATGATTTCATTCACATGAAATTCTAGAACAGACAAAAGTAATCAAAGGTGAACAAAACGTTAACAGTGGAGACCTTAAGTGGGAGGTTGTTGCGTGTGAGGTAAAGATACAAACTTTTCTTTTTCAAATGGTTATCCAGTTCTTCAAAAACAACAAGAACCCAAACAGTTCAACTTTTCCCCAATGATATCACCTTCATCATATACTTTCCATTCTATTCTACACCACTATTATGGGTTAATGTCCCACTACCTATGTTCATTATATAGATATAACAGTATGTTTTCATATCTAATAGAATGAATAAAACACCTCTTCCCCTGACAACTGCTTTGTTTTTCTTTTGGGTTTTCTGGCTACCATGGTCCACTAATCAACACCTCAATATACTTTTGAATCAACTTGTCTAGCTTCTGATTTTTAAAATTAGGTTAATATTAAATTAACCTGGAAATAACTGAGTTATCTTATCCAAGGACAGGATAAATCTGTCAAGAGTATTTTAAAGTTTTCTAACTAGACATTTTAAAAAAGAAAAATGTATCCTTACCTCACATCACATGACACCCCAGAATCAAGGTCACCACTGTAACATTTTTTACCTTTGTTCCTATTTTATCTTTTTGTTGCTGTAACAAATGTGTATTTGCTTCTATTATATCTTTTAATTGGCTATTACTTGCTTATATGAAAACTATTCATTTGTGTACATGCTGATTCCTGCTACCTCACTGATTTTTTTAAGTATATGTATACATGTTCATTTTAACTTCTTACAGTTAAAGAGGTACCTATAAATTGCTATTTTATTAGGTGTTTTTACTTGAGCAGGTAAAAGTGCTTTTGCATCCCTAATTATACTAAACAGACTATCTTATTAAAACTGAAGACCCAATGTTGACTCTCATCCAGTGTTGAATCTTATCATTGCCTTGACAACTAATGGGAAATATTTTTCTCCCAGTAGCCTAATAAAATGATGAAATAAATATATTTACAAAGCACACGATTTTGAAGTACCATTATATACCTGGGATGAACTCCACTTGATCATGGTATATCGTTCTTTAATATACTGTTGGATTTTATTCTGAACATTTAAATCAAGCCAGTTCGAAGTTCTTTTTTTCAGTGTTATTTTTAGTCAGGATGTTAATTTGATTTAAATAAAAGACTGGAAGGTTTTCACACATACACGTTATAGAACAGTACTAGAATTATTTGTATTGGAATTATTGTATTGGAATCATGCGTTCTTTGAGGTTTGAAAGACTTCTATAAAAGACGTCTGGGTCTAGTTTTTTTTTTGATGCCAAGCTCTTTGACAATTTCCCAATTTCTTGAGCTACTTAGTTGGGCTACTTACTTGGGCTTTTCTTATTGAATTACTTATTCGTTACCATGGCTTTGTCTTCTAATTTATTACTTGTTGCTTATATTTTAATTCATTTATTTTCTTGAATATATGTATACTGTTACTTCTCCTAACCCCTTAAAATTATAAATAGAAATATAAAATAAAATGGGACCATCAAAAAAAAGCAAAAGATTCACATCCTAATGAGTAAAGATTCATACTCAACAAAACAATAGCTATGTACCTCCCAATTTTCAGTTTGGGGAGTGGAGGGTAGAAGGCAGATTCAAAGACCTTCTATTAGCATTTTTAAAGGTGAGTAAATGCTCATCATATTATTTTGAAGAAACCTTTATTTTGCTTACTAGGCACACAGCAAAAGAAAGAATTAAAAGATGAAAAAAATGATTAAAGTAAAACTATATACTCATTTGGAGTATTCTACAGCTTATTACATTTTGAAGACGCATTTTATTTCAAACTTTCAAATATCCCACATTAAGGAAACATGTACTGCATGTCTACAAATTCTACGCTGAAGAATGATTTCTCAGGTTTAGGCCTACTTTTATAACAGCTATGTCAAAACAGCCTATAATAAATCCAAAAGAAAATCCAATAAAGGTGTAATAATAAGACAGTGCTTTATTTAAACTGATACCAAATACAATATGACATACAAATGGCACATATATCAGACTAGATTATACTAATAACTTACTAAGTAAATTATTAAAGGTTTCTAAAATTTGGTATTCATAAATTAAAATAAGTATATTAATAGAATTTACTAAGAACTCAAAATGCTACTAAAAATAAGAAGTTCAACTACCAAACTCATGCCTAACCAAAAGCTCTTAGTGCACTGTACACACAAAGACAGTCAGAATTCCCATGATTTTTAGGAACGAGTCTTTGTTACCATTGTATCATGAGTGTTGTTTTGAGTTAACTATGGTTTTAACTGCTGCTATTCTTTTAAGTGTTTTATAATCACTATTTGGTTTTACTCTTCTTGATACTAGTTCTTCATACCCACCCCACTCTCCTACCCCTAAATGGAATACACAGAAAGATAGAGACAGGCTTTTTAATTCAAATGAAAAAATCAAGACTATGGTCAAATGAGAGAATCTGTTTCTGGAATTTCCTATACAGACTTCACAAGAATTAAAAGAAATACCATGAAAGCCACAATTGGTCAAAATATAAACCAGAAGAACATATTCTATGTGCAGCATATACAAACTTTAAACACGTCACCTAATAATTCTAAAACGAAATCGTAGAATGACACAGTACAAGAAAAACAAATTACTAACGATTAAAACACTGGGCTTTTTAACCAATAGGGATGAGTAAAAACAACTTACCATTTGACAGCTAAATTTTGTACCTCTCCATTTTTATCTTCCAGTAACTTCAAAATCATTTTTACTACTTTTCTTTCACTATCATCATCCAACTTGATGGAATCTTTCTGCAGTTCTGTCATCAAATCATTTGTAGCCATAAACCTTTCAAAAAATTGAAATTTGTTGATAATTAAAAGTTTTTAAAACATCAATAAAATAGGTAATGATTTTCAAACCCAATGCTATCATTAACCCAACGGGAATATAGTATATTCTAAAACCATCATCTAGTTTTTTTTAAGTGATCACAAATTTAAACTAAAAGCTACCACAAAAAGGGCAAGAAAATGTAATGAAAATTCATGATATTCTGTAATGTTTATGTATTTTTAAAGTCCTGGTAATTTCTTTTAAATAAGGTACCATTATCCAAACTTCCTGAGGTCAGTCCTGATTTCAAATTTACTGACAGGACCAAGATAAATTCTCTTTCATTTAAATTAGTTACACTGCTGCCTGAAGGTGTGGGGGGGGGAGCTTCTCTTTACCTTTTCTTTGCCTTTGATTTGAATTTTATCTTGAAAGCCTTTAACTACAAGCATCAAACACAGACCCTGCAAAATAGTATTCTAGACCAGAAAGGGCTTCATACTAAAAATTGCTGGGAAATTTCCAAATCACAAATTCTCACTCCCACCTCAATATAGTATCAAGTATAGTTTCAAAATTATGAGGAAGCAATTCTAGAACGTTTTTCCACTGATATCTACTCCTCTCCCCTTAACAATCACTGTCAAAGAAAAGGTGACCATTGAATGGCCTGATAAAAAACACAATGATCAAATCATTTAATCTGTTTTAAGCGAAAGGATTCATCAGGAGATCAAAATGAAGTAGTCTCATATTTTCCCTCAATACTGCACAAAAAAACCCACTATTTTAAATGAAATTTCTCAGAATATGACAGTCATACTCAAATAAGGTCCCCAAACATATTTAAAGGCCAAATGAATTTTTCCCACAATTCTTCGGTTCTCTCCACAATAACTTAGTAACTTTTCATTTATGTGAACTGTGAATCCGACCCCGCATGAGTAAAAATCTTATATGTTACTTTTTATGAAGAAATGCCAAAATCCATGTTGCAATCAATTAAAACACACAACGGTTGGTACTGAAACTGCTGAGAGTAGGGCAATGTAGGCAATAAATTATGGTAGGGTTACTAAAACAACTTATTTTAGCTGTTTATTACTTATAATTTTAAGGATAATTACAATAACTAGTATTTTCATTTAATGCTATCTGACAAAGCTTTAAACTACATGCAAACACAATTTTTATCGCATTCTATAAAAATGCTTATAAAGAAAAACATTCAAATTAGGAGAATACAAAATAAATTAATAGGCATGTACTTTAAAAAACGTATAGTTTTTCTAGATGCAAGTTCCCCATTTTATAACATGCTGACATTATAAATTAAAATTGCACTTTAATTTCCAAGCAGGTATTCTGAAAAGTTAAAACTGCACAGCACTTCTACATGCAAACATTGAAAAGATCTTAACCACTTTACTTAAACAAAATCCATTAAATAACCATAGCAGTATGACTGCTAAACTTGGCAATGCTAGTCATTTGAGAGAAAAATAAGCATAGTAATCATCAACCTTAGTTAAAAAAAAAAAAATTAACCCCAATTATCAGTTGTTTTTATAGTTCTGAATGGGTCCTGTTGGCATACAGATTCATTCCTTTATTTACCATTTATTCATTCATTGCTTACTATGCTAGAGGCTGAAGAACACAGACCAAGAACTAAAGAGAGATAAAATGTCAACAAGCCTCAGTTCTTGGCCTCAGAGAGCATATATTCTAACAAAGAAGTATACTGATTTTCAAAAAAATCTATGATTAATTGTTAAAATCTATGATTAATGGATAAATGGGTAAAAAAAAAATTAAAAAGTCAAAATGAACAACTGCAAAACTCACAGTAGAAAATATTTTTAGAAGATCCGAAAAACTGGACTGCAGTATGAGGTTGTACAAAGAGTTAGTTTTCAAAAGTGATGACAAATTCAGAAAATTCTGGGAATACTTTCTTCCCTCTGTTAATGTGATATAAAAATTTGTACTATAAATCTCTTTACAAGAGTTGTTTGACCAGTGTGAAAACTGTCCTTTGCAGATTCAAAAGCCAACTGTGAATGTCTCTTCAGCATTTACCGTTTTAGGTATGGTGCTACAGGCTGAGATTATAAACATAGACTCAGTGCTTCTTAATTTTTCATCTCATGGGGTAAACAGGTAAATGGACAAATCTTAATCTTCCAAATTTGTAATAATACTCAAGAGCATTTGGAAAAGATCACAACAAAGAACTGACTGTTAGTTGGATGTCAAAACATGAACAGAGGTTTCCTAGGGAAAGCAGGCCTGGAATTTAAATTTTTTTCAACTTTATTTGGGGAGTATGGTAACAATTCTACGTGGAGTTCAGTGTCCTTAGAGCATAGGTAGACAGAAAGAAACCTAACAGGAAGAAGCTGGAGTGGGAGGCTGTCAAGGACAGGAAAGACCTTATATATTCATTCACTATGTAGTAAGCCTATTATAACCAAGTTTTGGGCTGGGTACTGTGAATATAAGGGATAGCAAAAGAACCTTAGTGGACCTTACATTACAGTCTAGTAAAGGCATATTAACTTTTTAAATTACATACATTTATGCACTGTGATAAATGCTATAAAGGAAAGGAACATAGCATCAAGGAAACACAACAGCATAACCAAGTGACCTAGCCTAAACTGAACTGAGGCTTGAATGTCAAAGGAAACTGAGATGTGAAGAATGGACAGGAATTAAGGGGAGGAGGAATTGGTGCAGGTAAGCAAGAGCCAGGATTTTAAAGAGATTTATAGATCACATTAGGATTTTCTTTTTATTTTAACAACAACATGATACTACTATAAGGCATTTGGGGGGTAAATTCATGGAGTAAACAGAATGATGAGTTTTGCATTTCAGAAAGATTATTCCAGCTATACCGGGAACAAGAGTTTCGAGAACCAACTTTCATTTAGCCAAACTGAATGGAGACCAGTGAGAACAATGGCAGCAGTCCAAGTGAAAAATGACAGTACCTTGGATTAGGGTTATGACAACCCATGGAGAAGGAAAAAAATGGACATAAAGACTAATAGGTCTTCAAAATGATTTAGATAAGGGGATGGAAAGGGACGAGTTGGGGAATACCTAAAAAAAAAAAACCCACAAGACTTGGGAGTTACAATCAACCAATGTATTATGTCCAGTCTTAAATGTTATTGTGTGGGCCATTATCATGTCAGATGATCCAACAACTCATTTACAACAGAAGAAAGGATTAACCACCCTAACACACCTACCAGCTACACTGAATAGACACTCCTCTAACCCCAATGAGCAAAATCTTAAAAACAATCAAGATCTGTATATCATGAATTAATGTCCTGTGGTCTAAATTCCTCTGCTGGTGGCCAAAAGTGTGACTGAGAAATACAACAGCAGCCCGTGCAATATAAGAATTAATCTGAGATTCACAGCTAAGCCTCAATGTTATTAAAAACAGATGCAATACTTACTGCAAAGCTATACTATTTTCCTGGACAAAAAAAACTCACAAAACATCTACCTCAGACAAGGTCACTGAACAACAACAAAAAACAAACATCTACTTCTCTCACTGAGTGAGTGACTAGTACCTCTTGATCATTTACAGCTTTTCCCTTTGTATTAGTCTGCCCTCCCTAAAAAATGTAACAAGATGTCCAATCATAGAATTGGCCTCATGTTCTGACAACATACAATCTAGTGTAAAACTCAGCTTTCTTAGATCCTATCCCAAATTAGCCAATTAAATAGGTTCCTATACCCTTTTACTGAGACCCCAGTTGTTTGTGCTTCTCCCTCACTGAAATGAGTAATAAACCTAACTTGTTCAACCATGGATGTGTTTGTTCCTGGTGGTCTTTGGCTGGAGGACACTGACAGGTGTCAGAGATGCCTACAGGAGAAAATTCCAAGAAGAAAAAGGAGAAAATGGTGCTTAAAAAGATCAAAAAATTAAGCAGAGGAAATATTCACTAAATGAGTTTAAACAAGATTGTTAGGGTTTTAGGAAGAGCAGTTTCTGTAAACTCAGATGGGGCAACAGCTAAATAGTTCAGAGTTTATCTTGTAGTCAATGGGAACAATGAACAATTTAGAAAGACTAACAGTAGAGTGAACAACAGGTTAGGGAAAGGTCTAGTCAGGGAGAATCATTTGAGAACTATGCATCAGGGGACTACAGGAGAGAAGACAAGTAGTAGAAGGATGACATCAAGATTCCCACTTAGGATATTAGGTAGATGGTAACTTAACAGGCCAAAATAAGAATAAAGGTTTATAGTTAAGAGAGGGGAAGTTAAGCCAGGCTCTGCTTAACAAGACAGTCATAGACTGATATTTATGCACCAGACTTATTTTACTAGAGTGAAAGTTCTTTGAGGGAGATGACTTAGCTATAGTAAACACAATGTAGAAATAGCAGACATAATGGTAGAAATAGATACCTTGCACTACACAATGAGTAACTCTCACCACAAATCCTCCCCTCATATATAAACACAATTTTAATCGTTTCCAACAGAAATCTAGGTGATATGACCCAACTGCATCACCCAGTGAACCAATTATCTTTCAAAGATCTTGCACATGTATCACTACTATCTCATTTTTTCTCCTTTAATCCTTATAGAGCTGTGAATTAACCTGGACCAGTCTTAATACTGTTCATGTATATAAAACTAACTTTTAGTCATCTTTCTTCTTTCCAGTTACCCCAATGAGGTCCTTTTCTCCCCCCTTTTTCAGTAGTGAGTTCTAATCATCACTGATAATCAGTGTTATAAGTATACCTATATAAAAAAAAATCACAACTTGAAAAATCAAGTTACCACCATCAGTTTGCAAAGTACTTGAAAAGTGCCCAGAAATCATGTTCTTAACCTTTGCAAAACTTTATTCCTCTGCTTCAATCTGCTTTTTCTCAGACACAAGTAGTGACGATAATTCCACTTACTATTTCCGGTTATGTCACTGTAAATGCCCACACAGTACTTTCAGCTATATTAAAGCATCTTTAAGGTCCCTTCCAACTCTCAAAGCCTATGGTTTTATAAAAGCCCTGAGAATGTTATTAGCCTTTTTTGGGGGGAAGGGGTGCATAGTCTGGGAATCGAACCCGGGTCTCCCGCATGGAAGGTGAGCATTCTACCACTGAACCACCTGTGCACTCTGTTATTCATATTTTAAACAGTATTTCCCTGGGACAATGCCTTCTAGTATCTAAACCACCTAAACAAACAAACACGGAAATATAAACTATTAACATGGTGGCTGGGAAATGCTTGTACTCTACAGGGCAGTGACTTATTATTTTAAGAAGATTGTATTAAGTTGCATCCATTAAAAAAAAATAGATTGGCAGATTTTACAACAGCTCCTTAAAGAAATTTCCTAAAATCCTTATATACGTTTTCTTAACTTTGGAACTAAAATTCAGCTAAAACAAGCATCTACTTAGAACCCACAAAGTCAAGGCAGCAGACACAGTGGATGATTCAGCCCATCAAGACAAGGTCCCTACCATCAAGGGGCAAGCTGCCTGCACAATACCCCCCAGTTCCAATCAAGATTATCTATTCCCTCTTCTCTCAGTGGAGTTACGCATAGTTTGCTTTCACAGTTGTACTTATTTTCTCTATCTAAAATTTCATTTTTAAATCCTACTTCAGACTTCTCCGTGAACATGAATTTCCTTTCTAATCCTCTCTGCAACTTATTGCCTGACAATTAAATGTTGTCCTGAGTTAATTTATCTTTTTACAATGCCTTAACCATTGAATAGGCATGTGGATTTAGAGAGTGCAAGCACTAGATCTTGAACTGTTTTGCAGTCACTCTCAAATAGTAAAAGTGTCTTCTAACAAAAATATTACAAAAGCCTAAGTTTGGAGTGAACTGAAATTTAAGGCCTGGATCTTCATGTACTCTAGTCAAAATCCTGGAGAAGCAACATAACATGGCAGTTAAAAGTTCATACTCTGAGTTAGAGCTACTACTATCTAACTGACCTTGGGTAAGTACTTAACGGCTCCGAATCTGTTTCCTCAACGGTATAAATTGTCAGTATCCACTTACTAGAGTTGTGAGGATAATTAAAATCAGGTGTATGAAGCCCAACATAAGCACTGATATTAAATATTATTTACAGAGAAATAGAAGAATAATAAATGTTTTATTTAGCTCTTGACTCCTTGGAGTAATTTCAGTTGTGGCAAAGCATATGAAATAAAAGTAGAACTTAGTTACTTCTAACCCCTGAATAGTCACTATTAATATTCATATGGGGAGCATCACATGATTTATCCACATTAAAGCTTTAACTCTGATATCTATAAAATTGCCTACCTACTGGCTATATTACTTTATTTTTCCTATTTAATCCTTTATGGAACATGCATCACCAGAAATTCTTAGACTTAAAGTAAATAATATACAGCTTATCTGGAAAAAATAATCTGGGTTCACTGACGGAAGTACGTCTTTTGAGAAGGAAGTGATGAGAAGCAGTGTTTTAAGATAATGTTCTCAAACAATTTTTTTCTTCATTTCTCTTCCAAAAGTTTACTGAACTGACATAATTTAAAAAGTAATAGTAATTTTTCAAAAGACCAAGGACAGTAGCTGATAGGCACTATCCTGGCATAAAGGAAACACAAACGCCCTCTCTTGGAGTCCCTAACCTTGACATTTCTCATTCTATTGTTTCCCCATTTCTCCTAAATCCTAATAGCTCACCTTTGAAGAATGTAGAATATAAAGCACGAAAGAAAAGGGATACTGTGCAATTTTTTCAATAAACTAAGACTATAATTTAAATCCTATAAAAGGAATCTTCAAGAATGCTGAAATGTCAAAATTCTGAACCTTGGGCCCATTTCTTTACATTTTCTCTTAATGGACTATGTAGATACCTAAATAGGGACCTAAAATTGGAGACACATAAGAGATCTTCTGTAATTCCATTGTGCAATCTTTTCAGAAATGACAATTTAATCCCAAATTAGGTAATGTGCCCAGGATCTCACAGATAGTTCATGTCTGCGTTGAGTAGGTCCAATTCTCTGTCATGAGGACCATTTTTTCTTCTTTTGGGAAGCACTATTCTTTTCCTCCCCTTAGCACAAAGAAGATCGTTCTGTACAATGTTAGGCATTCCATAATGTTAGTTTACTCTGGTCATCAAGACCCTCTGTCATAAAGTATTTTAACACATATAGTGACAAATTGTGATGTCTACACCAAATAAATAAATACGTCACTTATGAAAAAAATGTTAAAACAAATGCCTGTACTGAAATTATGCAGAAAATCCTAGAAATACTTGTCTTTAAATGTTCACCATTTTAGTTTATCCTTAAATGTCTGTAGTTTAATATACACAGCACTTTAATTCCAATGATTTGTCTGTTAAATGAATGGCTAGAGTTTTTTTTAAAGTCTTTTAAAAAGTGTTAATAAAAATGATAATGATGCCAAATTACTGGAAGTTATTTACCTTTCCTAAAAACATTTTCTACAATATTCAGCAACTCTTCGAAATATGTCGATATAATTTTAGATGAATAACATATCTTCTAAGAAATGTTTTGAATCATTAAAGCCCAGATTGGGTGATAAACCATTTTAATTTTAGCACTGACTATAATATAACTTAGTATCAGAGGATTAATATTTTTTCATAGAGTTTATAAAATAAAAACAAGCATGTATAAATCTTTACCTGAAGTTTAAGAAGTTATTTAAAGAAGCTTCCCAGTACATAATCACCTATGCAGTATCACCCCATCATGTAATTTCTTTAGTCTTTCTAAGCAAGTTACCAAATACTTGACTACCTTTCTACAGAAACTGACTATAATCAGGATGAAACTTAGCTCTTTTACAGGCTGAGCCAAACTGACAGAAAACGGTGGAAAATCACACCACATATGTTAAATAAATTAGTTATATACGTTCTGTGCAAATGTTTATTTAGATAGGGAGCAAGAAAAACTCCGAAGGAAATCAAACAGCATTTTAATATTTTTTTAAAAAACTTATCTTTCTCCCTTTAGGCTTCTGCTGTAGAGCTACACATATCTAATATTACAAAATAATCAAGTCACTTCCAAATAGTCAAAGCACTAAAATATTTAGTATTAGCAAACGAGTCTTCCCAAGTTTCAAATACAATACTTAAAAAATTTCAGTTAGCCAAACTCTTTAAAAACCATATTTGATTTTGAAGCCACAGAACCAAACTGTATGAACTTCTTTGGTCACTTTACTACACCAGTTCATCAATTTAATTAGGAACGCAATCACTGCTTTTTTTCACGGTTCTACTTGAACAAAACAGAAAATTTCCTTCCTTTGGATAAGATTTAAGCATGTTTCAGGTATATGCTCTTCAGCCATAATATTTAATTGGAGATAGTTTTTCTTTCTTTTAAAATGCACGCAAATTACGACAACCAAGTACTGTGAGAACAAAACTTAAAGGATTAAAAAAATAAAAAACTCTTTTAGATTGAATTATTTAGTAACTAATTTATGAGCGGATGGGAGGTGGAAAGAAAGGAATGTAACAATTAATGGAGGGCAAGAAAGACACCAAGGTAACCGGGAATATTCTTCAACATGCATTTTATCAAGAATTTGGAACCGACAGTTCTAGTTCCCTGGAACAGAACCTCTATAATAAAATTTCATATTCACCAACCTCATATAAGAAAACCCCTCTTTTTTCAAAAAGACCCATTTGCTTGGTTTACTTTTCTGTTTAGGGTTCAGCAATACACCCATTCGGCAGTGATATTGGATATAAATATACTCTACTGAAAACCCAAGTTCAGGCTGAGGTTTAACCTGACAAGGGAAACTGACAGAGATGCTGGCGGGAAAACCTTACAAGCAAAGTTTCCTCTACCCTGGATCCCCTCCCCTCTCTTTACACCTTCTCCGAGAGAGATAATCTAAAGAATATGTATGTAACTCAATCCTCGGAGAACTTAAAAAAGTTCATCTTTCAAGCTGAATTAGCCAGTCCATTCACACCTCCGAGAAGGGAGTCTGCTGCTGGGTCCCCGAGCCGGCAATAGCAAGGGCCCAAGCGGGCTGATCGGCCTAGCGCCTCCGGCAGGCCGGCGGATAGGCCAGGCTGCCCAGTCTCCAGGCCTAGCACTCCCCTTCCCCAACAATAGCAGGTGTCTTCACCCCTTCACGCTACCTGGGACGTGAGAATTACGTCTCGGAGACAGGAAATGCGGTAGGGACGACTGAGGACGTACAGTGAAGGGACCTAGGGCCAGAACGGACAACGGCCTAAAGGAAAAGTGGGGGAGTGAAGTGACGGGGGGCATTCGGAAGGAAAGGGCCGGATAGGATCAGTGAGTGGGTAGGCTGCCGACTTAGGGGAAAACGAGGAAACAGGTTATGCCCCAAAAGGTGCGGCAAGACCAGCGCAGAAGGCCAAGGTCTCGAATGAGGGCCCTTGAGATGGGCTTAGAGACGGATTTCGGACTCACCTGAAGTCCTTGTCGCTGGATGTCATTTTCTCCAACAAATTGGAAATATGGTACGAGGCGCTCGCCATGTTGACGGCCTCGATCCCGCCCGCCGCCGCTGCTGCTGCTGGGGCTCCTCCTTTCGCTCGCGGCGGTTCCCGCTCCCAGGGTCGCAACGCGACGCCGACGCTGACTAGGGAGGCGCCTAGGAAGGCTACCCCCTCCCCGGCGAAGCGTGGGCCTGTCCCGAGGGAAGCAAAGGATACGGTGCCGACCTAACGACGGCGCTGCTCGCGGGAGGACGAGGCCATGAGAGGCGGGGAAATACAGCAAGGCCGCTCCAGAGATCCAGACACTTCCACTGAGGCCTGCCTGGCTCTCACTCTGCGAATTCGCTCCGTGGAGCAAGCGGCCAAAACCCGCCTCCTTTCCAGCGGGGGCGGGAGTGACAGACGCGGGACGCTACGGAAAGCCCGGGTCAAGGTTCACGTAGGCCCCTCCACGCACGCTTCAGAGACGCTAGTTAAAGGGCACTCCTATTGGCTGATGTCTAAGTCAGTCTTCGCTTGAACGGCCTTTTTGGAGGCATGACTACGAGCAAACTGGGATGTTCTCGCGATACTTTAAAGCAACGGTTAAAGGAGAGAGGCGAGCACTACTCTGAAAATAATTTGAAGACTGTTTGTGTATGGCATTAAGAAAATAAAGTTTACGATTTTTAAGGATCATAAGATTTGAGATTAGTGCTAGTTAAGATATTAGCCTCGATAAGAACAAAAGAATTATTAGCGGGAGCTCTCCTTTCGATTTGACGCGTGGCCTTTCATCGTGGTGTAATAATGCCACGTGAAAACCACAAATCCCAGAATTCAGTCGGGGTAGCACTGGGTCAGAGTGTCATTGGCTGCAGGAACTTATAGCGTCCTAATTGGGTTCCGTGGGAGGAGTAACTGCTGGGATTTGCAGTCTGGCAAGGCAGCAGTGCTAGATGGAATCTTTGAATCACCACGTGCTGGGTTTTTGCGGCTAATTCGGGTTTCTCCTAACAGACTTTCTTGTTTAGGGATGTTTGCAGAATTGGCTGTAGCAGTTTGGGAAGGGGCATTACGGATTCATGAATCCTGGTATTCTTAGCAGAGGCCTTTAGCGACTAACAATATCCTCATCCTCAAAAGGCCACTGAGCCCGCCAGCTCGCCCTCCTTGCCTGCTGGACACACTGACCTCTTGCCATCGTGGAGCACCTCCCTACAGCAAGCAGGACCGTATTAAAACTAATGGGCCAACGACAGGTGATTGTATTCGAAGCCTACCCGTTTTTTTCAGAACAGCTAAAAGACTACCTTCTATAGTCAGTTGTTATATAGTTGATAATCCTGCAGCTGTGTATTTTATTGTCCCCCAAATATACACAAAAAGCCTTCGGAGATTAGATATTCAAATCATTTGTTTTATTATCCAAGTTTTTATCTACTTAATACTTTGGATTTTGAGATAAATTTTGTCACCAAGAGATAAACACCTAAAACTTTGTTATGGATTTGAGGTAGGTAGAATTGGAGCTAGCTGACACACTTTTCTAAAAGAAAAAGTAGAGAGGGCAGTGAAGGGAGAAGGAAAATGATGTCTCGTTGTTTCTCCTCTTGTTTAAAAAAAAAAGCCTTTAAATAGCTCCCTACTTCTAAGTACGTCAAAACAAATAAAATCTACCATTTCTTTATCTTTCTTTCAACTACATTCGTTAAATATTATTGTTTCTAAAAGCCAGGTACTGTTATAGGCAATGACAGTTAACACAACATAGGAAATCTGATCTGGCCTCACATTATATACCTAAATTCCTCTCATTACCCTTTGTCTATCCCCATGTATGTTTTTACTTTAATACTATTTTCCTCCCCGGTGATACCATAGCTCTTTCCTCATTTTACTTAGGTCTACCATCATTAGGACTTCTTTAATGAAACATTTCCTGAGTGCTCCAGCCAAATTAATTCCCTTCTGCTCTGAACAGTCCTTAATAATATACTAAACAATATTAATAATTACAATATTAATAATATTAAACAATAGTAATAATATTGAACAGTCAAATAATATTTAATAAGCTGTACATACACATCACACGCACAAACAGGCCATTTTTCTTGTGTGGACTCCAAGGCTTAAAATCTTAGGCATCTGGTGGTAACCCTTTTAACCTATATCCAATCAGACACAAGTCATCTTTTGTCCTTTTTCATGTGTAAATCCTTGCATTTATCAGTTTCCATCTGAAATATATTTGGAGTCAGAGAACTTAAATATAAATATTTGTGCCGATTGGTTGCTATTTTAGGTAGTTCATTTTAATCTCTCTGAGCCCTCAGTATCTTCAAGCTAAGGAAATGATTGGGCAATTAATCTTCAGGGCTGGGGGTTTTTTGTTTTTTTGGCATTTGAAGGCTCTGGAAATCCAACCGCATCTCCGTCATGACAGGAGAGAATTCTACCACTGAGCTCCCTTGCACCCCCCTTTCAGAGCTATTTTAAGAGTTAAATAAGATATCCCATATAAGTCCTTAGCATTTGACCTGGAACACAATAATAATATTTATACCTAATACATCTTGCACACTTAGAAAGGTACAGAAAAACATCTAATAAAAGTTAGCTATCATTATTATATTCTTTCAGGCTTTTGTTCCTATTCCCAAACCATTCTACACAGCCAGTTTAGGGTTGTCCAAAACGTTTTTGTAGTGTTACCTATTTAACACATTATATCTTTCTACTGCAGAATAAAGTCCATATGTTTTAGCAATCAGTGCCTCCATCTGACCCTAATCATTTATATTTTACCTTTCTCCCATTATTCTAATACAAGAATTGCCCCCACCAGCTTTTTATTTTTTATTTTATCTTTTTGTTTTTGTTTGTTTTGAGTCCCTCTAAAGACCCAACTACAAGTCTTCGGTACATAGTTATAATAAAAAAAGTTATGGATCAAGCACTGTATTAATTTATTTAATCCTCAGAACAACTCTATGAAATTATACATTTTAAGTATAAAGGCATAAGTATCAGGCATGAAGAGGTTAAGTAACTTACTAAAAGTCACCAACAAGGTTCAATTAGAATTCAAAACTAAGCAATGTTGCTTCATAGCTCAAACTTCGAACTGCTACTCTAGAATTCTTCTCCCAGCCTGGAAGGCGTTCCCTCTCCTCTATCCCTCTTTTTACGGTCTTGAACCAATCACAGTGTTTATAAGTTCACTACCACTAAAGCATAAGTTCTTTAAGAGTGTGTACCATCTTTTCCCTTTTGGGGAATGGTGAGAAAAGAGGGAAATATTCAACTTCCCTATTTGGAGAATTTCTGATATTCTCGCAAGCAGTGGGAACAACCAAATCAATAGGCGGAGCCCTGGATCTTGTTGTTTGCCCCTATGAAACTTATCCCTGCAAAGGATAGGCTAAACCTACTTAAAATTAGGCCTAAGAGAGGATACATAGGTAGTTTAGTAGTTAGAATGCCTGCCTTCCATGTGGGAAACTCGGGTTAGATTCCCAGACCATGCACCCCAGAAAAAAAAAAAAGTAAAAATTAAAAAATTAGACCTAAGAGTCACTCTCAGAGAACCTCTTTTGCTGCTCGAATGTGGCCTCTCTCTCTAAGCCCACACAGCAAACGAACTCAGTCTTCCCCCTCTACATGGAACATGACTCCCAGGGATCAATCCTCCCTGATAACATGGGACAGAAATCCTGGGATGAGCTGGGACTCAGCATCAAGGGATTGAGAAAACCTTCTCGACCAAAAAGAAGAAGAGAGAAATGAGACAAAATAAACTCAGTGGCTAAGAATTTCAAGCAGAGTTGAGAGGTTATCCTGGAGGTTATCATTATGCATTATATAGATATCCCCTTTTTAGTTCATCATGTATTAGAGAGGCTAGAGAGAAGTGCCTGAAAATGTAGAGCTGTGTTCCAGTAGCCATGTTTCTTGAAGATGATTGTATAATGATATAGCTTTTACAGTGTAACTGTGTGATTGTGAAAACCTTGTGTCTGAAGCTCCTTTTATTTACAGTATGGATAGATGAGTGAAAAATCTGAATAAAAAATAAATAATAGAGGGAACAAAGGTTAAAATAAATTGAGTAGATTGAAATACTAGTGGTCAATGAAAGGAAGGGGTAAGGGGTATGGTATGTATGAGTTTTTTCTTTTTTCTTTTTTCTTTCTTTTGCCGGAGAGATGCGATGTTCAAAAAAATGATCATGGTGATGAATACACAACTATGTGATAATATTGATCGTATACCATGTATAGAATGTTCTATGTCAACAATATTTATATGTTTGTTATTCTTTACAATTTAAAAAAAAAGAGTATGTACCATCTTTAAACCCCTTCTGCTTCTTTCAGGTACTTAGTTATGGCAAGTTTGTAATGGGCGCTAATAGTATTTAATTTTTTGTATTCTTGACCACTTAGAGATTTAATTTTTATATCACTTAATATAGAATGTTATTAAACAGTGGAGTAGTGCTTTCACTTAAGGATCTGTTAATGCTAAATTAATTTTAGGTACAAAAGGAAATAAGTCTGAATAAGGCTAACCTCCAAGAGTTTTTTTTCCAGTCAGTGGTCATAAAAGAAAATTAAGATGAGAGAGCAGGAAAAATTGAATCCTTCAAGATGTCGTGAGTTTCTTTTAATATTAAACAGTAGTTTGGCTTAGTTACAAACACTTACTGACTGCTGACACAATGCCAGGCACTGAACTGTACAGTAGGGATGTAAAGGTGAATAAGACATATTCCTTAACCTTGAAGACCTTTCATGTTGATCAAATCTTAAATTTCATATTAAAAAATTACTGTATTTTAGGCAAAACTAAGAAAAATTCTCACCCTAAGTATATAATCAGAATAGTTTTCTATTTATGTTCTATATTGAAAATAAGGAATAGATGTTAAATAGATGCATTGTATTTAAAATTTTAATTATGGTAGAATTGAGGTGAGATGAATATTAAGAAATACATATCCATAAAGAAAGGACAATGAAAATGTTATGTAATTGAGTCATTGAGTTATCTGAACTTGTTGGGTTACCAATTTGAAATGTTGTCTAGTTATTTTGTTTATTAGGTACCCTGTCAAATATTTTCCATTGCCTTTAGTGATATCTTAGACCCCCTAACTTTCTAGACCCTTCAGTGTTAAAAGTCCAATCCAGTTTAGTCCAAAGGCCAGCTAAATATCCCCTTCTACTTCTAGATCCTCTAAGGTTGAGGAGAATGGCAAAGGAAAAGATAAGAGATGAGGCAAATTTTCTTTATTTAATTGGTATAGTTACAGTTCTCTTTTGACTGTTTGCCTGACAGCTGAATGTGACTCTTTGGTAAGAGACAGCACTGTAAGTTACTTGAAGTATCTCACAGAGGCTTCACTATTGCACACTTCCCTGACATAACAGTTCTGAGTACCCTATAAGCCCTCCAGGTGGCAAACTCTAGAGGGCTCAAACCACCTTACTTTGCAGTTGTACACTGACCTGGCAGCCCATGCATCCTTGCCACTGCTACCTACATAGAGGGAATTTATTAGACTGTTGTTCTGCCGAGTCCCCTTTCTACCTGCCATTTCACTCCAGTTTTCTTCCACTGCTCAATTGGGCATAGATCAGCAAAAGACCAACCAAGGAAAAAAATAATCTAAAGTTACTGGGGTCCCAACATGAACTGTTTATTTCTGTATTGTTTTTTAATCATGGCTTTCAAAACACAGTTTGTCAATTGTTTCCCGCTCATCCTTAGTGACATCTTGGACAGACTCCAAAGCTCTCCAAAACCTTCCCTTCCTGCAGCGATTCTCATTTCCCTTAGGTGGCTTTCTTAGTGCTCTCCTCACTCAAGTGAATGGGGAGGAAAGACCCAGCACTCTCCCCAAACGATAATCATCAAATTTCTTTTATAATCTGCTCTACTAATTTATAGTCTGGTTGTACAAACTGGTGAAGATTGATGGGATGATGGTAGCAAAATCAGTTCTAAAAATCTGGCCTGCCTTGCTGGGTGTCTAAAATGAGAAGGCTACTTTATGCCTAACATTTTCAACTTTGGGGCTTCTAAAATAATAAAAAATGTCTCATCTTTTACATGTGTGGAGGAAAAATGAGGAAAAGATCTCCAAGAATGTAGCTGGACAGGAAAGAGGGACAGGTTTAGAGTGATGATAGCTTTTCTATTTGAAAATGAAAGGTCTAAAGTTATGTGAAAAAGAATGGAGTTTTCCTTGTCTTTTTTATGACTATTGCAGCCTAAGTAGGTAACATACCATTGCCCAGAGAGAGAACTGAGGGGAATTTTACTGAGCTGGGGTTCTTTTCCCAAACTGGGTTTCTTCCATTTCCATTCTTCTTGGTCCCCACAATTAAACCCCAAATGATGCACCGTCTGCATACCTGTCTTTTTGTTATGCTGAGTATAATCTTATTAGGATCCTTGAATATGCGTATTTGGCACCCACAATTATTTTGAGCAAATAATAAACTTTCTTATTATTTATTTAGGTTATAGACTTTATTGATTTTAGGTTATTTGGACTTTATTTAGATTATACATTATTCAACTATTTAATAACCTCGCCTGTTGTCTGCTCTTTAGGCATTTGATAGTTCAGTAGCACCCCTACTACAGACTAGGAATGTAAATGAAAAGAAATTGATTTAAAGCTTTCTGTTTTCACTAAAGCACTTCTGAAGATGAAGAAAAAAGTCAAAGTTGTTAGGGAAAAGAAGACCCTTGAGGATTTTATATGGGTTTCCATCCTTCTTGACTTTGATACTAAGAGGTTCTACTGCAGCGCTTCCCAATCTGTGCTATATGACAATAGTTCCGTAAGATGTAAATTGAAGCAGATACTCTTGGGGGTGGGAAAAAGGAGGTTTTTTGATTAAAAAAAAAATTTTAGAGACCATATTTTTAACTGCAGAATGTCTCACAACATTTAATATGCTAATATTTATCCTGAACTCCCCCCAAGAGGAGTATATAGTATACAGCTGCTTCACACATTTGAGCATAGAACTTTTTAAGGCCTACCTTCTGCCTCCTCAAGGAATTAGAGAACTGTGGAACATAATTTGAAAACCAATGTTACTATTCCTATTTATTTTCTAAATTGAATGCTGTATGGGTAATGAGGGGAGGGTAGGTAGGTAGTGGTGGTTTATCTGGCATTCATTTAAAATAGCCTTCTGCCAAGTAAATACGAACAGTGGTCAATTCATACATTTGCTGTAAATTGAATCAAAGGAAATGAACATGGAGTTCTATTTATTCAACCAGTTAATTTCTGAAATGTAATTAAGTCTGTGGAATGTCAAAGTCAATATGTTAAAAGGCGAAAGAAAAGGGCAGTTCTGATTTGTGTGTCAGTTTAGATAGGATTACACTCAAAGTAGATGCAAAATATTTCCTGTTATGGATCATGTATAAATACTGAATTCAACTTAGATGCATAAAGGAAGTAGATGCTATATAAGACTAATTTCAAGGAGATTTATTTCCAATTGATGAAAAAACGACCCAACAGCTAGAGTTTTTTCTATCATCTACTCTTCTAAACAATTGCTGGAAGTTCTTGGTTAATTTTTAGTATCACTCTAAATCAAACATAATTGTTTTTCTCTGAAGGAATTATTCTTGTACTGTTAGAAATACATTTACAACATATTACAGAAAATTATAAAGATTATTTATGTCACAGAGGTACTTCCTTTGGAGCATCTATGATTTTACTGATTTTTACAATAGTATTACCCATCATATGGCGTCTAAAAACTATACATTTTCTAATAGAAATTTATAAGAGGACTGTGCAGGATTTTTGAAAAACTAAAATATAAGCTCACAAATGAAAATCTGCTTATTAGTTTCAGCCGAAGAATGCAAAGAAAAAGTTCTAGAATTCAGCAAATTTTGCAGTTTGCTTTAAAAAGAGATGGCATACTGATGATGTTTTGTCCTTTTGCTTACTTGGCAGGTGCAAGTTCTGATTTTTGATAAAAGATTTCAAAGACTAATTTAAGAGAAATCATGAGACAACAGATTAGAAATTTTACAAATGTTATGGTAAAATAAGACTGTATAAAAATAGTAATTTTAATTAAAACAAATTTGTTACTGAAATTTTTTGGCAAGACGTGTTTTGTGCAATGATTTCAATCAGTCATTACTACTTAAATAGATTAAGTGGTAAATATACTAGATTTGAGAAAAAACATTTGCTGATTTAAAAAATATGTATTGCAGTATTTATGTATTTTGGGATAAAAAACAAATGCTTCCATAGTATTTAAGGGAAAAAACTGAAATAAACTCTATATTTCATGGAGAATGCAATAATAATTTTGTATCCATTCCCAACAAGCCTCAGGACATTGTTATCATGGATGTGGTTATTAATATTTAAAATATGTCACAATCTAAAAGAAAATGTTTATTGAATGAAACAAGCTATTTTAATAGTAGTTCAACTGAGGCTCAAAATGGGAGAAATTATTTGCAAACAATATAATTGATAGAGTATTATATTTAGAATATTTAATCAATACAACTCAATAAGAAGACAAAAATCCCAATTAGTAATAAGTTTACCTAAGGATATAAAGGAGTTATATATGGAAAAGTGAAAAACATTGCTAAAAGAAATTGAAGAAGACTAAATAAACGAAAGGACATTCTATGCTCATGGATTGGAAGACTATATATTGTTAACATATCAATTCTGCCCAAAGTGATTTACAGACTCATCGCAATCCCAGTCAAAATTTCAATAGCCTTCTTTGCAGAAATGGAAAAATTAATCAAATTTATTTGGAAAAATAAAGGGCTCCAAATAGCCAATACCATCTGTATTAGCTAGGGTTCTCTAGAGAAACAGAATCAGCAGGAGACATTTGTAAATATAAAATATAAATATATAATATATAAAAATATAAAATATAAAAATTTATAAAAGTGACTCAGATAACCATAGGGATGTAGAATCCAAGGTCTACAGTAGGCTGCAAGCTGGCAGCTCCAATGAAGATCAGTGAACTCTCAGAAGAGGCTGACTGGGAAACCGTGGGGATGTGAGAGTCCAAGATCTGTAGGGCAGACGACAAGCTGGCAGCTCCTATGAAGGTCCTCAATGAACTCTCAGGAGAGGCTGGCTGACTGATAGGCAACTCAGGTCTCATGGTAACTTGGTGGCCCATGGTTAAGCATTCAGTGTCTACTAAGGCCCGGTAGCAGGCCAAAAGCTGTTTCTCAAAAGAAGAGTAGTTATCTGCAGCAGATGGTATGGCTTTGCTCCAAAATCATAAGAGGCTGCATTGTGATTCTCCTATAGGGGCCTGCCCAGGGCTCCAGACAGCATCTCTATTTGTCACTGACACTTCCAGCACCATTGGATCTGCTGGATCATATGGTCCAAGTGGCAGGGCAGTTTGTACAGCAGCCTGGACCTGTTGCAGAGCCACCTGTTGTTCAGGTCCCCACTTAAAAGTCGTTTCTTTCCTGGTCACTCAATAAATGGGCCAGTGTAGCACATCCAAATTAGGAATATGTTGTGGCCAAAATGCAAAGAGACCAACTAGGCATTGTGCTCCTTTTTTTGGACATAGAAGGAGCCAGATGCAGCAACTCATCCTTCACCTTAGAAGGGATATCTTGGCATGCCCCGCACCACTGGACACCTGAAAATTTCACTGAGGTGGAAGGCCCTTGCATTTTTGTTGGATTTATCTCCCATTCTCTGACATGCAAAAGCCTTACCAATAAATCTAGGGTAATTGCTACTTCTTGATCATTAGGTCCAATCAACATGATATCATCAATATAATGGATCAGTGATGTCTTATGGAAGGGAGAAATGATCAAGGTCCCTGCAGGGTTAGGGTTAGGGTTAGGGTCCCTGTGGACAAGATTATGGCTTGGTACTGGAGAGTTGGGATATCCCTGAGATAGGACAGTGCAAGTATATTGCTGACCTTGCCAGCTGAAGGCAAAGTGGCTTTGGTTGTCGTTACTAACAGCTATTGAGAAAAATATGCTTGCCAGATCAATAGCTGCATACCAGGTACCAGGGGATATATTGATTTGCTCAAGCAATGATACCACGTCTGAAACAGCTGCTGCCATTAGAGTCACGACCTGGTTAAGTTTATGATAATCCACTGTCATCCTCCAAGACACATCTGTTTTCTGCACAGGTCAAACAGGAGAATTGAATAGGGACGTAGTGAGAATCACCACCCCTGCATACTTCAGATTTTTAGAGTGGCAGTAATCTCTGCAATCCCTCCAGGAACATGGTATTGCCTCTGATTTACTATTTTGCTAGGTAGAGGCAGTTCTAGTGGCTTCCACTTAGCCTTTCCTACCATAATAGCCCTCACTCTACAAGTCAGAGAGCCAATGTGGGGATTCTGCTAGTTGCTCAATATGTCTATTCCAATCTGGATCTAGGGAAATTATTAAAATGGGTTATTAAAATAATTTAAAAATTGAAAATAATTAAAATAGGGACCCTCTTGACCCACTATGAGACTGACCTGAGCTAAAACTCCATTGATCACCTGACATCCATAAACTCCCAGTCTGACTGGTGGACCAGAGTGACATTCTGGGATCCCTGGAATTAATGCCACTTCTGAGCCAGTGTCTAATAATTCCTGAAATATCTAATCATTTCCTTTTCCCCAATGAACAATTACCCATAAAAAGCCATAGGTTCCCTTGGGAAAGGCTTGGGAGAAGATTACCAGTATAAATTCTGGCAGTATAACAGGATCCTCCCCCAAAGGGACTGTGGAGGGTCAGGAGCAATAAATCAGGCCCAAGCAGGGAAAGTACCCAAAGATCTGGGGCGAAAAGTCCCCAAGAGTTAAACAATGACCATTGTCAGGAAACTGAGGGAATGGGATGTTTTGGCAACAGCTAATGCCATTTTTCTGCTTCTGTGATTAAGCTTGCTTGCTTGCTTGCAACTGAAAACCAGGATGTGGTTTTAGCCTTTATAAGCTCACCTCAAAAACCTCTGGGGGCTGCTCTCTGAATCTTCCTTCTTGGAGGTTTCTGAGGCAGTTGCCAGCTGGCTAATAAAGACTCCAAATTGGCTTGCGGTTTGAATTGTGTGGTCTCTCAGTGCGCCCCACAACAGCACCTGACCTCCCCCTCATTCAAGGGGCTCTGGGTCTGTAAACCGTCTCAAGTCTGGAAATTGATTAAGGGACCATGACTCTCTGTTTTTGTAATTCAAGTTAGACTTCTGTTCACTTGACCCAGAACTCTTTTGCCTATACAGCTCAAACAAGAATTTAGTAGACTGCCCATCTATTATACTTCTAAGTAACCCATGATCTATTACCCAATGCCTCAAGTCTCTGTGAGTCAAAATATTTTGATTCCTGCTTTGAGTCTGCTGTCCATTATGATAGTCACATCTACCTCATAGCAATTAAGTGCTGCCACCTGGCTTCTGCCAACTCAGGATCCTATCATCCCCCTTGTGTTTAAGGATTTCAGCTCAGTGACAGCTCCACAGTAATATCTGACCTACAGAGAAGGGTGCTTACAGAGCTCTTCAGGGATGATGGAACTAGTCTCACAAATTTAGTTCTCATAGTTCTAGTAAAAGGTGCATCCTCCAGACATTCCTGGGGTGTATGAATAGGCTTTCCATGATAAATCCACTCCAACATTCTAATCTCTCTAAGCCATTGGATCCTCTCATCTACATTATACCAGGGAAGTTCTGGCATTTCGACCTCAGGTAATGTTAGCCAACTTTTGATCCATGTTTCAGCCAACCATACAAACAAACTTTTAATGCCTTTTATAGCCCCTCGAGCTATAACATTGAATGCAGAATCTCTGCTTAGTGGGCCCATATCAATAAATTCAGCCTGATCCAGCTTTATATTCCTCCCACCATTATTCCACACCCTTGAAATCCATTGCCACACATATTCCCAATTTCTGTGTATATAAGTTGGAAAACTCACACAATTCTTTTGGAGTATAATGTACATCCTCATGGGTGATACTTTGTACCTCACCTTTTGTGGCTTGTTGGGACTTTCATCTAGTTATAGGTCTGGAAGAAATGAGGGATAGTGGGGGTGAGTCATGAAAGGAATTAGAAGTATCTTCCAAGCCATTTGCTTCAAGGCATTCATTTGCAGTTTCATCCAGTGAAACAGGACTATTCACTCTAGGGTTAATTCCTTCAGGTGGAGGTTGGGTGGCCAACTCCTCAGGGCAGGCTGGAGGTGGGGCAGCTATGTCCTCAGGGCAGACTATTACAGGGTTCTGCAGTAAAGACTCAACATGATCTAGGATTTCAACCTCTTCACAGCCATCATTATCAATCCATATGTCACCATCTCATTTTTTAGGGTCCCATTCCATTCCGATCAATGCCCTCAATTTAATGGCAGACACCATGTGTATTAGTTAGGGTTCTCTAGAGAAACAGAATCAACAGGGAACACTTGCAAATATAAAATTTATGAAAGTGTCTCACGTGACCGTAGAAACGCAGAGTTCAAAATCCACAGGGCAGGCTCCGAAGCCGATGACTCCAATGGATGGCCTGGATGAACTCCACAGGAGAGGCTCACCAGCCAAAGCAGGAATGCAACCTGTCTCCTCTGAGTCCTCCTTAAAAGGCTTCCCATGATTGCATTTAGCATCACTAATTGCAGAAGACACTCCCCTTTGGCTGATTACAAATGGAATCAGCTGTGGATGTAGCTGACGTGATCATGACCTAATCCTATGAAATGTCCTCATTGCAACAGACAGGCCAGCGCTTGCCCAATCAGATGAACAGGTACCATAACTTGGCCAAGTTGACACCTGTCCCTAACCATGACACCATGCAAGGCTGATATTTCGATCTATGTTTTAAAGTTCCTACCTTAGCAATGAGACTCTGAGTCTGATTTTCAGAGATCTCAAGTCTGCAGCTACAGGAAATAGACATTCCTTCATAGAAACTTTTACATCTGTCATACGGTGCATAAGTTTCTCATTTAAAGCCTTCAGCTCATCCCTCTTCCTCATCAATGTATACAGCACATCTAACAATAACCGGCCAACATCTCTATACCTGCTAATTCCACAAAACTCCATAAAAGTGTCAAAAACATTATCACCTAAAACCTGGCTTCGTATAAGCAAATAATTAGCAGAATCCAATGGTGATATTTTGAATATTTCTTTTGCCAGCTCATCCCATGGATTGACAGTGTCATTCTGATTATGGGAAATAAAGTCATTACTTACTGCCTTTGACTTCAGTCAGAGTAGAAAACCAATTGTGAAACCCATTTTTTAAATTATTTTTTTGCATGGGCAGGCACTGGGAATACAACCCATTTTTAAGATTCTATTTCTTAAGAGCCACTCCACTCCTGGTACCAAGCTGGATTAGCTAGGGTTCTCTAGCAAGACAGAATCAACAGGAGATATTTGTAAATATAAAATTCATAAAACTGTCTCACATAACTGTGGGGATGTAGAGTCCAACATCTACAGCAGGCTATGAGCTGGCAGCTCCAGTGCAGGTCCTCAACAAACTCTCAGGAGAGCTGTCTGGGCAACTTTGGAGATGTAAGAGTCCAAGATCTGTAGGGCAGGCCTCAAGCCAGCAGCTCCTATGAAGGTCCTCAATGAACTCTCAGGAGAGGCTGGCTGGCTGAAGCAGGAAAAGTGATTGTCTCTTAGGAATCCTCCTTAAAAGCTTTCCAGTGATTAGATCAACATCACTCATTGCAGAAGACACTCCCCTTAGCTGATTGCAAATGCAATCAGCTGTGGATGCAGCCAACATGATCATGATTTAAGTCCATGAAATGTCCTCATGGCAACAGATACGCCAGCAATTGCCTGACCAGATAACCAGGCACCATCATGGGGTCAAATTGACACATGAAACTGACACCATCTTAAATTGAAAGAACAAAGTTGGAAGACTTACATGGGACATCCTATGACCTACAGTGGTCAAAACAACATGGTACTGGCACAAGATCAGACATATACAAATGAAATTGAGTTGAGAGTTCAGAAATAGACCCTCATATCTATGGTCAATTGATTTTTTTTTTTTTCTGGCATGGCCAGGAATCAAACCTAGGCCTCTGGCATGGCATTTGAGAATTCTGCCACTGAGGCACTGTTGTCTGCCTATGGCTAATTGATTTTTTTTATTATTCTTAATTTAAAAAATTAACTAACACAACATTTAGAAATCATTTCATTCTACATATGCAATCAGTAATTCTTAATATCATCACATAGATGCATATTCATCATTTCTTAGTACATTTGCATCGATTTAGAAAAAGAAATAGAAAGACAACAGAAAAAGAAATAAAATGATAGCAGAGAGAAAGAAAAAAGAAAAAAGAAAAAAAAACTATACCTCAGATGCAGCTTCATTCAGTGTTTTAACCTAATTACATTAAAATTAGGTAGTATTGTGCTGTCCATTTCTGAGTTTTTGTATCCAGTCTTGTTGAACAGTCTGTATCCCTTCAGCTCCAATTACACATTATCTTACCCTATTTCTATTTCCTGATGGTCTCTGTTACCAATGACATATTCCAAGTTTATTCTCTAATGTCGGTTCACATCAGTGGGACCATACAGTATTTGTCCTTTAGTTTTTGGCTAGTCTCACTCAGCATAATGTTCTCTAGTTCCATTCATGTTATTACATGCTTCATAAGTTTATTCTGTCTTAAAGCTGCATAATATTCCATCATATGTATATACCACAGTTTGTTTAGCCACTCGTCTGTTGATGGACATTTTGGCTGTTTCCATCTCTTTGCAACTGTAAATAATGCTGCTATAAACATTGGTGTGCAAATGTCCATTTGTTTCTTTGCCCTTAAGTCCTCTGAGCAGATACTTAGCAATGGTATTGCTGGGTCGTATGGCAATTCTATATTCAGCTTTTTGAGGAACCGCCAAACTGCCTTCCACAGTGGTTGCACCATTTGGCATTCCCACCAACAGTGGATAAGTGTGCCTCTTTCTCCACATCCTCTCCAGCACTTGTCATTTTCTGTTTCGTTGATAATGGCCATTCTGGTGGGTGTGAGATGATATCTCATTGTGGTTTTGATTTGCATTTCTCTAATGGCCAGGGACATTGAGCATCCCTTCATGTGCCTTTTGGCCATTTGTATTTCCTCTTCTGAGAGGTGTCTGTTCAAGTCTTTTTCCCATTTTGTAATTGGGTTGGCTGTCTTTTTGTTGTTGAGTTGAACAATCTCTTTATAAATTCTGGATACTAGACCTTTATCTGATATGTCATTTCCAAATATTGTCTCCCATTGTGTAGGCTGTCTTTCTACTTTCTTGATGAAGTTCTTTGATGCACAAAAGTGTTTAATTTTGAGGAGTTCCCATTTATTTCTTTCTTTCTTCGGTGCTCTTGCTTTAGGTTTAAGGTCCATAAAACCACCTCCAATTGTAAGATTCATAAGATATCTCGCTACATTTTCCTCTAACTGTTTTATGGTCTTAGACCTAATGTTTAGATCTTTGATCCATTTTGAGTTAACTTTTGTGTAGGGTGTGAGATACGGGTCTTCTTTCATTCTTTTGCATATGGATATCCAGTTCTCTAGGCACCATTTATTGAAGAGACTGTTCTGTCCCAGGTGAGTTGGCTTGACTGCCTTATCAAAGATCAAGTGTCCGTAGATGAGAGGGTCTATATCTGAGCACTCTATTCGATTCCATTGGTCGATATATCTATCTTTATGCCAATACCATGCTGTTTTGACCACTGTGGCTTCATAATATGCCTTAAAGTCAGGCAGTGCAAGACCTCCAGATTCCTTTTTTTTCCTCAAGATGTTTTTAGCAATTTGGGGCCCCCTGCCCTTCCAGATAAATTTGCTTATTGGTTTTTCTATTTCTGAAAAATAAGTTGTTGGGATTTTGATTGGTATTGCGTTGAATCTGTAAATCAATTTAGGTAGAATTGACATCTTAACTATATTTAGTCTTCCAATCCATGAACACAGTATGCCCTTCCATCTATTTAGGTCTTCTGTGATTTCTTTTAACAGTTTTTTGTAGTTTTCTTTGTATAGGTCTTTTGTCTCTTTAGTTAAATTTATTCCTAAGTATTTTATTCTTTTAGTTGCAATTGTAAATGGAATTCGTTTCTTGATTTTCCCCTCAACTTGTTCATTGCTAGTGTATAGAAACACTACAGATTTTTGAATGTTGATCTTGTCACCTGCTACTTTGCTGAACTCATTTATTAGCTCTAGTAGTTTTTCTGTGGATTTTTCAGGGTTTTTGAAGTATAGTATCATATCATCTGCAAACAGTGACAGTTTTACTTCTTCCTTTCCAATTTTGATGACTTGTATTTCTTTTTCTTGTCTAATTGCTCTGGCTAGAACCTCCAATACGATGTTGAATAACAGTGGTGATAATGGTCGTCCTTGTCTTGTTCCTGATCTTAGGGGGAAAGTTTTCAATTTTTCCCCATTGAGGATGATATTAGCTGTGGGTTTTTCATATATTCCCTCTATCATTTAAAGGAGGTTCCCTTGTATTCCTATCCTTTGAAGTGTTTTCAACAGGAAAGGATGTTGAATCTTGTCAAATGCCTTCTCTGCATCAATTGAGATGATCGTGTGATTTTTCTGCTTTGATTTGTTGATATGGTGTATTACATTAATTGATTTTCTTATGTTGAACCATCCTTGCATACCTGGGATGAATCCTACTAGGTCATGATGTATAATTCTTTTAATGTGTTACTGGATTCAATTTGTTAGAATTTTGTTGAGGATTTTTGCATCTATATTCATTAGAGAGATTGGTCTGTAGTTTTCTTTTTTTGTAATATCTTTGCCTGGTTTTGGTATGAGGGTGATGTTGGCTTCATAGAATGAATTAGGTAGCTTTCCCTCCACTTCAATTCTTTTGAAGAGTATGAGCAGGGTTGGTACTAATTCTTTCAGGAATGTTTGGTAGAATTCACATGTGAAGCCATCTGATCCTGGACTTTTCTTTTTGGGAAACTTTTGAATGACTGATTCAATTTCTTTGCTTGTGATTGGTTTGTTGAGGTCATCCATTTCTTCTTGAGTCAAAGTTGGTTTTTCATGCCTTTCTAGGAAGTTGTCCATTTCATCTACATTGTTGTATTTATTAGCATAAAGTTGTTCATAGTATCCTGTTATTACCTCCTTTATTTCTGTGGGGTCAGTGGTTCTGTCTCCTCTTCCATTTCTGATCTTATTTATTTGCATCCTCTCTTTTCTTCTTTTTGTCAATCTTGCTAAGGGCCCATCAATCTTGTTGATTTTCTCATAGAACCAACTTTTGGTCTTATTGATTTTCTCTATTGTTTTCATATTCTCAATTTCATTTATTTCTGCTCTAATTTTTGTTATTTCTTTCCTTTTGCTTGCTTTGGGGTTAGTTTGCTGTTCTTTCTCCAGTTCTTCCAAGTGGACAGTTAATTCCTGAATTTTTGCCCTTTCTTCTTTTTTGATATAGGCATTTAGGGCAATAAATTTCCCTCTTAGCACTGCCTTTGCTGCATCCCATAGGTTTTGATATGTTGTGTTTTCATTTTCATTCGCCTCGAGATATTTACTAATTTCTCTTGTAATTTCTTCCTTGACCCACTGGTCGTTTAAGAGTGTGTTGTTGAGCCTCCACGTGTTTGTGAATTTTCTGGCACTGTGCCTATTATTGATTTCCAACTTCATTCCTTTATGATCCAAGAAAGTGTTGTGTATGATTTCAATCTTTTTAAATTTGTTGAGACTTGCTTTGTGACCCAGCATATGGTCCATCTTTGAGAATGATCCATGAGCACTTGAGAAAAAGGTGTATCCTGCCATTGTGGGGTGTAATGTCCTATAAATGTCTGTTAAGTCTAGCTCATTTATTGTAATATTCAAATTCTCTGTTTCTTTATTGGTTCTCTGTCTAGATGTTCTGTCCATTGATGAGAGTGGGGAATTGAAGTCTCCAACTATTATGGTAGATGTGTCTATTTCCCTTTTCAGTATTTGTAGTGTATTCCTCATGTATTTTGGGGCATTCTGATTCAGTGCATAAATATTTATGATTGTTATGTTTTCATGTTAATTCTTCCTTTTATTAGTAGATAGTATCCTTCTTTGTCTCTTTTAACTGTTTTACATTTGAAGTCTAATTTGTTGGATATTAGTATAGCTACTCCTGCTCTTTTCTGGTTGTTATTTGCATGAAATATCTTTTCCCAACCTTTCACTTTCAACCTATGTTTCTCTTTGGGTCTAAGATGTGTTTCCTGTAGACAGCATATAGAAGGATCCTGTTTTTTAATCCATTCTGCCAGTCTATGTCTTTTGATTGGGGAATTCAGTCCATTAACATTTAGTGTTATTACTGTTTGGGTAATACTTTCCTCTACCATTTTGCCTTTTGTATTATATATATCATATCTAATTTTCATTCTTTCTACACTCTTCTCCACACCTCTCTCTTCTGTCTTTTCATATCTGACTCTAGTACTCCCTTTAGTATTTCTTGCAGAGCTGGTCTCTTGGTCACAAATTCTCTCAGTGACTTTTTGTCTGAAAATGTTTTAATTTCTCCCTCATTTTTGAAGGATAATTTTGCTGGATATAGGAGTCTTGGTTGGCAGTTTTTCTCTTTTAGTAATTTAAATATATCATCCCTCTGTCTTCTTGCCTCCATGGTTTCTGCTGAGAAATCTACACATAGTCTTATTGGGGTTCCCTTGTATGTGATGGATTGTTTTTCTCTTGCTGCTTTCAAGATCTTCTCTTTCTCTTTGACCTCTGACATTCTAACTAGTAAGTGTCTCGGAGAACGCCTATTTGGGTCTATTCTCTTTGGGGTGCGCTGCACTTCTTGGGTCTGTAATTTTAGGTCTTTCATAAGAGTTGGGAAATTTTCAGTGATAATTTCTTCCATTAGTTTTTCTCCTCCTTTTCCCTTCTCTTCTCTTTCTGGGACACCCACAACACGTATATTTGTGCGCTTCATATTATCAATCAATTCCCTGAGCCCCTGCTCAAATTTTTCCATTCTTTTCCCTATAGTTTCTGTTTCTTTTTGGATTTCATATGTTCCATCCTCCAGTTCACTAATTCTAACCTCTGTCTCTTGAAATCTACCATTGTAGGTTTCCATTGTTTTTTCATCTCTTCTACTGTATCTTTCATTCCCATAAGTTCTGTGATTTGTTTTTTCAGACTTTCCATTTCTTCTTTTTGTTCATCCCTTGCCTTATTCATGTCCTCCCTCAATTTATTGATTTGGTTTTTGAAGAGGTTTTCCATTTCTGTTTGTATATTCAGAATTAGTTGTCTCAGCTCCTGTATCTCATTTTGTATCTCATTTGAGCTATTGGTTTGTTCCTTTGACTGGGCCATATCTTCAATTTTCCTGGTGTGATTTGTTATTTTTTGCTGGTGTCTGGACATTTAATCAGATTTCCCTGAGTGTGAGACCCAGCAGGTTGAAAGATTTTCCTGTGAAGTCTCTGGGCTCTGTTTTTTTTATCCTGCCCAGTAGGTGGCGCTTGTCTGTCTGTTGGTCCCACCAGCAAAAGATGTTGTGGCTCCTTTATTAATGCCACTATTGGTGTTTGGTTGGACTCAGTCCCTGCCGCTGTCGGAAACTCCCTCCTCTCCCTCCGTGCAGCTGCCTGTGAGGGAGGGGCGCCAGTCGCCGGCTGCCATGGCCCGGGGAACTTGCCACCAGACCGGGAAGTTGCCTGTGGGGGAGGGGCACCAGTCGCCAGCTGCCATGACCTGGGGAACTCGCCGATCCGAGACCGACCGCCGGACTGGGAAGCCACCCACAAAAGAGGGGCACCGGCCGCCGCGGCTTGGGAAACTTTCCTCTCCGAGACTCTCAGCTGGTCTGGGAAGGAGGGAGGGAGGGGCGCCGGCCACCAGCCGCTGCGGCCCAGGGAAGCGCGTGCCACTTGGGGAGCTCACCACAGCAGAGTCTCGCAGACAGTCCAGCCAGCCCAGACTGGGGTATGCTGTGTGTCCAGTCCCTGCTGTGGCCCGGGGAGCTGTTCTGCACTGTTTATGGTCACCTAGTAGTTGCTCTGGAGGAGGAACTAAGATGCACGTACCTTACTAAGCCGCCATCTGGCCAATTGATTTTTGATAAGGATGTCAAGTCCATTCCATTGGGAAATAATAGTCCCTTCAATTAAATGATGTTGGGAAAGTTGGAAATCCTGATGCAATTTTCAGAATGGATCAAAAACCTAAATTTAAGAATCAGAGCTATAAATCTCCTAGAAGAAAACATAGGGAAGCTTCTTCATGACCTTGTATTAGGCAATGGTTTCTTATAGTTTACACCCAAAGCACAAGCAACAAAAGAAAAAAATAGATAAATGGAATTTCAACAAAATTAAAAATTTTGTGCATCATATAACTTCATAAAAGTAAAACAACAAGCCACACAATGGCTCCAAATGAAAATATTTGGAAACCATTTATCTGATCAGGGTTTAATTTTCAAAATTTGTAAAGAATCCTACAATTCAACAACAAAAAGAAAAACAACCCAATTTAAGTATGGGGAAAAGACTTAAATGTATATTTCTCCAAAGAAGACATATAAATGGCCCATGAAAGTTGCTCAACATCATTAGCAATCAGGAAAATGCAATCAGAACCACAATAAGATACCATTTAAAACCCACTAGAATGGCTTCTATTAAAAACCACAAAACAACAAACCAGAATGTGAGTGTTGGAGATGATGTGGAGAAATAGAATCATTCTTGCATTGTTGAAGAGAATGTAAAATGGTGCAGCCAGTATAGAAAAAAGTTTGGTGGTTGTTCAGAAAGTTATGTACAGAATTACCATATAACTGGTTCTCCCACTTCTAAGTATATACTCAAAAGAATTGAAAGCAGGGATTCAGTTATTTGCCTATCAATGTTCATAGAGATATTATGAACATAGAACATAGAGTTGCCAAAAATGGATGAATAGGTAAACAAAATGTGGTATATTTGTAAAATGAAATATTATTCAGCCCTGCAAAAGAACAAAGTTCTGATACATGCAACAGTATGGATGAACCTTGAAGACATCATATTGAATGACATAAGCCAGGCACAGAAGCATGGATATTGTATGATCTGTCTGATATGAATTATTTATAGTAAGCAAATTCATAGAGTCAGAAACTAGAATACAGGGTTCAAGTAGCTTGGGTGAAGGCTAGGAAGGGAGAGTTAATTCTTAATTGGTGTGGAGTTTCTGTTTAGGGTGATGGAAAAGGTTTGTAATATATAGTGGTGATGGGAAAAAAACATTGTGAATGTAATTACATCATTGTATTATACATCTGAATGTGGTTAAAATGAGAAATTTTAGGTGGTATATATGTTGCTAGAACAAAATTTAAAAAAAAAAGATAACCATAGGACTGTACAACACAAACAGTGTACCCTAACGCAAATAATGGAATGTAGTTAATAGTACAATGATAATGATATCATCTCATCAACTGTAACAAAGGTGCCACACAAATATAAAATGTTAAAAATGGGGTCAGGTATATAGGAACTTTTTACTGCATGATCTTTCTGTAAACTTACAACATCTCTAATAATAATAATGACAAAAATACTTGAAAACATTGGTCTGGAGTGAAATATCAGTACCACTTCTTGACATTTCCTATTGTACCAGTATGAGTTCCAAGAGCACCTGGTTTTCCTCATTCTGTAGACTGTGGGCACCACCTCTTATGCAACCCTGCAACACTGCACAGAGAGAATCAGTATCCTTTGGGTCTTGTGCTCTGGGGATTCTCCCAGGATCTGTTAGAAGGGATAACTCAAACTCACAGTCTTATTTAGTAAATCTTTTAGAAGAGAATAGATGAATTTATGAGGAACCTTTGTACTTTCATACTTGCTTCACACTTGTAGATATGTGTGTGTGTGTGTGTGTAGTTCCCCTAGTTACAGTAGGCAAATTTGTACTATTTTGATTTATCAATTTGAAATTGAGAATATTTAGTAGTTAATAGTAATTTCATAATAAAGCTAAATGTACCAGTCATTTATCGAATACTTTTGGATCTCACAGAAGACATAATGGATACTGGTGATGAGGCTTATTTTGCCTGCCATGGCCCCAGAGGAGCAGCATTCTAGTCTCAAATGTAGAAACTATTTGTTAGCTTTTCTTATATGAAGCCCAGGCCTCTCCCATCCCATCCTCCAAATCCACTATATCCCCAAAAAGTTTCTTTACTGAAAGAGCCTCTCAATTAGGGGATGAAAGGTACTCTGTTTCTGAGTAAATTCCTGTTAATCTAAATATATATCCTTTTTTTTTTTAACAAACTCATATTAAAAATGACTTCAGGATACTGTAATGTACTTCATTACAGTAAAGGTGGTTAAATCTCATTTATTTTTCCTGATGACAGATTTTGTGTGGACCCAGAATTATCATTCTTAACACCAGTTTTCAGTCTTTAGAAGTATAGCAGTACAAGATTAAATAGTGTCTGCTGATCTCAAGGAAACACCAGACATTTATGTTTTTTTAATAAAATAATTATGTTAACATCTTATTCTTGTCATCTGCCCCATTCTCTGAAACAGGGCACTGTCAGACCATTTCAGTTAAATTAGGACTTTGGTCAAGGGGAATGGGGGGTCTATTAATTCTGGTTTAATGCTAAGCAATCCTTTTAGTGAAAAAAAAATCTCAGGAGAATGAATCATTTTGCCTAATGGAACATTTCATATCTCTCTAGTCCTGTTTTCTAACTTTCCCTATGAAAATTTAGCAGTGCAGACTCTGAGAATATTTATTATATTCTTTTCACCAGAAAAGGGTAGGAATTCTCTAATATAAGAAATAAAGAAAGATTCTATAGCTTCAAGTGTTTGTAGGTGAAGAGGAAAACTAATTTTCTTCTTAGTTTCTGATTTCTGCAAACACATGCTGTCAAGTTTGCTTTACATAATAAGCCCACTGCTTGTGTACACATAATCTCAAAGATGAAAGGGTTTACCATCCACACTATAAGAAATAAGACACAACATATGTGTTTATATTGAGCTTTCAGTGATACTGAGCCATGACACTTGACTCCAGTCTTTTCAGAAGGAAGCATTTATACTTTAAAAGGTAAAACTGTAAGGATGTAATTTCAGTATCGGTTATGGTACTGTTCAAGAGTTGGCTGACACTAGTCTTTCTTAAAATTATTTCTTAAAGAGTAAGCCAAACCTCAACTTGGACAGATCACCTAATGGTATTTTTTCCCCGAGAATGGGAACTAGCATGACAAATTGTTAGAATATAAAATGCTTAGTAAAGATTTTGAGTACTAATATAAAACATTGCATGTATTTTTTGCGGTTTATAAATAATAGTTATGCATATAAGATGACCTTCCAACAAATGCACAATTATATATGAGCATTTTATGATTTTTAGACATAAATATCACCTTAAATTTTTAAAAAAATATCTCCTTAGTTTTTAATTAATTACTTGAAGATTTTTGCTAAAACAAAAAAACTTGTGAATTGTCAAAGCCCAATGTCTGGCAGCATTAAAACTCTGGAGTTGGACTTCCGGGTCAAGATAGCTGCTTAACAGTGTGCACGTTTTAGTTTGTCCTCCAGAACAACTACTAAATAACCAGAAACAGTACAGAACAGCTCCTGGGGCCATGTCAGGGACCAGACACACAGCGTACCCCAGTCTGGACCAGCTGGACTGGCTGCGAGCACCCCCCCCCCAAACTGTGAGTTCCCAAAGCTGCTGTGGCAGCCAGCGCCCCTCTCCCACAGGCCGCTTCCCAGAGGGGAAAGGAAAGGACTTTACCAGCAGCAGGGACTGAGCACAATCAAACGCCAATTATGGAACTAATTAACAAATTCTGACTACTAAAAATAGGCCCCCAGCTTAGGTGGACCTGATCAAAGCAGAGGTTGCTCTTTTTTGCCCTGGCGCCAAGGGGGCAGGACTGACAGAAAAAGGGGGGGGGGGGGGAGAAGGAAACAGAGGTTTTTGTGGTTGTGTATCTACAAAGGCTTGACTGCCTCTGGATACAGCAGCAGGACTTTTTAGGCTGCAAATGCCCCAGGCATAGGCAAAAGTGAGCTCTTTGGGGGGCTTGTCTGGAGCCTGTGCCTTCCCCAGGGGAGGGGTGAAGCCCAACTCAGGTGGAATCCCTCCATCAAGGAATTCAGACACCAGGGCTTGGTAATTTGAAGCCATTAAAACCAGCCTACAACCTCTTCTCTTCTCCACCATGCCCCTAGCAGGGAGAGTCTGCCAAAGTTAAAGGTACTGCATCATCTTATGCTGGGGGGACCTGCAGTCAGACAAGCACCACATACAGGGCAGGATAAGAAAAACAGAGTTCAGAGACTTGACAGGAAAGTCTTTCAACCTGCTGGGTCACACCCTCAGGGAAAACCGACACAGGTGACTCTTTCCTCCTGATAGGAGGCCAGTTTTGTCTGGGAAAATCTGGCTGGGGTATATAACATCTAAGTAGACCCTCCTAAGTGTGTGTGTGGGGGGAAAGCACCACACAAGCAGGGCAAGAAACAAGAAAACAAGAACTGAAAAATTCTCTGTTAAACAAAACTTAAGCTAAAGGTCCAGGAAAAGCTGAACGGAATGTCAAAGAACAGACAGACAACAAATTCATTCAATAAGAAAACCCTAGGTAAAAGAACTGAAAACAATCTCCAGAATAAACTAATTAAGGTAATTAAATGCCTAGACACCAGCAAAAAATAACAAATCACACTAGAAAAATTGAAGATATGGCCCAGTCAAAGGAACAAGCCAACAATTCAAATGATATACAGGAGCTGAAACAATTAATTCAGAATGTACGAACAGACATGGAAAACCTCATCAAAAACCAAATCAATGAATGAGGGAGGATATAAAGAAGGCAAGGAAAGAACAAAAAGAAGAAACTGAAAGTCTGAAAAACCAAATCATAGAACTTATGGGAATGAAAGACACAGGAGAAGAGATGAAAAAAACAATGGAAACCTACAATGGTAGATTTCAAGAGACAGAACATAGGATTTCAAAACTGGAGGACGGAACATCTGAAATCCAACAAGAAACAGAAACTATAGGGAAAAAATGGAAAAATATGAGCAGGGACTCAGGGAATTGAAAGACAATATGAAGCACATGAATATACGTGTTGTGGGTGTCCCAGAAGGAAAAGAGAAGGGAAAAGGAGGAGAAAAACTAATGGAGGAAATTATCACTGAAAATTTCGCAACTCTTATGAAAGGCTCAAAATTACAGATCCAAGAAGTGCAGCGTACCCCAAAGAGAATAGATCCAAATAGACATACTCCAAGACATTTAATAATCAGAATGTTAGAGGTCAAAGAGAAAGAGAAGATCTTGAAAGCAGCAAGAGAAAAGCAATCCATCACATAAAAGGGAAGCCCAATAAGACTATGCGCAGATCTCTCAGCAGAAACCATGGAGGCAAGAAGACAGTGGGATAATGTATTTAAATTATTAAAAGAGAAAAACTTCCAACCAAGAATTTTATATCCAGCAAAATTGTCCTTCAAAAATGAGGGAGAGGGCGGGCCGCGGTGGCTCAGCGGGCAAAGTGCTTGCCTGCTATGCCGGAGGACCTCGGTTCGATTCCCGGCCCCACCCCATGTAACAAAAACGGAGAAACAGAATACAATAAAACAAGAAAATGTTTAAAAATGTTTCCCTCTCCTCCTTCCTTCCTTCCTTCTATCCTTCCTTCCTTCTCTCTGTCTTTAAAAAAAAAAAAAAAAAAAAAAAAAAAAAAATGAGGGAGAAATTAAAACATTTTCAGACAAAAAAATCACTGAGAGAATATGTGACCAAGAGACCAGCTCTGCAAGAAATACTAAAGGGAACACTAGAGACAGATACGAAGACAGAAGAGAGAGGTGTGGAGAAGAGTGTAGAAAGGAAGACTGTGAGTAAAGGCTAAAAGAAGGAAAATTAGATATGACATATAAAATCCAGAAGGCAAAATAGTAGAAGAAAGTACTACCCATGCAGTAATAACACTGAACGGTAATGGATTAAACTCTCCAATCAAAAGACATAGTCTGGCAGAATGGATTAAAAAACAGGACCCATCTATATGCTGTTTCTACTCAAAAGACACGAGGCCAAGGACACAAATGGACATTTACACACCAATGTTTATAGTAGCATTATTAACAATTACCAAGAGATGGAAACAGCCAAAATGTCCATCAACAGTTGGCTAAACAAACTGTGACATTTACATAAGATGGAATATTTTGCAGCTGTAAGACAGAATAAAGTTATGAAGTATGTAACAACATGAATAGACCTTAAGGACATTATGCTGAGTGTGATTAGCCAGAAACAAAAGGAAAAATACTATATGGTCTCACTGATATGAACTGACATTAGTGAATAAACTTGGAATATTTCCTTGATAACAGAGACCATCAGGAGGTAGAAATAGAGTGAGATATTGGGTAATTGGAGCTGAATGGGATACAGATTGTGCAACAGGACTGAATATAAAAACTCAGAAATGGACAGCACAATACTACCTGACTGTAATGTAATTATGTTAAAACACTGAATGAAGGTGCATGTGAGAATGATAGAGGGAGGAGGGCTGGGGATATAAATGAAATCAGAAAGAAAGATAGATGGTAAAGACCAAGATGGTATAATCTAGGAATGCCTAGAGTGTATAATAATAGTGAAATGTACAATGTACAAATTTTAAAAATGTTTTTACATGAGGAAGAACAAAGGAATGTCATTATTGCAGGGTGCTGAAAATAGATGATAATTAATACTTTAAAATGTCACCTTATGTGTGAGACTAAAGCAAAAAATGTTTATTTGTTACAAAATTTATATTTTGACTAGTGCATTTCCTAATATAACTCATGTAGATATATGTACTTGTAATCTCAGGTAGGACATGAGATTTTGTTGGTTTGTCCAGAGTGATGCCCCGATGAATCCCAGAGTGATTTGATCAGTGAGTGGAAAAGTATTTGCAAGACCCCTTCAGGGAATGGTGAGAGTGGGGAGAAAGTCAACTTCCCCAAGTTGAATTCTTGATATTCTCACAAGCAGTGTGGAGAACCAAAGCTATAGGCTGAGCCCCCAGTCTTGGGGTTTGTTCATATGAAACTTAACCCCACAAAGGATAGGTCAAGTCTACTTAAAATCTAGGCCCAAGAGTCACCCCCAAGAGAGCCTCTTTTGTTGCTCAAATGTCGCCTCTCTCTCCAGCCAACATGAGGAGCAGTCTCACCACCCTCCCCTTCTCTGCGTGGGAGATGACTCCCAGGCAATGTGGGACAGAGATCCTGGAATGAGCTGAGACTCAGCATCAAGGGATTGAGAAAAATCCTAGAATGAGCTGAGAATTAACATCAAGGGATTGAGAGAACCTTCTTGACCAAAGGGGGAAGAGTGAAATGAGATTATGTGTCAATGGCTGAGAGATTCCAAACAGAGTTGAGAGGTTATCCTGGAGGTTATTCTTATGCATTAAGTAGATATCACCTTGTTGTTCAAGATGTAGCGGAGAAGCTGGAGGGAACTGCCTGAAAATGTAGAGCTGTGTTTCAGTAGTCATGTTTCTTGATGATGATTGAACAATGATATAGCTTTCACAATGAGACTCTGTGAATGTGAAAACCTTGTGTCTGATGCTCCTTTTAGCTACTATATCAACAGAAGAGTAGAACATATGGAATAAAAATAAATAATAGGGGGAACAAATGTTAAAATGAATTTAGTTTGAAATGCTAGTGGTAAATGAAAGTGAGGGGTAAGGGTTATGGTATGTATAATCTTTTTTTTTCTCTGTTATCGTCATATTTCTTTTTCTGTTGTCTTTTTCTTTTTCTAAATCGATGCAAATATTCTAAGAAATGATGAATATGCAACTATGTGATGATATTAAGAATTACTGATTGTATATGTAGAATGGAATGATATCAATGTTTTGTTTGTTAGTTTTTTTTTAATTAATAAAAAAAGTTAAAAAAAAAAACTCTGGAGTTGGATAGATATGCATGAATTAGAAAACTGGCTCCAGAACTTAACTAGCCTCATTTTATAGAAGGATAAAAACCTCTAGTTTGTAGTTTTGTTGTAAAGACAAAAGGGAAATATGTATGCACAAGACTTCACCTAGCACCTCACATACTGGTTCAAACCATTCTCAAAAGTTAAAATGTTTTATAAACATCATTTCCACAGAACCTTCAGAAGAAAGGAAATCATGCTGATCAAGTGTAATTGATTTTGTTAGAATCAGATGCAAAATTCAGGTTTTTTTTACTGCTCTTTAATCTATCACTGTCTCCTTTATTTCCATCCATTGCTTCCAATGCAATCCAACCAGGCCATTACTTGCTTTCACATGACTCATAATGAAACTGGAAAGTTATCTAGTCTGTTTATGCTTACAAGCAAAATGTCTTTATTCATGTCTATCCTTACCAAATAATTTCACAAATCTTTCATAACATACTCCTATGCTTTTTAAAAAATTTTTTATTGTATAATATAACATATATACAAAGCAAAGAAAGAAAAAAGCAATCGTTTTCAAAGCACTCTTCAACAAGTAGTTGAACCCAGAGTTCATCACAGGTTACCATACCATCCTCTCAGATTTTTCCTTCTAACTTCTCCAGAATATAGGCAGCCAGAAGACATAAATATTTTTTATCATCACAATAAACTTTTTTTCTTTCTATGAAAAGTGACATGTAACCAAAAAGCAAAAAATTTCAAAGCATAGCACAACAATTAGTTGTAGAACAGATTTCAGAGTTCGGTATGGGTTATAATTACACAATTCTTGGTTTTTACTTCTAGCTGCTCTAAGATACTGGAGACTAAAGGAAATATCAATTTAATGATTCAGCAATTATATTCATTTGTTAAACCCTACCTTCTCTGTGTAACTCCACCATCACCTTTGATCTTTCCATCCCACTCTTAAGGGGTATTCAGGTTATGGCATTTCTAGCTTTTTCATGTTGGAAGGGGTTGTCAATAATATGGGTAGGGAGATGGAACTAGCTGATGTTCTGGAGAGGCTGGGCCCTCTAGGTTTCAGGACTTATCTGGTCCAGGGAACCATCTGGAGGTTGTAGGTTTCTGGAAAGTTTCCCTAATACATGGAAACTTCGTAGAATCTTATATTTTGCTCTAGGTATTCTTTAGGATTGGCTGGAATGGTGTGGTTAGGGTTTGGTAAGTTATGATAGGTAGTGTCATGGTCAGGTTCATGTGTCAACTTGGCCAAGTGGTGGTACCTGCTTGTCTGGTTGGGCAAGTGCTGGCCTGTCTGTTGTGATGAGGACATTTCATAGAACTAAATCATGATCACGTCAGCTGCATCCACAGCTGATTCCATTTGTAATCATCAAAGGGGAGTGTCTTCTGCAATAATCTAATCACTGGAAGCCTTTTAAGGAGGATTCAGAAGAGACAGTTCTCTATCCTGCTTCGGTCAGTGAGCCTCTCCCGTGGAGTTTGTCTAGACCCTCCCTCAAAATCGTCAGCTTCACAGCCTGCCCTGCAGATTTTGGACTCTGTGTTCCCACGATTATGTGAGACACTTTTATAAATGTTATATTTGCGAGTGTTTGCTGTTGATTCTGTTTCTCTAGAGAACCCTAACTAATACAGGTAGCAATGTCTAACTGAAGCTTGCATAAAAGTGAACACCACAGTGGCCTCCTAATTCTTTTTGAACTCTCTCAGCCACTCATACTTTATTAGTTATATTTATTTTCCCCCTTTTGGTCAGGGTGCCAGAGCCAAATTCATCGCTGGAAGTCATCTCCCACACCACCAGGGAGATTTTCACTCCCAGATGTGTGCCCCACATAGAGGGGAGGGCAAAAGTTTCATTTACAGAGTTGAGTGCAGAGAGAGTGAGGCCACATCTGAGCAACAAAAGAGGTCCTCCAGAAGTAACACTTAGGCATACCTACATAAACATCACAAGAGTAAGCCTCAAGATCAAGGGCTTGGCCTATTGATTTGGGTGTCCTTAAACTTTACCATTCCCTGATGGTAAAGTTTAATAATTCCATATTTTTCCTATCCTATGCTTTTTTAAAAAAAAAATTTTTATTGTGGCATTTTCACATCCCTACAGTCCACACATGCTATAAAATCAGTGGCTCACAATAACATCAAATAGTTGTATATTCATCACCATGATCATTTTTAGAATATTTGCATCACTCCAGAAAAATAAATAAAAAAACTCATATATCCTATAACCCTTACCTCCTCCTCTCATGGACCACTAGTATTTCAATTAACCCATTTTTTTTACACTTTATCCTCCTCTACTATTCATTCATTTTTATCCATTTTTTCACTCATCTGTCCATACCCTGGATAAAAGGAATATCAGACAAAAGTTTTTAAAAATCACATGGTCACATTGTAAAAGCTATATTGTTATACACTCATCTTCAGGAATCAAGGCTACAGGAACACAGCTCAACAGTTTCATGTACTTGCCTCCAGCCACTCCAGTACACCATAAACTAAAAAATGATGTCTATATAATGTGTAAGAATAACCTCTAGGATAACCTCTCAACTCTGAAATCTCTTAGCCACTGAAACTTTATTTGTCTCATTTCTCTCTTCCCCCTTTTGGCAATCCCTTGATATTTAGTCCTGGCTCATCCTGGGACTTCTGTCCTACGTTGCCAAGGAGATTTACTGGGAGTCATATCCCACAAGGGGAAGGGAGGACAGCTAATTCACCTGCTGAGTTGGCTTAGAGAGAGTGGCTACATCTGTATAACAATAGAGGTTCTCCAGGGGTGACTCTTAGGCACAATTATAAGTAGGCTTAACCTATCCTCTGCAGGAAGAAGTTTCATAGGGGCAAACTGCAAGATTGAGAGCTCAGCCTATTGATTTCATTGTCCCTACTGCTTGTGAGAATATCAGGTATTCTTCAAATGGGGAAATTGGATATTTCCTCCTTTCTCCACAAGATGATTTTGCAAATACTTCTTTATTCATTGCCCAAATTATTCTGAGATATATCAGGGCATCATACTAACCTGAACAAACCAAGATCTCATGCCCTATTCAAGATTCCATGTACTTATGGTATTCAACTAAACTGACCATACAAAGTAAATTAGGTAATTCATTACCCAAAATATAAACTTTGCATCAAATAAGCATCTCCCCTTTTGGTCTCACACAGAAGTTGAAGTTCTAAAATGTGGACAATATCAACTTTTACCCTGTATTCTGATCTATCCCAATCCTGTCCAGATCAGCTTCATTCATATCTATATTCAAAGTCTGATCTTTTTTCAACTTTTTGAACAGTTCCTGTATGGGGTACTGCTGACTTTCATAGCTTCAGGGCTCAAACTCTGAGTCTCAGGTGTCCCCCAAATACCCAAAGTTTGGGGAACAACCAGATTATATACAAAGATGCTCAGCATCTCAGAATTTAGAAATAATAGCTACAATTTCTGAATACTTGTGCCTTCTGTAAGAGTTAACAATCTAGGATCCTTTACAATGGGCCCCAACCTGTTAACCCATGCTCTTGATTTCAGTTCACTGAGTTTTGATATTATACTTAGTCCATATGAATAAGGAATGATAAAATTTGTCTTTTTGTTTCTAACATTACATTCAACATACAGTCCTTAAGGTTCATTCACCTAGTTGCATGCCAACCAACTTCATTCCTTCTTGCGGCTGCTCAGTAGTCCACTGTATGTGTACACCACAGTCCCCTCTCCTATTCCTCAGTAGTTGTACACTTAGGCCACCTCCATCTGTTGTGAATCAAGAACACCACTGCCATAAACACCATGTGCAAATGTCCACTTGTGTCCCTACACTCCATTCCTCCAACATATACTGAGCAATGGGGTTGCAGGATCTTACAGCAACCCCACCCTTAGCTTCCTTTGGAACCACCACACTGCCCTCCAAAAGGTTGCACATCTCAGTTTCCCTACCAACAGTGAATAGATACATCTTTGCATTTTTTTCTAGCACTTTTTTTTCTCTCTGTTCATTTTTAAATTGTTTTTTTTTTTCACACATTATGCAATCCAACCTAAGTAAATAGACATGTCTTGGCCACTATAATCTCTGTGAAGACATTTCCTTTTCTTCCACTAATAATCCATACCTCTCCCCCAGGCCCCCAGCCTATTTACATTTAGTGTTGGCATAATGCCTTTGTTACTTTCAGTAGAAGCATATTACAATGTTACTGTTTACTGTAGACATGAAAGGTTGCATTGATTGTACCATTTCCCACTTCCCATCCATTTTTAACACTGTTGCAATGTTGAGATTCATTTGTTCTTCATGCAAAAATGTTTTTGTATTTATACACTTAATCACCATCATTGACCATTCTAGGTTTTCCTAAGTTATACCACTTCAGTCTTTATCCCCATCTTCCCTTCTGATTTCATATATGTTCCCAACCCTTTTCACTCAATCATACTCACATTCAGCTTCATTCTTGTGTAATTATATTATTCTGCTACAATTAGATAGCATTGTGCTATCCATTTCTGAATTTCCATAATCAGTCCTGTGGCGTAATCTGTATTCCTTCAGGACCAATGCCCGATTTCTACCCTATTTCTATTTCTTGATAACCTGCGTTCTTAACTTCAGCTCTCAAAGTTTACTCATTAATGTTAGTTCATATTAGTCAGACCATACAGTATTTGTCCTTTTGTTTCTGATAATTTTACTCAGCAAAATGTCCTCAAGGTTCATCCATGTTGTTACATGCTTCATGACTTTATTTTGTCCTACAGCTGCATAATATTCCATCATGCGTATATACTCCAGCTTATTTAGCTACTTGACTGTTTATGGACAGTTGGGCTCTTTCCATCTCTTGGCAATCATAAAAAATACTGCTATAAACATTGGTGTGCAAATATTCATTTGTGTCCTTGCCTTTGGTTCCTCTGAATATATAACTAGTAATGGGATTGCTGGATCAAATGCAATTCTATACTTACTTCCTTAGGAACTACCAAATTGCCTTCCAGAACACTATTGGCTGAACCATTTTACATTCCTACCAGCAGTGGATGGGTGCCTCTCTCTCCACATCCTCTCTAGCACATGTCATTTTCTTTCATTTTATTATTATTAATTTTTTAATACTGGCTATTCCAGTGGGTGTCAGATGATATCTCATTGTGGTCTTGACTTGCATTTCCCTAGTAGCCAGTGAAGTTGAGCATCTTTTCATGTGCCTTTTAGCCATTTGCATTTCCTCTTCTGAGAAATGTCTGTTCATCTTTTGCCCATTTTTGAATTGGGCTGTTTATCTTTATCGTGGTTGAGCTGAAAAATCTCTGTATATATTCTGGATACTAAACCCTTATCTGATATATGATTTCCAAACATTGACTCCCATTGTGTAGGCTGCCTTTTTACTTTCCTAACAAATTCTTTGATACACAGAAGTATTTAATATTGAAGAGATCCCATATGTCTATTTCTGTTTTCAATGCTTATTCTTTGGGTGTAGGGTCCAGGAAACTGCCTCCTATTACAAGGTTTATAAGATATTTCCCAGGCAGGCCATGGTGGTTCAGCAGGCAAGAATGCTTGCCTGTGATGCCAGAGGACCCGGGCTCGATTCCTGGTGCCTGCCCATGTAAAAAAAAAACAACAAAAAAGATATTTCCCTACAGTTTCCTCTAAAAAATTTATGGTCACAGCTCTAATGTCTAAGTGTTTGATCCATTTTGAGTTAATTTTTAAAAATTATATGTGTGAAATATGATCTTCTTTCATTCTTTTGCATATAGCTATCCAGCTCTCCAGTACCATTTACTGAAGAAGCAGCTCTGTCCCAGGTTTGTTGGCTTGATTGCCTTATCAAAGATCAGTTGTTCACACATGAAAGGGTTTATTTCTGAACAGTCAATTAGATTCCATTGGTCAGTATATCTATCTTTATACCAGTACCGTGCTGTTTTGACCACTGTAGCTTCTAGCTGAGATTTAAACCAGGTACTGTGAGCCCTCCCACTTCATTTTTCTTTCTCTAGATATTTTTAGCTATTCAGGGCACTCTGACTTTCCAAATAATTTTGGTTATTGGCTTTTCTATTTCTGCAAAAAAAAAAAGTTGTTAGGATTTTTATTGGTATTGTATTGAATCCATAAATTAATTTGGGCAGAATTGATATCTTAATTATATTTAGTCTTCCAATCCATGAACACAGTATGCCCTTCTATTTATTTAGGTCTTCAATGATTCCTTCTAACAATTTCTTGTAGTTTTCTGTATATAGATCTTTTGTGTCCTCATTTAAATTTATTCCTAAATATTTTATTTTGGTTGCTATTGTTAAGTGGAATTTTTTTCTTGATTTCCTCCTCAGATTGCTCATCACTAGTGTATATAAACACTACCTATTTTTGGATGTTGCTCTTGTACCTGCCACTTTGCCATACTCATTTATTAGCTGTAGTAGCTTTTGCTGTAGATTTTTCAGGATTTTTGACATATAGTATCATGTCATTTGCAAACAGTGAGAGTTTACCTCTTCCTTTCCAATTTGGATGCCTTGTATTTCTTTTTCTTATCTAATTGCTCTGGCTAGAACTTCCAACACAATGGTGAATAACAATAGTGACAATGGGCATCCTTGTCTTGTTCCTGAACTTAGAGGGGAAGCTTTCAGTCTTTCTCCATTGAAGATGATGTTAGCTGTAGGTTTTCATATATTCCCTTTATTATGTTGAGGAAGTTCCCTTCTGTTCTTATCCTTTGAAGTGTTTTCTTCAAGAAGGGATGATAAACTTTGTCAAATGCCTTTTCTGCATCAATAGAGAAGATCACGTGGTTTTTCTGCTTTGATTTGTTGGTATGGTGTATTACATTAATTGATTTTCTTATGTTGAACCATCCTTGCATACCTGGAATAAACCCCACTTGGTCATGGCATATGATTCTTTTAATGTGCTGCTGGTTTAGATTTGCCAGTATTTTGTGGAGGATATTTACATGTATCTCCATTAAAGGGATTGGTCTGTAATTTTCTTTTCTTATAGTATCTTCATCTAGCTTTGGTATTAGGGTGATGTTGACATTATAGAATGAGTTCAGTAGATTTCCCTCTTCTTCAATTTTTTTTTAAAGAGTTTGAGTGGAATTGGTACTAATTTTTTCTTGAATGCTTGGTAGAATTCACATGTGAAGACATCTGGTCCTGAACTTTTCTTTTGGGGGAGCTTCTTGATGACTGATTCAACCTCTTGTGATTGGTTTGTTTGAGATCATCTATTTCTTCTTGAGTCAATGTTGGTTGCTCATGCTTTCATAGGAAGCTGTCAATTTCATCTCCAATGTCTTCCTTATTAGCATACAGTTGCTCATAGTATCCTCTCATTAACTCCTTTATTTCTGCAGGGTCAGTGGTTATCACTCCTCATCAATTTCCAATTTTGTGTATCTGCATTCTCTCTCTCTCTCTCTCTCTCTCTCTCTCTCTCTCTCTCTCTCTCTCTCTCTCTCTCTCTCTCTCTCTCTCTCTCTCTCTCTCTCTCTCTCTCTTTTCAGTCAACCTAGCTAAAGGTCCATTGATTTTATTGATTTTCTCAAGGGAACAACTTCCAGTGTTGTTGATTTTTGCGATTGTTTTCTTATTCTCAATTTCATTTATTTCTGCTCTTATCTTTGTTATTTCTTTCTTTATGTTTGCTTTGGGGTTAGTTTACTGTACTCTGTCTAGTTCTTCCAAGTGAACAGCTAAGTCTTTGATTTTTCTTCTTTCTTCTTTTTTAATAAAAGCATGGAAGACAATAAATTTCCCTCTTAAGGCTGCCTTTGCTATATCCCATATGTTTTTATATGTTGTGTTTTCATTTTCATTTGTCTCGAGATATTTACAGATTTCTCTTGTAATTTCTTCCTTGACCCACTGGTTGTTTAAGAATGTGTTGTTTAGTCTATAAATATTTGTAAATTTTCTGGTCATGTGCCTGTTACTGATTTTCAAATTCATTCCATTATAAGGTGCATGGGTGGTTCAGTGGTAGAATGCTCACCTTATGTGCAGGAGACCCAGGTTCAATTCCAAGACCATGCATCTAAAAAAATATTCATTCCTTATGACCTGAGAAGGCGTTTTGTATGATTTCAATATTCTTAAATTTTTTGAAATTTGTTTTGTGACCCAGCCTGTGGTCTGTCCTTGAGAATGATCCATGAGGACTTGAGGAAAATGTGTATCCTGCTATTGTGGTGCAATGTTCCGTAAATGTCTGTTAAGTCTAGTTCAATTATCAAAATTGATCCCGCTCGATGTTCTATCCATTGATGAGAGTGGGGAATTGAAGTCTCCAGCTATTATGGTAGAGGTGTCTCCTTCTCCATGCAGTATTGTCAGTCTTTGCTTCATGAATTTTGGAGTACTCTGGCTCGGTGCATATATACTTATGATTGTTATGTCTCCTTGTTGAATTGTTCATTTTATTAATAACAGTGTCCTTCTTTGTCTTTTTAATTGTTTTGTATTTGAAGTCTAATTTGTTGGATATTAGTGTAACTACTCCTGCTCTTTTCTGATTTTTGTTTGCATGAAATATCTTTTCCCAACCTTTCCCTTTCAATCTATTTCTGTCATTGGTTCTAAAATGCATCTCCTGTAGACAGCATACAGATGGGTCCTATTTCTTAATCCATTATCCCAGTTTGTCTTTTGATTGGGAGTTTAGTCCATTAACATCTAGTGTTATTTCTCCTTTTACCTTTACTGATAGTCTTCATTTCTTCGCTCTTCTCCAGATCTCTTTCTGCTGTCTTTCCTATTTGCCTGTAGTGCTCCCATTAGTATTTCTTGCAGAGCTGGTCTCTTAGTCACAAATTCTCTCAGTGATTGTTTGAAAATATTTTAATCTCCCCTTCATTTTTTAAGGAAAGATTTTCCAGATATAGCATTCTTGGTTGGCAGTTTCTTTCTTTTAGAATCTTAAATAAACCACACCACTGCCTTCTCACCTCCATGGTTTGTGCTGAGAAATCCACACACAGTCTTATTGAGCATCTCTTGTACATGATGGATTACTTTTCTCTTGCTTCTTTCAAAATTCTGTCTTTGTCTTTGACATTTAACAATCTGATTAGTAAGTGTCTTGGAGTATGCCTAATTGTTTCTATTCTGTTTGCTGTTTGGGGTATACTGCACTTCTTGTATCTGTAATTTTATGTCTTTCTTAAGAAATGGAAATTTGCAGTGATTATTTCCTCTATTAATCCTTCTCCTCCTTTTCCCTTCTCTCCTCCTGGGACACCCACAACATGTATATTTGTGTGCTTCATGTTGTCATTCAATTCCCTGTGCCTCTCCTCATATTTTTCCATTCTTTTCCACATATTTCCCTTTGTGTGTCAGATTTCAAAAGTCCAGTTCCCTCATTCACTAATCCTTTCTTCTGCCTCTTCAAATCCATTGTTGTAGGTTTCCATGGGTTTTTTTTTCTTTCCATCTCTTCTAATGTGCCTTTCATTCCTATTGGTTCTGTGATTTTTTTTTCAAACTTTTGAATTCTTTTTGTTCACCCAACATCTTCTTTATATCTTCCCTCAACTCTTTGGCTTGATTTTTAAGAAGATTTTCCATGTCTGTTTGAACATCCTGAATTAGTTGTTTCAACTCCTGTATCTCACTTCAAGTGTTGGTTTGTTCCTTTGATTGGACCATATCTTTGATTTTCCTAGTAAGACTTGTTGTTTTTTGCTGGCATCTAGGCATTTGATTTTCTTAATTATTTTCTTCTGGAGGTTGTTTTTGGTCCTTTACCTAGGGTTTTCTTGCTGAATGGATTTGTTCTCTGTCTGTTCTTTGATATTCAGTTCAAATTACTCTAAACCTCTAACATAAGTTCCGTTCATCTGATCAGTATTTTTCAGTTCTTGTTGTTCTGTTTCTTGCCCTGCCTATATGGAGGCTTTTCTTTTTGAGAATGATCCATGAGCACTTGAGAAAAAGGTGTATCCTGCTGTTGTGGGATGTAATGTCCTATAAATGTCTGTTAAGTCTAGCTCATTTATAGTAATATTCAGATTTTCTATTTCTTTATTGATCCCCTGTCTAGATGTTCTGTCCATTGATGAGAGTGGTGAATTGAAGTCTCCAACTATTATGGTATATGAGTCTATTTCCCTTTTCAGTGTTTGCAGTGTATTCCTCACGTATTTTGGGGCATTCTGGTTCGGTGCATAAATATTTATGATTGTTATGTCTTCTTGTTGAATTGTTCCTTTTATTAGTATATAGTGTCCTTCTTTGTCTCTTTTAACTGTTTTACATTTGAAGTCTAACTTGTTGGATATTAGTATAGCCACTCCTGCTCTTTTCTGGTTGTTATTTGCATGAAATATCTTTTCCCAACTTTTCACTTTCAACCTATGTTTATCTTTGGGTCTAAGATGTGTTTCCTGTAGACAGCATATAGAAGGATCCTGTTTTTTAATCCATTCTGCCAGTCTATGTCTTTTGATTGGGGAATTCAGTCCATTAACATTTAGTGTTATTACTGTTTGGATAATATTTTCCTCTGCCATTGTGCCTTTTGTATTATATATATCATATCTGACTTTCCTTCTTTCTACACTCTTCTCCATACCTCTCTCTTCTGTCTTTTCGGTTCTGACTCTAGTGCTCCCTTTAGTATTTCTTGCAGAGCTGGTCTCTTGGTCACAAATTCTCTCAGTGACTTTTTGTCTGAGAATGTTTTAATTTCTCCCTCATTTTTGAAGGATAATTTTGCTGGATATAGGAGTCTTGGTTGGCAGTTTTTCTCTTTTAGTAATTTAAATATATCATCCCTCTGTCTTCTTGCCTCCATGGTTTCTGCTGAGAAATCTACACATAGTCTTATTGGGTTTCCCTTGTATGTGATGGATTGTTTTTCTCTTGCTGCTTTCAAGATCCTCTCTTTCTCTTTGACCTCTGACATTCTAACTAGTAAGTGTGTTGGAGAACGCCTATTTGGGTCTAATCTCTTTGGGGTGCGCTGTACTTCTTGGATCTGTAATTTTAGGTCTTTCATAAGAGTTGGGAAACTTTCAGTGATAATTTCTTCCATTAGTTTTTCTCCTCCTTTTCCCTTCTCTTCTCCTTCTGGGACACCCACAACACGTATATTTGTGCCGTTCATATTGTCCTTGAGTTCCCTGATACCCTGTTCAAATTTTTCCATTCTTTTCCCGATAGTTTCTGTTTGTTTTTGGAATTCAGATGTTCCATCCTCCAAATCACTAATTCTATCTTCTGTCTCTTTGAATCTATCATTGTAGGTATCCATTGTTTTTTCCAGCTTTTCTACTTTATCCTTCACTTCCATAAGTTCTGTGATTTGTTTTTTCAGTTTTTCTATTTCTTCTTTATGTTCAGCCCATGTCTTCTTCATGTCCTCCCTCAATTTATCGATTTCATTTTTGAAGAGGTTTTCCATTTCTGTTCGTATATTCAGCATTAGTTGTCTCAGCTACTGTATCTCATTTGAACTATTGGTTTGTTCCTTTGACTGGGCCATATTCTCAATCTTCTGAGCGTGGACCGTTATCTTCTGCTGGTGTCTGGGCATTTAGTCAGATTTCCCTGGGTGTCGGACCCAACAATGTTGTAAGATTTTTCTGTGAAATCTCTGGGTTCTGTTTTTCTTATCCCGCCCAGTAGGTGGTGCTTGTGGCACACGTCTGTCTCACATGTTTGGAAGGGATCCCCCCAGTCACCGTTCTCCGCGGCCTGGGGATTTCCGATCCAATTCTCTCAGTTTGTCCAGGGGGCCGTGCGTGGTGGGGGCGTCAGCCGCCGCGGCTTGAGGGGACCCTGTGGCTCCTTTATTAATTCCCCTATTGGTGTTTGGTTGGACCCAGTCCCTGCCACTGTTGGAAATTCCCTCCTCTCCCTGGAGGGGTGTCGGTCGCCGGCCGCCGCGGCCCGGGGAATTCACCACCGGACCAGGAAGCCGCCGCGGGGGAGTGGCGTCGGTCGCCGGCTGCCGTGGCCCAGGGAATTCGCCACCGGACCAGGAAGCTGCCGCGGGGGAGGGGCGTCGGTCGCTGGCCGCCGCGGCCTGGGGAATTCGCCACCGGACCAGGAAGCCGCCGACAAAAGAGGGGCGCCGGCCGCCGCGGCTTGGGTAGCCCTCTGATCCGAGACTCGTAGCCGGTCCAGGAAGCCGCCCGCAAAAGAGGGGCGCCGGCCGCCACGGCTTGGGAAACTTGCCTCTCCGAGACTCTCAGCCGGCCCGGGAAGGAGGGAGGGAGGAGCTCCGGCCACCACAGCTGCCGTGGCTCGGGGAATCATGCGCCGTTCGGGGATCTCACCGCAGCAGAGTCTCGCAGTCAGACTAGCCAGTCCAGACTGGGGTACGCTGTGTGTCCATTCCCTGCCTTGGCCCCAGGAGCTGTTCTGCACTGTTTCTGTTCACCTAGTAGTTGCTCTAGAGGAGGAACAAAGACACACGTACTTTACTAAGCCACCATCTTGGCCCCTCCTTGGAGGCTTTTCTTTTTGAGGAGGGTCTCCTCAGATATTATAGACCCCAGTTAGATTTTCTCAGACCAGACAGACCCATGCCTCAGGAGGAAAGAGTAGCTGGCATCAGCTTTCCCTGAGGGTGAAACTCCACAGGTTGTCAGACTTACTTATGAAGCCTCTAGACTCTGTGCTTTTCCTTTCCTGCCCAGCATGTGGCACTTGTCTGCCTGTGGCTTCCCACTATCTTAAAGTGATACAGTGCCTTTAATTTCAGCAGAGTCTCTTGCCACAGGCGTGGTTGAGACAGAGTTGAGGTAGTAAGATGACTTTAATTGCTTCAGTTTTCCAATCCCTGTGGCCTGAATTCCTTGAAGGAGGAATCCCACTTGAGCTGAGCCCCACTTTTCTGTTGGTGAAGATAAACTTTTTGTGAAATTAAATCCTTTCACCTGTCTAGTTACTGTGTCTCTTCCACCCTTGCCTGGGGCAGTGCTGGGGCCTAAGAGGGCCTTGAGTTCTATCTAATGAGCTGTTAAATCACAGAAAAAAAGCAAAAAAAAAAAGCCTTTTCAGAGCCAGAACTCTGCTATCCAGAGTTGTCAATCAAGAGCTTAAGTTGGCTTGTGGCTCTGTGTATCCAGGTTCAATGTTCCCCCTTTTCTTGGCTTCCAGCCCTTTTCCAGTATTTTGTGCTGTCCATCTCAAAAAGCCTCCTTTTTTTTTTTTCTTTCAACCCCACCCCTTCTCTGCCAGGGCAAAATCTCCTGGTACCTTCAGTTCTTATTCCAGTTTATATGTGTTGGGGGCCTATCTTCAGTAGTCAGAATTTGTTGATTAATTCTGCAATTGGGACTTGGTTGAGCTAAGTACTTGCTGCTAGTTAAGTCTATTTTCTTTCTTCTCAGGAATGAGCCTGCCATGCCCACGGGGGGAGGGGTGCCAGTTTTTGGCACCCTTACAGTTCTTTGTAGGGTCTCAGATGTTCCACCTGGTCCAGTCTGATGTATGCTGTGTATTAGTCACTGATGCTCCCCCAGGAGTTTTTCTGTACTGTTCCTGGCTATTTACTAGGTGCTCTGGAGGATGAACTAAATTCCACACCTCACTAAGCCTCCATCTTCTCTAAAACTACTTTTTATTAGATACATTTTCAACTAATCAGTTTCCATACTTTAGTTTTCTTATTTTTCTTCTTTTTATTTTTTGGATATGTTTGTTTTAAATGCATCTAGATTTTCTTAGTAATTGCCTGAAAATATTTGCTTCTTCTCTGAATCATTTAGTCTGTTGACATTTAGTATAATTCCTGATTCATTAGCATTTATACCAATTACCAACCTATTGTCTTTCAGTTCCAACTGTAACCTTCATTGTCATCCTTGTTGTACTCGAACTTTTCTCCCTTGATAGCCAGTGTGATGTTAATCTTCATCAGAAGAGACTACTAAAGAGAAAAAGAAGGAAGATGCAGAGACCAAAGAATGCACCATCTCCCTGCTACTGGGAGGGATGCTTCCCAATGACTTCTGTCATTGAGGCACTTCAGCAAACGTTGACATCTTGTGGACTATGGCTGTGCCCTCTTCATGAGCTCTTGATCTTGGCCTTGAGGGAAGGGGGAAGCTTCTAGTTTTGTTTCTTCCTTGAGTGCTCTGCTTCAGCCATAGAAGTAGGGAATACTCTTGCAACCATTCACCCTGCATACTTTAAAGTTCTCTTTACCCTTTAGTGGTTATTCCCCTTATGCTAGTTTGAAAGGCTTATGTCATGTTTAGTCCCAAGCAAAGTCATGTTTTAGTCCTGATCCATCAGGTGGAGGCAGTTGTTTCTTTTAATCCCTATTCAATACTGTAGGATGGAAAATTTATTAGATTATCTCCACAAAGATGTGACACACCCAATTGTGGGTATTAGCTTTTGAGTAGAGTGGGGGTTGACTCCACCCATTCCAGATGGATCTTGATTAGTTTACCTATATCCTTTAAAAGAGGGAACCATTTTGGAGAGAACACAGAGTCACAAGAGAGCCATAAGAACCACAAGAGCCTACACAACCAGAGACCTTTGAAGATGAATAAGGAAAATGTCCTGGGGGAGCTTCATGAAACAAGAACCCTGGAGAGAAAATTAGCAGACATTGCAATGTTCACCATGTGCTTTTCCAGTTGAGAGAGAAACCCTGAACTTCATCAGCTTTCTTGAACCAAGGCATACTTTCCCTGGATGCCTTAAATCAGGCATTTCCATAACCTTGCTTTAATTGGGACATTTTATTAGGCTTAGAACTGTAAACTTGCAACTTAATAAATACCCCCTTTTAAAGGCATTCTGTTTTTGGTATATTGCATTCTGGAAGTTAGCAAACTAGAACACCCCCATAAAATAGTTAAACATTCTTTATATTAAACTTTTCCTGTTCAGATTACTGTGTGGTTTTTCTCTCCTGATTGTACACTGATTGATACAGAGTTTAATCTTCCACTTTACTGTTTACTTTCTGTTTGTCCCTCTTGTTATATGAAATATATTATTATCCCATTTCCTCTTTTTATTTCTTCGATAATTCTGCATACTTTCACTACTTTTAATGATGACCCAAATTATTTCAACATGCATCCTTGTCTTAAAAAATTTAATGTTTTGTCCTTTTCCTAGAAAATAAAAATACTTAGAATATTTTAAATTCATGTACTCCCTTCTAAACTTAAATTTAAATTGTGCATTTCAATTCTATATAATTTCTAATCATCATGAGTTAATTATTTTACATAGTTGTTCTAGTTTGCTAGCTGCCAGAATGCAATATACCAGAAATGGAATGACTTTGAAAAGGGAAATTTATTAAGTTGCAAGTTTACAGTTCTAAGGCCATGAAATTGTCCAAATTAAAACAAGTCTATAGAAATGTACAATCTAAGGCATCTAGGGAGAGATACCTTGATTCATGAAGGCCAATAAAGTTCAGGGTTTCTCCTTCAACTGGTTAGGCACAGGGTAAACATGGTGACATCTGCTAGCTTTCCTTCCAGGCTTCTTATTTCACGAAGCTCCCCTGCGAGTGTGTTTCTTCTTCCTCTTCAAAGGTCTCTGGCTGTGTGGGCTTTCATGGTTTTCATGGCTGTCAAGCTTTTTTACAAAAATGCTTCCTCTTTTAAAGGATTCCAGTAAACTAATTAAGACTCACCTGGGATGGGTGGAGTCACATCTCCCTCTAATCACAGGCTGAGATCTACAATTGGGTGCATCACATCTCTGTGGAGAAAATCTAATAGTGCTGAATAGGGATTAAAAGAAATGGCTGCCTCCACAAGATGGATCAGAATTAAAACATGGATTTTCTAGGCACATAATCCTTTCAGCTGGCAAAACAAATCTCTCAACTTTCATTTGTCTTAGAGTGATTTGATTTTACCTTAATTATTGAAGGATAATTTTTTCTGGATAGAGAATTTTAAATTGGCAGTTGTTTTCATTTAGTGCTTTGATGATATCATTTCATTATCTTCTGGCTTCCACTGTTTCTGCTGAGAAATCAGTTGTCAATAAAATCATAGCTGTATTTATTTATTGTTGTTGTTCTATAGCTGCATTTAAGATTTTCTCTTTGCTTTTGGTCCAATAGAGTTTTACTATAATGTGTCAAGGTGTGAATTTATTTTTGTTGGTTTTAGGATATATTGAACTTCATAATCTTTGGCTTGATAATTTTTGTATGTTTTGGAAAAAAATGTCAACTAATATATCTTCAGATATTGCCCTTGTTTCATTTTCTGTCTTCACTACTTCTGGGACTCCAATTACCCCTATGTTAGATATTCTCACTGAATTCCCTGTTTTTCTTATCTTCCTTTTTTGTATTTTCCATCTATCATTTCTCCATGCTTCATTATATGTATATATTTGTTTTTTATATCATCAAGTTTACATTTTTTCCTCTCATATGAATTTATTTGCAGTGAAATCTATCCAAGAAGCCCTTAACTTTAGTTATTAATTTTATTTCCTTTTATGAGAGTAATTTTTCAGTTCTCTGTCAAAATTTTCAGTCTTTTCTTACTTCCGTGAACATATAAAAGATAGTTTATAAGTCAGGGTTCTCTAGGGAAACAGAACCAATAGGAGATATCTGTAAATATTATGATATTTTTAAAAGAATTTTCTCACACAGCTTTGGGGATGGGCAAGTCTAAATTCTGTAGGGCAGGTCGCAAACTGGGAACTCAGTTTAATTTAAATTTATATTTAAATTTAAAAATAAATTTCCCAAGAGAAGCTGACTGGCAAGTGGAGATGGAGGTATACTCATCAGACAGTCGAAATCATTTCTTTTAAAGCCTTCAACTGATTAGATGAGGCTTCTCTTATTGTTAAGGCAATCTCCTCAGTTGATTATAGGTATAATCAGCCTTAGATGCAATCAACTTACTGAAGGTTTAAGTCCATGAAATAACCTCACAGTAACAATCACGCCAGTCCTTGCCTGACCAAACAATTGGACACCATAACCTGACCAGGTTGACACATGAACTTAACCATCACATATATTCATTTTGAAGACTCCATTGGATAACTCCATTATCTACTTCCTGTGAATATTATTCCATTGTGTGTTCTTTAATCCTGTTGTCTTTTCTGTGTGTTTAGTTTTTATTGTGTGCAGGATATTATTTATGAAAAACTGTAAAAATAATGTGAGGTATTGAACAATGTTATCTTCCTACTGAATTCAGATAATATTGCTTCTTTTAGGCAGCTAAAAACACCTGAAATCTGGAATCACCTTCATCCAATTTCAGGAATTAGGATAATTTTAACTTGAATTTTAGTTCCTGAGAGGATGAACTTACTTTCAGATTATCCTTACTTCTAGGGAGTAGCCCTTTGGGGTTGAACCTGAAGTTTAATATCTTGGTTCTAATTGTGTTTTCTAATCCCACGATGCAGTCAAAAGTGCTCAATGTCTTGACACCTCTTCCAGAATTGGCAGATACATCTAGGGGTTAACCATCACCACATGCCAGGCTTCAGACACTGGATTGCTGTCATCTGAACATTGGCTCTAAAATTATTTTACTCTCTTTAATAAAGCAGTTTTAATTTTCAATTGCTCTCAGTGTGAAGATTGGCGTGGATTATATGGTGCAACACTCCTTGCTCTTCATTCTCTCTACACCTCTTTTTTCCATTTAGGGTTAATTTCCTTTTCCTTGAAAAATATATTTTAGAATTTCTTTTAGGTTAAGCGTTCTTGTTGTAAACTCTCTTAGTGTTTTTCTTTTCAGATGTCATCATTTTGCCAGTGCTGACATTGGGATGATCCAGTCAATGTGCTCAGTGTATGTAAGGAGACACTTACTCTCAGGCTTGTGCAATTGCAGGGTTAAAATCTGAGAGTAGCTCTTTAAATTTTGTATCCTGGGTGCCTCACTTGCCTCACCCTAGTTCTGACTCTGTATTTGACATTAATTTTTGGAAGTTATTCTCACTAGGTACAGAATTATGGTTTAGAAGTTGTTCTCCTTCAGCTCATTGAAGGAATGTCATTTTATTGTCTTCTGATTTATTGTGTTACTGTTCAGAAGAAAGCTGTACAAATAATTGTTTTCATTTGAAGGCAATATTTCTTTCTATTCTGGTTGCTGTAAAATGTTTCTCTTTTTCTGTGTCTTTATATGAAGTTCCACTATGATGCGTATTTATTTTCATTTATCCTGATTGTGATTGCCTGGGCCAATCAAATCTGTGTATTGCTGGCTTTCATAAATATTGAAAATTCTTTGCTATTTTCCTCTCTTCAAAATTGCTTTGTTCCAACTGTCTGTCTCCTTTCCTTCTAGGAATTTAATTATTTATATGTTAGATTATCTCAATCTTTCATATAAGTTATCATTTCTTCTATGTTTTATATGCTTTTTCCCTCTGTGCTTAGTTTTGAATACTTTTTTCTAATCTACCTTCCAGTTCTGTGATTTTCTGTTTAGTGGTATTTAATCTGTTTTTCAACCTTTCAATTGTGCTCTTTTTTTTTTTAGTGAGTTACCTAAACTTTTATTTTCAAAGTAGATAATTTACAAATATGACTAGTTGAGCATTTTTTTTTAGCAATCTTTCACTCAACATATGCCAAATCATTCCACTTGGCACTTGAAAGTGCCCAAAAGTTGGTGTGCTAAGGAGGCTCATGGACTCAATGCACAGACATAAGTATAAGATAAAATTGAAAAATATTATTGAGTGTGTCCTGTTAATATTGGTCAATTTTGCATTAAAATGAAACAGATTTAGAAGTTATTCTAAATCATGTTTTTCCCCTCATAGAAAAAGGAACAATGTTGTGGAAACTCTTTTTTCATTCTTACTTTTTTTATACTCACCTGTCCATATCCTGGATAAAAGGAGCATCAGACAGATGGTTTTAACACTCGCACAGTCACATTGTAAAAGCTGTATAGTTATCCAGTCTTCTTTATGAATGAAGGCTACTGGAACACAGTTGAACTGCTTCAGGTACTTCCCTCTAGCCACTCCAATACATCATAAACTAAAAAGGGACATCTATATAATGCAAAAGAATAACTCCAGGATAACCTCTCAGCTCTGTTTGAAATCCTTCAGCCACTAGGACTTTATTTTGTCTCATTGCTCTCTTTCCCCTTTTGGTCAAGAAGCCTTTCTTTCTCATCCTGTGATGCCAGGTCCTGGCTCATCCCCAGGTCATTGTCAGGGAGATTTACACACCCAGGAGTCATGTCCCATGTAGTGGGGGAGGGCAGTGAGTTCACCTGCCACTTTGACTTAGAGAGAGAGAGAGGCCACATTTGAGCAATGAAAGAGGTTCTCTGGGGGTGATTTTGGGGCACAATTATCTGAAGGCTTAGGTTCTACCTTGCAGAAATAAGCTTCTTAAGGGTGAGCCCTAAGATGCAGGGCTCTGCCCTATTGAATTGGTTGTCCCCACTGCTTGCAAGAATATCAGAAATTCTCCAGATGAGGACATTGAATATTTCCTTCTTTCACCCCAGTCCCTTAACGGGACTTTGCAAAATACTTTTTTATTCTCTGCCCAAATTTTTAATTGAGTTCTTAATTTTGATTATTGCATACTTAAATTCTAAAATTTTTATTTGGTTCTTTTTCAAATCTTCTATATAACTTTGTACAGTTTCTTGTTTTCCGCTGGAAATTGAAACATGGTTTCTGTGTGCTCAAACATAGTAGACATTTGTTACAGTCTTTATCTGATAATTATAGCATCTGGAGTCTTTTTGGCTTTCTTCTGTGTAGTCTCACTTTGTGTAGCTTGTTATCTTTCATTGTGTAATAGTCATTTATTTGACAATTTGTTTATGGAAATTTGAAGCTTAGGATGATCCTATCTTCCTTAAAAGATTTATTTATGTATTTTTGTTTCTGCTAGGTATCTGAGGGTAGTAGGAAGCAATAATATCCTTTACCCTCTTTTAAGCCTCAATATTTGGTGTGTACCTAGATAACTTAAATTCAAGCTGTATTTCATTTGAGGGCTGGTTTATTTCCAGTTTATTCTTACATAAAGAAGGCGTCTCAAATTTAAAGTGAAGGGAGGGTACCAGTTTCTCCACTATTGTTGGGACCTGGATCTGATTTTTGTTCTCCTACACTCGTAAATCTGTCGAAAGCACCACCCTGTGTTTTTTTAGCCACCTTTTTCACATTAGCAATACTCTCAGGGTACAATCAATTTAAATTCACAGGCCATATTTCTGAATTTCTTCTACCACCCAAATATTGGCCCAGTATTACATCACTTTTCAGTGCTTTCAAGAAGAATTTTTCAACAATTTCCTCTGGTTTATTTTAGCTGTGCGCAGTAATTACTTAGTCTCTCATTACTAGAAGTGGCATTTACTGGTTTATCTATTTTAAAACTACTTAAATAGCACTTAGTATGTTTCTGGAGATATTACAAGTGCTTGACAAAAATTAACTCATTGAATCCTGTAACTACCCTGAGAGAAAGTATTATCACCTAAGTTTATAAATGAGAAAATCAAGGCTCAGAGAGTTTAAATAATTTTCTCAAGGTCCACAGCAAATAAGATGTAACACCAGGGTTCTAACTTGGCTGTCTGATTTCAGAGCCTACACTCTTAACCATTATACTCTGCTTCCTCTTTGCCAATTCATGTGTCTAAGCCACCTTACCCTAGATATACTTAAATCTAAGATCAATTTCTCAAAAGTATGTAGATTCAAAGCATCTCTAAGAACAGATCTCTCACTCCAGCTATACTTCTGTCCTATCATATCCCATTCCTAACATCGGGATAGGCTGCTCCGTTTGCTGTTGTAACAGAGCCTTTCAGCCTAGGAGACTTCAATCACTAGAAGGCGTGTTTGTGAAGACAAACATAACCTGATTTATGATTTTGCTTGGGCATACTTTATTTAAGTCTTTAACAGACTGCAATTGAACAGCTACCATGAATATATTAGCTAGCAAACGTGGAAAGATTCAGTGAATTCTCTATTTGCTAGCACTAAAACTTTGTTTACTTTAGACTAAATTCTTATAAGTAGAGGACTTTTACTTTTAATAAAAGGTCATCTGAGTGGCATATTTAGAAATCAGAATATTTGGAAATGTGTATTTTTAGGGAAATATTTATATGGAAACACAGAGGAATTGAAAATAGTGGGAAAACAATTCTTTGGTTTATATTGAAAAGCTAAATATAACCACATAGTTGACAGTACATGCTTCCTGTGCATTATTTGTTCCTAGGATTAATTTCAATTTATGATGCTTAGTAGTGGATATATGAGGCAAAAGTTTTCACTTGCTATCAGAATTTTCCCTTCTATCTTTTACAAATTGAAATATTAATATTAAGACCTCCTTATGATAGCTTATATAAGTTAATATTCTTTCTAATTAAAAATTCATTTTAAAACACATCACAATGATTTCTTGCTTCACATTGTCTCTTTTTTGCATTTAGTATCCACAGACCACTGAATGGGAGGCAACTAAGATTTATAGATCATCTACTATAAACTTGGCACTATGCAAGATACCTTGTACTACTCTCCCTGGATTTGCTATATTTTTAACCACTTCCTTCTCCATGCTATTTCTGTGCTGAACTTTTCAAATGCCAATTTATCCAGGTGTTTGACTATCTCCAGTACTAGAAAGTAAGCTCATTAAGAATAGCATCTATGCATTTGCCATCCCTATTCCACAGTGCTTAGCAATTTTACAGTAAACAAAATAACAACAACAATGATAGTTAATTTGGCATACTTTATTTAAGTCTTTAACAGACTGCAATTTCTAATATGTTAGACATTATTTCATGCGTTTGAATTTCATAGCCGTTGATGTTATCAATAAAATATTAAATTATTTCCATTTTTCAGGGTAAGTGACAGAAGATCATAAAGGGAAAATAGTTTGCTGAGAGCATATAGCTAGTTAGTGGCATGGCTAAAATTTTAGTATAGATATGTCTTCTCTCATTCGTTGTCACTGAGATACAAAGGCAAAGAGGAGATGTTGTTATTCCATTGCTCAGAGTAGAATCCTTTGCTGAATTTGAGCTATCATGAAATGACAAAGAGTCTTATATTGCATTGATTATGTGCCAAGCTCTTTACACATATTCAGTCATTTCATCTTCATCATGTCACAGAGAAAGACACTGAGACCCAGAGAATGTAAGTCAAACTTCTCAAGGTCACCCAACTGCTCAGGGGCAGGGCCAGAATTCACACCCAATCATTCAGGCTCTTAAGTCTATTCTTTTGCCCATTAATTTACTGCCATTTAAGAAAAGTATGGGAAATAATATCACACATACCCACAGTCCTACCATTCAGCTTAAGAAATGAAGTATTACATTCTCCTGCATTTGGTATTACATCATTCCTGCGCATATCTTTAGGGGTTTACTACATATATATGCATTACTAAACAAGATACAATAATGCTTCCCATGTAGTTAACCATCAGTGAAGAAAACATTCCCCCCAAATCTTTTTTTTTAGTATCTACTATGTACCAGCCTCTGTTTTTTAAGTGCAGAGAAAATAGCAAGTGACAGACAAAAATTGCTGCTCTCATGAAATTTAATTCTGGAATGGGAAGCCAGACAAACAGCAATGAATGGAGCAATTTTACAGAAAGGCAGGGAGAAAAAGAGCGATGGGAGTATGAAGGAAGACGAGTGCCTCCATTATCAAGAGATATTTAGGCAGAGACCTCAAAGAAATAAGGGTTGTCTTGTATTAAAACCAAACAAAAACAAAACCAAAAAGCAACCAAATAAAAATCCTCACCACTCTGGAGAATGGATGATAGTGGGCCCAGAACGGAAACACAGAGGCCTTTTGCAAAAAGTACACTCAAGAGATAGTGACGGATTGAACTGGACTGGTGGCCTGTTATGAGGGAGGAGGTAAATAATCAGATTCTGCCTGTATTTTGAAGGTAGCCTTTGTATTTATAAGAGAAAAGACCTGTAATTGTCTTTCCTTGTATTATCCTTGTTTTTGGAATTAAGCTCACATTAACCTCATAAAATTGTCTGAAAGTCTTTGTTCTACCTTTGGGATAACTTGTATCAAATAGGAATTAACTTTCCAAGGAATTTTGATAGAACTTACAGTAAAGTCATTTGGTCCTTGGACTTTTTTTGGGAGGGGTGGAGGGAGGTCTTCACTACCACTTCAGTTTCTTTAATTCTTATTGTGTTCTTCAAATTCTCAATTTTTAATTTTACTAGCTTATTTAAACAATTTTTTTCCATTTCATTTAGTTTTTCAAATTAGTTTGCATGTTTTATAGTATTATATTTTATTTATTTTCATATTTTATCTTTTCATTGACTAGTCTTGAATTTTATTGACTAGTATTAAACTTTTCAAATAACCAGGTCTGGGATTTTAGAAAAATCCTCATTTTTTTTAATTTTCATTGTCATTCTTGTCTCTTACTCAGATTTCTGCCTGTGAGAAAACATAAAGCATTTCCTTATTTTTTGTCTTTCTGGTGTTCTCAAATGCTTTCCCTCCAACTTCTTATATTGAATGCGTAGCTAACACATTCACATAGGTCAAAATCTCAGGAATATAAAAAGTCTTACAGTGAAAAACCGGCTTCCCATACTTGTCCCCATATGGTCAATTCCCACTCATAGGTAAGTACCGTTTTTAGTTTCACAGTTATCATTCCAGAGTTTCTTTATGCCTACACAAATAGATATAAAAAGTCTTATTTGCATATTATAAATGTTCACATATACTTTATTTTTTTTACTTATTGTTTTTTATAGATTTTTCTGTAACAGTACCTGTAACTAATGTTTTCACATCTGCTTAATACTGCACATTTTATCCAGTCAGTCTCCTTTTGATAGCCCTTTGGGTTGTTTCTTCTCATTTTTTGTTTTTATAAATGATATTTGTAAAAGATACTACTTTAGATCTTTTCAGCCTTACCAAAGCTTTTTCCACATTTTTTTGTTGTAGGTGTTGACCCCAGCCGCTGTTGTGATGGCCAGCTTGGTATGGACTCTGACTCACTCTGACAAAACAGCACCTTGCCCCTTGCCCAAGACATTTGCTTTTCGCCTCCTGCCTTAGGGTGTCCCTGGTGCTATTAAGACATGAGATGCTCTGGGATGCACTCAGCCCTCAGGTACATTCAAACCAGGCTTACAGGACCATTAAGGCCCCCCTGGACCAAGTGGAGATGGGATTCAGCAGATAAATGATTCACCCTTTCCCACAGGTTATCCTGCAAAACATTAGTTCATAAGTTCTTAGGATCCTATAAAATCAAGTAAGAAGTTATGTTTAATACCAGATGCTTGCTGCTCCATAATATACCTTGAGTTGACACTCCCTGCTTCCCTGATTCTTCCCCATTTTCTTTCACCCCATCTTTCCTGGGCTTGCGTTCTCTAGTAAAGTAGTAAGATTTAAGTGTTTACTTCAGGTACTGTCCTCCGGGGAACCCAGGCTAAGACAGTTGGAAATATGAAAAACCTTTGAAAGCAGATCATCAGGATAGGATTTTAGGATTATGTTTTTCCCTAATCTGATGTCAATTGGGATCCCATTACTGGTAATAAATAGGGTGGTAATAACTCCTGCTTGTCCCTCCAAAATGACCATGGCTTTCATCTGGGGTTACTTAGAATGAGGTGAGGAGGGAAACTAAGGTGCTGGCAGATGTCTGTGGCTGTAGCATATTTCATGCCTCAGGGTGTATGGGGACAATTATAAGTATAAGGATATGGAAGAGACTGGAATCTGTTATCACACTGGGAAGCCCCCCCAAAGGTCATTTTGAGCCAATTGCCCCTGTGACAGTCTGCGAGGCATTGTGTGGTATATTAAGCTATTGTCTCTAGGCTCCACCCCTCTTTTCTAGCCTTACTTTGTGAGCGCTACAAATTATACCTCTGTTTTGGTAGTTGATTCCCTATTAGGTTTTCCCAAGAGCGAACATTAGAGGGAGACTGAAAACCTGGAGGAGAAAGAATCTGCTCCTTCCTGTTTTGTATTCTGTTCCAGCCGATATCACCCCTTCAGAGACACCAGCATCAACCTTCAGCACCCACCCACACTTAGAGGCCTGTGTTCCTGCTCCATGGAGCTCCTCCATACTTCTAGGTTTTTAAAAATCCAACCTCTTCACTTTGTTCCCCTGCCCTCAGGGTGGTAGTTTCTTCCTATGCTATTATTCCCGTGTTATCTCAAAGCTCTCCCATTGCTTTCTCAATATCTGTTTTATCAGTTTCTTGCATATAAGGTCTCTGTTATATAATTGGATTGAGTCAAATACATTGAAATGGACACTTTTCCAGAGATTCTGAATGTAATGTGTTATTGCACCCATCTGGAAGTTGTTCTAACAGTTTACTTGGTTGGTTGACAGAACTTGGATTCAATGGTGACCTGAGTTCATTGAGATACAGATGCAGAATTTTCCCCACAAAATGCGGATGAAGGAATTTAAAGGTTTCAGATGATAGAGAAGTTGGAATGGACTTATCACAAGTGACTTGCATATGAAATCCCCTGCCTCACCCCTACCACATCATCCTGGATGCTTCAGAGGCTGCGGTTCCATCACTGGGGCATTAAGCAATACATTAGTGAGGGGAGAACCAGATTCTTAGAAAAGCTCTGTAGTAGTCGCCCTCTGTAAATCAAGCAGGACAATGAGTGATGCTGCTATTGTGATGGTTCCCTGATTTCACTGGGGATGATGGGATCTAAGCACAGCAGAGTCAAGGGGATTCATTTCTAATAATGGGCCTCAGTGATGAGTGGTAATCAGAATGATTAACCAACAGTTTAAGAAATGAAATTGATGGGCATTCTTCTTAAATGAGACTTGATCTTTACAATAAAAAAAATGTCCAGGTCTTATGGCCAGATAGCTGACTTGTCACCACAATGAAGAGTCAAAACCTTTCAACTAGCTTCCAGATATAAGCTGGTTCACAAACACAAAGCCCTTTGATCTAAGTGGAGGCCAGGTCTCTTGAGAAAGTACCCAGCAACTTGACCACAAATAAATATTGTAAAATTTTCAAGCTTTCCTCAAAGAGACCTTGCAGTTATTTACTCTCATGACTGTGCACTATGGGAAAGGAAATAATCAGACCTTGACTGATACAGCTTCAGTGGTAGCTTATAAAGAGATACTCTCTACTCCTGCTGCCAGAGAACAGTTTGTGCTGTAAATCAGGGCCCAGATTTGATTTTAGGGATGGTGGTGTGGAAAGAATACTGAGTTACACACTTGATACATCTCCTAGGTAAAAATTAGAACCTTGATAGAAAAAGAATGAAACCTTGATATCTGGAATTGGAGCATTTGGATAGATGAGCTTGAGAATAAGTAGTGGCAAAGTTACTCTAAACCCTCTGAGCCAGCAACAGCTGATTCTTCCACTCCCTAGGGATCAGCCTTCACCACTGTCCATTACCCCAGAGTGAAGACTAGCGTCAGATTTCAGCACAATTTGAATTAGGAAGTACCCTACTTCAGAAAGAATTAGTTTATATGTCAAAGCACTTGAATAATATGGCAAATATTTTAAAAAATGAACCAGGGGACCATGTGAGGGACCAGATCTCGAGGACATTGAACTGGGGAGAAGTGTGAAGTAAAAATTTATATAGGGAAGAATTTATTGATAGAGGAAATTCTTCTATGACTCAGGATTCAATGTTTTGGCAAGGACAACTATAACCAGTCATAATCTGCGGGGATAGCTCTTTGAAGCATGGATACCAAAATAACCTACAGTAAATACCAATGGAGATGTCAGATTTTCCTTGGCATAGATTGGGAAACAGCTCAGAAGGCTCAAGGGTATGTGAATGTTAGAATGGATTCACTTTATAATATGCAAGAACCCACCACCTAACCATTCACAGAGAAGTTTTAGAGGATCCTACCTTTCCATAGGCAACAATAAATGTACCTGATACATTTTCCAAAGTTGATTGCTTAAACTTTGAGAAGCTCAGTGGTCTCTACTCTGTATAGGCTGGAGTTGCCAATGTGAGATGCTGCCATGGAGTTGCAATCCTTGGAACTCATAAGGATGAAGTAATCAAGGAATCACGTGGTAGCACTGAGTCATTAGAGGCAGGTTGGCTCTAATTACGATAATGAATAGGTCAACGAATGTCACAGCTTGCTCAAGATAGTTTTAACCTTTTGTCCCAGCATGATTATCAATAGTCTCAGATTTCAATCTCAAAGGTATCCTGGTTTTGACAGATCTTTGGTCATCCTATTAATGGACAGAAAGACTCGAGTGACATTCAGGGTGCCTTGTTCTATAGGGATCTATCGTGACAGCTTTTAGATTATGGTGTTTCTAATGTCAAAATAGAAGGACAATGGACTAAGGTTACCTGATTTGTAGAATGACAGCAACAACAATAATGAAAATGAGAGCTGATGAGAAGTGAGACAATGTGAGCTTTTTGAGGACCAGAAGGAGGTAAAATTTAATTCAGCCCCTTGATAAATGGAGTACTGACTTGTGTCCATCTTATAGTGAATCCACTGGGTCCACACTTTGTGTTTTTTCCCTGGTCCTGAATTTCTAATTAAAGTAAATGTTCTTGGCACTAACAGAACTTTTTACTGAACCATAGAACTTTGCTAGTAAAAGCCAAAGGAAAGCCCCCGACACTGTCCCTAGCCTTTGATCAAGATAGCAAACAAGAAGCAATACCAAAATTAATGAGTGTTGTAAAGGATGTAGAGATAGAAAAGTAATATGGTGTAGCTATTTGGAGAGCAAAATGGCAGTTCCTCAAAAAGTTAAATACAGAATTACCATATGACCCAGAAATTCCACTTCTATAACTATACCAAAAGAAAGTGAAAACAGGGTTTCAAACAGATATTTTTACACTGATGATTATAGTAGCTTTGTACACAATAGCCAAAAGATAGGAACAACCCAAGTGTCCATTAACAAATGAATGGATAAACGAAATGTGATACACGTGTACAATGGAATATTATTTGGTCATAAGAAAGAATGAAATTCTTAGATATATTACAACATGAAGACCTTGAAAATATGCTCAGCAAAATAAGCAAGATACATAAGGACAGATATTGTATGATGTCACAAAGATGTCTAGAAATAGAAAACCTGCAGGAACAGGAAATAGCTTAGAAGTTACCAGGAGATATGAGGATGGGGGAAGAAGGAGTGTGTATTTGGTGGATATGGATATATATACATAAATAAAATTAATTTTTTTTTAAAAAAATCAATACTAATTGGAGAGGAACTGCAGAGTTAGTGCCAATATAAAATACTTAATGGATTCAGGGATTGTAGTCCCCATCACATAAAAATTTAATTCATTTTCCTGCAAAAAACATATCGATCATAGGAGATAAAGTTGGAATAGCATAAATGTAAACAAGTGATAGCTCTAAATGCAGCTGGCATGCCAATGTGGTAGTTTAATTGGAGCAGATCAAAATAGCTTATGGTATGTTTCTTAGGTATCTATTGATTTGGTAAATGTGTTTTGCTCAAGCTCAGTCAGTAGAAAGGATCAAAAGCAGGTTGTTTTTCTATAGCAAGGACACGCTTACCATCTGGCTCAGAATTATGTTAGCCTTCTTGCTCTTTGTCATAATGTAGTTTGCATACAATTGACCATTTTGCCATTTCATGGGACATCACTGGTCAACTATATTGATGTCATCATGCTAATTGGGCCTGATAAGCAGGAAGTGGCAAGTACCCTAGATGCCTGTTTTATTTTGTAAGCAGTTGTAATGCAATATACCAGAAATGGAACAGCTTTTAAAAAGGGAATTTATTAAGTTGCAAGTTTACAGTTCTAAGGCCATGAAATGTCCAAATTAAAGCAAGGCTATAGAAATGTCCAAACTAAAACATCCAAAGAAAGATGCCTTGGTTCAAGAAGGCCGATGATGTTTGGAATTTCTCTCTCTTCTGGAAAGGTGTATGGCTTTCTCTCCCAGCATCTTGTTTCATGAAGCTCCCCCCAGGTGCGTTTCCTTATTCATCTCCAAAGGTCTCTGGCTATGTGGGCTCTGTTAGTTCTAAAACTTTTACCAAAATGGTAAAATCTCCAGTAAGCAACCCCACCTTGATTGAGCGTAAACATATGCGCTGGGTTGAATCTAATGTGTACCAGAGAAAAGCCATGTTTTAATTCTGACCCAATCTAATGGGAACAGACATTTCTTTTAATCTCTATTCAGTACTGTAGGTTAGAACCTTGATTAGATTCTCCTCACAGAGCTGTGACCCGCCCAGTTGTGCTTGTGACCTTTGATTAGATGGAGAGGTGGTTCCACTTATTCCAGGGGTTGTAGATTAGATTATTGGATTCCTTTAAAAGAGGAAACATTTTGGAGAGTTAGAAATGAGAGAAAGGACAGAGCCTAGAGAAACGACAGAAGCCTCAGAGCTGACAGAAACTTCACAGCAAGCTGACACATATGCAGACATATGGAGAACAGAGACATGGATGTTTGGAGATGCTCAGAACCCAGCAGACTTACTGTGAGATGTTAAACAGCCTGAACCCAGACAGTCATGGGAAGCCAAGAGATAAAAGCTAGCTCTGGATTCCTGGCCAAGATGGCAGCTTAGCAATGTGTGCATTTTAGTTCGTCCTCCAGAACAACTACTAAATAACCAGAAACAGTACAGAACAGCTCCTGGGGCCACATCAGTGATGGACACACAGCGTACCCCAGTCTGGCCCAGCTGGACCAGCTGTTAGCCTCCCCAGAACTGTGAGTTCCCCAAGGCGTGGCAGCCAGCACCCCTTCTCCACAGGCTGCTTCCCAGAGGAGAAAGAAAAGAGACTTTAACAGCAGTAGGGGATGAGCCCAACCAATACCAATTGTGGCATTAATTAACAAATTCTGACTACTAAAAATAGGCCCCCAGCTCAGGTTAGATGAACCCATCAAAGTGGAGGTTGCTCATTGGACTGAAGGAAAAAGAAAAAAAAAAAGAAGCAGATGTTTTTGTGGCTGTGTTTCTACAAAGGCTTGATTGCATTTGGATACAGTGGTAGGTCTTCTCAGGCTGCAACTGCCCCAGGCATAGGCAGAAACAAGCACTTTTGAGAGCCTGTCTGGAGCCTGTGCTATTCCCAGGGGAGGGGTGAAGTTCAACTCAAGTGGAATCCCTCCCTCAAGGAATTCAGATACCAGAGCTTGGTAATTTGAAGCCATTAAAACCAGCCTACAACCTCTCCTCTGTTTCCACCATGCCCAAAGCAGAGAGAGTCTGCCAAAGTTAAAGGTACAGCATTATCTTATGCTGGTGGGACCTACAGGCTGACAAGTGCCACATACAGGGAAGGATAAGCAAAACAGAGTCCTGAGACTTCACAGGAAAGTCTTTCAACCTGCTAGGTCTCACACTCAGGGAAAATCAATGCAAGTGACTCCTTCCCCCTGATAGGAGGCAGGTTTGGTCTGGGAAAATCTGACTGGGGTCTATAATACCTATGTAGACCCTCCTAAGGGGGTGGGGAGGCACCATACAAGCAGGGCAAGAAACAAGAGAATAAGAACTGAAAAATTCTCTGTTAAACAAAATCTAAGCTAGAGGTTCAGAAAAAGCTGAACTGAATGTCAAAGAACAGATAGACAACAAATTCATCCAATAAGAAAACCCTATGTAAAAGAAGTGAAAGCAATCTCCAGAATAAACTAGTTAAGGTAATTAAATGTCTAGACACCAGGAAAAAACAACAAATCACATCAGGAAAATTGAAGATATGGCCTGGTCAAAGGAACAAACCAACAATTCAACTGAGATACAGGAGCTGAAACAATTAATTCAGAATATATGAACAGACATGGAAAACCTCATCAAAAACCAAATCAATGAATTGAGAGAGGATATAAAGAAGGAAAGGAATGAACAAAAAGAAGAAATTGAAAGTCTGAAAAAAGAAATCAGAGAACTTATGGGAATGAAAGGCACAGTAGAAGATATGAAAAAAACAATGGACCCCTACAATAGTACATTTCGAGATGCAGAAGATAGGATTAGTGAACTGGAGGATGAAATATCTGAAATCCAAGAAGAAACAGAAACTATAGGGAAAAAATGGAAAAATATGAGCAGGGACTCAGAGAATTGAATGACAATATGAAGCACATGAACATATGTATTGTGGGTGTCCCTGAAGGAGAAGAGAAGGGAAAAGGAGGAGAAAAACTAATGGAGGAAATTATCACTGAAAATTTCCCAACTCTTATGAAAGACTTAAAATTACAGATCCAAGAAGTACAGCGTACCCCAAAGAGAATAGATCCAAATAGACATACTTCAAGACATGTACTAATCAGAATGTCGGAGGTCAAAGAGAAAGAGAGGATCTTGAAAGCAGCAAGAGAAAAGCAATCCATCACTGTGCTGGTTTGAAAGGAAGTATGCCCCCTAAGAAAAGCCATGTTTTAATATAAATCCCATTTCATAAAGGTAGAATAATCTCTATTCAATACTGTATGTTTGAAACTGTAATGAGATCATCTCCCTGGTTGATGTGGTTTAGTCAAGAATGGTTGTTAAACTGGATTAACGGACAACATGTCTCCACCCATTTGGGTGGGTATTGATTGGTTTACTGGAGTCCTATAAAAGAGGAAACATTTTGGAGAAATAGATTCAGAGAGACTCAGAGAGAGCAGAGAATGCTGCAGCACCACGAAGTGGAGAGTCCATTGGAGATGAAGAAGGAAAACGCAGCACCACGAAGTGTAGAGTCCATTGGAGATGAAGAAGGAAAAGGCCTCCCAGGGAGCTTCATGAAACTAGAAGCCAGTAGAGTAAGCTAGCAGATGACACCGTATTCACCATGTGCCCTTCCAGCAGAGAGAGAAGCCCTGACTGTGTTTGCCATGTGCCTTCTCACTTGAGAGAGAAACCCTGAACTTCATCAGCCTTCTTGAACCAAGGTATCTTTCCCTGGATGCCTTTGATTGGACAGTTCTTTAGACTTGTTTTAATTGGGACATTTTCTTGGCCCTAGAACTGTAAACTAGCAACTCATTAAATTCCCCTTTTTAAAAGGCATTCTGTTTATGGTATATTGCATTCCAGCAGCTAGCAAACTAGAACAATCACATAAAAAGGAAACCCAATAAGACTATGCATAGATTTATCAGTAGAAGCCATGGAGGCAAGAAGGCAGTGGGATGATATATTGAAATTACCAAAAGAGAAAAACTGCCAACCAAGAATTCTATATCCAGCAAAATTGTCTTTCAAAAATGAGGGAGAAATTAAAACATTTTCAGACAAAAAATCACAGAGAATTTGTGACCAAGGGACCAGCTCTACAAAAAATACTAAAGGGAGCACTAGAGACAGATACAAAAAGACAAAAGAGAGAGGTGCGGAGAAGAGTGCAGAAAGGAAGACTACGAATAAAGGTAAAAAGGAGGAAAATTAGATACAACATATAAAATCCAAAAGGAAAAATGGTAGAAGAAAGTACTACCCATACAGTAAAAACAGTAAATGTTGAAGGATTAAACTCCCCAATCAAAAGACATAGACTGGTGGAATGGATTAAAAAACAGGACACAGCTCGTCCGGAGAAGATGGCGGCTTAGTAAGACGCGCGGGTCTTAGTTCCTCCTCCAGAAAAGCAACTAAAGAAACAGAAACAATACGAAACAGCTCCCGGAGTCACAACAGAGACCAAAAAGACAGCGTACCCCATTCTGGAACGGCTGAATGGGCAGGGAGAATCCACTGCGGTGAGATACCCGAGGGGCGCACGTTTTCCTGGCCAGGGCGGCTGGCGACTGGGGTCCCCTCCACGCACGTGGCTCCCTGGTCTGACTGGGAACATTGGATAGCGGGGGCCTCCCGTCACGCTTGGCGTCTCGGGCCAGCTGGGCAATTTGGACCGGCACTCCCCCAAGCCGCGGCCAGCAACCCCCGCCTCCATGCACGGTTTCCCGGGCCGACTGCCCCGCAGACAAACGACCGCCACGAGCGCCACCTACTGGGCAGGAAAAGAAAAACAGAGCCCAGAGATTCCACAGAAAAACCTTTCAACCAACTGGGTCCCACACCCAGGGAAATCTGATCAAATGCCCAGACACCAGCAGAAAATAATGGATGATGCTCAGAAAATTGAAGATATGGCCCAGTCAAAGGAACAAACCAATAGTTCAAATGAGATACAGGAGCTGAGACAACTAATGCTGAATATACGAACAGAAATGGAAAAACTCTTCAAAAACCAAATCAATAAATTGAGGGAGGACATGAAGAAGACATGGGCTGAACAAAAAGAAGAAATAGAAAATCTGAAAAAACAAATCACAGAACTTGTGGGAGTGAAGGACAAAGAAGAAAAAATGGAAAAAACAATGGATACCTACAATGGTAGATCTAAAGAGACAGAAGCTACAATTAGTGAACTGGAGGATGGAACATCTGAATTCCAAAAAGAAACAGAAACTATAGGGAAAAGAATGGAAAAACTTGAGCAGGGAATCAGGGAACTGAATGACAATATGAAGCGCACAAATATACATGTTGTGGGTGTCCCAGAAGGAGAAGAGAAGGGAAAAGGAGGAGAAAAACTAATGGAAGAAATTATCACTGAAAATTTCCCAACTCTTATGAAAGACCTAAAATTACAGATCCAAGAAGTGCAGCACACCCCAAAGAGATTAGACCCAAATAGGCATTCTCCAAGACACTTACTAGTTAGAATGTCAGAGGTCAAAGAGAAAGAGAGGATCTTGAAAGCAGCAAGAGAAAAACAATCCATCACATACAAGGGAAACCCAATAAGACTATGTGTAGATTTCTCAGCAGAAACCATGGAAGCTAGAAGACAGTGGGATGATATATTTAAATTACTAAAAGAGAAAAACTGCCAACCAAGACTCCTATATCCAGCAAAATTGTCCTTCAAAAATGAAGGAGAAATTAAAACATTTATAGACAAAAAGTCACTGAGAGAATTTGTGACCAAGAGACCAGCTCTGCAAGAAATACTAAAGGGAGCATTAGAGTCAGATACGAAAAGACAGAAGAGAGAGGTATGGAGTAAAGTGTAGAAAGAAGGAAAATCAGATATGATATATATAATACAAAAGCCAAAATGGTAGAGGAAAATATTATCCAAACAGTAATAACACTAAAAGTTAATGGACTGAATTTCCCAATCAAAAGACATAGAATGGCATAATGGATTACGACCCAGCAATACCACTGCTAGGTATCTACTCAAAGGACTTAAGGGCAAAGACACAGACGGACATTTGCACACCAGTGTTTATAGCAGCATTATCTACAATTGCAAAGAGATGGAAACAGCCAAAATGTCCATCAACAGACGAGTGGCTAAACAAACTGTGGTATATACCTACAATGGAATATTATGCAGCTTTAAGACAGACTAAACTTATGAAGCATGTAATAACATGGATGGACCTAGAGAACATTATGCTGAGTGAGTCTAGCCCAAAACTAAAGGACAAATACTGTATGGTCCCACTGATGTGAACCGACATTCGAGAATCAGCTTGGAATATATCATTGGTAACAGAGACCAGCAGGAGTTAGAAACAGGGTAAGATAATGGGTAATTGGAGCTGAAGGGATACAGACTGTGCAACAGGACTAGATACAAAAACTCAAAAATGGACAGCACAATAATACCTAAGTGTAATGTAACTAAGTTGGAACACTGAATGAAGCTGCACCTGAAATATGGTTTTTTGTTTGTTTGTTTGTGTGTTTGTATCTTTTGTTTTTGTTTTTTTCTTTTTCCTTTATATATATATATATATATTATTAGTATTATTATTTTAATTCTCTTCTCTATATTAACATTCTATATCTTTTTCTGCTGTTTTGCTAGTTCTTTTCCTAAATCGATGCAAATGTACTAAGAAATGATGATCATACATCTATGTGATGATACTAAGAATTACTGAGTGCAGTTGTAGAATGGAATGATTTCTAAATGTTGTGTTAATTTCTTTTTTTTTGATTAATAAAAAAAATTAAAAAAAAAAACAGGACCCATCTATATGCTGTCTACAGGAAACACATCTTTGACCCAAAGAAAAAACAGGTTGAAAGTGAAAGGTTGCAAAAAGATATTTCATGCAAATAACAATCAGAAAAGAGCAAGAGTAGCTGTACTAATATCTAACAAATTAAACTTCAAATGCAAAACAGTCAAAGAGACTATGTACTAATAAAAGGAACAATTTAACAAGAAGACATAACAATCATAGATATTTATGCACCAAACCAGAATGCTCCAAAATACATGTGGCAAACACTGAAAACACTGAAAAGAAAAATAGACACATCTACCATAAGAGTTGGAGACTTCAATTCCCCACTCTCATCAATGGACAGAGCATCTAGACAGAGGATCAATAAGGAAACATAGAATTTGAATAATACAGTAAATGAGCTAGACTTAACAGACATTTATAGAACATTACACCCCACAACAGCAGGATACACCTTTTTCTCAACTGCACATGGATCATTCTCAAAAATAGACCATAGCTGGGTCACAAAGCAAGTCTCAATAAATTTAAAAAGATTGAAATCATACAAAGCACTTTCTCAAATCATAAAGGAATGAAGTTGGTAATCAATAATAGGCAGAGCACCAGAAAATTCACAAATATGTGGAGGCTCAACAACACACTCTTAAAAAATCATTAAGTCAAGGAAGAAATTACAAGAGAAATCAGTAAATATGTCGAGGCAAATGAAAATGAAAACACAACATATCAAAACTTATGGGATGCTGCAAAGACAGTGCTAAGAGGGAAATTTATTGCCCTGAATACCTATATCAAAAAAGAAGAAAGGACAAAAATCGAGGCATAAACTGTCACTTGGAAGAAGTAGAGAAAGAACAGAAAACTAACCCCAAAGCAAGGAAAAAGGAAAGACATAACAAAGATTAGAGCAGAAATAAATGAAATTGAGAACATGAAGACAATTGAGAAAATCAATAAAATCAGAAGCTGGTTCTATGAGAAAATCAATAAGATTGATGGGCCCTTAGCAAGATTGAAAAAAAGAAGAACAAAGAGGATGCAAATAAATAAGATCAGAAATGGAAGAGAAGACATAACCACTGATCCCACAGAAATAAAGGAAGTAATGACAGGATACTATGAACAACTTTATGTTAATAAATACAGCAATGTAGATGAAATGGACAACTTCCTACAAAGGCATGAACAACCAACTTTGACTCGAGAAGAAATAGATGACCCCAACAAACCAATCACAAGTAAAGAAATTGAGTCAGTCATTAAGAAGCTCCCCAAAAAGAAAAGTCCAGGATCAGATGGCTTCACATGTGAATTCTACCAAACATTCCAGAAAGAATTAGCACCAATCCTGCTCAAACTCTTCAAAAAAATTGAAGAGGAGGGAAAGCTACCTAATTTATTGTACGAAGCCAACATCACCCTCATACCAAAGCCAGACAAAAATATTACAAAAAAAGAAAACTACAGAGCAATCCCTCTAGTGAATACAGATGCAAAAATCCTCAACAAAATTCTAGCAAATAGAGTCCAGCAACACATTAAAAGAATTATACATCATGACCAAGTAGGATTCATCCCAGGTATGCAAGGATGGTTCAACATAAGAAAATCAATTAATGTAATATATCATATCAACAAATAAAAGCAGAAAAAGCACATGATCATCTCGATTGATGCAGAAAAGGCATTTGACAAAATTCAACATCCTTTCCTGTTGAAAACTTTTCAAAGGATAGGAATACAAGGGAACTTCCTTAAAATGATAAAGGGAATATATGAAAAACTCACAGGTAATATAATCTTCAATGGGGAAAAACTGAAAACTTTCCCCCTAAGATCAGGAAAAAGACAAGAATGTCCACTATCACCACTGTTATTCAACATTGTGTTGGAAGTCCTAGCCAGAGCAATTAGACAAGAAAAAGAAATACAAGGCATCAAAATTGGAAAGGAAGAAGTAAAACTATCACTGTTTGCAGATGATATGATACTATATGTCAAAAACCCTGAAAAATCCACAGCAAAAGTACTAGAGCTAATAAATGAGTACAGCAAAATGGCAGGTTACAAGATCAACACTCAAAAATCTGTGGTGTTTCTATACACTAGTAATGAACAATCTGAGGGGGAAATCAAGAAATGAATTCCATTTACAATTGCAACCAAAAGAATAAAATATTTAGGAAAAAATTTAACTAAAGAGACAAAAGACCTATACAAAGAAAACTACAAGAAATTGTTAAAATAAATCACAGAAGACCAAAACAGATGAAAGGGCATACCGTGTTCATGGATTGGAAGACTAAATATAGTTAAGATGTCAATTCTACCTAAATTGATTTACAGATTCAACGCAATACCAATCAAAATCCCAACAACTTACTTTTCAGAAATAGAAAAACCAATAAGCAAATTTATACGGAAGGGCCGGGTACCCCGAATAGCTAAAAATATCCTGAGAAAAAAAAATGAAGTCAGAGGTCTCACGCTGCCTGACTTTAAGGCATATTATGAAGCCACAGTGGTCAAAACAGCATGGTACTGGCATAAAGATAGATACATTGACCAATGGAATCGAATAGAGTGTTCAGATATAGACCCTCTCATCTATGGACAATTGATCTTTGATAAGGCAGTCAAGCCAACTCACCTGGAACAGAACAGTCTCTTTAATAAATGGTGCCTAGAGAACTGGATATCCATAGGCAAAAGAAAGAAAGAGGACCCGTATCTCACACCCTATACAAAAGTTAACTCAAAATGGATCAAAGACCTAAACATTAGGTCTAAGACCATAAAACAATTAGAAGAAAATGTAGGGAAATATCCTATAAATCTTATACTTGGAGGCGGTTTCATAGACCTTACACCCAAAGCAAGAGCACTGAAGAAAGAAAGAAAGAAATGGGAATGCCTCAAAATTAAACACTTTTGTGCATCAAAGAACTTCATCATGAAAGTAAAAAGATAGCCTACATAATGGGAGACAATATTTGGAAATGACATATCAGATATAGGTCTAGTATCCAGAATTTATAAAGAGATTGTTCAACTCAACAACAAAAAGACAGCCAATCCAATTACAAAATGGGAAAAAGACTTGAACAGACACTTCTCAGAAGAGCAAATACAAATGGTCAAAAGGCACATGAAGAGATCTCAACTTCCCTGGCCATTAGAGAAATGCAAATCAAAACCACAATGAGATAAAATCTCATACCCGCCAGAATGGCAATTATCAATAAAACAGAAAATGACAAGTGCTGGAGAGGATGTAGAGAAAGAGGCACACTGATTCACTGTTGGTGGGAATGTGAACAGCAACTGCTGTGGAAGGCAGTTTGGTGGTTCATCAAAAAGCTGATAATGGAAACAGCCAAAATGTCCATCAACAGACAAGTGACTAAACAAACTGTGGTATATACATACGATGGAATATTTTGCAGCTTTAAGACAGAATAAACTTATGAAGTATGTAACAACATGGATGGACCTTGAGAACATTATGCTGAGTGAGACTAGCCAAAAACTAAAGGACAAATACTGTATGATCTCATTGATATGAACTGACATTAGTGAATAAACTTGGAATATTTTGTTTGTAACAGAGACCATCAGGAGATAGAAATAGGGTAAGATATTGGGTAATTGGAGCTGAAGGGATACAAACTGTGCAACAAGACTGGATACAAAAACTCAGAAATGGACAGCACAACACTACCTAACTGTAATACAATTATGTTAAACCACTGAATGAAGCTGCATGTGAGAATGATAGAGGGAGGAGGGCTGGGGACATAAATGAAATCAGAAAGAAAGATAGGCGTTAAAGACTGAGATGGTATGCCTTGAGTGTATAATGATAGTGACTAAATGTACAAATTTAAAAATTGTTTGTGCATGAGGAAGAACAAAGGAATGTCAATACTGCAGGGTGCTAAAAATAGATGGTAATTAATATTTTAAAATCTCACTCTATGTGTGGGACTGAAGCAAAAAATGTTTCTTTGGTGCAAAATTTGTATTTCGACTAGTGCATTTCATAATATAACTTATGTAGATAGCTTTATTGAACACCATAAGTACTTGGAATCTCAGGTAGGACATGAGATTTTGTTGCTTTTTCCAGAATGATGCCCCAATGAATCCCAGAGTGATTCGATCAATGAGCGGAAAAGCATTTGCAAATTCCCCTTCAGGGAATGGTGAGAACGGGGAGAAATTCAACTTCCCCAAGTTGAATTCTTGATATTATCACCAGCAGTGTGGACAATCAATGCTATAAACTGAGCCCCCAGTCTTGGGGGTTGTTCATATGAAACTTAACCCCACAAAGAATAGGTCTAGCTTACTTAAAATTTAGGCCTAAGAGTCACCCCCAAGATAACCTCTTTTCTTTCTCAGATGTGACCTCTCTCTCCAGGCAATACAACAAGCAAACTCACCACCCCTCCCCTGTCTATGTGGGACATGACTCCCAGGGATGTGGACCTTCCTGGCAATGTGGGACAGAAATCCTAGAATTCTAGAAAACCTTCTCTACCAAAAGGGGGAAGAGTGAAATGAGACAGTGTCAATGGCTGAGAGATTCCAAACAGAGTCAAAAGGTTATCCTGGAGGTTATTCTTATGCATTAAGTAGATATCACCTTGTTATTCAAGATGTAATGGAAAGGCTGGAGGGAACTGCCTGAAAATGTAGAGCTGTGTTCCAGTAGCCATGTTTCTGGAAGATGATTTTATAATGATACAGCTTTCACAATGTGACTGTGTGATTGTGAAAACCTTGTGTCTGATGCTCCTTTTATCTACCTTATCAACAGATGAGTAAAATATATGGAATAAAAATAAATAATAGGGGGAACAAATGTTAAAATAAATTTAGTTTGAAATTCTAGTGCTCAATAAAAGTGAGGGGTAAGGGGTATGGTATGTATAATCTTTTTTTTTCCATTTTTGTTTTATTTTTTTCTGTTGTCTTTTTATTTCTTTTTCTGAATTGATGCAAATATTCTAAGAAATGATGAATATGCAACTATGTGATGATATTGTTTATGTAGAACGGAATGATCACATGTTAACATTTTAGTTTGTTTGTTAAATTTTTTTAATTAATTAATAAATAAATTTTTTAAAAAAGCTAGCCTGGAGAAGTAAAGTGAGGAACCTCCACAGGAACAGAGGCTGAAAGCAAGGGACCCCAGGAACAATAGGCCAGTGTAACTTCCCAGTTGACAGAGGTGCCACAGACGCACTGGCCTTTCTTGAATTAAGGTATCTTTCTCTGGAAGCCTTAATTTTTGACGCTTTCACTTCCTTAGAATTTTAAACTTGTAACTTATCAAATTCCCCTTTTAAAAAAACTATTACAGTTCTGGTATATCACATTCCAGTAGCTAGCAAACTAGATCAGATTTGGTACTAGGAATGGGGTGCTGCAGCAGTTTGCAAATACCAACTGCTTAAATGAATAAAGTGTAGATTCTGGAATATTTGTGAGATGCTTGATAGAGAAAGCCTAGAATGCTTTGAAGAGACTGTTGACAGAAATTTGAACTCTAAGGATGCTTCTGATGAGGCTTTAGACAGAGATGATGACCGTGTCATTGAAAACAGGAAGGAAGCCATTCTTTGTAGATGGAAGACCAAATATGAGAGTGATGAACTTGGGTGTTTAGCAGAAGAAATTTCCAAACTAAATGTGAAATGCAGTCTGGCTTCTCCTTGAAGCTTATTGTAAATTGCAAGAGGAAAGAAAAAGAAATAAGTTGAGAATTGAACTCTTGATTACAAAGAAAACAGAAATTGAAGGTCAGGAAAATTCTGAGCTTCCAGAAAGTGAGGCCGCAATGAATAGGGCCCCATGTGAGGATTTAGGCAAACATGGAAGCAGCCAGCCATCTCAGAAAAAGCCAGGATTGGAGATTGAGTTTTACAGAAAGGATTTAAGGTCTGGAGGCAGGAAACCTCAGGCCAGAAGAGTGGACCAACCCATACATGTGGAGAGGGTTTTTGTCCCATAAGCAGAGGTGGGCGTTGTGCTTCATTGTTCCAGAAGAGTTGTGTAACCTTAGGCATTGGAGAGGGTGGAGCACATAAACTGGGGATTGTGGAGACCCTGGCTGCCACCTCATTGTTCTGGAAGGGTTGAGCAAGTGCTCTGGAGTAGGTAGAAAGCCTGGGTGTGGCCCTGATGCTTGGAAAGGGTAGAGTCAAAAAAAGGTGGCCTCCTACATGTCACTCAAGGTTACAAACTCCATGCCAGGGTTTGTAGAGAGCAAGGCCACTGCAAAGGCACTTGGAAAGGATGGAACTGCCACTTTCTAAAACCATTGTTGTGAGTTTTACAGGTCCAGAGTTGGATGAAAGTCTTTGTCTTAGAGCAGACTATACCTGTAACAGACTTTGATGTGACATTGTACAGGTTTTAAACTTGTGTTACATTTGTTTTGTTACTGAAATGGTTTAAGGCTTTCATGATATTGTGATGGAGTGAATGTATTTTATCTTTTTGAGAGTCCAGAAGGTGGAATGTACCAGTTTGAATCTACTGTGTAACCCAGAAAAGCCATGTCTTAATCCTGACTCAATCTTGTGGAGGCAGCTGTTTCTTTTAATCCTGATTCAATAATGTAAATTGGGATCTTTTGATTAGATTATTATCTCCACAGAGATGTGGCACACCAATTGTGGGTATTAACCTTTGATTAGCTGGAGATGTGACTCCAGCCGCTCCAGGCAGGTCTTGATTAGATGACTGGAATCCTTTAAAAGAGGAAACATTTTGGAGAGAATTAGAACCAAGAGAAATGACAGGAAAGTTGGAGCCTAGAGAAATAATGAAAGCTTCAGAGCTCACAGAAACTTCACAGCAGAGCTGACACAGATGCAGACACAATGCAGAACAGAGACACAGATATCTGGAGATGCTTGGAGCCCAGAAGACTTTACCATGAGATATTAAGCAAATCAGAACCTAGAAAGCTCTGGGAAGCCAAGAGATGAAAGCCAGCCCTGAAGAAACAAAGCAAGGAAACTCTACCCGGACAGAGACTGAAAGCAATGGAGTCCAGGAGGAAGGGACCAGCAGATATCAGCCACATGACTATCCAGTGACAGAGGTGTTCCTAATCCATTGGCCTTTCTTGAGTGAAGGTAACCTCTTATTGGTGCCTTAATTTGGACACTTTTATTTCCTTAGAACAGTACACTTGTAACTGAATAAATTCCCCTTTATAAATGCTGTTCCAGTTCTGGTATATCACATTCAGCAGCTTGCAAACTAACACAGAGGGTAAATCCAGTTCCTTTTACTCCATCGTCATTAAAAAGTGAAGTCTCAAATGCATTTTTAAATATATATTTATTATTTCAGTATTCTTAGATATGTTTTATCTGACAATGTTAGATTTTTGTAGCATAAGGATTTTCACATTCCCTAGAGTTATGGAGGCTGGTAGATACCTTTCCCAACATCCAAATCCCCCTTCTTTCTGAACGCTAACAGAACACTGGTGAAAGACACAGTTTAATTCTCCCCTGCATCTAGGTATGCACCTGTAACCAAGATTTACATAAAAAAAATAGTGAACATTAATGTGTTGGGCTTTTAAGAATTATCCATAATTCATTTCTTTCCCCCATCCTGCTGCCTGGGATGTAGATTGAATAATTGGAGCCCTAGAGCCATGTTGATTCCTAAAGAAAATTGTTAGATCTTTGAATGACCAGTCAGAAAATTGTGAATAGAGTAGTTCCCAATGATTTTGATGAGCCAGTATAATAGTCCAAGTCATATTCTTTTGTGTAAAAGATGATTAACTTCTTTCTTTTTTAAGCTACTACAACTTGGAAATTTTCTGTATATGGTCTGAATTGTTCTATTAAATATATGTAGTCTGCCATATTACCAGAAACCTAAATCAACTAATTTTTTTTTCATCTGAGGAAAAGACTTGCCACATGGAAAATTTTGAGTAAGACCTTTCTGTGTATTTTCCTCATTTTCTTACCATCTCATATGCTCAGTATTCTTACACTCTATACCTCCATTGCAAAAAAAAAAAGATGTTTTTAAGAAAGGATCAAAAGCTTATTCACAGAAAGCTGATCTGGATAATATTAAGGTAGATCAGAATACAGGTTAAAGGATAATATTGTCCATATTTTAAAACTTCAACTTGTGTGAAACCAAGGGGAGAGTTTTTTATTTGGCGCACAATTTATATGTTGGGTAGCACATTGCCTAATTTAACTTGTATGGTCAGTTTGTTTGAACACCATAAGTATATAAATCTTGAATAGGGTGTGAGATCTTGTTCGTTTGTCCAGGTTAGTGTGATGCCCTGGTATATCCCACAGTAATTGGGGCAGTGAATAAAGTATTTGCAAAGTCCCCTTGGGAGACTGGGGGAGAAAAAGGGAGATATTCAACCTCCTCATTTGAAGAATTTCTAATATTCTCACAAGCAGTGGAGACAACCAAATCAATAGGCTGAGCTCTCAATTTTGGGGTTTGCCCCTATGAAACTTATTCCTACAAAATATAGGCTAAGCTTACTTATAATTATGCCTAAAAGTCACCCAAGGGAGCCTCTTTTGTGCTCACATGTGGCCTCTCTCTCTAAGCCAATGCAGTAGATGAACTCACTGCCCTCCTTCCTACCTGGGACATGACTCCCAGGGGTATAAATCTCCCTGCCAATGTGGGACAGAACTTCAGGATGAGCCAGGATCTGCAATCATGGGAATGAGAAAGCCATCTTGACCAAAAGGTGGAAGAGAGAAATTAGACAAAATAAAGTTTCAATGGCTGAGAGATTTCAAACAGAGTCAAGAGGTTACCCTGGATATATAATGCATTATTCTTAAGCATTATATAGATATCTATTTTTAGTTTATTGTGTATTGGAGTGGCTGGAGGGAAGTACCTGAAACTGTTGAGCTGTGTTCCAGTAGCCTTGATTCTTGAAGGTGATTGCATAAAGATATAACTTTTACAATTTTATTGTGTGATTGTGAAAATCATTTTACCCAGGGTATGGACAGATAGGTAAAATACATATGGACAAAAATAAATAAATAATACATGGAATAAGGGGTATGGGATGTATCAGTTTTTTCTTTTTTATTTTTATTTTGGAGTGATGCAAATGTTCTAAAAAATGACCATGGTATTGAATACACAATTATGTGATGATATTGTGAGCCATTGATTGTACATCATGTGTGGACTGTATGTGTGTGAAGATGTGTCAATAAAAATATTTCTTAAAAAAAGCTCATTTGCTAGGATCATTCTCATATTAACAAGGATTAGTGCTTTCACCTAAAGATATGACATTCTAGTAATGTATTTTCTAGTAAGTAGGGAGATTTTTTTTTACATCAGTTTTTTTCCTATCCCTAAACTCCCTTGAAATTCTATCTGTATAGGATCCAGAACTTAAGTTGGAAAGATGGATTCAGTTGATTGAGCAGATTTTTTTCTGTATGTTTTGGACAGATAGAATGGAAATATATAACTCAACCTGCCTTCATGTTGCATTTAGAACAAGAGAGTGATATATCTGGGAAAGATCGCCTTGCTTACTCTCCAATTTCCTTTTAAGTTCTTCTCTGGTACTTTACTATATAATTTTGGCATATATCATGACTGTAAGAGTTTCCCATTTTCATCCCCTACTCTCTGTTTTGCTCTGGGGAGATGATATAGTGCAGTGAATAAATTCAGTTGACTAGATGTCTATGTCCAGTTGATCTGTCTACATATTGGCAATCACAAGTAGTGACAGAGGTGCTACCTAGTATATCTCATTTGTAAGCCCCTCAATTTTTTATTTATCCATCTTTTCAAGGTCACCTTTAAATTTTCATTTTGAATATAGTTATCTGAGCTTCTGAGGAAAAGAAAGATCTGTAGGGTATGGACATTTTTTTAATCAATTTTATTCTTCTCTGGTATTTGTAGCTCTAGTAGCAATTGCTTACTATATGGTAGAGAAAATATACCAGGATGATAAAATAATCCCTTCTCTTTCCTTGTAAGATTCATATAAGGCTATAATTTTGTGGAATTGGTGGAAACTCCACGAGAATTTCTCAGCCCAGGGGATATGTGTAATTCTGGTATCTAGTAAACAAACTCCTTCATACACATGTGTATAAAATTTAATATGACTGCCAAGGAGTGCTCGCCTGGTTATGAATTTATGTGCACAAATGACAGATACATAACACATTTTCTTAAAGAAGGAAAATGCACTAAGAATTTTGCATCCCCACTTGTTTTTTAAATAAGGAAAAACACCTGAAAAGAAAATATCAAGAAAGTTGTTTATTTCAAACTAAATAGTCATTGAAACATTGTTAATCAATGTGTACCATGGATTCATTCATTTATAAAACATGCATTCATCAAAGTTTTCCACACCTTGGCATTTGTTCTTCCCTCTGTCTATAATACTCTTTTCCATGTTTTTTTAGGGTTAAGTCATTCTCATCCTTCAGTGCTCAGCTCAAAGTCTACTTACTTGGAAAGCCTTTACCTGGCCATTCTATCTAAAGTAACCTACCCCAGTTGCTTTTTATCTCATCTCTATTTAATTTCCATTATAAGATTCACTACAGTCTTCAATTATGTTGCTTATTTGTTTGTTTACTTATTTAATATCTTTATTCCTAAAAACAATTGTGCTTTTTAAAAATTTTCTAGTTCATCTCTGTAAGCTAAAGCCTGGCATAGAGTCCAGTGCCTGGGAAACCTTTGGTAAAATGTAGTTGGATAAGCTGTATGACTGAATAAGAGTGAGTTCCTAATATATGCCAGGCATCACCTAGATAAATCCTCTAAAATTGCTCAAAGACTTTGAGTTAAGAGAGGTCTGTAAATAGTAAGCATCAACAATGTGTTAAGTTTTATAGATGCATGTAGAAGGGTGAGTTGAGAGTATAGTATATAGAGAGATCACTAACTCAGAGTTTTTCAACCTCAGCACTGTGGACATTTTGGGCAAAATAATTATTTGTTGTGGAGTTTATCCTGTGTCTTTTAGGATGTTTTGCAGTATCCATGGCTTCTACGCACTAGGAGCCAGTATCCCTCACCTCTGGTCTTGACAATCAAGTTTCAGACTTTGCCAAATATGCCCTAGGATCAATATTGTCCCAACTCTCTGACCTAATTCAATCCATAGAATGAGGGTTTGAAGAAAGTTTAACATCGCTTTCATGTTCATATTCCCACTACAGAAAATTAGAAAAGTACAGAAGCAAAGAAATAAATATTCATAATCCTGACTCCTGGAACAACCATTATTTTAGCATCCTTGACATATATCTTTCTAATCATTTTTAGCTTTGCATGTTTCTCTTTGCATAAATGGTATCACATTTCATAGTCACTATTGTATAATGCAGTTTGGCGTAACATTAAAGGATACCATTATTCTCCTATAATTTTAAAACTTCACATGAAAAAGTTAGAGTGGCCATAGCCCAAATACCCCTAAAGAGTGAGTGAAAGATCAAAGGTGATGGTGACATTATACAGGAAAGGTCAGGTTTAACAAATGAGTATGATTGCTGAATCATTATATCGATATTTCTTTTTGTCTCCAAATACCCCACAGCAGCTAGAAATGAAAACCTAAAATTGCAGAGTTGTAACCCATACCAAACTCTGAAATCTGTTCTACAACTAATTGTTGCAATGTCCTTTGACATCACGGGATGTTAAGCAAGCCAGAACCTGGAGAGAGCCAAGGGAAGCCAGGAGATGAAAGCCAACCCAGAGAAGCAGAGTGAGGAACCCCCACAGGAACAGAGGCTGCAAGCAATGGACCCCAGGAGCAAGGGACCAGCAGATGCCAGCCAGGTGACTACCCAGCTGACAGAGGTGTTTCTGACCCAACAGCCTTCCTTGAATTAAGGTATCTTTTCATGGATGCCTTAGTTTGGACATTTTTATAGTCTTAGAACTATAAAGTTGTAACACTAAATTCCCTTTATAAAAGCCATTCCAGTTCTGGTATATCATAGTTGGGCAGCTTACAAACTAAAACATGTGGATAACACTTTTTATTGTTAATTCTACTATTTTTTAACAGTAGCTAAATTTGTTACAATTGATGAAAAGATTATTTAAAGTCATTCTATAACTACTGTCCATAGTTTGCATAGGGGTCTTTTTCCCCCATATCCCCAATAATAATAATTATTATTTTCATACATTTCTTTATTTTATTACTCATCCACTCTTATACTGGATAAAAGGAGTGTCCATCACATGTTTTTGAAATCACACAGTTACATGATAAAAGCTATATATTATGTAATTATTATCAAGGATCAAGGCCAAATCTTAATTTCTTAGTTACATCTCCTCTTATTTGATCTCTTCCAATTTTCAGGGCTATTTGGGCAATAACCATTTTAACTTCTTTGTGCTGGAAAGGGATGACAACTTTATGGGGTAGAATAATGAACCTGTTTGATATTCTTGGAGATATTGGTACCTCTGTGTTTCAGGGATTATCTGGCATAGGAATAATCTGGAGGCCTTAAATTTCTGGAAAAAAAAAGCTTACTAATTAAAGCCTTATTGAATCTTAGATAGAATCCAGGGTATTATTTAGGGTTTTCAGGAAAATGGCTAGGACTTAGCACACTGTGGCAATTTGCAATAACTGATAATTGGCTAAAGCTTGCATAAGAGTAACCTCCAGAACAACCACATAACTTTACTTGAAATCTTGTAGCCACTGAGACTTTATTCTGTTCCATTTCTCTCCCCCCTTTTGGTCAAGAAGGCTTATCAATCCCATGATATCAGAGCCAGGTTCATTCCTGGGAGTCATGTCCCACATTTGCAGGGAGACTTGCACCCCTGGTAATTTTAGGATATTTTTAAAATACAATTTTTAATTTTTAGGTACTTAACTCTTTTTATCTTGTCCATGCTTTCCTCTGTTGATTTCAAGATTAAAAATCTTTCTGCATTCAAAGGATCAGATAAATATTTCTTAATTTTTTTCTCTTTTAAAGATTGGTGTTAAAAAACTGGTGTTAAGTATACATTTCATTTAACTGGTCTTGAAATTTATTTTGATGTGTAGGTTAATATTCTGCTAAACCTTGATGTTTTTTTGTCCCCTATTGATTTGTGTTGCCTGTTTTACCATATATATTTATATAGTATATACACAAACTATATATATGTAGTTTCTGTAAGGCAGGCCACGAGCTGAGATGAACAATAAATACCCAGGAGAAGATGGCTGGCTGAAGCATAAAGAGATGTTTTCTTTTCTGACTTCTCTTTTAAAGCCTTCAGCTGATTAGGTTAAACAACACTAATTGAAGAAGACACTCCCCTTAGCCAACTGCAGATGTAATTATCCTTGGATGCAGTCAATGTGCTGATGACTTAATAAGCCAGCCTTCTGCTTTATTAACCAGCCATGAAATTTCCTTGTAGTAATGGTTAGGCCAGCGCTTGCTTTACCAGACAACTGGGCATCATCACCTGGCCAAGCTGACACATAAACTCAAACCATAACAATATATTAAATATATGTTTAACATTATAAAAAACCACTAAAATGTTTTCAAAATGATTGGACCATTTTATTTACCTACCAGCAATATATGAAAATTTTAGTTGCTCTGCATCCTCACCAACTCTTGATAGAGCTAACCTTTTTCACTATAACCATCTTATTGAAGGACAAAGCCTTTGAACCTTCCTCAGAATGATGTTAGGTATAGGCTTTTTGTAGATGCCCTTCACCGAATTGAGGATGTTCTCTTCTATTTTTAATTTTATGATGACTCTTATCCTAAAGTGCTGTTGGCTTTATCAAATGTGTTTACCACTTCTGTTGAAGTGATCATATGAGTTTTTCCATTATTCTATTAATATGATGTGTTATAATGATGGATTTTTAAATATATTTTTAATAAGAAATCTTCACACGTATACATCTCATACAATCAGTGGCCCAAAATACCATCACATAGTTGCATACTTATCACCATGATCATTGTTTAGAACATTTGCATCACTACAGAAAAGGAAAAAAGAAAAAAAAACCCATACATATCATACTCCTTATTCATCCCTCTCATTGACCACTACTATTTCCATTTACCCAATTTATTTTACCCTTTGTCCCATTATTATTTATTTTTTAATCCATATTTTTTACTCATCTTTCCATACCCTGAAAAAAAAGGAGCATCAGACACAAGGTTTTCACAATCACACAATCACATTGTAAAAATTATATCTTTATACAATTGTACCCAAGAATCAAAGCCACAGACACACAGCTCAACAATTTCAGGTACTTCTCTCTAGCCACTCCAATACACTGTAAACTAAAAATGGATATCTATATAACGCATAAGAATAATCTCCAGGATAACCTCTTGACTCTGTTTGAAATTTCTTAGCCTCTGGAACTTTATTTTTTTCTCATTTCTTTCTTCCCCTTTTTGGTCAAGAAGGTTTTCTCAGTCCCTTGATACCATGGTCCTGACACATCCCAAGATTTCTGTCCTAAATTGCCAGGGAGATTTATACTCCTGGGAGTCATGTCCCATGTAGGAGGGATGGCAGTGAGATCACCTGCTGAGTTGGTTTAGAGAGAGAAGCCATATCTGAACAACAAAAGAGGTTCTCTGGGGAGTGACTCTTAGGCCTAATTTTAAGTAGGTGTTCTGGTTTGCTAGCTGCCAGAATGCAATATAGCAGAAACAAAAAGGCTTTTAAAAAGGGGAATTAAAAAAGTTGCTAGTTTATAGTTCTAAGGCTGAGAAAATGTCCCAATTAAAGCAAGTCCATAAAAATGTCCAAATTAAGGCATCCAGGAAAGGATACCTTGGTTCAAGAAGGATGATGATATTCAGTGTTCCTCTCTCAGCTGGAAGGGCACATGGAGAACATGGCAGCATCTGCTAGCTTTCTCTCCAGGCCTCTTGTTTCATGAAGCTCCCTGGGAGGTGTTTTCCTTCTTCATCTCCAAGGGTCGCTGACTGGTAGACTCTGTGGCTCTGTTGTCCTTCTGTTGAGGTTCTTCAGCTCTCTCCTCATTCTCAAAAGGGGCTCTCTCCAAAATGTCTCCTCTTTTAAAGGATTTCAGTAAACTAATCAAGACCCATGTAGAATGGGTGAAGACACATCTCCATCTAATAAAGTTTAATACCCACAATAGATTGAGCCACATCTCCATGGACATAACCTAATCAAATTTCCAATCTATAGTACTGAATAAGGATTAGAAGAAACAGTTGTTCCTACAAAATTCATAGAGATTAAAATATGGCTTTTCTAGAGTACATAAATTCTTTCAAACAAGTACAGTAGGCTTAGCCTATCCTTTGCAGGAATAAGTTTCATATGGATGAAACCCAAGATTGAGGACTCAGCCTGTGTATTAGTTTGGGTTCTCTAGAGAAACAGAATCAACAGGGAACACTCGCAGATATAAAATTTATAAAAGTGTCTCGCATGACTGTGGGAATGCAGACTCCAAAATCCACAGAGTAGGCTGTGAAGCTGACGATTCTGATGGAGGGTCTGGACGAACTCCACAGGAGAGGCTCACCAGCCGAAATAGGAAGAGCCTGTCTCTTCTGAATCCTCCTTCTAAGGCTTTCAGTGATTAGATTAAGCATCACTCATTGCAGAAGACACTTCCATTTGGCTGATTACAAATGGAATCAGCTGTGAATGCAGCTGACATGATCATGATTTGATTCTATGAAATGTCCTCATTGCAATAGACAAGCCAGCACTTGCACAACCACCACTTGGCCAAATTGACACATGAACCTGACCATGACAGTCTGTGATTTGGTTGTCCTCACTGCTTGAAAGAATATCAGGAATTCTTCAAATGGGGAAGCTAAATATTTCCTCTTTTCTCCCCAGTCTCCCAAGACAACTTTGCAAATACTTCTTTATTCACTGCCCAAATTACTCTAGGTTATGTCTGGGCATCATGCTAACTTGGACAAACCAATAAAATCTCACACCCTATTAGATTTCAATATACTTTTGGTGTCCAACTAAACTGACCTTACAAGTTAAATTAGGGAATGTACTATCCAAAATATAAATTTTGTACCAAATAAAAGTCCTAGACAGAAATTGAAGTTTTAAAGCATGGACGACATCTTTTACCCTGTATTCTGATAAACCTGATTCCTATCATATCATTCATATCTCTACTCAAACTCTGATCATTTTTTCAACTTTTTAAACAGTTCCTGTATGGGGTAGTGCTGACTTTCATAGCTTCATAGCTTTAACTATAAGTTTAAGGCACCGTATAAATATCCAAAGTTTCTGGGAATGACCAGGTTATAAAAAAAACAACTCAGTATCTCAGAATTTAGAAATAACAGTTGTACATCCTGAATATATGTGACTGCCATAAAAGTTTACAATAGGACCCTTTACAATAGGCCCCAACCTGATAACCCCTGTTCTCAAATTCAGTTCACTGAATTTTAAAATTATACTTAGAGTTAGTCCATATGATTGAGGCACTATAATATTTGTCTTTATGTTCTTGACATTTCATTCAACATACAGTCCTTAAGGTTCATACACCTAGATGCATGCCTCACAATTTCATTCTTTTGTGTGGCCACTCTGCAGTCTATTGTATATATATGTGGAGGGCCAGGAGCAATTAATCAGGCCCAAGCAGGAGCAATCAATCAGGCCCAAGCAGAGAAAGTCTCCACAACATTGGGGCGGAATGTCCCCAAGAGTTAAACAATAACCAATGTTAGGAAACTGAGGGAACGGGATGTGTTTTGGCAACAGCTAATGGCATTCTTCTGCTTCTATGATCTGCTTGCTTGCTAGCCACTGCAAAGCCACAACATGATTTTAGCCTTTATAAGCACACCTTGAAAACCTCTGGGGGCTGCTCTCTGAATCCAACTCCAAATTGGCCTGCAGTTTTGAATTGTGTAGTCTCTCTTTCGGTTTGCCCCACAACAATATACGCTGCTCTTCCCCCTTCCATGTGTAAGTCATTGTACCCTTAGGCCACCTGTATCCATTGTGGATCACTGCCACCATAAACATTGTAAATAATGCTGCTATAAACATTGGTGTGCAAATGTCTGTTTGTGTCCTTGCCCTCAGATCCTTTAAAATATATACCCAGAGCTGTGATTACTGGTCATATGGCAATTTTATATTTAGCTTCCTGAGGAACCATCACACTGGTTTCCAGAGTACCATTTTATATTCCCACCAACCATGGATAAATCTGCCTCTTTCTCCACATTCTCTCTGTTACTTGTTGTTTTCTGTTTTTTTTTTCTTTTTTGATAATGGCCATTCTAGTGGGGGTCAGATAATATGTCATTGTGGTTTCAGTTTGCATTTCCCTAATAGTCAGTGAAGTTGAGCCTCTTTTCATGTGCCTTTTAGCCATTTCTATTTCAACTTTGAGAAGTGTCTGTTCATGTCTTTTGCCCATGTTATAATTGTGTTGTTTGTCTTTTTGTTGTTGAGTTGAAGAATCTCTTTATATATTCTGGATACTAAACCATTATCTGATATGTGGTTTCTAAATATTGTCTCCCATTGCATAGGCTGCCTTTTTACTTTTTTGACACAGTTCTTTGATGCACAAGAGTTTTTAATTTTGAGATCCCATTTATCTATTTCTTTTCTGAATGCTCATGCTTTTGGTATAAGACCTAGGAAACAACCTCCTGTTGCAAGATTTATAAGATATATGCCTACATTTTCTTCTAAAAGTTGTATGGTCTTGGCTCTAATGTTTAGCTCTTTGATCCATATTGGGTTAATTTTTGTATAAGGTATGATATATGGATCCTTTTTCATTCTTTTGCATATGGATGGCCAGTTCTTCAAGCACCATTTATTGAAGTCCCTGCTCTGTCCCAGGCAACTGGCTTGACTGCCTTATCAAAAATCAATTGTCCATAGATGAGAACACTCTATTCGATTCCATTGGATGGTATATCTATCTTTATGCCAGTACCAGGCTGTTTTGACCACTGTAGCTTTGTAATATACTTCAAGTCAGGTAGATGTTTTTCTTTCTCAAGATATTTTTAGCAATTCTCAACACCCTGCCCTTCTAAATAAATTTGGTTATTAGTTTTTCTATTTCTGCAAAGATACTTGTTTGGATTTTAATTGGTATTACATTGGATCTATATATTAATTTGGGCAGAATTGGCATCTATGTTGAGTCTTCCAATCCATGAGCATAGTATGTCTTTCCATTTATTTGGTCTTTCATGATTTCTTTTAGCAATTTCATGAAGTTTTCTGTGTATAGGTATTTTATATACTTAGTTAAATTTATTCCTAATTATTTGATTTTTTGTTGCTAAATGGAAATTTTTTTTTCTTGATTTCCTCCTCAGATTTCTCATCATTAGTGTATAGAAACATTACTGATTTTGGGGGTATTGTTTTTGTACTCTGCCATTTTGCTGTACTCATTTATTAGCTCTAGCAGCTTTGCTGTGGAATTTTTGGGTTTTTTGACCTATAATATCATATCATCTGCAAACAGTGAGAGTTTTACTTCTTCCTTTCCAATTTGGATGCCTTGTATTTCTTTTTCTCATCTAATTGCTCTGACTAGAACTTCCAGCACAGTGTTGAATAACAGTGGTGACAGTGGACATCCTTGTCTGGTTACTGATCTTAGAGGGAGAGCTTTCATTTTTCCCCACTGAGGATGATGTTAGCTGTGGGTTTTTCATATATTCCTTTTATTATGTTGAGGAAGTTTCCATCTATTCCTGTCCTTTGAAGTGTTTTCATCAAGAAAGGATGTTGACTTTTGTTAAATGCCTTTTCTGCAGCAATGGAGATGATCATATGCTTTTTATGCTTTAATTTGTTGACATGGTGTATTACATTAATTGATTTTCTTATTTTGAATCATCTTTGCATACCTGGAATAAATTCCACCTGGTTATGGTGTATAATTCTTTTAATGAGCTGCTGGATTTGATTTTCAAGTAGTTTGTTCAGTATTGTTGCATCTATGTGCACTAGAAAGATTGGTCTGTAATTTTCTTTCCTTGTAGTATCATTCTCTGACTTTGGTATTAGGGTGATATTGGCTTCATAGAATGAATTAGATAGATTTCCCTCCTCTACAATTTTTTTTTTTACAGAGTTTGAGCAGGATTGGCACTGATTCTTTTTTGAATGTTTGGTAGAATTCACATGTGAAGCCATCTAATCCTAGACTTTCTTTTTTGGGAGCTTCTTAATGGCTCTTTCAATCTCTTTACTTGTGATTGGTTTGGTGCAGTCATCTATTTCTTCTTGAGTCAATGTTGGTTGCTCATGCCTTTCTAAAAAGTTGTTCTTTTCATCTATGTTGTCTAGTTTATTAGCATATAGATGCTCATAGTGTTCTCTCATTATGTCCTTTATTTCTGCAGGGTCAGTGGTTATGTTTCCTCTTCCATTTCTGATTTTATTTATTTGCATTTTTTTTCTCTCTCTCTCTCTCTCTTTTCTCCAACCTAGCTAAGGGTCCATCAATTTTATTGATTTTCTCGAAGAACCAATCTCTGGTTTTGTTGATTTTCTTGACCATTTTCATGTTCTCAATTTCATTTATTTCTGCTCTAATCTTCATTATTTCTTTCCTTTTGTTTGCTTTGGTGTTAGTTTGTTGTTTTTTCTCTAGTTCTTCCAAGTGAACAGTTTAATTCCTTGATTTTTGCCCTTTCTTCTTTTTCAATACAGACATTTAAATCAGTAAATCTTCCTCTTAGCACTGCCTTTGCTGAATCCCATAAATTTTAAAAATATTTTTATTGAGAAAAAATCTTCATACACGTACTTTCTATACATGGTGCACAATCAAGGGCTCACAATATCATCAGATAGTTGGGTATTCATCACCATAATCATTTGTTAGAACATTTGAATCATTCCAGAAAAAGAAATTAAAAGAAAAAGGAAAAGTCTCATACATGCCATACACATTACCCCTCCCTCTCATTGACCATTAGTGTTTCCATCTACCAAATTTACTTTACCCTTTCCCCCCATTATTTATTTATTTATTTTTGTCCATATTTTTTACTCATCTGTCCATACTCGAATATAAGGAGCATCAGATATAAGGTTCTCACAATCACATGGTCACATTGTAAACATTATATCTTTATACAGTCATTTTCAAGAATCTAGGCTACTGGTACACAGCTCAACAGTTTCAGGTGCTTCCCTCTAACCACTCCAATGCATCATAAACTAAAAAAGGATATCTATATAACACATAAGAATAACCTCCAGGATAACCTCTTGACACTGAAATCTCTCAGCCACTGAAGTTTTATTTTTTCTCATTTCTTTCTTCCCCCTTTTGGTCAAGAAGGCTTTCTCAATCTCTTGATGCTGGGTCCCATGTTTTCTGTTCCACATTGCCAGGGAGTGTCCCATTTATATTGTTATGTTTTCATTTTCATTTGCCTCAAGATATTTATTAATTCCCTGTAATTTTTTCCTTGACCACTGGTTGTTTCAGAGTGTGTTGTTTAGCCTCCATTATTTGTGAATTTTGTGGCCCTCTGTCTATTATTGATTCCTAACTTCATCCTATTATGATAGGAAAAAGTGTTTTGTATGATTTCAAAATTTTTTAATTTATTGAGATTTGCTTTATGACCCAGCCGATAGTCTATCCTTGAGAATGATCCATGAGCACTTGAGGAAAATGCATATCCTGCTGTTGTGGGGTGTAATGATCTGTAAATGTCTGTTGAGTCTAGTTCATTTATTGTATTATTCAAATTCTCTGTTTCTTTACTGATCCTCTATCTAGACATCCTATCATTCTAGAGTGGGGAATTGAAGTCTTCAACTATTATGATAGAAGTGTCTATTACTCCCTTCAGTGTTGCTAGTATTCACTCCACATACTTTGGAGTACTCTGGCTCAGTACATAAATGTTTATGATTGTAATGTCTTTTTGTCTAATTGTTCTTTTTATTAATACATAGTGTCCTTCTTTGTCTTGTTTAATTGTTTTACAATCAAAGTCTAATTTGTTGGATATTAGTATAGCTATTCTTGCTCTTTTTTTATTGTTGCCTGCATGAAATATCTTTCTCAGCCTTTCACTTTCAACCTATTTTTCTCCTTGGGTCTAAAATGAGTCCCCTGTAAATGGCATATGAATGCATCCTTTTTTTTAATCCATTCTGCCAGTCTCTGTTTTTGATTATGGAGTTTAATCCATTAATATTTAATGTTATTACTGTAAAGACAGTATGTTCTTCTATCATTTTGTCTTTTGGATTTTCTATGTCATATCTATTTTTTTTCTCTTTTTACCTTTACTGATATTCTTCATTTATACACTCTTCTCCAGACATCTGTCTCCTGCTTTTTTATATCTGCCTGTAGTGTTCCCACTAGTATTTCTTGCAGGGCTGGTGTCTTGGTCACAATTCTCTCAGTGATTGTTTTTCTGAAAATATTTTAATCTCCTCCTCATTTTTGAAGAACAATTTTGCTGGATATAGAATTCTTGGTTGGTAGTTTTTGTCTTTTAGAATCTTAAATATATCATACCACTGCCTTCTCACCTCCATGGTTTCTACTGAGAAATCCAAACATAGTTTTTTGGGTTTCCCTTGTATGTGATGGATTGCTTTTCTCTTGGTGCCTTCAAAATTCTCTTTCTCTTTTACATCTGACAATCTGATTAGTAAGTGTCTTGGAGTATGTCTATTTGGACCTATTCTGTTTGGGATATGCTGCACTTCTTGGATTTTTAATTTTATGACTTTCAAAAGAGATGGGAAGTTTTCAGTGATAATTTCCTCCATTACTCTTTCTCCTTCTTTTCTCTTCTCTTCTCCCAGAACAACCAGAGCACATATATTCATGTGTTTCATGTTATCATTCAATTCCCAGAGACTCTGCTCATATTTTTCCATTATTTTCCTTAAATTTTCTTTTGTGTGTCAGATTTCAGATGTGCAGTCCTGTAGTTCACTAGTCCTTTTTTCTGCCTCTTCAAATCTATTGTTGTAGGTTTCCATTGTTTTTTTCTTTGTCTCTTTTATTGTGCCTTACATTCCCATAATATTTGTCCTTCAAATTTTTTATTTCTTCTTTTTGTTCACCCGATATCTTCTTTATATCCTCCCTCAACTTCTTGATTGAATTTTGATGAGATTTTCCATGTCCTTTCTAACATCCTGAATTAGTTGTTTCAAACCTGTATCTCATTTGGAGCACTGGTGTCTTCATTCTCATTATTTTTTTGCTGGTGTCCAGGCATTTGATTTTCTTAATTAGCTTTTCTGGAGGTTGTCTTCACTCTTTTACCTAGGATGTTCTTGCTGGATAACTTTGTTCTCTGCCTGCTCTTTCACATTCAGTTCTAGACCTCTAGCATAGGTTCTGGTTAACTGAGCAGAATTTTTCAGTTCTTGCTTTTCTGCTTTTTGCCCTGCCTATATGGTGGCTTTTTTTTTTTTGAGGAGAGTCTACTCACATATTATAGGTCCTAGTCTTATTTTCCCAGACTAGTCAGAATGATGTCTCAGGAAGAAAGAGTCACCAGCATCAGTTTTCCCTGAGGGTGAGAACCAGCATTTTGTCAGACTTTTCTATGAAGCCTGTAGACTCTGTGCTTTTCCTATCCTGCCCAGTATAAGGTGCTTGTCTGCTCATGGCTTCCCACCATGGTAAAGTGATGTGGTGCGTTTAGTTCAGCAGACTATCCCTACTGTGGGTGTGGTTGAGACAGAGGTGAGGTTGTAGGTTAGCATTACTTGCTTCAGGTTTCCTTTCCCTGGGGCCTGGTTTCCTTGAAGGAGGGATTCCACTGGAGCTGGAGCCCAGTTCTTCTTGGGGAAGATATAATTTTTAGGGAATTAACTCCTTTCACCTGACTAGTTACTTTGTTTCTCAGACAAGCTTAATTCTTCCCTTGCCTGGGGCAGTCGTGGAGCCTAAGAAGGCTTCCAGTTCTATCAAATGAGCTGCTAAGGAGTAGAAACAAAGAAAAAGAAGCCTTTTCAGAGCTGTCCCACTTCTCAGGTTTGTCAATCAAGAGCTTAATTTGGTACATGGTTCTATGTAACTCAAGGCTCTATGTGCCCCCTTTTTATAAGGTCCATCTCTTTCCAGTATTTGTGTTTTTTGACTCAAAAAGCCTCTGTTTTTGTTGTGGTGGTTTGCTTGTTTGTTTTTCCATCAGTTGCTCCCTTTCTCTGCCAGGACAAAAACTCCTAGTACCTTTAATGTTTATTCCAGATTTATCTGTGTTAAGGGCCTATTTTCAGTAGTCAGAATTTGTTAATTCTGCAATTGGAGCTTGGTTAAACTAAGTCCTTACTGCTGGTAATGTTTGTTTCCTTTCCCATCAGGGAACCAGCCTGCTGTGCCTGTGGGGGAGGGGCACTGGCCTCTGCAACTTGAGGGACTTAAAGTTCTGTGTGTGGTCTCAGTCATTCCGCCTGGTCCAGACTGATGTATGTGTGTGTCTGGTCACTGAAATTGTCCCAACAGTTGTTCTGTACTGTTTCTGGCTATTTGCTAGCTGCTCTGGAGGATGGATTTATAACAATGGATTTTTAAATATTAAACCAATTTAGCCTTCTCAGGATAAAGCTCACTTCACTTGATTATTGTGCATTACCTATTGCACATATTGTCAGATTCAATTTTTAAATATTTTGTTTTGTTAAGGAGGTTTGTGTCTATGTTCATGAGGTCTGATAGCCTCATAAAATGAAATGAAAATGTTCCTACTATTCTATTTTTTGAAAGATTTTGTCTAGGATTTATATTGTTTCTTTCTTAAATATTTTATTAAATATTTATTTAACTATTTAATTTAAATATTAAATTATTACTATTAAAGCCATCTTAGTCCAGAGATTTGTTGATGATAAAGTTTTTAGTTATAAATTCAATTTATTTAATAGATATAAGGAAACTCATATTTTCTAGTTATTTGAATCAGTTTTGGTAATTTGTATATTTCAAGGATTTTTCCATTTTATCTAAGTTGTCAAATTTATTGGTATAGAGTTTGTCATGATATTTCTTTATTGTGGCTGCTATGAAAGAAGGGAATCCCTGACTTCTCACCTGAACTTGTCAAAAATTTAGTCTTTACACACAGAATGTGCTGGTTTGAAAGGATTTATGCACCCCAGAAAAGCCTTTAACCCAATCCAATCTTGTGGGAGCAACCATTTAATTTAAACCTCATTCAGAACTGTATGTTGGATTAGATTATCACCCTGGAGATGTGAATCACCCAATTATGGGTATTAACTTTTGAATAAAGGTAGATGTGACTCCACCCATTCCAGGCGGGTCTTGATTAGTTTATTGGAATCCTTTAAAAGAGGAAGCATTCTGGAGAGACTCTCTTTTTAGAATGATGAGATAGCCATGAGAACTACCACAGCCAGAGAACTTTGAAGGTGAAGGAAAATGTCCCCAGGGGAGCTTCACATAACAAGAGGCCTGGAGAGGAAGCTAGCGATGTTGCCATGTTCACCATGTGCCTTTCCAGTTGAGAGTGAAATCCTGAACTTTATCGGCCTTCCTTGAGTGAAGGTAACCTCTTGGTAGTACCTTAATTTGGACATTTTAAGAACTTGCTTTAATTGGGACATTTTCTTGGCCTTAGCATTGTAAACTAGCAACTTACTAAAGTCCCCTTTTTAAAAGCCATTCTGTTTCCGGCATATCAAATTCCAGCAGCTAGCAAACTAGAATAGCTAGGGAAGATGAGAAATGCTGGTAGCTTGTCTCTCTTGGGTTGATTTTTTAGCCTTCAACTGAAAGCTAGGGGGAGAGGGAGGGAGCCCTATGTTCTTGACTGCATTCATCTGGAATAGAGTTTCCACCATGCTGAACTAAGAGAGAAGAGGATGGAAGGTCCCGATGCCACAGACACCCACTGTTCTTATCAACTTTTAGTAGACTGACTTATAGAAATGCTTTTTCATTTACTATACACCCTTGGAACAATTTCCAGAGACTTTAAATTGTTAGTTTTAAAAATAATTTTCACAAGTTATATTTGTTTCACTCCACAGAGCTCCTCATGCTGCCATTCTGGGAGTGGAATGGACAATTACCTTTCAAAGGAATATTAAAATTGAGAAAAAGTCTTATATTTAGCCACATATTAACCTTTATGGTTGTCTTCATTCTTTTGCATATATCCATGATTCCACTTGGTCTTTTCCTTCCTCATGAATAACTTCCTATAAATTTCTTACAGTGCAGTTCTGCTGGTGATATTCTCAGCTTTTGTTTGTCTGATAAAATCATTATTTCACTTTCATTTATGAAATATACTTTTTCTGGGTTTAGAATTTTTGTTAACTATCTCTATCTTTCAGCATTTTGAAGACTTATTCTCAGTCCTTCTTTTTTGGCATCTTCCCTGCCTTAAAATCATGTTGCTTAACACCAACTTGAACAGAAAGCACACACAGCAGAAAGGAGTACTACAAAAAGGCACAGTCATCAGTTTTGTTTTGTACATCAGAGCTGCAAATAGTTTGTGTTCTGTGTAAATTTTGTTCAAGATACAGTAAAAGCATTTATGATGTTTTCTTTTGGGCAGTAAAGGATCACCCCCAATGTATTATAAGAATATTTTTATTTATGTTAGGTATAGCAAATGGATGAAAGGTTAAAATGTCAAGTGGTTAAAATGGTGGACTTTGGAGGCTGAATGTCTGCATTCAGTTCCCTTCTCTGCCTCTCATGTTAGCTATGGAAATTTCAAACACTCTTCAGTCTCTCTCAATTTTAGTTTCCTTATCAATAAATGGTGACATTACTGCCTCTTAAGCCTTTGAATCTTTATATGGATTAACTGCAGCATATAAAAAGTGCTCAAGAAGAGTTGGATTTTTGCAATTGGTGTCCACTTTCTAAAAAATTGTCTTGTTATTTAACAGCATCATAATATTTTTAATTACACAAACAACATGACTCTCAATGTTAATTGAGTATTCCATGCTTGTTTTCTCCATGCACCTCACAACTTTACTTGAGTTAACGCTATGGTTCTGTTCAAGACATTATTACCTTCAGGCTGTGAAGGTGCCAGGACATTTGCCTGTGTATTAAGGTAAGAGAAATGTAAGATTTGATGTCCACAGGTCTTTGTACTAAACAGCAAGGAGACACCACTTGACTAAAGATTTAAGTGAGCAATGGAAAGAGAATTCATGTTGAATTTGTAGAATTAAAGGTTAAGGAATTTTAGTTGGCTTGTTCTTTCCTTAAAACAACTTCACTCACTGGGATGGTATGATTAGTATAATGTACACTACACATTCCTACCCCAAGAAGGTGCTGTTATAATCCTAACCAACTTTTTAAATGCTTCTTTCTTCCTTCAATTTTTCCCTCCACAACTCTCTCCTTGCATCTTTCTATAAAACCTAAATATTTATTGGTCCAGGTACTGTTTTATTTTTCTCTGTTGTTTGACTATTTGTTTGACTATGTCACCTCATGATAAAGAAAAAAAAATCTTTCAGTCCTTGATAGCATGCCAAATTATTTTTAGAAAATAAATTGAAAATTGGTAAAAGAAAAGAAAGAATTGTGGCAGCAGTATTTCCAAGGCTCAAAAACTCGAGGTAATGCAGATAACTGGTTTCACTGTATTGGTGTCCACCTGGGTGTTCTTGATAAATAATTCACAATTAATTTGCTTGTTTGAAAAATTAAAATGGATTTGAAGTGCCATTTTCACCATTCTGCCTGCTGTAGATCTAAGCAATAAAGACGATAATGAAAAATCTATCAAGAGATTATGGTTCAAAGGAAGAATTTTGGGAACTGGCATGAGGCCAGTTTTTTTTTCAGTACCATAAAAGGGTTTCCAAAAGTGAGCAATAGAGTGTTTCAACTGTTCTCAATTTTCCTCTTGATGTGTTTGGTATAAAATTGCTCTCTGTACTTTCAGCCAAAAGATGTCTGCATCTGCCTCTCAAAGATTAAACCGTGTCTGTTGACAAGAAATAGGCATTGGGGAAGTGCATTGGGGAAGGGCATGTTTTCTTTTCATGAGGATTTAAAGGAATGGTATTAAATTCCTATTCTTTTGCTTTGCATTAAGCTATAGAGTTTGTTTTTTTCTGTATTTTTATCTTAGAATACACAATGCCTTGATTAATACAGGAGGATTTGTGGTCAAGAAAAAAACATTCTCCTGGCCCAGTCATTGACCTAGAGCCATAATAGTCATAGAACAATATTTGTTCTAAACTGAATACTCCAAACAGTTACCGATCTCTTACTAAAGACATATTTCTCAAGAAGATCTCATCTTTTTTCTTTCCATTCCCAACAGAATTCCTATCTAATCTCAGACAAAGAAAATAACAAATAAATTAATAAACAATGCATTACCATAAACACTCCTCTTATATCAGATGTGCTTTTATATTATACAAATGATATAATCACTTTAATTTGTTCTGACTTTGTTTCCTCCTGTTTTCTAATTATATGTCACCTCATTTTTTCCCAGTATTTTAACTATAGAAAAAAGATAAATAATGGGAAAATTCTCTTGAATGTTCAACTTAGATTTTTGAACATAGGATTTAAGATATACTTTCTTCTTCTTCTTTTTTTTTTTTACATGGGCAGGCACTGGGAATCGAACCCAGGTCCTCTGGCATGGTAGGCAAGCATTCTTGCCTGCTGAGCCACCGTGGCCCACCCAAGATATACTTTCTTAATTACATGTAAACATTAATGAACAAAATTTAATATTTAATGAAAACCAAATTAGTTTCATTTCTTGCTGGTAAAAATACCATACAATGGGTTGGCTTAACAACAGAAATTTGTTGGCTCTCAGTTTAGAGGCTATAAATCCAAAATCAAGGTGTCAGTAAGAATGCCTTCTCCCCAGAGACTGTGGTATTCTGGGACTGGATGCAAATGATCCTTGGTCCTTGGCTTTACCATCTCATGACAGTGGACATAGCAGCATCTTCTCCTTTCTCTTCTGGGTTGCCTGACTTCCAGATTCTAGCTGCTCCTCATGGTTTTTCTTACCATGGCCTTCTCTGTAAGTCTTTCAGTAAAAGGATTAAGACTTACCCTGATTCAAGTGGGCCAGTTAGCCAAACTAAACTGATGTAACTTCATTAAATGGTCCTATTTACAATGAATTCACACCCACAGGAATGCATTAAGATTAAGAACATGTTTTTCAGAGGTACATGACGCCAAGCAACCAAGCAAGATAATTTTAATATCTTATCAACGAGGGAAGTGGGAAACAAACAAACAGAATAAATACAGGAGATGTCTATGTAGAAAACTACAGTTACCTTCAGACAGATGCACTGAAATACTGTTTAAATACCTATATTTCAGAATTATGCGAGCAGAAAGAATGCTTCTAAAATTTATCAATAATACAAAAAAATGATATAATAGAGAATCAGGAATGCAGACTCTGGAGAAACGGTAATCAATTTGTAAAAGTGCAGATACAACATTCTTTTTATTTTCATTAAAAAGTATAGGCACTTTATTAGTTTGTTAAGCTGCCAGAATGCAATATACCAGAAATGGAACCTCTTTTAAAAAGGAAATTTAGAAGATGGTGGAATAGATAAAGTTCAGCCCTGCTTCAAGGAAAAGTTAGAGAAGGGACAGGAGGGCAACTGAAATGGTGATTCCAGAGTGTAACTGACCTGGGGAGAGTCTTCTGCACTACAGAAGTGGCCCTGGTTGCAAAAGATGAGGAACTGAAAAGAAGAGAACCTGAGACCATGCAACCTAACACAGAAGCACAGAGCCCACCGAAGTGCACAGAATGGGAGACAGGGACTAGGAGACAAACCAAGCCGTGTTCCTTGAATGTGCTACCCTCACCAGCACAGCCCCACAGTCCACAGCTCACCCCATACTCAACGCACCTGAACCGCATCACCTGCCCCCACTCCCCACACTCCAAGCACCTTTTCACCACCAACCTCTCACACGCATACCTGCCCCCAACCCCACCCCAAGTGCAGCCCAATCCACACCTCCTGCATCCCTCACGAGCACTATCTCTACCTCCCTATTCCCAGTAGGTTGTCGCCAGCACCTAAGAACTGCAGGCACTTACTCTATACCCAGGCTACACCTGCCCCCAGCCCATACAGTTGTACAGCCCCAATCCGGAATCCCTGAGCTCTATACACAAGTACATCAGTTTACACACTCCCAGACATGTGCATGCACATGGTCCCCAGTCATATCCCTAGCTCTGGGAAAGCACTGAACTGAGCAGATGGGTCACATCCGCCCCCAGCTCATCAAGCATAACACCAACCTGCTGTCATAGCTCTGCACATGCACACAGAGTGCTCACATCCTAGAACAGCACACACCAGGGCCATGCCCCACAGATTCTTGCACACACAGGGCCACATCCTCCCCAACCTCAGGGTGCCCACATTCACAGGCACCAGCAAAGCATCTCCAACCTGTGCCTATTCCTGCACTGCAATGCATCACTGCACTGTTGAGCCCCACCTATGCCATGCATCCTGCTACACATTCATCCCACAAACACAAGGCTTTAGATTACAGAAGGAAATCAACTTCCAAAGTAAATGAATCAGGATATTTACATGTGGCAAAAACAACAGAAGATCACTAAGCACATCATAATGCAGACAGATATAGCCCAGTCTAAAGACCAAATTAAAACACAGAGGAGACACAGACATTGGAACAACTAATCAAAGATGTTCATATAACTCTACAGTGGGATGGCTAATGACATAAAGGAGATAAAGAAGACACTAGAAGAGCATAAAGAGGAATTTGAAAGAATAAATAGAAAAAAGCAGATATCAGAGAGATTAAAGATTCTGTAGACCAAATAAAAAACATACAAGAGATGCACAAGAGGATATTTGAGGAAGCAGAAGAAAGAATAAGTGAAGAGAAGGACAGGATAACTGGCAAATGGTAAAAAAGATGGAAAATTTTGAATTGGATCTCAGGGAAATGATTGACAAAGCAAAGCGCACAAATACAAGAATCACTGATATCGCAGAAGGAGAAGAGTGGAGTTAAGGGCTAGGAGAAGTAGTTGAGGATGTAGTGGGGGAAATTTTCCCAACTCTTACAAAGCCCATAAATATACAAATCAAAGAAGCTCAATGAACTCCAAATAGAATAAATCCAAATAGGACTTCTCCAACACACTATTTAGTCTGTCAAATGTTAAGAGAAGCAGAAAATTCTGAAAGTGGCAAGAGAGAAACGATCTAGTACATACAAGGGAAATCACATAGGACTGAGTTCAGAGTACTCAATTGGCACCATGGAGGCGAGAAGGCTGTGGTATGATATATTTAAGATCCTAAAAGAGAAAGACTTCCAGCGAAGAATTCTGTACCCAACCTAACAGTCCTTCAAAACTGAAGGAGAGATTAAAATTTTCTCAGACAAACAAATTCTGAAATAATTTCTCAACAAGAGATTGGCCCTACAAGAAATACTAAAAGAGTTCTGGTGGCTGAAAAGAAAAGACAGGAGAGGGGATCTGGAGGAGGGCACAGAATTGAAGACTACCAGTAATGGTAACTTAAAGGATAAAAAGAGAAAGAGGGTAAAGAATATCTAAATCTGACAAATAAAATCCAAAAGGTAAGATGGTGGATTCAAGAAACACTTTTTCAGTAAAAACTTTGAATGTTAACAGTCTAAACTTACAGTTAAAAGATACAGATTGGCATATTAGATAAAAACTATAATCCAACTATTATGCTCCTTATAAGAAACTCATCTCAGACACAAGAATACAAATAGATTTAAAGTGAAAGGATGGAAAAAGAATTTCCGTGAAAGTTGTAACCAAAAGAAAGCAGTGGTAGCTATATTAATATTGGACAAAATAGACTTTAAATGTAAAGACACCATAAGAGACAAAGAAGAACACTATATATTAATTAAAGGGACAAGTCACGAAGAAGAAATAACAATTATAAATGTTTATGCTCCCAGTCAAGGAGCTCCAAAGTACATGAGACAGATATTGGCAAAACTGAAGGGAGCAATAGATGTTTCAACAATAATAGTAGGAGACTTCAATACACCACCCTCCTGTATAGATAAACAGTCAGAAAATCAACAAGGAAATAGAGAAGTTAAACAAAATGATAAATGTATTAGACCCAACATATATATATATATATATGTCATTGCATCCCAAAACACCAGGGTATACATTCTTCTCTAGTGCTCATGGAACATTCTCCAGGATAGATCATATGCTGGGGTACAAAACTCCATACTCTATAAATTTTAGGACTCTATAAATTTTAAAACATTGAAATTATTCAAGGCACTTTGATCACAATAGAATGAAGCTGGATCTCAATAACCACTGAAGAACGAGAACATTCACAAATACATGGAGATTGAATAACACAGTCTTAAACAACCAGTGGGTCAAAGAAGAAATCAGTAGCTATATAGACACTAATGAAAATGAGAGTGCAGCTTATCAGAACTTATGGGATATGGGAAAGGGTGTGCTGAGAGGGAAATTTATTGATCTAAATGCCTGTATTAAAAAACAAGAAAGAGTAAAATTTGATGACTTAACAGCTCACCTCGAGGAACTTGAAAAAGAACCTAAACTAACTCCAAAGCAAGTAGGAGAAGAGAAATAACAAAGATTAAAGCAGAGTTAAGTGAATGGGAGAACAAAAGAACAATAGAAAGAATCAATAAAACCGAAAGTCGGTTCTTTGAGAAAAATCAATAACTTGATGGGCCACTATCAAGACTGACAAAGAAAGAGGATGCAAATAGACAAAATCAGAAATGAGAAGGGGTGCATTACCGCAGACCCTGAAGAAGTAAAAGAAATCATAAGAGGATACTATAAACAAGTATGTGTCAAAAAACTAGACAACTTAGATGAAATGAACAAATTCTTGGTGACACACAAAACAATCTACACTGACTCAGGAAGAAATAGAAGATCTTAACAACCCATTCACAAATAAAGAGATTCGATCAGTCATCAAAAATCTTCCTACAAAGAAATCCCAGGGCCAGATGGCTTCACAGGGGAATTTTATCAAGCATTTCAAATAGAACTAAAGCCAATGCTGCTCAAACTTTTCAAAAAAATTGGGGAAAAATTAACTCTACCTAACTAATTTTTTTTTGCATAGACAGGCACTGGGAATTGAATGTCTCCAGCATGGCAGATGAGAACTTTGCCTGCTGAGCCACCATGGCCCACCCTACCTAACTAATTTTATGGAGCTAATACCATTTTAATACCAAAACCAGGTAAAGATGCTATAACAAAGGAAAACTATGGGCCAATCTACCTAATGAATATAGATGCAAAAATTCTCAACAAAATATTAGCAAATTGAATCCAACAACACATTAAAAGAATTATACACCATGGCCAAGTGGAGTCTTTACCAGGAATGCAAGGATGGTTCAATACAAGAAAATCAATTAATATAATACAGCACATTAACAACTCAAAATGGAAAATCACATGATCATCTCAACTGATGCTGAAAAAGCATTAGAAAATTTCAACATCCTTTTCTGATAAAAACACTTCAAAAGCTAGGAGTCAAAGGTAACTCCCACAATATGACAAAAGGAACATATAAAAAACTGATAGCCAGCATCATATTCAAAGGTGAGAGACTGAATGCTTTCCTCCTAAGATCAGGAAGGAGACAAAGATGCCCATTGTCATCACTATAATTCAACATTGTGCTAGAAGTTCTAGATAGAGCAATCAGGCAGGACAAAGAAATAAAATGCATCCAAATTGGAAAGGAAGAAATAAAACTTTCATTATTTGTAGGTGACATGATGCTATACTTGGAAAATCCTGAGAAATCTACAGCAAAGTTACTTGAGCTCATAAACAAATTTAGCAAGATGGCAGGATATATAATTAATGTGCAAAAATCAGTAACATTTCTATACACAAGCAATAACCTAACTGAGAAGTCAGTTAAAGAAAAAATTCCATTAAATAGCAACTAAAAGAAACAAGTACTTAGGAATGAACTTAACTAGAGACACAAAGGACTTGTGCACAGAAAACTACATAACATTGCAAAAAAAAAATCAAAGATCTAAATAGGTGGAAAGACATTCTTTGCTCATGGATATGAAGATTAAATATAGTTAAGATGTCAATTCTACCCAAATTGATCTACAGATTCAATGCAGTACCAACCAAATTCTAACAACCTACTTTTTTTTTTTTTCACATGGGCAGGCACCGGGAATCAAACCCAGGTCCTCTGGCATGACAGGCAAGCATTCTTACCTGCTGAGCCACAGTGGCCCACCCCCAACAACCTACTTTTAAGACTTGGAAAAGCTACTTACCAAATTCACCTGGAAAGGAAAGAGGCCCCAAATAGCTAAAAGCATCCTAAAAAAGAAGAATAAAGTGGGAGGATTACACTCCCTGACTTTAAAACCTATTATAAAGCCACAGTGGTCAAAATAGCATGGTGCTACCACAAAGATAGAAGTATTGACCAATGGAATTGAATTGAGAATGCAGAAATAGAACACTTAATCTATGGTCAACTGATTTTTGACAAGGCCACCAAATCCACTGAACTGGGACAAAATAGTCTTTTCAACAAATGGGCCTGGTAGAACTGCGTATCAATAGCCAAAAGAATGATAGAGTACCCCTATACAAAATTACCTCAAAGTGGATCAAACACCTAAATATAAGAACTAGCACCATAAAGCTTCTAGAAGAAAATGTAGGGCAACATCTTCAAGACTTAGTAATAGGAGATAGCTTCCTAAATTTTACACCCATAGCACAAGCAACAAAAGACAAAATAGATAAATGGGAACACCTCAAAATAAAATGCTTCTGCACCTCAGAAGACTTTGAGAAAAAAAAGAAGGTGAAGAGACAGCCAACTCAATGGGGGAAAATATTTGGAAATCATATATCAGACAAAGGTTTGATTTCCTGTATATACAAAGAAATCACACAACTCAACAATAAAAGAACAAACAACCCAACTATAAAATGAGCTAAAGATATGAGTAGGAATTTTTCTGAAGAACAAATACAGATGGCTCAAAAACACATGAAGAGAAGCTTATTTTCATTGCCTATAAGGGAAATGCAGATCAAGACTACAATGATCTACCACCTCACACCTATAAGACTGACTGCTATTAAACAAATAGGAAACTATAAATATTGGAGAGGGTGTGGAGAAACTGGGACACTTATTTGCACTACTGGTGGGAATGTATAATGGTGAAGCCACTATGGAAGACTGTTTGGCAGTTCCTTAGGAAACTAAATATCGAGTTGCCCTATTACCCAACAATATCACTACTTGATATATACCCAGAAGAACTGAAAGCAATGACAGAAATAGACATTTGCACACCAATGTTCATAGCAGCATTATTCACAATCATCCAAAGATGAAAACAAACCAAATGCCCATCAGCAGATGAGTGGATCCACAAAATGTGGTATATACATATGATGGAATATTATGCAGCAATAAGATAAAATGATGTCCTGAAGCACATGACAAGATGGATGAGGCTTGAGGACATAATGCTGAGTGAAATTAGCCAGACACAGAAGGATACTGTATGATTCTACTTTTATGACCATGGTAAAGGTAAAATCAGAGGCTTATGATGCAGAATATAGGGGACTTGGAGATACATACATAGAAGCCAGAGTTTGGTGAATGCTCAGCTAATGAGGTTGAACTCCAATGTAAGGAAATATCTAAAAGTGAAGGCCGTTCTCTAGTGGGCCATAAGTAATATTACCATATGGAAGATGGACAAGATTGAAAGGGGTTGTATAGAACTATGAGTTCCACTGATTAACACTAGAAATATAAATTAGTTCTTGTAAGAACTACTTCATAGGTATGATTCATGTACAAAGAGTGTTTAAGAGCAGAGTATGGGGAAAACTGCTGTTGCATGCTATGGGTTATGTTTGAAAGGAAAACATCAGTGCTACCACAGCAAGAGCAGAGGTAAATAACAGGGAGAGGGACAAGTGTTAAGAGGAGGTTTAGATGTCCTATTTGGTGAGGGTGTGTTTGTTGGTTATCTTTCTCTTAAGAACAATGAAATCATCTAAAATTGTGTTGATGGACTGTGGACTTTGGACATTGTACATCATGCCTGATGAATGCAGGTGGCTGAAGGGTGAACTGACTGAAAAGTAGATTGGCAATTGATGGTATATACATATGATAGAATGCTGTGGTGCTACAAAAAGGATCAAAGTCATGAGGCATGCAATGATGTGAATGAATGTGTGGGACACTTAGTGAGGCAAAATAAACCAGAAATGGAAAAACAGTACTTTGGAACTCTTTGATTGGGAGCATAAACATTTATGATTCTTATATCATCTTGGTGAGTTGACCCTTTAATTAGTATATAGTGTTCTTCTTTGTCTCTTATGATGTCTTCACATTTAAAGTCTATTTTGTCTGATATTAGTATAGGTATTCCTACTTTCTTTGGGTTGCAACTTGCATGGATAATCTCTCTCCATCCTTGCACTTTCAATCTATTTGTATCCTTGTGTCTAAGATGAGTGTTTTATAAGCAGCATATAGCTGGATTATGTTTCTTAATCCATTCTGCCAATTTGTATCTTTTGATTGGTAAATTTAGTCCATTAAAATTCAAAGTTATTATTGAAAAGTCATTTCTGGAATCTACCATCTTTTTTTTTTTTTTAAACAGGGGCAGGCACTGGGAATCGAACCCGGGTCCTCTGGCATCGCAGGCAAGCATTCTTGCCTGCTGAGCCACCGTGGCCTGCCCTTGAATCTACCATCTTATCTTTTTAATTTTATTTGTCAGATCTATATATTCTTTCCCTCTTTCTCTTTATATCCTTTAAATTACCCTTAGTAGTACTCTTCAATTCTGTGCCCTCCTCCAGACCCCCCTCTCCTGTCTTTTCTTTTCAGCCTCCAGAACTCTTTTAGTATTTCTTGTAGGGCCAGTCTCTTGTTTACAAATTATTTCAGGATTTGTCAGTGAAAACTTTAATCTCTCCCTCAGTTTTGATGGATAATTTGGCCTAGTACAGAATTTTTGGCTGGAAGTCTTTCTGTTTCAAGATCTTGAATCTATCATATCACTGCCTTCTCACCTCCATGGTGCTAATTGAGTAGTCTGAACTCAGTCTTTTTGGTTTCCTTGTATGTAGTAGACAGTTTTTCTCTTGCTACTTTCAGTATTTTCTCCTTCTCTTTAACATTTGGTAGACTAATTAGTATGTGTCTTGGAGAAGGCCTATTTGGATTTATTCTGTATGGAGTTCATTCATTGGGCTTCTTTGATTTGTATATTCATGTCCTTTATAAGGGTTGGGAAGTTTCCCCCCATTATATCCTCAACTACTATTCCTAGGCTTTTACTATTCTCATCTCCTTCTGGGATACCAATGATTCTTATATTTGTGTGCTTTGTTTTGTCTATCATTTTTCTGAGATCCAATTCAAATTTTTCCATCCTTTTTTTTCTTTTTTGCTATTTGCTGTGCATCTCCAAAGTCATTTATTCTGTCCTCTATATCACTCATTCTTTCTTCTGGCTCTTCAAATCTGGTATGTGTGTCTCTAGTATGTTTTTTATTTGGTCAACAGTCTTTAATCTCTCTGATATCTGCTATTTTTTTATTCATTCTTTCAAATTTCAAATTATAAACATCTTTGATTAGTTGTTCCAACGTCTGTGTCTCCTCTGGTGCTTTAATTTGGTCATCAGGCAGGGCTATATCTGTCATCTCTGTGATATACTTAGTGATCTTCTGCTCTCTTCATGGCATGTAAGTATCTTGATTGATTTACTTTGGAGTTGATTTATTTCAGTAGTCTAAGGACTTGTGTTTGTGGGATGGTTGTACAGCAGGAAGTAGGGTATGGGGTGGGACACTCAGTGCAGTGATTTGTTTCAGGGCAGGTATAGGCACAGGTTTGAGATGTTACACTGATGTTTGTGAACGTTGGTGCTCAGCAGCCAGGGAGGATGTAGCTGTGTGGGTGCACCAGTCTTTGGGGTGCAAGCTTGGTGTGCACTGGTCTAAGGCATGGGGCCCTTTGTGAGCATGCATAGAGCTGTGGCAGCAGATCAGCATTATGCCTTTGTGGACTGGATGCAGATGTGACCTAGCTGTGCAGGTCAGCACTTTCTCCAAGCTAGGAAGTGTGACTGAGGGCTGTGTGCATGCACGGTTCTAGGACTCCTATAAAGTGCAGTTCCCAGAGCTGAATGACATTACTGGGGGCCCATGCACATGCGTGGGCCTAGGAGTGCTGTAAACTTATGCGCAGAGCTCAGGGGGGTTTGGGGTGAGGCTGTACAACACTATGGCCGGGGGGAAGGGATAGCCTGTGTGTGGAGGTTAGTGCCTGCAGCCTTTACACACTTGCAACAGTCTGCAGGGAACAGGGAGGGGGAGATAGTGCTTGGGAGGGGTGCAGGGGAGGTGCATTGACTTTCACTTGGGGGGGGCAAGTATATGCACTGGGAGTTGGTGGTTTAGGGGTGCCTGGCGCACAGGGAATGGAAGCAGGTGACAGGGTTCTGTGGCGTAGGGTGTGGGGTGAGTTGCCGGTCATGGGGCTGTGCTGGTAAGAGTAGCGTGCCCAAGGAATGTGGCCTGACTTACTTCCTAGTCCCGAGCTCCCATCCATGCACTACTGTGAGCTTGGCACCTCCGCACTAGGCTCCAGCTTTCTGCCTCTAAGTTCCTCGACCTCTGCAATCAAGGCTGGCCCATGTGGTGCAGAAGGCTCTCCAGGTAAACCACACTCCCAAATCACTGCCTCAAACTCCCTCCTGTCACTTCTCTAACTTTTCCGTGCAGCAGGGCTAATCTCGAGCTACTCTATTCAGCCATCTTTCTGGAAGTCCTCTCTGTTCATTTTTAAATGTTTTTATTCACACATCATACAATCCAACCTAAGTAAAAGACATTTCCTTTTCTTCCGCAAGGAATCCATAACCCTCCCCATGCCCCACAACCAGATGACATTTACTTTTGGCATAATGCCTTTGTTACATTCAGTGGAAGCATATTACAATGTTACTGTTGACTATAGACTTTAGCTTGCATTGATTGTACTTTTTCCTGAACACTATCCATTTTCAACACCTTACAATTTTGACATTCATTTGTTCTCCCTCAGGCAAAAACTTTTTTTATTTGCACATTTTAATCATCATCACTGTCCACTCTAGGCATTCCTAAGTTATACTGTATCAGTGTTTATCCTCTCTTTCTTTCTGGTTTCATATGTGCCCCCAGCCCTTCTCCCTCAATCATATCCACATTCAGCTTCACTATATGTACTTATATTATTGTGTTACAAGCAGGTAGTATTGTACCATCGAATAATGAATTTTTACAATCAGTCATGTTGCACAATCTGTATTCTTCAGCACCAAATGCTCAATGTCTACCTAATTTCTGTCTCCTGATAACTTGTGTTCTTAACTTCAACTTTCAAAGTTCACTCATTAATGTTGGTTCATATGAATGAGACCATATGATATTTGCCTCTTTGTTTATGGCTAGTTTCACTCAGCATAATGTCCTCAAGGATCATCCACATTGTTACATTCTTCATGACTGTATTCTGTCTTAGAACTGCATAATATTCCATCTTAAGTATATACCACAGCTTGTTTTGACACTTGTCCATGGGTGGACATTTAGGCTGTTTCCCTCTCTTGGCAATAATGTTTGTAATAAAGCTTGGCAATAATGCTTGTAAATAATGCTGCTTTATATATCATTTTGCAAATGTCTGTTTGTGTCCTTACCTTTAGTTCCACTGACTATTTACCTAGTAATAGGACACTGGATCATATGGAATTTCTATACTTAGCTTCTTGTGGATCTGCCAGACTGGTTTCCAGAGTTATTATAATGTTTTACATTTCCACCAACAGTGGATAAGTGTATTTCTTTCTCCAGATCCTCTCCGGCACTTGTCATTTCCTGTTTTTTTTTTTTCGTTTGTCTGTTTGTTTTTAATAATGGCCACTCTAGTGGGTGTCAGATGATATTTCATTTGTGGTCCTGATTTGCATTTCCCTAATAGCCAGTGAAGTTGAGCATCTTTTCATATGCCTTTTAGCCATTTGTATTTCCTCTTCTGATAAGTCCTTGTTCATGTCTTTTACCCATTTTTTAAAAAAATTGGATGGCTTGTCTTTTGCTTGTTGAGGTGAAGAAGCTGTTTATATATTCTGGATACTAAACCCTTATCTGATATGTGGTTTCCAAATATTGTCTCCCATTGCACAGACTGCCTTTTTACTTTCTTGACAAAATTCTTTGATGAACAGAAATGTTTAATTTTGAGGAGATACCATTTATGTATTTCATGCTTGTTTAGGGTGTAAGGTCTAGGAAACTGCATTCCCTACATATTCTTCCAAAAATTTTATGGTCTTAGCTCTAATGCCTAGATCTTTAATCGACTTAGAGTTCATTTTTGTATAAAGTGTGAGATATGGATCCACTTTCAGTCTTTTGCATATGGAAGTCATGTTCTCCAAACACCATTTATTGAAGATGCTGCTCTGCCCCCATTGGGTTGGCTTGACTGCCTTATCAAAGATCAGTTTCCATAGATGGCAGGGTCTATTTCTGAACTCTCAATTTGATTCCATTGGTCAGTGTATCTATTTTATGCCAGTACCATGCTGTTTTGATCATTGTTGCTTTCCCCCTTTTTAAACTTTTTGGAAGACTTTGAGCAGGATTGGTACTAATTCTTTCTTGAATGCTTGGTGGAATTCACATGTGAAACCATCTGGTCCTGGACTTTTCTTTTTTGGGAGCTTCTTGATGACTGATCCAATTGCTTTACTTGTGACTGGTTTGTTGAGGTCATTTCTTTCTTTTTTTTTTTTTTGGCATGGGCAGGCTCCAGGAATCAAAGCCGGGGCTCTGGCATGACAAGAGAGAATTCTGCCACTGAGTCCCTGTTGCACCACCCCATCTATTTCTTTTTGAGTCAACGTTGGGTGCTCATGCCTTTCTGGGAATTGTCAATTTCCTCTACATCATATAGTTTATTAGCATATAGGTGACCATAGTATACTCTCATTAACTCCTTTACTTCTATGGTCAGTGGTTGTCTCTTCTTCCAGATCTGATTTTATTTATTTGCATCCTCTCCCTCTCTATCTTCCTCCCTCCCTCCCCCTGTCTCTCATTAACCTAGTTAAGAGTCCATCGATTTTATTGATTTTCTCAAAGAAACCAACTTCTGATTTTGTTGAGTTTCTTGATTGTTTTCATATTCTCAATTTCATTTCTTTCTTCTCTAATCTTCATATGTCTTTCCTTTTCTTTGCTTTGGGGTTAGTTTGTTGTTCTTTCTCTAGTTCTTCCAAGTGAACAATTAATTCTTCAATTTTTATTCTTCCTTCTTTTTTTATTAATTAAAAAAATTAACTAACAACATTTAGAAATCATTCAATTCTACATATGCAATCAGTAATTCTTAATATCATCACATAGAGGTATGATCATCATTTCTTAGTACATTTGCATCGATTTAGAAAAAGAAATAGCAAGACAACAGAAAAAGAAATAAAATGATAATATAGAGAAAAAATAAAAATACAAAATATATATATAAAAAAACAAAACAAACAAACAAACAAAAACTATAGCTCAGATGCAACTTCATTCAGTGTTTTAACATAATTACATTACAATTAGGTAGTATTGTGCTGTCCATTTTTGAGTTTTTGTATCCAGTCCTGTTGCACAGTCTGTATCCCTTCAGTTCAGGGGATAATTGTATCCCCTCCAATTACCCATTATCTTACCCTATTTCTAACTCCTGATGGTCTCTGTTACCAATGACATATTCCAAGTTTATTCTCTAATGTCGGTTCACATCAGTGGGACCTACAGTATTTGTCATTTAGTTTTTGGCTAGTCTCACTCAGCATAATCTTCTCTAGGTCCATCCATGTTATTACATGCTTCATAATTTTATTCTGTCTTAAAGCTGCATAATATTCCATCGTATGTATTTACCACAGTTTGCTTAGCCACTCATCTGTTGATGGACATTTTGGCTGTTTCCATCTCTTTGCAATTGTAAATAATGCTGCTATAAACATTGGTGTGCAAATGTCCATTTGTGTCTTTGCCCTTAAGTCCTCTGAGTAGATACCTAGCAATAGTATTGCTGGGTCATATGGCAATTCCATATTCAGCTTTTTGAGAGACCACCAAACTGCCTTCCACAGTGGTTGCACCATTTGACATTCCCACCAACAGTGGATAAGTGTGCCTCTTCCTCCGCATCCTCTCCAGCACTTGTCATTTTCTGTTTTGTTGATAATGGCCATTCTGGTGGGTGTGAGATGATATCTCATTGTGGTTTTGATTTGCATTTCTCTAATGGCCAGGGACATTGAGCATCTCTTCATATGCCTTTTGGCCATTTGTATTTCCTCTTCTGAGAAGTGTCTGTTCAAGTCTTTTTCCCATTTTGTAATTGGGTTGTTTGTCTTTTTGTTCTTGAGTTGAACAATCTCTTTATAAATTCTGGATACTAGACCTTTATCTGATATGTCGTTTCCAAATATTGTTTCCCATTGTGTAGGTTGTCTTTCTACTTTCTTGATGAAGTTCTTTGATGTACAAACGTGTTTAATTTTGAGGAGCTCCCATTTATTTATTTCTTTCTTCAGTGCTCTTGCTTTAGGTTTAAGGTCCATAAAACCACCTCCAATTGTAAGATTCATAAGATATCTTCCTACATTTTCCTCTAACTGTTTTATGGTCTTAGACCTAATGTTTAGATCTTTGATCCATTTTGAGTTAACTTTTGTATAGGGTGTGAGATACGGGTCCTCTTTCATTCTTTTGCATATGGATATCCAGTTCCCTAGGCACCATTTATTGAAGAGACTGTTCTGTCCCAGGGGAGTTGGCTTGACGGCCTTATCAAAGATCAAATGTCCATAGATGAGAGGGTCTATATCTGAGCACTCTATTCGATTCCATTGGTCGACATATCTATCTTTATGCCAATACCATGCTGTTTTGACCACTGTGGCTTCATAATATGCCTTAAACTCCAGCAATGTGAGACCTCCAGCTTCGTTTTTTTTCCTCAAGATGTTTTTAGCAATTCGGGGCACCCTGTCCTTCCAGATAAATTTGCTTATTGGTTTTTCTATTTCCGAAAAATAAGCTGTTGGGATTTTGATTGGTATTGTACTGAATCTGTAAATCAATTTAGGTAGGATTGACATCTTAACTATATTTAGTATTTAGTCTTCCAATCCATAAACACGGTATGCCCTTCCATCTATTTAGGTCTTCTGTGATTTCTTTTAACAGTTTTTTGTAGTTTTCTTTGTATATGTCTTTTGTCTCTTTAGTTAAATTTATTCCTAGGTATTTCATTCTTTAAGTTGCAATTGTAAATGGAATTCGTTTCTTGATTTCCCCCTCAGCTTGTTCATTGCTAGTGTATAGAAATGCTACAGATTTTTGAATGTTGATCTTGTCACCTGCTACTTTGCTGTACTCATTTATTAGCTCTAGTAGTTTTGTTGTGGATTTTTCTGGGTTTTCGACGTATAGTATCATATCGTCTGCAAACAGTGATAGTTTTACTTCTTCCTTTCCAATTTTGATGCCTTGTATTTCTTTTTCTTGTCTAATTGCTCTGGCTAGAACCTCCAACACGATGTTGAATAATAGTGGTGATAATGGTCGTCCTTGTCTTGTTCCTGATCTTAGGGGGAAAGTTTTCAGTTTTTCCCCATTGAGGATGATATTAGCTGTGGGTTTTTCATATATTCCCTCTATCATTTTAAGGAAGTTCCCTTGTATTCCTATCTTTTGAAGTGTTTTCAACAGGAAAGGATGTTGAATCTTGTCAAATGCCTTCTCTGCATCAATTGAGACGATCGTGTGATTTTTCTGCTTTGATTTGTTGATATGGTGTATTACATTAATTGATTTTCTTATGTTGAACCATCCTTGCATACCTGGGATGAATCCTACTTGGTCATGATGTATAATTCTTTTAATGTGTTGCTGGATTCGATTTGCTAGAATTTTGTTGAGGATTTTTGCATCTATATTCATTAGAGAAATTGGTCTGTAGTTTTCTTTTTTTGTAATATCTTTGCCTGGCTTTGGTGTGAGGGTGATGTTGGCTTCATAGAATGAATTCAGTAGCTTTCCCTCCACTTCAATTTTTTTGAAGAGTTTGAGGAGAGTTGGTACTAATTCTTTCTGGAATGTTTGGTAGAATTCACATGTGAAGCCATCTGATCCTGAACTTTTCTTTTTGGGAAGCTTTTGAATGACCGATTCAATTTCTTTACTTGTGATTGGTTTGTTGAGGTCGTCTATTTCTTCTTGAGTCAAAGTTGGTTGTTCATGCCTTTCTAGGAACTTGTCCATTTCATCTACATTGTTGTATTTATTAGCATAAAGTTTTTCATAGTATCCTGTTATTACCTCCTTTATTTCTGTGAGGTCAGTGGTTATGTCTCTTCTTCCATTTCTGATCTTATTTATTTGCGTCCTCTCTCTTATTCTTTTTGTCAATCTTGCTAAGTAAGGGCCCATCAATCTTGTTGATTTTCTCATAGAACCAACTTCTGGTCTTATTGATTTTCTCTATTGTTTTCATGTTTTCAATTTCATTTATTTCTGCTCTAATCTTTGTTATTTCTTTCCTTTTGCTTGCTTTGGGATTAGTTTGCTGTTCTTTCTCCAGTTCTTCCAAGTGGACAGTTAATTCCCGAATTTTTGCCTTTTCTTCTTTTCTGATATAGGGATTTAGGGCAATAAATTTCCCTCTTAGCACTGCCTTTGCTGCGTCTCATAGGTTTTGATATGTTGTGTTTTCGTTTTCATTCACCTCAAGATATTTACTAATTTCTCTTGCAATTTCTTCCTTGACCCACTCGTTGTTTAAGAGTGTGTTGTTGAGCCTCCATGTATTTGTGAATTTTCTGGCACTCTGCCTATTATTGACTTCCAACTTCATTCCTTTATGATCCGAGAAAGTGTTGTGTATGATTTCAATCTTTTTAAATTTGTTGAGACTTGCTTTGTGACCCAGCATATGGTCTATCTTTGTGAATGATCCATGTGCAGTTGAGAAAAAGGTGTATCCTGCTGTTGTGGGGTTTAATGTCCTATAAATGTCTGTTAAGTCTAACTCATTTATTGTAATATTCAAATTCTCTGTTTCTTTATTGATCCTCTGTCTAGATGTTCTGTCCATTGATGAGAGTGGGGAATTGAAGTCTCCAACTATTATAGTAGATGTGTCTATTTTCCTTTTCAGTGATTGCAGTGTATTCCTCACATATTTTGGGGCATTCTGATTCGGTGCATAAATATTTAAGATTGTTATGTCTTCTTGTTTAATTGTTCCTTTTATTAGTAGATAGTGTCCTTCTTTGTCTCTTTTAACTGTTTTACATTTGAAGTCTAATTTGTTGGATATTAGTATAGCCACTCCTGCTCTTTTCTGTTTGTTATTTGCATGAAATATCTTTTCCCAACCTTTCACTTTCAACCTATGTTTATCTTTGGGTCTAAGATGTATTTCTTGTAGACAGCATATAGAAGGATCCTGTTTTTTAATCCATTCTGCCAGTCTATGTCTTTTGATTGGGGAATTCAGTCCATTAACATTTAGTGTTATTACTGTTTGGGTAATACTTTCCTCTACCATTTTGCCTTTTGTATTATATATATCATTTCTGATTTTCCTTCTTTCTACACTCTTCTCCATACCTCTCTCTTCTGTCTTTTCGTATCTGACTCTAGTACTCCCTTTAGTATTTCTTGCACAGCTGGTCTCTTGGTCACAAATTCTCTCAGCGAGTTTTTGTCTGAAAATGTTTTAATTTCTCCCTCATTTTTGAAGGACGATTTTGCTGGATATAGAAATCTTGGTTGGCAGTTTTTCTCCTTTAGTAATTTAAATATATCATCCCACTGTCTTCTAGCTTCCATGGTTTCTGCTGAGAAATCTACACATAGTCTTATTGGGTTTCCCTTGTATGTGATGGATTGTTTTTCTCTTGCTGCTTTCAGGATCCTCTCTTTCTCTTTGACCTCTGACATTCTAACTAGTAAGTGTCTTGGAGAACGCCTATTTGGGTCTAATCTCTTTGGGGTGCGCTGTACTTCTTGGATCTGTAATTTTAGGTCTTTCATAAGAGTTAGGAATTTTTCAGTGATAATTTCTTCCATTAGTTTTTCTCCTCCTTTTTCCTTCTCTTCTCTTTCTGAGACACCCACAACACATATATTTGTGCGCTTCATATTATCATTCAATTCCCTGAGCCCCTACTCAAATTTTTCCATTCTTTTCCCTATAGTTTCTGTTTCTTTTTGGATTTCAGATGTTCCACCCTCCACTTCACTAATTCTAGCCTCTGTCTCTTGAAATCTACCATTGTACGTTTCCATTGTTTTTTTCATCTCTTCTACTGTATCTTTCATTCCCATAAGTTCTCTTATTTGTTTTTTCAGACTTTCCATTTCTTCTTTTTGTTCATCCCATGCCTTCTTCATGTCCTCCCTCAATTTATTGATTTGGTTTTTGGAGAGGTTTTCCATTTCTGTTCGTATGTTCAGAATTAGTTGTCTCAGCTCCTGTATCTCATTTGAGCTATTGGTTTGTTCTTTTGACTGGGCCATATCTTCAATTTTCCTGGTGTGATTTGTTATTTTTTGTTGGCGTCTGGGCATTTAATCAGATTTCCCTGAGTGTGGGACCCAGCAGGTTGAAAGACTTTCCTGTGAAGTTTCTGGGCTCTGTTTTTCTTATCCTGCCCAGTATGTGGTGCTTGTCTGTCTGCGGGTCCCACCAACAAAAGATGTTGTGGCTCCTTTAACTTTAGAAGACTCTCACTGCTGGGTGTGTGGTGGAGACAGAGGAAAGGTTGTAGGTTGTTTTTAATGGCTTCAAATTGTGAAGTCCTGGGATCTGAATTCCTTGAGAGAGGGATTCCACCTGAGTTGCATTTCACCCCACCAGTGGGGAAGGTTCAGTTGGTAGAGAGCCCTGAAAGCAGCCTGTTTCTGCGTTTGGGGCAGTTGCAACCTGTGTAATTCCAGCGCTGAGCCCAGAGGCAACCAAGCCTCTGTAGAAACAACCGCAGAAGGCTCTGTTTTGCCCCCTTTCCTCTTTTTCAGTTAGCCCAATCGGCAACTTCTGCCTTGATCAGTTTCGCCTGAGCTGGGGGCCTATTTTTAGTAGTCAGAAGTTGTTCATTAATGCCACTATTGGTGTTAGGTTGGGCTTAGTCTCTACTACTGTTGGAGACTCTTTCCTTTCCCTCAGGGAAGTCACCTGTGGGGGAGGGGCGCTGGCTGCCGCGGCTTGGGGGACCGCTGATCCGAGGCTCCCAGCCAGCCCAGGAAACCGTGTGTGTGGAAGGGGCTCTGGTCGCCAGCCGCTGCGGCTTGGGGAACCGCCGATCCGAGGCTCCCAGGCAGCCCGTGAAGCCACATGTGTGAGGGCCACTGTGGCTTGGGGAACCGCCGATCCGAGGCTCCCAGCCAGCCCGGGAAGCTGCGCGTGGGAGGGGCTCCGGCTGCCGGCTGCCACGGCTTGGGGAACCGCCGATCCGAGGCTCCCAGCTGGCCCGGGAAGTCACGCGTGAGGAGGGGTGCCAGCCGCCATGGCTTGGGGAACCTTTGATCTGAAGCTCCCAGCTGGCCCAGGAAGGAGGGAGGGAGGGGCTCTGGCCACCAGCTGCCGTGGCCTGGGGAAGCGCGTGCCTCTCGGGGACCTCACCGCAGCGGAGTCTCTTAGCCAGTCCAGCCGGTCCAGAATGGGGTACACTGTGTGTCTGGTCTCTGTCGTGGCTCTGGGAGCTGTTCTGTACTGTTTCTAGTTCTTTAGTAGTTGTTCTGGAGGAGGAACTAAGACACGCGCTCCTTACTAAGCCGCCATCTTCTCCGGAAGTCTCTTCCTTCTTTTTTAACATAGGCATATAAGGCAATAAATTTCCCTCTTAGCACTGTCTCTGCTGCATACCATAAATTTTGATATGTTGTGTTTCAATTTCTTTGCCTTAAGATATTTACTTATTTTTCTTGTATATTTTTCCTTGACCAACTGATTGTTTAAAGTGTGTTGCCTAACCTCCCTAAGGTGTGTATTTTTTTTACCTTCTCCCTATTATTGATTTTAACTTCATTCAATTATGATCTAAGAAGGTGTTTTCTTATTATTTCAATATTTTAAAATTTATTGAGACCTGCTTTGTAACTCAGCATAAGGTCTATCTTTGAGAATTATCCATAAGCACTTGAGAAAAATTTGTATCCTGCTGTTGTGGGGTGTAATATTCCTAAATATTTATTAAGTCTAGTTCATTTATCATATTATTCAAATTCTCTGCTTCCTTATTGATCCTGTGCCTAGATGTTCTAACCGTCAATGAGAGTGGGAATTGAAGTCTCCAACTCTTATGGTAGAGGTGTCTATTTCTCCCTTAAGTGTTGTCAGTGTTTGCTTCATGTATTTTGGAGCACTCTGGCTCGGTGCATAAATATTTATGACTGTTATGTCTTCTTGTTGAATTGGATTTACTACATCATATCTATTTTTTTCTTTTTACCTTAACTGATAGTCTTCATTTCTACACTCTTCTCTAGACCTCTCTCTTCTGCCTTTTCCTATCTGCTTGTAGTGCTCACTTTAGTATTTCTTGCAGAGCCAGTCTCTTGGTCACAAATTCTCTCAGTGATTATTTGTCTGAAAATCTTTTAAACTCCCTTTGTTATTTGAAGGACAATTTTGCTGGTATAGAATTCTTGCTTGGCAGTTTTTCTCTTTCAGAATCTTAAATATATCATACCACTGCCTTCTGGTTTCCATGGTTTCTACTGAGAAATCCACACATAGTCTTATTGAGCTTCTCTTGTATGTGATGGATTACTTTTCTCTGCTGTTTTCAAAATTCTCTCTTTGTCTTTGACATTTGGCATTCTGATTAGTGTCTTGGAGTATGTCTATTTGGATCTATTCTGTTTGGGGTATGCTGAACTTCTTGGATCTGTAATTTTATGTCTTTCTTAAGAGATGGGAAATTTTCAGCAATTATTTCTTCCATTAGTCTTTCTCCTTCTCTTGTATTTCTGGGACACCCACAACACATACACTCACATGCTTCATGTTGTCATTCAATTCCCTGAGATCCTGTTCATATTTTTTCATTCTTTTCCCTATATTTTCTTTTGTGTGTCAGATTTCAAGTGTCCAATCATCTAGTTCACTAATTCTTTCTTCTGCCTCTTCAAACCAATTGTTGTAAGTTTCCATTGTTTTTTTCATCTCTTTTGTGACTTTCCCATAAGTTCTGTAATTTGCTTTTTCAAACTTTTGAGTTTTCCTCTTTGTTTGCCCAATGCCTTCTTTATATCCTCCCTCCACTCATTTATTTGATTTTTGATGAGATTTTGCATGTGTTTTCAACATCTTGCATTAGTTGTTTCAACTCCTGTATCTCATTTGAAGTGTTGGTTTGTTCCTTTGAGGTGTCCATGATTTCAAATTTCCTTTATGACTCTATTTTTGCTGGCATCTGGGCATTTGATTTTCTTAGTCAGTTTATTCTGGAGTCTGTTTTACTCTTTTGCTTGGCTTTTCTTGCTGAATGGCTTTGTTCTCTATCTGTTCTTTGACGTTCAGTTCAATTTATTGTAGACCTCTAGCATAGGTTCTGTTTAACTGGTCAGGACTTTTCTGTTCTCATTTCTCTACTTCTTGCCCTGCCAATATGAGGGCTTTTTTTGAGGAGGGTCTTCTCAGATATTATAAACCCTAGTGAGATTTTCCCAAACAGACCCATGTCTTATTAGGAAAGAGTAGCCAACACCAGTTTTCCCTGAGGGTGAGAACCAACAGGTCGTCACAGTTTCCTGTGAAGCCTCTAGACTTTGCTTTTCCTATCCTGCCCAACATGTGGAATTTGTCTGCCCATGGCTTCCCACCAGCTTAAAGTGATGTGGTTCCTTTAATTCTAGCAGACTCTTCCTGCCAGGGGCTTGATTGAGACAGAGGTGGAGTAGTACAATGGCTTTGATTCCTTATGTTTTTCAGTCCCTGCAGCCTGAATACCTTGAAGGAGTGATTCCACTTGAGCTGTGCCCCATCTCCCTTTTCTTGTGGAAGACATACCCTTTAGAGAATTAAATTCTTTCACCCGACTCTCATACAAGTTTAATTCTGCATTTGTCTGGATCAGTGCTAGAGCCTGAGAGTGCTTCCAGTTCTGTCAAGTGAGCTTTTTAAGGAGTAAAAGAAAAAAGCAAGAAAAAAAGCCTTTACAGAGCCAGATCCCTGCTTCTTGGGTTTGTCAATCCAGAGCTGAACTTGCTATGTGGCTCAATGTATCTCCAGGCTCTGTGTGCTCCCTTTTCTTCTGGTGCAGCCCTTTTCAGTATTTTTGCTCTCCAACTGAAAAAAACTCTGTTTTTTTTTTTTCCTGTCAGCACCTCCCCCCTACCATGCAACCCCCGCCCCCCAGGGCAAAAACTGCTAGCTCCTTTTGTGCTTATTCCAGGTTTATCCGCTGGGGTTCTGTTTTCAGTAGTCAGGATTTTTTAATTACTTCTGAAATTAGAACTTGGTTGAGCTAAGTCCTTGTTGCTGGTAAACTCTGTTTCCTTTCCCTTCAGTGAACCAGCCTGACATGCCCATGTGGGAGGGGTGCTGGCCTCTGCAGCTTGGGGATCTCAGCTGCCCAACCTGGTTCAGACTGGTGTGTGTCTGGTCACTAATGTTCCCCTAGCAGTTGTTCTGTACCATTACTGGCTATTTACTAGCTGCTCTGTAGGACAAACTACATTCCACACCTCACTATACCACCATATTGCCCATTTCCCTTTCACCAGAACTTTGAAAAATAAATTCTGAGACTAGCTCTATCATCCCTAAAGAGCTCTGTAGTCACCCTTCTCTGTAGGTCAAATATTACTGTGGGAACTGCTATTACTGAGCTGGAATCCTTAAACACAATGGGGGTGATCAGATCCCATGTTGGCAGAAGCCATGTGGCCACAGTTAATCAGCATAGACAAAGTGGATGTGGCCACCATAATGGACAGCAGTCTCAAAGCAGCAGTCAAAATAATCTGACTCATAGAGGCTTGTGGCACTAGCTAATAGATCATGGGGTACTGTTCTAGTTTGCTAGCTGCTGGAATGCAATATACCAGAAATGGATGGCTTTTAAAAGGGAAAATTTAATAGGTTGCTAGTTTACAGTTTTAAGGCTGAGAAAATGTCCCAGTTAAAGCAAGTCTACAGAAATGTCCAATCTAAGGCATCTAGGGAAAGATTCCTTGATTCAAGAAGGCCGATGAAGTTCAGGGTTTCTCTCTCAACTGAAAGGGCACATGGTGAATGCAGTCCAAGTTTCTCTCATTTAGAAAGGTACATAGTAAGAACAGTCATGGTTTCTCTCTCAGCTGGAAGGGCACGTGGTGAGCATGGCATCAAGTGCTAGCTTTCTCTCCTGGCTTCCTGTTTCATGAAACTCCCCGGGAGGCATTTTCCTTCTTCCTCTCCAAAGGTCTCTGGCTCGTGGACTCTCTGCTTCGTGGTGCTGCAGCATTCTCTGCTTTCTCCAAATATCCTTCATTCTCCAAAATGTTTCCTCTTTGTAGGACTGTAGAAACTTATCAAGACCCACCCAAATGGGTGGAGACATGTTGTCACCTAATCCAGTTTAACAACCACTCTTGATTACATCACATCTCCAGGGAAATGCTCGGATTATAGTCTCAAGCATACAGTATTGAATAAGGATTATTCTGCCTTTATGAAATGGGATTTAGATTAAAACATGACTTTTCTAGGGGGCATATATCCTTTTAAACCAGCACAGCTACCTAAAAGTAAAATAGAAAGGCAGTCTACTAAATTATTCTTTGAGCTGAATAAGAAGAAAAATTCTAGGTCAAGTGAACAGAAGTCTAACTGAATCACAAAAACAGGGATTCATGGCCCCTTAATTAATTTCCAGACTTGAGACAATTTACAGACCCAGAACCCCTTGAATTAGGGGAAGGCCAGGTACCCTTGGGGAAGGACCCTTTAATGCTGCCCAAAATGTACGCAGTTAACCTTCCTCCCAGCCTTCCCAAAGGAGACATATGGCCTTCTACCAGGGTAATTGTGCTTTGGGAAAAAGCAAATGATCAGATATTTGGGGGATTATTATACACTGGCTCAGAAGTGACACTGATTCCAGGAGACTCCAAATGTCACTCTGGACCACCAGTCAGAGGCTTATGGAGGTTAGGTGATCAATGGAGATTTATCTCAGGTCCATCTGACAGTGGGTCCAGTGTGTTCCCGGACCCATTCTGTGGTCATTTTCCCAGTTCTGGAATGCATAATCAGAATCAACATATTCAGCAACTGGCAGAGCCCCCACACACAAGTTCTTTGACTTGTGGAATGAATGCTATTATATTAGGAGATGTCGAGTGGAAGCCACTAGAACTGCCCCTACATAGAAAAATAGTGAATCAGAAGCAGTATCGTATTCCTGGAGGGATTGTAGAGATTAGTGCCACTTTTAAGGATTTGAAGGATGCAGAGATGCTGATTCCCACCACATTCCCATTCAACTTTGTTTGGCCGTGCAGAAAACATATGGGACTTGGAGGATGACAGTGGATTATCAAAAACTGAATCAAGTGGTAACTCCAATTGCAGCTGCTCTTCTAGATGTGATATCATTGCTTGAGCAAATCAATACATCCCCTGGTACCTTGCATACAGCTAATGATCTGGCAAATGCTTTTATCTCAATAGCTGTCCATAAGGACCATAAGAAACAGTGCATTCAGCTGGCATGGCCAGCAGTATACTTTCACTGTCCTGCTCAGGGACATATAAATCTCCAGCCTCTATATTATCCGCAAGGAACTCGACATTTCTCCCTCCCACAAGACATCACATTGGTCCATTATATTGATGTTATTATGCTGACTGGACCCAGTGAGCAAGAAGTAGCAACTACTCAACTTATTGTTAAGGCATTTGTGTATTAGGGGATGGGAGACAAATCCAACAAAAACATGGGGGCCATCCAATTTGTGAAATTTCTAGATGTCCAGTGATGTGGGGCATGTTGAGATATCCCTTCTAAGGCGAAGGATAAGCTGTTGCACCTGGACCCTCCTATGACCCAAAAAGAGGCACCGTGTCTAGTTGGCCTCTTTGAATTTTAGAGACAACATATTTCTCATTGAGTGTGCTAATGAACTACGACCACATGACCAGTTACAGAAACAAGGACTGTGATGGTACAAATATTTACTCCTTGTTTTCTTAAGAGTATGTTCTCATCTGTACATAAGCATATATCTTGTTTTCCTCCTATCATATGACATAAGTTGTACTGTTCATGTTATAGTATTTAAATTATAGGATATGAAGTTTAAGAGTGAATGTTTTCTAAGAAGTTGCACCCTATTCTGGAGAGATCTAGTGTGTTTCTGCTTGTATGCAAGACAGTTGAGTATTGTTAGGTGAAAAATATGTCTGTTATTGTGTTCTATGTGGAACTTAAGCATGTTTCAAGGTGATGTGCATAGCTGTGAAGTTGACAAGGGGTGGAATGTGATGGTTAGGGTCTGGTTTAATTTTGGCCTGATAATGATGCTCAGTTGTCTAGTTAGTCAAACACTGGCCTGACTGTTGCTGCAAGGATATTTCATAGCCAGCAGGCTGATTTATTAAATTATCAATCAGTTGATTGCAGCTGTAGCTAATTACATCTCCGATAGCTAAAGCTGTGTCTCCTGAAAATGAGATAATCCAATCAACCAAAGGCATTTTTAAGAAAGAAGAGAGAATTTTTCATTGCTTCTTCAGCCAGTGAGTCTATCCTGTGGAGTTTATTGAACTCCTTCATTGGAGCTGCTGGCTTCACAGCCTGCCCTATGGATTTTGGACTCTTCCATTCCCACGGTTGCATGAGACCCTGTGTTAGTTTGCTAGCTGCCAGTATGCAATATAGCAGAACTAGAACAGTTTTTTAAAAGGGGACTTTAATAAGTGGCAAGTTTACAGTTCTAAGGAAGTGAAAGTTTTCAAATTAAGGCACGAGCAAGATGTTACCTTCATTCAGGAAAGGCTGTTGGGTCTGGAGCATTTCGATTAGCTGGGAAGTCACATGGCTGGCATCTGCTGGTCCCTTGCTCCTGGGTTCCGTTGCTTTTAGCCTCTGTTCCTGTGGGAGTTCCTCACTCTTCTCTGGGCTGGCTTTCATTTCTTGGCTTCCTTTGGCTCTCCCAAGGTTCTGGCTTGCTTAACTTCTCATGGTGATGTCTGCTGGGCTCTGAGCATCTCCAAAGATCTGTGTCTCCATGTGTTGGCATGTGTGTCAGCTCTGCTGTGAAGCTTCTCTTGGCTCTGAGGCTTCCATCGTTTCTACCCCTCTCCCCAAAATATCTCCTCTTTTAAAGGATTCCAGTAAACTAATAAAGACCCACCTGGAATGGTGGAGTCACATCTCCATCTAATCAAACATCACACCCACAGTTGGGTGTGTCACATTCTGTGGAGATAATCTAGTCAAAAGATTCCAACCTACGGTATTGGATCAAGATTAAAATAAATGGCTGTTCCACAGAATTGGATCAGGATTAAAACATAACTTTTCTAAGGTACAGAATACTTTAAAACCAGCACAGACACCTTTACAAATTTCATATTTATAGATATCTCTTGTTGGGTCTATTTCTCCAGAAAACTCTGACTAATACAGGCATCACATTATTTTAAATTGTCATCATTAAAAATTGTGTATTTTTGATGAAAGTTCTATTTAAAAATTTAGTACCAAAGATCTAACAAATGAATTTACATAATTAAATTTGAGATCCCAGAGTGGCTGATTAGGAGAATATGTTCTGGAGCGCACTTTTTGTCTTTTTCTGTGAATAATTTCCTTTGCCAGTTTTAAATCTTAGTTTTTTACCCTTTTAATGTTGTTCACCAACTATTCTATTTTCATGATTTGAATATTGCTGTATCAACTTACGTTTATGCTTGTCAAATTTGTTTTCTCACCCATTTTTATCCATATTTGGGTTATTTGGGGAGCAGCACATAGATGGATTTATTTTTATTAGCTCTGAGAGTCTGTTTTTTAGAAACAGTTTTAAGTTGGATTTTTTACATTTTTTTAGGATGGCTGATAAATTTGTTCTTGTGTCTGCCATGTTATTTTATGTTTTCATCTGTCATGCATTTTATTTGCTTATTTTTCCTTGTTTTCTTTTCCTGTCTTCTCTCCCACTTATCAAGGTTTTTGTTCTTCCTCCTCGTTTGGAAATTATAAATAATATATATTCTATTTTTTTACTGTTGATATAAAAAATTTAATTTCCATGTATATATTGACATTTTCTTTAAAAAGTCCCAAATTAGTCAAACTCCTCCTGCAAAAGACAATAATTTTAATATACTTCAATTTTCCTCAAACCTTTCCCTAACTCCCATATAATTGTTGCCTAAAATTTTAGATACATCTTCTAAATAACCATAATTTTTTTCTTGCACACAACACTCACTTGCATTTTTGGCATGGTTTCCTGATTTCTTTGCTAACTGTTGTACCTCACTACTTGTAATTCTATAAGTTTATTTATTTATTTAACTAGAAAAATAGACTTTAAAAATTCTCCTAATTATAGCTTGAGTATAAAATTATTGTGCATTTATTTTCCCTTCAGAACTTTTAGATATTAATCCATTTTCTTCAACATCTATTTCTGCTGATGGAAAGTCTGCAGGTAATCTAATTTTATTATTATGTAATATTTTCTCCTTATCCTAATTTTTGCAATTTTACAATAATGTGTTTAGATGTGAATTGTTAAAATATATTTACCCTATTTGATACTACTTGGTATAATTTATCACTGAGGACACCTATCTTTATTAGGTTCTGAGAAATTCTAGGCATTATTTATTTTCTCTATTTCTTGTTTTGGAGCTCCTACCAAAATATGGCAGGCCTATGGCTTCAGCTGCATGCAGCTATAAGTTTCCCATTGATAGTTTTGCTTTTATAGGGTGATATCTTGGTTTCTGGACTATATAGCTTTCCCCTTCTTGCGTTTGAGAATGGCCATGTACTTTACAATTTATAAGTATATTTTACTTATAATTTCTACGTGTATTTGAGCAATAGATCAGAGTTTGAACATTGGGTTGATTCACCATCTTGACTGGGAAGTCACCAGAATTAAGAAAAGAAAAGAGAAGAAAACGATTAAGCAAATAAAAAGAAAAAGGAAAGAAAAGGGGGAAAAAAACAATATATAGTAGATATATAAAAATACAGTATGTTAAATTTATATAACCACTGATTCAACCCCAATCAATATATTCTTCTTTTTTGCCTTAAAATTATAAGACTAAATTTTATTACATTGCTCTGTTGAAGTTGAGTTACATGAGAGTAATTCCATAAAACCTTCATTACATACTCCTAATGAAAGAAAAAAAGAATTTCTTCTTTCTAGTACTCTCCCAACATGAACTTTCCATGGCACCAACCCTATTTTCTCTAAAGTTTATACCCATTCTTAGATCTGCTGAGGAAGGAAAAGAGCATTAGGCCTCACAATTGACCAATGGAAGTAAGTGGCCCCAATAAAAACTAATATAGAACAAGCAATGACTTCTGATGCAGCAAAAAGTGGGAAATGGGAAGGAAACATATACCAGAGGAAGAAAATATTTGCCACTTCCTAAGCCACAGCCAGGAGAAAGATTTTTGAATTATGACCTTACTTTTTGGATCAATCCAGGTAGGTTGGTAACAGCAGAAGCTGCTGCCATGACAGTCTACAGATGATGTTAGAGTTCTCCAAATCTTCAGGTACTTATATTGTCAATAACAAAGGCTGAAGAATGCAGTCTTTAGTTTTTTATTTGCTTTTAACAACTTCTGACACTTTTCATGGGCATTGTGCTTCCAAATTATTTTTATTTGTGTCTGCCACAGTTTCCTGAGGCAAGCCTTAAAAACAGAATAACTCTAAGATAGAAACAAAGATATTCAGGTGCAAATAATTTAGGTGACTTCCCTGGATCCTGGAAGGGAGCTAGTGACATTCTCAGAATGAGGCTTGTAGCTCTTGAAACCCATGCTCACTCGAGACAGCAATTCTGCATATATGATAAACGTGTCATTCTAGCTAAATGCATTTTGCCCCATATGTTACATCCTTTATTCTTTACAATAATATGACAGACCTTAGCATTTTACAAATGAGGAAACCTAAGTACATTCCTTTTTTTTTTTTTTTTAGTGTGATACAGAAAATTTAAATTTTGGACAAAATAAACATCTCTTTCTTTGGTCTCACAAAGAAGTTGAAGTTTTAAAATACAGACAATATATTCCTTTACCCTGTATTCTGATTTACCTTAGTCCCAATGAGACCAGCTTCATTCATATGTTGAATTGAAGTCTGATCTCTTTTTCAACTTCTTTAACAGTTGCTATACGGAGTAATGCTGACTTGCAGAGCTTCAAAACGCTAACTCTGAGTCTTTGGTGTCACACAGATACCCACAGATCCAGGGAACTACCAAGTTATACACAAAGAGCACAGCATTTCCAAATTTAGAAATAACACTTAAAACTCAGGAATAAATGTGACTGCTGCAAGAGCTTACAATCTAGGTCTTAATTTTCTTATAAGTATTTTCAAAATGAGCCCAAACAACATTTGTCCTGTTGCTTCTGGTTTGTTTTTTAGTTTGTTTCTTTTGTTTTTTATTTATTGATTGATTGATTGATTTTGCTCAACATATGTCCTCAAGGCTCATTCACCTCATTGAATCCTCACTATTTCATTCCTTTCTGTAGCTGTACATTATTCTATTGTATATATACGTCACTGCTCGCCCTTCTGCTCATCAGTAAATAGACCATTTGCCTACCTCCATCCATTGGCTATTATGAATAATGCTGCCATAAACATCAGTGTGCAAATGTCTATTCGTGTTCCTGCTTACAGTTCTTCCAAATCTATTCCTAGTAATGAGATTACCTAATCCTATGGCCACTCTATATTTAGCCTCCTGTGAATCTGCTACATTACCCTCTGAAGGGGCTGGACCATTCTACCTCCCTGCCAGCATTGAATAGACATACCTCTCTATCCACATCTTTTCTGTTTGTGTCTCTTTCTGTTTAAATGCATTTTGCAAAATGACACCTGAAGTCAGCAAGTTCAAATACTTAAAAGAGGATATTTCTCGGCCGAAGAGAAATATATGACTTGTTACCTGATCTTTTGTTCCCAGATTATTCTCCAAATAATAATTAAATTAACTATGTGCCAGATTGCACTGAGTGAGGTGCACAATTTAAATCACAGTACAGCATTCCAGGAATATAATTCTTGTTAGGATAAGGGAAGTCATAGTATGAAAAATAGTATCCAAGACCTTATTTTATCCTAACATCTACCTATAACACTTGTGAAATTACATATCAGGGAGTAAAAATTACTTATCCAAGGTCACACAGTTTGTGAGCAGAGCCAAAAGCAGTAAACCAGTTCCCATAACTCCCAGAGCTGTGCTTCTTCAATTGCATCACACTGAATATGATAATTTCCTCGCCTAATACAGTTGACAGAGCTTGATAGATTATTTGTATGTGGGTGTGGATGATTTGCTGTGCTAGTCATCCTCTTCCTCTTGTCGTATGTGGAACAGAAAGCTTTTAATTTTTGTTATGCTAAAAGTCAAATAATAAAAATGAGCTTTCAGTTATCAACATTTTACACGTATCTGGTTTCTTTGCGGCAAGTAGTTTTACTATCTTAAAATTCAACTGTTAAGGAAATAGAGGTCAAATATTGGAATGAATCTGAACACTTTCTGATAAGGCTAAGTGAAAATCCTTGATCACAGCCAATATGACTATCTCTAGATGACCTTGAGTAGCAGTAGAACAATCCTCCCCACTCGGGAAATGCTTGTTTGCATTTGGTGCCCAGGTTTGCAGTAGTTCAAGTCTCTGTTCTGACTTAGCTCTTACTGATATTTCCATTACAGCTAATATTTTGTTTCTTAAAAACAGATGAAAAACACATCAACCTCCCCCACACAAAGCCCTTCATCGTTTTAGCTGCTATTGTTTTTTTCCACTGCTCACTTTCAGTAAACATTTTAAAGAAACTGATTTAGCTTTCGCCTTCCACTGTGATCACCTGATGAGTCATGGCACATTGAGAAAGGAAAGATGTCAAGAATGTTTAATCAGCAGTGATTTAAGCAAGGGACATATTTGAGAGAATTAACAAAATCAGCATGCTCATTGCTCCAGGGTGATTTTTCTTGCTGGTAGGACTAAATGAAAATCAGAACCCAAAGCAATCGAAGTCTTTCAGGTCCAATTCATGCTGCCAAAGTTAAAAGGCAGCCAGGATGGAAGGCTGAATCACTCCCTATGGTAGATACAGCTGTGTTTTTCATACTTAGAATGAATTTCTTGATTCTGAAGTTAAAAAAAATTCACTCATCTTCAGAAGCTTTATTCTTGTCTAACCCTCCATCTCATCCCTTTCCTCCAGACCCACTCCATTCCCAGGAATTGATTGCAAAGCAGTTAAAGGCAGTTGGTATCACATCAGTTCAGAATGTCCTAATTTACTCTGATGTAAAAGTTCTGAAGTAAAATATTCTGAAGGAGGGCTAAATCAATGAGTAGCAATTCTTCTCCTTAGTGAAGGTATCAGCAGCAAGTGGGCTAGAATGAGCACTTAAAACCAATATGACAGAATGTATTTGGAAAACTATAAGGTTAACATGTAGGTTAAAAAATCAATGATGGAAGTGAAGAATGCAGGAGGACTGTTTTAACAATCATTCAGAAAGAAAAACTGGGGTTTTATTGATTGAATATTGAGTATAAGACAAAGACACAATGTGCTAAACTTCAACTGCATTATTAGAAACAGTGTCTGAGACAAGGGTGGAAAAGATTTCATTCCATTTTGCAGCAATCATATGATATCTTGATCATCCTATGTAGCTCTGAAAGCCAGATTTTCATGTAATTTATATTTGTGGCTGGTTTTCCTGGTGACTTCTATAGCCTATTTAATTTTCATAAGGTGTGCCTCTGTCCTGAACCCATCTACCAAGTTCTCGTGGTACTAAATATTCATGGGGGAAAAAATGTCAGCTAATTTATAAAGAAGAATCTAATAATGAGAGGGACCTATAAAAGTCCAATAGCAAATTACAGATGGACAATTGCCTTGAAATCAAATGCCTTCTGCAAGTAACATTAAATAAGATTCTAATGGAAATGCATTTAGTCTTTAGTGATCTGCTTAGTCTTTCAGATATGACTGCAGATCTCAGGGATGCAGAAACAAAATGATCTTTAACTCATTGGCTTATTGTGATGAAATCCAAATGAGAATATCGCAAATGCAAAATCCATTGATTAGAAAGTTGATCGCTTTCAATATGTGTTGGTGGGGGTTAGGGAGATTTTGACTGTGCACGCATGGAATTAAATAATTTGTTACTAAATGTTCATCAAAAGCACTGCATTTGTTCCTTTAAAATGTGCTAAGCCCATGCCCTATTTCTAGACTTAAAGGTTTAGGCTTGGGGAATAGAGTGTAAGGTATCCCCCGGAAGATGTTCAGGATTCTTTGCTTTATCTATGCCACTCACTTGTTTCATATAATTCAGGTGCTCCAGGAAAAAAAAAAACTGAGGACAAATTGAGTAGCACTAGAAAAGTAATACAGAGCTATAACACCATCTTTTGAACAGGTTTGGAAGGACAAGCAGACTTGGTCACTAACAGCAGCAGTACAGATTATCTCCAAGGCTATTGTCTATAACTCTGAGTTCAATGCCTTGAGGATTTTCTTTCTAAAGGTAGGGTATTTGTGCTAAGACATGTTAGAGTACAGGTTAAGCTGCTAGACCCTGGAACCTACTTTGCTTGGGTAGAAGTATGACTCTTCCTAATTAATAATACAAACAAATGACCCCTCGATGTTTCAGTTCCCTCATCTGTAAAATGGAGATAATAAAATGATACACTTTCTAGGACTAATGAGTGAATGTATGTAAGGTATCTGGTACATAGTAAGTATATATCAAATAAAAGTAAATAGATGGTAACTGTATTTAGAGCCAGTGATCAAATTAAAAGAGCAGTCCACGGCCTTCTATAAACATAACTTCTAACAGTGTTAACATGGCTGGGCTAGAAGGAAACAATGTATAGACCTTTTTCTATTAAAACTGACTGTTTTCAAGGTGAGCTGTTGAACTTTGGAAGTTTAGGAGAAGGGAAGACACAGAGGCAACAGAATTGTGGCTCCTCTAGCAGACAGCAAGGTTTCAGAAGGATCCTTGCCACTGGAGGGCAGCCAAATGAAAGGGTGAACATGTCAGATGCCAGTTATGACCCACAGTATGTAATCATAAGTGAAAGTTGTTGAGTGGAGATTCTGAGAAGCTTTTAGTTTTGCTAGCCTGCTCCCTTTAATCCTTTGTTCTTCCCCCTCCATCTCTAGTCCTTTTTCTTTCTTCTTTCATTGTTTTTAGAATGTAGAAGCAATGCTTGGAAGTACAGCAGCCATCTTGTGACCATAAGGATAAAAGTCACATGGCAGATATGATAGAGATAGAAGATAAAAAGCACCGGGGACCTAAGTGACAAACTGATCCACCATAGCTACTTTGACCCACCTATGTCCAATTTCTTATTATTTAAGTCATTATTTGCCAAGTTTTCTATTGCTTGCAACTGAATCATTCATAATGATACTCTACATAACTTAGTTAAGGGTGGGGAGAAGGAAGTTTCTCTAAGCAGAGGAAAGGAGGATTAAATAGAGAGTGAGACATTTGGAGAATTGCATATAGCTCAGAATGTGGTTGAGTAGAGAAGAAGTGCCAAAATACAAGGCCAGAGAAGGAGAGGGCAATCATAAAGAGCTTTTGGATTTGCTAAAGAAAATAGATTCCATCCTGAGGGTTATGAAGGCCATTGATGTATTTTAAGTGGGTGAGTTAATTAAATCAGGTTTGCAGTTTAGAAAGACCACTTTCACTACAGTATGAAGAATGGCAGCACTACTGAGCAACAAGCATCACTGCAAAGAGGTCAGAACAGACAAGGAAGTTGTTGCAGAAATTCAGCAAAATTTTGCTGGATGTTGACCAAGTTACTAACAGTGGTGACAAAAAGAAACAGAAGAAAAGGCATTCAAATTGGAAAGGAAAAAGTAAAACTGTCTGTATTTATAGATGATACAATTCTATAAATAGAAAATCTCAAAGAATCCATAAGAAAGCTATTAGACCTGGTGAGCAAATTAAGTAGTCATGGGGTAAAACATCAGCATGCAAAAATCAGTTATATTTCTATACACCAGTAATGAATAACCTGAAAAGAAAATTTTTTTAATAATTTAATTTATGATATCAGAAAAATAAAACATCTAGGGACAAATTTAATCAAGGATGTAAAAGACTTGTACACTGAAAACTATAAAATACTAATGAGGGAAAATTAAAAAGACCTAGGTAAATTGCAAGTCATTCTGTGTTTATGGATTGGAAGATTTAACGTTAAGATGTCAATACTACCCAAAATGATCCACAAATTCAATAAAACCCTATTCAATCATCAAATTATCATGGAATTGCAAGTCTTGAGATTACTAAAACAGTCTTGAAAATGAACAAAGGTGGAGAACTCAAACTTCTGATCTCAAAATTTACCACAAACCTACAATAATTGAAATAGTGTGGTTTTGATAAGGAAAGACATAGAGACCTAATGGAATAGAATTGAGAGTTCAGAAGTAAAAACAAACATCTATAAACAAATGATTTTTGACAAGGGCTCAAAGTCCACTCCATGGGGGAAAGAGCAATCTTCAACAAATGGTGCAGGAAGAACTGGATGTCCACAAACAAAAGATAAAGTTGAACCTCCACCTCACACCCTATGCAAAAATTAACTCAAGATGGTTCCACAACCTAAATATAAGAGCTTAAACTATGAAACTCTTAGAAGAAATAGGAAAGGCTTTAGGACCTTGTACTTGGCAATAGATTTAGATATGGCAAAGCAGCAAAAGCTTGCTTCGGCGGCACATATACTAAAATTGGAATGATGCAGAGAAGATTAGCATGGCCCCTGCACAAGGATGACACGCAAATTCATGAAGCGTTCCATATTTTTAGCTTTATAAAACAGGAGTGCGTGGGTGGGGCTGAGGTCTGGAATAAAAGTACCTGCCTTAGGCATTACTCCTTGTACAACAAAAATATTAAAGTATTTTTTTCTTCCTCAGTAAATGGATGAAAAAAATAGATTAATTGAATTGCATCAAAATAAAAACATGTGTGCATCAAAAGACAATGTTAAGGGGGGGGCCACGGTGGCTCAGCAGGTAAGAATGCTTGCCTGTCATACCCGAGGACCTGGGTTTGATTCCCGGTGCCTGCCCATGTAAAAAAAAAAAAAACACAATCTTAAGAAAGTGAAAATACAGTGTACAGAATGGGAGATCATAATTGCAAACCATGTATCTGATAACGGTTTAATAACAAGATTATATAAAGAACTCCTACAACCGAACAACAGAAAGATAAGTTTAAAAATGGGCAAAGGATTGAATAGAAATTTTTCCAAAGAAGATATTCAGATGACCAATAAACACATGAAAACATGCACAAATAATAAGTCATTAGGGAAATGCAAATCAAAATCACAATAAGATATCATTTCATACCCACGAGGATGACTATCATTAAAAAAAATGGAAATTAGTTTTGCAAGAGTGTGGAGAAATTTGAACTCTTGTGCCTCGCTAATGGGCATATAAAATGGTGCAGATACTTTGGAAAACAGTTTTGAAGAAATCATTCTTCAAAAAGTTAAACAGAATTACCATATGACATGACAATTCCACTCCTAGGTGAAATTGAAAAGATTTGGACTCAGATAGTTGTATACAAATGTTCATTGTAGGATTATTCACAGCAGCCAAAAGATGGAAATAACCCAAATATCCATTAACAGATGAAAGCATAAACAAAACGTGGTATGAACACGCAATAAAATATTATGCAGTCATACAAAGCAATGAAGTGAAACCAGACCCAAAAAAAATGACAAAATTACATAATTCCATTTATATTAAATGTCTAGGAAAAGCAAATTCATAGAGCCGTGAAGTAGATTGAGGTTCCCAGGGGCTGGGAAGAAATGGGCTTGGGAGTTACTGTTTAATAAATACAGAGTTTCTGTTTTGGTTGATGAAAAAGTTTTGTTAACGGCAGGTGGTGATGGTAGCACATCACTGCAATTGTAATTAATGCCACTGATTGTATCCTTATAATGATAAATTTATGTGATATGTTATTACAAAAAATAAATTATAAGAAAACAAAGCAGAGAGAATCAAGAGACCTTCGGAAGGTAGAATTCATAGAAATTGGAGACTAGCTTGATTATGAGATGTGGATAACTTCTTGGTGTCTGTCTTGAGCAGTGGTACATATGGAGGTACCTTCATAGAGAGGATAATACAGGAAGAGAGAAAAGATTTGGTAAAGGGAGATAAAGATGATATATTTAGTTTTTGATATGTTGGCTTTGAGGTGCATATGGGACATGTAATTGGAGATGTCTAATTGGCATTTGAAAATATACACTTGAGAGAGAATGTGGTAGAGCTCCGATTATGGGAGTTATCAGTATATATGGATGTTAGTTGGAGCCACTGAAATGACAAAATGATATATTGAGTACATAGAGCATGAAAAGAGAAGAAAGAAGGAGTTATATCCCTGAGGAATATCAACTTTAAGAGGTTTTCATCAAAAGGAACTCACGAAAGCATTTGAGAAGGTAGAGCTACAAATAAAAGGAGAACTAGCAATATACAAGATCATATAAATCAAGAAGAGTTTCAAGTAGGAAGAAGTGGGTATAATGACAAATACTTCTGAGAGTTCAAGGAAGATAAATGCTAAAAGAAGCACATTGTATTTAGCAACTATTAGAATGCAGATGTGACCCTCATAACATGGGATTGTCAGGGAACTGGGCTTAACAAATCCATGAGAAGAACTTTAATAGAAATATAAGAACATGTAAATTAAGCTGTTAGCATGTGTACACAGGAATCTAAATGGTTGGGGCCACCTTCTGAATGACTGTTATAGAAAAGCTTAAAAAGAAAACTTAGATAATATTTTGTAGGAGGAAGAAATTTGACTTGGTAGAAGATGCTTCTACAGGGAAAATAGAAATTTAATTCTGTTTCTATAAAGTTTTGTGAGGGTGCTCTGAATTCTCTCCTCATATTTCATATGTTCAAGGTAGGTTTCAAAACTGTGACTATTTTATAGTTATATCATATTTGTGGGACGTTGAATGCATTGACATATAATATGCAAGAGTTTTCTGTCTATGGTCACTGTCAGTTTTTTTTTTCTTTATTAAAGAAGTTGTGGGTTTACAAAAGAATTGTGCATAAAATGCAGGATTCTCATATACCACCCTATTATTAATACCTTGCATTTTTGTACATTGTATTCAGGCTTAAGTTTTTGCTGTTTCACAGAGGATGAATAGAGAAGTAATATTTGCTGAGCTTGGGGATTTATTCCCACCATTTCCTTTATTATTTATTATTCCCATTTTGCAGGTGAAGAAGTTGAGCCTTAGAGAGGTTAAGTAACTTGCTTAAGTCACAATGATGCCACACTCTTTCTACCACAGGTTACCGATACTAAATATCACGCAGCCTTTTCCCTTTGTCATTCTCCATATTTTGAAAATTTTTCACTAAAATGCTGACAAGATTTCTCATCTGTTCTTCTAATAGGTTCCTGATAATATTTTTCCATTCATATAGATTCTCCTGATATGCCTAGATTAATAAATATTTGTAAATAATACTTCTCTGAAAGAAAATGAACTTTAAAGTTCTTTACCTGATGACACTTTAAGCAATTAGGATAATTATTATTGTTAACACCACCTCATCATCATTGCTACTACCAGTCTGGCAGTTTACTCAGATACTCATAAAACATAAAGAAATTCCCTTAGCAGGTGACTTAAAAGTAAAAAGGATGACTGAGAGCATTCTCATATAGAAAAATGTACAGTCTTTGTCCTTTAATATCAGTGGCCCAATAAGGTATGTTTACTCCTCAAATATCACTCACACATCTATATTTGCTGATGATTAAAATTCTATTAATAAGGAGTAAAGTCTTTCATAAGAGAAATAAGGCTTAAAGGACACATCTTTATGAAAGAGGGAAACTTGGTTTCCCAAGGAATAAAATGGACTCCAAGATATAAATTACCGTTGTGAGAAAATCTGGGTGGTAGAGAATAGGTGGAGAACAAAAGTTACTCTATGATTGAAGTGTCAGGAGTTAGAGAGTGCCACAGAAATAGAGAAATGAGAGGCTAAGATGACCAAAATTTGCAGCTTCTTATCTTTGCTTAAAAGCATCCTCGATACTTTCTCAAGCATAAGGGACTCCCAAGTTATTAGGCCAAGTCCTTGAACTTGAGGCTTGCCCTTATGAAATTCATTTCTGTAATGGGGAAGCTAAGTGTACCTATAGTTATGACCAGAGACCTCTTTTGTTGCTCAGATGTGGCTGCTCTCTCTCTCTCTAAGCCCAACTCTGCAAATAAACGCATTACCACCGTCCCCCACATGGGGCATGACTTTCAGGGATGTAAGTCTCCCCGGCAATGTGGGATACAACTTCTAGGGATGAGCCTGGCCCTGGCACCATGGGATTAGCAACACCTTCCCGACCAAAAGAGGGGAAAGAAACGCAACGAAGTAAGGTTTCAGGCTAAGAGATTTTGAATACAGCCGAGAGGCTATGCTGGAGGTTATTCTTATGCACGCTTCAGCTAGATATTGCAAACTGCCACATTATACCAAGCTCCAACCAACGGGATTCCTGAAAACCCTAAAGAATACTCAGGGCTCTATCTGAGACTGTATAATAGTTTCACTCAGCTTATTTTTCATAAACTTAAGGCCTCCAGATTGTTCCTATGCCAGATAAACCCTGAAACCCAGAGGTACCAGTCTTTCCAAGAATATCAACCAGTTGCATCCCCCATAGTGTCAACACCCCTCTCAGCATGAAGAAGTTAGAATGGTCGTTGCCCAAATATCACTAAAGATTGAGAGAAGGATCAAATGAGAGAGAGGAGTTATATTAGAGAAGATAAGATTTAACAAATGAGTATGACTACTGAATCATTATGTTAATATTTATCTTTAGTCTCCAATGTATTAGAGCTACTAGAGGGAAATAACCGAAACTGGGGAACTGTAAACCATATCATACTTTGAGTTTTGTTCTATAATTACTTTTAAAATATACTTTGAAATCTATTATTTTTCTGCATATATATTTCACAATTTTAAAATGTTTAAAGAGGTATCCTCAAGAAGGACCAATATCCCTATAATTACGTCTCTCTACTCTGTATAAAAAGTAAAGGTAGTGTTTCTTTTTTAACTCTGAAATTATATATACTGCTTTCTTTAGAAGCTTGTTTCTGGCTCCTACCTTTAGATTTATTACTCAGGTCCTTGTTGACATGTGTTTCAGCATGTTTATCCTTATTGATGGCTTTAAATTATAAATGCCTTGAGGTCAGGATCTAACTACCTTGCTTACCATAACAGAATACTATTGATACCTGCCCACTAAACGAATAATAAACATTAGCTGATGTGATGTGTACAAATTTGTATTTGTCCTTTGATTACCTCTCAAGTCTCAAAGGTTGGGAATGTAATACCACTATTTGGGCTCTCAGAAATGCTTTGCTATCCAAATCTGGAAGGACAAATAAAAACAGAAACAAAAGGAGTGAAGAGGCCAAAGAAGAGCCGAGATGGTCAAGACGTGTGATTGTGGCCCAAATTGTTTCTAAATAGGAGACATAAGATTTTTTTAAATGTCATCCTCTTAAATTGACAAATTTATGGGCTTTGTCTATTTTAAAGGGTTTTCTATTTCTAGAATCAATCCTATATATCCTTCTGAATATTGAACACTTTTTATCTTTTGACATTCTTTTTCCTAGTGATTAATTTTAAAAGTTTCATTTGAAATGCCTCTGAATGAAAGTCACTGGAATAGTGCAAGGACTTATTTTTGATGAGAGTGTATGAAAACTGTGTTTTTATACTTTCTTAAGGCCTAGACACACCTTGATAGAACATTCTTAGATTTCTGACAAGGTCCTAGAGCTGTCTCAATTTATCTCGGTCAGGTAAACTCAACTACCAGTGTCAATCAGCCATAGGGAGGGAAAAATTTGAGACAACCATTAAGTTAGATGTTACCTTCTTAAAGGGTTTTTATTTTATACTCTAAATTTCCAACTCTACTTTTTGGTACTGATCCTAAATAATAGAATACCTAAAATCTAATGATGACAGCATGGTGGCCCTGTTTCAAAGCAGACTGGCAGTCTTTTTCTCCCTCTCACACTCCTTTCCCCTCCCCCATTTTTTCACTCCTTTGATTTTCCCTCGTATAACTTCTCTCAATTGGTACAGGGGGATAGATATTGAAAATAGTCTGCAGTGACACCTGATGGAGAATGAAGTGATCGGGCAGTTTAAACAAGATGTGAGAGAAATTTTTCTTAAATTCAAGGATTTAAACTCAATCCTATGTTGTTTGGCACATCCTAGAGTAGGGGACTCTCTGACAATTTTTAAATGGTGTCTTTATTATCAAGATATTCCAGTTTAAGTTGGTCAAATATCCAATGAGGGTGGGAAAATTTATCCTTGTGTATTAAGATTAAATATAATACCTGATCTTCCTCTATTTTTAGCTATATTTTAAAATCACAAATGATCTTCTTGAATGTTTTATGAACCCAGATTAAAATTTAACCTGTAAAACATCTGAGTTAAGAAAAGATCAAGTTATGCACTCCAATAAAATGGCAATTAACTTCACTGAATTTGAAGGCTCCTGCAGGCAGATACAATCTTGGGCACAGAGGGTGGTGAAATAAAATGTTGAATCTTGAAAACAGCCATGAGGCTTACAGGTATAACCTACATGATGCAAGACGTATAATGTGCTAAGGCTAATCTGTATTCTCAATCAAGAATCAGGACAAAAATAAATAGTAGAGGGAGAGGAAATGAAATACATTTGGCCATCTAAAGAATAGAATTCTTTTTGAGGAAAACATTGTATTAAGACATTACAAAATAATGTAATTACATTATGAAATAAATTCATGAATTGAACAGCTGTGCTTTAGCTCTAAAAAAGTCAATGGAGACTTTATTAATATGCATTACAAGCCCAAAGTTTAGTCATACAAAACTATTAAAAAGAGATAACTTGTGCTTTTCTCTTCCTTTAAATGGGAGAGCAAAATAAATGCTTAACAGTTTACCTTCAGAGCCTTCCACAAACTGCACTGGGATCATTCATTCATTTATAGTCTTGGGCTCTGCTCAAGTACCAATCTCTACTTTAAAGGGTAGAGAATAGTTGGTGGAAGAACGTGACAGCATATGAAAGTATGCTACACTATTTCCTAGGTATAGTCTCATTAGCACAGTAAGACTCCACATTGCTGAACCTCAATCAGGCCTTCTGAGAAACTACTATATCTACAGTGGCTATTGCAGGGTATATGAAGTCCATTCCATATTACCTCCTTCAATAATGGCAGAACTTAAATTACCAAGAGTATGACAGTAAAATTCCACAGCTCAGACAAAACAAAGCCTGTGAATAAGGAGGCTCCATGCTTCCAAAAACTGACAAGTCCAGTAGCAGAAATCGTGGCTCTGTCCAGGGTCCTGACCACATTCAGCGCCATCCTTACTCCCGCTTTCCCTGTGTCCTCATGCTTCAAATAATAATCTTCTCGACCTTTCACATTCATTCAATAATACTGAAAACTCTTGCTTACTACTTCAGACCACTTGAACCCCTTCTCATAGAATTTGAGCTTAGAAAATCTTAGGAGGTATGGCCTGGTCTTTCCTCTTATCTGTGAACTTCCTGGATAGGGAGCCTGGAATCCCTTGCTTGGTTTAAGTGCTTGCTTTGATGATCCTGGAGAGATTTAAGATCACTAATATCTTTTAAGAAGAAAGTAGTTTATTCATATTTTAATTTTATTTCTCAAGTTGAACTTCTTAGTTATAGAATCCATAGTTTGATACCCTTGTGCCCCAGTGACTATCAGCTTGATTAGTTACTAGAAGATGACGTGAGAAATACACTCATGAAAACAAGGTCAATGTGAAAAGGCCAACATACCCAGGGTCTAGCCATACATATGTTCCCACTCTAGATCAAATAATGCTGAAAGAGAAAGCCAGTTGGATATTAGCATAACAAACTCTGATTATCAGGTGGTATTACAGCAATGCTCTCTACTTAAAACAAAATACAGGAGAGACCTAAGCAAATGTCCTGCAACTCTTTGTTACAGTTGTCATGTAAGAATGTCCAGTTGTCTAATGTGATTTAACATCTATTGTTTATAAATGTATCTGTAAGTCTTTCTCTTAGTCATAATGCTAATAAAACCCTCATACCATGTAATAAATATGGTTTATGGTTAACTCTGGAAATTTAGGTTATTGTTGAAAATATATAAATCCACATGGCTAATTTTTCAAAAACTGTTTTTAAAATCCAACAAATTTACTCTTAAATAATGCAGCTTCTGACCTGCTTAGTATTCAAAACCAAAAACTGAAATTCTGCCACCCTCTTTTCAGCCTATTGACTGAGAACTACAGCTGCTGAAATTAAACTTCATTGTTAGCATAGAGCTTTCAGCTGAGGAAGCAATTTTGAACTGGTTTATTTTCTAGACCAGCTTAATATTAAGTAAATATGTGCCTGTAAGTGTCTCTAGAAGATTATTACTTAAAGTGGTACATGTAACATTGCAGTGCATCTCTGAGAAGGTAAAATCTGTTGGTAATGAATCTTACCCAATGGATAGTTATCAATTTTAAAACTGAGGATAGAGTTATTCCCAGACCTATACAAGTTATTTCAAATTAGACCTCTCTCCAGTTAACAGTCATTTTTTTTAAATGTAGTTTTATTGAGATATATTCATATGCCATACAATCCATCCAAAGTATACAATCAGTGTTTCACAGTATCATCATGGTTGTGCATTAATCACCATGATCAACCTTAGAACATCTGCATTACTCCAGAAAAAGAAATAAAAGGAAAAAAACCCAAACACCCCATACCTCTTATCCCACTATTATCGACTCCCTAATATTGCATTCTACCCAATTTAAGGACATATAACAAAGGCAAGTTAACTAAAACAGTGTAGCATTGTCAAAGATAGGTGCATAATTCAGTGGAACAGAATAAAATATCCATTAGTGCATCCATACAAATACAGGCAGCAAACTTTTTTTTTTTTTTTTTTTGCTGTATAGCTATATAATCATTATCAAAGATTGGGTCTACTGGATTATGTCCCAACAATTATTGATATTTCTTTCTAGCTATCCTAATATGCTGGAAACTAAAAAGAAAAATTTATATGTCACTAGTCATAATCATTTGTTAAATCCGAATTTCTCCATTGCACCTCCTTTCTCTCATTTAATCGTTCTCTCAATCTTTGAGGATATGTGGGCATGACAATTTTAACATCTTTTTTTATGGAAAGGGGGTATCAACCTTATGGAGTAGAGGTATGAAACTGGTTGATGTTCTTGGAAAGACCAGTACCTCTGGGTTTCAAGACTTCTTTGGCATAGGAACAATTTGGAGGCCTGAAGTTTCTGAAAAAATAAACTTACCATGTAAAACATTTATAGAGTCTTAGGTAAAGAAAAGCCCAGGGTATTCTTTGGGATTTTCAGGAATACTGTTGGTTGGAGCTTGGCATACTGTGGCAATTTGCAATATCTGACTGAAGTTTTCATAAGAGTCAAGAGGTCATTCTGGAGTCCTCTTGACTCTATTTGAAATCTCTTAACCACTGAAACTTTATTCTGTTTCCTGTCTTCTCCCCCTTTCGATCAAGAAGGGATTCTCAATTCCACAATGCCAGAGTCAGGGTCATCCCTGGGAGTCATAACCCATAGTGCCGGAGAGATTTACATGCCTGGGAGTCACATCCCAAGTAGGGGGGAAGGTGGTGTTTTTTTTGTGTGTTTGTTTTTTTGTAGCTTAGAGAGAGGTCACATCTGAGCAAGAAAAGAAGTTCTGGGGATAACTCTTAGGCATAGTTCTAAGTAGGCTTAGCTTCGCCATTGTAGAGATAAATTTATAATGGTAAGCCTCAAGATTGAGGGCTTTAAAAAAAAAGATTGAGGGCTTGGCTTATTAAATTGGGAGTCCCTAATGCTTGAGAGAATATCAGGAATTACTTAGGTGGAGGAGATTAATAGTTCCACATTTTTTACCAGTCCTTCAAGGGGACTTTGCAAATACTTTTTTATTTTCTACCCCAAATACTCTGGAATGTATTGGGATATTACCTTAACCGATACATAGTAACAAGATCTCATTTCCTATTCTAGGTTCTGTGTAGTTAGGTTTTAACTGACATTTTAATTTAGTACTCTAGGCTATGGGCATACAGCATTGAAATGGCCACAGTCCTTGTCCTTGAAGAGCTCCCTGTCTAGAGAGAAGACAGAAACAGAGATAATTAATTATAATATGCCATGATAATCAATAATAGAGGTTTTCATAATGTATGATTGGAAAAGTTTCTAACTCATGTAGGGGAATGGTTTTAGGGTGTGGGAAAGAGTCCCTAGAGGAAATCAAGTAGAGACTGATGAGACAGATGTCTTTGTTTTATTTTTTTAAATAACAAGTTCAATTTCCTAGTAAAGAAATAGCTCTTATTCTCTAAAAATAAAGTAAAATAATATTCATCCTGCTGGCATAAACACAAACTGAAGTAGGAAATAATAACCTATCATTTTACAGGCATTCTGAAAGACCTGGGGGGGAATGATGAATAGAAGAATAATATGAAGAACTAGGAAATTTGAATAACAAGCTCAGTAAAGATATTACCTATTTTGATCTCAAACCATTAGGCAGTGAAATTTCAGAAACTAGTGGAAGGAAACACAATATCTTTTCATGAATGCCCCATCTTTTAAAGAACATTGTGCCTTTCAAAGATATGCCTTGAAATAGAATGAACAAAACACACAGAAACTTGTGTCAGAAATCAATAAAACTTGACTTAGTTTGATATTGTGCCAATTTAAACTTACATCTGACTTCTTTGAGACTTCTCCTCTTAATAGAGAGAGCCATGCTTAGTATTCTAAGCAAAGATAAACCACCACTACCACCCCACACAAAGCTCTTGCCAATTTATCTGCTCTGATGCATTTTTGTATCACTCAGAGATGACACAGAGTTTTCGGTGAAACTATTTGCAAAAATCACTTCTATCAATTGACTGTGAAGAATAAGGAAAGATAGTACAAGCTCTACCTTGCATCTATGTAACACAAAATGTGAGTGACAATTTGTTGTTTTACCACATGATTTGAACAAAGAAAAGAACTGATCTTGATAATTCAGTTCAAGTGGATTTGTGAGGCAATGGTTTAGGTCCAGGATATAATAACTAGAAATTAAGAATAAATAAGAAAGGAAAGGCATTATGCTGCCCAGAAGCCAGAAAGAAAAACCTATAAATGGCCACAAAGACTGGGGCAATTTAAAATCCCAAAAAGGGTCCATGGGAATAAATCTTACACATATTTTTATTTTTACATAATGCAACTAACACGACCACTACAAAAAGAACAACAATTAACAGTAACTCAGCATTTATTATGTGCCAGGAACTGCTCTAAATTACATAAATTTATCATTTCATTAAATCTCTGTAACAACTCCATGAGGGATGTACTTCCAAGTTTCACAGAATTAAAGACAACATTAACTCTGAGACATGCCACACTGTGAAGAAAATAAGAACATAATTAAACTACAATTTGATTTCCATTTTGAGCCATGTTTAGATATTAGAGATGCTAAAAAGCAAAATAATACATGCCTGGGAATCAATTAAATTCAATATTATCATCCTTATACAGAGGTGAAAATCAGAGCTGAGAAAAGTTAAGGTACCTTGCCCAAGGTCGCAGTCAGGCAAAGAATGGAAATGGGGAAGCAAGTGTATGAATCTGGATCCATGAGCACCCAACTGGCAAGCAGATGCCTCAACCAGGGCCATTCTCTAGTGTGTTGATCTTGAACAACTTTTGTGGACTCAGTCTCCTCATCACTCAAAGCAGGATTTTTGATTTTGTACTATTAACTCTAAGGTCCTTTTCAAATCCCACATTCTAGGATTACTTATCTTCACAAACAGGCAGTGGTTTGGAATTTAATGAGGGAAAAAAAACACATGATAACACACAGCATGATTCTATGACCATGAAAATGAGAAACAGCCCTGCGGATGAAATCAGACTTTGGGGCAAAATGATGTAGTGAAAGCAGCAGTGCCTTTTGAGTTAGAAAGTCCTGATTCCTAGTAAGAATGCCAGTGCTCCATTTGCTACATAACAATTGATAAGATACTTAACCTCTCTTATGCAAAACTTTTTTCTCTAAAAATAATAACTTATCAAAGATGGCAGAATAGGATAGGTCACGTTCACCTCTGCTCCAACGAACAGCTAGAGAAGTGACGGGAAGACGACTGGGACAGTGATTCCAGGGTGTAAGTGACCTGGGAGGGTCTTCTACACTACATAAGGAGGCCCTGGTTTAAAAAGCTGAACAATTGAGATGCAGAGAATCAGAGATGATCCAAATGGAAGCCTGGAGTCCTCAGGCTCCAGGGAGTGTAGGGACAGAGAGATGGGAACTAGGAAGTAATCCAAGCCATGTTCCTTGAATGCACTGCCCTCCACTCTCAACTCCCCCCACACTCCACACACAGCCCCCCCACCTCGTTCCAAGCACCCCACCACCTGCAATTCCCTCCCCTGCTCCAGGCATCCGTGCCCCACACCACCGTCTACACAGGCCTGCCCCAACCCAACTTACCTCTCCCACCCAAGCCCACGGTCTTGCTCCACCCCTCCTAAGACCAATGAACCAGTACCCGGCCCATTGACCTTCACCCATCCCCATGCAGGGGTCACCTGAGTATCCAGGCTGTGGGCACACACCTTCATGCCTGGGGAAGAAGCACAACGCTGCTCTGCTCCCCAGCTCCGGGCAAGTGTTGACCTACACATCCTGGCCATACCTACCCCTAGTCCAAGCAGGTGCGACCCTGCTCTGCTGCTCCTGAGAGCTGCATATGTGCATACCAGGGCCCCGCCCCCAGACGCGCACATGTACACAGCTACATCATCCCTGCTGGTACTCATGCATCTGTGCACCAACCTCTTGAACCCTGCACCCCACCCCACCCCTCTCCACACATGTGCATACCCTTGCCCCACACCCCAACACAAACACCTTGCTCCCATACCTGGCAGGGGCTCACGTGCGCATCTGTGCTACATAGCCCCCCACCCTGCACATATGTGCACCCCTGCCCCAACCCCTCTGCACCTGCACACTGTGCCAGGGCCCTGCTCACATGGCATCACCTGCCCCTGACCCATGTTCTGCAACCTCCCCCATGACCTGTGACCTACACCTACACATTCCCACATCCACTCCACAGCCCATCTAGACTCCTCCCCCTGTGCAAAGGCACATCTTCACCCTGCCTTTACTGGGCCCGGACCTCTGTTCCCCATACCCTACACCTTGATGCTCATGACCCCCATGCTCCATGTACACAACTACATCTTGCCTGCATACAAGCCCCTGTGCATCTGCACAGCCCACCTTATCTGCCTCTGGCCACGCCCTATCTCTGTGTCCCCCACACTGCACCCTGCTCCAGAGCTCCAAGGTCTACCTGAGCCACACCCTACCCACATGGCCCCGTGCTCAGGCATCAGTGTAGCATCCCCAACCCATGCCTATACCTGTACCACAACCCACCACCACACTATTATGCCCTGTACCATGCCCTGCATCCTGCTCCTAAACTGTCCTGCAAATACAAAGCTTTAGATTACTGAAGGAAATCAACTTCCAAAGTAACCTTACCAAGATATTTACATACCTCAGAGGCAAGAAGATCACTAAGCATATCAGGGTGCAGGCAGATCTAGCCAGCCTAATGACCAAATAAAACACTGGAGGAGACACAGACATGAAAACAAGTAATCAAATAAAATTGATTTTTTTCTACTAAATAAAATCAATTTGATGGCTAATGACAAAAGAGATCAAGAAGACACTAAGAAGATCACAAAGGGGAATTTGAAAGAATAAATAGAAAAAAATAGCAGATATCACAGAGATTAAAGATAATTTGGATGAAATAAAAAAAATTAGAAAAACACAACAGCAGATTTGAAGAGGCAGAAGAACGAATAAGTGAACTAGAGGATAGTACAACTGATTTTGAACACACAAAACAGAAAATTGCAAAAAGCGATGGAAAAATTTGATTTGGTCTCAGGGAAACAATGGACAAAACAAAGCACACAAATATATGAAGTGTCCTAGAATGAGGACAGAAGAATAAAAAGCTAGGAAGATTACTTGAGGACATGATGGGGGAAAACTTTCCAACTCTTATAAAAGATATAAATATGCAAATCAAAGAAGCTCAACAAACTCCAAATAAAATAAATCAAATAGGCCTATCCCAAGATACATACTAATCAGTCTGTCAAATGTTGAAGAGAAGCAGCAAATCTTGAAAGTGGCAAGAGAAAAACAAACTATTACGTACAAGGGAAACCACATAAGACTGAGTTTAGACTACTCAGCTGGCACCATGGAGGTGAGAAGGCAGTGGTGTGATATATATAGGATCCTGAAAGAGAAAGATTCCAGCTAAGAATTCTGTACCCAGCCAAATTGTCTTTCAAAACTGAGGGAGAGATTAAAAATTTTCAGAAACAAACAAATACTGAGAGAATTTGTCAACCAGAGACTGGCCCTACAAGAATACTAATGGGAGTTTTGCTGGCTGAAAAAAAGAAGATAGGAGAGGGAGGTCTGGAGGAGGACACAGCTATGAAGAGGAACCAGTGACCAGTAAGGGTAACTTAAAGGATAAAAAGAGGAAGAAGAGAAAAAAATGTAGATCTGACAAACAAAATTTAAAGGGTAAGATGGCAGATTCAAGAAACACCTTGTTAAACAAGTTAAACACCTTGTAATAACTTTGAATGTTAACAGACTAAACTTGCCAATTAAAAGTTACAAATAGGCAGAATGGATTAAGTAATATAATCTAGCTATATGCTGCTTATAAGCGACTCATCTTAGACACAAGGATAAGAATAGATTGAAAGTGAAAGGATGGAAAAAGATGTTCCACACAAACTGTAACCAAAAGTAAGCAGGAGTACTATACTAATATTAGACAAAATAGACTTTAAATGTAAAGACATATTAAGAGACAAAGAAGGACACTATGTATTAATAAAAGGAAACAATTCACCAAGAACTAATAACAATCACAAATGTTTGTGCTCCCAATCAAGGAGTTCCAAAATGCATGAGACAAACATTGGCAAAACTGAAGGGAGCAATAGATGTTTCAACAATGACAATAGAAAACTTCAATACAAAACTTTCCTCTGTAGGTAGGACATCCAAACAGAGGATCAACATGGGAATAGAGAACTTAAACAATTTCATAAATGAATTAGACCTAACAGACATACATAGGTCATTACACCCCAAAGCATCAGGGTACACATTCTTCTCTAGTGCTCATGGAATTACATTGTCTCCAGGACAGATCATATGCTGGGGAACAAAGTAGGTGTTTTATCAATTTAAAACCATTGAAACTATTCAAAGCACTTTCTTTGTTCACAATGGAATGAAGCTGTATCTCAATAACTACCAAAAAACAAGATCTTTCACAAATAAACAGAGATTAAATAACATATTCATAAACAATCCGTGAGTCCAAGAAGAAATTGCTAGAGAAATCAGTAGCTATCTGGGCATGAAAAATAATCAGAATACAACATATCAGAACTTATGAGATGTGACAAAGGCTGTCCTGAGAGGGAAATTTATTGCCCTAAATGCCTATATTAAAAAACAAGAAAGAGCAAAAAATGAGGACTTAACTACTCACCTGGAGGAACTTGAGAAATAACAGCAAACTAACCTCAAAAGCAAATAGAAGAAGAGAAATAACAAATTAAAGTAGAGTTATGTGAATGGGGGAACAAAAGAACAACAGAAGGAATCAATAAAACCAAAAGTTGATTCTTTGAGAAAATCAGTAAGATTGATGGACCATTAGCAAGGCTGACAAAGAAAAAAAGAGGGGGTAAATAGACAAAAAAAACAGAAATGAGAGGGGGGTCATTACCACAGATCCTGAAGAAATTTTAAAAAATCATAAGAGGATACTATGAACAACTATATGCCAACAAACTAGACAACTTAGATGAAATGGACAAATTCCTGGAAACATGTGAATAAGCTACATTGACTCGAAGAAACAGAAGATCTCAACAAACCAGTCACAAATAAGGAGATTCAAGAATCTTCCTACAAAGAAAAGCCTAGGGCCTGTTGACATCACAGGGGAATTTTACAATTATTCCAAAAAGAACCCCAGCCCTGGTCGAAATTTCCTTTAAAAATTGAGGAAAAATGAACACTATGTAACTCATTTTATGAAGCTAACAACACTTTAATACCAAAACCAGGTAAAGATGCTATAACAAAGGAAAACTACAAGCTGATCTCCCTAATAAACATAGATTCAGAAATTCTCAATAAAATAGCAAATCGAATCCAACGACACATTAAAGGAATTGTACATCACAACCAAGTGGGGTTTATACCAGGAATGCAAGGATGGTTCAATTCAAGAATATCAGTTAATGTAATACAGCACATTAACAAATAGAAAGGGGAAAATCACATGATCATTTTGATTGATGCTGAAAAAGCATCCAACAAATTCAACATCATTTTCTGATAAAAGTGCTTCAAAAGGTAAGAATCAAAGGCAACATCCTCAATATGATAAAGGCCATATATGAAAAAACCCAAGCCAACATCATACTCAATGGGGAGGGACTGAAAGTCTTCCTACCTAAGATTGGGAATGAGACAAGTATGACTTCTGTCACCACTATTATTCAACATTGTACTAGAAGTTCTATCTGCAGCAACCAGGCGGAAAAAGAAATAGAAGGCATTCAAATTGGAAAGGAAGAAGTAAGACTTCACTATTTTCAGATGATGTGATACTATACTTGGAAAATTCTGAGAAATCTACAACAAAGCTTCTTGAGCTAACAATTTCAGCAAGGTGGTGGAATATAAAATTAATGAGCAAAATTCAGTAATGTTTCCAAATGCAAGCAATGACCTGAGGAGTCAGTTAAGGAAAAAATCCATTCAAAATAGCAACTAAAAGAATCAAGTATCTAGGGATGAATTAAGTAGGGATGTAAAGGATTTGTATACAGAAAAGTATATAACATTGCTAAAAGAAATCAATGAAGATCTAAATAGGTGAGAAGATATTCCCTGCTCATGGATGGGAGGGTTAAACGCACTTAAGATATGAATTCTATCTAAATTGATCTACAAATCAATGCCATACCAACCAAAATTCCAACAACCTACTTTGAAGATTTGGAAAAGCTAGCTACCAAATTCATCCAAAAGGGAAAGAGAATCTAAATAGCTAAAAACATCCTAAAAAGGAAAAACTAAGTGGGAGGATTAACACTTCTTGATTTTAAAACTTATCATAAAGCCACAGTGGTCAAAACAGCATGATACTGGGACAAAGATACTAGTATTGACCAATAGGGTAGAATTAAGGGTGCAGAAAGACCACCAAATCTATGATCAACTGCTCTTCAACAAGGCCCTTAAATTCACTGAAATGGGATAGAAAATTTTTCAATAAATGGGCATGAGAGAACTGGATGTGAATAGCCAAAAGAATGAAAGAGGTCCTTTATCTTACACCCTATACAAAAATTAACTCAAAGTGTATCAAACACCTAGATATAAGAACCAGTACCATAAAACTCCTAGAAGAAAATATAAGAAAACATCTTCAAGACCTAGCAATAGGAAGCAGCCTCCTAAACTTTACACCAAAAGCACAACCAACAAAGGAAAAAACAGATAAATGGGAACTCTTCAAAATCAAATGCTTCCATCCCACAAAAGACTGTCAAAAAGGTGGAGAGGCATCCAACTCAATGGGAGAAAATATTTGGAAATCACACATCAGATAATGGTTTGATATATTGTATACATAAAGAAATCACAGAACTCAGCAACAGAAGAACAAACAACCCAATTATAAAGTGGGCAAAAGGTATGAATAGGCATTTTTCTGAAGAGTAAATACAGATGGCTCAAATCACATGAAGAGATGCTCATTTTCATTAGCTATAAGGGAAATGCAGCTCAAAACTACAATGAGATATCACCTCACACCTATAAGAATGGCTGTTATTAAACAAACAGGAAACTACAAATGTTGGAGTGGATGTGGAGAAATTGGGACACTTATGTCCTGCTGGTGGGAATGTACAGCCATTATGGGAGACATTCTAGTGGTTCCTCTGAAAACTAAATGTCGAGTTACCCTATGACCTGGCAATACAACTACTCAGTATACACCCAGAAGAGTTGAAAGCAGTGACACAAACAGACATTTGAACACCGATTGTCATAGTATCATTATTCACAATCACCACAAGATGGAAACAGTCCAAGTGCCCATGAACAGATGAGTGGATTAACAAAACGTGGTACATACATATGTGCGAGTTTGAAAGGATTATGAACCATAGAAAAGCCATGTTTTAATTCTGATCCATCTTGTGGAGGCAGCTGTTTCTCTTCTTCCCTATTCAGCACTTTAGTTTGAAGCTTGATTAGATTATCTCCACAGAGATGTGACACCCCTTTTGTGAGTATTAACTAACCTTTGCTTAGACGGAGATGTGACTCCACCCATTCCAAGTGGATCTTGATTAATTTACTGGAATCCTTTAAAAGAAGAAACATTCTGGAAAAAATTTCAGAGTCAGGAGAGCCAGGATAACCAGGAGAGCCCACACAGCCAGAGACCTTTGGAGATAAATAAGGAAAACATGCCCAGGGGAGCTTCATGAAACAGGAAGCCTGGAAAGAAAGCTGGCAGACATCGCCATTTTCACCATGTGTCTTTACAGTTAAGAGAGAAACCCTGAACTTCATCACCTTTCTTGGGTGAGGGTAATCTCTTGTTGGTGCCTTAATTTGTACATTTCTCTGGTCTTGCTTTAATTGGGACATTTTCATGGCCTTAGAACTGTAAACTTGCAACTTAATAAATTCCCCTTTAAAAGTCATTCTGTTTCATATTTCAGCAGCTAGCAAACTAGAACAACATACAATGCAGTAGTATGATGAAATGACATTGTGGAACACATGACAAAATGGGTGAAGCTTGAGGACATACATAATGCTGAGTGAAATAAGCCAGAAACAAAAGGACAGATATTGTATGATTCCCATTTTATGACCATGGTATAGCTAAAATCAGAGGCTTATAATACAGAATATAGGGGACCTAGAGATACATGGAAGTTAGAGATGGGTGAATGGCTAGCTAATGAGGTTGAATTTAAATATAAGGGAATAGATAGAAATGAAGGCAGTTTACTAATGGGTCTATAAGTAATATTATCATACGGAAAATGAACATGATTATATAGGCGCATGTATCCCATTGATTATCACTACAAATATAAATAGGTTCTTGCATGTACTAATGCAAAGGTATGAATCTTGTACAAAGAGTGTATAAGTTTGGGGTACAGGGGGAAAACAGCTATTGTGTGCTATGTGCTATGTTTAACCGTAAAACATTAACAGTACCACAACAATACCAAGGGTAAATAATTGGGGAAGGGACAAGGTTTAAGGGGAGCTTTGGATTTTCTATTTGGTGAGGGTGTGTGTATTGGTTATCTTTCCCTTGGGAAAAATGAAATTATCTAAAATTGACAGTGTTGATGGATTGTTGACTTTGAACATTATACATGATGCCTAATGAATGGAAATGGCTGGAGGATGCACTGACTGAGAAGTAGATTGACAAATGATGGCATACGTATATGATCAAATATTGTGCTGCTACAAAAAGTAGCAAAGTTTTGAGGCATGCAACATTGTAAATGAACCTGTGGAACATTTGATGAGGCAAAATAATCCAGAAACAAAAGAGCAAATATTGTATGATCTCATTTAGAAAATGCTTATAATAAAACAGAGGCCTAGATTGTAAACTCTTTTAGCAGTCCCATTTAGCCCAGAGAGGAAATTATCTGTGAATTTTGAGAGGGAGCTTTATATATGTATGGTTATCTACAGTATTTAGAGATAAGAATGAAGCTGATCAGATTGGGATTAAGGTAATTCAGAATGCAGGGGTAGGGAAGACATTGTCTGTACTTTAGTACTTCATTGTTCTAGTTTGCTAACTGCTGGAATGCAATATACCAGAAATGGAATGGTTTTTTAAAAAGGGAGTTTAATAAGTTGCTAGTTTACAGTTGTAAGGCTGTGAAATTGTCCAAAATAAAGCAAATCTATAGAAATGTCCAATCTAAGGCATCCAGGGAAAGATACTTTGGTTCAAGAAGGCCAATGACATTCAGCATTTCTCTCTCAGCTGGAAGGGCACATGGAGAACATGGCAGCATCTACTAGCTTTCTCTCTAGGCCTCTTGCTTCATGACGCTCTCCAGGAGGCATTTTCCTTCTTCATTTCCAAAGATCACTGGCTGGTGGACTCTGCGGTTCTCTCACCCGTCTGTCATGATTCTTTAGCTATCTCCTTGTTCTCAAAAGGGAACTCTCTCCAAAGTGTCTCCTCTTTTATAAGATTCCAATAAACTAATCAAGACCCAAGTAGAATGAGTGGAGACACATCTTCATCTAATCAAGTTGAATACCCACAATTGATCGAGTCATATATCCATGGAGATAATCTAATCAACTTTCCACCCTATAGTACTGAATATGGATTAAAAGAAACTTATTCCCACAAGACTGATTAAGATTAAAGCATGGCTTTTCTAGGGCACATGAATCCTTTCAAACCGGCACACTCATCTACTGGGGCTGTATAATTAGCAAAACCTAGAGTGGTTTCTAATGGCGGTTAATTGTACAAATACAAATTTTTACATGAACTAGAACAAATGTATGTTACTATTACAAAGTGTCAGCAATTGGGTGGTATATGGCAAAATGCAATTAATGTAAGCTAAGGTCTATAGTTAACAGTAACACTGAATTCGTTCATTAATCGTAACAAAGGCATTATACAAAAGCTAAATGTCAGTAATAAGGGAATATAAAGGAGGGGTATTGGGTTGTTGTTGTTTTCTTTTCTGGAAGAATTTGCAATATTCTCATATTGACTGTGGTGATAAATGCAAAACTATGTGATTATACCAGGAGCCATTGATTGTACCCTTAGGATGGATTGTATGGTGTGTGAATATAACTTTTTTTTTTTAATTGGAAAAAAAAGAAATAATGGCCGAAAAATTTCCCAACTCTTATGAAATACATAAATATACATATTCAAGAAACACAACATACTCCAAACAGAATAAATCCCAATAGACCTATCCTGAGACATACACTAATCAGAATATCAAATGCCAAAGATAGAGACTCCTGAAAGAGGCAAGAGAAAGGTGATTTGTCACATAGAACTGAACTGCAATAAGACTGTTTCAATATCTCATTAAAAACCATGGAGGTTAGAAAACAGTGGTATGATATACTTAAGATTCTGAAACAGAAAAATTGGCAGCCAAGAATTATTTATCTGGCAAAACTGTCCTTCAAAAATGAGGGAGAGTTTAAGACATCCATAGATAAACAGAAACTGAGAGTTCATCAACAAGAGACCTGCCCTACAAGAAATACTAAAGGGAGTTCTGCAGGCTGAAAGGAAAAGACAGGAGAGAGTAGCTTTCGAGAATAGTGTAGAAATGAAGATTATCAGTAACGGTAACTAAGGGGGAGACAGAGAGAGAAAGAGAGGAGGGGAGAGAGAGAGAGAGAGAGGAAGAAGGGAAGGGGAGGGGAAGGGGGGGAGAGAGAAAGATATGACATAAAAACCAAAAGATAAATTGGTTGAAGTAAGCGCTGCCTTTACAATAATAACATTGAATGTTGATGGATTAAACTCCCAACCAAAAGACACAGATTGGCAGAGTGGATTTTAAAAGTATGATCCAAATATATGCCGTGTACAAAAGACTCATCTTAGACCCAAAGATAAAAGAGGTTGAAAGCGAAAGGTTGGCAAAAGATATCCCACACATACAGTAACCAAAAAAGATCTGGGGTAGCTATACTAAAATCAGACAAAATAGACTTTAAATACAGAACTGTTATGAGATCAAGAAGGATACTATATATTAATATATTAATAAAATGGACAAACCACCAAGAAGAAATAAGAAACATAAATATTTATACACTTAGTCAGAGTACCCTAAAATATGAGATAAAACTGGAAAAACCAAGGGAGAGAAATAGACAACTTTACACTAATAGCTGGATAACTTCAACACACTACTGTCATCAATAGATAGAACATCTAGACAGAGGATCAATAAGGAAACAGAGAACTTGAATAATAAAATAAATGAACTAGACCTAACACACATATACAGAACATTGCACCTAAAAACAGCAGGATATACATTCTTTCCAAGTGCTCATGGATCATTTCACAGGATTGACCACATGTCACAAGACAAGTGTTGGTAAATTTAAAAGAATTGAGATTATACAATGAATTTTTTCTGACCATAGTGGAATAAATCTTGAAATCATAACAGGTGGAGAACTGGAAAATTAACAAGTATTTCAAGGTTAAACAACACACTTTAAACAATCAGTGGGGCAAAGAAGAAATTGCCAGATAAATCAGTAAATACCTTGAGACAAAATGAGAACACAACATAAACAGTGAAGACAATGATAAGAGGGAAATTTATGGCCCTAAATGCCTACATTTAAAAGGAAGAAAGAAGAAGAAGTTAAAATCAAAGGCCTAACTGCACACCTTGAGAACAAGAAGAAAAAACAGCAAACTAATCCCAAAGCAAGCGGAATGATAGAAATAACAAAGATTAGGCCAGAAATAAAATTTCCTTCTTTGAGAAGACACATAAGATTGTCAAACCCTTAGCTAGAATGACAAAGAAAATAGACAGAAGATGTAAATAATTAAATTCAGAAATGGGAAGGGAGACATTATTATTGACCCCACAGAAATAAAAAGGATATAAGAGGATGCTATGAAAAATGGTATGTCAACAAATTAGCCTAACTAGATAAAACAGACAAATTCCTAGAAATACACAGCTGTTCTAGTTTGCTAGCTGCCGGAATGCAACACGCCAGAGATGGATTGGCTTTTAATAAAAGGGGATTTACTTTGTTGGTTCTTCAGAGGAAAGGCAGCTAACTTTCCACTGAGGTTCTTTCTTACGTGGAAGGCACAGGATGGTCTCTGCTGGTCTTCTCTCCAGGCCCCTGGGTTCCAACAACTTTCCCCAGGGTGACTTCTTTCTGCATCTCCAAAAGCCTGGGCTGAGCTGCAAGTGCTGAGATGAGGAATGCCAAGCTGCTTAGCAGTGCTACGTTGCAATCTCTCATTTAAGCACCAGCCGATTAAGTCAAATGTCACTCATTGCAGCAGACACGCCTCCTAGTTGACTGCAGATGTAATTAGCAACAGATGAGGTTCACGTACTGTTGGCTTATGTCCGCAGCAACAAGACTAGGTATGCTCACCTGGCCAAGTTGACAACTGAATCTAACTAACACAACAGCCTATATTGACTCTGGAAGAAACAGAAGAACCTTAACAGACCAATTGAAAGTGAAGATATTCAATCAGTTATCAAAAACCTCCCAATAAAAAAAGTCCAGGACCATATGGATATAAAAATATATGCTGTGTACAAAAGATCCAGATATACACCGTGTACAAAAGACCCACTTTACACCCAAAGACACAAATAGTGTGAAAGTGAAAAGTTTGAAAGACCTAGGTGGGTCTTAATCTTTCACTGGAGCCCTTTATAAGAGGATAAAAGAAAGAAGACACCAAAAACAGCCTCAGAGAGAAGCTAAAAAAGAGAAATGCAGAAGTTCAGAAATGAACCACTAAGGCCAGAAACTGGAAGCAACATGTTCCAATTTGCTAAAGGCTGCCAAAATGCAATATACTAGGAATGGATTGGCTTTTAGAAAGAGTATTTATTAGGAAACAGATGTGCAATTCCAAGGCCATGAATTTTAGACATCAACAAGATGATACCTGGACCATAAAGAAAAGGCTGTCAGCATCTGGAACACCTCTGTCAGCTGGGAAGGCACATGACTGGCATCTCTTGGTCCTTTGCTCCCACATCTTCATGGGAATAACCTAATCAAAAGATCCCACCCACAACTGAGTAGGTCGCATCTCCATGGAAATAATCTAATTGAAAGATCCCACCCATAATAATCTGCAGCCATATATTGGGCATTTCTGGGGTACATAACAGATTCAAACCAGCACATTCCACCCACTGGACCCCCAAAAGACATGATCTTTCCATATGCAAAATACATTCATTCCATCACAATATCACAAAAATCGTAAACCATTTCAGTAACAACACAAATACAATAGCAAGTAAAAAAACATACAAAATCTCATCAAAATCGGTTCCAGTCATGGTCTATCCTAAGGAAAATTTCTCCTCTGACTGTGCAACTGTGAAACTCATAACAATTATCTGCTGTCAATATGCAAAGGAGGGACTATCAAAATAAATGTCTCTATTGCCATAAGATGAAATTGGAAGGAAAATGGATCACCAGACCCAAACAATTCTGAAAATCTGCAGGGCATACTCCATTAGATTCAAAGTCTGAGAGTCATTTAGAGAATAATATTTCATCCTCTGGGCTTGGGAGAGTATCAGCTCCACCCTTTCCAAGGGCTTATGCAGTGGCCTGTTCTCTCCAAACACTAGGATGAGGGCTACAACATTGGGGAACATTGGGGAGACCATCTTGTTCTCAGCCCCACCCTCTTCAAGCATCTGAGGGGGCACCTGGACACTCTGCCCTCTCTGGGGCACATACTCTACCCCTTCAGAACAGTGGGGTAGTGGCTAGGTTCTCCCCAATCCCTGGGGACTGTGCTCCATCTTCTCTGAGGCCTGAAAGGTGGCAACCCTTTTCCACCCACCCTCTGCCTCTGGAGCAAACTCGCCCTTTCTATATTCATTGGTAGATTTGCTCTCCTGGCTCAAGATTTCCTGGCTCCAGAATTTAGCTTCCATGTTCTGACTTAGAAGTCACTTTTCCTTCAATTTGTCCCTTTTCTGTCTCTTTTAGTCCAAACTGGCAGTGGTTCTGTTCATACAAATCCCACAACATCTTTGTCAGTCTTCCATGCAGTATAAGGGAACACAACTATCAGACAATAGAACTTTCCACAAATCCTTTCTGTATAACTGCATTTCCAATCCTAGCTTGTGCTGAAATGGCTGACTGCTTCCATGTTTGGTTAAATCTTCATGTAGGGCACTAGCCTCTGGGTCTCATTTTCTGGAAGCTTAAAATTTTCCAGACTATCAATTTTCTTTGTACCCAAAGTTCAGTACCCAAAGTTTCCTGTTGCATTTACTATAACCTGCAAGGAGAAGCCAGTTTGCATTTTTACATTTAGTTAAGAAATCTCTTCAGCTAAGTACCCCAGCCCATTGCTTTCAAATTCTACCTTTCACACAACATCAGGACTCAATTTTGCCATATTCACTGCCACTTTAAAACAAGGGTTGCCTAGGAGGGCCACAGCGGTTCAGCAGGCAAAGTTCTCACCTGCCATGCTGGAGATCCGGGCTTGATTCCTAGTGTCTGCCCATGCAAAACACACACACACACACACACAAACTAATTAAAACAAGGGTTGCCTTTCTTCCAGTTTGCAATGACACATTCATCATATCTATCTAAGGCCTCATCAGAAGTATCTTTAGAGTCCATATTTTTACGAACAGTCTCTTCAAAGCATTCTAGGCTTTCCTTCTCACAATTCTTCTAGAATCCTCCCCTTATCCATTTATAAAGCCATTTCAGCATTTTTGGTGTTTGCAAATCACAACACCCCACATCTCTGGTACAAAAATCTGTTTCAGTTTGCTAAAGCTGCTGAAACGCAATATACAAGAAATGGATTGGCTTTTAAAAAGAAGATTTATTAGATTACAAATTTATGGTTCTAAGATCATGAAAATGTCCAAATTTAAGGCATCAACAAGATGATACTTGGATCCTGAAGGCTGCCACCATTTGGAATACCTCTGTCACCTGGAAAGGCACATGGCTGGCATCTTCTGGTCTTTTGCTACCAAGTAGCATTGCTTCCAGCTTATAATTCTAGTGGCTTTATCTCTGAGCTTCCGTGGGTACTTGCTTGTCATCTGCTGGGACAATTCTGTCTCCAAGCATCTGCTATCAGTGTCTGCTCTCCAAGTATCAGCACCCTCTCCAAAAAGTTCCTCTTTTAAAAGACTCCAGTAAGTAGATTAAGACCCACTTTGAATGGTTGCGATCATATCTTCATGAAAACAACACAATCAAAAGATTATACCAACAGTTGAGTGGTCACATCTCATGAAAACAACCTAGTCAAAAGCTCCCGCTCATGATAAGTGAGAGCCCTCAAAACTGGATTAAAAGAGCATGGTTTTTCTGGGATACATAACAGTTTCAAACCAGCACATGACAAAGCCCAGGAAAGAAAGGAGAGACCATCAGAGACCACCAGTTGCCTTCCCATGTGACAGAGGTGCTGAAGATGCTGGTATCCCATCTTCAAAGTCTAAGCATTGGCCTGCTGATGCTGTGATTTGGACATTTACATGGCCTCAGATTTGTTAACTTGTAAGTTAATAAATCCCCATTATAAAAGCCAATTCGTTTCTGATAAACTGCATTTTGTTAGCTTTAACAAACTGAAACAGCTTTTGGTACCAGAAAAGTGGGGTGCTGAGGTTGCAAGTACCAATGCTGGAATGACCTTATAAATTAGTCAGGGGAAGGTTCTGGAAGAATTGTGAGATGCTTAATAGAAAAGGCCTAGAATGCTTTGAAGAGACTGTTGGGAAAATATATAGATGCTAAATTTACTTCTGATGACTGCTTAGACTGAAATGATGAATGTGTCATTACCAACTGGGAAAAAGGCAATCCCTGTTTTAAAGTGACAAAGAATTTGGAAAAATTGAGTCCTGATGTTAGATGGAAAGTAGAATTTGAAAGTGATGTGCTTGGATATTTAGCTGAGGAGATTTCCAAACTAAAGGTAGAAATTGCAGCCTGGGTTCTCCTGATGGTTTGGAAAATTGGGACCTTTCAATTAGATTATTTCAGTTGATACATGACTAGGTGGATCTTAATCCTCTTACTGGAATCCTTTAGAAGACATTAAAAGATAGAGAAAAGACAGAGAGAAGAGCCCCAAAGAAGTTAGGAGAGACAGAAGCTAAAAGGGAGAAGCACACAGAGGCTCAGAGAGAAAGCCACTGAAGCCAAAAGCTTGAAGCAATGAAATCTGGGAGAGAAGGAAAAGACTAGCAGACATCACCAAGTGCCTTCCCTTGTGATAAAGGAGTCCTGATTGCCAGCTGCCTTTCTTCAGGAAGAAGGTATTGTCCTGATGATGCCTTGATGGGGACATTTTCAAGGCCTCAGAGTTGTGAATTTCTGTTAATAAATCCCCATTGTTAAAGCCAAACCCATTCCTGATATATAGCATTTTGTTAGTATTAGCAAACTAAAACAGATTTTAGTACTGAAAGTGGAGTATTTCTTTTCTGATTCTCAAAGATCAATTTTGGAAGTACAAAAACTGAATATTTATAATTTTTTTCTTCTTATGTTCATGCTATAGCAATTTAAATTCTTCTCAAAGCAGTGTGAACACACCTCTTAATGATCAGGAGAAGGTCAATACAAAGATGTGTTTAAAAAGGCAGAAATTGACCAAAGATTAGGATTTCAAGACAGTATAGAGAAACATTGTCTTTTATAATCAAAATGGCTTAACTTAATTTAAGTCAGCATTTCCTTTGTTTGGTTTACTAGCTGAGTTGCTACTCCATGGCCCTGATTTGGCTTAATTTTCATCCTGAATTTCAAAACAGTACAGATTTTTCTGAGTTTGCCTACAGTCTAGGACAGAGGTGAGAGTCATAGTAAAATTATCTACTTCCTACATAAATATCATCTCCCCAAATAGGAACTTCAGTTTGAAAGAGTCACCTAACTCCAATGCCAGGCCTAACCTGATTTGTGAGCAATTCCAGGTATTCTGTTTGGCCACAAAAAAGAGACCAGTCGGTTGAATTACATTTTAATATTGTCTATCCATACTGAATACTTTAGGTCTAATAGATGATAAAAACCCAACTCAGCTGAAATACGAACTACCATTTGTTATTATCAATGCTGTGTGTCATCATTATCAGCCTCATATTTCAAGAGGACAGCTGGTACTTGCAAGGTCAATGCAATTTTACATAAGAAGACAAATGAAAGGATTGAAGAGATTAAAGATTTGGGACAATTATATAGAGGAAAGTTGCCATATGCTAACTCATCCATTCCAAAAGTTGTTTGATTTTTTTTTTTTTTTAGTTTTGGTATTTCTTGTGGAAGGATGAGAGAAGATTGAAAAGGAAGATTAAGTAAAATTTAGTAAGATGAGACTGTACTTTACCATGTAAGGCAAACATTCCATAAGAAAAATTGCAAAAGAGAAAAACACACAAATAAGTGTTGTTGCTGAATGCCCACTCTCTGTTGTTGAATTCATTTTGACAGAGCTTGATGCTCATATGAAATGATTCAATTATACAGCAGGATAGTAATGGTCTTGGGGACTGATGAAAATAAATAAAAATTAACACAGTGGCACTAAGGAATAGATGTAGACATGCTGTGCTGGATTTTCAATGACCTTGGCACACTTATATTAGTGGAAGAGGGATGCCAAGTTTTCAAAGCTTTGTGATTTTCAGAACTAAACAGGAATCAGAACATGTATGATACTATAACTAACATGTCTCACTTTTTCTTGTTTCAGGGGAGTGGTGGAATTTTTATGAGAATTTATCTAAATCCAGCATATTCTGGCCAGATGACACTGCCCTGTATTTACTTCTGTGATCTTGATCCAGTACATGAATGAAGTTTGGGAGCAAAAGGAGACACACAATTTTCCAAACTGTTCCAATTGTTCATGTTGCCTATACATGTATCTTCATTTTGGAGATATGAGTTAAAACTGTTGGAGAATATTGTGAAAAGGAAAGAGTGACTCCCTAGAAAAATACATACTGCCAGAATCAGACATGGGAAAAATATGTGGTTAAGAAAAATTTCACTTCAAGACCCCACACATTCTCTACTGAAATTTTCTTGCCTCGGGATCTGCTCCCTGCTTCAGGCTTCATCTGCATTTATGCCCATTCTTTTTTATCATATAATTTTATCTATTTTTAATTAAAAAACTTTTTGCCTCAAAAAGAAAATAACAACAACAAAAATAATAAAATAAAAAAGCTTTATATTTGTTCATATAATACATGTATAATTCCATGCTCATGTTTTTTTAAAAATTCATGCATCCATCTGTATATTTGTATACGTATAGGAAAAATATCTAGAGGGGGACGCAACCAATTATAAAAAGATTACCTCTATAAATGGGATTGGGTAAAGGGCTGGGGTGGTGATTGTAACTTTTTATTTTGTATACTTCTCTTTGTAGATGAATTGCTGTCATAGTGGAATCTGAGGCAAACCAAGAACTGAATCTATGTGAGAGCTTCCACTCTCCCCTCTCAATTGCAAACTAGCTAAGAAATAACATCAAAGTTTTATTTTCCAGCTCACTAAAAAGGTCTAGTCAGAAGAAGAATAGGGGCCTTACTTTCCTAGAAAAGCAAAAAGATTTAAATTTCTGCCAATATATTATCTTGCCTTTTATGAAAAAGATGATGAAATGTTTCATATTTGAAGAAATACGATTTCATGTTCAAAGAATTGTATTACAAATACTAATGTCCCTATCACCCAGCATAAGAAATAACACATTACCAATATAATTGAAACTTCCCATGTACTCCTCACCAGTTGCATCTCCTGCCCCCGCAAAGTAATTAGAATTTGCCATTTTTTCATTTCCTTACACTTCTATACTTATACTACATAGACAGATGTCCCTAAATAATTGTGATATTTAATATATTTTTATATTTATATAAATGATATTAAAGTGTACATATTCCTCTGCAGCTTTTTTCACTTGAAGTATGAAAAAGATTCGTCCATGTTGCTACATATAGATCTATTAATTTTCACTGCTTTATAATATTCCATTTCATGAAAATGCCACAATTTATTCGTCTGTTTTCCTCTTGTTAGACATTTAAATTGTTTCCAGTTTTTTTCTATGACGAGCATTGTACCTATGAACATTCTTTTGCATATTTCCTTGTGCACATAGTTTCTGTAAGTACAAACCTGTGAATGGAATTGCTGGTCATAGCATTTATATATCTTCAATTTTACTAGATATAGCCAAACTGCTTTCCAAAGAGGTTGTGCTAATTTACACTTCCATCAGTATATGAGAGTTCCCTTGTCCTATATCCTCACCAGCTCTTGGAATTGACAGATAAAGTTGCCCATAAAATAACACTTCATTTCTGTTTTACTTTGCATTTCTTTTATTCTTAGTAAGGTTGTGCATCTTTTTGCTTTGCCTTTTTTCTCCCTTGAGGGCTTGAAGGATGCTTTGGGATGGAAGCAATACATTATATGATTGAAGCAACTTGGAATTCAGTGATGTAAGTCTTTGATTGTAGCAGGTAGGGCCTGGGTCACTTGGGCTAAAGTGGATTTACATTATCTTTTCCTAGCTGATAAAACAGTGAGTTGGTCTAACAACATGAATGTTTTGGCTTCCTACCAGGGTGGATATCTTTTGGTTGACCAGCAATCTCTGGGGTTCCTTGGCTTTTCTGTCACAAGGCAGTGCACATGACGTTGTCTTCTTTTCCTTCTGTATCCCAGTGTCTTCCAGCTCCTGGCTGCTCCCTGTGGTTTCTTGGTCTGGCTTTCATTCTGCTTAAACTGGACTTCAGTAATCCAGATGAAAACCCAACCTGACTCATTTAGTCCACGCTTTAACTGAAGTAACATCTTGAAGAGGTCTTATTTACAGTGGGTCTACATCCACCAGAATGTGGATCAAAACCAGGAATGTGTCCAAGCTGGGTACACACTTAAATCCATCATACCCTCTGTAGAGCTGAATTACAGAACGGTCTTTCCCACCAAACCAAATGGACAGAGGTGGCTACAGCAACAACTATTTCCCAGGTCCCTCCTCACACAACAGAGCCCTTCACTCAAGAAAGGTTGATACCGTCCGAAACAGCTCTGTCAGTTGGGAAGTCACGTGGCTTGTATCTGCTGGTCTCTTTCTCCTGGGCTCCGTTGCTTTCAGTCTCTGCCATGTGGGGTTTCCTCACTTTGCTTCTGTGGGGCTGGCTTTCATTTCTTGGTTTCCTTTGGCCTTCTCCAGAATCTGGCTTGCTTACCATCTCATGGCAGGGTCTGCTGGGCTCCAAGCATCTCCCAACATCCATGTCTCTGCTCTCCACGTGTTCACATCTGTGTCAGCTCTGCTGTAAAGTTTATGTCGGCTCTGAGGCTACTGTCTTTTCCGTCAACTATGTCATTTCTCGTGCCCATTCTTTTTTGCCCATGTGGATAATCAATTGTCCCAGCATTGTTTATCGAACACTTCAGTCATTCCCAATGATTTGCAGTGCTACTTGCCATATATCAAGCATCTGTATATGCTTGAACCTCTTTTTGTTCCATTTGTCTAAGAATCCAACCCTTTTATATCATGTTGATATCTGATAGAGCGAATCCTCCTACCTTGTTTTTCTTCAAGAGGTCAAGACAATTTTAGCTCTTTGCACTTTCATATAAATTTTATATCAGCTTGTAAATTTTCCCATATACACATACACACAAAAACCTTCTGGAGTTTTTATTAGTATTACATTGAATCTCTAAATCAATTTAGGAAGGATTGACAGCTTAACAACATTGAGTTCCTTCAGTCTATGAAAATGCCATTATTCTCTTTTCATATAGGCCTCCTTTAATGTCCCTAATGACATTTTTATAATTTCCTTCTTAGAGATATTGCACAGCTTTTAGTTGGGTTCATTCCTGGGTACTTCATATTTTTGATGTTTTTGAGAATTTCGTTTTTTTCTCTTAATGTCATTCTTAAGTATTATTGCTTATTATATAAAACCACAATAGTTTTGCATGTTGTGTATACAGCCACCTTGTTAAACTGTCCAACTTATCCCAATAATTTATGTGTGGTTCCTTTGGTATTTTTTATATTCACAGTCATGTAATCTGTGAAAATTACCATTTTTCTGATTTCTTCACTGTTTATATGACTTTCTTTCTTGTGAAATTGAACATTGCTATATGTGAGGTAGAAGTAATAGCAGACATACCTGTTACTGGACAAAGGTGGTAGATTCTTTTGCCCGATGCACTCAATTAATCAATTCCTGAGTCACTGGGATTTCAAAGAGAGAAAAAGTTTATTACCAGGCACAAAGCAGGAGATAAATTGGCCTATCAGCTCAAAAATCTATCTCCCCAAACTGCAGTAATTTCAATAGTTTTATAGCATTAAAAAATGGGCAGGGGTGGGCAATGGTGGCTCAGTTCAGAGTTCTCGCCTGCCATGCTGGAGACCCGGGTTGGGTTCCTGGAGCCTGCCCATGTCAAAAAAATAGAAAGGGCAGCTTTTAAGATAATGAGCCTAATGGCCCCAGATGATGCAATTAGAGGTGATTTAATTATTGAGCATGTGAAGGTGGATGACATGCTTAGATTCAGAATGTATATAAGAAAATGGAGTCCTTAATATGATGATGGACATGATTTTTAGTATTATAATGAGGTATAGGTAACTTATAGGTTAAAGTCTAAGCTACTACGCATGTCAGGCAGGCCCATTTTGGTTAGATCCAGTTTGGGTTATCAAGATAATTTTGGGCTTTGGGTGGGTTAGTTCTGGCTGAACCAAGTGCCTTCATTTACAAACATTAGACGCTATCTTTAGTAATCACAAGACTCAAGTCAAAAAACTGGATAAATGGGTGCAAGTGAAGGTTAGTCACAACATGTTTACAATCACAAGGGCACAAGATAAAGACTGTACACTCATAAATAGATCAAGGCAGCTGGATTACAATTCAAAGATTTCATGTATTACCCTCTGTCTACTGTAATATATAGGGAAGCGAAAAGGAATACCTGTATAAAAATTCAGTAATCATAATTATCACTTAAATCCTAATTTCTCTGTTACATCTGCCTCATTTCTGACTTCAAAGTGAAGTTTTTAATGTTTTGCTATAAAGTATGATGTGTACAATAGGTATTTTTGTAATTAACTTTCACTTGCAGTGGATTAAGTAAGGCTCCTTCAATTTCTAGATTGCTAAGAATTTTTATCCTGAATTGATACTAGATTTTATTACATGTTTTTTTCTGCTCCTTTTGAGATGATATATGATTTTTCTCCTTTAATCTGGTAATGTGTTAAATTATATCAATGAATTTCTATAAAGTTATTCCAATCTAGCCTTCCCGTTATAAATCTAACTTGGTATGATGGATCATCTTTTTACACATTGCTGGATTTGGTTTGCTAATATTTTGTTTAGTAGCTTTACATACATGTTCATAAATGAAATTAAACTGTAAATTTTTTTCTTGTATTATTCTTTTAGATTTTGATATCAAGGTTCTGCTTGTCTCAAATGTTCTCTCTTTTTCTATTCTCTGTAAGGATTTGCAGAAAATTTTGCTATTTATTCCTTGAATGTTTAGAAGAATTCACCAATGAAGCCATGTGGTCCTAACATTTGCTTTGTTGTTTTTTTTTTTTTACTATAGAGTTAATTTATTTAACAGTTATAGAAGTAGTCAGGATTTCCATGTCTTCTTAAGTCTATTTTGGTGAGTTCTATTCTTAGCTGGAATTTATCAATTGAGACATAAAGTTGTTTATTAAATAGAAATTATCTTTTTACTGTCTGAGGCATCTTTAATGATATTCTCCTTTCACTCCTAATGTTAATAGCATCTTTTTTCTTAATAACTTGCTCATTTTCACCATATGCAATGACTTCTGACAGTCTGGAATTAGGCTAAACTTCACAGGTTAAGGGCAGAGTTCTCCACACAATGTTCCTCACTTCTGACACCAGTCACAGTTTGGGGGTTCCCAGGACCACCCTCACTTCTGACCAATTGGTCAGAAATTCAGTGTTTCCCACTACCCCCTCAGATTCGATAACTCGTTAGAACAATTCATAGAACTCATAAACCATACTGTTGTGGTGGACATAGGATGCATCCCCAGATTTCCCTCCAAGGAAGGGTTTGTTGCCTCAGCTACTAGGAGTGCTGTCAGTCCCTTCAGGGATTGCCACAGCTACAGGGAGCTGCCTCACTTAGTTCACAACTTTAATGAGATAGCTAATAAAGGCAGGAATATAAAGAGCTGGTGCTTTTAGCAATGCAAGATGACTATGACCAGCCATTTTAGTTCCAGAGCACACTTATTGGTCAGCCAAGGCAGTGGGTAGGCTGCATCACAGCTCAACCTCTCCCTCTGCCCACTCTCATTTCCTTTCTTCCTTTCCATAGGTAGAAATGCCAAGAGGGCACAACAATAAACATTCTGCACACTAACTCATTTCAGAAATGAACCTGCAAGAAATGATAAAATTGAAAGAAAATAGAGAGAAGTGGACAATGCAGACCCAAAACAATTCTGATGAGAGAGGAAGATATGGTATGCATGGTTGAAGAGTTGGGATAGGAGATGACCGAAATAGAACTACACCTACAAACCATCCCTTTTGTCTCCAACTGATCCCCCTACTCTCTTCTGCATGGGAGCCTTATTAGCTACATTTATGACCAGTCAGGAGAGGCCCTTCATTGAACGCTGCCTACATCCGTCTCATGGACCATCCTCTGTGCTCACCTGTAGATACCCTCTCTCCAATAGCCTAAGTCTCCAATAAGTTCCCCTAAATACTTATGAGTCTGTGACAGTAATAGAGTTATAGGGATTTGACAGTGAGGAAATCTACCTCCTTTTTACCTTAATATGTCAGTTTCTTCCTTGAAAAATGTCACTTCCTTACTACAGGATCAATTATTCACATGCTTTAAAGACTAACACTAAACGTTTTCTCTAGAGATATTCCTAACCAGAGGAAAATCAGGTAGCTTTGGTCTGAATTAGGAAATAAAGTTCCTGCCACTGTAACATAGAAAACAGAAAGAAAAGTGTGCATTTCTTCTCTTATGCATTAGCATATGTGATGGTTAGGTTTAAGTGTCAACTTGACCAAGTAATGGTGCCCAGTTGTCTGGTCAAGCAAGCACTAGCCTAGCCATTACTGTGAGGACATTTTGTAGACTTAAATCATCAGCAAGTTGATTTCATTGATGACTGAGTACATCTAAAATCAACTAAGGAGAATGACTTCAGCAATGAGAGATATTTAATGCAATCAGGCTTTAAAGTGAGAAGTCAAAAGAGACAACTTTTGTCTCTACTTCAGTCAGCTAGCCTCTCCTGGGGAATTCATCCAAGATCTTCATTAGAGTTGCCAACTTGTGGTCTGCTCTACAGAATTTAGACGCATGTAACCCCATAGTTGCATGAGACACTTTTATAAAATCTCATATCTACAGATATCTCCTGTTGGTTCTGTTTCCCTAGAGAACCCTTACTAATGAAGCATACTTAATGACTGAGCCAGAATACCTAAATATTACAAATATAGCTGTATTAGAAATGGCTTGGAATAAAGGAAGGCCTACAAAGAAACAAGGAGAAGGGAAGGAAAGAATTTTTCTATCAAAAAGTCCAGTTGAGCTTTGGAATTTACACTGAAGATTATTAGGGTACATTACGCAGGGTTCCTACTAGGAGAAAAATGCCTCTGAAAGAAAGAAGAGGAAGCAAAGTGAAAATTCAGAGGAAAATCATTTTCATTTCAGCAAAGTGAAACAAATGGAAAAAGAATTTGTAAAGAAAATTTCTCATTGTAAAAATTTTATTTAGACTTTTTCATTGTTCTGAATATCCCAAATCCTAGTTCAACTATTCTAGCTATTAATTGAAAGCAAATAAATGCTCTCATGATAATTGTGGTGTTGGTGGAGGTGGTGATGATGGTGATCATAAACATTTTTATGATAAATAATATTTTTCTAGGTGGCAGGCATTATTCTAATCAAGTAAGCAAACATACCACTACCTTCCTTACATTTGTTTATGTACTAGGAGCAGTACGTAGCTTATTGTTTTTCAGAGCTTAATCTGGGACAGTAGATGAATAGAAAATCTAATTTTCTATTTCAGTAAGCCTATCTTAAATTTCACTAACTCTTCCATGCTCCTACAGAGAAGATGGTTTATTTAAGTATGATTAATGTGTGGATAGGTATACCTATCCCTCATAGAGCTTACTATAGGATAAACATTTAATAGTTGCTCAGAAAAGCCTGGTCAATTTGTTAACTATACCTGCACTCTTCCTTGGAAGCTAATGGTTATTTCAACTCAACTCAGGTAATTATTTGTGCTTGTGATGTAAAAATGCTGTGAACAGAAAAAAGAATGGGAGATGCATTTCTCCTGTCAAGGACTTGCAGTCTGCTTTAGAGACAATACACAAACATGAAATGGGCAGTGATCAATCCTAGAGAGGGTAGCATTCAATATCACAATGCTGTAGGCGTTCTGACAAGGGGGATGCCAAAAAGGACAAGGCACAGAAAAGTAGACTGGAGGGATAAAGCTTGATTGGCACAAAGGATAGGTAAAGGGAAGAGCGATAGCTAGGTACTCCAGTAGGAGAAACCATCCGCAATGTGTGGTTAGAGTACAAAATTTGCCCTTTCTGCAAGGATGAAAAATTTCTGCTGGAAATTGTGATTCTTCAGGACACAGGATGACCAAACAGGTAACTATTGGCATATAAATTATTAATAATTGAAAACAGTAAGAAAAAATGTAGCATGGGCTATTCCAAAATTTAAGAGAAAAATGTAAATGCAGATTAACTTTTTGCATTGGAATAACTCACTAATACTTTAATTAGTGAAGATGTTGAAGCACATTTTCTAAAAGTTATTTTTGGTTTCTATTTAATAAAGGGTCAAAGATTTTAAACTCAGGCAGTTAGTTGCTCCCTCCTTTAGTCTCCTATATTTCTGTACATATTTCTTTTTCCACATTCATTACACTGTACCGTGGAAACTTTTGTAATTGATTCCAGTGAACCTAATTGCCAGAATTCCCTATTTCTGTAGTTAAACATGAAGACCAATGTCCATGTCTGCTTAAGGCTTCTGCACCCCAATATTCCCTTGTGCTCTTCACATAGTTGAGGTGTTTGCTTATCAGGAGTCAATTGGGTGGGTCCCAGGGATTTTTAATTCACCTGTACTTGACTCTGAAGTTAATGTATTTTAAAGAAGTAATATATAAACTATGAAATATGGATATAAAAGGAGTCATTTCTATACAAATTTTTGAATGAGTTAGAAAATAATAAAGCCAAGTCATGAAAAAATCCTGTTGAAATAGGTGTGATTGATTCACCTGTAAAAAATTTGCGCAAAGGAATGAGACAGAGTTCTCCACTTCAAATTCTTGCTTCACTTTAAAGAATCAGAAATTGGATATGATTATATACCAATGGATGGGTCCATACTTTTGTGACTTTACATAAACATTTTGAAGAATGAATGTACATTCATTTAAGTAAGAAAAATAATTAGTCTGTGTGCATCATATTTTAGGATTCATGTCTTACTTGATTCTGTTACTATAATTGTCCAGCTACCAATCCAAATAGGAATAAGAAGGAATCTAACTAGTGGTTATTGGATTTCAAGTTCTTGTATAACTGAAGCAGCCACTTGAGGTGGCAAGTTCTGAAATGAGTGGGTGGTTCCCAGGCAGAACAATCACAGGCAGAAGATCTGAGTTTCCTGTGAACTGCAGAGGACCAAGGCAATCAACTTCATTAACTAGTACAATTTCACAATAAAATATTTGCAAATTAAAGCATTAAATAAAATTAGCATGTGTGATCACCTCCATTTTATAGCACAATTTCAATCCTCTCCAAAGCAGGAAGGTTGGTTAATGGACCCTTCTTTTAAATTTAGTAAACTTTGCATTATTCAAAGCCCACTGCATTGTCCTTATTTTGCCCAGTTTTCCTCAACTACATTAAACCTTCACTGCCATCTGGGGTGATTCAAAGACTGGCACTTTTGAGCTCCTGATAATGATGGTTGTTTTATGCAGTATTTCTATAACCTGAGTACTGTATATTCTCTTTTTAAAGTGAAAGGTATTCTCACAGACACCCCGCTTCCCCTGTGTTTTCTCACATTATTTTATTATAATGAAAAATAGATATGCACATATTTTATTTGAATGTAAAAGAAATTATGCTCCCAGCTCCTATACAACTATGAAACAAAAGCAAATTTACAAATTAAATACCAACAAAACTGCAAAACCATTATAATTCAAATTAACAGCATTAATGTAATGTTATGCATAATGGTTTACTAGAACTACACTGCTGATGTATGGTTTAATATATAAGAATGCAGCCTCAGGTCAGGTTCTATATATAATTATTTTTTATATTTTGACTTCAACAATTATAATGAAAGAAAAAAATTATATGTGTTCTCATAAGTATAATTTTGTTTCCCTAATTCAGGATGATCAATCATGAGTCCTCAAATAGATTCAAACACTTCCAGTAAATAATGGTTCTTGAATAATTTTCATGAAGTATCAACTCTTAGTTTACTTTAAGATAAATTTAACAATGAGACTTTTTAAATATCTGCATATGGGTACTTAATCCAATCACTAAAATAATGAACTGCTTGGTACATTTATTGTTAATGAATTATTCCTACTTACTGAGTAATAAACCTACTTACAAAATAAGTATGATGCCAATTTCTTTTTCTGTATTTCTGCATGCCCCCTTAGCTCCTAGCAACCACCAATTTCTTTCTTTCTCTATAGATTTACCTATTCTAGACATTTCATTCAAATGGAATCTTTTAGTATGTGACTGGATTTCTTTTTACTTAGCATGTTTTCAAGATTCATCCACATTGTAGCACATATCAGTACCTCATTCCTTTTTACGTTGTTAGAAAGTGGCTAACACAGACTACGTTTGTGAGTCCCACCCTGCATCTAGGTCAGAGTGAAATGTGAGTGGAAGTACTTTCTAACACCCCTGGGCCAGGGCTTTAAAGAAACGTTATGCCTTTTCTATCTTCTCTTTCTCCTTCTGCCAGCTAGATTCAGATGACATTAATAAGACCCCAGGGCATAAGTTAGCAAACTTTTTTGCTGCAAACAATGCCTTCTTGACCAAAAGGGAGAAAAGAAATGAAACAAAGTAAGATTTCAGTGGCTAAGAGACTTCAAATAAAATCAAAAAGTCATTCTGGAGGTTACTGTTATACAAGATTCAGACAGATTTGCAAACTGCCACAGTACACCAAGTCCCAACCAACAATAGTCCTGAAAACCCTAAAGAATACCCTGGGCTCTATCTAAGACTCTATAAAAGTTTTACTTAGTGTGGTAGTTAGATTCAGTTGTCAACTTGGCCAGGTGAAGGCACCTAGTTCTGTTGCTGTGGACATGAACCAATGGTACATGAACCTCATCTGTTGCTGATTACATCTGCAGCCGGCTAGGAGGCATGCCTGCTGCAGTGAATGATGTTTGACTTAATTGGCTGGTGCTTAAATGAGAGAGCTCAATGTAGCACAACCCAAGCAGCTCAGCATGCCTCATCTCAGCATTCGCAGCTCAGCCCAGGCCTTTGGAGATGCAGAAAGAAATTACCCCGGGGAAAGTTGTTGGAACCCAGAGGCCTGGAGAGAAGGCCATCAGAGATCACCCTGTGCCTTCCCATGTAAGAAAAAAACCTCAGTTGAAAGTTAGCTGCCTTTCCTCTGAAGAAACAACAAAATAAATCCCCTTTTATTAAAAGCCAGTCCGTCTCTGGTGTATTGCATTCCGGCAACTCGCAAACCACAACACTTAGTAAGTTGATTTTTTCAAAAACATAAAACCTCTAGATGGTTCCTATGCCAGATAAGCCCTGAAACACAGAGGTACCAGTCTCTCCAAGTATATTAACCAGTTGTATTCCTTTACTACACAAGGCTGACAACCCGTTTCAGTATGAAGAAATTAGAATGGTCATTGCCCAAAACCTCTGGGAAAATTGAGAAATCAATCAAATGAGAGGGAGAAGTTGTAACAAAGAAGGTAGAATATAACAAACGATCATCACTACTGAATCATTATATAGGTATTTCTTTTTAGGTTCTAGTGTATTAAAACAGCCAGAAGGAAATACTTGAAATTGTTGAACTGCAACCCAACAGTCTTGATCTTTGATAATGATTGTATAACTGTACAGCTTTTATCTTTTGATTGTGTGATTGTAAAAACTTTGTGGCTGATATCCCCTTTATCCAGTGTGTGAATAGATGAGTAATAAAATAAAGACATGCATGGGGGAAAATGCAGAATATGGCTAGAGAAGGGGAACCAGATACCTAATATGTACAGAATTGTTAATGAGGTTGAACTTAAATTTTGGGGAATAGATAGAGGTGATGGTAGCTTGTTCTTGGGATATTAAAAATAAAACATATTGTAGGTGAATATGATTGAAAGTGGTTGTTTAAAGTAATGCATGTTTTTGCATGAACCATTACAAATATAACAAAATAATAGAGGGGTATATGGGGAAAGCATAGCTATTACAAACTATGGATTATAGTTAACAAGGATATTCTAATATTCTTTCATCAACAGTAACAAAGTTATTGTTGACTATGGGTCAACAATAGGGAGAATAAGGGATATGGGAGAATTTGGGTTGAGAATTGGGTTTAACTTTTTATTTCTATTTCTGTTGTGGAGAATGAAAATTTTCTAAAATTGATCATGGAGATGTATGCACAACTATGTGACGATACTGTGAGCCAGTGATTGCATACTTTGGAGAGTTTCTGTTGTGTGTGAATACATCTCAATAAAATTGGGGGGTGGGGAGTGGCTCCCTTCTAGCTTTAGATGAAAACTGATAGATCAGGGACATTATATAGCCTCATGGGTCATACCCTTGTCCAAGGAATTCAGATGTTCTCTTGACCCAATGCCACATTTGTTCAAATGAATAACCGCCCTTCTTTGACCTGTTATAGAACATCTATCAAGATATCAAAAGACTAATGGGGTTCTTTATTCATCACCACAACTCCCCCTTACCCTCAGACTCTCATGCTTGAAGATGTTAGCCACTTGAGGGCAGGGTCTTTGGCTTGTTTGATTTTCTATTCTAAGTTCCTAGAAAAGAGCCTGACACATAAATATTTGTTAAATAAATGACTAAAGAGCCATGCCCCACTTATCTTTGTCTTTACCTAGGACGTCTGCACTAGAGAGTGCTTGGACCTTTTTTAAGTATTCATTTCACCCCCTCCCCATTCGTTAAAACCCTCATAAGTTTGTGACAAATTAAGATGCAGGGGATCTGCTCCTGTATAGTGAGTTCAAGTGTTCATCTGAACATTAGATCTACCTCCTGGGTTCCAGCAATACAAATATATGCATTAATTGCTCAAAAGCAAGGTCTTCTACTACTTCAAAGGCACCAACTTCCATAAACACCTTATCCTACTATGGCCTATTAAAACAACTATTACTCTTATTAATTCCTATTAAAAAGCAGCTCTGTGAAACCTTCGGCTTAATAAAGTAAGACTTTCAGGAAATCTACAACCTTGGGTGAAACAAAAAGGGTAATAAATGATGACAGCTGCACAGAAACATTTCAACCAATCCAGGTATTTGGTGACACTGTTCGGCTGGTCGGGTTTTTGTTTGTTTTATCCATATGAACTCCCAGTGAACTCTTGGTCCATAGGCTGTTTACCATAATGTCATCTCCTGGTCAAATCTGATAAATGTTTATTAAGAGCTTGGTAGTATAGTAACTAGTTCACATGTTTTGTTCAAGGAAGATCATTGGACCAATGATGGTCAGAGGAAGTGACTCCAATATTAATATGGGGTACCTACAAAATTCAAGAACTCCATGTAATTCCATTTTATGGTTACAGTTGATTTTTGGAGTTTTCTGGTCATTAATCTCTCATTTCTCTAATCTAGTGGTTCTCAAAATGTAGTCCCTACCAGCAGAGTCAGAGACATCTAGGAACTTGCTAGAAATTCACCTTCTCAGACTCCATCTCAGATGAACTGAATCAGAAACTCCGGTGGCCCAGAAATCTGAGTCTTAACAAGTTGTACAGGTGATTCTGATACATGTTCAAGTTTGGGAACCATTGCCTTAAACTCTATACTCTGTTTTCTTCATGTGGAGATAGGTTTTCTTGATTCCCATGCATCACAGTCACTGAAGCTTTTATTCATCTCAGATTCAAATCCTATTTACTCAGTCTTCATTATTCTTGGTGATGCCTCAAATATCATTGGAGGAAAGAATATTCTTTCAGAAGCAAAATCAATCTCTGATTCTCCCAGAAGTTGACCCCTGCCTAGAATATGCTAATTACCCTGTGTGAGAGCAAGTGCTATTAGTGATCATAGCCAAACTTACTACATGTGACTCCTCTCCTATGGAAATCTAGACTATCATGAGTAACTGAGGCAAATCTGTAAACTCAGTTCATGCAGTTGAAATGGACCCCTTTATGATAACACGTGTATTACATGCTGGAAAACCAGACCTGCTTGACTTTACTCTGAAAACTAGAATGCCAGTGGAAAGAAGAGAGACCCAACCTGGAAAGACCCAGGAAATTTTCTGACACCTGAGGATGTGCCTGAGCAGCAGTGCCTAGCAGAAATCCAGTTCCATCCAAACTAAATAGGTATGGGCATAGAAACATTGAAAATGTATAATGCAATCCACTGGGATTTTTGGTGGCTTCACACTTGATTTGAAACTTTCCACCATATCTCTCCCTGCCATATGTGTCATGGGTCAGGGGACCACTGGACTTCCTCACAAATTCAAGTGCCCCACAATATCAACACCCTTCATTTCCAAACTCAGTTTTTGTCCCTAGCAACAACCCCATCCTATGGGGGTGCAAAAGTAATACTTTTACTCTTCTATACCACTACACCCAACCAACACCCCTGATCCCACATAACAACAACCATTGCTATTGTCTTCATTTTCTATCTCTGGGTCATTACCTGCATCACATCCATGGATCTCTGTTTATCTTCTTGGTGCTAATTTATGTTGCAGATACTGGGTGAACCCCTAATGTATACCTGGCACTGAGGATATAGCAATAAAGCTAATTATGTCTTCTCATTACCCTACCCTGCTTTTAAGTCCATTTATTGAGATTTTACTTCGTGCAGGCACTAGGTTTATAGGTTTATATACATTTTCTCACTTAATGTAGAAGGCATATAAAATTAATGCCATTACTTTACAGATAAGGCAAATAAGGCACAGACAAGTAGAGCAACTTTCCCTAGGTCATATAGTTAACTGGAGAGTCCTGGACTCGAACTGAGGTCAACATTTGCAAGTGCCATAATATACCTTGTTGGCTGCTCTTACAAAACCAGTCTTCAGTGCTGGACCACCCCTTTGAGCTAATTAAAATGGCTCAATTTAGCTATATACCCAAGCTTCAATAAGTAAAAGAGTCCAGAACTAGGAATTGGCTTAATTGACTGGACATTTTTAGACCAAGTCTTATATCATCTATTCTGATCCAAAAAAACAACAAATTTTGCTTTCCAGTTTCTGCTTGATTGTATACCTTCTGCAACCCATTTGAATAATCTAATTTAGCTAGACCCAGCATTTTTCCTCAGAAGTTGGCATTTGTCCTCAGTCACTATTCAGCTTGACTGTGGATAAGTTACATTTCCAGACCCCTCACCTCAGGCCTATGGGATGGCTAGTGTAGTCGGCTCCTGGAATAGTCTCCCCTTCAGGGAAAGCACAGATCAGATGAAAATTTCATATAGTTTATGATTTCTAAACTATTAGTTGCACTGGAAAAACCTTAAACTACTTTAACTTTGCTCGAAATCATAGAATGAATGAATTCAAAGAATTCGTTGAATATCATAAGAAGTATGACAGTCATATATATATATATATGGCAGCATATATATAGATGCTCCAAGGCAGCATCTATATCGTTAATGTGGAACTATAAGACATTTTATCTTTGGATAGATCTTCCTAAATCAGTGTAGTGGTTTGAAAATATTACGTACCCCAGAAAAACCATGTTTTAATCCTGATTCAATCGTGTGGAGGCAGCCTCTTCTTTTAATCCTGATTTAATAATGTAGGTTGGAGTCTTTTGATTTTATTATCTCCATGGAGACATGATGCATGCAATTGTGGGTATTAAGTTTTGATTAGCTGGAGATGTGACTCCATCTATTCCAGGTGCGTCTTGATCAGATTACTAGAGTCTTTAAAAGGCAAAACATTTTGGAGAGCGATTAGGAAAGGACAGAGCCTAGAGAAATGACAGAAGCCTCAGAGCTGATAGAAACTTCACAGCAGAGCTGACACAGATGCAGACTCATGGAGAACAGAGACATGGACGTTAGGAGATGCTTAGACCTGAGGAGCAGATGTCACCATGAGATGTTAAGCAAGTCCAAACCTGGAGAGAGCCAAGGGAATCCAAGAGATGAAAGCCAGTATGGGAGAAGTAAAGTGAGCAACCACCACAGAACAGAGGCTGAAACCAATGGAGCCCAGGATCAACAGACCATTGTATCTTCACAGTTGACAGAGATGGTCCAGATGTATCAGCCTTTCTTCAATTAAGGTATCTTTCCCTGAATGCTGTGATTTGGACATTTCCATAGTCTTAGAACTGTAAACTTCTAACTTATTAAATTCCCTTTTTGTAAAAGCCATTCCAGTTCTGGTATATCACATTCTGGCAGCTTGTAAAGGAACATGACCAGTCTCCTGCTTTTGTTTTTATTGTTTGTTTATTTTACCTTTTGGGATCTTTGTCAGTCAGGGTTCTGTAGACAAACAGAACCAATTGGATATAAGGAGAGAGAGAGACAGAGACAGAGACAGATTTATTTTAAGGTATTGGCTCACATGATTGCAGGGACTCAGGAAGTTCAAAATTTGTGGAGCAGGCGGACAGCCTGGAAACTCAGGCAGGAATTGATGTTGCAGTCTTCAGTCCAAAATCCATTTTATAGATGTTAGCCACATCTACAAAGTACTTTCACAGCAACATCTAGATTAGTGCTTGATTAAATAACTGGGTACTATATTCTAGCCACGTTGACACAAAAAATTAACTATAGCAAGGTCATTCAGAACAAATATATTCTTTTTTCCATAGCACTGTAACTCAAATATTTTTCTCATCTGTCATGTTCCTCACTATACCAAATCACCCTTACAGCTTCAGCTTCAATTCTTATCTAATTGACTAAACATCTACAGCCAATTCAGCTTTTCCTATATGTCAGGATCTCCAGACACGTCACTGTTTGGGTCATCTAAGTACCTGCTAGTTTGTCTAAATCTCTCAAGTATGGCATCCAGAATGGTACACAGTCTTCTAGGACTTCAAAAACACATATTTCTTTTAAAAATGACTTTAAAATATTTCTGACAAAAGAGTCATAAAGGATATCAAAAACAAACAGCCATGTATCTATCAAAAAAGTTTAAAAAGAATATTACCAAATATGGAAAGCCTCCTATATATCTTCTTTCACCTCCTCTTCCTATATCCCAGGGGTAATCACTGTACTGATTCGGTGTTTATCATTTGTGCTGGTTTGAAAGGATGTATAGACCCTAGAAAAGTCATGTTTTAATCAAAATCCCATTTCATAATGGCAGAATAATCCCCATTTAGTACTGTATGTTTGAATCTGTAATTAGATCATCTCCCTGGAGATGTAACCCAATCAAGAGTGGTTGTTAAACTGGATTAGGGGAGGTGTGTCTCCACTCATTTGGGTGGTTCTTGATTGCTTTACTGGAGTCCTATAAAAGAGGAGACATTTTGGAGAAAGCAGGAGATTCTGAGAGAGCAGAGCAGAACGACATAGCCGCGAGAAGCAGAGTCCACCAGTCAGTGACATTTGGAGACGGAAAATGCCTCCCAGGGAGCATCATGAAACAGGAAGCCAGGAGAGGAAGGTAGCAGATGATACTGTGTTTGCCACGTGCCTTTCCAGATGAGAGAGAAGCCCTTACTATGTTTACCATGTGCCTTCTCACTTGAGAGAGAGACCCTAAACTTCATCGGCCTTCTTGAACCAAGGTATCTTTCTCTGGATGCCTCTGATTGGACATTTCTATAGACTTGTTTTAATTGGGACATTTTCTCGGCCTTCAAACTGTAAACTAGCGACTTATTAAATTCTTCTTTTAAAACGCCATCCCATTCCTGGTATACTGCATTCCGGGAGCTAGCAAACTAGAACACATTCCAATGTGCTTTTACATCACCAAAGACCAATTTTTAAAGGTCATTTATGCTGGCCAAGCCATGTCAAGCTGATAACTGTCAGTCTTGTTTTTATAAGTCTTCCATAAAAGAATTATGTAAGTAATAGCTCTTAGTCTCAACTTTTGCAGCTTTTCATTATCATTCCTCTAAGTAAAATTTTTTATGTTTAACTTAAATTCTTACAATTATCATTTTAGACAATTAAATCTGGAGCTAACAACAGCAGAAATGAAGAATACTTGCTCTGCATCTCTGATACAATCCTTTCATATAATTTGAAGCCATATTTTAAATCTTCTATGCAAATATCTCTTCAACAATCTAGGTAGGGTGTAAACATGACCATTTCATATTTTATTTTCAGGAAGTTTGAGCCTTAAAAACTATATTAGCTTGGTAGTCTGAGCCTCTCTCAGGAAGATTAAATTTTCCCCCATATTTCTGTGGTCCTGGAAGTCTGTGAATAGGTTCATCTCCAACCTGGATTTAGCAGATTTCTATGAGTTTACCTAAGGGGCTTAGGTGATTGCACATATAACATATTGTCTGGTAGGAATTGACAGAATTTTTCCTATATTTATGGACTGTTGATTCCACTGAAATCTCAAATGTATCAAAGGACTTGATCAATAAAATGGAATATCTAAAGAAATGAAAAGCAGCTAAGATCTGTCCTTAACACCACAGCTTCAAGGAGATTTTGACATATATTTTTAAATAAAATATCTGTTTCCACTGCTTAAAATAGAGCCATCAATGAAATGCTCTTTGATTTAGATACTGTTGCCATATATTGAATTAAAACTAATTCTAAAAGTGGTTTTATATCTATATGAAAATGGCTTTAGTCTGTTACTGAATGAATTTTTATCTTTATTAGCCAGTAGGCAATACACTAAAGATCAAACTAAGAAAAAGGAGTTAATCATACATTATGCACTTGAGAAAGATTATTTCTGATATGTTAATATTAAATAGCCTGGAGAATGTACAAATCTTTGTAGTCATCAAAATGAAATGATAATCAAATGGACTATGTAACTTCAATATTAGTAATAAAGTTTTGCCCTTAATTTGTCCAAAAGAGAAGGCACAAAACAGAATAAAACATTTCTGAGAAATGAATTACATTAGCAAGACCCCCAAATTCAAATAATATAGTTAAAGAACTGAGTTTTCCTTTTTGTTGCAAAAGTTATTCAAATACAAAAAACAAATAAACATCTCCCATATATTCATCACCAAAGAATTTTAAAAATGTTATTAACATTTTGCTTCAGTTTTTAAAATTTAATTTAAATTTAATTAATTGAAGGAGACTTCAAGAGAAGATGGCAGAGTAGGGAATTCCAGGACTGAATCCTTCTATCAAAACAACTATTAAGCAGGAAAGAACTGTCTGAAACAACTATTTTGAAATTCCACAGGCCAGAAGAACACTGTACAGCATCCAGGGAAGAGCAGGATGAAGAGGCTGATAATTATAGTGACGAGCAGTAAATTGCTCTGTGTGGTAGTTACTCGTGTTCATCCCCCACTCTTGCAACAGGCTGCTGCAAGTCTATGGCTACCTACTGGGGACAGAAAGGGATGTAAAAATCCTCTTCCCCAAGAACAGGGGTGCAGGGTGGCACGACTGATCACTGATCATAGCTTTGGATTAGTGAATTCAGATTTCTGGGTACCAGCTCTGAGGGCAGTTGTTGTTTCAACCTTGCCCTGGACAAAGGTGACAGCAACCAATGTCTCAACCACACCCCTCCCCCCCACCCAACTCCTGGACAGTGGTGGAGGTGATGGAGATATGGAGATTTAAAGACACAGCGCATCCTCAGGGATGTGGGGGAACATTAGTCAGAAGGCAGCATTTTCTAGGCAATCCAGGAAAGCTCGGTTTTGGGGCTTCAATCACTCTGGAGAGAGAACTTGTCTCCTGTGAAACAGAGGGGACAAACAGTAAACAGGGGAACTCTAAAACAACTAATAAGCAAAAGCCCAGAACAAGACAGAGCCCGAGAAAGGCAGGGAAGACTCTGTACATCATTGGTCTTGAACAGACCTTCCTGATAAGAAGGTGAAAGCTCAGAAAAATCTCTGTCTTATTATCAGCTGGCCACAAAACTAAGAAGTAGCCATGCCTGGAATAAATCACAGAATTAACATTTTAAAATATTTAAATGTACGTTATGCAATAAAAGAGTACAAGACAAACAAAGAAACAGGAAATGATGGCCCATTCAAAGGAAGTGTATAAAAATACAGAAAACGGGCGGGCCGCGGTGGCTCAGCGGGCAAAGTGCTTGCCTGCTATGCCGGAGGACCTCGGTTCGATTCCCGGCCCCAGCCCATGTAACAAAAACGGAGAAACAGAATACAATAAAACAAGAAAATGTTTAAAAGATGTTTCCCTTTCTTCCTTCCTTCCTTCCTTCTCTCTGTCTTTCCTTTAAAAAAAAAAAAAAAAATACAGAAAACAATAAAGAACATGAGAATGTGGATATATTAAACTAAGAGTCTAAAACAATGAACTTAAAAATGCTCACTGAAATGAAGGAAAGTACAGAGAAATAACTGAAAGATGTCAAGAAAACAATGAATGAACAATGAGAGAGTCTAAGTAAAGAGACAGAAATTTTAAAAAGGAACACAGCTACTAGCATTGAAGATCACAATAACTGAAATGAAAAATGTACAGGAGGGTTTCAACAGCAGACTGGAGCAGGCAGAAGAAAGAATCAGTGAATATGAAGACAAGACACTTGAAATGAGTCAGGCTGAGGACGCAGAAAGAAAAAAGAAATAGTAAAAAAGAAAATGACCTAAGACAGCTATGGTACACCATCCAGTGCACCAATATATACATATGGGAGTCCCAAAAGGAGAAGAAAAAGAGAAAGGGGCAGAAGGAATTCTCAAGGAAATAATGACAGAGAACTTCCCAAATTTAGCAAAAGACATGAATATTCTCCAAGAAGCTCAAAGAACATCAAACAAGATAAACATGAAGTAAAGTACACATCATATATTAATTATAATATAGAATGCAAAGGACAAGGGAAGAGTTCTGAAAGATACAAGAGAAAAGCAACATGTTATGTACAAGGGAGTCCCAATTAGATGGAATGTCAATTTCTCTTCAGGAACTATAGAGACAAGAATGCAGTGGGTTGAAATAAAGTGAAAGGAAATAATTATTAGCCAAGAATTTTGTATCTTGTGAGACTTTCTTTCAAAAATGAGGGAGATCCAAGGGTGAAAGCAATCTGTCAGTGTAGAGAGGACTCCCAGGGATAAGCCTGGTCCTGGCACTGTGGTATCAATAATGCCATCCTGACCAAAGGGGGAGAAAGAAGTGTAACAAAGTATCAGCTTTATGAGAGAATTCAAATAGAGTTGAGAGACTACTTTGGAGGTCATTCTTATGCAAGCTCCAGTTAAACATTGCTACCCATCATAGCTTGCCAAATCCAACGAAAACCATTCCTGCTGTGGTAGTTAGATTCAGTAGTCAACTTGGCCAGGTGAAGGTGCCTAGATCTATTGCTATGGACATGAGCCAATGGTGTGTGAACATCATCTGTTGCTGATTACATCTGCAGTTAGCTAGGAGGTGTGCCTGCTGCAATGAAATGAGAAAGCTTAATGTAGCACAGCCCAAGAAGCTCAGCATACCTCATCTCAGCACTCGCAGCTCAGCTCAGGCCTTTGGAGATGCAGAAAGAAATCACCCTGGGAAAAGTTGTTGGAACCCAGAGGCCCAGAGAGAAGGCCAGCAGAGATCGCCCTGTGCCTTCCCACATAAGAACCTGAGATGAAAGTTAGCTGCCTTTCCTCTGAAGAACTAATAAGATAAATCCCCTTTTATTAAAAGCCAATCCGTCTCTGGTGTATTGCATTCTGGCAACTAGCAAACTAGAACACCTGGGAATCCTAAAGAACACCTAGGGTGTTATGTAAGATTCTACAAAGGTTCTATGCACTAGGGTTACTTTCCAGAAACCTGTATCCTCCAGATGGGTCCCTGGACCAGATAAGTCCTGAAATACAGAAGGGTCAGCCTCTCCAGGAGACCAACTAGTTCCATCTTCTTATCCCATATTACTGACAATCCCTTCTAACATTAAAAAGTTAGAATGGGCATAGCCCAAATACCTCTAAAGAGTGAGAGAAAGATCAAAAGTGATAGTGGAGTTATACAGAGAAGGTAGGGTTTTTAAAAATGAGTATGATTGCTGAATCATTATACTATTATTTCTTTTAGTCCCCAGTATCTTAGAGCAGTTAGAAGTTAAAACCTAAAATTATGGAATTGTAACCCATGCCAACCTCTGAAAACTGTTCTACAACTAATTGTTGTGATGTGCTTTGAAATTTATTGCTTTTTTGAATATATGTTATTTCTCACAAAAAAGAAAAAAAGTCAATTGTGATGATAAAAAAATTAATAATAAAAGATATCAACAGGATCTTTTACCAAATGGAAACATGAATTGTGAATAAAACTATGAAAATACATTTTAAACTGTAAATTGAAATGTAAACTAAAGATTTGTTACTTTAATATGCAAGATTGGTAAAATAAAAATGTTGAACAAATAAGTGACAGCAAGAAAAAAAAAAGCCTACAAGCCCTTGTTAGAGTTTCTATTTTGTGCCTACTTATGCTGAGGTGAAAATCATAAGCTTTAAAACAAGTAAAATGCAGTTCTACTGCCAATAATGAACAACAACAAAAAAGAAATCAACCCTCACATTTATGACCAACTGATTTTTTATAAGTTGGGAAAACACTCAACTGGGAAAGAATAGTCTCTTCAACATCCTATCTCACACCATATACAAAAATCAACTCAAAATGAATCAAAGACCTTAATGTAACAGCTAGAACTCTCAAATTCCTAAAAGAAAATATAGGGAAGCATCTCCAAGACTTGTAGTAGGCAAAGGTTTCTCAGACTTTACCCACAGCACAATCAAAAAAAAGAAAAAAAATAGATAAATGGGACCTCATTAAAATAAAATTTAAAAGTTGTTCTTCAAGGGAGAACAATGAAAGAAAAATGACAACCTACAAAGTGGGAGAAAATATTTGGAAACCATATGTTTGATAAAGGATTAATATCCATAATATATAAAGAAATCCTTCAACATACAAATAATAGACAAACAATCCAATTTAAAAATGAGCAAAAGACTTGAACAGACATCTCTCCAAAGAAGATATACAAGTGGTCAAAAAAACACATGAAAAAATGTGCAACATCATTAGCCATCAGGGAAATGCAAATTAAAACCAAAATGAGGGGTGGGGCAAGATGGCAGCTTAGTAAGGTGTGGAATTGTCCTCCAGAGCAGCTAGTAAATAGCCGGGAACAGTACAGAACAACTGCTTGGGCTACATCAGTGACCAGACACACATCGTTAACCAGTCTGGACAAGTTGGACAGGGTCTCAGCTTGTAAGTTCCCCAAGACTGAAAGCTTCCCCTCTAAGATCAAGAACAAGAGAAGGATGTCCACTGTCACCATTGTCATTCAACATTGGGCTGAAAGTTCTAGCCAGAGCAATTAAACAAGAAAACAAAATAAAAAAATCATACAAATTGAAAAGGAAGAAGTAAAACTCTCATTGTTTGCAGGTGATATGATACCATATATTAAAAATCTGAAAAATCCACAGCAAAGTCACTAGAGCTAATAAATGAGTACAGCGAAATGACAGGATGCAAGATGAACACCCCAAAATCAGTAGTGTTTCAATACACTAGTGATGTGCAATCTGAGGAATAAATCAAGAAAAAATTCCATTTACAATAGCAACCAAATGAATAAAATATTTAGGAATAAATTTAACTAAAGATATAAAAGACCTATACACAGAAAACTGCAAGAAATTGCTAAACAAAATTATGGAAGGCCTAAATAAATGGAAGGGCATACATGTTCATGGATTGGAAGAATAAATATAGTTAAGATTCAATTCCACCCAAATTGACTTATAGATTCAATGCAATACTGATTAAAATCCCAAAAACTTATTTTGCAGAAATAATAAAACCAATAACCAAATTTATTTAGAAGGGCAGTGTGTTGAGAATTGCTAAAAATGTCTTCGGAAAGAAAAATGAAGTCGGAGGTCTCACACTGCATGACTTTAAAGCATATTATGAAGCTACAGTGGTCAAAACAGCATGGCACTGGCATAAAGATAGATATACTGACCAATGGAATTGAATTGAGTATTCAATACAGACCCTCTCATTTATGGTCAATTGATCTTTGATAATGTGGTCAAGCTAACTCACCTGGGATAGAGCAGCCTCTTCCATAAATGATGCTCAGAGAACTGTATATCCATATGCAAAAGAATGAAAAAGGATCCATATTTCTCACCATATAAAAAATTAACTCAAATTGGATAAAAAACATAACCATTAGAGCTAAAGACCATAAAATGTAGGGAGATATCTTATAGAACTTGTAATAGGAGGCAGTTTCCTAGATCTTACACCCAAAGCACAAGCATTAAAGAAAGAAATAGATAAATGGGATCTCCTCAAAATTAAACAATTTTGTGCATCAAAGAACTTTACTAAGAAAGTAAAAAGGCAGCCAACACAATGGGAGACAATATTTGGAACCTACATATCAGATAAGGGTTTAATATCCAGAATATATAAAGAGATTCTTCAACTCAACAATACAAAGACAAACAACCCAATTAAAAGCTGGGCAAAAGACATGAACAGACACTTCTCAGAAGACGAAATGGCTAAAAGGCACATGAAAAGAGGCTCAACTTCACTGACTGCTAGGGAAATGCAAATCAAACCACAATGAGATTTCATCTGACACCCACTAGAATGGCCATTATCAGAAAAACAGAAAATGACAAGTGCTGGGGAGGATGTGTATACTTATCCACTGTTGTTGGGAATGTAAAATGCTACAATCATCCTGTAAGGTAATGTGGTTCCTCAGGAAGCTAATTATAGAATTGCCATATGATCCAGCAATCCCATTGCTAGGTATCTATTCAAAGGACATAAGGGCAAGGACACAAACAAACATTTGCACACCAATGTTTATAACAACATTATTTACAATAGCCAAGAGATGGAAACAGCCCAAATGTCCATCAATGGATGAGTGGCTAAGCAAGCTATGGTATATACATATCATGGAATATTATGCAGCTATAAGATAGAATAAAGTCATGAAGCATATAAGAATGTGGATGGACCTTGAGGACATTATGCTGAATGAAATTATCCAGAAACAAAAAGACAAATACTGAATGGTTTCACTAATATTAACTAGCATTAATGCATGAATTTCAGGGAATAGAAATTAAGAACACAGGTTATCAGGTGATAGAACAGGGTGGAGGTTGAGTAATTGGTGCTGAAGGAATGTGCAACAAAATTGAGTGTAAAAATTCAGAAATGGATAGCACAATACTACCTGATTGTAGCACAATAGTATAAATACACTGAATGAAACTGAATGTGAGTATGATAGAGGGAGAAAGGTTAGGGGCACATATGAAACCAGAAGTAAAGATGAAGATTAAGACTGAGACAGTGTAATTTAGGAATACCTAGAGCGTACAATGATAGCAAATAAATGTACAAATTAAAAAATGTGCATGAGGGAGAACAAGTGAATGTTAGTATTGCAGGATGTTGAAAATAGATGGTATGTGGGAAAAAATACAATCAATGTAAGCTAGGGTCTATAGTCAACAATAACATTGTAATATGCTTTCACTGATTGTAAAAAAGGCATTATGCCAAAAACTAAATGTCAATAGGCTGGGGGATTGGGAAAGGAATATGGATTCTTTGTGATAGAAAAGGAAATATCTTCAGATAGAGAATGGTGGTGAAGGAATGTCTATACACTTAGTCTGGCTTGTATCCTGTGTGAATAAAATGTTTAAAAATGAACAGAGAGAAGTGCTGGAGAAAATACAGAGAAAGCGATGTTCCTAATCACTGTCAGGTAGGTGCAGCCCCTTGGAGGGCAGTGTGGTGGTTCCACAGGAAGCTAGGAGTAGGTTTGTCACATGATCCTGAAATCCTGTTACTCAGTATATACCTTGAGGAACTGAGTGTGGAAACACAAATGGACATTTGCCCACCGGTGTTTATGGTGGCAGTGTTCCTGATCCACAATGAATGGAGATGGCCTAAGGGTACAATGATTGAGGAATGAAAAGGGGAACTATGGAGCATACATACAATGGACCACTGAGTGGCCACAAGAAAGACTGAAGCTGTGAGTCATGTAATTAGGTGAATGAACCTTAAGAGCTATATGTTGAATGAAATGTCAGGAAAAAAAATAAGCATTATCGTGCCTCAATCATATGGACTAACTATAATATAAAAATCCGGTGAACTAGTTGAGAGCATGGGTTATCAGGTTGGGGTGTATTGTAAAGGATCCTAGATTGTAAGCTCTTACAACAGTCTTTCCCAGAAACTTTAGGTACTTATGTGACACCTGAGACTCAGAGTTAGAGCTCTGAAGGTACGAAAGTCAGCCGTACCCCATACAGGAACTGTTTAAAAATTGAAAAAGGGATCAGACTTCAACTAGAAATATGAAAGAAGCTGATCTGGATAGGGCTAAGGTAGAGCAGAATACAGGGTAAAGGATGATATGGTCCATATTTTAAAACCTCAAATTCTGTATGAGACTAAAGGGAGAGATGTTTATTTGGTGAATTTTATATTTTGGGTAGCACCTTTCCTAATTTAACTTTTATGGTCGGGTTAGTTGAACACCGTAAGTACATGGAATTCTGAATAGGGAGTGAGATTTTGTTGGTTTATCCAGGTTAGTATGCTGCCTCAATAAATCCCAGAGTGATTTGAACAGTGAATGAAAGAAGTATTTGCAAAGTTTCCTTGGGGGAATGGGGAGAAAGGAGGAAATTATTAACTTCCCCATTTGGAGAATTTCTAACACTCTCACAAGCAGTTGGGGGCAACCAAGTCAATAGACTGAGCACTCAATCTTGGGGTTCACCCCTATGATACTTATTCCTGCAAAGGAGAGACTAAGCCTACTTAAAATTAGGCCTAAGAGTCACACACAGAGAACCTCTTTTGTTGCTCAGATGTGGCCACTCTTTCTAAGCCAACTCGGCACATGAACACGATGCCTCCCTCATACGTGGGTCATGACTTCCAGGGGTGTAAATCTCCCTGGTGGCAACATGGCACAGAAAGCCTGGGATAAGCCAGCACTTGGCATCAAGATATTGAGACAGCCTTCTTGACCAAAAGAGGGAAGAGAAAAATTAGACAAAATAAAGTTTCAGTGGCTGAGAGATTTCAAACAGAGTTCAGAGGTTGTCCTGGAGGTCATTTTTATGCATTATATAGTATCCCTTTTTACTTTATGGTGTATTGGAGGGGCTGGAAAGAAGTACGTGAAATTGTTGAGCTGTGGTCCAGTAGCCTGGATTCTTGAAGATGATTGTATAAAGATATAATGTTTACAATGTGACTGTTTGATTGTGAGAACCTTGTGTCTGATGTTCCTTTTTTTGAGGGTATGGACAGGTGAGTAAAAAAATATGGATAAAAGTAAATAAATAAATAATAGGGGGGATGAAGGGTAAAATAAATTGGGTAAATGGAAACACTAGTGGTCAATGAGAGGGTGGGGTAAGGTGTATGTTATGTATGAGTTTTTTCTTTTTTCTTTTTATCTCTTTTTCTGGAGTGATGCAAATATTCTAAAAAAATGATCATGGTGATGAATACACAACTATCTGATGATACTATGAGCCGTTGATTGTGAACCATGTATAGAAAGTATGTATATGGAGATTTCTCAATTAAAAAAATAATTTAAAAGGCCACAATGAGATACCATTTCCCACCCATTAGAATAACTGCTATTTTTTTTAAAAAATGGAAAATAGCAAGTTTTGGAGAAGATGCAGAGAAATAGGGACACTCATTCATTGCTGGTGGCATCTAAAATGGTGCAGCCATCATAGAAGACAGTTTGGGAGTTCCTCAGAAAGCTAAGTGTAGAACTGCCATGAGACCTGGCAATCCCATTGCTAGGTATATACCCAAAACAATTGAAAGCAAGGACTTGAAAAGATATTGGCACACTAATGTTCAAAGAAGCATTATTCACAATTGCCAAAAGATGGAAACAACCCAAGTGTCCATCAACCAATGAACGGATAAACAAAATGGGATATATACATACAATGGAATATTATTTAGCCATAAGAAGAAATGAAGTCCTGATACATGCAACAACATGGGTGAACCTTGAAGACACCATGTTCAGTGAAATAAGCCAGACACAAAAGGATAAATATGTATGATCTTACTGATTTGAAACAATTAGAATAAGCAAACTCATAGTGTCAGAATCTAGAATATAGGTTGTCAGGGGACAGGGTTGGTATAGGGAATGGAAAGTTAAGGCTTAAGATGAACAGTGTTCTTATCTGAAGTGATGGAAATGTTTCGGTAAGGGACTGCAGTCACAGCAGTGCAATGTTTTGAACTCAGTTAACAGCACTGAATCATGTGAATATGATTAAAAGGGGAACTGGTAGAGTATATGTATGGTAACAGAATAGAACTTTAAAAAAAAATTCATGGAACTACACTACACACTGAACCCTAAAGGAAAAAGCTAAAGGAAATAAAATATTTCAAATAAGATTAAAATTACCTTTGCCTCCTTACCCCATCCCAGTCTTTTCTTTTCCTTGTCAGACATAACTCCTACTTCACTGTTCACGAATGTAATATGTATCGTTTACAAGTTTTAATACCCAGTACATATATGTGCTCTTTTTGTTTGTGTTTAATTTACATAAGTGCTATCATATGGTATATATTGTTTTGGTTTGCTAAAGCTGCCGGAATGCAATATACCAGAAATGGGTTGATTTTTACAATGGGGATTTATTAACATACAGTTTACAGTAATTAGGTAGTGAAAATGCCCAAATTAAGGCATCAGCTGGACAATATCTTCTTCCTGAAAAAAAGGCTGCTGGCAATCTAAACTCTTCTGTCACATTCTAGGTACATGCAAGGTCTGATTCTCCTTATCTCTTAGGTTTCATTGTTTTCAGTTTCTGGCTTCAGTAGCTTCCTCTCTCCACACTTCTAGGGCTTTTTCTGTGAACTTCTCTTAATTTCATCTCTATGTGCTTTATCATCTTATAAAGGACTCCAGTAAGAGGATAAAGGCCTACATTGAATGAGATGGGCCACATCTCAGTTGAAATAACCTAAAAAAAATGCCCCACCTATAATAAGTCAATACCCACAGGAATGGATTAAAAGAATATGATCCTTACTGGGGTACATTCAGCTTCCAAACTACTATGTATATTATTTCTGAATATTTTTTCACCATTGTTATTAAGTAATATCTACATCATTAGTATATATCCAGGTTATTCATTTTCAATTGCTTTATAATATTTCATCTCATAACACAAGTTACTTAGTCCTTCCCCAGTTGATGTAACAATAGGTTGTTTCCAATATTTTGCTGTTAGCACAGCTGCAGTTGACATTTTTTATATGTGTTCTTGTGCACACGTGCTGGAGTTTTTCTGTAAGTATATACTGTGAGATGGGTACATTTTAAGTAGTACTAGATAGGATCAAAATATTCTCTACACAAGTTGTACCAATTTCAATTCTACCACAGAAAGTTCTTGTTCTCTACATCTTCTTCAGCATACGGTGTCAGTGTGGAGAGCATTTGTCATTCATTTTGGCTCCCCAGAACCCTTGAGCATCCTTCCTGTATTTGGAAAATCTCCAAATTATGAGTCCCTACCTCTCACCATAGCCACTCTCTTTCTTGCCCTCCCTAAGCATAAAAGCTTAAGCATATCTAGCTTTGTCAATAATATTCATTGAACCAGACCAGAACATAAAGCCAGTGACTTTTTTTTTACTGTAATCATTTTTAAAATTTATTTATTAGTTTTAAAAAATTTAACAGACTAAAACATTAATATGTGATCATTCCATTCTACATATATAATCAATAATTCATAATATCATCACTTAGTTGCATATTCATCATTTCTTAGAACATTTGCATCAATTCAGAAAAAGAAACAAAAAGACAACAGAGAAAGAAATAAAATGAAAACAGAAAAAAAATAAAAAAGAATATACATACCATGCCCCTTACCCCTCGCCTTCATTTCAAACTAAATTTATTTTAACATTTGTTCCCCCTATTATTTTTTATTCCATATGTTCTACCCATCTGTTGAAAAGGTAGATAAAAGGAGCATCAGACACAAGGTTTTTCACAATCACACAGTCACATTGTGAAAGCTTTATCATTATACAATCATCATCAAGAAACATGGCTACTGGAACACAGCTCTGCATTTTCAGGCAGTTCCTTCCAGCCTCTCCATTACGTCTTGAATAACAAGGTGACATTTACTCAATGCGTAAGAATAACCTCCAGGATAACCTCTCGACTCTGCTTGGAATCTCTCAGCCTTTGACACTTTGTCTCATTTCACTCTTCTCCCTTTTGGTTGAGAAGGTTTTCTCAATCCCTTGATGTTAAATCTCAGCTCCTTCCAGGATCTCTGTCCCATGTTGCCAGGAAGGTCCACACCCCTGGGAGTCATGTCCCACGTAGACAGGGAAAGGGTGGTGAGCTTGCTTGTTGTGTTGGCTGGAGAGAGAGGTCACATCTGAGCAACAAAAGAGGCTCTCTTGGGGGTAACTCTTAGGCCTAAATTTTAAGTAGACTTGACCTATCCTTTGTGGGGTTAAGTTTCATATGAATGAACCCCCAAGACTGGGGGCTCAGCCTATAGCATTGGTTGTCCACACTGCTTGTGAGAATATCAAGAATTCAACTTGGGGAAGTTGAATTTCTCCCTGTTCTCACCATTCCTCAAAGGGGACTTTGCAGATACTTTTCCACTCACTGATCGAATCACTCTGGGATTCATTGGGGCATCACTCTGGACAAACCAACAAAATCTCATGTCCTACCTGAGATTCCAAGTACTTATGGTGTTCAATCAAGCTATCTACATGCTATATTAGGAAATTCACTAGTCAAAATATAAATTTTGTACCAAATAAACATTTTTTAAAGCCAGTGACTTTTAACACGAAGCATCTTATCCTTGCAATCCATTCTTTTTGGCAGCAGCTACATCCATCTTATCAGCGGCTGCAGAGAAGCAATATTCTGTGCTCAACATTGATGGTATCACTTACACAAACAGTGGTCAGTATCCTGTATTTCTGATGGTTGTAGAGTTTCAGGGATGTGGAGTGCTATGATTTGGAGTGTGACTCCTGGATTTCCCAGAGTCTGTTAATTTTCTAATAAATGGTCAAGTACAGTACTAAAAAGAGTGTACTCTGGAACCAGGCTTTCTGTCTTCAAGCCCTTACTTCCTGACCAACTAGTTGTGTAGCCTTGGGAAAATTAACCTCTCAGAGCCTCTGTTTCCTCCTCTGTTGCATGTGGGGAATAATTGCACCTATCTTATAGGATTATTGCGAGAATTAAACAAGTAAATGAATGAATACAAATCAAGCCTTTAGAATTGTGTCTGGCACATAATGAGCAATCAGTAAATATTAGCTACTATAACTCAGTAAATTATTTTTCTACTTGAACTGTGGTTGGTTTCTGTAGTTTGCAAATAAGAACCATGTCTGAGCTATCTGGACATTTTAATTTTTCCTAATCTGATGGGTATGAAATACCATATACTGATTTTATTGCATTCACTTCACTACTAGTGAATCCAAACCTTTTTTTTTTTTTTCATGTCTGTTGGTCATTTAGATTTCCTCTTTTGTGAATTGCTTGCCAATAGCCTTTGCACATCTTTCTATTAGGTTATTTTTCTTATGCTTATTGCATTGTAAATTTTCATTACATATTCTGGATACTAAATTTCTGTTTGCTTTATGTGCTGCAAATATCTTCTCCCAGTCTGTCACTTGCCTTTAACTTTGTTGTATCTTACTCATGCCAAAGTTTTAAATTTTGAAGTGATCCAATTCATTAGGATTTTCTTTTATCAGTTAAGCTTTTTATGCCTCATTGAAATTCTTCCTTGTTCTGAGGTCATGAATGTATTATCATCTTTTTTTCTAAGAGGTTTAAAGTATTCCTTTGCACATTTCAGTATTTGTGCAATGTGATCCATGATTTTCAAAAATAAATTATAAAAAAGGTTACAGCAAGAGTAATTTTCCATTACTTTGCAGCTGCTAGCTTACCAGCAAGGAATGCATTGCTGTTCAGGAATTGCAGAGCCACTTCACTAAGACACAGGAAGCAAAAAGTTAGATTATCAGGAAAGACTGATAATACATGCTGAGTCTAGTTTTTCAGCACTAAACTAAAATATCTAGTGGATACATTATCTTGCCTTCCTTTAAACCTTTCAAATCACATGCACATCTTTCTAATAACATGTAAATGCACCCCACTCACCTTTTGGCATATCTATTTGACTAACTGATTGTTAAGAAGTTGAGGAGATAGGCACTTGTGTCATGCTGAGATTAGTTTTAATTTCTCCTAAGGGAATTCCAGGCAGAAAGGGTTAAAAGCAGAATGAAAGAGCAGCATAGAAAAATCTCTGGGAATGTAAGGCTGCCAACAGCCTTGCTCCAGCCTCACTTATGGTCAGTGTAATATCATCTAGCCACTGCATCAGTGCTTTCAGCTGAGGCTTTAAATGGATTGTGTCATTTTACATTAATCATTTCCAAACTTCTTTCCATATCCGTTTTTCCCAGAATAGAAGTCTGGTCTTGCAGAGTCTTTCTTCTCCTCAAATAAAAATGAATATCTTTATTTGCCTCCACATCCTTACCCGGCATCCCCATAGAGTTGGATTTTGTGAATATGCTGGGCAAATATTTGTTGACTTAAAACAAGGTCAGTTTTGCTTGAAGTTGAGACTGATGGGAGGCATTGTAGTGTAGTTGAAAAGGCACAGTTCAGACACTTAGAGACATCTACAATTATATTATCCCACTCCGTCCTGGACTTGAGGCTTTACCAATAGAAAGTTGAGATTTATCCCTATGGGTTAAGGCTTTGATTTTTTAAACTTGAAGATGCAGAGGAAACAGAGAGTTTCTGAAGGCTCAGATTCTAATCCTCTTTCAAAGATATTCTGATTCAATAGGTTCTGAACAGGGCAAAGGCATCTGCATTTTTACATGCACTCCTCATGAGAACGGCCCTCGCACTTCTCTTTGAGAAAATGTAGGTTGTGTTATTTCACCTCTAGGAATCATCTGTTGAACTCTAAATACATCCCACCACTGCCACCACCCTGCTGCTCCTCCATAGATCCTCACAGGAGCCTCCATTTAAGACAGGGCCCCTCCACTACCCTCATTCTCCCCACTCCTCTTCTAATAAAAATGTTCTTTCATGTGTTCTCTGTTGGCTGGCCATCTCAGTTTGCACCTCATCACCCAAAGAAGCATCACATAACCATCAAAATGATCTCCCCCTCTGGGCTCTGGAACTGTACATGCCTACTGCAACACTTCCATAATCTTTCTCAGACCCCTGCTTCTTATTTTTCTGGCCCTCCCCTTGGTTTATCCTGAGTCCAATAATTTCTCAACCCCAGTAGAACCTAAAACCCATTAAACCTGTCACTTTTTCACTTTCCCTGAACATTTGCATGTTCTCAACTCCTTCCTTGCCTTTTATTGTTGTAATTATACCCTCAATTTCTTTGTTCCTCTATAACTTTGTTTGAATCATCTGAAAAATCCCCAACCCCGGTTAGATCCAATTCTTCATCTGCATGCCTGCACCCCAGCGGTTGAACACAACTACACTGATTAATTTCATTCTAAATTCATGACCAAATTTTAAGTAGGCCCTTCATGCTACCTGTCCATCGTGCCATGTTTCCCTGCTCCATTTACTGTTCCTTTTATTCCAGATGATTGCTTTATTGTTCTCTCTCCTCAAATTTCAAACTACTAGTATCCCATTGTCACTCTCAGCTGATGACCTCATCATCAAGAAATAGAAACGAAAACTTTGATGACCATCTACCATGTAGACACCTAACTACCTGCCTTTGAGCACTTGTACTTTGCTTTCTATTTTGTTAATATGGATGCACTGTCTGCACTCCCAACTAAGACCAACCTTTCCCCTTGTCTCGTAGCTTATATCATCTCTGGCCTGTTCAAGAACATCACTGCAACAATTCAGATTACTCTCTCTTGCAACATAAATTTCCACCCCTTGACTGATAATTTCTAACTGCATGGGATAAAAGCTGATAATTCTTCTATACTGAAAATTAAATCCTCTCTTGAACCCACAGCCCCTTCCAGCTGCACCCATTTTCTCTCCTCTTCTTTACAGCAAAAGTCCTTAAAAGAGTTGTCTACACATTCTAATTCCTCTCCTCCCATTCTCACTTCCGCCCATTCCGATCAGGCTTTTGTTACCACCACCTTATCAATTCTACCAACAATTTCTACATGTTACATTCAAGGCTTGATTTTTCAGCCCTCATCTTATTTGGCCAGAATTGGTCACTTCTTCCTTGAAACACTTTTTGCCTTTGACACATTTTTCTGGTTTTCTTCCTATCTTATTAACCACTTCTTCAGTCTCTTTTGCTGGTCCTTGTCATCCGCTTCCCAATGTTCCTTCTTCTTCTTTTATAGTGCCCAAGGGTCCTTCTTATCTCTTCTCTACCCCATCTGCCCTACACTCTTGGTCATCTTCTGACTATACATTAATAACTCCCAGAGAAATATCTTCTGTCAGAATCTTCCTTGAACTCTGGGTTTACATGTCCTACTGCCTACTTGGATATCCAATAGGCACCTCAAACAAAACATTCAAAATCAAGCTTCTGTACGAATTTGTTACTCCCACAGTTTTCCCTACCTCAGTTGCAATTTTACCCTTGAAGTTGCTAATGCTGATAATTCAGAGGTCTTCTTTTATTTTACTGTTTAATTGAGGGATAACATTTACACAGTAAAGTACACTAAGTGCACTAATTCTTAAATGTACAATCAGTGACTTTTCATACATATGCATATGTATGTAGATCCATGTAACCACTACCAGATCAAAATTTAGAATATCTCTAGTATGCTTTGACTTTCTCTCGTTACTTTTCAGTCTGTATAGTTCCCTACAGGAATAACCACTCTTCTGACTTCTATCACCATCAATTAATTTTACCTGTTCCTAAATCCCATATAAATGGTCTTATTTATAACTGGCTTTTTGAAAATTTAACTTGAGTTTGTTAGATTTATCCACATTGTTCTATGTACCATTAGTTTGTCATTTTTATGGCCTAGTAGTATTCACATTTATGAATATACCACTATTCATTTATCCATTCTACTATTGATGGGCATTTGCATTGTTGCCAGTTTCTGCCTATAACAAATAAAGCTACTTGGAACAAATTCTTCTACAAGTCTTTTTCTGTGTGTGGACATAGGCACTCATTTCTCTTGAGTATAAGCCTAGGAGCAGAGTACTGGGGCAAAGGGTAAGCATAGGTTTAGCTTTAGCAGAAATTGCCAAGTGGTGTTTAAAAGTGGTTGTACCAATTAATACTCCCTCCAGAAATGTATGAGAATTTCAGTTGCTCTACCTTCTTGCCTTACACTTGATATTTTGAGTCATTTTAATTTTAACAATTCTAATCGGGGTGTAAGGATATCTCATTATGTTTTTGATTTGTATTTCTTTTACGATCAATAATATTGAGCACATTTATTTTCATTAGTCATTAGGCTACACTGCTTTGTGAAGTGCTTTTTCAAATGTTTTGCTATTTTTCTATTTGATATTCTGCTTTTTTTATTGGTTTAGAGGAGTTTTTTATATATTCTGGAAAAATGGTCCTTTGACAGATGTATGTATTTCAAATGCTATCTTCCAGAAGGTGGCTGGTTATTTGCTTTCTTAAAGGTGTATTTTCATGAACAGAAGTTTGTTTTTAATTTGGTAAAGTCCAGTTTAACATATTTTAAAATTTTATGGTTAATAATTTTTCTGTCCTGTTTGAGAAACATTTGCTTGCCCCCAAGGTCATAAAGATACTCTTCAATGCATTCATCTAGAAGTTTTATACATTTAGTTAGGTCTACGATCCATTTTGAAATAATTTGAGGTTCTAATGTAAAGTAGAGGTTAAAGTTTATTCATCATTTTCATGTGTCTATCCAATTGCTCTAGTATGATTTATTGACAAGATCATCTTTTTCTCCATTAAACTTCATTATCACCTTTGCCATGAATCAAATATTCATATATGTGTGGGTCTGTTTCTGAACTCCATTTTTTCCCACTGACCCATTTAAAGATTCTTACACCAGTATAATGCTGTCTCAATAATATAGCTTTATAAGTCTTGAAATCTGTTCAGTCCTCCACTGTTTTTCTTCATCTTTAATATTGGCTTGGTGATTTCATGTTTTCTTCAGTTCTACATAAATTTTCAAATTTGTCAACTTCTACCAAAAAGCTGAGATTTTCATTGGAATTCTATTAGGTCTACAGATTATAATTCAGGGAGAATTGACAATTTATCAATATTCAGTTTAGAAATTCATGAACGTTGTCTATCTCTCCATATACCCACCGATGTTTATAGCAGCATTATTTGCAACTGCCAAGAGACAGAAACAGCCCAAATGTCCACCAAGAGACGAGTGGCTAAACAAACTGTGGTATATACATACAATGGAATATTACACAACTGTAAAACAGAATAAAGTCAGGAAGCATCTACATATATTTGGGTCATTTTAAATTTCTCTCAGCAACATTTTGCCTGGCACATCTTTCATTAAATGTATCCTTGATATTTGTACTATTTTGTGCTACTATAAATGACAATTATTGCTCTTTAAATTTCATATTCCATTTTTAAAAATATTTTATTGACAAATCTTCACACAGCATAGTCCATACATGGTGTACAATCAGTGGTGCACCAAATCACCACATAGTTGTGTATTCATCACCGTGATCGTTTTTAGAACATGATCACTCCAGAAAAAGAAATCAAAAGAAAAACTCATGCATCCCATATCCCTTAAACCTCCCTTTCATTGACCACTAGCATTTTAATCTACCCAGTTTCTTTTACCCCTTATGCCCCGTATTATTTATTTATTTATTATCTTTTTTTTTTTTACTCATCTGTCCATACCCTGGATAAAAGAAACATCAGGCACAAGATTTCACAATCACATGGTCACACTGTAAAAGCTATACTGTTATACAATCATCTTCAAGAGTCAGGCTACCGGAATACAGTGCAACAGTTTCAGGTACTTCCCTTCAGCCACTCCAATATCCATTTGCTTTTGGTAATAAATAGCAATACATAGGAATTTTCTATGTTGATCCTATATCCAGTACTTTGCTGAATTTACTTATTTTTTCAATGATTTTCCTTTGAATTTCCTATGTACAAAATCATATAATCTATGACAAAAGGTCTTTATTTCTTCCTTCCTGATATTTATACTCTTTTTTTGGTCTTGCTTTAAGGTATTGGCTAAAATAGTTTGTACAATATTGAAAGAAATGGTGCTAGTAAATATGCTAGTCTTGATCCCAACATATCTGTTCTTTCTGGTACACTTAATTCCTTCCTGCAGTTCTGTGCTTCTATCTGGAATCATTTTTCCTCAGTCTGAGGAAATTTCTTCATAGTTTCTTTTGCTGTTAATCTAACTGGCAGCAACTTGTCTTAACTTTGGTTTGCTTAAAAATGTCTTTATTTCACCTTCATTTTTAAAGGTTTTTTTTTTCACTGTGTATAGAATTCAAGAAGTAAGGAAATAAAAAAAGATAAGAGCAGAAATCAATGAAACTGAAAGCAGAAAAACAACAGAGAAAATCAATGAAACAGAAAACTGTTTTTTTAAAAAGTTCAATATAATTGACAAACTTCTAGAAAGACTGACAAAGAAACAGAGAGAACTACAAACAATTCTACCCATGTACAATGGACAACTTAGATGAAATGGACCAATCTCTTCAACGGTATAAACTACTGTTACTCACCTAATATGAAATACATAATTTGAATACTCTAACACTATTAAAAGAAATTAAATTCATGGTTACAAACTTTCCAAGAAAGAAATCATCAGATCCAGGTGGTTTCACTGGAGAACTCTTCCAAATGTTTAAAAAAGAGATAGCACTAATTCTACAGTCACTTCCAGATAATAGAAGAGAAGAGAACAGTTCCTAACTCATTCTATGAAGTCAGCATTATCCTGATATCAAAACCACACAAGGACTGTACAAAAAGGAAAACAACAGACTATTATTACTCATGAATATTGGTGAAAATATCTTTTATAATATTCTTTCAAATATTACCAAATAGATTTAGCAACATAAGAATTATATGACATGACCAAGTGAGCTTTATCCCAATGATGCAAAACTAGTTCATTATCTCAAAATCAAACAATGTAATCTATTATATTAACAGGCTAAAGAAGAAAAATAACATGATCGTATCAATTGATACAAAAGAAGTATTTGAAAATATTCAATACCCATTCATGTTAAAAATCTCAGCAAACTAGAATAGAAGGGAGCTTCCTCAACTCTTTAAAGAACATCCAGGGTAGAAAAAACTGCAACTGATATCATACTTCATGGTGAAATGCTTTCCCACTATGATTAAGAAAAAGGCAAACGTGTCCACACTTACCATTGCTATTTAACAGTCCTGGAAGTTTTAACCAGTACAATGCGGCAAGGAAAGAAAATAAAAGGCATACATATCAGAAAGAAGAAAATAAAAGTGCTACTATTTGCTGATGACTTGGTGGTGTACACAGAAAATCCCAAAGAATATAAAGAAAAACTCATAGAACTAACTAATAAGTGCAAGCAAGGTTACAGGATATTACATACTAGCATTAAACAGGTGGAATCAAAATTAAAACTATACCATTTATTATTGCTCAAAAACATGAAATACTTAGGTGTGAATCTAACAAAACATGTGCAGAACTTATATACTGCTAACTACAAAACCCTTATGGAAGAATTCAAATATCATGCTCATAAATTGAAAGATTCAACATAATTAAGATGTCAATTCTCCCCAAATTGATTTACAGGTTTAACGAAAATTTTATTAAAATTTCAGTAAGATGTTTTATAGATAAATAAGATTATTCTAAAATTTATAATAAAGGCAAATAAACTAAAATTGCTAAAATAAAATATGAAAAAAGAATAAAGTGGGAAAAAATCACTTTCTGACTTCAAGACTTATGTAGTTACAGTAATCAAGACTGCATGGTACTGGTAGAAAGATGGACACAAAAAACAGAACCAAGAAATATCCCACCACAAATAATATTGCCAGCTGATTTTTTGACAAAGATACAAATGCAATTCAATGAAGGAAGGATGCTTTTTTAAAGAAATAGTGTTGGAGCAATTGGATATCTTTAGGCAATACAAAACAAAACAATATCTTTGACCCAAATCTTATAGCCTATACAAAACTCAACTCAAAATGGATCATGGATTTAAATATAAAACTATAAAAATTTAGAAAATAACTCAGAAGAAAATCTTTGGATCATAGGGCATGATGAAGAGTTCTTAGATATGGCATCAAAAGCACAATCCATATAAGAATGAAAAATTAATAGACAGGAATTATTAAATTAAAATTTTTTTCTCTGTGAAAGACCCTGCTAAGAGGATGAAAAGAAAAGTTACAGATTAGGAGAAAATATTTGCAAATCACCTCACTGACAAAAGACTTATATATAGACTACATAAAGAACTATCAAAACTCAGCATTAAATAAACAATTGAATTAGAAAGTGGAAAAATAAAGACATGAACAGACATTTCACCAAAAACCCATATATGGTTGTTTGCAAATAAGTAGAGGAAAAGATTTTCAATATCACTATTCATTTGAGAAATGCAAATTGAGATTTCAATGAGACTCACTACGTACTTATTAAAACAGCTTTAAAAAAGTGACAAATACTGGCAAGGATGTGGAGAAACTGGATGTTATATTGCTCATGGGAATATAAAATGGTACAGCCTTCTGGGAAAAATACTTTGGCATTTTCTTGAAAAAAAAAAAACTAAACGTATACTTAAGATACAATCCAACAATTGCACTCCTGATCATTTGTCCCAGAGAAATGACAACTTATTTCACATAATAGCCTGTATACAAGTATTCATAGCAGCTTCATTTGTAATAAGCAAATATTAGAAACAGCAAAAATGTCCTTTAATAGGTGAATGGTGAAACAAATTGTGGTACATCCATACCGTGGAATACTACTGAGAAATAAAAGAGGAAAAATCTATTGATACATACAATCACTTGAATGTATCTCAAGGACATGATTCTGAGTGAAAAAAGCCTATTCCAAAATCCAACCCATACTATATGACACCATTCATATAATAATCTCAGAATGACAACATTCTAGAAATGGAAAATAGATTACTGGTTGCCTGAGATTATGGATGGTGGGGGGTGGGGCTCTTAATACACAACCCCAGAATTCATAAAATTTGCCTTTTAAAAGAGGTATTTATATTTGAATGATCTGATGGTCATGTTATTTCCACAAGATATGCTTCTTTTTGCTCTTCCACTATTGTCTTGCTTAATAGGATTATTTCAAAAGAAAAATTTAGCTTTTGGCAGCTCCAACAAAATAGAATAGATGCATTATAAAAATTATTCAAAAAAGAAAAAAGGAATAAACACTTAATAAAAATGTAACCTAGAATCGATTGACTACTCATGTTTTAATAAATATAATAGAAAGTCATCACTCATGTTCCCCATCCTATTTGCTGCATGGTGAACATTTACCTGTGTCTTTTACTTATAAAATCAGATTTAAAATAATAATAATTGTCCCTAGTCAGCAGAAATTCAAATCACTTTTCAGGATAAACTTTATTCACTATAAATACTTTTCAGGTGTTTCTTTCACAGCTCTGAATATTTTGGCATACATTTTCCACTTCCCTGCAAGGAAATTCAAATCTGAATGAATTTTTCTTTAATCTTATTATGAAGATGACTCAAAGACAGCGCCGCATGGAACTTTCCCTGTGACAGTTCCTATATTAGATGCAATCACTCTCCTATGAATATGTTGCTGTATTTGGGGACTTATTCCCAACAATGTCAATTTCCTTCTATACATTTCTGTTAATAAGGTTATCAAAAGATTAAGAGATCATTAGAGATGAGAAAATATCTCTAAGTTAGAAGAGCTTTATGTGCTGTCTGGATTTAAGAAAGGATTGAGTCCTTAAGCTTGCTCTAACAGTTATTTTCCCAAATCTCTGTGGCACAATTTGACTCAAAATTCTCACAATATTGTATATTATTGCAGTTAGTTGTAGTGTTTAACCTGTGACAGTGTTCTCTAAAGTGAATAAAACATTTAAAAATGTATCTATTATCTGCGTGGATGACTTTATCAATTCTTAATTTTGAAGAAGTAATGATATCTCTTTATATAACCAGTGCTGAAGATTCTACAAGTGATTCCTCAAGCATAAGTACCATGATGATGTTTGTTGGCTACTTAGCACCTTCCTCCTGGGGAAGGTTCTAAGTACTCTGTAAAGTGAAGAGAAGAGATAAACAAATCTCAGAGATCACAGCATTCACTCCTGAAATGCTTTCTCCCCTAGGGTGAAATTGCCACTGTTTAATAGTGCAGAGTGATGTTTCATGCTACTTAGAGGAAGTAAGCAAGAAAGAAGAGACTACAGTCACATTTCCAGGTATCTGAATGAGAATTCCTTTTATTTCTACAATGTATCCAAAACTTCTAGAGCATCTCAGGCTATGACTCAGGTCTCTATCTTCTGTGTCCAATGGAAATGGCACAGATAGCTGAGCTGGTAAAATGTCAACCCTATATAAGCTAGGTTTCATCTAGGACATGAAAGTTGAAGTCTGTATTTTGAATCCATATCCAGACTTGCAATGCTAGTGGGAGAATTTAATTTGCAAGGTGGAGAGACAAAGTAATTTGGATATTTCAGAACAAATTTCCTAAGTAAGCATTACTTTCTTATTCTATTAGTGATGAAGAGAAAATGTTCTTCCAATGTAAATCGAAACCATGGTGCAATACCATGGTGTACTACTATGGCAGACAGATTCTAAGATGACTCCCAATGATCACTGCTTTGTATAACCCTCTCCCCTTGACTGTGGGCAGGACCTTTGATGAATTTATAATCAATATAATAAGGGAAAGGTGATGGGATGTCATTCCCATTAGTATATCATGTTATATAAGACCTAATCTTAGCATACTAAAGCTGGAGACTCTCACTGTGAGCATGAGAAGCAAGCGTTCATGTTGGAGAAACCTAAGTGGCAAAGAATTAAAGACAGCATCTAAACACTGTGGGCAGCCTCTGAGACATAGCAGCCAGCAGCCAAAAATGAGCAAAAATCTTGGGGCATCAATCACACAGAGGGAAGGAAATGAATTCCGCAGCAACATGAATCAGCTTGGAAGCAGATCTTTCCCAGTTGATAAGAATGCAACCTGGCCAACATCTTGATTGTAACCTTGTGAAAATCTGAGAGAGGATCCAGTAAATTGTACCCTGAGGTAAGGAACCTGTGAGATAATAAAGTCCTGTTATTATCAAGCTGCTAAATTTGTGATAGTGATTTGCTATGCAGCTATAGAAAATGAATACATCTACCAAAAAGGCAAAAATGAAGCACCAAACCAAGTATAGGCAAGGATGTGGAACAACTGGAATTCCCATACACTGCTGGCAAGAATAAAAATTGGTTCAACTATTTTGGAAAACTATTTTGCAGCATCTACCAAACCTTAACCTATATATACCCTATGATCAAGCAATTTCATTGCAAGGTGTATAAACAACACAAATGCATACATTTACCAAAAGACATGACTGAGAATGTCCTTAGCCACACTATTTATAATAGCCCCAAACTGGAAGCAACTCAAATACCCATCATCAGTAGAATGGAAGAATGAATTGTGGTTTAATCATGAATAGAATGCTATACAACAATGAAAATAAATGAAGAAGTATATACAACACCATGGAATTTACAAGTATAATCTGGAGAGAAAGGAGCTGGTGGTTTACACAAAGTTCAAAAACAGGCAACATTAAATTACGATATTAGAAGTCAGGATGGCATTATTATTATTATTATGGAAGGGAATCCAAGTAGGGCTTCTGCGGTGCTAGTAATGTAATGTTGTATTTTTTAAGTGATGGCATCCAGTTTGAAAATTCATCAATGCGAATTTTGATATGCATCGTTTTTTGTATGAATGTTATACTTTAATCAAAAGACTTACCTAAGAATAATAATTTTTCCTCTATATGGCCTCCCTATAACCTCTTTCTGCCTCTAATTCACCTGTCCTTTCATGCTTTGGGGCAGAAGAAGAAAGACAAAGTGAAAAATCTAAAACAATTAATAAGTGGTAAAAATCAGGAAGCAAGCATATGTCTGTCTAATATTTATTTTTCCTGAACCATCAGAGAGTAGGTTGCATACAGTATGCTCCTTTATGACTTAATACTCCAGTATGTATTTCCTAAGAAAAAGATATTCTTACATAACCACAGAACAGTTATCAAATTCCAGAAGAAATTTAACATGAATACAATAATTTTATCTAATTTACAGTTCACATTCTAATTTTTTCATTATTTGCATCAGTAATAGGCTTTATAGCATTTTTCTCCATTCTTCTTCATTTATCTATTATCAGTATGAACTCACAGTTTTTCAATGATTTATTATTATTATTAATTATTTTGATGCTAAATTTCCCCAGTATGTCCAGCAGAAGCCCTGGCAAGCTACTCTGTCTCCTTTTGACTTGACCTACAATTTTTTTTTAGCTTCCTTTCATTCTCACACAAAATGGCAAAGACTTACATTTTGTTTTCTCTGCCCAAGTCCTGAAATCAGCCATTTCTGCAATGTGTCCTGGTTCCTTCAAGTGGAAAGTGGTAGACACCAGGATTTGGGCCCAAGATATGCTCCTTAGCACTGGGAAACCTTGCTTCTAGCCCTTTCAGGAAACAGTGATCAATATATTTATCTCCCAGACATGTGGAGGTAAGAGAGCATAATTAAACAAACAAGGCTTCCTTTCATTTCTACAGTCTTTATCTCGGCTCTCGATTGCCTGGATTCCTAACCTTGTCCCTAGCATACCCAGTCAGGTTTCCCACCATACATAAATGCATTGATATAGCATTTTGTCATTTATGAATCACTCTCACAACAACCATATCTACAATAAGGGAAATACCATTATCATCATCAACTTATAGGTAAGGAAATTAAAACCCTTAGACATTAAGTGACTATCTCAGGGTCAAGTGGCTAAGAAGGACCTAAAAACCTCAAGACTTTGTTGTTTTCATTGTTCCTTACTATCCACTCAGGAAAGTATCCTGGCTCTTGAAAATGGCTGGAAACGTCCCTCACTATAATAATTTAGAAGGAAGTCAGGAGCTCCTTCCACATCTGTGTGAGCACTCAACTGCCAGCTTACCCCACACCTGCACATGTGAGTGTGAGAGAACTGAGCTGTTTTATTTTCTAAGCTTTTATTGCATAAGATACTTAGTGTCTCCTCCTTATACAAGCTTCTGTCAAAAAAGTGGTAAACAACTAATACATTGAAATCTGTCATTTTGAAAATAGTCAAACCACTCTAGAGCTAATGAAAATATAACATAAATGGAAATGCGAACCATCTGCATCTTTACAAAATCTTATTGGAAAGAGTACATCTTTAATCATTTAGGAGCTTAAGAAAGCCCTTCCAAAATGCAAGATAGATGAATGTTACTTTTTTAGCATAGCCTCAGATGTTTGGAACTAAGATATTTTAGAACATGGTGTTATTACAAGGATCACATTTATCTATCTTGTACAATATCATTCTCTCTACCCAAGTCATTTTGAATGAATTCAGCTCTATGTCCATGTTTAGCCCTCGTTTTATAGCCCTGGCATAAATACATAAGATAGAATTTTAGGTGACAGTCGTGAAAAATCATGGCTTCTTACATTTATATCCCATTTCTCTTCGGAGGAGATCTATAAGGATATAAAATTGACTTGATTCACCTAAATAATGGGACGACCACAAAAACCCTCGGAGCTTCTTATACAGAGTCACTTTGTTTACAGAAGAGGAGGCTTATGGCTTTCCTACTCTGGGAAAAACAAACACTTACACGCCTTATAGTCCAAATAACTGTGTTTCCTGATTGACAACATTATGGGCTGTTCCAGTTTTGGTTCTTCTTCCCTGCATCTAGACTATAGATAGCAAGTATCGTCACGTCATCATTTAGCAGGCATTGCTAGCCAATCATTCTTTGAAGTCTTCTGACCATCAGCATTACTTTCCTAGGGCTGCCATACCAGTATGCCACCACGGAAATTTATTCTTTCACAATTGTGGAGGCTAGAAGTCTGACATCAAGTGTCAGCAGGGCCATATTCTCTCCAAAAATTCTAGAGAAGAATCCTTTCTTACCTCTTCCTAGCTTCTGGTGGTTGCCAGTTATCTTTGGCTTTCCTTGGCTTATAGCTGCATCACTCCAATTTGTGCCTCCATCTTCACGTGGCCTCTTTCCCTCTGTGTGTCTCCTTTGCTTCTTGTCTCCCTGTCCACACCTCTCTGTCCTTTCTCTTATAAAGACTCTAGTCATTGGATTTAGGGCCTACCCTGACCCGGTCTGACTTCATCATAATTAAATTGCATCTGCAAAGACACTGTTTCCAAATAAGTTCACATTCATAGATACTGGAGATTAGGAGTCAAACATTTGGGGGGGGGGCACAATTCAACTCACGATACTATCCCTCAACCTTTCTAACTCCTTTCAACATTGCTAGTTCATTGTTAGTTTGTAGATGATGACTTCGTGTTTTGGAGAAACAGAGAGAATGCCACATTTTCCCCTGAAAAGACCAATTAATGTTCACCAGAGGAAAACCCTCCTTTTCTCTGAAGAGTGGGTCCTGGCAGACAGTGTTCAAGAAAGAGAGAGCACCAATATGACAGATGAGGAAGAACTAAATCATGCAGCTAACTTACTGGAAGGCTGAAAAACGCATTTTACTTGTCTTGACATCTATTTTGATGACTATAAAATGAAGGCTTAGACAAGATAATCTTGGTGGTCCCTTTTCCCCTCCAAAGTGGAATTGTTTATTTGCAGCTCTAAAATGACTTTTCTTGCTATTTCAACAATCTCTGTCATATTGGATTTGCACAGAATTCAATAAAAACCACAAATATTTCTAAACTGTACTCAGGTTTATACTTCTATCCCCAATCCTGTTGTAAACAATTTATATTATTTAGATGAATTAATCCCACTAGTACATATGTTCTCATTAAATATCATCTTGTTAGTTAACAATCCATGTATTGAACCAGCAAATTGAGGACTAAGTTTTGTAGCTTTCCACCACAGACCATCATTTAGGGTGGCTCTTTGAATCAGATGTGAATCTACATATCTTCCTTCTCATTAGTATATCATGAATTATGCAAAATCTGCCTTTTCCTTTTTAAAAATTCAAAGCAAAATTTACCAGTTTCCAGATATCCAGAAACTCTCCGATTCTGCAGGATTCCTTATACCAGCAATTGAATCTATAGCATTAATATTTCTACAAGTAATTCGGTGAATGAATTCCAGAGGGCTAAGCTCACTTAAAGAAAGTATGCCCTCTCTGCTAACTCTTATCCTGGGTAAAATTTCATTGCTCTCCAACCAATGTCTAACCTAATTTTTCAGTCTGGTCATTGTTCTCATTCACAGAGAAGATAGAATAAAATCAATATATTCTTATTCTTCTTTTTATACTAAAATAAGAATGCCTTTTATTATTTCATATGCATTTTAATTCTTTCTGGCCATTTTCTTTTCTGATAATTTCAAAATATGGTCCATGCAATTCTTTAAAGTGTCTTAAAATATGTGTTCTTTCCATATTTTTTATTGTTTCCATTAAAATTCCATTTTATTTGAGATGCAAAGGATATTGAATAGGCAATTCACAAAGGGAGAAATACAAGTGTGGACAAAATATGAGATAATATGGTTAATCTCACTAGTAGTCAAAGTAGATCAAATTATGGTAATTAAAAGCCACATTTTGCTTATCAAATTAGAGAGAAATGTCAATAGCTAGGTTAATGGTGAGGAGACATAGATACTATCCTATCCTGCTGGTGAGAAAGTTAACTGGTCTAACCTTCCAATAATGCAACATTTGATTTGCATCTTTGATCCAGCTCTTTCCTTTTAAATAATTTATGCTAAGGTAGTATTCAATGATGTGGGCAAAGTTATATCTAAAAGAATATTTATCGTAGGGCAGTTAATCCAAAATAATCTGACTTTCCACAGCAGGGATTCTTATTCAATAGATCAAATGAATTATGGTGTATCCATTCATTGGAATGCTATGCATCTATTAAACATGAAACACTGTTGTAGAAAATATTTAATGATGGGGAAAACATTCACAGAATATTAAAATCACAGATTTCAAACCCATGTTTATACAATGATCTACTTTCACAAATATTTTAATACTTATAAATAATTTATATTTATCTACTTATTCAGCAAATATTTATTGCAACCCTGGGCTAGACACTTTGTATATATATTGTATAATAAAACAGTTATGACCTCAATAGCAGACAATGTTGTTTGCCTTCCTAAGAGCCATTTTCCTCTTTTTCTTGTGGCAGATTCCCAATTTACTTCAGGTGGCCATTCCTCTCTCGAGTAAATCCTAAATTTAAACCAATCGTGGTGATACTAGACTGGCAGTTCTGGCCACTGAGACTTGAGGAAAGGTCTGTGGGTATGCATATGAGTTGCTCTCAGGAAAGGTCTTTTGCTCTTGTAAAGAATCATGCTGCAGGAGAGTTTGTAGAAGACGGTGCCTGTTATAATAGGTCATTGAAATTATGAGACTGTTATTCAAATGGAAGTGTCATAGTTCTTTGGAGCCATTACGATCTCAGAAGGAGAGGAAATTGATACAGATACACTGGCTGAGGTGTTTTGAGGTTCATTGAAGTGTTCCAAACTGTGGATTACCATAACATGTTCATGAAGTATGGTATGAATCAAAAGGAAACTTAGTAAGTGGTCTCTACCTTAACAACTCAGTAGGGAAGCTATACAAAGTTATTTAAAAGAGCAAAGAGATCAAACAAAACTTATTCTCTATGCAAAAGTTGCACAACAGTCATATGGAAACGGAAAAAAAAGATGTTTCCCCCTCCTCCTTGCTTATATCTTATGAACAGTGGATGGAAGGGAAAAAAAGAACAATTGGAACATGATGGTTGTTCGGAATAAGAATCTCAACCTCGCGCATTTATTGGAATAGGAAGCAGTGACCAAGAAATGCAAAAAATGATCTTTTAAGCTGAACTTAGAAGGAAAGAACTATGGCACAGCCAAAACACTGTACATATCTGATTCAGACAAGAGAAAGCACTTCACGTCGTCTGTAAAGATGTCCTATGGTGGTAACAGTGATGACATTGGTGTGCTCCTCAGCAAGTGGTTAAAAGTCATCTCCAAACCTTCCGAAAAGAAGCAGTCATCAAAAAATGCTGACATGTGCATTGCATTAGAAACAAAGGTGGCTCTGTTCAATCTCTTAGATCCCAGACAGTGAGTACCAGATTCTTGCACGTACGAGGCGGTAATTTCAATGCCAGGTCACCGCAGCAGGGAGCATTTTACATTCATCTCTTGAATGATGATGACTCAGAAGGAGAATTCATAGTGTGTGATGGCTACATCCATTATGGACAGTCAACTTGTGTGTTCAGTTACTGGCAAGGCACTCCTGAGACTAATAATTAGGAAAGTTGATAAACTGACCACATTACTGGATGCAGATGATCTTGTGTCACAACTCTGTAAGTGTGCATTTACCTTAAGGATACAGAAAGAATGTACTTGTGCCTTTTTTAAGGAAGAAAAATGCAGTTTCATGCCACTCCATGCACAAAAGAACCAAATAAAGAGATGATAGATGATGGTGCCTGGGTAATCGTTAGTATATATAAGGCAGAGCATATGTTTTCATGAGGGAATAGGTCCTGTGCTTGCCCCCATCACACCTGTGTCTGTCGTAGAAAATCTTCAGTTGAATGGTGAAGTGGCCATAACCATACTTGAACTTGCAGGATAGAATTTCACTCCAAATTTACGAGTGTGGTTTGGGGATGTAGAAGCTGAAGCTGAAACTAGGTACAGATGTGAGAGTGTATGCTCTGTGTTGTCCCAGACATTCCTGCATTTGGAGAAAGTTGGAGACAGGTCCAGCAGCCAGGCCAAATTCCAGTAATTTTGGTCTGTAATGATAGAATCATTTATTCCACCAGTTTTACCTTTACCTACACACCAGAACCAGCGCCAGGGCCACATTGTGGTGCAGCTGGAGCAATCCTTCAAGTCAATTTAAGCCAGTTGTCTCCGAATGAATCAAACACAAACAATGAGGGAAGTTACACAAATTCAACCATTGTCACATCATCTATAGCAACAGTGGAGTTCTATCTACTCTCTTTTTGCTCGCACTTAAACTGACTTGATTGCCACAAAAAGTTCACAAGAAAAAAGAGGGGAAAAAAAAGATGAATAATCTTTTGTGATCTCTTGGGAAAACTTTTCATACCAGGTGAAAAATATTTTTAAAATCCATTACCTTATATTTAGAGATAAGAATGAAGCCGATCAGGTCAAGATTAAGATAATTCAGAACACGGGTAAGGAAGACCTTGTCTATGTTTTGAACCACATCTACTCTTTGAGACCAAGGGAAGAAAGTGTTTTTTGTCTGGAACCTGGGTTTTCTGTGGCACATAATCTAACTTGACCTGTCAGAATGGCTCATTTGAACAATTGAAGCACGGGGGGCCAGAATACGAATGAGGACCTTTGATCCTGTATGGCTTAAATTAACACCCAGATACATCCTAGAGCATATGAAGCAGATAAACAGGAAGTATTGGCAAAGTCCCTTGAAGGATAGGAGAGAGAATGTGGAACTATTAAACTACCATCAGGGAATCCTCTGATGCTGTGTCAAACGTTGGGGACACCCAAATAAGTAGGCCTTTATCTTGAGGCTTACTCTTGTGAAGCTTACACAGATAGCAGAGAAGCCTAGCCTACCTATAGATATGCCTAAGAGTTACTTCTGAAGGACCTCTTTTGTTGCTCAGATGGGGCCTTACTCTTTCTAAGCCCAACTGTGCAAGTGAGATCATTGTCCTCCCCACTATGTGGAACATGACATCCAGGAGTGAGAGTCTCCCTGGTGGCTTGGGAGATGACTCCCAGGGATGAGTCCAGCCCTGGCACCACAGGATCAACAATTCCATCCTGACCAAAAGGAGGAAAAGAAGTATAACTAATAAAGTATCAGTGGCTGAAAGAGTTCAAATAGAGTCAAGAGACTACTTTGGAGGTCACTCTTATGCAAGCTTCAGTTAGATGTTCCTACCTATCATAGCTTGCCAAACCCCAACCAGGGCTATTCCAGCTGATCCTGAAGAACACCTAGAGCAATATGTAAGATTCTACAAAGGTCCATGCACTGGGAAGTCTTTCCGGAGGCCAGCAGCCTCTGGATGGGTCCCTGGACCAGAAGCATCCTGAAGCCTAGAGGGCCCAGCCTTTCCAGCACACCCGCTAGCCCCATCTCCTTACCCCATATTGTTGACAGCCCTTCCAACATGAAAAGGTTAGAATGCCATAGCCCAAATACCCCTCAAGAGTGGGACAGAAAGATTAGGGATGATAGTGGAGTTGTACAAAGAAGGTAGGGTTTAACAAAAGAGCATGATTGCTGAATCATTAAATTGATGTTTTTCTAGTATCTTGGAGCAGCTAGAACTAAGGACCTGAGGTTGTGGAATTGTAAGCCATGCCAAACTTTGAGGTCTGTGCTACCGCTAATTGCTGTGCTGTGCTTTGAAATGTATTGCTTTTTTTGTATATATGTTATTTTTCACAAAAAAGAAAAAAAAAGGTCAGTTGTGATGATAAAAAAAAATTTATTCCTTCTAGCCTCCTATATTCTGGAGCAGCTAGAAGGAAAAATCTGAGATGATGGTATGGCAACCCATGACATTCTGGAATCTATCCTGTAACTATTTGTCGAAGAGTGCTTTGAAAACTATTGCTCTTCTTTTCTTTGCTTTGTATATCTGTTATATTATACAATAAAAAAAGTTAAAATAAAAAACCCATTACCTTGCTGTTAATTTTTTTAAATACCAAACACAAACATTCTTAACTTTTGATTTTCCGTTCTACATATATAATCAGTAATTCACAATATCATCAGATAGTTGCACATTCATCATCATGATCATTTCTCGGAACATTTGCATCTATTCAGAAAAAGAAATAATAAGAAAACAAAAAAATTATACACAGCATACCTTTTACCCCTTCCTTTCATTGATCACTAGCATTTCAAACTAAATTTATTTTAACATTTGTTCCCCCTATTATTTATTTTTATTCCATGTGTTCTACTCATCTATTAACAAGGTAGATAAAAGGAGCATCAGACACAAGATTTTCACAATCACACAGTCACATTGTGAAAGCTATATCATTATACAATCATCTTCAAGAAACACGACTACTGGAACAGAGCTCTACATTTTCAGGCCGTTCCCTCCAGCCTCTCCATTACATCTTGACTAACAAGGTGATATCTACTTAATGCGTAAGAATAACCTCCAGGATAACCTCTCGACTCTGTTTGGAATCTCTCAGCCATTGACACTTTATTTTGTCTCATTTCACTCCTTCCCCCCCCACCACCCCTTGGTTGAGAAGGTTTTCTCCATCCCTTGATGCTGAGTCTCAGCTCATTCCGGGATATCTGTCCCATGCTTCCAGGAAGGTCCACACTCCTGGTAGTCATGTCCTAAGTAGACAGGAAGAAGGTAGTGAGTTTGCTCATTGTGTTGGCTGGAGAGAGAGAGACCACATCTGAGCAGCAAAAGAGGTTCTCTTGGGGGTGACTCTTAGGCCTAATCTTAAATAGGCTTGACCTATCCTTTGTGGGGTTAAGTTTCATACGAAGAAACCCCAGGACTGGGGTCTCAGCCTATAGCTTTGGTTGTCCACACTACTTGTGAAAATACCAAGAATTAAACTTGGGGAAGTTGAATTTTCCCCCTTTCTCATCATTCCCTGAAGGGGACTTTGCAGATACTTTTTTATTCACTGTTCAAATCACTCTGGGATTTATCGGGGCATCACTCTGGACAAACCCATACAATCTCATGCCCTACTCAAGGTTCCATGTATTTATGGTGTTCAGTTAAGCTGTCTACATAAGTTATATTAGGAAATACACTAGTCAAAATATAAATTTTGTACCAAATAAACATTTTTTGCTTTAGTCTCATAGTTTAATTGAAATTTTAAAATATTAATTACCGTCTATTTTCCACACCCTGCAGTAATGATATTCCTTTGTTCTTTCTCATGCAAAAACATTTTTTAAATTTGTACATTTAGTCACTATCATTATACACTCTAGGCATTCCTAGATTATACCATCTCAGTCGTTATCGTCTATCTTTCTTTCTGATTTCATTTGTGTCCTCAGCCCTCCTCCCTCTATCAATCTCACATTCAGCTTCATTCAGTATTTTAACACAATTGTATTATAGTTAGGTAGTATTGTGCTGTCCATTTCTGAGTTGTTACATTCAGTCCTGTTGCACAATCTGTATCCCTTCAGCTCCAATTACCCAATACCTTACCCTATTTCTATCTCCTTATGGTCTGTGTTACCAACGAAATTATCCAAGTTTATTCACTAATGTCAGTTCATATCAGTGAGACCATACAGTATTTGTCCTTTTGTTTCTGGCTAATCTCACTCAGCATAATGTCCTTAAGGTCCATCCATGTTATTACATGCTTCTTAACTTTATTCTGTCTTACAGCTGCATAATATTCCATCACATGTATATACCACAGTTTGTTTAGCCACTCATCTGTTGATGGACATTGTGGCTGTTTCCATCTCTTTGCAATTGTAAATAATGCTACTATAAACATTGGTGTGCAAATGTCCATTTGTGTCCTTGCCCTCATGTCCTCTGAATAGATACCTAGTAATGGTATTGCTGGGTCTTATGGCAATTCTATATTTAGTTTTTTGAGGAACTGCCAAACTGCCTTCCACAGTGGTTGCACCATTTGACATTCCCATCAACAGTGGATAAGTGTGCCTCTTTCTCCACATCCTCCCCAGTGCTTGTTATTTTCTGTTTTATTGATAAAGGCCATTCTGGTGGGTGTGAGATTATATCTCATTGTGGTTTTGATTTGCATTTCTCTAATAGCCAGGTAAGTTGAGCATCTCTTCATGTGCCTTTTGACCATTTGTATTTCCTCTTCCAAGAATTGTCTGTTCAAGTCTTTTGCCCATTTTGTAATTGGATTGGCTGTCTTTTTGTTGTTGAGTTGAACAATCTCTTTATAAATTCTGAACACTAAACCTTTATCTGATATGTCATTTCCAAATATCATCTCCCATTGTGTAGGCTGTCTTTTTACTTTCTTGATGAAGTTCTTTGATGCACAAAAGTGTTTAATTTTGAGGACTTCCCATTTATTTATTTATTTATTCAATGCTCTTGCTTAGGGTGTAAGGTCTACAAAACCACCTCCTAGTATAAGATTTATAAGATATTTCTCTACATTTTCTTCTAACAGTTTTATGGTCTTGGATCTAATGTTTAGGTCTTTGATCCATTTTGAGTTAACTTTTGTATAGGGTGTGAGATACTGGTCCTCTTTCATTCTTTTGCATATGGATATCCAGTTCTCTAGGCACCATTTATTGAGGAGACTGTTCTGTCCCAAGTGAGTTGCCTTGACTGCCTTATCAAAGATCAATTGTCCATAGATACTAGGGTCAATATCTGAACACTCTATTCGATTCCATTGGTCAATATATCTATCTTTATGCCACTACCATGCTGTTTTAACCTCTGTAGCTTCATAATACGCCTTAAAGTCAGGTAGCGTGAGACCTTTAACTACATTTTTTTTTCTCAGGATACTTTTAGCTATTCAGGGCACCCTGCCCTTCTGGATAAATTTGGTTATTGGTTTTTCCATTTCTGAAAAGTAAGTTTTGGAGATTTTAATTGGTATTGCATTGAATCTGTAAATCAATTTAGGTAGAATTGACATCTAAACTATATTTAGTCTTCCAATCTATGAACAGTGTGTCCTTCCATCTATTTAGGTCTTCTGTGATTTCTTTTAAGAATTTCTTGGAGTTTTCTTTGTATAGGTCTTTTGCCTCTTTAGTTAAATTTATTCCTAAATATTTTATTCTTTTGGTCGCAGTTGTAAATGGAATTTGTTTCTTGATTTCCCCCTCAGATTGTTCATTACTAGTGTATAGAAACTCTGCAGATTTTTGAGTGTTGATCTTGTAACCTGCCACCTTGCTGTAGTCATTTATTAGCTCTAGTAGTTTTGCTGTGGATTTTTCAGGGTTTTCAACATATAGTATCATATCATCTGCAAACAGTGAGAGTTTTCTTTTTCCTTTCCAATTTTGATGCCTTGTATTTCTTTTTCTTGTTTAACTGCTCAGGCTAGAACTTCCAACACAATGTTGAATAACAGTGGTGATAGTGGACATCCTTGTCATGTTCCTGATCTTAGGGGGAAATTTTTCTGTTTTTCCCCATTGAAGATGATGTTAGCTGTGGGTTTTTCATACATTCCCTTTATCATTTTGAGGAAGTTCCCTTCTATTCCTATCCTTTGAAGTGTTTTCAACAGGAAAGGATGTTGAATTTTGTCAAATGCCTTCTCTGCATCAATTGGGATGATCATGTGATTTTTCTGCTATGATTTGTTGATATGGTGTATTACATCATTTGATTTTCTTATGTTGAACCATCCTTGCATACCTGGGATGAATCCTACTTGATCATGATGCATAATTCTTTTAATGTGTTGCTGAATTCGATTTGCTAGAATTTGTTGAGGATTTTTGCATCTATATTCATTAGAGAGATTGGTCTGTAGCTTTCTTTTTTTGTAACATCTTTGTCTGGCTTTGGTATGAGGGTGATGTTGGCTTCATAGAATGAGTTAGGTAGCTTTCCCTTCTCTTCAATTTTTTTGAAGAGTTTGAGCAGGGTTGGTACTAATTCTTTCTTGAATGTTTGGTAGAATTCACATGTGAAGCCATCTGGTCCTGGACTTTTCTTTTTGGGGAGCTTCTTAATGACTGATTCAATTCCTTTACTTGTGATTTGTTTGTTGGGGTTGTCAATTTCTTCTCAAGTCAAAGTTGGTTGTTCGTGCCTTTCTAGGAAGTTGTCCATTACATCTACATTGTTGTATTTATTAGCATAAAGTTGTTCATAGTATCCTGTCATTACTTCCTTTATTTCTGTGGGGTCAGTGGTTGTGTCTCCTCTTCCATTTCTGATTTTATTTATTTGCATCCTCTCTCTTCTTCTTTTTGTCAATCTTGCTAAGGGTCCATCAATCTTATTGATTTTCTCATAGAACCAGCTTCTGGTTTTGTTGATTTTCTCAATTGTTTTCATGTTTTCAATTTCATTTATTTCTGCTCTAATCTTTGTTATTTCTTTCCTTTTGCTTGCTTTGGGGTTAGTTTGCTGTTCTTTCTCCAGTTCTTCCAAGTGGACAGTTAACTCCTCGATTTTTGCCCTTTCTTTTTTTTTTTTTGATACAGGCATTTAGGGCAATAAATTTCCCTCTTAGCACTGCCTTTGCTGCATCCCATAAGTTTTGATATGTTGTGTTTTCATTTTCATTTGCCTCGAGATATTTATTGATTTCTCTTGTAATTTCTTTCTTGACTCACTGTTGTTTAAGAGTGTGTTGTTGAGTCTCCACATATTTGTGAATTTTCTGACATTCTGCCTATTATTGATTTCCAACTTCATTCCTTTATGACCTGAGAAAGTGTTTTATAGGATTTTAATCTTTTTATATTTATTGAGACTTGCTTTGTGACCCAGCATATGGTCTATTCGTGAAAATGATCCATGAGCACTTGAGAAAACAGTGTATCCTGCTGTTGTGGGGTGGGGTGTAATGTTTATAAATGTATGCTAATTCTAGCTCATTTATTGTATTATTCAAATTCTCTGTTTCTTTATTGATCCTCTGTCTAGATGTTCTATCCATTGATTAAAGTGCAGAATTGAAGTCTCCAATTATTATCGTACATGTGTCTGTTTCTGTTTTCAGTGTTTTCAGTGTTTGCTGCATGTATTTTGGAACATTCTGGCTCAGTGCATAAATATTTATGATTGTTATGTCTTCTTGTTGAATTGTTCCTTTTATTAATACATAGTGTCCTTTGTCTCTTTTAACTGTTTCATATTTGAAGTCTAATTTGTTGGATATTAGTATAGCTACTCCTGCTCTTTTCTGATTATTATTTGCATGACATACCTTTCCCGACCTTTCACTTTCAACCTATGTTTATCCTTGAGTCTAAGATATGTTTCCTGTAGACAGCATATAGATGGGTCCTATTTTTTAATCCATTCTGCAGGTCTATGTCTTTTGATTGGGGAGTTTAATCCATCAACATTTAGTGTTATTACTGTACAGGTAGTACTTTGTTCTACCATTTTGCCTTTTGGATTTTATATGCCATATCTATTTTTTCTTCTTTTTACCTTTACTCATGGTCTTCATTTCTAAACTCTTCTCCACACCTCTCTCTCCTGTCTTTTTGTATCTGACTCTAGTGCTCCCTTTAGTATTTCTTGCAGAGCTGGTCTCTTGGTCATAAATTCTCTGTGATTTTTTTGTCTGAAAATGTTTTAATTTCTCCCTCATCTTTGAAGGACAATTTTGCGGATATAGAATTCTTGGTTGGCAGTTTTTCTCTTTTGGTAATTTAAATATATCATCCCACTGTCTTCTTGCCTCCATGGTTTCTGCTGAGAAATCTACATAGCCTTATTGGGCTTCCCTTGTGTGTGATGGATTGCTCTTCTCTTGCTGCTTTCAAGATTCTCTCTTTCTCTTTGACCTCTGAAATTCTTATTAGTAAGTGTCTTGGAGTACATCTATTTGGATCTATTCTCTTTGGGGTACACTGTACTTCTTGGATCTGTAATTTTAAGTCTTTCATAAGAGTTGGGAAATTTTCAGTGATAATTTCCTCCATTAGTTTTCTCCTCCTTTTCCCTTCTCTTCTCCTTCTGGGACACCCACAACATGTATATTCATGTGCTTCATATTGTCATTCAATTCCCTTACTCCCTGCTTGTATTTTTCCATTTTTCCCTATATTTTCTTTTGCTTGTCAGATTTCAGATGTTCCATCCTCCAGTTCACTAATCCTATCTTCTGTCTCTTGAAATCTAACATTGTAGGTTTCCTTTTTGTTTTTCATCTCTTCTACTGTGCCTTTCATTCCCATAAGTTTTCTGATTCGTTTTTTTCAGACTTTTGATTTCTTCTTTTTGTTCATTCCTTGCCTTCTTTATATCCTCCTTCAATTCATTGATTTGATTTTTGATAAGATTTTCCATGTCTGTTCATTTATTCTGAATTAATTGTTTCAACTCCTGTATCTCATTTGAATTGTTGGTTTGTTCTTTTGATTGAGCCATATCTTCAATTTTCCTAATGTGCTTTGTTATTTTTTGCTAGTGTCTAGGCATTTAATTACCTGAATTAGTTTATTCTGGAGATTGTTTTCACTTCTTTTACCTGGGGTTTTCTTGCTGGATGAATTCGTTGTCTGTCTGTTCTTTGACATTCAGTTCAGCTTTTCTGGACCACTAGCTTAGGTTTTGTTTAACAGAGGAGAATTTTTCTGTTCTTGTTTTCTTGTTTCTTGCCCTGCCTGTATGATGCCTTTTTCCCCCCACCCTTAGGAGGGTCTACTTAGGTATTATAGATCCCAGCTGGATTTTTCCAGACCAAACTGGCCTCCTGTCAGGAGGAAAGAGTCACCTGTGTCAGTTTTCCCTGAGGGTGAGACTCAGCAGGTTGAAAGACTTTCCTGTGAAGTCTCTGGACTCTGTTTTTCTTATCCAGCCCAGTATGTGGCATTTGTCTGCCTGCAGGTCCCACCAGCATAAGATGATGTGGTACCTTTAACCTTGGCAGACTCTCCCTGCTGGGGGCGTGGTGGAGACAGAGGAGAGGTTGTAGGCTGGCTTTAATGGCTTCAAATTACCAAGACCTGGTGTCTTAATTCCTTGAGGAAGGGATTCCACCTGAGTTGGGCCTCACCCCTCCCCTGGGGAAGGCACCGGCTCCAGACAAGCCCTCAAACAAGCTTGTTTCTGCCCATGCCTGGGGCAGTTGCAGCCCGAGAAGTCCTACCACTGTTTTCTTTTGTTTGTCTTGGTTTCATTGGTTTTTAATTGGTTTTATTTTGATGGGCAAGAAATAGAAATGTGGCTGAAATAAAAGTTAAGCATGCAACAGTTTTATGGATCAAAGAACTTGTAAAAACTTTAGTAAAAGGTACATTTTCACCATAACTTTTTTAAAAACATCTTTTTATTGTAAAATATAACATATATACAAAGCAAAGAAAGAAAAAAGCTATAATTTTCAAAGCACACTGCAACAACTAGTTACAGAATAGACCCCAGAGTTTGTCACAGGCTATTGTTCTACCATCTCAGATTTTTTCCTTTGAGCTGCTTCCAAACACCAGAAGCTAGAAGGAATATTAATACAGTGATTCAGAAGCCATACTCATCTGCCTAATCCTATTCTTTGTTATACATCCTCATTCTCCTTTGATCCTTTTCCCAATCTATAGGGATCTTTGGGCAACACTTATTCTAAACATTGTCCTTTGATTGGACAGTTCTATAGACTTGTTTTAATTGGGACATTTTTTCAGCCTTAGAACTATAAATGAGCAACTTTTTAAATTCCCCTTTTAAAAAGCCATTCCATTTCTGTTGTATTGCATTCCAGCAGCTAGCAAACTAGAAGAGATTTTGGTGCCTGAGGAGTGGGGTGCTGCTGTGGTTTGCAGATAACAGACATGTTGGAACAACTTTTTAAATGGATAAGGGGAAGAATCTGGAGGAGTCGTGAGGAGCTTGATAGAGAAGGCCTAGAATGCTTTGAAGAGACTGTTGGTAGAAACATCAACTCTAAAGATACCTCTGACCAGGCTCTAGACAGAAGTGAGACATGTGCTATTGCAGACTGGAAGGAAGGTGATCCTTGTTTTAAAATGGCAGAGCTGACTAGTGGCTTCACTGGAAGGCAGAGTTTAAAAGCCATGAACCTGGATATTCAGCAGAAGTGATCTCCAAATTAAATGTGGAAAGTGTAGCCTGGTTCCTCATTACAGCTTATAGTGAAATGCGACAGGAAAGAGATAAGCTGAGAACTGAACTCTTCAATACAAAGAAACCAGAAGCTGAAGTTCTGGAAAATTCTGGGCTTCCAGGAAGGAAGACCCCAGAGAATAGTACTCCATGTGAGGATCTGGCCAAATGTGGAACCAGTCAGCCATTTCAGAGAAATTGGACATGGAGTTATTCAGGAAGGATTTGTGGAAACTCCTTATGTCTGATGGGCATGATCCAAGGCTACTGCACAGAAAGCCAATGAGAGTGCTGTGGGACCTGTATAAACAGAGCCACTGCCAGTCTGGACTGGGGGCTTCAGAGAAGGGACACATTGGAGGAAAAATAACTTCAGAGGGAAAACCAAAGAGGCTGAGGTCTGACGTCAAGAAACTTCCGGCCAGGACAGCGGACCCACCCAAGCCTGTGGAGAGAGTGAGCTTGCCCCAGAGGCAGAGGATGGGCCTTCCACTTCATTGCGGTGGAAGAGTCCTGCCACCTCAGGCCTTGGAGAGGGTGAAGCACATTCCTTGGGGTCTGGGGAGAGCCTGGCTGCCACCACATGGAAGGGTTGAGTGTGTACCCCAGAGATGGCAGAGAGCCTGGGTGCAGCCCCGATGCTTGGAGAGGGTAGAGCCTAGAAAAAGGTGGTCTCCCCAATGTCCCCCAAGGTTGCATTCAGAGAGAGGCAGGCCTCTGTGTAGGCCCTTGGAAAGGGTGGGACTGCCACTTTCAGAAACCCTGAAGATAAATGACTCTCAGACTTTGAAATCTAATGGACTTTGCCCTGCAGGTTTTCAAAACTGCTTGGGTCCTGTGACCCCTTGTTCCTTCCTCCCTATGAAAATGTGTATATGTATCCTATGAATGCTCCTCCTTTGCATGATGGCAGCAAATAACTTGTTATGAGTTTTCAAAGGTCCAGAGCAAATGGGGAAAATTTTACCTTAGGACTGTCCATGCCTTTAACTAACTTTGATGAGACTTTGTACTGATTTTAATCTTGTATTAATCTTGTATTTGAAATGTTACTGGAATGGTTTAAGTTTCTCTGATATTGTTATGAAATTAATGTATTTTGTATTTGGGGAAAACATGTCTTTTTTAGGATCCAGAGGGTGGTATGTGCTGGTTTGAAAGGATGTGTGTCCCCTAGAAAAGCCATGTTTTAATCCTAATCCCATTTTGTAAAGGCAGCCGTTTCTTCTAGTACCTGTTCAGCATTGTATGTTTGAAACTGTAATTAGATCATCTCCCTGGAGATGTGATGTGATCAAGAGTGGTTGTTAAACTAGATTAGGTGACAACATGTCTCCACCCATTAGGGTGGGTCTTGATTAGTTTCTGAAGTCCTATAAAAGAGGTAACATTTTGGAGATTGGAGATTTGGAGAGGCCAGAGAATGCTGCAGCACCACGAAGCAGAATCCACAAGCCCAGCGACCTTTGGAGATGAAGGAAAACGGCTCCCAGGAAGCTTCATGAAACCAGAAGCCAGGAGAGAAAGCTAGCAGATGATGCTGTGTTCTCCATGAGCCCTACCAGATGAGAGAGAAGCCCTGACTGTGCTCGCCATGTGCCTTCTCACATCTTTCCCTGGATGGATACCTTTGATTGGACATGTCTATAGACTTGTTTTAATTGGCACATTTTCTCAGCCTTAGAACTGTAAATGAGCAACTTATTAAATTCCCCTTTTTAAAAGCCATTCCATTTCTGGTATGTTGCATTCTGGCAGCTAGCAAACTAGAACACCTGGCTTCTCATTTCATGAAGCTTCCTGGGAGGCGTTTTCCTTCTTCATCTCTAAAGCACTGGCTAGTGGACTCACTTCTTCATGGTGCTGCAACATTTTCTGCTCTCTCTGAATCTCCTTCATTCTCCAAAATGTTTCCTATTTTATAGGACTTCAGAAACTAATCAAGACCCACCCAAATGGATGGAGACACATATCCCCCAATCCATCTTAACAACCACTCTTGATTGGGTTGCATTTCCAGGGAGATGATCTAATTACAGATTCAAACATCCAGCATTGAATAGGGATTATTCTGCCTTTACGAAATGGGATTTAGACTATGGAACATACATCCTTTCAAACCAGCACGTAAGGCTAGAACCACTTTTTTGTTTGCTTTTGTTTTTACAAGCTGAAGTCTAATAATTTTTCATAATTTAAAAATTTCTTTATTTCAACAACGTTTTAAAGGCCTGCATATTTTTAGTTTATATGAAATCTGTACAAACGCTTTAAAAAATACCTCTGCTTTTCCTGCAATACATGCCATGTACATTATTTTAGTCTCTATTTTCAGACACTGCTCTTATTTATCTCTGTTTTTCTTTTTTAAAAAGAATATGTATTTGTAGTGGTAGTTCAAGAGGTTCTAACATTTACGTGAGATTATATGAGGCCACTTAATCATTAATGAATTCATGGCACAGAACATGTTGGTATTTGAAGGGTTCTTTCTACTTTTCCCATACATAAATGCGTCTATGTATTTCAGGATTTATCAGGTTTCTTCCCTCACCTAATCTTGTACATAACTTGCATTAGGTGTAAGTGAAATGTTTTATATTGAACTTGGAATGTCCCTAGTGATTTCATTCTGCAGGACGTTTTCAGGACACCTTGTTGGCATATCATAAAAATATTATGAGAAATATTTGCTACCAATAGGTAGATGATGTCCTTATTGTTTAATGGGGAATAATCTCAGCAAAAACATGTTTTTATTTTTACTTTTTATTTTGCAGCCTGGGACAAAACATCTTTGTAATCTTAAAACTTAAAATGCTTTAAATAATTCATTTAAAGCATTAAAATAAAATAAATTAAAATAATTTATTTTTATTTAATAAATCAAATAAAATTGCTGGAAAACAGTACATTAGAAACAGAGAGTGGTACTTTTATAAAAGTACAAATGTAACTTATCTTTCTTTTACTCTTCCTGCTCTTTCTGCCTTCTCTCCCCAGTATGAGTATCTCTAGTTCTATGCTCTCAGCTCCACACAAATATTCCCCACTTAGAAAACATTTCTTTCCATTTAGTTAAGATATGGTTGCATTCAGGATTGTGCGTTGGCCTTGCATGCTTTGCTTGACATTTTTCCATTGCTTCCATTCCTGCACTCTGATTATGCCTTTGTTCCATTTTTTTAGAAATTGCAGTCGACTCATTGGACTATATTTAGTACAAGAACCCCATGAGTAGCACTGTAGGACACAGTTCTGCAGTACAATACAGTCCTAGCAATACAATCATCCTTCTTAGAGTAAAAACTGTATCTACACTGTAGTAGGCTTTTACAGTACCATGCAACAGGAACTATGAATGCAAATGAATGCAAATCCATAATTTCTTGCAATGTTTACAGAGAGAACATTGTCTTTCTGGTATCCTGGGCTATTTCCATCAATAGACTTTAAAATAAATCATTAAATTTGTAGCTTTTTTTTTTCCAGCTTTGCTATCTTCACCACTCACTATTTTGCTCAGACTACGCTACTGTAAATACAATTCCTAACATCTTTAAATGGCTTTCCCCTCCATTTTCAAGAGGAAATTCATTTGTAAAAATACGTTTTATGATTAAATCGGTTACTGTGATTTTCTCTTACTTGCAAGCCTTTTAAATCATTACAGGTTTCATTATACTATATAAAGCCTTCTTTTTCCCAATCTGCTCCAGTCACTAACTTCTGTCTTGTAAATTAATCCTGCTTCACACCTTAAATCTATTTCAGTGACCTAGGGCAGAACTCATTGTGGCCTTATCTTTCTTTCTTTTAACTGTTTACTGGCTTTTACTTGAAAGCCTGCTTATTTCTAGGTAGTATTTATTCTTCTCTCTATGGAGTCATTAAACAGCGCTTTTTGTTCAGAGCTTGTGTTTTCAGGGCTACTTTACTTTTAATGGGCCACAAGTTTCTTCCACTTCTCAGGTTTGGTATTTAGTTAAGAAATTATATTAAATTAACCCATAACAGATGAGCTTTTTTTATTAAGAACAAACAATCCCTATCCAGCTTTGCAGCTCAAAATAATTTTTCAGGTTCATGGCTTTATTAAAATGAGATTTTTTAAAAGATCATATATTTTTTGGTTCTTTGTTTCATTTAGTAAGATAATTAAAGTAATAGACTGTAAACCCTTTTCCTGAATTTTCTAAGGATCCAAGAATGAAATATACAGGCATTTTACCCACCTTTTTATGCCAATTGACACACCCAAGATTAAAGAGTGAAATGATTGTACCTGTCATAGCTTATTGTTAACCAGTTCTTTTGTCAGCTGCTTTTAAAAAATCTTTTTCATGGATTTGCAAATCATTTTCAGCATATAATTGGAGCCTTGCCCTGCAGTTGCAATAGAATATGCTCCCTCCCCCAATGATGGCGCCATTAGAGAAGCTGGTCATGGGACATCATAAAGACTCTTTGAATGATGAATGCTTCAGTTAAATAATAGTACATTGTAGGTTTTTGCTTCTTTGTTACATTAAAAAAATACTGCTAGAAGTAAATTTTACAAACTCATGATTCCATGTAATTTCTAAAAACATGCATAGAAGCTGAGCCTGTGATCCAATAAGTTTTTATTCATTCCATTGCATTTATCACATACATTGGGAAGACAAGCTAAAGGAAGTAAATGTCAAATGCCTTTTACATTTTGAATGATTTCAGAATTGAACACTGGTGTAATATTTAACCTGCTGCTGACTTTTCTCAAATTATAGCAACAAAAGTCACCCTCACATATATATTGATCCTCATATATATATATATATTTCACTCTTACTGCACAGACTTATTTGTGGTCATAATTGGTTAGCTATCTTTCTATTTTAAATGAAACTGATACCATGTGTACCCTCAGCAAGGAATTTCCAATGCAGTTTTTGAGAATTAAACTATTTGTGTTAACCAAATAATCCACCAGGGGGTTCCTTTTTGAAACAAATGTTATTTTGCAGTTATTAACCATGTTACTTACTTTTTATTCAAAAACAGCTGTGCTTCTGATGAGTACTGAACAACTGTATGTAATTTTCAGTGCCAGACTTTTGTCTTTATTTTCAGGCATTGTGATGTGAAGCGGATGGTTAGAAACAATGAATTACAGGAGTTCTATTTAATCCTTCAGGACTAAACTATCTCCTTTTATTGATATTTTTCCTGAGTCATGACATATTTGCCAGCATTCAGTGCTCTGATGGTCCAGATGTAGGTTTATATGCTCATTTTTAACTTACGTCTTGTGCTTTGCAGCATGCTTTATGCATTCAGTCCTTAAGGAATTTATTTTACATATTATACACTTGTAAATTTTATTGTCAATAAGGTAGAAAATTGAGCAAGTTTATAGCATAATTTTGTAGAAAAAAGAATCTGCTCACTACCATATTTCATCTTTGAAAAACCTGCAATCTGGGCAGTTTCAAAGAATAAATAAAATAGAAATAGAAGCTATTGTAAAAAAAAAGAACCAAGCTGGAAAAGATGGACACATTTACTTTGGCTGGATTTTATCTTATCTGAATATGATGCAAGGATCTGTTCCAGCCATTTGTGCTCATGAGGATAATTAACCTTTTTCCATTATTTTCATTCCTTTATGTAAATTCATCTTTCTGTCCAGAATTATTTTCCTTCTACTGGAAGGACTTTCTTTAACATTTCATGCAGTCTGCTGGAGATGAATTTTTACAGCTTTTGTATATCTAAAGAAGTGCTTATCTCATCTTCATTAATGGAAGATATTTTTACCAAGTTTAGGATTATAAGTCAAAAGGTTCTCTTTCAGTACTTTTAAGATTTTGCTCCACTGTCTTCTTACCTACATTGTTTTCAACAACTATGCTGTAGTTCTTTTCTTTTTTCCTCTGTACATAATGTCATTTTCTCTGGCTGCTTTTAATATTTTCTCTTTATCACTGGTTTTGAGTAAATTAATTATGACATCCTATGATGTGATTATCTTCATATTTCTTGTGCTTTGGATTCATTTAGTTTCTTGGGTCTGTGGGTTTATAGTGTTCATCAAATTTGGAAACTTTTCAACCGTTATTCCTTCAAATATTTTTTTCTATTCCCCATTTCCATTCTCTGTTTTGGGGACTCTATTGACATGTGTACAGCAAAGAATGAAGAGTGCTAGAAAGGGTTAATTAACCTCATGGACACTGATGGCTGGAAGAGTTCCTTGTATCACATTCAAACAAGATAAAATCCAACCAAAGTAAAGGGATACATCTTTTCTAGCATCTTTGTCAGCTAACTCTTACATTGTGTCTGTTCAGTTTTGACTGATTGATTTTTCTCCCCTCACGGGTCATAGTTTCCTGCTTTGTTACTCCTGGTAATTATTTATTGGATTGCCGGCATTTTTAATTTTACCTTGTTGGGAGCCAGATATTTTTTATTCCTATAAATATTCTTTATTCTGGGATGCAGTTAAGATACTTGGAAACAGTTTGATCCCTTGAGTCTTGTTTTTAAGATTTGTTAAGCATCACAAGAGCAGCATTTAGTCTAGGCTTAATTATTCCTTGCTATGGGGACAAAATATTTTGAGTACTCAACTCAACGCCGTATGAATAATGAGGTTTTCCATTTGAATGATGAGAATAGGAACTAATCTCAGTCCTATGTTAACACTAAGAAATATTACCTTTAATCTTTTTGAGTAGTTCGTTCCTCAGCCTCCGATTGTTCCCTCACCCATATGTGCTGGTAAGTACTCTGCTGAATGCTTGAAGGGGACCCTCTGCAGATCTCCAGAGTTCAATCTCTGCACAGATATTTCCTCTCTGATATTCTGTCATATGAACTCTAACCACCTCAGTCTCTCCAGTTCTCACCTTTACTCCTGTGATCCCTTCCCTGTACTGCAGTCTGGAAATGCTCTTCAGGCAATAAGCTGTATCAATCACAGCTTAGCTCATTTGTCACCCATCTCTCAGGGCTCACTCTGCTTAGCTGCCAGGTATCCAGCATCGTAAAAACAGATTTTATCATATATTCTGCCCATTTTTTTGTTTGTTTGGAGCAGAAAGGTAATTCTTGTCCTTGTTACTCTGTCTTTCCTTCATATTTTTAAAATGCTCTTTTCAAATATTCCCTTCCATCAGAAAACTTACTCTAGTGTCACATTTGTCTTTTTAAGTAGTTTCCCCTTTTCTTCCTCATTTACTACAAAGTATTTTTTTCAGATACTCATTCAAACATTTAAGCTAACCTCATTATAATTCTGTTATAATCTCAGAATAACACACTGAAACTATCTTCCATTTAGAGTCAGGATATTTTGGCAGACACTTACTGTCCTCTGAATTTCCATTTGCTTGGCCACATGTCCTTATAGTTAGGCAGGGCCACATGACTAGCCCTAATGAACGAACTATGAGTAGAAGTGATGTGTAACTTTAGGACCAAAGGTTTTAAAAGAAAGAGTGAATTTTCCATTCACTCTCTTCCTTGCTACATGGGAGACTGAAATCACAAGTTGAGAGAGCAGCATCAAGAAATGGTGGTGCTTCCAGCAGCCTAAACCCCTGGAGTAGAACTTCCTACCAAACTTCCATTCAACATGTAGTGTAAGAATAAACACTTGCTGTGTAAAGCCACTGACGTGGGAATTATTTACCAATGCAGCAAACCTAACCTAACCTGACTAAAATACTCTGAAAAAACGTATCTTTTCTACAAACAAAAATATTTTCCTAATATCAGAGTTTTAGTAACAGAATTTCGAACAAATCTCATCCACTTAGAAATAAAATAATTTCTTAAATACCTCTCCAAAATAATTTTGGTCAGAAGAAAAAATGTTATTGCAAACTATTTAGAAGATAATGACAATGAGAACACTACATATAAAGATATATGGGGTGAACAGGTGGTTCAGTGGTAGAATGCTTGCCTTCCATGCAGGAGATCCGGGTTCGATTCCTGGACTATGCACCAAAAAAAAAAAAAAAAAAAAAAAGATAAATAAATGATGTAAAATCTGCATGCAAAGGATTATTAAAAGCAGTTTGAATTTCATACTAGACAATGCACCATGACCAAACAGAGCTTATTCCAAGTATGATTTAATATTGGGAAATACACTAACATAAAGCCTCCACATCAAAAAGTTAAAGAAAATAAATCTCTATAGATGCTAAAAAGAAAACTTTCAAATCTTAATTGAATAAAAACATTTAGGAAATGAAATGAAGACTAAGAGGTTTCTTTTGTCTTCTCAAACAGTCTATCTCTAACAAACCAACACTATCACACTTAATGGAGAAAACACAGCGCTTTCTCATTTTGAAGTAACAAAAAGTCAAAGATTTTCTCTCTCAGCACTTTTTCTTAAAATCATCCTGCAAATTTTGGCTAAAATAAGACAATAAAAAATCAAGAAAACAAAACTGTCATTATTTCGATAATCTTTTACCTAGAAAACTCAACTGAAAAGATCTTAGAAGCAATTAAAAAGTTCAGTAATGTAACTATAAGTAATTAAAAATTAATAGATTTTTTATATGCTAGCAAAACCCAACTTTGAGCAAACAAAGGCAAATTACTAGATAGCATACTAACAGGTCTCTGGAAGAGCATTTATTTGAGGAAACTCATAAAGCCTGAAACAGTAGTGTGTGTGTAGAGTTAATATAGCCCATCTCATTCTGGGAAAGCACACAGAAATGGGGTTTTGCAGAGATACCAGACTTTGAGAAAGAGAGGATGCCTTGGGAATGTGAAACTTATAAACTCTTAATTGTGGTAACACCCACACCTCCCCAGGCATGATGGAGGTTTTGACAGAACTAGCCCTTCATCACTGCTCCACTACCTCAGCATTCATGGTTTAGGGAGTACCAAACCATGCTTTGGTATTATTTGGGGACCGTGACAGATTCTGTTTTCCAAAAATGACCACAGAAATATTTATGAGTCCACATGCTTTTCCAGAGCCCTGCCACAACCCATCAAGACCAGAGTCTATTTGGCAGCTTCTTCTTGAACTAGAGTGTGCTTGTGATTTCTCCAGTTAACAGAGTTCAGAGGAAATGATGTTCTCTGACTTCAAGGTTAGTTCATAAACCGGGCAAGGCTTCCACCTAGCTGTCTCTTTTTGGGAGGTTCTTTCTGGGGAAAATCAGCCACCGTGCCATGAGGAAGCCCAAACTAGCCCACCTGGAAAAGCAAAGAGGGGAACTAAGGCACCAGCAAATACCAAATGTCAGACATGTGATTGACAGGCTTTCACATGATTCCAGTCTCTAGCCTTCATGTCTATCAGCTGAGCCCCAAACATTTAAGAATACAGAGAAGCTGTGCTCACTGTGTCCTGTCCAAAGTCCTGGACTATGAGCATCATAAAAATGGTTGTTTTAAGGACTAAGTATTAGGGTAATTTGTTATACAACCATAGTGACTAGAACAGAGACAAGATTTAGACCTTATTTGTAGCTTGTCTGACCAATGTCCTGATCCATTACATTAACAGCATACCAGAATTGATTGTTTAACACTTGGCTTTTTCCAGGTTCCATGGAACACTAATTCTCTGGGGAGCCAGACTTCATGAAATCAATCAAGTTAAACTTGACCTCAGAACCAGAGAGAAAGAAAGTGGGAAAAGATCACATTCATAAAACAGCCAACAAAACAGGAAGGAAGTAACAGATAATTTGTGAGAAAAACATTTTCTGAAGAATGTAAAGGAAGACTGTTTCCCTGTGAGGAAACATTTGATATTGTAAACGTATCAATTTTCATAAGTTAATATATAGGTTTAATATAATTCTACTGAGAAATCTAAAAAGAGTTCTCTTGATATTTGTATACTAATTCTATGAACTATCTGGAACAATTAAAAGGAGATATTATGAGATTTTTGAAAAGGAGTGGTGTCATTTAGCATCCAATCTGGGGACAGAAACAAAACAGTGATTTAAACAGGGAAGGTTTAATATTAAGCATTATTAACTACAAAAGGAGATTGGAGTAATAAGGGACTGGCTAGTAAGAAGTAAAGAGAACCAAAGAATATAATAGTGGAGGAACACAATGAGCCTGCAGGAACTCTAAGGGTGCCCCTGAGGGCTGACTTGCAGACCTGGTTGGAGGACACTCCTGTGGCTCACTCAATGGCAGAGCAGCTGCTGCGTGGTACTGCATCTGTGGGACTTGCTGGAAAATGTTCACTCCAAGGTGTTGGGAAAGCTGTTCACCAGAAGATATCTTATTGAAAGCACTTCACTACAAAACTTTCCAAGGGGAGTGCTGGGGAAAATCTGCTGGCCTCTAGGTTCTGCTCACCACTGTGAATTTGCCAGGAGCTGGGCACTGGAGAAGACACACATGGCTCGGAGACTGCCAAGCAAGCACACCAGAATCAGGAAGGAGAGCCCTTCCTCGTGTAATTTCTGTTCCGCACCCTCTACTGGACAAAGCTCAACATCACTGAAAAGGAATCAGCTACGTTTTCCCAAACCATATAGGAAAGGATGAATTTGAAGTTGAGAGGTGATAAATTGATTACTGGCATGGAAGGTGATTTTTGGATTACCACTATCAGATATTAAATATATTTTAAAACTATAATACTAAAAACAATATGGGAGTTGTATAAGACTAAAGCGACTGATTGGTGAATATAGTTAAAAAAAAAAAAAAGATCAGAAATAGACCTAAATATTTTGGCATTTCAAATCATTGAGGAAAGAAATCAGAATTCATTTAGAAAGCTAACATAAACCTAGAGTCTCCCAAATTTTAGATACATTAAAATTTTTAATTTAAGGAAGCTTGATGCTCTAATTACTATGCATCAATTCTCCCTGGTCCCACTAGTCTCATCACAGCTCACAGTGTCACTCTATTTCTTGGCATCCATTACAACTAGAACTCTGAGGAAGAAAAGAGTCCTCTCTTGATTCACTAAAAGTAGTTCAATCTTGAAATCGTGATCTCTACTGGAGTAGAGTTTCAACAAGACAGATTCAGGTTGATAAGGAAAAAAAATAAAGGTACAGACTGGAGGCACAGGAGGACAGTAGCAATGCTGAACTTTAATATAAGCACACCACAACAGAGAAATAGGTATCTTGGGGTTTACAGTAATGCTAAACCTGTCACACATAAAAATGCAGATTGATGGCCGAAGGACTATAAGGGCTTGCCAATAGAAACACCATGCTTGTGAAAGCCACGGGAATGATTGACACCTCTCAAGCCAGTCCCAATAATTGAAGCAAATGATTTTGCTAAAGAGAGTGGTCTGTCACTCATTGAAATATCCACTCTGAACTTCACAAAGCTAGAACACCTTTCCAGGCAGCCCTTCCAGAGGCAGACCATATTGTCTCTCAGTATCAAAGGAAGATATGAAAGTGATATGTCTCCAAGCAACAATTTTGTCCTATTTATGCTTACCAACCACGGAAAAAAAAGTCAAATGTGCAATGAGGTCATAAGATGTAGGCCATTTCTCTTCTCCCCTGGAATGCTGTATATGATCTTGACAGGTCATATATTTAAATATATGTGAAAGTCTTGTGGCAATAACCAAATTATTAAAAAAAAACTTTTTAGAATTGCTAAAAAATAGGGTTAAATAATTGCCTGAACTGAGAGAGCACGAAGCAATCCTAAATATAACAGCAAATAAAAAACAACTAAAGAAAAGATTGCTATATTACTTGACATTTAAAATCTCATGTATGAAAAAGAAACCATTCACAGAATTTAAGGTAAATGACAATTTAAAAGAAAACCTTGAAAAATGCATGATAAATATTGACTATTCTTAAGATATTAATAGTTATTTCAAATCAATAAGAAAAATGAATAAACCAATATAATTATGCTAAAATCATAAGGTATTTTTAATGACTCTAAATAGGTAATACATATATTACCTCATTAGTAATCCAACAAATTAAAAGAAAAAAGGACTTTTTTGCCTTCCAAATTAATTAGTACCTTATTAACTATATCAAAAGTCTGAGAATATGCATATTCCTCATCCAGTAATTTTGCTTCTATAAGTTTATCATAAGACAGTAATGAAGTATATTCACAAATGTGTATGGCCAAAGTTGCTAAATGATTGCATTATTCGTAATAGCCTAAAAGTGGAAACATCTTAGAAATTTAACAGTAGGGGAGAGGTTAAATAAATTTTGGTAAATTCCTACAATAAGAGAAGTAATATAGTGGATTAGTTAAGAGCACAAACTCTAGCTTCAAATTACTTGGATTCAAGTCTTATATCTTCTAATTCTTAGCTTTGAATGATGGGGAAGTTGTTTTCTCTTAAATATCAATATAAATTTTCATACTTAATAGGAAAATTTGTGTGAGAATAAGATAATCCAATAATGCACTCAGCGTAGTGTCTGCCTTATTTAAAGAGTGTATCATGCAGATATTAAAGTTTTATGCATGGGTGGTTCAGTGGTTAGAATGCTCGCATTTCATGCAGGAGACCCAGGTTCAATTCCAGACCATGAACCCCAATAAATAAATAAATAAATAAATAAAATAAAGTTTTAGTAGACCATGTAATAAAATGGGAAAAATTGTATGATGTATAGTTAAGGGGAGATAGCAGGGTATAAGATTTTATGTAAAGTACAATACAAATAGTATAACAAGAGAAACATAATATGTAAATTTTTAAAGCAGAAAAATATATATCAAAATGTCAAATTTTATCTCTGGATAACAGGTGATTATTATTCTCTCCTTTGCAATTTCTGCATTTTCTACATTTGTCTGCAACAGGCACCTATTTTGTAAAGGAAAATAATTGATTGACAAAAATTTTTTCTGTGGTACATAAATAAATATGTCCAGCTTTCCCCTCCTTGCCTATCACAAAATATTATGTATCATCATTTTATTCTTCCCAAGTTCTGCCACTTCTGCTTTATCAACACATTCTTTCTTGTAGGCTATGATTAGATCCAAAGTAGCATTTCCCCTTCACTGCTTTCCTTGCCTTTCGGCAAATAGAATTATCAGGAAGGCTTGTCAAGATTGTGCTTTCCTAGTGATAGCTGACAATGCCAGGGTTACATTTAAAGTGATTTCTTGTCAATGTTTATTGTTTCACAGTTTCTATGGGTCAGAAATCTGGAAACAGCTTGGCTGGGTTACTCTGGCTAGGGTCACTCCTAAAGTTGCAGTCATCCAAAGGCTCCAGGGGCTGGAGAATCTGCTGCCCAGGTAGCTCACTCAGATGCCTGGAAAGTTGTGCTTGTTGAAAGGAGGCCTCAGTTTCTCACCAAATAAGTTCCTTCTTAGGATTGTTTGAGTGTCCTCATGACATAGCTACTGGCTTCCCCCAGCGCAAGTGATTTAAGAGAAAGAGTGAGGAGGAAGCTACAATATCTTTTACTCTCAGAAATCACACACCATTGTGGAACTTGCCACAGGCTATCAAAAATGAGCCACATCGGGCGGGCCACGGTGGCTCAGCAGGTAAGAGTGCTTGCCTGCCATGCCCAAGGACCTGGGTTCAATTCCCGGTGCCTGCCCATGTAAAAAAAAAAAAAGAGCCATAGTCAGCCAGCAGCCATTAACTCTATGTGAGGCAGTGGCGTACACCAGCCAGATGACATTAACTCTAAGCATGATGGTCACATATACAAGCCGGAAGGTCCCTCACTCATGCGCAGCATAAGGGTCAATGAGTTAGTAAAAATATGTCTCTGTCTAGCCCAAATATGGTTATAACTCCTAACTTGCCTGATGATTGGTCCACAGTGCTTTGCCCAAACATTTCCACATCTTGCTATGTATAAAACCTGTAGCTGCTTGTACCTCCTTTGTCCAGACTCACCATGTGATTCAAGCCTGACCTCCTGGGTCGGGTCCTGTTTCGGAAACTGCTCAGCTGAAAGCTGTGCCCCAGCACCAGCAGTGCAACCCCATCATTTCTACCACATTCTATTTTCTAGAAACGAGTAACTAAGTACAGCCTACACTCAAAAACAAGGGAATTAGTTTGCATCTTTTGAAGGGAGGAGTATCTAAGAATTTGTGGACATTCTCTTGACCTTTACCTTACCTGTGAAGTTGTGAGTTTGATTTTCATTGCTCAGTCATCCTACTGCTCTTAGTGGTGTTCTTTTCCATATGTTAATACAGTTAGCACAGGGTTGACAACTGTCTTTTCCAGTCTGAGAAGATTGGGAAAAAAGTATCCCAAACATCAGGACACATAAAAGAAAATACACGTATTGTGTGGAGTTATAAATATTAAAATTCACTGATGTCCCTGGACACCCTTCACAAAAAGAAAGAAGAGTTTTTAGACATAGAGTATCTGGACATCCTTGGTACAGCTTGGAGTAGGTCAGTGAACTTGTCAAGTTATAGGGTTATTGCTATTAGCTCATATGCACATATCTGGTTATAGGAAACTAGACAATTAGTACTAAGAAGAGGTTGAAAATAGAAAATAAGCACGAAGATTATTCCTACAATTTATATATGTCCTTTCATTGTTAACTGGGCCCAGGAAATTTGTCACTTTGATCAAGTCTGACTAAACCATAGTGTCACCATGATTATTCAATGCCAAGGGGATCATCCCAGAGGTCATTCTTTGCATCCCCTGGGCTCTAGAGAAAGCCTTTATTCAGATCACGCAAGTCTTTGATGTGTTCTTCTAAGTGACACTTCTGTAGAGGGATCAGTGATTGCCAAGCTACCCTCTGCCCCCTTCTCCCCAGTGGATATGGAGAGAAGAAATACTTTTACTTCTTGATTCATTTTTCACAGCCTAGGAAAGCATGCAGAATTTTTTTTTTCATAATTCCCAAAATGGCCCTACTTCTTCAGGAAGGGGGAATAATAGGAGAAGCTGTTCCTGGTACAATGAACTAACTAGAAAATATTCTATGAATGTTTGTTGAATTAGGGAAACATGGTATTTGCTTGAGCAGGAGAGTGGACATGCTGCTATTGCAAATACCAGAAATGTGGAAATGGCTTTGGAATTGGGTAATGGGAAGAGGCTGGAAGAATTGTGCAGTGCTTGATAGAAAAGGCCTAGATTACTTTGAAGAAACTTTTGGTAGAAATATATATGTGCTAAAGATACTTCCAAGGAGGCCTTAGAAGAAGATGATGAATATGTCATTGGAAACTGAAAGTAAGGCAACTCTTGTTTCAAAGTGGCAGAGAACTTGGAGAAATTGAATTCCAATGTCAGTTGGAAGGCAGAACTTGAGAGTGATCAACTCCCAAAAGATTTCCAAGATAAATGTGGAAAGCACAGCATTGCTTCTCCTTACAGTTTATGGTAAAATATTAAGGGAAAGGGCTAAACTGAGAACTGAACTTATGGGCACGATGACATCATAAATTCTGTATAAAATTGGAAAATTTGGAATTGCTGGATAGCTAGTCCCCAGAAAATAGTGCTCCACGTGAGGGTTAAACTGAACATGGAACCAGTCAGCCATTTCAGAGGAAGTCAGGATTGGAAATACAGTTATCCAAAAAGGATCTGTGAAAAGTCCTCATGTCTAATGAGTTGGATCCCCATGAACTACATGCAAAACCAACTATTTTTTTGCATACTTTTGTAGGAATGGACCTACTGCCGGTCTGGACCAAAAGAAATGGAGAAGAGACAAATTGAAGGAAAAATAACTTCAAGGACAGAACCCATGGAAGCTGAAGTGGACCAAAGGTACCTTTTCAGGCCAAGACAGCAGGCCCACCAATGTGTATGGAAAGGTTGAGTCTGTCCCAATGCTTGCAGAAGGTGGGCCTCCCACCCCATTGCTCAGGAAGAGTGCTGCCACCCCAGTGTTACGATAGGATGGAGCCTGTGCCCAGGGAATGCAGAGAGTCTGGCCATCACCCCAGTACTAAGAGGTTGGGGCCCATGCCTCAACATTCACATAAAGTTTGGCTGCAATTCTGATGCTTGGAGAGGTTGGAACCTTCACATCAGTGTTTGGGGAGAACATATAGATGCTCTGGGCAAGCACTTGGAAGGGGAGGGGATGCTGCTTCATCAGGCCTGGAGTACAAAACATCGTTCCATAGATGGCTCTCAGACCATGAAATCTATAGAGTATGACCTTCTGTTTTTCAGAATTATTTGGGACCTGTGACCCCTGTTTTCTTTCCAATTTCTCTTTATAGGAATGGAAATGTTTATCCTATGCCTGTCCCTCCATTGTATATCAGAAGCAGATAACTTGTTCTTTAGGTTTCACAAGTCCACAGATGGAGGGGAATTGTGTCTCAGGACAGACCACGCCCATAATAGATTTTTATGTTATTTTGTACTAAGCATTGATTTTCAAAGGGCTTAAGGCTTTTGGGATATAGTGATGGAATGAATGTATTTTACATAGAGAAAGAACATGTCTTTGTGGGTTCTGGAGACTGGAGTGCAGTAGTTTGAAGCTGTGTGTACCCCTAAAAAAAACATGTTCTGAAATTTAATCCATTTCTGTGGGTGTGAACCCATTACGAGTAGGACGTTTCGATGAGGTTATGACAGTTAAGAAGGTATGGCCCATCCCAATGAGGATGGATCTTAATCTTATTATTGAAGTCCTCTATAATCAGAGTGAAATTCATATGGCCAGAGAAAGAAAGCCACAGGAAACAAGAGCTAGACATCGATGGAACCCAGAAAAGAAGGGAGAGGCCAGGAGATACCACCATGTGCCTTGCAATGTGCCAAGGATTGCCAGCAGCCTGCCCCAAAACCTACAATCTTTAAGAAGAGAAAATTGCCTTCATGTTGCCTTGATTTGTACTTTCTCTTATCCTCAAAACCATAAGCTAATACATTCCCATTGTTGAACCTGACCCATTTCATGGCACTTGTTTGAGCAGCCTAAGAAACTAAAACAAATGCTAAACATCTTTTCATGTACTTTTTGACCATTGGTATATCTCCTTTGGAGAAATAGCTATTCTAGTCTTTTGCCCATTTTTTAGTTGGATTCTTTGTCTTTTTGTTGTTGAGTTTTAGGATATCTCTATACATTCTTGTTCTTGAACTCTCATTAGGCACTGATACCATATTTTGTTACATTTCTATCCCCCTTTGGGTCAGGAAGACATTGCTGATCCCATGGTGCCTGGGCCAGGCTCATCCCTGGTATATCCCATATTACCAGGGAGACTTTCACCCCTGGATGTTACATCCCATGTAAGAGGAGGGGAAATTATTTTACTTGCAGAATGGGCTTAGAGATAGAGAGAGAGAGTCCACATCTGAGCAACAAAAGAAGTCCACTGGAAATAAATCTTAGGCATAATTATAGGTAGGCTTAGCTTCTCCGCTACGTACATAAACTTCACAAGAGTGAGCCTCAAGATCAAGGGCTTGGCCTATTGATTTGGGTGTCCCTAATGTTTGACACAGTATCAGGGGTTTCCCGGGTGGTAAAGTTTAATAGTTCAATATTTTTTCTCCTGTCCCTCAAGGGACTTTGCCAATACTTTTAAATTATCTGCCCAACATACTCTGGGATATATCCAAGTATTACATTAAGCTATACAGAATACAAGCCCTCATTTCCATTATGGACTCCATGCGTTTGAGTTGTTTAAATGAACTATCCAGACAAGTCATCCAGTTTGATAGACATGGCTTTGTAATAAATTTTATGATCAGAAACTGTGTCCTCAACTTTGTTCTTTCTTTAAGAGGGCTTTGGCTACATGGGCCTCCTTACCCTTCCATAGAAATGCTATTATTGTATTTTCCATTTCTGAAAAAAAAAAGGATGTTGGAATTTTGGTTTGGATTGCATTGAATTGATATATTGCTTTGGGTAGAAATGACATCTTAAGACTATTTAGTCTTCTAGTCCATGAACATGGTATGTCCTTCCATTTAGTTAGGTCTTCTTTAGTTTCTTTCAGCAATATTTTATAGTTTTCCATGTAGAAGTCCTTTATTTCTAGATGTTTGATTCTTTTTGTTGCTATTGTATATGGAACTTTTTTCTTGATTTCTTCTTTAGATTGTTCACCCATATATAGAAACACTACTGAGTTTAGAGTGTTACCTTTTACCCTGCCACTGTTGAATTCAGTTATTTGGTCTATTAGCTTGGTTGTGGATTTTTCAGGATTTTCTACATAGAGGATCATGTCATCTGCAAATAGCAAAAGTTTTTACTTCTTCATTTCCAATTTAGATGCATTTAATTTCCTTTTCTTTCCTAATTGCTCTGGGCAGAACTTCCCAGACAATGTTGAATTACAGTGGTGACAGTGGGCACCCTTGTCTTGTTCCTGATCTTAAGGGGAAAACTTTCAGTCTTTTTTCATTATGTATATGTAATTTGTGGGTTTTTCATCAATGTCCCTTATCACAATGAGCATGTTCCCCACTATTCCTAGTTTTCTAAGTATTTTTATCAAGAAGGGTGCTGGATTTTTGTCAAATGCCTTTTCTGCTTCAATTGAGATGGTCAAGTGATTTTTATCCTTCATTTTGTCAATATGATGCATTATCCTATGAGATGAATTTTCCTAAAGGACTTTAGGAAGGCATAACAAGAGAACTCTTGGCTAAGAATTTGGCTACTTGGGATTTGGTCTTTTGTCCCTATAATCTATTGGATTTCTCATTGGATTTCAAATATCTCAAGAATCCTTGAGAGGGGCATTGATGAATCCTTGATAATGATCATGATCATGCAAAAATCACATTCTCCTCTGAAATTTAATTTCCTCATCTGCAACTTTAAGACCAAATCATGAGAGGCAATAAAGTTCCCCAATGGTGGAAGGGATGGAAGTAGAATGCCTTGTAGCTTTCTCCTGCCACTTCAGGAACCACATTCTCTCAAGTGACAAGCACAACTATCAATGGATTGTATCCAGGTGTGAGATACACTCTTAGTCTGGCAGCTAGCAAAGTTAAGGGTTAGGAAAGTAACCAGTCTTATTGCCAGGGTGTTCTGCATCTCACTGCCATGTGACTCTTCTAAATCACACACCTGCCATACTTAGAGTTCATCAATGACTCTCCATTGTCTATTCATTTATTTACTTCACAAATATGCATCGAGCACTTACTGTGTGCCAGGATCTTTGCTGGGTGCTTGAACAAAGGAAAATGAATGAGATGGACATATTTCTTGACCTCAGAGCATTTGCAGTTCAATGGGGAAGTCACACTATTTAGCAAGCCATGACAAATCTCAATACGTATTTCATAAATGATATCATGAAAGCACTTAATAGGGGCATCTATCCTAGTCTGGAAAAATTACCAGGGAAAATTAAGTCCAAATTCCTTCTTTCCTTCAAAATACTTCATGTTCTGATCCCACCTACATTTTTTTTTACTATATGTTTATTACTTTGCCTGTATTCCCTCTTCTCCAACCAAAATGGATTATCCATTCTATGCTGAATATACTATACACCATAATAAGACTGAAGCACATATATTTGCAAAAAATATTTCAAACACTGGGAGCTTTTCATACTGGCCTATCAACAAAGTTTGTGAACCATATTTTTCTGGGTTGGTTTTTTATAACTGGCTTGTATCCTTTAAATCCATTTCAACCTCCACTGCTTGGTCATCACTGCACAGCAGTCTATAATGTGCAAAGTAACAAGTAACTTATTGGATTTGCTGTTGTAGGGTCCAATCATTTGCTTCAAGGAAGTTCATCAACGTCCCTCTCAAGGATTCTTGGGATATTTGAAATCCAATGAGAAAGCAAAGTATGCTTTCCCAAGAGAGACTTGGGAACATTCTAATAATAGCATCTAGGTCCGTTGTTGTAATGTCAGGCATGGGTGCACAAAAAAAGATTAAATACAACTGTACCCATTCTGTACTTGTGCCACACACCATTAATGATGAGCAAAAAAATAAAAAAAACTTTTTCAGTCCTACCTCAACAACTATTCTACCGGGAAATCATCTCATTCAATCATTCAGGCACTATGAAGTCATTTGAAGCATTTCCATCATTGCTATCTCAGCCAAATGTTTGACATTCTTCCAGTAGTACAATACTTTCTGAAAAGAGTCTAAAATACAAATTGACATTTGAAGACAATGGTTGAGCTAAGTTCTTAGCTTGGATTCTGCCAGGTATGTACTACTTTACCTATCACAAGTTACCTGTCCACCCAGCACCCACTTTCCCATTATGAACTAGAAGTTGATAGCTTGCAGGAAGTGTGTGCCTGGAACAATATCTGTGAAATCAATGGAATGCCTCAAAGAAATTGTTATGTAGTTTAAGTTCATTATGGCTGATACTAGTTTTAATCATTTTCTTTTCCTGATATATTACTTTTAATGTCATTTAAATAATATAGTTAGCATTACTCAACAGTTTTGTCTTTCATAATGAACACAGAGTCCCTTTTTGCCTTTATTCATTTTTTCTTATTATTTGCATTTATCCTTTTACTTAGCAATAATCAACCATACATATTTCACTCACGGAAAAGCAGTACATTAATCATCACCAGTCATTAAATGGATGCCTTTATTTTTAAGAAAAAAAGAAGAATTCCCTTCAAATGACCTCCACTCTGCCATGCTTTAACACCTTAACCTCCACTCTGCATGCTTTGGTAATTCTTCATGTGCTTCTGCTGATAAAAAGCTGAGTGCCAACAGCATTTCAAAGACCTGAAAGCCAACACTTGATAATTTTTTTCATGCCTCACGCAACAATTCGTTCATCTTGAAAACATCAGGATTGGCCTTGAAGATGGGCTGAAGATTCTCTTCAATATAAGACATGAGGCATGAACATAGCCTGAGGCAGTTTGGAATTTTGACTAGCATTGACATCAAACATTGGCACCATCATTTAGCTGGGGGTGAAAGAAATAGTGAATTAACTTAAGGCAAAAAACATTTAGAAGGTAAATCCTGCTTTGAGTCCCACCCTCCTACCTTCTGTTTTTATTCTATCCCAGTATTTTCATGCTGCCTGTAGTTCACAATTCCTATACAGCTTCATCCTCTACTTACATCTTTTTCTTCTAGCATGTTGTCCTTATTCCAGTATTATCGAGAATCCTAGAATCACAGAGTTGGAAGAGAGGAAGATATTATATGATCCAGATCTTTATCCAGTGCATCAATTATGCCTGCAACATTTGTCAGAATATTTTATAGTCTTTGTTTGCGATCTTTTAAATCAAGGAATTCACTAATACATTTCAATGTAGATGATCTAATAGTTTAAAAGAGGCCTATTTTATTTTTTACATTGATTCTAAATCTGCTAACTGGTAATTTCCACTTGTGTTATTCTTTTCATCCATTTCTTTATAGAAGAGGGACATAAGCACTATCTTTAGCTGTAACTGTTTTGTTTTGTTTTTGTTTGTTTGTTTTTGTTTTTGTTTTTGGCTGCCAGGGTGCAATATACCAGAAATGGAACGGCTTATACAAAGGGAATTTATTAAATTGAAAGTTAACAGTTTTAAGGCTATAAAAATGTCCAAACTCTTTCATCCAAAAAGAGATACCTTGACTCAAGAAAGGGATGATGTTGTTCAGGGTCCATGGTCACATCTGCAAGCTTTCTCTCCTGGTTTCTTCAAACTGGGCATTTTCTTTCTGCATCTCTAAAGGTCTCTGGCTGTGTGGGCTCTGAAGTTTTTTCCAAAATGGCTCCCTCTTAAAGAACTTCAGTAAGCGACCCACCTTGAATGGGTAGAGACACATCTCTATGGAAACCACCTAATCAAAAGGTCCTACCCATAATTGGTTGGGTCACATCTCCATGGAAACAATTTAATCAAAAAGATCTCACCCAATACTATTGAATGAGGATTAAAGAATGTGGCTTTGGGCTGTTCAATGGTGGCTCAGTGGCAGAATTCTCGCCTGCCATGCCAAAGACCCAAGTTCGATTCCTGGAGCCTGCTCACGCAAAAAAAGAATATGTTTTTTCTGGGGTGTACACAACTGTTTCAAAATGGCACAGTAATTCCAAGGGTTTCCAGGAAAACAGACGTTGGGGTAAACACACCCAGGTGAAGAAGAGAACAGAAAGAACAGTATGTAAAATGGCATAGAAAGGCTAGCTGCAAGTAATTTGAAGTAAATGACTTTACCACTCCTTGCTGTCTATCCTCTGCCTTGGGAACACCTCCATCCTCTACCAACCACTCACTTCACCAGGACTGTGTGCTGCCAGAAATCACCATTCTATTTCCTGCCTCTCCCTTTCTCCTTCATCCTTTCAAATCTGAGTCTCCCCAACATAAATGCCTTCCATCAATCCTGCCTGGCCTCAGGTTACCACCCTTTTACTCCTTTCATAATTAATTCCTTGACAGAGTTTTTCAATGCTCCTTAAAGTGTGGTTCACGGAAAACTCATACCAGAGTTACTGAATCCTTGTCTAAAATACAACATCCTAGGTACTAACTTCAGCTACAAGGAAGCAAACTTTCTGGTCAACCTCTGATTATGCAGAAGGCCCAGCCTTTTCAAAATGTCAACTAGTTCATCCCCCATCCCATATAATTGACACCCCCTTCCAACATGAAGAAGTTGGCACAGGCATAGCCCAAATACCCAAAAAAGTGGGAGAAAGATCAAAGGTGATTGTGGAGTTATACAGAGAAGGTAGGGTTTAACAAATGAGGGTGATTGCTGAATCATATTGGTATTTCTTTTAGTCTCCAGTATCTTAAAGGAACTAGAAGTAAAAGACTAAAATTGTGAAATTGTAACTCATACCAAACTCTGAAGTCTGTCCTACAACTAATTATTGTGATGTGCTTTGAAATTTACTGCTTTTTAAATATACATATGTGATTTTTTGTGCATGTTATTTTTCACAAAAAAGGAAAAAAAGTCAATTGTGAAGACAAACGCATAGCTATACGATGATATTATGAACCATTGATTGTACACTTTGGATGATTACATGATATGTGAATATATAATATATATCAATAAAAATAAATTTTAAAAGTATATTGTTAATTATTTAATTGGGTGAATTCTTTAATATGTCAGTTACTTGTGGAGAGTTAGGAACTTCAAGATATTGACATGTTTAGGATTTTGCAGATTCATAAGCACAACATGCTACAGCATTCCATTTGTTCAAAACTTTGTGTAAATTAGGCACATTTTACACTATTTTTACACATCTTTCTTATTTTTTTGTAAATTAATCCTATGTTTTTAAGATTTTTACTGCCTTTAGAAATAAAACTTTTCTTTCCTCACTAAAAAAAAATTCTATTCTCTTGTGTTCTGAAATTGCCATCCTCTGGTGACTCCCCTCCTTTCTTTTGCCTTCTCTTTCTCAGCCCTATTCTCTGACTCTTAATTTGCTCATTCTTTAAATGAAGTTGCTTGCTAGGCTGTCATCATGACCCTTTTCTCAAAATGCATATGCTCCCTGAAGAGTTCTTCTAAATCACAGCTCCAAGTGTCCCTATATACTTATAATCCCAAATAATCCCAAATACTCACATACTGCTCCATCTCTATTTCAAATTCCCTACTAGTCTTAATAAATCACAAAAAAATTTCTTTTAATAGATTCCTCCCCATAACCCTTCCCCCAGCCTCTCTCTCCATTTTTTAGTCAATAAGATCACTGTAACTGTGAAATGCTTTCAGCTTTAAGTAACAAAAAAGTCTGACTCAATTGATTTTAACAATAAGGAAAATTTGTATTTTTACTTAATTCAAATTCTGGAGATAGGGCAGTTCTTGATGGGTTAATTCAGTAGCTAAATGGCATCGACCTTCTTCCCACATTCCTTTTCTGCCTTTTTTTTTAGCCCATCAGCTCATTCTCAGGCTTGCCCTTATGAGGGGGCTGCTGCAGTTCCAGGCATCACTGCTACACATGACAGTCTCCTTTGGAAGACACTGGATATATTTTTACCTGTGTCATTTATCCAGTAAAGAAAATTTTTCCCAAGCACCTACCACTAGTCTTCTCCTCTCATCCCATTGGCCAGAATTGTGTCACATGCACTCTTAAAAATCACCTCTTGCAAAATGCAAAGGGATGGGTCACTGTGAGAAACCTGCCTCTCTTGTACCATATGATTGCTGTGAGGAAGGTGGATTTCTGAATAGAGTCAGGATTGTTAGAAAAAGAGAAGCTATTTGAATCAGTTAGGATTAGGTTTGGTTAATAGTGACACCCAATTAAGTGGTTTAAACATATAAAGAAATGCAGAGGCAGACAATCCAAGACTGTTGTCTTGGCTTCATGAAGTGATCAGGGACCCATGCTCCTTTGAAGTTTTCTGCTTGTCTGTGTGAGACTTTTATGTCACTGTCCAAACGTTGCATCTGCCTTCTAGGCTACAGGATTAAAGAAATGAGAGAGAAGGTTTCCAACCTCTTCGTTTTAAGGAGGTTTCCAAGATGTCAAGACAATATTCGTGCTTATATTTCTTCTTATTTTGCAAAGAAAACTGGTAAATGTCATTGCAGGTTTGATACATTGTCCAGGGCAGAGTGTCTGTTGGGAGGCAACCAGCAAATCCACTGTGGGATGAATCACTGTTATACAGGTAGCCACTAGTGTTTGCTACTCTCACCACTCCTCCATGCCACCCAAGTTAGAAACTAAGCTTCTTCTTTAATCACTTCCTCACGTCATTTGACATATTCAGTAGGACACCGAACACCAATGATTTTGTCTACAACACATTATTTTAATTTTATTTCAATTCCCACTACCTCTACCTTAGATCAGAGCTTCATGATATCTGGATTACTGTAATAGCTTCCTAACAGTTCTGTTCATCACTAAACACTTCCCATTTCAGTCTCTTACCCACGCTACCTTTAGATTCTTTCTTAAACACAACTCTGATTTACTAGAATAACTACTGTAGAATTCTATTGCCTATAGAAGCATTAAACCTCTTAGTATGTCAATCAAAACTCTCAATACTCTGACTCCAACCAACCTCTCCCACTACTCTTTGCCTTTAGTCACCCCAGACCTAATCTTTTAGAGTCATACATTAATACTGCTTTGTTTAGTGATTTTTATTCTGGTAAAATTTCCCCTTCCTCTAAATGTTGCCAAATGCTTTCAGCCAATGGTATCTCAATGTGCTTAACTAAGTTGTGTCTTCCGCAATGTGTATGTTTCATTCCACTATGTCCTCTCTGTCTGCCATTTTATTTCTGTGATCTGGCAAACAATTTGGGCCCATGATGGCTAACTACAGGTATGCAAGTGATATTCTTGGACTGATCACAAAGGATTCAAAGGAAAATAACTACCCAAACATGAAATGTTTCTAAAGAGTTTCTAAAGAGGCTCAAGATACCTTCAAAATTTTTGGAAAAAAACAAAAAATAGCAATCCTCAGACAATTAGAGTCTGGTTGAAATCCCTTGACATTTGGAGAAGCATCATAAATATCACTATAGACCAGGGGGATTAACCATCCATTATTTAAGTTAGGAGGTGCTTAGGTTGGTCAAATCTCTTGACTCCAGGAATTTGAAATAGCCGGGGCATGATGATGGAAACACATTTTTCCAAATTCATGCTCTATTCAACCATATATATCAATTTAGTTAATGCTTCCATTTCTAAGAATGCCTCCCATCTACTTGCAATAATAGGCAGCCTCAGTACCCCCACAAGCACAAGTCCTTTCTGAGGTTCTTAGAGGGGCCATAGCTATGTGTTCATGTGGTTGTATAGATTTATATGGATAGGAAATTGCAAAAATAGATACATCACTACCTCTAACCCAGAGCCCCAGTTTGATTTTGCCAGTTGTCCCAATAATGTTCTTTATAGTGAAAATGATTCAACTCAGGATCATACATTTGTGGTGCCTTGAAGCTTTATGTACCCCATGCCAGTTTGAAACTGTTGTGTACCCCACAAAAATCTTGAGTCAATATTCTTGGGTGGATCTTTTTGATTACCTTGTTTCGTTGGTGATGTGAACCACCCAATTGTAGGTGGGACCTTTTGATTATATGGATTTCATACAGATGTGTCCCCACCCATTCAAGGTGGGGCCACTTAGTGGAGTCCTTCAAGAGGTAGTCATTTTGGAAAGAGCTTCAGAGCCCACATAGCCAGAGACCTTTGGAGATGCAGAAAGAAATCACCTCCAGGAAAGCTATTTTGAAATGAGAAGCCAGGAGAAAAAACTAACAATCACCTCCATGCACCTTCCCAGCTGACAGAGAAACTCCGAACCTGGATTGGCCCTTTCTTAAGTCAAAGTATCTTTACCTGGATGCCTTAGTTAGGACATTTTTATAGCCTTAGAACTGTAAACTTACAACTTAACAATTTCCCTTTATAAAAGTCATTCCATTTCTGGTATATTGCATTCTGGCAGCTTTTACAAACTAAAACAGACTTTGGTACCAAAGAAGTAGGGTACTGTGGTTTGCAAATACCAAACATGTTGGAATGGTTTTTTAAACAGGTAAGGGGAAGATTCTGAAAGAGCTGTGAAGAGCTTGATAGAGAAGGCCTAGAATGCTTTGAAGAGACTGTTGGTAGAAGTGTGGACTCCAAGGATACTTCTGATATGGCCTTAGGCAGAAATTATGCATATATCATTGCAAACTGGAAGGGAGGTGATCCTTGTAAACTGACAGAGAATTTAGCAAAATTGTGCCCTGATTTTGCATGGAAATTAACATTTCAAAGTGGTGAGCCATGGTACTTAGCAGGTACTAATAAGGGTCATAGCTATGTGTTTATGTGGTTATACAGATTTTTATGGACAGAAAATTGACAAAATAGGTAGGTACATCACTACCATTTAGCCCGGAGTCCTGGTATGATTTTGCCAATTGTCCTAATAATGTTCTTTATAGTGAAATGATTCAATTCAGCATCACTTGAGGTGATGTTGAAGCTGTATGTGCCCTAGAAAACCATGTTCTTAAATGTAAGCCATTTCTGTGGGTGTTAACCCATGGTAAATAGGATCTTTTGATGAGGTTATTTCAGTTAAGAAGGTGGGGCCCAACTGGTCAGGTTGGGTCTTATTTCTTTTACTGGAGTCCTTTATAAGCAGAGGGAAATTCAGATACACAGAGAGAAAGCTAAAGGAAGCAAGAAGCTGAACGTGGAAGAGAAAGGAAAAACCAGAAGATGCCACCATGTGGCTTGCCATGTGACAAGCTAAGGACTCAGGATCACCAGAAGCCCCAGAATGCCACAATCTTTGGGCAGAAAGCATTGCCTTGATGACATCTTGATTTGGACTTTTTCTCAGATTCAAACCATGAACTATTGCATTGGTATTTGCTTGAACAGCCCAGGAAACTAAAACAATGTTACACTGACTTTTCAGTCTCTTTAGACTTCTTCAATTTGGAACAATTCCTCAGGCTTTCCTTGACTTTCATGACCTTTGTGCTTTTGAATAACAGGCCTGCTATTTTGTAAAATGTCATTAATTTGGGTTCATCTGATGTTTCTTTATGGTTACATTCAACTTATACATTTTTATTAAGAATATTATAGGAGTAATGTTGTGTTCTCATTTCATCCTCTCAGGTGGTACATTTCAATTTGTCCCACCGATGATGATATTAACTTTGAGCATGATTTAGGGGATGTTTGCAGGGTTTCTCAAAGGTAAAATTACTTTTTCCCTTGGTAATTAATGTATTTTGTGAGAAGGTATTTTGAGGCTGTATGAATATCCTAACTCTTATCAAATTTTCACCCACTAATTAAAGACTTGAATTAAGGATTACTATAATGGTTGCCAAAATATGATTTTCTAAATTCAACATTCCTTGTAAATTTATTAGTTGATATTCTACTGTAAATAAAAGCTCTTTCTTCTTCCAATTTATTTGGTCATTTCTACATTTATATCAGTGTGAAATTTTGAGTCTTATTTTGTTCAATGAATAATAATCTGTTCTAATCATACTTTATTTTGCTCTTAATTGCCCTAGATTTGGCCAGTGAGAATCTCTTCTAGCTGATTTTTGTGAATTTTGAAATGTCCCCATCATTATTTGAGCAATTCTTACTTTATAGCACAACAGAGTTTCCAGGCTTATCTTATACTTTCTCTGATCAAAACCTGAAATGGTATGGAGACACCAAGATGTGGGTACTGAATGTGCTCATTCCTTTGGGAACGTTGCCATCCCCAGACCCTGTCAATGGAGAAACTTGGATCAATCCCTACCTTACACGTGCAATCATCTTTCCTGCCTCTACCAAATGGATGCTTTCTGACCCCACTCATGTTCTACACATGGTACCCAGATGCTACCTCTGCCCACCCCCAACTCCTACCCCTATTGGCTTTTTCCTCACTCTCATCAGACTCAGGTGCCCTATTCTGGACTGCCACTGCCACTGCCCCACCCCACCTCCAGCACAGACTTCCTCTTCACCTCACTTGGGCTGTACAACACCCTGTACTGGGCCTCACGGACAACCACTTCATCCTTGGGTTCTGACAGCCCATATCTGTCCTTCTTCTCTGTCTTCCTCATACAGATGCTGTCTTCCTTCATTCCATTTAGGCTTTAATGCCCCATCTTGGGCCACCACCACCTTCCCTAACAGACACCTGCCTTGCTTGGTCCCAACTAATGATTGTTGAACTAAATTATTCAGGAAACAAGGGTGGAAGTACGGAGGGAAGAAGGCTGTCATCTTTTTTCGCACCAGGAAACGAACCCAGGTCTCCAGCATGGCAGAAGAGAACTCTGCCACTGAGCCACCTTTGCCCGCCCTGGTCATCTTCTTTTAAAAATCATTTTTAATGTGAAATATAACACATATACAGAAAACAAGAAAGAAAACGCAATAACTTTCAAAGTACATTTTAGCAAGTAGTTACACAGAACAGATTTCAGAATTTATTATAGGTTACCATTCCACTATTTCAGATTTTTCCTTCTAGCTGCTGCAAAACAGGCTAAAAGAAATGTCAATATTATGATTCAGCAGTCATACTCATTTGTAAAATCCTGCTTTCTCTGTATAACTCCTTTTCTCCTTTGACCCTTCTTCTCCCAATCTATAGAAATCTTTGGGGACTGCCCCTTCTAACTTTTTCATGTTGAGAAGGGGTGCTAAAATAAAGGATAAGGGGACGCAATTAGCTGATGTTTCTGGAAAGGCTGGCCCTTCAGGGTTTCAGGATTTATCTGGCCTAGGAACCCTCTGGAGGTTATAGGTTTCAAGAAAGTAAACTTAGTGAGTGAAACTTTTACAGAGTTCAAGCCTTAGGTGTCCTTAAGAGTTAACAGGAATGATGTTGTTTGGGGGTTGGCAAACCACGAAAATTAGCAATATCTAGCTGAAGCTTGCGTAAGAGTAGCCTCCAGAATAGCCTCTCTATGTGATCTCTCTTAGCCACTGATGCCTTGTTTTATTACACTTATTTTCCCCATTTTGGTCAGGAAGGTGTTGTGGATCCCACCATGCCAGGGCTAGACTCATCCCTGGGAATCATGCCCCACGTTATTAGGGAGATTCACTTGCTTTTTTAAATCTGGAAGTCAGATATTCGTAACCACAGTCTGTTAAGGACTTTGTCTTCCCACTGCAGCTTCCCTTCTGCCTCATGACCTCTTGTGGTGAGTGGTCTTGGAGCGGCAACACACATTTGGGGCATCCAGTTTAGGAAAAGTTATATTTAGTTTGGATATGGAAGAATATGTACATGTAGTCCAAATTCTATCCTGTCAATTGACAAGCATCTATGTGTGACTTTATTCAACAAAGTGAAACAAATTCTGGATAATTGTAGCCCAACACCAACGTTTACAATCAGATGTTGTGACCTGGGGCTTTTGTAAAAGGTGAGGGCAAAGGACTGTAGGTACACTATAAGATCATTAATAAAGTTACAGAATATGTGCCATGCACCAGTCCCTTAAGATTGCTGGAGAAAAATCTGGCTCCACAGTTCCTGAGATTGTTGATTACTTTGGTACTTTTGTAAGCATTATATGCTTCCTGATTACTTCTTAGGTGGGTACTAAAACATGCATACCAACTTGGATTTGATCTGCCCATTATAAAGCTGTCCAAAACTTGCAAAATGGGCACAAATAAGATGCAAAAAGGTTATTTAGAAAGTTAATAAAACACAAATATACCATTTTAACTAAATTTGGCAGTCATTTATGAACATTTCATTAGAACAAGTAAGAAATTACAGGCTTTTAATTCTGATGTATATGAAATTTATCACATTTAAATTTATTTATTAAAGAACTGCAAGAAAATTCAGGTAAAACTAATGAAAGATGAAAGATGATAAACTGTAAAATTATTAGAAATTATTCTGACACTGAAAAGCAGTCACTGAAAAAAGATGCATTTTGAACAGAAGTAATAATAAGACTTTTAGATTTTTTTATAATACAATTAATAGAGAGGAACAAAGCATGTGAATACAACGAAAATGCTAAATTTATTGTAGTTTGGGCACAAAATAACTGACATCAAGGAAGATAAATAAAATTCATCTTATGCAACAACAATAAACTTTAATGACAACGCTAATGATGTCATTAATTCGTAGAGAATTGAAGATTAGTTACTACAAGAAAATTTGAAATATCCTGTCATCTTACAGCTCATGTGTAAAAAAATACTTGATAGACATTTTCCCGAATTCAAAAACACTCCTAAAAGTTTACATGCATTGCCCACAAAGAGCTGTGCGTTGGAAACAAATTTAGACCATATGTTAGTTACAATAGCATTTTATTTTTCTGCATTTTTGTGAGGTTTGTGATATTTGTCAGCTTTTACATGTAAAAGTTGTTATGATCTGCTTTTTCATTCTAAACATTTGCTTTAATTTTTAATTTTAAATTCATGATTTAAAACTTATTTTCATTAAAGAGGGCCCCCCAAATATATGATCTCCAGGCCCTCCAAAGTCCGGTGTGCCTTGCTTCTGGTTTTCAAGCAGGCCTCCAAGCCTTCTCTCCCGCCGTTTCCTGTGCCCAGCCATCACCCCCTTTTCTTACTTCTTTTTCAAAGCAGAACTCAAAGATGGCCTCTTCTATGAAATCTTTCATCGCCCACTCCCACCCATCCCCCAGGCAGTGTGCTTTCAGGCAGGTGTTTACATATCTTATTTCTAATAAGATATATACTCTTGGCCTCCGAATCCCCAGATGAACTTGACCTTCTTGAAGGCAGGGCAGTGCCACGTTGTCAGCGTCTCCCCAGTTCCTAGCCTTGCGCCTCTTACACAGTAAGATTTAGCAAATACTGGGTTACGGAATGAATTTTTGAATGAGCTGCCTATGTCGCAACGATAGGATCGAATTTTATCACACGCAGTTGCCAATAACCAAAGATAATGCGGTGCTTTCTTTTTTATCTTGTTACTTAGATTTCCAAGCCTTCTTTTCTTGAGTTTCTTTGGGCCTTTAATGCAACCCTTTCTGTGGCAGTGACAGGTTTCTGTCAGTGGAGAAATACTTTTATTTTCTAAAGCTGTCATTAGGGAATTTCGTACAAACCAAGAAATTTACTGAGAAAAAAGAAAGAGAGAAAACTGGATCCACAATGCTTAGAGGGATCTTTTTTTTTTGCAATATTGTGGACAGAGGGACAGAAGCCCTTGAAAAGAATCTCTTTTCATTTCCTGATATATACAGCAATCAATTCCCTTTTTCTCCCTCATATACAATGAGCATTTTTTTCTGCTTACTTTTCCCTTCCTCGCTAATATCGAGCACATTAGCTCTTTATGTTTAAATGCTCTTGCACTGCTCAATTCCAATGTGCATGTAACTGCAGAAGCCACGCGTCAGGACTGTCTACTGCTGTTACTGATGTTGTTCTCATCATTGGTTTATGCCAAAGCAGATTTGCACAAAGCCCTACCTGTTTCTCAAGCCTTCCATGCATACTATGCCCTGGACTGGATGTGACACCATGTCCAGGACTCACCTGTCCATCACCTTGTGCTGTGAATTGCAAAATTAATTGGAGCCTCTATCACTCATAAACAACATGCTCCCTGCTTTAATTATCTGAACATTGTTTATTGAAATGCGGGCAGCCCTGTTATCACTGAGTGAGCAGCTTAATTATTGTCTTGTGCTTGAACTCAATATTCATTCACACATTCATTTATTCAGCAAACTATAATTGAGCACTTCATTTGTATTAGGGTGTATAAAATATCAGGGGTTTAAAAATTCATAATACCAGGTCTTTGACCACCACGAGTTCTATATGTAATTATGGTTATGGGACACAGAGGGGCTTTGGAGTCAGAAAATCTTGGGTTTGAGTCCTGGGTATACCTTCAACTAGCTGTGAAATGGTCTTAAGTTTTGTCAAATGTAAAATGGGTAAAGGTGGTGGTGGTGTTCATATTAAATAATATACTTTTCAAAGCATCATTAAATAGTAGATTAAGGAAGAGAGAGTTGGGTCATGCAGATGTCTTGGGGTTTTCTCTATTTTAATTAGAAACACCTTTTTTTCCTTAAAGAAAATTAAAAAGCTGCATCTGTTGAGCAACACCAAAGAGAAGCACCCCATAATGCCAGACCAAGACTAAGTCTGTCCAGCACAGGACACAGATGCCTTCTTGTTCCTTCTAATCCTGTCCATGGGGCCCCAGGCCCAGAGCTGGCAGCAGTGGTGGCTGGCACTTGATAGTGATCCTGATTGAAAGAAGCATCAAAGAGAAAGAAGTAGAGTGACAGCTCCAGAGCAGCAGCACCCAGCAGGGGGAGATTCTGAAGGTAGAACAACATTCCTCAGATTCCTGACTTCCAGGCACTTAGTGTAGCCAAAGAATGAACCTGACCTTGGCTGCTGCAGGTGGCGCCAGTGACAACCTCTGGACTCAGAAGGAAATAGAAGGGTCTACGTTGGGGCACAGGAGGGAGCTGGATTCCAAAATGATTCTTTTGGACATAGTCAGGAACTTTTGTTTTCATGGAATTCTTATATTTCATTGCATCCACTGTCTTTCCCCAGTTCTTTGGTTGGAGGATACCTGTTAACATGTGCAGAACTGCAAGCCTAATGTATTAAAGTGTTTTTCATATGTCAGATCATCTGCAGTTGATTCTTGTTATTTGCGGTAGTTATATTCTATAAAGTTTCCAAGAACACTGAGTTAGCAAAACTGAATCACTGATCCTAAGGGAAATAGAGGGTTAACGGCAAGCTGTAAACCTCTGGTCAAAATATTTTTGTCAACCAATCAATGCGTGACCTTGTTTTATGTGTTTCTGTTTAAAGATGACATTTAAAATATATTGTTTATTCATTAACATTGAACTTATAGCCAACAACACCATCAGTAATGGTTGACTGAAGCTTATCTAACATTTTCAAAACTTTCAGAGTGTTAATATCTTCATTTTATGGACAAGGAACCCAAGCTCAGAGAGAAGAGAAATATCTTCTCCAAAATTACACAGTTAGAAAAGAAATCTGGGTTTCAACCTGGGTGTCTGACTCACACAGCCAGGCTGATTCCCTCTCCTATTTTGTAGGTGCCAGGCTTTTTTCTTAAAAGCAGTCTTATTGTGATATATTCACATATCCTACAATCCATTCGAGGTTTACAATCAACGGCTGTTAGTATAATCGGAGAGCTGTGCATTCATCACCACAATTAGGAACATTTAGAACATTTTAGAACATTTTCCTTACTCCCAAAAGAAAAACCCTATACCCCCTAGCAGTCAGCTCTCAATCCCTCTATCTTTCCCCAACCCTACCTAACTGCTAATCTAATTCGGTCTCTATAGAATTATATTTAAAGAATACTAAAATATTACTGTTAATTATAGCCTATACTTTACATTAGGTGTACTTTTGCCCATATGTCACTTTATTATCAATACCTTTAATAGTGAGGTACAATTGTTAAAGTTCATGAAAAAACATTCTTGTGTTTGTATTATTCAGCACAGACATCGTCTACTACAGTATTTACTATGTTACACAGTCCCATGTTTTGTCCTCTAGCTTTCCCTCTGGTAACAGACATCACCTGAACTACCTCTTTCATCTACATCCATGCACATAATTTAGTGCTATTAATTATACTCACAGTAATGTGCTACCATCACCTCTATCCATTTCCAAACATTTACAATCAGCCTAAATAGAAATTCTGCACAAATTAAGCATCAGTTCCCCATTCTTTACTCCCATTCTATCTCTTGGTAACCTAGTTTGATTGTTATACTTAGTTCATATTAGTGAGATCATGCAATGTTTGACCTTTTGTATCTGCCTTATTTCACTCAAGATACTGTCCTCCACGTTCATCCATGTTGTCACATGCATCAGAACTTCATTCCTTCTTACTGCTGAATAATTTTCCATTGTTATATTTTGCTTATCCATTCATTGGTTGATAGACACTTGGATTGTTTCCATGTTTTGGTAATTGTGAATAATATCACTATGAACAATGGAGAGCAAATGTCTGTTCACCTCCCTGCTTTCAGTTCTTCTGGGTATATACCTAGCAGCAGGATTGCCAGAACATATGGAAATTCTATACTTAGCTTCCCAAAGAACCCCCAAACAGTCTCCCACTGTGACTGTACCATTTCACATTCCTACCTGCAGTGAATGAGTGTTCCTCTATCTCCACATTCTCTCCAGTACTTGTACCTTTCTGTTTTTTAAATAGTGGCCATTCTAGTAGGTGTGAAATTACATCTCATTGTGGTTTTGATTTGCATTTCCCTAACGGGTAGTGTCGATGAGTATCTTTTCATGTGTTTTTTGGCCATTTGTATTTCATCTTTGGAAAAATGTTTATTCAAGTCATCGGCCCATTTTTTAACTGGGTTGTTTGTTTTTCTATTGTTGAGTTGTAGGAATTTATATTTTCGGATATCAAATCCTTATCAGATGCGTGGTTTCCAAATATTTTTGCCTGCCTTCTCACCCTTTTGACAGAGTCTTTTGAAGCACAGAAGTATTCAATTTTGAGGAGGTTTCATTTATCTCTTTTTTTCTTTCATTGCTTATGCTTTGGACATAAAGTCTAAGAAACCACTGCCTGCTACAAGATCTTGAATATGTTTCCCTCCATTTTCTTCTAAAAGTTTTATGATATTGGTTTTTATATTTAGATCTTTGGTCCATTTTGAGTTGATTTTTGTATAAGATGTGAGGTAGGGGTCCTCTTTCATTCTTTTGGATATGAATATCCAGTTCTCCCAGCTCCACTGGTTGAAGAATCTATTCTGTCCCAATTATGTTGACTTGGCAGCCTTGTCAAATATCACTTGGCCATAGAAGTGAGTCTACTTCTGAAGTCTCAATTCAATTCCATTGGCCTTTATGCCAATACTATTCTGTTTTGACCACTGTAGCTTTATAATATGCTTTAAGGTCAGGAAGAATTCATCCTCCAACCTCACCCTTCTTTTTCAAAATGTTTTTGGCTATTCAGGTCTTCTTAACCTTACAAATTAATTTTATAATTGACTTTTCCAATTCTGCAAAGTTGGCTGTTGAAATTTTGATTGAATCTGTAAATCAATTTGGGTAGAAGACATCTTAATGATATTTAGTCTTCCAATCCATGAACATAGAATGGCCTTCCATTTATTTAAGTCTTTGATTTCTTTAAGCAATATTTTGTAGTTTTCTATGTAGAGGTCCTTTACATCCTTGGTTAAATTTATTCCTAGATATTTGATTTTTTTAGTGCTATTGTAAATGGAATTTTTATCTTGATTTCTTCCTTAGATTGCTTGTTACTAGTGTACAGAAAAACTACTGATTTTTGTGTGTCAATCTTGTATCCTTTCACCTTGCTGAACTCATTTATTAGCTTTATAGCTTAATGGTAGATTTGTCAGGACTTTCTATATATATATACGATCATATCTGCAAATAGCGAGTTTTACTTCTTCCTTTCCAATTTGGATGCCTTTTATTGCTTTTTCTAGCCAACTTGCTCTAATTAAAACTTATAACACAATGTTGACGGTGGTGACAGTAGGTATCCTTGTCTTGTTACAGATCTTAGAGGGAAAGCTTTCAGTCTTTCATCATTGAGCATGTGGGCTTATCATGTATGCCCTTAATCACTTTGAGGAAACTTCATTCTGTTTTATCTTTTGAAGAGTTTTTAATCAGGAAAGGTTGCTGGACTGACTTTGTAAAATGCCTTTTCTTCATCAATCAAGATGATCATGTGTTTTTTGTCCCCCTTTGATTTGTTAATATGGTGCATTACACTAATTCATTTTCTAGGGTTGAACTCTGCTTGCATGCCTGGGATAAAACCCCTTGATCACAATACAGAATTCTTTCCAAATGTTGTTAGAGTTGATTTGCAAATATGTTGTTGAGGATTTTAGTATCTGTATTTATTAGAGAAATTGGTCTGAAATTTTCATTTCTTATGGTGCTTTATCTGGCTTTGATATTAGGGTGATGTTGGCCTTATAGAATGCGTTAAATGGTATACCCTCCTCTTCAAATTTTTAGAAGAGTTTGATCAGGATTGGTATTAATTCTTCTTTGGTAGAATTGATAGAATTCATCTGTGAAGCCAATTGGTCCTTGGCTTTTCTGTATTGGAAGGTTTTTGAAGATTGAATCAAAATCTTTACTTGTAATTGGGCCGTTGAGGTCTTCTATTTTTTTCTAGAGTCAGTATGGGTTATTCATGTGTTTCTAGGACTTTGTCCATTTCATTTAAGTTTTCTAATCTATTGGCATGCACTCATAGAATCCTCTTCTGATACTTTTTATTTCTGTGGTATCAGTAGTGAGGCCCCCCTTCTCATTTCTGATTTTATTTATTTGCATAAATAATATGCAAATAAATAAAATTTCTTTTTTCTTTGTCAGTCTAGCTAAGGGTTTGTCAATTTTAGTCATTTTCTCAAAGAACCAACTTTTGATTTTATTGCTTCTCTCTGTTGTTTTTTTATTCTCAACTTCATTTTTTTCTGTTCTAAGTTTTATTATTTCTTTCCTTCTGTCTGCTTTAAGACTACTTTGTTGTTCTTTAGCTAGTTCCTCCAGGTGTGTGGTTAGGTCTTTGATTTTAGATCTTTCTTTTTTTTAATATAAGCATTTAGAGCTATGTATTTCCCTCTCAGCACTGCCTTCACTGCATCCCGTAAGTTTTGATATGTTGTGTTCTTGTTTTTATTATCTCACAATATTTACTGATATCTCTTGCAATTTCTTCTTTGATCTACTGATTGTTTAAGAATGTGCTATTTATTCCCCATATGGGGAATTCCTGATATTCTTGCAAGCAATGGGGACAACCAATTCAATAGGATGAGCCCTCAATTGTGGGGCTCACCCTATTAACCTTATTCCTACAAAGGAGAAGCTTTATGGTTATGCCCAAGTGTCACCCCTAAAGAACCTGTTTTTTTGCTCAGATGTGGCCTCTCTCTCTTAAGCCAACTTGGTAGATGAACTCAATGCACTCCTTGCTACATGGGACATGACTCCCAGAGGAGAGGTGTAAATCTCTCTGGTAACATTGGACATGATTCCCAGGGATGAACTGGGACTTGGCATCATGGAGTCTTCTTGACCAAAAGGGGAAAGAGAGAAATGAGAAAAAATAAAGTCTCATTGGCTAAGAGATTTCAAACAGAGTTAAGAGGTTATACTATAGATTATTCTTACACATTTACAGATATCCTTTTTAAGTTTATGGTGTATTGGAGTGGCTAGAGGGAAGCACTTGAAACTGTTGAACTGTGTTCCCATTGCTTTCTTCTTGAAGAAGACTGTATAACAATATAGCTTTTACAATGTGATTACAAGAATGTGAAAACCTTGTATTTGATGCTTCTTTTATCCAGGGTATGGACAGATGAGTAAGAAAAAAAGGGATTAACAAATATATTAATTAACTAATAAATAATAAATAATACGGGGAGATAAAGGGTAAAAATTGGGTAGATTGAAATACTGCGGGTCAATGAGAGGGAGTGTAAGGGATATGGGATGTATGAATTTTTTCTTTTTTCCTGTTATTTCATTTTCTGGAGTGATGCAAATTTCTGAAAAATGATCATGGTAGAGAATACACAACTATGTGATGATTTTGTTAGCCACTGATTGTATAATATGGTCAGACTGGATGTGTGTGGATATTTTTCAATAAAAACAGTTTAAAAAAAGAATGTGTTGTTTAACTATAATGTATTTGTGAATTTTCCAGTTTTGCACTCCATTACGGTCAGAGAAAGTGCTTTGTATAATTTCAATCTTTTTAAATTTGTTGAGACCTGTTTTTCTGTGTGTGTGACCCAACTTGCGGTCTATCCTGAAAAATTATCCAGGAGCACTTGAGAAGAATGTACATCCTGCTATTTGGGCTACAATGTTCTGCATATGTCTATTAGATCTATTATTAAAGTTCTCTGTTTCATTATTGATTCTCTGTCTAGATATTATATTGATGAGAGTGGTGTATTGAAGTCCCCAGCTATTATTGTAGGGACGTCTATTTCTCCAGTTTTGCTAGTGTTTGCCATATGTATTTTGGGGCACCATGGTTAGGTGCATACATATTTATGATAGAGAGTTCCTACCTGTCCACTAACTGCTTTTGGAAGAGGAGTGTGTCCTGCAGCTCCCTACTCTGGCATTCACCCCGGAAGTCCGATTTAGGTGCTTGGTTTTTATGGCATGAATTTTGAATGAATATTGGGCCCACTTCCCTCTTCACAGTGCCCAAGAGATTCAAATATGGGCACTTAAAATTTTCATGGCTATTACTTACTTTGTCATCATCTGTAGGCAATGGAACTGTTGATTGTGCTCCAGAGAATTGTTGGAAGCTCTGCTCAATGACCTTGTTCTACTTCAGATAACTCCATCTTTTTTTGTGCGTTTGCACATATACTATATGTATGATTTGCTGCTTGAACTGACATTGCACAGAAGGACTGAGATTTCTTTGTCACAAGTGGAAACAGAACAACATTCCTCTCCAATGTTTTGATCACCTCACTTCCAAAAAATTGTTTCTGAATTAATCTACCAGGTTGGTCATGCTAACTCAATGGCTATATAAAACATTTTATCTTAATTTGTACTTCCTGTTTCAATCTGCTTTATTTTTTAAAAACACAGTTTCTCCCTAACTAGATTAAACAGTTCTAAAATAGAAGCCATTGTTCTGTTTTGTTTTGGTTTGGTTTGGTTTTTCGGTATCTATATTGAATCCTGTAAGTGCTTATTAAGTATTATCATTTTAAAAGCACTATGTGTGTGTGCTGGGAGTGGGGAATAGTTATGGAGGGGAGGAAGTAGTGAGAGGAGCTGGGCTTTTAAAATATAAGGTACTTACAAGCATAATCTGTATTTCCCCAGGCCGTGGGGAACAGGAGGATTAAGTTATTTTTGACAAACGAGTGTCTGTTTCTCTTCCCTCCATATGAAACACATGAAGCCCCAGCTCCCTTTGCAGCCTTCTGGACTGGCTGAGGTAATCCTCAGATGGTATGGCATACATGGGCTCCCAGATTTAATGTTCCTAGCTGTTACATGGGATCCTTTATCTTTCCCACCCGGACTTTTTTTTTGGTTGGTATTTGCTTGGGTGTCAGGTTGTTGTGGTGATATCCAGCAGCCAAGTAGCCATGGTCTTGCCTCTTTTACTTTTAACACTGGCCAAGGGAGGCACAGGTGCCTGCTCTGAATGTCATTTCCAGTTTGTAGCTGCTGCAACACGTGCCACCTGCCTTCAGGCTGAAACGAGGAATTTTCCCAACTCCTCACTTGGGTCATATTCTGTTGCAGGCCACAGAACTGGGCGGCCCTATCTGTATCTTACGATGATCTTACAAGCTGCTGACCAGCTTCTTATTGGACACTCTTCCTCCCTGGGCATTGACACTGGTCTCTAGATGCAATTGGGGTAAGAGGGAAATCCAACCAATATAAACCTTGTTAACCTCTGAATTGTTCCTTCCCTCTGATAATGGCACATTGACCTTGGGCCACGTTTGCACACCTCAACCCTTTATGGGCGAATTCCTTCACATAAGACTCCATGGTTCCCTTGCAAATAACTTGCTGGCAGGCAGCACTGTCCTGCTGATCCTCCATACATTTTTGTGGGACGTCAGGTTCTGTAGGGTCTTGCTGTAGAATTCTGCTATTCATTGACTCCCTGCGGTCATTCTGAGCAGTGAATTCTAACAAATTGCTGTGTACCAACCAGCACTGCTCTTAGGAATATCACTCCCCACTCCCTTTATCCATGTCAGAATTACAAGTGGGCTTGGAAATGCTTTAGGTTATATGGGCAGGACTCCTGTTTAGAAAGCTATTTCATTTCTCAATTATTATTCTAAAAAGTAGTCCTTAAATTATTTAGGTAAATCCTTAATATTGAATCCATTGGGCTGGTTTTTATTCTAAACACATGCGAAATTAATTATTAGTAAGAGTTATCCCATTTTTATGAACAAGTTGCTGAATAATTAGATATTTGGTTATCGGCCAGGATGGAGAAGAACATTTTAAGCCTTTTATTTTTGCCTTTGAGAATACAGTCTATGTTGTCTGTTTCTAAATTCTGCAGATTTCTCAAAGGCCTATCTGAGAGAGTTGGTGGAATTCTTATTGATGCCAAGATAAATTGGGTGGGGAGTGGGACTTAAATAATCTTTAGGAAATGGGTAAAAGTTCTTTACTTTAGGACCTCTACAAGGAATAAAAAAAATAAATTTCAGTAGATTCTTCTTCCACTTTCATAATCCTCTCTCCACCAGAAGAAAGAAAGAAAACACATCTATAATTACGGTTAATTGATTAAAGCTATTTTTATTCAGCTTGAGGAAATCGAAGGAGATTGCTTCCATTTTTGAATATTTAAATTAAGCAACTAGAATCTTCTTCAATGTATAATCTTAGTTGTTATAACGAAACTAATCTTACGTAATCTTATTTCTTAACCCCAAGGAGAAGTTTATGCATATGTAATCAGAATAATCCTAACAACTAAACTTGGGGTTTTCAAGCTTCATGATTTTGTGATCTTGCCCCAGCAGTTCTCTTAATTTTGATTTTGTCTACATGGAGTGTGTAGAAGTGAGTTGTGATATTTTGAATAAATGAGTTTTTTTCTTTAACCCGTTTAACTCATTTTTATTGATCTGAATGAAATAGATCAAGAGAAAAGTATCCAAGTGACTATACTTGTCTCCATGGTTTAGTAGAGATAATGCCACTGAACAGTGAGAAAGGGCAATTGCCACATAAGGGTAACCTCTGGTGGCTTTGTGAACTATAGACAATAGGCATCTAACTTCAAATGATCACTCCAAGAGGCACACATAGAGGGATGGAGGCACACTGGCAGCTGGTGACAGACAAAAGACCTGAGGCTGGTAGGTAGAGCGTCATTGCATTAAACAATTATTTTAAATGATTTATGCAAATCCAATTCTGCTTGCTTGGGAGAGAGAGAGAGAAAGAAGTTAAAATTTGCACTTGCCTGCCATCCCACTCAAAGAACATTCTTCTTAGAGTGAGACAAGAGGCACGAATCTGCCTTGACCTAAGTCTATCTCAGTTCCCACGTGAACATCTTGCCATATTTAACATTCAATGTGGCCTCTACAATGCAAATTGACTATTTTATCTGCCACTTACCCAAAGAAACAGAAATCTATTTCAATGTCAATAGAAAACCTGCAGTGTTGAACTTGAGCTTGTGGTCTCCAATGGACGCCTTCCAAAGGACTTTTCAAGGGTAATTTTGAACATCTCAATTTTGTCTTGCACCGATTTTTAGAACACCCTTGAGTAATTTGCCGTCACAGTGAACAATTATCTCATTACCACTTTGCCTCCACTCCTGCCCCCATCTTCTCTAAGGGAAGACTTGTGATTTACTCTGTTCCTCATTTTAAATATAGGGGATTAAGTTGGAAGTGGAAGGAGGGTGGAATGTGTTTTTTTCCCCAGAACTCTTCAGCCAGGTCTTGCTTCTGCAAGCCCAAGTGAATGTGTACCTACTCTTTACAATATACATGCACTCTTTACTACAGAGTCCTGCTCAGTTTTTTCTGCTTGAGAACCTGAGTCCAGCCTCTCCAGTTGGAGACTCTGGTGTCAGTGAGGCTTGCCCTGACCATCCTATTTAAAATGACGATCTCACTTGTCCACATTCCCAGTCCTTCTTACCCTACTTTCCTTTTATCTTTTTCTCATTGCAGTATCTCCTTCTCACATTCTATAGGGCTGACTTTTTTTTTTTAATTATGTTTCTCTTTTTGCCTGTCTGCCTTCACTAGAAGGCAAACTCCACAAGGCAGGGATCTTGATTAGCCTGTCCACTGATGTGTCTCAATCACCTAGAACTATACCGGGGACATTATATTTTGCATAAATAAATTTTACTGCACATTTGCTGAACAAATATGTGAGGTTTCCACATCTGAAATCCGTGACCAGAGATGGTTTCAGGAGTAGTTACAGGCTTAAGACAGATCTTACATCTGTGCCAAATTCTTTCACTTTATCATAATTTAAAACAGGCTGTTAGGAATTAAAAAAACTTCCAACAGGTACTCATTAGTTACTAGGCATACATGAAGAGAGGTACACTGTCCAAAACAATTGACCATTTTGAAAACAGATCAAAATCCATTACTGCAAATAGATTTGGAGCAGACATTTGTATGTTGGAAATGTCTAAATCTAGCCAATGGCCCATTTATTTTAAATTAGGTTCTTATCCACAAAATCCTATTACAGCAAAGTGACTTAAAGAGATTCTTTGTCTTCTCTTTATTATGGCTTAACCTGGGTATTAAGGGGACTTCAATTAAATCGTTTGCCGAGGAATCTACATTTTCTGGACCATGAGTCATTTAAAACAAACGACTCTTTTCTTCAGCTCTGCTATTCTCAAGCTCTCAGTAATGCCTGTCTCTTCTCAGAGTGTTTTAAGTAGTAACATAGACAAGGCTTAGATTTTTTGCCTCCTTAATTTTTAACTGCAAGTGCCCCCAAAGGGCAAAAAATAATAATCTAAAAGGTTTGAAGAGTTATTTTAAAAACTGAGCCATATTTTTCTTAACAATATTTGAAACACACCTCTGCCAGCTCACTTCAGGTATAACCGTGATGTATCTGACAGAACTGAACATTAGCAAATCAATGAAGTGCCATTTCCGCACTGCCGGTCACATTTTCCTCTTTTTATTAAAATTCAACTTTGTCCAGAGTCTCTTTTTTTCAAGTTCAGCCATTATAGTTTGTACTGCTGATTTGAGCCACAAGAGTATGGAGACCATATTTTCTGAGACATAGAAATCAGGCAGCATGCTGTCACAGTTTGGGAAATCAGATAGGTGTTGGTTAAAATCCGGGTCCACCCCTCCCCAGCTGGGCCTGATTTAGGCATGTTCTCTAACTATCCTGAGACTCAGTCTCTTCATCCATAAAATGGGCCTATTAACACCTACTTGGCAGTATCACTATGGGTATTAGAGTAATAGCTTATAAACTTCCGATACAATGTCTGGGATGTAGAGGCATGTCATAAGTCCTAACAAAAATCATGATCATCATCATTATTATTATTTTTGGCATGGGCAGGCACCAGGAACTCTGCTTGCTGAGCCACCATAGTCCGTCCGCCCATGATCATTAATTTTTTTTTCTGGTTTGACCATTTATTTGAGACTTTTCATAAAGGCCCAAAGCTTATTTCTCTTTTATTTATGTTGCATCAATTGCTTTTATTGAAAAACAATACACGTAATCAGTGTTATCCTAGAAAACTATACAGGTCATAAAATCCATGTCTTTATAGGTCCTGATTCTCACCTGAGGTCCAGGAAGTAATCTCAACATTTTAGGAGGCCCATAGACTGCTATTGGGGTTTTGTTTAAGCAAAGGGACCAGTGTACCATTTTCTTGCTTGAGTTACCCAGCGGTTGTTGAGTTGGGGAGGGAGGGTATGCAGCTCCCAGCATGGTTGCCACATCAGTGTGTTCATCTTCTAGCCCTGAGAAGGCCAGCAGGGTCAAGAGTATATATTTTACCTGACAAATCTAAACAAACCATGTTTCCTGGCTGCAGGGTGTAGAGAGACAAAGAGAGGCTGCATGGAGAGAAGAAGGAGGGGGAGGGAAGGAGAAGAAAAAAGTTACATAGAAGACCAGCAAGCTTGTCAAAATGTTGCCAAGAACAGGGTGGTGGCACAGAGGTTTTAAAGTTCTTTCCCCTCCTCAGCTTCAGGCAAAGTCAAAAGTCATTCATCAACAGGGCGGGGATTTTTTCTCTTTACCAAAAGAAAGCAAGCTTCAAGCATTCACCCTTCCCAAAGCTCCATTGGCAGCAGCTGAACAATTGCTACAGAATTATGCTCATGTGGCAAGCCTTAGCCTGCAAAGTGTATGTGTGCGTGTGGGGGGAGTAGATTCATCACTTCCCCACCCCTCCCCAGAGCAGATCCCATTTGGACCCTTCTGTGGAGAATGGGGCTTACAAAGCCCATCAGCTCTTCATCTACTCTGTTGGCACTTACCCTTGTGGCACTTACCCTTGAATCAACCGAAGTAGTCTTGGAAAGCGTCCATCTGTCAGGTACACAGACAAATTTGGGGTTTTGAAACAATGTAGTTACTGGTATTTATCATTTATTGACTACCTAATGTATGCCAAGTCCGGAGCTAAGCATTTTTCATGCATTATTGAGCAAACATTCATCCAACAATTATTAAGATCCTACTATGTGCAAATCACTGAACTGAGCGCTGGAGATACCATGATTAACAGCACAGGCACAATGCCTCCCTATGGCAGACGCTAGTTTTTTTATTTGCCAAATATGTATTCCACCTTTCTTCCCCAATTTACATTGTATAAAATCTCCCCCAGTTTCCACTGTTGTTTGGAGTTGTTCTCAACATAGTTATCGTCAAAGGTATATGAACAGAAAGTTTGCTTTTCTTCCAAAATTAGGCAGATGACGATCGTGTTCTCTTCTCCTTTCTTTCAACCTTAATTTGGATGTGATGACCGGAGCTGCAACAGCCATCTTGAGCCATCATTAAAGGTAAAAAGATTCAAAAAGACATCCTGATGTTGTTAGCCTCTATACTCTTACCAGTGATCACTACCACTGAACTTTTTAGATGAGGAATGTGGATCCCTTTTTAGGGCGAGGAAAGTCAATCACTATTTAAGACACCGTTAATCAGGTTTTCCGTCACTTATAGCCAAGTGCGCAACTGATGCACTTGCCTATAAAATGGAGTTTATAGCAAGTCGGGGCGAGAGACTGAACCAATCTATTCTACAACAATTATTTAAATGGATTGTGACAAATGCTATGAAGGAAAAGTATAGGGCCCTAAGAGCATATGTAACATGCTGTCAGTTCCAAAACCCATGCAGTCTAGAAACAGACGTGAATGTGATCCAGATTCTACCACTTAAAACTGGCATAACCTTGGGCAAATTATTTGCCCTCAGTTACCTCTGTAATCTGTGAATGAGGATTATAAATTTATATCACAGTTTCATTGTGAAGGTTAAATAATAAAATACATATGAGGGCAGGCCACAGTGGCTCAGCAGGTAAGAATGCTTGCCTGCCATGCCCGAGGACCCGGGTTCGATTCCCGGTACCTGCCCATGTAAAAAATAATAATAATAAAATAAAATACATATGAAATGGTTTGTAATTCCTGACATAATTAAAACTCATTAAATGTTAATATCATCATTAAGTTGTGCCAAAATACTACATATATGTTTATATTATATATATTATTACTAATGTATCATTGTGTTAATCAGAATTCTAAGTTGGCCCCCAAGATTCCAATTCCCTGCTGTATAAGCCCTGTTTATCCTCTCCCCTAAATTTGGGCAGAACCTATGTATATGATGATACATCACTCCCATGATTAAATTATGTTATATAGCAAAAGGGAAATTATCAAAGGTGGGCCTGGTCTAATCAGGAGAGCCCTCTAATAGCTGAGCATTTTCTCTAGATGTTTGCAGAGGAAGAAGTACAAGAGATTAGATGTGTCCCTGCTGACCAGCAAGAAGAAGTAACAACCATGTTGTGAACTGCTTAAGGGGGCCACATGGCAGGGAATTGCACATGGCCCCTAGGAAATGATAATGGTCCCAAGCTAGCAGCTAGCCAAAAAAAAAAGGGACTTCAGTCACACAATAGCAAGGAAATAAATTCTTTCAGCAATAATGTGAATTTGGAAGAAGACTCTGAGCCTTAGATGAGCTCACAGCCCCATCTGACAATTTAATTTATCCTGGTGTGACCCTGGTCAGAGAACTTACCTGGGCCTGACCCACGAGCGGTGAGATGATAAATTTATGTTGTTTTAAACTACTAAGTTTATGGCAATTTTTAATGCAGCTATAGAAAAGGAATATAATTATATAGTTATTTTATCATTATGTTCTGTGGAATAGTATGTTGCACAATAATATATTACATTGGGATAAAGTCTAAGATGCTTTTTTCAATCAAGTCCAAAAATTCAGAGTACTAGAAAATAGAGGAATTTATTTCCCTCTCTAATTTTAGTACTGAAGTGAGCAGTTAGTTGAGAGTGAGCATTTGAGTGGTCATGTTTCTCACAATCCGTTGCCCTGGCAACCCCCCAAAAAGAGCCCTGGTCATATCTGCAAGGTCAAAACTGGGTGCCGAGCAAAATGAGAAGTGTAGGAAAGACCAAGTCCAGGCCATCAATTTTACTCTAAGCGGATGATACAGGAATCATACTCAGCACTTCCATTGACATTCCATTTTTGAGGATTGAGAACCCTGGACACACCTCACCTTAAAGGAGTTTGGAAAATGCAGTTGTGGGGTGGGGGGACATATGCCTAGAAGAAGAGGAATGCGGATTTTGGTCAACAATTAGTAGTTTCCACAAATATTATTTAAAAAAATATATTGATCACTGCCATATACTGCCAAATTACTCTTCAGCCTTGCTTTCTTGCTGGCACTTTGTTTTGATTTCTTTAGAGCGGGCCAAATTTAATTGCAGAAGAGACACCTCACAATTCTGTAATGCTGAGTCACTCGTTCATGAGGCAATGTTGACCTCTGCCTAGGATAGAGGTCGCATTAACAATAACTGTACTGCTTGCTGCTGCTTACTGCAATTCTTAATCAGATGTACTTTTCTTAGTGCTTTGCAAACAGGCACAAATTTGTTCCGACTAATAGGTTTTCTCCACCCACCCATGCTCACCTGTGACATGGTGCTGGGGAGGGTGATAAAAAAGCAGGATGCAGAGCTCCTTTCCACACAACACAGCCTGGCATGTCCTCCACCCCTCAACTTTTCCTGTTGAAAGAATTATAGGAGGGAGAAGTACAGGATATAGGCCAGCTTTGCTATGATTTAGTCAAAGAGCTAAAAAGGGTATGCATTGCTTGACAGTGTTTTTCTTATAGCAAGAAAGGTCATGAGGGCGGGCCGCGGTGGCTCAGCGGGCAAAGTGCTTGCCTGCTATGCCGGAGGACCTCGGTTCGATTCCCGGCCCCAGCCCATGTAACAAAAACGGAGAAACAGAATACAATAAAACAAGAAAATGTTTAAAAATGTTTCCCTTTCTTCCTTCCTTCCTTCCTTCCTTCTCTCTGTCTTTCCTTTAAAAAAAAAAAAAAAAAGAAAGGTCATGAGATCAGGGTTTCTCTGAGATTGGGTTGATCAAAATGGCCCTTCACTGAGATTTCCCCAAAGACTGCAAGAGGATGGGTGTTTTGCAGGGATAAGAATAGGAGAGTAAGTTTTAATTTTGTTGACTGAGTAGCCCCTCAATAAATGTTTGTTGATTTCAATGAAGTAACCTATTTACAGAGCAAAGGGACATTTTCTCACAATTTTTCAGAATTCCTTCCATGGAATATTATTGATTATTGGCTATTCCTTTGAAGCTAGAGCTTGGCTTTCAGGAGTATTTCCTAAAATATCATGTACTTTGCTAACTGTGTATGAATCCACGTGTCATTTCATCCAGGAAACTTCTTTTTAGTGCATTCTTTCCGGGACCCTAAGCTGGTGATACAACCATGCCTTGGGGGAAAATCTGGCATGAAGTAAGATTGCTGTAGAGTAAGCAAAAGCTCTTGGAGTCTGATAACATCTTTTATAAAGGAACTCCAAGCATCTACCCAAATTATAAGTCTCTTCTCTTATTCTACAGCAAGTAGCAATTTTTATTTATTATTTCTTCCAAGAATATTTCTCAAGTACCAGAATCCAATTCTTTTCAAGTTAACCCACCCCAATTAATCGTCCAATACAGCATACACCGAGTGCAAACTCCGCAGAAGTAGAAAGCCTGCCTTTGTAATTGCTGATCAAGGCAGGCTGACGTAAGAAGAAGGGTCATGAACCCATGGAATGACTCAAAATAGGGCTCATCTCCTAGCCAGAAAATCTTAGAGGGGTGGGGCTGAGGTACAATAAGGAAGTAATGAGTGTGAATCCTTTATTCCTGTCTCTTTCCCAACATTTTTCAATTCTAAGCGCAAGGGATCAATCTATGCTTTATTACAATAATAAAGAATCATTCAGGTAGGAACTAGATGCCAGTGGTGTGTAACCTTCTATCTGCCCAGATACTTTTCAAAGAAGTAACTTTCTCTTCTAAATCCCTGAAAACACATGCTGCAAGTACCTTTTAGGACATACAAAGGGTACTCATTCCTAATAGTTTCAGATTTCCTCCAGTCTTCTGATGTGCTACTGAAGCATATATAAAGTAGAACTAAAACTAATATGTGCATGGTCATTCAGAGTTTTCAAAGCCTGTTCACATTTTTCCAGGTTGTTCTTCACAGTTGCCCATGGAAGTAATAGCAGTAGTAATAATAATAATAATAATAATAATAGCTCTATAATCAAATGTTTTCTATGTGCCAATGAACATATACTTACTCATTGACTCCTCACCACGATACTGAGTATTAGGTACTATTATTAGCCCATTTTACAGATGAAAACTACAAGAGTTGAGAATCCCAAGTTCACACAGTGGTAAATGATAGCGCCAGTACTATGAACCTAGACATTATGGCTCCAGAGCCCATTTGCTAAACTTCTATACCATATTGGCTCAACAACTCAGTTTTAGAAAAATTAAGTGACCAGTAACCAGTTAGCATTGGAACTGGACCCATTTGTCCTATTTCTTTCTTATTTCAGCATATCACTGTTTGGAGGTTTCCTTGGGCTTCTGAAGTCCAGATAACTTTCACCTTGGTCCATTGTGGCTGTGATTTCCCCTTCTGTGGTTACTCAGAAATCAACCTTTTCTCTAAGGTCGAGCTCACGATTTGAAACCTTTGATTTCCTTCAACTTGACATTTTACCATTTCCTATTCCCCAAGCTTCCTGTGGTTTTTAAAGGAGTGATTTCAGATATCCACTCCCTGCAGCTCTGAGAACAATTCATTTCAATCCTGGGACATTGCCCAGAAGTCAGGTAAACTAGCATGGTCCTTCTAGTCAGGCTTTTCATTCCATCTATTGTCAAAAGCTCAGTCTCTGGGCACGAACTAGTAGGTAAGAGATGGAGGGAATTTAATGATCCAGTTGATATTTTTTACCTGGTGTTTTAAAATCAAAAGATGTAGATAGATGGTAAGCTTCTGTGTTCATCTGGATATTTTGGAGTCATCTAGAGAGTAGAAAGATATGCTTGACCAGGTTTTATCAAACATTTAAAAAATAGTAGTACCGGGAAGGTGCGACAATGGCTCAGCAGGCAGAATTCTGGCCTGCCATGCTGGAGGCCCAGGTTCAATTCCTGGTGTCTGCCCACGAGGGGGAAAAAATGTACAAAAGAATAGTAGTACTAAACCACTCAATCCAATCATAATAAAAGTTCTTCAGTATATATAAAGAACAGTAGTACTATTCTTCAGTATATTTACTTCAATATATTTAAAGATTAGTAGTACTAAACCACTCAATCTAATCATAATAAAAGTCCTTAAGTATATCAAAATAAGTCTTGTAGGTCCAGGAATTAAAGTTTAAATAATTCTTTTAAAATTAAAAGAAAATTTTAAATTATTTGCCAGAGAAAATGCTTTCAGATTAATGTTTGGGAAAGGTCTAAGATGGTCTTTTGGGAACCCAAGAGTATAAGGTGGAGACAGCAAAAGTAATAGAAAGTCTTCCACAATTTAACTTGAATGAACAAAATTACAGCATTCTCCAGGAGAATTGTTCTTGATAGGATGTCTATTGATCAAAGAGTGTCTTGAAAAGATGTTAAAAGAACTTCTGAGTTGAGCATTCATTTTACCTGTTCCTTAAATTCTTCATCTTTTCTATTTTTTCAAACAGTAATAATTTAGAGTTGTCAACAGTAACCTTGTAAGCCATATAAAATTAAACTTAGAATGGAAATATATTCTGTTAAGCATTAGTGAGGTACTCCTTTAAAAAGTAAAGCCTAAAAGCCCATAACTCAAAGTTTATAACAGTTCCAAAGGCTGTTATAGGGAAAAATAGGGCTTTTTTTCCACAGTGACAAATAGAAACACATCATTTGCAAATTTAATTTTCGTTTGACAGCTCATAAAATTTTCAGAAAAGGAGCTGGCCTCTTCAATGTACTTGATATAGAAGTGTATGGAAAGAAAAAAGGAGCTGACATGTAGTAAATGATATGTAATATACTTAGGAATATTTAAATCATAAATTTATTTATATATGTATGAGATTTATGATAGACAAGCATAAAATTTTCCAATCTGTTGTCATCCCCCATTATGTGACACTATTTCCTCATACCAAAAGAGCTGTGAATGGCTAATATTTGCCCCAGCCCTAAGGAATCAATATGCATTACTTCCTGATATGTATCGCTTAACTTACTTGCTTCTTGGAAGCCCAGTGCCTAATCCATCGGTAGAGTTGGAATCATGGAATGGTGAAAGAAACAAGTCCTCTGAACAAGTTGCATCAGCAGGAAACTCTCTTCTAGCTTTCTTACTTCTATGATGATGGCACAGACATGCTACTAGGCCAAGGTATTATAATAGGTATTATATAATATTTTGACTCATAAAATTTTCATGAAAACAACTCTTTCCCAAACAAGTTTGGACAGGTTCAGTACCTGATTTTCCTGGTGTAGGGATGCCACATACTACTGGAATCGCCTAAGATTCTGCTATCCCTCAATCTGTCTTGCTTCCATTTAGCCCAGGACTCCAAATGGCCAAAGCCAGTTTAAAATAAGAGGGAGCTATTCCTGTCTACTTTACTATATTTTGTAGTCTTTCTTCAAAATTTCATTCTCACGACAACACTTCAAGGTAGATAACACTTTCTTCATTTAACAGATGATAAAGCAAACACTCTAAAAGAAAAGCACACTTTAATTTAATTTTATTTTTTTAAATACCAAAAAAACACCAAACAAACGCAAACATTCCTATTTTGATCATTCCATTCTACATATATAATCAGTAATTCACAGTATCATCACATAGTTGCATATTCATCATCACGATCATTTCCTGGAACATTTGCATCTATTCAGAAAAAGAAAAAACGAAAACAGAAAAAAAAATTATACATACCATACCCCTTACCCTCCCTTTCATTGATCACTAGCATTTCAAACTAAATTTATTTTAACATTTGTTCCCCTATTATTTATTTTATTCCATATGTTCTACTTGTCTGTTGACCAGGTAGATAAAAGGAGCATCAGATACAAGGTTTTCACAATCACACAGTCATATTGTGAAAGCTATATCATTATAAAATCATCTTCCAGAAACATGGCTACTGGAACACAGCTCTACATTTTCAGGCAGTTCCCTCCAGCCTCTCCATTAGGTCTTGAATAACAAGGTGATATCTGCTTAATGCGTAAGAATAACCTCTGACTCTGTTTGGAATCTCTCAGCCATTGATACTTTGTCTCATTTCATTCTTCCCCCTTTTGGTCATAAAGGTTTTCTCAATCCCTTGATGCTGAGTCTCAGCTCATTCCAGGGTTTAAGAGGAAACTTAGAAGCCAGCAGGCTGGGAAAAATATAGCTAGGATTCAGCCCAGGTATGTCTGGCCCCAGATTCTGAGGCTTTCCCACTGGCCTCTTCTCTCTCCTCCATGTGTGTCATGTTGGCTCTTCTCTACTGCTGCCTAAGCAAGGGATTGGCCTTTAATTAGAAGTTGAAAGGGATGCCAGGGCTAGAACTATACCAAGAGGATAGATCAGGGCTGTTTGCTAAAAAAAAAAAAAAAAAGAAAAATCACAACTCTCTAGTTTAGTCAGTCAGTTCAATGAGCTGCACAGCAGAATGTGCAATGGAAAAACAGATATCGACAGACCTGGGTTCAAATTCCATCTCCATCATTACTGAATGATGTTCACTGCTGAGATCAGTGTGTTCACATGTGGCATGAACCTCCTAGGAGACCACATGATCAATGAACACCAGTAACACCGCTACATCACCCTCTCCCCCAGAGTGTGTGTTCCTGATTCTTTGTCTCCACCACTCCAAGTCTATTTTAGAGCTGAACACTCTTCTTTATACTATCCTGATCCTTTTCTCCTTGTCTCGCCAGGCCTGAGAGGTCTTTAGAGAGGCATCCTAACCCTCTCACTTTTCACCTTTAAGTTTTTGGTCATGAGTAGTATTGAATTTCCTGATTTGGACTGCAGATACCTCTGTACATGAGGTCAACACTTGAGTTCTTAGTTTCCTCTAATTCTACTCCTTTAACAGCAGATTACTCATTCTCCTAATCTTAGCAAGGAACTATCAGCACGCTACATGACTGTGGCTGTCCTAGTCATTTCAGAGGTAGCTTTGGGACACTGATTGGATTGCACTGGGTATTAAAGGGGCCTTGCACTCACCTCAGGTTTGCACAAAACACCTCTTGCCTGTACCAACACATGCCTCTCTAGAGTGGAGAGGACAAAGTGGGGAGTCTCCAAAGCTAATAGATAAATCTGTCAATTTCCTAGTAAACAGTTTTCTTTCCACCTCAAGTCACTAAATATCTATATTTTAACAGGTAGAATTTTTCTCTGAAGAGGAAAGAAGGCGGGTCAAAAGTAACATTACAATCAATAGAATAGATTCCATTAGGTAGGTTTTAATTTCCAGACATGCTTCCCTCTCGACATTAGAGCTCTTACTGCATCTGCAGAAGAATGTATTAGGTACCGAATCTTTTAAAACTTTTTTATTATGGAGATTTTCAAATATATACAAACCTATAGAGAATAGTGTAATGAACCCCCATGTAGCCATTACCAACTTTTCAATTGTCAACATATAGCCACATCATTTTAAACAAATCCCAGAGATTATAACACTTTATCCATGAAGATGTCATAGTATATTTTTTAAAGATAAGAACTCTTTCTAAAAATACAGGGCAACAATACCATCATTATACCTACAATTAGTAATTCCTTTATATTGTCAAATATCTTGTCAGTCCTCAAATTTCCCTGATTGTTTCTTGAGATTATTTTCTTCTGTTTACTTTGTTCAAATCACAAGCCAAAATACCACACATTACATTTATGTCTCAAATACTCTTTTAATCTACAGGCACTGTCTTAGTTTGCCAGGGCTGCTATAACAAATACCAGACTGGTCTGCCTACACAATAGGAATTTATGGTCTCACAGTTTTGGAGGCTAGAAAGTCCAAAAATCAAAGCATTTCCAGACAATGTTTTCTTCAAGGTTTGCAGAGTTCTGGTGGTGGCATGACATCAGTCCATAATCCAATCTTGCTTCTAACACATGGCCATCTGTCTCCTTCTGTCGCCTCCTCACTCCTACAACTGTGTCCAAATTTCCTTTGCATGTAAGAACTTCAGTCATATTAGATTAAGACCCACACAGATTCACTTTGGCCTCACAGGATCTTCAAAGATCCTATTTACAAATTAGTTCCCATCCATAGGATTGGGCATTAGGACTTGACCATGCCTCTGCAGAGGACAGGATTCAGTCCACAGCGATGACTTTTACTTTCTTTGTTTTTCTTGGAATTTATTGAAGAAAGCAAATAATTTGTCCAGTACAATTTCCCACATCCTAGATTTTGCTGACTGACTTCATGTGATATCCTCTGTCTCCTGTGTTTCTGATGAAATTATTGGTTAAATCTAGAGGCCTTGAAAATAATCAGTTTCAATTTGTTTATAAGAATATTTCATGGGCAATGTTGTATATTTCCTTTTATATCATAACAGGAGGCACAGAGTGTATGGCTGTTTTTCTTCTCATAATGTGAAATTTGATCTGGTGTGGTCAGTTTGTTCCATCCATTATTAAGCTTCCCATTTGTTTTTCACCTAATAGCTTAGAAGCCACTGATTTTCATTGCCCACATACTTTATTTTGTTAGGAATCATAAAATAGTGATATTTAAGTTCTTCTGCACTTATTAGCTGTAATTTGTTCAAAAGAAAAAAACTTTCCCTCATCAACTATTTGCTTATTCTGAGATACAATTCAAATAGAAAAAGCAAAGTGCTTAATTCTTTCTCTCTCCCTCCCTCTGTTTAAAGTTTATCAGCTTCGAAAGGTGACTAAACAATATTGTTAAGTGTCATTAAAGCTCATGTGTTTTTTTTTTTACATATTTAATGAATTTCATCAAGCAGAATGCTAATGTTTCTACATATATAACATTCTATAGACTGTGGGTATGAATATTCAATTACAGGACAATGGAAAGGGAAGAATTATATGTTAGTCTAATTTCTGAAATCCTGAAAGTATAAAAAGGAAATGGCTTGCAAAATTTGATCAAGCCCCAAACTGTTCAACAACAAAAAGAACAAAAATAAACACTGAAAATCTGCAGCAGAACAGAAAGGACTGTCTAGAGCTGTCCAATGCTACATGCCCAGAAGAAATGAGACCCGTTTACAGAGCAGTGGAAGTCTGATGAGTGATGGGCAGGCTACAGAAAATGCAGAATCACTGACTCAGCATCAGGGAAAATACAGTGCGAGCAATTTTATTCCGAAACTAAAGAAGTAGAGGTGGGAGCCAGTAAGGAAGATATAAGTAAACTTAGCATCAAAGAGAGGAGTGAGAGCCAGCACACCCAAAAGGGAAACTTGGGTGGCAGCTTTTGAATCAGAATAAAGAGTTAAACTACATCAATCTAGGTTCAGTGGTATAACTGTTTATATGTGAGCTAAGATGTTCTCACTTCTGTTGTTACATGGTCCTGCTGGGCATGTATTACACCTCAGAGATAGTAGCAGAAAGAAGGTGCCACGGGACGGGTTGGGGAGTGGGAAAGAAAAGCCTTCGGCTTAAGAATATAATCTTTGGGGGAGAAATCTTTCATCCTTCTTTTTTCTCAAGCAGCAGCTCAAAGACACCAGGAAACTTCTTTGCAAATTGCCTAGGATCCATCTTATCCCAACAGACAGCCATAATTGAGATAAATACCTTCATATTTGGTTTTAGGCTAATATAACAACATATATTACTTACTAATTATGATGAATATTTTTACTGATAACTTTAAGGAAAGATAATAAAATCATCAGAGATGATAGACGAGGAAAAACCTTAAAGGTCCTATAGTTATAGCCTTAAGTGAGAATATTAAGATAAAAATTCTCATTACAGGGCAATGGTGGCTCAGTGGCAGAGTTCTCACCTGCCATGCCGGAGACCCAGGTTCAATTCCCAGTGCCTGCCCATGTAAAAAAAAAAGAAAAGAAAAGAAAAGAAAATTCTTATTGCATTACAAAAAAAAATTTGACATTTAGATGAACTAATTCAAGAGGGCCAAACCCTTTTGCCCCCTGGGCATAGGAGAAATAACAGCTTTATGAAAGAGTTTCAATAATAAAAAAAAAAAAATAACAAGAAAACAAACATAATTCCTGACTGTGCCAGTTTGAATCTGTTTGTACCCCAGAAAAGTCAAGTTTTTAATCCTCACTCAATATTGCTGGGTGGGAGTTTTTTGGTTGTTTCCATGGAGATTTGACCCACCCAATTATGGGTCATAACTTTTGATTAGATGGTTTCCATGGAGATGTGTCTCTGTATATTCAAGGTGGGGTTGCTTACTCCAGCTCTTTAAGAGGGAACCATTTTGGAAAAAGCTAGAGAGCTCCCAGGAGCCCCCAGGACTAACAGGGCCCCGGTGAAGCCACTGAAGAAAAAGTGAGCAGATCTCACCATGTGCCTTTCCAGCTGAGAAAGAATCCCTGAACTTCACTGGCCTTCTTGAACCAAGGCATGTTTCCCTGGATGCCTTAGATTGGACATTTCTATAGCCTTGCTTTAATTTGGACAGTTTCACAACCTTAGAATATGTAAACTTGCAACTTAATAAATTCCTTTTCTTAAAAGCTGTTTCGTTTCTGGCATATTGCATTCTAGCAGCTTTCAGACTAGAACACCAAGCAACGTAAATTTTTCCTTGCAAGGGGCACTCTCATATTTTGTGAAATTGGAGATTGTCTACTGGATTTCCGATTTAGAATTAGTACTTTCAAACCAACTTGCAAAATATTTACTCTGAGACCAGGATTTAACATAAATGCTGAAATATTTTAGCAAATTCAGATATGTGAATTTGGGTAAGATTTTATTTCTTTGATTTTTAAACATTTTTATTAACTCTATCTTCGTTTATCTACCCTTAATTTAAAAAGGGAAATTTTATGTTTTTAAAAATTGCCTATTTTTGGTCTTCATTTATCCTTGCTTCCTTTTATTTTTAAATAGAATAGTAATAGTTTCTCATAGCTATATAAAAAACATATAGTTTATCAGATATCACATATTTCCCCTAAAAAGTCATATCCATGTGTAACATGTGTTATGACAGAATTGCATAGCTTTAAATCCAGCTTATCTTTTTAACTTCTCAGCTGCTAAAGGAAATATCTTTTCCAAAATTGCCTCCAAAAATTACATTTAATAGTTAAAGGTATAACTTTGCTTTTGAAAGTGCTTTCATTTAATAAAGTAAATCCTCATTATGATTATTGAGTATTATAGGGCAAGCTAACACATGAAAATAAATCTGAAAATAAATGTTTAAGTATAACATATTATCGAAAGAATGTATTTGGAACAACTATTTTAATGGATATATCTTAGGATATTATCACTGCTTGAGTTTGTGCATATGTGTATGTGTTTGAATCTGTTTGTACCCCCAGAAAGGCCAAGTTCTTTAATCCTCATTCAGTATTGCTGGGTGGGAGCTTTTTGGTTGTTTCCATGGAGATTTGACCCACCCAATTATGGGTCATAACTTTTGATTAGATGGTTTCCATGGAGATGTGTCTCCACATAGTCAAGGTGGGGTTGCTTCCTGGAGCTTTTTAAGAGGGAACCATTTTGGAAAAAGCTAGAGACCCCCCAGAACTAATAGGGCTCTGGTGAAGCCACTGAAGAATGCACACATGTGTTTTTGGTCCCAGATGACACCAGAATAACAATTGAAGTATCAATTATTGGAGTATTATTTTGAGAATGTAGATGAAGAATTACATAACCAGTCTCTGTACAATATTTGGACTTCATATGCTCTTGTTCCCTACAATAGCTTTAAAATACTATTATAATATGCTGTTTAGACACTTACGGGTTAAAATGGACCAAAAGCTATATCCTTGCATTCTGTGTCACAAGGCTTAGCCACATATATTCAGTGTCATATTCAAACAGCAATAAGACTCAAAATTCTGAGTGCTGCCTTATTCTTATTTTAATAGAGCCAGTAATATACTTTAACTGTTATGTAGGGATTCTATACCTCAAGAATACTTTTGAAGACGTTTTCACATCTAAATAAGCTATAGAAGCCAAGTCTACAAAATGCTTACATGGATTCCATAATTCAGGCTTAAAAACTTGTTTTATTATTATCACACTTCTTCCTAAGACTTGAGTTACTCTTTAACTTTTACCCACCTTCCAACACTGTCCAAGTGGAAAAAGAGCTAGCGTTCAGTAGAAATTATTTACTCTTGAAAAATACTGGTACTTCTTTTACTGTCAAAGTAAAAAGTGTAGGAAAACATTGACCAACCTGATTTAGATAAGAATATTGATTGTTTTAAAATTCCCTCCTTCATTTACTTTTCTGGAAGGAAACACAATCTATAAGACAGAGATTGAGAAGGGGTATGTGTGTACGTGTGTGTGTGTTTCTGAAAGGTTACTGTAATCCAGAGATAAAGTTAGCAATTTTACAGAGAATAGCTGGGTGTTTCTCCATGGATCAGTGATATGGTCATTTTTGACCACTTGCGGCACAGCTCTAATAATAAAAAAAAAAGGAAAAGAAAGAAAAAATCAAGTTAAACTTGCCATTCATTCCAAAGTAAAACTGGCTTTCAGATCATTATCAGAACAAAAGCTCAGTAAACAAACTTCTGAACCATGAAACAAATAACTCCCAGGAGGTACCTCCTATAGTCAGGTAATTCTAGCACTCATTTTGGAAAAAAGAAAATGCTCCCTTAGAAGCAAGACTATGTCAGCACCTCAGCTCTCTATCCTCCTTTCCCTCCCCACTGTAGGAGTGCTGTGATACCCAAGGCAGGTCCTGGGTGGCAGGAGAGCCTGACAGACCCTATCCCAGTGTTTTCTATGAGTCATAATCACACCTAAATAGATACTGATTCTTATTATATAGCTATGTTTGCTTTGAGGGCTGTGTCAGGAAGAGGGACAGAGGAAATAACGCTTTGTTGCCTACCTTATGGTTGTTAAGCAAGGATCCAGTTGCACACCTGGACCCCCATCAGCGGTGGAATTGCCTTCTCCCAATCTGACAACGCTTGTGGATCACTACCCAGCAGTGAGGATTTATCTGATACACGAAGCATGGAAACGAGTCCCTCTCTTTTAGCCTGGATTCATTGCCCTGTAGGGATGGCTCTGCATATGACCCATTGCAGAGATTAAAATAATTCCCTACAGTCCTGTGCAATGAACAAAGTAAAATCATGAAAAGCAAAAGTTGAATGGGCTACAACTTCACTATAAGTTTGTCTTTATTTCCTTGATTACTGTATTTTACCACTGCATATAATGGTTTTGAGGCATTAGAAGACTAGGGTTGTGTTAGGTGGCTGTTTTACATGTGATTTTCATATTAATTAGCACCAAAGCTGAATTTTTAAATACTGCCATGTTTACTTACTCATATTGCATTTGTTTACCAAAGTTTACCTATTCATTAAGTTGGGCCTGCTTACAATAAAGAGGTAAATAACTTAAGGGTAAAGACTTAATTCCTCTGTATTCATAAAGTACTCTGTCCCAGCACTAGTTACCTTGTCAACGTATGGTTCCTTGATTACAATTTATTTGTTTTAAAATGTAAATGGTAGCTGCCTCTATAATTATAATGTTATAAAACCTTTATATCACAGAGGTAAATTCTAGTAGAAGCATATTTAATTAAAAAAATTAATAGCAGCCTACTTTTGGGGTACTTATTATGTTCCATGAGAAAGCATTGGGAAAACTAAGATCCAGCAAGGTTGCTGAAGTTCACACAGATGCGAAATGATGGAACTGGAACTCCAATCCAGTTCACTAAGCTATCCTTTCTTCCATATTAACATACTTAATATATAAACTTAAGTTTCTGTTTTCTAACTTTCTGTTTTTCTATTAAAAAAAAAAGGATGAGTTGTTGTTTGAAAGGAATTTAGTATGGGGAAGAAGTGAAGTGACTACCACTCCTTCTTGTTCCCTTAAATTTAACTGCTCACCCATGAGGGTTAGAGTGTTTTCAGTCTTGGTTATTCTTTGTGCTTTCAAGGGAGTCTGTGAAAATGAAGGTTCCTTATCAGTGATGTCAGAGTATGCCAGGAAATATCAGATTACTGATTTTCAGCATGATCAGTGCCTACGATGGTTAAGTTTCTGTGTCAACTTGGCAAGTTTATGGTGTCCACTTGTTTGGTTGAGCAAGTACTGGCCTGATTGTCACTGTGAGGTTATTTGGGGGATTTAAATCATTCATCTGTTGATTACATCTTTGGCTGATTGCATCTACAGTCAACAGAGGAGATTTCCTTCAGCAGTGAGAGAGGTCTTATCCAATCAGTTGAAGGCCTTAAGGGGAAACAGGTGATTTCAGCAGTCAGAAAGAATTTCTATCTCTACTTCAGCAAGTCAGCTTCTGGGGAATTCACTGAAACTTTCATCAGAGTTCCAACTTGCAGCTTGCCCTATGGAATTCAAACTTTCCAATCCCCATGACCACGTGAGCCAATTCCTATAATAAATCTATCTATCAATCATCTATCTCCCATTGGTTCTGTTTCCCTGGAAAACCCTGACTACTATAGGCCCTCAGTAAACATCAATGATTTTTGTCAGATTGGGAGTCAGGCGGTCTACTGCTATCCCTGTTAGAATAAATCCAACTACAAAATTGCAAAGAGAGCTACAAAAAAGAGAAGTACTGCAATTTGTAGCTAATGACATTTGGTCCTTTTCACAGCATGCTTTAGACATTTTATTTAAAGGTTTCAATGAGGAATCAGTAGGGACTGGTCTTAAAAAAAAGTGTGAGACATAGGGGTAGTCTGTGGAGGGCCCCTTCTGGTTTCGCCACTCCTTGGCTTAATATTGTGGGCCTGTTGCCTGTCCAGGGACCCTCTTCATCTCCTCTTTGTAAGTCTGTCTTCTGAAGAACAATTCCACGTTCTGGATTGTTGTCTCCTTAATCTCCTGGCAATCTTAACCTGCCAATCTTAACCTGCCAAGCTGGTTAAGATGTAATAAATCATCTGGCCCTGGCACCGTGGGATCAACAACACCTTCCTGACAAAAAGGGGGAAAGAGAAGCTGTGTAATAAAATAAAGCATCAGTGTACAAGAAAGATCAAATGGAGTCAGGAGGCTACTCTTAGGCACGCTTCAGTTACGTAGTGCTTATTGCCATGGTTTGCTAAACCCCAGCCAGCATCACTCCTGTTGACTTTTAAGAACAACAATGGCTCAAACCGAGACTCTATAAAGTTTCATTCAAACTAAATTTGCTTTCCTGGAACTATAATTCCCTGAGGATTCCTAGGCCATTTAATCCTGAAACCTAGAGGAACCAGCCTCTTCAAGATTATTAATTCATTAATTACATTTTCCTGTCCTTTAGTGTCAATACCCTTTCTCAACCTGAAAAAGTCAGAATGGGCATCGCCCAAAGATCCCTATAGATTAGGAGAAGGATCAAAGGAAAAGGGGGAGGTATAACAGAGAAAACAGGATTTAACAAATTAGTATGACTGCTGCAACACTATATTAATATTCCTTCTAGCCTCCAGGTTTTGAAGCAGCTAGAAGGAAAAATCTGAAATGGTGGAATAGCAGCCCGTTACTAACTCTGGGATCTGTACTGTAACTACTTGTCGAAGTGTGCTTTGAAAATTATTGCTTTTTTCTTTCTTTTCTTTGTATATATGTTATCTTTTACAATTAAAAACTTAAGAAAATATATTAAATCAATCTCTGATTATGTCACAACTGATATTAATAAGTCAGTGTGTTATACACCCTAGGTATGTTTTAACATGGAGCCCATGCTTTGATCCAAACTTTCTCTCTCTAGAAGTTGGAAGTGTAATCTTAGTAATATAATAAAAAAACACTACCACATTGGTCTAACAACCCACAGAATTAAATCTAGAGGCAGAGAAAAGAATTTATAGCTCAGAAAAGAGCAGTGTTTGTGGCTTATGTCAAATGACTGGAATCACTGAAGAGATCAGATGGAAAAACAGTAATAACATTTAAACCTCCTCACCTCCATCTGTGCTTTATTTAACAATTTCCATCTCTAAAAAATACATGGAATAGTGAATTTTTTGGAGAGGTACTTTTTTTGCCCCCCCCCCTTATTGGTGTCTCAATAAATACATAGTTATCATATAATCATAAGTAAGAAACTTATGCTCTTGGTTTAGTAGAAATAACTTAATAAATTATATCCTTATAAGTAACTACTGGAGCAGTAAAAATTGCTAGGTTTCCATTTCAACTGAAAGCTTTCCTCTGAACAAAATGTTAGAACATGTTCAGAGATGCCTATCCTGGGAACATATAATAGGATAAATTGTGGGAGAAGAAGGCTGGGGTTAGTCACTCATAAGTTGGCAACATAAAGACAAAGTAAAGGACTGTACACCACACTGACAATCAGATTTGGGTGGGCACTTAATTCTTAATGAATTAATGAGTTTTCCATAGGCTTTGACAATAAAATCACAAAAGTAAAGAAAGAAGTTTAGTTTACAATCTCAAGAGAAGATTTAGTGAGTTTCTCAATTCTTGTTATATTCATTAGTGGTTACTAGTTTCCCCAAAGGGAAAGCATTGGTGGCTCAATTGAGTAAAACCTGAAACTATAGATAAGTAAATACGTAACATGCCAAGTATCAAATGCTAATTTAGTGAATACACACTTGTTTTATTATACGAAATTACCTCAAAAAGACCTGGCATAGAGTAAATTCTGATTAGACAATGACTCAGTGACAATGTGTCCAATGTTAACCACAGTAACCCACCAGCTACCTTTAGCACCATTTTGTTTACTTAGTGCTTCTGTGATATGGCTTCTGTTGGCCAATATTTTACCACTAGCACCCCCTCAAGGGTCTCACACTATTCCCAGCCTCCACAGATTAACCTGGATGTTATTGTATAGAAGGATGGTGACTTGGAAGTCATTTTTAGTTACCCAAGGAAGGACCAATCAGTGGGGCTGAAGGAGTTTGGAAGCAGCTATGTATATTCATAAAGGAAAATAACCATTTTCCCTCTGGAATAGAGACAATGAAGGTGGATGAATGAAAACTGGCCTCCTCCTAAAAGCCCCAAATAACGCTCTGCCCATTTGCTGTTTGCCAAAACCAGATAAGGTCAAATCACCCCAGGTTTATCGACATGGACATCAGAAAGGACAAGTCAAAAATAAATAACTAAACAAAGTAAAGACAAATTACAGGACAGTCTTTTCGCTTACTAGTTCTTTCCTTTTCTTGTTCTTAGCTTCATTCAATCTGACACAACAGGTGCCTAAATCTTACTGGCAGCATTAGCCAGTACCCAATTCATTGCCCGTTATTTGCACAGGGCATGATGCTTCTCTCCAGAATGCTGCAAGCACAATATACAACACTTTGAAGTATTTTCTATTTCCCCTAACATATTAGCCCAACTATAAATTTCTTGTTAAAAATTGTTACAAAATACACAGGCCTATCTGAATATTTCTGGCATTTATGTTTGTCTTGTATACAAATATTGGGCGTAGAGTGCCTGTTCTGGGAATCGAACCTGGATCTCCCACATGAAAGTTGAGCATTCTACCACTGAACCACCCATGCACCCTGTCTTTAAAATATTTTTTTAAAGTATCAGGAAAGAATAGATTCTAAAATCTCAGACCTCATTATTCTGTCCTTGCAGTGTGCATAACAATGAAAATGACTGACTAAGGAGTTTGAATACAAGTAAATATAGAAGCCCAATGTAAATCTGCTTGTCGAATCAGGGGAAAAAAAGAAAAAGCTCTGAGGAGTTGTTTACGCTTTCTTTCATCTGAAGTGCTATTTTCTGTGAACATCAGATAACATATTGATTTCAGTGTACCTCAATTCTCAATTTTCCATAAACCATAAAAACCTTAATGACTTCTCCAAAGCTCAAGTGAGGATCAATCAATTAATTTTCCTAGTAGTTCAACTCTGTCAAAATTAAAGTGCTATTTTAATGAAATTTTCAGACATTTAGGCTTTTGTTGCAGCAGTTTAATCCTCAAAATCTTTCTTTTGCCATTACAAGAAAAGTTTAAATATATACAATTAAATAGAGAGGTCAAATGTTTTAACCTTTATCAGAGATATAAAAGTGCAAGTTGCTCTATATAGCACTTTTGTAGGGTTTAACCTAATGCTGAGTCTACAGCGATTATAAACAGAACTGTTACAGAATCTTCCATAACATAATAGTCAAATGCAGCAGCTGCTACTCAAGTGTGTAGTGACACCATTCCTCTGTATTGTGATTTGAGGAATAAACCAAAAAGGCTGTTCTATTTTCCCCCTCAGGTCTGATATCTTACCTAAAATTCCCACTGTTCACCATCTCTTTCAAGTAAGGCATTTTTTATTAGAGAAGTTGTGGGTTTACAGAATAATCATGTATAAAATACAGGATTCCCATATACCGCCACGAATATTATTACCTTGCATTGGTGTAGTACATTTGTTACTACTGAGGAAAGCATATCTTTACAATTGTGCTATTAACTACAGTTCGTGGTTTAACTTAAGGTTCGCTATCTTTGCCGTGCAGTTTCAGGTTTTGTTTTTTTCTAGAATTGTTATTCTAGTAACATATATACAACCTAACATTTCTCCTTTTAACCACATACAAATATATAATTTAGGATGATTAATTATGTTCGCAATGTTGTGCTACTATCACCACCATCCATTATCAAAACTTTTGCATCAACCCAAATAGAAATTATATTTTAAGCTTTAATTCCCTATTCCTTACCCCCACCACGTCCCCTGGTAACCTACATTCTAGATTATGACTATGAGTTTACTTATTCTAATTATTTCCTATCAGTGAGATTATAAAATATCTGTTCTTTTGTGTCTGGCTTATTTCATGCAATGTGATGCTTTCAAGGTCCATCCATGTCATCACATGTATCAGAACTTCATCCCTTTTTCTTTTCAGTGAATAATATTCTGTTGTGTGTATATATATATACACATACACATCACATCTTGCTTATCCTTTCAATGGTTGATGGATGCTTGGGTTGCTTTCATCTTCAAACAATTGTGAATGTTACCACTATAAACCTTGCTGTACAAATATCGTTCAAGTCCCTGCTTTCAATTCTTTTGGGTATATACCCGGAACTGGGATTGCCAGGTCCTATGGGAATTCTATACTTAACTTTTTGAGGAACTGCCAAACTGTCTACACCATTTTACATTGCTACCAGCAATGAATAAGTGTTCCTATTTTTCCACATCCTTTCCAACACTTGTGATTTTCAGTTTTTTCTTTTTAATAGTAGCCATTCTGATGGGAATGAAATGGTATCATACCATGTTTGTTTGTTTGGTCATTTGTATATCTTCTCTGGAGAAATGTCTGTTCAAGACTTTTGCCCATTTTTAAATTGGGCAATTTGTCTTTTTGTTGTTGACTTGAAGGATTTCTTTAGATATTCCAGATATGAAACCCTTATCAGATGTGTGGTTTCCAAATATTTTTTCCCATTGTGTAGTTTGCTCTTTTACATTCCTGACAACATCGTGTATCACAAAAGTTTTAAAATTTGATAAGGTCCTATATACCTACTTTTTCTTTTGTGGCTTGTGCTTTGGGTGTAACATCTAAGAAATCATTGCCTAACACAAGGTCCTGAAGGTGCTTCCATCTGTTTTCTTCTAGGAGTTTTATAGTTCAGGCTCTTATATTTAGATCTTTGATGATTTTGTATATGGTGTGAGGTAGGGACCCATCTTCATTCTTTTGCAAATGGAGATCAAGTTTACCCAGCACAATTTGTTGAAGAGACCATTCTTTTCCAATTGAGTGGTCTTTGCCCTTTGTAAAAAAGCAGTTGATCATAAATGTGAGGGTTGATTTCTGTCCTCACTGAGGACGGTATCTTTTTAATGCAGTTTGATTTCACCTTCTCAGTTTCTGGGAAAGTGCAGTGTCCTCTCTGAAGTTTCCAAGGACTATGAGGGGCTTAGATAGGCCCCACATGGGGAAGGCCTTTTTTGGTCATCAGCTTCATTCTGATATTTGAATTTCCAGTGCCCCAAGGGATGTCCAGAGGGAACTGTCGATATTTATAACCACAGCTTCCTTCTAAGGAGAATAGATCCTGCTTCGTTAAATAAAAAGCCCTTTTATTCTGAGGCCTCTTATTGAGTTTAGCCTGGTAAACTGGAGTTTGGGAGGAGGGGCTGGAGAGAGTGGAATTGCAAGGAGTGTTGATTAGAACTGTGAATCCCTGGAGGCATCGAAGTGGGAGGGGCTGGGAAGGAAGCAGGGAAAGTGGGAGACCGGGCGCCAGGTGCTGGGAGCAGAGGGCTCTATGTGGATAGTGGAGTGTGGCCTTAAAAAGGCCACAGTAAAAATTCCTGGAAGGGGAAAGAGGATAGGAAACTAACATGCTTCTATTTACCTAATAGCAACCAATAGTACATTAGCATGGATTAGTGCATCAGATTAATAAACTATCACTTAGAAAGTAGAGATTACAAATGGGACAGGGAGAAAGTAGGAAAGTCCAGTATGAACTGACAACAGGGAAGGCTCCACTTAGATAAACAGTGAAGGAAAAGAGGATGCAGAGAAGTGTCAAGAATTCAAAAATGCAAGAGGCAGCCTCAGAGTAAAATTTATTTCAGGCTATTCTGAATATGACTAAAAAAATAAAACACTAGACTATTAATTGGAAATGTGAAAGGAATTAAAAATAGAACTATATTATAGGTAGAAAGGATACTGTAGTCCAAGAGTCATTAGTAGAATTGGACTGTACTTTGCTAAAGTGGAAATTGATAAAATCTAATAAAATTCACTTTGTTTTGGGCAAGGGAGTATTCACTTGATCCTGAGAAGATACCTTCATGATGCTTCATTTAGATTCTGTCAGGTTTTTTCCTTCTGCTTTGCTTTTTTATTCTTTACCTGTGTTGTATTGTAAAAGTCCCTTAATTATGGTGAATTTTTAAGTGTACTTAGAGAAGTTATTTGAAGCGTCTTTAATCTATCTATAATTTTCTTTTTTCACAAGACTGGATCTGTTACAGTTTGTTTACAAGGAGAAGGCACTTTTCTCTCATATGCAACCATTAAACAGACTAATTTGCAATTTGGTCTGTTTCCTGTTACATTGCAGAAACTGTTAGGTTTTTCAGTACTTTGTCCAGTCCACTGTTCCTACAAATTTTATAGTAAATTCTTTGTCTCCTGCTAATCATTTATAGACATTTCCATAGTATAGGTCTTTTCTAATTTCCCATGGGGCTAACTGCAAAGTGCAATGCTAAGATACTTTCTGAGTGAGGCCCTGGAACTTTCTGCTTTTTTTACTTACAGAAAGCAGATTGGTATTTCTTCTTGGAAGCTGACCTACCTCATGGGTTCTAGGAGGAGCTGGCTTTTATCAAGCTGAATTGAGTGCAGTTATTTCTTCTCCCACCTTCATTTTGAGCCACATGGTTTCTTAAAGCTTAGGCAACTGTGTGGGTGGGCTAATGGAAGGGGTTGATTATCATTCAGTATATAAATAAAAATCAGGAGGCAACCCAGTCAACAAGTGCAACAAGGAAAATCACATCATAAATCTCATAAGTTATTTTTCCATTTCTATAACCAATAGCAAATATCACTTGTAGTGCTTTAATAATGTAAATATAAACTAGGAGTGACTGTTTTCATGGATCTTAATGAAACGTATATAATAAGTATGGAATAAAAAGGCTCATTGAACAGCTTTTAGAAAGTCAAAGAGAATATAAACAAATGCTCATACATGCATAGTACATATGTGCCAGGCACTTTGTGTTCAGTGATGAGACTAAAGTTTGCAGGTTGTAAAAATAAATAAGCTTCCAAATCCCTAAAGGGCAATTTTTTATCTTTTGATATATCAGGCCAAAATTGATCTGAGCATGGTGTTCCTGGGGACTTCAATAGATTGCCTGGTCTGGACCCCACAACTAGTATGGAAATGAATGCTGCTTAGTGATAAGTTAAAGGGGAAATACATTTGCCTTCATAGAATGCTTCGTTCATATTCTTTGCTTGGACTCCCTGCAATTATGATGTAAACTATTTGTCTCATTCCAGATGTTCACTTACTTTTACTTTGAAGTAGGCAAGTAAGCATTATTGTGCATTTCTTACATACGGGCACAAGAAAATTTTAGAAAACTCACATCAATTGTAAATACTTAGGTTGGCAGAGGCAACAATAGAATTCCAACTTCCCAACTTCCATTTCCTAGCCTATTCACTATAGAATTGCTGATAGATGTTCTAATTCCAGACTAGTTTTGGGGCAAAAAAAAAAAAAAAAAAAAAAAAAGACCTCTAATCTTCCAAAATCTGTTTTCAATGTTATTTTTAAAAACACTATTTAAAACAATTTTTCTATTAAAAATGCAATACTGTTCTTTTAGGAAAATTGAAAATATAAACATATATAAAAAGAGGGCAATAAAACCCACAGATAATGCTAATGCTTAGAAAGAACATATTTCAATATACTTCTCCCTTTTAAACATACTTTGGTTCATGTTGTATATACATGCCATTTTTCATTATCCTAGGAGGTTGCTACTAAACTAAGATCCACCATTATTTCTTACTATTAAGAAAGGAAAAAAAAAAAAAAAAACTCTGCCAATAAACTAACATAATGCTTTACCATTCAGTATTACTATTTTCTAATTGTTGAATGAAGTTCTTTAGACTTCAGTTTTGGCTTATACAAATAAAAAATAAGTAAAATTAGTTTAAACTCTTCACATTCAAACTTTAACTCTTCTGACTTGGTATATGATTCATAATTGTTGATGTTTGTGTTTTTCCACAGAATATCTTTCTCTTACAGTTAGGGCACTGGTGATGCAGTATTTCTTGAAAAAGTGTTCAACTATTGTTTCCAGAACTTACCTTCAGTTCACATCCTCTCTTCTGCAAGTTCTAATACACATGCACAGGAGTGAAATGACAAGAAACATTCTGATTTTAGATACGCGAAAATAGGAAAAACTATGCATCTTAGACTCTACGAAATATAGTATATGTAATTTTCTTATTTGCTTACTTTTATATCCTGAGAATTTACTGCTGTCTTTTAAATTCATGATGCTTAAGAGCTTTACTATGGTCAATATAATCTATGTAAATCATTTCCTAATATTGGACATTTAGGGCTTTCCAATTTTTGCCATTATAAACGCAGATGTGATAAACATCTCTGAGTGTAAACCTTTTTCCACATCTTTGTTTATGTCCTTAGGAGCGATTTCTAGAACTAGCCTGACTAGGTTAAAATGATATGTAGTTTGTATTTCCTATATATTATAAAATTGTGTTCTAAAATAACTGTATCATTCTGTATGCTGATCAGTAGGAGATGTGCACACACAAGTTTTCCAATTTGTGTTTTTCATTATTCATCAACAGAATATGTAAGTTAAATATTATATTGCCTCTTGGCCAAGTGAAACTTTCATTTTAGCTTCTTCCTATGTCAACATGATAAATAATTCCTTTTCCTTTTTGGTATTTACTCTTTACTGAACCTATGAATTTCAACCAAGAAAGCTCTTAGTCATTGCTTAGTCAATCAATACTAGAAGTACCTGGCTACTTTAATTTTTCCTCTGAAGTCAGTTTCCTTAACCACTTCATCATACTAATTTTTTGAATACTCAAATAATTAAACCTGAATTCATTATTAGAAGCTTTTTGTCATGAAGGTAGAAACCATCTATTTAGTTTTCTGTAAGAAATTCTTATTTATGCCTAGTTATCTATTCAATTAGTCATTTTTGCTCTTCTTCATAATAATTATAAAATTATTATAATTATTGCTCTCCATTCTGACCCAAAAGGTAAGGTATCTTTTGGAAATATTGTCAAGCCTTGCTGAAATAAGTGAAATTTCAATCACTAGTACATTTATGATCCAGGTCTACCTGGTCACTGGAAATTTAATTGGGAAATGAAAAACTGTTCTTAGTATTCATCCTCCTAGCAAGCATTCACTGGATTCTCACTATTTAGAGAAGACACAATGCCTGGTGACTGTGGCAATCCTAAAATTGCCTAAGGTACATCCCTGGGCATGTGATAATAATAATAATAGTACTATCTAAAATGGACTGAATTCTACCTAAGTACCAGGCATAAGTCTAAATGCACTATCTCATTTAATCCACTCAACAACGCTATGAGCCTTTCCCTGTTTTTGTCCCCATTTTATATATAAGAAAATAAAGGCAGGGAGAAGCAAGTAATTACCCAGAGTCAGACAATAAATAGAGAATCTGAGATTTCAACCTAGACCTGACACCAGAATCTACTTGCTCAATACAAACTTTCCTACCGAAACTTACAGAATAGTAGGTGTTCTAGTTCGCTAGCTGCTGGAATACAATATACCAGAAACAGGACGGCTTTTAAAAAGGGGAATTTAAAAAAAAAAAAGGGTAGGCCACGGTGGCTCAGCCAGGCAAGAATGCTTGCCTGCCATGCCAGAGGACCGGGGTTCGATTCCCGGTGCCTGCCCGTGTAAAATAAAATAAAATAAAATAAAAAAGGGGAATTTAATAAGTTGCTAGTTTACAGTTCTAAGGCTGAGAAAATGCCCAATTAAAACAAATCTACAGAAATGTCCAATCAAAAGCATCCAGGGAAAGACACCTTGGTTCAGGAAGGCCGATGAAATTCAGGGTTTCTTTCTCATGTGAGAAGGGCACATGGCCAACACAGTCAGAGTTTCTCTCTCATTTGGAAAGGCACATGGTGAACACAGTCAGGGTTCATCTCTCATCTGGAAGGGCACATGGCAAACATGGTGTCATCTGCTAGCTTCTTCTCCTGGCTTCCTGTTTCATGAAGCTCCCCAGGAGGCAATTTCCTTCTTCATCTCCAAAGGTCGCTGACTGGCAGACTCTGCTTCTCGTGGCTATCTCGTTCTGCTTTGCTCTCTCTGAATCTCTCATTCTCCAAAATGTTTCCTCTTTTATAGGACTCCAATAAACCAATCAAGAACCACCCAGATGGGTGAAGACATGTCACCTAATCCAGTTTAACAACCCCTCTTGACCAAATCACATCATCTAGGGAGATGATCTGATTACAGTTTCAAACATGCAGTATTGAATAGGGATTATTCTACCTTTATGAAATGGGATTTTGATTAAACCATGGCTTTTCTAGGGGGTATACTTCCTTTCAAACCAGCACAGTAGGATAGACAAGACTTAACATGAACTGCAACAATATACTATAAACAAGGAGATATGTGGTAGCACAAGGGGATGGGGAAGTGAGGGAAATCAAGAAGAGGTAGAATCTGAGTAGGCCCTAAAAGATAAGAAAGTGCTGAGTAGAAATGAAAGCAGATGTGCATGCATTTTAGTTGAGGTAGTTCAGTGTGGAGGTAGAAGGATTATAAACTTTAGAAGCCAACACTCCTGGGTCCAAATTCTGGGTCTAGTACGTATTAATTGTAAGGCAACTTCTCTTAGCCCCAGGCACATAGGCTATTTTAGTTCTGATGAGCAAAGGTACAAAGATTTGGGAGCATGTAATGTTTTAGAGAATGTTGGCAATTTACAGTTGAGGGAGTTGAAGGAGGTAAAGGGGGCAGTTCAAAAAAAAGGAAGAAGGAAGGGAGGGAGGGAAGAAGGTGGGAAGGAAGGAAGAGCACGTGTGAGGGCTGTTGTGATAGGTGACAAAATGGAATAGATCTGAGGAATAATCGAAAGATTTAAGACAACAGAAAGACTGGTGGACATTTTACGTGAAGGAAAACGTTGTTGAGTGGATTAAATGAGTTAGTGCATGTAAAACATTTAGACCTATACCAGCACTTAGGTAGAACCCAGTCCATTTTAGATATTATTATTATTATTATTACAAGGTTTGGAATAAGAAGAGGATGAAGACGTGAACCAGAAGAAGGCTGTCATGGAAAGGAAGGAGAGATACCCCAGAATTATTTCAAAGGTACACTTGAAAGACTTGGAAACCAATTGAAGATTTGGAAACACATCAAACTATTCCTTGGGTTTTCATTCCAGTGTCCTGAAATGATGATAATGCCTTTTGCAGACAGAAATTGTAGCTAGTTTAGGTGTGAATCAGAGTTGAAAACTTGGGTGCTTGGCAATAGCTGATTCTGTGAAAAATTTGAACGCAAAGGGAAAGGATGGGAGAGTTTGAGTGTTGGTAACCTTAATGCTCAATTAGGAAGGCAAATCTCTTATGGATTAACCCTCTCCTTTCTTTAGCAAAACTGAAGGTTAATTATATATTATGGAGTCTTCTTTTCATCCTTATCAGGTACCTTAATCATCTTTGTGGGTTAGGCATTCCTTTGAGAACTTGATGAAAGTTATGAACTTTCTTTTTTCTCCCCAGGGGGGAGACATAAACAGACATACAAATTTTTCATACAATTTTAGGAAATTCTTGTGTTTGTTGCAGTTGAGCTCATGAATACCTAGAGTGTGCTATGCATAAATTATTTTAAACCAATGCATTATTTTTTTCCAGTTGTAGTTAACTACATGCCAGATAATGTGCTGGACTGCCTTACCTATATTGGCTCATTTAAGCCTCAACACAATATTACTGTGTAGGAATCACATTTTAAACATGGGGATGCACTGGTTTAGAAAGGTAGTCAGAGAACTAATAAGTGATAGAGTCAGAATTTGAATTTAGGTCTCTCTGATTCCAACCCCTGCCCTCTATGGTCATTTAAACATATACTCTAATATTTTTCTTGGGCAAACTTTCTTTTTGCTTTCATACCTAATCCTTACTTAAGTTATTCGTGTTCTAGCTTTTTCTCTCACATTTCCTGTTTCCCCACTTATGTGCTCCTAACTGAAGATTTTGAAGCAAAAACAACTTGGATTCACTTTGCTTGCTTTCTGTTCTGCTTATTTATTTTTTTCCCAAGAAGATAAACTATCCAAAAAAGCCTCTTCTTTCATTTTAAATGTTCAAAAAGGGCTTTGCAGCTAAACGTGAGTTAACAACATCTAAAAGAATCCAAGAGTACCTACTAGGAGTGCATATCAGGTGTTAAAAAGAGTTTTCAAATTCACTGCATGCAATAGAAAGGAAATGCTGGCTTTTGGTAGCAGTATGGAAACTTTCAGATGGCTGCTTAGTATGCAGTGTATGTGAGTATTCCTAAGAAGTCAATGCATGATTAAATATATATATATACATATATATATTGTGGATTTTTAGACTTGGAAGCAAACCCAAAATAACAGCTGGGATTTTACAACTCCCAGTGGACTCCTCAATCCACCAAAATTCAGCCCCAAGAAGTCATAACACTGTTAGAGTGAAGACCTTGTGAGCAGGAGATTGGAAGCTCACTTGTCAGAGCACAAAGGAAACGAAAGGGAAGCTGCTCTATCACACACATTTTCAGTTCCTTAGTGGACTGAGTGTATCCATTTAAGCTTGAAAAAAAAAATCAAACAGTAAAATTAAAGCTTTTAGTTTACAGATTTTTACTTTTCTACCAGGTGAGGGAGCAGAATGTGTCTGCTCTTTCCTTTATATTGAAAATCATACATAGAAAAGAAGGTAAAGCAAGGCTACCTTTAAGAGGATGTCCATGACCTGTCAACTGCATACCTGTGAAGGTAAAACTACTAAATTAAATATAGAATTCTGTAAACTGACACTGTAAAGCCATACCTTAGAAGAATTTATGTTTAAAAAAGGCCCACAAATCATTAATCTAAGTGAGATGATGTCTAGAAACACCCATTGCTGTGATAGTGGCAGTTGCTGTCTTTGAAGGACATCATCAATTTTCAAATTTAGTAAAGGAGAAGATGGTAGATATCATCTTCATAAAGATCCAAGTAGTTCTATAGTTTCCTTGGAGTAGATTTTTTTTAATATAGTGCTTTTCATATGAGATGACTTTAGACAGTGGAACCACATACATCAGACTAAGTTTCAAGTGGTTTAGTTCTTTTTTTTCCTGGTATGTTATCAAGTGATCTCTAAGAATATTACCAAAAGTATTCATTGAAGGCCTATTTTCCTGAGGTGACATGTCAGGTGTAGCCCAGAAGAAGTTCAATATCACCAGTCAACCATCATTTACAGTTTCTGGCTCTGTCAATGCTTAGAGGTAAACCAACGCTAAGAGGTAAGCCCTATTTCCTTCTGACAGAGCTTAGAGCCTAGCTGATGACTTAGATGTACATACAAAGATGATACAAGGTTTTGGAATTGCAGAACCAGTGTTTAGCCAATAAATATCTTGAGGTAGGAAAGATATAAGTCCATTCCTTAAAGAATTTCTTACCCATCTCCATGATATAATCTGCACAATTAAAAGAAAAGGAGAATGTATGCAAATTAATTTGATCTTCCACTGCCAAACTGTAAATTTCCTGTATCCTTAACCTCTTAGTTCAGAGTCTAACACGTAGAATTTCATCTAACTGTATTAAAATACTATTAGTGAGACTACAGCTGTGATCTGGGACTTCCTGTTGATTGCAATCTGCCATTTGTCTTGGCAGGACAATTGTATTACTGGTTACAATGTAAGTGTGGTTCAGTAAATACCAGTTATTTGGTCTTGTAGGTCTTCCAGAATTATGCGTGTTGAGAACAACCACAAACAAATACCATTCTATATAAAATGCTATTTTAAAAAAAGCAGGCATGGGGTACATGGGTGGTTCAGTGGTAGAATGCTTGCCTTACATCTGGGTTCGATTCCCAGACCATGCACGCACGCGCACACACACACACACACACACACACACACACACACACACAAAATAGCAGGCATGCAAATGTGGTCATTTCTACGTTGTCAAAATCCAGTTTGCCTGTTTACATGCACCAGTTAGTTGTCTTGGTGATAACCGGGCTGGCTTGCCTTGTCTCTTTGGGGGATTCAGTAACAAATGCCTTTCACCACATAAGGTCTGGTAGGCCTAGCTCTTGAAATAAGGTTATGACAAGGCCAAAGAGCCTAAGGAGCTTTTGTTTATTGCTGGATGGAGAATGGGCCATATAAGGGTGACAGGTGCAACACTATTGATTTTGGAGGGGGGATTTTACTTCTCACAGAGTCTGGAAAGATTTGAGCAGCTCAGATGGGATTTCCACTGATAACTGCTCAGGATGCTTGACTTCCCTTCACTTAGCCCTTCAGTTCCTTCACCTCTGAAGCCTCACAGTCACCCCTTTGCTTAGGACAGACAGCCATTTATCTTTGGCAGTCGGACAGTTCCATGGTGACAGCCAGCCACACAGCCACAGGGCAGCAGCAGGAGCAAACATCCCTGCTTGATAAGATTGCTTATGCAGTGGCAGGAAAAAAAGATACTATATCTCCATCTTCTGTAGTTATTACATTTCTCTGGCAATATTACTATATTTCCAAGAGAAGAGCTCAAGAAGGCTGACAAGAGCTGTGTCCTCAGTTTGGGAGGACAACCTGCAGATTCTTTATAGGCCCAAATAACCTGCAGGACCCAGAGTCATAACAGTGCAGCAGTTGGGCATCAACACCTCCAAACCAGTTGTTACAGCCTTAGGGGCCCCAAATCCTTCCTCAGCAAGACACTTGGGAGGTGAAGATACAGGTGTTACCTAGCCAAGACCCTGGTCTTGGGGCGGATTGATGTGATACCCCCTGAGGATAGGCAGTTGCCAAGCCTCATGTGGAAGGCTGTCTGGAGCCCCCTCCTAGCGTTTATCATTTTTGAAACCACAAACAAGAGCCCCGTGTCTGGGCGGAATATTCTGGATACCATAAATGTCCCCCCGCCCCCCATTCATTTTTCCTCCGATATTCTATGAACCTTTGGTAAGGGGAGAAAGCAAATCATTAAACCCGATCACAAAACGCATCTTATACTTGAAGACAGCAATTAAATATGCACTCAGCCAAGGTTTCCTTGCATCATTTAAGACAAAAGAAGCTCTCCACTTACGCCCTCCCCATCCACTGGAAAACGTATTCCTAGGACCAGCACTGACCACCTCGAAAGTTGCTATTTCCCTTGGTTGAGGGCGAAGTTAGTAAATCCGTCGCTGCAAGTCCCAACTTGGGGGAGGGGGCTCCAGCCAGGGAGGGGGAGGGGAAGGGAGACGAGGAGGAGGGACTAGAGGAAAGGACACTGCCCCCTACTTCATCGAGGTCGTCGCCTAAGCCAGTGGAGCCGCCAGTTTGGCTTTTGAGAGGGCGGGAGAGGCGCTGTCGCGGAGCGGCGTGGGCTCGGCACCCGGCGGCTCGGGGCCAGGCTCTGTACCTGGCGGGCCGGCGCGCTTCGCAGGCAGGCCGCCCGGGGCAACGAGGGTGTGAGCGCGCGCGCCCCCTCCGCGCCCGCCTAGCCTCGCGCGCCTCTCGGGGGAGGCTCCGCCGAGGGGCGCCCAGGGAGCCGCAGTCTCAGTCCTCCTGCCGGCGAAGCTTTGTGCGGCGGCGGCGGCGGCTCCGAGTCCCACCTGCTGGCGGCGGAAAGACAAGGAAGGGGAAGAAGGAGGAGGAGGAAAAAGAGGCGGTGGCGCAAGCCCACCCCTCCCGCCGGCGCCCACCTCCCGGGGACTCCGCAGTCCTCCCACCGCCCGGCCTGCTCGAGCCCCAGCCCGGCTGCCCTCTCCCGAGGCCCCCGCCCCCGGCCCGGCCGGCCCGGCCTCCCGCCCACACCGCGGCAGCCGCTGCTGCAGCCACCTCGGCCCGGCCCGGCCCGGCCCGGCAGCCGCCGCCGCCCGGGGCCGCGGGCGAGTTTGAGGCGAGCGTGGGGCGCTCGGCGCCGCCTCGATGTGCCCCGGAGCCGCTTCGGCGCCCCGGCCCCGCTGAACAGCCCCGAGCGCGCAGCGGTCGACCCCAGAGGGCGAAAGAGGAGGAGCGGCGAGACTCGGAGAAAGGGAGCGAGCGAGCCAGCGTGCGAGCGAGAGCCAGCCCCAGAGCGAGCGCAGGGAGCACACACCATGCCGGGCTGGAAGAAGAATATCCCCATCTGCTTGCAGGCGGAGGAGCAGGAGAGAGGTGAGTGAGGCGACGGGGCGGGGGAAGGCAGGGCAGGGGGGGTCCGGGCCAGGGGCAACCCCCGGTGACCCCCTCTTCCCCGGCTCCTTCTCGACCTGTCCACCGGCGGACGGGGGAGGGGCGCCGCGCCCTCCCGGGCGGCGGGCGAATCTAGGTGGCGTCTTGCGAACTCTAAAAGATTTTGGGGGGGGCGTCGGGGGGGACGGGGAGTGGGGAGAGAGGGTGCTGCAACAGGGAACTTTTCGCTTGGGCAAAGATTTTCTGGCGAGGACAGGGGGAAAGTCCGGCTTCTCCAGGGCCCTCTCGCACGTGGAGACCCCGAAGGGCTGTCTACTGGGTGGGTGCTGAGAGTGATTGGGGCTGAGAGGGGGTCCTGTAGTGCTTTTTCAAGTTGACTTTTCAAACTTTCCTCTTCCTCCCGCGACCGCGTTCATTGTGTCTCCGCCTCTAGCTGGGCTGCGATGGTGCCGCCAAGCCCAAAGTTGCTGAAGATTGGAGAAGGGAGATATTGGGGGAGGAAAAGGGGGCGCCGCTGCAGATCTCTGGAGGCGCAGGGGAGGAGGGGAAGGCTGTGCCCTGGCTGAGGGTCTCAGGTTGGGAGTGACTGCCTGGATGATGAGTTATGTCCCAGCTCAGTCATCGCTGTCAAGTTAATACCGCAGGGCTGCGGGTTTTTCCTAATTACTCTCAGTTTTCGTTGTAAAAGCCAGTTCTCCCTGCCAGATTGCTTGCAGACTTCTTGTGCTTCAGTTGGACAGTGTACTGGGCAGGTTGCTTCTAAGTGACTTGCAGAGAGGAAAGTTGAAGGCTTTTTGCACCTTAAAGGCTTGGTTCGAGGTCATTTAGTGTGTTTAGATTGTGCAGAGGCTGCCCAGGGAGTTCAGTTCGGTAACCTGGATGTGATGTACTGAGTGTACCAGAATTTCCTATATAGGCCTCAAGGGGCTAGAGGGGTGTGCGCCGTGGCTCTGCTAGCACCAGAGGGACCCTGGCTGGCAAGGTCCACCAGGGTTTATTCCTCTGCTCCTCCCACCCCAGCCTGCTGTGGCTTCCAGGAAAATGCTTCAGAATTGGATAGGTTTCAAGATGCAGGGTCTGCATGGGCTGTTACAACAGTCCGTGCTGAGGTTAAACGATGCTGCATAAGTGGGTGGGAGAGGAAACCAGGAGGAGCCCAATCTGGTGCCTGGAGAAGGCAGAGCTGTCAGGGATGCTTAAACCAGCAGTTCAATGAGCTGGTGTGGACACTGGTTTGGTTATTGGGCATGTCAGAAGTTTTAGGCTTTTGAAATAACGCTTACTACTGAAGAACCAATGTACAATTTCCAGTTTTTCTCTAGGTGGCACAACCTGTCTGGTATATATCCTGTTTAATGACTCAGGAAATTCATCCCTTTTTAACCGCTTTCTTATTAGATATGTGCATTCATTTTCCAACACACTTTCTGGCAGGTGACCTTATGCTTACCATTCAAAAGGCACCCCTGCTTTAGAAATGCTGTTGATTCTCCCTTTAGTAAGTCATATTTAAAAGTTGCAAATAACAGTACCAACAATTTATAACTAGCTAAAAGCACCAAATGAGAGCGTTCTTTCAGGTATGGAGTATCTGTCCTATCAACTAAATGTCACAAGGCATTTGGTGTTGAATGTATCAGTTTGCTAAAAAAAAAAATCAGTGCTGCCAACAAGTTTTATCAGAATGCTGAAATGGGGAGATTTTTGGATTGTGACAAAGATGGACTTAGATGTCTTTTAGAAATATATGGAAACTTTTAAAGGTGATAACCTAGTCTGGTTGGTGGAGATAAGACTGCGATTCCTCCAGAACATGGAAATCTGAGTCAGAAATTGGGTAGTCCGCCTTATCTTCTCCAATAGGAGAGAACAGGAGATATTTGTTACTTGGTTTCTTTTTCTACTTTAAAGGCTTCTTTCTTCTTGTATTAGGAGATACTTCCTAAACAATTAGTATTTCTTTTTGTTTGGCCATGGCATTTCCTTTTGAGGTTTTATTTTATTGGGAATGTGCAAATATGTTTTTTCTTTTAAAACCTGTACCCCTGGTGTTTGTGTTTAACATAAATGTGTGTCTGTGTTTAAATGAACTGAGTTGCCTACGTGACTTTTTTTCTTTAATTAGTGAAGTTGTGGGTTTACAGAACGATCATGCATAAAATTCAAGATTTCCGTAAACCATGCTGTTATTAACACCTTCCATTGATGTGGTATATTTGTTATGACAGATGACAGCATATTTAAAAAATTGTATTGCTAACTATAGTCCATGGTTTAAAACTTGACGTTCACTATTTGTGTTGTGCAGTTTTGTGGATTTTTATTTTTATTTTTTACAATTGTTATTCCAGTAACATATATACAACCTAACATTTCTCCTTTTAACCACATTCAAAAATGTAATTCAGGACTATTAATTATGTTCACTATCCATTACCAAAACATTCCCATCGTTCCAAATAGAAACTCTGTACATTTCAAGTCTTAATTCCCTATTTCTTACCTCCACCACTTCCCCTGGTAACCTATATTCTAGATTCTAGCTCTATGAGATTGCTTATTCTAATTATTTCCTATCAGTGAGAACATACAATGTTTATCTTTTTGTGCCAGGTTTATTTTGCTCAACATGATGTCTTCAGGGTTCACCATGTCATCACATGTATTGGAATTTCATGCTTTTTTATAGCTGAATAATATTCCATTGTATGTATATACCACATTTTGTTTACCCAGTTGTCGATTGATGGACATTTACTTGTGTTGCTTTCATTTTTGAATAATACTTCTATAGACATTGGTGTGCAAATATCTGTTCTAGTCCCTGCTTTCATTCCTTTTGGGCATGTACCTGGAACTAGGATTGCCGGATCATATGGGAAGTCCATACTTAACTTTTTGAGGAACTGCAAAACTGTGTTCTACAATGACTACACCATTTTACATTGCTACTAGCAGTGAGTCAGTGTTCTTATTTCTACACATCCTTTCCAAACACTTGTAATTTTCTGTTTTTTTTTTTATACTAGCCATTCTAGTGGCTATGCAATGGTATTCTTTGATGTTTTGATTTGCAGTTCCCTAATGGCTAATTATGTTGGACATCTTTTCATGTAGTTTTTGGCCATTTGTATAGCTTCTCTGGAGAAATGTCTATTCAAGTCTTTTGCCCATTTTTAAATTGGGCAAATTGTCTCTTTTGTTGTTGACTTGAAGGATTTCTTTAGATATTCTAGATATGAAGCTCTTATCAGATATGTGGATTCCTAATAGTTTCTCCCATTGTATAGCTTGTTGTTTTACTTTTGTGATGCAAAAAAGTTTTAAATTTTGATGTCATCCCGCATGCCTATTTTTTCTTTTGTTTCTTGTGTTTTGGGTGTAAAGTCTAGAAATTGCCAACACAAGATCCTGAAGTTGCTTCCCTATGTTTTCTCTAGGAGTTTTATAATTCAGACTCTTTTATTTAGGTGTTTGATCATTTTTGTATATGGACTGAGGTAGTGGCCTACCATCTTCTTTTGCAAATGGAGGTCCAGTTTACCCAGCAGCATTTGTTGAAGAGACTTTTCTTCCCCAATTTGCCCCCTTGTCAAAAATCAATTGACCGTAAAGTTGAGAGGTGATTTCTGAATTCTAGATTTGATTGCGTTGGTCTATATATCTGTCTTGTCCTTGTGCCAGTACTATGCTGTTTTGTTTACTGTGGCTTTGTAATAAGTTTTAAGATTGGGAAGTATAAGTCCTCCAATTTCGTTGTTGATTTTCATGATGACTTTGTGTTTTTGGGGTCCCTTATCCTTCCATATAAACTTGATGATTGTATTTTCCATTCCTGCAAAGAAGGTTGATGGAATTTTTATTGGAATTGCATTGAATCTGAAAATTGCTCTGGGTAGACTTAACATCTTAACAATATTTAGTCTTCTAATTCAAGAACATGGACTATCCTTCAATTTCTTTACATCTTCTTTATTTTCTTTTAACAATGCTTTGTAGTTTTCTGTGTACAAGTCCTGGCTAGATATTTGATTATTTTCATTGCTATTGTAAATGGAATTTTTTCTTGATTTCTTTTTCTGATTGTTTATTACTAGTGTGTAGAAACACTACTGATTTTTGTGTGTTGATCCATTGTACTCTGCCACTTTGCTGAATTCATTTATTAGCTCTAGGAGCTTTGTTGTGGATTTTTCAGGATTTTCTAAAGATAGGTTTATGTTGTCTGCAAATAGTGAAAGTTTTACTTCTTCCTTTCCAATTTGGATCTTTTTATTTCTTTTTCTTGCCTAACTGCTTTGGCTAGAACTTCCAGGACACTGTTGAATAACAGTGGTGGTAGTGGACATCCTTGTCTTGTTCCTGATATTAGAGGGAAAGCTTTTAGTCTTTCACCATTAAGTAGTATGTGAGCTGTGGATTTTTCACATATCCTTTTATCATATTGGGCAAGTTTCCTTCTATTTCTAGTTTTCTAAGTGTTTTATCAAGAATTGGTGCTGGACTTGTCAAGTGTCTTTTCTGCATCAATTAAGATGATCATATGGTTATTTTTCTTTCATTCCATTAATGGGATATGTTACATTAATTGATTTTCTTGTATTGATCCACCCTTGCATATATGGGGTAAATCCAACTTAATCACGATGTAAAATTCTTTTAATGTACTCTTTTATTTGTGGTATTTTGTTGAGGATTTTTGCATCTATATTCATGAGAGAAAATGGTCTATAATTTTCTTGAGGTGTCTTTGGCTGGCTTTGGTATGAAGGTGATGCAGTCCTCATAGAATAAATTATGTGATATTTCACAAAAATGAATGCTTCTTTTTCTTCAATTTTTTGAAAGAGTTTGAGCAGGATTGGTGCCAGAGAAGAACAGGAAATCCCCTTTCCCAAGATTGAAGGTGGGGGGGGGGGTGGTGGAACACAGGCCAATTGCTTATCATTGCTTTTGATTAGCAACTTCATATTTCTGACAGCCCAGCTCTGAGGGTAGCTGCTGTTCTACTTTGCCCTAGACAAAGGTGGTAGAAGAAATTAAAGATAGTATACTTCCTCAGAACTGCACAGAAAGTTGATGGGCTGCATTCAGTGGGCAGGGACTGAGTCAAGAAAATGCAGCTTTGGGGAGCCATGGAAGAAGCTGGCCTTCCCTACAACTGCTCCCCAGGGCAGTTTAGAGCTGGCTGGCACGCCCTCGTAAGTCTCTGGCCTTGTTCCAACTGGGAAAGAATGATTTGGGCAACTCCCCTCCAAGTGCGTTCCCTCCCAGAATTTGCCTTCCAGGCAAAAGCAACTTGAGACAAAGAAAGCAGTGTAAGAAATAATTGAGGCTGATGGCTTGGGGCAAAAGGCTTACTTGTTTAAGTCTTGCAGAGGAACACCTGAAAGAGGGAGAAGGTCTGTTTTCTGGGAAGTAGAGGGGGCATTCAAACTTCTATACCCAGGGGACCTTCTAAGGCCACTGGCAAACAAAAGCCTAGGACCAAACATCAGCCCAGAAAAGGCAAGGAGGACCGTGCACTTTGCATTCGCCTTGGGTTGACCTTCCTGATTGGAGAGCTGCCCTCTGACAGAGAGCATCAGGCAATGCCAAGCCAATTTGCAAAGATGGTGAAAGATGTTTTTGCTTAGGTTTGCTTTGTTTTGTTAGCACCTAATAATCTCTATGATATTATCAACGGTTATGGATCCAAGAAATAGACCTCTCAGGGAATAAATCTCAAAGTTATCATTTAAAAATATTAAAATGTGCAGTGTACAACAAGTGGTTACAAGACAGAGTCAGGAAATGATGGCCTATCCAAAAGAAAAGGGTAAAATCCAGAAAACACCGACAGAGAAGACCAGATTGTGGACATAACAGATGAAGACTTAAAAAAAGAAAGATCTTCAATATGCTCAAGGACATGAAGGGAAATAGAGAGAAAGAACTAAAAGATATCAGGAATATATGAATGAACAATATGAGGATCTCAATAAAGAGACATAAATTCTGAAAAGGAATTATACATCACTATTGATGTTGAAGGATACAATAACTGAATGGACAATTGTCAGAATGGTTTTGACAGCAGATTGGAGGTAGCAGAAGAATCAGCAAACTTGAAGACAAGCCAATTGAAATGAGTCAGGCTGAGAAGCAGAAAGATAAAAGCATTAGGAAAAGTGAAAATAGCCTAAGAGACCATTGGGACACCATCACACTTACCGACAGATGCATTATGTAGTCTCCAGAAGGATAAGAAAGAGAGAAAAGGGAAAAAGGGGTCTTCAACGTGATAATGGCAGAAAACATCCAAAACATAGCAAAAGACATGAATATGCACATCCAGGGAGCCCAGAGAACACCAAGTATGATAAATTGGAAGAAAATACACCCTGCCACATGCTAATCAAATTGTCACATACAAAGGACAAGTAAAGAATTTGGAATGCTGTAAGAAAAAAAGCAGGGTGTTATGTGTAAGGGAATCCCAATTAGATTGAGTCCTGATTTTTCATCAGAAACCATGGAGATGTAGGCAGTAGGTTGAAATACTTAATGTTCTGAGAGGAAACGATTGTCAGCCAAGAATTTTATATCAGGCGAGGCTTTCCTTTCAAAAATGAGAGAGAGATTACGACATTCTTGGATAGAAGCTGAGGAAGTTTATCACCACTAGACCTGCTCTCCTAGCAATGCTACAGGGGATTCTTCAGACCAAAAGGAAAGGACACTGGACAGAAGTTCAAGGCGGCATAAAGAAATAAAGAACTTTGGTCAAGGTAATCATTTGGGTAAATATAAATGACAGTAATAGTATATTGTATTTTTTGGTGTGTGACTCCACCTTCTACTTTTTACAGGTGCTAAAATGCAAACGTAGAAAACCTATTGTTAAATATGTGGTATCGGGCAGGGTATAGAGCCATAATTTGTAATAGGAACAAAAAAAGGTGGGAGTATGGAGTGGCATAGAAACAGTGTATGTGTATGCTATTGAAGCCCAGTTGGGTGTCACATCAAGTATGGTTGTTATATATTTAGGATGTTAAATTTAAACTCAAAGATAACCACAAGGAGAATTCATGAAAAGTATATCCAGACAGAAATATGAAGGGACTCAATAGGGTATAATATAAAAAAATCAAATAAATGTGAAAGTAGGCATTAACAGAAGAATGGAAGGACAAAAAATGTATAAGATTTACAAAACTAAATAGCAAGATGGCAGAAGAAAGTTCTGCATTATCAATGGTGACTTTAAGTGTAAATGATTAAACTCTCCAATCGAAAGGCAGAATTTGGTAGAATGGATAAAAAAGTGTGGCCGACTCTATGCTGTCTGCAAGAGACTCACCCTCAAGTCAAAAATACAAGTAGATCAAGGGTGAAAGGATGGAAAAAAGTATCTCACGAAGTGGTAACCAAAAGCAAGCTGGGACAGCTCTACTGATATAAGATAAGCTGTTATGAGGGAGAGCGATGGTCATTATAGTGATAGAGGGGTCAATTCAGCAGGAAGACACAACAATTTTAAATACATAAAAGCACCTAACCAGAGCCCCCAAATATAGGAAGTAAATGCTGACAGATTTGAAGGGAGAAGTGGATGGTCCTACGTGACTTAATGAATATTTCAGAGGCTGCTATTTGAGCTTAGCTTCTCCTTTTTGAAGAATTTGATTGTAAAGTGGTGAGCATTGTTTTGTGTTTGCATTTGAAATTGGACTATATTTAGCTTTTTTCCTTGGAACTTAAATTTTTAAGTAATTCAAATGGTGTTAAAAGAAGTTTTTCTTAAATATAAACAAGAATTAAACTATTGGGTCTGTCAAGGAAATAGTGAACATGGAGGGAACAAATGCATTTTTAATTTTGTCTGGGGATAACATTGACTAAAAGGTCAATTTCTAATACCTGACTATTAAACAGTATGGTTGGTTGTGTATAACCATTGTACTTTCCATGTTTCCTCCTCCTTCTACGTTTAAGCATTGCAAAGTCCTTTATGATGATTAACATAACTTTTTAAAAAAAATTTTTATTAATAAAACCAATCAACATACAATATGATCATTCTTTTTTTCTCATCACATAGTTGTATATTCATCATCATGATCATTTCTTAGAACATTTGCATCAATTCAGAAAAAGAAATAAAAAGAAAACAGGAAAAAATTCATACATACCATACCCCTTACCTGCCCCTTTCATTGATCACTAGCATTTCAATCTGCTAAATTTATTTTAACATTTGTTCCCCCTATTATCCATCTGTTTTACTCATCTGTCCAAAAGGTAGATAAAAGAAGCATCAGACACAAGGTTTTCACAATCACAGTCACATTGCAAAAACTGTATCATTATACTATCATCTTCAAGAAACATGGCTGCTGGAACACAGCTCTATATAACATAACTTATTTTAATGCAAATTTTATTTAGGTAAATCTCCTTCTGAATAGTAACACAAATTAATACAAGATCCTAGCTTTTTTAAGGATCATGTATTTGAACAAGTGTGTGGCTTAGTATTGTTCTTTTTAAAAATGCTAATCTTAATTCATAGGGTGAGGGAGTGAGCTTTTTTTTTTTTTTGGATTGTCACATACCATAGAATGTTTGGCTGATCTGTATAATTTCATGCTATACCTACCCCACCATTCATAACTTGGGTTCATCTTGAAGACCTCTGTCAGGATGATATTTAGTGAGCTGTTGCCACTGCATGTAGTGCTGAGCAGAGAAACTGTGACATATGAGTTGTTACTGTAAATGTAGTCACTTCCGAAGTGACATGTTAAGACTCACCCATGTATGATGACATATTATTAAAATTCAGGACACTTTTCTCTGTCTGTCCCCCGATTTTCTGCCTGAGCTGCTAAATCCAATCCATTTAGAAACCACTTAATAACTTTTGGGTAAATGGTTTAGAAGAGAGATGATTCTGAAAACTGCTGTATTTCATAACCCTTCAAATCAACTTAACAAATTTACTGATTGTTTTACATCTGCTTCTTAGTTGATCATGCGTAATAGAAATATAGTTGTGGAAAGTCTTGGGATAAAGGGATAGTTGCCTTAGCAATTAATGATGCCTTTCTTTTGCCTTGTAGCTTCCCTGTTGAATTGTTTAGCTTTGATTAGCAAAATCTATTACAGTTTAGAAATTTATAGTTAGGATATGAAATCAGTCTAAGTGCTCAGGAAGAATATATATCAACAAACATTTCCTGGTATTTATAATTACTAGGAGTAATAAAAAACAATTAGTATATTTTCTGGTTTACTTTAGTTTTGTATTTAGACTTAATATGAATATATGAATATTATCTCATTACATAGGTGTGATAAATGCATTTGGTATTAGCAAAAAAGATTCACCACTGGAAAATCTGTGTAAAGTTCCTCCCCTCTTCTGCCACTTTTTTTTTTCCTCATAAATTTTGGAAGTCTACACGTGAATTTGAGAACTTCCATGTGAACTTCTGTTTTAAGAATGATTGTGTCTGGATTTTTGCTTATATTTCGGTGAATGAGAGTATTTGGATTTCTTTAGGTATGAAAAATTAGCTTTAAAAAATAATCTGTGGGGGCGGGCCGCGGTGGCTCAGCGGGCAAAGTGCTTGCCTGCTATGCCGGAGGACCTCGGTTCGATTCCCGGCCCCAGCCCATGTAACAAAAACGGAGAAACAAAAAAATACAATAAAACAAGAAAATGTTTAAAAAATGTTTCCCTTTCTTCCTCCTTTCCTTCCTTCTATCCTTCCTTCCTTCTCTCTGTCTTTAAAAAAAAAAAAAAAATAATCTGTGAATATGCACAGGAGGTTTAAGAAACACATCTTTATTATATCTTTGATCAGTTTCATTTTCCACATCACAGAGAGCTTGGGTGACCCTACCCTATAGGTACTGCTTAACAAAAAGCGCAGTTTGAAATTTGGGTTTTGAAGAGGTGCATTATGGGGAAAAGGGAAGAAACCAAAACTTTTCAGGCATTTTAAGAGGTGTTGCTTACCAACACCTCTTAAAGCAACACCTTACCAAGTGCCTGTGAGGAAAGTATTGTTTTTTACTTCCCCACCCTCCATTGGAGAAACTGAGGCTCATAGAACTAGTAAGTTTGTTTAAATGTACATAGTCAAGACTTGGGCCACCAGTTTTTAAAGAAACAATTCAAAAAAGAAGTTATGTTATAATTCCTAAGATGAATATTTTAGCATTGTATTGAAATTATAACGTTATATGTTTTTGAAGAATTTTAATGAACTACCATAAGATCTTTCATTAATAATTCATCAGAAGAGTTCTTTAGTTAAAGATACTGGGACAATGCTTCTAAATTGCATTTTGGGCTTTTGACCCACTAACTTTGTTTGCTACATAGATAAATCTAACAATAAGGATTTGAAAGTCAACATGCTTTTAAAGCAGAATTATTTGACTGAAATGAAACTCAATTTAGGTGAATGGGTATTTTCACCGAAGACTTGACCTAATTACAAAGTTTTCCTTCTTTTCAAAGGGTATTTGCTCTGAAAGCAAGAATTAAGAAGAACTGGGTGGTCATCCTCCCTGTGGCAAACTGGGAAAGTACTGTCTTGTTAACAGTCTTCGTGCATTTGTCCTTTGCCAACATTTTATTCAATTAAAGCCATCCATCTGAACTCTTAGCCTGGCTACCTAACAGATGGCTTAGTGGTCCAACAGAGGGACTTCAGATTATGTTTTCTTGTGTAGCAACCTGTTTGGGTTCGTTCATGGAGAAAAAGAAATATCGATTTATCTTAGTAAAGGAAGTTGAGCCTGAAGGTCATGGGTTTGCAAATTGTTGTGTTAAATTCTGTGTGATGGCAGACTGTTTAAGGCATTTGGAATTTTTTTCATGTAAATTAGAGTAGTTTAGATTAACATGCGGAATGGAATGCTATTCAAACTCAAAACCAAAATCTGGGTTTGAATTTTTTGTTTTATATTTTTATATTTTATGAAAGTTTAATTCTTATTAAATTTCAAATGTTTCCTAAGTATAATTATAAAAAGCTATTGATACCAATTTCCTTATCCAAGAAACCTACTTGTTTAGGCATGTCAATGGATAAAGAGCTGTCAGTTTTAAGGGAGAGTTAACGTTTTTTAAATATATCTGTGGATTAAAATGCACATGATTTAATGACTTGCTGCCTTTCATTCCAACAGTGATTAAATTTTAAGCACAAAGCAGGTGTTGTATGCGATGTGGAGAAGACATTGAGAAGGCAAACACCACTGAGCTTGAATCCGCTTTATCACTTATTATCTCTGTGACCTTTTAACTTCTCAGAGCCCTTGTTTTCTCTTTAACATGGGGATAAGTTTCATCAGTAAGGTGGGGACAGATAATATTAACCCATTTGGTTTTTGTGAGGATTAAATGAAATTGACAAGTGTAGGGGATTTATGATAATACATGTATGTAATAGTTCAGGACTCAGTAATGACAATGGTCATTATTTTTATGACCACATCTTGTTATAGATTTGAAAACTTAACACCTATGGGTGTCCTGATGATGACCCTATAAGTTTTTATTCTTTTAAAACCTCATAGATTAGCAAACAAAAGAAGTCAGAGTTTTGTTGAAAGCTGCTCTGAAGCACAGAAGTTTATGAGGCCAAGGTCTGTGGTATTTTCTAATCCAACTCTCCTGTGAAGAAGAAAAGCTTCCAGTGCAGAAAGAAATGTACCTAAGGCCGCATTTCATATAACTAGCCAGCACTTGCTGAGTACTAACTGCCATGACAGGTGTTGGGGTTAAAAAAAAAAAACAGGTGCTGGTTCCTGTTTTTAAGAAGATTATTATGTATAGTTGTAGCATTATGACTTTGACAAATAACTGCAGCTCACTCTCTCTGCTCAGGTGCAGATGTATGCTAAGGGAGCAGAGCAGAAGGGGTGACTGTGCAGAGGGTGGATGGGACAAAGGAAGTCTCTGAGAACAGCCGTCAGAGGAGGGGTACAAAAGAAGTGTTAAAAGACTTGAAGGAAACATACCAGAATAAAAAAAAAAATAAAATCCCTTAGAACTGTACAATAAAATGTGCTAACCCTAAAGTAAACCAAAGTCTACAGTTAATCATGTAATTGTCATAGTAGTATTTTATCAATTGTAACAAAGAAACCACACTAATGGAAAATGTTAATAAGAGGGAAAATTGTGTATGTGTGTGTGTTTAGGAGGGTCTATATAAGACCATACTTTCTGCATGATTTCTCTGTAAACCTCTAATAAAAAGATAGTAAGGACTTTAAGGAAGGGGAGGAGTTTAGAAAATTGAGAAGGGATGAGAAGTAAGGTATTTCAGGCAGGGGGTACAATGTGTTCCAAAGCATTGTGGAGTGAAATATTTCCAGAAACTACTACTGATTTCTTAGGGAGCTGAAGTGCAGAATATGAATATGCAAATGGTGGGACTGGTCGTGGAGGACGAGACTAGAGAGGGGCAGAGTCTACAGCATTTTGTATGCTAGAATAGAGTTCGAATTGAATCCAGCAGGAGATGAGGAGTCATCAGAAGGACTTCCATCAGATGAGTGACAGGATCGGATTTGCATTTTAGAAAGATCACCTTGTCAACCTGGAAATGGTAAGGGTATGGGTCTCCCGTTCAGTACTGATAAGAGTTTGAGTTGTGTCTTGAGATCCATTGTCTTGATGCAGAGCCTGGTTTTCTTTCTACCGCACATTGCTTTTCATTACACCCCCAACCCCAAATCTATGTAGGATATGAAAGGAAACATAATCTGGTAGAATAATGTAAAAATGGAGGACCAGCAAAACGATTGGTTATCAAGCTGGATCATGGTGCTAGCTTAATGTGCACTTGCTTTTTCTTTTAATTATGTAAAGTTTGTTTGAAAAAATTAATTATTCATCTCCTAAGACTAATTTGGAATTTCAGGTGAATTTTTCTAAACTGAAAGAGAGAGCAATGGTAATTGTTTTATAGAAATATAAATTTAAAAAATTATTTTCTGAAAACAACTGTTTTATCTTTGAATAAATTTTTTTAAAAAATAGTTTTATTGTAAAAACGTAAACATACATACATTCCATACATGACGTACAATCAGTGGCTTACAATATCATCACATAATTGTGTACTCATCACCATGATCATTTTTTTTTTTTTTTTTTTTTTTTTTTTTTTTTTTTTAAGACAGAGAGAAGGAAGGAAGGATAGAAGGAAGGAAGGAAGGAAGAAAGGGAAACATTTTTAAACATTTTCTTGTTTTATTGTATTCTGTTTCTCCGTTTTTGTTACATGGGCTGGGGCCGGGAATCGAACCGAGGTCCTCCGGCATAGCAGGCAAGCACTTTGCCCGCTGAGCCACCGCGGCCCGCCCCATGATCATTTTTTTGAACATTTACATCTCTCCAGCAAAAGAAATAAAAAAGAAAAGAGAAAAAACTCACACATACCATACCCTTTACCCTCTCTATGGACCACTAGAGTTTCAGTCTACTCTCTTTTCACCTTTGTTTCTCCTGTTATTTATCTTTTATTCATATTGTTTCTACTCATCTGTCCATACCCTAGATAAAAGGACATCAGATGCAAGGTTTTCACAATCACACAGTCACATTGTGCAAATAAAGTTTTTTATTTTTTATTTTTTGCACGCAGGTCTCTGTCATGGCAAGCGAGAACTCTGCCACTGTGCCACCATAACCACTCTGTATAATCTTTTTTTTTTTTTTTTGCATGGGCAGGTACAGGGAAATGAACCCATGTCTCGGGCATGGCAGATGAGAACTCTGCCTGCTGAGCCACCATGGCCCCTGAATAAAGTTTTAATATGCTTCTTACACTTAACTTAAAATCAAATGATCAGGTTAAGTTCTCTCTTGGCCATTTTGGCTCTTTGGCCATAGCATAGCCTGCCTCTCTGAACCTTGGTTATCTCATTAGTGAAGTTAAGGATGCCTCTTGGTCTACTGGCCTCATGGTGTTATGTTAAATGTGAAAGTTATTGTTGATACATTACAGAGATGAGGCGTTCTTGAAAGACTGAAGGCTGTATGTTGGGTACACTCAAAGCATGGTGTATTAGCAGGCCATCTCAAGATGGGGACATTATTTGCATAGTTTCTCTGTCATCAACTGGAAATTCTCTTAAAAAATATTACTTCATTCTTCCAAAATGAAGTTCAAATATATTGCAAGGTCCCCCACTCCCCACCCCTCACCTGGGCTCCAGTTTATAACAATATAACTCTTTGTTGCAACTAAATTACAATGCACACACTGCTGTGCTCTTCCCAGAGGCAGCCTCTTTCTGTGACTGTGGTTAGGATGTCCAAGTCAAATGCTGAAGTGGACTTTGCTGTTCCCTGTTGTCAGTTTCTGCTCCTCTCCAGCCTAATCTTCTGATGCACCCCCACATCCCAAAGACACCTATTTCTCAATTTGAAATCATGTATTAAACGTTTTTAAGAGGGAAAAAAATATTGCAGATCTACATTGCTGACTTCATTTATTTTTATTATGCTACTTAAATATGTAGTAACATAAAACTAGGTGTAAACTCCTGATGCTTATAACTCTCATACAGCCACAAAGCCAGAACCAGTTTTGCAAATGAAATACAAATAGAACTACAAAAAAATCAATAACACTCCAATTAACATTAATTTTATGTGACTCAATATTGTTTGCCTGTAACTAAATCTCCTCTTGCAATGTGAATATATTACTTACTGCTAAGAAAGTTATACTGCCACTTTTTTTCTAGTTTGACTCCTCTGGAACCATGGCCTTAGCAGGCCTGGTGTCACTTGATCTTCACTGGGCATGGGCACTTCATTTGCATGTGCTGTCTTTTGTTTCTTTGGTCTAGTTTGCACCATTGTGAAATTAGTAGCAAAATTAGGTTACAGGATGATCTGCGTTAGTGCTTCTCAAAGTGTTGGTTGTAAAGGGCTGTTTTTGTTTGTTTGCTTGCTTTCCCCACTTTATCCTGGGCTGAGCTGTGGACCTACTGTGCAATGGTATTGTGTGTAGCTTACCCTCTGCGTTTGACCAATTTTGCACTTGTCTACACGCTGTTCAGTGAGATGAGCCCACTAATAACACACTTGGAAATGTCAGATAACTATAGGAATTTCTAAACATGTCCCTTTGTTTTCCAAACTTATCTCATTGTGGACAGGTCATAAAGTTTCCTGACTGATCGAGTCCACGTGTGACACCGAGTTTTACGGGTTTTGATGGCCCGTTGTGGCTGGATTGGGGAGAAGGGTTGGGAAGGATATGTGTGTGTGTGAATAAATAGATATACAAATGAAACATAATTTCTGTAATTTTAATAACTTCTTTCACCTTGCCTTCAAGTTCCCTTTCCCCCTGAAGATGGAACATATCTGCTCTTGTTAATTAAGAGCACCTTAGTCTCCTGTTTAAAAACTTTCTGGTGGTTTCTCTCATTTCTCAAGGGTTTTCTTTCCCTCTCAAGTTGGTGTCCAGGTAAAGGAGAAAGCTTAGTGTCCTCATGGCGCTGGGTGAAGGACATTTTGTTCGTTCTGTGTCCCTGGTGGCCGCTGTTCTGCAGCTTGGCATGATTGATGACTGGGCATTTTGCCCTGCAATCCACTGAAGTGAGATTGTTCCTGTTTGGTCTTTTGAATGTCATCCTGGCAGCTGGTTTGGACTCCTTGGACCTCACCTTTGTGTCTGGTTGTTAGCTCTTTGTAGTTTGTGACCTTCTTGTTGAAACCCAGGATGTATCTGATGTACCAGTCCTATCTGTTTCTGCATCCTCCAGATGTTGTCCTTGAATCAGAGCAAACTGTGTGGGATCGTGGGTGGTAAAGTCCCACCTGCCTGAGGCACCCTCTGCAGCTATCACCACGCTGTTGCTCCAGTTTTCTATGGAATGCTGCATGTGGCAGAAGAGGGACCTCATGCTAAGGGATGAGGGTTATTAACCAAGATATTCATTGATTCCCTCTAAGTTATACTGCTGTTAGTTTCCCTCTCCTTCACTTGTCAAGGAATTTTGAATCCTTGCACAGTATCTTACATTTCAGCCTCCCCCAATTTCTTTTTCCTGCTGATTCCACCTGTCCCAGATATCTGGAGTAATTTAAGTGACTTGAACACTTAAAATTGGAAGGGACAGGAGTCGCAAGGATGAAGGAGAAGGGAGAAGAAAGAGTCCTGTTCCTGTCATTAGAAGGGCACTCCTCTCTAAGATCTGAACCTAAATGAAGAAAGAGGACTGTCAAACAGCTCAGATAACAGAGCTTAAGAGAGCTTGAAGCTGGCATGTGTTTTTGACCAGTGTCTTTTACTGTTCTACCTTGTACACAAACCTCCCTGCTTAGTAGTTTTCCTAGAAATCTACCCTTGACATTTCATCAGCAAATGTATGAGCATGAGAACTGACATCTTTTCTACTCATGGTCTGGTAGTGTAATGTGCATTTTCTGTGATGTATATTAAAGGATTTTAAAGGTTTATTTTGTATTTTGAATAAAGATATTTGAATACAGAGCTAGATATATACTCAGGACTTCTTGTATGAATAGATATCAGCATCAATAAATCTTCTGATCTTTTGACTGTTGACGTGCTAATTTCTTTTTATTTTCACAGCTGTTGAATCTAGCAGATGATATGAAAATCTGATACAGTGGTTGACAGCATAAATTATTAGAATTTATGTCTTTTAAAGTATGATTCATTTTTGAGCAAAATTTAATGAATATAGTTTTCACCTGTCAGTATGTTAAAAAAAAAAGGAGAAAATAACATAGGTAAATACTCAGGTAATAATGTGGTAGTTGTTTATCTGTTTGTTTGTTCTGGCATGTCATCTGTGAATAGTTTTCCTCCTTGATGTCTCCTGATGTGCCAGGTATTTTCACCTGATAGTCACAAAATCTATCAAAAAAGATTGAGAGTAGTGCACTAATATCCTTATGAAATCAAACTTAGATAGTCATAAGGATTTTTACATTGCCCTCTTCAGAAGTGTCAGAATTGTTGATGAAAAGAGAGTGGCATTTAAAATTAGATTTTTCAAATGGATTCAAGTGTATCTTTTTAAATGTATTGTCTTTTTAGTACGTGCAGAATACATTTTCATTAATTGAAAACCTTAAACACAGTGGAAATGTAGTTTCTTTGTTTCAATTTCATTTTTTCCCTATTATTTTAGTTACGAGAATGAAAATTTGCCAGGTTAGATACCTGGAGGACTGTGTCTTCTGAGAAAGCTCCTCATTTGGCTATGTTAGTGAGCTTGATTTCTGATAGTATAAGATATCATCCAGAGACCCAGGTTTGATTCCTGGTGCCTGCCAAAAAAAAAAAAAAAAAAAGATATCATTTAAGGACAACCCTAGATTTTTACCAACAATCATATAAAAGGCAATGTTACTAAAAGAGTAAGAGAAGTGATTTGCAAATGGAGGAGTAGTTATGTTCACATTTAAGTTTTCCATTGCTTTCAAGGTTTGTGTCTGAGCTTCCAGCATCCTGATTCCAGGAGAAGAAGGTCAGGAACAATTTTAGAACCGTGTCATTCCTGGTCTCCCTTCTGGAGTTGGAGAAGAATTGGGGACCTGAGTAAATTTCCCCACCCCCAGAGAGGTAGATGGCAGACATCTGTGTGATGGCAGAGTTTCTCTTCCTTCACTGGCAATCTCTAGACCAGTCCTTGAAAAGCGCTCCTTAATATCTAAAACTATGAATACATTCCCCTAAACTATACCTCTGTTGATGATACAGTTGATGTTTTAAGGCTGAAAAATACATTTTTGAGGAATGTTTTATAATGACATCTTTCTCTTGATGTTTATTCTGAAGTATGATTGTTTGTATCAGCGATTGTGACATTATCTTATTTATGTCCTCATGGCCACGTCCCAGACACCATGGTACGTGGCATTGTGTAGATATTTACTATTTGGTAAATGAGTGAATAAATGAGAGAAATAAGTTGGCATTGTGAGAAATCATGGGGAGGAAACGTGTCTGTTTTCATCCCTGTATCTAGCAGCTAAAGCTATGAAAAATTCAAGAGTAGAGTATATTGCTACCTGATACCAGGACACATTACTCAGATATTCTGTGCAGTTGCCTTAAGTGAAATAACAACTTTGCTTTTTTTATGTGTGCCATTTGAAAAAGTTGTGCCAAAGGCAAGGTCGTTTTTAAAACAAATCTGAATAATTTATGTATTTTTAAAATTTATACTATTTAAAAATAATTCTTAGAAAAGAAATGATCACAGTATCTTTCTTACAGCCTCCTCTTGGACCCAGAGAGGTTCACTTGGTTTTACCAATATATAATAACACATCAGTAAAATGAAGATTAATATTTTTTGCCCTAATTTTTCACAGCCAATTCATTGTACTCTAATGTAGTGAAAGAAAAATGCCACCTTTAATTGAATAATTTATTGTGCCATTTGTTTTTTCTTAATATCAAACACCGGAAATAAATACTAACCAATATCTTTGCTTATTGCTGAAATCAAAGGACAGCATAGATAATATGGCAAATATATTAGGCAATGTTTTAATTTTTATTAGGAAAGCATTTATTATGTTATTACACAGCGCCATCACTTTGCTTTAAGGCCCTGTTTCATATATATGCAGGTAGTTTTAACTGCACTATTTGTTCTTTCAATGCAGATGATTGCATGGTGGAAAATCTCATGAATCATATTTCCATGAATGCAGTTGGTTTAAAGCCCTTGTGTGTCCCATTTCCCACCCCACCGAAAGCATCTTTTTGACACTGAATTTTCCTGGATTCTCATTATGTGTAAACTGTCATTTGCTTGTATACCAGTACTTCTTTGCCCTCATAACATCCACACCCTATTTCTAAATTCCCAGGGTGTCTGCTTGACCTCCCTTTCACCCCTGGCTTTGGAATAATAGAATAACAATCAATTCTACTATTCCACTAGTTTCTTTTATAATGCCTGATACAGGCATTCAAGAATTGCCTATTGACTGATTGATCTAAGCTCCTTTTACTCCTCTAGACTCTTGTTTAACCAAATGGAGACTCATGGGTTCCTTATTTATATAACTAGTCCATTAGATTTGTAGTGATTGCGGTGGATGAATAAAAGTTCAGTGATCAAAATTTTACCTTGCATTTTGGGAAAATAATCTAGGACATTTGATTTTACTGCAGAATATTTAGAGACTTGGACTTTTGAGTCAGGCTTGGGTTTGAGCACTAGCTCCTTTGCTAACAAGCTTCATGGCTTTGGGCAAATTTAGTTGACCTCTCAGTTTCTTCATTTGTAAAATGACCATAATTACACTTACTTTGCAGAGTGCAGTAAAAATTTTAAGAGTATGTTTAAAAATACCCCTTGGTGGTGGGCCTTCAGTAATAGTTGCTGTACATAAAACAGTGAACTTTAGATAAGGGTGTACTAATTACAAGATCATATGCCAGATGAGACTCAGGCTTTCCTGTTATTTTGGGTGATGCAATTAGTTACCTGAGGATTGATTTAGAAGGTGGTTTCTGGGATGTTTGAAAAGCCCTGTATCTTGTGAGAAGCTGGGGACCTGATGAAGGATTGGGGAGAACTGAGCAGAAGCATCGTGCCAGAATTATCTCCTTTGATCATACCAATTGATCTTATGTTATAGAAGAAAAAACTAAAAACCTAGGATTAGGTGAGGAGCCAAGGTCATTAAGAGAGCAATTGGTGCTGCCAGAATGTGACGGTAGTATCTCTTACTTAAAAGACTGTATTCTATTACTGCTTTTTAAGGCCTTGGAAACAGTGCATTATGCTTGACAAAAAAAAATGCACAAATTTCTCATGCTAAAATAAGTATTTGGTAACAGTAGCTATTTGTTAAAAATATTTGAACAAAATAACTATGAGCATGCCCCAGAAACTTATCTAGACTAATTAGTGTCAGAATTAAAGGCCCTAAACTTGTTATGGGATTATGTGTATCTGGATGAAAGGATTGATTTTAAAAGCTCATGTCTCCATTTGTTTCATTGCTGATATGTGGTTCAGCCTGACATCCAGCTTTTGAATCACAATTTTCCAGATCTCTTCCTGTCAGTGACTTCATTTAAAGAATAGCTTTATGCACTGCCTGGCTTTTAATATATGTTTAACCAAGGTAATAAGCACATCAACTACATTATTGTCTTTGAGTATCGAGAATCTGCAAAGATGTGATGATCTGGATTTTGTTATAACACTTTGTTGAACGGTTTTCCGATAAAAAGAATAGCAGAGCCAAGAATAGCAGAGCCATGCTCTGATCAGAGGCTGTGGCAAACCTTCCCTGGGATCTGAGGAGATTCCTTTTGGTAGCTCAGAAAGGCCCTCTGTCACAGGAACCTACATTACATACAGCTATTAGCCTCATTGCCTCCCACTCCTCTGATGACAAAGTGTATCTCTTTGTCACTGTAGACTCAGAACTGTTCATTGTCAAGCCTAATTTGTCTGAGCCTGTAAAGATAAAGCATATAGGGAATCCTACCCGGGAGAATTTGGTTTGTTATCGAGGTCAGTACTGATAGCCCCTTCCACTTGCTACTCAGTTCCGATCACAGCACGATAAAGAATCTGCTCTGGGGTACCAGTGTGAACAAACAGGAACACAGTGTTAGTTAACTCAAGCCTCTGTACATAATTCTTGCCAAAGCAAATGGACCCTCAAGTGGAAATAAAAACAAAAAAATCCCTTTACAGTATATGGGCCTGGCCTCTAGCAATGGGGTGGCGGTCGGGGTGGGGTCAGAAGGGGGTAGAATGCTGAATAAGTGGCCTGTGTGTGCAACAAATGATTGGCCCCCATGGGAAGCTCATGTGCCATGGTCCAGGCCAGCTTTTAGGGGTTGAAACTGACCTGGCTGCCAGCTCCCTCTGTTCCGTCTTCAGGCTCTGCCTGGGTCCCTGCCTTCTACTCTTGGTTCCTGGTGCTTTGTTTTCTAGGATGCTGATGTTTACTTCTCAAGCATGCCACCACATAGTCTAAGTCCTGCCAACATCTTTGAATTCTCTTCTGCCTGGTTGGCCTCTCCAGTCTTTGATCTTTCTTGTGCCCCAAGTGTGTGCTTTGTCCAGTATCTTCCGTGATCTCAGAATATTGATCTTAGCTTTTATCTAGGACTCTACATTCCCTTTGTTCCCTCCTTTCTGTCTGGGCAACCCAGGTCAACTCTGACTTTAGCTTTGTCTTTGTCTTCTTTGAAAATTGGTGCCTGCAGAATTTCTCTGGTTGTTTGTTTGTGTTTAAGTTTATGGTGACTCTGGTGTGTGAATGAATTGGGGGAAAGGGAGAAACAGTGTGCAATGGTTGCCAAAATATATGGTCCTTTGCTGTTGGAGCATCTCATAGGGCAATGTAGTTTAGAACACACTTGGAGAAATGCTGCCAAATGCAGCATTAATGATATTTGGGGCATGAAAAATGTTAAGAGCAGATGTTATTCCCTCAAGTACGGAAGAACATCAGTACTGTAGAAAGTTTAATTTTGAACTTTTTAAATGTTTCTCTGTGGTTCTGTAGTGTCACTCTAATTAAAATCTTTCCACTCAATTCTGGATTCAGTTACTGAGCTTGTCCTTCCTGATTGCTTCTTTCTCTCTAATTGAGTGAATTCAACATTTATTGAGAACCTACTACACGTCGTATGCTGAGCTGGTTGCTGGAAACACAAAAATGAATCGGCTAGGCCTGACTCATAATTGAAAAATGAATTATAGTTTAAAATGAACATTTTATAAATCTGGCCCTCCATGAAGTCAATTATTTTGTTTTTCTTCATTTCTATGCTAAGACTTCTTTAATAAGAGCTATAGTCTCTTTCCACTTCATGTAGTAAAGGATTCTCTTGGGATAGAGAAGGAATTTCTGAGCCTGTTACAAAATATAGAGAATAGAAAAAGTTGCATAAAAATTTAATATTTAAAAATAAAAAATTAATAAAAATAAAATTTAAGACCTACTGTAAACAAAATTAAAAGCAAACAGTAAATTAGAAAGGACATTTACAACAAAAAAGAGAAGTTCAATATCCTTGATGAGTACATAGTGGCTTTTAATAAATCATTGTTTAAAGAATGAATGAATAAATGAATTCAAAGCAATAGAAAAAGAAAATTACCCTGGTAGAGAAAGGAAAACAGAAATGAACAATTAGCACAGAGCACGTCTCTCTCTCTCTCTCTCTCTCTCTCTCTCTCTCTCTCTCACACACACACACACACACACACACACAAAGAAGTACAACTCCAAATACACACAAAAAAGGGAACAAATGCAACTAAAAATGAATTAACATTGTAACCTATCATTCATTAATTTGACAAATACTTATTAAGCACCTATTATTCATAGTACTAATCTCAAATTGTATTATTTTATTTAATTTTAAAAACTACTCATCTGAAATAGGTATTATCATCCTCATTTTACCTATGAGGAAAGGCTTAATGAAGCTGAATCTTATGGTTATGAATTTGGAGGCCAGATTTGAGCTCATACCTGTCTGTTTCCAAAGCCCATGCTCTTATCTGCCACTATTCTGTTAGCATGAAAAATATTATTGAAGGTATTGAAGATATGGCAGTTGTTTATGAAACAGAGTTAAATAAAAAAACTACAAAAGAGTATGCATATATGATCCCATTTATGTTCTTTAAAAACTGTTATATGCATAGAGCAAAATCTGGAAAGATGTGTACTAGCCTGGAAATGGTGGTTATCTGTGACTTTTAGGAGTTTGGCTGATTTTTCTTTTTGTTGTACTTTCTATTTTTTCTACAATGTATACATGTTACTCAGGTTATAAGCAACAATATTTTAAAAATCTCATCAAATGTGTGTGTGTGTGTCTGTTTGTGAACGTGACAACATTATTTTGAAGTTTTTTTGAAAGAGTAAACAGGCGGAACTCTTTTCCAAAAAGAGGTAAAAAAGAAGACGAGCACCCAGAAAAGAGAGAAATATATCCTACTGGTGTAGGGAATCCAGAATGAATAAATAAATTGATGAATAACTGTTACAGTTTGTAAACTGATGGAATGTGATATACCAGAAATGGAACGGCTTTTAAAAGGGGAAATTTATTAAGTTATAAGTTTACAGTTCTAAGGCTGTGAAAATGTCCAAATTAAGGCATCAAGGGAATGATACCTTGGCTCAAGAAGGCCAATGATATTTGAGGTTTCTTTCTCAGCTGGAAAAGCAAATGGTGACATCGGCTAGCTTTCTCTCCAGACTTCTTCAGTAGCTTCCCCAGGGCTCTGTTGTTTCTGGTGGCTCTAAAGCTTTTTCTAAAATGGTTTCCTCTTAAAAGGCTCCAGTAAGCAACCCCACCTTGAATGGGTGGGTCACATCTCCATGGGGACAATAAAAAAGATACCTCCCAGCAATACTGAATGAGGATTAAGGAATTTGGCTTTCTGGAGTACACAACAGATTCAAACTGGCACAATGACCGATTAAACAAATTGTAGAACAGAAATACAAATGTCTAATACGTATTTGGAGGAATAGTTGATAACATTAGGTAAAGATTTTCAAATTAAACCATCATGAGATAACTATTTTTCACTTGTGAAATTAGGAAAACTTTTTAAAAAGACTACCCAGTGCTTTCAGAAAGATGTGCTGAAACAAGCTCTCCAAATGAACAGCTTTGGAGACAGCAATTTGATATGTATCAGAAGTCTTAAATTTGTTTATATTAACCTTAACCCAGTAATTCAACTTCTGCAACTTGATCCCAAGTAAATAATTCTACGTCCTGAAAAAGCTTTATGCACAAAGATTTATATTACTACCTGTAATAGTGAAAAAATAAAAAAACAATGTAAATGTGCAGTATTAGGGTCATGGGGTAAATAATATGATAGAAAAATCATTCATTGGTTAATTTATTCAAGAAGTAGTCGCTGAGTGCCTGCTCTGTGCCAGGAAGTACATCACGTGCTGAAGGTGCAGCAGTAAACAAGACAGAAAACATTTCTTCCCCAAATAATTTTTAAAGTGAGGATTTGCGTAACATGGGAAATACTGATTTTAAAAATGTTGCATACAAAAAGTAGGATATGAAATGGAATGTGTCCTGACCTCAACTGTGTGAAAAAATGAACAGAAAAAGAGCCTGAGAGGAAAAACATGAAAATATTAACATTTGTTACTTTCCATTTGGATTGTGGATGAGTTTTCATCTTCTTTATAAAAGTATGTCCCAAATTTTCAACCATGAAAATGCATTGCTTTTTTTAAATTGGAAAAATAAAACAATTCTCATAATTTATTATATGTTTGCAACATTATCTTTAAATAGGAAAATAGGAACTTGGGCCCAAGCAATGATGAGAATTTAATAGATCTAATTAAAACTACCAGAATTTGTGATTTTATTGCGCTCCTAAAACATCTTTTGCTTTTCTGATAAGTTTAAAGCCTTTAAGATTCTACTTTCATTAAAACACTTCTGTAGTAAATGGTAATTGTGTATTGAACAGATAAAAACTTACATCAACAGATCAAAAAGTCCAACACAATGTCAGTTTGATTAGGTAAATGCAAATTTAACAGCCTAGTGACTCTTTAGACTCCTTATTTTACATGCTATAAAGAGTACAATAATATAATTACAATTCTGAAAATGGCTGTTTAGGATAATGGGTTTTCCCCCCTTTTCCTCTTTTAAAGTAAGATGAGGGAATTTAAATTTCTATTCAAGCATTTCCTATCATGAAGGATTTCACTACTGTGATTCTAAGTAAACTTTAATTATGTTCCATAACTTATGGGTAAATTTATTTTGTATAATTGGGCTCTGTTTTGAAATGTTTTAGATTTATTTCCTTACGTTTAGGAATTGTTTTTATACTTTGTGTTTGAAAATTGGTTTGAGTTGAAAAATAAAGGAATTTTAGGTTTAAAAGTATGAGCTATTTCAATAATAGCTTGAACATGTTGAACAAAAATCAGGAAATTCTGTATTTTGGTCATATCAGAGTTGATTATGCTCTATGTAAATGTCCAGAAGGTTTCAAAATTATTTGAATTAGCATGAAATCGAGTCATGTCAGAGTTACTGGGTGAAAAGCCCAATGAGGATGCCAGGAATGTCACGAATCTCGTGTAGGCAAGAACCCCTTGCACTTGGGTACAAGCAGGATCGCTTGGGAGGTTTGGCCTCAGTGATTGGAGAGTCCTCATGTCGCCCAGCCCGAGAGCTGCAGAGCAGGGATGTGCCTCCCCCCGCCTCCGCCCCAGGCTTCCACCCCTGGCCCCCAGAGTCTTGGCTCTTGGGCCCTAGACTACTCAAGTTTCTTCCCCTTCCAGCCGGGCAAGAGGTGAAGGGTTATCAGGCTTTGGTTTTGAGTCGATTGGGAAGAGGAAGTCCACTGAAGAGGGCTCAGATTGTTTTCTTCACAGTTTTATTAGGTAATAAAAGGGCTGCCATCCCTCTACCTCCATCTCTTCTCTGTGAGGCGTTCTTTCCCTCTAAAGTGCCCAGTAAAGCCGGGCACTGCAGGAATGTCTGTCAGACATCAAGATGGTGAATCCCAGAAGTGGGAGAGTTGTTTGTATGTGTTTCCAGTTTATTTTCCTTTCTAAGGAATACACTTATCCGGGACAGGCCATGCCAGTCCAGTCACTTCATCTGGTTGGTGCTGGCCCCACTGCTGGCCGTGAGTGTGGTTGAAGAGCAGCTGGCAATTATGAACATTGCACCTCCCCGGTGTGAGGTTTAACATGGAGAGCCCAGCCTCCAAGCGGTGGGCTGCCCTACTCCGTAGTCCCTCCTAGCACCTTTCTGTTAGGTCTTTTTCTTAATAGAGCTGCAACTTGGAGTTGAAACTTGAGACGAACTCCTTAGGGTACTCAGAATTCCATTAGGTCTCATTCTGGCTTAAGGAGATCACAGATTTTTCACTCCCAGTGTATCCGTTGCTAACAGCACCTTTAGGCAGTTCACAGGTGACTCTCCCCTGCACTGCAGGGAACTAAAATGAATGGACAGGCATTCATCACAGCCTTTACAGGAAAGCTGAGTCCTGTAATAGACACGATGTTGCATTGGGAGAGCCACGTGACAGAAAGAAACATTTCTCAGGTATCACAGCATTTCCTGCTAACTGATTTGGGCTCTTAGAAGGAGGGAAATCAAGATTTTCCTGCTTTCTTAAAACTCAGCTAAAGTTGATGTGAGATCTTCCTGCCTTCTCCCCTGTATCTCCCTTCCTGCTACTTCTGTCTCTCTCTCTTCCTCAATTCAACTCTATCCTTACTCCTACCTCTATCCCCACCCTCCCTCTCTCCCCCCCAAACACGGGATGAATCTTATTTTACTTGCTACTTTAAGGGAAAAAGCCAGAACAGTGTCCATCTCCTCTCAGTGTATATAAACTGTTCTTGATTATTTTGTCTAAACAATGCGATTTTAAATCCCATCTCCTCTGTGCTATATTCTATTTTCTCTTTCAGCAGAGCTAAGGCAGGGTTGAGAGGACAGATCCTGCTTCTGGTCAAATCTGGCTATGCCACTTATTAGCTGTGTGACTTTAGTCTTTTGAATGCCTTTTGGCCTTAGTTTGCTCATCTTGAAAACAAGGATCAACTTGATACCTTCCTCTTTGGGTTATTGGAGGGTTAAATGAGCTAACTTGCATGAAGCTCAGAGCATAAGAAGTGCTCTGTGAGTTATTATTGTGGTGCTAACTTAGTCTCTCTTTCTGGATTAGCACACTGTAGACAACGCTTGAAAATATGTATTCGGGGCATGGATTCCGCTGTATAATGCTATGAGTTTTTTCTCTTTCTGTAGAATAGTATATTACCTGAGTCTGGATTAGCATCTGTTTAAATTCTAAGATGGAAACATTGTTACAGTCACTAGAGAAGAATTAGAAGTAGTTGGTGTCAGCTTGAATAGAGCAGAACGAGATAAAGAGAAATTGTGATACATAACACATTCTGAGAATCAACAAGGATTTTACAGTATGATTATGACAACAGTTGTACTAGATTTTCACAGTAGCTTTTTATTCCAAAGGTTTTCAAGGGAAATGTACAGTCACTTAAAAAAATCTGTATGAAAATTTTTATCACTTTTATTTTCCATAGAAGTTGAAAGAAAGTGAGTAAGACCGTGGTTGAATAGTTTTCCCCAGAGAATAATACCAGATCAATAAGTAGTGAATCCAAGCGGCTTAATTTCCGATTTGCTTCTTTAGTATCTACATCCTACTTCTCTTAAAATGGGAGCAACTTGCTTGTGAAATTTAGGGGGAAAGTTCTTTAGATTAAATCTCATACGTGACTACAACATTGTTTCCTTCTGTAAAAATATTTAAATAGTGGAAGAAATGCCCCCACTGTCTGTATCCGGCCAGGAATAAAATGAAGTAGCTCTTAGGAGAAATTGGAAGCACCATTAGCTTTTCTCTAAGCATTTGTCTCTTTTTCTAGTTCTTTTAGAGTCAAATGTTCAGAATTAAAAGGCAGATCTCTTAAGAGAAAACTCATCACTCTATTATAAAAGATTCTCTTAGGGTCAGCCTTACCGATGGTTCGAATGGGCCCTAAGTAAGCTGTTTCAATTCAGCGGCTGAGAAATGTCTCTGAATTCTCTCCAAATAGCTCCTTTATCTATTTACTCTCTGAAATTCCACATTAGAGATTCTCTTTCCTCTCTTTTTTAAACTTCAAGTTTCCAGTAGTGTGTACAAATGCAATATCGCAGGCATAGCGCAGTGATCATGTGCTCTACTCAGCCTTACAATAATGTGTTAGTGAGTTTATTAACTCTTTTCTGATTGTAGTGCTTCTGTTTTGTCTTAAATAGTATGAGGAGAAGGAGACCACATGATCCTTGGTGTTTGGGATTAGGGGTGGGAAACTTAGAAGGTGGCCCCCCACCATGAGGATGTGGTGCGTAAAAGACAAATTGGGTAACTGGAAGTCAGGTGCCCCCAGGCTTTTCTCTTTTCCTCTCGGTCAAGCCCTCTTTTTAAATTTTTGAGTATACGGGAAGAAAAAGACCTCAAAACTTTATGCCTGAAGACTTTTAGTTCCATCTTTGAGAGGGTCTGAAATATTTTACTTTTAAGAGCTTGGAATCACTGTCTTTTGTTCTCTGAGGAGAGATAAGGATAGTTTTAGTGAAAGTGAGAAGGTTTTCAGGTTCTTCCTGGGTTCTCATTGCAGACTTTAGGATTTTCTCCTCAGAGTTTAGCAGGTTCCAGAAGAGGATTCCATGTAATAAAGATGAATACTTAATTTGTGGCTCTGAAGAGGATGCAAACCAAAGGAAGGGTATGCGTTATATAAATTTCAGTGATAGCAGTAGAGATCGAAGGGCTCCCCAGAGGACCTGGTTCTCGGTGGCGGCAATCGCTTGCACCTGCAGAGCCAGCCACGGCCTCTAGCACTGGAGCTGCACACACCTGCTAGCCCTGATCTACCCACACTGGGGAGGCCGTTTAAAGCCAGGACAGCAGGCAGATGGTGCTGCCCTGGGATCCTTTGTTATTCCAAATTGTGCTGTCATGTGGACAAGACCATTTGTCTAATGTCTTGAGAGGCTCTTTTCTGCCATTTCCTTTCAACTTGCATGGCAGATACATTCTGCTTGTATCCAGATTGTCATCTGGACACTAGCCTTTTTCTTCTCATTCGTAACTAGAGCCTAAGTTTTGTGCTTTGTTCTGATCCAGTTCCCAGTACATTGGCTTCACTCTTATCCTCAGGACTCAAAGTCATGGTACACCCCTGTCCATCAGATCTGTCTCTTAAGTCTTTGGTTCTAGCCTGGTGCTGTCTTAATTGTTCTCTAAATTGTCCTCATTCCCGGCTTCCCAACCTGCCTATGCAGAGATGCCCGTTTGCAGCCTGGCCTTCTCATCGAGTTGTGTGTCTGATGAAGAGCTTTAAAGCCAAATACCAGCTAGGAGACTGGAAATTGAAGGCACATAAGCTATGATACATGAACAGGGAAAGAAATAAAATGCCTGGCAGAGAAATAAAGATATTTATAGCTTGTGAGTTGAAATAGAATGAAATTACAGGGTTTGGATATGTCCTGTGACCCTCTGTGAAAGAAAAATATAAAAAGAGATTATGGAAAATTCCATACTTCAAAGACGTGAAGCTGATTTTTAAAATCTTTCATAGGAATAGAGATTTCATTTTCTGATAGTTTCACGAGCAAACCCTAGGGATCAGTAGACAATATATGTATAATCACTTTGTTAACATTACCATAGGTTTTGTAGAAAGATGCAAGCATGGCATATGTCCTCAAGGAGTTTACAGTCTAACGTATATACAGCAGTGAACCATGTAAATCAATTAATTTAGTAATAAATAAATCTATTTGCAAGTCTTCTTTTGCTGCAGTTTTTCTTCCTTAACATTTCTTATAAAAACAAGACAGAAATATTAAGGCTGTTAGACCTTTTTGAAATATCTAGGAATGGGTTGAGATTGATATATTGATATCAACATATTTTTGCAAACTATTATGGAGCATTTACTAGATTCTGGTTTTGCTGAAGATCACGCAATTCCTTATTTGATTGAAGAAGTTTGAGGAAATTGCACTTTTCTTCCTATCTGCTTTGTGGTTGAAATTAGAAAAAGACCAGCTCATTGGGTTTAATAGTATAATAGTGATGATTATAAATTATTATAAATAATAATGATAGTAGCTGCTTTAGTTTCCTGGGCTGCTTGAGCAAATACCAATGCAGTGATTCAGCTTAAGCAATGGGAATTTATTAGCTTATGGTTTTGAGGTTAAAAGAAAGTCCAGATCAAGCCATTATCAAGGTAATGCCTTCTCCCTGAAGACTGGGGTTTTCTGGCTCTGACTGCTGGTGATCCTTGGTCCTTAGCTTATTGTGTGGCAAGGCACATGGTAGTGTCTCCTTGTCTTTACTTTTTCTTCTGAATTCTGTTGATATTCAGCTTCTTGGTTGCTGTGGCTTTCCCCATGTCTGAATTTCATTCTGCTTTTAAAGGACTCTAGTAATAGGGTAAGACCCATCCTGATTGAGGTGGGCCACACCTTAATTGAAGTAACCTCATCAAAAGTTCCTACTTAAAAGTGGGTTCACACCCACAGGAATGGATTAGATTTAAGAATATTTTTGTTCCCTGAGGTATATGCAGCTCTGAACCACCACAATAGACAACCTTAACTGAGCACATTCTGAGCCCTTGGCCCTGTGTGGAATTCTTTCCTAACATTATCTCGTTCAGTTCTCTCCATTCCACACTGAGGAAACCTTAGCCTTGAAGAGAAAAAGTTACCTCCTTAAGGTTCCTTAAGTAAGTGACTGAGTCTGGGTGCAGGTCTCTTCCCTCTTTAATTAAATGTGTAAACAACAGATTGGCTAAGAACTTTTGAAAGTCCCATGTTAGGAGACATCTAACTTGAGTTAAAGATCTCTGTGAATGCAGATTGCTCACATATTTACTGAAATTGTGACATTTCCATAATAATCACAGTCTGTATTTATGTATTTGTGGGAAGGATCCTAGGACAAGCCTCAGAAAGATCACTTGAAAATGTTATTGACAGATCAAGAAGGCTGAGTTCAAAAAAGGTATATTTTGTTTATGAGTTGGAGACAGTTGCTTTCTCTAGTTGCATTGAATAAAGAATTATTTCAACTTCCTGGAGTAGGGACTAGCCGTTTGCTGCCTCTGTTGGAGCTCACTCATCATGCCTTTTGGAGAGAGGTAATGGGCATGATATAATCTACAGGTGCTGTAATACACCTCAATTATCTGGAACTCGGCTAATACTCAGAGAGTATATAAAAAAAGACCCAGGAGAAACTAAATTATATGCCATAAAACTCAGGGATTGGAACCCATTCCCTGAATCAGCTTATTTGCTCTTACCTTAAACATTAAACATTAAAGCAGTGGGAAGCTGTAAATTTGAAAGTGGGGGTGGGGTGGGGTATAGAGAGGCTTTGCAATGGGCAGACAAATTTAGAGTGATAAAAAACAATAGCTGGTTGACTAATCTGTGTGGGAAAAAGCTTTTTTTTAAAAAAAGCAACCATGAACCTCAAATATACCATGGACAGGGTCCTAATTTAGCATAAATTAAAACATTCTTTTACACCAAAGACCATTTAACACAATATAGTGATTGTCATTCATAATGCGTCTCCAGAAATTCAAATCAGATTTTGAACACTCTGGTTAAGAAGACCTAGAACTGTGCAGTGCATAACAGAAGGATCGTTTGGAAAATCAGTATGATTTTTTTTAGCCCTTAAAGGGCTAAATAAACCTTCATTTATCTAGAAAAGAAGTTTCTCTGTAATAAGTTCCATGCTTCCAGGGTTCTGGATAGTTGCCTTTTGGAAACTAATTATTATATGAAGACGTTTTGAATTTCTATTACTGGTGTAGAACTGTGTTGCAGTGCTCTTTTTGAAAGTGAAGTTGTTGTCCTTAATTGACTTTTGACTAGCACCTATGTTGGCTGTAGTTTAGAGTTAGAGAGACCAGCTGTGCAGAATTCATTTCCAGGATCAGAACTGAAATTCCTACTGTGACTAGCCTTGATACCTTTTATCCTGAAACGAATTTATTTTCATTTTCTACATTCTTAATGGAAGAGTCATTATTAAGAATTTATTTTTTATGCCTATTCCCAGTAGTATGTGGGATGTGAAAAAAAAAAAAAAAAAGACCCAGGGTCTGTTTCTTTCTATCTAAACATGTTTTTCAGATGTCGAAGAATAAGCATGGTGTTTAAGCAGTTACTGAGTTCAAATGGTATGTTTACCCGTGGTGCTTTGGAGAGTTTCTCAGTCAAAAATATAACATTCCACTTGACCCCAAATATAAATCTTGTCTAAGACTTGATTTACAGTTAGGTTGTTTATAACTTTACACTTTCAGGACCTCTGTTTTTTTGTTTTTGTTTCTGTTTTCATTTTAAAATTGTTTTGGGAATAAATGGTGTGTATGTATGTGTTTTTGGCTGTTTCTTGTTACATATTTATAGGGATTTGGGGATATGCTATGGTGCATATTAGTACTTTGCCTCATACTTCAGAGTGTGTGTTTAGTATTGATCTACAGCCAGTACAAAGACATGCTACATTAAAGTATTGATTGATCATATTTTTAAAAGTCAGTGTTGGATTGTCGAAGAAAAAGTGTGTATTTGTGGCAATCGACTTAATTCTGAGAGGAGGAAAATGCTCTTTTGATTTGTACAGAGTCTGTGTTTTGCTAAGATAGAATGGGCAGATGCCTGAGTAGTATCATCTTGGGGTTTCCTCCTCTAGCCTTCTCTTTCACAACCATGTTTTGAGATTAAATTTGATATGCCTTGATGGAGAAACATATTGCATTCAGTTTATACTAACATATACATGATTGATTTTTCAAAAAGGGCTCTATGGAACATTCCCTCAATAGCTGTTAGTAGATATTATATTTCTACACCAGTAAAAAAAGTTCTACTGATGTACTAAGTTTCAGAAATACTGTGGGAATTCTCTGATGCTTTCGTATTAATGTACACTGTGAAACTCTAAGCAGAGTATATTATTTTAATATTTAAAGCTCTCTTTTCCAAGCCACAGAAACCAATTGGAATTAAGTCAAGAAGAGAGAGTGAATTTGTTATAATGATTCAGAGGGATGTCTCTTGGCATGTGAAGTTGGGAGTGGAGCTGATCACAGATGTGTCCCAGATAGCCTTCTTTCAATGTATATGCTTAATTTCGTCTCTTTCTCCATTGCTAGCCTTCTGTAATGGTTCTCTTTGGAAGTCCTTTTGCTTTTAATAACAAGTAGGATGCTTGTAAAAAGTCATTGTTCATGAGCTGAGTTCAGTATTAGGTAGTCACACAACAGTTACAGGCATAAAATGACCAACACGGATTGTATTGATGAGTTTGTATGTGTCATCAACTTGAAAATTTAAAGTGACAAATAACTTTTACTAACTTCAGTATATTTAGGTTAGTGCATAATTTAAAGTAGGCTTCAGTACTACCAAATCTTCCCATGTTAAAAGATTATTTCAAGAAAAACCTGTTATGTTGTACATGACCTAATATTCAGCAAGCAATTTAGGTCAAACGTCTGAAGTCTAGGTGAATATCCCACTGCTAGATTGAAATATAAATATGAAATAAAATTCTTAAGTAATATTTTTTTTTAGAACGAAAGCTTCAGTGAAACTTTCTGGCTAAAGCTCTGATAAATGCAATTATACTTGAATGATCTAGGGCCTAGTTTTAGTCTTTTACATGTAAATAGGTAATAAATGCCTAATTCAGTATTCTTACTCGGAATATAGCTTACTTTCTTCACGTCTGTTTTTGTTTCACCATGAAAAACATCCTACCTGCTCTTTGTCAAAACTTTATAGAGTTCCATTTATTCAGAATCAAGAACTTAATCATATTTTCTTTCTGCAGCAATGTACAGAGATAATCACTGTTCAAAATAACGCCCTCAAGGTACTGCAAAAATTGGCCTCTGAATCTCCAAAGGAAGATTATATTATGTTTGGTACATCATTTTACATTAGAGCATTTTATTCTTTTTCATAGAATATCAGTATGGTCCTTAACTACGTGTTCCTGGCTCTCAAACCATGCTGACTTGCACACTTGTGAAAGACTCTGCAGGGATTTTCGTGCATCCAGAAACAGTGTAATGTTTATTTCGTGTGTTTATGTTTCTGAATTTGTATTTTTTCGAAATGTGGGAAAAGTGTAGAGCAGGAGATGGTGGTGAGACAATCTGGAAACCCTGTCCAGGAGTTAAGACTTCAGGACTTGGAACGATAAGTAGAAAGGGTCTTGGAAGCTTGGATTGGCAGGTTCGTAATTCGGAGTTGCAAGAGGAAGGGAGGATGTTAGAGTCCAACAGTTTATGAAAGACATCTAATTATGATGCCACAACAGGGAATGGAAGAGTACAAAAGTGTCAACATCTTCATTTTGTATTATTATGATTGTATTCATTTAGTAGAATATAAAATGAGAAGGAAAGGACAATAATCTATCCTCATCATGGTTACTCTCGTAGAAGTAAGAAATAGATTAAAGTGCAAATCTGGCTATTAAGTTTTTAGCCTGAATCCAGCTGATTAATTATAAGCCTTTAGATGGGTCTCTTAGCCAGGCCAAGCCTCCAGTTCCAATGGTGAAAAGATGGGTTTGTACTGAATGTCATCTAGCTCTAAATGTTGAATGATTTTCATGAAAATTTTAGATGAAGAGAAGTCTTCTCAGTGTATGTTGCTATTCCTGTATTTTTTTTCATTTACTTATTATTTTTTTCCCTGGAACCCATTACATGGTGCTCTGAGCACTGTCCTAGTGCTGAGTTTATAGCATTGCCCCTGCTCTTTTGGACTTTATATTCTATTGAGAAGGAGGCATGAAACTCACAAGCTCAACAATGTGTTTGTGTCTATGTATATAAATGTCAGGGTGAGATAAGTGCTGTGAAGAAAATTAAGACTAGGTTAGGGAGTAAGAATGGAGGAGGAGCTGTTTTAGAAAGGGTGGGCAGGGACGGCCCATCTCATCAGGTGCCATGAGGAGAGATTTGATTGAAGTTGGAGATTGAACTGTAGTAGATACCTGGGAGGAGAGAGGACCAGGCAGAGGAGAGAACAAGTGAACAGGCCCTCAAGTGCGAGCAAGGAGGGCTATGAATATTCTGATTTGGTTACTGAATTTAGCGCAATGAATATAGCAACTATAACTTCATTTTTTGAAATTATTTTAATTTTCATTAGTTCATGTTTTTGACAGGGTGGAAGAGGCTGAGGGTGAAGGGATGTGCAGAAAGGGAGCTGTGGTTGTGCCTGACTCTTCAAGGATGCCTTCGCATCGTGGGTCCTGGACATCCCGAAGGATCTGGATTGTCTATTTATGAGGTTTCAAAGCCTCTCTGAACACGAACGTATATAAATCATAACCTCTGTGTGTTCACAGCACAATCCAGTAGATCACCCAGCTATACCAGCGATTTAATTCCATCCCTTGCTACTATCATTTTTCCTTTAATTTCCTGTCCATTAGCATGAATGGATATCCTACAGTCTTTGCTGTCTTTTATTTTGCTGCTTGCTTGAACTTCTCTAGAAGTTCGTTTCCAGTTTCCAAGCTGAGTCCAATTTATTCATTCTCATTTTCGCTTTTATGATATTTTTGATGTCCCCTTGGCAGCCTCACGTCATTGCTAACCTCTCCACTCCTTGGATCACATTTTCCAGCAAATATACCACGAGTGCTTATTTAAATGCCTAATCATCGGCAGAAATGCAGCTGTGTTCATCATTGTCAATTCTGATTTGTATGATGTTCCCATCCAAACATACCTCAGGGTGCATTTGCACATCTAATTACAACATTAAAACTAATAATAGCCTGATAAAATACGACTCAGACAAATGTCTAAGCAAACAGCTGGCTGTTTCATTGTGTCCTGAAGGACAGGCAGATTCAGACTTTGTTCCCTAACTGGAGGGCCTGAATTCCAAACTGCAAACCCTCCTCCATAAACACCCTGCAGAGGGGAGGCTTAGGCAGGAAGTGTCTAATTCAAAGAGATATTCTTAGATAAAAGAGCCTCTGTGAAGCCACATCTATGTGGAACTGCATGGAGGAAAAAAGAGATTTACTTTCATTTCATCCGCAGGTAGACTGGGACTAAGTTCAAATTGGTCCAAAACATGGCAGAATATTGGTAAAAGGTGTTATTAAGATGCCAGTCTTTCTGCAGAACCCAGAAAGTTAATATCTAAAATTTCAGAGGAAAGAAAGCTGAGCAATAATTTAATAATGCTTTTTTCAGATATTTGAAGGCGTCATGTTGTTATCACATAGAAAACGATGACAAGCTCTGTTTGCTACAAGTGTTTGAGTTTTTGCTTCTATTGAGCAAGAGGAAATTTGACAAAATTGTTTTTATCTCACTGTCATAGTAAACCTTCCTATTATCCAAACCAATGCAGGTAGAATATTTAGGAAAGAGAAATTAATCTTTCTTCCCATGGTGAATTTCAGTGGAGAGGGTAGGCTGTGACTCTAACCTAGTTAGGTAGTGGGGAATTCTGTCTCCAGGTTGACAGGGACCCTTCAGCAGGTTCTGTTTGCCCTGTTGGATTATAGCTAATAAAGAAACTTTTTGTTGGTTCTTGAAACATTGGCTGAAAAATGGAGATGCATAGAAAAGCTTTTGACTTGTAAAAATTGTCATTTGTTAGACTCTGTTGTTGAAGGAGAATTTACAATCTTTTTCTTTAAAGCCTTTAAATGATTTAAATTTTCATCAGTCTCAATAGATTCGGGATACTACTGATGGGTAAGAATGGATTAAAATACATCTCCAAGCTGCTTCTTGCCTTCTAATTCTATTACTTGTTATTCTTTTTCAGATTCAACAAGCATTTAAAATCACAGGAATGCGGTGCTTGATATTTTCACATATATTAATCCATTTAAAGTAATTTTCACAAAAATGTTCAAAGTCTATGTCATTATTTCTGTTTCACGTATGAGAGAACCAACCATCAAAGAGATGAAATTACTCTTTGAAAGGGGCATAGTCAGGACATGGTGGGGAGGGACATGGAACCAGGATTCAGAAAACTGGGATTCTGAGTTAGACTTCCATTAATGAGCTCTGAGATCTCAAACCAATCTCGAATCCTCTCTGGATCCCAGTTTCTTCATTTGTAAAGAACAGGAGTTGGAATGAGATTTGAAGGAAGTTTCTCTCCTACCTCTGTAATGTTGTGATGCAGGGCAACTGAAAAGAGTTCAGTACTTACTGTAGATGAATAGATTTTTGTGCACCTTGTGAGTGCCTTGTGTAGGGTACATAGATGTAGATTATTCCTGGGTTGGAAATTTTGGGCGTGAGAGGTGGGTAAAGACTTATATCTTCCTATGACCTAATGACCAAATGCACTGACCTTGTGGAGTAAAAGAATTCTGCTCTGGGCTTTGATGTTTTCCTTATTTTTTTTCACATCTACTTTCTTATCCCAGACCCCTATCATCCATTTCCTTTGAAATTTTCTGAGTTTATGTCTGCTCCTGAATTGTTGTATATTTGATTATAGCTATGAATAGTTAGGAGGCAAGAAAAGATATGTTCTTTTAATCTTCTTGAAAACCTAGTTCTTTACCTGGGGAAAACTGTCTCGATCTGAGCTGTCCCATTCAATAGTCACTAGCCTCATGTGGCTATTAAGTAATTTAAATGTGACTAGTCTGAATTGATGCATGCTGTAAATGTAACATATGTATGGGGTTTGGAAGACTCAGAAAAAAAGAATGTAAAATATTTCATTGTTTTTTTTGAGAGTTTGGATGTTGAATTGATAATATTTTGGATTTATTAGGTAAAATAAAATATGTTATTGAAAGTAATATAATTGGTTTCCTTTTACTTTTTAAAATTTGGCCCTGGAATATTTAAAATCATACATGTGGCTCATATTTGTAACTTAGATTTCTTTTGCTCAGTGCTGGTTAAGAACAGTGGTTCTCCACCAGAGGTGATTTTGCCCCCAGGGTATAATTGACAATGTGTAGAGATATTTTTGATTGTCACAACTGGAAAATGCTGCTGGTAGCTAGTGGGTAGGGGCCAGAAATATTGCTTTACATCCTGCAATACACAGGATAGATCCCCATAAAAGGGAATTATCCCCATACTAGGAAATTATCCGATTCAAAATGTCAATTGTGCTGAGATTGTGAAACCCTGCTGCAGATAGTTCAGAAAGGAAAAAAGATTGGCAACTAAAATTGTTTTTAGGTTAACTTGATTTGGAACACTAGAATGAATATTTAGCAGCATTAAAGAAGGACTATAGTAAGGGTATCAACATTGGAGATAGTTAGGATGGAAGCACTAAAGTAACAGATTTTGCTGCTTATTTCAACAAATATTTATTGAGTGATCAGAAATCTTTTTTTGAATAATATATAATAGATATAATGTAATTTAAATATATACACCCACAGACATATGAAAATATTGAATTCTAATTGTATGCAAAGCTTGCATAGGAAAAATAAGGATAAATACAATATAACTACTTTAAAAAATCCTGCAATGTGAGCTATGTTCCAGTAACCTTGATTCTTGAAGAAGACCATATAACTATGTAGTCTTCATATAGTTGAGTATATGAGAGATGAGTAAAATAAGGAAAAAAAAAATAATGGGGGGGATAAAGGGTAAAAAATTGGGTAGATTGAAATACTAGTGTGTAATGAGAGGGAGCAAAAGGGGTATGGGATGTATGAATTTTTTCGTTGTATTTATTTTTCTGGAGCAATGTAAATGTTCTAAAAATTATGGTGCTAAATACACAAAAATGGGTTAATATTATGAGCCATTGATTATATACTATGTATGGACTGTATGTGTGTGAAGATTTCTCAACCAAAATATTAAAAGAAAAATCCTGCAACATAGAAGAGGATGGCATGAGAAGTGCACTGTCTTGCAAGGCTGCATATGATGTCAGAAGAGAGATGTAAAATAAAACATAAACTATGATTTCAGAGGAAAAGTATATCACATTTGATGGAGGAAATCAGGAAAGTCATGGGCAATGCCCTATTTGAAATGTACCCTTAAAGATGGGCAGGAATACAATCCATGGAGGTGATAGAAAGGCATACAAAGCAGAGGGAAAGCATGATCAAGGCAAGATGGGAAATATAGGGTGTGTTTGGGACATATTTAATATTCTGAGTGACTATGGGGAAGAGTCCCGGTGCAAGCAGTTTGAGATTAAAAAAAGGAAAACCCCAAACAAAGGAAAACAAATAAACAAACAACAGCAAGACTGAGGTCATTTGTGACAGATGACCCTAAATGGCAAGATGAGAAAAGTAGAGCTGTGAGAGGCAAAATAGAGGCAAAATGTGCTGCTGCTATATGAAGTCAGCAGTAAAAATAGTCAAGATTTCCATTAGTTGGACTGGCATGTGTCAGTCATCACTTTTGAGAAATAATACACTGAAAAAAATACATGGAAAAGTAATGTAGAAGCAATGTTGCATGGTTGCCAGAATTTTGGTTTGGTAATCAGAAGATATCAACAAATAAGGAAATAAACTAGATTTGCCTAGAGTTCATTATTTGGCCTCGGTTAAATTTTGTGTAAACCTATTTAACGTTTAAGTCCAATATTCCATGTTTATAAAGCATAAATAACCATGAATCCTATTATCAATTCCATAGTGATTAAGTTTACTGTGATATGTTAGCTGCACTAAATGATGGTTGTAAGAATGGAGAAATTCTGTAACCAGTATTCTCCACAAATGCCATTGACTAATTAATTTAAATATTGAGTTGTAAAGTAGCTAGTACTGTAAGATGGAAAAAGTACATTTACCAAAGGGATTACTGTGAGCACTCCTTGATGTCTGCTTTTGGATTGTATTACTTGAGTCATTGATGTTAAGAACGTGGTATAGAGAAAAAGGGGGATGGAGTCTCAGCATACAATCTTTCTATTTGTTCAGATAGTTGGTGAAAAATACTGAAGAGGAAGAAACTATTGAATAAAAGGAGTTTTAAAAAGTATCTGTAAATACCTATTAGCCATGCTAGCTATATTCCTCATTATGCATTATAATAGGAGTATGGGTGATGTTCATTTTCCAGTAATCTTTTCTGCTTACATGAATGCTGAAAATTGCTAATATAATTATGAGTATCTGTTCAATCCAAAATATGCTTGTGAAGAGACTACTAAAAGTGCATCTATTTAAAAACGGTTTTATTCAGATACAAGTTTCTAACTTTAACGTTCAGTTTTAAAAAGGCAGTGTTTGAAGCCTCTGGTTTGGTGTTTGATGTGAGCATAGATCTGGCTCTCTCCAAATCCCTTGTGAAGTGGCTGGAATTTCACTATATAGAAATAGGGGAAATCAGCATTAGCAAGAGATACCTTTCTAATAGGTAATAGTAGTGGATGCAGTACCCATGGCAAAAAGTGAGAGGAATCTTTGGTAGTGCCACCTCAAGATTTGGATTGAAGGACATCACAGAGCCTCTTCCCTTCAAAGAGATTGATGGGTCCAGAAAATAAGCTTACAAATGCAGTCTTTGGTGATGATGGGCAGGCTGAGGGGCAGCTTGTGAACACATGACCCAGGGGGCATCTTAAGACTGACATTGCCTCCTAATGTGTCTCCACAGCCATCTTGCCCTTCTTCATTACCTTCTCCTCATGAGACTTCAGTGGTCTTTTCAAAAGGCAGATCTTTTCATGAGATCCCTTTGCTTTAAGTGCTTTCATGGGTTTACATTCTTTTTCAGATCGAGGTTGTTTTTAGGATCCAGAAAATGGACGTCTCTAGTCTGCCCAGACTTGTGTCACTCTCTGTCTTCTGTGCTGTTGTCACTCTGCCCTCATCTGCATTACTGGCCTTGGGTCTTTGCACTAGCCCTGGACTAGTTCCAATGCTTGCATACTTATCTGGCCTTTCTTACCTAGTTTATTCCTAATCATCCTGCAGATCTTGGCTCATCAGAGATCTGTGCTTTCATAGCACCCTATACCCTGAAGTGTAGGCATTTTTATGACTACTTATTTATTATTTTTCTCCTGTTGGACCATGAGCTCCATGAGGGTAGGGCAGGGTTGTATCTGGTTTTGCATACCTGGTACATGCTAGCTACTCAGTACATATTTATGGAATGAATGGATAGATGTGGATGGATTTGTGGATGGTAGCATTTGGATTTCAGTAGTTTTATAGGGTATCCCTTACCCTTGCCACTTCCACAGACAACTGCATCCTAGCAAAGGACGATGTGCAGTGATAGGAAAGATCTTTAGGTTGTTTTGGGTGTGGTTGCCACATCAGGAAGAGGTTGTGAAAATGGGGTCTTTTCTAAGGAATGGATCCACATTGGAGGTCTAGAGATGCTCACTCTTGTTGCTTTACTGTCCTCCTGGACTTTTGGGTGTCCCTACTGATAAACGATTGTCTCTCTTATCTCCCTCATCATTTTACCCATATGCCCTTCAGTCCAAACAAGGATGCTTCACTAAGGAAGGTTTGGGTGGAAAACCACAACAAATTTTTCCAGAAAGCAACTCAATTCTATTAGAAAATTCATTATTTTACCAGAAAATATGGCTTTTTCTCAGAAAATATAAGTAACTTGAGAAAAGGCTTGGGGTCTATTAAGATATTATGTTCCTCAATAGAAAGGGCATATCATTTTCCTAAGACTCAGAGGAATTGCTCTCTCTGCAATATATTGACCATAAGAAATGAGATGATTTCAGAAAACATATTTTTGTGCTTTCAACAACACTTGAGGAGGTGCTGCATCTGCAATACTGCAGCCAAGAAAGCAAGCCATCATGAAAGGAAAAAGGAGGATTACACAGAGTTGAACAATGCAAAAGCCAACTTCAGTAGAAATAATGCCAAGAGTTAGCATATATTGAGTACTTCCTAGATGCCAATCATTGATCTAAGGGCCTACATGTTTTAACTCATTCAATCCTTGTAACAACCCCTATGGGGGAGATACTGTTATTAAACACATTTAGAAAACCTTTGTGGAGGAATGAAGAGAACATGGGATACTGCAGAATATCAAAAGTAGTGAATTAGAAAACAAATATAGGAAAAAATCCAGAACATAAAGGACAAAAATTATGGGATAACGGGAAATATGCACTAGCTTTTAATGGTATAATCTTTGGGTGGTGAGATTAGGGGTGATTTTAATGTTCTTTTTTATACTTTTCAGTATTTTTTAATATGAGCCTTTAAAAAGGCATTGTTCTTTTAAATATGAGCATAGATGACAGAGAGCATGTGAGGCTTTCAATAAATAATTTTAAGTAGTTCATTGAAAATTAAATTGCATTAGAAGCAAGAAAGAATAGAGCAGCCCAGATAGGAAATAGAGCAGAGAGATTCACATTGCTGAGGAAGGACTGTGATTATATACTTTCTTCCAGCAACAACAACAACAAAAATAAATTAAAAGAACAGTACTGGCTATTTGAGTGTTTGAGAATTCATTTTAGAGTGCAAGAAAGTATACTTATGTATGATAATTAGGGGTTAATTAAAAATTTATGCCTGCAATTTTAATAAATAATATATGTATTATTTTTTATGTTTTGGGTGCATGGTCTGGGAATTGAACCCAGGTCTCCCACATGAAAGGCGAGCATTCTACCACTGACCCACCCGTGCACCCCTAAATAATTTATTTTTTAAATAGAAAATGCATAATTGTCTGAATCCTGTGTTCTTTCCTTTATCTGCATGGGGTGGGGTGGGGGGGTAAACCTAGCTGACAGACGCTTGACAACATGACCCAAGATACCACCTGGTGTCAGGTTTGAAAATTGCAACCTACAACCCTGGGGATCCATGAAGTGATATATTAGAGGTTATGAACATTTAAAAATGCTAGGACTGACTTTGTAATGTAGATTTATTCATTCTGTCTGATTTATTTGGGAAAGAGGAGGTTGAAGTGTATGCTTGCTTAGAAGAAAAATAATTATAAATCCAAATGGATATGGAATTTGAAATTCCTTATTTTCCTAGTTTTCAATAGTAGTAGTCTCCTGTTTTTTAACTTTCAGAAGTCTTTTAGAATTTCTTTTCTTTTACTGACTGTCTGTGTGTTCTCTTTGTTTATTCTTATGGAGGAGATTTTATGCTTTCCAGTAGTCAAGTAGAGATGGGCTGTTTGAGAAATTGGCACAGGTTCCTAATTACATCTTCTGGAGAGACCCTCTGGATTAAATTAAAGGAAGAAAATGGCAGTGAAAAAAATTTCCTGATTTCTTTAAAGTGAAATAACTTTTTGAAAACTGTTGGTGGAAGAAGCACTGATTAGGAATAATTAGGACAAACATTATTTTGAAGGCCCTTTGATTCCGATACATGTGTGTCTATGGAACTGGCTTGGGCCCAGACCTCTAGAGGTCTCATTCCACTGGAAGAGGGTCAGAATCTCTGACAAAGCTTGCTGTGGAGACATAGGGACACGGGGCCTTCTTAAGATGGATGACGGTCCAGGACAACAAAGAATACCCCGTTTGTTCTCCCCCCATACTTCAGCCAAGCTCAAGTCCTTATGTTCAACTCAATGTTTCAGGCATCTATTCCAGTATATATATCACCTTGGAAATTAGGGGCTTAAACGTGACCAATTTATTATCTCTCACGGTTCTGCCACCTGGACAGGGTTTCACATAATGTCTACTGAGGCTGAAATGGCCATGATGGTTTCTTCATTCATATAACTGGATGACCGCAACAGCTGTAGACTGCACAGTCTTGCTTTTTTTTATGTCCAGCCTCTCTCTTTGGCTTTCTTGGTTGTTCTTTCCAGGAGCAATATTAGAAGCTACCACAGGCCTCTTAACGACTCGTCCTGGACCAGGCAACATATCACTTCAGTTGTTCAAGGCAAGTCACAGGGCAGTCTCAGGTTTCAGGGAAAGAGAGTCCATCTTTTGATGGATGCAGCAGCCTGTACATACACAGAGAGAAAGCAACAATGGTGGCCAATTTTGTAGATTATCTACCGTTCCTAATTTGCCCCACTTTTTTTTTTTCTGTCACTGTCTTTGGCTTTCTTGGTCCTCTCTATCTATTAATATTTTCCTCCTGGATTTTCTCCCTTTAAAATATACCCATCTTTCAAGGCCCAACCTAAATGCCACCACCTTGATGAAAAATCTGACCACATAGTTTATAACCCAAATTAGGACACATGTCAGAGTGAAAGGGCCTCTAAAAGGACCACAGGTTTAAAATGGGAAGGCTCCTGGCAAGCTAGAACATGTGATGATTTTTCATAAATCTTCTCCTGATTTTTCCATTCATGAATGAGTTCTCCCTTCAGCTGAACTTGTTCATATCACTGATGGGATGCATTATGTTATTCCTATTTTATTTGTGCCTCTACAAATAAAAGTGCAAATAACTATTAAGCTCTCTTAAATTGTAAATTATTATAAAGCAGATTCACTGCCTTATCTGATTTCCTAGAGCATTTCACACAGTGCTGTTCATATAGTAAGCACTGCACTGTGAATTGCAGAAGGGAGGACATAAAAATACCAATACTGATGTTGTTAGATCGTCAAATATGTCGTATAGAATTGAATGCCTACCAGCAGATCCAAGTTCTAGGAACCCTACCTCCTTTACTGACCTTTCATGTGACCCTGTGCAGTTGGTTTAACATCTAGGCATCTCAGTTTCTTCATCTAAAAAGTGGGGGAAATTGTTCCATATTTTATAGGGATATGGTAAAGCCCAATGGAAGTGATATATGCAAAAGCACTTTAAATGTGCTGCTACAAATAAAAGGCTGTATTTTTATTTGAGTTTCCTTATTTGTTTCCAGAAAGGACACACAGTGAGTGGTTCAGATAACCTCTTCAGTCATTGTTAAGTTGTTCTTTTGGTTCAAGTTCAGACTTTAATTCCCTTCTTCAGAAATTCTGAACTCTGGTTAAGATAAGATGGGGTGAGCACATCAGATCAAGAGTGAGGAGCTGTAAGTCTCAGCCTAGGCATGTCCACCTGCTGCTGAGCATGTAAGCAAGTCATTTCTTAACTTCTTTAAGACTGTTTCCATATCTGTAAGATGAAGGAAATGTCTGCTGTGTCCAAGGGGCTCGGATGAGGCTCAATTTAAATGCATATGAAAATCCTTCTGAAATAAGTATAAAGGTTTAGTGGGTTGAATTCTGAGCCCCCCAAAGATATACCCACATCCTAGTTCCTGTAACCTGTGAATGTAACCTTGTTTGGTAAAAGGGTCTTTGCAGATGAAATTTAGTTAGGGACCTTGATATCATCCTGGAGTATCCAGGTGGGCTCTAAATCCAAGGACAGGTGTCCCTAAAAGAGAAAGGCAGAGGGGGATTTGAAACAGACATAGAACAAGGAGGCAGTCAGATGACGGAGGCAGAGATTGGAGTGATGAGGCCACCAGTCAAGGAATGATGACAGCCACCAGGGCTGGAAAAGGCAAAGAGGAGGTTCCCTATAGCCTTTGAAGGGAGCATGGTCCTGCCAACACTTTGACTTCAGATTTATAGCCTCCAGAACTGTGAAGGAATACATTTCTGTTATTTTAAGCCACCCAATTTGTGGTAATTTGTAGCAGCAGCCCTATGAAACAAATGCAAAAGGATAATGATATTAGTGATTATTTCAGAATGCTCCTTTGTTCTCTGGCTTCCTGCCTAATGTTTGATTCGCTCTCTCTCTCTCTCTCTCTCTAATCTCTATCTCTGTCTTATCTCCGTATCCATCAGTACAACTGCCTGTCTTTATGTGTGTGTGTGTGTGTGTGTGTGTGTGTGTGCTTGGAATTAGCAGATTGTTGGAGTTTCTGAGTGTTCCAATGCTTTAATTTCTCAAGTGTTTGGAATTTCTTCCTCTTTAGAGGAAGTAACCATTTGAAACTAATTTCTTACACAAATATAAGCTATGAAGCAAAGTATTATCCCCCCTTCTCTTTCAAGGGAAAGTATTACATACTTCCTAAACAGATATATAGATGACTAAAACTGTAGAACCAATGGCATGAAGGACCTTTATACTTTCCTATAACTTGGAGTTACCTGGTTCCAGATTTAAGTAAGATGCTATTGCACCCTTAAATCTTTGTTCCAACTGCCTGAGCGATCCATAGAAACAGGCGACAGCGGCAGTGTGGGACCAGAAGTAACGAAGAGCTTGGAACCCCTGTGTGGGACCCATTTTAAGTAACCATAAAGGTCATTTCTATTCATGCTTTATTCTAATGCAGCTTTGCTGTTGCTTCCCATATGGAAATGGGGATAATATTGTTTCTGAGGCCCAGCAACATTCTCTGATTTTATGCTAACTCTCTCTGCTCTGCAGAGAATGCTCCTGAAAGATGTATCATGGATCCCTCCCCTGGTAGAAATTGAAGGAAAATTGCTCTCTTGCCATCATAACATGGAAGAGGCCCTTAAGCCAGATTGTTTATACTCATTGTCCATATGAGGGTTATTTGTTTCCTTTCTTGCAAAGCTTTGGGTACTCCATGCCCTAGTTAAGCCATATAGTCTCCCTTCCTCTCGATTCTCTCAGTTTCAGATGCCCAACATGGAATTCCTGTCAGAAGTCTTTTTAGAGTGCTTCTTGAAAGCTCTGAGGACTTTCTGAGTTAAAAGGATTCGCCAAGCCCATGTTACCCTCAAGATACTAGTCTGTCTTCTATAGGCAGGATTTATTTTAGGGAATCTCTGAAGCTTTTTGTTTTATTCTATGCAAAGGCAAGAGAACCCCTCCTGGGGGCAATGAAATATGCCCTGGCACATTTCTCCAAAGCACATGTTTAAATTTCAGCATGTAGGAGCCCATGAGTTTGCTAAGAATTTATCTGGCAGAGGTTATGATTTCTCAAGTCCCTTCTAAAGTCATTATAGTTGATATGACCTCTGGGATAATGCACATCATAAAGTGCTGCAGAACAGCCACTTATGCATTTCTTGATCATTGTAGAATTCCACTTAGAAATAATTACTGGTGTGTATGTGTGCTTGTCTTCCTTGCGTTTTTCTCTCCTAGGTAATGGGACATCTACCCTTCCAAGACTCACAGAACCTTGAACAATAACTCTTCTAATTATTTAGTAGCTCTTCTGTCTGCTAGTCATGAATCTTATTGAATTAGTCACTAGGAGAGGTGAGGTTTTTGGTTTTTTTTCTCATTTATGTATTTATTCTAAACTTAAAATCATTAAGCATTCTTGATGTAAATCTTTCTAGAAGATACTAAGTATGCCTCAGCTTTTAAAACCACAGACACTAATGTGGTGTTTTTTTTTTGATCACTGAGTCATTAATTACTAAATGTAGCTTTTTCCAAATGGATGCCAGCGAAATAGTTATCTACTGCATATTAATAGGTGTCTTTTATTAAAAAATTCTCTGTGATCAAATAAATGATGAAATAGTGGGTAAACAAAGTTAAATTTTTCTTTTTTTTCAGGATTACTCAGAACTTTTATCATTTTAATGAGTATTTTAGGTTGCTTAGACAGGGTTATAGAATGGAAATTTTCTCAAATGTAATGGAGCAAGGAAGCCCCTTTTTGTTGCATTTATTATAGCTCTGGAAGAAAATCTTGGAATTTTGGGGAAAATGCTGCTTCGTGTGGAGTTATTTGCTTTTTTATACTGTAAGATCCCAGGCTGTTGCTGAGTTTCTGTCTCTCTCTTTTTTAAAAATACATTTTCTATGTAGTCCGGTTTTATTTTTAACCCTTCTGAGTTTAAAATGTGAGTGCTTTGTGCTTTGGCCTCTCCTAAATGTTTGATACCCTCCCCCTATTAGTTATGATTTGGGTGTCCATATAACAGAGCATTCAAATTAAAATACTTTTGAAATGCTCAGTGGCAGAGTTCTCGCCTGCCATGCTGGAGACCTGGGTTCGATTCCTGGTGCCTGCCCATGCAGAAAAAGAAAAAAGAAAAAAAAAATACTTTTGAGACTGAAAAGGAAATCTGTTAATAATTACGCTGGAACAATAGCTGTATATTCTGGCTCTCCTGGGCAAACCAGAACTGTTATGGTTAACATAAAATCCAATAAAAACTAACTTAAACAATAGAGGGATTTCATTGGCTAACATAACTGAAAGGGTCAGAGGCTGGGTTGGCCTCTGGTGTGGTTCAGAGTTCCTGCTCCATTTACCCCACTCATGTGACCGGGTTATATTTGGGCTGGTTTGTCTCACAGTGTTAAATAATTGCAAGATTTTCAAGTTTCACATATTTTCATCTAGATTTCATAGCTTGCGTTAGAAAAGACAGCATCTTTGCTGCACAATTCTCAGGAGAAATATTGAGCTCGGTGCTGATTAGACAAATTCCTGAAACAATCCCCATAGCCCGAGAATTCCAAGCACTTATTGGTTTCAGTATGATTCAGCAGTTAGTGTGGAGGGGATATGGGATTTTTCTGAGATTACCGTGGTATTCAGGGAATAACTCTGGAGGCTGGACTCAGACCTACCCAAACAGCATGACTTACATTTTGGAGGCTGGATAGATCGGATTTTGAGGAGACCACTTATATTTCCCTTCTTATTGATTTTCTCAGCTCTGTAAGACACTTGGTAACCAGCTATCCAAGTTTATTAGAATTCCCTGTAAAATAATATTGAAGGTTCAAAGGACCTTCCTGCAAAAATGTACATGAATACTAGATTTGACACATCTATATGTGATGCTCAGAGGCTTTTTTGCTTTCTTCCTATTTTTTCTGTTGTGTTCCAGTAGGTGAGTCTGCCAGATAACTGGATGCTAGATAAATGACATAATTAAGAAGGATTGGGCCAACAAATTGCTAAGGAACTATTAAGAAATGCATACCCTAATTAGATTATTTTTGACCATTATATTGCCTAAATAATATAGGTTCATCATTGTAAAGTAGAAATGCCAGATAAGCAATTTGAAGATAATAAAGATCATTTGTCTAATCCCAATCCTTTGAGTTAAAAACAAGCTTAATTTTTTACCTCCTTCTAAAGTAAAAATTACCTGTCTTTGTGTAATGTTTGTATATGGAAATGGATAATCTACTCTGTCTGTGAAAACCAGTATTTATTCTGTACTTTTCCAATTTTCTTCCCCCAACCAATGTTACCCAAATTATGTGATATATTAATTTGTGATATTGCCTGAATAATACTTTAGCTACCTAGTTTTTCCTTCCATGAAATGTAGTTTGAAAAATGATAGGTTTTCTCACAAAGGTGAAAATGTTTCTCTTAGACATAAATTATTTTCTGTTTACAATCCTGTTATTTTTATTCAGCATGTCTCAAAGGAAAATTGTTTTCAAAAATGACTGCTTTAAGACAGACATTTCTTTATCATTCCATCAGAGCCCTATAATGAATTTGATGCAGACTGCATTTTAAGGAGTTTTTCTTTCCGTCCTAAACATAGAGGGATGCATTAGGAATCGCAAGCTTGTAAACTTAGAATTCTAAGTGTGATGTTGGAAAAAGGGATGGTATGGCTGAGTGAGGCTGCAAAACACAGGCATAGTCCTTTCTGCTGTCAGCTTCTGGCTCTGCCCCTTTACTTTAACATCTCTGAGCCCCACCTTCCTCATCTGCAATTAGAAAAAAAACATTTTAATTTCAAGGATTGCTTCAAGAAATAAGTAAACCATGGCATTTGAAGCTCTTATCCGAAGGTAAGGACTTGGTAAATGCATTCTTGCTCTTAATGGGCCAGTCCTAGTAATTACTTCACACCTTAAAGTAGGAAAGCATCTTGGTGCTCCTCTAGTCCAACCTCCTATCAATCTTTCCTAGAGCCCTACTGATAGAGGGGTGTAAAGACTCTTATTATGAAACAGTCCAGGGACCCCATGCCTCAGAAGGCAGCCTACACATATTTTTGGCGAGCTCTATTTCTTATTCAGCCTATGCACATTTTGTAGTTTACCTTTCACATATATTATCGTAGCTGATCTGCATAGTAATTCTGTAAGATTGGCAGAACTGTCAGCAAACTTTTACTTACAGTGAATCCAGATCTGCTGTTCTATAACTTCCACGTATTCACCTGTAGAGATACATGGAACAACTCTTACTGTGATAGTCTTTCAGATGGTTTCCATTTAACAAACGTTTGTTGTACAGACACTTGTCTAGGTACCAAAGATATAGTCATGAGAATAAAACGTCTTGTCCCTGGTCCCTGAAATTTATAATCTAGTACAGTGATCAGCAAACTACAGCCTTTTTTGTTCAAATGTAACCAACTACCTGTTTTTGTAAATCAAGTTTATTGAAATACAGCCATACTCATTCATTTATGTTATCTGTGGCTGTTTTCATGCTACAGTGGCAGAGTTGAGAGTTGCAATAAGGACCATATGGCATGTAAAGCCTAAAGTAATTACTGTTGGCCTTTACAGAAAATTTTCCCACCAATAGTCCGGTGGATAAGATAGACATTAAATCCTTGAATTTCAAGGATCTATTTTGAATTTCTGCAATGCAGAGTGATATGAATGAGAATAAAAGGGAACACCTAATTCAGACTGGGTACTAAGTAAGGTCTCCCTAAAAACGTGACACTTAGGCTGAGTCCTAAAGGACAAGAAAAGTTAGAAGATTGCAAGGATCGATAACTGATATGAAATCCTGGAGCAGGAAAAGACCTTGGCATTTCTGAAGAACTGAAAGAAGACCAGAATGGCTGAAGCCAATTGAGGAGAGACAGAGGGTGGGATGAGGTTCAGCTATAGAGGCAGGCAGGAGCCAGATCAGGTAGGGCCTTCTAAAAATGTTGTTTCTTTTCCTAAGAGCAATGGGAAGTTACTGAAAAAATTAAGTGGATTTGCATTTTAAGGCAATTACTTGGAGATGGAGAGAAGTAGTTGGATTATCTATATGGTGGACTGATTACCTTGATATGGGAGTAAAATGGGAGCAAGGAATCAAGTTTGACTCTCAGTCATCTGGTTGAAGCCACTTGGTAAATGGAGTTGCCTTTTATGAAATGGGAAACCCTAGAGGAAAGCAGGTTTAGTGGGTGATGGACTTGAATTTTGGACATGATCAGTTAGAGATGCCAGTGAGTATCTAAGTAGAAATGTCAAGTAGACAGTCAGGTGTGGAAATCTGGAGCTTAGAAGGAAGTTATGGGTAGTAGATAAGACCTGGGAAATCATCAGCATTTACTGGTCTTTGAAGCCATGATGGCAGGTGAGATTGCCTAGGGAGTTGGACATAGAGAGAGAACCAGACTGAAGACTTCAGTCTTAAGATTTATGTAGAAGATGAGGGGGAGCCTCCAAAAGAGACTGTAAAGAAGCTTCCAGAGAAGGACGAGGAAACCTAGGAGAATCAATATCCTTATACTAAAGGCAGAGTATTTCAAGAAGGCAATCTGGTTGAATATACCCAGTGCTGCTGTTGACGTAAGGTGAAGATTGTAGAGTCCATTGGTTTGGGAGCATGAAGGTCCATTAGGTTGGAAACATGAAGGACACTGGTTAACCTTGGCAAGAACAGATTCAGTCATGTGGTAAGGACAGCATTTGAATTAGTGTAGGTTGAAAAATACATGAGTAGGAAGTGGGGATATAGAGACATTTTTTTCCAAAAAGTTTGGCTATGAAAGATAGGAAAGAGAAGGTGGCAGTTAGAGAGGAATAAGAGAGCCAGAAAAGAAATTTTACTGGCTTTTAAGATGGATGAGCCTAGGTGGAAGGGAAAGAGTAGGGTAGGAAGAATGAAGAGGAAGAAGGGTTAAAGGATAATGGATGGAATGAAGCCTCTGAGAAGACCAGAAGGGAGTAAGTCTTTAGCACACATGGAGGGATTGGCTTTAAATAGGAGGAAAGATTCTTCATTCATTGCAACAGGAAGGACAGAGGACAAAATAGATGCAGGTACAGGTGGCCGTACTGCTGGCTGGAAGTTGAGAGAATGACCGTGGGTGGCTTCTGTTACTGTGGGAAATTTGAAATGAGTTCATATGCTAAAAGCGGGATGGGGGCAGATGTCAGGAAAGAGATAACATTTCATATGCAGAACATAGAAAATACTTGATTATTGCTGAGAGAAGAAGAGTATGTTAATCAGAGAAAAAAATTAGCATTGCCAGTCAGTTGAGGTTGATGATTATGCCTTTATTGTGAACCAATTTCTGGTTTTGTGATTTTTCTCCAGAAAGTTCAGATCCTTGAATTCATGGACTGAGAAGGCAAATGCATGAAGTAGGCAGAATGATAAGATGGAAGGACAAGGGAGAAGATAATTTATGGTTTCTGAAAGGGAGTCTTTGTAATGATGTTCTAGGGGCTTTAAGTTGTATATGGAGGATAACAAATACAGTAGGGGCTTTATATAGGGATAAAGGGACCAGTGGGTTGAAGTTGTTGATAAGATACACAGCCATATACGAACATGGACACACAAATAAATACACACACTGTGGTAGTACTTGGGCTAACAACCTGGAAGAAAGGTAAGCTGTGGTCAGAGAATGAGATATTTGGATTGGTAATTTCTGTTTTGTGATGGGTGCGGTTCAAGGTGAGACAGTGGAGTAGGTAATTTTGGAGGATTTCAGGGATGGTTGTTGAAGATGAGGAAATCAAGACATAGAGATAAGTGTGTTAGTTTTCATGGGATGATAACAGGATTTGTGGTGAGAAAAGACTGAAGGAATCCTTAAATCTTCAGCAAACAAGGTGGAGTGATAGAAAGAAAGAGAGGACAGTCACATGCACCACAGAGGAGTAGTACTCTAGAAGTAGCCTTGGCAGAACCCAGATTCCCAACACTGGCCCCAGTGCACACAAGGTGTGAGAGAATAGACTGTTGCAGCAGAACTGAATCTTCTAGACATATCCAGATTTCACTTAAGGTAGGAGGTGATGGCAAGAAAGTGAAAACTACTATTCAGAAAAGAAGCTGAAGATATGGGAATTTCAGTGTTCTCTGGAGTTTCAGAGGGTCATTGGTGGAGCAGAGAGTATCTATTGAGTAGTTTGGGAAAGACACTGGGGAAAGGATAGCAGTGGTAGTTTCTATCATTAGTGGCCCCCAACAAACCATGCCTCTTGGTATCATGCCCTTCTCTTAAATCTGGTCTGAGTCTGTGACTTGCTTTGACCAATAGAATGTAGCAATAGTGAGGCAGGAATAGTTCCAGGACCAAGTTTTCACTCTCTTGCAAGTCTTAGGGCACTAATAAACAAGTTTGCCTCTGCTACTGGAAAGATTATATGGAGAGAACCACATGGAAATGCCATGTGGAGAGCGAGAGCCCCTGTGACCTCATGGAGAGAGACAGAAACCTCTTCAACGTAGTTGAGCCCAGCCCCTAGCCAATCTGCCAACTGAATGCAGATTCAACTGAATGGCCTAGTTGCTGAAAGTCCAAGTGATCACTAGTAAGGCCAACAGAAGAGCCATTCAGCTAAGCTCTTCCCTGACTACACAATCATGAGGCAACAAAAAGGGGGTTGTTTTTAGCCCCTACATTTTGGGGTAATTTGTTAGCAGCACAAAAAAACTGAAATAATAGTTATGTAGAGAGGCCTGCATTTAGAAGGTAGACAAGGAAATCCAGGGAGGCTAGGCATCTTGATGGATTTGGTCTTGGTGTTATCCTAGGATACATTGGGACGTAGGAAATAACAGGATTTACCTGTACCTGGACGAATGGCTCAGGAATTGTGTGGTGCCCTGTATTCCCCATTTCTGCATGCAGCCCTTGCTGACAACTCTCTGGTTAGATACAATGAGGACATGAACACATCACCAATGGTTTTTTCTTCCAAAGTTTTTTCCTTCTGGCTAATCACCTTGATTTTCTTCAGTCCATTCTCATTTCTGATTTTGAAACTCCTTACCATTCTTGGCACCTTCCTTAGGTAATGTTCCAGCTTGTCAATGGTCTTCTTAAATGTGGCACTCAGAACTGAACTCATCAATTCCTAGTGCGGTTATAGTTTTACGTAATAGAAAAGGACTATTATGTTTTCTTGCTTTAAGTACTTTTCTTTTTAAATGTAATTTCAGATTGCTTTAGCTTTTGGGGAGCAGCTGTGATACTATTGACTCATGTTTAGCTTGCAGGCCACTAAAACACCTATGTCTCTTTTCTTTTTTACACATATACTACCATTAGGTCAATTTCTCTATTTGTACAGTTGGATTTTTGACTGTAGGAATGGAGAATTAAATACAATCTGTTATGTTTTGGTTCGTTTGTCTGATCTACTGTTGCCTTTTTGAATCTTGGTATTTTATATTTCAAAGATTTCTTAACTTTGCATTATCTGCAAGTTTGGTAAGTATACTTCTCTTATGTTTATCTGAATCACTGATAGAAACTATAAAATAAGGATTTGGAGACAGTCTGTGGAACACCCATGAAAATTCCACATAGGTTGACACCAAGTCATTAAGTGAGATCCTCTGAGGAGGTAGTTCAGCTGCCTAGGAATATGTCCCTGTACTCATTGCATTTCTCCCTGTAGTAAGATCTCAATGTGGAGGTATTATTTAAATGTCAAAAGAGCAGTAGTTACTGCCTTAGGGTATCATGAGAACTGTTGAAATCGTGTACCAAGTGATGGGCTCCCATACTCGTTTCTCATCTAGAATTTCTTTAGGATGGACTTGAAGTGTAGCCAAAACTATTTTCGTAAAGGGTTAACGTACTGTCTCCCCCAGTTGTGGTTCTGTCTTTTTGCCAGGTACGCTTTCCAAATGTGCAGCCCTTTCAGTAGCCTTTGTTGAGGTCCTATCATCTGTCTTGGATGACAAGCAACAGATTGTAGTTGAATTCAGTAAGGTGTTCAGGAGCAATGAAGGACTTTTACATTTATTGATTTATTTATGTTCAGTCTACCTTCCACAAACAGGAACACTTCTGGGGCCAACTGTAATTCAGCATGGATCACATGCCGTTAATGTATCTTTAAAGTCTGGATTATATAAAATCACTTTGAGAATGATAATGGGTACGAATATGCTTTTGGTAGACCAAATTTCTAATTGCAAATGATATAAAGCAGGAATGTTTTCTAGCTGTCTTGCCTTTCTTTTGCTATCACCAAATAAGTCAATACAGCTTTGAGATGCGCTGTAGGCATGTCCTCCTGTCAAGTTAATTGAAAGATAAGCATCATCCCCCATGTTGTTAGAAAAGCAGGTGAATTCAGGGGCTAATTACTCTAGAAAAGAAAGTTAAATATCCCCTGTCAAAAACTTCAGCAGTTAGATGTATGGTATTAAATAAATTACTTTTTCACTTGATTCCTAGGGGAAACAATTTGTAGCTAATTCAGTCTGGGGACACAAAAGGATGTAGTTTAAAAAAATCATGATTAAGGTGGCACGCTGGTAGTTCCTGCTCTTAAAATATTTCAAACCAAAGGCATCACTATCCTGTTTTATGATACAAAACTCTAATGTCTCAATTGCATAGACACTTGAAGAAAATGCAAAATTAATTCTTGAAACACATTTTATCTCCTTTTTATAGGTTTTCTTATATTCCACCTTTGAGTCACGATGAGATGACTTTTTCCCTGGAGAAGAGAAGGGGTCAAGTTCTTTGTTTTTATAACTATATGATGTGTACATAAATGGTAGTAAAAGTATGTGGGTTTTCTTTTTAAAATAATTACTGAGAACATGTGGCAGTTTGGAGAGTCCCCATCTAAAATCTTTTTCTATTATTGACAAGAAAATTAACAGTATCTGTAGTTTATTGGGCAGTTACTGTGTACCATTCATTGTATGTTATTTTACAGCCTCTTTAGAGGTAGATATTATCATTTCCATTTTACAGGTAAGAAAACTGAAGCTTAGATGTGTTAAGTAATTTGCTTAAGGTCACAGAGCTAGTAAGTAAATGGTAGAGACGGAATTCAGATCCCGTCTTCTCTACGTCTGGAGTCTGGCTAATAACCACTGCACTAAATTGCTGTTGTATCAGCTTCACTCTTTTATTGTAGGTTAAAGTGAATTCCTTTTTGGAAATAGGCAGAATGTAAGCAGTGATTCATGGAGTGTCCTTCCGTTAAAATGAGTGCATAGCCTATTGTTGGGAGCCTTTTAGGTATATCTTTACAAACAGTATCGTTAATGGACTTTAGACTTGCTCATCCAACCTCAACATTTTTTCCCTAAAGAGTTGGCTGTTTCTACAGTTTTTCTTTCAGCTTTTTATTTCTTTCTCTCTGTGTGTAGATTTGATCTTTGGGCATTAATGGAGCAGTACCCCTTATCCTCCCCCATACCCTACCACTCATACGAAGAGGTAGTGGATGCTGTCAGCATTTAGATTGGCAGTAACTTTTCAATGGATGTGAAAGGAATTGACAATATTCTGTCATTTGTCAAAAAGAAAAGTTTAAGTACATGCATATTATCCTATGTCAGAGATACTTTTATTATGATTGATTCCTTCTGAAGCAGTATACTATGCAGATGTTTTATTCATGAGTTGTTATTTTTGCCAAAACTCTGTGGGTTCCTATTTCATTTTCCTCAGCTGAATATGCCATGATTTGGGTTTTTGTTAAATTTATCCTTATATAGGCAATATTATTTCTGAGATGTTGATGCACATTGTGGGGCTAGAACACAGCTGTTTGTAAAACTTAATGATGGTTGCTATCAGTTAAATCCCCATGAATTTGTAATATAGCTATGGAAGACCTTGATTGTGGAAGAAAATTTTATCCTTGACTTACAATGGCAAGCCTGCTCTCACACCATGACCCTAATTTTCCTGTGGTGGCAGGGACGTTGGTGGGGATGGCATTGGAAATAGATGACATGTGACTAGTAATAGTCACCAGAGGAACAAGGGATATAGAGTGAACTCATCCGTCTAATAAACTTATAAACTTGTGTACTTATTAAAAAATTGCATGTGAAAATATGGGCACCAGCATCATATTTGTCCAACTATTCTTTTTCTTTCATTTGCCTCAACTTCTCATTTTGAAGAGAGTACCTCTTTGTATTGCATTTTGCGCATAAAAGAAATACAATGGACTGGTAAAAACGATGAAAGAGGAAGCTAGGGTTGGATCTATTTCTCACATATATTTAGGTTATTACTTTTCTTTTCAATTGCTGATTAATTCCTTTTTCTTACCCCAACTTAAATCTTGTTGCCCTGACTTTTGGCAGATAATCTTATGGAATACAGGTACAGAGAGCCCTTTTGTGTTTCTTGTGTTAGTGTGTGTGTGTGTGTGTGTGTGTGTGTGTGTGTGTGTGTGTGAGGTAACAGCAAACAAATCATAACTGTGTAGTTAATAATTTAGGACATTTTCTGCTCTTTCTCTTCCCATTCCCCATCACTACTGGCCTCTCCCTACTAGGGTTTTGTTCACTGTGTTAGAAATTGAAGGTAAACTGAAAAGGTGATCAGTGGTTTCCTTAACTTGAGCCTAGCTCTGAATTCACAATAGCTAGTGAAGATATCCTCTATGGAAGTACTTGCTCTACAAACCAAGGCAGCAGATTGTTTTCCTAAAGTTTTTCATGTTACCTGGAAAAAAAAACATGGATGAGCCCTTTTCCTTAATTGTGAATTATCACTGTCTTGAGTCAGATTATCTCTTCCCTTCTTCCCTTAGGAATATGTACCCCGTCTTTAGCTTTATGGCAGCCAGCAGTCTCTTCGATGGACCCTAAAGTCTTTTGAGAGGTAGGCTAGAAAGATGGCTTTTTAAAGATATCAGTGCCTATCTGACTGGACACAGGAAGCTGCGGGAAAATAATTTTTGACTTGTCTTTGCTTGTATTTTTTCGTAACATGTTTATGGATTCCTTTTTCTAGTCCTTTTCCCATATGTACTTATCCTTAGAGGGCCAGGCCTTTAGACAAAACTGGCGGATTTTTCATTAAAGTGTATTGAAAGTGATGATGCTATCTGGTCCTCACCTTTGAAATGCTGAGGAACCTGCTCATGGATAATGTGCATAGAAACAAGGGAGCTGGAGGCTTAAGGTAGCTAGCCCCCAACAAGCAGATTAGACAGCTAGATTCCTTTTCCGCACATGGCCTGAGAAAGTCTTATTACGCGTTACATTAATCACCGATCTTTATTGTTCATGTAATTGTTAAGTATCCTGCCTTTTAAATCTTCAGGGCTGTGTTTAAATGCTGATCCACCATTTACTAACTGAGTGTCCTTGGGCAAGTTACTTCATCTCTATGTGTGGCAGTTTCCATAGCTGAGTCTAACCAGGATGTGGTGGTTAGATTCAGTTGTCGACTTGGCTAAGTGAAGGTGCCTAGTTCTGTTGCCGTGGACATGAGCCAACGATATGTGAACCTCGTCTGTTGCTCATTACATCTGCAGTCGGCTAAGAGGGTGCCTGCTGCAGTGAATGATGTTTGAGTTAATTGGCTGGTGCTTAAATGAGAGAACTCAACTTAGCATAGCCCAAGCAGCTCAGCATACCTCATCTCAGCACTTGCAGCTCAGCTCAGGCCTTTGGAGATGCAGAAAGAAAACACCCTGGGGAAAGTTGTTGGAACCCAGAGGCCTGGAGAGAAGGCCAGCAGAGATCACCCTGAGCCTTCCCATGTAAGAAAGAACCTCAGGTGAAAGTTAGCTGCCTTTCCTCTGAAGAATTAATGAAATAAATCCCCTTTTATTAAAAGCCAATCTGTCTCTGGTGTGTTGCATTCTGGCAGCTAGCAAATTAGAACACAGGGAGGCTGTAAGGAGTTTGTATGTGTGTAAGATGCCCAGGATGGTGCCTGGCACACAGCACCCATAAACAATACTTGCTAATTATATTGCAGTGGGTGAGAGTTCCACTATGAATTTAGATTGCCTGGATTTAAATCCTGGCTGTGTTATTTCTCCTTTTGGGATCTGGACCCATTTTCTGTTACTGCAAATTTCCCATAGAAATAGTGCCTATTTCATAAGGTTTCTGTGAGGATTTAAAGAAGTCACCCGAGTAAAGTGTTAAGTGCAGTGGTTGGCCAAGAGTAAGCTCTCAGTGAATGTTAGATAATATTGTCATTGTAGAGAGTTTCTGGTAATTTTCTTACCATTTTTATATATCAGGATTTCTTTAGTGGCTTACTTTTTGGGTTGCCAACCCTAAGTCCATCATAGCTGAAAGATGTTATCGACAGACTACTCCCTCTCTAGGCTCTAAATTCAGATTAGATATGAAAGAAGGGATGAAAATTAGTTTCTGTGATATTTGAGTTTTTTTCTGAGGTCTTTTATGAAGAGGAGAGGGCAGCTTCTCCACCTCCTGCTTATGATAAGGCTGCTTTGGTCAGATCTTCATAAAAAAGTAAAAATCCTTGCTTTCTCATTTCTGGTCCGCTGATGAAAATAAATTGATATTTTATTTGTCATCTTTGAAAGTTAATGCAACGAGACCAGCTTATGACCTTTAAAAAATGTTCCCAGGGTTTCACTTGAAGGCTGTTTTTCTGTTGCTTTTTTAAAAAAAAACTTATCATATTTTCTTAATTTATTGGTAGGAATAGTCTAGATAAAGTGCCCCTCATTTCTTTCTTTTTTGATAGAACCACTGTATTGTCTTTCAGATGTATTTTAGTTTTGTATTTTTTTTGAATATTGCATTAAAAAAATTATTCTCACACCATACAATCCTTCCTAAGTGTGCAGTCGGTAGTTCTTGGTGTAATCACGTACTTATGCATTCACCACCACAGCCATTATGAGGACAGAGACAGCCCCATACCTCGTATGTCCCCCTATTACTGACATTTAGCTTTGGTCTAGTGTCCTTGTTATAATTAATGAAAGAATATTACAACGTTACTGTTGACTATAGACCTTCATTTATATTAATCGTTTTTTCCTCATGTAATACCCTATTACTAACACCTTGTAATAGAAACCTGTGTTTGTTCTAGTTCATCTAAGAATTCTCTTATATTTATGCAACTAATCACCATCAATGTATAGTTCTGGGTTTCGCTAAGTTCTAAATCCCAGTTTTATCTTCTAGTTTTCCTTCTGGCTTTCCTCTTTCAACTGTATTCACACTCTGCTTTGTTAATTACACTTACAGTATTGTGCTCCCATCACACAGTGTTGTGCTAGTCATCTCCAAACCTTTGCAGTGACCCTTATTGGACGTTCTGTACCCCTTAATCATCGATTGCCCAATTCTGCCCACTTTCTATCTCCTGGTAATCTGTGCTTTCAAATTTAATTCTTAGAGTTTGCTATTTATAGTTATTTCATATTAGTGATATTTGTCCTTTTGTTTCTGGCTTATTTCACTCAATATAATGTCCTCAAGTTTCATTCACCTCGTTGCATGCCTCACAACCTCATTCCTTTCTGTAGCAGCACAATAGTTCATCATATGTATACAACATAGTTTGCCTTTGGGCCACCTCCATCCCTTTGCAGTTGTGAATTATGCTACCATAAACACCAGTGTGCAATGACTGTTTGTTCCCTGCTTTCAGTTCTTCCGAGTGTATACCTAGTAATGGAATTGTGGGATCATATGGACTCTGTATTTAGCTTTTCCACACTGCTCTCCAGAGGGTTTGCACCATTGTACTTCTCTACCAATAGTGATTAGGTATATCATCTTCCCCAGCACTTGTAGTTTTCTGGTTATTTTTAAAAAATGGTTTTATTCATGTGCCAAGCAGTCTGTCCGAAGTGTACAATAAATATCTTCTGGTATAATTCCATTGCTTCTTTTTTTGGGGGGGCGCATAGTCCGGGAATCGAACCCAGGTCTCCTGCATGGAAGTTGGGCATTCTAGCCATAAACTACCCATACACCCAACTCCCTTGCTTTTAATCCTTTGAATAATATACTCTTTCTGGTAGGCACATATTCCAGATGTTTGCATGTATTGTATCCTGCTTTAGGTACTTTACAAAATTGGTGTATCTGGGCTCTCTTAAAAATGTCTTCATGACTATCTAAAAATGAGAAGAGAAATTAGATACACATACGTTACATACTGTGACTTGAAATCATGAATCCAATTAATCATCTATGTCTGTTATAATTTTAAAAAATAATTGTTTCTTTAAACGAATTAGAGAATGTTACTTTTTGCATGAATAGCGTCATGGGAAAGGCCAGTACCATCTCCTATTTAGTAGCTCAGGTAATAGAACCTTTGTGAGGTTACAAGTTGAGGAGGTCTGTCAAATAAATATGAGATGATGTACTACGCTAAGATTCAGATGTTCCAGCCTGTTCTGTCTGGTGTGGTGTTTACCAGTGTTTTTTATTGGTATACTTTGTTGCAATGTCACATTTACATTTTTTTCTGATATTTAGGTCAGTGAATTTCAATAGGAAGATTTGCTGATTTAAATGCTTTGCTTCAGGTTGTCTTCAAGAGTTGACAGATTGTGCAGTTTACAAACACTATGTTTCAAGTAGGAAACATAGTTGTATTACTGTTCTTTTGAAATAAGGAGCGTTGGCTGCATCTATCATTGCTATAATAATAGTGAAAGTACTGCATTTGTTACAATTGAGTTTGAATATAATACTGTTCATTTACTATGCAGTACTTCAAGGATTCTAAACCTCACCTTTCTCTCTTTATAACTTGGCCCATATTTTCCTCAGGATGTTTTTTCCTTATCTCATGAGTAAAACTTGTCATTAATATTTTGTGTTGAATTCTGCTTTATTTTACATCTGGGTGATCAGAGTCTACTTCCAGGTGGGAAGTTGTACAAATGACTGGTAGGGGCAATGGCAGGTTGGGACCTGTGAGATGAGATATGCCTGAGTCGCTCATGAAACCTCTGCAGATGAGATGGGAAGGAGGTACCAATTTGTTGGTTGTATGGATTTGTATAAAATAAAGGGTCTGTAAGGGGCAGTCACAAACTCTAAAGCAGCCGGATGTACAATGGGTTGTAGGTGAGACAACAGTGAGTCATGGGGTTTTGAGGGGTCTTGGGAGAACACATGCATGCCTCATCTGTAGGAGCCTTAGCTCTAGTCTCTGGACCCACGTTGCAACACAAGTCCAGGGTTATTGGCTTTCCTTTTTCAGCAGAAGCCACAGAGACAGAGTTTAGATATTATCCTGAATATTTAGTTTTAGTAATGAACTTAAAAATGTAAAATGAACTCACAAACAAATGCCACAGAAGATTACATTGTATAGGTCAAATAAAGAATGTCTGGGTCTGTTGTCAATACTTTATATAAGGCCCCTGATCCATGCTGATTGTACAGCCTGATTCGTATTTCCCAACCTCGGAGTCTTACAGAAAATATTTCTTGCTTTGCATCTGTGCCTCTCTTTCCTCAGTGACTGCAGATGTGTCTTGATTTTTTTTTTCCCCTCTCTCTTTCCCTCCTAGAGCCTATGGAAGAGAATTTAGATAGTTCAGAAGCCCTCATAATTTATATTGGGAAACACTGGCAGAAACCTGGCTCATTTAAGGCAAAGAGCTGAGCTACAGCAAAATCTCAAGAGATAATCAAAACCTATTTCACAAATCTCCGGTAGCAACTGAGTCAGGATAAGTAAGCAATGAGAGGGTTAGATTGGATTAGCTAGGAAGTATTTTTAAAAAGCACAGGTTCAGGCCATCTGCTATCAATGTCAAGTGGAGATGGTTCCAGAAAAATTGGGAGTCTGATTTCTATCCACCAGGGTATGATTGCCAGATAAAATACAGGACACTAGATTAAATTTATATTTCAGAAGAGCAACAAATAATATTTTAATGTAAATATGTCCCATGCAATATTTGGGACATACATTAAAACATCACTTATTGTTTATCTGAATTTCAAAGTTAACCAGGCATTTTGTATTCATATTTCCTAAATATGGCAACCCTACACTATGTGCCTGGGAAAAATTCAGAATCTAGGCCAGAATATCTAAAATTCTTAAGCCAGAATACAGCAGAGTTGTAATAAATGTTTTCACAGTGTTTGAACTGATTGCCTAATGTTAAAATGATCTCAAGAACTTACTGAATTTTAAAATGCCCTGTGCTAGAATTACTGCAGATAAGGAGGCAGACCAATGTAAATTTTTGCAAAGCTGACATGGAAGTTTATAGGAAAATATAGTTCAAATGTTTGTCCATAATTGATTGAAGACTCTCCAAATGAATGGCATATTTAAGGATGCTTTGAAAGCAGATAGAATATGGTTAGGCATATTGCAGATACACAGTAATGGGAACATGATTAGATTTTAGTGGTGGCTAATACCTAATTCCTATTATTTGACTAGAAAATAAATAAATGATTTGGAGAAAAGTAGCTAATTCCTACACATCATACATTCCATAAAAATGTGGTATTCTTTTTGGCTTATGGGCGTTGTTTTTATATGGCATTAGGCATGAGGTAATTGAAAATATTTGGTATTTTTCTCAGCCTCTGGTAGTTAGCTAATTTATTTATAGAAGAGTATGCTAGACTCTAAGGAGAAAAGGAGATGTCCAAGACAGAGTTGCCTTCCCCAAGAGATCCCAGCGTTGTTCAAGGTGACAGAATAAACATGGGAAAAGATAAAGAGTAGTACATGATATAAATGTGTAGCCAAGTGGCTTGTCAACAAGTGAGTTGGAGCAAAGGTTTTGAAATCAAGAAAGAGAGAAAATCTTGAGCTCTTGAATCTGGAAAACTGCATGGGAGGGAGGATGAAAAGTTGGTGCCTTTGAACAGAGAACAACGTGAGAGAAGTTGCAGTGCCAGGAAGCTATAGGACAAATGTACAGAGGGGTTGAATGTCCAGTATAGCATGGTGACTACCTGTTATTATAAGAATATTTCTGATTATGACTATAAATTAACCAAAATTTATATAGAAGGATTATATATACTTACATCTCAATTCTCTAGTTTTTTTTTGCTATTTTTACTAACTTCTCTTGTATTTTTTCCTTTTAGCTTTCTCTATCTGCTCTTATGTGTGTATTAATTATTTAAATATTTCTGTTCTCTACTTTTCCTTATTAGAAGTTAATATCCTTTATCATTGTCATGATGGCACTTAGTCGGTTTCAATGTATACTTTCTTAATTTCCCCATTGTTGAGTTGCAATTTTGCTTTGTTTCTTGATGACTTGATCAAGATCTTCATTCAATAAACAAACCAAACTTGTCCTTGAGTACCTGTAATATAGAGAGTCAGCAAAATACAATGATTGAGAGAATGGACTCTTGGGATAGCCTCACTGGGTTTCTAGCAGACTTTACCACTAATTAGCTTCTTGGCTTTGGACAAGTTACTTTATATCCCTGGGCTTTAGTTTTCTGGGCTCTAAAATAAGATAATAATAGCATGTAACTCAGAGCAGTAAAAATTAAGCAAAATAATCCAGGCTTGGACCATTGCACATTTTTACTATTTATTGTTATTGTTTGCTCCATTGCGTGTGTGTGGTATGCGCGTGTGTGGTATGGCAAGATCATGTACAGGATCTCTGGAGTCCTAGAACTACTTTTCCCCCCACTGTAGATATTATCCCATTGCCTTCTTGCATTTATGATTGCACAGGAGAATCCAAACTCAGTCTGCCTTACTTTTATAAATCACATTTTATACGTGATGACTGTGGCTTTATTAATTTTTTTTTTTCCAAGCTCGTGGCAATCACTGGTCTTTTTTCCAGGTTTTGAAAGTTTTCTTTTAGTATATCTTTTGGAAGCTCATGATGTGATTGGAAAAACATCCATTTAGATCCCATACCGACTAGGATTTGTATTGCAGTTCCACTTTTGGAAGCTATATTATCTTTGGAAAATGTCTGACCTTTCTCAGAATTATTTTCTTCCAAGAGCTTTCATGTCAAATAGAGAAGTCATTCCTTTTTCCTACCCTGCTCAGTTCATTTGCTCTGATTTCTAATTCAAGAATACCTGTTACTCATAGGTGGGATTTCCAATCAGTCCTTCAAAACAAATATCTTCAACTCGTTCTTTTTGTCTCATTTTGTCTTTTGTGTGCTTTCTCAAGTTTTTTATTCACCCTTCTTACTCAGTTTTCTGTTGTGTAAAATCTGTTTTATGTTGCTTATGGTATGAATCTATTTTCTTCTACTGCATTTTAAGTTATATTACCCATTCTTCTTAATTAATAGAGAGACTAAATTCTTGAATCTTGTGGGATCAGCAAGCATATATGCTCTAATATGCTTGTCCTACTGTGAAAATACTAAAGAGAATTTTTTGCAATAAATTCTTGCCACTTTGTGCTGCAGGTTTTTCAGAATCCATGTTTTAAAATCTTGAATAAAGGCAGAAATCACTAGGTCCAGTGTTGAAGAACATCAGAATTTAAGAATAAATAAGGATTTACTCTTATTTCTCTCAGTCTTTCTGTCCAGGGATTGCCAAATGCAGTTTAGTAATACAGCTGGAAGCACAGTTCCTAGGACATGGCAAGCCTGTGCTGTTTCTTCATCCTTTCTTTTAAGTGGACAACCTCTAGCAGATCCTCTGGAAATGAGGAAGAGCTTTCTCAGGATGGGTAAGGAGAACATCTTTAGTAGGTGGAGTTGCACTGAAAAAAGCAAGAGGATGAGCGAAATCTGCACAATTCCAAAAAGATCAGAAGAAAATAGAAATGGCAGGAATAGGGATTTTAGCAAAACCCAAATCGCATTCTGCTGGGTCTTCTAACATGGAGTAATCTCTATCTACAGGGCACCGCTTATTCTACATCATACTATTTTTAGCCCCTTGTGGTTCCTAGGGGAGGGGTTCAGTGGGTTTGGCAGCTTGTACCTTTTGGCTATTGTGAATAATGCTGCTGTGAACATTGGTGTACAGCATCTGTTTGAGTCCCTGTTTTCATTTCTTTGGAGTACATACCTAGGATTGAAACGGCTAGGTTTATGGTAATTGCATGCTTAACATTTTGAAGAACTCCTGAACTGTTTTCTGCAGTGGCAGTACAATTTTGCATTCCCACCAGCAATAATGCCTGGGGAGGATTACTATTCTCATCCTTGTTTACACTTGATATTTACTGTTTCTTTTTTTTTAATAATAGCTGTCCTAGTGAGTATGAAGTAGTATCTAATTGTGGCTGTGGTTTTTGTTTTTTTTTTTTCAAAATTGTGGTTGATTTGTATTTTGTTGCTGACTAATGATGTTGAATATCTTTTCATGTGCTTGTTGGCCATTTGTATTTCTTTTTTTTTCCTATTTTTTTGTCTTCATTTTAATTTTTGTTGTGTTTCTATTTTGAAAAGTTTCTCTTCAGATAATTTGCCTCCTTTTTAATTGGGTTGTTTGTCGTTTTATTATTGAGTTGTAATAGTTCTTAATGAAATCTATATGCAAGTCCCTTATCAGATGTATGGTTTGCAAAGTTTCTCATTCTTTGGATTGTCTTTTCACTTTCTTGATGATATCCTTTGAAACACAAAAAGTTTCATCTGGTAAGGTTCATTTTATCTATTTTTTCTTTTGTTATTTGTGCTTTCAGTATATATCTAGCTAGGCTTTGTCTAATCCAATGTCTATAGTGGTTTTTTTTTGGTTGTCTGAGGGGATATCAGTATTCACCTTACATAATTAAAAAGAATTATAAGGAAATGCTATACAAAACTGCATGCCAACAAATTAGATAATTTATATGAAATGGACAAATTTCCACAAAGTGACAAACTACCAAAATTAATTTTGAAAAATAGAAAATCTGAACAGATCTATAAAAGTAAAGAGATTGGATCTGTAATTAAAACTTCCCGTAAAGAAAAGCCAAGGCTGTTACAGTTTCACTGGTATATTCTGTCAAGCATTTAAAGAATAAGTAAGACAAAATTTCCACAAACTCTTATAAAATAGATAAAAATAGAAAAGAAGGGACCGCTTCCCAACATATTCTGAGGCAGGTATTATCCTGATACAAAAACCAGACAACCAAAAAAAAAACACTATAGACCAATATCCTTTATGAATATGGATACATAAATCCTCAACAGAATCTAGCAAACTGAATCCTGAGACATAAAAAGGATTATATACCATGAGCAAGAGGGATTATCTCAGGAATGCAAGGTTGATCTGAGTATCAAATAATACCATATAACATATCAATAGACTTAAGGACAAAAACCACATGATCATCTTAACAGATGCAGGAAAAGCATTTGGCAAAATGATATACCCCTCCATGATAAAAAATATTCAACAATTTAGGAGTAGAGGGAAATTTCTCAATCCAATAAAGGGCATTTATGTAAAACCCACAGCTAATATCATACCTAGTAATGAAAGACTAAATTTCTTTCCCCCAAAGATCTGAAACAAGCCAAGGATGTCCACTAATTATTTCCCTTCAGCATTGTACTGGAGATTCTAGCCAAAGCAATTAGGCAAGAAATTGAAATAAAAGGCATCAAGATTGGAAAGGAGAAGTAAAACTACCCCTACTTATAGATGACATGATCACATATATAGAAAATTCTAAGGAATACATTAAAAACTATTAAAGTTAATAAAGGATTTAAGCAAAGTAGCAGGGCATAATCTGAATATATAAAAGTCAACCGTATTTCAACACACTTGCAATGAACAACCTGAAAATAAATTTAAGAAAATTCCATTTACAAAGGCATCAAAAATTACTTAGGAGTAAACTTAAGAAAGATGTACAAAATCTAAAAATGATAAAACATTGTTGAAGGAAATTAAAGAAGACCTAAATAAAAGGAAATATAGTCCATGTCCATGGATCAGAAGGCTTAACATTGTTAAGATGGTAATACTCCTTAAGTCGATATACAGTATTGCTATCAAAATTCCAGCACAATACTATCTAATAGTAATGTAATTATGTTAAAACACTGAATGAAGCTGCATCTGAGCTATAGTTTTTGTTTGTTTGTGTTTTAAATATCTAAGTGGCTTTATTTCAGCATTGTTATTAAGGAAATATTTGGCTTTCACATTATGAATTTGTGACTATTTTGCCCATTATTGAAAAACTTGGTTGTGCTCAAGCTGCCTTCATGTTTCTCTCTGTCTTTTACTCAGAAATAACAATTATTTGGAGAAATGAATAAAGTATTTTGATGAATAATTCCATAGTTTTCTTTGACCCTTTTTTAGTTTCCTAGCTGCTAAAACACATATTATACAACGGGTTGACTTAGCAAAAGGAATTTAATAGCTCATGATTTCTGAGGCTGGAAGGAGTGCTTCCTCTCAGGGTTGTGGTGTATTCTGGTTGGCAGGCAGTCATTGGGATTCCTTGGCTTTTCTGTCACATGGTATTGCACATGGTGGCATCTTCTTTCTCTTCTAGGTTCTGTTGACTGCTAGCTTCTGGCCATTCCTAGTGACTTCTCTTCCTGTGTCTAATTTCCTTTGCTTATGAGGACTTCATCCATATTGGGTTAAGCCCCATCTTCATTCAGTTTGGGCCCCCTTTAACTAATAACATCTTCAAAGGTTCAATTTACAAATGGAATTACACTCACAAGACCAGGGTATGGGACCTTAGATTCAACCCCCAATAACCTTTAGCATTATTATAGATGACATTGATTTTCACTCACTAAGTTATGTCTGTAATTTTTGTTTCTATGTGCATATTTCTTTCCTTTCCTGTCTTACTGTGACAACACCTTGTTCCTCCCTAATTTTGAAATGAAGCTACATATCCAGTCATTGCTGATTTTACTGTATTGGAGACTTTTTCGTAGAGCTCACATGGCTTAAGTTAAACATTGATTATTCATCAGCACAGATTGCTTTTTAAGCACCCCACCTGTCAGCTCGTTATATATAGTGCTTACATACATTTGTTTGTGTAGTGGAAAGATCAGGTATAATGCTTTCGAAATTCCAGCTTAACTGTATCACTGTGTGATCTTAGGCAGGCTATACAGTTTCTCTGAGCCTTGGTGAGCTCTACTACAAAATGGGAGTAATACTCCCTGATCCAGGTTGTTTAGGAACATTAAATGAGCACGTGACTGAAAAACACCCAGCACAGTGCCTGGAATACAGAATACTCAATGGATGTTACCATCCTTTCCTTCCTCCCACTCCTTATCAGTGACAGCTGGACTCGTTCCTGTGGTAGGTTTATATTTATTATCTCTATGCTTTTCAAACCTGGCCAAGTGCTGGAACCTAGTAAGCATTATATACATTATTTTTATAAATTTAACAAGCATTCCCCTGATATTCTAAACAAATTCCAACCTCCCTAGTTTTCTGATTTTTCAGAATTTGAGCAGTATTTTCCTCATCCTTGTTGTGGATATTTTTTAATGTATTAATAGTAAATCAGAAATAGATACCGTATAATGATCTTTGAACTAGCAGTAATACTTTCATTTATTTTAAATCTTTGAAGTCTTACCAAGCAACATATAACTGTATTTGTATTTTTTTTTTAATTGTACATAAGCCGTGTAAGATGCCTTTTTTTTTTTATTTTTTTTTTATTTTTTTTATTTTTTATTAATTAAAAAAAGAATTAACAAAACAATTAGAAATCATTCCAATCTACATGTACAATCAGTAATTCTTAATAACATCACATAGTTGCATATTCATCATTTCTTAGTACATTTGCATCGATTTAGAAAAAGAAATAAAAAGACAACAGAATAAGAATTAAAACAATAATAGAAAGAAAAAAAAACAAAAACAAAAAACCTATACCTCACATGCAGCTTCATTCAGTGTTTTAACATAATTGCATTACAATTGGGTAGTATTGTGCTGTCCATTTCTGAGTTTATATATCCAGTCCCGTTGTACAGTCTGTATCCCTTCATCTCCAATTATCCCTTCTCTTTTTTTTTTTTTTAATTAACGGAAAAAAAGAAATTAACCCAACATTTAGAGATCATACCATTCTACACATGCAATCATTAATTCTTAACATCATCACATAGATGCATGATCATCATTTCTTAGTACATTTGCATTGGTTTAGAAGAACTAGCAACATAACCGAAAAAGATATAGAATGTTAATATAGAGAAAAAAATAAAAGTAATAATAGTAAAATCAAAACAAAACAAAACAAAACAAAACAAAAACCTATAGCTCAGATGCAGCTTCATTCAGTGTTTTAACATGATTACTTTACAATTAGGTATTATTGTGCTGTCCATTTTTGAGTTTTTGTATCTAGTCCTGTTGCACAGTCTGTATCCCTTCAGCTTCAATTACCCATTGTCTTACCCTGTTTCTAACTCCTGCTGAACTCTGTTACCAATGACATATTTCAAGTTTATTCTCGAATGTCCGTTCACATCAGTGGGACCATACAGTATTTGTCCTTTAGTTTTTGGCTGGATTCACTCAGCATAATATTCTCTAGGTCCATCCATGTTATTACATGGTTCATAAGTTTATCTTGTCTTAAAGCTGCATAATATTCCATCGTATGTATATACCACAGTTTGTTTAGCCACTCGTCTGTTGATGGAGATTTTGGCTGTTTCCATCTCTTTGCAATTGTAAATAATGCTGCTATAAACATTGGTGTGCAAATATCCGTTTGTGTCTTTGCCCTTAAGTCCTTTGAGTAGATACCTAGCAATGGTATTGCTGGGTCGTATGGCAATTCTATATTCAGCTTTTTGAGGAACCGCCAAACTGCCTTCCACAGTGGTTGCACCCTTTGACATTCCCACCAACAGTGGATAAGTGTGCCTCTTTCTCCGCATCCTCTCCAGCACTTGTCATTTTCTGTTTTGTTGATAATGGCCATTCTGGTGGGTGTGAGATGATATCTCATTGTGGTTTTGATTTGCATTTCTCTAATGGCCAGGGACATTGAGCATCTCTTCATGTGCCTCTTGGCCATCCGTATTTCCTCTTCTGAGAGGTGTCTGTTCAAGTCTTTTTCCCATTTTGTAATTGGGTTGGCTGTCTTTTTGTTGTTGAGATGAACAATCTCTTTATAAATTCTGGATACTAGACCTTTATCTGATATATCATTTCCAAATATTGTCTCCCATTGTGAAGGCTGTCTTTCTACTTTCTTGATGAAGTTCTTTGATGCACAAAAGTGTTTAATTTTGAGGAGTTCCCATTTATTTATTTCCTTCTTCAGTGCTCTTGCTTTAGGTTTAAGGTCCATAAAACCGCCTCCAGTTGTAAGATCCATAAGATATCTCCCAACATTTTCCTCTAACTGTTTTATGGTCTTAGACCTAATGTTTAGATCTTTGATCCATTTTGAGTTAACTTTTGTATAGAGTGTGAGAGATGGGTCTTCTTTCATTCTTTTGCATATGGATATCCAGTTCTCTAGGCACCATTTATTGAAGAGACTGCTCTGTCCCAGGTGAGTTGGCTTGACTGCCTTATCAAAGATCAAATGTCCATAGATGAGAGGGTCTATATCTGAGCACTCTATTCGATTCCATTGGTCGATATATCTATCTTTATGCCAATACCATGCTGTTTTGACCACTGTGGCTTCATAATATGCCTTAAAGTCAGGCAGCGCGAGACCTCCAGCTTCGTTTTTTTTCCTCAAGATGTTTTTAGCAATTCGGGGCACCCTGCCCTTCCAGATAAATTTGCTTATTGGTTTTTCTATTTCTGAAAAATAAGTTGTTGGGATTTTGATTGGTATTGCATTGAATCTGTAAATCAATTTAGGTAGGATTGACATCTTAACTATATTTAGTCTTCCAATCCATGAACACGGTATGCCCTTCCATCTATTTAGGTCTTCTGTGATTTCTTTTAGCAGTTTTTTGTAGTTTTCTTTATATAGGTTTTTTGTCTCTTTAGTTAAATTTATTCCTAGGTATTTTATTCTTTTAGTTGCAATTGTAAATGGGATTCGTTTCTTGATTTCCCCCTCAGCTTGTTCATTACTAGTGTATAGAAATGCTACAGATTTTTGAATGTTGATCTTGTAACCTGCTACTTTGCTGTACTCATTTATTAGCTCTAGTAGTTTTGTTGTGGATTTTTCCGGGTTTTCGACGTATAGTATCATATCGTCTGCAAACAGTGATAGTTTTACTTCTTCCTTTCCAATTTTGATGCCTTGTATTTCTTTTTCTTGTCTAATTGCTCTGGCTAGAACCTCCAACACAATGTTGAATAATAGTGGTGATAGTGGACATCCTTGTCTTGTTCCTGATCTTAGGGGGAAAGTTTTCAATTTTTCCCCATTGAGGATGATATTAACTGTGGGTTTTTCATATATTCCCTCTATCATTTTAAGGAAGTTCCCTTGTATTCCTATCTTTTGAAGTGTTTTCAACAGGAAAGGATGTTGAATCTTGTCGAATGCCTTCTCTGCATCAATTGAGATGATCATGTGATTTTTCTGCTTTGATTTGTTGATATGGTGTATTACATTAATTGATTTTCTTGTGTTGAACCATCCTTGCATACCTGGGGTGAATCCTACTTGGTCATGATGTATAATTCTTTTAATGTGTTGTTGGATACGATTTGCTAGAATTTTATTGAGGATTTTTGCATCTGTATTCATTAGAGAGATTGGTCTGTAGTTTTCTTTTTTTGTAATATCTTTGCCTGGTTTTGGTATGAGGGTGATGTTGGCTTCATAGAATGAATTAGGTAGTTTTCCCTCCACTTCAATTTTTTTGAAGAGTTTGAAGAGAATTGGTACTAATTCTTTCTGGAACGTTTGGTAGAATTCACATGTGAAGCCATCTGGTCCTGGACTTTTCTTTTTAGGAAGCTTTTGAATGACTAATTCAATTTCTTTACTTGTGATTGGTTTGTTGAGGTCATCTATGTCTTCCTGAGTCAAAGCTGGTTGTTCATGTCTTTCCAGGAACCCGTCCATTTCCTCTAAATTGTTGTATTTATTAGCGTAAAGTTGTTCATAGTATCCTGTTATTACCTCCTTTATTTCTGTGAGGTCAGTAGTTATGTCTCCTCTTCCATTTCTGATCTTATTTATTTGCATCCTCTCTCTTCTTCTTTTTGTCAATCTTGCTAAGGGCCCATCAATCTTATTGATTTTCTCATAGAACCAACTTCTGGCCTTATTGATTTTCTCTATTGTTTTCATGTTTTCAATTTCATTTATTTGTGCTCTAATCTTTGTTATTTCTTTCCTTTTGCTTGCTTTGGGGTTAGTTTGCTGTTCTTTCTCCAGTTCTTCCAAATGGATAGTTAATTCCTGAATTTTGGCCTTTTCTTCTTTTCTGATATAGGCATTTAGAGCAATAAATTTCCCTCTTAGCACTGCCTTTGCTGCGTCCCATAGGTTTTGATATGTTGTGTTTTCATTTTCATTCGCCTCGAGGTATTTACTAATTTCTCTTGCAATTTCTTCTTTGACCCAGTCGTTGTTTAAGAGTGTGTTGTTGAGCCTCCACGTGTTTGTGAATTTTCTGGCACTCTGCCTATTATTGATTTCCAACATCATTCCTTTATGGTCCGAGAAAGTGTTGTGTAAGATTTCAATCTTTTTAAATTTGTTAAGACTTGCTTTGTGACCCAGCATATGGTCTGTCTTTGAGAATGATCCATGAGCACTTGAGAAAAAGGTGTATCCTGCTGTTGTGGGATGTAATGTCCTATAAATGTCTATTAAGTCTAGTTCATTTATAGTAATATCAGATTCTCTATTTCTTTGTTGATCCTCTGTCTAGATGTTCTGTCCCTTGATGAGAGTGGTGAGTTGAAGTCTCCAACTATTATGGTATATGAGTCTATTTCCCTTTTCAGTGTTTGCAGTATATTCCTCACGTATTTTGGGGCATTCTGATTCGGTGCGTAAATATTTATGATTGTTATGTCTTCTTGTTTAATTGTTCCTTTTATTAGTAGATAGTGTCCTTCTTTGTCTCTTTTAACTGTTTTACATTTGAAGTCTAATTTGTTGGATATTAGTATAGCCACTCCTGCTCTTTTCTGGTTGTTATTTGCATGAAATATCTTTTCCCAACCTTTCACTTTCAACCTATGTTTATCTTTGGGTCTAAGATGTGTTTCCTGTAGACAGCATATAGAAGGATCCTGTTTTTTAATCCATTCTGCCAATCTATGTCTTTTGATTGGGGAATTCAGTCCATTGACATTTAGTGTTATTACTGTTTGGATAATATTTTCCTCTAACATTTTGCCTTTTGTATTATATATATCATATCTGATTTTCCTTCTTTCTACACTCTTTTCCATATCTCTCTCTTCTGTCTTTTTGTATCTGACTCTAGTGCTCCCTTTAGTATTTCTTGCAGAGCTGGTCTCTTGGTCACAAATTCTTTCAGTGACTTTTTGTCTGAGAATGTTTTAATTTCTCCCTCATTTTTGAAGGATAATTTTGCTGGATATAGGAGTCTTGGTTGGCAGTTTTTCTCTTTTAGTATTTTAAATATATCATCCCACTGTCTTCTAGCTTCCATGGTTTCTGCTGAGAAATCTACACAAAGTCTTATTGGGTTTCCCTTGTATGTAATGGATTGTTTTTCTCTTGCTGCTTTCAAGATCTTCTCTTTCTCTTTGACCTCTGACATTCTAACTAGTAAGTGTCTTGGAGAACGCCTATTTGGGTCTAATCTCTTTGGGGTGCGCTGCACTTCTTGGATCTGTAATTTTAGGTCTTTCATAAGAGTTGGGAAATTTTCAGTGATAATTTCTTCCATTAGTTTTTCTCCTCCTTTTCCCTTCTCTTCTCCTTCTGGGACACCCACAACACGTATATTTGTGCGGTTCATATTGTCCTTGAGTTCCCTGATACCCTGTTCAAATTTTTCCATTCTTTTCCCTATAGTTTCTGTTTCTTTTTGGAATTCAGATGTTCCATCCTCCAAATCACTAATTCTATCTTCTGTCTCTTTAAATCTATCATTGTAGCTATCCATTATTTTTTCTATGTTTGCTACTTTATCCTTCACTTCCATAAGTTCTGCGATTTGTTTTTTCAGTTTTTCTATTTCTTCTTTATGTTCAGCCCATGTCCTCTTCATGTCCTCCCTCAATTTATCGATTTCATTTTTGAAGAGGTTTTCCATTTCTGTTCGTATATTCAGCATTAGTTGTCTCAGCTCTTGTGTCTCATTTGAGCTATTGGTTTGTTCCTTTGACTGAGCCATATTCTCAATCTTTTGAGCGTGGACAGTTATCTTCTGCTGCTGGCGTCTGGGCATTTATTCAGATTTCTCTTGGTGTTGGACCCAGCAAGGTTGTAATATTTTTCTGTGAAATCTCTGGGTTCTGTTTTTCTTATCCTGCCCAGTAGGTGGCGCTCGTGGCACACGTTTGTCTGCGGGTCCCACCAGTAAAAGGTGCTGTGGGACCTTAAACTTTGGAAAACTCTCGCCGTCCTGGGGTTTCGCTAGCCGAAGCGGCTTGAGCCGGCCCGGGGTCTGAACGCAGGGAGGGTTGCTGGTCACCGCAGCCAGGGAAAGAGCCCGTCCGAATTTCCTAGTCGGCCCTGGGCAACAAGCGTGGCGGGAGGGCGCCAGCGGCAGCGGCCCGCCCGAGAGAGTGCACGTTCCCCGGGAGTCACGGGGTCACCATTCTCCGCGGCCTGGGGGTTTCCGATCCAATTCTCTCAGTTGGTCCGGGGGCTGCGCGTGGTGTGGGCGCCAGTCGCCTTGGTTTCAGGGGACCACCTCTCCAATGCTCCCAGCCGGCCCGGGAAGGGGGAAGGGAGTAACTCCGGCCGCTTGCCACCCCGCCCGGTAAGGCCCGCGCGCCTCGGCGATCTCACCCGAGCTGCTTCTCTCAGCCAGCCAGCCGTTCCAGGATGGGGTACGCTGTCTTTTTTATCTCTGTTGTGGCTTTGGGCGCTTTCTGTATCGTTTCTACTCCCCTAGTAGGTGTCCTGGAGAAGAAACTAAGATCCGCGCGTCTTACTAAGCCGCCATCTTCCAGGAAGTCTCAAGATGCCTTTTTAAGATTTAATTTTATAGCTGGCTCCAGTTCACACTGAGGGCTTTACACATTAGATCACTTCTTTGGTTGGCGAATGCAGGGACGCAGCTAGAATGCAGGTGGGTGTCATCTCCCGAAGGGCTCACTTTGGAAGGAGCAGACGCGGGGCAGGGCGTGACCAGTGAGTCTCTCCCGTCCCTGCTGTCAGCCTCTTCCGGGAGGTCTCACACTTCTGCTGTATTTGTATTTTTATCATTATCCCTTGGTGTTCTAGTTTGCTAGCTGCTGGAATGCAATAAACCAGGAACAGAATGGCTTTTTAAAAGAGGAATTTAATAAATTGCTAGTTTACAGTTCTAAGGCCAAGAAAATGTCCCAATTAAAGCAAGTCTATAGAAATGTCCAATCAAAGGCATCTAGGGAAAGAGACCTTGGTTCAAGAAAGCTGAAGAAGTTTAGGGTCTCTCTCTCAAGTGAGAAGGCACATGGTGAACACAGTCACAGTTTCTCTCTTGGCTGGAAGGGCACATGGTGAGCACGGTGTCATCTGCTAGCTTTCTCTCCTGGTTTCCTGTTTCATTAAGCGCCCCAGGAGGCGTTTTCCTTCTTCATCTCCAAAGATCGCTGGCTGTGGACTCTGCTTTGTGGTGCTGCAACATTTTCTGCTCTCTCCAAATGTCTTTCATTCTCCAAAATGTTCCCTCTTTTATAGAACTCCAGAAATTTATCAAGACCCACCCAAATGGGTGGAGACATGTCGTTACCTAATCCAGTTTAACAACCACTCTTGATTAAATCACATCTCCAGGGACATGCTCTGATTACAGTTTCAAACATACAGTCTTGAATAGGGATTATTCTCCCTTTATGAAATGGGATTTTGATTAAAACATGGCTTTTCTAGGTGCATACATCCTTTCAAACCCGCACACTTGGAGTCTGTAATTCTTTTAAAATCACTTATGATTTTCTTCCCCGCCTCTCACATTGTAGCAATCAATATAGTGATTGTTTTATTTCTCTACTTGTAACTAAAATTCCATTCAAGTTTTTGGTGCTGTCAGCCAGATCATGTTGGACCCAGGAGCTCCACTTCCCACTAATAAACTAATATCTTCCATTATTATTCTTCCTGTGTAGTGACAGTGTTTATTGTTCTTCACAGAAAATCTGAAGCTTCATTTTAGAAACATTGTATTTTAATCTTGAACAGATCTGGCTTAAAAAAAAAGAGTTTTTTAAGAGTGAGATAAAGGTTTTCTGTTGAATGATGATTCATAACCTATTTGGATGTATTCATCCGAGGAACTGAAGATCGTTTTGCCATCAGACCATCTATATAAGGGCAGAAGCAGATGGGCCTTACTCTGAACCCTGAAGGCGAACAGACGCCCCCTTTAATTGCTTGGGGAAGGAGATTTCTAGACCATGGCTCCCTCCCAAGGACACACTGATCTTGAGGCTTACAACTCTCAAATTTCTGCTTTCCAACAACGCAGAAAACCTCACTGCATTATCATTCAATTAAAAAAAAAATCTTGTACTGTGCTGAAGCTGACTACCCAGATTAACAACAAGCAAGGGGGGAGTTTACTAGGAATAAGTTTGCATTTGAATCGTGAAGCTGTGGCAGGTTTACAGACAAGGACATGAAATTAACCCTGAAGTTCAGAAATGATAGAAATTTGATTGGACGTTTACTGTGATCGGTGGGAATAGCTTTGGGGGCAGGATTTTGGGTTTCATGATAGAGTCTTCCACAACCTCCTGTCTCTCTTGTAATCTGTTCTAGGGGACAGATTATATACCTTATTTATTATATCCCTTTCTTTTAGGGTTGTTGTGAAGATGAAATATAAAGCACTGGCTTTTCCTAAGTGTTCAGCAAGTGGTAGTTACCATGATGTTTAGTTTTTTGAAAATATTTTAGATGAAGAATTTGAACACCAGTAGTTTGCCCATCCCCCATTATAGTTCATAGATAAAGTTGAGGGTGTTAGCAAATCCCCAAAGCTAAACGTCTCCCATTATGAAAAAGTCAAGTCAATTATTTTTTATTGCGAGATAGTCAAATCAGTAAGCATGTAGTTTCTTAACTAAGTGTCACTTGGTTAACTAGAGAAATGAACAAGAGAATTTAAAATAGAATCCTAAAATTCCCATAATGTGGATCAAAATTCAAACAGATACCATTCAAAAATGCAAGTTCTGGAAGATCAAAGAATTGACGTAACGCTATGCTTATAGTGAACGCCTAGTAAACATTTATTTATCAATCAAAGAAATAAATGGCACCATTAGATTTCAAGAATGAATTAACTAGCACCATTATTTTATACCATCAAGGAAGATTATTGTTTGGAATCCTTTCTTAATTACTTATTGATTCGAAGAATTTGTAACTAGAAGAGGCTGTTGAATTTATCTATTCCTGACCTTATATAAGTGATGAAACAGAGGCCTTAGGAGTGAAATGACTTGACTGTAGCTACTTACTGGCTGAGTCTGGCTTGAAAATCAGGACTGATTTATTGAGGACATAAAGGAAGAGAAAAAGCCCACCCCATGGCCTTCTCAAGGCTTGTGCACATGTGGAGTTATTGGCTGGGTGTTCCCAAAGCAATAGTGGTCTGTAAGATTGGCAGAGAAAAGAGGAGCTGAAAGGAGAAATTTTCTCAGAAGAAAATACTTTAAATGAGGAAAAACCTTCACCTTGCTAATTTTCACTGGACCCACCACTCTCTGGCCTTAAGACCCTATTAATGGAAGGTCAGCTTAACATGCCATTATAAAGTCCAGGCTGCAGGTACTGCTCCTTTCTAGAAGGTGGAGAATACTTGAGTTGGACTGTGTAGATGACTTATTTTTTTTTTGATGTGGGTAGATTTTCTCCTTATATCTATGTTCCTTTACATTTCTGATAGGGAGCTGCAGCTCTGCACTCCAGCTTTCTAGGCAGGGGAGAAGGTTAGCAGCCTTCTCTGGTTGAGACTTTGAGGAATGAGAGAGAATGTGTAGGGTTAGTTGGAAGGTAAATGTTGAAATGATGAGCTTTGCTGTCAAAGAGTAACAGCCTGGATTCCCATCTCTCACTGCTCTTTATCTCTCAAGAATTGTTACCATCTGTCACTATCGTTCATTTATTCAGCAAATAGTGTTGAGTATCTGCTACCCGCCAGGCACAGTTCTAGGTGCTGGGGGTAGCAGAGTGAAAAACCAAAAACACCCCTGGTCTTCATGGAGCTTACATTCTGGTGGAGACAATTACTCATAACACTCTCCATTTCCCTGCTTACGTTGATATCCTATAGGATTCCTAGACTCTTCTTCCTCACCCCTTTCTAGAAGTATCCAGGAGTTCAACTCTATTCTAATTTATTTCACCTTCTTCTGACCCCCGTTAAGCTTTCGTATAAGCCAGAAGTTTCCAATACTCTTGCTGAACCCTTTAATTGCTTAAGAGACCTTAAGTAGATAAAGCTTCCCTGTACAATATGTCTCTGAGCTTTTTAAAATTTCCATTAGGAATTCTAAATGTATCCATATCATATTCAGATAAGATTTTTTTTTTGCAGCACAGTGTATCTTTTATGTGGACTGTGGTTGTATCAAGAACACAGAAATCAAGATTTGTGATTGAGGTAACAATATATATGATTTAGGCCTGTTAGGAAAAGGGTGACAGGACACATCAGGCTGGAGAGCAGTATTATAACTCAGGGTGAAAGTGATAATGAAGAGAAAAAGAAGCACATTCAAAAAGATGACCCTGAATTTTTGACACAAAAAATACTGAGCATTTGTAATTAAAATGAAATCAATAACTGTTTCTGACCATTGACCAGAGGTACATGAATTACAGTGATGGAACTGTTTTCTAGTGTCCTCAGTGAAAGATCTACAAATGACACACCAACTTGGTAAAGTAAACTAAGATTTTGATTTACAGTGCTTCTTTTTGAGGGCAGAATGTAATGTCTCAGAGATAGTAGACATTACTGAAACTGGCATTTTATCTTTGAAAGCCTGAGTGGCACTGCTCATTTTTCCACATTAACCTGATGATAGAAAAATATAATCTTCGATGATATCAGTCATTATTTTCCTTACTATTTCCATTAAAAGGGTGATTTAACCTCAGTTTGGTCCCCAGGAGGTTGAAACTGGATCAAATATAATTAAGCTATAAGTTGAAATGTCTTTGAGTTCTATAAGAGAAGGAAATTCACACAGTAGAAATTTTATTTTTTAAAGTAACTCATAAGATTTTTAATTATAGTTAGATGTCGGTAACCTTACATTTAACTTCTTTATTTGTGGTGTATGTCCATGATCGTCAGCTTTTCAAAAGTTGTAATTGCCTTGTTGTGACAGAAATATTTTCCATAGATGGCTGTCACAAAGCACCTCATATTGAAAGTTGTTTTTACAATATGATGTTGACATTTTTCCTATTGAGTGATGGGTCTGTGTCTCCTGTCTTTGAACCTGGGCTGACCTTTGTGACTACCTTGACCAATAGTTGGAATTGGTATCATGTGACTTATAAAACTAAGTCATAAAATGCCATGTACTTCCACCTTATTCTTCTGGGACTCTTGCTTGTGGAATCCAGCCATCATGCTGTGAGGAAGCCGAACAGCCACGTGGACAGGACACATGTAGTTATCCTGGCTGACAGCCCAAGCTCAGGTCCCACCAGACAGCTAGCATCAACTTACTGAGTAAGCTGTCAGATGAGTCTAGCCTTCATCTATGGGTAGTGAAGCCCCTAGTCATTGAGCCATAGGTGGAACAGACACTAGCCTTGCCTAGAATGCAGATTTGTGAGCAAGATAAGAGGATTGTTGTAGATGGAAGCCTCTACATTGGGATAGTTTGTTTCATAGCAGTAGATAATCAGGATATGTGGCTAGGATATTCTGACAGAAATAAGCCTTAGTAATCAGATTTTTGTAAGAGAGTCTGCTTACCTAGTTTGCCCTCACTAGAGATTAGTTTCTTGACTCTAATAGTTATTAGAGTCCATGTGATCTAGTCAACAGTAGGATCTAGTAAGTTTTTTAGTGTAGTTTTGAAAGTGTGGCTCTCTGCACAACTCTATCACCTTCTAGTTTATGGTCAAATTACTTAGTTTCTTCATCTATAGAATGTGGATGATACTAATACACTTAATAAATTAATATATGTAAAGCACTTAGAACAACACCTGGCACATTGTAAGCACTCAATAAATGCTATGTACTATTAGCGTCATTATAACCTGATGATATATGGAAATAACCCAAAGATTTATTGAGAGCAGTTGAACCCACAAGTGTCTATGATTGCCTCATAGTTTCTACATGTTCTTACATAAGATAGATTGTATAGGCAATGTAGTAGCTTTTAGTATTAGTCCCAGACTACTCTTTAGTAAGAACTCTGGTGAGGGACATTAACCAGTGGGCCATGGAAATAATTCTGTGCATTTGCAACTACTGGGATGCCTGATTTTTGTTGTTGGCCCATTATACCCATTATAGCTATGTCTTTGTCGTATGTGCTTGGAGTATAGTCTTCAAGTGTAGGCTAGAAGCTTGATTTGTCTGTGGATTTCAAAGTGTGACTTTTCTTCCCTCAAGTTTGTTCTACAAATTGCTAGCTGTGGTCATGTAATGTTGTATTTCTAACCGGAACATCCCCATTTGTGTTTTCTGTGCTATAATCGATGTTTTCTGTGTGCTGCAAAGAAAGGAGACGGGTTTTAAAATTGCCCTTGGTAAGAAGAGGTGCTTCCTGCCCAGAGTCTGATTTGAAAATAGATATCCCATTGTGCAAAAACACAGATATCATGATGCTTCCTGGGTACACCATTAAGTATACCCTCAGTAGCAGCCAAGGACAGTAACTGTTTAATCACTTCATGTGCAGTACCTCTGGGCTACATAGAAGATACTGGCTGATGAAGTGTAGTATTGAAGTTAATTTTATAACTACTGGGCTTATAGTTCACATTTCCTTGTGCATTATGTTGAAAACATAGACACAAGTTCATCAAAGACTCATGTAGTGTAGGAGACAGATGTAAAACTTTCTACTGGCTTTATTCTTCAGTTACATTAATAAATTTTTAAAATTATGATGTAATTATTAAAATAATGATCTGCAAATAATTTGCTTTGGTTTTAAAAAGCTTATTGTAAATTGTTTAAAAAATAATGGTTAGGGGTTAAAATTATTTAAATATGTTCATCCTTTGTCACATTGCCATTGGATGTTAGACCTGGTCTTGTCACTAAATGTTAATAAATATTTTGAGGTCTCAAAATAAAAATAATGCCTTACATTTATATTGCATTTTATGAGGTGCAAAGCACTTCAAGACACCTGTCTGGGTAGAAAGAGACATTGACCTTAACCATCTAATTTACAAAGGATACCGAGGCTCACAGAAATTAAATGACATAGCCAAAGCCGGAAAAGACGTAAATCAGAACTGCCTTGGCTCTAAATAACAGGACCCAAATAAGGCTTTCCTTTTCTTTTGTAACAAAATGTCAAGAGGAAGGCATTCCAGTCTGGGATGCTCCATGATGCCTTAAGAACACAGGTTCTCTCCCTCTTTCTCCTCTGTTTTCTCAGCATTTAGATTTTATACTCATTGTTGTAAGATGACTGCTCCAGTACCAGGCATTTGTACCTACATTCTAGGAAGGAAGAAAGGGAAGGGCAAAGTACCAAAGCTTATGTCAGCTGAACTTGTCCTTTTTTATCAGGAAAATAGTAGCTTTTCTAGTAAACTCATTCATTGGACTTCTGCTATATCTCACTGACTAAAACTGAGTCATATGGCTCCTGACAATGTCAAAGAAATTGTCTTTATTTATTATTACGCAACAAATTATCCTACTTTAGTGGTTTTAAATCACAAGCATTTATTATTTCATAGTTCATAGTTTCATTAATTCATATTTCAGGAATCCAGCCATAGTTTAGCTAAGTGCCTCAGCCTTAAGGTCTCTTAAAAGTCTGAGAGCAAAATTTCCATCAGAGCTATGTTCTCATCTGAAGAACTGACTTGGGGAGAACCCACTGCCGAGCTTCTTATGTGGTTGTGAGGATTCAAATCCTAATGGATTGTTGGATGGAGGGCCTCAATCCTTGCTGACTGTCAACCCAAGTTCTTCAGTCCCTTGCCTTGAGGGCCTCTTCACAGGGACACTTGCAACAGGGCAGCTGGCTTCCCTCAGAGTGAGCGGAGAGCTAGAGAGGGCATCCCAGAATGGAAACCACTAATTTCAGGAGTGACATTAAACCACTTTTATTCATTTCTTGTCCACTGTTCATTAGGAATGCCACTAGGTCTGCCCACATTCAAGAGGAAGGGATTAACACAGTGGTATGAATACCAGAAGGTGTGAGGATCATTGGGAGCCATCTTAGAGGTGGACTACCACAGAAACCTAGGGAGGGGAATAATTTTAATTGTGCTGTTTCTCTTCCTGACAAAATCAGGAAGAAGAGGAGAATGGATATTGAGTAGGCAACTAGCAGTGTCTACCACAAATTGTTGATGAAGTGCACTGAAACTTGGAGTGAGAAGGAACTGGGTTTGAATCCTGTATCTGCCACTTACTAAATTGAGTTAGCAATTTCAATCTTCTGTTTCTTCAATACAGTCACAGGGACATTGTCTAAATTAAATGAGATAATGTAGCTTAAAAACATGCTTTGTGAGTTCTCTACATAGTGAACTTGAATGAAAATCTAGTTTCCCCAAAGGTGACAGTAGTGATTTTCCCACTATAACACAATGCAATCTAGAAATGTAAATTCCAAGATTGAGACAAAAACCTAGAAAGCAAAAATCCAGATATTTTACTACCTTATTTTGAAATGATTGGTTTTTGAGTAGGCCATATTACCATGTAGGCAAATAGAAATGATCTGTGCACAGCTAAATCCTGCCTGCAAATGTGCTGTGTGAATACCTGTGCCAAAGAAACAATGTATGTTTCCTTTATAATTTTGACAAACTGTTGTTTTTGCTTTTCCTTTTACACAGAGGCTCTACCTTTTGACATACCTAATTAAATAAACTCTATCTCAAGACATTGCTGCAAAGCAATTTTTTTTCTCTTAAATGCTTTTCAAACTTAAGTATAAATATTTAAAGGTACTTAAATATTGCAGTGTTTCTAATAACTAGGAACTGATTCTTTAGGTGAAATTATTTTATTTTCCTTTCAGTGGATTGAATAATCTGCTTTTAGCATTTAGGATATTACTGCCGTAGGATCGCTTGTTTAGTATTAATGGCTACTACACAATTATTAAATTCATCAACTGTATTTTGAGCACCTGCTTTTTATGCAAGGCACCAAAGGAAGGTTCTCTGGTAGAGACAGGCATAAAATTTAGGTTTTGGCATTAAAGAATTTTTAATGTAGAAAAGGGAAGTAACTGATGGACACAGAAAATAATAATGGAAGGTAGTTTTTGATAAACATCATAAGAAGCACTAAACGTTCAGGAAGTTGAGAGAGAGAGCTATCACTTCCAGCTTGTGAATCCGGAAATCTTTTCAAGTGCACGGCCAACTCCTGATTAGAGATTATGCACATTAAGAATTTGGAAGAAGGACTTGCTGACACTGTCACCTTCTTGCTTAAGTGCTTGGTTGACATAACTAAGAGCTTTATTTACTGTAATTCAATTGGAATAGAAATCCTTTTTAAATAAAAATATTTAAACTCTGCCCTTAGAAAATCTGGAAACAGCACAGTTGCAAGAAAGGATTCAGCTGTCTTATGGGTGGGTCCTTTAAATTGCCTAGTGGTACTTTGGCCAACGCCCCGAACGTAGTAAAGGAGAACAAGGTAGAAGAATGGAGGAAAACGGAAGGCACTGAGTAGAAACAGTATTGTGGATAAATGCAATAGTAAAAGCTTCATCCTGTGTGTGTTTACGATGGAGATGTTATTGCATAATAGTGAGAAAATTGGCCCTTCAGTCAGACTGCCTGGGTTCTCAAATTGTGCTTCTGTTGCTTTTTGGTTATATGACCTTGGGCAAATTACTTTCTTCTTGCCTCAGTTTCCTCATTTATATAATAAATATAATAATATTATTTCTAGAACCATTGAAAGAATTAAATGAGGCTATATATATAAATTCTTAGAACATGCCTGAACTCTCAATAAGAAAGCGCTAGTACATTTTAGCTATTATTGTTTCAAATGTGGTGAATTTCTGGAATACAGATCACTCACATTCAAATTTAAGTACACAGTAGTCCCCTAAAATCAAATTGAATAACAATTGAGCTTATTTACTGAATGATACTAGATTGTGATTTTTCTGATTTGGCAGTCTGGAGTCTTACGCAAGAGAGGGTACTATAGAAGACTTGCTGGCATTCTGCTTAGTATATCCATCACAGCTGTCCCTCAAAATAGAGGTCCTAAGTCCCAGGATGGTTTGGGAGTCTTTATTTTTTTCTTTCAGTCCTTTGTCCCTGTTTCCCTTTAGTTCTTTGAGCATGTTTAAGACAATGAAAAAATTTATTATGCCCCAAATATGTCCTTCCATATTGATGGTTTCTGATGCTTTCTCATGTACATGGGACATCATTTCTTGTTTTTCTTTACTTTTTTTTTGTATGCTTGGTGTTTTATTCTGGTTCTCTAGAGAAACAGAACTGTAAATATGAGATTTATAAAGGTGTCTCACATAACTGTGGGAATGGAAGAGTCCAAAATCCATAGGGCTGTCTGTGAAACTAATGGCTCAGATGAAGATTCTGGGTGAACTCCACAGAAGAGGCTTGCTGGCTGAAGAAACAGTGAGTCTCTCTTCTTCCTTAAAAGCCTTCCGGTGATTGGATTATCTCATTGTGGGAGGTGCGCCTTAGTTGATCGCAGACGTAATCAGCCACAGATACTGTCAACTGACTGATGACTTAATACACCAGCCTTCTGATTTATCAGCCAGCCATGAAATACCTTTGCAGCAACAGTCAGACCAGTGTTTCCTGCCCAGACAACTGGGAATAAACATTTGTCAAAGTTGACACCAGAACCTAACCATCACACTTGGTAATCCTTTGTTGCACATTGGACTTTTTTTTTTTAAGCAGTTTTACTGCATTAAACTTATATACCATACAATCCATCTAAACTATACAGTCATTGTCTTCTAACATATTCACACAGTTGTGCATATATCATCACAATCAAATCTAAAACATTTGCACCCTGAAGAGGGTTCAGTCTTTTATAGTTCTGTGTTTCATCCTCTGGCTTTCCTTCTAGTGACATACATGAATACTTGACCTTAAACTTTTCCTTTCAACCACAATTGCACCCACATATCATTGCTCCCATCACCTCCACCTATTTCCAAACATTTACAATTAACCTTATATAATCTGCAGAAGTTAAGCATCAGCTTCCCATTCTCTGCTGTCATTCTGTCTTCTGATGCTGTATGTTTTAGATCTTAACACCATGGTTCATATTGTTGAGGTCATACTATATTTGTCCCTTTGTGTCTGACTTCCTACACTCAATATAATGTCCTCAAAGTTCATCCATGTAGTCACGTGTGTCATGACTTCCTTCTTCTTGCAGCAGCATAATATTCCATCGTATGCGTATGCCATATTGTGTTTATCCATTCACTGGTTAATAGACACCTGGGTTGTTCCCAGTCCCCCCAACTCTTGGTTCAATAGTTGTTTCTATAGTGTGTGGTACTGTAGCTATCATAGTATTTAATTTTTAGGAAGTTAAAAAGTTTGATAACCTTTGCCTTGTTTTAAAATTGAGGTAAAGTAAAACTGATTTTGAGCATAGACCAACATATTTGATTTCCACAGCATGTTAAAAATGTATAGTAGGATCCTGCTTCCTCTGTAATATGATTTATCCTAACACACTGTGAATAAATTTTCTTCTTTGTGGTTTAGATTTTGTTTATTATTATTTGGATTCCCTTTTATTATACAAAAGATTATTTCTTTAATCTTTTTACAGTACAGATTGTTCTTAAATTATGTACATTATTTTTATATAATTTATATTCATTAGGGAACCAACACAGTAGAAATGATCTGTTTATATAGCTCATACAGCAATTTTGAAAAAATATATAGTCTATATTTTGAAATATTAACTGTATCATTCCATATACTTTAAAAAATAATATTTCCATGGGAAATATCCACACACATACAGTCCAGCCATATTATACAATCATTGTCTCACAATATCATCACATAGTTGTGCATTCTTCACCATGATCATTTTTAGAGCATTTGTATCACTCCAGAAAAAGAAATGAAAAGATAAATGAAGAACTCATACGTCACAATTCCCTTACCCCTCCTTCTCATTGACCCGCAGTATTTCAATCTACCCAATTTTTACCCTTAATCTCCCCCTAGTATTTATTTATTTTTTATTCTTATTTTTTTTACTCATTTGTTCATCTAGATAAAAGTAGCATCAGACACAAGGTTTTCATAATCATATAGTCACATTGTAAAAACTGTATAGTTATTAGTTGTCTTCAAGAATCAAGGCTACTGGAACACAGCTTAACAGTTTCAGGTGCTTCCCTCCAGCACTCCAAAACACCCTGAACTTAAAAGGGATATCTGTATAATGCATAAGAATAACCTCCAGGATAATCTCTTGACTGTTTGAAATCTCTCAGCCACTGAAACTTTATTTTGTCTCATTTCTCTCTTCCCCCTTTTGTTCAAGAAGACTTTCTCATTCTGATGATACTGGTTCTGGCTCATCCCTGTGAGTCAGATCCCATATTGCTGGGGAAATTTATACCCCTGGGAGTCATGTCCCATATAGGGGGCTAGACAGTGAGTTCACCTGCCAACTTGGCTTAGAGAGAGAGAGGCCACATCTGAGCAACAAAAGAAGTTCTCTGGGGGTGACTCTTTGGCATGATTATTGGTAAGCTTAGCTTCTCTCTTGCAGAACTAAGCTTCATAGGGCTGAGCCCCAAGATTGAAGGCTTAGCCTACTGAATTGGTTGTCCCACTGTTTGTGAGAATATCAGGAATTCCCCAAATGGAGAAGTTGAATATTTTCTCATTCTCCCCAGTCTCCCAACGGAACTTTGCAAATACTTTTTATTCTCTTTCCAAATTACTCTGGAATATATTGAGGCATCACACTAACCTGGACAAACCAACAAGATCTCATGCCCTATTCAAGATTCCATGTAATTGTGGTATTCAAGGAAACTGACCTATATGTTAAATTAAATAGTGTGCTACCAAAAATATAAATTTTGCACCAAATAAATATCTCCTTTGATTTCACACAGAGCTTGAAGTTTGAAAATATGGGCTGTATCATCCTTTACCCAGTATTCTGACCCACCTTAGACCTATCCAGATCAGCTTCATTCATATCTCTAGATGAAGTCTGATTACTTTTTGAGCTTTTTAAACAGTTGCTGAATAAGGTAATGCTGACTTTCATAGCTTCAGTGCTCTAACTCTGAGTCTTATGTGTCACATAAATACCCAAAGTTTCAGGAAATGACTAGGTTACGTACAGATAGCTCAGTATCTCAGAATTTAGAAATATCAGTTACAACTTCTAAAGATATGTGACTGCTGTAAGAGGTTACAGTCTAGGACCCTTTGCAATAGGCTCCAACCTGGTAACCCATGTTCTCGGTTTCAGCTCTCCGAGTTTATATACTATAGTTAATCCATATGAGCAAGACATGATAATATTTGTCTTTTTGTTTCTGACATTTTATTCAACATATTGTCCTTAAGATTCATTCACCTAGTTGCATGCCTCACACTTCATTCCTTCCTGCGGCTGTTCACTAGTTCAATAGTCCATTGTACGTAAACACCACAGTTCCTCCTTCCATTCCCCAGTCATTGTACCTCTAGACTACATCCATCCATTGCCCACCAGTGTGCATGTGTCCATTTATGTTGCCATTCTCAGTTCCTCCAGGCATATACTGAGTAATGGGGCTCCAGGATCATGTGGCAGCCTCACCCCTAGCCTCCTGTGGAACCACCACACTGCCCTCCGAGGGGCTGCACCTGTTTTCCCACCAACAGTGAAGAGGCACATTCCCTCTCTCCATGCTTTCTCTAGCAGTTACTTCTCTCTGTTCCTCCCAACTTTATATGCACGTCATACAATCCAACCCAAGTAAATAGACATGTCTTTGCTACCACAAGCTACACGAAGACATTTCTTTTTCTTTCACCCAAAATCACACCCCTCCCCCACACCCCCTGCTCTGCCCCTTAACATCCAGTCTTAGCATAATGCCTTTCTTAACATTCAGTGGAAGCATATCACAGTGTTGGGAGATATTTTGATGAGTTCATGAAGGCAGGAGCTGTAAAGCTCTGGTTTACTTTTTGGTGGTTACTGGTATGGGCTATTGCCATATAAACTAGGTTAGCAAGTCGTTTTCACCCTGGATTCCCTGACTGAGTTTCCTTCTACCTCCCCCGAATGTATGAGTTCATATAAAAGCAAAAGTAATTCCAAATTCTCAAGTGATAATGGTAATCTGCAAAATGACAGACTGCTCTCTTGTTTTGTTTTGCGACCTCCCTCCCTCCCCACACCACCTTTTTTTTTTTTTTTTTTTTTTAAGATAGGAAGCTTTCTGGCTTGGGGCTGTTGTGTGAATCCTCAGGTGGGCTCAAAATGTTTGGGATTTATTGCTGTATAGGCAGAACGGCATATTTTCTGTTTAATTCCTTGGATGAGTCACACATGGGATCACAGCAGGTTTAGTAAATCATATATCCTGGGGGAGGAACCCAGATGGTGTAAAGCTACTGACCTGGTGTGAAGAGTCGAGGCATGCTGCAGGCTTGAGCTGTGGTGTCACGCTCTACCTCTTTGCCATTTGTCCTCGTGGATTCTGAAAGCTGCAGATAAAAGTTTCAGAGGCTCAGCTGCATGTGATTTAAGAATGAACGCGGTTAGAAGTTAGATCAAGTTAAAGAAAATGAAAATGTCACTGCACAAGAAAAAAATGAACAATCTGGTGGAAATTCAGTACTTTTAAAGTAGAGTGTTTAATTTTCCTTCAGTTGTTTTTACTTATTGCCTTAGCTTTTGAGGCTACTACTTTTCCTTTTGGCTTTAACTTAGTAACATAATGTTTGGGAAAAATATTTAACAGATGGTCTGAGACTGATGAAAGGAATGTAGAAGTGCGATGCGTGGGACCTTAGCGCCTGGATGTCACCTCAAGGGAAGAGAAATGCAGTAGCTTTTTCTCCTTGGGAAGAATGTGGCCCTTTTGAAGACTGGAGCTATAACATAAAGTAATTGTCCCAGATAGGGGCTGAGGGGGCAGGAAATGGTCATTGCAAATTACAGGGCCAAAAAATAGGCAAATCAAAGGCACGTGCTTTTGATTTAATGTCTCTCCATTGATTTGATCCATAGTTCAGACCATTTACCAGCTTATTTCTATAGAAGTGCCTCTAATCAAAGTTCAGAAATTTTAGAGTATGGTGTTTAAATTTTTTTTTAGTGTAATAATTTATTTTTTATCCTGTTCTGTGTAAATTTGCACTTCACCCAATCCCATGGGTCATCCTAAAAATTCGCAGGGTTGAAATTGTTTATTAACTCTTGTTGAGATAGTTTATTTATTTATTTATTTATTTATTTATTTATTTTCCATGGGCAGGCATCAGGAATCGAACCTGGGTCCTCTGGCATGGCAGGCAAGCATTCTTGCCTGCTGAGCCAGAAATAGTTTATTTTATTTGAACTTAAAGTCAAAATTGTAAAACTTTTTTAAAAGAAGAGCTCTACTCTGGAATTTATCAGAGTGATCGAAGGAAAGCCTTTCACCAGTGATATATTATAAAGGTGTTTGGGCTATTATGAATACTGCTGCTATCAAAATTCTTGAACTTAAAAGCATTATTCAGAATAGTTTCAAGCTTAAAATAACCAAATTTCCATCAACTAAAGCATGTATCAATGTAATTAAGTTCATCAGTGGAATACAATAAAGCAATTAGAATGAACTATTGTTATATGCAGCAACTTGATTATGAGTGAAGCAAGAAAAAAATATGTATATTTTATGATTCCCATTTATATAAAGTTCAAAAATTGGTGACACTAATCTAGATTGTTTCAAGTTAGAAGAGTGGTATACTTTGGAGAGAGATAATGACTGGGGACTATGATGGAGTCTTCTAGCAACTGATAGTGCTTTAATACGTCATCTGGGGGCTGATGACTTGAATGTTGCCTTGTGAAAATTCTATACTTAATCATTTGTGTGCTTTTCTGTTATATTTGTTACATTTAAAAAAGTTAAAAAGATATATTACAAGACTTAATGGATACCACCACCTCATACTATAAGAATGGCTGCTATTAAACAAATAGGAAACTGTAAATATTGGAGAGCATGTGGAGAAATTGAAACACTTAGGCATTGCTGGTGGGAATGTATAATGGTACAGCCACTATGGGGAGACAGTCTGGCAGTTCCTCCGAAAACTAAATATCGAATTGCCCTATGACCCGGCAATATCATTACTCAGTGTATACCCAGAAGAACTGTAAGCAGTGCACAAACAGACATTTGCACACTGATGCTCATAGCAGCAGTATTCACAATTGCCAAATGATGGAAACATTCCAAGTGCCCATCAACAGATGAGTGGATTAACAAAATATGGTCTATGCATAAGATGGAATATTATGCAGCAGTAAGATGAAATGATGTCCTGAAGTACATGACAAGATGGATTAGCCTTGAGGACATCATGCTGAGTGAAATAAGCCAGACACAAAAGCATAGATACAATATGATTCGCTTTTATGATCATGGTAAAGGTAAAATCAGAGACTTATAATATAGAATATAGGGAGCCTAGAGACACAGAGAAGCTAGAGGTGAGTGAACGATTAGCTAATGGGACTGAACTTAAATGTACGGGAATAGATAGAAGTAAAGGTGGTTTACTAGTGGGTCTATAAAGTAATATTACCATATTGAAGGTGAGCATGATTGAAAGGGGTTGTATAGACCCATGTGTCCCACTGATGAACATTACGGATATAAATAAATTCTTGCATGAACTACTTCGAAAGTATGAATCCTGTCCAAAGAGTGTATAGTATTGGGTTATGGAGAAAAACTGCTGTTTAATGGTATGTGCTATGTTTAACAGAAAAATATCAGCAGTACCATAACATAAATCCCTGAGGATAAATAACAGGGGGAGGGACAAAAGTTAAGGGGAGGTTTGGATTTTCTGTTTGGTGAAGGTATGTTTATCAGTTATTTTTCTCTTGGGTATGGTGGAATTGTCTAGAATCCAGAGTGTTGATGGACTGTTGACTTTGGACATTATACATGATGCCCAATGGATGGAAGTGACTGAAGAATGCACTGACTGAGAAGTAGAATGGGGAATGATGGTGTATATATAAGATTGAATGTTGTGCTGCCACAAAAAGGAATGAAGTTATGAGGCATACAGCATTGTGAATGAACCTGTGGATATTTTGTGAGGCAAAATAAGCCAGAAATAAAAGCGCAAACGTTGTATGATCTCATTTAGAGAATACCAATGAGAAAATTGGGGCCTAGATTGTAAGTTCTTATAGCAGTCACATTTAATCCGGAGGAGTAATTGTTATTTCTAGATTTTGAGAGACTGTGCTATGTATGTATAACTTGCTATTTAGAGAAAAGAATGGGAGCTGATCAGGTCATTTTTAAACTTCACCTACTCTTTGAGACCAAAGGAAGAAAGGTTTATTTTGTTCAGAGCCTAAATTTTCTGTAGCACATAATCTATCTCTTCCTGCCTGGATAGATCATTTAAACAACCCAAACACAGGGAGCCCAGAATGGGAATGAGGCTCTGTAATCCTGTGTAGCTTAATGTAATGCTCAGATACTTCCCAGAGTATGTTAAGCAGATAATATAAAAGTATCATCAAAAATCCCTTGAGGAATGGGAGAAAAAATATGGAACTATTGACCTTTACCACTGGGAAAGCCACCAATGCTATGTCAAACATTAGGGACTTCCAAGTCAATGGGCCAGGCCCTTGATCTTGAGACTTGCTCTTGTGAAGCCTTTTTGGGTAGTGGAAAAGCTTAGCCTGCCTAAAGTGGTGCCTAGGATTTGCTTCTAGAGGACCTATTTTATTGCTCAGATGTGGCCTCTCTCGCTCTCTAAGTCCAGCTCTGCAAGTGAAATCATTGCGCTCCCCACTACATGGGACATGCCATTCAGGGATGAAAGTCTCCCTGGCAATGTGGTATATGACTCCTGGAGATGAGTGTGTGTTTGGCACTGTGGGATCGATGGTACCATCCTGACCAAAATGGGGGAAAGAAGTGTAACAAATTAGGTATCAGTGGCTGAGAAAGTTCACAGAGTCGAGAGGCTGCTCTGGAGGCTACTCTTATGCAAGCTTCAGCTAGACATTACTACCCAGCATAGTTTGCCGAACCCCAACCAAAACAATTCCTGCCAACCCTAAAGAACCCTAGGGCTTTATATGAGATTCTACAAAGGTTCCATGTACTGGGATTACTTTCCTGAAACCTATAACCTCTAGATGGTTTCCTAGGCCAGATAAATACTGAAATGCAGAGGGGCCAGCTTCTCTAGAACATCAGTGAGTTCCATCCCTCTATCCCATATTATCAACAGCCTCTTCCAACATGGAAAAGTTAGAATGGGCATAACCCAGGTAGCCCTAGGGAGTGGGAGAAAGATCAAAGAAGATGGAATTGTACAGAGAGGGTGGTATTTAATATATGCATGTGATTGTTGCATCATATTGATATTTCTTTTGGTCTCCAGTGTCTTGGAGCAACTAAAGTAAAAACCTAAAATTGTGGAATTGTAACCCATGCCAGACTCTGAAATCTGTTCTACAACTAATTTTTAGAGTATACTTTGAAATTTTACTACTTTTTTGTATATATGTTGTTTTTCACAAAAAAGAAAAGGCAGTTGATTGTGATGAATATACAACTGTATGATAATACTTTGAAACATTTATTGTATACTTTGGATGATTACATGATATGTGACTATATAATATATATATCAATAAAATTGTATAAAATAAAAAATAAAAATAAAATTGAAGGGGAAAAATAAAACTTAATAGACCTTCAGAAATTTTAAGATAATTTTTCCTGAAGAAATTTTAATTTTATAGACTTGATAACATTTAGATGAAAGTTTGATCTGATTTTGATCATGGCAGATTTGGGAATGCTAATATGTATTTTGTTGGTTTGTCTTTTCATAATTTTACCTAAAAATTGATGAATCTTATTCTGGGAGTTGTCCATTGATGTTCCTGTAATTAACAACCTGCTTCTGTTTCTGAAATTGTATTTTCAATTACATAGTTTATCCAGAGGCCTCAATGGGAGGCCAGAATTAGCCACAATTTATATTCAGCTCAGAACATATAATTTGATTTTCAAATTTCTCATTAGCTTGGCAGCTCATAAACTTGAATGTATGTATATTATATGGCCAATCTGAGAATTGGACAAAAGAAAAAGAGCAGGAGAATATGAAAGAGGTATAGAAGAGTTTAAGGAGGGAAGTTGGTAAATGAAAATAATGATACCAGAATACATAGGTCTTTAGATGTTTAATCAAAAGCAAGATGATGGGATGGTCTAGTTGGTTAGCCATGTGACTTCCAGTAAACCCTTAGTGCCTGACTGGCATTGATTGGATGGACTTCATTGTTCCAACAGTAGAAGTGGTGGTAGTGTTGTAAGGAGTTTAGATTTTCTTTTTTCTATTTTTTTGGTTGCTGTTTGGCAGGGTCACATTTCATTGTTTTTCCATGTGAGTATACCATTATTGCAGCAAAATATGTTGAAATTTTGTTTGTTTTTTTCTTGTTTTGTTTGTTTTGGGGAAAGTGCATGAACGGGAATTGAACCTGGGTCTCCCACATGAGAGGTGAGAATTCTACCACTGAGCTACCTTTGCACCCCCTAGATTTTCTTTTAAATGTCATTATTTAATGAGTTTCATTAAGTAGTTTTAATTCCATGCTAGGTGAGGTTTATAACATATAAAATAAAATGTAACATGATATATAATATAATGTACATTTCCTGCCCATCAAAAACATATTCTCTAATTGGAAAACAAGGTATTTAGAGGTAAATTGTTTAAATGAAAATGTATGAATGGTTGAGTACATGCAGAGTAGCATTAACAATATTTTATTAATTTGATTAAGTGTTCATTTATTGAACATTTATTTGCGTGCTATTCAGATGATAAAGACCCAATATTTAATAGAAAAATGGCAAAGGGTTAGAACAGGCAGTCTACAAAGAAAGATATACAAATGGGCAGTGTATATATGAAAATGTGTTCAGCAACACTAGTAATAAGAGAAACAAAGTTAAAAGGAATTATAATGTGTGTTAGGGTTGTCAAGAGAAACACAACAAACAAAAGAGATCTGTAAATGTGAGATTTGTAAAGGTGTCTTATGCAACCATGGCAATGGAAGAGTCCAAAATCCATACAGCATGCTGTGAAGCTGGCAGCTCCGATGAAGGTTCTGGACAAACTCCACAGGGGAGGCTCCCTGGCTGAAGAAGCAGTGAAAGAATCTCTCTTTTTTCTTAAAAGCTTTCAATTGATTGGATTATCTTGTTGTGGGAGACAGCCTTAGTTGACTGCAGATGTAATCAGCCACGGAGGCAGTCAACTGACTGATGTTATCAACCAGCCACAAAATGTCCTTGCAGCAACAGTCAGGTCAGTGCTTTCCTGACCAGACAACTGGGCATAATCATTTGGCCAAGTTGACACCAGAACCTAACAGTCGTACCACATTTCATCTATGAGATTGGCCAAAGTTAGAAAAAAGAATAATACATAATGAAGTATAACAGAAACTGGGAGTGTCATTAGTATAAAATCTTTTCCATTGGAAAGTGTGCAACATATATTAAAATTTTATATAGGTGGATGAAAGGTTTGTGGAGCTTAGGGTTTATGTAGTTTGGGATGTACAATGGTGATGTCTTTAAAATAAAAGAATCCAAAGCTATGAATACAAAACTAGGTATGAAAGTGCTTATTTATTTTGAATGAGAAAAGAGATCACAACAAAGTTTTATAAAATTGATAAATACTACAAACATTGCAAAATCCAGCTGTAAGTTGAAGACTTGAACCAGTTTGACCAGGATTTGGCTTGCTTTTTAACAGCTGTATTCTAATTGCCTCAGAATATTTCTTTCATATGTGTCTATGCCAGTTTGAAAGGATTCTGTACCCTAGAAAAGCCATGTTTTAATCCTGATCCTTTTCTTTTAATTGGTATTCAGCACTGTATGTTGGAAACTTGATTAGATTATTTCCATGGAGATGTGATTTTTGCTTTGTTTTGTTTTGGGGGGTAAGTGCATGGATTGGTATTGAACCATATTCATTTGTTAAACACTACATTTTTGGGGTATATGGGTGGTTCAGTGGTAGAGTGCTCACCTTCCATGCGGGAGGCCTGGGTCCAATTCCTGGACCATGCACCTCCCACCCCCAAAATAATGAATAAATAAATAAATAAACCCTGCTTTCTCTGCGTAACTCCACCATTACCTTTGATCTTTCTCCCACTTTTTAAGGGTATTTGGGCTATGATCATTCTGACTTTTTCATGTTGAAAGGGGCTGTCAATAATATGGGTAGGGAGATGGAACTAGCTGATGTTCTGGAGAGGCTGGGCCCTGTAGGTTTCAGGATTTATCTGACCCAGGGACCCATTTGGAGGTTGTAGTTCCTGGAAAGTTAACCTAGTACATGGAACCCTTGTAGAATTTTATATATTGCTCTAGGTGTTCTTTAGGATTGGCTGGAATGGTTTTGGTTGGATTTTGGCAAGTTTTGATAGTAGCAATGTCTAACTGAAGCTTGAATAAAAGTGACCTTCAGAGTAGCCTTTCAACCCTATTTGAATTCTCTCAGCCATTGCTACTTTATTAATTATACTTCTTTCCCCACCTTTGGTCAGGATGACAGGGCTGGACTTGTCCCTGGGAGTCCTCTCCCAAATCGCCAGGGAGACTTTCACCCCTGGATGTCATGTCCCAAATAGTGGGGAGGGCAATGATTTCACTTGCAGAGTTGGGCTTAGAATGAGGCCAAATCTGAGCAACAAAAGAGGTCCTCCAGAAGTAACTCTTAGGCATACCTATAGCTAGACTAAACTTCTCTGCTACATACATAAGCTTCACAAGAGTAAGACTCAAGATCAGGATCTTGGCCTATTGATTTGGTTGTCCCTAATGTTTGACACAATATTGGGGTTTCCCCGGTGGTAAAATTTAATAGTTCTAAATATTTTCTCCCTTCCCTCAAGGGACCTTTGCCAATACTTTTTGATCATCTGCCTAATATATTTTAGGATATATTATATCCTAAAAATTCTATAATATAATATAATTTGTAGTATAATATATTATACTATAAAAATTCTAAAGACATTTTTTAAAAGAATACTCCATCCTGAACAATGAAATTATCTAAAATTGAGAGTGTTGATGGACTGTAGACTTTGGGCACTATACATGAGGCCTGATGAATGCAGGTGGCTGAAGGAAGCACCGACAGAAAAGTAGATTGGTAAACGATGCTGTACACACACGATTGAATTTTGTGCTGCTACAAAAAGGAATGATATATTCCTAATATATTTTAGGATATATCCAGGCATTACATTAAGCTGTACAAGATTAAAGGCCCTCATTCTTATTCTGAGCTTTCTGTGTTTCGATTGTTCAAATGATCCAGCCAGACGGGTTGAGTTAGATTATGTGCTACAGAAAATTTAGGTTCCAGACAGAATAAACCTTTCTTCCTTTGATTTCAAAGAGTAGGTGTGGTTCTAAAATATAGACATTCCCTTCCTTACCCCTTGTGTTCTGAATTACTTTAATCCCGACCTGATCAGCTTCATTCTTATCTCTAAATACCAGGTTATACATATATAAAACAGCCTCTCGTAATCCAGAAATAATAATTTCTACTCTGGTCTAAATGTGTCTACTCTAAGGGCTTGCAGTCTAGGCCCCTGTTTTCATAAGCATTTTCTAAAGGAGACTATTCAATAATTGTTCTTTTGTTTCTGGCTTATTTGGCCTTACCAAATTTCCCACAGGCTCATTCACATCATTGCATGCCTCTTGACTTCATTCCTTTTTGTAGCAGCACAAAATTCAGTCGTATGTGTACAGCATCGTTTACCAATCTACTTTTCAGTTGGTGCTTCCTTCAGCCACCTGCATTCATCAGGCCTCATGTATAGTGCCCAAAGTCTACAATCCATCAACACTCTCAATTTTAGATAATTTCATTGTTCAGGATGGAGTATTCTTTTAAAAAATGTCTTTAGAATTTTTATAATGCAGCCACTGAAGTTACTTGCTTAATATTTGAGAGGGGTGGGGGGAGTGAGGAACAGAAAAAAAGAAAAGAATGTCCTTAAACTCTGGAATCAAGGAAAACTCCAGTCTTGAATATTTTATAAGTCAGAGGTCTTCCTATGTCATTTTAGTGCCTGAATTAAATCATGTTGATAGAAAAGAGAAACCACACTGTCAAATAGTTGATTTACTTTTACTTGATATGTACCCTCGGAAAAGACAATATATTCCCTGCAAAATTATCTTAGTTTTATGTTATGTGTGCTCTTTTATTGAAGGGCGTTGGAATGAATTACCATTTAAGGTAACAGAATTATCTTTTCCTGGTGTTTTTTAAAAATAGATAAAGAGTGGCATAGCTGTGATATTTTGATTTGGGCCAGTGGAGTTCAGACGACTCCACAGACCGTAGTTCCTTTGATTTGGGAAGATGAATTCATTCAGAACCCAACCTTTTCAAAATATTCCCTTCTATATGGAGGCAGCAGGATCTGAAGTGAGAAAATTGCAAATGGCTTATACTGAAAGAAGGTTTTGAAGTGCATTTTTCTGTCTTTTTAAAAAGTTATCATTTTAGGAAAAGGGAGAACGTCAAGCAAACAAACAAAAAACCTACCCCAAGACCTTGAGTAACCTACCTAGTATATATTTTTTTGGTGTCAAAGAATCCTTTGTATATTTTTAAACTTTTCGAAGATTGCTCTCCTGAAAATAACATTGTTTTACATGACACATACAGATTTACAAAAATTACATGTTACCATGTTCATAGAAAAAGAATGATGGTTTGTGTTTTTGAAAGAAATACAAAGGTCGTATTGAAATAGAAACTAACTGGGTATTATGATCCTAAGGTCTGCTTTCATCTCAGCATCTCATTTGCTATGTGATGTTTCATAGCTAGCTCTAATATTACCACTATGTTTCACTTTCTTTTATCTTCCCTTCTCACCCAAGCCCCTTTCGGGGGTCTTGGATTCCTTTGAGAATCTGAAGGGAGTCATAGAAGTTCTCCCCTCAAAGATACACATGCACACATAAAACAGATTTACATATAAGTTCAGAGCTTTCATGGTTTCTGGAACCCATCTGGGAATCTTAACTGAGTGAATGAATTAAAATATGATGGCAAGAACATGGGGGCAATAAAATATACCATGTGAATAGTGGTTAGAACAACCCAGCCTGATTACGTAGGAAAAGAAAAGCTTGGGAACAGTCCAATACAGACTGTCACAGATGTTTGGGGAGCTGTTACATGGAAGGAATAAGATATTTTGGGTTGTTTTAGAGCTAGACTGTCCAGTACAGTATAGCTGCTGGCCACATGTGATGAATTAGATTAAATTTAACATATATATAAATTAAGAATTCATTTCTCCTGTCAGACCAGCCACATTTCAGGTACTCAAGGCCATGTATGGCTAGTGGCTACTGAATTGGACAGCACACATATAAGATATTTCATCTTTGCAGGTAATTCTGTTGGGACAGCACTGTTCTAGAGGTTTAAACTCTGAATAGAGTGAATTTATGAAGAGGAGGATAGCAAAAAAAAAACGGGGTAGTCCAACATTTTCATGGGTTTTACTCCAGGAACCCCAACCAGGTTCTCACAGTGAAAAGTTAGGAAAATAACCCCTTGTGACTCTGGGAAGGTCAGGGGAAGAATAACCACTGCAAAATATCTCCAGAGCATTCTCCATAAAAAAAGGTCTTTTTTTTAGAGTAAAGACTTTACATGAGCCTTATCCCACCTAAAGTAAGGTCATTTCTCTGGCTCTAGCCCTTTGTAGACTAATGGAGGGGAAAAAGGCTAAGAAGCACTTGAAAAGGTCACAGCCCAGTGATACAGGCCCACTAAAAGACTGATGTGTAATCATAAGATTACAGAATGCTTCCCTTTCACTACTCCTTAACAACCGCACCATAGGGCTCCAGTATCAGAACAGTGGATTACAGTGGAAAGAGCTGCAAAATGTGGATTCTATCCAAGGTGACGTTCTTTGGAAAACCCAAAGACAAGAGGGGAGACAAAAATAAGGGCACTAGAGGAATCTGAATCCTCTGGCACCAACATCTGCAGCAAACATTAAACATAGCCCAACTCCTTGCCAGATTAACATAAAACCTCAACCTGTTTACCTCAGTTCCTATTTCTGATGCATCATCTCTGTTTTCAGAAACAAAGCAAAAGAAAACTACGAGGCATGCTAAAAACCAGACAAAATAGTCTAAAGAGGCAAAGCAAGAATCAGAAGCATTAGATGAGACAAACATAGGGTTTGAAATTATAAGACATGGAAATTAAAATAACTATGATTAATATGCTAAGAGCTCTAATAAAGCAAGGCAACGTGCAAGAACTGATAGGTCGTGTAAACAGGTATGAACTCTGAGAAAGAATCAAGATGAAATGGTGGAAATGAAAAACATGGTATCAAATGAAGAATGACTTTGATGGATTCATCAGTAGACTGAACACAGCTGAGGAAAGTCTCATTGAGCCTGAGGACAGATCAGTAGAAACTTCCCAGACTGAGATGCAAAGAGAAAATAGAATGAAAATGAATCCAGAGCAGAGCATCCAAGAACAGCCACTCAATTCCAGAAAGTATAACATACATGCAATTAGAATACAAGAAGGAGAAGAAAGTCTCAAAAGAAATATTTTAAATATTCTTCTTGTTAATTTTCTGAAACTGATATCTACCATATCAGTAATAGTGACTGATAATTTTCCAAAATTAATGTCAGTTACCAAATCTCAGATTCAGGAATCTCATAGAACACCCAGCATGATAAATACTGAAAAAAACCTATACCTAGGTAGACACTAATCCAACTATGTAAATAATCACTTTAAATGTACATGATATAAATATACCAATTGAAAGACAGAGGTGGTCAGAGTGGATTAAAAATGTAGGCCCAAGTATATGTTGTCTAAAAGAAACCCTCTTTAAGTACAAAGACTGGAGTTAAAAGTAAAGCAATGGAGAAAGATAAAACAAGTGAATACTAATCAACAGAAACCTGGAGTCACTGTATTAATTTCAGGTAAAGCAGATTTCAGAACAAGGACAATGACCAAGGATGAGAGAGGGACATTAGATAATTAAAAAGGGGCCACTTCTCTGAAAAGAAATGACAGTCCTAAAGGTGCATGCACCTAACAACAGGGTGTCAGAATACGTGAGGCAAGAACTGATGGAATTGCAAGGGAAAATAACAAGTCTACAGTTATATTTAAGAGACATCAGTACACCTCTTTTGGTATTGATAGATCCAGCAGTCAACAAATCATAAGGATGTAGTTGACCTGAATAGCTCTATCAGTCAACTTGGTCTAATTGAAATTTATAGAGCACTCCGCAGAACAGCAGAAGAATATACATTCTTCTCAAGTTTGCATGAAACAGTCACTGATAGAGCACATTTTGGGCCACAAATCGCACCTTAGCTAATTTAAATAAATAGAAATCATGCAAAGTATGCACTTAGACTCCAAGATCATTAAACTAGAAAAACAACACAAAGATCCCTAGGGGAATCTCCAAATATTTGGAGATTCAAAAACATACTTCAAAAGAATAAATAGATCAACGAAGTCACAAGATAAATTTTAAAATATTTAGAAATGACAATCTCTATAGAAAATCTCCTGCTCCCCCCCAAAAACCCACCATCACCACCAATTCCTCAAATCAATAAATGAGTAAAGCAATGTTATAAGATACAAGGTTAATATAAAAAAAGTCAATTGCTTTCCTGTATACCAGCAATGGAACTTGAAATTTGAAATTCAAGGAAACAATTCTATTTACAATGTCACTTTCAAAAAATGAAATACTTAGATGTAAAGTTAAAAAATATATATATAGCACCTATTTGTTAAAAAACTACAGAATGCTGATGAATGAAAGCAGAGATCTAAATAAATGGAGAAATATTCCATGTCCCTGGAATGGGAGCCTTAACATTATTGATGGTAATTCTTCTCCAAATGATCTACGCATTCAAACAATGCCAGTCACTGTCCAAACAAGCTATTTTGCAACTATTGAAAAACTGATTTTGAAGTTTATATGGAAGGGAAAGACCTATGGTTTTGGATACTATACTGAAGAAGAACAGAGTTGGAGAACTCACTCTACCTCATTAAAATATTTATTATAAAACTGAAGTAACCAAGAAAGTATAGTATTGATGAAAGAAGAGACCTGGGACCAACTAGAGAGTCCCAAAATCAACCCAATTCAAGAATTTTGGCTGAATAAAAGTTCTGGTATTCATGATGTTTACTTTCTCTCTGGAATAAGCAGTTATTTTATTTTCCCTTATAAACACATGCAAGGACAAAATTGTCTTTTAGTTGTTAAGATCCCATGCCCGCCATACATTTTTCAGAACCCATGTCATTCATAGTCATTTTACAACTGAAATCTAAGGGAAGAAATCGCAAATTGAAATCTAAGGGAAAAAAATCACAAATGAGAAATTTTTCAAGAAAGGACCATCTCTTTCATCTACTCATTTTATCATCACTGAGTGAAGTGCCAGTATGGAGAAGGCATCACTTTGAAAGCAGGCCGTCTGGCAGAAACTGCATTTTGCAATGATGTCATGCAAACTCTGGGGAGTCTGTTATTCAAAAGTCTCTCTGGTTCATTCATGCATTAAGAGGAAGAGCCTTGCCTCTTTCTCATCCCGACAGGAGAATGTTGCCATGACAGTTGGGAGGAGAGTAGAGATGTTGCTGTAAAGCATTTCCATAGAAAAAAGAGAAAGTCTGATTTCTTGGATCTTACTGACGATACCTGTAGCAGCATATAAACAGACTCTCAAACTGCACCTCGAAAATGTGTTAATTTTAAACATAATATTTTATACACACACATTCACACAGTCTATTTTTGAATGGCCCAAGCAGCATGTAGAAAAATTAAACCTTAATGAAAATCACCCAGAGATACCTCCTCTTCCATCTTTAAACTGTAGATAAACATCTATGATATTGAAAAATAATTAACATATTTGAATTGGAAATGATCAGTATAAAGGGAAAAAACTTTACAAAAAAAATCTTTTGTGAAAATGTCACTGCTACTCAAAACCAGAAAAGATGTTAGGGAATAATCAGGGAGCTTTGTAGGACTCATTTCTTTTGTCCAGGGAGAAAAATGTATTTTCTTTATTTAACGACTTTGAAGGCATATTTACTGATCAAAGGATATATGACATTCATCATTTGCCTCAGAATAATACTGGAGTGGCAGAAATGGCTAGGGTTATATGCTAAACAAGATTGGCCATGAATTGATTGTAGAATACCTATTACATGCTCAGAGCACTTGATCTCTTGCCCTCTCAGTCCTTATATTCTAGAAGGGCATACAGATGAGTAATTATTCTACTCTGATAAGTGCTACAAAAGGGAAATTTAAGTTGCTCTGGGAGCAAGTGATGGATAATCAAACCAGAACTGGAGATATCAGGAAAGACTTGCTAGAAGGTAACAGTTAGCTTGGTGACAAAGACAGGGGGAAGAGAATTCTAAGTAGAAGAAAGAACAAATGCAAAGCCCTGGATATAAAAGCATGGCATGTTGGAGAGATTAATAGTAATTCATTAGGGATGAAGTCCAGAGTGTGTATGAATGAGGAAGTAGTGAGATAAGGCACAAGAGAGGTAAGCTTTTATCACCATCTAACACACACACACACACACACACACACACACACACACACACGGTATATACATACATGCACACATATAAATGAATATATTCATTGTGTTTTATGTCAATTGTCTCACCTCCCTAGAATATAATCTCTGATGGCTTTTTGTCTCTTATTTACTTGTATTTTTACCACTTAGAATAATGCCTGACATCTGGGTGCTCAGCAAAAATTGGCTGAATAAAGGAATAAATAAATGGCATGATTTGTTCTTTAGAAAAATCATTTTGGGAGCATTGTGGAAAATGTTTGGAACATGACCCAAGCAGGGCTAACAAGAAGGCGGCTGTTGTCATAGTTCTGTTAAGGTTGATGGTGGAGGTAGTGGATGGAGGAGACTGATGGGAGAGTTACTCAAAACATGGAATCCAGAGAACTTGCAGTATGACTGGATATAGGATTTGATGAGGGAAAAGGGAGTCAAGAATCACTCTCAAGTTTCTGACTTAGGCACCTTCAGAAAGAGTTATTTTTTGAGCCAGAAGCATGCAAAGAGAAGTAGATTTGGGGGGATGTGTTGGAGATAGCGAGTTCTGTTTCCGTCATGACTAGCTTTGGATAGTGAATGACATCCTGGTGAGGGTGACTTCTAGATGATGACTGTAGGGGGACTCTCTGGCCTGGAGCTCTAGAGTTAGCAATTTTCAACTTCAAAGTAATGCTAAAGACATGAAAATAGATTTGGTCATCCCAGAAGAGTGTGTAGACATGAAAGTTGATAGCCAGGAGTACTGAGAGTGAAATGAAAAGGCAAACAAAGCAAGCAGTGGGAAGCTTAGTACCCTCCCCAAGAGATCCATGAATTCCTCCTTGTTATGGTTGTCATTACTTTATAGAACTTTAAGAAGTAGGCGTATTCAATTCTAGCTGTGAAGCTGTAACCTTGGGTGAGTTACTTAACCTCTTTACTCCTTATTTTTCTTCATCAGTAGAATGGGTCCAATGGATCCTACTTTTATCGTAGGTTTTTTTGTGAGAACTAGATGAGATGTATGTAAAGCATTTAGCACATAATGTGCACTCAATAATTGATAGCTCTTATTGTTATTATTTTAAATTATATTATGTTTCCAGTTTGAAACTTCCCAGATGAACCGTAGAAGATTTCTCTAGGTATAGATTGTTTAGTGTTATAGAGCACTCCTTTGTGCTATATTTGTGAATATGTATGTGTGTGTGAATAATTATTAAAATACACACTGCATTTACGAATTACACATTGTAAACCAAATGATAGAAAACTTAAAGCAACATTTAATAAACTAAAGACTCCAGAGTAAAATAATTTGTGCTATGTGCTAAACTTCATTCATTATTGTTTAAGTACCATCTTATTGTTTTATCCTTGTTTTCACAGTGAACTTTTATATTAGTATGTTGACTGTACAAACTTTCTAGACTCCTGTACATTTCCTGGCTCATTAAAGTGTCTGTCTGCGGTGTTTTTTCTGTCTTTAATTGATATTCTTGAGCACATGGGCTTTGTAGGGGGTACCCACTTTTTCCTGCTTCCTGCCCATTTTTTTGCAGAAAATCTGCTTTCACTCTCTAATATCATTCTTTGCTATAAATTGGCTCTGTTTAGCTGTTAGAGAGGCATTTTACAAAGCCTCATGCTTGAGTTCACTGTAAAAGGATCCCCCATGACTATCTTTTCCTAATCAGAAAAGTCCTCTCCACCTGACCCACTTTTCTTCCCACTTTTCTTGTCTTAATTCCATTCCTCTTTGAAGTCCAATGTTGAAGTTTCTTTGCATAAGACAGTTTAAGATAATACGTTAATCCTGTTGGTAGTTTTTCCTACATTTCAAAATCTTGCCTGTGCTGAAAATTTCCTTTGATTGTTAAAGAAAATAAACTATTTTCTCTCTAAATTATAAAACCGTTTGTTGGTTTGGGCCATGCTTGTATCAACAACTCCAGAACCATGGCAAAAATAGAGATGCTTTAATATCTCAAAGGAAGGAAGAAAAATATAGCTATAACTATAACTATAACTAAAACTATAACTATAACTATAACTATAACTATAACTATAACTATAACTATAACTATAACTATATATATATATATATACATGTACCATTTGAGCAAGGCTGACCACGGGGTTAGGCTCTCAGGCAGGCCTGACCTGTTTACAGGTGACCTTTCTGCCGCAAAACAACATTCCTCACACCACCAGGCTATTTTCTAAAAAGTTTATATGGTAATTCTGCATAAAAATGCACCCTTTTGAAATACATTAGGGTAAACCAATATCATTTTTAAAAATAGAAATACAATCGTTCACTTGTTCATCATTTATTATTAATCAATGATTATTTTTAGATGCCAAGCAGTATGGCAGTTTCCTAGTAGGGGGCAAAGTTACTGGGGTGCTTGCTCTCATGTGGCTTATTTTTTAGTGGGAGACATGGGCAGACATCAAACAAATGATTATACAAGTATTCAATCAATATTTGACAAACTGTTGAGCTTTAAAGCATTGTGTGGGATTGATGACGTCCCCAAGAAAGGGAAAAGAAGTTAATTTTTTTAGAAATCCCTCCTGAACTCACAATCCTTTAGAACTTGGACTGTCATGGGTATTAAAGGTGTTACAGGCAAAACAGGCTTTTGTAATTTTTCCTTAAACTTCTTATAACATTGTTTCTGGAAGAAGACACATACAGAATTGGAAATAACAAGTTCAAATTGATCATTTGGACTATTTCATATTGTAACCAGGGGCTTGCTTCATTCCATGTAAAGTCATTCTTCTATCTCCACAAACTCCCTGCCTCCCCATTTCTATCCTGATCTAATTCCCTCTAAAATAGTAGCCAGCTCTCTGGCCTGGCAGGTAAACATCCGGGAATTAGAGAAATTTAGGAAGGTGACCAAAGTTAGGGATTCTGAGAGGTGATGCGAAATTCCATCTCTTTTTCTAAGTTATGCCTATATTGTGGACTGTTGAATAGTAACATCGATTTGAATATTTTAAGAGGAAATTATTGAAAAATTGTCTGTATGAATTAGATTCTAAACCAGGATATGCAGTGCTTTATTTTGCAGTAGCAGCATTTGCCACTGTTCATAACCCCGTGTTTTATTTGAAAATATTCTGCTCTCGGTGTTCTTTCCAGTTCTGTGGTTACTGCTCCTGAGTCTCCATTTCTGACCCAGCATGGTCTTTAGGTGGAGTTACTAAATGTCCTCTTCTCATCACACTCTATACCAAAGCCGTATCTGCCAGGGTTCTCCAGAGTAACAGAATCAACATTATCTCAAGAATGCATATATATGAAATTGCTTTTGAAATTTTAAAATTGTAAAATTTTTGGCATGTGTTTTCTTTTTTCCCCTTCCCTTTGGAATGTATCAGATATTTGAAAAAAGAAAATGTCCTGACAAGAAAATGTACTCTATCATAAAGGTTCAAAAGGAGATAATTTTTGATACAGAGTCAGAAACGGATAGGTCATAAATTAAACTTGACAACTCTGTCATAAAATGTAAGTTTTCATAGAAGCATGATCTGTGCTTTCATGACTGTGTCAGAATTAATAATACATCATCAACTCCTTTTCAGATTGATCATGTGCTGCAAAAACGTGAAAGTACACACGTGTTTTAGTCAATGAGAAAAATTGTAAAATGTAGATATGGCTTAGGACCAAAAAAGTCTACAAATTAGTTAAAATTATGGAGAGTGGAATATGGAAACTTATTTAAAAAGAAATAGGCCCTAAGCCAAATTAAGAGAGAAATGATAGATGAAACGTATTTAAGCCGGCAAAGAGTTAATTTCTTTACTATACAAGCACTCATACATGTCAATTAAGAAGTATATCAGTAGAAAAGTGGGCAAAGAAGTTGAACAGAAGAGTTTTTAAAAAGGAGATTGAAATGACAAACAAATATTTGACATATTCTTCATCCTCACTGAAATCAATTGCAACTACAAGGACAGCTTATATCTATTAAATTGGAAATTATTTTAAAAATCTACCTGATTTCGAGAGCATGTTGAGTAATGGGCACTCATTTTCTGTAGATGTGATTCTGAAAGGCCCTTTCGTAATATGCATCAAAACTCCTGTGTTCGCAAATAGGATTTTATCGAAGGAAATAATCTTGAGTATGGTGATTTTGCTACAAGGAAGTTTTTTATCCCAGTGTTGTTTAGCATACCAAAATGTTTAGGGACAGTATAAATATCTATCAATAGATTACATTTATTATACACATCTAAAGATGATAATGTAAAATGTTTATTGATGTGGGAAAAATGTTCGCATTGAATTGTTTGGTCAAAAATGTAGGCTGCACTAGAGTCCCAATCTTGGTTTCTGATACGATTCCCCAGTGGAAAGATCCAGGGCTCCTTAGTGAAATGGGTGATTCTAAGACTGAGATAGGGAAAATATCTGGACCATCTCATAATGCCAGAGAGTAATCCATAACCACAGTCTATCCATGGAAAAAGAAGAAAACAGAAAAGGAGAACAAAACAACATATTTGGGAGACATTCAACAAAGTACCTGACCAGCGCTCTTCAGGAGTTTCAGAGAAAGACTGAAAAGCCATCACATATCTGAGGACACTCAGGAGGTATAACACTTAAATGCAGCATGGTATCTGGACTGGACATTGGTAAAAAGCAGGTGAACCTGGATAAAGTCTGAAATTTTAAATAGTATGGTACCAATATTAATTTCTTAGTTTTAATAAATGTTATTACGATGTTAACATCAGGAGAAGCTGTGTGAAGTGTGTATGAGGACTCTATAATTCTCTTGACAACTCTGTAAATCTAAAATTATTTTAAACTGAGACTTTTTTCAAAATGTAGAATACATAATAGCATAAATTCATTAGCTCAAAAATTATTTATTGAATGTTTAGTATGTGCCAGCTACAGTTCTATCTATTTACCTCAGTCCAGTAAAATAGCATTTTCCCTGCATAGAGCTTTCATTTTATTACTGGTTAGTTCTTTTTTTTGTTAAAAATATATATTTGTGTGTAGGTATGTAACATATACTATAATGTATATTTTGTTTTTGAGGTTTAATCAAAAGATAAATGGGAAAATTTGGATGCAGGTATTATGATTGGAAAGAGGAAGGATATAGTTTAGACCAGAATGTGGGGATTTGGAAACATAAAGACCTTGCAGAGATGACCTCATTCCTTTAAATCAGCGGGTCCTCAAGTTGTTGCAGGGACCAGCAGCATCAGCATTGCCTGGGAACTTGATAGAAATGCAAACCCACAGCCACTACTCCATTCTACCGTTTTTAGAAACTTTGGGGGTGGGCTCAGCAATTTGCTTTTTTTTTTACATGGGCAGTCACCAGGAATTGAACCCTGGTCCTCTGGCATGGCAGGCAAGCCTGCTGAGTACCGTGGCCCGCCCAGCAATTTGCATTTTAACAAACTCTACAGGTTTGTTGAAGATACTGCTGTAAAGTTAAAGATTCTGCTACCACTTAATCTTTATCTCCCCCTTATCCTTATCTCTAAAATGAAAATACCAACCTCGATAGTTTTGGTACTATACATATAATGTATGTATGTAATGCAAGCCGATTTACCAATTTACTTGACACATTACATGTGGCTCACTAAAAGGTACCCATTAGCCCAGACATCACTACCTTTCCCCTCAGATAGCTGCATAACCAACTCTGTCACCTCCTTCAGGGTTTTGCTGGCACGGCACTGTATCAATGACCACCCTACTTAGAATTGCCAACATGCACATCACACTACCTGGAATTTTGAATTTCCTTCTCTTTCTTTTTTTGCCCATAGCACTTATCACCCTCTGATAAGTTATATAATTTACATGTTCATTATGTGCAGTTTTTGCTGTCTACACCCCTACTGCATTGTAACTCTTTGAGGGCAGGGATCTTAGTTTTCACTGATTTAGTCCAAGTACTGAAATTAGTATCTACACACAGTAGTCTCTTAATGAGTAGTTGTTTTCTCAATGAATAGTAGGTATTGTTTTATGTTAGATGGGTTCAAATAATTCATCAAGGACTTAAGGAGTTCTGCATGTTTGATTTTTAAGTTACCAACAGATTTCATAATTAGCCCATGCTCGTGGCATGGATTGCTGTCTCCCACCTCCGAGCCATGCCAACCATGAGCTGCTTTGATTGAAATAGGAAAGGGGCTGTAACCCACCACCCACCCCAGACTTCCAACCCTCCGCTAAACAGCCTAGTCCTAAGGGGCTGAGATTGTGCATGAGATTTCCCTGCAAAAAGATTGTTTTGCTTAAAAGGTTTAAACTCAGTACTCTAACATTAAGTTAGAATTGTGTTTTTTCTTTCACCCATAGAGTGCTGAACTTTGCAACCATTTTGTATTGGTGAGAGAGAGTGGCAGTTAAGAGCTGCTATGTTGTGTGGCAGAAGGAGCCGAGTAGAGATGTCATGAAGAATTAGGAGAAGGAAATTTAGGGGATTCCCAGAGGGGATTTAGATGGACCAGCAGCTGCTCAGATAGTGGTAAATAAAGTAGGAGAGGTGATAAAGGCAAAGCCTATGAGAGGAGAGGGCCTTGAGACCCAGTAAGAGAAATGTGAACTTTGGGCAAGAGAATCAGTGGAGAGTTCTAAGAGAGAAGTGCTGTGACAAGCTGCAAACAAGATTTATTTTTGGGGGGCAATATTTTAAAACAAATTTTGGGTTGGGAACAGGTATTGTAATCTGCTGAGGAGGGGGCTAGATACAGAATATGAAGTTTTTTATGGGGGTAGAGAAAGGCCAGATCTTCATTATCTGAGTTATAGATGCTCTCTCTCTCTCTCTCTCTCTCTCTCTTTCTCTGTCCCTCACTTTGGTCTGTTCCTTAATAGCTGATACAGGACTACCCAGTAAATATTACTCAGTATTGTCTCCTTTTGTTTTTGCCCCCCTATTTCTCGTTACTTTTTTCTAAACTTTTAAAGTACTGTCCCTCTGATCTGATCTCCCTGAGGAGAGTGTCCTCATGAGAAACCAGTGATACCTGTGAACTCAAAAAGCATTGACAAAATCATAACCATACTTTGGTGATAGCATTTCTAAAAGCCTGCTGCTTCCACTGTTTTGCTGAGCAGAATTTACATTTTATTGATGTCGCAGGATAACCAATGTAAGCATTGTGCTTACTATATGCTATAAAAAACTCGCTAAACTTTGTTTTCCTTGTCTTAAAATGGACATAATGACGTTGCTACTCAACTTGGAGAGTTGCTGCAAGGATCAAATGAATTGATCCTTATGGAATGCTTCTTCAGGGTTCTGGTGAGTTAGTAAGTAGTGAATGAATGATGCTTCTGGCTTCATTGCCACCATCATCTCCTGGCCTTCTCAGATCAAGCCAGAAGACTCCATCACAACCCACCTGCCTCCTTGTCCTTTTCCTTTATAGACTTGCCATAATGGTAATCTTCCACTCAGGTTGATCATGGTTCTCCCATTCACACATGTTGCTTAGTGCCGAATAACTGGTAGGCACTCAACACATATTGACCAAATGAATCAGCGAATACATGGTTATTTTAGATATATATTTTTTGAGGTTAAAAGACTCTCTTCATTTGCTGCTGGTTGAATGATTTCTTTAGAGATGCAATACGAATTCTATGTTTTGAAATTGTATTTGAGTATAACGTTTCCCCTTCTGATTTGGTTTGCAGCTATGCTATGCTCAGCCAAATTTGGAATTTAAATTTCTGTCCTGGCATAGTCAGGCTATACAGAATATTTCTCAAAGTCCTCATGTAACTCTAATCATAAGCTTGAATAGCCTTGCCAATCTGCACAATAAAAATAGACTAAAAATGGCATATGTTTACTCATCAAAATCATGTTCCTTTCAGTATTCTAGGACCTGGATCATGTATGCAATTTATGAAATCATTCATCTAGTAGCAAATAGAGAATGTTTTTAATGAGATGTCAAATCAAATTGAATTGTGGTCATGAAAGATGTTGAATATATTGAGTCATAGAAATTTGAAACGTTATGCTTTGTATTAAAATGGAAAAGTAAATGTTTATCTGCCATTCGTATTTTGTTTTTTAATGAATATATGACTTTTATTCATAATTCTAAAGTTCAGTCTGTTATTAATGATTATAAAGCACAGCACCCTGCCTGGTACAGTAACAGGTACATAATGAGACCACAGTATTTATTGAATGAAGAAATAAAAACTATGGATTATTTTAGCACCAGTGCAAAACTCTGCAAACTTAGTTTCATTAACTCTATTCATACAAAAACACAGTTTTGAACTTAGTATTTGTCGATTTGTCTTGAGTTAATGTTGAGACAGTGGAGTGGACCATTCTGGATAAGTGGAGGATAGAGACAGACAAAGCATATCCCCTCAACGCTCTCTAAAATGGACAAACATTAGCAATTGTGGCGCTCAGTTTTGACATGGAGTTTCAAAAAAGAGAAAGTAATTTCCAAAGTAACTTGGAAATTTAAAATAATTCTGACTTATGTATTCATCTTAAAAACTCAAAGAAAAATGTATTTTCCTGGTGCTCCTCTACAGCTCAGTTAGCCCTTCTGAATCTGAGCTCCCCTTTCTGTGGTTTGCATTTCAAAGGGAACTGTAGTAACTTAAAGATTTTCTTCTGAAATTGTGATTTTGATTTAACCAAATAGGCCTGTTAATTCCTTAAGATCTTTGAGTCTATTGAGCTTAAAAGAATGGGTACATAAGAATAGTCTCTATAGGTCTCTACCTGTATTTAATGTGGATTTAAATACCTATGCTTTGTTTTTTTTCCTCTTATAATTTTCAAATTCAGTGTGTACAAAGAAACCTGTCACATTGGAAGGCATAATTTTGAGCATGTGAGAGTCTAAGTGCAGGAAAGGGCCAATCCTTTAAAAAAAAACTATTCTTGAATTTTGTTTTAATTAGAGAAATTGTAGGTTTCCAGAAAAATCATATAAAAATATAGTGTTTGCATAATACCTCTCCCTGTCCCCCATTATTATCACTTTGCATTAGTGTACCTTTGTTACAATTGATGAAAGAGTATCGTAATTGCACCATTAACTATAGTTCATTGTTTACATTAATGTGTATTTTTTTCCAATAAACCACCCTATTATTAACACCTTGCATTATTGTGATATATTTATTATAATTCATGAAATAACATTTTAATAAATGTACTATTAACTATATAGTCCAGCATTTACAGTAAGATTCGCTGTGTTTTCCTGTCCTATGTTTTATCTTTTAATTTTTATTCTAATATCAATAATCATATTTCATTTTTTAGTTCTATTTTTTTATAGCTAAGGGTAAGGTAATATGATCAGTCATGGAAAAGATGACCAAAATTCTCGCATTTTCTATACTTTTGTTATAAAAGGAGATTGTTCCTTTTTTGGGTCTCAGTAATGAATGATTTGTGTTTATTACTATATGTGATTTTCATTCATAGTCTTGAGTTTTGAAACTCTTGACGTTTGTGTCAGAGAAACCCGGTGAGTGCCTTAGCAAATGTAATCTCTTTCCTTGATCACCAGCATCTCCAGTGTCTTCTGTGTTTCAAGATCCAAAGAATACCTTTAAGTCTTTGTCTTTTCTTATCTGTGAGCAGCAGGCCATCTGATGGCCACTCCTTCCTTGAAAGGATCTTCTTCCCTTGGCTTTAGCAATGATTTTCCTTCAGACTTTCTGGGGGGCTCCTTTCTATCTGTTCTACTTAGCTATGCACTCTTGTAGTTCCTGAAGACTTAGTCCTAGCGCTTCTTCTTCCTTCCTTCTCTCCCCTTTCCTCATCTCCTCTTCCTTCCTCTTTACTTTGCACTATTCTCCTTTCTTCTCATCTTGTATTCTTTTCCTGTATAGCCTCATCTCTGCCCTCTCTATCACAGACTGAAAAACGCTGTTGATTCCGTAATTAGTATGTTCAGTCCAGACTTTTCCAGAGCATCAGAGTTGCCCATCAAAACTTCTCCCTGTGGACTCCCCTCAGTGCTCAATTCAAAACTCTTTTCCAAGTCACCACTGCCTATCCAGATCTATAAGCTAGAGACCAAGGAGATACCCTGACAGCACCTCTTTTTATTTACCCTTTCAATTCTACTCAATCACCTGTCAATTTTGTCTTCTAGTAGCTATCTAGTGAATGTCTATCATCCACTTCTCTTCATCACCAGTGTACTTGGCTAGCACTGTAGGTTAAGCCAGCAGAATCTTTCAAATGGGCCATAATAGATTATTATGGATTACATAGACTCCAGACTGGTCTTTCCACCTACAGTCTTGTCCCCCATGTATCCATTGTCCACATTGCATACAGAGTCATCTTTTTAAAACAGAAATTTGATTATGTACCGTCCCCTTCTATAAATCATAATCTTTTACAGGGTTACAAGGCCCTGCATGGTCTAGTGCCTGCTGACCCCTCCAACCCCATGTTACAATATGTTTCTCTGTATGGTCTCTGATACAGCCACATCGCCATTCTTTCAGGTTCTGGAACTTTCCATGCTCCCTACTGACTGGTACCATTCATTGCCTGGAATGCTTTTCTCATTCCCCACCCTCCCTCCACACTGCTTTACTTAGTTAACCACTTCTCATCTTTAAGATCGCACTTTAAATATCATTTCCTCAACAAGGTTAATATCATTTAACTATTGATGATATCAGTAAAATACTGTTACATTATTATAAGGATTTATGTTACCATAGAGTATTATATTATTAATGTCAGTTAATATTTCCTTAGCCAGTGGTCTTCCTCATGATCTTTCATATCACATGTTGTAGCACTGAAGCTTATAGCTTATTTGTGCGTTTGTTCTAATTAACATTTGCTAGGATTTAAGCCTCATGATAGCAGGGATCGTGTCTGTTGTTGCTTACCATTTCTGTCTCAGTGCCTAAAAGGATGTCTGTATGAACGTGATCTCAGTAATACATGTCCCATGTCTGAAAGGAAGCCAAAGATAATGCATAAATTTGCTCATCGCTTTTCCAGATGCCAGTTTGCTTAGACGGTTGATCTTTAGCTTCAACTTATTAGAAGCAGTTTCTTTAGAAGCAGCTTCTTTTATCTTGTGGGACAAGCTTAATGGCCAACCTACACACATGGACACTGTCTCTAAGATATAGAAATAAACGAGCATTTACTCTTCAATAGTCAGTACTTTTCCTTAATAAATAAATTAAATGAAGTATCAGCATGTTTTAGAACAGGAGATTTACAAATTTTGGGGGCTATGACTCAGTTTTCCTCATGATCTTGTATACACATGTACACATATGTGTGCTCACATCCACAAGCACAGTCGAAATAAAACTTCATGGATCTATATTTTCATTGCTACTTGCAACAATTCTATTATTTTCTATTCATTTTTGTTCTTTTTTTTCTCAGTTTTATGTTGTTTCTATTTTTTTTTTTAAATCCTGTTTGTAACTAACAATAGATTTCACATTTGGAAAATGTTTTTGGAAAATACTTTATTTTTTAAAGCTGTGGCTTTGAATAGGTATGAATATGAAATTCAGTAGTGAATATAGCAAAATTCGATCTGTGTTTTATTTCTAATTCAGGAAAGTATTTTGACTAAAGCAAGGAAAATGTTTTTGAAATATTAATTTTTGAAATATTTTTTGAATCATTAATTTTGAAAGTAATGGACTGTTTAGAAATTTCTTTTCCTTTTGTATCTAAAACTGCATAGTGAAAATGGACGTTGCATTTGGTTTTGAGTACATAAGTCAGATAGGTTTTAGTGGTAGTTTGATGAAATTTTGGGTTAATAAAAACAAACATAAGAGAAGGAAAATTTAAAGTCATTAGAGACGCTCACATCTGTTTTTAATCCATGATCTTATATTTGTGGATCCAGCTTTTGAGGGCTGCTTAAAATACCATGTTGGACATATGCCAAGCTAATCAGAGAAATAGGATGGTTATCATTAATACATCTTCATGTCTTCCTTTAGAATTAGTTAATTAATTGTTAAGGCAGCTTTAAGTTTAGGACAAATTGTTTTCTTAGAAAAGATTTTTAAAGAGAAAGAAAATATGTATATTTTCCATTCATCTTTAATTTATCCTTTATTGGTTCCCAGTGACCATTAGCTCCTGGGCTTTCTAAGTCCCATTTTAGCCAAAGATTTGTGTTTATGCCATATGGATTATCAAAGAATTGTGTATAGATCCCTCACTGGACTTCTCAAACTAGTTACTCGGAATAAAATTGCAGGGAAATAACTTTATGATTCTTTCCCCCGATCAGAAGGAAAACATTTCTATTTGTATTTAAAAAAAGTTTTTAAATTGTTAAATATAACGTATATACAAAAAAACGATAAATTTCTAAATACATTTCAACAAGTAGTTACAGAACATATTTTAATGTTGGTATGGGTTCTAGTTCCACTATTTTTCCTTTTTCCTTCCAGGTGCTCCAAGACACTGGAAACCAAAAGAAGTAAATATAATGATTCAGCAGTCATACCCATTTGTTAAATTTTGTCTTCTCTGTTATACTCTTCCTTCTCTCTTTTTTCATTTTTTTGTGAAAAATAACATATTTGCAAAAAATGCAATAAATTTCAAAGTACATCACAACAACTAGTTGTCGAATAGATTTCAGAGTTTGGTATGGGTTACGATTTCACATTTTTAGGCTTTTACTTCTAGCTGCTCTAAGGTACTGGAGACTGAAAGAAATATCAATATAATGATTCAGCAATTCTACTCATGTTAAACCCTCCCTTCTTTGTGTAACTCCATCATCGCCTCCGATCTTTCTCCCACCCCTGAGGTGTATTTGGGCTATGCCCGTTCTAACTTTTTCATGTTGGAAGGGGCTGTCGATAATATGGGATAGGAAGATGGAACTAGTTGATGTTCTGGAGAGGCTGGCCCTCTGCATTTCAGGACTTACTGGTCCACGGACCCATCTGGAGGGTATGGGTTTCTGGAAAGTTACCCTAGTGCATGGAAGCTTTGTGGAATCTTATATAATGCCTCAGGTTCTACTTGGTTCTTTAATTTTTTTTTCCCCTTTATAGAAAACTCTGAATTTCTCTAGGAGCCAGGAATTACTAGGTTAATATATATATAGTTATACTTTTCTTTACCCTAGCAACCATCTTTTGTAATCACTAATTTGAAAGTATGGTATTGGGTGACCATAATTATGTCATCAAATCCGTTCCATAAAGAGCCAATGGATCCTGTACAAAATGTTTGAACAAAATTTAAATGATTTCTTTTTGATTAAATTAGTTTAATCACAGATTAAATTGGAGAAAAAATGGGTAATAATGTTAAACTGGAGGGAAGGGTCTTCAGATCCTTTCGTTAATTTCATCTCACTATCAAGCCAGCTGTGTAAAGCACATATGCTTTTGTCTGCAACATGTTTTTAGTAATTTATAGTAGAGATATCCTAACTTTGGCTAAGCAATGGAAATAAAAACTGATATACCTAAGAAGTGAGGAATTTATCCTTCAGGCAAATAGAAGAAAAGTTAGGGCATCTAGAAGCTTCTTTCCTTCCTCTCCCTCATTCTTCCTCCCTTTATCTACTCGTCTTTGAAATCCAGTTCAGAAACGGTATTTGTTTGAAGTTTTTCTCAAATCCTCAGGCAAAAAGTCCCTTCTTACACTGTGTTCTCAGTATACTGTATTTATTCATCTATTTCTGCCTCCTTTTCATCAAGTCACATATCTGTCTCTTCCCCTGGACAGTGAACTTGTTCAGGACAGGTGCTGTCATTTATTCATCCTTGACACCCCTTTCCTAACACTGTCCTTATTACACAGGATCTGCCCAATAAAATTTGATGACTGAATAATATATTTTCATGTCAGAGGTTCCAAAGTATAGTCATGCTCCAACTCATTTGGCTAAATGAAGTGGAGAGAAAAAAGAAGAGAAACAAATCAATATTTAACAAGCCCCAGTGTCTGAAATTGACTGAAGAAAATAAGCACGGCTGGTAAAAGTTCACACTCCCTGGTAAGAATACATGATGACAATTTAGAATATTTATATATTTCTAATATGTAAGAATCATCCATTTTAAATATTAACCCTTTAATGTAGATAAAGAATTATGAAATCTACCCCTTTTAAACCTTGGCTTTGGGAATAAGCAGTCTCTGATTTTTAGTTTTAAGCTTTCTCTGCTATAATGGTAGCAGGCTGGTCATTCCTTTATAAACATGAAATTCTGTGTCCTCAGACATGGCTCTGTGAATAACTAAATATGTGACAGAGGGGGCAGGAAAAAGACGGTGTGAGATCAATTGTCCTTTCCACACTGCACCACGAGGATGGTTCTTCAATTTCAGCCACAAAGTTTGCTTCAAGAGCCTGTCACTGTGTGGGGCTCTTGTCTTATATGTGGTTATTGATTAGATTGGTAAGTTTAAGGAGTCCTTCAGAAATAGGCTGTCTCAGGAGAAATTGCAGTGTTGAGAAGATGCTGAAACTGTGGCTAAAACTGTAGTTTAAAATTCTCATTCACAATTCTTTGTCACGGATATTAAAGAAGCAACTGTGAAGTCAGAGCATTGATCCTCTCTAAGCCAGAAGTCACCCATCTGTCACCTGCTCAGAAGAGTGAAGATTATTATCACATCTAAAAGCTAAACGCAAGAAGCAGAGTGTACCCTATCAACTGTTTTCCTCTCCTTCGAATTTCTCAGTCTTTAAATATTCCCCTGCACCGGCATTCAGGAGTAATCAACCACAATCATGGTGATTACGGGGAGACCATGTGGATGGAAAATGAGCATCCTCTTCTAAATAGTTTCGTATTTATAATGTAAGGACTGAACATATCCGTGTGGCTGCTGTGATGTCACAGACCTGGGAGGGACGATTAATATGCAGACCACACCAGCCAGATCAGTAAATCTTACAGGAAACAGAAGTAGAATCTATGGGAACAGGGTGATGCATCATTGGATGTGGGCTGAAAGGGGACAGGTGAAAGTATTTGCTACCTACGCCTTCAGCAGAAAGCTCCAGCCATTATGCTAGTAAAAGCACTCTGATTCCCTTCCTGTCTTTGTAAGGTGGAAGGGGTGAGAACTACTGTTAAAGCATGATTGTTAAAGGAAGAGGGCATTAGCATTGCCAGAACATATCTGAAATGCAAATTTCTGGGTATACTGAATCAGAAATTTGGGTTTTAACCAGCCCTCTGGATGGTTCTGGTGCTACCTAAGGTTCAAAAACAACAGTATTATAGTTTATAAAGAATAGTATACTTCTGTTGCCTCTTTTATGCAAGTCATGGTAATACATCAAGGCTACCTCTTTAGAACTGATGAACATGGTTTGTGGCCCATATTTGAATATATTTGTAATGGGAAATGTCATTTAAAACCACAACGACTACCTTAAAATTGTGGATCATTTTTAAGGGATTCTGGTCTCTTTGAAAGATTTGTTATGAAATGCTAGAATTGGAACTTAGGTTTATAAGACAACCTGGAGAGAACTGGAAATAAAAGAGTGGGATTATTTGGAATTTTCTTGGACTTTCTGGGAAGTAGACGGGGAGAGAAGTCAGTGACTACTGAAGCTTAGATGGAAATGGCTCAATCAAAATTCTTCCAGGCAAGGCCTTTTAAGAAAAGGTTAAGTTATTGACCGGCAGTGCCCCACCCTCTTGACCCCTCAACCCCTAAATATCCTGTTAAACGTAAGAGCTGTGAATAATTGCTTAGCAGGAAGGAGGTGGGATTAAGGGCAAAGGGCTGTGTTCTTTGGGTTTGTGCTGAAGTTGAGGTAAAAGAATAGCTGCCAAGTGTTGAACAATGAATAAGAATTCAGCAGGAGTGGCAAATCCGAGCCAGAGCACAGACACCTCCATGTTTGCCAAAATATTGCAGAGTTTGTGGGGTGTTTTCATGGATACAAAATGGGGGTTGAGCCAAACTTTTCTGGATTTCAAGAGCATCCTGGTCAAAACTGACATTTGAGCTCCATTTTTATTGTAACAGTTGAATGAATGCTTATGTAGTAAATCTTGTTATCTTGTGAAAGGAATGGCAAATTCCATAATAAAAATCTCCTGCATTATTTGACTTTAAAACCTTAGTGAGGAAAGAAAACGACATGACGTGATAGTGGCCCTGAGTGACCGCTAGGACAGCCAGCAGAATATCTGTCTCCCTTCCAGACCCTTTCTCTTATTCTCCTGTCATTTCCTCCTTTCCCGCTCCTCTGATCACAGGTCTTTGCCACACATCTCAGAGTTCTCTAGCTTTCCATTTCTCTCAGAATTGCACCTCTCCTTTTTCCTTGGTGCTTAGAATGAAGATACTGGCACTCTGGCCAGTAAATTGCCCCTCAGAAACATAAAGTGCTCCGACCTAAAATGAATCAGTACTCCACTTTTATCAATTTGAATTTCAAGCTGTATGTCACATTTACTTAAACCAGCATAGCCTTTTACACCTTCTTTAGAGTAGCCTCAGGGTCAGGCCATCTCTCTGGCTCTCTCACTTCACTTAGGAAGAAACCACGCCATGCAGGGTTGACAGAACCATAGCACACTGGACTGGCAGGACCTGAAAGATCAGAGTCCAACCCCTTTATTTAACAGATCAAAAGCCTGAAGGGTAGATGAGTTGCCCCAGCTGAAGGGGAAACAACACAAGTCTCTAGGTCGTTAGTGTCAACTCGGAGAAAGGCATCAGGTCCCCTCTCCTTCTACTTGGAAGAATCCATAGGAGGACAAGCCGCTGTATTAACTAACCCCTGCAAAGCCCAAGGCTTAGAGTTACTGACCATCACAGGATGTCAGAGAAAGACAGAAGATGGATTTTAAGAATCACAGTATTTTCTTTCAAATTACCTGGGTCGACGTGAACTTGAACAAAAATACTTGACCTGTCAGAATATTAGATAGGAACCTACAGACTGCTTCAAAATGATATCAAAGGAATTTAAAAACTAAGAATATTTTGAGCCGAATTCTCCTGCTTGTTTTAGTAGATTTTTAATTAAAATTGCATTTTAGGGATCACTAGGAAGTTCCTTTTCAATTAAAAACCAACCAAGCAACCAAACAGAAAGCCTCCTGAATGTTCTATGGCCTAAAGATTTTAAGGAAATGAAATTTCACGAGCAGAATGAGCCACATATATATTTACTTTAATGTTACTTTCCACTTTAAAAATTAATCAGGGGCTTTCTTAATGCCTTTGTTTCTTTTATATTTGTTTTGAACTGAAGCAATTTTACAGAAAAGAGGAACCTAGGTAAAATCAAACCAAATATTTATAATGCTATCTTTTAAATAAATCTCTCTTTAATGCATATATGCATTTAAATAGATGAGATAAATTAATGAATGTCAGTTGTTTTTACATATATCTTGGTTCCTCATGTCACTCAAATATCCTCTCATCAGAAAGTTCTTCCATTACAATGTCACCTCCTCATCCCCAACTTGCCACTTGTTCCTGGAATCCCACAGGTTCTCTGGGCCTTTGCACGAGCTGGACCCCCTTTTGTGAAGGCTTTTAATAAGGGACTCTATCTCATTCCCTTTTTAAGTTCTTTATTTGTCCTTCAGCTGAGAAATCCAGGATTAGTTCATTTAGAAAGGGCAACAAAGGAAGATGGAAAGATTTCTACATTAGTCAGAAGACAAAATTATCAACAGAAGAATCCGCACATTTTCACATTTATGACTTAGTACCAATTCACGTGTTCCCAAAGCACCATCTACAAATGGAGGCTTAAGTCTTATAACACACACTGCTTATTCTGATCTATACTTCCTACCAGCTACAGGTACTGCATGAAGTGAAGGATGTCAGGCATGAGTAGTAACAGATGCTCTGAACTATCATTTTGGTGTTCTCTTTACCCCTTACCCCGCGACTGTTTAAAATATACCTCATTGTTCACTTCAAGTGTCAAGTCAGAATTGGGGTGCCCACCTGACCTTGATCGTTTTTATATATGGGTAAAGATGTGGAGCAAAGAAAGCGGGAAGAGCAGAAGTAGTAGTGTTCTGTCTGGCAGTCATCTACATACTAGTGTGAATGTAAGAATGTAGAAAAACCCCACATTTTGCATTAGTAAAGAAATTGGGCAACCAGAAAAGAACAGAAAGATGGGGGAAAAATGGCTGGGAAAGGAAAGAGAACCTACTTTTTTGGCATTCTTCCCTGAGGCCCTGGTGGCAACCTCTGCTAGCTAGGCAATCTTGAACAAATTCTTCAGCTCTCTGGGACTGCTTCCTCATCAGAAATTAAAAGATCACTATAATACTTACCTCTGGAGATTGTTGTGAGGATCCAGTAAATTAATGCTTGTAAAGCATTGAAAACAATGCCTGACACACAGTCAATGCCCAGTGAATGTTAGAACCTGTTTTGGGGTTGAAACTCCATCTTATTGATTTTTCTGTGGCAGGGAGTGCCTGCCACAAGGCCCAGCATAGGATGTGGCATGTCCTTAGTGTTCAGTAAATAATTGTTGTATAAGTGACTGGATGAATTCTGTCTTTGAATGTAAAACGTGAGGAGATTTAACAGCTTTAATTTAACAGATTTAACCTTACAGTTTTAGATTGTGAAGAATCCTCCGCTTCATTTAATAATGTTTTTGAAAGATCAGTTGTTCAGGAAGATCGTGGTTATGTTACTGGTTGCCATTGAGCTGTATGTCCTTTCTTAAAAATTTTTTTATTTTTTTTATTTTTTTCAGGAATGTAGAATTGTTTCCTTAAAAAGCAAAGCAAAACAAAACAAAACCAGGGTCAACCCCCAAAGAGCACTGTATGCTTTAAAGCAGCAGCAATTGCAGAGCACGTATGTACGAGATACCTCCGGCAAAATAACTAAACATTAAAAAAATACAAGGTGTTATTTTAAAAAGATGTTGAAGACCACTTGGTAACATGAGTATAGATTATAAAAAATAACTTTATGGTGGTATGTTCTTTTATTTATCAGTGTATTTATGATTTTGCTTTGGATACCACAAGGGTGGTGTGAATTGAAAATTGGAGAGGTGGAAGATGTAATGGGAAGGATGCAATGAGCAGTAACTTTCAGGCATCACCCGTTGGTTATCCCCTTAATAGAGCCTCACTGTAAAACCATATGGACTGAGGGAATGCTTAGCTTTAAAGGAGAAAAAAGCTTGAGGGGACTGGCTTTTCTTGTGGAAGAGAGATTAGACGTATGCCCCGTCACTATATAACTGGGAAGAAAATTTAGATTCCTTGTAAAGAGAACAGTTCAGAAATGGCTAGGCTGACCTTATGAAAGGGGTGAATCATTGGAACTGTTAAACAGAGACTGACTAACCACGTGTCAAGAATGTTATGGATAGAATTCCTGTGTGGCTGATGAGGCTGAAACTGAAGACCCTCTCTGGGGACTTCCAACGCTGAGATTTTCTTTTTTTTCTACCAACGCTAAGATTTTAAGTGCTGGCTTTGGCTCTTAAGAGTGACCCTGAACAAGTCCACTCGCTCAGCCTCTCTGAGCCTCACCTCCTGTAAAGGTGGGATAACAACACCTACCTCCACCTGAATGGAATTTAAAGGAATCACATAAATCAATGTATATGAAATTAAAGTGTCATAAAATGTACAGCCCTGTTGTAATATATTAAGGCATACTTGCTTTTACTGCTTGTTTGTCATTTCCTGCACCATTCCTGCAGTGCTCCATTCACTGGGGACGGCACTCAGCACAGATTTATTTTAATAACATACATTATTGTTTTCCTTAGGAATTTTTTTCTAGAAATTGTACTTATTCAAATAAAAAAGATGTTGGTATCAAAGATGTACAGTTGAACTAAATAAAAAATTTTAATTTGTGTCTCCTGCCTGCAGAGGATTTTAGACAGGTTAATTTTCTGATAAAGGATTGTTATTAGACATTATTCTCCTATTGAGTTTTAGGTTGTTGGAATTTAGTGGATGAAGTTTATGAGCCTTTATTCATACTCAGACAAGATTCTCTCTCTCTATATAACTTTCTATAATTTCCTTTTTAATTTTGTGAAACTGAATCAATAGTCTTTAATGACCCTGATGTTTTTCCTGCTTTTAAAGGACTGTTCAGTTAGCTTGGATTACTTTTGCTATAATATTCTCAAGCCGTTAATTTTTAATAGACATTAATGGAATTTTTATTTTGAAAACCATGCTCTTCCATTTTAATACATAGTATTTGGTTGGCTACCTTTGCTGATATGCTGGTATCTTTAAGAGAACAATACTAGGGAGCCATCAGTTATGCTGACTGTTGTGATTTTGTTATTTTGGGGGGGAGTAGGTAGCCACTTCAAGGTGCATGGGGTTTGGAGGAAGGTAAAGAGATTGGAGAACCGACACTTAATGAGCACTGCTGTGTGCCAGAATTATTTGATTTTCACAGTGGTGGGGTCATGTAGCACATTATCCCCATTTTCTTAGTAAGGAAATAGAAGTTCTGAAAAATTGGTTAACATGCCCAAGATCCCAAATTTAAAAACCGGTAGAGGTGGAATTTGGACCTACGTCACTCTGATTTTAATACCCAGTACCTCTCTTTGCCATGGCCTGTTCTAACCAAGCTGAGCCCAAGAGATTATCAGTCTTGCTCCAGATACACACACACACACACACACACACACACACACACACACATTATCATATCAGCAGTTATCTCACCTTTACTGTGATGCCTTTGAAGAAATGATGTGATGATGTGAATAACCCAAGAGAAGCTTAAGCTTTTACTGATTTATTTCTACTTAGGAGATTTTGCTGTTTCATATACAATTTTGGAAACCACCTATATGAAGCAAACTGTATTATATTCTTTAAAAGAACTCAGAAAAATGAAAGAAATAGTCATACCTTTTTGTAACCATTTAGCATCTTAAAATAGTGGAAACAGGTAGAAGTTATATGCATGTTTTCTGTTTTATATAAAGTCCTTTAAAATAATATCGTCAGCTTATTATTAAAATAATAAGCTGGCATTTAAAAAGTTTCTGATGAGGGTTAGTTATAGTTGGAATGAAAGATGAAAGGGTACCTTTGGAAACTGTTATTTTCTTTTTTATCTGCAAAACCCTTGTATTTTCATGGGAAAATACAATACTATTTCAAACATAAACTTTGACATTTTAAGTAAAAGAAGACATGACCCTTTTGTGTCTAGAATTGAAATTATGCTGAATGGACAATTTCTCTAGTCCATTTGGTAGGTGGAATAACAGTTTATGGAATGTAAACTCTGAATACCTCTTGGCTCTGACATCCGGGCATAGTTCATGCTCAGTTATGGAACTTGTCTGTATATACATTGGAATTTATTTATTTTTTATATACTTCTCTCTCTTACTAGCCTTAGAAATATTTGAGGGTAACTTCTTCAATTTTAGATCCCTACAGTTTAGAATATATGTAAGTCCTTAATAAGTGTTTGTTGATTACTGGATTTTGATTGGATGATTTGTATCCCCACACCTCCACCTCATTTCCCAAAAAGAAGTTGCTCTTAACATCAGAAACTGCTCTCAGCTCTGGAACCAGTATGGAGTAGATGAACTTCATCTACCACCACCTGGCCAAGCCACCAGCTTTCCTGTGTCCTCATCTGACATCTGAGGTACATCTTTTTTGCAAACAATCATTTCACTTCCTCCCTGATGATGAACCTCTACTTTCTCTTTGCTCCGATACTGCTCCGATAGCAAATTACTCTAGGGGTGACCATGCCTTCTCTGATTTTCCATACTCATGGTGCTGATATCAAATCCACAGAATTCTTCATCTACCTCTTGGATACTTCTAGATTAGGGCTGTCTAATAGAAATATAATGCTAGCCCATATATGTAATTTTAAATGTTCTGTTAGCCACTGTAAAGTGAAAAAAGTAAAAGGAAATGGGTAAAATTAATTTTAATAATATATTTTATTTAGCCTAATATATCCACAAATAAGGATTGTTATATGTTATTAATATAAAGATAATTAGTGGTTGTATTAGCTAGGGTTCTCTAGAGAGACAGAATCAGCAGGAGATATCTGTAAATATAAAATTTATAAAAGTGTCTCACACAACTATGGAAATGTAAGAGTCCAGGGTCTGTAGTGCAGGCCGTGAGCTGAAGGTCCTGAGTGAGCTCTCAGGAGAGGCTGGCTGGCTGCAGCAAAAGGAATGATTGTCTCTTCTGAGTCCTCGTTAAAAGGCTTCTGGTGATTAAGTGTCACTCATTGCAGAAGGCACTCCCTGCGGATGCAGTCACTGTGGTCATGGTTTAAGTCCATGAAGTGTCCTCACAGCAACAGACAGCCCAGTGCTTTCCCGACCAGACACCCGGGCACCACCACCTGACCAAGTTCACGTATGAACCTGACCATCACAGAGATATTTTTGCATTCTTTTCTTCATAGTATGTTTTTTATTTCTGGTATGTATTTGACTATTATATCCGTTCATATTACCTACATTTCAAGTGTTCAGTAGCCCCATGTGTCTGATGGCTACTATATTGGACAGACAATTTAAACCATTTTCCTCTGCCATTTCTCAATCTTTCAGAGCTTTTCTTTGATATCGCCTGTTTCTTGTAAACTTTGCTGTGGCTGTTAAGATAATTTCTCACTTTTGCAAATTCTTTTAGCATCAACTGCTATGTGGTTTTTTCTCTAACCCTTTGCCTGCCATCATTTTTAAAAATTCCAGTATCTGGGGTCTTTCTATCTGCGTGAGTTTGAAAGTATTCTGTAACCCAGAGAAGCCATGTTTTAATCCTGGTCTAATCTTGTGGGAGCAGCCATTTCTTTTAATCCTGATGCAATGTTGTAGGCAGAAACTTGATTAAATTTATCTCCACTAGATGTGGCATGCCCAATTGTTGGTGTGACCTATGGATAAGGTGGAGATGTAACTTCACCCATTCCAGGTGGGTCTTGAGTAGTTTACTGGAATCCTTTAGAAGAGGAAACATTTTACAGAGAGTCAGAAAAGAAAGAAATGACAGAGCCAACAGAAACTTCACAGCAATGCTGACACAGACGCGGACGTGTGGAAAACAAGAGACATGGATATTTGGAGATGCTCAGAACCCAGTGAATGACACCATGAGATGTTAAGCAAGCCAGAACCTAGAGAGAGCTAAGGAAGCCAAGAGATGAAAGCCAGCCCTGGAGAAGCAAAGTGAGGAACCCCCACAGGAACAGAGGCTGCAAGCAGTGGAACCCAGGAGCAAGGGAACAGCAGATGCCAGCCATGTGACTACCTAGCAGACAGAGGTGTTCCTGACCAATCAGCCTTCCTTGAATTAAGGTATCTTTCCTTGGATGGCTTAGTTTGGACATTTTTATAGGCTTAGAAGTGTAAACTTGTAACTTATTAAATCCCCCCCCCCCCCCCTTTTTTTAACATGGGCAGGCACCGGGAATTGAACCCGGGTCCTCAGGCATGGCAGGCAAGCATTCTTACCTGCTGAGCCACCGTGGCCCGCCCTTAAATTCCCCCTTTTAAAAGCCATTCTAGTTTTAGTATATTGCATTCTGGCAGCTAGCAAGCCGATACACATTATCTCATAATATGTCATCTCATCTCCTCTCCAGCCAGTCACTGTCAACACCAGTTTTTGGTCTTTGTTATCATCCCCAAATCCCTTAGACTATGTAATTCCTTTCTCTGATCACAATTCCAAGCATTCTGTTATTATTTTTATCATCACACTTTCTCCTCATCTTTTTCAATTTTCCTCATCTTCTTCAATGATTCCAGGAATCATTTTTGCAGTGATTTCAGGTCCATGAGCATAAGAGATTACTTATCTAAGTTGCTGGGCTTATCAGCTCTCAGAAAAAGCATATCATTGATCCAGTCATCAAATGTTTATTAAGCACCTAGTATATATTATTTATCATGTACTTTCCTATGTTTTAAGGATAAAACAGTGGATTAACACTGAAGATTGCTGCCCTCATGGAGCTTACATTCTATTAGGGAGACAGAGGCGAAACCAATTATTAACATATTTAATGTGTCATAGTGATAAATGTCAGAGAGAAAAATAAAATAGAGAAGGGGTAACTGAGTCTCGAGTACAGGGATCGAAATTGTAGATTTCATGGCAAGTGAGGATCAACTCAGATGACATTTGTACAAAGACTTGAAAGAAGTTATGCAGTGGGGGAGCCATGCAGATATCTGGGGAAGGAGTATTCCAGGCAGAGGAAACAGTAAATGCAAAGGTTTGGAATCTGTCTGCAAGCCATTGTTAATAAGAGATACTTGTAGGGGAAAATCAGCCAGAGGAAAAGGTAGTCATTGGTTTTTCCTCAAAATTGAGGCCTAGTGGGAGCTGTATGGAGGTAGGAAATTCCAAAAGCCTCTAAATCCAGCCCCTTCATCTGCATGTTGAGAAAAGTAACAGAACCCTGATGTGGCTTGCCTGTGATCACAGAGCTATTAAATGTCACATAAGATCCTGGACCCAGGTCCTTTGACTCCGGGCCTGGTGTTTTTATTTATACTGAATAAACATGGTAATTATGCAATTATTAGGGTAGGGCAGAAATTAAAAAACTGTTTGGCTTATGAGTTTTACTATAAGATAGCTGACCAAGAGATGAGAAAATAGCCACTAACTGAGGGAAAAGCGTCCTGAGCATGAAAGAATTCTCTATAGTCTAGACTCAAGTTCCTCCCTATGTTAGGGAGCAGTTGCTAAGGGTATGAAAGAAAGACGGATGAAAATATATTTAACTGTATCTTTTCCATCCAGGCCTCTTCTAGAGGACATGGCATTGCAGATGGATTTAAATTGCTCAGGAAAAAAGTTGATGTCACCAACCTTTTGGCTTGGAGGCTTTGGCAATTCCCTTTACATTACCTCATAGGTGAAGGAAGATCTTTGCTAATGAAGTTCTTTCTGTCGTCTCCTGGGCAGAGGATAAATCTCATAACAGATATTTGTTCAGTTGCTTACTGTGTTTCCTCCATATCTTCCCAGATCCCTGTAGGATTTTTCAAGTTTAAACAAGCATTTACTTGTATTTGATAACTAGTGAAAATAAAAAGAGAAATAAATAGATGGCTTGTGTCATCTATTTATTAGATGACCAAAAGCTTTGGACAGAAAAGATGTATTTCTTGGTTTAGGGGCTTGATAATTTTACAAGTCTGTCACTTGCTATAGTTACTGTTGAAAAATTACTCAAGTATGTTTTTAATGCAATCAAGTGTTTTATTTGGCAAAGATGTTCTTGAGTATATACCATATGGGGTCCACTACAAGACATGTACACAAACACAAATGAGACTTCACCCCCACTTTTAGATCTGTAACTAGATGATTATAACATATTGTGATAAGTTCAACTGATATAGATATTCCTTATGTGTTCTGGAAACAAAAGAGACAAACTTCCCTTGGAGAGTAGAGACAAGAAGGTCAGAGAAAGTTTCTTGGAGAAAGTAATGTCTGAACTAAGTGTTAAAGGGTGAATAGACCTTTGCCTGAGAAAGAGTTTGGCTGAAAACTAATCCAGGCAATGAGTAATGCAGGAACAGAGTCCTGGAGGTGAAAAGTAGAATGCTGTATTTGGAAAAATACAAGCAATCCTGTGGAATGTAAAGGAAATTATAGGAGGGTGCGAGGGTAGTTCAGTGGTAGAATTCTTGCCTGCCATATGGAAGACCTGGGCTCAATTCCCTGCCCATGCACTTCCCAAACAAACAAACAAAAGAAACCAACAAAAACAAACAAAATTCAACCAATGGTGCTGCAATAGCAGGCTACTCACATGAAAAAAAGAATGAAATGTGACCCTTTCATACAGCATACAGAAAAAAAAAAGGAAATTATAGGAAATGATCTGAAAATCACTAAAATATAAGCCCCATGAGGGCAGGAATGTTGTTTTCTTCATTTCATTTCATTGTGTCCTCAGAGCCTAGAACAGTGACTGGTACATATTACACCCTCAAATAATTTTTGTTGGATGAACTCAATATGCAGAAACTAAGATGTAAACCTTAAACTATTTAGAGAAAGAAGTTAAATAATAGATATGCATTTAGGATGATAAATGGATTACAAAAATCAACAGAATGTTAAACTGATTTGATTATAAGACTGGATTTATGTTTGAAGAAAATGTGAGCAGTTGTTTCCATATGATATAAGGTAGAATTTATTTTTAGTTCAATTACACACAAGTGATCTCATCTTGTATTGTAGTCTTCTCTGGAGAATTAACGTGTTGATTATCCGGAACCCCTGTGCAGCTCCTCTGGGAAGAGCCACATACTTAGTCATGCTTTTATTGGCATGAAACTTGGAAAACTGGTGCGAGCCTCACTTGGTATTGACTATACTCAAGACAAAGTTTAGGTCAAATTATCAAAAGTTAGTTTGCTTTGAAAACTTATGCTCAGCCAAGAACAGTAAGATGAGCTTACAAGTCCAGTATCTAGAAGAAAAATTAGATGAAAGGCTAAAAGATGTCACAGACAGGAAAGATTGTTAAAATGAAGGGTACCACCTATAGGGATGATAATGTCCCTGGCTAGTTTCACTGCCTTTGAACCGTATCATAATTTGTTGAATTTCTCCCATCACTGATTTTAGCCCCTTAATCCTAATGCCTTGAGTATTGTTTCTTTAGTATTTAAAATTCTTATCCTTCTGCTCACATGACTAGGAGACTCAATTTAGTGTTGGCATCCAACTAAGTTACCTATTTGCATAGATCTCAGAGCTTGACACTTAGGAGTTCTCAGTAACTATCCTTTTAAAAGAGCTATAATATCGAAGCAGCTGGTAGATGGCCCTGGTGATTGCTTTTCAGGGCAGGAATTAGTTCTCAGAGTGATGGAGTTTCCAATCCATCACCTTTCCAAATGACTAATGAAGTAAAAATAATTAGGTACTAATAGATGGTTAGACTAGTGGAGTAAATGTCTGCTGGTTTGCACTTTCGTTGCTCCTGAACTGATGAGATCCTTAGGCTGAATCTCATGAGGCTTCCTTTGAATTGTAGTTTATAACTGACACACATGATAAACTCAGTTCTGGGTCTCACTGCCTTTACCCAATTTGCTTGTGGCCGGGAGCCTTTCTGTTATCACTTATTTCTGCTGGGTTATAGTTGATAAGAATAGATTTGTCGCTTTCAGCGTGTAAGATATGAGGGAAATGTTTTCTTACACTTAAAGCTACATTTATTTTTCCACCATTCAAAAGAAACTTAGTTTTCGTCTGCTATAACCTCCATATTCAATAAACCAACAAACCATACAAATTCTTTGTTTTATTTAGTTGTAGTTTATTTAGTTTCAAAACTTGGCATATAACCCACAGTTGATAATGGGGCCATATGATAATTGTGCAAAATGTAAAAAGAGAGGTCCAAAAATTCTACTTCATTTACACTCTGATTTAGTAGAATTAACAAAGAAAATTTTGGACACAGAGTTAGAAAAACTATGGAGCTATGCGACACACTATTTTTTCATTGGTATTTTATCTAATATTCTCAAGTTTCCAATTTCTTGTTCAAAATTCCTTTCTCCTCATCTCTCTTAGCTCCTTACTTCCTTTAAAAAAAAAAACAAATGTACATAAAGGTTACTCTCAGGATTTTCTAAATCTGACATATTCTATCCAAACTAAAAATGGGCAACCATACCATTTATTTTTGTTTAAAGATTTTAATAATGTTTGCAAAATTGAAAATCTTTCTTATTTAATAAATGACTATTATCTATTTCTCCTCTGTATTTTACTCAGTTTTCCTCACCAGGCAAGCCTTGGTTTCCCTTTCTTCATCAACTACTCATTGCTTTATCACCTGCCAAAGTGATATTCTTTGTTATCCTTCTGAAAATTTCAGAGATATCAGGGTTCTAATCATTTCGTATTTGTTTCTCCTTGATAAAACAGTTGACACTGATGGCCACCCCTTTGTAGTATTTTAACTCTACCTCTGCCTGAAGTTACTCCTGTGACATGACATGGTCATTATTTAGCTTTAGGATTGCTTCTTTTTCTTTCTCTACTCCTTACCTTTAGCAATTTTTAAGGTTTAATTATTGGCTCCTTGCCGTTTTTTCCTATTCTCTTTCCTTGTGAAGAGTGTTTAACTCAGTTCCCTAAACTTTCAATGACAATTTGAAGACAATAAATCCCCCAAAACAGAAGGGCAGAATATACTGTAGAAAGGAGTTGGGACTGGGGTGCATTGCATCTTAGGAAGTATTTCACCCTGTATGTGCTGGTGTTTGTAGATTACTCTATCATTGGATAGAGTTGGTAGAAAATACCATTAAGTCCATCAGCACTGTTCTAAACAGTTTTTGACCAGAGTCTAGGAAACTGGCTAAAGGTGACATACCAGTTCACCCCCAGCTTTATGTCTGGGATTACACCTTCTCTCTGGATGACAGTGAATGGGACCAAGAGCTCTCGAATCATCTGTTTATTTGGTCAACATGTGAGTCTGAAGAGAACTTTCTTTCTTCAAACATAAAAATAGAGGAGAACCCTAAATTTGGGGGCCCACAAAGCATCAAGCTTAAGAAACTGAGGAAGTATGTCCTGAATATAATTTATTATAGGAAACCGCATAAAAATTTAAATAAATTTTAGGCATCTTAAACAACTAGTAGAAGGCAGGTTCTCAATGGAAGAGTATAAAGCCCAAAGGAAGACATTGAAGCAGAAAAAAAAAAAGGGACCTGAACAAGATGAGCAAAAGACAGAAAGGAAAAAAACAAATGAGATGACAGAATTAAAATTCCTGTTGGAGCCTTTAAGGAGCTGGGCTGACGTGATAAAAAATCTAGTCATTCATATGTGGAATAACCTTCAAAACGTCTTCTAGAACACAAAGAAAAAACAGCAATGAGTTGAGAAAGACAAATGGGTAGGTAACAGAAGTGAAGGATTGATATCAAAGGTCTGTCCCATGTCAGAATCTGGGGATACAATGTGAATAAGATGAGTTTTCTGTTTTCATTGTCCTCAAAAAGTAGTCAGGGAAATAGATCTAGGGGAGGCTTCCTGAAAGACTTAAGTTGGACTTAGTTTGGTAATAATTGAACCAGCCCAAATATGAAGGGGGAAATCCTTTGTAAGAAAGGGGCACCTTGGCTATAGATCCAAAGATGGGAGTGTGTAGGGTATTCATTTATTATTCAAAAAATATTTATCAAGTATCTTCTATGTGTGGAACCTCCTCTCCCCCATTTTGGGTGGCGCAATGAACAAGACAGAATGGGTCTTGCTTCCTCATGGAGCTTATATTCAAGAGTGAGGAAGCCAGAAGTGGGAGGAATGGAGGAAGCAAGGAAAAAGTAAGAACTTTCATGTAGTGACATATGATATGAAGGAACCAAATCAGTGTGATATATGATAGTGAGTTACTGGGAATAGGGAGAATCATTTTAGATAGAGTGGTCGAAGTAGTCTTCTTCTGTGAGTAGGTGACATTTGAGCTGAGACATGAATGATGGGATAAAACCAGCTATACAAGGAGTCAGAAGAGACATCTAGACAGAAGGAGCAGCAAATAGAAAAGCACTGAAGTTGAGCATATTGCAGAAAGGATCTATAGCCCCATGTGTTTGACTAGCGCTGTAGTTGTGCTTGTGATTTGGGTAGTTCCTGTTTTCATACCAAGATTGAAAGAAGGATTTGAAGACAGTACTAGTCTTGGGAGCTATTGAACTTGGTTCTGTTCTCATCTTGGCCAATAACTCTATTCAGAAGTTTGGGCAAGTTATTAAACCCTCTTGGCCTCAGTTCTCTGATGTGTGACATGAGGTTAGTGATCTATAGTTGTACTCTTACACTTGGGTAAATATACCATGTGAACTTGGGGACCCACAGTGGTGTGTCACAGCATAGAAGTAGACTGTTAATTTCACTAAGGGTTTGGGAAAAAATATGTAAGTTATATTCTGCCCTGGAATGCAAAATTCCTTGTATTTTAAGATTTAAAAAGTCAAATGTCAAAGATATTTTATGCTTCTGGCAAGCTGCTTCAGGCACTATTTCCATACTCATAAAAACACTTCTCTCATGAATTTCAGAGGAAAAGTTTCAAAAGCATTAATCCAGACAACCTCTAAGGTATTTTCTAGCTTTGATTCTATTATTCATGATTCTTTTACAGGTTCTTTATTGCTAACCTTTTTTTTTTTTCTGTGAATGAATGAATTAGCCAACATAAATTGTTCTATGTTGTTTTATATTCAAGGGAATTCCTTTTCAATTCACAGAAACCTTGAAAACCAAAGTACTTCAGGGTTTTCCTGGAAGGTGTTAACACCAAGTTTAGAGGGAGGAAAGAGAACCTTACAAATTACTTGTGGCAAATATTGTTTTTATTCACAACAAAAATCACAGAAGCCTCACTTTCCAACTGTATCTTAGAGAAGATATGGTGTCTAGTCAAAATTTATTTAAAAATATAAATGTGCACGTGTTCTAAAAGCACATTCCTGCTTTTCCAATTAGGGAAGGCTTATATCAGAATACTTTTAACTATAATTAACAGAAAACTTCACCCAATCTGGCTTAAACAAGAATGTATTATCACATATAACTTGAAGTCCAACAGTCAGCCTGACCTCACCTCTGTTTCTCTAGGACCTCAGCTCTGCTGTCTTCTCTGTGTTACCTTTTTGTTTTTTTTCAAATCAGCTTCCACCGTGGTCACAAGATAATTGCTACCACCAGCTGTGGTCATCCCTAGTTCTCATTTGTCTATGTTTTTCTTTCATAGCTTGTACTTTAGATGTAAAGTTTAGGAAGCTACCTCCTATTACTAGATCTTGAAGATGTTTCCTTACATTTGTTTCAAGAAGGTTTATGGAACTGGCTTTTACATTTAGGTCTTTGATCCATTTTGAATTAATTTTTGTATAGACTGCAAGGTAAGGGTCCTCTTTCATTCTTTTGACTATTGAAATCCGGTTCTCCCAGGCCCGTTTATTGAAAAGACTATTTTTTTTGTTCATTTTAAAATTAAGTTATTCATGTTTTTATTGTTGAGTTGTAAGATTTCTTTATATAATCTGGATATTAAATCCCTATTGGATAACCAGTTTCCAAGTATCTTCTCCTATTTTGTAGGTTGTCTTTTAACTTCCATGGTGAAATCTGTTGGTACACAAAAGTTTTTAATTTTGATGAGAACCCATTTATCTATATTTTTCTTGTTACTTGTGCTTTGGTATAAAGTCTAAGAAACCATTGCTTAACCCAAGGTACTGAAGATACTTCCATATGTTTTCTTCTAGGCGATTATGGTTTGGCTTCTTATATTTGGGTTATTGATCCATTTTGAGTTGATTCTTGGGTATGGTGTGAGGTAGGGGTCTGCCTTTATCTTTTGCATATGAACAGCCAGTTTTCCCAGCAAGGAGATATTTTAATAATGAGTCCTAAGTTGTTCTTTACTGATTGCACCTAAGTTCTGTGGAACAGCAGTTTCCTTCTTTAGAACAGAAACAAAGGGGCACTAAAATATTCCTTTTAGAAAATATTTGCTGGTTTCCTACTGTGTTTAAAGAATTGGAACCAACAAGCTGATGGAGAAGACAGTAATATAAACAAATAATAATAATAGTGACCAAGAACTTAGGGATATCTCTTATTCATCTTAATCATTTTCTGCTCAATTATAAATGCTATGGCAGTGGGGACTTTTTCACTGCTTTATTCTCTAACACCTAAACTACTGCCTATCACATACTGTGCACACCACATTTATTTATTGAAATAATGTTTCTTTCAGCCAAAAATCACTTATGATTTTTGGAAGACTAGGAAATAATAGAGATATATACAGCAGAGACTCAATAACAGGGTTAGCTAGTTGGAAGGTTCTTTAAACTGAGAAGTCTGAGAGGTGAATTAATTCCTTCTCTCTCAAAGGGTTGAATGTGTAATGATGGACTTTTGATGTCAGAAAAGCGCTGAGCCTTGACATGATGTAATAGGTTGGGCTGTTGTCTATTGGATAAGAATATTTAGCAAAGCACCTAACACATAGTACACATTTTATTAATAACTAATGAATGAATGAATGGTGATCTTTTAAATTAGATTTGGGGGATATTATGATTAGCTTAAATAGTTCATATCCCACTGTGTCTGCATGCGTTTATTTTTTTCTTTGCATTTAGTAGTGTGATTTGTGATAATATTAGTGCTATGTTATTTTAATAGAGAGTGATATTTCTAATGGAAATAGGTAACCAATTGAAATGTACTTTCACTTAGTATTCCATGCCAAACAAAAATCTGTTTGTTTGGAGCACGCATATAGACTGTACATCTAATGAAATTGCCTCTTCAGTGTCTGAAAGAAAATCACCTCAAGGCCTACTGGCTATATATGTAAATCAATTATTAAAATAAAGTAGAATGATGAGTGGCATACTTAGGAAGGACTTGAGAGAGCTTCTAATCCAACCCTCCCATTTCATAGATGGGAAAACACGAGACCAGACAAGCAAGCAGTAATGGTCTGCTCTTTTAATGCTTGTAGATGACAAAGAACTCAAACTCAGGACTTTCAGCATAACTGAAATGTACCTTCTTTGTGAGGAATTAGAGGATAATTTAGAGCAGCAGGCTTATTTTAATGTTTGATTTTAGCAGCATCTAGCTTCCTACCGTGGGAGGTCTTGTGAGTTCTGAATAGATCTTTATTTTGTTAATGGACCATTTGGAATAAGGAAAAAATTAAAGTAACAATCTCCTTAGGTGGTTGAGAGCATTATTGCATGTAAAAGACTGAAGTCATCATCAGAGGAACTGGTAACTTTGACTGCAAAACACTGAGAATTTTAAACAAAAGCTCCTCTGTGACTCCTGAAATACTGTGGGGTAATGACTTAGCTAACATTGAAGAAAGCAGCATTCCTTTGAGAATGCCCCTCTTAGTTTTCTGTTGTAGAAAGTTTATTTACCTCTCAGAATGTTTTATCATTATTCCTTTATTAATATATAATGTTAATTTTTAAATTTATCATAATTCGTACTTTCATGCCATTTTCCTTTACTATTCAAGACTTTTCTTTAAACAGGTTTAACTCAAAAAAAATTTTTTTTTGAATATCCCCCAGGTTTAGAAATCCCTGGCAATCTTATCCCTTTTATATGACTTCAGACAAACAAGAATTGAATTATGTTCACTCTCTGTATCATCTGAGAGAAATATTTTATTATACATCTCATATGCCATACATACTTGAGAATGTATTTTTACTTCCTTTTACCTTTTTCAGTATATTTGCTATTTTTCTATCCTCCTCAACACTCATGGATGGAAGGTTCGGATAGTTTGTATGCTGCTTGCCAGCTGTCCTAACCCCACTTCATTGTCACTCCCACATTCTGTTGCACTAGTTGGACATGTGTGTGATTCTGTTGCACTAGTTGGGTATGAGTGTATATGTGTATGCGCACGTGTGTGTGTGTGTGCAGATCCTTATTTAGCTAATTTTTATATCTCTGACTTTCATCTGCATATGGGATGGCAATTAAGAATTTTTTTTTTTGGCGTTGTTTCTTGAACTCAACTATAAAGTCCTGTGGAATTATTTCCTTATACTATTTTCCTATTTATCTTTTCTTCCCAAGTGCTCTAAATCTGTTAGAAGAGCTGGAGTCTCATTATTTGTTTAAAAATATGTCAATAAAAATATACTTTATATTTTCAATGAAAATGTTCTTTTTTTTCTGCTCAACATTTTATTGGAAATCTTAGCACAATAAAGGAAATCAAAAAAAAGATACAAAGATTGAAAAAGAAGAAAAATTGTTCAGACAATATAATTGCATACAAAATTAAAGTAATCTCCAGCTACACTATTAGAAAGGCTAAGTAAATATAGTTAAGTTTATAGATAAATCTTAAATCTGCTGTTATGAGAAATACCACACAGTGGTTGGCCTAACAAAGGGAATTCATTGTCTTAATGTTTTAGAGGCAAAGAAGTCATGTTTTCTGCCCCAAATATGTAGTGCTTTGGTACTAGCTTGCTGCAATTATTGGGGTTTCTTGGCATGCGTCACTGCCTCCAGTTCCAGAGCAGTCTCTCTCTTCTTGTGTCTGTGCTCGAGTTTCTGCTGATTTCCAGCTTTTGTGTCTTCTGGCTTCCTATGAGGTGGTTGAATCCATGAATTATATGCATAACCTGCTTAGAAAACAGCTGCACAGCCATGCCATTGTGTGGGGCCCTTTTCTCTGGGAATTCATTTCCTGGAAGCTCAGGGAGGTCCCTGGTACAGTCACCTCTGCCCTTGTCTCAAAACACTATCTGGATTGGCTGTGAATTTTTCAGATCCTTAATTGATGATTTCTTTGTGCTTAACATTTCACTTCTCAGTTTCTTTCTTTCATCTCTCATTCTACTGCAAACAGCAAGGAGAAATCAGGCTACAACTTTCATACTTAGCTTGGAAATCTCCTTAACTAAATATCCATGTCCATTACTTTATATGTTCTGCCTTCCGTGTGACATCAGAACTCAATCTCACAAAGTTCTCTGCCAGCTTATAACAAGGATTCCCTTTCCTCAGTTTCCAATAACAGCTTTATTGTTTCCTTCTAAGGCCTCACTAAAAGTAACTTTAACATCCATACTTCTTCCAATGTTCTGCTCGTGGTGAATGATGAATTCTTTAAGACAATAAAAACTTTACCTATAGTTCTCACTTATTTCTGAGCCCTCACAGAATCTCCCTTTTTAATAACTTTTTATTGTATAATATAACATATATACAAAGCAGAGAAATAAAGCAATAGTTTTCAATGTACTCTTCAACAAATAGTTACAGGACAGATCCCAGAGTTTGTCATGGGCTACCATACCATCATCTCAGATTTCTCCTTCCAGCTGCTCAAGAATATAGGAGGCTAGAAGGTTTAAATATTTTTTTATCACCACAACCGACTAGTTTTCTTTCTTTTTTATGAAAAATAACATATATACCAAAAAGCCATAAATTTCAAAGCACAGCACCACAGTTAGTTGTAGAACATATTTCAGAGTTTGACATGGGTTACAGTTCCACAATTTTAGATTTTTACTTCTAGCTGCTCTAAGATACTGGAGACTAAAAGAGATATTAATTTAATGATTAAGGCATCATATTCATTTGTTAAATCCTATCTTCTCAGTATAACTCCTCAATCACCTTTGATCTTTCTGTCCTTCTCTTTAGGGGTGTTTGGGTTATGGCCATTCTAACTGTTTCATGTTGGAAAGGTCTATCACTAATATAGGGTAGGGAGATGGAACTGGCTGATGTTCTGGAGAGGCTGGGCCCTCTAGGTTTCTGGACTTATCTGGTTCAGAGATCCATCTGGAGGTTTAGGTTTCTGGAAAGCTACATTAGTGCATGGAACCCTTGTAGAATCTTATATATTGCCCTAGGTGTTCTTTAGGATTGACTGGAATCATTCTGATTGGGGTTTGGCAGGTGATGATAGGTAGCAATGTCTACCTGAAGCTTGTGTGAGAGCAACCTCAATAGTAGCCTCTTGACTCTATTTGAACTCTTTCTGCCACTGATACTTTATTAGTTACACTTCTTTTCCCTCTTTTGGTCAGGACGGAATTGATTCCACGGTGCCAGGGCCAGATTCATCCCTGGGAGTCATCTCCCATGTCACCAGGGAGACTTTCACCTCTGGATGTCATGTGCCACGTGGTGGGGAGGGCAGTAATTTCTCTCACAGAGTTGGGCTTAGAGAAAGTGAGGCCATATCTGAGCAACAAAAGAGGTCCTCCAGAAGTAACTCTTAGGCATACTTAGCTTATTGCTAAGCTTCTCCACTACCTACATATGCTTCACAAGAGTAAGCCTCAAGATCAAGGCTTGACCTATTGAATGGGTGTCCCTAAAGTCTGACATGCTATCAGGGGATTTCCTGATGATAAGGTTAATAGTGCCATATTTTTTCTCCCCTCTCTCAAGGGACTTTGCCAATACTTTTTGATTATCAGCTTAATATACTCAAGTATATTATATTAGGCTATACAGGATTAAAGGACCTCTTTATTATTTTTGACTTCCTGTGTTTGAACTGTTCAAATGAACTGTACAGATAGGTTGAGTTAAATTATGTGCTACAGAAACTTTCAGTTCCAGATCAAATAAACCTTTCTTCCTTTGATCTCAAAAAGTATGTTTGGTTCTAAAATATAGACATTGTTTTTCTTACCCCTGCATTCTGAATTACTTTAATCCCAACCTGATCGGCTTTGTTCTTATCTCTAAATACCAGATTATATATATTTATATATATATATATGAAATAGCCTCTTGAAGTCCAGAAATAATAATCATCACTCCAGACTAATGTGTCTGCTATAAAAGCTTACAATCTAGGCCCCTATTTTCTTGTAAGCATTTTCTAAAGGAGACCATACCATTGTTGTTCTTTTGTTTCTGGCTTATTTTACCTCACCAAATATCCCACACATTCATTCCATCATTGCTTGCATCACAACTTTTATTTTTTCGTAGCAGCACAGCATTTGTTCATAAGTATACACCATTGTTTGCCAATCTACTTCTTAGTCAGTCCATCCTTCAGCCACCTGCATTCATCAGGGATCATGTGTAGTGCCCAAAGTCCACAGTCCATCAACATTCTCAGTTTTAGATAATTTTCCCAAGAGAAAGAAAACCAATAAACACACCCTTGCCGAATAGGAAATCTAAACCTCCTCTTAACTCTCTTCCCTCCCCCCATTATTTACCTTTCTGTTGCTGTGGTAGTGCTGATGTTTTCCTTTTAAACATAGCCCATAGCATTCAATAGCAGTTTTCTCCCGGTGCCCTGGACTTAAACACTCTCTGTACATGAATCATACCTTTGAAGTAGTTCTTGCAAGAACTAATTTTTATTTCTAGTGTTAATCAGTTGGGACATGTAGGTCTATACACCCCTTTCAATCTTGTTCATCTTCAATATGGTAATATTACTTACAGATCCACTAGAGAACCACCTTCACTTCTATCTATTCCCTTACATTGGAGTTCAACCTCATTAACTAACGGTTCACCCATTTCTAGCTTTTATGTATCTCTAAGTCCCCTATATTTTGTATTATAAGCCTCTGATTTTACCCTTTACCATAGATATAAAAGTAGAATCGTACAGTATCTATCCTTTTCTGTCTGGCTTATTTCACTCAACCCTATGTCCTCAAGGCTCATTCATCTTGTCTTGTGCTTCAGAATGTCATTTCACCTTACACTACATAATATTCCATTGTATGTATATACCACATTTTGTTAATCCACTCGTCTGTCTATAGGCATTTGGTTTGTTTCCATCTTTTGGTGATACGTTGCTATGGAGATCAGTGTGCAAATGTCTGTTTGTGTCATTGATTTCAGCTCTTCTGGGTATATATTGTCACGGTCAGCTCATGTGTCAGCTTGACCAAGTGGTGGTACCTGTTTGTCTGGTTGGGCAAGTGCTGGCCTTCGTAGCAGCACAGCATTTGTTCATAAGTATACACCATTGTTTGCCAATCTACTTCTTAGTCAGTCTATCCTTCAGCATCCTTCAGTCTGTTGCAATGAGGACATTTCATAGAATTAGATCTAATCACGTCAGCTGCATCCACAGCTGATTCCATTTGTAATCAGCCAAGGGGAGTGTCTTCTGCAATGAGTGGTGCTCAGTCTAATCACTGGAAGCCTTTTAAAGAGGATTCAGAAGAGACAGGCTCTCTTCCTGCTTCCACTGTTGAGCCTCTCCTGTGGAGTTCATCCAGGCCCTCCATCGGAATCATCGGCTTCACAGCCTGCCCTGCGGATTTTGGATTCTGTGTTCCCGTGGTCACTTGAGACACTTTTATAAATATTATATTTGAGAGTGTTCCCTGTTGATTCTGTTTCTCTAGAGAACCCTAACTAATGCATATACCAAGTAGTGCTATTGCTGGGTCATAGAGCAACTCGATATTTAGTTTCCTAAGGAACCGCCAAACAGTCTTCCATAGTGGCTGCACCATTATACATTCCCACGAGCAGTGCATAAGTGTCCCAGTTTCTTCACATCTTCTCCAACATTTATAGTTTCCTTTTTGTTTAATAGCAGCTATTCTTATAGGTGTGAGGTGGTATCTCATAGTAGTCTTGATCTGCATTTCTCTTGTAGCCAATGAAAATGAACATCTCTTCATCTGCTTTTGAGCCATCTGTATTTGCACTTCAGAAAAATGCCTATTCATATATTTAGCCCATTTTATAATTGGATTGTTTGCTCTTTTGTTGTTGAGTTGTATGATTTCTTTGTGTATACAGGATATCAAACCTTTGTCTGATATATGATTTCTAAATACTTTCTCCTATTGAGTTGGCTGCCTCTTCACCTTTTTGACAAAGTCTTTTGAGGTGCAGAAGAATTTGATTTTGAGGAGTTCCCATTTATTTATTTTTTCTTTTGTTGTTTGTGCTTTGGGTATAAAGTTTGAGGCTACCTCATATTACTAGGTCTTGAAGATGTTTCAATGAAAACATTCTTATCTTTTGCTGTGTTAATTTCTTTTTTTGGAGCTAAGATTTGTTTGCTTTGTAATATCTCTCATGTTTTCTCAATTAGTTCAGTGCAAGATTACTGTTAATGCCAACCAAGTATACTTCCATACTAAGTTTTCAGGAATTTTGCTATTATATATTGATCCATTGCCTAGAGAAACAAAAGGAATTCAAGCAATGTGATTGTCTCTTTCAGCTGCTGGTATGACTCTGGAGTTACACAGACATTTCTGTATTTCTCACCTGAAATATGGGCTCAATCGTTCTATCAATCTTATTTTACAGGAATATTTTCAAGGTTTTAAATAGAGTTCGATAATTTATAGTTTACTCAGCAAGCATTTATTATGTGACTACTGTGTGCCAGGATTGTTGCCTTGTGGTGTTTGGGACGGATATAGTATAGACATAATTGTAGTATGAACTAACAATCTTTTCAATGCTTCCCACGTTCCAAGCATTGTGCTAAAATGTGCTAAAAATTATCTCATTTAATCTGTTCAGAAGCCCATAATGAGAAGACACAACAATTATTCACACTTTACAGATGAGTAATTGAAACTTAGGTAAGGAACCTTACCAAAACTTCGCAGCAAGTGTTGGCAGAACTGGTATTCCAGTAGGTTTTTCTGAATCCGGTGTCTAAGCTCTTATCCTATACTGACTCCCCAGAACAACTGGATTTGTGGATTTGATGGAAGATGAGGTCTTTTATACTGAGAGATGAGAAACACTATAAAGGGGGATAGAGGTTTGGAAGAGTTAAGTTAGAAAAGAGTTCTTGTTGGAGGAGGAGAGTGAGTTGATGGTAGAGACTAAGTGAGAGTGCCAGGCATTTCTAAGCAATGAGTTGATGCTGTGGCCCATGAATTTGTTGTGGTATCAATTTCCCAAATAATATGGAATCTTGCCTAATTATATCAATTGGAATTAGGTACAGCAGCTAGTAATAAAATCCAAATAACTTAAGACAGAGATTCATTTTTCTTTCTTGCAAAATAAATCTTTAGGTAGGCTGTCAAAGTTTTATATGATATCTACACAGTGACTAGAGCTGTGGCTCTTTTTGTCTTTTTGCTCCATCATTCTTAGGCCATGCTTTCCATCACCAAGGTCACCTCATAGTCACAAGATAATTGCTGGTGTTCCGATCATTGTGTCCACATTCCATTTCATATAACAAGAGGGTAAAAAGGGGGAAGGGCAAAGGCTGCCAACTGAATCAATTTCCTTTGAAGCATTTCTCAGAAGCCCCAATCAATGACTTCTGCTCACATAAACTTGGCCACTCTGAAATATATGGCAGTTGGGAATTAAAGAGATTTAAAAAAAATCTGGGTGTATTGCTGCCTTCACAATATAGGGGCTATTAGAGAAAAAACAAGATATCAAGTAAGCTTCTAACAGTCTCTGTAATAGTTTTCTACCCCCCAGTTTTCTTTTGTAGCTCCAAATTTAGAAACTTTAGATGAAAATTGAACATCAGATATGTAGATTTAGAAATTTTAAATTAAAAATGTAAAATGTTGCCTGTGTTTTCTACTTTAAGATTATGTGAGCATAGTGTCTCAGGTCTATAGACAGGGAAAAAAGGCAAATGATACTTTTTTTTTCAGGGCAAGTCTTGGACCACACAAATGTCTTCAGAGTTACAAATATGTTCTGGAAGCAGGAAAGCTAGATATATAGACAAATATTTGTTGTTGATTGTTTTGTGTCTTTATTAATTGGTTTTCTTTATTCTTTCCCAAGGAGAATTTCACAGTTGTTGATTCTTGTTTAAAAAGTTGGGTTCTAAATTAAACATAAACCAGCTACATTCTTTATAAAGCCGTAAGGTGAAATGAATGCTTTTGAAACTAGTAAGATTTGTTTCATATTAATAATTTTTCCATATCTTTGTTCATGGAAGAAGTGGCACCCTATTTTCTAATCCTGTTTCCTTTTGAATGGCGGGAAAGTGGAGAAAATTAGCAAAATCCTCTGTAGCTTCTTGATGTGAAAAAGGGAAGAAATTAAAAGTAGACTGAAATCATAGGGTCGTGGAGTTTGTTTTTTTTTACATGGTCAGGCACTGGGAATTGAACCCGGGTCACTGGCATGGCAGGCAAGAACTCTGCCACTGAGCCACCGTGGCCCACCCAGGGTTGTGGATTTTTAAAGAGGAATGTTTAGACTAGAGGAATAAGTCATACCTTTAGATCTACAGAATTGATTCACTAAACATTCAAGTACCTCCTGAGCTAGATGCCAGTTTCTCTGGATGGTTTTAATCATAGTCAGATGGAACCATTGTTCTGGGTTTGTTTTCAGTCCTGGTTCTGTGCTGTTGATGTTTGACTCAGTGTTAGATCCTGAATCCCCAAGAATAAAAATGAGTGACTTTATGATGTCAGTGGTGTGAGATCACCTACTGGGGAGAGTCTGTAGCATTGGGGAGAAGTCAGTGCACAGGGTAAGTGAGGTGAGAAGGTGGACTCACTTGAGAACTAGAAGTAAAGGACAAGGCCAAGGACTGCTCAGGAGTCTGGCTAGAAGGCAGCCCAGAGCCTCCAGGTAATCCATTTAGGATTTTTTTCTCTTCTGGTTGGATACATCAATTCTGAAGTGCCAGGAGCAGTCCCCTTCCTCTTCCTTTTGTGTAGAATCTTGCGTGGAGCTATTGGCAGTTGACACATCTCGGATTTATGGGAAACAGTTTTCCTGGATTCTTAGTCTCCTTGGATAGCATTCAGGTTGGAGGCTATCATAGCATTTTCTTTGCTGTTACAAACAGTTCTCTGAGCTGAAAGGCTTCCGAAGTCATCTTTTATTCCCGTCTGGGTGGGAAGTGATGTCTCACGAATTCCCACATATCACTTGCCGTTAATGGAAATATCAGGGCCTCTCATATCCCAGGAGTGTGACTTTAATTTCCTGTGATCTGGAGGGCTGTGTTCAGAGGTTCGGCTCTACCTTCCCAAATGCAAAGGGGTGACAGGAAGCATCCTCACCTCAGGTTACGATTTTGCCAGAAGGTAGTCAGAGGAATTCTTTTATGACTTACTCCAAATGAAAGGGTCACACATTCCATTATTGAGGGATATTAGGGAGGTGGGGAATTTTACATTCCGATAAGTTGGAGTCTTAACAGGGCATAAGGTATGGTCATCATGAGCTGTTGTAAGATATCAAGTGTAATTGATAGGATCAGAATGTCAAGAAGTTAATGTTCAAGCAATATAAAGATGGAGAAGAAGCTGAACAGAAATTTCTTGAGATAATGAAATTTTAAGGGAAGACTTTTGGGGTCTGGGGACGTGATTAAGGCTTTTTAGGCCCACTAGTACCTAGTAACTAAAATATGCATGAACTATATAACTATGAATTACATGACTGTTTCCTGGAATCATGAAAATATTGATTGCGTGATCAACTTTAAAATGTTTATTGTGGTAATGTCTATATGACATAAAATTTCCCATTGTAACCGCTTTCAAATATATGTTGCTTGTGCTTTTGGTATAAAGTCTAAAAATCCATAACCTAAGACAAAGACTTAAAGTTTATTTTCCTATGTTTTCTTCTAAGAGTTGGATAGCTTTAGCTCTTATATTTAGATTGTTGATCTACTTTGGGTTAATTTTTGTACATGGTGTGAGGTAGAGATCCTTCTTCATTCTTTCACCTTTGGTTATCCAGTTTTCCTAGAACCATTTGTTAAAGAGACTGTTCTTTCCCCCTTTGAGTAGAATTTGCCCTCTTTTCAGAAATCAGTTGGCCATAGATATGAAGGTTTATTTCTGAATTCTCAATGTTATTTCATTGGTCTATATGTCTGTCTTTGTGCCAGTACCATGCTAGCTTGATTACGGTAGTTTTGTAAAAAGTTTTAAAATTGGGAAATCCTAGTCCCCAAACTTTGTTCCTCTGTTTCAAGATGGTTTTGGCTTTTTAGGGGTACTTGCCCTTCCATGTGAATTTGATGATTGGCTTTCCCATTTCTGCAAAGAAGGTTTTTGGAATTTTAATTGGGGATACATTGAATCTTATGTTGCTTTGGGTAGAATTGACATCCTAACAATATTTAGTCTTCCAGTCCATGAAAATGGATTTTCTTTCTATTTATGTAGATCTTCTTTAATTTCTATCGGCAATATTCTGTAGTTTTCCACATACAAGTCCTTTAAATCCTCTACTCCTAGATATTTGGTTGTTTTAGTTATTATAATAGATGGCATGTTTTTCTTGATTTTCTTCTCAAATTGTTCATTACTAGTGTATAAACAGTAATTTTTTACTGTTTAAACAGCTGATTTTTTGTGTTGTGTTTACCCTGCCACTTTGCTGAATTTATTACCGTAAGTATTCTTTGGAATTTTGTAGGTATAGGATCATGTCATCTGCAAATAGAGATAGTTTTACTTCTTCCTTTGCATGTTGGATTTCCTTTCCAGTTTTACTTCTTTTTCTTGCCTAATTGCTTTGGGTAGAACTTCCAGTAAATTCTGGCAGCAGTAGTGAAGGTAGGCTTCCTTGTCTTGTTCCTGTTCGTATGGGGAAAGCTTTTTAGTCTTTCACCGTTCAATATGATGTTACCTGTGGGTTTTTCACATATGTCTTTTATCATGTTGAGGAATTTCCTTTCTAGTCCTAGTTTTCTGAGTGTTTTTATCAAGGAAGCAGCTGGATTTTGTTAAATGCTCCTTTCTATATCACTTGAAATGACCAGGGTTTTTTTCCCCCCTTTCATTCTATTTATATGGTATATTATATTGATTTTCTTGTGTTCATTCATTCTTGCATTCCTAGACTAAATCCAGTTTGGTCAGGGTGTATAATCCTTTAAAGTGCTGTTGGATTTGATTTTGCTAGTATTTTTTTTTTTTTTTGAGAATTTTTGTTTCTACATTCATAATGGAATTTGGTCTATAAATTTCTTTTCTTGTGCTATATTTATCTGTCTTTGGTTGTAGGGTGATGCTGGCCTCATAGAATGAGTTAAGAAATATTCACTTCTCCAGTTTTTTTGAAGTGTTGAAGAAGGATTGGTGTTAATAAATCAGTGATTTATAACCAGACACCAAAATGTCTCCTTATTTTTTGGGCTTCTTTCATCATTTTCCTAATGTTTTTTCACTCTGACCAACTTCTCTTGGTAACTCTGGGGGTCACTGGACAATCTTGAATGTTCTTTTCAGCCTTTGGACATGAATTTGTGCCTTGTCATCACAAATGAGTTTTACTCTAGCAACATTCAGCAGCTTAAGGTAGGCAGAGATAAGATACATGGCTGTGTATAATCAAGTGCATATGCTGTTGAGAGAGAACCAGATATGTATGCAAAGAGATAATTATAATAGTGGACAATCAGACATTAAGCTGTATAAGAAGGAGTTGGGGATATGAAGGAGGTGAAGAGCAAACCCCATTTATACCATATTCATTAGATGGAAGAGAACATTGTTTGACAATGCTGGTCAATGGAGATTTTAATTTTTAATAGAGGGCAATCAAAATCTAGCATTTGTAGTTTAATATTTTTCTTGCCTCATCCTAGTTCTTGATAATCCTTATGTGTTTATGATTTACATTGACTTATAGTTGATAAAAATAAATGCATCAGTGAACAACACATTCTTTATCTATATCCATATATTTATATATAGAGAGAATTTCTTAATCTACCTATAAATTATCACCTCCATTACATTTATATAATTGACAATTGTTGCTTTCTGAAAATATTTCTGGTTAATCTGCATTTCTCATGTTTATTTCTGAACTTATATATTATAATCAATGTACAAATAAATGTTCCCACCTAGAAATACTTTAACTTTAAATTGTGCCTCAGATATTTTTGTATATGACTTTAAAATTCTGTAATATTTTCTTAACACATCAACAATACTTTTATTTATTCAGATATATACTTTACCCTACATTAGTGAAGTTGTAAGTCAAAATTTTACATTCTGATATATTTTTCTGGCTTACCTCACTTCCTTATCCCTTTCATTGGAATAGATAATTCACATAATTATCTGGGGGAAAAAATCAAGCCCCAAACCAAATTCTTACTTCATTTCACTGGTGTCATTGAGGTGCCCCCCCCCCCCCCCCCCATATCATCAGGAAGCAGACAGCAGTCTATTATGTAAGCTAAAATAAGGGAGAATGATGTAATGGTAAGTGCAAACAAGTTCTTGTATAGTCCAGAAAATGAAAAGTTGTTGCAGGGAAAGAATTTGCAACCACAGGAGGGACATGCCCATGTAGATATGTCCCTAGTTCTTGGGTCAAACAAAATTATCCAATTAAATAAATGAGCTGGACTTTAAATTGGTTCCTTCTTTGTTTGATTGTAGTCAGTTCCACTAAATCTATTACAGCCCAGGACAACCAAACTAAACTGATTATCTGAAGTTGCAAATAATCATACCCTGAATCATGGTGCTTGGCAAAGGTACAACACCTATTAAACTGAAGCTTGAGTGGCCATCCGGCCTCACCCATTTCTAAACCACTCATGGTGGATGTTCAGTACTTATGGGTTGTTTTTTATAGAAATTTTAAGGTGATCCCAAGACTCTACAGAAAACTTAAATGTTAAGATTCTGTGACATTTATTTTAATTTATTCATGTGTTCTTAGCTTTCATATTACATTTTTATAAAACATCTTTACCTTGTAGCATTAATGATATTCTTGGAGTTTTGGAGGAAGTTGATAAATGAAGACTGGTATTTGAATTAGGCTTAACACTTTCTTTTAGTTTATCTTGATGTTATTTCTATTTCATTGGGGGAATTAAATAATATGGAACCCTTATAAATATGAGAGGGAGAGTATTATTTTTTCCGCTTGAGGAAAAAGCATTTCTGCTGATACAGCTTTTCTGAATAATTAAAAAATGATTGTTGTTTGGAAACATAAAATGCCCTGAAACTCTGAAATTTGGGAGAATTAAAGGAAAGTACAGGAAAAAAGTAGAGACTATCATTGGTTAGATTGAGTAGTTTTGTTTCAGAGATAGGAGAGAAATGATGAAATGTAAATACTTTGAAAATTAGAAATACCAGAGGGAACCTTATACAAATAACTTAATTTGTTCATTTTCATATTTTTTAGAATATCTGATTTTGAAAGAAAGATGCTGAGAAAACAGGGGAAATTGAAATAATGTTTTTAAAGTGGTTCAGTGCATTCTTTAAAATGTCTGATGATTGAAACTGATGCAGTAAATTTCCCCTCTGGCATATTTTAGGTGACAGATAATGATTAAAATAAAGCACTATCCTTGGTATGTGATAAAAAGAAATCATGTCTTTCCTTCTGTTTATCAATTAATGTCATACTTCATAGTGTCATGAAAACATGCAGTTGTCAACCTTAATTTATACATAGTATGCATTGTGGCATAGTTTAACCATAAACAATTAAGAACTGATCTTTTTCTTAGTACTTTTTCTCCATAGGTCTCCTGTTACTATGCAATATGTTCCTGGATTAAGGTAAGCGTCTTTACATTTACATTTAGAACACAACCTGTTGTATGCTATGCAGAATGAACTATATTTGGATTAAACATAATAGGAAAGTATAGAGATTATTTTTTACTGAATTTTGTCCTTTTTGTTATTGATTAGGATGACAGTATTTAAAGTGTTCCTGAATGCTGATAAAAGTTTAGAAAGGTTAAAAATAGGCATAGTTCAAAAATGGAATGGAGAATTTGAAAATGTTCTTCAAATACATAAGATGCAATTTTAAGTTTATAGTAGACTCTGAGACCATCCTATCCACATTAAATTTAGTAAATTCCCTAAATTTGTTACAGATTGCTCGTCTCAGTGTATCAGGGCTGCTATACAAAATATCACTGACTGGTTGGTTTAAACAAAAGGAAATTATTGTCTCAGTTTTGGAGACTAGAAGTCCAGAATTAAGGTGTCATACTTCCTCTGAAGTCTGTGGACTTTGGATGGTGGCTTGCCATTGATTCTTTTTTGTAAATATTTTTATTGACAAACTGTCACATACATACAGTCCATATGTGGTGTGCTGTCACTGGCTTATAACATTATCACAGAGTTGTATATTCATCACCATGATGATTTTTTAGAACATTTACGTCACTCCATAAAAAGAGAAGACTCAGGCATACCATACCCCTTATCCGTCCCTCCCGTCGACCACTCGAATTTCTGTCTACCCAATTTATTTTACCTGCTATCCCCCCTATTATTTATTTATTTTTTAATCCACATTTTTAAATTCATCTCTCCATACTCTTTGCCACTAATTCTTTTTTATTAATTAAAAAAATTAACAAATGAAACATTAAGATATCATTCCATTCTACATATAGAATCAGTAATTCTTAATATCATCACATAGTTGCATGTTCATCATTTCTTAGAACATTTACATCGATTTAGAAAAAGAAATAAAAAGACAACAGAAAAAGAAATAAAACGGTAACAGAGAAAAAAAAGATTATACATACCATACCCCTTACCCCTCGCTTTCATTTACCACTAACATTTCAAACTAAATTTATTTTAACATTTGTTCCCCCTATTATTTATTTTTATTCCATATGTTCTACTTTTCTGCTGATAAAGTAGATAAAAGGAGCATCAGACACAAGGTTTTCACATTCACAGAGTCTCATTGTGAAAGCTATATCATTGTTCAATCATCATCAAGAAACATGGCTACTGGAACACAGTACTACATTTTCAGGCAGTTCCCTCCAGCCTCTCCACTACATCTTGAACAACAAGGTGATATCTACTTAATGCGTAAGAATAACCTCCAGGATAACCTCTCGACTCTGTTTGGAATCTCTCAGCCATTGATACAGTCTCATTTCACTCTTCCCCCTTTGGTCGAGAAGGTTCTCTCAATCCCTTGATGTTAATTCTCAGCTCATTCTAGGGTTTTTCTCAGTCCCTTGATGCTGAGTCTCAGCTCCTTCCAGGATCTCTGTCCCATGTTGCCAGGAAGGTCCACACCCCTGGGAGTCATGTCCCACGCAGTGAGGGGGGAGGGTGGTGAGACTGCTTGTCGTGTTGGCTGGAGAGAGAGGCCACATCTGAGCAACAAAAGAGGCTCTCTTGGGATGACTCTTAGGCCTAGATTTTAAGTAGACTTGACCTATCCTTTGTGGGGTAAGTTTGTTCATATGAACAAACCCCAAGACTGGGGGCTCAGCCTATAGCTTTGGTTGTCCACACTGCTTGTGAGAATATCAAGAATTCAACTTGGGGAAGTTGAATTTCTCCCCGCTCTCACCATTCCCCGAAGGGGGCTTCCAAATACTTTTCCACTCACTGAACAAATCACTCTGGGATTCATCGGGGCATCACTCTGGACAAACCAACAAAATCTCATGTCCTACCTGAGATTCCAAGTACTTATGATGGTCAGTCAAACTATCTACATAAGTTGTATTAGGAAATGCTCTAGTCAAAATATAAATTTTGTAACAAATAAACATTTTTTGCTTTAGTCTCACACATAAGGTGACATTTTGAATTATTAGTTATCATCTATTTTCAGCACCCTGCAGTAATGACAATCCTTTGTTCTTCCTCATGCAAAAATATTTTTTAAATTTGTACATTGTACATTTCACTATTATTATACACTCTAAGCATTCCTAGATTATACCATCTTGATCTTTAACATCTATCTTTCTTTCTGATTTCATTTATGTCCCCAGCCCTCCTCCCTCTATCATTCTCACATGCAGCTTCATTCAGTGTTTTAACATAATTATATTACAGTTAGGTAGAATTGTGCCACTGATTCTTAATTCAAATCTCTACCTCTGTCATGGGATGTCTCCTGTCTCCTCCTCCTTTTATTGTGTTCAGTATCCTTTCCTTATACGAACTCCAGTTATATTGCATCTAAGGCCCATTCTGGTTCATTTCAGCCTTACCTTAACAAATAACATCTTCAAAGATCTTATTTACCATCGAGTCTACACCCGCAGGACCAGGGGTTAGGACTTGAGCACGCCTATTTTGGGGGACATAATTTGATCCATAACATCACAGGAAAACAGATAATAAAATTTGAAACATTTTAATGAAAAAAATATGGTTTCTAACTTAAATAAACAAAAAACTTTCCTGACTTATTTTATAAAGATATATTGTAGTGCTGTGTGATGTATATCTTATACTGAACAAAGTTAATTTTAATACAGCAACAGAAGTATGAGCAAACTCTTTAGAATAACAAGCCTCCAGTATAGTAAATACTTTTGATCCTAGGGAAAAGGGCATAGTGTGAGAAACTCGTTTTATGTTAAGATATTTTTTTCTACTTGACACTCCAGCTCTTGGATTTTCTTGATTGTTTTTCATGATGGTAGCTCTGTAACATTTTTGCAAAAAGAAAACAAAAATAATTTAAATACCCTTTCATATTCCCTAAGAAACCTATTGGAATGTGGAATTTTGATATAATGTATGCTTTCTTAAAAATGTAGTACTTTCTAATACCTTTTATTGGAAGGTGTTATTTACTTTTTAATTTTAATTTTTTAACATGAAAGACACTTTGTAGTACACTGGCAGCTTCTGAAGGGAGTTTACTGGAAAGCGAAGAGCTGAAATTGTTATCTATACAAAATCCGGACTTCCCAGGGGAGTTGAGCTCCACATGCCTAAACTTGATTAGGTTTAAACTCTTGTGTATGGAGGAGGGAAGCATGAACACAAGGGTTCTCTATCTCAGATAATACAGATAGTAAGGACTCAGTCCCTTAGGGCAGCTCTTGCTGTGAACTCTCTTTTGAGAGGGCAGGTTTACTGATATTTCCTTGTTATTTGTAGGGTCACAATTTAAAAATACCATGTGTGAATCTTTGTCTTTTTATTTTGAATTTAAAAAATCATTTAGGGGGTGCAAGAGTAGTTCAGTGGTAGAATTCTCACCTGCGATGTGGGAGACCTGGGTTTGATTTCCGGTCCCTGCATTTTCCAAAAAACAAACAAGCAAAAGAAACAAACACACAAAAATTCAACAAATGATGCTGCAATAATGGGATACTCACATGGAAAAATAATGAAATGTGACACCCCCCCCCATACAGCATACAAAAACCAAAACAACCACAGCACAATAATTTAATTTACCATTTTCCTTTTGACTTGGCTTTCTTATAAAATCATTTTTTGTTTTTTTATGTTTACATTAAGCCCCAAGGATAATTGATGCATTAAACAAAACTGAAAGATTTCACATTTTCCCTTTACAAGTGGGCTCTAAAGTGGCCCCTTCTGTGCCTTGCAGGAGACCCCAATCTGAATCATTTGTCCTAAAATCAGCCTGTAAGGAAAGACGGGTCACATATGAGGTCCCCACAACAGAGCCTCCCTCCATCAGAGAACTCTTAGAGTAGCACTCAGTGCTTATCTAGAGCAATGTTGTTTCTTAGCAAAATAAAATACATATTTCAAAAGCCATGATCTACAACACACAATGTGTAGTTTGACCAATTTAAAGTCCAAAGAGGGTAGAAACTGGGTATCCTGAGGGTGAGCCAGTGTAAAAACTACACAAAGTGGGTTCCACAACCAGTATTAGTCAACGAACTGTTTATATCTGCCCATGGTGACGTGATTACAGAAACCGAGTCATGATATAGAAATTTTTATAGTAATTTGACAGAAATCTTATCTGTTGAATCTAATAATAAAAGTTTAAAATCTGGGCCCATATTTTGTGTCTATTTAAAAATAGACTCTATTTTTTAGAGAGTTTTGGGTTTATAGAAAAATTGCTGATAAAGTTCCATATACTCCCTCCCCCTGTCCACCCTATTTCTCCTATTATTAATAGTTTGTATTTGATAGTACAGTTGTTGCAATTGATGAGTCAATACTGCTATGTTGCTGTCAACTAAATTCCATAGTTTACAATAGGTTTCACTCTTTATGTTGTACATTTCTATGGGGTTTGACAAACGTATAGTGTCATGTAACATTACAGTATCATACAGAATAGTTTCATTGCCCTAAAAATGTCTTGTGCTCTACTGACTCATCCTTTACTCCTGAAACCTTGAACTCCTGGCAACCACTGATTTTTTTTTAACTTCTTTTTAAATTGTGAAATATAACATATATACAAAAAAGCAATGCATTTCCAAGTACATTTTAACAAGTAGTTTTGAAACAGATGTTAAAGTTTGGTATGGGTTACAATTCCATGAATTTTCATTTTTTCTTCTAGCTGCTCCAAGACACTGGAGACCAACAGAAATATCAATATAATGATCAGCAGTCATACTCATTTGCTAAATCCTATCTTCTCTGTTATGCTCCTCCTTCTCTTTAAATAACATATATACATGAAGGCAATAAATTTCAAAGTATATCGCAACAATTAGTTGTAGAACTGATTTCAGAGTCTGGTATGGGTTACAATTCCACAATTTTAGGTTTTTATTTCTAGCTGCTCTAAGGTTCTGGAGGCTAAAAAAAATATCAGTATACTGAGTCAGCATTCATACTCATTTGTTAAACCTACCTTCTCTGTATAACTCTACCATCACCTTTGATCTTTTTGTTCCACTCTTTAGGGGTATTTGGGCTGTGCCCATTCTAACTTTTTCATGTTGGAAAGGGCTGTTGATAATATGGGATAGGGGGATGAACCACCACTGATCTTTGTGCTGTCTCTATAGTTTTTCCTTTTTCAGAATGTCATATAGTTGAAACCATACACCATATAAGAAGCATTTCCAGTATTAGCTTCTTTCACTTAGCAATATGCATTTGTTTCTGCCACCTTTTTAAACCTTTCAATATAATTTTATTGAGATATATTCACACACTATATAGTCAGTGTACAATCAGTGGCTTACAGTATCATCATATAGTTGTGCATTCATCACCACAATCAATTTTACAATATATTCATTACTCCAAAAAAAGAAATAAAAATAAAAAATAAAACCCAAACATCCCATACCTCTTATCCCCCCATTATTATTATTAATTTTTGTCTCTGTTTTATTACTCATCAAGCCACCCACTGGCTAAAGGGAGTGTCAGTCACAAGGTTTTTACAATCACATGATAAAAGCTATATATAGTTATACAATCATTTCCAAAGATCAAGGCTACTGGATTATAGTTCAACAATTTCAGGCATTTATTTCCTCTGGCTCTTCTAATATACTGGAAAATAAAAAAAAAAAAATCTGTATAATGAGTCAGTAGCCATAATCATTTGTTAAATCCTAATTCCTCAGTTATGTCTCCTCCCTGTCATTTCATCATTCTCTATATCCTCAGGGATATCTGGGCAAGACCATTAAAAAAAAATTATTGACAAATCTTTACCCATATACAGTCCATATATGGTGTACAATCAGTGGCTCACAATATAATTACATAGTGGTGTATTTATCATCGTGATCATTTTTAGAACATTTGCTTCACTTCAGAAAAAAGAAAAAGCTCATACACTCCTAATGCCTCCCTCTCATTGACCACTAATATTTCAATCTACCCAGTTTATTTGACTTCTTATGCCCCTATTATTTATTTATTTTTTTATCCATATGTTTTACTTATCTGTCCATACCCTGGATAAAAGAAGCATCAGACACAAGGTTTTCACTATCACACAGTCACATTGCAAAGTTACATCTTTATACAGTAGTCTTCAAGAATCAAGACAACTGGAACACAGCTCAGCTGTGTTCAGATACTTCTCTTCAGCCACTCCAATATGCCATAAACTGAAAAGGAATTTCTATATAATGTATAAGAATAACCTCCAGGATAACCTCTCGACTCTGTTTGAAATCTCTCAGCCACTGAAATTCTATTTTGTCTCATTTCTCTCCTCCTTTTTGGTCAGAAAGGCTTTCTCAATTCCTTGATGTTGGGTCCCAGTGACTCCCGAGAGTCATGTCCCACATTGCCAGGGAGCTTTACACACTTAGGAGTCATGTCCCACATAGAGAAGGCAGTGAGTTGATCTGCTTAGTTGGCTTAGAGAGAGAGGCCACATCAGAGCAACAAAAGAGGTTCTCTGGGGGTGACCCTTATGCATAATTTTCAGTAGGCTTAGCCTGTCCTTTGTAGGAATAGGTTTCATAGAGGTGAACCCCAAGATTGAGGACTCAGCCTATTGATTTGGTTGTCTCCACTGCTTGCAAAAATATCACAAATTCTCCAAGTGTGGAAGTTCAGTATTTCCTCCTTTCTCCCCAATCCCCCAAGGGAGATTTGCAAATACTTCTTTATTCACTGACCAAATTACTCTGGGATATATAGGGACATCACACTAACCTGGACAAACTAGTAAGATCGAACACCCTATTCAAGATGCCATGTACTTATGGTGTTCAACTGAACTGACCATACAAGTTAAATTTAGGTAATGTGTTACCCAAAATATAAATTTTGCACCAAATAAACATCTCTCCCTTTGGTCTCACATAAAAGTTGAAGTTTTACAATGTGGAAGATATCACCCTGTACCCTGTATTCTGATCTACTGCAGTCCTGTCCAGATCAGCTTCATTCATGTCTCTAATCGAAGTCTGATCCTTTTTTCGATTTTAACCAGTTCCTGTTTGGGGTAGTGCTGACTGTGACTCAGCTTCCTAATTAGACCCTCCAGCAGTGTCTTCATGTTTGTGATTCTTCTAGCAAGGAGCATGCAGATTCTTTGGTTTTCATGTCTTGAGTTTATGATCTTTAAAACTTCATATTCTCTGTGTGCTGCCAGCATCTTACAGGGGAAAAGTGGAACTGGGAAGGTCTCTTCCAAGGGCTGGTTTTTAAATATAGGCAATTAACCCACTATGTAGTGATGTTCCAGCATATTTAATCCTTTCTGTGGTATACTGAATGCACTAATAAATTCCAAGATTTTCTAATGATATTTTAAAATCTGACTTAGAGTAGATTTGATTTTATCATTATAATAATGCTCATTGTTTCTGATAGGCTTTTTCATGTGGAAGAGAAGGGGATAGAATTGAAAGCAATGCACCAGGGTGACCAGTCAGCTCTGATTGGCCACTGCTGATATGCTAGTAAGTTTTGGCAATTGCCAATTATACAGTATCTACAATACAGTTATAATTAGCAAAAGAAAGCAGAAAAGATGATCATGCAAGTGAAATTTGCTATAATGTGATTAATTTCATTACAGTTTGAAGATCTATAAATTTTATGTGTTGTAATTTCAAATCATAAAATAATATTTTCTCATACTTGTTCAATAATATATGCATTTTTGCTTAATTAACTTTACCTGTGGAATAGCATTTGTGACGAGAGACTCCATTAGAAAAATTATTTAAGATGATAGTAGCTGTATTTATTATTTTATCCACATACAAATGGCGATATTTTGAGATATTTTAAATTGCAGTATCATGATCCATATGCTTATGAAATGCTTTTATACAAAAAAACCATATCAAAAATTCTGTGGCCCTTTTTGTTTACCTCACCAAAAGTTGATTTTGTCAAGCACAGATTGGATTTTTGGGAATATGTTGTCTGTGGACATCAGTTGTTTCATGTGTTACAGAGTCAATAAAGGTCAAAAATTACATTTCTAGAGATAACACCTGAATAGGTCAAAGAGGAAAATGCCTGATTGAAAATATTTATAAGTTGAACCTATACTGTTGAAACAGCAAAACAAAACCAGCAGCCTAGCTGGCAAACCTGGAAGAATCTCTCTTATCTCTAACAATTATTGATTATTCACTTAGCACCCTCATTGAGATGGAGATCTGAGATCAAATTAAAAGCAGTTACCAACCCAGAATGAATTTTTTGCTCAGTGAGAAAAGGGCTTAAAACTTAGAGATAAAAAAAGGTCTCATTTCTAATAGTACCCATCTCTAATCTATAGACCAACTAATACTGTATGTCCTTTGAGAAAAATGTACCCTCCTAAGCATAAACCAACATATCACCTGCAGCTTTATTTATTGTCTAGAGTGTGTGCATTCCTTGAAGACATAGACTGATTTACTCATCTTTGTAGCTCCAGGACCTAGCCTAGTGCATATTTTACGATAGGATCTCAATAAAAGTTTGTTAAATGGAATGGAATGAAAAGCCAACATTAGTCCAGTTGATTCAATGCTCAGGCTTAATTATTAAGGCCTTAATTATTAAGCCTACTAATGAGTACAGATAGGGCTCCAGGAAAATAACTTATGCAAGTGAAATAGTGGGAGGAAAGGTCCCATGCATAGCTCTATAACTACTTTAGTCCCTGTTAGCTAAGGCATCAGGGATGGAGTGGTGAGTATGGGAGCCCCACTGCCTTGGTTTAATGTTTCCTGCTGCTACTGCTTGGGGATATGACCTTTTCCCTCTCAGGTTGCCCATTTATTTCACAGATCATGTAAGGTTAATGTGCAGAATAAATGATTTAATACTTGTGAAACTCTCAGTAAAGTACCTGGCTTACAGAAAACACTTAATGGGAATGACTATTACTATCATCCTGGACTTTTTTCTCCTAACCTAGTAGACTCTCTAATTCTCCGGCACCTGGGTTCTGTATCCTTTTGTGCTTTAGCAGTCATAACAATTGTTTCAAGGAGAGTGTTGTTCACTCTCAGATTCATTGAAATCTTGTTGAAGTAGTTTCAGTCTTTGGGTAATAATCATTGCATATTCTTTGAATATAGTTTCCACCAGGTAGACTTGAGGTGTTTTCTAAAAGTAACCTCACCTCCCTCAAATTAATAAATCCATTCATTTTCTGAGCAGGCCATGAAAACCCTTGTGAGTCCTTTTTTCAATAACTTCCATCTATTTCTTTTGCAATCAAATGTTTTGCAGAAAAAGCAAGTTATATTAAGACACAAGTATTAATATTATTAACTCCTGTTATAGTGTTTTTTATCTTCCTGACCAGCCAAGACAAGTAGCAGTCTCTTCACAGCATTCATAATCTATCATGAGGCACTCCTGTTTCACCCCATGCATTAAAGAAATATTTGGAGAAACAATACTCTTTGGTATGGAATTTTTGAGTTTCAAACAAGTACTTTTCTCAGGTAATTGAGCTGATCCAAAGCTACTTCTTGAGGTGAATTCTGACTTGTATTGTGGTGAAATGATCCCTTACCCAGGGAAGGATTACAGACAGTTTCCAGCTTTTTCATGGAATGCTAATTTCGCATTGTCATGTTTGGTACCCGAAGTTCTTCCTTCATGCATGACCACAAAGTATCTGCATTATAGTTTTTTTTTTCCTTTAAAGTTTAAAATTAAGATACCTTCCATCTACCCTGTATCCAGTCTCAGCTGAGGAAGAGAAACAAAAGAAATACTAATCATTAATTTTCTCTTAAGTTCCACCTATTAATTAATGGTCACCAGAGCATTAGATTCCTTGACTTCTTCAGAATAGTATCCTGTAAAAATAGCCTCACCAAATGGCATTTATGCTATGCCTTCAAATCTTATTAAAGATCTCTGTAATATAGAATGTTGTTAGTAATATAGAATGTAATATAGAATATAATATAGAATTGTTTTTCAATCTTTTATTTCCTTTTTTTGTTGAAGTCACAGTGTTGCTAAATGTCCCTTAGTTAAATTTGTCTTGATTAGGACCTCCTGATGAATTTTGTTTAGAATTTAGTAGTAAAAATGTTTCTTTTACATAAAGAACATGAATATTTTATCTTATCAGATTAATTAAGTATTCTTTTATGTTTTCTTTTTTTCCTAGGCTGCCAGGAAGATCAAAGTCAAATTTAATAAACATCATAGTAATATTTACAAATACTGTTTTTTTTTTAATTAAAAGATTTAGGCTTATATCTTATTCAATTCCCTTAGAAGCAGGTAGTACTTAAATTTATATTTGAAGTGAAACTTACTTATTTAAGCAAAGCTTGTGTTCAGAAAATTTATCTTCAACCATTTCAACCATCAGTTTATTCATAGAAATAAAACTGTATGTGTATTAGATTTCACAGTGGCCTTTAAAGCTTCTTAACCCATTATATAACTAAATTCTTATATATAGAAATTGCAATGCAAAAGAAACATGAAATACTTTATAAATTTAGGTATGCAAAACAGTTTACAGTATTATTTAAGCATGGTAATTTTCTAAAAGCTTTTAGTGATCGCAAAGTAATTAAAAAGCAAAACAGTAAAATTTAATGTAAAATTAATGTTGGCCAAGAAATCTGGAAATATAGACTGCATTATTATTTTTTCTCACAGATTCATCTTTGATGAATTATTTTGGGACACATGTTTATTCAATAAAAATCAGAGACATTGTTGTGTCCTAGCAACATATTTCAGATGTATGTGTAGGAATTGATGGAAACTATGTTCATTCCTGTCTTTACACAGCATGTTAAACTATCCATTGCTAATGAGGGACAACACATTGTAAGGTAACATCAACAAACCATTTGTATGTATATTCACATAAGTTTTTGGCCACCTATAGGTTTCCATTAGTTTTGAATATTAATATTGAAGAAAACTGAGCTTTAGAGTTGGCCTGCATTTTATCATGCCTAATTTCATTTAATTGTTTTATTTTATTTTTTCTTGGATTTCGGGATACTGATAAGACTACTGTTACAGTTCTCTCAAGTAAAACATAGCTCTCACATAGGAGTCTCCTTTCCCCCAGTAATATTTCCCTTTTTGTCTTGGTTACATGAGACCATGATACAATTGATAAAAATTGGTGTAAAACAATTGATAAAAATTGGTGTAAATCTCCTGGAGAGTGGAAAACAAAGGGAAAGGAAGGATGTTTGAATTAAAATCCTAAAAAGTAATCTTGTTAAAAAGGTTAATGGTCTTAGTTTGTCTAGGTAGACAAAGCTAGAGCCAATGGGTCAAAGCTATGAAAAGTTAGAAAAAGATAGATCAGAAAGTTTTCTTATAATTAGAAGTCTTCAAAACAGAATCGACTACCTGGTAGAATTTCCCACCACTGGAATGTGGAGGGAAATTCTACACATTCTATTTTAAGCAGCATCTCAAAAGCCAGTTTCCAGATGTTAAAACATCTGTTTTACAGACTCTCAAAGCCCTGCTGGCCCTTCCTCTGTCATTAGACCTGATTGCACTGTGCTTTGAATATTGCCTCACTTAGCTATCTCCCCATCTTCGGAAAAAGTTCCTTCAGGGCTAAGCAACTATGTTTTACTTAATTTTTGTGTCTCCATCCCTTACCACAATGCATGGGCCATAGTACAAATTCAAGAAATGTTTGTTGGATGGCTGAATGCATAAATGACTACAATTTAGATAAATGGTATTCAACATTTTGGTTTATTTTTAAGCTGCAGGATCTGCCCTTCAAATTAAAGTTGACTTGGAGGTTCAGCTTGTAAAAGAGATAAAAATGGATCTGCGTGTTTAAGTAGAGTTCAAAGGCCTAGAGATCTACCAACTTACTTCTTGAGGTACCTCTGAAGAACCTCTAGGCACCCCGTTTAAGAATCTCTGGTTGGGCGGGCCACGGTGGCTCAGCAGGTAAAAGTGCTTGCCTGCCATGCCCGAGGACCCGGGTTTGATTCCTGGTGCCTGCCCATGTAAAAAAAAAAAAAAAAAAATCTCTGGTTTACTAAGATGAGCAGAGGTGACTTCTCTGGTTCAAGTTTTGATCTCTAATTCTATGCTTCTTTTTTCAAATGTTTTGTACTTCTTTTTCAGACTTCACATTTTCTTATATTTGTCCTCAAAATGGTTTCTTATTTTAGGCATCAGATGCTAAGTAGGAGGGACCTTTGCCTGTACTTCTCACCCCTCTGACCCAATAGGTCCTTAAGCTGGAAAGGCTGTATGCCTGATACATTCCTCAGTTCTTGTTTAAAAATTTTTGCTGCAGGCTTGTGACTTCAATACATTTTGAATAGTAATATCATGACCTCGGAATTCTGGCTTCTGGCCCTGACTATGGGAGCTTTATAAGCCCATGGTCACCACCTAAACATGAAATTGCATTTTATAAAACCCAGGAGAGGAAAAGGGAGCCCCAACCACGGAGATGGATTTGATTAGCCATCTAAGTGGTCCTCAGCACTGCTTTCACATTTCCTGGGGAAGGAGAGGATGAGAAATAAGGATTAATGCTATTGATGAACTCTGTCAGTTAGCTGGCCAGTGAGATAGAGAAAAGGAGAATAACAAGTGGCAGGAAGAGAGGGGAATGTTGGCCTGGGGTGTTGCTTCTAAGCAAGGGATATTCATAAGTCAAAGACTGCTATGTCTAAAATTCCATGTCCTCCCTCTGCACTTCATTCTTAAGCAGTGCTCTTCAACCTGGAGCATCCATTAAAAGAAGACTTTGATTAAATGTATTGACTAGAGACAGGAGAATGCTGTAATTATGATTCACTGAGTTGGGGTGAGAAACTAAAGCTATAGGGATGTGATAAGATTTTGGCTACTGTCAATTTATGAAACCTTTTGATCCCATTTTCAGGAAATTTGACACTATTGTGAAATTTTATTCCATTTTATTATGTTCAGTCAACTAATTGGAGATAGTGTTTTAGTTAGATTAGAAGAAAACTAGTCTTGGGCAAAGAGAAAGAAAAGGTAGGGGTTAAAAGGGAAGGAATGAAGCCGAAAGATATTTTGGAAGTAAAACATCATATCCCTTGTTCCTATGCACCCTGTGACATCCTTCATTGTAGCAACTTGCATATATAATTATTAAATGACCAAATGAATGTATTTGGTGGTAGGCACTCACTAAATTCTAACTGGGTAAAATGGGGAAGAAGTAAAAAGGTAGAGTGTAGAGACATATAACTATGGCTGCAAAGTGGGGAAGATAAGAAGCCTTATATAGGCCATGTGATGAAATGTCCTTGTTGAAATGTCCTATAAACAGATTTTAGATTGAGACTAGTTTTGCACATGAAACACTCCCAAAGCCCTTATCAGTACTGAAGGAGTGAATAACTTATTTGTCTGAACCATCCTTACTTAGCACACACCTCAAGCTGCCTGTTCCACCTCCAACTCCCTGCCTCTTAGCAGATGACCCTGTCTTAGACTTCATAGAGAACATTGAGAGGGTATGATGATGGTTGATACTAAAGAGGCCATTTGAAGTTGAAGTGAGGGAATCACAGGAACTGATGTCACTAAGAGCTAATGCATCAAAATGCATAGTTAGTACTAACAGGGTAAAATTGTAAAACAAAGAAAGTGAATGATAACAAGGACAGACAGGATAAGATGAGATTAAAAACATAAAAGTTGATTTGAAGATAAAATTAAAATATGTCAGTAAATAGTACTAGCAAAAAGAAAAGGACAATAAAATTATTGAGAAATGTGCTAAAAAGGAAGAAAGTGGTGTTTAGTGCTGGGCTCGGTATGACGTCAAACTAGCATCTCTGTTTACAAGTACAGTTACTGTGTCTGGGGCAGCCTTGGTGGCACTGCAGGCGTCCCTTGGATCCTCTTAAATTAGAGGCTTGTTTTCAGGGCAGAAGTTTGGGATAGTCAATCTCCAGGCAGATTATATCCACCTCTTTTAAACCTGCAAGAAAGATATTTTCATGGCTGAAAATCAGTGAGATATGCAGAACTACTTCAGCTACGCAAGCATCCCAACAAAAGACTCTGGTCCAGCTACATTTTCTCCTCCAACTAGGAACATAATTGAAAGGTTTAGGAGGCGAAAGGGTGAGAAAGAAGGATGGACTGGGAATTGAACCTGGGTCTCCCACATGGCAGGCGCGAATTCTACCACTGAACTACCCTTGCAACCCCTCACTGACTTAGTTTTGATAATGGTAAGAAGGTTATGTGAAACTAACATATGGGGAAACTGGTTGAAAAATATATGGGGAGTGTGGGCCATGGTGGCTCAGCAGGCAGAGTTCTTGCCTGCCATGCCAGACCTGGGTTCGGTTCCTGGTACCTGCCCATGCAAAAAATATATATATATATATTTCCATATATATATATGGAATTTGGTACAGTTTTTGAAACTTTTCTTTAAGTCTAAAATTATTGCAAAGTAAAAAGATAAAAGTCAACCAGGACTGTTCCCTAGACAAGGTATATGTCTTTTTAATGTTTAGACTCCTAGTTCCTAGCTGTGCCCAGTCCAGTAGGTGCTCAGTAAACACCAAGTTAATTTGCCCTTATTTGCTCCCACTTTGGCTATTTGCAGTCTGTGTTTTCTACTTTCCCTTCCTGCCATACCTAGCAACAGCTTGGCTCCTTTAGGGAGCGCCTGATCCCAGAGTGCATGTGTTTGAGAGGGCAGCATCCTGCCTTTTGGGTGGCAGTGATACTGTGATACACACATCCTGTGTATTGGTAATTTGCTTTCATTAGGACTGAGCGTAATAAAAGAAAAGGCATGCTAGAGAAAAATGAACTAAAAACAGGAGAATTTGGTCTCTTTATGCTTAGATTTTAAGTTGTACACATTTCACTTTTAATTTAAAATTTTTATTAATATTTGTGTGCCAGGATAGTATAATTATATCTCCCATTGAGTATATTTTCCAATTTATTATGATTTATGACTTTTTTTACACATTGAAAGCTCACCGCCTTTTAACTAATAGCATATCATCTCAAAATTTGTACAGAAAACATCCCTCAGAAATTTCCATATAAAACATGTTGATTCTAATACATTGTGTTAGAAATGCAAAACACTATGGCATTTATTAAAGAGAATTTGTAAAGGTTGAGAAACCTGTTTAAAACCTCAGAAATTCCTGTAGAAACCTCACTGAGCATTTGCAAGAGCATCCCTTTAGCCCAGCACTTTAAAATGACTGTCTAATAGCACATCTAATTAATAAGGCCTGTAATAAGACCTTCTAATCAACTGAAATTTAAGAAAGGCTTTCTGAAGGTTGAATCCTTTAGAGAAATTTAGGGTCAGTGTGTAGCTATTTTCTTCTTGCTCATAGAACCTTTACTTGCAATTATTTCCTATTCAAGGCACATGATGATTCCATTTTAATCATGATTAAACTGTCATTTACTCTCGTAAACCATGCACTGCTAACAACAGAGTTAAGGTTGTCTCTGCAAATTGAAGTTCCTCTTGTCTGTTTCTCAGTCTCTTCCCCTGGGGTTTTCTGCTTTGCACAGCTCCCTACCTATGCATCTCCGTGGCGTCTGTCACACCTGTAACTAGGCGCTCACACTCACAAACACAAACACCATGCATGGAAAGTGTAGAGCTTGAAGCAGAGGCTTCCACAGCACATATTTTTACAATATAAGGAGAAGGCAACTTGCTACACTCTTGTTCTTTGATTCCAAAAGTTGGGGTCTGAAGGGACAATTTCAACTAGATTCAAAAGGAAGAGGGCATCAGAGAGTTCCCCGTTTTCATATATAGTGCAATACTAAAAGCATTTACTTAATATCTGGGTGCTGCTTACTTTGTGAAGTATAACAAATAGTTCTGAATGCCAGAACTCGGCAACATTTGCTGTATGTAAGGGCTGTCATAGTGAAATTTCCTTTCCTGAGTACCTTGAATGACTACCTTCTAAACTCTCTTTTTCTTTTTCATTAAAATGATGAACAAAAATTAATCTTAAATTTTAACAGGCTTTCTATATCTAAGGGGGTAAAGGGCTTTCCATACCCAGAGAACTAAAAATATGATGAAATCTCTAATTAGATCTATTTTTAGCCATATTCTTTGCATATACATTCCCCACATTTCATACCGGTTCTTTACCTTATTGTTTTAATTCACAGCTGAACATACCATCAACTAGCTCGTAGAGCAAGAATAAAGATCAACTAATTTTTCCATCTGAAACTTTTGCTCCTTATCATTAGGACGAAAACTTGCTTCCATTTTTCCGTGTACTTTTATAAAATAATGAAAAAAATATATGCTGAAATACCCAAGCACTGCTACTCACTTCAAGATGGTATGAATGCCAGCACTTAAGTGTTGACCAGCAGGCAGGATCACAGGCACTGGCTTGAAATATTTGTTCAATATATGATGTGCAGAAATCTGGGTTATAGAAAGGTTGAACACATCTCAACGGAGATTGTAGCACAGTGCCCTCTGACCTATATAACAGAAAAAAAAAGTTTCCCCTTCAGGCTCTTCATTTCTGCAGGTACATTATTTAGTGACAACTTTGTAGCTATAGGCACACCGAATTTGTTTGTTATATAAAGGATATTAACCTTCTAGTAAATACTTCCTTAAATACTTCTTATAGCAGACGGGTCACTTTCTTGAGAAGTCGGACATTTGAATACTGCCTTCTTCTTTCTTTCTTTTTTTTTCCGGCAGTTTTATTGAGGTATATTCACATACATAAATCCATCCAAAGTGTACAATCAATGCTTTTAATATAATACAGAATTGTACATTCATCACCAAAATCAATTTTAGAACTTTTTTAATACTCCAAGAAGAAAAATCCCATATCCCTTAGCAGTAATCTCTCAATCCCCCATCCTTCTCCAGCTCCACAGCTACTAACTAATTCTGCCTCTATAGATTTACTTATATTTACATTGTGTAAAAATGGAAACCTACCATATGTAGTACATTGTGTCTGGTTTTTTTCACTTAGCATAATTTTGTTGTTCTTTTTTAATTAGAGAAGTTGTAGGTTTACATAAAAGTCAGGTAAAAAAGACAACATTCCCATATGCCCCCTCTATTGTTGACACTCTGCATTAGTGTGGTAACTTTGTTACAATTGCTGAAAGAATATTAAAGTATTACTATAAAATATACCATAGTGTGCATTAGGTATATTTTCCCCATATACTATGCTATTATTAACACCTTGCAATAGTGGCATACATTTGTCATGGTGCATGAAAAAAACTCCCATATTTTTACTATTAACCACAGTCATTATTTGCAACAAGTTTCACTGTTATACAGTCCCATGTTTTATCCTCTAATTTTCCTTCTAGTAAAATACGTGACCCAAGTCTTCCGCTTTCAACCACATATACACAATAGTTCAGCACTGTTAATCACACTCCCAATAATGTGCTACCATCACCACTATCATTTCCAAACATGTACAATCAACCTAATTAGAAATTCTGCAAAAATTAAGCATCGGTTCCCCATTCCCTACCCCCATTCCATGTCCTGGTAACCTAAATTCTAGATTCTAACCCTGCGAGTTTGCTTATTATAATTAGTTCATATTAGTGAGATTATACAATATTTGTCTTTTGTGTCTGGCTTATTTCACAGAATAAAGTCCTTAAGGTTCATCCATATGGTCTCATGCATCAGGACTTCATTCCTTCTTAGAGCTGAATAGCATTTCATTATGTGTGTATGTATGTGTTTATGTGTGTGTGTGTGTGTATACCGTTTTTTGTTTATCCTTTCATTGGTTGATGGACTCTTGTTGCTTCCATATTTTGACAATTGTGAATAATGCCTTTGTGAGCATTGGTGTGCAAATGGTTGTTTCTGACCTTCCTTTCAATTCTTCTGAGTATATATCTACTAATGGGATTGCCAGATAATATGACAGTTCTATAGTTAACTCCCTGAGGAACCAATAGACTGTCTTCCACAGTGGCTGCATCATTTTGCATTCCCACCAGCAATGAATTAGTGTTCCTATTTCTCCAATCCCTGCCAACACTTGGAGTTTTCTCTTTTTTTAATAGTGGACATTCTAGTAGGCATGAAATGACATCTTATTGTGGTTTTGATTTGCATTTCCCTAATGATGTTGATCATCTTTTCATGTGCCTTTTGGCCATTTACATTTTATCTTTGGAAAAATGTCTATTAAGTCTTTTGCCTATTTTTAAATTGGGTTGTTTGTCTTTTTATTGTTGAGTTGTAGGATTTCTTTATATTTTCTGGATATTAAACCCCTGTTTGATATGTGGTTTCCAAATATTTTTTCCTATTGAGTAGGCTGCCTTTAAACTTTCTTGACAAAGTCCTTTACACACAAACATGTTTAATTTTGAGGAGGTCCCATTTATCTATTTTTTTCTTTTGTTGTTTGTGTGTTGAGTGTAAAGTTTAAGAAACCATTGCCTACCGGAAGATCTTGAAAATGCTTCCTTACATTTTCTTATGAGTTTTATGGTCCTGGTTTTTGCATTTAGGTCTTTGGTCCATGTTGAGTTAATTTTTGTATAAGGTGTGAGATGGTGTCCTCTTTCATTCTTCTGAATATGGATATCCAGTTCTCCCAGCACCATTTGTTGAAGAGACTATTCTGTCCCATTTGAATGGACTTGCCAGCCTTTTCAAATATCAGTTTGCTGTAGATGTGAGAGTCTATTTCTGAATTCGGAATTAAATTCCATTGGTAAATATATCTATATTTATGCCAATAGCAAACTGTTTTAACTCCTGTCACTTTGTAATATTCTTTAAGGTTAGAAAGTGTGGTTCTCCCAACATCATTCTTCTTGTTCAAGATGCTTTGGGCTATTTGGAGCTCCTTATCTTTCCAAATATATTTGCTAATTAGCTTTTCTTTATCTTTCCAAATATATTTGCTAATTGGCTTTTCTATTTCTGCAGAGTAGGCTGTTGGGGTTGCATTGAATCTGTAAATCAATTTGGGTAGAATTGACATCTTAACAATATTTAGTCTTTCAATTCATGAACATGGACTGTATATCCATTTATTTAGGTCTTTGATTTCTCTTAGCAGGATTTTCTAGTTTTCTATCAAGTCCTTTACTTCTTTAGTTAAATTTATTCCTAGGTATTTGATTCTTTTAGTTCCTATTGTAAATGGATTTTTTTTCTTGATTTCCTCTGCAGATTGCGCATTACTGGTGTATAGAAACATGCTGATTTTTCTGCATTGATCTTGTAGTACCATTTTGCTGAACTCGTTTATTAGCTATATTGCAGATTTCCCAGATTTTTTTTTTGGATTTTCTCTATATGATATCATGCCATTAAAGTGAAAGAATTTCTTTCTTTCCAATTTGGGTTCCATTTATTTATTTATTTATTTATTTATTTATTTATTCATTCATTCATCCATTCATTCTACCTCCTCTAACTGGAACATCTAGCACAATGTTGAACACCAGAAGTGACAATGGGCATCCTTGTCTTGTTCCCATTCTTAGAGCATAGGCATTCAGTCTTTCACCATTAAGTATGATGTTGTGTGTGGGGTTTTCATATATATGCTTTTATCATGTCGAAAAAGTTCCCTTCCTCTCCTGTCTTTTGAAATGTTTTTTTCAAGAAAGGAAACTAGATTTTGTCAAATTCCATTTCTTTGTCAGTTGAGGTGATCAGGTGCTTTTTCCCCTTCATTTTGTTAATGTGGTATAGTACATGGATTGGTTTTCTTGTGTTTAACTACCTTGCATTACTGGGATAAACCTACTTGATTGTGGTGTGTAATTCTTTTAATGTGCTGTTGGATTAAATTTGCAGGCTTTTATTTTTGAGAATTTTTCTATCTATATTCATTAAAGAAATTGGTCTGTAATTTTCTTTTCTTGTAGTATCTTTGTCTGGCTTTGGTCTTAGGGTATGTGATGGCTTCATAATGTTCCCTCCGCTTAAATTTTTGGGAAGAGTTTGAGCAGGATTGGTATTAATTCTTCCTGGAATGATTGGTAAAATTCACCTGTGAAGCCATCTGGTCATGGCTTTTCTTTGTTGGGAGTTTTAAAATTTTTTTTTAATGCAATTATATTGAGATATATTCACATGGTGTATAATCATCCTAAGTGTACACTCAGTGGTTCACAGTATAGCTGTGCATTCATCACCACAATCAATTTTTGAACATTTTTATTACTCCCAAAATCATAAGAATAAAAATTTAAAAAAATTATAAAAACACCGAAAATATCCCATACCCCTTATGCAATCCATGACCCACCCACCCCCGATGTTACGTGACTATTTATTTTGTGTCTATTTTCTTACTCAACTTTCCATACACTGAATAAAGGGAGTGTCAGTCACAGGTTTTGTAATCACACAGTCACATTGTAAAAACAATATAGTTGTTGTTTTGCTAGTTCTTTTCCTAAATCGATGCAAATGTACTAAGAAATGATGATCATACATCTATGTGATGATATTAAGAATTACTGATTGCATATGTAGAATGGAATGATTTCTAAATGTTGTGTTAGTTAATTTTTTTTAATTAATAAAAAAAAGCAATATAGTTATAGAATCATCTTCAAGACTCAAGGCTACTGGATTACCACACAATAGTTTCAAGTACTTCCTTCTAGCTATTTTAATCCAGTAAAAACTGAAATGGGATGTCTATATAATGCATAAGAATAAACCCAGCACAACCCATTACCTGTATTTGAAACCTCTCAGTCACCAAAACTTTGTTTCATTTCTCTTCCCCCTCATGGCCAAGAAGGCTTTCTCAATCTTTGGGGAGGTTTTTTATGGCTGATTCAATCTCTTTACTTATAATGATATGTTGAAGTCATCTGTTTCTTCCAGAGTCACTGTAGGTTGCTTGTGTGTTTCTAGGAATTTGCCAATTTCATCAAAGTTGTCTAATTTGTTGGCACAAAGTTGTTCATAGTATCCTCTTCAGATCCTTTTTATTTCTGTGGAGTCCATAGTAATGCCCCCTCTTTCATTTCTGATTTTATTTGCATTTTCTCTCATTTTTTTTTCATTGTCAGTCTAGCTAAGGCTTTGTCAATTTTATTGATCTTCTCTAAGAACCAACTTTTGAATTTGTTAATTCTCTGTATCTTTTTCTTTAATTCTCAAAATCAGTTATTTCTACTGTAATCTTTGTTATTTCTTTCCTTCAGTTTGCTTTGCAATTAGTTTGCTGTCCTTTTTTCTTGTTCTTCCTGGTATGCAGATAGATCTTTGGTTTTAGCTCTTTCTTCTTTTATGATGTAGGTGTTTATGACTATAAATTTCCCTCTCAGGACTGCATCCCATAAATTTTGATGCATTGTGTTCTCATTTCATTCATCTCAAGATATTTACTGATTTCTCTTGCAATTTCTTCTTTGATTCGCTGATTACTTAAGAATGCGTTGTTTAACCTCTATATATTTGGGAATTTTCCAGTTCTCTACCTGTTATTGATTTCCAGTTTCATTCCACTATGGTCAGAGAAAGCATGCTTTGTATAATTTCAATCTTTTTAAATTTATTGAGACTTATGCTGTTACCCAACATATGGTCTGTCTTGGAAAATGATATATGAGTACTTGACAAGAATGTTTATCCTGCTGTCTTTGGGTATAATGTTTCTATATATGCCTGTTAGGTGAGGTTCACTTATCATATCATTCAAGTTCTCTGTTTCCTTAATTGATCCTCTGTCTAGAAGTTCTGTCTGTTGATGAGAGTGGTGTAATGAAGTCTCCAACTACTGTTGTAGAGATGTCTATTTCCTCTTCAATTTTGCCACTGTTTGCCTCATGTACTTTGGGACACCCTGGTTAGGTACATAAATATTTATGATTTCTTCTTGGTTTATTTCCCCTTTTACTAATATATAGTGTCCTTCTTTGTCTCTTATAACAGTTTTACTTTTAAAGTCTATATTGTCTGGCATTAATAAAGCTGCCCCAGCTCTTTTTTGCTTACAATCTGTGTGGTATATCTTTTTCCAGCCTTTCATTTTCAACCTGTTGGTGTCCTTGCATCTAGGGTGAGTCTCTTCTAGGTCATATATTTTTTTTCCCTTAGGCCTAAATTTTTTTTTTTAATTAAAAAAAATTAACTAACACAACATTCAGAAATCATCCCATTCTACATATGCAATCAGTAATTCTTAATATCATCACATAGATGTGTGATCATCATTTCTTAGTACATTTGCATCGATTTAGGAAAAGAACTAGCAAAACAACAGAAAAAGATATAGAATGATAATATAGAGAAAAAAATAAAAATAATAATAAAAATAAAAAATAAAAAAATATATAAAAAAAGAAAAAAACAAAAAACACAAACAAACAAACAAACAAAAACTATAGCTCAGATGCAGCGTCATTCAGTGTTTTAACATAATTACATTACAATTAGATAGTATTGTGCTGTCCATTTTTGAGTTTTGTATCTAGTTCTGTTGCAGTCTGTAACCCTCCAGCTCCAATTACCCATTGTCTTACCCTGTTTCTAACTCCTGATGGACTCTGTTACCAATGACATATTCCAAGTTTATTCTCTAATGTCGGTTCACATCAGTGGGACCATACAGTATTTGTCCTTTAGTTTTTGGCTAGTCTCACTCAGCATAATGTTCTCTAGGTCCATCCATGTGATTACATGCTTCATAAGTTTATTCTGTCTTAAAGCTGCATAATATTCCATCGTATGTATATACCACGGTTTGTTTAGCCACTCGTCTGTTGATGGACATTTTGGCTGTTTCCATCTCTTTGCAATTGTAAATAATGCTGCTATAAACATTGGTGTGCAAATATCCGTTTGTGTCTTTGCCCTTAAGTCCTTTGAGTAGATACCTAGCAATGGTATTGCTGGGTCGTATGGCAATTCTATATTCAGTTTTTTGAGGAACCGCTAAACTGCCTTTCACAGTGGTTGCACCATTTGACATTCCCACCAACAGTGGATAAGTGTGCCTCTTTCTCCACGTCCTCTCCAGCACTTGTCATTTTCTGTTTTGTTGATAATGGCCATTCTGGTGGGTGTGAGATGATATCTCATTGTGGTTTTGATTTGCATTTCTCTAATGGCCAGGGACATTGTGCATCTCTTCATGTGTCTTTTGGCCATTTGTATTTCCTCTTCTGAGAGGTGTCTGTTCAAGTCTTTTTCCCATTTTGTAATTGGGTTGGCTGTCTTTTTGTTGTTGAGTTGAACAATCTCTTTATAAATTCTGGATACTAGACCTTTATCTGATATGCTGTTTCCAAATATTGTCTCCCATTGTGTAGGCTGTCTTTCTACTTTCTTGATGAAGTTCTTTGACGCACAAAAGTGTTTAATTTTGAGGAGCTCCCATTTCTTTCTTTCTTTCTTCAGTGCTCTTGCTTTAGGTTTAAGGTCCATAAAACCGCCTCCAATTGTAAGTTTCATAAGAAATCTCCCCACATTTTCCTCTAACTGTTTTATTGTCTTAGACCTAATGTTTAGATCTTTGATCCATTTTGAGTTAACTTTTGTATAGGGTGTGAGATATGGGTCCTCTTTCATTCTTTTGCATATGGATATCCAGTTCTCTAGGCACCATTTATTGAAGAGACTGTTCTGTCCCAGGTGAATTGGCTTGATTGCCTTATCAAAGATCAAATGTCCATAGATGAGAGGGTCTATATCTGAGCACTCTATTCGATTCCATTGGTCGATATATCTATCTTTATACCAATACCATGCTGTTTTGACCACTGTGGCTTCATAATATGCCTTAAAGTCCGGCAGCGTGAGACCTCCAGCTTCGTTCTTTTCCCTCAAGATACTTTTAGCAATTCGGGGCACCCTGCCCTTCCAGATAAATTTGCTTATTGGTTTTTCTATTTCCGAAAAATAAGTTGTTGGGATTTTGATTGGTATTGCATTGAATCTGTAAATCAATTTAGTTAGGATTGACATCTTAACTATATTTAGTCTTCCAATCCATGAACACGGTATGCCCTTCCATCTATTTAAGTCTTCTGTGATTTCTTTTAACAGTTTTTTTGTAGTTTTCTTTGTATAGGTTTTTTGTCTCTTTAGTTAAATTTATTCCTAGGTATTTTATTCTTTTAGTTGCAATTGTAAATGGAATTCCTTTCTTGATTTCCCCCTCAGCTTGTTCATTGCTAATATATAGAAATGCTACAGATTTTTGAATGTTGATCTTGTAACCTGCTACTTTGCTGTACTCATTTATTAGCTCTAGTAGTTTTTTTGTGGATTTTTCCGGGTTTTCGACGTATAGTATCATATCATCTGCAAACAGTGATAGTTTTACTTCTTCCTTTCCAATTTTGATGCCTTGTATTTCTTTTTCTTGTCTAATTGCTCTGGCTAGAACCTCCAACACGATGTTGAATAATAGTGGTGATAATGGACATCCTTGTCTTGTTCCTGATCTTAGGGGGAAAGTTTTCAATTTTTCCCCATTGAGGATGATATTAGCTGTGGGTTTTTCATATATTCCCTCTATCATTTTAAGGAAGTTCCCTTGTATTCCTATCTTTTGAAGTGTTTTCAACAGGAAAGGATGTTGAATCTTGTCAAATGCCTTCTCTGCATCAATTGAGATGATCATGTGATTTTTCTGCTTTGATTTGTTGATATGGTGTATTACATTAATTGATTTTCTTATGTTGAACCATCCTTGCATACCTGGGATGAATCCTACTTGGTCATGATGTATAATTCTTTTAATGTGTTGTTGGATTCGATTTGCTAGAATTTTGTTGAGGATTTTTGCATCTATATTCATTAGAGAGATTGGTCTGTAGTTTTCTTTTTTTGTAATGTCGTTGCCTGGTTTTGGTATGAGGGTGAGCTTCATAGAATGAATTAGGTAGCTTTCCCTCCACTTCGATTTTTTTGAAGAGTTTGAGCAGAGTTGGTACTAATTCTTTCTGGAATGTTTGGTAGAATTCACATGTGAAGCCGTCGGGTCCTGAACTTTTCTTTTTGGGAACCTTTTGAATGACTGATTCAGTTTCTTTACTTGTGATTGGTTTGTTGAGGTCATCTATTTCTTCTTGAGTCAAAGTTGGTTGTTCATGTCTTTCCAGGAACCCGTCCATTTCATCTAAATTGTTGTATTTATTAGTGTAAACTTGTTCATAGTATCCTGTTATTACCTCCTTTATTTCTGTGAGGTCAGTGGTTATGTCTCCTCTTCCATTTCTGATCTTATTTATTTGCGTCCTCTCTCTTCTTCTTTTTGTCAATCTTGCTAAGGTCCCATCAATCTTATTGATTTTCTCATAGAACCAACTTCTGGTCTTATTGATTTTCTCTATGTTTTCATGTTTTCAATTTCATTTATTTCTGCTCTAATCTTTGTTATTTCTTTCCTTTTACTTGCTTTGGGGTTAGTTTGCTGTTCTTTCTCCAGTTCTTCCAAGTGGACAGTTAATTCCTGAATTTTTGCCTTTTCTTCTTTTCTGATATAGGTATTTAGGGCAATAAATTTCCCTGTTAGCAGTGCCTTTGCTGCGTCCCATAGGTTTTGATATGTTGTGTTTTCATTTTCATTTGCCTCGAGATATTTACTAATTTCTTTTGTAATTTCTTCCTTGACCCACTGGTTGTTGCAGAGTGTGTTGTTGAGCCTCCATGTATTTGTGAATTTTCTGGCACTCCGCCTATTATTGATTTCCAACTTCATTCCTTTATGATCGGAGAAAGTGTTGTGTATGATTTCAATCTTTTTAAATTTGTTAAGGCTTGCTTTGTGACCCAGCATATGGTCTATCTTTGAGAATGATCCATGAGCACTTGAGAAAAAGGTGTATCCTGCTGTTGTGGGGTGTAAAGTCCTATAAATGTCTGTTAAGTCTAGCTCATTTATTGTAATATTCAAATTCTCTATTTCTTTACTGATCCTGTCTAGATGTTCTGTCCATTGATGAGAGTGGCGAATTGAAGTCTCCAACTATTATGGTAGATGTGTCTATTTCCCTTTTCACTGATTGCAGTGTATTTCTCACGTATTTTGGGGCATTCTGTTCGGTGCAGAAATATTTAAGATTGTTATGTCTTCTTGTTTAATTGTTCCTTTTATTAGTAGATAGTGTCCTCTTTGTCTCTTTTAACTGTTTTACATTTGAAGTCTAACTTGTTGGATATTAGTATAGCTACTCCTGCTCTTTTCTGGTTGTTATTTGCATGAAATATCTTTTCCCAACCTTTCACTTTCAACCTATGTTTATCTTTGGGTCTAAGATGTGTTTCCTGTAGACAGCATATAGAAGGATCCTGTTTTTTAATCCATTCTGCCAGTCTATGTCTTTTGATTGGGGAATTCAGTCCATTAAATTTAGTGTTATTACTGTTTGGATAATATTTTCCTCTACCATTTTGCCTTTTGTGTTATATATATCATATCTGATTTTCCTTCTTTCTACACTCTTCTCCATACCTCTCTCTTCTGTCTTTTTGTATCTGACTCTAGTGCTCCCTCTAATATTTCTTGCAGAGCTGGCCTCTTGGTCACAAATTCTCTCAGTGACTTTTTGTCTGAAAATGTTTTAATTTCTCCCTCATTTTTGAAGGACAATTTTCCTGGATATAGAAGTCTTGGTTGGCAGTTTTTCTCTTTTAGTAATTTAAATATATCATCCCACTGTCTTCTAGCTTCCATGGTTTCTGCTGAGAAATCTACACATAGTCTTATTGGGTTTCCCTTGTATGTGATGGATTGTTTTTCTCTTGCTGCTTTCTAGATCCTCTCTTTCTCTTTGACCTCTGACATTCTAACTAGTAAGTGTCTTGGAGAACGCCTATTTGGGTCTATTCTCTTTGGGGTGTGCTGCACTTCTTGGATCTGTAATTTTAGGTCTTTCATAAGAGTTGGGAAATTTTCAGTGATAATTTCTTCCATTAGTTTTTCTCCTCCTTTTCTCTTCTCTTCTCCTTCTGGGACACCCACAACACGTATATTTGTGCGCTTCCTATTATCATTCAATTCCCTGATCCCCTGCTCAAATTTTTCCATTCTTTTCCCTATAGTTTCTCTCTCTTTTTGGAATTCAGATGTTCCATCCTCCAGTTCACTAATTCTAGCCTCTGTCTCTTTAAATCTACCATTGTACGTTTCCATTGTTTTTTCCATCTTTTCTACTTTGTCCTTCAATCCCGTAAGTTCTGTGATTTGTTTTTTCAGACTTTCCATTTCTTCTTTTTGTTCAGCCCATGTCTTCTTCATGTCCTCCCTCAATTTATTGATTTGGTTTTTGAAGAGGTTTTCCATTTCTGTTCATATATTCAGAATTAGTTGTCTCAGCTCCTGTATCTCATTTGAGCTATTGGTTTGTTCCTTTAACTGGGCCATATCTTCAATTTTCCTGGTGTGATCCATTATTTTTTGCTGGCGTCTGGGCATTTAATCAGATTTCCCTGGGTGTGGGACCCAGCAGGTTGAAAGACTTTCCTGTGAAGTCTCTGGGCTCTGTTTTTCTTATCCTGCCCAGTATGTGGTGCTCGTCTGTCTGTGGGTCCCACCAGTAAAAGGTGCTGTGGAAGACTCTCGCTGTGGGGGAGGGTCGCCAGCCGACGCGGCTTGGGGGGGTGACTATCCATATCTCCCAGCCGGCACAGGAAGCCACATGTGGGGGGGGGGCGCCGGCTGTCGTGGCTTGGGGGAGTGCTGATCCAAAGCTCCCAGGCGGCCCGGGAAGCCGCGCGTGGGGGGGGGGCGCCGGCCGCTGCGGCTTGGGGGAGTGCTGATTCAAATCTCTTAGCAGGCCCGGGAAGCCGCGCGTGGGGGGTGGGGGCACCGGCCGCTGCGGCTTGGGGGGGTGCCGATCCAAAGTTCCCAGCCGGCCTGGGAAGCCACGTGTGTGTAAGGGGCTCCGGTCGCTGGCCTCCGTGGCTTGGGGGACCTCTGATCCAAATGTCCCAGCCGGCCCGTGAAGCTGCGCGTGGGGGGTGGCACTGGCCGCTGCAGCTTGGGGAGGGTGCCTATCCAAAGCTCCCAGCCAGCCCGGGAAACCGCGCGTGGTGGGGGGCGCCGGCCACCGTGGCTTGAGGGACCTCCGATCCAAATCTCCCAGCCAGCCTGGGAAGGAGGGAGGGAGGGGCTCTGGCCGCCAGTTGCCACGGCCCGGAAAAGCGCACACCTCTCAGGGACCTCACCGCAGCGGATTCTCTTAGCCGGTTCAGCCGTTCCAGAATGGGGTACGCTGTGTTTCTGTTCTCTGTCGTGGCTCCAGGAGCTGTTCTGTACTGTCTCTATTTCTTTAGTAGCTGTTCTCGAGGAGGAACTAAGACCCGTGCGTCTTACTATGCCGCCATCTTCTCCGGACCTAGGTCATATTTTTTAATGCAACCTGCCAATCTGTCTTTTTATTTTGTAGCTGAATCCGTTAACATTCAATTTATTAATATAAAGGCAGTATTTCATTTTATTCTTTGGTTTTATCCTTTGATATGATAATGTCATATCTTATTTTTCTCTCTCTTTTTTATCCTTTCCATTTTCAATACTGGTAATTGTACATTTTAAACTTTCCTTCCAAGCCTCTTTCTCCTGTTTTTCCTTTCAGGCTGCAGAACAACTTCCTTTAGTATCTATTGTAAGGAAAAAATACTTGCCCTACAGGTTGTTTTGGGAAAACGTTTGTCAACATTTCTTATTGACAGACTGTTTCTGTTTATCTATGGGTATTTTAAACTTTCATTCATTTTCAAAGGACAGTTTTACCACATAAAGATTTCTTGGCTGGCAGTTTTTCTCTTTCATTATCTTTAATATATCATACCACTACTTCCTTGCCTCCATGATTTCTGATGAGAAATCAACACTGTGAGATGGATTACTTTTCTCTTGCAGCTTTAAGAATTCTCCCTTTACCTTTGGTATTTGACATTCTGATTAGTATGTGTCTAGAAGAAAGTCTATTAAGATTTATTCTGTTTGGAGTACATTGTGCTTCTTGGACACATATGTTTATTTCCTACCTAAGAGTTGGGAAATTTTCAGCTGTTATTTCCTCAGATACTCCTTCTGTACCTTTTCCCTTCTTGTCTCCTTCTGGAACACCCAAAATTTATATATTTGTATGCTTTGTGCTGTTATTCAATTCCTGAGAAAGTGCTGAATTGTTTCCTTTTTTTTCTTTCTCTGTTCTTCTTTTGGTAAGATTTTGATTGTTCTGTCTTCTAGTTCACTGATTCTTTCTTCTTCCTGTTCAAATCTGATGTTGTATGCCTATAGTGAATTTTAAACCTCTTCTGTTGGGCCTTTTATTCCCATTAATTTTGTTTTATGTTTCTTTTCATAATTTCAGATTCTTCATTATGGTTACCCTGTGACTTTTAATATCTTTTACCTCTTTGTTTGTATTTTTCTTCATCTCCTTGAATTTATTTGGGGGATTTGTTTGAACATCTTAGATTACTTGTTCCGTATTCTTTGTTTCCTCTGAAGTTTTAATTAGTTCCTTTGACTGGGAACTAATTAACAGGGCCATATCTTCCTGTTTCCTAGAATGGCTTATGATTTTTTGCTGATGTTTGGGCATCGGGTTATCTTGATGAGCTTTCTGTGAAGATCAATTTCTTGCACTGCCTGGGTTGTTACAGTTGATTGGCTTTGTTTTAATGTTCTTCTTTGACATATGGTTCAACTTATTCTAGTCCTTTAGAATTTCCTGTGTTTAACTGATCAGATGTGTTCAGCTCTTCTTCATCTGATTCTTGCCTTGGGTATGTGGCATTATTTTTAAGGTTGCACTATTTGTGCAGTTGTTTCACCCGCAGGAGAGAGCTCCCTTTCACCTATTCTTTCTCCAGAGATCTTGATATATTCTTTTTGCTTTTGTTTTGTTTTATCTCCCTATTTATTTTTGTATTCATTTATTTGCTTTTTACTCTTCTTTCATTGCCTCTAGCTGCTTTTGTGTGGATGCCAAATTCTGGGAAGAGGGTCCCTCCTGAGAGGACTTTCCTAAATCATTATTTCTCAGGTAAAATCGAGGCAGAAGCCCAGGAAGGGATTATATATTTCCAAAGAGCCTTGGAGAGAGGATCAGGAAAGACCCCTCCCAAAACTTTTTGACAGCCCCCCTAATTTGTACTTTCTTGGCCTGTCCAGAAGATGGCATGCTTCAACAGACTGTTCCCAGCAGCGCTAAGGAAGCCCTGTGTCTTTAAACCTCCACCACCATCACCATTGCCTGTTGTGGCATTGACACAATGGCCACAGTGATGTCTGCCCAAGGTGGGCTAACATCAGAGCTGGGACTCCGTGATCTAAATTTGCCAGTCAGAAGCTGTGATCAGTACTTGTCTGTGCCTTATCCCTGTTCTGGGGATGAGGGCTTCCACATCTGTCACCCATGGCAGCAGCCAGCGAGGGACCCACTCGAGGTGGCTGACCTTGAGAGTGGGGGATGGGCTTCCACAACTGCCGCAGAGTGAGTTACTCACAGTTTGTTACCATCGTTTCTCACTCTCTTCGTCCCGGTCTTCCCTGGATGCTCTACAGTGCTAGCTTCTGGAGCCCCAGGACAGTTGTTGCTAATAGTTTCTGCTTTTCCACTGGCTGTTTTGTAGGGAGAAGTGATTCCTAAAGTCTCATCTTCCCTGTCCATCTCAAAGCAATGCTGACTTCTTGAAGAAGAAAGAACTAGTTTCCTTAAGTGTGAACAGGTACAGAAACTCAGAATCATTTCTGTATCTAGGGGCTCTTTGGTTGAAGCCTTTTGTTTGATTGAGTACAAGTAGGGAAGAGCTCATCTTCCCACCTCTTTTTTCTCTCCTCCATCAGAAAGCAGCAGTACATAAATGTCATGCTTGAGCCTGGCATCCTTGGTGTTATCTAATTATCATTGATCTTTAACTCTTTATTGCCTATTACTCACATTCTCCCACTTCAATGTAATTTTTTGGGGAAAGAAAAAGATCTATAGCTTTACGCTTTCCTGTCCATGTAAATTAAAGTTCAGTAATAGATTTTAAAAAAGAAAAAAAATAATGTTTCTTAGAATCTTTCTTTGATTACTTAATATCTGTGATTTTCCCTACCTCCTCTCAAGGAGAAACCTTGAAAACTAACAGTTTAACCCCAAGAATTTCATTAAGGAAGGCCTGCAATATAAATTTCTTCAGAGAATACTTTTGAAAAATAAAGAATGTTTACCTTTCTTTAATATTTGCAAATTGTAGAAGTGAGTAAACACTACAATATAATTTATTCTGCTCTGCCACTTCAAAACCTTGTAAGTTTTCTTCAAAGGCAGTCTCTTCCCTGATTATAGAAAAGATTTAATAGGAAAAAGTACTCCTGTAGTATTGTAGTACATAGACTTTTTAACTTAAAAAATAGACTTTTAACTTAAAAACTACAGCACATTTACACTTTGTTATAAAATACTAAAATGAATAATTAAAACAGGACTAGAAATGTCAAAATAAATGATAACTCTGGGTTATGGTGCAGAGCTTTTAATATTTTTCATGCATTTTTTGCTTTGTTGATGTGCATAACATAAAGTCATAGGCAAAGGATTTCCCAGTCATTAAATGTGAATAAACAAGATAGCATTTTAATGGGTATTTTGGTCTTATTTCAGCATTTAGTCAGTTATTTAATTCTGTAGACTTCTCTTGCATTTGCTCTAAAAAAGAGCTTTACTATTGTATAAATAATAAGTTTTTGAAGGTAAACAGATCAGAATTGCATGATTTGAAAAAAATAGAATTTAGGAATTAATTTTCCACATAAATATGAAGCTTTCCCTTCTGAGCATTGAAGAAATGAGCAATTCAGACAGTACATGTATCTTTACTATTAAATAATTCAGAAACAGTGAAAACAATATGCATTTAAGGTCTTTTTATTTCATTTTGATAAATAAGCTCTTGAAGCAACAATATTTTTGTATCTATAGCCAAATACATTTAGAGATTTCAAATAAATTTTCCTAAAATTTAGAAATAAAATTTCTAAAAAAATTTTTTCTTGCTTTAGGAAGTGACTTATTTCTTAAATTAGGTCATTAGTGCTGAAATTTTCAGTTCACGTTCAGTCTCTTCCTGATTTTCTCTTCCAACTTTCCAAAATGGTCTTACCTGCTGTCCTGGGTTAAATAATGTCCTCCAAAATTCATGTCCACCCAGAACTTAACAAGGTGATCTTATTTGGAGACAGGGTCTTTGCAAATGTAATTAGTTAAGTTAAAATGAGGTCAGAGCTGTATGGCTCTAATCCAATAACTGGAGTCCTTATTAGAAGCAAAACCAGGCACACATAGGAGAAAGCCATGACCACAGAGGCTGATATTGGAATGATGCAGCTACAAGGTAAGAGACATGAAGGATTGTTGGCAGCCGCTGGATGCTGGGAGAGAGGCATGCAACAAATTCTTCCTAAGAGTCCCCAGAAGGAACTAAGCTTGCTGACGCATTGATTTCGGGCTTCTACGTACCAGAACTGAGAATACATTTCTATTTGAAGCCACCTGGTTTGTTTTAATTTGTTAAGTGGTCCTAGAAAGTTAATATACCTGGTGACTTCAGTTTTGAGATAATGAAAGAAAATGCCAATTTTCACAAGTTGTCTCTTAGTCCTACAGCAGAGGACCAGGCCATGGAACCCAGACCACTGGCTGGCACCTAGGACCCTGCTCAAGTGACCCAAGCTGTTGAAGCCTGGCATTCTTCACATATCCCTGCACCTTCCCAGAGTCGTTGCGTAGAATTAGGTCAACAGTTTCCTGGAAGTCTGTGCCTAATATCAAATTGTGACGGGGCAGATGGTTTTAACTGTGTTACTATTGGCTTCCATATTTAACCTAAAAATGCATTAATTTGATCAAATTGTGCTAAATATTTATTTTATTGTGAACCTAAATTCAAAATAGTCAGTTGTTGGGATGAGGTAGGGGATGGGAGGAATTCTAGCATTTGTTGAATATCTAGTAAGTGTCCGGTGTCAAGTGCTTGACGTGAGTCGTCTCAGTGAATCATTGCAAGAGTGTTATGAGAAATGAGTTTTCCACTCTAGTCTATAAAAATGTTAATTGCTTGCCCAGCGTTATCCTTGCCTGATGAATCATAGATATCGGACTCCCAACCAGGTATTTCTGGCTCCAAAGCTCATGTATACACATGTGCAGAGGAATTATCTATGAAAGAAATACTTTTTTTATTGTTGTTGAATGCATCTACAGCTCTGAGAAGGCCTTATGTATGGCAGTGCTCCCCATGCATTTCATTATAATTGTGAAAACATTAAACGAACCTTTGGTTCATCACTGCAGTGTTAAGGTACAAGAAATAAATAAAAATAGCAAGTCTTCTCCTTTCCTGTTGCCTCCTGCCTGTTGCTGGATACCAGGTTTTCCTCAGGCCACCAGTGAGACTTGGACTTGTGGTTTAGGTGCAGTTTGCAAGGAAGGAGTCTCAGTTCCTGATTATGAAGGCAAATCTAGATTTATTAAGGTTAGTATACATCTCCGCTCTTAAATATTGTATGTGCCATCTTACCATTGTAAGGCTATTCTATTAGCCTGATTTTTTCTATTCAGAGCTATGTTTACTACTGTCTTGGTGTCAGCATAAGGACAACCGAGTGAAATATTTAGGACCTCCCTTTTTCTCCAGATATGTCAGCCACGTGGAAGGAGTGAAGCCATCCATTGTGTCAGCAAGAGTGACAAGTCTCAGGCCAGATTCTGCTATTACTTTTCTTTTATCAGTTGCTTAAAATAACTGAGCTTAATATTTTCTTTGCCCTCATCATGTGAAATTGCAGATGTTTACTGGTCTCATTCTTTCTTTTGTTGAACTAACTCCCATTCTAATGGATTGCTTTGTTTTCAAAACAAAGTTCTGCATTTCAGTTTGAATGGCTCCTTCTGGTAAGATAAACTTCAGTTATTTTACTTATATATTGTTTCCCTTTCATTTTTAAGCTAAAAATAACCTAAAAGGTGTGAAGGATAATTTTCCATGCAACTGATTAAAAAGTCCTGACCCATTTTCATCCCTGGTTTCTCCCCTGCCCTGGGAGAAGTGTGGAGTTGGAGGAAAATGGTTGTACTTTCCCTGTTTTCAAAAAACAAGTAGAATTTAAGAACCAAGACCAAAAGTTTTTTTCGTTGTAGCTTTTAGGGCAGAAACTGCTAGTTACCAACCCCAGTATCCATTCTCCCTTTATTCACAGAAACCTGGTTTTTCCTAGTAGAAACATGCCCAAATAAACACTCTTATTTCCCAGCTTCCCTTGGGTGATCAATGACATTAAGCTTAAGTCCTTGAGTGGGCTTTCAGGAAGCTATTTAAAGCAGGTTGACTCGGCCAAGAGGAGCACTTTTTCGTCCCTTCCTTGCTTTCTCCTCTTTTTGCCTAAAATGTATCTGAAACTCTACAACCACTTTGGACTTGGAGAATGGAGTCATGCAGAAAGATAGGGTTCTTTGTTCTGATGACTTTGGGACTGCCATAGATGCATGAACTGCCTTCCTCTATACTTCCTTTATCTGAAGGGAAAACAAACTTTTGTCTTATCTAAGCCGCTATTTGGGGTTTCTGTTACATGTAGACAAACTTGATCATACTTGAATGCAATTTTCTTTAGTTTTCTCTTGTCTGGGATGTAAAAAACATCTACTCCTGCATCATCAGCCTATTTTCTCCTCCCAATTTCAATTCCTCTCTTTTCTACTTAATATCAACATTTGAGAGGACCTTTTTAGGCAAGAGGTATCTACTTGAGAATCACATAGCAGGCTCATCTTGTCTGGATATGTACTGCCAGCTATTTCAGCTGTTCCTTCCTTTGTTCTTCTTTGAATGCAGAGATTTTCAGAGGCACAGATATGTCACTGTAGCACTCCCAGCAGTAGTCGTGGGATAGGGATGTTCAGGTCAGGGCAGTTGTTTTGCTTGCATGAGTCATTTAAGGTCTGGAATCTGCTGTGTAGCAAAAGATGGATTGGACAGGGCTAGGTTCTTACAAGGGGCAGAAACATAATTTCCAATGTTGTCTACAGGAAGAAGGTTCAGACTTGCCAGAAGCATTGCACTGATTAAGTATTTCATTGACCAGTGAATGAGAACGCTCCTTTTATACCTTTACATAATTCTGCAGCCTCTTTCTTGCCTTCCTGCAAATTTCCATGGGATTGCTCTTGTCAGAGAAGATAGAGGCCAAATTTAGCCTGGGATAAATTAAAGGAATATCCAATGAAAAGAAAAGAAAACTCCGAAGAAGCAATATAGAACAAGTTACAAACCCAAAGAGAGATGCAGGGATATAACATATCAGAGAGACATGACAACCCGCTTACTTTATATGCCGTATACCGCTGCCTGCGGAAGGAGATGCTGCTGTTGCATGCATGATGTGTCATATTGCTGCCACCCCCAAGCCCCCTTGTCAGGGTGCTTGGTATTGAGGCCTCACAGAAATTTTCCTGACTCAGCAACCCAATCCCTGTATTCGGCACTATCTGTTACCTCCCAGGCACCAAAGCAGTCAGATGCTCTTAGAGAGTGATTTCAAGGAAGATTATAATTGTTAATAATAAACATGCTATATTGGGTACAAGCTAGTCTACAAAAGAGTGTTGTAAAAAGAAACGCTTGCTGATGATGGGTTTCATGTTGAGAGTAAAAATCCTAAGAAGATAAAGCTCTTCTTAAAATTGTGAATCCCCCCTGATATCCATGTCTCTTTTTCTGTATGTTTATTAACTAACTGGGAGATATTACTTCAGCTTTACTTGCCATGAGCTCTTCATTATAAGGAGAGTATATGTATTTATTATATATACATTTTGAGGGCAACATCAAAAGCTTGGAAGAAAAGAGCAAATGTAATTATCAATAGGTTGGTCTTTAACCAACCCCAACAACAACAAAAAAAAATGAAAGAAAGAAAAAATAGAGGAGTTGGATGCATTTAGTTTGGAGTAGAGGCAATTTAATAACTGTTAAAGAACTGTTGTTAAGAAAGCCACTGACCAATGTTCACTGTCCCCATAGGGGACATAAATAGAAGGAATTGTTTAAACTAGAAGAGAAGAGAGGGATTCAAATTAAATATTGAGAAGCGTTTCTTGAAAGTGAGGATCATTAAAGAAAAAAGTGCCATAAGCTATATAACTAGTTATTGAGGAAAGATGGGGAATCTGTTTCTTAAGATATTAGTGTAGTAGGCATAGCACAGGCTGTGAACTCAGACTGGCTTTGAATCTCTGTTCTTTTCTTAGCTAACATGAATAAACTGACTTTTTAAATTGTTCCACTTTATAGGGTTTGGGGAATTTATGGAACATATATTTATAAACAAGCATTTAGGTGATAAGTAAATATTTTCTTCCCTTAAATTCTGAATAGTTGTTTGAGGTTCTCTAGCATAAAGGTTAGGTGATGTGTTCTCATCATTTATTATTTTTCTTTGTCTTTTAGAGTAAAATGAGAAAAGTGAGAATTTGTCTTTTAGAGTTAAATGGTTCTTAGCATTTTGTGGCAGGGGATTTTTATTACCTGGTTTTACAAAATCATAGCATGTGTGTATATATGTGTTTACAACTACACCACAAACAAAGTAATACAAGAAAGGTGTTTCAAAATAAAATCCAGAAAAAGCTAGATATTATGCTTAAAAAAGGAATCACTTGTCTAAAAACTGTATGCCCAAGGCACAGTATCAGTTTTCCCTATTTTACTGTCACTGGATGTGTTCACATGACCAAGTTATTTTTTTTTGTCACATCCTCAACTATTTGTGAAAGTTTCTATATGGACCAAATACTGCTCTATTTGGTCTTACCTGCCATCCATCATTGGGTTCCCTCCTGGTCATTTGTTTGTCGGCCTTTGAGATGAGTATTTTGAAGCTGCTGCTTGCTTGCCTTGGCTATAATCGCAAGGTCTTAATACATGAAGTACAGTATATTTTTGTTACCTAAGCAGTGTTTAAGCATATGCAGCCATTAAACTTGTGTAAATTTCCCTTATTACCAGATGTTAATAAGGAAGAGGGAGAAAATTTAGAAGTTGCTCTGCCTTGACCCTCACCTCCGCAGTCTGTGTCCCCAAGTTTTTCCATTAAGTAGGAGAACTTGATTCTTGTCTCAGAACAGGGTCTAGAGTGCTTTAAATGAATTGTTGACCTTATAAAGAGCTATCAACACATATTGAGTGCCCCCTGTGTGCCAAGTGCCAATCTAAATGCCTCCCATGCATTAATTCTTGAAGTCCTCCCAATAATATGGGGATTTAGTACTAATGATTATTGTTCACATTTTATAGATAAGAAGGCAGAGTCACAGAGACTATAAGTAACTACCCAGGATCATGCAACTGGCAAGTGGCTGAGCCAACAGTTAAACTCAGGCAAGCCAGTGCCTGAGCCTACCGGCTGTATCACTATGCTACGTCACCTCAGTTTCTGCAGCTTCCTGTTGCCCTTGAAGCAGGTGTTTGGAGGAGTGTCTCAGAAGTGCATTGACAGTCTAATTTTTCATTGGTTTATTATGGGAATTCTGGAACCAGAAAACTGTCAAGCTGTAGTTTTAATCCTTGTTTCATGACACTTAGCTTGGAATACAGAATGTCTTATGGCTGGTTAACCTGGAACTCTTTTGATTCTAAAAACAGCTTCTTGACCTATTCTTTAGTCTTTAAGACTGTTTTTTTTCCCTTGTACCATGCTTTTAATGCCTTCATGCCATTTTTCACATCACTGCTTCTTTACCTTATACTACTACTGCCCCCTCTTCCCTTTGAGAAGGTGTATCCATTCACATGCAGAAGTCTATCACAGATGACAGTTTAGGAGCCTTTCTTTGTTTGAGTTCACTTAACATTGCCTTGAACCCTCTATTCTACCTCTGGTGAGGAATCCAGGTCCACGAAAGATTTTTTTACAAATTTCCTGAGAGATAATATTCCCATGGTCACTTTCGGCTTTGACTTTGTTACCCTTAAAATCTTGGTCTCCTTTGGTCTCCTTCTTCCCTCTGCTCTGTTTTGACTCATACGTGCTTTTCTGCCTTATGTTACTCGTACAAGGCATTTTCAGGTATAGCAGATTTTTATTGAATGTTTGGGGCAGTGGGGGCAGGCAGCTAGTAGTTGTGCCACTGCCACACAAAAAATTTAGAACTGAATTTAGACATTTCTGTTCTTAAATGTCTCTCAGCCACTCTATTCAGAGAATTTTCTCATCAGCTACTTTGCAATATGCTTGTTTTACTCCCTCCAGGTCTGCACCATGCATATCTTAAATCTTTCTGTATTCTCTTCTGTGAGCATCCCAATGGGGGATTGTGAAAAACCCCTAAAAAGAGGGCTTTCTCCTCTAATTTCTGTGACCTCTCAGGTCTTCACACTCTCTTGGCAGACTACACTCAGCCTCCACCAGTTTTCCAACCCTTGGTATCTTCCTCTTGCCTGTGTCTGGTTGCATCTACCCCACATAAACCCATACTATGTCTTGTCTTTTCCTGTGGGCACCTGTCTCTTCTTTGACTTTGAGTTGGTCAATAGGTTGCCTTTCAACTGAACTCTTCGGTGAGTTCAAGACAACTCATGCATTTGCAGTTTACTCTACTTTTTTTTTTCTCCCCATTTTAAGGACCGAGACAATGCTACATCTTAGAGAGGGAAGCCATTTTCTTCTGTATCCTACAATATTTACCGATAAGTATTCTATGATCATTGGCCGTGGTTCCTGAGCTAATCATGAACATGGCAAGAATTAGATCAGAAGACACAAACTGTTTTCCAGTAAGCCTGGTAAATTAAATTGTGCTACAAGTCAGACTCTGCAAGGGACAAGCAGGCCTTGAGGCCTCCCAGTGACAATTTTTCCAGCCACTGTGTTGAGTCATTTCTTGCCACCACCTGCCTGGATAATCTGACTAATAATCCAGGCTTCCACTAGGACTGGGACATTAGCCACTGGACTTAGGTTTTATACCCCACCTAACCCCTTCCCACAGGGTCATGATGCCATCCTTCAGTCAGTGTATGTATCTCTGCTGTGAAAGAACAGGTTGTTTTGATGTGGCTCAGCGTCTGACTTTGCTTTCTGTGCTCCCTCCACCTGGAGGCCAGATGTGCCTCATCGCCAGGCTGTCAACCTCTGGTACCATGGACCACTTATCCATACCATTCTTTGTATTGCTCAGAGGCCCGTTTAGCAGTCAGTTGTCACAGTCTCACTCAACCTGGATATTGAGTTACTGGAGGATGTTACTACTCCTTTGTAACTAGTTTAGTCCAAAGAATAACTGTATTTAAAACTCACACTGACTATGGCTACTTCTGCCACCTATGGGAGAAAGCCAAAATTCGTATCATGGAGAAAATATGTTTTCCGTGTTCAGAACTTAAGCAGTGGTGAGGCAATGGGAGAAAGATGGGAGAGAAGCTGAAAGCCCAAAGCTGCTGCCATTTTGCTCTGCTGATATAGAATCAATGGTTGTTTTATTTAACAGGATAGTAATGAAGCCTTAAAGACAGACATGAAACCAAATAGTGGGTTGTGAGCTAGACAGTATTATATAAAAAGTAAGGAAAACTGAATTTGACATGCAGAGAGAACTGAAAGCAGGGCAAGGCTGAGCAAGAAGCTTGAATCTTTTCAGGAAGCTTCTCCCACATTCATAGGGGAGACTTCACCTCAGATGTATTTTCTAGTGGGGTGTCCGCATCTCTTAGATCATTCTTAAGGCACGTTCCTATCTGAAAGAAGAAAGGAAGATCTGTGTTGAAGCATGTTCCTTTCCACTGATCCAATTGTATAATATATATCCTCACTCTCTTTCAAAAGAAATGTGTAGCTCAGTCATCTGTGAGGAAGTACCAAGTAGAGAATCACTTCTCCTAATTTCCATCTCCTGTGATATGGAGCGTGCAGCTGCCCCACTTCTATTTTTGGCAACTAACCCTACAGGTACCATTCTAATATCAGCAGCGTGGCCCAGACTCTTCCAGTGCACTCTTCTGTAGGGAGATAAATCCTTCCTAGTGAATTCCTGACTGCAGCCAGAGCCTCCACCTTCCCATCTTCCTGAAAGCATATGTTGATGGCTTTGCTGCTACTGGGATATTGCTTTAATTTCCTACATTACTTAAAGCAGGTACCATGAAATGGTCTGGCTTAAACAATGGGAATTTATTAGCTTACAGTTCGAGGTTGAGAAAATATCCAAGTCAAGGTATCATCAAGGCATGCTTTATTCCTAAAGACCAGCTGCCAGCTCTCTTTGACATCTCTGCTGCATGGCAAGGTACATGGTGGCATCTATTGGTCTCTCCCTTCTCTTCTGGATTTTGTTGATTTCACCTTCTTGCTTCCATAGCTTTCCCTCTCTGTGTTCATTCCATTAAAAAGGACTCCAGTAATAGGATTAATTTCCATTCTGAATGAGGTGGGTCTCAGCTTAACTGAAGTAACCTCATCAAAAGGTCCAGCTTACAATGGGTTCACACCCATAGAAATGGGTTAGACTTAAGAACATGCTTTTTAGCTTCAAACTAACAGATATGAAAAAGGGCCTGCTAGGCCCTAACAAAAAAATTTGCATTAATCCCTTGAGCCGTTCTGGACCATTGAGTTAAAAGTGCACCCTCTTTCTTAGTAAGGTCATGAGAAGCCTTATGTGAATTTTGAGTCATAATTGGCATTATTTCAGAAAAATGATTAGGACCTTTGCCAGTTGCTTTCTGAACATAGCCTAAAATTTCATGGAGAAGTGTACAAGTTTTAGCTTGCTTATTTCAGTGCTTTGAGATCCTTCCACTTTTATTCCATTGAAACAAATTCTTTATCAAAGTGTACATGACTTATAGGCAGTTTATAACATTCATAAATTACTAGTATAAAATCAATTATGTAATTTTTAGAGCAGCAGCATTAAAATATGGCAATACTTAACTTATTCTTCCAATTCCCCCCAGCATCCACGTACTCTCTGTGATGTGATTTAAGTCACTGAGGAATACATCGGAAAGTCAGTGAGCATCCACTGCTGACCCTGCATTGATTCACAGCCTTAGTTTCAATTCTGCATTGGTACCGTTTTTTTTTTTTTTTTGGCATAACGCATCTATTACCTTGTCATATGCTTGGTGCTCCTGCTAAAATTTATCTTTAGTCTGGTAATTTATTTTTCAGATCTAAAAACGGTTGACCCATTAACATGTGTAATAGAATCATTTGTATTCCAGTTACAATCACCTGCATTATTTGCATTTATAAAGATAACCTCTATGCCAGTTTTCCTCATTTTATATTCCCTCATGCTCACTCTCATATAAAGAGGAGAGAATAATATTTAGTTGCAGGTGTATCACATCTGAACACTATATAGTCTTTCTCTGTAACAGAATAACAAGGTTCTTCAACAGCATTCCATTTCATTTTACCAGTGTTAATCTTTATCCAGATTAACATTACCAGTGTTTTCTCAAACAATTTGGCCTTTAATATCAGTTTTAACCTAGGAATTTTAATTTGTCAGTTTTATATTCAATGAAATAGAACTTAGAATAGTCCCAAATCAACTCTTGTGAAGCAGGATAGGTTTGATGACCAAGCATTAGCTTTGGAACAAAATTGATCTGAATTAGAATTCTTTCTTTTGCCAATTAATGGCTTTGCTTGTGAGCAGTTTGCTCAAGTTCTTTGAGCCTCAGTTTACCCATCTGTGAAATTTAAAGGCTGTATGTGTAAAAACAGTACAATGCATAGCATATAATAGGCACTCAATAAATGGCAGTTATTAGTGTTAGAAATGCAGTCCCAAATTCAATGATATGAAGTATAATAGGTTGGCATGTTATAATACTTGAGACCATTTGCCACATTTTCCATCCAGGAACACAGCCCAGGTGTCACATATTTTATGCTTTTAAGATGCATGTAAATAGTATAAAATCCAAATTTAACGATCTTACTACTATTTTTTATAAAAATATTCAATCCTGTATTTATACTGATCAAAAGCAAAAAATGTATTTTAGCTTGTGTTTTGGTTTGCTAGAGTGCCGGAAGGCAATAACAGAAATGGATTGGCTTTTTATAAAGGGGATTTATTAAGGTACAAGTTACAGTTCTAAGGCCATGAAAATGTCCAAGTTAAGGCACCAGCAAGAAGATACCTTCACTCCAGAAAGGCTGGTTGAGTCCAGGGTTTCACTGACCGGAGTTTCATGGGAAGGCACATGGCCATGTCTGCTGTCCTCTCCAGGCTTCTGTTTTCAAACAGCTCTCTCAGTATCTCTAGGCATCTGTGTTTGAGATTTCTCCAAATGGTTACCCTCTTAAAGGACTCCAGTAAACAAATTAAGATCCACCTTGAATGGGTGAGGTCACATCTACATGGAAACAACTTAATCAAGGGGACCCACCCAATAATAGGTCTGCCTCCGCAAAATTGGATTAAAAGAACATGGCTTTTCTGGGGTGCATAATAGCTTCAGACTAGCACAGCTTGAATCACTGGTCATTTAGCATAGTTACTTTGACTTTTATAGACATATGTTAAAATATGCAACCTGATATAATAGTGTGTAATGTTAGATCACAGTTCTTAAATCTGTGAGAATGTTTAAAAAAAAAGGGGGAGTGCTTGTATGCACTATATACATATACAAACTAAAGGTACAATTGAAGAAGTATGGCAGAATAGGGGAAAACAGATTTGAGGCTGGTGGCTTTATTCCTAGACATATCATGTCACTTCTTGGAGTTTCAGGTTTTCCTAGACCAACTGTGTTTCCTAGCATTACTTCCTCCTTTATATTCCATTGTGGCTATAGGAGACCAGTTTGCTTATTCAAACGTACAAAATGTCTTTGAGCACTTTTTTTTTTTTTGCACATGGGCAGGCACTGGGAATTGAACCCAGGTCTCTGGCATAGCAGGCAAGAATTCTGCCCCTGAGCCGTCATCACACTGCCCATGAACATTTTGAGGGAGCTCATTCTCAGATCAAAATGTGGTTGGTTTATTTAAATGTGGCTTTTGAAGTCTGATGATAGTAAATGCATTGCTCAGTAGAAAAACATAACACAACAAAATTTTTTCCTATTTGCAAAATAGGAACTTGGTAATCTTTAGATCCATGATTCTCAAACTTGGACTGCATATTCCTGTAACCTATTAAAAAAAACATCAATTCTCAGGCCCTCCCTGGCAGGCTGACTAGGAGTCACCAGGTGTGGGGACTCGGGCTGTGTGTTTCTTGAAAACTCACAGAGCACACAGAGGACAAAGAACTGCTGATTTGGGCCTTTCCTTATGAAAATTAAATTTATGGTTAAAGTAGCATTTTTTTTTTTTCTTCTGAGGGGGAGCGCCATCTTGCAGAAAATATCTTCATACTCTTTTATGGTTAAACAAGCATTAGTTAAGGTGGATCATTTTAGCACAGGAACTACCTTTCTGTTTCTCTTAGTATTTTCATTTCCTAGGCTGCTCAAAGCAAATAACATGAAATGTGTTGGGTTAAACAATGGGAATTTATTTGCTTATGGCTTTGAGGCCAGGAAAATGTTTAAAAAAAGGCACCATCAAGGCAGTGCTTTCTTCCCAAAGACTTGTTAGCAGCGATTTGTGGCTCCTCTGCTCCTTGGCAGGGCACAGGCAGTATCTGCTGGTCACCCCCTTCTATTCTGGTTTTGTTGATTTCAGCTTCTTGCATCCATTGCTTTCTTTCTTTGAATTTGATTCTCTTATTAAAGTCTTCTCTAATAGGATTAAGGCTCATCCTGAATGAAGTGGAACACACCTTAGCTGAAGTAACCACATCAAAAAGTCCTACTTACAGTGGATTCACACCCACAGGAATGGATTTGATTTAAGAACATGTTTTTTTAGGGTACATGCAGCTTCAGACCACCACACTTAATTAAAAGTTCATAAAAAAAGTTTAGGATTATCATAATTATTTCCTGATGCTCATTTCCTTAAGAGTCTTTCTATCTTAGAATGGCAATACACAAAACATGATTATCCAAGTGCAATGACAAAACTTATATAGAGTTTTCAAATTAGTCAAAAGGCAAGTAAATATCAGATATGAATTATCCTTGATCTTTAGAAAAATACATTAGTTTATTTTTCAATCATTTGAAATGTTAATATTGTTAGCTAACAGTAATGGGCTCCTGGTATGTCCAGGCAGGATTTCATTCACTCATCCCAACAATTCCTTGAGGTAGGTACCATATGACCCCATTTTTAACATGAGAAAATTGAGTCACAGTGAGAAATTTTACATTTATAAATATTATATTAAAAAATCATAATTGTGATTTGAAACCCAAGCCTTCTTTCTCAAAGTTTCTAGACATCAGCAGTCTTTATTATTTCCGGTTACTACTAGAATTTGAAATGCCATCCTTTATTAAAATGTGCTTTACTTCTAAGACAAAGCTGAAAGGCAAAGTCTTCAAAGCAGTTGAATTACCTATGGCAACATAGTTAACAAGTCCAGGAAAACAAAGTATGAGATCAAACAGTTCATATACCGCAGTGTTAATTGCCTTGCTGTCTCAATTCCCCAACTTTCAAGATTTGAAATTCATTTATTACCTGAAGAGTGACATTGGGAGATAGTGATATATGTTAAAAAGAGCACAGGGAGGCTTGATTTCTAGCTCCAGCCCTCACTTAGGTGTGTGGTCTTGCAAAAATCTCCAAACCTGTTAGGACTTCCTGTATGTGCTATAAAATAGGGGGAAGAATAGTTGTAAGAGCAGTAATTAACAATAGTAACAACAGACACATCTGCCATAACTGCTTCTCAGTACTGTTCTGATCAAATAAGATGTTGTCAGAATGAAATTCAGACAAAGAAAGAAAGCAATGGAAGCAAGAAGCTGAAATCAACAAAACCCAGAATAGAAGGGGGTGACCAGCAGATACTGCCTGTGCCCTGCCAAGGAGCAGAGGAGCCACAAATCGCTGCTAACAAGTCTTTGGGAAGAAAGCACTGCCTTGATGGTGCCTTTTTTTAAACATTTTCCTGGCCTCAAAGCCATAAGCAAATAAATTCCCATTGTTTAACCCAACACATTTCATGTTATTTGCTTTGAGCAGCCTAGGAAATGAAAATACTAAGAGAAACAGAAAGGTAGTTCCTGTGCTAAAATGATCCACCTTAACTAATGCTTGTTTAACCATAAAAGAGTATGAAGATATTTTCTTCAAGATGGCGCTCCCCCTCAGAAGAAAATGATGCATGATGATATATAAATATTACTTTTCCTTATTACTCCTACTGTGTTTTTGTTGTTGTTACTGTTATTATCTTATTTCTTTTGATTATTAGCACAAACTGAAAGTGGTCCTGCATGTCTAGAGAAGATGGAGGACTGATGAATTTGTGAGCGAGACAGGCTCTGACACTCCATGCTCACAAGTCTATACTTGAGGACCACTGGGATGGTTTAGGCAGGGGATCACAGAAGTATTTTCCGGACAGAAACCTCTTTCTTCTTTCAGAATAGAGCATTGTGACGGCAATGGGAGCAGAGATGGAGGGATTACAATTGGGTTTAGAGGCTGTGCAGAAATTGGAACCTAGAAGTTTTCCAAGAAATATGTAATTGTTGATTTATCAATCCAAATGCACAATTTTCACTTTAAAATGAATAATTTTATTCTATTATTTATTCTATTCTATTATTTATGAGCATCTTTACCTTAAAAAAGCTTTTGTCCTCTAAAATTTGAGGAAAATCTCCTTTTCCTTTTCTCGTGTATCCTATATCAAAACATATATCCAGCTATAAAATGAACTATTTATTTACTTTTGAATATTTTCACTTGAGTTTGAAAGAATTCATGCTAAAATATTAGTAACACATTGTTTTGTACCTAATGCAAGTTAAATACTTTCTGAGAGAAGTTATCAAATGAACCCTAAACCTTGTGAATGAAGATCATCTTATGCTCTAATTCTTTTGCAGTGTGTTCCAATGCAGAGAGTTCAGTTTTCAGGTATTTGAGATTCAAGTTAGTGGCAGACATGTTCATTGTACATTTTGCGAAGAACATACCTGAATTCCATTTCTCTGTCTTTTCCCCTGTAGTTTTCAGGTGCTGCCATCAAGTTTAATTCTGCTTTTAACAGAAAGAGAGCCTGAACATCGGGAAATCAGGCACACCTGGGTTACAGTCCTAATTTTGCCACTTATTAGCATTCTGACCTTGTCTAAGCTCATTTGCCTCTGTGAGCCTTGGATTCCTTCATAAAATGGGGATAATGGTTCCTATTTAATTTCATGAGGTTGTTGTAAGGATTGAATAAAGAGCGTATTTTAGTACCTGGAGTATAGAAGATCCTCAGTACATTTTAGCAATACTTTTTTCTCCCTCTTTATCCCTTTCCCCTACTTTCTGTGTTCACTTTGTTCTATAATTTCTTTAAAATGGTGAGTTTTCTAGAGAGGTAGGGACTACTAAAGTTTGTTCTGTGTTGATTCTCAAATTTCTTTACAATATTAACTTTGATAACAAAGATGTTAATAGTTTAATTTCCCATGGATTGGACACATAATGTGTGTTGGTTGAAACTGTTATGTACTCCAGAAAAAGCCATGTTCTTTTAATCCATTCCTGTGGGTGCAGACTTATTGCAGGTGGGATCTTTTGGTTAGGTTATTTTTATTGAGATGTGGCCCAGCCCATTTAAGGTGGATCTTAATCCAGGTACTGGAGTCTTTATGAGGGGAAAGGAGAGATGAAACCAAAAGAGAGCTCATAGAGGCAAGCTCCGAAGAACCTTAGATGGGACCCTCGGGAGTGGAGAGAAGAAGCCACTGAAGCCAGAAGCTGAAAGCAACAAAACCTGGGATAGAAGGAGCAGCAGATACTGTCCATGTGCCTTCCCATGTGCCAGAAGGGTCCCAGGTGCCAATAGCCTGTCTTCAGAGTTCAGGTATCATCCTGTTGATGACTTGAGTTGGATATTTTCACAGGCTAAGAACTGTAAATTTTAAGTTAATGAATCTGCATTGTAAAAGCCAACTCATTTCTGATATATTATATTCTGGCAGCTTCAGTAAAGCAAAATATTATTGTTGGATTTTTAATTTAGAGTTGCATACACTGTGCAGCAATGTAACTTTATTTTTCTCCAAACGAATTCCACTTAGCATTTGAATCTCCACTTCTCTTCTTCTGATATTTTTGCCTATGCAAGGTAATTAGGTCAATTCCAGGTTAGCATGCTCTTTTTTTTGCAAAATGATAGTCTTTCAGAGTTCTTCTTCCCTTCTCTCAGGTGACATCTGGGTTGCAGAGGTACATGGAAGTCATACAATGTTGAGTTCTTGGAGGAGAGGTGGCTAGTTCACCAGCTGTCTTCTGGTTTTCCCTGCCTTCTGTGAGATGTCTCATTCTACTTGGCCTTTGGGTCCTGGCCTCTACCCTCATTGCATCTGCTACTGAAGTGTTCCTGACCTGGAGAAGGTCGGCCTACTGACTTCACTATCACTTTGGCTTTTTCCTGGTGCTATTTACTCTCTTGTGATCCAGCCACACCTTCCACCCATTCCTGGAATTGGTCTATTCACAGCTTTTGCTGTAGGTTCTCTTTGTCTCAGATCACCCAGGATGGCATATTGGCTGTCAACTCTCTGCCATCCTAACAAGGGCCCTGGGGAACTTCTCAGCTCTTCTCTGTACTCTGCTCGTGTCAAGTCTAGCTCTTTCTGTCTGAATGTCTGCTGACATTTCTACTCTCTTGCAGCCTTCTTGTGCTGTTGTTGGGCAGGATGAAGAGTTTCAGTTGCGAAGGGGCATGAGCTCCCTCTGCTTTTGGATACTAAGTCTCCCAAGCAGGTTCCCCGGTACTCTCCGGGGGTTTTGATCTCTGTGGGCAAGATCCACCAGGCTTATAGTAGAATTTTATACTCAGTTCTTCAACCTAGTTTTTGATAGTTAAAACAAATCTTTGGTGTTGAGGGGAAAACCTTCTTCTAAAGTATTCAGCTCTTACAAAGGCAAGTCAGGGTTTTCATGACAGTGGGGTTTAAAAACGAGTCTGTTTTAAAGTCAGAGCTGTATAATGGTTTCTTTATTCTTGACTGGCCCCTGTCTCTCCATTAAGCCATGGCTGGTGCCACAGCTCTTAGGAGGGGTTATGAGACAACAAGAATTGCCAGGAATGATGCATATATTAGACGCCATTTCAAAATATGACTCTATTGCCTGCACACATAATATTTTACTTTTCTTTTTTGCATTTAGTTTCTTTTTTTCTTTGTCTTTCTGTCCAAGAAATTGTGCATGGGATATTCATTGGGCAGGTCTTGTATTCAATACTAAACTTTAACTAAGCGGAATTTGCAATTTCTCTTATTATAATCCCATCATTTTTTATTCTCTTAAAACTTCTTATGACTTCTGCATTTCATGACTGCTCATTTCCAATTGGTGTCAATTCTGCAGAAGGGTAACATTTTAAACTACAAGAAGTTCTTTCTTTTACTTCCTATTCCTGTATATTTTGATTCTTATTCTTCTAAAAGAAATGTATTGTATAGCATAAGATTCTAGAAAATAATAGTCTTGTTTTCTAGTCTTAGCCTTCTCTAACAATAATAGATCCTCAATGATATGCTTTATGTAGTTATTAGAGACTAGAGAGAGGCAATTTCTCAAACAGCTCTCTATTCCCTTGTGGTTGATAACTGTTCTAATATAGCAGAAGGAGGTGTGGGTCTCTGTTTCCTGTTGTTAGCAAGCGCACTAAGTGGTCTCACTTAAATTATTAACAAAATACACGGGTCAAGCATGCAGCCTTTTGCCCTGCTTTTCCCCATTTCTCTGCTCTTTGAAAATGCTATTGTTATGTTGCACAAAAGGCATTTATATGGGTCGAGTTAAAAGACTGATCAGTTTGTTGCCAGAATGTGTTGAAGTGCTAACATTTAATAATTGACGTTTTTCTGTTCACACATGTATGCATGCTGAAGTGATCTAGTTCTCTACCTTAGTGATAATAATAGCTAAGGTTTTTGAACAGTCACTGTGTGCCTGGCATTATGCTAAGCACTTCATTTGCATTATCTCATTTAATCTTCACAATCCCATGAAGTAGGTAATCATTTTGCAGATGAAGAAAAACAGATTTTGAGAAGTTGAACAACTGGACCAAGGTTGCAGAGCTGGAAGGTAACAGCGGTCAAATCCAGGGTAAAGTATCTAAATCTGTGCTCCTTCCTATCGTATAATATATTGTTCAAAGTGGGCTGTCTTTGAGGGTGAAATGGAACACTACTGATGCTTACCTTTGAGATGACAGATATAAACTAGGGCTTTCCTGAGAAAACCAGGACGTGTGTTCACCTGACTAAAAGCCCTCTTGGTTAAGAGTTTCCAGTCATTGGGGTATTAAAGGAAGACTCTGGGGTTCTTTTCAAGATCCTTTCTCCAGTGCTGGGAAGTCCCTAGTCTTGAATCAAATCCAGTTTTTACTCTAAGTGGGCAACCTTGCATGAATGTGTGTGTTGATGCAATAATATGTAAACAAGGCCACGCCTGCCTCCCAGCCCCTCTCTGTTTATGTTATTGAGCTTCAGTTTGTTTATTCAACAAACATTTATTGAGCACCTACCCACCTACCGTGGGTTGGATATTTTGATAGATGCTGGGAAGATGAAGATAAAAAGGCATGATCCATTTTTGCAGGAATGTATAATCTAGTATAGAGGCAAACACCAACAATTACAGATGAAGGTGAGCAGTGCTAGGGCATGGGGGGTGCACAAGTGTAATGGGGGCATGACTGGAGGGGTCCATCAGACAGATAAGATGAGCCCATAAAAGAGTGACACGATAGCCTTGTATGTAGAGTATGGCCATGAGGAACAGAGATCAGAGACAAGATGAGCATGAAGTGGGAGGTGCAAATTATCCACTTCAGATTATCCAAGTGAAGGTTTATGAAGGCGGTGGCAGTGCAACAAAGTGCAGGAAACAGAAATGAACAGAGAGGGTAGAATACACTAACTTAGTAATTGATGGAATATGAGGGGTTAGAAGGAAAGACTTCCTCCCTCTCTTGTGTTGTTTTTGCCTTGCTTGTCTGTTTATTTTTTCCCCATTTCTGGAGCCAGAATTCAGAAAAAATGTTTCTCTAGTTAAAGAACCTTGCAGAGAATGGCAGAACAGAACAATTATTTATAGCAGCCTTAAATTCCTTGCCTGTGAAATAGAAGATAATGCTCTGGCCCATAGATGTTGTAAAACCAAAACAAGACCATGAGGTAGGTGCTTTTGAAACTGAGAAGCAAATTATAAAGCACTATTATTATGATAAATATTAATGATTTTAATATTCATTCTGGACTTATATTGAAATAAAATGATGATTATGATAATGATGAGATGGTGATGGTGGTGGTGATAGTAGTAATAGGTAGTACTTTCTTTGGCACAAAATACGTTCCAAACAGTTTTCCGTGCTTTAGATGTATTGGTGCAATTAATTCTCACATTGACATCATTTTACAGATAAGGAAGCTACGGCACAGAGAAATTAGGTAATTATCCAAGGCTCACAACTAGTTATTGACCTAAACTCAGCTTCAGCCCAGGTATACAGGCTCCACTCACTTCTTTTTTCTCCTTTAGCAAACTTGCCAGATCTCAAGGACAATATAGCAGATGAAGTGTTCCATTTCACCCTCAAAGACAGCCCACTTTGAACAATACATTACACGATAGGAAGGAGCACAGATTTAGACACTTTACCCTGGATTTGACCGCTGTTACCTTCCAGCTGTGCAACCTTGGTCCAGTTGTTCAACTTCTCAAAATTTGTTTTTCTTCATCTGAAATATAGCAATGAGCTTGCTTCCTGTTTTTCTCTGGTGATCTTGGAGGATTCCTGCCTTTATAAACTGTGCAGTCAGCCAGCTGCCCAGGTGTTGCCCCTTTTTTACACTTATTATTCATCTTAGGTCAGAATCTATAAAATCTGTGTTGAAAGAAGAGCAGTTTTTTAAGTGATGGCAGCCTGTGTGTTGCACATGTTGGACATGGTGGTAGGGCCCAATAGTTTAGTTCTCTGATGAACGTTAAGAACAGAGCTTAATAACTGTTTCTTCTGTATGCACCCAGAGGAACTAAATGGTGCCTGCCGATGCAATGGAAGGCATAAGAATAAGTAGGGAGAAAAGGAGGCAGAGAAAAGGAGGCAAGGACATAGTAATGAGGAAGGTAGGGAGAGGAAGACAAGGAAACTTCAACTGTAGGAACTGTGATTAATTGTACCCTTAGATGCCACATGTCATACTGAGTGATGAATGGGGGAATGAACGGAAGGGCAAATTTTTAAGTTCCTGCTGTGTACCAGGCACACTCTCAAGCCTTTTAATATCTATTATCTCAATTAATCCTGACAACTATTCCACTTTTTGTTGGAGAAAATGCGATATTGCCATTTGTTTATAGTTGTGTTCATATGTGCTTTTTAATTTCTGACAGCCCATGGCCACACATTGTGATTTCAAGCAGTTATTCTTCTGACTGGATCCAAGGGTTCTTGAGTAGATAAGGTTACTGGTCATTTTTGAGCTGCTCAGCCTTTGATAGCTTTGTACTCTGGTCTTTCTCCCTCCTTTGTAAAAAGACCTGTGGGTTTCATTTCTGAAATCCTTGGATTCTTTTAACAAGACCTTCAAATGCTATAAAGCTCAATGGTGCATTTGATGGATGGGGCAGGAAAAGCAGTTAAAAAGAAAGTTCCATCCCTGCCAAGTCTCAGAAGGAAGAAAGTGTGAATAATGGGTTAAATAGAGCTCTTAAGTTATAAAAGTCACAATTATATATGCATGTAATTTTTAGCATAGAGATTTATTAATTTGCATTCAGATCATTAGAGCCAATTAGCAGCTTCAGCTTCTCCAGCTATGCTTTAAGCCTTTTACCCTTCACTTCCTTCTGATCCCCAGATCGCATCTTTACAGACTAAGGTTTAAAATGGAATTCGAGGGGTGTGAGGGTAGTTCAGTGGTAGAATCCTTGCCTGCCTTGCTGGAGACCCAGGTTCGATTCCCAGCCTATGCACTCCCCAAACAAATGAAAAACCAAAACAAACAAACAAAAATTCAACAAATGATGCTTCAATAAGGGGATACTCACATGGAAAAAGAGTGAAATGTGACCCCCCCCCCCCACCATACAGCATACAAAGAAAAAAAATTGAATTCTGATATTAGGGTTCAGAAAAAAAGAAAGATTCCCTCCCACCCTGGGGGTCTTTTCCTTTAAAGAAATACTGTTCACCATTCCTCAGTCCATTTGGAGCAATATCTGCCAGAATGGACAAATGAAAGAAAAAAATAAATATAACTTTCTTTAATTTTCCTCTTCCTAGTTAATGGAGTTACCTCTTACTTGCAGGGAAAGGAAAAGAACAGAAGAGTAACAACTTCTGCTTGGAAACCTGATTTCTGTTAAGCTACTGGGGGTAACTAAAGATGTTTTCTTTATTCACTTCACATCTTACTTGGAAGTGGTATTTGTAGAGAATACGTAGTAATTGAACCTTAAGACATTGACAGTAGATAAAACATGGATTCGCTGCCCTGTGCACATAATGGCCAATCCTATGACACTGGGGTTTCAAAGAGAGAAAGAGCTTTTATTGCAAAGCATGATGCAATGAGAACAGGAGGGTTGTGAGCCTCAGATTGTCTCCCGAAACTGGAGAGCTTCTGAGAGTTTTATAGCATCTTGGTAATGGTAGGCTTGTGATAATGAGTACATCGGTTTAAATTGGCGAAGTCAGAGATAGTCTAATTATGGATCATGTGCAGACAGCTTACGTATTTGGTCATAGGCTGTATGTAAGGAAAATGGCAGCTTGATATGCTTATGGGCATGATTTTTAGTATTACAGCGAGGTTACCATTGGTCAAAGCTTTATACTACTGCATGTTGGATGGAAACAAGTCTGGTTAGAACTGATCCTATCTAGCACTATAAGGTAGGAATTGGGGTGGGGGATGCTGTGTTGGCTCAGGTTACTTTATTAATAAACATTAAAGGGGATGTTAACAGAATCACAATACTTTTAAGTTACAAAACACAAGTACAGGGTCACTAAATTATTATGAGGCTATTCAGTTACAGTTTCAAAGCAAAGCGTCAAGACATCTGGGCTACAGTTCAGTGAATTGTAATGGTTACAAAGCCTTTTGGCTACAGTACAATATATCAGAAGGTTAATAAAATCTAAGTAGAGTTCTGTAAGTTATAATTATATTTTTTAATTCTCAGTTACGTTAACAAAAGTATATATAATTTGTAAGGGTTTGCCTTTGTAATTATACAATTTAGTTAACTCAGTTCCTTTGGGATTCCTCCATGTATTTTTGGCTGATATAAATTGGTCATCCATATTCTTTCCTGCTTCCATTATTTTTCTTCCATGATATTTTCTTCCTGTACTTTTGCTCTGCTCTGATTTAATTATAAACTCTTAAGAGTTGGAAGCAATGTAGTCTGGGTTTCACATTACTATCCATTGAATCTTTATAAATAATTTCAAATTAGTCATAGAATCCATCATGTTCATCCTGATTGTCTTTGTTCCTAGGTTGTTCCTACCCTCTCTCTGCATGCATTCCCAAAATGTTGAACATGGGTAGGAATCGGGAGCTAATTTTGTTTTTAATGATGTGTGTACTGACAGATGAACTCAAAGTCATGACATTTCACCTGCGCTACTTCCTCAGTTTTGTCTTGGTATATTTATTTTGGATCCCTTATTAATTTCCTGTCAGTTTAATTAAAGTGGCTATTTCTGACCTTCTCTATCCCAAAGTTTTCACCCTCCCTTTCTCTTAGTAGATGATCTTGCTACCCACAATCCTAGAAATTGTGAGGACTTCATGTGCTCCATCTGCTCCCTCCCTTGCACACTAAATTCACTCTTAATTACATCCATCCTTAGCTCCTTTCCTCCGTCTTTGCATGGTTGATGGTGGCTCCATCTCTGTACTTCACAAGCTGACTCTCTTTACTTCTCCAGCTTTATCTTTTGTAACTAATTTACACTCCTCTCCCCATATTAATTACTTGTATTTCTTCAGTGGGCTTTGACATAAACACCTCTGTTCCTCTGGACAGAAAACTCAACCTGTGATTGATTGGTTTCACTATTCCTCACTCCTTCCTCATCTTTACTTGACTCATCCTGAACTTGGCTCTAAAGTCTGGTTTTTAGATATGCTTCCCACTGGCTCTCAGGCAGCCTGTGCTTTATCGTAGCACTAATCCCAGTTGACCAGGGGCATACGTATCTGTCAAAACTACTCCTGTGTTGCTGTGCTTAGCATAGTGCACATAAACTTCAAGAAATATGTGTTGAAAGTTGAACGAAAGAATGAATGAATGATTTAATTAATGAATTGTATAATTAATCACCATTCAATCCATTCTGTTTTTACACTCCCTTTTTTTTTCTGCTTGGGCAGGCACCGGGAATCAAATCCGGATCTCCGGCATGGCAGGTGAGAACTCTGCCTGCTGAGCCACCGTGGCCCACCCTACATTCCCTTTTAATTCTATCATTTTCTCATACTTCTTTCACTGCTCCACTTCTTCCAGCTCAAGTTGTTACTAGTTTGGAGAGACAGTTTGGTTCAGTGGTTATGAGTGTAATTTTTGGAAGCTGGTAACCTCGGTTTGGAGCCTGATGTTGGCACTTGCTAGCTGTGTAGCCTTGTACCGATTACTTAGTCTCTGGGCCTCATTTATTTTTTTAATCTATAAATGACAGATAATAATACCTTCCTACAGTGTTGCTGTGTAGATTAGTTGAGGTACTTAGTGCCTGGTACATCATAAATGCTAATTACGTATAAATTACTTTGAATATTCCTAGCTTCCTATTTTATAATTTTCTTTATTTATGTGAACTAGTTTAGTTATACAAATAGGAATAGAAATTTGTTTAATAAACACTTAATGTGCATACCACTTAAGAAAGGAAACAGCAAAATTATAAAAACCACCTGAGGACCCTTTCTTATATCACCCTGTCCTTCCTACCTCTTTCCTTTCCCCCTCCCATAGATAACCACTGCCTGAACCTGAGGTTTATCCTTCTATGCATGTTTTTACACATCCTCTATGTGTGCAGGAATTATAAACACTATGCATTGTCCTGCTCTAGTTACCCATTCCCCAGGCACCCCTCAAAATGGTGCTCCATATTGTTGCTAGTTGTCATTCCTAAACACGAATCTCCTATAGGCTGTTTCAGATGCATCCGGCCTTCTCGGAGGCTCTGCAATTGAGCACCCCATTCCTCTCCCTTTCTTCTTTTGTCCCCCACAGTACTTCTTACTCTGTGACATGCTGTATTTTTTTTTTTACAATTTATCTTATTGTATATTTTTCCAAATAAAATGTAAACCACATGAGGTCAGGGATTTTTTCTGCTTTATTTTCTGCTGTATCACTTACTGTTTAAAACAGAATCTGATATTGAAAAGGCTTTCTTTAAGGGTTTCCTTAATGAATGTTGAATATATAGAATAAAGTCCCAGCTCCTTGACCTGGCTTTCAAATTTAACTTCCGTTTGGTCCCTACCTGTCTCCTGTCTCTCCAGTCTTATATTTCCACCCGAATAGTATCACTCCAATTTTCCCTACACTTTATTTCCCAGTCATTTGTTCACATGGTCCCCTCTCCCATTCGTTTATGCTTCTCTAAGCCTTTCTTATCCTTTAATCTCAGTTTAAATCCTATTCCCTTCAAGAAGCCTTCTCAGATGCCACTACTTGAAATGAATCTCCTTCTCTCTCATGTTCCTTTAGCACTTTGCTAAAGTGCTTCTCTTATAATTTGCTTTATGGTTTACTGAACTCAGATTTATTTATGTATACGTTTTCTGCAGAAATTATGGAGTAAAAGAGTATAGTCACTTTCATCCTATGTTACAGCACCCAGCACAGCGTGCCACCTATCTGAGTGGGCGCGCAGCACATCTTTGGTTAGTCAATTGAATTTGAATGTGAGGAGATACTTCAGAGAGGTTGTTCATATCTCTTTGTAAAAAGTTCTGAATTCATGCTTAATAATTGTTGATAGTGACCCTTTAAATGTCAAAGCTCTGAGAAAATTTAAGCTCTTTTTTAGTTAAGATTATGATTCTTTGATATAATGCTCTGATAATTCCATAATAGTGTCCTACAGTGAGAGGAATCAAATCACTTTAATTCCACATCATTTCTCTCATTTTCTAACCATTATTTCAATTGTTTCTCCTTTGACTCAAATTTTTGCATTTTTTTTCATTTAAAATTAATAAATAAACATAGTTACACTTTATTTTGTGATTCATCTGACTTTCTACCAGGTACATTGTAGGTGTGGTGTAAGAGGAAAGAATGCATATGTGGAGGTGTATATGGAGGGCCATTTTCTGCCTCCACATTTCCCATTATTTAGCAATGGGAAATGAATTTCTCATTATTAAAAAATGTGTAAATTAGGGAATTTCCAGAAATATAGATGTGTGCTCAGTGAGCAATAATGCTAAGTCAGAGATGGCGTGTAATTTACTTTTGCTTCTGGCTGCAGCCACCTTTGTGGAGTAAATCACTGATTATGACTTTATGTAATAAAATCAATGACACCCTTAGATGTCACATAGTCCGGAATTTCTCTACTGTGTCAAAAAAAGAAAGTAATTTATACTAAAACTAAATATATATAATATGCATTTATATATAAAATGTTATATATAATATACATGTGAACTATGTATCCACATGTAAAAATGTCAATATGAGAGTATAAATGCTTGGGCATGACTACTCTGAAAGACATATGAAGTAGTCAGGTGCTTGCACCTTTAGTAGAATTGACATAAGTAAGATAGCCACAAGTGCTTTTGATATTAGGAATGTTTTATTGGCAACTCAAATACTGTGAGTGGCCTGGTGTCAATGGTGTGGTTTTTCCCAGATGGTGGAAATTGCTGATGAAGTTTAAAATGAAGCAAGTACACTCATATATATTTACACACACACACACACACACACACACACACACACACAGTCATGCACATGTGACTGCCTTCCTGGAAAAAATAACTGTATTAAAATAGCATAAAACAGAAAGTATTTTGGGCTTATATGTAAAAAAAGGAGTTAATGTGTAGGCTTAGATGATTATACAAAGGCCTTTTCTGATACCTGAAAGCCTGGTGGAATATTTAGGAAATCAGGCAAGATGTAGGACAGTCCATCCTTGTGTGGCATTGCCCCCCTCAACGCAACCTCTCTGATGGAGCCTTCCCCACCAAATGCCCACAATAGTGGCCCATTATCTTTGTGATCCCACTCCCTCCTTTCCCCAAAATGTCCAGATTATCCCCTCACAATTGGTGTCACCGAGTTCTGAATCTCTGATCTAGATATACCAGCCTCCTTGAGGAATTTGAGTACTGGAAAGTTTGTATTTCCTAAAACTAGTCAAATAACTAGTTAAGGTTTGTATGGCACATGAGCTGCTGGACAGCTCTCCTTTGTAACTACCATGTCCATCAGACTTAGTTTCAGAAATATCTAGACAGATGATAATTAAGAGGAAATGAAATAATAATTAACATAATTAGGAGGAAATGTGGAATCAGACTGCCTGGGGTTTGGATCTTGGCTCTGTCACTTATTAGGAGAGATATGAGCAAATAATTTGTGCTGTTGTTATTAACTACATTAGCCTCAGTTTCTTCAACAGTCAACCACAGCTAATAATAGAAGCTAACTCATAGAATTGTTTTGAGGGTTCAATTAGAAAATGTGTGCATAGTACTTGTAATAGATGAGCATTGGGTGAAGGATACTGATGATGATGATGATAAAGAATTATAGTTAAGATAACATTCAAGTTCTTTATCTCTGCTTTTCTTCCTAACTTAACCACAGATTTGTTCTATAAGAAGATAGCTTAGTTTTTATTCCATTTGGTATTCATTACCAGTCATGCAGAGATTTAATTTCAAGCTAAATGCTCACATTTTTTTTCTGTTAGCTAATACTAAAGTTTAAATTACCGAACAGTTGAAATCTTTTCTTCATAGATACACTGGAGATTTGCATATGTGAATTTAAGTGTAGTATTAATACAATCATTTTTACATTGATAAGGAATAAATATCTAAATTTTATTGCACTATTATTTATTTTGTTTTTTTCAAAGCAGTGTTTTTTTATGCAATTTTATTGACCTACATTCACATACAATATAGTCATCCAAGTGTACAATCAGCAGTTCACAGCATCATCATATAGTTGTGCATTCATCACCACAATCAATTTTTGAATATTTTCATTACTCCAAAAAATAAACATCCCAAACCCCTAACCCCCCTATTATTTATTTATTTTTTTCCCCTGTTTTTTTTGCTCATCTGGCCATACACTGGATAAAGAAAGTATCAGCCACAAGGTTTTCACAGTCACACGGTCACACTCTAAAAGCTGTATAGTTTTACAATGGCTTCAAGAGTTAAGGCTACTGGATTACAGTTCAACAGTTTCACATATTTTCTTCTAGCTATTCGAATACATTAAAAATTACAAAGAGAAATCTATATATTGCGTGTGCTGATTTGAAACTGTTTTGTACCCCAGAAAAGCCTTGTTCTTTTAATCTAGTCTTGTGGGTGCAGACATATTATGGGTGAAATCTTTTGATAGGCTGTTTCCATGGAAATGTTTCCCACCCAGTTGGGGGTGGGAACTTTTGATTAGGTTGTTCCCACAGAGATGTGACCCTGCATTCAAAGTGGGTCTCAATCTGCCTTCTGGAGTCCTTTATGAGAGAGATGTTTTGGAGAGGACACAGACATTTGGAAATGCTAAGCTAAGAGATGAAATCCAGAGTTTACCCTAGAGAAGCTAAGTGAAGACCTGCACATGCTGAGAGAGAAAGCCACTGGAATCAGGAGCTGAAAACAATGTACTGGAAGCAGGGACCAGCAGACGCCAGCCACGTGCCTTTCCAACTTGACAGAGATATTCCAGATGCTGGCGGGCTTTCTTCAAAGTCAAGGTATCTTTCTCTGGATGCCTAAATTTGGACATTTTCACTGCCTTAGAATGATAAATTTGTAACCTAATAAATCCCCTTTGTAAAAGCCTGTCCATTTCTGGTATGTTGCATTTCAGCAGCATTAGCAAACTGAAACATTGTGTAAGAATAACCTTCAGAATGACCTCTTGAATTTCTTTGAAATCTCTTAGCCGTTTAATCTTCATTTTGTTTCATTTTTCGTCCCCTCTTTGGCCAAGAAGGCTTTCTCCTTCCCATGATGCTGAGTCCAGGCTCATCCCTGGGAGATTTATACCCCTTGGGAGTCATGTCTCGCGTAGGGGGAAGGGCAGTGAGTTTATGTGCCAAGTTGGCTTAGAGAGAGTGCATTACTATTTTTGAATAAGATATTCTCCTTCACTTTTTCAGAGGCTGTCTTCCCAGAACTTAGCTGCTATAATGTTTTCTTTAGTAGCACACAAATTCTATATTAATCTCTCAGCAGTTTTCTTTAGTTAAGTGTATTTTTATGCTTGGCAGGATTAGCGTAGTCTAGGAAAATTAGTTTTCTTCTCTTATTCCTTTTCCTGTTTAATTTGTAACAAGTTAAAACTCTATAATATGATGGATGATTGATCCCAGTAAAAGCTGAAAGTTAAAGGATAATTGGCAGACTTCAGTTAAGTAATGAAATCTTCTAGTACCTTCCAACAGCCTTTAAGACAGCCTCATTATCACAATGTATATACAAGCAAAATTCTGGATGTGCATGGAATTTAATTACTGACTAAGTAGCAATGATGCTTGGGTTTCATTTTTATAGTAGCTGTACAAGGTTTATAAACCAGAATGTGAAATGCGTGAGTGAGTCCTAGCAACTACAGAGGAACTTGCGTGAAAATGGGATTTTGTAGCTAGCAACTACATCCTGGTCACTTCTTCTTCATGTACAAGGGCACATACATGCAGAACATCCAATTGTTTAGTATAATCAAGAATCATTCCTAGAAATATAGCTCAAATTTATGTATTTTGGATGTAGAAATTAAGTCCTGTTTGGTGACGGCAGTGGAGAATGAATGCCACTTATTTTCTAAACAAGCTGACGTCCCATTTTGTGATAATCTGGATATAACCAACTTTATTTCCAGGATGAGACTGATCAAGTTCATGAGACAATGAATAAATAAGGTAAGGTGATCTATAACCTAAATCTGCCTTATCGTTTTTCATTTATGTGAATGAAAATCATTGCATCATTTTACAAAAGCCTATTTGTTATTACTCTGTATGGGGCACTACATGAAGGGCAAGAAATATGTAAGATGGACATGGTTTCTACCTTCATACATCTTATTACCAATTCTGGTAAGTTTGACTTTTGTTACATGCAGCAAGATATGCATGCATGCATGAAATGTCATATATCTTAGAATGTGAATATATTGACCATCTCATGGAACATAAGCTGCCAGAAGTTGGAAAATCTAAAATCCTAGCAAAATAGAAAAGGACCAGCTTTGGGGTACATGAACTACATATTCATGGAAACAGTGTGTAATCCATAAGATTACTATCAATAGTCATTTGTTTAGCAAACACTATATAAATGTGCTGAGCTCTGGATCTTAAGACTTAAATGTCAGCCTTGAGGAACAAATACAGATTTAATAAAAAAAAAGATGCTGGATATATTTTCTTCTGAAATGGATTGGCACCTTCAGGGTAATAACGCTCAGGTGATGCCTTTGCAATGAGTCAAAGCTTTTAAATTTACCAAGAGAATAACTGATGAGACTGTATCTTGAAACAGCATATATCTTCTCCAGATCACATACTGATGAGGAGAAATGTCCTTCAGAAATCTTAAGACTCTTCATAGCAGAATCTGTTTTTGCCTAGGAGAGAGTCAGGAAAAATTTCAGCATCTTTTGGCAGTGATGTTAAAATGTAGAGAAATGTAATTGAATTTTTCAATGGAAAACTCAGCTGCAATGATCTGCTCAGTGAGTATGATATAAATTATCATGTCGTTATCAACACCATCTTCCATCCATAAAACCAGAGGAAATACATGAGCATCATAAAAATCCTTTTATCATCAAAAGGATTTTATATTCACAACAGTACTTTGAAAGCAAACACAAGATTTTTCAAGAGATATATAACTATTTTGCAGGGGAAACATAGCACCAGGGACTTAGGATAAACAGGAAGAAAATAAAAGCTGTATATTAATTTGGACTGTTACTGAGAGATTTTGGTATTCAGAACTATAAGTAGTCACCAGATTCTTCTAGATCAGTATTTCATAGTCCAAGTATGTACTGAAGAATGGAAACTAGAAGGCAAAATTGCGAATTTTCGTTTTGAGGTCCATAGTAGATTTAGAGTATTAGAGTATTAGTATAAGCATGTTAGTATCATGCTTCAAAATACACCAGAAGTCTATGCATAGGCCAAACAACTTCTGACTAGGATTTCTGGGCCTCTTTAGAATTAACATTTAGTTTCTAAATTCATCATTCCAGGAACATTTTGGCAGATTTTATTTTCCAAAGATGAATTCAACAATATCTCTTATCCCACATGCTCTTCTACATTGTGACCTTGTTTGTCATTTCCCCTTCTGGAGGTGGAGTCCAATTATTTCCCTCTTATATCTTGATGGTGGTGACTTCTTTGATCGAGAGAGTATGGTGGAATTAACATATATGGCTTCCAGGCTTGGCCATACAAGGTAGCGCACCTTCTCCCTTATTCATTGGTTATACGTGTCCTTGGGTTTTGAGCTGCCCAGTAAAGGAGTCTGCTTACCCTGAGGCCGTTATATTGTGAGGAAGCCAAGTCACTAGGAAAGGCCACATGGAGGTGCTTTAGTCAGCAATACTATTCTTTGAGTCATCTCAGCCTAGGTGCCAGAGTTGTAAGTATGAAAGAGTCTCCAAATTATTCCAACACCCTGCCTTGGGTCACTTTTTGAGTTTTCCAGGCTGTGGTCCTAGATGTCTTAAAACAGAAATAAGCTAGCTCTAATTTACCCTGTCCAAATTCTTGACACATGGTTGTCCAGGGGCACAATGAAAAGGGTATTGTTTTAAGTCACTAAGTTTTAGGGTAGTTTATATCATGGCATAGTTAACTGGGAAAAGTCATTGATAAGGCAACCTTGACAATATGATGGCCAAGTTTATTTGTCAGCTTCAAGGCTCTGAATAAAGCCTTTTCTTACCTGTAGGAATATTTACTGAAAATTTGAGAGAAAAAATGTACACAGTTAGGATAGGCATAATTAAAGCCACTGCCATTTTTGAACACCAGGTGTTTTAAAACATTAGTGGTTGGGGCTCATACCCCCTTTATTAGTAGTTGCAGTTCTTTGGGTTCCTAGGATATATCAGTTAAAACTTTTAGCTGGAACCATACAAAGTAAATCTGGCTGAGTAACGAGAAAAATATTTTATTATAAGGTTATTGGGTACCTTACAGAATTGTGGGGAGGGTTGCAATCTAAACATGCAAGAACAGTTGAGTCTAAACTTTTAGGAAAATCTAATGCATCAGAATTGGCCTGTGATAGAATTGCCAATGCCATTATTGTCCACTGATCCTCAAAGGAAACCCCTCTGCTAGCTGCTCTGAGAGTGGATATGTATGCTGCTGCCAATGCCAGCAAAATGAACTCCACTCAAAGCTTGTCACCTCAAGTTGCTTGTTCTCAAACCATTCAGGAACATGTGACTGATTGGCAAATCCTGGGCCAAGGGCCTGTATCCTAGCTGCAAGGGAGTTTGGGAACATGAGTTTCCTTGGTTCTACCTGTCTGAAGTCACCTCTGTAAGGCTGCAGATTTCCTAAACATAGTGAGATGTGTGAGAAGTACTGGATAGCTTGAAAACATGACGAGTATGCATGACATGGGGTACATTAAAAGAAGAACAACATAAGTGGTGGGCCATAGCTCAGGAGATTTGATTGTTCTAGTGGGGACAAAGAGCAAAACTGGGAGACAACTAATGGAGTACTCCAGACTAGGGTGTTCAATTTTGAGCCAACTTATATGGGCCGTGAAAACTCCTTTGCCACAGTACACCTTTGCCCAATATTATGTCATTTTAAGCCTCCATCAACAAAACTGGGTATATTGTGGAGATTGAGGTGGGGGGGAGTGTTGGTTATTATCAGGGGTATTAAATAACTCTGTTTAACTTTGCCCTATTTTCCCATTAGGCTGGAATTAGAGGATATCCACTTCCCATCAGTGCCTTTCTCTTGGCATAATGTGATCTTGAACAAATAATGCAATACCGATAAAAGCTAACACTGAATTCTTATTATGTGCCAGGGACTCTTTTAAGCATGTGATAGGTATTAGAGCTCTTAAATCCTCATAACTTCCCTATGAGGTAGGTAACATTATTATCCTTATTTTAAAGGATGAGGAGAGGCAAAGAACAGCTGCACAGCCTATAAGTGGCAGTGCTGAGGTTTGGACCCAGGTAGTCTGGCTCTAGATCTCCTTTTTTAAGTACTGATAGGTGGGTATTTTACTGGTATTTTGGTGTTTGTGCTTATCCTCCGGGTCTAAATGAATGCTAGGAATATATAGCTCTTATAAATTGACTAGCAAGAAAGGTAGAAAGTGTTCTAGAACAATTATCACAGGTTATCATAGGGTGGTTTGGTTTGAAAAAGAAGAAGTTGGTAAGAAAATGTCAACATTGCCTAATCTCTCCACAATCTGCACCTGAGACCCTGATACCTAAGCAAGGGGCCCAAGAGAACCACTCTCCTCAATTCCATTTGAAGCTCTCCAACATTTTACCTTGTTTAATGCTCACATTAATGCTGAGAGCTTGTCCATTACTACTTACATTTTGCAGATGAAAAAATGAGTCTCAAAAGGGTTATGTATCATGTTCAAGGTCACATACACCATACATGAGAAAAACGAGGCTTTAAATGTAAATCCCATGTTCTTAACTCCTGTACTCTGCTACAATGTTAAGGATCTTAATGCAATACAAAAAGCACAGAGAGACAGGCCATAAAGGGGTGTGGTAGGGATACCCATTTGGTATGCAGTCTTTGGAAAAGGACTGGCTTTTATGAAGCAGTAAGATACAAAGATCATGCCTGTAAATTCTTGCAGTTATTAAGAGTTCATACTGTTGGTCATGCTTCAGCCTTTTCAGCCCTACAGCACTCACTGCCAATAATCCTGCCAGAAGCATGGACCCAATTTCCACCTCTTTTCCATTTCCATGTCCATGTCCAGATTTGGCTAACCTCACACTGAGAAATTATTTTCTGGATGCTTGGCAAAATCCAGAACGAACAGAAATACTACGTTTAAATTAGAACTGCAGAATACAAGCAATTTTTGCCCCAAAGTTTTTAATTTATGATATATCCGACCAAGCTGATATTTTTTCTTTTCAAGCCAAGAGCTGTATGTAAAGGAACATCACTGCCCTCAAGAGATCAACGTACAAAAGTTGACTGTGTCCACCCATGATTTTATTGAGCATTTCTTCAACCCATTTTTTCGATCCTGGTCCACTTCCTGAGGTGAAATTACATTCACAAGTGTGCATCCTGTTTAGTAACACTTTCAGGATTTTTGCCTCAAACATGCTTCTCTTAAGCTGCACCTGTAAGTAATTCTGGAATTTGGCAAACGTATATCTGTACCATCGCTCTTTTTCATGGAATTTTTATGTTTGTTATATACATCTGAGATTTCATCTTTTTACGACTTGAACTGTGTTCCCCCAACAGATAAGTTCAAGTCCTAATCCCAGGACCCATGAATATTATTTTATTTGGAAATAGCATAAGATGCTATTAGTTAAAATGAGGCCAAACTGTATTAGAGTCAATCTTAATCCAGTATGATTGGATGTCTTTATAAGGAGAGGAATTTTGGACACAATCAGTAGTGGACAAAGAGAAGAGGCCATGTGGTGGAGGCAGAGATTGAGTTATACTACTTATTCACCAGAGCCCTACTGACTTCAGAGGAAGCACAGCCCTGCCAACACGTTGATTTTGAACTTCTAGCTTCCAAAACTGTGAGATAATAAATTTTTGTTGTTTTAAGACATCCGGTTTGTGGTATCAGACCCAGCAAACTAAGATACTTCTCAATTGGAGAGTCTCTTGATCACTTCAGAGCAGTGATTCATTAATTTTTTCCTCCATGGTCATTTGGCAATGACTGGAGAAATTTTTGGCTGTCCCAGATGGGAGCATACTGCTGGCATCTAGTGGTTAGAGGCTAGGGATAATGCTAATAACATTCTATAATGCATAGGACACCCCACCCCACCCCGACAACATATAATTATCTAGCCCAAAATGTCAGTAGTGTTGAGGCTGAGAACCCTACTTTACATGCATTTCTCTGGATCTTTTCTTGCTCTGTATTTCTGTCATCAGGCTCAGTTACATAATCTTGGGTTTGATGCAGAGAGAAAATAATAGTCTTTGTATTATTTTGTATCTGCCTGATGATGCTTGGAAGATTTCCGTCTTTATGTTTAAAAATGCCTGAGCCTAGTGCTTTCATCACTTTCCTAATTTTTTACTAGTGACTTAGATTTCATTATCCTATATATAATATTTTTTTAAATCATCATTGTGTATTTGTTTTCAAAGCGCATCTGCCAATTTTCACTCCACTCAACTCCCTTTCTGAAATTTTCTTTGCCATTTATGATCATCAGTTTTACACTTTCTTATCTGCAATCTGGAAGACTTTGGCTTCATCAGCCAGATGATTTTTATTAAAAGGAAAACGTTAACTGAAGTCAGCTGCAACAGAGCCCTTGAAGTTAATTCCTTTTCATTTAGAGAAATGATAGCTTTGTCCTTCTTTTTTTGTTTATAGTGTTAGAACTAGTTTTCTTGCCTTTACACAACATTTCCCCAGACACCATGTAACTCAGTTAGAGCATTGGCAGAAGTCTTAAAAAGTTATGTCCACAAGTTCCTCTTGACCATCAGCTTATTTCATGCACTTAAAGGATTCTAATGGATTAGTGAAGCACTGTTTCTCCCAACAGAAACTACACTTGTCTTTCCACTGAGTAGTTGTGCGTGCATATGTGGTCAGGGTTGATTCAGTTCAAGAAATATTGAGAACCTATTAAGTACAGGTCAGTACAGGGCTGTCAGGGAATCCCAGAGGAGTAAGAAATAGTCCCTTGCTAAGCAGCCTAAAACCTAGTCAGAGGTGGTAAGATATGTACGTATTTAACTGCAGTACGCTGTGGAAAGAGATGTACTAATGATACAGAGTTTCAGTGTTGTGTCCTAGGCATACAACTTGCAGAGCCTGCTTGCCAGCCATGCTCAAAAGTTTAAATTACTTATCTGTATCTATAGATACCACATTCTGTTTTAGAATCAACCTGGCAATCTTTCATATTCCTTGTGTAGGGATAATTTGTAAAACACAGGTTGTATACTTTGGCCAAGTTGACTTCTTTGGGAATGCACAAGTGTACTGTATTATAATCATTCCTGGTAATGTATTTATGTTTAGTGTGTCACGAGACCCAGAAAATCAGGTATTATTTGATGTCACTGCTTCAGAAGATGATTTTAGCTTTGAGATTTTCCTAATAACTGCCACAGTAAGGACTCAAAATTTTTAAAAATTTACTTTCTATGTTCTTTAGTTTTGACATTATTTTTGGCATGTGACTGCGCTTCTCTTTCCATCCCAACTATGTTTTGCAGACTTTTCTGTTATTGAGATGGTAGAAAAATGATAGGCATTGGAGTAAAAAATGGCTGGATTTTAATCCCTTCTGTGACTTTGTGTCTTTGGGTCAGTTTAGCTTCAGGATACTATATTTTTCTCACCTATATAGACAGCGAATATATATAGCAAATATATTTCATGGTTTTAATTGGATTCATTGAGATGACATGAAACGCCTGCCAAAAGATGGCTCAGTGAGTTCTCTCTCTCCCAGCCCTTTTAACTTTCTCATTTAGATTCTTACACATTCCTAAAGTTAAACATCTCTCTTCTTCTCTATCTCAGTGGTGGCTTTTGCTGCTTCACTGTTATAGAAGTGCTTTTTTTTTTGTTTTTTACCCCTGTCACTCCCTGGTTTTTCTGATAAGGTATGGTCAACATAAAATTTTATTAATTAATATCATATTTTACCAGTTTCATTGACTTAAATTAATTGTGACTTGCATGTTGGACTTTTAAGCAGTTTCCTTTCTATAGCCCATATGCTGAGATTAATTATGTGATGCTTTTTTTTACCCTGTCTCTTACCGATTATTCTCCCCTTTTCCAGTCCCTATATTTAGAATGTAGTATCCTATTAGAAAAATGTATCATATTTTCCTTTTTCATATGGAATTGCAAATGTGGTGTTTAATCCCAAACTCTCATCTGTATGTCTTTTATAGATGCTTTTTGTTCAGCCAGTTCTTTGGCTTAAAGAACATTCATTGAGCACCTTCTGTGACCAGGCAATGTGCTGAATGCTTTTGTGTTTATTATGTCCCAACCAAACAAAAAGTTTTAAAGTACCTCTCTTATAAGCAAAGTTCCTTTCTACTGATACCAATCAAAAAGTGGTGGGTTCTCTGCCTGATGCGCTCAAATGACCAATTCTTGAGACACCAGTTTTCAAAGAGAGAATTAAATGCTAAGCATGAAGCAAGCGATCACACGGCCTATTGGCCTAAAAATCTGTCTTCCTGAACTGAAATAATTCTGATAGTTTTATAGTATCAAATAGATGGACAGATTTTATGATAATAAATGAATGGCTCAAGAAGACAAAGTTAGAGATAATCTAATTATTGAGCATGAGCAGGTTGATTACATGCTTAGTCACAGAACATATGTAAGGAAGTGGTGGCCTTAATATGGCGATGGACATGATTTTGTATTATAATGACGTAAAGGGCACTTATAGATTAGAGTTTAAGCTACTGCGCATGTCGGGTGGGCAAATTTTGGTTGGATTCAGCTTTGTCTAGTAAGATAGTTTAGGGAATGGGGTGGGTGAATTCTGGGCAGACATAAATTCCTTCATTAATAAATATTAGGGGCTGTTCCTTGTGATTGTAATACTCTAAAGTTGAAAAACAGGGTCAGGGGTACAGTGGGCCAGTGGCAAGGTTTTTACAATCACAAGATAAAAGTTATGTAGTTATACAATAATTATCAAAGATTGAGGCAGCTGGGTTACAGTTCAGTAATTTCTGGTACTTCCTTCTGGCTATTCTAATGTAATAGAAGTAAGAGAAGCATCTATATAATGATTCAGTAATCATGATTATTTGTTAATGCTTAACTCTCGGTTACACTACTAAATGATTATCCTGGTGGATTTGCTTTAAATTAAAGGTGCTTCAGGAAAAGTGGGTGCTTTTAATCTGCCAATTTGTAAACAGATAATATTATAAATCACAATTCTTTTCAAATTATGGACTTTAATAATTTTGGTTTTATTCTATATTGCATATAGGCAAGGCAATTATATGCGTAAGGTATAAAGAATGACAATAACCTTGGGAATCTGCGACCCAGTTTAAGAAACAAACATAACAAGTGCCTTTAAGAGCTGCATCCCCCTTGCCTGTCCTTTGTCTACCCCCAGTTTCCCCTAGGGTAACTTCTAAATATTTAGCCTTTATGTAAATATATTTTACTTTTAAGTGAAAACAGTAATGCTAGTTCAAAATTTCAAGCTTTTCTGGAATTGAAGCATGTCAGACGAGGCACCAAAGTCTATACAGAATGGTTAAATTTTGGTCATGGGTTTTTAAACACACGGTAGGAAATTTTTTTTTTAATCATTTGGAGCAGGTCTTTCTCATATTTCTTATAGGTTTTCTCATATAGTTAAGGCTATTTCATATGTTTTTTTCTGCGTGGTGTCCTGGCACAAAAGCCACCAAGTGAATTTGGGGGCATCAGTGTAAAGTCACGACTCCAGGAGGGGGACAGAAGGAAGGTTGGGCAAAAGAAGGCCTTGGTTCCTTGTTCCCTTGCTTCACACAGATCCTTGAGTAAAAGTTATGAGATTCATTTAAATTTCCTTCTGTCAATTCCGAGAAAGAAATGGAAAATTATGTATAGACAGAAAAGATTAAATTTAGGGAAAGGAGAAGGTGGGTTGGGGAAAAAGACATAAATAGGAAAATTGCTTAAGAAAGATATCATCCAGGAAAACAGGAAGATAAATGTAAAGATGCACCTGTTGTTTAAAACAACCTGTACTCTTGAGGTAGAAATGCTTATTTGTTTCTCTTTGGAGATTACAAAAGGAGATAAGGCAGATAGAGATAGATAGATAGATAGATAGATAGGGAGAGAGAGAAAGGGAGGGAGAAATAGGGAGAGGTTGCATGGGTAGATGGATCATGTATATATGTATGTATGTATGACATAATAAGCAAAATGGAAGGATGTATGTATGTATGTAGTATTGAACAGAATGTGTTGCCTGCCTTTAAAACTGTATTAAATTAAGGAGGTCTATTTCCAGCTAGAAATGAATATATTTCCATCCATGAAAAAAGCTACAGCCAGTACCTGCTGCTGTATTGTCCTACTGTATGACATTTAAAAAAACACAGGTTTGGTACCAATAAGTTTTTATTTATTCATTATAGTATCCCAGGAAAAGAGGGGAAGGAGAAAGGGTCAACCTGTTACACAATGATAGCAGACAGGAAAGGAAGTACCCAGTATGAAATCAACCATCACATAAACATACCTCAGTGATAAGGTCACCAAAGTCCAAGGGGCTCAGTCTCCTGCAGTTCAGGAGTGAAAGGAAGGGATTAGGGGAAGAATTTTAGAGAGGTACATGTTTTCCTACCCTCTCTTCCTCCCCATAAATCCAAGATTCCACACAAAGCTTTGGTTTCTAACAGAAAGCATGAAGCTACAGTCTTCTGTCTGCTATTGAACAATCTTGTGGTCACTTTGACATAAGTTTCTTGCACCTGCATAAAAGTTCCTGAGTGACCTGGATATACATTCATCGTCCCTTTCTTGATCTCTCTCCTCCACTTTCTGCATGGAAACACTCCTGCCCCATTGTTTCTCTCTATCCTAAGATTGATGATTAAGTAGGCTTGGTCTATCCAAGCACAGCAGTGTTCATCTTTTAGCATAAATCACATCGAGGAATGGTCTTAAATCAGAAGGTTGGCAACTAGGGATGGAGTGTCCCTAGGTTCTTCAGGGTTTTTTCAAAAGTCATTGAAGAGTTTGGAGATACACCTCAAATTAAATGTCTGTGGCAGGTTGGGGAGGTAGAGCTGGAGAGGGGCGATGGGGTGTTTTTAGGACAGACGATCTAGTCCAAAATAGGAAATAGGGGAAGGGAAACATGAAAGAAAGGATCATTCAAGATCTCCACTTCAGAGAGAGGTCCCCAAGTATGTTTCAGATCCTTTTTTCTGGTGCAGAATCATTTGTCAAGATGGTTTGGCTATTTTCTTTCAACGCAAAAAAGGAAGTTTGTAAATAATAGAAACCCCAAAAGAACATGAAGAAAGACCAAACACACTATAGTTACACAAATTAGGTCACCTAGCGGTCACCAAATCAGTGACTTGTGAAGTTCTACAAATCCAAGACTAATACAATAAGTAGAGGGGGCAGCGTTTGGGGGAGACAAGAAACCAGGATCAGATACACATCACCCAATGTGTTCTATTGCATTTGCCCTGTTTCAACACAGTGAGTAGGTTTGCAGTGATCCTACAGCAGGTAAACAAAATCCCCTTTCTCCTTTAGCTACTGTGACACTACAGTCACTACTGCAGCAGGATGGGACATTGGCTTCAGAAGCCACAAAGAAGCCTTCACTTATGGTTCCTCTGGAAGCCAACCAGAAAAAAATCCCGAATTTTTGCAGGTTAAGAATTTTAGTCTTTGCTTCATCATCCATCCATGAGCACACACACACACACACACACACACACACACACACACACACACACACATTCCACATGGTAGGCCTAGCCTAATCCAGCAAAGGATGGATCAGTGTCTGGTGTACCAAGCAAGCCCTGAGTCCTAAGATTAAGAGGCTAGAAACAGGAATTCCTTATTATGTGTATAGATAACTCTCACCTAACCTTGGCTTCTTCTCTTGACCTTTAAACTGGCCCAGCCTCTCCTAACCTCTCTGCACCATCTTCCCATTTAAACTGATTTCCAGTCTTCCAGTAGGAGATCAAGTCATGAGGCAACCCAATGAAAACCTAGTTTCCCATGAAAGGGAGGGATTTTAAGAGGACACCATGGCAGCAAAGCCAACTCTAATTGGCAAAAATGAGGTAGCTCAAATAGTTGCTCTTTATGGTGAAAAAGCCGCAACAATAAAAAAGTATTCCTGCTGTGCAGACCTTGAGTTGCTGCTGGATTTATCCCTAAGATTGCTCATGTACCTGAGAACACAGTACAGGAATGAGGGTTTAGATCAAAATATAAAAAACCAGAATATATTAAGAAAAAAAAAGTTAAAATGCACAAGACATGACATTTGCACACAGCTAGTGCAGTTGGCATCCTGGAGGAAGTGGGACCCAAGGTGCATTTATCCAAGGGAGCAAATAAATAAAATTGTATTGGCCCAGAATGGGGTAGGAGTGAACTTGGGAACTGAAGGGCTACAGCTGTCCCATCCACCACCCCGTTGTTTATCATCAAATCCCACTGCTTGGGACAAACCCCAGTACCCTGTCTTAAGAGTAGGTTATGAGACCGATGCACCCTCGCAGCTACATCCTCACTGGCTGCTAGGCACCCACGTCCACAAGCATCAGTGTAACATCCCCAAACTGAGCCTATACCTGCCCTGAAACAAATCACCACACTGAGTGCCCCACCCTGTGCCTTGCTCCCTGCTGTATAACTGTCCCGCAAACACAAGGCCTTAGCATAGTACTGAAAGAAATCAACTCCCAAAGTAAATCAGTTAAGATATTTACATGCCAAGAAGACAGCAGATCACTAAGCACATCACAATGCAGTCAGATATAGCCCTGCCTAATGACCAAATTAAAACACCAGAGGAGACACAGATGTTGGAACAACTAATCAAAGTTGTCCACACAACTCTAGTTAATAAAATAAGTGGGATAGCAAATGACATAAAGGAGATCAAGAAGATTGTAGAAGAACATAAAGAGGAATTTGAAAGAATAAATAGAAAAATAGCAGATTAAAGACTCTGCTGACCTACTAAAAAACATACTAGAGGCACACAACACCAGATTTGAAGAGACAGAAGAAAGAATAAGTGATATAGAGGACAGGATAATTGACTTCAAAGGCTCGAAACAGCAAATGGCAAAAAAAGATGGAAAAAATTAAATGGGAACTCAGGGAAATGATAGGCAGAACAAAGCACATAAATATAAGAATGATTGGTGTCCCAGAAGGAGAAGAGAGGAATAAAGGGCTAGAAAGAGTAGTTGAAGATATAATGGGGGAAAACTTCCCAACCCTCATAAAGGACATAAATATACAAGTCAAAGAAGCCAAATGAACTCCAAACAGAATAAATCCAAATAGGCCTTCCCTAAGGCACATACTAATCCGTTTGTCAAATGTTGAACACAAGCAGAAAATCCTGAAAGCAAGAGAAAAACAATCTACAACATGCAAGCAAACTCAAATAAGACTGAGTTCAGATTACTCAACTAGCACCCTGGAGGTGAGAAGGCAGTGGTATGATATATTCAAGATCCTGAAAGAGAAAGACTTCCAGCCAAGAATTCTGTACCAGCAAAACTGTCCTTCAAAATTGAGGGAGATATTAAAGTTTCAACTGAAGAAATCCTGAAAGAATATGTCAACAAGAGACCAGACTGGCCCTACAAGAAATACTAAAAGAAGTTCTGTCAGCTGAAAGAAAAAAAAAAAAAAGACAGGAGAGGGAGGAATGGAGGAGGGCACAGAATTAAAGAGTACCACTAAGGATAATTTAAAGAAAAAACAAAGAGAAAGAGGGAAAAGAATATATAGATCTGACAAATAAAATAAAAAAAGATAAGATGGTGGATTCAGGAAACGCATTTTTAGTAAAAACTTTGAATGTTAACAGACTAAACCTACGAATTAAAGATACAGATCAGCAGAATGGATTAAGAAACATAATCCAGCTATATGCTGCTTACAAGAGACTCATCTTAGACTCAAGGATACAAATAGATTGAAAGTGAAAGGATGGAAAAAGATTTTCCACACAAGTTGTAACCCAAAGAAAGCAGGAGTTGCTACACTAATATTGGACAAAACAGGCTTTAAATGTAAATACATCATAAGAGACAAAGAAGGACACTATGTACTAATTAAAGGGTCAATTCACCAAGAAGATATAACAATCATAAATGTCTATGCTCCCAATCAAGGAGTTCCAAAGTACATGAGACAGACATTGGCAAAACTGAAGGGAGCGATAGAGGTTTCAACAATAATAGTAGGAGACTTCAATACACCACTCTCGTCTATAGATAGAACAACCAGACAGAAGATCAACAAGGAAATAGAGAAATTAAATGACCTGATAAATGAATTAGACCTAACAGATATATATAGATCACTGCACCCTGAGCACAAGGTCATACATTCTTCTGCAGTGCTCAGGAAACATTCTCCAGGATAGAGCATATGCTGGGGCACAAAACAGGTCTTCATAAATATAAAAGCACTGAAATCATTCAAAGCACTTTCTCTGATCACAGTGGGATGAAGCTGGATGTCAATAACTGTGGTAGTTAGATTTAGTTGTCAACTTGGCCAGGTGAAGGCACCTAGTTCTGTTGCTGTGGACATGAGACTACAGCATGAACCTCATCTGTTGCTCATTACATCTGCAGTCGGCTAAGAGGCATGCTTGCTGCAATGAATGATGTTTGAGTTAATTGGCTGGTGCTTAAATGAGAAAATTCAACTTAGTATAGCCCAAGCAACTCAGCATACTTCATCTCAGCACTCACAGCTCAGCTCAGGCCTTTGGAGATGCAGAAAGAAAACACCCTTGGGAAAGTTGTTGGAACCCAAAGGCCTGGAGAGTAGGCCAGCAGAGATCACCTTGAGCCTTCCCATGTAAGAACCTCAGATGTAAGAAAACACCCTTGGGAAAGTTGTTGGAACCCAGAGGCCTGGAGAGTAGGCCAGCAGAGATCACCTTGAGCCTTCCCATGTAAGAACCTCAGATGTAAGTTAATTGCCTTTCCTCTGAAGAACTAATTAAATAAATCCCCTTTTATTAAAAGCCAATCCATCTCTGGTGTGTTGCATTCCAGCAGCTAGCAAACTAGAATAATAACCACCAAGGAACAAGAATATTCACAAGTATATGAATAACACACTCTTAAACAACCAGTGGGTCAAAGAAGAAATTGCTAGAGAAATCAGTAGCTATCTGGAGATGAATGAAAATGAGAATACAACTTATCAGAACTTATGGGATGCCACACAGGCTGTGCTGAGAGGGAAATTTGTTGACCTAAATGCCTATATTAAAAAACAAGAAAAAGCTAAAGTTGAGTACTTAATTGCGTTCCTTGAGGAACTTGAGAAAGAACAGCAATCTAACCCTAAAACAAATGGGAGAAGAGAAATAACAAAGATTAAAGCAGAGATAAATGAATGGGAGAACAAAAAGAACAATAGAAAGAATAAATACAACCAGAATTTGGTTCTTTGAGAAAATCAATAAAATTGATGGGCCACTAGCAAGATTGACAAGGAAATAAAAGAGAAAAAATGCAAATAAACAAAATCAGAAATGAGAAGGGGTGCGTTACCACAGACCCTGAAGAAATAAAAGAAATCATAAGAGGATACTGTGAACAACTATATGCCAACAAACTAGACAACTTAGATGAAATGGACAGATTCCTGGAGGCACACAAACAAGCCTCACTGACTCAGGAAGAAATAGAAGATCTCAAGAAACCAATTACAAGAAAAGAATTGCAATCAGTCATCAAAAATTTTCCTGCAAAGAAAATCCCGGGGCCAGATGGCTTCACAAGGGAATTTTATTAAACATTCCCAAGAGAGCTAACACCAATTGTGCTCAAACTTTTCAAAAAACTGAGGAGAGAGGAACTCTACCTAACTCTTTTTATGAAGCCAACATAATTTTAATACTGAAACCAGGTAAAGATGCTATCAGAAAAGAAAACTACAGGCCAATCTCTCTAATGAACATAGATACAAAAATTCTCAATAAAATATTAGCACATTGAATCCAACAGCACATTAAAAGAATTATACACCATGACCAAGTGGGGTTTATACCAGGAATGCAAGGATGGTTCAATACAAGAAAAATCAATTAATGTGATATAGCACATTAACAAATCAAAAGGGAAAAATCACATGATCATCTCAATTGATGCAGAAAAAGCATTTGACAAAATTCAGCATCCTTTTTTGATAAAAAAAATACTCCAAAAGATAGGAATCAAAGGTAACTACCTCAGTATGATAAAGAGAACATATGGAAAACCAATAGCCAGCATCGTACTCAATGGAGAGAAACTGAAAGCTTTCCCCCTAAGATCAAGTACAAGACAAAGATGCCCACTGTCACCATTATTAGTCAACATTGTGCTAGAAGCTCTAGCTAGAGCAACGAGGCAGAACAAAGAAATAAATGGCATCCAAATTGGAAAGGAAAAAGTAAAGCTCTCATTATTTGCAGATGATGTGACACTATACTTGGAAGATCCTGAGAAAGCTACAGCAGCATTACTTGAGCTAATAAACAAATTCAGCAAGGTGGGGGATATAAAATTAATGTGCAAAACTCAGTAACATTTCTATACACAAACAATGACTTTTAATAACAATTAAAAGAATCAAATACTTAGGAATGACCTTAAACTAGGGACATAAAGAACTTCTACACAGAAAACTACATAACATTGCTAAAAAACATCAAAGGAGACTTAAATAAGTGGAAAAACACTCCCTGCTCTTGGATAGGAAGGCTAAATATAGTTAAGATGTCATTTCTCCCCAAACTGATCTACAGATTCAACACAGTATCAATCAAAATTCCAACAACCTACTTTGAAGATTTGGAAAAGGTAACTACCAAATTCACCTGGAAGGGAAAGAGACCCCGAATAACTAAAAGCATCCTAAAAAAGAAGAACAAAGTAGGAGGATTACACTCCCTGATTTTAAACCCTATTATAGAGCCACAGAGGTCAAAACAGCATGGTATTGGTACAAAGATAGAAGCACTGACCAATGGAATCTAATCAAGAGTGCAGAGAAAAAAACCACCAAATCTATGGTCAACTGATTTTTGACAAGGCCCCCAAATCCTCTGAACTGGGACAAAATGGTCTTATATCCATGGAAGGACTGGATATCAATAGTCAAGAGAATGAAAGGACCCCTATCTTATACCCTACACAAAAATTAACTCAAAGTGGATCAAACACCTAAATATAAGAACTAGCACCATAAACCTTCTAGAAGAAAACATAGGGAAACATCTTCAAGACCTAGTAATAGCAGGTAGCTTCCTAAACTTTACACCCAAAGCACAAGCAACAAAAGAAAAAATAGATGAGAACTCCTCAAAATTAAGTGCTTCTGCACCTCAAAAGACTGCCAAAAAGGTGAAGAGGCAGCCAACTCAATGGGAGAAAATATTTGGAAATCACATATCAGACAAAAGTTTGATTTCCTGTATATAGAAAGAAATCATACAACTCAACAACACAAGAACAAACAACCCAGTTATAAAATGGGCTGAAGATATGAATAGGCATTTTTCTGAAGAGCAAATACAGATGGCTCAAAAGCACATGAAGAGGGGTTCATTTTCACTGGCTATAAGGGAGATGCAGATCAAGACTGCAATGATATACCACTTCACACCTATAAGAATGGCTGCTATTAAACAAACAGGAAACTAAATGTTATTGAGGATGTGAAGAAACTGGGATGCTTTACATGGTACAAAGGTATAATGGTGCAGCCACTATGGAAGACTGGCGGTTCCTTAGGAAACTAAATATCAAGTTGCCCTATGACCCAACAATAGTACTACTTAGTATATACCCAGAAGAGGTGAAAGCAACGACAGAAACAGACATTTGCACACCAATACTCATGGCAGCATTATTCACAATCACCAAAAGATGGAAATAAACCAAATGCCCATCAACAGAGAGTGGATCAACAAAATATAATGGAATATTATGCAGCAGTAAGACATAATGACATCCTGAAGCATGACAAGATGGATGAGTTTTGAGAACATAATGCTGTGTGAAATTAGCCAGACACAAAAGGATAGCTGCTGTATGATTCCACTTTTATGACATCATAAAGGTGACTGAAGGATGCGCTAAAGGAGAAGTAGATCGGTGAGCAGTAGTGTATACTTATGAACAAAGGTTGTGCTGCTGTAAAAAGGAACAAATTCGTCAGGCACGCATCGATTTGAATGAACATGTGGGACATTCGGTGAGACAAAATGAGCCAGAAACAAAAGGACAACAACGGTATGGTCACCTTAAGAAAATGCTTATAAGGAAACAGTGGCCTAGATTGTAAGCTTTTAGAACAGATACATTAAGTCTAGAATGGTGATTGTTATTTCTGGATTTTGACAACCTGTTTTATATGTATAACCTGATATTTAGAGATAAGAATGAAGCCGAAGAGGTTGGGGTTAAAGTAATTCAGAACATAGGGGTAAGGAAGACAGTGTCTGTATTTTAGAACTACCCATACTCTTGGAGACCAATGAAAGAAAGGTTTATTTGATCTGGAACTGAAATTTTCTGTAGTGCATAATCTAATTCAACCTATCTGTATAGCTCATTTGAACAATTGAAACACAGGGAGCCCAGAGTAAGAAAGAGGTCCTTTAAGCCTGTATAGATTATTGTAATACTTGGAAACATCCTGGAGTATATTAAGCAGATAATCAAAAAGTGTTGGCAAAGTCCCCTGAGGGAGGGGAGAAAGAATATGGAACTATTAAACCATACTATCAGGGAATCTCCTGATACTGTGTCAAACTTTAGGGACACCCGTATCAATAAGCATGGCCTCGATCATGAGGCTTACTCTTGTGAAGCTTATGTAGGTAGCAGAGAAGCTTAGACTACCAATAGGTATGCTTAAGAGTTACTTCTGGAGGACCATTTTTATTGCTCAGATGTGGCCTCAGTCTCTCTAAGTCCAACTCTGCAAGTGAAATCATTGCCCTTCCCCCTACTTGGGACAAGACATTCCAGGGGTGAAAGTCTCCCTGGCGACGTGGGAGATGACTCCCAGGAATGAATCCAGACCTGGCACCTTGGGATCAACAATTCCATCCTGACCAAAAGGGGGAAAAGAAGTGTAATTAATCAAGTATCAGTGGCAGAGAGAGTTCAAATAGAGCCAAGAGGCTACTCTGGGGGTTGCTCTTATGCAAGCTTCAGTTAAACCTTGCTACCTATCATGACCTGCCAGTCCCCAATCAGTACCATCCCAGCCAATCCTAAAGAACACCTAGGGCACTGTATAAGATTCCAAAAGGGAATGCACTAGAGTAACTTTCCATAAACCTACAGTCTCTAGATGGGTCCCTGGTCCAGATAAGTCCTGAAAACTAGCCCAGCCTCTCCAGAATATCAGATAGCTCCATCTCCTTACCCCATCTACCTACCCCATGTTAGTGACACACCCTTCCAATATGAGAAATTTGGAATTGCCGTAGCTCAACCACCCCTAAAGAGAGGGATGGAAAGATCAAAGGTGGTGGTGGAGTTATACAGAGAAGATAGGATTTAACAAATGAATATGAATGCTGAATCATTAAATTGATATCTCTTTTAGTCTCCAGTGTTTTAGAGCAACTATAAGTAAAAACCTAAAATTGTGAAACTGTAACCTATGTCAAACTCTGAAATTTGTTCTACAACTAATTGTGGTGCTGTGCTTTGAAATTTATAGCTGTTTTGTATGTGTTATTTTTCACAAAAAAAAAAGAAGGAAAAAAGTCGATTGTGATGATAAAAAAATATTTTAGACCTCTATCCTGTATATTCTGGAGCAGCTAGAAGGAAAACTATGAGAGGATCGTATGGTACTGCATGATGAACTCTGGGATCTGTCCTTTAACCACTTGTTGAAGAGTGCTTTAAAAACTATTGCTTTTTTCTTTCTTTGCTTTGTATATGTTATGCTATACAATTAAAAAAGTTTTTTAAAAAAAAGGGTAATAGAGTGCTCGCTTTCTATGTGTAGACGCAGGTTTGATTCCCGAACCATGCACCACCCCCCACCAAAAAAAAGTAGTAAAAACCAAAGGAAAAAATTAAAAGAGTGGGTTATGAGGAGACAAGACATGGAAAAACCCTGCCCTACCCCTGAGAGTTTCCCTCCCACAGAATGTACGGCTCCTGGGTTAGTTCCATCAATCTACTCTTGTACTTAATCTTCTCACACTTTCATTAGTAATTTTTCAAAGGAAAACAACTTCCCTACCCAGGCCACTGTCAAAAATCTGGAGAATCTGGGGATATTTCATACAGGCTCTAGGGGTATTTCTCTTGAAAGCCTTTCCTTATACTTGGATAGAGCCTGGTTGGAATTCCTTTGCCTCACTTGTTTCCCCACCAAGGTGGAAGAAGGGGTGATGCAATGGACCCCAGCCTGAGATACAAACTTCCTGATTGCAAAAGGATTTCCACCAAGCACTGTGGCTCAATTCTGGACCTCTGGGAACAGGGCAGGAAGGCTTTCCCTGTGAGCTGGGGACTTGCAGAGCTTTTCAGTGGGCATGAGGCCATCGTATGGCTGATGCTCTGGAAGAAGTGGCACTTCCTGGGCTGCAGTGGCAGCGTGCATTCCTTGGCATGATAGTGTTGACCTCTCTAATTGTTGCAACTGTCTGCTTTTATTCTGTGCTTCTGCATATTCTTTGCCTTTGGCCGTCTCTCACTCTCAATACAACACCCCACCAGGTCAGTATCACGGATAGATCCCAGGCCCTTGGCAGACTTTTTTTTTCGGGGTGGCAGCGGGGAGCATAGTGGTGCACGGTCCTTGGCAGACTTCTTTAAGGTGAACTCTGCCTCCTCACCGTCCTTCTCGCTCCGGAAGCCCTCCATGTGCAGTTTGCTCTGAGGCACAGAGAAGTCCCCTGGGGAGTCTAGCGCGACCCCGGCGCGGGCATCGTGGACCAGAAGCCGAATCCCACATGCACGTTGAACCACTTTAGAGATGCTGGCACCGGCCAGCAGCTGCGGCTTCTCTGCCCCCGGGCCGCATCCCCGCGCCTCCTCCCCTGCCGTGCCGCGGCCACCTGCAAACTGCTGGTTGGACACCGAGCCCGTGGTCATCGCCTGAGTCCGCGGGTCCGATCTTGGGCAGCTGCTGGCCCGAGAGAAATCCAAAGGCAGAAGGATGGTTCAGAGAAGAGGCAGTCTAATCTTCCCTGGTGCCTCTGAGACATTTTTTTTGTAAAAGAGATAAATTTCAAGAAAAAATAGCAACATTCTGAGATTAGGAACTGTGTTTATCGGGAATTTCATCACTATTACTGAATTTGTGATTCAGCCCAAAGATACAAACACACAAGAATGGAGAGACAACTTTGCTTCTTCTTGTAAAAATAAAGTTAGAATCAGTATAAACTTTTTTTCATATTGGGTTTTGGAGCAGTAATCTTCTTGTCATGCTTCTTTGAGCTAAAATATTGATGGCTAAATTTTCAACTTACTACTGGGTTTTTATCTTACAGTTCCCTAATCCAGATGTTTAATTATTCTCTTACTCATTTCACATAGTAGATCATTACTTCTAATTTGAAAATTAACTATAGGTCTGGGACATACACAAACAATGCTATTTCTTGGTCACTGACTTTTTAAGGGAGCATTTAAATTCTCTAGCCGCACAGGTCAAATTGCATTACAACACATTTCATTAGAAAACATCTATATACACTAAGATAGTAACAAGTTCCAGCCAATGGGCCATGTATTTCAAGAAATATGCCATAAAATGAGAGATTATAACGACAAAAATTTTTGAACCAGTAATAATTTTTTGCATTTGATCTGTACAGTAATAAGGAGCTGAAAAAATGTCAGCAGTTTCCAAAATGCTATAAACAGACCTTTTAAAAATTGTTTTATAAAATCAGATAATATTATTGATGAGTGATCTTTGTGGATCTGGTTTAGAGGTCAATTCAAGAACATTTATTGAATATCATGTTATTATAATAAATGCAACATTTATAAAAGAGTCTCTGCTATCTAGGAGTTTACAGACTGGATAGATTGGACATGTACTCACAAATCATAAAAAATATAGAGAAATGTATGAAGAGGATTTAAAAGCAAAAATAACAACAACAACAACAAAAACACTAACCCCCCAAATCAGAAATCCAGAAGAAGCCATTTCTTTTGGCTGGGGTGGTGGACAGCCATGAGATCAAGTCAGTACATGGGCACATGGTACTTATAGGGCTTCTGGCTGACAATTACTCTGGCCTACCAGAGCGATCTCTGATGGTCTGAGAACTATTAGGAGGACATAGATTTAGGGCTGGGACATATCTGCAATGTCTAAACAACCCCGAGGCAATTCTGCTATCAGCCAGGGTTGAGAATGATTGCTCTATGTTATTTGTTAATGAAAACTGTGATATAATAAAACGATTACTGGAATACATTTTCAGAGGATCTGAAAGCAAGCATTGGCTGATTTGCAAAGTATGGGTGCTCTTATAGAGTGACAAAATTGAAAGTATTGGTATTATACTTTTCAAGTTACAATAAATGAGTTAGAACTGAAACATCCATTTTATAAATACAGTCTGATACAAACCATAGAATGATCCTCTATACTTGGTGTTCACATATAGCTAGAAAATTACTATAAGGTAAATACCAAAAGCCAGAATATTTCTCACTTTTTATTTTGTACTCTATTTTTGTAAAAGAAGGAAATTAACTGGCATATTTATGAGTGCAAAAAGGAAAACATTCTGCTAGGGAAGGGTTATTTTCTGATAATTTCTGTCTATATAACAAACTGAAATTTGTTAAATTTGAAATTTAATATATTAGTATTAAAAAGATATTCAGAGGGCGGTGCAATGGTGGCTTAGTGGTAGAATTCTCGCCTGGGTTTGATTACTGGGTCTCATGCAAAAAATATATATATATATTTTTTATATATATAATATATATATATGTATATATTCCAGTATTATAATATGACATAACCATTTTAAAGAGACCAAAGGTATCTCCTTACTAATTAAGTCTTACTGTGGCATTCTTATCTCAGATCAAATACCTCCCCATGAACTTTGTCAGAACTATGGATTTAAAGAGAAAACAAACAAAGCACCCTCTTAGGGAAAATGAGAATCTAGAAATAATAATAACTTTTGGAAATAATTCTGGGAGTTTGAAAAGATAAGCCATTTCCCTATCTATCAGGCTTACCCATAAAGAAGGGCACTGCTATTTTGATTTCTTGTTGAAAAATTCCAGGGCATTCTAAAAGCTCCCATTTCTCAGTAATATTATTTATGACATGTTGTAGACCTTCAGGGTTAAAAGATATAAAGCAATATGTTTTGACACAGACAATCCCTTTAAATGCAGGCCAGTGGTCTTCTTTCCACTAAGATTTATTTTTTGCCTCTGATTTTCCATCTAGCAAATCTCCAAATCCTGTTTTTGCCCAGTGGTTCTTCTGTCATTGTCATTAGTTACCTTGCCATTCTGCAATCCAAATAATCTCTTGATTCATCTCTGTACAGAGCGGTTTTGAAATTATTGTCACCGAGACACTTCATAAATTCCTCTTTAAATCCTGTTTATTCACCAAAGTGATCCAGCAGGAAGCTGCCCTTGTCCGTGGGCCATGGCTGGAAGCATTTAGTCCTGAAGTTCATGGCCGTAGACACGGCTGCAAAGACCACTCCCTATTTCAGGTTTTCATTTTCATCGTAGTGCTGTTTAAGAGTTTTCTCATGAAACTCCGGTTTAATTCCCTTAAGACTGCAGCACACCGGAAGTTCTTGTGGATGCGGAAAGAGAAGAGTAATGCTGTCTCAACCGTGTGTGAGATGGAGTCCAAGTGTAGGCTTGCTTCTAGTACAGCTGGATCTCAAGCAGTGCTTAATTCATGAAACTCTCCACATGGGAATCTTTCCTGGAGAGTGGTGAAGGCGCGGGGCCTCTGAAACTCAGGAAGAAAGGCCCATGTTCTCCAGCTGCTAAGGAGAACCTGCAAGATGAGACAGGAGAGCCAGTGGTGAGTCAGGCTGAGAAACCTGTGTCCAGCCTTATCTCCCAGCCCTTTTAGCGTTGCTGCTGTTCCCTTGCAGGGTTTTAGAAGAACATTTTGGTATCACAAGAGGAGGAGCAAGGAAGCCATTTTCTCCTTTCAGAGTGGCCTGGGTGTATAGATAGCTTGCATAATTAATGTGCCCCAGAAAGCTGCTTAATTATGGAACTGGCCCCCAAGAAGTAGGAAGATGTGCTTTAGGTGTTTTAAACTAGAATCTGGGATTTTTACTCACCATTAGGATTTTGTGACCTAAGGCAATTCACTTAATGCTTCTCTTAAGTGCCTATAAGTTACTTTATTGATCCATATTTTATTCATACTCTCCACTTCTGAAGCTTAGGGAAACCTCAGTAGAGCCACTCCAAGGATCATTGAGTGAATGGCAGCATTGTCCTTTTAGATTCTCCATAGAAAATTTCTTAAAAGGACCTGGTTATATATATTTTTTCTAACATCCCCAAATAGGTATTTCATAGTACCAATCGTTATTATTTAATATGTCCTGTTAAACCCACACATCTTTTTAATTTTTCAAAATTAAAGACTGCATCAGATCCAGGTGATCAGCTCTTGCAGCTAGACTCAGTGCTAATTCAGGGAGCAAGTTGCATTTTCCTTGAAAGATGTCTGTCAGAATGGCTTACATAAGCCTTATGTCTGTCCTGCTTTATGCTTCCTTGTCATTTGAGCTAGAAGTTTGCCCAATTTTAAGCTTCAAGAGGAATTCTGCCCAGTTTTAGACTTCAAGAGGAATGTGTGTTCATGAGTGAGTGGGTTTTAGTTTCCACTTGGTTACATCAGTTTCTTATTTGTGAAGAGTACTGCCAAATAATGTATGCTAATATTTTATTGATAAGGATGCATGCAGACTCCAGCAGCGCCCAGAAAAGCAGGTTTTTGTTTGACAGAAACAGTTCTCTTTTCCCCATGGCCATGTGGGATTTCTGTGTTCAGCCTTCAGCCTCACACTAACATACATATTTCTATAAAAACTGTTTTACTTTTTTAGGCAAAAAAGCATAGATGCTGTAAAATCTTTCTCTCCCAGTAAGCGAGTGCAGAACTGTAGGAACTTGCCTTAGTTTGCATAAATCTCATTGAAAAGTTGCAGAAATTTTCATATTATTTTTCCTGGAGGCAATCTTGTATTTTTTTTCTGTTGTACATCAGCAGCTGTACAGCAGATGGCACTGTGTGGTAACTGGAGAATTGCATTTCCTTTGGCAAAAGTGGCAGCATGCACTCCTGGCATGCATATTTATAAATACTTATTCTGTTATTATTACAGTGGAGTGTATAGCACTTTTTATGAAATACAAGGTGTTAAATGTCAGTGATTTATAAATATGTATCTTATACCGGCATATTATTATATATAGTATTGCCCTCCAGAAGAATAGTGGAACTATTAATGGCTCCTTATGGAGCTTTTTATTTTTCTGTTAACACTGGAGTTCACTTAATAGCTTGTCCTAATAGGATAAAGTTACATCAGCAAATAATCCTGGCACTAATTTATTCTGGGTATCCCTTGCTCCAGTGTTTATGGAGAGGAATGGATATGAAAGAGCTAAGTGTAATAGCCTTCAAAGAGCTCACAAACGCCTCGTCATTGCCATTCATGGAATATTGTAGTAGGTGAAAAGGCAGGAAAGGAAAGGAAATGAGCATCTTGCTACTCGAAGTGTGATCCTACCTGGGAGCTTTTGCTTGTCAGAAATACGGTAACTTGAGGCCCACTCAAAACTTAAAGAATCGGAATCTGCAATCTAATAAAATTCCCAGGTGATTCATATGCACATTAATATTTGAGAAGTACTGACTATTAAGTGCCTCCTTTTTCTGTAACGGAAAACAGGTGTTGAGACCTACTACATGTCAAACAATACACCCCAGGCTTGGGTTGCAGAATTGACCAAGTTAGGATACCATCTGTTCTAGTTTGCTAGCTGTCGGAATGCAACACACAGAGACGGATTGGCTTTTAATAAAAGGGGATTTATTTTGTTAGTTCTTCAGAGGAAAGGCAGCTAACTTTCCACTGAGGCTCTTTCTTACGTGGAAGGCACAGGATGGTCTCTGCTGGTCTTCTCTCCAGGCCCCTGGGTTCCAACAACTTTCCCCGGGGTGACTTCTTTCTGCATCTCCAAAGGCCTGGGCTGAGCTGCAAGTGCTGAGATGAGGAATGCCGAGCTGCTTAGGCTGTGCTACATTGCGCTCTCTCCTTTAAGCACCAGCCAATTAAGTCAAACGTCACTCATTGCAGCAGACACTCCTCCTAGCAGACTGCCGATGTAATTAGCAACAGTTGAGGTTCACGTACCATTGGCTTATGTCCGCAGCAACAAGACTAGGTATGCTCACCAGGCCAAGTTGACAACTGAATCTAACTAACACACCATTAGAGAACTTATAGTCAGGGGATGGAAACATGTTAAAAAATATATTCAATTCAACAATATAGTTGCTGAGAGAGGCATGTACTAAGAGCAGATATATGTGTTTGGCCGGCATTGTGCTGAGGTTCATGTTTAAAATTTATAACAACTCTGAGAGATAGGAATTACTGTCTGTTTTGGTTTGCTAAAAGCTGCTGGAATGCAACATACCAGAACTGGGCTGGTTTTTATAATGGGAATTTAGCAACTTACAAATTTACAGTTCTAAGGCCATGGAAATGTCCAATTTAAGGCATCAAGAGGAAGATACCGAGCAGAAAGAAAAAAAAGAAAGAGAAAGATACCTTCTCTAGGGAAAGGCTGCCAGCATCTGGGACATCTCCGCCAGATGGGAAGTCACATGGCCAGTGCTGCTGGTCCTTCTCCCTTGGATTTCATTGCTTTTAGCTTCTAGCTTCAGTGGCTGTCTCTCTGAGCTTCTGTGGGTGTCCTTGACTCTCAACTTCTCTGAACTCTCTGGGCTTTTTCTGTGTGTCCTTTATTATTCTCTTATAAAGGACTCTAGTAAGGAATTAAGGTGGGTCACATCTGAATTGAAAAAAGCTAATCAAAAAGTTCCACCTCTAATAGGTCTGTATCCACAGCAATGGATGAAAAGAAATGGCTTTTTTGGGGGTACGTAACAGCTTCAAACCACCGCACTGTCCCAGAAAGGAAACTGTGACTTTGCACAGCCATTAAATGGTGGCAATATAGCTTAAACCCAGCTCTGGTAGACTCCAAAGCTCAAGTCTTTCACTGAGTTCCATCCTAGAAGGTGAGAACAGATAAAAAGACTGATGTTCAAACCAAAGACCTGAAGATTTACATTAAAATATAAATTTTGGAAACTTTGTCAGTTAAGCATTTAGGAGTGACTCTCCAGATGAGGGCAGTGGTTACATATCTTGCATTTGGCTTAGCTGACATCCTACAACAGAATGCCTGGGATCTAATGGGCACTGCCATCCTTGAAGAGGTAAGGATGGCAGGAAGGAATCTTCAGATGGAGAGCTTATAATAGAGTGAGAATATATTAATGCAGAGGTCAGGGGAACTAAGCATCCAAATATTCTCTCCCAAGTCTGTCCAGGTGCTGCCAGAAAGTCAGCACTGAGTAATACTGAGCCTTGCATTGCCCACAAAACAATATTTTTAGGAATTGCCCAGATTGACACCGATCTCTTCAAAACCACTTCAGGGGTTAATATAGTTGTAATTACTGACGCCTAGATAATCCTGGTTGTTTTATCTAAGTTCGCTGATGATTCTCCCACAGAGAGTAGAATTGAACATCTCAGAAAAATAAGGAAGATTATATCTATTTTTTTTTCCTGAATGTAGGAGGCTGTTCCTCAGTCTGAGAAAATTATTTCATTCTGAGCCTTTTTACTTTTTGTATTATCATCTATTAATTTATAAATTGTACATCTCTATAGTAGAAGTTAATATTATAGTTTTAGTTATGGTTTAGAATGAGAATCTTATGTAGTTCGCTAAGTAAATTTTGCCTGTTTTGGGGAGCATATGGATCATCTAATGATGCTGAAGAAACTAAGTGATCGATATAATATCGGTATTTCTTGGAAAACGTAGGGATTATTTAACCTAGTTTTTTTAAGTTTCATTTTATTTTTTACAGGCATATTACATCTAGTATTCCAGAGTAAAAAATGATGTTGTTTCTAGCTTATTTGGCTGGTATCAGTGGCAAATGCATATTCCAAATATGGTTCATATTCTCAAAACTACAAAGTGGAGTAGGGTGTGGTAGAAAATTAATAGAAAAGAATACTAAATCAAAATGGTTATTTGTCCATATGCACAATTATCTTTAAGGAATAGCTCTGAAACAACAAAATTTCCTTGTAAACAATAACAACAAAAGATACCAAATTAATGGTAAAAGAATAGATCTTTTTTCCGAGAATGAGCTTTCCCCCATTTCAATTAGAACTTCTGCTATATACCCCCAATAACACTAGCTCATTTTTTATTTCTAATTTTGCATCAACTCAGTGTCTCCTTGGAATACAAGATTTTATTTTAAATATAAAGTCCATAACTCTAAAAAAGGCCTGTTACAAAATGTGTCTGGCTGTTGTCCTAAGATGCTTTCCCAAGTGGACTCAGACCGTTCCAGTTTACCCTCACCCTTGTCAAAATGAAAGTGAAATATTTTCAAGAAAAACAGTAGACACTGCTGCCTAGTATTCCATCCATGGGGAAGCTGAAATAGTTACAATCTGTAAAAAAGACAAAAATGCCAAGAAAAACAAGGCAATTTGAGTGATTTGGAGTTATTTATATTTTTAAAAAGTAGTTCTGGGTTGTATCATACAGTCCATGTTTATTTTAATTTCTTAAACATAGACATCTCAGAGTTATGAAACTTATCATGGTGGTGAAACTAAACTATCACCAGGAAGCAGCAGTAAGGGTGCCATATATAGCATAAAATATGTTGAGGTTTGTTTTAGTTATGACCATGCAGATCACTGAAAATTAGAATAAAAATTCTCTCTTGTATAATAATAATCCTCTATTGAGCAAAATATTTATGAAAAGAAACTTTCATTCCTTTACTGCACTGAATAACTTGATCGTACAGAAAGTGAAAACCAACCAACCAACCAAAAAGCAAAACCACAAAAACTCATGGTGAAAATTGTTGAGATGAGATGATTGTCCTAGAAACTACGATCAAAGAGCTCTTGAATGTGCTGTGCTGTTCACACTTCTGTGTTCTACATTATTGCCACTTCCTGTGGTGTCACTTTCATACTCCATCCTCTCTGCACACTTGATAAACTTGCACTAATCCTGCAAGAATCATCTCAAGTATTTTTTAATCTTCAAAGCTACCTGATCAACCCCTCTCCTCTATCTTGATGTTCTTGTTATTATCTCATGATGTTGAAATTATATGATGTTTGGCCTTCTCCCTGCCCCTTCTCCCCAACTCCTGCCCTGCTCCCCACCCCTTTCTTGAAGTCAGGAACCACGTTTTATACATTTGTACTTCCTCAGTTAATGGATGGAAAATATGTAGCACACATGCCTGCACTCTTCTATTCTGTACCAGTAGCAGACATTGCTAATCAACCATGACACTTTTTCTGTGTGAGACTTGGCATAGCCCCGTAGTTGTTTTACATTTCTTATAATTTTTTAAATAACAGAAGTTGTGGGTTTATAGAAAAATCATGCATAAAATAACAAGATTTTCATATACCACCCTTTAATGAACACCTTGCATTAGTGTGGTACATTTGTTACAATTGATGAAAGCATATTAAGCACATAAAGTCTTTTCATTTACCTTGGGGTTCACTGTGTTCTAACAATCCCATGGATTAAAAAAAAATTTTTCTAGTAACATATATACAACCTAAAATTTCCCCTTTTAACCACATTCACATATATAATTCAGTGCTGTTGATTATGTTTACAATGTTGTGTCACCATTACTGCCACCATTATTGGAACATTTCCATCATCCCAAACAGAATCTCTATACGAATTAAATATTAACTCCCTCTTCTCTACCCCAACCCTGTCCCTTGGTAACCTATATTCTAGATTATGACTCTATGAGTTTTCTTATTCTAATTATTTCATATCACTGAGATCGTAGAATATTTGTACTTTTACATCCAGCTTATTTCATTCAACCTGAAGTCTTCAGGGTTTATCCACATTTGCTCATGATTCAGGACTTCATTCCTTTTTATGGCCAAAAACATTCCATTGTGTGTATATCACATTTTATAGTACTTTTGAACACCACACTTTAGGCAGCTGCTACAGATTCATAGTGATTGACACACAGGTTTCAAAGTATTTGCTCCCACTGGCCTCCACAAAACACCTGGTTCATAGGAAACAATCTTGATTATTATTTTATGTGAAAAATGATATTAAATGGAAATCATATAAAATCCATTCTTTGGTTTGACGTAAACAATTTTTTTAAATTAGAGAAGTTGTAACATATATATGACCTAAAACTTCCCTTTTTAATCACATTCACATATGTAATTCAACGCTGTTAGTTACATTCACAGTGTTGTACTACCAGTACCACCATCCATTTCAAAAACTTTACAACCAACTTAAATAGAAATACTGTACAATGTAAGCACTGGTTTGCCTTTTTATTTAAGGATTTTGTTGGAGTCAAATTCAGAAATACTATAAAATTTTCTAGGATCTCAACCATTGAGATTCAGCCACCTTTCTTGTCAATTTTAAATTTTTAAAAAACTAATTTGAGAATGGAGTAGGAGGCTGTAATCTGAATTGAACTGAGTATCTTAACATTGTTCCCTGAAAGAAAAAACTGTAAGGATTTTGTCTTGTCAATATGAAGGCAGATATAGGAGGTATGTGATTGAGTTGCTTACAGTGCTACTGTAGGGAAGATTTCTCCCAGGTCTGAAATTTTATACCTGGGGGAGTAGAAGATGTAATCAGTGTAATAATAGTAATTCAATTAAGTGTATTTGAAAGACAGCCTATTCAATGGGAGAAAATATTTGCAAACCACCTATCTGATAAGGGTCTAATATCCAGAATATATGAAGAAATTCTACAACTCAAAAATAAAAAGACAAACAAACTAATTGAAAAATGTGCAAAAGACTTGAATAGATATTTCTCCAATGAAGCAATATGAATGGCTAAAAAAGCACATGAAAAGATGCTCAATGTCATTAGTTGTTAGGGAAATGAACATCAAAACCACAATGAGATACCATTTCTCACGCACTAGAATGGCTACTATTAAAAAAAAATAGAAAATTCACAATGTTGGAGAGAATGAATAGAAATAGGAACACTCATTCACTGCTGGTGGGAAGGTAAAATGGTGCAGCCACTTTGGAAGATAGTTTGGCGGTTCCTCAGGAAGCTAAGTATAGAATTGCCATATGACCCACCATTCCTGCTACTAGGTATATACCCAAAAGAGTTGAAAGCAGGAACTTCGAATAGATATTTGCACAGTGTTCACAGCGGCATTATTCACAGTTGCCAAAAGCAGAAGCAACCCAAGTTGTTATCCATCAACTGACAGGTGGATAACAAAATGTGATACATGCACAATGGAATATTATTCAGCATTAAAAAGGAATGAAGTTCAGATTCAAGTGATACATGGATGAAGCTTGATGATGTCACGTTGAGTGAAATAAGCAAGACACAAAAGGACAAATATCGTATGATCTCTCTGATATGAAATAATTATAAATAGCAAATTCATAGAGTTAGAATCTAGAATACAGGTTACCAGGGGCTGGATTGGGAGTGAGAAATGGGGAGTTAATGCTTAAATTGTACAGAATTTCTCTTTGGATTGATTGTAAGTTTTGGTAAAGGATGGTGGTGATGGTAGTACAACATTGGGAGTGTAATTAACAGCACTGACCTATATATGTGAAAGTAGTTAAAAGGGGGAAGTTATAGACCATAGATGTATCTATGTTACTAGATTAAAAATGAAAAGAAAAAACACATATTATACAACATAATAAACCCTATTGTAAATGAAGGACTATAGTTAATAATACAATTATAAAAACGTTCTTTCGTGAGTTATAACAAATGTACCAAGCTAGTACAAGGTATTGCTAATAGTCTGGTATATGGGAACTTTGTATTTTATATATTTTATCTATGATGTTTTTGTGAACCTATAACTTCCCTAACAAAAAATTATTAATAAAAAAATAATGGCGGCCACAGTGGCTCAGCAGGCAGAGTTCTTGCCTGCCATGCCGGAGACCTGGCTTCACATCCCGGTGCCTGCCCATGCAAAAAAAAAAAAAAATCTAATTGTTCAAGGTGCACGGGTAGTTCAGTGGCTAGAATGCCTGCCTTCCATGTGGAAGACCTGGTTCGATTCCTGGACCATGCACCCCCCAGAAATAAAATAAATAATAATGAAGCATTTCTATGTATGTGATATGGAATGATGTGCAATATATATTTGTATATATATTTTTTGAAAGCAGAATTTTTGCTCTAAGGGGTTGTTTTCTAAGCTAAGTAGGAAGCACCTTTTCAATAATGAATTGTGTTATAGGAGTGCCTGTCTAAGTCTCTGAAGATCTCTCTCTCTCCTTTTATTAACCCAATAATTCCTTTTATTAACCCAATAATACTCACAGTACCAGGTGTTCTCTTTTATTTAGTTAGTTATTTTGCAAATAGAGAGATGCAGAAGTGCAGTGAGAAATAAGAAGGTGCTTGCATAGATGGGAAATATTAGATATAGCTGGCTCTTTTTTAGCCATAGCAGCAATGGGGTAATAGAATTAAAAGACGTGTAACTACTTTAAATATATATGGGTAAATGAACTGCTTAAATTATAGGTATTCTAATGTGGCTTTCGTTAAATTGTTCATCATGGTGCCTAGCACATAACAAATGCTAAATGGATATTGGCTTCTTCCTCTTCTGCATTTAATCAACGCTCAACTGTTCTTTCTAATGAGAGGGAATAATATGGTTAATCCAAATGAAGGATCATTTCTATTCTATTTACTCTTTTAACAAATGCTTATTATTATTTGTGTATAATATCAGGCCCTATTGTAGAAACAAGGCTGCATTTATGTGAGCCTTACTTTCCAGGAGAATATCTCCTAATGAATTCAGTAGGACGGTGCTCAAATACATTACAAATACCATGTTCGTGTTTAAGCCTTTCAGTGATTCATCATTGCCCTCCCCAAGCTCTTAGCATAATAAGGAAAGCCCCCCCCCCACCCTGAGCTGACACTTACTTGCCTTCTTGCTGAGCTCCAATCTTATACTTTGTTCTCCAGTCTAAAGTAACTGCTTGAAGTTCTCCCAATTGACTATCGTGTCTCATCCCCTTTTGCTTTTCATACTAGGTTTCTAAGGTCTTTCTTCTAGTTTTAGTGATAGTGATAGACCTTAGTTGCTATCAACAGAAAGACTTTACTGAAAGGATCATTGGGCGGTTGTGGGGTCTTTGAACAGACTGAAGAACTAGGCTCTAGGGCTGTGCAGTCTGCAGGGTGACCACAGGAAAAGTCCAGGGAAGACTGCCATCCCGGACAGAGACTGGACACTGCAGTCAGTTGCTGACTCTGCTGATACGAGGCTCTCGAACTCCAGGTGTTGCTTCTGTCCCAGCTGCCAGGGCCTGCCCTTAGAGTGCGCTTATTGTGGTCCAGCTTCTTTGCTGTACCAGCTCCTCCACCACAGTCGTGATATGGTGTGTCCCGCTGGCTGCAGCCAAATTGCTTTGTCCTCACCTATTGGAAGGGGAGCTTGGAGGAGCAAACATATGGCATTTTTATCTTCTACAGTTGGAGACTCTTGAGTGATGACTTCACTGTGGAAATGAGATTCAAATGACAAATGCCTGAAACTGATAAATGTCTACAACCTTTTCCTTTCAAGAATGACAACTTATCAGAAGACTGCTCGAAGCCACTTGCTCTGTGAAGGCCCCTGAGGTCCCTGGAAGCCTCCACCCCTTAATCCTTGGTTCTCCTCACTTTTTGTGGTCACGTATCTCTTACCACCTCTTTTATTCAGCACTTGTGATTCTTTCTGCAACTGATAGGTTGAGGACAGGATTTACAGGATCCCAAAGCAATGTTATCTTTCCCTATTACTTACTGTACCTGCACACCTGACACTTTGCCTTATTTCTTCCCACAACTTTGGATAAATAATTTGGCAGGTCCCATGACTTTTCCAGGATCTGTCTGATAATAAAATGTACTCTGATCACTTTTAGACCCAGTGACAGTCTCAGTTTTGTAGGCTATATGTCTAATTCTGTGAAGTAATTAAGCACACGACACACAGACGTATACAATTGTACCTTCATTCAAAGTAAAATGCCCTCCTGTCCTCCAGCCTGGCCCTACCAGAGGCCGAAACTTTACCACGGATGTGGGACCTAATTCACTTCTTTCATTACGCTGCCATTCATCTCGCTCCTGTTTTGCAACAGAAGTTCCTAATCTTGACAGTGTCAGAGTAGGGATGAGAGGAAAGAGAGATGGAGGGTATGAGGGTTCCTTCCTGACTAATGCTGACATAACATTACTTTGTATTCTGTCGGTCAGGTATTTAAAGCTGAACTTTCTCTCAGGGGTAATTTTGTGGGACTTTAAGGTTCCCCTCCAGGAAGGTTCAGCTGTACTTCCAGTGATGTAGGTCATGCATTTTCCACCAGCTGCCAGCTCCTTCCTTGGTGCCTGTTTTCTTCAGGAGTCCACACCACACAGGCTCTCAGTTGGGTTCCATCACTGTTCCCTTCTCCAGGTGGCCCACTGAGATAGGATATAAATAGCTCAAGTTGGCTTTTCCTCTCTCTCATGTGGCCCACATCCGGTTCATGGGAAACACTCAGTGTTTTTTGCTTTTGTTTTTGCCCCACAGGTTCTAGAAGCACAGCCATCACCAGTTACCAGCTCCTCATCACTCCCCGACCAGAGCAGCTAACCTACCCATTTCTAGCCCCTTAAATATCTCAGATCAGAGTCAGATGCCAATCCAAGGCATTCCCCACACTGCTTCTCAATTATCCTGTGGAAACTTCCTCGCCACTCCCCTGGAGGTCACTCACCGCACAGCCCTCCAAGGGATCACTTGCGAAAATTCTCCCCACTTCATCTCTCAAAACTGATTTTTTAAAAAACCCTTGATACAGGTATGAATTTTAAGAGTTATTAAACTGGTGTTTGGATCTTTCCTTTGAAAAATTGTATCTGGTTTTGTACATTATTTTAGTATTTCATATCAGTTGCATCTTGGTGATGAGTCGTAGCTTCCTATTTGAGCTTGTTACGTTTCTTCACATGCTTGTCTTTCTGATAGAACCTCAAGTTCTCTGAGGTCGGGGACATCTTGTTCATCTTTGAATCTCTGCCCTAGACGTAGTATCTGGCACACAGGAGATGTGTGAAACCTGTTCAACTGGATGACTAATTTTGTGAGAATTGGATTAAATGATCATGTGCCAGGCACCACACTAGACCTTTTTCATAAGTCTCCCTTTTGATTTGATCCTCACAACCCCCTGATCTTAGGGGGAAAGTTTTCAATTTTTCCCCATTGAGGATGATATTAGCTGTGGGTTTTTCATATATTCCCTCTATCATTTTAAGGAAGTTCCCTTGTATTCCTATCTTTTGAAGTGTTTTCAACAGGAAAGGATGTTGAATCTTGTCAAATGCCTTCTCTGCATCAATTGAGATGATCATGTGACTTTTCTGCTTTGATTTGTTGATATGGTGTATTACATTAATTGATTTTCTTATGTTGAACCATCCTTGCATACCTGGGATGAATCCTACTTGGTCATGATGTATAATTCTTTTAATGCGTTGTTGGATACGATTTGTTAGAATTTTATTGAGGATTTTTGCATCTATATTCATTAGAGAGATTGGCCTGTAGTTTTCTTTTTTTGTAATATCTTTGCCTGGTTTTGGTATGAGGGTGATGTTGGCTTCATAGAATGAATTAGGTAGTTTTCCCTCCAATTTGATTTTTTTGAAGAGTCTGAGGAGAATTGGTACTAATTCTTTCTGGAACGTTTGGTAGAATTCAGATGTGAAGCCATCTGGTCCTGGACTTTTCTTTTTAGGAAGATTTTGAATGACTAATTCAATTTCTTTACTTGTGATTGGTTTGTTGAGGTCATCTATGTCTTCTTGAGTCAAAGTTGGTTGTTCATGTCTTTCCAGGAACCCGTCCATTTCATCTAAATTGTTGTATTTATTAGCATAAAGTTGTTCATAGTATCCTGTTATTACCTGCTTTATTTCTGTGAGGTCAGTAGTTATGTCTCCTCTTCCATTTCTGATCTTATTTATTTGCATCCTCTCTCTTCTTCTTTTTGTCAATCTTGCTAAGGGCCCATCAATCTTATTGATTTTCTCATAGAACCAACTTCTGGTCTTATTGATTTTCTCTATTGTTTTCATGTTTTCAATTTCATTTATTTCTGCTCTGATCTTTGTTATTTCTTTCTTTTTGCTTGCTTTGGGATTAGTTTGCTGTTCTTTCTCCAGTTCTTCCAAGTGGACAGTTAATTCCTGCATTTTTGCCTTTTCTTCTTTTCTGATATAGGCATTTAGGGCAATAAATTTCCCTCTTAGCACTGCCTTTGCTGCATCCCATAAGTTTTGATATGTTGTGTTTTCATTTTCATTTGCCTCGAGGTATTTACTAATTTCTCTTGCAATTTCTTCTTTGACCCACTTGTTGTTTAAGAGTGTGTTGTTGAGCCTCCACGTATTTGTGAATTTTCTGGCATTCCACCTATTATTGATTTCCAACTTCATTCCTTTATGATTGGAGAAAGTGTTGTGTATGATTTCAATCTTTTAAAATTTGTTAAGACTTGCTTTGTGACCCAGCATATGGTCTATCTTTGAGAATGATCCATGAGCACTTGAGAAAAAGGTGTATCCTGCTGTTGTGGGATTGATCCTCACAACCCCCTGAAAGGTAAGTAATTGTCCCATTTTATGGATATGGAAACTGAGGTTCAAAAAGCAGAAGTGTTATATCATATGTTGCACAGCCAGTGAAGAGCAGAGCCAGAATTTGAACCCAGGCCTGTCTCCTCCAGGGCCCATCTTCTTCCCACTGGGCTATTCTAACTCAATCTGTGATCATTCACACACGGGTAGTCTAGAGGTATCAACAAATTTTCATTGAAATAGATATTTTATGCATCCTGATTTGTATAATAGTAGAATGCATTCTTAATACAGGGGCTGGTGGGTGCTAGACACCTAGACATTCTCTGATTGGTTCCCCAGAGCGTTGTCCCATATTTTCAGCTTTTGAATAAGTGAGATCTCAAGAGTTCTTTGGCTGCTGCCTTGTTTGTCTGTTTATGTGAAGTGTACAATAAACACTTCAGTGTCTCCACAAGATGGGACTCATTGAGTGAATGGTCCGGTTATGTCCCCCTCCCACACTTCTCTTCATAGAAGTATTGACCTGGCAATCTTTGCATAAACATATTGAAGTTTTTCTGTCTTCATCTAAGAAAGGCTCTGGTGCAGTGTGTTCTAAAAATTATCCATGGAACTTACTAGGTGCTAAGTAGGGAGAGGGAAAAATGGGAGATTTTACCAACTATTCTGTTTAGAAAATTCTGAATTAAATGAAGTTAAAACTTTTCTTCACATTACAAGACTTATCAAATCTTTCTACGCCAGAGCATATTAGGACTCTCCACGAATGAGAATACGATATTTAGTGTTTGTCGTACTTACTGGGACAGTGAATGAGCGTCTTAGGGGACTGATGTTTCTCAGAACCCATTTTGGGGAACACTGCTGTACCAGATTCCACATAGCTCTGTTCATGTCCCCAGCACACTGCGTTATTTATATATTTATATTTAGTTCTGAGCATTGGGGATAATGAGAGCCAGAGGCTTTTCTTTTTGCTGGTCTTAGTGCGACATAATTTGCAGCATCCTTGTAGGAATACGTGGAAATGATGGTTTTCTCAAAATCTTTTTTGACTTCTAAAGGCTCTGACCTTCAAAAATAGACAATCTATTTTTTTTTCTGAAGCATGAAGATAAGGCATATCATGACATTAATCAGTAGACTTGGGTTCAGTGGACCCAAATCTGACATTCACAGATTCCTTGACAGTGTGCTTGTCATCTCCCTTTATGATGTGTAGCTTTCTCACCCATAGAGTGGAGACATTGAATCTAGGAATTAAGGTTATAGGCACAAACAGAAACAATGCAAAAATGTTTTTTTTTTCCTGCTTGTATCCAGACCTAATTTTCTTAAGGCTAATTTTTTTTTTTTTAAATCAACTTGCTTAGAGAATATCTTCAGTTTCAAAAGGTAAAGTTGTCCTTGAAATTAACTGACAGCATCTTATCAGTTATGCATTGTATCTATGTGTACAACACTGGCTGCTAAAGCCAAATATTTTCAGCTCAGTCTTAGTGACCTAGTAATATAGTTGGGACATTTGATGAACTACATATGTGGTTTCTCCTCCCCCACCCATCAAAACGAAAGCAACCTCAACACAGGGCTTACTTTTAGTAATTCCAGGAGAGTTTGTTAGAATATGTGCCAATAATTGTTGACACAAGAATCAATGAAAGGTCCACATTTGATTTGGGCTTTAATTTTGATCTACACCTTATAAATGTACAAATGACAAAAAGACATTTCAAAATTTTACATCTCTATGGATGTGTTTTTATAGCTGCTAAGGAGAAAGCTCAGATTTGTTAGAATTGAGCTGACATTTATAAAGACATAAAACTCTTCGATAGCAGCAGCTTTAATTATTACTTAAGAGCAGAGTTGTTAAAATGGCTCCCTTAGATACTTGCTTCTGATTATGTAAGGGGGGTAAAAGATAAATTTCAGAAATGAAGCTCAGTCTAACAATTTGCCTCGCCAGTTATGCTATAATTCATTTTGGGTATGACTTTTACATTTTGTCTAGGAATGAAGTCAAATATCAGATGTATCACTGGTTGCTGATAGGTAATGATCAAGTCTTAAATTTTTTTTTCTCCCTCATGAGATACATGTGAGGATATTTACAGTATTTGGGCATCTTTAGAGTTCATGAGCACCACCACAACTGTGAGAATTAAAATCTACTTTTCTTTTATTCATATAAAAACCCTCTCAAGTCACTTGAAAAATCCAATCAGAAGAAAAATCCATCACATTTGCTTCATAAGATGTACACTCTAAGCTCATAACATTTACCTTGTCTGTTACTTTTCCTGTTTATTCAAGGGAGCTTTAACAAGGAGAGTAGTTGCCTGAGAGGGTTAGCATGCAAGCCTGGTATGTTTTACTTACTCTTATGCTTGCAATAAATGGAGGTTGGTATGTGTTAGTTTGTGAGTCTATTCTCCAAAGGCATGTATGCTGATGGCACTAATGATTTGCAATATTTGACAGTAAAACTGTATTACTTGCAGTGACTGGAGGCTTTGAATTATAAATGGAATCATTTTATATCTTTTGGCATTCAGAGAAATACATGGGAATTGGCCCAGATTTTTCATTAATAATGTAACAAGTAAATGTTTCAAAATTGTTAGAGTTGATATCTCTATTTAATTGGTACTTGGAAAAGTGTGTTTTATTTTTCAAAGTGAGCAATTTAAAAATTTATATAAACTTTATGTTGATTTGGGAAAGTATCCAAATTTATTTTATAATGGGTATAGTATCACCATATGTTTGTATTCTATATTACATTTATTTATGTGTATATACACATTTTTTTATTTGTCTGTTTGGGGTGATTAAGAAAACAACCTAAACTCAAAAGGTACTAAGAGCTTGGAGTCTTTTGTGGCCTGTTCTAGATGACATTAATTTTAATTTGACCTCCAATTTAACATCTTGGATAGCCTGTTAATTGGGAACACTGGGTAAATCTTGTCCTCTTTCTTGCTTTGAGGCAAATTGTATGCAATTTTGGAAGGACATCAGATTTACTTTTGAAAAAAAAATCCCCTAATGTGCGATATAATTTTCATGACTAAAGCAAGTACAAAAAGGTTCCCAAAAATGGAAGAATGAATTTGTAATTTTATAGGCAACCCTTTTTACAGTCCTGACCCAGTCCTCTTTGACTAAGGTTATTAGCTCTATTTATGGAAGACTTTTTTTTTTTGAAATTTTAATTCCTCTATTTATAGATTATGAGTATAATGCATGATGGCACGATGAGGGAAAGTAATGTTAATCATGCCAAGGTTTGAATTGTAAATGGTGTCAAACGTCACAACACATTGACTTTTGATAAAGGCTTGCAATTATGTGTCTGTAAAGACGAAGTCAACCTAAGAAGAATTCCCAATCTTCTTATACTTATTTGATGTGAAGAAGAAAAATCTTAAAAAGAGATTAAAATCCAGAGGATGAAGAAATGAAGATCCAAGTCCTGTTCAGCCATATGCGTCCTCAGTTTCCATGACGAGGAAGATAGAATTTGGGGATTTAAGAGCTGAAAGAAAACTTAAACCAGCCCATTTTATATATGGAGAAACTGAGTCAGAGAGGTGAAGTGGCGTGTCCTCAGTCACTAAGCTGATGAGTGCTCATGCCTATACTTAAACCTCGTCTTCTGATTTCCATTGCATCATATTCGTTTCTAGAAGGGTCCAGCTGGTACAGTCTTCCAGGACAGCTGTGAGGCCTGTGTGATCAAGACTCAGCTCTTTGCAGTATAAAAACTCTATATAAATTTCAAATGCAATTATAATAAAACCCTATATTTTGGCTTTGGACTGCTGAGCTCTTGGATGGACAGCTGCTCTAGCTATGAAAGCATTCTCCTGCTTTTAACTTCCTCTTTTATTGTAGACAGAGGTGCTTGCCAAAGTTCATACTTTTAGTGTGCAGCCTTCTGTTTCCACTTCCAGATGTCCTGTGTAGGAGAGGATGGTCTCGTGAAGGACTGCCGTTCTTTTGGATGGTGCAGCTTTATGAAAAGGAACAGCTCTCGCATTCTAATATTTTACCTCCATGTCCCAAATTCCTCTTGCTTTTCATTTTACCCTTCTGCCTCAAGAGAATTAGGGATAAGGTAAATGGAGGAAGGAGGGTATGAAAACTAACATTTATTCAGCACCTAGCATTTGCCAAGCATGCACCTCAAATCACTTTTGGAATGAAGTCAGTATGACTACATGACTCAATAAAATTTTCCATATATTATACTAGATACATACCCTACATTATTAATTGCTGAGTAAACTGAGGCTCAGAGAAGTTAAATAAGTTAGGGAGAGGAATTAAAGGGTCAAGAAGCCCAGAAGGGGAGATATCACCAACTGAGAAGTCACATTCCCTTTCCTCTTTAATAAAGAGTGTTGAAAAAGAAATAGGTTCACCTTCTGGCTGTTAGCAATCTGCAAATAGTAAATAAATCTATTTGCTTTTCCTGCATCAGAAAGATATATTTTTAAGAAAATACACTCTAAATTTATTTCTTTGTTTGCTCACTTGATTCAATATCTTGCAGGAATGTTTTAGATGTCCTAAGTATCAAAGAGGAGCCTCTAGGTGTTTCTGAGAATACCCTATGGTTTCAGTGAAAATGGGTTAGTTGTTTCTAGTGCACCACTTTCTCGCCCAGGCCAATATTGCCTCAGGATCTGGAATTCCAAGATGCAAAGCTTGAAATCCATTCTTACGAAGGTGAGAAAACAAACAAACAAACAAAAAAACAGACAGCGAACCACATAAAACTTTATAGCCTGCAATTACTGTAGAGTGATGTTTTACCAAATATTAAATACAGTTTCATCATTGAGTGCATGACTATTCTAACTGTACATCCAGAAGTATTCTGGGATCTTAAAAATTGTGCAGCCAACTCAACAATCTAAATCTGTGCTCATAAGAAATACTCTGTGAAAGGACTAAAATTTAAACTGCTCGATGGCTGACTTGTGCTGTTAGCTAACTACTTGCAAGGATAATCCGTTCAAAGGGTGAGCTGTTACCTTTCTCTTTAAAGTAGCTTTTTAAATTAATTTTCATCTGTGTAATTTTTGTTACAATTAATCTCTTTTGTCTCACACTCCTTTATACTGACTAGTACCTCCCTCTTTAGCCAATTACCCCTCTATTTCCATGTTTATCCTGTGCTATAAAGTAGAAATTTCTCCATAAGGCTAAGACTGAAAAGGAGCTTTAAAACTCTTCTGGATCAATCCTGTCCATTTTGTGCTTGAGGAAGTTATGGCACAGAGAGATTGAGGGGTAGGAGGCTGATAGAGCTGGAATTGAACTTAGAATTCTGGTCTGCTAGTCCAGTGTTTCTTCCATCATCATCATCTGCTGCTAAAAGGTCCCCATCTTTAAAAATAAAGATTGTGATTCATAGATTGAGAATGTAGGGAATATTCCTTTAGGGCTAGCCCACGAACCTTTTAGGAATGTCTTTATTTTCACTCAGTTCAGCAAGTGGTATGGGCTCAGCACTGATGCAGAGAGGGTTGCAAGATAAGAGTGCTAAGAGGATTTTAATATCTAAAAGAATTTGTAATATCATTACATAAATAAAAATGACACAAATTAAAGTCTTTGATATAGTGGAGTTTCAAAATAAGTGGCACAGTGGACATTTAGAGACAGGCTGAAGTGACCTGCACAGGCTTCGTGGAGAGCGTTAGGACTTGAGGTGTGCTTGCTAGGATGTACAAGAAAATGCCAGATGGGAGAAGGGGGCAATGGCTCCTTGGCAGGAAGGAGCAGGTCTGAGCGATTGTGGCACTGAGTTGTTTTTTTGTGGCAGTGGCGCCTGTTCAAGGTAAAAGGCTCGTCCTAGGAAGGTGAGGTTGGACTGGTAACAGGGAGGGATGAGATGTTATCGTGAAGGCCACTGTATATGCTGGGGAAAGAGAAGTGACATAGAGCAGTGCTTTCAGGAGATGAATCTAGAAATAGCAGCATGCAGGAAGGATTGGAGTTAGGAGAAACAAAGCAGACAAGAGGAGAGAGATAATGAAGATGTAGACCACGAAGATTTAGAGATTTGAAATGAGAATCCCAGCATGGAAAAGAGTTCATCACATGCCATCCTCTGGTTCATAGATTTGGGACAGAGGTCTAAGAAGTTGAGGTGATTTCTTTAGTATGACATAGAGGTTAGGATAGAAAGTAAGTATATATTTTGACTTGAAAGTGTTCTTTCTATTTAAAATAATTTAAACGTTTAAACCTGGATGACCAAGTGTCATTCAAATGAGTTTTAAAAATTGTATGGAGGGGTACAAGGGTAGTTCAGTGGTAGAATTCTCACCTGCCATACGGGAGACCCAGGTTTGATTCCTGGTCCATGCACTTCCCAAAAATCAAACAAGCAAACAAACAAAATTTCAACAAATGGTGCTGTAATAATGGGATACTCACATGGAAAAATAATGAAATGTGACCCTACCATACACCAAACAAAAAAAAAATGTATGGAGAGTTGTTTATGGGGAAAGATAATGAATTTGGCTTCTTTGTTTATATAAAGGTTTGGATAATATCTCTAAGTGGCAGAATCCATCTGGCTAATTCTTTTGTGCCATAGTTTCAATGTCACTTTTTTTCCAGGAAACCTTCTGTGATCCATGGATTCAGGGTATTTTCATCCTAACTTTCATAGCACCCTACACTTTCCCTACCACAGCACCTTACATGATGAGTTATAATTGCCTAATGGTTGGTCACTCCTTTGGACTGTGAACTTCATATAAAGACAGGGCTGTTTTCTATCTCATATACTGTTTCCAGGGCCTGATATAGGGTCCATTATAGAGAATGTGCTCAGGAAGTTCTTGTTGAATTATGAATGACTGGCTAACTGAAAGAATGAATTCATACCAGGAGAGGAAGGAGAAAAGAGAGAGGAAATTGGGGATAGAGGAGAGGAGGCAGTAAGGAGAGAGGTAGAAGGAGGAGGGAGAGAGAAGTAGAAAAGGGAGGAAGGAAGGAAAGAGAGAAGACAGAGGAAGAGGAGAAATGATTGCATATTTAGGGATACAATAACTAAGTTTGGGGTATTTCAAAGAAATTTGTTTTCATCTTGGCGCTTCTGTCTCTCCCCAAAGCCCCATTAATATTAATTTAATGTGATGTTGGCATCCTGGACTTTGAAAATCATATCTAATGTGAATCATGTTGCTTTCATTGATTCTACCTCCTAGTAAAATAAATAAAAAATTGCAAGTTAGTGAGGGAAATTATGACAAATCCTATAGGCAGATAAACTCATTTGCTGTGTCTTAAATAAATGTTTTATCTAAAAAGATGATAATGCATTAACAAAAAAGAAATTAAAACACATACTCATATCCTATTTCCACAATTTAAATGCTGTAGGAAAAATTATTCTTGAATTGGGTTTTCAATATACTACCATGGTGTTTTGAAGATGATACCAGTTTGATGGAATATCACACATCCTGAAAGATAAGTTGTGTCTATATTAATTCATAAAGTTCCTAGGAAACAAGGATTTTCTGAACAGAAAATTTTCATTGTAAAACTTGATAATCAAATTTAAGATTTCTATCTGACTCGTACTGTTTATACTGAAATAAATTCAGTTATTTTGCCTTCAGAGTTCACATTAATGGTGTAGATAAGGATCAAAGTGTGTAGCGACATCTGATTAATGTTAAATGCCAGCTTTTCATTTGCCAAATAAATTAAATTATATAACTAGAATTCATTTAGCGTGTTCATCACTGACACTTCCTCAGTAGAAAGTGCCTTTTTAGGGAGCAAATTACAAGGTATATATACATGTAGACAAGACCTAAGGTTTAACAATCAAGAAGAAAAAGTTCTAATTGAAATGTCACTAGAGAACATCAGTCTACTGCTACATCTATTTATTCATAACTATTTGAAGTAACCAGTTGCATTTAGAGTGATAACTCTGAATACAATCAGTTGAAATAGGTCCTTTATATAAAATCTAGATCTAGAGAAAAGTCCTAGGATGCTCAGCTTGTACTCTAGAAAATTTTTCCAAAAGTTTTGGTAAACCTAAAAAATTATTAGGTATGAAATTAATCATATACATTAATAAAAGGCTTTAAGCACCATGTTTGGTTTTAAAAATCTTTACTTCTATTGCTTTTACTATTAAAAATTAACTATACTTATCAACTGATACTTCTCATGACCTGCCACCATTCATTTGTTCATTCAGGTAACTACTAGTCCTCTACTATGGAACTGGGACTGAGAATACAGTGGTGATTAAAAAAACAAAAAGGATATTATCCCTGCCCTTATGGACTTTATAATCTAATGGGGGTGACAGATTTTAATCACGGAAACATACAGGGGATATAAGATTCTGATTCTAGTAAGTGTTATGGAGGGAAGAATGATGCTTTCACAATTTACCAGGGGATGATAGGGAAGGTTCTCCTGAGGAAGTGCCGACTAAGCTAATACATAAAGAAAGAATTGGAGTTAAGGAGGTGAAGGAGAGGGCTGGGGAAGGATGGGTCAAGCAGAAGAAAAAGCGTATGCGAAGGACCCTTGCCAAGGAAGAGCACGGAACTGTCGTTGAAGAGTGAGGTCAATGTGTGTGAATACATTGGTTAGAGGAAGATGGTGCACCTCTGGCTGGAACATAGGAAGAGGCCTGATCATTCAGGTTTTTGTAGATCATGTTAAGAGAAATTGGTCTTTATTTAAGGAAACTGGAAAGTTTTGAAGAATTTTGTATCAGGGTAGAGAAGGAATTCGAGGTGGACCTGAGAAACTTCTGGGAAATTCTTAGGAGGCTATTAAAGTAAACAGCCTGGAGTGTGATGCTGGGCCTAGTTTGGTGGTAGACGCAGCAAGAAGTTGGTGGATTCTGAAATATTTAGGAGATAAAGTCAACAGAAGGCCTTGATAGATTGATACTGGTGATAAGAGAAAAGTAGGTGATGAGGATGACTCCTAGATTTCTTGCTTGTGCAATAGGGACCAATAACTAGGTCCAAGAAAACAGAAGAGGCCTGGATTTGTGAGATAATGTCTTGAGTTTGGGGTGGAGCATGTTGATATTGAGGTGACTTTGAAATATTCAAGTGGGAATGCCAAGAAGACCATTGGGTATATAGTTTAGAACTGGTGAATAGATCTTGTTGAGAAAGGACATTATACACAGTAAACTTTAAAAATATTGAGTCAACAAGGATGGCAGTTTCAAAAGGCTGGGGAAGTCTTCCATGGGGAAGACTTCATGCCGGAAGTGAGAGATGAGTGTTGTTGGGTTGAGGCAAGAGGATTCTTGGTAGGAGTCACTGTATGGACAAAGGACTGCAAGCAAAGTGTACATTCCAAGTTTGGACAATAATTAATAGTCCAGCTTAACTGGAGCAGACAGTTTGTATGGATGAGGGGTAGGAGAAGAGGTTTAGAGTACTTAGATACCAAATTATTCTTTCCTTGGAGGTCTGTTTGGAAAGGAATTTATTAAGAGTCAGTAATCCTCTGGGCACTTCATTAAAAGAATTAAATAGATTTCCCCTTGTTCAGACTTTTCTTTTAGAATAGCTATTCATTCAGGATAGAGAGTCTTCTTTGCCTGCTGATTATGTTCAGCTTGGGTAATGTGTTAGTGTCTGAGACTCAAAAACAGATTAATCAAGAATTATTATGTAAATTTTTTTCAGTCAACTACCAGAGATATATTATAAGTCTACTCTGTGTTCAACACCATGAGACCCAGCCCTTGATCCCATAAAAATTACAGTTTTACTGGGGAGACATAACTTATACTTGCACAATGATTAAAAAGAAGTTGAATCTAAATATTAATGCCAGAAAGAATATATTATGAGATGTTTTCTGTACTTATCCTTAAATATTTTCAATCATTAATTCAGAAATAATTACTTACCTTTAAGACATTTGTTTAAGAGTTTTTTCTATTTTGCTGTTTACTTTCCATTATTATTAGATATTTTCTTAGGGTTTTATCAAGGTATTCTCTTGATAATTGTGGTTTAAAGTTCATTCAATCAGATGAACAAATCTTCTTGTGTTTTAGTTTGCTAAAGCTGCCGGAATACAGTATACCAGAAATGGGTTGGCTTTTATGAAGGGGATTTATTAAGTTATAGGTTTACAGTTCTAAGGCCATAAAAATGCCCAAATTAAGGCATGCAGAGAAAGATACCTTGACTCAAGAAAGGCCAATGTCTGTCACATGGGAAGCCACTTGACTCCTATTTGCATCCTCTCCCTTCTTCTGGTTTCAAATGGCTCTCTCAGCCCTCTTGGATCCTTCTGGCTTACTTAGCATCTTATGGGAAGGCACATGGTGACGTCTGCTGCACTGAGCATTTCCAAACATCTTTGTCTAGGTGTCTGTACTCTCTGTCGAAACTCCAAGCATCTCCAAATGTCTGTGTCTCTGTTGCTTCTGAGCTTTCTCCAAAATGTTTCCCATTTTAAAGGTCCCTAGTAAACTAATCAGAACCCACCTTGAATGGGTAAAGTCACATCTCCATCTAATCAAAAGACTTCACCCACAATTGGGCAGGCCACATCTCCATGGAAATAATCTAATCAAAAGATCCTCCCCTACAATATCGGATCAGGATTATAGAACTTGGCTGCCCCACAAGATTGGATCAGAATTGAAAGAACATGGCTTGTCTGGGGTACACAACAGTTTCAAACGAGAACACCTTCCAAATACACATTTGTATGATTTCAGTATCTGAAATAACCTTCATTCTGTTATATCAAGTGCTCCTACTGACAGAACCTTTGCTTTGATTCCAAGGACATAAAAAGCTGATGATTTTCCGTATTTTATTTTTTTAGTTTCGAGAGTACATACCTTACACGTGGAAACAAATGAAAATGTGACCTGTACCCCTAAGCTAAAAGTCTTTGGTTCATTGATTCATTCATTCAGTATCATCTGTTGAGTGTTCCTTATGTGCTCAACACTGGAAATCCATACAAGGTTTTATTTCTGACATTATTAGAGAAATTCCTATCAGTTCTGCTGGAATTTTTTGATTTCATCGACACTCTTTTGTTCTGACTTTTCTGACTACTTACCTCCAAAAGATGAGCAAAATAATTTTATATAATAGCAAAAATGCTAATAACTAACATTGTTGAGCGCTATTTAAGTGCTGTACTTACTATTAACTCATTTAAGACTCATAACTCTCAGAGGAAATCAAAGCAGGGAGTGCTGATGATCACCCAGCAGTATGTGGTGATGCTGGGATTCAACACAGTTTTGCCCCAGAAACAGCTCTAATGGACAAATGAATTATCGAATCATGAGCCATCCTTCCAATATAAAATCTGGTGATATATATTCAATATTGTATATACAAAGCATATAAAATTGTATGTGCAATAAGATCTCAATTATGTAAGTTGTATATATAAGGAAACTAATAGGAAACATGAGAATGTTTTTGGTAGGTAGTATAGATGTTTGTTTTCTTCTGGATGATTTTATTTATTTAAATTTTTTTCTACAGTGAACATGTATTAATTTTATTTTTAATAAAAGGAATTTTTAAAATATGCCTATTCTTAATGAAGGGACCTATATTAAAGCACTTTGGCCTAAGGAACAAAGCAGTGAAATAATTGCTGTTCTTACTTTGGCGAATGAAAATAATCAGGTTCTGAAGATTATAGTAAACTTTAGTCCTTTGCATAGTTTCAGAATAAAATCTATTTCTTGAGCTTGTATGTATTTAATTTTCCGGCCTGCTTTGCCTTTGTACATGTGATTTCCAGAATACAGGGGTATGAGAATTGTGTTTGGCATTCGTGAAAGGAAGATGTTTACCCCAGGACGATGCCCTGCCCCAGTGAAGCCTTCTTTGGGCTGCTGGCATGGCTCCCCAGTTTCTCTGGGCTGGGGACTTTGTTAGGTGCCACCTTTATGGGTGCCCTTCATGAAATTGTCAGTGAGAATTGAGATTTGGGTCCAATTTACAAAGGCTTGAGACCGAGATGATACCTATAGGAAATAACCTAGGGAATGTTGAAGGGTAACCCTCAAAAGTCTGTATTGGGAAGTGTGATGAAGGGTGCAAAAGCCCTATGCAATGCCACTTCATCCCATGTCTTTGTGTTTTATTTAGGCAAATATTTTAAAGAACATTTGCTTATTAGATAGGCATACATGTTTAACTAGTCTTGATGTCACTATCGATAAAAAGGGGCTCCTGGCCTCCTCTTGTCCACTAACCACATGTCATCGTTTATTATCTGAATGCATTTATTTTATTAGTGATATGCTCCTTGATGAAAGGGACATATACTTCTTAATATTACTTTAAGGCCTAGCAAAGTGGCAAGATGAGAAGGGAAGTAGGCAGGAAGGGGCAAACACAGGGAACATCCACTATCTACCAGGTTCTAAGATTTTCAGTTTCAGTTCCTTTTTCTCTTCTGGCCCCACTGTGAGGATTTCCGTTTTATTTTCGAATGTTCAACTACTCCATATTTTGCAAATCAAAATATAGGGCACCTGTTTAATTTGAATTTCAGATAGGCAACAAATACATTGTTTTTTTTAATTGGAAGTATATCCCCATGAGATGTTTGGGATCTACTTATGCTAAAAAAATTACTTGTTATCTGAAATTCAGATTGAACTTGGTGTTATATATTTACTAGATGTCCTGTGTTTTATCTGGAAAATCTTTTAAATTCTTAAAGTATATTTTAAAAATACTTTAGCCACTTAAAAGTAGTAGCTGCATGATTGGCGAGTTCATAAAAAAGAAATAAGATGCATTGAGCTTGAGTAGGTGCTCAATAGACTTCATTTTAAACAGTAGATTGTTCAATAGTGTGAAAAATCAAAGATATTTCAGAGTGAATGCTGAGCCTTGTTGTTGTAATGAACTCACTTTACAGGGTTAATAATAACATCACTGGCAAGAAAAATGTCAAACAATCAGCTAGGAAAAATTTTACATATGCCTCATTGACAGTGCAGCCCTTATTCTCATTGAGAGTTCCTTCCTGTTTTTGTTTAGGACAAATATTCTTCCCTCAAAAGCTGCTTTATGCTTTATTTTCTAGTCATTTCCCAATCAGATTAACATTAGAAAATGGTTGATGTTTTACAATTTCATGAGCGATTAAAAGCCACCAGTCCAAACTTGTGGCTTATTATTGCCCCTTAATTAGAATAACCTTCATTGTTTGGTCCTTGAAGCAATAGCTTTGGAGATTGAAAAACCCCAAGTTTGCTTTAGTTGGCAATCAACAGCAGAAGCCCTTTATTATTATTATTGTTATCGTTATTATTATTTAACATTTCTTTATTTGGGGGAATCTTTTTTTAGCCTCTGCTTGAGGATGTCCATAACTGCAAAGGAAGAGAATTTTTGCATGCATAAACTATAGCACAACAATGCAGGACCAAAGCCTGAAAATACAGATATCTAAACTAAAATAATTTCCTTACATTTTTGGTCATGGATTAAATGTATTGTATTTGAAACATTATGGATGATACTTGTTAGCTATAGTATCAGTTGGACACTATCTTATATGAGTGAGATAAATAGGGGAATAAGAAGAGCTTTCTACAGGGGGCCAATGATTGGAGATTCGTCTGGCCTCTCCATTAACTGGAAGCACCTAGCTTGTCTTGCACAAAGTACGTGCAAAAATTAACACTTGCCGAACTGTACTGTCTATCCCTCTCCCATTCTGACCATGTAGGATTCTTAGTCTCCCAAGTAAGCTGTCACTTGGCAGACTGCTATCTATCCTGATTCAGGAATCCACTGTGCCCTGAATTCCTATTTTCTTTCTGGCCTTTGAAGCCCATTCCTGTTCCTTTGGGGGCATCTCTCTTCATTGCTTCTCATGCTATACAGGCTGCTGAAACTCAGAGTTGACTGAAGTTATGGATTTTTTTCCAGGTATTTCTTATATGATTGTGAGTATACACGTATACTCATACATATATGTATAGACTGAAACAGTAGTGTGTAGATGCAAATATATATTTAAAATAAACTCACTGATGAATAGTACATGCAACTAACTTGCAGTTTTAAATCTTTATGAAAATTCTCATCCCATAGAATTTTGTCTGTCATAGCTTGACTTCATAAGCAGGAGACACAGGAGAGAGTCATCTATGCCTGCACACTTTTATTACTTTCCCACATGGCATCTAATAGATTTTAAAGACTCCCGAATCATGGATTTGGCAATTTTACCTGCTAAATTATTCTGAATGTCCATCATTTCCTGGTGACTGAATGGAAGAATTCTTTCTATTCAGTAACTGCAAGTTCTTCCATTTTTCTTGATGTTTCCTTTTTTGTATTTTAACCTCAAATATGAGTCTATTGGGGATTCAATCCAAATTGGTCTAATTTTCTTTCATGGCAATAGGCATATTACAGTAAAACTCATTATTGCAGCATCCAGCAAGCACTTAGCATCTTGATTTTGTTGCTATTTGATATAAATTTTCAACTCTGTTCTAGAGTTCTTGTGGTGGTATTTGGAAGTGAGGCAGCTCATGTATCTGCATTCATTCTGACTTGTATGTTAGAATGTCTTGTTCAGTGCTAAGTTTAAAATTGACATTTATACATAGGAGGCTGCTTTTATCTACGACCCCAATATTTTACTCTGACAATTCCGTTATCTTTAAGCCTCTCTTGTTATCCTTTCTTATTCAGTAGGCTTTTCTCTTTTTAACCTCTCCCATTTTGTCTCTTCCCCAATCACTGCTATTACCAAACCAGACGAAATTACCTGACTCACTCATCTATTTTTATCAATCCATACAAAAGTTCATCATATCCCTCTATTAGGTGATGATCTGTCCCTGTGCTTTCCTTTCCTGTTATTTTAACCCAGTTGCTACAGCCCAGGCATTCCAAATCAAATTCTTTGGCTTTATTACATCTAAGTTGATTTTTCTTACACATAGGTGAGTGTGTTGAGCCTCTGCTCCTAGCAGGATTCTTGTCTGGTCTCTTGTTTTGGCTCTTTGCAAGCAGAGTCCTGTCTCATTAATGTAATCCTGGTATCGCTAAACTCACCTCGTGATCTGTTGACTATTTTACTCATTATCCACTCAAAGCATTTTAAAAGGTTTTAGAATTGCTGCTTTAAAAAGCATAAATGATACTAGATGACAGATTAATAAACAGAGAAGACTATTTCTTTTAGTTCACCTCTTGCTGTTCTAGAGAGAATGAACTCATTGCCTTTCCCCCCAAAACTGGTTCTCCTGCTGTATTCTTCTTTTTTCTCCAATTTTTGGTGATTATGAACTGAACTATAAACATTTATATACAGCTTTTTGGGTATTTTCGTTTATCTTGGGTAAATACTGAGGAAGAAAACCTGACAATTAAATACTGCCCGCCCCCACAACACACAAATGAGAAGGAAAAAATAAAATACGCTAAAATGAAATACACTTGCTAAATCTCTTGTTATGTGCCCGTGGGAGGCCAGAAGCTGTTGCTTTCAGTGTCAAAACGTAGGCTTGTGTCCCTGCTTGTCCCACAGGGATCTGCCAGGTCAAAAAATATAAAGCAGAAAAAGAAAAACTCCAAACAACCAAAAAAAAAAAAAAAAAAGGTGATGAAAAAGTGAAAGAGAATGGTGGCGCCCTGGCTGTTTATGTTCCTATAGATGCTGGTGTGAGGTCAGAAGACACTGCTTCTCATAGAAATCGAGGCTAACGTGTGTATTGGGCCCTTAGGGATCTGTCAGCCCAAACAATACATGAAAAAAAAAAAGAAGAAACCCAACCAGTGAACAAGTTCCCTGAGTCTTTAAGTACTGCTTGGTGCTGGTGTGAGGCCAGAAGCTGCAAAGAGGCCCAAAACTGAGGTCAGTTGACCTTGACCCTCAACACCAACTTTAAAAGAAGGTGATTTCGTCTCCCACTCCTTGACCCAGCAGCCACATCTGGGATCTAGCCATGGCCATTTCTGCACCTGCTTGCTCACGGGTTGAACATTAAGAACTGGTCACTGTTCCTTACTGTTACTTACAAAAGCTGAACTCTTGGTAGCCACTTGCTTCCTCTGGCACTCCTTTAGTTCTAAATATGCAGTCTGGTTTCAGGGTTTCCACCTAGTTAATTTCAGTCCCTTTTGCAGCTCTTCATTTTCTGGTGAAGGGAGTGATTTGTGAAACTTCCTACTATTCTACTATTTTGCACTGGTGCACTCCCTCCTGCCATATTTTTATCTAATTCTTGAAGGACCTAAACCCAAAACTGGTGCCAAAACCTGAAACTGGTGCCTCATCCCTGGCAACTACCTCTGTGTTCTATTAGTAAGTCTTAAATGTTTGACGTTTCTTCTTTATCCCTCCATTATTATCCTGGTCCGCACCCTCACAGCCTCTCCTCCATGCTCTTGACTGTTGGAGTAGGTTTCTGTTACTCTACCACCCTCCTCTAGTTCACTTTCCACCCACCACTGGAGTGATTTTTTATACAGCTAAAGTCAGTCTGTGTTGTTTTTCTGCTAAAATATTTTCAGTGGCTGTTCACCACTTGCGAGATAAAATATAATCTCTTTAGTATGTCCTTCCATTACCTTACCTTGCCAACTTCTCCAGCCTCATTTCACTTTTTTCTGTATGCATACGCATTGAACTAATTACAGTAGGCCTGTGGGCATTGTTGCATGTTGCTACGGCTGCAGGAATGTTCTTCCTTCCTGAAAGTACACCAAGTGCATGTCAGTCAGTAACCAGCTCAGATGCACGCCCATGGCCAAATCTACTCTCTGGAGCCTTCCTTAACCCATCCAAGTAGGGTTAGTCACATAGGTCTTTGTTCTTTTTCTGAATGCTATACAGGCCTTTGTCAATGCCACTTCTCTCCAGATATCTTTCCTTGGCCCTTCTGTGAGGTTTTCAGATTGAAACAATGTCTTCTTTACCTTTGCATCCTGCAGGCCTGGTATGGCTCATGGTAGTAGGTATTCAGTAAAAATGTGTTAAATTAATTTGAATAAGGGAATAAAGATTTTTCTAATTTTTCTTGGAAAGAGAAAAACCATGAGTAGTGAGACAAAGGGAAAAAATGGAAGTGACTGATTTGGATCATTCAGTTCACAATGGGAATGATTTCAGATGAGGTTGTTTGATACCATTCTAATTTGGATTAAAAGCATGCATTTCCTCCTCTAAAACCCCCTTTTGAAAGAAGAGTTTTGAGGGAAAATAAACAACATGAGCGTACCCTTCCTTTCTTTGAAAAAGCAGTATGCTTCTTTGATGGTTGACTTAGTTCCTGTGAGTACCAAGCAGCCTCCTCTTCAGATGATCTTATGCTTTTGGTGGGACAACCTGCTGCCAGCCTGTAAATGGGGTCTATTAATGTTATTGCTGATTTCAAGTCTGTAAATGTGAGCACAAGGGAAGGAAGATTCCAAGTACTACCTCTGGTCATTAATCCGTTTATTAATGGATCTTATCCTTGACAGTCTCTCATCCTTCTAATGAAGGGTTTCTCATTATCTCATTGTTTACAAGCTAAAAGCTATGTGTGTTTAAAAAATAGAGATTCATGAACAGGAAGAAAATTATTGCACTTGCAATATTTTCTCTTCAAATTTAGTGAAATCAATTTGTGGGGAGAAGACTTGTGGGGGGTCCTTCTAATGCTATTTCTACTCAAAAAGCCATGGCCTACTTTAAAAGATGTACTCAAGAGCACACTAATGTAATTGCCTCTATGTCACTGCTGAAAGCTCCCGTTACCTGGGAGCAGGCTTATATCAAAGGGTCGTGATAGAGACCCAGGAAGTCTGGGAGCCAGACAGGCCTGGCAAAGGCAGGCATCTTGTAATGGGGGTAAGACTATGGGGTCCACAGGCCTGGGCTCTTCTCTAAGCATTTAGAAATATTAAGGTGTTTGGAACACTGTTGTCCATAAGTTATATTTGCTTATTATATCTTTAGTGGGCACAGAGATCCTGATAGGCATCACGATGGTAAAACAATCGGGTCAGATTTGAGATTTTATTAGACCCTTAACTTACCAATAATAGTAGCAGCTTATATAAAAGGGCTATTTTTACATACACTTGCGATCCAGCCAATTGTGTGCTTCTTTTTAAATGATGTGTTCAAATACTTTTAAGCACATTTGGGGCAAATACAGTGATAAACAAGACATAAAGAAATGCTGACATGTTTGCTACTGATTGCACTGCTATTAATCACTACTTAGCTAAACGTTTGTTTTTCCATGATCTTAAGGAAGATCTTTAATTCCATGTCCCCTTGGAATTATAAACCCTTATGGTGCTTTATCTTGTATCTGTATTAATTCAGAGTCTCTTTTCTCATGCATATAGTATGCTCTCAACGCAGAGTAAGAGGCCGTTGTTGGTTATTTCACAGAAGGCAATGTGGTATAAGGTTTGGAATCTGGTTCTGTGATTTCTTGGTGGTATAACATGGGCTGATATAATATCTTAGAGTCCCAGTTTAATTATTTGTTCAATGGTGCTAATAATAATACTATGGTCCCATATGGAATATGGAATGATATAACCCATCTATACTGCTCATGATGTCTGGTCCATAGCAAGAACTTGATATATTTGGCTATTGTTATCAAATAAGGCTTTTCTCTCTATCCCCAATTTTTAAGTTCGCATTTTTTTTAATTGTTGGAGATAGAAAAACAACGTTGTGGTATTTTACTCAGCTGCACATAGCATCCAACTCCACGATGTTTTTTAAAATACAGTAATCATGACTTCAGTCATCATCATAATGATTCACTGCTTCAAGTTGCTAGCAAGGGCACAGTAGTGGGGTGGGGAAGGGGTTTAAGTCCGTAGGTTATAAGTGAACTAGGGGTAAAGGATTTGTCAGGATGGGAGAAGGGGGAAAGGGAAGAGGGCATGCGGTAGAAGTGGGGACTTAATGGGCCTAATTTGGAGGCCAAGGAAGAGTGACTGACAATGCAGTCATGCTGTAGAAGGAGATGAAAACCTGTCCCACCCTTATACCAGAATGAAGAAGGTAGCTGGAGCTGGCCATTTCAGAAGGACCACCATAGAACAGATAGATACCCTACCCCCGAGTAGTGGCCAGTGCTCCTCTGTAAATTGGCAGCTTTTGCTGCCCTCTAGTTGTTTCATGCACCTTCCTTAATATGAGTACTTGTGATAGCAGCCAAGGAAGTTGGCCACATCATGCAGAAATGGACCCCAAGGTCAAGGAGGAAATTGTCTTCATAAGATTGGGAATTCCAGAGTCCGACTCTGCCCTTAAGTTGTCTGGCTTCCATCTCTATGGCTCAGTAAGCTGGGTATTCACCCAGAAAACCATTAGAAAGAGCATATCTTAAAGCAAACCCCATTCTGCAGGGGGTAGAGAAGTCAAATATGCAATGCCTGTGGTCATACCCTTGGAATATATTAAAGACTTTACCTTTGATGGTATCAGAGAGCTTGCCCTGGAGAACCACCTGCTACGTAATATTTTATTGTCACTAATGCACTTTGCCTTATCTCACTTGATTGTCACAAGCCTGTGAGGTAAACAGGGTACTTCTTCCTACCATTTTAATGGTTCTGCTTAAGGCCAGATAAGCAGTAAATCAATTTTTGGTTTGTTAATGCTGCCGGAATGCAATATACCAAAAATAGATTGGCTTTTACAGAGAATATTTATTAGGTTACAGATTTACAGTTCTAAGGCAATGAAAATGTCCAAAATTAAGGAATCAATACTAGGATAACTTCACTCAAGAAAGGCTTATTGTGTCTGGGATTTCGCTGTTACATGGGAAGGCGCATGGTGACGTCTGCTGGTCCTTCCCTCTTGGGTTGGTTTCCAAAATGTCTCTCTCAGCTTCTCTGGGTACTTCTGGCTTCTCCTCAAGATTTTCTCTCTCTAAGCATCTGTGGGTCTTCTCTTAGCTTTTCCAGGGCAAACTCTGGATTTCAGCTGTTAGGTTAGCATCCCCCAAGGCATTTTCTGTCTTCAAGCATCTGAATTCTCTTGGCTCTGTTATCAGCTCCGAGTTCCCTATCATAGAGGGCTCCAGGGAAAGACCCATCTTGCATGGGCCGGGTCGCATTTCCGTGGAAATAACCTAATGAAAGGTCTCACCCACAATTGGGTGGGTCACATCTTCATGGAAGCAACCTAATCATAGGTCCCACCCAACAGTAGATCTGCCCCCACAAGATTGGATAAAAGGATGTGCTTTTATGGAGACTTTAACAGTGAAGAAGATTGATCTAGAGTCTCTATCTCCTTATTTTCAGTCTAGAGATTTTCATAGATACCTCACTACAGCAGTTAAGTAACCTCTCTTTCCCACCTTGCTTCATTCACAGGCTCAGTTTGCAGTAAGTTACTTCCTTATGAAGATATGCAATTCTAAAATGAATTTTTTTTCCATGAACAGATGATATATATAGTTTTTAAATTAAGATATTCATTAGTTCCAAGGCAGGATGAAAGAAAGAAAGGATAAAAAAGGATTAAGCATCAGTTTAGAAGGTCGTCTATCTTTGTAAAATAGTCCACATTTTTATAGAGAGCTCCTAGATTACATATTATGTATTGCTGACCTCGAACCCCAAGTGAAATGCAAGGTACTATGCCCAAGACTTTGGGTCTATCCGTGTTTGACATTAAAATCAATTACCACAGGAAGCTATAAACTCTATTTCTCTGGAGGTACTTTAGGCTGAGGTAGATCATTTCAGAAGGGACCAGGCCATAGCTTGCACACAAATTAAATGACCTCTTGATATTTTCTGAGCATGAAACTAATTCAGGTCTTGAGTGTACACAAAGCAAATTTCAAAAGTAACTTGTCTTAAGTTACAACTTGTCTTGATCTTTTGCAGACCAAATTTCTCCAAATATGACCCTAGATGAAACAAGGAGTAGTACAAAATGATTGAGGAAAGTACAACTTATAGCACAAATCTGTTAAAATATTAATAGTTAGAACAGGTTTTGAATGGCTTACTTTATCTCAGGGACTGTGTTAAGTGCTGTAAATGCATTAACTAATTTAGTTAAACTTTTGTGGTAGTGGCTGTTATTATCCTGGTCTTGCATGTGAGAAAACTGAAGCTTTGAGAGGTTAATAACTTGGCAAGTGTGAGGCTGTTCTAGTTTGCTAGCTGCCAGAATGCAATATACCAGAAACGGAATTGCTTTTAAAAAGATGAGTTTAATAAGTTGCAAGTTTACAGTTCTAAGGCTGGGAAAATGTCCCAATTAAAACAAGTCTATAGAAATGTCCAATCTAAGGCATCCAGGGAAAGATACCTTGGTTCAGGAAGGCCAAGGAAATTCAGGGTTTCTCTCTCAAGTGGAAAGGCACATGGCGAACACAGTCAGGGTTTGTCTCTCATCTGGAAAGGCATGTGGCAAACACGGGATCATCTGCTAGCTTTCTCTCCTGGCTTCCTGTTTCATGAAGCTCCCCGGGAGGCATTTTCCTTCCTCATCTCCAAAGGTCACTGGTTGGTGGACTCTCTGCTTTTCATCACTGTCATTCTCTACTCTCTCAGAATCTCTTGCATTCTCCAAAATGCTTCCTCTTTTATAGGATTCCAGTAAACTAAACAAGACCCACCCGAATGGGTGGAGACAGGTTTCCACCTAAAGTTTAACAACCACTCTTGATTAAATCACACCTCCAGGGAGATGAGCTTCAAACATACAGTACTGAATAGGGATTAGAAGAAATGGCTGCCTTTACAGAATGGGATTAGGATTAAAACATGGCTTTTCTAGAGTACCTACATCCTTTCAAACCAGCACAGAGGCAGAACTGGGTTTTATAACCTCCTTCTCCAAAAATGCAATACCTGCCCCATTGGTCTGATATTTGGAAAGACCATATATCTTGGAGAAAGACTGATCTGGATTCAGACTGCAGTGTTGCCATTTTCTAGCTGTGCAGCCTCGGGAAAATGATTAAACTTCTCCTAAGCCTCGGTTTTTAAAATTGTTCATGTGGATGAAACACCTGCTTCAAAGTGTTGCTTGTGATGACATGCATAAAGCATTTACTCATTAGCTATTATGATTTTGAAATATGTCCAGGGAATCTGATTGGGTCAACATATGAGATTTTGAAAGGAGCTTGATTAACTTCTACCTTTAAACTGGGATGGCAGATTCAACTCATTCTTTCTCTTGTCATTCTTGGGGAAATTGCAAATGTATGATATTTCAAAATCCCTGAAAATATCAATAACATTAGCATAATGCTAACGCAAATAAATCAGCATGAACTCATCAGCATTCCTGGAGAAACAGATCCAAGTGTCACCTTGTAGAGGTAATTACAACAACAGCTTACTGTGCACATTTGAGCCTGTTTATGTGGTCAGCTCACTAGTAGCTGGTAGAAACAACATTCAGAAGTTATTACCTCCAAGAAATAGTTGCAGACTGTGCCTGAGGCCTCTCAAAGGGTGACTGGGATAGGGGTGGAGGGCAGGTGGGAAGGCAGAATAGATCCACGCTCCCTAATACCTTCTCATCAGAGCAGAACTGCTTTGATCTCTGTTACATATGCAAGATTTTGTTTGGAAAAAAAAATCCTGTTTTAAAAAAAGTTTGAAAATCATTACTTCATAAAGTGCTGGGTTGCATTGCTTTAGAACATGAATAGAATACTTCAAATACTTTTGTAAAATGGTACTAATAACTAGTAGGGGACAAGGGTGGAAAAGGAGGAAATAAATTCAAATGGAAGCGCTAGACAGGAGAGGCTGGCTTTATGGACCCTGGAGTTAGAGTGCCTGGGCTGGAAGCTGAGAGCTGCCGCTAAGCAGCTGTGTGGCTTTGGGCAAGTTACTTAACTGCTTTGTGCTTCAGTTTCCTCATCTATAAAATGGAGTTGATAGTTGTTTTAGTTTCCTATTGTTTCTGTAACACAGTACCACAAACTTAGTGACTTTAAAATGAAACAAGTTTATTACCTTACAGTTCTAGAGGTCTAAAGTCTGAACTGGTTTTCACTGGGTCAAAATCAAAGTGTCAGCTAGGACACATTCCTTCTGGAGCCTCCAGAAGAGAATCTTTCCTTGCCTTTTTTCAGCTTGTAGAGGCCACCAGCATTCCTTAGCTCCTGCCCCCCCCCCCTCCATCCTAAGGACAGCAGCAGTAACATCTTCAAATCTCTCTCCCACTCTGACCTTCTGCTTGTTTCATCACATTTCCTTTGAATTTGACCCTTTCAACTCCTTCTTTAAAAGGACTCTTGTGATCACTTTAGACACACTCAAATAATCCAGGGAAACCTCCACATCGCAAACTCCTTAATTTAAGGATCCTTGCATTTAAAGTAACATATTCACAGATTCTGGAGATCAGGACATGGACACCTGTGGAGGGCCATCATTCAGCCTGCTATAATAATAGTAGTTTGTTGCAAGGATTCAAAGATTAACGTATGTAATATATGGAATATGCTTAAAACAGTTCCTGAAACATAATAAGGGTCCAATACGTAGTAGCTAGTAATATAATTATTGTGCATTCTGTTTATGGCAGTAAAACAGCCCTATTCCAGCCTGTGGCACAGTGTGTGGGAAGCTCATGGGCTTGTGGAATGGACCGAGTTTGATCTCAGCTTTTTCACTGGGAAGGGATTGTTGTGACTTTGGACGAGAAACTTAACCTCTCTGAGGCCCATTGTCCACATTTGTAAAATAATGAACCACCTCACCATGTTGTTTTGAGGATTAGGTAGACACAGCACATGGCTGCCTTAGGAAATCATAGTTTCCTTCCCTTAACTAGCTGTGTGAACTTAAGGAGGTGACTCTTTCAGCTTCCTTTCCTCACCTGAAAAACAGAGGTCACATTCTCACCTTGTTTATCTCACGGTATGGTTTAAAGATCATACACTTTGGAGAAGTGCTTGATGACCAGTATACAGCCAAACAAGTGGGAATGTTATTATAAAGATATGTATTCTTTTTCTCATTGCATCCAAATATTCATCACAGACACCAGAGTTAACTAGATGTGGGGAGTTTGAGTGGAGATACAGTGTCCTTTCTTTTCCTGATTAGAAAAAGGAATGATCAAGGGTTGGGGGCTGTATTAGCTAGGGTTCTCTAGAGAAACAGAACAGCAGGAAATATCTGTAGATTTAAAATGTATAAAACTGTCTCATGTAACTGTGGAAACATAGAGTCCAAAATAATTGAGTGCTGCGGCACACATCCAACTTTATGGCTTGGTGGGTCAGATAACACCCAGCTCATGATAGGGAACTTAGGTCTCATGGTAACTTGGTGGCCCATGGTTAAGTATTCAGTCTCTACTAAGGCCCAGTAGCAGGCCAAAAGCTGTTTCTCAAAAGGAGAGTAGTTATCTGCAGCAGATGGTAAGGCTTTGCTCCAAAATCCTAAGAATCTACAATGTGATTCTCCTATAAGGGATTGCCAAAGGCTCCAGACAGCATCCCTATTTGCCACTGACACTTCCAGCACCATTGGATCTGCTGGATCATACGGTCCAAGTGGCAGAGCAGCTTGTACAGCAGCCAGGATCTGTCCCAGAGCCTCCTCTTGTTCAGGTCCCCACTCAAAATTAGCTGCTTTTCTGGTCACTCGATAAATGGTCTGGAGTAGCACACCCAAATGAGGGGTATGTTGCCTCCTGAATCCAGAGACCAACTAGGTGTTGTGCCTTTTTTGGTCATAGGAGAGGCCAGATGCAGCAACTTATCCTTCACCTTAGAAGGGATCTCTCAACATGCCCCACACCACCGGACACCTAGAAATTTCACTGAAGTGAAAGGCCCTGTATTTATGTTAGATTTATCTTCCATCCTCTGACATGCAAATGCCTTACCAATAAGTCTGGAGTAGTTGCTACTTCTTGCTCACTAGGTCAAATCAACATGATATCTTCAATATAATGGACCAGTTTGATGTCTTGCAGGAGGGAGAAATGATCAAAGTCCCTGCGCACAAGATTATGACATAAGGCTGGAGAGTTTATATACCCGTGAGATAGGACAGTGAACGTATATTGCTGACCTTGCCAGCTGAAAGCAAACTGTTTCTATTGAGCAAAAAGGGTTTGCCTGATCAATAGCTGCATGCCAGGTGCCAGGGGATTATTGATTTGCTCAAGCAATGATACTACTGCTTGTGGTATCTGGAACACAGCTGCAATTGGAGTTACCACCTGGTTGAGTTTACGATAATCCACTGTCATCCTCCAAGACCCATCTGTTTTCTGCTCAGGCCACATAGGAGACTTGAATGGAGCTGCGGTGGGAATCACCACCCCTGCATCCTTCAAGTCCTTAAGAGTGGCAGTAATCTCTGTAATCCCTCCAGGAATCTGATGATTGCTTCTGATTTACTTTTTGCTCAGTAGGGGCAGTTCTAGTGGCTTCCACTTGGCCTTTCCCACCATAATAGCCCTCACTCCATGAGTTAGAGAGACAATGTGGGGATTCTGCCAGTAGCTCAGCATGTCTATTCCAATTATACATTCTGGAACTGGGAAGTAAGTACAGAATGGGTCTGGGGGCCCACTGGACCCACTGTGAGAAAGACCTGATCTAAAACTCCAATGATCATCTGACCTCCATAAGCCCCCACTCTGACTGGTGGACCAGAGTGATGTTTTGGGTCCCCTGGAATTAATGTCACTTCTGAACTAGTGTCTAATAATCCCTGAAATATCTGATCGTTTCCTTTTCCCCAGTGCACAATTACCCTGGTAAAAGGCCATCAGTCTTCTTGGGAAAAGCTTGGAGGACGATTAACAGCATAAATTTGTGGCAGTATAACAGGGTCCTCCCCCAATGGGACCTGGCCTCCCCCTCATTCAAGGGGCTCTGGGTTTGTAAACTCTCTCAAGTCTGGAAATTGATTAAGGGGCCATGACTCTGTGTTTTTGTTATTCAAGTTAGACTTCTGTTCACTTGACCTAGAACTCTTTTGTTTATACAGCTCAAACAAAAATTTAGTAGACTGCCCATCTATTGTACTTCTAGTTACCCCATGATTTAGTAGCCAATGCCACAAGTCTCTGCAAGTCAGATTATTTTGACTCCTGCTTTGAGTTTGTTGTCTATTATGTTAGCCATATCCACCTTGTCTTTGGTGATTAAGTGCTGCCACCTGGCTTCTGTCAACTTGGAATCTGGTCATCCCATTGTGTTTAAGGATTCTAGTTCAGTGACAGCAATTTTCACAGTAATATCTAATCTATAGAGACGTGCAACTACAGAACATTTCAGGGATAATGGCACTAGTCTTACAAACTTATTTCTCACTGTTCTGGTTAAAAGGTTCATCCCCTGGACATTCCTAGGGTGTAAGAGCAGGCTTTGCATGATAAATCCACTCTAAACTTCAAATCTCTAAGCCTCTGGATCCCCTTATCTATATTATTCGAGGGCGGTTCAGGCATTTCAGCCTTAGGTAATGTCGACTGCCTTTTGATCCATGTTTCAACCAACCATCCAAAGAAACTTTAATGCCTTTTCTGACCCCTCGAACTATTAACATTGAATGCAGAATCTCTGCTTAGTGGGCCCATATCAATAAATGCAGCGTGACCCAGCTTTATATTCATCCCACCTTTATCCCACATCCTTAAAATCTATTGCCATAGATATTCTTCTGATTTCTGTCTATATAAATTGGAAAACTCACACAATTCTTTTGGAGTATAATGTACCTCCTCATGGGTGATACTTTGTACTTCACTTTTCGGGGCCTATTGGGACTTTAATCCAGAAATGAGGGGTGGTGGGTGTGGGTCATGAAAAGAATTAGAATTATTTTCCAAGCTATTTGCTTCAGGGCATTCATTTGCAGTTTTATCTGGTGAAACAAGATTAATCACTCTAGGGCTAATCCCTTCAGGTGGAGGTTTGGTGGCCAACTCCTCAGGGCAGGCTGGAGGTGGGGCAGCTATGTCCTCAGGTCAGACTATTACAGAGTTATCTAGAGAAGACTCAGCACGACCTAGGGTTTCAACCTCTCCACCGACATCATTATCAATCCATATGTCGCCATCCCATTTTTCAGGGTCCCATTCCTTTCCAATCAATGCCCTCACTTTAAGAGCAAACACCATGCAAGATTGGGATTTCAGTTTACATTGTTAAATTGCTACTCTAACAATAGAATTCTGAGTCTGATTTTCGGAGATCTCAAGTCTATGGCTACAGGAAATAAGATTTTCCTTCGGGACACTCATAGAAACATTTGCAACTGTCAGACGGCATGTAAGCTTCTCATTTGAAGCCTTAAACCCATCCCTTTCACTCATTAATGTATACCGTGTATCTAACAACAAGCAGCCAACATCTCAATTCCTCCTATTTCCACTAAACACCATAAAAGTGTAAAAAACATTATCCCCCAGAGCCTGGCTTCATACAAGCAAAGCATTAGAAGAATCAAATGGTGATATTTTGACTATCTCTTTTGCTAACTCACCCCATGGATTGGCAGTATCATTCTGATTACAGGAATCAGAGTCCTTAGTGCATTTGAGTCCAGTCAGAGTAGAAAAACAATCGTAAAAACCCATTTTAAGATTCCGTTTCTTAAGAACCATTTGTGGGTCCAAGTTCTATTAGCTAGGGTTCTCTAGAGAATAAGAATCAGCAGGAAATATCTGTAGATACAGAATTTATAAAAGTGTCTTGTGTAACCATGGGAACATAGAGTCCAAAATCCATAGGGCAAGCTGTGAAGCTGATGATTCCGATGGAGGGTCTGGACGAACTCCACAGGAGAGGCTCTCCAGCCAAAGCAGGAAGAGAGCCTGTCTCTTCTGAATCCTCCTTAAGAGGCTTCCAGTGATTAGATTAAGCATCACTCATTGCAGAAGACACGCCCCTTGGCTGATTACAAATGGAATCAGCTGTTGATGCAGCTGACATGCTCATGATTTAATTCTATGAAAGTCCTCATAGCAACAGGCAGGCCAGCACTTGCCCATCCAGAAAACAGGCACCACCACCTGGTCAAGTTGACACATGAACCTGTCCATGACAAGGGCTATACGACTTTTCCTGTGGCTGCTGTAATAAATGACCATAAACTTGGTGGCTGAAAACAACAAACATTTATTCTCTCACAGTTTTGGAGATCAGAAGCCCAAAAGCAGTTTCGCTGAATTGCAGCCAAGGTGTCAGCAGGGCCACGCTCCTTCCAGAGACCCTGAAGAGAATCATTCCTGGTCTTTGCCTCCTCTGCTGGCTGCTCGCCTTCCTTCACTCTTGTCTGTTTCACTTGGTGTCTGCCTCCTGCTCACACTGTCTTCTCCTCTGCTGTCTGTGTCTCAGCACTCCCCCTGCCTCTTTCTTAGGAGTTGCATGTGATTGCATTCGGGGTCCACCCAGATAATCCAGGACAAGCTCTTCCTGTCAAAATCCTTAGCTTAGTTGCATCTTTAACTATATAAAATAATACTCACTATTTTGGTATACGAGGTCATATTCACAGGTACCCAAGAATTAGCAGGTGAATATATCTTTGGGGGGTTAGTTTTTTTCCCAGCCTACCAAAGGCCTTAGGAAAAGGGGGAGAAGATCCCTCAATCACCTGGCTTAATGTGAGGCCATTGGTGTCCTTGGTTGTATGTGAGCAAGAGCACTTTTCAGAAGCATATTGGAGCAACCCCAAATGAAAATAAAAACTGGTGGAATAAATCCCTTCCTGTGAAGAGTTCCCATTTAGCAAATGAAATGTCAAACATACTTGAAACAACAGAAATTTTAGGTCTTTTATGCAGACAAGTGATGCAAAAGCAGAGGAGATTCAGGAAACACAGTGCAGTGTGAATCTCAGAAGGCTTCCTTGGAGCTGAGTTTTGAATAGAAGGTGTTAACAGAATTTCCATTGCAAAAGAGTGACAAACTCACTACACATAGTAAATGTCAGACTAAAACGTAGTAGGGGCAATCATACTTGATTCTATTTTTACTTCTCTAAAATGAGACAATAGTTATGAATGCGTTTGAAATGTAAAAGCTATGGAGATAAGAGGTGTTAGTTATTAATAATGCTAGTAATCTCTAAATCATATTATTTAAGTACTACTTGTCAGTGAGATAATGAGTGGGTGGTGTTGTCTCACATTTGAAGGGCAAACTCAATGTCAGGAATTCCAAGTATCACTCCTTATTGTTAGTTCTTTTTAGTATAGCTTTTGGCAGTCTCTTTAACCTTATTCTATCACATATGACGTTATCGATAATTGCGATCGTGTCATCTACAATTCACAAGGACTGTTTTGAATTTATTAAGGCCTGTGGAAAAGGCAGTGTTAAACTAAGATTAAATAATTGCTCACCACAGAGCTGGTAAATTATGTCATCTTGGAGCTTATATTTGGTGCTGTTTGTACCCTGAGGTGTAAAAATCCAAGATTTAGGACCAGCCCAGGTTTGACAGTAATGTCTTTGCTTCCTGATACAGGCTGAAATATTTCCCAGTAAAAGATCCATAGTAAGCCACCGTTTTAATTTTCTCTTCTCAGCCACCTCCAACCAGTAATCGAGCACTGAGAAAACTAGGACTTGACACACTAATTCTGCCCTAGACCAAGTAAACAAGATATATTGTTGTAAAAAGGAACTATTTTTTAAGTCTAAATTATAGGCAAATGTGTACCTAGTTTTCACAATAATTTCAAAATAAATACATCAAAACATCAAATACTCAATTATCAAGGAAAAAAAAAATCAAAAGGAGAATGGAACAAAGACTTTCCCAAGCTTTGAAAGTCAATATTGTCAACCTTATCTTCCATTAAAGATGGATCTACTAGTAAGTATCAAAATAGATGAGTGTGGTTGAAAGACTTGTAAGGGTCTTCCATCACTCCCACTGGTGATCTTCAGACTCTCATATCACCCCCTCTCCTTCAGGGGAGGAGGAAACTATGACTCGCCTTCAACACTAGTATGGGGCAAAAGTGACAGGATATACATAATTATATGTTCATCATTACGTGATTATGTTACATACGATTGTGGTGTTCAGGGTGGGCCACGGTGGCTCAGCAGGCAGACTGCTCGCCTGCCATGCTGGAGACCCGGGTTCGATTCCCCGTGCCTGCCCATGCCAAAAAAAAAAAAAAGATTGTGGCGTTAGACTTGATGGTGTCTCGCTGTATCTCCACCTCTCTGCCGGCCTTTCTGTCTCCTCCCCCAACCTCACCCCCTACCTCTCTCTTTTTCCCTCTCTCTTGCTGCTTTGAGGAGGCCAGCAGCATGTTGGGGAGCCCCATGTAGCAAGGAGCTGCAGGTAGGCTTTACAAACTGAGCCAGGCAGAGACGGAATCTCTCAGTCCTACAACTGCAAGAAACTGAATTCTGCCAATTCAGTTTGGGTGAACTTGGCAATGGACTCCTCCTCGGTTGAATTTCAGATGAGAACGCAACCTATTCAGCGACTTAAGTACAGCCTGAGCCCCAAAGGACAGGACCTGTCTAAGCTTTGCCAAAACTCTTGGCCCACCAAAAATGGGAGATAAGAAAAAATGTGTGCTAGTTTAAGCTATGAAGTTTGGGTAATATTGTTACACAATGACAGAAAGTAAGACAGTGAATTTGGATATTTTTTTGTGTATATGAACTTTAATACATCCAAAAAGCCTAAAGGAAGGGAGATTGAAAAGTCCAGGTCCTTAATATTAAACAAGCTGCTCATCATCTTGGAAAATTGAAAATATATTTAGAATATACATTTTTATATTTTGACTTTTCTCTACCCAGTTATTTATGCATTTTCAAAAAATGAACACAATGTAGGTATTGAATACTTTGAAAAAAGAAGTTAGCTTATAATACTTTCAGGGCTCGAGAATTCTTCCCACCTTCACCCCAATTTTAATTCAATTTAATGTTATTTTAAATTTTGAGTTTTGGAAGAAAATCACTCCTTCCTCACTTTTAAATTATTATTATTTTTTATTGGATGGAATTGAACTCATTGTGGGATTTTTTTGTTTGTTTGTTTTGTTTTTCTTCAGTGACCTCATTTTCATGTGTAGGAAGAGATTTCTCTCAATGTTTTAAATCTAACTCCAGTAGCATTTGAAGTAGTAATAGAACTGAGGACTTAAATTCCACTGCCATAAATAACATTTTACTAGCTTTTCAGTTCAATCTGTCTGATGCTTTACTAGTACTTTAGAATGTCAAAAACTCTGAAGTTGAAGGTTTAGTTCCTTAATTATTCATCAAAATTTTTGTTCCAGAAATATAGGACATTTTCAACATTTAAAAATATAGATTTGTTCTTGGAGAAAGAAAAAATGAGGCTTACTCTCATTCATCTGAATGTTATCAATTATTATGTTACAACAGCAGCAGGAACAGAACAGCTGCCATTTCTTGATACTGACGATTTGCCAGGCACTGTCAACTCATTTAATCCTCACAAGGAGCTGGTGATATAAGGTACTGTTATTATGCCCATTTTACAGATGTGACCATGCATATGATAAGCAGACTTTGAATTTAATTTCTCCTGCCTTTTGTGTACAGTGACAATGAGACCAGGATTCTTAACAGGCTATGAAAACCCTGTCAAATGAATTAGAAGGCAAGTTGAAAAAAATGAGAAAAATTCGCTAAAGAACTGACCACTTCAAAATTTGTGCTTATGAAAACATCTCCTGTATTTATTTACTCTATCCTTTTCCTTCCAGTTTTTGTAGTTGGTCTGTCTTCTTTATTGAGAGATGCCATAAATATATGCTGTTACTGATTCTCGTTCTTGAAATAAAGTATAATATAAATTGAAACTCTTAAAAATGATTCTGTTTCACGAGATTGATAAAAAATAAAGACAAACTGCTAGAAACTGAAGGTAGAATTGGATTATTTAAAATTGAGGATGAAAAATGGACAAAAATGGTGATAATATTTGCACTTCAAAAGGGAATAACCTGTATATTGAGGGGTTAAGAGAGGTTTGGGGGAAAAAATTAATGAAGCCCTGGAATACTTTTACCAAAATGATCTTTTTCAGATTGGGATGTAAAAGTCCAATATGAAATTATGGAAATTAAATTTTGCTATCATATATTTTGCACCATCATGTAAATTTCCAGTAAAATTTTCAAAATTATGCCCCCTCTAAAAAAAAGATAAAAATCAGTACTTGATTTGTATCCTTTTGGTCATTTTCCCAAATTTTTTAATTCTGCTCTAACCTATGAAGTTTAGCTTCCATCTTAAGTGAATTCACTTTAAGTGACCTTTTCCTGGTACCAGTTATCCCCGAATGAAGAGTATTCCTGTATTGCCTATAGACAAAACACAGTTATTTAACTCTAAATTATGTGGGCTTCTTATTACTGGATACATTGAGGAAGAAACTGGGCAACCACCACCTGTCCAGATTATACAGAGGGGATTCGTTTTGATGGAAAGAGGCGTGGTGTTTGGATTTCATGACCTTTAAGGCCACCTGCATGGCCAAAGCCCTGTGAAATCCTCTGAGCTATATCAGAACCGGAAGACCCGGTAAAAGCCTTGAGGCAGTCAGTACCTGCCCCCACTGCCATTTAAGGAATGACTTAGCATATGAGGGGGTCCTGATGGTAAGTCAGCCTTACCTCGACCTGCTGCTATGCTCTCATTATACTTCCTTTCTCTCTCTAGCATTACCTTTTAGCCATCTCACCCTGCAACCCTCGTGAAACAAAATAAAACAAAACAGAAAAACCTCTCTGAGACTGCTTTTCACTCAGCAACTCTTGTTTCTTTACCCCCCAACTTCAGTGTGTATACGTGGGGCAGATTGCTAGTGTGTCTGATTTTTTGTTTAACGATTGTCTTAGTTTGCCAGGACTGCTATAACAAAATACCACAGACTGGTGTGTAGCTTTCTAATGGTGACTTCCAGGCAACCAGTCTCTGCTTCTGTCACATGGCAATATGTCTCTTTAACGTATTCCTGTGACGTTTACTTCCATGCCCAAATTTGTTTTGCATCCAGTCAACTGAATGTTGGGGATTGAATCAAGTCACCCACAAAAGACATGTTTAATTCCCAAACCCCGGTCCTGTGGGGGTGAACCCATCTGTAAATGGAACCTTTGAAGATTTTGTTAGCTAAGGTGTGTCCAGACTCAATGAGGGTGGCCCTTAATCCAATCTGAAGTCCTTATAGGCAAAGGAAGTTGTACATAGAAGGAGAAGCCACAGGAAGCAGGCAGAAGTTGAAAGTCAATGGAACCCAGAAGAAAAAGGAGAACACAACGCCATGTTCATTGATATTTGATAGAATAGCCAGGAGCCCCAAGCATTTGCAGCCAGCCAGAGGTACCAATCCCAGGAAGAAGCATGTCTTTATTAGCTATGAACCAGTACATTCCTATTGTTAAGATAACCTGTTTTATGGCATTTGTTTTAGCAGCTAGGAAACTAATCCACTGGATTAAGGCCCACCTTGATGCAAATTGGCCTCATTTTGATAGGCTCTTTGAAGATCTTAGTTACAAATGAGTTCACGCCTACAGGACCTGGAGATAAGACTTGAACATGTCTTTGTAGTGGGACATTATTCATTATCCCATAATGATTAAATTACCTTATCCTGAGCCTCTTACTCTTTAGGGTTTGCTTTCCCTGTTCCCACTAGTCCCTGCCCCCGGCCGTTTAAAAAAATCTTGGTGGACTCAGGGACCTCAACCATGGTTACATTATGGAAATCATTGCTAATGCTATTAACATGTGAAAACTTGTCAGGCTTGTACAAAATATGAAGCATTAGGTCCTTATGACACCTGGAATCCATTTCTGTGTACTCTCCTAGAAAGGAGAGCACTATTAGCAAAATTAAAACTGGTTATACTTGGGAATCACTGGATTCTGTAATTCAGAATTTGAAAATGGCATTGAATTTTTTTTTCCTAAATATTGTTCAGTTAATAAAAAACTTAGTCCAGATGTGACATAAAGAGTACCACATGTGTTGGTGTTTGCAGGCAGCTAGGAGGAACGATTGTGCTCTCTCTCTGAAATCTTTTCAGAATTATTTTTCCTATGAGTCCTGTAAGTTAGTGCCAGGGTTCTCAAGTCAAGGAAAGCATTTGTACAGAGTAATGATTCTCTAGTATATTACAGTTGGTGTTTTCTTAGTCAATACTTGATTTCCAGTATTGCATCTATTAAATGTCTCTAATTTGTTTGTTCGAAGTACAGATTTGTCTGCTATAGAGATTAAATGTGGTATGCTAGATGCCAGAGTATGTATTTACTAAAAATTGATGAAGCTTAAAGATGCATCTTAATGGATGTATAATTTTCTTATAAACCAATACTTTAGCAAGAGAAGCTTTAAATGATCATTGATCATTTTTATTATGAAAATGTTAATGTGCAAAGCACTTTACTGGACACTATTGTGTAATTAACCAAATAGAAATCTAGAGTGCTCCATCCTTGAGGAATTTTGTTCTAGAAAAACAAATATAAATGCAGCAACCTGAGAACCATTACCAGCATGTACCAAATAATACATAATTGAAAAAAATGATTCTTTTCAGAACTCTTATTTCCTAGGAAATTTTGATGTTCAAATTGTTTACATATCTGAGGATATGTAATCAGATAGTTATGGAATTTTTGAGCTGTAGAAGATATAAACTATCACCTTGCCCAATCCCTTCCTATTATAAAGAGAAGAAACACGTCTAGGGAGGTTAAGTAATTTGCCCAAGATCATGCAGCTAGTTAGCAGCTCTGCTGGACCTAGTAACAAGGTCTATTTTTCAGTAAAAGACTGATTTCTTCAGTGGTGGGTTTGGCTTTACAAATGAAATGGCATAGTGATCTTTGGAACCTTTCACAGGTGAGCTGAGAAAGTGACTGGTTTTATTAGCCATAAAACATTATAGGTGAAAATGGGAAAACAGATTGATTAAACCAGCCTCTACCAAGTGGTTTCCACCTGCTTCTAGGCATGTTGCAATATGGCTTCTATAGGTCACTTACAGGCAGCCTACTTCATTTCATCCCAGCCCACCTGCATGGTTCAACTTCACAATGCTTCCTGAATACCAGGCAATTAAAAAGAGAGAGGTACTTTTTTTTTTGAATGTTGTGAACACAAAGAAATAAAAGTAGCACCATCCCTTAATCCCTAATCTTCCATCTCTGGGCCAAGGTAGGACATACTCTCCATCTGGGGATCTTTCCAGATGAGTGTGGTTGGCAAAGGATCAGACAGTCTTAACCCCCCTTATACCATGTATGGCTGTATGGCCTCCATTTTTTGTTGTGTATTGTGACATATACCACAGAAATTCTCATCTCAGTGGAGGTTCAAATCTTGTATTCAGTCCTTTTCAAATGAAGCCTGTTACTTCCACAAGAATACTGCAAAAGAGGTGACTTGTGATTATCTTGGTGGTTAATTTCCTTCCAGAATCTGGGCCTGAGTGTGTGTAGGTGAGGTTTCTCATTACTATTGGCTCAGTGTCTCTAGGGGATTAGTGGAAATTAAAACATATCTTTGGCTAAATTGTATTGACAAAAACAAAGTTTTATCTCCGCAGGCTGACATTTGTTTAACCTTTTCTCAACCTGTTAGAAAATTATAAACTGAACTAAAGAAATATTCTTTATTCCTTATGCCAGAAAGCAAGAAGTCAGAAGAGAACCACAATTATGTACATCACGGTGCTCCAAAATTGAATACTCATGGTGACTATAAAGAAATAATAGTTTTTGACCTTTAGTCACCTGTAACTTTCTGTATTTTTGCTGATAATCAAAAATGTTAGCCCCGTTTTCAGAGTACTCATTATCTTATCACAAATTTTAAAAACAAGGTCATGTAAATGTTTGTGCCAGTTTGAAACTGTTGTGTACCTCAGAAAAGCCATGTTCTTTAGTCATCATGCAGTATTGCTGGATGGGATCTTTTTGATGGTTTCCATGGAGATGTGATCCACCCACTCAAAGTGGGATTCCTTACTGAAGCCCTTTAAGAAGAAAGAAGCTTTAGAGTACACATAGCCAGTTAACTTTGAAGATACAGAAGGAAAACACCCACCACCCATCCCCACCCCTGGGAAGCCTTATGATGTGAGAAGAGAAAGCTAGCAGACATCTCCATGTGCCTTCTAGCTGATAGAGGTATTCTGGACCATTGGCCTTTCTTGAATCAAGGTATGTTTTTCTGGATGCCTTAGTTTGGACATTTTCACAGTCTTAGAACTGTAAACTTGCAACTTAATAAGTTCCCTTTAAAGCTGTTCCATTTCTGGTATATTGCATTTCAGCAGCTTTAATAACTAAACAATGCTCTTGCTTATTTATAGTTATTTTTGTCAAGTTTATAATTTTACTATACGTGTTAGAATAAGATTAGGTTGTACTCTGATGGTGAATATTAAAATGATCTGTTTAGGTCGATATTTTTAGGTTATAAATCTTGGAAACTAGCTTGTACTGGCATTAAATAGAATAATGTCAATATAACAACATAGGTGGTTTTAAAACTTCCTTTACTATATTTTTTGTAATGCCACACCTAATTCTTGGCACTTAATAGGTGTTCAATATGTATTTATTGACTGTTGAATAAATAGTTTGGTTAATGTGTTTTTTTTTTTTTTTTTTTTTTTTTAAAGGAAAGACAGAGAGAGAAGGAAGGAAGGATAGAAGGAAGGAAGGAAGGAAGAAAGGGAAACATCTTTAAACATTTTCTTGTTTTATTGTATTTTGTTTTTCCGTTTTTTTTTTGTTACATGGGCTGGGGCCGGGAATCGAACCGAGGTCCTCCGGCATAGCAGGCAAGCACTTTACCCGCTGAGCCACCGCGGCCCACCCTGGTTAATGTGTTTTTACTTTAACTGCTCTATGAAACAAGTAACCTAAGAATAATATAGTATAGCTATGTGCAAAAAGCAACAGTTGAAAGTCTGATTATTTAAAACTTTAAAATAATGATATTTCTTCCTGCAATTCAACACAACTGCCATCATGTACTTTTTGTATTATTCTAATTTATTTTCAAACTCTGTAAAAACTTGTCAGCTCTCCTCATTGACTGATGGGATTGCATTTATAATCCTAGCTTTAAAATCACTAAACGAACAAAGTTTTGTTGCATACACAGAAGTTTGGATGTGAACTACACACATAAGTATAATGGAGATAGAGCATGTGACTAAGACAACCAAGCTAAGAGCCACCTCTACCAGTCTACCTGGAAAGAGTTGTACACAAAAAGTTAACTTTAAAAGTTATCCTTTCAAATTCATAAAACAAAATACATGTAAATAGACATTCAACTAAGTTGTTATGATTCATACTTCTGAAATTATTAAAGCTTCAAATTGTGCTTTAAAACCCTTTGTTAGAACTTGGAGCAAACAATGGAAGACCAAGACTCTTATCTGTTTGCTCCCCGAGTATGTTCTGTACAGCAGTGCACTGTATAGTTCAAGGACCCCTTATCCAATAGTGGGTAATACCCTGGATGGAGCCTTAGCACCAAACTGTGGCCCCAAAGTGTGCTGGTAGTCCTTGTGTTCTTCAGCACTGTTCTAGTTTGCTAGCTGCTGGAATGCGATATACCAGAAATGGAATGGCTTGAAAAGGGAAATTTAATAAGTTGCAAGTTTACATACAGTTCTAAGATTGAGAAAATGTCCCAATTAAAGCAGGTCTATAAAATGTCTAAATTAAGGCACCAACAAGAGATTACCTTCACTCAGGAAAGGCCGATGAAGTTCAGAGTTTCTCTCTCAACTGAAAAGGCGCATGGTGAACATGGCAACATCTGCTAGCTTTCTCTCCAGGCTTCTTGTTTCATGAAGCTCCCCCAGGACATAATTCTTCTTCATCTCCAAAGGTCTCTGGCAGCATGGGCTCTGCCTCTCATCATTTTCATAGCTCTAAAAAAGGGACTCTTTCTAAAATGTTTCCTCTTTTAAAATAAGTTTCCAGTCAAGGCCCGCCTGAAATGGGCAAAGTCACATCTCCTTCTAATGAAAAGTTAACACCCACAAGGGAGTGAGTCACATCTCTGTTGAGATGACCTAATCAAGTTTCCAACCTACATCGTGGAGTAGGGATTAAAAGAAACAGTTGCTTTCACAGGATTGATTAGGATTAAAACATGGCTTTTTCTAGGGTGCATAAATCCTTTCAAACTAGCACAAGCACCCCACTTGGAATTAGGGGGAACAAAGGAGATTTCACTAAAGGATGTCTTTGATGAAACAAGAAACATCTTTTTTTTTTATTATATCTTTTTTGTATTAAGTATTTTTCCAAGTTATTTCATAAAGTTAATACATATGAGTTAAGTTTACCAAAGAACTTTGGCATTTCCAGATTTGACATTCAACATTTATATTGTTCTTGTGACACCAAAGAGTGATGTAGAAATTTGTGATTTTCCTGAAGCATACAGTGTCTTCGGAAGCCCGTGTGTCACCTGTTAGTTAAGAAACATCTTTTTAATATTCTGCGTTACAAAATGGTAAAAAAAATACTGTCGGGAGAAAAAGTACTTGCTGGATGATTTGAGTTGCGACTGAAACTATCCACTTTTTCCATGGAGTAATATTCTTATTAAAAAAACTGAAAGGCAAACTTTGGTTGTTCAGATCTGAGTATTTGGAAGACATTTTCTCAAAACTGAACAAAATAAACCTGCCACTTTAAGGGTAACAGTAAATAGTGTTTGTAGCCAATGAAAAAGTTTGAGCTTTTAAGTGAAAATGAGAATTTTGGAAAATGTGCATTCACCATTATGGGTTTGACAGCTTCCCAGTACTTAATGATTTTTCAGATGGGATTGGTGGTGATAATGAATGTGATGTTTTGATATCACATGTTATATAATGAAATGTGTCAGCATTCAGAAGACTGCCTAACTCAGTGAACCAATATTTTCCCCATGAGCAATGCAAGATGCTACTAAATCCATTCAAAGTGTGAGATAGACCAGTGGATTTTAATGTAACCGAGTACAAAAAAGATTACTGGCAAATTTAGGATTCCATTCTGCAACTAGTCTTTAAGAAACTACTTATTATTAAATTTTGGTATATTCAATATCAAAGCAGAATATCCACAGTTATCCGAAAAGACTATTAAAATATTCCTTCTTTTTTCAACTTCGTATTTGTTTGAGATTGGCCCTTTGCATGCTTTGATCAAACAACATACTTATGCAACAGAGGGAATGAAGAAACTAACATAAAAATGCAGCTTTTTCTTATTCAGCTAAATATTGAGTAGATTTATAAAATTATAAATATCAAGCTGTGTCAATCTTATCAGTACTTTTTTTGAGAAATGTATTTTTCATAAAATACGTTATCATGAAATGAGTTATTTTTGTTAATAAATAAAAATTATATACATTAAAATCTCAATTTTTATTTTAATATGGTAAATACAGATAAATATAACTAATATAAACAAAAGCTCTTTGATGTCAGTAATTATTAAGTGGGTAAAAGTGTCCTAAAACAAAATAGTTTAAGAACCACTGCTGTGGAGTGAAATAGACCATGGAATACTTTGGTGAAATAGGTTTGTCCCCTTTCAGAGAGTCACAATGCACACTGGTATAGAAGCTTTAGTAAGTCCTACAGTTAAAAAAACATGCTTAACTTTAACTTGATATTTCATAAACTCTTGAACAAAAACCTCTTTGTTTTCTGAGGTAGTGTTTATGGGGAATAATCTTTCACAAATATTGCTTCAATTGCATCTTTTTTTGTGGGGCATGCATGGGCTAGGAATTGCAACTGGGTCTCCTATATAAGCATTCTACCACTGAACTACCTGGGTACCCTTCAATTACATCTTGCTTTGAAGATCTATTTTCTCGCATGGACCACATATTTTATTGTAAACCCATATTTCTCTAATATAGAATATAAAGGATGACAACCTTAATCATGAGGTAAATTACATGACAGTATTTAATGAGTTCAAGTGGCTGGGACCTAAATATTAAAGTGTTTTCAAGATTCTGTAAGAAGTTCAAAGTTTTTACTCTCTGAATTATTGTTTCTTGTCATTCAGAAAATTTGCATTTGTATAGGACAAAAATAAAACAGTTATTCATTTAAAACTTCTAACACCTCCCTAATCTAAAGTTTTGAGGATACATTTTTAAATGGTACCATCAATTTTTGATGTGCATTTGAACTATACCAGCATGGTTTGTTGTAAATAGTAAAGAATTTGGGGACTCAGAGAAGCTTGGGTTCAAATACTCAATCTGCTATTTATTGAATCTTCAATGAATATGTTTTAAAATGTCAGCGACTGTAAAATGAGGATTATTATACCTACCTCACTAGTTGTTGTAAGAAGTAAATGAAATTTCATAGCGCCCTAGACAGTCAACACAGATGAGTTGAGTTCCCATTTGAGGCCAAGCTCTTTGAGAGGTATCAGGGAACAAAGATGAATAAAATGCTAGATTTTTGCTGAACAAGTGAGAGATCAGTCCCAGATAAGGCCAAATAAGGTCACTATTACAATGGAGAATAATGAGTGCCACACTAAAGTAAACAAGGGGGAACAACTGGTTGTCCTCTAATACCTGTTTGCCCATTCTTTAATAATAGAACCTCCCAAGTTTTAGTTCAGTACATGGCCACCCAACTAGAGACCACATTTTCCTTCTTGGATTGCAGTGAGGTATGGCCATATGACCAAGTTCTTACTGATGTTATCTGAGCAGAAGTAATCTGTGCCAATTAATGGTCATGTCATTAAATGGAAATTTTACTATCTCTTTTCCTCTTCCTTCAGGCTGGAACTTGCCTGCAGTGGTGGTGTCATACCTATGAGTATAAGAACAACATTTTAGGGGTTGGTGGAGCGACAACATAGAAGAAACCCAGATCCCTCATATAGCAGTGCCACCTATTCTCTCCCAGTTCCCAGCTATTATCTAACAGCTCAAACCTTAATAAGAAAGAACGAAATCTCCTATTTTGTTTAAGCCAATCTTACAGATTTGTTAAGACACCTGAACCAGTATCCTAACTATAAAGTTAGCCAACGATACTGTAACTGCCAGGCCTATTCCCTTTGGGAGAAGTGGAGGAGAATGAGCGTCAGTTAAGCCTTCCTGGAGGAGGGAGTCTCGACATGAGTTTCGAAGGGTCATTGTATGTTGGAAAAAACTGCTCTCTAGGTGATTCTGACACTCCCCCATTGAAAATCTGCCCCCATGAGAACCACTGCTGTGATGCCTTGTGATGAGATTTTACTAGTTCTTTCTTTTAAATAATTTCTTAGTAATATTTGCAACATAGCATCGTGGGCCAGTCTTGCTTTGCATGACTCTTTTTTTCTGATGGAACATTGAATTGAAGAGTAATTTGTTCATTCTTTAAACAAATTTGTATGGGCACCTAGTGTATACATAATAAATAAAGAATGTTACTATCCAACGTAGGTAGGTTCCTCTTAAATGATTTTATTTTCTTATTTATTTTTCTCTAAAATGACGCTATCAAGACCACCTCATTAATTAAGCTTAAGACATGGTCCCTATGTGTTTTTTGGTTTCTGTGTTATCACTAGTGCACAGTGCAGCTGGATACATAGTTAAGTATTATGTCAGTTCTTTGTTGAATGAACAAATGTATAAATAGCAAATGTATGCTAGACAGTAAGCCTACAGCAAAGAAAAGGCCAGTTTTTGCCTTTAAATTCATAGATAAGTAAGCAGATTATCAGAAGGTTGTGTAAAGATCCTCTGTGATAGGGGTAGTAGATATATTCTGTGATCTAAACTTTCACAGCCATTACTATGCAAAAATAATTGAATTTCCTCAATAATTCATTACAAAAAGAATGCTTAGATAGCCTTGTCTAGAGGTGAGCCTTGAACAAGGAATTCAATTTTAACTACATCAGTAAAATAAGGGGAGTACTCGCATTCTTTTTGCAAGTTTGAAGTCACTGGAGTAGCAAGTATGGAAAGAAATTCACCAGTGACACACCAGTGACATGAAAGAAAAAGTAAATATGGATGTGAATAACTGATTTTGCCTTGCCCTATAGAATTAGATTCAAATCACAGCTAAAGCAAATATCTTGGGCTATATAGGATAGGACTTACATACTGGTGAAGAGTATTTACAAGATTACAAGATTGCCTCTATATGTGTCTGTTGGTTTAATGCTTGATTATTCAAAAAAATTTTCCTGATGTAAAATCTGCTGTATCAAAATTTTTAAAATGTTAATGCCTTTACAACAACTTGTAATTGAAAGTTGATATTCTATAATGATTTTAAAACTGAACAAATAGAAACTGAACAGATGTTTCTCATGTACTGTGGTGGGATTTTTGGATCAAAATGATAAAAGTATGCTATGAGTTTTTTCTATTGTGTTTTAATGTATCTTGTTTACATTTTCTTGAGTAACTGATGAATGCAGGATGATGAATGACACGTGTACTACAAAAACAAATACTTTTAAATAGTGAAGCTTCATATATAATAAAAAATAAATAAATATTGACAGTACAGTAGGTGCCAAGTACTCTCTCGTAGTCAATCCTCATTTAGTTTCACAAACTGCTACATAATTCAATCATTTGTACAGTGAAGGTATTTTCATTCTTTTGTAGAAATTGGTGCAAAATTTAAAACAAATTTGACTAAGAGATGACAGAATAAAATTTAGAAAGAAATTTAAATGCAGAAAAATACTCGTTATTTTTCAAGACTTTTTCCCTGAATAATTCCCTAATTTGATTTAGTCCAATCACTAATTATTTGTGTCGTTTATTAAATAAAGCATAGAGTCACTTTCCTAAACAATAATAAATATAGCCTAACTTTGCTAGTCTGCAAATTGATGAATAAACTAAACCAATTCATCCATCTGTGAAATATTTCAAGGTCAACCCTCTATTGACTACAAGATTTTGAGTTTAAAAGATAGTAGTGAACAGTACTTATAGTTTGATAATGTTTGCTTACTGAGCGTGAAATGAAATTTAACTGTGGCATGTCTGCGTTTGTAAATTTATTGTGGTTGTTTAGGCTTCTTGCAAAATGAAATATCAGGCAGTCACTCTGAGAGTCCAAATATATTAGGCTTTGAAGGGCTCAGATAACTGAGATTATTCTTTCAGTTTTCAAAGATTATTTTTCTAGTTTTTCCACCATGTATAATTATTAGCATATTCAGTCTATGAGCAATAAAATGAGCATAGGAGAGTAAAAAATAAAACTTAAAAATAATTTCCAAACTCTAAATACTAAGTGTGTCATCTGAATTTTATAGGGGTTTCAAAAATATGCCAAATCCTAGAATTCATATTCTCCCTGAAGATGAAATTTTTCTTAGAAGAAAAAGATTTACACCAGAAAGTCTCTTCTAGCTACATATATTATTTTTATGCAGCTAGATGCTTTCAAGTGATGAAAAAAAAAAGTAGACCTGATTATGAAGTCTTTTTAGGTAATCATGAGACTTCACAGATTCTATTTAAGCTCCATATTTATAGTTTTTTCTCTCTCTCTCTCTTCCTCCCTCCCTCCCTTCTCTCTCTCTCTCTCTCTGTCTCTTTCCCACTTGTCCTTCAAGGCTGCCAGAGTAAAAGAAAATATCTATCAATCATTTATCTATCTAAGTATCAGCATCTATTATTTATCTTTCTTGGTTGGTCAGTCAGTTTATCCAAAGCATTGAATGTTTTTTTCTTTAATCAGTTCACTTGACTACAAGAACATTTTCTTGGTTTGTAAAATCTTTCCTATGTTCTCACCTCTTTTGCAAATTGTGATAACTAGTCTAATTTAAATTTCCCTTATTATCCTTCCTCTAACTGCTTTGCCATGATTCCTCTTTTGTATCTTCTTGGTCTTCTTCTCTCAAAGCTGTTTGCTAAGCCTGGGATTCTAGCTACCATTGATAGGCACCATTGTTTGTTTAGATATCAAATATTTGGAAGTACTTGTAAGTTTTTTTTTTAGCAGCTGTTTATTCAATTTTTATTAACCAATGATCTTATCTCTGCTTTTAACTTTTATTAATGAACTTTTGGCTGATTCATTTGTTTCTTTGTTTCTTTGCTCATTCATTCATTTACTTAATTGTTTTCCAGATACATACTGCACACCAATATTCATTATGCAAAGTGTATGGAACAAGGAATGAATGGAGAATTCCAAGCCATTTTTCTGTTTGATAGTTGCTTTGGTTAAAAGTTTAGTGAAGAGTTTAAAATCATTAGCTTAAACAAGGTTTTTGGAATGTTTGTGGATTTAAGGATTCATTTATTCACTCTATATAAAATATATCTAGCACCTGTTTACATGTTACATGTTAGCTACTAAATTCATGTCGGCTGCATTCTTTTGGGTATATACCAAGAAGTATTGCTGGGTCATATGATAATTCTATTTTCAATTTTCTGAGGCATCGCCAAACTGATTTCCGTAGTGGCTGAACCATTCTCTAGTGCTACCAGCAATGTATAAGGGTGCCTATTTCTCTGCAACTCACTAACACATTATTATTTTATCTTTTTAAAATTATAGCCAATCTAGTAGATGTGAAGTATTGTCTCATTGTGGTTTGAGTTCCATTTTCTGGATGACTAATAATGTTGACCATCTTTTCATGTGCTTATTGGCCATTTGTATATATTATTTAAAGAAATGTCATACAAGTCCTTTTTGCATGTTTTAAATTAGATTGTCTTTTTTGTTGTAATTCTTTACATACTCTGGATGGTAAACCCTTATTGGATATATGCAGTAATTTTCTCTCATTCTGTAGGTTGCCTTTTTTTTTTTAACTTTTTTATTGTATAGTAAAACATATATACAAAGCAAAGAAATAAAAAAGCAGTAGTTTTCAAAGCATTCTTCAACAAGTGGTTACAGGATAGATCCCAGAGATTGTCATGGGCTACCATGTGATCTCATATTTTCCCTTTTAGTTGCTTTAGAATATGGGAGACTAGAGGGCATAAATACTTTTTTTATCATCACAATTTACTTTTTTTCCTTCTTTTTTTGTGAAAAATAACATATATACAAAAAAGCTATAAATTTGAAAGCGCAGCACCAAAATTAGTTGTAGAACTTATTTCAGACTTTGACATGGGTTACAGTTTCACAATTTTAGGTTTTTACTTTAAAAAAACCTATGGCAATTCTAAATTTTTGATATTGGAAGAGTCTGTCACTAATATGGGGTAGGAAGATGGAACTATCTGATGTTCTGGAGAGGCTGGACTAGGTTTCAGGAATTATCTGGACCAGGGACCCATCTGGAGGTTATAGGTTTCTGGCAAGTTACTCTAGTGCCTGGAACCCTCGTGGAGTCTTATATGTTGCCCTAGGTGTTCTTTAGGATTGGCTGGAATGATCCTGGTTGGGGATTGACAGGTTACGATATGTAGCAAGGTCTACCTGAAGCTTGTGTAAGAGCAACCTCAAGAGTAGCCTCTCAACTCTATTTGAACTCTCTCTGCCACTGATGCTTTATTAATTACACTTTTTTTCTCCCATTTGGTCAGGATGGAATTGTTGATCCCATGGTGTCAGGTCTGGATTCATCCCTGGGAATCATCTCCCACATCTGCAGGGAAACCTTCACCCCTGGATGTCATGTCCCGCGTAGCGGAGAGGACAATGATTTCACTTGCAGAGTTGTGCTTAAAGAGACTAAGGCCACATCTGAGCAACAACAGAGGTCCTCCAGAAGTAACTCTTAGGCATGCTTATAGGTAGCCTAAGCTTCTCTGCTACCTACATAAGCTTCATAAAAGTAAGCCCCATGATCAAAGGCATAGCCTATTGATTCGGGTATCTCTAAAGTTTGACACAGTATCAGGGGATTCCCTTATGGCAAGGTTTAAGAGTTCCATAGTCTTTCTCCCCTCCCTCAGGGGACTTTGCCAATACTGTTTGATTATCTGCTTAACATACTCTAGGATGTTTGCAGGCATTACAAAATCTATACAAGATTAAAGGACCTCTTTCTTATTCTGTGTTCCTGTGTCTCAGTTGTTCAAATGAGCTATACAGATAGGTAGAATTAGTTTATGCCCTACAGGAAATTTCAGTTCCAGAATAAATAAACCTTTCTTCCATTGGTCTCAAAGAGTGTGTGTGGTTCTAAAATATAGACACTGTCTTCCTTACCCCTATGTTCTGAATTACTTTACCCCCAACCTGTTTGGCTTCGTTCTTATCTCTACGTATCAGATTATATATATATATATATAAAACAACCTCTCAAAATCCAGAATAATAATCACCACTCCGGACTTAATGTGTCTGCTCTAAAGCTTACAATCTAGACCCCTGTTTTCTTACAAGCATTTTCTAAAGGTGACCATAACTGTTGTTGTTTTTTTGTTTCTGGCTTATTTTGTCTTACCAAATGTCCCACATGTTCATTCACATCGTTGCATGCCTCATGACATTGTTCCTTTTTGTAGCAGCACAACCATCGTTCATAAGTATACACCATCACTTGCCATTCTACTTCTCCGTCAGTGCATCCTTCAGCCACCTGCATTCATCAGGCATCATGTAGAGGGTCCAAAGTCCATAGTCCATCAACGTTCCCAATTTTAGATAATTTCATTGTTCCCAAGAGACAGAAAACCAATAAATACACCCTCGCCAAATAGAAAATCTGAACCTCCTCTTAACTCTTACCCCTCCCCCCGTAATTTACCTCTGCTGTTGCTGTGGTAGTGCTGATGGCTTCATTTTGAACATAGCTCATAGCATGCAATAGCAGTTTCCCCCCTGGACTTAAATACTCTTTATACAAGAATCATACCTCTGAAGTAATTCTTACAAGAACTCATTCATATTTCTAGTGTGAGTCAGTGGGACACGTAGGTCTGTACAACCCCTTTCAATCTTGTTCATCTTCAATATGGTAATATTAATTCTAGACTCACCAGAGAATCACCTTCTCTCCTATCTATTCCCTTACATTGGAGTTCAACCTCATTAGCTAATGGTTCACCCGTCTCTAACTTCTCTGCAGCTCTAAGTCCCCTATATTCTGTATTATAAGCCTCTGATCATACCTTTATGCTGGTCATAAAAGTGGAATCATATAGTATCTGTCTTTTTGTGTCTGGCTACTTTCGCTCAGCATTATGTCCTCAAGGCTCATGTGCTTCAGGTTGTCGTTCTGTCTTACTGCTGCATAATATTCCATCGTGTGTATATACTACATTTTTTTGATCCACTTGTCTGTTGATGGGCATTTGGTTTGCTTCCGTCTTTTGGTGATTGTGAATATCAGTGTGTAAATGTCTATTTGTGCCGTTGCTTTCAGCTCTTCTGGGTGTATATCAAATAGTGCTATTGCTGGGTCATAGGGCAACTCAGTACTTTGTTTCCTAAGGAACTGCTAAACAGTCCCTCTTTACTTTCTTGATAGTGTCTTTTGACATTCAAAGTTTTAAATTTTTACAAAAGTTCATTTTATCTGTTCTTTTCTTTTGTTGTTTGTACTTTTTGGTGTCATAGCTAAGAAGTCACGACCAAATCTGAGATTATAAAGACTCCATACCACGTTGTCTTCTAGGAGTTTTATAGTTTTATGTTTAGACCTTTGATACATTTAGTTAATATTTGTATATGGTGTAAGGTAAGGTCTAGTTCCATTGTTTTTGCATGTGAATATCCAGTTTTACCAACATCAAATGTTGAAAAGACTGTTCTTTTTCCAACTAATGTACCTGGCACCCTTGTAAAGAATCAGCTAACCAAAGATATATAGTTTTTTCTCTGAACTCTCAGTTGTATTCCAGTGTTCTATTTGTCTGTCTTTATGCCAGTACCGTACATTTTGATTATTGTGGCTTTGTAGTAAAGTTTGAAATCGAAACATTTGAGACCTCCAACTTTGTTCTTCCTTTGCAATAGTAATTTGGCTATTTGGGACCCCTTGAGATTCCATATGCATTTGAAGATTGGCTTTTCTATTTCTGCAAAAAAAGCTTCTGGGATTTTGATAAGCATACATTGAATCTATAGATGGCTTTGGGTAATATTGGCATCTTAATAATATGTCTTCCTATCCACGAACATAGGATGTGTTGCCATTTACTTAGATCTTTTTTATTTCTTTTGGTAATGTTTTGTAGTTTTTTTAGATCTTTTTAAATTTCTTTCAGCAATGTTTTGTAGTTTTCAGTGTGTAAGCCCTTCATTTCCTTAGTTAAATTTATTCCTAAGTATATTATTCTTTTATGGGCTATTGTGAATGGGATTTTTTTTTAAACTCATTTCAGAATATTCTTTGGTTGTATATTGAAACACAGCTGATTTTTGCATGTTAAATTTTTAGTCTACAACTTCTCTGAATTTGTTTATCAGTGTTAATTTTCTTGTGGATCCTTTAGAATCATCTATATAAAGAATCATGTCATCTGTAAATAGATGTAGTTTTATTTCCACTTTTCTGATTTAGGTGCCTTTTATTTCTTTTTCTTGCATAATTGCTCTGGCAAGCACTTACAGTTCAAAGTTGAATAGCAGTGGTGAGAACAGGCATCCTTGGTGTTTGGAAATGTTTTTAAGAAGGAAATGGTAAGATTTGTTGTATAATTTAAAAGTATGCTTTTTGAACCACAAATAAAAATAAGAATGTGTGCTTATGTCATACTGCTGGATACTTAGTTAGAAGTTTTTGTAATAGTCCAGCCAGAAAGGATGCTAGTTCACTTTTGGAGTAGCCATAGAATATAGAAGAGCAATTAATATGGAATTTATTTTGGAGGTATAGTTAAATGAACCAGCTTATAAATTGGATTTGGTAGTATTAAGAGGAAGAATTAAGGATGCCTTTTGTTTTGGTGGTTTGAACAAATACCATTCACTGAGATGGGATGATGTTGAGAGGTACAGGTTTGAGTGCTGTGCCTAGAGTTTATGACTTTGTTATCTTGGAGGTGCTAATTACACATGTTAGAAAGCAGTTGGATATGAGTATGTGAATATGGAACTCGGGGGGCATAGTATATGGATGAGGGTATAAAAAGAATAGCATTCTACTTTCATTCAATCATATACCAATTATAAATTGGAGTAGGATACTTTCCTATGCTTATTTAGCTTAGCATCATTCTTCAGCAATGAAATACATAGCATAATATGCTACATACTAAGCTAATATACATCTAATGTCAGTAAAGAAAAAAATTAAAACTTAAATTATTGGATATTGTACATGTTTGCAAAACTCATTTGGTGGTTTTGAAACACTTATCAACAAATTTGGGAGTTCATGTCATGCTTCTTGCAAAAATAATCCAAATATTTCATTGTTTTTTCAGATATAGTTAACCTTTGTACAAAATCTACCTCAGAAAAAAATAATAGAAGTTAAAGTTGACTGATTGAGGACAATCCTCCAAATTCTAGTCTTTCTTGATAACATTTTACATTTTCCTCTTCCTCTCAAGCTAACTTTTCTGACATGAAACAAATAGTTTGAATCACTGAAATTAAAATAGGTAGACAGGATTTCTTTCTTTGGATTGGCCTTTGGGCAACATGGATGATAAAATTATTCTCCCATAATCCAGAATTCCAGAAAAATCTATCAAGGGTTAAAAAATAGATAATACAGAGAAAGGCAGAAGTGGGTTTTTCAGTGTCTAAAGAAAGTAAGAGGTATGTGCTTTTGTTTTTATCCCAAGAGTTAAGGTTAAACCTAATTTAGAATTTCTAGCAAGTAGACAAACTGAAGAGAATTGCTCACATCCTGATCTTAATTTCTAGAATACCAGGTGATATTATATTCATGGATTCATTATGCCTCAAGTGTACATGCTTGGAACAGTAGGGACAATTATCAGTCCCATTCTCCTGGACTGTTTCCTAGGCAATCACCTGTCTACTTCTGAGACTTCCTCAATGTGTAGTGGGTCTATTTGGTGTCAAGTGGTAGGTGCTCATGTGGCTCCAGTTAGATGGAAAGGAACCTCAGAAATTATAGCCCTTCATTGTTTCTTCCAGTCTGTTCTGCGTTAAGCATGTATTGGACGTCTGCTGCATGCCCAGTACCCATACCAGGGACCAAAGATCTAAAAATCAATGAAATATGGCTATAGTTTTATGTACCTTGCAGCTTAGTCAAAGAGACAAATAAATACAGCATTCAATGGCATGCAGTTGTAGTATGCAGTGGTAGTTTAGTCAAATTGTATACTAATATTGCTGCATTACAAACCACTCCCAAACCTGGTGGTTTACGGCATTTATTCTCCCCCTTACTGGTCTGCAGGGAACTTGCATTTGGGCTGTTCAAGGCAGGAAAGGCTTCTTGGACATATTAACTCCTGAGCTGAGGCTGAAAAGGTAAGAAAGAGATAACCAAAGAGCGTATTGTGTGTGGGGTTGCTTCCTGAGCCAAAGAAATCTGCAGTGTTTAACAATGTGAGAGTGCTCAGGTAAGGGTTGTTGAAAGATTACCATGTGCCAAGATTCAAACTGAATGCTTTATAAGCGCTTCCTTTGATCTTCACTGATAGTATCCTCATTTACAAAACAAGGAAACTTAGACTAGCAAAATTAAATAACTTCCCCCACCCCAACCCAAACACAAAGCTTTGCCCAGGTCAGGGTCAGAATAAAGTTTGTCTTTGTCCAGTGCCATTATCCCACTTTTCATGCAGTAAGTAAGCAGGGCCTATCTAATGTGCTTGGATTATCAGGATGTTTTTCTTAACCTCCTTGGTTAGAGTATGGTAGGATATGGGGGAAAGTTGCTCTCTTCTGCTAGGGCTTGTGGGTGACAGCAGCCGAGGAGGATGAAGCAGCTATGCTTCTTGGGGCATAGCCTTGGCTAAGAGGAAAACCTGCCTCTCTGGGTAGCATAGACTTGCCCCTGGGGTCAAGTGTGAGTGTGTGTGTGTGTGTGTGTGTGTGTGTGTGTGTGTGTGTGTGTGTGTATGCACATGCATATACATGTACATTTGTGTTTTGGGCACAGATTCTACCAGGATTTGGATCCATTATTCATATTGGGAAAGGAAGGCTGGCCTTAAGAGTAGCAAATAGAAGACAAATGAAGTAAGCTAGGGACTTGAGGGGAGCAGGGGAATGCTAAGGTGTGGTGAAAGAAAGCATGTTTAGGACTCTGTTTCTCTTTACTAGATGGGCCAGGAATGGGGATCTCCCCTAAAAGCTGTGTCTTGCATGCTTCTCACTTTCCTATGTTCTCATGATCAGTCAGCTCAGTGGAACAGGACAGCTATTTTTTCACTGTGCATCAGCTCTCACTCCGTGAGCAAGCTTAGGTAAATCTTGTCTCTTCAGCTTTCATTCAATTATTCATTCATCCATTTATTCACTTTCATTCCATCTTTCATCTCTTTTGTCAGGCTTTGAGCATATAACGTGTTCTCCCAAGTGAGGATACAAATGTGAAAAAGAACCATTATGACACTTAGGCAGCCGTCTCAAAATTTTTGTACTAAAGAAATATGCATCTTCTCTCATAGAGTTTTTAACTTCATGTCTGAAGTTTTTCATCTTATTTTTCATTTGTAGATGTGAAATATGTAATTTCTTGCATGTTATATATTGTGAATAAATCCATCAGGTCACTCATTTGAATATATACAGTGATATCTGAATATGGGAATGATTTGCTCTGTTTTAAAACAGCAGTTAAAGTAGAATAGATTTTGAGAGACAGCATAGCATGGTGGTCAAAACCATAAACTCTAAAGCTAAACTGCCTGGCCTATTATTGGGAAGTTATACATTTTTAAAATGATATAGATTCAGGTTATATAATCTATAAATTTCATTTCAGACAAATAAAGGTGCCATGAGCTGTGTGGCTGCGAGCAAATAATTTAATGTCTCCATTCCTCATTTGCTTATCTGCAACTGTGGATAAAAGTTCTAACTTCATAGGATTTTTGTGAAGATTAATGAGGACAAGCTCTTAGATACTGACACATAGCAAAAATATTTAACTTTGTTGCTGTATGTTATTGTTATAATAATAATAATTAGATGATGATGATGATGAGGTAACTTACTTGAAAACCCTCATGAAAAGTTGTTCTAAGACCTTATAGGAAAAAAATAAGAGGGAATTAAAAGTCATAAGAAAATGAAATACTTATCTAAAATTTTCCCTGAAATAAAACAGATAGCACATTAAAAAATGAAAAAAAAATGCATACTATTTTACATATCTCAGCTTGGTAATAATGGCTATTGTGCATTTGCTAACTAGACTTTTGAGTCATGGATGCTGTGTTGGGAGAAGAGAGATTTTTAAAGAGGCAGAAGCAAAGTGCCATTGGAGAGCAGAGGAAGAGCCGGTTGTTCTGCTTCCCGGCTGGGATTGGGGGTGCAGCAACACCAGATGGCTCCAGGGCTGGGCAGGGGCGGGGTGGGAGGTGGGGGAAACGGGGGAGGGGGGGATACCTAGTGGGAATCTGGTGGGAATCTAGGGGGTTGAAATGTGCGGGGGAGAGTCTGAGAATGAGCTCAGAAATCCTTTCTAACACTAGTATTTTGAAAATGTAAATCCTTAAAAAAAAAGTCAGGAGATTACATCTATTTTGTTAACTAATGTGTATCTTGACATTGCTATCATATGAATGCCAAAAAATACTTATCGAGCAACTACTATCTGCCAGGTTCAGGAACATCTATCCCTATATGGAGGTGTCTCCTTACCCGACATGGGTGTGCCCAAGGAGAGTTTAGGAAGCATTTACATCCAAATTGAAAGCAGTTTACTTCAGACTCTGCTGAGCCACTATTTATTGTTTTGCTTTCTCTTTTTTTTAATAACCAAATACAGGGTTTTTCATTATTTAGATAACTGTAATAAACGTATAATGAATGGGAGCTTTTGTTGATTAAAGGGCGTTCATGACTCTTTAGGATGCAATTCAAATGTAGCCACAGACAGTATTTTTAGCAGAATAATAATGTAAATGTCTTGGATGTAGTATGAGGTGCTTGTCTTAATTTGAAGCATTTATTTTGGAACGTAGTGTCTCTTAAATTTTGTACACGTTCATGAAGAACAAAAAGACAGAAAATATTAGTATTATACCACTCAATTTTTTGAGAATACTACTTGTTTTTGAGTATCAACTGCTGAAATAGCTGAGTGATAAAAATAGGCTTTACACTTCGAAGTATCTTAAACAAGGAAAACAAAGTGGGGGCATATTCCAGGAATAGGGCAGTGTTCTTTTGGTTAATAATATAGCTCGTTGGTTGTCAGGCAGAGCAGGGATGCCCCTTTGGTGTCTTTGGGAAGTTTATAGAGGCTTTTTAGGTCATCACAATGCTGGGGGCTGAGGAGAAGCGGAAAAAAAGGGAAACCACCAGCATTTGCGGATGGGGGTCTGGCTTCCTACAAGTCCTGAAATGAGGGAGAAATTCTGAAAAACTGAAAATGTGCCCCACATCCTGTTTCTACAGGATGAATATATCTGTATGACTATATTCAATATATTCAAATATCTGTATGAATAAATATTCCTGTAAGTGAAAAACCTGTTTAATTTATTTGAGCCTGAAAACTAATACTATTAGATAGAAAGGCATAAGGTATTATTCCGTTTTAAACTACAATTAACTGCTAGTTTTTATTCTATCCACCTGTGCCTCTACTCTTTCGTTTTCTAGACTTGTGTGGAAGGGCTTCTGATCATCTCTTAAATTTTAAATTATTCACTAGAGGAAGATGTAAGGATCTAACTTTATCTTCTTCTGTGGTCATGCCCTCACATCTGCTTATTCAAATACGTAGTATTGAGCATGTATTTAAAGATATATTATTACTAGGATGTAATGTGTTTAAATTATGTGTGCAGAGATCACGTGTTCTGTGAATTCCATTTTGCTGAGTAAAGGGGGATGTTACAAATCATTTGTTACAATAAAGTGGCTGTGGGTCTGACAGGTTAAGACTGTCGTCATTGCTAAGGATGGGGTTGCCTTCCTGTCCTGCCCTGCTGTCCTCAGTATGTTGGGCTAACTACTCTGAGATCACAGGAAGGCTGCAGCGGTTCTCGCCGTGAGTACAGACACCATGGCATATAGCAGGGCCAAATTGATTTAGTGTCTCAAAAATTTCTCGCATAGACTATCTGTTCCATAATGATATTCAGAAAATGCTGTCACTGTTACTCAATATGAATATATACAGAAGGGTACTATTTAATCAATGATCTAGGGAAAGTTGTAAATTGAAGATTTAATCTCAATAGTTGGTCCTTTTCCCTTCTGAAAGGATGGAGAATTTAATTTAGAAGTACATGGAAACCATGCCAATGCCTTACTTGTCAGGAAGAAAATAATTCGGTTTTATTTTTCATTTCGAACTATTTGCCAGCATATTTGCTATTCTTAGGTGAAGCACATTTTTTGAACAATTCAACCTGCTTTATTTTATCATGTGGACAAATGTTTGTAAGAAATGTAATTTTAGAGTTTAGTGAATGTTTAACTCAAATAAAACTAATACGTTATCAATACTTGTTATAAAACCAATTTGTTATAATAACCTGCTTTCCTTACATGAAAATATAAGGAGAGAAAATTTAAAGAAATTAGTGCTTTAGGACTGGCTAGTCAGAAGAGTATGTCAGCTGTGGTTAAAAAGCATAAATGCCTGGAGAGCCAAATGGTAACCGAATGAGAGAATTGGGCCCAGGGGAGGCAACTATAGCTGAGTGGAAAGCACATGTTTATTCATGGGTAGCAGCCACCACTCAGCTCTAATCGATAGTTGCCATTTTGGACTTGGGCCCAGGGTTGCCAGATCTTTTGATGTTTCAAGAAAAATCAAATGTATGATTTATTTGTTAAATCTCCTGACTTTTAGATGTCAGCTTCTTTTCGTGTGAACCAAGCAAAACACATTTGTGGGAGATATCTAATCTGTGAACTGCCATTTGCAACCTCTGACCTATCCCATCTGTTGAGAGACTGGAGTGCAATGGCTGTAAATAGTATCACTTACCAGGGTCTGTACTGCTTGGTGAAATGGCAGTTCTCCTTCCAGAAAGAGTAGTACATCTAACTGCATGGACTGGAGCTACACTCTATTAATTTGCTAAATGTGGTGGATGTTAGGTAGCTGTTGCAGAACAAGTCTCATAGATTTTAGGTTGGTACTTCATTGCTAAACCTAGAGCATCTAGGATAGAAGATGGAAAAATGTCAGAAGGATGGACCTAGGAGGATTGATTGAAGGATCTTGTCTACTGTGTACTCTTCTGGCAGAGTAGCAAGTGTTTTGCCTTCTATCTTTTGGATTGTGACACATCCACACACATCCATCCATCATGGATTGCAACATTCTTTCATTCTCCGTGACCCAAGTAGACCTCCAAAATAGTAGCTTCCCTGTTCTTGCGTCCTAAGCATTGTGGTTGTTTTAATAGGTCTATTCCCTGCTCCACCATACTCCTCTAAGTGTATGCTGACCTCACACTCCTCCCCAACACCATCAGATTTCATCCTGCATAAAAATGAAATCATCAGTATCAATCAGATACTGAAATTTTAACCTCCCAAATAAAAACTTTCAAAAATAGGGGAATATAGGGTGTACGGTGGTTCAGTGGTAGAATGCTCACCTTCCATGCAGGAGACCCGGGTTTGATTCCTGGTCCGTGCACCCCCTCCAAAAAAAAAAAAAAAAAAATAGAGGAATAATAGAAAGATGCTTAAGCACAACTTCCATTTATTTCTGAAAACAGTGTGCTATGTAGATAGTTTTATGTTGTCTGCATTGGTTCTTATGCGAAATTGGTTGCTTACACTTCTTTAGAAAATTTCACTCCCTTTAAATGTTAAAATTAAAAGCAGTACACACTAGAGGAATGTTTTAAGTTGGTCTCTGCAAAAGGGATCTTCTCTCCATTGAAGACTAAAGTATCACTATTCTATAAATTGTCAGTCTTTTCAGATTGAACTGGGAGTGTATGAGTGCAAAACTTAAATCATGCGGCCCCCACTAATTCAGGAGTTACAGTAATTCAGACTTCGTTGGCTAAAATTTGTGCTTTTGCTATTTCTGGGGTTCAAGTGATCAATTAATCACATAAACCAGGATAAGTGTTTAGTCTGATTATAAAGAAAACCCTCAACTATTTTCAAACTCCATTTCAATAACACACTTATAATCCGACTTACTGACTGCAAATAATTCTTCAACAAGATAATCTCTGGATTTTTATTATAAAATAGCTGGTACTACCTGTCTTGTCTGTCTTAGCTTGGTAATCTTGGGCAAGTCACTAAAACATCTTTGAGCCTTATTTCCTAATCCTTGAACTCAGGTCAAAGGGTTGGTAGGAGGGCTAAATTAAAAAGTTTGTGTATTATTGTTATGATTTATTTAGTGATCTATTGAAAATGATCTTCAGATTTCTAGTTCATCATTTTTAAACTTTTTCTAGTTTGTTTTGGATAGGGAGTCAGAATAATAAAGGATTTGGAACTGGTAGACAAGTAATTTTTTTGTTTAAAGGTGTTCATAAAAGTTTTATAGCATCTTCTTGTCAGCATCATTAAGTTTCTGTTTCTCTTCATAAACTCACTCCTAAAGCATAAAAAAAGGGAAATCACTAAAAATAGGTGAAATTCATGGAACCACATTTCAAAGCTGAAATGATGCTGGTTGAATATTTACCTTCTAAGTAAATTTCTTTCTACTCCATTGCTAGCAATTATTAGTGAAAATAGAGAACTGTCTAAATCTAAGAGGAAGACAAATTGCTTGTGAATCCAAACAGTGTGCAAACTGCAATCATTTCCCTCAGGATGGTCCTACATACTTGATATTGCATGAATATTGATTGGTCTTTATACAATAAGAAGCATTAAAAATACATTTCTGGAAACATGGAGCTGCAGGATATCATTAGTTTAGCAGTTAATATGTCTAATATGCCTAATTAATTACAATGTAAATAGATAAAATTTTTCCTGGTGTTAAAAATTCCCATTCATTAAAGACCCGAAGAAAGGAGCTGGAGAGATTATCCATGATTAACGCTGACCTGTCTAGACTTTAGAGCACCTCTTTCGTCTACTCTGAAGTATTTCTGATTGTTGTACTTTAAAAAACGTGCTTGTGATTTTAGAGACAAAGGATGAACAGGGAGTGAGCACATTTTGAAACTTCTCTTCCTCCTTCCCTCCCTTCCTCGATCTCACCAAGAATTATCTGTTTAGCTGATTTTTATTTTCATGTTTTTTAAAGTGCAACTACTCAGCTAGAATTTATATTTGAATTCAGTGTAAGCAGAGTTGGCTTATTTATATTTCTTCTCCCTAAAACCATACAGTTTCCTTTATTTGTTGATTATGGTGTGCTGTTACTAAGCCTATGAGAAGTCTCTCTGTGAAGTGCGTTTTAATATTTAGATCAAACAGCCATTGGAATACATTAATGCCCAGTAGGTAAATGTGTCATTTGAAAGCAGCTGCTGAGCCTTCCTTCTCCCTGCTGCTCCAATTAACACATACAGCACACTCTTGTCAGCAAGAGGCTGTGCATATGGATGCAACCACTTTGCTGCTCATTAATATGATATGCAATGGGGCACAAAGGGTTAACCAATCTGCCCATTGCACAACAATGGCTTTCAAGGAAGTTTCCCAAGCCTGTGCATTGAGATACTGGTGTTAGGATTGGGTTTGGGATTAGCATGTGGGAAAAAGTAGTTTTCAGTTTTCTAGCTTTGGTTCCGTCCATTGACTAACATGTTTCCCCGCCCCTCTGTTCTCCACCCCCTCCCCTGATGATGGAGACTTTGGATAGTAAATTCTAGCGCTGGGACTCCTCTCTGCCTCACTGGAATCTCTTGAACTTTGCTTTGTTTTGCTTCGAAGTGTTTGAAGTTGAAGACTTGGCTGTTTTTTTTTGTTTTTTTTTTTTCCCTTTCTTTATTATTTCACTCTTTTCCCCTTATTTTTTTATGTGCACGTTTGACAGTTTATAGGGCTAAATGAGAATTCGTATCAAGGTGAATGCATATTGCTGTTGGTTTTTCACCCCTCCCGTGGCTAAAATCTAGGCGTTGATAGTAGCACAGGGACAGATAGAAGGGTCCGGTCCCCAGGTTTGGTGTCGGTTATTCACGCTCCACCAGATCCCGGAGCAGCTGGGCTGTTGCTCTGCGCCGGTGCTGACTGCGCCTGGCTGCGCGGGAGTGCGAGATGGACCGCTTCCTGGGTTTTGTCAAGCAGATAAGAAGATCTAGGCGAAGAAAGGGGAAAAAGTACCGACCAGAAGAAGATTACCACGAGGGCTATGAGGATGTCTATTATTACGCTTCAGAGCATTTTCGAAGTAAGCGCTTCCCTCCACCCTCCTATTCCTTCTCGCATGCTGGGGGCTAACAATAAACCTTGCCTGCGCTTTTATCTTAAATGCAAAAGGTTTCCCAGATGGTGTTCTCTGTGCTCAATCTGTAAGTACTGAAGTGCTACATTTTGCTTGATTTGTTTTTAGAATAGTCAGATACCATCTAGACGTATAACCAGCTGAGGTCTATACACATGGGTAATATTTTAGGTGCCTTTAATTGGCTGTTAGTATCTTAAATGAGCCATTAAAGAAAAAAAGTATCTTGCAAGCCAATGTAGTAGGTGCTTAGAATATGCTTTGTTGAAGTTGTTTTGGAATCATTAGTTTTTTTTCTTTCAGAATAGGGAAGGCTAGCTCATTGGAAAGAAATCATTGGTCATGCTCAAGTTGATGCCGAGGATTAATGCCTGTGATACAGACTTCGGATCAGTTATCTCTGGTTAAGCTGAGGTGATATTTGTATAAGGAAGTTCAAATGCTTTTCTCTGATGCTTGTTGGTACTATCTTTATTGAATGAAGAGAACTCTTTACTGTCAGCTAGAAGCAGTGATACCTGCAGAATAAAGTAATATATACATATTGAGACATTTGTAAATTGGCTTATGAATAACAGAGAACTAGAATTTTTCTTGTACTTGTCAGTGTTTTAAGTTCCTGATGAGATTTAGACTTGTCCCAATGGATTTGAAATGCCCAGAAATGCCTAAGGGTGCAGAGAAAGCAGCAGCTGTATGCAGTGATCACTGAGTTTATGATGTGCCCTTAGTGGGGGGAAATGACAGTTATGTATGGTCCACACTTAAAAAAATAAAATGATCATTTTATCTTCTTGAATAAGGCTCTTTATAAACTTATATTTCAATTCAAGTTCTTCCTGGCCATTTAATGTGTGTGAATGTGCCCCGTTTACAACCTGTGTGCGTTGACTAATAAATAATTTAGAATTCAGTTTCTGTGATATTGAAATCCATGAGAATTAGTTATAAATGCCAAAAATTCTGTTATGATTGATGAAAGTTGCGGTTGACAAATTCATGTGGTGGCAGTAATACAATAATGGAAAATTGTGATTCTTTGACACCTCTTTAACAGTATGGTTATGTTCCCTTTATAGAGTAATCTCTGAATTTTAGAAGTGTTTCTTTTTTATGATACTTTTACATGAATAACCTGTTCTAATGTAGTGACAGTCTATGTTTCCTAAATTTAGTTTCTATAATATATTCAAGAATTTAACTAAGATTTGTGTCACCTCAAAGAAATGTCAGCCTGTGTGCATAGTTCTGAAATTTTGGAAAATTTTAAAAGAGGTTTAGGAATTTTAATTAGATTATTGTTCGTGGTACCAATTTCTTGCAGTCAGTATATAATGTGTCAAACTGACACCTTCCCGGGTTTGTATTGTGGTGTATCTTTGTGCAAATAAAATCAAGCAGTGTCTCTCAAGTGACTGCTTTCTACTACTTGTGGTAAAAAAACAAACAAAAAAAAGAAATCAAAACAGCAGAAATACTTTGTAAGTTTAAAAAAATGTACCTACAAAGAGAAATATTTATGAAGATTTAGGAAATATTTTTAGACTAGAGTGAGGATAATGTTGTAGCAAAGGTAGTAATCTTTTATACATCAAGTGCAGTAACTCAAAGAGAAACATGAATTAACTTATCTGATTCGTCAAGGTCATAGCTAAGGATACAATCTAAACATCACAAGTCATTCGTTCTACATGTAAACCTGATATATTTCTACCTGCGATTTATTTCAAAGCACCCATTATGTAATATGTAACTTTGTGGAGTTTAGGTGCATATTGAGTTCTCACCTTCAAACTGCACATAAGAAACAGAATGGACTCAGGCACTTCGGAGCTTGGCATTTCATCAAATGTCAAAGAGCCAGAGCTTTTAAAGGAGACACATAATATAACATAATGACCTCCGTCAGTACAGCTTTGGGCTTCAGTTTCAGGGCTTTTCTGAACTGGATAGGGGAGACTTCCACTTACAATGTCTGGCTGCAGAAAAATATAACGAATTAGACTGGGACTTAGAACCAATCCTCTCAAATGTATGAATTGGTTGAATTCAATTACATCTGTGATATATCTATTTTAATTAGTCCATGGCATACTTTGAAAGTTTAGAGAAAATCTCTCTTTTTATGCCCTGTGTGTTTCCCTAGACATCTTAGAAAAACTATATACATTAAAGCTCAAAAATGTGGTGGAGTCTATGGAAAACGTTCGCATCTCAGTTAATGATGCTAGAGGTCTAATATAGATAAACCAGAGGTCATCTTTCTTATTTTATCACTGAAATGTTTCTTTTGTTTCTTGTAAGAAAGTCAACTCTGTGTCTTGTTAATTTATTCTGTGGTTCAGATTCCACTAAATCTTTACACACAGTACACATATTTACACATTGCACATATTTACATAGTATTGCACATATACTAATGAAAAATTAGCCTAGACTATCCCCAGATTCCCCAGTAAGTCTGCCCTCCCTTTAGTACATTCCCAAGTGCTTACTAATATTTAACTTTATCATAAATAATGTCTCTTCTCTGGTGAGTTCCGATTTAGAATATCACCAGCCTTTCTTACATTTTAAATATAATGTCACTCATGATTTCATGAAATATCAAGACCTGATTTAAAATATCAGTAGGGTCAGATGCTGTGAAAGAAAGATTATTCTAAAAATGGATGTTTTTTCCTCTAACTCCATCAAAACTGCATTTTAGTAATAATGAATATTGATGATGATGATGATGTTGATAGACTGACTAAATATCTTCCTTGATTTTAAATTGACTTGACACCCTGTCAGTGTGCATGGGATGACTATGCTGTTTTAAAAGACTGCTTTTCATCACTCTTTTACCTTTTCATAATTCTAGACCTAGACTTTAAATTAATTAGACAAATGCTGTGGGCAAGTCACCAAACTTTTGTCTGAACTTCTAAAAATGTGACATGAGGGGGGCTTTATTTCTAAAGAGTTTTCCAGTTCCAGAGGTCTATGGTTTTAAACTTTACATATAAAGCAACTCAAATAAATGTATCAGCTGAAGGGTTTTAACTGAGTTTTAAACCAAAACAATTTTTTTTTACCTGTATGTTCTGAAGGAATTGTTTTTCTGGTAGGAATTATCAGTATGGAAATTTCTGTACCTTTAATATCATAATCCATCACTGAATAATTAAAGAGTTGTTTTGAATTTTGATAAACCTATGAAATTCTGAACATATTGGTAAGTCCTAGGCCTTGTCTTTTATTTAATCTTATCCACCAAGAAACACCTCTAACTTTTTGAAATTCTCACATAGATGATTCATTTGGTATTTTTCCTTAAGAAAAAACTTGCATCTTGTGTTCAGTATAAAACTGAGTCATAATCCTGGCTGTAACAAAAAGCTAAAAAAAGGACCCTCAAATTCAATTTTATTATGTTTGGTGTTTTTATTCATCTTCCATTAAATGCTGTTTGATAGCAATGTCTTTTTAAAGACTAAAAATTCATATTTTAAATAAATTGTCATGCAAAACATATACCTTCTGGCCCTATTTTATGTGTATTTTTATTTAAATACCCTGAATAATATTCAAGTGATAAAACAGATATTGTTATTGTATATTTTAGAAAACTTCTCAGGACTGTTATTATCCATAATAGAAATCCTGCCCTGCTTTGGTCCACACGGGGAGAGGGTTATTGAATTACTTGAAAAGGAGGAAGTTGCTCATCTTACGAACAGAGATATGTGAACTACTTTCACCTCTGGCCCTGGCCCCTTTTGCACATGTGTTATGGCATTGAATTAGGCAGGGGGTTCCTCCATGGTGACTGCTCTTCTCAGCTTGCATTCTGACTCTGAAGCAAGGCAGGAGAAAAGCTGAGTGGGACAGCTGCTCAGGGCAGGCATTAGTGACCATTAACCCTTCCCACTGAGGTCCTCTGAGAGTAACTAGAGAAAGGGAGGGAGGATATGAATACGGGTTAGACCTTTTGCAAATAGATGATTTGTATTTCCAAATGATTTTCTTTGTGGGTTTTTTGTTTGGTCATTGTAGTGGATATTGTACAACAATTGGGACTGTGTGTGAGTGCATATAAAGTTACTTTATTAAACAGTGTATGCAGTTGAGATCCTTAGTTGGGTGACTCAGGTTTTAAAGTAGCTGGATTTTTAGAGAGATGATTTGCTTTATTTTATCGCATTGAAAAATGTCATGTGTTCCTATTAGAGAAAAAGTTTTTTGGTAATGGGGTGCTCCTAGAGTAAGAATTTTTAAGTATTGAGACAAGTCATTTTTTTCTTACTACATTCTCTAACTAGATTTTTTTTTCTTTTTTTTTGTAAATTCGTGAAGCCACACCGTCTGCTTCAGTGAATTAGCATCTAATTAAGACTCTCTCTTGATAAGTGTGCCGAAAGGATGGAGTGGGATCCTTGACATTTGCTTCCTAAAGATATCTGACCCTTGCTGCAAATTGTGCAGAAGCTGAGTATATGATCAAAGGTGATATTGCCTTCCTCAGCTTATGGGGGTAGGTGGTGAGGAGGGGAAAGGAGAGAGGGAAGCACATTTTGCAGGTTATTCTTGCCTCTCCAGTGCTAACAAGCGTACTTAAAAAGGCATTTATTTCTATTAAAAAAACAACAAACAGTGATCATCAAACTGACAGGTAAATGTCTTGGATGTGAGGGTCTGTATGGTTTAAATTTTAGCTATATTTACTCAAGAAATCCCAGCTACATGAGAATAAACAGTTTTAGAGAAATAGAACAAACTTGCTTGTTTTATTACTACATTGTTGATTTTTCTTTCCTAAGAGTTGATTTCCATCTATAGTAATTTGTTATGTTAAAAACTAGGGGCGGGCCGCGGTGGCTCAGCGGGCAAGAGTGCTTGCCTGCCATGCCGGAGGACCCCGGTTCGATTCCCGGCCCCAGCCCATGTAAAAAAACAAAACAAACAAACAAAATATAATAAAAGAAAATGTTTAAAGATGTTTCCCTTTCTTCCTTCCTTCTATCCTTCCTTCCTTCTCTGTCTTTCTTTAAAAAAAAAAAAAAAAAAAAAAAAAAATTGGTTGGCTAGTATGTTGATTTATCCAGGGTATTTTGTGTCATCAGCTTTATCTCAGGCTATACTTTTCCCCCAAATGGAGTAATTTAAATGAATATTAAAGTAGAAAGGAACCTTAGAATCTGCTTTGTCCAACTTGAGTAATTTTTAGATGGATAAACTAAGGTACAAATAAGTTGAGTTACTTATCCAAGGCCCCAGATCTGGGACTAGAAGCAGATCTCCTGATATGACCTAGTCCACCATTCATCTTTTAGCTTTCTGATAATTCTTCTGTTGATATTTAAGTTGGTGGATGGTGTGTGTGTGTGTGTGTGTGTGTGTGTGTGTGTGTGTGTTAGGGGATCCATTTACATATGAATCAGAATTGCTAGGTCATCTTAAATGAAACTCTTGAACAAAAACTAGCTCATAGTAGGACTTGTGCAAGTCACATTAGCATGGTATCTTATTTATAGATGTTGTTAGGGACCTTGATTGTTAATGACTTAAAAGACCAGCTTATAGTGCTGGTTCATTCTCTCATTTGCTCTGTGATGTGCGCATATAGCACTTTATCAATGAATATCTCTTTAAGGGCTCTAAAATGACAATACAATCAGAGACTATTAGAATTAGGAGGACACTTGGGGTCTTAGGGAGATCTGGTATAGGATGTCCTTCCTCAGCATCTCTGATATGTGGGTATCCATTTTTGCTTAAATCCTTCCAGTGTGAACATATTCACTTCCATATATGGCAAGTCAAAAAACCAATGCCCTTTTTAAACAAGATTCTACATTATTATATTAAGTTCCTTGCATATTCCAACAAATATAATATATGCTCAAAATCAGTTTCTCAACCCAACAAATACAGACTGTTGAACTGAATGTGCGGTAAGATCTCATGTCTTTTCTCTATTCACATTATTTTTTCACTGATGTAACATATGGCATATGGAGGTGAGTAATTCCTTCAATTTGCTATTTTTGTTTTAACTATACAAGCCCAGAAGAACTCTCTATAGGACCCACATGCATGTGGCAAATTTTGTTCCATTTTTCCGTTTTTATTTATTTCTAAATAAATCTTCCATTTGTTTAATGAAAAATACCTTCCAGTGCTTTCTGTTTGTATAATGTAGTAGACATTTATTTGTCCTGCAATTTTATCTTTTTTTTTTTTCTGGGAAGTGCAACTGTTATGCTAAAACCACCCTTGTTTCCATCCTAATTCTGTCATTCCTGATTGAACAAAACTGACACAAGTACACTATACTCTTTCCCTGGCTATGGTCATTGGTCTGGGAATGGACACAAACCAACAGCTGGGTCAATCAGTGTACTTTGCTAGGAGTTTGCAAATTCAACAATATGCCCTCTCCCACATGGAGAAAGCCAGTCTGGAGTGGGAGAATGGAACCAATATGCAAAAAGAGGTGGAGATGAAAGAAAGATAAATAGACCCCACAGGGTGGTGTCAATAGTTCCGGTCTTTGAACTCTTTAATACTGCCCCATTAAACGTCATATAGCTAGAAAGGACCAGAGCCAGGACTGAAACTCAGATCAGCTGACTTCTGGTTTGATAGTCTTGGCGGCTTTTTAATTTGGATGCTGTGATTATTTGGTTATTTTTGTTTGATATAATACATGCCAGAGATGGACATGAGATTCTTTCAATTAAAGTTCTGATGCTCAAAAATATAATTCTCTTAATGAGACTAAGGAATTATGTAACTTTGAACAAGTCACTTTGAACTCGTGCTTCTTTAATTTCTTATTTGTAGAATGAGGACATGAAATAGGTGATTTGTAACGTCCATCCATCCCAGTGCTGAGTGCTAAAGAGCCAGAAGAAGGAGTCTAGACAGTAGAGCTGTGTCCCTCTCACAGGACAGCACACACCAGAGCAGCTGGAGGAAGGGGATGGCCAAAGGGGAAATTTAGGCAGAAGACAGATTTCACTTAGCAACATAATGACTGTGCATTTAACACTCTGTGCCTTCACATTCCATTTAGTGTTAAAACTCATTTTAGAGGGACGCATAACTCCCCCCATTAACATCTCACTAGGGTTCTGTCATCATTGTCTACAACTTCATAAAAGAGGGTCTGAATGGATCTAACACAATTATGTCTTATCAGTGTGTGTCCTGAAACTTAGATGCTTTGGAATACCAAGTACAGGATAGTGAGATCTACCCACTACAGGACACTATGCAGGTGCACATGCACACACACACACACACACACACACACACACACGCACATGTGTGTACTTACATAGATATAGGTACGATTTTCAAAAACAACAGCAATAACCTGTCTTTAGTGTAAGGTGATATCTCTTTCTACAGACCTTGTCAAGTAAAACTGTCCATGTCTCAAATTTCCTCATCTGTGAAATAGGGTCAATAACTGCCCACTTCATAGGGTTATCATGAATTAAATAACATAATAAAACACTTAGTAAGTATTAGTAAAAGAAACCCTTATTTGTAAACATATTAAGTATAGCATGTTGAAGGGTTACAAATGGTGGGCTAAAGAGTTTAAATGAATTGGGTGCCGCTGTTAAGTTTTTTTAGTAGAGGTGTTACTTTGGGAAGAGTAGTTTAATAGTGGTGTATAAAAGGTATTAGAGGAAGATATATAAATAAAATGGTAGATGTGGCAGCAGTGGAAAGACGTGGATATGAACAGAAGGAAGATATTCAGTGTCCAGGGAGAATTGGAAGTGAGCAACTTGAAATGTGGAAGATGGAGTTACGGAGAGGAGACAGGACTCAAGAGATTTGGAAGATATGTATAGATTTGATGGATGAAATCTTGGAAATATATGAAATTGGTGAGGAAGAGGGCTTTTTGACTCACTGTCTTACGTTGACTATTCTTGGGGCTAAAGGAAGATAGCTGATTAATGTCCAAGTCCCATGATATGAGAGAAAATTACAATGGACAAAGTAATCAATCTGTGGATATTTTAACAAAAGAAATTTGTAATGATATATGATATATATGACATCATATGCTATATGATATAGTTAATTTGATTAATTTCTTATAATAATGAGGTGGAAGATTAAATGCAAGTTGATTGTGCAGAAGAAAAATACAAGTCAAAGAAGGGATTAAGATTCAAAAGTGTGATTTTTATTGGTGTGGCACATTCAGTTGTGGCTACATAGAGATAAAGCTGCTTCTAAATGAGTTTAGAAAGATGGAAGATTGATATATGTTACTACATGGATGATCCCCAAAAGTATTATGCTAACTGAGAGAAGTCAGACACACAAGTTTATTGACTGCGAGTGGGCACAGAGTTTCTTTATGGGATAACAGAAATATCCTGAAAATTAGGCTGTGGTGATGGTTGTACAGCTCTGTAAATTTAATGAAACTCATTAGATTCTAAAAAGAAAATGGTAGGGGATGGGCCCTCAAATGAATGTGTGTAGAGTATTTTATAGCGGCCTCCCAATCCATAACCTGAGATTTTTTTTTCCTCTTTATGAAGAGTCATAGACATTAGCTCAGAAACAAGTATTTGTTGAGAAACAACTCAGAAAATTAAAGTCAAATAAAATATGGTGTACAGAATGATTCGCCATGATGCCAAAGGGAAGTACTCCCAGTGGTATTTTAAAATGTATAATAGAATTGATTATATGCCTTTTTTATTTGAAGCATTAGAATCCTACTCCAATATCTCATTAACTGTTACATAGACTTAGAGCCAAAAAGCTTTTCTGAAGCACTGGACCATAGAACCCAGTTATTTGGATCTGTAGATTTGAACAAAATATCAGCACTTTGGTCTACAGATGTGTAGAAATTCAGTTGAATTTCCATGGATTTATGAAACCTACAAAGATCTCTCTTCTAGATACTGTTTGCATTGACCAGAAGATCATGAGATTATGACTCAATAAATTATTCAGAATTAGCAGTATTTTAAGGAATAAATACATTATAATGCTTTAATGTTCTTCTTTACTCCCCTTCCCTATCAGACACAGGAAGATTTAATTTATGGTAAGTGCCCAAACATTTTCATTCGTTCAGCAATTGCTGTATGATACCAACAGGGTGCCAGGTGTTACTGTGGGAGGTGGAGATACAGTGGTGCATAAGACAGGCGAGGCAAGTGCTCTGTTGGAACCTGCATTCTAACAGGGGAACAGAAAATAAAACATAGTTCTAAGTGCAATGAAGAAAAGCAGATCAAATGTATAGGAAGGAGAATTGGAGGCAGATAGAATGGTGTGGTTTATTTTTTAATTAATTTTTTAATTTTTAAAAAGATATATAACAACAAATACAAACATTCTTAACTTATGATCATTCTATTCTACATATATAAACAATAATTCACAATATTATCACATAGTTCATATTCATCATCATGATCATTTCTTAAAACATTTGCATCAATTTAGAAAAAGAAATAAAAAAGACAACCGAAAAAAATTCATACATACCATACCTCTTACCCCTCCCTTTCATTGATCACTAGCATTTCAATCTAAATTTATTTTAACATTTGTTCCCCTTATTATTTATTTTTATTGCATGTGTTTTGCTCATCTGTTGATAAGGTAGATAAAAGGAGCATCAGACACAAGGTTTTCACAATCACACAGTCACATTGCGAAAGCTCTATCATTATACAGTCATCTTCAAGAAACATGGCTACTGGAACATAGCTCTACATTTTCAGGCAGTTCCCTCCAGCCGAATGTTTTAAAAGTGAGGACAAGATGGTTGAACTGATGCTGATTGGAGAGACAAAGCCACTGTGTAAAGATCTGAATATGAAACTGGAACATAACAGCCTCCACCATTAGAAATGTAGTCATTCAATTTAATACAGTACTTGCATCGACATCTTCTGAATGGTGTGTTTTCTTAAAATTCATCCATACTTTGAAGGAGGCATAGTTTCCGGAAAAGGCGTTTATTTTGCTGAAAAAGATAGGGCTGTCTCTGCTATTCATTTATAGAAGTCTTTTGCTGTAGTCTAGTATTGCTGTGTTAGAAGTAGCCTGCAATGGGGTAATGTTTTAGGAGAATGAGAAAATAGTTTGCTATGCCTTTAGATTAGTGTCATTATCTTGCGCTTGGATTCTGAACATTGAGCATATCAATTCCTAAGTCAAAATGTACTTGCCATGTAATCAGAAGACACTAAAATGTTTGATGGTTTTATAATTTGTTGTTTGCTGTTTTTTCTGACAAAAATGCATCACATTTATCCCTAGTCTTTGAAATTCACCAAATCAGAAGGACTCCTAATGGCTTTTGCATTTTATGGGAAAGAGTATATGTCAAAAAAATTGTTTCCAGAAAGTGAGCAAAGTTGTGCAGGACCTTTCTGGGTATAGCCCACAGCTCTGTCAACCTCTGTGCTTTAGGGAGAATTGGACATTTTACAAATACGTTTCTGTTGTCTATTATTTTCCTAGCAGTAGATAAACAGGGAATTTTATGTGGTTTGTTGGAATATTATTTTCTATATCTGTTACTGTTTGAGAAATACGATTCCGGGGATTAGTCTTTTAAATTTAGAAGTAAAACCAGTGTAAGCTAAAAAATCTCCTGGTTTTCTGGTGATTATCTGATCTGCTTTTGGATAGATGTGTCCGACTAAGAAACTTTGAAAAATTATGCCTAATTTTGGAACAGTGCCAAGCATTTTGTTAAAACAGGTGTTTCTGATTACTGCTGAGTTGGTCTTATGTTTTCATGTGGTGCTTCCGCTGGTAGTGGTGTGTGGCTCATGAATTTGCAGGTGTGGGAAATAACATTTGATTTGTGAAGCCCCATTTTTTTTGAGATAGAACTAGGCACATGTCAAATGTAACCAGTATGAAGTGTGAAGCCAACAGTGGCATCCTTGCTGATTCTAAAAATTGGATGTAGGTTCGCAAATAGCTGAAGCAGAGAGTTTTACAAACCGTTGCAGTTGTGGTTAACACTTGCTTTTGTAAGTTGTTATCTGCATGTGGAAAAATGAACTTCTGCAAGTACTTTGAAGACATAATATGAAATAATACTTTGAAAATACTTTACTCAGTATATTTCACCCTGCCTAGAACCAAGATGACTTTTGAGGGAGTAGCTGTCAAATTTAGGATGAGAAATGTAGGTGTTCAGCCATTGATTATAAATTTCCACTTTATGGATTTACAGTGGTCTTTCATTTTTGAAGTAGATTTGGGGAGTTCCCAGCACATGAGAGCTATTATTTATGGCTAGTTTTATCTGCAAACCCATGTTTTCCTGATTTGCAGGGACAAGCAACTTTTTCATTCTTAATATCCCAAAGCTTTGGTGTAGTGACGTTTTAGGACCATTTAGAAGATGGTCAGGCATAAATAGAATCTGAGAGCTAATCGTTGGGATCTTCCAATCCCGTGTCTTATTTTACGTGTGATTATTATCCCTAAAAACATCCCAAACAACAACATTTGCTCCAAAATTGTTTTTTTAAGGCCTGAAGGAAGACTCCTACTCAGGATTACAGAGTCAGCTAAGAATAGACTGGCAAGTATTTAACGTAGAACTTTGTATACTTAAAATCTTATTTCCCCCCAGGCCCTTCTCCTTATGTTAAAGACTTCCTCCCATTTGAGCATCTTCCCCAATAGCCCTCTCAAGGATTAGAGCTGGGGTTCCTACATATATAAAGGACACCCTCAGTTGTTTTGTGGTTAACTGTGCATGTCTCTCCTCTGAGTGCCTTTTCTTCATCTTTAAATTCTACCACCCAAGGCAGGGCCTAGCTGCTGGCACCTTCTGGAGCCCTGATAGATAGTTCTTGTTTGAAGAACTGCAAAGGAGACCAAGTCCCATGATCCACCTATACACACCTATCTCCTTACTTTATAGTCGCTATTCATGTTTCTGCATTGGAAGTTTAAAAAATAATAATCTTTGACTATAAGAATTTTAGTTTGCCATAGCATTGTTCTAATATTGTCCTTCTCCTACCCTATATTTGCATGAGACACACGGCTCTTACAAGTTTTTGGAGAATCTAAATACAAAGGAAATAGATGGAGGGAGAAAATATTTATATTTTATAGAGCTCCTTTTTTTTTTTTTCAACACACACTTATTGGACACCAAATGTGTGGTAGGATCCCTAGGCTGGGGTCCTCACATACTGGTTTTGGGTCACTGGGCCAGTTATGAAGTTCATGACACTTGGTCTCCCAAGATTAGTGCATGGAGGATTCATGTGCATTATCTCATTTAATTCTCACAACAGCTCTGTGAGACCAATATTATTTTCCTATTTTCAAGATAAAACTGAGGTTAAAAGAGCTTAGTGAACTTTCCCAATGCCACATAATTATCCGATCTGTTAGATATTATGAGCAAATATTCGTTAAGCACTTCCTGAGAACTGCACCAAGTACTTCACATCTCCCACCCGTGGTGAAGGGGTGCAGTCCTCCCCCACATTACATTACATCAAGGATGCCTTAATGATAGCAACGTCAGCCACTTGACAGGTTGACAAACACCCGAGTCACCTTGAATGTAATTACATGTCTCCAAAGGTAGCATAAAGCAGCAAAATCAACCACTGCTGTAACTAACCATTTTTGTAATGAGATAAATTTTCTTCTCAATTCTAGTCATTCAGTTATTTCAAACCCTGTTATGCTTTGAACAAGACAATTTACCTTGCATTCTGGTGCAACTTTTTTGTTTGTGTTTCACTGAACCTTGAATTGCGGACTCACATATATAACTCACAGAATAGTTGGACTGGAAGAAAGTATCGTCACTAAGGTGAACAAACAAATCCAGACTAGAGTGGGACTCTTGACGAAACCTTGTTCAAAAATCCTTGAGAAACATAGAATCAGGAGCAGGAGGGCTCGCTCGTACCACTGTGCTGTGTCACATCTGGCCACCTGAACATCTGAATATGAATATGAATTCCTGTTGTGTCTGTGATACCTAAAGCTCCAGTTATTAAAAGGTAAAACAGAATAAAACAATGTGTCTATATGATCAAAAATGTGAGTGTGGGTATAAATCAAAATTATAAAGACAAAATTCCCTTTCTTAGACATTCCACATAAATCCTAGAATTCATGAGAATTGGAAAATGGCATAAGAGCTAGTTTTCTTTATTTATATTCTCTATTACGAAGTCACATATGAATCATATCCCCTTCCCCCAAATAAAATAAATACCCACATATCAAATTTACTGGTGGGAAATATTTCTCAAATCGAGTGAGATTGTTTTCTTATAAAGCATAAATATTTTAAGAGCTAATAATATTCCGACTATGGACGACAGTGCTCAAGGGATGCAATGTCAGGACATGTCATCTATGTCCAGTTTGAACTTGGTATTGTCAAATTGTCTGGCTTGGAGTTTTCTAAGTGTCTCACACAAATTAGCTATTTATTCTTTTTGTTTGGAAGGTATTTGTTTGTTACTTTTAAAAATTTCTCCTACTTAAATTTGCAAATTTCCCAAATGATTAGAAATTACCACAATCTCTTAACATGGATCACTTACTTTGAAATGTAATAGCATGCCTCAGAAATGACCTGATATTACGTGAAATTACTTAATGTTAAGAACAAAGTACAAGTTTTAAACTATAAAAAGAAAGCTTATAGTGAAGTATTCATTTATTAAAATGTACAATTTGTTATTTTGCTCTTTTTTGGTCATTGTTAATATTATTTTAGTTAGTTAGTGGCCTTTAAAAATTTCTGTTTTATTGACCTGTCTGTAGCAGTTGCTAACTAGTCATCATTTTGGTTTTTAAATCGTTTCTCTCTTGGCCTCTATGATGCACCTTCTTCTTGGTTCATCTCCGCATCTCTGATCACCTCCTCCTGCCCTCCCTTTAACTTTCCTCCTCTCTTTAGTTTGGTCCTTGGACCTCTGGGTTTCTCCCTCTGTACAACTCTTCCTTTTGGTTTAGATGTCACAGATGAGCGCTGGCTGTCATCTCTATAGTCTCCATCACCACAAATTTCAGCATTTCCTAAACTGAGCTCAGTACTTTATCTCCCTCCCCAAACATGTTCACTCTACCTTACTTTCTTTTTTAGTTAAAGGCATTATCCTCTGAGAAATGTGTCCAAGCTGGGAACCTCAAATCATTCTTCACTCCCTGCATTCGCCAAGATTTTCAATTATATTTTACCTACTTCAACTACTTTATCCTTCATTGTTGTATTCCCCTTGTACCTAGCCTAGCCATAGTTAGAGCCTAATAAATGTTTAATTTTATTTTATTTCACACCAAACCATAGACAACTAGAACAGTGGATTCCAAGGGATATATCTATCTTCAACTCTTATGTGTATATTAATAGTTAGACCTACGAGAAAGATACTTGATAATTTATGATGCCTTGAGGCTAAAATTTTTCTAAGGTAAAATATTCTATTAGTGTCATAGTAATTCAATTCATGGTTTTGACCTTGTTCATTAAAAGCAAAGTGGGCAACTTGAGTCTCAAGGACCTATGTCGCTGGAAATATTAGCTCGGAGTCTAGAATTCAATAATCATTGATTGCTCAGTCTGGTGCAGTTTATTGTAGATATCTTTTCCCTAAAATGAAATCAATTATTCTGCCTGTGCATTTTTATTAACAAGCTTGCTATTTGAACTCAAAGAAATAAACTGAAGTACAGTAGCATATTGAAAAAAGGAAAGATAAAGTGTGTTTTTTAGTGGCCTCAACATGTTGATATGATGAACCGTAAAGTATATCAGAGGAAGCTTAGTGGAGAAAGCATTAGAAGTAAGGGCATTTAATTCATTCAAAGTGGTAACTGCAAACATTGTTTAAATTTAGCATCAAGGAAAATGTCTCTTTTTCAGAGGATAGAAATTTTTCTGTACAAATGTTATTAATTACCCCAGATGATTACAATTTGCATATTCTTTGTAATTTTCAGTTTTTCTGTAAACAATTATGATAACTATCTTTTCAACAGAGAGAAAATTTTCTTTCACAGAAAGAAAATAGGAAAGGTTTAAATTCAGAGGACCAGTAATTCAGATTGTATGGTTTTAAAAGGAGACAGGGTAACTTTAGAGCTCAAATTCCAAATTTAAGGACATATTTCAATAACACATTTTTCATCTGTAAGTAAACTGCAAGTTAATTTTGAATCCTTTTTACCTACTTCTAAAGTAAAGTCTGTATATTATAGTTTTGGTAATATGCTTTGAAATGATTATAATTATATTTAATTTTAAAATTTTACAGTGCTTTTGTATGTATTTTCCTATGTGATCCTTCTAGTAGTCTTATGCTATCAATATATCAGCTGTTATTATTGCTATTCCCCATTTTATAGATGAAAATACAAGAGCCCAGAAAAGTTTAATGTCTTGTCCAGTGTCACACAACTAGTGAACAGTGGAATGTCTCTTGATTCCGCCTCTATTTCCATATGCTATGGTTCCCCCCCCCCCCACCCCTTGAGTGGATTCTCAGTTCTTTCAAACAAGCTTCTCTATCCTGTTCATCCTATGCCTGGAACAGACGAGGTGCTCAGTATTTATTTGTGGAATAAATTAGCCTGGACTAGAATAGAATTTCCACTGTGTTTTTCTCTCAAAGAATCTTACTATTTGATGTTATTTTTCAACCTAATGAAATTATGCTGTGCACTTAAAAATATTGAAGCTGTATTTTTAAAGTCATATAAATAAATTCCTTTTTATTAATTGAGAATTGTTATGGACAACATAAAGAAGCAAAGGAAGAGTACTTTATTGTGACGCAATCTATTTAAGGTTAATTCCATTCTGATAGTTATCAATTGCTGCGTGAAAATTTACCCCCAGTTTTTAGCAGCTTAAAGCAACAAACATTATTATCTCATGATTTCTGTGGATCAGGAATCTTGGCGCAGCCTGCTTGCATCCTCTGGCTTATGGTCTCTCAGGAAGCTGCGTTCATCTCAAGGCTCAGCTGGGGATGGGGTGGGGTGGGGATCCATTTCCATCTCACTCATATGGCTGTTGGCAGGCTTCAGGTCCTCTGTGACTATTAATTGGAGACATCTGCTCTTTGTCATGTGGTCTTCTCCACCGGACACCTCAAACATGGCAGCTGGCTTCTCTCAGAGCAAGCAAGCCAAGAGAGTGAGAAAGGATATACAAGGTGGAAGCCACAGCCTCTTTGCAAACTAACCTTGGAAGTGATAACCCATCACTTGTGCCATAATCTGTTCATTAGGGAAAACCACTGGGTCCAGCCCGTGTTCAAGGATTTACACAAACGCCTGAATACCAAGAGCCAAAACCATTGGGGCCATCTTAGAAGCTGACTACCACATTCACATTAAACACTATTGTTTACTGCTTGCTTTGGCAGCACGGTTACTAAACACTATTGTTCAACTACAATTAATCAAAAGAAATGAAATTCCAACAGAATGATCTCTAACTTTTCCAGTCTCTTTAAAGGAGAAGTGACAGAAACCCAACCCCAATTAGCCCAAACATTGTCATTTGTTTATTTACCAAAAAAAAAAACAAAAAAACTCTTGGGGTTGTTCTGCAGGACCTTTTCTTTTCTCCTCCCTAGCACTCAGCTCTGCTTTCTAAATAGAATTGCATGGATTCTGTTGGTCTCTCTTGTCTCATGTGCCCATTCCCAGAGGACTGGACTGCCCCAGCTGGCCAGTTAATGGGTCACCTACTGCCCCCCTCCCCCCATGGAACCTGGAGGAAAGTGATGGGAGCAAACGTCTAAATCATATGGACTAAAGATGGAGGAAAGATAGTTGGTTCCCAAGAGACACATTGAGGTGCTACCACCATAAGGTGGATTAGCTGCTGGGCAGACAAATCACTGATCCCCTCTACATCTGCCTGTCCCTTTTATACGCTTACTTCTAATTCATGTGATTTACTGAGTTTGTTCTGGACCTAAAGATGTACAGGATGATATATTGTGCTTTGGTGTCAGAAAAGGGCAAAGAACTACCTCCTGAATAAGAGAATTCATGCTAAATAATTGTTTAAAATCAACAATAAATGGTAATCCATAGTTTGCAATGCTAGTGTGTCTTCGGGCAGCAAAATATTTCCCAAACCTTTTTGTGTAACTCATTAGTCACTAATAGAGCTCATCCTTAGAACTGAATCCATTTCGCCTGTCTGAAGTTTTAACAGGCAAACAAAGCCTTATTAATGTGTTGACTTACAGAACACAGATGTGTGTGAACAGATAGCAGTAATTGGGCTCAGCTAGGACTGCTCAGGGGTCAAGTAACTAGGCATCTGAGGTCACTGGTGTGTAAACTTCGACTTAATAAACTGTACTCACAGCTCTATAGCAGGTTGTTTGTTGTTGAGTTTATTTTGTTTTGTTTCCCACTTTCAAGCATCTAAAACATAAGACCTGAGGGGTCAGCTGTGGTCTTCTTGAGGAGAGAAAATGGAATCAATAGTCTGCCATTGTGAAGAAATTAAGTTATATGAGGTTGATAGAAAAACCAAAAGTCGTTTTTCAGACCCTGGTAGATCCCTTCTCTTCCTACCTCTGTGAGGAACCCTGAGACTCAGTATGTTCTTAGAGAATCAGCTCTCCAGGACTCACCACTCTCCTTGCAGCCACAGGACACTTGGTAGGGAAACTGTTTCACTATCATCAGTCCTTGTGTGCTTGTCTCTGGGACACTATGAGACACTGAAGATGCTTAGAAAAGCAGAACACCATCCGTGTCTGGGGATGTGGTAAGGGATAAATGATATCAGGGCTTGGTTCAGGAAGGAGAAGAAAGAAACAGCCTGACTGGTCTTGAGCAAAAAGGCCATGAAAGTGAACTTGTGCCTGAAACTGTCCACAGTCCTCTTGCTGCCCACTGTTTGATGCCTCACATGGTGACTTCCCCCCATGTCAGCCCACCAGCAGCTAATGTATGGCCTCTGTGCATCTCCTGTGTTTGTCCACTGTACCGGTCCAAAACGCCTGTCTTCTATCCAACCACGAGTACTGATTTCTGTCTTGTAAAACGCGGGCATCATATCCATCTCCTCCTCCTCCCCTCCAAAATCCTATTCTTCTTCACCTCTCCAATGCTTATCCCATCAAAAAGCTACAAGTTCAATCCCAAAGCTTAGTGTCATTCTCTTTTTAATGGTCACTTAAGGTGCACAGTTGTCCAGTAACCAAGGTTATTGCGTATAAGGTTTTTATGTTTTGTGTTGTTCTTGTGTTTGTTGCTTGCTTTTGCTTATTAACCCACATGAATCTCTAAATGATGGGATTTCAGAAGGATTTGGAGTGTTTTGAGCTGGGTCACTAAATTTTTATTCTAAGCATAGTCTACCTTGATATGAGGATTTCTTGATATGGGGAATTTGCAGCTTCTCCTGCCAGAAATATTGCCGTTTCTTCAACCTTTTTTCCTTAATCAGTTCTCAAGTTTCTTCCACTCTCCTTTTTCTCTAGAGTTTGAGGTCTATACTGACTTAGTAGAATATTGAGAAGTCAACATGACTCAACAGAGTTATGCAGTGGGTTTAAAAACTCAGTCTTAGGATATGTTGATAAAGCGAGCCAGAACCCAGAATGGAGAAGCATTCCAGCTGTGCTCAGGACAGGTCAGGGCTCACTGGCATTCAATTGTTTCAGACACACGTGGGCAGCCTGAAGCCCTGCCAGAAAAGGAAGTGGAAGGCACCTATGAAGTGGGCAAAAGAAGTATTTAGCCTAATAAAGAAGCGACGTCCTTGAAAAATAGCAAATGGGAGGTTGGAGGTACAATAATGCTATCACATGTGGCCCCCAAATTTGACCTATGTGGTCTTTAGAAATAAAGTCTAGGACCAATGAGTAGCTTTGAGGAAAATATCTTTTTTTTCTGAAAGTAATAACCACTCTTTTCTGAGGCCACATTGATGATGCTACAGAAAGAATATATGTTTGGAGAACCAGGAATGGTAAATAGCTTATATATTATCTGCTAACTCCAGTCAGTTGGTAGAGGCTGGCTGCATAGCACAGTTATCAAGAACTTCGATGTTGGGGAAGAATGAATCTGGCTTTGAATGCCAGCTCAGCCTCTTCCAGTTGTGTGGCTTAACTTCTGATTCTCGGAGTCCTTATTTCCAAAAGAAGAAGAAGAATAGCACCTATCTCATTGGGGATAAAGTGAGATAAAGCATATAAAGCAGTTAATGCAGTGCCATAAACATAGTAAGTGCTCTGTGTTAGTATTGAGAAAGATTGTGAGGCCGAAGGAATCCATGATTGGTAGGAAGGCAAGCCCTGGTCAGTTAGTAATGTCTGCCATGTGGATGAGAGAAAGTATGCCGTATGTATTTATCATCTGTAGGGTATAACTGAATTAAATGATAATTTTTTCTCAATCCTCTTATTTTATATTTCATGTGATGTAGTTATGTATTTACAACTTAAAACATGAATTTGAGAGAAACAGTGCCTTAATTTCAGGTCCTTTTCCATCCATTTTTTCTTTCTCTTCAACCTTATTTGATATGAAATTAAAATTATGACAATTTTGTGGAAGGAAAATCCCATTTTATTGGGCTCTTCAGTCAATCTTGATAATCTTGCAACATGAATGAATTGGAAAGAAATTTACTTTGCAGTGCCTAACAAATGAGCCTGCTCTTCTTAAATGTCTCAGTTCTACTACTTATTAGATGTGTTGAAAAAATATGAGGAAAATAGAATCCTAAAGCAAGCAATCTTTTGACAAATAAATATATTTTTTTCTGGGTAAACTTTTCTTGTATTTATATTGAACCCCAAATAATGTTTTTCTGCACTTTAAAGGATGCATGTTTTTTAGGTTCTACTTGCTGGGCATTTAAGGAGAAAACCATAAAATTGATGTGTTAGCCTCGAATCTTTTAACATTGCCTGATGTATGTTGTCAGGAATGTTGCCAAGGAAATACACGTGTCATTAAAAGAGATAATGTTTGCAAGGCCATCTCTCTGGGTGTTGAATAACTCCTAGGTTTAGTAGCACAGCTGTTTCACCTCACTTATAGGTAACTGTCAACAGGAAAATGCCTATGAATGTAGTCATCAGATATGAATATATGAGAACTGGATCAGAACATAGAAATAAGCTATTTGGTTTTGTTCCATCAGATTATAATGATCAAAAAACAGCACAATTGGGCGGGCCACGGTGGCTCAGCAGGCAAGAATGCTTACCTGCCATGCCAGAGGACCCGGGTTCGATTCCCGGTGCCTGCCCATGTATATATATATATAAAAGAAACAACACAATTATTCATTCATTTACCTTTCTGTGTAGGAATATGGTTATATACAATTAAATCAAAGAAGCAGTATTGCCTCTTGGTTAAACTCTCAAACTCTGGAAGGAGAACTAGATCGAAACCCTGGCTCCTCTACTTTATTTGTATATAACCTTGTCATGGTGTCCTAACTTTCTAAGTGTTTCCAGTTCTCTATCAGTAAAATAAGGGTAAGAGTTATATATGCTGTCTGTTGTGGAGATTAAATTGTTTTAATGGGAATGTTCTTATAGAATTTGGCTCATGATAATAAAATGAACTATTAATATTAATAGGAAAAGTTGTTTATGAGTCAGGAGCCCTGGGTTCTTGTCCTAGCTTGGACACTCACTGTGTAATCTTGCACAAATTGTTTCAGTTCTTTGAACCTTAGATTCCTCAACTGTAAAGTGAAAGAGCTCGAATGATCTTGATTATTACTTCCAATTCTAAAATGCTACTCTGGTGAAAAGCATTTAAAACTCACAGTAAAACAAAAAGCGTTCACCATTCCTAAAGAGTATTTTATTACTTCAGTCTTTACTTAAACATTCCTTTATGTGAGGGAAACACCTTTTTCTTTTCCCCACCTCTGTTTCCTTCATTTCATTGCCTTCAGTTCACAAGAAAAGTGTTAAGGAGAAAATTAACATCTTCCTCTTACCCTGTGAATACTAAATGCTCTTAATTGGTCTTTTTAAGATAGTTCTGTTAATGGATTTGAAAATCCTGTCTCAATCCAGGTTCTTAATATTCCTTCATCGAACATAAATCTATCAATTTTTAAGTTAGCTTTTTCATTGAAGTATAACCTTCATATAGAAAAGCAGATATATTATAAGTGGACAATTTCTTGAATCTTTACGAAGTAAACGTACTGTGTAACCAGAGCCTAGGTCAAAAACAACTTTGCAAGCAACTCAAAATCCTCGTCATGCCCCATTCCAGTCACTAACTCCCTTCCTACCTTAATCCTATCTGGATCTCTAACATCACAGATTACTTTGCTCGGTTTTGCACTTTATATAAATGAAGCCACACAGTAAGTAGTCATTTGTCTTGTGTATTTCCTAGGAGTGGAATTACTGGGTCATTGTATATACATATGTTCAGCTTTAATAGATACTGCCAAAAAAGCTTTCAAAAATGCTTGTACCAATTTATGTCCCTACACCACCCCACCCCCTACCCTGCAGCAGGGAACAGGAATTTCATTTCTGATGATCTATCCATTTTAAAACCAGCTTTCCAAAATCAGTCACCTGTTTAATTAGATTCTCCACAACACCTGTGCCTTCTACCTTGGGTGTTGATACACTCCAGTTTGTCTGGACAGATCCAGGATGTGACAAGGTTATTATACCTGTTGTGCTCGCATCATAATAATTATTATTGCTCCTTTCACTTTCAGAATTGTCCTAGGTTGAAGGGATGGAAATGTTCTAAATTTGAATTGTGATGATGGTTGCAATATCCTTGGAATATAATAAAGTACATTGACTTGTACAGTTTAAGTAGGTGAACTGTGTAGTCTGTGAATTATATTGCAATGCTATTTTGAAAAAAAATCTCGTCCTAGTTTGGATGACAAAATTATGTGGTCATTCTACTTTATACCATTTTTGACCATTTGCAAATGAATTATAGACAGAAAGTAAAGGAAAAGAGAGGAAAGAAAAGTAACAGTAATATAAAGGAAAGTAAAAGAAAAATGTAGTAAAAGAAAGGAAAGAAAAGGTAAAGGAAAAGAGATGAGGGAAGGGAAGGAGTCTTGCTAAACCAAACCTCCCCCCGCATAGTTTTTGGAGCATTAAGGAGTGAGAGGTTCAATTCAAAGCAAATGAAAATTGATTATGTTACAGCAGTTGATTAAGCAACACTTCTGAAAGGGTAAACCTTCCACTGGAATTCAGTTTGTTTTATAAAATGAAAAAATAAGGAAACCTTTCTAATAAAGATACTTTATACATTTTGCTTTGGCAGCCAAAATTTTGATTAAACCTGTGGTCTCTCTGTTACTATTTCTGAGTAATGGACCACCCTAGAACTTTGTGGTGAAAAACAATCATTTCATCAGGCTTTTGGGTTCTGTGGGTCCGGAATTCAGATACAGCGCAGGAGAGATAGCTTGCCTCCGTCCCACACTGTCTGGGGACTCAGCTGGTATTGGCTGGGACTTCAGCTCAGCTGTCAGCTAAAGTACCCACAGGTGGCTTCTCCCTGCGGGCTGATTTGGGCTTTCTCGCAGCATGGGTTTCCAGAAGGAGTGTCCCAAGAGGGCAAGATTTAAGTGCCTGGCATTTTTATGATTTGGCTTTGAAAGTTACAGTTACTTTTGCCATATTCCATTGGTCAAAGTAACAAAATCCTGCCCAGCTTCAAGGGGAGCAGGCATATATCCCATCACTGGGTGGGAGGAGTGTTAAGGTTACATTGTAATGTGAGCATGTGGGATGAGCAGTACTGTGGAACCAGCTACGGAAAACATGCCCCTCTTCCTTTTACCTGGATCTTCTTGTTCCGTTATTACTATTGTTCTTGGCTGCTCCTTTTGAGTCCACTCCCAGCTTTTCTTCTCCGTGTGGAGTGCTGTCCTGGAACGGAGCCCTGGCTGGTCATATTCATGGGTTCATAGGGGTGATGCTTCTCCAGACTGTTTAGGTCTTGCCGCGGCCCCCTTGCCCTCACTGGCTTTGGGCTGACCAGTTTCAGCCACTGTCATTATAAATGATCCTGCCGTACATTCTAGTGAACGTCTTTTGGCTATTTGGGGATTTTCCTGTTCTTAAATCCCTCTGCTTTCTCCTGCTCAAACACTGATATTGTACCTCTCGGTAGCTTGTCTCTATTTGCACATGATTTGGTGATTGTGAGATGCGTTGTTTACTGATTTTGTATAAATGTTTTCCACAGGGTTTAACGTGCTATCTACTTGCTCTGTGTTTATACAAAAGGAATATGGGAATATCCAAGTTATGCTGCCATTACCACCATCATCCTACCAGAATTTTCCCAGTGATCTTTTAAGAATATGAATCAGCTCATGCCACTGAGGTTTAAAATCCTCCAGTGACAACCCATTGCAGCAAGAATAAAATCTGGACATCTTAGGTTTCCCGCCCAGCACATAGATTGTTACTGCTACCTCTGTGCTTCATTCTCCCACTGTTCTTCTCTGCTTCATTATGCTCCTAGCACACTAACTTTCTTTCTGTGCTTTGACTAGTATAAGTGTGCTTTGGGCCTTTGCACTAGCCTGCAGTGTGCTTTCTGAATATAGTCACGTGGCTGGCTGCTTCTTCTCATGCAAATATCATCAAAGAGGTTTGTCTTTCCATTCACTCTCTACCACGTTGTTTTATTTTATTTTCACCACAGCACTTATCATGACATGATATGTTCTTATACACGTTTGTTTATTGGGTGTCTTCCCCGGACCACTGCTGTAAAATGGGTATAATATAAAGGATCACTGTTTCCCAGTGGCTGACACGTAGTAGATGCTCAATAAATGTTAGTGGGTTGAATTAACGAATGGGTTATCCAGGTTCCTGAATATATTAGAACTAATGTTATGATTTCTAAGCGGCTTTGTCTTCTGGACCTCAGTGTGCTGAAAAGCCCTTTCATTCTTTACTATTGTTTGATATGCTAGATCTATCATGTTTTTAGGGACTGTGCCCAGAGGCCTTGTATCCACAAATTCACAAATATTGTAACATAAGATTTCATCCATAAAATGCAGTTAAGTGTAACTGAAAAATGTGTGACCGCTTAATGTTTCTTTGAATACAGAACTAAAATAATTCCTAAAGCCATTAAAATGAATTCAGGCACCAAAATAAATACTATATTACATTCCACAAGCTTTTAATTTTCAAGAAATTCTTATTATCCCCCTTGATGCCCTATTGTTTGACAGATAGTAGAGCAAGTCCAGCTTAATTTGAAAACATGCCATATTGACCTGAAATAGAAAAGACTGACTGTCCTTGGGCAACTTAAATCTGATTTCACTTTTCGCTGAATATATATATTAACATAGGCATTTTCTTCAAACACAGCATTTCATCTTTACTGAAAAAGTGTTTTCATTACTCCCTCTTCTCCTCTTCTATAAATTCCTTGAGGGAAGAAGAGAGAGAATGCTCATGGGGGAGATACTTTTAAAGCTAAGGGGTTAGCTGATGTGGTGCTCTCTCTTCCTAGCCTTATGGTAGATAGAGCTCAAACAGATTCTTGCCAGAGGGAAGGTCATTTCATACTCTGCTTTCAGGTCTTAGGCACCTGTCGCGTCTGAACAGTGCTGGCAGCTCCAGAGCTATCCATCGATTCTCAGTTCCCTTTCCAGTCTCTGCTGCTCATTTCACTGCTGAGCAAATTTGCACCTACTGAATACCCTGAAACTATTTATTTACAGAAATCATGTTGTCATTGATTGCAGTGCCCTTAACTCTGCACTGATAATCCAACCCTTCATTCCCACCTGTATCTCCAGCTTATATTTTTCTGCCTGGGATTCATATCTTTATTGGGTATCTTTACTTTCTTTTCCTTTCCCATAGTAATAAAAACCTCGGAAAAATGATACTGTCCCACTGCTTGGTGGTAGAGCTCACGATTTCATATCAGGTTTATGAATTATTTTCTCTAAAACAAAAGAAAACAAAAAATTCCAGCATTGTGCCATTTTATGCCTCATCTTTTGTACCACAGACTTTATATGTATCTATTTCACTTAATTTGTACCATAACCCAGCAAGATAGGTGACCATATCCCCATTTTACTGGTAAAGGAAACTAATGCTCAGCAAAGTTTAGTAAAGACAAAGCTGGTATTTTTCCAGGTATATCCATCTAATTTCAAAGTTGCTTTGCCATTCTTGTTATCATGTAACAAGCCATGTATGTGTGTGTTTGTGTATGTATTGTATAATTTATTTTTGAAGAGAGCTGCACTGTCCAATCTAAATAAAATATGAGTCAGAAATGAAAGATATTTGATTTTATATTTTCTTGTAGTCATATTTTAAAAATTCAAAAATGACAGATGAAAGAAAGTTTATTGATATATTTTATTAAACCAATAAAGCCAAAATACTATCATTTCAGTATATAATCTATATGAAAATTATCAGTGAGCATTTTACATTCTTTTTCTGTGTAATTCTTTGAGATTTGGTGTATATACACTTATAGTATATTTTCATGAGGACTTGGCACATTTCAAGCCACATTTCGAGAGGGCTAGTGGCTAATGGATTGCACAGAGGGAAAAAAAGGAAGAAAGAAGAAAGAAAGGAGGAAGGGAGGAGGAGGAGAGAAGGAAATAACATAAATGGGAAAACAAAGCAAAACAATGCTCACATAGTATAAAAGTATACACAGTGGGAAATAAGACTCCTTATACTTCTGATCCTCATTTCTTCAGTTTTTCTCCTCAAAATCAAATGCAATTTCTTATGTACATTCCAGAGATATTCTTTGCATCTGGTATATTTTTCTTCATTTATTTTATACAAATAGGGACTTACTATGCACACTTCTGTATTTTAATGTTTTTTTTTCACTTAACACTATAACTTGGAGGTCATTCCATTGTTTGTGTATCTGTATGTATTCATGGGTGTGTGTATGAGTGTATATTTATGTGTATGTATGTTTGCTTGTATATGTGATATACACACACTCAATACAACATATATTTATTGACTACCTACTATGTGCTACAGATTTTTCTAGGCCTTTGAATTACATCAGTGAGCAAAACTGATAAAAATCCCTGCCTTAACAAACCTTGCTTTTTAGAGGTGAGAGACAGACAATCAACACATTAAGTAAATAAATCATATAATATGCTCGCAGGTGATATGTATCAGGAAAATAAGAAAAATGGAGGGAGATCAAGTCTTGAGGGAGGTGAATGAGTTATCAATGGGTGAATCTCCAGGGAAGAGTGTTCCAGGCAGGGGAAAGGGCAGAGCAGAGGCCCCGAGATGGGAGGGCCCTACCGGGCGGAGGGGCAGTGAGAAGGTCAGTGTGGAGTGAAAGGGCAGCGGGAGAGTGGTGAGGCCAACGAGATGAAGGCAGCAGATCTTGTAGGGCGTTGTAAGCTACTGGAACAACGCTGGCTTTTGCCCTGAGTGCAAAGGGGGGTCTGCCACCTTCTCTTTAGCAGCCACAAAGCATCCCAGTGTATGCATGTGCCATAGTTTATGTACCACTGTTCTGCTGCGAGGGACATAGTGTCATCATAAAGTTGTGCGTTCTTTATCACAATAGATTTTTTAACATTTCCTGACTCCATAAACATTAAAAATAAGAATAATAGTAAAAGTAAAAAAGAACCCCAAACATCCCATACTCCCCATATCCCCCTATTATTTATTTATTTTTTTATCTTTATTTTCCTGCTCATCTGTCCATACACTGGATAAAGGGAATGTCAGTCATACCTAACCTGTTTTTTATTGTAGGCAATGATTCAGGATACATCCTTGAAACTATGTGTCTTTGTGCCCATGCGTGATTTTGTGCGTAGGAAAATTCCTAGTAAATGGAAAAGCTAAATGAAGGGATGTTTATTTTTATTTTCCTAGCTATTGTCACATTGCTCTCTAAAGAGATTGTACTTAACATTCTCAGCAACAATATATAATAGCCCTTGTTTTCCTACCAACAGTACAGCAATATCTATTTTTGGTTTTTGCCAATGTGATAAATAAAAATGTTCTCTTGTTGACATCACTTTGGAGCAATCCCCCTCCAATCTAAATCATCTAATAATGCAGATTTTACCTCACCCCTCTCCCTCTTCTCAGCACTTCTTTGTACTTTACATCTGTTATAGCACTATTGCTTTGTATTTTAATTATGTCCTTGTCTCCTACCCTTTATGATAAGCTTCTCAGAAGCAGAGCCAAGCTCTTATTTTTTATACTTTTCCCCAGTGACCAGGACTTTGCTTAATTCATAATAAGCAGTTATTACTCCTTTGTTGATGAATGAATGAACGAATGACTTAATTCTGTTTGAATTATGGTATATAATCTTATACTTGTGTTATCAATTTCATAATTTAAATGAAAGCAATAACTGTCAGTGAAATGCTTTGATTTATTGGATCACACATTTTTGACTGCTAGCTGAGAACAACGATATATTCTATCTGTAGTATTAAGGATGGGAAATGGTCGATTTGTCTTATTTCTAATCCCTGAAGTAAGCCATCCTTTAACTTCACAAAAATCTGAATAGGACTGAATTTGATACCTATGTAAGTGCCAGTAAATACAGTTAAGCCAGATCCCTGTAGCTTTACCAGTTTCTATTTGGTTTGTCTTCTTGAAACTGAGCAGCAGCTTCTAGCCCGTAACCCTGGGCATCTGGCTGCTGAGGTCTTTAGACCAATGGCCATACCATCATCACCTAGTTTCGAGAATCTTGAAAATGCGATTTGAAAATGGATATTGACAGTGGAGTGTGTACTGGGTCAGGCAGAAGAGCCGGGTTTCCCGGTGCCCATGGTCCCTGAAGATCACACATGTTCCGTCTTGGACATTTTATACCGTATCTCCTTCCCCAATGCACATAAGCATATTAAGGATTCTGAGAAGCCCTGCAGTAAAAGCAATAACAACAAAAAAATCCCTACTCATTAACCTAGTGTTTCTCAAACTGATTTGACTACAGAAAGCTTTTTTTTTCTGAGTAACAACTATTAATACATCCCAGGATACCAGTTTTACACAGAATGCAGGGGATACTGCTTTAAAGCAAGTGCTTTCCTCTCTTTTGCATTTAGTACTGATAGAGGTAATTAAATAAATTTATAGATAATTGTCATTACTTCATACATTTTAAAGTCCTGCTGTGCATTCACCAAATGAAGGGGCGCTACCCAGTTATGTGCTTACTTGCACCTGGCTGACCACAGAAGTAGGGCACAGATGAATTGATCCATTTTTTAAATAAACTACATCCTAGGACCAATTAGAAATTGGTCCCAAAGCTCTGCCTGTCGTGACCCAGGAGAGGAAAGCACCATGTGGGGAGTGTTGATTGCACAGCATGCAGCCTGGCAGGGGAAGGGAAATAAGAGGAGTGTGAGGAAGGGAGGGTTTTCTAATCCCGACTAGATTGCCTACACACTAGGTCCCTGCAGCAGGAGAAATCCTGTTGCATTTCAGGGGATTGCAGAAGGGCCTTCTACACCCTTCTACCTGCCCTTAGATCTCTGTTTTTGTCAAACAGTTAATTGCATTTTGAAGTTTTGGTTTTTTTTTTTTCCTTTTTCTTCCCCTTACCCTCAAGTCCTTTAATGATAAGAAAGCAAGTGATGCTTGGAGCAAGCTAAACTTTTTAAATGGTGTGGAAATGCAAAAAAAGAAAAAAAAAAACACCAAGTAAAATAATACAGAAATTATTAAGATTTTTGGTTTTGAGGTGTTGTAGATAAATGTATTTATGTGCCTAGTGGGGAACCCAATATAATGGATATTAAAAGAGGGGGCAATAAAAAGGGTATGTAAAATATGTATGAAGAAAAGGTGTATAAAAATTTGCCCTTATGCACAGAACTCTGTTTCTAAGTGCCAAGCACAAAAAGCGGCTAAATAAAACCTTTGCAATTGTTCTCTGCGTGTTTGTTAAAATGGAAAAAAATAAGTACCAGCTCTGTGCATTTGCATCATGCTTTACAATAGGCATAGCACTCGCATATATACTACTTCATGTGACCTAATACAGACCCCATGAGAACAATATTACCTTCTTCATTTTATGACTGCTAACTGAGCTCCAAAGAGACCGAGTGAATGCTCCAGGATCGAACAGCTGGTCAGAGAAGCCACCAGGACTTGAAACCAGGTCCTCTGACTCGACTGGGATGTTCATTTGGACCTGCTGCAGAGACCTGCAGAACCTGATTGTGTTCTTCTGAGTTGCCAGGTGTCAGAGGGATTCCATATGCTTTACTTGGTTATCTCATCGGATCAATCCACAATTCTGAGAAAAGGGTATTATTTTTATTGTCATTTTGCAGATCAGAAAACAAGCGTATAAAAGGTTAGATGCTTGACTGGGGTCCTTAGGTAGTAAGTGATCTAGTTGGCCATCTGGTCTTAGGACTGTGCAGGTAGCACCATGTCATTCTACTGGAGTCCCAGAAGTACTGAGAGGCTGTTGGACCATCAGGGAAGACATATCTTAAGGGCCTGGGGCAAAGCACCCCTGAGGCTGGATTTTTCTTCATGTGTATAATTTAAAATATGTATACCTTCCTCCCTAGTGCACCAGCCAGCATGGCAGGAGTGATATAAAAAAAAAAAAAAGAAATAATTAGAGCTAGTTTTTGAGAGTATAGGAAGAGGTTTGAACTTGAAAATTGATATATGAAGAAGTTGAAGTAAGAGATGATTTATAAAAACAAACCCGACTATTAATTTCCTCCAACTATATAACATTTTCATGTACCTGAAATATTGTCAGAGGAATGCTTTTAAAATTTCTTTCTACATTATCAAAAATGCCAATTGATAACTGCTCTTGCTTATATTTTAAATTGAGATTTATGTAACAGGCACTTCTGTCTTTATTGTGCAGAAAAAACATCTTAGATATCCCTCCCCTTTTGTTACAGCTTGTGTTTTTCAGGCTCTTGGATGCACTCAACCTTGCTGCTGCTTTTCTTTTCTATCTCTTCCCTCTCTGTGTTCTGTAACAATATCCACTGGCCTGGCAATTAGGGGCTGAGCACAGATGCATCCTTTAATTTAATTTTGCATTCCATCATTTGAAACATGACCAAGTGTGTGCAGTTTATGGCCTTCAGAGTGCTGGGAAATCAATATGTTAATTTACTTCCATTTTTTCAAATCATCTTTGAAAGAAAGCGAGCACCTCCTGTGAAATGAGAAGCTGACAAAGGGAGGGTGCTGGCTCTGAGTAAGAGACTTGGCCTGGACTCTCAAGTCCCCTTGTGTGAATGAATTGTGTTCCAAGTTTATTTGCAAATTGACTGCTTGGAATTTTGAACACTTTTTTGTTTTCCTGCTGAAAAATGTCGTTCATGGTCTTTATCATTCCAAGCTAGCCCTTAAAAACCCATTAACCCATAGTATATCTCAAATATGGCCCAAATGGAGAACGCCTTGTGGCAGCCATGGTGAAAATGTACTTCCAGTTGAAGGAAATGACAGTCCCATTTTGTTCTCTTGATGGGATATTTCCATTTAGCATCCAACTCTTCTAGTTGACACACATTCATCTTGCAGTAAAATGAAAACTCTGAAGTTTTTCCTGGATGAAATACTTCAAGGTTAGAGCTGCTCTTCACATTTCTGTACCTGTGCAGCTAAAATGTTTTATATTAATGAAAGTGCATTCCTGTTACATTCTATCCTTATTTTTTTTCGCTTTGTCTCATTGTTCATGCAAGTGGAATGCTTTATGAATCTTTGTTTCATCATTACTCGAACATATTAGCTTTAACTCGGTTGTGTCACTTTCATATTGGATTAGGTTTAGTTCTGTGTTTTTATATAAACTGTGGATAGAAATGTGGAGCAAGGCAGCTTTAAAAGCTTCAGTTGTCAGAGCACTTTTCACAAGAAAACATGATCTCATTTGTGCCTCTCTCATCCTGAGGGCAGGGGATGGAGCTGGTTGATGATCTTGATGACCATCCTTACTGTGGACAGCCAGGTGGAGCCAGCAAGGTTGTAATGTTCCCTAGTCACACATTGAGTGGATGGGGACCCTGAACCCAAACATTTGGCTTGGACCCCTTTTTACTACATGGCAATGTCTTACTGAATTTATTCTGAAATACACTGTTCCCCATTTTTTGAAGTTTGACTTGTGTTTTAATCTCATCTTCGGGTGCTATTCAAATTTACCGCGATTGTGCCGAGTAGTTCTTGGATCACATTTTCATCTTTTGTGTCTCCTGCGGTAAGCCATTTGGATCTCAAAACTCAGATCCATTCAAACTGAAGCGTGTAGGAGCTGACTTGGGACTGTCTTCTTGCTTACCATGTTTTCCCTGATAGAGAAATGCAGAAAGGTGCTCAATGCTTCGGTTTTCTTTTATTTTCTTAACACAGCAGCTAATCCCACTCCACCCAAAAAACAAAACAAACAGACAAAAATAAAAAAAAATAGTAGATTGGTCCTTTCTTTGTTCTTGCCAAGCCCAGAGCTGATATAATGAACCTCAAGCCTTAGGATGTGAGGGCATCAATAACTATCAATATATCACTTCTGGGCTTCTGCCTCCCATCACCCATTCTGTTATGTGACTCCCGCCAGAATTTCAGGAACTCAAGAAAGAGTTCCTATTAAATCTTGTTAACATATCACCAATTCAAACTCGAGGGAGTTCTATTTCCGCAGCTGCTGTGTCGGTGTAGGGGGAGTCTCCTCTCTTGTGGTTTTATGGGTCTCATGAGGTCCTCAACCCACCCCCCCCCCCCCACACACACACACAGGCCCTTTAGACTTTTGAGGCAAAGCTCCCAGCTTGCTGCTCAGACCTGAGTAGGCCTCTAATCAGATGTCAAGCAATAACTCAAATTGGAAAAGCCCTTACCTCCTGCTTTTACTACACTCTCATGTAGGCCATTGAGTTTGGATGCTGGGTGCAAAAGGGTCTTTAAAGAAGCAGTGCTTTTTTATCTCCATTCTCCAGAGCTCTGGCACAAGCCTAGCAGCTAAGAGGTAACTCATGCGAATGACTGGAAATCAGCCCCCTACCCCTCTTAACTTGGCATTGCCCTTATTATTTTAGCTTTTTTTTTTTTTTTTTTTTTTTTGAGCCAGCCTTTGTGCAGATGCAGGCTTTCCCCTTAGGATGTGTTCGTCGCTTGGTGGTTTCTCACCCCTCTATTAGGCATACCCCATTAGCCCTTCAGACTTGCTTAGCTGTGGCTGAAGCTTGGAACCAACAATATTTACGCTCTCAACCTTGAACCCCATCAATAAAACATACTTCATGTTTTCAACAGTTTTCCAAAGGATCCAGTTGATAGAGGTTTTAGCCTACCCCATTGTTCCTTAGTTTTCTCTCTTGATTTTGTGCTAATTTATCGGTGTTTTGTAATTTCTCAGATAAGAGCTCTAGATCAGGTAAGATCTAAATCCACTAAGGAGTTCCTTGCTCAATCATTCTCAAGCTAGAGTAGACTAATGTGGGGTTGACGGCTCCACCTCTGCACAGGACCAGTCCCATTTTCAATTCTGTTCCCTGCCACCTACAGGTACATGACTGTGGACATGTCAATGTCCCTACACCACATTTTCTCTAAACGATAAAATGGGGATGATATCTTGCCTATCTCATGAGGCTGGTAGAGGCTCTAGTGAGATAACTATGTAAAACATCCATACTTGTTTGGAATATAGGACATGGCCAAACGATCTTGGCTATTTGGCTATCAGCATTATTATTGACAATTTTTATTATAAATTTCCCCTTGCCACGCAGTTTTTTTTTAAACAAGTCACGTATAAGTGTAGGTCCTGCTTGTAAGTTGAAGACTCCTTCTATAAATTATGGCACTTGCTTAGAGTGAGTCTCTATGGATTTAGCATCCATATCAGATCCTGGGCTTTTGGCTGGATGTAGCCCAAACTCTAAGGAATTATTTGCTCTTTTCAGAGCTAGAAAAATCAAATTCTTGTTTAAGACTTAAGGAACTTACTTTTTGCCTAAACCAACAACAGGAGATTGTCTGGTCTTGACGTGGCCTTGCTTGCCCAGTGGCCCCTTAGAAAGTCAGGTGTGAACTATGTGACAATATTGTGAGCCATTGATTATATACCTTGTATGGACTGTGTGTGTGAATATTTCTCAATTAAAAAAAAAAAAGCCAGGTATGTTGTTGTAACCCCCTAAGTGAAGTTGGAGTGAGCCTTAGAACTGACCTATTTTGTTTTTTGGGGTTCCTTTGGATTAGGATTTCCTGAAAGCAGATCATGACCTCTGAGATAGTTTTCAACACAGAAATGTAACCCCAGTTTAATTCAGCCTTAGCACACACCCTGTGGATCTGTAGCACTAGACAGTGAACGGGCTTTACTTTATGATGTGCTGAATGACTTGATTTTAGTTTCATTTTTGCCTGCATAGAGCTTGCTGCTTCTGTGTGTTATGTGAGTGTGTAAGCTCTTATATGCTTGTGGCCCGATATATACATTTAAATATAGTTGAGACTTAATGGTGCGTTGCATTACTCTATTACATTTGAGTATCAGGTTGGAAAACTATAATAATGAGAATAGAGTATCATTGTTAAAAATGAATTTCCTTTAAATGAGCATTTTCTGAAATTAAGTGGGAGATTAGGATGCTGAAAAATGAAATGGTCTGTGGTGTTGAGTCTTTGGCATGTTTCTGAATAATGAACCACAACGTATAGGCTAGCTGCTGAGTTCTTACTGCAGGCTTGACTGATAAAGTACATAGGGGGCTGCTGATACCATGAGATAGACAGTATGCTTAGTTTTCTTAGGAAAGTTAGAGCAGATCGGATCCATCCAGCCCATCCTTTCAAGCTTTGTTACCCCTAAATTCCTCGGTCCCTTGCTTCTCTTTGGCCGTCTTATAGCTCTCTTCCATTGCCCTGCCTCAGTTTCCCAGGTGCTGACCCAGTAGTCAGCCTCAGGACCTGGTCCTTAGCTCTGCTATTTGCTATGCTATTTTTAACTCTCTGCCCCATTATATGCAATATCTGAGTCCCTCTTCTTTTCTTCTACTTGACGAAAGTAAATTTCATGGAATAATCTTGGACTTGACCCAGCTGTAAAAATAAATTTTGTAGCACTTCTGTTGATGAACTGCATACTCATTCATACTTTCCATCCATACACTCCTAAATTTTAGGTGCCCTGAGTAGAGCCTAGTCTAAATTTGAAGTTTGACAACCTAAAGGGCTGCCTTGCCTCTTATTTATTCGGTTACTCATTTGTTTATTCATTTTTTCAATCCTTTATTTAGCATTTGCCAAACGTCCACTATGAAATAATGAAAACCAAAGCTCACATTTATCAAGCACTTATTATGTACTAGGCACTGTGCCAAGTGCTCTGCAGTCTTCAGCTTATTTCATGCTCACCGTAAACCCCTGAGTCAGGCTTATCATGACCTCCATTTTACAGATGAAGAAATGGAGATACACTATGGAAAACTAAGTTTCCTAAGGCTACCATGTAGTGAGTGGCCAATTTGGGATGCAGTCCCATATTTGAATGGCTGTGACACTCATCCCTGAACCAGGATTGCTAATATACTTTTAAAATTAGAAGTAAATGGAATAGTCTATTACCTCACTCCCTTATTCCTCATTAATTAAACCTGAAAGTATCAGCAAAGTGGGATGGAAAAGGAAACACCCTCCTTTCTGAATATTGTTATTTTTTGTGAGTTTAGGAGATAGACTAGAATATAGGGGGTTGATGTAGCCAAGAAGACCTAGAAAATGTGTAAAAAATCAGTGATTTGTTACAGAAAACTTGCTGGAAAAGGATTTGTTTTTGTTTTTATTTTCTTTTCTTCTGCATTTAGTGTTGGCAGCAATAAAAAAGATCATGAAGAGTGCATGCTCAGTACACTGGAGACTTTTCTCCATGACTGAGTCAATTTCTCAGACACTGTGCTCTGAAAATGGCACACGTGTCCTTGACCCATGCCCCATGGAGTAATGCCGCAGAGAAGCCCCGCTGCAGGGAATTGACTCTTTCCCACTTCTCAGGTTGGAGCCACATAGCTTCATGCCTGAGTCATTTCGATTATTGGAGGAGAACTATTTCATAAGCAAACACAAAGAGGAAGTACAGAAATGATTCTCAATCCTTTCTATAATCACAGGGTTGATGGTGGTGATATTAAAATGAAGTTTATGAAATCTCATGCATAGTTATTCTGATCTAGTTTTCCGGGAGTGGGGCCTAAGAATATGCATTTTAGCAGGCACACCGGGGGATTCTACTACAGCTGGTGGTCTAAGGACCACATCGTCAGAAAGGCTAATGTAAAAGAACATTTCTAATCAGAGGATTACTGAGACAGCTGAATTTAGTCTGTGAGGGCGGTGATGCTTACAGTGTGGTCCTACATAGCATCAGCTGGGGACATGTTAGAAATGCAAATTCAGACCTCCTGAAAGGAAGGCTGTGTGGGGGTGGAGGGAGAGGGCTGGAGAGGGCCCAGACATCTGCATTTTAACAAGGTCTCCAGGTGATTCTCACACAGGCTCCAGGGTGAGACCCACTGGGTAAGGAAAGCAAAGCGCTTGTATAGAACACCACACCATTGGCTCTCAAACATGGCTGCACATTGAATTACCTGGGGAAATTAAAAAACTGAGTCACATTCCCAGAGATTCTGATCAGGTGGTCTGTGTTTTTTTTTTAAAAGGTTCCGGGCTATTTTGTAGCATAGTTTGAAAACCACTACCTTATATACCTGAGCAGGTATAACTGAGTTTTCCTTTTCTTGCATTTTAATGGGAAAAGTTTTTAATGTAAAGCATTGTCTTTGTCCGCAGTCACCAGTCATGAAATGCCATCATATCAAGAAAAGGAAAGTGTTATTACACATAAACAGTGTCTAGCTGGAATGTTTATTTTCCATAATATACCCTTACACTATAATCTGAGCACAGAAAAGGTAAGTAACTTCCTCCAAGCCATTGGGAAAATCGCAGGTGAGGAGAACGCACTGTCCCTGCGTTAGCTCCCTTTATCTGCTGGCCAGTCCAGGGACCACAAACCCATCAATTCCTTCAGGTGCATCATCCCCTGAGTTGGCATTTCTGTCTTTATTACCGTGGAAGCAACTGGCCTGGTTGCAAGCCCCAACCAACAAGATCTATAGGATCCCCAGCTGCCTGTGGCTAAATATGAACCTGCATTTGTAGGCAAATACTTCAGTAATTGGTAATAAAAAATGTCATTTGGGGAAATAAGGGCCTGCTAAACCGAGGTTCTATAAAATATTAATTTCAGTGAAGTTCATCAGAAAGTGCCAGTGATTCACAAATGGCATTCAGTGATGAAAGGCGTTCCCACCCAGCTTTCTCGGTGTGACACCCCTAAGCACGAACAGGCAATATTAATCTGCTGCCCCACCTCCACCTGCAATAAAATATATAGTAAATAGAGCATTTAATCAGTGTCACCGGAGGTATAGTTCTGTGACTCCAGCATTTCACAAAGTGCTTCTTCAAGGACATGGAAGTTATTAGTCATTGCTGAAGTGAATTGATTGTACCTTTTATAAGCCTGCAGGACACAGATATTTGACAGGAATGGTGTCGATTCTTAACCGTCCCTTCCGTACTAAAAGGTGCATCACAAAGAAGTCTTGTACCTCAACATCGTTCAAAAGGGGAAAGGACTCAAGGCTCTTATCTCCTTAGAAGATATTACGTCCCGATGACACCCAAACTTGTATGTTATGTCTCTGGTGGATAAAGCTAGGAGAGGCAAACCCACATCCTGGCAGGACAACTCCCTCTCAGTTGACTCATGTATAAATTATTTGCTTATCATCTGCTTCAGTGATTATGTAATTTTCTCTCATGTTGGTTGCAATTTTTCAGCCTGCTATGAGAAATCGTGCCCGGTAGCCTATTCATTCCACCAAAGGTCAGTAATACTGATTAAAGCCATTTTTTAACATGGAGTCAGCCACTTGCTGGGAAGGCAAAAATGATGATGTACAGCATTCTTCCTCAGTGTCTGCTGTTTAATTAGATGTATCAGAAAACATCTAGTGCCTTTAATTCTGTCCCAGACCTTTCAGTTGAAATAACTCTTTAAACATCTCAGCAGAGAGGGTATAAATAATGAAAGCAGTTTTTTTTTCTTCCTTTCTCTAAGTCCTTTATCCTTAGGCACCTCTTCTGAGAAATCCCTGGTTCCTCCCCCTTTTCCCTCCTCCCCACTTCTCCTCCCGGAGGCCTACTCCTATGAATGGTTTCTTCTGATTTGCAGTGTTTCTGGGGGTATCATGTTAATGTGAAATACGTTTATTATAAAGCTGCATAAACGCAATCCAGAATTTAAAGGTGCCTTTGTAGCAAGAAGAGAGTATTTTGAGCTGCATTTTTAAAGTAAGTCAAATTAAAGCATTTATATTCAAAATGTGCACAGTGGCTTTCTGAGATTTGCAGTTTATAAGGTTGGAAGCAGGATTAAAGAAATTAATCCAGAAAATTTGGACCACTTTTGAAAACTCACCTTTGCTTAATAAATGTTACCTGGTTAAAAACAAACACAAAAATCCTGTGAAGGACTTAATATTGCAGTTGTTTGCTAGATTGTGTATCTGCTCATAAATTTATTTTGTCAAATTTTCCCTATTACATGGAAGAAGAAACTGAGGCAAAAAATATTCTGTGACCTGTCCTTGAGCAGGTGATTTCTAAGTTATATTTTTGTTTGGAGTTTCTTTACTCCCTGAAAAATTGGAGTTCAAGACTCACTTGTTCACTTTGATTTTATATACGCATTTTGCGTAATGTTATTTGATTTTAAATTGGTATACTTTTGAATATGGAAAGTGTTTTTGCTATAATCATTGTATTGTAGCTCTACTTAATTGTAAAAATCTTTTGAGGGTTCCCATTATTAGCTGGGAATGTATTTCAAGCATTGTTTGCATCAAAATAATGATTTTATTTTTGTCAAGTTGGAGACCAGTATTTAAAAGATGTTATTCATTTTTCCCCTCTTTGTTATCTAAGCACAGACATGCTAAAGTGTCTTGTTTCTGGTAGAGTAAGCAGGTAGAGAATTTATTGAGAACACATGTGAGAGGACAGGAGGGCACTCTTGCAAAGACAGGGGTGAGGGTGGGGGGATGGTGGCTCCATGGCAGAATTCTTGCCTGCCATGCTGGAGACCCAGTTCACTTCCTGTGCCTGCCCATGCGAAAAAAAAAAAAAAGAAAAGAAAAAAGAAAAAAATGGGTGATAAAAGTCAGAGGTTTAAATTGTCTTTAATATTTGGATTGCTAGTCACTTTTTGGTAATTACCAAAGCAGTTAGGTCACATGATCTGCTAACTCAATCATCAGGCTTTATTTGCTTAGTGATGTCAATTCACCTTGAAGTCATTTCAATTTTTATTTAAATGCCTCAAAAGTACTGAATAACAGAGTTTGAGTGTGGAGTGTTTATGTGTCATTAGGAAGTTTATAATTTAATAAAATGATTAACCAGTCTTGGCCTTGATTGTTGATGTTTAAATCAAGGGCTTGTCAATACCCTGAGAACCTCTTGTGCTATTATTGCATCTCCTTCGATGTAAGACTGCCCCCATGCCGAGCTACTTCTTGTGTGGTCAGTTCCACACAAGGTCACAGTCTTGTGGAGCAGTTAAACTACAAAGTAGGATATGGTAAAACTTCGGTGAATGTGTGTGCTCTGTCCTAGGTGAGAGCAAAGAATTGATGCCAAGAGATCCCAAAAGAGATCCAAAGACATGTCATGTGCAGATTTGGAAAACCTTAATGTGCTTTTATACAAAGTCCAGGGAAGTGGCAGGAGATGAGGCTGAGCCCCAAAATATCTCTGCCACCTGCATGGCTAATACATTAAATTCAGGAGCTGGAGCTTCAGCCCTTTAATTTAAAGTTTTACCTTCTGTTAAAAATATACTTCTGATGGTGCTAATATTTCAAATTGTCATTAGTCATTTGCATCTAAGTGAGCTTCAATGTTTTAATTGTTTAAGGACACAGAAGGAGAGCCAGGTGTACCAGGTGGCTGGAGGAATATAGAAAAGGGGGCCCAAAATGATAGAATACATGTCCCTATTTCATAGATGAAGAAATTGAAATATATATATAATTACATGAAGAGTCTTGAGTGGTCTGAAAGTGCTGAAGACCAACTATATACTTCATACAATTTGCTTAAGAATGTCCTATCTCAAGAAGTCATTTTTTTTCTCCTTGTTCATCCTCCTCCCCTATTTTCTCAGACTTTCCCTTTTTCTGCTCCTGTGCCCTCCCTCAAATCCAATGTATAGTTCTTTCATTGAAATAGAGTGGGGGCAGTGAGTTTTTAAGGACTGTGTCAGCTTCACCTATCAAAAATTTCCCACTCAACACATATTTTATGTAGTACTTGTTTCTAGAGTGCTTGCTAAGGCACAGAAACAATGAGTCAGCCCTTTCAACAGTGGAAGAACCCAGGAAGTTAAGTATGGAGTTACCATATGGTCCAGCAATCCCATTACTAGGCATATATTCAGAGGAACTGAAGACAAGGACACAAATGGACATTTGCACACTGAGGCTTATAGCAGCATTCTATATGATTGCCAAGAGATGGAGACAGCCCAAATGTCATCAATGGGTGAGTGGCTAAGCAAGTTGTGGTATAAACATAGGATGGAATATTACACAACTATAAGACAGAATAAAATTGTGAAGCATGTAACAACATGAATGAACGCTGAGGACATTATGCTTAGTGAAATTAGCAAGTAACAAAAGAACAAATACTCAAATACTGTGTGGTCTCACTAATATGAGCTAACATTCATGAGTGAACTTTGAGATTGAAGTTAAGAACACAAGTTAGCAGGAGATAGAAATAGGGTAGAGATTGGCAATTGATGCTGAAGGAATACAGATTGCGCAACAAGACTGATTGTAAAAATTCAGAAATGGATAGCACAATACTATCTGATTGTGGCACAATAATGTAAATACACTGAATGAAGCTGAATATGAGTATGATTGAGGGAGAAGGGCTGGAGGTACTCACGAAACCAGAAGGAAAGATAGAGGATAAAGACTGAGGCGGTATAACTGGGAATATCTAGAGTAGACAAGAATAGTGATTAAATGTACCAAAAAAAAAAAAAAAAGTTTTTGCGTGAGAGAGAACAAATGAATTTCAACATTGCAAAGTCTTGAAAATGAATGGTATACAGGAAATAGTACAATCAATGTAAGCTCGGGTGTATAGTCAGCAATAACCCTGTAATATGCTTCCACTGAATGTAACAAAGGCATGGATTCTTTGTGGAAGAAAAGAAAATATTTTCATATAGATTATGGTGGTGAAGACATATCTATTTACTTAGGTTGGATTGTATTATGTGCGAATAAAACTGTTTAAAAATGAATACAGAGAATCAAGTGCTAGAGAAAATTCAGAGAAAGAGATGTACCTATTCTGTGTCAATAGGGAAACTGAGAGGTGCAACCCCTTGGAGGGCAGTCTAGTGGTTCCACAAGAAGCTAGGGGTGGGATTACCATATGATCCTGAAACCCTGTAGCTCAGTAGATGCCTGGAGGAACTGAGTGTGGAGACATGAATGGACATTTACTAACTTGTGTGTAAGGTGGCAGTGTTCACGATTCACAGTGGATGGAGGTGGCCTAAGGGTACAACCATGGAGAAATCGAAGGGGGAACTATGGTGTATACATACAAAGGACTACTGAGCAGCTGCAAGAAGAAATAAAGTTGTGAGGCATGCAACTAGGTAAATGAATCTTAAGTATGCTATGTTGGATGAAATGGCAGAAACAAAAAGACAAATATCATCATGCCTCACGCATATGGACTAATTATAATATAAAAACGCAGTGAGTTGAAATCGAGAACATGGATTATCAGGTTAGGGCCTATTGTGAAAGGTCCTAGTTTGTAAGCTCTTACAGCAGTTATATCTATTCAGGAGTTGTAACTACTATTTCTTAATTATGAGATATTGAACTATTTGTATATAACTTGGTTGTTCCCAGAAACTCCAGGTATTTATGTGGCACCTGAGACTCAGAGTTAGAGCTCTGAAGCTATGAAAGTCAGCATTACCCCATGCAGGAACTGTTTAAAAAGTTGAAAAAGGGACGAGACTTTGGCTAGAGGTATGAATGAAGCTGATCTGGATAGGACTAAGGTACATCAGAATACAGGGTAAAGGATATGGTCCATATTTTAAAATTTCAACTTCTGTGTGATACCAAAGAGAGAGATGTTTATTTGGTTCAAAATTTATATTTTGGGTAGAACATTATTTATTTAATTTGTTATATTCAGTTTAGTTGAACACCAGAAGTACATGGAATCTTGAATAGGGTATGAGATCTTGTTTGGTTTGTCCAGGTTAGTGTGATGCCCCTATATATCCCAGAGTAATTTGGGCAGTGAATAGCGAAGTATTTGCAAAGGAGGAAATATTCAACTTTCCTATCTGGAGAATTTCTGATATTTTCGCAAGCTGTGGGGACAACCAAATCAATAGGGTGAGCCCTCAATCTTGGGGTCGCCCCTTTGAAACTTATTCCTGCAAAGGGTAGGCTAAGTTTACTTAAAATTATGCCTAAAATCACCTCCAGGGGGCCTCTTTTGTTGCTCAGATGACTCCCAGGGTTGTAAATCACCCTGACAACATGGGACATAACCCCCAGGATCAGCCAGGACCCAGCATCATAGGATTGAGAAAGGCTTCTTTACCATAAAGGGGAAGAAAGAAATGAGACAAAATAAAGTTTCAGTGGCTGAGAGATTCAAACAAAGTTGAGAGGTTATCTTGGAAGTTATTTGTATGCATTATATAGATATCCCTTTTTACTCTGTAGTATATTGGGGTAGCTAAAGGAAGTACCTGAAACTGTTGAGCTGTGTTCCAATACCCTTGATTCTTGTAGGTGTTGGTGTAAAGATATAGCTTTTACAGGTGACTATGTAATTGTGAAAACATTGTGTCTAATGCTCCTTTTATCCAGAGTATGGGCAAACGAGTAAAAAATATGGATTAAAAAAATAAATAATAGGGGGATAAGAGGTAAAATAAATTGGGTAGATGGAAATACTAGTGGCCAATGAGAAGGGGGTGGTAAGGTGTATGGGATGTATGAGTTTTTTCTTTTTTCTTTTTATTTCTTTTTATGGAGTGATGTATTATAAAAATGACCCTGGTGATGAATTGACAACTATGTGATGATATTGTGAACCACTGATTGTATGTCTTGTATGAACTGTTTGTGTGTGAAGATCTGTCAATAAAAATATTAAGAGAACAAACAGACAAATAGTGGAGGAGCCAGATGAAGTTGACAGGGAGTTGAAGTAAGGAGAGTGTGACCACCAGGAATGAGGATCCAAAATCTGAACCCACAGATGAGGACCCACTTCCGTCATTCTTGCCGATGGAGTAAGGTAATTTCACACCCTTGATTTTCACTATGATATATATATTTTTCAAATGACATTGCTACGGACTGTTTCATTTAGATAGAGAAACACTGCAGAGGAAGATGTTTTGGGTTGACTAGAGAAGAACCCTTTCAAAGATTGTCACGAGTGTGATCAAACGTAAGAACTTGAGCAACCAGAGTTCTCCATCCATAGGACTGGCTGGGGGTGTCCAGGTGAAAGCTGGAGACTCTTTTAGAAAGGATGCTTCCTGCAGTGGGTGAACATTGCCCTAAACTTCAAGAGTGTTTGAAGTATCATCATCAGATCAGGTGAATAGGCTATGACTAAAAGCTTGTCCTAACAGCAAGGAAAACCAGTTGTACGTCTGTGAAGGATATATATTTACTGAAATAAGAACCTCCACCTCCTTCCTACTCTGCACTCTGTTGAAGTTACAAGAGGATAACCTTCTGTTGTAGTTTGCTAGCTGCTGGAATGCAACATACCAGATATGGATTGGCTTTCAATAAGAGGGGATTTATTTCATTAATTCTTCAGAGGAAAGGCAGCTAATTTTCAACTGAGGTTCTTTTGTGGAAAGGCACAGGGTAATCTCTGCTGGCCTTCTCTCCAGGCCTCTGGTTCCAACAACTTTCCCTGGGGCGATTCCTTTCTTCATCTCCAAAGGCCTGGGCAAGTGCTGCAAGTGCTGAGATGAGGTATGCTGAGCTGCGCTACGTTGAGCTCTCTCATTTAAGTACCAGCCAATTAAATCAAACGTCATTCGTTGCAGCAGGCACACCTCTTAGCTGACTGCAGATGTAATCAGCCACAGATGAGGTTCACACACCAATGGCTCATGTCCACAGCAATAGATCTAGGCACCTTCACCTGGCCAAGTTGACAACTGAATCTAACTACCACACCATCTTAATGGGAAAAATTACGTATATACTTCAATTTCTTCTCTTTGAAATAAGGGTAATAGAGCCCAATTCTCAAGGTTTTGCAAGGATGAGAAATTTAGACACTGCCTGCTCTTGAATATATCTGGAACATAGGAACACTAAGTAAGTGTTAGCTATTTTTGTTCTTCTTATTTTTCAGAGACTGCTTAAGCTGCCCTTCTTCTCATAGGTAGGAGGACTTAGCAGTGGCTCTGCAAACCAGACAAGAGATGAAGTACTTTGCTCAAGGTCATGGGACATTGTTTGTGCCTGCTTACCCTTTTCAAATAGGAAAGAATATAAAGAAAAGAGAAAGAAAACACAATCTTTTATCATCCCTCATTCATTCAAGTAACTGAGAATGCTAACAGATTTTAATAAACATAAAGCCTTTTAGAATGTATTCATGACTGAAATCATGATGGGATTTCAGTCATTGTAGCCGTTCATTTGCTCTCCACTATAGGTGAACTTCTTGCTATGAAATGAGGAACTTCCCTGAAAAGTTGAGTTTAAGTTAAATTTTTATTAAGGATCTCAGTATAAATAAAGTAATAACTGTTTATAAGACTGTTTACTATTGATCATGTTTTCTTGAGTCTTACCTTGAGGTTGCAGTAGGCTAATGTCAGCAGGATGATGCTGTTCCAAACCGCATTACGACAGCTAATGAATAGTGAGATGGCTGTAGACTGGAGCCAACATAGAGAGATGCTAAATCCTTCTTGTAAAATTCAAACTAGATTTTACATTCCTATTGGTCAGTTATTGGCCTCTGATTCTTTCTGATTTATATTCCCTCTCCTACCCAGTTTGTCTTTGGCCAGAAACACAAGTGGAACCTATTTTGCAAGGATTGTTTATATCCAGTTTTCCTCTGGATAGGCAGATATCCTCTCTGCGTGGTCCACAGCCCTCTTGTCTCTCTCGTTCCCACCTGCACAGCCCTCCTGGCCGGGTGAATACTTTGGAGGCCCGATGTCCCCATAGCTGTCCGCCACGGACTGCATTTGCCTTGTTAGGCAGTGTAAGCACTAGCTGCGCCACTTTGTAATTTGTGTCACTTGAATCAAAGTGGGATGACTTTTACAGAAAAATATAAAACGAACTCTTTGGTAGCATGAGAACATAATGCATGCATAGCCCGTGGCATTGTCATTGGTGATTTGTATATAATTATTCTTCAGTTTTAGGTGGTACTTAAGTTCTTTGTCCAGGATGAGAAGATTCATTTGTACACATCATCATTATCCCTCCTGACATGTGCTTTGGTGACATTAATGTGTGTTTTATTTCCTGCGGCAGTAATGATGGGGTTGTCTTCCGTGGCTTTATTATGTTGTCATGTTTTTTCAGTGTTCATCCTCACAGTACAAAAGAAGTATCTCATGTGGGGATAAATTCCAAAATAGCTGGCGTTTAACAGTCATGCTGGCAAAGCATCTAGTTTTCTTCCACTTCATTTTTTTTCTTGTCAAGCTGAGTCCTAAGAAATTACCATTGACTTTGGCCAGACTGATAGTTTGTAATTATGTGACATAAAACATTTCCGTGGTGGAGTTTGTTTCTAATGACTATCTAGCTTGCATTGGGTAGGCTGGATAGAACATAAAGTCAAGCCTGCAAGTGACTGGTTAATTTGGAAGGAAATTTGGGAAAAAAAAGAGCTGACCTCTGGGAAGGTGGCTGGTTTGGAAAAACTACCAGTAGTTTCAGTTTCGGTTAGTGGCCTTTGCAATGCAGGGGTGAACTGCTAAATCTGATGGTGGAAGTACAAAGTGAAACCAGTATACCAGGACCTGCGTTGAGGATAGCACAGATTAGTTTAGCAGGAGTGATCTAGTGATCCGCTTCTACAGAGACATTTTTTTGAAAAAGTATCTTTGTATCACTTTTATTTGCATTTTGCAGGACCATAACAAATTATGTGGAAACGGCTTATGTAAATAGCATATGCAAAAATGTGATGATCAGTGACTGTTCTCTGTACTTCAGCTCAACAGCCCCATATACACTAAACCCATTAAACACAAAGAATGATGAAATGAAATCGACCGATATTGTTTATTAATTTGTTAGATGTTTTAATAAAGCCAATCCCCAGGGAAGAATTAATCTGTGCTACTACTGCACATTGTATAGATTCCTATTAAGGCATTTAACATATAAACTTTAGAGTTGTTTGTTTTCATGTCTGTCTACTTAAAATAAATGTGAGCTCCTGGAGGGCAGAGGGTTTCCCTCATTAATCTCTGATTCCCTGGCATAGGCACAGTGTCTAGCACAGAATAGTGGTGTTTGGGGAATTAAATTGAACTAGATATTGCATCTATTCTCTGATAGATTTAAGAAATTTAGCTACAGATTTTAAGTTATCCAGCATACATTGTGAAATTAAAAATAAGGGCTAAGTAGGAAGGGTCTTAACAGTAGATAATGAGAAAATGAAGCTGGGAAAGGTTGATTGCAGGCATACTTCAAGCCCTAGATCCTCTGTCCTCACTGTTAGCCTCTCCAGCTGTGGGGGTCGCGGGGGAGGCAGTTCCTGCCCTTTACAGCCTGCTCTAACCAGAAGGAATGAAACTCTTGCTGCCGTCATATAGCAGGAAGCTTCCTCCAGGCCAGGTAAATTGCCTGCAGTCTAGAATCTCCTTGCTGACAATTATGCCTTGACATTTCATATTAAGTAAAACTTATACTTAGTATAAATTGACATAAAGTTTCTCCAAGTTTACAAAACATTCTATCTAAATTGAAGAAAAGATGGAAAGAGCAAAAATATGGTGACCCAATTTTAATATTGTTTGAATCTATTTATTGAATCCTTACTATGTGCTAACCATTGAGCTAAGTTCCATGCAAATATTAACTCATTAATTTTCTTGACATTCATACGGCTTGGGAATACAGTTATCCTCATTTTACAGATGAGGAAACCAGGGCATAGAGAAATAAAGCACCTTGCTCAAGGTCACATTGTTGGTATGTGATTGTGCCAAGATTCAGCCCTAGAAGGTCTGTCATTGGGATCCGACTGCTGAATCTGGGCTCTTCCTGCTACACCATGAGACATTTCTCTCTTTTTCATTACTTAATGAAACACAAAGTTTTGAGGAAGCTGGGGTTCAAGTCATCTAACTCTTAAGATTCCTCCCAAACTCAGCTAATAAATATCAAAAGTCCCTTATGTTGTTCTCTTGACACTTCTGTTTCCACTGTAAGTGTCTGTTGTGAGCCTTGCTGTGCGCTAGACTCCAAAAGAAATGCAATGGTGAATTTAACAATACCGGTCCTCAAGTGGCTTTTTTTTTTCCTCAAATAGCTTTTGAATGAGTTAGGGGCACAGTATGTGGCAGGCTTAATTGGGTGACATAGAAGAGGCTAGTCTGAGTGTGGTGGGCCATCAAAACGACTACATTTATTTGAGGAGAGGCATTAAGTCTTTGGGCAACACTGAAGAAGGACTCTGAAGGATGGGCAAGGCTTGGGGGTGAGGCAATGGGGGTTTCATATTAGGTACAAAAAATAAAATAAACAGAGATGAAGAGATCAGAGGGTTGGGGAGAAGAGGGCAGAAGGCCTGGAGGACAAGGCAGGTGTAGACCTTGGATGACAGACAAAGATGCATGTATTTAATTTGGAAGACCAGAAGGAGAACCCATGGAGATGTTTGAGTAGGGAAATGACTTGAGTTAAGAAGTACTTATTTGTCATAATGCTTAGGATGGAGGAAAGGTGGGATAGGAGTAAGGAGTTATCACAGTGGCGTCAAGTGAGAAGTGATGGTGGGCAAACAACTGGAAAGGAAAGCCAAGGATGAAAGTAAAGGCAGGAAGGTGTGGACCAATTAGCCAAGTCAGTTCAGAAGTGTGGACTACGAAATTGGAAGAAACTGAAATTGTAGACTATGCCAGCGTACGCTGGGTGGTGATGTGTTTGGGTTTTGCAGAGCTTGAAAGTTTTAGTGAGTTATGCTGTTTACCTGGCATCCCAGCCAGAGTTATGGTAACAGACAAAGGTGCCCAGACCACTTTTGGGGAGCGGTCAAACAGGGCATGGCACTAATATTGAAACAAGTTCCAGTTCCAACTAAAACCTGAAGAATATTGGTTGAATAACCTTCACTTTGTATGCATTTTTATCTGAATTAATTTCACAAGACTTCTGTTTTCACAAATTTTTATTATTTTTTATATTTATATTTACTACATTTTGTAGGTATGTATTATTTTTCACAAATTTCATAAAGTTTCTGTTTTTTTTTCCTCTAGTAAAATATATAGGAAAATTTTACTTTCCTCCTAGATTTGTTCTAGGAAAATTAATAAAAAGGACTTTATTTTCTTTCATAGACTCATTTAGGGTTTTTAAAAAACTATTCATAGAAAACAATTGGCAAAATTCCTGCACAAGGGAGGACTCAGATTGATTTGATGGCTTTAGAAGAGGTTGTGTCTTGTGCACGCATGGGAAGGACAGATGGCGTAGATCCAAAACCCAGTTCTGCCAGTTATTGGCTCTGTGGCCTGAGACAAGTTATTCGTTACCTTTGATAACCTTGGTTCTACATCTGCCATGTGGTGATGATGAAACATCTCCCTGCAGAGAGGATAAAATGGGACAATGCATCGAGCCCAAAGAGCTCAGTAAACGGTAACTATTTCTACCACCACCACCTTGCCCCTATCACCATCACCAACTTCCACCACAATCACCACCATCACCAACTTCCACCACCATCACCACCATCACCAACTTCCACCACCATCACCACCATCACCACCATCACCACCATCACCACCATCACCACCATTACTGAGGGTCTTGCTGCTGGTTTAATTTCAAAAATAAAAATTTATGAGCTATAAGCTATGCACTTAACCAGAATACATGTAATTAGAGAATGAAACATTATTGTACAGCACAAGTTTCTAGACAAGTCCTAATATCTGTGTCAAGGATCTATTATCATGGGACAAGTTTACTGCTCTGTTATACAGACAGCAGGTCTTAGCCAGGATTTTCTAGAAACTGAGACTGAGGATTGGAGAGCTAATCCATTGCTTGGGATATAAAAATCCAGGTCAGTGAGGCGAGGAAAAAGGGAGGGAAGGCAAGTGATGTGAAGCAATGTAAGGCGATGTGTTCGAGTGTTGGTCATCTCTGCACCAGACCATCAAGGAACCCAGTCTCTTGCTTGGCAGCTGCCTCTACTTGGCATGTGGAAGGTTTTTGGACATGCTAGAAAAAAGGACCTAGCCTCAGAATAAGGTTAAGAGAGAAAGGTGAGGGGATTCATCTGCCCAGCTCCCGTCCAGCTCCTATAGGTCAGATTTTGCCCAGGGGCCAGTTCCCTCCTCCACATTTCAAGGTTGTATTGGGTCTCTTCAGCTGTTCTGTGGGATGTCAGCTCCCACATCTGTGGGTAGCAGAAGCCAGAAAATCCCAATGGGTGGCTGATACACTCAGCTGCCCGGCAGCAGCCATAAGGGAAAATTCACCCCCAGAGCAGGTGGCCCTGGTGATGGAAACTTCTCTACTCTGGAGGGAGGAACCACGGCCAAGGGACTCTGAGGGCCTGAATAAAATTTGTTTGGCATTTGATACGTTTTGCCTGTCCCTTTGTGTGCTAATGAAATAATGGCTACTACCCTCTCCTTTTTCATCTTTTCTTATAACCACAGAAGAGCGTTGCTGTTAGTCTGCGTGCCTCATGTTAGAAACCATTATATCATCATTACTTGGCTGGTTGCAGAGCATAATTTTAAGATTGTTTTCCACATTCTTTGCCTTTGGACATAAAATAAAGAGAGTCGCAGTTACTTATTTATCATATAATGCATGAAAGAGAGAGCAGTTTCAAGATTTTTCATGTTTCTAAAAAAAAAAAAAAATTAAAGGCTTGACTTGCACAGCATTTGTAATGCTATAAATATTAGCAATCCTTACCATACCGATGTTCTCTAAATTCCTACTCTGAGGGTTTTTTTGTATTATTGTAAAATTCTCTGATGAATATCACAAGTTTCCTCTTGATTTCTTATGGCCCGCTTTCTTTTGTTTTACTAGAATCATTGCTATGTTTAGGAAATCAGTCAATGTTTCTCAGAGAAAAAAAAATAAAATGCAATGGAATTTTAGAAAATATGTAGTATTTTAGAAAAAATGCATTGCATATTTACAAAATGTGAAAATTATGTGTTGCCACTTAATAAAAGGTGGTATTATTTTGTAAGAAATCTATCACAGGGAAATAAAATTTTTATCACAGCTTACAGTCCAAACCTATATCATAACCAACTAGATAAAAGGGAATCAGAATGAAGCATGCTGACTCAGGGAAACAGGACTTCCAAAATGCTGGAATGCAGAGATATTTTTTAGGTGCATCAGAGCTTTCTGCCTCCATAGCACTCTGTCCTCTACTCCTTTTTAGCCCCCACTTCCCGCTTTCCCTGTGTGAAGATGGGGTCTTCCTTATGCTGATTTTGGTTTGAAAATCAGGTGAACTTGATATTAGTCTGAGTTTTTCTGGAATGATGATGTAAGCCCTGAGTATTAGAGGGGAACGGTTGGAAACAGTTATGCTTCCCAGATCCTGTGAGACTCTACCTTGAGAGGAAGTCTCCTGGCAGCTATCTGCCCTCTGAAGGCATCCTGAGGGCCAACAGAAGCTGCCTTGAGATATCTTTTGTCTCTATCCTTACTCTATGTGTGTTGTATGTGGGTTAGTGTGCTTCTGTGGTCATTATCTGCCCATCTATAAACCCCAAGAAACACTTTAGGGATGAAAAGCAGCTTGGAGAGGGAGAGGGACAGATAATACTTACAAAGTCCTCAGCAGTGTTTGGGTTTTACCTCCATTTTTTATATTATAGACTGAAAATGGAATCTTTACTTATTTTCTGTTTTACATTAACACTTGTTTTGAAGACTTCCCTTTCCAGTTCTTTGTGGCTAGATTAGTTTTGAATGAATACCGGAGGCATCCATCCATCAGTCCATTATTCGCCGAAAGGAAAAAATAAAACCATTCTGAAAAATCACAACAGACCATAATTATTTATCAACAGGTTGTACTTAAACCCTAAGGGGCTGTTAAGAATCAGAGTAAGAGGAAATGCATTCATGATGGTTGGATTTGATGATTCACATTTTTTTAGCGTTATGAAGGAGAAGAAAACAAGTGAATCATGTCCCATGTTTATACAAGGAAATGTAATTATTTAAGCATAGCATTCAAAGGTAAGTTGAATACATTGCTGGATCCAACAGTAGTATTTTCTCATCGATCATACATAAGAAAAGAGAAAGGTCTTCCCTTGTGTTCTAAATCACTCACGCATAAACATTCTATTAAATTAATAGTTTTCTCAGATACCATCTGTCATTCACAACTCTCAGTAAGCATTTATTGAGTAACTACTATGAGCTAAGTGTTAACAGATGAAACAGTATCTACCTTCAGGGAACTCACACATTAGTTCATGATTCAGATAGCAATAAATAATAGATATAAATAATAAATACTCTGGAAACACAATTGAAGAGGATGATTAATTCTGCCTGATGAGGCAGAAAAGATTTTACCAAGAAAGAAACTTTGATCTATGGCTGAAAGATAAGTAAGCATATTAGTTAAGGCAAATAACACTAGCTGCTATAATAGATAACCTCTCAATTCTTAGTGGCTTAAAACATTAGGAGATTTCAAGACAACAGTTCAAAGTGGATCAGCTCTACTCCACAAAGTGATTCAGAAACCCTGTATCTTTTCCACTTGCTGCTTTGCCTTCTTCCAGGTCATTAAAATAAGAGGTCTGAAAATGGAAGTTTTAATGGGCCTTGCCAAGAAGTGGCTCCCATCACTTCCATTCCTATTCTTTTTTCTGGAACATGGATATACAGCCATATCTAACTTCATGAAAGGCTGAAAAATGTATTTTAGCCATGTGATCCAAATAGAAAAGGAGAACAGAGATCTGTGTAAATATTAATAATCTTGTTACAGTTGAACTTTATAGATTGAAAAATGGGGTTGGATAACAGTATAAACAGAAGAGGAGAGTGTGAGAAAAACAGAGTGATGTGAAGGGATTTGGAGAGGAAGGAGTATTCCATTGTTGGTTAATATACACAGCATGGATTTCGGGGGGGGGGGAATCAATGAGAAATAATGCTGAAGAGGTACCTCAAGTCCAGATTGTAAAATATAAATACTTTTCTGAGAAATTTCCACTAGTGTTATCTCCATTGTTGTTTTAACATTATAAATGAAGGTTAAGGGCAGGCCACGGTGGCTCAGCAGGCAGAATTCTCGCCTGCCATGCTGGAGACCCGGGTTCGATTCCCGGTGCCTGCCCATGCAAATAAATAAATAAATGAAGGTTAATTGGCTGATTTGCTGGGTTGAAATTTATTTTTCAAATAGATATTATATTTATTACTTCAAATATGAGACATTGTATTTCAATAAATCTATTTTTTTAAATGTGAGCTTTATTTTTTTCAATAAAATATAATCTTTGTGAAAGTAAGAGCCACATTTAAACTTCATATATATTACCTATAGCTTCCCTGAACTATACAAAAATATTCACTAAGTGCTTAATTAATTAGCTGACAATTTAATAATAGCTTTTATTCAAATGGCTTTTATTCAAATAGGTTTAAGAAAACCATGTCATTAGCCTATATATCTCAATAGCTCAAGAGTTCATACTGAACAGCAACTAAGGGACATCTCTTTTGTATCATCATATCAAATATGTTAATTGCACATACATCAGGCTTGGAGTAGGACATAATTGTGAGGCCAAGTCCTTTTTCTCTGGGTATTTAAGATCTCAAATGAAATATATGTGTTTCTTTGGGAACTCTTTTGAAATTTTAGGGGGAATGCTATTCAATCTTATATCAGAATGTGTTTGGTTTAATTTACTATAAAACTAAATATTATTTTCCCTGTCAAACTGGGAAACATTTAAGATATATTTGTAAATTTATTTCCCTTAAAATGGTAGATTAATGGAACATTCAGGTGGAGGATGATACAGGTGTTCAATATAAGTACCTGACACTACAATCAGTTCACTTTGTTTATTCCGTGCCACAGTGCTTTGAAGTACAGTCTCATTTGTCTAGTAAATGGAAGCTTATAATCCTAATAAATTGTTCTGGCAGGTTTTGCTATGGTTTATAATATGGATAAATATTTCCTTTATACACGAAGTATTTTCATTAGCGATTTGTTCAGAAGTTGAGAGCCTGCCAGTGAGGATGATAATCTAGTGTTCTTTCTCCATGTCTGCTGCATTGGTCTCTTGGACGTGTGACATATTTACCTTATTGATAGCTACCCATTATGGCCCTGGGTTTTGCTTTTATTTGGAGTTGCTGCAGGGTTATTAATGTCACTTTAGATTTTACTTCTCACTAGTGAATCATAATGTAGACATTAAGCTGGTGACACGTGTTGTCAGCACTTTCAGATTATATGTGAAATCTAAAAGCAAATTTGCCAAGTTTATAAGTGAAATAAATTTGGTGTAAAATCGAAATCCATTTATTCCAAGTAAACAAACTGTGAAATGTTCCTCATTGGGGTTAATGAAAGCACCACCCTAAATCTACATTCTTATTTAACTCAATGCTCTCTCATGGAGCATCTACCCAAGAGCCAGGCTGTGGGTGGGTACCATGAGTGCCAAGAAGATCTAACTTCCACCCTTGAGGTGCTCACGCGGTGGGGAGATAAAGCCTCATGGAGGAGGTGGCTTATGAGCCAGATTAGAATTAAAATGCACTGTGGAAAATGCTCAGCGATTGTTCCATGGGATCTCCTCTGTCCTTATGGAAGAAACAATCCTGAATATTCTTTTACCATTAATTTCCAAGTGGGTGGGCTAGGGTGGGGTGTAAGGGTGGGTATAAAATGCAAAATATAAGTAGAGAGAATAGTTTCCCAGTTATACTGGTTACGTCTCTTCTGTGCCTGTTTTTGAGCATTCATAAGCAGTAACATCTCTCTCAGCTTCTCTACTCACCTCAGTTCTCTAAGTGCCTTTGTTTCCCTATTCTTTTCTTCTCCCATTCTCCTCTTCCTCTCTATTACATCTAGAGGTAACAGAGATAAAACCGTTCAATGAAAGTGTGCATAGTACTGTTGGGGACAACAGTCCAGTGTCCCTACCTTAAGGTCTTTTGATAACTCTGGAGGGTCCCACAGCTGTATTTATAAATCTTTCTGAGTTTCTCATTCTTACAGTATTTTTATTTTAACTTACAGCCTGCTTTTAGTCAACATTATCTCTCCCAAAAGCAGACTACTATAATAAATATCTGAAGATGAAAAAGAGTAAAGCTGTAGCAACCTTAGAATATTTTAGTCTTTATTGGTTTAAATCAATCTTCCCATTACTTTAGGAGATGAATTACAGTTCATTGCCTATGCTGTTTTAACGATCACATGTAAAGGATTTATTTTGCATTCTCTTTGATATCTGTAGTTTGGTGTCTTAACTCCTATTTTAGAAGTCTTTTGCTTATTCTGTGACACTCTGTTGCTGTTCCTGTGTATCACTTAAGGATTTTAGGATTGTGTTTTAGGATTGATTTTAGAATTGTATTGCCTTTACTACCCGTAGGTTTTTTTGGCACTCTGATCTGATATAATAGACCTGTTTAAGGTTGTTATTCAAAAGCAGGTGTATGCCCTTAAAATCATACAGGGAGTGTCTGACAGTGACCCTGGGAGCTCACCCTGGGTTGTTGGGACAGCAAGCCCACTGGGGCAAGGTTGTGGTGGAGGTGCTAGCTTCTCCCAGTGTGGGGGGTTGTCCCTAAATTCAATTTATCATAGGACCAGTGACTTCCTCCTTGTGGTAGTATTTTCATTTGCTAAAGCTGACAGAATGCAACATACCAGAAATGGGTTGTTTTTTACAATGGGGATTTATTAGTTTATAAATTTACAGTTCTAAGTCCATGAAAATGTCCAAATTAAAGCATCAAGAGGAAGATACCTTCTGTGAAGAAAGGCTGCTGGCATCTGGGGTTCCTCTGTCACATGGGAAGGCATGTGACAATGTCTGCTGGTCCTTCTCTTCTGAGCTCTCATTTCAAAATGGCTTTCTCAGTTTCTGTTAGTCCTTCTTGCTTCTCCTGGAGCATTTTATTTCTAAGCTCACACTCTCTGTGAGCTGTCTTAAAGGATTCCAGTAAAAGATTGAGATCCATCTTGAATTGGGTGGGTCACATCTCCATGGAAAACCTAATCAAAACATCCCACCCAACAGGTCTACACTTGCTAAAATAGGTGAAAAGAACCGGCATTTTCTGGGGCTACATAACAGTTTCAAACCAGCAGAGGGAGGTTAAATTGGGTACCTCCAAAGAACCCATGCTCTTAATCTGCATTTCTGTGGTGATGGGCCTATTATAAATAGCATCTCTTAGAGATGTTACTTTTAGTTAAGGTGAGGGTGGGTGTTCATTTACATCACAGTAGTCTTTTGTAAGCAGAATTCAGTAATTGCGAGAGAAAGCCACCAGGGACAAGTAGAAGCTGGAAATCATGGGAACTCAGAAGAGAAAGGAGAAGACACCACCATGTGCATTAGAATGTGACAATCTGGCAGAAAAGCCAAGGACTCACAGATCTCCAGCATCCAGCACCAGAAGATACTATATCCTTGAAAACATCACATTGCTAATACCCGGATTTGGGGCCTCTCCTGTCCTCCAAACTGTGAGCCAATAAATTCTTGGTGTTAAGGTTCCCATTGGATTGTATTTGTTTTAGCAGCGAGGAAACAGAGACTTTCCTCTTGATTTATGGACTACCCCACCCAGGTGCTTGGCTTTCTCTGACAGTTCATATAAACAGCTGGCACCCCACATTAAGACTGCCAAGACTGCTTGACACCAAGCTTTGATGAAGTTGCTATCCTATGCTTGCTCTATAAAATGGAGGCACACAGAGGAGTGGGTTTCCTCCACTGAAACTCAGACCTACATTGACGGAATGGCAGCACTCTATCCCAGCATACCTCTCTGTGGGAAAGATGGGAAGGTTGAAGGGTCCCTTGGCCTAGGTGAATATTCCTAATAAAACCACATGGCATAATTCATGCTGTGTAGTATTGAAGAACTTTCCCTCGAAAGTTGGAGTTCAACCTGGTGTGCTGGTTTAAGAAGATGTATGTACCCTAGAAAAGCCATGTTTTAATCCTAATCCCATTTTGTAAAGGCATCCATTTCTTCTAATCCCTATTCAGCATTGTATGTTTGAAACTGTAATTAGATCATCTCCCTGGAGACGTGAATTTGATCAAGAGTGGTTTTAAACTGGGATTAGATGGAGGCGTGTCTCCACCCATTTGGGTGGGTCTTGGTTAGTTGCTGAAGTCCTATAAAAGAGGAAACATTTTGGAGAATGGGAGAGATTCAGAGAGAGCAGAGAAAAATGACATAGCCATGAGAAGCAGAGAGTCCATCAGCCAGCGCTTTGGAGATGAAGAAGGAAAATGCCTCCCAAGATGCTGCATGAAACCGGAAGCCAGGAGAGAAAGCTGGCAGATGACACCTTGTTTGCCATGTCCCCTTCCAGCTGAGAGAGAAGCCTTGACTCTATTCACCATGTACATGAGAGAGAAACCCTGAATTTCATCGGCGTTCTTGAACCAAGGTTTCTTTCCGTAGATGGTTTTCGTTGGATATTTCTATAGACTTGTTTTAATTGGGACATTTTTTCAGCCTTAGAACTGTAAACTAGCCACTTATTAAATTCCCCTTTTTAAAAGCCATTCTGTTTCTGGTATATTGCATCCCGGCAGCTAGCAAACTAGAACACCTGGTATGACAGTACTGACAAAGAAAAGTAAGCTGATATAATTCCTGCCCATTAGGAGAGGAGAAAGGGGCATAAATACACCCTATAATGTATGTATATATATTTACATAGTATTACATTGTTTCCAGTTTGGGGGGCTGCTGTGTGGAGGTGGTGAAATCAGTACGAGAACCTCTGTTGGTACTTGGTAGAAGTACTAAGGCAGAAATGTATTTCCGTCTCATGTGCCTGTCTGGGCACAGAGATAGGATCTCAGGCTCCTTCTTACTCTTTCATCCTCAAATGCATTGTCTCTGTCCAAGTTGTCTCATCACTACTGTGTCAGAATTTCAGCCAGTAGCAGGTGCAAAAGAGGAGGGAAGAACGTCCAGAAGATGCACACATTAATACTGCCCACATCCCATTGCTACGGGGGAGTCTGGGAAATGAAGTATTTCATATTTATACCCTGTGAAAGTGCCAAATTAACTCAACAGCAAATCTGATTACTATATACTCGTCAATAAAATAGATTACGGTTTTACAGAATCAGCATTTAGGAAAAGTCAATAAAACCCAGCAGAAAATGTGCAAAAAATGTACAGAAAACTCATTTAAAGAACAGAAATAGCCTCATCAGTTTTCCCTTTGATGAGCCATTGCCTAATAATGCTAAGAAAAAGGCAAGATTAGGTAAGGGCAACCAAGAAATGTCTTTGTCCATAAATTGTACTGAGTAACAATATGGAAAAACAGGCTTATTGGTAAATGGGTTCATTCAACATTTATTCTATGCCTAGTAGGTATCAGATAACATGTTAGGAATTGTGGAAATGAGATAGAGTGAGACATAGTTTTTTAAAAAATTTTTGTTCCACATTCTAATCGGGGAGATGAACAAGTAATTGAACGATTATAATTAATATACTTAGATAAAAATTAGGGCTTCTATAAAAGAATGAGGAGAGTGGAAAAAGTGGATACTGATGGGCAGTTAGCAATCTCTGATACAGTTAGTATATTAATTAATTTGCTCAACAAATATTTATTGAGTGTCCACCAGCTGAAGGTGTTGGGGTTAAAGCAGCGATCAATGTGTGTGTGTGTTGTGTGTGTAGTGAAAATTCTAGGGTTTATACATATAAAATCTACAAGAGGGATTATCTCTAGGGATGGATGCATATATATATATATATTTTTGGAATGGACAGGCACCGGGAATCGAACTCGGGTCTCTGGCATGGCAGGCGAGAACTCTGTCTCTGAGCCACCGTGGCCTGCCCCATATATTTTATAGACTGCATATCTTGTCCTTATAATAAAAAAATCCTACTTAAAAAATGGTAGCAGCCAACAAATTGGAGCATAGAGTATCAAAAGGGCCAGTAGCATTCTGATAGGAAAACCACATGGAAAGTACGCACAACCAAGAAACTGCAGGCCATTTGTGAACTCAGGGCTGTTTCCTCACCATTATGAAGGAAAGAAGTTTTATTTTCTGGATACCAAAGATGGAACTGGATCTCCAGTCACTCTGGATCCTTTAGTCATATCCTAAGGCTGCTACGCACACAAAGTTCTCAACACAGGTAGTTGTTGATTACTGATGGAACTTTGGAATATATGCAGTAGACCCTGTGTGAGGAAAGAATGAGTGCTGTCAGGTAAGTAGGAAAAGTTAAAAGGCAACCATGCAAGAACAAATACTATGTAAGCATGGAAGTTATAGGCATCACTATTTCTCGTATTTTACAAATGAGCCACAGAGAGGTATATATGTCATCTGAGATCACAGATGAATGGTTATGCCAGGATTTCCATGGCTTTCTGGCTCTAGAGTCCATATATAAGTAATTGATACTGATGGCTTAAAATTGGAGAGAAACTGTAGAATAAGGATACAGTATCAAAAATATATGCATCCAATGCTCCTACGAAGCTTATTTATGTAGCAGAGAAGCTTAGCCTACGTATAGGTATGCCTAAGAGATACTTCCAGAGGACCTCTTTTGTTGCCCAAATGTGACCTCTCTCTGTCTAAACCCAACTCTGCAACTAAAATCATTACCCTCCCCCATACATGGGATGTGACGTCCTGGGGCAAAATTCTACTTGGGAGATGACTCTCAGGGATGAGCCTGGCCCTGGCACTGTGGGATCTACAATGCCATCCTGACCAAAAGGGGGAAAAGAAGTGAAACCAATAAGGTATCAGTGGCTGAGAGAGTTCAAATAGAGTCAAGAGGCTACTCTGAAGGCCACTTTTATGTAAGTTTCGATTAGACAATGCTACCTATCATAGTTTGCCAAATCCCAACCAAAACCATTCCTGCCAACTCTAAGGAACACCTACAGCAGTATATAAGATTCTACAAAGGTTCCATACACTAGGATTACTTTCAAAAACCTACAACCTCCAGATGGGTTCCTAGGTCAGCAAAGTCCTGAAATGCAGAGGGCCAGCCTCTCAAGAACATCAACTGGTTCCATCCCCCTATCCCATATTATCAACAGCCCCTTCCAACATGAAAAAATTAGAATTGGCACAGCCCAAATACCCCTGAAGAGCGGGAGAAAGATTAAAGGAGAATGAGGAGTTATACAGAGAAGGTAGGGTTTAACAAATGAATGCGATTGCTGAATCATTATATTGATATTTCTTTTAGTCTTCAGTGACTTGGAGCAGCTAGTAGTAAAAACCTAAAACTGGAATTGTAACCCATATAAATTCTGAAATCTGTTCTACAACTAATTGTTGCAGTGTGCTTTGAAATTTATTGCTTTTTTGTTTATATGCTATTTTTCACAAAAAAGAAAAAGTCGATTGTGATAAATGCACAGCTATATGATAATAATGTGAACCATTGGTTGTACACTTTGGATAATTACATGGTATGTGGGTATATAATATGTATCAGTAAAATTGCATTAAAATTAAAACATATATATGCAACTAAGAAACACAGATATATAGAGAGAGTATATATAAATTCCATCCCTCTCTTTTTTATAATTTAAAAATTTTTATTGAATTTGAATTTTAGCTTGTTATATTAAAATTATTAATTTATCCCATCTTTCATTTTCTTTGGAGTTATATAAAAGATCAAAGGTTATTGAGTGTTAATTGAACCAGACACTGTACATTTTTCACTGAGTCCTCAAGACAACCCTTGAAAAATAAAGTCGGTGTTGTTTAAATCCATCTTGCAGATTAAGAGATCAAAGCTCAGAAAGGTTTGATAAAATGCTCAAGGTCTCAAGTTTAGATATGTGATTTTTGTGGCTCTTTCTGTATAAAAGCTTTTGCTCGACTCAGGATACATTATACTTATATAGGCATTCTTATTTTGTTTGCTCTCCCACCCAATTTTCTGTTGTCTATTGTTCTGAAATAAAAATCCCTGTTGAGGTATTTTATTTTTCTCTTAAGAATCTACCTATCTGTTTAGTCACCAAATGAGAAAGCATAGGGAAAAAAATTTCTTTTACTTTATGCTTATCAGAGATAATTAAAGTTTTGGGCTTCAGAACATATCGATTACTTGATTTTAGAAGATTCTACTGAATGCTATTCTTTTCATGTACGCAGTTGTCTCTTGGATTCTGTTGGCAGCATACCGTAGTTACTATTCAGGTTAGAAATGCCTTCATTTCATATCCTCTTTTTCCCCTAGTTTCCAATTTTAAGTGTTATGTATAGCCAAACAACCTGGATATAACTCTTATTTACTCCACTGTTTTACCTCTTATATTTTTTCTAGAGATCATCTTAAAGTTTATTTCACATATAAAGTTTATTACACATATATCTGTTCATTTACCTCTCAGTTCACTTCCTTTTAGTATCCAACTAAACATGCGCTATTGGTTTTACTAATCCTAAATCCAATTTACTGTTCTATCTAGTCATACTCTCTTTTGCCTAGCATAACATATAATTTAATCTCAGCTCGTCTGCTTAGCCTGTCATCACCATTATTTCCATAACTCAGATGAATTTGGCTTAATTTAATATACACAATTTGGCCCATAAGTGGATTCTAATAAATTATTGTTCTGCTAGCAGTAGCCTGCAGTAGTCAGGGACAATAGATATGTGGAAGCCTTCCCAGCTCAAAAATAACTCTTTCCCTTAGACAACCAATTAGAAATCCATTTGGATTAACAAATTTCCTTAAAATGTCAGTGCCTGCTGGGGATCTTAATCCAATCCTCCATTCACACCTTAGCGCATGAGATACTACTTTAATAAGATAATCATATTACTTTTATTTTAGTACCTAATGAAGAGATGTAGGTATATAGATAATATAGGTATTCTGAGGCATTCAGGAAAGCATCTGGCAGAACAGAGGAATTTAAATTGAGAAAGTATGAAGAGTGCATTGAGGGTCAGAGATGGAGAAGGCGCCGCCCTAGTGTCTTAGCAGTAGCATCTATGCCCTTTGTATCATGGACTACAAGATCAGTCTTTAAATCTCCCCAGCTCTACAGTGTTTCTCAAGCATTAATGTATATGTGATTCACATGGCGGTCTTAATAAACTGTAGATTTTGATTCATCAGTTCTGGGGTGCAACCCAAGATTCTGCATTTCTAACAAGCTTCCAGATGATGCCCAAGTTGCTGATCCAAGAACCACATTTTTAGTAGCATGCCTATTAAACACCCAACCTGTCCGTGAAGAGGTTAATGATGATAAGTGACTTTTTGGATGGTCTTCTATTTCTAACTTTTCTTTAGTTCCTTTTATCGAGATTTGTTTCTCTTCTGAATAAATAGACTCAGCAAGTTCAGCAGCTTTGTTTTTGTTTTCAAGCAACAAGATTCCTGATCTGTTTCCTTCCCTCTTTCTCTTTTATTCAATAGATTTGACTGTCAGCAAATCTTGCTAGTGGAAAAATTGTCTTTTCCTGTGACTGGGCCATTCTCTCATATGGTGTTTATTTTGTGAAATAGTCTAAGCTTATATATTTGAAAGCTAACATCAAGTGAATACATGTACCCCTTTAAAATGTTAAGTTTGCAGTATATTCTACAGCAGGCTGAGTACCCCATATCTCTGATTGGGTGTTGTTGGGTGGTGGCCACTGCTCTGCAGCTTCTGACCCTGCTGACCACACTCTGCTCTTGGAACATCTCTGCTCCACTGGTGTGTGTTCTGTCCCTCTGCTTTTCTGACTGGTCCTTTGCAGCCCACATTATTCACTTTGCATCCTTCCTTTAGTGTGTCCAAATTTTTTTAACATTTGAAATGTCCTTGTCATTCTCTCTGTATGTCCAGTCTTAATCCTTTTAAAGATAGTGCTTAAATGTTAGCTTCCATTTGCTCCAAGAAGTTGGTCACTTTTCTCTGCTTGTATAATTCTAACTTGAGCATTAGTATATATTACAATCTTTTATTTATGCGTTTGTCCTATCCATTGGAAGGTTAGCTGCTCAAGAACAAAAACATTGTTTTGTTCGTCTTTATTTCTGGAACTCCTAGTGCGATATCTGGCGCCTAATGCGCATAGAATAAATGTTGACTGAATGGCTACATTTTCTAATCAGCATGTTTTTTCTTTTATTCACTCCATATGATTTATGTAAAAATAATTCATATTGAATTGTTCCTTATTTATCATTTACCTCATATAACTTGCCTTTTCTCAGTTTGGATTCATCCTCAATCTTGACCAAACCAATGAGGTCTTTCTGTTCTCTGTGTGAATTACTTGTAAGTAATTTATATATTTTCTGCTGTGGTTAGACTGACTATTTCTGAGTGCTGATTCTGTAAAACTGCAGTCCTTTTTACTGACTAGTTTATATATATTGCAGTCAGACTTCCTGTAGAGGTAATTTGGCAGTTTTGCCCCCTGGGAGCAATGAAAGCTTTGATGTTATACTCTATCTAAGGACCTCATGTGATGGAGCAGTCCTTTCACTTACAGCTGTCAGGCAATGCATGAAATGCTTTGTCCCTGACATTGAAATGGCCCCTGAAATCCTTCCTGCCTTTGCCTTTTATAAGAACAGAATGACTTTGTTAAAACTGGAAACCCAATATTTTAATTTCCTGGTGGTGATATATAACGTAGTCATACAGAATTATGCATTCAATAAATGTCAGCAGTACTAATAGAACTATTTATAATAAAATTAAGTGTGATCCCTATGTGTGAAACTAATTATGGATCAGTTGTTCAATGAATGAGGGAAAATAACATTTATATGCCATCAGAGGCAAAAGAGTACTTGGTTGTATATGCAGAATGAGGTGCTGAGGCTGAAACCTCAGTAGTTAATTGCATGGAGTAGTGTGCTTCAGACCTCAAGGGGAACCTAATAATGAAGGGTTAACATGGAACCTGATAATGAAGGGTTAACATGGAGCTCTAAGTCTGCAGTGAGGTTAGCAGTCCAGATCAGACCCTTTACAGTTAGGGACTATCTTGTTCAGACACATCTTGGAGGTCAGAATGCTCAGTGTGACCCAACCCCAGAGAGACCAGGCAGCAGGAGCCAAGCTGAGGAGACTAGAAGTGAGATGAACCAGAAACTCAGCAAAAATATCTGTATAGGAGAGATGGGGCACCATGTTCTTTATTATCTCTTAGACACCAGTTCCCAACAAGGGGTTGGCCAAGGACTACAGAGAGAATTTAAATAACGAGAGAAGGTGTGAAGGAGAAAAGATAGACTATTGTTGTTAATAAGAATGCATCCCTCTTTTTTCAGGAATAGAGGACCCAATTGGCAAATGTATTGAGGAAAAATAAAGGGAAAAGGTAGAAGTATAATTAGATTAGAGTTAGTAATATTTTACCGACTCTTTTACTTTTAATGTGTTAATTTATTTGTATATTATTTATTATGCTGCTTCTTTAGATAACTTTCTATTGCCACCACTTGAAGGAATAGGAGCTGGTTGAACCTCTAGAGAGTATGCCCATGGAATGAAAAGAATACTTTAAATATGATACAGGAAGCCATGGAAAAGCACTGAAGGAACTTGAAAAAGAACAGTCATTAGAGGCAAGCACAAGGATGTCTATAAGAGCGATGCAGTCTGTATTTTTGACTGGAAGGCAGAGAAACTACCAGCTGTGAGAATTTGCCTCCTTCTACTTAAACATGTAATAAAGGAAAGGTCCTCTACAAAGATTTCACTTTTTCTATAGCTGCAACTCTTATAGCAACCAGTTGGGAACTGATGCTTTTGAATAGAAGATTGATTATTGGCACTCTGATTTTACCATCATTACCTTTGATTTTATTTCATAATGTTGGCTTCTCTCCCCATACCTTGTTATCGCATACTTTGCAGAGCTTGTACAATGTCCTAGACACTCCAGGATAGGATACCTTTAAGTCCTGATTAAGTGTCTGACCACAAAAAAAAACAAAACAAAACACTTCGTATCTTTTGGACATCGTTTACTAAACTTGATCCATGGAGAGCATGATATGTTGACTTACTTTTGGTCCCTAGCTCCAGATTCATGAATCTAGTCGACTCATCATACTTTACTTCTGAAAGGGTTTCTCCTCTTGGCCCCTCCCCGTTTGGGAGTCCTAATACACTTCCCTTTGTGACCCCATTAGCTCAGATAATAACTGCCGGCCAGACTTAGCCCTTCACTTTTGGGGAGTTTGCCACTAGCCAAGTGGTTCTCAATGTTTTTTTCTACCCAAGCATATTTGGGAACAGGAATATGCCTAGAAGTAACCTACAGAGAGAACCATTACCCAAAAATATTTACAACAAATATTTAATAAGTATCCACTACGTGTCAGGTGGTGTGCCCGATCTTGGGGTAGATGCTGGGTGAATAAAATACAATTTCTACATCCAAGCTTCAGACAAATTCTTCTTTTCATTTCTCTTTTTTCAAGAACTGTCATCATTTTACAGTAGATTTTTGAAATCCTGAAGAGTAGAAATCTCATTGGCCTATTTATGTGCGATGTCCAATCAGGAAAGGCTGTGGGCACTGTGGTGCATTGAAAAGGTCCTGTGTCACATAAACATTAATTATTCTGATGACAGATATATGTGTATGCACACAAGCACACAGATATATACTGCTCTTTTTCCAGTATAAGTTTAATCCTTAAATTGACTATTTTACCTCCTACGTTTGCTAGTCTTTAACTGCCTTGAATAAACAAATATTTTTAACTGTCAAAATATAGATAATAAATTTGACTGGCATTCTCTCTATTTTTTTATTGCTTCTTCATGTTTTACTTGCCTTTTTCTTCTTTCAGCTTGTAGTCCTATTATCATCTAGGGGATGAGCAGCCATCTCCTCAAATGTTGTTTTCTGGTTCCCATTCTATCTCTCACTTGAAGCAAGTTTACAATACAATCTGTTTTGCTTATTTTCTGAGTAAAATGTGTATAGTATGATACACCAGAAATGACCACAGATCCATCTTATCCAAGTAATGTACATCTATTTATCACCTCATTTTCAATTAACCTTTCCTCCGGATGATCTTGGAAATGCTGTGGTTGTTCTTTCTTGAATTTCTAATTATCTTCCTGTAATAATATATTTTACTTCCAGAGGGGTTGGTGCTTTGGTCAGGATGCCCTTCTGGTTAGTATAGCTCCTTCGAGCAACTTCATGCCAGTTCCATGATGATTCTAATCCAACATTTCTGTCTGGTATTAGCTTTTTACTTATATTCTAATCTCTCTCTCTGTCTCCATCTGTCTCTGTATGATTCCCTGTCTCTCTCTCTTTCTTTAAGTTTTTCTTAAGAAAACTACTTTCTTACTTTGTTACAAATATCACAACGTTTTTGAAAGAAAAGTTGAATTGAGGAGGCTTCCAGTAAATATACAAATAGAATAGGACAGTTAACGTCAAAAAAGAAAGATCAGGTCTCTCCTCCAGGAAACTCTTTATGGAGTGTCAGTGCTAAACCTCTGAAAATCTGGCAGCCCTTATAAATCAAAGGCAAGAGGTGTGAAAATAAAATAATACAACAGCAGGGAGATAACCTAGGTGCCGTATAAAGCAGAGGAGAAAAGGTACAATGGCGTATAATTTTACACTTCAATAGTGTAGTGATCTGCTGTCAGAAAATTGTTTTCTCTAGTATGAATTACGTAAAGAATTGGGAGAGACTCTGGTCAACAATGAAGGAAAAAAGTGCCAGGCAAAGATAAGGGTGAGGAAAGAGCTAGGTGTTTTCTGCGGATAGGAAGCCATGATGTTCTAGAAACTTCGCAAGTATTCACGGAATTGTGATTGTCTAGCCCTGAGCTTTCCAATATAGAACTAGCCACATGTGGCTGTAGAGGATTTGAAATGTGGCTAATACAAATTGAGATGTTCTGTACATGCAAAGTGCATTCCAAGGTTTCAAAATCTTAGTACCAAAAATTATAAAAACAGAAAAACATCCTCTTTTAGTAATTATTATGAAACTTGCATATACTTGATTACATGTTGAAATGAAAATATTTTGGCTACATTGGGCTGAATAAAATGTTATTAAAATTTGTATTAATTTGTTTTTGTTTTTTCTGTTTTTTCATTTTTTTAGTTTTTAAATGTGATTCCAGAAAATTTAAAATTGTGTGTGTGGCTCACATTATGTTTTTGTTGGACAGAGGTGGTCTAGCCCTCTCCACATTGCTATGACCGTCTTATAACCTTTGGCATTTTAACTTCCCCACAGTTAATATTCTTGCATGATCAATGTCACTTTCTCCTCACGTTTTCTCTGTGAATTTGTTCATTTTTTTTTTAGGTAGTTGTTTTATCTTTTTTGGGAATTGCATTTTTAAAAATAGGAGGTAGATATGAGTAAGGAGAATGAATAGCATAATTGGAGAATTATTTTTATATTCAAGCTCTGGAGACAATCCTCTGAAATAGAGTTTTTAAATACTTCTTAGGTAAAAACTCCTGTCAAAGTTTCATTATTGATAGGTACACTACACACAAAGTACCTAGGAGAATAAATTGAGTCAGACTAGTTCTCATTTATTCCTATTAGTAGGAGTAGATGTTGCGTCTTCTTTGAAAAAGAGAACTGAGCAGTTGTAAAAGAAAGGGAAGTTGTTATTCTGTGCATTATCCTTCAACACAGGGCAAGCCCCTTTCTCATAGATTCTCAAAGTCTTGGTCACATTATATACTTTTTTTTTTGTTAATTGCATTTCTAACTTTGAAATTTAAATTTGCACATATTATATTTGCACATAAGGTATGAGTCCATATCCTTCTCCTCAGTGCATTTGGCTATTCTGAGAGAAAGACAAGAACCTTGCATCAGAGTTGAAAGTGAGGGCTTTGGCTGGCTCCTACCCTATTGGGTCCTAGCTTTGTAATCTTAGGCAAGTTAGTTTATCTCTCCAAACCTAATTTTCCTCCAGTGCTACCTGGAGATGATTTTAATAAGTAACATTGAATTGTTGTGAGGATTATATGAGATAATTTTCCAAAGCATTGAGTGCAATGATTGGCACGTAAGTGCTCAATAAATATTAACTAGCTACATAGGTGTGACTTTGATTCTGAAAATAGCCACATTTGCCTCTCCATGTTTTGGCCCTTTTTCTGCTTGATGGAATGGATCGACAGAAGGCTCCTTAATGAGTTAAAAGCACTCTTGGCATTAGACCTCAAATTTCAACCCTTCTACACCCTGTGCCAGGAACCAGAAATTATTGCTGGCCAGGCTCATGTTCTGGGAGAGTCTGCAGTGCTAACATCCATCCCTCTACTGAAGCCAGGAGGCTTTCACTGATGCTGACGCTGGCATTGGTGTCACTGTGCCTCATAGGCACTGACAGGGCTGGGGATGACGCAGTTAAAGGCAGATGCCTAGAGCCAACTGAGAGAGGCATGCCCGGAATTAGCTGTTTCCCATTGGGGGATGGAAGTGGGGATAGGAAAGCCAGGTAGAAGACACAGTCAAAGATTATGGCAGCAAATGGACTTATACTCATCATTGGGGGTCCCACAAGGGTGGTGTTGGCACAGGGAACATCTGAGCACCAGACCATACCCAGCCAACTGGGCTTCTTGGCACTGACGTGTGATCCTTGAGGGCCTACTGGATTCACATCAGAGACAACTGTCGAAAGAGCCTGGCTAAAGTGCCAGGCCTCAGGACGGCAGAGGAGAGCTGGCAAAGGTGGGATCACAGACCTAGGTGTACTGGGAATGTTGCTGGGGTCAAGGCTCAGGAAGGGATTCCTTTACGAGAACTCATGTATTAGGAATATGGGGGTCTCATTAACAGGTAGAGACTGGTTTTAGGACTCAGCCACAGCAGAGTTGTAGCACGGTTCGCTTCATGCTGACTGTTCCTTAAAGAACAACATTGAGCCAGTGTTGTTCTTTAAAACGCTCCTGCCTGAGTCCCTGAACCTGAAATGAGTCTAATTTGCGGCTAATAAAGGGGGCAGTGGGTAGAAAAATATTAAGTGCCCCCACCACCACCGAGGGGAGGAGAACTTAAAGTAGTCACATTATGATAATCCTAATAGAGTGACGAATACATTTATTACCAAGACTGTGGTGAATTTCAGTAATGGCTTTAACTGTTATATGGGGCAGAGAACCAAGGATTCCTTAGTAGAAGATAAAGCCTCTTATGAGATGCTGTGTACCTTAGCAGATAAGCAAATCAGTTGCAGAGTCGGCTCTGGCTCTACTGTTTATTCTTTGTGCAAATTGCTTTGCCTTTCAAAGACTTTGTCTCCTAATCTGTAAAATGGAAATGAATTATGGAGCTCACCTCCTAAGAGATTTTCTATAAATTAGATAACCAGCCTAGAAGACCTGGCATATTTGTAAGGACTCACTAGGTTTTGACGATTATTAGGTTTTTTCTTATCTTAGATCTCCTATTAGCAGCAATTACGAATAGACATTGCAATTGTTGGATGACTTTGATAATGTGATCCTTTTAGCCCAGAACTTTATCATGACCAAAGGAAACTGTAGGTTCAGTTTTGTAGTCACTGGAAAATATACTGACTTACTAATTGCATAAATCTATGAACAAATGGGACCAAAGTTCCTGAGGAACCTCTGAACAAAATGAATAGAAGAACTTTAAATGTGTAAGGGAGGAATTGGCAAGGGAGGGTTTCTAGCAGGAGCAGAGGGGCAACATGGGAAGGTAAGTTTCATCCCGGGAACTGTTTACACCACCATATACTGCAATAGGAAAATCATCAAGGGCATTTACTAGTCACCTTTATCCTCATGCTTAATCTCCTACTCTAGCACACTAGTGGAAGCCCACATCACCTCTCACCTGGACCACCACCATGGCATTCTGGCTAGTCTCCACTTGTCACTCTTGCTTCTTCTGATCATCCTCTCTAGTCTTTGTCAAAACGTGCAACTGACTCTGCCTTCCCTTCCTGCATAAAATCCTTCCATGGCTTCGCATTGCTCTTAGAAGGTGTATTAGTTAGGGTTCTCTAGAGAAACAGAATCAACAGGGAACACTTGCAAATATAAAATTTATGAAAGTGTCTCACGTGACCATAGGAACGCAGAGTCCAAAATCCACAGGGCAGGCTGTGAAGCCGATGACTCCGATGAAGGGTCTGGATGAACTCCATAGGAGAGACTCACCAGCTGAAGCAGGAATGAAACCTGTCTCCTCTGAATCCTCCTTAAAAGGCTTCCCGTGATTAGATTAAGCATCACTCATTGTAGAAGACACTCCCCTTTGGCTGGTTACAAATGGAATCAGCTGTGGATGCAGCTGATGTGATCATGATCTAATTCTATGGAATGTCCTCATAGCAAAAGACAGGCCAGCACTTGTCCAACCAGATAAACAGTTACCACAACTTGGCCAAGTTGACACATGTCCCTAACCATGACAGAAAGAACAAAAGTCAACATAACTTACGAGGTGCTGCTTGTGCTGCCCTTTGTCTGCCTCAACAGCTCACCTCCTCTGCTCCCTCTCAGCCCATCTCTGTACTTCTTTCCAGTCCTCAAACCCCTGTGTTCCTCTCTGAGACTTCCCAGCCAAGCGGTCTTGGGCACCAGTGATGGATTTTCCCCCAACCCCTTCGCTTTTCCTAACTTTCTTCTTCCTAAATGAATCCTTCCTTGATTTCTTTGACCTGGTGAGCTCCCATTATTAAATGCTCTCCTTGCACTCTGCCCTTCTCCTTGGTAGTACATTATCACAATAGTGCTAAATAATCCACCTGTTTAGTCTCTGTTGTCTTTGCTAGAATTTAAACAACATGAGAGCAGAACATTGGTCTGCCCTGTTGAATCCCTAAGATGCATACGTGGTGAGTATGGGCAAATATTCATGGAAAGAATGAATAAAAGAAAAGAGTAAAGAAATAGGACTAAGAGTAAAGAGATGTGGCAACATCATTAGCTTTTAAAACGTAATCTCAAAGGGATGTGTAGGTTAGAGAAAGAAGAAGAGGAAGGGAGAAGTTACAGAAAGACTCGAGAGATAAGAAGTAATGATGTGATTTTATGAGGTGAGAGTGTGTAATAGAGACAGACAGAAACTATCCTGGGATTACTAGAGGTGAAACAAAGGACAATTTGCAGAACCTAGAAAGAAAAAAATGCAGTCACAGCAAACTGCTACCTAAGCAAACAAATATCTTGTGCAGTTTAGGATAATAACTTATTAGCCTTCGTGTACAAAAGGGAGGAATCTGACTTTTTTTTTTTTTTTAGCTCCATCCTATTATTTAACCGACCAGGTGCACACGTGATTCTAGCCAACTCTTCAAACATCAGTTGTCTTTGCAGCTGTACCTGAAAATCCCTGATGAATACTTGTCAGTTTGCATAGCCCAGTGAATGTTAGGATGTTAGTATTTTAACACAATTTAAAGTAAAAAAATAAAAAGCTTTCAAAACAACTGAATGTCAAAGCATGCACTGGTGGCTATTCAGTTTGAAGCCTCCTGTACCAGAAAAGGCCATAGTGAATCTTATGTAATTTAGATCCATCTTTATGGGACCAATTTATCTATCTAGCAAACCTTTAACCAGTATATCTTTAGAATTTTCTATTTTAAATTCTATTTTAAATTTCCTATTACTGTTTCTTAGAGTTTTTTAGCAGCAAATAAGTATCCATTCAAATACTTGGAATATATGTTCACCTTTCTGTCCTTTCTTGGATGTCACATCACATATTTGTCTCAAGATTCCTTTCTTATTCAGCTGTGTAACATCCTAAGGGCCATCTTTACTTACCACTAAGAGGGGGAGAGCTTATAGTTGCAGTTTAATACTGAAGCATATTTCCAATGGAATGGATTCATGCTGAAATTGATAAATTCGAATGAAATGGATTCATGCTGAAATTGATAAGAAATAAGATTATGAAAAGATTTGTCATAATGTCAGCTTTTGTATCTGGAAGTTCCGTCATCTGTGACTGATTGCCTCTCTCTTTCCGTTCGGCCTTTTTTCTCAGGCAACTTCTTGATGGGCTCTTTCCCCTGACGTCTTACTTTTCTCCTCCCTGCCACTTTGTTTTCAGGTTTTCTTCTGTCTTGTCACCTCTATTCCTCTTTTTTTTTCTTGGTTCTGTCACTTAGACTTTTTATCCTCCTACAGAGTTTGATCGGCTTTTTCTTTTTGTCATAAAGGACTCTTAGAATGACTGCAGGCAATATCGAGCAAGTTAGAAATTTATGTCTGGACTTCAGGCTTGTTATCCTGCCAGGCTCCCCTGTCACATCACCACTGGGCTACTGAGAGTTTTCATTACTGACTTTGTCGTCTCTTTTAGTGACTTTGTTTCCGTAACTTTTCTTTACTCCAGGATTCTTCTTTGTCCTTCCCACCCTTTTTTTTCTATGCCTAGGGAAGTTCTTATCTTCTCAACATCACAAACCTATAATCTTTAATTTCTGTATGACTGTATTAAAATCTGTTTATCTTTCTTTCATAAACCCATGCAAGTCTGTTATGTAAAGCTTACTATCCAGTAGATTCACACACGATCCAAGCAGTCATGCTCCTTTAAATTGCATTGGGAAGAGGACAGATTCTGCTTCTTACTGTCCATCACTGCTATGAGGTCGAATATTTGAATATGTCTTGCCCCAGTTTCCACATCTGTGAAATGGGTGCAATGAAAGCAGCTACCTCACACAGTTGTCATGAGTGTTAATGAGTTCATATATGTAAAAATGTTATCAAAAGGTCTGTTACACAGTTATGCTCGATGAATGTTCATTATATTAATTTTACTGAATATTATTATAATATATAATATAATAGATCATTGTAACCTGGAGTAATGTGCAGCCTTTAACATTTCATCAGTCTTATTAAGAGATTTCAATATTCCTTAAGCTTCAATTCTTCCTAGTGATAATCCTTTCTAATAACAAATCCCCTAACATTGCCTTTTCACTGTGTTTTATCATTCTCTTTCCTTTGTACATAGAACTTATTCAACAGATGGATGGACTTCCAGTTCTGAAGTCATTTTCTTCTCATGTTGATCTAACTTAATCTATCCTCTCTTTAAATCCCTTGCTTATTTTGTTCCTCACAAACCATTCCATCAAAGATCCCTATGCCAAAAAAAAAAAAAAATTAATACATCCATATCATGACTCTGGTTTGCCTCTTTAAAGAACAGTTCAGGGAGGTGATTTTAATTTTTAAGCACTAATCATTTTGAGCCTTTGTTACCCTAGAAACCACATTTCTCATCCTGAAACATGACAGCGGTGATCACCCCTGACAGTTCACAGACCTTAATTTGAGACAATCAAAAGCAAAGCAATTTGGAGGGCCGTTCGTTTAGAATTTTCTCTTTCACAATTTCAAGCAAGCACGTTGCAAGCTGTCTTCCAATTTGTCAGGAGCAAGAAAAGACATGTAGATGGAGAGCTGAATGCCAACTTCCAGACCAAGGTATCAATCCCAAACACACTTTTATTATTCTCTGGAAAATAAGGTTGTAAAATGTAATTGCTGGGCGGGCCACAATAGCTCAGCATGTAGAGTTCTCGCGTGCCATGCCGGAGACCCAGGTTCGATTCCTGGTGCCTGCCCATGCAAAAAAAATAAATAAGTAATTGCTGACACAGCCTTAATGACAGCACTTTAAGTATGCTGCTGTAATTAAAATAAGAATTTTATTATACTAGACCTCTGAGAGCCTAGCATATATACCATTCAGATCGCAGGATTTACAAAGCAAGCAACTTTGCTTCCTGCTGCTTTTGCTGTGTGGAACACACTTTTCTTTGTGCGGCTCCCATTTGCAGCTCACGTAGAAAACCACCTCTCTCCAGGGAAAGCAAAATCAGCTTCTGTGTTTAGCATGTCACCCTGCGGTGATAGGTCTGTGGATCTCAGCACACTTACCTCTGAAATATCACAAAAGGTACTATTCTTTCTCGTTTGATTTTCCTCAGATTAAAACTTTTACATATTGGGCAGTGAAGTTAAAATCTTACAAGACAGTTTGGTTAAAGTCTGAAGGGGTGTTTCTTATTTCAGTGGATGTCATATCCATTTTATTCCTATTTTACCTGATATATTGGTTAGGAATTATGGGCAGGTGCTAGTTATAAAGATCCAAAAGGTAGTGACTTGTAAAACTACTAGTTCATTTTTCTCCTACGATGAGAATTTTAGAGGTTGGCGGTGTACAGCTGCTATAGTGATGCCTGTGGCTGTTGCCCAAGGACTCAGGATGGCTGCAGGGCTTCAGCCCTCTTGACCAGGTCTCAGGGAGAAAGCAGCCTAAGGCAATGGGCACAACCCAGCTAAGTTAGCCTTCCTTTTAAAGGAGCTTTCCCTAACAGGTCCCATCCCCAAATTTCTTCTCACATCTTATTAGCCAGAACTTAGTCTCATGGACAAAATAGTCTACCAGCTGAGTATCTGCCATCCTCTTCAAAAATCAGCCCTCTGGATTAAAGAAGGAGGGACAGTATGTTGGTTCGGCAATTTAGCAGTCTTTTGCCACAACTAATAATGTATAAGAACAAGTATAAACAGATTTCCCTCTCACCCCATTGTGTTTTTATCTACATTTATGACCTAATTATTTTCTTGTCTACCATAATATCTGGCACAAAGTAAGTGCTCGATCAATGTTTGTTCATGCAGGCAAATTTTGAACTAATAAGTAGTCATTTTCCCTATCATATTTATCTGTAATTCCAGTGTTTAAATAAGGCAGATATTTTGCTAGTGGCCATGAGCAGGTCTAATTAGACCATGTATTATTCAACACTAAATTTTCCCATCCAAAATGGTACACCATGGTCTTAAGCAGTTATAGCATCTTCATCTCACTGTTATAGCACCTTCAGCTTACAGTTCCTAAAACTAAATTTAAAACATGTAAAGCTCAAAGTGGCTAAAGGCATTTTTATGACATGGATAATTTCACGTGTCTTCTGAGTCCATTGTTTTATAATACTGCCTTAATGATTGTTCAAAACTGTTTCTTACTTGTAATGTGTTTAAATGGTAATTAAAACAGAGACCTCTTTTCTTTTTATATTCTATGTCTTTGCATTTTGTTTTAATCTATAAGAGCCAATTCTTTTCTTGTTTGGCAACCCAATGATACTCCTTAAAGTAATGATATCTACCACAAAGAAAATCTCTAATATGATATCCTAAGAAAAAAAATATGTGCATCGAAAATTTTACGGACCTTTTATGACCCCAAAGCTACAAGACTGGGTTTAACCTCCCTTTGTTACTTAACCAGTTAGGATAAAACCAACTTTAAGTTTAACATTAATAATAAAGACTTCCATATTTACTTATTTGTCTTCCCAAGAGTATAGAATATTCTATCTTAATATACTAACATTCAATTTTTGGTAACAGGTATGACAATGCAAGGGACATGGAGAAAGATGTTATATGCAAATTTCTTGCAAATTTGAAATGAGACCTCTTTCCCTACAGTCCAGCACAGCGCTGTCCCTGGCACCTTTTCCCTGGCAGAGCATGCAAGTGAAATAAATGCGACATCTATCTTCGAATCAGGTGATCCTCCTGGCATCGGATTCTTCGGCTAGTATTCAGTTCGACTTTGGGAATAAGAAGCAGTATATTTTAGGTTAATAATTTGCTTCTTCTTTAGATCATCTAGTTTTAGGAAAGGAATGAGTACTTCACTTTTTAAAAAAATGTATTTGAGCTTTTTCTGTTAAAAGATAATTATAACTGTTGTCAACTCAGGAGAACACCGTTGATCTTTAAGCTAGTAAGGTAAATTGTAAATATGATCATAAGAAATAAATAATGCATTTTCCAACCATTGTTCCTGCTCTTAGAATGTTTCAGTAAACTATCAACATACAGTTTGAGTATTAAGACACTTACGATTATAATTATTTATTAAATAAATTTGAAGTATTCTAAAACCGCTAATAGCCACTAGTGATATATGATATTTTATCATAGAAATTCGAAGTCATGGAATTGTCTATGATGGGAAAATGTTTGTGATTTTAAGGGTTGTAAAATAAAAATCACTAGTATAATACCAAGGCATTGAAGAGTGGAACAATGGATTACAAATAGAACTACTACTAAGTACTAATTCCACAATTTGTTTAGTTATCCACAATGACTGAGTGGCTACTGAGTCACTTTTCTGAGCTTTGACTTTGTGATGGATTAGAGGCAGAGTGTTCTCAATATTAATTTAACTAGATGATGATAAGTCAAAGCAGAAGTATAAAAATAAGGGCAAATATGTAGTTATCTGGTTTCTTCAAAATATGTACAATTTTCCTTTAGATATGGGCTTCACTAAAATGGTGATTAAGTTTGGGTCTTAGAGTCAGAGAGACAGGAATTTGTCTTCTGATCTCATCTTCCATCACCATGGGCGTATTACTTCTTTTGAGTTTCTATTCTGTAAATCTGGTGATGTAATAGTCTCTATTTTCTTGGTTATTTCTGTGAAAGGAATTAAAGGAAATAAGTAATGTCAGGAACATAGCCTAGTGCCTGGCACATAGAGTTTTCTTTATATGCTTACCAGTGATTTTTTTTAATGCGATTTTATTGAGATGCATTCACATACCATGTAATCATCCAAAGTGTACACTCAGTGGTTCACAATATCATCATGTATGTTGATCTTTATATTTATATTTTCATAGTGGATAAACTATATACTTTTATTGGAAAAAGTGCTTGTGATATACATAAACAATTACGTCCATTCAGAAGAAATGTTATATAGGTAGGAAAAGATTAATGTTAACATGGTTTATCATAATTTTAACCAGAAATCTTCTAAGGAAAGTTAAATAGAAATAAAAAGATAATATGTGGGGCGGGCCGCGGTGGCTCAGCGGGCAAAGTGCTTGCCTGCTATGCCGAAGGACCTCGGTTCGATTCCCGGCCCCAGCCCATGTAACAAAAACGGAGAAACTGAATACAATAAAACAAGAAAATGTTTAAAAATGTTTCCCTTTCTTCCTTCCTTCCTTCCTTCTCTCTGTCTTTCCTTTAAAAAAAAAGATAATATGTGCCTCTTTTCATCAGATTTAACCATTAATGCTAGCAATCAAGACTAACATATTATGTCTAGAGAAATCCTTCTTAATCCAATTAATCCACAAACCATTTTTTATCTGACTGATAAGATGTCTTGTATAATGTTGATGATTAATGGACTTTGGCTTTTAATCAACAATGATAAAAGAAAAGGGAATGAGGAATGGGAGGGTAAAAGAGGGAGGAGGGCTTGTCTTTATAGAATGGAGAGTTTGTAGAAATAGTTTTGGAAATAAATAAAAGACAGAGGTTCTGCTTTTTGTTTTTCCGACTCGTATCAGTTAGGCTTTGCTCCGTTAATGCAGTATAATAAACTCCCAAATCTCAATTCTTACAACAACCTCGGTTTGTTCTTCTCACTCTGCGAGATGGCTGGGGCAGCTTTGCCCCAAGGGCAGGCTGAGATCAGGCCTGCTCTATGTGCCTCTCATTCTAGGACCAGTAGCCCCTTGGTTTACATTCTACTCCTGGCACTTGGCAGAAGAGCAAGAGGACCCAGCAGACACCTGAGCAGAAAGAGGCTTAAGATGCTTTTAAGGCCTCACTGTCACTTCAGCCAGAGACCATTGACCAAAGTCAACGAGGCAGGGGTATATGCATTATATTCCACTGAGAGTCATCACAGAGTTACATGGCAAAGGGTGAAGATCTAGCATTCTGTTATAGAGAACTGAAGAATTTGAAGCAATACTTCATTCTACCATACCATTCTGGGTGAATGGGAGCCTTCTCTTGACCCCTACAGTACTTAAACACACACACACACATGCACACACACACACATACACACACAGAATCATGCAATTCTGATGTTGAGATCCAGATGGAGTAGGACCTAGAAAGGAGCAGATATACTTTGGGAAGTTTGAGCTGTGTGCTAGAAAATTCTTTGTTTTCAAATTTTTTAGAAAAAGAGATTTTAGATTTTATAATATTACAATATAAATGGGTTGATCAGTTAATCCAACTAAATACTGTATGCATTTGACTAGTTCTAAATGCCAAGGTTATCAACCAGCATCCTGAAGGACACATTGGGTTTCATTAGGAAATTAGGTTTTGCTTCTGATAACCAGTGTCATTTCATTTTAGGATCCAGCTGATCTTATTTAATGGACAAAATGAAGATAGTGACTAATTTTATTGCCTAGAATCCTTCCAGATCAGTGATACTTTGAGAACTGTGCTAAAAATACCCTGCTCAACAGAGTGTAGTTTCTGTTTGTGATTGCAATATATTTCGGGTCCTCTATGGACATAAAATATTATAACTCCATGACAGCTTGCTTCCTTGGTTGTAGGAAGTCAGACCAATTATAAATAGGTACTTAAGCTTTTAAAAATTATTATTCATGCTCCTGGATCACAATTTGAAAAGCAGAAACACTGATTGTCATGATATGTTGGCCACTATTTTTTTGTGCTGGTGAAGCTGAGGGATATGCACAGATAGATTATAGTCAATCAGTTCCTGACACATTTGGCATCATTCCCAGTGGGAAATTTACTACTCATGACATATCCTTTTGCTCCCCATCATTTTCTGGCTCCCTTGAAGTTGGGCAGGACTAGTTACTGGATCGAGCCAGTATGTTGTGAGTAGATATTATTTGTGATGCTGCTGGGCCAATGCATTTAAGAGCTAGTACTCCACCCTCTAGCTTTTTCTCCTATTGTGTTGACCTAGAAACTACTTATAGAGAAAGTGGTACCATAGTATTGAAGCAGTCTGCACATGTAGTTACACATGTTGTACAACCACCCTGGATTTTCAGCCTGCCCTGAAATTGGTTAGACAAGAAATAAAGCTTTTTGGAGATTTGCCCATGAGATTTTAGGGGTGGTTGTAACCATGGCGTAATCTAGCTACCCTAACCTTATCAATAATTCACATTTTTAACTCATTTGTATGTATATACTAATTTTATGTATTTGTAGATTGCATTGTTATTCGTAAAACACTTTTCAGTTATAATCTTCCATTTCATTCTTATATTCTTCCAAATGTGTGAGGCTGTCATTTCCATTTTACAGATAAGAAAAATCACTGAAGTGATACAATTATAAATATATTTTGTCACCATATAGAGATAATCTCACTTACTCCACAGTCCTGTGGCTTAGAGTTATTCTAAAGACTCACTCGGATTTGTAAACTTGTTCTTTATCCAGTTGTAGAAATTTATTGGACCTGCTGCCTTAGAAAATTGTAAAACAGTGTGAGAAAATTAACTCACGGATAATAAGTTGATTATCCCATGAAAAATGCTGATGCATTTTCCTACATATTCTGGGGTGCTGTGTGTTCCCCCTAACCCCACCACTCACACACACACACATTCTCACACACACACACACACACACACACACACACATACACATACAGGCGTCTCTATCTACCAGTTGTTAGTGATTCAGAGGAGCTAGGAGATACAGAGAATGGGGCAGGCTGAGAACTAGGAGATCTGATCCTGGTTTTGACCTGTAGTTCATTGACTGTGTGATCTGGAGCAGTCACTCAGCTTCTCTGGGCCTCAGCTGTCTTCTTAACAGGAGTTTGATTAGATGAGTGTTTTTAAAAAACTGTGGGTTACAACCCAGTAATGAGTTATAAATCTGACTAGAGGCTCTCTATCAGCATTTTTTAGTACAGAAAAGGTAAAACAGAATTATCAGAGTGCTTCTCATAGGGAGACTAAGTTTGATTTCTGGTGTGTGTGTGAGTGTAAATAAATATGAATGTGTGTGCTGGATTGCAATGTGAAATACATTTTGTAGTGTAGGTTGTAGCCAAAATTTTGAAAAACCATGATGGAGATGATTGCTTGTTTCCCTTCCAGTTCTATGATTCTGTGGATTTTGTCATACACACACACACACGCACACACACACACGATTTAATGATTGAAAAAGATATTTTGCTCAGCAGGCAGAGTTCTCACCTGCCATACCGGAGACCTGGGCTATATTCCCGGTGCCTGCCCATGCAAAAAATATATATATAAAACAAAAAATATATTTCAAGATCAGAAGCATGGTTAAGGGAAATAATGACATTAAAGTAGAAACAATATTCACTGTAAAGTTAAACCATCTTATTTTTGTAAAAGCAGTATATATATACATATAGATAGAAAGATATAGATTGTATGTATGTATATATATATATAGCCTAAAATATATATGTTCATATATAAAACAGAAAAATTGGAAGTTAATACCAAGGTTAGCTCTAATGATTTTTTTTCCTAATGATGTTTTTAAAAAATATTTTGTTAGGTTGCTTATTTACTTTTATATTCATGTATTGTTTGTGCATTACTTGTATTTTTCAAGTTGTTTTTGGAAAGTTCTCTTCTTCCAGAAGGAATGCTAATGGAAGGGATTTTCATTGGAGCATTGAAGTGGAGAGAAATAATTTAGGAAGTTTAGGAAAGAGCTTTTGCAGTCAGGGAGATACGTCTGCTTCTCATATGAGGGTGGCTGATAGAGGGCCAGCTCGCAGCAGATTCCGCATGGACAAACGTCCCTCACATTTCTGCAGGCAAAGTTCTCCAAGCTCTCCACGTTTTCTCTTGCAGCAGTGAATGATGATGTGGTAAATTCAGAGTGGTAGTATTTTCATTTATTTGACCATTACAAATGGGCATAAAAAGTGAACCAATGTCCTAAGAAATGGTTCTGTGGTACAGAACATCAAGTGGTCATTAAGTCAGTGAAGCTACCTGCATCTCAGGAGCCCATTTTGGACATCAGATGACTGATTAGCCCCCCTGACCGGAGCAAGAAAAGACAAGTTTTTAAGGGAAACAGAGCTGAAAGGTTGACTAATATTTCGCTGAAGCAGTCTATGCATACATAATGTGTGACACTGGGCAGGAAAGAAATAAGGAGCTTTGGTGCAACAGATGTATTTGTGCCTTAGTTGCCTAAAACACACAGCCTAGTGCTCAGTTAGGCTCAGCCTAATTGTGGCTCAGCCCCTATAAGCCCTTGTGCCCAGGCTCTGAATGAGGAAAGGTCAGGGCTTCTGGTCTGCCCCGTGATTGTCAGTGGCACCCACCCATTTGCTCCCTGTTCATGAAAACTCTAGAGGCAATTTACTTTAAAAGCATGATGGTGTGGGTAGAGAAATGACTGCCAGCACCCTGTTCAGATGTGTCAGAAACTTCTCACATGAGAGAACCAGAACAGGAATTCCAAAAAGCTATTTCCAACTTAGCAGAGCTACATACAAACCATCTTCTCTTGCTACTCAAGTGTGAACTCCCAGAGTCTCCTAAATGTAACTGTACTAATTCAAGCTCCCAAACTTATTTCAAACTGGAAGAATGCCGGGGTGTGTGGCACGAGGGCAGATGCTGATGCTTTCCTACCCTATCATCTCTACAAATCACCATTTCTATGGTTTGTCTTATTTTCTAATCCATCTTTTCCCCTACCACTTTGCTACTTGAGCTATAACCTATGGACCTAATGAAGGAAGGACTCATTTCACTAATCAGATATGTACGTGCAGAAGGACCCAAATTAGTCGTTGTGCTTCACTTCTTTGTACTGAAGGTATCTCAGGCAATTTCTAGCTCGATATGTCTCTTGCCTCTTCATAATAAGAAGCATCTCAGCTTGTTTCACATGGAAACCTTGCTGTTGTGTTGCTTTTAGTCCCTCAGAAAACTCCATGCTGGAGCAGAGCTCTTTAACTCATTTGCATTCTCAAGCCAAAGAAAATGAGAAACTGATTTGATGGAGGGTTCCCATGTATAGAAATTCAACTGTTCATGTTCTGTCTTTTGCCCTCCCCCCCCCCAAAAAAAGCGTTTACTGAATACTGCCCCAGGATCGGGCCCGCATGCCAATTGCTCGGTTTAGGGTGAGAGAAGGCCTGAGGTCAAAGGGATCCACTCGATGTAGGGTTTTCTGTTTGTTTCCTTTATTGATTTGATTAATGTACTTCAGTACCTTGAAATATCAAAAATAGACTTGGCAAAATAAAAATTATTACAGGGATAGGCAACCCTAATGGAAATACTGCTGTCCTCATCTTCAAGTACCGTGACTGGGTTAGAATCCCATTTCTTCCCATTTTAGCTGTATGGTCTTGGTTCTGTCATTTAACTTCTCACCCATAAAATGGGAAGTTTTGATCATATTATTTTATAGCTTTGTTAGTAAAGAACATTAAAGCTGAAAAGGTAGATTTTTTCTGTATTATCTTTACTTTGAAGTTCTTTTCCATGAACTAGAAGGATTAGAGATATGTTACAGAAACCATCTATATAACAACCGATCTTGTTAAAATTAGAGAATTCAACACCTTACACTGCCTGAAAATTTATCTCAGCTTATTGATATATGGTAAAAATAGGTAGAACAATTTTCACTTTCTGTAAGTAACCATCTCAGACTCATACCTGGGTTATGATTTTGACTCTGCACCTCACTTATTATGTGATAGTGGACAAGATGCTTTATATCCCTGGGTTTGTGTCCTTATGAGACAATGAATAGCTAAACTGGACACTTCGAAGATTCCTTCTACTCTTCACATTCTGTTCATCTCTAAATTGTACCTAAGTCTGAACCTCCCAGTTCTTTAATTCTAGCATCACTGCCCCTGTGCATTTTCAGAGCATTAATTTTTTCATAAATGCAATGGGCTCTTCAGAGACCGAGTCCTCACGGCAAAGTGTTCAGTGTGACTCAATGACTCAACTTATGCAGATCTCAGCTACTTGAGGTTGATAATTTTTCATTTGTTAAGTAGTATATTCTTCATATGCCTTTTGGTAAATGGTAAGTTGGAAAAGTTGGATTATAAAATATGGTGGGTCTTCCCTTGAAACAATCATGTTATGTTGAAATGGATTGTGGTAATGTCTCAGGGCTTTGCAGTAAGTTCCTATGAGTGAAATCATAGAATCACACACAAAATTTACTTGGTTCTTACAAGTTGTGTACTCCCATCTCTCACTCAGTGAAGAAATACATCTTTTACGAGTTTGTTTGAATACCTCTTGGAAGGATGTGAGGAGCCCACATCTTCCCAACAGAATTCATTCTTTTATTGGATGTATCTAATTGTTAGAAAGTTCCTTTATACGTAAAATATTCTTCCATATAATTTCATCTGATTATCTTTTTTTTTGGCCTTCTACAACCCCACAGAATAATGCTTGTCCCTCTTTTACATTATAGCCTTCAAGCCTCCAATTTGGGGAAATTAAGACTCCCTTTCTATTATTGTTAGTCCTCAAAATGTTTTGTTTCATGCTTCTTGGTGGTGACCATACATCCATGCTGGGATAGTCCCAGTTTATGCCTGTTTTCACATTGTGAGTATTAATAGTACCTATCTCATTTTCAAAAATTTCTTAAATTGACAATAAATTATTTATAGTCACTTCATGCCACTGTAATAGTATCTTCCAAAGTGTGTTCAGTAGATTTCTAGCTATCAGGGGTACTAGAACATTAGTGAGAGTTTCTGTAGGAAAGAAATTTGCTTTATTTTGTTTACCCCAGTGTTTTGCAAACTTATTTAATCATGAAAATAATATTGTTCAAAATTTTCCAAGAAATACAACTTGGAAACCTCTCTTTCCAGAAAAAATAATTTAAGAAAATTTTAATTTTTGTTCATATTATTATGATTTTTTTTTCTAAATGGTTAAAAAATGGACTTATTTACCACTCTGGGCATCTGTTTGCTAATGTAAAATGAGGGAAAGTGGGTTCAGCGGCTCAACAAGTTAGAAGAAACTTTGGCAGTCATCTTAGAACAACCTTGCTCATCTTATTTTCCCAGTGTTGGAACTCATGGGGTCAGGATCACTACACATTAGAGGTGATGTAATGCTTTGGCATTAACGAAGAGCATCCTGATGGCCCAGGAGAAATGATTAATTGGAAACTAGTCAGGGAATTTGAGGACAATTGAAGAGCAATCAACAAAGTATAATGCCATGGGACATGTCACGCTGACCCCCATGTGGCCCTGACTCGATCAGTGCTCCTATCTCCAGGAAACAGGGTATGCCCATCTGCCAGTTGTTCTGTACAAGATAACTACGATGTGTTGTCTTCTAATCCAAGTATATCTGTGTTAACTGAAACATGAAAATGGGGGGGGGGGGGACTTCCTCTAGAACATCAAGATTTAAAATCAATATCTTTTAATACTGTCCACTTAATTTTGTTTGTCAGTGCATACACTGGATTTAAATGCACTGCCATTTATAATTAAAAACCAAACAATTACTGCTCAGTATGCATCCTTGTTATAAGTAGATGCTGTACTTTCATAGGCTGCTATAGAGAGTCAATTTTAAAAAATGATCTGCTGAAGACCACATTCTTAATTCTGTTTCAGCTACTCTAATATAAATCACGTTGGCAATACATTTCTTGGGTTTGCAAAGTGACAGAGCGTGAAAAGATCAGTTATCATTTTCAACTGCTGTGTTTTCTCGCACGATGCTTGAACATTGCATCTGTGTATATACTCTTTCCGAAACCATGGTCACATCATATGCATACTTTTTCTGAAATGAGGAAATAGACACCTTCCTGGGCTGTGTAGAAACTTTTTTTAAATAATGAGCAAAATTGCCAGTTCATTCTAAGTGACTAAACCTGTTTTGAGGTTAAAAAGTACCATTTTAAAAAAGCTGTATTGAGGGGAAGGTTTTTTGTAAAACATAACAAAAAACATAAAACAAAAAGTCTGCACATAGACTTTTGCTTGTACAGTTGGCTTGTACATGCTGCCCTCTGTCTACAACATTCAAGAAATTTCTGTCTTAAGTTTTCTAGTAATAAAAATAGGCTGTTATTAAATATTTATGTCTGTAGCTAACTGTACTTTTCTTCCTAGGGAACAGAGAGACAGTTTATGGTGAGAAGGGAGGGGAGGGAAGTAGAAGGGTTACCAATTAAAACAGCTGGGTCAGAACACTGAGGACAAGCTCGAGGTTCCCATTGGAAAGTTGGGGACCTTTGAGTTTATGAGGATGTCAAAAAGATAAAAGTATTTCTAGCCCCTTTTGAAACAGCAGGTGAAATTTAAACCTCCTACCTCTCATCTCCTTTTGCTTCTCTTTTTTTCTGCTCCTAAATGCCCCTCACCTGGAGTATCACTCCCAGTCAAACCCCAGTTAATACAGTAATGATTTACAAACTCTACCAATTAGAAGAGTTATGAGAGGTGGGGGGTACATGTTAAACATCTAGAATTTAATTAGGTCTACTGGGGTTCATGTGTATCCTTAATACCTACCTCCACTTTGAGAAGCATCTTTCTAAATGGTATTAGACCTGAAGTTCTCAATCTAGCTGATAATTGGAATCCTCCAGGAAACTTTAAGCATGCAGATTCCCAGGTTTCCTTTCTGGAGCCACTAATTTACCAGGTCTGAGATAGGCCTGCACAACTGTGTGTTCCCAGGAGAGTCTAATGAACAGCCAAATCAGGGACCCAGTAATCTCAACATCTGAATCCTCATCAAAAATCCTGTTTCCTCAGATCAGTTAAACTCCACCAAGGAAAAATTACAAATTAAATGCATTCATTCTAAGCTGGAAACAGTAATAAGTTAAATTTGTCTGACTTTTTATGCTTCTCAAAATAGTTTCACTTTATCACATTTGACCCTCACAGCAGGAGGGATTATCGTCATCCTCATTTTTAGATAAGGAAACTGTCCTCAGAAAAGTGAAGGATACTTAATTTTTCATAAGAGACTGGCTTGGCCTGACGAATGTTTCTCTATGGGAAAATCCTCTTAAACCATTCGAGATAGTCACAGTTTCTTTCCTTCTTAAGTCTCCAGATCTAAAATGTCTTCATCAAAGCTCCCGCTGCCAAATCGGTGAAGTCTGGAGAAAAGGGGAGAGATAGAAGACTGGAAGTGGGATTAGGGAAGTGGTAGCAATTTGTGTATTTTGATTAAGCTGTTTATAACTCTGCTTTATCCCCATTTATTACATGCTTTAATTGTTTTCATAGTTTCTGGCACAGCTCTGAGCAGGACCAGTCTTAGGTGTAGCTGAAGTAGATAACCATTCGTTCATTCAACATGAATTTGCTGAATATCTTCCTTTTTGCCAGGCACTCCACTTGATGCAGGGACAACAAAGATGAAATGAAGTTCTTCTACCTACAAGGTATTAAATCTAGAGGAGAGTCAGACACACCAACAAAAGAATCAAACTACATTAGATGTTTGCTTTGGTGGAATTATGTATATGTTTAGATCTGACTGATTCAGTAGGGGTTTGTCAGTTCAGTTAGTGAGGAGAGGAGAACAGGAGCATTGCCTAGGGAGATGTGAGAACACATGGCAAGTTCCATAAAGCACAAGAAGGATAGCTATAATGTCTGAGGGACCAAGGTCCAATATAAAGTTGGCCTGGAGGGCAGATCATGAAAGACCCTGTGTCTTTAGATTTTACGTTTCTAATCATAGAAAGCTAATGGAAACTTACAGCTGGGAACTTAGAAACATCACCCACTATAGCTGAGGAGGGAGGAAAACAGGCAAACATAAAGGCCTGTAGTGGACAGAGGAAAGGGAAAGAGATATCAGAGATATTTCTAAAGTACAGTTTACATGACCCTGATTGGAAAGATGGGTGAATGGATGGATGGATGGGTGGGTGAGTGGGTGGATAGATGGATGGGTGTAAAGAACTAAGCTGACTCCCATTTTCTGGCTTGACCAGCTGGATTTGTAGACACACTGTTCACCAAGAGTTCAGAAGGGATAACACTTTGAAGTCATCTTAACAAATGCTCATCAAATAAGACTTGATGGCATGCAGTTTTCTTGTAGTATATGCAATATGATAATGTTTATTTAAGTTGTGCATGAAAATGTGCTGATTATTTAATGATTCTCTGCTGATAGTTTGAAAATTATGAAAGAAATAAACATTCTGTACTGATATGTGAAAAGATTATTTAGTACATTTACAGGCAAATCAAGATTATCTGAGGTATTTATTTTAGATAGACTTTGGCACAAAGTTTTATAGTGCCAGGATAGAAAACAAAAGTTGTAGAGGCTGCATTTGGCAATCAAAATTGACAAGGCAGTCATATCCTTTACTGATCTTCTGCCTTGCATATTTCCCTTAATTCTCATAGTCTCTTATGCTCATATTATTTCAATTTAATTATTTTCAAAAATACAAAGTGTGAATAGAAAAATTTTACTTCCAATATTTCATATCCTGAATACTCAAAATTCCTGAGTTATAAATTTAATTTGTTTCATTTTATTAAAGCTGTCCTTATTAGATTTAAACCAGATGAAACTGATCAGATGGTTAGATTTAGAAAGTGAAACAAAGATCATTTTTCACATTAGTTTAAAATACCAAGTTCTGAACTAAGAAATTACAACTGAAGACATCATGTATGAAATTTTAAAATAATAAAATTTATGCCTTGTCAAACAAATCCTGCAATATGGTTTTTTTTTTTTTTTTTTTTTTTTTTTTACTGTGTTGGTTCAGAATTGGCAAATTTAAATGAATTTTTTTTACCCTTTCCTATCTCTGACTAAGGAAATGTCCAGTTTCTCCTACAGGGAGATTTTAGAAATTTTCCTTTTACAATTTAGAAAATGTTTCCTTACCAAACACTGTATATGGGTTCTGAGTTAGGTACCAGGATACAGAGGTGAACAGTTATCTGTTCATCCAGTTTCTGTTGACAGAACCCTTAGACCTGTAAGGGAAGCAGATGTGTAAACCAGTAAAGTACAAAATAGTTCGGTACATTTGTCAGTGATGGAAAGAGAGACAAGGTAAACAGAGAGTCAGAAAAGGAAGAGATTTCCTCCATCAGGACAGAGAGTGGGCAGGGAAGTTTCCTGGAGGAGATAGCCTCCGAGTAGAATCCTAGAGGATGATTAAGGGTGTGTGGCAGCAGATGGGAGGATATTTCAAAGAAGCAGGCAATATCAGGCAAACTCACCAAGGGTGGGGCATGTAGGAGATGAGCTTGCAACTTCTGGGCCCTACTGGCAGATTCTGATTCCTGTGTTCTGAGGGAGAAATCAAGAATCTACATTTTCACAAGCACCCAAATGACTCTTAGGCACCATGGATATAAGTGAAGAACACCCAGTTGAGACAAAGAGTATTTATTCAGAGCTTGCTATAGCAGGGGAGTCAGCAACCATCATTTGCATTTGGCAGAGACTCAAAGGTAGGCGGAAGAGGGGATAAAAAGGAAGACATCAGGTGTGACCTGATTGGAGGCTGTTGCCAAGGGGAAGCTGAAGGTGGGTTATCTAGAAGTTGGGCTACCTTGTGATTGGCTGGGGAGCACATTTGACTTTCTCTGGTTGGTCCTACATTGGAAACAGGATTGGGGGGAAGGGAGCAAAAGTTAGGGAAGCTGTCAGTTATTGACTAAGTCCTGACTATTTTGGGATGATTGTACAGTGTGTTGCTTTAAAAATGGCTGAAAAGTCATTTTCTTTAATCCTCATACAATATTGTAGGGTGGTAACCTTTTGATTAGGTGGTTTCAATGGAGTTGTGTCTCTGCCCATTCAAGTTGGTCCCTTAAGAGAAAACCATTTTGGAAAAAGCTTCAGAGTCCACACTGAAGCCAGGGACCTTTGGAGATGGAGTAGAAAAACACCCCGGGGGAATCCTTATGAAACACGAGAAGCCAGGAGAGAAAGCTAGCAGATGTTGCCATGTACCTTCCAAGCTGACAGAGGCCTTCCAGATGGCATCAGCAATTCTTGAGTGACGGTAACCTTTTTTTGGTGCCTTAATTGGAACATTTTCATGGTCTTAGAACTGTAAACTTGCAACTTAATAAATTCCCATTTTAAAAGTCATTCCATTTCTCATATATGGAATCCTGGCAGTCTTAACAAACTAAAACATACAGCGATTGTGGTTTGACTACCTGGGATGTTTACTGTAGAAAGTGGCCAGCATCCTGGACTGACTGTTGCAAATAGTAGGTCAGAATATTCTGATCTAATCTGATGACTGCGGATAGTCGGTCAGAGTTTCCTGGTCATTGTCTGATGTTTAGATTCAGTTTCTCAGCACATTATAGTCTAGATTAATGCAGTCATTTTCCTGAAAAATAGAGCTTGCTTTACATATCCTGTATCCTCAGCACCTAGCACACTACCTAGCACATGGTAGGTGATAAGTAAATGTATGTTGAGAATGAGGCCACCGGATTGACAGTTTAACTTCTTAGGTACTTTTCTGCTTTGACAATTAGTCGATGATGTTTACTACGACAGCACTGCACTTTGAGAAAGTAGAAGAGTTGACTGTCATAAAGACAAAAGTAAGGGAAGGAAATTTTTGATAGAAGTTATTTTAGGGAAAGAGAAAGTGATCTGATTTGTTTTCTGTCTCTTCTATTTCAAAAGATTATAATCAAGTTAGGAAAAGTGGTTCCAAAATAATACTTTGAGCTCTTTAAATATTCAGCTTTATGCACCATACTTCAGCCAGTGTTTTGGACTCAGTAGTCTGCTGTTAGAGTCTTATGGGATATAGAGATAAAACTGACACAGCCCTGCCCTCAGTGAGCTCACTGTCTAGAGGTGAAGACAAATAAGCAAACCATGATAATTACTCTGCAGGATGATAAGTGCTAGGGCTGCAGAATAAATACTAGACACCAAGCCAAGCATTTTCTATATGTTATTGACTAATTTAAATCCTAACGAACTTATAAGGTAAATATTGTATAGATGATGAAACTGTGGCTTAGAAGTTAATTGACTGTACACATACACACAAAAATTGTGTTCCTATACCTATCAATGAACAATTCAAAGAAAAAATAAGGAAATAATTCCATTTACAATAGCAACTAAGAGAATAAAATTTATTAGGAATAAATTTAACCAATTGAAATGCAAATTCAGATCACAATGAAATACCACTCCACATCTGCAAGGATGGCTATTGTTTAAAACAAACAAAAAGCAACGGAAAATTAACAAGTGTTGGCAAGGTTGTAGAGAAATTGAAACTCCAGTGTATTGTTGATAGGAATGTAAACTGATGCAGATATTGTGGAAAGCATCATGGCAGGTCCTCAAAATATAAAATTACCATATGGTCTAGCAATCCCACTTCTAGTTTAGAGACCCAAAGAGTGTGAAAACAGAATCCAAACAGGTACTTGTACACCAAAGTTTATAGCAGCATTATTCACAACAACCAAAAGCTGGAAACAGCCCAAGTGTCCATCAACAAATTAGTAGATAAACAAAATGTGGTACATGTACCCAATGGAATATTATTCAGCCATAAGGAAAAATGAATTTATGAGACATATGGCAACATGGAAGAACGTAAAAACATTATGCTTAGTGAAATAAGGCTAAAAACTGTATGGTATCACTTATAAGAGATGACTAGAAATAGCAAATTTGCTGAGCAGATTCAAGATTACCAGGTTATGAGTGTAAGGGGAAATGAGCAGTTTGTAAAAAAAAAATCTTAAAAAGGAGAAGAGAAAGGAATAGTATAGTAATATGCATTTAAGATCAAACAATAATCTGAACATGTTCCAGATTAAATGAAAACAAATTATATGAATTTCTTTTAGAGTTTAGAGTCCATTTCCTTATGACCAGGGTTTCTGACAATATTTTAATAGGTCCCAAAGCTTTTCATTGATCGATTAATGCTATGATAAATGGTGAGCAACACTCTCTGCAATGTCTATGTCCAGGTGAAGCTTAAAGTTCAGGAAGGAGGGAAGAAAAAAGAAAAAAATGTGATTTACTCCAGGTCACATAGTAGCGCTTGAAAATTTAATTTGAACCCAAGTCTGTAGCGCTCCAGTTACAAGCACATTATTATTATTTATTTACAGCATTTCTCCAGTAGTATACTCTCCTTTTGCTTATGTTTGGCTTCACTTGTTCATACCTAAATAATAGTAAACTGTAATGGAATTGGATAGCACGCTGACATCTTAAATTCTCTTAAAACTTAACTTCAAACTTAAAAGATGTCCCAGAGGAAACAATACTTTGCCCCTGTCAACATACTGTCTGCCCCTAAGAAGTTATTTAACCTCCTTATGTATAGTTTCCTAAATTATTTCACGATGAAAACTTAAGGGTTTGCCTTTTTCTCAATTCTTATGGGATCTTAAAATATTAGTAGTTTTATACATAAATTATATCAATTTCCTTTGACAAAAGTATATTTCGTCATGATGATATTAATAATGTAAAATACTTTCCAGTTGATAATTGCCATGTTTAATTTAAAATATGTAAGTATACATTGTCATCAGAAATAGCATTGCTTTGAAACAGTACATTTCATTGCATGTTAAACAGGGATGGATAGGACTATATTAAAATTGAAGGCTTGAAAGGATCCACATTTCTTTTAAAACTTGGTGTTTAAAAAAACTTGCTGATGACATAAAAAGTAAGCAACAGTTACTGGATAGCGAAACTCGAGTTGATTTTTCACTGATGTGATAGTTTTACATGAATATTTATTTTTTAAAATGATGCTGGTCCTAAACCATTTGGGATTCTTGGTGTTCATATCAACTATTGCTACAGATTTGGTTTATTCATTTAGGAAGTATGGCTCTGAGTTTTCATATAACCTGTCAAGTAGCTCCTTCGATGTTCTCAAACTCAGTCTAGTAATGTTATTAGCCATTCTTTCCCATAACTCATCGTGGCACACTCAAACATGGGCTAACTCTGTGTTCCAAAAGGACAATACTGATAGGTGAACTTTTAGTTTATCCATTTCTTGCGTATTAGCACACTTGGATTTGCATTTTTTCAGTTTGTAAGATATATAAATTTACCAAGGTGTTGATCAGTGTGAATCGTAAGTCAGTTTTTATTCTCCTAAGAAATATCTCAGTGTTGAATATGAACGATATACCTGTCATATTTTAGGCTTTTTAATATCTAGAGGCACCGTGAATTTTGTTTTATTGGTATTTTTTTTTAAGACTTGGACAACATTTAATTTTCTTGATGTCAAAACCTTTTGTTGATCTGTGGCAAAATAAAATTTACCACGCTCAGAAAACTTCCTTGATAATTTAATTATGCTTATAAATTCTTAGACCTCTCTGAATATTTTTGGGTATAAACAGTTACAAAATTATATTTCTTAGAGACATATATTATTATGCAATGTTTCGATTTGGAATCCATTTTTAGAGAGCATGTTTTTCATTTTTAAATGGAAGCTTTTATGAATACCCTTCATAAAAGCTTGTCATCTCATTATTTTGCTATTAAATGCAATTTTATAGAAACATTTTGAAAGTGCTTTTTCTTAAAGCAACAATCTGAATACACAAGCTCTGAAGCAGGTTATCCATCTGAGCTCTGAATCAACACCAAAGCCATGTCTATTCTGGTCTAGTAAATTATATCAGGTATTTGAAGAGGAAAAGGAAAGACGTCATCTATTAAGTCACAACCGATTACTTGAAGACAAATCTACCATAGCTGAACCAAACATACTGTATTATCTAGTATTTTCAGAAAACCTGTGGTTTGTACTACTATCACAAATTACCCTGAAATAATCCAGAAAGGCAGAAACCTGTGGAAAATTCTCCCCAAAGTTCATTTCAGACACAGTGGACTCATTCATACAGTATATCCCTTGCCTTTCAGAGGCTCCGTCTGAACTGCGAATTGTGGTTTTCTTTTTAAAAGAATTGCATGAATATTTTAAATGTGATCCACTGTACTATGTTATTGATCATGCATTATTTATGTTAAGATTCTCTTTAATCATAAGATCTTACAAAGTGTGTGACAGGAGGAGGGGGTGAATTTCATTGTTGTATTTAAGGGCATTAACTCAGGGGGGTTAGCAGCAGTAAGTTCTCAAGGTAAGAGCCTTAGTTTCTCTGCATTTTGTTTATAGATGTGAGAACATTATATAGAGGTGAGAAACAAATCAACAGGTTGGGAAATACCACATCTCATGTGCCACATTCACAGGTTTTAACAAGTAAATATTAAGTTGCCTCAAGAAGAAAATATGCTTGCAAAAGATGAAAGAACATCCTGGCTGACCTATTCGTTTCCAATGAAAAAGAAAGCCATACGTACTTCTTATTTGGAAATGTCATAGTAAATCTCCACTTATTCCTTCAAGAGACTATTATTCTAAGATTCCCACAGCTGGTTTATAATCTCCCAAAGGGCAGGATATATTTTATTTTTTTTCTCCAACTGTTCCTCCTCTCTCTCTCTTTTTTTTTATTAATTAAAAAAAAAATTAACACAACATTTAGAAATCATTCCATTCTACCCTCCTCTCTCTTGAGGCATAATTCTACCTTCTTCTACTTTTAAAAACACTTTAGAATGATGGAGCATAAATCCCCGTTCTTTAAGTGTGCATTCTACATAGTGACTTCCTTCAAAAAAATATAGTATGGAAAGGGGGAAATGGGAGTAGCTTTACAGTGGAGACACCTGACAGTCACAGCCTCAACCAGACAATAGAAGTAAACACAGCAGTGATGTCATAGTGTGTACCTTTGATACAATGCAATGAGAATGGCACTTTTCCTTTAGCTTTTCTCCCCCAAATTCATAACTCCAGTCTAATTATGAAAGAAAAAAGTCAGACAAATCCCAGTTGAGGGGTATTCTACAAAATATCCAACCAGTCCTCTTCAAAACTCAAGGTCATTAAAAACAAGGAAAGTCTATAAGAAATAGTCACGGCCAAAGAATTGCCTTAGGAGGCATAACCACTAAACGCTATGTCCTGGAATGGAAAAAGGAACCAAAGTTAAAAACTAAGGATATCAATAAAATATAGATTTCAGTTAATAATAATGTATCTATATTTATTCATTAGTTAAAAAGATGACATAAATCTATATCGAGTCATAAATGAACATATGTGATACATGTAAAATTTTAATAAGGAATCATATTTGTATAGGGTATATTGTTTATTCTGTCACTTTTAGAGAGGTATGTCTAGTTCCAGCTGTTCAGAAGTAGTAGTTTGCATAACACAACCAGCATTTTCTTCCAATGGTAGCATTGTCGTTTTTGAGCCCTGGATTATCCAAATTTATATCATCAAAAGCTGAAATCTTGGGCTCAACTCTACTTGTCATATGGACTCAGGTATTAGCCTTTCTGTTGAATCTAAGGAAATGACACAACTGTGTTAACTTCTTTCACCTGGTTGAGGTTGTGATTGTTTTTGCTCAAATGCAATGTTTGTACAGCAAGTCAGGATAACCGCTCTCAGGGTATTTATTAATCATGTGTTCCTTGCTAAGCATTAGTCCACATGCTGGAGGCAAAAGGATGGTACATTCCAGGCTTCAGAGCGCTCACTTGAGAGCTGCAGGACAAAGTAAAGCAATTGTAACAAAGGAGCTGTGCAGTTAGGAAACCACAAGGAGCTGTGGCGCCTGCAATAGACTCACCACCTCTTCTTATAAACTCATTCATTCATTCCACAAATAATTTATTGAATGATTACTCTATATGAGGCTGTGTTCTAACTAGTTGGGGCACATCAGCAAGCAGTACAGACCAATGCCCTTGCTCTCAAGAAGCTTGCAGTCACTGACAGCTACAAAATGCTCCTTATCTTGAGCTGAAATGTGAATCCCTGTAACCCCATCGGAAAAAAAAAAAGTTTAATTTTTATCACATAAAAGTCTTTCTCTGATTTCAGGACAGCAGTTGTGTCTCCTAATCCCCTTCCTAGTCTAGTGCCAGAGAACTCTCTTTTCCTGGCAACACTTCCCCTTTCCTTCCAATATTCTCAGCAGGATTCAGATTTCAATTCTTTCTGTATTCTGTTTTGGACGTCAACATAGTGTAGTCGTTAAAGTGCTACCTTAAAAATCTGGAAGAACTGAGTTCAAATGCTGATTCTGTGATTTTTGCATAAACAATTAGACCATACTGAGCCTCATTCTGTAAAACAAGAGTAATACTTTTACCTTACACAATAACTGTACAGATTGGAGATACTTTATACAAAATGATTAGCAAAGGACTAGGCCAAGAGTAAGTTTTCAAAAAATAGCAGCTCACTATAAACTAGCCAACCTCCTTTGAAATCTGCTCTTGTTAAACTGTTTTCCTTCTCTGGCACTTTTGCTGTTGAATTTTTGGACCTAAATGCAAACTGACATTTATCACTTTCAGTTAAGTTTTATGTTCATAATCGAAATTCTTAGGGCAGATGTGTTTTGGAATTTCAGCCTTTAGAAGGCAATGCAGTGCCCCCATGTATAAACTGGATATTACATAAGAGCCTGGGGATGTGGAGGCTAAGTCTGGAAAAGCCCCCTGTAACTAGCATGTAAATACTTCTGCAGTGTACACATATTCACATTAAATGGGATAAATAAAGATTTACACAACCTCTTGGCTTGGGTCAGGTTTTCCCACCAAAAGGGTTTGCAGGAGAAGTTGTGGATAAAGAATTAACTTTAGTGAGACTGTTAAGATCATTTTGAATTATGAATCTATCCACCAACAGTCCATGAGTGTTCTCTTCTCCTTTTGGGTCAACAACTTTTATAAATATGTTTTCTGTATCATCATTCTTGATAAGAATGACAAGAGAGATGTTTTTATAGACCTTTAACCATATCCTGAAATGTTTTTGTTTTTCATTCATTTAAAAAAGTTATTTGTCCTTAAGTATAATTAGAAAAGCACCAAAATTTGTTTTAAAAGGCTTGTTTTGTTTATTTCTATATCTCTGCTTTATGGTAAATGCCTTGTGAGTTTTTTTTTCTTTTTCACTCTGTTCTAATTCATGATAGTATATTATCCTATCTTTTAATTAATTTTCCTGTGGTTATGAAAATTGTGTTGCATGGAATTTCTGTTTCAATAATATTGTGGCAATTTATTAATTTATCATTAATAATTAATTTGATATTAATTTATCAAAATCATGGATTTTGTAAATTATGTTTTTTTGTGTGTTAAAATCTTGACCAAAAAATTGTTCATATTCACAAAAAAGTATCATTTTTAGCCAGAAGAGGGAGTCAATTATAGCTAAAGGTAGTTTAGGACAGACACTCAGAGAAAAGGAGAGTACATACAGACTTTAATCTGTGAATTTTATAATGTGTAAGCACAAAATTTTAAAGTGTATACATGTAGTTTAAACCTAAATGTAATCTAATTTCATAAATTTTCATTTTGGGAGAACTCACAAGTTAGTCTTTTCCTTTGCATCAACATCCTCAGTTGAATCTTTCAGTATGAAGTGCAAAAAGAATATGAACATTCCATGAACATAAAACATGTATTTCTATTTGAAAGCTGTGTAAACAAAACTAATACCTCTTGTCTAAAGAAGTAAAAATATTATAACCCTAAAACACAATGATATCAAATCGTACCTTTGAGCCTATGATTTCTCATTAACTAATTAACTTTTAAAATAGTAATAAAATCTTACAATGAAAAGTATTTTTTGAATCAGTTTTTCTTAGAAACCATTCTTGGATCCTCCACAGGGTCACATGTAGTAGCCTCAGGCTCCTTGAGGAAGCACATGCCTCCGTACCTCCTAAGTCAGCCAGGCCTGCAGCTCAGCAGCATCTCCTTTCCTGCACTCTGTTATGCTCATGCTATGTGTATATTGTTACGGGCAGTTCTCTTCAGATTCATTTGTTTTGCTTTGCTGTGTTAGTGGGAAGAATATGCAGCAGCTTCATTAGCAAACCTGGTGATCAGAAGACCTTGGAACGCGTCTCTGATTTCATGGAAAAAGTCTGTCAGCTTCATGGGATTAACAAAGTGTGCGGTATAAGGTACCAAATACTGCTTTGTAATCCTTCAGTCTAGTTGGGTCCACCCCTACCTGAGGCTGGTCTTCATGATGTCCTGTCTTACTTGTGGTTGCTGTGGTTTATTTCTCAGAGGAAAAAGGAAATGAGAAATTTACTCAGTGAGAGAATCACTCCTGCTGAGGTGGATTCATTTTATTTTTTATTCTATTTTTTGAAGATAGTTTATTTGTCAGCACTTGATTAACACTGATATACCTAGGCCTGAAGTAATCAAATGAGCATTACAAATCAACATTTCCTAAGAGAAGTTAGAAATAAACTAGCAAAACATAACTCTGGAGTTGTAAACCTTTAGCATCACCAATTAATAACAACTGGTGTAAGTATAGATCTTTTAACCTTAAAAGGCACTCCTTTCATTATGTATCTCTAAAAATTTAAACAAATAAAATTTTAGATGGGCTAGATTTTTCTTTCTGTTTTGTTTTTTAAAAAATTACCTTTAATTTGTCCATATCTGATTCTATGAGGAGAGGAGCTATGTTCAATTCTTGAATCAATTTCCATTGATGTTTATCAAGCATCAATGGAAAACAACATTATGAGTGACGTCATTGAGTTCTTCCTTATTATGAGCTGTTGTACTACATGTCCCAGGAGATATTCAAAGCTGTTGGGGGCTTTGGAGATGGGACAATTCTTTTTAAATATTCAAAAGGTAGTAACAGAGGATTCCAAGAATATGCCCTTTTGATCTATTAAAAGCATTTTTAGGATAGGGACTGTTAAACAAATACCCATTTCTTTGTTAATTGTCAGTAACCTATCCCAGGCAAAGTAGACCCTCGATTAACATTCAATGTTACATACAATTAGAAGAGCCCTGTCATAGTTTTTAAAAATCTAGTATAGTATGCAAACATCCTTTTAACAAAACTAGTAATTTCTTTTTCTGTCCTTTAGTAAAACATTACTATTTAACGTGATCAAACTGTTGGAGAATTGTTTTAGCAAAAATGCATGATTTTTTTTTACTGTTGTTACATGACAGGGCATTGCAAGGAATTTTAGGAGTGCTTGAATTAAGGTGACATTCTCCAGGTTCCAACTTTGTAAAGGAGGGATGAGCAGGAAGGCAGTGGAGAGAGGAAAGCGCCACCATCTTTTTTCTTCACTTTCATAAAAAATCTCTCTTTTTAAAAGAAGTATTCCTTGATGTTCTAGGAGAAGGTCACTTAACATTGCTAACATTTTTACATAGGCCAGTGGCAAGTCTCCCATACCCTTAAATATGTATATATATATGCATTGGTTCAGGCAGTAAAAGCATAAGACCTATCACTGCTACTCAGAGAAGAAAGATTGTTTACTATTTTTAATCAGACTTTAGAGACTGAGTGTAAGCAAATTTTTATCCATGTTGCTTATTTATGTATACCATATAACCTGTCAAAAAATGTGTAAATCAGCAACAATAATAAATAATTTATTAGATCTCAGAATCTAATGCCAATCACAGGAAGCTCTCAGAGCAGAGACTACAGCATAGAAAACGTGTTGTCTAAAACTCAAATATGGGAAGCCTCCAAAACACATGGACTTTGGAGACAGAGTGGAAGGTTACAGAATGAACATGATTTAGACAGCTTTGTATTTGGAGAGCCAGCTTGCAAGCTGAAACACCTTTCAGCTTGTAAAATTTTTCCCCTAGTAAAAATTCAAACAAATCTGAAAGCTAATGTTTTTTTATAAGTTTTAAATCCTACATTGTGAGGATTCATAGTTCATTTTAGTGTATTGACTTTTAGCAATTGGTGAGCTACATGAAAGGATGCTGTTTTAAATAGTTTGTATTGTTGTTCTGAATAAAAAAATTGACAGGATCATCATGGAAGCTTTAGGAAATAGTTAGAAAAGTAAAAATGATCAGTTCAACCTCTCAGCAATCATTCATGCATGAATTCAACAAACACTTTGCATTAAAGTTTCTATATAAATTGGTGGGTGTAATAGCAAAGAAGACCTTCCTGGAGCTACTCTCTAGACAAGAGGAAGACAAATATTTAATACTGGCATAATGAGTAGGTTGAAGGGGTTGATTGCAGGATGCCATGACAATGGAGAGCAGGGAGAGCCAGTGCAGCCTAGGGTTCAGACACTGGCAAGACCTGAAAGAAAGGGAGGGAGTATCTAGAGGAATATTGGGAGAAAATGTTACAGGGGGATCAGCAAGGCTTTTTATATTTGTTTTTTTTTAATGTAGGGGAAAAATCAATATACAAAACTATATTTTTTGTCAAGTTATAACTGAATATTTCTTTAGGATAGATCTCTACAGTGCAATTACTGCATCAAGGTGTAAGAATATTTTAAAGCTCTTCAAGCAAGTCATCAGGGAGCTCTCTGGAAAGTGGCACTCCATTGTCCTCCTATCTGTGGTGTAGAGATTTAAGTGCTCTTACGTTTGACAAATGAAAAAAAAAAATCACATTTCAACATTATAGTTTAAAGTTCTCTGAGTTATTTAGCGTTTTGTGATTATTTGTGATGCTGAAGAGATTTTCATGTATTTATTAGTTAATCGTATTTGTTCTTTACTGCACATTGTTTGTCCACATTTTTAGTCCATTTTTCTATTGGGATCATAGTGATCTATTTTATTGCTCTCATGTGTTCTTTCATGATAGTAACCTTTTTCATATGTGTGTCAAATTCTTTGCAATTTGTGCTCTGCCTTTTAATTTTGTTTTTTTAATGTTAAGATTTTAAAATATTGATTTTTTAAAGATATTTTCCTCTGTAATTTCCTCCATTGCTCTTGTGCTTCGAAAGTCCTTCCTCATTCACAGTTTAAATATTTACCTAAATGTATTTCTAAGTAGTTTGTGGTCTCTTTGTTTACATATTATGCCTATCAAACTGGAGTTTATTTTGATGTTTGTTTGATATATCCAAATTGACTTTTTTAGGAAGAGTTAGCCAGTTTCACCATCTCCTGTTTCCCTATTGATCCCTCCCTCCTTTGTCAGCTATTTTAATCTTCTGTGTACACGCATCTGCTTTATTCATTCTCTTTCACTGTCGCATGTGTACCTTCTCGCACCTCTGTCACATTTTAAATTAATATAGCTTTCTAAAATATTTTAATGGCCAATAGGTATAATATCCAATCCATTGCTCTTCTTTCTAGATGATACTCTTACATTTGCATGTGTATAGTGTTATTTGCAATGCATCTCCTAGTTTATTCCCTATCTAGTGAGTATCTCCACCCATCACCAGTCAGCCATGCATGAAATCTGGGTTCATCTTGAACTCCTCTTTCTTCCTCTCTTCCTACATTGACTCAGTCACTTGTGCTGTTGATCATCTATCATTAATTTTCCTGAGATCTCCACCTTCTTCCTATTCCCCCCCACCCCATCAGTGATTATTGCTTCAAACTCCCAGCAGACAGACCTTCCTTTGCTTTCTCCCAACCATCCTCCATGCTGGTGTCACTGTGATTGTCTTTTTTTTTTTCTCATGTGTAGTAAAATATATTTAACAAAAAAATTGCCATTTTAACCATCATGCATGTACAATTTAATGGCATTAATTACAATCAGAATATTGTACAACCAGAGCCACTATTTAAATGCTGTGCTCATTAAGCAATAAGTCCCCATTTCCCCTCCCCTCAACCCCTGGAAACAACCTCTGTGTTTAACTTTTGGGAAACCACCAAACTTTTCCTCAGCAGCTACACCATTGTACATTCCTACCAGCAATGCACAAGGGTTCCAGTCCCTCCACATCCCCACCAACCCGTGATATTTTGCTGTTATTGTTTTTAATTATAGTCATCCTAGTCAGTGTAAAGTGGTATCTCATTATGGTTTTGATTTGCAGTTCCCAAATGACTAATGGCATGATTGTATTTTTCCTTTTTTTTTTTTTTCCCTGGCATGGGCAGGCACGGGGAATCGAACCTGCATCTCCGGCATGATAGGCAAGAACTCTGCCACTGAGCCACCATCGCACCGTCCCCCGATTGTGTTTTTTGATACAAATAGAATCATGCCACTTCCCTGACTTAAAATTTTTCTAAAGTTCATCACTTTCAGGATAAAGTTCAGATTCTTTAGCAAGTCCTTAGAAGTCCACCACTCCTCTTTCACCCCAACTCCTTCTTCCCTCTTCCTACTTCCTCCACCCACTCCCCACACAGGTATTGCCTAGTGGGCTTCAACTTGACTGAATTGCATTCACACTCTGTTACATTCGGTACCTTTGCTCATCCCTGGAAACCTCTCCTGCTTCCCTCTTCCTTTCCCAGCCTTTCCCTACCAGAATATTGGGTCTCCTTCTCTGGGCTTCAAGCAGTTACCACCTCTGCCCTGGGCTTCCTAACTGCAATGTCCTCGTGCAGTGTGCATTGTGTAGTGTCCCCGAAGGTTCCATGAAGGCAGGACCTCAGTCTTTCCTCACTGCATCCCAGCACAGTCTATTTTAAGATTACTCTGAGTGGAACGCAGGGACGGGTATGAATCTGTGTTTTTGCTCACTTAAACTTATGTCATGGTGCTTCTTTAAAACAGAGTGAAGTTGACAAGAATTGTCTGACGTAATTTTTCACAGGGTTACTATGAATTGTTTTCTTTCTTAAATTCTAACCACTACTTTCTATTGATCACAGAGACTCTTACCCTTTCCTAATCCTCTGCTTATTAAATAGAATGATTCATTAACTTGTACCTGAAAGAAACTCCCTTTCTCTACCACCCACTCTCTGCATTTAGCTTTTGAATAAGCTATTGATATGCATTTCATTGTGTCTTCTTTTGCTATGTTCTGGTGGTTTTAATTGAGGTTGTCTTTATTACACTGCCTCTTATGGCCACTTTGTTGTAACTCATTTCCTGGTAATTGGATGTGTACCTTCTCTGAAATGTGAATTTTCTTTGGGCTTGTAAAATTCACAGGGCAAACCATACACATGATACTTTTCATAGAACTTTTGCTGTCATGAAAAATAAGGATCAAAAATATTACACTGAAAGCAGACCTCTAGATTCTTAAACTCTAACTGGAAACTGTCAAGAGAACAAAAGGAGTGAGTTTATCATGAGATCCCAAATTAGGATAGGAAAGTGTATTTATAGAGACTTATTAAATGAAAACACTGAATCACAGTGAAAAGAAGCCTTTGGTCTTTCCCTAGCAAATTATCTGAGATTCATTCCCAGAAAGTGTAAGTAAAATAAGTCTGGTAGTCTCCTCTTTTATGGAATATCATGGACATAACAAACATGTAAAAATTTAAACATTTACAAATGTTTAAAATTTAGCCCAACATTAAAAAATTTAGCCCAACTGATTATATAACCTAGTGAAGGGGGTAGAAATGGCAGAAATGACACTTTTTGTTAGTATGGTGAGGAGGAATCTGCATACCTTTTTTCCCATCATTGATGACCCACAAGTCTCAAAGTAGAATTCAAATTTGTGTTGCAGAGCCAGCTCATGGTACTTGGATATCTTGAGATGTAATTTTTTGAATGACTGGATTCACTATAACATCAGCATCCATGAAAATAATGTTCCAATTCCTCATACGGTTGGATTTCTAAAAAGTGATTGTTGACTAACTAAGTAGCTAGTTATTGCAAAGATAACCATGGCAGAGCTATGTGAATGGATTCTGTTAAAAGATTTGCATGAAATATGCCATTTAAGCTGCTGTGAAATTAATTTAAGAAGGCTTAATCTGCAGGTATTTATTGAACACCTGCTGTGTATCTAACACTGTGATGAGTATGTAACAGTTGTCACATTCAGTTGAGCTATTTCATGTGACAAGGCTAATAGTTATGAAATAACCTGAGGTTAGTTTTATGGTAAACTCTGGGGTATTATACTGTGGACAATAGGAAGCATCCAGAAAGGGAAGAGAGCAGTGAAGGCAGGAGTTGATGAAGGCTTCCTGTGGGCAGCCTGAAAGCATGTAAGCTATTCATGCTCCTACTAGAATTCTTCCTTAAAGTGGTAACAGAAGTTGCCTTGGAGAAAAGATCCAGGAAAATGTACTTTTTATTGCATTACCAATTAGATTGTTTAGATTTCTTATCTTATGCATATATTTACTATTCACAAAATAAAATGTATTATATAATTAAAGTGGGCAGATAAAGGAGCTTCTCCTGGGAAAGCATCAGAATAAGCAGTGGCCAAGAGGCAGTTATGAAAAAGGAGGAAAGGGATGAATGAGCAGAGGAGGAAATGAAAGAGACCGGTTTGGAACCAGGATGACACTGGAAATCTCCTTATGAGTAGGACCATATCGGTGTGTACAGAAAGGCGGAGTTGGTTTTCCTTATTTGCAGAATAGGTGTTGGATTTCAGACTACACGGATACGAATTCCAACTCCATCACTTACTCATTAGATCTTAGACTTAACTTCTCTGAACCTCAGTCTCTTCCTCTGCCAAACAAGAGTTATCAACGGCTCATCTAGTGGAGTTACTGAGGATGAAAATTGTAAAGTAAGCACATAACACAGTGTCTGCATATGGCAGGACTTTATAAGTCTAGGTAAGCAGTGAGAGGTTGAGTGGATCGGAAAGGGACAGCTTGGAGGCAGGAAAACTCAGACAGCAATAAAGCATTTCTTAAATTCTGCCAGTCATATCTCTGAAATGTTTCTTAAATCCATCTTCTCGTCCTAGGTCCTGACACTACGATCCTGGTTCAGGCCCATATCATCTCTGGCTGGAAGTTCTAGAATATCCTCCTAATAAACCTAGTAATTCCCGCTCCAGTCTGTCTTCAATGGCCACCAGAGCAATCTGTCTAAACACAAATCCGACCATAGCATGGCCTGACTAAAGCCTTCAGTGGCTCCAGTCACCTGTGAAAAAGCCGAGCCTCTTTCAAATGTTACTTTGCACCATCCGCAGCCAGCCCTTTCCTGCCCACCTCCCCAGCCTTGCGCATTGCCACTCTGGACTGAATTTAACACTCCAGCAGATTCAAACTGCTTGTTGTCCCAGTTCACACCATGCCAAGGCCTCAGATCCATGCTTTCACCTTTGTTCTTCCCTTTGCCTGGAATATCATCCCCCCGCTTTCTTCTTTTTCCTACGCCCTGGCCTTCTTGTCCTTTGAACCTCAGCTTGGGTGATGGTGACAGCTCCTCTGGGAGCCCCCCAACCCCCACAGCAACCTGCTTCAGGAACTCACCTCCATTGCTTCAACCACATTCTGTGCATGTCTCTACTATTACCTGGACAGGGGGGGAACTTCTTTCCCCTTGCTGCTTGACTCTCACCCCCTACCATGCCCCCTCACAGGAGGTGAACTAACATACCTGATTGGTTAGTTTGGGACAGGAATTGTGTGTGTTTAGCTCAGCTCCTCCCTCTCTCCTCTCTTTGGGAGCCAGTGCTCCCGAACTCTACACTGTACCCCTTATTGGCACACACCTACTGCAGAGGTTGTGGATGTTCGGCACAAATAGTGACATTGACATAATAAGTCTGACTCCAGTTGTGCTGGCCAGCTCTTTGGACTCCCACGCAAAGCCACATTCTCTAATATCAGCTTTATTAGTTACGAAAGTGAAATTTTGGCTTTTCATTTACTTGACTCCATTTTACGTGGTTCTTTGGTTTCTGATCTTAGATAGGGAAAGAGAATTATTAATATTTGAACTGCTCAGAGTGCACCAGTACTAGTTTCCTGCATTTTTAATCATCTGGCCATGTCTTGTCTTGGACCTTAGACTTACCTCCTTAACAGTGAGGGCTGTTTCTTATCTATTTTTGTACACCCAGGCCCAGTGCATCTGGTGCATCATGGCCCTTAGCCAATGGGGTCTCCTTTTTGAATGCACGTGGTAAGCCAGTGTGAGGTGGGTCTGAACTAGGGCCATGGTGAGAATCAAGAGGAGAGAATGGATGATGATAATAAAAACAGGAGCAGTTACTGAGCCAGCTACCTGGCTGAGTACCTCCCATACATTGTTACTTAAAGCTTCCCAACAACTCTGCACAGTAGGCACTGATATTTTCACCCACTTTACTTATGAAAATCTGAGTTTGCCCACAATCACATAGTAGAAAGAGTAGCTCTGGGATTTCAACCCAGGCAGTCTTGCTTCAGAAACTGTGTAAAAAAGTTCAGAGAAAGATAAATAGGATATATTCTAGTAACGTTAATAGAGGACGTGTGTGGTGCTCCCATCTATTCTTTCTTGTATCTCCTGAGCAACCAGATAAACTAGATAGACTCAGTTTAAAACCCCGGAGGAGATAGGACAGAAGAACCACCCTAGAGCCAACAGGGAGAAGTAAAACTTATTACCTTAACTGAACCAATGGTGAAACAAAGAGTCAGAAGTTAAATGAGTTCAATCCAGAACAAATCTGGGTATTTGCTCTCTACGATTCTCGTTATAAGGTTCCAGAAGGTGAAAGCAAGAGAAGAGGAAATGATGACACCTAAATCTCTATCCTAGTAGACTAGAGGGTTGGTACGTGAACGATCAGAGAGGAGGTAGCTGAAATGGAACTATCTTGGGGAGAATTAGTTAAGTTCTGCCTGGCATATGTTGGAATTTGAGATGATGGTAGGAATTTCAAGTATTAATATACTAAGTGTGTAATTGAGAATATGGCATGCATACAAGTACAGCTTTTACTATTCAATAAAATTTACTTTTTTAAACATCAGACAGCCTCATATATAAAGAAAATGATGTAGACAGGTAAGACTTTCTTTCTAAATCAGGTGCAATTAATTGGGAACTTAATTACCTTTGCTGTCTTCTGGTCATGTATTTAATGTGTCATTTCTTTCCAGGCGTATTCAAGTCCGGGTGTATATTGATAGTATGTTCATTGAATAGAAGACTTTTGAGACAGTACTCGTGAGCCTGCATATCTGATGGCACAAGTCCTGTTTAGCAATGTTTCATTCTTTTTCATGCTCATAATCTCCAGTTATTTTAAATATTGTAAAAATGATTGCTTGCAATTATATTCATTCTGTCCATTGATGATTATTTTCTAGTTCTTGAATCCAGATAAATCTAGGTATTGGTCCAGATCAATACTAAGAGGATCAGTAAGTTTTTCTTCTTATTCCATTTCTCTTTACTGAGATCTTGATTTACATTTGCTGATTACAGCAATTTGTGTGGCCAACATGAGATACATAATTTGAATAAGGTCAGAACTTCCTAACAAAGGGATTAACCCACTTGAAATATTCTCCAAACAATTGCTGTTCGTCCTCCTTACACCCTGTCTTTCCTGAAATTTAGTTTCAATTTCAGTGGACAGAGGGGCTTTCAGTGGACAGAGAAGGACACCTCTGTTTCATCCCTGCTCCCCATTCAGCCCAGTGCAGGTGGATGGTGGCATATTTTCCAGCCCTTCACTGCACAGCCTGAAGTAAGGTCTTAAATTTGATTGTCCCCAAATTGAGCCTTGAGGACCAGGTGAGTTTGTTTCATTGGCTGCTTTGTTGGTGCATTCCCTGTCCTACTTGAAGATGCTTGAGATGTCATTAAAAATGGCTTGTTTAATGGTGTGACAGCTGTGTTTTCACAAGACACTTATAGTGATGACATTAATACCTGCAGTGGCCCTCTCCAAGGAACTTTGCACATATTAATATATTTATTCTTCTCACGTCCCTCTGAGTGAGAAGAATTTCATTTTTATGCTTCTCTTACTGCAGGGGAAGAAACATATGGCAAAGGTGAAGCCTGGGGTAGGTCAGGAGAGAAAGGAATTTGGTCTTCATCTCCTTCCCTTTAGATTTTATTCCCTTTGTTCATGATTGCTACTCAAACAATTCCATTCTTCTGTCCACTAATACATCCATTTATTTCCTCATTACTTTGCTACCAAATATTATAAAGAACCAACTCTGTGTCAGGCACTAGGGGTAAAACTTGTCTCCATAGCAGTTCAAACCTCCGTTGTTGTACAGAAATTACCATGTGGCTTCAGAACTCAGAACAGCCTCTATGGGAAGTTTAGTTGGTTGACTACGGATGTAGAACATTCATTTATTCATTCAATAAGCAGTTTTTGGGTATCTGCCAATTTGGTAGATCCCTAATGTCCCTCCTGGACTAAAATTCTATAACTATAAACATTAATTTTTTTCATGTTAAATATATTCTGCCTTTTTCTAACTTATGTTCTTTTTGCCCTCTGACCATTATAAATATTAGGAATACAGAATTTGTGGAATTTCTATTTTGTTAGTCTGTCCTTAATACTTTCAAGGTTATTATTCTCTTCAGGCTAGCATGTTACTTGTCAGGAAACAAAATTAAAAAGGGTGCCAGGAGCATGACTCCTCAAGGTTAGAGTTTTCTGATGGTTGAGAGAACCAAATTGGTTGACTTGTATTTCTGTATGTCCCCTGGGGCAGGGGACCATTGACTGAGAAATGGAAGTCCCCTAAATCTGTGAATAGCCCCACCATGTTGTGACATAAGATAGATGGAGTTTTGAGATCATTGTAACTTTTGCTTATCATTCACTTCCCACAAATATATTAGCTATATTATAATTTGGTTCTCCTTTCTCTTCACTTGTCTCTCAATTTCTTTCATAGTTCATTCTCATCTGCCTCCTGCTGTATGTGGTTTCCTCTACCTCCTCTTCCATGGACATTTGCCTCCTTTTCCTGCAAGATCCAGCTCTAGTGCCACCAGATCTGTGAAACTTTCCCCCAGTTTCCTCACATCCTCTCTTATGCATTCACATCACTAAATTATTCCCCCCTCTTTATTCTCCCAACATCCTATTCATAGTGCCAATATAACGTGTCCCATTGAATTATTATCTGTGTCAGGTGACCCTGCATATAGAAATTATACATACGATGGGCATTCATTCACTATTTCTTTTCCAATATGTCATCTTCTATATCCCCCTCTGCTTAAAGACAAGGATCATCATACTCATTCTTGTACCTCCAGCACCCTAACCAGTGCTCTAAACAGTTGTTCTTAGCCTCGCAGTGGCACATAGCAGTGTGTTGGACAGGCTTTCCTCCCTCATGCTCAGCCAGGCTTTTAGATTCATGCTTCCAAACCCATCTTTCAGTGGTGGTTATGGCCTAGAGCCAAGAGGAGAAGGAGAGCTGACCATGGACATGGCAGCAGGATCTCCTCCCCACATGTAGCCCCAGGCCTTGCTGTGTGTGCCAACACTGGACTAATCAGTCCAATTCTAGAACAGGTGTTCTCTGTCCTGCATAGTGTTGCTGAGAGCGGAGGGGAAGAGTTTGCCACCTGGTCGGAATTTGTAGAAACAGATGCTGAAAAGCAAAAGCTTAGATTGCGTGCCGTGTCAGCAGCTTAGGAGTGCTTTGAGCTAAGTGTCTGCCCCCCTAAGAGCAAGCTTCTCTTGCTCAAGAGCATGCCTGGCCTCCCTTCTTGATCCACAGGAGTCAGAGTCTATTCTAGGAGCCAAGGTGTTTTATAATGCCCATTCCTCCTGTTCAAAATTAGCACACCTCACTGCCCTGGGAATCGGATGGTCCCTGTCTTGGATGCGGACGGGTGATTTGGAAAGGGAAATAAAAAGGTTTTCCCCTTTTAAATAGAGCTGCCTTTCTTTGATGAAATTAAACCAACAATAACCAGTTAGACTTCAGTGCTCTGGAAAAGTGACAGCCATCGGATAAGATTACAACACAGAAGGTGACTACTAGTCAGACCCTCTGCCTGGTGCTGGTTCTGTCCTTAGCCTTGGGGCATTTACTGGTCATCGCCATGCCTACTGTGGTCATCCAGGAATTGGATCTGTTGCTGGGTTATGGAAGCCACTCACTTAGGACTTTATACCTAGAAAACTAGGATGGCTGTGCTAGAGAACTGTATGGGTTGAGCGATTGAGGAGCATTAGACCACAGAAATGACAACCGCAGCGAATGTCACCACCATTTATAGAACCCTTACTGAAATGCCAAGCACTGTGCTAACTACTTTCAACATAATTTGATATGATCCTTTATTACACTAGGTATTTTTTTATTATCTTCCTTTGCAGTTGAGGAAACTGATGCTATCGTATGATAGTAATAACTAAACACAAAAGTCATACTGAGCATTGTTCTAGTTTGCTAGCTGCCAGAATGCAATATACCAGAAACGGAATGGCTTTTAAAAGGGGGGATTTAATAAATTCCTAGCTTACAGTTCTAAGGCCGAGAAAATGTCCCAATTTTCTATAGAAATGTCCAATCAAAGGCATCCAGGGAAAGATACCTTGGTTCAGGAAGGCTGATGAAGTTCAGGGTTTCTCTCTCAAGTGGCAAGGCTCATGATGAACACGGTCAGGGTTCCTCTCTCATCTGAAAGGGCACAAGGCGAACACGGCGTCATCTGCTAACTTCTTCTCCTGGCTTCCTGTTTCATTAAGCTCACTGGGAGGCATTTTCCTTCTTCATCTCCAAAGGTTGCTGGCTGATGGACTCTGCTTCTCGTGGCTGTGTCATTCTCTGCTCTCTCAGATTCTCCTCCTTTCTCCAAAATGTTTCCTCTTTTATAGGATTCCAGTAAACTAATCAGGACCCACCTGGAATGGGTGGAGACACGCCTCCAGCTAATCCAGTTTAACAACCACTCTTGATTAAATCACATCTCCGGGGAGATGATCTAATTACAGTTCCAAACATACAATACTGAATGACAATTAGAAGAAATGGCTGCCTTTACAAAATGGGATTAGGAATAAAACATGGCTTTTCTAGGGTACATACATCATTTCAAACCAGCACAAGCATTTACGATGTTCTGGTACTGTGCCCAATTGCCAAGAACTTGTCAGAATTATGATTTGAACTTTGGGATTTTTATGGCTCTAAAGCCAAAGCTCTTAAACCACTGCTCTCAGCTACCCCCTCTGGATAGCAGCCTTGTACAGTAATGGTTAGTCCATGTCGAGGGTACTGAAGACTTGGATCATGCTGGAAACAGTCATGCAGCTATGCACTGCTCGAGGACACTGTGTCTGGGCAGTGCCATTCTCATCTTAGACGTGGTGAGTGTACGTGGTTATTATGGCATCTTTTTGCCAGCAGATGGCAGTAAAATGTCTTGAGGAAGAGACGGCTTTTTCTAAATCTCACTACGGTTCCATATAGACTAGCAGTGGCCCTGGCATGATAGGAGATATGGAGAAGGGTGATGGAGTAGAGACATGTTTAGGAGATGAAATTGTCAGGACTTGGATGATGATTGGATTTAGTGAGGAAGTTAAAACAGAGGACACATCAGGGATAATTCTTGAAGTAATGACTATAATCCAAATCTCCTCAATGAGATAGCAAACCCATATATTTTAATTTCTCAAGTGTCAGATTTGACTGCAACCAAATCACTCACTAAATTTGTGATCAATTCAAAACGTTAAATCTTCCTAAGCATACGCCTTCATTTTTTGCCTCCACACATAACTTACATTTTTTTAACCGTGGTCTCTGCCTTCCAGCCATGTGAAATACAATGGTAGTCTAAGGAAGGAAGAGGACTTCCTTGATTTCTACAGGCAAACCCCTACAACAGTTTTTTTTTTTCCATGAGTGGGTTTTAGGGGATTCGTGATCCCCCTGGAATTACTTGCCATGTACTGTGAGCATGTGAGTTTGTGTGCATTTTACTGGGGGAAGTTTCCCTAGCATTTCTCAAATCCTCAGATGGTTCAGAGGCTTAAAACAAAAACATTTTGTCTGAGGTTGTTATGTCACCCCGGGGAGATCTAGAATAGATTCAGGGGAACAAACGCAAATTCCTACAAGGGCCAAACTGATGATAACAGATAGTGAACTAGTGAATGAAGTAACCCTGGTGGGGCTTGTGTGAGCTGGAGAATGTATTTTCCCCCAAATCGAAAGTGGCAGTCATTGCCCAGCTGCTGAGAGTTGCAGTGCAAAAATGCAAGCCCAAAGTAACCAGAGCTCTTAGTTTTTCAGGAGAAGCCATGAGGTGATTTTAAAGTATGCATAGACGAAACGGAACATACGGAGGCCATGTGTAACCCTTCTACTGCCAGTTAAACGATTGAGTTAAGATATCAGCCTGTGATTGATAAACTGAAGACCTGGCTCTCTTGGGATGAGGAGACATCCCATGATAGAAAATACTGCTATCACTACTGCTACTGTTCATTATAGCATCAACATTAGCAATAATCATGGGTAACACATTGAGTGCCTCATCCGTTCCCAAGCACTATTCTAAATACTTTATTCATAATAACGCTTCAACCTTCTCAACAATCCTGATGTCGCAGACGCTTAGCTGGCATTACTATGTGTCAGGTGCTGTTCTAGGTGCAAGGCTAACTCATTGAATCCTTGTAAAAATCCTGGGATTAGTAGGGGAAACTGAGGCACAGGGAGCTTTAGTAACCTGCCCTAGGTTAAATACTAGATTCAAACCTGGGCAGTCTGTTTCCAGAGTCTGCAGTCTTCACCATGCTGTTCTAGCTGTCCCTGGGGAGCTCTGGGTACTGCCACTCTTCAGATAACACTCAGCTGTGGCACTCAAGGGTCCCAGGCAAGTGCTCTCCACAGTGGCATGGTGATGAGGCGCTTGTGACCGAATGAAGGCAGCCCCTGGTCTTCTGTGGAATCCATCTCATTTTCATGCATCACCAGCCATGCTTTATTCAATCTTTGTGTGTTTTTTTTTAATCTCCTCTGAAATGAGCAGACCATAAATCCTTTACTAGATGAAATTTTCAAATAATAGTGATAGATGGCCTTGTCTTTTGTCTTCTGACAAGTTTGGCCCAGACTGTCATCACAACAGTCAAAAGGGGTTGCATTATTATTAGATGGCATCTAGGTACAGTGCAAAAAAAGAAAGTGACAGCTTAATTTGCCACTCAGATTTGTTTCTTCCAAACGCCCTCAAGTTAGCGAGGCTTCTTAAGGCTTTGCACAAAAGAAACTCAGGGAATAAGTGAGAAATTACAGTTGTAATAACAGAGAATTAGCTTTAATCTGTGCACAGATAACATAGAATCTGTGTCTGATGAATGAGAATGGAATTATAACATGGAAGCACACAGTGAATGGCAGAATGCTCTTGTTTTACTTTCTATTAGTGCCAATACAGAAATCCAAACCTTACTGAGAGATTGGTCATAGAAAAGTGAGAGAAGGAGGAAAGGGACAGAATGTGAATTTATGCAAAAGTTGTCTATGAATTATGCAAAACGGGTCTCTAATTTCTTGCTTAGAAGAGACCCTTTGTTTAAAAAAAAAGTAGATTTTCCTGTTAGTTTACAACTTTACAGTTCCATCAGCTCACCAGTTTTATGATGCTTTCTATGAGTAATGAGTCTTAGTAGTTGGTGCACTTCAATTAGCATATGCTTTTGCTAAATATTTTGTCCTTCATTGACTCCCTTTTGATGGATTTATCTCCTTCCCCAAGCAGATTCAAAGAGGATCAGTGGAAGGCCTCTGTTCTAGTTTGCTAGCTGCTGGAATGCAATATACCAGGTACAGAACAGCTCTTAAAAAGGGGAATTTAATAAGTTACTAGCTTACAGTTCTAAGGCCGAGAAAATGTCCCAATTAAAACAAGTCTATAGAAATGTCCAATCTAAGGCATCCAGGAAAAGATACCTTGGTTCAAGAAGGCCGATGAAGTTCAGGGTTTCTCTCTCAAGTGGAAAGGCACATGGTGAACACGGTCACGCTTCCTCTGTCATCTGGAAGGGCTCACGGTGAACACGGCATCATCTGCTGGCTTCTTCTCCTGGCTTCCTGTTTCATGAAGCTCTCCGGGAGGCATTTTTCTTCTTCCTCTCCAAAGTTCGCTGGCTGGTGGGCTCTGCTTCTCATGGCTATGTCGTTCTTCTCTGCTCTCTCTGAATCTCTCTCATTCTTCAAAATGTTTCCTCTTTTATAGGACTCCAGAAACTTATCAAGACCCACTCAAATGGGTAGAGACATGTTGTCACCTAATCCAGTTTAACAACCGCTCTTGATTAAATCACACCACCAGGGAGATGATCTAATTACAGTTTCAAACATACAGTATTGAATAGGGATTATTCTACCTTTGTGAAATGGGATTTTGATTAAAATATGCTTTTCTAGGGGACATACATCCTTTCAAACCAACACTGCCTCTTTTCCTAGGGGCTAGTTTAATGCCAGTCTTGAAAATAAAATACTAGGCATGAAGCCAAAAGAAGGGTAGCTACAGAATTAAAAAAAAAAAAAAAGAAATTGCCTATAAAGAGAACTCTTATTGATCTCTGGGACCTACAACCTAAAATATGGACGAATGAATAAACAAGGGTATGTTGTGAGCTCTATGGGGTGCCAGACTTGATAATATAGCCCATCATTACAAACCGGAGAGCTATACAACCAGAAAGATAAGTCAGTGGATCAACTACCTGTTGAAAAGTATATATGTTTTTAAACTATCTCATGAAACTTCAAAGTAAACTTTTTTCCTGGTTTACTTTTAATTAAATGTTATGACTTTTTCCTTGCTTTGTGGGAAGAAAGATGTAGTGTGTCCATTTGATGCCTCTCCATATTGGGCCTAAACATATCATCGGACTTGCATGAACCTAGAGCTTCTGATAGTTTGAACATTTGTCTTCAGCTGGGACCACAGATATAAGCAATTGAAGAATTAATGTTGACTGAAGAAAACTCCTAACATGAGAAATATCATCGGAGTTGGCTTAGATGGTCCAAGAGGAGCAAATTCCATTAGCAGTTAGTTGCATTGAAGTTGAGTATGTGAAAGTAAGTACTAAAGTTAGAAGGGAAGGTAAAAAAATCTCATAAAGTCAAAATTACCTTTGAGCAATCTTGTATTTCTTGGGCTGGGCAGGGTTGAAGTAGTTGGCCAAAATTAGGGACTATGCCATATTATACAAAACAACACTGGTGGCATGTTCACCTGAAAAGAGTCAAGCAAGGACTGAGAACTCCTGTAGGAAGAAGAGATTCCCAATAGCTGCTCTGACATGCAGGCTTCAATGACAATAATTAAATTATGTGTAGTTCCCTTTCTGGGTCTCTGTCGCTTTGTCTCTGTCTTTTTTCTCTCAAGATGCCCAGCTGAAATCACATAAACTAAATGTGTGTGATTTGACTCCATTATATTGCATTTTTATATTGATGTGCTTTTTTTTTTATCACCAATCCAAATTTTATACTTATATCCAAGACTTGCTCCTTCCATGATGCCTGCCTGGACTACCTGAAACCTCAAGCGTATTTTTCTTCACTCTGAGTAACTGCAGTACATATACTGATGGAAACTATTTCAGCATTCATATATTTGGGACCCCTCTCACCTAGAGCTTAAACTCCTAAAGAGAGGTACCTGTGTATTCCCCCTCATTTATATTTCTAACGGTACCTAGAACAAGCTTGTCACAAAAAAAATATATGATTTTGCATGACTCTATCCTAAATTTACTCAGCTTTTAGCATGTATTTAAGGCTCCTCCCTATCTTGCACTTTATTAGATTTAGGGTAGACCAGATTCCAATTCTGCAAACTTCTTCTGACTTACAGTCACAGTTTGTAACTGGGAATTATATGGAAAATCTTCTGACCTGAAGAAAATGGTCCGTAACATACAAGATCCAGATTGATAATGCTTATTATAACTGGTGTTAAATCAACTTTAACGACACTTTTTTTTCCCAAAGGCTCAGACTTCTTTGAGGGAAGAGGGAATGAGGTTGGTTGTGTATCTGTATTGCTCACATTTATATAACAAGCCTGTGAAGTTGGGAGTGCAGGAATTTTAATCCAGATTTTATAGCTGAGAAAGCTAAAGTTTAGAGCAGTTAAGTGCTTTCTTCTCAAGGCTGTGCATCTAAAAAATAATGAAATCACAACTCAAACTAAGGTCTTTTGTATTTTACGTGCATTTATCCATTCATTCATTAAGTACCTTCTGTGTCCTAGTCACTGTGTCTGGTATAACATTCAAAGACAAATAAGATCCTTCTCTTCCTTGGGGAATTCAGTCTAATAGAAGAAATTAGCAGGTAAACGAATAAGGATAGTCCACAGTGTTCCAGTAAGAGTGACGGAGGGACAAAGGCCTGGATTTCGGAGGAGACTGGGGTGTTCCGAATGCTCCTTTTCTCTACGTGGCTGGAGCGTCAACGGGATCGAGAGATAGGCTTAGAGAAGCCGACAAGGGCCACTTCATGAAGATCCCGGAAGGAATGCTACGGAGAACGAATGGGCTTAAGACGGTGATAGTCAAGCTTTTCGTCTTTAAGCAAAACTCAGAAAGATAAATCAAAGGGGTATGAGACAGGACTGGAGAAGACCTACTAAGACTAAATAAAAGTTAAGGCAAGATGTGGGCAAGACACGATGTGATGGGCAAGCAGGTCCGCGTCCATGGGGCTGTGGAGGAGTTGGGGAGCAGTTGGATAAGGGGCCCCGGGAAGAGGCCAGGAAGGCTGGAGGGGTGAGGACGATAATGTGTAATATCCAGGAAGGGGAAGTGGTCTCACAATGAAATGTTATATTCTAGTCCTTTTTTCCCCCTAAATATTATCAAGTAGAGTACTCCAGTCCTGTGCTTTCGATTTAGTAGTCGTGTGTGGCTACTCAGCACTAAAAATGTCGCTTTTCAGAATTGAAATGTGTTGTAAGTACATGATACACACCAGATTTCAAGGACTTAGTATGAGAAAATTGGTGTAAAAATATTGTTGATAACTCCTCATGTAGACTCCATGATAAATGAAAATATTCTGGATGTATTGGCTTAAATAAAATATATTACTAATATTAATTTCATCTCTTTTTTTTTGCTTTTTTAATGTGGCTAATTGAAAAATAAGTTCCATCTGTATTGTGCATTAGTAGCTTGCATTATATTTCGATGGACTAGACTGCTCTAGAAATTATGTATATAATAGATATTTTAAAAACCCCAGGGCAAGGAGGATTTTGGAGCAGCACCGTGGAATCCCTGCCAAGCATGACCCTGATATATGAAGTTGATTTCCCATTTTGTTCTTTAGAATATTTTTAAGAGCCCTCTGTGCCCAAAGGGAACTAGGGTATGTTTGGAATCTGCTAGTTCTTGAAGTAATTCTGCTGCATATTCTGAGGCTAGGGTATTTCTCGAACTTTCTGAATAAGAAAATTCGCAAAAGACTAGGATCATATATACAAGATGCATGCATGGGGAGAAGCAGGAGGCCTAACAAAGCAGCCTCTGAGGCTGCAGAGAGGGCTCAGGAACGGGGAGAGGGGCTCTAGGACTGACAGTGGTTACTAGAGCTCCCCTACCCAAGGTCCACGTCGGGTGCCCTGACAAACAAAGCCCTGGCCATTCCAGAATGGTTTATTCCAGGTACCTGCAGTGCCCATCCCACACTTCTTGGTTAATGTAGTGCTCCCTAAATGTCTGTTGATCCAGCTTCTCTAGTCCAGGAAAGAAGAGCCTAGCAAAGAAATGGTCCAGAGGTAGCAAGGACCTCAGTCTCCTCTCAGGACCCCTCTACCTCCAGCTGAGATGCCTCCATCAGGACTGTTCTCTGATCACACAGGTCTGAGAGCTGCAGCCCTTTTGTTCTCAGCCTTTTGTATGCCAATGTGCACTGATTATACACTTTGAAATAGTACCATCTTATTCTCCCAGACTTCTCTGTCTAGGCCTTTCTTGCATTCAAGAAACATTTATTAAGGACCTATTGTTCTTCCGATCCTGAGACCACAAAGCTGAAAACACTGCCTGTGTCCTCCAGCTCCTTTCTGTAGTGTGGGAGTTGACCCTGCACATCGGCTGTCGTTGCTCTTAAGTACAGTGGGCAAGTAGAAGCAGTTTCTTCCATGGTGAAGTGGGGTTAATAGTCCTTCCTCTGGTGTGGACTCGTTGTGAGGAGTTAAGGAGGAAATGTATGTGTAGACTTGACCCATGGCTGGCACACGGTGAGTGCCGTGTAAGTGCTGGCCATGTCAATAATAACAATGACAACACATACGTTCATGAAAATGCTAATCATGACAAACTGACCTGAGGTCTTCCCTGAAGTCTGGCCTGAGCTCAGGTCCCCCTCACTCCCCCACCTTTGCTTGACGCAGGCTCTCCCTTGACTCTCCCCTCGGCCCCTGGTTTCTTGGTGACTCTCCCTCTGCTCCTGACTCTGGGTACTCCAGAAGTCCTTGGGGGCATGTCCACATGGACTTGTCATGAGCCATATAAGAACTTTGAGGTGACCTCTGCAATTAACCTCCCTGACTGCCGGTGGGGACTTGTACCGAGGTTTCCCTCCAGGCCTCTGGCCTCAGTTTGGGCATCTGGTCAGCTTTCCAGTCAGCCTGCAGGAGCCCTGCACTCCCATTTCTGATCCTTTGCTGCCCTCTAGTAGCAGCTTGCCCCACTGCGCAGCCAGAACACAAAACGGGACTGTTTAGGAGCTGGATCATAGGGGGTGCAGCTGGGTGTTAAGGAGATGCCTGCAGAGAGAAAGAGACCCACTTAAGAATGTCCTCTGCACCAACTTCATTTTCTCTTTTTATCCTCTTCTCCATTCCTTCCATCTTTATAGAGACACTTTTTTTTCCCCTTTAGGTATTATGAGAGGGTTCTTCTTGCCTTTTGGTGGAAAATAAAAGAAACACCTTGGCTTTTTCAAAGCCAGTAATCATTGATTGAAAGGTGTTTGCACACATCCCCAAGGATCCCTTTAATGTTATTTGTATGGAAATAAAAGTGAGAAATAATGAGCACTATAAAAGAAATGGAGAGAAAAGCATCCTTCTGGGGTGTGGTAATGAGCTTAGGAAGATAGAACCTGGTTACTAGAAACCTTGGGGATTTGGTAAAATGTGGATTTTCTATGAGAGAAGCACAAGAGTGAGACCTTTGCTCTCCTTTTTTTCTGAGACTGTACTCCGTATAGAAATATATTACAAATGGGGTGAACTGTAGGACATTCTAATTTTTTTCAGACACATACTCACAGACATGAATGCACACAAGCACAAAAAAATCATTTTTAAGTTTGAATATAATTATTTACATAAATGCTTTAAAATTGAAAAAATGCTTACTTATTTATTATCTCATTTGATCATCACAGCAACCCAGTAAGACAGGTGAATGCAATAATATAACAGAAAGTCAGAACTCTAAGAGATCTTAGAGACACAACCTTCTTGTTTTACAATTCAAGAATCTGAGATTTAAGAAGAGTTTTAGTCATATTCCTTTGATCCAATGACAGAAACGCAACCCAAACTGGATTCACAAAAAGAGGACCATTGATTCATATTGACTCATATAACCAGGGTGTATGGCTCCAGGAATGGATAGATCCAGATATTCCAAGAATATCTCCAGCAATCAGTCATTCTCCATCTATTGACCCTTCTTTCCTGTGTCATAGCATGGTTCAAAGGCAGCCTCTCTCAAAGTGGGGATAAGCTTTCAGCTCCGTGCTCATAACCTACCATCCTCAGTGGGACAAGAACGTCTCATTTGCAGTAGTCCTAACAAAAGTCCTGGGATTGCATCTCACCACCTGGCTTGAATGACTGCCTATTTCTGGACCAATCCCAATGTTATCATCCACTGGGTCAGGCCTGATGCCCAACTCTGGAGGGCTGGTGGGGGAGAGCGCCAGCCCTAGCCATACCACATAAACTGAGAGTGGGTCCTCCAAAGAAGGCAAGGTAATTTTACCCTTAAAAGAAGAAGGATGACTCTGATGCATGAACAGTTTGTAAGGTCAAATGATGTTTTGTGTAAATGTGATTATGTAGCTTGTTGGTTGAAAGTCTGGACTATGTGTACACTGTTCTGGGTTAGAATGTCCCACACTAATGTCAACTTGTCAAGGGAATGAATTGTATCTTTTTTCACCCTTCTACTCCCAGGGCCCACTCTGGTGACCAGCGCAAATGAGATGTTTGGTAAATTTACCCAAGATCAAGTAGTCAATATGTAACTGCATTGGACTTTTAACTTGAGACTTTTGACTCCTTATTTAGACATCTTTCTCTGTTTAATTTTCCTTTTTAATCCTTTTCCACCATCATTACAATCAGTGTTATCTGATTAAAATATTCGTGGATGAGGGGATTTGTCACCTACTGGTATACGTTTTACTGACCCGCAACACACTGGCTTGAAGGAGTTTCTCAGTTTCATTGTATCAGAAATGATAATTATAGCAAGACTTACTTTTCACTCGTTTTAAATTCATTAGATTTTTATGCATCTGGAAGGTACCTTAAAATAGTCAAGACAATGTATTTGAGTGAGTAAAGTGATTGAGAATTGAGGAGGCTTTGTTGCATTTGTTGTGATTTGTTTGTTTACTTGTGTTTAACACATGCATTCATACTGCGGAAAGCTTAGCTTTCCCACAAAATGAAAGTCATCAAAATAGTAGCTAAGCAGCAAGAAAGAAGGTCAGTTCGGAAGCGAATTGTTATTGTACAGAATCCTGCACTAAAGAAGACTAGAATTGCAAAGCCTTTAAATCACAGATTACCGAGTATACAAACTTTTAAAAGCAGAACACATTCCTGACTTCAGAGATGCATTATATCCTTGACACACTGTAATTATGCTTATTAGACCAGAATCTACTATCGGGATGAGTGTGGATTTGCTACTTCATTCAGAGCCATACCAAAGAGACAATTATTTCAGTGTGCAGCGCCACCGCTCCTTGGGTTGGGCTTTTGAATTTGTTGCATTTCTTGCATTCTCAGTAGTGCATCAACCGTGTACTGAGTGGAAAGTAAATATTCCTTTAAGTCAGCCTTCGTCTGTGTTCTTAAAATTAGTCTGTTATTTTTGTAACTATGAAACTTCTCCCTTAGGTAATATTCTTTTGCCTTCCAAGGTTTGATATATCTCCAACTGTATCTTCTAAGTACATGGGGTTATTGATATGAAAGTACTCTTTATCCCTAAAAAGAACAGAAATTTGACTAGCACTATGCGATTTGAATTATAACTCCGCCCTAAGGAACTAATCAGATATTAAGAAAAATAAAAATAGAAGCATTTACCACCGATTCTGGGATAAGTTGGGAAGTAGCCCCAGTGTGGACCCAGTAACCCCGTTTCTAGAGCAAAGCAGTCAATACATGTAGGTGAGAGAAAAAATCGTGCATCAGGGCTAGAGTGCTGGCAGTCAGAATTGAAATGAGTTGCAGGGAGTTGCAAAGATGGACTGAGGTGGATTGAGATGGGATGAATTATGAAGGAAGATGATGAAGGCATCAGGGAGTTCTTAGAGGAGGAACGGGCATCCTGTGGGGAGAAGATGGTGAGCTTGATTTGGTTCATATTTAGTTTGAGATGGTCAAGGAGGGTTCCCACAAATCATTGATCAGATAATGTGGTTTTGGAATGAAAGGGTTAGTTGGGGCTGATGATCAAGCTTTGGAAGTCAAAGCACAGAGGCAGTTGTTGGGGCCCTGGGAGTAGATAAAATGCTGAAGGAGGAGGACAACATGCTATGACCAAACTTGGGGTGGGGGTGGGGTGCAGGAGGAAGCTATCTTCTGAGACAGGAGAATGAAGACGTGTGAAACCAGGAGAAATTATAGGATTTAAGGGAAATGGATTATTTCTCACTGCTGTGATCATGGAAGATTTCAGACTAAGGGATGGTTTTAGTTGTTAATCCCACCTCCTCCTCCATTATGATTTCTCTGACCAAACCAATCCATGCTAATCTCATGGAGGCAATGTAAGGAAGAGCCTGGGTTCTCTAACCAAATACCAGATTGTACAACTGTATTCCCTGTTAAACACATGGTGACTAATAAAGTCCTGTAGTAGCTCTTCTCCTAAGCACTTTGCACAAATAAATTCAATTAGTCATTAAAACAAGCCTAGAAATTATTTTTACCACGTAACAAGTAAAGAACAGAGAAGTTAAGAAATTTGTTCAAGGTCACAACAAGCCATTTAGTGGTCAGGTTTCTAAATCTCTCAGTTTGATTCTAAAGTGTGTGATTTTTACCTCTATACCATTCTCTCACTATATTGTCTTGGTAAATAGTTGGATTTAATCGCAGCTTTCAGGGGGATGATTTCTGACAGATTTCCTCTGGTACTGTATTTCTCATTTTCCACATGTCCTATCCTGTAACATTTCCCATCGGATGCTTTTAGCTGACAAATCTCTAAAGGTCTGATTTTTGTGGGGGCTTTTCTGGCCTTCTCATGTTAAGTGCAGATAACTTTCTTCCCCGACACTGTGAAGGGCATTAAAGCCCTGGCTAGATGAGCAAATAAGGCATGGTGTTTGCATTTCTACCCATCTTTTCGTATCACAATACACCAGGGACTCAGAGCCACTAAGTGCTTTTTAATCACCCCAGAATTGCAAGAATATGTCCTAACGACACTTCCTGAAGGGCGTCATTACTTCTACAAAAATGTTTTCTCATAAAATATTTGTTAAAAAATGCCTAATAAATCCTGTCTTGGGCAATTACACCAAATCTCTACTCCTTTAGAGCCCCTGTCAGCACATTAGAGCTTGTTTTTCATAACAGTTCTCAGCTGTAGCTCATCAGTGCCAAGTTCTGTTCTGAGGACATGTTCTTTGCCTCAACCTAACAGTTGCTCTCACATTGATACACTCCATGAATTAAGTGGCAGGCAGCAATCCTAAGAATTTTAACATATTTGAGGATAATATTTGCTTTTAACAACTTCGCAAAGGAAAATAAAAGCAGCTGAATATATTAAGCCAAGGATGTGAATGAGGTTGTCCACAAGGAGCTAAAAAAGGAGTAGGGGTCAGTTTTGGACCTCAGTAAGCATAGTGCTGTGAACTACACTTGAAAACTTAGAAAATGCCCAGTAGACATTAATTGTGGGGAAAAATATCCTTATATTCAATACTAGCCAATTCAGGATACCCTGTGCTCTTTAAATAATGACCTAGCATGTAATTTGACATTTGGGAGCAAAAGCACTCGAAGAAAAAGAAAGTTAATCCTTGAAGAAATAACTGAAAAAATGGGATCTATCAAATCTATTTTGTAATATGAAGATTTATTAAATCACATGAGATGAGGAAGAAGGTGCAAATTATTTTAGTACTTTAATTAAATTTATTTTAGTAATATAAAAGAATACATTTCTTAGAGTTAATCCCATTATTTTGCTTTTTTATTTTTTTAAAGAAATTTCTCGGGTGTAGGTATATGGAAGGAAACTTGCTCGTGGTCATTCTTCATTGTTAAGAATCAAGAGAATCTGCAAAGAGCATTGCTAATTTGGAGGTGGACATGTTCCAAAGAAGTATGAAGGAAATTCTGGGGGCAAGAAAATTATCAGAATAAGATAACAGAGGAGCCCTGGGGAAGCACCCACCTTTGATAGCTCTGTGCAATGCTTTTATTTCAAGAATGCATTGGAATCCTTGAGCCCACCTGAAGGTTCCTTGTCAGCTGTGCCCTATCCCGATCCTATAGAAAGATTAGTATGCCTTGACACTGGGGATGGCATGCAAAATATTCAGACAGGTATGGTGAAGATACAGACCAGTCAGAATGGAGAAGCTGTGCAGTTAGACACTTGTGCATGATGGTGAGTCCCTGTAGGTTCCTGTGCTGAACGCCTTTCTGTTTGGGTTCCTTTGGCTCACAGTTGTTCTGGGCACATTTCCTGTGTGTCTGAGGGGTCAGGGCACAGCCAGGGGAGAAGGGCAGGTTGAGGTGATAGACTGTAGATACCGCTCCTGTTTTAAGATTCTTTGCTGATTGGATTTTCACCCCTGGAATCTGATCAAGTTTTCTGTCAGTGGAAAGGGAACAGTGAGAAAGCGAAGAGTAGAAGGAATATTTAGCCAGGGACAAGAAGCTTTACCATTTACTAGCTGATTGACCTTGATTAAGAACACACTGTCTGAGAACCAGTTTCCTTTTCTGTAACAAAAACCCATGATAGAGTCACACCAGTGATACATCATGTGCGAAAGTGCTTTGTAATCTGCTAAATTCTATATAAACATGAAGGACGCGTGTATTATAACTTAGGGAAACTAATGGCTTTTTTAAATCCCTGAAATAATTCCTCTTACCACGCAGAGCATTATCTTTTGAATCATCAGCCCCCAATCCATCAAGCCAATATTTTCATATAGTGAGTTCTTTAAAGAGAGGCAAACCTTATGAACCAGGTCTTTCTCCTGATCCTTTTGGAGCTTTATCAAACACATAGTTTGCAACATTTTACCTGCTTTATATTTCTCTAGCCATAACCTTGAAAGAGCACGTTGTGAAGTTTGTGTTATCTAGACAGCTGAGTCAAACATAACTAGCATGAGTTGGTTATAGGGTCCCAAAGGCACATGCTTAAATAATCTGGTGGCAGAGAAATGTAAGTCACGCTGGCTTAGAAATGGCTCATATTAGGAGGCTGAGGTCCAGTTCCACCAGTGACCTTGGCCATTTGGGACCTTTGTTCTACAGGTCAGTAAGTTTCCAGATGGAAATGCTTGCACTGGCTAGCAGGCATTTTGCCCACTCTGGGAGTCCACAAATAGAGGCTCACATTAGGCTCACAAAGGGCTTAGGGCCAGAAGACCAATCTTGAAACAGCTTCCAGGGAGCTCTCTGAGGACTAGAGCGACCAGAAATGGAAGAAGCTGGGAACACATGGCAGGTTCCTTCTTTTCCTGGGAAAGGGTTACTCTAGGATGGCTCCATTTCTGCAAGATCCCTGGAGCTGAGCCTGAGCTGATTAACAGGATATATATGAATTGGCAGCCACATTATCCAAAGAGAAAAAAAAAAAGGTCCCCCTAAGTTGGTAGTTCTGAACATCTTGGGACCAGAGGACAGAGCTAAAAGATTTTGAATGGGGCTTACTAGTTAAAAGGAGACTATCTGATCATTTTAACCTTAAAGAAGAAGCAAATTAGATCTAAGTGTGTACAACAGCAGGGAGGCAAGAGATTTCTGTATGATTTTGAGTTTTATTTGAATAGGCATTAATAAAATGGACTGGAGTGATGATATTCCACAGACAAGATTTTACTAATACTGCTTAACAGCTACATCTTCTGAGTGCCTGGGTTTTAAGAAAGATGTTGGATTTGGGGAAATGTCTTGAAAATAGCTAACTATAAATATTTATCTCACTTTGGCTAATAACCCAATTTTTATTTTAAAGCAAAAAAGAAAAATCAGGGTAGCTAAAATATTAGTAGGGTTGGCCTAATGGAGATACAATGAGATGGGCTGAAATTTGAAGGATTTTTGTTAATTGGAACAATTATAAAAATTTGATTCTGCACTGTAATCCACTTAATATAGTCTTTCCTATTGATTACAAGTGGCTGATTGCTTTTTCAAGGCTGTCCTTCATAAGGGAATTCAGAGCGTTTCAAAAACCTTTAAAGTAGAGGTTTACAATATTGTTATTTTTCTCACACAGAAAATATTTGTATTGGATCCAACATAGAAAGCATATGCATTACAATATCTGTGGATTGAATTGGTTTGACTTAATGTGGAATTTATGAATGAAGAGGAGAAAGCTCTACCACTAAATTTGGAATATTGGAAGTCATTTTAGAAACCAGCTTGACAGGTTTTTTGCAGACTTAGAGTAGAGAATAAAACTGTATGAATAATTCATACAGCTCTAGAAATATTAACCAAATGTTTGACAGTGCTATTTCTGTTCATTTTGACTAATTGACTGACTTTAATTTTAAAGTTCCTGGCCAACTGTCTGATTTTTGTCTAGTTTTCCAAATGATAGTGCTAACTGCTGTGGGAGGCTCCTGGCTTTTGATTAAAATTCCATCCCAAATGTTAGTTTGTATTGACTGTATAGTGAATAAGCTGCTGGTGCTGGCAGATGAAGAAATGTGCTCCGCCTCCTTGTCATTTTGTGAATGGATTGTGAAGGGTTTGTTCATTTGCTCTTCACTCCACTCACAAATATCTGCTATGCCACCAGGCCCATTTGCATAATGAGGAGAATGGTTTGGGGGAGGGCTGTTTGGGAAAAAGGATAATAAGGTACATTAAAAATAGAAATACTTGGCCTTGTTTGTTTTTATTCCTGATATCTTTAGAAGCAGTCTTGACTATGCTGTTTTCCAGCCAAGTCCGTTTTTGGAAAGGGTGATTAAAGGCCCTGGGTCTCCATCTGCTGACACCCCGCCTTGTCTGAGTACTTTCCCCTCAGCTCTTCTTGCATCTCCTCTATAAGCCTAGTCTGCCTTGACGCTGATATAACTGTGGAGTGCCAAATAGATCTTTCTGATTCTTTCGTAGGTATGGTTCCTTTTTACAGGCAAACGTATTATTTTCCCCTGAGTCCCAAAGATAAACTGCCTCCCTCCTTTCCCTTCCTTTTTTGTTGTCGTTGTGAAAAGAGCGTAGTTAATCTGTGATATACTCCCTTCTCCCTGAAGTACGAGTGCAAGCACTGAACTTGATTTCTAGTTAAATGAGACCCATAAAGGACCCTGACTTGAGGATGAGAAGGCAAGGAGTGGTGGTGGCTGAATTGGCTGAAATACATAACCCTTTGCCTAAACACAGTATGCATCCCTCAGTGCTTAGTATTAGATTTATGGAATGGCTCCTCTCCCCGCGTTGTCCCTGCTTTATACAATTTGGTGCTTTGTTGCTATCGAAACAGCCTGACTTTCTAAGCCATTGTGATTGTGCAGGGGGAGGAGGCTGTGGTGGGCAGGGGTGGTAGTAGAGCATGACAGAGCTTCTCCAGATGACATGTAGCGGACCTCTGCATCAGCCAAGAGGAATTAAGCTTTGTCACTCCCCACTGGGACTACCTTTCTCCTGGTCTGTGCGCACGGAATTCACATGCTGCTGCTGCAGCCACCGGAGCAGAGCCCTGAGTGTCCTCTTTTGCCACAGAAAGCAGTGAGCAAGAATGATAGCTGTCTCTTTTAAATGCCGCTGTCAAATTCTGAGGCGACTTACTAAAGGTATCGTGCTTTCCTTGTTATTCACTCAGCGCGTCTGTTGCAATCTTCTAAAAGCACAGTTTAATGTTTTTACTTTCAAATATGCCTGCCTTTACAATTTATTGTCAGGCAACAAAGAACTCAATGAGATATGTAGAGATGTATGTGTATAGGTAGACTCAGCCTTGCTTCCCCTCCTCATATCCTGGTTATGTTCTTGCTGAACCAGCTTGGGTGATTTTTTGTTTGTTTAATGCTTTTTCCTTCATTGCTGAAAAGAAAATGTGTTTTGAGTCCGGTGCTGAAGTTGTTGTGGGAGACCATCATTTTGCATGCTGATTAACTGGTCAAGAAGAATCCAGTGTGTGCTACTGTCCTTTCCATGATAACATGTTACTAAATGCAGCCGGCAGCTTCAGGCACCATACAGCTGGTGAATCCATGGAATTATTGTTTATTCTATTAATTTTCAACATCTCAGGAGCTTTTTCCCAGGACAGCCTTAAATTTTTTTACGTGTTAGAATTGCATGTTCAGAGATGTAGGTAATTCAAAACGCTTTGGTCCTTGGTTATACTGTAGCCCTGTGATATTTGAAGAAGTTTATTTGAAAGTAAAAATCATTGCTCTGTATCTTGTCATCAAAAATTACTGACTCAAGATTGTCTCTCTTAGGACTCTGAAATATTAATGAAATACCTCCGTAATATTTAAAGTATGTCTTTCGTTGAAATCACTTGCTATGCCATCTCATTTATTTTGTGTGCATTCTATAGCAAAGTTAGTGAACGGCTGCTTTTAAAATCCTGCCATGTGTGTGCGTGTGCGCGCGCGTGTGTACAAATGAGCCCTCTGAATTTAGTTCCTTTAGATAGAATCTTCTTTAAAAGGAATTTGTTATTTAAAAAAAAAACAAGAACAAAGTTCACTCTGAGTAAAAGTGTGTAGTTGCAAACGCTTTTCTTTTTTAGAGTACTGTCAAGTAATTAATGGATGTTATTATGCTCTAGAAGCTCTGAACCCACAACTATGTTAATGGATGCTATTTCTATCAGTTTAGCTTGACATATCAGAGTTCTTTGATCACCAGCAGTGCAGCTAAAAATGCAATTAATATTTTATTTGGCAGAAGAATGAGCACAGAGCAAATAGTAATAAATAGATCTAGAGTCAATAATAGGAAAGAGAATAAATACTGTAGCCCAATTTACTGAATACAATTGCAAGTTGTTGGGGAGGAGAGTGAATCCTTTAAAAGGTACTTCGGGGGAAATATAGGAAAGACTATCCATTTTAAATTAAGCTGCTAGTCTGAGGCAGTAATTCAGTTTTTTACTTTATTCCTTGCAGTTTGTACAAATGTATGATTTCTGTGTATAGATCACCTTTAAAAGAATATACTTTATGTTATAGTTTGGGCTAAGATTTTTAAAGACAAGTTTCTTATTCTTAAAAAATCATTTCTTGCTGATTTTAGCATTTGCTTATCTTGATGTTGAGAAGATGATGCTCTCCTTACATTATAATCATGAAGCAATCAATGCTCCCTATTCATGTGCATCAGATATTTTTTTATATATCCTACATACTAGGAAGAGAGTGAACCCAATAAATTTTTAGTTCTTACAATAATTTTTAACTTTTTCCAATTTCCTGAGAATTGTGGAAGCATTGATCTCTGCATTGAAAGGGGATTTAAATGTTTACTAAGAAAGCTGCTGAAAATCTAGCTAAATGAGGAAAGTAATGACAACTATCTTAATGGTTGCTACTTTTTCTTTACAAAATCTGTAGATCTGCTCTTTTTATTCGGCATTTAGCTTAAGAATGCCAATTGATGATTGAGATAAAATGTATATATGGAATCAATTCGCATTTTTTTGGTTTCTCTTTGTTTTTGACCATGTTCAAATCTTTGCAAGAATGTGCCTGAGTAATGCAATGCCTTACTTTGCCACACATTGAACAGGCCTGAGAAGTAAAGTTTTTTCACCAGTGCAGCAGCCTAAACCTGTTGTTCCAAAATGGATGAATTGATTTCCCCAACTCCACCCTACTTGTACATTGTTTTTCTTAGGCTGTAAAATAAAACCAAAATATACATGTAATCACAAGCTTAAATGCCCCCTGTTTGATATTTGGGCGGAAATAGGCACTTGGATGAAGTTTCTATCCTATCCCATCCTCCCTACCCCATAACTGTCTAATCCCTTATCTTCAGCCCCCAAGAACACATATTTTTGTCTTCTCATTGAGGGTTACAGCGAATATTCCTACTCCAGATACTTAGCACAGCGCCCTTGTCGCATAGTAGGCACTCAGCAACTCTCTGTTAAAGTGGATTGGATTTGCCTATCTGAGAGTGACAGAACATTTGATTTTCCTTTGAGCTCTTAGGAATTGTAGCAAGAGCTTTATTAGACCTGTTGGCTAAAACCTAGGAGGAAAAAAAGGCTGGCTTCATGTTTCAGAGACTAGCTTGCTGTTTGTGTTGATGTCACCCGGAAGAGAAAGCAGTATGGCAATTGCAACATCTTTTCAGTTCTCTCAGGAGAAAAGGATGTAATTAAAAGAAACTATTTTCTACACACCCCCATATTCTTAATATTTTACTTGTTTCTTCATTCATCCATTTATTGTTCATTTAACTAGTATCTACTGAGTACCTACCGTGTGCCGGGCATGGCTTTTTGCACAGGAATTCTAAGCTGGGGACATTTATAGGTGCATCATGCATTTTTAATCAGTATATCCTTTCACAATAAGCACATGGTTCTCTATTTTAGAAATAATTGTAAAAGATCTAAAAAATATGTGTTTTATCGACAAGTCCTCTGATTATGACCCACAGCATTATGGCAGAACATAGTTCAGGTGAATTTATACTTCCCAGACTTGGGAACTGAGTCTTTTTCTTATTTAGGTTCCAAGCAGCTGTTTCTGTTTGTTTGCATTATCAGCTTTCTCCCCATGTAGAACAAAACCAAGAAAATAGCCTTTACTCCAAAGGCCTATCCCTGTTGTGAATGCTATTATGAGAGGGCCACTAAAAGACCAAGCACTGGGGAAAGTATTATTTTACATTTAAGGCGGAAGTCTAGAGAAGAGATGCTATCTTCTATCTCTGCTCTTCATCTCTTCCCCCGGAAGGAGCTGCTGATTACCTAGCCGTGGAGCCAAATCCAAAAAACATTTTCTCAGCTTTCCAGCCACATCTGACAAAGGAATTGCTGGTAAAGCTAGGCGTTTTGGCGTCCACCTTCTTAGCTGCTTACCTCCGAGAGCCCTGCTTTCTCTTCCAGGGGCTGCAGGACCTCAGGAGAAATGGCTGTGTTCTCAGAGAAAGGACCAGATTTTCATGACTCCCACAGGCTGTGTGTTCTTTTTCTCATCATGATTGTATCTTTGCTTTTTCTTGAGATCGGTTAACCTCATCTACAAATAGTCATTTTGTGGAGTGTCATGTGGTTTGACTCTCCTTTCTTGGGTGCTGTTCTAGTTTGCTAGTTGCCACAATGCAATATACCAGGAACAGAATGGCTTTTTAAAAGGCGAATTTAATAAGTTGCTAGTTTATAGTTTTAAGGCCGAGAAAATATCCCAATTAAAACAAGGCTATAGAAATATCCAGTCAAAGGGATCCAGGGAAAGAAACCTTGGTTCAAGAAGGCCAATGAAGTTCAGGGTTTCTCTCTCAACTGAGGAGACATGGCGAGCACAGTCAGAGTTTCTCTCTCAAGTGACAAGGCACATGGTGAACACGGTCAGGGTTCCTCTCTCATCTGGAAGGGCACATGGCGAGCATGGGGTCATCTGCTAGCTTCTTCTCCTGGCTTCCTGTTTCTTGAAGCTCCCCAGGAGGCATTTTCCTTTTTCATCTCCGAAGGTCGCTGGCTCATGGACTCTCTGCTTCGTGGTGCTGCAGCATTCTCTGCTCTCTCCGAATCTCTTCCATTCTCTAAAATGTTTCCTCTTTTATAGGAGTCCAGAAACTTATCATGACCTACCCAAATGGGTGGAGACATGTTGTCACTTAATCCAGCTTAACGGCCACTCTTGACTAAATCACATCATCCAGGGAGATGATCTGATTACAGTTTCAAACATGTAGTATTGAATAGGGAATGGGATTTTGATTAAAACACAGCTTTTCTAGGGGACATACATCCTTTCAAACCAGCACAGGTGCTTTCATCCTCCTTTAGCAGTGGCATGTTACTTCCAGAAGCTTTTCTCTGTCTACCAAAGTCAACATCACGCAATAAATATCTTCTGATCTCCCACAGACAGCGTGGCTCTGGGCACCTTTTGTTTGGGGCACCATCCGCTTTATCTCTCTGTCCTCCTATTGGCTCAAAACGCCCCTCCAAAATCCTTGTCTCCACTTTAGCATAGAATTCAAAATCGCTTACTATTGCTGGCCCAACTGCCACTTATTTTCTATTGGCCTTCACTTCCTCTCTCTTCCTAAACACACAGATGTCCTAGAATTCACGATCCCTGTCCCTTTCTCTTCATCTTGCTACAGGCAGCCCTGTTGACCTGTGTCCCAAAGGGGTGTCTGAGCGAGATCTTTGTGACTGGTACCCAGTTGCTTCCTGCTGTGCCTCTCTCTCCTGGCTCATTTCACTCTCCTCCTTCCTGGCTTCTCCTTTCAACCCCAATAACCTTTCTTCTTTTTGCTGCCTGGACATGCATGGACATTGCTGTCTCCACTGGCACTGAGCTTTGATCACACCTGCAGTCTTTTCCTCTCCGTCTTTGCCCCCTGCTGTTCTCCAGCCGTGGAGTCACCATACCTGAAAGTGAAGGGCAGACCTTAATCTAGGACCTGAGTCCCTAGAGAACTGAAACTAAATCATCTTAGACAGCCGGCAATCTAATTTTTAATTCCATCCAACAAGAACAGTCTCACAATTTGCCTGATGACTTTTCAAAGGATCATTCAAGTGACCTCTGAATCCCTTTAAACTGTGAGTTTTTTAGAGCCACAGCCAGCGTTTAAAAATTATTCTATTCAGAAATTCATTTCTTATGTGTAATCTCAATCACCTGCAACAAGATATTCCTTTTTTTTTTTGTCTTAGATGAGAAAAAATATTTCATACTCTTTCTTCCATTCTGCAACATCCTTTAATCTACAGACATATTGAGTTCAGTGCATCGTTTGGAACGTGATTGCTTCTCTTTGATGGTCTCAAATTTTCTGTTCAGGTCCCTCTGCACTTTCCCATCTGTCCGTGTCTATCTAGGCTCATGGCTTTTCCAGCATTCTCCTAATGGCTCCTCATCCACTCTGTGATATAATTCAGAATTGATTATCATCTGGGCTGAGGATGCTCTCTCTCTGCTGGATCTCACTTCTCCCAACTCCCCTTCCTCATCCCTTCTGCAGACATGCGCTGGCCCCCTCTGTCGGATCCTGCCATCTGGAACAGCTTGACTGTATCTTACCACCTCATTAACTTTCCATTGCTTTTCAAATCTCACCTGAAAACATATCCTTTCTCCTTTGCCTCTACCCCTTGATTTCATTCCATCGAAGCTAGTATTTATCATTCCAGCCTACACACTTTTGAAAATAACATTCACTGAAGATACGTCGCAAAATTACACTGCTTTATTTTGTGGGAGTTTAACCTTTTGGTAGGATAAGGGACAGACCTTCCTCTAGAGAAACCAAAATTGAATAGGAAAATTCTGCAACTGGATCCCAGTTGGGTGTTGCTGTTCTTGTACAAGGACTGCTGATGATGTTGGTTTTGATGGATTTCTTTACTGGACGCAAGTCCAGGACTTTCAGGGGGTTTGCAATGAGCAGTAGCTTTGACTACTAGTGATCTGAAGCTTTTATCTTATAATACTGGTTAGGCTTATGTCAGTGGGAGGTTTATTTCTCCCTCATCTTCTGGGTGGGGATCTCATGCCGGAAATGCTTGACCTCTTTCCAGGAGACACCCATCCTTTAGAAAGAATATTTGGCAATGCCTCATATGCCTTAACAAAGAGTCTGGGACCCTTAAGACATGATTGTGGCTGGTCAGGAAGGAAAGGCTAGTCCATTACCAGGAGAAGGAATGCCGATTCAGGATAGGCATTCTACCATAAGGAGAGCAATGAGGTTGAAATTCCCTCATTCTTATTTCCCTTTTATTTAGCCTCATCAGCATTATTTTGTCTGAATACATGAAAATTATGTTTAAAACTCAAAATTAAACATCTTTTATTTTTTATTAAATTTATAGAAGAAATATCTTTTTGCAAAGTTTTTAAAGTAGTTACTTTATTAAAGTTATAATATCATATTTATCCCAAAGAAGCACTAGGTACCGAATGTTTATTACATTTAGCTTCTTGGAGATATTTCACCTTTGGAAGAGAAACTTTGACCCCGTCATCACAAAAAGTAGTAAGAATAAGATGGGCTCATATGTCGCCGTCAATAGCAAGCACTAATTCAGACAAAGCTTCCTGGTCTATTAGAAATAAGAAAAAAAGCTTCTCATTAATAGTACAAACTAAATTTTTAAATAGTTTGTTAGCTGAAAATATGAAGAAAAGTGCAAGAAGTAAATTTCTGCCTCATTTTCAAAACGAAGATGAAATAAGAGAAAGGTAAAATATAATGTCACTGAAGATATGTTGCCAGTGTCATCATTGAAACAAGTGTGTGTGTGTGGGGGGGGGGGGGGGATGGACAAGTTGATTTATAATTTATTCACTGTGCTTTTTAATAAAAGTTGTAGTTATACTATATGTCGTAATGCATATTTTGGCCTACATTTTCCTCTTGTATTTTACTCATTTGTCATAGGAAAATCTTACTGTCTCCATAGTATTCCATGATGGGGCCATGAAGACTAAGGAAGGACATCGTAGTATAGAAGAGTTTGGGCATTTTTGTAAATCTAGAGGAAAGAGCCAATAGAGAGGCAAAACTTCAAGATGAAAACCGAGGGAGGATTCCTAGACAAGGCAAGGAAGCGAAACCAGAATGTAGGTGGGCACTGGCGCAGCAAGAGGACTGCGCCAATCTCAGGGATAGGAAAGCGTGTGATGAAAGATTTTGAAGTAGTTTTTAAGGAATTAGAAGACCCAATTAATGTTCTTAATAAATTAGAAGGAGACTGTAAAAAAAAACCTTCTATTTTTATAAGCCTCTAAACAGGGTTCCTGAATTTGTCTCCACTTAGGAAACACCTGGGAACTTCAAAATATAGTGATATCTGTGTCCACACCCAGAGATTGTCATTTATTTGGGTAGGCATGTGGTCTGTGCTTTGGAATTTCAAATTAATTCTCCCAGTAATTTTACTGTGCAAACAGGTTTGGAAACCACTGACCTAATTCATTTAGGCAGCTTCGTAGAGATGCCACACTGGGCCTTTCGAGTCAGATGTGTTTTAGGCAGAGGCAAGCCCAAGATTTTTATTTAGCAGCTGAGAGGGAGAGGATGTGAATGATGGTGCTGCTGGAGCCTGCCTGTGATTGTGAGGACTGAGCCCAGGTGACCATGGAAGTAAAATCAAAAGATAAAAAGAGCCATTCCTTGAGCCTCGGGTCAAGAAGTACCTTAGGTGAGCTCTGAGCTCTACTCCTAGACTTCTTCAGTTATGTTCGCCAATAAATTGTTCTAAGCTAGTTAGAGACAGATTTTCCATCACTTATAACTGACTGAGATATGAGATGGATTCTAACACATTTGCGTGTGCATATTTTTATAAGTTTAAGTTATAGTTTAAAAATGACAATTGACTCAACCGATTGTGGATACCTGAAACCACGCACATTCCATGGAAGGCAGTTTAAACACTACTGCTGCCTCAATAGATCAGTCTCCTAGCTCTGTGTTTCGTTTATGAACACCATGGCTAATTTAGTGATTGACAATGGATCAATATATTTTGTGGATCATCAATCAAGTCCCCTGCCCCTCTTAGCTCTTGACTGACCACATCAGCACTGAACTAGAAGCTCCATCCAGAGAGAGATGGAAGGGAATGTTTCATTTTTATGGGATATTTCTGCCTTTACTGTATTGGGGAGTTGTCTTGTTTTCCAGCTGCTAAGACAAACACCATGCAATGGGTTGCCTTCAACAATGAGAATTTATTGGCTCACAATTTTGAGGATAGGAGGGATCCAAAATTAAGGCATCAGCAAGCTGATGCTGTGTTCTTGAAAACTGTGGCATTCTGGGGCCAGCTGCCAGCAATTCTTGGGTCCTTGGCTTTTCTGTGACAGGGTGAAGCCCTCTCCTTTCTCTTCCAAATACCCTTAACTTCCAGGTTACAGCTCTTCCTGTGCCTTTTTCTTCATAAAGTCTCCAATAATAGGATTGATAAAGGCCCAAGCTCTTTCATAACATTTTTAGAAGATCCTATTTAGAATGGGTTCACACCCACAGGAATGGATTAACATTAAGAACAGGTCTTTTTTTTTTTTCTGGTGTACATAATTTAATCCACCACAGGAGCTAAAGCCAACTAAGAGATTGTTTAAAGAAATAATGGTTAATAGTAGGGTTGTAATGTGGTCCTGGTTTGATATAGAGTTCCTTATTTCTGTGCGCATCATCAGCTTGCATCCCTCTTCCCTCCTGTTACCCTTCTTCTCCCAATTCTAACTGATACAGACCTACTTATAGTAAAGGATGTCCCCTCCTTTGTAGGTTTTCCTGCAGGAATGGTTACTAAAGTTTCAGGAATTTTCCATTTTGTTAAACACAGCTATGATTTGAAATTATATAAGCTTACAATTAAAAATATATATTTTCAAAACAAAAATAGGGGTTGCAAGGGTAGTGCAGTGGTAGAATTCTTGCCTGCCATGAGGGAGACCCAGGTTTGATTCCTGGCCTGTGCACCCCCCCCAAAAAACTGACATATACTCAAAGCTCACCACTTCCTAATTATTATTTTATTATCTATACTTGTGAATTTGATTTTATCTATTTGGTAAAAAATAACATAATAGTATGTTACTTTGCATCTCTTACCAACTTCACATTTAGTAACATCAAGTTAATAGCTTGAAATTGAGAGCGTTTACACCATGGAAATTGGCAAATGTTATAAATCAGAGACTCCCTCTCTCCTCCAGAAAGCCACTTGTTAAGGCTAGGTATCCCTGCTCTGTACAGCAATATGCTTTCTAAATTGGATCATAAGTATTTGTTTGTCTGTATACCCTCACCAAACAAAGGATTCTTGAAGTCAGTAATCATGGCTTGCTTATCACCAGGAAGGATACAGTATTTGGTGCAAAGAAAATGTGTAATACGTCTGTTGAATTGAGAGCATACATTTCCAAAGATTTCCTGGGTTAACCAACCCCACATATTCATTCTGATCTTGTCACCTTACAGAGAACTCCTTCCCCTTTCTCCAGAGTTCTTGATTTTTGAACATATTCTTCGGGTTTACATGTCACAGAATGGAGTAAGTCTCAGGAATATTCTAAGGGTCTTTATCATCCTCTAACACCTGTTAATTCCCAATTTCCTTTTTAACAAGGTGGGCGTTCCATGCCCTCCTCCTTCCCTCCTTCTCCCAAAGCCTGCTATGGACAGTCTGGAGAAAGATACTGGCAAGAAGCCAGGAACAGCACCAGGGAACTGGAGGCTGAAGGACAAACTGTTGTTAAATTCTGCATGACAGAATTCCCAGTTGAATTCAATCTGGGGAATATCGAGGACCCCACAGAGTTTCTGATTGAATTGAGCTTTCCCCATTCTATAAAGCTAGGTGACCTCATACAGATCAAAAATGAATTTCATTTATTGCCTTTGTTTTCTAAGTGGTTTGTTGATAAATTTGGTTCATAAATTGTGAAGTTCAGTTATAAAGTCTAAGAATCAAGACCGTTTCCAGGAGCAGTTAATTCCTAAGAATGATTTTAAAGAGATTCTATCTGTTTAATGTGTGCCTCCAGATGTTAAAAATCTATATAAGGGTGAGCACGCACTGACCACAAACTTTTACCTCACTACATGCCAAATATTAGTATGAAAGTAAAATGAGCAGTTCTAAAAATGGGAGGAATGGAAATCAACAGACCAGAGATTTTTCAGAAATTTGGGGAAGATGTAAAGTGAGTATATCAAAGCAGATGTCACAGTCCAGCGTAAAATACAAGGGAAGTGGAGGTGGGAGCCATGCTTTCTGATACAGAGCCACAGATGGGCACTTTCGAGAGATCAGGAAGAGGCAGGAGGCAGAGAGGTGATTATTTGAAGGATGGAGCAGCTGCAAGTTAAACATCACCTCCCTCCCCCATTTACTATCTCTCAATGTGGTTCTGTTCCCCAATCGAAAACTAGAAAGCCAATCTTGTAAGCAATTCCTGAGTCTGCAATGATGGTGACCTCTAGGGTCAAACCCTGCCCATTCTGGCATGGAATTGGTGTGAATGGGCAGTAATACTGCCGTCCTGTCCTGCTACCTGTTCCTGCCCAAGGCTTTCAGGTAAAACCTGCCACATATCATGTTGTGCCATTCTGGAGAAAGGCTGGTTGAGAAAAATATATCAGTCTAACCTTCACTAGCTTCCTTTGGAAAGTAACTTAGTTCTTTATTAATAACTGTAAACTGATGACTAGTCATCAGTGACATTTGAGGAATAACAACTGGGCTGAAGGAAGCAGAAGTGATTAGGGAGCAAAAAGATACATTAAAAAAATTCTAAGTAGTGGCGTCAGAAACATTGGAGAAGGTACTGCATCCACAAAACAAGTCCAGCAATGATAAGGGAGCCAAAAGAAAAATATGAATAATTATTAGAACATTAAATACAATTATTAAAATGAAAATTCAGGAGGAGAAAATGTTGGCATAGTAGAGGCAGATGTTTTTAAAAGTAGGCACATAAAGGATCAATTGGAGTTATACAACATCAACCTAAAAGGCATTGCAGAGAGAGGATGGAGAGAAAGCGGGGAAAATTATAAGGGCAATGGTGAATGTGAATTTCCTGAACTATAGAATGTCTTTCGATTGAAAGGGCCCATTGAGACCCAAGCAGGATAACTGAAGAAAGACCTAGGCAAATTGTCTTGAAATTCTAGAAAATGAAGAAGCAAATTAAAAAAAAAGCTCCTTAAATCTTCCCAAGAAGAATAAAAATAGGTTTTCTACAAAGCAATGAGAGTCAATTTGGCATCAGACTTTTTACTCAGTTATAGATCCTAGAAGAAAATAGTTGAATGACTTCAACATTGTGAGACAAAATGCTTTTAAATCTAGAATTATCAATTAAGTATGAGGGTAAAATAAAGACATTTTTAGACAGGATTAAGAAACGATATTTCCAACATATTTTCTGAAGAAAATACTTGAAGATATATTTAAACAAAAAATGTATAAAAGGAATCTCAGAAAGAGGAAAATATAAAAGTCAAGACGCATTGGATCTAATTAGGGGTGCAGTGGAAACATATCCCAGCACGGCAGTTGCATAGCAGTCCAAATCGTCACAAATCATCAGATTCAGAGGGCCTGAGAAAGAACATTTTCCAAAGAACAAAGGTTTCTTATAACAATGAATGAATGAACTGGCTAAAATTCATTATGAATTAGAAAATCATTATTTTGTCAAAAAGAAGCAAAAAAGCAATTCAGAACCCTGAAGAGATAAAAAGCTGTTGAAGAAGGTAAGATGTGTCATGGTTTTGAACAATTAATGGAGAATCAACTTGACTATTATACTTGGAAAATTCTCCATTGAGTGACGCACATTTAGTAACAGTATTGCATCTCCTGCTTTAGGGAATTCAATCACATTACTTGATTCTGCAATGAATAATATTTATATAATCATAATTTTATAATGGCCATTCATTGTTTTTTTATTTTTATAGTCTAGGAAATAATAGAGAAAGCACAAACTCAATTATAATGAGAGAAGAGAATGTATGTTGTAAAGTTTCACAGTATAATTACAAAACTGATCACCTACGATGTTTATGGAGGAAAGAACTGGGTAGGGAAGTACAGGGTTGCTAATTTCCTCTTTTGTGGAGGCTATCAGAAGAGACTATTTAAAGTTGACATGCTAAAGAGAAAAGACCACAATTTAAAAGATTGACAGTATCAAAACTGACCTGAATATGAAGCAGCTGAAACTTTCATACACTGCTCATCAGAATAATTAAATCTGGTACAATCTCTTTGGAAAACCGTTTGGCAGTATCAGCTGAAGCAGGATATGCACATATCCTATGACTCAGCAATTCTAGTCCTAGATTTATATCCAATAGAAAGGTATAATAATGACTTAAAGGACTTTGATAAGAATTGTTATAGCCGGACAATTCATGTTAGCACAAAACTGGAAACAACCCATATATCCTGTAATAGTAGACTGGATTTAATGGTATTTGCTGAAATACTATATGGAATTAAAAAGAAGCACTACTGCTACATGCAATAACATGGATTCATGTCACAGACATAACCCTGAGCAAAAGGAGCTAAACATAAAAGGGTACATGATTTCATTTATTAAAAAGACCCAAACATTCCAAACTAATCTATGAGGATTTCAAGTCGAAACAGTGGTTAATTTGTGGGATAAAGGGGTCCAATAACTGGTTGGTGACAGCAGAGGGTCTTATGAGATGCTGGTACTGTTTTCTTTCTTATTCTTAGCTGTGATTACTTGGGTATGTTTCATTTTGTGTTCAGTTTTTATTTGTGCACTTTTGTTTGTATGGTTATTACAGTAAAAAGTTTATTAAAACAAAGATTTATGCACATCATTTACATTTTTAAAACATAGCTAATAGAAGAACTAATAATAGCTAACAAAATAGAGAGGCGAGGAGAGGGGAGGGCAATGTAAGCGAAATGAAATTCTCTCTTTCACATTGATAAATATTATTTAATATTCATAAGCAAAGAAATTATAAATTCTATTTTGGTATTTTCAGAGGGTTAGAAACAGAAACAGTGAAAAAATATTTCCAATTGAGGAATGAGAATGAGGGTAGAAAAGAATGGGTGAAGAAAACTTGTACCTTTTATTTTTTCTTTTGTACCATCAACATTAAAAAGAGAAAGACAAAACAATTAAAAGTTACCTTAATATTATTAATAATAGCTGCCATTTATTTGATACTTCCCATTACTGAGGTATAGAACTAGATACCCTTTGTAACTTAACTCAATCTTCACACCTTACAATCTTAACTGTATTTATGATGATGGAAATTATTAATCCAGTTTTAATGACAAGGAGGCTGAATATCAAGATTAATAATATAAAAGCAAGCATTATTTAGGAAGAAAATTTTCAGCAGCCTAGAATATGTTTTTTATTTTATTAAAGCACATTTGAGTTTGAGCTCCCTACTAGTCAAGAAATGAAAAATGAGTGCCAACTGTGTGTATAAATCTCATTGTCCATTAAAAAAAAACTGGAGAGATAATTAGCACCAACAATAAATTCTATGAATGTTATCTAATGTATATCAGAGATTATACTATGATATAAATATAATTATGGGAAAAATAAAGTTATTTTTAAAATTCTTTCTCATGTTGACTCACTATGATAGCCAGGGGCATGCTATTATATCATAATGCAGGGAAGCAGTTTCTTCAGGAAATGCAGATTTGGGGAATGCAGAGTTTGGGCATATTGATTTCTGGAGCTCTAATCAAGCTCAGCATTTCCCAACCTTTGTTCTTCATAGAACTAATTCTGCTAGATGTTAATAGTTAAGCCACAGAAAATGGGTTCAAGGTAAATCGTTTTGGAAAATGCAACAAACTGTAATCTCTCTTTAGTAGATTTAAAGCTACTTTAGCATATTAAAGACCCTTGGAAGTCCGATTGGAAAGCAAACAAATTAATTTTGTTTAACCCAGGATTTCCCAATTTATTTGATGATGGGAACTTTTTTGAAGTAACACTAACACTGCAAAAGCCAGATTTTCAAAAACATTGACTTACATCAGAATGGGTTGGAGCACAGTGAACCTGCAAGCACCATCATTAATAGGTCCTTAGACAGTTGCTTTCAAATTCTAGTTGTTTCGAATGAACTCTTGGCAAATACGGGAAGGTAGAAGATTCTCTGTTGAATTTTCTGAGATTTACCTCAAGTGCCAGTATTCTCTGGTATTGTTTATAAAATTAGAGCCATATGCTCTAGAGTTCAGCTGTGTAGGAGGCAAAGTTATCACCTTGTTATAAAAATTTAGGAGTCTGACACATCCTTTCCTAGACAGAGAGTCCTCCCACTTTCACAGAGAAATGAACTAGAGGGCATGTCAGGTAGATCAGACCGCCTCCCCCACCCCCCCCCACACCTCCCAAATGCAGCACTCTGAATACGTCAAATCATTTCACATCACTTCTATGAAACCACGAAGTTCTGTGCCATGAAGCACAAAAGGGATTATTTGAATTGTAACATTTAAAAGACAGCTGTTACTAATTGGCCACCCAAAGGATGAAAGAGGCACATGACTCTCAGACACTGTCTAGTTTTGAATGCAACTATTTCTGAACCAGCCTGGCAAATTAAGTTCCCTACTAAGTATACTCTCCCCTTTCAGATCACTGAACGAGTAGTCTCTTAGCAGAGGGGCTCAGTTTTTCGTTTACGCCTTGTTAGAGATTGCCCACCAAATAGAAACATTTTATTACTAGCATGTTTTATGCCAAGTTGTTCTTTTTGGCAATAATCAATCCAATACATCCTGATAAACAGCATAGAGGATAATAATTATCTTTCAGTTTGTTAGGGACCTAAGGTCCTAAATCCAATTGATCTTGAACATTATCAAGTTATCTTGATAAAGGTTAGCAAGAAGGGGGGGGTGCAACACCGTTTAGATTTAGAAATTTCTTTGTCAAACGAGCGTTCTTATCCTCACTGATTCTGGCAGTGGTATTATGGTGCATCCTTTGAAAAAATGTTAATAGCCTGGGCTTTAATCCAAGAGTATACAGCTTCACTCCAGGATAGTTCCTGTTTATGGAATCAAAAGCAAAAAGGATCAATGAACACGACAAAAAGTCTTGCCTCATCTCAGTGCAATAAAGCAAGGGTAGAATCAACACTGGAAGCCTTGCTCCTTAGCCCAAGTTGCTAGATGGTGTCCCAGGCTTACCATTTTGTCTTTTTAAAAACAAAATAAATTATGGTTTTGCACTTTGAATAAAATGTAAGGTGTCCTGCTTTGAAAGGAGAAACCCTTGACTTGGAGCCCATCATGAAATAATTATGCCAAAAGAAATGAGTAGGGTAAGTGACCTGAAAGAAAATGTGCAGCCACAGGGGCTAGAATCTTTGTAATTTCTAGTAGGAAGAGACTGGGATTTATTTTAACATTAAAGTAAGTGCTAAGAATTTTTAAAGAGGAAGTCTTATCAAATCTTAGGAAGGGGTATACTTGTAAACCATAAAATTTGGAGGTGCCTTGAAATAATTCACCTGGTCATCTAAAGAAACCTGTGCTTTTTCACTTCCTCTTCAAGTTATAACCTGAGTGACAGTGCACAAAAATTGCAGTTTTTATTAGCCCCAATGGCTGAACCCAAGTTGTTCCCCCCAAAATTTACTAGAATCCCTTTTCTTCCCCCAAAGGAATGTTAACTTCAATGACTTACATCAACTCAGTGGATGCCTTACAGCATTAGGTTTAATTCTTTCACAGAACCCAGGTTGAAAAAGATTGCAGTGTTACTTGTGGGAAGGAAAAAAAATCTTGTTCCATCTGAATTTTATCACCTGAAATTTCACTATTTCAAACAGTACACATCGTGAAATGATGAAATGGTAATATTAAGTGCCAAAGAAAATTTTAAGATGGATTAATCATTATATTATAAATTTCTTAAGGATAGAAATGAAAAGAAAAAGTGGATTGATAATTACTTAAATATGATGCTGGACATTGTAAAAGCTTGATGATGGTGCTTCAAAATGCATAAAATAAGACTGAGTGAACACTCAGAAAAATATTAGTTTGGAAAAAAGTAATATATAAATTCTCATCTTTCCCACCACTTCAGCAAAACTTTGAACAATACTGCTTTGTAAATGATGTGTTATATAGTACATAATATTTAAATGAAGATCTGAGATTTTAATAAATATTATGATGAAATTTTCTAGGCAGGTCTGCTCCAAGTCAAACAGTGGTAGGCATGGATTGTTTTGGTTTCTTTCTTATCTTACCCTGTTTTGCTAGAATCTGACTAGGGTTTCATTTCCATAAGATCTTTTTCTTGGAACTTTTCTTGTAGTGCCCTCTTTGAAAAATTAACTTCTAGGAACTTTGGTTGTTTCACCATTCCAGGACTTGGCTTTTTCTTTGGGAATTCTAGATGAGCAAAAATCCCTCAAAACTCATTTATCCAGGGGTACATGGGTGGTTCAGTGGTAGAATGCTCACCTACCATGTGGGATACTTGGGTTCGATTCCTGGACCATGTACCGCACATCCCCCCCAAAAAAAGAAAACTCATTTATCCAGAGCAGAACTTTGAACTCAGGCTGACATAGGAAATTCTTTCTGGATTCCTTAAATCAAAGTAGGTTTCTTCCTGCTCTTAAGGACAACTGCCATATGGAAGGCATTTTTGAAAATATTAGTTTCTATAAAGTCATGGATCTTGCGTCATAGTCAGAGACTTGGGCATATTTCTCATGTTTCAGAAGAGCCACTATGTATCTGCAGATTACCCATTAATTTTCCTGAAAATTAAAATATCCATTCCAACTTCATTGTTCAGAGTATAACTAGTGATTTAATTCCAGAGAGTGCAGATGAGATTTGCATGTGTAATACATATAATACATATTTAATATATATTTGTATGTGTGTCTTATGTATGTACGTATAATTTTGTACATTTATGTACACACACCTATAAGTACACACAAATTTATTAGATGCTCTGCAGTGTACATTTACTTTTTCTCCTTATCTAAGCAACCACCATTCTAATGGGGAGAGCCCATATCTTACTCTCTCAGAATTCCCAGGACCTAGTGCAATGCCTGGAACATATGAGGTAATCAGTAAGTATTATTTGAATTGAACTGATAATCAAATTAATGACTTAATCATCTTTTGACATTTCAGTCCACAAACCAGAAATGTATTAGAATGTGTTACTGTAAGAAGCAGTAGACTGGAAATGGTTTATGAGACATGCATGTAAATGTGCTTTGTAAAGATATATATATGTGTGTGTGTTTTTATATATGTATGGTAGGGTTATGTTCCATGAAATAAAAATATGTTAAATGTCATAATATAATTGTACAATAAAGTATAGTTTTAGTAATAGGCCCTGGATTACTAATAACCAGTTTATACTTTCATCAGCGACGGAATAAGTTCTTGATTAAAAAAACTCAATACGAAGATAATTCATGAATTTAATTATTTTTCTCCCTTGTCTCAGACAGCACTAAATGTTTAGCTGTGACAGAGAAACAATTTGATAAATACTCTATTACTAGGATGGCGACATTCATTTTAATATGGAGATATATCATTATAATAGGAGGCATGTTCTATTGTGATATTGATTTTAATATTTGATATATACCTATTGTTTTAGGGTATGAATGTTAGAGATCATTTTAATAGCAAAATTAATATTTGAAGATATACGAAGGAAATTCTAATGAGACACAATATCGATTCTGTAACTTTAAAGATAGCCAACAGTTCAGCAGGGGATAATTGGGCTGGGGTTGTTGCAGCTTGTACAGTTTAGGCACCAACAGGAGAATTATAGAAAACAATAGATAGTTGGTTTTTCTCTCTAGAGAAGTGTGAACATTGATTTATTTTGATGGCTATCTTTGTACAGCAAACAAAATCACTTTAAGAGAAAAACAATCCTTTGTATGTTTGTGTGCAGAACCTGGGCGTTAACTTGAGATATGTTTGGTTAGTTTGTACTATATAAGACCATTTTTTTGGTCTAAAAGCAAAGTAAAACTTCTCTTTCTTTTCCACTAGAGAGAGTTTACAGGAGAGTTGCATGACAACAACTCACCACCAGTTAACATTTATGGAGCCTCTAGTGAGTATGTAGTACAAAACTGGGTCCTTCTTGGAATGTATCTTTTAAATGTCCATGTTTAGAGGACATATTAGATACATTATCAGAGTGAGCATCCATTTGAGATGAAAAACGGTTGTTCTATGAGATTGAGTTCAGTGTACATATACAGTTTGTGGTAAATTAGAAACTATACAGAGACTGGTGTGTATGTTCCTTCTTTAGGAACCTATACAATGGAAATACTATGTTAATTTTCACACCCTCAAGGATTGTGTGATACTGTATCAATACATGTGAAAATGTAGCTTTTAGATGTTCTATTTGAAGGTCTAATAGAAATTGGAGCAAAGTTGTTTTTGAAAAAGAAAATAAGGTGGCAGCCTCATTCATTTATTCATTCACAGTATTTATTGATCACCTACTGAATGTGAGATAAAACTGTGGGTGCCAGGGGTTTACACAGCAGTGAACAGAACAGGCATTGTCCCTGTATCCATGGAGCTTCACTCCTAGTGATAGAGTCAGACAATAAACAAATGCACAAATAAGTTCTCAATCTCAATGTTATGCAGAAAGTCAAAGGAACCTCTTAGATTAGAGAGTGAGGGGGAAGGCACTATTTGAGATGGGGTAGTCAGGGATAGCCTCTCTGATGAGATGACATTTGTACTGAGACTTGAAAGCTGTATGAATATTTGGGAGAATGAGTGTTCTACACAGTGATAACAGCAAGTGCAAAGGCCCTGAGGCAAGAATGAGCTCAGAGTAAAGCTCAGAATATAGGGGACAATATTGCTCAAGTAGAATAAGCAAAGGAAGAAGTTCAGGAGGCTGCTTTTTAAATGAGGAACTTTCAAGTTTAGGGCTTATATCCGTACCCAGATGTACCCCAAGTGTTCCTAAAATGACAGATTACATGTAGACTAGATTTTACAGGGAATTCATAGAATACCTCTGCTTTGAATCACTAGCCATTTCTCCACATTTACAAGGATCTTTCTCACCTATAACAGCAAAGAGAGCTCTCATCCCTGACCTGCATTCAGCACAGATTGCATTAAGTTCCTCGATGTTATTTGCTAATTAATAGTAGTAATAATTTTGTGCATTGTTTGCATTGCACTCATTGATTTCTTTGGAGTTTACGCTTCTGTTTCTTTTTGGGGCATTAATATACCAATTACATAAATGTTCTTTATCATTTGCATTGTTTATTAACTACTGAAGTAATTGTGCACCATTAGTTTCACTAATAAGTACATTTAAGAGAATTTGCCCTCCTGGGGGTTTCTCAGGAAGGAATTGCATTCTTAGGGTGAGGGAAGACTGTAACTATTTTCTAATAAAATTTAAAATACAATTATGTTTCTGTAAGAACCAAAATTTAAGTTAAATCCCTAAAACAAATGACTTTTTCAGACATTTAATGTACGATAGACCCTGCCTGTGGTCTGGAACGTATTATGACTCCAGTGCTTTGTATTTTGTCATTCTCTTACTATCTACAAAGATTCATGTCCATTTGCTACATCTAAGTAGGGGGAAAAACTTTAAAATACTGTGGAAACGAAACCCATTATAGCTGGAAATGAGTCAGATTGAACCCATATAAATACGGGAAGGGAGATGGTGCAGTTATTAGAATCTGCTTCTCCAACCAGGGTCAGGTGTATCCCCACTTTTAAGCCTGTGGAAAATTACTTTTCATTCAAATACTATTTTTTTTCCTCAATAAGAATAATCTTCCATTGATGGAAAAAGCCAAAAAGGACCTATTTCATTTGCACGGAAGATTGGAGTAAAGTGTGAGGAGAGGATCTTTTTCAGCCTCATGACATCCCACTAGCAGACATTCTCTCTCCCTGTTCCCACCCCCTTCTCTGATGCTGGGTTCTGTTCAGCTATGAAGGTTTGGGCATCAGAGCAACTGCCGTCCATCCCAAAGACAGAAGCAGTAAGCAGCTTCCTCTCAGGGGTTCTCCTGAAGTCTGGGTGGTGCCTTCTGCTGGGGGACGTACTGTATGCTGACAGCCACTGCTTATCACCTTCCTCCTTTCAGGATCCCCACTGGTGATGAATCCTTTATGAAGGAATTGTCATTTAGAGAGCTATCATGCATCATTTAAAGGAGACATTTGGTGAAGCATATCTAACCTTTGTATTAACTCCCTGTAACTTAGAGTTAAAGTTAAAAAGTACTCCTATCTTATTTTTTATGTAAACCAAAATCAAACATTTCACTTTTGGGAAGAATTGTATGTGCTGATAATCAAGTCTGCCAGATCATGACCAGATTAAATCTAGTCGAGGAGAGTGGAGACTAGGAAGGTTTCTGGATTATCAGAAAAGTTTTTCTATTGGAGTGAAGCCTGTGTGAGACTAAAGACTAAAAAGCTAAAGAAAAAGTTTCTGTCTTTTAAAGTTCATGCAAACATTGCATTTCTAAAGGTATCTGAGAAAGGAGGGTTGAAAAATCAAAGGCTTGCAGGAGACAGGTGTCTAACATAAATAACAAATAAATAAATGCCACTCCCAAGACCCACAAAGTTTGCATATTAAACATCTCAGGAAACAGTCTTCACTTTCACAAAGATATATGCTAAAAATTGATAATAATAGATAGAGATACAAAACAGTTTTTCATAAAACACTGGGCCCTCTTAGTCCATCTTTTTTTTTAACCTTTTTCTTTTTTTATTAATTAAAAAAATTAACAACAAAACAATAAGATATCATTCCATTCTACATATATAATCAGTAATTCTTAATGTCATCACATAGTTGCATATTCATCATTTCTTAGAACATTTGCATCAATTTAGAAAAAGAAATAAAAAGACAACAGAAAAAGAAATAAAACGATAATAGAGAAAAAAAAGTTATACATACCATACCCCTTACCCCTCGCTTTCATTTACCACTAGCATTTCAAACTAAATTTAACATTTGTTCCCCCTATTATTTATTTTTATTCCATATTTTCTACTCTTTTGTTGATATGGTAGATAAAAGGAGCATCAGACACAAGGTTTTCACATTCACAGAGTCACATTGTGAAAGCTATATCATTGTTCAATCACCATCAAGAAACATGGCTACTGGAAAACAGCTCTACATTTTCAGGCGGTTCCCTCCAGCCTCTCCACTACATCTTGAACAAGGTGATATCTACTTAATGCGTAAGAATAACCTCCAGGATAACTTCTCGACTCTGTTTGGAATCTCTCAGCCATTGACACTTAGTCTCATTTCCCTCTTCTCCCTTTGGTCGAGAAGGTTCTCTCAATCCCTTGATGTTAATTCTCAGCTCATTCTAGGGTTTTTCTCAGTCCCTTGATGCTGAGTCTCAGCTCCTTCCAGGATCTCTGTCCCACGTTTCCAGGAAGGTCCACACCCCTGGGAGTCATGTCCCATGCAGAGAGGAGGAGGGTTAACCTTTTTCCTAATGGGCAGGTTGCACAGAAATACGTCCTACCATAAAAACACAACAGTGCGAACAGTAATACATGGTAACTGAAAATTGACCTCCTCCTGGTGTCAAGCTGGAAACATATGGCCTTTTAAAGGTAACAACTACTCACCTTGATTGTTGGCTTGCAGAAGTACAAGGCAGGTATTGCCAGATATTTAGATTTTACAAGAAAATCCAGGAATCTGTTTTTTCAAATGGGAAATCTCCCAATTTAAAAATGTTTATTTTTATTTTTAAAAATACCATCGGCAAACAGAATTCACTTAGATTTCAAATTTTGCCTGTGGCTGCCAATTTCCAAGCTGTTCATTGAATATTCTACAGCAAAGAAAAAAAGTTATTCATTCATTCAATCATTCATTCAATATGCATTTATTGAGTAACATGCATGACTGGTGCTTTGAAACAATCAACAAGAACAAAGAACTTAGTCTAAAGGATGCCTCACCCTCAACTGGAAAACAAGTTATTCCTTGAATGTTCATAGGCTCCCAATCAATACTTACAGTTCCAATCTCTCACCTGACCTCCAGGATATCTAACTTCCTTCAAATACAATTTATCAGTAAACTAGGTCTGCATGGATCAATATGTTAAAAACATGTCCAAAATATAATCATAAGAAAAAAATTTTTAGTTGCCAAAAAAGATTTATGGAATGATTTCATGTAAATTTTCGAAGCACACAAAACAATACTATGTATTATGTGTAGGGAATGTATGATACCCTGCACAACTGAAGGATAACAACACTCACTTGAGGGCAGTGGTTGCCTCTGGGGAAGGAGACAGGGGGATGAGATGGAGATGCTGCTGGACTTTATTGTATTTTAACATTCTATTTCTTAAAAAAATATGTGATGCAATTTTGACAAAAAGTAAAAATTTGTTAAATTTGGATGAGTACTTAGGCATCATATGTTTTCTCTGTGTTCTTGATTACAATATTTAAAATAGAAAATAAAAATGAAATACAAAAATTTTAAAAAACAGCATAAGTGAATTACATTATTTTTCTTTATTCCTGAGGGAATGTCTTTTCTAATTTTTACTGTTTCTTTAATAGTAGCCTCCTCTCAGATTTTTAAATGTTTAAATTTTCCCTCTTCTTTTTCCCCATTTGCTCACCCAGGCTGTTTTTATGAATTCTACCTTCAAAATATCCCTTTCCATTTTTACTGTATCACTATGGCAAAGACATCATCTTCTCACTACTTACCCACTCTTAACACCTCCCAAATTGTCTGATGGCCTCCAATTCCCTCTCCATGCCATCCTGTGAAATGCTGCTGCAAAAATCTTTCTAAATACCTTGTTCATTACATCTTTGTTCTGTACCTATTGTTTACAAATCAAATTCAGTTTCTTTTCCTGGAATTGAAGTGACACCGTAGTTTAGTTCCTGTGGTAGTTAGGTGCAGGTGTCAACTTGGCCAGGTGAAGGTGCATCGCTCTTTTGCTGTGGACATGAGCCAGTGGCATGTAAAGCTCATCTGTCGCTGATTACATCTGCAGTCAACTAGGAGCTGTACCTACTACAATAAATGATATTTGACTTAATTTTCTGGTGCTTAAAGGAGAGAGCTCAACGCAGCACAGCCCAAGCAGCTCAGTATACTTCCTCTCAGCACTCGCAGCTCAGCCTAGGCCTTTGGAGATGCAGAGAGAAATCACCCCGGGAAAAGTTGTTGGAACCCAGAGGCCTGGAGAGAAGGCCAGCAGAGACCACCCTGTGCCTTCCCACATAAGAGAGAACCTCAGTTGAAAGTTAGCTGCCTTTCCTCTGAAGAACTACACATTTTTAATGAAATAAATCCCTTTTATTAAAAGCCAGTCCATCTCTGGTGTGTTGCATTCCAGCAGCTAGCAAACTAGAACAGTCCCATCTCAACTTATAAATCATCTCTCTCTCTCTCCTACTACCCTAACTCTTCTTTTCTCCTCTATTCTCCAATCCCACCCTGAAACCAAGCACCAGTTAATTCCACTTTCATATGGTGTTTTCCTTCATACAATGCCCCTTCCTCTCCTAACTTTCCAAAATTTCCTCCCATGATCATGGTTTAAGCTCCACCTCTTCTGTAGGTCTTGACTTTTATTTGTTGTCCTTATTATGTTTTTTGGTATCTATTGTAATTATTTGATAAACTTTACCTTGCAAGTTTATCTTTAGTGGAACTGGGTTTGTTTGTTGGATTTTTTTAAATTGTTTTTATTTTTACTTTTACTTTTCCTTAAATTTACTTCCCCTGTCCAAAATCTTCTCGTTGTCTCCTTTTAGCCTCCTGGAGTCAACAATCAAGAAACAGATCATATAGGTATGTGGCTCTCTGAGATAGTTTAGATATATAGTACCTAAGCTTGACGCCTGGTATCTCTGTTCCTTTTCTCCACCTCCAACAAGCAGTTCTTACCAATATGAATCTTGGGCAGTGATCACACCATTTAAAAACCTCTGCACACCTGCAGAGATGCCCTGCCCCAACCTGCTGATTTCTGCTGTGATCCTACTTCCATCCACATCTCTGTATGAAGGACTTTTGGTCCCTTTTCAATTCGAGGCTGTAAAGATAAGGTCACTACAACCTGTGTCCAGTCCGGAAGCCCAGTAGGTTCTCTGCTCTAATCTCTACCCAGTGCTGAACATCTCAGTTCACACGTTGCTTCATAAAGATGTTTATCTTGTTCTTAACTGTAGCTGTGTCCCTTAATTTTGTTTTAAATTTCATTGCTACGTGTTTGGAATGAGCAGGACAGTTCCATGTGCACTGATGTCACAATCCTTATTGACGCTCTCTATCGAATTGCACTATTTCTATCGGGATTTTCTTGGGTGAGGTTTGTGTTGTTCTGCCATATCTACCTTCTTGTAGCAAATAATTTCTTCCTTGAGATCTAGTATGGATTAACAATTTCCTGTGTTCACTGTCCATTCACAATGACGTAAATGCTGACATGCTAAATTGAGGTGTGTAAAAAAACTGAAGTAAAGTTAATACTGGCATGAAGTTCCTATTCCGCAAGAGAAAGTAAATATGTGGAGGAATTGCGATTCCAGAGGAGTTGGATTGTTCACTGATTCCTTTTCCCAAATCAGTACTCACTCTGGGTGATATTTTTAGGCGATCTGTTGGCTTGTACAAGATTGCTGAGTATTCTGTGAAAACACGGGCTGTTCAGCTTACAGGGGTACCTAAAGTTTATAAAATGTATGAGTTAGCAACGTAGTTGTTTTCCCCCAAAACAGATATTTGGAAAGTTATAATGTAGTAGTAATTAGATTGATGCGTATCAGTATTTGTGGGAAAGAGATTTGATTTTTTTTGTTCCCCTTTTAATTTAGAAACTCCATGCAAAATGTATATAGAAAATGAGAATCTTGAGGTCTAGAAATCGGTATCAAGGAATCCAAAGATTCAGTTCTCTCCATGCACTAAAGCAAAAGCAAAAGTGACACGACCATACCACACTGGCCACAACTTTCCTAGCACAACATACCTGTGGTCATAATAGGATTCATTATCCAAGAACAGCCAAATTAAACCTTTTTAATGTTGGACTTTTTCTAAATAGCCTCCTCTACTTCTGGGACCTTTCAGCTAAAGGATCTGGCATTCCTACTTTGCAGATCAAACACAGTAGAGATGAGACACCGTAGAAACCATACGTAGAATGGTACAGATGCAGTAGAGAATGTAGAAACCATACGCAAAGCACACATAGCCACTAAAGAAAGGCCCGAGTACGAGTCTCTGGAGTGGAAATCTTCCATCAGAGTCTAAGAAAAAATGCTAGATTTCTCAGTCAAATCAACTTTGACCACAGAGAGGAAAAGCACATTGAGAAATGGGGACCTGATATATCAGCTCACCAGCGAGAAACTTCCCCCAGTACCCCCTGCAGAAAAAAGTCTGCACCTGTTGCCAGGACTTCTCACCCACACCCCAACACTGACCGCCAATGCTGACTGCTGACTGCTGACTGCCAATCATACATTTTCTCCATCCCGCAGTCTTACTATCTGAGTCTTACTCAGAGTGCTGTCTTATTATTTGCCTTCATGGAGATTCTAACATAGCAGGAGGGACTATGTAATATTTTAGATTTACAGATACTTTATTGCAAATAATATCATCTCTTTTACAACCCCCCACCAGCCACCCCTATACGTTTGAGGCTTAAGGTCCTCCCTCAAACTACTACTCTTCATTGATTCAACAAATATGAAAGGTAATGGAAAGCAGAGGTTACCAGTTCTGGCTCTCTGGAACCACATTAACCCAGGTTGAAATCCAGTGTGATCCTGGGCAAACCACTTAACCTCTCTGTTCTTAATTTCCCCCTGTCTAAAATAGGCAAGGTAAGAACACCTAACTCAGAGAGCACTGTTGTAAGGATTAAAGGAGTTCATCTGGATAAAATAATACCTATTGTGTAGTGAAAGTGTTCAGTAAACATAATATGCATAGGCATCTTGTTAGGGGCGCCCCCTAGATTATTCATTTCTCTTAAGGATGCATAAACTTTTTGGTTTGGGAAATATTTATGAGTCATTGTGGCAATCATAACATACAAAGATATTCTTCCCTGTTCAGTCAGCAAGCGGCACAGCAACACTGGAATATTAAGCACCAGGAAAGCAACCTAAAATTTTATTCATTGTTTCATTAATCTCCTTAAATTCACATTCCGAAGACAAAAGGATTGTCCTACAACTGGATCGATACTTGATTCATTTCACATCCCGAAATCTTCTGTAAAAAGCCCACAAAAGCCTGAGGCTGGAGGAGAGGCATCAGCAAAATTTAAATTATTTCCTAAATCTTAAGCTGTAAGAGTTATTGTGTTCTGCTCTAGGGACTGCTTTTCTCCCTATGTCATTTAGCTTTTTCCCAACATTCTCAATTTCTGTCTTTCTAAATCAGAATACTTACAATTATTGTTCTTTTTAATGTGAATATGAGGCGTTTCAGCAAAAATAGCTGCCAAACGACTTTCAAAGATTTTACTCACTTTAATACACCATGACTAATTGAGAAAAACAGCAAACAAGCACATTAGGATTATGTCTGTAGGGCTATAACCATTCACCAGCACACTGGCAACATGTTAAGTAGAATTTTACATTATTGTGGAATAAGGAAAAATAATTCCTTTGCTTGGTGGAAATTTCTCCAGGCGTAATTTTAAGGAGGGGGAGGGTAGCTTTTACCCATTCTTTCTAAACTAAATAATACCATTCATCACTTCTCAATGTATTTATTTATTAAGGAAAAGTGTTAGAATCAGGAAAGGAGCACATGGGGTTGTTGAGATCCATTTCCCACTAAAAAAACACTATAGTTTATCAGTTTTTTTTCAGCAGGGGTTGTGTCATCTAGAAGTTATTGTAAGAAAAATTAGAATACTGGAAAGTAAAGAAGGTATAAATTTAATGGGAGAAAAAATATTCCACCTCTTGGAAAAAACACTTGGTAGGAAAGCTGATTAAACTTAATGAAAAAGCAAATTATGTGAAACAAATGTTTGTTCCTTTACTCCTAGATGCAAAGTTCTATAGTGTGAGCTATGGAGGGAAAGAAGGAAGCATTTAATGTCCTGTGTGTTTCGATCATTGGTCTCCTATAATTCTTTCTTGACAGTTAAGATCAACCTTTGGTCTAAACTCTGGATAATTAATAACAGTGATTAGTTTGTGTGGTGATCAGGTTCGTGTGTCAGCTTGGCCTGGTTGCATCCTTTGAAGGCTCACTTATACATACTGTATTGGCTAGGGTTCTCTAGAGAACCTCTAGTGATCTTTCCAAGGAGGCATCATTACTCATAGTGTTCCACAATTAAGATAATATGGGAGGCATTTCTATTAGATCCTTTCTACCTAGAAAACCTAAGTTGCATCTCACTGCCTGTAGGATAGAATTCAACTTCTATAACATGACATGTTCAAAGCTTGATTTGTGAAGGCTCAAACTTTCCCCAGAGTCAGGCTAAGAACAGATAAGATAGTATCTCTCTAGGAAGAGATCCTTTGTTTGTTTATGGAAGTCCTTGGCCAAGCCCACAAGGTTAAAGAAGACGACTGTCCCAGTGGCTTCTTTTCCCATCAAAACTCCTGAGATACCACTGACATAGATGGATTTTAGCCAGCAAGATATTTTATGGGCCAAGTGACAAAGTAGACTTTTAAAAAGTATTATTCTGGGTCTATCAATGGCTTAAACTTGGGGTACAGGTTTTAGAAGAGCTGCACAGGTGGGGTGGGCTCCTTTTCTTGGCTCTGTTGCTAACCACCCTGCTGTACAGGGAAGGTGGTCGTCAGTGGAGCCTGTGCCTGCTTTGTTCAGCTTTTGTTGGAGGAAGTCAGGCGTTGCAGTATGGTGTAAAGAACATGAGATTTGACGTGTTAAGTTCCAGCTCTGTCACTTACTGGATGAGCACAATAAATGCTTTATGAAGCTCAGTTTTCCTTTTCTATAAAATTGATCTAATAACACCTAACCGAAGACATACCACTTTTGTGCATAGTGCATTTCCACCTTCTTCTTCCACTATTGGACAACCCAACCAAATTGAATACACACTCACACACACACACACACACACACACACACACACACACACACACAGACATTTGTAAATACATTTGTATGCATCTATATGTGTGGGTCGTGGCTCTCCTATTCCAGAGTCTTTGTTCCTTCTTCCTGGCTTATCCATTTTCCTCATTTCCATATGTCTGAAACCTACCTCTTTTCAAGGTTTAGTTCAAATACCCTGCCCATAATGAAACTTTTCTGAATTCTACTAAACAGAAGTGATTCCTCTTTTCTCTGTCTTCCCACAAACCTTGCAGGCTCTCGATGGCATTTATCATGCTCTACCTTGGGTTACACATTTATGTGCTGCTTTTATCTTTCCTAGCGGACTACAAGCTGCTTGTGAGGGAAATAATGTATAGCCCATCATTGTTTCCCTATACAGTGCTTAACATGGTTCCTTGCACACTGGTAGTCAGTGATTGTGTGTTGAATTGAACGAGAGAGGGAAGCTGAACTTTGTGCAAATCTCTGCACCCTTCTTTCTGCTCAGGCTTGAGGGACTCAGTTTATTTTATGGAGTATAATTTAGCCTAAGGTGATAAGGGATACAAAGCTGATGGTTTTCCCTAGTCCTTCTATTTGTAATCTTCTATATTCTTTAGGAATCATGCTGCCTCCTGGTAGATGGTGCACCCTGAAGATTTTATAGATAGAATACATTTTTAAAAATACTATCAAAGAGAATCAAGCCAGACCAACTTCAAACATGAAACTGCTAGGGGAAATATCCAAACAATCTGCATTTTGTTTGATTCATAGGAAATATTTCGATCTTTTTTTTCCCTTCTTTTTTGTTATTGCATGTGGTCTTCCTGCTTTTATAAACTACACGAATGTTTGTTTCTTTGCTTAGCCCCCTGTGACTCCATATGGGAAAAAATTAAAATAATGAACTTGTACATTGCCACACATATATTAAAATGAAATTCACAAAATAAACCTAAGTTTATAGTATTCAATGATCAGGATCATTGACCTATCTGATACATTGATCATTGCCTTTAAATTGTAAAAAAAATTAATTATCAAGTTTCCACAATGTTATGCATACAACTAGGAGGATAAATAGGTAGAGAAACATTTCAGTTTCAATTAAAAGCTGACTTTGAACTGCAACCTCCACCAGACAATCTGGTGCTAAAAATTTGCCATAAGTGAACCCCAAATATATGACCAGCATGAGGGATAATCTCACAGACTCTCTCATCAGCTTCTTGCTTTCTGTCTATCTGGCTCTTCTCTGATTAAATCTTTGATTTGGGGATACGTATACATCCCTTGCTGTGTTTGACCTGAGAGGGGGAAGAAACAGGTATCCAGATCTCATATAGGTCTGACTACGATAAATATTTAGAACTGGGAGCACCAGAACACTAAACGATGAGGAAAGAAAAGGCATACTATTGTACCGTGTCTGAGGAGTGATTTTCAAAACACTTAGCAACCAGTATGGCCAGGCTTGGGCAAGAGAGAAGACCAGGTCCCTAATCTGGTTCCTGCAGAGCCAGACTGTGCTGCTTAAGTTGCTGATGGGAATTTAAGTTGCTAATTAACTTAAGTTGTTAATGGGAAGGTCTGATGGCTTCTAGGTGAGGCAGGGCAAGGCCAGGGTGGCAAGGAGGCACAGGTCGGGGAAAGAAGGGGCTCAGGGTAGCAGATTTTACCAGGTATTTTGAAAATACTTCAATATTTTACCACCTATATGGTCATTCTAAGGCAAAGCAGCAGGATATCAAACACAACCAGCCTATGTGTGCAGTATTATGATGGAGATTTTAAAATGGAAAAAAAAAGTCACGTGTTAGAGAGGAGACTGAAGCATGTAGCTAGTAAAAATTAGAACTGGGTTTAACCCAGATTTTCCTAATTCAAACATCCATGGTCTTTCATCTGTAATAGTCACTAATTTGTACTGAAAAATCCAGAGGAGAAGGAGGACGGTCATGACTTAAAAGGAAGTGCCTTTTAAGCTGGGCCTTTAAAGTTGAAAAGTATTGTATTATTGTATCTCAAAAAATATATGACATCAGATTACTCTGTTCCATCCCTAGTAAAAATGTTTTTATTGTTCTTTTCCTACTTCCCATTAGCATCAATCTCCTTAGAGCTAAAACTTAATCTAATGCTTAGATTCAGGGTAGACATGAATGAACTTAGGGGAGTCCTAGAACCCTTTGTGTTTGTGTCCACCAGTGTGCATTTTTGTGGGAAGAGGCTCCATGGTTTCCCTCTGATTCTCAAAGACCTCTATGTAACGCACAAAGATTAAAGGCCATTGCATTAGAGGAAACTAAAAGCTATTCCACAGATGGGAGGTTTAGGTATTATGATGTCATGCAATGTAATATTCTGAAAACACAGCATATCTACTTGAATTTCAAAGGGCTAAAAAAGTGAGTACTCTCTCTTTGGCACTTATGTATATTTGTTATCACATGACTGACATTTTTTTCCTGGCACATCCCAGTGAATGCTCTAAGCATTTTAGAGAAATTAAAGACAGGAATTTGACACCCAGTCATGGCAGACACTACTGACATGTTAGCTGTGACCATCTTTTAGAAACAGCCATTTTCCTCATGTTAAAAAAAAAAAAGGCACTCATAGTACCTACCTTTTACAGTTATTATGTTAGTGTTTGAGGTCAAGTGGGACTAAAGGGGTCATCAATGCTAAAGTGGTAAAAGATTGGAAGACCCACTATTCCCCACTAAATTTTATTCCTTCCAACATTCACTCCTTCTTGCTCTTTGGTATCAATATACCATCACTATTAATAATGGTGAAATCTCTCCTTTTGTCTTCTTATCTTGCTTTCCCTCTCCCATCAGTGGGGTAGGAATTGGAAGTAGGGAAAGAAAATTATGACATGATTCTGGAGACTTGCCATGTTTTAATGTAGCAAATGAAGAATATCTCAGGATTCCAGAATTAATTACTCATTCAAAGATTAGCAAGGATTCCATGAGTTTTGTTGTCCACTCCTATTTAACTGAAATCCTGTGTACCTTTTTTTGTGTGTGTTTAGAGTTTTTTGAAAGATGAGTGGACATTGCAGCCCTTTTGAGAAAGCCATGCCAAAGTCCGTTAAGAAACATCATTTTACCACTTCTGAATCTTCTCTTCCAGCAACTTTAATCCTGAACAGCATTTCCTTTAATGCTGATGGTTCCATTCAATATAAAGAAAAGCCATATTCCTCTGCCTCTGAAGCCCTGGATGCTTACATTGATGATTTTAATTTAAGCTGTGAGCCTCCTGACAATGATTCAAAGGTTAGCCTGGATCAGAGTCCTCTTGAACTTCCTACTAAACCAAACAGTGGTAAGCTTTCATTTTCTCCGAGTTTAATTTTTAATTATCTGTAGAAAGCTGATGCTTTGAGAAGATATACTCTGACTTTCTTCTCCTTTCTTGGAAAATGACTGTCTTAAATTCATGAATCCTTTTATAAATTGTTATATAATTTTCTGATTCAGGAGCTTTTCCAGCAATGGAATTCTCTGAATTGAGAGTTAATTATAGAAAGCAGATCGCTCAGTCTTGATTTCAGAAGGGAAAACCTCTGGCCTTGGTCACAGGTTTTGTGACCATGTAGTTACCAGTCACTTAAATTCTCCAAGCCGAAGTTACCCCTTTTGAAAAAGTAACCACCTTTTGGGGTTATTATAAGAACTGAATGTAGGCATAAACCCTCTGTAAATTGCTGCCAGTATAGGGTCCTGAGGTTCTTTCTAGAGCACAGGAAAAGAATACTCTAACAGGGTCAGGTGACTTCAAGGCAGGTTCCTACTCAGCCAGTAACAGTTGGGAGTTTAGAAGAGTTACTTACTCTTCCTGGATTTTAGTTTCCTCACCTATATTATGAGGGGATTAAACTATATGAGTTTCATACTTTCAAAATTCCATAGTATATACATGGAAGAAAAATGAAATTCATGGACTGTGGTATTTCTCATTTTAAAAATGGTCATTTGTAGACACTTAAAAAATACCATCCAGGAAAACTAAGTGTGAATTCTGAATTTGTAGCTAACTGACTCTGACGCCAATGGGGAAATAAACTTTTTTCATACCAACTTCTGTGATCTATGAAAATGGGGCTAATAACAATAGCATCTGTTCCTCCTGTATACATAATTTTGAGACTATTGATGTACACAAAAGAACAATGGAGAACTATACATTATTCTACACTTTTGTTGTCATTGATTTTAGACTATAAAAATAGTATGTGCTGGGCAGGCCACGGTGGCTCAGCAGGCAGAGTTCTCACCTGCCATGCTGGAGACCCAGGTTCGGTTTCCACTGCAGAAAAAAAAAAAAAGAGTATGTAAACATGTTAGCATGCAGTATACATGATAAGAAGCAGCTTCTTTTCATTATTTCATAAGTGAAAAGACTTAGAGCTAAATGAGGACTTTAAAGATGTGAGACAGTCCTACATGGAAGAAAACCAGGTCTCCTTGTAATATAACATTGTATATTATAATATTTGACATCATTTAATGGGCACCATGATATGGGGATTGAGCATGAAAGTATGGCTTAAGTATCTCTATTATTTATGCAGTTGAAGTGCAAAATATATTGTAATTTATTCAGCAATACTGCTGGTTTTCCATTCTTTTTTTTTTTTTTTTGAGGTTTAATGGCTGGTGAGAGTTTTCTGTGTCAGTTTTTCTCCTGAAATACACAGAAAAGAGACTGTATAGCTGGTGTTTTTAAAGGTTTGGAATGTGAATCAGGCAGTTGCCCTTTCCCCATTGTCCTCTCGATTTATTAACTCCTCCATTATGCTATTTGAACACTTCTTTGTAAAGGAAAATGAAGTCTTTTTTTTTTTTTTTATAAAAGTAGCATGTACTTATGGCAAAAAAAAAACTTTTCAGAAAACCTAAGAAGAAAACAAAAACCAACCATAATCCTACACCCAAAGAAACTACTATTAATAACCCCATATAAAAATAATAATAATCCCATGTAAATATCTCTTTATTCTATAGATATGCATATATACACATATATGATAGAATTGTACTGTGCACACTATTCTGTAATCTTGCTTATTCCTTTACCAATCTATTGTGAACATCTTTTCATTTCATTAAAATTGTTCTGTATCTTTGCATTAAATGGCTACATGGTATTTCATTGTCCCTGTTAGGACATTTTGTTTGTCACTAAAATCTTTACTATTCAAAATATTGTAATCACCATCCTTTTTTTTCCTTAGGACATATTCTTAGGAGTGGAGTTGCTGGGTCAAATGACATGTACATTTTTAAAGTTTTGATTCATATTGTTAAATTGGCTTACAGAAAGGACATATCAAATTTATACCCTCCCACCAACAGAGTATAAGATCCTTATTCCCCCATAATCTTACCATGCATGGATTTTATGAACCTTTTTAATCCTTGTCAATCTGCTGGATGAAAATTGATATCTTTGTTTATGGGACATTTTCTTTTTTCTTTGCCCAGTAATAGTCTCCACATTTTTCGTTTCATACATTTAAATCTTTACTTCATCTAGAATTTATTTTGCTGTTAGATTTAGTAAAAGCCTGATAAATTTTTTTAAAACTTTTTTTATTGTATAGCATGACATATATACAAAGCAAAGAAATAAAAAAGCAATAGTTTTCAAAACACTCTTCAACAAGTAGTTACAGGACAGATCCCAGAGTTTGTCATGGGCTACCATACAATCTTCTTAGATTTTTCCTTTTAGCTGCTGCAGAATATAGGAGGCTAGAAGGCTTAAATATTTTTTTATCATCACAATCGATTTTTTTTCCTTCTTTTGTTTTTGTGAAAAATAACATATATACAAAAAAGCTATAAATTTCCAAGCATAACACCACAATTAGTTGTAGAATATGTTTCAGAGTTTGACATGGGTTATGATTTCACAATTTTAAGTTTTTACTTCTAGCTACTCTAAGATACTAGAGACTAAAAGTGCTATCAATTTAATGACTCAGCATTCATATTCATTTGTTAAATCCTATCTTCTCTGTATAACTCCACCATCACCTTTGATCTTTCCATCCCTCTCTTTAGGGGTGTTTGGGATATGATAATTCTAAATTTTTCATATTGAAAGGGTCTGTCACTAAAATGGGGTAGGGAGATGAAACTATCTGATATTCTGGAGAGGCTGGGCTAGGTTTCAGGACTTATCTGGACCAGGGACCCATCTGGAGGTTGTAGGTTTCTGGAAAGTTACTGTAGTTCATGGAACCCTTGTGGAATCTTATATATTGCCCTAGTGTTCTTTAGGATTAGATTTTTAAAACTGTTCCACTTGCTACATTTATCATAAGCCAAAATCCCACAGATACTTAGGCTTCTTCCTGAACTTTCTGGTCCACTGATCTGTTTCTTCAGTGTCAGTACTGTGTTTTCATTACAGTGACTTCAAAATAATTTGGGTAGAAAGTTTGGAAGGAGTCATGTCTGTTCTAATCCATTTGTTCTTCCAAATGGATTTGAAAATCCTTCTTCACAATATCCAAATCCTGGACTTTGGATTGCTTAAATTAGATCCCCAACACTCCTGTTGGCCCCGCCAACTGCTTCTCTACCCTTTTGCTACAGGGATCTTTCTAAAGCATAAATCTGCTTCTGTCCTTTGTGTGCTGAAGGTTAAGGTAATGGATCCCCATTATCCTGAATGTAAGGCTTATGCTCCTTAACATGATCTCAAGATCATTGGTGATCTGGCTCCTATTTAATATTCTAGTTTCCATTTTTAATCTTTGCAGTCGCCACACACACATACAAACACCCCTGCCTATCCCACTGCACTCTTGGTTCCAGCCATTCTGAACTGCTCCTACCCCATGGAATGCACAAAAACACTGCTGCCTCCCTGCCTTTCAAGTGCTGTTCCTTCTCCAAGTAAATGCTTCTGGTCTCTATTTAGGTGCAACTTTCCTGATACCACCTCACTCTTCCCTGCAAAGTCCAGTTTAGTTGATCCTATTGTGGCTTCCCTTAGCACCTGTGACATCTCCTAGGATGAAGTGTAAGTTTGTATGGTAAAAACCTGTTTACTAGCTTATCTCCTCTGCTAAACTGATCAGGTCACCTAAGCTCTGTGTCTTGTTTACCATCCTAATTGACCTTGTAACTTGGCACTGAAAGTGCACATTCAAGCCTTGTTGAAGAATGAATCAGCAAGTAATGCACTGCTGCTGTGGCCATGTTATGTGTTTCTCAGACACCATGATCCTTTTTTTTTTTTTTTTAATTCTGAGCTATTCTCACTATTGACAGTATGACTTACAGAAATGTTTTAATCATTGCTCTCCCTTGCATCTCTTTTACTATTATCTAATTTATGATTTGCTTACTCAGAAAAAAAACCAGTGTTAATATTACTTTCCTCTTTCCATCTAATCAACATCAAAACATGGTCTGGCTGGGCACTGCTAGGTGTTGCCAACTGAGGACCTCATGAGACATGTCCAAAGGAAGGAGAGGGATGACCTGCGACATCAGCACCCCTGGGAACCCTTTCAGCTCTTCACAAAGTACTTGACTGATGATTCCATTGAATTAACTTCTCAGAGATTCACGGCCACCACTTATTCGTTGTCTCTGATTTATTTAGGCTCATCCTTTTAGACTCACCTCAGATGTTGCCCACAGTTTTGTCAGAGCCTCCCCTGGCCGGCTTGCCTGCTGTTGCTCTTGGATGCCTGTAGCACTTGGGAAGTTCTTTGCACTCACCATGTTTGAGTACGTGTGTCTGTTTCTGTGTCTGGGAATGAGTTCGATGAGAATCTCTGTGATTTCCATAACCTCTGGCATAGTTACTGGAATGGCACTAAACTGACAAATTACCCTAAAGGATTACTACCCTAATGCATCAGTAAAGCTGTAGTTGTCTAAAATTAAGAAAAGTGTGACTGTTTCTACTAGATGTGCTTAATACCCAGTCTCCTCTAACATGTCTTAAATATTACTCAGAAATTTAGGTGATTCAGAAAAAACGTTATTGGAACTCGGCATTGAGCTTTTCATTGGCTACTGACCTTAATGTTTTTCTGTTCCTTCTTTTTCTCCAACTGGTGTTTACAAATTGTTTCTAGGCCATATGTGTTCTGTTTTGGCCTTTAAAGTCAAGACATTTTCCTTTGCGTGGAAAACGTGCTTCAGGGGAACCAGAGAGAAGATTCTCTTGAAGGATTATGGCAAAACCCTGTGTGAGTTTTACATGAAACATTAATCCTTTGAATACTCAGCTTTTAGTTTTTATGCTCATGTGTGGAGAAAATGCTCCAACACCTCTATAACAGCGTATTTTGTGGATGAAAAAGTAGTTCTTCTTTTACAGGATTGAAAAATCATAACGATTGATTTGAAGGTAGACGGACTGAAAACCAAAGTAGAGTTTGAATGGACATAAGACAGAAAAAATCCTTAACCCTCCTAAAAGCACCTTTGACAGACATTTTCTGAGTCGTCTATTCTACCTTGAGTATGTCTGGGACATTTGCCATATATTTGTAGTTTTTAGGTAGAAAAATAAGAAATATGTTTAGAAGTCATTGTGTTACTTTAAGGATGGATAATTTATTTTTCAATGTATGCTTGGCTGATGTCACTCTAGGAGCATTTATTTTCTGCCATGTGTTAAGCACTGCACTGGAGATTGGAGATGTAGGGTAAAAATGTGGTTTCTGTTCTAAATAACCATGCTCCATGCCTTCAAGGACCTCTTAGTTTATCAGTTGTACAAATAATATCAATGCTTATAATACAATGCGGTATGTGCTGAGATGGAAGTTTGCATAAGATTGCTCTGTGAACAAGAGGACAAGCTCCTAAAGCAAGGTGGAGGGTCAGAGAAGACTTCCCAGAGGAAGTACCCCTTCAGCTGAATTTTAAAAGCCAAGTAGAAAAATAGCAGGTCAAAAAGAAATAAGGGAAGAGCGCATTCCAGAGAGAAGTGTAGGTATGTGGAAAGATATAGGGTGCAAACATGAGGTTATTCAGGATATGGTAGACGTAAGAACTGTTGTTTAATTCTATCTCTTTAGAGTTTGTCTCAGATTCTATTTTAATTCTACTGGTGAAACTGTGCTTGGAATAAATTCATTCAGTTCCTCATATGTGTCAGACAGTTTTTGTTCATTCTCCTGTGTGATAATTTTTAACAGAAAAATGGCAATGAGGATTTTTGTTGCAGATGTTTTCTACAACTTTAGTCTCTGAAATTTTAGACTTTCACACTAGAAAATGCAAAAAATAATTTTTTAATTAAATATGAATTTGGTCACAGTTCAAGGAGACATTTTATGCTGGATTATTTCTCAGTCTTCTCTATGGTTCTCTCTAATTCCTGGAATAATTAAGTTCTTAATAGCCTCACTACCTGTGATGGTTAATTTCATGTGCTAACTTGGCTCCGTTCTGGTGTCCAGTTGTTTAGTCAAGCAAACACTTGCCTTGTTACTGTGAGGGTTTTTCATGGATTTAAATCATTAGTCAGTTGGTTGCATCTATAGCTGATTCCATCTACAAACAACAGAGGAGGTTACCTTCAGCAACGAGTGAAGAATCATCCAATCAGTTAAAGGCCTTAATGGGAGAACCAAGTCCTGTAGTCGGAAAGAAGAATTTCTGTCTCTACTTCAGCCAGCCAGTACCTCCTGGAGAATTCATCAAAACCTTCATCAGAGTTCCCAATTTGTGGCCTACCCTACAGAATTTCTGTGTATGTATGTACGAATGTATGTGTGCATGTATGTATGTGTATATATATATCCTATCAGTTATATTCCTCTAGCGAACCCTAATATACTACCTGAGTCATTTTCCACTTATTACTCAGTCCCTTATAGACCATCTCAATTTGATCTCCTTTCCTACCACTGCACTCAGGTAGGTTCCTTGAGGCTGATGTCTCACCCCCAGCCACCCACCCTAATCTACCGTACACATCATGCTGCCTTACTCCATGTGCTTTCACAGAGACCTTCCCACTTGCTTGGAATGCCTCTCTCTCCCACAGAACACACACCTTCATATATCTAATCTTGCTCACTCCTTGAAACCCAGCTCAAGCTCAGCCTCTTCCAGAACCTTTTCTGCACAGACGCCTTGCCTCTGTGTTCCCTCCTATGGCACCTGGTTTATGTATGATATATATATATATATATTTTATATATATATATATATATATATATATATATATATATTATATATATATATATTATATATATATATATTATATATATATATCATATACTTTACACACATGTAAAGTATTATATTGCACATATGTAATATATGCTACTAATAGTAATACTGAACACCTTATAATACTAAGAGCTTTCATAGGCTCTTACTATGTGTCAGGACCTACTAAGTGCTTTATTTACATTATGTCATTTAATCCTCACAACCATCCTATAAGGTATTATCCCTGTATTACAAAGAAACTAAGACACAAAGAGATTATGTAAAATTCCACAGGAAACAGAGCTATAAATGTTACCTCTAGATTTATACCCAGGCAGTCTCATGCCCAAGCCCATGCTTTGGGCCAGCATTACACTGCATGCACTTTATAAGTGTTATAAATAAAACTGTAATATATAAGGCTGAGATGTTAACAAGATCCTAAGAATCACCTTAGACATGATGATCTGAATTTTGAAGCAGGACTTAAATTGACACATTCTGTTCCATAGTTTCTTTCCTTGGTCCATCTTAGTAAGAACTAAGAACTAATCAGTGAGCAGCAGAATAGCCAAAAGGATAAGAAAAGTCCTTAAATTTGTGGGTAGGAGCAAAGACTTGGCTGATTAGTTCTTGGTGCTTTAATTGTTTTGACTCTCATATGAAATTGTATTTTAAGGCACGAAGAAAGAAAGAGTATAGTGGCTGTAGAACTGGACTTTGAATCAGAAGAATGAGGTTGAATTCGATCACTTTCACTGACTGGCGTTGTAACCCTGGGCAAGTTATTTAATCTCACTCTCTTTTTTATTTTCGTACATAAAATGGGAAAAGTAGTACCTATCAGGAATGCGATACTAAGGTCTAAATAAATGATATATTTGAAAATGTGCCTAAAACAGTTGTGTGTCACGTTGTCAGTGCCTCCCAAATAATCTGCTCCCCGTGGTGGAATAAAATGTAAAATACAGCATTTCTTAGTGGTTATGACATTTTTGTTAACCCTTTGCTCCCCCATTTTCGAACATCTCACCCACATGTCAACCTCCAGCCACACCAAAAATATACCTACAATTATATTCACACCCTGAGGGAAAAAGTAACTCTTCTTAGTTGTGTATATAAGCCTACGGCATAGATCTAAATGGCCCTCAACTTTACATGTATGATATGGAGTCTTGGTTGACAGCATCCAAAAGATTTTTTACTGTTCACAGTGTATTTGGTAGCCAGCATGGATTTTGCAGCACTTCTAGTGAAATTGTGATTTATGTAGCTGACTCTTTTAGGCAGTCCTAGTAATTTATTATAGCAGAATTTTGCTTGGTTAGTTATCTGTCCCAGTTATGCCCTGAAACGTGATGTTTTATACTCTAGTTTTTTATGACCTTCCATTTCTCTCTCTCCTACATTATCATATGATAGACTCTTTTTACACTGGGAAATCTATAATGGGGCTGAGCAAGAGTGGGCAGACTTGTGGAATCAGTGGAGGATTCCAGTCTTAATGAAAATTGATTCCCAGAGGACTCCAAGTTTTTAATAGACAAAATAAAAAACTGAGACCTCTAAATTGAGTACATTATTTTCTTTAACTCTTCATCATCTTTTGTAATTAAAAAAAAAAGCTCTTGTAGCAAGGAGAGCAATGTGAAATTCTTAACAAAATGTTTGGGAATGAGATGAATGAATTTTAATTAAGCTGTATTTTGGGGGTCTTGCATAAGAACTAGTTTATTTAATTTTTAATATATATTATACATGTGTTAAATAAGGACATGAAGAATAGATGTGTTTTACAGAATAAGACCTCCACACGCCTGCCACCCCACTTAAAATATAGAATATCGATGACCCTGTACTACCCTATACTTTCCTCAAGGAAATTAGATCCGTTTTTCTCCCCAGATTTAACACCATCGTGAGTTTTGTTTCTGTTTTTTGTTTTGTTTTTTCGCATGGGCAGGCACCGGGAATTGAACCCAGGTCTCCAGCATGGCAGGTGAGAACTCTGCCACTGAGCCACCATCGCACCGCCCCCACCCCGAATTTTTAAATTTATCATTCATCTGCTTTTCTTTATAGTTCCCATTCCCCATCAATATACATTTTGGTTGTTTACAAACAATGCTCCATTTCATTTCCTTATACTGTCTCTTGTTACACCCGTGCTAGAGTCTCTCGTACTATGCCATGGAATTGCTGGGTGGACATCTCTTCCACTGTGCTGGGTCAGGCCAGACTGTCCCACATACTGATGATGCCCATTATCAGTTTATTAACTCCCATTGCTCCAGTATTACCAATAATTGTGATTGTCAAAAGTTTGAGGTTTTTTTTTTTCATCAATCTAAATTACTGTCTCCATGTGGATTTTTTATTTGAATTTTCCTGACAAAGAGGTTGAATATCTGATCTTATTTTTATTGGTCATTATTAGCCATGTATATTTCCTCTTCTTTAAAATACTCATTGATATCTTTGACCATTATTTTTTTCAGTGGGTTACTTGTATTTATTTTACTTTTTTGATTTTTAAGAGTTCCTAATGTATTCTGGATACCGATCCTTTGTTGCTTGTATGTGTGACAATTTTCTTCTCTTAATTCATGTCTTGGATTTCCAGTTTCTTTATAGGCGGCATTTTATTAAATAGCAGCCCTTAATTTTAATGTAGTTATAACTTTATCGTTTATGGTTTCTTATCTAGCTTAAGAAATCGTCTACCTTAAGGACATTAAGATATTTAATTTAATAAAATTCCAGTTAAGGCAAACATGGCTACAGCAGGGAGCAAAAGATAACTGTTGGAAGGATGTTTAAGATTAAATTTGAGACTTCATTTAACAAGTATTTGTTGAGTCTTACTACGAGTCAGATGCAATTCAAAGCCGCAGATGTTTTGCTGTCATGGAGCTTAGATTTTTTTTGATGAGGTGGATAGCAACCAAATGATAATAAAATGCCAGGTAATCATAAATGCTGTGAAGAAAAACTAAAAAGAAAGCCCTGTCATTCAGGCCAGAGAACCCTCCCACCCACGTGACTTTGAAGCACAAGGGCAAGGGTGTGACATTGGAAGTTGCGTGTGGCTGAAAAAATATAAATGACCACCCACAGATAGGGCTTCTAGTCTTTGTTACTATGTCTATAAATTGGGTAAAACTCATCTTATTTGTCAGGCAGTTGTGTGGATTGAATTTGATAACTTGTACGATTCCTTTCACCTTCAAAAATTGTTTAGGATCCTGAGAATATAAATTGTTGTCTTTATTAAATCTCTTTGGGATAAACTGTGTTAGGAGGGAAGATTGTGGTAAGTTTCCATTTTTCGAAAGTAAAAGACCGTCATTCATCTGCAGTCCTGATTCTCTAAATCGATGTCGCAGGAAGAGCAATTTTTCGTCATTTACAATAAAATCAACTTTAGATTCCAGCTGCAGCACTGTCAATGGAAAGCCATTTGTAAAGGAATTTCCTGGTAATTAAGATGACTCTGCAGAGAAAGCTATAAAAGCAAGTCTTCCATGATTGGCTGCGAAAAAGTAAAACACTAAAATTGCTAAGTAATACTATAGATTTCAAAATTTATATGTATCTTTAGAGCTAGTCTCATAAAAGGAATGATTACTTAACAGTCTAAATTCCCGAAAATGGTTTTCATAGTAGGAAAAAAAGTAATACATACTGCTATACTTCTTTATCTATGGACATTAAAATGTAAATTTCACCTTGGAGCGGGTGGAAAATCTTTTCATGGAATGAATGTTAAATTAAATGTGACAGGTGATTATGATTAATCACTACTTATTACCAGAAGAAGACGAAAGAAGCCTTTGTTGCCTAATGAAATATAACACAACACAAAAGAAAAAATGCCAAGATGGACCATTTATTAAGTCAAACAAACCACTACACATCTATCTGAGAAGCTGAATGAAAGCAAATGAATCACATGCATCTGAGGGTTACTCTGGTCTTCTGACTCTCTTGAACCTGAAGGTTCAGGGTTCCTTCCAAATAATCCTCTCAAATATGCTGAAGTGTATAGTTTGACCATCACTGGCAGCTTCTGAAAAAGACTCTGCTAATAGCTATGAATGAAGCCAAGGCTACTTCGGCCGTGACCGGAGGTTGTGTGGCAGAGTGGAGTTGAGTGCAGCCTCTGGAGCACACTTTCCTAGGTCCAGTTCTAGCTGTGTCACATGTGGCCGAGAAAATCTGAGCAAGTTATAAAACCTCAGGTAATTTCTACTCTTCTGTAAAATGGAGGTAGTGGTAACCAAATCCATGTTTTTTCCAATCAAAACAAAAAAAGTGTCCATCTTCATGTATTCAGAAGTTAGTTGTAAAACATTCCTCTTCTCCTTTCTCTACACCCACTTCCTTGTTTGTTTGTTCTTTTTGAATCTATGATACAATTTTCATTTTTAAAGGATGATCTTAAAAATTACAAGTATTCTTGTATCCACTGTCAATGCTAGTTGATTTTCTATCCTTCCCTTTAATAGCCTTTGGGCAAGTCACTTACCTTCCCTGACCTTCAGTTTTCTAATTTATAAATGGTTTTGAAGCCAATTGTTAAGGATTAAATTCCTCCATGAACTAACTCTGAGAATTGCACTGATACTTCATGGATCAGGGCAGGACTATGCACAGTTACCTTAAGCAATGTTTTAACCTTGGATTCAGGTATGGTTCTAGGAATCTTGAAGTGCCTGGAAGTTATATATGTACTGGTGTTTGTGGGTGTGCATTTTTTCTGGAGAAAAAGTCTTTATCTTTCAAAACATTCTGAAAGTAGTTTATGACCCAAAGAAGGTTGAGAACTCCTTCCTCAACATGAGACCAAATAACTTCCTAAAAAGAATTGACTGTAACATGACCAAATGTTTTAATATAAATCAGTAAGGAAAATGTTCATCAGAATGGGTTTGGTCCTCATTGGAAGTACAGTAAAAAAAAAAAAAAAAAAAAAGAGGGTCACAGCTCTAAATATTGGCACCATCCATTAAGGTGAGACATCTTCGAATGATCTTCGAATATTCCAAGCCCACTCACTAGACCTCCCTAAACATAAAGATAGAGTCAAGTTGTTGTTAGAGGGCTTCAAGGGCTTCTATTACGATGGCATTTCCACCCCAATAGCTAGAACTCCTCCCATTTTCATTTCCTGTTCTCCTAGTGCCTTCTGATTATATTTTGCCTCCCATGTAGTTCTGCTTTCAACAAGTATTCTTGTTTCTGTGATAACAATTTCTCATCATACATCAGTCTCATTTTATATATATCAATCCCCTCAGTTATGAGTCCCCTCATTTTACTTAGAAGTAATTTGAGTCCCTTCTAAGAAGTGGAGCCCCTCTTGGTGTGCTAACAGAGCAAGTTTCTAGACCTGCAAGGCAGGCAGATGCAAGGCAGATGGCTGGAATGAGAACCATGATAAAGTCCGCAGGAATTTAGTGCTGTCTTGAGACAGCCCACCAAGATACAATGCTCTCAGCATGTACACCTCCCTGTCACAGTGCAGAGTATATCATGTTTCACTTGGAGTTTCTGTGGGAAAGAATACCTACCTTGAAAGACTAGAGAAGAATTAAATAAAATAATACATGTAAAATACTTAGCCAGCCCATGCAACATATTCAGTATTAATACTTGTTCATTCCATTAAAACACTCATAATTTTAGTTTTCCTAGGCTACTCCAGAAAATACTGTGAAATGGGTCTGATTAGACAATGAGAATTTATTTGCTTACTGTTTTGAGACTGGGAAAATGTCCACATCAAGACATCATCAAGGTGATGCTTTCTCCCTTCAGAATTGGCATTCTGAGCCTGGCTGCCGGTGATCCTTGGCTCCTCTGTCACATGGCAAGGCACATGGTGGCGTCTCCTGGCTTCTTCCTTTTCTTCCAGGTTCCATTTCAGCTTCTTACTCCCTCTGGCTTTTTCTCTTTGTATCTAAATTTCATTCTGCTTATAAAGGACTCCAGCAATACGATTAAGACCCATCCAAATTGAAGCGTATCACATCTTAACCAAAGTAGCCTCATCAAAAGGTTCTACTTACCTTGGATTCGCACCCACAGGAATGGGTTAAATTTAACAGCATGCTTTTCTGGGGTCCATGCAGCTTCAAACCACCACACACACCTTATGACAATCCTCTGCATAGAAAAACTTTCTGAATCAGCTGGCTCACATGGTGGGACAACCATGCCATACACCACTGTAGATAGATGGCCTTGTATTTTAAAAAAGAGAGAGGGAAAGAGAAAAATGCGGCCTCTTCTAGATGTTTTTTAAATAGATGAAAACAATTAACAAAATCAGTGATACACTGTATATGTCTTCAGTATTGCTATTATTGTCATAAAAATTGGGGGGTACAGGTGATGCTCATTTTTCTCATCAAAAAGTTTTCATGTCTATTTCAACACCACCTATAATATCATCTATATCAGAGCAATAGGCAAAGCCAATGAACATATACTTATTAAAAAGTTATAATGTATAAGAGATACCATGCAGGAACAAAAATGAATAAGAAGTTGCACTAGCTCCAATGATTTTTTTTAATGAAATCCATGCCATGGAAATTCTAGCTTTTCTAATTATCTTACTATCAGTCTAATAATAGAAAGCTTTAGTTTTCTTATCTATTATTCCCCAAGTTATCTCAGTAGACAAAGCCAATCTACATGGAGATTTGGTGTTTTTCAGGAATGCTTTTTGGCCTTTTCTTCTCTGTAGGTAACCTTAGTAAAAGTCTAAAAGACATTCTCTTTCAACAGAGGCTTTCATCTGTTTGAAAGTATCCTTTAAGGCCCTAAAAGTATGATGAAATACAGAATACTTTGTGATTCATAAGAGAGTAACCAAAACATTTAGAAGCTTCTCCATTTAAAAGTTTCATGGACTTTGCCATCTCATAATTTAGAAAAACTAAGCTTTGAATGTATTGTCTTAAGAGAAGCTGGAAGGATACTGATTTTTCATGTGTTTTCAAACAACTTCTCTAAGACTTTTCTTATCAAAGCCTTGACTTTTCTTAAGCCAAACGAGATTCATTCTTTCACTAAAAAACGGGTTTGTACAAATTGAGCTCTGAAGTTCCTGTTTTCCCCCCCTCACAAGATTTTAAGTACCTTGAGGCTAGAAAAAATTATCCCAGGAAACCTCTGATTGGGATTTGGGGACAGGAATTCTGAGTTGTTTATATCCTCTTCAGTACCTAACAAAATGGACCTTGATCATTGTAATTGCTGAAAAAAGAAACAAAAGGTAAAAGTGCCTGAAGATCCATAAACTGTAGCCTGAATTTAATAGAGTAAAACCAGAGGCTCAGGGATTTTCAGGAAAGAACATTTTTCTTTTAAGTCAAAATTAAACTTGTATCATTTGAAACTAGACCCTTGAGGCAATTTTCATACAAAATTTCAACATAGAAAAATAGTAGATGAATGTTTTAGCGTGCTTTCCAATGAAGGCTCTAAGTGTATTTAAATAATTCACTGCCCGATGGAGAAGGTAACCATCTCTATATGAAAAAAGGTCCAAAGTGTTGGACTATATCCAAGGATATGATCTTGAACTATAAATGAATTCCTATTTATTTTTATAAAGTAGTGTATTTTGGTCCATTGTTTTAGATTCCATTTAGTAATTGAGCATGTCCTTTCCCAATATTTTTACATTTTAACTCCTCCAAAAATTGATTTCAATATAAAAATCACATCTAAATGTTCCCTTGAGTTAAACTCTAAAGTAAATATTATGACTCAAAGGTTCTATTTGTAGGCTTTTGAACTATTAATATTGAAGACATGGCCCTGTAAAATCCAAGCCTGTATTATCATTTACTTTGAGGATATTTTGATGCTGCCACTCTGAAAGCCCCATGAAATGCTGCTCATTGCATATTTGGCTTCATAGGCTTTGTATCATTAAGGCTTGTCAGCTCTGAGAGGGACTGCTACAGCCAGAGCTATACACCCCTCAAGGCTATATTAATATGTTAAGACAACTATTTTCATATGGAATGTAGACCCTTCAATTAAACCAAAATACACTCATGCAACCCAGAACTTTTTGTTTGTAGAAAATGATCAATGATGCTGAAAATTAAATTTTGCATGCTATTATGCATATTTGCAATAAAGAAAGAGAACTTGAGTTCTGTTTTCTGTTTCAGAGAGTAAATTTGACATTACCTATATGACAACATTCAACAAATGATTATTAGACCCCTAATACTTAGGTGTTAGGTTCTTAGGGAATATAATGGTGCAAAATAGATTTAGTCCCTGCTCTTATGCCACTTATAGTATAGAGGGGAAAATACATTAATCAAGTAGTGACAAGAATACATCAGTAGCTCCAAACTGATGATTTATGTCTGGATTTCCCCCCTCAGCACTATGGACATTTGGGACCTGGCAATTCTGTGTGAGAGAGAACTGTCCTCTTGGTTGTAGGGTGCAGCAGCATCCGTGGCCTCTCTCCAATAGATCCATCAGCATCCCTCAGCCTCAACCAGTCATGACAATCAAAACAATCTCCAGATACTGTCAGATGCCCCAAGGATGGAGGGAAGAATCCCTCCATTTGAGAACCACTGAATTTATATGAAGGAGAAATACAAGGTGTTTTTGAGAACATAGACAGGGAACCTGACTAATCTGGCAAGTCTTCCCGATAAATAACATAGGAACATTTGTGCTAAACCATCATGGAAGAGTTGGCGTTAACCAAACAGCTGGGGGAGGGGGAAAAGGACACGGAGAGGTAGAGGGAAAAATGAGAAAGAAGAACAAGTTATTTTAGGTTTCCTTTTTTTTTTTCTTTTTTGCATGGGCAGGCACCAGGAATCAAACCTGGGTCTCCTGCATGGCAGGTAAGAATCCTACCTGCTGAGCTACCGTGGCCCACCCTAGGTTTCCTTCTGAAAGTCAGTTCTTTGTGAATTCCTAAAGGGCAAAAACAGTATTCTATGTTCCACTCCTGTCAGAACTGCTTGTGTTCAGTCTAGGGCAGGGTAAGTAGTAGACATTCATGAAATTGTATGGAAGGCATGATATATAGCCAATCTAACAGAAGTAGTGCCAAGCACTAGGAGATATTATATGACCAAGTCAGGTTCTCTGCTGTCTGTGAGCTCACAGATGAGAACAGAGTAGTTCTTCTGTGTCTGTGTGTGGAGGGAGCATGGCATGTGAGGGGGGAGCAGAGGTGCAAGGAGGAATGGCATTTCCACAGCCTGCTCCAGGCAGAGTTAGTTGCTTCCTCTTCAGCACCAGTGCTCATTTTGAGGTTTGTTAGTACACTTGTATCACTGCCCTTATACTAGATTTTGACTAGTTATCCTCCTCTTTCCCCTTTCTCCTTCTCTCCCCTCTCTCCAGCCCAACCTCAGACTTTAGACTCTCTCCCCTCCCTCCCTCCCACCCTCATTCCCAAGCAGACCCTCTCCCTGTGGTGGCTGCTGTAGTTTGCCAGCTGCCAGAATGCAACACACCAGAGATGGACTGGCTTTCAATAGAAGGTGATTTATTTAGTTAATGTACAGTTCTTCAGAGGAAAGGCAGTTAGCTTTCAACTGAGGTTCTTTCTTATGTGGGAAGGCTCAGGGTTATCTCTGATGGCTTCTTTCCAGGCCTCTGGGTTCCAACAACTTTCCCTGGGGTGATTTCTTTCTGCATCTCCAAAGGCCCGGACTGAGCTACGAATGCTGAGATGAGGCATACTGAGCTGCTTGGGTTGTGCTACGTTGAGCTCTCTCATTTAAGCACAGCCAATTAAGTCAAAGTCATTCATTGTAGCAGGCATGCCTCCTAGCCGACTGCAAATATAATCAGCAACAGATGAGATTCACGTACCATTGGCTCATGTCCACAGCAACAGAACTTGGTATCTTCACCTGACCAAGCTGACAACTGACTCTAACCACCACAGTGGCCCTACACCCTCTCAGCTAAAACTGTAGCAGAAAGAGCTACTCTTTCTTCCTGACAATTTCAACATAAGGCCCAGAGTGGAATCTGCCTGTGCCTAAGGGGATTCATCATCCAGCCCTGCACCAGTCACCTCCATGCCCAAGGGATATAGAGCTCTGAGTGACAAGGGCTAGAACCACACACTCCCGCCCTAGGCTTCAGGGGGGATCAGCTCCACCCATACGTGTGGGTTCAGAAGGCGAGGAGACAGGTTTCCTCAAGGTAAACCCAAGCACTATTAAAGTGAAAAGAAGAAATGCCTACTAATTTGGTTTTAAAAAAGTTGCTTGTCCACTACAGTCACCTACCTGATTCTCCCCTCACTGACTAGACTGTGAGCACAACCGGACAGCGTTGACACTTGTAAGACATGTGTTTGATTCATGGAAGATATTCAGTAAATATTGTAGATAATTGTCAACTAAAGAATGGATGTGCAAATGAAAAAATATTTTTGTTTTTGCTTTAGGATTGGTTGGTACTCTGGATTGGTGAAGATAAGGGAAACAGGTTAGAAGTCTGTTCAGTAGGACAGGCTGGAGATTTCATTGACTTAGCCATTGTGTTCAATTTCAGGCTCATAGTCTCCTTCCTAGCACAGAAACTTAACATTCTAAAGTTAGATGCCGGTATCTGCCACAAAGGAATCATTGATGAAGAGTGGCTGGTGTCACAGCCTTCCAAAGGCCAGCTTTCTTGAGCGATGAAGGACAACACCTAAGTACTCATCAAAGAAACAGTGCAGCAGTCCTGATGCTCTATAGGACAGAAAGTGGCCCAGCAACAAGTGGCAGGTTGAGCAAGCGTCTGATCTGTAAGCCCCTGTGGTTAGGAAATGAGAAGGCATGGTGTGCGCTGACATTTCGAGCTTAATATCCACGCAAATAAATTACTTGGACCTGGTAGAGACGGCCAGAGAGTACAAGAGCAGTATAGCGTTGGTGCTGAGTCCCCAGGTGTCCCAGCTCTGTGCCCTTTCTTCTCAACACCTGCAGAGTCCCCTCCATACAAAGAAGCAGGCTTCTCTTTCATCAGGATTCTATGTGCATTTCCAAACTGCAATGTGGACTTGTGACACGTGAGACAGCCCTTCTCACCTTGCCCAGTCCACTGGGGTGACGGAATATGAGACGCTGGCAGAAAGAGAGTCCAGGAGAAGATAAGGACAAGGCATTTACTAAGAGAAAAAATAACCATATGTTTTCAGGATATAGGTTATACAGCCACTCCTAGCTACTGCTGGCTTATATCGAAAACATGTAAGAAATTTCTCCCCAGTTTTCTCTATAGAAGTACCGTTTCTTTATTCATGCATTTTCAATATGAATGTGTGTGTATACATGTATATATATATATATATATATATATACACACACACACACACACATATATATAGAAACATATATAGAGAGATAGGTATATACAGTCAGGGCAAAATATATAGACACCTTACTTAATAGATATATTAATTTGTAAAGAAAATTTTGTTTGGCTCTTTTAGCATGTGGTCACTGTTTTTTATTATGCTGTATGGCAGGGTCACATTTCATTCTTTTTCCATGTGAGTATCCCATTATTGCAGAACCATCTGTTGAATTTTTTGTTTTTTGCTTGGTTTTTGTTGGTTTCTTTTATTTGTTTGTTTGGGAAGTGCTAGGACTGGGAATCGAACCTGGGTCTCCCGCATGGCAGTTGAGAATTCTACCACTGAACTAGCCTCACACACCCTGGTGGTTTATTTTTAGAAACAGTTTTATTGAGATATATTCACACACTGTGCAGTTCATCCAAAGTGTACAATTTATGGCTTGCAGTTTATTTACAGAGTTGGATATCACCATAATCAATTTTAGAAGATTTTCACTGCTCCAAAAAGAAAAACCTCATGCCCTTTATACCCCCTTGTTATTGACACATCATTGGTGTAGTACCTTTCTTACAATATAAGAAAGAATATTGAAATATTACTGTTAACTATAGTCTGTAGTTTGCAATAGGAATATTTTTCCCATATGCCACTCTATTTTTAACTCACAGTACTGACATACATTTGTTCTAGCTCGTGCAAGAACGTTCTTACATTTGTATCGCCAATCACAGTCATCCAAACAAGGTTCACTGTGTCATGCAGTCCCATGTTTTATCCTTTAGTTTTTCTTCTGGTGAAATACATGACCCTAAACTTCTCCTTTCAATCACAATCACATAAATAACTCAGCTCAGTCAAGTACACTTGACAATGTGCAACCATCACCTCTATCCATCTCCAAACATTTACAATAAAACTAATTAAAAATTCTGCACAAATTAAGAATTAGTTTCCCATTCTCTGCCCTCATTCTCTCTCCTGACTAACCTATGTTCTAGATCTAACTCCAGGAGTTGACCCATCATAATGAGATCATATCAGTGAAATACCGTCCTTTTTTGTCTGACTTATTTCACTCAACATCCTCTAGGTTCATCCAGGTTGTTGTATACAGCAGGACTTCATTCCTTCTTACAACTAAATAGTATCCCATCATATGTGTATTCCACATTTTATTTATCCTTTCATTGATTGACAGACATTCAGTTGCTTCCTCCTCTGACAATCGTGAATAACACCACTATGAACATTAGTTTGCGAATAGCTGTTTGCACCCCTCCTGTGAGTTCTTCTGGGTGTGTACCTACCTACTCATGGAATTAACAGATGATATGGCAGTTCTACACTGAGCTTCCTGAGGAACCGTCAAACTGTGTTCCACAGCAGCTGCACCATTTTACATTCTCACCAGCCATGAATAAGTGTTCCTATTTCTCCACATCCTCTCCAACACTTGTAGTTTTCTGTTTTTGTTTTGTTTTTAATAGCTGCCATTCAAGTAAGTGTGAAATGATATCTCATTGTGGTTTTGATGTGCATTTTCCTAATAAATAGTGATGTTGAGCATCTTTTCATGTGCTTTTTAGCCATTTGTATTTCCTCTTTTGAAAAATGTCTGTTCAAGTCTTTTGCCCATTTTAAAATTGGGTTGTTTATCTTTTTATTGTTGAGTGGTAGGATTTCTTTCTTTATTCTAGATAATAAACCTTTGTTAGATATGAGGTTTCCAAAATTCTCTCCCACTGAGTAGGCAAAAATGTATTGAATTTTGAGGAGGTTCCATTATCTATTTTCTCTTTCATTGCTTGTGCTTTGGGTATAAAGTCTAAGAAACCGTTGCCTAAAAGTTCCTGAAGATGCCTCCCTACATTTTCCTCTAGGTGTTTAATGGTCATGACTCTTATATTTAGGTCTTTGATTCAATTTGGGTTAATTTTTTATAAGGTATGAAATAGGGATCCTTTTTTTAGATGGTCATTTGGTTTCTCCTCTCCAGTTTGTTAATGTGATTAATTGATTTTCTTGTTTTGACCCATTTTTCATACCTGGGATAAAACCCAGTTGATTATGGTATATAATTCTTACATGTACTGTTGGGTTCAGTTTGCAAGTATTTTGTTAAGGATGTTTACACCTATATTCATTAGAGAAATTGGTCTCTAATTTTCTTTTCCTGTAGTATCTTTTTTTTTTTTTGCATTGAAAGCAATCACTGTTGATTAATTGACAAGATCACAAAAATAATCTTAATAGACACATAGTTCATCCTTCTAATAAACCTATTGATCTGGTCTTCCCTGTTGCCAGCATCTCCCCCTTCCACAAAATGGGTGGTCTTTTTCTTCACTCCACCTCTGGGAGAAGATAATGTAAAGGACCACAGAAAGATGTTTGCTTCTTTGAATCATTTCCCAACAGTATAAATCTCATAAATAAAGTCCTCCATGCTGACAATTCCATATTTACCAAGAAATCATGCAATCAAGAAGTTATCTTTCAAGGCAACCCGCTTCTCACTGATTTTGCCATCACACTTACAGATCGGTTCATTCACTGACTACAGGTTCTGGTAGCCCCATGCAATATACGGTTCTGTGGTTCCAGCATGTTAATTGAGGCCTTGCTGAGCTTAACAAAGGTGTCATTAAAGATTTGGTGAAGGCGAAGAAACTACAACACTTTTCGGACCTTAGGGTTCACACCATAGATACCTCTGATTCTGATGACAAATGCCAATTTGTGTTACACGGGTACATAGAAGTTGCGAGCTTTTCTTGCCATTCTAGCCATTTCAATCTTGCTTCTGTACATTTGCCTTTATTCCTTGTGATAGTGCTTAGCTTTTTCATAAATAAGCTTCCTCCTTGCTTTTCGAAGCATCTTTTGGGCAAATTTCTTTCTCGAGCACTTGATCTCCGGTTCGGCAAAATTCCTTCATTTTTTCTTAGGGATTTCTGGCATAGTGGAACCTTCTTCTCTTCAACACCCTCCTTGATTCCAGCTGGGCAAGAGTTCCTATATTAACTTTATCTGGATTGGTATTAGGTTGATGTTGGCCTCATAGAATGAGTTAGAAAGTGTTCCCTCTTCAATTTTGTGGAAGTTATGAGCAGGATTGGTATTAATTCTTCTTGGAATGATTGGTAGAATTAAGCTGTGAAACCTGTGAATTTACCTGTGAATCTGGTCCTGGGCTTTTTGCTGTTATTGTTGCTGGGAGAGTTTTGATGACTGATTCGATCTGTTTACTTGTATTTGGTCTGTTGATTTCTTCTATTTCTTCTAGAGTCCGTGTAGGCTGTTTATGTGTTTCTAGGAATCAGTCTATTTCATCTAAGTTGTCTAATTTGTTGGCATGTAGTCATTCATAATATCCTCTTATGATCCTTTTTATTTCTGTGGGGTCGGAAGTAATGTGCCCCCTCTCGTTTCTGATTTTATTTATTTGCATCTTCTTTTTTTCTTTGTCAGTCTAGCTAAGGGTTTGTGAATTTTATTTATCTTCTCAAATGGCCAACTTTTAGTTTTGTTGTTTCTATTGATTTTTTATTCTCAATTTGATTTATTTCTGCTTTAATCTTTGTTATTTCTAACCCTCAATTTGCTTTGATATTAGTTTGCTGTTCATTTTTTAGTTCCTCCAGGTGTAGGGAGGGCTTTGATTTAGCTGTTTCTTCTTTTTTAATGTAGGTGTTCAAGGCTATAAATTTCCCTTTCAGCACTGCCTTCACTGGATCCCATAAATTTTGATATGTTGTGGTCTCGTTTTCATTTGTCTAGAGATATTTACTGACTTCTCTTGCAATATCTTCACTGACCCACTGATTTAGTTTAAGAGTATGATGTTTAACCTCCATATGTTTTTTAATTTTCCAGTTCTCCTTCTGGTATTGATTTCCATCTTCATTCCCTTATGGTAGAGAAAGTGTTTTGTATAATTTCATTATTTTTTAATTTATTGAAACTTGATTTGTGACCCATCTTATGGTCTATTCTGGTGAATGGTCCATGGACACTTGAGAAGAATGTATATCCTGCTGGTTTTGGCTGCAATGTTCTGTATGTGTTTCTTAGGTCCAGTTCACTTATCATATTATTCACGTTCTCATCTTTAATTAGTATCCCCAAATTCTATCTCCTCTGAAGTTTTAATTTGTTCCTTTGTGTGGGACATATCTTCCTGTTTCTTAGTATGGCTTGTAATTTTTGCTGGTGTCTAAGCATCTGATTATCTTGATGAGCTCACTTTGGAGATCAGTTTCTCTCTCTTGCCTGAGGTTTTTCTTGTTGATTGGCTTTGTGCTGCAGCTCTTCTTTGACATTTGGTTCAACTTATTCAAAGAGTGGTGTATTGAAGTCTCCAGCTATTATTGTAGAGACATCAATTTCTCCCTTAATATTGTCATATTATTTTTGTCTCTCTTTTTACCCTTTTAGTTACTCTTGCTGATATACTTCATTTCTACATTATCCTCCAAGCCTCTCTCTCCTCTCTTTTCCTTTCAGCCCTTTAGTATTTCTTGTAGAGCCAGATTCTTTTATATATATATATATATATATATATATATATATATATATATATATATATATATATATATATATATTTTCTTTTTGTTGGCAAATCTTCACACACATACAGTCCATACATGGTGTGCAATTAATGGCTCACAATATCATCACATAGATGTATATTCATCACCATGATTGTTTTTACAATATTTGCATCACTCCAGAAAAAGAAATAAAAAGAAAAAAGAAAAAAAACTCACATATTCCATACCGCTTACCCCCCTCTCTCATTGACCACTATTATTTCCATTTACCCAATTTATTTTATTCCTTGCCCCCTATTATTTGTTCATTAATCCTTTTTTTTTTTTTTTTTACTTATCTAGGGCTGGATTCTTATTGACACTCTCTCCCACTTTCAGTTTATCTGTGAATATTTTAAATTCTCCCTCATTTTTGAAGGACAATTCTACCAGAAAAAGAATTTTGGCCTGACAGTTTCTCTCTCTCAGTCTCTTAAGTATATTATACCACTGCCTTCTCGCCTCCATGGTTTCTGATGAGAAATTGGCACTTAGCCTTATTGCATTTCCCTTGCATATGACAAACTGCTGTTCTCTTGCTGCTTTTGGGAATCTCTCTTTATCTTTGGCATTTGACATTCTGATTAGTATGTGTCTCAGAGCAGGTTCATTAGGATTTATTCTGCTTGGGGGACATTATACTTCTTGGACATCTATACTTACATCTTTTGTAAGAGCTGGGAAATTTTCAGCCACTGTTCCTCAGATATTCTTTCTGCCTCTTTCCCTTTTGTTCTCCCCTGTGACACTCATGATGTGTATGTTTGTGTGCTTTGTGCTATCATTCAAATTCCTGAGACCCTGCTCAATTGTTTCCCGTTCTTTTCTCTCTCTTCTTCTGTCTGTAAGATTTCAACTGTCCTGTCTTCTTGCTTACCGATTTTTCCTTCTGCTTGTTGAAATCTTCTGTTGTGTGCCTCTAGTGTATTTTTGTCAACTTTTTAAAAAATTTTAATGTAATTTTTTTAGTTATATTCACACACCATACAAACTATCCAAAGTATACAGTCACTGACTCACAGTATCATCACATAGTTGTGTATACATCCCCATGATCAATTTTAGAACATTTTCATTATCCCGGAAAAGAATTAAAAAGAAAACTCAAATCCTCCCATAGTCCTCATTCTCCTCATTATTGACCTGTAGTATTGTGTGGTACATTTGTTACTGCTGACAAAAGAATATAAAAATATTACTGTTAACTATAGTTTATAGTTTGCAATAAATACATTTTTCCCTACTTGATTATTCCTATTATTCTGTTCCCTTAATTAACTTATAATAGAGTTATATATTTGCTCTAGTTCATGAAAGAACTTTTGTGTTTTTGTATAGTCAATCACAGACATTTTCCTTCATAAGATTCACTGTGTTATACATACTAATGTTGCAACCTCCAACTTTCCTTCTGGTGACATACATGACTCTAAACTTCCCCTTTCCACCATAATCACACACCATCTAGTATATTTTTAATCTCTTCTATTGTGCCATTCATCCCCATCAGTTCAGTTATGTTTCTTTTTAGACTTTCAAATTCTTCTTTGTGTTCACACATTGTGTTCTTAAAATCCTTTATCTCTTCAGCAATATTTTCCTTCACCTCCTAGAATTGATTTAGGAAGTTTGTTTCAATGTCTTTGATTAGTTGCCCCAAATTCTCCCTCCTCTGAAGTTTTCATTTGTTCCTTTAACTGGGTCATATTTTCCTGTTTCTTAGTACGGCTTGTAATTTTTGCTGGTGTCTAGGCATCTGATTGTCTTGATGAGTTCACTCTGGAAGTCAGTTTCTCCCTCTACCTAAGGTTTTCTCACTGACTGGCTTTGTGTTCCAACTCTTCTTTGACATTTGGTTCAACTTATTCTAGACCTTTAGATTATCTCATGTTTAACTGATCAGATTTTTTTCAGCTCTTATTCATCTGATTCTTGCCCTGGATATGCAGTACAGTTTTTGAGACTGCAGTATTTGTGCAATTGTTTCACCCCCAGGAGAATGCTTCCTTTCCCGTCTTCCTTCTCTGGCAATATTGATCTGTTCTGTTTGTTTTTTATTTGCATTTGTAGTTTTTTTTTTTAACACTCTTTTTGTTTCTACCTGCATGTGCCTGGAGGAAAAATTCTGAGAGGAGGGTCACCCCAGGCAGGATTTTCCTAAGTCAGTATATCCCAATCAGAACAGGGCCAGGGGCCCACAGATGGGGCATAGGTTAGTTCCAGAGTACCTGGGGAGGAGACCTGGAAGAATGCCACACTTGTCTTTGTTCCCTGAATCTGGACCTGTGCCTTCCTGGTCTGCCCAGCAGATGGTGCTGTTCAGCAGACTGTTTCCCACAATTCCAAGGGGTACCATGCCTAAAAGTCTCAACTGATTTGCCTCCTCAGGGGTGTGGTTGAAACAGATGCTGCCAGCCACTTTGAGGCAGGTTGAAATTGTAGCTTCCCTCAGAGCCAAGATCTAACATTCAGGATTTGCTAATCAAAAGCCATGCTTAGTGTTTGGCCACATCCCCCATGTTTTTTGGGAAGAGGACGTGTGTGTGTGTGTGTGTGTGTGTGTGTGTGTGTGAAAATAACATATATACAAAAAAGCAATAAATCTCAAAGCACACCACAATAATTAGTTGTAGTACAAATTTCAGAGTTTGTATGGGTTACAATTCCACAATTTTAGGTTTTTCCTTCTAGCTGCTTCAAGATGCTGGAGACTAAAAGAAATATCAATGTGATGATTCAGCAATCATACTCATTTGTTAAATCCTATCTTCTCTGTATAACTCCACGTTCTCCTTTGATCTTTCTTCCAATCTTTAGGGGTATTTGGGCTATGCCCCATTCTTACTTCTTTATGATGGAAGGGGCTGTCAATACTATGGGATGGGGGATGGAAATAGCTGGTGTTCTGGAGAGGCTGGCCCCTCTGGGTTTCAGGACTTATCTGGCCTAGGAATCCATCTGGAGGTTATAGGTTTCTGGAAAGTAATCATAGAGCGTGGAACCTTTGTAGAATCTCAGATAAAGCCTTAGGTGTTTTTGAGGGTTGGCAGGAATGATTTTCATTGAGGTTTGGCAAACTATGATAGGTAGCAATGTCTAGCTGAATCTTGCATAAGAGTAGCCTCCGGAGTACCCTCATGACTCTATTTGAACTCTCTCAGCCACTGATACCATATTTATTACAATTCTTTTCCCCATTTTGGTCAGAATAGCACTACTGATCCCACAGTGCCAGGGTCAGGTTCGTTCCTTGAAGTCATATCCCACATTGCCAGGGAGACTTTCAGCCCAATGTCATGTCCTGTGGGGTAGGAGGGAGGGTAATGATTTTACTTACAGAGTTGGGCCTAGAGAGAGAGAGACAACATCTGAGCAACAAAAGAGATCCTCTGGAAGAAACTCTTAGGCATAACTATAGGTAGATTAAGTTTCTCCACTACATAAATAAGCTTCACAAGAACAAGCCTCAAGATCAAGGGTTTGGCCAATTGACTTGGGAGTTCCTGATGTTTGAGGCAGTATCAGGGGTTTTCCTGATGGTAAAGTTTAATAGTTCCATGTTTTTTCTCCCCTCCCTCAGGAGACTTTGCCAATACTTTTTAATTATCTGCTCAACATACTCTGGGATATATCTGGGCGTTAAATTAAGCTATACTGAATTACAAGCCCTTATTCTCATTCTGGGCTCCTTGTGTTTAAATGATCTATCCATACAGGTTGAGTTAGATTATGTGCTATGAAAATTTAGGTTCTGGACAAAATAAGCCTCTCTTCCTTTGGTCTCATAGAGTAGGTGAAGTTCTAAAATACAATGTCTTCCTTACCCTTGTATTCTGATTTACCTTAGTCCCAACCTGATCTGCTTCATTCTTATCTCCAATTGAAGCCTAATCTCTTCAACAGTTCTTTGTAGCACTGTTGACTTTCAGGCCTGCAGAACTACTCTGAGCCTTAGGTGTCACACAGGTACCCAAAGTTCCAGGGAAATACTAGGTTGTACATATGCAGCACAGCCTCTCAATATCTAGAAATAACAGTTACTGCTCTGGGCTAAATGTGACTATAAAGAGCTTGCAGTCTAAGCCCCAGTTTTCTTATAAGTATTTTGTAAATGAGACCATACAATATTTGCTCCTTTGTTTCTGGCTTATTTTGCATCGTATAATGTCTCACAGGTTTATTCACAACATTGCATGCCTTACAACTTCGTTCCTTTCTGAGCAGCACGATATTTGGTCACATGTATACACCACAGTTCCCCATTCTACTTCTCAGTCACTGTGTCCTGGGAAAGAGGACTTTTATTTCTAGCCAGAGACTGAATCCCAAGGCAGACTGCCATGAGGCTGGGGGATGGCCAACAGCCTCTGTAGTGCGGAGATTTGTACTCATAATTCTTCCCCACAGTTGTATCAATCTCTTCCTTCCACTCTTACTTGGGTCAGCATACAATGTTGTTCTTGTAATCTGAAACAATTGTGGTCTGACACAATTGTTTCTGACAGTTCCTGTCTGCACTGGAGCTGCACTGGAGGACAGCTTCACTGGAGGACAGTTGCACTGGAGGACAGCTGCACTGGAGGACAGCTGCACTGGAGGACAAACTGAGTCTTGGAACTCCCTCCTCCACCATCTTGATTCTCATGAAATCTTACATATGCTTTTAACGTACTTTTGAGATTGATATGCTTGTTCTGCCAGGAACACACTCCCCAAAGGTAAGACTGGCTCCTCGGAGAGGCAGTCTCTGTCTGATGGTGCCTTCACTCTTTCCCTCAGCCGCACTCAGTATCAGAAATTCTTAGTCAACCTGAAGTAAGTATTTGTTAAATCCTAAGTGGAAGACACTTGTAGATGTCTCTATATATTTTTTATGCTAGTTGTATATTTTGGCACACTTCTTGTCTACATAGTCCTTGACTTCTCAAACCTGTTAGATTTTGTTAAAATAATTCCCTTTTGGAAGGTCCACTTGTTGCAGGCAGCCCCTGTTTGTTAAAGCCACTTCCTGTTGCAGCAGGCAGACCCTGTTTCCTTGGGCTATTCCCTGTGTGAAAAATCTCCCAGGCCTGAGGAGGGTCAATGGGCAGGGTAAGAGAAGTCCCTGTGAAGCCCCCTCCCCCCCAACAGCTCATCCGCTTCTGTAAACCCAGCTCCGCGCCCTTCCCGATCTAAACCAGCCAATCCTTTACCTTGTCTTTAACGTGTCATTCCATCTATAAAAACTGACATTAGCCTTTTGTTCGGGGCTCAGATTTTCAGAGGCTACTCGGCTGAGCCCTGTGGTCATAGACACTAAAACTACTTCCTGAAACTTCGGAGCCTCGGCCCTGGTTTGTTCTGTTTCCGCTTAAGTTTTCAGGAGGCTTGCAGCCTTGTCCCTGTTTCCATGCAACACACTTAAATTTGTTTTAAAGTTTTCCCATTAAAACTTTAACACTTAAAAAGCCACGTACATTGCCCAAATTTCAAGGTTTATTCCATCGTTTCGAATTTCTCCATTTTATGACTATTGCCAAAGGACAATTATACAAATCATCACTAACTATGGTTTTCTTTATGTAATAGTATAAATGTTATATTTTAATGTAAATTTATAAGTATTTTATTAATTTATGGAGTCCCTTTAATTCATATATTAAATTGGAGGCATTGTATATACTTAGTTCATGTGGGAAGGTACATATGTGAAAATCTGCCCATTTGCAAGAAAATGCATAACCAAGTTCAGTGAGTCTGTTCAGTTTGGAAAAATATAATGTAAGTCATGCATAATGAAAGCTTATAGAATGTAAAAGACACATCTGAGCTATGTTGGTGAGCAGAAAACAACGCTATTATAATATGTGACTCAGAGAACATGGCAACCCCATTTGAAGACAGATTTATAAGCATAGGGTCATGACAGATATTAGCATATGCTCTCTTCTCCCTGAGACCTTTCTGCCTTGTATTTTAAACAGAAAATGACATTTCAAGCTTACAATCTACACCAAACCTATTTTTCTGGAAAAGGAATGGAAATGCATGATCTAAAAGTAAAATATAATATTGCCATGGTTTTCATTTGCATTTGGCTTTTAAATGTGGCAAAAACCAATAATGGATTTTCACTCTGAGCTATTTCTAAATGTTATGTCAGGAATTAGCTGCAAATGATACATTCTCTAGAACAAGTTAAATTGGAAACATTGTTCATGCTGACTGAAATATCCTTGTAGCATTCTTAACTGTGAATGAGGATCCTGAAAGAAAAATGTACTTGTCACATAATCCTCAATGATACACTACATTATATGAGAAATTTAAGATGGGAAAACAAAATAATAACCACTGTCTTTCCTTAGATACATATTAAAAAGGACAAGAGGTATGAAAATGAATGTATGTGTTATTAACTATCAGCCTAGGAATTCTGGTTTTTTGTTGTATTACTGAAGACCATGTCCTCAGCATAAATAATTATTTTATATGCTTTATTGCTTTAATGAATTCAGAGAGAATCAATAAATTATATTGATTATTCAGATGCAAGGGCCATTTTGCAAACCATCCAATAGTGAATTTCTAATATATCCATCTTGCTGTAAAATGTTGCTTTACTTCTCATTTTTGTTCTCTGCAGGGATTAACTCACAACTGTAACAGCCGATTATATATTTTGACTTAATATTGTAGATCATCTTGTCGCGTATTTTTGTACTAATTTTTTTGTTTACTTATTCAAACCAACATAAAGATACTCACCTCTATGCAGCATATATTCTAGCCTCTCGAGAGGGCCAATATAAATATGGAAAAAGAAGAATCAATAGATAGTTTATTTTCTTACAAAAAGTTTTAAAATATCCACATGCATAGAAATTTTTAAGTTACATGATAATAGAGAAACTGTTTTTTTAGCTGGGAAAGAGGCTGACTATAAGCTCCTCAAGGGTAAAAGTTGTATTCCCTGCATCTAGCATAGTGCTGGATAACTACTGAACAAATGAATGAATGAATGAATGAGTGAGGAAGGGAGGAAAGAAGGGAGAAAGGATGGAAACTGCATTTAAAGAGATACCTTGCTATATAATAATAATAATATGGCTGAAGATTAGTTTTCCTGAAGGCAGCCAAAAATAGAAATTTTTTTTAAGAAAACAGTTCACATATTCTTACAAAGTTATAAGCTGGGCTATCAGCTAAGATTCAGAAAAAGACCTAAAGGTTATTGTAGTTAGTTATCTGAGTACATTGTTCACATCGAAACCAAAGAGGTATCAGAAACCAAGTAGGAAATTGTGATTTTAATTTTCAAAATGAATATGATCCATTTGTATTTATACCCACTACTTCCAGCAGCTGAGTCTCCAGAAGGCAGGAGGAAGTGAAACTCTGATTCTGAGAGAAGGAGGATATAGGATGCATGAGGAGCGCCAGTTGGGAAATCTGGGAGTTTTGGGAGGAAAGCCAATCATAAATCTGAGGGGGATGTGAGCCAAGTTTAGGACATCATAAATTTCACAGTTGACTATTCCTGTGAGCCTGGAATGTTCAAGTATATATTGTTTCGCATTTAGTTGAAGCTCATCACAACCAGGAGATAGGCCGTGCTGGCCAACTTTAAATGGATTCAAGGCCAGTTAGCAGCTGCATGACCATGGGTCAGTTATATTTAACATCTCTTGTGCTTCTTTTTCCCTTCTCTGAAGATTATGGGTAATAGTAGTACCTACGTGATGGGGCTGTTGTAAAGGGTAAATGATTAATATTCATAAAAATGCTTAGTGTAGTACTATAACGGTTTGTTAAATTTCATAGAAAATAAAAATAAAATTGGGCTACTTCCAGAAACAGAATAGTGGGTTGGAAAGGCTGTTAGTCTGATTCATTCTTTCATTCAGCAGATATTTACTGAGCAACTATCACAGTTTGCCAGAAATTGTTCTAGATACCAATACAGTGGTTTCATATATAGAGAGAGAAAGATAACTGTAGAAGTTTTTATCTATCTATATACATAGAGAGATAGATACACACACCAACATGGAGGGAGGGAGAGAGACATGGTCCCTGTATTCATGGTGCTTATAATCTAGAGTGAAAGACTACTAAATAAACAATAATTCTGTATAGTAATCCCTATGGTCAATGATATAAGGAGTGCTATGGGAGCTCCAAGCTGGCATATCAACCCACACATTGAATGGAAGGGGTGGATGCTGGATGGAAATGGGGACAGATCATGGGGTACTTATCAAAAGAAGTGATGAGTAGGCAAAGATTTGAATGATGCATATAAGTGAGGCAGGTAAAAGGAAACATGTAAAGTATTCCAGCATACAGAGATTTCAAGATTACTAATATTAGATGGCAAGGAAGAGATGCGGTCAAAGAAGTATGCAGGGGCCAGGTCATGAAGGAATATCCATACCTTAAAATTTGGACCTTAACTAAAGTGCAACCAGGAGCCAATTTTAAGTCACTTGTGCATCTTTTGCTCTTTGGTCTCCCATATTGTATTATGGGAATTTATTTGGGGCCAAGGTGACCTGTTGAGTAACTCAAGAAGACTGCTTAAAGGTGGTAACAGAAGTTAGTCGATATGGAATCACTAAATCTTGTAACCTATATTTTCCCAAAGAAAATCTAAAACTGTACTAAATGCAGTCATCTCTTGGAAAATTTAAATCACTTATTATCTGCTTCTCTTGGTACTCAGGAGGGTGTAAATCCAAGCCGATTAGAGAGGGTTGAGCAGAAAGAAGTGTTCTTAGTGGATAATCTTCATGCTCCAGCTTCCAGTCTTCAAACGAACTTGTACAACCCTTCATTTGTGAATGAGGAAGAGGGCCCTTATACCCTCCTCCCACTTGACCACTCCTCCAAAAAGGCCCATGGGGAGGGGGGTGGGCAGTTTTAGGAGAAGGCAGAAAAGAAAAGAAAGAAAGAAAAAAAAGCACTAGCCTGCAGCTTCATAAACGCTTTATTTTTGTTCTCACACTCAAGAAAGGCACAGTGTCCTCAGAGAGCAATTACCTGGAGTTAAAGATCAGTCCTGCCGGCTCTTTAATTACGTTTATTGTTCTTTGAACATCTCTAATTGCTCACATCTGTCTGATATTGAAGTGGGATGTCCAGAAGGTGAGAGAAGAGCTTTCCCAGGTTTCCAGAGCAGCCTACTCGGGAATTTGAATAAAAGAAAATCAAGTCCTTGCTCATCTTGTGGCTCAAAATTACATTGGCCTTTTGGGTATAGAGAATGGAGGGTACTGGGTGGTGACAGTGCATCAGTGTGCCTTCCTTACTACCACAGGGCCTATTTTTGATGTCTCCCTAGGATACCACTGGAACAGATGGTCAGGACACCTTTAGTCTCTTCCTGGTCACTCTGGAGAAGAAATGAATGCCTCATTTTTCTAAGACCACTGGGGCACCGTTACTTGCACATATCCTTCCTGGAAGAGTGCCATGGGAGCTCCAAGCTGGCATATCAACCCACACATTGAGTGGAAGGGGTGCATGCTGGATGGAAATGGGGACAGATCATGGGGTGCTTATCAAAAGAAGTGATGAGTAGGCAAAGATTTGAATGATGCATATAAGCGAGGCAGGTAAAAGGAAAGTATTCCAGCATACAGAGATTTCAAGATTACTAATGTTAGATGGCAAGGAAGAGATGAGGTTAAAGAAATATGCAGGGGCCAGGTCATGAAGGAATATCCGTACCTTAAAGTTTGGACCCTAACTTAAGTGCAACCAGGAGCCAATTTTAAGTCACTTGTGCATCTTTAAGTCACTTGAGCATGGTATTTGTGGAGTCATGAGCTGGATTTGAATCTCTGCTCCAACTGTTTTCTGCCTTCGTGAATTTGGGCAGGTAGCTTATACCTACTGAGCTTTGGTGCTGCACAATACACTATCACATGATATATTTATTTCATCAAGTGAAGTAATGGATGTAAAGTTGAACTGAAACTGTAAACTGCTTTTCAAGTGAGAGTGTTCTTAGAAGGTTGTAAAAGTAGAAAATTCTACCCCCAAAATCAGTTTTACCCCTCTGTCAACAATCAAAACCATAAACTGGTAAATCAATATTTTAAATTTCATGCTCCTGTTATCCTCTGCAATGCAGAACTCTCTTTGGATGTTTGCTCTTTCGCTGGATAATGAAATTAGGCACATGGTATCTAATTATCTGCTTGTTGTGACCATTTTGACAAGGTCCTTGCTTCATAATTACCCTTAAAATTCCCTTTTTTTTCTTTCCTCTCTTTGGTTTTTAGCATATAAAATTGAAAAGGTTTAATGTTTTGGCTGTTTTACAGTCTTCATTGATTTTACCTTCAGAGTTCTTTTATGACTTGCTTTGACTCTTGATACGTGGCAAATGCTGGAAGCTTACTGCTCCGTTTTTTTTTTTTTTTTTTGTAGTGGGACTTAAGTACAAATATAGTGGGCTACTATTTTTGTCAATGATGCCAGCCAAGAAGAAAACAAAAATTCACTTGGGTATATTGTTGATTCAAAAGAGTCCAAGAAACATCACCCACAAATGGCTCACTCTACGTTTGCCCATTTTTCCCTACTCTGTAATGACCCATTAGGCTCGATGCCCTAGTACTCAGTTCAGTGTTGTCTTAAAACTGTGATATGTGAACATTATGTGCCCTCTGAAGACACTCTACACAGGTGTTTTGGTCTGCCTTTTTAAAGATAAATATAATTCTCATATTGTAGGATTGCTTGCTGTATAGTTTCTAGACTATTTCTTTCTTCAGTGTTTTGTTTAAATGTAATGTGATGTTTTGGCTTATTTTGTCCTGCTGCCTTGGGGTGTTTTTTATTTTTAATTAACCAAGCAAGACTTCAAATAACTGTAATAACAATAACAACAAAAAGCAAAACTTAAAGAAAGTGTCTTTTATCTGAGTATTTTAAATAGCTTTGGTTCATATCTGCCTGAAGAGCATTTTTAACAGAATAAAGTAATAGGAACTTGAACTTTCCAATACTCAAACCTGTAAAAAATAAAATAAAATAGACAGATCCTTTATTCATCTTACAAAGGAGTATGAATACTATGGAATAGCCCCTTTTTTTTTCCTCTACTACTATAGATGATAGTGGTGTTTGACTTTTTTCAAAAAACAGTCATCAACTAACTGATAAGCATTAGCTCCTAATTGTTTTGCAAGTATGGCATTTAATCAATGCTAATTCTCAGGAAACTTAATTCACTACATGCATAAGTGGATCTTTATAAGTGTTTCATTATGCACATGCATTCATGAAATTGTCAATATTTATCTTTTGATATTTTTTAGACATCCTTGACAAGGAAAACTGTCAATGAAAATTTTAAATGTGTTCGTTAATATGCACACACAGTATGTTTTTGGAAAATTCAGAAATAGTGACATCATAATCAATCATACTTTATTTTTATTTATGTTTTTGAATAAGTAGATTCTTGTGCAGTCAGATGTTTCAAAAGTCAAAACATATAAAAAAAGAGATATATTGCAAAAATTCACTCTTTCCATATTCCCCAGCCAGCCAGGTCCCACAGCTATATACCCATAATGAAAACCACTTTTATTAGTTTCTTAGAATTCTTCCAGATGTTCTTTATGCAAATATAAATTCATATTCTTAGTTTTCCTGTTGTAGAACAAAAATATAACATTCTATGTAGACAGTCCTGTGCTTAGCTTTTTCATTGAAAAATGTATCTTGGAGATCTTTCGTATTGACACAAAGTGGTTCATCATTCTTCATTTACAGCTGTATAGTATTCTGTTGTATGGGTGTACCCAGACTGATTTAATCAGTCCCTCACTTATGAATATTTGAGTTGTTTCCAGACTTTATGAACATTTGAATTGTTTCGAATCTTTGCTGTTGTGAAATTGCTTAGTGACTGTCCTTTTACATATATAATTTTATGCATGTGTAAATATATTTGTGAAAATCTGGGTCAGAGGTGTATATGCATTGATACTGCCAAATTGCTGTCTTTAAAGAGTGTATGGTCATGGGCCCTATATACGAGAGGACCTGTTTCCCCACAGCCCCACCCATAGTGCACATTAGCCAACTTTGTGTTTTTGCCAGTCTGAGAAGTGAAAAAGCAATGCACTGTGGTTTTAATTAGTCCTTAAAAAAAGTAGAGCCATTGTAGGTTTACTGAAAAATCATGCAGAAAGCACAGAGTTCCCATAGACCCCCTTCTCACACATAGTTTTCCCTACTAGTAACATTATGCATTAGTGTGGTAATTTTGTTACAATTGATGAAACAGTTATTACAATTATGCTATTAACTTTAGTCCACTGTTTACATTAGGGTTCATTCTTTTCTTGTACATTTTCATGGGTGTTTTGTTTTGTTTTTGTTGCAAATTATATACAAACAAAAATTTCCCATTTTATTCTTTTTCAAATATACAATTCATTGGGGTTAAGTACATTCACAAAATTGGGGGTGCAAGGGTATTTCAGTGGTAGAATTCTCATCTGCCATTCAGAAGACCAGGTTCAATTCCCAGTCCAAGCATTTCCCAAAAACCAAGCAAACAAGAGCAAAAGAAACAAATAAAAATTAAACAAATGGTGCTGCAACAATGGGATACTCACATGGAAAAATAATGAAACATGACCCCGCCATACAGCATATGAAAATAAATAAATATATAATAAACCACCAGAAATATCTTTCCCAAACCCAGATACAAAAATCCATTAAAAGAATATATATATATATAAGTACATTCACAAAGTTGTGCCTCCATCACCGTCATCCATTATCCAAACTTTTCTATCACCCAAACAGACACTCTGTGTGAATTCAACATTAATTCTGTATTCCCCTCCCCCACCCGGTCCCTGGTAACCTGTATTCTAATTTCCGACTTTATGAATTTGCACATTCTACTAATTTCATATAAATGAGATTATACAATATTTGTCCTTTTGTGTTTGGCTTATTTTATGCAACTTGTCTTCAGGATCCCTGCCTATTGTAGTATGCATCAGAACTTCTTTCTCTTTTAGGGCTGAATAAGACTCCATTGCATGTATATACCACATTTGATATTCATTCTTCTGTTTGATGGACATTTGGGTTGCTTTTACTTTTTGGCACTTGTGAATAATGCCGCTATGAACATTCGTGTGTAATTGGCACTTTTTGATGAGTAAGGTTGAATTTGGTTTTTCTTATTGCTGAGAGCCATTTTTTTAAAATCTTTTTATTAAGAAATCTTCACACACATACAGTACGTACATCGTATACAATCCGTGGCTCAGGATAGCATCACATAGATGTCTCTTCATCTCCATAATCATTGTTAGAACATTTGCTCACTGCAGAAAAGAAATCAAAAGAAAAATGACAAAACTCATATATCCCTAACCCCTCACCCTTCCCTCTCATTGACCACTGGTATTTCAATCTCCCCAATTTTTACCCTTTATCCCCACCCCGTCATTTATTTATTTATTATTTTTGTTTTTTAACCCATCTGTCCATATCCTGGGCAAAAGGAGCATCAGACATAAGGTTTTCACCAGTCATACAGTCACATTGTAAAAACTGTGTAGTTCTACAGTTGCTAAAAGACATTTTTATTTTCTTTTCTGTTAATTTCCTGTTAATATCACGAGCCTATTTTTCTACTGGCTTTGTGGCTCATGATATGTTAAAATCAAGTATATGTATATATTCCAGATTTGGGCAAATCTTAGGAACAGATCTCTAAGCAGAACCATCTTTCTGAAACCTATCAGGCTCACGGAATTTGTCCACTGTGGATAAGAAAGTGAAATAAAGAGCTCATTCCTGTGACTTTCACTTTCTTTGGGAAATGATTCTAATTAATACTGAGAGAAATAGAAAAAGAATGTGATGAAGCATTCATATTGCTAAATTAATTCATGTGGTGATTTGAGTTCCCTTGTATCATTAGCTTCGATTAAACATCATTCTTGTTAAAGCAATTAAGAACTAAAGCTTATTAACAGAAATATCACTAAGAAAGATGAACAGTGCCCCCATCACAGTAATTTATATGTGTCTCTGTTTTCACTTTGGCATAGGGAGGAGAAACAGCCAGAACTGAGATGGGGTCTCTCTGGCTAAATGAAGCTGGGGTCTCTTTGGATAACTGATGCTGAATTATCTCCCAGCTCTATAATGGAGGTGCTTTTCTGAAGTTGAAAGGGACTTTAGGCTTTACATCCCTCCATCTCCCCTGGAAACAAGAACACATGCCTTGGGACTTGAAATCTTCTGCAAAGTGTGGAGTTGCCCCTAACCCTTCTATCTTTCGTGTGTGTGTGTGTGTGTGTGTGTGTGTTTGTGCATGGGCTGGGACCAAACTCTGGTCTCCCGTGTGGTGTGCGTGTGCGTGTGTGTGTGTGTGTGTGTTTGTGCATGAGCTGGGACCAAACTCTTGTCTCCCGTGTGGCGGGCATGAATCCTACTGAACTACTTATGCTGCACCTGCTCCCGAGCTCCTGGAAAATCAGTTTCACTTTCCTTTCTTCTCTTCCTGGTTTACCTCTCAGGAACCAATAGACCTTTCAGAACAAGCATCTGCAACTCCTGTGAGGCCTTTTAGAATTGATTCTTGTAAATAGGTATTTTGCTTTACTTTCTATTCACACCTGGAATGTATATATCAGGATTTGGCCATGACTAGAGCAGACTGACCTCATCTGGATTAGACACGATAACAGTAAATCCCAAATGGCAATTCATTTTCCCTGGGGATCAGAGAGGCAGTAGGCGAAGAGGGATGAAGATGTCACACCCATTGTTTGTGCTTGTTTAGTTCATTGGTTTTAACGTTTTGAGACCAGAAAATTTCTGCCCCTCCCTTATCTCATAGCTGCCTTTTTGTGGTTTTCTCACCACTTCTGCCCCTCACTGCTCATGCTTGTAGTGGAGATAGAAAGCAGAGAAGATCAAATACACAAGGCCTGTTATGGGTGCTAGGAGGGCCACTTGGTGCAGGTCTCAATGTCACGAAGAGTCTCAAATTTAGACTTTTACCATAATATGCATATATGTGTCACAGAAATTCCCAGACAGCTTTGCAAGGAGTCGATGTTCATTTCGCAGTTTTACAGCAGGAGCACAACACAGGGCCTCTATCTAGCCACTAGGAATAAACATTTTTTATAAATCCTATAATTATATGGCACTCTTTTTTAGGATTACAAAATGTTAATCTGCTCAGTGTAAATATTTGAAATATTCCATAATTTTAGTGACCATTTCAAGATTTCTTCGTTAAGAAAAGAATATTTAACGGGTGTCTCCAAAATTGAGAGTGGCCCAGGCTTTCAACTTCCAAGAAATCCCCAGTGAGTTGTGTTATGTATATCATCACCTGCCTCACCTAAAGCCACCCAGATAATGTTGTGCCGCTATACAAATGTTTATAAGTGATATTTAGGGATATTTATTGAGAGAAACTGTAAGCATCAGTTACAACTTGCCTGGTTATATTTTGAAGATGCATGTGTCATCCAATTGTCTCTGAAAAGACCTTCTAAATTCAGAAGCAGACAAACTGTTACTTAAAAGGTTGCCATTTATTAAAAGCATTAGCATATTCATTTAAGAGAAATCAAATTTATGATTCGAAGTCACATTTTCATTTGCCGTGCAGACGGCGTGTGTCCTTTGGTGCTGCTATACACAATGACGTCTGTGCGATCCACCCTTGTGTGACATGTTTCTAAGAAGCATCCAGCTGTACTTTATGCTGTGATGGGGCTTTGGCTAGGTCTGCCTCTGCCTTTCTCTCACGTTGCGAACTTGTAGTAGCACAGAACCTGTCTCTGATCCTCATGACATTATAAAACAAGGAGATTGCACTATAATTTCCGAAGCACTGTTACCATGGAGTCTTTTGCCTGATGTTGCTCAATAACCAATTCCTGAGACAACGGGGTTTCAGAGAAACAGTTTATTACTAGGCACATAGTAGGAGAGCAGATGGCCTAGTGACCCAAAATCCATCTCCCCGAACTGCTGTAATTCAGGTTTTATTAGAGAAAAGATGGGCAAGGTTTAGGATAATGAGCACAGTGGCCCCAGATGATGTATTTAGAGGTGAACTGATGATTGAGCATGGGCAAACCGACTGCATGCTTAGTCACAGAACATGTGTAAGAAAATGGCAGAACGAGGCATAGGTGACTTGTAGGTTAGAGTCTGTCTAAACCACTGCGCATGTTTGGTGGCCCACTTTGGTTAGATCCAATCTCGGTCATCAAGATAACTTTGGACTTGGGGTGGGTTAGTGCTGGGCTTACCCAAGACCCTTCATTAATAAACATCAGGGGCTGTATTTGGCAATCACAAGACTCTAAAGTTGAAAAGCTGGGTAACTGGGTACAAATGAAGTTTAGTCACAAGGTTTTTACAATCACAGGGGCAGAATGTAAGGGCTCTACAATCATTATCAGAGATCAAGGCAGCTCTGGATTACAATTTAGAGATTTCAGGAGTTCCCCCTGCCTGCTCCAATATACCAGAAAGCAAAAAGGAATATCTATATAGTGATCCAGTAATCAGTTAATCAGAAATCCTAATTTCTTAGTTATAGCACTTCCCAGACCTTGAACTGTATGTCAAGGGGTATGATTTCATTATTTTAAATTATCATGAAGATTTTTTTCTTGCTATATTTTGACTTTATTATGTAGTATTTTTTCATGTACATCATTACATGTATATGATGGTGAGAAATGCATTCAAAATATTCGTTCAACAAGCAGTTACTGAATACCTACTATGAGCCAAGACACATAGAGAAATATATGCAAGGCCCGTACTCTCATGGAATTTATATTGTGGTGGGGGCACCAACACTAAACAGGTGAATAAGTAACTAGATGTTTCAGATAGTGCCAGGAGTTGGGAATAAAATAAAAGCCAAGTCACTCTCTATCAAGGTAATTGATAGAGAGTGACTTGGGGAGAGGAGGTGGCTTGGAAAGGAATGTCAGGGGTTAGGAGAAAACGTTTTAGTGAGATGAGAATAATGAGGAGGAGCCAGTAGTTTAGAGATCTGGGGGAATTATGATCCAGGTCCAAGTCAAGGGTAAATGCTTTAAGGTAAGAACGACCTTAGCGTGATGAAGGAGCGGAAGGAGGGCCCGTGTGGCTGCAGCAAGGTGAGTGGGGAGGAGAAAGATACAAGAAGAGGTGAGAACAGTGGAACAGCCTTTTGAAAACTCAATTACGGCACCACCTAGGTGGCAATGCCTTGCAGGGATGGGGTGGGGTTCTCTAGGAGGCTGTGTCTGCTCTGAATTAGTGTCCACTGTATGGTGCTGTTTCCCCCGTAGCCAGGATCCATGGGTCCAGGAACCAAGGGGTGGAAATGGGAGTGGCACCACTCACTATTACCCCTAGCAATCCACTAGGAAAAGTTTTGCTTCCTGTCCCTGTGTCCTTGAGTTCTGCTGGTCTACAGGTTTTAGTTCCAGAAGGGGGAGTGAGAAGAAAAAAAAAGGAGCAGTGAGAGGGATACAGGAGGGGTGAGAAAGATACAAGAAGAGGTGAGAAGGATAGTTGGAGGTCAGAGAACATAGAGCCTCATAGAGCATGCCAGAATGCTATCCTAAGCATAATGGGAACCCTCTGGAAAGCTTTAAGCCATGGGTGATGTAATTGGGTTGAGTTTGGTTTTTGGTTAAGTTTTAGTTTTAAGAGAGAACTCTGGTAGCCATGGGAACACAGGCGGGCTAGTTCAGGGGCTGTCACAATTGTCCAGGTGAGAGATGGCGGTGGCTTAGACCAGGACAGTAGCAGTGTAGGTGGTAAGAACTGAATTGATTTGCTCTATAGTCAAAGGAAGAATCAGCAGAATTTGTTTATGGATTTGAAATGGAATGTAAGGGCAAGAGAGGATCCAAGATAACTCTTGGGTTTGGGGCCTAATTGGTTAAAGGGGAATGCCGTGGGGGAAAATCAATAATTCTATTTGGACTTGTTAAGACTGAATTGCCTTTTAAATATTCGGGCAGAGGCACCAACCAGACAGCTGTATATCCTGAGACAGGAGTTCAGGGCCACAAATATAAATGTGAGTCATTAATATTTGAAGGCATGGAAATGGATGAGATAGTGGGGGGGGGGGGCATTAGATAAGAGAAGAGGGCTATATCCCGAAGCATGTTTATATTTCAGAGTTTGAAGGAGGAAGGGCAGGCAGACACCAAGGGAGGCTGAGAAGGTGTGGTCCCACTTTGGACGGTAAAGCTGGACCTTAGAGTGCCAAATTGGAGCAAAGGGGGGGGGGGGTGGTCAGCCCTCTGTGGCCATGTCAAGTATGGAAAAGTCAGGAAATATTTTTAAATAGCATTAATGACCTTACATCTTATGGCATGATTTCTAGGGAGCCTTCTGACCAGAAGCAGGTGCTATCTCTACTGCATTTTACATTTGTGATATTCCTGTAGTTTTAAACACCAGGCTACAGAAACATTTTATTTTATGCTCATGTAGAATAAACTTAAACCCAATGAAAAGTCATCACACCCTAATGGTGATTCAGGAGGAGAACAAATCAGTGTGCCCTGGGCACCCCTCCAGCAGATCTCTCTTCCGAGCTGGGAGATGATTTGTAATACCCAAGAGTATTCGCCTCTTGCCATATTTCACTTTTTAAAACAAAATTATAAGGAAAGAAATTAGAAAGTTCTTTTTTTTCATGGTTGCTGCTAAACTGGTTACTGATACCTCCCTGTCCTTTGTTACCATTTATCATGCAAAGCAAGAAGAGTATTACATCCTCATTATTTAAATGTTGTGGATGCCTTGTTCTTCAATTATTTCTCATCTTATTTAATTAAAACTCTGAACTGAATTGTGACATGTAGGAAATTTTTTATGTAAAGACAGAGGGTGCATCTCAGAGTCGAGCTGTATACAGAATATTTTTTGAGGTACTTAATGAACAAGTGCAAACCAGCTTAGTGATGATTATGCATAGAGACCAGGTGAGCAAATATTCTCTCTCTCTCTAACTTAAATGTTTGAAGGAGCATTAGTTCTAGGGTCAGCAGGGCACTAGTAAAGTGGTAATTTAATAAATGATATTCTAGTACCATGAGAGAATAGGCATTTGCTCACCTGATGTGTCTGATTTAGAGAACTTAGGTATGTTTTATGCTTAATAGAGTTCATGTATATTTGGGGGATTAACTGTGCTTTTAAGGAGTCATTTTGGCTCTTTGTAAATTAATTTATTTTGTGTAAACAGCAATACTTTCATTCTCTGTTGTTTGAGTTCTTTTACTCATAATAAAATACATGAAAAAGAAATTTCTAGGCATTCAAAACTCTTGCATGATTTTTATTTCTACCACATAAGATCAATTAACATTTATCAAATGCAAAAGGGGTAATGAAATCATACCAGGGAGAAGCTACTACTTACTGAGCCTAGGCCATGTACCAAGGTCTTTACATGCATTTTCCCAATTAATTCTTGCAAATTTGAAAATAGATAATGTTATCTCCATTTGAGAGATGAGAAAAATTGAGGCTTACATCGTTTATGTAACTTGCCCCAAATAAATGGGGAAACTAATTTTGATCTTTGTTATTATAAAGCCTTTTTGCTTTCCTGTTTGCCATGTTAACACTCTACAAAAGAATCCCCATTCCTCTTTTGAGTTGTTTGCAGTCAGATTAGTTTAAGAGAAACAGAGAAGCATAGACTTTGCATGAGTGTGCTATAAGGGTCAAATGCAAATGCACTGTGTCTGTAAACCGTAAGAAGAAAAGTTCCAGAAGACAAAGAATTACTTTCTCTCACCTATTTCCAATTTGCTCTTCTTTGGTGATGACAGGAAAAAATGAACGTGGTAAATGTACTCCTCCCTTATGTTTGCAAAATTTTCAGTAGACTTACGTAATTCACAGTCTAAGTGAGAAGAGATCATTTGGTGAATGTGCATCCAATCCTTAAGTTTGGAAGACATTGTGGCCATAACAACTCACCCTAAAATGATTCTGAGGCCCAAAGAATCAGAGTTCAGTCGTTGCATTATACTTTATCTCAATTTCATGCAAATATACAATGCAAGAAAGAAATTCTGGGGCCAAAGAAAAGATAAAGGAAAAGAGGGTTTAATTACATGAGTTGCTTGAGGCTTTCTGGTATTTCTCCACCTAATTTAACTTTTTTTTTTCCAATTAAGTTTGTAGGTATTTAACAAATGTGGAAAAGATGAACAAAGAATCTTATACCTGGCTGAACAAAGAATTTTTTTGGCCTAATAGACTTCTAAGCTAAAATCTGTCAATCAGAACAAAAAATATATACCCCTTCAAATAGTTTGAAGGAAGATCTTGATGGAAGTAGCACCAGCAGTGTTTAAACATAGCTGTATGTTCTCTGTTTACATAAATGTGAAGCTTTAGATAATTCACAAATGCCTCTACTTATTTCAAGCAATACATCCCTAATTGGCAAAGAAGCAAATATCTGAACTTTATTGTACCCACAATAGCCATTACGTGTTGTTTGCTCTTTCTATCACAATAAATATCGAATGTTTTGTTAAGCTTGTCTTAAGCAAAATAGAAGGCAATAAAGGCTGCAGTTGTACACTGGAGAAATGTGAAGGCAGGCTATACTTAAAATCAGTATCCAGATTGTTCAAGAGAGTGACATGCAAATATGTAAGCTTTCTAAGCTACTTGTTTATGCAGTGCACGTGTAGACAGTTAATGTTAAATATTTGTGCCCATATCCAAGGCTTTACAGTGTCTGCTGTGCTGTGCTGCGCTTGAGTTATTCACTTTGGACCAAAGAAATAAACTAATTTCTCATACAGCTGTTTTTCCACAAGCAGTGGACCTGCATTACATATGTTACATATTGGTATGCTAAGTCACCAAGCTACATGACATTTCTCTGCAGCATCCCTTTGTATAATGTGGCAGTCCTAAATGTAAAATTCCAATGTCAATGAATTATGTAAACTAAAGGACAAGTCTGGACATTTTCTTGATGTTGTACCTTACAATATGTACCATCTTGGTTCTTTCCATTGGCTCCAAGCTCCTGGTCATTCAACCTCAGGGCTTAATAAGAAGCTGGTGGGATGAAGCAGCTTCCCTTTGTATTTTGCCCTTCGGGATAGGAGAGAAGGGGCTTCTTGAAGTTCAGGGATCCTTCTGACTCTTCTGTTCATATGTGTCCTTTTTCCTAGCAGTGATCATGAGTAGATAAATACATGTGAAAGACTACATCATGAAATATGCATATTTTTAATTATATATTTTTAGAATTTCCTTCCTGCTTTTCTCATATAGCGTTGATATTACAAATGATCTAGAAAATATAAACAGTATTTATCTTGAAAAAGATTGGCTGATTTGATTGCTAACATTAGAGTTCATTAAAATCTCTATTTTTCAAAATATACATATATATATAGTTTAAGTGGTTAGCAATACCATTCTAAAGCTCTGACAATATGATTTTTTTTGTATGCTGTATGGCGGGTCACTTTTCATTCTTTTTCCTTGTGAGTATCCTGTTATTGCATCACCATTTGTTGAATTTTTTTGTGGTTGTTTGTTTTTGTTGATTTCTTTTTGTTTTGTTTTTGCCAAGTGCATGGGCCGGGAATTGAACCCGGGTCTCCCACATGGCAGGCGAGACTTCTACTGCTGAACTACCCTTGCACCCCTGACAATATGATTTTAAAATACTTTAAGCCAAATTACTTATCAAATGAGACCAAAGCAGGGAGAGTTTCAGTTATCATAAATGGACCTCCTCTAAGATGTTACTGCTAAGAGAATCCAATATAGTTTTACATGATGATTACTTTCATGATTGAAGTGCCCCAAAGCAGATCCAAAATTCAATAATGAAACTGACAAACAGGGACAGAAAGAAAGATTTCTCTCATTCTAGATGTTTGTAAGTGGCAGTAACTCATTAATTGGTAAACTGGAAGAGTTCTACTGAGTATAATACTACAAAATCAGTTCAAAATTAAACATTTCCATTTTGAGGAGTTGAATTGCATTTTCCTTGTTTATCCTAATTAACTGTAAAAGCTGAATCTTTGTTCAGCAAGATTTATGGGAAAAAGTCATGAAGTTGATGAAATAGATATAACCCAAGGAGAGCAGACAAGCAAATAATTCGTGAGGAAATTTTATGTCTGAATAATTTGCCACAGAAGCAATTGAACATAATTTGATCGTCTTTGGACTATTAAGTCTAGATACCTGGGTTTTCATTTTTATTTTGCCACTGACAATTGATTAATAATGGCTAGATCATTTAATATCAATGAATTTCTCCAACTAAAAAAAATCAGTAAAGACTAGCCCATAGCTTAAAAAAAAAAAAGATGTGTCAAGTATCTTTGTCATTATTATGATAGAAAGTAGAGGAACAGGTTTGAGCAACACTCAGATGGGCTTATAGTGGTCAAATAAAAACTTAGCTTTCCATGAATGTCCGTTCTAATTTCCCTTAGATTCTGTTTTCTCATCTGTAAAAACAAGGATGGCAATACCTATGAATATAAAAGTAAATTCCCACCCAAGGGATAACATGTATAGTTAAGCAGGTTGAAGATTACAAGTTAATGTAAGTACTATCATAGAAATATGTTCTGCTGTTGGATCCCTGCTGGCTCTCGTCTATCACTCTGTTTTCTCATCTACCACATAAAGGAATGGAACCCCAACCTATTGTACACGGCAGTCCTGGTGCTTTGTCCACACTACATTACTCAATCCTTACAGCAATCCTATGAGGTAGTACTACTCCCATTTTATAGGTGAAGGCACTGAAACTCAGAGAGAACAAGTAACTTGCATAAGGTCACATAGCTAGCAAAATGGTAGAGCAGTACAAACTATGCAAGTTGTGTTACAACAGAATTCTAGTGAATTAAAAATGGTTTAAGTGTTTTTCGTACAAAAAATACATCTGATCCAATGCTCTTGTGTGCTTTTGCCTGTATAATCACTGCCTTTCACTGTAAAACCATAGAATATCTAAAGTATGGCTTTAAGTAATGAAAATCACATACTGCCTGGATTCTGACAGCTATGATAAATCCTGCTTTAATCATGCATTTAAAACACATGTCATCTGTTTGATAAGCAGTCATCTGCTATTGCCTGACCTAGCAATGAATTAATGAAGCAAAATGCATGACAACTCAAGGCATAGAAATAAAATTTTATTCCCAAGGCATCCAAATTTGATTTTCCCATGGGACAAGGAGGTGTTGGTTTTAAAATGGTGTGTAGTGAAACTGGCCAATGCTTTAAAACTGGGCTTAAATCTGAGCATTTTCAAAAGTAACAACTGTAAAGTAGTGAGTCCAGAGAGAGATCCTGAAACGAGTCAAGGTCGGCCGAGATGACAATTTTGGAAAGAATGGCGAATGGATATTAATCTCCTTGGTTTCAAAAGCCCCATATGAAATTCCTAAGTCTAGCAAAGAGTCCATGTTTGTCTACCCAGCAGCTCTGCTGTACTGGGCCACTCCTGAATCTGAGAACTGAGATTGCAGCAATGCTTCTCTGGAGCCTGGCTATTTCAAGAGCCAAAGGGAGAGGAACAACAGGCTCAGTAATCTCCTTTGCCAATCCCACAAGTCATACCATCATTTTCTTCGCTGCATCAGTTCATGTCACCTGGTCCAAGATTCATTTCCCCCTCTGGGTACATGAACATTAATGAAAGGTTTGAAATATTGTAAGCAGCAGACTATGAACATGTTGTCTGGAAAGGCTAAGGGAGAAAAGAGAATGCCCCAGTATTTATTAATTTTAAGAAGATAAATCACTTGCAGGAACCAGTTCATAAATGCTCCATCTGTAGAGGATGGTTGGCACAGTGTAGAAGTTAGATAAATTCAGACAGATTTCATGTCCTAAAATGCTTAGAGCTTGTTGGCTAAAAGGCAGTCTTTCAAGTGATTTGTGTATGTTCTGGAAAGAACCTTGACTCTTATGTCATAAATTAAACTTGGAATTCATGACAGGAAGGTGATAACTGAAAATTGAGCAAGATATTTTATTTTCTAAACTGAAATTCCAGGAGATCTTCAAGTGCAACCCCATGCTTGTATACCAGTGATATTTACTTAGACACAATATACCCAAGAATGACTACGGTGTGAGGTCATGCCTCTTTTTACATCAAGAAAAAAAAAAAAATCCAAAGAAGTACCTGAATCAATTTTGGTGAGCAATTTATGATGGCACTTAACAGCTGACTCTATAAAGACATGTGGCTTAAAGTCTCATTTCTGTACCTTGCTTCTGAGATAAATTCAGGTTCATTCCCTCCTCTCAGTATCCTCATATTTCAGGTCGGATAACTGCACCTGCACAATTGCATCACTGTGAGTTTTGATAATGCACATAAGGTACCAAGCACAGGACTGGGCATGTGGTAGGCCCACACTGCTGTAAGCTTTAACAGAATAGTAGTTGTATTTAAAATTCACCATGAACTCTACTATTTAGGATGAATGATAATGGCAAATTTTTCCATAAAACCAGGATTCCTCTTGGAAAATGAATTTATCTGGTTTAATATTTTGAATTTTAGTCATTTGTTATAGGAATAAATAAGTTAGATATATAAAGGACTTAGACTAGTGCCAGCATATAGTTAGTGCTCAATAAATATTAGCTATAATTATTTATTTTAAGTATTATTAGTGTTATTACCATGAAAGAAAACTTATTATCGACTGAAGTTGGCTTAACTACTTATTAAAGTGAGCAAAAACACAAAAGTGAAGAAAAGGTCTGGAGGAAATTATTTAAATTACTTGTAGAGGAAACCAGTGATATTGAGGTATAATGAAAGAAGCATCTCGAAATCTTACAAGATTACAAGCAAACCCTAATTGCTCTACACATCATTTATATCCTTTATATACAACCAGCCACTTCAACCAGTGATTTGCTTTCCTTCCATTTACTGTGTTGCTCCAGTAACTATGGTTTAATCCATTTTCACTGTTTGGAATATTAATGAAAATGGATCCCTGGAAAAAGCTTTGGTTTTCTTCAGCATATTGAAAACATCCTGTGAAGTGTTGTTTCTAAGGCCACCATGCGTGGAATTCGGAGGGAGTTGAAAGAGTGGATTTGGGCAGCATGTAGGTTGTCACACATATTCCTTCACCCTCAGTCAGGTCAGTGGCCCTGGAAGAATGGTCTGTGCTACTGGTGCTGAAATTTTACTCACACTTACAAATGTATAACTTTTTCATTCCTCCTTTTTATGACTTCAGGATGCCAGAGACAGGGACAGTTTTTTAGCTCATTTTTGGGAACTGAATCTGAACAGTGGTGGTAATACATTTTTTTTTACTGTAATTTAGAAATTTGTCAGCAGTAGTGATTATCTAATCATTTATTCATACAGAATAATTTGCCAGCAGTTGACATTTGTTTCTATTTACACTACACTTGGTTACAAGAGGAAAAAAAAATTATTCTGAGCCAATGTACCAGGTTGTAAAGTTGCCTAAGTTAGAACTTTCATCATGCCACTAATCATCAGAGCAACAATTTTCTGGCTTTAAAGGTTACTTTCTCTATAATCAAACCTAGATGGGAATGCTCCAGTGCAAGACAGATGTGAATCATTCTTTCTCTAATCACATCCAGTGTTCACTCACACACTGACAAAAGATCTAGAGCCCGTTAAATAAAGTCATCTAAATTGCGCTTATTTCCACTTGCTTTTCCCATTGGTCTTGACCTGTCTAGTGACTACCATATTGAAAATTTCTAAGCACAGAAACATTGCAGTAATAACATGTAAAAGAAGAGATTCCTAGTTGATGGAGAGCTCTGACTTAACAAAAAGCTCAAACTTTTTCATATAGATGGGAAAAAAAAGTCCTAGACAAAGACCAAAAAGAGAGTGATTTAATTCACCAAGAGATAGACTCATTTAAGTGGTCCAATTTTAAAACTAATGATAATTGTTTTTAGAATGTTGAGAAAGTATCTGTTCCATAAAGACATTTCAAATATTTGTTTCATGAGTTCTTATCTCAAGAAAGTCTAAGTACTATTTTAAATTATTTTCCTCCAAATTTACTCTAGTCTATATTGTGATCAGTGTGAATCAGTGACTTCCTATTCTCCTATTAATCTTTGGCCAAAAAGTAGAGGATGCCTTAATTTCTCTAAATGTCTTATTTATTTCCTTTAGTTCTACCACCCAGCTCTAACTACTGTCACCTAAAATCAAACACTAATTTTTAAGTTTCTCCAAGAATATTCAGATATTGTCTAGCCTGTATATACACATAGAAATTCATCTTTTTTCCTGAAAAATGGCTGAGTTTCTATAGCAAGAATTCACAAATGTGGTTTTGAATAGGCAGTACTCACTACCCTTAACTAGTTCGTATCTTCCACCAGATTGTTATTCTAATGCTAAAAGCTTGTTGAACCTATTAGTGTCTCATAGTGTGAGATGACTGAGAACATCAGCTGGTATAATCTAAAGGTTAAACCAAAGATTTAAAGCATCCAACCCCTCTTTAAATGCAAAAATTGTGGAAGCTCTACTGAATTTAAGATTTTAAAGTGTGAAGTTGGGATCTGATACAGTAATAAAAATGAGCTTTGTAGAACAAAGTCCAACCTCTATATATTCTGCTTCTGTGATAAGCCGTGATTTTTGCTCATCCGTCTTGCTGGAAACAATATTAAGAAGAAGCATAGGACTTATTATTTTTTATTCAGACACATTAGCAATAGGAACACCAGAGGCAGAAAATGTGCAATTTCATGCTCATTAACTTCAGAGAGTATTTACAAATTAACCTGGCTAGAGACATTACTCTTTCAAAAGGCCTGCGAGGCATCATTGAGCAGCACAGTGTCTAAAGGCACTTCCACGAGGTTGACCAGATGTTCAGGGGCTGCCGTGGTTCTTTCATCTCTTTGTGCAGGTCAAAGGTCAGATTCAGTGCTGGAGACCTTCTGCATGCTGAAAGAACTGTACAATTGCAAGAAATTGGACTTTATACTAAAGAGGAAAAGTTTGAGATGGCAACGTGGATGATTCTTCCCCCATGCCCATGTCATGAGGCAGGAAATAACTTTTTTATGTTTGGTTGTCCTTTACTAGCTGGGTCCTTTGTCAGCATTTCAGGGGCAGTCACTTCTTGATTCTACGTTAAAGTGTAAATTGACTAATAGACTAGTTTTACAGCCAAAATTGCCCAAGGGATCTGACCTTAAATGTATACAGTTATGTCAGTAACTCACCAGTTTAGGATAACTGAAGGTTTAAGGTGGATCCAGAGAAAATGGAATTCACACACAGCTCTAACATTACAACTTTCATGTCCATTTGACGAAATCATTCCATAATCAATTCCATCATTGCAGGGTTTGAGGTTTGGGAGCCTTTCTAAGCCAGCTTCTGCACAGGCTGCCACTGACACAACCAGGTGAGACATCAGGACGGTGTATCCTCACTACTTGTGCAGTTGCTGTTGGACATATCAGTTGGAACAGGACTTTCCAAAGTTTTATGTGCATCATATAAAACACCTAGAATTTTTTTTTGAGAGTTGTAGATTTACAGAAAAAGGCCTGCATAAAATACAGAGTTCCCAAATACCACCCTACTATTAACACCTTGCATCGGTGTACATTTGTTACATTTGTTACAATCCATAAAAGAACAATTTTATAATTGTACTAAACTATAACCCATTGTTTACAATAAGGTTCACTGTTTGGGATTTTTTTAAAAATTCAGACTCTGATTCTGTAAATCTGGGGTGGGCCTGAGACCCTGCATTTCTGGCAAGCTCCCTCATGATGTCCATGCTGCTGATCCATGGACCACATTTTGAGTAGCAAAGAGTAGCAAAGCTATTGGAGCACTGAGGGAAAACAATGATATTATGCAGTCATTATGAACCAGGTGGTTGATATTATTCTTAGTTATAATATTTAATCCTGGAAATGGTTATGTGATTGTGATTTAGAGGATACTGCATTATTATAAAGAAACCACTGTATGTTTGTTTTTAAAATCGAGTTTGTACTCGGTTTGATGATTGTTTTTGAAATATTGAATATTGAAAGCAAAAAGACCTGGTCCCTTTAAGACTATAAAGCACATCTGTGTCTGAATTACAAAACTACAAGGAAACCTGCAGAGTCCAGGATTGAAATTAATGCTGTACAGATGCACAACAAATAACAAAAGAGAGAAGGATGGAAAGTAGACTGGCAGGGGGGAAAAGATCATCTCTTAATAGGAAATAGGCTGCTAAGACTGAGCAGCATGCTGCCTCTGCCTCCTGCCATCAAGCTCAGAACATTCCCGCTACCTTCTGGTGTAAGCCTAGCTGTGTGGACCAGTTTATCAGGTTAAGGAAGGAAAAGCAAATTAATTCATTCTCAATGGTCAGTTGTAAGTAATATGATCAGAAGGAGCAGTATGATCATTCATTCTCAGTGATCAGGATGCAGGCATATCTGGTTATCATATTATAGCTTCGACAGACCAAAGCAACAGAGCTAATGCCTATGTGGGACTCTAGGAAAGATTCTAGAAAAAACAGGATTTTTAAAATCAGGTATTAATAATTATTTAAGATTGAAGAGAGGTATTTGGCTGCCTCTTTGAGTTTGTATTTCTTTAGGTTATACATAACACTGTGCTTGCAGTTATACATTATTTTCATAAAGAGACAATTTATTCTACTGTCAAAACCCTCAGAAAGTCAGTCTCATAAGAAATATTGTTTTTTAGAGTGTGCCATCAAACCGCTAAAGCAGCACACTGAACTGGAAGTCTAGGTCTTAAGATCAACAACCACAGTAGGTTAGTTCCTACAGGCCTGAAATGAGATGTTCACAGGACCCAGCATTGAAAAGATCATGGTTCCCCACTGTGCTGGTTTGAAGCTATTATGTACCCCCAGAAAAACCATGTCCTTTAATCCTCATTCAGTTTTGCTGGATGCGATCTTTTTGATTGTTTCCATGGATTTATAACCCACCCAACTGTGGGTGATAACTTTTGATTATATGGTTTCCATGGAGATCATTCAAGGTGGGGTTGCTTACTGGAGCCAGTTAAGAGGGAACCATTTTGGAAAAAGCGTTAGTGCCATGAGAGCCACCAGAAACAACAGAATCAACAAAACGGACAGAGGCCCAGGAAAGCCATTGAAGAGAAAGCTAGCAGACCTCGCCATGTGCCTTTCCAACTGAGAGAGAAATCCTGAACACCATCAGCCTTCTTGAACTGAGGTATCTTTTCCTGGATGCCTTAGATTGGACATTTTTATAGCTTTGCTTTCATCTGAACATTTTCATCGCCTTAGAACTATTAGCAACTTAATAAACTCCCCTTTTTAAAAGCTGTTCTGTTTCTGGTATATCGCGTTCCAGAAGCTAGCAAATTAAAACATCCACCAAGCAAAACTTCTGTGTTAGCTGAAAATTAAAGTGTCTTGTTTCTTGATTTTTCTTATTGCAGAATCCTAGATAAACTCATTGTGGTTGGTCTCCCTTTCTTTTCCTGTGCCCTAGTTCCACCAGTACCCTAGGACCATTCTCAATTTACCCCACCCCATAGTCAAGTATCATATTTCATTCTCAAATTTATGAAGTACCTGCAATTACCATTCCATATACAGTTTTATTATCTTTTACCCATTTTGATTCTCAGTTTGCACATAGTAGGTTTTACAGTTTGCGGATTAAAATTGAATGCAAGGAACAGATTATTTCCTTCACAATGGATTTAATTTTATTCATCATGAAAAACAACATTTTTTTTCCCAAGTTCATAATGATGGGCATAAGCACTGTGGCATGAGCTTTCTCCCCGCTGCTAGAAAATAGTCATAATGTTTAACTGCACAAAATGCCTTTTTCCCCTCTGCTAATAAAAAAATTAAGGATCTGCTGGCTTAGCAGGTGCCTGAATTGTGCATAAATTGCCAAAAACTGTTTAGCATAGGCTGATTAGTCTCAGCCAAAGGAAATTAAAATTTATTCTTCTTCAATAAAGCCATGAACACAGCTACAAAGTCCTCAATTCATAATCATATCTGGCTTCTCTACATGGAAGCCCCAGACCCTGGGAATGGGAGAGACAGGAGATGGAGGGACAAGACCCAGCCTGATTACACATGGATGCTGTTTGATGCCAGGATCCAGCATAGGCTTCGGTCATGATACAGACTGAGGCATTGCTCCTTTGGTGCCTGCTGTTTGCTTTCCAAGTTTATAAACACCAGCTTCACTTGGAATATGTAATCAAAACAAATGAGCTGTGTTTGCCTCTCCTGTGTTTGGCCCAAGAGCTGACTGGCCAAATTGGGGGGTGGGGGGGGTGGGTAATGAGAGGGACAGATGGTCCCCCCCATTGCTCCACTTCTGTTTTAAATGTATGCTTGGCTAAGTTCTTTCTGTGCCTCTGTCACAGTGTCAATTCTCCCAGTTAATGGAGGGCATTTCCCCTGCCTCATGGGATGTCACTGTAACGGGGACCCATGTTCTTCCTTGTTAGGACCAATATACAGTCCCTATGGCAGTGGGAGGCCATCATGTGTGACAGTGATTATCGAGCTACTAAGATGTCATTAGAAAAAGGCTGACAGTTCTGACACCCTGAGATGCCCTTAATGATTGCTTGCAGTATTCATTTCAGTGAGCAATAGCTCAACCAGCTGAATGCCTGCTTACTCCTGTGGAGTGACATTCAGGAAGGGTCCCTTGGAACCATGATCCACCATCAGAGTCAAAGATGGGAGTCTGGCATGAAAATTAGAATTCCTTCACTGAAAGGCATTATTTTAAAGGCTGTTCAATAAATCCTTCTGTAGGTTGAATGGAAGTGAAAGGAAATGTATTTTAATATTTGTTTTATAAAGAATCACAGATTTTTAATGTATAGTAAGTGCCTAATAGCTCTTTTTTAAAATTTAAAAATTTTTTTTAAAACAATACATACAAAAACATTCTCACCATATGATCATTCAATTCTTGGAATATAATCAATAACTCACAATATCATCACATAGTTGTATATTCATCACTGTGATCATTTCTTAGAACATTTGCATCAATTCAGAAAAAGAAATAAAAAGAAAAAAGAACAAAATACTCATACATATCATACCCCTTACCCCTCCCTCTCATTGACTGGTAGTATTTCCATCTACCCAATATATTTTAGCCTTCATTTCCCCTATTTTTTTTATACCCCTTATCACTCCCTTTCATTGATCACTAGCATTTCAATCTCCTAAATTTATTTTAACATTGGTTCCCCCTATAATTTATTTTTAATCCCTATATTTTACTCATTTGGCCATACCATAGATAAAAGGAACATCAGACACAAGGTTTTCACAATCACACAATCACAGTGCAAAAGTTATATCGTTATACAATCATCTTCAAGAAACATGGCTGCTGGAACACAGCTCTACATTTTCAGGCACTTCCCTCTAGCCTCTCCAATATACCTTAACAAAAAGGTGATATTTATATATTATATAATGTGTAAGAATAACCTCAAGGATAACCTCTCAACTCTATTTGAAATCTCTCAGCCTTTGGCACTTTATTTTGTCTCATTTCTCTCTTCCCCGTTTTGGTCTTTGAGAAGGTTTTCTCAATTCCTTGACACTGAATCCCAGCTCATGTTGGCTGAGAGAGGCCACATCTGAGCAACAAAAGAGGTTCTCTTGGGGGTGACTCTTAGGCCTAACTTTAAGTAGGCTTAGCCTGTCCTTTGCAGAGATGTTTCATATGAACAACCCAAGACTGAGGGCTTGGCTTATTGCTTTGGCTGTCCACACTGCTTGTGAGAATATCAGGAATTCTCCATATGGGGAAGCTGAATTTTCCCCCTTTCTTGCCATCCCCCCAAGGGGACTTTGCAAATACTTTTTTATTCACTATTGAAATCACTCTGGGATTTATTGGGGCATCACTCGGAACAAACCTACAAACTCTCATGCCCTACTCAAGGTTCCATATTCTTATGGTGTTCAGTTAAACTGCCCACATAAATTATATTAGGAAATGCACTAGTCAAATTATAAATTTTTGCTTTAATCTTACACATAAGTTAAAGTTTTAAAATATGAATTGCCATCTATTTTCTACACCCTGCAATATTGACATTACTTTGTTCTTCCTGATACAAAACATTTTTAAATTTGTACATTTAATCACTATTATTGTACACTCTAGGCGTTCCTAGATTATACCATCTCAGTCTTTATCGTCTATCTTTCCTTCTGATTTCATTTGTGCCCCCAGCCCTCCTCCCTCTATCATTCTTGCATTCAGCTTCATTCAGTGTACTTACATTATTGTATTACAGTTAGGTAGTATTGTCCTATCCATTTCTGAATTTTTACAGTCAGTCCTGTTTTACAGTCAGTCCTAAAGGATACAATCTGTATCCTTTCAGCTCCAAATAACCAATATCTATGTTATTTCTATCTCCTAATGGTCTCTGTTCATAGCTGAAATACTCCAAGTTCATTCACTAAAGTTAGTTCATATCAGTGAGACCATATAGTACTTGTCCTTTTGTTTCTGGCTAATCTCACTCAGCATAATGTCCTCAAGATCCATCCATGTTGTTACATACTTCATAACTTTATTCTGTCTTACAGCTGCATAATATTCCATCGTATGTATATACCACAGCTTGTTTAGCCACTCGTCTGCTGATGGATATTTGGGCTGTTTTCATCTCTTGGCAATTGTATATAATGCTGCTATACACATTGGTGTGCAAATGTCAGTTTGCATCCTTGCCCTCTTGTCCTCTGAGTGGATACCTAGCAATGGTATTGCCAGATCATATGGCAATTCTATACTTAGCTTCCTAAGGAACTGCCAAACTGCCTTCCACAGCAGTTGTACCATTTGACATTCCCACCAACAGTGGATAAGTGTGCCTCTTTCTCCATGTCCTCTCCAGCACTCATCGTTTTCTGTTTTATTGATAATGGCCATTCTGGTCGGTGTGAGATGATATCTCATTGTGGTTTTGATTTGCATTTCCCTAATAGCCAGGGAAGTTAAGCATCTTTTAAAGCCTTTTGGCCATTTGTACTTCCTCTTCTGAGACGTGTCTGTTCATGTCTTTTGCCCATTTTGTAATTGAGTTGTCTTTTTGTTGTTGAGTTGAACAATCTCTTTATATATTTTAGATACTAAACCTTTAGCTGATATATCATTTCCAAATATTGTCTCCCATTGTGTAGGCTGTCTTTTTACTTTCTTGACAAAGTTCTTTGATGCACAAAAGTGTTTAATTTTGAGGAGTTCCCATTTGTTTGTTTATTTCTTTAATGCTCATGCTTTGGTTGTAACATCTAGGAAATTGCCTCCTATTATAAGATTTATAAGTTACTTCACTACATTTTCTTCTAACGGTTTTATGGTCTTAGATCTAATGTTTAGGTCTTAGCTCCAATTTGAGTTAATTTTTGTATAGAGTATGAGATATGGATCCTCTTTCATTCTTTTGCATGTGGATATCCAATATCTCAATTGTTGAAGAGATGGTTCTGTCCCAGCTGAGGTGGTTTGACTGCCTTATCAAAGATCAGTTGTCCATAGATGAGAGGGTCTATATCTGAACACTCTGTTCAATTACATTGATCGGTATTTCTATCTTTATGCAAGTGCCATGCTGTTTTGACCACTGTAACTTTGTAGTATGCCTTAAAGTCAGATAGTGTGAGACCTCCAACTTGATTTTTCTTTCTCAGGATATTTTTAGCTATTCAGGGCACACTGCCCTTCCTGATAAATTTGGTTATTGGTTTTCCTATTTCTGAAAAGTAAGTTTTTGGGATTTTAATTGGTATTGCATTGAATCTGTAAATCAATTTGATAGAATTGACACCTTGACTATATTTAGTCTTCCAATCCATGAACACAGTATGCCCTTCCATTTATTTAGGTCTTCTGTGATATCTTTTAGCAATTTCTTGTAGTTTTCTTTGTATAGGTCTTTTGTATCTTTCGCTATATTTATTCCTAAATATTTTATTCATTTGGTTGCAATTGTAAATGGAATTTTTTTTCTTGATTTCCCCCTCAGATTGTTCATAATCAGTGCATAGAAACACTGCAGATTTTGAGTGTTAATCTTGTAACCTGTCACTGCTGTACTGATTTATTAGCTCTAGTAGTTTTGCTGTGTATTTTTTGGAGTTTTTGACATATGATATCATATCATCTGCAAACAGTGAGAGTTTTACTTCCTCCTTTCCAATTTTGATGCTTTGTATTTCTTTTTCTTGTCTAATTGCTCTGGTTAGAACTTCCAACACAGTGTTGAATAACAGTGGTGATAGTGGACATCCTTGTCTTGTTCTTGATCTTAGGGGGAAAGTTTTCAGTTTTTCCCCATTGAGGATGATGTTAGCTGTGGGTTTTTCATATATTCTCTTTATCGTGTTGAGGAAGTTCCCTTCTATTCCTATCCTTTGAAGTGTTTTCAGCAAGAAAGTTGAATTTTGTCAAATGCCTTTTCTGCATCAATCGAGATGATCATGTGGTTTTTCTGCTTTGATTTGTTGATATGGTGTATTACATTAATTGATTTTCTTATGTTGAACCATCCTTGCATACCTGAGATTAATCTTACTTGGTCATGGTGTATAATTCTTTTAATGTGCTGCTGGATTAGATTTGCAAGAATTTGGTTGAGGATTTTTACATCTATATTCATTAGAGAGATTGGTCTGTAGTTTTCTTTTCTTGTAATAACTTTGTCTGGCTTTGATATCAGGGTGATATTGGCTTCATAGAATGAGTTAGGTAGCTTTCCCTCCTCTTCAATTTTTTTTGAAGAGTTTGAGCAGGATTGATACTAATTCTTTCTTGGATATGTGGTAGAATTCACATGTGAAGCCATCTAGTCCTGGACTTTTCTTGTTGGGGCACTTCTTAATAACTAATTCAGTTTCTTTACTTGTGATTGGTTTGTTGAGGTCGTCTATTTCTTCTCGAGTCAATGTTATTGTTCATGCCTTTCTAGGGAGTTGTCCATTTCATCTACGTTGTCTAGCTTATAAGCATAAAGTTGTTCATAGTATCCCCTCAATACTTCCTTTATTTCTGCAGGGTCAGTGGTTATGACTCCTCTTCCATTTCTGATTTTATTATATGCATCCTCTCTCTTCTTCTTTTTGTCATCCTTGCTTTTCTAGTTTGCTAGCTTCCAGAATGCAACACACCAGAGATGGATTGGATTTTAATAAAATGGGATTTATTTTGTTAGTTCTTCAGAGGAAAGGTAGCTAACTTTCAACTAAGGTTCTTTCTTACGTGGGAAGGTACAGGATGGTCTCTGATGGCCTTCTCTCCAGGCCTCTGGGTTCCAACAACTTTCCCCAGAATGACTTCTTTCTGCATCCCCAAGACCTAGGCTGAGCTGCAAGCACTGAGATGAGGTGATGAGGTATGCTGAGCTGTTTGGGCTGTGCTACATTGAGCTCTCTCATTTAAGCACCAGCCAATTAAGTCAAACGTCACTCATTGCAGCAGACACCCTCCTAGCCGACTGCAGATGTGCCTTCACCTGGCCAAGTTGACAACTGAATCTAACTACCACACTTGCTAAGGGTCCATCAATCTTATTGATTTTACTCATAGAACCAACTTTTTCTGTTTTTGTTGATTTTCTCAGTTGTTTTCATGTTCTCAGTTCACTTATTTCTGCTCTAATCTCTATTTTTTCTTTCCTTTTGCTTGCTTAGGGGTTAGTTTGCTGTTCTTTCTCTAGTTCTTCTGAGTGGACAGTTAATTCCTTGATTTTTGCTCTTTCTTCTTTTTTGATATAGGCATTTTAGGGCAATAAATTTCCCTCTTGGCACTCCCTTTGCTGCATCCCATAAATTTTGATATGTTGTGTTTTCATTTTCATATGCCTCAAGATATTTACTGATATCTCTTGTAATTTCTTCCTTAACCCATTTGATCGTTTAAGAGTGTGTTGTTGAGCCTCCGTATATTTGTGAATTTTCTGGCCTTCTGCCTATTATTGATTTCCAACCTCATTCCTTTATGATCTGAGAAAGTGTTTTGTATGATTTCAATCTTTTTAAATTTATTGAGACTTGCTTTGTGACCCAGCATATGGTCTGTCCTTGAGAATGATCCATGAGCAATTGGGAAAAAGGTGTATCCTGCTGTTGTGGGGTGTAATGTTCTATAGATGTCTGTTAAGTCTAGCTCATTTATTGTATTATTCAAATTCTCTGTTTATTTATTGATCCTCTGTCTAGTTGTTTTGTCCATTGATGAGAGTAGGGAATTGAAGTCTCCAACTATCATAGTAGATGTATCTGTTTCTTTTTTCAGTGTTTGCCTCATGTATTTTGGAGCACTCTGGCTCAGTGCATAAATATTTATGATTGTTCTGTCTTCTTGTTGAATTATTCCTTTTATTACTACATAATGTCCTTCTTTGTCTCTTCTAATGGTTTTACATTTGAAGTCTAATTTGTTGCATATTAGTATATTATTATAGCTTCTCCTGCTCTTTTCTGATTGTTGTTTGCATGAAATATCTTTTCCCAAACTTCCACTTTCAACCTGTGTTTATCCTTGGGTCTAAGATGCATCTCCTGTAGACAGCAAATAGATGGGTCCTGTCTTTTAATCCATTCTGCCAGTCTGTGTCTTTTGATTGGGGAGTGTGCTGGTTTGAAATGATTTATGTACCCTAGAAAAGCCATGTTTTAATCAAAATCCCATTTTATAAAGGCAGCCATTTCTTCTAATCCCTATTCAGGTATTGTATGCTTGAAACTGTAATTAGATCATCTCCTCGGAGATGTGATTTAATCAAGAGTGTTTGTTAAGCTGGATTAGGTAGAGGCGTGTCTCCACCCATTAGGGTGGGTCTTGATTAGTTTCTGAAGTCCTATAAAAGAGGAAACATTTTGGAGAATGAGTGATTCAGAGAGAGCAGATCAGAATCACATAGCCATGAGAAGCAGAACCCACCAGCCAGCGACCTTTGGAGATGAAAAAGGAAAATGCCTCCCAGGGCCATAATGAAACAAGAAGCCAGGAGAAGAAGCTAGCAGATGATGCCATGTTCACCATGTGCCCTTCCAGATGAGAGAGGAACCCTGACCGTGTTCACCATGTTCCTTTCTGAGACGAGAGAGAAACCATGACTGTGTTCGCCATGTGCCTTCTCACTTGAGAGAGAAACCCTGAACTTCACTGGCCTTGTTGAACCAAGGTATCTTTCCCTGGATGCCTTTGATTGGACATTTCTATAGACTTGTTATAATTGGGACATTTTCTCGGCTTTAGAACTGTATACTAGCAATTTGTTAAATCCCCGTTTTTAAGAGCCATTCTGTTTCTGGTATATTGCATTCCAGCAGCTAGCAAACTAGAACAGGGAGTTTAATCCATTAACATTTTGTGTTATTACTGTAAGGGCAGTACTTTCTTCTACCATTTTGCCTTTTGGATTTTATATGCCATATATATTACTCCAGAAAACCAATCAAGACCCACCCAAATGGGTGGAGACACATATCCAGGGAGATGACCTGTTTATAGTTTCAAACATATAGTATTGAATAGGGATTATTCTATCTTTAGGAAATGGGATTTTGAGTAAAACATGGCTTTTCTAGGGTCCATACATCCTTTCAAACCAGCACATTCCACCCTATGGACCATAAAAAAGACCCTGACCATGTTCATTATGTGCCTTTCCAGATGAGAGAGAAACTCTGACTGTGTTCACCATGTGCCCTACCACATGAGAAAGAAACCCTGAACTTCATCAGCCTTCTTCAATCAATGTATCTTTCCCTGGATGCCTGTGATTGGACATTTCTATAGACTTGTTTTAATTGGGACATTATCTCAGCCTTAGAACTGTAAACTAGCAACTTATTAAATTCCCCTTTTAAAAGCCATTCCATTTCTGATATATTGCATTCCAGCATCTAGCAAATGGGAACAGATTTTTGGTACCAGAGAGTGGGGTGCTGCTTCAGTTTGCAATACCAAACATGTTGGAACGGTTTTTTTAATGGATAAGGGGAATAATCTGGAGCTGTGATAAGCCTGATAGAGGGCCTAGAATGCTTTGAAGAGCTGTTGGTAGAAACATGGACTTGAAAGATACTTCTGACCAGGCTTCAGACAGAAATGAGGCACGTGTTATAGACCGGAAGGAAGATGATCCTTGTTTTAAAATAGCAGATAATCTGGCAAAATTGACTAGTGGCTTTGGCTGGAAGGCAGATTTTAAAAGCCATGAACTTGGATATTTAGCAGAAGAAATTTCCAAATTAAATGTGGAAAGTGCAGCCTGGTTTCTCCTCACAGCTTATAGTGAAATGTGACAGGAAAGAGATAAGCTGAGAACTGAACTCTTGGGTACTAAGAAAGCAGAAATTGATGTTCTGGAAAATTCTGGACTTCCAGGAAGGGAGTCCCCAAAGAATGGTGCCTAATGTGAGAATTTGGCCAAATGTGAAACCAGTCAGCCATTTCAGAGAAAGCCAGGATTGGACATGGAGTTATCCAGGAAGATTTTGTGGAAACTCTTTATGTCTGATGGGCATGATCTAAGGCTACTGCATAGAAGCCAACGGGAGTGTTGTGGGATCTGTATAAAGAGAACCACTGCCAGTCAGGACTGAGAGAGACAGAGAAGGGACAATTGGAGGAAAAATTACTTCAGAGGCAAAGTCTTTGAGGTTGGGTTCTGGAGTCAAGAAGCCTCAGGCCAGAAGAGCAGAACCACCCAAGCATGTGGAAAGGGTGAGTTTGCCCCAAAGGCAGAGGATGAGCCTTCTACCGTGTTGCAGTTGAAGAGTCATGCCACCTCAGGCCTTGAAGAGGGTGAAGCACATTCCTTGGGGTTTGTGGAGAGCCTGGCTGCCACCACATGGAGGGGTTGAGTATGTGCCCTGGAGATGGCAGAGAGCCCAGGTGTGGCCCCAATGCTTGGAGAGGGTGGAGCCGAGAAAAAAAGGTGTTCTCCCCAATGTCCTCCAACGTTGCATTCAGAGAGAGTCAGTCCTCTGCATAGCCCCTTGGAAAGGGTGGGACTGCCGCTTTCAAAAGCCCTGAGGATAAATAACTCTCAGACTTTGAAATATAATGGACTTTGCCCTGTGGGTTTTCAAAACTGTATGGGTCTGATGACCCCTGTGTTCCTTCCTCCCTATGGAAATAGCTATATGTATCCTGTTCCTCCTTTGTATGTTGGCAGCAAATAACTTGCTTTAAGTTTTTATAGGTCCAGAGCAAATGTAGAAAATTTTGCCTTAGGACTGTCCATGCCTTTAACTAACTTTGATGAGACTTTGGACTGATTTTAATCTTGTATTTGAAATGTTACTAGAATGGTTTAAGGTTCTCTGATATTCTTATGGAATGAATGTATTTTGTATATGGGAAAAACACATCTTTTTTAGGGTCCAGAGGGTGGAATGTGCTGGTTTGAAAGGATATATGTCCCCTAGAAAAGCCATGTTTTAATCAAAATCCCATTTTGTGAAATGGAAGAATAATCCCTATTCAATACTGTGTGTTTGAATCTGTAATTAGATCATCTCCCTGGAGATGTCTCCCAATCAAGAGTGGTTGTTATGCTAGATTAGGGGAGATGTGTCTCCACCCATTTGGGTGAGTCTTGATAGGTTTCTGGAGTCCTATAAAAGAGGAAATATTTTGGAGAATGAAAGATTCAGAGAGAGCAGAGAAGAAAAACATAGCCATGAGAAGCAGAGAGCTCACAAGCCAGCGACCTTTGGAGATGAAGAAGGAAAACACCACCTGGGGAGTTTCATGAAACAGGAAGCCAGGAGAGAAAGCTAGCAGATGATGCCTTGCTCACCATGTGCCCTTCCAGCTGAGAGAGAAACTGTGACTGTGTTTGCTATGTGCCTTCTCACTTGAGAGAGAAACCCTGGACTTCATCAGCCTTCTTGAACCAAGGTATCTTCCCCTAGATGCCTTTGATTGACATTTCTATAGACTTGTTGTAATTGGGACATTTTCTAGGCATTAGAACTGTAAACTAGCAACTTATTAAATTCTCTTTTTAAAAGCCATTCTGTTTCCGGTATATTGCATTCTGGCAGCTAGCAAACTAGAACAGTATCTTAAACATATCATCACACTGTCTTCTCGCCTCCGTGGTTTCTGCCGAGAAATCTACACATAGTCTTATTGGGCTTCCCTTGTATGTGATGGATTGTTTTTCTCTAGCTGCTTTCAAAATTCTCTCTTTCTCTTTCTCATCTGACATTCTGATTAGTAAGTGTCTTGGAGTACATCTGTTTGGATCTATTCTGTTTGGGGTACACTGCGCTTACTGGATCTCTAATTTTAAGTCTTTCATAAGAGTTGGAAATTTTTCAGTGATAATTTCCTCCATTAGTTTTTCTCCTCCTTTTCCCTTCTCTTCTCCTTCTGGGACACCCACAATACATATATTTGTGTGCTTCATTTTGTTATTCAATTCCCTGAGTCCCTGCTCATATTTTTCCATTCTTTTCCCTATATTTTCTTTTACTTGTCGGATTTCAGATGTCCCGTCCTCCAGTTCACTAATCCTATCTTCTGCCTCTTGACATCTAACATTGTAGGTTTCCATTGTTTTTCCATCTCTTCTAGTGTACTTTTCATTCCCATAAGTTCTGTGATTTGTTTTTTCAGACTTTCAATTTCTTCTTTTTGTTCATCCCTTGCCTTCTTCATATCCTCCCTCAACTCATTGATTTGATTTTTGATGAGGTTTTCCATGTCTGTTTGAACATTCTGAATTAATTGTTTCAATTCCTGTATCCCTTTTGAATTGTTGGTTTGCTCCTTTAACTGGGCCATATCTTCAATTTTCCTAGTATGATTCATTATTTTTTGCTGGTGTCTAGGCATTTAATTACCTTAATTAGTTTATTCTAGAGATTATTTTCACTTTTTTTGTAGGATTTTCTTACTGGATGACTTTGTTGTCTATGTGTTCTTTGAAATTCACTTCAGCTTATTCTAGTCCTCTAGCTTAGGTTTTGTTTAACAGATCAGAATTTTTCAGTTCTTGTTTTTTTTGTTTCTTGCCCTGCCTGTATGGTGCCTTTTCCCCCCTTAGGAGGGTCTACTTAAGTATTATAAACCCCAGCCAGATTTTCCTAGACCAAACTGGCCTCCTCGCAGGAGGAAAGAGTCACCTGTGTCAGTTTTCCCTGAGGGTGAGGCCCAGCAGATTGAAAGGCTTTCCTATGAAGCCTCTGGACTCTGTGTTTTTCCTATCCTACCAGATATGTAATGCTTTTCTGCCTGTGGTCCCCACCAGCATAAGATGATGTGGTACCTTTAACTTCAGCAGGTCTCCCTGCTGGGGGTGTGGTGGAGACAGAGAAGAGGGTGTAGGCTCGCTTTAATTGCTTCACTTTTCCAGACCCTGGGGTCTGAATTCCTTGATGGAGGGATTCCACCTGAGCTGGGCCCCACCCCTGTCCTGAGGAAGTCACAGCCTCCAGATAGATTCTCAAAACAAGCTTAATTCTTCCCATGCCTGGGGCAGTTGGAGCCTGAGAAGCCTTGCGCCTGTATCCAAAGAGTAGTCGTGCCATAGAAACACAGCCACAAAAAAGAAAAGAAAAAAAAATCCTTTTCAGAGCAGGGCCCCCATTCTTTGGGTTTGCCAATCAAGAGCTTAAGTTGGTATGTTGCTCTGTGTATCTCCAGGTCCTATGTGTCCCCTCCTTTCCTTCAGGGCCCAGACCTTTTGTGCTGTCCAATCCAAAAAACTTCTGGTTTGTTTTTTTTTTTTTTCTTTTTCCATCACCCTGCCCCCTCTGTACCAGGGCAAAAACCAGCAAGCTCAGCTTTTACTTGATGTTCAGCTGAGCTGGGGTTCTATTTTTAGTAGTCAGAATTTGTGAATTAATTCCAATTGGGGGTTGGTTGTGCTCAGCCCCTGCTGCTAGTGAAGTCCCTTTCCTTTCCTCTGGGAAGCAGTCTGTGGGGGAGGGGCACTGGCCACCGTGACATGGGGAACTCATGGTTCTGGGGGGGCTTACAGCCGGTCCAGCTTGTCCAGACTGGGGTATGCTGTGTGTCCAGTCACTGACATGGCCCCAACAGTTGTTCTGTGCTGTTCCTGGCTATTTACTAGCTGCTCTGGAGAATGAACTAAATCCCACTCCTCACTAAGCCACCATCTTGGCTCCGCCTCTGCTTAATAGCTCTTGGGCAATGACTTTAGAAGGAATTGGCTCTAAAATATATATGAAAATATAAAAGAAAATCAAAGGAGAAAAGGAGTGGAGCTCATAACAAATGTTTGACTTTCTTCAGGTTGTTTCTCACAATAAATGCTCTATTTCAAAAGCTGAATATAATTTATTCATTCATCAACAAATATTTAATGAATGCCTACTATGTGCCAGGTACTGTTCTAGATATATTATCTACTGTTTGACTCCTTTCCTTGTTATTTGACCTATTTTTTTATTCATTTATGTAACTGATAGAATTTGAAAGTCTAATTAGTGTATTCCTGATGAAACAAGGGAAAAGTATTAACATAGATATTATAATTCAGTGAACCTTTTGAGGCTCCTACCAGGAAATAGTATGTTTCTCTTTAAATATTATATCCAAAAAACTGAACTGAAAAGTATAAATTGGTTTTATAGTACAGTTTAAATTTACTACACTTTAAACAAAACAAATATGTAGTGTGGGTGTGGGGATGAAATTTACATACGCTCAAAAGAATTGACTGTTACTACTTTTTACATAGGCTTCTCTACCTTCTTCTAAGGTAAGAAGTTAACTTATACCATGCAAGGTTAGGCTGGGATAGAGTGTCTGATCACTTACCTGTGTGAAACAGAGATATGTGTACCTGATGACTTATCAAATAGCAGTGTCCATCCAAGAGAACATAGATAAAAGAGGAAAGAGCATGGGAATAAAAATAAATTAAAATTCTAGACTCAGTTTAGATGTGTGTCCTATAAGCTTCCTCTCTGAGCCTTAGTCCCAACTATAAAATGAAAGAGTAGTTTAGATCATCCCTTATATAAGATCAGGAAAGGCTAGTGATATATCTGCAAATCTGTTAAAGTGCCCTTAAGAGACACAAGAACATGATAGAAACCTCTATATTTCTCCATGACTTTATGCTCAAGGATTAAAAATATATCCAAGACATTCTTGTTATCCTATGATAGTTCCATCAACCATTGACTTATTCAGTGTCTCCTCTCCATTCCTACTCTCGACCAGAGTTTGAATCAAGAATTGACTTTTAGTAACTCACATGAAGAGAGCCAATATCCATTCTGTGATGGGGAGCTTTTTATAAAAGGTCCATGGTACCTTGTAGATATTTAAACTGAAGAGATATTCTTTGGACGTTTCTTTAAAAATCAAGTAATAGACTGTGCTATGCTGCTCTGTTACACTATTCTTAACTCTCAAAATAAATGTTGCCCAGATTCTGCCTCAATTCCATTAGGAATCATTACTTTCTTACTGGTTGACTTTGGCAAGCTATTCTTGGATAATATTGAGCTTATTTCAGTCTGGTCCTTTACCCAACACAACTTCTGACTTTGGGGAATTGTTTACCTTGGCTTGTGCTCAGTAAGGATTCTTTTGATACTGAGAGTGAGGGTGGGGAATAGAGATAGAGAGGCTGGCCAGGTGGCCATCTATAATTCAGTTACAGCCTTTTAAGGATGTGCATACCAGACTGTTTCAACTCTAAATCAAGGAAATTGTTTTTAAATATAAATGAGAAAACCGTTTTACCGGGGTTGACTACTTCTGTAATGCAAACTAAGTAAATTTTTGGAAAAATGGCTCCTTAAAATGGAGCATCAAGTACAAATAACCCCAGAGTCTCCTGGGCAAATGTCTTACTGTGCTTTAAGAAAATCCAACACTGGTTTTAGCCCAAGACTTCAATTGACTGGAATCTTGACAAGTTGAAAACTGACTAAAGCCTTTGGGCTTCCAAAATGTGGTCCCTAAACATGGTTGTTACGATCTATGTCTCTTTGCGCAATGCTCTGTACTCAAAAATATACAGTTCAAAAGATAAATGAAAATGTATTTAAAATTCAGTTTTATATGAATCACAGATTTTATCATATAGTAAGTTTGTTTAAAGAGATGCTGTGTTAAGCATGTTGCCTGGCTGTTAAGTTACCATTATGAGAAAAGCACTTAAATACTCAGGTGGGAATGCTGGGACAGGGACTTTTTCTGGTATGAAGTTTACATTTTGCATGGTTGATGATTTTATTCAAAATTGTGTTTGTAAAGGGAAGATTCAAATGCGTAAGATACTGCTTGGTAAGCAAAATTGATGTTGTTGGTTTTATTGATATCTGAAAATTGAGTAGTTTATCTTTAAGATTGGAAAAATATAAAGAATTGTGTGACAAATAGAATATAAACATAAAACCGCATGACATCCATTTTTTAAGTTAATTGCAGCTTACAGCACTGTTTATCTTTCCTTTTTGCCATTGCTTATAAAGACCTTGTTAGTGGGCCACGGTGGCTCAACAGGCAAGAATGCTCGCCTGCCATGCCAGAGGACCCGGGTTCATTTCCCAGTGCCTGCCCATTTAAAAAAAAAAAAAAAAAAAAAAAAAAAAACTTGTTAGCTTTATGAAGAAATCGTGAATCATTTCAACTAGAAGTACATCCCAGAGAGGACTCTAGTTCCTCAATTTTGAAGTGCAAGTCACTTAGTTGGGAAAATTAATGTCTTCAGATTATAAAGCCTTGTTGCTGAATTAAACCCTCATTTTATTTCATAGTTTGTCGTGCACAATACGGTTCCTTTTAATCCTTTAATGATTTCCTATTAAAACAAAGAAACAAACCTTATAGAGTGGCCTGAAGCAATATTTGGATCATCTACCTTGAGTGGGTAAACTAGATAATTATTTTATATTATGTTTACTCAAGCCTTATACATCCCATTCTTGAAAATGTTAAGACTGTTACTTAGACATCTCTTTTACTTTATACAATTGCCCTCATCTAAACTAGGAGGAATTCTTCCTATCTATTTTAACCCTTATATTTGCCATCCTGAATCATCATTGCTGTGTTCCAAGCCAAATCAAATCCTTTCTTAGATTTTTTTTAAATTAATCACCTTACACAGAATTTGATCCATTTCCTCTGTGATCTTGACCCCTAGGGTTCTGGTCGTTCAACTTCTTGACTAACTCTCATGGGTAGACTTGAGCTTTAGTCCTTCTGTCTTTTCAGTTGCTCTTTTTATGATTCCACAAATTATTTTCATCTCTTTCTAAAAGAGGCCAAATCGGCTCATTCCAATGTATGTCTTGTTACACCAAACCATCCTTCTCAGTTCTCAGTCTATCTTTTCTAGTCTTATCTCTACCTCTGTACATACCTATCCCTCTGCTGTGCACAGGATGCTGGGTCATATGCCCAGGAGGAACCCACTAACTCTGTGTGTCTTTGTTCCCCTGTGATACTAACACTCTGTCATCTTATCTGAAAGATCACATTTCTTTTCACTTCCTTTGTTCTTGTACTTGATTATTCTGAGTGTGCACTGAGCCATTTTATTCCTTCTTTGTCTTCCTGTTACCCATGTTCTCTGATACTTATTTATCAATGAATGTCGGTGACAGGCAATTAATTTTTAAACTGTGTTTGCCTACTTCTTATATTTATATTTTTCACATGCATTATTGCTTTGGTCCTGGCAATCCTAAGAGGTGGATGCAGACATATATCCCTCTTTTTTGGAACCCAAGTTCAAAACATTTTAAATGACTTGTTCCACAGCTAACCCAGGGTTAGATCCCAGTCCTCTGCCTCTTCTTACTGTACCATATCACCTCTCTCCAGCAAAAAGATCACAGTCCATTAAAAATCTTCATTGCACTAGCAACTTGATGGAAATTAACCAAACCCTTCATTGTACCTTTGCAGATGAGAGTCCCTACACTAAATCCGCCAGCCAGACAAAGCCGCCTGATGGATCATTGGCTGTGAGGAGACAGAGCATCCCAGGTTAGACCAGATGGTTGGGTTTTTCAGCTGTTTTATTTTTGAACCTTGTTATTTGGTGATCCTAAGTCATTCCAACTTGGTGATAAAAATCATGTCATTTCATAGAGCATAGTGTACATTCCACACAACTTGCTCAAACAAACAATATTCATGAAAGCTGGACTTCGAAAAAGCTTGCCAACTTAGGAGAATTCATCTTGTGTACAAATCCTTTGTAAATTGAGTTGAATTTTTATCAACTCTCACTCATTCACTTACTCTCACCTCTGGTTCCAGGGGATGACTTTCACAGCAGCCTCTGTTTCCTTCCTGAGAAATGCCCTGCAGAACAAAGGGGTTTGAAATTGCTATAGCAGATCATGTGTGCGCTGAATAAAACATCACTTTTTTCTCCTCATCTCTTTCAACCTGAATTTACTTCCACTGGACAACTCTTACACAATTCTGGGTCTTTGTTTCCTTGGGAAGCTTAGGATTGTTGTAACACCAAAGATTGATATTATGTTTTTTCTAACAAAATATTTTGAAGAAATATCATAAAATGTCTATACCCCCAACACTTCACTATTTAGCAGTTTTGAACTTGAGAATGACACAAAAGCATGATGTTTCTGAGTTTAAGGAGGGAAGAAAAATTTAAAAACCTATTCACACTTTATAGTAGATAACTCATAGAAAAACTTCTATGGAGGTAATGGTACTTAAAAAGGATTAAAAGCATTAATAAATCAAAACATTTATCAAAAATAACATTTTCTATACTTTATAGTAGCAAATTGCATACAGCTTAAATCTTAGCTACATGATTTTAGAGTATAGTAGTCAGCAATTCAGGAGAAACAAAGTAGTGTTTCCAACATCAGAATGTTTTGGCATTTCAACTTGGTGATAAACTCTCCAAGTTGTTTTGGCAAACCTGTTTGTGAAAAGAGGAATTTTCCATTTGAATGAATAGCAAGATGAGTCCAGATTCTACACAGCCCCGTTAGTGATTACTGTTTATTTCTACAGAAAGTATGTGGTTATTTTTACTCACATTCTGAAAGCTTAGATTCATTATGAAAGTAGAGGGCGTACAAAGGGAACATTATGAATGTTGTACATCCTTGTTTTGGTGCTTTGAAGATTCGAATAATTTAAATTCTATAATTAGTGGCATCACCCAGTGGTGTGTTTTCTTGTCTTCATTCTATAAAACATCATTCTTATGACTGGTCATGTTTAGAAAAAATAGCTGACTATTGCAGTCAGCTGTGAGCTATGTTCTCTGCTTTCTCCTTGACAGCAGTAAGGAAGTACCCAAAGTTTGAAATTCAAGAATGCCAGTTATCCAGCACTTGCTTCTTGAGTTCTTGACATTAGCTGGCACTCAGTATTCCTCTGCTAGGAAAAGGAAAGAAATTTCCCACTGTCCTTCCTACTTTATGCAATACTAAACTCAAGCACCAACTGTTGTCCATGTTTTCCTTTCATGGGTTCTCTAGTATTAAATACTAAACTATAAAACATATTTGGGAGCCAGGCTCTTTCTCAAGGTCATCAAATAATTTTTAAATTACATGTTAGGTACACAGAATTGGGTTCATCATAATTGTGGTTCATGGCACACAAGTGCTTCTACATTAGAGAATTCTTCCTTTCGTTCTTCTTTTTCATAGGATTAAGATTCATGGACTCATGAATCTTTTTTGTGGGCTTCATGGATTGTCGTGGATTTTTACCATGGGCAGACCTCTTTTTTTTTATCACTTATAGTCAGAAGCCAGAGGTATTTGGAACACTCAAAATGTGCTCAGTTATTTCTAACAGTCCAAGAAAAAAGACTACCAATAAGAAGGCTAAGAAAGCAAGTGGTTAGTAGCCGGTTCTTACTTACTGATACCTTAAGGAGAAAATTAAAGAACTTCTTGGAAAATGCTTCCTGATTGACTTCTATCTCATGGAGTTATGAACCTTTACCTTATTATCTTACTTCAAAGTATCTATTAACTCATGTTATATCAAAAGAAGGGATAACTCATCTATGGCCAAGAAATCACTTAAATCAAAGAGAAATCCTGAAGTCTTCACGGTCACCCACCCTACCTATCTTTGCCCCTATTAAGTCCATGAAAGAGAGAAATGCACAGAGGAAAAAGCCAGGTAAGTGGGTACTTGTTATTATTCGGGGGAGCTTCCACTGAACATTCCCATAGTGGTCTTTTGATAGGTTACATTGGATCACATGGAGCTGTAAGAGCCAGATGTAAGCTTAGAGCTTTTGTCCCTTTCTCCTGTGCTTATGCTCCAGCTGCCCTTCTTCGTAACAAGGAAAGATGAGTCCAGAGAAAAGTACACTAAGGGAAAGAAGACATAAAGGAGAGCTAGACTTATCTATTTGTCTCTGGATCTCAGTACAGAGGCACCTCACAATGCATATGAAGCTCCAGTATTGTTTTACTGCCCCAGCTACTGGAGAGTAAGCAAACCCAAGGGAGCCGAGACTCTAAAGGAGCCAAAGCCTTATTTTAAATGATCCAGCGATGGTGGTTGGTTTTAACCATCCATATTGGTACATTTCTCTAGTGGAAGTGTGAGAGTCTATTGGAGGGAGGATGGAGAGTAGTGGAAGGAATCTTCAGCTTCCCCATCCAAGTTATCTGAAAGTTTAGACTGTTCTTAGAAATTAGTCTACATGGTGCCTACTGAAGGAAATATTTATACATATATATAGACATTTCCTAATAATAGGATATTTTAAAACATGGACTCCACTGTTTCTGTGACACAATAAAGAATAACTTTTGATAATCCTGCCCTAATGAGGAAACTTTGAATGTTGATATATATAATTTATTTGTCATTCATAACGAAACTAACTACCTCTGTCTAAACTCACAATTTCTACAGGAATTATTTTATAATCATAACTCAAATATATGCTTTTCATTAAATGCCAGTTCTCACTGTAAATCTTTTCATTCCCTTCCTTTTCTCTTCCCAGAAAGGGGAATGGAGTAAACATCTCTTAGGAGCAAGATGCATTTGCTTTTGATAAAGGGGGGATGCATTATTCATGATATTTTGAAACTTGTCATTTTAATTATGTCTCTCATAGCCTAGAATGTAAAAATAAAAAGACTTTTTAGTCTTTCATAAGGTTTTATAAAAATTTTAATAATGATTATAGAAAAAAATTGACATGAATGTCCCTAGTACACAGAAGTTTCCATTTAGGATAGAGGCTTCGCATTCTATATTAAGGAGGTATGTTGTCAATCTAATTTCTGCCCAAGTATTTTTATTTTCCAAAATAATATGAATTCCAAATACAAAGGTGTCATGAATTGACATATTCTACCTAACTTATCCATCTATTAAATAGGAACTATTGAGCTGATTCCTCCTTATTTGACAGAATACTGGTGAATTGAAGTTTGACCACTTAGTGAGTTTATCCACCTTATTAGAGGAAATTTGTGCACACTCTGGTTTTGGCAGATTTTGCAAAAATTATGGGTGTTCCTATGGAGATGAGGCATTTAATTTTGTTCTGTTGAATACTAGTGAAAAAACAGGATGTAACATAAGACCTCAAATCTAGGAGATAGAATATTACTTATTTGACTTGCCTCCTCTTTCCAGGGAGACTCTTTCTTTGCTTTTGCTCATCTTGACAAAGAATTCTGGGCAATTCACAAATGCAGGAAGATGGCAAGTACTCATATCTATTGCATTTCCAAACTTTGATTCTCCCCAGGTGAATTTTCTTAAGTCTGTAGCCAGAATAAGATACAAAATTTGCGTGGTTTGTTCCCCACACCGCCTCTGAGATTACAGGAAACATCACTTATCAATTTGGTCATAATGGGATGACGTTGATAACAATCCTCCCTGCTTCTCACATTTAGGTATTTGGGAAGCAGTTAAAATTGGGGGTAGGGGTAAAACTATAAAACTGAGAGTCTGAAGTTTCCAGTCGACTAAAATGTATATAGTGAAACTGTTTAGAATACATCCAAGAAGAGTCAATACCAATAATAAAAAATCAAAGTCTGGAAAACTATATAGCCCCCTTGGTACCACGGAGAAACTGGCAACCTTGAATTAAAGAGAAAAGGACAGAAATTTTGAAAGTCCTGCCGTCTCTGTTCAACATTTTCTTGCCTTTGTTATGCACACAATTTGGTGCTTCATCAGTCTAAATTTTCATTATTACAGCAGATATATAGTGAAGCATTTATATTAGGATTTTATAGCTCTAATACCGTTCCTGTGTACAAAGAGCATTTACTCTGATTTGGGGGACCTGGTTCAGCCTCCTCTGTTTAATTCTACCACTGAGCCCTTCCAGAAAATGGGTCAGTCTCATGGGATAGAAACCAAAGTCAGATGAATCAAGCAAATAGAAAAATATCATTAAAATAATGGCCCTGCAGATACTACCCAAAAAACATTAAATCAGACTCTGCAGTTAGTGAGGACATGTCCAAGCCAGGAAAATACCAAGTGGTAAGCACCTTTGCTGCTCAGTCAGGTTGTCCCTGCATCCTGCCAAGCACCCAGTGGACCGAGACAAGGACAATGGGGACTAAGGACCCAGGTGTCCTTACCTGAGCCCCTCAGCATCCTCACTAAGAAAGAATCCCAAATAATGATGTTTACAAGTATTGAAAATACTGAATATTTAATGAGTTGGCTAAACTACATCACTTCTTCAGAAAGAACTTCCAAAGGTCACAAGGTCCTTTGTCTGGACTATTTGTAGCACTGCAGATATGTCTGAAATTCTCCCCCAACCCTGGTTGGTTTTGTTTTCCATACTACTTATCACTATCTGCGGTCGACTTATAAATGTGATTAAAAAAAAAAAATTCTGAATCCCATGCTAAAATGTAAACTACACGAGGGTAGGTAATTTGTATATCCTTTTCATGCTGTGTCCCTACTGCATACTCTAGTCATAGTACATATTCAGTCAATACCTGTGGAATGAATGAACAGGCAAAGGTGGGCACGGAGGTTTTGTTTTCTCTGTGTAGTCTGTTACTTTATGAGGAATTTATTTAACTACAAAACTTACAACCTAGCTGTGTTTACTACATATTTCCTGACTCATGGTAAGCTGAGCAGCAGATATTCACACTGACCTTGAGGCTGCACCAAATATAACATTTATAGGGAAAATGTCTCCTGTCCATGACTAATGAATAAAATACAGGTCAGGTAGCATCTAGAGAATTTTAAAGGCCAGAGGTCTTACTCCAGCCTCATACATTTCTGTTTGAGCAGAAAATCTTTGGCTGTCTTATAATACCTAAACAGACATTTTGAGCACAATTTAATAAAATTGACAAAATTAAAATGATTTATTCAAGTGTTATGCTATAGAAACAGGCTAAAAAATGTGCAAACATAACTGGAGTCTATAAACAGAGCAATGCAAAGCAGAACTTAATACTTCTTATGGCAGGTACATGTTAAGGATTCCCTTGGGGAACTGATCCCGTCTGTGATGTGGCTGGGTATATATACTGAGTGCCCCACAAATAGCACTGGGCAAAATGAGCAGCATGATTTGTGCATTCAGGGCTGCAGCTTTCATTAGCGATTCAGAGAAATTACAGTCTATTATGTTTGAAGTTCTCTCACGCTTTTGGTAAACATGGGGGAAATATAATAAAGTGGTACATATGCAGCAAGTTATTTTTATATAATAATTCTTCCTGCATGCAATTTGAGAAAAAATGATTTGCAAAGAATTAGTATAGTCGTTCGATATTTCCCAAGCCCCTATGTTGTAGGAGCAATGGCACATACAATAATCAGATGGGAGTGACTGCAGCTAACACAGTGTCCCAGCATCTGAGAAACTTTTTCACAAAGTGTGCTGGTGTGGTGCTGTTATGTACTCCAGAAAAAGCCATTCTTTTACTCCATTTCTGTGGATACAGAACTATTGCAGGTGGAGTCTTTTGATTAGGTTATTTCAATTGAGATGTGACCCACCCCATTCAAGGTGGATCTAAATCCTTTTACTGAAGTCCTTTGAAAGAGGTGAATTTAAGAGAAGCTCACAGAGAAAAGCCCTGGAGAAGCTAAGAAAGAATTCATAGGACACAGAGAGGAAGCACTGGAACCAGAAGCTGAAAGCAGTGAAACCCAGGAGCAAAGGACAAGCAGATGCCAGCCATGTGCCCTCCCAGGTGACAGAGGTGTCCCAAATGCCAGCAGCCTTCCTTCAGAGAAGATATCATCCTATTGATGCCTTAATTTGGACATTTTCACAACCTTGGAACTATAAATTTGTAAGTTAATGAATTCCCATTGTAAAAGCCAACCCATTTCTGGTATATTGCATTCCACAGCTTTAGCAAACCAAAGCACTAGGAGAGGCCCACAAGAGCTCTAAGGAGAGAAACTTTTCCCTCTGCTGCTTTTGCACTAAAGAAACATTCTTCCTCTCTCTGGTTTAAAAAGAATTTAATCCAGGGTTTTAAAATTAAGTAACTTTAGAGATTTAGGCTGGGTGCAAGTTGTATTACTTTATTGGAGTTGGGGAAGGTGAAAAAACATCTTACAGAGTTTACTGTGCAATAGTACAGTTGGGCCCAACAATACTCCTCTCTTATCCACTGGCCTTAAATGACTTTGAAGAGCTTCCCAAGTTCACATGGCATCTTCGTGATTTTTGTTGTATCTCTGGGTCCCATCTGTGCTGTAATTTTTACTATTTTAAGTATATTTTCTATATATTTGATTTACATTTGGACTTAGTGTTATCCTAATCTTTAATATCTATGAGCTGATGTGCTAATTCTACTTTTTCTAATATAAATTAAAAGAATTTCTAAACTCTGGAAAAATGTTTATGTGCCCCCCTTGAATCATCCTGCATACATCAGTGTTTATATGCATTGGATTTTGGGAAACGTTGGCTTGGAATGAAACTCTTGGGAGAAATGACTTTGAAAACGTAAATTCTATGCACTTTGTAGCTACACTGATAAGTAGTTGTGTTTTTTGTTTTTGGTGCAAAAACAGGTTCTTGAATGGAAGTGGAATGTATCTGGGGCTTCTGCTAAAAAAAATGAAAAACAACACTAAAACAGAAATGGGAGGCTAAATAATATTAATTTAAGGTCTAGGAAATAATGAGAGAAAAATGATCATAAGAGTAACCCAATCCAAAAAGTGAAAAGATATAGATAATTGTAGAAATACTAATTATCACAATTGCATTCTATGTTCCAAGCACTGGCCTAATAATTTTTATAAGTGTCTTTTTTCCTCCTCACAATACCTCCCCCAGAAGAAAGTTTGGTTAGTTTAACTCTTAGAGATGTGCAGCCTTAAGTACTGAGAGCTAAAGTAGCTTTCCCAAATCAAAGAGCTAGAAAATAGTGAAGTTTAGGAAAACCCTTGACAGATTTTCTTGCCCAGAGTCCTGAGGAGTGAGTGAAGGGAGAAGATAATGGAGATGATCCCTAATGAGAATGAGATATAAAAGCTTGTATTTCTTGAGGCCCACTGAGCCTCTGCTCAGAAGTATCTCCAAAGTGTGAAGTGACTCCGAGCCTCTGAGGTTGGTGACCTCTGTCTCTGTCCAGGTCACAGAATCCATCTCAGCCACCCTGACTAGCATTCTTGATTAGAGGTAGGTTAATGAGATGGCTGTGGTCATTGCTAGGATTAGGAAGCACAGAGGGGGCTGACTAACAGCTCCTTTTGGCCGCTCCAATTTATTCTATACATTGATGATTTTCAGGACTTTCAGTTTAATGAAAAATAAAATAAAATTGGCCAAGCAGGCTTTTAAATAGTTGTTCTTAAGCTGGTACCCCCATAAGTGTATGTTTTTTGCTTCCCTTGTTAAAACTTGGCGTAATGCAAACTTTAAGATAACACTGAATAAATGAAATGAGTAAGGTGATCTTGGGAGGGCTTTTTTTTTTCCAATGGGAGAGGATACAGCATGTTTGTATGCTGATATGGTTGATCTAGTAAAGCAGGAGAAATTGATGCAGGAGGGAGGGGATGAGAGCAACTACTTGAAAAGGCTAGAGGGAGGCTATCTAACATGCAGTGGGAAGAGCTTAGCAGGAAAGAAGGCAGAGTAGGAGGGCACAGAGGCAGGAGGGTGGAAGATCTGGTGCTGAGAAGATATGTTAATTTTCATCTGATTGCTCTATTTTCTCAGTGAAATAAGAGATGAGAGAAAAGAGGAGAAGGGAATGCTAAAGGCTTGTAGAGAGAGGAGGCAAATGGGAGAGTGGATTTCCTAGAGCAATGTCAGAGGATTACTCTGCAGTGCTATTTCCCTAGCTAAATGTAACCCACTTCTCTCTTACAAACCCTATCTCTTCATGTCAGACAAAGATACAATGAACTTACCTTTGTAACGCCAGTGTTCTTCCCCATATATCATATTCCATTTCCCGTGGGAGCTCTTCTAAAACTTCTCACTTTCCTTTTAGGAACACCCAGAATAATATGTCTTTGTTGAATCTTTTGGCAGTTTAGCTCATCCAGTTTCAAGTTGCTCTGCAATTGTTTCATGAGCTCTAGATTTATTGCCCTAATTTAGGTTATAGTCCCTTAAATTCAAGAAAATGTTTCTTTTTTAAAAAAATTACTCAAAAAGTGTTGCCTTGCAGCATTCATAGCTGGTGTGCAGTCCATGTTTGGTGAATTAAAGCCTCTCCTTTCCTCACTTACCTTAGGATCACATCAATATTATATACCAACCCTTAGAAAATGAGATGGAATGATGATGGAGTAGAATTTGTAGCACGCTTATCGCTCTTTCTCTAATAACATCGAAACAGAACTCTCCAGGCCCCTCCACACACACACCTCTTTCAATATAGGAAATGCCACATCTAACTTCTGTTTCAGTACTTTAAATGATAGAAAATTTGCATCTTACAAGGTAACCCCCACTTCTTTTATATATCTGCCCATTTAGAAGTATTCCTTATGCTGGTGAGATGAAATTTTACTTGATGCCTCTATCCATTGGCTCTAATTCTTCTGAACTTCCCCCAAATAAGTCTTTCGGATATTTAATACAACTCTCATCACTTACCTGAGTTTTGTTTTTTTAACCAGGTAGAACATTTCCCTTGCTTCAACCCTGCCTTATATGAAATGTTTTCCACCCCTGGTAGTCTTTCTCCAGTTGGTCAGTCAGTGCACTTTAATATGTGGCAGCCAAACTGAAGACTTCTTCCCGATGTGGTCTGAAAACAGAGTATGAGAAAACCATTACCACCCCTGATCTGGATGTTCTACTCAATAAGTGAAGTAAACATTATGTATTTTTTTAATGAAGTCATGTTTTCTTATGTTTAACTTACATTTAACTAAAACTTATAGGTCTGTTCTCATGTACTGCTCTGAAGAGCTAGATTTCCCTTTATCAGTACTGGTGCTCCATAAAATGCCAGGCACATTTTACCCTTTGTTCAGTTGTCTGCATAATTATTCCTACTATATTTAGCTAGTAAGATTTATGAAGAGGAGAAGAAGAAGGGAACTAAATCTACTGGACATCTACTATGTATCAGAAATCATCTATTTTTTCAAAAGTGAGATTTATCCCAATTTTGTGGAGAAAAATAATGCTCACAGAAGCTTAAGTAACTTGATCAGGTTTACCACCACAGAGCTTGTATTTGAGTTTAAGATTTCTTTCACTCAAAGCTCCTGATCTTTCAGTTGTGTATACCAGTTCCCAAATGGTACATCCTATCTTTCCAACCTGATATAAATAGTCTTGATTCCTATCAGGAATTAAATCATGACCTCACAAAAGACATGTTCAGATCTTATCTGTATTCTGTAGGTGTGAACCCATTTGTAAAACAGAACATTTTGAAGACATTAGTTAAATTGTCACCAAATTAAATAAGGGTGGGTCATAATCCATATGAGTGAAGACCTTATAAAGAGAGGAAATTATGACACAGAAGTCAAAGGAAATCACAGGAAGAAGCCAGCAGTCAGTGGCAACCAGAAAAGCCAACGTAAGGAGAGAGAGAGAGAGATTACCCCATAATGGGAGGCAGAGGTGCAAGCCAAGGATTGCAGCAAGCTAGCACCAGAATGCTAGAGATTTTGAGAAGAAGACATAGTTTGGCTGAAGCCCTGATTTTGAACTTCTTACCTCCCAAACCAAGAGCTCCGAAATTCTTGTTAAGCCAACCTAACCTGTGTGTGACATTTTGTCATAGCAGACCTCGCAGACTAAGATAATTCCTGGTCATCACATATATTTACTACCCTTACTAGCAGGAAATTAGCCACACATTTGACAAGCATCTAGTAGAGTGGTAAGAACTCTGAACACAAAAGTGTCAAGGAAAGAGCGTCAGTGCACCCTACCAGAAACCTTGCCCCCTCTCCCATTCACAGTGATCTGCAGTTTTCAGGCATTATTCTCAGTGAGCCTGAGAGCCATAAACCTCTAGCTCACAGTTCTCCATCGCGTCCACAGGCTATCATGAGAGATCTTTCCAAAAGCCCCCTGAAATACTAAAACACTGTCACAATATATTGTTTTTATCTGTGATGTTGTTTTGCCATGCTTTACTCTCTCTTCAGTAGTATAATAATCCTTTCTAAAATTTTGCCAAGACATGACATCAGTCTTAAAAGTCTAGGATTCCCCTAGTCCTTCACAGTAGAAATAGAAATTCCCATTCATTTCTATTCTTTTGATGTATCTCTCATGTTTATCCTTATGGTTCACAATCACATGTACACATTTCTTTAATTCTCTAAGAGGTAATTTGCCTGACTCTAGATATTTGAATATATTCTAAATAGTCTAGGGTATTCTCTTAATATCCCTTCACCTACTTTGGCATCATTTTCCTTTAATTTCAATCTTAAATTCATCATTTCTAGTTGAAGATTGAAGCCACTAGAGATGCATCGCTGGAATTGAGTAGCTCAGTATTTTACCATGTTAAAAGATCATTTTTTACCATCTTTTATAAGCAGTGGCTTCTTCCCCATATTCTTCTTGTTCTGAGCTAGAAACACTGGAAAAATTTTCCTAATTGTCCTTAAAAACTGCTATTAGCTACAGTTCTTACATGAAAAGCATACCAAGGAACTGTTCTTTCTAGAAGTCCAGATAAAGGGAGTGGTAATTATGGTAGCAAGGACTCCTCTTCTGCTCTCTAGACACAAAGAGCCAAGGGAAAAAAAACCATTAAAGTTAAAACAGAAATGGTGACTATTTAAAATACTGATTATATAAAGTGCTATAAGGATGCAGGAAAACCATAAGGATAAACATGAGAGATACATCAAAAGGCTAAAAATGAATGAGAATGTCTGTTTCTACTGTGAAGGATTATGGGATGCAGAAAAATTACTAGGAATATTAATTTTTTAGAAGACACTTTTTTTTCAAAGACATAGCAATCAAAATGTGAAAATTTTTAAGTTTTTTCCAACATCTTTGGGAAAAGAGTCTATGGTAATCTTCACACTTTTGCACAAAGAGATAACCATTCTCTCCCACTTTTAAGATAGGGTGATTTTTTTTAAATCATTATTTTTTAACCTGAGAAAGAAATGCTCTCAAAAAATTTAACTAGGCTCCCAAATATTCACTGTCACCATCACTTGGTGCCCCTGAGATGGAGCATCATTTGGCTTTTGGGGAAGGGGGTTCTGGGTATGCAAAGGGACCTTTCCCAACCCTTTTGGAAGTGACCTTTCCCAACTCACTTTTGACGAGTAAGTACTGAGTGCCTTCAGTCAGTCATGAGAGAGCAAATGGTTTGAGCTTGGTCAGTAACAGAATGGCCAGAGCAAGACTATGAAAAAGGGCAGGACTTGGAACAGAATGTGTCTTTTAAGCTGGCAAATTAGAGTATACAATGATGCTCATTGAAGAATTGCTTATTTTAATGAAACACTTGAAACAGCGTACAATATCTGTCAATACAAGAGTGGTCAAATAAATTAGGACACAACCATTCTAAGAAAGATTACACAATTGTTAAAAGGTGTGTTGTGAGGCAAGCGTTCTTGCCTGCCATGCCAAGACCCGGGTTCGATTCCCGGTGCCTACCCATGCCAAAAAAAAAAAAAAAAAAAAAGTATATAGTGAACCTATACAAGCATGAAAGGACAGCCACAAGACAATTTGAAAAAAAGAAACAAAGCAATTTGTAATTATATTGTTTGAGTCAATTTAAGTTAAATGTTAGTGTCTGTAAAGGAAATGCAAGGTTGGACACAAACTTAACAGTGGTTTCCTCTGAAATGGGATAAGAAGTTGAGGGACAGTCCCTCTGAGGAGAGGGACTCTCAGGTCAAATGAAATTCTATTTCATTTGAGTTTCATACCAGAATGCATGTGTAATTTGCTTGGATAATTTGTAATAAAAAAAAATACCAGAAGTAGTATTGGTGGAATGGAAACTGCCTGGAAAAACCATATTTTGGTGTACACAGCAGACCCAGACCCATAGATAGGAAAGAAGAGGTATTTCCATCAGCTGATACCACACAGAGCCAGCAAGTATCAGGAAGAGCATCTGCAAAAGAGAACAGTAAAGATTTTTCATCCTACCACTCATGTAAATAGGGGAAAAGAAGATTTGAACAAAAATGATCAGTGGTTTCAAATATTCCAAGTCATAGGGAAAAGAGAGCCATTTGAACTCCATCATCTTGGAGGCAGAACTAGACCCCATATCAGAGGTCGCCACTTGGCATTGTCCCACTGGCTGAGGGCAGCCCACAGATGAATGGGGGGGGGTGGTCAGTGAATGCTGTGAGGCAGTGCCTGTTGTTCTTCAGCCTCTCACCACTACTGATTGCATTACCCACCACCTTCTTCGTTCATTTATGTGGTCTTGACTAGCACCTACATTTGAATTTTTTTTTTTTTTTTTTTTTTTTTAAAGGAAAGACAGAGAGAAGGAAGGAAGGATAGAAGGAAGGAAGGAAGGAAGAAAGGGAAACATCTTTAAACACTTTCTTGTTTTATTGTATTTTTGTTTCTCCGTTTTTGTTACATGGGCTGGGGCCGGGAATCGAACCGAGGTCCTCCGGCATAGCAGGCAAGCACTTTGCCCGCTGAGCCACCGCGGCCCACCCTACATTTGAATTTTTGATCCATGCTAAGAGAGTAAGTTATAGGAAATCAGATTTAGAAGCAACCTAAGATAGAACTTTGTAATAAGTACAAAAAGCCAGCAAACTTACTGGTTAGGAACACAGGCTCTGGAACTATCCTGCTTTGTTTTAATTCCAACCCTGCCACCTGCCACTGTGTGAATTTAGGCTGGTGTCTTAAGCTTCATACTTTAGTTTTCCCATTGTATGAATTGAGAGAATGAGGATTGAATATCTTTATAAGATATATAAAGCATCTATATTAGTCTTCTATTTTTCTGTAACAATATTGCCACAAACTTAGCAGATTTATATAGAACACACATTATCTCACAGTTTCTGTGGGTCAAAAGTCTAGGCACAGCTTATGTGGTTTTCTGTTTAGTTTCTCAAAAATCTGTAGTGACGGTGTAAGCTGGGGCTGCAGTCTCATCTAAGGATTGACTGGGGAAGGATCTGCTTCCAAGTTCACTCAATTTGTTGACAAAATTCAGTCCCTTGCAGCTGTTGGACCAAGGCTTTTAGTTTCTTGCTGAATGTTGGCCAAAGGCCACCTTCAGCCCCAACAAGGCCACATGCTTCCTCAGAGCCAGCAAGGGAAGGAACGACTCCAGCAAAAGAGCCCCTATGGTCTGTCATGCATAATTACATACACGTAATCACTTACATCCCAGCACCTATGCCACAGTCTGCTAGTTAGAAACGAGTCACAGGTGGGTATCCCTACTCGTGGTGAGGGAACTATGCACAGGCATTGAACATCAGAAGGCAGGGAGCATGGACGGTCACCCCAAAGTCTGTCCAGCACAGAATCTTAAGTCGGGCTCGCACATCTACAGTGCTTAGCAAATGTCAGTTATTATTAACTGAAGCCATCCCGAGAAACTTAGGTAGCTTTCTGAAAGGACTAGTTTCGCCCAGTGGGGATATTCAAGCAGGGACTGGTGGTAACTATAGGCGCGTAGTAAAGAGAAGCAAGCAGAGGTAGGTCTTAAACTGGGTGACTTAAGATTGTCTTTGATTTCATCCATTTGCCAGCCAAAGTAAATGAACAGTCTTCCCCCTTTCTCACAGTCTCCTCAGGTATCTTTCTGCTTTTCTTTTTGAAAGCTGCTTTTTTTTTTTTTTTTTTTTTTTACCTGTTTTCACCTATGTAAAAATGATGACTAGAGTATTCTGTATGGTTTTCTTTGAGAATTCTGAGAGTGACTCTAGTCCCGGTTAAAACGGCACATGTGGGGGTTGGAAATGGCTTGGCTGTTCCATGTGTGGGAGGGTAGATGGGAGATGACTGAAGCACTCTACAGCCCTGCTGGTAACTAAATATTAGCAATACAATAACCATAAAACATCCCTGTTATTCCTTTAATTTAGGCAATTTCCCACTAGAGTATTGAGGTGTTAATTGCTTCTGTACTTCTTTAGTTGACAGATATGTCCTTTATCACCTGGGTAAGAGAAGCAATTATTGTCGTGCTCTGGTGGGCTTGGTGAGATATTCTTTAATGGATTTTAAAGGCATTGGTAGGCATTGTGCTTTTAAAGGGAAACAGCCCTGTGTTCCATCTGTGCTCAGTAACAGGACTGGCTATTGTACTCAGACCACATGATGAATGTTAATGAAAAATATGCCATGGGGAAAAAAGACATTAGTAATATTTTTTTCAGGGAATATGTATCCAGATCTCAGATATGGGAAAAATATATTCCTATGTATGCATATATCACTGAATTGAGCAAAGATTTAACAACCAAAATAAAGAGTAAGTCTTTTTTTAGATCTTGAGCAAGGCATTTTTCTCGTGAATTTCAACACAAAGTTGTTATCCTCTGGAACTAATGTGGCCCTCCAAATGAAAGTTTAGCAGCTTACTAATGCAATACAAATCAGTAAGTAATATTTTACCCATTTTGTGAAAGTCATTTTCACAATTCACTTGAACTATAATTTATTTTAATGTTTCATATTTATATTCAAGAAGTGAAAGAAAATGCTTCCATACTTTTTATTAGAATTTGGAACTTTTTTTGATGAGTCACATTGGCAACCTGTCAGACAAGCCACATTAATCAAAATGATGTAGTAGAAAGAAGATTAAATTTAGAGTTAGAACACCTTGTTTTAAGTTCTAACAAAATTATTTCCCCAACTTGTGTGTCCTTAGACAAGTCGTCCAGCCTTGCAAACTTCATATTTTTCATGTGTAAGATCTGAGTTTCTGTGAGACTCAGATGGGATAATGTTTGTGACTCTCAGATGGGATAATGTTTGTGACTCTACGTGCCAACATGTTTAAATGCTATATGTAAAGCAGTATTATCAAAGGCAAATCTAGATTATGTGGTGTCAGAATCATACACAATCTGGGGGAGGGAGCTCTTTAAGAAAAAGAATACTAAAATATCTGTGCTGGTTTGAAAGGAAGTATGCCCCCTAGAAAAGCCATGTTTTAATCAAAATATCATTTTGTAAAGGTAGAATAATCTCTATTCAATACTGTATGCTTGAAATTGTTATCAGATCATCTCCCTGGATGATGTGATTTAGTCAAGAGTGGTTATTAAGCTGGATTAGGGGATGACATGTCTCCACCCGTTTGGGTGGGTCTTGATTGGTTTACTGGAGTCCTATAAAAGAGGAAATATTTTGAAAAAATGAGAGATTTAGAGAAAGCAGAGAATGCTGGAGCACCACGAAGCAGAGTCCATCAGCCAGCACTTTGGAGATGAAGAAGGGAAATGCCTCCCGGGGAGCTTCATGAAACAGGAAGCCAGGAGAGAAAGCTAGCAGATGACGCCCTGTTCACCACGTGCCCTTCCAGCAAGAGAGAAGCCCTGACTGCATTCACCATGTGCCTTCTCACTCTAGAGAGAAACCCTGAACTTCATCGACCTTCTTGAACCAAGGTATCTTTCCCTGGATGCCTTTGATTGGACATTTCTATAGACTTGTTTTAATTGGGACATTTTCTCAGCCTTAGAACTGTAAACTACCAACTTATTAAATTTCCCCTTTTAAAAGCCATTCCATTTCTGGTATATTGCATTCCAGCAGCTAGCAAACTAAAACAATATCTTTTTCAAATTTTACCGAAATGTATAACCATATGAACACATTGCTAAGACCCTTCCCAGGCAGTGGAAGAAGCTTGCACCAGTGAAGGGCTCAGAAGTTGAACAGTCATTAGCTTAACCTATGTGATAACTAAGTGCCATCTGAAGAGTTTTTTCACACTTGGCTTTTTTTTTTTAACCAGTAGAAACCTCTTTTGAAGCAATTTCTCAAGGAAGAACAAGAGAGAAAACAGATAGAAGCAGCTGAAGGCAGGACAAGGGACTTAGAGCTTCACCTAACTGGCCCCCTCCTTGCATAGATGCCTTAAGAACTCCAGTTGAAATAGAATTTGGAGGAACACATTGCATCGAATTAACTTTAAGACCCACTTTTTTCCCCATATTTTAACAACCATGAAACCAGGATACATCTTACCATTGTTCTCAAGCCTGTGATAGTTTGATGTCATCATTATTGCCTGGACTTGCTATTACTTGGTTTTAATTCCTAGTGTATGATTGCATGAATGTAAGGCCCTACAGTTTGAGGCAGTAAACCATCAAGGACCGTGTCAGGAAGGAATGTGCATTTTTGCCTGTAAACATTCATTTGACGTTTTGCAGTAAGATTGAGGAAGCACAAGCACCTCAATCAATGAGTCAAATGACTCTCAATAGCTTAAAAGAAAATTCAAGAGACAATCACGGGACATTTTTTTGAAATGCTGCATCACCAGGGCTCTTGATAGCCTAGAGGACAATTCGGGCTTCAGTGACTATGGTTCGAAGGGTAAAAGTAAAGACATCATAGGAATTCCTTCACCAGTTGACTTCACTTATATTTTCCTTTTTATATATTCACTTTGGATTATTTAAGAAGAATAAAATTTTAAACCTTGGGTGAGCCACGGTGGCTCAGCAGGCAGGGTTTTTGCCTGCCATGCCAGAGATCCAGGTTTGATTCCCGGTGCCTGCCCATGTAAATTAAAAAAAGAAAAAAAAGATTTAAAATCTTAGTGACAAGAAGGCATTATGTTGTAATTTAATTCACAGTATATTCTCTTTTATGGTAAATGAAATAACAGGGTACCTTACAAGTGATGGGATCTTGAAATCAATGAAATACAGTCATTTTAAAATAGTTCAGTCCTCTCATTTCAGAGATTAATGCTCAAAGAGGGTTTAGTGACTTGCCCAAAACGATATGACTTGGTTTGTTACAGGGCCTAATGTACCAGTTGCAAATATTTTTCAAGTAGTCGTCTCTAGTTAACCCCAGACTAGAATCCTTCCTCTTTGTTTCATTAATCAATTGTAATAATTTGTTTGGTTTTTAATAGCTTAAAATCTGCATTTCTTACTAAACTATAAAATCCTTGAGGGCAGAAACTAACTTTATGTCTCATTCATTGTTAACTAGCACATGAACAACAAATATTCAATAAATGGAGGGACAGATGAATGGGGGAATGGAAAGGTGGGTGGGTTCACGGGTGCATGGTTGGATGGATGAAGGAATCAGGGGAAGATAGGGCTAAAGCATTTTCATACACAGAGTGAGGCCGGCATTCCCTGAATGCTTATATTCAGGGAATGAGGTGTTACATATGGAACTGGACTGCTGATACAAGGGAACTGAACTAAAGAGGAAAGATTATAGACTTGTTTGTTCCAAACCTTTGCTGTTTGCCCTAATGGGCAGCCAAAGAAAAGATCTTAATCAGAAGAGGGACCAGGAGAGAAGGCTGCCCTCCTGATTAGGGTGTAGAAGGCCAAAGGTAGGACATGAAAGCTGTCCTTGGCACAGCGTTCTCTGGTTCTGAATTCAGTGGGATCTCAGTAGGTATCTAATAAATATTATGTTCAGACTCACTGCTGCAGGCTGTCTGGCTTCTCTATGGAGAGTCCGCAGGGATCCTTGATGCTTTGCCCCTTTTGGTTATCTGCAGTGACCGCACAATTAGTTTTCCATCTGTTCCTTTATTTGAAATGGTTCAAGTCTCATTTTAAAAAAAAGGAAAGTCAAATAAATGCCCTGATATACTGATATACAGGCATCTATAACAAAGTAAGAGGGGCTGATTTACACTTACCATGATGGCTTGGAGTCTGCTTAAGACTGGCCTTATTTTTCAGCCCTTTGCTTAATAGTGTTCTTAGTGTAAATTATTCAACAATTACTTTATGATGGGTGTGATAGCCTTCAGTTATATGGAGAGGCAATTTCATATTCTTAAAAGAGATACAAAATTCTGCTTAACAAAAAGATCCTAATTTTCAAGTCTCGGTTTCTAAATCTACAAAATGGAAATGTTTTCTTCTTCACAGGATTGCCCTGAGAGTTAAATTATATATGGATGTGAAAACATTTTGATAAGTGTAAACTGCTTGAAAATGATAGTCTTTAAAAATATCAGGGATTTCTTCATCCTGATCTCTGTATTCTGTCAGGTTGTTTAGCTTGTGCTGATTTCATGGGTGCTTAAGGTATCTGTGGAAGGAGGAGGCCAAGCAAGTTTTGCTCTAAGTCCCACTTTGCCCTTACTATTTAAAAAATCTGATTTCTTCTTGAAGTACGTCCTCCCTCCATTTCCCTTTCAGGCACAATGGGACCCCAAGCACTGTCCTTTCAGATATCTTTAAAGAAGCAACATCCCTGATTGGTATTTCTGGCACTAGCTAAGCTCCCTCACCCACTGATGAGGAGCTCTCACCAGCTGCTAGTAGAACAGGGTCTTCCCTCACTTCTGTGGTGGTCTGTTCTTCTCACCCATCCAAGAGCAAGCATAGCTCCCATCCCCTGTTGTTCAGCTGAGGTCCCAGAACAGATCATCTGATCATTCCAATCTTATCACAGGAGCTCTGGTTTTTCATATCTAAATAGTTATTCAACATAAGACACTGGCTAAAAGTATATCCAAAAAGACACAAAAAGTTTTCCTCCCAACAATAATTCATTAATTTGCTAAACAACTTAAAGCATCTCCACTCTCTACCTATAAAATGGAACTGATAGCAATACTGCAAACAAATTTCCTACTGTTATCTAAAGAATTTAAACCTCTAAATATACATCCATAGCCCATGGGGAATTTTCCCAAGCCTGTAGGTTGAGCTGTTGGTCCCCTTTAGGCTCCCAGGTCATGCTACGCACTAAGCAATTTATTGCAGTTATTAGTATTGACATTTGTCTCTTAGACTTTTAGAATGTGAGCTCCAGAAAGACAGAGACTGTGATTATTGGTGTTTGAAATGCCGGCCCTTTACACAGAGTCTGGCAGTTATAGGTGCTCAAAAAATATATTTGGAACACAACAGTGCACAAGTAAATCTAAGAATGAAGTTAACTTCTCTAGGGAAACACTGAAGATCAGAGTAACTTCAACGCATACAGTGCCAGTTGCTTAAGTTCAACTTGGCGGTTCCAGTTTTCAATCATGCCAAAAACTTTGAAAATGTGATTATACCCCCTACAAGTACAAAGTCCCAAATGGAAAGTTTTCCCAAGTCAAATTATTTGAGGACTTTGAGTGAACTGCAGTTACTGGATATCCTGCCCAGTGCTTTTTGCTGGCCGTCATGGATTCTCACATCTAAATGTTTACCTCTCAGGTCATCCTGCTCAGAAAAAGAAGTTTCAACCAGTGAGTTACTTCCTGTTTCTGCTATCTTGAATTATAATTTCATTTAGATTACTAGATGACTGTGTAGGAATATATCATTGATGGATGACTGTGTGGAAATATATGATTGATAGATTTGGAAGTTATTTCCTATTTCCATGACCCCTACCTGCCATGCACACAAATGATAAAATGTCAACCTAGTATATGGTGTTCTTCTGACTTTCACATTGCTCAAATTTTATCTTCAAGGTCAAACTCTCTTAAGTAAGGTGCATAGATGGAATCCAGGGAACCCATGACTTCCCCTGAAATTTTATACAAAAATTTAGAGGAGAGAGGGTCCATGGCTTTCATTAGATTCTCAATGAAGTCTGTAAAGACTCGAATAAAGGTTGAAAACCACCGCTTATTGCTTTGTCCTATCATCAAAGCAATCAAAACACCATCTGCATAATTGGGATTTGCCAATGTGCAAATAATAATAATGACAACAATAGTATCATGGCTAACATATATTAAACATTTACCACGTGACAGGTACTATTAGAAGTTCCTTATAAAAAATTTATTACTCAATCTTCACAACACCCCCTAAAGTGGGTTCTGTTATTATCCCTATTTTGGATGTAAGCAAATGGAGACCCAGAAAAATTAAATAACTTGTTAATAAATTGTGAAGTTGGGGAGCCTAATAGCATATTTCGACAATCTAAATAACTGATTTTGGAGAAGTAGAAAACTGAAAGAATTCTGGTATTGTTAAATTTTAAGAGCAGTGATTTTTTTTTTTTTTTTTTTTTTACTTCTTGCTTTAGGAGATGTGTTATTTTAATCATTTATATGAACAAGTGAATCCACTTCTCTATCCATTCTATGCATTTAAAAATATCCTACTTTACATATCACGTATTTTCATGGGTTGCAGATATTTATATTTGATACGCATATTTGTATACCCCCATTCTTTTGAGGTGCTCCAGAGACCATACAGATATTAATCAACCCTCCCAAATCATAATTTTGTTTCATGTAAATATTTGTACTAGGTAATATTTACATGCTCCACATCCCTGCCACTAATCTAACGTGTGCTTACACTGCGAGGGAATGAGAGGAATCCTGGTTCATCCTTCATGTCACTATGTAGAGGTAGAAAGTGCCAGAAGACCTTTCTTGGCTAGTTTGGGTGCAAGAACTGAGGCTGAAAATGCAGCAGTTCATCACCAAAACCAAACTTTGATCCCAGCAGCTTTGCTGAACCAAGGGGTGATGCGAGAGCTTGAAACGAGTATTGGAAAAAGCAACTGTTTATTTCCTGAGGGGAATAAACTTCCTAGTGGCAACACTGAAAGTAATACGCAGATAAGACTGTTGTGTGAGCAATAATTTCCTGTGCAAAATTAATATACAGTTATAGCTACACTATTCTAATGTGAGCCCCAATGCCCCTTACTAAGGCATTGGTAAAAATAATCAAGTAATTAGGGAAATAATTCTGTCCATCCCTGTTCACATTCTGTTCCTTTACCATTTTGCTTCTGTACCATCCAGCAACTCTGCTGCTTGCCACAGGCCAATGTTCATCACCCAGTGATAATCCCACGTATTAGGACTGATGTGTTCATTCATTCAGCAGGCACCAGGGAACAACTCTAAATGTGCCAGGCATCATCCCAGGCACTGAGGATGTAGCAGGGAAGAAACCACTATCTATCACTAGCCGCTCAAAATTTGTTTCACTTACTGTAAAGGGTTTTCATCAACTGCATTTTTATTTCACAGTTTCTTCGTATTTAAAAAATCCCTGTCTAGTTGATAAAACTTCAGAATTAAAGAGCACCCATGTCTGTTTTGATGAATGTGCCATTTGTGGTTGCTTTTGAAATGTATTTTCTGCTACAGATATAGGGTGATGGTCTTATAAACCACTTAGCTTGGAGTATGACAAAAGCTATCCTAAGACGATGTCTTTCCCAAATATTTAAGTCTTATTTAGTTTCGCCCTATGTGACGTTATTTCAATCCCTCTTGCTCCAATCCCTCACAACATAAACCCCCTCTTGTTTTCTAGATCTGCTATCTCAGTGAGGGAGCCCAGCATGGCCCAATCAAAACAAGCCGGAAACCTGAAGGTCCTCTTGACCTTCACTCTTCCTCCTCCCCACCTTCTAATTGGTCCCCAACTCATGGCAATTCTTCCACATTAACATGTCTGGAGTCCATGACAGCCGCGGCTGGATTTCCGTCTCTCATCTGTTGCCTGTGTGTGGCATAGTCTGCCCTTCTCCTAAAAAATCCATCCCACCCTTATTTCCTGGGCTCCTGTCTGGACTTTAATTCCCAGCCTCCCTTGCAATTCACAGCTAACTGCAAGGGAACTTGCCCTCTTGGTGTGAGAGGAAGCAGGCCGGTGATGACTTTTAAGAGAGCTCTCTCTCCACTTCTGTCAGCTAAATACCAGACAGAATAGTCCTAAGGTAGAAGTTTTCAAACATTCTCAGTTTACAGAGTCCTAGTGTCTCCTTCATGTTTTACAGCACCCCTGGGTTAAATGAAATACTAATAGTTCTATTTATTAAGTAGTTGGGTCCAAACAACTTAATATATCTTTTGTCCTAACAGCTTAGTAACCATTTGAAAAAAAAATCTGTAATTTGAAGAAAGAAATATGTGTACTTTAACCTTAAAAAAAACCAGAAGTACCTACAATGGGATGTGTGCACTTGCTGGGCATTACACAAGTTCTCAACCTTTCAATTTATCAGACTTGACCACCCTCATTTCCTCTTCTATATTGGCTTTCACATGGAATTTGCTTTTTATCACAGAAACCAATGAAAATCCAGCTTGAGAAAGATATGATGTGATCAAAAGCAGTGTAGCTTATCTAATGTTGAAACTGAATGACCTCAAGCCAAGTTGAGTCTTGATTGTGTGTGACCTATGAAGTATGGCTGTGACTCTCTCCCAAAGTTGTAAAATGTACCATGGTGGTCCTATGAGTTCCCTGTGCACTTAAGGAACCTCAGTGCAGTTTTGGAAACCACAGACCAAGTGGATGAAGGAGCCACAAAATGGAAAAGAGCAGAGATCCCTGAATCTCTTTGTGGAGGGAAGCAGGCAGCTGATCAAGAATGCCCACCTTGGTCTTGTATGTAAGCAGAATAAACTTCTGTTGGGTTTGAGCCACTGTACATTTTTGGATCCACTTCTTGATGCAGCCCAGCCTAACCTAACTAGTACATTATATTACTGCAGTGGCCTTTTAATGACTCTCCTTGACCTCAGTCCCATGTCTTCCTCCCTGGCAGCTCATGCCACCATTACCAGATCCTTGCTTCCCCCAACCAATAGACTAATGTTTTCTAAAACTCAAATCTGAGAACTTCCCTGGGATCTTTCATGGTCTAGTCTCTGTTTTCTTTTCCACCATTATTTCCTCATGCTCTAAAATCAGTGTCTCTCAGGCTTGGCTCTCAGGTTAGAATCACCTGGGGAGCCCTAAATAAATATATCAGTGTCCACTTCCCCACCTACAAGAATTCACTTTTAATCAAAATGGACCAATTCCTCAAAAAACACAAACTGCCACAACTTACCCAATACGTAGTAGATAGCTTGAATAGCCCTATAACTATTGAAGAAGTTGAACTTGTAATTTTCAAACCTCCCAAAAAGAAATTTCCAGGCCCAGATGGTTTCCCTGGAAAATTCTACCAAGTGTTCAGAAAGAATTAACACCAATTCTATACGATTTCTTCCAGAAAATAGAAAAGGAGAGGATATCTCCCAGCTCATTTTACAAAGCTAATATCACTCTGATGTCCAAACCAAAGAGAGTACAAAAAAGAAAATGACAGGGTGGGCCATGGTGGCTTAGCAGGCAGAGTTCTTGCCTGCCATGCTGGAGACCCGGGTTCGATTCGGTGCCTGTCCAAGAAAAAAAAAAAAAAAGAAAATGACAAATTAATATCTCTCAGGAATATATATTAAAAATTCTCAACAAAATATTAGCAAATATAATTCATCAGTATATAAAAAGAATTAAATAGCATGATCAAATGGGTTTATTCCAGGTAGGCAAGGCTGGTTCAATATTTGGAAATCAATCAATATAATCCACCATATTATCAGGGAAAACAAGAAAAATCACATGACTATATCAAATCAATGCAGGAGAAAAATTTAACAAAATTCAAACCCATCCAAAAAAAATATATATATATGTGTGTGTATATATATATATATATATACATAAAACTCTCAGAAAAATAGGAATAGAGAGGAACTTCCTCAACTTGATAAAGAGCATCTACAAAACACCTACAGCTGACATTATACCTGATGGTAAAAGACTGAATGCTTTTCCCCTAAATCAGCAACAAGCAGGATGTCCACTGTCACTGCTCTTTTTCAGCTAGTGCAGGAAGTTCAGTACACTAAGACAAAAAGGGAAATGCATACAAAAGACTTGCAGCTCAGAGAGGAAGAAATAATATGGTACTGATTTGCAGATGTCATGATTGTAAAAAAACCTAGGCAATCTACCAAAAAAACCTCTTAGATCTGATAAGTGAGTTCAGCAAGGCTCCAGGATACAAAATAAACATGAAAAAATAAAACATTTATATATTTGATATACCAAATTTTTATATACCAGCAATGAATATATGGACACAAAATTTAAAAATACTATATTACAGTTGCTCAAAAAATGAAATACTTAGGTGTAAATATTACTAAACATGTATAGGACTTGTACACTAAATACTACAAACTGCTGATGAAAGGAATCAAAGATCTAAATAAACCAAGAGACACACTGGGTTCATGGAATGGAATACACAGCGTAGTAAAGACATCAATTCTTCCCAAATTGATATGCAAGTTTATGTAATTCTTATCAAAATCTTAGCAAGGGTTTTTCTGGATATGGGCAGGAGTATTCTGAAGTTAATATGGAAAGGCAAAGGAAGTAGAATAGCTAAAACAATTTTGAGAAAGAGGAATAAAATAGAAGGAATCAGTCTACCCAATTTCCGGACATACTGTCTCTATGGTATTAGTGGAGGGTAGGCAAAATAAATCAGTGAAACTGAATAGAGAACCCAGAAATAGACCCACCCACACATATATGCCCAACTGATTTTTGACAAAGGTGCAAAAGCAACTGAGTAAAGATAAGCTGTTCCACAATTGGTTCTGGAGTCATTAGACATTTTATATTAGGCATAAAAATTAGCTTCAATCTAAATCTCATGCCTTATGCAAAAATGAACTCAAAAAGGATTGCAGACTTAAATGTAAACCATAAAACTGTAGAACTTTTAGTTAAAAAATCCTTGGAGAAAGTCTTCAGGATCTAGGGCTCAGCAAAGTGTTCTAAATTTGAGAAAAGCATGATCCATACAAGAAAAAATGGTGAATTGGACTTCAAAAAAATTTTTTTTAAATCACTCTATGAAAGATCCTGGTAAGAGGATGAATAAACAATCTACAGTCTGGGAAAAAATATTTGGAAACAACATAGTCAACAAAGCACTAGTATCTCAAAACTCAACAGTAAAGAAAACAAACAATTCAATTCGAAAATTGGCAAAAGACATGAGACATTTCACTGAAGAGGATAATGCAGATGGCAAATAAGTACGTGAAAGATGTTCTGCGTCACTAGGCATTAGGGAAATACAAATTAAAACCACAATTGGATATCTCTACATGCCTATCAGAATGGCTGAAATAAAACACAGTGGGAGCATGAAATGACGGCAAGGGTGTGGAAAAACCACTCATACTTTGCTGATGGTAATATAAAATGGTACAGCCACTCTGGAAAACAGTTCGGCAGTTTATTTAAATAAATAATTTATATTGTTCATATATATATATATGAAACTACTATTAGATTGGCAAATGTACTTCTAGGCATTTATCTGAGGAAATGAAGACTTGTGTTCACACAAAAACTTGTACACGAATGTTTATAGCAGTTGTGCTGATTTGACGCTGTTATATACCCCAGAAAAGCCATGTTCTTTATCCTAATCTAGTCTTGTGGGGACAGACCTGTTGTTGGGTGAGATTTTTTAAATTAAGTTGTTTCCATGGGAATGTGACTCATCCAATTGTGGGGATGGGACCTTTTGATTAGGTGACTTCCGTGGAGCAGTATCTCTACCCATTCAAGGTGGGTCTTAATCTGTTACTGGAGTCCTTGAAGAGAGAACCATTTTGGAAAAAGCTCAGAGCCAACACAGACAGAAACAAGATGCAGAAAGAAAATGTCCCCAGGAAAGTGTATTTGAAACCTGAAGCCGAAGGACCAGCAGACACCAGCCACGTGCCTTTCCAGCTGACGGAGGTGTTCCAGATGCCATCGGTCTTTCTTGAGTCAAGGTTTCTTTTCCTTGGATGCCTTAGCTTGGATGTTTTTATGACCTTAGAACTGTAAACTTGTCACTTAATAAATCCTCTTTATAAAAGCCAACCCATTTCTGGTATATTACATTTCCAGTACCTTTAGCAAACTAAAACAGCAGTTTTGTATATAATAGCCCAAAACTGGAAACAGCCTAGATGCCCTTCAAAAGGTGAAAGCTTAAACAAACTGTGGCATGTCTATACCATGGAAAACACTACTCAGCAATAAAAAGAAACAAATAATGATGCATACAACTCGGGCGAATTACTAGGAATTATGCCAAGTGTAGAAAGCCAACCTCAAAAGGTTACACCTTGTGTGATTCCATTTATATAGCATTCTTGAAAAGAAAAAAATTCTAAAAATGGAGACTAGATTAGGGGTTTCCAGGGATTGAAGAAGGGGGCAGGAGGGAAGTGGGTGGGGCTATAAATGGGCAACATGAAGGATCCTTGAGATAATGTGAATGTTCTGGGTCTTGACTGAATCAATATCAGTGTCCTGGCTGTGATATGAGTTCAAAATGTTATCATTAAGGGTACTGGGAAAAAGATATGAGGGATCTCTCTATATCATTTCTTACAGCTACCTATGAATCTATAATTATCTCAAAATAAAACGTTTAATTCAATAAAGTGCCAATGCCCAGTTCCCCATCTACAGGGATTCTGACTCATTTGATCTATGGTAGGTCCAGGCATCAGTGTTTTAAAAGCTCTCTGGGTGATTCCAACATCCAGCCAGAGTTAAGAAGCTGCAAACTGAACTGAAGGATTTGCATTCACTCTCAAGGACCCAGGTAATTTCCTACAATTTTTTGTTCCTCTGCCTCTAACAAATTACCCCCTCCCTCGTTTTGCCTTACTGAGGCTTTCTTCAAGACTTAGCTAAGGGATACCCACTAAGGAACCATCCAGAACACTACTTCCCACTTATTAGCGGCCCTCCCAGGTTGTATTAGTATAACCCTACGTTTTGTCCTGGGACTGCCCTTCATGGCTCTCTGCTATAATCATTTTGTCTGCCTCTCCTCTCTCAGCAACTGTTGTTACAATTACCCCTTGGTAACTCCATGTTCACTTAACTCCTGACTTTTCGGTACTTGCCAAAAATTATGGGTGACTCACTTTTTCTGGTCTAAACCTAATAATCCTTTTTAAATATGCAATTAGGCAAGGCTTACCAGACACCAAGAGATTCACAGACCAAAATGAGACTATTGTGCCATGCTTTTATGTAACACAAAACAGTAACACAAAAATAAAAGGTCTAATATTGGTTCTGAATGCCTTGTGCCTATGATACTTCTTTTCATTCATTTGTTTATTTTTTTGTATGTCCAAACAGATCTAGACTCTGGCCAGTTTGGATAGGGCAGACACAGGGCTTTGCCAGCCTCTCCACCACAAGTCCCTGCTTCTGGGCCATCTGGTTCTTTTAATAATCTCTCTTAAGCAGGAAATATGATGGGCAGCGAGGACATCAGTCCCAACTCCATTGTGTCATTCAGCCTTCCAGAACAGTCTTTCTTTATTCTTTCTATACCAACATTAAACACAGGCTGGCATATTTTGAGAACATGATTTATCACAGAGTTTTTCCTGCAAGGATATGAATTCTGGTTTTTTGCAACAATGTAAAATATATTTTGTTCCCCCCATCCCCAAGGGGGAAAAAACCTTTATCAGCATTTTTATTAAGATTGTTAACCTGATTAATTTAGGGTGAAATTTTTTGATGTTTGATTATGCTATCCAAGAATAGACCACTTGAAGAGAACTTCCTAGATTGCAGGGATTTTTATCTGTTTTGTTCAGTCTAGTAGTTCCAATGCCAAGAACTGTGCCTGGTACATAGTAAGGCTCAGTTTTTATTGAATGAATGAATGAATGCCTTTCCACTTGTTCTGATTTCCTATCATATCCTTCAGAAGTGTTTTTAATGTTTTCTCTATAGAACGTGCACAATTTTTGTGACATCTTTTCCTAGGAATTTTATCTTTTAGCTATTATAAATGGGGTCTTCTATGAAAACTTCTAAGTGGCTGCTGTTTGTCTATACAAAGGCTACAGTTTTCTACATTTTAATTTTTTAAAGCTTTTTCTTAAAATATAACCTGTATAAGAAACGTCCACAAATCATCCGTGCACAGCTTGATGAATTTTCACAAAGGAACGCAACCATGACACATATTAATTTTGTAAACCTCTCTATTATTAAATTTTCTTATTTCTCTAGAAGAACTTTGGCAAATTCTTTTGTTTTTGCCAGGCATTGATGCGATTTTTCTTAAAATTTTCTGGAGTTCAGTAACCAAAAGGATTGACTTGCAAACCCAAAGAGAAACAACAAACTAAATCCCATTCTATCAGTGAGATTCTTGTTGATTATGTTGAGTGAGTTGATACAGATGGACACCTAAAATCTCTTCCCTAAGATAATTAAATATAGTGATTAAGGAAAACGTCAAATTGAAAACCACCTCATCCCTCATCAGTTAGGCATCGTCTGTTCCTTGTGCTGCTAGCTAATTTGGAGGGACTACAATCTTTGCTAAAGGTCCTGCTTAATTTGGAGAGAGGAATATTTGCAATTTAAATCACACACAAAAAGAAATAGTATATATTGACTTGCCTAAATTTTACTGCAGTGCTTTGTTCCGTAGGCCTCGATGTATAAGTGAACTAATGCAAATGAATGCATCTGTCTTCATTTCTCTTTTCCATTAGATCATTATGCAAACATCAGACACCAAAAAGGACATAAAATGATTGATTAATCAAGTAGAGAGCCCAGGTTAGCAGAAAGGAAATTCCAGAAGCATATTCCTACCTCTTCAGACAGCTTTTCTCCCGCCCCCTTCGTAAACACCTTTGAAAGATTTAGTCACTCCTTCAGGGACTAGAGATACTTATTGGCAGTTAACATTTTTGTGATTCAGCGCATTTTCTTGCAACAAAATTCTGTCTTTACTCCTGAGTCTTACCTAATTCAGATTCTTTATTTGGTCTGCTTCTGCTCAGCTAATCCTGGGCAGCAAACACAGAGTGGACAAGAGACACAACTGTGAAATAGGTGTTGCGTTTGGAACCACAAGCCTTTGGATTCACGTCACTGTCACACGCATCTCCTCTGTGGTCATCTTCCCCACACCCAGTGTCCTGCTACTTGTTTGCTTGTGTGACTAGGCTGTAAGCAATGTGAGAACAATAGATTTGACTTTCCCATCTTTGATTTTCATTGTTTAGCTCAGGCACTCAATAAATGCTTGAATCAATGAATGTGCAAATCCTTCATGTAACTGGTGCATGAATATTTTCTTTCTTTCATATACTAAAACTAGCTCTTAGGGAGAGATTTGAAATATATTTAAATGACAGGGTTATTGACTATTACCGGTTGAAACGGTGGCCCAGAACATTGTATTTATGTTTTAATAAAGATCAAATTTAACTAAAGGAATTGACTTCCAGGTAGATTTTCAGGATTCGACCTGAAGACTGGGAATAACCCGGACTTCTTCAGGAGAAAACTGCATTGTCCACCTCCCATAGCTCATTTTGTGCAGGTAGCAAGTTCTTAAAAACCTGAGTATGATAAGGTTTTTATGAAGCAAAACTTATTTTTCACTTGCCTGGTAACCCTATTTCATAATTGCATCTTTGTTCATAGTTGTATTTTTGATTCACTCTTCAGAGAAGCACTTAAAACACTATGCTCCAAGCACTTCTCAAGTAAAGATCTGTAATTAGATGCTTACAAATGTCAGGATCCCTCTGCATTTTAAAGGAAAGGCAAAGAATCCTTTTCTTGGGCAAAATCGTTGGGCATATTACATCTCTGTAATGTAATTAGTCACCATCTATTTTGTCATTTTGATTACTTTGATTATTAACATTATTTTTAAATAATATATACCTACCCCTCTACCAACAAGGATTTATAGTAGTTGTTTGTTAAGTTGATCACTTCAAATATCACTTAGACATAGGTGTGTTTTCATAGGATCAATAAAGGGTTGTGTTGCTTTGTTTCAATGGGACCCAGGTAAAATGCAAACAGCGATGGATTTTTTAATGCAAATTCTTCAGGTAAATGATGTAAAAGGTCCTGCTTTTATTCCCTTGACAAGAATTTTGAGATGACCATACTAAATTTCAATCATTAATATGTCTATCATATATAATGTAGTAGATGAAGCTGACATCACACACTCTCATAGACTCTTCCTCAGCTTCTACTTTACGGGCCAGTAATAAGTCACGTGTGAAGTGTCATCAAACAGCCAGAACAAGACAGGTTTCCAACGATGGTGTGTTGGGCTGCTGAGGTCACGGGAGCTGGCAATCTTGAAAGGCCTGCCTGGACTGGGAAACTCAGTGACCTGCAACCCCTTGCCTCCTTTCCCCTTGTCCTCTGATCCCCTCAGTAGATTAGATGAGAGGTTATTTCCTTCCCTAGCATGGCTTGATTTTTTTATTTAGCTAATGGGATAGTATACCGGCAGCCAAGGTTTAAAAACCTTTACAATAAGCATTCATATAGCATTCAAGAAGCATTCATATAGCATTTGAGATAAGCATTTATATATAATTTGGAATTATAATTAACTCTTATGTATAATTAAGGAACAGGCAGAGGTATGTGAATAATTTTTTTAACTTTGGAAAAACAAGTCTGTTCTTACATTTTAATGTGGTTGTCTTTGATGTTCTAAAAGTCCATAACCCCTGAAATTCATAATCTTGGAGAAGCTGGAAAACTGTCCACTTTCCTTATTCCTACCAAATATATAGGTAAAAGGGGAAATAATATCAGAGAATTTTAAAACAGTTGTATCATGATTAGCCTCTGGATAAATAAATGTATATTTTTATATCAGAAAGGAAGGATAGCCTTGATGGCTTTCTACCTTCCATGTGCCTAAAATGAAAAGATTTATATTTCCTCTTGGAGTATAGACATTATCCCCACAAGACCTGCGAGATTTAGAAAAATTTTAAGTATAGAATGTGGGATTTGCAGCAGTTACCCAGGTTCTGAAGTCCAACCCTGCCTTGCCCTATTGGGACACATCCTGAAAGAAATTATATGATTTGTTACACAAAAATATTGTACTTTATTTTCTGAAAGAAAAATAAGTAGAGAATCAATAATGTTTTCCTTGGACCTGCAGAAAGCTCTTTGCCCTTGTCAGTTGGCATCGTAAGCTAAAAATGTACCCTGATCTCAGAGTCTGCTGCTGCACAATATGGGACTGTGCTATTTGAAATTCTCGTCTCACCTCTTATCTTCCCATTTCAACTGTACCCTTTGGAGTTACAAGGAGAAAGACGGCAGAAAATCATTTGAGAATGGCAGGAAACAAAGGGTGGATATTATCATTGGTACATGAACCACGCCAGACTATTTATTGTCAAACTAGAGTGAACTACCCCACTGGTACCTATTTTAATAACCTATAATGGAATATCTGCCTTGGTGTTATCTGTCTGCACATCTTTATGAGATCCTCTGCACAGGGCAATGGAAGCAGGCCATAGACATCTTTTCTCATTAAAACCAGAAAGTTAGAAGAGCCTATGGGGAGGAGTCACTTAACAACACTTAACAAAAACAACGCCTCTGGTTCTATTCTCATTTAATAAGGCAAATGTTTTTCTTTTAACAGAGGAATTCAAGGGCTCCACAGTCGTGGAATTGATGAAGAAAGAAGGCACTACCCTTGGCCTCACTGTATCGGGAGGAATTGATAAGGATGGCAAGCCCAGAGTGTCTAATCTGCGACAAGGAGGAATCGCTGCTAGGTAGGTAACTGTATCTCGGAGAAATGCAGGAAAGAGAACAGAGGGTGTAATTTATTCAAACATTAAAGCTGATCAGAAAGGTCACTAATAAATAAATGACAGCTCCCATCTGCTGGGCAGCACATCCAAGCAGAAGCACAGTGGGGCATGTTTCAGAAGCTGTTCAACTTGTCTGCCCGCCTGACTTTTCTGGCCCATGCCAGTCACCAGGGTGATTTTCCTGTCATCTCAGGAGCAGCCAGACCCTTATAAGGTTTTAATTTTTAAATGCGTATATAGATCTGGTCCCCAGATGTGCCACTGAATAGCAGACAGGCTGCAGTGGAGAATGAGACACTCTGATCATCTGAATATGGAATAAATGACCCATATGATCTATGAGGGGGAAACTGCCATGGAGGGGAAGAGCTAGACTGGAGGGGGCAACTCCAAGTTTCCAAGTAAAAATTTTGCTTGTTCCGCATCTTCTTTACATTTCTACTTGTGGGATACTCCTTTTCATCAAAACGAAGTAATGGTTTCTAAAGGGTCAGATGGCTTAAAGCAGGAGGTCTTGTTTTGTCACCTTCTCATGAATTGCCAGTTACACTAGTATTGCCATAGGTAGAATGTTTGGGCTGCCAGGCTGGGGAAGAGGGAAGCGGGGAGAGGAGAAGGGTTGATATATGGAGCAATTCTTAGTTAACCTCAAAAAAACGGTGGCTGGAATGGCCAGGTTTCCTTAACAGTGAGGTTAATGCACCTTAAGTCCTGGACGCCAATATTCTTGTCCACATAATCACAAATTAAGTTTTAAAGTCCTTACCTTATAAAATGTGATCTGAAATAGTGATTATTTTTGATGATCCCCTTTTTGTACAACTTAGAATCTTAACCCAATTGATTGCTCCGTGATCCAAAAGTATTATTTGTCAGAGAAGCTGATGTGGACATGGGTACCTTAATCCACTGCCTTCAAGCTGTTAGGAAACTTTTTTCCACATCCTTACCCTCCTTTGTTTTCGAACAGCTGTGGCTGCATAATGTGTCCAGAGTTTCTTCATGTATTATAGCCTTAAACAAGTGTGAATAGGGAGAAAAATTTCACTTTCAGTTATATTAATGCTGCAATTTAAAGTAGTACTATGCCAGTTAGATTGAGTGCCATCAATCATCAAATATTTATTGCTAAGGCACTACTGTTTTATAGGTAGTAGGTAAAAATAATTAAAGATAAAATCCCTGATCTAAAGGGGCCTATAATCTATTATGGGAGATTAAGCATAAGAAACATGCAAAGTCTGAGAGCAATGATGACATTGCCTAATAGTAAAAAGCAACAGCTCAAGAATTGTCATGGAGCATTGTGCAATTAAGTTGCCAAGTGAGTGACAGTAAACCTGCAGCAAGAGTGACAGCATTTCCTGGGGGCTGGAGCTGATTAGGAAGGCTCTTAGGAATGATTGGAGCTGAACTTAGATAAAATGAATTAAGTATTTCTATTTGGGGAGAAAATGTTATTGAAAGTCCTTCTCAATGACACATTTTACACCTATCATTGACTGCCTATTCTTGGGTTAGATGTAGAGTTTAACTAAAAACCCAAGGGCAGCCACACTTCTGTTGTGGTGGTGAAGAGAGATGGGGATATTACTGAAACGCAATACTTTCATTGTAGTTTCTTCACCAGTACTCTTCTAATCAGTCCTGCTGTTAGCAGTGAGTAGCAAATTAAGTTGACTCTTTCCTTGGCCCTGAACTTACCCCCAGCGAAGATACTGAAAGCTGAGAAATGTCGGAAAAGAAGAGAACCAAAATGAGAGTGCATGAAGAAGAAAGAGAAAGACCTGGCATGTCCAGGATCTGGATATTCCATCCCCAGAGAACCAGCCCTTTATGGGCAGAGCAGATAAAAAAAGTTTTCTTTCATTTTGTTTTATTGAGGTCTTTAAAAATAAAAAGACTGAACAGTTAGGAAAGAAATCAGGCAGCCGCAGAACCAGTGCAAGACTTGTAAAGTACAGCAGGCAGTGTGAGCAAGAGGTATCCACTGGATCTATCACCCTATCTCAGCTCTGCTACTCACTCTTGGGGGCCAACTACTTCCTAGGTGGCAGGAATGTCTCCTGCCATGTCAGGCTTCTAGGTTTTCCTGCTGGCTCATGAAAGGAAAGTGGGAAATAGAGTCAGATTCATTTGTGGAAAGGATGGATTCACTCAACCAACACACTTTATTTTGCAGAAGTGATCAGCTGGATGTGGGTGACTATATCAAAGCAGTGAATGGGATCAACCTGGCCAAATTCCGCCATGATGAGATCATCAGTTTGTTGAAGAACGTCGGGGAAAGAGTGGTTCTTGAAGTAGAGTATGAACTGCCACCAGTCTGTAAGTAACCACAGCCCCAAGCCAGGACAACTGCACCACAGTTCTTCCTCGAACTTCTCACTTCTTATTCTTTTCACTTTTTCAATCAGTGTATCCTTATAGGAGTAGCAGGGCAGAATTTCTTGATATTTAGAAATTCTTTGAATTGAGAATCTTATAATCTACTCAAGGAGCATTAAAAAAGAGCAGAGGTAACAATGAAATTATAGGGTGGTGTGCCAGTTTGAGAGGATGCATGTACCCTAGAAAAGCCATGTTTAATCCTAATCCCATTTTGTCAAGGCAACTATTTCTCCTAATCCCTATTCAGTACTGTATGTTTGAAATTGTAATTAGATCATCTCCCTGGAGATGTGACTTAGGAAGTCATACCTTGATGTGATCTTGAGTAATCTAGAGTGGTTGTTAAACTGGATTAGGTGGAGACGTGTCTCCACCCATTTGGGTGGGTCTTGATTAGTTTACTGGAATCCTATAAAAGAGGAAACATTTTGGAGAAACTGGGAGATTCAGAGAGAGAAGAGAATGCTGCAGCACCATGAAGCAGAGTCCACCAGACAGCGACCTTTGGAGATGAAGAAGGAAAATGCCTCCCGAGGAGCTTCCTGAAACAGGAAGCCAGGAGAAGAAGCTAGCAGATGACACCATGTTCACCATGTGCCCTTACAGCTGAGAAGCCCTGACTGTGTTCACCATGTGCCTTCTCACTTGAGAGAGAAACCCTGAACTTCATCGGCCTTCTTGAATCAAGGTATATTTACCTGGATGCCTTAGATTGGACATTTCTATAGACTTGCTTTAATTGGGACATTTTCCCAGCCTTAGAACTATAAACTAGCAACTTTTTAAATTCCCCTTTTTAAAAGCCATTCCATTTCTGGTATACTGCATTCTGGCAGCTAGCAAACGAGAACAGGTGGTTATTCCATCAAGGTGATCTGTGAACATTGTGTTTGCCACTAAAGCTCATTTAATGAACAGTGAACATATTTATAGGTTCTATCCGTTGAGTACCATCCAGTAAAAACATTTTTCAAATATTTTAAGTTACTTATATAGCATATATTGATTTCTGAAGCATGGAAATATCTTCAGAATGTATAATTACAAAGTAATAACAACAATGTAGTCTGTACATAATTGAGAACGTACTAAATGCCAGAAAGTGGACTTTAATTTCACTGATGCATTAAATTCTCCCAACAAGGAGAACCAGCATAGGAGAGCTGAACTTTGGTGTCAAACAGCCTGGTTCAAATCCCACCACACATTTTACTAGCTTCATGCCTTTAAGAAAGTTACTTAAAGCTCTTTGTGTCTCAGTTTCCACACCTGTAAAATGCAGATAATAATAGTTCCTACTCACAGTTTTGTTATGAGGATTAAATAAATTTGTATTTGTAAAAGGCTTAGAACAGTGCCTGGTACAGAGTAAGCACTATGGATAAATAAGCAAACCAAACAGCACTACAAGTTAGCCATTGTTATCATTATCATTCTCATTTTACAGAGGCTTTATATCTCCAAATTAGAAGGCAGCAAAGTCACTGTACGAACCCAGGCTGTCTGGCTCCAAAGTCCAGATGCTTGTTAATTGTTAGGTATTCCTTGTGCTAAAAATGTTTGAGGTCCTGCATCATGTCTCTTTACCTCTTATTATTATGCTATTAACATGGATGCCACCCTGGGGAAGCTATTTCCTCTTCTGTACTGATAAGAACCCAGATCTATTACAAATAGCAGGTAATCATTCCTTAGTTTAGCAGTGACTTACTAAGCATTTATTGTGTTCCAGGCACAGTATGTACCTGGGGTATATTAGTGGAGTTTATATTCTAGGGGGAAAAACATACACTAAAAGAAAGCCACAATAAATAAGTAAAGCATATAGTATATTAGAAAATCATGAATGCTATAGGAAAAGGAAAGATAGCAAGAGGAGGGGTTGTAAGAGCTGAGGAGCTGAGATTGCAATTTTAAATAGGGTTGTTAGGGTTAGCTTCCTTGAGAAGGTGCTATTCATCAGTGACTTGAAGGAGAGGAGGGACCTTAGGCTTTGTTCTGAATGATACAGGAAGACATTGTATAGTTTGGAGCAGTGGAGTAATACGATATGTTTTAGGTTTTAAAAGACTCCCTCTAGCTTCTATGTGCAAAATTGATTCCAGGAGGCAGGAGCAAAAGTTGGTAGACCAGTTGGGAGGCTATTACAATGAGAGATAATGGTGGCCATGAGAATGGTCACATTCTGAATCTATTTAGAAGATAGAATCAGCAGGATTTCCTGGAGGATTTGATGTGGGTTGTGAAAAAAGAGAGGAGTCAAGGATACTCCCAAGGTTTTGGGTTTAAGCAACTAGAAGGATGGAATTGCCATTCACTTAGGTGGGGAAGAATGTGCACAGAACCAATTTGTGTGGGGCAGGGTGGGGAGGCGATCAGAAGTTAATAATTTGAAATGCTACCTTTGAGATGCCCATTTGACATGCAAGAGGAAATGTCATGAAAATAGTTGGACATGTGGTATGGAGTTTGAGAGAGAACTCTGGGCTAGAAATATAAATTTAAGAGTAGTGGGAACAGAGATGATGTGTGTTGCTTTAGTGCCAGATGAGAACATTCAGGGAGTGATTATACATAACAAATCTTAACATAAAACCTAGCATAATCTTAACATAAAATCTATTGCTGAAAATCTAATGGTTATTTTATTACAAAATCAATTATGTCTATATTCAAAAATGTTGCTACAATATTACTCATAATATTTTGTTTTCAATAAGGCAGTCTTAATAGAGTGTTAAGAGCCTGGGTTGTAGCACTATTTAAATGTCAGTTTTGCTTTTTTTCTGGCTCTGTAACCTCGGGCATATTATTTCAGTGCTCTGAGACTCAGTTTTCTCATCTGTAAATGATTATAAAACCTGTAGGATCTTTGTGAGATTCAGAGCTGTAACCATGCAAAGTACTTAGACCATTATTACATACTTAGTAAGTAACTAATCATGTTAGTGCTTACTACCAGTTTTTTTATTCACATAAGGGACTGTTTCCTTGAACTCAAAAGGGTCAGTTTGCTTTGAAATCACTATCTCAGACCATTGCCAAGGGGTTAAGGAAAACCAGATATCTGGAGGTAATTTTTCTTGATTATGCATTGTGATGGTTAAGTTCTGGTGTCAACTTAGCCAAGTGATGATGCCCAGTTGTCTGTTCAGGCAAATACTGGCTTCACTATTGCTTCAAGGATATTTTGTGGCTGGTTGATAAACCGGAAGGCTGGTGTGTTAAATCATCAGTCAGTTGATTGCATCTGTGGCTGATTACATCTGTTATCAACTAAGGCATGCCTCCCACAAATGAGATAATCCAATCAGTTAAAGACTTTTAAGGGAGAAGAAAGGCGTTTCCACTGCTTCTTCAGCCAGCAAGGCTCTTCTCTGGAGTTCATTCAGGTCCTTTATTGGAGCTGCCAGCTTCACAGCCTGCCCTGCCGGTTTTGAACTCTTGCATTCCCACAGTTGCATGAGACACCTTTATAAATCTTATATTTACAGTTGTCTCCTGTTGGTTCTGTTTCTCTAGAGAACCCTAACTAATAAGGCTTGCTCCTGGGCGTGGTGAGAAACAGGATCTTAATAATGGGTTTTCACAATTGGTTTTCTTCTCTGATTAGACTCAGAGGCACTAATGTCTCTGTTTTTAGTAATCAAGATGGCACTGGAAGCCTATGGGGTGAGTTGACAAGAGAGACAGGCAAAATATCACCATTATATTCTGCTAATTGTACACATATATGAAGCAAGGCTGTGGGTGAGAGTGTTTTGACACCTTTACAGAGTTTTCTAGAATTAAGAAGTATAATGATGTTGGCTGGTTGTTGTTAGATATGCTGGATACAGTGATGAGGGGAAGGGATGAGTTGAAGCCTTCAAATTAGCAACTTAAGCACCATATGAACAATGTAAAAGTTTCCATGTGTTCCCTGAAAGAAAATCTTATTTCCTGTGATCACAGACTTGAGATCTCTGGAAACTAGATGCAGAGTCTCATTGTGCAAGTAGCAGATTTACAACATAAACTAAGTCTCAACCTTGTAGGATGTCTCCTGTTAAAGTAAGGGTTCTGATTGGAAAAGAATGAGACCCTGAAATGTGGGATAGTGATATATGGCTTGATGATGACGGTGATAGGGAAATGGACTCCCTGGAATCTGCTGAGCCTTTGCTAAATAGACCCATAATGAACAGGCCTGAGGAAAGCTTCCAGACCTCCAGCCTGCTTTGAGGAAACAGCTATCTGGTCTCCAGTCTGCCCAAAGGAGTCTGCTATCCAACTTCCACCTAATGAGATTAAGCCTGCTAACCCTGTAACTACCTCTCCTGGGGAAATAGCCCTCACTCCTCTGTCTGGAATGACTAATCCTGTTTCACTAGATGAAACTGCAATGGAATGCCCTGAGGTAACTGGCTTAAAAGACATTTCTGTTTTTTCTCATGACCTACCCCACCACCCCTCTTTTCTTCAAGACCTGTAACTAGACTAAAGTCCCAAAAGGCCCCAAAATATGAGGTACAATGTGTGACCCATCAGGAGGTATACTATATTCCAAAGAACTGCATGAGTTTTCCAATCTATATAGAAATTAGGGAATGGAGATTAAGAATATGGGATAATGATGAAAGAATATTAAGTTGGATCAAGCTGAACTTATTGATATGGTCCCCACTAAGCAGAGATTCTACATTCAATGCTGTAGCTCAAGGGGTTGGAAAGGGTATTAACAGTTTGTTTGGATGGTAGGCTGAAACATGGATCCAAAGGTGGCTGACATTACCTGAGGTCAAAATGCCAGAACTGCCCTGATATAATGTAAATGAGGGGATCCAGAGGCTTAGAGAGATTGGAATTTTAAAGTAGGTTTATCATGAAAGGCTTGCCCACACACCCCGGGAATGTCCAGAGGACACATCTCTCACTAGAACCTTAAGAAATAAATTCATGAAACTAGCTCCATTATCCCTGAAGAACTGTACAGTTGCCCTTCTCTATACAGATTTTACTATGGGAACTTCTGTCACGGAGCTGGAGTCCTTAAACACAATGAGGATGATCGGATCCTGAGTTGACAGAAACCATATGGGGACAATTAATCACCATAGACAAGGTGGGCATGGCCACATAATGGACAGCAGACTCCAGGCAACGTCAAAATAATCTGACTAGCAGAGACTTGTGGCACTGGCTAGGAGATCATGGGGTACCTAGAAATAAAATAGATGGTTAGCCTACAAATTCTTGTTTGAGATGTATAACCAGAATTCTAGATCAAGTGAATAGAAGTCAACTTGAATTACAAAAGCAGTCCAGCCCCTTCCTTAATCAGAGAGTTTACAGACCTAGAGTCCTTTGAATGAGGTGAGGGCTGGGTATTCTTGGGAAAGAACCTTTACACTGCCCCAGATTTACTCTGTTAACCTTTCTCTCAGCCTTCCCCAAGGAGACCTATGGTCTTTTACCACAATGACCGTGCATTAAGAAAAAGGAAAGGATCAGATATTTCAGGGATTATTGGACACTGGCTCAGCAGTGACACTAATTCCAGGAGACCCAAAATGTACTCTGGTCCACCAGTCAGAGAAGGGGCTTCTCAAGGTCAGGTGATCAGTGGGGTTTTATCTCAGGTCCATCTCACGGTGGGTCTCTTGGGTCCCCAGACCCATTCTGTGGTGATTTTTACATAATTGGAATAAATATACTCAGCAACTGGAAGAATTCCCACATTGGTTCTCTGATTTATGCAATGAGGGCTATTATGGTAGGAAAGGCAAGTGGAAGCCACTAGAACTGTCCCTACCTAGCAAAATAGTGAATCATAAGCAATACTGTATTCCTGGAGGGATGAAGAGATTAGTGACACTCTTAAGGACTTGTAGGTGGTGATTCCCACCACATCCCCATTTAACTCTCCTATTTGGCCTGTGCAGAAAACATACTGGTCTTAGAGGATCACAGTGAATTATCATAAACTTAACCCAGTGGTGACTCAATTGTAGCTGATGTTCCAGATGTGGTATAATTGCTTGAGCGAATCAGCACATCGCCTGGTACCTGGTATGTAGCTTTTGATCGGGAAAATTGTTTTTTCTCAATAGCTGTCAGCAAGGACCAACAGAAACAGCTTGCATTCACCTGGCAAGTCTGGGAATATACCTTCACTGTCTTGCCTCAGGGGTGCATCATCTCTCCAGCCCTATGTCACAATTTGTCCACAGGGACCTTGATTGTCTCTTTGTCTCACAAGATATACTGGTCCATTATATTGATGCTATCATGTTGATTGGATCTAGTGAGCAAGAAATAGCAACTACTCTAGACTTATTCATAAGGCATTTGCAGGTCAGGGGATGGGAAATAAATCCAACAAAAAATACAGGGGCCTTCTACCTCAGTGAAAGTTTTAGGTGCCCAGTGGTGTTGGGCATGTCATGGTATCCTTTCAAAGGTGAAGGATAAGCTGTTGCATCTGGCCCCTCCTATGACCGAAAAAGAGACACAATGCCTAGTGGCTTCTGGACTTTTGAGACAACATATTCCTCATTTGGATATGCTACTCCGGTCCACTTACCAAGTGACTAGAAAAGTTGCTAGTTTTGAGTGTGGACTGGAACAAGAGGAGGCTCTGCAACATGTCCAGGCTGCTGTGGAAGTGGCTCTGCCACTTGGGCCATATCATCCAGTGGATCCAATTCTGCTGGAAGTGTCAGTGGCAAATATGGATGCCATATGGAGACTTTGGTAGGCCCCTATAGGAGAATCACAACACAGACCCTTAGGATTTTGTAGCAAAGCCTTACTACCCGCTGCAGATAATGCCTCTTCTTGAGAAACAGCTTTTAACCTGCTACTGAGCCTTAGTAGAGACTGAACACTTTACTATGGGCCACCAAGTTACTATAAGACCTGAGTTACCTATTAGAAGCTGCATGTTGTCTGACTCATCAAGCCATAAATTTGCATGTGCACAGCAGCACTCCATCATAAAGTGATAATGGCTTAAGCAGGTCCTGAAAGCACAAGTAAATTACTTTAAAAATGGCCCAAATACCCATGGCCCCCACTCCTGCCACATTACCTTCTCTTTCCCAGAGCTACAGTCTCTTGGGGAGTTCCTTGTAGTCACTTGACTGAGGAAGACAAAACTCAGGCCTGGTTTACATTTGGCTCTGCATGTTATGCAGGGATCACCCAGAAATGAACATCTGCAGCACTACAACCCTTTCTGGGGTGTCCTTAAAGGACAGTGGTGAGAGGAAATCCTCCCAGTGGGTAGAACTTCGAGTAGTGCATCTGGTTGTTCATTTTGCTTGGAAAGAGATCAGTCGTGCATTTGTGTACTGACTCATGGGCTATGCTAATAGTTTGGCTGGATGGTCAGAGTCTTGGAAAGAGCGTGATTATGAAATTTGTGACAAAGAGGTCTGGGGAAGAGGGATATAGATAGAACTTTCTGAGTGGGCAAAGAACGTGAAGATATTTGTGTCCCAGGTGAATGTTCACCAGAGGGTGACTTCAGCAGAGGAAGGTTTTAATAATCCAGTGGATAAGATAACCCATCTTGTGCATAAAAGTCATTGTCTTTCCTCAGCCACTCCTGCTATTGCACAATGGGCTCATGAACAAAGTGGTCATGGTGGTAGGATGGAGGTTATTAATGGGCTCAGCAACATGAACTTCCACTTACCAAGGCCAATCTGGCTATGGCCGCTGCTGAGTGCCCAATCTACCAGCAGCAGAGACCCACACTCAGTCCCTTATATGAACCATTCCCCAAGGTGATCAGCCAGCTACCTGGTGACAGGTTAATTACGTTGGACCACTTTCCTCATGCAAGGGGCAGCAATTTGTTCTAACTGTAATAGACACATACTCTGAATATGGGTTCTCATTCCCTGCATACAATGCTTCTGCAAAAACTACCATCCGTGGGCTTACAGAATGCTTTATCCACCATCATGGTATTCCACACAGCATTTCTTCTGATCAAGGAACCCACTTCACAGCTAATAAAGTATGGGAATGGGCACATGCTCATGGAATTCTCTGGGCTTACCATGTTCCCCATCATCCAGAGGCAACTGGGTTGATAGAATAGTGGAATGGCCTTTTTAAAGACCCACTTATGGTGCCAACTAGGTGGCAATACCTTGCAGGGCTGGGGCAGTGTTCTCCAGGAGGCGGTGTATGCTCTTAATCAGCATCCACTGTATGGTGCTGTTTCTCCCATAGCTAGGATTCATGGGTCTAGGAATCAAGGGGTGGAAATGGGAGTGGCACTACTCACTGTCAACCCCGAGGGATCCACCAGGAAAATTTGTGTTTCTTGTCCCTAAAACCTTAAGCTCTGTTGGTCTACAGGTCTTAGTTCCAAAAAGAAGATCGCTTCTACCAGGAGACACAACAATGATTCCATTGAACTGGAAGTTAAGAATGCTACCTGGCCACTTTGGGCTTCTCATGCCATGGAATCAACAGGCAAGAAGGGGATTACTGTTCTGTCTGAGGTGATTGATCCTGACTATCAAGGGGAAATAGGACTGCAACTACACAATGGAGGTAAAGAGGAGTTTTCCTGGAATACAGGCGATCTCCTAGGACATCTCTCAGTACTACCACACCCTGTGGTTAGTCAATGGAAAATTGTAACAACCCAATCCATGCAAGACTGCCAATGGCTCAGAAACTTCAGGAATGAGGGTTTGGGTCTCCCCTCCTGGCAAAGAACCACGGCCAGCTGAAGTTCTTGCTGAGGGTTAAGGAAACATGGAATGGGTAGTAGAAGAACGTAGTGATAAGTATGAACTACGACCACGTGACCAGTTAGAGAACTGAGGACTGTGATTTTGTGAACATTTTCTCCCTGTTTTGTAATGAGCATGTTTGCATTTGTACATAAGCAAATATCTTGTTTCCTCTTATCATATGACAAGTTGTGTTGTTTATGTTACAGTTTTTAAGTCATAGGATATGATGCTTAAAAGTGAATGTTGCCTAAGGATTTGCACCCTATTCTGGAGAGATGTAGTGCATTTCTGGTTAGGTGCAGGCAGTTGAGTACTGTTAGGCAAAACATGTCTATTATTGTGGTCTATTTGGAATTTAAGCATGGTTCAAAGTGATGTGTATAGTTGCTAAATTGACAAGGGGTGGGATGTCATGGTTAGTTTCTGGTCTCAGCTTGGCCAAGTGATGATGCCCAGTTGATTGTTCAAGCTAACACTGGCCTGGCCATTGCTGCAACGATATTTCATGGCTGGTTGATAAACCAGAGGCTGGTGTATTAAATCATCAGTCAGTTGATTGCATCTGTGGCTGATTACATCTGTGATTAACTAAGGCATGCCCCACATAAACAAGATAATCCAATCAGTTGAGCACTTTAAAGAAGAAGAGAGACTCTTTCACTGCTTCTTCAGCCAACAAGGCTCTCCTATGGAGTTTATCCAGACTCTTCCTCAGAACCACCAGTTTCACAGCCTGCCTTGTGGATTTTGGAATCTTTCATTCCCATGGTTGTGCAAGACCTCTTTATAAATCTTATATTTATGGTTATCTTCTGTTGGTTTTGTTTCTCTAGAAACCCTGACTAATTGATACATGCATTATTGTTCCATTGGGAATATGAATATCAATAATACAATGCTTTCCAAAAAGGACTCTTAGTGCATATGGCTTTCGAGAGGAAGGGCAATACTGGAGATTTGCTGGAGTATTATGGGTGATCCAGAGTTGGGGGTTTCTGGGAAAACTTGAAGGAGGTTATGGAGGTCAAGCAAGAAGAGGATTATTCCAGGCAGAGGTTAAAGCAAAGAGGTAAGAAAATAACCTGATGCATGTGTTGAACTACACACAGATTGGAGTGTCTGGAGCTCAAAGGGAAAGACAGAGAGAGCCTGGAGACAGATGAAGTTGGGAAGGGAAGCAGGAGCCAAACAATGGAGGATCTTGTAGGCCATATTGGTTGAGCTTGGATGGCATCAAGTGGCTATACGGAGTCTTTTTCAATGCTTTTGTGTGTGTGTGCATGGGTCAGGAATCAAACCTGGGTCTCCCACCTGGCAGGTAAGTATTCTACCTCTGAATCACCTTTTACACCCTCTCGAAGGCTTTTAAAGTCAGGAAACAGCATCATCAGATCTGAGATTTTGGAGCTACCATTTTATGAGGCAAAAACAGAACAAATTGGTGGGTATAAGTCTGAAGGCTATTAAATTTTCCAAAAGAGGTGATATCCTGAATAAATTTACCACCGATAGGGTTAAAGAGGAGAAGATGGGTATGAGAGATACTTAGGGGTTAAAGCCTATCATGATTTTGTGATTAGACCATTTTCCTTCTTCATGTAATAAAACTGGGGGAAAAAAAGGAGAACATATTTTAATGCCTAAAGCTTGAATTTTATTCAGAAATCAGAGAGAAAAGGTCTATTTCCAGGAGGTCTGTTCTCCAAAGGTTATCTCTCTGCTATGCTTGGAGAAATTAATAAGATCTTTGAGTCGAGGGAAGGTGAATAGATTAATAAGCCTCCCCTTTACTTAGTTCAGACAGCTAGAGCAGAAGCAGACTGCCTGAAGGGGAGACCCTGTGAACAGAACTGACTGCTAAGAGATAAGCTGCCCAAGGCTGAGACTGATACCTCTCTCAAGAATCACAGCAGTTTGAGGCTTAGCCAACCCTGCAGTCTAGAAAGAACCCCAAGGAAATGCATGTGTACAGGTGTGTGTGTGTGTGTGTGTGTGTGTGTGTGTGTATGCATAATAGAGAGATATAATAAAGGAAAAAATGAAGTTTGATCTTGAGCAAGCCACTTATCTTTTCTGAGGTTTAGTTTCATCATGAAAATAAAATGGTTGATCCACATAAGATTTAAAGTTATTTTTTACTTTAAAATGATTGATGTTTTGAAACCAAATTAAGGAAGACTATCCCCAAACTTAGGTATCTTAGGTGTTTACATAATAAAAGTTGGTCTAGAGCAATGCCTTCAAACTTTTTTGGTCCTGTAACCCCAAAATAACGTCCAAACATTATATACCTCTCATCCTTTTTTTTTTTTTTTTTTACTTAGCACATAAAATTCTTTATCATTAGTTTAAATAGTTGGAAAGGATGTAATTTCTGGGATGCTGTTTATTTTATATGTCTTTAAATACTGTTTTATTCATACCTTGGAGCTACAGGTTTACTTACCTCATTTATTTTATGGAAAATGTCTGCTATGTAATGTAATTTGCAAAGGCAGTTCTCATTGTTAAACTATCAGCAATATAAACTAACTTCCTATAAGAAAGAACCCTTTTTAAATTCAAATTAATACAGCCTTTTTACTTCCAAATTCTAATTCTCAGAGAGATGATGCGTGAAGGTGAGGGTGACAACAACAGTGACAACGGTGAAGACAAGGATGGGCAGGAGGGAGGGGAAGTGTTGAGGGGAGTAAGAGAATGAAATTCGCCTGAATGAAATAAGGTCTTCCCCGCTTCAGTATTCTCTCTGCTGTGCGTTTATGGTATTCTCTTTCTAGGAGCCTTTCATTCTCACACTTCCTCTTTCAGTGATACCTCAGAGGTTTCGTACTCCAGGGCAGTGCACACTAGTTGGAAATGGGTGAGAAGCACAGCTTACTGAGGAGGGAGCGTGGGAAAAGTTTGATTATAGAAGCAAACTGGGAAAGAAGGAGCGGCAGACCACAGACATTCTCAGATGTCCCAATTTCAAGAAAATGTATTCCCTTAAACATATCCATGCCCAAAAAGCCCCTGCAAATTCTTCGAGTATCACTGAGGACAAGTACCCCAATTTTAAGACATTGGTTCAAGGTACCAACCATCTTTGAAGGTGATTGAATTCATTTTATATTAATTGATATTATTTTTGACTATGGAGTTCAGATTACATGACCACAGAGGTTACCTAACAAAGAGTCAAAGGACCTACTTTGTAATACTGAAAATATGACCAACGGACCAGTGTTAATAGTCTGACAAAGTTTTATGTTTGGCTTAAATATTAAGATCAAAGTTAAGAAGAAATAACAATGTCCTGATAATGTTTTCAGTAGACCTCTCATTCAGCAGTATCACATACTGTAGTAGTTAAGGAGATTAATTTTGGAAAAAGGTAGACTTGGGTCTTAATTCTCCTCTCCTCTCCTTTCCTCTCTTAGGCTGTATGGCTTTAGCCAAGCTTCTTAACCTCTCTGATCTTCAGTTTCCTCACATGTAAATGGGAATTTTTTAAAAAGCCATTTCACAGGGGTTATAGGGAGAAATAAATTAATTAATGTAAGTACCATACTTGGCACATGCAAGATACTCAATAAATGTCAGTAAGTAGTAGTTTTTTACAATAATAATCATCATTGTGTTGTTATTAGCAAATATACTTTGTCTTAGGCTGTGTTCAACCACTATGCCAGTTGCTGTGGAAATACACGAGCCCACCCTCAAGGAGCTTACATTCCACTTAGCAAAAAAGCAGACACCTATCAACCCAATTTGAATGAAATAAATTCTTTAACAGTGGCAAAATCAAAGAGAATCCAAATGAGCACTTAGTTCTAACTTGTGCATCCAGGAAAGCATCATAGATTGGGCAGTGCTTGATCTTAATTTTGATGGCTGAGCAGATTTTTGATAGTTTGAGGGTAAAGGCAGAGGGCATTCAGGAGAGAGGAAATAGCATGAGCAGCCTCAGGGAGCTAGGACATGCTTGGTCAAATCTCAACAGAGAGAGTCATACTGAATCTCTTCTTTATTGAACACCAGGTACCACTAAGCTGAAAAGATAATTTTATGGCTGGAGATGTTAGTCTTTATTTTGAATAAATATCATATCAAATGTGAGCATACTTGTATTTTATTCTTTTGACAAAAGGAAGTTGCTATGGGCTTTGGGGGGGTGGCGTGGGGGTGGGAGGAGAGTGGAAAAGGGTTAACATGAGCTAGTGAGATAGCTAACATTTTAATAAATGTCAGCAGCTCTTGTTCCATAACAAATCACCCCAAAACACTGTGGCCCACCATAACACTCATTCATTCCCACATTCACTTCTCCGTCTTAACCTTTCTGAGCTGGGCTCCCCTGGAAAGCTCTTCTATAAGCTCTGGGTCCCCATTTTAACTCAAGTTTCCTCCACCATTCTTGGATTCAGTCTGAAGGAACAGCAGCTACCCAGGTGAAGCTCCTCGTGTGACAATGGCAGAGGAAAAAGAGGGGAGGCCTCACCACATGAGCATATTTCTAGCCTTTGCTTGGCTTAACATCCCACTGTAAGTCACATGGCCAAGTCTGACAGAAAGAGATGGTTCTCATATTGAGGAATGAGGTAGAGAGGCAGGGAAGGAATATGTAATTTAGAAAAAATAATCTACTATAGTAAAACAGCTATGGGAGTATATACATATTCACATATGGAAATGAAATAGCCATACAACTAAAATACTGAGCAGTAGTCTTTCTGAGTTGTGACATTGGTTTCTACCTAGCCCTTCTATATACCAGCGCTGATTCTTTGGATAAGCTGCTTAATTGGACCATCACACATGAAATAATAAGTCTAATTCATGTGGCAATAAACAGAATGTCTGGTACTGAGTATGAAAACCCAGAAACCAAGAGCCAGTCATGCAAATAAAAATTATAAAGACAATATCTAATTCACTGATTATATTAACTATTAATTTTATTAACATATAGTCAATATTCATATTTGTCTTTGTAAATAATGGAGAGCAATGATGTGGATAATCTAAAGCTATAGATAATCCAAACAGTCTTTATATTAACTTTAGATTTAATTGCAAGATTTTGTGGTCAGCAGGATTAACTCAAGCAAAATTAAAATTACAGCACATTTCATTCCCAGAACAGACACCCAGCCAGCAAGGACAGGTGGCCCAGAAATACAAATTGGTTGCATATAATTGAAAGTTATTTTAATGATTAAATAAAGTGATGATTGTAAACCACTTTGCAAAGTTCCTGGCACACAGGAGATGCTCATAAATTGTTTCTCTCCACATCCTTTCTTCCCTTCCAAAAGAACACAAAATCGTGTCCTTAATCAATTTCTTCAAAAGGCTTGTGAGTCATAGAAATAAAAAAAAGTTTATTTGAACTCAATCTTTTACATTTAATTAAAATTGTGCCTCAAAACTTTCATACTATGTGCATGTATGTACTGTTCCTAGTTGATTAGAATAAACTGAAATTCCCCTGATAGGAAGAATGTGACATTTAATTAAATCAGCATATACCCAAACATTTGTTTAGCTGTAGGTTTATGTTGTTTTTTAGCAGATCCAAATTCTTACTGCACTATATATCCCAGCTGGATAGTGTGCACTTTTGTGCATTTAAATGTGTACTTTTCATCATTATGCCCCCTCCTTTGAGTGTTCAGAATTCCCAATAATTAAAAATAATTGTAATTAATGCTCAATTAAAACCACTTGCTCTTTCCGTAAATGCCAAGAAAGTTCTTTTAAAAGATTCCTTTCAATTCTGTCTCAGTGTTTCTTGTTGATGATTTTATGTACTAATCCTTTCAGGATTTAGTAATATTAATGTAAAAAAAGTGTTATTATTAATGAACATAGCATTAGATAGATTTCATTGTACAAGTTCAAAACAAGGATCTAAAACCATCAACTTATGCAATTTACAAGTTTTCCGATCTCCCTGAATAAAAGTATGCTTGTATCCATAATGATAAAATGCTAACAAATAGAAATTGTCTTTGTTCTTTTTAATGCAGCAATGGATTATACAACAGGATTACTTACCAATTTCTTGAAAGCAGTCTTACAGAATATTTCAGTGACTTATACCTTCATATAATTTATACCTTCATAGATGTGTGTAATGTAATTAGAAAGTACAATTTGGCATGCTGTTACATTTTGTGAAATGAGAGCAATAAGCAGGCAAATATGGTTGGTTATTTTCCTTTAACCAACTGGATTGTGTTAGGTAAAATTAAGCAAAATCTTTATTTTCTTAATCAGTAGGAATATTCTAGAAAGTATTTAGAATTTCTTTTGCCCTTCCACCCCAGTTTATTTGAGTTGCTAAAAAATTTTAATAATAGCTATTTATCATGAAATATAAATAGCTATTATTAAATATAAATATAGATAAATTAAATATAAATATAGAAAATCTGCTTACATCGACCTATTCTATTGATGGCAATCTAAGAGTAGTAGTTTTTTAGCTCAGCTCCAACTGCAAAAATAAGAATAAATACATAAATTATATTTGAAGATTTTTAAAAGAAAAAATAGTTCTACTTTATGAAGATTGCTCTACAATATGAAGATTGTCCCTCTCCTTAAGTATAGTTTAAAGGATGTAAATATTACTGTCCACCTAGAAACTACACATAGAAAGGAACCAGCTATGATTTTGGTTCTACTTGGACCTATGTGTTTCAATTATGCAAATGACTATTTTCTGGTAATTTATGTCATTACAATTATTTTTCTAAGATTTTCTTTAATAGGAATTATTGGGCTTTTAATACTCAAATCAATAATTGTTTATGATAGGAATCTGGAGTATTTTATGTCACATCAAAAAATTTGAGATGTTAATATGACTTAAAACTTACGTTTTCCTTTCTCTTTCTTGTATTCAGCTGTACAAGGATCAGGTGTCATTTTCCGAACAGTGGAGGTCACGTTACATAAAGAAGGCAACACTTTTGGGTTTGTAATACGAGGTAAGTAACTGTGAGAAAAATGAAATATCAGATATTCTTAGAGAATTTATCATTGAAATATTGGGAGTGAGCTAGGAAGTCATCCTCAAAAAAACTGATGTTTCTAATGTGTAAAGTCACCTTGTAATATTTGTACCCACTCTTCTCTAAAATAAATAAAATAGTGAATGGAAATCGAAATGGAGTCCAATTGATCTAACTTTACTTTCAGTTCTTTAATACAGAGCAAGAAGCCACTGTTCGTAAACCCTGTCAATTCAGTTACCTACTGATTTGTTACTTTCCAACATGCCTTTTACCTTCTCTTTTATATTTTTCTGTACCACTGAATCAAAGATGTTGAGGAAAATGGCTTGATTTGGTTTAGTATACTAGGATTAAGCAATTTTGTTTAAATTATTTTCTTCTGAAATGCAGTTTGTCATTGTAGCCTCCCAAAAATGTATTGAAGATAATCTAATCTCTTAGGCACCTAAGTGCATCAGATATCCAATTTGTTCATTTAAATTTATCTTATTATCATGTTATTATGGGATGATTTTGATAATAAATATTTCAAACTCCAACTTTACTATAAAACCATTAATTCTGAGCTATAATTTTGGCTTTTGTTATTGTGCTTTCTTGTTAGCAATTTCAACCCTTAAAAAGTATGCCTACAGTTACGTATGCATCCTGCAGCTTATGGCTTATTAAAATATACCCTCCTTTGGTGTAGTCTCTTTTGGGGGCAGATGGGAAGAAAGAGAAACCAATAATTCAACTGTTTTGATATTGAAAATTGACAAAATTTCTTTTTTAAATAAAGAACCAGGCCCTCTTTAAAAAAAAAAAAAGGATGCCTACATTAAGAACTTGTGATTCCTACTATGACAGTGGGGTTTAATAAAGAACTGTGTTAACATTAAAATTTTAGCATTTCACATTTCTTGATTTCTTTGTTTTTACCTATAAATTTTGTACTTCACCAAAGTATAAATTCTATAATTATTAAGCTAAGAATTAAAATGAGCTAAGTATCTTAATAAATAATATATAAATGCAACAAAGAATAAAAGGAATTGGTTCATTAGTATAGGCTTGTCTTAAAAGACTGAACTTTAAGCATTAGGTTCCATTCTGTGTCAGTCATTTAGCAGATCAAGCAATCAAATATTTATTATATCAATATGTCAGTATAGGACCAAGAACTATAGAGTCCTAAAACAAGACCCCTTTCTATAGGGAATTACAGTCCCGTGAATTTATGACATAAATTGATAAAGTGCCCAAGTGAGTGCTACAGAGAATGGGGACCTATAAATGGTTTAAACCAGTGTATGTTACATTTTTCAGACCAAGGTTTATTTTTAAGTGGAACAGACCAATACCCTTCCTATTCCCAAATTTCTGTGTAAAAGAACTAGGTGAATATAATGACAAGTCAGCATGAAAGTTATTTGGGGTTGATGGGTGGTATATGCAAATCTGTTTTTGCAATAAAGGCATTAAAGAAAGGCATACTTGAATTGCATATATGCAGGCCTAATTGTTGAAAGACTGTAGTGAAAAAATACTGCTGATTTAAATATTCATCACTAGTTTCTATAGAGCTAATCAATAAAAATTACGTTACTAATGAAAGAGCAAAAGTAAAACAACAGTAATTTATCATTAAGCATAGAAGCAGTTGAAATCCACAACTACCTCAAGACAGTTTATATTAAAAATATTTCCTTCCCATAATTTTCAGAAATTTCAAGCATCTGTGTATGTGTGCTTACATAGTACGACTTTTGTAGTAAGAACCTAGAGTACTGCTTGATACACAGTAAGCACTCAATAAATGAATGAATGAATGATTGAATGTTGCTTAGTCTTCATGCATTTGAAGACTCAAATGTATGTGAGCTTCATACATTTTCATGTTATATTGATTTAAAACCTTATAATAATGAACTAGTTTTTGTTTATGAGTGCCACATTCTTGTAGGCTTCAGTAACTACCTTAGTATGCTAATTGTACATAAAAACAGAAGTTTGTGGAGTTTCACGTAGTTTCTCAATGTGAACAAAATAAAGGACTTAAACTTTTATATCAGTTTGAGGCCCATCTGGAGAGTTTTCCCTGTCCAAAAGGTAGACACCACCTACCCATTAAGAATCACTGGTTAATTACAAAAAGATTTGCAGAATGAGAAATTATCATGGGTTAATGTTTTCATGGCAGATAGAACTTTAGGCACAGGTTGGATTTGAGCCGAATTTAGAGTGACGGAAAATACCAGGACAATCAAGAAAGAAAGGAAAGATACTCTAGATGGAACATAGCCATTTAGTTACTCGATATTTTCCTTTAACCAACTGGAATGGGACTTTGAAGTAGATGAATGGAAATTCCACTTCTAATGCTGTAAGTCAAAGATTGTAAATCTTGACTCCCCGAACAACAGATCATTGTATCCATAGAACAAAAAAATGGTGCTCCGGCCTAAAGTTTGGATAGTTAAATTGCAGCTAATTCCCTTGCTACCAGGTTAAGGGAGATGGTTTGGGCTAATGAGAAAAGCACTATAAGTTGTTTTTCACTTTGATCAAGGAAACTTTCTCTTTCTAGGCATCCTTAACTGAAAAATTGTAGCTAGGTCTACTCATTTCATATATATTGCCAGATTTTCAAATTTGGTCTGCATTGTGCTTCTGGCATTGATAGTTTTAAATAGCATCTGGGTGATGTTAGTGTACAACCAGAATTGAGAGCACCACTGGTTTCTTGAGTAATTTGTTTTCCTTTGTAGCTCTGAACTTCTATGACATAAGTAAATTATCTATTAAATTTGATGCATTATCTCAAATAATGATAAAAATGCCACAAAGCAAGACATTTAGGACTACCTCAGACTTTAACATGCAATCATCATTAATTCAAATTTAGACCTCCAAATCAAAATTATGGAATGGTCTGTTTTCTCTCTTCATCCCCTACCCTATCAAAACCCCTCCTGGGGAAAGCACAACCATTTTTTTGTGATAATCTTGCAAAAGAGAAGTTACTTGTTAGTATTTATGTAAGTGTGCATAAGCATTTGCTATAACTTATTGTCATGATTTTAATATTAGATTTTTTTAATAAAAAGTGGTGAATTTCCAAAATTAGGTAAAGTTATCAAGCTGAATGAAAAAAAAATCCTGAAATGAAGCTTTGACCAATCAGCTGGACTGTATTAATTAATAGATTACTTGTAATATAAACTAGCATAAAAGAAGTATTTGTTTTCATCAGGAGAAGTGAATGTCTTTTTTTCTTTTATGCTAATCTTTAAGTTGACTGCTCTACCTATGCTAGCTTAGTTTAGGAAATGTCTGTCTGTTCCCCAAGGCAAAACGTTAAGGAAGTAATAATTTGCAATAACTTCCACATTTGTCAGATTCTGGCAAACTGGAAACCACCCAGGTGGGCAGCCAGAGTAGTGATAAAGGAGGAAATCAGGTCATATAAGAATAGGTAAGGAAATTGGAAATGTCCAGCCTTACAGAGATGAGATTTAGCAGGCATATGATGACTCTTTTCAGCATTCAGAAAAACTTCCTTGTAGAAGACAACATAAATTGTCGTTTTACTGCTCTAGATAATAGAACGAGGACCAATGGATAAAAGTTTCAGGAAGGTAGATATCAGCTAAATATTAGGAAACGTTGTTTAACTCTCATAGGTGTGCAGTAGGGAATTGGCTGCCTCAAATCTGCTAAGTAGGCCATCACTGGTGGGTCTCAAGAAAAATCTAGGGAACACAGGAAGTTGTACAAAGGGCTCTGAGTTAAAAAGAGAATTTATCATAAATTGCCTTCCATCTCGAAGCATCTGTGTTTCTGCTCTCCATTCAAACTTCACGCAATCGACCAAATTAAGCCTACACTTTTTTAAGGTCACCCAATTTTGATAGGTGCCACTTCAGCCACTTGAATTCCTTCCATGCTTCCTTTCTATCTCATTGTCTACCTACCTGGCTCTCTCTCTCTCTCTCTCTCTCTCTCTCTCTCTCTCTCTCTCTCTCTCTCTCCCCCTTCCCCCTTTATACTTGGTTGTTTTTTGTTTATTTTTTTATCTTTTACTTAGTTGTGGCTTCCATTATGTCCAATTGTAGATCTGATCCACCTGCATTATATCCCAACTTGCTTGTCACCAGGTGTGCACACCTATACATTTCTCCTGGTTGGTGGTTGTTTTACTTAAACTGTTAAGTACTTAGGCATTTTGTTGTCGTTACTTGATATTCTTAGCATTCCGGTTGTTAAATATTTTATATATCATTCCTTATTACAGCCTTATATTTACTGAGAGGTGAAGAAATGATGACTTCAAAATGTGCTCATGAAAAGAATAAGACCTTTCAGGCTATTATACGCCAGAAGGAAAACGTTCTATGTTTTTCTCAATACATCAACAAATGTATTTCACTTTCTCAGTTGGCATTTTGTATGTGAATTTTCTAAATGGCAACAATGAAAGCATTTTAAAGCCTGATTTCTTTTCTTTGCTAGGGGGAGCCCATGATGATAGAAATAAATCTCGTCCAGTTGTGATAACATGTGTTCGTCCTGGAGGGCCTGCTGACAGGTAAACTTCATCGTTCCATGTCACTATCTAAATAGATTATATTAAGCTGGGGACTTGGGCAGAGAAGTTGATGAGTTAGAAATGTCATAGTAAAAGATAGATTTTAATAAAAAATATGCTAGAGGGCGGGCCACGGTGGCTCAGTGTCAGAGTTCTTGCCTGCCATGCTGGAGACCTGGGTTCAATTCCCAGTGCCTTCCCATGCCAAAAAAAATCTAGAATGTGAAAATTGAAAGAGTTTAGGCTGTGGAATAAGAAGAAACAAGGTTTGACTCCAGATTCTACCACTTACTACCCTGTGTTATTTCTGAGCATTTTTCTGAGCTCAGTTTGCTCCACTGAAAACAGGTAGATACTAGCACCTACCTTGCAGGGTTCTTCGATTTTATCAAAGATTGGAGATAAATGGTGCCTTGCAGAGGGTCTTGCCAAACCGGAGGCCACTTAATAAAAGGCAGGTGGTTCTTTTAAGGTCTTGAAAATCATCATCACCAGTTGCTCGTCTCCCAGCCCGGACTAATAGGTGGCAGTGTTCTGTTCCTTACTGTTGTAATTATTATTATTACCTATTGGTGATAATTCTGTATGTCAGAATGAAAATGACATATAAAAATAGAATGGAAGGAGTATTGTCAGTTTCCAGAGCTTTCTCTTCCTTGGATTGCTCCCCCTTAACTTGCTAATTTGAATATCTTTGAAAGGACATTGCCTTCAGCTTTCACTTCATACCCCTTGGGGGTCCCAAGTAAACTCACAACTTAGGTGTCTCAAAAGTTACTTATCAGGGCAGGCCACAGTGGCTCAGCAGGTAGAGTTCTCGCCTGTTGTGCTGGACACCCGGGTTCGATTCCTGGTACCTGCCCAAGCAAAAAAAAAAACTTATCTTTGTATTTGTTTCCTATATAAAATCAATTCCAAAATGTTGGGTGCACACAACTCCTGCTGTTTGTTATGCTTGGTGGGTTGAAGGAAAATACACTGATTACCTCCTGTCCCTGCATTAAGTTTCAGACCAGGAATAGATTTTAAGCCTTTCTTAAGCAGTATAAATAATGAAAATAATAAATATTATTTAAAGAGCACTTACAATGTACCAGAAACTGTGGTGTTTCATAGACATTATTTTATCCTTAAAATCACCCTCTAAATGAAACATTTTTACCCCATTTACCGATGAAAACAAACTGAAGCCCAGTACAATTAGTTTACCAACTAAAAAAGTAGAAAAATCCAGATAAGAAATCAGATTCATTTTCCTTCAAAGTCCATGCTGTTATTACCTCACATTTTTAAAAGTTGATGGTTAAGATAAAATAAGAAAATATGAAGGTGCTGATTTCTTGCCTGTGCTTAAGGTATTTGCTCTAACAAAAGAAAAAAAAGTCAAAAGTGCCAGAGAAACTGTGCCTTTTTCCCTTTTCATGCTTCTCTTGTGAATTATTCTTCTTGACGCAAATAAGAATATTCCATTTCTTATTAACATTCAGAGTTACAGTCAACAGAAATATCAGAAACAGGCTCTAGTTTACAAGCAACTTCTTACCAAATTAATTTAGGACTAAAAGAAATTTAATAAGTTCAGATAAAAATTTAGAAGAAAACTAGAGAGTTGTCTAGATAAAAGTGATTTACTATTAAGAGATCATTTTTACTCTTTATAATTCCTAAACTTGTAACCCTCCCATCAGCCTTCTCATCTCCATGTAATCTGCAGGCCTCCCTAGGGGTTACCTTAGCCGTCTCGCTAATGTCCTGAGGCATCTTCTCCCAGTGCTTGAGTGTCTGTGGTCACAGCAGGGAGAAGGGTATGTGCCTGCAGCTTCCAGGCAATGTGAGACTGAATCAATTTAATCACTGCCAAATGGCCTTATAAATCAGTAGGAGAATTTACAGACGAGAGACATTTTTCACCAGCACTCCCTATCCCACTTGGGGGTTCCCTAGTAATAAATTGAATGATATCAGCAGGTTTTTCTGCTCACCTGGCTTTGGGAAAATAAGTGAATGTTATTTCCTGGGCTCCATTAAATCAATTTTGGACACTCAGGCAAAAACCTTGAGAAAGGGAAAAATGTGCCTTTATTACTTTTGTACCCCAAGAGTTAACTGTGGGTAACTGAGTTATTTGCTAATGTGTAGTTATTTTCTCATCACTGATTTTTATATAACAGCAATTTTCTGTTTAGGGTTACCTCTTAACTCTCTTACTGTCGCCCTTGATGCTTAAAAAGAAATTGCAATTGGGATGGATGGCAGAACATGTGTGATAGAGCTAATTTCGCTGACTTTTAATGCTAAGCCCCATTATACTAAATTAATAAAGACTTCTTTTATTCTTGCTTCAGAGAGGGCACAATCAAACCTGGTGACAGGCTGCTCAGTGTGGATGGAATTCGGCTTCTTGGAACCACGCATGCTGAAGCCATGAGTATTCTTAAACAATGTGGACAAGAAGCAACGCTGCTGATAGAATATGATGTCTCAGTAATGGGTATGTCAGAGGACCAAGTTGTGATCTCTGAACTCTAGGGCATGTCGCTGTCCATCCCTGATAAGCCACTTTGGATTATGTGTGGACTGTTTTGCCCTCTTGTAGCAGACAGGTCCATCAGTATTGTATCATTACTCTCTTTGGGTTCAAGACAAGGTGAGTGGTGCTTTTCAGTAATTTAGAGTTCTCATGCTGATAGGTTCTGTAATAAGGTCTCATGCTGTCAGAGTGCTTCACCTAACAATCAGCTCTTCTGTATGGATTACCCTTTGGCAGTAAAGTGCTTCTCCCTTCCAAATCACAAAAATAGCATTATTCGCTTAGGGGCTCCTGCTTTTTCTTTTACTGCCTGGAGACTGGGAATAGTGGGAGATTCCTTTCCTTCTTGTAACTTCACAGTCTGAAGCAAGTGAATCAAAATGAATGGAAATGACCACCCATTTTATCTTGAGAATTTAGGGACAAGAGAAGAAAAGGGAAATATAGTAACATTGATTAAAATGAGAAGTTGAGCACAGTACTCTTTCTTTAAATAACAATTCCAAAAGAAGTTAGCTCTGTTTTTACCTTCACACCTATCGTAAAACTGGAAGGATATTCTCATGTGGCTTTTAAATGCTGAGAGAGACAAAATTTGGTGTAATGTTGACAAAGGCAGAAAAATTATGCAAGTATGAGTTGAAACTTAGAACTTAAATCATGTTGGAAGTACTCTTTACAATTATCAGACTTGATTATGTGACCTAACTTTAAAAGCCAATTTTATGCTGCTGAAATGTAGCAGAGAAAAAGAGATTTATTATATAACTGCCAACTCCTTTATTTCCCACTCTGTATGATTCATGTAGAACAGTGTTGTTTGGGAGTATTCTTAATCTATCTGCTGGACTAAAATGTCGGAAAGAAGTATGAGGTTTCCTAAAGGGCTTAAAGAATGAGATTTAAGTTCCCAGAAGGATAAATGGTGCAATAGCAATAGTACAAATCTTCACGGGTAAAGTTCAAGAATGAATATTCCGTCTTTCTGCTGACCTTTTCCCTCTCCCCTTTTTTTCTCCCTCCCTCCCTCTGTTCTTTTTCTTTTTTTTGTTGCTTGGTTTTTTAATTACATTCAATTAGGTTTTGAATTAGATTTTGAGTTAGATTATGTGGGTATGGTTTTCAGCTCTACTGATCACTAGCTATTGATTTGACCATGTTATTTAATTTTCTGGCCCTTAGTTTCCTCATTTGTCAAATAGGGATTACCAATGCCTTAATTTTAGAAAGCAATTATGAAGGTAAGATTGTACAAGTAAAATGTCTTATCCATTTTAAACGATTATACAAATGGGATTAACATTAAAAATTAAAACAGGTATCTGGAGTATTTAATTTCTTCATTCAGTCTACAACTATGTATTGAGCTAAGGGAAGGTACCATGAAATCAGAGATAAAGAAAACAGATCCTTGCCCTCATGAAGCTTGCAGTCCAGTGGGGGAGACAGGTGGCAAACAATGGACATCATCAAACAAACACACACAAAGGATAATAATTACTATGCACAGCACAAACGAGATTCTGTGAAGGGGACTAAGGGAAAATTAAGTCTATGTAGTATTAATATAGGCATAACAGAGAGACCATGGAACAGAAGAGAATACCTAGAAACAGACCACTGTATGTCTAGAAACTAAAGTATCATTATACATCAATGTGGAAGGGTTGCAGTAGTCAGTAAATGATGCTGAGAAAATTAGCCACAAGGGGAAAAATGAAATTAAATTCCTATTTCATATCACATCCAAAAATCTTCTAATTATTTAACCATTTTCACAATACACTGCTATTATAATAACAAATATCTTTTTACACAAATCTTTGTTTGTATTTCTGATGTCATTAAGACAAAGGATGTATTTAGTTTTAAAACATTTGTTATACACTCTGTATCCAAATTGTTCTCTAGAAAGGTTGCACTATTTCATATTATCCCAAGCAATATTTCAAGTACGCATTTCACTAGAGCTTCTCAACATTGAGTATTGTCATTTTTAATCCTTCTTATTTGTAAGATGAAAACTATTTTTATATTTTAATCTACTTTTACTTGGTTCTAGTGAGATTTCTTTCATATGAACATTAACCATTTGCATTTTCTTTTATCTGTTCATGTCTTTTATTCACTTTTCTACTGGAAGTATTCCAACTGGGAAGGTTGGGAAGGTCTTAGCTTTTTGTTAATTGGTTTACAAAACTATTTATATATTAAGAACATTAGTCCTTATCAGTTTTTTTGTAAAAGCATTTCTCTATGGTTTATCTCCCTCTTCTAACATATTAAAGTTTTGTTTCTTTGTTTTTCTTTTATCTAGTATTTTTCTTGGGATATATCTGTTGATTTTATGATTATGAAGTGATTTATGATTATGAATACCAGTTATTTTTATTATTCTGCCCACAGTCACTCATTTGTCAATATCCTTCTCTATAATTATCATCTCACTTTGATTTTTTCCAGTCTTCTCCCACCCTCATTCTCTCTTTTTTTTCTATAATATCTTTCTTACCTTTTCCCATTCCTGCTTCCCTAATTTGAATTAAAATGGGATTAGGTATTTAAAAGGTCAGATAAAATTGTGACAAGTTGAGAAAAGAGAAGTAAAACTGATGCCTCAGAAAATCAGAATATGGGAAACTTTCAACTAGAATTATTCTTCACCAAATAATAACTAAGCTTTCCTTTTAGAACCAAAAAAATCCCCACATTTTCTCTTTTTTCTTACCTTGGATTATTTCTTCCTTGAGGAATAAAATGAGCTGTTCATATAACACAGCCTGAACATTTCTTTCAAACTTTTTGGAAATCAAGTTCTCATTAAAAACAGTTTATCTACTCTCATTTTTAAATGAGAAAAATTCTCACAATTGTAAAATTAATATTTTAACAGTTTTTATTGTGAAATATATATATATATACAAAAAAGCAATAAATTTCAAAGTACGTAGAACAGATTTCAGGATTTGGTATGGGTTACAGTTCCACCATTTTAGGTTTTTCTTTCTAAGCTGTTTCAAGACACCAGAAACAGAAAGAAATATCAATATGATGATTCACAGTCATACTCATTTGTTAAATCCTATCTTCTCTGTTATAACTCTTCCTTATCCTTTGATCCTTCTCCTAATCTTTAGGGGTATTTGGGCTATGCCCATTCTAACTTCTTCATGTTGGAAAGGGGTATCGATAATACGGGACAGGGGATGAAATCACTTGATGTTCTTGGAGAGACAGATCCCTCTGCATTTCAGGACTTATCTGGCCTAGGAACCCATCTAGAAGTTGTAGGATTCTGGAAAGTAATCTTTGTGTATGAACCTTTTGTAGAATCTCAGAAGTTCTTTAGGGTTGGGGGAGTGGTTTTGGCTGGGGCAAATCCTGGAAATTAAAAATATCATTTTTAAAACAGAATCAAAACAAATGTAGATTTTTTTTTAAATAGGAAAATATTCAACAATACAGAATCTTGATGCCAAAAATATTAATATTTTATTTGCTGAATATGAGTAAAATACTATTTTATATTTTATATCTCCTAAGTATCTAGGTTAAGTGCTGGTCTAAAGGTTATCTATTGTCTTTACATATAATCTATTTTCAGAAGCCTAATGGAAAATATATTGAAATAGGCGATTAAATTATGTGCATTCTGTTTTATACCTTTCACCTTGATATTACACAATTTTCTTCTATAAAATAAGAATAATGATATTTACCCTATCCAACTCATTGGGATGCGAAAATCCTTAATAATTAAACATGTAAAACAAAAAGTTATTTGCTTTTAAAGACACCCAGAAGATATTTAGTAGTAAATATATGAAAGAACGTATAAAATGTGGACCTCTATTCAGATGCCCTTCTCACACTCTTAGATAAAGCAACCTAGATGCAAAAATTGCAACAGGAAATTTAAGATCTTAAATTGAGAAGATCAGGAACTCAGTGGTACATGAGGATGTCAACAGGTACAAAGGACATAAACCCAATTTAGATTAACTTAAATAAAAGGGACTTTATTATCCTATAAAAGTGGGGAGTCCACTGGCTTTGGGCACACATTCGATATTGTCATAGGAGTGCTATCTCTGCCCCCCTCTTAGGTCTCCTTGCCTTAGAAGGGCTGCTGTTACAGGGGGGCAAGACAGCCACTGGCAGCCTCAAGTCTACGATATCTTGAGAGTTCATGATGACATAGAAAAGAATGAGAGTAGATCAACTTGGGGTAAATGCTGGTCACTACACTAATTACTATGTACAGCAATATAGTGCCATGTTTCTCCCCCTTGGGCGGGGAGGCAGGAATAAATGTTAAACAGTCCCACCAGCATGCGAGGGAGGGAGGGAGGAAGAGAGAGAGAGAGAGAGGAGAGAGAGCAGTTCTCCAAAATAAATGTTGGGTTGACAAAGAAAGTAAGAGATGTCCATTTTAAAACATAAGTACATTTTAAATATTACACTCCCTCTAACTGTATATGAGAGTTTCCCTTGCTTTATATCCTCCTCAGGACTTATTATTCACTCTTTTTCAATGTAACCATTCTGATGGGTGTGTAGTATCATACCTCATTTTAAGTTTAAGTTACATTTCCTGGATGAATAATGATATTGAGTACGTTCTCATTTGCCAGTGGAGCATGCTGGCTGCATTGATTTGACTGTTGCTTCATGCTTTCATTTATTTGCATACTATTAAAATTATGACATATTATATCTTTGGAAGTGTGTGTGTGTGTCTGAAATCATAGATATAAATATTTATTTTATTTATTTACATATGGTTAAAAGTAAAAGTTATTTCTTAGGTAATGTGTATATGTGTGTAAAGTGTGTGTAAAACTACAGATAATAGTTATCAGTATCTCAACTTTGGAATCAGTATATTTTCTGGTAAATCTCAGATCATAAATTTTAGCAAATTCATTGTTCTATTTAGGAAAGCCATTGAACCTATATCAATTTTATTAAAGTAGAATTTAGTCTCTGCTAAAACTTTAAGGAAAATTTATTGACATAAGGGAGACAGTGTAAGGAATAGGGTTGGAGGAAAATTAAGTTTCATTTTGGGTTTGTTAAATTTGAGAGTCTAACAGTCATCCAAGGGGAGGTGATGAATAGGCGAGGCAGTTAGGTATTCAAGCCTGGTGTTCAGGGCAGGAGATAAAATGTCATCAGCATAGAGATGGACCTTGAGACCATGAGGCTGGATGAGGTACCCTAGGGAAGTGAGTATAGACAAAGAGAGAGGTCCCAGACTGAGCTCTGGCACCCTCAAATGGTTAGAAGTCAAGAAGGTTAAGAAGAATCTGGAAAAATAAATTGAGAAGGAGCACCCAGTGATAGAGAAGGAGAACCAAGGGAGAATGGAGTCAGAGAGGCTAGTAATCACACTACTTCACTCACAGGTAGCTGTGAGGAATAAAAGCGTTGCTTGCTGCCTATGTGGTGCTTGGCACTTAGTATGTGCTCAGTGAATGTGAACTCATTACTTACGGGAAAACAAACCCACTAATTATCACTGAAATACATGACCAAGTGATTAGGTCTGTTAGCCATCTACTGTTAGGTTTGTAGGTTTAAAATGAAATTACTTTGTGTTTTTATTTTACACTGCAGGATGTAATCACGATTCTTTAAATCACAATGCCTCTTAATCTACCCGTGGCGTTTTTAAGTTCCTATAAGTTTCTGACTCTCCACTTAGTTGTTATTTTCTTTGCTCAGCACCAAACCTTTCCTTTTGCTTTCCTGGACTATGCCAGCCTGCAAGACCCAAGATACTGAGAAAAATTGTATCCTTTCCTTAGAAATTCTGTAGGGTGTTACATTTTTGCCCAGCTAATCCTTACTTAGATGCCTTCAGTATTGCCTCTATTAAAAATGTAAACATAAAATAGTAATTTTCACATAATAATTTTATCAGGAGTGGATTCAAGTGGTACGAGTATTAAGAAGCAAAATGATCAAAAGTATAGGCTTGTTGGCATATCACAATGGATCTTGGCTCTGCTTTGTATTCCGTATTTTAGGAATTTGAAGATCAAGCTATAAAACTTCCACCAATGACTTCTCACTAGTACCAAAAGTAAATTAGCCACTATTCATATTTTCTTATCAATTTCTTCCATATGCTGTCAATGGCCTGGGAGTCATTGAGGGCTGCTTGAAGTTTTTTAGGTATTTATAATACAACACACTTGCTTCCTTGTGGGTTGCCATCATAACCTCTCCTCTTTATAGGAAATATCATGAATCGAAACTCACATGTTTTCCTACATAAAAGAAATGTATAATTTTTAAGTGGCAACAACATTTTATTTGAATGTTATTTTTCTAGGATAAAAGATTTTCTTATACATTCTCCTTTTTTATCTAAAAAAAAAAGGCATTTCAGAATACCTGCTTCCACTCCCTCATTCACTTTTACATATTCAAATTCAAACCACTGCTTCTGTGTTTATGGAGATAAAACAAATGGGAAAGGAGAGAGTTACCCTAAATTAGAAAAGTTAATAAAGAGGGCATACTTTTTATGCATTTATATTATATATAGAAAAATTACTGAACACAAATAGAAAATTGAAATCAGCAGTCCCATTCCTAGGTATAGCCCAATAGCAAATAAGATTTGAAATCTTATTTATACAGCTTGTTGGATTTTCGCTTGTGTGCTCTACCCGGAAACAGAACACAATCATAATCACCAGTAGCCCTGCTGTGCCTCCTCCCATCACTATTCCATCCCTTCTCCAAACGTAACCCATATCTTGACTTCTAAACCTTAGAGTCATTTGCTGGTTTTGAACTGTGTATAAATGAAATTATAAGTATATTTATTTGATGTCTGGCTTCTTATACCCAAAATTATGGGTATAATGCATCCATATTGTTGTTTATAGCAGAGGTTCTTTCTTTTTCACTGTTGCTGTTTAAAGAAAAACTTTTCATGCAGTTTAGGATCTGACAGCTTTATTGAGTGATTCATGAATTGGGCAACTTCCCATTCAGGAAGTAGAAGGGCACTCCACCAAGGAGTGGAAAGGAGAAGCTCATATAGGGCAAATGTGGAAGCAAGTGAGGAAATGTTCTGATGGCTGACATTAAGTTTCTATTTTTCTTTGAGGGTCTTACAAAGTGGGGAGCAGGTGGTTGCATAGGAATAAAGAAAGTTAGCTGGGGTAAGAATGAGAAAGTTAGCTGGCAATAACTGATCAGCTGTATTTAAGTTTAGCTTTTTGGGCAAGCCAAACATTTATAGGAAATAGAAACTAAATTAGGTTTTTTGTTTTGCTGGCATGGAGTTTAGCATGGATGCCTCCACGTTGGACCTGCTAGATTTGATTTATCATTGTATAATCATTGTATAATATTTCATTCTATGAATGGATCACAATTTACACAACAGCTTCCTTGTTGATGATGATTTGGTTATTTTCCAGACTGAAACTTTTATAAATAATGTTACAATGAACATCCTAGTATATGTCTTTTGGTGAACACATGTATGTATTGCTATTGAGCTATACCTAGGAATGGGACTGCTGGGCCATAAATAACATTATATTTAGTTTACACAGGCAAACAGTTTTTCACAGTGGTTGTATTTATTTGCTCTCCCACTATTAGTTTTAATTCCTTCGTATCTTCACCAGCATTTGATATTGCCAGTTTTTTTCATGTTAACCATTCTGATGAGTGTGTAGTGGTATTTCTCTATGGTTTCAATGTATATTTCCAAGATGAATAAGGATGTACGGCACCTTATTGGCCATATCCTTTGTGATGTGTCTGCTCAAGTCATTTGATCCATTTTTTCTATTGGACAATACTATCATCTTAATCAATTTATATAGTATGTATACAAACCCTTTGTTAGATAACTGTGTTATAAATTTAACCCTAACTACTGAATGCAAAATAAAAGCCAAATATTTTTGTAAGCTAAAATATTCCAATATATTTTTTTGGATTATTTATCCAAAAAATTAGTCACAAAGAAACCTGAAATTTCATCTATTTTGTTCTCCAATCTTCAGGTAGATGTTGACATTGGGTTTTAGCAACGTATTGGTTTTCTACTCCTGTATAATAAAATACCATAAGCTTAGTGGCTTAAAACAACACCCATTTATTATTCCACAGTTTTGTAGGTCACCAATCCAGGTAGGTTGATCTGGGTTCTCTATTTAGGATCTTACAAGACCAAAACGAAGGATTCAGATGGCCTAAGTCCTTATCTGGAGACTCTGAGGAAAAATCTACTCCAAGCTTATTTGGAAGGCTAGCAGAATTCAATTACTTTTTGAATGAATGAGTAGATTTTGAGATTTCCCTTTGTCCCCATATGTAACTATTGCATGTTATATTATCTTTCTTTGAATGGTATTGGACAAAAACTGATACAGTATCTCAAAACTTTATACATTTGATATGTGGTTCATCTAGAGTAGAGAAAGTCAATAATTTTAAACTTTTTATTTCATCTCTGATTAAATGACGGTGGCCATCAGAATCACTGTGTTGAGAGGGATTGTGAAGTTTCAGCCGAGCTCAATGGAAAAGGGTGTGATGATCGCTCACACCGGATGGCATACACCTGAGTGCTCCAGGTGTATATGATTGCAAATACAGTCTTGCTACATCCCACATCCACTCAGAAGTCCAGGTGATACCCTAATCACTCAGATCAGAGAACTAGTCCATAGATAATTCAATTTTAGAGAATTTCTATCTGATAAATCTGAATAATAAAACACCTTGTTGTCATTATCTTTCCACTGTAACAGGAGACTTGTGTGTTTCTGCAGCCTCACACACTACTTCACTTTTTTACATCCTGAGACGAGGCCACCATTGGAGACCGTGACCATGGATGTATAATTTTTCGGTCTGCACAGTGTTTTTGAAAAGTTGGAATTAGTTTTCAGCATTTAAAAATAAGGGCCTTTCATCTAAAAATAAATCGAAGTATCCAGCTGCTCCTAACAATATGTCAACACTGGACATGCAATCCTTGGCTGGATGGAGTTGGATCTCAGGCTGCCTCTTTGGATAGGAAAGCTCTCTCCAGTTGGTCCAAATTGCTTTCTTGACATCAAAGCCTTCCTTATATCAGCTCCCCATCATGGCTGTCCCCCGTAGGCATTTGGTTTTATGAATCCTGCTCTTCATTATGACCTTTCTGTTTCATCTAGCCTAGCTACAAAAGTCTAATTTTTGTAGGTTCTAAGGAAGAAGGTCACTACTGGATGTTCCTGTTCCAGGTTATCAACATTCTTCTCCATCCAGCCTTACATTTAACAAAACTGGTCTCCTGGGGGGAATTTGAAGATCTTTGACAGAGTAGCAGAATGACCCCACACTCTCAGCAACTTTCTTTTGAGCCTTGGGACCCCCATTTTATTCCCTACCAAGTGTACTGCCTTATGCTTGTCACACCCTTATTATTTTCTTGGACCAATGCGCTGATATGCACTTTGATAGCCTTACTATTAATTTGTAGATCTCTGAAGTAATTTGATGGGCAGATTTTAGTACAAGATGTATTCATTAATATTTTTAAACACCAATATAATACTAATATAAGAATATATAATATCATTCACAAACTCCTTCTAGAAGCTCACTGTTATATTAGGTGCAAAGATGATGAGTGATGGTATCAGTGCAGAGATAACATGGATTGATTGTTTAATATCTAAATTTTCCCTAAGAGCCCAATCAATTATAATTTAAGTGTTACCTGTTGTGATAGGATCATAAAGGGTCTTTTATGTCTTTTGGACCACTATGCCTCACTTGTTATATGAGGGAATTAGACTACATCATCTCAAAGCTCCTTCCACCTCTGACATTCATATAATTTAGTGACTTCACTTAAAAATTTTAATAGCTTATCACTTCTTTATTCCTCTATTAACAATATAATCAAAACACAATGCCATAAATAAAAAAAGTTTTAAATAACATTTAACTGTAGATTGAGCAGATTAAAAGTGGCTGCATCTAAAACCATTACCTAAAAAAGAAATTTGGTCGTTTCCCTTAAATACATCAAACCCAGCAATCTCATTCCCCTAAGATTATTTCACAGTATTCTTATAAGTAGGCATAAACTCAACATACTGTCATGAAGCCATTATCTGCAAGGATCTTGATATTGGCATTCTGAGACATTTAATAAATTAATGGAAAGTTAGTTAAAATTCCCTCACTTTCAGACTAGATATAGATGCTTATAAAATTAAACATGTCCCTTAAGGGGAAAATTAGTTCATCAACTTTAGTGTATTTTAGAAAGATGAAAAACTGACTGAACTCTATCAGAAGGGAATTCTCTCTTTGCATAAGTTTCTTTGAGGTCATGTACATGTATTAATTAGACTGGATTTGCTTTTCAGTTTGAGAGTAGTAGCAGGCAAGCACTTCTGCTGATCATGAGGCCAGTTCCTGGCCATCTTCCATGTACTAGTAATGTACTACTCTTTCAAGTACTAGTCGAGATTACTTTCCTATATTGTTGGAGACTAACTTTATATTCCTCATTGGAAAATGAGCCCCAAACAGTCTTTCACTGGGAAGAAAATGCTCTTCTTCATTTTTTTCCATTAATCATTTTAATATATAACATGCAAAGGAACACAAGACCATAAGAATCTCTGACAGACATAAAACTCTTCTACCTCTTTTTTCCATATCGTATATTTGTTCAACAGCACCTGCTTCAGTGCCTGGCATGTAGTAAGGTTATTATTTTTCAGGGTTATATCTGATACATTAGTGGGCATTAAAAGCAGTAGGTTGACTCCAACAGCCATAATGCCAAGGAAGTAAACCAGCATTTCATGTTGCTGTGGCTTGGACACTGCAAGTGGCTGCCAGGTGCTGGTGGCCCTATTAAGTCACTCAGAAGCATCAGTATGATCATACCTACTGCAGTTCCTCTGCCTCTCGGATCCTATATATGACACAGACTTCATAATCACAATTATAATGGTGAAAACTACCCTTATTCTGTCTCTATGAGGTCCAGAGCTCAGACCATTTTGATAAAGATCCTTGGATTTATTTTAAGATAAGCAAAGAATTTTTTCTTGCAAACTCTTGGAAGTAGGTTGAGATAATTAAAGTAAATTTCCTTGAGCACACAGCAGTACCCACCCAACGTACTCTTTCTGCAGCATCTCATTTTCATTACCTGAAGCTGTTTCGTTGGTGGCAGTAAAACAGAAAGTGGAAAACCCAGCCAGCCTTCAACCACTCTCTAAGCGAGTGCCACAGTTTAGGGTCAATCCCACTCTAAATTGCAGTATCATCTAACCAGTAATTCAACAAGGAATATTGAATGATTGATCCACAGAACATCTTCCTACAGAATTATTTTGTGGCTTTTTATTTTAAAACATGTAAAACGTGAGAGGACCACTCCAAATTTCTATCCTCAACCTCTCTACACCTCCTGTCTCTAAAAACTCTGTTTCACAATGTTGTCATCTATTTCCACAACTTCAACCATCATCTCTATTTGGACATCTCTCCATTAGCTATAAAATAAAGTCCAAAGTCTTTAGTCTGACACTAAGGCTCTACTAAAGCTTTCCCTGACCTACCTCTGTAGGTTTGTTTTTTTCTTGTATTCCTTGAAAATCCTGGCAAACCCAACTGAAAGTATTCCCCTTATCCTCATAATTCCAATAACGCCTTTTTTATACTCCTCTTATAATCTTTGCCTCATTCAATGTTGTATCTAGTTTCTGCATGTGACTTTCTCTCCTCTATGAGATGATAAACTCCTTAAGAACAAGGGCTGTTCTGTGTCTTTGCTTGTATCCTTTGTAGTGCTGAATACATAGAAGATACTATTTATTTCTTGGTTGATTGCATAAATAAATGAGCAAATAACCTAGGCGTAATTGATGCTAAGTCTTTCTTTCCCCCAAATTTAAAAATGTTCAAAATAATTATTTGTCTATTTACAGAATTTTTAGTTTTCAGTGCACTTTCACAACCATTACTTTATTTTATCTCTATAATAACCTCTCAAGGAAACTAGGCTTCCTCTTGATTTTTTTTTTTTTTACTCTTTCTCAAAATATTTTTTTTAATATTGTTATTATAAAAACTTAACAAACATACAAGCATTCTTGACATGCAAACTTTCCATTCATGGTGTACAATCAATGGCTCACAATATTATCACATAGTTGTGTGTTCATCACCATGATCATTTTTTGAACATTTCTCAAAATATTTATATATATATATTTAACATTTGTTCCCCCATCCTCTTGTTTTTTTGATAAGTCTGAAAGGGTTATGATGACTACAGGAATGGAGCCTGACATTTTATGATTACTGGGAAAACTGACTTCTACATTGATAGATCAGTTAACACAAAGTTAGTGAATTTGTTTGCAGTTGAAGTGAACAAATCCAATTTCTTATGCAAAACATAGTCTGATAAAAGGTACAAGGATATAAGCTTTATGGCCATCACATGTTTAGTGTTTAATGTTGATGGTTACATTTCTAGAATATAGAATAAGATCTTTGTAGTTAACATTTAAATATCATAGGAAACTTTGTTTGAACATACACGAGGCAGACCTTCCCTCAGCTGACTATTCTTTTCACAATGCTGTTTTTCACAGTGCTCTTGTCATCACAGACTGTAAATATTCCTTACCTTCTTTTTCTTAGCTTACAAAGAAAGACTCTTTCATTCCAAAGCATCTCATCGAACATCACTGGGACCTATAGATTCAAGATGAAATCAAAGATGTTGGATTTGTAATTGTTGTTTTTGTAAACCGTGTGATGTAGATAAGGAGGGTAGTAGGTTGTTTTACAAATAAGAAATCTAAGCTACATTATTTGCCTGGATTACAGCTTTAAATGTCAAAGTCAAGACTCAATCTCTTCTCTAACGTAATATGCTGCCATTAGCAGATTACAGTAATGGCAACTTCCATTTACTGAATATTATATTCAAGCCATTTTGCAAACATTTTCTCATTGTATCCTTATATTAAAGAGATAAGCCTAAGTGTCCCCTCTCACCGATATGGAAATTGAGGAATCAGAGAAAATAGAATAGCTGACCTAGGCAGAAAATAACAGAACCTGAATTCAAATTGCTCTGTCTCATTCTAGAACCTTTGCTTAAAAAATAATTCAGCTAATCAGAGCAGTTTTAATGCAGCATGTATATGATAATTCTTACAGCTAAGCATTCAGAACTACACTCCTGTATTTCCCCTCAATCTGCTCCTGTCCCATCTTTCCCATCTTAGGTTTGTTTCTCTTTTCATTTTCCACACTGAACTGTTCCTCTCGCTCAGAGACACTACCATCTCTCCCCTGGAGAACTGCAGTCACTTCCCAGCTATTTCCATCCATTCTTCATGCCCACTTCATTCAAATTCATTCTCATACATAAGCCAGAGTGGCCTTTGTAAATTAAATCATGTCACTCTCCTTCAATGTCACCCCATGAAATTTAGGATGAAATCAAATTCTTTAACATGCTACTATTCTCTGTATGCTGTCTCCTGAACTGCTTCCCCAGTCTCAACTTTCATTAGTTTCCCAGTTGTCATCTGCCCTGAGTCATAAGAGTCTTTTTTTTTTTTTTACCTCCTCTCCCATACCAACCTTTTGTCCTCAAAGACTTGGCAAGTTCTGTTTCCTCTGCCTAAGAGGTGATTCTCTAACCTCTGCACATCTGGATACATACATTCTTTTGCCAGCTATTTTGTACATATCCTTTAAAATCTCAGCGTAAATGTTACTTTCTCAGAGAAAACATCTATGATAGCATATCTATTTTTTTATTTTTGTTTTGGTGACATATATACAACCTAAAATTTCCACTTTTAACCACATTAAGATATATAATTCAGTAGAGTTAATTACATTCACAATGTTGTACTATCATAACCATCATCCTTTACCAAACTTTTCCATCACCTAAAACATAAATTCTGTACCATTTGAATATTAACTCCCCATTCCTTAGGAACCTAGCCAATGTTTAACTGTTCAGATTTTCTCAAGTCTTTGCACCTGTGTATTGCCCTGGACATGCAGTGCAACTTTTAAGTTCGATCTACTATATGGAAGATCTCCTCCAAGAGAATATCTCCTCTTTTCTATTCCTTCTCTGGGAGTCCTGACCTATTCTGTTTGTTTCTGTGCACATTTTCCACCCCAGAGCTAATGATTTTCTCAACTGCTCTGCCATGCTCAGTGCCACCTTTCACTATAGGTTTCACTGTTGTGATCTGCCCTGCCTTACATTTTCCCCCTTTTTCCATGTGGCTTTCCTGCCTCCAGTAACTTCCACGTTTAGGGTATCCTGCCCCAGGAAGCCAGATGGGGTCAATGTTCCAAACACCCGTTTTTGTGTTTTTTTTTTTCATTCCGGTGCACCAGCGGTTACAGACCGGGTTAGGTGTTGGCCCGTGCCAACAGTTCCGGCCACGTCTCTGGTTCCCGGGGGCCACTGTGTATGTGTGCGCTCGCCAACCACGAGGGCCCTGCCCGGGGTCTGTGTGGCCTCGGGGGTCCGTGCCTGAGTGTGGGGGCGGCTCTAAGTCGCTGCCACGAGTGGCTCTGCCATCGGCAACCACAGCAGGAGGTGTCTGATCCAGAGCGTGGCCGCCGCGTGGCTTTTAGGCTGTGGAGACTGAGTGAGCAGGACCAGCCCCGGCTGACGTGTGTGCGAGTCGCAGGCCTCCTCCCTTCTTTTCTTAGGTTTTTCTCTTTTTCTTCCATTCGGCATTTGTGGAGGCTTTTTCCTGGCTCCATCTTACTCAGGAATTTCAACTAAGAGGTATTCGCCCTTTCATTTAGTTCTCTCTGAGAGGAAACGTTCCCTTTCCCGGGATCCTTTACGCCGCCATCTTGATGACGTCACCCTCCTGCCACCGTGTCTAAAGAGTTTCTGTTTTACTTGCCTGCGGAATCCTCCTTACTTTTCCCGCATGGAGATTATCGCAATTATAATTATAATTTGTGGGTGAATAATCTGCTTGTCTTTTTCACTAAACTGTAAATTCCATAAGGTTAGGGAGGGAACATTATGTATTTTTCATCACTGTATGTGCAGTATGTGCCTGGCACAAAAAAGTGCACATTAAATATTTGTTAATTGAATGAATTGCATCTAGCTTAAAAACAGTGCTACCACTGTGTTGTATCTAAATTAAGAGTAAATATTTATTTTTGCCTGAGAACTCCAAAGGTTACTGAAGACACAATAATGGCTTAAATAACCAATTTGTATTCATGTTCTGATATTCTCATTCTTTCTTGCCGCCTCCCTCCCATGAAGAAGCATTCCTCCAGGTTGTAGATTAAAAACTATCAGGGATCCTGAATTCCAGAGTCCTACGTGAAAGAGTTTGTTACTAATTGGCTTACACCAACAGTTGATTTCTTGCCTGAACGTTCATTTGTTTTTCAATGATTCTGAAAGACTGTACTCCAGAATCGAACAATAAATGTTAGTCTGGAGATCCAGTCTTTGAAGGAATGTACCAAACTCCCTGCTGTCTTAGTTTGCCAGGGCTGCTATAACAAAGTGTTACTGGCTTAAACAACAGAAATTTATTGTCTCATGGCCTGGATGCTAGAAGTCTGAAATCACATATCAGCAGTGCTATTCTTTCTCTGAAGTCGTAGGGTTCTGGGGATAGCTGTTGTTCCTTGGCTTGTAGCATTACCCAAACCTGCCTGTGTCACATGGTGCTCTCTTGCTCTCTCTCACTCTCTCACTTTCTGTCCAAATTTCTTCTAAGGGCAACAGTTGTATTGCTTATATTGGTATAGAGCCCACCCTAATCCGGTTAGTCTTTCTAAACTGGTAGCATCTTCAAAGATCCTATTTACAAATAAATACCCATTCACAGGACCATGGTTTAGGACTTGAGCATGACTTTTGGGGGGGATACAATTCAATCCATAACATCCCCAAATAAGGCAGTATGCAAGCAACAATGATCTCTCTCCAGGCTCTTGAGGATTGGGAAGAACTGGGATCAGATTTCAAAGTGGCCTCTATCACCCTGTGTTCATTGCCTATTTTAGAAGGACCTTGATGTAGCAAGATAGGGAATATGAATGTTCATAGTAGATGTCCCTAATTATATGATATTTGAAGCTACTCTGCTGTGGTATCTTACCTAGTTGAAAGTTTGGTGTTCTATAGGCCTTTTGAGAATCCCCAACCTCTTTTTAATTACCAACACTGCTGCTAATGGGAATGTAGATCTATTATATCATGCGTACTCATTGTCCAACACACAGTGTCACGTTCTGTGTCTTCCATGGAGGCCCAGACCTTGTCAGCATTGGTAAAAAGGAGATTCTTCTTGATGCTCCCCTGGCCAGGTGTAGTTTCAGATAAACACTGTATCTATGAAGAAGCAGAGTATTGAATCCTAACATTTTCAGCTCACCGGAGACTTTCATTCTGGCACATTTGATTTTGTGCCTCTTGAACGAGCTACTAGGGCACATACGTTCTCATTCAGAGAGTGCAAAGGGGTGGTTATCATTAATTCACAAGACTTGTCTCAAGTACTAAAGTAATATTTCAACTCCACACGTGTAAAATCCCACCTGTGAACATTGATGCATCACTATATGTTGCCTGCTGCTTATGGCTCATTGGATACATTGCCTTCGGCTGTGCTGATGATGTCTCAATCCGTGGAGACATGCCTTGTGTTTTTCTTGGACTTCATATTTCCCAGAGGTGATTTTCTTAACATTAAAGTATTTCTTGAGTTCCTTAAAAGACTATTTAGCTGAGGTTTGGTCCTGAACTGTACATTCCTATAGAAACTGCTTCACTTAAGTCTTACTCCCAAACAAAATTATGAGTAAAAGCTTGGCGCCTCTTTGGCAGAATTCTCACACTTGGGAGGGGATATGGGGGCGGGGGGAAACCTAAGATAGATTTAGTTTGTTCAATTGAAATGAAGATATGATTTGGTAAGAATATTGAATATATCCCACCTGTGGGGAATTAATTTCCATAATTTACATAGTAAGTGCCATATGTAGAGGCTTTTGGAGTAACTTGCCCAAGATGTAGATTCATTAGTTATAGATTATAAAGCTTGATCTATAAAACTAGCAGTGTAGATGATCTAAAATTGGAGATAAGGTAATATTGAAATCATTCACAACACTTAAAGCTAAGTAAGTGGAACAATACATGAAAACCTAATTAATGCTACAGCTAGAAAACTGCCCAGCTCCCTTATACTGTCCTCCCTGCTCTTTCTCTCTGTTATAACTTTCCCTTGACAACAACATCACTGCATCTTACATAGAGGCAAAACACTAACCTAAAATTCTGGGGACATATAAACGAGTAATTTAATGCTTTGTCTTAAGAGTCTTTTTTCTAGCTTTGCCTGGTCAAGTAAATTAAGTCATGTTTCACATCAACTAGGAAATGAATTAACTAGTGTAGATGATATCAGTATGGTTGAGGGTTAACCCAAGAGGAAGTTGAAGAGGAGGGAACTAATTTATCTGTGCAATTAATATCTGCCAGGCACCTTGCTAGGCACTTTAAACACTTTATTAACTTTACTTCTCATAGCAACTCTGTGACAACACGTTATTATCCTCATATTTTTACAGATGAACTGAGTCTTGAGGAGATCTAGTTAATTGGCTGAATCACATAGATCATAAGTGTTAAACCTAGTATTTAAACCTAGATCTATCTCACAAATCTGATAATGTACCCACAGAAAATGGAGAATAATTATAGCAAATGTATGAAACAAATATTTTAAACATGGATGATTTTAAAGGCAGCAGAACAATAATAGGATATATCTGAACCTAAGATTCTGCATTCAAACTGTAAGAATCAGACAGTTAATACTCTTTCAAAAACAAAAGATTTACAGAAAACATTTTAATTTACAAGTGGAATATCAATGCTTAAGACAATAGTTTTAGGACTAAAGTGTATAATTGAAAAAAAAATCTCAGAATATCAAATATTTAACATTCGGTGCCTAAGAGTTCTAAATAAGAGGGAAGAAAGTGAGACACTGAATTAATTATCTACTGGCATTTTATCATCTGGGCATTTTTATTGATTCAAATTATGGTAAAACTACTCACACTAAGTGAATGAGGCATAATTTTCCTGGAATCCTCTTGCTTCTTTTTTTCTTTACTTTCTTAATGTCTTGAATATACCCAGAGACATGTTGGACGATTCCTGGGTACTACACCTGCAACACAGGTTTCCATAATAAGCCAAAGGTGTTAAGAATCCAGCTTGCCTCCTAAAACAGGAAAGAATAAGTAACCCAGGTAAATGACAGAGGTATACCCCCAAAGCAGGGCCAATGTTCACTTTTTTTTTTTTTGCATGGGCAAGTACGAAGAAATCGGGCATGGCAGGTGAGAACTCTGCCTGCTGAGCCACCGTGTCCTGCCCTGTGTCCACTTTTTAACATCATAAAGATATTGCAAGTGATATTGGCAACATAATTAAAATCAGAGTTCTATAATGAAGGATTTAAAATGGAACAGTCTGTTAGCTCTTGCCCTTTGGCTCTTGCCTTCGCTGATTCTACAGGCATGTGCAAAATGTAGTTGGCCCACATACAAGTTCCCCACAGAGCTAGCTGGCTCTTCTTTCTGCTGTGTGTACTGGTTTGAGAAAGTTTTCTACTTTTGTCTTTTGAAGTATTCCCTTCAATTCCTATGAGTAGTAGTATACCTTATAGTTGCATTGTCACAGCTTTTAAATTTGGACTAACTGTGGGAAGGCCAGACTGAATGGTGGCAAATCTAAATGATAGACTGTTTTAAAATGCTATTTATCAGGCAGACCATGATCACAGGCAGAGTTTTTGCCTGCCATGCCAGCGACCTGGGTTCATTTCCCGGTGCCTGCCCATGTAAAAAATAAAATAAAGTAAATTAAAAATGCTATTGATCACTTTCATGTACCCTACCCATCTAAAACCGGGTCAAGAAACAGTTGCCTACAGAACTATGTAACCTACTAGGTGAAAATAGGATGTTTAAAACATGCTTCTCAAGGCACATAAGGCACTCTATAAATGGTGGTTTCCAAAGTTGTTGAAACACCCCAGTCATTGACTCTCAGCATCATTTACTTGGAGCATTGTCCAGTGCTAGAAGCCCTTCAGGACTTTCCTTACCAAGCGCTGTTTGAACACCTCCAATGACTTACTGCCAACTATATCTGAAGACTTAGACATTAGTTCCCAACCCTAACTGCACATTGGAATCACCGGGAGTGTTGTGAGAAACAGAATGGAATGATATATGTAAACGCACTTTCTAAATTGTAACTCACCGTAAAGATGTAAATCATATTTTCATTTACCCTATTAAATAGCAACCTCTAAATACTTTCCAATAGTAATTCTAAACTTTTTTAGGTCCTGATTCTGACATTCGACTTTTTTTCTATCCTTTCCAGCTATTCAAATTTTTCTAATTAGAAATATCAATTATTTGAGGACTGGATTCAAGACACTGGACTGTGTGCTTGTTTTGCCTTTTCAGTTGTCAAATTGGTCCATGCTGGGTGCCCCTCTTAGTGTATCAGCAGATAAACTGTTGTAGCTCTGGTCGGCCTTCCTTTGTATCTTCTTGGCAGGGCATCAATTATTTTAATGCCTAAACTATCAAGTAGTTCTTTATTTTTAACTTAACCATGTCTTTAGATATTTACATTTTCCAAGGATTTTTTTTAAACTACTGTATTTACTTCCTATAAGAACCCAAAGAGGACTGTCAAAAATATGATGCTTTAAATATTTCTAAGTATGGGGGTTTTTTTTGACAACTTACAAGCAAATTACCATCTTAGAATGTCTGAAGTGGCTAGTATTCATTCTCCTTATTTCAGGCCAGTTCCTAGAGAACTGGGATTTGTTTTTTAACTACAACTGCAAACCCTTGTCTAACACAGGATGCAATAGAGAATTTGCCACTTGCTATTAAACTCTTCCTGACAGACCATTCCTTCCCAGTCTTGGGAGGTTAAAGAATCCTGAGTTATAAGAATTCTTTTTCAGACATGCAGCCTCTTACTTCTACTTAGGCAGTTTCTCTGCCTCAGCAGAACCTGATGAAGACTCATTCCATTTTCTGCGTGGATCACTTATCTTGCTCAGAAAAAGATGTGACAGTGACTATTTTTAGACTGAGCTGGAATCAGACTTTCTGGAGAATGATGATGTGGAATATGATGATTGTGCAGAAGCCATGTGTATATGCCAGATCTTTTTAACAGGCAGAGAAAGAAGTTTTCACTTTTATGGAAATAGTTCCATTTTCCCATTGGTATTCATCACTTAAATGTGGATTGGTTTGGTTGTTTACATTTTTGAAAGCGATGAAGACATAAATTTTTGTGAGTTTCCTGAGGGGTTGTTCAATAGATAGAATTTTGTCCTTTTAATATTCTTCGTATTAGTACTGACAATGAAAATGGAGTCTTCTGGAGCTTGCACAGTAAAGGACAAGGCATTAGCTACAAAGTGTGCCCCAAGTCACTTACTTTAAGAAATTTTGTGACCTGACTTTTCTCATCTTCTGTTTAAAAAGTTAGAAAACTCTTCATCATTTAGCTATATAGGACAAGATTAAAGCCTTAAAAATTTATGCTGGAGGAACTTTATTAGTATTCTAGTATTAAAGCATGTTTAAATACCCATAACAGCTGTATCAGTCTATCCAAATTTAACATTGAAACCTGCCATATAAATCCTAACATGATTATTTCATATAGTGTTATTCCATTACCCAACAATCTAAATGCTCTCATTTTTTTAAGTTATGGAACTTGAGTTTCCCCAATCTAAATACACAATAAAGCATCACTCTACAAAGGCCAAGAATAGCCAAGGCAGACTTGAAGAAAATGAACAAAACCAGAGAACATATACTACCAGATGTGATAGTATATTAAAAAGCTTAAGTAAGTGAGACATTGTAGTTCTTGCCTAAGGACAGACAAAAGGCCTAGTGGAAAAGAACAGAAAGTCCAGAAACAGCTACACATGGGCAGTTATCTAACTTATGACATAGGGAGTATTGCAACACAGTGAGGAAAGAATGGTCTAATCAAAAAATGGTGCTGGGTTGTAAACATATGGGAAAAAAATCTATCTTGACCCTACTGCACATTTACATAGAAATCAACCCCAAATGAGTCACAGATCTAATCATGAAAATTAGGAAAACCTTGTGGAAAAAACATAAGAGAATATCATTGTGACCTTATTGTAAACAAAGAGTTCTTAAACAGAGCACTTACAGTGCTAGCCAGAAAAGAAAAAAATGAGTAATTAAGAACTCATCTTCATCAAACAATACCATTAAGAGACTGAGAGGATAAGTCACAGAGGAGTAAAATATATTCACACCATATATAATATCTGAGGCATAAATATATTTGCATATATCCAACAAAGGACTTATACCAGAATATTTTTTAATTCCCACAGATCAATAAGCCAGACAACCTAATTATAAAAGTGGAGAAAACAGACACTTTACAGAAGGGATTAGAAATGGCCAATGAACATATGAAAAATTGCTCAGTTGTCTTAGACATCAGGGACATGTCAATGCAATTCCAGTACACACCCAACTGAATGGCTGCAATGAAAAAGAGTGCCCACAACAAGATGTGACAAAGCTGTGGGGCAACCAGAACTCTCATTCCCTGTGGTAAGAGGATAAAGTCATACAACTGATTTGGAAATTCTTTATCAATATCAAATAAAGTTGAGCATATGCATACTCTATGACCCAAAAATTCCACTACTATTGATGGCTCCCACAGAAATACATGCATATGTTCACCAAAAGACATTTACTCAAATGTTCATAGAAGCATCATTTAACGGCCTAGACCTGGGAAATACCAATATAGTAGAAGAGATAAATTGTGGCATAGTCATTCAATGGAATACCATATATTAATGGAAATGAATAATCTACAACTACCCCCTACAATAGGTATGGATCTCAAAAATGTAATGTTGAGAAAAGAAGCCAGACACAGAAGAGAACAAACTATTTGACTATATGTATTTATATATATATATAAAGTGTAAGAATAAGCACAACCAAGTGATTTAAAGGGGATATGGAGGAGCAAATTCTTTGATGCTGATAATGTTCTATTTCTAGATATGGGTGTGATTACATAGATGTGTTCAATTTGTGAAAATTCACCAAGCTGTTAATTTATGATTGATACCTGTCTCTGAATGTTTGTTATACTTCAATAAAAAGTTTATAAACACTATAAAACAATTAATAAGGTGCAAAACAGCCAGTCATGTAAAATGAGGTGTCACGTTATTCCTAAGTTAATAAACCCACCAGGGTGAACCTGCTGTAGTTGGTGGGAATCAATCACCAATCATCCTTCATCCAGACTCAAAGTTAGCCTGGGGTATGTTACTGAGTTTCCTCTGCTGTTGAATTCTTCTTACAATGCAGTAAGTGTTCAAGTTGTCTCCTTTAGCTCCCCAGGAAAAATTTAGAATTTGATGAAGCTCATTTGCAAATGGAAGGTACACTTTTCACTGTATCTGAGTATTTCTAAGTAGCATATTTCTCAACAGGCAAAAATAAAACATTTTTTTTAAAAAACTTTACAAAATTTTTATGTAAGTTTAATTAATTGGAAAGGTTGAATTATTCAAAACTAGCATTATTTGCATGGAATATTATTAATAAAAATACTTTTAATTAGTGGATAACTTGAACAGCCCTCAGAAGTTAATTTTTATCTGAAGGAAAGACAAGGTAGGGCTGATATTATCATGCACAGTTTTTCTGCTACCCCTAGGAAGTTCAATGAAGGCTTAGCTCTCATTGAAATGCAGGGCTCAGAGGTGGGAAAACTGATTAACAGAATAAAAAATCCAGAGTGTTTCCCATGCAAACAGTGATCAGCGTACCTTATATAATTATATAACACATAAATCAACACACCATGCAAGGGCTCCACTCGCCGTGTAAATATCTTAATAACTGAGATGTCTTTAACCATGAATAATTTATATCTGCATGATCCATTTTTCTCAGCCATGCTTCACTTTGGCAGGAAAAACTAATCTTCTGTCAGGGGATGAGCTCTTGATTATTTTTTCCTGATTTTTGTTCCTGTTTATTTTTCTTATTTTGACACACTCTATTTTTTCTCTTGCACTTTCTAAAATAAGGACGTCCCATTCATCCACCCTGTCTGCCTGTTTTTGCTTTTCTAGTGCATCTTGCTAGACACTTTGGAGTAAAGCCAGGGCCTATGGAATCCTACCTTTTCATAAAGTCCCCTGTGAATGAAACTGGGTGGCAGATAGGGAAATAGACTTAATACTACAAGGCAGTATGAACTTTTTGATATTGGTGTTGGGAAAATTTGTTATAGGGAAGTACTTGCCAGAAAAGGCTAGTGATCAATTAAATGTTAGCATTTGTAGATCCCTGTCTGTGATGTAGAAATAACTACCACATGGGTAATGCTGGAAAGTAGCACTTGCTAAAATAGTTGTATGTTTTTTATACAACTATTAAAATAAAGGCAGCCAAAAAACACCCAGCTCAAACTCTGTCTCATCTAATAAGCTCATCTCAACCATCCCAGCTCACTATGCTCAGCCACATCAGATCCCTGTAGGTCTCACTGTCACTGTCTTTCCTGTGACACTTACCGTAGTTATTTAGTAATGATAATTGCCTTTCTGTAAAGAGCCCTTAAGGACAGGGAGTTTCAGTCACTTCTGCAAATCTTTTTGACCCTTTTACATGCTTAAGTAATTTTCCTAGAAATCCAGTATGATATTTTACTAAATAACCCAGTATTTTAAAACATATGATCACTTTCACCATATTGTATTAACCAGGTTTCATTAGGGAAAGAAAAATGCAAACATTATGTGTCCTGCAGTTAGAAAAAAAATAGTAACTAGAAACTTTCTGAAGCTCAACAGATTGATTGTATTTCCATAGTGGAATCCAGGAGTTCTACCCCTCTCTCCCACCTTCTTAGCATTGGGTTCCAAGGGGTTATTAGAGGGAAGGGATAATATATTTTCATCTTTGAATCTCCAGTAACTTCTCATATGCCAGTCATATAGATGGCACTCAATAAATGTATTTGTTAAATTAACATTGTCCTATGAATGACAGCATAGCCAGCAGACTTAGAAAGACCACTTCTGTGGGAATGTGAAGTGGGTAGATTTCTATACTAGCAAGAATCTAGTTAGGCTTCTTCAACCTCTTGATATTACATTAATCCTGCCACTGATTCTTCTAATGTCCAAAGTATATAGATCTGGTGTTAGTCACATATATAAAACACCATCATACCAGAGTCTCATCACAGGGAATCTTCTTAAATTTTCTGATACCCAGCTTCTATTGGAAACCTAAAAGAAAAAAAAGATTGATAGCTAGGAAAGGTCCCCAAAGGGATATTCATTCTGTCTATTCTAGGATTTGTCTTTAGATCAAGTTTACCACATTGGCTTGTCCATTCCTGAGGTACTATCTTACTTCCTAAGGCTGTGTAACAAAACACCACAAATTGGATAGCTTAAAAAACAGACACTTAGTAACTCACAGTTCTGGAAGCTAGAAATCTGAATCAAGGGATCAGAAAAGCCATACCTCCTCTAAGTCTGTAGGATTCTGGTAGTGGCTTGCTGACAATCCGTGGTGTTCCTTGGCTTGTGGCATAATTCAACCTCTGCTTCCATCACATGACTGTCTTCTCTCTTTTTGTCTCCATCTGTGTCCAAACTTCCTTATATAAGGATGGTCATATTGGTTTAGGATGCACCCTAATCCAGTTTAGCCTCATCTTAACTTGTAACATCGTTAAAATTTCTATTTCCAAATAGGATCAGATTCACAAACTGGGGTTTAGGACTTGAACATATCTTTTTAGGGGGCAAGAACACAATTCAGTCCATAAAATATACTGTCCTTGATTTGATTGTTAATCTTATGCCTTTAAACAATCAAGGAACAGCCATTGACAAACACCTCTGATCATTATATAAATGTGTTGAGAATGTTACCCAGTATATCACTTAATACCATCTCTATATAAAAGCTGATGGAAAAGAAAAGAAAAAAAGCCCATGGGAGAAATATATTTTAGAGCTGCCTGCTAGAATTATCAATATCCACCATAGGTTCTAGTAGGCTTCCTACTTTCCCTTGTGAAAACTGCCTCACTGATCACATTCCCTTATCCTGAATGCCAGTTCAGAGTCATTTTTAAGATCATCCAAAGCATCTCCATTAACCCTGTGGATGCGGTATTTGTAGGCTCTTTTTCGTCTTCTTGATTGTTTCCTTATATTATGCATTTTGTTTAAAGCAAGCAACCACAAGACATTTGTAGAAGATAAGTAGAGATAAATACAAATAAGGATATCCTCCATCTTACCTCCAGAGCCTTTGTTCACACGTCTCCATGCTGCTCTGTGCCCGTGACCTATATGACCCCTATCCATAATTTCTCTTGCCTCTGGCTTCCAGTTGAGTTTGGTGAATAGGGAGCCATGGCAGGGAATCAGAGGGAGAGAAGAGACTGATGTAGAATATTAGTGCACTGGCTTCTCCCAGTGGAGTCACTGTGAGCTGGCTGGATGCCTTGATGAAGGTGTCACCTCCTGCCAGTTAGGTCTCTCCACACAGCCTTTCTGAATCCAGGTTCCACTAACAACTCTATCCATTGCCCCTTCAGGTCTAGGATTCAATAATGCGCTCTTGTTTCTGGCCCCAGGATACTGAATTATCCTCATGGTTTCCCTATATCCTGCCACATCTTTCTAAATAGTTCCTTTTTTAAACTCTTCTCAAATTACCCTAATCTAGGTGTACCATCTGTTTTTTGTGGTGACCCTGACTTAAAGAAGCATACTCTACTGTGTGGTTCTTTTCAGCCATCAGTTAACAATCTGCTCAGAGTCCCCTACAGATGAATTGATCTTATGGATTATTCTAGGGCCAGGCATTCCTCTTCCAAACATCCAGTACAATTCTATCTCTTCTTGGTTTTAAGACATAAGACCTTCATGTCAATCCCCAAGTGACACCATTCTCTTTTAAGCACTTATCATCCCAGAGGTGGCTTATTTACCTGACTATTGGCATATGACACAATGTCTGCTTACTGAAGCGGAATGATTAAATAGTTTGAATTCCATCTAGATAGATGTGAGCTACCTTCTTCCAAGGAACTCTGCCCTAATCTTCAACTATCAAATCAAATCAAGTCATTCTTAGTCTAATATTGTGAGACTTTGGATAGAATTCATTATGCAAACAGAATTTAGACAAAAGGAAAAATGTCCTATATCGCCAGTATCATCCATGTATGCATGAGCCTCCTATATTCCCAACTACACTGGGAACTATTTCAAGCAAAAGAACATGACTTAAATTTCTGCATCATCAGTTCCATCACTGCCCTTGAATATAAAATGGGTTTCACTCTTCAGTTCATTCCATCAACGAATATCATTGCGCACCTAATATCGGGACGTGCTGTGTAAACACTGGGGAGACAGTCATGAGCAGGGCATACACATTCCCTGCTGCGTGGAACTTATATTTTTAATCAAAGAGAATTAAACAGCTAATTAAACAATTAATTATTAATTACATTTATAAGTGCCATAAAGGAAAAGCATAGAGTTCTATAATATCATATAGTAGGCAGGTTAACTTGGTTTCCAGGTCAGAGCAGGAATCCTGAGGAATCTTTGAAGAAGTAACATTTATGCAGAGTGGTGGTGACAAAGTATGGGAAAGACAGCCTGGGGAAGGTTGAAGCATTCCAGGTGGAGAGAATAGTGTATATGAGGGACCTGAAGAAAGAAGACACACCACATTTCTGAAGAACTGAAAGAGGGGTGGGAAGCTGGAGCACAGAGAACAAGGACAGAGTGGTGGGAGGTAGAATTGGTGGGATGAACTGGAATCAGATCATGGCAGTGTTTAACATCATAAGATGGTTTCTTCTTTAAAGAACAGCTCTTAAAAGGTTTTAGGCACGGGGTTAACATGAAATATGCACTTTTAAAAGGTCAGTCTGTACTGGAAAAGGTGAAGGGCATGAGAGGATGTGGGGATACTGGATAATGGTAATCTGGACTAAAATGGTGGAGATGGAAAGAAAGGATGGATTCGAGAGATATATAGGAAGTAAAATCAAGAGGAACTCATGATTGATTGAATATGGAGGTTGAGGAGGGAGAAGAAGTCAAGGATGACTCCTCAATTTCTGGTTTATGCTATGGAAGATAATGTTAGCCATTAATCAGGATAGGGAAAAAGGAACCAATGGAGTAGGTGGACTCACTAGTCAATTTTGGACATGTTGTGTGTGTCATGCCTATGAGACATCCACAAATTGTTCCCTGTGGCAGCAGGAGCTATGGGCCTGTGTGCTGGAAATATAAATTTAAGAGTGATCATGGTAAGTGAAACTCTTCTATAGAGAATGGAAGACTGAGTTCATATTCAATATACTCTTGTCAATAAACCCTGATCATTTTTACATGAGGTAAGCACCCTCCTTTCCTCACTATTTTCTCCTAAGTAAGTTAGAACCTAGTTATGATACAATCATGTTAAAAGTTGAATTTTTGTCCTTGAAACTCCTTAATGTGAAAACTTAATATTGTGTGAATGTACAAAGGTGATGGCACCATCCCTCAAAATCAGTCTTTAACAGGTTCTATTGTTTTCATGAAAATATTTGAAAGTCTATGGTTTTCCCCCCTCTGGATAAATACCAGTTGTCTAGAATCCTTATATTTCTAGCAGAGTGATGGAAGGTAAAACTGGTGAGATAAACAGGAATCAGATCATGGCAGGATCTAATGAATAGTCTATTCATTAGTAGGCTATTGGGATATAGAGTCTAGGTTTGGTGTATTTTTGTAAAGTTTACGAACTTTTCTTCATTTTCTCTGTCTGGCCACTAGCCTCTAATTGACCTGGCATTGCTGTGTCTCTGTAGACTCATAGATTATTGAAGCTGGGGAACTTTTATTTAAAAGCCTTCATTTTACAGATGAGCAAAATGAAGTCTAAGGGTGATGAAGGTCTGCGTCACATTATGAATTAGTGGAAGAGCTAGGTACTTTCTCCAGGCCTCCAGCTTTGAGCCCAGCTCAGCACCCCACTGCCTCTTCCTAACCATGACTCAAAATCTTAGTGATTAGAATTTTGGGGCTTTCTACTTTAAATTTTAGAATACACCCATTAATTGCACATTAGCTTCCCCAAATGGAAATATTATATTTGTTGTTCCTTCAAAGCCTTAATGGGAAATATGCTAAAGATAGACTAGTCTAGTTTCCAGTCATAGGGGATACCAGAGCAGCTGGGAATATGTTATCTCTTCTTCTCTAAGGTATGGACAGCAGAGAACCCAGCACCCATTCCCCAATCTCCTTGATACTCCTATTCCTATTGTTTATTTGTCCAAGAGAATTTTTAATATTAATTCTTCTTTATAACTGGAATATTGGGACCAGACAAGAGTATATTTTTAATACATTAACAAATACATGTATTTAGTAAAAAAGAATAGTGACTTAAAGAGTTTATATTTAAATAATTTCTGAATCTACTGATAAACTCTTTGAAAATACTCATGTTTAATCATGATGTACTACTTCTAAGAAAAATGAATACCTAGTATGTGTATTAGGTGATGGTTGGTTGTATTTTCATGAACATATATCTGCAAGCACTTAGTTTGAAATAGCTGCTTCTCTAATCTGCCTAGATGACAAAGATTCTATGTCTTATCAGACTAGTATACTTATTGATATGTATGTTGACCATCTCTATCCTTATTGTTTTGAACAATGCCTCCTCACTTTAAAAAAATATGTATGTCTTTTTAAAATCATGTTAACTCCTCTAAAAAAGAAAGAAAGAAATAGTTCCTTCTTAGAATAATAGCTTGAGAAAGATGCATTGGAGGGATCAACTCAAGTGAAAAGGTCTTTCAGAATCAAGGTACAGATTCAGCTGTGTAAAAATACTTACTTAAGGGGTGGGCCGCGGTGGCTCAGCGGGCAAAGTGCTTGCCTGCTATGCCGGAGGACCTCGGTTCGATTCCCGGCCCCAGCCCATGTAACAAAAACGGAAAAACAAAATACAATAAAGCAAGAAAATGTTTGGAAATGTTTCCCTTTCTTCCTTCCTTCCTTCCTTCTCTCTGTCTTTCCTTTAAAAAAAAAAAAAAATACTTACTTAAATGTGATAGTTTACATTCTGAGCATAAACAGTTCCTGGAAATATGGTTTCAGAAGCCTAGGCTTCCTCTACCTTGTTGCTCTACACCCTTGCCTGCATGGTTGAAGATGGCTCACCAGTTCTGGGTTCCCATTCCAACAGCAGTAATATGGAAATGAGTGGGGGAAGGACACACCCATTCCTTCAAGAGCACATCCAGAAAGTTCACTTCTCACTTCCGCCCACGTCCCATTGGCTGGAACTTAGTTCCATGGCCAGACATTGCTGCAAGGGAGTATGGGAAATGTCCTTAGCCAGGCAGCATTTGTTCAGCTAAAACTTAGAAATCCTATTACTGAAGAAAGAAGGGAAGACAGGATATCAGGAAGAAACTAACAGTTTCTGTCATTTGGAAGAGATTAAGTTATCTGTAACATTGAAATTTTAATATAATACTTTTATCTGTAAAGCCAAATAATTTTATCTTTAGATATAAGAAAGCCATATAGGAGAGCATAAGTTATTGTCACCTCCCAAACCTGTCTCTTGAAGTCCCACAAGGCTATATGAAGTAGTTCGGAAATCTAAAATTAGCCTGTTCTAAAGTCCGATAAAGATAATATGAGAAAAGGTCCTGCAAGGCTACAGCTCATGTGGAATTCAATCTCAGTAGGAAAAGAGATTGCAAAGGAGTTTTCTCCAAGGAGAGAACAGCAGACAGCTAGGGTTGGAGGTAAAAGCACCAGGGGTTATGTACACATGGGGTCAGCAGATTTTTGATTGGTAGAATTGATAGGTAGACAAAATTGACCACCCTAATGAAGGAAGAATAGCTAAAACAGAGACTGCAGGGACTGACCAGAATTGTTTACTAGGGAATCTTTACCAGGTAAGGGGCAAACCACTGTTGCATGTGCTACAGGAGCCACACACTCTAAACTCCAAAATGAGAATGAGGCTGGACCCTGGGCAGCTCAGTGGCCATAAGGAACACTGAAGGGGGACAAAACGGAAAGCAAGGAAGAGCAAGCAAGAGACACCAGGATGTCATCAGTGGTCCTACTCTGGTGTCAGTAAATCAGGGGAATTAACGCAGGAAGATGAGCAAAACCAGACAACGTAGAGTTAGACTCATGACAAGTGACAGCCATAAACCCCAGAACCAAAATGTCCTCTTAGGAGGCCAAGATTTCTAACTCCTCCCAATTGTTATTAATGAATCTCTGCCCTGGAATTGACAGGAAGATATATGAGCCCTAATAGTCTCTTAACCTTTGTAAGACTAAATTATTTCTATATCACCAATCATACAAGAAGCATAGGACCTACAAGGATCCTTACACCTGGAATGTGTATGTTGTTTCCCTAAATGTTAATCTCAAACCAAGGACGACTCTCTTTCATGGATCTTTCAGCCTCATGAGTCAGTACAAACTGCATGAGCTCTTGCAATAATAGTAGATATATTTGTTCGTTCATTATATCTGGGTGGTGCCTTGGTGATGGAAATGTACTTGGGGAAAAACAAAATTGTATTAATGAAGTCTCAAACACAAGAGCAGTGAAAAAAAATAAGAAAAACATTACAGACCTATATGTGGTCTTGAAAAATGAGATTACTCAATGGCTTGAGGTTGTAATATATCAATAATAATAATGTTCTATATGTATATCACTTTGTAAATTATAAAATGCTTTATATGTTGATTCAATTATAATCAACACTGTGGGAAATGTATCATTTTATAGGTAAGTAGGCTTAGAAAACTTGAGTAACTTGTCTAAGGTATTGTAACCAAAATATTGTAAAAAGAAGAATTAAGTGCTAATGTTTTAACTCCATGTCCAAGGCTCTTTCCCATTCAACCCCTGGCTTTTTTGAGCTTTAAGTAACATCATGAGTTCTCCCATTTGTTGATTTACTTATCAACAACTATTTATGACGCATCTCCTACGTGCCAGTCATTATGCCAGGCAGTGAGGATGCTGTGTTCACCAAGACCCATTATTCACCTTCACAGCAAATTTACAGTCTGGCAAAGACCAGAGACAAGTAACAGTGAGGTGTGTGCTGTAGCAGCAGAAATATCACAAACTCTGAGTTAGAAGAGGCTTCCCAGAAGTTTTGACCTTTACACTGAGTCCCAAAGGGTGAGTAGATGTTGAAGAAATGAAGTGTTCCTAGCCAAAATCAACGTGACCCTAAATCCAATCCAGAATAGAGGAAAACCCAAGGGATTTACTGATTCAATTTTAGTGTGCCCCTTCCTTTGTTCATTTAATTAGAGGCATCATCCACCCGTCGATTCTTCCATTCATTCATTCATAGTAAGTACTAAGAGATCTGTTGAAATGAATTAATTTTTTTAATGTTTCTTTGTAAACCTAGTATGTGCCAGGCACTGTGCTAATTGATGTGGAGAGTATAAATATACAAAAGTCATTGTCCCAGCTGATGTGAAGCTTAACATCTAATTGAAGACATAGGCATATGCACACATTACTACAACACAAGCTGAAATGAAACAGGTGCCCTAAGAGAAAGAAAAGTTACCACCGACTGTGGGGTTGTTATATGGAGGAAAATCTTAGTTTCACAGACAAAACTGTCAAAAGGCCAATATCAGATTGAACATTCTCCAACTTTCTTTTTCTTTTCTCTTTTTGCTTATGTGTTTTACTTTGTTTTGTTTTTTGAAATTTGTTCTTTGACAGATTCTGTAGCAACAGCATCCGGGCCACTACTAGTTGAAGTTGCCAAAACTCCTGGTGCCAGCCTTGGGGTTGCACTAACTACCTCAATGTGCTGTAATAAACAGGTCATTGTCATAGACAAAATCAAATCTGCGAGTATTGCAGACAGGTGAGTGTTTTAGAAAGTGCCTACTTTCAAAACTGTATGTGTGTTTGAACAATATGTATATACACATGTAATACATACATATGGTCACACACACACAATAAACACAGCTTCCTTAACAATTTACACAAGTCTCATGTAGGGAAACCAGTCTCTGCTTGGAGGTTTAAAAATTCACCTACCTTGTTGGCCACCCCATTAAGTAAATATAAACTCATCCAGATGTTTGGTATTGCCTTTAGCAATAAAAAAAAAAAAAAAAGTCAAACAACCCAGCAAAGTATCTACTGTGTCCTAGGGTAATAACCTGTTCTTGATATGAGGTAGCAGAGCAGATCTTTATTATGCTACATGCAGAGAAGTCACAGATTTTCTAGAATTGTTAACAATTAAATCCTGCCACCATAAAATCTTATTCCTTTTTCTCAAATAAGTAGAACAATATTCTTATTACAGAATCTTTAAAGAAAGATCTTTTTCTGTAATAAGGTGTTAATCTTAAGATTTCATAACCTCAAGAGTCCCTTAAAACACTATACATTCCAATGACACAATAAAAGCAAAACTCCTTTCTCCTGATTTTATTTTAGTTAAGATAGAGGGGACAAAAAAAGACTGCCTTCTTACCTAATAAATTATCTTATAGCTCCTCATAAGAAAACCCCACCTCCCATAGCTAAAACACTCCAAATACATCAATGTGAAATTATATCTTTAGATGCAAGTAATGCCTCGAAATGCTTTTGTCTTGAGAAGTAGACTATTTACGCTGCAAATACTCAAACGACCAATGTCCCATGCATGTTTCCAGCCCTCTTCTCCAAATGCCCGCAGCAGCCCCCTGTAGTGGTCTCTACAGCTCTACTGTGCTCTTACCCTACATTCAATCCTTTAACAGTGACAGCCATTGATCCAGGGGTGTTCTCCAGTTCAACGGTGCAGGATGCTTTAATTTTCTCCCTCTGTTTTTTTTTTCCCATTCCGCAGGGGGTAACCAGTTTAAGGAGTTGTCCGCTTGACTGGTACGTCGGGATGCTGACTGCTGTGTTTGCTTTTCTCTACTCATCCAGTAGCCAGTCTCTTGGGTTCAGCAAGATGTAGCAACTAGCCCCTCCCTTGCCCCCAGCTTTCCTCTTGACTCACCATGCAGGCCTCCTTTCATTGCTCATTTGATTCCTGCATAACTTCCATCGTCATTGAGAGCTTTTATACTAATAAGAGTTTAACTCCAGAATAACAAAGTAAAACACAAAAATAAAGAACTGGTACCCGGGAGCTTGTGTGAGGAGGCTCTGAGGAAGTAATAGCTGAATCTTCCCCATGTTATTCCCATCCACACATACAATAGTTGCAGATGACTCCAGTCCAACCCTGCCAGCCATGTCTTGGAATTCTCACATTTAAAAAAAATACAACTTATGTATATATATATATATATATATATATATATATATATATAAACATAAAAGGAAAAAAAAAATCGCAGAAAAATTCAAGGGTAAAAATTTTCTGGGTCTTCACTCCCCTGCCACTCACTTCCCATCAACTTTCAGCACCATCACCCCGAAAGAATATTTTTAAAGAACAAGAGAAAAAAAAAAATCCTTGAATTTTTTTCTTTATTTTCTACAAGGTTTTACATTCCTGTCATATCCAAGGTGTTTACAATTTGAATGATGGTGTTTCCTATAACATTCAAACTTTTCCTTTTTTTTTTTTTTAAGTAAATGACAACTCTGTGTAATTTTAACCATGAAGGTCATGAAAGCCATATTCCAAACAAGGAAACCACTTCATCGCCCTGGGGGTCTCTCCTTTGTGTAGATGCGGGGCGCTCCACGTGGGAGACCACATCCTGTCCATTGATGGGACCAGCATGGAGTACTGCACACTAGCAGAGGCAACCCAGTTCCTGGCGAACACCACGGACCAGGTCAAGCTGGAGATTCTTCCCCATCATCAGACCCGGCTGGCCCTGAAGGGACCTGAACATGGTGAGATGAACCGTCTAGATAAGTCTCTTTATCTTCTCACAATTATTGCTTCTTCCAGTGGCGTTAGAAAACAATGGCCCTGAATTGTGTTCTGCCCTTATCATTTCTTCCCAAAACCGCAGGCTATCGTTGTTTACCATCCTTCATCTTCCAAATCCTTTTCCAAGCCACATGTCACTTACTTGAGACCCCAAAATTGAAGAAAGAAATTTCTCGAATAGGATTTTCAGGCTAGCCTTGTTTACTATAAAAACAGAGGGTGATAGAGAGAGAAAGGGAGAGGGAGAGGGAGAGAGAGAGAGAGAAAGAGGGAGAAAGAGAGAGAAAGAAAAGTCTTTGGTGCAACTTGAGAATGGAGGGAAGGGAGATAATTTGACTTCCTCTATTCACTTTGGATTTCTGGTCTACCTGAAGGATAGTGAGGGCAGATAGTTCAACTCTCACAAATATTTTTACTTTCTACATATTCTTTATGTTTGCCAGAGGAGTTTTTTCTTAGGATGGAGAATAAACCTTCTTTCTGTCCAAACACCTTGCTTGGGAGAACCAGACTATTTGGCTATATTTATTCAATAAAAAATATAAGCTGAGAGAATCTGCATTTCTGAAACCACAGATAGACTTGCTGAAAATTTATAGACCATCCTTGTAAGCATCTTTTTGTGTGAAAGAAAAGGGGTGTTGAGCCCAAAATTAAATAAAGAAAGGCTCTCCGGTGGGGCTTTTATTCCAACCCCTCCTTCCTCCTTTTCATTAAATCAAGTTACCCCCCTTTTCTTTATTCCTTGAAACCAGTTACCTCACTAGTTTTGAATGGGTAGCCTAAAGGGAACAATGCAGTTCTGTGTGTTTAGAGAGGGAACACTTTTCTCTGGTACTAAAATTTTACTTACAGGAGGTTGTTTGTATTTTGTATCTCCCACCTCCTAAAACACACAGCACTTCTCCATACTTTGAAAAAAAAACAAAGGGGGACCAGATAATTTTCACACTGAATGAGTCAACCAGATGCAACCTTTTTAAATTAAATATTGCCTAGAGCTAATGAAAATCTAGGGTACAGTGTTCCCTTTATCAGATTTTAATTTTCCATGTTGTAGTAGAGAAATGATGTAGCAGAGACAGGTTATGAAAAGGAATTCAGCACCATTTGAATAGAAATGATAAGCAACTACAGGAGATTGCAATCCTTGGGAATACACTGTCAGGCAGCCCCTGTCCGCATCCTGGCTGAGAGAAGAGATGTTTTTTCCAAATTAATCTGAAGTCATATCTGGATTTGGGGCACAGGAGGTATAAGAATGCACACTGTGTAGTGCTTTTTCAGCATGGGATTATGCTTACTAAGCTTTGTTGTCAGTGAATCGGAAATGTGTAACACCTTTTTAAAAATGTAATTGTTATCCCCTTTGGGCGGGCCACAGTGGCTCAGCAGGCAGATTCTCGCCTGCCATGCCAGACACCAGGGTTCAATTTCCAGTGCCTGCCCATACGAAAAAAAAATGTAATTATATTGAGCAACCTCATTTTTTCCCTTTTATATGCACGATATACAAATCATAAATAGTTCAAATAGTTTCCAGCTCATGAAATATTAAATATTGTTACCTGCCAACACAATTTGAGAAGACGAATTTATATACTAAAATGTATACCCCAAAACAAAATTTTTCTTCATTGTGAAAAGCCTGAGGAGATTTAGTGAGGGGAGGCTGATATTTTAAGTAATTCTAGCTTCCAGTTCTGACCCCATCCCTATTTTTGCTAAAAGTTGTTTACCACCTTCCTTATCTAACATATAGGCATCCTCGCTATGCTTTTACATAGTAAAACCAGACTTACTTTTCCAAGAGGAAATAAATGTTGGTTCCTAAAATAATTAAATCACAGTTGAGAATTCCATCTCCCTATCTTACAAAAAAATATTTTTATTGTGTTTATAACCCTCATACTTCTGTTTTTATATGTAAGGGAATTGTGTTCCATAGTTTCACTCCTTTTCCACAAGAAAGTTCTGGGTTTTTTTCAGAATCTCTGATGACTGAAGAGTGAGTCTCTGAATCCATGTGTGGGTGGAGATACATTTCCCAAACTTTGCTGGACAATAAAGCATTGACCACAGTGTTTTCTGGGAAACATAGAAAACGATCATGCCTTTCACAGATTAAGAGGAACATTAAAGAAGCAGAGAAAAATGAGTTTTCAATTAGGCTAAAAATATTCCCATTCAAGGTCTTAGGGAGACATACATATCATGGATGAAGGAAACTGAGATTTGGAAAAGTGACCAGAGTCTCTCAGTTTGATACATTAAGTATCAAACTTAATGAGAAAAAGGAGAAACTTCTGCTTTGTGAACTGCAGGTACAATCACTGGAGCAGCTATTGCCTGCTCTGTCAGACACCCTATGCAGGACAAGAGGTCACAATTAGAGAGGAGATCAAAGAAAAGTACCCTCCATGTCATATTCTTTTAAAACTTCAGCAGTGATGTCGCTATGAACCGCATTACTTTTGGCAAGTCTTGTAACCTCTTTGTTTGCTTATCTGTGAGAAGGAACCTAAGAACAGCTAAGGGAAGGGCCACTCTGGAGTCAGAAATCCTGAGCTTTAATTCTTGCTCCATCACTTGAGACCTTAAGTAAGTTATATACCTTTTCTATTCCTTAGTAGATTTATCTGTAAAACGGAGGTTATAACGAAACCTACTTCATAGGTACATTGTGAGGATTATCTGGGAAAATCCATGATAAAAACACCTTAGCACAATAACTTAGTATTTAATAAGTGCTCAGTGAAAGTTGAGTCTTGTTATTACCAGGATTATTAAATGAGAGAATTTATGTAACTGTGCTTTGAGAAATGAAAGTGTATACCAAAAGCGTAATGTCTTTTATTAAATTCCTGAATTACTCGCTTACTATATAAGTATTTACTCTGCATACTGCTACAAAACAGAATAAATTTAGAGTGTATATTTTAAAAGGCAGCAACTGTTTTCTCTGGCCTACATTAATTGTTGAACACCTTTTGCAGTTATTATCCTTGACATGTAAATTCATGCATTATCTTATGTCATTTCTGTCTCTTAAATTCTTTCATTTGTATGGAGATGCAATCCCCAACAATAGCTCAAAGTCAAGGTAAAGGTGACAGTCTACTTTTAACTTACTTATAACAGTTGGCACACTTTGGGGCACACAGTAGATGGTCAGTAATATCTTACTTGTTGATTGATTGATTGAGCGTCATAGTCCTGGTAAAGCCCAGTAATTTTCAAAGAACTGAGTCAGAGAATGGGTGTAGAATAATGAAATCTACTTACTGTACTCTGGCTTCATTTGAATGGGGACAGTGATTTTGTAAAGAGGATTGCCCTCTTTAGAGCAACTGTGGTTGTAGATTAGCCAGACCCAACAATCTTGCTAGAACATCTACTTATATACCAGAAAGGTAAAGAAAATCTCCATTTTGTGGAATTCACATTCTAGTATGGGGAGATAGATGTTTAAAATATATTAAGTAGGGTAGCCCACAGTGGCTCAGCAGGCAAGAATGCTTGCCTGCCATGCCAGAGGACCCGGGTTCGATTCCTGGTGCCTGCCCATGTAAAAAAGAAAAAAAAGGGCGGGCCACGGTGGCTCAGCAGGTAAGAATGCTTGCCGGCCAAGCCCGAGGACCCGGGTTCGATTCCCGGTGCCTGCCCATGTAAAAAAAATAATAATAAAAAATAAATAATAAAATAAAATATATTAAGTAAAGCTCTTTTAGACAGTAATAAGTGCTATGGAGAGTATAACACAGGTAGAACAACTCCTTCAGCCAGAGGGTCAGCAGCTTCTCTGAGGAGGTCTGGCACCTGAGCTGAGACCTGAATGATGATACAGGAGCCACCTGTACAAACAACTGAGGGAAGAAGGCAGAAAGAATTGCAAATGCAAAGGCCCGGAGGCAGAAAGGAAATTGGCTGGGTCTAGAACTGATGTAAGGCCAGTGTTGCTGATACAGAGTGAGCGATGAGAAAGAAGAGTGATAGCCAAGAAAGCCAGAGACATAAATAGGGGCTGAAACATCTAAACTCATGATAAGCAGCTTGTACCATTCTCTTTGTAATGGGCAGCCACTGAAATAGTTAAAACAGAGTGACATGATTTGATTTATGTATTTAAGAGATCACCCGGCTGTGTTGTGGACACTGGAAAGTAGGTGGTCAGGAGTGGAATCAGGAAACCAGTTTGCAGTTGTTGCAGAGGCCCAGGTGAAGCAGTTGGTGACTTGAACTAGGACAGTGACAAGGGGAGAGAACCCAAATCAGAATCAGCAGTGGGGTACAGAGAGAGGTACGGTTGGCATAGGGACCCAAAATTATGTTTGCTATAAAAGTATATTTCTGCATAGTGGATTTCTTGAAATATTCTCCAAGATTTTTATGAATGACATTTTTTAAGTGAGTGATACTTCTGTTCTCTTTAAAAGATACCTTATTTGTTGGTAAGAAGATAGAGGCGTAGGTGGAATCAATATTGTTAATAATAGCTAATTCATGTTTATTCTGCATCCCAGCCCCATCCTAAGCACTTATGTGCATAATCTCATTTAACCCTCACCGTAGTCCTGTAGGGTAGATGCTCTAACTATCTCCATTTGACAGATGAGGGAACTGAGGTCTCAAGATGCTAAGTAGCTATCTAAGGTCGTATAGAGAAGGTCTGGAGCCAGAGCTGAAACCCAGGTGTTTCTCATCTTGTCGTGATCTGGCCCCACCAGCGCTCTCATTCCAAGCTACTAGAAAGGACATGTAGCAGACAGTGAGGCTGTTATCACAGGTGATAAAACTTAAGCTCTTATCTAATAACTTTTCTTTAAGTACTTACAGAGTATTTGGCATCCTGACATGAATAAATACTGGTAAATAATTCATATGTAAGACATCTTACATTAGAGTCAGAAAAGTAGAAAATGTGAGTTCCTATGTTACTTTTAATTCTCTAATATTGTTAATTGAAAAATTTCATATCAGAAATTGCGTAATATTGTTCATATTTCAGAAATCTGGGTAGAATATCAGTTCTTAACAACCTTGAATATAGCATGGAAACATGATAAACATTTCTTTCAAAATGAAGGGAGGAGACAGCAAGACTTTGAAATAAACTTTATTACAATTTTATGGCCCCTTAACATAAGAACACATGAAATTTTTAATATATATATATACTTTTAATTTAAATAAAGTTTGTTTATGAAATATATTGAGACTTTCGTTTTCTCCTTACTAGTCAGGTTCCACATAAGATTTTGGTAATGATAGATGATTGGAGTGGTTTATTGTTGAGGAAAATCAAATTCAAATGATGGATCGGAGTGTAATTAAAATGTCAGAGCAGTAAATTGTGGTGTATAACTGGTAAACCACTTGAATCATGAGCCAATGTGATTTATTGTTCCTTCTTTTCTTTCTGAAAACAACTGCCACTAACTGGCCAAGATTTGCAAATCTTTAATTACTAATAGCATGCCATAGATCTTAATGGGGTTGACTTTTACGTTAAAAAAAATGTTTTTAATCTCTGCTGCAAAGTGCAGGGGGAAATTAGAAATTGATTCAATAGCCATCTTAAAATGAAAAAAAAAATGGGCTGCAGAAAGACATGCATTATTCTTGGGAAGATGAAACATGTCCATCCCTGATGTTAATCATTTGCTTTGCTGACCGCTGAGGAAAGGGCAAAACTGCGTAGATTTATTTTTCTTTGCAAGTAGCTTTTGTTTTTGTTAAGCATTTTTTGTGTGTGTGTGCAGTTCAGTTATTTTTTCCTCTTTTGGTTCTTTGTTTTGTTTTGTTTTGTCTTATTTCTCATCATCACTTCATATGGGCAGTGAAAATTCAGAGGAGCGACAGGCAACTTACCTGGGATTCCTGGGCCAGCAACCACAGCAGCCTTTCCACCCACCATCACTATAACACGTACCACCCTGACCACTGCAGAGGGCCAGCCCTGGCATTCCAGAACGCGCCTCCTCCAAACAGCCCTCGTAATGTTCCAGAACTTCTCCTCCTGGTCTTTTATTTAAATTCCATTCTTCTCACTCATCCCTCACCTAATTCATTACGTCTTTGGCTTCATGGGTGTTGTGTGCTTTTCTGATAATAACGACCTGTCATCTCTGACATTTCTTAAGTCTTTTTTCTTTTCTTTTGGAGAGAATTTATTGTTAAGAAAGGATATAAATGTTCAGAATGCTTTCTATGTGTTATTACATAGAGTATAATGTTCTCAGATGTTTTTATGTGTATGTGCAATCATTTATGAAATTCATGTCAGAAAATATCTATAAAAATAAGATTATGCCTCTAATGCACGGAGTTGTTTATGGAGAAACTCGTTTTAACGTTTGTTTTTGTCTGAAGCAGAAATCATATAGCCTGTCTGTATCCCATTGTACTTCTAAGGAACCTGCTGTTCCTCAGGTGTTTATAGTATCTTGTAACTCTGAGATCCTAAAGTGCTATCTCCAGGGCTCCTGAGGTCTTGTCTCTGTCTAGCTGGGGTGCTTACTAGCCACTGCTGTGCAGCTTGTGTGTGTGTCTCTGGATTGTGACTGGTTGGCTCGCACCCAGCCCAAGAATGCTCTGTGCCAAGTCTTCACTCTCTTACAGCAGCTTTGGTGTCTTCATCCTTCTCTCCTACCTCCATGAGTGCATACAGCCTGAGTTCCCTGAACATGGGGACTTTACCTCGCAGCCTCTACTCCACCAGCCCACGTGGAACCATGATGAGAAGAAGACTGAAAAAAAAAGACTTCAAAAGCTCACGTAAGTGAAATGTTAGCTGATGTTGCTTGGTCTGGAGAAAACATGTGGGCATTGAAGTCTTGAAATACTGAAACCAATGGGAAGTATGTTTCACAATGCCTAAAAGATCAAGGCGATGCTAATTTGCTACCAGCTCTGTGCCAAAGACCATTAAAATGGTATCCACTATCTATATGATACTAATTGTACCAAATGTAACTTCAGACTGTTAGTTAATGCTATCTTTGCTTACAACTTTGTTTCTTGATCTTTTGATCCAATGAAATAACCTAGAAAGATGCAATTTTTCTTTTGACTCCTTCCTTATATCCCGCATAGCTTTTAGACACAGAATTTTTGTTCTTAGTTTCTTATTCGCTCTAAAACAGTATTTTGACACCTAACATTTGCCCCCTTTTGATAAATATACGAACGTCATGCATTCATTTAATATTGTCAATTGCATATTGAATTATTTTTAATGACTGAAAGGAAAAAATATCAAGTTTAAATATAACCTTTCAAACTCTAGCTCGTTCCACAAAATTCAAATACTTTCCATAGGAATCAAATCCCTGCCACCCTGACCCTATGCCATTGAAATCACTGCTGTAAGCTGTGACATTTCCTAGTACCCTCTACAGCCTCAGGAAGGATCGATGGATGCTTACTGTCATAAAAAACATCCTGATGTCTAGGAATTTCAACTAAGATTATTGGAAATAGGGTCTTCTGGGATAGCCAAACATCATATAGACTAATCAGACTAGATTAGCTACCTGCTTTTGAATAGCTGGTTGAACATATAAAGAAAAAAGTGATTGGATATCTTAATGGGAAAGAAACACTAATGACTTCTGAATTATACTTTTCTTTTGGGGAAAGTCACACCCTCTCAGCTGTTCACGTAGCTTTGGGAAGAAGAGAACACCTACTTTTCCACCCAGATCATTCAATTATAGTCAAGCCCAAGTACTTCAAGGATGGTATTGAAGGAAAAATGTTCGTGTGAGAAGGGTGGTTGGACCTGTTCGCTCTTAAGTCTGTGCATCAGAGATTATCCTCCCAGGATGATCTCTCATGAATTCCACCATCAGTGTAGGAGTCCAGCCATCCCTCACACTAGGAAGTAGTTTCTTCATGTTATAGGAACCTGGAAGTTTCCTTACAAAGAAAACCATTGCAAAAGATAGAGTAACACTGTGGCATACCATGACTTTGCCTTGCAGATCCCTTCAAATATAACATTTGTCTGTGAATGTTAAATGATGCAGGCACTCTGGAAAGCAGTATGATGAGTCCTCAAAAGCTAAATATAGAATTACCATGTGGACTAGCAATTCCACTCTTAGGTATATGCCCAGAGGAACAAGGACTCAAACAACATGCTTGTAATACCAGTTTTCGTAGCAGCATTATTCATAATAGCTGAAAGGTAGAAACAATACAAGTTTAAATCAACAGATGAATGAGGAAACAAAATGTGGTACATACGCACAATGGAATGTTATTTAGTGCTAAGAAAGAATGAAGTTCTGAGACATACTGCAATGTAGATGAACCTTGTAAACATTATGCTGAGTGAAATAAGATAAGAAAGACATGTAAGGACAAATACTATATGATTTCACTTATAAGAAATATCTAGAAATAGCAAATTCATAAAGACAGAAAGTAGATGAGAAGTTACTGGAGGGTAACTTCTTGGTGCTTGGTCGGTATAGAGTGTTTGTACAATTTGTAAATTTTTAATAGGAAAGCAAGTTCATATAGTATAGAAGTTCCTAGAATATCGGTGTCTATTCTGCCATTCTTTTTTTCTTTTTTTTTTTCATTTCACGGATAACACCAAGTTTTGTTAAACTTATCAGTTTACAGCATTTCAGTGTTCTGTGTAGGATCTCTCTTGTGTGTATGTGTATGTGTGTGTGTGTGTGTGTGTATTTCACTTAATTCCTGATTCCTAAGAGTAGCTTCAGTAGGTACTCTGTCTTACATTGTACATGGATGATACATATATAAGTATCATAACACATACGTACATGATTTGTCATATTTAATATATCTAAATGTTGGTAAATTTGACATTAGTAAAGTGTAAGGAAGAATGAGTTTAGTCAAAATGAGAACAAGGAACTTTAAAGTTCCAGGTGTTTCTTAGTTGCCACTAAAGTAAATTATTTACTCTTGGACAGAACTTGTTGAAGGGCAGTATAGTGAATTGGTTATGATCATGGGCTCTGAAACCAAACTGCCTGAGTTCTTATCCCAGCATCGCCACTTTTTAGCTAAGGACCTTGACCAAATTTCTTAAGCTCTCTATGCCTGGGCTCTCTTATTTTCAAAATGGGAATGATTATAGTACTCAACCTCATTGTATGATTGTGAAGAGTATATGAGACAATATATAGAAGTACTTAGAATAACACCTGGCAAATAATAAGGGCCATTTAATTGTTAACTACTTGGAATAATATATGTTAGCTATTATTATAGCTGCATCTGAATTGTCATGTGTGAAAATCTGTTGATATTTTTCCCAGATTTTCACATTTTTCACGGTGGTTACACTTTGGCATCAGAGAGGTCTTGAGCCTTCCATACAGCATCTTAAGGTTTGTCTCTGGAACTTTTTACATATCGTGACTTCATGTGCAGCACTCATCCTGACAGGTACAGGTTAACAGCCCTCAGCAGGGAAAACAAAAACAAAAACAAATTCATTTATGTTTGTACATCTGCTTTAATGGTTAACCATTTGCTTGTGTTAGATAAGACTGTGTTGATTAAGGCCGTTAGTGAGTCCTAATGAATGACAATATGTTTGACTCTCTCAGATTATTATGTACACATCTTGATTTATACATTTTGACCTCCGGCTTTGTCCTCTGAAACAAAGCCAAGGACACACTATCACTGATAATCATAATCAACTCATAAATTCTCTGTTGAACCAACGCATTATTCTCCAGCATAGTAGAAGGATAAACAGCAACCTGATTGATGAAATTTCTAGTTTTTCCTGTTTGCTGTAGACATTAGCCAGTGGGGCATCACTGACAATAAACTTACCAGATTGTTTATAAATGTGTCTCATTTCAATAAGGCCTGGAAAACAAAGGACAGTCTTCCAAATTTTAAAAAGAAGAAAGAAGATTTAGTATCTTTTTTTTTTCAGACTTAAGCTTGGAATGGTCACATCAGATATAATGGTTTCCCCAAATAATTGACACTCTCCCTATATCATGGTTTACTTTCATCATTTTATTTATGACTTTATTTTGTGCTACCACACAACTTGAGTTTCTATAGCAACCAGGCCATTTGTATGGATGGTGAATCATGGCAAAAGCCACACATATGAAAAGTCTCTTCACTGTATTGGTGATGAGTTGAGGCTGAAAAGCCCTCAAAATAGAAAAAATTCTTACATGTGGAAGGGCATGGTCAGAAAATAATGAAACCTTCCCACATAAGTAGTAAAATATTCTGTATCATTGACCAATGGGGAAAAACAGGAAATCTGTACCAATGTGTTACAAGAATTAAAACAGGAAAGTGTCTTGCTTGCTTCATAGGGAAAATGATGTATACACCAAATAGTGTCACAAAGCCCTGGGAAGGCAACAGAGCCATGTCACAGAGGGAACCCTCCCATCGCCTCTTCCAGAAACTTTCTGGCCTTTCTCCACTGCCTGTGCTGCCCCTTTGTCTGCTACAGAGGCCAAAGCTCCTTCCAGAACGTCCCCTGTCATGGGAGCATGACTGAGCAGTAGAGCTGGCAGTTCCCCCTGCTTTCTGCTTCCTGCTCCTGCACAGAGCCAGTGTAGACTCTGCTTGTCCCCAGTATGTCTGAATTACAGCAAAAAGTAGAAGTTAAAATATTCCCATGATGACCTCCACCTCTTTTGTTGTCATCACCATTTGCTACCAGGGAGGGTGACTTTGAAAAGAGCTGAAAGGAAGAGAATAAAAAAACCTAACAGCTTTTCTAGTGTCTCCCACCTACCTTTGAAAAAAGAATGGAAGGTAAAGGCAGCTAATGGTAAGCTAAGAGACCGAGCAGGGAGTTTCTGCAGTGGATAGCTTGCAAGCTGACCCCACCATTTGGAGAAGGGAGCTCTTGGCCGCACCACTGCTCTCTTGAACTGGATTACCCGATAGCGGATGTGTTAGGTCCACAGCAGATTGACATTAATGTTGAGCACCTAAGTGAGATAAAGTTACTGACCCCAGAATGCAAGATCAAAATATAATTTTAAAAAAAAGACATAAAAAAAGCAAAAAGAATAAATATATATAATGAAAAACATGTTATATTAATAAATCTTTGAGGCCCTTTGCTCTTTATGCTTTTTAAATGCTCCTTATATCTGATAGTAAACCTCGCAAGCTTCTAAATTAAGGAAACCTTTGGAAGATTTCTTAACTTGTGGAGCCAGAACTTTGGTGCTTCTCCTTTCCTCACACCAGGAAAGATGAGAATTGACAAAAACACAGGCTCATTTCCTGCAACTCTGAAGGATTGTGAACTGATCCTACTCCATGTAAATGGGAACACGACAGGACAGACACAAATCCTGAACACAACCTCTGCATGCACCAGTTAGTGGTATTCAGTGTGTCAGCAGTGTAGTCACTTCCATCTTCACCAGTGAGTAGAAGGAAGTACGTCCAGGCCAGAGCCAGTAGCTCACAGCTAGTACCCATTGAAAACCTGGCAGGAGTGTCTGTTCCTGGAGAGAAAAGTCATCATACAAAATTTTAAACTACAGGGTCATAATTCATAAACAACCTTTACTTTCTTCTGATTGACCACATTAGTGAAACAACATGATCAAGCTTATCATTTCTCTCTTGCAAGTAGTATTGATTGTCTTTCCATCTGGCTCATCATCTTTAAATCTACAGTTTATTTTTCTCAAAGCTGATAAACATTTTCAAGATATCAATATGTATGAGTCATTAACGCATATGATTTCAAATGAAGTTTTACTGTTTCAGAGAATATATTCCAATATGTCAGAGGACTTTCAGAGTTCATTGTAAAATTGTAAATTATTTAACATAATCCTATATTTATTATATAAATTATAAATTTAAGTGGTTATTTATATGATTATAAAAGAAACATATACTAGATAAATTCATTTTAAATTCTAAATTATGTTTCCTAATAATTTCTATCACATCAACTTGCCTCCTGAGAGAAATTACAAACTTAATGACACTCATACTGAATCAACATTTACTTTTATTTTCAAACCTTTCAGTGAATGAGAATCCTCAACTTTCTTCTCTAAAAGTTCCAAAAATAAATCAGATTTTACCTTTGAGAAGGTCCTCATCTGACCTAATCCCCTATTACTATGAAATTGACCCATTTCTTCTTGATTCTTTCTTAATGGAGATGGAAAACAGTTGACTTAAAGGTCTAGCAACATTTTTAACACCAATTACGTAGTCCAAAAATTATATGAAATTGAGATTTCAAATGGAAAAAAAATGTAGTGATGTGAACCTAAAGAAAGATTCACAGGAAGTAAAGTATTCTGTTTAAGTCTAAAAAGTGTTACCTAAAAGCTGGAGTAGAAATAATCTGTCAAATAGGTGATGTTCTAATAGTATACTCCTTCTGCTATGAGTAATAACTAGAGAGAAATACAACTCTCCAGATCCTTACTCCCAGGGAGATATCGTCTGATGGTTTTGTGCTACTGATAGCAAAATCTGTGATCTGGAAAGCAAAGTACAATCCACATCAGCAAGAAAATGTCGTCTGGATGAATACATGATAGTCCACGTATCAGACCTTAGAATCGTAGGCCACCCACCTGTAAAAAGCTTTGAGTTGGAGGACCTACACCCTCACCACAGCCTACTTTAACCTCATTGATAGTAATGCCACTGAGACAAAACAGTGATGGTACTTTTTAAGGAGGAAAAGTATATCTTTCTTTTCCTGTCCTGGACAAATGGTCTACCTCACTATCGCTGGCCCTGTCAGCGTCAATGCTGGAGTATCTACTACAATAGAAAAGCTTGAGTTCTGAAGAATAGATTCTAGTTCCTTATAGCAACTCAGCAGTAAAAATGAACTATATGTAATTCCAAACAAGGATACTGTCACAAAACTTGATTCATTTGTTGAATATTCCAGGCACTGGGATTCAAGCATTAAGATAACTGGTCCCAACTTAAAACAGGCAAGCAACAAAAACCTGATAAATGCTAAAATAAGACATATAATAGAGTCTGTGGGAATGTAGAAAAGAAAGTACTTAACTCTGCCTGAATAAGTCAGGGCAGGAGTTAATCCCAAAGGTAAGAAAAGGGCATTGAAAACGTAAGTCAAGGGCCAAAGAGGCAGAGGTGTGAAAGCAAGACTGGAACACATGGTATATGAAGGGAAAATGGAGGAACATGAACCTGGATGCATAGGAGAAAATGAATTCATGAAGGGACCCAGTGTGTTAAGAATTGAAGATTTTGTTCCATAGGCTATAGCCATTGACAGATTCTAAGTTGGGGGATGACATTTGCATATTAAGAACTACACCGTGACATAAATTTGGAGGATGTTACCGTAAGACAAGAGGCAAGGGCACTAATTAGAAGTCTATACCGTAGTCTATATTAGTGATGGTGAGAGCCAACAGTGGTGGGTAAATAAATGGGGGTCTCATGATGAAGGAAATGTTAATTTAGCAATAATATGTAGAAAACACTGAGTAGGAGAAGACCCAGAAATATGGGTATTAGAGCAATTGAGATAAAAAGTTAGAAAATCCTGAATTAAGATACGGGCAGCAGAAAGAGAAAAGAAGTCTTATACAAGATGTAATTTCGTGGTCATCCGGAAAAAAAACTTGGCAATTCATTGAATTTAAAAGACAATGGGGAGTTGTGAGCTAAAGACTATTTTGAGATTTCATATCTGGAGGTCTATAAGCATGATGGTCCCATTGAAAGAAATAGTAGTAGCAATGGGGAGGCAAAGATGACTGAGTCGGTTTTGCAATATTGGGTTTGAGGAGTCAATGAAACATCTTTAAAGATGGAATACTAACAGATATGGAAATTCAAAACTGGCACTTGAGAGACAGATTTAAGAAGATATATGCAAAGGTCATATTAGAAGCCTTAAAAGTGAACAGGGAAAGTCTGAGAATGTGAGTATATAAGACAGTACAGAACCATAGCTACTCTGTGGCAGGCATCAGAAGGAGGCAAAGGAACTGGTAGAGTCTGAAAAAGAAAGAAACTAAGAACAGAACTTGGCTGAATCCAACAGAGGAATTTCAGAAAGAAAGGATGGTCACTGAAGCCCATTGATTAGAGCAGGTGAGGCCTAACCAGCAATTTGGAAATTGTCAGTGACTGTCAGGAAAGCAATTTCAATAGGGAATGTAGGGGAATGTAGGGGAGTGAGTAGAAAAGTTTGGAAAAGCAACAAGAGAGGAAATTTGTATGACACAAAATCAGAGGGGTGACAAGAGATAATAACAAGAACACCAAAAGGAGAAATTAACCTTGAAATGGAAGGAAAGATAGCTGTATCAAGACTCTTGTATTCAGTATTCCTCCATGATCAAGAAAGAAGTGGTGGTGGTATAGAGAAATTGAGTTGAAAAGAGAGATATTGAAGGAACTCTTGTCACATGGTTGGATCTTTCTAGTCTTGTAGGAAATTAGATAAAGAGTAAAGTTTGACTTTTAAAAGATAGAAGCATTTAAGATAGATCCTCTGAAGAATCGAATAAAATATAAAAATGTTATACAATGAAGGATTCCAGAGGGCCCAACAGAATATAAAGTTACAATGACTTTCTCCAGCATCCTTTGACAACTCAGTACCAGCAGTGGAGAGATTTGACTGAGCAGTACCAAAGAGTATAGAGTACAGAAATATCACGTGGGTTTGAAGAGTCTCTGATACTAGCAGATGTGTCTTTGAAATGGTCACTGTGGAGTCCAAGTGGACTAGTGGAGGGAAATTAAGTCAGCAGAAGACAGTGGGTGAAGAGGATGGCTTTCACACTAATTTTCTCAGATTCCCACATGAGTAAGGGGTGGGTCTCTGGGGTTTCCCATTCCTCCCTCAACTGCAGAAGCTTTTGAAGAGGATGCTTTCATTCGAAGGGGAAACAGCTACTGATAAAATTTTTACTTGAAAACCATTTTATCAGTTTTCAAGCAAATCAGAGAGACTAGGACTAGGAGTCACAAAGAATTAGACTGATAGGAACTTGGAAAGATAGCTAATCAGATGTATGTGATCAGAAGAGGATTCAGATATTAAGATATTGGAGATCTATCCTTTCTGAAAAAGATGGGGTAAAGCACTGCTGGCAGAGAGCTGCAGTGAAGCAGAATTGCTGATAACTGACACTGAGAGAGCTGAAGAACATAAAGCCAGGACATTAGGTAGTTATCACTAAGGATGTCAAAGATACTGGCAAAGATACTGAGCACAAGAAAACACGTTGGGTTAGTGGAGAAAGACTAAAAGCCATATCTTGAAGTCAGGAAACTGAGGTAATTTTTTTTAATATTCAGAAGGCTATGAGTTTGAGGGTGAGATGAAGAAGAAATAAGTATAGATCATAGATTTTAAAAAGAAGAGATCTAAGATAAAAGCACTGCGTTTGACAGTCAAAGGTTATCCTGGAGGTTATTCTTATGCATTATTTAGATATCCCTTTTCAGTTTATAATGTATTTGAGTGGCTAAAGGGAAGTGCCTGAAACTGTAGAGCTGTACTCCAGTAGCCTTATTTCTTGAACATACATTTACAAATTGACTGTGTGATTGTGAAAACCTTGTGTCTGATGTTCCCTATATCTAGGGTATGGACATATGAGTAAAAAGTATGGATTAAAAAAAGCAAATAATAGGGGGAACAAAGGTCAACATATATTGGGTAGTTGGAAATACTGGTGGTCAATGAGAGGGAGGGGTAAGGGGTATGGTATGTATGAGTTTTTTCTTTTTTCTATTTCTTTTTGTGGAGTGATGCAAATGTTCTAAGAAATTATCATGGTGATGAATACGCAACTATGTGATGATATTATGAGCCATTGACTGCACACCAAGTATAGAATGTTTGTATGTTAAGAATGTTTGTGTTTGTGTGTGGTTTTGTCAATAAAAATATTAAAAAAAAAAAAAAACCACTGTGTTTAAGAAGCAAGGAGTATTATATATACTCCCATCTTTCTCTTTGTTTCACATCAGGAGAGTAAAGGAAAATGGCTTTAAAACCTGCTTAAAGAAGGTTTTAACGCAAATAGTGTCATCAGGTTTCAGTTAAAGTAAGGGGGCCAGAAGACCAATTTGGGAGGAAGTGAGGGTCCAGCACAGGACTCTGGAGGCAGAGAGCTTCTCATAGAGAGCAAATACAAGCGTCCCAGTGAGCAAGGCTGAAAGGCCTCCAGGAGTGAAACAGCCCTTACCTGAACTAGACTGAGGATGCAAACAAAGACATCCTCAGATTGAGGCTTAGATGACTGTCAGAGGAATGAGGAAACAGAAGACTCCCAGGTAGGCTGGTGACACAATAGAAAAGAACAAGGATTCAAGAGTCCAAATTTGGGGTAGGTGAACTATAGAGTTTAAACAGTTCCATCATGCCAACCCAATGCTAGAGTAAGTTCGAAGATCAGAGCAAACTTTCTGCAGCAAGGGCCAGACTTAGATTGTGGTTTCTTCTAAGCTGAAGGGCAGATTACTGATAAAAAATCAATAGAGCTGAGGTGCAGAAAGCTAAAGTGGAAAAACCATTAGACGGACTAGCCCAATTCCCTTTCTACTAGATAGTATAAAAGACACAAAAAGAAGCCAAATGACATACCCTAGGCTCCCTCAGCTGATTGCTTAGACGCAGAACCAGAACCAAAACCCAGGTACTCTGACCCTCAGGCCATCCTCTTCCCACAGCCCCCGTGATTCTCCCTGGTTTGGGGGAGAAGGAAAGTAGTTACACTGGTGTTACAGCTGACATGTAACAAATACTGGGATTTCGTATACCTTGTTCAACTCTACCTAAATGTTCTGCTAGAAGACCTAACTTTAACTTCCCACCAGTGCCAATGAGCTTTTTTCAAAGCCAAGATCTGTTTTGGAAATGCTGTTATCCCTTCTTCGTGCTGTTCCAACCTGAAGTCATTCTCTTTCATGTTTGTTCCCCTAGTGTCTTTAGCATCTAGTACAGTTGGCTTGGCTGGGCAGGTTGTTCACACAGAAACCACAGAGGTTGTGCTGACAGCAGATCCTGTCACAGGCTTTGGAATACAGCTGCAAGGCAGTGTGTTTGCCACGGAAACTCTCTCTTCTCCACCTCTGATTTCCTATATTGAAACTGACAGCCCAGCAGAGAGGTGAGACACTTTCTTTCTTGGCATCTTTTCCTGCTCTGCCTTTCTGGTTGCTGACTATCTTTGAATTACTAATAAATTATGAAACAGTGCTCAATGCAGGAAATGCAGAACGTAATGAGTTCTGTTCTGACAATAAAATTTTATGTTCTTGATCAGGTCTGAGAAGACTAATAAGTATGGATGCCTTTATCTACCAGATTTTGTCCATCAGGGGACTCAAGGCTATATTAATTAAAAAGGAGAAAAACTATTTTAAAATCTCCGAAGTTCAAACTTTAATAATTTCTATACCATAGGGGAATATACATTTCATCATTACTATAGATTGGCTCAGATCAGATTATAACAAATATCATGGTGCTGAATTATTAATTACTTCTCTGGGATAATTAAGTATTCCCTTACTCACATTTGTAGCCAGGAAATGCAAGAGTGCAAGATATTGATTGTAGCTGGCCTAATATGATGCCCACAGCATTAAATAAACAAGACCAAATGGTGATGCTATTTCGCAGGGATCAAATAATGTAGATTTGACAGCCTCAACTTGATAACTTTTAAAATCTGTCTGCAAACTCTAATGTATGGTTCTAAATTTAGATGTGGGGTGCTACAGATTGGAGACAGAGTGATGGCAATTAATGGAATTCCAACTGAAGACAGCACCTTTGAGGAAGCCAATCAACTCCTCCGAGACTCTTCCATCACTAGCAAGGTCACACTGGAAATCGAGTTTGATGTTGCAGGTATGATTCTATAATCTCAGGTCAGAGGCAGTCGGGGGGAGGACCACATGTGAATTGTATTTGTTACCTGGCAGAGGGGGACCTATTTTTTTTACAAGTAGAACATGTTTTGTTTAGGTTTGGAGTGTCATTTTGAATTGAGCATTGTTTTGTATTATTCATTAAAATATCACTGTAAGAACAACTGAAAATAAATGTGACAATTTGAATATGTAATAGCTACTGTCAGAGTGATTAAAAAAAACCACGGGACCCTATACTTCTTAACTTGTCCCTATATGCTAGGGAAACTATATTCTTCATTCACAGAGACAACAAAAACCTCTTTGTCCCTTTCCACCATGTTATTACTCTGCAAAGAACATATGAAAGTTCTGCAAGGGGCAATAAGAGAATTCATTAAGTAGGTTTATACAGGCCAAGTAGGTAAATATTTATTCTGTAGGTGGGCAGGTTTCAGAGGTTAGCACTAGTTCCCATTTAAGAAAATTGTCTTAACACAGTGAAAGACTATTCAACAGACTCCAAAATCCTTAAGCAATCAGTAAAGATATGCATTTGGACATAAGGAGGTTTTTATCTCAACATTTATTTACTGAGTGTTTATTGCATGACAGTTACTCTTCTGGCAAAGGTAAATAGGGAAGAAAAATAAAATCCTTAATTCTCATGAAGCTTATATTAGAGCAGCACAGAAAGTTAACAACAGTTGACAAATATCCATTAGACAGTGATATAAGCTCTAAGGAAAACAAGTCAGGGTAAGGATCTGGAAAATGACAATGGGGGAGCTATGTTTGTAGGATGACTCTCTAAGGAAGTGATCAGTTGAGCAGAGATTTAGAGGTTGATAAGGAGCTAGGCATGCAAGGTTTTAGGAGAAGAGCACTCCAGGCTGAGAGAGTAGCCAGAATAAAGAATATGAGTCAGAATAACATGCTTGGTGTATTTGAGGAACAGTAAAAAGAGCTGCGGTGGTGGGATTTGTATTTGGGGATGGGTTTGGAGGAATTGGAAGGGGCCAAGTTGTGCAGTGTCTTGTAAAGAATTTAGATTAATTTTTAAGTGTAATGTCGCCGTGGAACATTTTATGAAGAAGAATGAGATAGTCTGATTAATGTTTTAGAATGATCCTTTCAAAATGTAAAGGTATGAGAAAAGAAGCAGAAAATACAAGGCTATAGCTGCTGGGCAAGTGAAGACTGATGGTGGCTTGGACTGGATGCTAGTGCTACAAGTGGTGACAAATAGTGAAATGTAGGACATAGTTTGAAGGAAGGCTCACAGGAATTGCATATGGGTTAGATGAGGGTGATGTGGGAAAGGGAAGCATGGATGACTCCTGAGAGCATGAGGATAAGCAGTTGGATAGATAGTGATGTCTTTAACTGATAATATTAGAGGAATGGAAATTTAAAGTAACAAAAGACTTGTATTTTAGACATGAGTCAACAACTTCACTGCAAATACCAGGGCAAAAAAGAGAAGCACATCCATTCCTTAATTCAAAAATTATCAAGCACCAGTTACTAATTGCTAGGCACCATACTATATTCAAATGAATGAAACAGAAAATAGGAAGGATAAATATCCTCAAAGAGCTCATAGTCAGTTAGACATGAGAAAAAACTGTTGAAAGGTAAGAATGGACTTTTCTTTTTTAAAGAATAGACTTGTATTTCTGTTGCCAGTGGAATCACCAAGACATGTCCAGGAGACTGTAGGCAATGCCTTTTGGTGCCCAGGATTAGGGGACTGACTAGAATGGGACTACCTAGAGTAGAACTGAGGAGTTACCACACATTAGTGATTGATAAAGTTGCTGGAATGAAGGAGACACTAGGTAAAGAGTTGGGGGATAAGTAGAGGACCAAGGAATAACGCTATCTGAAGAATACAGAGATGTAAAGGGAAAGGATGCTAACAAATGCAATGAAGAAGATGTAGCATGCCATGTAGGAGAACCAGGAGAAGGTGGCATCTTGGAATCCAAGGAAAGAGTTTCAAGGCAAAAGTCATAATCAGTAGTGTAAAGGTGTTGCAGAGAATTCAGATAACGTGAAACAGAAATGTCCATTGGATTTGGCAATAAGGAAGGAAGACATTGATTGCCTTTCCTTGCCAAGGTAGTTTCAGGAGAGTGAGGAACAAAAGTCAGATTGCAGTGAGTTGTGGAGTGAAGGAAGAGTAGAGAAGTTGACAACAATTACAGCTTATATTATTTACTAGGAAATTTAGCTTTAGGTGAAAAGAGATGTTACAACAGATAAAGGGGATTTAGAGTTAAAAGGGGTTTTATTTTGTTTTGTTAAGATTGGGGAGATTTGAATCCATTTGGGGACTGCAGTGAATGTGGGAGAGAAGAGATAAAGGTAAATTCAGATCCTCAAAGGAATGAGAGGGAGAAGTATCTGGAACACAGGTAGATAATTAGCCTAGGATAACCAGTAGAAGACTGCATTTGAACAGTAGGAGACGAGACTAAAAATATGTTTACAAAACTGTGTTTAGAAATTTCATGTAGGCACCATCTAACAAATATGAAAGAGATCAGCAGCTTGGAAAGTTGAGAAGAATGGCAAATTCTAATGGGGGGAATGAGTGAATAAAACAACCAGAAGCATGTAAAGGGGTTTTCAAGGTGGGTGGCCAACCAAGCAGAGTCTAGAAGCTCTAAATTTATAATAGTGTTAACCTGCATGTGAAGTAGTTTTTTTTTTTTCCAAGAGTCTTCAGCTGCCCAAGAATAAAAGCAGAAAAATAGATAACCAGATTGAGCAAGAAATTGGGATTTCCAGAGAAGGTCCTGCAGAAGTAGAGGAGTCAAGAAAGTTCAAATTGCTACCAGGAAAGCAGATGAATAATTATGATAATATCAAAATAATTATCCTGATAATATTTATCAAATTTTTATTCAGCATCATGTACTTACTAAGCATTGTATTGTATTTTCTCATTTGGTCCTTATAACAGCAATGGAGAAGGTTACTATTATGTCCACTTTATAGAAGAGAACATTGAGACATATATATTTAATGATAGAGCTGCAATTTTAACCCAGGTGGTCTGACTCCAAAGACCACATCTGGCTACTACGATATATACCCTGTGTTTGAAAAAGTCAGATTGGTAAGGGATGGAAATCAATAAAGGACTAGCCTGGTAGACTGGGAGGAAAGAGAGGGTTTAAGGAACTAGAGATCTTCAAGAAGAAAAATGGATATGGTGAGAGAAAGGAAAGGAGAGTGCGAGTAGCTGGGAGATTGAGGTCAAAGTGTCATGTTAGACTTTAGGATCTCAGAGGAGGTCAAGACTCAGGGTGTGGCTACAGTAGTGAGTTGATGAAGTGAAGTCCAATGGAGGTGAATATAATTCACCCAGTGGAGGTCTCAAATTGCAAATACAGTGTGGTAAAAAGACCATCCACGCAATGGAATCATTCAGAATGATGGTGGGACTGGAAATGACGAAGAGGGTAAACTTGCCCCCAAATGCCCAGTACAGTCCCTTCTAAGCACCTTGTACTTACTGTTTCCTCTGCCAGGGCTGACATAGTCTTTGTAGACACGGTCTGAGGTTTGCCTACTCATGTCATTCAGGTCTTTGTTCAAATGACACCTGCTCAGAGAAGCCCTCCCTGACCATCTGTCATTTTCTATCCTTTTACTCAGATGTATGTTTCTTCATAGCTCTTCCTCTGCCCCGAGGTTGTGTATTTATTTGCTTGTTGCCTCTCTTCTCCAGTAGAAAATCTGTGATGTCAGGGACTTTGTGCCTTTTGCTTATTAATGTATACCTAGTGCCCAATATAATGCTTGGAATATAGGAGGCCCTCAGTAAATACTTGGTGGATGGAAGAATGAATGCAGTGCCACTGGATGTCCTGAGGGATTGGGGTCAGAAAGTTTGGTTTGCATCAAGAACTGAGATCATTCTCACTGTTTTCCTGGGATTCTTGGTCTCCCAGTGCTGCTTGTTCCCATGCATGTACTCTATTTATCTCTCTGTAGACACGATTTCTCTTTTTGTTAGACCTAATTTCCCATCCCTGATAAATCCCTTCCTTTTTATCCCTTTCTTTTTAAAGCCCCCAGCCAGGATCAGTCAATTCTAATTGCTAATTCCCAGGAAAAAGAATCTAATTGGCCCAGATTAGGTTTAGCATCCTCCCCTGTGGCCAAGCAGGAATCTGATTGAACCAGTCAGATGGTTAGGCGGGAATGGTATTTTAAGAAGACTGTGCAGAATCCCAAAAAGTACTTTCTACAATCACAGAACATAGTGGTGAAAGGAATCTTAGAATCCAGTACCATCATCTGTCTATAAATGGGGAAACTAAGGCTCAGGTGGGGAAATTCAGAGTCATACAGCAAAGTGCATGACACAACCCAGATCTGCTAACTACTCCCTGTCTTTCCATATCACTGTACATTGCTTCTTCAGTTCAAAGAGGTGTCAGATTTGCCAGCATGAAGCTGTTGGGGGTGGAGGATTGTTCTCAACTGGCATTCTTTGTTATATGTGGGAGGGAATGGAGGAGGTTTGTCCTGTGCATTTTACACAACCCTAACCTCTGCCTACAAGATGCCAGTGGCAACCCCCACGTCCACCCTGTCATGATGATCACAATTGTCCCCAGACATTTCCAAATGCCCCTGGACCACAGAATCGTCCCTGGTTCAGCACTGAATTAGAGGATACAACAATATATAACAAAGCACCCAAGTCTACATCTAAATGCCATGGAAATTCTAAAAAGAGGAGCTCACTGTGGGCTTCAACGTTTTCATCCATTTATTGCACTTTTCCTGCAAACCCCCAAAACCCAATCCCAAGCCATTTATTTTTCATCATTCAAATGACCACCACAGTTTGACCTTCTCCATAAGCAGACTCTAAATATTTACTTGTGCTATAAGTACATTTTATTTTACATGTATCCTCAATATTTGTTCATCATTTGCTTAATGCATACTTATGTATATGTGTATTTTATAAATTTATGCTACTTGTTGATTAAATGTTTTAATATCTTAGGTTTAAGCTCATAAAAAAAATAGCATCTTTGTCTATTAAACCCATTTTGTTTAATACCCAGCTTCCTTGATAAAGTTCAGGATAAAGGGAGTGTGAGGTCACACACACCCTCCCCCGCTCTCCTTTTTATTTCAGAGTTACCCTTGACTGTTCCAAAAATCTCCAGGCATTTTTTTTTTTTTTTTTTTTTTTTCGGCATGGGCAGGCTCCAGGAATCGAACCCGGGTCTCCAGCATGGCAGGTGAGAATTCTGCCACTGAGAAACTGTTGCACTGCCCTTCATTTAAAATGTATTGAAATGATCTAGAATGGGGCCAGAAAAAAATTCCCTTGCTATTATTCACTACTCCCTTTCTCACAGCAGATATCACTAATTGATCCCAAGACATAGCATCTGAGTCCCAATAAAGCACTCTAATTAGTTATTACCATTCTCCTGGAATCTTTTGGAATCAGAAACATATCTTTTAGCCACTCAAGAACTGGGACATGGGTAGGGAATCTTTGGATGTGAGCTGTTTCAAGATTGTCCTGTTCATTTGAATTCACTCCTAATTGTTTCTGTTTGCTAAAGCTGCCGGAATGCAGTATACCAGAAATGGGTTGGCTTTTACAGTGAGGTGTATTACAAATTTACAGTTTCAAGGCCATAAATGTCCAAATTAAGGCATCAAGAAGAAGGTACTTTCTCTGAGGAAAGCCTGCTGGCACCCAGAGTTTCTGTGGCATGGGGGAAAGCACATGGCGACATCTGCTGGCCTTTTCTCCTCAGTTCTGGTTTCAGTGGCTCTCAGCTCCTGTGGGTCCTTCTTAGCATCTCTGGGGCATTTCTCTCTCTGAAGTCTCTCTCTCTGTTTCTGCTCTTATCCTCGCCTAAAGGACTCTAGTAAAGGATTAAGACCCACCTTGAATTGGGTAGGTCACATCTCAATTGAAAAAACCTAACCATAAGATTCCCACCCCCAATAGATCTGCCCCCACAACAATGGAGTAAAAAGAACATGGTCTTTTCTGGGGTACATAACAAATTCAAACCAGCACGTTGTCTGAATATGCACCATCCATTTCCAAAACTCCTCCTCAGTAATATAAATAGATATTAATTCCCAAACTTTGGGGTCTCAGAAATAAGCTGTCTCAATTTTGTGAATATTTTAAATGACAGAGTGTGGTTAAAGTGTGAGGGTATATGTACTTTTGCATTAATCTATCTCTTTAAATAGATCACAAAAATATCACAGTGACCTTAATGGAAATTTTTTTTGAAGTTTGAAGTACTCATAACCCTATCACTCTAACAAATAAAAGCTTAAGCTACCTTTGCTTAGTAAATTCCTGGACTCTGCACTTCCAAAAAAAAAAAAAGAAAATCTTTATCACATATATTTTATAAAACTTTAATTATAACTTATGCTTAATGTACATTCTCCCTTATTCAAGACTATCTTTTACATGCCCATCTCCAATAATATCTTGAATAGCTGAATTTTCTGCTTTAACTCTGGAGTTATTTTGTTGGAAAAAACACAGCTATGTTCTGATAAGAGGTCCCAGTGAAAATCCTATCAAATCGATGTTTGCCATCAATACTGGAGACTCCAGTGGGCTTTTCTGAGTGAATGAGCATTAAACATTTACATCTCCTGAGAATTCCTTAATTTTTTTTCAAATCTCACAAGTATGTGTCCAGGCTGATGGATTATGATTTGGTTGTATCTTACTCTGCCACTAGTAAATAAGTCAGACACAAAAGCAAACCAATTGGAAAAAAGGGAGCGTTTGCTTACCCAAATGTGTTTTTAATTATAGTATTAACAAAGATAAAGAAAAAGAAGGACAGCACAAAATAATCACATGGATTCTAGCAAAATAAACATCATTTGTTCTCAGATTCTGTTTACTTCTTCTAAATCTATTACTTTTCCAAATATTTTCTTCTTTACTAGTATTTCCTTAAGAAACCCCAAATTAAATGTGCCTTTGCTTTGAAACCAAGTAATTATATTTTTAAAACCCACCAAATGTAAAATAAATCATGTTGGCATTTAAAGATTAAAATGAAGCCACAGTTTGATCAAAGAGATTCATTTGTTGATATCTGTTCACACTATGAATATTTCAAATCTTATGTAGTAAAAAATGATCCATTACAGTTGCCTAGGAATGATAATATCTTCTCAAGTACCATTAGGATGTTAATCTTGGTCAAGTTTCCTACATTAAAAATTGATAAAACAAAATGTGGCATGGTAACTATTCTGTCTCAGTGTTTCCAGACGTCATTTGTACATGCATGGGCAAGGTTTGTTAGTTTTTTTTTTGTAAACATTTTTTATTGTGAAGTGTAACATATATACAAAAAAGCAATAAATTTCAAAGTACATTTAAAAAGTTAGTTATAGAACAGACTTCAAAAGTTTGGTATGGGTTTCCAGTTTCATAAATTCAGGTTTTTGCCTTCTAATTGCTCCAAGGCACTGGAGACTAAAAAGACATATCGATATAATGATTCAGCAGTCATACTCATTTGTCAAATCCTAACTTCTCTGTTATAACTCCTCCTTCTCCTTTGACCCTTCTCCCAATCTTAGGAATATTTGGGCAATGGCCATTCTAACTTCTTCATGTTGAAAAGAGATGTTGACAATATGGGCTAGGGGTATGAAACTGGTTGATATTCTTGGAGAGACTGGCACCGCTGGGTTTCAGGACTTATCTGGCCTAGGAACCATCTAGAGGTTTTAGGTCTCTGAAAAGTGAACTTAGTACGTGCGACTTTCTTAAGATCTCACACAGAGCCCTGGGTATTCTTTAGGGTTAACAGTCGTGATGTTGGTTGGAGGTTTGGCAAACCTTGGCAATTAACAATATCTAGCTGAAGCTTGCATAAGAGTAGCCTCCAGAATAGCCTCTTGACTCCATTTGAACCCTCTTAATCATTGATACCTTATTTTGTTATATTTATTTTCCCCTTTTTGATCAGGAATATGTTGTCAGTTCCACAGTGTCAGGGTCAGGCTTATCCCTAGGAGTCAAGTCCCACATTGCCAGGGTAACATACCCCCAGGACATCATGTCCCACATAACAGAGAGGATAATGATTTTACTTGCATTACCACATTGCCAGGGTAACATACACCCCAGGACATCATGTCCCACATAACAGAGAGGATAATGATTTTACTTGCATTAAAGAGAGGCTACATCTGAGCAACAAAAGAGGTTCTCTAGAAGTAACTTTTAGGCATAAGTATAGGTAGGCTTAGCTTCTCCACTACAAAAATAAATTTCATAAGAACAAACCTCAAGATCAAAGACTTGACCTATTGACCTGGGAGTCCCTAGTGTTTAAGAGAGTATCCAGGGTTTCCCAGGTGGGAAAGTTTAATAGTTCCATTTTTTTTTTTTTCGCTCCAGTCCCTCAAAGGACTTTGCCAATGTTTTTTAATTATCTGCCCAACATGCTCCAGAATGTATCTGGGTATTACATTAAGCTATACAGAATTACATGCCCTCGTTCCCGTTATGGGCTCCATGTATTTGGGTTGTTTTAATGAACTATGCAGTCAGGTTGAATTAGATTATATGCTACAGAAACTTTATGTTTTGGACAAAATAAACCTCTCTTCCTTTGGTCTCCTACAGTTGGTTAAGTTCTAAAGTACAGACAGTCATCCTTTACCCTGTATCCTGATTTACCTTAGTCCCAACCCAGTTGGCTTCATTCTTATCTCTAAGCGAAGCCTGGTCTCTCTTTTTCGGTTTCTTTAACAGTTGTTGTATATGGAAATGCAAACTTTCAGAGCTACAGAACTCCAACTCTGAGTCTTAGTTGTCACACAGGTGTCCAAAGTTCCAGGGAAATACCAGGTTATACATACATAGCACAGCATCTCAAAATCTAGAAATAGCACTTAAAGCTCAGGAATAAATGTGACTACTATAAGAACTTATAATCCAGGACCAAATTTTCTTGTAAGTATTTACTAGAATAGACTATACAATATTTGTTTTGTTTCTGGCTTATTTTGTACAACATCATATCCTCAGGGTTCATTTACTTTGTTGCATGCCTTTTAACCTTCTTCCTTTTTGTAGCCGCACCGTATTCCATCATATAAATGTATCACAGCTCACCATTCTGCTTCTCAATCATTATACCCTTCAACTCCCTCCATCTATTGGACATTATTGAAAATGTCCAAAATAAGCAAATATGATTTACAATATCCTCACTTGATTGTACAATCATCAGCACTCTCAATTTTAGACAATTTTCACTGGTCTCTAGAGGCAAAGAACCAACAAACACAGCTTCACCAAATATCAGATCAAAACTACCCCTTATCATTTGTTCCTCCTCCCAAATTAGTTGCCCCTGATAGTGCCGTGGTACCGTTGATATCAATTTTAATTTTCCCTCTATGCCCCTCTACTATTGACACTTTGTCCAATATCAAACTTTGAAATAGTTCATGTGAAAACTTATTTATAATTGTAGATTTAATCAGTGATATACATAGCACTATATATCTTCTTTCAGTTGTATTATCCTTCAATGTGGCAGTGTTATTTATAACCTCACTAATTAGTTATCATCACTTTGGTCCATTCCCTTGCAATTAAGTGAAACATCATTGGGTAGCCATTCCCCCGTCTCTCACTTCTGTGTACCTCTAGGTCTGCTAGATTCTACAGGGCAACCTCTGAGATTACCTTTACCAGAGTCATAATAGTGAAATCATACAATATCTGTCCTTTTGTATTTGACATATCACTCAGCATTATGTCCTCAAGGTTCATCCACATTGTCATATGCCGCGGGACTTCATTTCACCTTACTGCTGAATAATATTCCATCATATGTATATACCACATTTTATTTATCCACTCTTCTGCTGACGAGCACTTAGGCTGTTTCCATCTTTTGGCAATTGTGAATAGTGCCACTGTGAACATCAGTGTGCAAATGTCCGTGCTTGTCCCTGTTTTCAGCTCTTCTGGGTAGATCCCATGTAGGGGTATAATTCTACTTGATGGTAGTATTGAAAGTTCGGCAGTGGTGCAGTAGTTCAGTGGCCAAACGACCACCCATCATGCAGGAGACCTTAGCTTAATTCCCGGCCCATGCACCCCCAAAATAAATAAATAAATAAATATAATAATAAAATTAAAATATTTTAAAAACCATATCTCATGAAAGTGTCCCTGGCAGTGTGGGAAATGACTCCCAGGGATGAGTCCAACTCTGGTACCATGGGATCAACAATTCCATCCTGACCAAATGGGGGATAAGAAGTATAACAAAGTATTAGTGGCAGAGAGAGTTCAAATAGAATAGAGAGGCTGTGTTAGTTAGATTCAGTTGTCTACTCGGCCAGGTGAGCATACCTAGTCTTGTTGCTGCGGACATAAGCCAACGGTATGTGAACCTCATCTGTTGCCAATTACATCTGCAGTCGACTAGGAGGCGTGTCTGCTGCAATGAGTGACGTTTAACTTAATTGGCTGGTGCTTAAATGAGAGAACACAATGTAGCACAGCCTAAGCAGCTCCGCATTCCTCATCTCAGCACTTGCAGCTCAGCCCAGGTCTTTGGAGATGCAGAAAGAAGTCACCCGGGGAAATTTGTTGGAACCCAGGGGCCTGGAGAGAAGACCAGCAGAGATCATCCTGTGCCTTCCACGTAAGAAAGAACCTCAGTGGAAAGTTAGCTGCCTTTCCTCTGAAGAACTAATGAAATAAATCCCCTTTTATTAAAAGCCAATCCATCTCTGGTGTGTCGCATTCCAGCAGCTAGCAAACTAGAACAGAGGCTACTCTGGAGGTTGCTCTTATGCAAGCTTCAGTTAGATGTTGCTACTTATTGTAACCTCTGAAACCCCAATCAAGACCATTCTAGCCAATCCTAAAGAACACCTAGGGCAATATGTAAGATTCCACAAGACTTCCATGCACTAGAGTAACTTTCCAGAAATATACAACCTGGAGATTGGTCCCTATACCAGAAAAGTCCTGAAACCTAGGGGGACCAGCCTCTCCAGAACATAAGATAGTTCCATCTCCCTACCCCATATTATTGACAGACCCTTCCAACGTGAAAAAATTCGAATGGCCATAGCCCAAACACCCCTAAAGAGAGGGATAAAAAGATCAAAGGTAAGGAGTGCAGTTATACAGAGAAGATAAGATTTAACAAATGAATATGATGGCTGAATCATTAAATTGGTATCTCTTTTAGTCTCCAGTATCTTAGAGCAGTTAGAAGCAAAAACCTAAAATTGTGGAATTATAACCCATGCCAAACTCTGAAATCTGTTCTACAACAAATTGTGATGCTGTGCTTTGGAATGTATAGCTTTTTTGTATATATGTTATTTTTTACAAAAAAGAAAAAAAAATCAATTGTGATGATAAAAAAATATTTATGCCTTCTTGCCTCCTATATTCTGGAGCAGCTAGAAGGAAAAATCTGAGAGGATCATATGGTAGCCTGTGACATACTCTGGGATCTGTCCGGTAACTATTTGTTGAAAACTATTGATTTTTTTCTTTCTTTGGTTTGTATATATGTTATATTATACAATAAAAAGTTAAATTAATAATAATAATAATAATACCTCAGCAACAGTAGGCCCTGAAGTCAGAAGGAGACATCCCAAGACATACTGGGAATGAACTCAGACTGTACCTACAGAAGGACAAGAAAATTTTAAAATAATAATAATAAAACAAAATGTATATAAAAGTATAAATATATTTTAAAAAATTAACAATAGTATTAAAAGTATATAAAAATATTTTTTTAAAAAAACTTAAGCAGAGAGTTTGCCACACTATATTTACTGCTTCTTTCTAGCAGGTGACATTCCTGAAGCATCTCTTTCCTTCAAGCCCACCCATCCCAAACTGCAGTGGCTGGCTAGAAAGATCCATGCATGATGGGGGCTGCTCCCAATGCTTGGTGATAAGATGGCTGGGCCTGGCATGCAGGACAGGGGAGCTGATCGCAGCACCCGAGGCAAGCAGCTAATTGCAGCACTCGGTGGATCTGCTGTTCACCACACCCAGTGGGACAGCTGTTTTCAGCTCCCAGCTAGATGACTGCTCCCAGCACCCTCTTGGCAGTGGGTAGCTCAGCGTACCTCCTGGTTCCCCATGTGCACTGCTGGCTATGGAGTTGTGCAGTGATGTTTCCCCAGCCAGCAGCTGGGGCAGGCTGGAGCAGAGAGACAGTCAGTTCCCTCCCATCCACACCTCCCTGTGCTATGCCTATCCTGGTGGGGGTCACAGCTGATCAGATCCACCCTGCTTTCCTCTTCCCAATATCCCCATCCCTCTTCTCCCTAGGAAATATTGAAGACTCTTTTCAGTCACTCACCCCCTGGAACGCAATCCTGTTAATTTTTTCCCCATCCCCTTTCTTGTTCTACAGAGTAGTCATGAATGCAGCCTACCCTACTCCGCCATTTTCCCCTAGCCAGTCTTTTTTAAAAACCAATCAGGTAGGGCAAGCCATGGTGGCTCAGCAGACAAAGTTCTCACCTGCCATGCTGGAGACCTGGGTTCTAATCCTGGTGCCTGCCCATGTTAAAAAAAAAAAAAAAAAAAACCAATCAGGTAAATAAATAATTTTACCTACCTCAAGTCCTGTTGGGAAATGAGAAGTATTCAGATTCTTAATGAATAAACAAACAAATAACTTTCTGTTTCACTTTCTGGTAGATCAGAATATTAGTTAATGGTATTAATTCAGATGTGAAGCTCACATCTGACAGGACTGGAGAGTTTAGAAGAGTGGGAGGAAGTGGGAGAAAGCAGCATATTTCTACACTCCCCTGGGAATCCAGTGAACAGGGTGGAAGGAGGCTGGAGAGAAAAGCTTTCCCTTTACCCAGCAGCACTAGCCAAGACTAAGGGGGCCAGCTCAGGGATCCTCTTATAAAGGGGGCTTTCTAGAAGCCTGGAGGGCTGAGGGAAATGACATTTTTATTGTGTTCTCCAGTTTAACACTCCACCAAACCTTCTGAATTAGAAAATCAGATGCTGATCTTGTAAAAGTTTTACTCCGGGGCGGGCCGCGGTGGCTCAGCGGGCAAGAGTGCTTGCCTGCCGTGCCGGAGGACCCCGGTTCGATTCCCGGCCCCAGCCCATGTAAAAAACAAACAAACAAACAAAATATAATAAAACAAGAAAATGTTTAAAAATGTTTCCCTTTCTTCCTCCCTTCCATCCTTCCTTCCTTCTCTGTCTTTCCTTCCCTTCCTCCCTCTCTCTTTAAAAAAAAAAAAAAAAAAAAGTTTTACTCCGTAAGTTTCTCATGGGAAAGGACAGTCAGCCAGGAAGAGCGAGTTAAGGCACTGCAAGGGAGGAAACACCAACTCTCTTCATTTCTGTGCACGCATTAAATGCGTGGATAACAAATTAGAATGGAGCTAAAGGACCTAATCTATACACTTCACAGCTACTATAGTTAATTCCGTTTGCAGAATGGTGAGCCAGCCCTAAGCAAAATCAAGCAGTAAATGTTGTTTAGCTTGAGCATTCCACAATCATCCTTTCTGCCAATGTCTCCTTTGCTTGTTGATGCTCTTTCCCATCCCTTTCCAAAACCGTCAAGAGGAGATTGTAGTCATTAGCAACTTAGTTTGAATACATGTTTTCTCTTTAGAGGGTATTTCCTTTACCCTACTCTCTAATTGGAGATCTCCCAGAATGTGAAAGAAATTTTAAGAAGAGTATATTTAAGAATATGTAGCCCCTTCCTTTTTCAAATACTAGTTAGGCCCTGGTACAATCCACTAGTCAGACCCTGGTACAATCCACTTAGTTCTATCCAAGATTGAAATTCTGGCAGTACCCCCTGGTTCCCTGTCCTTGACAACAATATTAACATACTTCCTTATTGTTTGGCTTTTATCTGAGCCCACCTTTACCCTGCTCCAGTACCCCCTGCTCCCCTAACCCCCCCTGGGGCCTGGAGCTAGCTCCCCATGACCCATAAAGTAAAGAGCCCTTTTTGACCAGCTGGTCCTGTGGCCCTGTCCCCCAACTCTGTACTCTCCATCAAGTCTGATTGGTTGTGGCCAATGCCTTTCTGTTAGTTACTGTTTTTACTTTTACCCCTGCTTCTACCCCTTTAAGTGTTCTTTTCGCTATTTACATTATACATTGAGGCACATCTCCACACATGCACAAACAGACTCTGAAGCCAATAACAATCATGCCAAGCTGACATCCCTCCTGAAATCTTATTCCCCCAGCTACCTTCCAACAAGAGGTGGGAAAAAGAAAAAAAAAAAAAAAGCTGGCTGAACAGTAAATTCTGTGAAAATATGGCTGAAAGAGGAAAGACTGTAACCAGCCCTGTGGTTCTTATACTTTTTAGTGTACCAAAGAATCACCTAGAAAACACGTTGAAATCGCAGACTTCCTGACTCCATCTTCAGAGATTCTGAGCCTGTGGGTCTGGGGTGGTTCCGGAATCTGCATGTTTTATCTCCATTCCTGGTGGTTTTAATGTAGACAGTGCCTGAATCACACTTGGGAAATACTGAACTCAGCTGTTGTGGTAAATTATACAGAGTTGCCCGTATATGGACTATATATTCATCACCAAGCATTTAGTTTACCAGAGTTTTTCAGAAATCCACTTTACTTCAGTTCCTACGCTTTAACTATAGAGGATAATGACCAAATATTACTGAAACACTTTCATTGATGGATACTCCATTTTTCCAACTTTTATAAACATGTTTTTTATTTTGTTTTTAAATTACAGAGTCTGTCATCCCAAGTAGTGGAACATTTCATGTAAAGCTACCGAAGAAGCACAACGTGGAACTTGGAATAACCATAAGTTGTAAGTAGAAGTGATTCCTTTTAAATTGTAGGATTTGGAAAACACTGGAAATTATATTGTTAGAAGGTTTACAGGTATGGCAAATGATTTAAGGGTCGTTGCCAAGTTTCTGGGTAATGATACAAAAATATGGAGCCAGTCACACACTTACTAGCTCTCTGAATAGGGCAATTTACTTAAACTCTCTCTGATCTTGTGTTTCTTCATCTGTAAAGTGACAGTGAGGATACCTATAAAATGTAGGGTTGTTTTAAAAATTAAATAAAAGAACATATTTATATGCTTATTATAGTGCCTGGCAAGTAATAAATATTCAATAAATAAATATCTGTGTCTTACATCTATGAATGAATAGATGTGCATATAAATGCACATCTCCATATTTTAGTATATTTTGAACTTAAATTTCATGATAATTTGTTTAACTGGCAAAAATCTCATTTATTTTAAGATTATCTTCCTATCCATTCACTCTGCATCTATAATCTATTTTACTAAACTAAAACAATGTCTCTTGCTTTAGTAAATTTCTGAATTCCTCTCTCGTGCAAGGTATCTGAGTAACCAACTGAAAAAGAAAGGCAGAACACATAAAATTCCCTATTTCCTAGGCTTTAAGCATATATCTGCTTTGGTAAAACCACTTTGAATATTACAGCCCTTGTAGAATCTTATAGAATGGAAATCTAGTTTTTTATGCTTTTAATATCCATAGACCAAGTTCATCCATTAGTGCAGCTAGAAAATGAAGTATATGATTAAAGCATGATGACCAAAAAAGATATAGAAGCAATTTCTATGACCAAGAAGTAGGTCCTCCAAGAAAGAGTGATGACCCTACATAAAGCACCTCACTACAGCTTTGTCAGACAACTTTTATGTTGGTTGCAAGGCAAAATAAATAAAAGAGTTATCAATTCAGCAGTATGAAACAGCTATCCAATTCAACTTTGGCTATATAAATTTAACACTGAAAAGGAAATTTTATTTATAACCAATAAACCACAGATATCTAGATTAACACTAAGAAAAAGTAGTACTACAATTCTGACCAAATGTTAATGAGAAAATCATGTGCATGAGAGAAAGGCTATATCCCCCCAAATCCCACTGTTGCCTGTTGGGAGAAGAGTAGGATTTATGTATTGAGTAGAAAGATGAAATGGGATTTTGGAGAATTCAGCCCTTTCCTTAGCACTATGTAATTGGGCCATGTTCTAGTTTATTAGCTGCCAGAATACAATATACCAAAAATGGAATGGCTATTAAGGGGGAATTTAATAAGTTGCTAACAGTTCTAAGGCCAAGAAAATGTCTCAATTAAAGCAAGTCTATAGAAATGTCCAACCTAAGGTATCCAGATAAAGATACCTTGGTTCAAGAAGACCAGTGAAGTTCAGGGTTTCTCTCTTAAGTGGAAGGGCACATGGTGAACAGAGTCAGAGTTTCTCTCTCATCTGGAAAGGCACATGGTGAACATGGTCAGGGTTTCTCTCTCATCTGAAAGGACACATGGCGAACACGGAGTCATCTGCTAGCTTCTTCTCTTCTGGATTCCGGTTTCATGAAGCTTCCCAGAAGGCGTTTTCCTTCTTCATCTCCAAAGGTCACTGGCTCGTGGACTCTCTGCTTCTTGGTGCTGCAGCATTCTCTGCTCTCTCCGAATCTCTTAAATGTTTCCTCTTTTATAGGACTCTGATAAACCAGTCAAGACCCACCCAAATGGGTGGAGACATGTCATCACCTAATTCAACTTAACAACCAGTCTTGACTAAATCACATCATCCAGGGAGATGATCTGATTACAGTTTCAAACATACAGTATTGAATGGGGATTATTCTGCCTTTATGAAATGGGATTTTGATTAAAACATGGCTTTTCTAGGGGGCATACCTCCTTTCAAACCAGCGCAGTCCACTTAATCTTTCAGTTTATTTCTCATGAAACAAAGATAATATGTCACTATTCTGTCAACAGCTGTGGCTACTGAGATTAGGGGAGAGTCCTCAGCACTTACCAGTTGGAAAATATGTGAGGCCCAAGGTAGCTTCTGCAGCCCCTGTGTAACTTTCAAGATGATCTTACTCATTTATTCCTTTCCATTCATTTATCCATCAGAGCTGCTGGGCAAGTGGAGTTGTCTTGGAGTTGTCTTGGAGTTGTACATTGCATACAACTCCAAGAGTTCTACATAGAGGCCCTTTCTTCCGTTCCATTCTTTCATCCTCCTGCTTTCATTCAACAAATATATCCTGAACGTCTACTATGCCCTAGGCCCTATGCTAAGTTTGAGAATGTAGCCCCTGTCCTTAGAAAGGCTTACTAATAGTGGAAAGATTGCAGACCCCTACTCAGAAACTTTTGTCACCATTGCCAGTTATTTTATTCCTCAGTATTAATTAGGTAGACATGGTCTTTTTTTCTGATTGTTTCATATAATTGATTTAGTCCTAAAATTCATATAAATAAAAATATAATTGAGCTATTCAGGGGAGTGCCCTTTAAAAAAATCCTCCTCTATATTACCTAACTGTAATGCAATAATGTGAATACACTGAATGAAGCTGAATGTGAGAATGATAGAGGAAGGAGGCCCTGGGGCACAAATGAAATCAAAAGGAAAGGTAGACAATAAAAACTGAGATGGTATAATCTAGGAATGCCTAGAGTGTACAATGATAGTGACCAAATGTACAAATTAAAAATGTTTTTGCATGAGGAAGAACAAAGAAATGTCAAATTGCAGGGTATTAAAAATATATGTAATTCATATTTTAAAACTTTAACTTATATGTGAGACTAAAGCAAAAAATGTTTATTTGGTACAAAATTTTTATTTTGACTAGTGCAATTCCTAATATAACCTATATGGACAGTTTAACTGAACATCATAAGTACATGGAAACTTGAGTAGGGCATGAGATTTTGTAGGTTTGTCCAGAGTGATGCCAAAAAAAATCCCAGACTGATTTCAACAATGAATAAAAAGTATTTACGAAGTCCCCTTTGGGGGCATGATGAAGAAATGGAGAAAATTCAGCTTCCCCATGTGGAGAATTCCTGATAGTCTCACAAACAGTGGGGACAACCAAAGCAATTGGCCAAGCCCTCAATATTGGGGTTTGTTCATATGAAATTTAACCTCACAGAGGATAGGATAAGCCTACTTGAAATTAGGCCTAAGAGTCACCCCCAGAGAACTTCTTTTGTTGCTCAGATGTGGCCTCTTTCTCTCTCAGCCTACACAACAAGCAAACTCACTGCCCTCCCCCTGTCTACATGGGACATGACTCCCAGCGGTATAAGCTTTCTAGGACAGAAATCCTAGAATGAGCTGGGACTCAGCATCAAGAGATTGAGAAAATCTTCTCGACCAAAAGGGGGAAGAGAGAAATGAGGCAAAATAAAGTGTCAAAGGCTGAAAGATTTCAAACAGAATAAGAGGTTATTCTGGAGGTTATTCTTACGCATTATATAGATATCACCTTTTCAGTTAAGGTATATTGGAGTCACTGGAGGGAAGTGCCTGAAAATGTAGAGCTGTGTTCCGGTAACCATGTTTCTTGAAGATGATTGTATAATGATATAGCTTTTGCAATGTGACTGTGTGATTGTGAAAACCTTCTGTCAAAACATATGGATTAAAAATAAATAAATAATAGGGGGAACAAATGTTAAAATAAATTTAGTAGATTGAAATGGTAGTGATCAATGAAAGGGAGTGGTAAGGGGTATAGAAAAAAATAGGGGAAAGAAAGGCTAAAATATATTGGGTAGATGGAAATACTAGCAGTCAATGAGAGGGAGGGGTAAGGGGTATGGTATGTATCAGTTTTTTTCTTTTTTCTTTTTATTTCTTTTACTGAATTGATGCAAATGTTCCAAGAAATGATCATTGTGATGAATATACAACTATGTGATAATATTGTGTTATTGATTATATACCAAGAATGGAATGCTCATATGTTAAGAATGTTCATGTTTGTATGTCATGTTTAAAAAAAAATTTTAATAAATTTTAAAAAATCCTCCTCTGATATATTCATTTTTTCTACTAACTCTTTTTTAATGCAGTTTTATTGAGATATATTCACATACCATATTATCATCCAAAGTGTACAATCAGTGGTTCACAGTATTATTATTATATAGTTGTGTATTCATCACCCCAAACAATTTTCTAACGTTTTCATTACTCCAAAATAAATGAATAAATAATTTTTTTTAAATACCCATAACATCCCATACCCCTTCTCCCCCACTGTTATTTATTTATTTTTTATCTTCCTTTTCTTTCTCATCTGTCCATACATTGGCTAAAGGGAGTGTCAGTCACAAAGTTTTCACAATCACATAGTTACACCATAAAAGCTATATAGCTATACAATCATCTTCAACAATCAAGGCTACTGGATTACAGTTCAGTAGTTTCAGGTATTTCCTTATAGCTGTTCTAACCCACTAGAAACTAAAAAGGGTTATCTATATAATGCTTAAGAATAACCTCCAGAATGATCTCTCAACTCTACTTGAAATCTCGCAGCTACTGAAACTTTATTTTGTTTCATTTCTTTTCCCCCTTTTGAATAAGAAGTCTTTCTCAATCCCAAAATGCCAGGGCCAGGCTCATCCCCAGGAGTCAGGTCCCACATCACCAAGGTGATGTCCAATCCTGGGAGTCATATCCCACGTAGTAGGGAGGGCGACACCCGAAGAGTTGGCTTACAGAGAAAGGCTACATCTAAGCAACAAAAGAGGTTCTCTGGGGGTGACTCTTAGACGTAACTATAAGTAAGCTAAGCTTCTACCTTGCAGGAGTAAGTTTCATAAGGTAAGCCTCAAGATCGAGGGCTTGATCTATTAAACTGATAGTCCCCAGTGTTTGCAAGAATATCAGGAATTCCCCACATGGGAAAATTTAATATTTCCACATTTTATCCTTATTCCCTCAGGAGGGACTTTGCAGATAATGTTTTGTTTTCTGCCCAGATTACTGTAGGATATATCAGGTCACCACGCTAACCTGTACAAACCAACAATATCCCACTCCCTATTCAAAGTTCCATGTAATTATGGTGTTCGAATAAACTGGCCATACATGTTAAATTAGTGTGCTACAAAAAATACAAATTTTGCACCGAGTAAACATCTCTTCCTTTGGTCTCAGAAGTTGAAGTTTAAAACATAGTCAATATGGTTCTTTGCCTTTTAGTCTGATTTTACCTTAGTCCTACCAGATCAGCTTTATTCATATCTCTAATTGAAGTTTGATCTCTTTTTTAGCTTTTTGAATGGTTGCAGTATGGGATAATGCTGACTTTCATAGGTGCAGAACTCTAACTCTGAGTCTGAGGTGTCACAAAGATCACAGGCCAGATTATATACACAAAGAGCTCAACATCTCAGAGTTTAGAAATAACTGTTGCAACTCAGGAATAGATTGACTGCAGTAAGAGCTTGTAATCTAGGAACCTTTACAGTAAGCCTTCCCCTGATAACCTATGCTCTAAATTCAGTTTTCAATGTTTGCACATTAAAGTTAGTCCTTCATAGTGAGGCATTAAAATATCTGTCTTTTTGTTTCTGGTTTATTTCACTCAACATACTCAAGATTCATTCACCTAGTTGCATGTCTCACAACTTCATTCCTTCTTGCAGCTGCTCAGTATTCCATTGTATGTATGCACCTCACTTTGCCCCTCCTTCTATCTTTATTGGCCACTGTAAATTTTAATGTGCTTTACAGTCAGGTAGTATGAGATCTCTACTTCATTCCTCATTCTCAAGATATTTTTCGCTATTCAGGGCATCCTGCCCTTCCCAATAAATTTGGTTATTGGCTTTTTTATTTCTGCAAAGTAAGTTGTTGGGATTTTAATTGATATGGCATTGAATCTATAAATCAATTTGGTTATAATGGACATCTTAACTATATTTAGTCTTCTAATCCATGAAAACAGTATATCCTTCTATTTATGTATGTCTTTTTAAATGTCTTTTAGCAATTTCTTGTAGTTTTCTGTGTATAGGGTCTTTTGTGGTCTTGGTTAAATTTATTCCTGAATATTTGATTCTTTTAGTTGCTATTATAAATGGGATTCTTTTCTTTATTTCCTCCTCAGATTGCTCATCACTAGTGTATAGAAATGCTACTGATTTTTAAATCTTGTACCCTGTCACTTTGCTGTATTCATTTATTAGCTCTAGTAGATTTGCTGTAGATTTTTTGGTATTTTCTACATAATATTATCATGTCAACTGCAAACAGTGAAAGTTTTACTTCTTCCTTTCCAGTTTGGATTCCTTTTATTTCTTTTTCTTGCCTAATTGCTCTAGCTAGAATTTCCAGCACAGTGTTGAATAACAATGGTGACAGTGAGTATCCTTGTCGTTTTCCTGATCTTAGAAGAAAAGCTTTCAGTCTTTCCCCATTGAGGGTGATGTTAGCTATGGGTTTTTCATATATTCCCTTTATTGTGTTGAGGAAGGTCCCTTCTATTCCTATCCTTTGAAGTGTTTTCATCAAGAAAGGATGTTGAATTTTGCCACATGCCTTTTCTGCATCAATTAAGATGATCATGTGATTTTTCTACTTTGATTTATTCTTGTGGTGTATTAAATTAATTGATTTTATTTTGTTGAACCAGCCTTGCATACCTGGAATAAAACCCATTTGGTCATGGTGTATAATTTTTTTAATGTGCTGCTGGATTCAAGTTGCAAGTATTTTGTTGAGGATTTTTGCATCAATATTCAGTAAAGAGATTGGCCTGTAATTTTCTTTTCTTGTCATATGTTTGTCTGGCTTTTTATTATAAGCATTTAACGCAATCAGTTTCCCTCCCAGCACTGCCTTTGCTGCATCCCATAAGTTTTGATTTGTTGTGTTTTTATTTTCATTTGCCTTGAGATATTTACTGATTTCTCTGGTAATTTCTTCCTTAACCCATTGGTTGTTTAAGAGTATGTTGTTTGGCCTCCATATATTTGTGAGTTTTCCAGTGTTCCACCTGTTATTGATTTCCAACTTCATTTCATTATGATCCGAGAAAGTGTTTTTTATAATTTCAATCTTTTTAAATTTATTGACACTTGCTTTGTGAGCCAACATGTGATCTACCCTGGAGAATGATCTACTTCTCCCTTCAGTGTTGTTAGTGTGTTCCTCATGTATTTTGGTGCACTCTGGCTCAGTGCGTAAACATTTATGAATGTTATGTCTTCTTGATTTATGAATACATAGTGTCCTTCTTTGACTCTTTAATTGCTTTACATTTGAAGTCTAATTTGTCAGATATTAGTAGAGCTATCCCTGCTGCTTTCTAGATATTGTTTGCATGAAATATCTTTTTCAAACCTTTCACTTTCAACCTATTATTGTCCTTGGATCTAAAGTGAGTCTCGTGTAGACAGCATATAGATGGGACCTGTTTTGTTTTTTTAATCCATTCTGCCAGTCTATGACTTTTGATTGGAGAGTTTAATCCATTAACGTTTAATATTATTACTGTAAAGACAGCTCTTTCTTCCACCATTTTGACTTTTAGATTTTATGTCATATGTTATTTTCTATCTCTCTCTTTTTACCCTCACTAATAGTCTTTATTCCTTTGCTCTTCTCTAGACCTCTCTCTCCTATCTTTCCTTTTTGTCTTAGTGCTCCCTTTAGTATTTTTTATAGAGTAGGTCTCTTGTTCACAAACTCATTGTCTGTTTCTGAAAGTATTTTAAACTCTTCCTCATCTTTGAAGGACAGTTTTGCCCGGTATAGAATTCTTGGTTGGCAGTTTTTCTCTTTCAGATCTTAAATATATCATACTACTTTCTTTTTGCATCCATGGTATCTGCTGAGAAATTCAAACATAGTCTTTCAGAGCTTCCCTTTCATGTGATGGATCATTTTTCTCTTACTGCTTTTGAAATTCTCTGTTAGTCTTTGACATTTGATAGTCTGATTAGTAAGTGTCTCAGAGTAGGTCTATTTGGATATATTCTGTTTGGGGTATGCTGTATTTCTTGGATCTGTAAAATATCCCCTTTAGGTAATTATCTCCTTCACTTGACTCATTACTTTGTCTCTCAGACCTATCTTAACTCCACCCTTGCCTGGGTTAGGGCTGACAATTGAAAATTCCCAAGGCTTTCTTTAATGAGCTACTTAGAATAGTTTCAAAAAGAAAAAAAAATTCTTTTTCAGAGCCAGTCACCAACCCCCAAAATTTGAGAGTCAAGAGCCCAAGTTGATACCCAGCACTATGTGCCCCTATTTGGGGGCACAGCCCTTCTCCAGTAATCTGAGCCTCCATTTTTGTTGTTGTTGTTGTTGTTTTCTCTGTCAGCCCCACCTTCTCTCTTCCCAGAGAGACCTCAGGATTCCTTTTCTGTTTGCTCTGGGTTTATCTGTGCTCAGAGGTTGTATTCAGCAGTCCACATTTGCTAATTAAAACTGCAATTGGAGCTTGGTTGAGCTATCTTCCCTTGCTCCTAGTAAAAACTGCTTCTGTTTCCCATGAGGAAGTATCTCCAACAGAGGCTTCTGTGCCAGTGGGGGAGGGGTGCCAGCCTCCACAGTTTGAGAGATTTACTTATAGTTCTATGCTGTGATCTTGGCCCTTCCACCCATTTCAGACTGTTGTATGATGTATGTCATGGATATCCCTTATCAATTGTTCCAGATAGTTCCTGGCTATTTACTAGCTACTCTAGAGAATTGCATACCTACCTACATCATCTTGCCCATCCTCCCTCTCAGATATATTTATTTTTAGGTAGATATTTATATGTTCCACTTATTTGAGAGGCAGTCATGTAAAGTACACACAGAACTATAAAATAATGATCATATTAACATGAAGATTCATTTAAAAGTATGCTTTATGAGGGTGGTTTGCAAGTATGAATTATTACTTCAAAAACTGGTTTTAATAGTCATAATGGCAACAACCCAAAAATGCCCACAAGAGTGACCTGGATTTTGGTCAGCCAAGAGTTAATGCTAGTCTTGGAAGCTAAAGTGTACTCTGTTCCTGGATGGAAAAATGATACATAAACTTGTCAATCCTGCTTGTCAAATAGTTTCATTTAGGCAATGAATTCTTGCTATGTTGAGTTTGTGTTTCCTCATAGAAAGTAATTAATATTTATCCAGTGAGAAAATAAAATCTGATGAAAATTTTGGTCAGAATTTATTTTTGTGATTATGAAATAATGAACTCCTAAGGTCTAGCACAGTTCCTGGCAAGTACAAAGTGCTATTATTTGTTGAATGAATGAATAAGTCTTTATCTGCAAATGATGCTCTACTAAGCATGATGTAGTCCAGGAAATGAGTCTCTAAGGGAGAAAATAAATGTGCATGTTTGTGCAAAGGCTGTGTAAAGTGAGACAGCAATGATTTGGGAAGTAACTAAGAGCATGACTCAGAACCCAGATCCCCCAATTTCCCTTTTCCTGTGGACCTTGGGCAATTTCCTTGACCACTCTTTTTCTGTTTCCTTATCTGTAAAATGGGGTACATATTACCTGCATCATAGCATCAAGAAGATTAAATGAGTTAGTATATGTTAAGTGCCAAGATCATATTGTGAATCCTAATGTTACTTACTATAATGATGATCATTAATATCACATACTTTCATTATTTATTTTACACACAGAGCCTTATGAAATATTCTAAGCAAAGCTCTAAATGGTAGAATTTAGTGCCTTTTTCCACAAGATATTGGTGGAAAGCAAGGGGCCCTCTTCTCAAGCATACCGAGGCATGATGTTAGTCAAACATAGGCACTGCAAGTGTTTGATTTTTCTCACTGTCTTTGTACAGTCCCACTTTCTATCTTTATCACCTTTGTAAACTCTCAGTGTTAAGAGAGGGCCTCCATCTCTAAACCATCAGAGCCTATCACACTTGGCTTAAGGCTCACCATTCATACTTAATTGACTGAGAAATGAGTTCCTCTGATTTTGGATGTGGTGAGCAGTTTTGGACTCCTTTTCTTAAGTTCCCAATGAGATATTCATAACACATTAGTCTTGGCATTACTTTTATTGATGTCATTACTATAATATGCATGACTTATTGTTGAAAATAAGCCAGAATGACCTAGCAGAAGGATGCAGTTTGAGAGGGAAAGGGCACATTCTGAATGGCTGTACACTTCAGCCAATCAGAAGCCAGTGCCACATACCCCCATCGCGGTCCCATCTGTCTTTCACGTCAGAGAACCCTGTTGTCTCTGTCAGGTGCAGTTGTCAGTACAGTCCTCTTGACATCAGTGCTTCCTTTTGAGGTTTTTTTGCAGAGATTTATATCTACTTTGTACCAGGCATAGCACTAAGTGATAAATATGTATTTTCCCATTTAATCCTAAATAACCCTATGACTTCTATTCCTATTTTATGGAAAGGAAAGTAAGGTCGGTCTAGGTAACCTGTCCAAAGACACAGAGCTAACAAAAGGTGAAGCAAGGATTTGCTCACACTCTGCCTGACTTAACACTGTTTTTACTGTCACTGCCCCACTCATCCCCATCACCATCTGACTGATGACCCTTCCCAGATCCTATATCAGAAAAGCAAGAGACAGGATTTTGTGAGTGCAGTTAATTTGTTCACTCTCCTTTTTAGTTGTGACTGAATTGTTTTCAGGAACAAAGGCTAGCTTTATTTTTTATAAAATCATAAAGCATCCTTTGTGACAAGCACAGCAAATCTGTCATTTCCCTCCTAAGTCTTAAGCATATTTAGAAGAGAATGGTTCACGTTTTTTGCCAACGTTGCAGTAAAATCTCTATTTGCAGTGCTATTTCAAGTCAAATAACTTGTTTTACTTGCTACATGTTGTATATATGGTTGCAATTAAAATAAAGCTGAGTGATTAAGAATACGTGTATATGTGTATCCATGTGTTTCTCCAATGTATTTTGGAAGTTTTATGAGGCTGTTTGAGTCAAGTACCCTGACTTGTAAAGTAAGATCCAAGAATGACTCAAAATTATAAAATGTTCTTAGAATGCATTGTTGATTCATATTTAATTCGCTTGAAAATTTAGAAGATTTCACCTGCCTTGAAACACAGAAAATGTTATTTCAACAAAGGGTAGAGAATGTAATTTTCCACCTTCTCTGATAGTATTTGAGCAGAAAAGAATACATGTTCTTCATAAGAATTAAGCTTCTGACAATGACTTTAAAACTGCAAGTATCAAAAGATGGTAGATTTACCTCTGCTCCCACCCAACAAGCCCCTTTTAAAATGACAGTCTAAAATTTTTCAAAACACAAAATCCCAAAAGGGGGGGGGGGCTGGAAAAGGAAAATAGATGAAAACCAAATTTGGAAGTTATAAAGAAGACAGAGAAAGATAAATTTAACTAAAATGCCATAAGAGAAAGCTGAGAATGAACCTGATTTACATCCTAAACTCCCCCAAAGCCCAGAAATTATTGGAATTGGGTACTTCTGGAAGTCAGAGTGGTTGTAGAGATGTCAGAAAGATTAAGAATGAATTAGCACCTCAGATGCCATCCTCCTTTCAGCGAAGCCAAGCACCCTTACCCAACTCATGAAGAGACCTAGAGTTTTATTACCTGGAAAAAATGAAATGGAGGATCAGACCAGAAGAACACAGCTGAGTGTAGCCATACAACTCTAAAAACAGAGATAAAAATTTACATACTGAATGTTGAGACTGCCAGCCCTCCTCTCCCAGTAAGCTCACAGAAACCAGGAAGCCAGGCTTACTAACCTCAGTTTGGAAAACAGAATCAAGGCCATCTGACCCAAATAAACAACCTGGTCCAAACTATACGGTGAAAAACTACAGTCTGGAAGCCTCAGTGAGATGCTTTCAACCAAGCTTTCAAACAACTTTTTAGACCACACCCATAAAAATGAGCAGACAACCAAGAAGAGAGAGGAATTTGAAGAAAAAAATAAAATATGCATCAAAACAAAGAAGAAAAACATAGCAAACAGCACATGGAGGAAGAAGAAAACTATCATTACTATCACTAGAAAGTTAAGATATTATACCCCCCTCCAAAAAAAAAAAAAACAGTTGACGGACATGATGATAAGTTCTGAAAATATTGTAGATAACTCAATGCTTGTGGCTCTAGTAACAACATAAACACTGACATTGAAGATAAAAGTGACAACTTTGGGGAGTACAAGGGTAGTTCAGTAGTAGAATTCTCACCCGCCATGTGGGAGACCCAGGTTTGATTCCTGGTCCATGAGCTTCCCAAAACAAACAAGCAAGCAAACAAACAAAAATTCAACAAATGGTGCTGCAATAACGGGATATTCACATGAAAAGATAATGAAATGTGACCCCACCATACAGCATACAAAAAAAAGAAAAATTTTAATTAAACTTATTTCATAAAATATGAGGGGGAAAAGGGCAATATATTAAACTTAAAATATATCATATAACACTGTATTTTACATCATTTTTTTTTCAGGCTTTCAGTCCTGTATGTTTGACAGTTTAGTTGAGATTTCAAGGAGTTTTGATGGTTTCTTCTTTCTTTTTCAGGACTTAATAACCTCTTTTTAAAAATTAAAAAAAATATATGACAAGAAAGAAACAAACGTTCTTAACATATGATCATTCCATTCTATATATATAATCAGTAATTCATCACATAGTTGCATATTCATCATCATGATCATTTCTTTGAACATTTGCATCAATTCAGAAAAAGAAATAAAAAGACAACAGAAAAAAAATTCATACATACCATACCCCTTACCGCTCCCTTTCGCTGATCACTAGCATTTCAATCTAAGTTTATTTAAACATTTGTTCCCCCTATTATTTTTATTCCATATGTTTTACTCCTCTGTTGATAAGGTAGATAAAAGGACATCAGACACAAGGTTTTCACAATCACACAGCAACATTGCGAAGGCTATATCATTATACAATTTTTATCTTCAAGAAACATGGCTACCAGAACACAGCTCTACATTTTCAGGCAGTTCCTCCAGCCTCTCCATTACATCTTGACTAACAAGGTGATATCTATTTAATGCGTAAGAATAACCTCCAGGATAACCTCTCAACTCTGTTTGGAATCTCTTAGCCATTGACACTTTATTTTCTCTCGTTTCACTCTTCCCCCTTTTGGTTGAGAAGGTTTTCTCAATCCCTCAATGCTGAGTTTCAGCTCAATCTAGGGGTTTTCTCAATCCCTTGATTCTGAGTCTCAGCTCATTCTAGGATTTCTGTCCCTGGGAGTCATGTCCCACATAGACAGGGTGAAGGCAATGAGTTTGCTTGATGTGTTGGCTGGAGAGAGAGGCCATATCTGAGCAACAAAAGAGGTTCTCTTGGGTGTGACTCTTAGGCCTAATTTTAAGCAGGCTTGACCTATCTTGTGTGGGGTTAAGTTTCATATGAACAAACCTCAAGATTGGGGGCTTAGCTTATAGCTTTGTTTGTCTGCACTACTTGTGAGAATATCAAGAATTCAACTTGGAAAAATTGAGTTTTCTCCCTTTTTCACCATTCCCCGAAGGGGACAAATATTTTTTTATTCACTGTTCAGATCACTCTGGGATTTATCAGGGCATCACTCTGGATAAACCAACAAACTCTCATGCCCTACTCAAGGTTCCATGTATTTATGGTGTTCAGTTAAGCTGTCTACATAAGTTATATTAGAAAATGCACTAGTCAGAATATAAATTTTGTACCAAATAAATATTTTTTGCTTTAGTCTCACATATAAGTTAAAATTAAAATATTAATTGCTATCAATTTTCAACACCCTGCAGTAATAGCATTCTTATGTTCTTCCTCATTCAAAAACAATTTTTTTTAATTTGTACATTTAGTCACTATCATTATACACTCTAGGCATTCCTAGATTGTCCCATCTCAGTTTTTATCATCTATTTTTCTTTCTGATTTCATTTGTGCCCCCAACCCTCCTCCCTCTATCATTCTCACATTCAGCTTCATTCGGTGTTTTAACATAATTGTATTACAATTAGATAGTATTGTGCTATCCATTTCTGAGTTTTTACGGTCAGTCCTGTTGCACAATCTGTATCCCTTCAGCTCCAATTACCCAATATCTTAACCCTATTTCTATCTCCTGATGGTGTCTCTTACCAATGAAATTCTCCAAGTTTATTCACTAATGTCAATGAGACCATATAGTATTTGTTCTTTTGTTTCTGGCTAATCTCATTCCGCATAATGTCCTTCAGGTCCATCCATGTTGTTACATACTTCATAACTTTATTCTGTCTTATGGCTGCATATTAGTCCTTCGTATGTCTATCCCACAGTGTGTTTAGCCAATCATGATGGATATTTTGGCTGTTTCCATCTCTTTGCAATTGTAAATCATGCTGCTATAAACATTGGTGCGCAAATATCCACTTGTGTCCTTGCCCTCATGTCCTCTGAGTAGACAATGGTATTTCCAGGTCATATGGCAATTCTATACTTAGCTTCCTGAGGAACCACCAAACTGCCTTCCACAGCGGTTGTACCATTTGACATTTCCACCAATTATGGATAAGTGTGTCTCTTTCTCCACATCCTCTCCAGTGCTTGTCATTTTCTGTTTTATTGATAATGGCCATTCTGGTGGGTATGAGATGATATCTCATTGTGGTTTTGATTTGCATTTCCCTAATAGCCAGGGAAGTTGAACATCTTTTCATGTGCCTTTTGGCCATTTGTATTTCCTCTTCTGAGACGTGTCTTTTCAAGTCTTTTGCCCATTTTGTAATGGGGTTGTCTGTCTTTTTGTTGTTGAGTTGAACAATCTCTTTATATATTCTGGATACTAGACCTTTATCTGATATATCATTTCCAAATATTGTCTCCCATTGTGTAGGCTGTCTTTTTACTTTCTTGATGAAGTTCTTTGATGCACAAAAGTGTTTAATTTTGAGGAGTTCCCATTTATTTATTTATTTATTCAGTGCTCGTTCTTTGGGTGTAAGGTCTAGGAAACCACCTCCTATTACAAGATTTATAAGATATCTCCCTACATTTTCTTCTAACAGTTTTATGGTCTTAGATCTAATGTTTAGGTCTTTGATCCATTTTGAGTTAATTTTTGTGTAGGGTGTGAGTTACGTATCCTCTCCTCTTTCATTCTTTTACATGTGGATATCCAGTTCTCTAGGCACCATTTACTGAAGAGACTGTTCTGTCCCAGGTGAGTTGGCTTGACTGCCTTATCAAAGATCAATTGTTCATAGATGAGAGGATCTATATCTGAACACTCTATTTGATTCCATCGGTCAGTATGTCTCTCTCTATGCCAGTACCATGCTGTTTTAACCACTGTAGCTTCATAATACACCTCAAAGTCAGGTAGTGTGAGGCCTCCAACTTCATTTTTCTTTCTCAGGTTATTTTTAGCACTCTGCCCCTCCAGAGATATTCGGTTATTGGTTTTTCTATTTCTGAAAAGTACGTTTTTGGGATTTTAATTGGTATTGCATTGAATCTGTAAATCAATTTAGGTAGAATTGGCATCTGAATTATATTTTGTCTTCCAATCCATGAACACGATATGCCCTTCCATCTATTTAGGTCTTCTATGATTTCTTTTGACAATTTCTTGTATAGGTCTTTTTTCTTTGTATAGGTCTTTTGTATCTTTAGTTAAGTTTATTCCTAAATATTTTATTCTTTTGGTTGCAATTGTAAATGGAATTTTTTTCTTGATTTCCACCTCAGATTGTTTATTACTAGTGTATAGAAACACTACAGATATTTTAGTGTTGATCTTGTAACCTGCCACTTCTCTGTACTCATTTATTCACTCTAGTAGTTTTGCTCTGGATTTTTCAGGGTTTTCAACATAAAGTATCATATCATCTGCAAACAGTGAGAGGTTTACTTCTTCCTTTCCAATTTTAATGCCTTGTATTTCTTTTTCGTCTAATTGCTCTGGCTAGAACTTCCAACACAATGTTGAATAACAGTGATGATAGTGGATGTCCTTGTCTTGTTCCTGATCTTAGCGGGAAAGTTAATAACATTTTGTTGCCCTCATTTCTAAGGCACCCGCTTGATTCATTTGATATCTGCCCCCATATGGAAGGATTATTTGGCTTTCTAAGTTGTGATCACTTCACAAAAGAGATAAAACTATTTTGTACCTAATGACCCCATGAGATTTAACCAGCTCTGCCTCCCCTTTTTATCATACTCTGTGGTTTCATAGCCAGTGTCCAGAGCTGTGGTGTTTGGATCATAATAGTAACAAAACCAAACATTTGTTAGATAGATGAATATTTCCGTGGAGAACTCGAATCCAGTGCAAAGCACCGACAGTGAGTGGTAGTGTGTTCTCATTCGAAGGGTCACAAACTCACAAGTCACTGAGTGGTACTGGCCCAGTAAGAACAGTGATAAATGGGATATTGAAGTCTCCATCCAAAGGGCTAAGTGGGAAAATGGATCCAATTTTGTTGGATAATAATAACCATAACAGTAAACAAGTACATACCAAATGCACAGGTCTAACAACTTCATGTGCCTTTACTCATGCAATCCTGAAAACAAAACTCTGAGGTAAACACCAGTTATTATTCATCATCATTATTTTGCAGATGAGAAAATCATAGCTTATAGGGGTTCTGTCCTCAACACACATAGTCAATAAGTGACAGTTCCAGGATTTGGGCTCAAGCACTCCAGCTGTCAGGTCGAGGCTATTGACCATTATACCAGACTGCCTCTCTAATTTTTAAAGAGAAGCCAGGAATCTACCAATTTTTTTTCATGAACAGGCACTGGGAATCAAATCCAGGTCTCCAGCATGGCAGGCGAGAATTCTGCCACTGTGCCACTATTGCCTGCCCTCCACTAATTTTTAAATGTTGGCAACTACTTCAATGTTTTTAAAGCTCTACAAGCCAAACAAAACATGCTTGCTTTCTAACTTCTGCCCAGGGATTGGCGAATGAAAACATGGTGCCTAGGTGTGCAGACAGAGGATGCATTGCCACATTCAATGTGCATGGTAGTGAAAGCACCAGGAACTGATACAGAAATGGACCCACTCCTGGGTTCAGTTTCATCATCCCAATAGCCATCCACCCTAAGCACAGTTTACAGGATGAACCATTCAAGTGTCAGGTATGGACTTGGTTAAAAGAGAAGGCAGAGTCTAGCAAACAGGAGAATGGACGTTATGCCATGTCTGGAGACCATCACAAGTTTTAAACCTCTCTGCAAAGCTCTGTGGCTTTGTCCAAGAAGTCACAGTGCTATTTTCCTCTGTTACAACAATGATGTATTTTTGCCTTTACTGTTGTTTTGTTCCATAGACCATTCAGTGGAATGTGGATTTTTTAAAAAGCCAAAGGAAACACTGATGTTATGTGGCAAAATATTGTGTAAATACATTGGCAGATGCTGGAAAAGTTGTATTTGCTGGCAATAACAAAGGTTTTATTTTTGCACCCTATGCCCAGAACATTTTACAGTTTTGAGATATGACACAAGTAAAAATGGTAGGTGTTTATAGTTCTCTATATCAAAGCACTGAGTGAAGTCTTAAATTATGAATTAATTGTAGAGAATAGAATGTTTTGCTTACTTTGCTAGAAGCTAAGAATAATGATTGAATGAAGTCTCACTAACATTTACTATGGACCAATTTATATAGTGGGTAATGTATTAGTATGTACTTTGTTTTTTCTTTTAATTTTGTGTTGAGATATTAAACCATCTGTTCTCGCACATAAACATTTTCCTAGAATTCAGAAGAGATTTTGGAGAATGATATGGTTCTGTGATTATTATGGGTGATTAGACTGTTTATAATAAAATCTTACTTTAGGGGCCTTTTAGTGTCTTAAAAAGGAAATCATCCTAAGGCTCCAGGTTGGCAAAACATCTCTCAGAGGCAAATTGTTTTGTTTTCTTACAATTGTTGGTTTTGTTCATTTTAAGTATCAAACTTCTAAATTACATGTAAACTTTCTAGGTCAAGATAATTTTTTTAATACCTGTATGGACTGTAATTCCTGTTCAGGATTAATTATAAATAAACTGTTGCTTCTAATTGCATTTTATTCTCATCAAATGGACCTATTTTTAAGAAAATGTATAAAGCCCCGAATTGACCGCTGTGCAGGATAATAGTTTTATATAGAAAGTCAATAAAAATTACATGGATAGTTTAGAATATGATCGTGTATCAATATATAATTAAGTAGCAACACAATAGTTATTACTTTAAATGAAGTATAATAGCCACATCTCAAAATATTTCAGTGTTTTCTAGGTCTGAATTAGTGGGCAGAATCTACAGATTGACAGTCTACCTAGCAAAAGATTTCCCTGTAGAAAACAAGCTTAAATCAGTGATTCTAATCCATTTTGCAACCCAGTTCACTTGAGGAATATGGCACATCCCATAAATAGGGTTCTCATCACTAGAAAAGAATAGAGGAAGGCACCACATGTCAATTCCATTAAGTTGAGTCTCCAGTTGATGTTAATACTCTACTCTTGGTTATTTCACCTCCCCTCTTGAGAAACACTGATTAAAATAGATTTAAACCTGTTAGGTAACTTTTATCATTATGTTTTCTCCAATTGTAAATTTTAATTAGCTTTGCTTTACTCTCTAAATTTATAAATATGTTAGCAATTACATTTTTTAATCAAGATATATCATGCACATTTTCTAATTCATTTGCTGATCATCTTTGCTTTGAATACAAACTGTACTTGTATTAACCGTTGTTAGAAAATGAGGAAATGCACAGTGGTGGGTAAATCATGGATATAAAGATGTCACTATTCTATCTTCATTATTACAGCACCATCCAGTAGAAAACCAGGAGATCCCCTTGTCATTTCAGACATCAAGAAGGGCAGTGTGGCACACAGGTAAGGAAAAATGGATTGGCTGGTTCATTCCAAGGCCTCTCTTCATTGAAGCAGTCATGAGCCCTTCTGCTCCCAAGGCAGACCTTGCTGAGGGACCACCGTACTCTCAATTTCATGCTCTGGGAAGCTACTATTAATTGTTCAGATCTGATATCCCTCATGGGATTAGCTGATTAGATCTCTGCCATCATGTTGATTTATTTTTATACCCGGTATAGACAATTAGCCGGTAATGTTTTTAGGGATCTTTCATGAGCCCATCATAGATCCTCTTTCACTGTCCAGGTTAAATTTTGATAATGGCCTCAATCACATGGGCACCCCACTAGGAGATGAGAGCCTGCAGGAGAGCTTTGCTAAATGCTGGGAGCATGTTCCCTAGGCAAACCAAATCATAGAGCCTCAAATAAGGTCCTTGTTTCCTATTTGGTCCACGCTTCCTCAAAGTTAGCCTATGAGGGTTAATGAGGCCAATGGATACTAACTTCTTAACCTACAATATACAAATACCAAACTTTTTTTATTTCACAGATCAAAACTATATCGAAATTATTGCAAGATCTGAGATAAGATTATTAATGTTATTTTCCAAATAAGGATATTTTAAAAATTCTATTATTACGACCATTCCATTTAAGAAATAATATTTTACCATACAAAAAGTAGGAAAGACTTTACATGAGTTAAAGTACAGGCTAAGCTACTATGAAACAGTACGTATATATACAGTGGTTCAAACGAAAAAGAAATTTGTTTCTTATGTAACAGGAGGTAGGCAGACAATCCAGGCTGGAGGAGCTTGCTCTGGTCATTACAGGGTCAGAAAGCAGAGGATGGGTAGGGACAGTTCAAGGCAAGCAAGAAGTTGCTTGTATCACTTCTCAATTCCAGTGCCCAAACCCGGTCCCATGTCCACAACTACCAGCCAGGAAGGCTGAGAAATGTACACTGTGGCTGTAAGGCCATGCATGTACCCACTAAAACCTGGGAGATTCTATTACTAAAAGAAGGAAGGGAGAATGAATTTGGGGAACAATTAGCCATTTCCATCATAGATATAATGCACAAAGCATAATTCTTCCCAAACATGACAATTGTTAACTTTCTTACAAGTATATATACATGTACATATACTCACAAAAGCACATATGCACATCGTATTCTCATTATTTCTTTCATTTCATAGTAGACCTTGAAAACTTAAAGCAGATGTGCACTAGCAGAGTATTAGACTCTCAGTGGCCACTTGCCCATAGGTAGCATCTGATTCATCTGCCTTTCCTTCCTCCCTAGTCCAGCCTCAGTGAGTTTCCAGGTACAGATAAAAACGGCAGAGGCTCCGAATCTCAGGCCTCTACTAACTCCATCCTGCCTTGACTCGTCTAACTCTCTCAGCCCTCTTCTAGTATCCAGAGCCCCAAGGATCAGAAACAGACTGACCGTGTGGCCAAGCATGAGGGCACTCAGTCCTCTGCAGCGCCTGGCCTGTTGTCTCTCTTCCCAGGAGCCTTAGATTTCCTCAATGAAGCCTCTCTGGTTGTGCCAATTTAATTGAAGAAAGAAATAAAATGAAAAATGCTTTTAACACTCTGCAATTTAATGTCACAGCAGCCATCCAAAATAAGATTGGAAACGAGGGTGGGGGGAGGAGGTTGTCAATAAAATGCAATTTAAAAACAGCTGAAGAATTTCGTTTTCCTTAAAGACTACCATAATGCTACATTATCCTTAATGCCTCTTTAAACGACCTGCTTAAGTGCTCAACATTAGTCATGTATTACTATGCATTTACTAACAGAACTGGAACCCTGGAACTTGGGGATAAATTACTTGCAATAGATAACATCCGGCTGGATAACTGTTCCATGGAAGATGCAGTTCAGATCCTCCAGCAGTGTGAAGACCTGGTGAAGCTCAAAATCCGCAAAGATGAAGACAATTCAGGTATTGATAGCATCCTTATTTAAGACTGGTTTTTCTAACTGCCCATCTGTTGCAGAATATATTAGATCTTGGCATTTTACACACAACAGCTGGCTAGTGACATCGCAGCAGTGTTTTCCATAGTTAAAAGTGTCTTTACATTGTGGGTTGACTCTGTTCCTGTGTGAGTTTCTCACTTTGCTAAAAAAAAAAAATGTGGGTTGAATATAGTATGAATTTTAAATAAGAGCGCCCATAATGATACAATTAAGATATTTTCGTTGTATAAACATTTTATAATTATATTAAAATAATTTTTAAAGATCAAAACTAAATCATCACCAATACTACCACCTTAACACAACAGAACAAGTCATTTTTTAGCATCTGTTGATATTTCCCTTATGTAGTTATAACTGAATATTGCATTTTTTGCTTAACTTTATATTGTAAACATTTCACCATTTTACAAACCTTTACTATCTGTCATTTTCCTTGACTGTCCCAAAATGTACTTAGCATTCTTCTCTTCTTAGGTTACTTCCATTTTTCCATTATTATGGATAAGTATTATCACAGGTGTCTTTATACATAAATATTATGAATTTTTCTTTTTATTGGATTATTCCCTTGGGTAAAATTATGAGAAGAAGGATTTCTGAGTCAGAATGAAGTTTTATGATTCCTAATGAGTCTTTCATCATGTTGCTTTCTAAAAAAGCTATATCCATTTTTAGTGCCTCCAATCATATAGAAATACAGTGAAGCAACACTTCTTGAACTTTAGTAGGCCTCAGAATTACCTGGGCACTGTTCCCAGAAGGGGCTGAGGCTCTGCATTTCTAACAAAATTCCAGGTGACACTGAGCCTGCTGTAGACCGAGGGCCCCACTCTGAGTTGCCCTTCAGTAGAAGCCCTTCTGTCTGGATGTGATAACTTAGGCTTCATTGAAAAAGTCAGCTAATATGGGGAATTATAGAGAGTGATATATATCCATAAGAAAAAAATTTAATACTTTACCAATCTTATGGGTGAAGCCATATGGCTCTGCTGATTAGGGTTCCAAATTTTGGGTTTTTTTGTTTTTTGTCTAAATCATACACATAACATATAGTTTATGATTTCCAGTTTTGGTGTGTGTTTATTTGTAATACAGTGAGAATTTAATGAATTTAGAGCAATCTGAAAACTTATTCCATTTAAATTTTTATTATTTTCCCCTGTGTTTTAGAGCTTTTCTTCTGTGTAATTCACAATCAATTTTTGCCTAAGACACCCACCCTTTAATGAGACTTTTCAAAGCATTCAACTTGGTTTCAGAAAGCCACTACACTCACTCATATATATGTTATATAAGATTAATTAAGCTACATAGTTACAATAACAAGTGCAACTCGTATAAACGGGCTTGGGAATAAACATAATTCACTACATTTTTAAGCTCATAACCCAAGTAGTAGAAAGAGTAGAAATGTGCAGGGTTTCTAGTGAGAAAAGCCTGCTACTCTCAAGCATTCCATGGCATTAGTCAGCATAGTTTATAAAAAGGATGGAGAAACCCAATTAATCCACTAAATTGGTTAAATGGAGACTGGTTATGTGAGCTTCTACATATATAACTCATATCAAGCAATAATTAGTTATTGCCAACACTCTAGAATTAATGGTCATTGTCAGGCCATATATTTATGATTCCTATTCAAAGTCAAAGCAAAAGCAGTTACATTCATCAGTACGGTTTGTCATTATGAGATATATATAGACCAAATATATTTCATAACCTACATTTAAAATATGCATAGGTTTTATACTCATTGTCATTCTTCAAGCACCTGATTTTCTGTGCCAATATTTGCATTCCTCTTCTTATAGGTCTGCTTCAGTTTGGACTTTCTTTTTTGGGAATTATTTCAGAATAGGAATAAAGCTTCCAGCATCGTTCTGGGTTCTGTCCTAGTAAAGAGGCAAAGCCCTGTTGGGAAACCTGTTTTGCATGATTTGCCAGGCTAAGCACATCTCCTTGCAGAGTGAAAAGGCGAAGTCAGACATGAATATGTATGGTGCACATAAGTTGGCAATGTTCGCAATTTCAAAGCCAGGATGTGCAGATAGGTTGGCAGGAGTTCCAGAAACGACTGAGCACTTGGAGATCTTATTTTCATTTCCCAATTTCCTTTGGCTCTTTTTTTTCTCCTTTATAACTTTCTCCCTACAATCCCAGTGCCTAATAATTTTGGTGTTTTTTCCTACTTATTAGGTATTTTTTATTTTTAAGGGCCCCTATTTTGAAACCCAACATCCTTCAATGGAAAACCACATACATACCAAAAGTAAAAGTAAAGTAAAGATGGTATGAGAGACATATTTACCCAAACCCAATTTGCTTAGATCAGTGTACTAAAGTTATATGCTCCTTTAGGCATGTTTTTATAGCAGATCGCTATTTGAATGTTATCCTCTGGTCATCTATTGAGAAAAATTTTGGTAATCCTAGCACTCTCTTTCCCCTCATAAGAATATAAATATTTGTCACTAAATTATCTTTTATTCAGAGCAAAGCAACTAAAACAAAACAACATTCAAAATTTAAACCTTGGTTACAGGCTAGTTCAGGTCAGACTATGTAGATGTAAAAAGTAAAAAGGCCAAGCTTTAAAATAAGACCTGAGTTTAAATTCCAGCTTTACTGCACTTGAGCTGTATGAGTTTGGGCAGTTACTTAACCCGTCTGGTTGCATTTTCAGTAAAATGCAAATAATACTAGTCATCTCAGAGAACTGCTGCAATTTGTAGAAAGAGATATTTTCAGCGTTCTATAAGTAGGGGGTATTTTTATTATTATCACATCCTGAAATCTTCCCTCACATTTGTTCTGGTCTTTCATCAAAATATAACTAAGTGGAAAAAATAAGTTTTAGTCATCACTACAGTCACTGATTTTGAAAGTTTGATACTGTGCCTAATTCTGAGATTATGCTGGTGATTTGAACTATCACACTGAATCATTGCCACCCTTTGATTCAATGTTTTAGAATGGTAATTAATATTCAGTATATATTCTCCAGCCCTTGAAATGTTGCTCATTCTAGTTTTGGACTTTCTGTACTCCGGGAATATTCCAGAGCCTTTTTTGACTGTCTGTTCCTCTCTATCCTTTATTGATTATTCTCTCATGAGTCACAGAAAGTTTTAACCGCACAATATAATTTGGTTTCCTCAGCTAGCAGAGACTGCTATTGGGCTTAACAGACGTTGCTTTAAAATGTAAGCATTTCTTCCATCCATACTAGCCTGATTGCTCTGCCATGTACCTTGTCCAAGGAGATGGTAGAACTATTCCAAAACGTTATTAAAGTCCCTGTTTTTCATGAAGTCATGCCATCAGCATAGGCTGCCAGGTACTGAGCTGGGGACTGCCACTTCTTAGATGAAAAGCACTCAGTCCTTGTCCTTAAGTCAGTCACTACCTAAAAAGAGAGATAGAAGAAAATCAATAATTAACAAAATGATAAATGTTCTAGGGGTGCCCAAGATGGTAAGAGAATGTGGAGACATCTGTTGGAGCCTGAATAGCACAAAGAAATGCTTCTAACTGTCTTGATCTTCAAAGGGTTTGGGAGAGAGTGATAGAATTCATCAGAGAATGAGTATGAGCCAAAGCAGGAGGCTAGAGAGAGCATGGCATATTTGGGGAACTCCTAATTGGCAGATGTGGCTGAAGCATAACTCGTGTGTACAGATGCAGTAGTAGATGAGCTAGAAACGTACACTTAAGCCAAATTATTGTGGCCCATGTAAATCATGTTAAGAAATTTGAACTTCACCCCAGAAGACAATGGAGAGCCTTCAGCATATAAAGCAGCAGAGTGGGGTCATAGTATGTCTTAGTTATAATTGTTTACTAAAGTGTTGAATGAGGCAATCAAGAGAGTCTGAATTTACTCTATTTTTACCCAACTAGGGGAGATAATAGAATGGAATAATAAAAACATCAGACTGGTTTACAACTTATAAGCTGGGAATCTTAACTTCTCAGAACATCAGTTTCTTCATCTATAAATATCCATTTAATGACTAATTTCATATAGCTGTTTTAAGGATCAAAGGAGATAATATATTTAAACATTCAGCACAATGTCTGGCACCTAGTAAGGCCTAAAGAATGCTAACTTTTAAAAGCCACCATTAGGATTTTTAAAAACTAATTTTAACTTTATGGTGGTCATATATTTTAGAACACTTAGGGTTGTGGGGTTCCCCCCTCTAGATTTAGTCACCTGCAAGAACTTTTGTATTTGTCACCTTTCATTACTGAAGGACTATGACTCAAGTAGAGTGGAATGGTTCTTGCATAGTCCAAGGCTCCAGTACAGTGGCTGCTACCCAATTCCCAGGATCCTAAAGATGCAAATTACTGACTTGAAATAAAATCTGTAGTTTTGCCTCAATTGCATCATTGTAAATGAATAAAGTTTGGAGAGCGGGCTAGAGGCTGAAAAGGAACCCTAAGACAAAACAGTAGAAGATTTGGGGGATTTGGGGGAAAAGATGGAGGTTGCCAATTCATCACACATAGTTTCCATGGGCTTTTTTTGTATTTCCTTCTTGGCACATTTCCAGTCACATAATTCAGCTGCTAATTGCTACTCTATTGATTTAGAGCACCTCACCTCTAATATATGGAAAATTTTGAGAGACCACAAAGTCAGGATTTTACCTTTGCAAACTCTAATCTGTACATAGAAGTTACTCTAGGCTACATTTTGTCCTTTCTGAAGCAAATTACCTTTACAATTTCCAAAGAGAGCATTATGTAGATATAACCTTAGTACCGGTTAAATCCGTCCTTCAAAGTTTGGGCTTTCATATTTTCTTTCAGTTCCTGAGTGTTAAGCCAAGCTAAGTAACTAACAACAGCTTTTTCTCCTAAATCCTAGAGTGAAATAGTAGAGATGCCTCACCACTTGCTTCTAAGAATGAACCTGGCTATGCTAGGAGCAGTGATAGGGGAAGTATATTGGCAAGAGAAGGGTGCCTGCCAAGGGTAGCCTGTGACAAGAAAAAGAAAGTATTCTTCCCTTTTCTTTTGCTTGATCTCTCAAAGTAATGACTCTCAAATTTGAGTGTGCCTCCACATCAACTGGATGCCTCAATAAAACAGATTTCTTGCTACAACGTGGGTGAATGTTGAAGAGATCATGATGAGTGAAATGAACTAGACACAAAAGGACAGAGATTGTATGATTTTGCTTATATGAAATAACTAGAATATGCAGCTTTATAGAGACAGAAAGTAGATTACAGGTTACCAGATGCAGAGGGAAGAGGGTATGGGGAGTCAGTGCTTAACGGGTAGACAGTCTCTGTTTGGGATGAGGGAAAAGTTTTGGTAATGGATGGTGGTGAGAGTAGTGCAATATTGTGAATTTAATTAATAATACTGGATTGTGTGCTTGAAGGTGGTTAAATGGGAGATTTTATGTTGTATACATTTTACTACTATGGCACACACACAAACACACACACATACACACAGATTACTGGGTCTCTCCCCCAGAGTTTTGTATTTCTCCAGGTCTGGGGTGGGGCTGAGATTTTGCATTTTTAAATTTCTAGATGATACTGAAGCTTCTGGTCCAGCACTATGCTTTGGAAAGCACGGTCATGGAGGACCATTAGCTAGCTTGGAGACTTAAAAATTACCACTTAACACAAAAAGAAAATTTGAATTCTACTTTTAAACACTCGACAATACCTTGGAGCAGGAATATTGTCATTTAGCACATCATTCTGACATGACCAGGAAGAATGACCACACAACAAGAAGGAAGCTGAAGTTAGTATTGTTCCACATGGGTTACTTTCTCAGGCCTAACTCTGAAAATTGGGCCATACCCTCAAGTTAATTCCATCACTTTTAGTTGATATGCACTTTGGTTGACCTGCATGTTTATGCCTTCCAATGGCTCTCTCTCAAATCCATGCTTCCTATTTGGCCACAGAAGCAGCTGCCATTATGGATTCAAGCCAGATAGTTTTCATTTTGTTAAACAGGCAGCAGTCAAGAAGCCTGAAAATAACATTGCACATAAGTAATGCTGTAATTTTGCATCTGTTGTGTGGTCCCATTAATTTTCTTAACTAGAGCTGAGTGAACAAACAAGGAGGCTGGCCCCCTTTTACGTCTTTCACTAATAGTTGTAGACCTTCTGTTGTAATAGAAAAGCTGCTTATAATATCATTAACATCTGTTTAGGCTCATTTTGAAACTTACTGGTGATCCTGCATTTCTTTCTCAGAAAGTTTCTGTTCTGGTTAAACACTGTAGGTGCTCCATTCTAGACTGGAGCAGCTGCAAGGAGAGAATATCTTGGAGCCTTCCACCTCCAAAATGGCCTAAGCATCCCTTTCTAAATGGCAGTTATTACCCTCCTAAGCTGCCCAGACTACAGATGCCAGTTGAGCTAAAGCCCAAGAAGACAGATGGAATTGGAAGTGCAGCCTGAAGCTAACTCAAACATTCTTGGAACTTAAGAGGGAACTAAGCTTGCTGTTTCTCACAATGGCAACACCAGGTCTTTGTCTCACACTTTGAATGAGCCAGATTGGGTTTACATCACCTGCCTTGGAGAAGGAAACCAAGACTTTGGTGAATTACAGAAACTGGTTCCCAAAGCTCCCATAGAGACCTCTTCCCTCAGAACCATTGACCACATGCTACCACTCATTCATTTGTTCATTCATTTGTTCAGCAAGCATTTATTAAAGTCTCTTTGGTGCCGGACTTGATTCTAGGCTCTGGAGATTTGAAAATAGAATCTCTATTTTCATGGTGTCTCTATTCTGATGGAAGAGACCAGTAAAGAGATAATTCAATTTGAGAGAAAAATTATATGTGATAACATGCATTCTTGATGGGGGTAATATATCCCCTAAGGAGCAAAAATTGGTTCTTCAGGAGAAAAAGTTTTAGATAGTACAATGATTTGTGGCCCTCCAAAGCTTAATTCTTCCTAAGTAAACCTTATTCCTTAGTATTTGATCTTTCTCATTAGGGGAAAATTTTAATTAAATTTTTTTCCTACAGGGAAGGGGCAAGAATCAAATAAAAGGTTGGGAACCATTAGAGGAATGCATAGAAGCTAGGACATCTCCTAGGAAAGGCCTCCACCCCAGAGAGAAACCAAGGAGACTTCTTGAAAAATAAGACCTCTGCACTAAGTTCTAAAGTATCAGTAGGAATTATACAGAGAAAGAGATGCAAGAAAGATAATTTTTGCAGATGGAGTAACTTGTGCAAGGCTAGAGATGAAAGAAAAGTGCTTTTCTAGGGAACCGCAAGTGGTTCCATAAGAAGAGAAGCTAAGATAGTGGTAGCTTGAGCGCAATTGGTCTTGACCCTCTGGAGAGGTAGATGTTCCAGTTCAGCTCATAGAAGAGGATTATATTTTCTTCTTGTGTCATTAGGGAATCAGTGAAAAGCTTCCAGTAAGAGAGGATCATGGTAAGATTTATGCTTTAAAAGTAATCTGAAAAAGAAGAGAAGGAATTATATGTTGGCAGCACTGGAAAAAATAGATGGAAGGTTGGGGAGGGGAGATGGCAAAAACTGGATCCCAAGCAAGAAAATCATTTAAGAAGGAACCATTGCTATGGTAAACTGGATAGAGCTGAGATGGCATCTTCTAGAACAGGTGATAGTGGGATGCCCTGGGAACCTTGGCTTGTGGGCAGATGTGCCAGAAGGATCTGGATAAGTAAGGAAGTCAACTAATAAAAATCTGTTTACTCAAGTCATACACATGTTTGTCTAAGGTAGTTTTCTTTTTAAAAAAACATTTTATTGTGCAAACTTAAAATATCTACACAAATAGAGAAAAATAGTTTAATGAACCATCATGTATCACCTAGTGTCAAAATTATTAACATGACCAATCTTCATTCCTCTACACTCCACTCCAGTTTCCCCACCCCACTCACACACTAGATTGCTTTAAAAAAATTTTGACACCATATAATTTCATCTTTTAAATATTTTAAGGTATCCTTAAAAAGGATTCTTTTAAAAGACTTTTAAGGCATAACTGAATAACATCATTATATTTAAAAAATTAACATTAATTGTTAATATCATCAAATATCCACTGTTCACATTTCCTGATATCTCATATATAGAGATGTTGCTGTTTTATTTTAACAGTTGGTTTGTTTGAATCAGGAGCTCAAAAGATCTACTCGCTGCTTTCAGGTGCAATGTCTCTTTAATCTCCTTTGTGTGTGTGGCTGGCTGGCTGGCAATTTATTTGTTGAAGAAATCAGAAATCAGCTTCCATTTCTACCATAATCTAAACTCAGCTTCACTTCTCCCTATTTCTTCCCCCAGTGTGGTCACAGCAACATATTTTACTTACTTAAGATACTGGCATTTTTCTGATTTGAGTCTCCTTCACTTTCTAAACCTGAGAATTCTAACAATTGCCTTCTAGTTATAGTGAGTCCTCAGATGCTACTTCAGTTTGCTAAAGCTGCTGGAATCAATATACCAAAAATGGGTTGGCTTTTCTCAATGAGAATTTATTAGGTTACAAATTTACAATTCTAAGGCCATGAAAATGTCCAAATTAAGGCATCAAGAGAAAGATACCTTCCCTGGGGAAAGACTGCTGGCATCTGGGGCTCCTCTGTCACATGGGAAGTAACATGGTGCCATCTGCTCATCTTTCTCTTGAAAATGTCTCCAGGCTTCTGTGGGTCCTTGTTCCTTCTGGGGAGTTTCTGTCTTAGCTTCCCTGAACTCGCTCCAAAATGGCTCTACCTTTTATCCTCTCATAAAAGACCCCAGCAAGGAGAATAAGATCCACCTAGAAAGGGCTGGGTCACATCTCCATGGAAACAACCTAAGCAAAAGGTTCCACCCACAATAGGTCTCTGCCCACAGTGATGAATTAAGAGAACATAGGCTTTTCTGGGATACATAACAGATTCAAATTAGCACAAATGTCTACAGAAAAAAAAGCCCCTGCATAAGAGGGCCTGAAAGCAACTGTCCTAAGCCTCTTTACTCAAACTCGGGTATAATTCTGTCATTTTTGTGACACAAGGAGCAGAATTGTCCAAAAATAACACATGGCACTCACTTGGAGTTGCCTGAAGTATGAACTAACTAGAACCAGGCTCTCCTTCTCCCAGGGAGTGGTACTGTACCCACACTCAGCTTCCCATGCACCCAGTGGCTTTTTCTTCTGGACTGAAGAAACTCAGACTTCACAGGGGCCTCCAGGTTTCCAAGTGCTGGGCCAACGAACATTCTGAGAAACTCTCATGGAGACTTGATGCCTGAATCCATAATCCATGGTGCCCATTGACTAGAGCTCATACTTGCCCTTCAAGGGAGAGCAGTAAAAGGTCATGTTTCTTCCTCTGATGTATATACCCACACTGAACAGCCAGCATACCCAGTGGTACCAATATTTAACAATGCCAGGAGTTTTGGATCAATTGACTCATCCAGAATTTTACCCAGAATATCGTTGGTGGTACAAACTGCAAAGTACATGTAATCTATTCAGGAATACCCTATTCATTTATTTCAAAACAAGCTCTGAAGGGTGATGATGTATCATAATGTAGAAAAATGTAGACTTTTGACCTCTGTCATTATTTGATTACCTGAGTCCCAATGCTGCTATCAGCAGCCCTTGGCCAACCATCACCAATGTATTGGCCACAACTCAAGCAGCAGGCTGGGAGCAGTTGTGAGAACCATCAAGGGTATGGAAGCTTGATGTGGAAAATTCTCAGCTTCCAATATAACTATGGATTATCATAATATAATATAGAATTAATATAATGTATTAATCAAATATAATTAATGTAATATATTTAATAAATACAAAATAATAATATAAAATTTTCAAGATAATATTGGAGACAATTTTTATATGCTCAGATATTGGTTTAAGCATTGCAGTACGTGGTAAATAGTTTCTCCAAATGTCTCTGTGTGGAGCTTCTTAGGAGTAGAAGCATTCAGGAATTGGAGGCAATGGGTATATTCCAGAACTCCCCAATCTATGGCCAGAAGTGAAGTAAGCCCTCACAGGGAAGGACACATCACTTTCCACATTACTCAGTAGACCTTTCATTTTATATTCACCGTAATTCTTCACTGCACACACCGATAATTGAATTGTCAACTCAATCTTTTCTTTTCCTCCTTATTTTAGGGTTTCATATTATAAATAAAGAGCTTCTCATTGCAAAAATGTGACTTATTAATGCTTCGCTATGATTCAAAATGACTGTGAAAGCTGACTGTTTTGTTTAAGTAGCTACTAGACCATGTCATTGTATCCTAAGGTACAAGTGTGAAATGGCTCCTTAACCATTCACAGTTTCCAGGTCCAAGGAATAAAACAAGAAATGCTCAAGAACTTTGATCATATCATGAGGAAATAAAACCCTTTGAATTCTGAGATTTCATATTCGCAACCCTAACATAGTCAAGACCCCAGCTATAGTGAAGATGTCTCATGACATCAGTCATTTGGGCCAGTGCCACAAACATTCTTCCTAAATTAATGGCAAATAACAAAAGATTGGTTATAACAAAGTGGCAGCTTGGTACATGCTACTGAAAAGAATAGCTGGCAGTGGTTCTTCATTTCAAGAGCAGAGGAGAGATAATCATTGAAATTTCTGATTTAATATCCATCAACTTATCAATCAGACTCATTTTTTTAATGCAAAGTCAGTGGAATTCTAGATTTCCTGGCTCTGTCTGAAAGCTAAATTCTGTAAACCCCACTTAATCATGTATATGTTTTCATTTGCTCCAACCCTGGGCAAAATCAACAGTTCTATATTAAAAGTTGGCTTGCTATGTTCTAAGAAATGATCATGATGATGAATATGCAACTATGTGATGATACTATGAATTACTGATTATATATGTAGAATGGAATGATCATATGTTAAGAATGTTTGTGTCTGTTTATTGTTATATATATATTTTTAATTAATTTTTTAAAATTGGCTTGCTTATAAAACCTGAATAAAAATTGCATGGCCCAACCTCTTCTTTGTTACTGAATAGCTCTCTCTGCCTGTATTGCCTGTGCAGCCATGTGTTCATTCCACAGGTATTTATCACCCCTTTAAAGTAAGCCAGGCAAGCATACTTTAGGCTAGGCACAGGGACATAGCCTAAAGACCCACAATACCAGTTGGGTGGATTATTCACAGATTTAAATTGTGCTATTGGGCAATGCTCCCCTTCACTGGTACTAATGATGACTCCATCCGTATATTAGAATGCAAGATCCTATAAAAAAAAAGTGTTGCTTTCCAAAATAATTGAGACATAATGCTTTGATGATGCTGTTTTGAATTTCCTATTTTATATTTGAATATGTGTGTCTTATGGCTTTGCTTTTCCAAAGAAACCAATTATCACTCCTTGGCATTTATTGCAGATGAGCAAGAAAGTTCCGGAGCAATTATTTACACTGTGGAGCTTAAGCGCTACGGGGGGCCCCTTGGCATCACAATTTCAGGAACTGAAGAGCCGTTTGATCCAATAATCATTTCAAGCCTCACTAAAGGGGGATTAGCTGAAAGGTAAAATTTGAAGAAACTGCTACAATTATTACCTGTGTCTGAGATAGGCTTCCTTCCTCACTGCCACATAAAAACATCCTCTCCTCTCTTACTTGGTTGTCTGTTGACTTTTCAAATCTATGCAAAGGATTGATTTTAGAGCATGGGAACTCTCAGTCAGAGCTCCAGCTTGACTTGCAGGCCATAAAAGACGTCATGAGCTTAGCATTGATATTACTCTCCAGAAATGTATAAACTGACCGCAATTGACTACAGGTAGATTGATCTTGTGTCCATTTTGAGAGGAGGAGACCAAAGTTCAGGGAGGTTAAAAGGCTTGTCCAATTTAATCAGCAAACATTTACTGAGCCTCTGTTACCTGACAGGTGCTGTGCTTTTAACTGCTGTGTTTTCAGGACGGAGGATGATGACACAGCCTTCGTCAGTAAAAATTTCAGGAAACAAAGTGTAGTGACTATCTTAATAATATCTTGCAATTTGGAGTATCCCTTTGTTTCTTTGGCAATGATGTACTGACACCTGCCACCTGCCAAAACTGCATTTCTTTCTGAAGTGTGCTATGGGGTGTATTCCAATCCCCATAACCATGTCTTTCTTCAACAATCTAGCTCAGCAGCGCACAAGACATCCTTTATGCTGGCACTTGAAGACAATGGTTTGTAAAATAGAGGCGTAGAATTTTGGAGCTAAAGTTGCCTTAGAAGTCAGCTCACCCAACGTCTTTATCTGTCATATGAGGGTACTGAGATAATTCAGGGTTACCCTGCTGTGATGTAATATTCTGATATTAACGGAGATGCCCATGGTTTGGCGTTCTTCAGGCGTCCCCCTTATTTCCTGTCCTAGGTGTCTCTGTTAGAGAGACATTAAGGAAAAGATTAATAGTCATCTGACTCAGCAACCTATGGGTAAAGTGCTCTGTCGCTTATGATATAGATCTTTCATAAGCTGGAGATTCTTTGTGAAAGAATGAAAATATCATTTCTGTGAAAAAAAATAATTTCCTTGAGAGTAGATGCATTGGTGGACTTGTTAAGCAGCCCCTCCTAGCCTGTATGACCCTGTGCTATCTCCACTGGACCCAGTTTCTCTTGCCCCACATAGCTGGCCCTGCAGCAAGCTGGGGTCAGAGCACCCAGTCACAAGCAGTGCCCTGAGCTGAGTTAATCCCCATGGCTCACTGCGTCCAACCCTCATAAAGGCCAGGACACTCGAGGTACAGGGGACTCCGGCTCGGCAGCCTTCAACCCACGTGCAAAGGGCTGGGTTGTTATATTTTCCCTGAACTTTCTGCTCAGTACCCAGTGGTCTCCAAATAAACATAGATAAGGCAGAATCAGAATTATAAATTCTGTCTGCAGTTCAGAATTACGGGGAGTGATGGAGATGGTAAGAGAAGCAAAAAGATCAAGTGTTCATGAATAAAATAATTTAAATTTCTATATTCCAAAAGTGTGCTAAGATGTTTTCCTATTTGATTATCATGGCTGCCCTATGAGATGATCATCCCCATATAAATGATAAGGAAACTGGCACTAGGGAGGTTAAAATAAGTTACCCTGGTCAACACAGCTGGCAGGTGTCAAAGTTGAATTCAGTTGTAGCACTAATTGATCCCTGAGTTCAGCCCCTTTCGATTCTTGGAATCATCAGCAGGGAAGGCCCCGTCACACCAGGGGGTGTGGTGTATGTCCCCATCTCTCTGAATCTCACTTCTGGTGAGCTGGGGTGCTAATTGTGTTAAACACTTTAAATCTATAGAAGTAAAGAGTACTTCATGCTAAATATTAGTGCAATTTGTTCATTTCCTTGAATTTTTAGGAGAATTACGAAATGACTCGGCTTTGGGAATTTTTTTAAAAATGCACAAGTCCATTTTAAAAACCAATTAAAACAAATTTTCTAACTTCATATGTAATTAAAAAGTAATTCATAAAAAAAAAGTAGAGGACTCCCAGGGATGAATCCAGACCTGGCACCATGGGATCAACAATTCCATCCTGACCAAAAGGGGGAAAAGAAGTATAATTAATAAAGTATCAGTGGCAGAGAGAGTTCAAATAGTCGCGAGGCTACTCTGGAGGTTGTTCTTCAGTTAGGCCTGGCCACCTATCATAACCTGCCAAATCCCAACCAGGACCATTCCAGTCAATCCTAAAGAACACCTAGGGCAATATATAAGATTCCACAAGGGTTCCAGGCACTAGAGTAACTTGTGAGACGCCTGCAACCTCCAGATGGGTCCCTGATCCAGATAGGTCCTGAAACCTAGCCCAGTCTCTACAGAACATCAGATAGTTCCATCTTCCTACCGCATATTAGTGACAGACCCTTCCAATATCAAAAATTTAGAATTGTCATAGCCCAAGCACCCCTAAAGAGAGGGATGGAAAGATCAAAGGTGATGGTGGAATTATACATAGAAAATAGGACTTAACAAATGAATGTGAATGCTGAATCATTACATTGATATCTCTTTTAGTCTGCAGTATTTTAGAGCAGCTAGAAGTAAAAACCTAAAATTGTGAAACTATAACCCATGTCCAAGTCTGAAATATGTTCTACAACTAATTGTGCTGTTATGCTTGGAAATTTATAGGGTTTTTTGTATATATATGTTATTATTCATAAAAGAAGAAAAAAAAGTCAATTGTGATGATAAAAAAATATTTAAGCCCTCTAGCCTCCTATATTCTGGAGCAGCTAGAAGGAAAGATATGAGAGGATTGTATAGTAGCCCATGAGACTCTGGGATCTGTCCTGTAAGCACTTGTTGAAGAGGGCTTTGAAAACTATTGCTGTTTTCTTTCTTTGCTTTGTATATATGTTATACTGTACAATAAAAAAGAAGTGATTTATAACTGATGCAGTTGTCTTAGAACATTCCCCTGAAGAAAGCCAGGAGAAGTAACCTCGAGAGACCCTTGCCAAGTCTTCATTGTTAGGAATATGTAAAATGTGTCAGGGAATTTATATTCAGGTGGCTCACCGGGATTATTTCTACCTTTCCCTGTACTACTTGGTGTTTCAGAACTGGCGCGATCCACATAGGAGACCGAATCCTTGCCATCAACAGCAGCAGCTTGAAAGGGAAGCCTCTGAGTGAAGCCATTCATTTGTTACAGATGGCAGGAGAGACCGTCACCTTGAAAATTAAGAAACAGACAGATGGTAAGTGGGTCGAAAGCCACAATTAAGGATTTCCAGAGCATTTCCTGCACGAAAAGAACGTGCAAGTGTCTGTGTGTGTATTTTTAAGGAAACGGCTTTCCAGTCATGGAGTATTTGAGTATCTGTTTAGATTGACTCTGATGCTTAAATTCCTTTCCTATCTTTAAAGCCCAGTCAGCATCAAGTCCCAAGAAATTCCCCATTCCCAGCCATTTGAGTGACCTGGGAGATGTGGAGGAGGATTCCTCTCCAGCTCAGAAGCCAGGCAAGCTCTCCGACATGTACTCTTCCACAGTGCCCAGCGTGGACAGTGCTGTTGACTCGTGGGATGGCTCTGGGATAGATGCCAACTATGGGAATCAAGGTATATCCAAGCCTTGGGGATGGCCAGCAGAGATCTTATCATTGCTGCTTCCATTTTTTTCAAAGATTCACCCTCTGCTTCATGAGGAGACTATTTATTGACATTCAGTCTGTGCCAGTGCAACCACATTGAACACACTGAATACCTTCACTCACCTGACCTTGTACTTCTTTCTTCCTGATGCTGATAAGTCAGAACATTTATTGAGCACTAAAAGGCTCCCACTAGTTATCCAAAGATTTGATCCATAGCTTGTTCTTCAAGCTTAAATTAACAATGCAAACCATGGTTTGTACGGGGCACATCATTCAATCAAGTGGTTCACTAGAAATAGTCCCCACTGTTCTCTTTTTAGCAAGCTCTTTACAAAGATGGACTGGGGAGTGCTGAAGGTATGCATAAGATTTGTGGCCCCATTTAATGCTGCCTCTTGCTGACTTTACACAGAAACTTGTGGGGTTTTCCCAAAATACTTATTATTAGAGACTTGTAATCATAATATATGATATGCTTAGATCATTTTTCTTCACAGAAATTATATTCATAAACCCAATGTGCATTATAATTTAAACCTTACTCAAGAATATAAATTGCACCCAAAGTATTGGAATATAAACTAAAACTTCTTTAAAAAATATGTTGCCTTTCCAGTGTGACACAGCACACACACACAAAATGTCAAAATTTTTTCACCGTATCTTTGTTATTTCTCATCTGAGCCTTACCTTCTCTTTAGTGCCTTGTGTAAATTCTAGCCTCTGAAACTCTTTCCTGCTCTGGGCTTAAGTCAACCAGAAGCTAAAATAAATAGACAGTTTGGAAATCACATGTATGAGTATGAGGGTTACTTTTAAATTAGTTAACTGTACTGTTAGGAGACTTTGTATCCAGTTTTCTCTCTTCTTGGTTCTCCTAGCTTTCTCCTCAGCCTGCCTTTTTCTTTGTCACTCTCTGTTCAGTTCTCTGAAGAGTGAAGGATATTTTTTGAACACCTAAAATAAAACTGGGACTTTAACTTACCTGGAAATTAATTTTTCCTAGTCATAATTTCTTGTCACAAGTTGGCTGTGCCACCATATAACAGACACTCTTGTTGCCTGAAAGTTTGGGGGCCACTAGAAGAGGCTTTGGAAAAAAGACCCAAGTCAAATCCTATTAGTATAGACTCTGAGGGGTTGCCCACCCCCTCAGGTTGTGTTTGCCTATTAAAGTAAGTTGCTCACTACTTGCAATGTAGAGCCTTCTTGTTACACAGATATTTTTGGAAGGATGTTATTGATTTTAATGAGTTCTATAAGAACTTGTCCACTCAGTCCCTTTACACATAGGATTAGAAGAGAGATCAGCACACTAAATATGGGGCCTTTTGCCTCTCTGGTAAAAAAAAAAAATGAAGAACCACTTTTTATTTATGAAACATCTCAAAAATTTGAAATCCTAGATAGGAAATAGTAGTCATAATAATGTTAAATTTGGCATTTACAAATTAGAAATATTTATGAGGTTGAAGAGAGATCAGAGATGAATAGACATAATGGCAATCTGGACAGAACCGAAGTCCACCAAAGTAATTAAAAGGATACTAACAATTACCTTATGTTTGCAAAACACTTGCGAGTTTGTAAAGCACTTTATCATACCTAATCTCAAGTCATTCTCATAACCAACATGGAAGTCAAAGTGCTAGTGTTGATCACAGAATTTTGGTGTTAGGCTTTAGAAGTCATCGAGTCCGACATCCAGCATGGCACTTGATATCTTCTCCAGCCTGGCAGGAAGTCGTCACGCTGCATACTTGAGCGCCTGCCATGGCAAGTTGCTCCCTAACTGCTGAGGCAGCCTCCCTTCTCCATGCAACTCTGGTGGCTCCAAAGTGTTTGCGTATTGCATTCCAAACTGTCTGCTTAATCTTTTGCCTTTAAGTCCTGGTACTACCATCAAGGTCATTCAGAATTAAGCTAATGCCTCTTCCACTTGACAGCCCTTCAGATACTTGATTGAACACAGTTCTCATGTCTCTTTTTGGAGTCTTCTCTTCTCCAAGTGAAATAGCCCCAGTTTCTTTACCTGTGCCTTCCATAAGTTATTTTTGAGTATTTTAATCATCCTGAGTCCTCTCTTCTGAATATGCGTAGAGTTAATAAGCTTATTAACTTATTATTAATAAGCTTATTAACTCTATACTTAATAAAGTGTAGTGCTGAGAAAGGAAAGTCATACAACAATCTGACGCCCCAAGCAAAGGAAGCCTCAGCTTTCATCATTGAAGATAGTAGTGCTTATCAATGCAGCCTGCCTTGATAGGAGAATTTTGGTGGTCACATCGTATCTGTCACACATTTCGAGCTTACTGTTTACCAAGATACTAAAGTCTTTTTTTTTTCAACTTGTATTGTTGGGTTAAATCAGATCTTTCCAGTCTGTGGTTGTCAAGTTGACTTTTTAAAAATGAGAACCATACTTTTTTTTCCCTATTAGATATCACATTGTTAGATGTAGCTTGTCTCTCCATCCCAACTCTCCAACTTCCCAGCAGGCTCTCTGTCACAGCTCACACCTTTTTCATTCTCCCTTTAAATATATAATAATGGATATAATATCCATTCCCAAAAGGATATTGCTGACCTCTATTATGCACACCTGCCTCCCCAGGCTGGGAATTGAATTCTTTGAAGCCGCAATCCTTATTGTTGTCTGCTTTTCTCCAAAATGTGCAGTTGCCCCATTCATTCATTTGACAGATATGTAACAGCTGGTACAACATAAGGACAATGTGTGATGGTTATACAATGGTGGACAAAAGAAACATGGACATTGTTCTTATAGAAAAGGTACCCCAGCTAAAAGGACAGACAATAAACAAGTAAACAAATAAGTACCAACAATGCTAAGTAGTATTTGGTTAATAGAAAAGGAGTTAGGAAAGAGTGGTCAAAGTGATGGGGAAAGAAGGAATGTATTCATGGAAACCCCACTATGGGATGACCCTCAATTCCATTGTGTAGCTCCCTGGACATAGAATTTCTTCTAGTCTGCCCCAGTGTCAGTGTTTTAGTTTGTTAAAGCTGTCAGAATGCAATATACCTGAAATGGACTGGCTTTTGTAAAGGGGATTTATTTAGTTGCATATTACAGTTCTTCGAAAGAAAGGCAGCTGGCTTTCGTCTGGGTTTTCTGTCACATGGTAAGGTGCTCAGTGATGTCTGTTGGCCTTCTCTCCTGGCTTCTGGGTTCAAATGGCTTTCCCTGGGGCATTTCCCTTCTGCATCTGCAAACATCTGGGTCTGTGTTGGCTCTGAGCACTGAGCTGAGCTATGCTGAGCTGCTTCTCTCTCTTCTGACTTGTCTTTTTAGCCTCCAGCTGATCAAATTAAAATGTCACTCATTGCCGAAGGCACTCCCCTTAGCCAACTGCAGGTATAATCAGCCATAGATGAAGTTCACATGCTGATGATTTAAGTCCACAGCAACAGATCTGGGCACCATCACCTGGCCAAGTTGACACCTAATCCTAATTACTACAATCAGATTCTTCCACTCCCCATCCCTTGACCCTTGTGTTCATGCTCTTCTGCCTTATCAAAATCTTATGCTTTGGCTCTCTTTTGTCTTATTCATTCCTTCCTCTAACTCTGAGAAAAACCTATCATTGCTTTACTTGGCTTTAACAAAGGCCAATGCATGATTATATTAGCTGATGGTTTATTTTATTTAGTATGTGTCTTAATTTTCCCAGGCTACTCTGACAAATACCACACAATGGGTTGGCTTAAACAGTAAACATTTATTGTCTTACAGTTTTGAAGGCTAGAAGTCCAAACTGAAGATGCTGGCAAGACAGTCCTTTCTTCTAGAGTAGGTAGCATTCTGGTGATGGCATTACTCCATCACGTGACAATCTCTTTCTTTTCTGGCTTCTTCTGGTTTCTATTGATTAACTGTGTCCAAATTTCCCTCTTTGTAAGGTTTCCTGTCATAGAAATTAAGAGCCACCGTGATTCAATTTAGCCATATCTTAACTAATAATAACAGCTTCAAAAGGTCCTATTTACAAATAGGTTCACTCCACAGGAACACAGATTAAGATTTGAGCATGTCTTTTGTAGGGCACATGATTCAGTCCCCACAGTACTTTTCTTCCAAAGAACCAACACTCTAAGTTTTTATTATTTTCACTGTGTTTGGATTTTTGTTTAATACATTTTTGCTTTTAATTTTATAAATTCTTTTATTCGGTTCTTCCTAGATTGTTCCTCTTTTTACTATAATTGGATGCTTACTTCGTTTATTTCCATGTTTTGGTGTAGTATTCACATGGATCATAAAAACTGATAAAAGATATCAACTTTTGTTGTTATCAGAATTGGATACAGAGTCCAACTTTTCTTTTAATGTAGTTAAAGCATACAACATGCGACATATATATATATATATTCACACAGAGCAGGAGACTCATCAAAATTCTGCCCACTGGTAGGATTTTATTTTCTCTTTCATTTTTTTCTAATTTCTACAAGCTTGTGTTTCATTTCCTTCTACATCTTGTCTTGCCCAATTTCCTCTGAGCTCTTTGCTTTGATCTTTTGTTTTATGGTTGATGGCTTTATAGTGTATTTTAAAACATTTTATGATGATATATTTGGTCATACCTATCATTGGTTCCATAACAGCCTTTTTTCTTACAAGAACCCTTTATCTGCTATTAGTTTTTTCACATTCCCTTTTTTCCTTTTATGGTAATAACCTGGCATACATCTATTGGTGCTTTTAAATTATTACGCAGCTTTGAAAGAGATGAGTTCTTCCTGAATTGGAAGTTTGCTACAGGTTCTGAGAAAGAAGAGCCCAGGTCATGTTCCAGGATAGCAAAACTTGCCCCCAGCTCACAGTGTCATACATGTGAGTGAGCCTTTGCTTTTTGCCAGTAATCAGCTCAGCACCTGCAGGCTGCTCACAATGCAAAAGTCTCTGCTCTCCTGCCTTACTGCTAGGTTGGTTCCTATAGTGGTTGACACATCTACGTGTGTTATTTTTCAGCTCACCTCTCTAGCTTTACCCTGGTTCCAAACTGAGTCAAGGACATTCCTGCTACCAGCCCATGCAATCCATCCCAGTGTTTCAAAAGAACGTTGCCGTTTTTGCCACATGCAAAACTGGAGGACTGGATTCTTTCTGAAATCTATAGCTATAGGTACCCTCCTGTGGCTTCTTACTGTCCTGCTGTTTGACTTTCACTGAATTTAGCAAGTTTTCTTAAGTATTATGGTTTGAGATTTTAAAAATTACTCTAGCTTTGTTGAAGATGAGGTGTGCATTCTGTTATTTGTCATTCCTTTTTGTTTTGAGGTAATCTCTGAAAGAAGGCAGAACTATCTTTACCATTTTAAGACACCACAGTATCATCTAAACTTTGACTATTTCTTGGCAAGAACAATTATGAATAGTTACACAAACATATGATTTGATTTATCATTCTTACCAAAATTGGGTCTTCAGGAAACAAATTTGGCAGAGAATTATCTGGCTCATTTTCTTATACTAAAATGGTTTCCAAAAGCAAAAACAGCAGGTGCTACAATCCCAAAATTGTAGAGCTGAAGATTGAATTCCAAAACCATTCTCTGGTATCAAACTTTTTGAATCTGAGCCATCATTATTTAATTCACTTTTCCAAATTAATACTGAGTGTAAATTTAAAGCTACGAATGGAAGATATTAATCTATACCATACTGTGGTACTGAAAATAAATTACAGTATGGGAGCACTGGAATTTTACAATTATCTAAAGTGTATTTACTCTAAAAATAAAAATCATCATACCAAGATTCCATCCATTTCAGAAGAACCGCATTTGTTAAAAGTTATTTTATCCAAATGAATAGCGCTAAATATTACTGTCAGTGAAAGGAATCTAGACTGATTTTATTGTTTGTTGATTTTGTATGCTGTATTGGTGGGGTCACATTTCATTATTTTTCCATGTGACTATCCCGTTATTGCAGCACCACTTGTTGAATTTTTGTTTTTGTTTGTTTGTCTTCGGGGAAGTGCACGGGCCAGGAATCAAACCCGGTTCTCCCTTGCGGCAGGTGAGAATTCTACCACTGAATCACCCTTATACCCCCTGACTGATTTTTCTTTAACCTTGTGTTATAATACAAAGTGTAAGAGCAGGAATTGAAAGATGTGAAAGAAAGAAAGTGAGAGCGAGAGAGAAATTTCTAATTTTAAATTAAAGGAGTAATTAGGAAATATGTTTTTAATAATTTCTATTTTTCTAATTTTTCCTTTGTCGATTTTGAATTTAAAATCTAGTTTCCAACATCATGTATGTATTTTCGTTTTAAGTGCTCACATCACCACTCAGTTAAGTTTAAGTGTATTTCTGGCAATTGATTTTTTTTTTTTTACACTTGGACTGCCTCATTTATTCCATTCCTTCTCTTTTAAGTTTAATTCATGGTATAAAGAAATAGTTGTATGAGCCTGTTAACTTATTCTCAACTATGGCAGCCAGCTTGCCTTTTACCCAAACCTGATTTTCCTCAATTTTAAATTATGGTATCATCATCCACCTGCATCAGTTAGGAATTGAGTTTAACTACATATAACAGAAAATTCAAATGATGATGTATAAGCAAGATGGGAATCTGTTTCTCTCCTGTTATAATAAAAAGCCAGGAGAAGGCAGGTAGTTCCTCAGTAGTATCAGGATCCAGACATCTTTCTACTTTCTACTTGTTAAACATTTCTTATGTTTCCATTGCCACTTCCTTTATTAGAATCTTCCTCACACCTAAAACATTATAACTAATTCCTCACTTATCTTCTTACTTTGAATATCTTAACATTTCACAATGCTATCAATGATCTTTCTACAAACTAATCTAATCTTGCCATGCCTTAAAAACATTTCTTGATGGGTCTCTGTTGTTACAGGAAAGTCTGATGTCCTTAGATTAAACAGAGGTTTTTGTAATCTAGTTGCAAAGTACTTTATCACTCTCATCACCTGACAGCTTCTTGTATTATGCTTTATTCCACATATTCCCAGTATTTGCTAAGCATGCTTTAGTTTTTGTTACTTGCTCACCCTGTGTGTTTTTATATGGGTGTTTTAGCCATCCCTTTCTTTCATCAATTCTAAATCAATTGAGAAATTGAAATAGTAGTCAGCTATGGATTAAAATATGGAAATATAAGCTTTTGTCTTTCCTCTAGAGTTGAACTAAACTGAGCTGGACCTGTAGATAAAATCAAGATTATTATTTCCCTACCTCTAACCAAAGTCTAGACTTTGGGAATTAAATGAGAGAGGGAGTCAAATGTATCAAAGCACGAACCCAGCATGCCAATTGGATTCAGTTCAGTTGGATAGAATTTACAGTGGCTTAAATAATAAAGACATGGGCATTTCAAAGCTGAATGTGATTCCACAGTGTCATCAGAGACTCATGCTCCTAAATATTTCTGCTCTCTTATGTTTAATTGACTTCTATCTGTGAGTTCACCTCATGTTCTAAGATAATTACTGAGGTTCCAGCTATTACACCTGCATTCCAGGCATCAGGAACAAGGGTGGAAGGGAACATTCCAAGATGTCTCATTACTGGCCATGCTTAGCTCCAAAGGAAGCCAGGAAATATAATCATATTCTGAGCAGCAATATGCCCACCCCAAAACTGGTATGCTGGTACTAAGGATGCAGGAGAGAATGGATGTTTTATAGGCAGCTGATGGTTTGCTACAGTGAGGTAACTGTACAGTCTTGGCCCCAGTAACTAGACTCAGGTTGGCTCACCACACAGCATGGAACAGTGGGAAAGCAAGAGTCCAGGAAAATCCAGGATGGGACTAGTTGTACACAACCAGTATTCTTTTCCAAAATTCACCAGTTAGGTAAGCCCTTGATCATTCTCTGGGGAGGAAAATTACAGGTAATAAGAAGGACCAAAAGTATTCCTGGAATGCTGTTCCCTCCTTTTGAATGGAGCAGTAACCCACAGATGGAAAAAAGAGGGTAGGCAGTAGGGTTCACTCTAACTGCACTTTTACCAGTTTCTTTCTTCTACTAGCCCTACACTGTCTTACCCAGCAATTCTATGTAGTAAATGCCAACTCTTATTCTAATTCCAACTTATATGTTACTTTTCATTTGTCACCTTTCATGATCTACAATCTGACCCCAAACAAGCAGAATTAATTGTTCAGATACCTGTTTTCCATGTCTGTGTGCTCAGGCTAAAAAGGATAGCACTTATCCCATAAGATCACTTCGTATGCCTGTATCTCCTCCTCTCTTTCCCATATGGATACTAACTGTGCAGTTTGGGAGGTGAGAACCGATTTTATTTATCTTTGCATCTCATGTCCTCATATAGTACATGACACTTGACACATGCAAAATTTTACTAAATTAATAATACCACAGCTTATCTCCTTTCCTAGTATCCCTGCTTTATAGATGAGAAAATTGAGCTTGTGAGAGGTTGAATGACTTAGTAAATAATAAAAATAGTGGACATCCATTTTCATTAAAAATTCATTGTGTCTCAGGCACTTTCATAAGTGTGCCTCTGTACATTATTGTTCTTACTTCACTGAACCTGCACCTGTGAGGTACATATCATAATCCCTGTTTTATACCAAGAAGTTAATTGTCAAAGACTGCAGATCTAAGAAGTGGCAGGACTGGAATTTGAACGTAGGTCTTTTCTCATGCCAATCCTTGTGCCAGCATAGCTTGGACTAGGGCAGAGATGGGACCGTCCCCAGGTCTTCTGATTCTGTGTGTGATCCAGAAAGATGTACATTTTCTCCCCTTTTGATTTATTTGTGGTAATGCAGTAATCATTGGATACTGCTTATTAAAGCAAACCATCCTTGTTATGGATAGGCATGCCTTTCAAGGTTGGCATTTTCCTAGTTTTGATGCTGTACACGTTATTAGGCTCTTGCCGAAGTCACCAGGAACTCCTTATCAGTAACAGCTGGAAAGAGAATCAGAACATTAGGTCTCAAATATATTGGAATTTCCACAGGGAATTCTGTGGTCATATGGATTGCATACTTATCAGAAAGGGACACCATTAAGAGGATATCCCATTTACTATTTGGCTCTTAGAACGTTTAAAACTCGTTAAGGAAAGTGAGTTGCAGGGATTCCCCTATTCTTTTGGTATCAAAAGAAGCGAGACATCACATATTTCAGGGCTGATTTGTTTGGTCCAGAAGGAGAAAATGGGTGGCCTGACAGAGGGAGCCGGGATGAAATCACCATTACCCAGTCACTCCCCTTCAAGAGAAGTCGTGTGTGCATTCCCTTAACGCAACACTTTTGACAGAAAACTTCACATTCATCCCACAAGACTTCTTCCCAAGTGACTAGCCACACTACTGAAGTTATCCAAGAAAAGGAGAGAATAAAATATTGAATTATATATATTTCCTTTTCTCCGAGGACTTCTGATCTTCAATATGCCGAAACAGAAGGTTCCTGGAGCATTTCCATTATGCAGCTGTGGGCGTTGCCCTGGGTTCTTGAGATCCAGTCCGATGGATCACATTATCCTTTAGACAGTCTATTTTCCCTGGGCTCTAACTAGTAACAAGGATGCAATTATAAGAACAAATAGTGGAGGGAAAGTGAATGGGGAAGATGATGCAGGAGTGTCACTTGCATATTATGTAATAAGGTCATTTCATTGTACATGAAGATGGGGCATCAGGCCTGTTTGTTAGACACAGTAAAATGCACATGTTACAGTGCAACCCAGTACATATGTACACACACACATACACACACACATAATAGGTCACAACCTGAAGTGGTGGATGAAGCAGTAGGTAATTAATTACATGGGATATGGAGTCAGATCTGCAATCCAGCCCCTACTCCCCCACTTAAAATTCCAAAAGAATTTTAACAACTGTATGCATTGTCAGATGTAAAGTTGTCATCTAAAATGTTTCTTCTGAAATACTTGCAAAGACTGAATTTCCAGTTTGCTGTAAATAAGTTTTAAATATATTTTTGTTAAAATCCTGGAAGCACAGATTTAGCTCATTCAAATTCGGGGGAAATGTTTATTATATAAGTTAATTGCCAAAGCCGTTCTTCACTGTCAAGCTAATCAGACTTAAGTTCCTATCAGAAAAAAAAGAAGTCTTCATGTTGTAATTCAAATAAACATAATACTATACCAGCCTCCCAACCCCAACAGCCATCATACTTCTGAATTCTAATTCTAAGAGACAGCTAGAGAGTTGGAGGGACAAGGGGTAAACCTTGGCCTGAGTTTGTGCCTCATTGGAATAAGGCACTTGCTGCTTCCAAGAAGACTTTCCTCAGGAGGGAGCTTTCCAAAATGTCCCTTGAGTTGGTAGCTTATGCCCCAGGGCTAAGCCCCATCAAAGATTTGAGATGGATGAGAAATATGTCTTTCCATTTATAAAATAGAGAAGAAAAATTATGAAAGGTTAGGTGAGTCAGGAGGACTGACAGGCCTCAACCAGTGACACTTTCTCAGCAAGATTAGTTTGGGGAAGAAGGACATATGGTACTTGAGGATCTGAAAATGAATTCTCCTAAAATTGTGCGTTTCTCATATCCCTAGAAAATTTGCAAGTATTCCCACATACTTGAACCACTATTCTGAGCCTTTAGTATCTCCATCTATAAAATGCAAATAATGATAGTATTTACCTTCAAAGATGGTTATGAAGAATAGCTATGATACAAATAGAGCACTTCATGAAGTCTTGCATGCATTATAAGCTCCCACTATATGTCCACTATTTTTACCCCTCTACCTGCTGACAATGTAATTTCTCATTGGATTAAGTCATCCTCAGGCCCAACCCTAACATTTACAGGCTCCAGTCTACATGACCAAGCCCTGTCCACACCACCACAACCAACTGTGCCTTGGCCACTCCTTGACTTGGGACCTCTATTTAGTGGCAGACTCCACTCTCAGGAACACAGACTTGTTTAAGCAGTCCTCAGAAGCCCTGGAGGGGGATACAAGGCCATTTTGCACTAAAAAAGAAGGGTTTGTAGATCTGGTGGGCACATCCCCTTGGTCCTGATGAGTTCTTGCCCAAAGGGGGCAGGAGAAAGCACAGGCTCAGAATAGGAACCCCTTCTGCTTGAGTCTAAGAGACTTATCTCAGTGTTGCTGTTAGGATCAACTGGGATAATATGTGGAAATGTGTTGAATGAAAGATTTTAGTATTATCTTGATAGTCTTTATGACCCCAAATTGGGTTAAAGTCCACACCCTCAAATAAACTAATGTAAACCACCAAGAAGGACAGTTACTTAAGAAGCCCATGTTCCAGTATCTCAAATACAGAATATAATCCCTTGTTCATGTTTTAGGCACCAGCTTTCAGGCCTCAGGATACAACTTCAATACCTATGACTGGAGGAGTCCAAAACAGAGAGGCAGCTTGTCGCCCATCACCAAGCCGCGAAGCCAGACTTCCCCAGATGTAGGGCTAAGCAATGAAGACTGGGACCGGCCCACAGGCAGCGGGTAAGATTTTCATCCAGTGCCACCATGTCGAAATTGACTTTGCAGCGACTTAGACCAGACGTGAGCGCCTCTACTTCCAGCATCGGCTTCTCAAAGCTGCTGCAATAGCCCTGCTGACCAGAGAGCAGGATGATTCTAAAACTCATGCCTGTGCACAGGCAGCCTGGGCACCACCAAGTGGCCGAGAAAGAGCTCGCGTTCCCCTCATGAAAGCAGTAGTAACACTTGGGGAAGATATCCCTCCGTAAACCACATCCCACTTTGTGACAACTAGCTTCCCTCTCCTTTCATTTAAAAGGTAATTTCACGTAAAGTTGTTTTTTTTTTAAAAAAAGTAAAAATTGAAGACCCCGTATTTTTAACTAAAGGTATATTTTAACATTTTGTTCCTTACCAAAATATTTTAAGGAAATTCATAGAAAGTGGCAATGATGGGTTTATAATAATTTTTATCATAAGTGGGATAAACACATTTTTCTCTAGCTTAGAGACACGTTTGATTTATCTTTCTCTTTAGAAAGAACAGCTGAATATGTTCCCACACAGTGTGTGCCGTGTTGCTGCAGCACATTCAGCAGTGGCCATGAATAATCTGGAATTCACTTAGTAAGAGCGTGGTCCATCCTTTCACTCTTCACAACACTTTGTGTTTCCTAAGGCAGCCTTACGTTGGGCCAGCCTTTCCTGGGAGATCACCGTTGGAAGAAAGCCAAATTCGAAATGAGTCTCTCTTTTTGTGTGTATAAGATGGAGAGAGAAATTTTGAATACACACACACACACACACACACACACAAATATTTCTGGATAGTTCCTAATCCAGACTGTGCTTCCTGATGACAGTTTTTCAGGGGTTTCTGACAGCGCCGAGGCCGAGCAAGAGGAGAACTTCTGGTCTCAAGCACTGGAGGATTTAGAAACCTGCGGACAATCGGGAATTCTCAGAGAACTTGAGGTATCCTCTGTCCTGCTACTTAATTTTATTGTTTCTACATTCATTTTCTTTTTCCTTTTCTTTTTTTTTTTTGGTCCTTTTGAGTTTGCATTTCTCACACCAGTTCATTTAAAAGCTTTAACCCCTTTCCACAGGAGAAAGCTGACAAGCGTCTGTCTTTGAGAAACATGACTCTCTTGGTACCTAGCCTTTATGTTTATATTTTTGCTTGTGAAGCTGCCTTCCCTGCCCCCTTGCCCTCTGGAAAGCAATTTGATTTTATACAATGCAGTTGAAAGTCTTTATTTCCCCATTTCCACCCCCACCCCACCCCCAAGCTTACTGACTTGTGGCTTTCGCCATCGCTCCCTGCTAACCCTGATTGTATCTGACTGTTTCCCCCCCGAACCGCTGAGGAGTGAGCTAAGTCTCCCAGCAGTGGCACATCTCATTCTCTTAGTTGCTTTAGAAAGGTTTCTGTGGCATGTTCTCATTTGTACCCAGTATAGACATTAATTTGATTGTTATGAGGAACATAAGAGGAAATTTTATTTTATTTTGTTTTGCCCTTAAAGTGGATACGATGCAGCTGGTGAAAAGGCCAATCTATTTTGCAAGCAGCCAAAATATTACATAATACCTCGCTGTTAATTGCAAATCCTGATTCCTTATTAACCTGGGTGAATTCTAGAAGGAGTGAGACAGAGTATAATAGCTGAACTCCTGGTGAGTTCTTTAATCAAAGCCATGAATTCACTGACAATATTCACACTTTGGTCTGGGAAGTCCTGGGCTGTTTCCTTTTATGTTCTTTTAAATTTTCTGAGCTGTAAAAAATAAAGTGGCAAAAATCTCATTTTTATTTTGATGTCGTATGGGGTCCCTGAATCACCATAAGGAATGTGAATGGCATAACTGGGTGAAACTCTTGCAATTCTAAAATGATTACTCATCTTTATATTATTTTGCTTCTCAATTGCATGTGTGGATATTTTATGTGATTCTAATGTTTGTGAATCTGCAAAAAGACTTAAAAGAAAGATATTAATTTGAATTTTATAAACATCATAGTTTTACCTGGCATGAATTTCAGCTTCAGAGCACTATTAAAGGACCTGGAGATGGATAAGCCTATAAAACTTAAATAAATTAAAGATATCAGCAATCAATTCCTTTATATGCAAGTTTGAAAAATTTTATAATGGTTATCAGCCAGCTTATTTAAGCTTTTACCACTTCCTATATTTAGAATAATCTGCAAGAGAGGCCCAAATTGAATAGTGAACACAATGCACAGTTCTGGAATGTATCCTTGCTTTTTTGAGGACATGTTTTGGCTCATTTATCTTTTTCATTTTGCTTTTGATACTTCACTTTTGAAGCTATTCTTTCAGTAGCTTTTTTTACATTATGTAAAAAGGAGATGGTGTAAAAAGTAATATGATGAGATTGTATTCCACTGAGATTTTGAGTTTACTCATGAGAACAGCACCAGCACAGAAACTATATTGTGATAACCTGTAAATTTGCTCTAATATAGCTATAGTCAGGCATGGCCCTTGAAATTAGAAGTGCAGAAAAAGAAATGGATTAAATTTATAAACCAAAGAGAAATTAAAATTGTCAATTAACTGATGACTGGGAAATTCATAAATAACAGTCATATTTACAGTTTTATTTAAAGAATGTTCACTTTTAGTTTAAATGAACTACAACCCCTTGATTGCAAAAGATATTATGCAAAAAAAATTACCGAAACTACTTTCCAGTATATAAAATTTACATCCAGTATTAAAAATTAAAGCTTACTATATAATAGTAATAAGGGCATAAAAAATAGCTAAAACCAAAAACGATTAGAATTGAAACAAAAATAAGAATTAATTTACTAGTCATTTTCCTATTGCTGGCAATAATACAGATATAAGTTTGATCCTAAAAAATACATAGATATCTTTAACAAGTAAGAAAAATTCTAGCCATAAGACTTTCGGCAAGTTACTTAATCTTACTTAGCAGATATCTCTTCTGTAAAATATAGGGATTATAATGAACTAATGCCTATGACACTTAAGAAATGATCAATAAAAATTGACTATTATTACTATTTCTTGAGTAATAAGCATTGCTTTGATTATTATTTTTTATTATAATATATTTATAGGAAGCAAGGCTTAATAACTGTCAAATTAGAACTGTAATTGCCTTAGAAGGAACACACATGTATGAATTATGGAAAATATAAATAGACAACATATACCATTGCAGCCAGAGTAAATCCTAAATATTTTTAAATAATTTTTTAACTTTACATTTTAGTGTTTGTATTTATATTTTTCTTTTAATTTTTATATTCCTATAGAGATGTCACTTATTCACTTGAAATATTTTACTTTTCAAAATGTAAATTGCTTGTCCCATGATAAAGAATATAGAAAACAGATTAACAATACAATTAATTAATCTTAAGTAGCTGTAAACAATAGATGGATGGTCAGCACAGCAAGAAAATAATCATTGGATGCTGTCAGTTATAGTAGATTAAACAAAGAAATAATCTGTAAGTGACATAAAAAATGAATGTCCCAACATACCAGCAGTTAGTAATTGAAAGGTTTTAATAAGTTTTAAAAGAGAATTTATCTTAAGTAAACCATAATATGGATAACCCATACTTGTTCAGATATTAGGTTTAACCAAATGCAATTGTTGATATTCTATAGTTTTGCTTTATTGACCTATTAAAAAGGCAGTTTTGTATCATTGCACCTAATAATTGACTGAGAAGCCGTACTGCCTGATAGTCAGGAGCAAGGGGCCTGGAGGCAGATTGCTGGGGCTCCAATCCCAGGCTCTCGGCTGAAATGGGAAAGTATAATAATTGTAATACCTACATGTAGGGTTACTATAAGTATTAAATGATTTTACATATACCAACACACATATTTGGTACTTAGCACACATTAATGCCCAGTAATCTGAAGGTTTGTTTGTTTTTGAACACTTATAATTTGCTTTTTCAAAATGGTCCGTGAGATAACTATCTAGCCAGGATTTTGATAAATGTACTTGTTTGGTTTTTTAAATGGAGTCATTAGATAGAAGTCTGTGTTCCAATACTTGACTGTCATTTAAAGCATCTTTGAACACCAGGTGAATCTTAGAATTATAGAAGTCCAGAGACATGACAAGTGAAAAGTACCTGCTTTGCAGTGTTCCCTTCTGATCAGTCCGTTTGAATAGTCCCCTAGGCTCATTTATTAGCTTTTAGGCTCTTTGAGTCTCAATTTAGATGAGACTCATCTAAATGAGACTCATCTAAATTAAGATGAATAACAGTTTCTATTTCATAGAATTGTTGTGAGGTTTAAATGAGTGAATCTATTCAGAGGACTAGACAAATTAAGCTTCTGTAACCATTAGCATCAGTGTTACTATATATAAGTAGCCACTTACACAGCATGTGGAACTTGGTTTCCTTTTCCCATGATTTTAGACAGATTCACCAATTCTAGTTTACCTTTGTGTAACCATCACATCTAGGACTACAATGCTGGCTCTAAGTGAATTTTCAGAATTTTAGTCCCTCTAATCATGACAACTTAAGATCAACAACTTGACATTGGTTTCAATCCTTTTCTGTTTCAGTTCTGAAACTCAGTCTTACTTGGGATCTAGTTTTGTCATTTTTTTTATATCATGCAGGGAACATATTTGAAACTGAGCAATTCGCTGGTAAAATCCGATCCAGATTTCACAGCTTTTTAGCAAAGGATTGAGTCCAATAACATAATAAATGACTTTTTTTTTTAAACCTCTTCCTGGATCTTATACAAAAGCCATTCCTAAGAAACACTGACCTACGCGAAATAACATGGAAGCCTAAATGGCCTACATGCTTCTGAGGCAGGGCCCTAGGCCAAAGGAAAGATCATATACAAATACCAGGTAGGCAGCAGTGGGGGGAATCCCTTGCCTTTCTGACAATAACCCCATTCCAGCCACTTGTTGGGGCCCAAGTCAGCACTGTAGATACAGGCAACCTGACCTTACTGAGAAGTTGGTTCATTTATGTACGATAAATTGAAGGCAGCCTCATGAATCCCATCTGTTAGAGACTGCCTGGAAAAGTAATGCTTAAAAATGTAGTTTGCAATAAGCAAAATGTTAGAGCTTTCCAATTTATTACAGACTGCCAGGGGTGGTATTTGATTAAATAAACTCAATGGCTTAAGTACTTAAGTTGGATGTGAGATGTGCAGTATAAATGTCACTTGCAAAGCCTTTTCCCAGACTTTCATAGTTCAATTACTACATCCATTCTCCAGCCTTTGGTTATGCCCTGAAGAGACTGTATTTTGACTGGGCAGAGGGGGCAATGTGCTTACTGTGGAGCAAACAAACCCTTTCCTTCAACCATGGTTTAATAGTCTCTGAAAATTGTCAATGCCACAGGCAACAATCATGTCGGGGAGCACGATGAGTTTGAATCATGAGGCCCCCACAGCTCGCAGTCAGCTGGGGCGACAGGCCAGCTTCCAGGAGCGGAGTACATCACGGCCACACTATAGCCAAACAACTCGGAGCAACACCCTGCCCTCAGATGTAGGCAGGAAGTCTGTGACCCTGAGGAAAATGAAACAAGAAATAAAGGAGATCATGTCCCCAACTCCTGTGGAGCTGCACAAGGTCAGTAAACTTTCTTTTCTTTCCTTAGGCTCAAATTTAGTAGCCCTGCTCTGCTCAATGTGAGTGTCCAATGCAAGTACAGTAATGACATTTTCCTATGGGCTCAGCCAAGAAAAGAAGCCAGAGCATAAGAGCATATCTTCAGAGGTTTGGTTGCTCTCAAAACATGATAATGGGGAGACTGTGAAAATCGACTTTCTAGCAACATGTTTCTCAAAAATGTATTTAGTTATACCAAAAAAAAAAAAAAAAGCCCAACTCTTCTTATAAAAGTTTGAGGTTCCCATGTCACATGAAGCTTTGATGAATTGATTTATTATTTTTTAAAACCTCATTGAAAGGGAGAAAGGATTTTCTCAGTGTCCTCATAAAACTCATAGCTTCACTTAAAAGGGGGTCTTGGTTCAATGTGGAAAGGCTTAGTTCTTAGTTACAGACTTATCAGTATAAGGTTAGTCTTACCAAAAGACATGAAGTTCTTGTTGAGACAGAGTTTAGATGTCCTGGGCCAGGACTGAGTAAGCCCTGGCTATATTCCTTCTCTGTCTACAATGTTGTAGCTAGTTGCCTTACTTTAATTCATAGAAGAAAACCCTCCATCACACACAGAATTCTGGAAGAGCTGGCAGAGTTTAGACAAGTCTTATGTAAGTGACAGTGTTGATGGAACCTGAGCTGAGGAAAGTATGGGTAGGGAGGCACCTCTGATTTTCTTTTCTAATTCTTTATTTGGGGGTAATAAGTAATGATGTATAAAGAGTAACAATACCATTCCACTTAACAATCAGGACCTCTGTGTAATTAATAATCTACTAACTGGAGATTAGTTATTTGTCTTGTCCATAAGAGCTTATAAATGTCAGATTAAGAAGTAAAAGGTGAGAGTCAAGGCAAGTTGGTGGGATAGTGAGGTGTAGAATTTTGTTCATCCTCCAGAGCAGCTAGTAAATAGCCAGGAATTGTATGGAACAACTGTTGGGGGAACATCAGTGACTGGACATACATTGTACACCAGTCTGGAATGAGTGTAATGGCTGAGATCCCACACAGAACTGTAAGTCTCCCAAGCTGCAGAGGCCATTGCCCCCACCCCATGGGCACAGTAGGCTTGTTCCCCAAGGACAAAGGAAACAGACTTCACTAGTAGCAAGAAATTAGCTCAACCAAGCTCCGGAGTTGATTAACAAATTCTGACTACTGAAAATAGACCCCAAACACAGATAAACACTGGAGTAAGCACTAAAGGAACCAGGAGTTTTCACCACAGCAGAGAGGGGGTGGGGCTGACAGAAAAAAACAACAAAGCCTTTTTTAGTTGGACAGCACAAAATATTGGAAAAGAACTGGACCCCAAGAAAAGGGGGCATATAGAACCTGAGGACACATGGAGCCATGTACCCACTCCAGCTCTTGACTAGCAAACCTGGGAAGTGGGGGTCCATCTCTGGGAAAAGGCTTTTTTTTTTCAAACTTCTTGATAGCTCATTAGATCATATGAACTCTCATGAGCACGCTCAAGTTCCAGCACTGCCCCAGGCAAGGGAAGAATTAAGGCATGTCTGAGAGACAAAGTAAATAGTCAGGTAGATGGGGACAATTCTCTAAAGAGTGTATCTTCCCCAAGAAAAGGGGGGTGGGGCCCAGCTCAAGTGGATGCCCTTCTTCAGGGAATTCAGTCCCAAAGGGCTGGAAAACAGAAGCAACCAAAGCCTGCCTACTACCTCAGCCTCTGTCTCAACAAAACCACTGGCAGGGAGAGGCTGCTGAAATTAAAAGCATCACATCACTTGATGCTGGTGGGAAGCTGTAGGACAAGTGCCACATGCTGAGCAGGATAGGAAAAGCACAGAGTCTATATGCTTCATAGGAATGTCTGACAACTGCTAGGTCTCAACCTCAGGGAAACTTGATACTGGCTATTCTCTCTTCCTAAGATGTGGGGCTATCTTGTCTGAGAAAAATCTGACTGGTGTTGATCATATCTGAGGAGAACCTCCTCAGAAAAACAAGAAGGCTCCATATAAGGCAGAGTGAGAAATAGAATAACAAGAACTAAAAAATTCCAAAGAACCTATGCTAGAGATCTAGAATAAGTTGAACTTAAAACCAAAGAACAGATAGAGAACAAAGCCATCCAACAAGAAAATCCTGTGTAAAAGAGTGAAAACAACCTCTAGCATAAACTATTTAAGGAAATCAAATGCCTAGGTACCAGCAAAAATTAATGAGTCATCCTAGGGAAATCAAAGATATGGCCCATTCAGAGGAAAAAAACCAACATTTCAAATGAGATACAGTTGAGACAACTAAATCAGGATGGTCAGACAGACATGAAAAATCTCATCAAAATCAAATCATTCAGTTGAGGGAGGATATAAAGAAGACATTGGATGAACATTAAGAAGAACTAGAAAGTTTGAAAAAAAACAAATGGCAGAACTTAGGGAATGAAACGGACAATAGAAGAGATGAAAAAAAATGAAGATCTACAGTAGCAGACTTTAAGAGGCAGAAGAAAGGATTAGTGACCTAGAGGATAAGACATCTGAAATCTGGCACACAAAAGAAAATATTGGGAAAAGAATGGAAAAATATGAGCAGGGTCTCAGGAAATTGAATGACAATATGAGGTGCACAAATGTATAATGGGTGTCACAGAAGTAAAAGAAAAGAGGAAAGGAGCAGAAAGACTAATAGAGGAAATAATCACTGAAAATTTCCCATCTCTTATGAATGACATAAAATTACAGATCCAAGAAGTACATTACACCCCAAACAGAACAGATCCACATAGACCTACTCCAAGACACTAATCAGATTGTCAATTGTCAGAGACAAAGAGAATTTTGAAAGCAGCAAGAGAAAAGCAATCCATCGCATACAAGGGGAACTTGATAAGACTATATATGGATTTCTCAGCAGAAGCCATAAGGGTGAGAAGGCAGTGGTATGATATATTTAAGATTCTGAAAGAGAAAAACTGCCAGTCAATAATTATATATCCAGCAAAACTGTCCTTCAAAAAATGAGGGAAGTTTAAAATATTTTCAGACAAGCAATCACTGACAGAATTTGTGACTAAGAGACTGGTTCTACGAAAAATACTAAAGGGAGCACTACAGGCAGAAAGGAAAAGACAGGAGAGAGAGATCTGGAAGAATATAAAAATGAAGACTATCAGTAAATGTAGGAAGAGAAAAAAAACTAGAATGACATATAAAATCCAAAAGACAAAATGGTAGATGAAAGTACTGCCTTTTTAGTAATAACATTAGTACTTAATGTAATATTATTACATTACATAATGTAACATTATTACTTAATGTAATATTATTACATTACATAATGTAACATTATTACTTAAATGCCTATATTAAAAAAGAAGAAAGAGCAAAAATCAAGAAATTAACTATTCACCTGGAAGAACTAGAGAAAGAACAGCAAACTAATCCCAAAGCAAACAAAAGGAAAGAAATAATGAAGACTAGAGCAGAAATAAATGAAATTGAGAATATATAAACAATAGAGAAAATCAACAAACCATTAAATGTTTATAGATTAAATTCCCAACCAAAAGATATGCACTGGCAGAATGGATTAAAATACAGGATCCATCCATATGCTGTCTGCACTTTAGACCCCAGGACAAAAATAGGTTGATATTGAAAGGTTGGTAAAAAATATTTAAGCAAACAACAACCAAAACAGAGCAGGAGTAGTTATACTAATGTTGGAGTCTTCAAATGTAAAACAATTCAAAAGACAAAGAAGGACACTTGTCATGGTTAGGGACAGGTGTCAACTTGGCCAAGTTGTGGTACCTGTTCATCTGATTGGGCAAGCGCTGGCCTGTCTGTTGCAATGAGGACATTTCATAGGATTAGGTCATGATCACGGCAGCTACATCCACAGCTGATTCCATTTGTAATCAGCCAAAGGGGAGTGTCTTCTGCAATTAGTGATGCTAAATCCAATCATGGGAAGCCTTTTAAGGAGGACTCAGAGGAGACAGGTTGCATTCCTGCTTGGCTGGTGAGCCTCTCCTGTGGAGTTCATCCAGGCCATCCATTGGAGTCATCGGCTTCGCAGTCTGCCCTGTGGATTTTGGACTCTGCATTCCTACGGTCACGTGAGACACTTTCATAAATTTTATATTTGCAAGTGTTCCCTGTTGATTCTGTTTCTCTAGAGAACCCTAACTAATACAACACTATTCATAAAAGTAACAGTTCAACAAGAAGACATAAAAATCATAAATATTTATGCACTGAGCCAAAGTGCTCCAAAGTACATGAGACAAACACTGACAACACTGAAGAAAGAAATAAACACCTCTACCATAATAGTTGGAGAAATCAGCTCCCCACTTTCAGCAATGGATAGAACACCTAGACAGAGGATCAATAAAGAAACAGATTTTGAATAATATAATGAATGAACTAGACTTAACAGTCATTTACAGAACATTACACCCCACAACAAAAGGATACATATTTTTCTCAAGTGCTCATGAATCATTCTCAAGAATAGATCATATACTGAATCACAAAGCAAGTGTTAATAAATTTAAAGAGATTGAAATGATACATAATGCTTTCTTGGATCATATTGGAATGAAGTTGGAAATCAATAACAAACAGAGGGTCAGAAAATTCACATATATATGGAAGCTAAGCAACACACTCTTAAACAACCAGTGGGTCAAGGAAGAAATTACCAGAGAAATCAGTAAATATATTGAGGTAAATGAAAATGAAAATGCAATATATCAAAATAGACACTGCTGAGAGAGAAATTGATTGCCTTAAATGCCTATATTAAAAAAGAAAGAGCACAAATCATAGAAGTAATTGTTCACCTGAAAGAACTAGAGAAAGAACAGTGAATTAACCCCAAAACAAGCAAAAGGAAGGAAATTATGAAGATTAGAGCAGAAATATGTGAAATTTAGAATAGGAAACAATAGAGAAAATTAACAAAACCAGAAGTTGGTTAAGAAAATCAACAAAATCAATGGTCCCTTATATAGACTGACAAAAAAACAGAGTGGATGCAATTAAATCAGATATGGGAAAGGGAACATAACCACTGACTCTACAGATATAAAGGAAGTAATGAGAGTATATTATGAGCAATTATATGCTAATAAACCAGGCAATGTAGATGAAATGGACAGCTCCCTAGAAAGTCATGAACAACCAACACTGACTCAAGAAGAAATAGACAACCTCAACAAACCATTCACAAGTAGAGATTGAATCAGTCATCAAGAAGCTCCCAAAACAAGAAAAGTTCAGGACCAGATGGCTTCACAATGAATTCTACCAAGCATTCAAGAAAGAATTAGTAACAATACTGCTCAAACTCTTCAAAACAATTGAAGAGGAGGGAAAGCTACCTAACTCATTCTATGAAGTGAGCAGCACCCTAATAACAAAGCCAGACAAAGATACAACAAGAAAAGAAAATTACAGACCAGTCACTTGAATGAATATGAATCCAAAAATCCTCAACAAAATACTTGGAAATTGAATCCAAGAACACATTAAAAGTGTGACCAAATGTAACCATGTGTAACCATGGTGTAACCATGACCAAATGAGATTTATTCCAGGTATGCAAGACTGGTTCAATACAAGAAAATCAATTAATATAATATACCATATCAATAAGTCAAAGCAGAAAAAACACATGATTATCTTAATTGAGGCAGAAAAAGCATTTGACAAAATTCAACATCCTTTCTTGATGAAAACACTTCAAAGGGTAGGAATAGAAGGGAACTTCCTCAACTTGATAAAGGGAATATATGAAGAACCCATAGCTAACATCATCCTCAATGGGGAAAGATTGAAAGCTTTTCCTCTAAGATCAAAATAAGAGAAGGATGCCCACTTTTACCATCGTTGTTCAGCATTATGCTGAAAGTTCTAACCAGCACAATTAGACATGAAAATGAAATAAAAGGCATCCAAATTGGAAAGGAACAAGTACAACTCTCACCGTTTGCAGATATGATAGTATATGTCAAAAATCCTGAGAAATCTACAGCAAAGCTACTAAGGCTAATAAATGAGTGCAGCAAAGTGGCAGAGTATAAGATCAGCACACCAAAATCTGTAGTGATTCTAATAAACTAGTAATACTCAAGCTGAGGAGGAAATCAAGAAAAAAATTCCATTTACAATAGCAATCAAAAGAATAAATTATTTAGGAATAAATTTAGCTAAGAACACGAAAGACCTATACACAGAAAATTAAAAGGTATCATGGAATTTATATAAATGAATGAAAGGATGATTTATATAAATAAATAAATGGAAGGACATACCTTGTTCATGGATGAAGACTAAATATAGTTAAGATGTTAATTCTACGCAAATTGATCAATAGATTCAGCATAGTATTGGTTAAAATCCCAACTTACTTTGCAGAAATAGAAAAACCAATAGCCAACTTTATTTGGAAGAGCAGTGTGCCCCAAGTAGCTAAAAGTATCTTAAGAAAGAAAAATGAAGTGGGAGGTCTCATACTACCTGACTTTAAGGCATATAACAAAGCTATGGTGATTAAAACAGTATAGTCCTGGCATAAAGATAGATATACTGGCCAATAGAATCTAATTCATTATTCAGAAATAGACCCTCTCTTCTATGGATAATTGATCTTTGATAAAGCAGTCGTGCCAACCCAACTGGGACAGAGCAGCCTATTCAATAAATGGTGTTTGGAGAACTGGATGTCCATATGCAAATGATTGAAAGAGGATCCATTTCTCACACCCTATACAAAAATTAACTCCAAATGAATCAGAGACCTAAACATTAGAGTGAAGACCATAAAACTTTTAGAAGAAAATGTAAGGAAATATCTTATAAATCTTGTGATAGGGGGTGTTTTCCTAGACCTTACACCCAAAGCATGAGCAATTAAAAAAGACATCGATAAATGGGATCTCCTCAAAATTAAACATATTTGTGCATCAAAGAACTTTGTCAGGAAAGTAAAAAGGCAGTCTATGCAATAGGAGACAATATTTAGAAACCATGTATTAGATAAGAGTTTAATATCCAGAATATATAGAGATTCTACAACTCGACAACAAAAAATAAACAACCCAATTTAAAAATGGGAAAAACACATGAAAAAACTCAGAAGATATACAAATGGCTAAAAGGTGCGTGAAAAGATGCTCAATTTCACTGGCTATTAAGGAAATGCAAATCAAAACCACAATGAGATATCATCTGATACCCACTGAATGGCCATTATCAAAAAACCAGAAAACAATAAGTGCTAGAGAGGATGTGGAGAAAGAGGCACAATTATCTGATGTTGGTGGAAATGTAAAATGGTACAACTGCTCTGAAAGGCAGTCTGGCACTTCCTCAGGAAACTATGTATAGACTTGCCATATGGTCCAGCAATCCATTACTAGGTATATATTCAGAGGAACTGAAGGCAAGGACACAGACATTCGCACATCAGTGTTTATGGCAGCATTATTTATGATTACTAAGAAATGGAAACAGCCCAAATGTCCATCAACAGTTGAGTGGCTAAAGAAGCTGTGGTATATACATACAGTGGAATATTACACAGCTGTAAGACAGAATGAACTTATGAAGTGTGTAACAACATGGATGAACCTTGAGGACATTATGCTGAGTGAGATTAGCCAGTACTAAAATGAAAAATAGTGTATGGTCTCACTAATATGAACTAGCATTAATCAGTGAACTTTGAGAGTTAAAGTTAAGAACACAGGATATTAGGAAATAATTGTAAAAATTCAGAAGTGGATAGCACAATAATATTGATGATAGCACAATAATATAAGTATACTGAATGAAGCTGAGTGTGAGGATGGTTGAGGGATAAGGGCTGGGGGCACGTTTGACAGCAGAAGAAAAGATAAAGGATAAAGACTGAAACAATGCCTAGAGTGGACAATGATAGTGATTAAATGTACAAATATAAAAACATTTTTACATGAGGGAGGACAAATAAATGTCAACATTGCAGAGTGTTGAAAATGAGATGGTATGCAGGAAAAGTGCAACCAATACAAGCTAAGGTCTGTAGTCAACAGCAATGTTGTAATATGCTACCGCTAAATATTACAAAGGTATTATGCCGAAACTAAATGTCAACAAGCAGGGAATCTGGGGGAAGAGTATAGATTCTTTGCAGAAGAAAAGAAAATATCTTCGTATAGATTATGGTGGCGAAGGTATATCTGTTACTTCAGTTGGATTGTACAGTATGTGAATAAAACTGTAAAAAAATAAAAATGTATTAAATAACAAAAAAAGAGGAAGTAACAAGTCAGCTACTCCCTTCTCTCACTAAAGATTTCAATTTCCCTAACTCTTCTATATATATAATCTAGCTGTTTTGCAACCAACAAAGTATATGGTGAAAGAAGGCATATAATGGGGAGTTCTGAGCTCAGTGTTTGATCCTGAGCTCATTCTTTTACCACCCATTTATATAAATATGAACTGTGCATTCATTCACATGTGCTTTGCACATCCCGGGGAGCTCAAGTCTAATGGGGAGACCGTCTGAAAAACAGTGGGAAGATAATGGTGCCCAGAGGGTGGCCCCTGGCCCGCTGTGGAGGGAACAGAAAGACTTCGTCACAATTGGTGGAGATGGGAGGGCATTCTAAGTACAGAAAGAACCGTGTGCAAAGGGGCACCATTGATTATGGTATGTCAAGGGACTGCAGACATTCCAACATGGCTAAAACCTAGAATTAGAGCTCTGTGTACAAAGAGAAACTGTAGACTTATAGAAAAGTAAAGAAGTTTCAGATATGCAAGGGTAGGGAACCAGGTTTAGGCCATGGCACAGATTAGTTTGTTTATGCAAATCACCCTCAATTGATGTGTCTGTTGTTCACATGTCCTATTATGTTAATTTCACACACCATTAGGAGGCTGTAAGGACTCCCTTGGTGATTAAATTGCGAAAACTGCATATTCAGTGCTAATTTTGCTGTGTCAGAAGGAGAGCCAGCCCCTCCTGATCCATTTGTTTTCTCTGAGCCCCACCTGCCTCTCCTCCCTAAAGCTTCGACAGCTCAGTGAAGAGCGTGCTGGATCACTCCCCCTCCTTTGGCCTCAAAGGACAAAAATGCCACACACTGAGTGCCTACTATGTGCTAAATATTTTATTTTTTTTACCTCTCAAACATCCTCTCCTACCAGTTATTTATTATCCCCATTTATACAAAAAGGAAATAGCAAGTATAAAATAGAATCATTTTTCCTTCTGTAGAGAAATAGTTTTCTGAAAGGAAGATTAGTGATAGCCCAGCAATACAAAAGACCTGTCTGCCCATCTCTCCTGCACTGAAAGCATTTAGTCAAGATAATGACAGTGAATTGGAGGTGTTTGCTGTTATAGCTGAGGTTTTTAAGAAGTAGCTGTGCTGAAAATGGATCTTGAAAGAAAAAATATATATATCATCACTTACCAGCAAAATAAGTGGCAGGGGGTGGGCTGGTAGAAACATTTGTATGGCAGTATATGAATTGGGAAACAAAAAGAGACAGAGATGGGACAGGTTGATTTAATAAACAACATGCTTCTTTCTTTCACTTTAGTTATTTCACCTTGGTGGTGGCATTTCCCACATAGCTTCACTTTTATTTGAAATTATCCCAAACACCATAAAGTTCTCACAAGTAGTGTCTTGTGCATTGTAAGACACCTAAAATGATGTAGTTAAATTAGGTTGTAGAAGAGGGTCCTGTGGCTGAAAGTATGGAATTCCCAGAGTGGTTAATCATTACACCTGAAGTACCTTTTCTTTCTTAAGTGAATTCAGTTACTCTGATAGGCCATCCAAAATGTTTGTTGTTATACACAACAGCCAACTTAGAATTCCTTGAGAAGGGAAATGGTCATTGGAAAAGCCAACTATCTCAGAGCAAAGACTGGTAATAGGGTTTGTGTCTTGCATGCAAGTTTCCTGTGAGTGCTAGAAGGTTACCTGACTCAATGAAAAGGCGCAGTGATTTTTTTAATGGAATTAAGTCATCCTCCCTCTGGTCTTCTAGTACTAGCCTGTACTAAACCTTCTTGAAAATGAGGAAAAGCCACTCCTTAGGGGTGATGAGGTGGGAGGGTGAGGGGGGATGCCAGGGAATTAGAAAAATGCCCCTTCCTCACTTGTAGCTAGCCGAAGCCGGAAAATGCAGCTTAGCAAGCAAGGCAAAGACTGGATTTATGAGTCCCCTTAGTAGACTTCCCTAATGAATGCATTGGAGAAATTCCCAAGGGACTGCGAAAACCAGTGTGGAGCGGTTGGGCAAGGCCAACAGCACACTGCTGTGGACACAGACTTGCTTGGTGTTATTTCTTGTTGCCTTCTTTTGCATGGCTGATGGCCACCTGTTGAAAGCTGCATCATGACATGTTAGGTACCCTGTTCATGGCCAAGTTAGCACATACAAATGCTTACTATTTTTACTAGAAAGGTGGGTCAATAGGTCATCAATGAACAGGCAAGGATTCATCCCCATTGCTGAGAAAAAACAAACATACAAGCCCAAAATTCTGTCTCCTTTGGTGGTTGTAGCATACATTTAAAACTTTATCCCCAGTTCCTGGGGAGGGAACCTCTGAATCTTTGAAATTTCCATGATGGAAATTTTCACGGTGGGCTCAGGACCACAAGTGATAGTTCATATGCTAATGAGACAACAGGGAAAGGCCAGCCACACCTTGGGTCTTAGGATGGGCTGGCCAGGCCAGGAAGACCAACGAGGTGATAAGGGGGTTGGGCCATATCATATCAGGTCATCTCCTGACCTCTGGGAGGGGAGGGGTAGGCTGCAGACTGAGTTCAGTCATGAGGACACTGATTCTAACAGTCATTCCTATGTAATGAGATCCCACATAAACTCAGGATACTTGAAGCCCCATGAATTTCCATGATTGAAAAAATCCATCACTGTACTGGGAGGATGATGCCTTCTGACCCCATGTGGAAAGGACACAGAAGCTTGTGGTTGAGACTCTCCCAGGCCTCACCCTAAGCAGCTCTTTTGGCTTTTTATTTGTGTCCTTTTATTATAATAAAGCTATAATTTTAAGTAAAATGCTTTCAATGAGTTCTGTGGGTCATTCTAGCAAATTATTGAACCCGAAGGGTAGGGTGTGTAAATCCCTGAATTTGTACCCAGCTGATCAGAAGTGTAGGTGACCTGGGCCCCCGAACTTGCAACTGGTGCCTGAAGGGCAATCTTGGAGAGGTTAACCTGTGGAGTCTGGCCTGACTCTGGGCAAAATCAGAATTGACTTGGATTGAGTTATTAGAGTCTTTGCAGTTGGTGTCAGAAGCTCTGTTGTGGAAATTGTTGCAGTTGTTGAAAGAGATTTCTGATACCACACAGTGGTATCTTCGTATTGAAAGAATGAAGTATTGGCTTATTTTTGCCCCTCATTTCCCATCCATTTCCCTCACCTTCCTTCCCATGCTCATCCCCCACATCCCCACTTTTCTTCTATTCCTCTCTCAGGTAGCTCAGAAGGTCTCAAGTTCAGGTCAGAATCCTAATGGTTTTCATTCATTTCACATATCAATAGTTCAAGGCTTCTCCGGTGCATATGGTGGGTATTTTCTTCAAGCTGTCCACATTCACTCCTGAAACCAAAAGCTAATTGTCATTCCTGACACTCAAGAACAACCCCAGGATGCACCCTTACTTCCTTTTTTGGCTGTGTGGATGGGGGAGGAAATTGGAGCTGGAGAGATGGCTTGGTACTTAGTGAGGGTTACAGGAAAGTGATAGTGATTTTCCCTTAGTTCGCTGCTTCTTACACAGTCTTCACTGAGAATTGCAGTATGAAATATATTTTACCTCACAATTCAGTGTACAGATTTACCCACACTCATAGATAAGAATGAAATGGAAATTTTACTTGCACAGTATACAATGACATTTTTTTCAAAAAAAAATCACACTAGACTAATTTCAAGACTTATTTAATGGATCTCAACTACCATTTGAGAACTCCAGCCCTAGACACTAGTTTGGGGTGAGATCCTGTTTCTGTTCAGTAATGCTGCCAGAATGCAATATACCAAAAATTGGTTGACTTTTATAAAGGGAATTTATTAAGTTACACTTCACAATTCTAAGACCGTAAAAATGTCCAAATTAAGGCATCAGCAAGAGGATACCTTCTTGGAGGAAAGGCAGTATCTGGGGTTTCTCTGTCACAAAGGAAGGCAGATGGCGACATCTGCTGACCCTTTGCTCCCAGATTTTTTGGTTTCAGCTCCTGGTTCCAGTGGCCTGCTCTCTGAGCTTCTTCTGTCTGTCTCCAAGTATCTGTACCCTTTGCTCTTAGTGTCTGCTCTTTTTAGGACTCCGGTAAACTAAGACCCACCTTGAATACGTAGGGTCACATCTCCATCTAATCAAAAGGTCACACCCACAATTGGGTGGGTCACATCTCCATGAAAACAGTCTATTCAAGAGGTCCCACCCTACTCTGTTGGTTTAGAATTAAAAAGTGCATGGCTTTTCTGGGGTACATGACAGTTTCAAACCAGCAAAGATCCTCTGATGATCGCATGGATGCTTATTAAAATGAAGGTTCTTAAGTCTCACCCCAGACCTACCTTGTCTGCATTTTCACAGAGTTGGGGCCAAGAATGTACATTTTAGCAACCTCCTCAAAAAATTATTTTTCACATTAATGACTGAGAATCCACCACCACCACCCCACCTTAGGTTATAGCTAATTGGAATTATTCCATTGAAATCATAGGCAACAGTTGGGTGACAGGCAGGGTGAAGAGAAAATGAGGGCACGTCTTAGGCCCTGCCCAAGTGGGTGCCTGCAATAATCAACCCAAGTGTCTGATGATCTGTGGGGAAACCAGTACCATCTCTAAGGTGTCAATTTGGTCCCTATGGCAAATGAAGGAGGGGATGAACCTTTGGGAAATTGCCAGGACTTGAGAACTGCTTACGGCATCAGCAGTCTTCACTTGCAATTGCCCTTAAAAACCAAGTGGGGATTGCTAGCTCTGTTGCCAAAGCTTTTTTTCATGTGTCAAAACTGAAAACAAGCATTGGGTTTCTGATATTTGCCTTGAGGACATTTTTCAGACATGTAGGCAGACTTACTTAGAAATATAAAATAAGGCTTAACTTGAATTGTGGTGAAATCTTCTGCCTCCTGTTAAAGTTTCTGTCCTCAGGAGGGTTAGAGGCAATTACAGCACATGCTGATAGACAGCTAAAACTGAACTGAGATTTGTAGAGCTATATCCCAACCCTGGAGTGTTAGGTTCCAAGAGGCTCATTGGCTCTTTAGAAAGAAATATCTAGCAATTCAGTTCATGATCTGGGTTCGCCAAAGGCATCCTCTGGTTGGCATAGAATGAAGACCCTACAAGAACAATATTGTTTCAGGGGGGCTGAGGTGGATCTTGAAGCCAATGGTCAGGATGGCGAGCTCTAGGAGCATGGAGCAGGATTTGTGTGGATGCTCAGGAAAAGCCCCCAAAGGTCTTTAAAAACAAAAGTATGGCAAGCATGATAAATTAATCATCTTTTGTTTGTTGGGTAATTGGAAATGGATAAAAGCTGTTTGATCAACTTGGAGATTTTATGTCCAGAATTAAGTTATAATTTGGTGAAGGAACACAGCAAATAAGGTCAGCTATTCTGATCTTGAACCCTAGAGTTTATGGGTTCTAACTGGACAAGACAGTCCATCAACTCCTCCAAATCTCAGTGTCCTCATTAATAGAAAGGAAATGATTCTACTGCATGGAGTTGTTGGGAGACCAAAAGTAATCACATGTATGGAAGTGCCTGAATAAAGGATTCATCTGTGAAAAAAAAAAAAATGTGACTTAAACCTTGGAATCCTTACAATTATTTTTGGACAGGAAATAAATCAGAAATAACCACTACCCATCTTTAGCCTAAGAGAGCCATGTAGCACAATTTATTGTTGCTGCTTTGAAAGTAGCCTGCTATGATCCCCATTTTTGCAAATTATTGATTTCTGAAATCGTATCTTTTATGTGATTTTTATTATTTCATTTTGTTATATGCTATTTCCAAGCTATTTCCAAGAGGCCCATAGAACTGGCTATTAAAATTCAGTGTCCTCTAACCTTAAAAATCTTTCTAAAGAAATAGATTACTTTCAAATATAAACCATTTATTAGCTTCTTATCCTGAAGAGTTGCCATAGAGACATATCAGGTTTGAAGCTCAGAAAAGCCAAGCCTCTTGGACAATAATTTTAACCTTAAAGTTAATAGCAACTCTGACCTATATCTAAAGCCAATTTGCTAACCTGCTCAGTTTGATATCTATCTCTAATAATGTTTGGTTAGTGTATTACGACTGATTGATGTTGGTTATTTTAAGTACCACTCAGCCTTCAGTCCCTCTGAGTTTCTGGCCTGTGAAGCAGATACCTTAAGAATCACTGGCCAAATGAGTAGTGTTCATTATTCCAGACTGTTTTAGTTTGCTAATGCTGCTGGAATGCAATATACCAGCAATAGATTGGCTTTTATAAAAGGGATTTATTAAGTTACAGGTTTGCAGGCCATAAAAATATCCAAACTAAGGCATTGAAGAATGATACCCTATTCTACAGAAAAGGCCTATGGCATTCGGAGTTTCTGTGTCACATGGGAAGACACATGGCAATGTCTACTAGCTTTTTCTCCTGGCTTCTGGATTCATATGGCTTCCCCAGGGGCGTTTTCTTTCTGCATCTCCAAATGTCTCTGTCTGTGTCAGCTCTCAAGCTTTTTCCAAAGTGGTTCCCTCTTAAAAGACTCCACTAAGCAGATGAAGACCCACCTTGAATGAATGGAGACGCATCTCCATGGAAATCATCTAATCAAAGGTTCCTACCCACAAATGGAGTGGTTATATCTCCATGGAAACAATTTAATCAAAAGCCTCCACACTGAACAATAAGTCTGACCCCAAAGACTGAACCAGGACCAAAAAAATATGGCTTTTCTGGAATACACAAAAACCTCAAACCAGCTCACAGGCCAACACCAAATAGTAATAGATTACTTTCAAATATAAACCATTTATTAGCCTCTTATCCTGAAGAGGTGCCAGAGAGAGTTGTCCAATGCAAGAGTTCTTATTTACTGTATTGGAAAATATGCCTTAGATCAAGTAGGCTTCCTAATACCCATGGCAAATGTAGGTTTTGGGACTCTCACATTTAGGTGCACCTCAGAAATATGACTGGTCCTTCAGAGACCCCAATCTACTTAACTAATCAGCCATATGCATAGGGTCTATAGCGCTGCCAACCCCCTGCCCCGTACCTCCTTGCAAGTTGAACAGAGATAGCTAGGAGAATGCACCACTCTCTGTGTTAAGGGTCCATTCCCAGGTGTACTTGTCACATGAAGAGTGCATGGCTAAAAACAAAGATGGAAAAAGGTGGGCAAAAGCACAAGAAATTCCAAGGTCCTTGAATAATCAGGAATCCCAAATAGAGATTTAATCCACTAGTAAACAGGGCTCAAAGAATGTCAGCCTATCACTAATCCCATTAGCAACTCTTCCTCCTCCCTCTCTTGCTCCTTTTTTTCTCCCTTCTCCCCCTCCTCCCTTTGAGAAAAGAAAATGAGCCTGGAAGGAAAAGAACTAGGATATTAAGCAGAAATGTTCCCTCCAATAAAGATGTAGGTAGGAAATATTCATGGTGAGTCTGTGATATCTTGTGACAGAAAACAAAGAAGCTATCAAAGCAGATGGGTCATATCAAAAGAATATAGGAGACAATGTGAAGGATTCCCATTAGCCAAAGATGAGGCAGTTGAACATCAAAAAGAATAATAAATGCAACTGATTGAAATACATTGAATATATAAAAACTTATAGGTTCCTATTAATAGGTAACAAAAGTCCACCCCCTAAAAAATTTATTATTCTGAATATGAAAAGGAAAAAATTAAGCGTTCATCCTAATACAAAACTACATTTCACAGTATCCAAGCAACACTAATTGATGAAGGAGAATTCTTTACAAAGGAGAATTCTAACCAGAATAATAAAAAAATAATTACAGAATTAGAAAAAAAATCATCAAAGATGAAATTTATTGATTCAAAAGATGGCCATCAGTGGACAGAACCATGAGATTAAAGATTGACAGGAAACTTTACAATGGAGGAATCAGGCTGTCATCACCTGAACCTAACAAAAGTGCGACAACTAGAGATTGAGTGATGTGACGTCATAGAAAGCACACTCTAGAACCTGAAATCTATTCATACCCCTCCCTCCGAGAAAAAAGTGAACCTGACTCAAATCAAGCATCCAGAGGTAGCTTCCACTTAGAGCAAATATATGGGATGGATAACATGCTATAGAACAAATGAGAGTGTGCAAAATTAGTTAACAACATGGGGTTGGGGGGGTATAGGGCATGCTCTAGATAAGAGATTTAAGAGACTACTGGAGATTGAATCACGTCCTACAAAAGACATGTTCATGCCCCAATCCCTGGTCCTGTGGGTGTGAACTCATTGCAAATAGTATCTATTGATGATGTTACTTCAGTTAAGGTGTGGCCTAGCTGAATTAGGTTAGGCTTTAATCCAGATTACTGGATTCTTTATAAGCAGAATGAAATTTAGACAGAAAGAAAGAGATGCCACAGGGAGCAGCCAGAATCTGGGAGTCAATGGAATCCAGAAGAGAAAGAAGATGTCCCCGTGTGCATTGCCACATGACAGAAAAGCCAAGGAGCCCCAAAGATTGCCAGCTAGCCAACCTTGGAAGGAAGCAAATCTTTTGGACCTCGGAAGGAAGCAAGCCTTCTAGCCTCTGAAACCCTGAACCAATGATTTCCTATTATTAAGACAAACCATTGTGTGATACTTGTTTTAGCAACTAGGAAACTAAAACAGAGGCTTAACATAAAGGTAGATGTGGATTTTGTTGGGATCCTGATTTGTTCAAACCAACTCTAAAAATCCATTATTTGGATATCCAGGGAAATTTTATTTGGGGCTAGGTATTGGAAAATATTGAGAAATAAAAGTTAATTTTGTCATTGAGTTAATAACATTGTCTATTTTAGAGATACGTACTGAAGGATATAGGGGTAAAATGGCACAAGGAGGCATTTGCTTTAAAATAATTCCCCTAAGAAGAAAAAGGAGATATGATGTAAATGTTTCAAGCTCTTGATGGTATTAGATCTGAGTAGTGAATATGTGGGGTTTCATTGTTCTACTCTCTCTCCTCTTGAATATGTTTGACATTTTTCATTAAAAAGTAGCTTTCACCAGTAATCCTTCCCCCTTAGGGAAGAGAGACAGAAGTCTCCTGTCCTATGGTCTAAGATGAAAACTTAATTAGAGATGGCCGTAAAGTTTCCTGTCTGCAGTGAGTGTTTATTTAGCAACCACATGGTAGGTAAAGAAAGAGTGCCATGAAAAGATTTGAGCTTCACAGTTAAAACCTGGGTTTGAAACACTTTTCTGTTGCTTGCTATTTGACCTTGAGCAAGTTTCTGTCACAGTCTGAGCTTCATTTCTCTGTAGAAACAGTCACATCCTGTTGTTTTTTAAACTATTGACTCAAGTTCCACAGCCTCATTACAGGAAGTTCAGCTCTGCCGGTGGATGGCCCCCATCCCACTTTCCTCACTGCGCAGCACTGGGGCTTTTCCAGTACACAAAAGGGAAAGGACGATGTCAGACGTACTCTCACTTCCTTCTGCCATATGGTGCCACCCTTGGAGCCTCATCCTGCTCAGCCCTGTCCACCCCATCCACCCTAGCCATCTTACAGCAATGGCCTTGCTCTCTAATCCCAGCATGGCTAGAGGGGGATGGCCTGAACCCCAGAATTAAATCCCTCTTTGGTCACGCTCACATTCTTAGCAATGGCTCATTAAAGCACAGCCCAAGGCCACAGTGACTGGTTCTGATTGGCTTCCAGACTCAACTACATGGTGAGTCAAAACCAGCTCATTCATTTATTCAACAGATTTACTAACTCTTTTATGTAGGGGCTTGGGATATATCAGTGAACAAAACAAAGATCCCCTGACCCCCTCAAGGAACTTGAGGGGGTCAGGGGATCTTTGGTATCTCCTACATACCAACAAAAGCTTCTCCATTCCTGGTGAGCTTTGCTTTCGGAGGTATACCCTCTCTCTTATGCACTTTGTACCTCCTTTTCCCTATGCAGCATCATAGTAGTCAGATGAGGGGCCAGATTTTACTAAGGTGGACATACACAAGCACACATGCATACACTCATACATACACAAAACCCTTACTGAGCAAAGTGGGACTTACTACTCTATACTTGTATAACTAAATGCCACTGAAGTGATCCTTCCACAGAAATCAGGTCAATTCTTCAGATTAAAAAATTATATTTATATGACCTCTTGTAAAATTGAGACTCCTTACCCATTTTGCGGGATTGTTATGAGGATTAAATTAATTGTCTTCACTGGACAATGCACTCATGAAGGTTATGGTTTTTATCATTGTTATAACCCTAAAACAGTGTCTGGCATATAACAGGATAGTAGGAATTCAGTGCACATATGCATACATGCACAAACACACACATACATTCACACACACTCATGATGGAATGAACCTAGAAACAATGGCATTGCAATAAACATTAGTTACCATTGCTTCCTTTTCCAGGACATGCAATATACCCTCTGTTGTGTGGCAATCCATATACAGCAAACTTCAGTGTACACACAAATCATTGGGGATCCTCAGATTCTAGTTCAGTCCACCTAGGATGGGGCCGAGATTCTGCATTATAGCAGATTCCTAAGAGACGGTGATGCCTCTGGTCAGGACCACACTTTAAGTGGCAAGGTCATAGAGGTACATTTTTCCTCTTTAAAGAAAAGTTGCAACAAAATTCTGAGTTCTTTCCTTCTGGTGTACTTGTGAGAAGGATGGGGGAAGGGATGGTCTGTTGATGTACCATACTTCATAGATTCTAACATGCCACTGATTGTAAAACACTGTTTGGGTGGTGCAACAGTGGCTCAGTAGCAGAATTCTTGCCTGCCATGCCAGAGACCTGGGTTCGAGTCTCGGAGCCTGCCCAGGCCAAAAATAAAACACAGTTTGATTTTAGAAATCTGTCATTTCAGGGGTCTGTGGATGTCAGAGTCCCCAGGGGTGACGTCTACAGTTTGGTTCCGTTCACGTCAAAGATGGGTGTCAGGCACCATATGATCCTTAAGCAGGGTTGTCTGAGCAGCGCTTTCAGGGGAGTGAGCCTGCTGGTGCTCTGGCACCTTAAAGTCAGAAGGTCATGCGACCAGCTGACTGGGGAGGGCAGACAGTTCTCAAGATTTGGCAGAACTCTCTCCCCTCTTATGTGCCCTCCCATTCAAGCTGCTCCTGGAAGGGTATGCTTTATTTTAAGATCTCTGCAAGGTCTATCTCTGCCGTGGAAATCCCCTGGCTATGGTTGCGTCATAGTCTCCAGTGACATTTAGTGTCAGCCTTGTGAGATGCCTTAGCAGTCTTACTGGCTACCATTCATTTTATAGCCATAATGTGTCTTTAGCATATACTACAAGATCTTGAAATGTGGGGGAAAAAAGAAAACCACACGAAAGGGTCATCTTAAAGTCTATGAAATAAGGCAGTTTGAGAGGCAGTAAAGTATCATGGTTAAGCACTGGAGTCTGAAGACACGTCCCCACCACTTAAAACCTACGTGGCCTTGGGGCAAGTTACTTAACCTCTATTTTAAGACAGTTGAATTTCCTCACCTCTGAGTTGGCAATAATCACATGGGTTGCCTGGTGAATTGTACTGACTCTGTGAGCTTGAAATTTCAGCACTCCGTCCAGTAAAATAAAAACCCATGAACTGTTCACTTTTGTACTGCCTTCACTATTCTGTGCCTTTCTAAAGTAAAATAACTGGGTATAAAAACTAAATGGATGCTGTTGACCTGGGTTCGATTCCCAGTGCCTGCCCATGCAAAAAAATAATAATATTCATCATAAACTGTTTAAAAACTAAATGGGTTATAAAAGCTTTAATCTTCTTTTCATTCTGTATCACTCTGAATTTTTGACTATTTGATAAGAATGAATTCATGAATCCTTTGTATAAAAGATCAATACAGACCAAAAAAAATCAGTAATTAAAAAAAAAAGTGAGCCCAAGTTCTTGCTTGAATTGTGCAGCAGCAGCCTCTGTTGTTGTGGAAAGCATCTGGCAGACCTCAGTGAAAAGTGGGCCCACCTGAAAGCATTAAGTGAACTTCAAGAGCTTAGAACAATGCCTGGCACAACTTGCAGCACTAATATAAAATATTAACGTGTTCACCTCTGGAGGGCAGGCACTCCTCTTTCTTATTGACGGCAGTTTTCCAACACCAAGAACTGTGCTCGGAATGCGGTAGAGACTCAAGAAGCATTTGATGCATGTATGAATGTCTTATTCTTTTAACCTCAGACAAAGTCTTGCAGGTGGCCAGGTGGAGGAATGAGGCTCAGGGGAAGCTTTGACTGGTAGTTTCTGGCCACAGATGCAGATAACTTTCTGAGGCCCATAGCAGCATAGAGTGAGCACCTTGGGTTGCTAAACCAAACCCTGTGCAGGTCCTGAGTGAGCTATTCAAGTCAGGCCCCAGGGCAAAGCATTTGTTACAGGAACACTTTCAAGCCTTTTGAATAGTTTTTGGGTGACAGTATTATTTGGGGTACCATAGAAAATAAAATGATTGACCTCATGGATACTTGCTCAAAGAAAGGGGAGCACTGTATCTAGCACAGGACCAGGCAGCCCAGTGGGCAGGAAATTGGTCCTTGATATCTCTGATAACAGAAAAAGAGTGTAAGTCAACCTGCCCTGGGGAAATTCTCACCTACGGATGCCTGATGACTGCGATTTTTATAAAATGCCAGGACTCTCCAGTTCTCCTCCTTCTCTTCCTCCTGAAATTCTGGATGGGACTTTACAAATTCCAAGGATGTTCTTGAAAAGGGAACAACACAGCAGGGGAGCGGAGTGACCTGATGCTTGTTTTACAAATCCATCGTTACGGAAAATAGTTTGAAAAGATTGTTCATCAAGAAGTTTCACAAGCAAAAGTCTCCAACCTCGCTAAATTTTCCCTTCACACTTTCTCACTCCTCAGGTAACTTTGTACAAGGAGTCTGACATGGAGGACTTTGGGTTCAGTGTAGCAGATGGCTTGCTGGAAAAAGGAGTTTATGTCAAAAATATTCGCCCAGCTGGTCCAGGAGACCTTGGTGGCTTAAAGCCCTATGACAGGCTTTTACAGGTAAGACCTCAGGTAATTAATTTTAATTCTCTAGGACTAACAGAACTGGGAACTTCCTCCTAAGACCTCAGGTGGAATTTTAATTCTCTAGGACTAACAGAACTGGGAACTTCCTCCAAATCTTCCTGAATATTTGGACCTCTTTTTTTTTTTTCCTTCAAACCTTTTCATCAGGATTACAGAATTAGTAGCAGTGAAAGAGCTAAAGATTTTCAACTCTAGTAATTCTATCCCAATCCAATAATTTCTCTGGTTTCTTCTCCTTATGAATTTAGGTTTTGGGGGACTGAGCTGAAAGCCATCTTTTCCAGTGGCTTACTCCTCAGATGCCACCCAACCATGGGGCCATTTCCCACGATCACATGATCGCATGGTAATCACATTAAGTATTCTTTGACTCCAAGACCCCACCAGTCTAGCCCCTCCCACCACTCTTCTCTAAACCCTGTAGTTTGGCTTCTCCTTCCCCTGCCAGTATCTTGGCTTGCTTCTCCCTTCCTTTAATGTCTAGCTACAACTTGACTTGTATCAGGAAAGACATATCCTGCTACCACCCTACTAAGAAGCATCTGGTGGCTTCCACTTGCTAGAACACATATCTTATTTCCTGCCCATGCTTCATTGTTGTTCATTAGCATACCAAGCACAGGGCCTTTGCATATGCTGTTCCTCTGAGCCTGCAGTGCTCCTCTGCCAAATAAGCATGTTGGTTCTGAGTCTTGGAGCACACTATTCCCTTTTTCTGAAACACTCTTCCACTCCTTGTTCCCTACCTACCTAACTCCTACACTTGACCTTATAGTATCACTCTGATCAGTGATTCTCAATGTTAGCTGAAAAACATAATCACTGGAAAGAGCTTATCCTAGTACCCAGAACAAATCGAAGACTAGTTAAATCAGAATCTCTGGGAGTGGGACACATGCATCAGTATTTTTTTAAAAACTCCCAGGTAATTCCAATGGACAAGCAATGATTGAGAACTACTGGCTTAGATTATTCTTCTTTCAAAGTTTTATTTGACCAATACCACCCATATCCTTTTTCCTCAAGATTGAATTAGGGGTCCCTCCTATAAAGTTTATAAGCTTTTTCCTTTGGTGGAATTTACCAGTTACTGTATATATTTTCTGTATGTATTTCCTAGTAGATAATAAGCTTCTTGAGAGCAGGCCGTATTTTATTCTCTCTTTTCCCTATAGCACTGTACAGTGCTTAATATCTGAATAGCTCACATAATATCTGAAACGAAACAGCCAAACTTGCTTACTTAAGAGAGTACTGTTGTGATCAAGTATAGTTTTGTTGAGTAAAGAAAACTCCCGATCTTAGAGTTTTTGGGAAAAGTGTTTCACAGGCTGACATCAGTCCTAGAAGCATGCTTACCTGGAGGGATTTGTCACCAAACAGTTAACTTTCAAAGCATGAAAGCTGCTACTGATTGCTTGGCTTTCACAGACATGTTCAGTGGAAGCAGTTGTCGTTGATCAGTTACATAGGTTTGAAACCAGTTCTGGTGGCTAGCTTTTACCATGGTTTAAGAACATTTAGTCTTACCCTAGGAGAATGGGGACACTTTTATTTTCCATAGATACTCTAATTTTGGTGAATGAATAATAACTATGGACAATTTACTTAACCTCTATGAGTGTCTTCCTAACCTATACATTGGAGCTGTCCCTACTTTTATGGAAATTGAAGTGATAAAAGAGGACTGGATTCAGATTGTGAAGGGCCTTGAATGCTGTGATAAAGCTCTTGGACATTATTCTGGAGTCATATTAATTTCTTAAGTAGAAGAATGATCAATCTGCAATTTGAAAAGGTAGTACAATATTGCTATGGATGGATTGAAGGTGGGGTGAAGAAGGGGTAGATTACAGACAAAGAGAGCATGTAGGTATGGGCAAGGGATCTATTTCAGACCTTATAAGCCTAATTTCTTAATTATATCCTGGAGATCTGTCCTGCCAGTGTGGGTCTGTTGCTCAGAAAAGATGTTAGAGCCAGAGATAAAGATTTAGGATATTAAAGGCATGGGTTTGGATAGAATTGCCTAAGGATTCTAAGAATAACCAAATTTATAGGACTGGAAGAAAAAAAGGCAGGGAAGGACTAAAAGTGAGCAGTTAGAATGGTAGGAGAATTGTTGTAGTGATAGCGTAAGAGCCAAAAAAAGGATAATTTTAAGAACAAGTAGGTAGTCAAAAATAGTAAATGCTAACGGCCGAGGATGAGACTTCAAGAGACCATTCCTAGATTTGACAAGACCTGAGAAGGTTGGGGAGAGAATGGGAAGTCAGGGAGTGGAAGCGGCATGTTGGTGATTTTTAAGACTTTTGTTGAAGTAGAAATGAAAGGAGACGAGCATGGGTATGAATTGATGGGATGGGCTTAGCAGCTAAAATAGGTCGATCGGCATCTTGGTTAAGAGCTGAGACTTTGGAATCGGCCAAATTGCCTGGGATCAAATCCCCACGCCACCACCTACCCCCTACCAATCAAAGACAAATCTCTTAGTCTCTCTGTGCCTCACTCTCCTTATTGATAAACTGAGGATAATATTCAGAATTTACTGAGCAACCGCCATGAGTAAAGCGATGTGGTAGGCTTGGGGGATATTAGAACATGTACTTGCTCCATGCTCTCAAGGAGCTTACAGTGTAGTCAAGGGAATGAGAAGTAAGCTAAAGACCTTGTCATCATGTGGTCAGAGCAGAGCTAGAGTGCTCATGTAAGCACCTTCCAGACTCCTAGCCACTTGTTACACCTGAAGTGCTATGCTGGGTTTTGCGAATTATCTATCTTTTGACTATGACAATAATTTAGAACGGCTGTTCTTGACCTTTTAGGTTAATCATGTCCGAACAAGAGACTTTGACTGCTGCCTCGTTGTGCCCCTTATAGCAGAATCTGGTAATAAGCTGGACCTGGTTATTAGTAGAAACCCACTGGCTTCACAGAAATCTACAGAACAGACTCTACCAGGAGGAGAATGGAGTGAACAGAACAGTGCTTTTTTCCAACAGCCTAGCCACGGTGGTAATTTGGAGACACGAGAACCCACCAATACATTATAGCAATGCTTTTTATAAAACAGGACAAAAGACATTATCTACATGGTGCTAAAAATCCCTTTAAGATTTCTGTGACATCTGAAGCACAGATAATCATGTGGCATTAACTGCAAGCACAGGGGTCTTTTAAATCTCTCTCATGACTCATGTTCACTTCCCTTTTGAAGTCGAAAAGGTTTCTTTTTCGGTGACCACTATAGTATATGACAGGCTATTCTCTGTCAGGCCCAATGGTAGAGAAAAATAGGTAGGCTGTCCCTTCCCACAAATGAACATCTGAGGAAATTTTTTAAAGTTCATCTTACTATCACTTTTTAAAACGAGAAACATCTGTTTGAAAATATTCTCTGTAATTTCCTTAATTCACTTTGGGATCAGTTTCTTACTATCAAGTCTTGAATGTAAGATCTTGACCAACAAGACTCTTCATGAAGCTGGCTCTACTAGGGGAACTAGTGTTTTGTAAACTGCTGGGACTGCTGCAGTGGGAGGGGTACAGGTAGAAAATTAAGTTAACTTAAAATGTTTCAGCAATGATGCACGTAGGAAACCATTAAATAGGTGGTGGTAATATGTTCTGCCCAAGTATAGGAATGATTTTAATGAAGATGTATGCTATTCCCTATGCAACAAATTATCAAACAGGATATGTCTTGTGACCTGTTTTTTTTTTTAAGAACACATTTTTAATAGCTGAAAAGCTCTGATAATGAATTAGAGTGTTTAGTAACACTGAGAATTAGTTATATTATCATTTCTTTTAAATTCAAGATTAAGAACTCAAGAGAGAATGAAGAGTCTGTTAAAATGAGGTTCATCTTAATGATAGGCAAATCAAACTTATACTGCTTGACATGTTTTGAGAACTGGTAATATTGAGGGTGTACAGCACATGTACTTAAAAAACGACACTGGACTATCTTTTGTTCTGAGCCATGCCACTTACCGAAATTGTAAATACATTTTTCACAAAATGCATTGCCAATTATTACCATCCCTCAAAGCAATAAATTGTAACAGTTGCTTTTTATGTTTGTCAGCAACTGTTTTCATTTGTTCAGAATAGTTACACTAATAACTGTTATTTGGTGATTATAAAAAAAATAGATCTGGATATTGATTGTAGAATCTTCATATTGAAATGATTATTTTCCAAACATTTTCATTTTGGTCAATAATTCAAGCACTTAAGTAAAGCATTCATATACCGTGTGCTTTGTTTAAGGAAAAAGTTCACCTTTCTTTCTGAGTGCAAAGAAATATATTATTTCAGTCACATGTCAGAACTGCCAGGGCAAGAAAGAAGGTATAAAGCCAGAATCATGTTAAGAAATAAAAGAAGATCATGAGTCACATAAATATGTATTTTTATTTGTAACAAACAAGTATTAAACTGTAAAGTATTTTTGTACAAATTTAATACTTTAATAGCATGGTATTTATCGTCTATGTATGCTTTTGGGGAATTAAAAATTGTTGCAAATATTTGTATGGAAAAAAAACCCTCAACCAAATGGAATAAACAGTGATTTTAAAAAGACAAAAAAAAAATGGCATGCATTTTTGGTGCTTTGAATACATTTCAGTGTCTTAGACTCAGTCCTCCGCAATGCTTACCTTTTACATTTTTTTTTCTAAAGAGGGACAGTTTTGCCATACTCTTGAAGGGCAGCATGGAAGAGGGGAAAGAGTATGGATTTTGAAATTGAACTTGGGCTTGAATTCCAGCTTCTGTACTCTAATGGAATGAAATGTACTTACCTTGAGTCAGTTTCCTCACCTGTGATACTAAAGGTAATGTCTGTTCTGCTGGGCTGTTTTGAGGGCTTTGTGACATATACAAGGGTTAAGATTCCTGCACACTGAAATTTCTCCAAGAACAATGACATATTTATTTTACCTGACAAAGATGGAGAGATCTTAACTGAAGGCTCACAACATCTGCTTTCAGAGAATATTATATGAATCCCATGAAATACACTTAGATAAATTATCAAAATATACAAATGTTAATTAGGCTTTCTTTAAAAAAAAAAATCGACACTGCAGTCCTGACATTTTCATTCTTGAGGATTGTCTTGCAGGCCTTATACATTCGCATGTTTTTCTACAGTTGCATTCAGTGACCCGCGGTTACGTTCTTAAAGACTGAGGGTACTTTCTAGCACATGGGAGTCACGTGGCCCCCAAACTGAAGGTCATGTTCTAGTATTGCAAAATCCAAGCAACTGCTTGAATTTCTGTTTAACTGTACAGTTATAATGTGGCCAAGTTTCTGCATGTCTAAGATTGAAGCCAATGATATGGTTTGGTTAGAACTGATTATGTGAGGAAAGGTAGGCAAGAAACTGCAGCTCATGTTGGGAAAAAAAAAAAAAGCCAATGATTTCAGTTAGCACTGTTCATATACAGCAAAAAGACCCAAGGAAGAGTTCCTCTAGGCTGTGGTTGGCCCCCCAAGTTTTGAGCACCCCATGCCCAAAATTAGTGGCCAACTAGGAACTGAAAGAGTTTGGTGTTAAGCCCCTGGAAGGCTAATGAAAGGAATCAGGGATAAATGGCCATGTGGGGCAGAAGGCATGAAATCTGTTTTTATATCACTGGGTGGTTACCAGAACCCATGGGTGGACATTCCAGTAAGGCAGATTTTAACTTGATATAAGGAAACAATTTCTAAGGATGTGTGTTGTACGGTGGTACCACTTTTCCAGTCAAGACCTTCAGCACTGGAAGCCTTCGTTCCACCAGGGACTGACAGATGTCTAGCAGAGGAGGCTGGCTGGATTACATAGCCCTTGTGATTTTAACATTCTGTGATTTATTTGCTTTAAACCCAAATCATGGGCCCCCAGAAATGCCCACTTTTAATGAAATCTAACAGAATTTTGAATTGGGTAGTTTATTTGTATTTTGACCAAAAGTACATTCATAATATAAGAACTAATGTTTTGGAATGTTCAGTTACATAGCATTAGTTTCATTTTGTTTTAAGGTAAAAAGAAACCTGTTTTCAAATTCTCCATGACAGTGTTAAACTTTTCTGGACCCTGTGCTCCTAGAAACAGGATGGTTTCCTGTTAAAGAAATCCCCCTCTATTCTTGTGTTCTGGAATATAGCTTTCTGCGGAGACTCATCCTTCCCCAAAGGACTTGATAAGTCACAGGTGCCCCCCTTGTTTACTGATTAGCCAAACTATTTGTACACACGAACTAATCTGGACAAAATATCTAACTTGACCAAACCTTAGTTAAGCTTCCCACCCCACTCCCCTAGCCCCTGAATTTTGACTCATCCTGAGCAAGCAGACATCCCCTCCTCCATGGCTCCTTCACCACTGCTTCTAGTCAAAAAGCATTCTTTGATCAACTGGCATGTGGAATTATTTGTAGTCCAGTAGGACAAACCCCACCCCCTCACTCCTGGATTTTTCCAGTGTTGCTTACTCCTCCCTATTAAAAGGCCAGCTCCTTTCTGTGTCAGTTGAAACTCTTGCAGATCTCATGATCAAAGCATTTTCCCTGTCACAGTAGTCCCTGTCCCCCTACTGCAATAGCTGTCTCCTTATTGCAATGATCCTTTTGAATAAAATCTTTCCTTAACTAAATGTGGATTTGTTTTTATTAGACATCACAATTCTTGGCTTGCTCTTCCTTATGTGTCTGGATTGATGCTTTCAAATAATAGTCTATCCAAGGAATTCAAATGTATTCTAAGATAATTAGGACACATGTCAGAATTTTAGGCGGAAGGAGTTAGCTGGACCAGAAGGAGCTGCAAAATGTTTCCAATGCCAAATCCATTTACTATGTCACGGTTCAAAATATTTCTACAGCTCCTTCTTTGCAATTTCCCTAAGAGCTAGTTTTTTAATCATGTGAGAAAAGCAGTCTGACTGCTTTAGTGCCACACGTTTTTAACTTAAAATGTAAAACCATGCAAAAAGAAAAAAACGGAAGAGAATGTAAATAGAAAAACATTGGGTTAGACTTCCAGGGTGGCACTGTGAATGGCTCGATGGATTCACTCTCTAGAGAAACAAGCAAAACGGGTGAAAACTAAAAGACAAAATAAAACAAGAAAGTTTAAAGTCTCCACAAATGTTCCTAAGGGCATAAAAACAAATGATTTTCTTATTAGAAAAAGTCTACTAAAACTCGGTAGTCATTTTTGACTATTGAGAGTCTGTGTCATTTAAGCCGTGCCTATGGCTCCATCTGGGCAGGTATGGTCGAGAAGACAGTGCTTCCTCTCTCCTCAACTCCCAATCAAGTGTTAATATATCTCATCAGGGGGGTCAGGCACAATCATTTCCCATCCCCTCCAACTCTGAGATGATAAAGCTAAATTCCTAGTGAGTGTGTGGCCAAGAGGTCAAAGGCTCCCTCCCTCCACTCAACCCTTATAAATCAGGCTCTGCTCCAGGCATGGCAGACCAAGAATACTGTGGTCCCATTTACCCCCACCCGAGCTCATGCCACACCACAGAGAGGCAAGCCAAGAAGACTAGAGAGGTTACTGTCCCATCCAGTGCTGAGTAGTGGCTCAGAGTTTTCACATAGGGCAAGAGGCAATCCATAAGAGGTCTAAAGCTCTCCCTAAAGTGCTTATTAGAAACAGTGTGCAGAAGATCAAGCCTAAAAGTACTATAGAAAACAAAAGCTCCTCTTAATTAAGAGCAGCAAGCTAAGCCATAGGCCAGTTATTTCAACAGACAGAACCAGGGAAAAAGACATCTCAGTAGAGCCCTCCTGGGGTCTGAACAAATCTCCATTATTGTTATAACAATAATGCCTCATCAAATACAGGATAACAATAAAGAGATAGAAATTATAATAATTAAAAAAAAGTTCACTGAAATTCTGGATTTGAAAAACATATGAACTGAAATGAAAAATTCACTAGAAGGCCTCAATAGTAAATCTGAGCTTGAAGAAGAATTAGCAAAAGAACTGCAAAAGAGATTATGCAATCTGAAAAAAGAGAAAATAATGAACAGAGCCTCAGAGACACATGGGACACCTTTAAGTGCATCAACATATATTTAATGTGAATAGCAGGAGGAAAGCAGAGACAGAATGAAACAGAAAAAAATATTCAAAGAAATAATGACTGTAAAACAATGCATACAAACAAGATGTTTAATGAATTCCAAGTAGTATGAACACAAAGAGAGCCACATCCAGACATATCACAGAGAAAATGATGAAAGACAAAGAGAAAATCTTGAATGCAGCGAGGGAAAACAACCCATCACATATACAGGAACCCCAATAAGATTAACAGTTGACTTATCTGAAACCATGAAGGACAGAAGACAATGGGATGATATATTCAAAGTGCTGAAAGAAAAAAACTTGTTAACCCAGAATCTTATATCCAGCAAAATTATCTTTCAAAAATGTTGGAATATATAACACAAAGATGTTATTATAAAAACTATGTAATTATGTTGCATAGTCTAATGTAAACTATGGACTATAGTTAATATAATAATATTCCATTTTCTGTAACAAAGTTAACCACATTATTGCAAAATGTTATTAATAGGATAAACTTTGTGTGAGGGGGTGATTTATAACAAAGTGTACAGATAAAAGTAATTATGCAGTTATAAAGAGTATAATGCATATTTCTTCTTTCTTCTCTGAACTGATTTAAAAAGCAATTATACAAAATAGTATTATATAATTGTATTCATGAGGATATAACATATAGGTAACAGCACAAAGGAGGTGGGCAAATTCTACCAGAGTTAAAGAATACCAGTTTTTCACAAATACTTCCAAAAATTAGAACAGGAAGGAGCACTTTCTAATTCCTTCTGGGAGGAAATCATTACCTGATACTAAAACCAAACAAAGACATGAAACTATCTACAGACCAATATCTGTTTAGGTCATTATCATTTATGAATACAGATACAAAAAAATCCTTAACAAAATACTAGCAAACTAAATCCAGTAGTATATAAAAGAACTATGCACCATGACTAAGTGGGATTCAAGATTGATTTAACATCCAAAAATCAGCTAATATAACATACCTTATCAATAGAATAAAACACAAAAACTATATGATTATCTCAACAGACATAGAAAAATCATTTGATGAGATCCAACACCCCTCATGATAAAAACATTCAACAAATGTAGGGACAGAAGAGTACGTCCTCAACTCAATAAAGGGCATCTACAAAAAATCCACAGCTAACATTGTGAAAAACACACTATTAAGTCTTAATAGTGAAAGACTTAATGCTTTCTCCCAAAGATCAGGAAAAGGATAAGGATGGCAACTTCTGCCACTTCTATTCATAAGTATACTGGAAGTTCTAGCCAGGGTAATTACACAAGAAAATTAAATAAAAGGTATCCAGATTGGAAAGAAAGAAGGAAAAACTAATTCTATTGGCAACCATGATCTTAAAAGGAATCCACTGCAAAACTGTTGAGTTCAGTAGTATAAAATATCAATATACAAAAATCAATTGTATTTATATACAGTAACAATGAACTAGCTAAAAATGAAATCAAGAAAACAATTTCATTTACAATAGTATCAAGAAGAATAAAATATCTAGGAACAAATTAAAGAAGTATAAAAATATACCCTGATTACATAATTTTGTGGAAAGAAAGAAGATCTAAATATATGGAAAGACATTTCACGTTCATAGATCAGAAGACAATATAATTAAAATGGCAATATTCTCAAAATTTACAGATTTAAAGCAATTCCCATTAAAATTCCAGCTGGCTTCTTTATATAAACAACAAGTTGATCTTAAAATTCATATGGAAATATAAGGGACCCACAATAGCCAAAACTATCTTTAAAAAGTTGGAGGACTCAAGCTTCCCCAATTTCAAATTTTACTACAAAGTTACAGTGGAAGTCAATGTATTAACGGCACAAGGCTAGATACATATAGATCAATGGAACAGACGTGAGAGTCCAGAAATAAGCCCTCCTATTTGCTGTCAATTGATTTTTGACAAGGGTGCCAAGAAAACAAGGGGAAAAATCAGTCTCTTCAACAAATATCTGATACAACTGGATATCCACATGCAAGTAAATGAAGTAGGACCTCTCCCTCGCACCATATACAAAATCTAACTTAAAATTGATCAAAGACCTAATTTAAGAGCTAAAACTCTTAAACTATGTGCTGGTTTGAAATTGCTGTGTATCCCAAAAAAGCCATGTTCTTTAATCCTCATTCAATATTGCTGGGTGGGATCTTTTTTATTTCCATGGAGATGACTCACCCAGTTTTGGGTGGAAACTTCTGATTAGGTGGTTTCCATGGAGATGTGTCTCCACTTATTCAATATGGAGTTGCTCACTGGAGTCCTTTAAGAGCGAACCATTTTGGAAAAAGCTTTAATGCTGACAGAGCCCACACAGCCAGAGATCTTTGGGGAAGGAGAAGGAAAACGCTCCAGGGAGACCTTATGAAATAAGGAGAGAAAGCTATAGAGCATCACCATGAGCCTTCCCAGCTGAGAGGTGTTCTGGACGGTATTAGCCTTTCTTAAGTGAAGGTAACCTCTTCTTGGTGCCTTGATTTGGACACTTACACAGTTTTAGAATGCACACTTGCAACTTAATAAATTCCCCTTTTTAAATGCTGTTCCATTTTGGATACACTGCAATCTGGCAGCTTAACAAACTAAAACAAACTCTTAGAAGAAAAGTTATGAGCAAACCTTTGTGACCTTGGATTAGCACCAAAAGCATTAGCAATAGCAATAAAAAAATAGATGCATTAGAAACATTTGAATGTAAAACTTGTGCTTCAAAGGACATCATCAAGAAAGTGAAAAGACAATCCAAACAACATAATTTTTTTTTTCAAATCATGTATCTGATAAGGTACTTGTATACAGAATATACAAAGAACTGCTACAACTCAACCCCAAATAAACAACCCAATTTAAAAATGGGTGAAGGAGTTCAACAGACATTTCTCCAAAGGAGATATGTAAATGGCCAATAAGCACATAAAAAGATTTTCAATATTATGAGTCATCAGGGGAACGGAAATAAAGAAGCATAATGAGATACTTCACTTCCAAAAGGATGGCTAGAATACAAAAATCACATAATTACAAGTGCTGACAAGGGTGTAGAGAAATTTGAACCCTCATACACTGCTGGTGGGAATATAAAATAGTGTAGCTGCTTCAGAAAAGAGCAGTTCCTCAAAAAGTTAAACAGAGTTACTGTATGACTAAGCACTTTCAGTCCTTAGGTACACACTTCAAAGAAATGGAAACACTTATCCACACAAAAAACTTGTGCATGAATGTTCATTAACAGCCATATTCATCATATCCAAAAGCTGGAAACAATTGATAGCACAGCATTGTGAAAGCAATTAACAGCAATGAATTGTACATTTGAAAGTGGTAAAATGGGAAATTTTAGGTTGCATATATTATTTTCCACTAGAAAATAATTTTTAATTCACCATATAGCTACCATACAGAGTGAACCCTAATGTAAATTATGGACTATTCTTAGTAATATAATTCTAATAATATTGATTCATCAATTGTAACAAAGTTACTGCACTAATGTAAAATGTCAGTAATAGAGAAAACTGGGGGGGGGGGTGGGCAAGTTGGAAATGGGAGCTCAACATTCTACATAATTTTTATGTAAATCTACAACTGCTTTAATTTTTAGCCACTGAAACTTTATTTTGTTACATTTCTTTTCCCCCTTTTGGTCAAGAATGCATTCTGAATCCACCATTCCAGGGTCTGACTCATCCCTGGGAGTTACATGCCATGTTGCCAGGGAGGCTTACATCCCTGGGAGTCATATCCTGCATAGCCGGGAGGATGTGAGTTTATTTGCAGGGTTGGCTAAAAGAAAGAGGTCACATCTGAGCAATAAAAGAGGTTCTCTGGGGGTTACTCTTAGGCATATTTTAATTAGGCTTAGCTTCTCCTTTGCCAGAGTAAGTTTCATAAGGGCAAGCCTCAAGACAGAGGGCTTGACTTAATAAATTGGGAGTCCTTAATGCTTGTGAGATTATCAGAAATTTCCATGGTAGTTAGGTTTTATATTTCCACATTTCCCCCCAGCCCCTCAAACGGACTTTGCAAATACTTTATCTTTGGCCCAAGAGACTCTGGGATGTATTGGGGTATTACATTAAACCGTTTTTGAGTAACAAGATCTCATTCCCTATTCTAGATTCCATGTAAATATGTTGTTTAAAATCAGCTGACCTTACAGTTTATATTAAATAGTGTACTACAGAAAATATACTTTTTGTACCAAATAACCATCTTTTCCTTTGGCCTCACAAACACATTGAAGTTTTAAAATATAATCAGTATCATCCTTTACCTGTATTCTGATTTACCTTAATCCTAACGAAGTCTGTTTTAATCGTATCTCTCTTTAAAAAGGAAATAAACCAAATATCCATTAACTGATCAATGGATAAATGTGGTCTATACATAAATTTGGCAATAAAAAGAAATGAAGTACTTATATATGCTACAACATGGATGAAGTTTAAAAACATCATGCTAAATTAAAGAAGTCTGTTAAAACAGAACCATATATCGTATGATTCCATTTATATGAAATGTCCAGAATAGGCAAATCTATAAGGACAGAAAGCAGATCAGTGATTGCCAAGGACTCAAGGGGATGGGGAGGTTACAGCTAAGGTGCCTGGGGTTTCTTCCAGGGATAATAAAAATGTTCTAAAATTGACTTGGTAATAGTTGCACCACTCCCAGTATAATAAAAGCCACTGAATTGAACACTTTAAATGGGTGAACTGTACGGTGTGGTAATTTTGGTTAGGGTGTCAACTTGGCTAAGTGATAGTGCCCAGCTGTTCTATTGGTGTGGACTTAAATCATCAGCATGCAAAATTCATCTATGCCTGATTACATGTGCAGTTGGCTAAGGGACTTTTCCACAATGTGATGTTTAATTTAATTAGCTGGAGGCTTAGAAGAGTGAGGTTAGAAGAGAGCTCAGCAGCTCAGCACAGGCCAGTACAACTCAGCTCAGAGCTCAAAGCCAACACAGACCCAGCTATTTGCAGATGTAGAAATGAAACTCCCCAGGGAAAGCATTTGAACCCAGAAGCTGGGAGAGAAGTCCAGCAGACGTTGCCAGGTACCTTTCCGCGTGACAAAGAAACTCAGACAAAAGGCTCTCCTCCGAGGAACTGTAATTTGTAACTAAATAAATCCCCCTTATAAAAGCCAATTCATCTCTGGTATTTTGCATTCTGGCAGCCTTAGCAAACGAAAGCACATGGTATGTGAATGATGTCTCAATAAAGCTATTATAAAAGAAGCGTGGATAATAGGCAAGCTTTTTCTCTTCAACTTTTTCTTTTACTATTTAACAATAAATAAAAATCCAAAAAACAATTCAAACTGTGTGAGAGAAAAACAATTTTTACAAAGTGGAATATATTCAAATAATGTGTTCTCAATGTGGAAGGCATTTATTTCCACGAAGAAGACCCAGGTGTGCTGGGCTGAGTCAGCACCAATAGGAGTAAATAGCAGAGCTTTGCGAAATGACCACTTTGCAGAACACAGGACATCTTGGAATGTACCAATAAAATCAATAAATGCAATTACAGTTTATCTTTGTCATTGATTCAACCTGTTGGCAAAGATAACCCACAATGATTAGGGCAGTTAGTAAGACATTATCTGAAAATAAAACATTTTTTAAAGTACAAGATTTTTTTAAAAAAACATAAAACATTTCCCCCCCATTTATGTCTAGTGCTACCATAGTTCTCATGATGATGTGTTGAAATCATTGTTCCCGTTGATCAAACAGATTTAAAACACCTGCTAACAAAAAAGCTAGTTAAAGACATATTGTCTATCTTGATACTTTGGAGCAATGATGTCTCCTTTTGTCTTGAATAGAAAAATACAATTATTTTGAGCAATCTGAGATAAAAATTAAGGTTCTTGGTTATCTGTGGGTTTGAAAAGTTGCCTGGGGATCAAATTATTCAGTCTCAAATTCTGAAGTCTGGAAGATACTTGTGGAGATTCTTCCACCTGTTAGAGGAACAACAAAAATAAAGTTAATTTTGTAAAAATGGAGCCAGTCTACCCTATGCCCTTCTACTCCCTCTGACTCCTGAGGATGACATAATATCTTTTTCCTGACCTTGGAAGACTCAACAGACCACAGCAACTGGCTGTGAGCTCCCTGAGGGACCATGTCTGCTTTTGCTCTCTCTGATATCCTTGGCACCCAGCTATGGGTCACTGAGTATTTGCTGAATGATGTTTAATCTCTAAAGGGCCCACTACATAACTTGACAGCCAAGTACAGAAATAAAATGTGGGCCCTTAGTTTGAAAATTAAGAATTTCAAGATGGCGACAGCACAGCATTAAACCTAGCAAGGGGTCCCTCTAAGCACAAGGCCTTCTGACCACGGTAGTCACATGCCCAAAGCCAGTCCAGGATATGGCAACCCAAAACCCTGCAATCCCACAATCTACTTCTTGACACTAATGATGATTCCCAAGCAAAAGTGAAAGGACCAGTATGGTCATAATGAAGTTTCATCACCACAGAGAACTGAGAATAATAAGGACAATTCAATTTACCTATCACAATGCTGACTTTTTTTTTTTTCAGTTTAGAGGACTGTCCTTTATCAGGGATTACGTGATTATGTCCTTCCTAGTTATGTGGTTTAGAGATTTTTTTTTTAATGTTAAAATGTGATTTTCTTAAAAAAACATTCTGGCAGTCACTGCTTTGTTTGATGACTCATGTATTTTTATCCAAAGGAACGAGTTGAAATTTTCTTTTCAGACTTTTTCAAAACCCAAGGATGTTAATTCATGGAGAAGCACAAAAGCTTTTATCTAGGAAGGGCTCAAAAATAAGTATTTGTAGAATTTAAATTTTGATTTGGTTCTATGTAGCAATATAAATACGAAAGAAAGGTATGGGTGACCTTTGTCACTGAATTTGATCTTTCAGAAATGAAAGTCTAGAATTACAGAAACACAAAGGTCCCTACTTTATTAGTCCTGAAGCTTTAAATTCCTAGCTTTCTCATTTCTCGGGGTTCCACTAAATGTGGCATACTTTTGGCAAACCTTGTATACAAGTTACCCTCTTCAGAGGACTTTGCCTGTGCTGCTGCCTGCCATTCCTTCCCACCCCCTACTACCCCCCATCACCCTTTGGGTTCACAAATCTTGCAATATTGGTCTCAGCCAGAACTTAAAAGCTTAAGCAAGCTCAGAACTAATGATGGGAAATGCTGCCATTTTCTCTTTGTACTGTCATATAAACCATAATCCCCCATTCTGTGTTGATGCTAAGAAATATAAAGCAAGAAAATTTTAGAAAAAGGTTCTTTTTTGGAACTGCCTCTTTCTCTGTTCCAGGTCAAAGCTTCATTTATCCCAGGGTCTCTGCAAAAGTTGACAAGTTCAATTACAAAAAAAGATGCTTTGCTGAGATGGAAAGTCCATATTAAGAGTTGATCTGGGGTACAGAACAAAGCCTTGAATCAGCAGGGATTCTTTTACTTGAAAGGGGGGAAATATTGGACATTTTCCTGTATGTCCCATTTCAACTAATCACTTTCCTCACAAAACTTGCTCCTCTGTCTCTTTCCCCAATCCTGGTTAATGGTCCCCTCATCCAGCTGGATGCCATTAAGCCATGATTAGCCCAGAGACTAGCAGAGGAGTTAAATATTTTTCAAATGCTGAATGAGGGAAGGCAGAGAGGAGGCTTTCAAGCCAAGTTACCCAATAAGAGCCATAGAAAAGAGATGAGAATAAGTTGGATTCATTTTAGTGAATGAAGAATCTAGCTTGACTAAAGCAGAAAAAAAAAGGTTGGAAAGGAGGTTGAAAAAACTGGAATCAAATTGAGAATGGTCTTAAATGCTGAGCTAACTAGTTTAGAATTTATGCTGTAAACATCAGAGAGCCATGGAAGGTTTCTGAACCAAGTGAGATAAGCACTGCAGGGGGGTTAATTTGGTAACAATGTGCAGACTGTATTAAGAAAATGGATATAAGAGAAGAGAAGGTGGCCATGTAATCAACCGTCCAAGATGAGGTAAGGACCTATAATAGGCCAGAAATCCCTGAGGGAAACATTTTGCAATAAAACCTGGCAACAAACTGGATGGTAGCCAAGGGTGACAGCAAGGTGAGTCTAAGGTAACTCCAAGATTTTAAACTTGTGTAACTGGGAGAACAGCATTGGAAACAGGGAAACCGAAAGAGTAAGATATTGGGCTTGTGATTCCAGAAAATTAGTCTCTAGAAACAAAAACAAAGATGACCTCTTCTTCAGTGTTAAGGGCATTAAGTTAATCAACAAGTTACTTACATAACTGTCTCTATCACAGGCTATCAGTTCAAGAGCAGGAACTGTAACTTACTTTGCTTTTTTTTTACCTGGGCCGGCTCCAGGAATCGAACCCAGGTCTCAGGCATGGCAGGCAAGAATTCTGCCACTGAGCCACCATTGCACTGCCCTGTAGCTTACTTTGATATCCCAGTGCCTGGTATGCAGTTGACAGTTGAAAACTACTTGTTGAACAAATGGCTAAAACTCTGATAATGGGATCAGTTCTCAGAGGAAAAAAGAACTGAGGCATGAGGACATGTGTCTGGTTAGAGAATCAGAGGGTGGGAAGAAGAAAAAGAAATGAAGAAATGAAAATTAGATGAGACAGAGAGGGAAGAATCAGATAGTGTAATGCTGGAATCAAGGGAGGCAAATACTGAGACAGCAGCAGTGGTTAAAACCATTAAATGGCAGGGGAAAAACAAAGTTACGAATAACAAGACAAGTGTACGAAAAGGTCCTTGAAGTTGACGAGACCACTGTCATAAGCAGTTTCAACGGGGCTGTTGGGATAAAAGTGACAATAGGGTCTCTGTGTGTGTGTGATGAGGGAGAAAAGAGACAGTGGCAAGGAAGGCAGATATGTGGAAATAAGGTGTGGGATAACAAAGAGGTTTCTTCTGCAGTACGCCCACCCATCCATAGACCAAGGCTGCCTTAAATACCAGCCTAAAGCACAATGACAAAGTGCTGTGATCAACTGGGCAAAGGAGGGGGGAAATTTGACAAAGAGCACAGTTTTTGTAAGCCCTTCCGCACAGTGTAACACTCATAAAAATACGGTCATTTAGAAGCACACGGAAGTCGGCAATATTTAAGCAAAGGGAGCACACGGTAACGTCAGTCCTACCATGAGAACTTTGTTCGGACTTTCATCCTCATTCACACCGCAGGTCCTTTTGGACCCTCGTGATCTTGATGGATCCCCATTTGTCTCCCCTTCACCGAATAAGGATGGTCCCCATCTTTCGGCAGAGGTGCACACGCCGCCCTCGGCCGCGCGGGCCTGCTTTTTGGGGGTGTCGTTCATCACGATGTCAGCCATGGCTGCAGGGAGAGGCGATGCTGACGGCTGGGAATTGGGTCCTCCGCTATCCCCACAGCTCGTTGATGGAGATGGATGTTCTGCTGGAGATGCACCGCTAAGGGAGAGCTTGCTTTGCAAAAAATGTTTTAGACGAGTTTTCCTGGGAGCGCTCTGTCTCCTCACGGCGCTGCGGAGCTGCGACTCCTCGGCAATGACGTAGACTCGGCAGCGGCCCCTGGTGACGGCGGTGTAAACGTGCTGCCAGTGCTGGCGGCCGGCCTTCCCCACCACGTACACCACCGTGCGCTCCTCCGACCCCTAAAGGCAACCACAAGTCATGAAGCCTTAACGTGGGTCATTTCCTCAGTTTACAAAGACAGAAAAGAGACAGACCTCAAAGAGCTCTGGATACCTTCTGGAATGCACCTGGTCAGTGCATTCATATCAATCCACCTTACAGGTGCCGTTTTTATTCACTATTCAAGAACCTGAATTTGCTAATTATCTTGCTACGTTCAGGTCTCAAGGTCCACAAATGGCTTGTAGAAACCCAGAATCAACTTCAAAAAATGCCTACCATGCTCAATCTTCCCTAATAAAATAATTTGTAAATGGTTCTAAGGTTTTATGTGTAAATCTGTTATCCCATTGTTACTTATAATGAAAGAAAAGGGCGGAGAACCTAAATATACAAAGATAAGTAAACTTACGTATAACAGCCTGCCACACACACACGTATACATACATATCTGGTATACTATTTTGCAAATTTCAAAGATGCTTTAAAAATGACAAAAATTTTAAACTGTGCACAAAAATATCCAAAGAAGGGTCATGACTTTGCAACACTCAAAAACATTAGTCTGATAAAAAAAAAAGCACACAAAAATGATCATAAATATAAAACACAAAATAAAATTAATCACAAAAAAGGGAAGAAAGTTACACCAAAATTTTAATGAAACTGTCTCCAAATGGCAAGTCTACGCACGATTTTTTTCCTGCACTTTTCTGCATTTCCCAGTTGTTGAACTTATTAATTTTATCATGATAAACAATATAATGAACTTTTTAATTAAGTAGGCAAACCAAAAATTGTATAGGCAAGAAAAATATCTGTCACTATGTAATTGTGAGAAAACAACTTCACGTTTTGTAGCTATTAGTTTTTTCTTTATATCTATAAAATTTAGTTTATTAGAAAAGTTGGAGGTTTGCGGAAAAAACATGCAGAAAATACAGAGTTCCCATATATACCACCCCCCATCATTAACGTTTTCCACTAGTGTGGTACCTTTGTTACACCTGATGAAAAGATTATTATAATTGTACTATTAAATATAGTCCTTATTTACACAGCTAGTTGAGTTTACATTACATTATATGTAGCTAAACTATTTCTGTTGTACATTCCTCTGGTCTTTTTTTTTTTGTATGCTGTAAGGCGGGGTCATATTTCATTATTTTTCTATGTGAGTATCCCATTATTGCAGCACCATTTGCTGAATTTTTTGTTTGGCTGGTTGGCTTTTTATTTGTTTTTGCTTGTTCATTTGTTTTTTGTGTGAAGTGTATAGGCCAGGAATCAAACCCAGGTCTCCACATGGCAGGCGAGAATTTCACCACTGCTCTACCCTTGCACCCCCAATTCTTATGTTTTTTTTTTTAATTTTATTCTAGTAAAATATATAAACCTAAAATTCCCCCTTATCAAGATCAAATATATAATTCAGCAGTATTAATCACATTCACAGTGTTTGCTACCATTAGTACCAACCATTATCAAAACTTTTCATCTCCCCAAACAGAAATCCTGTACCTATTAAGCATAAACTCCTGATTCCCCACTCTTGCCCCAACACCTGGTATATTATATTCTAGCTTCTGATTCTAAATTTACAGATTCCGATTATTTCATATCAGTGAGATCTTACAATATTTGTCCTTTTCTGTCTGGCTTATTTCACTCAGCATGATGTCTTCCAGGTTTGTCTACGTTGTCACATGGCTCAGAACGTCATACTTTATACTGCTAACTAATAACCCATTGTAGGAATATATTACATTTGGTTTATCCATTCATCTGTTGACAGGCACTTGGATTGCTCCCATCTTCTGGCAATTGTGAATAATGCCACTATGAACATCAATGTGAAAGTATCTGTTCAAGAATGCTGCTTTCAATTCTTTTGGGTATATACCTAGAAGTGAGATTGCCAGGTCATATAATTCTCTGCTTAATCTCCTGAGAAAACACCAAACTGCTTTCCACAGTAGTTACGCTATTTTACATTCCTACCAACAATGAATGAGCATTTGTATTTCTCCACATCCTCTCCAACACTTATTATTTCTTGATTTTTTTAAGAGTAGCCATTCTAGTGGGTGTGAAATGGTATCTCAGTTTATTTTGATTTGCATTTCTCTAATGGCTAGTAATATTGAGCATCTTTGGATGTGCTTTTTGACCCTTTGCACATGTTCTTTCAAGAAATGTCTATTCTACCATTTTGCCCATGTTAAAATTAGACTGCCTTTTTGCTGTTGAGTTATAAGATTGCTTTATTCTCAAGAAAAAACCCTTATCAGATACATAATTTTCAAATATTTTCTCCCATTCTGCAGTTTGTCTTTTTACTTGCACGATGAGACCCTTTAATGCACAAAACCTTTTACTATTGATGACGTCTCACATTTATTTTTTTCTTTTGTTGGTCATGCTTTTGATGTAAAGTCTAAGAAACCACTGCCTAACACAACATCCTGAAACTGTATCCCTATTTTCCTTCTAGGACTTCTATAGTTTTGGTTTTCATGTTTAGGTCTTTCACATGTTTGAATTAATATTTGTATATGGTCCACTTTTTCTTTTGCATATGAATACCCAATTTTCCCAGCACCATGTCTCAAAGACCATTCCTTTCCAATTGGGTGGACTTGGCACCCTTGTCAAAATCAATTAACCATAGATATAAGAGTTTATTTCTGAACTTGATTCAATTTCATGGTCTATATTTCTGTCCTTGTGCCAGCACCATGCTGTTTTGACTACAGTAGCTTGGTAATAAGTTGTAAAATTTGGAAGTGTGAGTCCTCCAACTTCATTCTTCTTATTCAGGAAGTTTTGGGCTATAAAGGGCCCCTACCATTCCTTATAAATTTGATCATTGTCTTCTCCATTTCTGCAAAGAAGGCTGTGAGAATTTTGGTTGGGATTGCATTGAATCTGTAAATTGCTAAAAACAGAATTGGTATCTTAACAATATTTAGTCTTCCAATCCATGAACATGGAATGGGCTTCCATTTACTTAGGTCTTCTTTGATATCTTTTAGCAAAGTTTTGTAGTATCCAGTGTATACGTTTTTTGCATCCTTGGATAAATTTATTGCTAGATATCTGATTCTTTCAGTTGCTATTGTGAATGGAATTTCTGTCTTGATTTCCTCCTCAGATTGCTCATTACTATAGACTGCTCATAAAGGAACAGCACTAATTTTGGAGTGTGCATCTTGTACCCTGCCACTTAGCTGAATCCTTACCTATAGTAGCTTTATTGTAGATTTTTCATCAATTTCTCTCTATATATAGGATCATGTCAAATCTGCAAATAGTAAGTTTTATTTCTTCCCTTTCAAATTTGGATGCCTTTTATTTCTTTTTCTTGCCCAACTGCTCGGCAAGAACTTTCAGTACAATGTTGAATAACAGTGGTGACAGTGGCATCCTTGTTTTGTTCCCAATCATAGAGGGAAAGCGTTCAGTCTTTCATTGTTGAGTATGATGTTAGCAATGTGTTTTTCATTTATGCCCTTTACCAAGTTGAGGAAGTTTCCCTCTATTCCTAGCTTTCTACATGTTTTTATCAAGAAGTGCTAGATTTTGCCAAATGCCTTTTCTGCATCAACTGAAATGATCATGCACTTTTCTCCTTTCATTCTTTTAATGTTGTCTATCATATTAATTGATTTTCTTATGTAAGTCACCCTTGCATACGTGGAATAAATCCCACTTGATCATGGTGAATAATTATTTAAATGTGCTGTTGGATTCAATTTGCTAGTATTCTATTAAGTATTTTTGCATTTATAGTCACAAAGGATATTGGTATGCAATTTTCTTTTCTTTTGGTATTTTTATCTGGCTTTGGTATTACGGTGATGTTAGCCTCACAGAATGAATTAGGGAGTAATTCCTCCCCTTCAATTTCTTGGAAAAGCTTAATCCAGATTGGTGTTAATTATTCTTGGAATGCTTGGGAAAATTTATCAGTGAGCCATTTGGTCCTTTGCTTTTCTTTGTTGTTTCTTTTTCTAGATTCTCCGACTGTAAGGTTAGGTCTCTGATTTGAGATCTTCTTTTTTAATGCATGCTTTTAGAGCTATATATTTCCTTCTCAGTACTGCTTTTGCTGAATCCCATTAAGTTTGGTATGTTGTGCTTTTGTTTTCAAAACAAAATATCTCAAAATATTTCCTAATTTCCCTTGTGATTTCTTCTTTGACCTATCAGCTGTATAAGACTGTGCTGTTTACTTTGCACAAATTTGTGAATTTTCCAGTTCTCTCTATTTATTTTTAGCTTCATTCCACTGCAATTAGAGAAGATATATGGTATGATTTTTTCAATATTTTCAAATTTATTGAGACTCATTTTGTGACCTAACATATGGTCTATCCTTCAGAATAATCCATGTGTCCCAGAGAAGAATGTGCAGTTTGCTGTTGTTGGGTGAATTTTATTTATATATTATAATATGCTTTTTCATCCATGCTGTAAATCTCTGCCATCTGACTCACAGCTTAATCCATTTACATTTAAAGTAATTACTGATAATGCAAGATTCTTTTTCTGCTTTTTTGCTATTTGGTCTTTGAAAATCTCATACCTTTATTAACCCTCAATTCTTCCATTAATACCTACATTCATATTTATTTGATATTTTTGTACTGTACCATCTTGAAACCATTCTCATTTCTTTTTGTATATATATTTCATATATTTTCTTTATGGTTACCACAGGGCTAAAAGTGAACAGCCTAAATCTATAACAATCACATTTGATTTGATACTGACAACTTCAATTACATATACATATACACTGTTCCTACACTCCTCAATCCCCCACTTTTTTGTTATATTTGTTAAAAATTATTTTATCTATACACTGTATATCTAAAACCATAGCTTTATCAGTACTTTTTAAGCATTTACAGAGCCTATAAGAAGTAAAAAGTGGGGTTATAAACCAAAAAAGATAACACAATAGTACTGGCATTTATAATTACCCATAGTTTATGGTACTGGCATTTATAATTACCAGAGGGCCTTATTTCCTTATGCTGCTCACTCTGCTGTCAGGTGTCCTGTCTTTAGAAATGGAAGAACTTTCTTTAGCATTAGTTGTAGGGCAGGTCTAGTGATGATGAATCTCTCACAATTTGCCTATCTGGTAACATCTTCATCCCTCCCTCAATTTTGAAAGATAGTATCACTAGGTACAAAATTCTTGGCTGAGAACTGTTTTCATTCAGCACTTTAAATATTTCGCCCCACTGCTTTCTTGCCTCCACGGTTTCTGATGAGAAATTGAAACAATCTTACTGGAACTCCCTTATATTTAACCTGTTGTTTTTTTCTTGCAGCTTTCAGAAAACTCTCCTTGTCCTTGGCATTCAACAGTTTGACCACTATGTTTCTGCGCATTGTTCTGTTCAAGTTGATCCTGTTGGGTTTCACTGAACTTTCTCCTTCTGAGACAGCCATCATGCACGTGTTGGTATGCTTGATGGTGTTCCAAAGTCTCTTATGCTCTTTTTACTTTTTGAAAATTACTTTTCCTTTCTGTTTCTCAACCTGAATTATTTCAGTTGCCTTGTCTTTGACTTCATTAATTATTTCTTCTGCCAACTCAAATCTGCTGGTGATCTTTCTCAGGAAGTTTCCATTTCAGTTAATGTGGTCTTCATCTCCAGAATTTCTATTTAGTTTCTTTTAAAAATTTATCTTTTTAATGAGATTGTCATATTGCTTTTTGTTTTCCTGATATCCTTTGGATCTTTCTCTGTGTTTTTTTTTTGTTTTTTTTTTTATCTCCTTGAGCATACTGAGGATCATTTTTTAAAGTCTTTGTCTGGTATGTCCAAAGTCTGATCTTCTTCATTTATAGTTTCTAGATTTTTAAGTGTTCCCTTGGATGGGCCAGCATTTCCTGCTTCTGTCTGTCTTGTTATCCTTTGTTGTACAATTGTATCTTTTTATACTGGAAAGTGTGTTCTGGGATTTAGTCTTTGAGTTGTCTGTTCCTTAAGTTTATGTCTAGCTAGTGACATCTAGCTAGTGACATGACAGGGATTTCCCTGAGTTCAAGAAATTAATACAAACAAACACAAAAAACATTTTCCCAGTCTCTGCAAGTTGGCTCCGCATTGGCTGGTGCTCTCATTGGGAGTTTAGCCCTCCTATCAGGAATACCAGCTAGAGGTCAATTTGAAGTACAAGGTCCTCTCCATCTTTTCTGAGCCCATGCCTTGTCCTGGGCTTGAACTTGTTTGTGGCCTAAGGGATTGTTCTATTTAAAGGAATCTAAAAGCTCCCTCTACTCTTGAAGGAATAGACTTTCTCTTTCAAACCTCCCCTTCCGGGATGCTCTATTGTATGAGGTAACCCTTTGCCTCAGGCTACATAGACTTAATTGTTTCTTATACTGCATTAGTTGTCTGCAAGCTGCTTCTGCTGGCAGCACGAGTTCTAAGAGGCAAAATCAGAGGTGAATTTCCTCATCCACTATTTAAGGATGACACCAGATAGACTGGCATGGATGTATAGGGACCCCTGTTTGCACTATAGGGGTCCCTGTATTTTCTGCAGAACAGGATCAGGGACCCAAATTCAGGAAGTGTATGCTGGCTCCATGCCATACTGGGTAAGTGGTTGGGGAGGAGCCAGCAAAGACACCACAAGCTTCTACAACCTTAAAAGCTATGGTTTCTCGATTCAGCCTTCGCCTGGTTACTATACAACCCTATAACTGTTTTCCAGAGTTTTGAAGAAAATGGCTCTGTAGTTTTTAATTGTTGTACAGAGACGAGATTCTGTGGGGCAATGGCACCCTGGAGTGTCTTACACCACCACCCTGGTCAACCACGTTTGTGCCTATTCTTAGTGTATGTATTTTCAGATCAGCAGTTCCCAGACCAACACAGACTAAGAAGTTTGAACCATTTCTCTCCTAATTCTCTCATACTTCCCTCTGCCAAAAGAGGAACTGTGGGAAGGCAACTGATAAGATGAGGTGTACAGACATTACGGATCCACAATTAAAAAATCTAACACAGTACTTCTGTCTCCCCAGACAGAGAGTTTGAGCCAATTCCTCAGGCCATAAAAGTTTGATAAATACTTCTTCCCAGGGCTGCTTGGTCACAGAATTTTACTTCAGTTATACTTAATTACACAAATACTAAATACATTTTACAGATATACCACACCATTCTTCCTCCTGGACTTTGTACCCAGTACTTCCAGAGAGTTATGTCAACCAAAACTTAGCCATCCTACTTCTTAAGCATCAATTAAGCAACTCTGAGAAAAACTTAATGGCCTCACAACCAATCCCCCAGTTCCTACGCTTACTCCAGTCCCTCCATCATCCTCACAGCAGCCACAGTGACATTTGTAAAATGCAAATCCGAGCATGTCAGACTCTGCTTAAAACCCAGCAATGGCTCCCAGGCTCTCAAAATAAAGTCATAACTCCTTAATGTGGCTAAAAGGTCTTTCAAGAGCTGTCCTTTCCCCTATGCCCCTCCCTCCTTCTTTCCCTCCCCCCCCCCCCCCCCCCCCCCCCACCATGAACCATACTCCCTCTGGCACACTGAGCCTTTTCCAGGTCCTGCCAGTGCTCCTCAGCCTGTCGCCTCCCTATATGCATTTCTGGATTAGGAGCTCTGCCAAGCACTTTGCAGCACCCTGTACTTCCCCTATCATAGAGCTTCTAACAAAGTGGAATGTACACTCTGCCTTCTTAATTGTATTTCTCAGTAGACTCTAAACTCTGTAAAGTTAGGTTCACATCCATCTTGCTCACTGGTCTTTCCCTAGTGTCTGCCTCACTGAAGGAACTATGAGAAAAATTAAAGGTGATGCTGCATCACTCCAAAAGCCTATTCACCCTGATATTTTGTACCTTGAGACGCCACCTAAGCCTACCTCAGACAACAGAAGTGGACAACTAATTCCACCTCAAAGACCAGCTATAAATCCTTTGTCCATTTCTTTAAAGCTTCTTCAAATCTTTAGAACTGTCAAACGTTCTAAGGAAGCCAAGTTTTATATATTCACTTTCAACTACGTCTGAATTTGTTTTCAGACCCAACCCACTTGCACGAATTGCCCTTTACAATTTTATAGACTCAGAATTCGTAAGCCTACACTGACCTTAAAGCAGGAGTCAGAAAACTTTTTTGGTAAAGGAACGGAGAGCATGTATTTTAGGTTTTGCAGGCTAGATGGTTTCTATTGCAACTACTCAACTCTGCCATCGTAGTGCGAATGTGTATATAATGAGGGTGGCTGAGTTCTAACAGAACGTTATTTTGAAAACATGTGATGGGTCAAGTTTGGTCTACTGGGCCTAGTATCTACTCTAAACTTTAACAGAGTAATAATAAAGACCTCTTTACCCTCCATTTGTCCTGAGCAAAATATCTTAATCTCTGTAGTCTATCTTCATTTAGAAGCTTTTTCTTTCCATTAATAAAGCAGGTTGCCTTTCTGTTACTCATACGCCACCATGAAGCACCTTGAGTTTTACACTGAGTCAGGTGAGACTAAACTGCTTTATGTTCCAAACAGTTCTGGAAGCACACTGCACTTTCCTAACTTAGCTACAATAGCACATTAGGCTAACTTCAAAGACCCTGCCTCACCCAAAACAGACATGATTCGTTTGTTCAAAGAATTCTGAGCAAGTACAGATGGTGGACTGAACACACATCTCATTTTAAAACCCAGCAATGGCTCCCAGGTTCTACTACAATAAAGAGTTGTTGTTGTTTTGGTTTGTTTTTTTAAGACATTAACTGTCAAAGTCAGAGAAAACAGCTAATAAAAAATTTTAGGAATTGGAAAGCATGAAAAGTGACTTAGGCAAGCCCAGCAAAGCTAATTCCTAAGTCTACAGTGTAGAACCAACCTGATCTCTACCAAAATATTCCAGAAAGGCTCAGTAAGCAATGGCACCAGGGACTCGAGAAGAAGGAGTGAATGCTATGAAAGAAGGGAGACTGGATGAAAGCCATTTAAGAAATTATTAAATCCCAGTCCCTCTCAACTACCCTAGCAGAAGACTGGAGATTTACTCCTTAGGAAAAAAAAAAGATGGTCTCTGGACAAGGACAGAAGCACCACATTAAAAACAAGAATTATGTAAAGATGTGAATGCTGACTGCTGGGACAACCACCCTTGCCCCCCATCTTTTACTAGACATCTTCCAGAACCCTGGTAAGCCAAGTCTTGATTTCAGGCAAGGAAGTGTTTTGAATGCGAAATCTAACCAGGCCACAATGAAAAGATCTAATATCTTAAAAAAAAAAAAAAAAAAAAAAAGTGGGGCAGGGGAAGGATCCTCCGAAATAAAGGCCCAGACAGATCACTGTGCCATAAATGTCACGGTCAGTAAACTCCACCCTTATGCTCAGGTCTACAGATCGCTTTTTAATCATCCAGTCTTAAACGTGAGCACACAATCAAGGATTACCAGGCAGCTGAGAAAAGCTTTTCACATATAAGCTACAGATCAAAACGAGCAGAAAACCTACTTGACATGCCCAATGCTGAAATTCTGATCTTCCTCTATAAACTTCATCCCTTACTCCTCGCCCCAGTTTCCCCCATCTCAACTGATGGTATTTGCATCCTTTCAGTTGATCAGGTCCCAAATTCAACTTGACTTCTCTCGTACTCTCACAGCCCACATCTGGATCTCGTGGCTTTACCTCCAAAAAAATATTCAGAATCCTAATATTCTCAACCACTTCCAATGTTACCACCCTGGCCTGAACCACCATATCTCTTGCCTGAATTACTGTAATAATCTCCTAACTGCTCTTCCTTCTCCCTTATCCCTGTTCACAAAACAGTAAATTGGTCACAGTAGGATATTCCTATGCTCAAAAGCCTTCAATGGCTTCCCTTACTCAGAGTAAAAGCCGAAGTCCTTCCAATGGCCTGAAGTAGAGCTGTCCAATAGAAATATAAAAGCAAGCCATACATGTAAATTTAAATTTCCTAATGGCCACATTAAAAAAAACAGATGAAATTAATTCTAATAGTATTTTACTTATGCTATCAAATCCAAAAATTATCATTTCAATATGTAACCAATATCGAAAATAATTAATGAGCTATTTTACATCCCTTTTTATTTTCAACTAAGTCTTTGAAATCTGGTAAGTATATTATAGTCATAAGATATTACAACTTGGATGCTAAATTTTTATCAGAAATACTTGATCTGTATGTAAAGTTCATAAAATTTTCAGGTGATCGAGTTGATGGTCATAACCTAAGAAGCTTTCCAACGACTGAATCTAGTGTCAGTTTTTAAATTTAAATTAAAGTTCAATTCTTCAGTCACTCTAGCCACGTTCCAACTGTTCCACACGCTCCATGTGGCTGGTGACTACCCCAGTGGACAGCCCAGGCCTGGAGACCCTTGGTAACCTGACACCCTCTTTATCCCATGTTACTTCTCTGGGCTCATCTCTTGTCACTCTTCCACCCAAGCCTCTTTGCTGTTCCTGTTCCTTAAATATGCCAGACAAATTCCCACCTTAGAATCCTGGCCTTGGATATGCCCTCTACCTGGAATGCTTGTCTCCCAGATACCCACACTTAATTTCTTTATTCCCTTCAAGTCTTTGCTCAAATGCCACCTTCTCAATGAGCCCTACCCTGACATCTATTTAAAACCACAATCTGCCCCCCTCCCTTTTCCATAGCATTTACTTCATGCTTCAACCTTCTAACATAACACTTAGTTTTCTTATTTTTTTATGATTATGTCTATCTCTATCTCTTTCTCCACCAAACTAAACTTCACGGTGACAGGGGTTTCTGTTTTGCAGACTGACCTATACCAAGGACTGAAAACAGTATGACTCAACAAACATATGTTGAACTGAACTGAGCATGGAGGAAACAGACTGTGTCGATAGAAGAAAATAATCATGAATGTCTTCAAAGGCAAGAGATGATATTCCAATCATGAGACAAGAGCCAGATGCAGTGAAAGAAACATCAGAGAACAAAAACTAGCTCTTGGATATTAAAAATATGAGTGGAAATGCAGTGTAAAGACTGGATTATAAAGTAGAAGAAATCTCTTGGAAAGTAGAGCAAAATGATATAGAGATGGAAAATAAGAGAAAATGATTTTTTTAAACGTAGATAATCAGCCCTAGAGGTCTAATATTCAAATAATAGGGATTCTAGAAAGACAGAGTGAAGAAAACAGGTTGGAAACTTCAAAGAAAGTATTCAAGAAAATTTCCCAAAATTAAAGGACATGTTTTCAGAATTACAGAGACTATAACAGAAAAAGTTCCATAGGGGAAATTTCTCCAGAATCACAGAGCCAGGAATATTTTCACTTCTTAATACCGGTTTGTTTTTTCCAATGGACACAATCAACTAACTGTGTTCCTTCATTTGTTCTGGGAACTTTGACCTCAGGGATACTTAAAGGCAAATTTGCAATCTAAATTTGCAAGCAAATAGGACAGCATGACACATTTACATTCCAACCTACTCCTAGCAGGAATGATTTTCCACCTGATCTATTTTTTTTTTCCCTTATCTTTTAAAAAAATCATGCTGAATTGTGGGTATTTTTATAAGCCATTTCAAATTCTTTTTTGAACTGAGATGGAATAAATTAATAAATAAGTAAAGCACTGACCACTTTAAAAAAAATCTACACTAAATAATGCCTGTCTACTATTAAGAGAATATAAGCCAACCTGTATTTTTATACATGCAGCCTTGCCATTAGAGCAACACACCAAGAGCACGGAAGGGGGCTCAATACAACAAAAGAAATAACAGAGCCACAAATTTAATAGCATTGTAAAAATAGTATGACAAAACTTAAAAGCAAATTGCACTAAATGCAATGCGCCGCCTTGAACTGGATCCTGAAACAGAAAAAGGACACTAGCAGAAAATCTGTTCTTTCTGAATAAAGTATGTAGTTTAGTTCATAGTACCAATGGTAATTATTTTAGTTTTGATGAATATATCATGGTTATATAAGATGATAATATTAGGGGAAACTGTGTAAAGGGTATATGGGAACTCTGTTACTATCTTCCCTAAAATTATCCCAAAATTAAAATTCAAAAAAAAAAGGAGGGGGTTTGCCTCACAGGGGCAGAGGGAGGGAATATGTTTGTCAAAACTCGTCCAACTTCATAAAATATGTGCATTCTACTGTATGTAGATTATACCTCAAAGTGGATTAAAGTAAAAAACAGCAAGATGCAAAAGAAAGTAAATGTTATGATAGCATTTGTGTAAACCCCGGTAATGGGAATTTCAGAAGCTTAACAAAATCTACACCCGAGGACAGACTGTGACGTGTTCACACCCAGATATTTTAATGAACATGTATGGAAGTTTTCAGGCCTCGAAACTTAATTCCAGGCCTCAAGAGCTCATCTGAGTTCTCTGAAGGACAGAGACTGTATATCCTGTTTCTGGATGAATGGGAACGGCACACCCAGTTATTCTGAGGCGAGAGGGAATCAGGGCCAGCTCTAGGGTAGGGCAAGCGAGGTACTCGCCTCAGGCGCAAAATTTAAGGAGGTCCCCAAAACTTCAGTAATCAAAGGAAAATAATTTTTGAATGCAGTATTTTAAAAAATCAAAATTAATGCAGGAAAAAAAAAAAACATGAACAAAACATCAAAATTTTAAATAGCGACAGGATCAGTCACAGTGCCCTGCCAAGCCATACCAGACAACGAAGCAAGAGGAAAAGTCAGCAGAACTGATCCTGACCCACTGTGGCCCTTGTGGGAAGAGAAGACTGAAGAATAAGGCTCTATTTATATGTCCTCGTTCCTAGAAATAAAAAGCACTCTGAAGCCAATAGAGCAAAAGGGTAATGTCTGAATATTATTTTCTAAACTTCTGTGCATTGGTTTCCTAATTTAAAAAGTAAAAGCAATCACAATAAAAAGAAAATGATGCAAACTGCTCTGTGCCAGTCAAGCCATTTGGAAAGCTTTATTAAAGGATCACTCCTACCTGAAATGTGTGAATAGTTCTTGCCCACGCATGTCTTATGCGGCAGCACTGCATTAGTTTTTTAAAATCCACAGTTACTTCCAAGCCAGCCATATTACTAATGGTCAAAAGTCTTTTCCTTCCAAATGTTACATCAGTTACATCCTGTACCAAAACAAAGCAGAGCTACTCTGTGTGTCTTTAAATACACACACAACAAAGATCTCTCTTCGGTTTGAACACAAAATGCAGCTACCTTCTAAGTCAAACAGCATGTTCGTTATATGTTAAGAATTTCAGAAGCTTAACAAAATCTACACCCGAGGACACACTGTGAATGTGTTCGCACCCAGATATTTTAATGAACACGTACGGAAGTTTTCAGGCCTTGAAACTTCATTCCAGGCCTCGAGAGCTCATCTGAGTTCTCTGACGGACAGTCTGTGCTTTCTTTCTTATTTTGATGTCTATACATTTCATTTCTTGAATTGACCGCATAAGTCTGTACGTCCTCTTTATAGAGTTTATTTTTCCTCACTTAATAGTAAAAGTTTAGGAGGCGTCGACATGATGAGAGCAAAGGTGATCATTTCTATGGTCCTACATTTAAGCAGCAACAAAGGAGATGTTGGTTTGTAAAATACAAGGGTCATTTTTGTGCCTTGATTTTTGTTACTAAAGCACTTCAAAGTTATTAGAAAGGTTTCTTCACAAATTCCCCCAGAAAACAGAAGAAATGAGGCCAGCATTACTCAGATGCCAAAACCAAACAAGATATTACAAGAATACTATAAACCAACATGCTTTATGAACACAGATGCAAAAATCCCTAACAAAAAGTTATGGGAAAAGAAGGTGGGTTAACTCTGATATGGTTAGATTCTGAATCAATGTTAGGGCAATAAAATATATATATATGTGTGTGTGTGTGTGTGTGTGTGTATTTCTAGTAAGTAAAAAGGTATAATTTCTTTGTTAACACTTACATTTTCTATGAAAAATATTTCTCCGTTGCATAGTCTAATATCACTTTCAAAGTCATTCTTATTTTTAGCAAAATCACGAGAAGTACCATAAAATTCTTCACCACTGGCTTCCAATTCATTATTTTGCTGACTTGCAGAGGTATTTTCAGGGAGTAACTCTGAGAGGTATGCATTCCTGGTACAACAAATCTTATCCTTGATTCCAAATACAAGTCTTTTCTGATGGTCTCTGGGTTAGAAAACAATAATATATCATTAAAGTTTAGAAAGTCTCAATTTCATTTCACTTAAACATTAACTCCCACTCAAACCTGATGCCACTCTCAAAACAATTTCCAATTCTCTTTACTTTGCTTCCATATGCCACAGGTCAACAAGAAAGCACACTCCTATCATTGCTGTCTGATTATTTATATACAGTCTGCAGCAACTCAAACTCAGGGCTATTTCTCAGCCAACTTTCTCAAGTTTGGAATTTATATATAAATGCTGATGACTCTGGTTCCTCCACAGTTTAAAAGTTACCAAAACCTTACTGAATCTGCACTTAAAGGCATCCTCTCCTCACGAAACTCTCCTATCACTAAACAACATCAGGAGCTCAATGGCTCTTACCCTGACCTTGTAAATCATCCCTACTCTTTCCCCACTTATATTAACCTCCACCTAAGTGGAATGGTCTTTCTAAAACATAGATAACAAATCATTTCTATGCACGAGAACCATCATTCAGACAAGTACAAACTCTCAAGCATGGCATTTCCAGATTGGCTGAGCCTACTTTTACCCCTTTGTGTACCACCTGGGCCTGGCAGACTTTATGCTCCAGCCCAAACAGGTCTTTCGGTCTTTTTAAAAAATGTTCCTCCTTGTCTTTGAGTCGCTCATGATGCTTTCTTTGCCTGAAATACTCTTTTCTATTCAGAGGGCTTTAATTCATCTTTCAAGGCCAAGTAAGCTCCATTGGTAGGTCCTCTGTCCAACCTCCTTGGATACCCCATAGTCAGAATGAATTGCTCCCTCGTGTCGTTCCCATGCACTTATAAATATTTCTATTATAACATTTATGACACTAAATCAGAAGATAATAGCAAGGGTTGAATATACGGTGGTGATACGCTAGAAATGGCAGTAAACGCTTTAGGCATATCATTTCATTTCATCCTTACTACAACTCTGTGAGGAAAATTCTGCACAAGTATCCTCTTTTACATATGTGGAAGCTGATGCTTAGAAAGGTTCAAGATTACAGTTACTAGGAATTAGACTGCACAGTACTAAACCGCATGCTTTTGAACCCTTGTGTTATGCACAACATGGTTTGTTTGCAAGTCTTTTCTCAGCAGACAGACAATGATTCCTGTATCTCATACATCTCTGGGTTCTCTCCACTTAGCAAACAGTAGGTGCTGGCAAATGCAAGGGAAATGATTTCATTTCTTCCTATATATAAACAGGGTGGCTATTCCACTCATATATTTCTCTGATGCACATACACAAAGGTGCTCTTTGCTGGCATCCTATTGCTAAGGCTCTTGGAAGCACTGTACATATATCATAATTGGGAAAATTCTCAGAACTCCACCAGCTCATCTTAGAGATGGCAATCTAGAGGCTGCCATCTTGGAAACAACAAGGAACACTTTATTCCTCACGTTTCTGCTTATCACACCAACAACTATGAAGTCAATTTCCAAACATCTATATTATATTTAATTGAAGAGAAAATTTAACTTCACAAATGAGAGAAAACAATTTTTCAATATGTGGCGACAGGTGATGAACTTTTAAGGCAAAGAAAAATACAGTAAATCAAGGAAGGACTGTCCTCAGTTTCAGCTCTTTCAAGTGCTCACTTAAATAAACGGCCTGTGTAGTGTTTACAACAGCAGTCGTTGATTAGATCACAGTCTTGCCTGAAACACATGAAAATGCAAGGGTCACCTTAATATCTGTTATATGCTTGTCCATGTTATCAACAATTATGATATACGTGATCCTATAAAAAGTTGCTAAGACCCCTCTAAGAAAAAAATATTTTCTAATTTTTATGTCAACATAAATTTCTGTTACAGTCAGATTTTTGTGACTGTCTAAATCTAATACAATACAAACAGGGCAATACAAATAGCCCTGCTAAGAAACCACTCTGCCATGTCTAACAATGACAGTGATTGAAAATAAGAGAGAGAACTAACACAAATGAACTATGGTAGTTTCACCTCCAATCAGAATCTACACTAATAAATTAAAAGACTAAAAAACAAGCTTAAAAACGTAAAACACTGTAAATGCTTTACCTTCTGAATGCAATGAATTGTGATGTTTTTGGATCATTTAGGTCATCTTCCTTGAGTAAATTTCCAACCACAGAATATAGATCTGATAATTCAAGAGAAAAAGTTAACAACATAAAATCACCAAATTTTAACATTCTATAGATTCTATGGAGAAACGAGTTCACAATTCCCGCTAAGAGGCCCAGGAAAGTATCACCGAATGGAATCCAGGTTCTCCTTGGGAACATTAACCCAGTTCCTCCATCAGTAGAGCAACAAGGAAAGGGAACGGGGGGGGGGGGGGCCCAGATACCCACCCTCAACAGAGAGTAAACCCCTGACCAGGTCAGCTCCAATCTGTAATATACTCACTGCATATTCACTGATGGCTTATGAACGCTGGATTAAAGAAATGCACAAGAGTCAAAATGTGGAACAGAATTATTAGTAAAATTTTCTGTTTTAAGTCCTGGTGACACCAGTGGTAATGAATTATAATTTGAGGAACTATACACTTAATATGTGTTATCTCATTTAATTTAATCTTCACAGCAGCTATTTGAGGTGGATATTATTAAATCCAGGGCAGATACCTGGCTGGAGCACATCAACTTAAAACACTGAGTAACTTCTGTATTGGTTAGAAAACAGTTGCTCTGCAAACACCACGATGCTCTACCTCAACCAGCACCTTCCTTCCTGCATATCTCCCCATGATTCAGTAACCACGAGATTAACCGCGACACAGCATGGACATCCATTCCAATGGTGCCCGGCCCTGCCAGTGGGTGAACCACCACCAATCATTAATTACATCCATGTTATAAATGCAAACTGAAAATAAAAGCAACTTTCTAAATGGGACAGGGTGGCTGCTCCCCCCTTTTGTGGCCCAGATAACTGACAATGAGGACATCCACATATAACTGTTCCTTTCTCCTTGGTGCACTGAGAAGCAGGCTCTCTCAACAATATTATAAAATAGCAAACATTCCTCACGAAAGAGAAAAGCTGTTTGCGCAAGAACGTTCCAGCTTTTTCTCTCAGTAGCAGATGAACTACGCAGAAATGAGAACGCCCAGACCTGGCAATGCCCTGTTGAAGGAAGGCTAAATGAATTGCTCACCGGGCTCTGTGTTTTCCTGATGAAGGAAGGATCACCAAACGGAAAATGGCCAGCACACAACTCACCCCCACCCAACCTGCCTGCCCGAGCAAGATTTTTTTTTTTAAAAAAAGAAGAAAGTCATATTTTTTCTCTTTTATGCAGATGCATCATGCTGCACTGCACCTTGCCTTTTCCACTCTCTCCACATCTCACAGTTTTCCAGCTCAATATATTTACTGCATGTCACTGTCTTTAAATTACACATTTTTCTCACATTTTAACATCTCTGAAATTCTGACCCAGCAATGAATCCTATCTTAGATCTTTGTACTCTGTAATATATGGATACTTTCCATAATTGAAAAAAAAAAGGGCATGTTACAGAACACCATGTATTCTACAACCCCATTTATTAAAAGGAAGAATATTGTAACACGTGTGTGAACACCAACCCAAGGAAGGTGAGACTGCTGACACCTTTGAAGTACTGAAAGTCTAACAGATAATGTTGTATATCACTTTATTTCATAAGCAGAGCGAAAATAACAAAGTGGGAAGGATGTTCCCTTGAAAACAATGGCAACTACAATAAATCCTCAATAATAATAGTTTAAATCTTTACTAACTCAATTTTGAGTAAACCATTACACTATAAAAAAAAGTTTGCTGAGTGAGTTTATAATGCAAATAAGGATCATAAAAGTTTAACCTATTTAAATAGATTCATTTGTAATAGATCATTTAGTAACATCTATTATTCACAAAAAACTACATGGTACCTCAAAATTGAATCCCCTCAACCCTCACAACAGCTCCATGAGGCAGTGTCATTACACATCCCATTTCACCAGTGGTTAAGTGATGTGACACTTACAAGAGAGAAGATTCCTAAGCCCAGCTCTTTCTCAACAAAGTCATTTTGTCATCCTAAAACCCATACTTAGAAGTGACATTTGTCCATTCTATAAAAGAGAACTATCAAGAAATCAAGTTGACAACACTTTGACAGCCAAAACTTCTGTTTCATAAGTGTACTCAAAATAATGAATGTATTTACTTTTCAAATTCTGTAAAAGAAAATTTTCATTAGTTAAGACTTGCCTTCTCCTGAATGATCTTGGATTAGTGGGTTTTGCTTTATTTTAAACTAAATGATCTATATCCATTTATCTAATCAACAAATATTTACTGACACCTACTATGTGATAAGAGTTTATAACATTCTAAGGTAATCTGCTTTTGACAATTAACATATTTATTTTCAGTGCCTTTTATTTATTAGCAGTATTTATCTTTACTGTCAAATAATATTGTAACAATTCATCTATTAACTATATGACAAACTGAAAGCTTAACTTTGTATACTACAAGAGTTTACACTTACGAGAATGATAATTCTTTTTAGATAACTGAGAACTCTGAGAAATGTCATCCTCTTCTGGTAGTCTGATAAAAATAAATGTCTTATCTTGAATTGAGATGGGAAATGTTGGATTATCAGAGACATTCAGCTCTGCATCAAACTGCGGAAATTGACATCTCGAGATTCTTGAATAAAGACAAAATGCATACACCAAGAACATTACCATTCAAAACGTGTCTTCATATATAATCAAAGCTAATTTCATCACAATAATCAATATCTCTTACTAGGTAATAAATAAAGAAGAAAAGCCACCTGTATATGCATTATAAACATGTAAATACTTGATAATAAGAAATAGTAAGACCATAATGTTATGGTACTACATTTAGCAATCAGTTCCTATACTAGTAAAGTAAAAGAAAGAAAAAGCATCAGAAAAAATTATCAGAGAATATACTGAGCACAACTATGTGAACTTCAACACTTATCTCCAGATCAAGAAAAAAACATGTAAGGTAGGTATGTTCCTGTGTTAGTCAGATTCAGTTGTCAACTTGGCCAGGTGAAGGTGCCTAGTTCTGTTGTTGTGGACATGAGCCAACGGTACATGAACCTCACCTGTTGCTGATTACATCTGCAGTCGGCTAAGAGGCGTGCCTGCTGCAATGAATGACGTTTGACTTAATTGGCTGGTACTTAAATGAGAGAGTGCAACATAGCACAGTCCAAGCAGCTCAGCATACCTCATCTCAGCACTCGCAGCTCAGCCCAGGCCTTTGGAGATGCATAAAGAAGTCACCCCCAGGAAAGCTGTTGGAACCCAGAGGTCTGGAGAGAAGGCCAGCAGAGATCATCCTGTGCCTTCCCACGTAAGAAAGAACCTCAGTTGAAAGTTAGCTGCTTTTCCTCTGAAGAACTAACGAAATAAATCCCCTTTTATTAAAAGCCAATCCGTCTCTGGTGTTTTGCATTCCGGCAGCTAGCAAACTAGAACAGTTCCTCATTACACAGGTGAGAAAAATGAGGCTCAGTGAAGTTTAATGGGTTGCTCAAAGCCATAGAGTAGAAAGCAGGGGAGCGCTAGGAGGCCAGACTGGACCCATTTGGCTCCATATCCGTTTCTATTCAAATTATTAGGGACTCTTTGGGGGCTTTTCCATGTTTACACCATACTCTTTCTTTTCTCTGTTTTCCTGCATACACCATACAAATGGCCCCATTTCCCCAACTGAACCAAGTATCAATATCTTATCTTTACATCTAGTCCCTCCTCATTTTTCTTTTGTTCTTGTGTTTTTCCAAGACCAGTAAACATATTGAAAAACAGAGTAAGGTGGAGGTGTCTGGTCCTAGTAGAACCTCTCTCCCTGGGTATTCGAAAGAAAATTGACTTGTTGCACAGACATCATAGCAGCATGGTTATCAGAGGTGATATTAGCCTACTGTGTCTTCTTCAACCCTTCCTAAAAGAGGGTTGCAAGGGAAGAAGCCTGACCCTGCTGGAAATGTCCCAGATTTAGCTTTTTGGGACCTGAGAATCATCGTGGATTTCCTATTTTGTGTCTTATCCAGAATATGCAGTGCCCTTCTATCTCTAGGTCCTTTTTCCTGGTATATCACAAGGATTCTTTGAAATCAATAAATATTTGGTGAGGATGATTAAGAAGAAATGATGAAAGGAGCACAGTTTGGCCCAAATTATACTGAAAGGGTTACTAAAAGGAATTCCTGAGTCTCAGATAAAACTAGGTTCTAAGAAATCTAATGTGCTCTAGATTGTTCCAAGTCTTCTGAACTTTAAAATGATGTAGTCATCTAACATCATCCCCCAAATGAACTGGCCTTCAGGTGGGACAAGAGAGGCTACAAGAAAAGAATATATCATATCCAACTTCATCATTTTTCTTAATGTCTTCATAAGAACCCCATGGTCTATGCTAGGTCTGTCAATTCTTCCTGTACTCCCTTTATCCTGACTGGGTTAGACAGGGCATGGAAAAAAGTGGGTTTTGAATGTTGTAGCTTCTGTGGATATCCAATCAAGGAGTTAAATGTTCAAGCCACAAAAAATACATCTTTTAAAAGAGAGTCAAAACAAAGATAAATTTTAGTCCAATGAATAGAATTGTTTCTTAGTATACCAATGTTCCAATATATCTGTAGGTTTTAATATGAAAATAAATGTCATAAAATAGCAACGGTTGAAATTTTCTGATACATGGATTATGGAGAAACCAAATCCCTTAGCCCACTGAGGACCACTCCAAAGACATGTGCAAAGACTAGGGGAAGAGAAAGGTTCTTTTCTACTTTAAAGAAATAGAAATGTGGCTCTGGGGGCCACAAGGATTCATCAAGGAGTGAAATACCATATTTAACTTTTTTGGGTGAGCTGCCCCCCAGAGAAATTTCTTCCCGACTTCTCCCTTGAAGCTGAGAGAACTCATTTCCAAGTCTTTGTTCACCTTGGGCTTATTTCAGCCTCTAAGCTCGACCAATTGTAATTTATATAGTATATATGCAAATATAAATGCACACAAATGCAAATTTTTTTTAATCATGGAAAAACAACCATAAAACAACTATTCTTAAATTTCAATAATGATTTATGCTGGACCAATAATGAAAAATATTAACTTTGTTTTTGTTTTTTTAACTGTGGGACAAAAGTTACACACCTGAAGGACAGAATAGGTTCACTAAATGAGTAAATAAAGTTCACTGAATCACCCTAATTCAAAAGCTAATAAATATTTTTTACCTTTTATTTCTAATACAACAGAGAGAAATGCAAAATCTTAGTCAGGTTATACCTTGTAGCATTGTCTACAATTAGCTGAGATTCTGCTCTATGGTTGGTCTTTAGTTCAACAGCACAATTTCTTGATTTAAGGGTCTCGAAAAGATCTTTCAGCAAGTTACCAGGTTCAATGCTGGGTAACTGCCTAATATCACCTAGAAGGAAGAAAAAATTAGTAGCAAAAGGCTTTAGGTAGTGGAGTTCTAAAATTTAAAAAATATTTTTATTTCTTCTCAACAATATATGCTACAAATATAAAGGCTTACTCTACCAGAGAAAAAAGCCCAAAAAATCTTTGTCTAAAGTTACTTAAGAACATAGGGTGGTACGATGGTGGTTCAGTGGCAGAACTTTGCCTGCCATGCAAGAGACCCAGGTTCAATTCCCAGTGCCTGCCCCCCCCCAAAAAAAATGCTGGATAAAGTTACTTAAGAACATGAGTCTTTAAAGATATTTAAGAAAAAGAGCATTTAAATTAAATAATCTTTTTAAAAATAGCAACAGCCCAGTAAGGTAACAAAATCTGAACTGAAATTCTTTTGTACCTATAACCACAAGTAAACTGTAAAGGTGCATAGCTTTTAACCAACATGTATAATAAACAGCCCTTAGATATCTGGGATTTAATCACTTGTTCATTCTTGCTCAATACCTTACTCAACATGGAAGATTCTATGGCCTCAACACATAATATAAGCCTATAAAATATAAAATAAACCAAACACATTTGATAATGGATAAATTTCAGCACTAGATAATGCTTTTTGTATTAAAAATCCCTTGCTTTAAAAAATAAACCAGCAAACCCTAGAAATAAGAAAAAATATTTACCAGATGGCAACTGGAAAAAATACTTAGCTGTTAATAGAACTAACTGCTTATAAACTATTCTCCAATACCTATGAAATATTATTCATGCACAATTTATCAAATTGCAATTTTATTTTTTCTCCATTAAATCATATAGTCAACAGATCACTATTACCCAACACAACCCAACTGAACTCATCAGAATTAGAAGGGACTTAAGAGGCTGGTGAAGATGAATGTGAGTTACTAGCATAAAATTAATTTTAAGTGGTCTATAATTTACACTTTTTTCCCATTTCCAAGTGATCTGCATCCTGATTTCTTCTGAGTCCGTAACATTTTTATTATTTTAATAGCTGTCATTTAGGTGATTAAATGTACCCCTACATATTCCAGCCTGTAATATCCTGGCCAAAATAAAGAATCACCCAAGGTGATTAGAAGAGATGAGTGGTCAGCTTTAACTCAGTGTGACTTTGGAATGGGCTCAGACCAACGGCTTCCACCCTTTAGGAACACACATTAAAACAATAAAAGGGTGCAAACAATCTACTAAGCATAATGCTTTGCACTTAACATTACAATTCCAGCAATATTTTAACGTACCAAGAACAATAAGCTTAGAAAGTTTGGAGTGCTGACACAATAAATTTAAAACAGATTTGAAGATTCCTACAGATACCAAACTCCCTTCATCCACAACCAGAACTCTAACGGAAGAAAATTTCCACGGCATGTCTTCTGTCTTCGGTTTTATTTTTTTCTTCCAAAAATAGAAACTGTAATTGACCTGTAAGCAAAGTACGGCATTTTAAAATCTAGGTTTAAAAATTTTAAGAGTACATTATTTTAAAATAAAAATCTTAAACTATGGCGGATGGGGACAGAAACATAGGGAAAAGTCTAAAGAAACAGAGAACACAAAATTTACAGTGATGAATACACACAAAAGATAGATCAAATAAATTGTTTTTAAAAGATCAAATAGTTTTAAAAAAATGCTTCCTAATGAGTGCTGAATGTTTTCAACTCAAAAGATCTCAACACTTCACTCATCATTCTTGACCAGAGAAAGCGCCCTTTTATTTTCTAATCTCAAATAAACCTCGTCTTGGCTTTCTGAGATATCCCAATCACTTAAGCCCTCCTCCTCTCCCAATTAAAATACTCCACCCTGGAAATGAGGTTCTATCTTCCCAACCGAACTATGAAAATACTACTTTCTCTTTCTACCATTCTAAACTTCCTTACTTCCCCAACATTAAAAAGCCATCACCATCACCAACACAATAAATAACAAAATCACTCGTTATGGAGGTAATATATTTACTCTTTAAAATATAGGTGAGGGAAATAATTACCTGTAACTTATAACCAGGGAACGTTAAGCATTTTGATGTAAACCATTCCACAAATGTTTCTGTTATAAGTTCGGATACACATGTATATACATATATTTAAATGGTATAGCATATCTCCATTTAATCTTTCTACTGAACTTTCAGCATGTCTCTAAATAAAGCCTTCATATTTCCCACCCAGATGCATTAATTCTCTTCAATAAAAGCCCCTATTCTCAGAGGACTTGTTTCACAATAGATCACTTGGAATCACTCTGATTGTTTCCTTTCTTTTATTTTACATATTCAATTGGTTGTCTTAGAGACGCCTGTTTGAAGCTTCTTACTATTTATTTTTTTACTGCTGTCTACTCAATAAGGCCCCATCTCCGAGCACCTAAATCACACCAACAGCCTCACAGTCAGGTTGCCCTACACCAGCCCAAGACAGGATTGCCGGATAAAATAGAAGGCACCTCGCTGAACCTGAGTTTCAGATAAACTAAAAATATTTTTTTTAGTATAACTATATCCCATGCAATTCAGAAATCTTCTGCAAACATCCCAAGCAGATATTAAGACACTACCAATTGATCGGAACTGGTACACAGAATGAAACTTAGTAAAGCTCTCTCTCTAGTTTCCCCATTCTAATTCAATCTTGCACACTAACTGGACATGAAGGCATGGTGCAAAAGAGTCAGGAATTGATCAGAAGCCTCTCTCATCCTGAGCAAGTCACCCAATTTCTCTAGGTCTCCATTCATTATCTGACAAATATAGGTAATGGGCAAGATGATTTCTGAGGTGGCTCATGGCTCCATGATGTAATGCCTTCTTTCTTAAACAGCTTTCTTCATCACACTCCCTGCCTTAGGAATCTAAATGGCTCCTTAGTAAACCAAGTTAAAGCTTCTTTGTTGTGGTAAGAGCAACAAGCTGAGAAGTCAGAAACCTGAACTCAGGTTCTGCATCTAACTGAGAACTTGGGCAAGTGACTAACACTCCAAATTTCAGCTGGCTCTTCTGTAAAAAAAGGAATTAATATCACTTACCCACTTCACAAGTTTGTCAAGGACTTAATGAAATGATGTCAAAATACTTTAAAAGCTTGAAATTCCTGCCCAAGCCGGGTTTAATTTCCATTATTCTGCAATGCATGGCTTTCATTCCAATCAATGAAGTCACCTCAAAACCCTTTATAAACACTATAATCATTCTCCTCAATGCCTTTGGACAGGTCTTTCCCATAAATAAAATCCTCTCCTCCTCACCTGAATCTACTATCCTTTAAAGTTCAATTCAATCGCTACTTCCTTCAAAAATCTTCCAACTACCAAATTCTTTATCCATGGTAGGACTGGAGGAACTTCTCCAACTCTTCAGAAGTCTAAAACTCCATGACTCTTAACTACAGCCAAAACCATTCTTTCAAACATATTAATCATTAGAAAATTTTAATAAGTACCTACTATTTGCCAGGTACTGTTCTAGAGGGAGGAGATAAAGAACTAAACCAAATGAACAAAGTCCACAGTCCCTTGGGGCCTTGATTCTAAAAAGTTTAAGTCACATCTTTTCCTTCCATTGCCAATGCCATTCAAAGTGAAGTCTGTGAACTACGAGGTTTGTAACCATTCCCAGTGAGAAAGAGAGCTTGTTGTGCTGGAATCTAAACTAACTACACCATTAAACACATACTTCATTTCAGCTGATTTTTTTTTTTTTTCAGAATAAGGCTTTCTTAATGAAGGAAGCAAGGCATTGATTTACTTTCTGGCACTTGCTCCTTTCTCACTGCAAACCAGTAACAGTTTATATACACATGGGCTGTTTTGAATAGCTCTGATCCACCATTAGCTACTATAAGCCTGGGGCCCAGCAGACACTCAATAAAAACCAATTACTTGTCAGCAGTGAGAAATTAAAAACGCTTAAACTCATTAAATAAGGTTTGTCTTTAAGGTAAACATTTTATCTACAGAAAAATGTGAAAACTTTTACCTGATACAGTGTAAAAGCATGAAGACCAGTTTTCTGTCTCAGCAAGCCAGCGGCTCTCCCCGTGGGTGCTGTTAGGAGAACTTCGATAGCCTTGTCCACCTTTGGTTGGCTTTGCTCATTAAAGGTGAACCATTCTTTTGGTACATCCTGATCTTGCTCAAAATCTTCACAAGCTTTTTTAACTTCTCTTTCTTCCAACTGCTCGATATGCTTAAAAAGATGGCTTACAATCGTGGTCTTTCCACAACCACCTTTCCCACTTATGATCGTCACAGCATTAGAACAAATCATTTCCAAAGCAGCCACCTGGTCCTGATCTAGCTGCACTTCACTTATTTCTGCATTGTCTTCGTTTTCTTCATTATTCCTGATAGGCTCATCATCGCCCTGTGCATCCGGAGTATGAGCAGAATTTCCTAATATCGTTTCGTCAGGTTTACTTTCATTCAGTGTATCATCACTTCTTGAATTCTCCGCTTTCTTGACGTGAACAGACGCAAGCACCTGCTTCACGTCTACATGTAAACGCCATGGAGGTCTCTTCATGAGGTCGCTTATTGAAGAGGCAATGCCTCTTTCAGCCTGGTAAAGGTCGTAAAGAAAAACACAGGCCTTCTCGTATGTCACCACACCAATTTCCTTCAAAAACTTTAGAGACTGCCAAACATCTTGAAAATCCACATGGTCTGACAATTTAGAGGTTAACTCAGCCTCTTCAACCCAAGTGTGTCCGTGGTCTCTACATATCTGCTTCAGTTTCGAATATATTATTAATGCATTCTTTTCTACACTGGTCATCAATTGCAGAAGAGACTTGCACTGACAAAATGCCATCCAACTTGCCTCACATTGCAGTAGTTTCAATTCTCTGTAGGTTACCTTGAATAAAAAAAAGTTCAAGTTGCTTAATAAAAATTATATCAATGAATGTTGTTAGAATCACAGTAAAACCTATGCTATTTGTTAATACTTTTTTAATTCCCCAAAGACATGTATTTCAACTACATTTGGAGAAAAAACAATATACCTAATACATCACTAATTTTTTTTTAATGGACAGCATTGTGATTAGAGACCTATGTAATACTTAAACTAAAATTGTATTTTATCAAAACAATACATATACATTTGGCGGGGGGGGGGGAAGGCAGGGGCAGGGATGAGGTGCATGGTCCGGGAATTTAACACATACAGTTTTAAAAGTCAAAATAATATTACAAGGCTTTTCACAGAAAAAAAAAAAAAAAAAGGAATCCCCTGCCTTACCTCTCCCCATGCCTTCTAAAGGGAATTTCTTCGATTCTTTTCATTATTTCGTCCAGAATTTTCCTCCACATTTTTAAGTAACATTAATATTATTCCTTGATTTTTTTAAAATTCCAACATTTTTCACTAACTCCTAACTATGCAAAAATATGATCTCTCTTTTTTAACATCACTTCCACACATGCTTTTCCTCCTCCGATCTTTGCAAAAAGTTACCGTATATATTTTGCTAATTGACTTTCACTAAATCAGTGTTTATTATGCTTATGTAATTTTTTTCACAACTGAATAATACGATGTACTGTGATTACATTAACTTTTGTGTTCAATTCTGTGTTTATCCTAAAATTAGTAATTGCCTTGTTTGCTTGGCTTGTTTGGTTTTCTATGTGACTACCAACAATTGAGCCCAAACGCTACAGAAGAGGTGCAGATGCTCTCACCATGAGCCAGTCTGCAAGGCATCAATTAGTTCCATTTGTTTATTTTTTTCATGGAGACATCCCTCCTGAAGTCCTCAGTACCTCTAGGAGAGTCTCTATTCTGGGTGGTGGTTTACATAAGAATGGTGACACTTCAAGTCTCCCTTTTTTCCCTGGAACCCCTGAAGGCTACAATCAGGTTAAAACACACACACACACACACACACACACACACACACACACATATACACCCCACCAATTAAGATTGTTCTCTGAGAATACAAAAGGAAAGACCTCCAGATAACGACATGAGGGAGTAGGGGACTGTTCCGTAATGAAAAATCTGTGTCATGATCAGATAATCGTAACCTGGTGCCCCAAGTCTGGACGCTCTCAGTTGAATTTCATCAGGGTGAACCTCTATTCTGCCTGGGCGGAAGGGGTCATCATTTCATGCCTGTCCTGGGATCAGAATCTGGAGCTCCAACAGCTTCTTACAGGGGTTTTCACTTAGTCCTGGTATTTTCAGCTCCAAACTCTGCCTTCACTTTCGGAGGTATTTCAAATTCCTAAGCTTTTCTGTGGTCCTGCAGAGTGAATTCTTTTGCTTCTACTTTGCTGGTTTTCTACTCACAAGAAGTGGTGCTTGAGCACTGTCTGCTGTTACTTCTAGTTTCCACGCACCCATCCACTTTCTGCCATCTAACATTTATCTTTAACTGATGCCATCATCTATCCTATCCTGTGATCTTTTTGTTTGTTTCTTTGTTTTACTTTAGGTAAGGGGCAGAGGTTAAAATGTGCTTTCAAGCCACCATGTTTAACTAGAAGCCTTTGAGGAATTCAGCTTTACTCGACTCACTGCAATTTCCTTTGTAGCTAAGCATATGAACATATTTTTAAAATATGCCCTGGACATTTATAATGATAGTATATCTGAGTTTTTAAAAAAAATTCCTAATGTATATTTAGTACTTATTTTGTGCCAGAGGCTACTCTAAGGACTTAGCATATATTGATTCACTTAATCATCACAACAACCCTATCAAACAGATATAATAACGAGCCCCATTTTAAAGAAACCAAAGTATAAAGAGATGATGCAATCTGTCCTAAGTCACACAGGTGGGAGGTACAGACGCAGTCTGTCTAGTCAGTTAGGCTCCCAAGCCTGTTCTTTTCACCATTTGGCTACATTTCAGCTTTAATGCAAAAAGCAAGCTAAAATTTTGCATCAGCTCAATCTAGCTCTCCTAAAGTAGTTATAAAAGATATTGTTAACATTTTCTATATTTCACATAGTTAGCTAATAATAACATAATGTTTATTAAAACAAAGGCCACCCACCTTACCAGTCTCTATTTAATGAAGACAGTACTCCTGCCTTCTCCATGCCCTCTTGGAGAAAAGAGACATAGTATATGACAGAGAGCACAGGACAACTAGTAAAATGCTCCAGAGTAGAAAAAGTCTCAAATACTTTGAATCTTTTTTTTTTTAACTGTAAAATAGGAAATAATAGCTGCCTTACAGGACTGTTGTGAGAAATAGGTGAAAAATTATGATTGGGAAAGAAGAGGATTAGTTACCAGGAGGTGAAAAACAAAGTAGCTGGCACCTAATACTTTATAAAAACAAACAAAGAAGGAGGGGGAGAAGGGAGGGAGAGAGTGAAAAAAAAAATGATCCTAGGATTTTTAAACATAGTCATCCTCAAATTGAACCTACCACAAAAGAAAATGAAGACCTGCTCTTCCCCCTGGGGAGATGGTAAACCAGTAAAGACAAGAATGAGGTCCTGGTCACATCTCTGATCTACACCGGTAGGGCTCAATCAATGTTTACTGAATTAGATTAGCCTAGCACAAAGCATGCTTTTAATTAGTAATACTTCATATAATTTATTCTTGAAATGTGGACAGGCATAATTTTTTAGATCTCTAAATAATTCTCTGCTCAGTTGCTTATATTTAGAAAGAACTGGAGCTTTTAGAAGTTGGCTGTGGCTCATTCTCTAGACATCTAGCCTTTCAGGGTAGCAGTCGAATAGAGTAGCTAAGAGTGCAGGCTTTGTAATCCAATCCGATGGACCTTGGTTCAAAGCCCTAGCCCTGACACTGATCAACTATGCAACCTTGGGCAAGCTCATCCATCTCAACTGGCTCGTAAAAAAATTACCATAACAGTATCTACTTCAGAGATTTGTTGTGAAGACTGACACATTTCATATAAATTGCTTAAGTACAACAGCAGTGTACACTGTAAGTACTTAATAAATGTAATCAACTATTAGTATTATCTGCCTCTTACATCTTATTGCTCTGCCTCTCTACTCTACTCAATAAATAGATGTAATCATCTAATATCCCAGAATCTTATTTTTCAAAGCATACTGAATTATAATCATTTGATGTAAGGAACATATTCATTATTCTTCTATCTCTCAAACTGGGGGGAGGAGGGTCTGTAAACACTCTTGGGAGTCCAAGAATTATCTCAGAATTTTTTAAAATTCATTTTCATTTGGAAAGCCACCTATAACCAAGTACTGCCAGGATTTAAGCACCACATTTGGTTCCCAACACTAGTCGAGTCTCATAGTTCCACTTTACTTCTCTCAGTCTCTAATAATAAGAACAGAGGTGAATTCATTTGTAAATGATATTATTGGGTCAAACAAAAATCAAATGCTATCATGATATACTATAGGAATAATGAAAGTTTTCAATAGTTCAAACAGGAAAGTGAAGATTGAGTTTCCCAGCAGACTGAACTTGCCAAACGCTTGAGACCTTATTGCAACTGGCAAGTTAGGTACAGAAAAATATTCATCACATTAAAATAAGTTATATAATCAAATCAATATTGATAATATGAATGTCATCAACCTCACTATTTTGTTTTTTATTTATAAATTTATTGACTGTGGAGTTGCCTAAGAGCTATAGGCATCAGAAGTCTAGGTTTAGTTGTAACACTTGAATAAAAATAAGCCAACACTGAGGTCCACATAAATTTTTCTCCTTTAAAAGAGATACAAAAATTCTCAAGTTTGAGAAACACTGCCTTACACAGGATTATCTTACTTACTTTACAAAATCCAAGTTTCCACGGGCATGTAGCTAAAATCTCTTCTATATCTTCTAACAGCTCTTTAGGACCTGAGCTTATGAGCTGTTTAAAGTGTCGAGGCAGAAGAATTGGAAGGAATTCCATTATTTTCGGAAATTGCAAGGCTCTCATTACATATTGAAATGGAACTATAGGATATGAGAACAGAACAAATTAAAACACATAAACATGCAAAGCTAATCTGAAGGACTTTCTTATTTAGCACAACCAATTCAAGAAATCCAAATCAAAGAGAGATGAACGAACTGACTTCAACCAGCAAGAAAACTGATCATATTCAGCTGCTTTTGTACTGAGATGGTTCACATATTCTATGTGACACCAAGTTTTATGCTCTCTACAACAAGCTGGGATAATTACTTCTTAGCCTTTTTTTTTCCTTTTGTTTGCAATACAACCAGAATCAAATTTTTTACTTGATATGAAAATGAATTTAAAGCTAAGCACAAAAAGCTATTTACATGTTAATCTATATAATCATTTCTCAACTGTAATCATTTTTTTTGTCACTGAAGTCATTCAAAGTTGTACTGCCAAATCTATTTAACATAACCAAGAATTGATAAATTTCGTATGTGTGAATATCCAGATAACAAATTCATCATATTCAAATTACTTTAAAATCAGGTTGGACTGATTTCGTTCCAAAATGGATTACCCAGATCATTGTCTCTTCCTTCTTCTGCCTTGTTAAAAAAATGAATCAAAAACTGAACTTTTTCTTAAAGATTCTGGATTCTATTTTAGAACCGCAATTTTAGAACAGGAAAGGAGCGGAAAGGATTCTAAAGATCACCTCCACCCTACTACTTCACGTGACCGATGCAGAATCTGAAATCCTGAAGGGTCATTTATTTGTGACACACTCAATAGTATAGCAGTGTTTGCTCATCTGCTAAACAGATGCACACTTCCTGCATTTGTTTTTTCAAGGTATGTTTTTGTTTTGCTTTGTTTTGTTTTGTTTTTTAGTTAGAACATTTAATTGCATGGATCAAGAAGTGATTACTGGTCAAACCAGTCCACACTACATTATTACAATGAAGTGTGTGGATGCTAATTTTTAAATAAGGTGACAAGTACTGATCAGAGTCCCATAACACTACTCAGCATCTAAATAAATGTGATCTGGACATCGTTCCGTACATAAGGCTAAAAGAACGACAGGGCATCGATAATTAAACCAAAGGCAGAGACATCCGGGTCAAGATGGCGGCTTAACAATGTGCGCATTTTAGTTCGTCCTCCAGAACAACTACTAAATAACCAGAAACAGTACAGAACAGCTCCCAGAGCCACGATAGTGACCGGACACACAGCGTACTCCAGTCTGGACCAGCTGGACCGGCCCCGAGCACCTCCCAGAACCGTGAGTTCCCAAAGCTGTGGCGACCAGCGCCCTTCCCCCACAGGCCGCTTCCCAGAGGGGAAAGGAAAGGACTTTACCAGCAGCAGGGACTGGGCACAATCAAAGGCCAATTGTGGAACTAATTAACAAATTCTGACTACTAAAAATAGACCCCCAGCTTAGGTGAACCTGATCAAAGCGGAGGTTGCTCATTTTTGCCCCAGCGCCAAGGGGACAGGACTGACAGAAAAAGGGGGAAAAAAAGAGAAGGAAACAGAGGTTTTTGTGGCTGTGTATCTACAAAGGCTTGACTGCCTCTGGATACAGCAGCAAGACTTTTCAGGCTGAACTGCCCCAGGCATAGGCAAAAGTGAGCTCTTTTGGGGGCCTATCTGGAGCTTGTGCCTTCCCCAGGGGAGGGGTGAAGCCCCACCCAGGTGGAATCCCTCCATCAAGGAATTCAGACACCAGGGCTTGGTAATTTGAAGCCATTAAAACCAGCCTACAACCTCTCCTCTGTCTCCACCATGCCCCCAGCAGGGAGAGTCTGCCAAAGTTAAAGGTACTGCATCATCTTATGCTGGTGGGACCTGCAGCCAGACAAGTGTCACATACTGGGCAGGATAAGAAAAACAGAGTCCAGAGACTTCAGAGGAAAGTCTTTCAACCTGCTGGGTCTCACCCTCCGGGAAAACCAACGCAGGTGACTGTTTCCTCCTGATAGGAGGCCAGTTTGGTCTGGGAAAATCTGGCTGGGGTCTATAATATCTAACAGACCCTCCTAAGCAGGGGGAGGGGGGAAAGGCACCATACAAGCAGGGCAAGAAACAAGAAAACAAAAACTGAAAAATTCTCCTCTGTTAAACAAAATTTAAGCTAAAGGTCCAGATAAAGCTGAACAGAATGTCAAAGAACAGATAGACAACAAATTCATCCAGCAAGAAAACCCTAGATAAAAGAAGTGAAAGCAATCTCCAGAATAAACTAATTAAGGTAATTAAATGCCTAGACACCAGCAAAAAATAACAAATCACACTAGAAAAATTGAAGATATGGCCCAGTCAAAGGAACAAACCAACAATTCAAATGACATACAGGAGCTGAAACAATTAATTCAGAATGTCCAAACAGACATGGAAAACCTCATCAAAAATCAAATCAATGAATTGAGGGAGGATATAAAGAAGGGAAGGAATGAACAAACAGGAGAAATTGAAAGTCTGAAAAAACAAATCACAGAACTTATGGGAATGAAAGACACAGGAGAAGAGATGAAAAAAACAATGGAAACCTACAATGGTAGATTTCGAGAGACAGAACATAGGATTTCTGAACTGGAGGACAAAACATTTGAAATCCAACAAGAAACAGAAACTATAGGAAAAAAATGGAAAAATATGAGCAGGGACTCAGGGAATTGAAAGACAATATGAAGCACACGAATACATGTGTTGTGGGTGTCCCAGAAGGAGAAGAGAAGGGAAAAGGAGGAGAAAAACTAATGGAGGAAATTATCACTGAAAATTTCCCAACTCTTATGAAAGACTTAAAATTACAGATCCAAGAAGTGCAGCGTACCCCAAAGAGAACAGATCCAAATAGACATACTCCAAGACATTTAATAATCAGAATGTCAGAGGTCAAAGAGAAAGAGAGGATCTTGAAAGCAGCAAGAGAAAAGCAATCCATCACATACAAGGGAAGCCCAATAAGACTATGCGCAGATCTCTCAGCAGAAACCATGGAGGCAAGAAGACAGTGGGATAATATATTTAAATTATTAAAAGAGAAAAACTGCCAACCAAGAATTCTATAGCCAGCGAAATTGTCCTTCAAAAATGAGGGAGAAATTAAAACATTTTCAGACAAAAAATCACTGAGAGAATTTGTGACCAAGAAACCAGCTCTGCAAGAAATACTAAAGGGAACACTAGAGACAGATATGAAGACAGAAGAGAGAGGTGTGGAGAAGAGTGTAGAAAGGAAGACTATGAGTAAAGGTAAAAAGAAGGAAATTTAGATATGACATATAAAATCCAGAAGGCAAAATAGTAGAAGAAAGTACTACCCATGCAGTAATAACACTGAATGGTAATGGATTAAACTCTCCAATCAAAAGACATAGTCTGGCAGACAGGATTAAAAAACAGGACCCATCTATATGCTGTCTCTACTCAAAGGACATGAGGCCAAGGACACAAACGGACATTTACACACCAATGTTTACAGCAGCATTATTAACAATTACCAAGAGATGGAAACAGCCAAAATGTCCATCAACAGACAGTTGGCTAAACAAACTGTGACATTTACATAAAATGGAATAATATGCAGCTGTAAGACAGAATAAAGTTATGAAGTATGTAACAACATGAATGGACATTATGCGGAGTGGTATTAGCCAGAAACAAAAGGAAAAATACTGTATGGTCTCACTGATATGAACTGATATTAGTAAATAAACTTGGAATATTTCCTTGGTAACAGAGACCATCAGGAGATAGAAATAGGGTAAGATACTGGGTAATTGGAGCTGAAGGGATACAGATTGTGCAACAGGACTGAATATAAAAACTCAGAAATGGACAGCACAATATTACCTAACTGTAACACAATTATGTTAAAACACTGAATGAAGCTGCATATGAGAATGATAGAGGGAGGAGGGCTGGGGCATAAATGAAATCACAAAGAAAGATGGACGAAAAAGGTTGAGATGGTGTAATCTAGGAATGCCTAGAGTGTATAACGATAGTGACTAAATGTACAAATTTTAAAAATGTTTTTGCATGAGAAAGAACAAAAGAATGTCATTACTGCAGTGTGCTGAAAACAGATGGTACTTAATATTTTAAAATTTCAACTAATGTGTGAAACTAAAGCAAAAAATGTTCATTTGGTACAAATCTATACTTTGACTAGTGCATCTCCTAATATAACTTATGTAGATGGTTGACTGAACACCTCAAGTACATGGAACTCTGTATAGGATGTGAGATTTTGTTGGTTTGTCCAGGTGATGGCCTTATGAAACCCAGAGTGATTTGAACAGTGAGTGGAAAAGTATTTGCAAAGTCCCCTTCGGGGAATGGTGAGAATGGGGGAAAACTCAACTTCCCCAAGTTGAATTCTTGATATTCTCACAAGCAGTGTGGACAACCAAAGCTACAGGCTGAGCCCCTAGTCTTGGGGTTTGTTCATATGAAACTTAACCCCACAGGGGATAGGTCAAGCCTACTTAAAATTAAGCCTAAGAGTCATCCCCAAGAGAACCTCTTTTGTTGCTCAGATGTGGCCTCTCTCTCCAGCCAACACAGCAAGCAGACTCGCCACCCTCCCCCTGTCTACATGGGACATGAGTACCAGGGGTGTGGATCTTCCTTGCAGCGTGGGACAGAAATCCCAGAAGGAGCTGAGATTCAGCATCAAGGGATTGAGAAAAACTCTAGAATGACCTGAGACCCAGCATCAAGGGATTGAGAAAACCTTCTCCACCAAAAGGGGGAAGAGTGAAATGAGACAAAGTGTCAATGGCTGAGAGATTCCAAACAGAGTGAGGTTATCCTGGAGGTTATTCTTATGCATTAAGTAGATATCACCTTGTTATCCAAGATGTAATGGAGAGGCTGGAGGGGACTGCCTGAAAATGTAGAGCTGTGTTCTAGTAGCCATGTTTCTTTTTTTTTTTCTTTTTTTTTTTTTTTAGAGGGAGGAAGGGAAGGAAAGACAGAGAGAAGGAAGGAAGGATGGGAGGAAGAAAGGGAAACATCTTTAAACATTTTCTTGTTTTATTATATTTTGTTTGTTTGTTTGTTTTTTACATGGGCTGGGGCCGGGAATCGAACCGGGGTCCTCCGGCATGGCAGGCAAGCACTCTTGCCCGCTGAGCCACCGCGGCCCGCCCTCTAGTAGCCATGTTTCTTGATGATGATTGTATAATGATATAGCTTTCACAATGTGACTGTGGGATTGTGAAAACCTTGTGTCTGATGCTCCTTTTATCTACCTTGTCAACAGATGAGAGAACATATGGAATAAAAATAAATACTAGGGGGAACAAGTGTTAAAATAGATTTAGTTTGAAATGCTAGTGATCAATGAAAGGGATCAGTAAGGGGTAAGGCCTGTAAAAATTTTTTTTTTTCTGTTTGTTATATTTTTCTGTTGTCTTTTTATTTCTTTTTCTGAATTGATGCTAATGTTCTGGGAAATGATCATGATGATGAATATGCAACTATGTGATGATATTGTGAATTGCTGAGTGTATGTGTTGGGAATGTTTGTGTCTCTTGTAATTTTTTTAATTAATAAAAAATTTTTAAAAAATAAACCAAAGGCATACTTTTCCAAATCACTTTCAGTCAAGTGATAAATTCTAGCTTCAAAAAAAATAATAAAAAGCCTAATGCTACAAAAAAGCTCAAAGCAATCTATTTTTCTACCTGAAATAAAAGCAAGTTTCTTTGTTCCTATCCAAACGTAATTCTCGGCATTGAGGTAAATCTGAATTCACTTCATGAACATCATCAAACTTTCCCAAAAATTTTAAGCCTTGCTCAAAAGAGAAACTCTCATGTTGCACATATACATTTACATATTTTTTCTCTTCAAAAGCTAATGACAAATTTATGAAGTTGTAGACCTGTAATGGGAGCATGATTTTATAAAAAGCCATTCATTTATGCAAAGTGTTCCTGAAGGGTGCAATATGAAATGGGATCACAGAATCCATGCACACCCATTAATCACTAACAGTTCAGAAATTACTCACTTTAAGAAAACTCATTCTGTCCTCATTTTAGAGCAGGGGTTGCCAAGTTGTGGTAAACAATGAAAATATCGTATAAAAAAAGTCCCAAAACCAAACCTTAGCCTAAATTGGCAAAAACTGAAACTTGAATTAAAAACTAAACCCAACTAGACCTTTTCTGCAGCTACGCAACTTTTGCTTCTGGGCCTGCAGGCTTTTATGGAGGTGACAACCCCTTAGCTCTGCCCGCCTCCACCTTCCCTACCGATCCTACTCACCCCTGCCAAAAGCCACAGCTTCCTTCTTCATGGCTGTCTTTGGCAATGCTCCAAATTATGAAAGTAAAAGAACTTTCTAAAGTAAATGAGAATGAAACACAATACTATATTTATGTATGAAAACCAATCTAAGAGTCTGAACTGAGAAAGAAAATACCAGAAAGAAGGCTAAGCAGCACACTCTACCCTCAAGAGAAACTAAAAAAGTAGGGGGGCTGCCCTGGCCTCTCTTCCACATTATCTCCTGTTTACGAGAGTATGGGACAAAATTTCAAACTCTGAAAAGGTAGTGACTTTGAAGGAGGAGCTCGAGAAGTGAATGAATGATAGAGGACAACGACCGCTTTAGCTGTCAACGAGTTTCCCTGCTCTGGCCTTGGCAATGTCAACAGGGCCTTCACAGGTGTCAGCTTTTTCTGTGATCCGGTCTGTTGGTCGATATTGAGCCTCAATCTCAATACCCACTCCTGGGCCACAATTTTTAGATTTCCCAGGATACTGTCCACCTGAGTCAGGCTCTCCTCCATTTCATCCTTTCTGGCATCATCAGTTATAAATTTAATATATCCGCCAGTAGCTACTTCTGGGGCTGCTTGCAGAATCTGACCATTTGCCACCTGGCCTGGTTGCTTAGATATTACATTGTCATATGAGTTGTTCCACCATCTTCTCATGCTGCCTTATAGGCCTCAAAACGGTCTCAAAGTTCTTCGTCCTATAACACTTTTCGAGTTCTGTTAAAGTCTTCTTTACTTCTCTCCTGTCTTTATTTAGTACATACCTTCTTCAGTATAGTTTAGTTGTTCCCTTTGTTCATCCAGAACAGTGACAACTTTGACTCCTGCCTGCTGAAATTCAACGGCTAAGCCCAGGGTTCTCCTTGTACTTTCCAGAGCGACTCACCTAGTGAGCCCTCAGCTGAATTTCTTCTGATGACAGGTTATCCTACGATGAAATAAAAACTCCCCTCCCCCCCATCAAGCAGCTCAGAAGCACCTGAGGCTACCCCTCTCCCAGCCGCAGCAGCTCAGAAACCCTCAGACCAGATCTGGAGCTGCTCCCTTCTCCTTTCTTGAGTTTTTCATTTATTCCCTTCATGTCCACTGTCACTTAGCACTTCTTGCTCTCTGCCACCAAGGGCCTCGCTACTTAGCTCACGCTCTTCCCCTTAACTCCTGGGGAGACATCTACATCTATACAGTTGACTTATCCAACATTGCATCATGTCAGCTCCTTTAACTTCTCAGTTCCCATGACCCTCAACTTCAGCCACACATTCCTGGAAATCATCATCCCTAGAAGTGTTCACAACAATCTTAAAATTCAATCAGGCTACCCCCCTGCACACCCTGGCCCTCCCTCCTCAACCACTATCCATAGGAGATTATTTTAAAACTTCTTCCCTCTACTCAGCCCTTTCTCTTGTCCTTGTCAATCTTGTGACAATAGAACTATTCTTCAACCACGGCCCTTACCATTCTCTACACACCTGCATTCATAAATGCCTGTATTTCATATATGACTTAACATGCTTGGGACCCAACACAACAAAGCCCCTGCCCTCACAGAGCTTACATTCTAATAAAAGAGTCAAACACTTAGGCAAATAGATGCTACATTAGATGGTGAAAGGTAAGATGGCAGCTTAGTGAAGTGCGGAATTTTGTTCGGCAGCTAGTAAATAGCTGGGAACAGTAGAGAGCAGCTGCTGAGGGAACATCAGTAATCAGATAACAGAGTACACCGATCTGGACTAGGTGGACTGGCTGAGAACCAACACAGAACTGTAAGTCCCCCAAGTGGTGGAGGCCGGTGCCCCTCCCCCAAAGGCACAGCAGGCTGGTTTCCCAAGGAAAGGCAACAGAATTGACTAGCAGCAGGAGCTTAGCTCAGCCAAGCCCCAACTGAGGAATTAATTAACAAATTCTGACTACTGAAAAGAGGCCCCCCACATAGATAAACCTGGAATAAGCACTGAAGGTACTAGAATTTTTTTGCCCCAGCAGAGAGGGGGTGGGATTGACAGAAAAAAAAGAAAAAGAAAAAAAAAAAGAGGGTTTTTTAGTAGGACAACACAAAATACTGCAATAGGGGGCACATAGAGCCTGGACTTACACAGAGCCATGATCCAAGTCAAACTCTAGATTGACAAACCCGAGGACCAGGGCTCTTCCTCTGAAAAGGCTTTTTTTGTTTGTTTGCTTGCTTGTTTTCTGCTCCTTAACTGCTCATTAGATAGGAGAAGCCTTCCCAGGCTCCGGCACTGCCCCAGGCAAGGGCAGAAGTAAGCTTGTCAGGGGTCAGGGAAACAAAGTAACTAGTCAGGTGAAAGGAGTTAATTCCCTTAAAGGGTGTACCTTCCCTGAGAGAAAGGTGGGGCCCAGCTCAGGTGGAATCCCTCCTTCAAGGAATTCAGGCCCCAGGGACTGGAAAATTGAAGCAATTAATGCCACTCTACATCCTCACCTCTGTCCCGACCACACCGCAGCAGGGAGAGTCTGCTGAAGTTAAAGGTACCACATCATTTTATGCTGACGGGACCTACAGGCAGACAAGCACCACATGCTGGGCAGGATGGGAAAAGCACAGAGTCTAGAGGCTTCATAGGAAAGTCTGTCAACCTGCTGGGTCTCACCCTCAGGGAAAACTGATGCAGGTGACTCTTTCCTCCTGAGATCTGGGCCAGTTCAGTCTGGGAGAATCTGACTGGGGTCTATAATATCTGAGGAGACACCCCCCCCCCCAAAAAAGGCTCCATATAAGTAGGGCAAGAAACAGAAAAATGAACTGAAAAATTCTGCTCCGTGAAACAGAACCCATGCTAGAAGTCTCGAGTAAGTTGAACAGAATGTCAAAGAACAGACAGAGAGCGAAGGCATCCAACAAGAAAATTCTAGGTAAAAGAGTGAAAACAACCTCCAGAATACACTAATTAAGGAAATTAAATGCCTAGACGCCAGCAAAAAATAATAAGTCAAACTAGGACAATCAAAAAGATGGCCGCATCAAAGGAACAAACCAACACTTCAAATGAGATACAGGAGTTGAAACAACTAATTTAGGATGTTTGTACATTAGATGGTGAAAGGTATAGTGGAGTAAAATAAAATAGAGGGTGGGGAGAAAGCAGTGTGGGATGGGGGGGTATATTATTAATTTAGATAGGGGAGGTGCAAGGAGGCCCATGCAGCTGAACCAGAATAAGTAAAGGGGAAAGTTGTAGGGGATCAAGTCAGGGACGTTAAAGGAGGTTTTGTAAGCCACTAAAGACCTTAGCCTTTACTCTGACTGCAAAGGAAGGAATCTGGGTTTGAAGCAGAGGAGGAGCACAATCTGACATGTTTTGAAAGGGTCACTTTGGCTGGCTGTGCTAAGAATACAGAGGAGGCTGAAAGGAAATAGTTGGGTGACTACTATTATAATCTAATGGGAAATGACAGGGGTTTGCTTCTGGGTGGGGGTGTGGCAAAAGTGAGAAAAACCATGGGACTCTGGATATTCTTGAAGATGAAGCCAACAGCATTTGCAGATAGAACATAGGTCAGGGATAAAGGAAGAGAGAACTCAAAGACATGCCAAAGATAGTAAGCTGAATAAGAGGGAAGAAAGAGCCATCATTTACTAAGAAGGGGAAGGCCTGAGGAGAAACAAGCCTAGGGAGAGAAATTCATGAATTCAGGTTCAGGCATTTTAACTCCATACTAATGGAGATGACAAGGAGGCAGTTGGATAATCATATCTGGAAATCAGGGGAGAGGTTCAAATTAGAGATGTCAAATAAAGATGGGATGTAAAGCCCTGAGACTGGATGAGATGGCCTGGGAAACAGGCAGAGACAGAGAAGAGGCTGAAGGACTAAGTACTGGAGCATGTGGACATTTAAAGGCAAAGGATGACATCCAATGGGAACAACAGAGTGGTGTTATGGAAGGCAAGGGTTTCAAGAAGGAGGGAGTGACTAACTGCCTCAAACATTGCTCACAAGGGGGCTGATATTTAACAATTAACCACAAGATTTAGTGACAGATCATTAATGACTGTGATGAGAGCTGTTTTGGCTTCTTAGTGAAATGAAAGCATGACTGGAGAGTGAAATTTCCATCTAAGAGCAGGACAGGATAGGCTGGAAAGAACTGAAGAATGATAGACAAAGAACACTAAGAGTGCACTTGACACTGTCAGGGATGAATCTGTTGACCACTCAGCAGAGTTGTGTTTTTTCCTCTAGGCATGTTAAGCTACACAGCTGTGGGGGAGGTAGACAGTGCTACTAAAACAGGGTTTGTGGGGTTTTACAAAATAGCACACCTTCCAGAACACAAAACTGATCTTGTCATTCCCCTACTTATATCCATTCAGTGACATTTCCAATTCTTTTCCATTGACACTTACTATCACATTTCTTACACACCACATAACTTTTCCAGTTAGCCTAGTTCTTATGTCAATGACATAACCCAAAAGCAAAATAAACACAATGAAATTTTGAACACTCATGTCATTAAGTATCCGAATTACACTAAAAAAGAATGATAAAATCATACTTACCTATGTCTTTCAGAGGAAGATTCATTATGGAATCTGGTAATGACTCTTCCTGTTCATTCTGTACAGGCTGTTTTTTACTTTTCCTTTCACTTTCATTTTGGAAAGTTCTTAATGTTTCACTAAGAGTTTCAAAGCTTAGATTTTCATAGCTTGACACTTCATTTACCCATTTAAAAAACTTAGTTATAAAATCATCAGAGAACTGACACTCCTTAAGAAAGAGGGAACAGATATGTTTTTGATTTGGTGGTGACATATCAGACTGTAAAAAGTAAGACGGAAATCCTTGAGCATGGTAGCTGTTTGATCCCATACGCTTTACTTGAACCTTTACTCTCCACCAAGGACCCACTACTGGAAAACGTCCAAACACTTTGCATTGCTCTTGAGTGTCTTCATCAGAAATTAAAACTTAAAGGGAAAAAAAAAACTTAGGTTAATTAAACATCCTTTTCCCTAATATTTTACCAAACCCACCACTCTTTTTAATCCCCACAGAACCCTAGACAGACATCTGTAACACTTTTCCCCCTACACGTTTGTTTGGCTCCCTCTACTATATTGTAAACACTCTACAATGAGGAAAATGTTTCATTTGTCTTCTGTAATTCCAAAGGTAGCACACTGCACCACAAGTGTCTGCTGTTTCCAACACTGGGCTTCATGCAGTTTCTAAAAAATGCCATGCTCCCGCCCATCACAGGGCCTTTGCACAAGACTCAGACGTTCTCCTCCATAAACCCAGTTTACGACAGACATCAGCTTAATTACCACTTCTTCAGAAAAGCCTTCCCTGAATCCCGTAAATATAAACCTCTCATAGCACTTCCATCCCTTCTAAATACTAAGTAATATTATTGTTACTTCTGTGGCTATCTGAAGGATCTCTGTTTAACTCAATAGATTGTAATCTCATCATTTTATCTTACCAAGTACCTCGTGTGTGGAACAGGGTAGCCAGTTCATAATACTTATAGAATGGATGACTGAACACTCCACAAATACTTGAAAATTTTCCCTCTAAAACTCATGTCATCCATCCACATGCAGCTATTTAAATTTAGTTAATTAAAATTAAATAAAACTAGAAATCCACCTCTTCAGTTGCACTATCACATTTCAAATGCTCAGAAGACACACAGGCTGGCTGGTGGCTATTGTACTGGGCAGCCACAGATACAGAACATTTCCAGCATCACAGAGAGTGCGCTGGTCTGAATACAGAAGTAATTCTTAAACATCACTCAAAACAAGCATACAAACAAAGCATACACTGACTACACAAGGTTAACACCAATTCATTGAATTTCTGGTTATACCAAAAGAATAACCATGTATTTGACTTCAGGCAGGATAGAGTATAGTTAAAGGTGGTATTCTGGGGAGGTGGGGCAAGACAGTGGTGTAGTGCAGTGTGGAATTTAGTTTGTCCTCTAGAACAGCTAGCAAATAGGCAGGAATCATATGGAACAACTGTTTGGGGATCTCAGTGACCGGGCACACATTGTATACAAGTCTGGAGCAGTGAAATGGCCAAGATCAACACAGAACTGTAATCTCCCAACCCATGGAGGCTGATGTCCCTTCTCCACAGGCTCAGCAAGTTGGTTTCCCAAGGGAATGAGAAGCCCCTCTCGGCCTGCTAGTACCAGCTGCCCCACTGGGCACCACGTACAGCTGCAACACCAGGTGCAAGAACAGCCACCCCAATGGGGGCTGAGAAGTACTGCCCAGCCAGTCACTGAGAATAGCCGCCCTATCCTATACCATCTTGCTCAGCCGGCCAAGTCAAGGAAAGGGGACTGCGAGGAAGAGATGGCGCAACAGTGTCACAGGTTGGAAAGCCACAAGTAGAGTTGTATCCCCTCCATGAGATCTGGGTCTTGGTTTGGCGAGTAATTACTGACAAACCAAGTGCAAGAGGGGACTTTCAGTACAAAGCCATGCAAATACAAAACCTTAGACAAGTCAAGGAAATCAACTTGCAAAATCACTTCATCAAGATAAACAAATACTCTAAATGCAACAGAAAATCACAAAGCACATGAAGATTCAGGTAGATATGGCCCAGCCAAATGACCAAATTAAAACACCAAAAGGGATACAGAATTTTAGACAGCTAATTAAGGATGTTCATTAAGACATAAAGGATATCAAGAAGAAGCAGAAAGAAGAATCTAAAAGAATAAATAGAAAAATAGCAGATCTCAATGAAATGAAAGATACTGCAGACCAAATTAAAAATATTTTAGAGACACACAACAGATTTGAAGAGATACAAGAAAGACTAAGTGGGCTAGAAGACAGGATGACTGAAATTGAATGCACAAAAGAACAAATGGCAAGAAAGATGGAAAAAATGGGACAGATTTCAGGGAAATGAAAGACAACATGAAGAGCACAAATATAAGAATCACTGGGAAAAAAGTTGATTGCAATGATTAAAAAAAAAAAAGTATTTAAGCCCTCTAGCCTCCTATATTCTGGAGCAGTTAGAAGGAAAAATATGAGAGGATTGTATGGTAGCCCATGACAAACTCTGGGATCTATCCGGTAGCCACTTTTTGAAGAGTGCTTTGAAAACTATTGCTTTTTCATTTCTTTGCTTTGTATATATGTTCTACTACACAATAAAAAAAGTTAGAGCTAAAAAAAAAAGAATTTATATCTCAGTATGGTTTCCATTTTGCAATGTGGCTATACAAGGATACATACTTGAGTATTTGAAAATTTTTAATGATATACATTTTTGGTGTTATCTTACACACACAAAAAAAGAATCATTGGTGTCCCAGAAAGAGAAGAGAAGAGTAATCAGTTAGGAAGGTTAGTTGAAGAGCTAATTGGGGAAAACCTCCCAACTCTTTTAAAATACATAAATATGTAAATCAAAGAAGTCCAATGAACACCAAATAAATCCAAATAGGCATACTCCAAGACAAATAGTAATAAGACTGTCAAATGTTGAAGAGAAGAAGGAAAACCTGAAAGCAGCAAGCAAAAGCGATTCACTACATTCAAGGACAACCATATAAGATTGATTTAAGACTAATCAATAGGCACCCTGAAGGCTACAAGGCAGTGGTATGATATGTTTAATATCCTGAACGAGAAACATTTCCAGCCAAGAATTCTTAATCCAGCAAAGCTGTCCTTCAAAATTGAGGGAGAGATTAAAATCCTCTCAGACAAACAAAGGCTGAGAGAATTTGTCAACAAGAAATCTGCCCTACAAGAAATTATAAAGGGAATTGTGTCAGGTAAAAAGAAAAAAAAATGACAGGAGAGGGAGGTCAGGCACAGAACTGAAGAGTACTGGTAAGGGTAACTTAAGGATAAAAAGAAAGAGAGGGAAAATAACATATAGAGCCAAAAAATAAAAATTTAAAGGATAAATGGTAGATTAAAGAACTGCACTTACTGTAATAACTTTGAATGTTAATGGACTAAACTCACCAATTAAAAGATAAAGATTGGCAGAATGAACTTAAAAATATGATCCAGTCATATGCTGTTTACAAGAGACCATCTTGTAAATTCAATTAATAGATTGAAAGTGAAAGGATGGGAAAAAAAATCCTCTATGTGAGCTGTAACTAAAAGAAAGCAGGAATAGCTATAGTAATATCAGATAAAATAGACTTTAAATGTAAAGATGTCATAAGGGACAAAGAAAGATACTACATAGTAATAAAAGGGACAATTCACCAAGAAGAAATAACAATTATAAATGTTTATGCATCCAAGGCCCTGGCACCATGGGATCAACAATGCCACCCTGACCAAAACGGGAAAAAGAAGCTTAACAAATAAGGTGTCAGTGGCAGGGGGAGTTCAGGTGGAGTCAGGGGGCTACTCTGGAGATCACTCTTATTCAGACTTCAGTTAGACATTGCTGCCTATCATGGTTTGCCAAGCACCAACCAGAACAATTTCAGCTGGTCCTGAAGAACATCTAGGGCAATATATAGGATTCTGCAGAGGGTCCATGCACTGGGGTGACTTTCCAGGAGCCTGCAGCCTCCGGATGGGTCCAGGGGGTTCCTGGACCAGATGGGTCCTGAAGCCTAGAGGGGCCAGCCTTTCCAGGGCATCAGCTAGTTCCATCTCCCTACCCCTTATTGTTGACAGCCCTTCCAACATGGGGGAGTTGGAGTGGGCATGGCCCAAATGCCATTAGGGGGTAGGGGGATCAGGGGTGATGGTGTAGTTGTATAGAGAAGGAGGGGTTTGGCAGACAGGTGTGATTGCTGAATCACTGTTTTGCTATTTCTTTTGGTCTCCAGCGTCCTGGAGCAGCTAGAAGTGGAAGCCTGGAATTGTGGAACTATGGCCCATGCCAGGCTCTGGGGTCTGTTCTCTAGCTAATTGTTGCTCTATATGTTGAAATTTGTTGCTTTTTGTATACATGTTATTTTTCACAAAAAAGAAAAAAGTGATCATAAAAATATATATATTCCTTCTAGCCTCCAGTGTTCTGGAGCAGCTAGAAGGAAAAATCTGAGATGATGGTATTGTAGCCCATGACAAACTCTGGGATCCGTCCTTTAACTACTTGTTGAACAGCACTTTGAAAACTCTTGCATTTTTCTTTCTTTGCTTTGTACATATGTTATATTATACAATAAAAAAAACTAAAAAGTAAAATTTAAAAAAAAATGTTTATGCACCCAATCAAGGAGCTCCGAAGTACATAAGACAAGCATTGGCAAAACTGAAGATAGCAATAGATGTTTCAACAATAATAGTGGGAGACTTCAATAAACCACTCTCCTCTATAGATAGAGGAACCAGACAGAGGATCAAGAAGGAGTATGTGGTAAGTGAACTGGACTTGAAGACATATATAGATCACGATAACCCAAAACACCAGGATATGCATTCTTCTCTAGTGCTCACAGAATGTTCTCCAAGATAGATCATATGTGGGCCATAAAACAGGTCTTTATAAATTTAAAAGACTGAAATTATTCACATCACGTTCTCTGACCACAATAGAATCAATAACTACCAAAGAACCAGAACTTTCACAAATACCTGGAGATTAAATAATACACTCTTAAACAATCAACTGGTTAAAGAAGAAATTGCTACAGAAATAGGTAAATATCTGGAGACAAATGAAAATGAGAATATAACATATCAGAATTTATGGGATGCAGCAAAAGCAGTACTGAAAGGGAAATTTATTGTCCTAAATGCCTACATTAAAAAAGAAGACAGAGCAAAAATCAAAGACTTACTGCTTACCTGGAGGTACTAGAGAAAGAACAGCAAACTAACTCCTAAGTGAACAAAAGAAGAGAAATGGCAATGATTATAGCAGAAATAAATGAACTGGAGAACAAAAAACAACAAATAGAATCAACAAAACCAAAAGTTGATTCTTTGAGAAAATGAACAAAATCAATGGGACACCTGGCTAGGCTAACAAAGCAAACAAGAAAGAGAACACAAATAAACAAAATTAGAAAGGAGAGTGGGAGTTACCTCGAATCATAACAAAATTTTAAAAATCATAAGAGGATACTATGAACTACTATATGCCAACAAACTAGGCAACCTAGATGAAATGGACAAATTCCTAGAAATATACTGTGCTAGTCTGAAACTGTTGTGTACCCTAGAAAATTTTGATTTTGAATCCTGATTCAATATTGTTGAGTAGGATCGTTTGACTAGGTGGTTTCCATGGTGATGTGTCTCTACCCATTAAAGGTGTGATAGCTTACTGGAATCCTTTAAGAGGATACCATTTTGGAAAGAGCCTCAGAGCCAATACAGAGAGAGAAGTTTGGAGACGCCAAAAGAAAATGCCCCAGGGAGGCTGTCTGAAACTAGAAGCCAAAGGACCAGCAGATGACAGCTACATACCTTCCCAGATTGGCCCTGCTTGAGTCAAGGTATCTTTTTCTGGATACCTTCGTTGGGACATTTTTAAAAAATATTTTCATTGACAACTCTTCAAACAAATAGTCCATATATGTGTACACATAGTTATATATTCATTACCATGATCATTTTTAGAACATTTGCTTCACCCAGTTTGGACATTTTTATGGGCTTAGAACTGTAAACTTTTAACTTAATAAATTCCTTTTTTAAAAGCCAACCCATTTCAGGTATATTGCATTTCCAGGAGCATTAACAAACTAAAACACATAAGAACTACCTACATGACTTAAGAGGAAGGAGAAGACCTCAACAAACCAATTATAAGTAAAGAGATTCAATCAGTCATCAAAAATCTTCCTACAGAGAAAAGCCCAAGGCCAGATGGCTTCACAGGGGAATTTTATCAAACATTCCAAAAAGAACTACAGCATTCCTGCTCAAACTCTTCCACAAATTGAGGAAAAAGGAACAGTACTAACTCATTTTATGAAGCTAACATCACACTAATACCAAAACTGGATAAAGATGCTATATGAAAAGAAAACTACCAGATCAATCTCCCTAATGAACATAGATGCAAAAATCCTTAACAGAATACTAGCAAATCAAACCCAATGATATATTAAAAGAATTATACATCATGACAAAGTGGGGTTTATACCAGGAAGGCAAGGATGTTTCAATGCAAGAAAATCAATCAATGTAATACAGCACATTAACAAAACAAAAGAGAAAGATCACATGATCATATCAGTTGATAAAAGCATTTGACAAAATTCAGTATCACTTTCTGATTAAAAAAATAAAAAACTTCAAGAGCTAAGAATCGAAAGAAACTTCCTCAATATGATAAAGTGCATATATGAAAAACCCACAGCCAGCATCATACTCAACAGTGTGAGAATGAAAGCATTCCCTCTAAGATCGGGAATGAAACAAGGATGCCCACTGTCACTGCTATTATTCAACATTGTACCAGTAGTTCTAGCTAGAGTGATCAGGCAGGCAAAAGGAATAAAAGGCATCCACAAAGGAAAGGAAGAAGTAAAAGTTTCATACTTTGCAGATGACATGATCCTATACTCGGAAAATCCTGAGAAATCTACAATAAAGTTACTTAAGCTAATAAATTCAGCAAAGTGGCGGGATACAAGATTAATGCACAAAAATCAGTAATGCTTCTACACATAAGTAATAACCTAAATGAGGAGCCAATTAAGGAAAAAATTCCACTCAAAATAACAACTAATAGAATAAAATATCTAGGAATAAGTTTAACCCGAGATGTTAGGGATCTGTACACAGAAAACTATAAAACATTCCAAAAAGAAATCAAAGAAGATTTAAATAGGTGGAAAGACATTCCCTGCTCACGGAATAGGATGGTTGAATGTTGTCAAGATGTCAAGTCTACCCAAATTCATCTACAGATTCAATACAATACCAATCAAAATTCCAACAACCTACTTTGAAGACTTGGAAAAGGGAGAAGCTAGTTACCAAATTTATTTGGAAGGGAAAGACACCTAAAATAGCTAAAGATATCTGAAAAAAGAAGAGCAAAGTCTTAACACTCCCTGACTTGAAAGCTTATTATAAAGCTGCAGTGGTCAAAACAACTTGGTACTAGCAAAAAGATAGAAGTATTCACCAATGGAACCAGATCAAAAGTGCAAAGATAGATCACCAAATCTATGGTCAACTGATCTTCAACAAGGCCGCCAAATCCACTGAACTTGGTCAGAACAGTCTTTTCAATAAGTAGACATGGGAGAGCTGGATATCAATAGCCAAAAGAATGAAAGAGGACCTTTACCTTATACCTTAAACAAAAATTAATTCAAAATGGATCGAAGACCTAAATCAAGAGCTAGTACCATAAAACTCCTAGAAGAAAATATAGGGAAACACCTTCAAGACCTAGTAATAGGAGGTAGCTTCTTAAGTTTTATACCCAAAGCACAAGCAATGAAAGAAAAAAAAATAGATAAACGGGAACTGCTTAAGATCAAGAGCTTCTGTGCCTCAAAGGACTTTGTCAAAAAAGTGAAGAGGCAGCCAACTCAGTGGGAGAAAATATTTAGAAACCACACATCAGATAAACGCTTGATATTTTGTGCACATGAAGAAGTTATACAGCTCAACGACAAAAGAACAAACAACACAATTATAAAGCGGGCAAAGGACATGAATAGACACTTTTCTGAACAACAAATACAGATGGCTAAAATGCACATGAAGAGATTAGCTATAAGGGAAATGCAGATCAAGACGACAAGATATCACCTCACACCTATAAAAATGGCTGCTATTCAACAACAAAAAAATACAAATATTGGAGAGGATGTGGAGAAACTGTAACACTTATTCACTGTTGGTGGGAATGTATAATGGTACAGCCACTCTGGAAGACAGTTTGGCAGTTTCTCAGAAAACTAAATATCAAATTGTCCTATGACCCAGCAACACCACTACTCGGTATATCCCCAGAAGAGCTGAGGGAAATGACATGAACAAACATTTGCACACCAATATTCATAGCAGTATTATTCACAATTGCCAAAAGATGGAAGCAATCCATCAATAGATGAGTGGATAAACAAAATGTATTATATACATACAATGGACTATTATGCAGCAGGAAGAAAAAATGAGGTCCCAAAGCATATGACAACATGGAAGAACCTTGTGGACACAATCCTGAGTGAAATAAATCAGACACAAAAGGCAGATATGAGTCTGCTATTATGACTTTAATAAAGGTAACCTCAGAGGTTACATTGTGGAATAGAGCAGACCTAGAGGTACACAAAAGTTAGAGACGGGGGATAAACTACCCAGTAAGAATGAACCTAAATGCAAAGGAACAGGGAGAAGTGGTGGTAACTAATTAGTGGGGTTATAAGTAACATTGCCATATTGAAAGTGAACATGATTGAAAAGGGATGTATAGTGCCATGTATCCCACTGATTAAATTTACAATTATAAATAAGTTCTCACGAGAACTATTTCAAAGGTCCGATAGTGGACAAAGAGTCAATAGTAAAGTGGGATGGGGGAAACTAAAAATGCATGTTATGGCCAATAGTTAACAGGAAAACTTCCACAGTACAACAGCACTACCAGGGGCAACTAACTGGGGGGTGAGGGGTGGCCAAGTGTTAAGGGGTAGCTTTGATTCCATAATTGGTGACTATGTGTTTTATCAGTCCTTTGTCTCTATGCACCAATGAAAATTGTTTAAAATTGAGAGTGCTGCTGATTGTACAATCAAGCAATACTGTAAGACATAGTTTATTCTGGATATTATCCGTGATGCCCAGTAGATGGAGGGAGTCAAAATGTACGACTCGGAAGTAGAATGGCAAACTGTGATACATGTACATGATGGCATATGGTGCAGCTACAAAAAGAAAGGACATCAGCAACAAGCCATATAAACCTTGGAGACAATGTGTCGTGCAAAATAAGCTAAAAACAAAAGAACAAATATGCTAAGGTCTCTTTCAGAAAATACAAGAAAATTGGAGCCTAGATTAAAAGCCCTTTTGGCAGCCACACTTAGTCTGAAATCGTAAAGTATTTCTAGATTCTTAGACACTGAGCTATATGGGTATTAACTGATACTTCCCTGGAAATTTTGAGTAATTCGGTGACACCTAAGACACAGAAATGGAGTGCTGCAGGCCTGAAGTTAGCATAGCTGTACATAATAACAGTCAAAGTTTAACCAAAAAAGAGATCAGGCCTCAATTAGAGTTAAAAACGAAGCAATCTGGCTAGGTCTAAGGTAGATCAGAACAGAGAGCAAAAGATGATATTGTATGTACTTTAGACCTTCACCTATTATATGAAGTGTTTAGAACCTAAATTTTCTGTAACACATACTCTAAATCAACTTGTCTAGATAGCTCATTTAAATAACCCAAATTCCTGGAGTCCAGAATGGGAATGAGACCTTGTCATTCTGTATAGCTTAATGCAATACCAAGCTACACCTCAGGCTGATAATTAAAAAGTATTGGTAGAATCCCTTGGGGGTCTGAAGGAATATATATACATATATTTAAACCTTTCCATCTGGGAAACCCCAGGTACCCTCTCAACCATTAGGACTCCCAGGAAAATAGGCCAAGCCCTTGATTTTGAGGATTGCCCTTGTGAAACTTATCTCTATAATAGAGAAGCTAAGATTATCTATAATTATGCCTAAGGGTTGCTTCCAGGAAATCTCTTCTGTTTCTCAGATGCAGCTTCTCGACTCTCTCTCTCTCTCTCTAAATCCAACTTTGCAAGGAAAATTATTACCCTCCCCATTACATAGGACATGACATTCAAGGGGTGAAGATCTCTCTGACAACATGGGACATGACTCCCAGGGATGAGCCTGGCCCTGGCACTGTGGGATCGATAGTGCCTGCTGAACCAAAAGGTAGAAAAGAAATCTAACACAACATGGTATCAGTGGCTAAGAGTGTAAATGCAGTTGAGAGGCTACTCTGGAAACTACTCTTATGCAAGCTTCAGCTAGATATTGTTAATTGCCATGGTTTGCCAAACCCCAACCAACATCATTCCTGCTAAAGAACACCTAGGGCTCTGAAACTCTACAAAAAGTTTTGTGCACTAAATTCACTTTCCTGGAGCATATAACCTGTAGAGGGCTCCTAGCTCAGAGAAGTCCTGAAACCCAGAGGGGCCAGCCTCTCCAAGAATAACAACTAATTTCATCCCCCTATCTTATATTGTTGACATCCCTTTTCAACATGAAAAATTTAGAATGGGCTTAGGCCAAAGACCACTATAGACTGGAAGTAGGATCAAAGGAGAAGGAGAAATTTTAACAAAGAAGATGGGATTTAACAGATGAATATTACTACTGAATAACTATACTGATGTTTCTTTTTGGCCTCCAGTGCTTTGGAGCAGCTACTAGGTAAAACCTCAAGCTGTAGAATGATAAATCATACCAAACTTTAAAATCTGTTCTGTAGCTACTTGTTAAAATGTACTCTGAAAATTACTGCTTTTTAAAATTTTTTTTTATTTTTTATATATGTTATATCTCAGAATAAAAAACGTAAAAAAAAAAAAGAATTTAGGTGAGACCTAAAGAACATGCAAACTTGACTGATGCATGGAGAAACTATCTGATGGAAAGCACACTCTTCAAATAGAAAACATGCCTATTGGTTCTAATCATGTGACTTGGGGCTCACTATCTATTTGTAGGTTTAATTTTTGAGAAATTAATAAAGCTCTTTTTGAAAAGTGTAAAACAAAACAAACTACCTCTAAGGATTGTGAACATAATACATGTAAAGCCAAGCTTAATGCAAAGCATGTGCTCAAAGTCACCCGCTATTTTAACATTATTTTATACTTAGTAGGATGAAGCAGCCAGGCCATCCCCACCCCCCACCCCCGGTAAGTCTGCATGCAGCGGCCTCGCTTAGGGCAATGCCTGAACCCGGACCTCTACACTCACTGGCCAGTCCCACCCCCGGGGCAGGGCGCGTTTCTCACCGCAGCAGCGCCCGGGGAGGCAACTAGCCTTTAAACCCCCACTGCAAAGCTCCTCGGCGTCGACAAACACAGGGTCGTCATCTTCCTCTATATCCTCCTTTAAATAGTCATCGTCCGCCTCCTCCAGGTCCTTGGGCGGAAGCAGAGGTCCCTGCAGTACGCACAAGTGCTGCTTAATCTTGACCATGCTCACTTGCAGGGAGTTCAACCAAAACAACTCCTGAAAGCACAGGCCGGGTACGCGAACCCAGCCCCGCCGCCCGCACAGCTCACGCTTCCGGGAATTCCCCGCCACTGCGCGAGAGCGGGTCGGGGGGTGTGGGGCGGACAAGCTCCGCCCCGAGGCCCGACAGGCGGGGGAAGGAGCGAGGCGGGACGCGGGCGGCCAATGGGAAGGGTGGGGAGGAATGGGGCGGGGCGGGGCTCTGTGAGCGGGGAGGTGGGCGGGGCGAGCTTCCCGCCGCACCTGGCCCCCTGGAGGTGAGGATCCCAGAGACGCCCGGACCCGGCCAGCGGGTTGCGAGCTGCGGAGGTGGCACCCGCAAAACCTGTTGCTGGTGGAGTTCCCTGCTGTGCTGCCGAAAGAGAGAGAAATGTAGGAGGCCACGATCACGTCTACTGAGCCCAGAGGACCCTGAGAAGCAAGCGTCCCTCTCCACCGCACCCCACGCCACCCCCTGCGCCAAAACAAAGGGTCGCCCTTCAGGACTGTCCGCCATCCCCTCCACCCCCTCCCCGGGTCCCTCCATAGGGACCCAGAACAGTGAATCCCCAATCAGGAGACCTGTCTAGTCTTGACTGCTTTGGGCCTCCGTTTCCCTAATTATAAAAGGGGCGCAGAAGAGACTTGAGTTTATATCATCTACATATTCACGGTACATATGTCAAGGTCCTTTTCACACCTTCTGAATCAAGATCTAAGGCTGACTGTAGCACACGTCCCAGATCGTCCATTTTGAAGCTCAGCCAGGTTTGAAACCCAAAGTCGTTTCATCTTTGTGTGTGTGTCTGCGCGTGAGTGTAGACATTTAAGCTGGAAACTCCCTGCCCACAGTGGTGTCAGTGCATCTCCTGGAAGCCTGGAGTACAGGCGGGTATGGGGGAAGAGGGGGTAGAAAGAAAGAATGGTTAAAATTTATTATGGAGCCATGATTCTCACGCTTGGTGAGGATGGTATTTAAAAATGATGGTACTCTTTGAGGAACACCATAAAATAAATGTATTACAACATTACTATGTTGATAGTATTTATTACAAAAAACGTATTACTACATTACTATGTTGATACTATTTATTATGTTAATACTCTATTAATATTAAGCCTAAAATAAGCAGAAACTGCTAAATCCAAATGCATTTTATGCTAGATTCTAATGTAGATAAACGACAGCCTACATCAGAGGTTTAAGAAAATTTTATGGGAGAAAATACCACCATTGGCATTTGTTTTTCCTTTGAGTACAAATTGAAAAATGTCCACTTTTGTTGCTTTTTGAAGAAAAGGTCATTGTTGCAGCTGTCAAAACACCAGTGTTTCCAAAGGTCATCTAGGTGAAGTTGAATTCCTTCCTTCCTCTTCCCACCACAGCACTGAATCTGCTCTGACAGAGGTCGCCTTCCTGAGCTCTTGGTTGCCAAATTGGGGGGACACATTTTAGCCTTGGTTTTGCCTGACCTCTCAGGAGTATTTGAAACTAATCATTATCTTCTTCTTGGAACACTCTGCTCCCTGGGCTTTTGTGACTTGGCCTCACAGCTCTTCCTCCTGCCATATGTAGTCTCTTTGGGCTCCTCTGCCTGAGTAGGTGTCCCCCAGGGTTCCATCCTAAACACCATCTCACCCTGCAGTCCTCCCCTCAGTGATCTCTCCACTGTCACTTTAGCCCCTGTTGACCCTTAAATTCTTCTCTAGACCTGTGAAAACAACTGCCTCTTAGACCTCATTACTATATGTCCCTTGGCTACTTCAGACCCAAAATATCCAAACGGAAACTTATTCATTGCCCAATTCTGGGTCACGCGCGTGTATATACAAAGAATAGCCATGTTACCAGCGTGATAATTTGGGCATGTGGTTCCAGATGTTAAGCTTCCTTTAGCCCAATTGCCTTCTACTGTAATAGGGTAGGTAAGGGTTCAGGATGTTGAGTGCCTTGCTTATTTGCCTTTTGTTTCCTCATTTAAAAAAAAAAAAAAAGTTAGCCATTCTAGATTCCTGGGTACCATTATTTTTACCAAACACAGCAACAGTGCTCAAGCCAGGCTGTGCATCAAAATCACTTGGGATTTTTCTAAAAATGAAATTCCTGAATCTACCCTGGAGACACCTCAAAAAAACGATAGGCTCAAGGTTATTTGTTGTGTAGTTTTTGAAATAGCAGAAGATTGTGAACAACTCAAATGTTCATCAGTAGGGATCTGTTTGAATAAACCGTGATACATCCACGCAATAGAGTAATCCTCAGCTATTTAAAAAAGAAAAAATGAGGCCAATTTCTATGAACCAATAGGGGGTGATTTCCAAGGTGTTACGTTAAATAAGAAAAAACAAGGTATGGTACAATGTATATGGTTTTATTTATTTGAGTATGTGCACATTTATTTTTGCAAAGGAGAAACAAGAAAAGGTAAACCAGAAATTAATGAAAACAGTTGCCTACAGAAGAGATGAAAACAAGACAGAGGGGACAGGGATAGGAGGAAGAGCTCTGTGTTTAACTTTATATATAGTTTTGACTTTTGAACTATGCAAAGATCTTGCAAATTCAAAAAATTAAATAAAAGGAAAAACAAAGCAAAACCTAAGGTTGAACACTGGCAGAAACAAATGAACCTATCAAATTAAAACATAACCTCTCAGGGAAAACAATTATTTTAAGTTACTTTTGAATACTTTGAATAAATATTTCAAGTTACCTTGACTATGCATCCTTAGTAGGTTATGTTCTGGGGACAGAAGTTCTACAAAGTAACCTTAAACTTCACTCAGCTCTGTTAATGTTAGGTATAATATTTCGTTAATGTAATTTTCAAATTGTGTATCATAGGATAAAGCAAATATGTAAACGTATTAATGTTTTTTCAAGCAAAGGTTTTCATTTTACACAAAAGTAAAGTCAAATATAAAATCAAAGAAGCTAAGAAAATTAAAAATAAAAATAATTGCATTGTTTGAGGGGTCCACCCCAGAATGAATCAGAAGGTCTGGGAATCTGAAATCTCTAGTCATTCCCCTTGGTGATTCTGACACAGCAGGTTCATAGAGTTTCATTTAGGCATAACCAAGCATTATCTTGGTCTTGACATCTCTAGAGCCATACAACTCATTCAATTGCAAATAGATATAAGGTCATTGCTGTTTTCTAGCGTAAACAAGATAGGCTCAGTATTCCTACACCCATGAAACTTACAGGTTCCTTGTAACACTCTGAAGGAGTATTACAAACACACTGAATTTTACAAAGAAGAAATGCACATGGCTACAGGAGCTAATGGATGAACCTTTTAGCTGGGAAAATAAGACCAAGTGAGGTTTCCTTTGAGTGTTTGTTCAGGGCAGAGAGCAGTGCATATGAATCTGTGGGAAAAAAAAAAGAGAGAGAGAGCTTCCAGGATTGACAGAGGCCAGTAGCTGAAATCTCAAGTATAAGGAGCAGGCACAGGTGAAGCTGGAGAGTGGTGGGCTGGAGCCAGAAATTGCAGTGCTTCAGGAGATCACCATAAGGTTACTGAGAAGCCATTGAAAGTTTTAAACCAAAGCTTAAATGTTTTCTTGGTTGAATAACCAAGAAATGAATAACCAATAAACCATGGTTATTCATCTCATATAAAATAAGCCCTTGAAATCTATCTAGGAAATGCTTATTAAATAGATCAATTAACCTGAATCATGAAGCAAAGTTATTTCAGTATCTCGATCATAATACTTCTCATACAGATTTTTTTCATATTACAAATAATGTGTGTTTTCTGGTTGTGCGTGAGATACATTTGTTTTAGTGTCTGAATAGTATCAAGGTGGGTAATTCACTGTGAAGTTATCATCAGTAAAACCTAAACATTTTATGGTGGGGAGAGGAGTGGGCATAGGGTTTATCGATCTCTTTAATGTGATAAGGTAAAGGATGCAATTAGAGTATAGTCATAATAATGATGTTTTCACAGTTATATGAAAGCATTTCGAGTTAATTTGTCCTGATGAATGTCTGAACTAGAATTTTGTCTGTTTTGTTTGTGAAAGTGGAGTGCAAAAGGAAATGGTAGAATTAAGACAAGAAATGAGTTCAACAATAGGATTATTATGGAAATAGGCAAGAATATAGAAAGAGAAATAACATCAGGAACTGTTAGATTTCATTCAATCAACAGACATGCATATATGTGGCAGATAATACTATTGCCCAAAGATATTTGGTTTCCTTCTCTTTCTTGGCACACAGTGAGACTACACTTCCCCATGCATTTGAGGCTGGTCATGGCCATCTGACTTGCTTTGGTCTATGAAATGAGAGCAACATGTCACTTCAAGATGCAAGTGTTTAATCGCTGGTGCTCAACTCTCCAATCCTGATTGTTCCTGGCCTTGGTGATTGTGGGAGTGTGGAGTGCGGCAGTGAGCCACCATGAAATTGACAACTGCCGTAGAGGGTGGACCTGCAGGAGGCTTGGAAGAAATGAAAATAAGCCTTTGTTATATTAAGCCACTGAGATAGAGGACTTGTTTGTTATCTCAGCATGGCCTAGCCTAGCCTTGACACAATACTGATCCCGCTCTAGATGCTTGCTTGGGTTTGCTGAGTACATAAAGCAATAGTAATCCTTGCCAAAAAAAGTTTCTATAGTTTAATTAAGAAGGCATATATGTTGAGAGTTAATGGAAGAATGGGCTGAAAAACTGCCCTCGGGGCCTGATTCATAACATGTTTTGAATGCTAAACATGTTATCATGGTTTGAAGCTGTTTGTACTCCAGAAAATCGTGTTCTTACAGCTAATCCATTCCTGTGGGTGTGGATATATCGTAAGTAGGATCTTTTGGTGAGTAGGATTTGAAGATGTGACCCACCTCATTCAGGGTGGGTCTCATCCTCTTCTTGGAATCCTTTATGAGAGGTTAAAAGACAGAAAAAAGACCCAGAGAAGCTCAGAGAAAAAAAAAGCCTCAAAGAAGCTGAGAAAGGAAGCCACTGAAGTCAGAAGCTGGAAGCAAGTAAACCTGGGAGAGAAGGGAGAGACTAGCAGCCATCTCCATGTTCTGGCCATGTGACAGAGTCACTGAGGATCACTAGTGGATGGTCTTCAGGGGGAAAGCATCACTGTTGATGCCTTGATTTGGATGTTTTCAAAGCCTAAGAACTGTAAGCTGATAAGTAAATAAGTCCCCATTGTAAAAGCCAACAGATTTCTGTATATTGCATTTCATTAACTTTAACAAACTAAAAAACATATTCTTACAAACACAGCATTGTGCAGTACCAAATGGTTATAGAGAAGCATAAAGCCCTACCCACCCAAAAAGAGTTGACACCTAGTTTCATAATTGTGTAACTGGTAATCCAGATCCTAACAGGCAAGTGGTGATATGCCAGAAGGGACCAGAAGACTCAAGATAAAAGCATTTCTGGAGTGTCCAGTTGACTCATAATATGTTATGTAATGTATTGTTTTATATCAAACAAATAAGGATATATCATGTAGAATAAAAAGTTGACATGATATTTAAGATAAAAAATTAGACTTAATAGTAATTTCATCTTCAAGTGGACAAGTTGGACAATTCCTCAAGACCCCAGGGAGCTTTCATTCCCTCTTCTCGGCCACATGGACACTTCAGTCAAAATACTGATGTAATTAGTGGACACTGATATTATCCTTTGTCTCTAAATGTTACAGGTAAAGTAATGGCCCCAAGCACTTCACTTGCAAATCAGTTTAGTTTGCATTAAGTTTTTATTCAAGCTAAAGTATTTATAGGGCTAAATCTATGTCCTTATATTTGTTTCAGTATATGAATTTTGTAAGTTTGTTGATAAGAAGTTAGTGTTTCCTTAAATATATGTCCAAGATCTAGAAGCCCCTTTCCTTATAAACATGACATGATTGAGGTGAGCACCAAAGCAAAAGCACATCAACTCTGCTGCCACCACAGAAAATAATTTCAGAATTCTCCTAAAAAAAGAAAAATAGAAAGAAAGCCATAATGCTTTGTGCTGGTTTGAATCTGTGGTGTACCCCAGTAAAGCCATGTCCTTTAATCCTCATTCAGTATTGCTGAGGGGGACCTTTCTGATTGTTTCCATGGAGATGGGACCCACCCAATTGTGGATGATAACTTTTGATTAGATGGTTTCCATGGAGATGCGTCTCTACCCATTCAAGATGGGGTTGCTTACTGGAGCCCTTTAAAAGGGAACCATTTTGGAAAAATCTTTAAAGCCATAAAAGCCCACACAGCCAGAATCCTTTGGACATGAAGAAGGAAAATGCCCCAAAGGGAGCTTCATGAAAGGAGAAGCCAGGAAAGAAAACTAGCAGACTTCGCCATGTGCCCTTCCAGCTGAGAGAGAAACCATGAACTTCACAGTTTGTTGGTGACTTAATTTGGACATTCTATAGCCTTGCTTTAATTTGAATATTTTCACAGCCTTAGAACATGTAAACTTGCACCTTAATAAATTCCCCCCTTTAAAAGCCATTCCACTTCTGGTATATCGCATTTTGGCAGCTTGCAATCTAAAACATGCTTTAATAACCACTCATTTTACCTAAGGGCAGATTCCATTCAACAATGCAAAGTCTTTGAAATTCAGTTTTTGACAGAAGAAAACATGGAGATTTGGGGGAGTGCAAAGAAAATGCTTTTATACTCAAAAACAAAACATTTGAATCTTCTTCATTTTTTTAATTACAGACAATAATAATAATAATAACTGGCTAATATTAATTGAGGATTTATGATGTGCCAACCATAAAGTGCTTTTCATGAATAACTTATTTACTCTCCAGAACAGCCCCCAAAGATGTCTTACCTAAAGTAAGTAACATTAAAATACCCATTTTACTTTATAAGGCAACTGTTACTGAAAAGTTAAATAACTTGCTTTTGAGTTTGGAAGTGGCCAAGCCAGGATTTGAACCAAGGGAGTGTGGCTACAATGCCCACATTCTTTGTTCCTACATGTTTAGGTACAGCTCTATGTTCAAGTATCTGGTCATCCACCCTGACACAGTGGGATTGAGAGGAGACACATATTGCAGCAGATTATAACTTCTCCTTGATGTGTTGTCCATCTCTTAAATGTTTGAGATTTGTAAAGCAGACACACACTTCTTTGAGATTTAGGTAGATTTAAAACAGTTATAAGGATATCCATAATATCATGTCAGCAAAAGGTGGTAAAAACTCAAATTATGTGGAGGTTACTTGTTTTGACATAGCTGCTGGATCAATCTGTAAGAACTCTATACTCAGAGGTTCAGGATAAATAGAACATATGGGAGAAATGTATGCTCTTTATCTCTTTCTTAGCTGGTTCTGTTTTAGAAAGATTATTGTTTGCTGACACATGTCCCATAATATTTCCCAAAATATTTGACTATGGCTTCATATTTTGTATAAAACTATTTTCTTGCAGCTTCCACACTGCTCTTCAAAAAGTTCCACTCTCATGATCTCTTTGCCAAACAATATTATCCCCCTAGATGGAATAAGCAAAGAGCCTGGGGCATTTTGGTATTGGGGGAATTTGCCTAAAAAAGATGGCATTCAAATATCAGTATATTTGTTTAATCCTTATCCCTCTAGTTCTTCATATCTTACTTTTTCCCAAATGTCCCATATGTTGGGAGCTTTTCAACTTTTGACCTCCAGACCTGAATTATAATAAATTTGCATTGTTTTAAGCCACCAGGTTTGTGGTCATTTGTTACAGCAACAATTGGAAACCAATACACTAACCATTGGATTTTGCCATGTGGAGGCCATTGGTGACCTTGGATGAGCGGAAGTTAGTGGAGGGGTGGGAGTGAAAACATGACTGAAATGGGTTACTAAAGATCTGGAGGGAAATTGGCTTATCACAAGCACATACAGGGCCTTTGTGAAAATTAGAAAATGGTAAGTTCTTCAGGCTAAGTGGAAATGGTGGTGCCTGTAGGTAGACCGAGCGCAACATGCTTTGCTTTCCTCAGGGATAACAAAGTCCTGCGTCAAGCATTCTACTTGGCAAACAGAGCATTGACTAGATTTCAGCCTTGTCCCCTCTACCAAATGCTCTTATGCAGGGTAGACCCTGAACCAAAGCCCAAGTTAGCCTTAGAAGAGAGGAAATGGGGATACTAAAGTATAGACAACCCTGCCAAGCAGTTCTGATGTATAGGGAACAGAGAAATGGGATGCTATCTGATGGGGCAGGGGGTAGGGAAAAAGGAAAAGATATTTTAAGGTGGCAGAAGCAACCGCAAAGTTGCCTGCTGATAAGAATAATGCAGCAGAGAGAAAAAGAATTAATAGCGTGAGAGAGGGGGGAGCATTGCTGGAGTAACGTCCCAGAGTAGATGAGTGGGGATCAGATCTAGACCCCATGGAATTGGACTACAACTGAGGAGTTCATATTTGATAAAATAATAAAAAGGAACACAATGCATGGTAAGACAGTAAATGTTAGTTGTATGTTTGCTATAGTTTGTTCTGGGCACAAATGGGGAGAAAGCGGAGGTTGTGAGACCAGTTAGGAGAAAATCAAATAAGTTAGGTTGGAAGAGTAAGATGTTGGTGTCACTTACACTTGGGCAAATAGGGGTCTTTACCCCAGACCCATGGGCTCAGGGAGCCCCCACTCTTTGGAGTGCCTTCCTCAAATTTTCTAAAACCCTCCTCTGGTCCTTGGGACCAGCTGAGGTTGGTAGTGTCATCTGGATGTTGTGCCCCAAGCTTGGACTGGGACCCAGGCCTACCTCAGTCCCTGTTCCTCCCTTTCAGGTGCTCTCCAACTGTCTATGCATCAGTGAGATCCACCAGATGTCCTGAGGGCTCTGTGACTCATGTTTATATAGTTATTCTGGGGTTTTAGTAGCCAGGCCCTGGTTTCTGAAGAGTGACCTGGCAAGACAATTGCTCCCACTGGTTGGGCAGAATTGTTTTCTTTCAGGATTGTGTGAGATTGCGCTGCCAGAATGGCAGTGACATGCAGATTTGGGGGGGCTTAAATTGTTACATAGACAAGGGCCCTGCAAAAAATATTTGTCTGGGGTCCCCCATATCCTAGGGATATAGCAATGAAGGGGCAATTCAAGGAGATATTCAGAGGAAGGGGTCAGATTCTTACTCCTTTGCTCAAAACCCTACCTGGCTCCAAATCACATTCATCATAAAAGTGAAAGTATGTGAGGTCCCACATTCTCTGGTCTCCCATTAATCTCTCTGACCCCTCCCATTCACTCAGTCTGCTTCAGACACACGGGCCCCTTTCCTGTCCCTAGAACACAAGGCACGCTTCTGCCTTAGGATCCTTGAAATGACTGTTCCCACTGTCTCGAACAGTCTTGTCCCAGGGATCTGTGTGGCAAACGCTCTCAACATCTTTGATTCTTTCCTCAAATATCATCTTCTCAATGGGACCTGCCCTGCCCACTCTGTCAAGAGCAAATTGCTAAAAAGTGTTTAATATAACTGCGTAGTGTCTATTAAAATATATCAATACATTCTTTAATTCAGCAATTCCAGTTTGGTGACTCTCTCCTATAGAAGCAAAGTCACAACTGTATAAGGATAAATATATAAGGATATTTATTGCACCATTTTTCATAGGCCAAAAAAGCAACTGGAAACAATCTGATTCTTCATAAATAGAAAAATGGTTGGATAAATTATGGTAAGTCATTTAAAAGAACTTTATACGGCAATTTTTAAAAAATGAAGTTACATTTATAGTTGTTAAGCTGGAGGATGTCAAAGCTGTATAATTAAGCAAAAACAGCACATTGCAGAGTAATGCATAACATATGATTTCATTTTACTAAACCAAAGCAAAGCAAAAATCCACATAAATGTTTTAAGGCCACAGGAAAAGTGTGGATACTCCAGATATGAACTAAAGTGCTACCACCAATTACCAACACAGGTATGGTAATAGAGCAGGAAAATAACTGACTTTTCTTTAAACATCTTTGTACTGTTTCACTTATTATAATGTACACATAATAATTATGAATTATTTTTAATCGAACTACAAATGACAATGATTTTCTTTTATATTTTAATATTATAGTAGGTACTTATTGCTTGTTTAAATTCTCAGCAATGGTTGCTTGCAAACAAAGAACCCTAACTAATACACAGGACCGATTGTCATTCTAATATTTCAACTTTATTATTCTAAACTCTGCTGTGCCTACCGATCTTTGTACCCTTTTGCTCACTTGTTACAGGAACTCACTTCCTCAGAAAGTTGAAGAAACAGTCTTCTTCAACTTATAGTGAATATAATCATCTAATTAATGTTCCTTTTTCACCCCGTCCTTTACTTCTCAGCTCTATTCCTCAGCTTTAGCTAAAACAGTCTCTGTTGCAGGAATGATGATCAGTGTGCAAAAATATATGGTTTTCTTTATTACCCTAAAACTAAACTTGATTTTAACCTCAAGATCCTATTCCTCCTGATTAAAGGGAGCTTAATCTAGACAATTCAGTTAATTCAATAACTTTAAGGGTATTATTATTGTTGTTGTTGTTGTTAGGTTTTTTCATTTCAGGTTTGCTATCTAGCAGAATTTTTTTTGTCTGCTCATTCTCTCTGGGGTGGCATCATGTTCTAGGAGTTTATGACATTGGAGAAGATAGCTTGTCTACAATTGTCCCTTTCCTTGTATCAGCATCTACTGCGGCACAGAAGTCTTATCTGACCCTGAGCATGGTTGTCCCTCCCTCGGGGGCCCACAGCCACCCACACCCTTATCTAGTTCAGGGCTACAGCATTCTCACTTCTTCACTAAGGTGCTTCTGCAACTGCAGGAGATCTTCGGGACTCAGATCTTTGGCTCACATAAATGTTGTGTCTTTTCTTGTGGATGCAAAAAAAAAAAAAAATCTAGAAATTTTTACAGTTCTAAGGCCATAAAAATGTCCAAACTAAGGTATCCACAAGAGGTTATCTTCACTGAACAAAGGCCAATGGCATCTGGGGTTCCTCTGTCACACGAGAAGGCATATGACGGCATCTACCGGCCCTTCTCTCCTGGATTGGTTTCAAAATGGCTCTCTCAGCTCTTATGTGTCCTTCTGGTTTCTCCTGGGGAGGTGGGAGGGTGTGGCCATCTGTTCTGGATGCTCAGAGATGGCTTCATGGAGGAGACATTTGAGCAGAAACCTGCAGAGTTCTAAGGAAAGAGTGTTCTAAACCGAGGAAGCAGGAAGTAAGAAGTCCCTCAACCAGGAGTGTGTGGCAACTGGAGGAAGAGCCAGAATGTAGGAAGACACGTGGAGTGGTGAGGGGGAAGCAGTAAAGGATGAATTCAGAGAGGCAGCAGAAAGGGGATGAGACAAGGCCTTGGGGGCCATGAAAAGAATGATATAGCAAGTTAGAGTCTTACCTCACACCTTATAGGAAAGGAAACTTCAGGTACATTAAAGAGTTAACAAACCTTTGACCCACTACTTCCACTTTCTCAAGTCAGAAACATAAAAAAAGGAAAATTATGTACAACTTATTATTAACGTGTGTATGATGACAAATGAACAGAAAACCTAAATTTCCAAGAATAGGAGAATAGTTACATATATTAGGTTATTTCTCTATGGCAACCGATTTTATGGCCCTTAAAATCAACTTCTAACAATTATTTAATAACATTGGAAAGTGTTTTTAATGTAACAGTCAATGAAAAAGGGAATGAGTTCTATCTTATGGTATATTCTTAGTTTGCTTAAAAAAATATTAGGATGAAATAACTACATTCTATAGTAGGTGGTTTTCTTTGGGTCACAGCATTGCTGACCTTTGAAGTTGTGTCTATCGTGAGCTTGTTTTACCTCCAAATTAGAAAGCAGAAAAATTATAAAAATATGCTATATCATTTCTATATGTTGGAATATGGTACAAATATTAAAATTAGGGTGTTCATAGTAATGCCAATGAGGAAATGTTTGCACTCTGTTATATGAAAAAAACCAATATTATATGAAAAAGAAAAATATAAAATGTTTATTCTGTATAACCCAATTTTGTATGATCTATATGTTCTAGCTTGCTAGCTGCCGAATGCAATATACCAGAAACAGAATGGCTTTTAAAAAGGGGAATTTAATAAGTTACTAGTTTACAGGTCTAAAGCCAAGAAAATGTCTCAATTAAAGCAAGTCTATAGAAATGTCCAATCTAAGGCATCCAGGGAAAGATACCTTGGTTCAAGAAAGCTGATGAAATTCAGGGTTTCTCTCAAGTGGAAGGGCACATGGTGAACACAGTCAGAGTTCTTATCTCATCTGGAAGGGCAATGGTGAACATGGCATCATCTGCTAGCTTCTTCTCCTGGTTTCCTGCTTCATGAAGCTCCCTGGGAGGCATTTTCCTTCTTCATCTCCAAAGGTCGCTGGCTGGTGGACTCTGCTTCTTGTGGGTATGTCGTTCTGCTTTGCTCTTTGAATCTCTCATTCTCCAAAATGTTTCCTCTTTTATAGAACTCCAGAAACTAATCAAGACCCACCCAAATAGGTGGAGACATGCCTCTACCTAATCCAGTTTAACAACCACTCCTGATTAAATCACATCTCCAGGGAGATGTAATTACAGTTTCAAACATATAGTACTGAATAGGGATTAGAAGAAATGGCTGCCTTTACAAAATGGGATTAGGATTAAAACATGGCTTTTCTAGGGTACAAACATAATTTCAAACCAGCACACTATAGCAAAAAAAAAAGGCAGGAAGGCAATGCCCCAAAGTGTTAACTACTGTTAGTGCTGAATCGTGAGATAATGCCTTTAAGATTTCTACAAGTCTTGTCCAAAAAGCATGTGATACTTTAACAACAAAAATAGAATTTTAAAACTTTGCCTCTATTCTACTTTACTAAAAAATTATAAGAGGCAGCTCATCAAGAGACAGGTTGTACTAAAGGGTAAGATACTAGTAGACCACGCAATCAATACAAAGGGCAGGGAAAGCAGCTGAAGGAGAAGATTACTCTATGAAAGACTTATTAGAAATTTCTGGGTAGTCACTACAAGGGGCCATCCATTTGGTTCTGAGCTTCCTGGCTATGAAAGCAAAGAGGAAATATAATTCATTAGTAAATCTAAAGCATCCACAAGACCAAAGCAAACCACCCGACTCAGGAGATTTTATATATGTATAAATACAAGGGCAATGAGACCTGAGATGAAAACTGTTCGTTGAAAAGAGACATTATGTGATGAACTTTAAGATATCCTTAACAATGTCACTAAAATATTAACAGCTAGTATGTATCCCAGTATTTAATGTTTTAAGCATTTCACATATATTAACTCATTTAAAACTCAAGATAACCTAATTAAGTACATTTTGTAGAGGAGGTTTTGAAACAAAGGCTTACAATTGAATAGCTCAAAGATCTCATAGTTGTTAAGAGAGAAAATATTTGAACCCAGAGACCGGCTCCAGAACCTACTGTCTTAACCAGTACATCATACTAGCAAGTTTCTTAGACTTAGCTTACAAAGTCCCTTGATAAAAACTGATAGCATATTTCCCTAAAAACAATTCTTCAAGGAATCAAAGCGACCCAACATGTAGTTAATAATTATCTAAGACACAATTAATGTATTTCAGTAACTTCAAGAGGGTTTTGGTAATGAGCAGAGGTTGCAGCTAGGTTTGAGTTGGGTGGGAAATGAGAGTCTTCCAAACTCATTTATTTGGTTCTAGCTTGCCTTCAAAATAAAACATGAAGAGCCCGTAGACAAGTAGGGTTATAATGAGAGATTAGATTTGGTTCAAACAGCAGTCACCACAGATAAGTTAGTATATAAAGCAGATGGTGCAGAAATCCAGGTTGATTTTTTCCAAGGTTGAAGTTCAAAGCTTATACAAAGGATAGCATAATGCATAGATGTGCTGACAGCAAACATGCAATATAAAGGCCCTTTTACATTTTCTCTTTTGCCATATCCTCCTCAAGTGAGCAAGGGCTGGGCTGCAATCCTTTCCAGGTGACTGACTCCTCTGTAGTCTTAAGAACTAAGGAAACCAAATGTGGGAGAACATTCTGGCACTTTGAATATTAAGCTGTGTCAGGCAGCAACTATCTCCTGATAATTCTTCCCTCACTTTGTGATCCACATATTTCTCTACTTAAGCCTTCCCTCCTTCAACAAACTTCTTTAAAAAAACTTTTTTACCTAAAGAGCAACAGTTTGTTGCCCTTGAGAATTTTTTTTAACATTTTTTATTATGAAATATAGCATATGTATTAAAAAAGTGATAAGTTTTCAAGTACATTGTAACAAGTAGTTTTAGAACAAATATCCAAGTATGGTTTGGGTTACAGTTCCACCATTTCAAGTATTTCCTTCTAGCTGCTCTAAGATACTGGAGACTAAAAAATACCAACATAATGATTCAGTAGTCATATTCATTTGTTAAATCCTATCTTCTGTGATACAACTCCTCCTTCTCCTTTGATCCTTCTCCCACTGTTCAGAGATATTTGGGCAATGGCCATTCTAACTTCTTCATGTTGAAAAGGGTGCTGACATTATGGGGTAGGAGGATGCAACTGATTAATGCTGTTGGAGAGAATTGAAACCCTGGATTTCAGGGTTTATCTGGCCTAGGATCCATCTGGAGGTTACAGGTTTCTGAAAAATAAACTTGGTGAGTAAACATGTGAAGATTTTATTGAGATATATTCAAATACCATGTATTCTATCCAAAGTAAGCAATCAATATTTCACAGCATCCTCACTTAGTTGTACAATCATCACCATTCTCAATTTTAGACACTTTTCTTTACTCCAAAGAGAAGAATAACAGACACACCTACACCAAAGAGAAAACCCCAAATTCTCTTTAACTCTTCCCCCCCCATTCAATTACTCCTAGTATTGTTGTGCTAGTGATGTATTCCTGTTAAATATAGACCATAGCATCAATGAGTAGTTCCCACATACTCTTCTACCATCAACCCTTTGTACAAGTGTCATACTTTTGAAGAAGTTCATGCAAGAGCCCATTCACGTCTGCAGTGCTAATTGGTGAAGTACCTAAACAACCCTCTTCAGTCACAAACATCCCCAGTGTGGCACCCTTTCTCATAAACCCCCTAATGAACTACCATCACCTCCATCCATTCGCACACTTTTAAGCTCAATCTCATTAACTAGTCTGTACATATTTAGTAACTGTTTCCCCTTTTCTAGCTCCTGTATATATCTAGTTCCCCTATTTTCTATATCTTAAAACTCTGAGTTAATATTTTCAAGTGGATACACATTAGTGAAACCATACGGTATCTATTCTTTTGTGTCTGGCTTATTTCACTCGGCATTATGTCCTGAAGTTTCATCCATATTGTCATATGCTTCAGGACCTCATTTCATCTAACTGCTGCATAATATTCCATTGTATGTACATGTCACATTTTGTTTATCCACTCTTCTGTTAGTAGACATTTAGGTTGGTTCCATCTTGGGGCCGTTGTGAAAAACGTAGCTATAAACATCAATGTGCAAATGTCTGTTTGTGACACTGCTTTCAGCTCTTCTGGGTTTATACCGAGTAGTGGTATTGCAGGTTGTAGGGCAATTCAATATTTAGTTTTCTGAGGAACTGCCAAACTGTCTTCCACAGTTACTGTACCATTATATATTCCCACCAACAGTGTATAAGTGTTCCAATTACTCCACATCCTCTCCAAAATTTTTAATTTCCTGTTTGTTTAATGACAACCATTCTTAAAGGTGTAAGATGATAACTCATTGTGGTTTTGATCTGAATTTCCCCTACAGCTAATGAAGATGAACATCTTTTCATGTGTTTTTTATCCATTTGCATTTTCTCTTCAGAAAAACGTCTATTCGGATCCTTTGCCCATTTTATAATTGGATTGTTTTCTTTCGTTTTTGAGTTGTATGATTTATTTATATATATTTGATATCAAAACCTTATGAGATATATGATTTCCAAATATTTTCTCCCCTTGAGTTGGCTGCCTCTTCACCTTTTTGACAAAGTCCTTTGAGGCACAGAAGTATTTGATTTTGAGGCATTCCCATTTGTCTATTTTTTCTTTCATTGCTTGTGCTTTGAGCATAAGGTCTAAGAAGATAACCTCCTATTAGTAGGTCTTGAAGATGTCTCCCTATATTTTCTTCTAGAAGTTTTATGGTACTGGCTCTTATAGGTCTTTGATACCCTCTGAGTTAATTTTTCTATAGGGTGTAAGGTAGGGGTCCTCTTTCATACTTTTGACTATGGATAGCCACTTCTCCTAGCCCCATTTATTGAAAAGACTATTCTGCCCCAGTTCAGTTGATTTAGGGCTCCTGTCAAAAGTCAATTGACCATAGCTCTGGGGGTCTATTTCTGAACTTTCAATTTGATTCTGTTGATCAATATGTCTATCATTGTGCCAATGCCATGATGTTTTGACCACTGTGGCTCTATAGTAAGCTTTAAAATCAGGAACTGTAAGTCCTCCCACTTCATTCTTCTTTTTCAGTATGTTTTTTTGCTATTCAGGGCCCCTTTCCCTTCCAAATAAATTTGGTAACTAGCTTTACCAAGTCTTCAAAGAAGGTTGTTGGAATTTTGGTTGGTATTGCATTGAATCTGTAGATCAATTTAAGTAGAATTGACATTTTAATGATTGAATCTCTTTACTTATAATTAGTTTGTTGAAGTCTTCTGTTTCTTCTCAAGTCAATATAGGTTATTTGCATTTTCCTAGGAATTTGTCCATTTCATTTAACTTGTCTAATTTATTGGCTTATAGCTGTTCATAGAACACAGAATGTTTTATGACCTATTTAGATCTTCATTGATTTCTTTTAGCAATGTTTTATAGTTTGATTATATTGAGAACATTTAATTCCTACCTTTTGAAATGTTTTTATCAGAAACAGATGCTGAATTTTGTCAAATGCTTTTTCAGCATCAATCAAGATAATCATGTGATTTTCTCCTTTCAACTTAATATATTGTATTACATTGATTGATTCTCTTATATTGAACCACCCTTGCATGCCTGGAGTAAATTTCACTTGGTCCTGGTGTATAATCCTTTTAACGTGCCATTGGATTGGATTTGCAAAATATATTGCAATTTTTTTTAGAATTTTTGCATCTATATTCTTAGGAAGACTGACTTATAGTTTTCTTTGTTCTAGCATCTTTATCCAGTTTTGGTATTAAGAGTGATGTTAGCTTTATAAAATGAGTTAGGCAGTGCTTCTTTTTCCTCAATTTTTTGGAAAAGTTTGAGTAAGAATGATGTTAGTTCTATTTGGGATTTTTGGTAACATTCCCCTGTGAAGACGTCTGGCCCTGGGCTTTTCTTTGTAGGAAGATTTTTGGTGACTGATTGAATCTCTTTACTTGTGATCAGTTTGTTGAGGTCTTCTGTTTTTTTTTCAAGTCATCTTCATCTAAATTGTCTAGCTTGTTGGCATATAGTTGTTTATAGTATCCTTTTGTGATTATTTTTATTTCTTCAGCATCCATGGTAATGACCCCCCTCTTTTTTCTGATGCTATTCGTCTGTATCCTCTCTTTTTTTCCTTTAGTCAGCCTTGCTAGTGGTCCATTGATTTTACTGATTTTCTCTAAGAACCAACGTTTGATTTTACGATTCTTTCTATTATGTTTTATTCTACAATTCCTTTATTTCTGCTTTAATCTTTGTTGTTTCTCTTCTTCCACTTGCTTTGGGGTTAGTTTGCCATTCTTTCTCTAGTTCTTCCAGATGAACAGTTAAGTTGTTAATTTTTGCTCTTCTTTCTTAATATAGGTATTTAGAGCAATACATTTCCCTCTCAGCACTGCCTTTGCCACATCCCATAAGTTCTGATATGTTGTATTTTCATTATCTTTCATTTACAGATATTTACTGATTTCTTTACCAATTTCTTCTTTGACCCATTAAGAGTGTGTTATTTAATCTCCATATATTTATGGAATTTCTGTTTCTTTGGTGGCTACTGACTTCCAGCTTCATTCCATTATGGTCAGAGAAAGTGCTTTAAATAATTTCAATCTTTTAAAATTTGTTAAGACCTGTTTTGTGCCCCAGCATATGATCTGTTCTGAAGAATATTTCATGAGCACTAGAGAAGAATATATATCTTGGTGTTTTGGGGTGTTAGGTCTAATTCATTTATCACATTGTTTATGTTCTCTAATTCCTTATCAATCCTCTGGTTGGTTGTTTTACTATAGAAGAGAGTGGTGTATTGAAGTCTCCCACTATTATTGTGGAAACACCTATTGCACAAAAGCTTGTACACACATGTTCATAGCAGCATAATTGTAGTAAACAAAAATTAGAAGCAACCTAAATATCCTTTAACTGATGAATGAATAAATAATATATTGTTTACTTATAAAATGAAATATTGTCGGACGAATAAAAGGACCAAAGTACTGATCCATGCTACATCTTGCACAAAATGTAATGAAAACATTATGCTAAGTGAAAGAAGTCAGACATAAAATGCCACATATTGTATGAGTTCATTTATATGAAATGCCTAGAACAGACAAATCTATAGAAAAGTATAGGCTAGTGGTTGCCAGGGAGTGTGGTGAGTAAAGGGAGTGACTCCTCATAGGTACAGACTTTCTTTTAGGGATGATGAAAATATTCTGGAATTAGATGGTGGCAAAGGTTACATAATTTTGTGAATATAGTAAAAACCACTGAGTTGTACATTTGAAAAAAATAGTAATAGTAAATTAAAAAGTAAAAATAAATTTTATAAGTAAACAATATATTATTTATTCATTCATCAGTTAAAGGATATTTAGGTTGCTTCTAATTTTTGTTTACTACAATTATGCTGCTATGAACATGTGTGTACAAGCTTTTGTGCAAACATATGTTTTCAGTTCTCCTGGGTACACACCTAGGAGGAGACTGGCTGGGTCATATTTAACTTTTTATGGAATTGACAATGTCAAAAATGAAGGTTTTGAGAGAACACAGAATACAGAAGAAGAGGGAGAAAGGCTTGTAGGCTACCACAAGTTTTGCCAGTGTTTGTTTCAAGTACTTTGGAGCTCTTTGATTGGGTGCATAAACATTTATGATTATTTCTTTTTGGTAAATTGTTCCTTTCATTACTATGTAGTGTCCTTTCTTGTCTCTTATGGCATCTTTACATTTAAAGTCTATTTTGTCTAATATTAGTATAGCTACTCCTGCTTCCTTTTCATTACAGCTAGTGTAGAATACCTTTCCCATCCTTTCCCTTTCAATTTATTTGTATTCTTGCTATTGTTAAAAGCATATAGATGGAAGAAAGGAAGAGCGGGCCACGGTGGCTCAGTGGCAGAGTTCTCGCCTGCCATGCCGGAGACCCAGGTTAGATTCCTGGTGCCTGCCCATGTTATAAAAAAAAAAAGGTTAATCTAAGGGTGGGCCACGGTGGCTAAATGCAGAGTTCTCCTCTGCCATGCCAGAGACCCAGGTTCGATTCCTGACGACAGCCCATGTTAAAAAATAATAATAATAAATAATAATGCAGGGTGTTGAAAATAGATGGTATTTTATATTTTAAAACTTTAACTTATGTGTGAGACTAAAGCAAAAAATGTTTATGTGGTACAAAATTTATATTTTGACTAGTGCATTTCCTAATATAACTTATGTGGACAGTTTAATTGAACCCCATAAGTACATGGAACCTTTAGTAGGGCATGAGATTTTGTAGGTTTGTCCAGAGTGATGCCTCGATAAATGCCAGAAGGATTTGAACAGTGAATAAAAAAGTATTTGCTAAGTCCCCTTAGGGGAATAGTGAGAAAGGAGGAAAATTCAGCTTCCTCAAGTGGAGAATTCTTGATATTCTCACAAGTAGTGGGGACAACCAAAGCAATAGGCTGAGCCTTCAATCTTATGGATTGTTCATATGAAACTTAACCCCGCAAAGGATAGGAAGCCTACTTAAAATTAGGCCTAAGAGTCACTCCCAAGAGAACCTCTTTTGTTGCTCAGATGCGGCCTCTCTCTCTCAGTCAACAACAAGCAAATTCGCTGCCCTCCCCCTCTCTGCATGGGACATGACTTCCAGGGGTGTGGACCTTCCTAGCAATGTGGGACAGAAACCCTAGAATGAGCTGGGACTCAGCACCAAGGGATTGAGATTGAGAAAACCTTTTCGACCAAAAGGGGGGAGAGCAAAATGAGACAAATGTTGATGGCTGAGAGATTCCAAACAGAGTTGAGAGATTATCCTGGAGGTTACTCCTGTGCATTAAATAGAGATCACCTTTTTAGTTAAGGCATAACAGACAGGCTGGAGGGAACTGCCTGAAAATGTAGAGCTGTGTTTCAGTAGCCATGTTTCTTGAAGATGATTGTATAATTATATAGCTTTTACAATGTAACTGTGTTTGTGAAAACTTTGTGTCTGATGCTTCTTTTATCTACCTTATGGACAGATGAGTAAAACATACGGATTAAAAATAAATAAATAATAGGGGGAACAAATATTAAAATAAATTTAGTAGATTGAAATGCTAGTGATAATGAAAGGGAGGGGTAAGGGGTATGGTATGTATGGATTTTTTTCTTTTTATTTCTTTTTCTGAATTGATACAAATGTTCTAAGAAATGACCATGATGATGAATATACAACTATGTGATAAAAGAAAAAGGAATGTTCATATCATATGTTGATTGGTTTTATTAATAAAAATTAAAAAAAAATAGTAGAGAAAGTCAGATGTAGATGTGGTCTGTGCATGAGACCACAAAATGAAGGCTTTTTCTTTAGTAAGTGCGAGTTTTTTATTGGCTCTAGAAACATTTTATGAAGGAATCCTACCTCATCTCTCCCATTTATTTTTACTTTTTAATTTACTATTACTATTTTTTTCAAATGTACAACTCAGTGGTTTTTACTATATTCACAAAATTATGTAACCTTTGCCACCATCTAATTCCAGAATATTTTCATCATCCCTAAAAGAAAGTCTGTACCTATGAGGAGTCACTCCCTTTACTCACCACACTCCCTGGCAACCACTAGCCTATACTTTTCTATAGATTTGTCTGTTCTAGGCATTTCATATAAATGAACTCATACAATATGTGGCATTTTATGTCTGACTTCTTTCACTTAGCATAATGTTTTCATTACATTTTGTGCAAGATGTAGCATGGATCAGTACTTTGGTCCTTTTATTCGTCCAACAATATTTCATTTTATAAGTAAACAATATATTATTTATTCATTCATCAGTTAAAGGATATTTAGGTTGCTTCTAATTTTTGTTTACTACAATTATGCTGCTATGAACATGTGTGTACAAGCTTTCGTGTAGACATATGTTTTCAGTTCTCCTGGGTACACACCTAGGAGGAGACTGACTGGGTCATATTTAACTTTTTATGGAATTGACAATGTCAAAAATGAAGGTTTTGAGAGAACACAGAATACAGAAGAAGAGGGAGAAAGGCTTGTAGGCTACCACAAATAGTCACCTGGAGAAACTTCCGGGAATAGTCACTAGTAAATTCCAACTAGTAAATGTCCCATTTGAAAGTACTGAAATTTCCCATTTGAAAAGTCCTAGGAAGACTTTATATATAATTTAATTTATATATATATATATAAATTAAAGAAGGCCACGACTTTAAGACTTTGTGTATATATATATATATATATATATATATATGATTCTTTCATTTAATCAAGGACCAAGTATTTATACCACAGCACCACCTCAATCTCAAGCAGCGTAATATAGCAACTGAGAAAAGGGAAAATAATTTAGTACTCAATTCCAATATTACCTGTACAATTCTTACAAAGGATTAAGCAAGGATCATGAGCAAATACCCAAAGCCATAAAGTGCTGTGGAAAATGCTCATTTCAATACAAAGGATCTTCTTAACTAGCTCACAAACCTAAAATTAAGGAATTATGTCTTCTATTTCTTTCATTCTCCAGAACACATATACTTGTTGCCTTGTGGGTGAATAACAGTCTCAGCTGTAACCAGTCCCCACGAGAACTAGAGATTTAAATATATTGTTTGTTTGTTTTTATTGAACAACAGGGAAGGAATATGGGAGACTGTAAAAGGCAGACAGACCACTAGTGTTTACTAACTTTAGGCTAGCACTGCTCCTTCTTTAAGTTTCAGTGTCCTCATCTACAAAATGCCAGTATCATCTACCTCAAAAGGGTACTGTAAAAAATGTAACAGAACACGAAATGCTAATTTCCATTTAGTCACCTTGCATTCTCCACTTCTGCTCTTTATCTATAATTTCATTACAGAAAAATGTAATGAAATTATCAAATTTTCCTATTATGCTGAGGACTTTTTAATTAAAATGTACACCAAGCAGCATACTAGCTGTCTTTATTATAAACACAAGAAGTTTTACAATAAAGGAATGTGGATTTGTTAAAAAAAAAAAAAAAGCATATAGATGGGACATTGTGCCAGTCTGAAAATATTACGTACCCCAGAAAAACCATGTTTTAATACTGATTCAATCTTGTGGAGGGAGCTGTTTCTTTTAATCCTGATTCACTACTGTAAGTTGGAAACTTTCAACTATCTCCGCGGAGATGAGACATGTCAATTCTGGGTAGAAACTTTGATTAGATGGAGATGTGACTCCACCCAGTCTAGGTGGGTCTTGATTGTATATCCTGGTGTTTTGGGGTGCAACGATTTATAAATGGAATCCTTTAAAAGCAGAAACATTTTTGAGAGAGTCAGAAATGACGGAAACCACAGAGCCAACAGAGAGAGCCAACAGAAACTTTGCAACCAACAGAGAGAACAGAGACACGGATGTTTGGAGATGTTTGGAGCCCAGCAGACAATGCCACGTGACCTCCTAAGAGATGTTAAGCAAGTCAGCACCTGGAGAGAGCCGAGGGAAGCCAGAGATGAAAGCCAGCCCCAGAGAAGCAAAGTAAGGGACCTCCACAGGAGCAGAGACTGAAAGCAACAGAGCCCAGGAACAAGGGACCAGCAGATGCCAGTCACGAGACTTCCCAGCTGACAGAGGTGACCATCGGCCTTTCTTGAGTGAAGGTAACCTCTTGTTGGTGCCTTAATTTGGACACTTTCACTTCCTTAGAACTGCAAACTTGTAACTTATTAAATTTCCCTTCTGAAAAGCCGTTCCGGTTATGGTATCACATTCCAGCAGCTTGCAAACTAATACAGTCATGTTTTTTAAATCCCTCTGCCAATCTGCTTCTTTTACTGCATCTGTTAATTGGTGAGTTCAGTATGTTAACATGCAAAGGTATTACTGCAAAGGCAGTCCTTGAATCTGCCATCTTATCTTGTTTTTTTATTTGTCATATCTACATATTTTTACCTCTCTTTCTTTCTATCCTTTCAATTACCCTTACTAAAATTCAATTCTGTGCCCCCCTGCTGACCTCCTTCTCCTGTCTTTTTTTTTTTTTTCCAGCCGACAGACCCCCTTTAGTATTTATTGAAGGACTGGTCTCTTGTTGACAAATTCTTTTAGCATTGGTTTGTCTGTGAAAATTTTAATCCTTCCTTCACTTTTGAAGGACAGCTTTTCTGGATAAAGAATACTTGGCTGGAATTTTTCTCCTTTAGAATCTTAAATATGTCATACCACAACCTTTTCACCTCCATGGCGCCTGTTGAGAAGTCTGAACTTAATTTTATGTGACTTTCCTTGTACTGGTGAATCACTCTTCTCTTGCTGCTTTCAGGACTTTCTCCTTCTCGTCAGCATTTGGCAGTCTGATTAGTATGTGCCCTGAAGTAGGTCCATTTGGATTTACTCTGTTTGGAGTTTGTGGGCTTCTTTAATTTGCATATTTATGTTTTTTATAAGGGTTGTGAAGTTTTCCTCAGTTATGTCCTCAAATACTCTTCTTAGCCCTTTTCTCTTCTCTCCTCCTTCTGGGACACCAATGATTTTTATATTTGTGCATTTCATATTGTCCATCCTTTCCCTGAGATCCAGATCAAATGTTTCCATCTTTTTTGACATTTATTCTTTTGTGTATTCTAATTCAGTTGTCCTGTCCTCTAGTTTGTTTATTTTTCATTCTGCCTTTTCAGCTCTACTGTTGTATATCTCTAGGATATTTTTAATTTTATTTACAGTATCCTTCATTTCCTTAAGATCTACTGTTTTTCTATTTATTCTTTCAAAATCTTCTTTATGCTCCTCTTAATATCCTTTATGTCTTTAGCCTACCCATTGAACTTACTTAGGAAATTTATATGGACATCTTTGATTAGTTGTTCCAAATTCTGGGTTTCCTTTGGTGTTTGAATTTGATCATTTGGCTGGGCCATATTTTCTTGAATCTTCATATGCTTTTTGATTTTCTCCTGTGTTTGAGGGATTTGATTATCTTGACAAGGTTATTTTGAAAGTTGACTTCCCTTGCTCATCTAAGATTTTGTAGTTGCTTGGGTTTGTGCTGAAGATATCCTTTTTCACTTAATTTGTCAGTAATTACCTGCCAAACCAAAGCCAGGACAGGGCACACAACTTTAATTGGAGATCTGTTAAAAGCTAGGGAGAAAGGCAGTTCACTAGACTGTACTTTGCCTGTCTTCCCAGCAGATAGTGCTCTTGGGCCACCTCTTCCCCCAGGCCCACCTCTCCTAGACTCACTCAGCCGCTGGGGCCTGGACCCAACCAGGTACAAAGCCAGTCAAGGCCGCGTGTCTCCACATGCGTTGAAAGCCACCAATCCTGGGGCTAGGGGTTGGGCAACCTCAGTGGAGAATCTGCTTGTGGGCACAATGGGTCTAATGGTCTCCAAGCTCCCCGTGGAATGACCTTGGTCTGCTGAGTATTTCAAGTACCCCTGCCCACACCCCGCCCAGGATTGTCCAGCAGTGCGGCACAGTTCGCTCCCTAGCTCCCACCTCCCCGCCTGTGCATGCCGTGGACGCTCTGGGCCTCCGTGGAGAAAGGACAGAAGCAGCGGGACCCAGGGAGTCTCTTTCACAGGCCACCTGTCAGATAGATCAGCTCAGTTCTGTGTCCCGCCTCCTCCCGAGACAAGGGCCCCCCAGTCTCCACCAAAACCAGGTGCCACAGTGGCCTGCCTGGGGGGTGGGGAGGAGGGGGCAGGCACTGTGCACGGCAGCAAGGTTTCTGTATGCAGGTAAACCAAGTCTGCTGGCTTCCAGTTCCCCACGGGAGCTCCTGGCTGCAGAGCTGAGAGGGACGATCGCTCAAGCTGATAGGGCAGTGGGAGCGTGAGGGCACAGCGCTCCTTCAGCTCCAGCTCCGGCCTGGCTTCGCGGCCCGCCCAGCTGCGAGTAAACTCACCCCGTCCTCTCAATCGTGATTTCTCCGCTGTTTCATCCAGGTCCTATAGAATGTAGAAGTCCCTCACTGGTCTCTTGTATCCAGGAAATGCTGTCTCAGTCACTTGTCCAAGGAGCAGGGGTAAATTCAGCCTATCCTATTCTTCCATCTTCCTGGAAATTAACTGCCCTTAAGAGTTTACCTTCCACATTTCACTAGGGTTCCCAGATAGATACAGGGAAATTTGAATATCAGATAAACAACAAAGAACTTTTCAGTAAAAATCCACCTCATATGGTCTCTCTCTCTAAGCCCAACTCTTCAAATAAACTCACTACCCTCCCTTCTAGGTGGGACATGACTCCCAGGGTTGAGCCTGGTCCTGGCAGCACGGGACTGACAATGCCTTCTTGACCAAAAGGGGGGAATGAAATGAAACAAAATAAAGTTTCAGTGGCTGAGAGATTTCAAATAGAGTCATGATGTCATTCTGGGGGTTACTCTTATGCAACCTTCGGTCAAATATTGCAAATTGCCACAGTATGCCATGCCCCAACCCACAGTATTCTTGAAAACCCTATAGAACAACCTGTGCTGTATGTAAGACTCTGTAAAAGTTTTACTTATTAAGTTTAGTTTTTCAGAAACTTAAAGCCTCCAAATTGTTCCTTTGCCAGATAAGTCCTAAAACCCAGAGGTCTCTCCAAAAACATCAACCAGGTTCGTTCTAACACCCCTTCTCGGCCTGAAGAAGTTAGAATGGTCATTTCCTAGATACCCCTGAAGACTGAGTGAGTGATCAGATGAGAGGGAAAAGTTGTAACTGAAAAGTTAGGATGTAACAAATGATTATGACTACTGAATCATTATATAGATATTTCTTTTTAGCTTCTAGTATATTAGAATAATCAGAAGGAAATACCCAAAAATGTTGAACTGTAAGCCAATAGCCTTGATTTTTGATAATGATTGTATAACTTTATAGCTTTTATTTTCTGACCATGTGGTGACTATAAAAGCCTTGTGATGACACCCCATTTATCCAGTGTATGGGCAGATGAGCAATAAAACACAGACATTCATGAATAAAAATTCTATCTGAGAGCATCCTATATTTTTATTTTCTAAGTCTGGCTACCCTTCAATTTGGATTCCATGAACTGATGTTTCTGCCTTTGACTTGTTTAAAATTCATCCCCAACCATCTCCCCCAGAGCCGGCACTTTTGCATCTCACTGCCCTCTGCTGACCACTTTTTGTCACTGGCACAGAAGGGAAAGGAATGTGGACAAAGTATTTCCATTTAAAAAACATTCATGGAGCATAATTCTATTGTTTCAGGTATACGCTGAGCTAGCTAACAATCTCATACCTTCAAGTAGCTCCCAGACTAGAAGATGAGAGATTTGTATAGAAAGTACACGGGATAGCAAGTTGGAAAATCTCAACATATATATATATATATTTTTTTTTTTCCAATCTAAAATCTATCACTGAAAAGCTATCTAACTTTGAAGTCACTGATCAAAATATCACACATAAACAGGAAGAAAAAAATGCCTATTTGAAAAGTGCAGCTGAGTTCATCTTGGGGTGATAAGAGCTTTTCAGAATCTCTTGGTTATACAAAGGCAAGATCATAACCTAGTAGGGATGAGAAAAATTAAGCAGAAGTAGATAAAACGGTTGTGGATAAAATGTAAAGGGCACTGTCCTTGGAGGAGTTTTTTGGATGATAACTGAACTGCAGGCTGGGCCCTCAAAGAATAAGGAAAGGGAGCCAGGTGAAGAGATTTCGTTGTAAATGAGAGTACCTCTAGCAAGATGGCAGCTGGCCAGGCCAAGGAGGATAGCTGGTCCAGCAAGGTTAAGGGAAAGCCTGATATCCGGTTCTAAAGTTTCTTATTTTGTATAGTAATTCCACTCTATTTCCTTACAGCCTTTGATAAAGAAAGTTAGAGACAACAATGCTAGGTTCAGAGAGCCTTAAAAGTCAAAGTCCGGGGCTGTGTAGCCAAATTAGAGTGAGTGGTCCAGAGAGAGCTGGAGCATCCCGGAGAGGCAAAGAGGTGATGAAGAGGGGAGATGAAGAAGACAGGAGCACTGATGGTTATGGGCGATCACAGTCTTTAAACATGCTCCTGGAAATACTCAGAAATGGCTGGGAGGAGACTATGTTTTATCAATTACATGTTGTCCCGGTTTGAAAAGATTTACGTATCCTAAAAAAGCCATGTTTTAATCCTAATCCCATTTTGTAAATGCAGGATAATCCCTATTCAATACTGCATGTTGGAAATTTTAATTAGATTATCTCCATGGAGATGTAACTCACTCAAGAGTAGTGTTAAACTGGATCAGGTGGAGACATGTCTCCAGCCATTCCAGGTGGGTCTTGATTACTTTACTGGATTCCTATAAAAGAGGAAATGTTTTGGAGAAAGCTTGAGATTCTGAGAGAGCAGAGAACACTGCAGCACCATGAAGCAAAGAGACCACCAGCCAGCGACTTTGGGAGATGAAGGAAAATGCTTCCCAGGGAGCTGAAGAGGAAGCTAGCAGATGACACCGTGTTTGCCACGTGCCCTTCCACTTGACAGAGAAACCCTGAACTTCATCAGCCTTCTTGAATCAAGGTATCTTTCCCTGGATGCCTTAGATTGGACGTTTCTATAGACTTGCTTTAATTGGGACATTTCCACGGCCTAAATACTGTTAACTTGCAACGTATTAAATTCCCCTTTTTAAAAGCCATTTCATTTCTGGTATATTGCATTCCAGCAGCTAGCAAACTAGAACACATGTGATATGGAACAGAGACATTTTATTTGCACGGGTGGGGGGCACAGAAGCTAAAGAATTTTGTGACTCACAGGACTCTGTGAGATGAGGTGTTGCTAATCTGTGAGATCCTGGCCAGCTCCAACAGTTTGTGATTATAATACATGCTCCAATGGAGAGAAAGGAGACTCCTGAGTAAGCAAAGTCGTGCCAGCTGCTGGGCTCATGGGAAGATTTCCTGACTTAAGTATCGCACTTGTCCCTCCTCCAGAGATTGCTAGCTCCTTGAATGGTAGGTACCCTCCTGCAGCTGACTGCTCAAGCTAAAGACTTAGAGGCATCTTCAACTCCCACTTGAATCCTCCCCACCTGCCCCTGCAGCTTCTCATGAAGTTCTATCCATTCTTCTTCACCAAATATACTCATTGTCTTCTTCTCTCCCTCTCCTCTGAACTATCCCAGTCCAGCCACCACTGTCATTTCCTGAATAGCTTCCTCACAGGTCTTGTGGACTACCTTCTTGTGTCTCTCTGATCCTTTCTCCACGTTGCAGCCAGCATCTCCCCACAACATAATCCCATCAGTAGCTTCTCATGGCCCATAGGACAAAATATGTTTAAAAAGTTTCCGAACTGGCTTATGCCTAACCCCTAAGTTTGCCTTCTTTCCTGCCAATGCCCTCTTTTACAACACCCTAAGCCCCAGCCACACTGAAGTTTGTGCACTTTATCCCATATCTTGGACCCTCTCTTGCCTCCCGGTCTTTGTACAGGTACAGCTTCCTCTAGGGAACCTTCCATATCCTCCCAGAAGAGTTTCTTGATTTGTGTAGATACTTCTTTTAATGATAATGATAAAAATTATAGTGCCCACTGCAAGCCAGGCACTGTCCTAATCTCTTTATACATAATAATGTATAAAATGCTATGATAGATACTAGCATTATTACCGTGGTATTGTAGATACTATCATTATTACTGCAGTTTTTCTGTCAAAGTACTTACAGCATTTCATTTAAATTGCTTGCTTAATCATCTAATGATCCCTTATAATGTGGATTCCAAGAAGACAAGGGCATTCTGTCTTATTCTCCCTTTTAGTTTAGCACCTAGCACAAGTGGATGTCAGTTAAACTAGACCTTAAAGAATGCATAGGATTTCAACATGTAAAAATAGAAGTGCTTTTTAGACAGCATCAGAATTTGAAATGTGCAGGATGGGTTTAGAGAGAGGAGAGCAATTTATTGTGATTCAAACATGGATAATAGGAATAAGGCAGGGAAATTAAGTAGGAGGCAGATTTGGGAGGATCACTCCTAAGGGGGATTGATAAACAGTAATTCTTAATTATAATGTGCTCAAATTATCAATTTCTTTTGGTCAAATGGCACCATGAAAAGAGTCAGAAAAGATACTTGCAACGCATAGGCCTTATAAATGGAATATAAAGCACTTCTACAAATCAAAAATTAAAAAGTCAAACAACCCAGCAGAAAAATGGGCAAGAGCTTTAAACTTCACAAAAGTTTTTGCACTTCACAAAAGAGGATAGCCAGATAGATACTAAATAAATGAAAATGTGGTCAACCTCATTAGTAGTCAGGAAAATGCAAATTAAAGTGGAGTTTAAGACTGATAATACCAAATGTTGCCAAGTATTTTGAACAGTGGGAAATTTTGTACACTGCTGATAGGAGTATAGATTGGTACAATCACTTTGAAAAGCAGTTTGGCGTTACTGAGTAAAGTTGAAGATATGAATGTCCTATGAACCAGCAATTCCAGACATCAGTAAGTAATTAAAAGAAATGCGAACAAATAGGAGTAAGAGACCAGAATAGTCATAGCAGTCCAAATTGGAAACAATCCAACTCAGCAGAAGAAAGGATAAATAAATTGAGACATATTCATAAAATAGAATAGTACAGTTTCATTCAGCCCCATAACACATAATGCTGAGTGAAAGAAGCCAACCAAAAAAGAATATATACTGTCTTATACCATTTATATAAAGTTAGGAAAAGCTTTAAAAAAATGGTATTTGGGAATGTATATATAGGTGATAACAGATTTAAAAAAGCAAGAGGTATAGGGCGGTGCACAGGTGGCTCCGTGGCAGAGTTCTGGCCTGTTGTGCCAGAGACCCGGCTTCGATTCCAAGAGCATACCCATGAAGAAAGAAAAAAAAAAAAAAAGGAAGAGGTGTGTAAATTAAACCCTGGGCTTTAATTAATACTACAGTTATAAAAATGTGCTATCATCAATTGTAACCAATGTCCTACAATGCAAGATGTTGGTAGAGGGGTGGGGGATGGGAATCCTGTATTTTATGCATGATTCTTCTGTAAACCCACAACTTTTCTAATAAAGGAAAACAACAACAACAAAAACCAAATGGGTGTGGTAGGGGAATTCGGGGAGAGATTAAAAAGAAAGACAAAGGGTGCATACTTCCAGAGTGGTAGAGTAAGAATCTCTGAAAATCTGCTGCTCCATAAAAGCAATGAGAACATTGGAAAAATGAGTCAAAATCAACTTTGTAGAATTCTGGAAATTAACCAAAGGCTTACAACAATCTGGTGAGTGTTTATTCAAGAAAAATGGCTGAATGTCAGTAACAACAGTGAACTTTAGGATGTTCTAACTGGCCCTGTGGTTGCTGGTATTGTATTCCTAGGTTCTTGGCCAAACCACAAGAAAGAATTGAAGGGCACAGTCCAGAGCGTGCAAGCAGGTAGATAATGTATTAAGTACTCATGCAAGAGAAGGATGTGGGTGCTGTCGAAAGAGTGGAGGCAAGAGGTGAGAAACGAGCAATGTTGAGGCATTCTCCTTTTATTGCATAGCTTCACTTACTCCCCTTCCCTCTCCTTGTTGTATTGAAGAATTTACTGCCTACCAAGAATTTTCTGTAACAGGTTCCGTTAGATCTTACCTTTGACCAGTCAGGGCTCTTTCTCGTACCCTCTCTTCTTTCTAGGATGGCACCTGGTGGTAGGTAGTGCATTTGGGTGGGCCGGCTGCATAGGTGTCTAGCCCCGGGGACAGGAGACTCCCCTGGCCTTGATCAATCGGCCTTGCTGGAGGAATTCTTCAGGACATCTTCTCGCCCCTCCCAGGTCCCCGCTGTGGCCTGCCTCACCATTACCATCCCATACCAGCCTCACGGTCCAGCAGCCACTGGAAAGGCAGAATGTGCTCAGAGCTCCCCCAAAAGCCCCATTCTCAGAGATTTGTCATTATTTGACCTGTCTGGCATGTCTCCAGAAACCCCAAATTATAAGGCTTATCTTTATTTGACCCAATGCAGAGTTCCCCCAGTGCAAACAGCCTTTTCCCTGGAATGTGGAAAACAATTAACAATAAAAGGCATCCAGACTGGAAGGATAGAGTAAAACTATCTCTATTCTCAGATGATATGATCTTGTTTAGGGAAAAGTCCAAGAAATCCACAAAAATTTTTTTAGAGCTAAACTTTAGTTCAGTAAAGTTGTAGGATACAAACCAATATATAAAAATCAAGTGTTTCTGTAACTGGGAATAAACAATCTGAAAATGAAAATAATTTCACTTACAATAGCATTGAAAAGAATAATATGCTACAAATAAATTTAACCAAGGTAGTGTAAGATTTGTACACTGAAAAGCACAATGTATTATTGAAAGAAATTAAAGAAGACCTAAATAAATGGAAAGATATTCCACACTCAGGGATTGGAAGACTCAATATTGATAAAATGGCAATACTGTCCAAATTGACCTACAGATCAAATGCAATCATAAAATCCTTACTATCTTTTTTTACAGAAATCAACAAGCTATCCTAAAATTCACATGGAAATACAGGGACCCAAAATAACCAAAACAATCTTTAAAAATAAGAACAATGTTGGAGGTTAAATCCTTTTCAATTTCAAATTTTACTACAAAATTGTATAACTAAGACAGTGTGGTACTGGCATAGGTGAAACATACAGATCAACAGAATAGATTTGAGAGTCCAGAAATAAACTATTACATTATATGGTGAATTGATTTTTTATAAGGGTGTTAGGACAATTCAATGATGGAAAGTGATTTTTTTTAACAAATGGTGCTGGTGCAATTAGATATGCAAAAGAAGTAAGTTGGACTCAATATCAAAATCATACCAAACAAAAGCAGAGTTATCTGCCAGATAAGCTTGCCAGCCAATCTATGGCACAGAGGCTTCAAAGAGAGAAAGAGTTTGCTGCTACACAAGAAGCAGAAGATAAGATGGCCTACCTGCCCAAAAATCTGTCTAAGGAATTCAGGGTTTTTATGGATTCAGACAAGAGGAGAAGGCGTTGTTACCATTACAATACCAAGTATAAACAAGGCTGAGACTAGTATAGTTTCAGTAATTTCAGGCATTACATTTTCACTCTTCTACAATATAGAAAGGGAAAACGTCTATACAAGGGATTCAGTAATCATAATCATTTGTTAATTCTTAATTTCTCAATTACAAAAGCATATAAAAAATTAACTGAAAATGGATCATAGACCTGAAAGTAAGAGCCAAAAAAATAAAAACTCTTAGAACAAAATATAGGAATATATCTTCGAGATCTTGGATTAGACAATGGTTTCTTAGATATGACACCAAAAGCCAAGTGACAAGAAAAATTAGTTTAGAATTCCTCAAAATGAAAATTTTTGTGTTTCAAAGGCTATCATCAAGAAAGTGAAAGTTCACAGAAAAAGCAAAAGTATTTGCAAATCATATACAGAAAAGGGACTAGTATCCATTAATATAAGAAGAGCTCTCACAGCTCAACAATAAAAAAGGCAAACAACCCCCACGTAAAAATGAGTAGAGGATTTGGATAGACATTTCTCCAAAGAAGACATGCAAATGCCCAATAAGTCAATAAAAAGATGCTCAATGTCCTTAGTTATTAGGGAATGTTAAGTTAAAACCACGATGAGATGCCACTTCATTGTAAGAAGACAGAGAAGAGGAGAAAGAGGTGAAGGAAGATGATGATATGGTTTTATACTTTTCTTTTGCCTTTGCCTGGCATCATATTCCAAAGATCCATTCCCTCCTACCCTTCAGCCACCCGTTCTCTTTCTTGTATTTAGAATTGCAAACGCTGATTTTTTTTTGGCTTGATATAAAAAAGCAGCCAACTTTTCTGTTTCTTTATTATGGTATTTTTGCTTCCTTTTTTTCAACCCCACTCATCCAGTATGATCCAAGGTGCTCTCTTTCATTTCCAAAAGTTTCCTAAACAAAAAAAAATTCTAGAGTCAGGAGCACTGCCTTCAAAGAACTAGTGGGAGCTTTGAAGGTTGTTCTCTAAGCAGGGTGCTGAGTCAAAGAGCCTCTGTTTACCTTTCCCAAGACAAGTCTCTCTGAGGAGAAAAAGAAGCATACATTTATGCTCCTCTTTAACCCACAGAATTGGAGCTTTAAAAAATTATTTGTTCATTCTTTAGAACATTTATACATGCATTTTTTAATTCATCCAATATTTATTGAATGTCTATTTTGCGCCAGGCTGTCTCCTAGATGGTGAGCAAAGACACACGTGGTTCCTGCTCTCCTGGAAACTTCTGCTGAGCCTGAAAGACAGTAACTAGTCAAATAATTACCAGGAGAACAATGAAAAATTGCAGTAGTGATGAATGGTACCAAAGAGAGGTATTTAGAGTTAATAGAATGCTTGTAACAGACGTTTGACCTACCTGAGAGAGGAGGGAAGGTTTTTACTGAGGAAGAGATTGAGCCAAAACCCGGAGTCACCCTTCTGTTAATGTCCAGAAAAAGAGTTTGTTCCTTTGTGGGGAGATAGAATATTCCAGGCAGAAGAACAGAAATTGCTCCCCATCTATGAGAAAATATAGGACATACAGGGATTCAAAGGAGAGCTGGTGAGAGGCCCACATGCAGGGCAGGATTAATCCAAGAATTATTTCCAGAATTGGGGAAGGACAGGAACCTAGGAGGAAGCAAGCCAAACCCACCTTCACTCACACCCCCAGTTCAAGGAAGGTTTATTGGGGGTCTCCCAAAGTGGTAAGAACACCACTGATACCAAAAACCCTATACAGTATGCACACACACAAGCATACACACACACGAGGCTTACTTAATGTAGATATAGTTTTCCTAACATACTTAGGGGAAATGACACGCATCCAAACACAATCATCAGAGAAGGTGACTTCTGTTATGGGGTAGAGGCATTTCCAGGGCTCTCCCAAAGTTAACAGGAAGCATTCCTGGGAGCCCATTCTGGGACGCATCCATTCTTTAGGGAATCCCTCTCTTGTGCTTCCACAATCCTTGTTGCATATTCTGTTGATCCACTTATCTCATGGTATTTAGTAATTTGTTGAAGTCTCTGTGTTTCCTAGGAGGCTGAATCGCAACGTCAGCATTTTACCACTCACTGGGCCATTATGTTTTAGATGTTGCTAAGAACATTGTTCCTTAAAAACAGACTCTCGGTACAATGTCTGCTTTGAAGACCAATCAAGAATATTGTATTGGAAGGAGTGGCCAAAATATTAAAGCATTATGCTGTGCTGTTTATTCTTACTACATTTAAGAAGCTATTAATTGCTAGTAAAAACATTTTCTTACCCTCAATTCCCCCTATTAAAATGTCTGTGATGTAGCCACATCAAGATGATCAGTAGAACACACCATTAATTTTGCAACTGAAGTTACATAAGAAAGGTGTGGTAAGGAAATAAAAGTTTAGAAAAACAGGTTTTAGGGATAATCTATAATACATTTGAAATGATCTAATTAAACATTAACCTTATCTAAGGATAGTAGCTTAAAAATATGGAATAACCTCTCACATGAATTCAGCGATCTGAATTCTTAATGTGCAAAATTAGACACCATGTTCAATTTCAGGTTTTAGACAAACGTGAGTATTGACATTATCCTTAAAACCAGAAAGAGCTGGCAATCGTGGCTTGTTCAAGTGTGTCGAGGCTTGCTCAACATGGCAGAATTTTAGTTTTCATTAAACAGACAACAAAATAACTTTAAAAATTAACCACAAAGCTGATTTTTTTCAGCGAATCGATTTACTGAGGGCAAGCACGATTTCCTCCTAAAATGTAAAAAAAGTGACCCCTAGTGGAAATCTGAAGAAGTGTTTCTCCAGTGTTTTTATCTATTTGATCAATGCCTTGGTGATAAAAGTCTCCTGTGTGCCAGGCACGTTTGTTAGGCCCTGGGGGCAGAGACATGATTGAAACATGAAATTCAATAGTGTTAAGAAGCAAACATTTATAGAAAAGATTGATCAGAGCTGTGGGAGAGAGGGACCAAGTGGAAGTAGCTGGGGGAGTGGCGTTCAGGGGAGGCTTCACAAAGGAACAGAGAAGTGGAAAAAGGGTATCCTGGCTGAGGGGCCTGAGTGATGCGGGAACTTCTGGAAGTTGCCAGTGTTTTCATCTGGTGAGGCAAAGCAGACAAGAATCAGGTTACGATATGCTCGTCCTTTATCCTATGGTACAATGTCCCCCAAACCGTATTCTGCGGAAATTGATGGAGTTGTTAACAAATACTACACACAAAAAACACTCAGATGCTAGTATTGGCTAGGCTTTCCGTGGGTGTGAGGGATGCTTAAGAGTTCTCAGATGTCCCAAAGGCATGACAAGAGAACACAGACAGCCATTCAAGTTGGGAGCAAATGTGCAACTAGGAGTGAGGTGAGCCTGAAAGGAACTACAGAACAAGCCACAGTTCAAACGCTTGTGATTGTGGACAAAAAGAAGTGCCACGGGCTGAAAAGAAAGATGAGCACTGTTAGCTACCAGTGCTGAGTTAATACAACCAGCTAATGCGATGCAGCATGTGTGGGTGAGAGCTCACAAATACTTACCAGGGGGTGAGAAACAGCTGCTTTTAGAATAATATCACCAGCCACAGGAGTAGTAGCACAATAATTTCTTGAGCCATTTCTACTTGCCAGAAACTGTATTTTCTCTGAATTGTGTTTTTAAACACTTTTTAGAACTTTTTTGAATTTTTTTTCTTTATTAGAGAAGTTGCGGGTTTACAGAAGATTCATGCAGAGATTACAGGATTTTCATACACCTCACCACCATCACCTTGCATTGGTGTGCAACATGTGTTACAAGTGATGAAAGCACATTTTTATAATTGCACTATTAATGAGAGTCCATGGTTTGACTTTGAGGTCACTGCTTGTGTATTGTAGTTCCATGGATTTTTCTTTTTGATTTCTTTTCTGCTACCATATATACAATCTAGCATTTTCCCTTTTAATCACATTCAGATGTATCTTTCAGGGCTGTTAACAGCATTCACAGTGTTGTGCCTCATCACCACCATCCATTATCAAAACATTTCCAACATTTCAAAGAAGAATCCTGTACGTTTTAAGCCATAATTTTCCATTCCTTTTCCCACCATGTCCCCTGATAACCTAGATTCTAGATTCTGACTCTCTGAGTTTGCCAATTCTAATTGTTTCAAATTAGCGAAATCATACAATATTTTTCCTTTGGTGTCTGGCTTATTTTAGTCAACACAAGTAAATTTCCAGATTCGTCCATGTTGTTGCATGTTTTCAGGACTTCATGCCTTCTTATGGCTGAATAATATTCCATAGTATGTGTACACCACATTTTGTTTATCTGTTCAGTTGATGGACACTTGGGTTGCTTCCATCTTTTGGCAATTGAGAATAATGTCACTATGAACATCGGTGCGCAAATATCTGTCTGAGACCCTACTTTCAATTCTTTTGGTTATATAACTAGTAAAGGGATTGCTAGGTCATATGGCAGCTCTGTACTTAGCTTCCTGAAGAATTGCCAAACTGTCTTCCATAGTATTTTACATTCCCATCAGCAGAGAATGAGTGTTCCTATTTCTTCACATCCTCTCTTATACATGTTATTTTCTCTTTTGTAAATAGTAGTCATTTTAGGGGCTGTGAGATGGTACTTCACTCTGGTTTTGATTTGTATTTCTCTCAGTACTTTGAACATTTCAATCCACTGCCTTCCTGCCTCCGTGGTTTCTGATAAGAAATTGGCACTCAATCTAATTGGGGGTCCTTTGTACATAATATGCTGTTTTTCTCTTGCACGTTTCTGAACTCTCTCCTTGTCCTTTACATTTGATATCGTGATCAGTATATTGCAGGTTGTTCATTCCTTCATGTTCATCCTGTTTGATGATCTTTGGGCTTCTTGGATGTGCATATTCAAATCTTTTGTTAGTTTGGAAAGTTCTGTCATTATTACTTTGACTGTTCCTTCTGCTCCTTTCTCTCTTTCTTCTCCTTCTGGGACTCCCATAATGCATATATTGTTGTGCTTAGAGGTATCCCTTAACTCTCTTAGATTAGTTTTGCTTTTAACAGTTCTTTTTCCTTTCTGCTCCTCAGCCTGTCTCATTTCAAGTGTCTCGTCTTTGAGTTCACCAATTCTTTCTTCTGCCAGCTCCAATCTGCTCTTGAAACCATTCTGGGCATTTTTCACATCACTAATTGTGATCTTCAATTCCAGTAGTTTTGTTTGATTCCTTTTTAAATTTCTAATTCTTTACTTAGATTCTCATATTGCACATTCATTGTTTTCCTGATATCCTTTAGCTCTTTCTCTGTACTTCATCCCCTTGGGCATTTTTGAGATTTTTTTTAAAGGCTTTTTTCAGTACGTCTACATTCTCATGTTCTTTGTTGGTGTTTTCTATATTTTTATCCTCTCCCTTTGGATGGGCCATCATTTCCTGTTACTTTGTCTTGTCCTCTTTTGTTGCCCAATGTACATTTTAATATTTTAAAATGTTACTCTGGGATTTACTCCCTGGGATGTGTGTTTCTTGGTTTTGTAACCAGCTGGTGATAAAATAGAGATTTGCTTTGAGCTTCAGCCTTTCCATCAGGAATGGCTGCCCAAGGCGAATGCAGTGTGCAGGGTTTTCCCTGTCTCTCTGGGCCGCTGTCCTACCTGGGCTTTTGTTTGTTAGCTCTTTTGGAGGTCCCCTGTTTTCAGGATTTGGTTGTTCTCTCTATTTCCCAGGAGGCAGACCTCCCTCTCCAGGGTATTTGATGCTGGCAAGACTTTGTCCCAGACTGGATGCCTCTATAGTTTCGATACTCCTTCCATTGTCTCATGATGCTTTTGCCTGGAGAGAAAATTCTGGGAGAAGAGTCACCCAAGAGAATTTTCCCAAGAGTTCTAGTTTGCTAGCTGCCAGAATGCAAAATACCAGAAATGGAATGGCTTTTTAAAAGGGGGAATTTCCTAAGTTGCTAGTTTACATTTCTAAGGCCGTGAAATTGTCCAAATGAAAGCACGTCTATAGAAATGTCCAAATTAAGGCACCAATAAGAGGTTACCTTCACTCAAGGAAGGCCGATGAAGTTCCGGATTTCTCTCTCAACTGGGAAGGCACATGGTGAATATGGAGGTATCTGCTAGCTTTTTCTCCAGGCTTCTTGTTTCATGAAACTCTCCCAGGGACATATTCCTTCTTCATCTCCAAAGGTCTCTGGCTGCATGGTTTCTGTGATTCTCCTTGCTCTCTCATCATTCTGAAGGTTTCTCCAAAATGCTTCCTCTTTTAAAGGGTTCCAGTAAATGAATCAAGACCCACCTGGAATAGGTGGAGTCACATCTCCCTCTAATGAAAGGTTAATACTAACAAGTGGGTGAGTCACATTTCCGTGGAGATAACCTAAGCAAGTTTCCAGCCTACATTACTGAATCGGGATTAAGAGAAATGGCCATTCCCACAAGATTGATTAGGATTGAAACATGGCTTTTCTAGGGTACATAACTCCTTTCAAACCAGCACACCAAGTTAGTCTTTCCCAGCCCAAACAGGGCCAGGAGCCCATAAAAGAGGCTCAGACCAGCTCCAAAATGCCCTGGGAGGGGATCAGGTTCCAAAAGCTTCTCTGACAGCTCCTCAAAGCTGAGCTTTTCCGGCCCACCCAGGAAATGCAGCCCTTCAGCTAACTGTCTTCCACAGCCCTGAGAAAGTGCTGCATCTTTAAATCTCCACCACTTCCACCCCTGTCAAAAGAGGGTTGAAACAGTAGCTGCTGCCTTTGTTCTGAGCTGGCTGAAACGATAGCTGCCATCAGAGCTGGTACCCAGCCAGCCATCTGAATTCCCTAATCAAAAGCCTTGATCAGTGATCAGCCATGTCCACCCCTGTTCCTAGGGAAGAGGATTTTTACATCCCTTTCTGTCACCAGCAGCAAGCCAAGGACCGGACCTCATGCCAGCCTGCGGTGAGAGTGGGATGCGGGTGCCAGTAGCCAATGTGTGGAGAGAGCAATTTACAGTTCTTTACCATCATTTATCACCCGCTTCCTCCCACTTTTCCCCGGATGCCATACAGTGTTCTCCTGGCCCTGGAGTTTCAAGATAGTTGTTTAGCTTGTTCCTGCCTGTTTAATACTTGTCTTGGTGGAAAGACTGCGTCCTAGCACTCCCTAGTCTGCCATCTTCCCTCAACCTGCCTCTTTCTGCATTATTTTGATCCCTCCAATTGGCCTATGATGTGTTTATTATTAGTCCTATTCTGCAGATGAAGGAATGGAAACTTACAGAGTTTAGCTGACGTTCCCAAGTTCACCCAGCTGGCAAATGGTGTGGCTAGTCAGAGCTCTGAAACCGCCAGGCTGTGTGGGTCCATTTGGCCTGGGGCCAAGTGTTTGAGAGTCATCAGATAGCAGAGGGTGGTTAACGTCACAAGAGTGAATGAATCCATCAAAAGAAACTGAGCGGAAGGAGAGAAGAGAGTCAGAGCTAGAAGCCTGGAGAATGGCAACATCTGAGGGAACAGAGAGAAAGAAGAGTTGAACAAGGCAGAGAGGGAGGGGTCAAAATGGTAGAAAATAATCACGAGAGCGCTGGATCCTGGAAGAGAGAGGGAAGGAGGGAAAAAGAGAGAGATTGATGGATTTTTTCAGAAGAAAGTATAATTCAACAATGTTAAATGCAGAAAAATCAGATGACGTAAAGTCTAAATGTTGATCACTAGTGCTGGTACCTAGGAGGTCACTGAGTGTCCTTCTACTAGAGAACTGTTAGTGGAGTGGAGGACAAACCCTTTATTAAAGGATCTGAGAAACAAATGGAAAGTGAAAGAAGGGAGAGTAGCAGTACAATCTACTTCATCAAAAAGCCTGGCAGAGAAGAAAGAAAGGGAAATTAGCTGAAGACATATACTTAAAGAAGGGCTTTTCCCCCTGAAGACTTAAAAAATAAATAATTTTTTTTCATATGTTGAGGAGAAGCAGACATGGAAAATAAGAGGTGAAAGGTAAAGTAGAAACCATCACTGATTGAGTGAAGGACAGAAAAGGAATCCCGAGTATAGATGCACTTATTGGACTGGCCAATAAGACAGATGGAGCAAGGGAGGTGTGTTAGTTAGATTCAGTTGTCAACTTGGCCAGGCGAGTGTACCTAGTCTTGTTGCTGCGACATAAACCAATGGTACATGAACCTCACCTGTTGCCAATTACATCTGCAGTCGGCTAGGAGGCGTGTCTGCTGCAATGAGTGACGTTTGACTTAATTGGCTGGTGCTTAAATGAGAGAGCACAAGGTAGCACAGCCTAGCAGCTTGGCATTCCTTATCTCAGCACTCGCAGCTCAGCCCAGGCCTTTGGAGATGCAGAAAGAAGTCACCCCGGGGAAAGTCCTTGGAACCCAGGGGCCTGGAGAGAAGACCAGCAGAGACCATCCTGTGCCTTCCACATAAGAAAGAACCTCAGTGGAAAGTTAGCTGCCTTTCCTCTGAAGAACCAACTAAATAAATCCCCTTTTATTAAAAGCCAATCCATCTCTGGTGTGTTGCATTCCGGCAGCTAGCAAACCAGAACCTGAGGGAAGGAGGGAAGAATGTACGATGAGAGGTAGGTCTGCCTGCAAGCAGAGAAGGAAAGGAAGAGTCAAGCTCAATGCTTGTTTGTTTTTGATCTTCCCTCCGAAGTAGAAAGCAGGGACAGTGACTGAATCCAAGGGATGTAAAAGGCAAGGAGGTTCATAGAGAAGCTTTGTAGCGACTGTTGAGGGGTTTACGGGTGACAGAGAACCTGGGACAAGCAAAACGACTGCTAGGCAGTAGTGGGAGAGCAGCCGGAGTGGCGCCCATACAGGTGGCGCAGCACATGTCAGCATAATTGTGCGCCTTTAAAGGAAGGCGGGCACAGGAAAGAGAAAGCAGATCACAGGGCAGTGTCGTGCAGAGCAGATACAGCAGAAAAGAAACCAAGATGCTACCAAGATTTTTCAAAAAGGAGCAGAGGGTAAAGGGTAGGGAAGGAAGCGAAGCTGGGGGAGGTGACAATGGAGTGATGGACTGACAGAAAAGGGAAGGATGGAAGGTCTGGAGGCCTTGGTGCTTAAGGCCAGGGTGATAGAGTAAGAGAGTGAAAACCAGAGGGACAGGAAGTTAGGGTCCCCAAAGTGCTAGACACGTTGAGATTTATTGAGACTGCCTTATGTGCCAGACACTATTGCTAAGCATCTCATATAAACTTTTTTATTTAGTTCATGCAGAAAGCCTATAAAGTTACCGTTATTCTCCTTGTTTTACAGATGAAGAACTGGAGGCTCAGACACATCAGCTAACTTGCCCAGGGTCACACTGCTGGTTGGTTCACCCCAAATCCCGTGCATTAAATCACAACCCCAAGGTTGAAAGGTGGGGATCAGGGGTGAAAAGGCTTAAGGTGCGCCATGGTCACTGTTCTCCTAGACTGGATTTGAAGGTCAGTAAAACAGAGAACTAGATTTGTCGGTGAGCCCTGCACGTGAAGGATGGCTTATCCTCCTGGCGGCTGAGAGAGGGCATAAAGATACTAGTCAAGAGAGTGACTAGTGTGCACAGAAGCTGGGGTCCTGTGGGGAGAGAGAGAATGACCATATGAGCCCGCAAGGTGGTGACATTTTTGCATGGGGCAGGGCAGGGCAGGCCATATAATTTATGGTGTCCATGCAAAATGAAAATTTGGGGTCCCTTGTTCAAAAGAGGAAACATAAAACGGTTTCCTTTCTTCCTCAGTGTCTCTCTCGACCTGTGCTGGCGTTTTTAATTTGCTCGTCAGTGCCGCGTGCCCTCGGGCATGGGAAGACTTGCAGCCTCAGCGGGGTGGGGGAGTGCCCCAGGACGCAGTTTTGGAGTTAGTTCTCCCTCTTGCCTGCGGCCCGACTGATGCGCTTGCTCCCCAGCTGCAGGCAGAGAAGCCAGGCCCCGTTTCCTCCGCCACCGGCGCAACCCGCTGCCGGGACGACCGTCAAAGAACAGCACCCCCCCACCCCCCCCAGGACGCACTCCCATCGGAATGGGTGGCAGGAGAGAGGCTCACCCCAGCGAAGTCGACTCCAAACACGCGGTGGCCCTGCGGGCGAAAGCCAGTGGCCGCTGCAGCGCCCCTCTCGGAGACGCCGCGGGGCTCGCCCTCCCAACCTCTGCCCTCCCGGCACCTACATCCAGTCCCGCACCAGGGGCAGGGGCCCACAGCATGACCTGGTCCCTGCCGCAGGGAGGGGTCGGGGGCGCCAGGGGTGCGGAGTGAGAGGCCAAGAACCGGCCCGGGGAAGGTGGGGCGGCGGCAGGTGGTGGGGCATGCTGCGTGGTCCCATCGGGTGTCACTCACGAAACACAAACTCAAAGCGAAAAGTATTAAGGCTTTCGAGATGACAGTCGCAGAGAATAAAACCCTTCTGTGTACGGGGCCCGGAGCGACTGCGCTGGTCCGGGGGCCCAAAAAGCCGGCAGGGGGCTTGGGGATCTTCCACGTGGAGCCGGGGTTGGAGCTAGGAGGGTTCTGGCGCCCCCTTCCCAGAGCGGGAGATGTCAGCTTCTGGAAGAACGAGTATCCTCCCCGGCACAGTTGTTGAAGGAAGCAGAGCTGTGTCCTTAGAGGAGAGCCCGGTTTTGTTAAGAAGGGAAGGTTGAGAATAAAGAGGAGATGCTCTGCAAGCAAATGAACCTTCCACTGGGCTTCGTGGAAATGTTTGGGAGGGAGGTCCGCATTGACAGCCTAAACTTTGGAGGGAAGAGAAATGTATGAGGATGAGACTATGAGCGAGAATACATGCCAGAGGACTTTACATTTCGTTGGTTTTGATTACACTTGTTTTAAAATCCTTGAATAGAGAAGTTAAATTGAATTTTAATTGAATTTTAATTAAATGCCCAAATTCCTTCATCCAAATGCTGCTGCACTTCATTACAAACATATTACCGATTGACCAGTAGAAGGATATTTCATGCTGATTTACCCTTGTCCTCTTGTGGTTCTTTTCCAATCAATGTAGCATTTGGAGAGGATAAGCTGTGAAGAGGTACAGTCTGCAGCTTTAGTACACAGAACTTCCTCTCCCACATCATTATCACATCACAACTGTACTCTAACAAATTAAACGTTGGTCCTTGAATATTTGTTTTGAAGTCGTTATCCTTAATATCTTACAACAGTCTCTCCCCGAGAACAAAAACAAAAGCCTTGCCTGCATTTATTTGGATAGAAATACAGGCGATTAATAAGATTAAAAAACCTCAGCAATGGAATGTCACTCTAGGAAATTAACAACACATAAAGTACAGAGATAACAGCTTTCTTACACAGAACTCTACATAATGAAAATGATGTATTTTCACATATGGTGTTTATTTCCTATTCAAATCCCATCAAAGATGACAAAAATTGATTTTTAACTATTCTAGTAATGGTATCCATTTTTAAAAATCCATTTGAAATTTATTTAGGTTTATTAATAAAAAACAAGCTCCAAAAAGTTTTGTGTTTTTTTCTACATAGTCTGCCAATTGGCCCAGTTCCATCCTTCTTTCCCTTACTGCTGTTTTTGGCTCCTTATCATGCATTGACTTACACATCCCGGAGTCTCTTTAGGGGAATGTGGTTTTGTTCTCTTAGTCTGTAGGCCGGTGTACCTGGCATAAGATATAATTAGTGTAGCTGTCTTCTTTAAAAAAAAAATTAGACGTTCTTGCCCATTTCTTCTTGCACTTGAAATTTAGAGTAATCATTGTGTCAGATACTCACTCCTTGCTGCCCCCAACCTCATTAGAATTGGCAGTAAGCCTTTATTTAATTTGACATTAGTTGACATTCATGAACTTTAGGCATCATATTTGGAAATTGGTATGTCCTTCTCTTTAAAACAAATATGCCTCAGGAGAGTTTTGTAATTCTCTTCACGTAAGCTCTTCACTTTGTGTGTGTGTGTGTGTGTATGGCAAATTTTTTTATTTATTTTTTATTTATGATACATAACATACAAATGCGAACATTCTTATCTGATGATCATTCCGTTTTTGTTATATAATCAGTAATTCATACTGTCACCACATAGTTGCATATTCATCATCATGATCATTTCTTAGAACATCTGCATCAATTCAGAAAAAGCGATCAACAGAAAACAGAAAAAAATTCATACATACCATCTCCCTTACCCCTCCCCTTCACCTATCACCAGCATTTCAATCTACTAAATTTATTTTAACATTTGTTCCCCCTATTATATATTTGTTTTTAATAATGGCATTCCTTTTAACAATTAAGGTAATACACACAGAAAATTTAGAAAATACAGGTAAGCAAAAGTGAAGGGGAACATTGCTATTATCCTGACACTCACTCTTTTTAAAGTATTTTTATTTTCTTCTAGTCTTTTTTCTGTGCTATGTATCCATACACTTTCTTTTTGCAATATGCTGTATCATGTTTTACACAGCATTTAGAAATTTGCCTCTTAGCACCTGACAATTAGGATGAACATTCTTGTATAACATTATTTTAATGACTACATTCAGTTATAGTTTACTTAATGACTTTCCTATGTTGAACATTTAGGTTCTTTTCAGGTATTTGCTATAAGTGACATACAATGAACCTCATTATAGCTATATTTTTGTCCCTGTATGATTTTTTCCATAGGATAAATTCATAGAAGTGTCACTATCAAACTGTAGGCCTATTTTAAGACTGTTGAAAAAATACATTTAAACAGGTTGGAAAGCCTAAGAACTAGTCTGCTTGAATAAATAGAAATTTCTTTTCACAGAAGGTTACCATAGAGAGCCTATAGGATACAGCACTAAGACCATGGTTGAAGTCTTGCTTCTTCCACTGACAAGTTACACGAACTTGATTAGTCACTTTACATGGTTAGGTCTTGTGGCCATTAAACAGGATTGACAATGATGTGGAAATGCAGTTGTCCTTGGAGTTAAATTAGAAAATCCAAATGCAATAAATGTGAATAAAAGCAAACCAAGAGTATGTCCATAAATACAGAAATGGGAAGAATCAGAACTTAGATTTAGTTACCAGGCTTTCAGTGAAATTTCTCTGGGTCCTGTTTGGGCAAGTTCATAGCAGATGCTGGTTGATAGCAGAAAAAAAATACATATGAAATTATTAAACTTTCTCATCTGGGAAACCCCAGGTACTCTCTTAACTGGGGACTCCTAAGAAAGTAGGCCAAGCCCTAGATTTTTTAAAAAATATTTTTATTGACAAAACAGCCTACAAACACAAACATTCTTAACACGCAAACATTCTATGCATGTGTATAATCAATGGCTCATAATATCATCACATAGTTGTATATTTATCACCATTAACATTTTTTAGAATTTTTGTATCACTACAGCAAAAGAAATAAAAAGGAAAAAGAAAAAAATCCGTACACACCATACCTCTACCCCTCCCTCTCATTGGCCACTAGTATTTCTATCTACCCAACATATTTTAACCTTTGTTCCCCCTATTATTTATTTTTTAATCCATGTTTTTACTCATCTGTCCATACCCTAGATAAAGGGAACATCAGACACAATCACAGTCACATTGTAAACATCTTCAACAAACTAGGCTATTGAAACAAAGCTCTACAGTTTCAGGTACTTCCCTTTATCCACTCCAATACACCATTATATATCTGTATAATGCGTAGGAATAACCTCCAGGATAATCTCTTAACTCTGAAATCTTTCAGCAACTGACACTTTATTTTTCTCATTTCTCTCTCCCCCCTTTTGGTTAAGAAGGTTTTCTCAATCCCTTGATGCTGGGTTCGAGCTCATCTTGGGATTTCTGTCCCACATTGCCAGAGAGATTCACACCCCCAGAGAGTCAGGTCCCATGTAGGAGGGGAGGGCAGAGTGTTCCCTTCTGTGTCGGCTTAAAGAGAGAGAGGTCACATCTGAGCAACAAAAGAGGTTCTCTGGGAGTGTCTCTTAGGTCTAATTTTAAGTAGGCTTAGTCTATTCTTTACAGGCATAAATTTCGTAAGGGTAAACCCCAAGATTGGGGGGCTCAGCCTATTGATTTGGTTGTCCCCACTGCTTGCGAGAGTATCAGAAATTCTCCAAATGGGAAAGTTGACATTGAAGTCCCCCTTTCCCCTCATTCCCCTAAGGGGACCCCGCAAATACTTCTTTAATCGCTATCTAGATCACTCTGGGATTTATCGGGGCATCACACTAACCTGGACAAACCAACAAAATCTCATGCCTTATTCAAGATTCCCTATACTTATGGTGCAACTGAGCTGACCATGCAAGTTAAATTAGGAAATGTACTACCCCAAATATAGATTTTGCACCAAATAAATATCTCTCCCTTTAGTCTCACACAGAAGTTGAAGTTTTAATATGGATGGTATCATCCTTTACCCAGTCTCATGCCATACCTTAGTCCTATCCAGATCACAAGCCCTAGATTTTGGGGCTGGCCTATGCAAGACTTGTTTCTGTTGGAAAGAAGTTAAGACCACCCAATACAAGGCCTAAGAGCTGTTTCCAGGATGCCTCTTTGTTACTCAGATGTGGCCTCTCTTTCTCTAAGCCCAACTCTGCAAAGAGAGTCACAATTATTGCTTTTTTCTTTCTTTACTTTGTATATATGTTATATTATACAATTAAAAACGTTAAAAAAAAATTCTTGTTGAGCTTGACCAGGATGAGAAAGATAAAAATGATATCCCTGAAAATCATGGTGAGAATATACACAGGAGGACGATCGGACTCATTCTTTGTGTTTCCATGGGGTTGAACATCTCAGGGAGAAAGGAGATTAAGTTCAGTCTGAAAGAATTTTCATCCAATTACAGGTAGCCATAAATTGCAGTGGAATCCCAGGGGAAAGTAAACCACTTCCCATCCTCCTCCCTGTATTTCAAACCAGACGAGAAATAAACACAGGAAGACCACACAGCTGATGAAGTTGCATGGAAGACCTCAGCCTGGGCCTGGGACTAATGATGATTTGTGGCCACCTCTCCTCATGTCCAGACCTTGTGTTTCTACATAAGAAAAGGGGGAAGTAGGGGGCAGGCAGGTCACAGGAGAGAGACTTAGACTCTGTACCATGCCTCATCAGTCATCTTCATGCTAACCCTCTCCAAAAAATTGCAGGCCATCACCATCTCATCAGAGTGAGATGCCATCCCTCTTTACAAAAGTAGGAAATCAAAGAAACTGCAGCATAGTAGGAAAATAATTTCCTCCTCTCTCCTTTTCTGAAAATAATGATCTTCCTGCCCTAGGATATTTTTTCCAGCACATCCTGGATGATAATTTATTAAAAGGTATTTATACAGAGGATTTCTGTGGAGAGCCGCCACCCGGGTCAGGCCTAGTGGACGCGCTGCAGCCTGCTCTAGAGTTCCCCCCGCCCATCGAGTGAGCCAAGATGGCGCCCACATCCTGCTTCCGCGTATGACACACACGCCCACCAACCCGATCTACCAATCACCCTCTTAGACGCGGCGTTAGCTTATTGGACCCTGACTATGTATATAAGCTTTACCCGGACGGGGTAAAGCGGAGACGACCCGCAAGGAGCCGTACCTGACGGCCGCATAGAGGTTGTTCCCCCGTGGGGTGCTTTCGCCCACACGGTGCCAGCTATAGAGAATGCAAGCTTAGCCCCAGTAAAGGTTTGTACTCACAACTGCTACGTGTCTTAGATCTGTGTTTCTCACCAGCGCGGATTTGTCTGCGTCTCTCTGTCTCTCCTCATTGTCTCACCCGCCGGCCGGAGACTTGACGTTGAGCGAGAAGTCGCGGACAAGTGGTGGCCCGTACGGGGAATCTCTTCGCTCGACCTGCTGGTGAGGACGCGCTTCTGGAGTTCACGGTAGTCTTTTCGCGCCTGATCACCGCGGAAAGGTGAGTGCCGCTTGTTACGCGAGAGCTAAGGGCCGCGGGTTTTCAGGTAGCCCCGGTGACTCGGGAGAGCTCCCCGAGTGATTAAAAGACAGTGCCGACTGCAATCATGGGGCAGTCAGAAAGTTCGCCTCTGCTAGCTCCTTTAAAAACACTCTTAAAGCAGCGGGGTATCTCAGTTAAGAAAAGCTCCCTCCAACGGTTCCTTGATGATGTTACGATTTTTGCCCCTTGGTTCGCCCAGACTGGGAGCCTCAGTTTGCCTTCTTGGATGAAGCTTGGTCGTGATATAGATCGAGCGCGCCGGACGGGCTTATGTATGGACCCAATCCTAGTCCCTGTATGGGAAACCGTCCGCGCTTGTCTTGAGGCAGAGGGTGCTACGGGCCTCGGCCCGTCCCTTGCCCTGCAACAGGCGCGGCTCGCGCTTCGAGAAACTCAGTCGATCTCGTCTGCAGACGGCTCCTGTAAGAGTGAGCCGCCAACTCATAAGCCGACCGAGCCCAGCAATAGTCCCGACACCTCTGACTCTGAACCAGATAGTGATGAGGACGAGGACGCAGACGCGCCTCCACTGATCGATTGGGAAAGGCCCCCTGTCTCACCCACGCGGCCCTCTGCCCCGCCAACGCCCGCTACAAGGGCGCAGCAGCCTCCGACGAATAGTTCCGCCAAGAACCCTTATCGAGGGCTCCCCCTATTGGTCGAGCCGGATAGTTACGCCGGCCCACCTTTGCGGGATCCGGGGCCCCCTACAGGCTGGTTGGAAGAGGGACAGCTACAGCTGCATCCCCCGCCTGCATATGCAGACCCTCAAGACTCCATCTCATCAGACAGAGGGAGAAGACATTTCTGGAAATGGATTCCTTCCTTAACTTTTAGACCTTTTGGTATACTAGGCGGCTACCAACCGCTTAAGTCAGAATCAACTCCAGAAATGTACCCGGTTATTATTAATCCCCAAGGTAATAATCAGTATGAAGCATATGATTACAAAGTTTTAAAGGAGTTACGACAAGCTGTCCATCAGTATGGTCCCAATGCTCCTTTCACATTAAATTTAGTTGAAAATCTTTCCGCCCTATGCCATACACCCGCAGACATATACCAACTAGCCCGTGCTTGTCTGCCTCCAGGCCGATATATAGATTGGAAAGCATGGTTTGAGGAGTTAGCTGAAGAGCAAGCCGCAAAAAACGCAGCAAGTAGACGTGGCGGTTGGAATGTAGATATGCTGCTAGGGAAAGGTGCCCACTCCCAAAATCAGACAGGGTTCCCCCCAGAAGTCTACGGACAGATCTTCCGCTGCTTCGTAGGCGCCTGGAAGAAGTTGGTAGGACAGGGAGAGGCTCAAGCTTCACTCAGCAGCATAAACCAGGGCCCCACCGAGCCATTCGTGGAGTTTGTAGCCAAAATGCAAACCGCAGCTGATAGGATCTTTACAGACCCAGGAATAGCAGAGACTGTGGTTAAACAGATGATATTTGAGCAGTGCAATAAAGAATGTAAAACTATCCTAGTACAAAACAAAGCAAAGAGCCTGACAGAGTGGGTACGGCTATGCAGGGACGCTGGCAGCCCGCTAACTAACGCAGGCTTGGCAGCCATGCTAGCCAGCTCCTTACGAGTGAATGCTGAGCAAACAAAAAACTTAGGAACAAAACCAAAAGGGTGCTACCAATGTGGCCAATTGGGACACTTTAAGAGAAACTGTCCCAATAAAAACCAAAACTGTCCCAATAAAAACCAACCAGTCATCACTCAACATTTTGATGGGCCACATACAGGCACTAGGCCCTGTGGCCGATGTCATAAAGGACCCCATCGCGCAGAGGACTGTAGATCAGCCTTCGATGCGCAAGGTAAACGCCTTTCTGGCTACCCTGAACAGAGGCCAAAAAACGGGCAGAGGGGGTCCGCCTTTCAGGCGGGCCCCCTCGCTGGCAATGCAACGATGCAGCACCCACCCCGATCCGCGCCTCCCCCGGATCGGCGGGACTGGACCTCTGTGCCACCTCCAGACTCGTACTGACCCCGTCCATGGGAGTCCAATCGGTGGGGACCTCTTTTAAAGGGCCCTTACCGCCAGGCACCGTAGGGCTCCTTTTAGGGAGAGCCTCCACAGCCCTGAAAGGACTAACAGTTGTACCAGGTGTTATAGACTCAGACTCCGCAGAGTGTGCCCAGATCATGGTACAATCTCAACAAGGCACATTGATCATTGAAGAGGGTGACAAAATAGCACAGCTTCTACTCCTACCCAGCTTACATGCACTCCTTCCAAGCAGAGACAAACAGAGAACAGATAAGAGATCTAGGTCTTTTGGAGGAGTTTTTGAAGGCCTTCATATGTCCCTGGAGAATCGCCCCATGCTGACTATTAAAGTGCAAGGCAGACCCTTCTTGGGCCTACTAGATACCGGGGCCGATCGGTCAATCATAAGACAGCAAGAGTGGCCCTCCGCCTGGGCGACGTGCAAAGCGGAGGAAGCCATTAGAGGAATAGGTCAGGTCTCAACACCCATGTTGAGCGCAACCGCCCTTCATTGGGCAGATGAAGAAGGACATCAAGGCAGTTTTCAACCTTATGTACTACCCTTGCCTGTGTCCTTGTGGGGAAGAGACATTCTAGCCCAGATGGATGTTACATTGACCAGTAACTGCTCTCCGGCCTCTAAGCATCTCTTAAAAGGAATGGGATATGTCCCTGGCAAAGGCTTAGGAGCCTCATTGCAGGGACACACCATGCCCATACAGACTGCTTCCAATTTTAATAGACTAGGCCTGGGTTTTTCCTAGGGGCCACTGAGGGGAGACTCCCACCCACACCTATAAAACTAAAGTGGAAGACCAGTACCCCGGTGTGGGTGCCTCAGTGGCCCTTACCAAAAGAAAAGCTGTCAGCATTGCATACTCTAGTGTCTATACAGCTAAAAGAGAGCCATATCATTCCCTCCACATCGCCTTGGAACACACCCGTATTCGTCATAAAAAAGAAATCAGGCAAATGGAGACTGTTACATGATTTAAGAACCATCAATAACTGTATGGAGCCTTTAGGACCTGTTCAAATGGGGTTACCCCTCCTCTCAGCTTTGCCAGAACACTGGCCCATTATCATCCTAGATCTTAAGGATTGCTTCTTTTCCATCCCACTTCACCCTGAAGATACTCCAAAATTTGCTTTTACTGTGCCCTCTCTTAACCAAGAGGAGCCCTGTCAACGCTTCGAGTGGACGGTCCTGCCCCAGGGCATGACTAATAGTCCTACCATGTGCCAGCTGTATGTTGCTACAAAGCTAGCTAGCACTCGGCAGCAGTTCCCCCAAGTGAAAATCATCCATTATATGGATGACATTCTCTTAGCCCATAAAGACACAGATCTTCTTAAAACAGCTTTATCATATTTAGTCCTTAGTCTTAGAGAAGCCAACCTGGAAGTGGCCCCTGAAAAAATCCAGATGACAGAGATTACCACCTTCCTGGGGGCAAAAATCATGCCTCAGCATGTTTCCCCCCAAAAAGTGTCTCTCAGAGTAGATGACATACATACCCTTAATGATCTGCAAAAACTTATGGGAGATATCAATTGGGTTCGTCCGTACTTAAAGATCACCAATGCCAAATTAACACCTTTGTTTGATTTGCTAAAAGGAGATTCAGACCTACACTCGCCCCGGTGTCTCACCCCAGAGGCGAGGCAAGCACTACGTCAGGTAGAACAGGCGCTCAGTAGTGCTGCTTTAAAAAGAATAGACCCCCAAAAGCCATTCGAAGCCTGCTTACTGCCAACAAAACTACAGCCCACGGCAGTGCTATGGCAACAGGGACCATTACTCTGGGTCCACCCTGGAATTTCCCCTAAGAAAAGTTTAGAGCATTTTCCTACAGCAATTGCAGAGTTGGCATTGGAGGCCATCAAGAAGGCCATACAGCATTTTGGCCAACAGCCTAAGTACCTCAGAGTACCTTACTCTTCTCAGCAACTTGAGATACTTACTGGATGTATAGATCAGTGGGCCATTCTCCGATGTACCTTTTCAGGAAATATTGATAACCAATACCCAAAAGATCCCCTCTTACAATTCGTTACCCGACACCCAGTGATCTTTCCTAAGGTGACTTCATCTAAACCACTAGTGAACGCACTCACCGTGTACACAGATGGTTCCAGCTCCGGTTCAGGAGCATACTGTACAGAAGGGGGTACTCCCAAAACAGTACTCTACCAACCACAAAGACCTCAATGGGTAGAATTACAAGTCATTATTACAGTCCTAGAGGAATATACCAATCCGCTAAATATTGTATCCGATTCCCTTTATGTTGTGAACTCTGTTGCAGTTTTAGAAACGGTGGGCATCATAAGGCATTCCTCTTCAGTTAGACCATTCTTTGCCAAACTTCAGGAAACAATATATGCCAGACAAAATCCTTTTTACATAACTCACATTAGAGCCCACACAGGCCTACCAGGCCCCATGACACAGGGAAATCATATAGTAGATGTGGCCACTCGGCAACCACACATCTTCCCTGCGCTGACACCGTATCAGCAAGCTCGAGAGTTTCATACAAAATTTCACATCAATGCCAGCACCTTAGCCAAGCGGTTTACCATACCGCGTGCAGCTGCCAGAGATATAGTCAGAACCTGCAAAAACTGTGCAGAACGGAGGGTGGTCCCTTCAGTTGGAGTTAACCCTAAAGGCCTTATCCCAGGAGATATTTGGCAGATGGATGTCACCCATCATCCGGAGTATGGCAGAGTCAAATATCTACATGTGTCAATAGACACATGTTCTCAAGTCATATTTGCCTCTGCTGAGACAGGAGAGAAAGTCCACCAAGTTGTCGCTCACTGCCTTGCCGCCTGGGCGGCTTGGGGCAAACCAAAAATATTGAAGACAGATAACGGACCTGCCTACACTAGTAAAACCTTCCAAAAATTTTGTGATACTATGGAAGTGCAGTTAAAACATGGTATCCCTTACAACCCCCAAGGGCAGGGAATCATTGAAAGAGCGCACAGATCTCTCAAAGACTTGCTTAAAAAACAGAAAGAGGGTATAGGCCACGGCCTGTCCCCAAAAGCTCAACTGTCTGTAGCCTTGTTTACATATAACTTTTTGAATGAAAACTCACAAGGAATGACACCTGCGCTTCAGCACACCACTCCAAACCCTCCACATAGAGGTTTAGTCCGATGGAAGGATGTCCTGTCGGGACAGTGGCAAGGCCCTGACCCAGTGCTCAGCTGGGCCAGAGGCTCTGTTTGTGTCTTTCCCCAGGAACCAGGACGCCAGCCGGTGTGGATTCCGGAGAGACTGGTGAGAACCGTGACACCGCCCGGGGGCGCCGAGAAACTGCTGCCCGACAAGTCAGCAAGTTTTCGACCTGAACCATCAGGCCCGGTCTCCAGTCCTACTGATGATGGCGACGACCGAAAAGATGACAACAACAGTGCAAGTGACCCTCCGACCGAGTAGAAGAGAAACTAGCTTTAACCCCACTTTTCCCACTACGAGCTTCCTTCTAACTTACCTTTGCCTTCTCAGTACAGTCGCAGCGACCCGAGGCGAGAACGAGGAAACCTTCCTTTGGGGCCTCTGGCACCACCCCCCGACGCTGGCTCCATTTTCCGCTGGGTCTCCCGCCTCTCCTCAACTCTTCACTCGTGCTCCCTCCTTAAGCCTCCATTATCTGCCTTTAACTAACAACATTTCATGTATGTCCTTTAATGAGTCTTTCCCCCTTACCGACGACACGTTGATCCTCTCGTTTGCCAATTGCGCTACGCGTCACCACTATGTTGGCTATGTCACTTGCCCCTGATGCCCCTGGCGACACCCGCACCGTAGCCCTGTCCTCCCCCCCACTGCGTGGCCCGTCACGGCCACTCAAGGCGGGACGCTCGAAAGTAAGGTCTGCCGCAAAGCCCATGGCTGTATCCCAGGTATAAGTGGCGGCACCAGAAGTCATAATTTTGGTCGAAAGAGGGTCTCTAGGCAAAGTCGCGGTCCTGGCCAGACTAGACTTAAGCCATTGCACAGAGACACCTACGACACTCTCGACTCTGGTTGCCGCTCTCCTGCCCCCCTCATAACCCGGTTGCGAGGCGAAGCACTGCAGGGAGGGTCACGTGGTTTCCGGTTCACGGACCCTCCGGTCTCTATATGAGGAGGCATTCTGGTTGGTGCCTAGCAAGCCTAGTCCAGACTCCCCAAAGCACCAAAACATGTAGTGGGCCGTTCCGGCCCACGGGAGCTCACTCATCAATGGAGACACCGGGTCAAAATAAGTAAAAAAGGGGGAGATGTGGAGAGCCGCCACCCGGGTCAGGCCTAGTGGACGCGCTGCAGCCTGCTCTAGAGTTCCCCCCGCCCATCGAGTGAGCCAAGATGGCGCCCACATCCTGCTTCCGCGTATGACACACACGCCCACCAACCCGATCTACCAATCACCCTCTTAGACGCGGCGTTAGCTTATTGGACCCTGACTATGTATATAAGCTTTACCCGGACGGGGTAAAGCGGAGACGACCCGCAAGGAGCCGTACCTGACGGCCGCATAGAGGTTGTTCCCCCGTGGGGTGCTTTCGCCCACACGGTGCCAGCTATAGAGAATGCAAGCTTAGCCCCAGTAAAGGTTTGTACTCACAACTGCTACGTGTCTTAGATCTGTGTTTCTCACCAGCGCGGATTTGTCTGCGTCTCTCTGTCTCTCCTCATTGTCTCACCCGCCGGCCGGAGACTTGACGTTGAGCGAGAAGTCGCGGACAGATTTCTGCTTTGATTAAAAGGCATAGAAGTTCCTAATTCCTAATATTATATTTAATTGCTCAAAATTCTGAAAGGCTTCCCAGTGACCCTTGGATAATATTCAAATTCTTCAGTCTGTTATTCAAAAATCTCTATCAAATCCTATACCTTACTGTGTTCTCCAAATTACTCTTTATTGCTTTTTAACCCCTCTATAACTGGTTCATGTTCCTTTTCATGCTTTAGTTAAGCTGTCTTTGGAATCAACATCATCCCATTCTTTGAAAGCCTACCTGGAATTTCACTTGCCTTTTCTTCAGTCATTTATGCCAAGACTATAATACAAATTAATTCTGTAAGAACAGTGGGGAATTCAAAGGTGTGCAAAACAATACAATTCAAACAACTCATGATTCAATGCCAGAACAAGGACTCTGTCATTAAGTGGTACAAAATGGCCATGGCAATGGGCATACAGGTTATTGGGTTTCTCTATACCATGGTTGATGTGGTTACTGCTGTGGCTGCGTGCCTTAATTTCCAACAGAAAAAAATCAATGCTGGGTTCCTAATTTGGCATCCTTCCTTAGGGGAACCAGCCAACCAACCACAACCAACTATCTACTTGGTATCAGGTTGATTACATTGGACCTCTTCCACCATGGAGGAAACTGCTTGTCCACATCAGAATAGTCTTACTCGAGATGGATTTGCCTTCCCTGCACACAGGGCCTCTGCCAGGACCCCTGTTAGTGAATTTACATTATTTCCTAAAACAGAGGTCTGACAGAGAACTCATTTTACAACAAAATGTGTGGCAGTAGGCTTGTACCCATGAAATTTGCTAGGCTTACCATGTACTCAATCATTCAGAAGTCCTGGCCTTTTACAAACTTGAAATGGTGTTTGGAAAACTCAGTTATGGTGTCAGTTGGGAGACAACACTCTGTGAGGTTGGATGAAGTCTATCCTTTAAACCAAAGATCAATATATGGTATTATTTCTCTCATAGCCAGAATACACCAGTCTGGGAACCAAGGGGTAAAATAGGTAAGGATGCTCTCACTTTTTAAAAAAAAAAATTTTATTGTATAGTATAACATATATACAAAGCAAAGAAATAAAAAACCAATAGTTTTCAAAGCACCTTTCAACAAGTAGTTACAGAACAGGTCATGGGCTACCATACGATCCTCTCATGTTTTTCCTTTTAGCTGCTCCAAATATAGAAGGCTAGAGGTTCCTCTCACATCTGTGTGGGTGTGTACTCTCTGTCTACAGCTCTGGGGCCCTGCTAGTTTAAAGGCATTAGATCTCAAGGGCAGAATGCTTCCATGAGGACACAGCAATGTTTCCACTAAACTGGAAGTTAAGACTGACATTTTGGGCTCCTCATGCACCAAATGGAGGATGCTACTATACTGGCTCTGGGTATTAACTACAAATATCAGGGGAAATAGGATTGGTGAACACAATGAGGGCTGGGAAAGCTAAGTTCAGAAGCCAGATGAGTCTGGGTACTAGTCCTTCCATATCCAGTAGTTCCAATTAATGTAAACTTAGAGCATTTCAATAAAGGCAGGACCACCAAGGACTGAGACCCTCCAGCCATGATGGCTTGATGCCCACCATCAAATAAAGAACCTGAAAAACCAGTATGTGGCTGAAGGCAAAGGGAATGTGAAAAGACAGTGGAAGGAGCATATTATAAATTTAAATTGTATCCTTATGACAGGTTTTAGAAACAAACACTATTAGTAGCTGGGCACATTTCCTTTATATTTCTTTGTATATATTAACTAGTTTTTTATGTTCCCTCCTTCTCCCTTCCCTTACACTATCTAAGAAATGTTGATGATAGTTACTTTAATACTTAGAAAATACAGGTGGTGTATTAGTTAGGGTTCTCTAGAGAAACAGAATCAACAGGGAACACTCACAAATATAAAATTTATAAAAGTGTCTCACGTGACCACAGGAATCCAAAATCCGTAGGGCAGGCTGTGAAGCCGAAGACGCTGATGGGGGTCTGGATGAACTCCACAGGAGATGCTTGCCAGCTGAAGCAGGAATAGAGCCTGTCTCTTCTGAATCCTCCTTAAAAGGCTTCCCGTGATTAGATTAAGCATCAGCTATTGCAGAAGACACTCCCCTTTGGCTGATTACAAATGGAATCAGCTGTGGATTCCGCTGACATGATCATGATTTAATTCTACGAAATGTCCTCATTTCAACAGACAGGGCAGCACTTGCCCAACCAGACAAACAGATACCACAACTTGGCCAAGTTGAAACATGAACCTGACCATGACAGGCGGGGTTAACTAAACTGAAAGAAGTATTAAGATCATCTAGAGATGGCCATGATGCTGAGGAGTCTCTATGTCTCCTCTTTTCAGGAGTGGCAGTGATTATTTAAGGGGTATTTGCATGATATAATTATTGATATTACTGGAAGTAACTAAGAGGTAGAAAGGTGGGAATAAATGCTGAACAGCTAAAAGGTAGGCTTTGTCTATTGATTCTTGACTCCACTCTTGCCCTTCTCTTAGGAGAAGTGCAGAAGCTTTTTCTTTTTCTGCTTATGATTGGGCCTGTGGCAGTGACAACACCAGCAGCACAGATGACAGGTCAGCTCACGTTTCTGTTTTCCTTCTTGGGTGCACAGTTCTAGAAGCATCTGCCTCAAGTTAACAGAGCCTCAGCAACACAAGGGCCATGGGCTCTGAGTAACACATCTTCTTGTTTTTCTCCTTCATCCTTAAGGGTGAGAACAGCTTCTTAAAGTTCTTAATCTCTGTAACCTCACATTTTCCCTTTTGCTCTTTTAGTCCTTCCAGCACGTTGATAACCAATTGCTAATATTAAATTCCCTCTGCTTAGAATTCTTAGTAGGGCTTCTGTTTTGCTGTAAGGACGCTCATTGATACAGACGAATGAAAGACCAAGCCTATACCAAGATAATCATGGAGTAGGTGGGAGAGGAAGAGGATGGTGGTTGAGAGGCCAGGGTAAAATGGAGAGATTGGATATCTTTATGGTCAAAGACAAAATATCATGACTTCTGATGTGTAGTACTTTCAAGTGGTGACAGGGTCCAGAGTGTGGCCTTGGGAATAGTGATTAAAGTGAAGTAGAAGTGTAGTTTCACTGTAATTGATGATATCTTTTAACCACGAGGATATGATGCTATTTGGTTCATTCAAATGGCCGTTGAAATCAGGAAATGAGAAGTCAGAATATGAGACAGGGAGAATGATGTCAGCTACATCCTTTAAAATACAGTGATTTTTTTTTTATTAGGGCAATGCATTTTAATGGCGAAGGAAGGCAACTAGTAATCACATGAATTATTTCCCCCCTCTTCAAACTGTTAGACAAATGCATAATGAAAATGTCAGAGATTGCTGTCTAAAGCAATAGCCTTTACGCTGCTGGCAGTAAGCAAATGTAAACATGCACATTTGATTTTGTAATATACTAGAATCTTACATTTTCCTTCAGGGTATACAAAATAAAAACAATAAAAGGCCACAGATGAATACTTGCCCTCAGGTGAAGTAATTTCAGCTCTTTTTAAAAATCCTACGTTATAATCTTAAAAAGAGAGAGAGAAACACCACAAGATCCCTGGTTTAATGGTCTGGCAATTGCACAATAATTTGCCTACAGACTTTTAAAGTAACATGAAGTTATCATTAGTGAATATTGGTATAAAGAATAACCATTAGAGGTTATTTATACCTCACTCTGATCAGCTCTGTATTCCGTTTTACACTGTGCTTTCAAGTATTAGTTTCCTTAACTTCTCTTTTGTTGAAATCTCTACAGTGATGGTACAGTTAATATCATCTAGCATTCCCATCTAGGAAACACAGAAGAATTTGGGATCTGTTGTGGTCAGGTTGATGTCTGGTTGGGCAAGTGCTGGCCTGTCTGTTGCTATGAGGACATTTCATAGAAATAAATCATGATCACGTCAGCTGCATCCACAGCTGATTCCATTTGTAATCAGCCAAGGGGAGTATCTTCTGCAATGAGTGATGCTTAATCTAATCACGGGAAGCCTTTTAAGGAGGATTCAGAAGAGACAGTCACTCTTCCTGCTTTGGCTGGTGAGCCACTCCCGTGGAGTTCATCCAGACCCTGAACCGGAGTGGTCAGCTTCACAGCCTGCCCTACAGACCTTGGACCCGTACATTCCCATGGCTGCCCAGCCAGCCTCTCCTGAGAGTTCGTTGTGGACCTTCATTGGAGTTACCAGCTTGCAGCCTGTCCTTTTATAAATTTTATATCTACGGATATTTCCTGCTGATTTTGTTTCTCTAGAGAACACTGGCTAATACAGTATAAAAAGAACACAATTTCAGGTGCCTGCCCATGCAAAAAAAAGACCACAATTTCTGACTGTGTTGTGCTCTTAAAAACCTAAAACTCATTTGTCCTTTCTGATGGATTTGATTAGGAAGTGATTTTATCATACTTTCCCCCTCAGTAACTTAATATCTGTAACATAGTCACTCCAGACAGAATTCGTTGGAGTTGGCAATTTACCCTGGAGAATACTTTGCTCTTTCCCTTTATAAATAATGCATTGTCGTAGCTCACACTGGCATTGTCACGTGGGGTCCATGACCTCCTCCTGGTAGAGAAAAGCACTGTGTTCAGCCACTTTCTCTGTGCTATTGCACATTTTATTTCAAACTGTAAACCTCAGCCAGAGTGTCCTAAATTCATGAAGTTAAAAATGTTATGTAGGCTAAAAAACTGATAGTGGAGCCAAACAGATAAATAGATACTTTATGGTATAAAAATTCATCTTTCCAAAGATCTTTGACTATAGATTACTCATTGAAGTACTGATTTGTAACAAATAAATCTTAGGGGTGATTTTTAAAAAAGATTTCAGCAAAATCAACAAATAATTAGTTACAAAATATTCTCAGTCATGCACTGTGATCTGTCATCCAGCCTTTGAAGTTCAGCTTGTTTGGTTTTTGCTTCTTGGATTGCTCTTAAAACTTGTTAGTTAGGGGATGCCAGACAAATCCACGTGGTAGCTTCAGTCACTAAGGTAGGAAGATAAAAATAATAAAAGGCAATGTAATAAAAGCATTATTACTACTTGTGGGTTGTTACCAAGGGCATCATTAAGGAAGACAGAAAAGACCAAACAAATGGGTCTTCTGCCTCTCTATAGGAATGTAGAGATTGATTTTTTTCTCAAAATAAAAGTAGCTTTATTTTATCTGATAATAAAAAATGATACATGTACATTATAAAAATTTCAAATGCATAATCATACAAAGAAAGCAAAGAGCACCAAAATACCACAGCACAGAAAAAAGTATCATTAACATTTTGATGAATATCTCTATAAAATATATAATATTTTTAAATGCTCAATGTTATAAAAGAGCTTCCATTAAACATGCTATTCTATAATCTGCCTTTTCATTCAACAAATATTTCAGGTACAAATTTCCATAGCTACTGCTATATACATAGATCTACATAGTTTAAATGATGGTTACATACTTTTCAATTGTATAGATGTGCTATAACTTATCAACATCTTCTATTGGAGAATATTTAGGGTTTTTTCTAATGTGTCAATATTATAAATATCATGAACAATATCTTTGGGCTTATTTTTACATACTTGTGCAATTTTTATTCATGAGGATAAATTCCTAAACAAATTACCAGGGAAAAATGTATCCTCATTTACATTTTTTATACATATTGTCAAATTGTCTTCTAGAAAGTTGTATCAATTTCACTATTACCAAGAGTGAACAAGAATGCCATTTGCCTCTACTCTTATCAGCTGTTTTAATCTTCGCAAATCTGGGAGGACAAAATTAACAATAACAATAATAAAATAATAAACTATATTTATTCACTGTTTTCATTTTCAAATAGGGGAAACTTTTCATTTTTAAGTGACGCCTTTTCAGGGCAGATAGTTCTGGACTTGAATGAAGAGTTACCAGTTTGTATCTCCCTTCCATAAATGTCATGACTCAGGACAGTAGTCAACTTCTTTGAGCCTCACATCTTTTGGTGTTATAATAATAAACTCAGCTCAATAGATTATTTAAAACTTAAATGATGTGTGTGTGCACCTAATGCACAACTAGACACATAAATGTTTACAGAGTCTGAATTTCCTGCAAATAAGCTCTTCCTACCTTCTTGCTGCTCAACACCATTCAAATTAATGGGGAGCTACAAGAAATTTGGAAAAGAAAGGAGTCAATAAAAACCTCTAGAAATCACTACTTACAGTGATGACCACATAAGTTTTCAACAAGGCAATGATATCAGTAAAAAAGCTCTTAAGTGAAGGTTTTGTAGGCAATGGAGATCTTTGGATGAAAAATGCCTCCCAAGAAAATACTTGCAAGTAACGTCCATGGACCAGCAAATACATATAACTAATGTTGGATAGAAAGATGGAAACAAAACACAAGTATCCGTTTATTTCCTGTTAAAACATTGGTTTATCGTTGCTTGACAAGATTTTCCACCATGAACCAAATGTATAAACAATTCACACAATGTTTTCTTCCTCTTTTCAAAATATCTCAGGATTAACATTTTTTATTAATAATTTTTTTATTTTGACATAAGCAGGCTCCGGGAATCGAACCTGGGTCACCGGCATGGCAGGCGAGAATTCTGCCACTCAGCCAGCATTGCACCACCCTTAATTAATAATTTTTATCCAAGAATGGTGAAAAGGAAATATCTAAGCAAAGACTGATGACAGTCTAGATAGTAGAAAGACAATTTTTGGGTGCATCTGGATGATTTTCCTGATACACTAGATACCAAAGATTTTGAAGATATTTTGAGAGGATTATCTGATTCATTCACTTGAAAAATATTTATTGGGCCATATTCAGTGCCAGATACTGTGCTAGCCATTGGAGATACAAAAAGGAGCAGGACATAGCTCTGCCTTCAAGGAACTTTCAGTTTTATGGAGAACAAGAGTAAGTCAACAGGCAATGCCATTATAGTGTGACCATGCGTGAAGTATGTGTAGGTGCTTCAGATTCTTTGGAAGAAGCCTGCTGAAGTTGCCATCAGTAGCCAAATAAATGCCCTGAAGAAACCATTAGCCAACATAAGAATAGACGACCCATTACCATTGCTGCAAAGCATGCCATAAGCTAATTTAGTGCACTCTATTAGTAAAGCTGCTGGCCATTATGGGCTCATCATCTACACAACAGGGCAAGGAGAAAGCCTTCTGCACCTTTCTGAAGACTTGGCAGAAAAGCAGAGGTCTATGTCTGGATAACAGTCTGAGATGGCACACTGGGGCAGGTCTCATGGAGGGATACCGGCTAGTGTTAGAATTGAGATTACAACTCTCCCATGGCTTTTCCTATTCATTCACTCAATCATTTATTCACTCAGATGTGAGCTCTGAAGGACAGAGATTTTTGTCAGTTTGATCTTCGCTGTATCTCCAGCTCCTAGAACAATGCCTGACACAAAGTAGGGTGTTGAGGAATATTTATTTGATAAATGAATGAATGGATGAATGAATTCATCTAATTCAGATCAAATGACAGCAGAGATTGTGCCTACAGCAGAGCAGCAAGATAGTGAAAAAGCAAAAGACATGAAGAGACTTGGGCACCTAACAGAAATTTGTGGAATTAACAAATGACATTCATATCCCTTTTTGGGTGAGTTTGCACCTGCATGGCTTCTTGGTGCAGTGTGGAGTATAAGAAAAAGCACATGTTTTGAAGTCAGACAAATGTGATTGCAAATTCTGGCTCCTCCAGATTCTGGGACAACCTCAAACAAGTTAACCTCCCTGAGTCAGTTTCCTTCCTTACCTATAAGGTGGTCCCTACCTTCAAGATGGCTGTGTAGGTGAAATAGGAAAAATCAAAGAAAGCTCCAGAAACACTTCACTCTGTCTCTGTCCTAGAGACTGGGTGGTGCAGACCCCTGGTAGAGCAGTGGGGTCCCCAATTCCTTGGATAATCATCCTGGAGACCTTTTGCACTCTTTTCTATTTCTCTTAATTCCTTCTCTTTTGCCAGGAAGACTGCTCTAAGAAGCTTTCCTCACACTCTCTAACGTGCCCAGTATTTCCTGCCTCTTCTCTTTTGCAGTGCTACTTTGGGAGCCACTGGTTTTGGTTCAAATGATAAATGACACCAACCTGTCAACTTAGTGTAATCCCCTTTCTTCCTTGCTAAAATAAACTGTTTGCTTCTTACTTGGTACCCTGGTAGCTAGCACAGTGCCTTGATTCTAGCAGGTGCTTAATAAATGCTACTCACTTCCTATGCTCACCACACATCAGGTCGTAAATGTTGTTTTATATAGCCTAATGAAGCATTCCATAAAACTGCACTATTATGCAGTGAAGCACAGATCATTACAGCGGCTCTCAAGTGGTCAATAAATTGACTATGTCAGAAATCCCATATCTATTTTTAAAAAACAACAAAATATCTTCTCTATGTTTTGGGGCATTATAAAGGGAGACAAACACCTTAGCAGCAGAGTAAATAGGATTGCCTATGGTGCATCATAAGGATGAAAATAAGTGAGCTTCCTAACTGATTCATGTTTGCTGGATAAAAGGTATTTATTGGACTATATTCACAAAACTTTCAGTTTTATGGAGAACTAGAGTAAGTCAACAGGCTGCTGAAGTTGCCATCAGTAGCCAAATAGATGCTCTGAAGAAACCATAAGCCAATATAAGAATAGATGACCCGAAACCAGAAACCAGAGGTACCATCTTATTACTCATAACGTGATGCACACTTTAATTCCTATCAATTAACGTATATTAAAGTATTCACCAGAAGACAAGTCTGGTGAGGGGGACTGGCTCACTCAATAGAAGATTCTGGTCATTTCCAGCAGCGTTTCTGCTTATAATATTATTAATTAAGTCACTATCAGCTAATTTGACCTGGTCTTTAGGATGTCCAAAGTAGTCCAACCCCAGAAAGGTGATGTAGTCAATAAGATCATTGGTCAACCACATATCGAGATTTTTTTATGCTATACTAAGCAACAGCCTACGTAAAAAGTGAATATAAAAGAATAAAAGAAATATCTCCCCTCAAAAAACATACAACCTGGATGAAAAGGTAGAATACATCCGTCAGTAACAATGTGAGAACACTTTAGGGCAGTGGCTTCAGTGTGCAGGCCCCTCATCTGCAGCAGAATCACCTGGAAAGTTGTTAGAAAAGCATATTTTTAACCCCAGATCTACTATATCACAAACTGGATGGGGCAGCAATCTGTGCTTTCAACAAGCCTTCCAAGTGATTCTGATGCATGATAAAGTTTGAGAATCAATGCCTCATGAAGTAAGTTCAAATCAGCATAGTGCCAAGTAATTACACACGCACTAAGTAAGCGTGCCAGCCTGGTGTTAATCAGAGTGTCCTTAATGACCCTTCTCCGAAGGTCCTGGTGGCTCCAGAGCCAAGCTGAAAAACAGTTTAACAAGAATAAATTCTTGATTATCTCTTTTGTGAATCTAATAATTCACCTTTACATCATTCCAGGCTAATTTTCCCAAGTCAGCCAAGATACTTTCAGGCTGCATGCCTAAGATCAACTAAGTCAGCTTCAAAATGGTTTACAAATGCCAAAGACCTTTATTGCTTTCTTTAACACATACAATCAGGAGTTGCCAAACTAGGACAGGTCACAAGAATTAAAATCATATGAAGTCTAGTCTAATCCTATCCCCCATTAGTCTTAATACACGGCACTTTGAGAGCACTGGTGAACATGTATGTCATGACCAGGTAGAAAAGACAGCACTGAGCAGCCAGACGCTCTACAAATGAGCCTGTGAGCTTGGTCTCTTCCAGTTGTGTACTTAGGACATTTCTAAGATCTACCAATCAGACACAAAGGCTTACCATGTTTTTAACCTCACTTCCTGCCATGAGATCTTTTTATCCCAGAATGTAGTTCATTGTTTCTGAACTTGGTCTGTCAACCGGACCCTGATTCTGATGGTTTTCTTGGTTAACTGGTTGTTCCTGAATCTCCTGGACTCCAGTCTATGATGAACCCAACCAAACTGACTCACACACACACAAAAATGCAAACCTATTCTTCTGATGCACAGAAAGCCAGAGTTCTACCCTTTTATTACAAACTTCTTGGAGAGAGAGATTCTACAAATCTTCTGGGAATGTTCTTGGAGTGTTTCCATCTATCATCACAAAGATAGCCACTATCCTCCAATGTTCACTATAGCTGAATTTTTGATTATTTGGATTTATGGAGATAATTTAATTCAACTTAATTTATGTAGATATACCTACTCTCTGTAAGTCAACATGCCAGGCCATGAGGAGATGACCTATGAATATTCAGGGAGTTTGCTAGTCAGAATAATGTCCCCCACAAAATGCCCCCATCCTAATGTCCGAAACCTGTGAATGTATTGCCTTACATGAGAGAGAATTTGCAGATATGATTAAGTGAAGGATTTGGTCATATATAGATTATCCTGGATTAGCTAGGTTGCCCAATGCAATCATGAGGATCCTTATTACAGGAGGGAGGTAGGAGAATCAGAGTAAGAGAAAGAGATGTGACAAGGAAAGGGGTAATACAGCATTTGAAGATGCTGCACTGCTAGCTTTGAAGATGAATGAAAAGGTTATCAGCTAAGGAGTGCAAGTGGTCTCCAGATGCTAGAAAAGGTAAGGAAATGGATTCTCCTTTAGAGCCTTCGGAAGGAATGCCAAGGACTTCTGACTTCCAGCACTATAAAATAATAAAATCATGCTATTTTAAGCCATTAAGCTCATGATAATTTGTTACAGCAGCAACAGGAAATGAATACAGGGAGTTTATAATCTAGTAAGAGAGACAAAATGACACAGATAACTGAAACAATTCAGAAAGTGACAAATGAAAATAGAAGTGCAAAGAAATTGCTATGGGAATGCTGACGAAGTGAGTACTTCTAGTGGGAAGAGTCAGGAAGGTTCCTGGGTGATGCTGCATTTGTGCTGGGCCCTGAAGGACTGGATAGGATTTCCATCGGGGAAATCCAGGAAACAACAGGCATGGAGTCACAGCACTGGAAGGCAGAGAGCCAAACTAAAAGCTAACCTCGGTCCTTGCAACCAGTCATTTTCTCAGCAAAAAAAAAAATTACTTGATATTTAAAAATTCATACATTCTACTCAGGATATAATAAGTCTCTAAATTTGTAAAGATTTATAATAATAGTCAATACCTATATTATATGTGATAAACCATCTTAAGAATCTGAATATAGAAATATAGATCTTGGGCAGGAATCCTCTCTCTACACAGAACATGCCATAGCCAGGGGTGAACCTGGCTCATTTTTCAGGCAGGTAGGCTTAACAGGGCTGAACAGGAAAATACTAAGGGCCAATTAAAATAAACAAAAAGATGATTCTTTAAAATGGCATCTATTAACGTTTACAAATGAAACATTTCCTACAACCTTCTCAAGCAAGCTAAACAAACAATGAACTCCAACTGAAGACACTTCGCAGAATGGAGGCTCCGACAACTCAGGCTGATAGTAACTGGGAAAAGACATTGGAAACCCAGTCCCTTTTGGGTAGGTCTTGATTGTTTTGTTTGTCTGAAGTCAGAGCCCATGACCTAAGTGATTTTTAATGGCTCTAATTTAGCCTGGGTTGGATTATGAGGCAATTATCCTGATGAGAACAATTTTTAAGAGACTCTGTTTTGGGGGATGGGAAGAAGGAATGGGATTACCCAGGTTGCTACTCTGCATTACCCTAACACATCATCAAATCGTTCATCCTCTTGGCATTACCTATGGAACCAACGACTGCTCAAAATAATACCTGCACTCAGATGCCTTAGCCCTACTTGCTGTTTTCTTCATCTTCTGGTGACTTGCTTTTTTCTTCATCTTCTGGTGAAATCAACTCCTTTTTGTGCTGTTCACATTCATTCCAGGAAAATCTGGAAGAACAGCTAGACTCCACTGCCCTGCTCCTGTAAGAATGTCCTGGAGATTCTGAAGAAGAGTCCATAGTTATACAACAGACCTCTATGTCCTCGGATGGGGTCACATGCTTTGGGGACCAGCTTCCTTCACAAGAACTGGGCATGCTGCAAGCATCCTCATTTCTCTTGCTCCCTGCCTTTTTGTCAAAGTTCAGGAAAGTAACTTCAGACTGGCTGCATTCAAAAGGGATTTTCTGAGTCATTCTATCTTTTCTCAAGTCTTTATCAGGAGGCAGCGAATGAATATTTTGGCTTTCATCATCTTCCACAGGAATACTTGGTACGTTATCCAAGAAAAGGGGTGAAGGACACCTGAAGGACTTCAGTGATGTGGGAGGATCTTCGGTAAAATATAAACTGGCTTGAGTACTTTCAAGAGTATTCAGGACCTAATTAACAAACAAACAGACAAGCGAACATTGAGTTAAGACTGAGTAATCGTTTTTATTTCCTTTTTCAATCTTCCTAGTAAAGAATTTTTCTCACTTTCATGAAATACGTTCAACTATAGAAATTTGAACTAGAAAGGTCTTGAAGATTAAACTCCTTCATTTTAATAAGTAAAGTAAGTGACTTCTTGAAGCAAATTGCACTGAATTAAATTTCAAAAGACCTGAGTTTTAGTCCTAGATTTGTGGGCAACTAGCTATGTGACGGTGGATGAGTCTCTTTACAGTTTATTGTTTCCAGAATAATATGTGGAAGATTGGGACATATGGGGTAGAACCCATTCATAGTTCTCAAATGCCATTCTGTGACTTGCTTAATTACCTAGGGGAGCCTTATTAAAGTGCAGATCCCTGGGCCCCATTCTAGAGATGTTATTCAAAAAATCACGGGCTGGGAGCCCAGGAAATCGTGTTTTAAAAGCTCCTGGGTTGATTCACCTGTGCAGCCCAATTTAAGAAATCTTGACTCAAGAGGATGCAATGAATATATTACATCTCACACTCGCACACACATAATTTTAAAAAAAATACACACAGCTTTATAATTTACAAAATGCTTTCATACATATTACCTCACTTAATTTTCATAAACCACATTATTTTCATGTAATAGATAATAAAGCTGAGGCTCAAAAAAGGGAATCAGTTCATCTCTCACTCATAAGGAGCAGATCTGCTGCTTGACCACAGAGTTCTTGGATTCCAATTTCATGTTCCCTCCACTACAGAGCTCACAGGTCCTTTCTGCACCCAAGAATCTAGGCCATACAGCTCTTAGTAGTGGTGTCAGGCCCTGGAATGCAGTTCTCCTGACTCCCAGGTCAGAGCTCTTTATATTCTGGTCATGCCAACTACTTGTTTAAAACCCATCCATGTCTAGGTAATGGACTCGGAGAAAATCCAAATTCCTACAATGGGATTCACGTCCCTTTATTACCTGGAATCTTCTACTATTTTAAGCACTGCAGCCTTTCTCTCACCCCATTCAACTTCCACAGTGCTGAACTAATTATACTCTTAATGCCATGGACCCCTAAAGTCTAAGCCTTTGTGTGGGTCAGTTCTCTCTGCCTACAGTGTCTTTTCAACCTTACTGCTACCTAAATCCAACCTGTTTATCAGGTCATAGTCTAGTTGTCACCTTCCTCAAGAAGCTTCCTTGACTTGCACAGGCTGTTGAATTCTGATTCTATGCTCCCATATTAGCCTATTTATCCATCTATCACAATGTGAATCTTGCTGTGCTGAAATTTCATGGCTACTTGTCTGACTCCCCTTTTGGACTGTGAGCTGAAGAGCAAGAACTGTACTGATCACTTCTGTAGCCCCAACATCTACACAAGTCCATCACATACACAGTAGGCACTATATAAATGTTTGTTGAATAAATAAATAAAAGGATGAGGAAATCGATAGATGAATAAATTTAAAAAGTAATTAGGGGAAATATATGTTGCACTTTTAATGGGCCACAGGACTTAATGAAGGTTGAATAAAGTATTCTTTCCAAATTACTCACCTACGTCTTTACATTAAATTGTTATGGTGCCCTCTTTCCACCCAATAAATTACTTCAATTAGGGAACCAAATGACATGATTTTTTTTATCTAGAAAAGACATCTATTAGGTTGGAATTCTCTGTTGAGGCCTGGACTTCTCATCAATAAAAATTCACTTAGATAAACAATTTAGTCCAATTTAGGTTTTCCATGGTTCCGTAGGCTCATTTTTTTTTTTTTAACATGGACAGACACCGGAACCAAACCCAAGTCTCCAGAGTGGCAAGCAAGAACTCTGCCTTGAGCCACCATTGCCCCGTAGGCTCAATTTTTTCAAAATATTTTTATTGTTAAATCTTCACACACATATATTCCAAACACAGTGTATAATCAATGCTCACAATATCATCATGTAGTTGTGCATTCATCATCATAATCATTTTTTAGAACATGTGCATCACTCCAAAAAAAGAAAAAAAGGAGTAAAAAACTCATGCATACCATACCCCTTACCCTTCCCTCTCATTGACCAATAGTATTTCCATCTACCCAATTTATTTTACTGTTTGTCCCTTATCATTTATTTATACTTTATCCATATTTTTTTTACTCACCTATCCATATCCTGGATAAAAGGAGCATCAGACACAAGGTTTTCAGAATCACACAGTCACATTATAAAAGTTGTGTCTATACAATCGTCTTCAGGAATTAAGGCTACCGGAATACAGCTCAACAGTTTCACGTACTTCCCTTCAGCCACTCCAATATACCATAAACTAAATAGGGATATCTATATAATGCATAAGAATAACCTCCAGAATAACCTCTTGACTTTGTTTAAAATCTCTCAACCACTGAAACTTTGTTTGTCTCGTTTCTCTCTTTTCCCTTTTGGTCAAGAAGGCTTTCTCAATCCCTTGATGCTGAGTCCCGGCCCATCCCCAGGAGTTCTGTCAGTGAGATTGACACCCACGGGAGACATGTCCCACATAATGGGGAGGGCAGTGAGTTCGCCTGCTGAGCTGGCTTAGAGAGAAAGGCCATATCTGAGCAACAAAAGAGGTTCTCTGGAGAAGAATCTTAAGCCTAATTTTAAGTATGTTTATGTAAGGCTCAATTTTGAATAAAATCATGTGTATACATACTTCATCCATCGATGGTCTCAACTTTGCCCGTGTTGCAGCACACTGGCCTGCCAAAGAGAATAGCTTGGCAGAGAAATTCTTAGGACAGGGATGCACTTTCTTATCTAGAAATGAGAGACATGAATCAAGGCCTCTCTTCTCCATCAGTTCAATCAGGATATCCCTCTAAGAAGAGAAAGAGATAAACTTATAGAATTCTATCACAAAAATGGCCAAGTGATAGGGGCAGAGATGATGACAATTCTTACCAGCCGGATATGTTTTGGATCATCTAACACCACTTTACAACCTGTCAGAACTTCCATTATTACCTACAAGAAATACATGAAAGTTAAGCTACATTTCAACAGATTACAAATAATGAGTTGCAACTATTAACCATGACAATGAATAGTTCATTCTAATTAATGATTTTATATTTTATTATTTGACTGATTTACACATAATTAATGTATAAGACAATGAAGAACAGGAAATCAATATGTCTAAAAGTTAAAGCCCTTACAAAAGTTCTTGCAATTTAGGACATTGTTGGTATTAAACTTTTCCCCATTTGCTAACTGGTAGCTGGTACTTACAATTCCAAAGCTGTAGACATCTGTTTTAATGGAAACCTTGCCCTGTCTGATATACTCTTCTGGCATGTACCACAGTTGCTTACTGCTGCTGCTGGTCATATTTATGGTGGAACTCTGATATTCTAGGTGGGGTCGGAAGTGTGCCATGGCAAAGTCAGTTAGTTTGGGTTGAAACTGATCATCCAAAAGTATGTTTGCACTGAAATTGTGATCAAAGACAAACAAGACAAAGCATCACAATGGCATTTCTATAAGAAACACAAGAGAAGCTCACCTTAATATATGGTTAACTCAAACCATCAACAAAAAAAAGTCGAACATAATTTTTTATGAACTAAGAGCACAATTTTCTTATTTTGCCTAAAATGTAATTTCAAATGCATAAGACCTAAAGCAACGTGAAGCTAAGGCTTCAAGAATTCTTGTACAGACTTTGTCTAGAACTGAGTTTTCAATAGGGAAAATAAAGCAATTTCTAATGGCCCTTTACTTCACTTCTACCTTTTCTAAGGGTGACAGGAGAATTGCAAAATCCAGAGCCCACATTGCCCATAGTCCTAACCTCCTTTACCTGACACGTTATCCTTGCATTAATGAGGAGAAAACCAGAGAGGACTGGTTCCCAGGACTTGCATCAATGAGCACAGTCTTCATTCTTCTCCATACATTGTCTTTTCTCCCCAGATATTCTTCTAAAATCAGCCTGAGTCTCATACAGCCCCAGCTATGTCACTCCTCACCCATGCTTTTGTTTTCTCATTTGGAGAATGGTGTTTACTATCCTGACATACCTCTCAAGATGAAGAATGGACTGGAGTCAGATTCTACCTTCTCCCCAGCACTAGATAAGAACAGACATTTAATTCACAATTATTTCTTCAACAGGTGTACTATTCACTTTCTCAGATCAAGTCCGTGGCATTGATGGGCTCAGAATGCTGGGGTATTTTACTTCACAAATTTGTCGGGTGTGCTAGGAAGTGCTAGGGCAGAGGTTTGCTAAGTCTCATTGCCAGTACCCAAGCTGCTGCTCTTCCAGCTTCTGCCACACAGAGAGCTTGACTCTCTTCTGCACACCCCACACCCCCTTTATTTCAGGATGGGACAAGGACAGAAAGGCTTTCAATGCCAGATTTTCAATATCAAAACTTTGCCTTGTTCTTACTCCATCCCAGCTCTGACGTAAGAAAGTATGAAATCATAACTTAAAATGCCAAGAGATCCAAAAAGAATGCAAAAAGCTGAATTTGTGAAACACTCAGAACCCCTGAAGAATAGGTCTTTCCTAAATTCAAAGGAGGAAAAAAAAAGCAATAACAACAAAGCTTATAATCTAATCCATTTAATTCACTCTCACCAAAACTGGTGGGAAGCTTTCAGCCACTGGTGATTCTTGCCTCTGTAAGAGTTAGGCAGAAGTAAGCTCACTAACCACAAACAATGTGACACACAATAAAACCCACACAGACTTTAGGATCAGTGAGAGGCCGTTAATAAGAATCTGAAATTGTTCTAGGGCATTGCATTTACACTTGAAGAATGAGATTTGGTGAAAAAACAAATCGTTTACAAGCAGACTAGTGTATGACATAAATTTTGAATTCAGTGATATATACTGTTCTAAATAAAGGTGAATGGTAGCTGAGGAAGAAGAATGTTCTGTTTTAGGAAAGTAAGCATTGCAAGAGGCCTTTCAAGAATCAATCCTACCCAATTCTTTCTTGCTTCACCATTAAATAGAATGCTCAAAAATAAAGTGCCTTCAGCTACCTAGCAGCTCAACTGAATACATTTATCCTGTGGGGTGAAAATGACCTAATGAGACAAAGAAAACATAAAATAACTAATTATATAGTGCAAAAGGACAGCTTCCTAGCTATTGTTGCCACTAAAGACACAGATAGAAAACATCCAATGTTCTACTACATTTGATGTTTCTACAGTCTATTTTTTCTTCTCTTTCCCACTAGGCTATTTAATGTAACGGAGAGATCATCACCTCTCAAAAATCTTGCAGAAGAACCAGGGATTTACATACCGAGGAGGTAGGGAGAATTCTAACACAAGGTGGTGAGTTTGGATTCTCACTCTGGGGATGGGTTTTAATCTCTCTATTGATAAGAGTCTCTAGGGAAATTCACTAGAGTGAATTTTAAGGCAGCCTATTTCCCACGCTCCCCAATAAATGGCACTTTGTAATGGAACTTTCTTTGGTCACCAGTTTATCTCTTAATTTGTTAGAAGCCTTTAGCCCTTTTATATAAAGCAAGATGACACCTAGATTATAATACAGAATTTAAGTACAAATGCTATGTTTAATATATAAGAACATGATTGGTTTTGAAGATATCATATATATATATCAAAGACTTGGAGAGTTATTGGTGCCCAGCAGTAAGCCCCTGAGTACCTGACCAATCTCAGGAAGATTTGGTACTCCACCCAATTGGCCCAGAGATCAAGAAGGTTCAACTGGCCTTTTTGGAACAGCCCAAGGACACAAGTGCTGTCTCCGTCACCGCCCTAACACCAAGACCCCCTGGAGAAGTGCTGTCTCCCCCACCAGATGAGACACGACTCTGTCTCCCTGGGAACTCAGAGGTTGCTGGAAAAATATACCTCCTTCCCACATCATCCTGCATTGCTCCTGCCTGGAATGATATGAAACTGAAACACTTTATTTCCCCATTGGACTACAGAGTTTTTCTTTTCTTCCACCATTGAACCTAGGCAGGATCTGGAGAAAGCATTCAAGCTTGTCTTTGTTTTATTCATGTCTTGTGAGTTTGGGTTCGCTGTGTAAATGCCCAGTCACAGGTGTTTCTCTTTTCAATGTGAAAATTAGTCTCTAACCAACTCGCACATCCTCCCTAAACCTCAGTTTCCTTGTAGGTAGAAAGATTTGATAATGCCTACCTCACAGGTTTGCTGCAAGGATTAAATGAGAAAATGTAAGCAGAGAGCTGGAGACACAGGGAGGGCCTCAATAATACATAAAGAGTGTAAGCTGGACATTGTCCATCCTACACTCATTATCTTAGAATCCCTCTAGAAGTTCAAGGACACCCATTTAAAGTAACAAAGGTACTGGGGATTGCAGATACAGGATGAGCCTGGAGCTCTGAGGCCTTCTGTGTTAATTAGTTTCAAAGAATCTTGAGTTTCAGAATCATTTCAGATAAATTCTGGAAACTATAATAATACAACTATAACAAACTATATAGTTATCTAGTAATATAGCTATAACAAACTATAGTAATAGTTCTAGAAATCTGAAGATCATGGAGAGAGAAAAATAGACACGTTTGGTGTATATGTGTGCATGCATGCATGCATGCATGTATCTACATTTATAAATAAATTAATGTTAGGGCTGAGAGAAAGTGGTGGGAAATAGACTTAATAGAGGAAATTTTAATGTGTGTAATATTTGATTGTTCTGGCATCCCTTAGAGAACAACGAACATTTTTAGATGTCTGAGAAGAAAGGGAAAATAGGAAAGGTTTGAGAAAAAAGAATTGTTTACATCCAAAATATTTCTTAAAGGCAAAAAACAGTTGTGGGGGGTGGGAGCAGATGCAGAGAAGGGAGGAGACTGGAAAATTAAACAAAGAGACAGACTTTGCATTCCTCACAGGCCTTATCGTCCCTACTAAGCACTGAGCTGGGGCCCCATCTTAACAATCTGCTGTACATCAGCTGAACATGCACATCAGGTTCAAGGGCAAACGCTGATTCGGCACCGTGATCGCTGGAAGGGGCCATTCCCTGTCTCTCTACCCTCCTTCCCAAATTCTCCATCCGCATATATACTACAATCTTACATCTCTGATCATTTCCATTTAAAAAAAATTTAGTTTTCAGCAATTGCCTTCTTTTCTCCTTTCTTTCCTAGACCACCTCCCTGGTATTAAAGATTGTCTGACTTGGCAGGAGACAAATGGCAATACTGATTAGAGAACATGATCCTATAGAAAACATAAAAAATGTTCACCAAGGTCATCTCCTTGTTTTCTAAACATTAACATGAATGAATGTCTGGGATGAAAAAGGTTGAGGATCTAAACCTCAAACTCCACTGTGCAATAAAATGAATTTCAATTTCAGAGCGTTCATAAATGTGAAAACAATTAAGCTCACTAAGGGATAGGATGTAAATAACAAGGAGTTTACTGCTTTCAGATGCTTTTATATGATACTGTAATTCAAAAGCATCTTCATTTCCAAATAAAAATATGAGGGTCTTTTGCCAAGAACACAGGCTGCAACTCTTCAAGATATTTTTCTGTAAATCCTTTTCCTCTGCAAATCCCACCATCTGGAAATGAATTGTGTCTTTAAAACATTTTCTTTGTAGAGTTCAAATTATGAAGGCCACCAGACGCCTCAAAAATACTTTTGAAATGTGAGCTTTCCTTCCTCCTGTGGGTGTTCGGCAGCCCTGTCCCTGACAGTTTCTTCTTTAGAGAGAAATTTGCTCTCACTGCTTGAACAAGACTGATTCCAAATGCCCAACTTTGGATCTAATCTTCCTCTCAAAGTCTGCCGCCTACTGTGTTTCCACTAGGAGTCCAACGTCAGCATTTTCAAATTTGCACACATTAAGTTGTTTTCCTATCCTTCTGTGCTGGTTTGAAAGGATGTATGCCCCCTAGAAAAGCCATGTTTTAATCTAAATCCCATTTCATAAAGGCAGAATAATCCCTATTCAATACTGTATGTTTGAATCTGTAATTAGATCATCTTCCTGGAGATGTGATTTAATCAAGAGTGGTTGTTAAACTGGATTAGGTGATGACATGTCTCCACCCATTCGGGTGGGTCTTGATTAGTTTCTGAAGTCCTATAAAAGAGGAAACATTTTGGAGAATGAAAGAGATTCAGAGAAAGCAGAGAAGAATGACATAGCCACGAGAAGCAGAGTCCACCAGCCAGCAACCTTTGGAGATGAAGAAGGAAAATGCCTCCCGGGGAGCGTCATGAAACAGGAAGCCAGGAGAAGAAGCTAGCAGATGATGCCATGTTTGCCATGTGCCTTTTCAGATGAGAGAGAAACTCTGTGTTTGCCATGTGCCCTTCCACTTGAGAGAAATTCTGAACTTTATCAGCCTTCTTGAACCAAGGTATCTTTCCCTGGATGCCTTAGATTGGATATTTCTATAGACTTTTTTTATTGGGACATTTTCTCAGGCTTAGAACTGTAAACTAGCAACTTATAAAATTCCCCTTTTTAAAAGCCATTCTGTTTCTAGTATATTGCATTCCGGCAGCTAGCAAACTAGAACACATTCTCACTTTCTCCATCTCTGCTAATGAAGCCAACATGCTCGCAACAATCCTGGCTGGATACCTCAAATTACCTAATAAGAGTGCAGCTGTTGGACTCACCAAACATGGGATACCAAAACCCCACCTCCACCCATCTACAGCCTTGTGACTGCAGCTAGTTACCAAACTCTGTAAGCTTTGGCTTTCTCCTCTGTTAATAATACCTAAACTCAGGGTTACTGGGAGGATTAATGGGATTTCATGTCAGTTTTAAAGTCTGGCTTTCACTGAGCTCCCTAATCCATCTGCCAGATACTTTAATGTATTAGTATTTACCAATGAGGTAAGGATAAACTGTGCTTTACTGCTGTTTCTTTGTGCAATTCCCCTCACCTGCAAAGTACTCTCCTGTCCCTTAATTTTATCCAAATTCTCTATGCAGCCATAAGATATCTCTTCCATGGAGTATTCACTCAACCACTCTGAAGTCTAGTGTTCTTTTTTCCTCCAAACTCTACTGTACAACCGGCCCTGCACCATGTGGCACTTACACTGCAGCCGTTTTATATAATTTACACAAGCAAAATGTTGAACTAATAGAAGATACTATGTAAATATCTGTTGATATAATAAATTTAACTAAGAGGATTTGAAACCATAAGCAGCCTTAGACCAGTCAGCGTAGGAATGGCAAATATGTAGTCCAAGTGTTTCCAAATCATCTGCCACATCCTTAATAAATATCACACATCGAGTCCAGACAGCACCTGCCCCAGAATCCCTTTCAACACTGCACTTGGCACATCACTACCAATCAATGAGAGTTGAAATGAGAGATGAAACTGATTAGTCATCACTGGTATAGCATAATTGTTTCTTTTTCTGGTGATGAAATGAGACCCAGATTGTTGACATACGTTTTTCTATGTAAAACAGCTCTCAATGGCAGAGGCAGGACTAAAACTTAGCCCTCCTACTTCCCTGCCCAGTGCTCTTTCAATTGAATACAGGTAAGTGAAAGAAACATCTTTTTATATAGATACTCTTAAAAGATTAAGACATTGTTGATAATAAGGAAGAAATGAAATTAACTTTTGTCTTTTTTTTCCCTTAACTGTATACAGATAATTCTGTATTCAATGGCAAAATAACAGCTAATAGATGAATCACAAGAAGACAGATTCTAGCTCAGTGTGAAAGAAATTCTAATAACTAGTGTTGCATCCAATCGGAGAAGGTCACTCCACAATGCACAATGGGTATCCCATGCACTGGGTTCTCCATCATATCAAGAGTCCAAGAAAAGATTGGTTGGGGGTTATGGATTGAACTGTGCCCCACTAAAGATATGTACAGGTCCTAACCTCCAGTCCCATAAATATGACTTTATTTGGAAATAGAGTCTTTGAAGACGTGATGGGTTAAGATGAGGCCACTGTTGTCCTTATAAGAAGAGGGAAACTGAACACAGGGACATACAGACAGGAGGGGAGAAGAGGCCATGTGAAGGTAGAGCAGAGATTAGAGAGATGCAGCTGCGAGTCAAGGGTTGCCAGCAAAAAACCCAAAAATAGAAGAGACAAGGTAGGATTCTTCCCTACTGGTTTCAGAGGAAGCATGGTTCTGCCATTTCAGACTTCTGGCCTCCAGAATAGTAAGGACTATATTTATTAATTTCTATTGTGTTAAGTCACCTAGTTTGTGGTACTTTGCTATGGCAGCCCTAGGAAACCAATACAAGACACAAAGGGAGGTGGAAGAGGCAAGTCTTGCAGAAGGTGGGAATAATGACAGTTCATTGCCAGGACCCAGGCTGTATTACCTCACTCAATCATCACAACAGCTCAGAGAGAGAATGAAGATGAGGAGACTGAGCCTCAGAGGATTTAAATAACTTGCCCAAGGTCACACCAACAGAAAGTATTAGAACAGCAATTTGTACTGAGACCTGTGACTACTCTCTTAACCAGTGACAAGAAACAGAGACAGCAATAGGATCACTGAGGTGGTTGTTTGAAAGAGGATGTGATAGTTAATTTCATGGTCAACTTGGCCAAGTATGGTGTCCACTTGTTTGGTCAAGCACTGTCCTGCTTACTACTGTGATGACATTTCAAGATGGGATTTGTTGATTGCATCTCTGATCAATAAAGGAGATTCCCTCAGCTATGTGGGGAGTCTCCTCATCCAATCAGGTGGAGGTTTTAAAAGTCCAAACTGAAGATATCAGAGGTCAGAAGATGACTTCCGGTTTAACTTCAGCATTGTTTCTTGCTGGAATTGACAGCCAGCCAGCTTCTCCTGGGGAATCAGGATAAGGATTTTGGCCTAATCTTTATTGGAGTTTCCAGCTTGTGGCCTGCCTGGTAGTTCAGACTTGCCAGCCCCCACGGTTGCATGAGCCAATTCCTTATAATAGGATATAATACATCCTACTGGTTCTTTCTCTAGGAACCCTGACTAATATAAAGAGGAAGGGCAGAGAAAAGGCCTGGGAGAGGCTGCTGCTGGAAAACAGGCATTTCAGGTCTCTAAAGCCTGCCCTGCCCTGGAGTGGGTAGTCTCTGGAGGATTTCCTTAAGCATATTTGTACTCATCCCAGCTCAGGAGCTGATCAGAGTAGGCTTGGCCAGAAATAAGAGTCTGGAGTCACAACATTCCCCTAGATTTGTGGGTACACAGCATAGTACAAACATAGGCAGGTACAATATCATAGAATTTGAAAGCAAGAAGAGATCCAACTTGAGATCATCCAGGCTGCCCCGTAATGCACAGTAAGAAAATTGTGGCCCAACAGGGTAAGGCGAGACCTGGGTTTGAACTTGGATTTCCTGTGTTCTCATGTCATTCTCCTTCTTCCTCAGCATCAAAGCAGACACTGTTTTATTTCGCTGAGACCGAAAGTGTCACTTGCAGTTTGGGTCCCAAGCTGCTGAACAATGACCTTGCAATCGTTGTTTCCTAAACTGTTAAAAATGTAATATTATCAAGCTTCTTTATAGGCAGAATTAATTAGAGTCAAAAGGTAACTTTAGGATTTCATTCAGGAATTTGAGACTTCTTCTTGGAACTTCTGATTATTTGGTTAGAGACAGAAGGGCCTGATGTCAAATTAGTTTTTTTTTTTTTAATTTTAACTTTTTTATAAGAATAGAACATGTTTCTTCAGTAAAAGCATAAAAACATAAAAAGGTGGAAGTAAAACATAAGTCTTAAAAATAAACAAACCATAGTCTCTCCATCCAAATAAAGTCTTGTTGGTATTTTGGTATGTTTTACTTTAAGCCCTTTTTTTTTTTTAATGGAGTGATATTTTTTTATTGAGTTCAAAAACAAGCAAAATTAAGCAACATGATTGTGTATATATATAAATGTGTGTGTGTGTGTGTATACATATTTTTATTTTTTAAAGCAAAGAAATGGTAATAAATACAAGAGACAGAATGGTGATTATCTCTGTTTTGGGGCAGAAGGGGAGAAAGCCAGGGCCATCAGATGGGGGACAGGTAGACATATGCAAATTATTGGTAAAATTATAGTCTTTATGTGATCAGGTCACAGGTGTTTATTACAGTATGCTTTCTAATTAGTTTACTAGGTATGTTTATAGCACATAATATATTAAAATACAATAAAGAAAAAGATTACACATAAGGCCAGAGCCCCTCTCTTTGCCTTCCTTAGGGATGACTTCGGTTACCAGATAGTTTTCTTTGCATACATTAAATGTCCTTTTATAAAATATAAACAGTATCATCCTAAAGCAAGCCCTCCTAAGTTTTTGTGCTCAACTCTAGAGCATGGTCTTAATGATCTTTCTTTGTCATGTCAGGGAGATCCCTTTTTATCCAGTGCTTAGTGTTACATAAGATGAATGAACTGTAGTGTATTTAACCATTCTCCTTTCGGGGGACTTTTTTACAGTTTTCGCTATCATCAATCACACTACAATTTCATTGCATGCTACAATCTGTATGTGCTTTATGCACATGGACTAGTGTTTTGTCGCTATCATTCAGTAAGTGGAATCGTACTTAAAACCATACTATAGTGCCAGATTGCTTCAGAGGGATGGTGCAAATTTGCACTTGAAGCTGGTTTCACAGTCAGAGGCTTCAGGCCCTGAGGCCCACCCAGACTCTGGATTAAGGAGGGACACCGCAGAAGTGGACAGAAATTTTTAGTCTTTTTTTAATGCATGAATTTGTAGCTCTAGAAAGTTTTAATTGTATACTGTACAGTACTTTGACTTTCTTCACTTAATCTCACTTTATACACATTGCTCCATGTTATTTCATGCTATTAAAAATATTATTTAATAATGTCAAATGATTTATGATAAAATCTTCTGTGAGTCATTAGTCTGAGGTACAATTGCAAAAAAAGAAAATACAGTTAATGATACCTTTCATTTCTCACTCTTCCAACGGAATCAGAGGTGTGACTACACTCACAGAAAACTCTCTTGTTTTACTGATTCTGAGATGTCCTTTTTTGAGCCAGTTATCATGGCTGTACAATGAGAAGCCATCACTTCTAGAAGCTGGGTTTCTTAGAAAGATTTAGATAATTAACATGACAAAGGCAGAAAAGGTAAGAAATTCAGCCCTCCCTAAAAGCCCTAGGCTGTACAGAGAGGGAATAAGAATCAGGGAGGTCCAGGTTTAGAACAAAGTGAAGGATTTTAAAAGATATTCAGGTGATTTATCCAGGTCAGCCAATTCACGTTTGGCTGAGACTGCTGGGAATTGAATGTCGTTACCACCTGAAAGATGATCAGCGCCCTGAATGAAACGAGTTGGTCTCATTCCAGTTTCCAGAGAACAGGTGTGCACATCACCAAATGAAAGGGGGAAATTTACTGTTGTAGTTGGCACTAATTAACATCTTTACTGGCACGCACAGCAGCAAGGCCAAGAGTTTGGTGGCTGTGGAAGGGACTGTTTTGCTCAGCAACAGGTAGCAACACATCAATGAGCCCTTGTGAAATCACAATTCTCAAGCAAATGCCCACAGCCTCAGGAAATCCCAACTCTGACACATGCTCGGTGCATGTAGTCTTTGGGGTGGATTATATCTGAGTTCTTTGGAACAATCAGCAGCAGCCTCTTCAGCAATGAAAGAATGCAATATGTTGCTACCTGCATTTCCAGTTCAAATCCTGCCTTCTCCATGCAACCTTCCCCCGCCTCTGATCAGATCTCTCTTTATACTCTGTTTCTATATTACCCACTGGGTATTCTATCTAGGAGCATTATTTAAATGATTTTATAGTTTGGCATTTCCAGATAAGAACCTGGCAAATGGTGATGGAAAATGGCCTCCTTTTAAATTGTGAAACCATCTATGAGACTCCAGTGCCTTTCTGCTTCCACCTTTACCCCTTACAGGTATCAAAGCCTTTTCCTAGAGCCTACCTTATCAAACCTATTTCCTCAGCCTATTTAGTGTTCAAGACGACCTCAATCCAATCTCCTACCCACTAAATTCCTTGTTGCTTTTCAGTTTCATCTTCCCTTAATTCTCCAACCAAGCAATGTCCCTCCTTTTCCTCAGACACTTGGCAATTATTTTCTCTGTTCCTTCGAAAACTTATTGCCTTCACTGGGAAACTCTTTCTCCTTCCAACCAATTCACTACAACCAATTCACTCATCTTCAAAAAGTGGACTTGGAGCCCTCTACCAAGAGGAAACCTTCTCAGGTCAACCATGCATTAGGCGTATTTAATGTTGTACTATGCATTTTCTGTGTTTCTGCTTTCTCTGTGATCACCAGGCTGAACCATAAAGGATAACAATATTATCAACACCTTCCCTCACTGTGCTTGAATGGCCTGCACGTAACTGATATTCCATAAATATTTGTGCACTTAAAGGGCTGTGATTTTCAAGATGCTCAACAAGCATATGTTAACAAATGAACTTTTAAGAAACTGACTTTTCTTAAAATTGAAAAGTCAATAGCTTGGTTTGTGGATCCACCTTTCAAACATTATAAATTGAAGATGGATGTAAGTAAATGAATGATAATTGCTAGGCCTGGAGGACAGGACCCCTTCCACCCAGGATATAATTTTCCCCTTGCAAATATTTCAGAAAGTCTCTCTCATCTCAATCGGCACCACTCTCATTCTAACCCACGCCAACCCGGCGTCTCCTTCACCCTCCATCACCTGCCCTCTTGTCATAACCTCGCATTACTCAGCCTCCACTTACCAACAAATACATTCTAGTGCAAACTTCCCTTACTCACTATCAGCCCTCTGGCATTTGCAACCCTGGATGCCTAAGGCAGCGTTTAAATTTTAAACTTTACCGATAGAAAGCTGCCAACTCCTAACTCAGCCCCCTATTTCTGAAAACTAGCTAACAGAAACCTGCCTAACCCTTGCCCCCAACTCCCTAACCCTAAGCCTTAAAAGCCCTATTCCCTGCCACCTTGGGGCAGACGTTTCTTTCTCTCTCTTGAAATACTGCCCGGGAGGCTCTGTTTCTCCCTGAAATAAAGCCTTTGCCTGAACTTCTTTGTTATCTGACTTGACTCGAGTTTACCTTTCACCAAATGGAAAGCCCGATTAGCCAGCACATCTTTTACCTTCTGCCACTGCCAGTTCTACCACTTCTTTTTTTTTTTCTTCCCCTACCACTTCTTGACAAATAATAGCAGAAGCTGCCATTCTTGAGTGTGTACTCTTTGCTAAGCACTATATAGACAGTAGGTCATTTAATCCTAAGAGATAAAAACCATTATTCTATTATTAGCATTTTGCAGAGGGAATTAGGGAGACTTAAGGAAGTTGAGATATTTGCTCAGAATCACATTTTAAGCAGCAGGTCTGCTTTTTAGACACAGTCTCTGATTTAAACACTAGGGGAAACTGAGCTAAGGGGAAAGGATGGGAACAGGGTGGGGAAGAAGGGACATGAGTAAGAAAAACACCTAGGTCACATTTGGCAGAGCTCCTTCCAGCCAAGTCTTCCTCCATAATTGCAGTGGCTGCTTTGGTGCCTGCCTGGATACTTCCTTCAGGACCAAGGGAGGCAACTAGGCCCCAACCTGGGACCTGTTCTTGGCAGAAGGGAGCTGCCTCATCCAGGGTTACAGTCCCCCTCCAGAATAGTCAGATACAGGGGTGCCAAGTCCCAAGGGCCTTGCCTCTCTTTGAGATATTCAGTGCTCCCCATGGGAACTGACTGAGACTTCTGTTACAACAAAATCGCAATTCACCTTCTTCCACTGCCCAAGCCTCTCTCTCCCTCTATTAAATTTGTTGTCCCTGAGAGCGCACCCTGATAGACCGCCTGCATGCAAATCTCTGCCTCTGAGTCTATTTCCTGTGCACCTGCCTGAAGACACTAAACAATGGTGCAAAAGTAGAAAAAAATTGTGAAGTGGGTAGAACCTGTGTCCGGATCCCTTCCCATTCTGATATGTCCTTTGCTGCAGTGAGTGGCCTTCCCTGTCTGCTTCACCCATCAACATCAACACTCTCTCCCATCTCTTTCCTCTCTCCTAACTAGCTGCTTTTAAGGAAGGATTGGATGAACTCTGTCACATGCAAGGAAAATTAAGAGAATTAACAAACTACTGCTTGGGATTTAAAATAAGCATGAGTTTAAACCAAAGGAAGAATGCACAGCAAACTGTCAGCTATTTATTTGATTATTTATTCATTTAGCACGCACATGTGAGCACATATTGTGTTCATGTGTTGTCGTTAGCTGGTAGAAGCATGGTTGTTCTATATTGGAGTTGATCATCTCAGCCCTTTGCCACGAGAACCCAACTGGTGGCTCTACGACCTCCGAGAAATTCACTGAACTGCTAGGTTCCAGGTTCCGCATGGGTGCATCAGTTCTATGCTGATTTTATGAAGTCACTACCCGTTGATGTATTACCACCCTGAAACAGGAACAAACATCCACGGCGAGTTCACCCCACACCCCTAGGACAATGTGAAAATCTAGAGTCTTTCATATGGAATTAATTTCACCAGAAAATCAAAAGAGCAATCACTCTCTTCTGCTCAAGTCAAAAGCACACTTGAAAGCTTTTATTTATATTTTAAAGACACTGGGAAATAGTCCAGAAGAGGCAGCAGCCTTTCAATTTCAGTCTTCTCTGCTCTTCAGCAAAGAAATATTTACCTACATTTGGACAAGTTCATGATGAAGTGGTGCATTGGAAAAATTCACCAGGTGGGGCTGGATATCTACTCTCTGCGTGAATGAATCTATGTCTACTGAAGAGGAAAGATGGAAGGCTTTGCTTCTGATATTCTTATGTCTCAAATATGAACACTGGAGTTTCTACTGGGCTTGTCACAGATTAATATATAAAGCTATCAGGCAGCAGGCTCAGTGGAATCAGCAAGGCACTGGAGACTCAAGGATGAGGAATTTTAATTGCTGCTTACTGCTGCTATCTTGCTAGGAATCTCTGTATAAGTCACTTAACCTTCCCTTAAATCTCAGTTTTTTTAAAAATGTGACATTAATACAGGTTCATTTGACAGAGCTTACTATTAGGTATAACTACTAAAACACACAGAATAGTCTATCAGACATTGCTCATTAATAATTCCCAAAGATAATATAAATTCTCCCTTTGGCAATATAAATTTAGCTTTTTAATTTGCATGAGTCATTTCATTAACAAAAAATGTAAGACTTTAAATACTTAGATGAGAGTCCTAAAACACACACATACATACCAAGAAAACTAAAGACGGAAAATAGTGTGAAGTTTGACTCACCTGTGATGACGAAAGGGGCTTTCAAGTGTAACCTACAGCTTTGGGGTAATTTACCTTGATATACTGCCACAGATGACTGCACATGGTTCGGAGCTGTGCAAGTACTGAATGGCTTTGGATGCTCCAATTAATATACTGATTCGAATGTGCCAAGGGAGTGGGGCCGTGTTACCCTACAAAGACAAAAGTATGGGTTTGGCTGCATTTTCTGAGTAAAAACTATTTATGCACGAATAAGCTGACACACACAGAAGTTTGTCAGAAAAGAAGCAGATGATGAGGTGACGGTAGACAGGGTGATTCAACATTATGGTTTGCTACAATCTATTGCTAATTCAAGATGGATTTCCCTCTACCACCAGTGAAGGGCCTAAGCTCTTTAAAGTCAATGGAAATATCAAACAACTTAAATATTAGCTTAATCAATATATGGCTAGTGAAGTTAAGTATGTTTAAAAGTTTATTAAATTAGATTTTTGAATTATTTGTGGCACAATAGTGTGCATAATCGAGAATGAACTGTTTTTATATTTATTCTAATGGAAGTATCCTATTTGTAATCCATTTTTAAACTTGCCCTTCAAAAACATTTTATGAGAAATCGTGGCATGATTCAACCTCCTTCTCTTTACGGAGTGTGCATCAGCTTTATATCTATACTTTGTACTGAATGATTCTTCGTATAAAATTATACAAATACAGGTTATATGAAGAAATAAGGGTAGTTGATGTAAACTCACTATAGGTATAGAATCAATAGGAGTAAGGACCCAAGAAATCTTTGGTATCCAGATTGCACAATTCACAATAACTTAGGTATCTTATCCAGCCTCCTAAGACTAAGAAATTAATCTATAGAGAAATGCTCTCCTTCTCAGGAAACCTCTTCTTGGCTATCCTATCCCCTCATGTCAACACACTTTGGCCTCCCAGAACTGTCAGAAGGTTTTCAGTGGCTCCCTGGGGCTTCGGAGGATAAGCAAATTAAGCAGAATAAGAGGTATGACTTACCACACACTGCAACTTGTCAAAAAGTGATCCGTTTCTCATGTATGGATAAACCAGACAGAATTTCTCAGTCTCTGTGAAATATGCAGCCAACTCCAGTATGTTTGGATGATGAAACCTTGAAACAAAAGATTTTAAAACCCATAACAGTGTTTATTCAAATAGGAAATGCAGTCAGAAACATCATGGATGTAGGGAACAGACTGTCTTTTTTTTTTAAGGGCTATGTTGCATGGTTTTATAGGGAAATTTTACTACGGAAGAAATAAATAGTAGGCCTTTATTTGGAACCTTTTAAAATATAACCAAGGACATAGTGGGTGTTCAGCAAATAGTTGTTGAATTGAATATTCAATTGTATGAATTAGCATCATAATGTGCATAAGATGGAACCAAGTGTCCATCAACCAAACAAAATGTGGTACATACATACAATGAAATATTATCCAGCATTAAAAAAGAATGAAGTTCTGATTCAAGCATCAACATGGTTCAAACTTGAAAACATTATGTTGAGTGAAATAAGCTAGACATAAAGGGACAAATATTATATGATCTCACTGATATGAAATAATTAGAATAAGCAAGTTCATAGAGTTAGAATCCCAAATATAGGTTACAGTGGTTGGGTAGGGGGTAGGGAATGGAGAATTAATGTTTAAACTGTACAGAGTTTCTATTTGGGTAGACTGTCAAATTTTGGAAATGGATGGGTGTTAGTAATGGTAACACAACATTGTAAGTGTAATTGATAGCACTGAATTATATATGTGAATGTGGTTAAAAGGGGAAATTTTAAGACACATACATGATACTAGAATAAAAATTAAATGATAAGGCATAGGACTGTACAACCCAATGAACCTTCTTGTAAAGGATGGACTACAGTTAATAGAACAATTATAAAAATGTTCTTTCATGAATTATAACAAATGTACCACACTAATGCAAGGTGTTAATGATAGATTGGTACAAGGGGGGAAAATACACCCTAATGTAAACTATGGACTATAGTTAATAGTACAATTATAATATTCTTTCATCAACCATAACAAAAGCACCACACTAATGCAACATGTTAATAATGGGAGAGGGATATTATGGGACCCTACAATTTTCTAACAACAACAAAAAATTTTTTTTAAAAGATCTCAGCCTAGGTCTTTGCTCTCTTGCTTAGAGGGTAGAAAGGGTCATTTGCTTATTTTTAAATATTACCAATCAAACAGAAAACAGATACCTTAGAAGTTGCTGAGGTAGGGAATGTGGAGATGCTATGGAGAAAAATTTCTAATTTGGGATCTGTGGACCCAACTAAATTCTTAAATCCATTGGATTTTGAATTACATAGTCCTAAAAGTTAGCAAGATTTGATAACTTTTTAACTTTTTTTTTTTTTTTTGCATGGGCAGGCACTGGGAAACGAACCAGGGTCTGCAACTTGGCAGGCAAGAACTCTGCCTGCTGAGCCACCGTGGTCACCCAAGATCTCATAACTTTTTTAATCAACTCAACAAATATTTCTGAGTGCCTCTGCACTGAATGTGATGCAATGCACCACTGTGTGGCAGAGCACACAGACTTCAACCTCAGAAAAACCTGGGTTTGAATCTTTGATCTTCTTTTGACCAGCTCTGTGAATTTGGGCACGGTATTTAATCTTTCTGAGCCTGTTTTCTCAATGATAAATAGTCATTAAATGCCTACTCCCTGAGGTTCTTATGAAAATTAAATGAAAGGTGAAACTATTAGCTAAGTGCCAGATCCTCAAAAATTACTAGCTCTCTTCCTTTCCCTTAAGGAAGGAAGTATAAAAGGAATCATAAGTTAAATTCCAAGGAGTTTTACAATTTTGTTTAAGACACAGAGTTTAAGCGATTCCTTTGATATTGAACTAAAAAGGAAAAAACAAAAAACCTCATACTTCGGCTTAGAGGTTACCTCTTTCCAAGAAGCCTACTCTGTCACTCCCTCCTCAAACCAAGTTCAAGTTACCACCTTCTCCTCTTCAGTGTGCTCTGTACTTCTTCATTTTATCACTGAGTTTACTGAGATCGCCTGCTTTATTGTGTTCTTCTCTCCCAATCCTACTCTAGACCGCATGCTCTAACAGGAGAAGGCTGGGTCTACTTTATTCATACTTAAATGTCAGAGAAGAGTGAGACTGGAGATGACTCAGGAAATGAGTTGGATCTTGTAGGAAAGACAGATTACACCTCCATTTTCTCATCTGCAAAAGGGATAGTAATGGGGCAGCAACGGTGGCTCAGTGGCAGAGCTCTTGCCTGCCATGCCGGGAACCCAAGTTCGATTCCCATGAGCCTGCCCATGTAAATATAAAAGATAATAATGGCATCTACTTTATAGGGTTGTAATGAGAATTAATGACAATACACACAAATCACTAGAAAATGCCTAACACTAAAAAAATACTATCACAATAAATAACAATAATGATACAACAAGAATATGTAACATCATAGAGTTGTCAATTCTCCCTAAATCTATAAATTTTTATGTAATCTCATAAAAAAAAAAAGAAAAGGATTTTTAAAAAAATCTAGGCAAGTTGTTATAGGTCATATGGAAAATATTCCACTAGAAAAAAAATATGAAAGGATCAGATATTTAACAGAAAAAAATAAAGTCATAAAAGTATTAGGAAAAAATCATGGAAGAATTATTTTATAACTTTTTGGTAAGGTAAGTCTTTTAAACTATGATAGAAAACCCAGAAGCCATAAAAGGAGATACAGATTCATTTGACTACATTAAAACCATTTCTATATTGCAAAAACTAGAATTAGTAAAGACAAAATAGCAGTCTTATTTATAAAAATAAGGCTATTTTCTTCAATATATAAAATGTTTCTATAACCCATTAAGAAAATGACCTAATAAAAAATGGGCAAAGAACACTATCAGATATTTCATAGAAAAGAAAACATATCTCTTAAATATATGAAAATATCATTAATCTCATTCATAATAGTAAATTAAATGTAAACTACATTGAGAAACAATTTTCACCTATCAGATTAGTGAAAATTAAAAGGAAAAAGTATATGTTGGGTTGACAAAAATGGAAAACCAGGCATTTTATATAAACTAAAACTGATACAACCTCAATTCAAGATAATAATTTGATCCATAATTTTATTTATAGGGATTTATCTTACAGATATACTTAAACATATACAAAATCACACAGGCCAGGTTTTCTCATTGAAGCATTATTTTTAGTTATAAAAAAATTAGGGAAAAAATTCAAAGATCCATCAGTACAAGAATGGTTAAGTTAGTACAGCATACAATGGTATACTAAAATAAGCAATGTTTTTATGCTACCTTTTGTGTGAAAAGAAGAATGAACACAAAATATGTATTTACTTATACATAAAACACCTCTGGAAAAGTATACAAGAAATTGATAACTTTGTTGCCTTTGTGAAAATCAACTGGGTGGTTAGATGATAACATTAGGAGAAAATCTTTTCTGTTTACCCTTTTGTATTTTCTACTTTTGAATGTCTGAATCTATTTTTTATACATAAATAAATATACCTTAAATGTAAAATACCTCTACTATTATAATTTTGTTTTTTTAATTGACTAAATGCCATACATTAAGTTTTTATCATAAACGTCTAATATTTTGATTTCTGTCCCATTCAGTATAATATCATCCCCTTCCCCCAACCCCCCACCATTGCCATCCACTCCACCTATTAGCTCAGAAAAGAATTGAAATGAACATTTCCTATTTGTAAAGAGTGATGAGTGAACTCTATAGAGTTCGGGACCTTTGCTGAGGAAGGATGCACAGCTGCAGGTATAAATATATATGAAAATGAAGTCATTTTAATTTGTCTCCAAGGACTCTCAGACCCATGAATTTGTCTCCAAGGACTCTCAGACTCAGTATTTTCCAGAAAGTAATGTACATCAAAAGCACTTGATTTTTTGGTTTGTTTAAAATTCTTCCTGAAAAGTGCTGTACTGATATGTTTTTTAGTTGAATGTCTCCAAAGAAGGGGGAAAACTGTGAGATATATACAATTCTAATGATATGCAATTCTAATGTTCTAAGAATTATTTTACATTCAACCACGTTAGTCACACAAGATTTAACCCACTTCCTTGTGAAAGTTTCAATTTTCTTGTTAAAATATGTTCAAGTGAATTAGGGAAATGGTCTATATTAAAATCTATTTTAGGGAATATACTAAAGCATTTGTAAACATTTTACACACTTTTCTAATATTTGACCCACATTTATTAAATGTCAACCCGGCCAAACACTACTATAGAAACACAGATGAACAAAGAAAAAGACAAGCAAAAAGGGCAGAAACTTCAGACAAAATATACTCACAATAGTAAAACTTCAATCTCTGATAAAAACCTCTTCCAGTGCTTCTTACATTGCATTTTTTTCTCCTAAATGTCATGCAAAAAGACAAAAAAAAAATTAAGAAAAGGATCCCTTTCTGGGATCCTGAAGGTCCACGGTCTTCCTGAAATTATATGCACATTTTGATGTAAATGTATATGAACATATTTCTGGGGAAAGGATCCTTAGTTCTCACCAGATTTTCAAAAATCCCTTAAACCCAAAACACGTTTAGAACCACTGTATTGAATTAAAAGTTTCTCATGTAATTCATCACATTTTCAAATTTTATATTAAAATTTTCACCACATTTTGCACACATTTTTATAAATTAAAAATATTGTATGTATTTGAAGAAAACCCCATGACAGAAACTTCCAACTTAATCTCACAAAGAATCCAATTCATGATAGTTGCATTCATGTTAGAGGTGGCAACTTCTAGGAGATCTGTCACTGCTGCAAAATTTCATCCATTTAGCACAAGGTAATTTGCATAGGTTGCTTCAAGTTGACCTTTTGTTTTTTTTTTTGTATGCTGTATGGCAGGGTCAGATTTCATTATTTTTCCATGTGAGTATTCCGTTATTGCAGCACCATTTGTTGAATTTTTTTGCTTGTTTGGTTGGTTGGTTTTTGGCGGAAGTGTATGGACTAGGAATTGAACCCAGGTCTCCCGCATGGCAGGCGAGACAAGTTGACCTTTGTGTGGATTTTGAAAGGACAGCTTTACTAAGCAATTGAAAGATACAGCTCCTTACTTCAAAGAGGCTTCAGAAGCTAACCCAGTGCCTGACACATGAATATTTATTGGATGAATTAACGAATCCAGTACTATTGTACTGAGCACATCCCCTGCCCCTGGCCCTCTTCTTGATGCCTTCATACACCCAATGTCACCACCAATCTCTGGACCTCAGGATCCTAACTTCTAACACTAAATGGTTAGTCTACGTAGGCTTCTAGGTCCCACCAGCCATAAGTTCCTATCATTTGCAAATTATTAGAGGGGATGGAGGAGAGGAAGAGAAATCTAATAAGAATTCTGGATGCTGTTTTCCAAATTAAGCCAGGTAGGCAGAAACAATAAAGTGGCCCACAAATCATTTTCAAGGACCGCTTTCTTAGAATTTACATTTAAAAAGAGCATGGGCTTTTGGAACCAGGATGACTGCTTCTCTGTTCCATCCCTAACACTAGATATTTGTGACTTTCATCAGTCCCTTAACCTCTCTAAGGTCATAGTTTTCTGAATCTGAAAAATGAAGGGGCTAGTTTTGTGTTTGTGCTAACCTAGTACCCTAACACCTTGCTACTCAAAGTGTGGTCTGGGGGGGAGGGTGGGGCTGGTGAGCAATGCGGAACCTCAGGTGCCTCCCCAGACCTGCTCAGTCAGAATCTGCATTGTAAGAAGATGCCCAGACTGCTGGGCCAAGGTGGCAGCTTAGCAATGTGCATGTTTTAGTTCACCCTCCAGAACAACAACTAAATAACCAGAAACAGTGCAGAACAGCTCCTGGGGCCACGTCAGGGACCAGACACACAGTGTACCCCAGTCTGGACCAGCTGGACCGGCTGCGAGCCCCCCCAGAACCATGAGTTCCCCAAGCCGTGGCAGCCAGCACTCTTCCCCCACAGGCTGCTTCCCAGAGGGGAAAGGAAAGAGACTTTATCAGCAGCAGGGACTGAGCCCAACCAAACGCCAATTGTGGAATTAATTAATAAATTCTGACTACTAAAAATAGGCCCCCAGCTCAGGTGAACCTGATCAAAGCGGAGGTCACTCATCTTTGCCCCAGCACCAAGGGGGCACGGCTGACGGAAAAAGAAAAAAAAAGAAAACAGAGGTTTTTGGGGCTGTGTTTTTACAAAGGCTTGACTGCCTTGGGATACAGCGGCAGGGCTTCTCAGCTGCAGCTGCCCCAGGCATAGGTACAAACAAGCTTCCTTGAAAGTTGTCTGGAGCCAGCACCTTCCCCAGGGGAGGGAGAAGCTCAACTCAGGTGGAATCCCTCCTTCAAGGAAGTCAGACCTCAGGGTTTGGTAATTTGAAGCCATTAAAACCAGCCTACAACCTCTCCTTTGTCTCCACCATGCCCCAGCAGGGAGAGTCTGCCAAAGTTAAAAGTACCACACCATCTTATGCTGGTGGGACCTGCAGCCAGACAAGCACCACATACCAGGTAGGATAAGAAAAACAGAGTCCAGAGACTTCACAGGAAAGTCTTTCAAACTGCTGGGTCTCACCCTCAGGGAAAACCAATGCAGGTGACTTTTTCCTCCTGATAGGAGGCCAGATTGGTCTGGGAAAATTTGGCTGGGGTCTATAATACCTAAGCAGACCCTCCTAAGCGGGGGAAGGGGGGAAAGGCACCATACAAGCAGGGCAAGAAATAAGAAAACAAAAACTGAAAAATTCTCCTCTGTTAAACAAAACCTAAGCCAGAGGTCCAGATAAAGCTGAATTGAATGTCAAATAACAGATAGACAACAAATTCATCCAGCAAGAAAACCCTAAGTAAAAGAAGTGAAAGCAATCTCCAGAATAAACTAATTAAGGTAATTAAATGCCTAGACACCGCAAAAAATAACAAATCACACTAGGAAAATTGAAGATATGGCCCAGTCAAAGGAACAAACCAACAATTCAAATGAGATACAGGAGCTGAAACAATAAATCAGAATATACGAACAGACATGGAAAACCTCATCAAAAATCAAATCAGTGAATTGAGGGAGGATATAAGAAGGCAAGGAATGAACAAACAGAAGAAATTGAAAGTCTGAAAAAACAAATCACAGAACTTATGGGAATGAAAGTCATGGTAGAAGAGATGAAAAAAAACAATGAAAACCTACAATGGTAGATTTCAAGAGGCAGAACACAGGATTAGTGAACTGGAGGATGGAACATTTGAAATCCAACAAGAAAAAGAAAATATAGGGGAAGAAATGGAAAAATATGAGCAGGGACTCAGAGAATTGAATAACAATATGAAGCACACGAATATAAGTGTTGTGGGTGTCCCAGAAGAAGAAGAGAATGGAAAAGGAGGAGAAAAACTAATGGAGGAAGAAAAACTAATGGAGGAAATTATCACTGAAAATTTTCCAACTCTTATGAAAGACTTAAAATTACAGATCCAAGAAGTGCAGCATACCCCAAAGAGAATACATCCCAATAGACGTACTCCAAGACATTTACGAATCAGAATGTCAGAGGTCAAAGAGAAAGCGAGAATCTTGAAAGCAGCAAGAGAAAAGCAATCCATCACATACAAGGAAAGCCCAATAAGACTATGCGTAGATTTCTCAGCAGAAACCATGGAGGCAAGAAGACAGTGGGATGATATATTTAAATTACTAAAACAGAAACACTGCCAACCAAGAATTCTATAGCCAGCAAAATTGTCCTTCAAAAATGAGGGAGAAATTAAAACATTTTCAGACAAAAATTCACTGAGAGAATTTGTGACCAAGAGACCAGCTCTGCAAGAAATACTAAAGGGAGCACTAGAGACAGATACGAAAAGACAGGAGAGAGAGGTGTGGAGAAAAGTGTAGAAAGGAAGACTATGAGTAAAGGTAAAAAGAAGGAAATTTAGATATGACATATAAAATCCAAAAGGCAAAATAGGAGAAGAAAGTACTACCCATGCAGTAATAACACTAAATGTTAATGGATTAAACTCCCCTATCAAAAGACATAGGCTGGCAGAATGGATTAAAAAACAGGACCCATCTATATGCTGTCTCTACTCAAAGGACATGAGGGCAAGGACACAAATGGACATTTGCACACCAATGTTTATAGAAGCACTATTTACAATTACCAAGAGATGGAAATGGCCAAAATGTCCATCAACAGATGGGTGGCTAAACAAACTGTGGCATATACATACGATGGAATATTATGCAGCTGTAAGACAGAATAAAGTTATGAAGTATGTAACAACATGGATGGACCTTAAGCACATTATGCTGAGTGGGATTAGCCAGAAACAAAAGGACAAATACTGTATGGTCTCACTGATATGAACTGACATTAGTGAATAAACTTGGAATATTTTGTTGGTAACAGAGACCATCAGGACATAGAAATAGGGTAAGATATTGAGTAATTGGAGCTGAAGGGATACAGATTGTGCAAGAGGACTGAATGTAAAAACTCAGAAATGGACAGCACAATACTACCTAACTATAATACAATTATGTTAAAACACTGATGAAGCTAAATGTGAGAATGATAGAGGGAGGAGGGCTGGGGGCATAAATGAAATCACAAAGAAAGATAGAAGATAAAGATTGAGAGATGGTATAATTTAGGAATGCCTAGATTGTATAATGATAGTGACTAAATGTACAAATTTTAAAAATGTTTTTGCATGAGCAAGAACAAAGGAATGTCATTACTGCAGGGTGCTGAAAATAGATGGTAATTAATATTTTAAAATTTCAACTTATGTGTGAGACTAAAGCAAAAAATGTTTATTTGGTACAAAATTTATAATTTGACTAATGCATCTCCTAATATAACTTATGTAGACAGTTGGTTGAACAACATAAGTACATGGAACCTTGGGTAGGACATGAGATTTTGTTGGTTTGTCCAAAGTGATGCCCCAATGAATCCCAGAGTGATTTGATCTGTGAGTGGAAAAGATTTGCAAAATCCCCTTCGAGGAATGGTGAGAACGAGGGAAAATTCAATCTCCCCAAGTTGAATTCTTGATATTCTCACAAGCAGTGTGGACAACCAAAGCTATAGGCTGAGTCCCCAGTCTTGGGGTTTGTTCATATGAAACTGAACCCCACAAAAGATAGGTCAAACCTACTTAAAATTAGGCCTTAGAGTCACCTCCAAGAGAACCTCTTTTATTGCTCAGATGTGGCCTCTCTCTCTAGCCAACACAACAAGCAAACTCACCACCATCCCCCTGTATACATGGGACATGACTCCCAGGGGTGTGGACCTGCCTGGCAACATGGGACAGAAATCCTAGAATGAGCTGAGACTCAGATTCAAGGGATTGAGAAAAACTCTAGAATGAGCTGAGACCCAGCATCAAGGGATTGAGAAAACCTTCTCTACGAAAAGGGGGAGAGTGAAATGAGACAAATTGTCAATGGCTGAGAGATTCCAAACAGCGTCGAGAGGTTATCCTGGAGGTTATTCTTACACATTAAGTAGATATCACCTCATTATCTAAGATGTAATGGAGAGGCTGGAGGGAACTGCCTGAAAATGTAGAGCTGTGTTCCAGTAGCCATGTTTCTTGATGATGATTGCATAATGATATAGCTATCACAATGTGACTGTGTGGTTGTGAAAACCTTGTGTCTGATACTCCTTTTATCTACCTTGTCAAAGACAAGTAGAACATATGGAATAAAAATAAATAATAGGGGGAACAAGTGTTAAAATAAATTTGGTTTGAAATGCTAGTGATCAATGAAAGGGAGGGGTAAGGGGTATGGTATGTATAATTTTTTTTTTCTGTTTTCATTTTATTTTTCTATTGTCTTTTTATTTCTTTTTCTGAATTGATGCAAATGTTTGAAGAAATGATCATGATGATGAATATGCAACTATGTGATGATATTGTGAATTACTGATTATAAATGTAGAACAGAATGAGCATATGTTAAGAATGTTTGTGTTTCTTTCTTGTAATATATATTTTTAATTAATAACAATAAAAAAAGAAGATGCCCAGGCCTTTCTGATGTACATTAACGTTTGAGAAGCACTGTTCCAGTCCATCTAGTACATTTCCTCCTGCTTCAGTTCTTCTAAGAAATGTTATTGAAGTTAGTGTCCCAAAGTAGCAAAATAGCATTTCCCTTTTAAAAAATACTTTGTGGCTAAGGCTTCATTAAATTTTCTCATCTTTCCCCATCTGTTTGTGTTGTGTGTGTGTGTGTGCACTGGGGAGGAAAAGGAGATGGTGATAAAAGCAGAGAACAAAAAGTCCAACCTTATTTCATTTGCCAACTTAAAAGGGAATTAAAATATATTATGGAACAGGGACTGTAGCACCTTGTACATTCCCTTGTAGTCATCAGGTCTTTGGTAACTTTGATACCTCCTGTCTACTTCCTTGTGGGGATTAGCAATTAAATTCATGAAAAAGGCATTTGAACTTCATTCAATTCATCCAACTTTCCTGAGCAACCACTATTGACCAGACCCAGTAATAAACCAGTGAGGATTCAAAGATAAATTTGAGCTCTTCAAAGAATTTAACAATCTAGTCCAATGGGAGAGGCAGATAAAGAAATCAATTCTACGAGATAATGTTACAATGCTATGGTTATAAAGAGGAGGGTCACCAAAACCAGACTTGGCGGGGGGAGGGGGGCGTGGTGGTAACAGAGGGAATGATACTTGTCTGTGGGTCAGGAAGGAAAGGGGGTCTTGAGGCAATGATATACCATTCTGAATCCAGACATGTGGAGAGAAAAGTCCCAAGGAGAATGTGACTTGGTGGCAGCTGCACAGAGAAGAAGCAAGCAGACAGAGCCTTTGGGGAGATAGCCCTGGGGCTCCACCCTAAGAGTTTACAAATGGGGCCAGGGATCCTCTAGCCTTAAGAAAAGGTTTTAGGCAGGACTGAGACATACCTGTAGTAACAATATATTTCCATTTGCTGAGTGGTTTTACCAATGGATAGTTCCATTTCTTTATTAGACTGCTCATCTCAGGAATCTTGAGCTGTCTATATAGAATTAGCAAGGTAAATCACAATTTGGGGAACTAGAGAAAGCAGGCTAATCATAGGAAAAGACTCCGTCATCTAAGCTGAAAACTAAGAATCACCTTACATACCATACCTCCTTTAGCTGTAAACTAAGAATCACCTTACGTATCTCCTTCCCCCCAATTCCCCAACCCTATCCAACAGACACCAGATTTGGTGCATTTCACTTCATCTCTTAGATATACCTTCTCTTCACCATCTTCATTGTTTCTGCCATGACTTACAGTGTTTCTCAACACTGGCTGCATGTTAGAACCACTTGGGTAGATTGTAAAACATTACCAATGCCTGCCACCCTCAGTGACATTCTGACTTAACCAGTTGCTGTGGGAGTCGTTTTTTAAAAGCTCCCTGATTGCTCTAATATGTGATTAGAGTAGAAAAACACTCATATAAGCCCCTTCCATTTTTTAGTTCATACATCTGAAATCCCCTCTACCAGATCTTTCTGCCTCCAGTCTAGTTCTTGGCACCCTTCTTTCCTCCCTCTGACAAGGTCCAATCCAATCCCAAATCTAAGCCTCTCACTCTTCTTATTTACAAGTCATCCATAGATTTAATCTATCTTTCCAGTATCATCTTCTGCCACTACCTTCCTACACCTTACACTACATTCCAGCTACACTGAATAACCTGTTATTCATGAATACGACATGCTTTCACGCCTGCACCAGGGTTTTTCCAAGACTCTGCTTCCTTGTCATTAGGACAACATATTGCTGTTGGCCCACTATGAACCTAAAATCAATAAGAAGCTATGGAAGTGGATGCACCTGTAGGTCTTTTCTACCCAGAAGGTCCTTCCCCTCCTTCACTGCCTCTCAACATTCTACTCATCCTTCAAAATCCAGCTGAAAGTTCATTTCCTTTCTTCCACTTGTTCATTTGTTTATTGGAGATAAACAATTTTGGGGGTGGTTTCTCTGCCAGGCTCTCTTCTGAGTCTCGTCCCCTGTAGAAAAAGTTATCTTTGATGCTGCTTTCTTATCCCCCTTGTACAAATCTCTGCTAAAGTACTTCTCACATTGAAGTTTAATTTTATGTTTGCCTGGCTGTTTCCCCATACTGCTGTGATCTCCTAGAGGTCAGAACTTTGCTGTGTTTATCTTTGCATCCTCAGCACCCAGCCCATAGAAGAAGTTCAGTAAATGTTTACTAACTGTTGACTAACAATGAAGGAAAGAAGCACGGCCCTTTGGTGTGTGGGTGTGTGTGTGTGTGTGTGTGTGTGTGTGTGTGTGTGTGTGCCTGTTACTGACTCCTGGAGTTTGATCCCCAATCCCCTCTCTCATTTTCTGGTTGTAATTGCTTAGCTGTCTTCTTCTAACCTCCTACTCTGATCACTGGCTTGCTACTCTTACTTGAAGCCCCCTCTTTCTCACCTTCCTAAGTCGTGACAGAAGCAATTTATATAATAGCACTGAATGGTAGTCTGTGGCTTAGCCTGTCAAGCTTCTGGGAGAGGACACTATCCATCCTAAAATTCCCTGAAAACTTGAGCCAACTGACACAACCTGACCATCTCAAGCAAAGTCTCAGAGAATCTACAAGGTTTGTCAGAAAAAGGCTTTCTCATGCTATACGTCTGGGCATGGGATTTAATTTCTGCATTCCTGAAAGACAGGCATTTAGTTCTTGGTCATTTCTCCAGTTACCTGAGGTCATATATCTTTTTTCCATTTATGAAATTTTATTTTTAAAAACTCCACCGTTCAACCTTGATGAAAAATGACATATTTTAATATGAAATATGAGCAAATAAATGGAATTTATATCCCATGATAGTAATTCTTTCCATACCTGTTTAAATAATTTAATGGCATATGTTTGGTTTTGAATCTCTGCTCTGTATACCTCAAAAATCTCCCCTTCGCCGATTAAGAAGTCTTTGTGGAAATTTTTGGTTCCTTCTATGATATTTTGAAAGTTGATGGAGGATTTGCATAATCTTCCTTAAGAAGGAAAGCAGGGAGAAGACAAGTTAGCTTTTCTTTTTTTTTTTTTTTTAGAATCCATGCCAAGGCCTATATATTTGAAAGATGATAGAGCCCAGGGGTCAGTCCATAGAGGAGGATCCAGGAACCAAAGGTGAAGCCCACCTAAAGAGGCAGATGCTCACATGCTTTCTGTATACTGATTTGGGTGTAACTCCCAGCATTTCATAGAACAAGTGACATTTTGGATATCTGAATTGTAACATGGCCATTCTTTCATCTCTCCAAAGGGATCAGTCAAAAAACTTAGCTGGGGAAACTTTTCTAAGATTTTGTCTCCTTGCAATTAGGACAACGTATTATTGACCCTTTACAAGCCTAATATCAATAAAAAACTAAAGAAGTAGCAATCTTAATATGTCTAAACAATATTCTCAAGCATGACTGACAGAAAACACTTTTCATGAGCCAAATTCTCCAAATGTCTAATTTACTTCCTCAGATTAAATTAAGAAATTGCTCCAATTTTTTTTTTTTATCATCCAAAGCAGACTGGGCAAATTTAAAAGGCAATCAAAAACAAATTCAAAGGAAAAGCTTGGCTAAATCCTTGAGAGCCCAATTTTGGTAATATTTCCACAACCAAAACAGAACACTCTCTAAAGAAACTGTATGCTCGATTTAGACCTTATTGCTGAAGAAACAAGACCTTATCTAACTTTCCTAAATCTCTTTTGTATGTATCAGATCTAGAGGTGATATTAGGCAAGGTAGCATAAATAGTCATTTAAGTTTATCAGAATGATTCTCAGGTGGGACTAAATCATTCTCCTTGTTAATAAATTGGAAAATTTTATAAGGAAAATAACCAGATTTTCATACTGACCCTCAGAATTGCTCTACTATCATCCTTGAAGATCTCTGCTATGAAAACTTCTAAAGCTATATGACTCAATGTAGTTTTCAAAGTGGTTTCCTATGACATATTGAAATAGCAAATTTCATTAACAAAAGTCAGAACTCCCACTAACTAAAGAGACCACAGTTACATTCATTAGTCAACAGATTGTTAATATAACCATTATACTATATCATTCATCACAACTATAAGTATCAGTCAAACTTGCAAACATCAATATCTAAAAATTTTAGATAGAATCTGCATAGTAGTAGTTAATACACTGCTTATTTCTCCCTCTAAATTCACTTTTGAATTTAAAGAAAGTTTTTTTTCCTTACCTTTTTCATTATGTTCAGGAATAAGAACAACATTATCTGTGGTGACATTTGCTGTCTCCTAAGAAAAGAAAATGCATACTAAAGTACTTTCAATTCATAAGTCTAGAAACAACATAGCCTCAACAGAAGGCCAAAGCTCCCTATGGGACTACACAGTGCAATACAGTAGACTCTAATTTAGAAGAAAGCTAGTAGAAAGCAAAGTTATTTACTTTATTCAACTACATACATTGCCTTATATATTTAAGGCTTCCAAACCAACTGTACAAATTCAGCTATCGACATCACAGTCAGTGGTAGTCAGTTTTAAATTTCTAATGCTATAATGCTCTAATAACAACTAACAGCAACTTGCTAATACTAACTAGAACAGCAAAATTAAAAGCTGAGTTAAGACAAAATGCATGATTCACAGTGCCCATAGTTGTTCTAAGTCTCAGTTCTGACAGATCACTGAAAGGAAAAAGCTCTTAATTTGAAATAGTTAAAATCTGATTTTAACTATTTAAAAATTATTTTTAAATAGATTTTAACTATTTAAAACTATTTAAAATTTCCTGATTCTCCACCTAAATATAGACTAATGAGACAACTAAGGCCTTTCTAGTTTTAAAAAGTATCTTTCAAATCTACTACCTATAACAAGTCCTAAGAATTGGTTCCAGGAACCCTCTTTTGTTGCTCAGATGAGGCCTCTTACCCTCTAAGCCCAACTCTTCAAATAAAATCATTACCCTGTCCCGTAACTGGAGCACGACATTCAGAGGTAAAAATCTTCCTAACAATGTGGGACATGACTCCTGGGAATGAGTCTGGCCCTGGCACTATGGGATCGAAAATGCCTTCCTGACCAAAAGGGGGAAAAGAAGTGTAGTAAAATAAGGCATCAGTGGCTAAGAGAGATCAATACAGTCAAGAAGCTATTCTGGAGGCTGCTCTTATGCTAGTTTCAGTGAGATAGTGCTAATTGCCATGGTTTGCTAAATTCTAACCAATGTCATTCCTTAGGGCTAAAACTGAAACTCTATAAAAGTTTCATGCACTAAGTTTGCTCTCCTGGAACCCATAATTTCTAGAGGGTTCCTAGGCCAGATAAATCATGAAACCCAGAGGAACCAGCCTCTCCAAGATGATCAACTAATTCCATCCCCCTATCCTTTAGCATTGACACCTCTTCTCAACATGAAAGAGTCAGAATGGGCATTGCCTAAAGATCTCTGCAGATTGGGAGATGGATAGAAGGAGGAGTTATAACAGAGAAAATAAAATTTAACCAATGAGTATGACTGATGAATCGCTATACTGATATTTCTTCTAGTTTCTTCTAGTTTCCTTGGAGTAGCTAGAAGGAAAAATTTGAAATAGTGGAATGCTAATCAGTAACAAATTCTGAAATCTGTCCAGTTAACTACTTGCTGAAGTATACTTTGAAAACTATTGCTTTGTCTTTCTTTTGCCCTGTATATGTTATATTTCACAATAAAAAATGTTTTTAAAAAGTGTCTTGCAATTGTAACTTTTTCATTTTGATAATCTCATTCCTTGTGCTCAGTTATATATGCAATGGGGGTCAAGGGTCATTATAGATCGATGCTTACACACTCTACTTTGGACGACATAGCTGGAAATCCATCTCTCTGATTACTTTGCTCTGAAGGAGTCACGGTTCTTCCTGGAAGAGAAATAAGGGAGGCTAAATATAAAAATAATTATGCATTTCATTTGATTAGTCAGTGTCAGAGTAAAGCATTCTGCTATACCAAAACTGACTTAAAAATAGCGTGCAAAAAGACTAAAGGGATTAGCCAAGTTATACCGATAATATCATGGTGGAAGCCTCCCAGGAACTGTCTGATACTCCATTAAAAAGAAAATGCTACAAAATAAAAGTAAATCTGAAGCTACAGTTTTCTGGTACAAATCTCTCTGGATTTTTTTCTTTGTATGTGTAAACTTTCTTTGGACGATAAAGTGGAGATTTGCATGCCCTAAATGTATTATCAAAGAACAAATATGCAAATAAACTAAAAATATGCCCAGATGAAAAGAACCACAGAATAATGAGGTTGATTCAAAAGAGTTTCCAACTTAAGAGCCGTGAGTCTCAAGACAAAGATCACTCAATATCATAATTATTGACATGAACAAATCTAAGTGGGATAAACAGAACAGATAACATTTGGAGACTTGTTGACAAAGAGAAACTAGAGAAAATTTCAGGAACTTTACTTACCAGGTTGCTCTAGATGTAAGGCCTAACACAGCATCAGAAGCAGACAAGATAAAGGGAAGAATTAGACAGACCACTGTGGAATGGACAGTAAACAAGTGAGGCAGAATTAGAAGCTGTGACAAAAAAAGAATAGTGAAAATAAAGGGGAGATCCCAGCATTATTCTGGAGATACCATTTGCACTAAAATACAGGCCAAAAAATCAATTATCTTTTTTTAACTTCTTGTCATATGATAAAACAAATTATAACATCTCAATGTTATCTATATTTTACCCAAATATTCTGATTCTGATTATGTTTATGACTCAAAGAATTTCAGAGTTCTAAGCAGAGATCTGCTTTTCCTGGCTACAAATGAAACATTTATGAAGTGTAGTTTGTAAATAAAGGTAAAGAAAAACATTTTTAAGTAGCAGAAAGGAATGTGCTAAAATAAGCTTATACAAAGAGGGAAGAAAGAATGTGTCACACAAAAAATATGAAGCTACAAGATATCCTCCAGATAAAAGCCGGAAGGTTAAAGGAATCACTGACATATAGCAAGATCAGTCAATCTTTTGGAGAAAATGCAATATCTACATTTACAATTGCAATTCCTATAAGATGAATTGAGAATCATATTATAAGAATGAGTGTTTACCATAGTTTGTGATTAAATGGATAGCTCGATGATGACCCATCTCCTGGAGAATCTGTAAAAGGTCACCGATGGTCTTGTTTTTCTGTGCCCAGGACCAAAGTAATTCTCTTGTTCCACTTTTACCTTGCTCTACATACTTTTCAATGTGACGAACATCCAGCCAGCTGTTTGAAAGTCGCTCCGCTGTGGAAATCACAATAGGAAGAACCAAAGGATTTACTGGAATACTTGTTTTTGTTTATCATATGTTTTATTTTATTTACAACTTTTTAAAGGCTAATTTTAGAGTACCCTCACTCAATTTCCCCTACTGTTAGAATCTTAGATAACTCTAATACAATTATTAGAATCAGGAAATTAAAATTGATACATTACTATTAAACTGCAGACTTTATGCAAATGTCACCAGGTTTTCCACTAATGTTCTTTTTCTGTTCTAAGATCCTGTCCAGTCTTCTGTACTGCATTTAGTTGTTATTTCTCCTTAGTCTTCTCCAACCTGTGACAGTTTCACAGTCTTTCCAGGCAGGGGAATGATGTTGAGTTCTTCCCGTGGCATATCATCAAGATAACATTACTTATTACTGGTGATCTTATTCTTTATTACTTGATTAAGGCGGTGTCTGCCAAGTTTCTCTACTATAAAGCTATCATCTTTCTCTTTATAATTAATAAGTATACTGGGGGAGATTCCTTGAGACTATGGAACTATCCTGTTTCTCCTCTAACTTTGCTCACTAATTTTAGCATCCACCCATGGATCTTTTGACCACAAATATTACTGTGATGTTTGCTTGATGGTGATTTTCTGTTTCCCTTTCCCTTTCTATGTTTATTAACTGTAATTCTTCTGTAAGAAAGAACTGTCCCCCTCTCCCATTTATTTACACCAGTATGGACTCGTGGATATTCATTTTATTCTAAAATAAATGGGGGTCTGGGGAGTTCTTGCTGAATGGATACAGAGTTGCTGTGCGGGATGAGGAAAATGCTTAGGTAATGGAGGATAGTAATGGTAGCACAACACTGTAAATGTAATTTATGCCATTGATCATACACTTTAAAAGTGGTTAAAGGATGGGCAATGGTGGCTCAGTGGCACAGTTCTTGCCTGCCATGCCGGAGACCCAGGTTTGATTCCTGGTGCCTGCCCATGTATTAAAAACAAAAAAAAAGTGGTTAAAATGATATATTGTGTTACCACAATAAAAAAATCTAGTACCATTATTATTTATTTTGTTCCCCAAATTATTTCAGCTTTATCCCTCAGATTGAATAATATATTCAATTCCTCACTCCTCTGAAGGGATGGTGTCTTACCAAGAGGCAAGGACTATTCAAATGACACCTTATGTTTTAGACGCCTTTTTACAAAAAAAAGGGAAGAGAGGCCTTCAAAGTAAAAACATTTGGCAAGATATGGTCACTATTTTAATATAATTCCTTCTGACAGTATAATCTGCTTGTTTGGTTGAGGCACATTTTTCATAAACACTTTATTGTGCTATTTCTAGACGCTCTTGGGGAAAAAACTGCAAAGCAGTGTAGTTCAAACATTTGTTGAGTTTCTACTGTGTGCCAGCACTGCGAGAACAGGGTGATAAGAGCATGAAGAGAATGGGAGCCTCGGAGAGGTTTCCAGGTGGTGGTTTAAAGAGCCTCAGCCAAGTCTAAACTACGAGTACTTCTAAGGAGGGGCCAATTCTTACGGAAGTATCGAATTGGGTAATCTATCCTGGGGGACAAAAAAATCACTGGAGTTTCAGTGTGAAAGTAAGATGAAAGAATGATCTCTGAGAGAAATGAGACAAAATAAAGTTTCAGTGGCTGAGAGATTTCAAACAGAATTGAGAGGTTATCCTGGAGGTTATTCTTATGCATTATATAGATATCCATTTTTAGTTTATGGTGTATTGGAGTGTCTGGAGGGAAGTACCTGAAACTGTTGAGCTGTGTTCCAGTAGCCTTGATTCTTGAAGATGGACTGTATAACTATATAGCTTTTTCAATGTGACTGTGTGGGTGTGAAAACCTCATGTCCGATGCTCTTTTTATCCAGAGTATGGACAGATGAGTAAAAAAATAAGGATAAAAAATAAATAAATAATAGCGGGGATAAGGGGTTAAAAAAAATTAGGTAGATGGAAATATGAGTGGTCAATGAGAGGGAGTTGTAAGGAGTATGGGATATACGAGCTTTTTCTTTTTATTTCTCTTTTTGGAGTGATGTAAATGTTCTAAAAATGATCATGGTGATGAATATACAACTATTTGATGATATTGTGAGGCACTGATTGCACACCATGTACGGACTGGGTATGTGTGAAGATGTCTCTATAAAAATATTTAAAAAAAAAAAAGAAAAAAAGAATGATCTCTGAGTCCCACAGACTATACTGTGTTCTATGGAGAAAAGCTACCAGTCAAAACAGAGCATGGCCACAGGGTTTCTATGATGGAACACGCAGACTTTTTGGAAGCTCTGCCACTAGCTTGTAGGGCAAATTCAGAAAATTCACAGTCTCAATGAGCAATCTCAAGTCCTTTCTTTATTAAATTTCCTTTGATGTGATCCCACCCAAAACACACACTAAATTTGGCGGCTCTTCCTTGGTCTGGAGATTATATGAGCACCGACTTTAAAACACTTTTGGTCTTAAAAACACTTCCCACTCTCAAAATTAACATTCCAAGAGAACTAGAAAAATTAAATTTCAATAAAGGAAAAGTTTAGGTTTCTATTATTTCTATTAGTAAATCACTTGGCTAATATTTACAAAGAATTAGGCATAATGTATAATATAAATATAACAATTAATATTTACATACAGAATAAGTTCCCTGTATGCTTTGAATTTTTGCAATAAGACATATGCACATAATTTAACAGCGGTGGAGAGGAAGGACGTTCTTGTGTGCCCTTGTGGGCCACCATAGCCAGGAAAAGAATGTGAGGGGTGGAACGGGTGAGGGAAGGGGGACTGTTCCAGAAATGGTGAAGAGGACATAAGGGGGACAGAGAGGAGACCGGCGTGTTTAAAGCAGAGGGTTCATGCTGAAGAGAAGGTAAACAGAACTCCAAGGCTCAGGCTACCTCTGTATCCTCAGAACCTAGGAACATGCTGAGCACATAATAGACATTCGATACATATTTGATGAATAACCCACAGATTACGGCAGGCCCTGAAGGTCAGCATAATAAATAAAACTTTGATCTTAAAGGAATAGAACCAAGCTAAGATTTTTCATACGGCGCTGCGAAAAGTAGGAGCTCTATTTTTTGAAAGATCTATCTGGTGGCAAGAGTATAGTTCCTCATACAATATTTGCACATAAAAACATACAAACACACTATTAGAAAAGAACAGTCTATGTATTAAGGAAACTCAAAGAATTAACTTTTTTCCCCCACCGTTCACTGTTTTCATTTGTTTATTCATAAACACTGACTGTTTTGCCCTGTTACAGGCACTGTGCTAGGCACTAGAACAAGATTGCCAAAGAGTTAACTTTTTAAGATCCAGGGGATGTCGGCTTTCCCACATCATTTCACCACCTGTTTTTGTTTTTTAAAATTTATGACTCTGCCTTTTAAAAGTGCAACAGCACATGGCTCTGTGCTGTCCCAACCTGTGCCTTGGCTGAGAAACTGCTAATGTAAGATACTCTCCTTTAAGTACATCTCTGAGATTCAGCTGGAGGGTGAATGAACAGATACCAAATGAGCTGGGGGTTTTAGTTTCCAATACCGATGGGGTAAAGGTTTCTGAGTTTGCATTAAGTCTAAAGAAAGCTAGATTAGGCGAAAAGCATTTTTCTAATCATAGAACTTCATAACATGAAACTGACTCAAGGCTCAGTTCAAATGGATGTTGCCTGCACACATGGATTGCTTCCAAGACAAGAAATGAAATGTTTTCTCTTTCCCAGTTGGTGATTCACAGTGCAACCTTAATAGCTTTTATCTAGTGAAGATGAACTTTGAACAGAAACCCCACTAAAGAGTATTATTAGCATCCATAACACGTATAATTAATTTAGATCAAATTCTATAAAATGATAGCTTCAATTTTATGCTACAGGAATACAAACTCTTGTCATGTCAATTACATTCTTCAATATTCGTAGTTCTGTCCAATTCTTTCTTACTTGTTTGCTTCCAAAATATAGTACTTTGTTTATTCACAGTACAAAACAAATAAAAATAAACAGGAAAAATTTTATAAAAATAAACAGGAAAATTCCTAAATGATGAATTCTGCTGTAAAGTTAAGAGCATTATACACTAAAAGACAAATTAAGAAAAACATGCCGTAGTTAAGCACTACTTTTTAGAAACATTTTTTGGAAGGTAAATAATCTTTTATTGAAAGGCATGTTGGCATAATAGAAGCCAAAAAGTTGATCTGAGTTTAGAATTCAGTTTATCTGAAGGTACAGATTGTGTAACAATCACACAATATTCAAAAGTTCAATGGAAGCTGTTTTGAGAGTACAGGGCAATCTAGGTAGTGCTGACCGCTGGGGAATTCAGTCTCCATACGCAAACAGAAATCATAGAAGTCACGTCTCCATATGCAAATCTGTAGCTGAAGGGGTTTTTTAAAATAACGCAATGCACTCTTATTTGAATTGTTTGTATTTGCATTTAACCACGTGCCAAAACCCTTAGGAAATTAAGACCGCATTCTTGCAAAGTTTGTTTTAAGATAACATAATGGGAAAAGGAAAGCTGTCTCTCTTCTTTCTGCAAAGTACACAATGAAATTAATGCAATTGTCTAAAAGAAGCTTTAGAATTGAAGTTTTTTGTTTGTTTGTTTTGCCTTGAGATTTACTGCACACTCTGTAGGCAACTGCTCTAAGCCATCAAAAAAAACAAACAACAAAAAACAAAGCTTAGCAACACATGATTATAACCTTGAAAGAATGCAAAGATAGCAGATGTATAGAAACAATTTTGTGAAAATTCTTAGGAAGGACAGTAATTTGGGTGAGAGTAAGAGGACCCCAGCGGGTACGGGATGGCCATTTCTGCATAAGCAAAGGTTCAGAAGCATGAAAATAAGGTCAGCTTGAAAATCTCTGATAGCCCCAGCTTCCTTAGTCACCATGCTCAGGCATGTTCTTCTCTCTGCCCCCTCTTATCTCATATTTTTTTACATTTTATACTTGAAACTCTTTTACTTCCTTGCCTCCAGCTTATACCTCTTTCCGCCTACTATAGAATATAAACTTTTCTCAGGGAGTATTTTAGCAAAGTTATTTCTAAAGTGTAAAAAATTCAGTTGATGCAATAATTCTACCTACAGAAATTTATACTGAGGAAATAGTGATGCTTTCAAAAATTTGTTACTTAGGTGTTATTTATAATAGCAGAGAATTTAGAACATAGTCTCAACAACAGGGAATTGTTGGATAAATTAAATACATTCCATAGAAAATTAAGTCATTAAAATTTTCCTGTGAAGCATATTTAACAACAAGGTAGATAACATAAGCTTATCTTACATGCAACTTTTATGACACTGCAGCTAAAGTAAAACATCCTTTTCACTGGGTAAAAAGGACCTGCTTTATAAGTGTACACTGCAATGCACTTAAAAAAAAAACACTAATTACAATTTCAGCACTTCACAGTTTGATAAGCAACATCCTCCTGTTTTAATATGGGGAAAAAATTCCTTTGAGAGTCATCTGAAGCTTGGGACAAAAATCAGGATCACTCTGACAAGCCTTCATGATTCAGATGATACAAGGGAAGCTTCATTTCAAGCTTGTAGAGAAGATATTCCAGCTCGCATGATCTTATCAACCAGGAGAATATGTCTGGCAATCACAGGGCAGGAGTGCAGAAGCCATTTCTTTACACAATAGTTATCCCATATGCTACTTCTGCTGCTACCATTGGTTCACCTGTGCTCATGTCTACACCTAAAAGACTTGACCTGATTTTAAATGTTCCGTGTGTTCTTTTTAACTAGTGTTTCCTGAAGGTCAAAACCAGAGTTCTGAGCAAGAACCTTGGGGATAATGAGCAATGCATCGCCAAATGCTTGGACTCCAAATTGGGCCCTGCCCTTTACACAGGGCTTATATTTAACCAGAACTTCTGCCATTGCCACTTCCACCGCACCGGCACCTGGAACCACAAAGCCATCAATAGCATTTTTGACAGTCCTCAGACCATCTCTTATTGTATCTTTGGTTTAAGTAAGCATGTGCTTAATTTGGTCCTTTCACCAATTATGTCACAGAATGAGGATTGTTACATTTCTCAATAAAGGTGGACTTCTCTTCTCCCAATGTATACTCATAGACAAGGCATGCATGCCCCAAAACAGTCAGGATTTAGGTCATCCAAAGAATTGAAAGCTACTCCACCACAAACAAGAGTCAGCCTCTCTACATTTCTCCTTTTAGCTCTGCAAAGAGCTACTATGCCTTCTTTTGCAAGAGCATCTAGGGAAAAGGGGTCAATTCTCTTCTGATTAATGACAAACCCTTAATCTGAGTCACCACAGACTTTCTTTTTCAGTTCTGTCACTCTCTCTTCTGCACTCTCATATAAAAATCCAGAGTTCATTTCTGTTTTTTCATATTCTAATGACTCACTGCATGTGAGGATGTATGCCTCTTCTACTCTTTTTTTTATATTAACGTGACATACCCCGTGGTTCAAAACAAGCCTTCTGATTAAGCTTGTATCAGCTTCAGATTTATGTTTCATCTGCATGCTCTCAACCATGAAAAGGTCAATAGGTTCGTCTTTTTTTTAATGGCCAATATGGAGTCCAACACAGCCTCTGTTAACACATCAGCAAGTTCAGCATGAATTTTACTATGTAGAGATGTTCTAGCCACACCCATAAGTGTTTCGCCGTCCACCTCTTTGCTTACTTTGACTTGTTCCAAAAACTGAAGTGCCCTTTCCTTTGCAGCTTCAAATCCTTCTGTTATTATTCTGGGATGCAGCCCTTCAGAAATGTAGAGACCCACTAGCTTCAGCAGCCCTCCAATGATAAGGATATTGGAAGTAGTACTATCACCAGTTACGTCATACTGGGCTGCTGCTTACTTTTGCTATTAAGGAGGCTGTTGGGTGTTGCATTTGCATTGCATGAAGCAGCACACTGACATCTTTAGTAAACTTGATGTCTCCAGAACCAGACACAAGCATCTTCATGGTGGACTTGGACCCCATGCTGGTCCTCAGCAGGTCTAACAGTTCTCATGCTGTGCTATCATTGACCGCCAGCACCACCTGGGCTTGAGCTACTTCGGTCTTGGGGTTTAGGGTCTTCATGACTACCATAGCTGACCCAGCAACTGAACTGAAGTGTTGTTTTTGTTTTGTTTTGTTTTGTTTGCATGGGCAGGCACTGGGAACCGAACCCGGGTCTCTGGCATGGCAGGTGAGAACTCTGCCTGCTGAGCCACCATGACCCTCCCTGAATTGAAGTTTTTAATTCTCAAAAAGTAAATGAAACAAAACTCCAAAATGTAAGTTAGCTCTACTGTTAAGGCTATACTGTAGCACTAATGCCCACTAGTTAATAAATTTTACAAGAAAGGACACTTTTCCATAGGTAAGTTTATATGTACTTTTTACCACACACCTGAGTATATCCCATAACTGGGTAGGACTATGCATACATGATTATGATTTTTCAGAGGTCCCAAGTAAGGTGCTAATGTTAACTCTCTGGACAGAATTTAATATGGTTGACCAAGACTGCCTTAACGTCCCTTTAGCAACACTAAACTTTAGACAGGCTTGTCACGGACTCCATGCCCCTGACCTCTTTCCCATCCCGGTCTTTACATGTCCCAGAAGCCCGAGAATCTCCTAACTAGGTAGCAGGTCTTTACCTCTCTCCTCCTCCCCCCTGGCCCTTACAGATTCCAGGTGTCCTAATAACTGCAAAAGAAAAAATTCTGGACCAGGTGGTTCTAATAAAGACAACCTCATGAAAATCACTCACCCTTCCCAGTGATTAGCCCTCTCACTGCCTTCCAGTGTTCTTCCTCTAACTCACTCCCACCCTTAAAAAAACTTGCTGTATTGTTTCGATGGAGTTGCATTCTACTTTCTCTCTCCCCTACCATGGTAGGCATGAACAGTCAGCCTTGCCTGTTTTAGGTTGTCTGAAACAGTTTTTTCTTTGACACTAGGGTGCCAGTTTGGAACGGACTGATTCCATAGCCAGGTGATGGCCAGTACTGTTGCCTTAAACATTGTTCCCTTGTTAAACTTCTTTATAGCATTTATATCCATCCATTGCCTACATTAAATTAGAAATTCCTTAAAAAGTAAGGACCATGATGTGGTATCTAGTGCAATGCTCTGTCCAAAATTCTATCCAATGAGGTTTTGGGATTTTTTTTTTTTTTAGTAAATTTCAGTTCATTCAATAATTCATTCAATCAACAAATATTTACTGAATGGCTACTCTGTGTGGGTGACATTTTAGATGCTAGAGGACTGAGTAGGGAACAAGGCAAACAAAAAGCCCTGTTGTCAGAAAGCTTTTTTTCTAGTGTGACAGGTGGAAAATAAACAAAAAATATATATATATAAACATATGAAGTACGTGAAAGGTGATTATAGAAAGGTGATTATGTAGAAATAGAGGCTATAGAGAAAAACAAGGCATGAAAGGGGCATAAAGCAGTAGGGATATCAACTTTTTTTGGTGGGGGAGCATGGTCCAGGAATCGAACCTGGGTCTCCTGCATGGAAGGCGAGCATTCTACCACTGACCCACCCATGCACCCTAGGGATATTAGTTTTTAAAGAGAGGTCAGGGTAGGTAATAGTTAAGTAAAAACATGAAGGAGGTCACCTGAGGGAAGAATGTCCCTTGCATGTTCAAGAAATAAGGAGGCTAGTGTGCTAGAGTTAAAGGAACAAAAGGGAGAAAGGAGGGTGAGGAAAGGACAAAGGACTTTGGTGTTTATTCTGAGTGAGATGGGAAGCTGCTGGAGAGTTCTGAATACAGTAATGATATATTTTACTTAATACGTTTAATAGGTTCATTGTCTCCTGTGTTGAAAAGAGATTCAAGAAGGGCAAGGACAGTAGCAGGGTATTCAGCCAGCAGACTGCTGAAATCATCCAGGAGGGGCCCGATGGTGGTTTGGACAGGATGGCTGTGGTAACGGTGGTAAGAAATCTGAAGGCAGGGACAACAGTATTTTGCTGTGAGACAGATATATGTTGTGAGAGAAATCAAGGAGTCAGAGATGATTCTATTATTTTTGACCTGAGCAAATAGAAGGATGGGGTTGTTATTAACTGAGATGGAAAAAACTTGGGGAGGGTAGATGGGCACAGTGCTGGATGTCTGAAATGTCTCTCAAGCAGGCAAGTAGGTGGATGCAGCTAGAGTTCAAGAAATAGACCCAGGCAGACATTTGGAAGTTATTAGCATATAGATGGAATTTATAAGATAGAGAGTACAGTAGACAAACAGAAAAGTCACAGCTTAGCACAGAGACACTCAGAAAGATCAGAGAGATAAAGAGGAACATAAAAGGAAAATATAATGCTGTGGAAATAAAGAATTTGTTTCAAGGGGGAAGGAGTGATCAGCCATGTCAAACAAAATGAGGACTGAGATGTGATCACTGGATTTAGCCATAGGGACCAAGGATGAGAGAAATTTAGGTGGAGTAGTGGCGGGGAAAGCCATTGCAACTGGTTCAAGGAAGAGAGAAACTGGAGTATAAATAGCCCTTTTGAAGAATTTTGCTAAAAAGGGGAACAAAGAAATGGGTAGTAGAGTGGAGGTGAGATCTAGAGGGAACGTTGTAATGTGGGAGAAATAACATCATGATCCCTCCACTCAACCTTTCAGGAAAGGGAAGCATAACTCCCAATTCCTTAAGTGTGGTGTGCATATAGTGACTTTCTTCCAAACAGTGCAGTGTGGGGGACTTCCGGCAAGGTGGCGGAACAGGAGAAGCTGAGTTCACCCGGCTCTGGGCAACAATGAGGAATGCGAAAGAAAAATGACCTGGACTGTGGTTCCAGGGGGCAAGTGATTATAAAGGGTCTTCTACCCTATGTAGGGGCCCCCTTGGGAAACAATCAGAAAAGGTGGGATAGAGAGAATGGGGCGAATGTATCTAATCACAACTCCACCTACCCCCTCAGCTGGTTTGGGAAGATTTTCCCTTCGGCTCTGTAGCTGGGAGTTCCCGTGGCAAACGTGGAAGATAATAGGCATGCTTTTCCTGTGCACAGACTCCACTTTTTCAAGGCATAGTGCCTACTCCCTGCTCCTGTGGCAGGCTGCTACGGATGGCCATTTTTGTTTGTCTGTTTTGGCAAAGACTGGGGGCCTTTCCCTGGGGAGGAGGGATAGACATAAAATGGTGACAGCCCAACATCCAAACAGTGGAAGAAACATGTTTGGGTCCTGAACCTGCTCCCCTTTCTCCCACAGGGGCCTGGAGACTGCGGGTGTATGTGGCAGAGAGGTGAAGCTGAGGAAGTTGATTGAGCTGAGTGCCATGACTAGCCACTAGACATGGACTGTGGATGGGGACAGGTGGGCCTAAGAGGAGAAGACTCAAGAGAGTCATTTGCGGGCGAGCCACAGTGGCTCAGCAGGCAAGAATGCTTGCCTGCCATGCCAGAGGACCCAGGTTCGATTCCCGATGCCTGCCCATGTAAAAAAAATAAAAAATAAAAATAAATAAATAAATAAATAAAGAGCATCATTTGCTGTGGAGAAGCTGAGCATGCAGTCTGACACCTGCTTATCTGCCTAGCTCTCAAATAAAGCCCTAAGTAGAACTGCAATCTCCTCTTGAGATTAGGGACTTGGTTTCAAGGGGAAGGACTGACAAAAAAATCCAAAAGGGGGTCTTCAAAGCTAATACCAGTAGATTCAAAATCTTAGACAGGGAAAAAAAAATCTTAGAGAAGGGAAGGAAATAAATCTGCCAAATAATCTCAAGACATTAAAATGCCCCACCTACAACAGAAGATCATAAAGCATGTGAAGATCCAGACAGACATGGTTCAGCCAAATGACCAGATTAAATTACCCAAGCAGACAGAGAATTTAGAACAACTAATTAAGGTTGTTCATAATAACATAAAGGATATCCAGAAGACAATGGAGGAGCATAAAGAAGAATTTGAAAGAATAAATTAAAAAAATATCAGATATCACAAAGATAAAAGATACTATAACAAAATTAAATATATATTAGAGACTTACAACAGACTTCAAGAGGCAGAAGAAAGAATATGTGAATTAGAAGCAGGACAATTGAATTTGAATGTTCAAAAGAACAAATGCTAAGAAAAAATGGGAAAAAATGCAACTTGATCTCAGGAAAATGATAGACATCATGATGTATACAAATATAAGATTTGTTGGTATCCCGAAAGGAGAAGAGTAGAGGGATAGGAAAGCTAGTTGAAGATACAATGGAGGATCACTTCACAACCCTTATAAAAGACATAAACATCCAAACCAAACAAGCCCAACGAATCCCAAATAGAATACATCCAAATAGGCTTACTCTAAGACATATACTTATCAGAATGTCAAATCTTGAAAAGAAGCAAAAAGTCATGAAAGCAGCAAGAGAAAAGAGATTTATTACATACAAGGGAAAACATAAAAGAATGAGCTCAAATTATTCAACAGGCACCATGGAGGTGAGAAGGCAGTGGAATGATATATTTAAGATTTTGAACAAGAAAGACTTTCAATCAAGAATTCTTTATCTTGCCAAGTTGTCCTGCAAAACTGAGGGAGAAATTAAAATCTTCACAGATAAACAACGGCTAAGAAAATATGCCAACAAGAGACCTGCCCTACAAGAAATATTAAAGGGAGCTCTGGAGACTGAAAAAAAGACAGAGAGGGTGGTCTGGAGGAGAATACAGAATTGAAGAGTATTAGCAAGGGTATCTTAAAGGAAAAAAAGTGAGGGAGGGAAAAGAATATATAGATCTGACAAATAAAAACTATAGGCAGTTATTGCAATATTAGATAAAATAGACTTCTGAAATAAAAATTTGAAATGTTTAGTAACATAGGTCATTAATTATAGCAAATTTGATATTTGTAATAACTTTCTATTTGATATTTCAAGAATGCACACAGTTTTGATAGTTAATCAAATAGTATTTAAAATAGTATTTAATATTTAGAATTTAAGAAACTCTGATATCTGTATCTGTAGAATTTTTTCCTTGCTTGCTGTCTTAGTTTGCAAGCTGCCAGAATGTGATATAACAGAAATGGAGATGCTTTTATAAAGGGCAATTTAATAAGTTACACATTTACAGTTCTAAGGAAGTGAAAGTGTCCAAATTAAGGCACCAAGAAGAGGTCACCTTCACTCAAGGGAGGCCGATGGGTCAGGAACACCTCTGTCAGCTGGGCAGTTATGTGGCTGGCATCTGACTGGCCCCTTGCTCTTGGGTTCCCTTGCTTTCAGCCTCTGTTCCTATGGGGGAATCCTCATTTTGCTTCTCCAGGGCTGGCTTTCATCTCTTGGCTTCCCCTGGCTCTCTCCAGGTTCTGGCTTGCTTAACATCTCATGGTGACATCTGCTGGGCTCCAAGCATCTCCAAACATCCATGTCTCTGTTCTCCAAGTGTCTGCATCTGTATCAGCTCTTCTGTGTCAAGTTTCAGTTGGCTCTGAGGCTTCTGTCATTTCTGTAGGCTCTGTTGTTTCTGTTAGCTCTAAAGTTTCTTTCCAAAATGTTTCCCTCTTTTTTAGGATTCCAGTAAACTACTCAAGACCCACCTTGGGAATGGGTGAAGTCACATATCCATGTAATCAAGATCATACTCACAGGGCAGGCAATGGTGGCTCAGTGGCAGAATTCTTGCCTGCCAAGCCAGAGACCCAGGTTTGATTCCTGGTGCCTGCCCATTAAAAAAAAAAATCTCACGCATAATTCAGTGTCACATCTCCATGGATACAATCTGATCAAGTTTCCAACCTACAATATTGAATCAGGATTAACACATGACTTTTCTGGGGTACATAATATTTTCAAACCAGCACACTTGCTTTAATTTTAAATTAGTCTATGAAACATATTGTACAAACACAGGCTTTACGATGATTATTTAGATATGCCTATGGATAAACTAATTAATATATTCATGTTTGGTGAATTTGGTTAAATTTTTCACATGTTAATACTAAAAACATTTATATCTCTATATTTTCCTGAAATCAAGCACTTAAAAATGTTCAGTAACATAGGTCATTATTATAGCAAAGTTGATATTTGTAAGGACTTTCTACTTGATGTTTTGAGAGCATTCAGGTTTTTTTTTTTCCTTCTTCCTTTTTTTCTTGCATGGGCAGGCACCGGGAATTGAACCCAGGTCTCTGGCATGCCAGGCAAGAACTCTGCCACTGAGCCCCCGTCGCACCACCTGAGAACGTTCGGTTTTGACAGCTAACCAAATGGTATTTAAATTAGTGTTTAATATTTAGAATTTAAGAACTCTGATATCTGTGTTTGTAGATTTTTTTTCCTTGTTTGCCTTAATTTTAAATTGGTTATGAAACTTCCTGTACAAATATAAGCTTTACAATGATTATTTGTCTACTTTACTTAACTATGCCTATGGATAAGCTAACTAAGATATCCACTTTTGGTGGTTCTAAGTGTATTGTTTGTTTTCCTAAATAAAAATACTAAAAAAAAAAAAAAAAAAAAAAAAAAGAGTGCGATATAGAAAGGGGGAAAGAAGAGTACCTTTACAGAGGAGAAACCTGATAGCCACTACCACAGCCAGGGGATATACGTCTACAGCAACAGTGATGAGTCATGCTGACAGCACGTACCCTTGCTGTAACATGATGAAATGGCACTTTACCTTTGGAGTCTTCCTCCCCCAAGCCCATAACCTCAGGCTAAACATGAGAAGAATACTAGATCCCAGCTGAGGGATATTCTATAAAATAACTAACCAGTTCTCCTCAGCACTGCTGAGGCCATCAAGAAACAAGGAAAGACTGAGAAACAGTCACACCAGGAGGAGCCTAAGAAGATAGGACAACTCGATGTATGTGGGCTCCTGGATGGAATACTGGAACAGAAAGAGGACATTAGGTAAAAACTAAGGATATCTGAATAAAGTATGACTTTCTTACTAATAATGTATAAATATTGCAACAAATGTATGATAATAATGTGAGATGTTACTAATAAGGGAAATAGAGTGCAGAGAATATAGGGACTCTGTGTTATCTAAACTTTTCTGTAAATCCAAAACTGTTCTAAAAAAAAGGTTTATTTAAAAATTAAAAATATAATAACATAGGCTTTAGACCATCTGGTTAGAATCCAAGTTTTCCATTAACTACATGTGACTTAAGGCAAGTTACTTAGAGTCTCTGCAAGTCAGTTTCCCTATTTACAAAATAGAATTAATAAGAGTTCCTTATTAATATAGAATTTTTGAGATAAGAAAATGAGATAATCCATGTAAAGGGCTTAGTACAGTGTCTGGCAAATAGTAAACAACAATAGAAGGCAGATATTCTTGTTATTATTGCTATTATTTTTTTCTTTAAATGCAAAGTGATTTTACACTTAATTTGTTTTGAGGTAATTAATAATAATTTCTTCTGAGGGGAAGAAAATTGCATGCAATCTATTACATAGTACCTGGGAAAAGGGTTTCCCTCTCAGTCCAGTGTTGAGAAGTTTTACAGTGTGAGCTATTCCAAACAATTTCATTTAAATACAATCTATGGTAATGTAATGAAACGTGCTTCATACACATTTGTATGTACATTATCACATCCTTAAGGTGGTATAAGATGAATAACATTTTCCAATCTGGGTACCTGCTTTCACTGTAAAGCCACAGTCATCAATGTCAACCAGAGAATATATTATTTCTTACTACATTGTTTTAAACAACAATAGGTTCAAAAGCGATTTGAAGATTAATAATGTAGAATAAGTTTAAAGATTAAAAGAATTAAGTGGAATACTGAAAGAGGATAATTGCTATAAGAAAATGCTATTAAAGAAGAGAATTTGGCTTAAGCAATGGCTTCCAAAGCAGGCTATGCATCAGAATTACCCATGGTACTTGGCAAAATAACAGACATGCCAGATTCTTGACCCAAACCTACTGAATCAGTATCTCCAGGCATGAAATCTGGATATCTGCATCCTTAACAGACTGTTAGAGATGATGCAGGTTTGAGAACACTGGCCTACATTATCCTGTATACACTGATCATATCATATAGGTTGCTATCTGTCTTAGTTTGTTAGGGTAGCTATGATAAAACACCGCAGAACCGGTTGGCTTAAACAAGAAGAATTAATTGTCTCATGGTTTTGGAGGCTCAAGGTACAAACCAAGGTCTTGAAAAACCATGCTTTCTCCTGGTGCTGCGGTGCTGTGGAATTCTGGTGCTGGCCTGCCAATAATATTTGGGGGTCCTTGGCTTGCATCTCTGCCTCTGACACATTGCAATCTGCCTCATTCTCTGGCATCTTCTGATTTCAAGTGTCTATTGGCTGTGTCTAAATTCCCTGTGTCTAGAAGGACTTCAGCCAAATTGGATTAAGGTCCACCCTGATTCAATCTGGCCTCATCCCAATAAGATCTTCAAAGGTCCTATTTACAAATGGGTTCACACTCACAGGAGCTGGGGTCAGAACTTACATGTCTTTTGTGGGGGACATGATTCAATCCCTAACATTATATGATGTGCATTTGGCTAAACTGCCTTTGTTAACACACCCTTAATATTCACCATTATCAAGAATCATGATCAGCTCATGACAGTTTTACCCATTTGTGCCAGTTTGACACTATTATGCACCCCAGAAAAGCCATGTTTTAATTCTGATCCGATCTTTTTTTTTAAATATTTTTACTGAGAAATCTTCACACACACATAGTACATCCACAGCATACAATCCACGGCTCACAATATCATCACATAGTTGTGCATTCATTACCATGATCATTTTTAGAACACTTGTATCACTCCAGAAAAAGAAATAAAAAGAAAAAAGAAAAACTCGTACATACCATACCCCTTCCCCTCCCTCTCATTGACCACTAGTATTTCAATCTACCCACTTTTTTTACCGCTTATCTTCCCCACTATCATTTATCTATTTATTTTTTCACTCATTTGCCCATACCCTAGATAAAAGGAACATCAGACACAAGGTTTTCATAACCACACGATCACACTGTAAAAGCTGTGTAGTTATACAATCTTCTTCAAGAATCAAGGCTACTGGAACAAAGTTCAACAATTTCAGGTACTTCCCTCTAGCCACTGCAATGTACCATAAACTAAAAAGGAATATCTATATAATGCCTAAGAATAACCCCCAGAATAATCTCTTAACTCTATTTGAAATCTCTCAAAACTAACGCTTTTTCTGTCTCATTTCTCTCTTCCCTGTTTTGGTCAAGAAGGCTTTCTCAATTCCATGATGCCAGCCGCAGGCTCATCCAAGGAGTTCTGCCCCACATTGTCAGGGAGATTCACACCCCCTGGGAGTCATGTTCCACATGGGGGGTGGCATAGTGATTTCATCTGCTGAGTTGGCTTAGAGAGCAAGGTCACATCTGAGCAACAAAAGAGGTTCTCTGGGGGTGATTCTTAGGCTAATTGTAAGTAGGCTTAGCTTCTCTTTTGGAAGAATAAGTTTCATAGGGTCAAACCCCAAGATCAAGGGCTCAGCCTTTTGAATGGGTTGTTCTAAGGGCTTGTAAGAATATCTGCTATTCTTGGTAAGAAATATAGCTGTTTTTAGAGAATTAAAACAGATGTTTTGATATAATAATGTTTGTTTTCAATTAACATGAAATGTGACATCACAGACTATCAAAATCTAGCAAAACTCTGCATTTCATAAAACAAAGACTTTTGTCTGAATTATTTCTGTTGATAACACTCAACGTGTCCAACAATTCATTACTCAACTTCCTACAATGTCTGTATAAAATGGAGCTTTGAAGATAATTTTCTAGATTAAAATAAGAAGTCATTCTTTAGCATAAACCATCATTTCACCAAATTGGATAGATAAGCAAGATATGTCTAACTAAGAAAACAGGAAGGCACGTTAATTATAAGTAGTATTTTATTCTATCATTTCACTAGAAATTTAGTTAAGTTGGGGACTTGGTGGTGCACTGACAACACCAAAGGATAAATATTTTAGAGTTCTAATAATTTTTAAATGAGAATTACTATGGGGGAATTTTGCAGGGACAAGCAGACCTCACATGAATGTTCTAATTTAAAGTATTCCCAACTGGGTAAGGCAGGAAAGTGATAGCAAGTCTTTGTTTCCACGCGAGGATCCTTTCTCAAACCTCTCTGCTCACTCAATATTACACCAATACTCAAAGTTTCTTTGAAAGAGAAGGGGGAGCTACTGTAAGTTTCTCAGGGTGCAGTTGTCTTTCCAGGGATAGAAAAGAGCAAGTTCAGACCGCCGGAACCTCCCCGAGGCCGCTCCAGCCGGCGCCGTCGCAGCGGTCCAGCACCGTCCACAGCTCGCCCTACAGCGCAGGCGGCCGGTCCAATGCAGCGCGCGCTCCCGGACCCCCGCTGTCCCCGAGCCCCTCCGCCCCAGCCCCGCGCGGGCCGCACTCACCCAGGCGACGCCAGCCCATCTCGCCGTCGCAGCTGTCCAAGACTGCGCAGAGCTCGCCCAGCAGCGCGGGAGGCAGGTCAAACAGGAGCGTGCCTTTCGAGAGCCTGCCGCGGGCCCCGCAGCTCTCGGCCGCCGCCGCCCATTCCATGGCTCTGCTGCTCGAGATTAGGGGAAGGACGGAGGGGGGATGCGGAGCCAGGCCTTCTCCACGCCCGCAAGGTGCCGTTACACAACCGCGGAAATCCTGCTTCCACGACAGCCACCAAGGCAGCAGAACGCGCTGTGCCCAGGCCCTAGAAGGGGCGGTCCCCACATGACGCAAAGCGCCTGTCCGCGGAGATGTCCGGGCGGACACCCGGCCGGACCCGGGGTCTCTCTGCCTTTGGTCTTCCATTCCTAAAGCTTTCGTTTTTGTTTTGAACGGAGTCCTTTTCGTTCCTCTGGGTTTAGGACGTCACCGCAGAGACACGGTAAAGGGAGAGAACTGGAGAAAGACGTGAACCCCAGAACTAATGCACAGTCGACCATCTCCTGCCCGTTCTCCCATGGGCTGTCTCTTAGCCTGGGGATAGTTTTGTCTCATTTTGTTTGTTTATGTCAGCGATACATGTTCATTAAGGAACACTTGCACACACACACACACACACACACACACAAAGAAGAAAATAATCACGCATAACTCCACTCAGCCGAAGACAGCCACTCTAAACATTTTGGCAAACTTTCCTTCCAACTTTTACTGGTTTTAAACAGGTAAAATTATGTACATATAGAGTGTGTACTGGGGAAGATAAATACGGATACCTACAACAGAAAAACAAAGAGATCAAATCAGAGTAAAATTGCCTTCATCTTCTTCATGGTTCTGCCTCTCCTCCATACTGCTGTTCGTTTGATTTTACAACAAATCGAACTGCAGTATGGAGTTGTTTACTCCCTGGGCTTCCCTGAAAAAACGTCGTTCGATCACTCATTCCTTCCTCAAAATGCGGCACAGAATCTTCTTTGCTTTCAAAAAGGAGCTTAAGCAAAACTGTTGTTTCAAAATCTTCTAACGTTTATAGTAATATCCTACAGCAGGCATGATGCAATGCAGTAACAAAAAGAGGAAATGCTGGGAAAGGGGTGAGAAAAATCCCAACTTTGATGACGGGGAAATTGGACAGTGGCCATCAACTGAAAAATATCAGCAACATCTATTTGAAACTTTTCGTGTTGTAGTCCAAGGGAATGGCGCCTCCTAGAGATCAACAGTTCCAAGTGTTCTCTGTTCAAGTATTTCACCAAACATAAATGAAAATTGACAAAGCCAATACTGTTTGGCCAACAGTTCTGATATCCCTTTGTTCAAATGATTGAGGTTTTCTTGTCAGGCTGCCCACGCTTAATCTGTCCATGCTTTCTCTAAAGAAAGATAAACAGTGGCCAATGAGCACATGAAAAGATGGCCAATATCATTACTTAAGAGAAAATGCAATTCAAAACCACAATGAGACACCACCTCACATCCACTAAGATGGCTATTTTTTTTTTAAATATAAAAAGGAGAATAAGAAATGTTGGTGAGGGTGCGGAGAAATTGGAACCTTCATAGACTGTTGATAAGAATGTAAAATGATACCGCCATTGTGGAAAACAGTTTGGCAGTTCCTCAGAGTTAAACACAGAATTACATGCAAGCTGGATTCACTCCCAGGTATATACGAAAAGAATTGAAAACAGGAATCCAAATAGATGCTTGTATGTCAATGTGCAAAGCAGAATTGTCCACAATAGTCAAAAAGTTGAAATAACCCAAGTGTCCATCAAAGGATAAATAGATAAGCAAAATGTGATATATATATATACACACACAATGGCGTATCATTCAGCTGTAAAAAGGAATGAAGTTTTGACACATGCTACACTGTGGATGAACCTTGAAAACATCATTTAAATGAAATTAGTCAGACAGGAAAGGACAAATATTGTATGATTTCACTTACATGAAATAGCTAAAATAAGCAAATTCATAGAGACAAAGTAGATTACCAATCACAGGAGGAATGAGTTTTTACTCAATATATACAGAGTTTCTGTCTGAATTCATGAAAAAGTCTTGGTAATGGATGCTGATGATGATAGCACAACATTGTGAATATAATCAATGTCATTAACATATACTCTAAAAATTAGTTACAATGGGAAATTTTCTGTTATATATATTATATATATATGTTCTAAATACATACATATATATGTTATATATATATATAACATGTACATATATGTTATCACAATTAAAGAAAAAGGTATATATCTACTTTATCTCTTAAAGGCCCTACTTGAATAAGCTGAGCAACAGAGAGGCAAGATATGATTGTTTGTAGTAGCCCTCCAAATGCTAGAGCAGGGTTGCAAGTTCAAATACAAGCAGAACCTAGGAAATCATAAATGAGTGAGACAGACAGTAAGATTTATTTTTTTGCGAAATCTAATTTGCCAAGCAGCAAGAATTTTATACAAAATCTGGATTATGTGAAATCTTCCGTATTTTAAATATTGCAACCCGGGTTACAGGCATGGTCTGTCCTAAAGTAAAGTTCTTCAATGGCTCTGGACCTGTAAAAACTTAAAATAAGTTATTTGTTGCCAACATACAAAGGAGAACAGTCATAGTATACATATACCCATTTCCATAGGAAGGAAAGAACATAGGGGTCACTGGACCTATACAGTTTCGAAAACCCGCAGGGCAAAGTCCATTAGATTTCAAAGTCTGAGAGTCATTTATCCTCAGGGCTTTAAAAAGCAACAGTCCCACCCTTTCCAAGGGCCTACACAGAGGCCTGCCTCTCTCCAAATGCAACCTTGGGGGACATTGGGGAGACCACCTTTTTCTCGGCTCCACCCTCTCCAAGGATCAGGGCTGCACCTAGGCTCTTTGCTGTCTCTGGGTCACACGCTCAACCCCTCCATGTGCTCTCCCCAAACCACAAGGAATGTGCTTCACCCTCTCCAAGGCCTGAGGCCGCATGACTCTTCCACTGCAACAAGGTGGAAGGCCCATCCTCTGCCTTTCGGGCAAACTTACCCTCTCCATGGGCTTGGGTGGGTCCACTCTCCTGGCCCGAGGCTTCTTGACTTCAGACCCCAGCCTCCACGGTTTTGTCTCTGAAGTTACAACATGTCCCTTCTCTGTCTCTCTCTGTCCCTCTCAGTCCCGACTAGCAGTGATTCTCTTTATATAGATTCTTGTAACACTCTCATTGGCTTTCTATGCAGTAGCCTTGGATCATGCCCATCAGACATAAGGAATTTCCACAAATCCTTCCTGGATAACTCCTTGTTCTATCCTGGCTTTCTCTAAAATGGCTGACTGGTTCCACATTTGGCCACATCCTCACATGGGGCACTATTTTCTGGGGTCTTCCCTCCAGGAAGCCCAGAATTTCCCAGAACATCAATTTCTGGTTTCTTTGTACCCAGGAGTTCAGTTCTCAGCTTATCTCTTTGCTGTTGCATTTCACTATAAGCTGTGAGGAGAAACCAGGTTGCATTTTCCAAAACTTAATTTGGAGATCTCTTCTGCTAGATATCCAAGTATATGGCTTTTAAAACCTGCCTTCCAGCCAAAGCCACTAGTCAATTTTGCCAGATTATCTGCTATTTTAAAACAAGGATCGCCTTCCTTCCAGTTTGCAATAACATGTGCCTCATTTCTGTCTAAAGCCTGGTCAGATGACTCTGAAGAGTCCACATTTCTATCAACAGTCTCTTCAAAGCATTTTTGGCCTTCTCATATCAAGCTCCTCACAACTCCTTAAAAATCTTTCCTATATCCATTTAAGAAGCCATTCCAACATGTTTGGTATCTGCAAACTGCAACAGCACCCCTCTCCTCTGGTACCATAATCTGTTCTAGTTTGCTAGCTGCTGGAATGCTATATTCCAGAAACAGAATGTCTTTTTAAAAGGGGAATTTAATAAGTTGCTACTTAACAGTTTTTAGGCTGTGGAAATGTCCCAATTAAAACAAGTCTATAGAACTGCCCAATCTAAGGCATCCAGGGAAAGATACCTTGATTCAAGAGGGCCGATGAAGTTCAGAGTTTCTCTAGCAAGTGGAAAGGCACATGGCGAACACGGTTAGGGTTTTTCTCTCATCTGGAAGGGCACATGGGGAACACAATCAGGGTTCCTCTCTTGGCTGGAAGGGCACATGGTGAACACAGTCATCTGCTAGCTTCTTCTCCAGCTCCCTGGGAGGCATTTTCCTTCTTCATCTCCAAAGGTCGCTGGTTTTGTGGACTCTCTGCTTCATGATGCTGCAGCATTCTCTGCTCTCTCAGATTCTCAAACTTTCTCCAAAACGTTTCCTCTTTTATAGGTTCCAGTAAAGTAATCAAGACCCACCTAGAATGGGTGGAGACATGTCTCTGCCTAATCCTGTTCAACAACCGCTCTTGACTGAGTCACATCTCCAGGGAGATGATTTAATTAAAGTTTCAAACATATAGAACTGAATAGGGATTAGAAGAAGTGGCTGTCTTTACAAAATGGGATTAAGATTAAAACATAGCTTTTCTAGGGTACATACATCCTTTCAAACCAACACAGGGTGCATGGTCTGGGAATCGAACCCAGGTCTCTCACATGGAAGGTGCGCATTTTACCACTGAACCACCTGTGCACCCTTCCTCAATCTCTTTTAAACTGCCTTTGAGTTTTGAATTCCCTATCATCAGGTTATATCACTCACTACTCTTCACTGTCCCTGCCATCACTGAGTGCCCCTGCCTTATGTCATCCTCCTCATTTTTAGATTATATAGCTTCTAGCTCACTGCCACTTTCTCCAATATTAATCCTGTCTTAATTCTTGTGATTTAAACTATACCTGTAAAATAGACGATGATCTTTCCAACACCCTGGCCTCTCTGCCTTGACTTCTCTCTACCAGTGACCTTGTCTTCCCCTCTATTTCAGCACTCATTCCCATAATCATCTCTTAGAACCTGTCCTTCTAATTAACTACATCCCCTTCATAACTTCCACTCTCTGACCATACCTCCTGTCTTTTTAGCACATTGCCTCTAGAGTATTCTGATTCCAACAGTATTGCCCTCTCAGTAAATCTCTAATCGAAAATTTTGCCCCCTCTTCTCTGGCCTTAACCCATCAATGGCCTCACTTTTCCTCTTATTCAGCCTCAAGTCCATAGTCAATTATTATAATCATTCCCATACTAATATACTCTCCATTTTCTGGCTCCTCACTCACTTTGTCAAACTCTCTTGGGAAATCTACCATCCTGGTTAAATATAATTTTCCAGTTTTTGGCCTTGCACCTATGCACATGAATGTAGCTGGAAAATAACAACAACAACAACAACAGCCAAAACTCATGCACACACACAATGCACATTCCCATTAATTTGACACAATTTGAAATCAAGACCATGGCCCTCAAGTGGGTCTTTTATGCTATTTCTTCACAAACCACTTTCAATCCACCAGCAAATCCCATTGAATCTCTTCAAAATATAACTAGAATCTGACCACTCTTCTCTACTTCTATTGCTACCACCTCAGTTTGAGCCACCATTATATCTTGTCTGGATTACTGCAGACAATAGTCTTTCCCAGCCACTTTTGCTTCCTACAGCCTTTTCTCAACTCTAAGCCAAACTGATCCTTTTAAATCAAATCAGATCATGCCTGTATTTCTCTACTCAAAACACAGCAAAAGTTCTTATTATAAATCAAAATAAAAGTCAATCTCGGCCCACGCCCTGCAGCAGCCGGCCCGCCTGCCCTCCTCTCCCCTCTTTGTCCGCCGGCCTGGCGCACAGCGCCCACGCCCCGCAACAGCCGGCCCGCCCGCCCTCCTCTCCCCTCTTCCCACTCCTGCTCCAGCGGCTCTCCAACCACCACCGTACCCTCTTCCGCCTTCACCGGCTCCTCCGCCACCGGCCTCAACAGCCTTGCCACCCTCACCTTTCCTCCTCCAGAACAGCTACTAGGGGAGTGGAGACAATACAGAGCAGCTCCCGGAGCCACGACGGAGATCAAAGGGACGGCGTACCCAATCCTGGAACGGCTGACTGTCTGGGAGAACCCGCTCCGGTGAGATCACCAAGGGGCGCGGGCTTTCCCGGGCGGGACGGCAAGCGGCCGGAGTCCCTCCCTTCCTCCTTCCCAGGACAGCTGGCAGAATTGGACAAGCGGTCCCCTTGGGCCGTGGCAGCTGGCGCCCCCACCACGCGAGGCCCCCCGGACCAACTGAGAGAGTTGGGTCAGAAATCCCCGGACTGCGGAAACGGTGACCGGTGGATCCCTTCCAAACACGTGACTCCCCGGTCCGGCTGGGAACAGTGCACTCTCCGGGCTGCGACAGCTGGCACCCTTCCGCCACGCTTGGCGCCCCGGGACGACTAGGAAATTCGGTCGGGTGCTCTCCCGTGCTGTGGCAGCCGGTGACCATCCCTGCGTTCGGACCCCCGGGCTGGCTGGCACTCTTCCAAGACGCTTCGGCTGCCGAACCTCCCCTACGGCGAGAGTTTTCCAGAGTTAAAGGACCCACAGCAACGTTCACAGGGGAACCTGTAGACAAACATGTGCCATGAGCGCCACCTACTGGGCAGGATAAGAAAAACAGAACCCAGAGATTTCACAGAAAAATCTTTCAACCTGTGGGGTTCAACACCCAGGGAAATCTGACTAAATGTCCAGACGCCAGCAGAAGATAACGGATCACGCTCAGAAAATTGAAAATATGGCCCAGTCAAAGGAACAAACCAATAGTTCAAATGAGATACAGGAGCTGAAACAACTAATGCTGAATATACGAACAGAAATGGAAAACCTCTTCAAAATGAAATCGATAAATTGAGGGAGGACATGAAGAAGACATGGGCTGATCAAAAAGAAGAAATAGAAAAACTGAAAAAACAAATCACAGAGCTTATGGAAGTGAAGGATAAAGTAGAAAAGATGGAAAAAACAATGGATACCTACAATGATAGATTTAAAGAGACAGAAGATAGAATTAGTGATTTGGAGGATGGAACATCTGAATTCCAAAAAGAAACAGAAACTATCGGGAAAAGAATGGAAAAATTTGAACAGGGTATCAGGGAACTCAAGGACAATATGAACCGCACAAATATACGTGTTGTGGGTGTCCCAGAAGGAGAAGAGAAGGGAAAAGGAGGGCAAAAACTAATGGAAGAAATTATCACTGAAAATTTCCCAACTCTTATGAAAGACCTAAAATTACAGATCCAAGAAGTGTAGCGCACCCCAAAGAGATTAGACCCAAACAGGTGTTCCCCAAGACACTTACTAGTTAGAATGTCAGAGGTCAAAGAGAAAGAGAGGATCTTGAATGCAGCAAGAGAAAAACAATCCATCACATACAAGGGAAACCCAATAAGACTATGTGTAGATTTCTCAGCAGAAAGCATGGAAGCTAGAAGACAGTGGGATGATATATTTAAATTACTAAAGAGAAAAACTGCCAACCAAGACTCCTATATCCAGCAAAATTATCCTTCAAAAATGAGGGAGAAATTAAAACATTCTCAGACAAAAAGTCACTGAGAGAATTTGTGACCAAGAGACCAGCTCTGCAAGAAATACCAAAGGGAGCACTAGAGTCAGATACAAAAAGACAGAAGAGAGAGGTATGGAGAAGAATGTAGAAAGAAGGAAAATCAGATATGATATATATAATACAAAAGGCAAAATGTTAGAGGAAAATATTATCCAAACAGTAATAACACTTAATGTTAATGGACTGAATTCCCCAATCAAAAGACATAGATTGGCAGAATGGATTAAAAAACAGGATCCTTCTATATGCTGTCTACAGGAAACACATCTTAGACCCAAAGATAAATATAGGTTGAAAGTGAAAGGTTGGGAAAAGATATTTCATGCAAATAACAACCAGAAAAGAGCAGGAGTGGCTACACTAATATCCAACAAATTAGACTTCAAATGCAAAACAGTTAAAAGAGACAAAGAAGGACACTATATACTAATAAAAGGAACAATTAAACAAGAAGACATAACAATCATAAATATTTACGCACCAAACCAGAATACCCCAAAATACATGAGGAATACACTGCAAACACTGAAAAGGGAAACAGACACATATACCATAATAGTTGGAGACTTCAATTCACCACTCTCATCAATGGACAGAACATCTAGACAGAGGATCAATAAAGAAATAGAGAATCTGAATATTACTATAAATGAGCTAGACTTAACAGACATTTATAGGACATTACATCCCACAACAGCAGGATACACCTTTTTTTCAAGTGCTCATGGATCATTCTCAAAGATAGACCATATGCTGGGTCACAAAGCAAGTCTTAACAAATTTAAAAAGATTGAAATCATACACAACACTTTCTCGGATCATAAAGGAATGAAGTTGGAAATCAATAATAGGCGGAGTGCCAGAAAATTCACAAATACATGGAGGCTCAACAACACACTCTTAAACAACAAGTGGGTCAAAGAAGAAATTGCAAGAGAAATTAGTAAATACCTAGAGGTGAATGAAAATGAAAACACAACATATCAAAACTTATGGGATGCAGCAAAGGCAGTGCTAAGAGGGAAATTTATTGCCCTAAATGCCTTTATCAGAAAAGAAGAAAAGGCAAAAATGCAGGAATTAACTGTCCACTTGGAAGAACTGGAGAAAGAACAGCAAACTAATCCCAAAGCAAGCAAAAGGAAAGAAATAACAAAGATTAGAGCAGAAATAAATGAAATTGAAAACATGAAAACAATAGAGAAAATCAATAAGACCAGAAGTTGGTTCTATGAGAAAATCAATAAGATTGATGGGCCCTTAGCAAGATTGACAAAAAGAAGAAGAGAGAGGATGCAAATAAATAAGATCAGAAATGGAAGAGGAGACATAACTACTGACCTCACAGAAATAAAGGAGGTAATAACAGGATACTATGAACAACTTTACGCTAATAAATACAACAATTTAGATTAAATGAACGGGTTCCTGGAAAGACATGAACAACCAATTTTGACTCAAGAAGAAATAGATGACCTCAACAAACCAATCACAAGTAAAGAGATTGAATTAGTCATTCAAAAGCTCCCTAAAAAGAAAAGTCCAGGACCAGACGGCTTCACATGTGAATTCTATCAAACATTCCAGAAAGAATTAGTACCAACTCTCCTCAAACTCTTCAAAAAAATCAAATTGGAGGGAAAACTACCTAATTCATTCTATGAAGCCAACATCACCCTCATACCAAAACCAGGCAAAGATATTACAAAAAAAGAAAACTACAGGCCAATCTCTCTAATGAATATAGATGCAAAAATCCTCAATAAAATTCTAGCAAATCGTATCCAACAACACATTAAAAGAATTATACATCATGACCAAGTAGGATTCATCCCAGGTATGCAAGGATGGTTCAACATAAGAAAATCAATTAATGCAATACACCATATCAACAAATCAAAGCAAAAAAATCACATGATCATCTCAATTGATGCAGAGAAGGCATTTGACAAGATTCAACATCCTTTCCTGTTGAAAACACTTCAAAAGATAGGAATACAAGGGAACTTCCTTAAAATGATAGAGGGAATATATGAAAACCCCACAGCTAATATCATTCTCAATGGGGAAAAATTGAAAACTTTCCCCCTAAGATCAGGAACAAGACAAGGATGTCCACTATCACCACTATTATTCAACATCGTGCTGGAAGTTCTAGCCAAAGCAATTAGACAAGAAAAAGAAATACAAGGCGTCAAAATTGGAAAGGAAGAAGTAAAACTATCACTGTTTCCAGACGATATGATACTATACATAGAAAACCCAGAAAAATCCACAACAAAACTACTAGAGCTAATAAATGAGTACAGCAAAGTAGCAGGCTACAAGATCAACATTCAAAAATCTGTAGCTTTTCTATACACTAGTAATGAACAAGCTGAGGGGGAAATCCAGAAACGAATCCCATTTACAATCGCAACTAAAAGAATAAAATACCTAGGAATAAATTTAACCAAAGAGACAAAAAACCTATATAAAGAAAACTACAAAAAACTGCTAAAAGAAATCACAGAAGACCTAAATAGATGGAAGGGCATACCGTGTTCATGGATTGGAAGACTAAACATAATTAAGATGTCAATCCTACCTAAACTGATCTACAGATTCAATGCAATACTAGTCAAAATCCCAACAACTTATTTTTCAGAATTAGAAAAACCAATAAGCAATTTTATCTGGAAGGGCAGGTTGCCCCGAATTGCTAAAAACATCTTGAGGAAAAAAAACGAAGCTGGAGGTCTCATGCTGCCGGACTATAAGGCATATTATGAAGCCACAGTGGTCAAAACAGCATGGTATTGGCATAAAGATAGATATATCGACCAATGGAATCGAATAGAGTGCTCAGATATAGACCCTCTCATCTATGGACATTTGATCTTTGATAAGGCAGTCAAGCCAACTCACCTGGGACAGAACAGTCTCTTCAATAAATGGTGCCTAGAGAACTGGATATCCATATGTAAAAGAATGAAAGAAGACCCGTATCTCACACCTTATACAAAAGTTAACTCAAAATGGATCAAAGATCTAAACATTAGGTCTAAGACCATAAAACAGTTAGAGGAAAATGTAGGGAGATATCTTATGAATCTTACAACTGGAGGCGGTTTTATGGACCTTAAACCTAAAGCAAGAGCACTGAAGAAAGAAATAAATAAATGGGAGCTCCTCAAAATTAAACACTTCTGTGCATCAAAGAACTTCATCAAGAAAGTAGAAAGACAGCCTTCACAATGGGAGATAATATTTGGAAATGACATATCAGATAAAGGTCTAGTATCCAGAATTTATAAAGAGATTGTTCAACTCAACAACAAAAAGACAGCCAACCCAATTACAAAATGGGAAAAAGACTTGAACAGACACCTACCAGAAGAGGAAATACGGATGGCCAAGAGGCACATGAAGAGATGCTCAATGTCCCTGGCCATTAGAGAAATGCAAATCAAAACCACAATGAGATATCATCTCACACCCACCAGAATGGCCATTATCAAAAAAACAGAAAATGACAAGTGCTGGAGAGGATGTGGAGAAAGAGGCACACTTATCCACTGTTGGTGGGAATGTCAAATGGTGCAACCACTGTGGAAGGCAGTTTGGCGGTTCCTCAAAAAGCTGAATATAGGATTGCCATACGACCCAGCAATACCATTGCTAGGTATCTACTCAAAGGACTTAAGGGCAAAGACACAAACGGACATTTGCACACCAATGTTTATAGCAGCGTTATTTACAATTGCAAAGAGATGGAAACAGCCAAAATGTCCATCAACAGAAGAATGGCTAAACAAACTGTGGTATATACATATGATGGAATATTATGCAGCTTTAAGACAAGATAAACTTATGAAGCATGTAATAACATGGATGGACCTAGAGCATATTATGCTGAGCGAGTCCAGCCAAAAACTAAAGGACAAATACTGTATGGTCCCACTGATGTGAACAGACATTCGAGAATAAACTTGAAATATGTCATTGGTAACAGAGTCCAGCAGTAGTTAGAAACAGGGTAAGATAATGGATAATTGAAGCTGAAGGGATACAGACTGTGCAACAGGACTAGATACAAAAACTCAAAAATGGACAGCACAATAATACCTAATTGTAAAGTAATCATGTTAAAACACTGAATGAAGCTGCATCTGAGCTATAGGGTTTTTTTGTTTGTTTGTTTGTTTTTTACTATTATTACTACTTTTATTTCTTTTCTTTATACTAACATTTTATATCTTTTTCTGTTGTGTTGCTAGTTCCTCTAAACCGATGCAAATGTACTAAGAAACGATGATCATGCATCTATGTGATGATGTTAAGAATTACTGAGTGCATATGTAGAATGGTATGATTTCTAAATGTTGTGTTAATTTTTTTTCTTTCCGTTAATAAAAAAAAAAAATATATATATATATATAAGGAAAACATCTACAAAAAAAAAAAAGTCAATCTCGTTATATGATCTGCATTCTCCCTACCTCCATGCCGCTTCACTCCATTATCCTCTGATCTCATTCCCTTGTTCATTTTGCTTTGGCCACACTGTCTCCTTACTGGTCATTGAATACACCAGGCAGAGGTCCGTTAGAGCCTTTGCACTTGCTAGTTTCTTGTATGGTATGTTATTCCCACATGGCTAAGGTCTACTCTGATCTTGAAATTTAAAATTCCAGAGGTCCATGTACAAAGATTTGGGCTGGGATATAACTTAAATTTACCCAATAATATATGGTTTGGGGGGGATATCTCTTTCTGGATCTGCATAGGAACATGTAGTAGCTCTGGTTTCCTCTCTGAACCAATTGCAACCACATGGAGATCTATATTAGAATGAAGCAAGCCTTCATGATAGTCTGGTGAGAGAAAGAACCAGGCCTTTGATAACATCATTGAGCAGTTCATTCATTCTGTGTCTGGAGCTCACCTTGCCTGTAGATTTATAATTATTTGAGATAAATCCCCTTATTAAGCCAGTTTTGAAATCAAGAATCTTTGCTATTTGCAAACAAAAACAAAAGCATTCTGATACATTGAACATGTATTTGGTAACACTTCCTGATTTGTTGAGGGCCTAGAAAACGATGGGAAGGAAACTAAAACCTGTCCAAAATGGGAGTTCAAATGTATACAATGATATCAGATGGAATGTGTGATGGGCATGGAAACTGGATTTCAGAGAGGCAACTGGGACCCTGAGAGAAAATAAGGTTAAGAGAGAATGATTCTGGCAGAGCGGGCAGAAGTAATGTGAGGTTCTAGAGCACATGAGACAGCACTGAAATCCAAGCAAACTCAGATCCTGTGCCACTGCCTTACCCAGCTCACTCCCAGCAACTACACTTTCTAGCAAAGAAAGGGTCGTAGTTAAACCACAAAACTGTTTTACCATGTGACCTACCTCTTTGCTGTTAGATACTCTACAACCCCCTCAAAAGTTGTATACTAGAAGAAAGTCTTTCCATCCCAGTTGAAGAGATGATATGATGAGCTGCAAAGAATAACAAATGAAGTTGATGAGGAAACCCTGAAGGCTGTAGTGACAATGGCACAGTATTATCCATGACCAAATCCCAGCTAAGCACAATCATCAAAGCATCGGATATCTGGAAGAAGGTGAAGGAGAAAAAGGTGAGGCAGACACTAGCTCTTAATATATATGAGACAATGATCTTGGTAGTAGCTATTTACCTAGCATCCTTAGGAATGACTGTTCAGAGGACAACCAGGCTGTGGGACCTAGGATATTTTCTAGTTTTGGAAGTAATTTTCAAAGCAGAGATCATTAACCTATCCCCTCTTTGGGCCTCATCCCAGCCTTGAGCCTTAACCCAAAGGGTCTTGCATGCAATGGAGTTCAGAGGTAGGTTATGGATCAGGAACGAGGTGAGGACACATATAGTACACATTACTTGGTCATTTAAAAAAGTGAGAGTTGAATGGCTTGTTAGGCCTTCATCGTGATGACCTCATGAAAATAATATGCACTAATTAACCCTTCAGTTCTTTTTCTGTATATGTATTTTCAAGAAAATTAGGATCACATTGTCTTATAACTCAAACTTTTCTGATTTAAAATATCAAAAACATTTTTCTAAAAATCTATTCTTTCACAACTTTAACAATGACCCTCTTAGGGTTGATGAAAAGATTACTAATGATTTTATTTTCTTATTTGTGCTTTTTGTGTTCTCCAAACCTTCTGTAGTTGTCACGTATGTCTCCATACTTAGAAAATCTCTAACTGCAAAAATTAATTTCTTCCAACACTTTCATGGCTGACCCCATTTGTTATTCTCTTTCTTAATAATTTCCATGGCAATTTTTAATAAAGGGTGTATTGCCATAATAACTTTTGCCAAGTCACCACCATTTTTTAAATTCTGATTTTTGTAATTGAATAGCTTTCAGTCAAGGCCCTTTTGTTATAATTTCAATTTTAGCTCAAGTTCTATTTTTGAAGCAAAAGCATACTTACCCCTAGAAAAGTTCTGGACATGTGAAGAAATTGGAGATTATGGAAAATATTTTCTTTTGCAGTAAAATATCTACTCAGATTGTTTGCAATTTGATAATAGAAAAGGACTGAGAGACCCAGGATGACTGGTACATTTTTCAGATGACAAAACTGCTACTGGTTATAGGAACTCTGGATGCAATATTTGTTGTAAAAATGCTTATCAAATTTTTAAAAAATCTCATTCAAGATTTTAAAAAACTCTTTGGCATGTTATGAACATAAATCTTGTATATTTGGCTCTCTTTCTCTTGCTATTAAGTAAACCCCCCAAATAAACCCTCTGCATCAAGTTTCAGAAATGACTTTCCATCAGGTTTCAGAGTATACATATAAATAATAATTGGTAGTTAGTTATCTGCATCTTTTGGTTTTTCTTTTCTTTTTTTTTTTTGCATGGGCAGGCACCGAGAATCAAACCCAGGTCTCCAACATGGCAGGCAAGAACTCTGCCTGATGAGCCACTGTGACCTGCCTTCTTTTGGTTTTTGATAGCAATAGTAGTTCCTCTTATTCTTCTTGTACAGAATTTATTTTATTGTTCTGAGCTCTTGAAAGAAAAATAAAGGCTTGAATTTTAATTTGATTCTTTGATAATAAAGACAATAGCAATAATTTTTTAAAGAAAATATTCAGTGTATTTGGGTTGAAAATATCTCAGTAATTTTTCAGAATGACCTTCCATCAGGTTTCATTCTGTCAGTTCTATAATATTTGTCCCTCATCACACTCTTCTTCAATTTCTGTCTTCTTCTACCTCCATGATGCTATATAATATTTACTTCTTATATTCCTGACTGGTTCTGTTTTTTCACCTGACTCCGCCCTCTGGCCTGTACTATGCATCCATAAACTGAAATCGTTTTATTTTAGGTTCTGAACACCTCGTATGCTCTGATTCTTCATGGAATATCTCTAACTGGGTCACTTGCACATTTGTGTCCTCAGCCTTAACCTGCCCTGCAAATTCCTTTCTCAACTCCTGACTCAAGTATTTACTAAGCAATTTCATTTACATTTCTTTCTTTCATCTCAAATCACATACCCAAAACTGATAATCTCCCAGAAAACCAATTTCCTTGTTTCTGGTCAAGGGAACTCTGACTAATTTTGACTGATTTACTGACATATTTAAAAGGATTTACTGAGCACCTATTACATCAGGCATCATCCTAGGTATCTATTTCTGATAAGTCTCCAAATCTTGCTTTTCTTTTGTAATATCTCTCATCCTTTTCTGGCTTTTCCCCCAGTTTGTCTATATTAGTTCCTTCATGTTTGGATTATTGCAGTATCTCCTACCTGGTGAACTCCTGCTTATCCTTTAAGACCCAACTGAGAAACGACAGTATTTATGAAGCCATATATAATCTCCCCAGAGTTGAGCCATTTCTTTCTTGGTTCCAAAACACTCAGTCCTTATTTCAACTGCACAGCTATTCTGTTTCCACTTGTTGAATCTTTTGGGTTGATGGTTAAAGTGAGGAATGGGTAAATGTTGGGTGGATCAAAACATATTTATCAAAAAAATTCCAAGGAACCCTTGGATATATCTACATCTCACTTTAGGATTAGAATGACACTGGTATCATGAATATTCTCGCAGATCCATTGTATTTGCCATCATCATCTCTCTCTTAATGCAACCATTTCCTGTGTTCCCTGACTTTGGTCATACCCGTCTCCAATGCATTCTACATCTGGCATACAGTAATCTGGTCTTTGTTTAATTTATCCAGCCTCACTCTTTTTCACTACTCCCCGATTCCAACAGTCTTGCCTTCCCCTTCTTTGCAACTGTTGGTCCCTTAAGCATTTATCTATAGCACTGCATCTTCTTTGGTTGGCTTCTACTTGTCTTTCAGTAGTAAGTGTTACTTCACTCAGAAAGCCAGGTGCTCAAAAAGTGCTCAGTGTTAGGAATTATTATTATTATTGCTATTATTATTAAAATAACAAAATTAAAAGTACATTTTCAGTGTGATTATTGAAGGGCAAGATGAATGAGATGGGTATTTGTTGAATGGATGGATGAGATGTCACTTAAATCATTTTTAGCAATTCTTTAGATGAGAGAACTTAAAAAGCTTGTTGAGGAAAATTTGAGAAATGCTTCACTTCAGATGGCACTGAAAGTGTGATCCGTTTTCTCCCCCTCCTAATCCGAAGCAATCTCCTTTTTTTCAGCCTGACTGAATTTTGGGTGCGAGATAATCGATTAGTTCAGGGTTCGCTTCGTCGAGGCGGCTCGGCTAGTTCGGGCTGGAGTGCCTCATCCCGGAAGTGGGTTGAAGGCCGTTGTGATCTTTCTAGTTCGGCGCGGGTGGCTGGGGTTGTGTCGCCGCCATGGCCGACTCTGACCCTCGCTACCCCTGCTCCTCGATCGAGGATGACTTCAACTATGGCAGCTGCGTGGCCTCTGCCAGCGTGCACATCCGAATGGGTACGCCGCCCCCGCCCCCGGTCCCTCTAGGCCGCCCCTCCTCTGTCTCGCTCGGTCTTCGGCCTCTGGAGGCGCTTTACCCGCGGGGTTAGCCTCCCGGACCTAGTTGGAAGAGCGGCCTCTCCCGAGAGGCTCCGACGGAGAGTGCTCTTCCCCAGGAGCTCTGAGAACACCTTCCCTCTCCTCCACCAGGACCTCAGGGAGAGGGAGACTGCAGCTTCTCTTCACTGGGGATCCGAGAGAGCTCCCTTCCCCAGAAGTTCGGAGGTCGAGCTCCTTCCAGCTAGAGCTCAGAAAGAGAGCCCCTCCACCCCCTGCGCCCGGGCTGGAAGGAGGAGCGTCCTCTCTCCAGGGGCTCAGAAAGAGACCACCGAGACACTTGGTGGTTCCATACCTCTGAGCTCCGGAACGACCCTGTTCCAGTTTAACACTATATTTTTCTGTGTAGAGGACAGATGAAAACCTCAACAGCCTTAATATAGGATCTTTAAGTCAAAAGATACTAAGGCTTATTTTTTGGTGACAACTTTATTGTATGGTCATTATGATGTACAGTCGAATGGAGTGATCTGCTTTGGTGTATTTGCTTTATGGGACATTGTACATTTCTGTTTACCAGTCTTCACTGCTATACTATAAACTGAGGACAGAGACCCTAACTTGCTCACTATTTTCTCTCTTTAGGGCCTAAAACTCAGCATATGTTTAAATATCGTTGAGGCGGTTATTGGAAACAGAAGTTTCCTAAGTCAATCAAAAAGCCCATATTCGTTTTAATATGTAGTAACTAGTGGTCAAAAATTAATTTGACTTTAAAATGCCCGGCGTTATGTAGATGGAAATAATTGTCCGTTCTTTCTTGGTTCCAAAACACTCAGTCTAAAAGGCCACAATACATAATTAGATATATAGTATATTTGTGGCATTAAATTTTTATTGAGAGGGGAAAGCTGTTAGGAAAAAAGAAATGTCATAAAGGCTCCTTAAGGGTATATTGGGAAAAGCTACCCTTGAGTGAGTGATTTAAAAAAGAGCAAAGAAGAAGTTGTAATTCCTTTTATGACTTGGACTTGGAAATAACACACATTGTCACTTTTTACCTTGTTCCTTTTGTTAGAAGTGAGTCACTTGAAGTGACTATTAAAGAATTGTGAACATATTTTAATGCACCATTCCACGTAAAGAAGGATAAGGTATTCCAGTCAGAGGAAATAGCCAGGGCAAAGGCCCAGAAAACAAGAAGAGTTGGGTATGTCCAGGGAATGGGAAGGTAACCCCTAAACTATTAGAGAGAAAGATGGAGAGTGGTGTGAGATGAGGTTGGAAAAATTCTATAGGCCTTTTTGGCCCCAGAAGAGCTTTTGAATTTTATTCTGAGTGTGAGAGAAACCATTAAAAGGATTTAATTAGGAAGCTACATGATCCACTTTAAAAAAGATCACTCTCACAGCTGTATAGAGCTGGATTAGGTAGGACAAGAGTGAAAGCATGGAGACCAGTTAGAAGACTGCTCCAGTAGTCCAAGTGAGACTTCATGCGGACTTTGACCAGGGAGATAGAAGAGGAAACCAAAAGAGGAAGATGTGTTCTACTTCTGGAAGTAGAAGCTAACGTTGTTGCTTTTAAATTGGAAAAGGAGATAGGAACCAAAGATGACTCCTATGTTTTTAGTCTAGAGGATGATGGTGCTGGTTACTAGGAGAAAGAGAGATTTGGGTGGAAGTTAAGTGTTACTAGCCATGTTAAGTTTAAGATGTCAAGTAGAAGGGGAGAAATCAGTATTCAAAATAAAAGTTTGGAAGATACTGCTATTTAGTTTGTATTCTTTTCATACCAAATCTTTTTTTTTTTTCTTGTGAGTTGCATATACATGTCCTTTGCCACTTTTTTATATTAGTTATTCAAAGTGCGTGTCAAAATAGGTACCTGAGATTTTATGTAAGGTCCCATTTTTAAAGAGTATAAAAAACTTGTGCTTGGGAATATCTGCATAAGAATAATTTTTATGGTGAATTTATAGGCTTAGCATGTATTTCCTTAAAATATTTTTCTGCTAAAAAAGTAATAAATATTTATTGGTGATATATAGAAAACATATGTTGGCAAAGAACTGAGCTTCAAAATCATCCTTGATGAATCTACCCAGAGAAAATCACTATTAATGGTCTTTGTTTTCTGGTCTTTTATTGCATAAGCACTTTTTCTCATATACACACATAGGCAAACTGATTTTTCTGTATATTGCTTTGAACTGTAGAACAGTTTCTATAAAATGGTAATAATTAACATTAACTTAAAAATATACATCATATAGAGTGGGTTTGTGTTATGAGGTACATAAAGGACAATCAAAAGTAAAGAATATGATGTTTTTTTTTTTTTGTAATTCTTTGGGAGAATAATGATTTGTCCTTTGGCTTAATAATTAAATTTGCAGAAAGTCCAAATAACATCACCCATAGCAGACATATATTTGTATTTCCGCTCTTATGAAAAAGGTAGAAATGAACCCCCAAAGCATGCTGACATCAGATCCTTTATAAGAAAGTAAATTGTAGACTTTTTATGGAGATTAGCACTAATTATCCTAATTTTGTTCAAGATATATGTCTACATCTAGGCAAAAGTACATTTATTACTTTATTTTTTAATTTTTAATTTTTTCTTTTTTTCAACTTTTTTTAAATTGTGAAATATAACATATATGCAAAAAAAAAAAACAGTAGTGTTTCTATACACTAGCAATGAACAAGCTGAGGGGGAAATCAAGAAACGAATTCCATTTACAATTGCAACTAAAAGAATAAAATACTTAGGAATAAATTTAACTAAAGAGACAAAAGACCTATACAAAGAAAACTACAAAAAACTGTTAAAAGAAATCACAGAATACCTAAATAGATGGAAGGGCATACCGTGTTCATGGATTGGAAGACTAAATATAGTTAAGATGTCAATTCTACCTAAATTAATTTACAGATTCAATGCAATACCAATCAAAATCCCAACAACTTATTTTTTGGAAATAGAAAAACCAATAAGCAAATTTATCTGGAAGGGCAGGGTGCCCCGAATTGCTTAAAGTATCTTGAGGAAAAAAAACGAAGCTGGAGGTCTCATGCTGCCGGACTATAAGGCATATTATGAAGCTACAGTGGTCAAAACAACATGGTATTGGCATAAAGATAGATATATCAACCAATGGAATCGAATAGAGTGCTCAGATATAGACCCTCTCATCTATGGACATTTGATCTTTGATAAGGCAGTCAAACCAACTCACCTGGGACAGAACAGTCTCTTCAATAAATGGTGCCTAGAGAACTGGATATCCATATGCAAAAGAATGAAAGAGGACCCGTATCTCACACCCTATACAAAAGTTAACTCAAAATGAATCAAAGATCATTAGGTCTAAGACCATAAAACAGTTAGAGGAAAACATAGGGAGATATCTTATGAATCTTACAATTGGAGGTGGTTTTATGGTCCTTAAACCTAAAGCAAGAGCACTGAAGAAAGAAAGAAATAAATGGGAGCTCCTCAAAATTAAACACTTTTGTACATCAAAGAACTTCATCAAGAAAGTAGAAAGACAGCCTACACAATGGGAGACAATATTTGGAAACAACATATCAGATAAAGGTCTAGTATCCACAATTTATAAAGAGATTGTTCAACTCAACAACAAAAAGACAGCCAACCCAATTACAAAATGGGAAAAAGACTTGAACAGACACCTCTCAGAAGAGGAAATACAAATGGCCAAAAGGCACATGAAGAGATGCTTCATGTCCCTGGCCATTAGAGAAATGCAAATCAAAACCACAATGAGATATCATCTCACACCCACCAGAATGGCCATTATCAACAAAACAAAAAATGACCAGTGCTGGAGAGGATGTGGAGAAAGAGGCACACTTATCCACTGTTGGTGGGAATGTCAAATGGTGCAACCACTGTGGAAGGCAGTTTGGCAGTTCCTCAAAAAGCTGAATATAGAATTGCCATACGACCCAGCAATACCATTGCTAGGTATCTACTCAAAGGACTTAAGGGCAAAGACACAAACGGACATTTGCACACCAATGTTTATACCAGCATTATTTAGACAATTGCAAAGAGATGGAAACAGCCAAAATGTCTATCAACAGACGAGTGGCTAAACAAACTGTGGTATATACATACGATGGAATATTATGCAGCTTTAAGACAGAATAAACTTATGAAGCATGTAATAACATGGATGGACCTAGAGAACATTATGCTGAGTAAGACTACCCAAAAACTAAAGGACAAATACTGTATGGTCCCACTGATGTGAACCGACATTAGAGAATAAACTTGGAATATGTCATTGGTAACAGAGACCATCAGGTGTTAGAAATAGGGTAAGATAATGGGTAATTGGACCTGAAGGGATACAGACTGTGCAACAGGACTGGATACAAAAACTCAAAAATGGACAGCACAATACTACCTAATTGTAATGTAATTATGTTAAAACACTGAATGAAGCTGCATCTGAGCTATAGTTTTTTTTCTTTTCTTTTTTTTATATATTTTTTGTATTTTTTATTTTTATTTTTTTCTCTATATTATCATTTTATTTCTTTTTCTGTTGTCTTGCTATTTCTTTTTCTAAATTGATGCAAATGTACTAAGAAATGATGATCATACATCTATGTGATGATATTAAGAATTACTGATTGCATATGTAGAATGTAATGATTTCTAAATGTTGTGTTAGTTAATTTTTTTTTAATTAATTAAAAAAAAAACCAATAACTTTCCAAATACATTTTAACAAGTAGTTATAGAGTAGATTTTAAAGTTTGGTATGGGTTACAGTTCTACGATTTTTTGTTTTTTTCTTTTAGCTGCTCCAAGCACTGGAAACCAAAAGAAATTTCAATATAATGATTCAGCAGTCATACTCATTTGTTAAATCCTATCTTCTCTTTTACACTCCTTCTCTTTTTTCTATTTTTTGGGAAAAATAACATTGTTCTAGTTTGCTAGCTGCCAGAATGCAATATACCACAAATGGAATGGCTTTTAAAAGGGGGGATTAATAAGTTGCTAGTTTACAGTTCTAAGGCTGAGAAAATGTCCCAATTAAAACAAGTCTATAAATATGTCCAAATTAAGACATCCAGGAAAATATACGTACATTCAAGAAAGCCAGTAAAGTTCAGGGTTTCTCTCTCCACTGGAAAGGCATGTGGCCAACATAGCGACATGTACTAGCTTCCTCTCCAGGCCTCTTGCTTCATGAAGCTCCCCCCGGGAACATATTCTTTCATCTCCAAAGATCGCTGGCTGGTAGACTCTGTGGTTCTCCCGTCATTCTGTCGTGGTTCTGTGGCTCTCTCCTTGTTCTCAAAAAGAACTCTCTCCAAAATGTCTCCTCTTGGGCGGGCCATGGTGGCTCAGCAGGCAAGAATGGTTGCCTGCCATGCCAGAGGACCCAGGTTCGATTCCCCGTGCCTGCCCATGTTAAAAAAAAAAAAAAAGTCTCCTCTTTTATAGGATTCCAGTAAACTAATCAAGGCCCACATAGAATGGGTGGAGACACATCTCCATCTAATCAAGTTTAATAACCGCAACCCATTGAGACACATCTCCATGGAGATAACCTAATCGAGTTTCCAACCTGTAGTACTGAATAGAGATTAGAAGAAACCCTTGCTCCCACAAGATTGATTAGGATTAAAACATGGCTTTTCCAGGGAATTCCACATAATTCCTTTCAAACCGGCACAAATATATATATATATACAAACAAGCAATAAATTTCAAAGTATATCACAACAATTAGTTGTAGAACAGATTTCAGAGTTTGGTATGGGTTACAATTCCACAATTTTAGGTTTTTACTTCTAGCTGCTCTAAGGTACTGGAGACAAAAAGAAATAATATAATGATTCAGCATTTGTACTCATTTGTTAAACCCTACCTTCTCTGTATAACCCTACCATCACCTTTGATCTTTCTCTCAGTCTTTCTGGGTATTTGGGCTATGCCCGTTCTAACTTTTTCATGTTGGAGGGGCTGTTGATAATATGAGATAGGGGGATGGAACTAGTTGATGTTATTTTTACTTTTATGAAAACATTTATGGTCTGTCCCATTAATTTAATGTTTGCTTTGTTTTTTTTAAATTCATGCTTTTTAGAGGTTTAGACATGACAATTTTTGAAACACTTTGGAAAACTTTTTTTCTAGTTTTAATTACAGACTATTATTTGGATTAAGATGTAAGAATGTATGTAAAAATTTAATTTTTAAAGAAGAAATTTGATCTTACTGTTCTCTGATGTGTTTAAGAATATAGTCATGTAATTTTTTTTCTTTAAGCCTTTCTAAGAAAAGTCTACAGCATCCTTTCTCTGCAAGTTCTCTTAACTACAGTGACATCTACAGTTTTTTTATACCTGGAGTCTATTCGGACATTTGTACATGAAAGGTAAGGTGATGAGATGATTCTAAATGATTTTCTGACTACATATGATTAAGAGGGCATATTTTAAACAAAGTTCATTATTTTCTTTTCTAATAAGATAGATTGTAAGAAGAGTTCTTTAACTCTTGTAAGATTTGCTTTCAAGTTTTTGATAAGGAAAATGTCCTGCAACATGATTTTTTTTTCAATTTTTTAAGCTTAGATTTTTCTTAGGGTTAAATCCTCATCTCCTGGGATAGTATTCAGAATTTTTACTGCTTGCAAGTTATCTTTTTTAAGTCTTAATTGTTTGGTTTTATTAGACCTTATATCTTATTGTCTCATTCATCTTTATATCCCCAAAGGCTAAAAAAGTGCTTGGATAACAAAGGTACTTCGTAAATGTGTATTTAATTTTGGTCCCTGGCAAATATGATTTCATTGAAAAGCTTTTAGAAGAGCTCTGTTTTACTCATCCCTAATTTGTTTTAAGAACTGAGCTCCAAACTAATCATTTCCGTGATTAAAGGCAACGTAGGTTTTTTAGATTAAAGGAAAGGAGAAAATAAAGAATGACTATATTAGAAGTAGAGATTGTCTATCTCTGTCACAGAAAAGGGGAGTCTTAAGCTATTAGTTTGCTGTTTGGGGTAAAGTTTATAAATTTAAATGACAGCTATTTGGTAAGCACCCTAAAAAAAAGTAGTAAGGTATAAATTTTGTTAATTATTTAATACTTTTTCTTTATTGTATTTTAGTTACCATACAATCTTAATTATAAGGAGTATTGTGAATTGCAAAAAAAAAGAAAAAACTTATAGGAGTTCATTAAGTAAAAAAGGAAAAGTTTCTCCTCTGTACTCTTTTCTTTGTCCTGCTCTTCACTTTTTTTTTTTTTTTTTAACATGGGCAGGCACTGGGAATCGAACCCAGGTCCTCTGGCATGGCGGTTGAGAACTCTGCCTACTGAGCCATTGTGGCCTGCCCCTGTTCTTTACTTCTAATCCCACCCCTCAAAGTTCTCAGTTGTAAGGATAACTTCTTTTGACATCTTATTGTGGATCTTTCCATATGTTTTCCTTGTATAAACTCACGAATAGACAGATATATTTTGTTAATTTGGATAATATTATTTATGCCTAATTTAAGATTGAAAATGCTTTCACTATTATGTCTTTCAGTCCTGCCTTAATTTTGGTGTTTGCCCTTGGATCTTTGGGTTTGATTTTAGCATTGACTTTAAACAGACATAAGCATCCCCTTAACCTATACCTGCTTTTTGGATTTGTGAGTACTTTTACAATGTCTGTTCTTTTAGCATTTGTTCCTGAATTTTAAATATATTTATTTAATTGAATGCATGTAAATATCTAATAATAGCAGAACAAAATTAAAGAGTTTTTTTATGACAATATTTTAGGAAATTACTTGTAATTTTGTGTTCTTTTACTACTTTTAATGATTTGTTAGTTTCCAAGCTTTTTCTATCAATAGTAGGATGTAGTGAAAAAAATCCTGAGTTGGAATCAGATTTCCTGGCCTTGGTACTATCTGGGTATGTAACATTTGGCAAGACATTTCTGTACCTTCCTATACCTAAGTTTTCCCATATATGAAATGAAAATGTTAAAGTATATAATCCTTATAATCCTTATTACTTGTAATAGTCTGTGCTTTGTGGGGGTGGGGAACTACGTTGTAGCTTTAATTTTGTAGAACTAAATTTTATGATAAACTCCTCTGTTATTTTAATCTTATTACTCTGTTCTCTTCTTTTTGTTCAAAAAAAGTCCTTTCTAACTTGCTTAAAGATTATGATTGGGATCAATAAGTCATGCTTGCTGAGTTATTTGTTAAAAATAAAACTCAAACTACCACCTATAAAAACTCACTCTTAGCTTATGACCAGAATGAGTTGGTAAGTTTCAAGTTAAACTTTTTTTTAAAATATGTTTCCTCTTCTCATATCTAGCATGTCTTTGACTTCTGACCTAAAAATTTACTTCAAAACATTCCAGACCAATATTAAGAATATTTGTTGTCAGATAAGAGTGAAGTGTATGTGAGTTCTGATAACAAGTTCTTGTTAATATATGAGAAAAAAAGCTCATGTTTTTGGAAGTTTCATTTCTAGAAAAGGTTAAATCTTAAGCTCTTTTGTTGCAAGGTGTCAATCCTAATTCGAGTGACCTCAATAATGGAATTTAAAGGCTGTGAGAGCTTGGTAGTCCCCCAACCCAAAGGAACCAGGCCTCAAGAATAGGAATGAAATAAAGTTTCTAAAAATGAACTACTGTAGGAAATTTAATGGCAAGAGTTTCTGGCCTCTTTCTCTCCCTTCCTCCTTAACTTCTTTTCTCTACCCCACAGCTGTCCTTTATATGTAGTTTCCCCCCTTTCTTTAGTTTTTATATGCTCCACTGTGGCTTCCATTTGCTTTATTAAGCTTTAGCTTTAGCTACCACTGCCATTTCTTCATTCTCTTAGTTTATATCCTGATTGAGAAAGAAATTGATTGGCACAGATCACATTATAGGTTGTTAGTCAATAGTCAGTCTATAACGTTGGCAGCCCTTGGATTGGATGCCAACTCCTGACCCAGTCAACTGTGGTTCAGGAAAGAAAAAGAGAGAAGGTACAGAAAGAAGCAGGGTCATACCAAGTTCCTTTTCAAGATTGTGATACATACAACCTCCTTTCAGAAACACTATGATTGAAAGAGGGCATGGACTAACTTTTACTTAACAAGGAGAGGACCTGCTAGAAAAGCAGCCAAATGGTTGTGGGCAAGATGGTTGTTTATTGCTGTAACTATTTGGATCATGCCCATGTATTTAAATGGTTTAATAAATAAGGTAGCATGTAAAGTACATTTCTTATTATTACTCAGAGACTTTGATACTAGTTTTTATTTTTAATCCTGAGCCACCAAAATAAAAAAAGGAGTTGGGGCATACCCTGTCTTAGGAGGCATCCATATACATATATTATAAAAGGGGCATTGTTTTTGGGTGGTATCAAATATGTTTTCCTGATCTTCTATCTTTACTTCTGTTTGTTCTGTCCTATTTCTTTCACATATTTGAGTATGGGGTCTGATTTTTTTGCCTAAAAGCATGTCACAGATGTCAAGAAGGTAGTGTAATCATGTTGCCCAGAAAAAAAAAGATTCTATTATCTTTTGCTACCACTTCCCTACCAATACTACCAACATTAGGACAAAATGTGGCAGCAGCTTCATTGCCTCCACATCTATATTCAGTATCTAATACCATTTTTGCTCTGGTCCCTATAATTTCTTGATTTCAGGTAGGTATGAGGTGCAGGTAGTGCTTCCCACCAGAGTATGATGTTATAGCCTCTCTTGTTAAACTTTTGACTTTGCCTTTTGTGGTATGGTCTATCAGAAGGTTGATAAAATCTGCTTAGAATAAGCATACAAAACAAAATATGAAAGTAAGTAATTTAGGGCGGTGCAATGGTGTCTTAATGGCAAGAATTTTTGCCTGCTGAGCTGGAGACCCAGGATTGATTCCCAGAGCCTGCCCATGCCAAAAAAAAAAAAAAGAAAAAGAAAAAGTAATTTATGCATTTCCAAAAAAAAGCAAAACAAACAAAAACCCCAAACAAACAGAAATTGAACAAATGGTGCTACAAAAACAGGATACTCACATGAAAAAATAATGAAATGTGACCCTGCCATACAGCATATAAAAGCAAAAAAAAACTAATTTAGGGGAAAGAGAAGCTAGAGGAATTCAAACTCAGTATCACGAAATCATTTATTTTAGCATATGGGCTCAGCTACTGGTGACAGAAATCCAAAATAACAATGGCATAAGCCAGATAGTTTATTTCTCTTTCTTGTAAAAGTTGGAATGACTGTTCTGTTCAGTGAAGTTCTTAAGGGCCCAGGCTCCTGCCGTTGTTCAGATGTTCCTAGAGTGTTGCATGGTATAAGATAGCCCCCACCATATCTAAATTCAATCCAGTCACAAGCACACAAAAAAAGTAGGGGTGGGAGGAGAAAGGGAAGAGCAAGACTTTTTACATTTAGAGCACAATCTAGAATTTGTACACTTCTTTACTCACATTCCATTAGTTAGAATATAGTCAGCTGGCAGGAACTAGCTGTTAGGGAGGCTGAAAAATATAACGTGTAATTTGAGTAGCCAGATGACCATCTAAAAACTCTGTTACAAGGGAAGAAGGAGAGAATGAATACTGGGGGACAATTTCAAGATTCTCCCACACCAAGTAGTGCCTAACTATTTTATTCCTCCTATATTTGCTTACGTGAAGTATGAGTGTGCACAATAGATTGCAATTTCATTTTTATTTGCATTACAAAGATTGAGGAGAATAAAATTTTCTCTGTTTATCCCTAATATTGTTGCAGATATAAAAAAAAAATCTGGTTAAAGAGTAATAGATCACAATTACAATGTAAATGTTCTCACTCAGTACTTTGAGGCCTCATTTTCATTATAATGGGCATGGTATCTTTCCACATCATAAGGCCACTCTGAGGCTAAAATGAGATCATGTATATAGAACAACATTAAACTAGAAATTAGAAAATGTAAATGAGATGGTATACATTTTTGGATGCATTTATGTAATTTCAGTTTCTGTTTTCTTAGACCCTGTCAGAAGCTCTGACTGTGGCTATTGTTGGTAAGACATAATTGTGCTTCTATATATTAGAGTAACTTTTTAATATGGATAAATATTTTGGGTAAATAGGTGTTTGGGCTAAAGCTTAGGATCATGGAATGTCATTTCAAAAATATGGCATAGGATGAAGAATTCCTAAAATGTAAGTAAAAGACAAATGTATATACTTTACACAGTTCAGTTTAGCTTAGAGGAAACAAAAGAATAAGGAAAACAGAATAGAGAATAATATTTCCTTTGCATTAACCAATTTATAAAATTTAGACAACAATAGCTTATCATTTACTTAATTTACAGGGATCTTAGGGGAAATGATGATATTGTTTTGTATCAGGTACTTTGAGCTCATGAGCTTAGTATGAGGAATTGCCTGCATTGAACTGTGTTTTAATGTCATAGCCCCAAATTCTTGATAGCACTATGCAATACCTCAAGTAAAAAATTCATGGTATTAACAATAAAAATTCTGTTTGTCACAATGAAATGATTAACCTTGGCTACCAAAAAGGTCAGTTAACTTTTAATCATAGCAAATTGTTAATCCTTATGGTTAATATATTTATCTCTTCCTTTTTTCCGATTATTGTTCTTTTGCCTTTCTATTCCAATTTTACCAAATCTATATTTTTGGTAATCTACCTCTCCCTATTTTAAGAGATAGCTAAACCTTAATGGATAACCACCACAGGCAGTAATAAGCTGTAGCTGGGTCAGGGATGGGTGAGGAACATTCCTCCATGGCCTTGACACTTCTGACTAGCTAGCTGCACATTATCTCACTAGTCATTTCATTAACTTCACAATAATGAACCCCCATTATTTTGTATGATTGAATTTTTTGGAGCTTCTTTATTGCATTAGGGGTGTAGTTTTATTGTACCAGTAATCTAAATTTCATAAATGGTTTTATGGTGAGTAGTACAGAAGGAGAAAATAATGAATTTCTCTTAAATGCCAGAAAGAGCTGCTTTATATTGAGTATTTTTATGTGGATTTCTTAATCAATGTTTTAATTTTACAGTTAGTTTCTACGATGTATATGTTATTCTGCAAGCTTTTATACTGACTACTGCAGTATTTCTTGGTTTGACTGCATATACTCTACAATCTAAGAGAGATTTCAGCAAATTCGGAGCAGGGTAAGTTATATATTCTTGTTTAGTGATAACTGGACTTCTCTAGCATTTTTGAGAGAGGTGCTATACTGTTAGCTTTGCATTCCGCTTTTAATGGAAGGTAAAGGGAGATCATCTCTTTGAGTGCTGGAATCAAATGGAAAGTAATTTTGAGTTATTTGCTTCTACTCTATATTATTTACTTCTACTCTACAGTGAAAAGGAAGTGAATGACCAAAAAAATCAGCTTTCCAGGCTTGAATGTATTATGAACAATGTGGAATTTACCTAAAATATTTAGGCTTTTATCTCAGCATAAATGTTATCAGGACCGTTCATATCTGCATGACATCATGGGGATGTCTGCATGAACTTTAAATTTATTCAACCCATCTAGATTGATCTCCATACTTCTTCAAAACAATCTATGGATCTATCCTTATATTAGGATAATGGTGCTGTTGCCCTCACCTGGTAGGAATGCACAGGCTCTTTTTCTAGTCTCACAGTGGCTTCCTGTTGGCAAATAGTCATTCAACCATTTTGTCTTTTTCCTGTTACAACACTAAATATTCACAAAATACTACTCTTGCAAAACTTTTTTTTCCTCCCTTATTTTCTTGTAATCCCACTTACCATAAATCTCTATTGGGATATAATATAGTTGGTCAGCAACACTGACAATTGTGCAAGCTGCTTAAATAGTTTTATCAGAATGGAGTTTAAGAGAGAGGCAACATTTTCTTTTCTTCCTTTCTTTTTTTTTTCTTTTCCTTTGGGGGGATGATTCATGTTTTTGTGTGGTGTATATGATGAGAGCTGTGCTCTCTCCTTTCTCTTTCCAACCCATCAAATCACTAGCAGTTCTCCTCCCTTCCATCCATTCCAGCATACTCTCTAAAACTCCCTCATATGTCAGCCTCTTCATAATATATTCATTCTTCTTCCTTACAGTTCTCTAGCTGCTCATTCTCCTACACCTTATGTAGCTTAGGATCGTGGGTTGAGGTTGAGAACTGCTTCAGTTCCTCAGAGCTGCTTTCTTTATTCCTTTAGCATGGTGGAAATTTATTGCTTTAAGACTTACATTATCTAGCTATACACTTCCTGTTCTTCCTTTGCATTCTCACTGATGCCCTTTTGCATCAGCCTCCCTTATTCTTTAAAGGCTTCAGTAACAAATCACATTAGACCCATCCAGCACCTTAGCTTCCCAATATTTCTGGACCTCTTCTCCTTCCACAGCTTTCATCTCCCTGCCATCACTAAGGCTTCATTGCTGAAATCTTAAGTGCAAATGTCCCTTCTTCTTTCTTCAACCTTCTGTCCTTCCAGATTTCATGTGGTTTATCCTAACATTAAGGTTGTAGGCTTTGAACAAAAGCAAATGCAGTACCATGATTACTTCTTGGGGTTCACACTTTGACCTAGATTTTGGCCTCATAATTTTCTTGTATTTTGTCAGTTATTTGGTGCATTCCAGAAGATATTATCTGTTTGCTTTTTTTTTTGCATGCGCAGGCACCAGAACCCAGGTCTCCTGCACGGCAAGCGAAAATTGTGCCACTGAGCCACCTTTGCATGGCCCTTGCTTTTCTTTTTTTAGGTGCATGGTCCGGGAATTGAACCTGGGTCTCCTGCATGGAAGGCGAGCATTCTACCACTGAACCACCCATGCAACCCCCTACTTCATTTTTAATCTGTCATGTTTAGTAGTTTTTTGGGGAAGAGATGATAATTTGTCTGAATAAACTTGTTCACTGTGATTCTGGAAGCAGAACTCCTCCATATTTTCTCTTGCCTGTATTGCTACAACCATTCTCTCCTATCTTCACAAAGCAACTTTGTTAAATGTAAATGTGATCATCTGCTTTTGAGATACAGCCCAATTCTCCATTAAATTGCATTTGCTGCCATGTATTGATTCTCTAGCAAAATCCTAATCATATTTTGATCAATATGCCATAATTTCAGATACTTTAAAGTGGCATTTTACTATATTTCAAGAAAAAAAGTGGCATTTTACTATATTTCAAGGAAAACTTGATGGTACTGCTATTGTAAATCCTCAAAACTAAGCGGTTGAAGAGGCTCAGGAGTCAAAATATGGAATACATAAGATGAGCAAAAAGGTTTTCTTCAAAAAGGATTAAATATTCTTCATTCTGACCTTTTTCTGGGATATAATAGGGACTCAAGAAATATTTGTTAAATGAATGAATGTATAGTATTAGCATCATATGTTGACTTACAGCTGTGATGTATTTGGCCTCATCATTGCTATCCTGTAGTAATTTTGCCACAAAAGAAATCAAATCTCAGAATGGCATGTGCTAATTATAGCAATTTGTCATTGGTGTGCTAGAGCCAGCTTGTAGTAGCTTGTAAGATAGTTTCCAGGAACTTGCAAATGGATTGTTAAGTTGTTGGAAGCTTAAAATAGGCCATGGTGGAAGTATTTTCACCACAGAAATTAGCAAGTGCTATAAATTGGAACCATTTTTCCCCCTCTGGAGAACCGTATTCCGTGCTTCTTGTTGAGAAAGAGACGCGTAGGATTTATTTTTACCAGCTTTATAGATGGGGCAGTAAAAATAACAAAGTTATCACTATTACTGTGGCATTTTACACCTTAAATATATTCTTGGAGAGTTTGCTCTCTTGGTATTTAAATATTTAAATGAGATCTAAACCAAAGTAAAATATCAGTGAAATAATAATTTAGAAAGACTATTTGAGGACGTGGCTTTCAACTTTTTACTTGGTGATTGGCTGTGTTTATAGAGAATATTGGCATTATAAATTGAAAACTCTATGGTTCAAGTTCTTATCAGAGACTTGATTTTACCAAATAGAGTCTATGAACTCAAATAGCCCTTTTATTATATGTATAGCTGGATCACTGGAGGACTGTGTTTCTTAATTAGGGAATCTAAGCTTGCCAGATTTCACCTTGGATATTGCAGTGGAGAAATAAATTTATTATTCATAGTGTCTGAATGGGCTCAAATATTAAGATGTTTCTATGTCCAGTTGTAGTACATAATATAGAAATTAATGCCAGAGACCTTGGGCAGCCCTATCATAATCTCTTACTCTGGAGCCTGCAAGAACTATCTTACCTCCTTTTGTGAGATAATTTTTCATGGGTCTCTTGGTTTCTGCGTAGCTTGTGGATGATTCACTGACTGCCTTTTGTTCCAGACTATCTTTGAAGTATATTTGTAGAGTGAACAGCCTTAGAAGATAGAAGAATAGACTTCATGCCCCTATTTGGAACAAAGATTAAGCATGCTTACTCTCTTTTATAAAATATTTGGTTCCCTAAACTTAGGATTCCTCTCTTTTTACACAACCCGTTGTTTGTACAGGTGTCATCTGGCTCTCTTTGCATCACTCTGTAGGAACTGGGGCTCTGGGACTGGCATAAAAATGCCTATACTTGGCTACTGCTATTACTGTAATAACCTATCCTTCGTTTCTGACCTTGGAGTCTCAAGCCTACCACTAGCATCCATGAAACTGTACCTGGTTAACTTCTTAGCTTACAAGTAGGGTAAAATCTGACTTTTTACCATTCTTAATATCTTCTTCCCCACACGCTTAGTATAGAAGCTTTGGAGTTTCCCTACTGCTTAAATACAAAAAAGCAAGTCCTAAGTTCCATTTCAGTCCTAAAGGCTCTATTTTATATGATAGTGTGATACTTCATTGTAATTTAGCTATGCCAGAAATACCCTGAGAAATTTTGTGTCCATTTCCAGTAAGAGAATTAAGGGCTGAGATCCATGACAATCCTCTATTCAGCTGATAGGATTATATTTATGTATTTATTTGATTTCTAATTTAATTCTGATATTGTTAGAGAACATATTTTATATGATTTCAGTCCTTTTGCATTTATTGAGATTTGTTTTATGGCCTAAATGTGGTGCATCTTGTTAAATATTCTGTGTGCAGTAGGAAAAAATGTGTAGTTTGCTTTTGTTGGATGGTCAGTTAAATCAAGTTGATTAATAGTGTTCACGTTTTCTATATACTTATACTTTTCTGTCTACTTGTCCTATCAGTTAATAAGAAAGGTTGTAGAAATCTTCAACTACAATTATGGGCTTGTCTCTGTTCTTTCAGTTTGTAAGTTTTGCTTCATATTATTTGAGGCTCTGTTATTAGATGCTAACTATTTAGGATTGTTAGGTCCTCTTGATGAATTCATCCCCTTATCACTAGGAAATGACCTTCTTTATCCAAAGAATATTTCTTGCCATAAAATCTACTTATCTGATATTAAAATAGCTGTTCTAGTTTTTTAATTAATTTTTTAAAAATATAACAAATGCAAATATTTTTTATTAATTTTTTAAAAATATATAACAAACATTCTTAAAATATGATCATTTCATTCTACATGTATAATCAGTAATTCACAGTATCATCACATATTGCATTTTCATCATCATGATCGTTTCTTAGAAAATTTGCATCAATTCAGAAAAAGAAATAAAAAGACAACAGAAAAAAATTCATGCATACCATATCCCTTACCTCTCCCTTTCATTGATCACTAGCATTTCAATCTAAATTTATTTTAACATTTGTTCCCCCTATTCTTTATTTTTATTCCATATGTTTTACTCATCTGTCGATAAGGTAAATAAAAGAAGCATCAGAAATGATGATCATGCATCTATGTGATGATGTTAAGAATTACTGATTACATATGTAGAATGGAATGATTTCTGAAAAAAAAAAAAAATGTAAATACTGGAATTTATTTTCCCGTGCTGCAAATGTGCTTTTTCAAAGTAATTCACGGTCTTTTACATCCATGTTTAATTTTCATTGTGAAACAATAAAACAGATAAATGCTTCAGACTAAAAAAAATAATAATAATAAAAAAAAAGGAGCATCAGACACAAGGTTTTCACAATCACACAGTCACATTGTGAAAGCTATGTCATTATACAATCATCTTCAAGAAACATGGCTACTGGAACATAGCTCTATATTTTCAGGCAGTTCCCTCCAGCCTCTCCGTTACATCTTGACTAACAAAGTGATATCTATTTAATGTGTAAGAATAACCTCCAGGATAACCTCTCGACTCTGTTTGGAATCTCTCAGCCATTGACACTCTGTCTCATTTCACTCTTCCTTCTTTTGGTCGAGAAGGTTTTCTCAATTCCTTGATACTGGGTCCCAGCTCATTCTAGGATTTCTGTCCCATGTTGCCAGAAAGGTCCACACCCCTGGAAATCATGTTCCACGTAGATAGGGGGAGAGCAGTGAGTTTGCTTGTTGTGTTGGCTGGAGAGAGAGGCCACATCTGAGCAACAAAAGAGGTTCTCTTGAGGGTGACTCTTAGGCCTAATTTTAAGTGGGCTTGACCTATCCTTTGTGGGGTTAAGTTTCATATGAACAAACCCCAAGATTGGGGGCTCAACCCATTGCTTTGGCTGTCCCCACTGCTTGTGAGAATACCAGGAATTCTCTACTTGGGGAAGTTGAATTTTCCCCCTCTGTCACCATTCCCCCAAGGGGACTTTGCAAATACTTTTTTATTCACTGTTCAAATCACTCTGGGATTTGTTGGGGCATCACTCTGGACAAACCTACAAAATCTCATGCCCTACTCAAGGTTCCACGTACTTATGGGGTTCAATTAAACTGTCCACATAAGTTATATTAGGAAATGCACTAGTCAAAATATAAATTTTGTACCAAATAAACATTTTTTGCTTTAGTCTCATACATAAGTTAAAATTTTAAAATATTAATTACCATCTATTTTCATCACCCTGTGGTATTGACATTCTTTGTTCTTCCTCATGCAAAACCATTTTTAAATTTGCACATTTAGTCACTATCATTACACACTCTAGGCATTCCTAGATTATATCATCTCAGTCTTTATAGTCTTTCTTTCTGATTTCACTTGTGCCCCCAGCCCTCCTGCCTGTATCATTCTCACATTCAGCTTGATTCAGTGTTCTAAACATAATTGTATATCAGTTAGGTAGTATTGTGCTATCCATTTCTGAATTTTTATAATCAGTGTTGCACAATCTGTATCCCTTCAACTCCAATTACCCAAAATCTTACCCTATTTCTGTCTCCTGGTGGTCTCTGTAACCAACTGAAATTCTCCAAGTTCATTCACTAATGTCAGTTCATATCAGTGAGACCATGCAGTATTTGTCCTTTTGTTTCTAGCTAATCTCACTCAGCATAATGTCTTTAAGGTCCATCCATGTTGCTACATACTTCATAACTTTATTCTGTCTTACAGCTGCATAATATTCCATCGTATATATATACCACAGCTTGTTTAGCCACTCGTCTGTTGATGGACATTTTGGTTGTTTCCATCTCTTGGCAATTGTAAATAATGCTGCTATAAACATTGGTGTGCAAATGTTCATTTGTGTCCTTGCCCTCATGTCCTCTGAGTAGATACCTGGCAATGGTATTGCAGGGTCATATGGCAGTGCTATACTTAGCTTCCTGAGGAACTGCCAAACTGCCTTCCAGAGCAGTTGTACCATTTGACATTCCCACCAACAGTGGATAAGTGTGCCTCTTTCTCCACATCCTCTCCAGCACTTGTCATTTTCTGTTTTATTGATAATGGCCATTCTGGTGGGTGTGAGATGAAATGTCATTGTGGTTTTGATTTGCATTTCTCTAATAGTCAGGGAAGCTGAGCATCTTTTCATGTGCCTTTTGGCCATTTGTTTTTCCTCCTCTGAGAAGTGTCTGTTCAAGTCTTTTGACCATTTTGTAATTGGATTTTCTGTCTTTTTGTTGTTGAGTTGAACAATCTCTTTATATATTCTGGATACTAGACCTTTATCTGATATATCGTTTCCAAACATTGTCTCCCTTTATGTAGGCTGTCTTTTTACTTTCTTGACGAAGTTCTTTGATGCACAAAAATGTTTAATTTTAAAGAGTTCCCATTTCTTTCTTTCTTTCTTCAATGCTCATGCTTTGGGTGTAAGGTCTAGGGAACTGGTTCCTATTATAAGATTTATAAGATATTTCCCTACATTTTCTTCTAACAGTTTTATGGTCTGAGATCTAATGTTTAGGTCTTTGATCTGTTCTGAGTTAATTTTTGTATAGGATTTGGGATATGGATCCTCTTTCATTCTATTGCATATGGATATCCAGTTCTCTAGGCACCATTTATTGAAGAGAGTGTTCTGTCTTAGATGAGTTGGTTTGACTGCCTTATCAAAGATCAATTGTCCATAGTTGAGAGGGTCTATATCTGGGCACTCTATTCGATTCTATTGGTCAGTGTATCAATCTTTATGCCAGTACTATGCTATTTGACCAGTGTAGTTTAGTAATACGCCTTAAAGTCAGGTAGCGTGAGACCTCCAACTTCATTTTTCTTTCTCAGGATACTTTTAGCTATTCTGGGGCACCCTGTCCTTCCAGATAAATTTGGTTATTGGTTTTTGTATTTCTGAAAGGTAAGTTTTTGGGATTTTAATTGGTATTGCATTGAATCTATAAATTAATTTAGGTAGAATTGACATCTTAACTATATTTAGTCTTCCAATCCATGAACACGGTATGCCCTTCCATCTATTTAGGTCTTCCGTGATTTCTTTTAAGAATTTCTTGTAGTTTTCTTTGTATAGGCCTTTTGACTCTTTAGTTATATTTATTCCTAAATATTTTATTCTTTTGGTTGCAATTGTAAATAGAATTTTTTTCTTGATTTCCCCCACAGATTGTTCATTACTAGTGTATAGAAACACTACAGAATTTTGAGTATTGATCTTGTAACCTGCCACTTTCCTGTACTCATTTATTAGCTCTAGTAGTTTTGCTGTGGATTTTCAGGGTTTTCAACATACAGTATCATATCATCTGCAAACTGAGAGTTTTATTTCTTCCTTTCCAATTTTGATGCCTTGTATTTCTTTTTCTTGTCTAATTGCTCTGGCTAGAACTTCCAACACAATGTTGAATAACAATGGTGATAGTGGACATCCTTGTCTTGTTCCTGATCTTAGGGGGAAAGTTTTCAGTTTTTCTTCATTGAGGATGATGTTAGCTGTCCGTTTTCATATATTCTCTTTATCATGTTGAGGAAGTTCCCTTCTGGTCCTATCCTTTGAAGTGTTTTCAACAAGAAAGGATGTTGAATTTTGTCAGATGCCTTTTCTGCATCAATCAAGATGATCATGTGGTTTTTCTGCTTTGATTTGTTGATATGGTGTATTACATTAATTGATTTTCTTATGTTGAACCATCCTTGCGTACCTGGGATGAATCCTACTTGGTCATGGTGTATAATTCTTTTAATATGCTGTTTGATTCAATTTGCTAGAATTTTGTTGAGGATTTTTGTATCTATATGCATTAGAGAGATTGGTCTTTAGGGTTTTTTTTTTGTTTTTTTTTTGTAATGTCTTTTTCTGGCTTTGTTATGAGGGTGATATTGGCTTCTTAGCATAAGTTAGGTAGCTTTCCCTCCTCTTCAGTTTTTTTTGAAGAGTTTGAGCAGGACTGGTACTAATTCTTTCTGGAATGTTTGGTAGGATTCACATGTGAAGCCATCTGGTCCAGGACTTTTCTTCTGGGGGAGCTTCTAATGACTGATTCAATTTCTTTACTTGTGATTGGTTTGTTGAGGTTGTCTGTTTCTTCTTGAGTCAATGTTGGTTGTTCATGCCTTTCTAGAAAGTTGTCCATTTCATCTACATTGTCGTGTTTATTAGCATAAAGTTGTTCATAGTATTCTCTCATTACTTCCTTTATTTCTGTGGGGTCAGTGGTTATGTCTCCTCTTCCATTTCTGATTTTATTTATTTGCATCCTTTCTCTTCTTCTTTTTGTCAACCTCACTAAGGGTCCATCAATCTTATTGATTTTCTCATAGAACCAGCTTGGTTTTGTTAATTTGCTCAATTGTTTTCATCTTCTTAATTTCATTTATTTCTGCTCTAATCTTCATTATTTCTTTCCTTTTGCTTGTTTTGGGGTTAGTTTGCTGTTCTTTCTCTAGTTCTTCTAAGTAGACAGTTCCTCGATTTTTTCCCTCTTTTTTGATATAGGCATTTAGGGCAATAAATTTCCCTCTTAGCACTGTCTTTGCTGCATCCCATAAATTTTGATATGTTGTATTTTCATTTTCGTTTGCCTTGAGATATTTACTGATTTCTCTTGTAATTTCTTCCTTGATCCACTGGTTGTTTAGGAGTGTGTTGTTGAGCCTCCATATATTTGTGAATTTTCTGGCACTCTGCCTATTATTGATTTCCAACTTCATTCCTTTATGATCTGAGAAAGTGTTTTGTATGATTTCAAACTTTTTAAATTTATTGAGACTTGGTTTGTGACCCAGCATATGGTCTATCCTTGAGAATGATCCATGAGCATTTGAGAAAATGATTTATTCTGCTGTTGTGAGGTGTAATGTTCTATAAATGTCTGTTAAGTCTAACTCATTTATTATATTATTCAGATTCTCTGTTTCTTTATTGATCCTTTCTCTAGATGTTCTGTCCATTGATGAGAGTGGGGAATTGATGTCTCCAAATATTATGGTAGATGTGTCTATTTTATTTTCAGTGTTTGCAGTGTTTGCCTCATGTATTTTGGAGCATTCTGGCTCGGTGCATAAATAATTATGATTGTTATGTCTTATTGTTGAATTGTTCCTTTTATTAATACATAGTGTCCTTCTTTGTCTCATTTAACTGTTTTACATTTGAAGTCTAATTTGTTGAATATTAGTATAGCTACTCCTGCTCTTTAATGATTGCTATTTGCATGAAATATCTTTTCCCAACCTTTTACTTTCAACCTATGTTTATCCTTGGGTCTAAGATGTATTTACTGTAGACAGCATATAGATGGGTCCTGTTTTTTAATCCATTCTGCCAGTCTTTGTCTTTTGACTGTGGAGTTTAATCCACTAACATTTAGTGTTATTACTATATGTGTAACACTTTCTTCTACCATTTTGCCTTTTGGATTTTATATGTCGTATCTAGTTTTTCTTCTTTTTACCTTTATTGATAGTCTTCATTTCTACACTCTTCTCCACACATCTCTCTCCTGTCTTTTCATATCTGTCTCTAGTGCTCCTTTTAGTATTTCTTGCAGAGCCAGTCTCTTGGTCACAAATTCTCTCAGAGATTTTTTGCCTGAAAATGTTTTAATTTCTCCCTCATTTTTGAAGGACAATTTTGCTGGCTATAGAATTCTTGGTTGGCAGTGTTTCTCTTTTAGTAATTTAAATGTATCATTCCACTGTCTTTTTGCCTCCATCATTTCTGCTGAGAAATCTACACATAGTTTTATTGGGCTTCCCTTGTATGTGATGGATTGCCTTTCTCTTGCTGCTTGACATCTGACATTCTGATTAGTAAGTGTCTTGGAGTACATCTGTTTGCATCTATTCTGTTTTGGGTATGCTGCACTTCTGGGATCTGTAATTTTAAGTCTTTCATAATAGTTGTGAAATTTTCAGTAATAATTTCCTCCATTAGTTTTTCTCCTCCTTTTCCCTTCTCTTCTCCTTCTGGGACACCCACAACATGTATATTCATGTGCTTCAGTGAATGTTGTCATTCATTTCCCTGGATCCCTGCTCATATTTTTCCATTCTTTTCCATATATTTTCTTCTGCTTGTTGGACTTCAGATGTTTCATCCTCCAGTTCACTAAACCTATCTTCTGCCTCTTGAAATCTGACATTGTAGGTTTCCATTGTTTTTTATCATCTCTTCTACTATGCTTTTCATTCCCATAAGTTCTGCGATTTGTTTTTTCAGACTTTCGATTTCCCCTTTTTGTTCATTCCTTGCCTTCTTTATATCCTCCCTCAGTTCATTGATTTGGTTTTTGATGATGTTTTCCATGTGTGTTCGAACATTCTGAATTAATTGTTTCAGCTCCTGTATCTCATTTGAATTGTTGGTTTTTTCCTTTGACTGGGCCATATCTTCTATTTTCCTAATGTGATTCGTTATTTTTTGCTGGTGTCTAGACATTTAATTACCTTAATTAGTTTATTCTGGAGATTGTTTTCATTTCTTTTACTAGGATTTTCTTGCTGGATGACTTTGTTGTCTGTCTGTTCTTTGACATTCAGTTCAGCTTATTCTGGACCACTAGCTTAGGTTTTGTTTAACGAGCAGAATTTTTCAGTTCTTGTTTTCTTGTTTCTTGCCCTGCCTGTATGGTGCCTTTCCCTACCACCACCACCACATAGGAGAGTCTACTTAGACATTATAGACCCCAGCCAGTTTTTCCCAGACCAAACTGGCCTCCTATCAGGAGGAAAGAGTCACCTGCAACAGTTTTCCCTGAGGGTGAGACTCAGCAGGTTGAAAGACTTTCCTATGAACCCTCTGAAGTCTGCATTTTCCTATCCTGCCCAGTATGTGGCGCTTTTCTGCCTGCAGGTCCCACCAGCTTAAGGTGATGTGGTACCTTTAACTTCAGCAGATTCTGTGGTGGAGACAGAGGAGAGGTTGTAGGCTGGCTTTAATTGCTTCAATTTTTCAGACTCTGGGTCTGAATTCCTTGAAGGAGGGAATCCCCCTGAGCTGGGCCCCACCCCTCTCCTGGGGAAGGCACAGGCTCCAGACAAGCTCTCAAACAAGTTAGTTTCTGCTTGTGCCTGGGGCAGTTGCAGCCTGAGAAGCCCTGCTGCTGGATCCAAGGGCAGTCAAGCCATAGAAACACAGTCACAAAAAGGAAAGAGAAAAGTCCTTCTCAGAGCAGGACCCATGTTCCTCGGATTTGACAATCAGGAACATAAGTTGGTATGTTGCTTTGTGTACCTTCAGATCCTATGTGCCCCCTCTTTTCCTTCAGGCCCGAACCCTTTCAAGTTTATATGCTATGCAATCCAAAAAAAACCTGTTTCTTTTTTTCTTTTCTCTTTTTCAGTCAGCCCTGCCCCCTCAGCACTGGGGCAAAAATCAGCAACCTCCTCTTTGACTTGAGGTTCAGCTGAGTTGGGGGTGTATTTTTAGTAGTCAGAAGTTGTTAATTAATTCCACAATTGGAGCTTAGTTACACTCAGCCCCGGCTGCTGGTAAAGTCCCTTTCCTTCCTCCTCTGGGAAGCAGCCTGTGGGGGAGGGGGCTAGTGCCTCAGCTTGGGGAACTCACAGTTCTGGGGGTGCTCACAGCCAGTCCAGCTGGTCCAGACTGGGGTACGCTGTGTGTCCAGTCACTCACGTGGCCCCAGCAGTTGTTCTGTAGTGTTTCTGGCTATTTAGTAGCTGCTCTGGAGGATGAACTAAATCCCAACCTCGCTAAGGCGCCATCTTGGCACTCTCTGTCTAGCTTTCTTTTTAATAGTGTTCTTTTTTTTCCTTTTGGCATGGGCCAGCTCCGGGAATTGAACCTGGGTCTCTGGCGTGGCAGGTGAAAATTCTGCCACTGAGCCACTGTTGAACTGCCCTCTAGCTTTCTTTTTATTATGTTGGCATGAAATATCTTTTGCCATGCTCTTATTTTTTAACTAATTTGCATCTGTATTGAAAACAGGTTTCTTGTAAGCAGCATATAGTTGGATATTGCCTTTTTATCCAATCTGACCATCTCTCTCTTTTACTTGGTATGCTTAGACCACTTATATTGATATAATAATTTATATGGTTGGGTTTAAACCTCCCATCTTGCTATTTGTTTTCTGTTTGTCCCATCTGTTCTTTGTTTCTGTTTTCTTCTTTTCTTTCCTTCATTTGGATTAATGGAGTATTTTATTCCATTTATCTCCTCAGTGACTTACTAGCTTTAGCTCTTTAAATGGAAGTTTTTCTAGGTTTCTCAGTATACACTTTTAAATGATCATAGTCTACCTTCAAATAGTATTAAACTTTTTACAGGTATTATACTTTTATCTCTTCGCCAGTGCCTTTGTTCTGTTGTAGCCATTCATTCTAGTTATACATTTGTTTATTTTTTGCTTTAAACATTAGAGTATCTTTTTAAAATACTTAAAAAAGAGGAAAAAATTCTTTTTTGTTCACCATTTCTGCTGTTCTTCATTTCTTTGTATAAATACAAATTTCCATCAGCATAATTTTCCTTCTACCTGAAGGACTTCCTTTAAACATTTCTTGTAGTGCTGATCTGTTGGTGATGAACTCTCTCAGCTTTTATATGTCTGAAAAAAATATTTTATCTTCATTTCTAAAAGCTTTCTCACTGGGCAGAGATTTCCAGGTTGACATTTTAATTTATTTATTTTCTTTCAGTACTTTAAAGATGTCACTCTTCTGTCTTCTGGCTTGTGTGGCTTGTGACAAGAAGTCCACTGTTTCTCTTACCATGTTTTTCTCTAAGTTTGTAATGTGTCTTTTCTCCCCTGGCTACTTTTAATGTTTTCTCTTTTGCTTTTGCTTTGTTTTGGCCTTTCTATATCTTCTCTAAGAATCTCTCTTTATTGCTTTACATTAGATTTAATTCCATTCCTTCCTCTCTCTTTATTATACAGTTCAAGTCACCTTTCCAGCCATTACTAACTCTGACTTTCTTTGACCCTCTCTGGTTAATATTTTTCTCATCACTGGTCTTCTGTAATTTGATTGTAATGTTTGTAGGTGTGATTTTCTTCATTTTTTTTTCCGCTTCTTGAATCTATGAATTCAATGTTTTCACCAAATTTTGAAAACTTTCAGCTATTATTTCTTCAAATATTGTTCTGTTCTCCATTCTCTTGCCTCTCCTCTGGGACTCTAGTTATGTCTGTTAGGTTACTTGATATTGACCCACACTTCACTGATGCTCTGTTGAAATTTTTTCATTCTTTTTCTTTCTGCAATTCATTTTCGTTAGTGTCTATTGCTGTTTTCAAATTCAATAATCTTTTCTTTTTCAGTGCCTAATCTTGTTTTAATCCCAACCAGTATATTTTTCATTTCAGAAATTACATTTTTCATCTCTAGAAGTCCAATTTGTGTATATATATGTATCTTCCATTTCTCTTCTTATGATCACATTTTACTCTATCTTCTTGAACATATGGAATATATTTTTAGTGTCATATTCTGATAATTTTATTATTGTGCCATTTCTGGATTTGTTCCTGTTAATTAATTTTACTCTTTATTATGGGTCATATTTCCTTAGTTCTTTTTATGCCTGTGTTATTTCTGATTGGATTCCAGCATTATAAATTTTACATTGCTGAGTGCTGGATTTTTTTTTTTGTATTCCTTTAAATATTTTTGGCTTTGTTCTAGGATGCACTTAATGTTCCTTGGAAACAGTCTGATTCTTTAAAGTCTTGCTTGAAAGCTCTGTTAGGCACTCCAGAACAACTTATAGTTAGGGCTAATTTGGCCCCACTACTAAGACAATAATAACCTTCAGGAGGACTGTTCCATGCCTCATGTATTAGGAAGTCTTTCCATTCTGGCTAGTGTGGGAATAGGAACTATTCCTAGCCCTGTGTGAGCTCTGAGGATTGTTCTGTCTACTCCTTTTTGTGGTTGTTTCTCCAGCCTTGATAATTTCCCTACATACATGTATTGATCAGTACTCAGCTAAAAACTCAAGGGAAACGTCTGCATGTCACCATGGCATTTTCTTTCCATATAGCTCCCTTCTCTCTGGTACTCTGTCCTGTAAATTCTAGTCATCTTGACCTCCTGACCTTTGAATTCTTCTCTCCTCAACTCAGGGAGATCACTAGATTCTATTTGGGTTCTCCTACCCTACAACTGTGGCCTGAAACTATCTCCAGTCAGTAGGTTGAGGAAACACCTCCTTGTTTCCCTTGTCTTAGGAATCACTAACCTTTGCTGCTTGCTGTCCAATGGATGAAAACTGTTATTTCATATGTTTTGTCTAGTTTTTAGTTGAGGAGGGAGGGTAAATTCATCCCCTATTACTTCCTTGTGGCTTGAAGCCTCAAATAAGTGTTTTTGGGCTTCCAAGTTCCACATGTAATAACAAAGGACTGACTTCTTAGACATCCTTTGTCATATACTTTATAACAATTAAATGGTAACTCATAAAATTATAGCAGTGGCAAATTTATGTGCATAAATTAAGCTTTATAATATATAAGAATAGAATAGAAAGGACATGAGGAACTTTAAATGGATATACACATTCTCAGAATAGTTTGCTATTACTATTATTTGGTTTAAAAATGCAGTTATATTTCATTTGTTCATGTATATATTTTTCTAGAAGTTTTCATGAATCTTTGAATTAAAATATTTCCAATAATATTTCTGTTTATATCTATATTTTCTTTGTGTTCTGATTGAAAACTTAAAAAAATGATACTCTGAACTGGTTTTGTACACCTATAAAAACAAATGTTGAATAGGCTGCTATTTTTTTCAATTCCCCCCCCCAAAAAAAACCTTATTTAAAATAAGTGTAGCCTTTATTATGCTTATGAATTCTTACATTTTAAGTCTTATTTGGTAAAAATATGGATATATTACTTTTTAGTTGGCTTTGTTTCCTCAGAAAATTTTGAATGAATTTACAAACTTGTTTTGTAGGGAACAATATTCTAAATTATTAATATTATGTTTTTATAGGCTGTTTGCTGTTTTGTGGATTTTGTGCCTGTCAGGATTCCTAAAGGTAAGTTGTTTTAGAATGGTAACTTGAAAAATAGTTCTGACCATACAATATAAATAATCTCAAAAAGCTGGAAGAGGTACTCTTTTACTAGGACACTTAGTAATAATTATTTGGAACATTTATATATAGAATGACTACAAATAGCTTTTAAAAATCAGGGTCTATATTGAGTAGTATTACTCATTGAACAAAAGATGAATAAGCAAATAAATTAAATCATATAGACACCCTCACTTTTTAAATTTATTTATTAATTTAAAAAATTAACAAATGAAATAAAAATTAACATAATCAGTAATTCACAATATCATCACTTAGTTGCATATTCATCATTTCTTAGAACATTTGCATCCATTCAGAAAAAAATAAAAAGAGAGTAGAAAAAGAAATAAAACGAAAACAGAGAAAAAAAAAAAAGCAAAAACTTATACCTACCATACCCCTTACCCCTTGCTTTCACTGATCACTAGCATTTCAAACTAAATTTATTTTAACATTTGTTCCCCCTATTATTTATTTTTATTCCATATATTCTACTCGTCTGTTGACAAGGTAGATAAAAGGACCATCAAACACAAGGTTTTCACCGTCACACAGTCACATTGTGAAAGCTATATCATTATTCAATCATCTTCAAGAAACCTGGCTACTGGGACATAGCTCCATTTTCAGGCATTTCCCTCCAGCCTCTCCCTTACATCTTGAATAACAAGGTGATATGCGCCAGAATAACATCCAGGATAACCTCTCGACTCTGGAATCTCTCAGCCATTGACACTTTGTCTCATTTCACTCTTCCCCCTTTTGGTCAAGAAGGTTTTCTCAGTGCCTTGATGCTGGGTCTCAGCTCATTCTAGGGTTTTTCTCAATCCCTTGATGCTGAGTCTCAGCTCATTCTAGGATGACACCCTCACTTTTAACTGCCAACTTCCATGTGGCACATATACTTTTCAAAAAGAAATGTATCTTTAATTTATATTTGGAAGGCTACTGTTCAAAGTCAGGTGGGTAGTCTAAGTGAAAGGAAGATATCCCTTCATTTATCCATTTGCCTTTCCTCCAAAGAAGCAAGAGCAGACCTGCCTTGCCTTTTTCTGCCTTTAACATTTGTATTTAAAGTTGTACATCACTATTAAATATGTATGTAGCAGTAGATCATTGTGGCAAGAAACTTAAGTATGCTTAGTAGTGTTTAAAATACAGTTTAAAAACGTTCCTTTTATCTCTTGCTTAGTGTTTAAAATACAGTTTAAAAACATATTCCTTTAATCTCTTGCCTGTAGTTGTTTTTTTATAGTGAGACAGTAGAGTTGGTCTTGGCTGCTGTGGGAGCACTTCTTTTCTGCGGATTCATCATCTATGACACTCACTCACTGATGCATAGGTTATCACCTGAAGAGTATATACTGGCTGCCATTAGCCTCTATTTGGATATCATCAATCTGTTCCTGCACCTGTTGCGTTTACTGGAAGCAGTTAATAAAAAGTGATTTAAAGCAGTGTATAGAAACTCTTTAAGTAATAAAATTGGAGATATAAATTTTAAATATTTTACTATCGTTACTTATACTCTATGTACTTTTTTTAAAACTTTTTTTATGGTATAGTACAACATATATACAAAGCTAAGAAATAAAAAAGCAATAGTTTTCAAAGCAGTCTTCAAAAAGTGGTTACAGGGTGGGCCACGGTGGCTCAGCAGGCAAGGACGCTTGCCTGCCATGCCAGAGGACCCAGGTTCATTTCCCGGTGCCTGCCCATGTAAAAAAAAAAAAAGTGGTTACAGGATAGATCCCAGAGTTTGTCATGGGCTACCATATGATCCTCTCATATTTTTCCTTCTAGCTGCTCTAGAATATAGGAGGCTAGAGGGCTTAAATACTTTTTTGTCATAACAATTGAATTTTTTTCCTTCCTTTTTTGTGAACAATAACATATATACAAAAAAGCTATAAATTTCAAAATAAAGCACCACAATTAGTTGTAGAACATATTTCAGACTTTGACTTGGGTTACAATTTCACAATTTTAGGTTTTTACTTCTAGCTGCTGTAAAATACTGGAGACTCAGAGATATCAGTTAAATGATTCAGCATTCGTATTCATTTGTTAAGTCCTATCTTCTATGTATAATTCCACCATCACCTTTAATCTTTTTATACTTCTCTTTAGGGGTGTTTGGCCCATGGCAATTCTAAATTTTTCATATTGGAAGGGTCTGTCACTGATATGGGGTAGGGAGATGGAACTATCTGATGTTCTTGAGAGGCTGGGCTAAGTGTCAGGACTTATCTGGACCAGGGACCCATCTAGAGGTTACTGTAGATCTCTGGCAAGTTACTCTAATGCCTGGAACCCTTGTAGAATCTTATAAATTGCTCTAGTTGTGTATTCTATATACTTTTGAACTTAAAATCTTACTGTTCTTCACAGTGTTCTATTTCTCAATCCTTGGTTTAGAATCTCACATATAAGTGCTTAATTAATGTTAGGTGATATTATTAATACTATTATTATTTTCAATCCAAAGGCAGAATGGAGTGAATTGGACTTTTTTTTTTTAATGCTGTTTGGCAGGGTCACGTTTCATTATTTTTGTATGTGAGTATCCTGTTATTGCAGCACTGCTGAATTTTTGTTAGTTAGTTTTGCTTGTTTGTTTTTTTGGGAAGTGTATGGACTGGAAATTGAACGCAGGTCTCCCACATGGCAGGTGAGAATTCTACCACTGTACTACCCTTGCACCCCCTGAATTGGAGTTAAAGATACTAAATAAGAAGCAGATTTGATATTTGAAAAATGTAAATCAGTGCCTTTTTTTCATTAAGATATTTTTTGGTTTGGAAAATATGGTTATTTTTCTTAAAGATAATGTTAACATGTAGCAAATGTGCCATTTTTTAATGATGTAGATGAATTTTCAAAAAATTGTTTCAGTTTCTAATATGATAAATATTTTTAAAAGTGATTCCAAGATCAAGAAGTATAGAGTATTATATTTTATAAATTAACTATAGTTATTTATATTTCCTCTCTCAATGAATTTTATATGGTTTTTCCTCCTTTACTATTACAGTCGTGCTGCTATGTGTCTCACTGTGCATAGGTGCAAGAATTTGCCTAGGCCAGGGAATATACCTAAAAGTGGAATTGCTAGATAAAAAAGAGCATGTGCACTTTCAATTTTTTGTATCAAATAAATATCCAGAAATATTAAGAAAGTGGAACTTGCAGGACTTTGACAAAGAGTCTTCAGCAACTTAATGTGCAAGGGATTAAAAGGAGAACAACCAGAAAGGTAGAAGGAAAATGAGGAAAGAGCAGTATCTGAGAACCTCTGTTTTTATTGAATGTAATTTGGGGAAAGAGGTGCAGTGGACTGTGCCTTTCTGCATTCGTTTCTTCTTTGTAGGCCTCAGACCTGGCTTCGACCCACTTCAGGCAGTTCTGGAGATTAGTGGTGTCAGCCGTCATCTACATGCCTTTATGGAGCAGCTGGGGACTTAAGATTCTTTTCTTTTGTTCCTTTCACCTTTTTAGAGCTTTGTCTTGAAGTCTCCATCACCTAGGTTCTGGGCAGTATGGGGTCACCATCTGAAACCCAGAAGTCTTCCTGCTCCTTACTAATGATGATACAGATCAGGGGCTCTGTGGGAGATGCATGACTCCAGGCACCCCAATACCTGACATTAGTAGAATAAGCATGCCTCTGATATGGGGAGCCAGTCTGTGTCCTGTTAGGTATTCTGTGCTACCCTCTGTGCCTCCAGTTCCATAGTCTCCTTCTAGCCCTACAAGAAGCCAAAACAATTCCACATTAGTTCTTAAGCCTCTCCATCAGAGGTTAAAGTTTCCTAATGACAGTAGTTTGGTTTCCTTCATCTTTGAATACCTAACATAGTACCTATCATAGAGTACACACTCAAATGTTAGAATGAGGAAATAATTAAGAATTTTTAAAAATACTAAGGATATTTAACTATTCTGTTAGAATTGCTTTTATATAAACTAGAGAAAAATTCAATATACAGTCTGTGATTCAGCTTTTTAAAGCATTAGCAATGCTGAATTATGGCATATGTTTTAACACCTTGACATTTTCAGTTATTATTGCTGGTGCCAATTGTCTATTCAAAAGTTTTGTCCTGGGCAGGCTACAGTGGCTCAGCAGGCGGAGTTTTTGCCTGCCATGCTGGAGACCGGGGTTCGTTTCCTGGTGCCTACCATGTAAAAAAAACAGTCTTGACCTGGTATGTTCAAAGCAAGATGTAGTCATTTGGACTCTCTGAAAGTGAACTTTCTCTAAAATACTGTGTGTGTGTGCGTGCGTGCGTGCGTGCGTGCGTGTGTGTGTGTGTGTGTGGGAGAGGTGGCTAAGTTCTAATTTGAAAAACTTGGATAATGGTTAATGGAAAATATGAAACAAAATAATAGAAATTTACTTCTATAAAAACTTAATCTTTTTAAAGAAGTCATAGTTTCCTTAGACATGCTCCTTTTTTTTTTACCATGTTAACAGTTTTTTTCAGCCTGTGTTTAAAAACAAAAACACCATGTTCTCAATTACGTAGTGTCCATACTATGCATAGTTTTTTTAAAGGACACAAATTTCAAGAAAAAAGGTACCTACAAATTGTCTTAGCAAAAACTCTACTACCAAGGAGACAGGAATTTACTAGACCATTATTAGACAATTTCCTGTTTTGGGGGGGGTTACATGTCTAATTCTCTAGAAAATACTTTAAAATAGCACTGTTTTGACCAAGTATTTGAATATGTACTGTATTTGAATATGTTTGAAACCATAATGTAAAAATGATAGAGCTACCGTTTCTTGAACTCTTATCACCTACCTAGGATCTGAGTGTCTTCTGAGCTCTAGATTACCTTAATTTTACGGACAAGAAAATTCAGGCTCTGAAATATTAATTACTCACCCAACATCACGCACAAGTTTCGGAACCAAGAACACAACCCAGACCTGTCTAATTTTAAAGTTTATGTTATTAGGAGTTTATGTAAAATGAAAAAAGTGGCGCTGTTTGTGACCAGTGCGACATAACTTCTAGGCTCAGCACTGTGGTATACAGTAAGTGATCAGCCAGGTAAACGTTGACTGAACTTTTACCGTTTGGACTCTTATTTGGGATGGGAAAGTTTTGTTTTTGTTAATAGCTTTATCAAGATATAAATGGCATACAAGAAAAGTCCCATATTTAAAGTGTACAATTTGATAAGTTTTGACATATGTGAGACTATCACCAAGGATGGGAAAACTTAAGCGCTGTAAATAAAGAACAGAGGATTCAGACTAAGGAGATGCGTGAACCTCAAGTGAACCCTGAGGCCGGATATGAGAGTTAAGTATCGGCTCCGAGCTCCCTGACAGGCTGAGCCACCTGGCTCTGCTCACTCCTTGGGTTTAAATTTCGGAGCTACCCCACCTAAGTCCGGGAAGCGGGCTTTGCAGGGCTCGGAACCTCGATCGGGATTCTTTTCCGCATTTTCCAAGGTCAACATCTTACCTGTCTTAAGAGAGACAAGCTCCCAAAACCGCGCTCACACCTAGAGTAGGAACCGCAGCCCAGCTGGGATCCCGAAGACCCCGCCTCTCGGGGCGTTTCAGACGCGCTCTAGCTCCCGGAATGCAACGCGCCTGCGGGGCAGTCGTCCCGGAAGGCGGAAGTGGGCTTCCGGTCGGCGTGATCCGTCTGAGGCCCGCGGCTTGTGAATCTTCTCCGGTAGGTTCGGTTCCTTCCGAGCCTGGTGTGGCATGGGACTTGAAATTTTCTCTTCTGCCGCCTGTAGAGAATCTAGTCTCGAGCTTTGTTCTTCTGTGGGCCAATCTTGACCCGCGTCCTGAGACATAGGCCTTCCTCACTGGCATGTACTTCCGGGTTCTTGGTGGCTCGTGGCGTCTGTGCACCGTGCACTGCTCATACATTTACCTCCCTGGCGGTTCAGTGCCATCCGTTCAGATTAACCCCGAACTTCGGGTGTTTTACCTTCTAGTCCAGCCCTTCACCTGGCTTGGGTTGTTGTAGACAAGGGTGCAGAGTGGGTTTTTGATTCTGGCATCCGGAAACGTTACTCAGCTATGGTGGATTTCAGTAATCGTTCCACATTTAGCTCGCCCTTAATGTGTGCAAAGTGCTACCCCCGAGGGGGTAAACGAGACTTGCTTAGTTTCTGGTGTCTTAAAGCCCATAGTGCAACTGGGAGGACAGAAAAGCCGGTTTCCTATTGTAACGAGTAATAAGAAGGAAATAAATGGATGATGTGAACGAAAATAAAGGGAGGGGAGATTACAGAGGTCAAAGAAGCCATCCCTGAGGTACTGAAGTTTAAACAAAGTGAAGGAGTGATCCTTGGGGAAAATTTCCAGGTATGGAAACAGCATATGTAAAGGTATTGAGGTGGACATTAGTTTGGACCGTGACGTAGTTAGAGCTTGAAGGATTGGTGGAGAGTGTGTTGAAATAGAATTGAAAAAGACAGGAGCCAGGTTACAAATGACCTTGTAGGTCTTGAATCTTTGAGCTGGGAAGTCATTAATGAGTTCAAAAAAAGGTAGCATTTTTAAAACGCTATAAGCGTTTAAAAGCTGACACTAACTGCCTTGTGGAGGAGTTGAGATGGTCCTGAAGATGAGGGGTAGGGAGAAAGCAAGGGTGGGAATAGAGAGAAAAATTTAAAATAGTTAGATTGGCTTGAGGGGGTGAACAGTGCAGAAGACTAGCATAGGGGGAAGGGTAGGTTTGGAAGAAATTCAAATTCAGTTAACAGATAATCTTCATTAAAATATTTTGTTTGTAACTGTAAGGTGATAATGCTGTTTGCATTTCCAGGGCAATTGAATTTCTGTATCTTCTAAGAAAACTTGGGGTGTTTGCAGAATTGGCTTGATTTATAGTTTGCTAGTGACCACCTGGAGACTTGATTTGATATTCTTATTTGTTACTTAATAGCCGTACTGCGCCGTATTGATACAGAGTAAAAAAAAAAAAAACCTTCCCTTGCTTTGCCTTTTGTGGAGATACAAAACATATCAGCCTGGTTTTTGAAAGATTTGCTTTTTTTTTTTTGGATAGTAAATATTTGTTTTTGAATATGCACTTTTGTTATCTTTCCAAGTAAAACATGGCTAAAAGCTTACGAAGTAAGTGGAAAAGGAAAATGCGTGCTGAAAAGAGAAAGAAGAATGCACCAAAGGAGCTGAGCAGACTTAAAAATATTCTCAAAGTAGATAGTGATGTTTTAATGAAAGATGTTCAAGAGATAGCAACTGTGTTGGTACCTAAAAATTACCCAGAGAAAATGCAATGTGCGGTGGAAGATGAAAAAGGTGAGTTCATGTGCTTCATTAAAAAAAATTCTTATTTCCTTTATGAGATTCTTTCCCCATTTTTAACTGTCCTCCTTCCATCCCTACATATATACACCCACATACTCCTTTGCAAACCTCCTACTTTGTCCATATTTTTATTCTTTGAAGATTTAATAGTAGTGCTGGAGAATCAATGCCAAACTATTTTAAAGCCAGTTCGTATCAATAGGCATGTTTTGGATTGTTAAGGGTAGGCCTTTTGATGTTTGTACAGTAGCCTCAATGTCTCAAGAGTAGTCATACTTACAGGAATAAACAAATCTTGACACACTGAGGTAAATGGTACACAATTTAGCTCTACAGAGCCTAGGCATGTAGAAGCAGGCCTTCATTCTGCTTTGTGCAAACTCTAGTTCCCATTTTGTGAGTCTTCTGCCCTTAAACTATTCTGAAAGTCATAGTGTTTCACTGTATTTGATTTTGAAAGGTTCGAGGGACCTCTAAGGCTTAATATGGTCTGAAGATTGAGGCTGTATATGATCCTGGTTTCAGCAGGAGAAAAGACTTGCAAGTTTTCACCTACTCAGGCATGAATTTGGCAGCGAACTTAATTAAGAACTCGTAACACCCAGCCCTTAAACTTGAAGTGTATTTATTTGCTGTGCTATGATCAAGGAAGAGAACAGCATTCATCAACATTCCAATTCTTAAAGTTTCCCTTCCCATTCTTCAAAATGACCATTATATTCCCTTTTCATTCCATCCCTCTCCCACTCCACACAAATAAAATCTATGAAAAGCTTTTTACCTCAATTTTGAGAATTAACAGCCATCAACAAAAATATTCTACATCTTCCCCCTTTTCAAGTCTATAGGCATTTGATTGTATGGCAGCCCCTGGATGTATCCAAGTCCGTTTTCTGGTTGGCCCAGCATGCTGCTGCTTACTATACTAAGCTACCTCTAAGTTACAGGTGGACAACCTCTTCATTAGAAGTGGACAGTCATTCCTAATAAGTTCGTTAACTTCCACGACCTGTCGGCATTTTTTATTTAGCTCAAGGAAGCACTTATCTGAGAAATGTTCTTATAATTCACATGCTCAGAACTATAGATTTATGTCTAATGCAGTAACTCAAAGCCATAATTTTAAATGTTTTCTATTTAACTTTTACTATTCCAAATAAAGACAACCCTGATAACTTTCTTTTGAAAGTTTCTCAGTGACTAAATAGATGGTGTCCTTAGTTACTCAAAGATATTTTTTTACGTCTTTCATTGTTGTAGGAACACATGGCAGTATGTGTATGATTCCATTGAATGTACTGTAAGGAATTTTCTGAGTGTTAGTCAAAGAATGGTCCATAAACAGTAGATTTATTTTGTTTGGTTGTTTCAGACTCTCTTCAATTCTGAAGTTCTCAGTGCATTGTTTTTTACATGGTTTAGTTTTCATTTCATGAGTTAACAGTTTCTCCCTTTTTAAATTCAGATAACATGAAGATGGAGACCGATATTAAGAGAAACAAAAAGAGTCTACTAGACCAGTATGGACAGTACCCAGTATGGATGAACCAGAGGCAAAGAAAAAGACTGAAGGCAAAGCGAGAGAAAGGAAAGGGGAAAAGCAAAGCAAAAGCAGCGAAGGCAGCAAAGGGTTTGGCCTGGTAGACTCATAAAGTCTAACTTTATGAAAAATGATACCTGGAACCAATGTTTGATTAGAATGTGTACATTGATTTCATTCTTCCTATTGTTTTCCTATGTGTTTCCATATTTCAGCTTAGCCCTTTTCTTCAGTTCATACCCAGTATATATAACTGCTTAATTTATTTTGGGAACTTTCATAAAATATTTCCTTTGGTGAATGAAAGCTATATCTTAATTAGATGCTGTTCAGTATCCAGGTGTTACCACGTATCAAAATTCTTTCAAATATTAATATGGTTGTAATTATGTATTCTTACAACTTGATAATTATAGTCAGTAAAGATAAAGATGACAGTGACAAATTTGATGAGCTAACTCAGATTTAAAGAAAGCTATTATGTAATCATCACTTTGAAATATAATGTCACTGGGCTTTATACGTAGTACCTTTTTAGAGTTTTGATTTTTTTATAATTCAGAATAATGGATATTTTGTGTGTAGATTGTGAAGGTTGACCTTTTATGTTATAAATCCTTGAGAAAATAGTTTTCTGGTGGTAGAGAAGACAGTCTTCAGGGTTTTTTTGGTTTGTTTTTTTTTTTTTGACATGGGCAGACTCCAGGAGTCGAGCCTGGGTCTCCAGCATGGCAGGCAAGAACTCTGCCACTGAGCCATAGTTGCCTGCCCTTCAGTTTAATCTTTAAAGTTTTAATTCTTAAATAGATATCAACATGTACAAATAGGTATGCTCCGAATTTTTTAGGAGTTTAGAACATCTCACATTTTTTCTGGGAACTAGTTTAATGTTCTTCAGTTTTTTCCTTATGTAGCCTAATATAGTATACTGCAGCATTTCCCAGAATATGTGCCCCTGGATGCTTGGTGAAAAAATTACATGGTCACATCAGTTTGATGAACACCACATACTTGAAGATTCACCATAAGTATTAGCAGTAGTCTCATAGAGATCTAGCAGTAAAGAAACTTGTTAACTTTGACTCTTTGAAACTCATATTCTGAGGAATAGAATGTGCTATTGGAAATGCTGGTATAATAAACTGATTTTTAATTAAATCTGCTTCCCTATAGGTTTCATTCCATTTAAATTTACTTTTCATTAAGCAGGTTAAATTTAGCATTCGCTCTCAAATTTCACTGTACTCAGCTTAACCACTTTATTTGTTCACATGAATACATGTTCATGTATACTGAACATTATTAGGGCATTATTTGTTGAGTGCCTATTGTGTGCTAGAGACATTTCCAGACACTGGGGATATAAGGAACAAGACAAAGTGTCTGCTCTCCTGAGGCTTACAGCAGTGCATCTGCTCAAAAGATGTTAACTTGAGAGGAAAAATTTTGTGCCAGCCACTTTGTGAGACTGGGGCATGGTATAGAAATAAATGAGACATGTCCCAAATCTTTTAGGAGAACTGAGTCTGTAAAATTTAATACCAATAAAATCTTGAACTCATTTTAATATAATAGACTTTTCTCAGTATACTCAGTGGTTGCTCATTGAAAAGTAGTATATAATTTTAAAACACTAAAATAAATGTTTTCAAAAGCTAAGAGAAAGACATGAATGGAAACAGGAATACCATTCATGACTTTTTGTGTTTTGGCATAGTTATGACTAGCAAGTAGCATTTGTGAGAAAAAGTGAACACATTAATGTTTATTCATGAAATAAAAACTTGCTGACATTATCCAATCAAGGCATTGACGATATTAGCCTAAATATACTAGCTGAATTGTTTACCTTTTGTTTTCCTTGTGAAAATTGCCTACATCGGTGATTTTACTGATCTTATTTAAATTTATGCTTACTTAAATTTGAACAACATGGCTAGGTTTTCTTGCACTTGTTTTTCATTAAGGTCTTGAAGTGAAAGGTCAATACCAAGGTTATGTGGCTGAAACCTCTAATTTAACTCCAGTAGTAGTAGTTTGAAGCTATTTCACCCAAGAATGTTCACCTGAGTTTGACCATTCATGAAGTTTGTCCAGTTTTTATTTAATTTAAAAGTTAATAAAATCAAAGCACCTTTATAAAAAAAACTCATTTGGAAAACCTGTTCCCAAGTGTCATAGCCTCTGGAAAGGTGGCTACTGAGGAGAAATTGACTTGCACTATGTTGTAAATAGGTCCTCTAAGGCACTGAGTTCTTGAACTACACTGCCAGCAAGTTTTCCCACCCCCAAATTTTGGTGGAGAATTTAGACTAGTATTCAAAATTAGTGCCAGGGTATTTTAAACAGATGATTGCTTTGCTTCTTGGTCACTTTATTCCTGAAGATTACACATTGAAAAGTGTAATCCTTTAATGATTACCTTATCTTTTTGAAATTTGTCATCTTTTATTTCGTGTTTTCTGGAAAATTGCTGTAAAACCACCAGATGGAGCTCAAGCTAAGGACCAAATCATTCTTATAACTAGACTGAGTGGATTAAATCACATTAAGAGTTAAATCCAACATTTTATTTTGTTTTAAAAGAAATTTAAAGTATAATTTAAAGATTATTGAAATTGCATTCATTTATTGATTGCTTACTGTGTGTCAGGCTTTGGTCTAAATTAACTGAACTATTTAATAAAGTATTAATGCGTTAATCCAATCAGCCATCCTATGAGTTAGGGACTAATAATCCCTCTTTACACATAGGGAGACTGAGTCACACAGCCCATATTGATAAAACTGGGGTTCAAATTCAGGCATTCTGGCTCCAGAGCTTATATTCTTAGGATACTTTGATAGAATACCTCGTTTTGATTCAGTTCCTAGATTTGGGTTGATGCAGGCTCAGGATCAGATAAAGAACAGGTTTCAGTGGGAAAATGATATTGAACGCTCCTCAAATCTGTAGGCCTAAGCTGAATTGGAATTGCTTAGATAGCACTCCATTAGAAATGGACTTTAGTCCTAAAGGGGAATGGGTAGCCCATGATCAGTGGTGCCCAAGCCACAGAGAGAGAAAAAACAACTGGTTGAAGCTCTAAGGTAGAATGAATCAGTGGTTTTGATCACATCTTTTTATCTGAGGTAACGTAGATGTAGATATATTTTCCCCTGCTATTTTTCATGCTTTGCATGCTTCCTGAAATAAGTATGAAGCAGTGTATTTGTGCTTATTAGGAAATTAGGATATTTTCAAAATCTAGATCTACATTTACCTGGGATCTGCTTATATATCTGGGAGTTGGAATAGAAAAAAATAACTGGCTATAAATGACATTCATAGACCTGAAGTGGGCTGGTGGTGGTGATGAGAGGTGGTTGTGTGTTAAGTGAAATGCCAGCCACAAAATAAAAAGTTGGGACAAATCTAAAAGAGACCCCAAGGAACCCAAATTTATAACTAAGTTTACTAGCTAAATGACTAACTTTTCATGGTATAGTGATTGAAATTTGTGCTAGGCACAAGATACGTTTCTTGTTCCATATATTTGCCGGCATATAAAAACACCATGGCAGCACACATATATACCAATTTTATAAGGAAATGTTGGGGGGAGGAAAGCTGTTAAGTGCTCTTGCCAGGTCAGAGTCCACCCTGCTAAATAAAAGAGGTTTAAATTTTATGTAATTGAATGTCAAGGGTCTCTATGTTATAGCGGGAAAAATATAATGTGATGTCAAATAAAATGTTAATTGGTGAAAAATAGTAATAAAAACAGTGGCCAACGTTTAGAAAATGCTTACTGTTTGTCAGACTCTGTACTGTGCTTTACATGCATCCGTTTAATCCTTAAAACTATCCCATGGGATCAATACTCTCATCCTTATTTCTGATGTAAAAACTGAGCCTTGAAGAGGTAAATAAACTTACCCAAAGTCGTATGTAGTGGAGCAAGATAGTCCCAGGTTATCGAATAAATTCCTCTGCTAGGAAGCTACAGAGTGACAGACTTTTTTTTTTTAAATTATTTTTTATTGATATTTGTTATATATTCAAATACCATGTAATCACCCAAAGTGTACAATCACTGGTTGACAATATTATCATATAGCTGTTGATTTATCATCACAGTTGACTTTTTCTTTTTTGTGAGAAATAACATATATACAAAAAAGCAATAAATTTCAGAGCACATCACAATGGTTAGTTGTAGAAACAGATTTCAGAGTTTAGTATGGGTTACAATTCCACATTTTTAGGTTTTTACTTCTAGCTGCTCTAAGACACTGGAGACTAAAAGAAATATCAATATAATGATTCAGCAATCTACTCATTTGTTAAACCCTATCTTCTCTGTATAACTCCACACTTTTATCTTCTCCCAGTCTTTAGGGGTATTTGGGCAATGCCCATTCTGACTTTTTCATGTTGAAAGGGGCTGTCAGTAATATGGGATAGGGGGATGAAACTAGTTGATGTTCTGGAGAGGCTGACCCCTTGCATTGCAGGACTTAATTGGTCCAGGAACCCATCTAGAAGTTGTAGGTTTCTGGAAAGTTACCCTAGAGTATGGAACCTTTGAGGAATTAAAAAATTTTTTTTATTGTATGCTCTATGGTGGGGTCACATTTCATTCTTTTTCCATGAAAGTATCCCGTTATTGCAGCACTTTTTGTTGAATTTTTGTTTGTTTGCTTGTTTGTTTGTTTTGGGAAGTGCATGGCACCTTTGTAGAATTTTATATAACTCCCTAGGGGTTCTTTAGGATTGGCAGGAATGGTTTTGGTTGGTAGTAATGTCTAACCGAAGCTTGTGTAAGAGGGACCTCAAGAGTAGCCTTTCGACTCTATTTGAACTGTCTCAGCCACTGATACCTCATTTGTTACACTTCTTTTCCCCCTTTTGGTGAGGATGGCATTATTGATCCCATGGTGCCAGGGCCAGGCTCATGCCTGGGAGTCATCTCTCATGCTGCCAGGGAAACATTCACCCCTGGATGGAGAAGCAGGCTTTGAATTTTCTAACCAAGATGTTGGAAGCTAGAATGTGCAGCCTTGCGAGTACTACCCTATCAAGTTAAAGCTGGACAGCCACTTGGCTAGAATGCAGTAGAACGGATTAAAACATTACACTTAAAATTTAGGTTGAAAGTAAAGTCGTTTCCTGCTAAGAAATGCCTTATAGGAAGCTGTATTGAGCTTGTTTTGCTCTTATGTGTCTTTTAGCACTACGTGATTATAGACTTGAATATCTTTTTGATAGAAGTAACAACATTTGAAATATCCTTAAATCTGTTAATCTTATTAAATCTGATATTTATTCAGTGGTTATTTACTCCACTAAATTCCACTAACTTCCACAAGAAGAAAAACACAAACATCTGCTTTAAACAATGAATGGAATAAAGTTCTTCAAATTTTAATTTAAAGTATTGTATCGTTTTATAATATATTAAGTTTGTAATATGCAGAATGTATTTAATTTCCTAACACGATGAATTGTCTTGGCATTATGCTATCTTATGAAACACTTTCTTACTCTCACATTCAATATCAGCAAAACCTAAATGGTCTTAGTTGGGTGTTGTGTATCATTGTACAGTAACGGCTAGGACATATGGTATTTCTGATCCATGTAATAAAGTACATTTGTCATGTATCTTGTGATCTGCATACGTTTCAGCTGTTACTTCATAAATCTGTTCCATCAGAGAACTGCTTTGTACAGCAATGGTTGAAGCTGCTTTTAATAAACTAATATTTTGTGTCTTTTATGTGTAATCAACAGGGAGTATTATAGACTTGTGCCTCTGTGGAGAAACATTCCACTAAACTTTTCTCTTCACAATAATGGAAAAAAAATTGCTTGGGGAAAGCACAGATGTTCAAGAACATATGTTGTTTGCTCCTAAGAGTCAGCTGAAGACCTTTTGTATTGCTTTGGATTTTTTTTTTTTGTAATGCTTTAGAGAAGAAACAGTTTGTGATAGGTGATGGAGGAGGGCAGAGTTACATTTCATTGAGAGATCAACACTGGTTGCCATTTGTTAAAATTCTAAAATGCCTAGCCTTGTTTTCACAAAGATGTGATGTGTGTGAGCAAAGCTGAGGCAGCTGGCCAAAGATTGGTCATTTCCACATGCTTCCCTGATCAGGCATAAGTTTTAGTCTTCATTTTGTTCCTAACTCCAAGTTAACAGTGTCTTCGTAAAAGTAGGTATTCAATAATTCAGACAAAAGTGATTGTCCTTATGCCCTTTTTCCTCTTTAGTTGTGGATAGGGATTAATGTCTTACTTTAGCTATAGAAATTTGCTCAGCAAGTCAGATTCCCACAGGCTTGGAAATTGGTTATTGATAAATGTATAGGAAAATATTCTTGGAAAATGCTTAAGAAAAGGGAGCTATCTGTCTTAGGTGAAGTTGGTATGGAGGTCATTTATAAACCTATGAATCTTTTAGAAGAGCAGCATAAAGAGAATAGGAACCAGCTGTTCCAAATCTCAACTGAGGAAACGAGTTTTAACTGTAGCAGGAGGGGTTTAGGTTAAATAGAAAGAAGAACTTCCTGAATCTGAGGATTATTTGAAGTCAGGTCTTCATTGAAAAAAGGCTGTTGAATAGTCTCTGGATCAGAGAGAGAAAAGGAAGAAACAGATGGTGGCAGGGAGAGAGAGATCCCCTTGTATTTGGGATAGCTCATGTAGTTTTGTCCATTTGTCCTGTCTCAGGTTATGAGGTTTAGAAGGTCAGACCTGAAGAGTGTACTTCTGTTATTAGAACCAATGTACAGTCTGGAGATCCTTTGGGTGTAATTCTAATTGAAAGGAAGTGCTAAGATATGACCAGTGGATAGGGAAACTGACTCATGGTTAATTTAATTTTCCACCCTCATCATTGAAGATATGTGCTGTTATGTGCACTATACAGATTGAGCTCTAGTGCCAGGTTGTTAAGTTAAGGCTGGGAATTGGGTGCAGCTGCCATGTCATGTTGGGTATATTCCAGCTAAGTATTTTGGCCAGGAAATCTCCTGGAATTCCAGGGAGCAGAGATTGAGAGGGCAGAAAAAACTGACCCTTTTCTTCCCTCCTAGCTGTCACCACTCTGCCCCTGTCCTGCTCCTGCCCCAGTTTGGTGCTCCCCTAGGGACCTCCCTTTTTTTTTTTGCATCCCTTTAATTTTAGTCTCTCTCTTCCAGTTTGTTTTTCTTGCATATTACTTTTTTAATTGTGTGGGGTTTTTTTTGAAACAAGAGGTATTTTATTACCAAAGTATTTGGATTTCATTGTTTAGGAGAAAGAAAAATATAGCCTTCACATATAATAAGCTAATGGCTAAACAACATGTCTTTCCTTATAAAAATATTTTTTAACCAGTGTTCAAACATAACATCCCCTCCTCTGTTAATTTTGCTTTAAAAACCATTCTCATGTGAGGAACAGTTCCTGTGACAATAGTAATCATGCATTAATAATGAAAACAGAGTTGTCTGAAAGGGCAAACACTTTGACATTTATTTCCAAGAGCCTATCAGGGAGGGAGTGAAATTCAACTATAAGCCTACTATGATATCCTTCGGTTTATTTATTTCTTCAATAAGGGAAGCACTTAATCCTACTCTTATACACTATTTATGTTTTTACAAATAAAATTAAAAGCCATAACTCATATTCTTCAAACTAAATGGTATGGATCAAACATTTTATATTTACTTCTTGGGGGAAAAGAACAAAAGCAAATTTCGTTATAAGACCTTTTCATTTTTAAATAACCAAGTGTTTTCTCTTTGTGGTCCTGTGACCATAGTAGAAATAGATTTCTTGTCTCTGCTGTTTAGTCACCATATCTTTCCTTCTCACTCCCTTTGCATGTCCCTCTCTTCAGTGTTGGCTGCTTCTGTGCAGGAGTTACTTTGATTTCTTCCTTGGGCTCAAATCACTATCCTTCCTCTAGTCTCACTATCCTTTCTCTATTCTGTTACTACCTTCACATTTGCTTTTCCCCTTTCCTCTCAGTTTTTCTACTTTTTATGTTTTTCTTCCTCCTCTTCACCCTCACCTCCTAACCTTAACTGGATGCAATATGACTAGAAAATACTCTTATATAAAAAACAGGGGTAGGTAAATGAGCTGGTTGCCTGTTTTTGTAAATAAAGTTTTATTGGAACAGCCATGCACATTTGTTCACATATTTACAGCAGCTTTTTTTTATTGTATAACATATATACAAAACAAAGAAAGAAAAAAGCAATAGTTTCAAAGCACTCTTCAACAAGTAGTTACAGGACAGATCCCTGAGTTTGTCATGGACTATCATACCATCATCACAGATTTTTCCTTCTAGCTATTCCAGAATATAGAGGCTAGAAGGAATAAATATTTTTTAATTATCACAATTGACTTTTTTTTTCTTTTTTTGTGTGTGAAAAATAGCGTATATGCAAAAAAGCAATAAATTTCAAAGCTCAGCACAACAATTAGTTGTAGAACACATTTCAGAGTTTGGTATGGGTTACAATTCCAATTTAGGTTTTTACTTCTAGCTGCTCTAAGATACTGGTCACTAAAAGGCCTATCAGTATAGTGGTTTAGCAATCATATTCATTTGTTAAACCCTAACTTCTCTATGTAACTCCACCATCACCTTTGAATTTTCTGACCCACTCTTTAGGGGTATTTGGGCTATGGCCGTTCTAGCTTTTTCATGTTGGAAGGGGTTGTCAGTAATATGGGGTAGAGAGATGGAACTAGCTGATGTGCTGGAGAGGCTGGGCCTTCTAGGTTTCAGGACTTATCTGGTCCAGGGACCCATCTGGAGGTTATAGGTTTCTGGAAAGTTACCCTAGTGCATGGAACCTTATAAAATCTTATATAGTGCCCTAGGTGTTCTTTAGGAGTGGCTGGAATGATTTTGGTTGGGGTTTGGCAAGTTATAATAGGTAATGATGTCTAACTGAAGCTTGTTAAGAGTGACCTCCAGAGTAGCCTCTCGAGTCTATTTGAACTCTCTCAACCACTGATCCTTTATTAGTTATACTTCTTTTCCCCCATTTGGTCAGGATGGAATTGTTGATCCCACAGTGCTAGAACTGGACTCATCCCTGGGTGTCATCTCCCAGGAAGACTTTCACCCCTGGATTTACAGCAGCTCTTTTTTTTTTTTTTTTTGACCAAACAAAACAACATACAAATGAACATTCTTAACATATGAACATTCCATATTTGGTGTACAATCAGTGGCTCGCAATATCATCACATTGTTGTATATTCATCACCATGATCATTTCTTACAACATTTGCATCACTCCAAAAAAAAGAAATAAGAAAAAACTTATACATACCATACCCCTTACCCCCACCTCTGACCACTAGTATTTCCATCTACCCAATATATTTTAACCTTTGTTCCCCCTATTTTTTCTATATCCCTTGCCACTCCCTTTCATTGATAACTAGTATTTCACTCTACTCAATTTATTTTAGCATTTGTTCCCCCTATTATTTATTTATTATTAATCCGTATTTTTAGTCATCTGTCCATACCATAGATAAAGGAGCATCAGACACGAGGTTTTCGCAATTACGCAGTCACATTGCAAAATTTATGTCATTATACAATCATCTTTAGAAGCATGGCTACTGGAACACAGCTCTACATTTTCAGGCACTTCCCTCTAGTCTTTCTAATACACCCTAAACTAAAAAGGGGATATCTATATAATGCGTAAGAATAACCTCCAGGATAACCTCTCAACTCTGTTTGAAAACTCTCAGCCACTGACACTTAATTTTGTCTCATTTCTCTTCCTCCTGTCAGTCAAGAAGGTTTTCTCAGTCCCTTAATGCTGAGTCCCAGCATATTCTGGGATTTCTATCCCATGTTGCCAGGGAGGATTATACCCCTGGGAATCATGTCCCACGTAGAGAGGGGGAGGACAGTGAGTTTGCTTGCCATTTGGCTGAGAGAGAGATAGACCACATCTGAGCAACAAAAGGGCTTCTCTGGGGGTGATTCTTAGGCCTAATTTTAAGTAGGCTTAGCCTATCCTTTGCAGGGATAAGTTTCATATGAACAAACCCCAAGATTGAGGGCTCAGCCTATTGATTTGGTTGTCCCCACTGCTTGCGAGAATATCAGGAATTCTCCAAATGGGGAAGTTGAATTTTCCCCCCTTTCTCGCCATTCTCCCAAGGGGACTTTGCAAATACTTCTTTATTCACTCTTCAAATCACTCTGGAATTTATCATGGCATCATACTAGACAAACAAATCTCATGCCTTATTCAAGGTTCCATGTAATTTTGGTGTTCAATTAACTAGTCCATATAAGTTATAGTAGGAAATGCACTAGTTAAAATATAAATTTTGTAGCAAATAAACATTTTTTGCTTTAGTCTCCCACCGAAGTTGAAGTTTTAAAATATGAATGACCATCTATTTTCAACACCCTGCAATATTGACATTCCTATTGTTCTTCCTCATGCAAAAAAATTTTTGAATTTGTACATTTAGTCACTATCATTGTACACTCTGGGCATTCCTATATTATACCATCTCAGTCTTTATCGTCTATCTTTCCTTCTGGTTTCACATGTATCGCCAGCCCTCCTTCCTCTATCATGCTCACTGTTCTAGTTTGCTAGCTGCCAGAATGCAATATACCAGAAACAGAATGGCTTTTAAAAAGGGAAATTTAATAAGTTGCTAGTTTACAGTTCTAAGGTCGAGAAAATGTCCCAGTCAAAACAAGTCTATAGAAATGTCCAATTTAAGGCATCCAGGGAAAGATGACCTTGATTCAAGAAGGCCGAATATGTTCAACATTTCTCTCAGCTGGAAGGGCACATGGTGGACATGGTGACGTCTGCTGGCTTTCTTGTGGCTCTACAAAAAGAAACTCTCTCCAAAATGTTTCCTCTTTTAAAGGATTCCAATAAGCAACTCCACCTTCAATGGGTGGAGACACACCTCCATGGAAATCATCTAATCAAAAGTTACCACCCACAATTGGGTGTGTCACATCTCCATGGAAACAATCAAAATGCTCCCGCCCAACAATATTGAATGGGGATTAAAGGACATGGCTTTTCTAGGGTCCACCACAGATTCAAACCAGCACACTCACATTCAACTTTATTCAGTGTAGTTACATTATTGTGCTACAATCAGGTAGTATTGTGCTATCCATTTCTGAATTTTTGCAATCAGTCCTGTTACACCTGTATCCCTTCAGCTCCAATTACCCAATATCTACCCTATTTCTATCTCCTGATGACCTCCGTTCTTAACTGAAATTCTTCAAGTTCATTCATTAATGTTAGTTCAAATGAGTAAGACCATATAGTATTTGTCCTTTTGTTTCTGGCTTTTCTCACTCAGCAAAATGTCCTCAAGGTCCATCCACATTGTTATATGCTTCATGACTTTATTTTGTCTTATAGATGCGTAATATTCCATCGTATGTATATACCACAGCTTATTGATGGACATTATCACCTGTTGATGGACATTTGGGCTGTTTCCATCTCTTGACAATTGTAAATGATGCTGCTATAAACACTGGTGTGCAAATGTCCGTTTGTGTCTTTGCCCTCATGTCCTCTGGTATTGCCGGGTCATATGGCAATTCTATACTTAGCTTCCTGAGGAACTGCCAAACTGCCACAACGATTGTACCATTTGATATTCCCACCAACAGTGGATAAGTGTGCCTCTTTCTCCACATCCTCTCCAGCACTTGTCATTTTCTGTTTTATTGATAATAATGGTCATTCTGGTGAGTGTGATATGATATCTCATTGTGGTTTTGATTTGCATTTCCCCAATAGCCAGGGAAGTTGACCATCTTTTCATGTGCCTTTTGGCCATTTGTATTTCCTCTTCTGAAAAGTATCCATTCATGTCTTTTGCCCATTTTGTAATTGGGTTGTCTTTTTGTTGTTGAGTTGCACAGTCTCTTTATATATTCTGGACACTAGACCTACAGCAGCTTTTGTGTTATAAAGGCAGAGTTGAGTAATGACAAAGACCCTCCTTAGGCCTTCAAAGCCTGAAATATTTTTACTATCTTAAAAAAGAAAAAGTTTGCTGAGTTCTGCTTTAAATATTTTCTGTGTTTATTAATAATGAAACCTTTTGTTCTTTAGAAACTCAGGTGAGTTGATTCTGTTTCATTTCTGTAATGAAATGGTTTCATTTTATTTTTCTGAGTTCTTCCCAAATTTTCTTGAAGGCAATGGAATCCAAAAGAAAAAATCAAGCTCACCCTCACCGAGTATCAAGGCAAGGCGGGTGGCGTGTGTGTGTGTTTAGATGTATTCTCTAACCCCCCCCCACCTCCAATGAGCTGCTTTCAGTCATTGGACCAAAAAAAATAAAGAATGATGGTTCCATTATAAAGCTTTTCACAGATCTCATAGCTAATTTTTCCTTTAAATCTAAAAGCCATTTTTGGAAATGTTCACTGCTGGAGAAAGGACTCTTTTAATATAATGTGGCACCTAGAAAACTGGCATATGTAAAGGCATTCCAATTTAGTTTGATTTGGTGGGTGGTCTAGCTGAAAATATTTTACTCAAATACATGTACAGATTGGTTTCATTAACATGAAATTAATAAGGACTAAAATAGTCAAGAGTTTTGGGCTGGAAATATTTTAGTGATCACCTATTTTAACCCTGTACCTTTAATAGATTAAGAAACTGAGTTCCTGACTTTCCCCAAATGCTAGGAGTTTGTGGCAGAGTCCAGGAGCCCAGTTCTCTGTACTCTCAAACCAATCTTTTTCTAAACCATATCAGGATGATAGCTAGCCACACAAATGATAAAATTCTGACTAATGTCAGATTAACTTTCTTATTATTTTCTTTTCTGTAAAGAGAGGGGCTGCCAAATGAAACCATGTCATATAACGAGCAAGTCTTTTCTGCAGGTTTCTTTCTAAAGTGGTTAATAAATAATTTTGCCCATTGGTTGTGCCTCTTTGCCTCATAGGCAGTATAGCATCTTTTAGTTAATACAAAACAAGAACCCAACAACAAATTGCCCCTCTTCTCCCCAACTCTTGTGCCCCCCCCCCAAAAGGCAAGATTTTCTGTGTGTCTCTACCTTCTAATTCATCCTGTGTGGTTGTCAATTTCATTTTGTTTTTATAACTTTTATTATTTTTTCTCATGTAAGTAACACATGTACATTGTAGAAAATGAGAAAACCCAGGAAAGACTAAATGAAATAAAACCATTCATAATCCAACCACCCGGAGAATGTGTATATGTGTATATGTGTACATACTTTCATAGTTGTCTTAACATTGTATAGCCTCATATTAAGCATTCTTACTTTATTTTATGAAGATTATTTCCCATGCCATTGAAAATTTTTCAAAAGCATTGTTTAAAAGTTCCCTTATATTCTGTCTTATGGATAAACTAAAAATTTTCTTATTTACCTATTTCTGGACATTTACATTTTTTCCAAAAAAATTTTTTTTGCTATTAAAATACTTCACTACCGTATTACTGGCATTAGATGTAAATCCAATCCTTATCTGGTTATATCCTTATGGGATAGTTTAGAAGTGTATAAACATTTTCTTAAAAAGATTACTGACCCATATTTCCAAACTACTTTCTCTAAAGGTTGAAGCAATTAATCCTTCCAGGAGTGTGTGAGAGAGTTCCTGTCTGGGGCATACTTGAAGGGCTGTAAATTAAGCCTTTTAAAACATTCCTTTCAATATGTCACTCTCCTTCTAGGAAACTTCCCATGGCTGCAAGATCAAAATCTAAACTTGGTGTACACTGTTCCATTTCTTCATTTCCAGATGATTTCTGAACCTCTGCAATCTGGCATCTCCCCATCTGTCTGCCTGGAGGCATCAAGAAAACAGGCCTGGCCAAGTGTCAGGAAACTAGGGTTCAAATCTCTGCCCTGCCACTTACAAGTATGTAACCTTGGCCAAGCAACTTAATTTCTCTGAGGTTGTTTTCTCTGCTTTAAAATGGAAATGATGAAACAGACCTTGATTTGTGAGACCCAATGACATAATGTGTGTGAGAAATGTTTTTAATCTGTGGAGCATAATGCAAACATTAGGATGGTATTGTGTTATGGAGACTACTCTTGAGTGTAATGTGATACTGATTGGTGCTGTCCACCAAATACTTCTGATTCATTTTAAGTCCATGGTAGAATTTCACTTTCCCATCCCCTTTGTTGTGGATGTGACCACATGACTTGCTTTGGTCAGTGTTTTAGTTTGCTAATGCTGACAGAATGAAATATACCAGAAATGAGTTTGTTTTTATAGAGGAGATTTATTAAGTTGCAAGTTTATAGTTCTAAGGTCATAAAAATGTCCAAACTAAGGCATCCAGAGAAAGATAACTTGACTCAAGAAAGGCTGAGGATGTTTAGGATTTCTCTGTCAGCTGGGAAGGCATGTGGGGACGGTATCTAGCTTTCTCTTCCAGCTTCTCATTTCAAACAGCTTCCCTGGGGTGTTTTCTGCATCTGCAAACATCTCTGTGTTGACTCTGAACTTTTAACAAAATGGTTCCTTCTTAAAAGACTCCAGTAAGTGGATTAAGACCCACCTTGAATGGCCAGAGATATATCTCCATGGAAACTACCTAATCAAAATGTCCCATCCACAATTAGATGGGTCACAACTCCACCAAAACAACCTATTCTAAAGATCTCACCCGAACAATAAGTCTGCCCCCACAAGATTGAGTAGGAAAAAGAACATGACTTTTCTGGGGTACACAATAGCCTCAAACCAGCACAGCCAGTGTGATATAAGTGGAAGTGACACGGGTCACTTTTAGGCAGAAAATTTTAAGAAGTAGGCCTTATTAGCCACTTTAACATCCCTTCTGCATGGTGAAGGGCAGTGCTCCAGTTGGTGGTTGCTTCATCAGCCAGGGCCCTGGAGAAAGGGCAACAACATGAAGAGTAATCCCTAGCCAACCAGTAATGGGCCTTTATCTTGAGCAAGAGTTTGACCTTGCTTTTTTACGTCCAGAGATTTTAGGGTTGTTGCACTCAAACCTAGTAGTAAAAGCCTCATCTCAATCCTTTCTCTGCAACATTTGATATTACTATCATTTTTGAAACCCTCTTTTCCTTTGACTTCGTGTCACTAACACTCTTGGTTCTCCTACATCTATAACAACTCAGTCTCTGTTGCATTCCCTTCCTTCATTTTCCACTTAAATAGTGATACTAACTGGGGTTCTGATCTCATCATCACCTTTTGGTATATGCTTATATTTGTCACACTGGCTGTACTGGTTTGAAGCTGTATATACCCCAGAAAAATGTCTAAACAATCTATTGCTGTGAGTGTGAACTCACTGTAAGACCTATTGATGAGGAGACTTCAGTTAACATGTGGACCATGGTGGCTCAGCAGGTAGAGTTCTCACTTGCCATGCCAGAAACCCAGATTCGATTCCTAGTGCCTGCCAATGCAAAAAAAAAAAAAGGTGGACCAACCCAATCAAGATGGGTCTTAAGCCTGTTACTGGAGTCCTATATAATCAGAATGGAATCCAGACAGATAGAAAGTCACAGGAAGCAAGAAGCTGAAGGTCAAGGGTATCTGGAAGAGAAGGGAGAGGCCAGGAGAGGCCACCATGTGCATTGCCATTTGACAGAGGATCCCAGAACCAAGGATCTCCAGCAGTCAGCCTCAGAACACCAGTCTTCAGGAAGAAAGCATCACTGTCATGACTTCTTAACTTGGACTTTCTGTTATCCTCAAAACCATGAACTAATAAATCCCCATTGTTTTAGCCAACCCATTATAAGGTATTTGCTTGGGTAGCCAAGGAAACTAAAACACTTGTTTACTCTCACAGCTTTGACTATTATGTCCCTTTAACCCTGTGTTTTAGAAAGGCTTCCAGTTTGAAGATCATTGGTCTATCCGTTTTTTATGTCTTGAAGATAGGGACCCTAGACTGCAACCAAAATGACAGCTAGCTCTTTCACTTAAGTAGCTGTCAAAGACTTAATCTCTCTGTGCCTCAGTTTCCACATAATTGCAGATAACTTAGTTGCTACCTGATAGGTTGTGAGGATTAAATAAGAAAACACATGTAAGAGTGCTTCTTACAGCACATAATATGCTTAATGTAAATAGTGGTGGTGGTGGTGGTGGTTACTTTTCTTCTCTCCTTCACCTTCCTCCCCAAGTTCTATCTCCAGCTTTTTGTATATGTTCTTATAAGTGGAAGTCCCATAATAAATATTTGGTGTAGGTGTAATTTCACACTGATGTCTTACAACAGGAGTGAAAAATCAACACCCTCACCCTGAGATGTTTTTTCTGAACAGTGTTTGTTTACTTTGTTTTTCGATGGAATTATTACCTTGAGATGGAGCACACACTTCCAAGTTCTGTCAGTAATTCCCACTCATTATTTCAGGTAACTGCTTGACTGGAGAACATCTGCATTGGGTCAGTGAACCTGATGTACTCTCACTTACTATTCTTTTTCTTCTGCACACTCCAGGTCCCTCACTGCTCTGGCATCTCAGCTCCCACTGCTTTTTTCCCTAAGAATATCTTGAGGTCTGGGAGGCTGGCTCCTCCATGTTCCCCATTCTCAGACAATCTTCCCTTGAAACAACTTTTTTTTTTTTTTTCCTCCTAAAGGTCACATGCTGAGTGACAAAAATATGGGAGTTGGGAAAGAGAAGAGGGAGGGTTCATAGACTGTATGGATGTGATAGTGATAGATTTTTATCTCCTTTTGCAAAAAATGTATGAATATTGTAATACCCTTGGTAAACAATTATAATAGTGTGGTTTCACATTTCTTTTGGTAGCTGATTTCTGTATTTCTCAATACTTTTAAGCTGCTACATTTAGCTTGTTTCATTTTGAAAGTTGGTGGTGGGAGGTGCACAGGGTCCCCTCATTGCTCTACTTATGCTGACTTGTGACATCTATTATTTTGCTTGGTGATTTAACTTCTGGATTTTAGGGGTTCTATATCTCATGTCTTTGGCACTATATTTTAAGTTTCTCATGGGAGGGGACCATTCTATGGTTTGGTACATCCAACATTAAGATTAGATAAAAAACATACTTTCTTAAAGGACCTGATGCTTATTTGGCACTCCTTAAAATGTTTCCTTATACTTTCTTTTTCTCCCAAAACATCGAACACATTGTATAGAAAGTAAGTAATGTATGAATAATATCTCAATGGTTTGCTCCTTAACAAATTGGTTGTCTATTGATTCCAGCTTTGCAAAATTCCTGCTTTTTGTTTTGACGTTAGAATATTTGAAACCTATAATCACCAGTAATGTTCACCTTCCCTTTTAACCATAAACATTCTATTTAGGACATATTCGGTACTGATCTTCAAGTATCAGTTATTATCAAGGTTGTACATAAAAAAAAAAATTTCAGGGGCACAGAACAAAGTTTTTTCTCAGTCAGTTTTATTTTTCTCGGTGGGACTGTGCTAGTTTGCATCCATAGTTTACATAGTGAGATATTTTACTATTTATTATAGTATCTGAACTCCCTGAGATTTACCAAGGACAAATGTGATCTTAATATTATATTGTATTTCATTTCACAGGTTCGTTTTATAACCTTGATAGTTATTTCTGGTTGCAATACTGTTTCCTTTCTAAATGTGTTAATAAAATGCTTGCATTAAGATTGGCTTGACTCCAGAATCTGATATGGTCATGCTTCAAATAAATGATAAAACTTGTGACAATATAGCTCTTGGAGATTTTTGGATGCATCCTAAATATACAAGTGGGGAAACTCTTCATTCCTTATAGAGTTAAATTAAGGTCAGACCTAGTTTCCGACATGAAGTTCAGATGTATTGGCAGATCCCCATGCTTGTATTTATTATACTGTAATTTAGGGCTTAAAGAGTTATATCCAGTCCATCCCCAACATCTGGATAGTATTTATAACGATCATATTTGATCCTAATGTAATTTTGTTGGGGAATTCACCAGAATTCCTCTCTTGGCTACATTACAACTGAACATGAGATCTGCTAAAATATTACCAAAAAACTAGTGAATGTCCATAGAGAATATAAGGTAGATTTCATTCCACTCTCCCCTGGCCACTAACTCATCATGTTCATCTATCCGGGCTCCTTGTCTCCATTGATAAAATGGGGGTGATGCTTTAACAGCAGCCAAAATTTGTCAAGGATTTTGAACTTTGGAAAGCAGAGCAGGCGCACAAATCTTTCAAGGATGATTATTGTACACGTGCAACCACAATGTCAGCATCATAGACTCAACAGATATGGATGAAACAGTTTTGATGGGGATTTTTCCTTTCATTTTCATTTTGATTTAAGATACTATTCCTTGGGGTTAGGAAAGCATCATTTGGAAAGCAGAGCCAAAGGATTGGTTTTAACCACCTTCCCCCCATCAATGGAAGCCTCAACTGAATCAAGTTGAACCTTTTAATGGCTGTAAAGGGAGCCTTTAATTATGTGAGATTGAAAAGGAAGAGGGCACGTGGGAAGTTTGGCAGTGCAGTTTCAGGACCTCCCAGCCTCGTCAGCAAGAAGATTATTAGCATATTTCATGTAATTTGTGCATAGCTGTATACCCTTTCCATGAAATAATTTTAACACTCAAAAAGAGACAGATGGGAAGAGAAAAAAGACAGATAGGGAGAGACAGAAACTATAGCAGTATTTAGAGAGAGAAAATTATTCATTAAATCCAAAGAGCATGTGCTTTTCTGATGTCTAGCATATGCAATCTATGCAAATTATTTAATAGCAGTATGCGCTGAGTAATTTCCATTTCCTCCTTAGTTTATGACAGGAATATTCCTTTTAATCAGATTAGATGACATCCTTCAGCAAATTTTGGGGAAATTTCAACTTAATTTACCATGCTAAGTAGTTAGGGTAATTTGAAATAAAGCAATCAGTGGGCTCAAATGAAATGAGGGCTCACCAGCTGTGTGAGCCCCACAGGACTTCTTTCCTGTCCACTCGTCTCTCTGCTCCCCAGCACCCTAGACATCAATCGAGTTTCCAATGACCAGTTGCCTTGTTTTGATGGCACCTAGTCAGATCTGTTTCCCATCCATAGAGCTTGCGTGCGATGCTGCATTCCATTTGGCCTCTCCTGACTGTCACAATTTATGATGCTGCCTTGAGCAGTGATGGAAAGATGAATTCACACTCCTTAAAAACTTTTTCACCTGGGGAGGTCATGCACCCCTGAAGAGATATTTTAAATGGTCTGAAGGGGCCCATACAGATATTACATTCTAGTGGTTCTACATTGTGATGATTTGGAGCTATGTACCCAAGAAAAGCATGTTCTTAAACTTAATCCATTCTTGTGGGTGTAGCTCCATTGTAAGTAAGATCTTTTCAAGATGTTACTTCAGTTAAGGTGTGGCCCAAATGAATCAGGTTGGGTTTTAATCCAGATTACTGAAGCCCTTTATAAACAGAGTGAAAAGATACAGAGGGTGCAGCCAGAAGCTAAAAGTCAAGGCAACCCGGAAGAGAAGGGAGAGACCAGGGGAGGCCGCCGAGTGCATTACCATGTGACTGAGGATCCCAGGATCAAGGATCATTGGCAGACAGTCACCGAATGTGCTAATTTTCTGGAAGAAAGCATTGCCTTGGTGACACCTTAATTATGAATCTCCCTTAAGCTTCAAAACTGAGATCCAATAATTTCCCATTGTTTAAACTAACCCTATTGCATGTTATTTGCTTTAGCAACAAGGAAACTAAAACAAGGGGGATAGGGGAAACATACCAGCATCATGGATGGGCAAGAATCACCAAGGAAACTATTTGTGCAGGGTAGAATTCAGGAGGGAACACACATCAGAAAATAACAGCTACCTGTCAAAGGGGCCGTGCTGCAGAAGTAGTGCTAGTCCTTGGTAAAGCTGTGAAGATTGTTTTGGGAACATTGTTCACAGTTGTGTAGGCTGTGTATCACACAATTCCTGAGCAGGGAGTGGGGTTTGGGGGTGGGGGTAAGAGCAAGGAAGAGGGAAGGGTGCCATTGTCTCCTGGGAACTTATGTGGTTAATACCTACAATTTGCCAGCAGATGGTAGTAAAGGGTCTTGAGGAGGAGCTACTTTTGCTGAGAAATCCCACCCAGTTGCCATTTGGACTAACTAGAGGCTAACTGGCCTCCCCTTTCACAATCCTCGCTCTTATGGATGATGGTATTTAGGGAGGGAGAGGATTTTAATTGCTTAAACTAATTCCCTGCCAAGTGTTAGCAGATGAGGCTCAAACATAATCTATACTAAGGCTGTTCGAGATTTACAAGCCCCCAAAATATAAAAGGGAGAGATTTCATGGTGAAATATCAGGCACCAAGACAAGTAGTAAAAGTTTTTTGTTTCCTCCTTTTTTTCTTTTTCTTTAAAACCACTTTCCCCACAAGGCAATGCCTCAGTCAGGATCTTGGTTTTGAGGCACTGAGAAGCTGGATCTGCTCCCTAGTGGCATTGAGGGGCACTTCTTACGCACGATTTGTTGGTGAGCCTTTGATTGTAGCACAAGATGGAGAAGAAAGAACAGGCGGTAATTAACAAACTCTTTACATATTATTAAGGGCACCATATCACCTACAAGCAGAGGATACCCAAGGCTATGATTTTTTGAGTGCCTACTGCTTGACTTACCATTCACTGTTTTTGTTACAAGGTTATCATTTTCCCCATTTTCCAGAAAAGGGGATGGATGTTCAGACATGAAGCCTCCCAGTTAGTGGGTCCTTAACTTGTCTGACCCCAGAGCCCAAAATAATTTCCAAAGAGAACTCCACTGGATGACTACTGAAAATGGGACTCAGGTAGATTTCTTTCATATTCTTTTGCTTTTTCATTAAATATGTAAAATGTATACATGATAAATTCAAATACAGTCACAAATATGTTTCTCTCCACCTATGCTCTACCCCCAGACACAGTCCCAGAGGCAACCACAGTTGAAGTTTCCTGTGTATTCTTTCAGAAATATTTTGTGCTCTTATAAACATGTACATATGTGTATATACGTTTTTTTTCTATTTTTTTTGTCCTTACAACATGGTTGCACACTAAACACACTGTTGCATCTGTCTTTTTTCACTCAATAATATATCTTGGAGGTGAGCTAAATTTTTTTAACAGTTATAGTGTTGGGCTGTGTTTCCATTTACATGTATGTACCATAAATTTCATTTCACAGAAATTGATTTATTTAAGTGAGATTGACAAACCTTATAGAGGTTATATTGTGGAGTGGCTATTTTCTTGTCAAGGTAGCCATCTGTGCCAGTTTGAATCTGTTGTGGATCCCAGAGAAACCATGTCCTTTAATCCTCATTCAGTATTGCTAGATAGGATCTTTTTTATTGTTTCCATGGAGATGTGACCCAATTGTGGGTGGTAACTTTTGATTAGATGGTTTTCGTGGAGATGTGTCTCTACCCATTCAAGGTGGGGCTGCTTCCTGGACCCCTTTAAGAGGGAACCATTTTGGAAAAAGCTCAGAACCAATATAGCCCACACAGCCAGAGACCTTTGGAGATGCAGAAGTGAGGTGCCTCCAGGGAAGCCATATTTCCTCCAGGGAAGTCTTATGAAATGAGGAGAGAAAATTAGTGGACATCTGTGTGCCTTCCCATCTGAGAAAGGTGTCTAGAAGCCAGTGACCCCAGCAGATGCCAGCCATATGCCTTCCCAGCTGACAGAGTTGTTCCAGATGGCATCAGCCTTTCTTGAGTACAGGTAATCTCTTATTGGTGCCCTAATTTGGACATTTTCATGGCCTTAGAATTGTAAACTTGCAACTTAATAAATTCCCTTTAAAAAAGCTGTTCCATTTCTGGTATATTGCATTCTGGCAGCTTAAAAACTAAAACAGATTTCGGTACCAGAGAAATGGGGTGCTGCAGTTTGCAAATACCAAACATGTTGGAACAGCTTTTTAAATGGATAAGGGGAAGATTCTCAAAAAGTTGTGAGGGGCTTGATAGAGAAAGCCTAGAATTCTTCAAAGAGACTATTAGTAGAAATGTAAACTCTAAAGATACTTCTGGCTAGGCTTTAGACAGAAATGATGAATGTGTTATTACAAATTGGTAGAGGCAATCCTTGTTTTAAAGTGGCACAGAATCTTGCAAGATTGTGTACTGCTGTTGGATGGAAGTTCAAATTTAAAGGTGACAACCCTGGATACTTAGCTGGGGAAATTTCCAAATTAAATATGGAAAGAGTGGCTTGGTTTCTCCTTGCAGCTTATAGTGAAATACAACAGGAAAGACATAAGCTGAGAACTGAACTCTTCAGTACAAAGAAACCACAAATTAATGGTATGGAAAATTCTAAGCTTCCAGAAAGGAAGAACCCAGAGAATAGTGCCGCATGTGAGAATTTAACCAAACATGGAACCAATCAGCCATTTCAGAAAAAGCCAGGATTTGAGATGAATAAAGAAAATGCCTCCAGGGAAGCCTTATGAAATGAGGAGAGAAAGCTAGCAAACATTGTCATATACCTTCCCAGCTGAGAGAGAAACCCCAAACCTCATCAGCCCTTTCTTTGAAGTTAAGGTATCTTTCTCTGGCTGCCTTAGTTTGGATATTTCAATGGTCTTAGAACTTGCAACTTAATACATTCCCTTTTTAAAAGACATTGCAACTTAACAAATTCCCTTTTAAAAAGACATTCCATCTCTAGTATCTTGCATTCTGTCAGTTTACTAATTAAAAAAATAACCCTTACAAACTTCTTGATGAATAAAGCCACAAAAGTGGAATAAGTGTATGGTCTACCAGAGACTTAAATTCAGGTCTGTTTTTGAAGAAAATTGTTTTGTGTTTTAAAAAATTATCATCACCCCTAAAATATGTACCTATGCCTATACACATGCATAGACCACCCTGAACTAGAATTAAAGATTACCAAAGAAAGACACCAGGGTCTCAATAAGTTAGCTATGCTTAAAGGATCATTACACCTCTTTTACAGAAGTTGAGCAATGAAACTTAGTCTGTGGTCAAAACCTCAACTCTCCTTCCTTGGATTAGAATGCAATGGATCAGTGTGATAGTTAGATTCAGTTGTCAGCTTGGCCAGGTGAAGGCACCTAGTTCAGTTGCTGTGGACATGAGCCAAATGGTATGTGAACCTCATCTGTTGCTGATTACCTCTGCAGTTGGCTAGGAGGCATGCCTGCTGCAATGAATGATGTTTGATTTAATTGGCTGGTGCTTAAATGAGAGCGCAGCATAGCACAGCCCAATCAGCTCAGCATACCTCATCTCGGTACTCGCAGCTCAGCCCAGGCCTTTGGAGATGCAGAAAGAAATCACCCCAGGGAAAGTTGTTGGAACCCAGAGGCCTGGAGAGAAGGCCAGCAGAGATCGTCCTGTGCCTTCCCACGTAAGAAAGAACCTCAGTTGAAAGTTAGCTGCTTTTCCTCTGAAGAACTAACGAAATAAATCCCCTTTTATTAAAAGCCAATCATCTCTGCCGGTGTGTTGCATTCTGGCAGCTAGCAAACTAGAATAATCAGTAAGAACAAAGTAGGAAGAGCTCAACCTTACAGGTGAGAAAGAGAAGGAAATAATAACAAAAGAAGAAATTCTATAATCTCTAAAGACAAAGAGGGAAATTCCTTTCTAACCCAGCAAACTTCTTGCTCTTTGGAAAAAAAGAATTCTTTTGGGACTGATATGAGCATTTGTATGTTGTGAACATTCTATGTTGACACCTTATTACAGATGAATTGCAATGTTAAAAGTACTTGGGCGTTCCCCTGAAAGATGTAATATTATATCCCATTAGCTTTGTATACTCCTCAGAAGTTACAGGAATCTTGGTTAAAAAAATAAAATAAAATTTATGTAACATAAAATAAAATAGAATGATTATTCTCCTAATATCCACCTACATTTAAGGTCAGGCACTGTATCAGAATTTCTAAGATAGCAGTTGGACATTCATGATGGTGAGATTTTCAAATATTCCACCTAACTTTATTTTGTCTCTAGCATTTATTTATTTCAAATGGTAAATCTATTAAGTACCTATTAAGTATGAATATATATCCAGTGTATCCAGTATGGTACTTTTATTTCCATGTTTGTGCTATTAACTGAACTTTGCCTTATTTCTGGACCCCCATCCAATTGACTGCAAGCAGCCATTTGGTCTGGGAGTCCAGGAATCTGGAGTCTGGTTTTCTTCATTGCTCCTCCTCTCTCCATGCAGTAATTCGTACCCCATCCTCCATCCTCCATCTCCTTTCCTGTTATCTTAAGGTGGTGATATCATCCCCTTGAAAGGTCATGTCCTCTTGAATTTGCTAGTTGCAAAGGACCACAGAAGTAATGATACTAAGTCACAGAGGCTGCTTTAGTTTCTTGGTTGCTAAAACAAATTCCATGCAATGGGATGGCTTAATAACAGAAATTCACTGGCTGACAGTTTCAAAGCTAAAAGTCTTGTTTCCTCCCTAGGTCAGTATCTTCTGGCTATCCAGCATCTTTTGGGTTCCTTTGCTTTTTAGTTGTGTGGCAATGTACATGGCTGCATCTTTTCCTTTCTCTTCTTGGTTCCATTGACTTCCAGCTTCTGGATGCTCTCTGTGGCTTCTTCTCTGTGTCCAATTTCTTTTGCTTATAATGACTTCAGACATATTGGATTAAGGACCAGCACCCTCATTCAGTTTGGGCACATCTTAACTAATAACATCTTCAAAGGTCCTATCCACAGCTGGATTCACATCCTCAGGACCAAGGGATGGGATCTGAACATGGTTTTGTGGGAGATATGATTCAATCCCTACAAGAGAATGATCTCCACTTAACTTGAAACAGAAGCTGCCAGAATGAAGTTGCTCCAGGTGAATCAGTGAACAAATGATGTAAGCTGGTCATGAAGAATCATGAGGTTTTAGATTAGAAAAATCTTAGAGGTCATGTATCTAATAATTCCCAAGCCTGACCATGATCATTAACTGGAAAATATTAAAACACATAGTGAGGTGGGAACAAATCTGTTATGTAAATTATGCCACATTATGCAGGTGCAAGAAATGTTATATCATTTATCTCAAACAATTGAAAGCAACTTTGACCAAGGACAGGGGGTGCTCCCTCTTTTTCCTGTTCCTAGGGACTCTTGTGTAGTTATAATAGTCTTCTATTGCTGCAATGACGTTGTATAGCAAGGTGCCTTAAAACTCAGTGCCTTATAACAACAAGCAAATATTTGTTATGTTCACATGTCTGCTAGTTAATATGAAGCAAATATGCTTGGGCTATAAGTTGGGTTCAGGTGTGCTCTGCAAGTTTTTCATTTTCTTTGAGGCAGCAGCTACCCAGAACATTCTCATTTCAAGGAAAGTGGCGGGAATGCAAGAAATAAGCCAACATGCAATCCCATTTCAAACCTCTGCTTCATTCAATCTGCCAAAGGAAGTGATCAAAACAAGTAATCAAAGCAACTGTCAAGCCTGACACCAGGGGATAGGAGTGGGGAAGTGTCTCTACCCACAGTGGGAGAGCACTGCAAAGTTACCTGTGTGGTGGTTCGAAGCTGTATATAGCTCAGAAAAACATTTTCTTAAATTTAATCCATTCCTGTGGGTGTGGACCAATTGAAAGTAGGACATTTTGATGAGGCTATTTCAATTAAGGTGTTACCCACCTTATTTAGGATGGTCTTAATCTTCTTACTGGAGTCCTTTTGTAAATGGAATGAATACAGAAAGAGAAAGAGAAAGTCACAAGGGCAAGAAGCTAAAATCAGTGGTATCCAGAAGAGGATAGGGGAGACCAGTAGACACTACATGTGTCTTACCATGTGGGAGAGGAGCCAAGGATCGCAAGCAGCCAGTTTTCAGTATGAATATATCACCTTGAGATGACTTGATTTGGACATTCTCATGGCCTCAAATTGTAAACTAATAAATTATCATTTCTTAAGGCCAACCCATTTCATGGTATTTGCTTTAAGCAGCCTGGAAAATGAAAACACCTGACAAGTGGTATAGATGTATAGTCCTGTTATTATAGAAGAGTGAAAAATTGGGACCAATAATCTAGTCTATTACAGTGGACAATACAATTGGGGAAAGTGTTTCTCTGGTCTTCAGTCCATCTAAGCTGTAGCTGATATAATCATTGTTTCAGATGACACAGCAGGTGGCTTCATTGCTTTTGTTTTGAAGGTAGGTGGCCTTACCACTTCTGTACCACAATGGTAATAAAATCAATCAATAGCTAAGACCCCCAATCCCAGAGCTTAGTATCCAGTCTCCCCACTGTCCATTCAGGATACAACCCATGGTTTTCTATTTGGAGAAACCATTAAAACTATAATCATCTACTTAGTCTGTAGCAAATTTCCTTCTGGATCAGTTTGTTTCTTAAACCTCAATAACAATCTCTCAATGTGCTAGAGGGATTGGAGAAGATTTATTTTTTGGGTGCCTTCAATCCTTGGAGAAGATTTGTTTTCTGGGTGCCTTCAACCTTCTGCTAATTTCCCATGTGAGTCTTATGATCAGTCCAATTTTAGAGTCACTGACCTAAACTTCTCTCATTTCATAGATTAGGAAGCAGAAGGGTGACCAGAGAAGTGAGGGAAAAGTCCAGAATCACATGGCAGGAGATTAGTAGAGCAAGGATAAGAACCAGGGGCAAATGCCATCTTCATGGGGCCAGAAGGTGACACAACTTTGGTGATCCTCTAATAAAAAGTATACAAAACCAGTTAGGAATGTAAATGTTTATTTAGAATGTGAAAATCCCAATTTTAATACATTTAAGCTATACATTTTTTTTTTTTTTTAACATGGGCAGGCACCAGGAATGGAACCCAGGTCTCTGGCATGGCAGACAAGAACTCTGCTAATGAGCCACCGTCACACTGCCCTAAGCTATACATTTTTAAAAGGCTAACACATACCATAAATATCACAAAATCTAGAAGAAAATAATATTTTTTCTCACTGACTGCCTGTTACACCTCTATGATAGTTTTTTCCCCCTTCAATTTTTGGCTGTACCTTCTTTGACTGCCTATAACAGCAATTGTATAATAATATTTTCTATAGAGAAGATAGAATGATAAATTAGTCTTTCCCTTTGCATTGATTATTTAATTCCATTTTTGTTAAGTGTTCAGGTAAATAAAACAACTTCACAGTTATACATGATTTTGAAGTATTGATGCATATTTGTGCCCTACAAAGACAGAAATTCTGGTAAGTTCTATTTTATGTGTTTCCTATGAAAAAATTCAATGCAATGTAAAATTATGAGGAAGTGTACCACATTATTGAATACATTTCTTTTAGGGGAGAACTTCCATTTTAACTAGATTGTGATGGGAATTGAATCCTTTGCTTAAAATTTAACTCTGATGATTAGAGGAATTTTCCATAGAAAATCTGGCCCTTTACATTTTAAACCTTGTTTTTCCTCCACTACCCACATGCATCTGTGGTGAGTGCCATGGGATACCTTCATATTGCTGGGAAACCTCTGGCCCTGCACCTTTGTGACATGATGCTGGTTAAATTGGCACAAGGGTTGGTAGAACTGTTCCTAGAAGCCTTTTCTGTCCTGAAACTGCTGGCAATAGCTTAGCTACACATAGAAATGACTGCAAACCACACAAAGATAACCCACACTACATAAAATTAAATGTGTCCCTGACTCATAAGAAACTTCCCTTTACCTGATTTCCCTTTCTTGCTGAGGCTACCTAACAGTACCCAATGCAAGAACCAAATGAAATGGCAAGGAAATTGGAGTGGAAGGAGTCTTAATCAATTGTGGTTAAAATATCTTACCTTTGCAAATATTACAAAGTCACATGACCATGAGAACACATTGCATAGGCCTCTCCCAGTGTCTTGAAGAAATTTTGTGCAATGAAGAGCCCTGAAGTGGAATTTCATTAATTCCACTGAAAATCTACCCCTGACCTGAGTCCTCGCCACTGACTTCCTGGCCTCTGTTTCTTTTACTCCAGTCCTCTGACTCTCAGAAACTAAGTTTTCTAAACTGGGACTGCCCCAAGATAAGGCTTGACTTCCTAGGTCCTTGTAGACCCCTTGCATTTTAGCTTCCAGAAGTATGATATAGGCTGGACCTTCTAAGTCAGATCATCCAGGATTTCATGACCTGAATTGTGAGTATAGTCTATTCTGTTTTAGTCTACTTTCTCTCCTGTCCAAACTTGAGAAATGATAGTTTTACTGTGTTAATTTATATTATTTTAATATCTAATATATAAATATTTGTAACCTCAAAATTAAGACAAAACTCCATAGGCTTATAGATTTTATACTTTTATAAAGCAGACATATTTACAAAGTAAAAGCAAGCAAGATGACAAGATAAGGAAAATTAAACATAAAATCCACATTCTTCACTTTCTTACCTCTTGCAGCAGATGGGCCATTATATTTACCCAAAATAATCCCCCTGTATGTGCATCAGAACTCATCCCTTTTTGATACTCAGGGACACTGATCCAGTAATTCTTTTCTCTCCCCTACATAATCTTTTCTTGCCCTCTACTAGGTCCTCGCCTCAGCCGAAGAGCATGCTGTTATTTCTTCTATCTGAAATCCTCATTTTTACTTCACTTTACCTTTCAGCTACTGCCTGTTTCTTTGCTTTCTTAGAATGCAGCAAAACTCCTCAAAAATGTTCTCTATGCTCACTATCTCCAATTTGTCTTTGCTCATACTTTCTTAAACCTACTGCAGTCTGGCTTTTGTCCTCACCACTCCACTAAGACTGTCCTTGTCAAAGTAACCAATGACTTCTATGTTGTCAAATCCAGGGATCAGTTCTCCATCCTCACCTTACTTGACCTGTATTCATTTGGCTTCCAAGGCACCTCACTTATGTTTTTCCACCTACATCACTCGATGCTCCTTCTCACTTTCTTTTGTGGATCCTTCTCCCTGAGCTTTTCACATTGAAGAGTCTGAAGGCTTATTCCTTTGCCTATTTCCCTATTTACTCACATTCCTTTGTCATCACTTTATAGTCTCATGGCTGTAAATCCCATAAATCCATTTCTATTTCCAGCCAGTTCTCCTGAACTCTGGATGCATATATGCTTTTTATGTGCAGTAGACATCTCATAGTATGTCCGCTCCAAAACTGCTCAGCCTACAGCTTTCTTTCAGTGAGTGAAAATCCATTCTTCTTGTCATTCAGGCCAACAACTTTAGAGTTATCAACTTTTCTTTCACATGTCTAGGAAAATTCAATTGGTTCTACCTCCAGAATAGAACCAGGATGCCTCTACTCCATACCATCCTTACTGACTGTCACCTTTATCTGAGCCACAATCATCTCTCATCTGAATCACTACAATAGCCTGCTCACAGGTCTCCCTGCTTCTACCTTTGCCACCAACAACCTATTCTCAACACAGTAGACAGTGTGATCCTTATGAAATGAAATCCACATCATGTCACTCTATTACTTCAAACCCAGTTCACCCAAACTAAAAGCTAAAATCCTTACCATGCCCTACAAAAGCCTATATCATCTGTGCCTCACCCTTACTTTTCTGGCCTCATCTCCTACTGTTCTCTCCCTTGCTCACTTTGCTCCAGCTATACTGGCCTCTCTGTTGTTCTTTGAACACACCAGGCATTTTCCTGCCTTAGTGACTTTACTTTCTCTTTCTAGAACTCCCTTCCTCCAGATAGCAGCTTCTCCTAGATATCTGCCCCAGCTATCTCATCACCAATATCTAGCCTTTGCTCAGATGTTATCTTTCCAATGGGACTGACTCAGCCAATGCATTCAATACTACTGCCTGATGCCCTGTCATGGTCAGGTTCATGTGTCAACTTGACCAGGTGGTGGTACCTGTTTGTCTGGTTGGGCAAGTGCTGGCTTGTCTTTTGCTATGAGGACATTTCACAGAATTAAATCATGATCATGTCGGCTACATCCACAGCTGATTCCATTTGTAATCAGCCAAGGGGAGTATCTTCTTCAATGAGTGATGCTTGATCTAAGCACTGGAAGCCTTTTAAGGAGGATTCAGAAGAGACAGGTTCTCTTCCTGCTTTGGCTGGCAAGCCTCTCCTGTGGAGTTCGTCCAGAACCTCCATCGAAATCGTCAGCTTCACAGCCTGCCCTACAGATTTTGGACTCTACGTTCCCACGGTTATGTGAGATGCTTTTATAAATTTTATATTTACAAATATTATCTGTTGATTCTGTTTCTCTAGAGAACCCCAACTAATACACCCACTTCTGGGTGCTCTCTTATGTGACTTAATGCAGGTAGTCCTTTGCCCCAGGCCACTTTGACTTGTTTCTCACACTGTCCCAGCTGTCTACAACAGGCTTCTCTGCCCTCAGGACAAACTCTGGGAGGGTGAGCTTTAGAAAAGTTTCCAATATATTGGTACTGATATGCATGCACCCCAGTATGTGCACAGGGGTTCCTCTGCTCCCTCTGGAACAGATCCAGGAACCAACAATGTAAGTGTAAACTGGCTCCATCCCATTGTGGAGGGGGTGGGGGAAGAGCCAGCAAAGCCTCCAGGAGCTTCTTCTATGAACTTTGAAGCTCTGTTTTCTTGATTAATGACTTTCCCTGTTAGTGTAGCCCTTTAACTGTTTTGAGGAAAGTTGCTGTCTTTAAGATTCCTTTGCCACCTTTGCCTGAGAGTTGTTGGAGTAGTGGCTGCCCTCAGAGTGGCCCCCAGTGATCTGAAGTAGCTACTCAAACGGAGTGATCAGTGATGAGGGCATACACCCATGGAGTTTGGGGGACTAGATCTTGGTGTCCTACCCTGGCACCAGCAAACTGCACCAGGAGCCTGAATTGCAGTCTCCACTGCTGCCTGCCATGAGGCTAAAGGATGGGGGATCATAGCCGCTGAAGAAAGGGTGGAACTCATTGATATTAATCACAATTTACCAGCCTCTTCCTCCCACTCCTCCCTAGTTTCTGCACAATGTTCCCCTCTTACTAGGTTTAGTTATTTTATAGTAGGACAATTTTTCTGACAGATGGAAGGAAGAGGTCTTGAGGAGAAGACATCTTTTTTGTATTCACAATAAAATAGCTGTATTTGCTGGCAGTGGCCTTTATCTAGTGCAGTTTCATAATTATAGAGTCCACTTCCTTTTCTCATTGTTCCGTGATAATAAAAGTAGTAGTATTTGATTCCTAGACAATAGTAAAAACAATTGTAAATGTATACTCTGGAATTTAATAAACAATTGCAAATGTGCACATTGAGATGTTTAGTATGAACATACTGACAATAAGTATATAATAATTTTTATTATAATTAAAGAAAAACACACAAAAATCCAGAGAACTCTCTGGACCTCCCAGCATGCATCTATGAACCCCTATTTTGGGGAATACTTCCCTGTGGAATGATTATTTCTAAGTAGATGTTAAAGTCACTGTTACTTGTTCCACCTGGTGAAACAAAACATAAGTACTAGTATCTCCCATAAATCAAGTTCAATTTATTAGATAATCAGATTTAAAAGAAAATGGCAACTAGTATTTATTGATCACCTAATAAATATCTCCCATAAATCAAGTTCAATTTATTAGATAATCAGATTTAAAAGAAAATGGCAACTAGTATTTATTGATCACCTAATAAATACCAAGTGTTTCCAATACACCATCTGATTTATCCTCCCAACAAAACTACTGAATTATTTTCCCAATCGTATAGAAAGAAAACCAACTCAGAATTTTTGTTTGCATGGGCAGGCACCGGGAATCAAACCTAGGTCTCTCACATGGCAGGTGAGAATTCTGCCTGCTGAGCCACTGTGGCTAGAATTTCAGTGTATTGCCCAAGGTTATACAGAATATGATTTGATTCTTTAAAAAACTCTTTTATTTGGAAGTTTTAAACTTAAAGAAAAGTTGCAAAAATGGTACAAATAACTATATTTTTCACCAAAAGATCCCATTTAAATTTTGCCAATTTCTGCAGTAATGTCCTTGATAAAGAATTGAATCCACAAATGCATGTTGCACTCAGTTGTGTCTCTGTCACTTTTACTCTGGAACAGTTTGTCAGTGTTTTCATCACCTTGACATTTTCAAAGGTTATATACCTTTCATTTTGTAAAATGCTCCCTCACCCCCACATTTGGGTTTTTCTGATGTTTTTTCAGGGTTAGACCCAGTTGATGCAGTTTTGGCTAGGATATCATAAATGCAGTGTTATTTTCATTGCATCTTATCAGGAGATGCCTGATGCCTATTTGTCCTGCTACTGGTGGTGGTAGCTTTTTTTTTTTTTTTTTGCAAGGGCAGGCACCAGGAATCCAACCCAGGTCTCCAGCATGGCAGGCGAGAACTCTGCCTGCTGAGCCACCATTGCATCGCCCTGGTCGTGGTAAGTTTTATCTGTTGATTAAGATGATAGGTGTCTGTCCAGTCTCACTATGTAAAGTTATTTTTCACCTTGTAATTAATAAATGTTTTGTTGAAAATATTTGGAGAATTTAAAAAATCTCATTCCTCACTTCTTTTTACCCACTTTTTAAAAAATTCATTGATGTTTTTTATCAGAATTAATTATCATTAAGGTGGTTGTCAGATGGTGGTTTTCTAATTTCCTCATATCTTCTATATTTATTGGCTGGCTTTCTAATAGAAGGAAGAGCTTTCTTTTCTCCTCATACGTTCATTCATTCACCCATTCATTCAGAGAATTGTTGGCTCATGAATTCCCATTTATCGAATGAGTTATAATCCATTGCTGCTATTATTTATTTCAGTGCTCAAATTATCCCAGATTTGGACAGTGGGAGCTCTTTCAAGCTTGTTTTTAATCCATATCTTCTAGCTCTTGGGCTTCTTTCATTATTTCATTACCATGTATATCACTATAAATAAGAGATAAAGAAAAAAATAGCTGCAAAATCAGGAAAGGAATAAGGTAGGTAAGGTGCATGGCATAATTAAGAGCACAGGCTCTGAAATCACAAAACTCTAGGCTAAAATCCTGGCTCTGCTATGTTTTGGTTGAGTGGCATTAGGCTAGTTGTCTTCCTTGCTGTGTTTTCATTTACTTAATTGTAAACTGGAGAACATAAGATTTAGCTTACTAAGTTATTATAAGATAATAATCAAAGATAATGTACAATATATAAAAGACATGATGCAGTGCCTGGTACTAATTAGTATGTAATAAAGCATAGCTATTATTAATAATTATAAGCCCAACTTTCCTCATCTCTAAAATGGGGACAAAATTCTCTCTCATAGAGTCATTCAAAGGATTAAAATAAGCAGCATGTGTAAGATCATTTAGCACATAGAAATGGCAAATATTATTAATATTATTCTCTGAGCTTCAGCTTCCTCATCTTTAAAAGGGTAACCACTATCCATGTCACAGATTTGTTGTGAAAATTAAATGAAATTACATATGAAAAGCTTCCACCCAGTGCCTGGCATACAGAAATTATACCATAAATAGCTATTATTGTTATTGCAAAGCAGATGTAAGAACATCTAGAGACGTTTTCCTGAGGGAAAATACCACTTCATCTAAGAAAAAGAATATGGGGTGTTTTTGTATGTGTGTGTGAAAATGTAATGACTATTACTTACCACTCTCAGCTTACTACTCTCAGGGTTTGGATCTTTTTCTTTTTTTGTTAGATCACTGCTTACTCCTCTGGTTTGGAGCAAAAGCCATACTTAAATATAATTGGTTTGGTCAAATGCAGTGATTTAGAGATGCAGTCATATTCCCTAATCTCATTTTTATCCAATTGCCTCTAACAGGGAATCTAATCACCCTCCCCACTGAACCCTCAGAAGTGACATGAAAGACATGGAATTAGTCACAGAGGGATCCAGCCCCTCAGGTGAAATGGGTAGAAAGATATTTTAATAGTAGAAGCTATAGCTCAGCATTAATGTTGATGTTTAATACGCCCTGATTTAGTTTAAATTTTTGGTTTTCTTTTCAAAACCCACAGCATTTAGTAGGTCTGCAGTTAAGCAGGTCAAAACCAAACTAAATCAGTAAAACATAATATTGGGCATTTAGGTGTCAATAAATAAGTAATTAAGGTTTGGAAAACCTCATCACATGGTTGTCTCAGAGAGAGGTTTAAGTGGTTTGATGCCAACTTACTGTCCCTTCTCATTCAGTCTTAATATATGCCAAAGGGCCAATTCAAGCATCTTACAAAAATGAAATACGGACAGTTAAATGTATTAAACGTGGCAGAGTGACGCTGAGCTCAACTAGTCCAACCAGGAATCCAAACACCATTTGTATTTGGTGTTCCAGGAGTTATGCTTAAAACACTACATAGATTATTTTATTAAATTCTCCCAACAATATTTGGTTGTAAGTGCTATTATTATCTCAATTTTGCAGACTAGGAAACCAAAGTAAAGAAAATGCTTCCTTACCGTCACGCAATCTGTGGTTCAGTGAGGTTTTACTCGGCAGCAGCCTGGCCCTGGAGTTCAAGGTCTTACCCTCCTCTAGATACCAGAGGAATTAGATTTTTGTTATTATTACTTCTTAATTTTTGACACTTCTATTTGATTATGGAGCTGTCATTTGTACGGGAACTCACTTCAGTGCACGTAATGACATCAGGCAGTGTTCCTATCCCCCCTGGTTATCCTACATTCAAGGCAGGAGGCAGTTTCTCTCTAGCCAGTGCTGCCATCAGTCTCAGGCGCCTAGGAGCTGGTGGAGCATTTAATTTTTGAAAAGCTGCCATAAGGGGCTATTCACTTTGTTTCTACGAAATCTTTTCAACAATGATCTGTCTACCTATGCAGGTTCCAGTTAGTAATTTATCCCCCCTGGTCTTCTTTTTTCTATCTATGAAATGAAGGGTTGGAAAAGATAGTGTATAATATTCCTTCCAGCTCTGATCTGCTGAGTTCACAAGCGATTCTGTAACTATTTTATCTCTTTTCTTCAACCTCTTCAGGACCCCTCCCCCCACTACTTATTTGGCACTTTCAGTTTTCTTGCTCTTTTATGGCCCACCTTCACTTCTTTTTCTATCCTTCTCTCTTGCTTTTTCTTTTTCCTTTTCTACCTTTCTCACGTTCTGTTCCTTCTCTCTCTCTGTCTCTCCCCCTGTAGCCTTCTTTTTCCCTTCCTTTATGTCCTTTTTTCTTCCCCTTTAACTCTCTTGCCCTCATGTCCCTCATCTCTTCTCTCTCGTTTTCTGACTCTTTTTTTCCCTCACTCTCATCTGAATCTTTCTGTTTTCTGGATATCTTTCTCTTCAGTTCCTCCCGTCCTTACCCTTTCTTCTTTTCTTTCTTGCATTGAATTGGACATGACTTATGTTTCCAAAGTGATCCTATGCTCCACTGTTTAGATACTGGTAGATTTTTTGGAATACAGCAGAAGGATCTGTCGAAAAGAAATTCAGGATGGAGGGTATAATTTCTTTCGAAACAGAACACTGAACACTTAGAATAGTCAGAAATTTGGACACTGAAAATAAATCATCTTAGTTTCTCTGTGCTGTACAGATCTCCTCGTTGCAAATATTATTGAGGTGTTAATAGAAGTAATTTTTTTCTTGGTTGTGCTATGATTCTGGTGCCATTCTAGAACAATCTGGGTTCCTTCCTGCAGTAAAAATAGCATCTTTAAATTGTTAATTTTATTGAGAAAACTTGAAACCAGATAATGTTCCTCAAAAGACCCAAAACAAGACCCATCCCTCTTTTATATTAATAGATCACATTAAAAAGTGATAGATTATATCAGCTGGATATGGGCCATGAGTGAAAAATAAAGTGTCAATATTTTACCTTGTATTCTTTCTCTGTGCTTCACAAATCCATTTTGTATCTCATCATTTTTGGTTAGATTATTGAAGATGTGTTCTTTTCTAAAAGTCTTCTTTGATAGCCAAGGTATCTTAGGTAGAAAAACCACTCTTGTTTTGGGGAATGAATCCTTGTTTTGCTTATTAACACATGAAGCACTGGTTGAGTTTAAGCCGAGTGTTTTTGGCATTACACAATCTTTTTCAGGAAACATGTTTTTTTCCTAGGTCCTTTTCCTGTGTCAACTGAAGTAAGACTGACCTTTTTAAAAATAAGACAATGTTTGAGCACAACCTTTATTCTCAAAGTCTCTCGTGCTTATAGAATCTGTTGTTTAAAACGCCGGACTTTACTTTGTATGCCCTTGGAAACACCTAGGTCCTTTCTTTGTTTCCATTCCCATTTCTGAGGGGAAGAGGCTGATTGCTAAAATCATCAGCATGTTTCAGATATTGCCACATACATTATATGAATATTTTTAAGGACATGATCATAGTCCTGTGTTTGATGTAAAAGGGAAAGGAATTGTCTTTGACTCTTATTTCTACCATGCTTTCATTGCACAATCTTTTTTTTTTTTTTTTGGAGGCACCAAATAATTATAACATTTTAAAAGTGCTAGACTGATATTTGGTTCAAGAGGGGTTCTTGGATTCTAACCTCAAAATATACATCCGATTTGGAATTTAATTTAATTCTTGGGAAATACTTTCTTCATGTGTTTTTTAATAAAAAAGAGATTTCGGAAGTACAATCAGGTGGTCCTCACACGGAGACCTTCAGGACACTTCCTGGCTTGTGGATGGTCCCCTTGTGTAAAAGGACCATGGCATCTCCATCCCCAGCTTAAACAACAGCTGGGACAGCTCTGAAAGCCTCCCGCTGTGGTGTTGTGGACTTACATTTAAATTCATTGAGGCCCGTGGGAGTTCTGAACTCAGAGTAGCTCCACAGGGGGCTGGACAGGATGATAAATTGCTTTTTAGTGATGTTCAGAATATCTGCAAGGGCTTTTTGCACCTGAGTCACAGAAAACATTAAAGATGGAAAACAAGCTTTGCTTCTGAAAGACAAATGAAAGTAGAAAGATGCTATGAAAAGTGCCTGCACTCAGTGGGGAGATGCTGAAGGCATTGGACCTGGTCTCCAGGAAAGGACCTTGAGAGTGCTTGCTGAGAACGTCACTGGTGAAGGGGCATCACCTCTTACACCCGCAGGAACCTCGTGGCTCCTCAAGGGGAGGACAAAGGGGAGAATGCTGTCTTTCCAAAGAGATGGTCATTTTAGCACCCACACCCAGCGCCTCTCTTCTTTTCTCATTAGCTCAGCTGTGAATGGTCTATGATCTCAGGGTGGTGTTTTCCTGCTGACACAGTTGTTGGGGCTTACTTCCCCTACTTATTCTGATGTTCAGAGGGCCCCAGAGTAAGGCATCTGGATGCAGTTAGTTGGCAATCTGTCGTTACAAGTGAAGAATGTGGCTCAGGCTTTGTATTATGAGAAATAAAGCTGTTCAAGAATGAAATGTCTTATAATCCTGGCAAAATTCAACAATTTGGAAGTCCTTTTGTGAAAAAAAGGAAATCAACCCAGCTGACATTATCTGAAAATCGGACCACCATTAGCGCTGTAGATAAATGGCAACATAGAGTTTGCCTTTTACTGAAAACAAAACTCCAAAGCCTGGTCTTCCAATCAAGAGTCATTTAACAATTGGCCAATAGATGGCACCATGAGTCTCTGATATGAGATTCAAGGCTGAGACTATTTGTCTTCTCAAAGCTCTTCTTAAAATATTAAGCAAAACTTTGACTGAAACACAACCGTATTTGGACAAGCAGATTTATTTTACTTTAGTGCTTTGTTATTAGAAACATACATATGTGTGTATATATATTTTACTATCAAACCCTAAAGTTATGGAAAGTATCCTTAATGGTTAGGATGGGCTGTAAACTTTTACAATATTATTTGCAGGCAGATTTTTCAATTTCTTATTGAAGCTAAGTTTTTCTTAATATGAGGCTTAGTGGTTATGTGTCATATCGTTGTTCAGTAAGACTCAGGAGGATATTTTTGATGCTCTAAATAGCCCTATGAGAGAAATTCATTCATATAGGAAGGGTCAGAAAGGCAGTGTAATGTATTAGGTTTTTAAAGAACATAAACAAAAGTTTTTATTTCCGTAATTGCATCTATATGGAGAAGTGCACACAAACACACCTAGATATTTATTATGATTCGCAACTATATGGATGTGGTTGAGCGTAAGAATGCCATCACCATATATGGCACTAGAATAAAAATTAAAAAAAAAAAATCCATGGAACTGCATTACACAGAGAGTGAACCCTAAGTTAAAGCATGGGACTGTAGTTAACAGTGCAATTACAAAAATGTGCATTTATCAATTGTAACAAAGGTACCACGCCAAAGCAAGGCTTTCATAATAATAGGGTGGTATACAGGAGTCCTGTACTTTATGCATGATTGTTCATTTAAAAAAAAATGATAAACTGGGAAAGGATTGTAGGGTTAATATTGCTAATTTAGAAAAAATTATTCAGAAGCAATAAGAAAATATTATCATCCTAACAGAGGACATGAACATGCAATTCAACAAGGTAGAAATAAAAATCACCAATACACTTTTGAAAAGAAATTTAACTGCCTAAAAATTTTTTCAAATAAAAATTTCTACTGTCAGATTAGCAAAGATAGTAATAATTTCACAACTCTAAGTCACTCAATGCCTGTGAGAAACCTTCAGATGATCCGTAGGTGGGAGAGGGATCAGAACAGCTCATCCACAGTTTCAAAATGCAAATGTTCATGGCTTTTGATTTAACAATTCCATCACCTTAACATTTTTCCACTTTAAAGAGATAATCATACAAATATGAACTCAATGACATGGTATTTTAATAGTAATAAAATTGAAATAAATGTAAACGCTGATTTTTATACCAGAAAGCCATCACAACAGGTAACTTAGATGGATATTGACATGGAGAGGTGTCCATTGCAGTAGAGGATGCTGTGTGTTCCCAAAACGCCCACAGCCCAGCTGCCTCCCATCAAAAAAAGATGAGCCACTATATAGAGAGATGGCTGGGTGTAGGAATGCCACCCTCATTTCAGACTACACCCCCATTCCGAAATCTGAAGGTTTTACAGCAGAAAACTCTCTTAGAATTCAGTTATAGATACAGCATTTGTTAGAGAAGCTAAACTTTAACCAAGCTACTGCCTTGGATGAGGAGTCTGAACAAACCTTTACCCATCACTTTCTGAATATTTTCCTTGCTGAGTAACCAGAAAAATAAGGCATGGTGGAGTACAAACAGAAGACTAAAATGCAGATTGGAGGGCCAAAGACTCAAGAAGAATGCCAAAAAATGTACTTGGGACAGAAGGAAAATTGGGGGCTAATTATAAGAAGGCTATTATGGAACACGGAAATTCCATAGGCAACTGTAAGAGGAGAAACTGTGGGAACATTCAACACTCAAAATGAGAGGTGCTTAGAACTTATGAGCAGGGATGCAAGATTAGCTTCCTGGGATGAACTTTGTTTGCTTATATATATTTTTCCCTTTGAAGGCCCAAAGTCTGCCTTTAAAGACACCTCTTTGCTCTTCTTAATGGAAGTCTTTTTTTTTTTTTGTATGCATCATCTGACAGACTTACTGTTCATTTTATCATTGCAAATATTGACTTCAGACACTAATTTAGTGTTTATTTAATTTCTAGCTATGACACAGAGTTTTATACCTTGCAGAAAAATAGCATATAATCATTCTTTGAGGCAACCTTGGTATGAAAGGGGAGGAAAGTCCTAGGAATGCCCAGAGAAAAGGAGCTAGTGTTGAGTTTCTATGGGAATTCCAATCATTTGGTTGCAAGTTAGTTTGGGGGAAATCTCTCAGGGTGGGAGAGGAGGGCAGGCAGAAACTCCAGAAGGCAAGAAATCCTCTTCAACAGCCCCAAGGACAGTTGTTAACAAGGTAAAGGTCTCCAGTGTCCCTAGGAGCCCTGACCTACTGGGGGAAAATGCTTTTGCATCTGGCATTTGGAAGCAGATTAAAATGTAGTCTGCTTTCAGGAGTCTTTGTATCATCCTTCCCTGAGGTAGGCATGTTTTCATGAGCTCATTGGCCTTGCTGCACAAGGATGAGACTTTTAAAAAGGAGCCAAAGGCATAACCACGTTGGCTTCAGTTGAATTTGAAATATGCAGAAAAAGAAATATTAGCATTTACCAAATGGAAACGGAATCTAGTCTGTGGGAAAAAAGCAGTTTTATTTTTGGTCTTCCAAGCAGATATTTCGAACAGCAAACTATAAAAAGTAGTACGAAAGCTATTGCGCCATCGAGTCTGAAATACACAAAAAAAGGACCAGGTTACTGTTCCAGCTAACAATTAATAATATGAGAGCAATATATTTCTATAGCATTATCAGGGATGTTTAGGACTCTTAGAGGGGAGAACGCAAGGAGAGAAAATATACCAAATTGCTTTTAAATGGCCAAACATTTCAGTTTAATTCTTTCCATGGTACAGAGTTGTAAGAGTTGTTGGAAAGCTGGAGTTGGTTCAGTTCTTTCAACACAAAAATGTTATTAGTGTTTAGTACTAGGTTTGATATCATATCTGGTTTTGAGTTGATGCCCCAACACATAACTGATTTTCAGTTATTTATTTCACTTCACTGAGTCTTAGTTTAACAATCAACTCTGTCTCAAAGATGAAATGAAAGCATGTTAGCAACTAATGTGAAAATATCATCATTAATATTAACAAATATTTACTGAGTCACTACTATATTCTAAGCACAGATCATCATGAAAATATTTTTACAATTACTTGTGCACTAAAAGTTGGCTCAGAGATTTGTATCCTTGGGGAAAAGCTGTTTTCCTCAAAAACAGAGAGCCTATGTGCCACTGCTAATTTTCAGGGTGCTCTGAAAACAGAACTTATTCTTCTTCTAGTGAAATGTGGGAGAGGAAAAGATTATTATTTTAAAGTGAAAGAAAGAGAGAGGCATATTGTTAGATTTCCCTTGTGTGTTTTCATTGTTATTGTTTCTAAATCTTCTCCTGGACCCATTTCTGCTACATTTTGAAATAAATTACTTTTTAGATGTTAGTAGTTAGCAGGGTCTGGTCCAACACCCTATAATGGAACGATTAGTCAGAATGGCTGTGTATTTGGGGCTCTACAGTTGCATTCACCTGCCTTGAGTCACAGAACAGACCAGCATTCTGACCTGGCTTTCTACTATCGCCAACAGAAATAAGTCATCCTTTAAAAGAAGGAGAGAGACAGAGAGAAAGAAAAAAATTCCAAACCAAAGTAAAATAAGGTGCTTCTACTCAACAGAATACATTCCGTGTTTGCACAGACGCAGTTTTTCTCTCATGTGGCCTTGGCAGTGCACCAACTATTAGAAGTAGTTGGAAGAATTATAATAATTCTTCTCTTTTGGCTGTAAAAATTATTGCTGCAGAAATCTGTCAACTTGGAAGAAGAATAATACCGTAGTTTATCCTTCATCAGATACAGATAGTTCCTTATAGATGTCTGATATCTTGATTTTGAACTTTTATTACTATTTTTCTTCTTTTTTTAAATGATTATATTTTTAATTTGTAGAATTTCTATTTGGTTCCTTTTCAAAAACGCACTGTAACATTTTATAGTTTTTAGTTCCCCAATGAAGTTTTCATTGAATTATATAAATATAATTGTTTTATAGCCTTTTTTGATAATTTCAATATTACAAGTGTTTGTGAGTCTGTTATCTGTTTTCTTCTGGTTGTCATTTGCATATGTGGGTTGGCTAAAGTCTAGTTTTTTTTTTTGTATGCTGTATGGCAGGGGTCACATTTCATTCTTTTTCCATGTGACTATCCTGTTAGTGCAGCACCATTTGTTGAATTTTTGTTTGTTTGGGTTTTTGTTTGCTTGCTTGGTTTTGGGGTGGGAGTTGGGGGGTAGGGAAGTGCATGGCTGGGAATCAAACCCAGCTCTCCTATATGGCAGGTGAGAATTCTACTACTGAACTACCCTTGCACCCCCGTGCCTAGTTATTTTTGACTGTGTGTTGAATACCATATCTTTAAAAATTGTATTACTTTGAGACCTGAAACTCTACCTTCCTTAGAGAGAACTTTATTTTGCTTCAATCTGGACTTTGGAGAAGCTACCAGTCTTGGATCATCTTAATCCACTTTGAAGGCTTGAAGTTTCCTAAACAACATAGTTTATACAAAATTAGTTGTAAATCCATTGAAGACTGGATTACTTCCAGATCATCCTTACCCTGAGCTTAAAGTAGGAGTTATCAGCGTCTTTGCCTTTGGCAGGCTCTAGGCTTTGACTTTCATCCTCTTGTTTGCTCAGAGGCCCCATACCCCCACAATGCACAGTTTAGTTTCAAAACTATTTCTTAACAATCAGCAACTGTCCTTAGAGAAAAGTGGCTTTGAGTCCTAGGCTTACCTCTCTGGGATTTTGTCTTGCTTTTAAGAAGATATTTCTGTTCTTGTAGTTGTCCTCGGTGAAAAGTATTGTCTAAATGACCTAGTCTGCCATGTTTGGAAGAATGCTAATGCTCTAGTTTTGTAAATCATGGGATTCTGAAAGTGTATTATGAAAATGTGCCCTGACGTTCAGTAAATGTTGTTTATAGAATGAAAACCAAATACAAATGAGAAAGGAAATGAGTGTCGCTGTTGAAGGGAGTGAGAAACCTGATTTCTTCCTCACCTGTATATAACTTCTTAACAGTGAAGAACTTTTGGGGAAATTTTTTTCAAATAGAATTTGGAAATACCCTTAAAAATCTGAAAGTATCAGTTAGCTACTGCTGTATAATAATCAACCACAAAATTTCTGTGGCTTACAATGATAAGCAAGCTTTTCTTGCTCATGGCTCTGTGGGTTGGCTAAAGTGCAGATTGAATTCAGATCTGCTCATCACATCTCATTCTTGAGCCCAAACTGGAGAAAAAGCTGATACCTGAGGCTTGTTCTTGCCATAGCAGAAATCAAGGTCCCAGAGGGGTGAATAGAAATAAGCAAGTGATCCCTTTTAAGACCTAAGCTAGGAACTGGTGGCCTGTCACTTCAGTGTACATTCCATTGACAAGTCATATGCTGAAGGCAAAAATCAGTGGGATGGAGAGGAAGATCTGAAAAATAATCTGATCTACCATATCAAATAGGTGTTCCAATAAGGTGTCAGATATTACGAGGCAATGGTGATTACAAGTTATAAAGTGTTTGTTACAGATTTGGTAATAATAAAACCATGTTTTTAAGTATTAAAATTCAATGAACTTGGGGGAGTGCAAGGGTAGTTCAGTGATAGAATTTTCGCTTGCCATGTGGGAGACCTGGATTTGATTCCTGGTCCATGCACTTCCCAAAAAACAAACAAAAAATTCAACAATGGTGCTTCAATAATGGGATACTCACATAGGAAAATAATGAAATGTGACCCCGCCATACAGCATACACAGAAAAATTCAATGAGCTTGTTTCTTCAGTTTTTTTTATAATCTTACACAATGATGGCAATTGAATATTTTGAGCCTTTCTATTTCAACACCTACTTGTTAATAAACATTTCAAGATGCTGAATAATCATTTAATAAAAAATTTCAAGGTTTTCTATATCCTAATAGGCATGAAAAAGAGAAAGTACGATCTTAATAATGTTGAATTTTTAAAAATATAATGATTAAATTATGGAGTAAAAATTTTTCATTATGAGCTGCATGCAGAACAAATGATTTTCAATAATGTAATTTCATATTTTATCCATTGTCATATGACCCTCTCCAGTCATTTGGTTTATATTCAATTTAGTATAAACTACTATTAATGAATTTTCCATAGTGCTATCTAATAATGACCTTGACAATTTTGCAATATTTCACAATATTAAAATAACCATTAATTTGTGTTGTAAAAACGTAATGGAAGTATTTGCTATTATTTCATAAATGAATGAGTCCTTAGCAGTGATTGGGTAGGGCAGGAGAGGAGAGAGAGACTGAATTTTGAAGGTTAATCTGCTGGTTTAGGAGTGAATTTTCTCATTCAAGTAAGAAGGCAAGTGTGTGAATTTTCATTTCCATTTCAAATTGAGGCTGTGGAGAAAAGAAGGGAATGGACTCTGGGGATGGAGTAGCAGAGGCCTCACACACAGAAACTCCCTGAGAGGGGCATTTGTTGTGAGAGTCATGTAACAGAGATGACTATTAGAATGCAAGACCTGTCATGTTCCTTCTATATTTAAATTTTATTTGACTTTTATTAAAGTTACACATATTTTCTTTACTGTTACACTTGATAGTTTAGCTGGGTATAGGATTATAGGTTGAAAAATCATGTTCCCTCAGAATTGTTGCTGTAGAAAATTCTGATGTTATTTTAATTCTTGATCCAAGAAAAAATATGTTTTTTCCACTCTGTAATTTAAAACAATCTTCCTTTATCTTTTGTTCTTTTGAAATATTAGGAAAATATCAGGTTGCTAGATATCCATTGTATTTGCCTCTTTTGGGACCCTTTCAGTCTGGAAATTCTATATATATTTTTTAATATATATATTTTTAAAGGAGACTTCTATTCTTGTGTCATGGATGTCTTTTCTTTTTTAGCATATCGATGACAGTTTTTAAATACAATTTTATTGAGATATATTATATATTCACATACCATATAATTATCCAAATTGTACAGTCAGTAGTTCACAGTAATATCATATAGCTGGGCATTTGTCATTACAATTGATTTTTGAAAATTTTCGTTACTCAAGAAAATTTAAAAAATAAGAATAAAGGTAAAAAAAGAATGCCCCAAACATCCCATAGCCTTCTCTCCCCTATTAGTCATTTTTTCTTTTTTTTTTCTTACTCATCTGTCCATACACTGGATAAAGGGAGTACAGTCACAAGGTTTTCACAATCAGATGGTCACACTTTAAAAGCTCTATTGTTTTTCAGTCATCTTCAAGAATCAAAGCTATTGAATTATAGTTCAACAGTTTCTGAGATTTTCTTCTAGCTACTCCAATACACCAAAAACTAAAAAGAGATATCTACATACTGTATGAGAATAACCTCCAGAAAGACCACTTAACTCTATTTGAGATCTCTCAGCCACTGAAACTAATTATTTAAATTGTGAAATACAATATATGTATAAAAAAGCAATAAATTTCCAAGTACATTTTAACAGTAGTTATAGAACAAATTTTAAAGTTTGATATAGGCTATAGTTGCACAATTTCTCATTTTTTTCTTCTAGCTGCTCCAAGACACTGGAGACCAACAGAAATATCAATATAATAATTCAGCAGTCATATTCATTTGTTAAATCTTATCTTCTCTGTTACACTCCTCTTTAAATAACATATATAAAGCAATGAATTTCAAAGTACATTGCAACAATTAGTTGTAGAACAGGTTTCAGAATTTGATATGGGCTACAATTCCACAATTTTAGGTTTTTATTTCTAGATGCTCTAAGGTACTGGATGATAAAAGACTTATCAGTATACTAATTCAGCACTCATACTCATTTGTTAAACCTGACCTTCTCTGTATAACTCCACCATCACCTTTGATCTTTCTCCCACTCTTTAGGGGTTTGCCCATTCTAACTTTTTTATGTTGGAAGGGGCTGTTGATATTATGGGATAAGGGGATGGAATTAGTTGATGTTCTGGAAGGGCTGGCGCCTCTGCATTTCAGGATTTACCTGGTCCAGGGACCCATCATGAGGTTGGAGGTTTTGGAGAGTTACCCTAGTGCATGGAAACTTGGTAGACTCTTATATAATGCCCTAGGTATTCTTTAGGATTGGCAAGAATGGTTTGGGTTTGGCAACTTATGATAGGTAGCAATGTCTAACTGAAGCGTGTGTAAGAGTGTCTTTCAGTGTAGCCTCTCAACTCTATTTGAACTCTCTCAGCCACTGATACCTTATTTGTAATACTTTTTTCCCCCTTTTGGTCAGAATGGCTTTATTGGTTCCATGGTGCCAGGGCCAGACTCATCCCTGGGGTTCATCTCCCATGTGCCAGGGAGACTTTCATCCCTGGATGTCATGTCCCACATAGGGGGGAGGTCAGTGGTTTCACTTGGAGAGTTGGGCTTAGAGAGAGAAAGGCCACATCTGAGCAACAAAAGAGATCCTCTGGAGGTGACTCTTAGGCATAGCTATAAGGAGGCTAAGCTTCTCTGATACATACATAAATTTCAAAGAGCAAGCCTCAAGATCAAGGGCTTGGGGCCTATTGATTTGGGTTTCCCTAATGTGAAACTTCATTTTGTTTCATTTCTTTTCCCCCTTTTGGTCAAGAAGTCTTTCCCAATCCTATGATTCCAGAGCCAGTCTTATCGTGTGTGCTGGTGTGATGTATGTACCCTAGAAAAGCCATGTTTTAATCCTAATTCCATTTTGTAAAGGCAGCCATTTCTTCTAATTCCTATTCAGTATTGTATGTTTGAAACTTTAATTATATCATCTCCCTGGAGATGTGATTTAATCAAGAGTGGTTGTTAAGGTGGATTAGGTAGAGACATGTCTCCACCATTTGGGTGGGTCTTGATTAATTTACTGGAATCCTATAAAAGAGAAATGACAAGAGAGAAAGCCAAGAGATTCAGAGAGAACAGAGCAGAATGACATAGCCACAAGATGCAGAGTCCACCAGCCAGCAACCTTTAGAGATGAAGAAGGAAAATGCCTCCTGGGGAGCTTCATGAAACAGGAAGCCAGGAGAAGAAGCTAGCAGATGACACTGTGTTCACCATGTGCCCCTCCAGATGAGACAGGAACCCTGACCGTGTTCACCATGTGCCTTTCTAGATGAGGGAGAAACTCTGTGTTTGCCATGTGTCCTTCAACTTGAGAGAGAAACCCTGAACTTCACTGGCCTTCTTGATTCAAGGTATCTTTCCCTGGGTGCCTTTGATTAGACATTTGTATAGACTTGTTTTAATTGGGACATCTTCTTGGCCTTAGAACTGTAAACTAGCAACTTATTAAATTCCCCTTTTAAAAGCCATTCTCTTTCTGGTATATTGCATTCCTGCAGCTAGCAAACTAGAACATCATGGTAGTCATGTCCCACATTGCCAAGGAGATTTACACCCTTGGGAGCCATGTCCCACATAGGAGTGGAGTTGGCTTAGTGAGAGAGGCCACATCTGAGCAACAAAAGAGATTCTCTGAGGCATAATCATAAGTAGGCTTAGTTTCTCTTTTGCAGGAATAATTTTCATAAGAACAAGCCCCAGTATTGTGGGCCTGGCCCGTCAAATTGGCAGTCCCCAATGATTGTGAGAATATCAGGGCTTCCCAAGGTAGGGAAGTTTAATATTTCCACATTTCCCCCCAGTCCCTTAAGGGGACTTTGCAAGTATTTTTAAAGCTTCTGCCCAGATTACTCTGGGATATATCAGGATATCATACCAAACCTGTGCAAATGAAGATCTCACTCACTATTCAGGTTTCCATACAGTTATGGTATTCAAATAAGCTGGCCATATGAGCTAAATTAGATAGTGTGCTAACAAAAATATCAATTTTGCACCAAATAAACACCTCTTCCTTTGGTCTATAACAGTTTTTTTGTTTTTTTTTTCTTTTACATGGGCAAACTCTGGGAAGTGACAGTTTTTTATATTATTTTTGAAATTATTTTTCCTATATAATTATATAATAACTATATAATTTCTCAGCCACTGAAATTTTACTTTATTTAATTTCTCTTCCTTCACTTTTTCATTTCTTTGATTGGACCTTTTGCTTTTGTAATGGAGTCTTTCTTAAATGTCTGATGTGCCAGTTTGAAAGGATTATGTGCCCTAGAAAAGCCATGTTTCAACACTGATCCATTTTACGGAGGCAGCCATTTCTTTTCCTTATTCAGCACTGTAGGTTGAAAACCTGATTAGATTATCTCCATGGAGATGTGGCACACCCAATTGTAGGTATTAACCTTCATTAGGGGGAGATGTGACTCCACCCATTCCAGGTGGGTCTTGAATAGTTTGCCGGAATCATTTAAAAGAAACATTTTGGAGAGAACAAGAGAGTCATGAGAACCACAAGAGCCCACACAGCCAGAGACCTTTGGAGATGAAGAAGGAAAACATCCCCAGGGGTGCTTCATGAAACAAGAAGCCAGGAGAGAAAGCTAACAGGCATCACCATGTTTGCCATGTGCCTTTCAGTTGAGAGAGAAACCCTGAACTTTATCAGCCTCCTTGAGCCAAGGTATCTTTCCCTGGATGCCTTAGGTTGGACATTTCTATAGCCTTGCTTTAAATTGGACATTTTCATGGGCTTAGAACTATAAACATACAACTTATTAAATTCCCCTTTTAAAAAGCCGTTCCATTTCTGATATATCACAATCTGGTGGCTAGCAAATAATAACACCTGGTGATCCTTATTGTCTGCTTATACTTAAAATTTGAGCTTTAAAAAGATGATTGGAAGGTCTGTGCATGTGGGAGGGGATTATTGTCTGTGGACTGTGAGTTGGATAGCCATTTGGCTGATTATTTTCTCTCAGGTTAATCAGATGAGCTAAAGAAGACTTTTCCTAACTCCTGCCTGGATATCAGTGTTCTGGAGGCTCAGAAAAAGGCTGAGTGGTTTCAGCATACAGACTGTCATTTCTCACTTGCTCCCTAAGTTTTCAATATAACACTCTTTCCCTTCACTAAGCCTGGTGTCCTCCATTCTGCTCTCTTTAGAGATTGAATCTATTGTCTTCCACTGGGGTGATATAAGGGCAGTAAGTGAGTTGCATGAAATGGGATAAAAGGAACTGGTGAGGAATTATTTATCAAACAATCCTGGGTTTAACTCCATCTTCACTTGTACTACAAGAGCTATTGCACCACCAATATCTGAGTCTTTTGTGTGTCCAAGTATAATTCAGTTTGTTTCTCAACATTCTTAGTTATTGGCTTAAGATTTAACTCCCACATCTGCTAAATCCATTTTCATTTGTCCACCAACTTTCTGTCTTTCAAAGTGTTGTTGTTTCATCCTTTTTTCTCTTTATGCTTGTGGGTAAATGCTTTATTTTTTTTTCCTTTTTGTTGTTTTAGTTAGGTTTGGAGAAAAAGAAGCAGCTGAGACCATTTTTAACCAGAAGCCTACTTCACTTTTCTAGGTGAAGTTTACTCTGGTTCTCCCTGTAATCTTTTTGACTGGCCGTTAACTTGTTCTAAGTCACTTAGGAGACTCTTTTCTTCATGTCATGTTGTCCAACAGGAATTCTGTTCTTTAAAAGTAATAACAAAAGGTGGGAACAGGCCACATTCTGGGAGAACTCCATTTTACTATTGCTTACTTTGCTACCCAATGCAGTTGTCTAGTACTAATGCCTGTCCTCTGTCTCTTTAGCTGTCATGCTTTGGTGACAGTCTCCCAGCAATCCTCCCTCTGATCATGGACGGAGCATTTTATAACCATCCCTCTATCAGTAGTGCTACCTCTACCATTTTGTCCTCCATCTATTACCCAGTCTGAGGGGGATAACTTTCACCTCAAGGCCCATTCATTTAATTATCTTTGGGACATTAACTACAGAAACTAACTGCTTATTCCCCATTCTGAGTGAAAGATAGTGCTAGTATGTTGGGGGAGTCTGTTTTATAAGACTTAGCGATTTAATTTGGCTTTCTCTTTCTGGAATGGGGTTGGACAAAGAAGATGCTAACACTACTGTTTGGGTTTTTTAAAACTGCTGGAATGCAATACACCAGAAATGGGTTGGCTTTTTCAATGGGGATTTATTAGGTTACAAATTTATAGTTCTAAGGCCATGAAAATATCCAAATTAGGATATGAAGAGAAATATACCTTCCCTGAGGAAAAGCTACTGGCATCCGGGGTTCCTCTGTCACATGGGAAGGCACATGGCGACATCTTCTCCTTCTTTCCTGGTTCTGGTTTCAGTGGCTGTCTTCAGATGTCCTTGGGCATTTCTCTCTCAGCTTCTCTGAGCCCTCTAAGTTTCATCTGTGTTTTATTCCTTCACAGAGGACTCCAGAAAGGAGTCCTTTGTGAAAGAATGGGCTTGGTCACATCTCCGTGGAAACAACCTAATCAAGAGGTCCCACCCAACAATAGGTTTGACCCCGTTAGAGATGGACTAAGAGATGGCTAATTATGGGGTACATAATAGCTTCAAACCAGCATACCTACCTATTTTTAAAAAATAATTCACATTGTTATATTCTGATTGGAAGCCCTCTGCTTCCTCCTTCCAATGGGCTTCTCATCTCCTACTTCTTTTTCATTCTATGTGATTTCTTATTTTCTGAATCAATCGCCTTTTCTACCTGGACCAAAACTATTGACTCTATGTGAAGAGAAGCCCTCTGAGGTGGGACTCTCCATGGTTTGTGTGGTTGTAGCCCATTTCTTTCTTTCTATTTTAAAATATTTTAATTGATAAATCTTCACACATATACAGTCTATACATGGTGTAAACCAGTGGCTCATAATATCATCACATAGTTGTATATTCATCACCATGGTCACTTTTAGAACATTTGTATCACGCCAGAAAAAGAAATAAAAAGAAGAAATTCATACATCCCATACCCCTTATCCCTTTCTCTCATTGACTTCTAGTATTTCAATCTACCCAATTTATTTTACCACTTATCCCCCCTATTATTTATTTATTTTTAACCATATTTTCTTACGCATCTGTCCATACCCTGGATAAAAGGAGCATCACAATCACAGTCACGTTGTAAAAGCTATGTTGTTATATAATCATCTTCAAGATTCAAGGCGCCTGGAACACAGCACAACAGTTTCAGGTACTTTCCTCCAGCCACTCTAATACACCATAAACTAAAAAAGGATATCTATATAATGCATAAGAATTAATCTTCAGGATAGCCTCTCAACTCTGTTTGAAATTCTCAGCCACTGAAACTTTATTTTTGTCTCATTTTTCTCTTTCCCCTTTTGGTCAAGAAGACTTTCTCAATCTCAAGACAGGTCCCGGCTCATCCCGGGAGTTCTGTCCCACATTGCCAGGGAGATTTACACCCTGGGAGTCATATGCCACGTAGTGGGAGATGGCAGTGAGTTCTCCTGCCAAGTTGGCTTAGAGAGAGAAAGACACATCTGAGCAACAAAGGAGGTTCTCTGGGGGTGACTGTTAGGCATAATTTTAAGTATTTAATTTTAAGTAGGCTTAGTCCATCCTTTGCAGGAATTAGTTTCATAGGGGCAAAACCCAAGATCGAGGGCTCAGCCTATTGATTTAGTTGTCTCCATTGCTTGGAGGATATCAGAAATTCTCCAAATGAGGAAGTTGAATATTTCCTCCTTTCTCCATTGTCCCCCAAGGGGACTTTGCAAATACTTCATTCACTGCTCAAATTGTTGTAGTCCATTTTTACACTGGGTCAAGGCAAGAATGTGAAAATCAAACAAGGGGAGGTAGAACTGATGAAAAGTACTGAGGAGGAGTAGAACAAGTATCTTGTTGAAGACCCTTTTTTAGGGAGACCAACTCTGCAAATATTCATCCTCCAAAGTCTGCTTCTCAGTCCTCTAGTCTGTAGACTTTTCAATCTCATACCCATAGGTAGAAAAACAAGGATGATGAAAACTTGTGAGTATTCATATGTTAAATCTTCATTACAATTAATATATGCAATAGTTAATATATAGACTGGTGATTCTTAACTGAAGGTTGTAAATTACCTGAGAGACTTCCTCAAACCATTTCTTCCCCTATTCTACTATGATCTCCAAAGGGTATGGTCTCTTGATGGAAAAACTATGCCATTGTTATTGATGAGATACACTGCATCATTCAAGCATTTAAGGCTGAAAAATCTTGAGTCACTAATTAGGCAGTGATTGAGATTTGAGTGGATAGTGTCTTTGAGTTCAAAACTACTTGGTTTTCAAACACATGGGGAAAGTTTCATTTATTTACGTGATCAGTAAATGTCCAATTAAAATTGCCTTGCAGTCTGATTTAAAATTGATAAATTGTAAGATTACAGATACATTTTACAAATGTAAGGAATCTGGGTAGATTTCTCTATAGGCTAGTAAAAATTTATGAGAGCAACATGACAGCATGTCATCAGAAGTCATAAGACAGTAACATCAAATATTAACTATAATTTGGGAGGTGTTTGGCATATGTCAGACCCTGTGCAGAGTGCTTTACATGTATTATTCCATATGATCTTCTCTACAACCGTAAGACAATAGATACCTTTATCTTCATTTTACAGATAGGAAACAGAAATTCAGAAAGTCTGAGTATATGTTTAAGGTTGTATAGTAGATGACAGAGCTGGGATTTGAATCCAGGGATATTGATTTCAAATCCCATGTTTTTAAACCTCTTTGTATATTTAACATTTTGTCCCAATAACCCTACTCTAGGAAATGTAGTGATAGGAAACAATTCTTTGAAAAAAAGTTGTATGTGTGTAGATTCTTATTGCTGTGGATCTTAATAGTAAATATATGGAAACCACTTACATTTTATACAATAGTAGAATGGTTAAGTAAACCATAGAAGATTTTCTCAATGGAATACTCTGCAATCATTGAATCAGAGAATTGGGTTGTTTCTATAAAAATATGGAAAGATGTTTATAATTATAACTTTTAAAAGATTGAATTCAGGTAGCCATGACAAACTCTGGGATCTGTCCTATAACCACTTGTTGAAGAGTGCTTTGAAAACTACTGCTTTTTTCTTTCTTTGCCTTGTATATATGTTATATTATACAATTAAAAAGTTAAACTATAAAAAAAGATTGAATGCAAAGTGTTATTTACTCTCAGTATTTCAACTATGAAAATATATGCATGCTTGAAAAACAAGGACCTAAATTTACAAAAAAGAAAATAGTCGTCAGTAATGCAAGTGCCAGTAAATGTATCTGCCATTCCCTTTTCCTTATTTCTACTCAACCTGATTCATGTGGCAGGTTATTCTAATCCAGCAGCCCCATTAGAGTCTATCCTGGAGAGTCAATGTCACGTGGCACTTGATATCAGCTTATAATAACCAAATCCCACACTTAGATCAACCCATACTGTCTCCCAGCATGCAGTGCACTGCTTAAGATAAACCATTATTCAGTGTTTATTGTTTGCATTTTGTTTTTGTTGTAGTGTGTGTGATATCTTTAGGATAATTTTGGATGGTGTCATGGTCAGGCTCATGTGTCAACTTGGCCAGGTGGTGGTGCCCATTGGGCAAATGCTGTCCAGTCTGTTGCTATGAGGACATTTCATGAACTTTAATCATGATTACATCTGATGCATCCATATCTGCATTTGTAATTAACTAAGAGGAGTATCTTCTGCAATGAGTGATGCTTAATCTAATCACGAAAAGGCTTTTAAGGAGGATTCAGAAGAGACAGTCTGTCTTCCTGCTTCAGCCAGCGAGCCTCACCTGTGGAGTTTGTTGTGGACAGCTTACAGCCTGCCCGACAGACCTTGGACTCTATATTCCCATGGTTACGTGAGACACTTCTATATATTTTATATCTATGGATATTTCCTGCTGATTCTGTTTCTCTAGAGAACCCTAGCTAATTCAGTTTGGTACCGGCAGTGGTTCTTAAGAAACAGAATCTTAAAACTGGGTTTTTATAATTGATTTTCTGCTCTGACTGAACTCAAATGCCCTAAGGACTCTGGTTCCTGTAATCAGAACGATACTGCCAATCCATGGGGTGAGCTGGCAAAAGAGATAACCAAAATAGCACCATTAGATTCTTTTAATGCTTCGCATGTACAAAGCTAGGTTCTGGGGGATAATGTTTTTGACACCTTTATGGAGTTTGTGGAAATAGGGGGTATAGAGATGTTAGTTGGTTGTTGTTGGATACACCGTATGCATTAATGAGTGAAAGGGATGAGTTTAAGACTTCAAATGAGAAGTTTATACACCGTATGACAGATGTAAACGTTTCTATGAGTGCCCTAAAGGGAAATCTTATTTCCTGTAACTGTAGACTTGAGATCTCTGAAAATCAGACTCAGAATCTTATTGTTAGAGTAGTGACTTTACAATGTAAACTGAAATCTCAATCTTGCACAGTGTCTGCGTTAAAGTGAGGGCATTGATTGGAAAGGAGTAGAACCCTGAAAAATGGGATGGTGACATATGGATTGATAATGATGTTGGTGGAGAAGTTGAAACCCTAGGTCATGCTGAGCCTTCTCTAGGTAACCCTGTAATAATCTGCCCTGAGGACATAGCCGCCCCACCTCCAGTCTGCCCTGAGGAGTTGGCCACCCAGCCTCCACCTGAAGGGATTAGTCCTAGAGTGATTAATAATGTTTCACCAGATGAAACTGCAAATTAATGCCCTGAAGCAAATGGCTTGGAAGATACTTCTAATTCTTTTCATGACCCACCCCCACCACCTCCCATTTCTTCTAGACCTATAACTAGACTAAAGTCCCAACAGGCCCCTAAACGTGAGGTACAAAGTATCACCCATGAGGAGGTATGTTATACTCCAAAAGAACTGTATGAGTTTTCCAATTTATATAGACAGAAATCAGGGGAATATGTGTGGCAATGGATTTTAAGGGTGTGGGATAATAGTGGGAGGAATATAAAGCTGGATCAGGCTGAATTTATTGATATGGCCCCACTAAGCAGAGATTCTGCATTCAGTATTATAGCTCCAGGTGTTAGAAGAGGCATTAAAGTTTCTTTGGATGGTTGGTTGAAACATGGATCAAAAGGTGGCTGACATTACCTCAGGTTGAAATGCCAGAAGTGCCCTTGAATAATATAGATGAGGGGATCCAGAGGCTTAAAGAGACTGGAATGTTTGAGTGGATTTATCAAGGAAAGCCGGCTCATACACCCCAGGAATGTCCAGTGGAGGCACCTTTTACCAGAACTGTGAGAAACAAATTTGTGAAGAGCTCTGTAATTGCCCTTCTCTGTGGGTCAGCTATTACCGTGGGAACTGCTGTCACTGAGCTAGAATCCTTAAACACAATGGGGATGACCAGATCCCAAGTTGGCAGGAGGAAGGTGGCAGCACTTAATCGCCAAAGACAAGGTGGATGTGGCTATCATAATGGACAGCAGATTCAAATTGGGAGTCAAAAAATCTCACTCTCAGAGACTTGTGGCATTGGCTGCAGTAGATCATGGGGAATCTAGAAGCACAATAGATGGGCAGTCTACTAAATTCTTGTTCAAGCTGTATAAGCAAGAGTTTTAGGTCAAGTGAACAGAAGTCTAACTTGAATTACAAAACAAAGAGTCACAACCCTTAATCAATTTCCAGACTTGAGACAGTTTACAGACCTAGAGCCCCTTGAATGAGGGGGAGGCCAGGCCCTTTTGGGGGAGGACCCTATTATAACACCACAAATTTATATGGTTAATCTTCCTCCAAGCCTTCCCAAGATTGACAGCCTTTTACCAGGGTAACTGTGGGGAAAGAAAATGATCATTTCCTTATGATAATCCACTGTCATCCTCCACGTCACATCTGTTTTATTCACAAGCCACGTAGGAGATTTGAATGGGGATGTGGTGGGAATCACCACCCCTGCATCCTTCAAGTCCTTAAGAGTGGTAGTAATCTCTGCAATCCCTCCGGGAATCCAGTATCGCTTCTGATTTAATATTTTCCTAGGTAGGGGCAGTTCTAGTGGCTTCCACTTGGCCTTTCCTGCCAAAATAGCCCTCACTCCAAGAGTTAGAGAGCCAATGTGGGGATTCTGCCAGTTGCTGATTATGTCTATTCCAATTTGCATTCTGGAACTGGGGAAATAACTACAGAATGGGTCCAGGGACCCACTGGATCCACTGTGAGACAGACCTGAGCTGAAACTCCATCAATCACCTGACCTCCATAAGCTCCCACTCTAGACCAGAGTGATGTTTTGGTCCCCCTCAACCAGTTGGTAACTCCAATTGCAGTTGCTGTTCCAGATGTGGTATCATTGCTTGAGCAAATCAGTACATCCCCTGGTACCTGGTATGCAGCTATTGATCTGGCAAATGCTTTTTTCTCAAAAGTTATTAGTCAAGACCTCCAGAAACAGTTTGCTTTCAGCTGGCAAGTTCAGCAATATATTTTCACTGTCCTACCACAGGGGTGTATCAACTCTCCAGCCCTATGTCATAATCTCATCCATAGGGACCTTGATCATTTCTCCCTCCCACAAAACATCACACTGGTTCACTATATGGATGATATCTTGTTAATTGGACCTAGTAAGCAACAAGTCGCAACTACTCTAGACTTATTGGTTAGGTATTTGCATATCAGAGGATGGGAGAAAAATCCAACAAAAATGCAAGGGCCTTCCACCTCAGTGAAATTTCTAGTTGTCCAGTGGTGTGGGGCATGTCAAGATATCCCTTCTAAGGTGAAGGATAAGTTGCTGCATCTGGCCCCTCCTACAACTGGAAAAAAAGGCACAATGCCTAGTTGTTCTCTTTGGATTTTGGTGACAACATATTCCTCATTTGGGTGTGCTACTCTGGCCCATTTATTGAGTGACAAGAAAAGCAGATAATTTTCAGTGGGGATCTGAACAAGAGGAGGCTCTATGACAGGTCCAGGCTGATGTACAAGCTGCTCTGCCATTTGGACTGTATGATCCAGAAGATCCAATGGTGTTGGAAGTGTCAGTGTCAAATAGAAATGCTGTCTGAAGTCTTTGGCAGGCCCTTATAGGAGAATCACAACCCTTAGGATTTTAGAGCAAAGTCTTACCACCTGCTGTAGATAACTACTCTCCTTTTGAGAAACAACTTTTGGCCTGCTACTGGGCCTTAGTAGAGACTGAATGCTTAACCATGGGCCACCAAGTTACCATGACACCTGAGTTGCCTATCATGAGCTGGGTGTTCTCTGACCCACCAAGCATAAAGCTGGGCATGCACAGCAGCATTCCATCATAAAATTGAAATGGTATATACGAGATAGGGCCAGAGCAGGGCCTGAAGGCACAAGTAAGTTACATGAGGAAGTGGCCCAAATGCCCATTGTCTCCACTCCTACCATATTACCTTCTCTTTTCCAGACCAGAGCTATGGCCTCTTGGGGAGTTTCTTACAATGAATTGACTGAGGAAGAAAACACAGGCCTGGTTTACAGATGGTTTGGCACTATATGCAGGGACTACCCAAAAGTGGACAGCTGCAGCATTCCAACCCCTTTTTGGGATGTCCCTGAAGGACAGTGGTGAGGGAAAATCCTCCTGGTGGGCAGAACTTCGAGCAGTGCACCTGGTTGTTCATTGTGCTTGGAAGGAGAATGGGCCAGAGATGCAATTGTATACTGACTCATGTGCTGCTGCTAATGTTTTGGCTGGATAGTCAGGGACTTGGCAAGAACATAATTGGAAAATTGGTTACAAAGAGGTCTGGGGAAGAAATATGTGGATAGACCTTTCTGAGTGGACCAGAAACACGAAGGTCTTTGTGTCCTGTGTGAATGTGCACCAGAAGGTGACTTCAGCAGAGGAAGATTTTAATAATCAAATGGATAAGATGACCCATTCTGTGGATACCAGTCAGCTTCTTTCCCCAGCAACTCCTGTCATTGCCCAATGGGCTCATGAACAAAGTGGTCATGGTGGTAGGAATGGAGGTTATGCATGGGTTCAGCAACTTGGATTTCCACTCACCAAGGCTGACCTGGCTACAGCCACTGCTGAGTGCCCAATCTGCCAGCAGCAGAGACCCACACTCAGCCCCCAATATGGTGCCAATCCCCAAGGTGACCACCTGGCTACATGGTAGCAGGTTGATTACATTTGACCACTCCCTTCATGGAAGGGGCAGTGATTTATTCTAACTGGAATAGACATGTACTCTGGATATGGGTTTGCTTTCCCTGCACGCAATGCTTCTGCCAAAACTAGCATCTGCAGACTTACAGAATGCCTTATCCATTGTCATGGTATTCCACACAGCATTGCTTCTGATCAAGGAATACATTTCATAGTAAATGAAGTGCAGGAATAGGCACATGCTCATGGAATTCTCTGGTCTTACCATGTTTCCCATCATCCAGAGGCAGCTGGATTGATGGAATAGTAGAATGGCCTTTTGAAAACTCAACTAAGGTGCCAACTAGGTTGCAATACCTTAAAGGGTTGGGGTGATGTTCTCCAGGAGGCTGTGTATGCTCTGAATCAGTCTCCACTGTATGGTGCTGTTTCTCCCATAGCCAGGATCCATGGGTCCAGGAACTAAGGGGTTGAAATGGGAGTGGCACCACTTGCTATTATGCCTAGTGATCCACTAGGAAAATTTTTGCTTCCTGGCCCTGCAATCTTGAGCTCTGCTGGTCTACAAGTTTTAGTTCCAGAAGGGGGAGTGCGTCTATCAGGAGAAACAACAATGATTCCACTGAACTGGAATCTAAGACTGCCACCTGGTCACTTTGGGCTACTCATCAGCCTGGATCAACAAGTCAAGAAGGAGATTACTTTACTGGCTGAGGTGATTGACCCTGACTATCAAGGGGAAATAGGACTACAACTACACAATGGGGGAGATAAAGAACAGTTTTCCTCAAGTTGAGTAGATTGAAATACTAGTGATCAATTAAAGGGAGTGGTAAGAGTTATAGGAAAAAAATAGGGGGAACAAAAGTTAAAATATATTGGATAGATGGAAATACTAGTGGTCAATGAGAGGGAGGGGTAAGGGGTATGGTATGTATGTTTTTTGTTTTTATTTCTTTTTCTGGAGTGATGCAAATGTTTTTTAAAAATGATCATGGTAATGAATATAGTACTGTGTGATGATATTATGAGCCATTGATTGTACACTATGTATGGGAGGTTTGTATGTTAAAAATGTTCATGTTTGTATGTTGTTTTGGTTTGTTAATTTAAAAAAAAATATATATATATATAAAGAAAAGTTTTCCTGGAATATAGGAGATCCCCTAGGTGTCTTTTAGTACTACCATGCCATGTGATTAAAATTAATGGAAAACTGCAACAACCCATCCAAGCAGGACTACCAATGGCTCTGAAACTTCAGGAACAGAGGTTTGGGTCACCCCACCAGGCAAAGAACCACAGCCAGTTGAAGTGCTTGCTGAGGGTAAAGGGAACATGGAATGGGTGTGGAAGAAGATAGCGATAAATATGAACTACGACCACAAGATCAGTTACAGAAACACAGACTATAATGCTGTTCTGTCCATGTAATAGTATTTAAGTTGTAAGATAACAAGTTTAAGAATGAGTGTTACCCAAGGAATTGCACCCTATTCTGGGGAGATTTAATGTGTTTCCAGTTGTACATGGTACAGGTGGTTATTGGTAGGTGAGGAAAAAATGTACCTATTATTGGTTTCTATTTAGAGATTAAGTATGGTTTAAGATGATGTGTACATCTGCTAAGTTGACAAGGGGTGGACTGTCATGGTCAGATTCATGTATCAATTTGGCCAGGTAGTGGTGCCCGTTTGTCTGGTCAGGTTGAAGTGCAGTCCTGTCTGTTGCTATGAGGACATTTCATGAACTTTAATCATGATTACATCAGCTGCATCCACAGCTGATTGCATTTGTAATCAGCTAAGGGGAGTGTCTTCTGCAGTGAGTGACACTTAAGCTAATCATCTGAAGGCTTTTAAGGAGGGTTCAGAAGAAACAGTCTCTCTTCCTGCTTCAGCCAGCGAGCCTCTCCTGTGGAGTTCACTGTGGACCTTCATAGGAGTTACCAGCTTGCGACCTGCCCTACAGACCTTGGACTCTACATTCCCATGGTCATGTGAGACACTTTTATAAATTTTATATCAATGGATATTCCCTGCTGATTCTGTTTCTCTAGAGAACCCTAGCTAATACAGATAGTTACTTATTTTTGTTTAACTTTCAAAAATCCATTTTTTGTTGATCCTGTTTTTATCAATTCCTTTATGGAAGCTTTTCTGTGTCTCCTAGAACCCTACCATTTATATTCATTCCCACTTCACTTTCTACCTCCAATTATCTACTAAAATATATCTTAAAGGTTGACCATGATCCACTAACCATCCAATCATATATCTTTTCTTCACATCTTACCTCCATGCAGCATTTGACCTGGCTGGTCAACTCTCCTTTTTGGAGAATTCTTTTTTTTTCCCCAAATACTGTGCGTCTTGGTACCTCCTCTGCATGGATAAAGACAATGGATTTAACACTGTGTCCTCTTTCCTTAGGGCCAGAATTGCATTTCCAATTGTGTGCTAGGAATCTTTACCTAGATTCAGCAGGAGCTACAAACTTAACGTGAAAAACTGAAAGAATTGTTTTCCCATGAACACCAAGTGCTTCTCCTAATTTAGCTCTGTTAAAAATATATCATTACTATATGGATATCACCTTTTAATGTAAGGGATATTGGAGAGGCTGGAGGGAAGTGCCTGAAAATGTAGAGCTGTGTTCCAGTAGCCATGTTTCTTGAAGATGATTATATAATGATATAGCTTTTGCACTGTGATTGTGTGATTGTGAAAACCTTGTGTATGATGCTCCTTTTATCTATGGTATGGACAGATGAGTAAAACATATGGATTAAAAATAAATAAATTATAGGGGGAACAAATATTAAAATAAATTTAGTAGATTGAAATGCTAGTGATCAATGAGAGCGAGTGGCAAGGAGTATAGAAAAAAAAATAGGGGAAACAAAGGCTAAAATATATTGAGTAGATGGAAATACTAGCAGTCAGTGAGAGGGAGAGGTGAGGGGTATGGTATGTATGAGTTTTTTTCTTTTTTCTTTTTATTTCTTTTTCTGAATTGATGCAAATGTTCTAAAAAATGATCATGGTGATGAATACACGACTATGTGATGATATTGTGAGTTATTGATTATATACCAAGAATGGAATGATCATATAGTAAGAATATTCGTGTTTGTATGTTATGTTTTAAAAAAATTAAAAAATATATTTATCATTACTAACCTTTGAGCTCTTCTTTAATATCCCTATAGACAACTTGTTAACGTTCTGTGGAATCAATCATCTCCATTACCTTTACTCCCATCTTTTCCACCTAGTTAACCCCACAGTCATTCCTGGTTTAGTTTTGTTGACCTGCGTTCCAGCCTTCAGCTTACCAGTCCATCTAGCACAGCCCTGCCATACCAACCTTCTACAGCATAGGTCTCATCATAATATTTCCCCACTGAAAAAAGATAAACTCTTCAATAGCCATCTGTTATATATGGAATTATATATTGATTTCTCAGGACTGTAGTTCTAACTGGCCTTTCCAGTTGTTTCCTGCTCCTTCCCTAACTGCATTCTCTCTTTCAAGAAACAGCTTTAAGTAGTTCAAAGCAATACTCCAAGTTTTTTCACTTCCAGGCCTTTGCTCTGAAGGTTCCTGTAAAATGTCCTCCCCAACACTTTAGTCTGTTAACAATGTATTGTTTCTTCAGGGACCATCTCAAATACCACTTCTTCATGAAAATATTTCCTTGATGAGTTTTTTCTTTTAAATAATTTTTGCTTTATACTGGGAGGTCACTCTTGATGGCAGGGATTATTTAATTTATCTTTGTATTAATACCCATTGTGAAGAACTGAGACAAATGAATTTTGCATGCCGCAGCTGCATTGCAGGTATGGATAAGTATAATGTGTAGTCTCTACTCAGATAAATCTTAGATATACATTGATGAGATAAGACATTCAGAATTAATAAGATCTTCACTGAAAGCCTGTAATAAGCACCAAATTAGTGCTGCAGACAGTAATTCTGAGCGAGTCTGATGTAAGATGAGTTCTTGGTAGAATGGAGGTCATCTGGTAATAGATTTGAATTTAATCTTGGTGGATGGGGCAGAGTTGGATTAATGTACAGAAGCTGTGGGAAAATGTTCTAGGCTGGGATTGGGAAGAAGGGCTCTCCTCTGCCTCTGTGTAACTTCCACCTTCTAGCCCTGTTTCTGTTCTGTGAGACTATAAAGAATGTTCTTTCTCCATATTTCTTTCCAAGTTATTCCTTCCTTCTTCCTTTTTTTTTTTTTTTTGGTTGAACATCCACTGTTCTACTAACCATACCCCTCCTATAACATCATTTCTAGACCTTGCGTGGATATCTCATCTTGCTGGCTTCTTAGGACGTGCTCTCCTTAGATGAGGTGCCTGTTTAAAACTCATCTCTAGAATTGAACACTACACCAGATAAGATATTTCCAGGGCAGAGGGTGGTGAGACTGTACGTCCCTTATTTCAAATTTACATTTCTATTGAAACAGTCTAAAATCACAATGACTGCTTGCTCTTATGGTCAAATGGCCTTCAAATATTCCTGCAACTTTGTGTAGTATGAACACTTAAAAAAACTTTTTATATACTTTCACATTTAGATGATAGTTACAAAAATAACACAAACACCATGCAAAGAACTCCAATATATTTCTGTCCCTCAAGATACCAAGATCTACCAATTTTAACATTTTGTCACATTTGCCAATTCATTCTATCATCTATATATCTTACTATCTATCTACCTGTCTATGTATCTATCATCTATCTAATTAATCCATTTTCTATATACTTGACTTGTATGTTGTATACATCATGCTTCTTAAACACTTAATATTGCCACATACATTTCCTAGGAACAAGGAATTTAGCATTGATATAAAGCTCATAGTCCATATTCCAATGTTTTCAAATGTCCCTTTGAGCCTTTTCTCCTCCCTTGCCACATTTTATTCAGGATCATGTATTGCATTTGAATGTCATTGTCTCTTTAGGTCCTCTTTTTTAAAAAAACCTGTGGGACCATATATATATAACATAAACTTTCCTATCTGAATCACTCCCAAGCATACCAGTCAATGGGATTAATCACATCCACAATATTGTTGTACCTTCCCACCATTACTGAAACTTTTCCATCTCCTCAAATAGAAACCTTACACACGTTATGCATCAACTACTCATTCTCTTTACCCCACTCTCTCCCACCCCCAAGCAACCTGTACTCTCACTTCTGTCTCTATGTGCTTGTATATTTTCTGATATTTCTTTGTAGATACCATGGGGCTTAAATTTAACATTCTAAATCTACAACAATCTCATTTGCTTTGATATCAACTTAATTTCAATAGTATACGCAAACTATGTTCCTATACCCCTTATCACAAATTATGTGTTTATTCATTATGAGTCCCAAACCAGTGATTTATCAATATATTTTATGCATTTGCCTTTTAGATCCTGTAGGAAGTTAAAAGTGGAGTTACAAACCAAAAATACAATAGTGCTGGCATTTATATTTACCCATGTCATTACCTTCGTTGGAGATCTTTATTTCTTTATGCAGCTTTGATCTACTGTCTATTGTCCTTTTCTTTCAACCTGCAGAACTCTCTTTAATGTCTCTTGTAGGGCTGCTCTAATTTTATGAACATCCTCAGCTTTTGTTTATCTAGGAATGTTTTAATTTCTCATTCAGTTTTGAAAGATAATTTTCAGGATATAGAATTCTTAGGTGGCATTTTCTGCTTCTGGTACTTTAAATATTTTGTTCCACTGCCTTCTTGCCACTATGGTTTTTGATAAGAAATTGGAACTTAATCTTTTTGAGGCTCCTTGTATATGACACATTGCTTCTCTTACAGTCTTCAGAATTCTCTTTATCTCTGGCATTCAATGGCTTGATTAAAATATGCCACTGCATGGGTCTCTTTGGGTTTATCCTATTTGGAGTTCATTGAGCATGTTGGCTGTTTATATTCATGTCTTTTGTTAAATTTGGGAAGTTTTCAGCTATTATTTCTATAAGTATCCTTTTGGTTCCTTTCTCTCTTTTCCCTCTGTGACTCTTACAATGCATACATTGGTGTGCCTGGTGGTGTCCCAGAAGTTCCTCAAATTCTGCTCACTTTTCTTCATTCTTTTCTCTTTCTCTCCCTAGACTGAATGAGTTCAATTGTCTTATCTTCAAGTTTTTAAATTCTTTCTTCTGCTAGCTCCATTCTGCTGTTAATCCCTTTAGGGGATTTTAAATTTCTGTTATTGTGGTCTTCAGTTCTGTTTGGTTTCTTTCCATATTTTATCTCTCTATTGATACTCCCTTCATATTCTTCTGTCATTTCCCTGATTTTCTTTAGTTCTTTGTCCATGTTTTCCTTTAGTTTTTTGAGCATATTTAGGACCATTTTCAAAATGGTTGAAATTGTCTGGTATGTCTGATGTCTGGTCCTCTTCATTGATGGTTTCTAATACTTTCTTGTTTATTGTCTGGTCCGTCACCTCCTATTTCTATGTATGTTTTGTGGCCTTTTGTTGAAACCTGGCCATTTAAATATTTTAATATATTATTACTGGAATTTAGACTTTGAAGCATCTGTACTTAAGCTTGTATCCTGCTAGTTTTATGACAGAGCTTTCCTTGCTTACCAGAAGCTAAAGAAAAGGAAGAAGAGGAAGAGGAGGAGGAGGGAAGAAGAAGAAGGAGAAAAGAGGAAGGAAGGAAGGGAGGAAAAGAGGGAGGGGGGATGGAGGGACGGAGGGAAGGAGGAAGGAAGGAAACAAGGTAGGAAGGAAGAGAAGGGAAGGGAAGGGAAGAGAAGGAAGAATGGTTCCCAGTCTTTGTAGATTGACCTGTACAAGTGCTCTCCATCAAGACTTTTCCATACAATTTGTTTAGATTATAGCTCCAGGCCACAGTGTAGGGGCTTCCCTGATCCTTTCTGTGATGCATCTTGTCTTGGCCACATTGTCTTGGGCATAAGTGTATGGCTTTTAGGAATACCCGTTTACACGTTTCTGTAGTCACCCCTCTTTAGGAAACAGTTTCTTCACAGTCCTAGGCACTGCCCCAGGCAGCATGATTTGACGTTCCCCCATGGTGGTCCGTAGGAAAGTTCTGTGGCAAGCTGAGTTGCCATAAGATGCTACTGCTTTTAAGTAGCTTTTTCTAGATTTGGTGCTAGTCCTATTACTGCAGTACTTTAACTATTTTCTAGAGCTTTGAGGAAGACATTTCTGCCAGTCCTTGCTGGTTGTTCAAAGCTTCTGTGGGAGGACTGAACCCTGAAGCATCTCACTCTGCCATCTTGAATGGGTGGGATGCTATGAGTGCTTTTAAATTGAGGTTCTTCATATGCTTTTATGACCTTCACCATACCTTGGTGAGAACGAGGGAATCACTGCTTTCAGCCTGGAACCACAGGCTGCTCCACCATGGAATGCTAACCACCCTGCCCAGCAATGTGCTGTGAGATGGAGGGTTGAGACTATCATATTCAATTGAAACTGCAGGGGAATTTTAGGGAGGCAGAATGTAATTACTTTAGTTGGACTCAGGCCAGGACTCTGGAGTTAACACAAGTGCTCTTAGAAATTCTGCCATAAGATCTCTGGTGACCACAAATGGTTAGGTCTGTGGTTTTAGGTTTCATCCAAAAGGTAAACAGCTCTGTGGCCCTAACACCACGCACGGCATCGATTCACATGGACCCAGAGAGGAGAGGCCACCTACTGAATGAGAAACACCATTTCCTGAAGTACCTACTTGTTCCTGGGAGGTCTCTCATCCTTGTACCAAAGCCAGCCAGCCCTTACTTAGCTAGTAAGAACTGACAGGCTCACAGTACAAAGTGGTATGGCTGCCAGACTAAATTATGTGCTTGTCATTTTTCCCTGTGTTGTCCAAGATTCCAGCAACAAAACAGTAGGGAACTCCCCGTACACATTTCTGCTCAAATGCATTCATTTCTTCTCTCTGTAAAGTTCCCGGATCCCACAGTCCAAGTTAAACAAAACTGGAATTTCCATATAAGTCAAAAACAATATTAATTCTGAGCCCACATATTTTTCTTCTTGTAGGGTATATACACATTTAAACACAACACATGTTGCAGACAATCTGCAAATGGTAAAACGCTCTGGAGGGAAAAAAGAGGGAGAAATGCAAGGAAACATATTCTTAACAAGAGAGCAAAGGAGATTTGATGGGGTGTCTGACCCAGCAATGAGAATTTCCCTCTGTGGTCTATTCAAAGAAGAGCAAAGACTGGCATTATGCCGTGGCGTGGTGGTTGGAGGTTTCTATGCCACACAAATCTTCAATGAGGTTACTTCTTGATGGGAAGCAATAAAATTCTTAGAGAATATCAGCGTGGCACACAGTTGAACTGATGTGTCTCTGACTCTGGCTGGGTAGGAGACGTTGGTGTCCCTGCTATCTGAAGCCTCAGGATTACCATAGTCATCTTTTTCAAATTAAAATGGCAATGTAAAGTTTCGTAAATGTTAGTTCTTCTAATTGATGGTGGCTTGTATAATTAACATAGAGTCACTAATATTTTCTCTTGTTTTCTTTTTTATCACAGAAAGTTCATTTTTTACTAACTCAGACAAGGTCTTCATTTTTATAAAGACCCTTGCTGACCCCTAAGTATCTGATTTTTTTCCAGTTAATGTTTGTGCCCATCTGGTTTGAATTTAGCATTCTTATGAGTCATTGCACTGTGATAGGAACACTCTGGTATAGAAAACTTCTGTTAATATTTTAACATTTTAAATCAAACACCACATAGAGCATTACCTAAGTCTCCTTGCAATTATGGAAAACCGTGCCTTCGATTTGTTCATGGTTCCTGCCCTCACGTTTATTTTCTTTAAATTGAACGTAGTACATGGTAAATAAGTGCACACCCCATATGTGTGTTCAAATACTTTACCAGCTTGGGCCAACGTATCCTTTTGCAGCCTAAGAGACTTTGGGAGGCAGCGTTTGCCTGAGGAAGAATGAATAATTCTATAGGAAGTCGGATGGTCTTAACTTCTCATGGCTGACACTTCGCCCATTTAAAAAAGCTCGATTTATTTTTCGATCAACATTGACTTTATAACTTACAGTTTTACTACCCAAATTTCCTGATTTTGAAGCTTGAACTCATTTTCCTTTTACTGCGGGGCAATATTTCTCAAGGTAGTCTTTAAGGCGAAATGAAGGAGGAAAAAAATGCCAGGAATCTCTTTAAGAAAATACAGCAGTGTCTCCTCTTCCTTCTTAAGCAAATGGATGGTTCCCAGGGAGACTAGATTTGGTTGTATACTTACTCAGTAAATTGAATCTGCACATGGGGGTGGACATAATTTAACTTAAAAAAATAAAAATAGGGTTTTGAGGTATTATTTGTCTAGATTAAAAGTGAAGTAAGCTTGCCTTAACAAACAGAACCATTTTGTCCTTTATTTGCCATATTTAAAATATTTCATCTTAATTTTGGAAGGAGAAAGACATCAGTGATTTAAATCAAGTGCTTGAGTAAGAAGCAGACCATTTTAAAAGTATGTATGAATTCTACACTCCAAAGAAGATAGAAATGAGCGCCTGCTCTGAATGAATAATAGGGTTTCACTCCCTTATTCCCCCACTAAAGTTTCTTAAGTTTATTTCCTAATCTGCAGGAATAAACCTTAACAAAACAAAGCACCTTACCTGGGCTCTGAGCACCAATTCCTTAAGAAAACTTTATTCTAATTTTCATTATATATTAGTTCACTGACGGCGCTTGGAGAGGTTTAAATCAAAATAGGAAAAATAATGACTGTTGACTCACAGAGGTGGGGCTGAGTTTCTTAGTCTTTGTTCAGGCAAAACATGTGTTGGAGGCTATGAAAGCTTTGCAAACTCCAAATCGGGGGATTTTAGCAGCCACATGCCATAACTGCAGACCCCAGGCTCGGGGCATGACGAATACGTTTGTACTTCCCATTAGCCATACTGTTGTGACTGAATAAAGAATGTAGACTTTTTCACACAATTTAATTAGAAGTACCAGATGTGGTGTTGTATGACTGATGTCAAAATATGACACTTTTATGTAAACACTTTAACTTAATCAATCAAGTAAATAGCTTTCACTATTTTAAAGCATTTCAAATCTGCTTGGTACAAATACATTATATTTGTGTTATGCTAAATAGATCATGGCCAGCTGTAGCATTATTAAGAGATTAGGGGAATAAAGTTAGATTTTACTATATTATTTTTCAAGGGCCGGCCTTTACAATTTCCTCCTCTGGGAAAAACAAAAAGAAGACAGGATTGGAAAATCGTCTCATTTTGTGGTGCTGAAGAAAGCTCTCCTGGAAAAAAGCGCTTTCTCCATCCCCATCAAATATCATTATTAAATGTGTCTTTCCAACGCTTGTGTGGAAAATTGTTTTTCTCTCGTCCCCTACACAGTAAAGAGCCCACTTCTAAGGCAGTACACCTTCACCAGGATATTAAGTGTCCTAGAAGTCTGATACTCCCGGGAGTACAGTCTGAAGAGCAGAGCTTTCAAAAGCCAGGCCATTAGTTTCCAAGCACCTTCCCTTATCCTGCCTGGTTTGAATTCTTTGTTGAGTTCAAATCGCCCTGCATCACTCAGGTCAATTTAATTTTATCAGCAGAGGTCATGCTGTTGCCCTAAAATGTCCTGAGATGAGGAACGAAAGCTTGGGGGGAACTACTAGGAAACTTAGTGATGTGAGAAGCTCAAGGACCCAACGTCACAATGCACTACAGTTACGTGTTCTGAAAGCCGTGCAAATCTTTGTGTGGCGATCACAGTGAGGACGGCGGAAATGGTGCATGGTGGAAAATGCCTCATTTTAAGAAGATGCAAAATGGGAATGGAGATTAGGCTTCTCCAGGGCAACAACGGACTCTTAATTTGGTGCTCTTTTGATTGTAAAGCAATCCCATTGTGCTCACCAAAAAAAAAGTTTTGACTGAAGCAAAATAAATATGTAACTTTTTTCAGAAGAAAGGAAAGCTAAAGGGCTGTGGTTCAAATAGTCTCTTCACAAGGCTTCCCCCAAGTCAGAGCCTCAAGGGTAATGTTCTCATTTTAATTTTGTCCTCCCCTCAGTTTCCATAAGAATCTGTGGAGCCACTATGCAGTCCAACTGCCGGGGGCACCTTATTCAGTAAACCATAGCAACATGGAAGAATTGAAGAGACAATTTTGAATCACAGCTTTTTAATTTACCTTTCACCTGAAAAAAGTTATATATTTATTTTGCTTAAGTCAAAACTTTTTTTTTGGCTAGAACAATGAGATTGCTTTAAAACTCAAAACAGGACCAAGACTAAGCTTGAACAGTACTACATAGTTTGTTCAGAATTCCTTTTTTAAAAGCCAGTCATAAACTGTGAGTGGTTCTATACAGAGAGGTGGTAGGCAAGATTAAATCACTGCTTGGCCTTTTGAAAATTGTTTGAGATTGCTGAAAGGCCCATGTGTGCAGGGAGGAACTGACCCCATTTTCATGCCACATTGGGACTGTTTTAGTCAGAGCAGTCTCTAGAGATTCAAAATGCGGAGTAACCCGTGATTCAGTTTTGTAATAATTTCTAAGTAAAATGTAATGACTCAGTTCTATGCAATGCTACCCACATCTTCAGAACACACTCAAGAATCTGAAGACTCAGATCAGGCTTTTCCTAGCATCCCAAGATAATGAAGGCTTTCCTGCCTGCCCTTTCTCACTTCTCTCCATCTCTGTCTCCCACCTATGTCTCCTGTGCTTTATCAGGAGCTACTTATTTTACTGAACCTGCTTAGGTTTCATGCATTACCTGGAGAAAACAATAAGCTAGGAAACCGAAGGAACTTGCGAAGAAGAGGTGTGGGCTTTGTCCTCCAAATGGATTGATTTTCTGGACCACACACCTTGAATGCAATCAGTTGGTGGGTCTGTTTTTTATGCTACTTAAGCTGGGTGATGGGGTTGTTTTGTACTTTGAAAAGCCACAGGACTCAGGTTGGCATTCAGCGAGTTTTGCTCTGTGACTCCCAAAGTACAAGAAGTCCTGGAGTGATTCCCCCCCCCCCATTCTCCGAACACTTTTCCTCTTCCTAGTCTGTTTTTCTTTTTTGTTTTTAAGACATTTTTGTTTACTCTGGCAGATGCATAAGTCTAAGTTAAAGGTGGGTGAGACATTCAGGGAAGAAAGTGTGTGGAGGGAAAAAATGGAAACATGTTGCTGCCGCCACTCTTTTTTTGTTTTGTTTTGTTTTGCTGGAAGACCTGAATAACCATCAGATGAATGTTTTGGAAGGAGTTCTTTTTAATGTCAGAGACTGTACTTTCTTTCTCTCTCAAACTGGATTCTGCATATTGGGAAATAGGACAGGCAGAGCCTAAGTGAGGCAATAGGATATTCATGGGCACTCAGAAATAACCTCACGAATTGTTCTGAGAGCAAATAATTCAAAAATATCTCCAAAGTCATGGACCTCTAATGGTGTGCTTATATAATGGTTTGAATACTTTACTTGGTCAGGTCTGCCTTGCAATATCCTGTTGTCTAGCGTTCCACTAATGTGGCAGTTTCTAGAAGCTCCTACTCTACTTTCAGCCAATGAAGAATTTGTTGTTTATTAGTTAAAACCAATACCAATACTGCATTCAGCTCCTTCCTGCCTCGGGTCATTACACAGGCTGTTCCCTCTGCCTGGACTATTTTACCTATACTCTCTCCCCTTCCTCATCCCAGCAAATTTCCATTCATTTTGCATTCAGTTTTCAGTTTAAAAATCAAGTCAGTGAAGTCTTCCTTGATTCCTTCCACACCAAGTAAGTATCATTGTTAAACATCTCCTGTACAATGTATGTCTCCTTGATAGTATGTATTTCAATGATAATTTCTTAAATTGTTGGGAAATTATTTGTTTACCTCAAGGCTTCTCAGCCAGACTGTGAGCTCCTGAGAATAGGGCAGTATCTAATTCACTAGTGTAATCCTCAGGACCTGGCATACAATAGAGGCTGTGTGAGTACTTGTAGATAGAATGAATGAATCAATAAAATGAACAAGTGTGTGCTCAGATTACTACTAGATGGCTTGTACTGTGAGGGTGTGGCTACCATTTATTCTCTACTAACTATTAGCTCCAAACGAAACTAAACAATAACTAATGGTTATTCAGAACAATTAGAAGCCAGTTTTAAGGTATTCCTGGGAAATTCATATATATGTAGAGATGAGAAGGAAGGAAGGTGTGTGATGGCCACTATGTTTCTCTCCAGAATGCAACTGATGTTTCTTCCCGATTGTATTAAACCATCCTAGTAATTTTCAAAGGTCCTCACTCTTTTTGTGGTTTCTTTTCCCTCAATGCAGTAATACATGAATACACAGTGAATTTGTGTGTTCGGAAATGAAATTCCTACTTTGAAATGCATTCATTTCTCTACTCGCTTAATCATTAAGATGATATTAAGTATTGATTACGTAATATCACAACTGCTCAGGAATGACCTTGGCTAAAATATTTAACCTCTGTGTGCCTCAGATTCCTTAAATGTAAAATTGCCCACTTAGGATAAAGTGAGATACTATTGTAAAACTTTTAGCACAGCGCTTGGTAGACAATAAGTTTTTAAAAATGTTAGTGATAATCATTATTTCCGTAAATCAAGACCGGTTTAGACTCTGGCCATCCAAAGATGAGAAAGATGCGATGCTCGCTCTCAGCAGGTCGATGGCATGTGAATGATTGGCAGTGCAATGCTAGAGAGCATCTTTCCCTCTCTACTATCAGACAAGTTGATAAAATGGCCATCAGTGGAGGTTTCTCATTGCACTCAATCTGTGAGATGGCTCCCAGCTTTCCACAGGTTTTGCAGAGCAACGATGTGTTGAGAGTGCACCACTCCCCACACATTTGTTTTTCCCCTCTGTGGGCAGGTGCTACCTGCAGTCTTCTCCTCCATATTCCCGAGCATTGGGGCAGTAGGGCAGATGGTGTGTTGGCTGTTTGCTGTCGTGCTGAGATTATACCGAGCTTTGTTGCTGCTAGATGCATGATGGAAGGTTTAGGGAAAATTGTTCACAATCTGTGAGGCATGTGAATTATGTTCCTGTGACATTTTAAAAATTCTTGGCAGAGCGAGGAGTGTTGAGTGAAAGGTAATAATCCATGCTTACCTTACCCTTCATTTGAGTGCTGTAATCAAATTGACTGAGCAATCTGTTGAATCGGACTCTCATTGCTGTGTTTCCCATTCAGTAGACAGCCTTATTCTTCTGTACCACGTCCCACTGGTGGTGTGTGATTAAAAAATATTTTGGACACAGTGACGCAACTGATGTTTGGCTCCCAAGATGTCCAATTTCTTAACCTAATGGGTTCTAAGTGAAATTGAGAACAAGTTTGGGCCATTACTTTCACAGATAAAAATGTTTCACAAGTGTCTGCTGCTTCTTAAAAATGGTATCTCAGCCTTGCAGGAGATTGGTTTTTATTGATCCAAAAGTTTGGATGATGCTGTAGAAGCCTCCATTCAAATTTTCCTGAGTCTTTAACCCAAACATCAGAGAGAAGGAAACTCCAAAATGGTGTAACTTAGAACCACAAGTGCATTTGCATACAGTTTCTATTCTTTCTAAAACAATTTTGGTTTTTTGGGGTTTTTTTCTAAAACAATTTTCACTGTACTATTTGGCAGCTGTTCCTTCTCCTTTCTTGATTTTTTTCTCATTTGTATCTTCTATGCTACTGTATGAATATAGCTAATATACAGAGAAGTTTCTATGTGTTAGGCAATGTTCTAACAGGTTTACATGGATTAACTTCATTGACACCTTACAACAACCTTATGATGGATGATTATTACTATTTTCATTGTATGGGGAAGGAAACAGAGTCAGAAAGATCTAAGTTCCAGGCCACAAGGTGGTAGGTAGGAGAGCTGGGATTTAAACCCAAGCAGTCTAGCTCCAGAGTTTCCAGTGCCAGTCAGTTCCTGACATATGCAAAGGGAACTGCCCAGGGGGCAGGTAGAGAACCAAACTCAAGGACAGTGCACTTTATTGGAGAAACTTACAGGGCAACCAGTGGCTGGTTGGTCACAGTGTTGGAGAACCTTCTGCTTCATTGATCTTAGCTTTGCTGCTTAAAGTAATAAAGATCGATTTGATCTTTATGAAAAAAATTGTTAAAATAAAATATTTAAGAAAGCCTTCTTTTCAGTGATGGCTCCATTGAAGAAGAAAATTATCCTTAGTTTTATTTAGGAAATAAAATATCTTCTAAGCTTACAAATACTGACCCTATAAATGAAATCAGACTGCAGTGTGCCCCTTTCTCCTTTTTCTTATTAGTATTATTTTAAAGGATTATGTGTCTTAGATTGTGTTTGCAATATTTGTGTTTGAAATAATTGTGTTTGAAATATTGTGCCTAAGAGGAAATAGAAGAATGAAAGTGATTCCTATGATGAATCCACTTCAAGCTGAGCCTGACATTAGCCTCTTCAATCATTTGTCTTTTCATGTTTGTTTGTTTTAATGAATTCAATCTTTAAAATCCCTATTTGGTCCAGTGGGATGTTGTATTAGATGTAGACAGAGTTTACTGACTTTAACATCTGTTTTCAGAAATCTTAGCACTTCTCACCTTTAGTTGGAAGCTGCTAAGTTCTTCCCCAAGAAGGAGGTACACTTTGAGAAGTTAAGGTGAAGATTTTACCAGGCCCTCTTAAACATTCATACCTTTTATGCCTTCCTGAACAGAGCTCTGGGGACAGAGCAATGTGGTCTCAGCTATTAAAGGTGGTGGGCCAGGAACACCTGGTCACAATAAATATAGACTCCTTCTTTCAGCCTTCTCTGTGGTCTTAAAATGAACCTACAAATTTTAAAATTTGTCATTTCCAGGATTATGATAATCCTGGGTAATGAGACATTTTCACAAGTCTCACATTGTAAATCTGATGCTTGCTTATTTAAAAGGCCATCCAAATGAGATTGAATTTTGTTAATTTGACGTTCTCCTGAATTCAATGCATGCCAATGCCAGATAGACTTAAAAACCAGGAATGTTCACAAGATATCTAATTCTAAAATCATTAAAGCATATTAATTCACTGAATGTTATTTTGAGAAACAGTCCGCCACACTGAAAGCGATTAGGCAAATTCCTGTAGCATGGAAATAAATTAGGGCAAAGCTTAAATATCTGTGGGCTTCAGCAAGTTCAAAATCTTCTTTCCAAATATGAGTACTTATTGGTATGTTTCTGATTTAAAAGTTATTCATTCTTATTTTAGAAAACTTGGCGTGGGGAAAAGAAGAAAAGAAAACCATCTTCGATCTTACTCATGCCTGAAATCCTGACATGTAAGAAAAAAGCAATTTTGTTTTCTGTAGAGGGCGCTTTTTCACAGTGACTACATTATTGAACTCAATACGCATTTGAATTTAAAATAAAAATAATAATATGTGATAACAGCACAAATTATAAATGCTTCTATACCATATTTTCAAATGGTAGGGCACCCCAATTTAAGATGCACGTCTCTTTTATCTTTTTAAAGTCACTTATTTCCAATTATAAAAGTAACATTTCACTCATAAAAAATCTGGAGACCATAGGAAAAAAATCACAATATCCCTGTTTCTCCTCCTGACAAGCACTGATACTGATAAATTTTCATCTTGTCTCAAAGCTTTTCTTTCTCCCTTCGGCAGGTGCTTATTTAGAACTGAACTGGCTCAGATCCTCTTAGAAAGGCTGGCACGTTTGATAATGCTAGGCCATGGGCCAGGGTTTGTAGACTAGCTGTAGGTGAGGGAGGAGTTTCCAACAACTGGACTGTCTGGGCAGGGACTTGTGGGTGGGGCTTCTAGGAAGAGAACTGAAAATGATGTGTTCCATAAAAGGAATTCAAATCGGTTGAGGGCCAAGTAATCTCTCTCTCCACGGTTCATATTTGGGAATTCTTCTTTGGTGGAGAGAAGTAGTGCCTTGCCCATTCTCTGGTCTGTGCTCCACCATAATGTGATTTTCATTCCCCTGTCAACTTGTGAAAATATCCAACGCTGCCTAATAGAATCAGGCACATAGTAGGTCCTGTGTGAATGCTTAATGAGCTCAACTGTAATAAGCTAAATTAATAATCCAAACTGGACTCTCAGTTATGAATATCAAATTGCTTTCAATTATACAAAGTTAAGGGGTATGTTTTTAAAGACAACGTGGGCACATTGTAAACCCTGAATGAGGTGATGGTGATGAAATGGAAAACAAGATAATGGAGGAAAATCTGATGGCCAGGATGAGTTACTCAACTAAGCATTATGCTTAACTCAAGGAATATAAATACATGTATGTAAATAGAACTTTTAACAAAGGTGTATTGGGCATTTGGTGCTGGTGGGCTTGCTTTTAGAGAAAAACAAGAGGGACCGAAAATACCAACAAAATAGAGGATGTCAGATGCCAAGAAATATGTTCAAGAAATAGAAAACTGTAATGAGAAAAAGTTGCATTTACACATTAACAGGAGCCTTATTTTTGCTTTCCTGAATTTTAAAGTTGAATTGATTTGACTCGATCATTTTCATTAGCATCTCATTTCTGCTCAGGACTTTTAGTAATGTGCAAATGATCTATCTGAAATGAAGGCCAGCAACCCACACGTTTGGGGAAATTTTTGTTGTAGTTCTTCGGAAAATTCCTTTAAATGTTTGGAAAGTGTCAGCTGGGGATACTATGAATTTAGCATAGAAAATGGAATCGGTAAATGCTCCTTTGCTTCAGCAGATGCTTTTTATATTCTCTGAGGTCTAGAGACTCAAAGGATTTGCATTTCTGAAAGGGTGACCTAGAGGTCACCTATGTCACATTCACCTAGACACTGGTTAACTATGCAGATTACTGGGCCTCCCGCCCCAGAACTACTGAAAGAGAATACTGAGCTAGGTATGGGGCCCCAGAAAGCCAGGCCATTTTTATGCACACCATAGTTTGAAAACCACTGATGCAGAGAAAGTGTTAGGAGATATTTGTTTAAAGTTTCCAGATTTTTAGATGAGTCCAGAAAAGAGTAGGGATGGGCTAACCAGTTCAGAAAACTTTTCACCAATAAAATCATCTCCCCTTCAGTTTTGAATTGGTTTCTAATGGACTAAGAGGTAGGGTTAGATAACAAAGTCTACACGAGCAGAGTGAGCTGATATTCCAAAGAATAGAAAACCAGATCTTTTCTCCAACTGCTAAATCAGTTGGAGTTTTTGAGTGTTGTAATAATGATAAATGCCATTTAATGACTTTTTGCTTTGTGTTGTTGCTTTCATTATGTGACTTTATAAGATCTCATTTGATCTTCTCAATAATCCAGTAAGACTGGCACATCATTATTTTACCGACGGGACCACCAAGACTGAGAAAGGTTAAATAATTTGGACCAGGTCTTCCTGCTAGTAAATTATGGAGACTGTATCTCACCTAGGTCTCTGATTTCAGAACCTGAGCTCTTAACCCCCAGACCACTGTGCATTTATGCCTTTAAAACCATGTTTCAGAATGCATCTCCCAGGAAAATGGGCTTTAATTGAAATATTTCCTCCTCACCCCCTCAACTGCCTGCCTTGGATCCAGTTTGAGCAGTTTGTGTCACACATGCCACATTGGGACTCAGTAGCCCTGTCAAAACCACAAGTAAAGAGAACTGAACAGCTGGCTGTTTTCATTCACTATTGCTTTCTACTTCAGGGATTTGTTGTTCTTTCAAATCACAATATAGAGAAAGATCTAAATGCCCACTGTGGGTAAAGATACATGGCTAAGTTAAAAAAAAAAAAATTCCATGAGTGCCACTGATGCTCTGTTTCTTGATCTGGGTGCTGGTTACTTGGATATATTCAGTCTGTGAAAATTCATCACTGTTCCCTCATGAAACTTAGTGCCATCCTCCACCGGTCCCAACTTCCCCTTTCATTTCCAAGTCAGAACAGTTTTTCTGGTGAGAAATTGGTAAGGTAATTGTTCCAACAACTGCCTATATTATTATTTGTGGGACCAAAGACTCACAGGGGAAGTTAACCCTGGAGAGGGAAATGGGCTGCTTCCTTGTTGTTCTTTTCCATCTCTTATTTCTAGTAATTTTAAAAGTTTATCACAATTTTCTATTATGTTAATACATTGTGTACCAAACAGGCAGGCTCAAAGCATCTTGAATGTACTTCACAATTTTTGCTTAAATAACTTCACAAGTCTCTCACATTCCTGAGTTTCGCCTGTATTGAGAATCAGCAGTTACTTTTAAGTTTTAATAAGTTTCACATGTTTTGTAGGGAAACTGTGTTTGGTTAATTCTAACCTTTAATTAGTAGCCTCTGGATTGGTGTATACCAGACATGGGGATGTTATTAGTGTGAACTGAAAGCTATGTGTGTTACTCCATAACAGATCAAAACAAACCTTGTGTGCTCTGACAGCATTAAATCCCACTGAGACCTGACCAGGATATGGTTTTCAGTTGTAAAAGAAAATTGTAATTCCACAAGTCCTTGCCAGATGTCGTACCCCAATACTTCAATTTCATTTCATTACATCCACCCAAAGTAGGCAGTTAATATGAGGCTCAGCCAAATTGACTTGTTTGGTTTTTTAATCATTTAAAAATTATATTTATTCAAAATATTTAAAGTAGACAAATTGGTACACCATGCTTTTTTGAGCTTTCTAATCTTTAAAAAACATTTGGGATATAAATTTGGAGGAATGTAAATAGTACTTTCAATTCAGTGACAGTTTCCAAATCATCACATATAATACAATTTTTATCTGTGGGCAATGTTAAATCAAGAAGAAAAACTTCGTCTACAAAATGTAGAAAGCTGCTAAGATAAAAGAACTGAAAAATAAGTACACTTGAATTGAAATACAGATTTGGGAGCTGGTGTCTGTTTGAGGAAGAAACAAGTTCTAAGAATTTCCTTATCCCAAACCTACCCTGCATTCTGGATGTCACCAAGAGCAAAACTACCAAGAAAAAAAAAAGTCTTTCCTAGTTTGACCAGAAAAATAAAGTCAATGTATTTTTTAAAACCAGTTCTATTAGCGGTGGCCTCTGATGTGTTGAAAGTTATTGCATTAAGTTCAAACACTATGGTACATGTTGTAACCAAGTGGCTCACGTGGTTATGCCAGGACAAGGAGATTTTACCTATCTCAGGGCTTAACACACAAAAGTGGACATCTGGACTTGCAGGCACTTTGCATGCTTTTTCCTCTTACCTTTGTTGTTGCATGACTTTAGCCAAATATACATTTTGTACTATCTTTTCCTTAGCTATTAGATTTGTGAATATTTCTTTGATAAGACAGTTGGTCTTATTCTAATACTTATTTCAATTAAACTACAATATAATTTCAAAGTAATATATAATGCAGATACGGGACATAATAGTAGCTTTTCCTTACAGGCAAATCATATTTTATCTAGCTATAACTATAAAAATTTATTCTTCGGGGAATGTTGTAGCAAGATTTTTTTCCAACGGGATTTTACCATGGTAAAGTTCAATGTAAAATTCCAGTGGTTTAAAATGTAAATTATTATATTACTTCTTCCCTATAAAAGAGTAACTACAGAAAGCAACTCCAGTATTATGGCTATATACATAATTTGACACTAAGTTCCCTGCTGGCTAATTTGAAAGATACCATTATGTTTCTTTGCTTTTAGAAGCCCCTGATTGCCTGTCATTGACGAAAGAGCAACATTTTAAAATGTGGTAGAAGGAAGTTCTTTTAAAGAAACTCCCTTCTCTCTTTTCACACATCTTGAACTTGTGAAGAACCAAATAATCACATATTTGAGAAAGAGTGTTTTCTTTCATCAACACCAGGAGCAAAAGATTTTTTTAAACTGGCTCTTAGGATCTCCAGCGCTAATTTGTGTGTGTGAACTAAGCAATAAAATCACCCAAGCAAATGTGAACTAGCCTCTGAGGTTGGAGAATAAATTTGAACCTTCTTTGGAATTTTTCCTTTAGAGTTATTTTCCTCTCCAGATAAAACCACAGAAGCGGAATTTGTTACTCTTCGTGCTGTGTATAAATTGTTGTTGGCACTGACTTTCTGAATGATATTACCCTCTAACCATCCTTTGGGGGGCTACATTTTGACTCTTTCTTCTCCATTTAAAATTTTAAAATGACATCAAGAAATAACAGGATCCAGAGATCTTTTGGTTCATTGTCTCTTCTGAGTTGCAATTAACAATTCATTGTGGAAATTTTCCCTTTTTTTTCAGATTAAACCAGATAGTTAAGATACTCTTTCTTTTGTCTACAGTAGAAAAGATAAAATTATTATGTATACTTTTAAAGGCCTCGAGTCCTTGAAAGGTCATTAAATAGACAAACTGTAACAAAAAAATGCCTTATAGTTAGTAAAACTGTAATATTTCACAAGGATTTATAAATACTTGATTCTTTAGGTTTTTATTATTGGGTTTAACAGTTTTAATGCTGCTAAGTTATTGTAAGCAAAATTAAACTTGAAAATGTTTTGAGGTATTATTTTATTAGTACATAGAAAGGAGATAGTAGTATCTCCTTATTTGTTGAGTGTATATGCATATGTTCATGTTAATTTTGTGTCACTTCCCTTTCTACCTCTTTGAAGTCAAAATGGCATGGGACCAATAGCTGAGGATTAGAGTCAGAAGACCTGGCTTCCAGTCTTGTAGTTGTGTAACTTCAGGTAAGGACCTTAATTTCTTTGAGCCCCAGTTTGCCCATCTTTAAAATAGAGGAATTAATAACATTTACCTCAGGGGCTGTTGCTGGAGATTACCAATTTTAACATATGTAAACGCATTTTGAAAACTGTAAGGTGATATGTCCATGTTACCAGCCAAGAATAAGTACCTGCAATAAGTAACTCTCCTATTAGAAAGCATATTGACCAAAACAATGGGGAGGTAGGGTTTAAGAGACAAACCTTTGGATTTAGGAATTCCAGAGTTCAAACCCTGGCTCTGTGTGTTATTAACTCTAATAAACTTTGACAAATTTCTTTATCTCTCTGAGCCTCAGTTTCCTCACCAGTGAAACTGGGCAAAATAAACTTACCTTGAGAGTTTACTAAGAGGATTAAATTAGATAATATACATTGAGCACTTAGTATACTACTTACTCTATGTCGACATAATTATTACAATTTCGTCTTTGCCAGTCATAATCACTGTTCATTCTCCTTGTGTGATTATGATCATTATTTTCTTTTAAAAATGCTAAGCCAAATACAATGGACTGTGTCTGTACAGATGATACACTCAGTAAAATTCATTCATTGCTGAATGAATATCTATGACCTTCACCAATACGAATTTTTAACGTACTTTGTGTTACTTAGCAAGTGCTCAGACTTTAAAAAAGATTTCCATGGGACAGTTATCCATCAAGGCGTATCTACATAAGCTTTCAATGATTATTTCATCACAAAACTTCAAAGGCATACTTAAAATGATTCTTTGTTCAAGGACTTTAGCCTAAGATAGGTCCTTAGCCACATCATAAATTATCTTTATACAGTACTTTTCCTAGTAAATAATATTCAAACAGAAGACTGCTTGTTATAGGGAATATATAAGATACTCAGCAAAACAATAGCCTTCTGAAAATTTTGGAGACTAGTTAAAAATGTGTTTCAAGAACAAAAACAAAAAAACAAAAAAGCCACACATTAGCAACACTGTAGAAGAACATTTTTCTACTGATAGTAACTTTCTGTAAAATAAAACAGCCATCTCGATTTTGTGTGAGATAAGTCAAATTAAAAAAAGAATAGCCACAGGTAATTCCCAAATCTTATCCCTCTCCTCTGTTTAAAGTTTTATCACAAGCAATGACAGTAGTTGAAGGAATGGAATGTCACAATGATCTGTGAGCATAAATGCTAGCAAACAGTAAAATAGCCAAATGGCAAACAACAGAAGGAAGAGGTATTAGAGGTATGGCTAATACACATATTAAGCAACCCTAGCGTGGAATTTTGACTATAATTTATAGTTCCAGGAGGTGCTTTCATGAGTTCCACAAAGAGGAAGGCGGGTCACAATGACTTATTGCTGTTTATCTGGTTTTACTCACTGGTTGAACTCAAAGCATTTTTTCACATGCTTGAGAAGTTAGAAACAGAGAAGAAGAGGAAGAAGAGGACAAGGGAGAGAAGAAGTTAGAAATATCTTAGAGACTGTGCATGGGGGCAGAAGATGCTGGCGGTAGATTTCATGAGCTGAGGCAATGTGGTGTCTGACCATGCTAGCTGTGCAACCCCCCTACAGACACCGCCCTGCTTCTCCACATTCTCGGGTTTTCTCTTGGTGTGTAGACCCCCAGGAGACTCCCAAATTATGCCATTTTGCCTTTGCACACACATCTCCTGCCTGCAAAAGTCCTCATCCTCCTCTCTCCCTGGGGACTTTCTGTTCTTTCAGAACTGCTCAAACATCACTTCCTCCATAAAGCTTTCCCTCACTCTGCACGCCCCTGTCCACTCCCTCTTGGTAATATGGCTGGTCTCTAGCAGCTCCTCATATATTGTAAGTATGTCAACCAGCATTCACTTCACTGTTTAGCAATCATCCAAGTACACATCTGACTCCTACTAACCTGCCCAGCAGGGCTCAGGTTTGATTCTTTGTTATACAGTCAACACACAGCCTAGAACCTGGCACACAGGAGGCCCAAATTTATCCTGAAAGAATGGTATATAAATGTAAATTCAATGGTCTTTATTTGCATTTTACGATGCAAAATTTATTTGCGTTTTAATGATGCAAAATTTATTTGTGTTTTAATGATGCAAATGTTTTATTAGGGAGCTTAATTACCATGACCTTTTAGGAACTTCTAAGCCCTAATATTGATTTAGAAACTGAAAGAAATCAATTTTCAAAGGTAGCGAAAGAGCTAATTAGAGTGGCATTATTAGGTGTTTGTTGAGAAAAAAAGTTTTCCGGGATCAAAAACTTAAAGAAATGTAGGATGGGGCAAGTAAAATTAAACTCCAGGTTTTGTCAGCATTTAGTATACAAAATATGTGTGTTTTGTTTCCTTACCTAAATTTTAAATTCCTTGAGAATAGGAAGAATAGTTTTAATACTATTTTCCAACAAGTAAACACAGTGGTATATATTAAGTATCTATAAAAATATATATATTTAATGCCGAGTAAATGCCTAATTCACTCCATGCACACACACACACATACACACACTGCCACCACACACCTCACACAGATGCCTCACATCCTCAGAATCATTGGGAAGCCTGGCATTATTTTTGGTTAGGACATTCGCTTTTAACAGAAAGGAGTAAGTGTCAGAGTCTGTGAATGATTAGGTTGACAACGAGAGAAACACAACCTCAAGGGTGTTTTCCCAATTAGGAGCTTAAATTTATTTTTATTTTTTAAATTTTAGAAATTTTATAGCTGTTACTGTGCCCCAAAGCTGATGTGATGTGAATTTACCTCTTGTTACAGGATTTCAGCTTTGAGAACTTCTCCAGGCAACCTGTTTTCTCTATTTGTGTGAGGAAGACAAAGAGCAAATGCAGGAATTTCTCCCTTGTAGTACGGACTTCCTTTGTGGCCCCAGAGAAGCCATTTGAACTCCTTTCGTTAGTTCCTCCAGCTGTAAAATGGAACTAATAATGACTAATAATGTATTTCACAAGGTAACTGTGAAGATTAAGTAGTCAGTGTTTCAATGTGGTAGACCCAGTTAATGTACTATTTCTAGAATATGAAACAGTTGGATCATTTTTCCCTCCAGCTAAGCATTAATGTTTTCTATTAGGTTGGATTTTCAAATCCTCTCGCTTAAATACCCAACACCCAGGTGGTTTGCAAGCAAGGTGGTTTGTTTCTATGTTGATAATTCCATTTTGTGACAAAGAAGTTGCTGCAAAACAATAAATAGAACTTAGTTTTAAGATCAAAGATGTGCTCTCTTATCCCAGCTCTACTATGACTATGGGCAGATCACAAAATGTGGTTTGTTCCTCTATTTTCCTTCAAGTCCAAAAACAAAATATCTGTGCCTTACTCCTACAGGATTGGGAAAAGAAAAGGGGTAACATATGGCAAAGTGCTTTAAACACTGTGGGAGAAAAGGTGCCAGAGAACATTACTCCACAGATGTGAACACTGAGTCCCAGAGAAACAGACGGACTTCCCTTAAACAAGGACACATCAGGGACAATGCTTGGTGTCCTGGATTGTAACCAGCTAGTGCAACCTTACTGCTTCCTAAGGAAACAAATGCCTACAAAAGTACAGTTTTCACTCCAAAAAAACATCCTTCCCACTTTCATGATAGTTCACTTTCTTTCACCTGTTCAGTTTGCATTTTCCAGGATCAAGAAAATTAAAGAATTATGAGGTTAAGTACAATTAAACATAAATGTGTGTGTGTGTGTGTATACACAGACACAAAAAAGTTATTGCAGGTTTTACTAAAGCTGTGTGTGTGTGTGTATGCTTGTTTGATTTCCTTACCCACATTTTAAATTCCTTGGGAAAAGGGAGAATATTTTTACTTTGATTTGTGCATTATCACATTTAACCAATGCACTAATTCTAAGATTTATGATTTACTTTTTTAAGATGCAAAAATAGGGATTGAGATAGGTGAAAGATAGTGTAGTTAAGAGCTTGTTAGCTTTTGCCTCATTCTGAAAATGGAGCACATTCTTAACCAAGTTATCTCTGCCTGTAGGATAGGAGAGAAGGTGGGTAGAGCTTGTTGCCAAGGAAAGGAACCTGGTGAGAGTGGCCCCTTGAAGACTTACCATTGGCTACAGAAAACACTGTTATACAGTTTGTTGAAATTAAAGTCTGGAGGGTAGGCCAGAAAGTCAAAGAAATGCTGTTAAATCTTAAGTCTTGTATGACTCAGAATAAGCAAAGGGAAAATATAGGGTGTAAATTGAGTTGTCATTCCAGCCAAGCCAGTACAATCAACTGTGATCACCAAACAACAGATGCATAAAGGCTTAAGGACCCCAAATGTTACAGACTTTGGCTGCTACCCAAACACCCTTGCTGGCAAAATACAAGAGTCCTGTATCTAGCAGAGACAAAGTCTTAAAAACAAAACTGCAGACCTTCTTGACTAAAAGGGTTTGTATTGGACATATTGCCAGAAATCTTCCAGTCAGCAGGGAACAATCAGCCTTGGGAAACAAACAAGTTTTGTAGAATGATGGATTTTGTGTAATGCTTAGCATATTCTTGGCACCCAATGGGCTCATTACTATTCCTCTATTAGTATGTAGCACAATAGTATATTGCCACAGAATTCCGTTGGTGTAGACAGAGACACTGGCATGCTTTAAGTCCTCCCTGCTGTTTCCACCTGTTTGGGTTTGTGCTGAAATGAAGGGGCAAGAAAGGCAAAAAACGATAGGCATTTTAATTGCTTACTATGCCCAGGCTCTGCTCGGTATAAATGCACTATCTAATATATAATATTAACCAGCCACATAATAATTTTATGAGGTTTATGATCCACATTTTAAAAGTTAAGAATACAGACGTTGAGATAGGTGTAAGATAATGTTGCTGTTAAGAGCTTGTGCTCTCGAGCTAGACTGGACTCGAATCCCAGATCCTCCACTTCTTAGCAGCATAACATTGGGCAAGTTAGTTAATCACTGTCTCACTATAAATAAGTGTATGTGAAAATAGTACCCAACACCACTGCGATGATTAACTAAATTAATAGACTGTATTACTCTCACTGTATTGCTTATACAGTGTATAAGCACTGTAAAGAGTATTCATTACATAGTAGATACTCAATAAATGCTACTCTTAGTATCGTCCAAGATTACGAGCATAGCTATCAACACTATGATGGCAGAGCACAGTCTAGAATTCAGGTTTCTCTGTAGCCAATGACTTTTCCCTTAACCATTTCATGCTGCTGCTTATATAAGAAAAGTAGAGAGGGTGTTGCTGGGAAAGGCAGAAGCAATGTTCTGGAGCAGTTTCTAGCTGCTCAGCAATAGAAAGGAAAGCACCAGAAGGAAAATCCCTTCCATACTCTGCCCGTGACCCACTCACCATGACAACCGTATTTATTTTGTTTTTATGATTTCCGATTGTTGCTACCGACAGCCCAAAAGGCGAGTAGCACGATAGCTCCTATTTACTTTTGTGCAGTCTCGTTAATGTTGTCTACTAGCAGCGTGTCCTCTCTCCTGACTCTTGCCTATCCTTTTCATCCATTGCTTCTTGAGAACAAGAGAAAAGAAAGATGATTTCCCTGGTGCCCCTTATGAACTTAGAACAAATAGCTTCAGGGGGGAAAATCATCAATTCTACTCAGAGCTTTAAAAGCATGGGCGTTCAGATGTTGAAAGGGCACTGTCTAATGTGATTTCCTTGACATAACCCTTTGGACTTGGCTTCAGTTTTGATGGAACACACAGGAAAACACTCATCAGTGGCTTGGATACACATAGCTTCCCTCTCAGCTCCACAGTGTTGTCTGCACAGAGAAAGGAGGATGAATTGTGTCCTCTTATGATTGCAGCTCCCAGCCATATCCCAGTGGGAACAAAGTTCAAGGCTCTCTGTAGATCTTAGCTAGATTTCAAATAGGGTTCGGAGTCCCATGTCTGTTAACAGAGTGAATTATAAAATTCTTGCTACCATTTTAGAGGAATGAGAGTTATTCATTTTTATGTTTTGGGTGCACGGTCCAGGAATCGAACCTGGGTTTCCTGTGTGGCCGGCTAGCATTCTACCACTGAACCACTTGTGTACCCCAGTTACTCTTTTTTTTCTTTCTTAATGGTATTAAAATTTTTAGAACTTAGGACTGAAAGAAAATGTACACATGACTATTTCCAGAGGGTTTTAATTTTTTTTTTATTATTCTAGGAAATTCATACTGTTTAGTCCTCCTCCCAGGCCACACCTGAGATCAGGTCTTTGATTCTCCAGTAGGAGCTAAGCAATCACACTGTAGGCGTCTGGTAGTTAAAATGAGGCTGGCAGGCATCGGCCTGCCCAGCAGTTTGGACATCTCAGAGGCTAGAGGTAGCAGACACTGTTTGCCTTCCACCTGAAGGGCTAGAAACTTGGCAAAGACTTTCCACCTGTTGGGTGGTAAAAACAGACTTAAGGATTTGCGTTGCCTAAGGGGACTGGTGCCTCACTAGTGGCCAGGAACTTGGCCTTTTCTGGCCAACCACAGAGACTATGAAGGGAAGTTGCTGCATTGTCTCCAGGAGTGTTTACAACTCATTACTCACCTGCCCCCATTGTAGTGAATGGTCACTGGAAAATACCCAGGTCTGCATCTCCAGTTTCTCTGGAGAAATCTTGCAGAGGCTGGAGCTCCGGGCAACCTTTCCCCTGTCCCCGGTAGACCCGTTTGTTCACTACAACTTTAACATGTTCCACCCAGCATCTAGAATCACTTCATCCAAACTCCTCCCACAATAATTCTGACACACAACATGGCTGGGACTTTCAGAGTTAGGTAGAATAAATAATCTTTACATTGAGTCAAAGCTTCTTAGATGAAAACTGACATATAGGTAAGTTTGAGCTGCTATTAATTTGGAGGTTGATATCTCATTTGCTATTAAGTTGGGTCTGGCTTCCCTTTCTCCTGTTTTTGTTAGTCCCTCTACTTTGGAGCTTGTGGTAAGAGTGGAATGATATTTATACTAATTTTGATATCTTATAGTAGGTTTGATTAAAGAATTTTGTTCGCTTGTTTGAAGGAAATTAAAACTAATACCTAACTGAAGCAAGTCATCTATTCATTGTTCTTATGTATACTGTTTTCACTACCAGCCTTGCTGAGAGGAAAATCTACGACTGGAGGCTACTAGGAAATGTTTTTACATTGGCAAGTCACTTCTTTCCTTACCTCTTTTCTTCTAGAATTGTGAAAAGCCACTTCCAAATGCTGGTGGAAAAATACCTGTTTGTCTGCTGGAGAAAGTCACAGAAGGCTAGTTGACTTGCTTAGGGTAAAAGTGCTCTTTCCAAGAATGGTTTTTTCCCTCCCATATCAGAGACTTAAAAACTGAGACTCACTTGTGCTCATCTGTTTCTCACCTCTCTAGATCCAGGTACCAATCTCTGATTGAGAAGTTGACAGTTCATATACTGAAAGAAAGTGTTTTAAAATTGTTTTCTTATCAATGGATGATATGATATATTATGTAGCCCATATAGCCACAAAAACAATGCCACTAGTCAAGGTTTCTCTTTGGCCCAGGTTTTTCACGTTAAGTGGTCCGCATGGTAAAATTGTTGCCAGTGAAGGAAGGGAAAGCCAGATTTGTGGCACGGCCCATAACATACGTACATTACTGAGACCACACACAGATCAAGAAGATAAAGGCATGCATTGCTTTTGAACAATGACCCGTGGGCCAAAAATGAGGTTTTAACTATACTAGACCAGAAGAATGTAAGAGATTTGGTCTCAGGGAATCAAGAGCTTCTGTTTCTCTTATAGTCGCCCATTTAAAAGGATGGTTAAGACCACATCCCTTCTTTTTTGAAAGTCCTTGTTTCACTATTCACAACCGAAAAATAAAAGAAGAATATCTCCTTCCCACCAGCAATCACTTCAAGAAGAGAGCAACACAATGCAGGAGGAGGACCGGGGGCTCTGGAACCAGCTTGCCTTTAGCTTTGAGCAAGTTACTTAGCGTTCTTGAGCCTCAATGTCCAGTAAAACAGAAATGAGAACTGTACCTTCCTCATGAGGATGTGGTGAGGATTAACAGGGCTCAAACAAGCAAGGTGCTAAGCACAGTTTATGCCCATAGTAAGGTCTCAATTGTTTCCTATGATTACAATGAAAGCTTGCTGTAATGAAATAAACGAGGTCCAAAATTAAATTGCATAAAATGTATGGTCAATTTATTGCAACATTAATAAATGTTAATATATTTTCAGTTGCTCTGTACTGTTACAAAAAGCAACACCAACAAAAAAACCCCCCAAGATAGTACCACTGACCATTTGGTGAACTAAGAAGGTCAAAGAAGTGCATCTCCTCTCAGAAAATTAATGCTTTAGCCCTGTCCCCTGCCCCCCCCCCCCCCATCACCAGCCCCTTGTGAGGATTGGGTGCAGTGCAGGTTCAATCATAGTGTGTTTGCATTGCTGGAGAGCGCAAGGGAAAGTATTGTTGAGTGTTAACTGTATTATTATTAAGATTATCAAATCTGCTTCTAACCTTTCTAATCAGTGACTCTCGACCCTGGATACACATTAGAATCACCCAAGGAACCTCAAATATAAAATGATGCCTGAGTCCCAACTCCTTAAAATAATTAGTCTGGAATGGGGCTGGGCATTGGTGTGTCTTCAGAGCTCCTCCAGTGATTCTATTGTGCAACTAGTATTGACTATTGCTGTATGTGAAAAATGTTAACTTTCCCAAAGGACCTGCACTCTTTCTGTAGTGTCATGGTATTTTTGAGCTCAAATATATTCATTCATTTGTTCAACAAGCATTCAGGGAACACTTACTATGGACAAGGAAGAGGGCTTAGAGGAGAAAAGGTAAGTAGTGCAAACTCTGCCTCCAAGAGGCCATTTGATTAGTGGGAAATCCATCCAAGAAAAAAAGAGAAGAGAGAACAGAGTAGAGTATCATAATAGGAGAATTTACAACATAATATGGAGATTCAGAAGATAGAAGAAGCAAAATATAGCCACCCAACCTTGATTCAGATTCTGTCTCTACTGTTTTCAACTGTGTGATCTTTGACAAGCTATAAACCTCTCTGGGTCTCACTTTCCTAAGGTATGAACTGGGGATAATGAGATTATAATAGTTACATTACAGCATTGTTGTTAAGATTAAAGATAATGTATATAAAACTCCTACCACAAATCCTGGCATTCATAGGTGACCCCAAAATATTATCCACTAATAACCTGTTTTCTCTGAAGATCACAGCTCAAAGTATTCTCTACCTCTAAGTGTGCTCTTGGATATGAACTGGTGAAGACCACTATTTTAAAGCTTAAAATAGTTGCTCAAGGTTACACAACTAATAATAGGCTAGAACTTGAACCCAGGGCTCCTAAGTCTTTGTCCATTATTCTGCCTCCTATTCTCAGTTGTATGTCCTCTGATGCCCCAACAGTCTGGGCCTGGACTCCATCTACAGCCTCACATTTTTCCAGCCCCTGCCTTCAGCTTTAGTAACACCAAACTGTTTTTTATTCCTTGATATGCATGATTGCTGTTTTTCACTCATCTACCTTGGCTTATATGGTCATCCCTGCCTAAAACGCCCTGCTGGCCTTCATTGTCTGAAAATCACTCTGACTTCTGATTTTGCCCATGAATAATTAACTGCTATAGCAATTGTCCTCTCACTGTAATCAATTAAAAATCAGACAAAATGCCAGACTTTGGAAACAAGATTTTGATCTCTGACAATGGGGAAACAAATGTTTTTGGATCTATGGTAGCCACACCTTACTGACTGGGAGGCGTTTCCAGGCCATACCCAAGGAGGGAGAATCAAAACAGAGCCCAGTGGTCTTGCTGAGTTGAAGAGATAGCAATAAAAGTTTGAGGAGACTGAGGAGGCTAGAACTTTCAGGGAAGATGACCAGAAGTGAGAAAGCTTACGTGGAAAGGGAGCTCCAGAGATATTCTCAAGGGTCCCTCCAAGTGTTTGAGCACTGGTCTGCATATACATGTGAAGAAACTCCCAAGATCAGGGAATGAATTACCAGAAAAATAGTAGGTGAAATGATATTTGGAGCTATGCAGGGCCACAAATAGTTTCTGTTTCCACCAGCCTGAATGAAGAGCCTTTGAAATACATAGGGCACTAAGAGTCCTCAGAAGTATCATGCCTTAGTAATGGGGTTGCATTAATCCTAGAATAAAATCTACATTATATCCACCATAAGCAAAGCTTAGAGACAAGTCTCACATGAATCAAATTGATCTGCCACAAAATCCCAAACTCCTTTAGCCAGCACCCAACAAAGTAAAATCATAACAGTTGGCATTCCACAAAAAGTTACTAGATGTAGAAGGAATTGGAAATATTATTCATAACAAGAGAAAAAACTTCAATAGGAATACATCCAGAAGTGACAGAGCTAATAGAATTAGTAGATGGGCACCTTGAAATACAAAGCTTATAAATATGTTTAAGATGTAAAGGAAAACATAAGCATGATAAGGAAAGAATAAAATTATAAAATTGATACAAATGGCACTTGTAGAGATGAAAATATATGAAATAAAAAATACACGGGACAGGATTATCAGAATATTGATGCTGCAGAAGGAAAGATCACTGAACCTGAAAATATAGCAATAGAAACTATCCGAAGTGAAGTACAGATAGAAAAAGCTACACAAAACCATAAACAAACACATACACATGGAAAAAAAAAAAAACAGACTCAATGAACTCTGCGACCATAATAAGCTATCCTAAAATATGTATTATTGGAGTCCCAAGAATGTGGTATAGAGGAAACAAAAAAATTATTTAATAGAAAGAGCTGAAAGTTTTCAAAATTTGATGGAAAATAAAAATCCACAGATCCAGGAAGCTCTGAAAACCCTGATCAGAAGGAAAATAAAGAAAACCACACCAACACATACATAATCAAACTTTGGAAACCAATGCCTAGGAGAAAACCTAAATAGTAGCCAGAGTTTAAAAAAACAAAGGTGTTATGTATAGATTAACAATGTAAAGAATGATAGCAGACTCCTCATCATAGATAATGCAGGCTGAAGACAATGGAACTCAACCTCAAATTATACACTCAGAAAAGACATTTATTTTAATGAGAGCAAAATAAAACTTTTTCAGACCAGCAAAATGTAAGAGACCGTCACTATAAAAAAAATGTTAAAGGAATTTCTTCCTGCAGAAGGAAAATGGTACCAAGTGGAAATCTGGACTTTCAGGGCTCCCAATGGTAAATATGTGGGTAGGTATAAAAGATATACCTCCTCCTTTCTCATTTTTCATCTCTTTCACACCTACCCGTCCTTCTAGATATAAATCCTATACTTTTCTACTACCTCTTCTTAAGTTAGGGTGGTAAAATCAACTTCGTATAGAAGCCAGACCCATAAGGGTAAGAGGTGAAGCCTGCATAAAACTACAGAGAATAGTAGGCATAGTGGTCAACTGAAGGAAGCATGTCTTAACATAAAAGGATATCTATTACTCAGCATCAGCTGATTTGTTGCTGAAGGGAAAGAATTGAACCCAAGTCTTTATATATTTAAAAATTGACAACTAATTTAAAACAACAACAAACCCCACCCTCAAACAGAAAACCTAATACATACCATATCCTTGGGCTATATTTGGCCTGTAAACCACCAAGTTGCAACTACTGTTTTAGGTATTCTTTACTTATGATATTTTAATACTCAAAGAATATCTCTTTTTTATACTAACAAAAATGTATTATAATTTTTTTGTTGAAATATATGTCTTCCCAACTAAGTTAGGACTTTTCATGGGCAAGAACCATATCTTCTTCATCTTTAAATCCCAAATTTCTAATACATGGCCTGGCATAGTAGGCACTCAACAGATACTTATTAAATTGTAGGTCACATTAATGTGCTATTTTCACAAATGAGCTCACATTGTTTGTATGTCGGGGTACTGTGACAAAGTTTAGGAGTTAAGTACTGAACTAAAAATTTGGAGGAATAGTTTGAGCATGCATCAAAACTTTCTTTTATTCCACTAAGTCTATATACTTTTTTTTGGTTGGGGGGTTGATGGTCCAGGAGTTGAAGCCAGGTCTCCTACATGGAAAGCGAGCATTCTACCACTGAACCTCCTATGCACCCTTGATATACTTTTATTCTGGTGGAACTGATCTGCCAGAGTCACAAGTATGAGGATTAAAGCAACATGGTCTTTTGGCAACTGCAATCTTACTTCACTGCCTTTATTTCAGGAGTAAAAAATTTTTAAAAAGCATGTCCCTCCTCTTCTTCAGGAAATACCTTTGCTAATGTAATTTCACAGTGATCCACATGTCTCTGAGCTCGTTTCTATTTGAACAAAGGTATGGAGGAAATCTCTTTCCTTATTCCTCCCCAGGTTTGCTCTTCTGACTACCTCCCACCCCATACAAACATACTTCACCTCATGCTGCACACCTTGGTTGCTGTTCAAGAACCAAGCTAACAAAGGGCATCTTTGATTGGAAGCCACCCCAATGCTCAGAGCAATAAAAATAAACAATAATGGGTGTCAATGTATAGAGTTCTTAGAATGTGCCAGATAAATGACACTATGTCATTGAATGCTCACAATAATCCTACCTGATAGTACTTAAACACACATTTCACAGATAAAAGGATTGATGCCCAAGTCATCTCTGTTCATATGTTCTCAAGTTGGACTGTGTGTTCCTACCTTCTATACCTTTGCTACTCAAAAACATCGTCTCGTGCAAGTTTATTAGAAAGGCAGCATCTCAGGCCCCATACCAGGCCTACTGAGTTAGAACATGCATTTTAGTATGATCCCAGATGATTCGTATGTATATTCAAGTTTGAGAAGCACTGTTCTATGCTATTCTAGCTCCTGTTGGATGCCTACCTTCCTGAGACAGCCCGCATTCTCTGTGGCCTGAAAGACCCAACATGTCTTCCCAGTATGCCCAGCTATCTCTTCGTGGGAAATTGAATGAGCAAGATTTTGCTCATGGAATTCTAAGTGTTGACATGAATACTCATACCCAAGAACTCTCCCTTCCTCTTACTTTCAATCCATCTTCATGTGTCATTTTCCACTTTTTGGACACAGTGTAGGGATGTGAACAAGAAAGACAGAGGACTTTGAGGACAAGTGTATGGGCCACAGGACTTGCTTGTGGCACTAGTGCCCTATATAGATTGTGACCTCAACTCCTGATTGGCCCTGGGGACTACCTAACTAATGATTTCTCAAGTAGCTGCTTCTGCCCCTATGCATGTCATAGGGCAATGCTATACATGGGAGGGCAGGAACCCTCACAGGGACCACCCATGAAGCAAAAATATTGGCAAAGCTGGAGACATGGAACTTGTACAGGTATAGAGGTTCATGGACGCTGGTGACTATTAAAACGTATTTTACATTGAAGTCACTCAGAGGCAAACATCTAACCACTACACACACATTCTGTTGGGTCTAAAAGAATGTGGAACTGATTTATTACAAAAGCAGGCTCTTAAAAGATCACATAAAGTCAAAGTCTTTGGATGGTTAATGAAAAATAATTTTTCCAGTTAAAGAATCCCATAAACTCGCACATTTGCTTTGATATATAATGGTGACAAAGGATGCTTATATGGCATTCTTCTAAGGGCTACTGTCACATTAATAGATAAATTATTTATTTTTTCTTCTTTTCAAGACCTGAAGTATCTCTGAGTTTTTTGGTTGCCAGTTCTTTCTTTGGAAACCTTTTGTCTTCATCACCACCCTTCTGTTGGGTTGTAAGTTAAGCAGAATGAGCTGCTGTGGAGTGACGGGAGGAATTCTTTCCTCCTGAGACATGGCCATCCCTTGGGGTGCAATGCTGGGAAAGAGGCCAAGTTTTCAACCAGCAGTGTAGAGCATTAAGCTGTAGTGGGCTCTTAAACCTTGTTATAACTTTGTTTTCCACATTAAACTAACAGAAACATTGCTTTGAAGAGGCAGCATGACGTAGGATCCAAAGCCTTATCTCTGGTCACTCCTACACCAGCTTAGCAGAGGAGCGTTTTTCACAGGGTTCCAAAATCTACAGGATTAGAAAATTATGGTAATAATTTTATGATAGAATCAAAGTGCTCAAAGTGGGTGTTTTAAGTTCATTTAATATATATCTTCAAAGATAGGCAAGCATCCAATTTTTACAAAGATGAGAAAAGGCAGTAAGGTATAATGAAAAGAATGAGCCTTTGGGCTGATGTAAATCTTGGGATGAATCTTAGTTCTATTATTTATTAACATGGCTTTTGGGAAATTGTTCAACTTCTCTGATTTTTATTTTTCTCTTATTTAAAAATGAGGAAACAGGTACTTTTGTACGTTTTGATTCTGAAAACATACCTACAAGTTGATTCTAAGATAGCAAAAAAAATGGATTTCATATAAAAAGGTGTAGGATACTGTTTGCAAATTATTTTTTTAAATATTGTAAAATTCATGTCTTGTACTTTAGACAAAAATATTTGGATGACTTAAATTCTAGCATTTCATATATATTCTTTACTTTTATTTTTCTTTGCATTTGAACATGTAGTCAGCCTATTTAAGTGGAACCTGGCTGAGATGAGACTTGTCCCTTTGAGCACATCTAATAATTTTCATCTTCGAATGGTATTATGTTTGTGATACTCCTATCACAGGTATGTATCCTTTTGTCTATTTTCACTATTTTAATAGAATAACAATGGCAAATTTCAATAAAATATTCAAAAAATTGCACAAATTTTGAGCATTGTTTGTCTTGCTCTATCCGTAGAAGTTATTTATTATAGTTAGTTACTGCTAGCTGCTGTTACAAAGCTTGGGCCTTAGCATGATGAAGTTTGGTGTTTTGCTCACTCAGAGTCCACTGGAGTTGATCTTACTTAGGAGCCCTTTTCCGAACTGGGGCTCAAAGGTTCTGGTACCGTCTCTGGGTGGCTCTGCCCTCCCTTAAGGCATCTCTGGTGGACCTCTGCTGGATCCACTATATTTAGCCTGTCAATTAGTGAAAAGAGTGAGGAGAATCTCACGGAGTTTTTAAGAACCAGGCTTGGCTGTATGTACATCACATTCACTCACATTCCATTGGCAAGAATTAGTCTTAAGGTTCCATTTAGATGCAAGGGAACTGGGATATGTCATTTTCCCATGTGCCCACAGGGAAGTAAAATGGTTTGGTGAGCTCATAGCATTGTCTCTACCTGGAAGCATTGCTGCCCAAACTGAATTGTTAGCTGGCAGGCCACCACTAGGTGATCACCTAAAAAGTTGTACATCAACTGATGTACAGAAGGATGGTTTGGGTGTTTTTAAAGAGCAGTTTATAGGTGTCCGTACATAACACGTGCAGGTTGAATGTATGAAAATTGAGGACTATGTGTATACCTGTCTCAGAGTTATATCTACCTCTGAGTTGTTGCAGAGTCAATTTTTACATGAAAATGCCTAGTACCGAGTTAGTATAGATCAATGATTCTGAAAGTGTGGCACGCAGACCAGCATCATTGGTATCACCTGGGAATTTGTCAGGACTACAAATTTTAGGGGTTCATACCAGGTGTACTAAATCTGAAACTCTGGAGGTGAGGCCCCCAAATCTGGCTTTTAACAAACCCTTCTAGGTGATTCTGATATGCTAAATTTTGAGAAATACTGGCATAGAAATTGGCTTGCTTTCTTCTTTCGAGGAAGGGTAATCTTTTCATAGAAGATAGATTCTTTCACAGTCTCCTTTAGCAAACTTTTCTAGTGATCGATGGGCTCTAGCTAGAGTCTGAAATTTCTTCAATGTTGCCAATATTAATTTTTCTATAATTTAATCAGATTAATTTTGAATTCTTTCATAGAAACTGTAAAACATCTAATCATTCCCCCTCCTATAATATTTCTTTATCAAATTCAAAGACATTTGGCCATCTGCAAGTCTTTTCTTCCTTTGGCTCACTTAAAACTTTTTTGATATGTCTACCAGCTTTCACACATGACTCAAAGTATATTAACTGCTATTTTTTGTGGCTCTTTGTGTGTGAAAAATGGGATATTATAATAGTTTCATATCTGAGAAAGTTTCCACTGATTTTTTCTTTCATTCAAAAGTGGATATTCATTTCTCCATTACTCTTTTGTCAAATAAGAATGTGCGCTATGTGAGAATACCTCAGGAATGCAAGACTTTTTTAAAAAAATCATAATGTTCATTTATCCCAATGGGTTACTGTTATCAAAAATTTATTAGCCATACCACCACAACTGAAAGCTTTTGAAGTTATTTTCTATCAAGAATGTATGAATGATACTTGCTGTTATGATCATTATTGATATCAAGCAATTTTAAAAAGAAATCCTTATGAATTCAATAAACTTGAACAGTATGTGACTTGAGTGAGAAATAGCTGGGTCATGTAATAAACCAGTTATTTAAACAGCTTGAAGATTAGTAGCTTTGTTTTTTTTGACTGATAGTGAAATCTTCTCTCCTTTCTGCATCTGGCAGGGAGAAAAGGAAGAGATAATAATGTAATGGGTGAAAAGTACATTTATAGGAGGACCTTCAACAGAAAAAGAATGGAAAAGAAATATAACCACAGAATGACAGTGGCTTGGCACACTAGTTTGGGAACTGAGCAGGCCCTTGGGAAGTAAGTACCTTGTGAAGATTTTCACCTTATCCTTTTCTGTTATCTGGTCTGCATCATGAAAGCAGAATTTTCCAGAACCTCCCATCTTCTGGGGATGAATTAGAAGTTCATTCCTTCCCGATGTGCTCCTAGGATCCAGGTCCTCATGGACCAGCAGTCACCTCATGATGTGGATACTCAAGAATGGGACAGCCACGATGCACTCCCTTGTCTGAGTTGAATTTAGGAGGGCTGACCTGCTTGGTTTCAGAGGTGATGTGACCCAGAGGGATAAGAGCCACATTTCCCTGCATCCTTGCCAATGTTTCCTGTCTACCTCTATTCCTTTGCCCATTTAGGATTCTGAGTATTTTCACTTATTAATGTTAATACCTTTTCAGATGAATTACTTATTTACACATTCAAATTAAGTTTTTCATTTCCCAGTTTTATCACAGCTGGCATAATTAACAATGTCAAGTTTTAAACCATATTGTGACATCATTTAAACTTATTATGCTTTTGCCTGTGGATGTAATTAAGACAGTGTGTTTGGTATCAGTTTATTCTTAAAAAGCAAAGTAAAAGCAGATGAGGTGTATTTATAGACTCATCAGCCAATGAATGGATGAAAGAGAAAAAGAAATTAATGGGGAAATGTCAGCCAGAATGGAGGAGGGACCCACTGCAAAGTTCATTTCCAGACCAACTATTTGGAATTTATTCCAAAGACAGCTGTCCCTTGATTTACAGTAGGGAAAAAAAATGACAGTGTAAAATTATCAGGCCTCAAGGTAGAAGCAGGCAAAGAGTAACATATTTAAAAATAAACTCCTTCCGTCAGGGTGGGGGCCCATGCACAGTCGCAATCTCCCTCTGGAGTCGTGCCCTCCTACAAAGTTTGGGGCTTAAGAAAACCTAGAAAAAAAGGAAAATCTCTAAGAAATGTAGGAGCTTTGGAACTTGGTTCTGGCCACTTGAAAGCTGTTTTGATTTGGAGCCAAAGACCCCACACTGGGGGTAGGGGGAGTAAAGAAAAGGGCAGAAGACAAGATTGGAGTACAAAATCCTAGCCCAGGGAATTAATTTTTCAGAACAAAGAGGAAAAATGAATGGGAACGCTTAAGGGCTACAGATTCATTCCTCTGTGTTTTCTTGTGAGCCCAAGCAGTACATATCCTTGATTGTGAAATGAAACACAAAAGTTGTCAGAGAATCTTGGGCATGTGTCTGACAGTGGGCACAGGTGAGGCAGAACAAATCCCCATTGTCTTGAGTGCATATAAAGGGACAGCAGGGTGGGAGGAAGTATGGCTGTCTGGGCATCCCATTTGTAATCACCCATATTTCAGAGTCTGGGAAAAATGACTTGGACCCAATGCAGGTCCCGTGATCTACAACAGTTCAGCTGGGGTGAGACGTGGGGCAGCAAGAAAAATGACTTCTCCAATTCTCTTCCTAAAAGAGTCCAAAGGGTTGGTCATTAGTGAGTTTTAGAAGAAATTTCTTTATATGTTCACAGGTAATCAACCAAGAAAAAGTCATCAAAAATTCAGATAGAAAATCTTTTTTTTCGAGACAATCAAAATACACTTTAAAAAATGTCCCCGGGGACTCACGGAAGAACATTTCTTTTGTTTGTTGTGAGTGCTTCTCTCTAGATCCTAATGTACCAGCATTTTCCATCCGTAGTTTTGTTTCTCCACTCTTTTTTCTCCTTCTTCCACCTCAGTGAATTGTTGATGTGTATGAACATGCGCCTGAAAAAGAGAGAAGATGATACTGACTTTACACAGAAAAGGAAAGGAAAATGAAAGCAAAGAAGAAAACGAAGGAGAGAAAAGGGAGAAGGAAGGAAAGAAGAAAAAGGACCAACGCATCACAAATGTAGTGGTTTCAATCATCTAATCAAACCATTTCTATTTCTGAGCAATCTCCTCAGCTGTGGTACATCTGGAGAGATTGAGGAAATGAGTTCACGGGGCTTTGAGCTTGGTTTCTGCACAGTTGGTTGTGCTGTTATATAGATAAAGCCTGTGTGTGTATCCTGAGTGATATAATTTGGTGCACTACATTCAATTCACAAGACGGTTACCCGACCATTCAGATCACTTTATAGTTTAGATTAGTGCTCCTCAAATTACTGGGGGCAAAGGATCAGGTTTTTAAAATTCCGAATCTGTGATTGACTGGTGTTATTGTAAAATATCATAAAAATGAATTACTAGAAAAGTTAAATCTAAAAACACCCCTCATGCAACATGCAAGCCTTAGGTTCAACAGAGTGAAAAAGAATTCTCTGTCAAATTGCTATGAAAGTTTCTAAAGGCTCCCTCTCAGCTTCTGGGCTTACCTCTCAGCAGTCTGGTACGGTTACCGCACAGGCCACCACTGCTCCGTGGCCCACGCTTGAGGACCACCAGTTAGGCAGTTTCTGCACTGAGGAACGTGAAAATGACAATAATTTAGATTGTGGTCACAGCCATTAAGTTACTATTAAAATATAGACAGTGACATCAGTTCTGGTACTTTTCAAAAATTTGGTTTCCTTATATAATTATGTATTTTGTGAAAGAAAACATTTAATTGCCTAGACAGTGTTGATTTTTTAAGTCCCTGAAGTGTTGGCTTAAGCAAAATAAACTATATACATGGCTATCTCTGCTATCATATGGGTCCTGTTTGCACTCAAACACTAAAAGAATGGATCTATTTTAACACTGAAATTGTTTTAAGAATGAAAGTTTTAAAAATGTAAATAAGGGTATGGTGTTCTGAAATATATATACAGCTGACAGGCATGCTATGCACATTTATGCATCCCCTGTTATTTTTTTTCAATTGATCTTTCTTTACCCCAAATAATGAATTAATGTGGAACATTGCCTAATCCAGTGTTGAGTGAAGTAGCATTGATTTAAATACTGATTGAAATGGTTAGGAATATTGTGAAGAGTTGAAAAGATTTTAAAGTAAATTGTATGTTTTCCTCTTAAAATATGACATTCCCACTGATTCCAAGTTGCCCTAATGAACTTTCCACATATGGGCTAATAGGATGGATGTCCCTAAAAGCAGTAAGCTAAAGAACTGGAAGCTTGAGTCACTAAGAAATGCTCTTACTGTAAATTTATTTTTTGTGAGGAAAATTTCTTTTTTTTACCAAAATATGCAGAGCAGAGCTATTCCATATCATCCCCACATGGATCAAGTGGTGAAAGGACTGTGGTGTCGTAGAAATCATATTTATTGTTATCATATGTTTTCCTTAGCTGTGGCTATCAGAGAGAAATTTGGGAGAGGCTATAATACACTATTGTTTGTTTCACATCCAACTTTACAATTCTGTTTCAATAGTAGTTTTTTACCGTCACATCTATTTTTTTTCTAACTTTGTAGACTGAACATTAGATAAATCTTAGACTGTAGTAATGAGATGATTTTTCATTAGAGAAATTGTGGGTTTGCAGAAAAACAATGCATAAAATACTAGATTCCCACACATCACCCTGTTATTAACACCTTGCAATGGCGTGGCACATTTGTAACAGTTGATGAAAGCACATTTTTATAACTGGGTTATTATCTATAGACCATGGTTTAACTTAGGTTTCACTGTTTGTGTTGTGCTGTTTCATGGATTTTTTTTTTTAATGTATTCTAGTAACATATATACAACCTAAAATTTTCCACTTTTAACCACATTCAAATATATACTGCAGTGCTGTTAATTACATTCATAATATTGTGCTGCCATCACCACTATCCATTAACAAAATTTTCCATTGTCCCAAATAGAAATTCTATACATTTAAAGCTTAACTCCCTGTTTTAGTTTGCTAAGGCCGCCAGAATGCAACACACCTGAGATGGATTGGCTTTTAATAAAAAGGAATTTGTTTAGTCAAAAATGTATAGTTCTTCAGAGGAAAGGCAGTTAATTTTCATCTGAGCTTCTTTCTTACTCAGGAAGGCACGAGGTGATCTCTGCTTGTCTTCTCTCCAGGTTTCTGGTTCCCACAATTTTCCCGGGGCTGATTCCTTTCTGCATCTCCAAAAGCTTGGGCTGAGCTGCGACTGCTGAGATGAAGCATGCTGAGCTGCTTAGACTATGCTGTGTTGAGCTCTCTCATTTAAGCACCAGCCAATTAAATCAAACATCATTCATTGCAGCAGACACTCCCTCTAGCCAACCGCAGATGTAATCAGCAACAGATGAGCTTCATATTGCCATTGGCTCATGTCCACAGCTACAGATCTAGGCACCTTCACCTGGCCAAGTTGTCACCTGAACCTAACTGTCACAATCCCTATTCCCTATCTCAACCTTATTCCCTAAATAAACCTATATTCTAAATTCAGACTCTGAGTTTGTTTACTCTAATCATTTCATATCAGTGAGATCATACAATATTTGTATTTAGCTTATTTCACACAACATGTTTTCAAGGTTCATCCATGTCATTGCATGTATCAGAACTTAATTCTATTTTACAGCTAAAAATATTCTGTTGTGTGTATATACCATATTTTGTTTATCCATTCATTGGTTGATGGGCACTTGGGTGCTTCCATCTTTTGGCAATTGTGAATAATGTTGCTATGAACATTGGTGTGAAAATATCTGAGTCCCTGCTTTCAATTCTTTGGGTATATAACTAGAAGTGGGATTGCCAGGTCACACAGTAATTCTACTTAACTTTCTGTGGAACTGCCAAATGCCTTCCATAGCTGTTGTACCATTTTATCTTTCTACCAGCAATGAATGGGTGCTCCTATTTCTCCATATCCTCTCCAACACTTGTAATTTTCCATTTTTTTAAAATAGTAGCCATTCTAGTGGGTATGAAATGGTATATCATTGTGGTTTTGATTTGCATTTTCCAAAAGGCTATACTTTTGAGCATCTCTTCATGTGCTTTTTCGTCATTTGTATATCTTCTTTGGAGAAATATCTATTAAATCTTTTGCTTATTTTTCAATTGTGTTGTTGTTTTGGTGTTGAGTTGAAAGATTCCTTTATATATTCGGGATATTAAACCACATATCAGATATGTGGTTTCCAAATATTTTCTCTAACTGTGTGGGTCATTTTACTTTCATGTTAATACTCTTTGAGGGATACGAATTTTTAATTTTGATGAGTTCCTATCTATCAATTTCTTTTGTTGCTTGCACTTTGGGTATAAAGTCTAAAAACTACATTGCCTAACACAAGGCCTAAAAATGCTTCCCTGTGCTGTCTTCTGGGAGTTTTATTGTTCTGTTTAGGTCTTTGATCCAATTGAGTTGATTTTTACATATGATGTGAGGTAGGGGTGAACATTCATTTTTTTGAAAATGAAGATCCAGTTTTCCCAGTAACATTTGTTGAAAAGACAATAATTTCCTATTTGAGTGGCCATTACCCCTTGTCAAAATCAGTTGGCATAAATGTGAGGGTTGATTTCTAAGATCTTATTTCAATTCCATTTGTGTATGTCTGTCCTTGTGCCAGTACCATGCTGTTTTTATTCCTGTGGCTTTGTAATAAATTTTAAGATCAGGAAGTGGGAGTCTTTCAACTTTGTTCTTTTTCAAGATGGCTTTGACAATTCTTACCCTTCCATATGCATTTGAGGATTGGCTTTTTCATTTCTGCAAAGAAAGCCGTAGGAATTTTGATTGGGACTGCATTGAATATGTAAATTGCTTTGGGTAAAGTGGCCTTCTTAACAAAAAGGTAGTCTTACAATCCATGAATATAGAATTTCCTTCCATTTATTTAGACCTTTTTAAAATTTCTTTTTGCAATAAAAATTCATAGTTTTCTGTATATAAGACCTTTTCATCCTTGGCAGATTTATTCCTAGATATTTGATTATTTTAGTTGCTATTGTAAATGGAAATTTTTCTTAATTTCTTCTTCTGATTGTTCACTACTAGTGTATAAAAATGCTACTGATTTTTAGATATCAATATTGTACCCTTACACTTTGCTGAATCCATTTATTAGCTTTAGGAGTTTTTTAGGACTTTTCAGAATTTTCTTTATATAAGATCATGTCATCTGCAAATAGGGAAAGTTTTACTTCTTTTTAAATTTGGGTGCCTTTTATTTGTTTTTCTTTCCTAACTTTTCTGGATGAAATTCCAGTTTGGTTTTTAAAAACAGCGATGACAGTGGACATCCTTGTCTTGTTTCTTATCTTAGAGGGAAAGCTTATAGTCATTCACCATTAATTACGGTGTTAGCTGTAGGTTTTTTATAAATGCCCTTTTTCATGTTGAGGAAGTTTCCTTCTATTCTTAGTTTATTAAGCATGTTTATCAAGAAGTGAGCTGGACTTTTCAAATGCCTTTCCTGCATCAATTGAGATGATCATATGTTTTTTCTCTTCTGTTAATGTAGTGTATTTAAGTAATTGATTAACTTATGTTGAAGCACCCTTGCCAACTGATCCAAGTATATATGTATATATATATATTTAGCATGGGCAGTCTCCGGGAATCAAACCTGGGCCTCTGGCATGGCAGGCGAGAACTCTGCCACTAAGCCACTATTACCCGCTTATGAAGTGTATAATTATGAAGTATATAATTTCTTCAACATGCTGTTAGATAGAGTTTGCTAGTATTTTGTTGAGGATTTTTGCATCTATATTCTTAAGAAATATTGACCTGTGTTTGAGTTTGCTAAGGCTCCTGGTAATGCAATACAGTAGAGATGTACTGGTTTTTGTAAAGGCAATTTATTTAGTTAAAAATTTACAGTTCCTCAGAGGAAAGGCATCATCTGGGTTTCTCTGCCACATGGGAAGGCACATGGCAATGTCTGCTGGACTTCCCTCCTGACTTCTGGGTTCAAATGGCTTTCCTTGGGGAAGTTCCTTTATGCATTTCCAAATGTCTGGTTCTGTGTTGGCTCTGTGCTCAGAGCTGAGTTGTGCTGTGGTGTGCTGAACTCTTTCTCTTCTGACCTCTACTTTTAAATCTACAGCTAATTAAATTAAACATCACTCATTGCAGAAGTCACTCCCCTTAGCCAGTCACAGTTGTAATCAGCCATAGATGAAATTTACATGCTGATGATTTAAGTCCACAGCAACAGAACAACAGGGAGCCATTACCTAGTCCATTTGACACCTGAACCTAACTACAACAGTGTCCACCCCTTGTCAACTATACACATCACCTTAAACCATACTTAATTTCTAAATAGAAAACCATAACAGACGTATTTTTCACAATCTCTAAAGAGAAAACAATAGCAGAAATGTTTTTCACCTAACGATGCTCATGTGTCCTGCATACAACACACTAAATCTTTGCATATACAAAATACATTCATTTCATCAGAATATCATGAAAGCCTTAAATCATTTCAGTAATATTACAAATACAATATCAATTCAAAAATAGTACAAAAGCTCATCAAAGTCAGTTACAGGCACAATCCATCTTAAGGCAAAATTCTCCTCTGACTGTGGAGGTGTGAACTTGAGCAAGTTATCTGCTTCTAATATACGAAGATAAATAAATAAGTCATAAGATAAATGATCCCATTGCCATAGGGAGAAACTGGAAGGAAAACAGGGGTCACCAGACCTAAACAACTCTGAAAATTTGCAAGGCAAACTCCATGAAATTTCAAAATCTGAGAGTCATTCATCCTTGGGCTTTAGAAAGCAGCAATCCCATCCATTCCAAGGGCCTATACAATGGCCCTGTTCTCTCCAAACACTGGGATGATGGTTGCAATATTGGGGACCACTAGGGAGACTATCTTTTCCTTGGCCCCACCCTCCTCAAACATCTAGGTGGCACCCAAATTCTCTGCCATCTCAGGGGCACAAGCTCAACCTCATCAGAACAATGGGGTGGCAACCAGGCTCCACCCAGTCCCCAGGGAATGTGTTCCACCCTTTCCAAAGCCTGGGGCACCAGAACACTTCCTGAGCATTGACGCAGAAGACCTACCTTCTGCCTCAAGGGCAAACTCATCCCCTCCACCTGCACATGTGGATCTGCTCTCCTGGCCCAAGATTTCTTGGCTTTAGGCCTTAGCTTCTATGGTTGTGACTATGAGGTTATTTTTCCTTCATTTTGTCCCTTTTCTGTCTCTTTTAGTCCAGACTGGCAGTCGTTCCATTTTTACAGCACTTGCAAAAAACATTGTTGATTTGGCATGTAGCATACAGAGATGAAAGCCACCAGACAATAGAACTTTCTACAAATCCTTTATTAATAATTCCTTCTCCAGTCCTTGCTTGTCCTGTGATGGCTGACTGCTTCCATCATTGCTTAAATCATCACATTGAGCACATTATTCTCTAAGGTCTCACTTTCTGGAAACCCAGAGTTTCCCAGACCATCAATTTCTGGTTTCTTTGTACCCCAAAGTTCAGTTCTTAGTCTATCTCTCTCATTGCATTTTACTGTAAGCTGCAAGGAGAAATCAGACTGCATCCTCCACATCAGTTTGAAAATCTCCCCAGCCAAGTATCCCAGGTTGTCACTCAAATTCTGTCTTCTGAACCTACAGAGAGGACTTCCGGGCCAAGATGGCGGCTTAGCAATGTGCGCGTTTTAGTTCATCCTCCAGAACAACTACTAAATAATCAGAAACAGTACAGAACAGCTCCTGGGGCCACGTCAGTGACCGGACACACAGTGTACCCCAGTCTGAACCAGCTGGACTGGCTGTGAGCCCCCCAAGAACCATGTGTTCCCCAATCCACCGCGCCTGGTGTCCCTATCCCACAGGCTGATTCTCAGAGGAGAAAGGAAAGAGACTTTACCAGCAGCTGAGCCCAACCAAACACCAATTGTGGAATTAATTAGCAAATTCTGAATACTAAAAATAGGCCCCAAGCTCAGGTGAACCTGGTTAAAGCCAGAGGTTGCTCATTTTTGCCCTGGAGCCAAGGGGGCAGAGCTGATGGAAAAAGAAAAAAAACTGAAACAGAGGTTTTTGTGGCTGTGTTTCTACAAAGGCTTGACTGTCCTTGGAAACAGCAGCAGGGCTTCTCAGGCTACAATGCCCCAGGCATAGGTAGAAACAAGCTCATTTGAGGGCTTGTCTAGAGCCTATGCCTTCCCCAGGGGAGGGGTGAAGTCCAACTCAGGTGGAATCCCTCGCTGAAGGAATTCAGACACCAGGGTTTGGTAATTTGGTAATTTGAAGCCATTAAAACTAGCCTACAACTACTCCTCTGTCTTCACCACTCCCCAGCAGGGAGAGTCTGCCAAAGTTAAAGGTACTGCATCATCTTAAGCTGGTGGGACCTGCAGGGAGACAAGCACCACACACTGGGCAGGATAAGAAAAACAGAGCCCAGAGACTTCACAGGAAAGTCTTTCAAACTGCTGGGTCTCACCCTCAGTGAAAACCAACACAGGTGACTCTTTCCTCCTGGTAAGACGCCAGTTTGGTCTGGGAAAATCCAGCTGGGGTCTATAATACCTAAGTAGACCCTCCTAAGGGTGGGTGGGAAGGCACCATACAAGTAGGGCAAGAAACAAGAACTGAAAAATTCTCCTCTGTTAAACAAAACCTAAGCTAGAGGTACAGATAAAGCTGAACTAAATGTCAAAGAACAGATAGACAACAAATTCATCCAGCAAGAAAACCCTAGGTAAAAGAAGTGAAAGCAATCTCCAGAATAAACTAATTAAGGTAATTAAATGCCTAGACCCAGCAAAAAATAACAAATCACACTAGGAAGATATGACCCAGTCAAAGGAACAAACCAACAATTCAAATGAGATACAGGAGCTGAAACAATTAATTCAGAATATACGAACAGACATGGAAAACCCCATCAAAAACCAAATCAATGAATTGAGGGAGGATATAAAGAAGGCAAGGAATGAACAAAAAGAAGAAATCAAAAGCCTGAAAAAACAAATCACAAAACTTATAGGAATGAAATTCATGGTACAAGAGATGAAAAAAACAATGGAAACCTACAACGGTAGATTTCGAGAGACAGAGGTTAGGATTAGTGAACTGGAGGATGGAACATCTGAAATCCGACAAGAAAAGAAAATATAGGGAAAAAATGGAAAAACATGAGCAGGGACTCAGGGAATTGAATAACAATGTGAAGCGCATGAATATACATGTTGTGGGTGTCCCAGAAGGAGAACAGAAGGGAAAAGGAGGAGAAAAACTAATGGAGGAAATTATCACTGAAAATTTCCCAACTCTTATGAAAGACTTAAAATTACAGATCCAAGAAGTGCAGCGTACCCCAAAGAGAATAGATCCAAATAGACATACTCCAAGACATTTAATAATCAGCATGTCAGAGGTCAAAGAGAAAGAGAGGATCTTGAAAGCAGCAAGAGAAAAGCAATCCATCACATACAAGGGAAGCCCAATAAGACTATGCATAGATTTCTCAGCAGAAACCGTGGAGGCAAGAAGACAGTGGGATGATATATTTAAATTATTAAAAGAGAAAAACTGCCAACCAATAATTCTATATCCAGCAAAATTGTCCTTCAAAAATGAGGGAGAAATTAAAACATTTTCAGACAAAAATTCACTGAGAGAATTTGTGACCAAGAAACCAGCTCTGCAGCTCTGCAAGAAATACTAAAGGGAGCACTAAAGACAGATACAAAAAGACAGGAGAGAGAGGTGTGGAGAAGAGTGTAGAAAGGAAGATTATGAGTAAAGGTAAAAAGGAAATTTAGATATGACATATAAAAACCAATAGGCAAAATAGGAGAAGAAAGTACTACCCATGCAGTAATAACACTAAATGTTAATGGATTAAACTCCCCTATCAAAAGACATAGACTGGCAGAATGGATTAAAAAACAGGACCCATCTATATGCTGTCTCTATTCAAAGGACATGAGGGCAAGGACACAAACGGACATTTGCACACCAATGTTTATAGCAGCACTATTTACAATTACCAAGAGATGGAAACAGCCAAAGTGTCCATCAACAGATGGGTGGCTAAACAAACTGTGGCATATACATACGATGGAATATTATGCAGCTGTAAGACAGAATAAAGTTATGAAGTATGTAACAACATGGATGGACCTTAAGCACATTATGCTGAGTGGGATTAGCCAGAAACAAAAGGACAAATACTGTATGGTCTCACTGATATGAACTGACATTAGTGAATAAACTTGGAATATTTCGCTGGTAACAGAGACCATCAGGACATAGAAATAGGGTAAGATATTGGGTAATTGGAGCTGAAGGGATACAGATTATGCAAGAGGACTGAATGTAAAAACTCAGAAATGGACAGCACAATACTACCTAACTGTAATACAATTATGTTAAAACACTGATGAAGCTAAATGTGAGAATGATAGAGGGAGGAGGGCTGGGGGCATAAATGAAATCACAAAGAAAGATAGACAATAAAGACTGAGATGGTATAATCTAGGAATGCCTAGATTGTACAATGATAGTGACTAAATGTACAAATTTTTAAAATGTTTTTGCACGAGGAAGAACAAAGGAATGTCATTACTGCAGGGTGCTGAAAATAGATAGTAATTAATATTTTAAAATTTCAACTTATGTGGGAGACTAAAGCAAAAAGTGTTTATTTGGTACAAAATTTATATTTTGACCAGTGCATCTCCTAATATAACTTATGTAGATAGTTGGTTGAACAACATAAGTACATGAAACCTTGGGTAGGACATGAGATTTTGTTTTTTTGTCCAGAGTGATGTCCCAATGAATCCCAGAGTGATTTGATCAGTAAGTGGAAAAGTATTTGCAAAATTCCCTTTGGGAATGGTGAGAACAGGGGAAAATTCTTGATATTCTCTCAAGCAGTGTGGACAACCAAAGCTATAGGCTGAGCCCCCATTCTTGGGGTTTGTTCATATGAAACTTAACCCCACAAAAGATAGGTCAAGCCTACTTAAAATTAGGCCTAAGAGTCACCCCCAAGAGAACCTCTTTTGTTGATCAGATGTGGCCCCTGTCTCCAGCCAACATGACAAGCAAACTCACCACCCTCCCCCTGTCTTCGTGGGACATGACTCCCAGGGATGTGGACCTTCCTGGCAACGTGGGACAGAAATCCTAGAATGAGCTGAGACCCAGCATCAAGGGATTGAGAAAACCTTCTCGACCAAAAGGGGGAAGAGTGAAATGAGACAAAGTGTCAATGGCTGAGAGATTCCAAACAGAGTTGAGAGGTTATCCTGGAGGTTATTCTTACGCATTAAGTAGATATCACCTTCTTATCCAAGATGTAATGGAGAGGCTGGAGGGAAGTGCCTGAAAATGTAGAGCTGTGTTCCAGTGGCCATGTTTCTTGATGAGGATTGTATAATGATATAGCTTTCACAATGTGACTGTGTGATTGTGGAAACCTTGTGTCTGATGCTCCTTTTATCTACCCTGTCAACAGATGAGTAGAATATTTACTTATATGTTAAGTAAATAATAGGGGGAAGAAATGTTAAAATAAATTTAGTTTGAAATGTTAGTGATCAATGAAAGGGGGGTAAGGGGTATGGTATGTATCTTTTTTTCTGTTTTGTTTTATTTTTCTTTTTGTTGTCTTTTTATTTCTTTTTCTGAATTGATGCAAATGTTCAAAGAAATGATCTTGATGATGAATATGCAACTATGTAATGATATTGTGAATTATTGATTATATATGTAGAATGGAATGAGCATATGTTAAGAATGTTTGTGTTTCTTTCTTGTAGTATTTCTTTAAAAGTTAATAAAAAATAAAAAAAAATAACCTACCGAACTGTACAATGTATATGAGTGAATCCAAAAATAAACTTTAGACCATATAATTATAATAAGATTGTTTCTTCAATTGTAACAAAGATACCACATTAACACAAAATGTTAATAAGAGGGAAAACTGGCAGGCAGGGGGTTGGTAGTGGGAATATATTATGTTATCAATAATGTTTCTGTAAATCTACAACTGCTTTAACAAAAAAACAAAAGATTAATGTTTAAACAAAAACAATTCTGTCTTCTGTCCAGCACCAGGACAATTTTACCAAACTTTCTGCCAGATTGAAACAAGGGTCTCCCTCCTTTTCATCTGCGATGATGCATTCCTCATTTCTGTCCAAGACCTCAACAGAAGTATCCTTAGAGTCCATATTTCTACCAACAGTCCCTTCAATGCAATATAGGCTTTCCTTTATCACGCTCCCTATAATTCTTCCAGAATCCCTCCCCTTATCTGTTTAAAAAGCTATTGCAACATGTTTGGTATTTGCAAACGCAGCGGTACTCCACTCCTCTGGTACCAAAATCTGTTTTAGTTTGCTAAGGTTGCCAGAATGCAATACACCAGAGATGGACTGGCTTTTATAAAGGGAATTTATTTACTTATAAATTTACAGTTCCTCAGAGGAAAGGCATCTAGCTTTCATCTGGGTTTCTCTGTCACATGGGAAGGCAAAGTGATGTCTGCTGGCCTTCCCTCCTGGCTTCTGGATTCAAGTGGCTTTCCCCAGGGAAATTCCTTTCTGCATCTCCAAATGTCTGGTCTGTGTTGGCTCTGAGCTCTGAGCTGAGTTTTGCTGTGCTCTGCTGAACTATTTCTCTCTTTTCTGACCTCTACTTTTAAGCCTACAGCTAATTAAATTAAATGTCATTCATTACGGAATGCACTCCATTAAGCCAACCACAGATGGAATCATCAATAGATGAAAGTCACATAATGATGATTTAAGTCCACAGCAACAGAAACGACTGGGAACCATAACCTGGCCAAGCTGACACCTAAACCTAACTGCTATAACCTGTAAAATTCCTTTCTTTGGGTATTTTTCTCTGACTTTGGTGTAAGGATGATGGTGGCCTGTATGCTGGTTTGAAGCTGTTTTGTACCCCATAAATGGCCATGTACTCTCTTTTTTCAATACAATTTTATAGAGATATTTTCACATACCATATAATTATATAACGTATACAATCACTCACAGTACCATCACATAGTTGTGCATTCATCATCACAAATGACTTTTGAACATTTTCTTGACTCCAAAAACAATAAAAATAAAAATAAAATAACACCCAAAACTTTCCACACCCCTTACCTCCTATAAATATTTATTTATTTGTCTTTTTTCTTTCTGGCTCATCTGTCCATACACTCAATAAGGGGAGTACAGTCACAAGGTTTTCACAATCACATGGTCACACCTTAAAAATTATATGGTTATACCATCATCTTCAAGAATCAAGGCTGCTGGTTTACAGTTCAATTGTTATAGGCATGTCCCTCTAGCTACTTCAATACACCAAAAACTGAAAAAGAATATTTATATACTGCATAAGAATAATCTCCAGAAAGACCTCTTGACTCTATTTGAAATCCCTCAGCCACTGAAACTTTATTTTGTTTCATTTCTCTTTCCCCTTCTGGTCAAGAAGTATTTCTTAATTTGTGATGCCAAGACCAAGTGCATCCCTGGTATTCATGTCACAGGTTGCTGGGGAGATTTACACCCTTGGGAGCCATGTCCCACATAGTGGGGAGGGCAGTGAGTTCACCTGCTGAGTTGGCTTAGAGAGGCCACGTCTGAGCAACAAAAGAAGTTACCTGGGGGTAATTCTTAGACATAATTATAAGTAGTCTTAGCTTCTCCTTTTCAGGTATAAGTTTCATAACGGCAAGCTCCATGATTGAAGCTCGGCCTATTAAATTGGCAGTCCCAATGCTTGTGAGAATATCAGGTCTTACCCAGAAGGGAAGTTTAATATTTCCACATTTTCCCTAGTCCTCTGAAGGGGACTTAGCAAATACTTTCTAATCTTCTGCAAAAAATATTCTGGGATGTGTCAGGGCATCACACTAACTTGTACAAATGAAGATCTCACTACCTATTCAAGGTTCCATGTAATTATGGTTTTGAAATGAAATTGACCATACAGGTTATATTAGAGAGTGTGCTATAGAACATAAATTTTGCACCAAATGAACATCTTTTCCATTGGTCTCACACAGAAATTGAAGTCATAAATTCAGTCAATATAATTCTTTACCCTCTAGTCTGATTTACCTTAGTCCTAACCAGATTAGCTTCATTCATATCTCTAGTTGAAGTCTGACTTCTTCTTCAGCTTTTTTTTAACAGTTGCTTAATGGGGTAATGCTGACTTTCATAGCTGTAGAACTCTAGCTCTGAGTTTCAGGTGTCACATAGATACCTGAAATTATGACCACATTATACACAAAGAGCTCAGCATCTCAGAATTTAAGAATAGCAGTTAAAATTCAGGCATAGATGTGACTGATATAAGAGTTTATAATCTAGGAAACTTTACATTAAATAAGCCTACACCTGATAACCTATGCTCTCAAATTCTATTCTCAGGGTTTGCACATTATAGTTAGTCCATATTAGTGAGGTCTTACAATACTTTGTCTTTTCATTTCTGGCTTATTTCACTCAACTTAATGTCCTTAATGTTCATTCACCTAGTTGCATGCCTTACAACTTTCCTTCCTTCTTGCAGCCACTCAGTGTTCCACTGTATGTATACACCACAGTTCCCCCTTCGGTTCATCAGTTGTATCCTTAGGTAGCCTCCATCCATAGCAAATCATGAATATTGCCACCATTAGCACCAATATGCAAATGTCCATTTGTGTCCCTGTTTTCAGCTCTTCCAAGCGTGTATCTAATAACGGGGTTGCAGGATCACATGGCAACCCCATACTTAGGCTTCTGTGGAACCACCTTACTGCTCTCTGGAGGGCCTGCACCATTCTACTTCCCTACCAGCAGTGAACAAGTACATCTCTCATTTTTCACATTTTCTCCAGCACTTGTATCATTCTGTGTATTTTTAACAGTATTATTCATGCACTATACAATCCATTCTAAGTAAATAATCAATGATTCCTAGCATAATTACACTGATATACATTCACCGCCACAACCTGTATTTTCATTTCCATTTCTTCCACAAAGAAAGAAGAGGAAAGAAATGAAAAATAAAAAATAAAAATAATAAAATTTAATAAAAAAGAGAAACATTAACACCAAGAATCCTATACCCCTCCCTTATATACCCCTCTTATTGACATTTAGCTTTAGTATATTGTTTTTGTTACATTTAATGGAAGCATATTGCAATGCTACTGTTAACTTCAGAGCCTAGTTTGCATTGATTGTATTTTTTCTGTATACCACCCCATTTTCAACACTGTGCTGTGTTTGCATTCATTTGTTCTTCCTCATATAAAAGACATTCTTATATGTGTATATTTAATCACCATATGTTTTAGTTTGCTAATGCTGTTGAAACGCAATATACCAGAATTGGGTTGGCTTTCATAAAAAAGATTTATTAAATCAAAAGTTTACAGTTCTAAGTTCATAAAAATATCCAAACTAAGGCATCCAGAGAAAGATGCCTTGACTCAAGAGAGGCTGATATCATCTGGAACACCTCTGTCGGCTGGGAAGGTATGTGGCTAGCATCTCTTTGGCTTCTGGTTTCAAACAGCTTCCCCAGGAGACTTTTCTTTCTGTATCTCCAAATGTCTGTCTGATTCAGCTCTGAGCTATTCCAAAATGGTTCCCTTTTAAAGGACTCCAGTAAATGGATTAAGACACACATTGAGTGGGTGGAGATACATCTCCATGAAAATCACTTAATCACAATATCTTACTGCCAATTAGGTGAGTCAAATCTCCATAGAAACAACTTAATGAAAAAGATTTCACCCACAATTGGGTGGGTCATATGTCCATGGAAAGCATTCTACCCTAAACAATAGGTCTGCTCCTTCAAGACTGGATTAGGAAAGAGCATTGCTTTTCTGGTGTACATAACTGCTTCAATCCAGTACAACATCATTGGCCATTCTAGGTTTTGCAAAGTTACCCAGTCCAAGACTTTATCTTCTATTTTTCCTTCTGGTGTCATACATTTCCCTAGACTTCCTCTTTTAACCATATTCACACTCAGCTTTGTTCAGTGTACTTACAATATTGTGTTACCATCAGATAGTATTGTGCTATCCATTTCTGGATCTTTACAGTAAATCCTGTTGAGCATTCTGTACTCCCTCAACATCAAATGCCCAATCTCTACTCTCTTTCTATCTTCTGGTAACCTGTATTCTCAACTTTAACATTCAAAGTTTTCTCATTAATGTTATTTCATATTAGTGGGACCATACAGTATTTATCCTCTGTTTCTGGAAAGTTGAACCCATTTACATTTAAAGTAACTACTGGTAATGCAGGACTTTTTTCTGCCATTTTGCTATTTAGTCTTTGTATATCTTAAACTTTTTTTGTCCCTCAGTTCTTCTGTAAATGCCTGCTTTCATATTTATTTTATTTTCTGTATTATGCCGTATTGAGTTCCTTTTCATTTCTGGATATACTATCTGGATATATTTTCCTTGTGGTTACCATAGGGTTAAAATTTAAAGTCTTAAATATATAACAATAATATTTTATTTAATACCAGCTTGACTTCAATAGCATACACATGCACTGTTCCCATACCCTGAATCCCCCCACCTTTCTTGGTATTTGTTTCAAGTTAAATCTTTGTACTTTGTATGTCCAATACCAAAGATTTATCTTACCTTTTATTTGTTTGAATTTTAGCAATTGTAGAAAGTAAGAAGTGGAATTACATACTGTGGTGGTTTGAAACTGTTGTGTACCCCAGAAAAGCCATGTTCCTTAATCCTGATTTAATATTGTAGGGTGGTATCTTTTTATTGGATTGTTTCCACGGAGATGTGACACACGTGATAATGGATGGGACCTTTCGGTTAGATGGAGATGTGGCTCTTCCCATTCAAGGAGTGTCTTGTTTAGTTTACTAATCTGTAAACATTTTACAGAGAGTTCAGAGCTGATACAGACAGAGGCATTTGGAGATGTAGAAAGAAAATGCCCCTGTGGAAGCTCTTTGAACCCAGAAGCCAAAGGACCATCAGATGCCAGCCACATGCTTTCCCAGCTGACAGAGGTCTTCCAGACCCATCAACCTTTTTTTGAATCAAGGTATCTATACCTGGATGCATTAGTTTGGACATTTTTATGGCCTTAGATCTGTGGGCCTGTAACTTAGTAAATTCCCTTTTTAAAAGCTGTTCCATTTCTAGTATATTGTATTCCAGCAGCATTAGCAAACCAAAACAGATTTTGTTACCAGAGGAGTGGGATGCTGCTTCAGTTTGCAAATAGTGAACAGGTTGGAATGGCTTTTTATAAGAATAAAGGGAAGACTCTGGAAGAACTGTGAGGAGGTGATTAGGAAAGGCTGGGATTGCTTTGAAGAGAGTGTTGATAGAAATGTGGACTCTAAAGATACTTCTGTTGAGGCTTTAGACAGAAATAATGCATGTGTTATTGCAAACTGGAAGAAATGTGGCCCTTGTTTTATAGTGGCAGAGAATTTGGCAAATTTATGTGTTAGTATTGGATGAAAGGCAGAATTTGAGAGTGATGAATTGGGGTATTTAGCAGAAGAGATTTCCAAATTAAAATGGAAAATAAAGCCTGGTTTCTCCTTGCAGCTTATAGTAAAATGTGACAGGAAAGAGATAAACTGAGAACTGAAAGCTTGGGTACAAAGAAACCAGAAATTGATGGTCTGAAAAATTCTGGAATTCTAGAAAGGAAAATCCAAGAAGCTAGTGCCCCATAAGAGGATTTAAACAAACATGAAACCAATTAGCCATTTCAGAAAAAGCTCAAATTGGAAATAGAGTTATCTAGAAAGGATTTATAGAAAGTCCTATTATCTGAAGGGGGTGACCCATGTATACTGCACAGAAAACTGACAGGTTTCTTGAGAGACCTGTACAAATGGGGCCACTGCCAGGCTAGTCTAAAAGGAACAGAAAAGGGACAGATTGAAGGAAAAATTACTTCAAAGGCAGAATGATGGAAAGTAATTCTGGAGCTAGGAAATCTCAGGCCAGGAGAGTGGACTCATCCATCCACACGGAAAAGGTGAGCTTGGCTTGGAGGCAGAGGGCAGGCCTTCTGCTTCATTGCTTAGGAAGAGTTTTGCCACCTGAGGCCTCAGAAAGGGTGGAGCAAATTCCATGGGGTTTGGGGGGGGACTGGAAACTGCCCCATTGTTTTGAGCGGGTTTAATATGTACCCCAAGATGTTAGAGTGACTGGATGCTGCCCCAATGCTATAGAAACCAAGTAAAAGGTGATCCCCCCAACATTCCCCAGTGTTGCAATCCTCACCCCAGCATTTGAAGAGAGCAGGGACACTGCATAAGCCTTTGGAAAGGGTGTGACTGTCACTTTCTAAAGCCCTGAGGACAACTGACTCTCAGCCTTTGAAATCTAACGGAGTTTCCTTGCAGGATTCCAGTGACCCCTTTTTTCCTTCCAATTTCTCCGTATGGAAATGGGAATATGCATCCTATGGCTGTTTCTCCTTTGTATAATGGGTGCAGATGACTTTTTTTATTTCACAGGACCACAACCAGAAGAGAATTTTGCCTTATGACAGATCATGCCTGTAATTGATTTTGATGAGATTTTGTAGCATTTTGACTTTGCATTATATTTATACTGTTACTGAAATGGTTTAAGGCTTTGTGATATTATAATGGAATGAATGTGTTTTGTATATGGAAATAACATGTCTTTTTGGGGTCCAGAGGATGGAATGTGCTGGTTTGAAAGTGTGTGTACCTCAGAAAAGCCAGATCTTTTAACCCTCCTTCAATATTGTAGGGTGGAAACTTTGATCGGATTGTTTCCATGGAGATGTGACACACTCAACTGTGGGTGTGGCCTTTTGATTAGATGGAGATGTGACTGTCCATTCAAGGTGGGTCTTTATTAGTGTACTGGAGTTTTTTAAAAGGGGAAACATCTTGAAGTTGCTTCAGAGGTAACACAGACAGAGACATTTCAAGATGTAGAAAGAAACTGCCTTCCCCGTGGCCGCCTCCCTCCCCGCCCACCCCGGAGAAGCTGTTTGAAGCTAGAAGCCCTATGACCAGCAGATGCCATCCACATGCCTTCCCAGCTGACAAGGTGTTTGGATGCCATTGGCCTTTCTTGAGTCAAGATGTCTTTTTCTGGATGCTTTACTTTGGACATTTTTATGCAACTGTAAACTTGTAACTTAATAAATCCCTTTTATAAAAGCCAACCCATATCTGGTGTACTGCATTCTGGCAACCTTTAGCAAACTAAAACACATACTAAACAATATGATGCAATAGTTCTCACACTGAGAATTACCTAAATGGCTACATTCACCAAGTGTAATGGTTAGGTTCTGTTGTCAACTTTGCTAAGTGATTATGCCCAGCTGTCTGATCAGGCAAGCACTGGTCCTGACTGTTGTTGCTGCAAGGATATTTCATGGCTGGTTGATAAACCAGAAGGCTGGTGTATTAAATCATCAGCCAGTTTATACCATCTGTGGCTGATTACATGTACAATCAACCAAGCTCTATCCCCCACAATGAGATAATTCAATCACTTTAAGGTTTTTAAGGAAGAAGAGAGGTCTTTCACTGCTTTTTCAGCCAGCAAGCCTCTCCTATGGAGAGGTTCAGACCCTTCATTGGAGCTGCCAGCTTCACAGCCTGCCCTGAGGATTTTGGACTTCATTCCCACGGTTATGTGAGACACCTTTATAAATCTCATATTTACAGATCTCTCCTGTTGGTTCTCTTTCTCTAGAGAACCCTGACTAACTCACCAAGTGTCTATATTTCTTTAGCAACTTTAAACCACTGTCTATTTTCCCTTCCTTTCAGTCTAAAGAACTCCCTTTAGCATTGCCTGTAGAGCAGGCCTAGTGGTGATGAACCACTCAGCTTTGTTTATCTGGGAATATCTTAATCTCTCCCTCAGTTTTTTTGTTTTTGTTTTTGTTTTTGTATGCTGTATGGTGGGTGTGTTGCTTTGAAAGGATGTATGTCCCCTAGAAAAGCCATGTTTTAATCTAAATCTCATTTCATAAAGGCAGAATAATCCCTATTCAATACTGTATGTTTGAAACTGTAATCAGATCATCTCCCTGGAGATGTGATTTAATCAAATGTGGTTGATTAAACTGGATTAGGTAACAACATGTCTCCAGCTGTTTGGGTGGATCTTGATAAGTTTCTGGAGTCCTATAAAAGAGGAAACATTTTGGAGAATGAAAGAGATTCAGAGAGAGCAGAGAATGCTGCAGCACCATGAAGCAGAGAGTCCACAAGCCAGCGACCTTTGGCAATGAAGAAGGAAAACACCTCCTGGGGAGCTTCATGAAACTGGAAGCCAGGAGAGAAAGCTAGCAGATGACACCATGTTTGCCATGTGCCCTTCCAGCTGAGAGAGAAGCCCTGACTGTGTTCATCATGTGCCTTCTCAATTGAGAGAGAAACCCTGAACTTCATTGACATTCTTGAACCAAGGTATCTTTCCCTGGATGGATACCTTTGATTGGACATTTCTATAGAATTGTTTTAATTAGGACATTTCCTTAGCCTTAGAACTGTAAACTAACAACTTATTAATTCCCCTTTTTAAAAGCCATTCTGTTTCTTGTATACTGCTTTCCAGCAGCTAGCAAACTGGAACAGTGGGGGTCACATTTCATAATAATAAGTATCCCCTTATTGCAGCACCATTTGTGAATTTTTGTTTGTTTGTTTGTTTGGTAAGTGCATGCGCCAGGAATTGAACCTGGGTCTCCTGCATGGCAGGCAAGAATTCTATCACTGAACTACCCTTACATCCCATCTCCCTCAGTTTTGAAAGAGAGTCTCACAGGATGTAAAATTCTGGATTGGCAATTGTTTTGTTTCAGCCCGTTAAGTATTTCAACCCATTGCTTTCTTACCTCCATGGTCTAATGCAGTATTGACACTTAATCAAATTGGGACTCCCTTGTATTTAACATATTGCTTTTCTTTGCAATTTCCAGAAATCTCCCCTTGTCCTTTGCACTTTACAATTTGATCAATATGTGGCTGGGAGTATTTTTCTTCAAGTTTATCCTGTTTGATGTCCTCTATGCTACTTGGATGTGCCTAATTATTACTTTTTTTTATGTAAGTTTGGAAGGTTTCCTGTCATTATTTCTTTGAGTATTCCTTCTTCCCTTTTCTCTCTTTCTTCTCTCTCTGGGACTCTAATAATGTGTGCATGTTGGTATAGTTGATGGTGTCCTAGAAATGTCTTAGGCTGTTTTTCACTTTGTATAATTTTTTTCCTTACTGTTCCTCAGACTGACTCATTTCAATTGTCTTGTCTCCAAGTTTGCTGATTGCTTCTTCTGCAGCTCCAATTTGCTTCTGAAAGCCTACTGGGCATTTTTCTTTTCAGGTATCATGGTCTCCAACTTCAGTAGTTCTGTTTGGTTTTGTTTTAAAATTTCTATCTCTTTGCTGAGATACTCAAATTGTTCATTCATTGTTTTCCTGTTATCCTTTAGTTTTTTTTATTTAACTTTATCTTATTGAGCATATTGAAAATTATTTTTTGAAGTATTGTCTGATAGAGGGGGTGCAAGGGTAGTTCAGTGGTAGAATTCTTGTCTGCCATGTGGGAGACCCTGGTTTGATTCCCGGTCCATGCACTTTCCGAAAAACAAACTAACAAGCAAACAAACAAAATTCAACAAATGTTGCTGCAATAAGGGAATACTCACATGGAAAAAGAATGAAAAGCAACCCTGCCATACAGCATGCAAAAATAATAATAATTAAATAAATGAGTAAATAAAGTATTTGTCTGATATGTCCACCATCTGCTCTTCTTCATTGGTGTCTTCATCCTTTACCTTTGTATGGACCAGCATTTTCTGTTACTTTTTCTTGCAATCTTTTGTTGCACACTATATGTTTCAATATTTTAAAACTTAACTCTGGGATTTATTCCATGGCTATCTGTTTCTTGAGTTTGTAACCAGCTGGTAATATGATAGAGATTTTCCGTAAGTGTCAGCCCTCTGATCAGGGAGTTCCACCCAAAATGCAGTGTCCACTTTGTCTTTCCTTGGCCTATGTGGCCTTAGGGATTCCCCTGTTTACAGGAGTTAGAATGACTCCGCTATTTCCCAGGAAAAACCTTTTCCAACTCCAGGTGTTCCACCCTTGGACTTAGAACCGGTAAGTCTTTGCCTGAGACCATCCATCTCAATTGTTTTTGCACTTCTTTCCTTGTCTCATGCCAATTTTGCCTAGAGAGCAAATTCTGGGAGGGGGGCATGCCAGAGAGGAGTTTCCCAAGTCAGTCTTTCCCAGCCATAACAATACTTAGGACCCACAAGAGGAGCATGGGCCAGCTCCCAGGAAGGGTGCCAGGAACTTCTTGCATGGCTCCCCAATTGTTCTGCCCAACAAATGCAGCCCTTCAATTGTCCTCTGCCACTCTGAGGAAGTGAACCATCTTTAAATCTCCTCTGCCACCTTTTTCTGAAGTGGATTGGAACAATGTCCACTCTCAGAGTCAGGTCTCCAGCAATCCAAAGTGGCTAATCAAAAGCCATCATCAGTGATTGGCCTATTCCCACCCTGAATCTTGAGGAAGTGGGTTTTTACATCCCTTTCTGGCACCAGCAAGCTATACCATAGGCTGGACCCATGTAGCCTGCTGCTGGGGTGGGGGGTGGTGGATGGGCACCAGTAACCACCCCATGGAGAGAGCAATTTACTTGCATTTACTGCAATTTACTGGCCTCTTCCTCTGGCTCTTCCCTGGGTACTGTACAGTGTTCTACTGGACTCCAAAGTTTCAAAATAGTTGATTTGGATAGTTCCAGTCTGTTTAATAGTTTTTCACATGGAGCAACTGATTTCTGGAGATTCCTACTCTACCATCTTCCCACAATCTCTAGAAATCTGATTTTTAAAATTACTCAGTAACTGAGCCATGTGAATTCAATGATCCACAAGCCTACAATCTTAAGAAATTACTGGTACAAGTAAATTTTGCAGAGTAGATATGAAAAGAGTTTATTTTTAAATGTAATTTAGAATTGAAATCCATTGAGTGGCAACAAACTGCATGGATTGGCTTTGTTGTGGCCAGTAAAAGGAGATAGACCATCCTGGTGAGCAGAGGCCTAGGAAGTGATTTTTGACTCTACAACTTGGACAACTAAGTCTGCTGAAACTCTTCAATATTTGCTCCATTTTAATTGTTGGCCTTCCATATGGGATCCTACCAGTTTTTTGACTGCAGACACTATCCAGTTTTGTTAAAGTACAAGCATAAATCTGAGGGGTTTTCTGTTCTGTAGAAGGATGCTGCCTGGAGGAGATAATCACTCTGTCCCTCCATTGGATCTGGTTTTACCCCCAGAGCATGATTTGCCATATTTTGGCACATTCTGGGCCTCTGTCTTCTGTTTCTTCACCTATTCTTGCACTTGATAATATAGAACCCCCGCTCGTTGCTCTAACTGCCAATTAAGATCCAAATTTCCACAGGGTTGACATTTGCAGTTTGGGTTTTAAGAGCTGTTTACAACAGCCACTAATCAAGAGAAAGGGAGCAAGGACTCACCTATGTGATTGGTAAATGATGTGGCCTTCTTGGCTCCATTTTCATTTTACATCCTGGAAAATACAGATCTACCAAGGGAATACAGAGCCTGGGTTGATGTTACAGCACAGTCTGAATTGAGAAGGATGACCATGAGTTGTCACCTTGTCTTGCCCCCCTAGATCCAATATTAACATGTTTTATAATTTATTTAGGAGGCTTGGCATTAGGTTATGCACTCTGACTCTGGTCTGTTCCTCAAATGGAAGAACAAGAGAGATTAGGACTCAGATTTACTTTCATGACTTTCTTACAAGGTATTAAATAATATAATTTTTGAGCCATTTTGAAGAAGATGGGAAAATTGATTTTTCAAGGCCATCAGAGCTATTTTCTACGTCATCACCCTGTTCTGCTTGACCTATGAAGGTTCCAAATGATAAGGTCTTTTTCATAATCAGAAAATAGTAGCTGGGAGGTCACTCTATTATGGAGATGATGATCATGGGAACAAGGACTAGTTCAAAACTTATTTATTAAATATTTACTTTGTGGCAGGTTTTTGTGGGCAGTAATACTTCTTCATTACATTTTGAGCTCTTTAAAGTAATTTTTTGTGATTTTCTTTTATTGGAATTTTGAAGTCAATATCTAGGAAATTTGGCCACAAAACTCAGTAGAACTGTGCCCAGTGGGCAAAATCTCGATCCAACTGATACATCTACTACTTCTATCTCTTCCTCCCTTCCTCCCTCTCTGTCTCACTCTCCCTCTTGCTCTTTCTCTCTCTCTCACACACACACATTCCCCATTCTTAATACTTGTTGAGGCTCCATTGGGAAGGACAATAATATATCTTTGCTTAAGTAAATTTAAAATTGTTATTGCAAAGCTTCTTTAATTCAAATTCAGATCAACAGGAATATTTTGATCTGAATATTTTTGTATTAGTCAGGGTTCTCTAGAGAAACAGAACCAATAGGTGGTATCTGTAAATATGAGATTGATAAAACTGCCTCATGCAAGCTTGGGGATGTGAGTCCAAATTCTGTAGGGCAGGCCATGAGCTGACAGCTCCACTGAAGTCCCTCAATGAATTCCCAGGAAAGGCTGGTTGGCTGAAGTGGAAAGAGAGATTCTCTCTTCTGAATGTTCCTTAAAAGCCTTTGGGTGATTAGATTAAACATCACTCAATGAAGAAGACTCAGTCAACCGCAGATATAATCAGCCATGATGCAACCAATGTGCTCGTGATTTAGGTCCGTAAAATGTCTTCACAGCAACAGATAGGCCAGTGCTAGCTTGACCAAACAACTGGGCACCATCACCTGGCCAGATTTTTTTTTTTTATTAATTAAAAAAAATTAACAAACAAAACATTTAGAAATCATTCCATTCTACATATATAATCAGTAATTCTTAATATCATCACATAGTTGCATATTCATCATTTCTTAGTACATTTGCATCGATTTAGAAAAAGAAATAAAAAAACAATGGAAAAAGAAATAAAATGATAATAGAGAAAAAAAAACTATATGTACCATACCCCTTACCCCTTGCTTTCATTTACCACTATTTCAAACTGAATTTATTTTAACATTTGTTCCCCCTATTATTTATTTTTATTCCATATGTTCTACTCTTCTGTTGATATAGTAGCTAAAAGGAGCATCAGACATAAGGTTTTCACATTCACAGAGTCTCATTGTGAAAGCTGTATCATTGTTCAATCATCATCAAGAAACATGGCTACTGGAACACAGCACTACATTTTCAGGCAATTCCCTCCAACCTCTCCACTACATCTTGAATAATAAGATGATATCTACTTGATGCATAAGAATAACCTCCAGGATAACCTCTCGACTCTGTTTGGAATCTCTCAGCCATTGACACTTTGCCTCATTTTACTCTTCCCCCTTTTGGTCGAGAAGGTTCTCTCAGTCTCTTGATGTTAATTCTCAGCTCATTCTAGGGTTTTTCTCAGTTCTTTGATGCTGAGTCTCAGCTCATTCCAGGATCTTTGTCCCACATTACCAGGAAGGTCCACACCCCTGGGAGTCATGTCCCACACAGAGAAGGGGAGGGTGGTGAGACTGCTCATCATATTGGCTGGAGAGAGAGGCCACATCTGAGCAACAAAAGAGGCTCTCTTGGGGGTGACTCTTAGGCCTAAATTTTAAGTAGACTTGACCTATCTTTTGTGGGGTTAAGTTTCATATGAACAAACCCCAAGACTGGGGGCTCAGCCTATAGCTTTGGTTGTCCACACTGCTTGTGAGAATATCAAGAATTCAACTTGGGGAAGTTGAATTTCTCCCCACTCTCACCATTCCCTGAAGGGGGCTTGCAAATACTTTTCCAGTCACTGATCAAATCACTCTGGGATTCATCAGGGGATCACTCTGGACAAACCAACAAAATCTCATGTGCTACCTGAGATTCCAAGTACTTATGACATTCAATCAAACTGTCTACATGAGTTATATTAGGAAATGCTCTAGTCAAAATCTAAATTTTGTAACAAACATTTTTTGCTTTAGTCTTACACATAATGTGACATTTTGAAGTATTAGTTATCATCTATTTTCAGCACCCTGCAATAATGACAATCCTTTGTTCTTCCTCATGCCAAAACATTTTTAAAATTTGTACATTGTACATTTCACTATTATTATATGCCCTAGGCATTCCTAGATTATACCATCTCCACCTGGCCAGATTGACACATGAACCTGACCATCACATTAAGCTTCATTCTTAAGGTGGGAAATATTGGTCATACAATTCAGAAGTACTAATGAGTAACCCCGTGTATTTTGTAGTTGAGGTGCATAAGATCTAAAACTGTGGAAATCCAAAGAAGGAAATATTTTTAGAGGAAGTTCTCCATGGAAACCTATCAAGCTTTGAATTTCAAGTGGCTTCTGGTAAAAGTTTATCATTTCACAATGTTAACACATGGAATTCCATAATTCTACGGTAACTGCAGCCAACAGCTCCTAGGTTTTCTGGACAACCACACAACTGTTTTCTTTTAGTGAGATATTTAATGTATCTATCTTATTCTCTCATGCGAATGCAATGACATAATTCAGTGCTATCTTTACTTGAAGTCTGTCCTGATTATTGAGCTGTCTCTTGGTGATGTATCATGCGGTGTGGTTTCTGTGATGTGGGCTGTCAGCCACAGCAAGATGAATGAAGAACACAATCACATTGGGTTTGAGGAATATGGTCAGACTTACAGGCTATTACCCTTGAGGTGTATGGCTGTTGATTTATGAACGTCTTCATTTTTAAGAATGAAATTTTCTCAAGGTTGCTGTACACGTTGTGTATGTTGTATGCCAAATGGAATTTAACGTTATATTCTCCTATAACTTCATAAGTAAGAACGTATTACTTAAGGGATGGAATAGAATGGCAAGCTCTATTTAGTATCTACAGATTTAAAAGGTCATGAAGAGATTAGTAGCTGTTGTGGAAGCTGGTCAAATTTCTTTGATGTACACTATATTTTCCACTAGAATTCTGCATTTGCCACTCCCTGGAAGACTTGCCCACACATTTGTGTACATGAATTATGGTGTGTTTATTACATCACTTCCAACCTATCTGGATAAAAACCATGGTGGGATTTTTTTTTTCCCCTATATGCAATTTCCATCTTGGTGGCATTTCTGCTTCCTAATAATTTCCAGACACTCAGTATATACATACCCAAAGTCTGTTTTTTATGTATTTCAGCTTTCTATGTTCAACCGCACTTTGTTGGGGAGATGTCCTGCTAGGAAGTCACTTAGATTTATAAATATTTAGAGAGCTGTTTACAGAAATGGGGATCTAGAGATTTATAATTCCATTGTATACAGTACACCCTTAGTTTTAAACACCACTTTTGATTGTTGGTAACTTGGGTGTGGTATTTTAATAGCATATTAACTTAATTCCATTATTGCCTAATAGTTTTAATTTTCATTTCTTTCTAACCTATTTTGGGAAAATATAAAGAAATTCTAATGTGAGCTCCTGGATCAGATATAAAGAGTGTTTCTTTTAGTCATACTGTTTTCTTGAATTCAAAGACACATCAAGTTTTTAACTTCCACCACGCAAGGTGTGAAATGTGTAGCCAAACAGCCTCAGGTGGCCTCAGCTCACACTCCCCGCTTTCTGTGACTCCCCTTCACTACCCTGTGCTCTAGATGCAGAAGTTGACCTTTTCTATTACTTAAAATAAACATCTAAAGGAGGACTGTCTATGCCTTTTTTATTTTGAGTAAATTTTAATATAAACACGGAGCTCAATAACTGTGTGTTGAGCAAACAAAATTCAAATACCAAATTGACAACGTTGGCTTACTCATTTTGCTTAAATAGCAAACGAAACAGAAAACACATTAGAATCTAAACATACAGTCTCAGTAAAAAAAAAAAAAAATTGAAATTGTTGCACTCACCATATTAGGGATTTAATAACAAAAATTCCACTAGGTTTCAGAAGAAATCACTCTACCTTCTGCGAAGATGTAACTACATGACTCAATTATCCAGCTGGTGGGTTTAGGATTGGGTCATGTGAATCTAGTCGATAGGTTCAGGGCCTCAGGGTCATGTGAATCCATGGAGAAAAATCAGTGTATGATACTTTTGGTCAATAGTTTTAACTGCCCACCCTATCTAATTTTCACCTGAGTGGCTGGATTTAGGTCGTTGGTTTTCATTTCTCTTTCACGGAGATGCCCATGAGCATATCCAGAGGGGCAGTAGGTGGAAGTGGGAGTGGAGAAAATAAAAATTCCTAAACCAACAGAGAGCCAATTATCTGAAAATAACTACAGTGTACAAAACACAACTTTTTATATTTTATACTTTACACAATATTATACTTTCTACTCTGACAAAATCCTCTATATAAAAACAAAACAAAACAAAATAAGCCAATAAACAAAGGAAAAACCACCCAACCCTCAGGATTAACTAAAGGATGATTATTTGCATTTGCAGGAGTTTTTGTTTTATACAAGACTCCTTTTTAATCTTCCTTTTAAAAACTCTGCTATCTTCCCTATTGTATTAAAAATGTGTTAGTAAACAATACATTTTAGAACACAGTTTTGTTAGATGAATTTTGCATGTATAGCACTCTTTAATGGATTATAGACTTTGTTTCAAATGCTATTATTATAATTTGTGGTAATGTTTTCCCATCTTCCCATGAAAGAAATTCTGGGTTGATTATCTTATCTTTAAAGATAGAGATATGGTGTCCTCAGCACGCGAACTGATTTGAACGTGGTGCTCAGAACAAGCAGAATAAGGCAAGTCAGTCTACTGAAAGGAATCATAGGATAATTTATAATGGGCTAGATAAAAGATTTTTAGATTTTTCTGCTATTTTGTAATTCATTCAATTAATTCAACAAATATTTATTGAAAGCCTACTATGAGCCAAGCGTTGTTCTAGGCACTGGAGATCTGGCAGAATATAAAACAGTCCCAAATCCCTGTTCTCATAGAGCTTACACAATGGTGGCGGCAAGACAGACAATACATGAAAATAAGTAAGTTAATTATATATTTGAGGAGGAGCCATTCTATGGAGAAAAATAAAGCAGGGAAAGGAATAAGGTGTGGCAGCGACCACAGAGGTTTTGCAATTTTAAATGGGAGCTGTCAGCGAGGGTCTCACGGCGCAGGGAACATTCGAGCAGAGGCCAGAAGGAGAGACAGAAAGCCATGTGGCTATGCAGGAGAGCGCTTCAGCCAGTGGAGACAAGGACAGTGGCATGGCTGGAATGAAGTGGGAGAAGAGAGCTCAGCCACAGCTGAGTTAGTGAGAAAACAGGCAGACAGTTGTAAGCCAGTGAGGAATGAACAGTGGAGAGACGTGAATGAGCTTTCTTTTTAAAAGGGTCACCTTGGTGGTGCGAAGTTGGGAGACCAGTGAGGAAGCTGCTGGTAGAAGCACGGGTTTTGTCATGACATTGAGCTCTCTTGAGAACCTCTTAAATCCTTTGTACATCAGCCTCTGGGACGTGTGATGTGCCTGAGTGAGATGCGTAGGAATGTCATGTTAAAATAGCTTATTGATGAAACATCAAAGCTTATTGATGAAACTTAAATTTCAGAATAACATATTTTGCTTTATTCCTACTGTGATGATGCTTTCTTCTCACTTGCAATATAAGACGTTGCCTTGGGTGGGATTTAAAACAGAGGTTAATGGGAGCATAATTAGGATGTATTTTGTTTGAAAAATTTGCTTCCCACCAATTCTTACGGAACTGACGTTTTTTCTTGGCAGTCAAATGTCCGGTCAAAAGTCTCCTCTTAGCAGGGTTTTCTTGACTACGCGATCTAAGGTATTTTCTGCTGTCACTTTTTCCACCCCACGACTGTGCTTTATTTTCCTCATTGCACTTTCAGTCTGATATTTTCATGTTTATTTGTTTATTGTGCATCACCTACCTGCCCCTTCTAGAATCTGCACTCCATGAGAAAGAGGTCTTTGTCATTTTCACCACTATTCTCAGCATCTAGAACCATGCCTGACACGCAGTCAACACTTGACAAATATTTGTTGAATGAATGAAAGAATTAGAGGGGGAAAAAAAAACGTAGTGGCCCAGTCATACAACTCACCAAGACTTAAACACTGTGTAAGGAGAAGGAAACCCCTTCTGTGTAGTGCAATGCAGAAGGTTGACAGAGGACCACACAGTAGACAAGGGGCTGGGCAGATTCAGAGCTAGAAGGTTTGTATTTTTGTTGGTTTATGTGCAGATCTGGGAGTCAAGAGATGGGGGCTTCACATCTGCTCTATCTTCCACTCACTGAGGGACTATGGTACAAATCATTAACTTCCGCAAGCATTAGTCTCTCCATCTGTGTGGCGTTACTGGCTAGTTTAAACATTTGGAAACTTTCGTTGGCAAATATGACTCTATTTATGCTGTTTCATTCAGAGATTGAGTGCTTTGTGGAAGCGAGCGCTGGATCCCCTTTGGTTTCTGAATTGCACCTCCTCGGTGGGCAAGGTGATTGATTGCCCTGGCTTCCTCTTCTCCTGCTCCCTCTTCCAGCTTCTCCCAAAGTCTGCTCATTTAGCAAAGCTGCCTAACTTTGAAGGGATGGATAAGAGCTTAATCACCTTAAGATGTGCCTTGGGTTGCCATTTCCTGCCTTAGTTCTTCTTTCCTTGCCTGCCTCAAGTAGGTGGAACCCACCAGCTTTCCACCCTCCAGGTGTGTCAGCCTAGGTCGGTGCCTGAAGGAGGCATTTCCCTTTCACTCATCTTTCATGTGATAGGGTTCAGAAATGGAATCTTTTTCCTGTAGATCCAAGAGTCTGCCGATGTACTTCCCAATTTTTCCTTCCCTGACAACCAGACCTGCTCTGCCAAAGGCGTCCTTGATCCTGTGAACAGCTGTTGGGTGACTTTCTTCTCAACATCCCCCCTTTTTTTCTCTCACTGCATTTGTACCTCAGAAGAATTGCACTTCTCTCTCGTTTTGCTCTGGGTTCTGTCCTCCTGCATTACCTAACCCTGAAGCAGAAGGGGTATTGGGAACAGCAGTTAAATGCATAAGCTCTGGACCCAGCCACACCTGGGTTAAAATCCCAGCGACACTATAAACTCTGATCCTGGGCGAGTTGCTCCACCTCTCTGAGCCTCAGTTTCCTCATATATTGAAGATGGGGGAGAATTAAATGATATGAAGCAGACCAAGAATTCAGCAGAGAGCCTGGCACACAAGTCTTGTTGGTGATTTTCATCAGTTATTAGTTTCCTTCTCCAACATGACCTGACCATCTTATGCTCATTCTTCCTTTTGATTCCAACGGTTGCCATTGGTTCCAAGGGTTGTTACTGAGGGTTTAAAACAAGATCATCTGCACCTTTTTTGCCCTCTAATTGGTATAATTAAATAATCAAACTACTGATTTTCAACCTAAGCATCTTAGCCTATTTCTGATGGTTGCTAGTTTTGCTGATGGTCCTCAGCTAGTGTCCGGACATATCTAAGTTCATCCTTTAAATACTATCATGAAAAAGAAAGTGTATAATCTAATGCCATGTCTACACAGACAAAATCAACCAGAAATTCATGCAGCTGCCTGAAGGAGGAGGCTCACAGAGACAGCAATCCAGCTGGATTGTAACATGTTTTAACTTTTCTTCAAATGTTTGATGGTTGCAATTTTTCAAAAAATACTTTATTCTGAAATGGCTTGATCTTATCTTTTCTCTGAAATAAATGCAATATTGGTTCCCCATACAGTCCAGATTGATCAAATATTTGTTTAATCCCATGAAGAAATTTGTCTCTTCTAAAAAAGTAAATATATCAATAGGGGCATTTGCTATACATTTTCTAACTTATCAAGTAATGCAGGAGGTTTTCTTCAGTGACATGTAAAGCTACTTTCTGATTTTAAGTTCTAACTTATTCTTATTCTACAGGTTAGAGCTGTGAACAACTTGTTGGTGTAAAGAAGTCAATCTCAGCACAAAGAGGGAGAGAGAGAGAAAGAGAGGAAGGAGAGAAAACAACGGAAGCGTTGTAAGAAATATTTATGTCAAATTGTGCAGCGAAAACCCCCAAACCAAAACCTATTTCAAAAAATGTTGGAGGAAATGGTATATCTTTTTATGTTCTTAAGAAAACAGTTAAAAGGAACTGCACAGCATTGGGTCTATTAAGTACATTTATTCCAGTGATTTCCCAGATATTTCCAAGTTCCATTTAACAGAAGTCTCCTATCAAGCAATCCTTTGAAATTATTTACTTTTTTATGGTTGTAAAGTATGGAAACATAATACTTTTAATGGAAACCCTAATAAACGGCATATGCTACAAAGTGTCTACTGATGTGCTTTATAGGTCGGGATTCTTACATCATACGAACTTGCCAGTCTACACTTCTGATCCCAGTAAATGCCCCAGTGATGGGGAAGGGCACAGGCAAGAGGGAAAATCCATGCAGGAATGGCATGGGCCATTCATGGCCACCAGAAAGCTATGACAGCCGCAGTCCATCTGACAGGACGCTAAAACCGTGCCATCAGGCAGAACGAGAATTATTTGGATTAAAGACTTGGTTTTATTTAAGGAATGGTAACTTGGTGGGCACCCTGACTTGAAAAGGTTTTTCTTATATTCAATATAAAGGAATGTTTTGTTAAAACCTGGCTGTGAATCCCTGGAATAAAATAGCATGTAATATTTTTAGCACATATTTCATAGGCAACAGAAAAATTAAAACCATTTGACTTATAAGGTTAGAATGGTATTTTGGTTAAAATCAACTCCCATTCGAGAAATTTGAATGTAGTTCTCCAAATGCTTATTTTCATACAAAATAAATATACTTGAAAGTTATATATCTTTAATGCTATGCTGCAATTGCACTAGCAGCTCACAGATGGGCTCTCACCCCCAGCCACCCCGGGCAAATTGGTTTTCCTTGAACTGTTTTAGAAGTATTCTCACTTGAGTATGCTTCGCTCGAACATTTCAGGCATTCTACATTAACTAAGTAATTGATTTATTGACACTTGATGGATTCATACTCACGTTTCACAGTTGAAAAGTCTTGTTAAAATGTTGTTAAAAATCTGTGGGCATGTATTTCACGTAACTGTCATTAAACTTAGAATAACTGTCATTAATAGAATTAAGTTTAATAGAGTAGTTGCCATATATTTAAATATCAGTGGATGATTAGAAGCAGATATATTGAGGGTTTAATCATGGCTGGATAGAGTCACGCCTTTTCAGCAAATATACTCATGTTATTTCTTTTTTCTTGTTTTTCTGTTTTAAAACAGATGGTTAGTAGGCATTTAAATTGGTGAGTATCAAAACCTAAAGCATCATTTAATTAATATTCAAGCAACACAGAATGCGTTATACTGCTTGAGACGATTCAAGACTCTATGTCAATCCCAAGTGAGCCTGGAAAGGTCTCGATGCTGCAGAAAGTCTCTGAGAAGCCTGAAGAATGGCTATTAGGACTAGAAGTGTAGAAAATTCACCTGATTTTGTTCATAGTTGTCACTTGGTAAAACAGTTGACTAACCTCTTCTAAATTGTCTTTGATACCGTGGGTAAAATATCAAAGACTGATACTTTTAACAGCATTACTCAGAAATGTAGGTCAGATACACTGAGACTATCGTGTTTTAGTTTTTGTTTTAAATAACAAGACACATCTCCCAAACGATCTGGAGAGGTTGGTTTCTTTTCACCGCCCTTCAGCCACCCTACCCCAGGTTTGGAACATTTTGCTAGATCCCTTTGATCTTCTGTTTGACTTCTCCTTCACGGAAAAATGCTCATAAACCTTCAGAGAAAGACTTTCTTTACTTTTTGCTTTATTCAGGAATTATAAACAGTGGACAAATCTAAAGCAAAATGATTTTAAGATCACTTAGGACCTACATGCTAATTTATTTGCTCACCCCCAAAAGGAGGCTTGTCTGGCAAAAATAAGTTTAAAAAGTTGAACTTTGCTTAGTGAAAAAGAACTCCACTTTTAAGTGGCTAAAAGTATTGCATTTCGGATTTTTTTTTAATATTAAGATCTTTAAAGCAACAATCTTTTTAAAGATGTTATGCACAAGGATTGGCATGACATTTGAAATGCTGGCAAACACTTCACAGATGTGCTTTCTCACTGCAGCCACGTCAAGAGAGAACACAAAATCTGTGCTGCAAACAAATCTCCACATGTCTTAATACTAAGGTAGTAATATTTCACAAGACATTGGGGTGAAAGCACCCTTTTCCCTCTGGTCCATCATTACTTCAACCTTATTGTGTAACTTCTCCATAAGTTAGGGGATCTGGAGTTTGCAGTTTCTTAGATGATAGATAAAATTGTGGTTTCCAATAAAACCAACATCAACAAAAACTAAACTAAACTAAAACATCTTTGCATTTGGCATCTTGCGATTCTAAGAATATCTTTCAGCGTAGAAAGCGGAAAAAGATCAAAGATAGCTTATTCTATTGTTTTTTAAAAATACAGTCTTCCAAAGCTCTATCAGAGGGTGCAAGCTGTTGTCCGGCATTTTCTCTGGCAACGTTAACCAGAACTAGGTAATGACTGTCCATTTGATAGAGACAGTTTGCATTTTTACCATCTTCCCTACTCTTTATCCATGACACCAGGTTGCTTTATCATCTACTTGGGGTTCCTGGTTGGCATTTGGGTTTGTCACCCTAGCCCCTGAAGCTTATGATTGCTCTGAAATACTGATTACGTTCCTGATACCTCTGTATGGCAAAGTCTGCAAACCTCAAGTTCCTTCTCTCAATAGGTATCACCCATTAGGCAGAACTGGACCTTTTTCTCTAGCAGGGCATTGTGATGAAGACGTGGTTTTGGAAAACTGCAGACCATCCTCTCTGTAGGTCTGTCTGTTCAGTGGCCTTAGTCCTTACGCAGCACTGCCGAGGGGTAAGAAGTTGTCCTCTGGGCTTGGTGGGAAAAGTATCTCTTGCCACGTGGGTGGCAAATAGTATGCAAATCTCCCAGAGGCTTGCTAGTTCCAGGAGGACACAGACTTTGCTTTCTTCTTGCATCTTGTACCCAGAAGAGTGTTTGACACATAGTAGTTGCCCCATAAATATTTGTTGAATGAAATAGAAGGATTGTTTATGGAATGTCCCAATTTAAACAGGAAATGTGATAAAACAATCATTTTCTCTTATTGCTGTTTATTGAGTGCCTTCTGTGTGTTAGACTCTTTACAAATATCATTTTATTCATTCCTCACAGCAATAATAGTTCCATGGGGTAGACATTCTTGACCCCGTATTTTATGTGGAGACCTTGAGACTCTGAGATTTTAGCTGTCCAAAGTCATGTGGCTGGAAACAGCAGTGATTTTTTACTCAAGTCTGTTTGACTCCAAAATCTATGCTCTTTCTGCTGCTCTTGGCTTTCAAATATAAAATCCATATCTCGAAATATTAAGCAACAGTGATAGTGAATAGACTGTCCAGTAGACACCAAAATAGGACAAATTCTTGACACTGTCAATTCAATGAAATGGCCTGGCTTTTTATTCCATAAACACACCAGCTGTTTGATTGGGTTTACTGATCCCATCAGGACCTTGCAGAGTACAGGGTGGATAAATTGAGCATGCAGAAGTTAAGCTGTGGGGTTAAGGACACCCCGGGCAGAGCCAGGCATTCACCTTCAAGCTCTCTCCTCTTAGCTGGCTGTCGGCCTCCCAGACCCCATCTTTTTTCAGCCCGAAAGCCTGAAGGGTTAAATTTCCTCAGGGCTGACCCTCTGACCTCGGGTTTGTTCCACCAGGAATTAAAACCTGGTTCCAGACCTCCAAAGCTCTTGGGTTGTTTCCTGTTAGCTGTGTCTGCTTTGTCTCAGATCTTCACCTTTGTATGTCTAGCTCAAGCCTGGTAACCTGACTCCAACTCCTGATTTCTCTCTTGGCCCAGTGGTTTTGGTTTGTGTATGTTTGACCTTGAACAGTAGCCAGACTCAGTTTGCCCATCCACAGGAGTGTGCAGACAAAATTCAAGGCTCTTGACTTACAGTTGGAATGATCTGAACTGGTCAATTTATCACAGGGCTCAGAAAGTTGTTTAACTTCTGTGCCTCGTAATTACATCCGCCTCCTTTCCTGGCAGAGTTTTGGGGGACGCTTTCGTGGTGCTTATAAAGTCATTCATTGGAAACTACTTATGAATTCAAGGTAGTATGGTGATAACGTTTTTAAACTCAGTTTCTATAGTCATAGATAAAAATAATCGTGAAAATAATTGTATATTCGTGAAATAATCGTGAAAATAATTGTGTAGGTGAAGACTGACGCAGAGTCAGTCTTCACCTACACAAATTAAATAATTATGAAACCCAGAATGAAAACTCAAAACTGAAGCAAATGTAGAAAATGATAGCCATTAAGGTGAAATAATCAAACAAATTTGGGAATACATTTTTTTAAGCTAATACTTTCTTCTGTATCCTTTCCATGTATACTTTTTTCATTAAAAAATTAAGGTATAACTTAGATACAGCAAAATTTACCCTTTTTTGGTGTACAATTCTATGAGTTACATCAAACGCAAATGGTTGTATAACTACCACCACGTCAAGATATAGAACAGAGTCATCATACTAGGAAGTTCCCAGTGCCATTTCGTAATGTCGTGTCCTCTTAGGCGAACTTCTGTCAGTGTCCCGAGATAATCATCGAAATTCTAGATATTACATCCAAACAAATTACCCAGAGGCAAAAATTATACATATAAAATTGACAGATTTTTGTATAATTTTTTAAGAGAAAGGAAACTATCTCAAGAATCCTCTCAGCAGATTTTCTAGATGTCTTATTAAATTGGATTGGATCATTGCTCAATCAGTTGCTCAAATAGGAATGGAATTGCATTTTTTAGTTAGCCTAATCAAGATTTACCCCTGGACTGGGGAGGGGACAGATTTGTCTGAAGCACATGGCCACCTGGTAGTAGACTAAAATGAGAATTCTTTTATTAGCTAAGAAGATTGTGGGGGAATGGCCGTTAAGTAGGCAACTAGGAGTACCTGGCAGAATCCATAAAGCATAAAGAGAATAAAGTTTCGATTCGGATGTGTCTGGACTCAACTTCTGGCCCTTGGACTTTGGCAAGTACAAAAGGGCTAATAGTTCGTAAATATGAAATATCTGGCACATCTCTCTCCCCCATTAATCATGTTCCTTGGCATTCATTTCGCTATGATAACCCAGGAAGGGGGCATGGTGCACGCTATCTCAGGAAGACAGGGGATAGGCTTTCAGATATGGTATGAACTAAGAATACGGTTGCTATTGTTATCCTACCAATATGTTGTTATAATACATTCAGCTGATGACCTTTTTTAATTACAGGTTTACTACAGCTGTACCCTCCCCTTAGAAGGAAGATGAGGAAGAGTTTCCCAGCTCACCTGCAGAGTGGCAAGCCCTTGGCCAACCACCTCTATGTGATAGCAAGAGACAGGGTCATATGGCAAAAATGGCAAATTAAGGGCTCTCTTGAGGGAGAGGTTCCATATTCCTCCCTGCTCCAGGTGGGCCATAGCTATGGAGCATGGGCAAAGTGTCTAAAGTGGTACAACAAAAGAGAGCTCTTCAGGGAATGGTGTTTATTGTTTCATCCACAGTTATGGCAGGCTGCAAAGAGTCTCTCCATCATTCGCTAAGCATAAGCCCCACTGGTTTTTTATTTGTTAAAAAATACTTAAAATTATGAAAGATTTTTGTATGTACAACGAAGTCTTATGCTTTTTGCAAGCTATTTTAAAAATTACGTTCACATACCCACGGCTCAGATTTTAAATATATGTATGTTAAGTGAATTAAATATACTAACATTTTTTCATTATTAAAGAAACAGTGAAGACCAAAGCGTATTGAGAAGAAAGTTTTATTACCCTACAGGAAACCCAATCCAGCCCAGAATCTAAGCTCTAGAAGATGAGGTTCAGAAAAGGGAAATGGGGTAGGTCTTTTAAAGCCTAAAGACTGGGAACTGTCTCTGTCTCACATTACTAGGAAAGTCAGGTCTCAGTGCAGCTGATGGGTTGGTAATAGGTAAGCGCTGGCTTGGCTGGAAGTGGTCAGCTGTGGAGAGGGAGAGGGAGATACTTACTTTAGGGTTATGGTGGCCAGTTACTACGCATGGATGGGTCAGGATTATGCACTGGTCAACAAGCTAGGTAGCCAGATCAATGTCATCATCTTTGCTTCAGGTTTATTTATTTATTTATTGTTTGCATGGGCAGGCACCGGGAATCGAACCGGGGCCTCCAGCACAGCAGCTGAGAACTCTACCTGCTGAGCCACTGTGGCCCGCCCAGGTTTATTTTTTTTTATAAAATGTTATAGAGTTATAGAGTTGAAAGTACTCCCTTCCCATTCCCTTTCCTACCCCCGTCTTGAAGCATACTTCCTAATTATGTTTTTATATGTTTACTACATAGGTATCTATCCACGAAGAACATGCTATTTTTACATAACCATTTTATTATTATGTAATAAAATTTACTTCAGTTACATCTATTATGTGTATTCCTTTGTTAAAAAAAACATAGTATTTTGTTTATGGAATTTATCCATCCTGCATATGAAGATCTGGTTCATTTTAGAAATTGCGTTGTAGTATTCCTATTAATCAATATTGTTTTTCCTCCAATAGCTCTACTATTACAGAATGCTATGGTGAATATTCTGATAGATTATGCCTTGTGAACATGTACGAAGACTTCCAGTTATGCGTCTTCGTGTGGAATTGCTGTGTATCAGCATCTCTGCTTTCCAAGTCGCTTGTACAAATTTACACTGTCACTGACAGTGAATATTGTTTTTTATTGTGCTGCGTTCTAAGTAACACAAATTTTGTCAGATACCTTAGTTTTGCAAAATTGCTTATGAAGTTCCATTTCCTTTTTTTATTCACATTTTCCAAATTACTAGAGAAGTTGAAAATCATTTTGTATGGTTATTGGCCATTTGCTTCCCTTTTATTGTGAATTGCCTGTTCATATAAAATGCCCATTTTTTAATTTGATGGGGCTTGGGGTATTTATTTATAGATTATTTTTTAAATGCATATTCTATATGTGAACAGTTTCTTGATTATATTTTTTAATATAAAATATATCTTTTAAAATATATTTTTTAAATTTATTTTTAAATTTTGTATAGACTCCCTTTGTCACACAGAAAAATTTAATTGCTTTATTGAGATAAATTTTGTTTTATTTATGAAATCCTTCCCTACTTCAAAGTCACAAAGTATACCCCATATACTGATATTCTCCACATTGTCATCTCATAATTTGCATTTTATATTTAGGCCTTTAGTTAACTTGAGATTCTTTTTTTTTTTTGTATGCTGTATGGCGGGGTCACATTTCCTTATTTTTCCATGTGAGTATCCCGTTATTGCAGCACCATTTTGGTGAATTTTTCGTTTGTTTGTTTTTTTGGGAAGTGCATGGACTGGAAATTGAACCTACAGGGCAGGAGAGAATTTTACCACTGAACTACCCTTGCACCCCCCTGGGATTCATTTTTATATATAGGGTTAGGTAGGGATCTATTTTTTTTTTTTATTATTTTTACCATAGGGCAGGCCATTTTCTCAGCCCCATTTATTAGATAGCATATTCTTTCCTCTCTAATGCTACTTTCAGGGAAGTCTCTAGGCACCAGAAATACATATACCAAGTTCTCTATATTTGTGTGTCTGCTTTTTAATTTTCTGTCTTGCTCCGGTAGTCAATTTATTTATCCTTGGCTTAATATCCCACTGTTTTAATTACTAAAGTTTTATAATAAATCTTGATATTTGATAGAGCAAGTGGATCCTCCTATTCCTATTCTTTCCAGTTGTCTTAATTAGTACTCTTGGTTCTTAGTTCTCCTATATGGATTTTAGGATTAACTTTTCAAGCTCAGTAAAAAAATCCTGCTTAATTTTGGATTAGAATTGCAGTGAATTTAATTTAATTTAGGAAACTATCATTTTTACAACATTGTGCCTTTCTATCTATGAACAGTCTATACTTCTCCAATTATTTGTTTCATATCCTTTAATACATTTATATATTTTCCATTTCCATTAAGATAATATACATCTTTTGTTAGATTTATTCTCTACCTCATTTTTTGTTGTCACTGGGATCTTTTCTTTAATTATGTTTTCTAAATGCTATAGTTTCAGGTACAGTGAAGCCATTGTTTTTCTATCCAGCAATTTTGAGGCGTTCTCATTGATTTTACTAACTTAATGGTGGATTATTTTTAATTTTCCATGTGGACAACCATATCTTTGGTTAATAGAGGCCATATTGTTTTCCAGTTTTTATATCTTTTTTTCTGAATTTCTGTCCTGTTTAGGGCAATTGTTGAATAGAAGCAGCAATAGTGAGCGTCCTCGTGAGGCTTTAAAGGTAATGCTTCTCATTTTTCACATAAAGTATCATGTTTGCTTTAGGTTGTTGGTAGGTACCTAGATCAGGTTAAAAAATTTCTTTCTATTCTAAATTTACTACATTTCTTTTTTCTTTCTTTCTGCCCTCCCTTCTTCTCTCTCTCTTTCTTTTTTATCTTTCTCTCCCTCTTCTTCCCCTTTTCTCTTCCTTTCCTCTTTCTTAAAAAGTAGTGAATAAACATTAAGTTCTACTAAAATTCTGTGCATGTATGTTTGTACATATGCTTACATCTGATTTTCCTCATACTAAATGCCCTTGCCCAGTTTTAATAGCAAGGTTATACTAAATTTATAAAAGGAATTGGGGGAGCTTCTCCCTTATTCTATCTCTAGAACTAAGGCATACAATAGGAGCTACATGTTCTCTGAAGGTTTGGCGAAGCACCTGACACTCTTTGAGCCTGATTTTTCTTTGTGGATAGGGTTTTGACAATGAGTTCACTTTATTATTTTTTTTTTTGTATGCTGTATGACGTGGTCACATTTCATGATTTTTCCATGTGAGTATCCCGTTATTGCAGCACCATTTGTTGAATTTTTGTTTGCTTTTTGAGATGTGCATGGACCAGGAGTCAAACCCGAGTCTCCTGCATGGCAAGTGAGAATGCTACCACTGAACAACCCTTGCACCCCCCCTGATTTAATCTTTTTTTTTTTTTTTCCCCATGGGCAGGCACTGGGAATCGAGCCTGGATCTCCAGCATGGCAGGCGAGAACTCTGACTGCTGAGCCACCTTGGCCCGCCCCACGGATTTAACTTTTAAAATGTGTATTCATATTTTTAAGCTTCATATTTCTTCTTAGTCAATTTCAGTAACATATTTGAGTCAGGTAGGATATTTAAAATGCAAATAATAGGACACCCATCACAAATTAGCTTAAACAATAAAGATATTTATTATGTCAAGTATTAAGATGTCCAGTCTGCAGATTTAGATGATTGAAGCACTCAACAATATCATGAAAGATGTAAGTTCCTTTCATGCCTCCCCTCCGCCATCTTCAGTGGGTTGATTATTACATCCAGGCCTAGCAATGGTGGAAGGATGAATATGGATTTTCTCTTCCCGTGCTGGCTTCTTAGGAAACATGCAGCAGATACCTCATTGTTTCATTGGCTAGAAACAATTTATTCCTAAATCGATCACTGGACAGAATCACAAGCTATTAATTCATGCCAAAATAAGAAAGTAGAGAAGATGTGAAGTGCCCAGTCACCAACCATTCAAAGCCACCTTGGAGATGTTTTAAGGCTACCATAAAGCTTCTTTATAAGAGGCCTGCATAGGAATGGCCAGTGCTTTGGTCCCCTTTGTGGGCTCTGGGACTAACTATGACATGTCTGATCTGCCTAGGTGCCCTTTCGTCCATTTGGGAACCTGAGAACTCTTTTGCCTTTCCAGATGCAAAACCACCCTGGACAGCACAAGCTCAAAATCCCTACATCAGATCTTCTTTCCAATGACTATAGAGTAAAATATCAAGGCCACTGGATCCTTCATTTTCATTTCTGAGCTTTATTTTTCCCTTACTTTCACCTTTATTCCCTGAAATTGATGTTGCCTAGAAATTCTTTCTACCACAATTATGTGCTTTCCCAGAAACTTTGAAGCTGGCAGGCAAGAGCCATCCTAGCCCACACCCATGACCCTGGATGCCACTATCCTTACTCACAGCCACTGTGGGGTTTTCTAAGACAGAGAAGATTCAAAACACACTCTTCCTTCTTTCAGGCAAAATGGCCCCAGGAGGAGATTTATGTTGACATAATAGGATCTGACAAAGAGTACAGCTCTTCCTGACCCCTCACCCATATCAGAATGCATATTTGAGAAGAATTGCAAAATATTAATAAAAGAGCAAACAACTTCATTCTTGTGGTTTTTGTGCCCCTATTTCAGACAGGCTTGGACAAATTCTGCTCCTTAAGCATTTCCAGCTATTTGAAGGAGAAAAGAGACAGGGGAGGGAGGAAAAGAGAAATGAGGAGATGAGCCTGGTGGAGCCCTGGTGAGGCCACCCAGACTGCTGTGAAAAGCTTCTGCCACTTACCTTAAAAACCTTTTGAAACTTTGTCATGTTGGGGTTAGGGGTGGGAAAGAGGTGGGGGGATCCTCTGTTTTCCTATGCAAGCATGTGCAGTGAATAGGGAAGAAGGTATGTCCCCCTTCTGCAAGGTGAGGTCAGCTCAGTTCTGCAATCCTGTGTGGGACCGCTGCTGTGTACAGAGGTAAGCTGTGCCAACCTACCCTTCAAGGTGAACTAGGGAGTAGACAGCTGGCTCTCATGGTTGTCTAGGTGCCAGGATTGATCAAAGAGGGACCAAGAATATATGTTTTCAAAGAAAAGTCTGGGGCTGGAAAAATGGATGGTTCTACAACATCAAGTCCACAGCAGCTGGCAAAGAGTTAAACAAAGAATTGGAAGCAAAGAGTGAACAGCTGGATCTGGAACAGGTTTGGGAGGCAAAGCCTGGAAAAGTCTCCCAGATACAGGGACAGAACTTCTAAAGGAGACTCCACATGCTCTATGGTGGGGTCCAACCCAAGTCAGAGAAGTGAACCACAAGTCTTCATCTTCAACAAATGAACATACTAGGAGAAGAGGCAGCCATATACTATGTGCAATAATGGATGAAATCATGCTAAGGTAAAAGAGATAGGAATCTCATTGGATCAGATTTGGGGGCAGTGCCATGGAGGAGGCCATGACTGAGCAGGGTGTGAGTGCTTCTGGCAGGTAGGGATGTGGGAAAGGCCTGGCTGGTGCAAAGAGATGGAAGTAGGAAATAACATGGAGTATAGAGAACTATAAGAAGCAAATGATTCTGGAGGGCAAGTGCAAAGGGATGAAGATGCAGATGAGAATGCATGGGCTGGCATAATGGTGAAAGGTCTCACATTCCATGCTAAAGAAGTATGTTCCGTTTTGCTTTTCATTAGGAGGTACAGAGCCACTGATGACCGGGGCTGTGTGAGTTGATCAATTTCGAATTTTTAAAGCATCAATTCTCAGAGGGAGTCACTGTAACATGGAAGATTCATTTGAGGGCTACAAAAATGAAAGAAGGTGGCCAGATAGGATGTTACTGCAGCAGTTCAAATGAAGGGAAACAAAGGCTGGAACCAAAGTAGTGACAGTGGGGTTGGGGTAGGGCATGGAAGAATGGATCCAAGGTATAATTAAAATTTGTTGATGAGTTAAATATAAGAGTCAAAGATATCAGCTCAAATGCAATTTTCCCCATCTGACTGTCATCTCCCAATCACAATAGAAAGTGATTTTCCATTGCACTTGACCTCTTCATATAATACATAGGGACCACAAAGCCCTCATCACCCACCAGCATCCACCAACCTTTCCATACACATTTCCTACCACTCTCTCCCTTGCTTGGTGTGCTTTGGGCCACACGGTCTCATCAAACTCTCCAGGCATACTCCTATCTCAAGACCTTTGCACCTCCAGCTTCTTCTGCGTGTAATGCTCTGCATCCAGATTTCTTTCTTGGATTTCTTTCATGTCTTTGCCCAAATATCAATTCATCAGAGAGGACTTCCCTAACCACCCTATCTAAAATAGAAACCGCTTCCCTCCATGTCATTTTTTAATACCCTAAACCCTGTTTGATTTTTTTTCTACGGGGCACTTAGCCGCCCCCTGCCATCAGGAAAGGTCCGATTATGCTGTGGTAACAGAAAACCCCCAAATGTTAATGATTAAACACAGCAAGTTCGTCTTGCTCACGTTACGAGTCCACGTGGCCAGCAGGGGGCTCCCACTCATGGTAGTCCCTCGGTCTCAGAATGAGGAGACACCCTGAACGGGTGCTTCCACAATTACCGCAGCAGCGACGGAATGTGATCGTTTGTGCACTGGCTTTTAAGGCTTCTGCCTGCCATCGACACATTGACACATGCTGCTCCTATTTCACTGGTCAAAACAAGTCACATGACCATGGCAAGCTGCAAAAGGGGTGAGGACTATGGGGGCGTCCTGTGCCCGGCCGTGGAATGTCAGCGATATTTGGTAAACGGCAGTAAGTTGGTGCGATAATACCAGGTGCACTAGAGTTATTTCTTTTCTTTCTCCCTCCTCCGGAATACAAGCTGTATTATAAGAGTCATTTGACTTTGTTCTCTGCTGTTTGGACATGCTTGGCATGTAGTAAGGACTTGATAAATATTTGTCTAATGATTGAACACACGTCTAAACTCTTCTTCTTGATGGAAACTCTTTGAGGGCATAATGATGCTTATTTATCTTTTTATTTCCCTTGATTTCTGAACAGCATCTTGGACCTATTAAACATCCATTAAACATTTTCCCATTGGGAGGAAAACCCTATGGCTTAGAACCTTGCCTCCCTGTTTTTCAACACTAAAAGATAAATTTTTCAAGTAAGACAATACTGGAAACAAAATGAGCTAATAACTGGAGAGAGCGAGAGAGGAGGAAAGAGGAACAGGGAAGAAGTATGGTGCTGTGGTAGGCAACTCCACAACTCTCAAAGATCATAGGACTCAACTGAGTCCAGAATTCTTCTCATAAATGATATTAGTTGCCTACCTTTGGTGCTAATCCACCTCTTTATTCCCCCAAAGCCTACAGTGTAACACTCACCTCTCTGATTTTGGCTGGAGAATTTTTCAATTAAAAAAATTTTTATTGATATATATTATATATTCACATAGCATGTAATCATCCAAAGTGTACAATCAATGTTTCACAATATCATCACAATCAATTTTTTTTCTTTTTTGTGAAAAATAACGTATTTACAAAAAAGCAATACATTTCAAAGTCTATTGCAACAATTAGCTTGGGCAGGCCATGGTGGCTCAGCAGGCAAGAATGCTTGCCTGCCATGCCAGAGGACCCGGCTTTGATTCCTGGTGCCTGCCCAAGTAAAAAATAAATAAATAAATAAATAAAATAACAATTAGCTCTGGAACAGATTTCAGAGTTTGGTATGGGTGACAATACCACAACTTTAGGTTTTTACTTCTAGCTGCTCTAAGATACCAGAGACTAAAAGAAATATCAATGTAATGATTCAGTAGTCATACTCATTTGTTAAAACCTACCTTCTCTGTACAACTCCACCATCACCTTTGATCTTTCTCCCACTCTTTAGGTGTATTTTGGACTATTTAGCTGGAGAATTTTAAAACTCAGAAAGGCAAGTGACTCTTTGAGTGTAGACACAGTGTCGGAATCAGATTCCATCAGCAGACAGTGGTGCTTTTTAAAATTGCTGTTTTCTTTATCAATTTATTTTGAGCTATAAATTAGTCAAAGACTTCTTTATAGGAGGAAACCCTGCAGTTGTGGTGTCTCGGGGACAGGACTTAGGGGGAAAGTGAACTAAACAAATGATTCTGAAGCACCTGAGGTTGGGATTGAGAGGAAAATGATATGTAATAGAGGCACTTGGCTCAGGTTGCAGCTTGTTCGCCTCTGGATACTTCAGTAACATCAGCCCTTATGAAACATGAAATAAGTAGACTAATGAACGTTCAGTCTTGTTCAGAAGCTGAACATTTGTATTAACACATCTGTCCTAGCCTCCTAATTTATGAATAAAAACATTGTAAATATTCCCACAAAGAGACATGTCTGGACCAAGGATTATAAAGATCTTTGAGGCCTTTTCAAAAGTGGAAACTATGAACATTCCCTCCTACTTCATCTGCCTAAAAAGGACTTGGAGACAAGCACAGTAGTGAATGCTGTGGTTGTGAAATTGCTCACCAGGTTTGTGTTTGTTTTGTTATTTTGTTTATTTTTGTTTCTTTGTTGTTGTTTTTCCCAGGTCTCCTAAAATGGGAGAAGGGCATATGTTTATGGTTACAGACAAAAAATAGTGGGAACTCATAATACCATATGACAATGTAGGACTAAGTCCTAAAGGAGACCTGGATGAAGAGAAAAGAGCTACATCTTGGCCTGAGGGTCTTCTTAGGGTGCTCAGGACGCAATATGGTGTGGGCAGGGCACAGACAGCTGCAGCTGGAATGGTTCCTTAGAGCAAGTAGGCTTCTTGGAAACAAAGGCAGGACTTCCAAGAAGTGAATGGTGCCCCCAAACAAGGTTCTTTGCAAGACCTTCTGCATTGGCCTGAGGCTTGCCTTGGATCCTGGTACCCAATTTCTACGTATGTTGGGATTATCCATCTGCTTCTCTTACCCTTCCTTTTGGGGCCAGGTGGTTAAGAAATGATACTACTAATACATATTTATGTGTCAGATGCAGTGTTTTGAACTATGCATGTACTACCTCACTTAGTCTTCACAACAACCCCGTTGTGGAGAAATTATGGAACCTGCCCAATGAAGCAGAGCTGGCAAGTAAGCGCATGGGAGAGGGGTTTAAGCCACCTCTGCCTGACTCTAGGGTAGTGCAGTCCAGGGTGAATGACTGGTGCCCTCTCCAGCAACCTTAAGGAGGAGGGACTCTAGGAGAGAGCTCTACTAGTACATAAGATGAATATTCACAGATTCAAATTTTCTCTTCAGGGCAGACACAACTCTGCATTAGTGTGCCTGACTTGGCAAGCAACAATGGGCTGGATTTTTGTCTCACTTTCCGCCTCAACTGGGTATTCTATGTAGTGACCAACTTGCTCAGCCGTACATGGCGGCCAGTTGCTTTACTTTTCTTCAGCAGGCTCTCCCATCATCTGCTGACTCCTGGTGACTAAGATTCCCCTGTGATGAAGTCTCTTCATCAAGCTTTTATATCCTGTGAGATATTTCTTTCTCTTGTCTTAACACTTCAGTTCTTTAAAACATTTCTAATAGCAGTAAATGCTTCTAATTTAGGGGAAAAATGGCTCCAACTGATTCCCTGTTGGGGCAGATTCCTGCTGTCAGGATTTGGGAGACAAAGGCCCAGAACCTGGCAAAGGACACCTTTTTCCCTCAGATCTATCAAGCGGGCAACCATTTTTCCTTATTGGTTAGGGAATATCTTAACCCACCACCAAGCCATTGAGATGAGCATGTTAGAAATGGGCCAGAGGAGAAAGTCTACGCTCTACCTGTGTATCGCGCAGATGTATTCACTGTTGAAATGTAAAATCACCAGAAGAGAGGAAAAAACACAAGATCGTGCCCTTTGAGGAAGACTATAGCCCTTTGGGCTATTTGAAAAGCACCACCTGCCTCTTATGTATGGAAGGGACACCTTCTAGATTTCTCCGGATCCAGAGGGACCCAAGTTTGGACCTCGGGTCTGTCTCATTAGCTGTATCAGGGAAGGCTAATTCGTCTGTTGCTCTTCAGTGTCTTCATTTACCTCATGGGGGAGGTGTGAGGCTGTAGAGATAATTTACGTACACGGCTCAACATGGTGGCCGGTGAATACTAGGAGTGCTCAAGAAATGGCAGCTGTTATTACTGGCAGAAATAATTTATTTTAGCTTTTATTAATCTTCTATTGTTCATAAGGCTTCAAGTTTCATAGCATTTCTCAACAATGTTAGTGGATTCCCAGTATCCCTCAGACTGGGGCCTGGGAAATATTTCAAGGTTGAGCTTCCTACAATGAAAAATTAAGAATAAATTAAAATATTCTGACATTGATTTATTTCACTCCAATTCAACAAATAATCATGGGTTATTACTGGATTTAAGATCCTAAGCTGGGTAGAGTTGCAAAGTCACTTGTACTAGGATCCCTCATTCAAGAGGTCTCTTAAGACCTCTCTCCTAAGGTGCCCAAGGATTATCTTTCCTGCATATAAACTCCTAGAGTGCAGAAACCGTGCCTGGTTTATAGCTGCACCCGCAGCATCTGGTCGGATACATGGCACAAAGTAACATGAGTGCTAATAAGGGTTATGTATATCAGGTCTCGATGTCTTCCTATGAGGCTGATCTCCAGCTCCGCATCCAACCATTCCCCTATCCCCATGCAATGTCATGCCCAACCATGTAAGACTTACCACATTTCACAGAACATCATCACCCAACTTTGCTTATGCTGCTCTTGTTCTTTGGATGCCCTTCTTCCTTTGCTGATGAGCTCCTAACTAATCCCCATGACCCAGTCAAGCATTACCACCTCATGAAACCTCCCCTAACCCTCTAGACAGAATCAATCACAATGAACTTCATGCTCCCTCAGTGTTTTGAACAGGCCTGTCCTTACGGGCCCAAGGAAGAGCTCGACAGAGGTCCATATACCACATGGCCAGATATTTAAGAAGTTATAAATCAAGCTAACCAATGGTTGAATAAAGTACGCTCACTCCTCCCTTGTCAAATACACTTTCATAATAACTGAATAAAAAATACAAGTAGTTTTTATAAGACAGAAAGTTGGCAAAGTATGAAAGACAGCTGAGCTGGGTGGGCCACAGTGGCTCAGCAGGCAGAATTCCTGCCTGTAATGCCGGAGACCTGGGTTCGATTCCCGGTGCCTGCCCATGCAAAACAAAAAGAAAGACAGCTGAATTTTATTTAATAATCATTTTCAAATATTATTTTATAGGCTGGAAATATTTGCATGGATAATAAAAGAACAATGCATAGTTCATACTATGTACTATAGTATATATGTTATATATCTATTCCATAAAATAGATTTTTCTTGACTGCATTTCAGCAAAGTCACTAATTATGTTATACTAGAGATTTTCATTTAATTTGTGTTATATTGGAAAGGATTAAACAACAAGATGTAATTGTGCTTAACAGATACAAAATTGAATATAATAAAAATCTATATTAAGGTAAATGTTAAAATTTAAAAGTTACATGTATTTTCAAGACAGTTATTTCTTTTAAAACATTTTAAATTGTCTACCAAATTAAAAGGTAAAAAACAAATGACAATGCATATAAAATTTTTAAATCAAAATTATTGCAATAAAACTATCTCATTCTAAAAAATGTTCACCCAGTGAGGTGCATATTGTGGATTAACTCTCCATCAATAAGGAAACGCAGCTGATTAATTTACAGAACTAAGATGGAAGGTTTCATCTCCTAATTTTAATCTATATAATTTAATTTGTTGAGAAGTTAATATTTTTATAAAAATAAATCTATTTGCAACTCCAGTGTTCAATGTTCATCTAATTAATAAGGTAAAGCATTAGTCTTATATTTCACACAACTACACCTATGCCTACATATATAAATTTAAGAATAATATGAATTTTTTTTAGTGTTGCAAATTGTTTTCTTCAGATACCACATGCAACAGTTTTAAATCCTGAGCTAATTTATCTAACAAAAGCATATATTAAAGTAAATGTAAAATTGAAAAGTTAAAATTATTTTCCAGATAGTTATTTCTTTTATTAAACATTTAAAATGCTCTACAAAATTGCTTTTTTTTTTCAAACGTGGGCAGGCACCAGGCATCAAACCCAGGTCTCTGGCACGGCAGGTGAGAGTCACCGTCGCACCACCCTCTCTGCAAAATTAAAAGGTTAAAATACAAATGACAATTAGTGCATCAGGTGAAACAAGAAAATTGATGTTCAATACGACAGGCGTGATGCTTTTATGTAGGAGGAAATATCCAACAAGTTCATTTGTCTTTTTCTCTTACCCACGTGCTTCCACTGCTCAAAGCTTGTCTCACTTAAATCAGTGCTCTTGAGGCGCTGACAATTGCACAGCCCATACACCTTCATGACAGTCAGACTTTTTTTTAGCTCAAGGATGTGGGCAAGAAATAAGGAAAAATGTTTCCCTGGGGGCCTGAAGGATGGTAGTTTTGAAAGTGGTTGGTTAGGGTTACTGAGTATGGGAGGGTGCTGAGTTCCAAGTTCCAAGCACTAGAGTTCAAGAGATTTCGAGTAAAGTGTGTGTGTGTGTGTGTCATGTGCTGCCATCATTCTTTACCATTCATTACCTAAATGGAACTTTCCTCTTTTCCTTTAGCATGACACCTTGACCTTGTCCTCTACTCCTTTCTTTCCCTCACATCCTACGTAAATCCATTTCCTAATCCTGTTGCTCCTATCATCAAAGTAATTCTTGAATCTGTCTGTGGAGCCCATTTCCACTACCATTAAGTCATCAGCATCTCTCAGTGTTGGTGCTGCCCTGTGCTCCTAACTGCTTTCCTTGTTTCGCCACCACCACCACCGATGCCCCCAGCACAGCTTCCCCCAATCACACCAGGTCTATAATAATAGCCACTGTCTTTTAAAAATAATGTAGCATCAGACCAATTTGGTGCTCAAATTCCTCCAGGGCCTTCCTGCCACATTTAGAAGAAAATCTGTGCTCTTCCCCAGGGTCGATAAGGGCTGTCCCTGATTTGCCTCCTGTCTTCATCACCTACCACTTTCTCCTTATGTTTCAGTCAGATGGGCCTTTCTCTCCTTGTCCTCCCCTATTCGTTTACTTTGCTATTTTCATTTTAGAACACTTTTCATTACCTGATATAAAATTACAAATCTATTTTTTAAAGCTATGTATCTGGCAATCCCCTTTCAGTTTGGGCCTCTGCAGTTCAAAAGTGTGACCCACCACCTGGCTTCAGAAATGGTGATTTTGCCCAGGCTTGACCATTCCACCAATATTTCCAGGTGAGATTGATAGCAAAGAAAGACAACACAGAGGAAAATGGAGCTCAGAGAGGATAAGAGAGATTTCTGAGTACATAGTTTGAGCACCTGGCATTTAATTCATTTTTCACTTAAGCTGGTTTGATCTGCAGCAACTGATAAATGTAATGAGACTGCCTCACTTCTACATTCACTACAATATTTGCATACAAAGAAGTATGGATAAATGCGATTTTCCTGGAGGTTTGGTTCATCTAAAGAGAGTTACCCCAAAGAAGGAAAAATTATCTAAAACTGTATACTGAAGATGACTTTTCCTACAGTTGAGGGGAAAAGAATCCAAAAAGTTGAGCAGCTTACAGGGTGTTTCCTCACAGATGTTCCATGCCCAAATTCACACCCTGTCCTCAGCTATGGGTCTCTCTCAAAAAGTGCCTCTTCTAAATTCCCAGTGGAGACACTCCACCTGCCTGTTGGGAAATTCTACTCTTACCCATGAGATTTGGTTTTATTTCTGGGTCCACTCCTGTTCCCCAGCATTACATTTCTCCAAGTCTGAGTTAGTCAGCCAGTAATAATACTCAGAGGTGAAGGCAGTGGGGAATGGGGAGGTCGGGAGGGGGGTGGTGAAAGGCAGTTCCAAGCAGGAAAATCTGAGGTGTCCAGTGGCATTCCCAAGTGCCCCAGAGTAGCCCAAAGTGGCCATGGGCATTCCAAATCCAATTTCCTGCCCAGCGAGTGTTCCCCTTTGTCCAGCAATGAACTGTTGAGACACACACAGACAAGCACTAATGATTCTCAAAGACAATGTCGTCTAAACCTGTAAGAGAGAAATGTTTCCTTACTACCCCCCAGGTGTTACGCAGATTAGTCATAACTCTTTTTCTTGATCCTTCCTACCCCTAACCTTTAACATCAAGTATACTCTCTCCGGCTTGACGGAAATATGTAAAGGTCTTAGTAGTGTGGAATAATGTATAAAGTAGGGGCTGATTAAATTGTCAGCTGGGGGTTGTCTTCTTCTCCAGTAACCTGGCCTAGGGGAGGTGAGATGGGAGTTATCTACAGAGAGGATAGTTTCATTCTCCTAGTTATAGTGTCTTTAGCCCCTACCGGGTCTTGGGCTCCTTGAAAAATCCTAGCCAATTCCTCGTCCAGAGCAGGTAGGCAATAAATAGGTGTGGGATTCACAAATGAATGAAGACCACCATGGTTAAACTTATGGATTCATTGCACATGGGATTGGTAATGAACTTGATTTATATGCATTACTAAACAGCAATGAGTTTGGAATATTTATCTGGGGTTATGCACTTGTTTTTCCAGAAATTGCTAATTAATATTAAAATGTTGTTTGGGAAGGAAGATAAATTAACCCTCAGGCATCCAGTAAAATGAAATTGGTTCCTATAATGGCCAGAAGAGGGCAGGGTCCCTGTGAGAATGTGACATAGGACAGATGTGTTTTGATACAGTTGAGAGGTTTCAGAGCACAAGACACTGCCCAGGGAAAGTAGGAGTGAGTGGCAGTCAGAGATGGACAGATGGGAGGCTGGGGAAGAAATAACCACCAGAAGGAATAGAATAGGAGACCTTAAATATTTCTGCTTACTTAATCCAAATAATTCGTTTATGAATTTATTCCTTTATTAAACATTGTTGAGTACCTATTATGTGTCAGGCACTGTGACACATAGTAGGTATACAGAACTGAACACAGTAGAAATAGTCTTGTGCTCCAAGAGACTCTAAAACCAGTAATGGTGACAGCAACTAAACAAATGAACAAATAAGTATAATTACAGATTTTGATAAGAACTATGAAAGCAAACTACAGGATGGTATGAAAACTCCTTTAAGTCAGGGGAGATCTCTCATATAAGTGAAACTCGAAGAATGAAGAGCCAGATGCTGTGGGAAAAACGTGTTCCAGGCAGAAGGAATAGTTTGTATGAAGTCTGTGAAGTTGGAAAGAAGATGGAATGCTCAAGGAATTAAAGGAAGATCAATGTGGATGGACAGTAGCAAGGCAGGTTGTGGCATGGGATGGATTAGGAGAGATGAGGGAGGATCATTTGGGACCCTTTAAGCCATGCTCAAGAATTTGAATTTTATTGCATAAACCATGGGGATCCATTAAAGCATTTTAAAGTAGAAGAATTGATTCTGATTCATGTTTTCAAAGATTGCTCTGGCTGCACCGTGGAGAATGAGTTGGAGGGGAGCACTGGGGTATTCATTAGGAGGCTGTTGTAATATTTCATGAAAGAGCTTGGACTAGGTCATGATGAAAGGTGGGGAGAATTGGAGAGGTTAGAGATACATTTGAAGATAGACTTGACTAGACTTGGAAAGACATCAAAATGTTTTTTGGCTGGTTTCTATCATGAGGAATTGGGGAAGACTGGGAGAGGCAGGTTGGGAATGTGGAGTTTGGGGATGGGTGGGAGACGATTGAAAGTTCATCTTTGGACATATTAAGTTTGAGATATTCAAATGGAGATATCAAGTAAGCACTTGCATATTTCAGAATGGAGCAAAACGAAGTCTGAGAGATGCAAACTTATGGATCTTCCACATATATAAATGGTATCTAAAGCCATGAGGGTGCGTGAGCTTACACAGAGAGGGAAAAGAGACAGGAGGGATGGGAGGATGTCCCAGGACCGAATCTGAGAAACTGTAACAAAGATAGGGATCACAAATACTTAATACTCAATCTTTTGTGCACTGAGGGGAAGAAAGACCTTTCAGAAATTAACCCAGTTAGTGGCCACCTAGTTTTCCTCCTTGCAAGATACTCTTATGTATTCCTTCCCTATTGCTGCTGTAACAAATTCTTACAAATTAGTAGCTTAAAATAATGCAATTTTATTATCTTACAGTTTTGGAGGTCAGAAGTTCAAAATGGGTCTTACTGAGCAAAAATCAGGGTGTTGGCCTGGCTGCATTCCTTCCAGAGGCTCAGAGGAGAATCTGTTTCTCGGCCTTTTATGGCTTCTGGAGGCTGCACTCACTCCTTGGCTGGTGGCCCCCTTTTATCTTCAAAGTCAGCAATGATCGGTCAAGTCCTTCTCACACTGCATCATTCTGACAGTGACTTTTTCGCTTCTTTTTTTTTCACTTGTAAGAATTTTTATGATTACATTAGGCCCCATCTGGATAATCCAAAATAATCTCCCCATTTTAAGGCCAGTTGATTAGCAACCTAAATTCCATCTGCAAACTTAATTCCCCCTTGCCATGTGTTCTGGGTTGAATCACGTGTCCCACAAGGCATTTTCAATTCATAACCCCTGGTCCTGTGGATGTGAACCCATTTGTAATTAGGATCTTTGAAGATGTTATTATTTAAAGTGAAACCAAATAGAATCAGGTTGGGCCTTAATTCACCATGATGGGAGTTCTTATAAGCAGAGGAAATTTGGACATAGTAATAGGAGACAGAAAGGGACAGAAGGTCATGTGAGAGAAATGGAGATTACTATAGACTGCACAGAATTTTAGAGACTCCAGGGAAAGCATGATTTCCGACACTTAGACTTTGGACTTCTAGCCTCAAAAACTTTGAGACAATCATTTCCTATTGTATAAACCAACCAGTCTGTGCTATATGTTACCGCAGCCATGAAAAACTAACACACTATGTCACATAACATATTCAGGTATTCTGGGGATTAAGGGTGGATATCTTTGGGAGCCCTTATTCTGCCTGCCTACCACGCCTTACAAGTCCTTTCTAAGTCTCCTTTGGAAAAGAGAAGTGCAGCCTACTCTTCCAGTCCAAAAGGACTGAAAATGTGGTGAGCCTCACTTATGTGCCTGTGTGCGTGTTTGTGCACTTCACACATATCTTTAAGCAATACACCCGGTTGCATAAGGAAGAAGAACAACGAATAAGTTAATTACGGACTTGCTTACACTTCCCTGATCAATTCAAATAGCTGTTTGTTTGAACAGGGATTATCACCAATGTCTCTTAGTAAAATGCAATGTCACTTTATGCCTATTGGAATGGCTAAAAAACCAAAAGAAACAAAACAAAACTCGACAATACAAAATTCTGGCAAGAATGAGAACATATACATTGTTGTGGCTAGTGGAAATGCAAATGGCGCAGCCACTTTGGAAAAGAGTCTGACAATTCCTCAAAAGGTTAAATATAGAGCAATCCTACTTCGAGGTGTTCATCCAAGAGAAATGAAAAAGATGTGGAAGCAAAACCTGTACACAAATGTTTACCATGACCCTATTGGTAATCACCAAAAACTGGAAGCAACTCAAGTACTACTTAACTGGGGAATGAGTAAACCAATGGTGAATTCATACAATGGAATACTACTTAGCAATAAAACAGAACAAACGACTGATAAATGCAACAGCATGGATGATTTTTCAAAGGCACTGTGTAAGGAGAAAAGCCAGACTCAAAAGGCTGCACACTGCACATCCTTTTGTGACATTTTGGAAAAGGAAGAATTATAGGGACAGCAAATAGATGGATGGATTCCAGGCATTGGAGGTAAGGGCAGGAGTGGACTCCAAAATAGCATGGAGGCACTATTGGAATATGGAACTGTTCCACATTTTGATTGTAGTGATGGTTGCACAATTGTCTACACTTTTGTCAAAACTCACAGAACTATACACTAGAAAGGGTGAATATTTACTCCATGTAAATTACATATTGGCTTTTAAAAAAGAAGTGATAGACCTTATTTCACAAATTGTGGAAATTCTCTGAATCTTTTTGTTCCAAAAAAGATTCCATCCTAGGTCCATATTTTTATAAAGTATTAATTCTTCTATTATCTTAAAAGTCAATTAAGTGAACCTGTGTCCTATTGAGCTAAAAAAATGAAGGTCCTTTATAAGAGATCTGTAAGTAGAAGTCCTGTTAAAAACCCATTCCGGAAAGAACAGTGAACCCAGGGAATCAAGAAATCAGCATTCTAATAACTCAGTCACTTAACTAGTTTTGTTATTTTAGGAAAGCCACTTATACTCCTCGGAATTTAGCTTCCCTGTCCGTAAAATGGGAATAATATCTGGTCAAACCTACCTCATGGAATATTATGAATATCAAAAGCCAAATGAAATGGGTACATTGATTGAAGTGTTCATCAAAGTTAAGAGTTCTCTTCCAATATAAAGCTTTTTATTCCTTCTCTAATACTAATAGCTTACCACCTAACAATTGCTAATTCTGTTGGGCAGTGAGGTAAGCATGCATCTGCTGTAACTTGTAATCATCACATCAAATATTTGTACCTGGTCTGGTTGTTACAGCAACTCTATTTTATGCAGAGAAAGCCCAAGTTTATGGAGGTTATATAGATGAGCTCAAAGTTTCGCAGCAGAATTCAGTACTTTCTGAATCCGGGGCCCATGTTTTATTCACTCTTTCTTGCATCACTCAGAGCTATTTTCTATTTATAGACAAATTTTGTTCAAATTGAACCATATAATACACAATCAGAGAATCATATTACATATACATACAGATAGCATATATACAAAGATGTATATGAGAAATCTGAATATCTACCACCCCACTGAAGTTTTTGATCAATATGTATGTGCAAAAGACAAAGAAGGCAGAGTGTATGAAACTAGGCTTTTTATTACTCGGCTGATATAAATTTCACTCGTGGCAAGTAGGAGTTTATTTACCCAATAATGTTTTGTCTAAGGAAAGATGAGGTCTTACTGGCATCTAATTTTCATTAAAGTAACTTAATGCCCTTTCTTGAAGTAAATGCTTATTCATTTTCAGTACTCTTTAAAATAAGTATATGGTATTTTGAGAAACCATTTTAGCTGAACCTCATATACTCTGATATGTAATACTCTTATTGTTCTGGTGCAAATATTTTGTAATTTCCTCAAGAATTTTTTTTCTTGTCATCAAGAATTTTTGGAGGTGTGTTTAGTCAAGATGAGATTTCCTCCCTTTCCCTATTTTTATTGTTTATGTCTAATTGGTGACTTTGTGGTAAAAAATGCAATCACTGTGACATTTTTTGAAGTGACATTTTTGAAAAGTTTTGTACCATCCTTTGAGACGTGGTATACGGTCAATTCTGATAAATGTTTTACGTGTGTTTCTTAGTTTGCCGTGGCTGCTATGACAAGTACAGCAAACTGGCTGGTTTAAACAGCAGGAATTTAGTGGTTCATAGTTTGGAGGCTAAAAGTCCAAAATCAAGGTATTGGCAGGCCATGCCTTCTCTGAAAACTGCAACGTTCTGATGGCAGCTTGCTGGCAATCAATCTCTGCCTCCAGCACTTAGCAATTTGTCTCTTTCTCTTCCTGTGGCTTCTACTGTGTCCAATTTCCTTAGCTTATAAGGACTCCAGTCCTATTGAATTAAGGCCCACCCTGATTCTGCTCAGCCTCACCTTACCTAATAGCTTCTTCAAAGAGCCTATTTACAAATGGGTTCAAACTCACAGGACTGGAGTGTTTGTGTGGAGGCACGAATTAATTAAAGTGTGCTTGGAATAGAAATGTGTATTTTCACATTTTGGAGTATAGAGTTTTATATAACTATAATTCATATTTTGAATCTATGATGCAACCTCAAATTTATTCACTGAGAGTAAATTTCCTCTGTTCCCAGATACAAACTCTACAAAATGATGCGTCTTTTCTGTGGGCTTTTAACTAACATGCAGTCTCTACTCTCTGTGGTCTCACCGACCGTGTCTGAGATATCAATCAGTGTTTCCATCTACATTCGAGTAAGATGGCGCCTCCTGCCTCCATGCTAAGGTCCATGGTTGGGGGTGGCCTGCCTTGGCAGGTGTAGTTGGCTTCCGGCTTCTCCCTTCATTGCACTCCTTCTAGCCTGCTACTTCTTCCAGGCTTCCCAACTCAGCAAACGGCACCAGAACCCACCTCCCTAGGTCGGAACACTGGGAATTATCCTTTCCTCTTTTCCCACTCATACCCCCATTTCTGACCCACAATAAGACTCATCAACTCCTCCTCCCCAATACTTTTCAAATTGGTCCACATTTCTGTGTCACCACTGCCAGTACTCGGGCTCACTAGATCATTAGATACTTTATCTCTAGCTTTGATCATTGCAATCACCTGCTAATGGATCCTTAGCTCTTGTTTTCCCCCCTACTAAATTCTTTCTGCTGTAGCCAGAGTGATTTTTCTAAAATATAAATCTGATTAAATCACTCTCTGTTTCACTCATTCAATGGGTATTTATCTTAGGATATATTTCAAATTTCTTAACTTTGCTTAGAAGGCCCTTCAGAATCAGTATTTGACACCCTGCCCCTTTCTTTTTATACTCTCCAGCATCTTCTGTAATAATTTTCCTCCCTCTACTACAAATCCACACTCTAGTTGCTCTTGCAGTTCCTAAGATATGATCTGCCCCTGCCCCTTAAAACATAATGTGCAAGACTTGATGTCTGTGACATTAATATTTTTTGAGTTTACATATCTGAATTCCAAAAGAGTAGAATGATGGCAAAATGTTTATATATGTAATACATATCTACAATATGCACATATGTGAAAATATGTACATATATTATGTATATTAGGGTTAAATACACGGGAAGACACACTTTTATGTATGTATATATGATGGAGGTTATAATAAATGTTTTAAAAATCATACATGGATTTTCAATTATAGATGACAAATTGACTAGTACATTAATTTATTCATCTTCCTTAGGCCCTATTAGGATCATAAAGGTATGTAAAAGATACAGCTCCATGAGGACAAGAAGAATGAGATAATTGTCAATGGTAGATGAGATTTCCATACATTTCCGGAAGACAGATTTAGCAGAGCAGAGGAAGCTGCTGCTTAGATTGTGTCATGGTTAGGGACAGGTGTCAACCTGGCCAAGTTGTGGTACCTGTTTATCTGATTGGGCAAGTGCTGGCCTGTCTGTTGCAATGAGGACATTTCATAGGATTAGGTCATGATCATGTCAGCTACATCCACAGCTGATTCCATTTGTCATCAGCCAAAGGGGAGTGTCTTCTGCAATTAGTGATGCTAAATGCAATCATGGGAAGCCTTTTAAGGAGGACTCAGAGGAGACAGGTTCCATTCCTGCTTTGGTTGGTGAGCCTCTCCTGAGGAGTTCATCCAGGCCATCCATCGGAGTCATCGGCTTCGCAGCCTGCCCTGTGGATTTTGGACTCTGCGTTCCTACGGTCACGTGAGACACTTTCATAAATTTTATATTTGCAAGTGTTCCCTGTTGATTCTGTTTCTCTAGAGAACCCTAACTAATACAGATTGCATCCAGAAGAAGCTGGTTACAATGGAAATCAGCTCCAATAGAATCCCAGAAAGGCTTAAGATTTTGAAATGCCAGGTACAGCAGTTGGGTGGGACCTAGGTTTAAGGATGAAAGCAAGGAGATTATGTGGTCCAGTTGACTCTACCCATTTTGGGGGGGCATAAAATGACAGCAACCTGGTTTCTGTCCCAGCCATGAGATCCAGAGATGACTTCCCAGGAGACCTAAAGAGTCTAAGAAAAAAATCTCCACATTAAGATAAAATCATGAAAATATTCAAGAGAACAGAACACCAAAAAAATAAAGGTAGGAAAAAAGATCAAAGAAAATCCAAGCAGCATAGAAGATTAAGCTAGCAATCTCATTATCTAGCTGAAAGCTTATCCAAAAAGATAGAATAGAGAAAATGGTGGTGAGGAAATTAACAAAGAAACAATATAAGAGAATTTCCCAGGGTTAAAGTCTGAAAATATCAACTTCTCAGTTGGACTTCTCTGACCAACCTATTTCCCCCCACCCCAGCTCTCCTTGTCCTCATTCCCTACTAAATTTTCTATATTGAACTTATTACCATCAGACAACTTAGGCATTTTACTTGTTTGTTTAACATCTGTCTCGCCCACTAGAAAGTAAACCCCCAGCAAACAAGGAATTTTGTCTGTGGTGTTCACTCTAATATCCTCTGCACCTACCTAGGGCCTAGCACAGAATAGATGTTCAAAAGTCACTTGTTGAGTGAATGAATAAGTGAGTGATGCAAGAGATCTAAATTCTCATCTACCATGAAAAGAATTCAATTTATGCCTCAAACCAAAATTTTTCTTGGTTAACCAAGAAAAAAGAAATATAAACCTATAATTTAGAAATAGGAAGACTACAACCTGAAGGAAAACCTAAAGGAGTGTAGGACACTTATATCTGAGGAATAGATAGGGGAATGAGAGCTGGATGAGACAGGGCACTGCTGTTTTCCATTGTAAGTTTTTTCATTCCATTGCTTTTTTCACCATGTGCTTGTATTGCTGATTTCAAAAGAGTTTATGTGTCATAGAAAATGTTTTTCATGTAGTTACTGTAAATACGTCCTATCAACAGCAGTAATAATAGCTAACGTATATTCAACACTTATTACATGCCAGACATTGTGTTAAGCATTTGCATGAATTACTGAAAAAGATATTGAGTATTTGTTGCCATTTTGCATGGATTGAAAACATCTGGATTTAAGTTAAAAATGGGAAAAAGTCATTTAAAAAATATTTAGTAACAGACTCAATTGAATAAATTCTGCTTATGAATTCTCATAATGAAGATTTGTATTTGATATGCCAATTTGTGTCCTCAAAATGTAAGGAAAAGCATCATACAATAATTTTCTAAATAAACGTTTTATTTATTAGGAAATTTTTGTAGAACTACAGAAGTGCTCATCATTAGGATCTGTTACAACAGGAACTGAAGAAAGTGAAGGAAAAACTCATGTATAAGTGCTCTTGGAAACATCTGTCAGTGTCATCTACTTGTTTTCCCTTCACGCATCTTTCCACAGCTCTCTTTCAGTCTGTTCATCTGGATTGTTAAGTGACCTCTGTTTCAAGGAAATTTATGAGATTTTTACATAAAATGGCTTCATTTCATTTCATTGATTCATTTTTGAGCCTCAGCTCTTTTGTTGCTCACCTTGTGTGTGCTTGGATTTTCTGCTACGATGTCACCCATCAGCCGCTCAAGAGCATGCTATGCCAGATACTACTGTAAATCACTATTTAAAATATCTTTTAGGAGGATTCTTTTGTTTGGATGTGTCTAGTGTTTAAACTGTGTTTTGGTTCTGTTGGAAACACCATTCTTTCCCTTTTTCTTTCTTGCTTGTCTAAACTCTTTCCCATTCTTCAGGCTTCAGATTAGAGGTATCTTCCTGGGAGGGCACTTTCTTGACTGTGGCTCCCCCAAAATTGGAATCCTGCACATTCCATACCTGCTGGTGCACCCCTCTGACATGCCACTTCATGCAGGGTCTTGTCACTGCTGTTTATTTTCAGTCTCCCCTGCTGATTTTTTGCTCTATGAATGTAGACACTGAACTCTTTGTCTTGGTAGCTACAGCACATGGCAGCATGCTTGGTGCATAGTAGGTGCTCAATAAATATTTGCTAATGAATGAATGAATTAACGAAAGGTATTTTCACTGAATAGTGTTCTCTTTAGTTTTTACACCTACTGAATATGTGTGAACAATAACAACCCAATGAACTGCACAGCTGTGCTGAACAATGGTAAGTCAAAGGCTAATGAGTTAAATAAAATTGGTCCAAATCCAGAAGTTAAAGGAAAAGAGATAGAGAGAAGGCTGTGAGTATTTCCTGTGTTCTATAGGAAATGAATATTTCCTAAGCTCTTTTCCTCTAGCAATTTCCTAACTAAATTGAGAATGCACCATATAATTTTATGGCTCCGTGAAAGAAAAATGTAAAGTACCTGCAAAATGGTTTGTGTCACGTGCTATAACTTAACTTCTTATTTATGGCTTGACAAATAGGTAAGGGAAAGCTGTTATATTTTCCTTTCTTCAGAGCCTTTGAATAATAGTTAACAAAGTCCACATTGAAAACTTAACCTGCCTTATCACTCATGAGATCAGGTTCTGGATTATGGGGAGCAAAAATGTTTTCAATACATCCCTTTTCTCTTGCTCTTGCCCCAACCTCCTTTCCCCCTCAGCTGGGGCATGAGATGCTATAGAAGCATCCTAGATCCTTCAAGCTTTCCCTATTGCTCTTCATTGGACCAGTGCTAATATGCACTGAATGCCCTCACAAATGATAGGAAGGTGTTGGAAGAAAACTTTAAAGATGGTTTTAAAATCTTAATCTGAGGCTAGCTGAAAGATGACTGTCAGATTGAGGAGGTGTGCTCATTCCGGGTTGAGAAATTGGGCTAGCTTTCAGTTTTCAGTTCAAGTCATGTGACAGGCTAAAGATCAGCAAATCAAAGAGAACGTATTCCTTGGAACTGTCTCATGGGCCTATAGATGAATGTAGGAAGACGTAGAGGATTACTCTATTTGATGTCTTATGTGTTCTACGTGTGAAGCTAGATTTTTAGTTTATGCGTCTGAGAGAGATTGGATAAATCAGGATGCCATCAATAATAACTGTGGGAGAATTTTCATTGATGTATGTGGGTTTAGAATCTAGCTCAGTGTCTATTTTCATATGGGAGCTGTCCCTTTTGCAAAAAGAGTACTCCTTTTAAGCAGAATGTGTCTTTGATTCAAATGGTCTTCCAGAAACATATTAAGTTAAAAGTTGAAAAAGTCTTGGTCAAAAGTCTGTAGCATGCTATCCATTATGACCAGAATTATAGCAAATTTATCTTACACTTATTCATGACCCCAAATGTATAGGAATATTGATGTTTCATTTATTTTCTTTTACTGACTTAATAGCCTCTGGCTAGAGTTGTTATTATTCTCATTAATGCTTAATTATGAATGATGACTATATATAACCTTAAATTTAAGAAAGAAAATATCTTCTGCATAATGCTATTTAATTTAAAACAGTGTATATGTGTATATGTCTATATCTATCATTTCATCCATCATCTAACTATACCTATCTCTATCATCTCCCTCCCTCTCTCTCTCTCTCTCTCTCTCTATCTATCTATCTATCTATCTATCTCTCCATCTACGTATCTCTCTATTATCTATTTATCTATTGATTCTCTCTGTCTGCACCTCTAGTGACTGTGAAAAAGACAAGTTCTCTCAGGAAATGAAGAAACTCCACTGCTGCCTGTGGTGTTGCTGTATTTTGGCTTTGAACACCCGCAGTGTCTATTATCTGTCCAGGAAGTTGCTTGTTTCTCAATCCTGGAAGTAGACTAGGCAGCTGCACACACATGAGATATGCAGAGAGACAGGAAAGCTGCCCTCTCCCCCGCCTGCCAGTACTATTTCCTTTACAGGCTGTTATCCAAATTTTCACCATTAGGAACTAGCTCCTTTGTGTTTTGGCTCTGCGGTCATCTTCGTATCATAGAAAGAATCCTAGAATTCTAAACCTAGAAGAACATTAGAGTTCTGATCCAACCAACATCCGCAGTCTGTACGTAAGGAAACTGAAGCTCAGAGATTCGTCCAGCAGCTCGCACCCTGAGAGGTATCAAACCAAGACCGGAATAAAGGCCTGATGGAGGGCCATTCTGCTGTCTCTCCACTACGTTCATTCATTTATCCATTCTTTAATTTATGGCATTCTTTAATTTCTGGGTGAAAGTGAGAGAACCCCCACTCTGAGACATTTCAAGAGAAGGAGAAACTTTCTTGGCTCATGTAACGTAGAACCATCAGGCACAATAGATCCAGTGGCTAAAATGTCTTCAACCTGGTCTGTCTCCAAACCTTGGCTCTACTTTCCTTTGGGCTGGCTTCATTCTCAGGCAGCTCCATCCTATGATGTGGAAATATGTCCTTCCCTCTTCCCCACTTTTCCCTCAAGTTACAGGCATATGTCCTACTAGCTTCAATTGAACTGGAGTGAGAAAGGCTCATTTTCCTAGAGTAGGCCCAGAAAAGTGCTGACCTGAAAACTCATGGGCTATTCTCGAATGACGGGCTCATGCACCTACTGGCTGTCCCCTCCTAAAAGGCAGTTGTCATTTCTCCCCTCCGTGTGCATTTTCCCTTCTCCCGGAAGTGCACCTCGATTTCTTTCCTTTCTTTTTTTTTTTAGGGCATCATCTATTTCCTGTTTCATACGGGACTGGCATTCTTCTTCCCCACCTCTCCCTGCTGAGACTCCAGCCCCTTCCCTCCTCCTGGGCTGGCCTGGGGACAGACATGCGACCCACATCTGGCCATTCAGTGCTTTCTTTTCCCTAGCTGGAATGATTGGTATAACAATCAGCCTGGGATCCAAGTGACTCCAACAATATTCAACCCCAAGATTTTACGGGAAGAATTGGGGGAAAAAAGTCTCTGCAGAGTGTGCCAATCAAGAGGTTATGGAATGGATCTGGGGTTTCCAGCAGCCACCTTGTCACCACTGGAGAAGAACCTGCCTGAGAATGAAGCCAAAGAGGAGAAAAGCTGAACTGAGGTTTATAAAAAGTCAGACCCTTGGCCACATTCTTCGGGCTGGATCAAACCATGCCTAAAGTCCCGCTATCTTGGACTTCTCAGTTAATACATTTTCTTTTTGGTGCTAGCCATTTTGAACTGGGTTTATGTCACCTGCAGTCCGAGGAGTCCTGGATAACACCATTACTCATCTCCAATGTGGAACCTGCCAGCCTGGTGGAAAGACGTGGGAATGCAGGTGAAGATGGGTATGTGTGTTCTCATCCCATCCTAGAGCTCATCAGGCATTAGGGCAAATTGCAAAGTAGGAGAAATCTGTCTCCTATTCCTCTTCTCTCCTTTCCTTTTTCAGTATTATTTTTTATTATTATTTTTTAGGTGCATGGTCCGGGAATTGAACCCAGGTTTCCTGCATGGCTTTAGTATTATTCTATGTATCAATTAGCTCTTGCCTAAGGAGCCTATAGCCCATTGGTTTCCCCTGGGTGACCTAAAGCACTAGGGGAATACAGGAGAGAAATTTTGCTAAGTTCCATGGAAGAGGGCTGGGCAGAAAAGGAAAATTATGTGGCTTCAGAATGCTAATGAGAAGAATGAGGTATAGAGACTGGCTCCATTAAGAATATGGATGACAGGTAGGGATCAGAAGCGGAAGGAGAAACAGGAGGAGCTGAGTGTCATCAGTCACGAGGAGGAAGAAACTCCCTACTCCAACACTGAGACACTTTCAAAGAAGGCCAAAGTCAGGATATCGGAGCAACCAATGAAGGCTGAGCGTGGCCTGGACTGAGCGGTGGGAAGCACGCTCCACCGGTGTAAATGAGGCTATGAAGCAGTGCGGACCCCTGAGACTGTCACCATAATGAACAGTCATCAAAACTTGCATTTTGCTGATTTTTTAAGGTTGACTCCCTCTACTAACTTAATCTGCTGAGATCGAACATGGTGTAAACCATAATGGGAAAAAGGAATACAGACATATATTCATGATTTCCATCCATGGAATGTAAACCAGAATGATATTAAAAAAAAAAAAGAGAGAGAGAGAGAGAAAAGTTTCTTTTTTGACCGTGATACGTGTATATCCATCCCTGTGTGCCAAAGACCAAATGATGATAGCAACTTGAGGAAGAAAAGGTAACTAAGTTCCTTCTGCAGCCAGAGACAGAATTGTTATAATGATAGTTAATACAAATACCAAGCTCTCTCTATGCCAAGTGCTTTTAAGCACTTCACGTATATTGGCTTATTTAATCCTCACAACAAACCTATTGGGTAGATGGCGTTATCATTTCCATTTAATAATGAAAATATTGAGATCTGGCACACTTCTGCAACTTGCCCAAGGTCCTTCACCTAGTTTGTGGCAAAGCCCGATTCAAACCCAGGCAGTCTAGCCCCAGAGCCCACTCTTGGCAGTTTGCATCCTACAGCACAGTGAGTTATCTTGTGCAGCATTGCTGTGCGTGCCCTGGAGACAGCCATCATGTCTAAAAGAAGAGAGAATTACCTGAATTTCAATGTTATTTTCCTTTGTTTCATTGCATCTTTTGGAGTGTTACTGTTCAAATGGTAGCTCCTTTTCCTTACTTCCTCTTCGATGCGGCTGATATGTCCAACAGAACAGCTAAGACCAGTCAGTGACATAGCCTGGGAGGACACTGGAGCTTCTGGGTTCTAAACCATTCAGGGAAAAGTCCTAGCAGGATGTTAAAGGGCCTCCCTTGCCCCACCGCACCCTGTCTCTCGGTTCTCAGGGGCAGCAGACCGCTAATGCTAGATCTGTGTGTGCCATTTCTCTCCCGTGGCAAGTTTCTTCCAAGGTAGGTACCCCAGTATCTGGGTTCTAGCAGTGTAGCATTCTCAAATGTGATCTTTCCATGTTCCCAAGAACGTATGCTTAATCTAGGACTAGAGCAGCCACAGGGTAAGCTAAATTTGAGAGAGAAAAAATAGATAATCAGATGAGAGGAGAAGGGGAGACGGACTAACAAAACACAAGGGGTTCACTATAGGGTTGGTTGAAGGACAGGGGCAGGGCTTAGGGCCTAGGGAAGGCTGGCATGGGTTAGGTCAGCACATCGCCTTGGAGGAATGGGGACAAGGCAGGTCCTGAAGCTGTGTTAGGATTAAAGGCAGACGAGAGGACCCCCAACTATTACTAATTGGCTACACAGTGGGGCATGGCTTGCTAACATGAAGCATTTTCCCACTGACTGTAAATGGAATTTGGTGTGAGAGTAGGACATAGGCATAACTGGCTTAGCATGGGAGGGGTCCTGGAGGTAGAGGATGTGGACAGAGGAGCAGAGAGCCAGGCAGGGGGTTATTTCCGCAGCCATTTTCCACTTATCTCAGGAAGAAGCAAATTGCCAAATTTTACAGGTGGCTAAACTCAGACTATGGGTATAGACCTCTGTTGTTGTCCGTTGACTCTCTTGTTATCCATCTGCATTACATATTTCAAAAGTAATTTTCTTTGATTCTTTTCTACGTATCTTCCCTTTTAGATCAGATTTCCTATATCCCAAGAGTAATTGCTCAAGTATGACTTTTCCTAACTCTCAGAATTAATCTTGTTCAATAAATCACCATCTCATGTAAATAAAACTTGATAAGAAGTGCATCCGTGCCGCTCTCTACTTCATTCTTCAGTTCTTGTTTTACTTCTCCAAAGGTTTTGTTCACCAAACTGTAGTCTGACTTTGCATCATATCCCACTTACTGGAATGTTACTTATTTTTTTGCTCAGAGTTTTTTTTCTCCTCATACTTCTAAACCATTTACCATTCCTGAATTCTCCAGAAACCTGAGGAAACTTAGTCCTGTTGATAACCCACCCACGTGAAATGCCACATGGGGTGAGCCACACTGTTCACGCAGCCCCAGGATCCCTCTCTGAGGGTGATAGGAAAGCCCTTCGGTAGGACGGCCTGGAATTCCTCCCTGGTATTGGTAGGGAGTTAAGGATGCATCCAACTGCTTTTTGGGGTGTCTCAATTAGTCTCTCCTGACACACATTTCCCTCCAGCCTAGCTCCTGCATCAAAGGTTTTTTGTTTTTTTTTTTTTTTCCCCCCGCATGGGCAGGCACTGGGAATTGAACCCAGGTCTCCCGCATGGCAGGTGAGAACTCTGCCTGCTTAGCCACATGGCCCGCCCTGCATCAAAGGTTTTGGCTCTTTGTGGGCAGGGATGAGATTTCCTTTCCCTTTATGATCCAGACAATATCTAGCACATATTAGAACTTCCACATCTTTTGAGTGCATTGGTCAAATTTTTTTGCACATCCTTTTCAAATCTAGGCTTAAACCCGTAAGATGTCGTCACATTATGACGTTTATAAGTGTATGATCCATCGTGTGAAAGCAATACTTTTGTCTTTCTAAAAGGTTCTAATTCAGAGATCACCCAGTGGGTATCAACTCCAAAATATGGTAAACATTTTGTTCTGTTCATCTACTTATCTATCTGGACATAATACATCCTTTCTTATTCTTTCTTTCTCAAGTCAAAAATTCTCTTGTGGTTTATTCTAATTTTTTGACAAGCTATTGTTTCTTGTGCGCTTTTCTATATTAATAAAAATGAAGAGACTAAATATGGGTTATTAAATGTGTTTGCCTCTCCCTCCAATAATTTGGCTGAAATAGTGATGCAGATAAATGACCTACTCCAGCAAGAGCTGATCTTCCCTCCTCTGAATTCTTGTAACATGTTGCCTAAACGATTTATTTGCTTCTTTTCACATATTGCCTGCCTCATTATTATTTCTGCACCTACATTATTTTTCTCTAGCAAGATGATCTTTTGGAGGGTAGGGACCATGGTCTCTTTGGTCTGGAGTCCAGCACAAGGCAAGTGCTCACAAAATATTGGTTGTGAGAATAGATGAACAAAAGGGTAAGCTGGACAACGCATTTCCTGAGAGGAAGTTTCTTAAAATGGGCAAGTCCTTCCTAGAAACAACTTTCCCCCTCTAAGAAGCTGAATGAAGAGTTTTAGTGACCATGGTGGCAACACAAACCAGAGCTTTTAAAAACTCTTGGAACTCTTCATAATGAGCAAGTGAGGTATAAAGATGACCTTGAACTTGGTGGATTACTTCTAACTCTGCTAATGGCTTTTCTAGGATTAAAAAATTCCTACTTAATAGGAACTTTGAAGCTCTTGCTTCTTATTCTTTTCTCTAAAATAGGTTTGGGATATTTCTCCAAATGTTACTTCAAAGGTTACTGGTATATTGGTTACTTCCCTTATAAACTTGGTCGATGCTAGCCTTAAGTACAGATTCTGTAGTTCTAAACCATAGCCTGTTCTTCCTTTATGTTTCTTCTAAGATGGTCTTTGTAGAATTAAATGTCATCAGACTAGGAAAGGTGAGTTTAGGTCGGTGAATAAGAGGCTGGAGACTTTTATGCCAGTGTCCAAACGAATGGGGGGGGGGGCGCGCAACAAAATGACTTATGAATGCCTCCCTCTTTGACCTGTTTTGACCAAACTTTATTACTCACTTAATGGAGTTGTGACAATGAGTAGGAATCAAAACACATGGGGATCACAGAGGCTGTTATGTTTATTGTGCAGAACAGACAGTGATAATCCACTAGAGAAATATTTCCAACAAGCAAGTGATTCAAAGTACAATCATAGACAGCAATTCTACAAGAAGAACAAAGAATAAAGTTAGAAGACGCTCAAAGGAACAGGGAGAAAGTCAACTGCAGTTAAATGTCTTGATACTTTTCTCCTGCAACCATACCTAACTTGCAGAAATGGTAGAAAAGTTAAATGTCCAGTCTTAATTAGCTGCGACCAACAACAGCAGAGAACAGTCCTATAAAATTTATCTCCCACAAAAATAAACTATATATATATAAATTTTATGATGTTCTTGCTGTTCCATTGGCCACAACCTTTTTTTTCAGTATGAAAAATGAGGTATACTGGGGCTTAAGAGGTAGTAGTGTGTTTTGATTGTACAACGTATAGGAAATAAAAGAGCGACTCCACCAGAGATGGAATCCCTCAGTGCTATGAGTTTGGTCAACATGCTTCGGTTTTATGAGCTGGCCAATGAGGTTTTAAAAAGGCCCAACCAAAGATATGGAATGGGGCTTTTATTTTTATGAGCCATTGTTTATTTGCTTATTTAATGCACAGCTAACAGTGATGTTGAGTTTTAATTCTCTCCATAGCTCCTTTGGTGATTCACAATAGTGAGCGATCTCCTGTCCTCAGAGAGGTATGTGGCTTTTGGAAACTACCTCTCTGAAACATCTGGAAGAGAGATGGCTTTGAGTTTCATTTGGCTTCAGTACTAAAAGCCATACTGACACAAGCCGTCATGAGAAACTACCTCCTGGCCCAGTTGATAATACCATGTTAAAAAGTCGGCACACTCACTAGGAGAGAAAGGAATAAAAACTCTACATAAGAAGCGTTTAAAATAAATCTGGCTGAGACATATTATCAAAATCACATTTGTGTAAAATATATGAAAATATTTGTCAAGCATTTTCTTATAGTCTAGTGATCTTAAAAACACATATTTTGATTGTATTATTCAAAAGCTGAGCTCATTGCATCTCACCTACAAAGATTCAAGTTTCTTGGAAAGTTGCTTTCACTTTATTTTTTTTTTCAAAAGTGTTTAAAAATGTGTTCCTTTCTATCAAATTCCTTTTACAAAAATAGCACGGATTTTCAGGGATAGCTGCAGTGTGAACTATTTCATACATTGAATAAAACGAATGCTGCAAGTAACAAGTTCATTCCTTTTGAAGCCTGGAGGTAGGTCTTTGCAAGTCAATTAGTCCATTTCCATACACAATTCATTTGAGGTACAAACTCGGAGGATAATATTTAAACATTACAGTCAAATTTTGCGTGATATGTATGTAGTGTGACTGAGGAGTCCTTAAAGAGTCTAGGAGCGACTTGATTAAAAAAATATTCAAGTTAATGTAGAAATCTAGCAGAGAAACTGAAATAAGTATTTGTAAAATTTTAATTAAAAAAAACAAACAAAAATACATAGTCATGCTGAAACATAGTAAGGTGATTGCTTCTTCAACTGTAATTAAGTGTACAAAAAGAACTGCAGATGATTAGAATCACCTACCCAGTAAGTTTTTTTCTTGCATTGCTTGTGTATAGCAGCATGTAAAAGTACTAGACTGTAAATTAATTGTAACATTCAGAGGTAGTATTGAGTAGTGGGGATATATTGCATCTCTGGCAAAAAGTGCAGTTTGAATGAAGAGATGGTAAACTGAAGCCGAAGTAAAGCACTTGGGTTAACCATCCTATGTCAAAACGTATTACTTGAGGTAACACGTAAGCTTAATTTGAGGTAAGTGGTATTTAGGTCTTTCACGGAAACTGATACACATTGAGAAAGAGAGAGACTGTTTTTTTTTAAACTGTAGTATAAACATAGCAAAAGAAATTTAGATTTTGCTCCTCACACCTCAAAATTCTGGTGTTTCCCATGCATTATTCTGTTGTACCTTTTCATTAAATTACAAAGAGGATCGTTTTACTTGTCTAGGTTTCCTATGGCTTTGAGGCTAAGTATTATTTATTGCTAAATGGCATTTGGCTCTGTAGGAAGTAGATTCTACCTGGATGAGTGCGGGTTGTTTTTTTTTTTTTTTCATTTTTTGTTTTTCTGAAAAAGAGTGCTACGAGTAAATTTATTACTCCAGCTGGTATGTGCGAGATCCATAAATACAGGAGTTGGTGATACTCGTTTGCTTATTTCCCTTTTTGAAAAATGATCATAACCTTTTCTGGTTTTGCTAGCTGAAGGAAAGGATACATCAGCGTTTCGTCTCATTTAGAAATACAAGTTAACATCATCAAGTAATTGTCTACGAGATTATACAAAAGAGAGAGAGAGTAGGATCAGCTAGTCCTTATCTTTGGCGTTCTAAACAGAGGATTCACTACGCGGGCGGGGCGGGGGCGGTGTGTGCGGGGCTCACGGCGCTACACCCCACACGGTGCCTTCCCACCCAAGCGCCCCAAGGCGCGGGCGGGCCAGGTTTCTTGCTCATGCGCAGTGACTCACTAAGCCCGATTCGAAGTTTGTCTCGCCGCCCCCCTCCCCACTCTTGCTTCTCAGATCCAACAAACTATTAGTAGGTTAAGAAAAAAGAAAACAGTAATTAAAAGTTGCATTGTTAAACTGTGTCCCCTGTGTTACAGCAGTTTTTCACTAAACCTGGGACCGTGAAGGGATTACAAAGAAGGTGATTAATATAGTCCTTTTCAAGGTTATGTGATTTCGTCCCCTCCCCCCGCCCCTCCTCCCCAGCCCACCCCTCCCCCCCGATGAAAGTGGAAAGACCATGACAACAGAGATTAAGTGGTCACTGCAGTGTCTTCTCCCTTCCAAAGATCCAACTGCTGCTGAGGTAGAAATCGAGCGGTGACGTCCCCTAATCCTCTTCCGCAGACTCTTGCGAGGAGGTCTCTTCAGTCTCCTCCTGGAATACACAAAGGGCGCAACCATTACTGCAAACAGCTGAGAGGCGACCTGTCTGCACAGCCCATTAGGCTCCCTTCAAAAAAGGAAGAGGATGATTGGCAAGCACCTCATCCCCAGGGCTTCTTAAACCGTAACTGAGGAATCAAGGTGGTGGTTTTTCCCAGAGTAGTCATCAGCCACCATTGATTTAAGGCTTGACTTTCATGGCAACTGGTCAGCATATTCAATCGTTTTCAGTCCAGAGAATGTCAGACCAATGTGAGCTCACTCACCGAGTACAGTAAAAAAAAAAAAAAAAAGAGAGATGGATATGGATTTTTTCTGACAGCATGCCAATCATCAGTTTCAGAACCCAGCATACAAGTAAGAAAAATAAAGTTAAGGGGCTGCTTTTTTTTTTTTTTTTTTTTTTTTGGGAGGAAGGGAAGGAAAGACAGAGAAGGAAGGAAGGAAGGGAGGAAGAAAGGGAAACATCTTTAAACATTTTCTTGTTTTATTATATTTTGTTTGTTTGTTTGTTTTTTACATGGGCTGGGGCCGGGAATCGAACCGGGGTCCTCCGGCATGGCAGGCAAGCACTCTTGCCCGCTGAGCCACCGCGGCCCGCCCAAGGGGCTGCTTTTTTAAGGCACATATAAACTCATCCTCCAGATATTGATAATAATAGCTAACAGCTCACGCTTTTATAGTGCTTACTAGATGCTTTAAGGCAGTAGTCTGTTACTGTTCCCATTTTACAGATGAGAAAAACAAGGCACACTCTATGGAAAATGGTTTGGCTGTTTCTCACAAAGTTAAGCAGAGAATTGACCCAGCAATCCCACTTCTTGGCATATACCCCAAAGAACTGAAAACAGGGACTTGAACAAGATACCCCATACACTAATGCTCATAGCAGCATTATTCACAATAAGCTAAAAGGTAGAAACAACCTAAGAGTCTATCAACCAAGAATGGATAAACAAAATGTGGTGTATACATACAATGGAATGTTACTTGGCTCTAAAGAGGAGTGAAGTTCTGATATATGCTTTATGATAGATAAACTGCGCTACACTATAGATAAACCATGCAGACATGGTATTGAGTGAAATAAGCCATACACACAAAAAACAAATATATGAGTTCACTTATCTGAAATAGCTGGAACAAGCAAATTCATAGAGACAGAAAGTAGATTACAAATAACCAGGGGCTAGGCAGGGGGAAATGGGGAGCCACTTCCTGAGGAGTACGGGGGATTTTCGTTTGAGGTGATGAAAAGGTTTTGGTAATGGATGGCAGTGATGGTGATGCAATATTGTGAATATAATTAATGCCACTGAATTGTATCATATAAGTGGTTATAATGGGAAATTTTATGTTGTATATTTATTATCCTCCATAAAAATTTAAAAAGAGAGAGAGAGTAGGAAAAGAAAACCAAGGCACAGACAGGTAATGCGTCCAAAGTCCAAGAACAAGTAAGGTTAGGATGGGCTGTGTTGGACGGTGCCAGAGCTTGTGTTTCACACTATGTCACATGCAGAGGCAGCAATGGGGCAGGAGCAGGGGCTGAGAAAGTGCTGCAAGAGAGGACGATTAGCTTCCTTTCTAAATCAGTGTCCTCACTCCTATATTTATTAAAAGCACATTATAAGATGATGACCAAAATCTATCATAACTGCTTGATCCCAATACCATCTCCATATCCACCAAACATTTCATTGCTGGGCTAGCTAAGCAGAGAAAATCTAGCGTGTGTGTGTGTGTGTGTGTTCAGGCCCTCCTTTTCCTATAAATCTAACTCCTCTTTTCCTTTTTCTGATTCCTTATGGCTCTGGAATTTGCTGGGGCTTCTCAAGCCTGCTTGAGCCAGCACTTCCTTTCCATTTTTGCTTATTTAACAAATGTGTAGTACCTTTCAGGACACGGGTGGTAAAGCGGAGACAATAAACATTTCTGATAAAAGCGTCGTTAGTGAGAGGATGATTTTTATCAAATGCTGCACATCATTTCATAAGACGGCATGTGAAAAAGATCTGGGAGAATAGGTAAACATTTACTCCCGCAGCAAATGGAGTCCCTTTAAGAATGGCCAGCTTAAAACAGCTTATAACAGTCTTCATACTTTAATAGATTTGATTTTCCACATGGCTTCATTTTGTCTGGGTGGCTAACTGACACAATTTATACCTCTCTTCCTTTCCCAGGTCACTACAGTACACCATTCAGAAAAGCATGCCTTAAAGCCTGTCTGCATTATATGACCAAGCTTCCATTCATTAGTGTTTGAAACATTTCAGCTGTGAAGGGGCTCCTAAATGCTACCATGTGTGACACTTTTGTGTAAAAGCAGTGAAGGGAGGGAAAAAACCCACATGAACGGGTACTCACACACTCACTTGAATACACACACACATACAAACACACACACTATCCTGTCTTTAATCACAGGCCACTGCTCACTGCAAACCCTATGCATGAGGTTTCAAACATTTTCTTTCCCAAAAAACCGAGAAAGCTGTAAATCCTGGGAATAAACACACACACACACACACACACACACACACACACACACACACACACACACACACCCCTCAATGAATGGATTACAGCTTAAAAAATATAACCACAGCAGCATCAAGTCATGAGATTTCACACCGGTTTTGTTTAGTCTGCTTTGGGTTATGTGGGAAACGTGGGTCATATGAAGCTACCTCCCCGCAACTCCCAACACCCTAACTGCAGTCTTCACATATTTAAGCAGCAGGTTTATACCTCTTTAGGCAACAGGCCATGACCCTGAGATTCTCTCTGGAGTCTCGGCCACAAAGGGGGATGTAGCAGGATCAAAGTCACAGACAGACGAAAGAGAGACGAGCCAAGGTTCAGCTACCCTCTGACCTTGTCTCGTCACTTAATATTTAAATTCCTGAAAGTCACTAAGCTGTTTGGCAGATACACTTCTTTTGCATCCCCAAATGACTCGCTTCTCATTTTGACATGAAGTGTGGACTTAAGTTACTGCCCTGAAATAGACCACAGCATAAAAGTCAGCAGGTATATTTTATTCCTACTTCTCATGGTTAGCAAATTAATAGAACCCAGTCAAGCTGGAAACCCTCCTCCGCTGAGCTGTGATTTCTCCTTTTGTAACTGCCTAATTTTTCTATACTATCTGGAAACCAAAGTAATTCCAAATCCGGAAGGAAATCAAGTTTGAAGGCCATGAACTTACAAAGACCTTGTACTAACTAGATGGAATGCGATTGGTTTTTTCTAAGCATTCTCAGAAACTCTGCTTGATCTGCGCTCACAAAGCTCCTGATATTTAAGTGATTTATTCAAATCTCTTAGACACAACTCGGCTGAAAATGATGGTCCCTGGTATTGCTTCCTTTACTTGACAGTTCTTAACGTGACCTGGATAGGTGTTTTCTTAATGTATCTTTCTGCTGACTTGGGAATTTTCCCACCGGTATGGCAGCTTGTCAATTTGCACTGGACCCATAGCTAGGATATGAGGGGGTGAGAGTCTCACTCCATTTAACTTTTGGAGGTAATGTAACTCAGAATGTGAGTTTTACTCCAATGTCTAGTCAACGCAGAGCTCCCGGGCTGGCCACCCTACAAAGGAGGCATGGCTGCCAAGTGTACGGATACTGGACATAACAGCACTTTTCACCTCTGCAAATCTCAGTTTCGCCTTTCCCAGTGACTTAGGCTTTTGCTGCGTGTGGGGTGTACAGAAGAGAAACTTTCCTTGCCAGGAGGGAAGATGAAGTTGGCAAACTCTCCCTCATGACCCTCAGTGCCACGTCTGACCCGACATCACAGTGTAAAGCGAGGACAGACACAAGTAGGGAATACAGCTGGCCCTGAAATCCCCAAAGAAACTTTATTTTTATAGCAGAGGAGTTGGTGGGGAACCCCGAGTTTCAATCCTCTTTGGTAAACTTAGAAGACACTGCCACTTATTACAGACAACAGTTCAAGATTTTTCTACAATTGTTTCATGTTTGCCACATATGGCCAAAGAACCTCAGAGCTTGCCTAGCCCCCCCAGAAGCAGCTTTGAAGCAACAGGGAGATTGAAATGCTGTAGCCAAGAGTCGCACGCGTCTCATTAGGGCCAACCAGCAGTTCTCTGGTTAAGGCGGCTTACCCTTTGGAATGGGGCTGCAGGAATGCACGATAAAAGGACTTTTCAAAGTGGAAGTACAAAGTGACATTTTTATGAGCACCAGCCGTGAAGGCCTCTAAACACTGAACAGCTCCCAGCCATTCACGCAGCTATTTTACAAAGACAATTGAGACTGCACCACACTGGGGGTGAAACGCATGTTTTTGTGGCAGAAAACTGAGGAAAGGGAAGGGGCAAGCAAACAGAGTTGGAGGGCTCGATTTTTATTCTGGCTAGTAGAAAAACTGTACCCATTTTGCCTTAGTTTTTCTTTTGTTCATGGAAAACAAAGTAGTAAATGTAACTCCTTCACTGCTTTGGCTAAGCTTGAAAAAGAATCTACTAAAACCCAGAAATATAGTCTGCACATATCACTGTTTTTCTGATTTGGTTCAATACAATGCATGTGACATATATACCTTAGGGCACACTTCAGCTAACTGAGTCAAAAGGACCAGGAAAAGAACCCAATATCCCACCTTAGCCCCTAACGCTGGGTGGACTTTTAAAATGTCTTGAGAGTTTAATCTTACATCTCACCACACAGACACTGGCGAGATGTGTGCTGCAGGAAAGCTGAGTAGTCTTTAATGCTGGGAGGTGAAGTTCTGGGTTTAATTTTCAGATGCAGACTAAACAGCAGGTCTGCAGTGGAAGGGAGGCCAGGGATGTCTAAATGGAACCGGAAAATGGAAATGCTGTCCCTGCAAACTTCAGGGGTTTGTGTCACCATGATTCCCTCTTTGTATGGAAGCAAAGAGGGCAAAAATCACAGAAGCTGGTGCCTGCTTTAATAAGCACCTCCTCCCGCCTTTTTTTCTTAACTGCAAAGAATTCTGTAGCTCTTTTATTATATAATGCTGCAGGCTAAAATTTTATTTGTAATTTAAGCCATCTTGCCAATAAACCTACAAATATACAAATACCTGGTACTCTAGAAAGGGTAGTTACAGCTTAATGGCATGCTCTTTTTATCACCCCAATATGTTCAACTCTTAAGAACACATTTTAGAGTTTTTCAAGTGCACAAATATGTCCAGCCCGTCCTGTCAGAATGGAAATAAGGGCTCTCCTCTTTATCAACAATACCAGGAACCAATTTTTCAAGTTCTGTCTGCAGCTAAGGGACCCACAAGACCACAAAGCTGAGTTTTTCTATGTCTTTGTTAGATATTTTAATTTAAAATCGATTGGGGCTGTTTAACTTAATGGAAAGTGATTATTTCTTCCAACTAGGAAAATTTTATAGCAGATTTTTTTAAAAACATCTTAAATGGAACATACATAAACCAAATAATCTGATAAGTGCAAGGATTTTTGGTGGAAATGCTAGGAGTGAAAAGTGTTCTCCAAAAGGGTCTTAAGAAGTTGGATTCTCTGTGGCATCTGTACCCCATCTTTTCTTTATTTTAGCTTTATGTATAGAAAAACAGACAAGCATCAGAAGTACTTTGTGTGTGTTACTATCAAGTTAATTCTGAAGTTGGTTTTAAGGTCTTATTGGGGGCGTGTTTAATATAAAGAAGGTTGAGCCCAGATGCCAGAGACCTCATGTGCCAATCCTGGCACTAAAAAGGTTGCATAACTGGTGCCCTATTTCCTCTCGGACAGGCCAGCGACAATAACACCTATGTCTCCACGCTGCAGGGTTGTGTGAGAAAAAAATGTGATGACCACATGGGAAAAGTACTGAAAAAGAGTAAAAATCCTTTAAGATTATAGTGGGGAACTCTGGTTATAAATTATAGTTACTCTTGTGAGTCAATAGGACAGATTCTCCAGGAAGAAAAAAGTAAAACTCATTAAACAATGCTGCCATAGAATCTTAGAATCTTAAAATGCACTCCTGTTGTCTCATTCATGCCCTGAAAATACTGCAACAAAAGTTAATACTGCTTTCTGGGAAACTACAAATATCTCTGTCCTGGGATGAAGGGCTACTTAAAAAAATCTTGAAATGGGAAGTCAGGTTTTTCAGATAGTGAAATCATTTTTATGTATAAGTTAACAATGCAAGTTGCAGGATCCCCTAAATCACAATTCCTGAGCATTATGGATTTGATCCATTTCCCTTGCCAGTTCAAACTCTGGAATAATAATAAATGTTTGCAGATTGAAAGAGCTTGCATTTAAAAAATAGCTCAAGAAGTAGCAAAAGGATCTTCGCATGAAGGAAGCATTCAGAGGAAGGACACTTATTTCAACATTTCCCAAACTGTTGAGGAATGTTTTAATTTTTATGCAAAGTAGTTTGAAATACAATTAGGCTAAAGGTTGCTTAATGGTTGTATTCCTGATGTGATCACTTGTGGCAGAGAGGGCAAACCTTTACCCTTTGTGCTCTATATGTACAGAAGTTTGCAAAACTGTTGCAGTAGTTGCCAGGGAACAGAACATTTATGGATTTTAATCACTATTGTACTAAATGTTTTTCATTATCCTGAGATATGACTTTTGAATAAGATGATGAAAATACTGATAGCGATACTGAGGTGAACAAATAATTATTCAACAGCCAGGCTAGTGTCCAGCAAACATTTCTTTAATGTTCAGTGTCTTAGACAAAGCAACATATTTCTATTCAAACATTAAGAATTTTCTTAAGAGGGCCAGATTTTAAGACCAGTTACTATTTGCTCCATATTAATTCATGTCAGCAAGTTTGGGTAGTAGGAAGAAAGTTTATATATTGGGTAGGTAATTGGTTTTAATCCAGTTCTCATTAAAATGGAGAGGAAAAGCATTCTGAGGTATGAACAGGAAAAACACACATATTGCCATTTCATTTTTAGCCTACTCCAAGACTTCCCTACAAAGTTATAAACAAAAATATTTTTAAAAACTCTTATGGCAATATGTCAAGTCCTTTGTTACAACTGTTAGCTAAACTAATTAGTCCATCTGTTAGCAGTTAATAACCAGATTGATATACGTTTTGCTCCCTCCAAATTTATCCTTTCCCCCATACTCTTTCAGTTCCTCTTCTTTGATTATATTCCTGGGCTGTTATATATTTGGGCTACTTTACTGAAAGGGTTAAACATTGGTTTCTACTTTGCTCTCTCCTTTTCCCTTGACCTTTGCAATGCCAGACTGGGTCAGGGGTTAAATTAAAAAATATTTCCTATATAACAAAACAGTGCCACTTTGATATGCTTTTTAATATTTTGCCAGTTGGTAGCAAACATTTACTGGCCCACAAAATGTTTTACCAGCTTGAAGGAGCCTAAGTAGGAAAATAAATCAATCAGTATTCTTTATGACTTAGGTGGCATAAATTACTATGCTCCCCGAGTGAGTAGTTGAGTGACTACTTCCAAGTCTGATTTATTATGCCCTGTTTACCCCATTGGCCTAGGTACCATGCAAAAGACGAATTTTAGAATGAGCATACTCCCCTCTCTTTCTCTTCCTTCCTTTGTATATCTAGACTAAAAGCCCTCAGTAAAAATGCCTTCTTTGAGAACAAGATGCTGACTGCAATTCATCAACTTGCTTGTCCCAAAATGAAATCTCTCATTTTGCTCCAAACAATGTTTAGGTTGTCTGAAATATAAACATCCTTACAACTGCCCTTGAAGTCTCTGTAAAAACATTCAACTGTGTTTTTTTTTTTTCAAAGAGGGGAAAAATCCCATGATAACCAAGGCTTACTGAGATTCCTTTGCCACGGTACACATCAGCCACAGAAGATGTTACTTGCAGGTAAAAACTCTATTTCGAAATAGAAAACTTCGTTTCCAGTCTTTTAGAAACGGAAAACTTTCCAATTCTCTCATTACGAAGCTGAAAAGCAGCAGGTTTATACCTGTCCCTGTTGCTAGAGGTATAGCTTTCCAGGACTTTGCAAAGATGAGGAAAAGTGGGCTGAAGGAAGGAGAACAGTAAGGGGTTTTTAAAAACCTGTTTTCTCTCTGGATAGGGCTGAGGTGTGAAAAAATCTGAATTATATGCAAGGAGTCACTTCTAATCTCAGTTTAAAAACCTTAAAAGGGGAAAATTAAAAGGAGAAACAGTAAGATACCTGATAAACCAGAGAACTCTTCTTAGTCTGAGATGGACCGAGATTTATTCTCCTCAAATTAAGAGTTCCCTCGTACCACAATAATCTGATACTTTGTTTTAAAAATAATTAAAAAAAAACCCCACTGCTATTTTCTACTAAAGTTACGAATGTAATCCTTATAGCTGAGAATTCAACTGCTTCAAATTGCTAAAAATCTAGGAAATTAGTGAATTTCTCTGTGTTGCTTACTTTACCACTTTGAAGGAAAATGCAGTAGAGTTCCTTAGGAAGCTTTGTTTTCACTGGTTTGGGAATTTACAAGACAGTTAACATGAATATTTCAGACTTTTCCTTTTAGATTTTTAAGAGAATATTAATTTTCCTATTAGGATTATGGGACACACTTAAGATTTGCAGCTGATAGCACACAATGGATTTTTCCAAACACAACCGCCACAGTGGGGTTTCCCTTAAATTTTTATTCCTCTCTAGACACGCATACTTAGATTCACAGGTGCAAACTCATCTCAAGATTTTGAGATTATCTTAATTCTGAATGTGTCTCATAAGAATGGACTTTCCTGCTTTGTGTCCCAGTTCTAAGAAGTGACATTCTTAAAGCTTCGAGATTTCAGGATTTGAATTTGATGGCATTAGAATACTTTATAGTAGAGTCCTTGTAATTCCCTGTATATGAGACAAATATCAAAAAAAAAGGTGATTCTGGCTGCTTTATTACTAATGATAGGATGTAGCAATTCCTATGAAATCCCCCCCTTTGGTTAAAAAACATCCTTATTTTGAAAACAGACAATGAAAATATTTGAAGTCAAAATGGGAGTAGTTTTGAACTAATTAGAATTCTAGAATTTTGAGATAATAAGTCTCTAAAAACAAAAACTTAGCAGCCCCAAATAAGACAGAACAAAACAATTAATAACCCCCTGGAATTTATATGATTATGAATCTCATGATATTCTTGGGGGTAAGAGAAAAGGCACTGCTCTTATCCCATTTCATAAATGGATAAATAGGGCCACAAAGAGATTAGTTAGCCCAGCAATGAGGCCAGAATGCAAAACCGGGTCTCTCTCTCTGCGCCCTTTTCTTTAGATATAAAATATGTAATTGTGCTAAAATCATCACCACCTCAAAACAGGCTCTGAATGCTACTACCCCTGGAAGTACTGCAGATGAAGAAAGGTTCATATGAGCCTGAGTTAATCCAGATTGCCTCATGGAAAAGCCATCTGGGAGGGTACTTTGAAAAAAACAGATGGAAAAGGAAGAGATTCTTCTGAATGTAATGCAAAATTTACATTATCTTCCATGAACTTCCACGTAGTCCCCATGTTTATATAATTCATCACTATATCCTTAGGCAATATAGATTAGGAAGCCCAATGAGCTCATGCTCTTGCTGCTAATTCTGAGTCTGAACTCCTCTCCTTTAAAGGACAAATCTGGAGCAGGCACTGTAAAACAGCCAGATAAACCCATCCCACTCACTGCTTCTATGATAGTTCTGATTCTCTTGGGAAAAAATTTATGCCTAGAATTTCACTTATATCAATTCCTGGTGTAGTATTGCTAATTTGCAATCTGTCCCAGCAAATTAAATAGTCTCCATCTAAGATGAGAACTGTTACTATCTTATACTTTTGCATATGCCACTCATCCCGTCTGTAACGTCTTCCTTTCTTTCCCTTAATTTTATGTCTCCATTTTTCTTTCGGCAACTAAACAGCAACAAAATCAGAAGTTTTCCCAGAACCATTCCCTTAGTAACCACACGGCAGTCCACTCATTCATCAGTATCCCTTATGTGCCACATACACTGACATTTAATTTGCTCAGCAAATGTTCAAATGTCTTCTCATGTCTGTACTGAGTACGCTCATCTCTGACTGCATGTTAGAAACACTTAGAGACTTTAAACAAACAAACAATCAAAAAGCAACAACTAATGTTTGGGCCAACACCCCAGACCAGATAATCAGAATCTCCGAAGGATGGGGCCAGTCGTGACGTGTAGGTAAATGTTTAACAACTTGCTTTGAGTGGGGGGTGGGGAGCCCTAATTTGTAGCATTTGCCAATTTCCATGTGTAAATACTCCCATTCGGGACCACTTCCAAGTTACCTACTTCTCATCACTGAACACAGAATTGGGAAGATATGCTCACAACTGGCTCACAAGAGTTGGCACCACCACACCAGTGGGTGGATCTGCTCATGTATGAGTGTGTGTGTGTTTCTGTGTATTTCTACAGGGGCTTCTAATACGCAACTAAGGTTGAGAAACTCTGAACTAGATTACACATTTCTCAGATGCAGTGCCAGTGTTTTTGTTCCACTCATCTTCTCTACAACACGAAGAACAGGGACTGAATAAATGATATTACTAGGCTACATGGGACTGTTAATCTACAATTCACACCCTACGATGTTACAGTGACCACTGCAGTTTCCTTAGACCCTGATGCCCAGAATTACAAATTCGCTTTTATTTGATTTTAACTTACTGATGAAGGATAAGAGGCTAAATATATTTGGGATCTCTTACTTAAAACGTAAAGCTTTTGTTGATATATATTTGTATAATTTTGCTTACAAACTCTGTGTATTTATTTTTTGTGCCCTCCCCTGTCTGTCCCTGGGCTTTAGGCATGGGGCAGCAATGAAAATGAATTTTTAGTGGTAGCTCTGCTTTTATTCCACTTAAAATACAACCATAATTATTTGAAGACATTTTTCCTAGATTATAACATGTATCAAGAACTTCAATTCTCTCCTGAGCAGCATTTTAAAAGTATAGTAGAAACATAAATCTGCCAAAAAGGTCTTTCCCAGGCAAGGCACAGTTGTCCTAAGAGAAAGGGATATAAGGTACATTTTTAAAGACTCTAGATTAAAAGATATCCATGGATATTTTAAGTTGTAAAAAAAAAACTTTCAATATGAAAGAGATCTCCAAGGAACTTGATAACTCATGACACTGCTTAATAACTCATTTTAGCAGGTTCTAGAGGATTCCATCTAGATCTCCTGTGTCTTTTTTTTTTTTTTTTGTATGCTGTATGGTGGGGTCACATTTCATTATCTTCCATGTGAGTATCCATTACTGCAGCACCATTTACTGAATTTTTGTTTGTTTTTGGGAAGTGCATGGTCTAGGAATTGAACCCAGGTCTCCTGCATGACAGGTGAGAATTCTACCACTGAACTACCCTCGCACCCCATCCTGAGTGTCTTTTTAAGGCCAGAAGGGGAGAACAGCAGGACACTGTTATATTTTAATCACAGTTCTCATACTTGGAAATTATGATTAATTTATTCTTCAGTAGTCTTTTCTTTAAGATATATTTTTCTCAATAAATATGATTTTTATATTTCTAAGTACAGATTGTAGGTAGGGCAAGGCACTCCAGGCAGATGGAGCAAGAGAAGTAAAGCTGGCTCCTCATTTTGATGATGCCAAAGGCTTTTTCAGAGATTTAGCCATTCAAAATACAAGACCTGAGAGTTCATCAGCCTGCAAAACTGGTGAAATAAATAAATTTTCTAGCTTCCCACACATTTTTGGGGTGCTTTGGGATCGACAACTGTTATGGAATAATTCAGTGAACAGATGTTTCCAGTCAAGAATTGCAAGCTATTCTGCAGCTAAATAAGGGCTATATCAAGTCACTGGGATATGGATAGTCAGGTGGAAAGGAGGAAATTTGATATTTAAAAATTGGCAAAAAAAAAACCATGATGAGATTAAGTATTACTGTTTTGAAATAGTTTTACTTTTAAAACATTTATATTTGCTTTGTACTCTTAAGACCTTGAACTTTTAGGGGTTTTAATTATGCAATCTCTGGCCATATATTCCTGATTTTGACTGAAAGATACAACAAGTTGTCACGAATACTGCAATGCTGACATATTCAAAACTAGAAAAATGCTAAGTGAAGATTTAGTTCGGGGACTTTTTTCCAGTATAGTTTTATGTTACTTTCTACATTAATTAGGGAAAAAAGAATTGGAATGACCATCTCTTACCTGAGTAGGATTCTTCTGAACCACTTGTTGTGGCTAGGAAAGGAAAAAAAAGAAAAAAGAAATGTTATATTTTAAAAAGAAACATATGTAATGGAAAAAAAACATACATATTTTAAATGTACACATTTTTCTGCAAAGTAAAGAAGAACATTTTGAAGTTCATATGGTTCATCCAAGCTAAAGGATGTTTATAATGATCTTTATTTGTTAGAGATGCAACAATGCAGGTTTTCTCAATTAAAACAATTCTCTATTAAAGTCTGGCATATACCAAATTAAACTTGCTACTCAATTCACTTTATTTTTAGTCTGCATTTCACAAAGCACGAGGAGTAAAGGTACCTAATTTGTTAATATGTTACACAGTTTTATTGGGTTATAACTCATATACCATACAATTTGCTCATTTAAAGGGTATGGTTCAAAGTGATTTAGAAAAATCTCCTACCCATTAGCCATCAATCCCCATTCTCTCTCTTTTCCCTTTGCCTCCTGCCCAGCCTGACCACTTCATGTAAATGGAATCATGCAATAAGCTTAGCATATTGTTTGCAAGCTTCATTCATAGTGTAGCATGTATCAGTACTTTATTCCTTTTTATTGCCAAATGATATGCCATTATATGAATGTGTCATTTTATTTATACATTCATCCGTTGATGGACATTTGGACTGTTTCCCTTTTTTGGCCATTATGAATAATGCTGCTATGAATATTCATATGCAAGTTTTAGTGTAGACATACATTTTTCGTTTCTATTGGGTATACACCTAAGAGTGGAATTGTTGGGTTATATAGGGGATAACTGGATATTTAACTTTTTGAGGACCTGCCAGGTTGTTTCCCAAAGCATCTGTACCATTTTACATTTCCGTCAGCAGTGTAGGAGGGTTCCAGTTTCTCCACATTCAGGTTGCTTGTTACTGTCTCTCTTTCGAGTATGAGGTGGTATGTCATTGTGGTTTCAGTTTGCATTTCCCTAATGACTAATAATGTTGAGCATCTTTTCATATGCTCATTGGCCATTTGTGTATCTTCTGTGGAGAAATGTCTAGACTTTGACCATTAAAAAATATTGGGCTGTCTCTTTGTTATTGAATTGTAAGAGGTCTATATATATTCTGGATGCAAAACGCTTATCAGATATATGATTTGCAAATATTTCCTCTCATTCTGTGGGTCTATTTTATTTTCTTCATGGCATTATTTACAGAATATTTCGTTGTGTGTGTTTGTATTTATTTAATTGTGTGTGTAGAGAAACTCTCTGCTTTTGAGCAAAACATCTAAGAAAAACTTTTTCTTTTTACCCAGTCTGAATTAATTTTCCAGTTATTTACAGTATTAGAAAAAAATAAGTTTTTCCTTGGTATTGTACAAGGTGGATTTGAAATCCAAGCTATTTGATGGATTACTTCCAGTACTTTCATGAGTGAATATAAGCCTTACTTATTCTATCTGTACATTACTAAGACCTGTGAGTACAACCGTGTCACCCTGATATTGATAGTGATATGCTTTCAGTGTACAAATGAAAGATATGAAACTGCTACAGTTCTACCAAATAAAAGAGGTTAGGGTAAATTCACTGTACCATGGAGGATTTGAGCTTTTATTCATTTTCATTCTCTTAGAATTTCCAGGATGGCATGGTATTTTATTGCTGGTATATTAAAGTTATATACAAATCATCAGAGCTTTTTCTTAGATGGACAACATAACAATAAAAGAAATGATGAAAAAAAACCACCATTCTTTCTTTAGACTTTAAATCACAGTGGAGCTGATGTCATAAAAGGGCATGTTTTGAGATGATGTTTCTCCAGGTGGAACTGAACCAAGTACTGTTAGGATTTCTTGACGCTTAGGACTCAGAAGTGTGTGCTGAGAGAGAATTCCTTTCAAAAGAGCCATCTGTAAGAACAGACCACATTGCTTCCACCTCTTTCTTCCTGCCGATTACACCTGTACCCATGTTTACTCCCAAACTGTTTCAAATCCACAAACATTCTTGCAGGCTGACTGGTTCCTACTACTCAGAAATCCCCCTCCTTTTTTGGCCGAGGATCTTGCTTTCATGTGACTCCTGCACACTGCAGCTCAATGAAATGCTCTGAAAAGGCTGCCAGCTCACCCAATTTTCCATGAATTAGGTCCTGACACTTCAATGAGGGAAAGACAATGTCTGAAACGCTGCCAGCCCTGGCTCTCAGCCTGGTCTGTCACAGAACTTCCACCAGCCGCCCTTCCACATAGCACTTCATACTTTTCAGACCACCAAACAAACAGACCCTTGAATACTTTCAGTGCTGGTTGGGACTGAGGTGCCAGGATATTTTCCCCGCCTCTGGCACCCAATGGCTCCAGACTGTGCCAAAAAAAGTTTTTGTTGTTGTTATTTTGTTTTGTTTTTATTTTTATGAATGGCTTTGGTAGAAAATGCAGATTGAAGCATAATACTACTGCCATTCATAAAAAAGGAAAGGAAAAACAAAACAAAACAAAACTGCTGTCTGCAAATCTTTTTTGGACACCAAAGAAACTGCAACTCACTTATCCCCCTTGAGGCATCTCCGAGCTTAAGAACTAAGCATTGCTACCTACAAACCTCCTTAGAGTTCTTATCATTGAAACTATGATTGGCCACTATATTTTTCATAAGAAGGACTAATCAACTATGCACCTTGATCTTGAGTGTGGTCAACTGTATATTTTTATGCACCTTGATAAAGAAGTAATATCTTGTGCTTGCATTTCCCATATAGAAGCTTAACTCCTTTACATTTATTTTAACATCTGCTTGTTTGTGTTTGGCGGGGGGGCACAGGCCTTATTATTTCCATTCCTCAGAGAGAAACTAAATCACAGGGAATTTAAATAAGCTCTCCAAAGGCATTTTTCTAAAGGTAAAACCATCCGATTCTTCTAATTCTCTTCATTGCCTGTATAATCCTGGGAGGAAACCTACTTTCTTCTTAAAAAAAAAAAAATCAAATCTGAGAACAGAAGCTGTAATCCTTCCTGCCTTGGTTTCCATCTCCAGATGCACCTTTCTCTTTTGACTCCCTATTGCTGTGGCTTCTCCAGCAGGCCCAGTTCTGATTCTTGCAGTTATTGATGAGAAATGAGTCTCAGGGGACAAGAGTCCCACCCACAAGGAAGGTCCAGCTGCCCTGCCCTTCTTGGAGTTTCTTTCTTCATTGTTAACTGTGGAGGGTCTGGGTGAGTCCTTTTCAAAGGCGTGGGTTTCATAACGACCGCTCTATCCAATGGACAGCAAAGCTTCCCAAGTTGCTTATTCAGAAAATTCTGATGATTCTGTTTCTAGTAAGTCTGGGGACAGAGTGAGTTTCTACAGTTTAGGCCCTCGTGTAGATTTGGCATGCAAACCTCTCAATGCACGGAGACTCTGAGTCTGTTATGTTAAGAAGTGGTTACACCTTCCAAAACATTCATCATGAACATCTTCTCAGTCCCCTGTTGCATTTAAACTTATTAAGTGCAATGGGTCAATGGGGGAGATGGAGCTTTCTTCCAGAACAAAAGAGTAACAGCAACAACGGGCTTTGAAGAAATGCTTTGGATGAATATAATGTTAAAATAAAAAGATAAGGAACTAATGGACCTCACCAGTTGACATTTCACGTAAAGATGAAGAAGGGCTGGCTCTAAACACACAGATTTCAATGTGCAGTTCTCTCCAGGTTAAGCCCTTATACTGGACATACTCAGTCAAACTGAAAATACTATGCTTAAGCGAATAAATATTATTGTGAAAACTAATGTAAATAGCTTAGGAAATAGCATTCTAAGGAATGGCAAAAGAAAAACTGAAAACCTGAAAAGGCAAGGGCCTATTTTGGGGTTTCTGAAATCATTCAGCAAAAAAAAGCATTTCTCCAAATGGAAGGAAAGAGGTTATGCAATTCTTAATGGCCACAGGGTATTTGTGTAGGAAATAGCCTGCTACTCTATCTATCTACTTCAGAATAATTATGGGATTCCCCAGTCCTCCTGAAATTCCAACCTGCGATTCCAAAGAGTCTGAGTACTTTAAAACTGACACTTAGATAGCTAAGCCACCCCTCATAGTAGGCATAGAAAGAAAACCCTCCGAACAAAGTCCTAGACATTTGCAATTCATTTTAGTACTAATCTAAACGTTAAAGGAAAAGAGGCTTGAATTGGGCTTGTCAATTTAATTTTTAAAAACAAGGTACAATGTAGAGTAAACTAAGGAAGATCATTACACTGTGTCCTAAATTGTCCTTTGAAAGAAAACAGCTCTTCTTATGGATCTCTGTGCAGACAGGTCTTTGAGCTTTATGAAAGCAGTTTTTTTTTTTAATTTTTAATTTAATTTAATTTTTTTAAATACCAAAAAAAAACCATCAAATAAATGCAAACACTCCTATTTTGATCATTCTGTTCTACATATATAATCAGTAATTCACAATATTATCACATAGTTGCATATTCATCTTCATGATCATTTCTTGGAACAGTTAGCAGCAGATTTTTAATCTAATTTTCCTTTGCTTTTTTTGTCAGTCAGTAGTAGGCCACTTTGTTTTTAAAATTATATGGCCATTGTTCAATCAATAGGTGCTTTTTTTCCCTAGGACAATCTTACTTTCATGTAGATTGTTTTCATTCTCTTTGCAATAAAGACAGACCCCCTCACCATTTACTGAAAAGTAAAACAAAAACCAAAAACACAAACCCATTATCATTTCTGAAGGAGAGTTACATTTTACTGGCCTTTCATTTTCGTAGTGAATAACTCAATTATTTTAAAATTTCAATGATATGAAAAATATTTGCAAAAGAGAAACTTGTTTATTAACTTCCAAAAAAGTCCTTTGTGCCTAGATCAGCTCAATGAAATAGCAGGGATTACGATTCTGCTTGTATTTACACAAGCACAACCAGCATCACGTTCTCCCTGAACAGACTGATGAATCTCTCCCTACCAACCCAACAAAATTTCAAAACACAAAATAAATAAATAAACCAACCTATATTGCTTAATTACCTCAACTGCTCTCAACTGAACTAATTGGTTATTTTTATTAAAACATGTCAAACCAGCTGAATAAGCAGACACAGATCAGATTCTGGACAAGTAACTGTCCAATCTCAACGTAAAAACTCAAACATGACCAAGAACCATCGAGACGAGAGAAAACTTTGTGTCGTGTGATGTACATACTGATGGAAGTTCTTCTTTTTTTGACTTGTGGTTTGAACAATATCCTTTGTCCCAAGCAATTTAAAGGTCCAAAAGATGACCTTTCTCTCTGTATATAGCCATTCAGCAAGATTCTCTTCCACGTATGTGCTGAAAAATAGGCTTTTTCGTCCTCTAAATCTCACAGCACTGTTCTGAATATGTTTTCTGTGAATATGATATTAACCCGACTGGGTGAGGATTATCATTGTCAAGAATGAGAACGCTTTCCTGCCTTTCGTGAAATGATGTCATGAACAGACTTGTTCATGGCCATCTGGATTTACAGTATACAAAACTTCAATACTTCTGAATGTCAACATTTATATCTGGGTCACTTTTAAAACATGAACTTCATGTTCTGGGAGTTTTGAGATTTTTTTTTTAAAAAAAGCACAGAAACCTTCTCTTCTCCTTTTACAAATCATGTCATCGTATGTGGAACCCTATATTAGGAAGCTGGTAAAATGGACAATGAATGGGTCTGAGATCTGTTCCCATGGCCTCTTCCTCAACTTCCCCCCATGTCACCCAGGAGCCCCCCTGAGGCCCCTCAATGGAATACCAGAGCTCAAGAGAAGGTCAAGTAAAAGCCTCTGCTCTCTAGATGCAAATCTCCCTTCAGAGCTGGATCACCAGGGGATGTCTCCAGAGTGTTCATCCAGCATGAGTTATATTAATAGGTTGAACAATACAAACTTCCATTTCAGTAGGGCAAAAATCAGAAATTTCATATGATTTAAGTTAAAAGAATCAAGTTAAGGTGACTGTTCTCTCAGTCGGTTAGACAGTTTTTATGATGTGTCCTTAGGCTGTAGTAGCCAACAGATATTCACCTAGATCTATGCAAAATTTCCCTTCACTCAATTGATTATTCTCCACCCTGGGTCCTGGCCCTTACAGTTATTTTGCAAAGACTTCTCAACTCCATGGTGAAAAGGCAGGCTTGCACATAATAGGTGCGATGTTTCCAGTTTTATCACTTATTCTTCCAGACCATTTTGGGCACCTTGTGACCTGCTGATTCACTTCTCATACCCACTCCAAGCCCAACTCTGCCTCTTCATTAAACCTGGATGGCTGGAATCATTTGTTAATAATAATTTTCTGTGGCTATCCAGGGAAACTATAGAATGTAACTCTAATTCCTAATGAAATTAAAAATAATGGTCAACTCTCAGTGATTGACCCTTATGGGGGAGCTGAGTTCTGGGCATTCTGTCACACCAGATGACGAATAATTATTTGATTTATCTAAGGAATGCATTTTGGCAATTTGATATGAATCCAGTGTGTGTGAAGTTTGAAGACTTTACTTCAGATAAAATATTGGATGAGAATGTGAGGAAGAGATGCAGCTATAGCGATACAAAAAGCACCCCTATGGCATGTACCACTTTTCCCAGGCTGGAAGTCTTCCTGCTTCTGTGGCTTCCTCAGTTGAGAATGAGCCTGCCCTCTAGTGGTGGGAAACCCTGGTAAAAATGAGAAGCCATCAACCATGAGGAACTCATAGCAACTTCCCTCTGGCTTAGTAAAAGCCTGGGTTAGGTGATAACTTCCATTTCTTCCGCCTCCCGTGTGCACTTAGAGATGGCTGTGGAATGTGTGTGTGCATAGGTCGCCATGGACAATTTGACAGTAACATCTGGCCCTTATAGAGTACAAAGTCTCATAAGAAGTGATAAATCAAAGGGGCAGCTTGACAAAATCTCTGGAATTTCTGATCGGTATTGTGGGGAAGGAAAGGTATGCTTTTTCTTTCTATTCTTCTTTGGCTTTACCCTGAGACTTTAACACAAAAGGCAAAAGTAAGCATCATTCCAAAAGTATTTATTGATTATATCAAAGTAACCCCATTGCTGTTGGCCTCATTTTGTCTGTTTAAGGATGAGAACAGCCATAATTAGCTCGAGTTAGTGTTCTTTAACATCATCCCATATGTAGATGGCAACAAGTCGCAGCAGCCCTCAGGAGGGCAGATTTCAGGGCTAATCCTTTGCAGTCTCTGCTTTACCTTTGATGCCTTTCAAATACTTTGGGGGAAAAGGAGAAAAATCAATGGGGAATACTTTAAAATAATCACAGTGTCCTGATTAGTTTCAAAATCCATCCTTCTGAATCTGACTTCATGACGTCATTCATTGATTTATCAAATACTAATTAATATTTGATGAACTATATGTCAGGCAGGGATTGGGTATGCAAAATGAATAAGAAACGTTGCCTGGTTTTCAGGATTAAGGAGCCCAGAGTCTGACTGGGGAGATAAATGAGGAAATAGATATTAGAATACAAAGCACAATTTTAGATTAATTTTTTTCTACAGAGTAATCTTAAGTGTATAAAGTCCTGATCATCAAAGTATAGAGAAAAAGAAGAATTGTAGGAAAGAAAAAGAGATGGCTGCCTATAAAAGCGAGAATGAGAAAGTGGAGACAAGTTCATAAAAGAAAAAAATGCAAGAAATTTAAAGGCTAAACACGGAGGAAAAACATCATTTCTTTCCTATCATTAAGCTATTTAGACAGGAAAGAAATACTCTTTGTCTTCACTTTGGAGAGTTAAAGATGACAATTATGCTTTAAAAAAATCAGAAAACAAAAGCAGAGGATGTAGTTATGGGGGTAGCATTATCAAAGCCATACTTAGTTTTAAAGTAATACTTTGGCATGCTAAGTTAGAGCAGTGCAATGGGCATTTTTATTTTATAGGAGATGGCTCTGCCGAAGGGGAATGTAAAGCATTTTGAAGTAAACAGTCACACACAGGTGGGGTAAAGGAATATATGTTCTCATGAGTTGATTTTTTTTGGGGGCGGTATGCTGTATGGCGGGCTCACATTTCATTATCTTTCCATGTTAGTATCCCGTTACTGCAGCCCATTTGATGAATTTGATTTGTTTTGTTTTTTGTTGTTTTGGTTGTTTGTTTTTTGGCAAGTGCACGGACCGGAAATTGAACCCGGGTCTCCTGCATGGCAGGCGAGCATTCTACCACTGAACTACCCTCGCACCCCCTTCATGAGTTGATTTTTCATCTCAATTTTTATGATTCGCTGAGATATTTTGGTAAAAAAAAAATCACCCTTAGGCAAAGAAGCGAAATGAAAATTGTAAGATTATTGTCACTTCATAGAAAGAGAGTCAATCTGTTTCGGTCCTGTTTTCTTATCCTACGGGTTTTGGAAAAGAAACACTATATGTTTTTTAAGAGGTTCACATTTATTTATTTATTCTCTTTACTTATTTCTTTTTCTCTGTATATAACCATTCACCAAGATAGGCCACTGCATATACACATGGTTAGCAGCACCAAAGGAAAATGGATAAATATTTGAAGCACTATGCTGGTTTGAAACACATATGTCTAGCTTCTCAGTCCTAAGTGCAAACTTGAGCTAAGATAGAAATACTAATGTTCAGTATTAAATGGAAAGTAGACATCTCTGAGATAATGAAAATGAAGTTAGGTAGTATTGGAGATCAGCAATAATTAATAATCCAAACGTGTTGGCAACATACTTCAATGCCCATTTAAGACACATGTTTAAATGGGTCTTAACATTTGACCCATTATTCAGATAGCAGTTCTGTTAAATTGCATTTGGACTAAACTGTATATGCACAATTTTGTATATAATACGTACACATTTTCTTGTGTGCATGCCCACGTGCCTATGATACAGATAACATAATTTTAAAAACAGTTCTAATTCCTTTCATTTTGACTAGAGATTTAAAGTCAATACTGAGAAAATTTCTTGAGACCTAAAAACATCTGTCTAGGCTGTAAACTAAAATGTATAAAAATGATTGAGTAGCCAGAATTTCCCAGCAGCTATAATAGTTACACATGGAAACTGAATTTGAAAAGCTGAATCTAGATTTTAGGCATTTCCTTTCCTTAAGGGAAGAGTCAGCAAATTTATTTGTAATCTCCCATGTTCTCAAGGACTACAAAGAGATAGTTTATGGGTTGAGAGCTCCATGATACTTAACTGAGTCATATCTCTCCTAGTACCCTAATTTAGCAGTACTTTCTTGGCACTAGTTTAGGGCTGGCTTTAGCAGTTGAGTTGTTTTCCTTGGAGGAAGTTTAATACTCAATCCGAGAAATGTTAACTATTCCCGAACATTAGCTTATATCTTTAAACTTTGTAAACAGTCATAGAAGTGAGTTATCTTTTCTCAACGTTCTCACAGTTCCAGAGTGCTCCTAACACCCTACTCTTTCCAAGGATATCTTCTTCCTAGACTTTCCCTCAAGGTTTTCTCTGGATGAATGCCCTTTCCCTCAACTCTGTAAATTACAATGTCACCATTCCTTCTTCGGTCAACCAAATACTTCATTAGGCTTATCTCCAAAATCTAGTCCACCTCAAATTCAAATGGAGCTTCAGACAACTTCCGAACTACCTAACTCAGCTCAACTTCTCTAAAATGGATCATTAGGGAATCACTATCCCTGTTATTTTAACAACTATAGATATTTATTTAGAATAATCCAGAAATGTCTTTCTGAATTTGATTTCATGATCACATTCGTACAGCCAAGCCTCCTGTAGTCACAATTACGAATGAGATAACACGATTCTCCATTTTATACTGACTGTACGCTAATAGCACAACCATATATAGCTTACAAAACAATTTAATGTGGACTTTCTGATTTAACCCTTACAAGGACCATCTGAAGAAAGTAGTGCTGTTCAGATTCAGGCAAGAAGAAAGAGAATATTAAAGACAGTAAATGACTCAAAACATCATAAGGTCAGTGTTTAAAGAAGCTGCAATTTCCACCCAGGTGGTATGGTCCCATATCTTTCACTCTTTCCACTATATCACATGGCCCCAGAAAAGAATTCAGGGCAATTAGTTAATTTTTTCTGTGCTTTTTTGTTTTCTTATGAAAAATCAGTGCTATCTGTAACTATACCCTAGCATTCTTTTTTTAAAAAAGATAACAAAAATGTAGCTTGCTAAGACTGTGATTTCACTAAAAGGAAAAATAAACCAAATAAGAAGAAAAGTTGCATTTAATGTAACCTCTTTAAAGATCTTAGTTAAAAAAAAAGTTTCTAATACATTTAAAGGGCAAAGCATTTTTTTCAATAACAGGTTTGCTCTAAAAATTTTTTTTTTGTCAAGAAGTTCAAGATGCCTTAGAAACATAGCAATTTGCTTTTTTACTAGTTTTCTTTAAAATGAGAAATCTCGCCTGGCCGTTCTTATCTCTCTCTCTCTCTCTCTCTCTCTATATATATATATATATTCCCTAATCCTTTCATTTCTTTTATTTCCTTAGAAAACTCCACGGGAAAAACAAACAAACATAGATAAGGCTGTGAAAGTTAAAGATTTATTTCTGCCCCGCCCCCCCTTCTGCCTTTTCATCACTTGCTCTAATATTTGGTTGTGTTACAAATGTAAGCTATCAGTTCTGTGGTGTCCATGACATAGGAAATATAGAGACATTGTAACCACTTATCTCATATATTACATATTACTGTCTGTGATCGAATATGAGGAAGAATGAAGATGCTCGTTTTCCTTGCCACCATAAGAACACAGTTATGTCCTGGGCTTGTCAGTGTCATCACACCTCTCCCTCTCTCGTTTCTGCTGCTTTCTACTTAGGAATCTGTGCTTCCCAGAATCACTTTTAATCCCTTGTCCTTCATGGTCTCTGCCTTCTCCGGCTGGTGCTTTTGTGCATGCGTTCATTTCTTTGGAATGTGGCCACCCATGACACTTATTTTTTTACCCATGATATCTATAAATACACATTCCCATATAGAGGGAGTCGTTTAAAACACTCCGTTTAAAGCCTTCATCTATATGGATAATATTTATACATATTTACATTAAGGTACAATTACGAGTCAAAACAACTGATGCTGACCACTTGATGCTTCAACCTAAGGGAAGCTGTATGCACAGACCTCGAGCAGAGCAGATCACGCAAACGATGGAAAATTCCCAGGGAGATTCTTCACAAACATGGAAATTGCCCACCCACCTGCCTGCCTCAGCCCCTAATCACTCTCTGTGTTCTGCATGGAGTATATATTTTAAAATGTTCTTGGCTAGGTTTTAAACTCCCTCCCCGCCTGGAAGAGTCCTTCTCTTCCAGCCCCCCTTTCTCAAGTAGGAAGTGACAACCTTTCACAGACCTCATAGACAGACACTTGTTAGAAATGCAGACTTCTGGACTACACTCACAAAATTTGATTCAGGCAGGCTCCAGTAACCTTCTTTTAATATAAGTAAATGGTCCTATGGGCCACTCTCTGAGAAACATAATCATAGGGAATGAATGCTTATACAGCTATGATTCTTCCCTCCACCATGGCAGTAGTTGAACACAGGACAGCTATTTTCTTGAAAGAGATCTAAAAGTAGGGAGAAGAAAATGTTATATTTTTAAGACATGGTAATACAAATTAAATGCAATTTTATTTTCCTATATGTCCCGCAGATCAGTGTATGTAGGAAGGCTAAAGGAAACTTACAAGAATGTAGACAATGAATTCTGATGAGTCTCAAGTAGCCCACATAAGAAAGTCCCTCTTATATGACAGGAACCCCCAACTCAAGCTGACCTTATCAGGATATTATTTACCTAACAAAACAAAAATCCTCAAGATGATACGTTTCCAGAGTTCGTTAAGTCAAGGGGTCAATAACCTGACTGGGGTGACCCTCTTTCTGCTCTGCCCTCTTAGATTTGTTCTCAGTCTATCTCCCTCAGGAACAAGAGCTCCTGGTGTACTTTCAGAGATGACAATACTCAGCAGAAGGAGAGAGGATGGTCCTTCCTACGGTCCCAGCAAGGGGAATGGGACTCCCTTGACTGGCTCTGACAAATCAGATTTACATCTGGGCCAGGGAAAGGGTCACTTTCTGCAAACACAGGAAGATGAGTAATGGGTGAACAGTAGCAACCGCAAGTTGACTTTGCATATGGCACTGTTCCCTGTGGCGGTATAGCTTTGAGCACTGGTGAGAACTACCTTCTTGGACTCTGAAATCTCCTGCACAAGATTTCTCTTTGCATTGTTTATCTTGGGCTAGTCCATAAAGCTTCTGCATTGGTCAAGCTGTTTCAGAGGAGACAGAGGAAGAACGGCCCTCTTTGTTGAACATACATATTTTAGTTTTATAGTTATATTATGGAGATAGTTGTCAGTGGTTTTGGCTTTCCTGGTCTGTTTGGGATTTTTCTCTGGTAAATCTTGATTTGAGTTCATTTTACTGAAGACCGAGGGGTGTAGCTAATCCCATCTGCTAGGACCTGAGTGTGCCATGCTGCCTAAAAACGAGCTGCAACTTGTGGCTCATGTCCAAAAAGAATTCCAGAGATGGGGAGCAAATACCTAACATGAGCTTCTGCCCAGGTTTTGGAAGTCAAGCACCTACTGACTTTTGATGGAAGTCAACCAGAGTTCTACTTGGTTAAACTGAGGAAAAACAGAACCTGAGGATATGCTCGGGGCCTTTGCTGCCCAGCAATAATTCCTCTCTTTGTTTTATGTTGCTTTTCCCACTTGCTGTCAGTTCAGCAGGGGAATGTCGCTACTCTATAACCCCAGTTGCCTACTGAAATGAAATGCTTCTCTCTCTGCAGATGCAGTGGTATTCAAGTCCTTAGCTCTAAATAATCCATGTTTTGATATGTCTGGACCTATTGCCAGCTTTGTGTAGGTATCTCTGATCTTGGGGGGTGGGAGGAACTGTTGGTAGTGGTAGAAGTTTTGTTTTTATTATTATTATTATTTTTTCAATAAAGGAAGGATGCTTGTAAATTACAATCATTGGTTGTCGTTGCTGTTTCCAAGATTTGGAAGCTGTTTTGTTGTATCATGGAAGCTGCTTTGTTGTATCATGGCAGCAGTTTTGACTTTGCAAAAACTTTTTCTCCCAAGGACCTCAATTTACTTTGTAAGGGTTAGGCGGTAACATTCTGGTACCCCCAAAGATTTCCATTCCCTTCACATATGGGGAAAGGAAGTTTAAGCTAGTGGTGAAGAACATGGTTTTGGAACTAGAGGGACCTCTGAGATCAGATATGGCCCAGCTATGCACAAGTTATGCGGTTTAGTAGCAATTTAAACTTCAATTTCCCAATTTGCAAAATATGGATATCTCTTAGGGTTTGCAGGATGACTAAATATAGTTAATGCAGCTAAAGTCCATAACACAATTGCTGGCTGGAGGAACTTGATAAACATTACCTAATAGCACTGGTGGAGGTGGCAGAGGGGGTGGTGTAGTAAGAGCAGGCGCAGAGGCAGCAATCCCCATTGTTTACGATTTGCATTGTTCAATTTTAAAGAACTTGGTATCACTCTGGTGAACAATTACCAGACTTTTACGCTGTGAATCTAAAATCCAGACTCTCTGATTTGTCCGTTTACCACCTAAGCTTAAACTGTGCCATTTCTGTGGCCTCCAAGGTTCCGCTTTCATCTGCACAGCAATATGCATGGCAACCAGAACAGGCTTTTTTCTTTCTTCTTCTTTTTTTTTTTAATGTGCTTTGTTCACCAGACTTGCACAGGACAATGGCAATTTCCTTTGTATTGTGTGATGTGGAGTTTATAGGCATACATTTCACAAAGATACTATCTAGACTGATTTCCTTCATTCAGCTCTAGCCCTGCTATTTAAAGCACTTGATTTGTGGCTTCAGATGTCCTTCCCCAACATTCTTGTAAGGTCAAAAAAAAAAATGAATGGGACAAAAGATTTACAGAGAGAGCAAAGAACACATGCATTCATAATATTAACAAGGAACCATTACTTAACAGTAAAAGTAAAACAGCTTAATAATAGTGGCTTGCAAACTGCATCTGACCCACAGATCCCATTTGTTGAATAGATCCAGCTATGTGAACATTAAAGCTATATGTGTTAGGCATGTATGAGAATTCCCTGTAGCTTTTTTTCATAATATTGCTGTAACATGATGCTGCATCAAGAAAGCAGTGTCTAAAGCACTTAACTGCAACCCTGCAAGATTTTACTACAGCTTAAAGTACTTCCCTTGTTCTGGTATCTTCCAAACACCCTGTGCTGCTGGGAAAGTGAACCAGGCTTTAAAATGTACTACTGTCAGGGATTTCTTTTGAAAGGAAGCTATTTTTATAAAATTTAATTAATGACTACCAATTAGATTTCAAGATTAAAAAAAATACTCTTATCTTCTTCAAAAATTAATTTTTAACAAATTACAAACTTAGAAATTTCAAAAAAAATCAAACTTAATTCTTTGGTTCAAAATTATGTGCTGCTTGCAAATTACCATTTGTATGCTTAGGCTGTCAGAGTCAAGGGAAAAGCTTTTCTAAAGATAACAGCAGTAAATATTCACACACAAAAAAAACAAAACTCAAAGAGATGCCGGTAGGCTGTACTCACCATGTATAATGGACTAAAATTAGGCAGATATTTCTGTCCAAGAGATTCTATTTATTTAACAAATTTTCAAGAAGCTACTTCGTGCTAAAATGACTAACAGACTATTCTCAAACAACCACAGCTGGATGGCCAAGCAGACAACCAACAGGTCACATTCAGCCACAAGTTTACAATGTTTCTAATAATTGATAATATTTCCTGTATAAATAAAATCTTAAAATTGAGCTACTTTTTCAACTTCTAGCTTGGAATCAGATAAAATACAGAGCTAACGTGAAAGAACTTGAATATTCAAACTATCTATTTTTCCTGATGCTTCCCCAACAGATTCAACATCTAGAGAATCTCCAGGATCCTAAGCCATCCACATTCTGTGAGTTCCCTTCTGCTGGGAAGCAATAAAGCCACCACTTCTACCCATGGTGACAGAGGCAGAAGAACCAAGGAAAGAAGAGACAGGTTTGGTTGGCATTCAGTTCAGAAGCTGCTTTTCCCTCTCAGCTGGAACCTGTACTTTGCTCCTCAACATTCTCTGCTCTGACCCCTTGTGAAGGGAACCACTCATTAGCTTTCTCTTGCTCTCAAGATCCTTCCATGTTCTGCTGGGTGACACAGGCTTGGCTGCCACAGGGCACAAATCAGAGTCTCGTGACACTTTTATGGACCCTGACCACTCAGTCACCACTTCAGGGAGAAGATGAGGAAACCAAGAGACAAGAATATGGAGAATGCCAGCCGCTGAGTCGACTCTGTGCATTCCCAGTTCCTTCGCGCAGATCACTTTTCAACTTGCGAACTTTCATTCACATGAACAAAGCAAGCACCAGAACAAAAGCTCCTCAGTTCTGCCCGTCACTAAGATATGACATTTATGGGTGCTCCAATGCCTTTTACAGAGAAAATGGAGACATGATGAATCCCGATTTGGCAGAAAACCTAGATGCAGAGGATCTCAGGATGGCAAGTTCTGCGTCCTCCAGTCCTAGCCAGGACACATTGCTTAGTATAAGCATGGATATGTAAATGCAAAAGTGGGCTGGGTTTTAAAGGAACCATTCTACATCATGGATTCCAGTATTCTTCTAACGAAAAGCAAAAAAGCTTGAAGCATAAAATGATGCTAATGTTATTAGAGAACACGGATATTGCTGTACAGCTGGAAAATGTGAGCACAGGAAAATGTCATTGGATCCACACAATATTGGTTTATCTGCCCTGTACTTTATCTATGCTTAGGAAGTGCCCAGACAGTGTTGCAGCTATCCAGGTTTCCTCTCCAATTTTGAGAAGTAGCCAATGGTCAGAAAAGTCTGATCAAAAAAAGTCAGCAGCATTTTTCAAGAAGATACAGGACACCAATGACCTGCTGGTAAACACATTCACCCCTGTCGTCCACACTATTTATGACCACATGGCTCTGTCTACAGTCACAGCTAGCACAATGCCTAGCCCTGCACCCAAAGTAAAGTTTGTAAAGCCCTGCAATTATAACCACCCTTTGAATTTGCTTATTCATTCATTCCTTTGCTTACTCAACATATCTTCACTGAGTGCCTTCCCTGTACCAAGAATCAGGTGGGCACATAGCTCCTGGCACAGAATAAGCACTCAATAAATGAGGAAGGAAGAAAGGATAAAAGAATATGATCTTTGCTCCTTGACAAGTCTAGTGATGCTCATTGTAATGACCAAACATTATCAAGGCACTTGTAAAATTACATTACATGCAGTTATGAATGTAGTCAGAGATATGTGTGTTATTACCCAGATTTTTATATACACCATTAACAAAATTAAAAATTAAAATGTAAAGGTGTCAACATTCAATTATCTGCAAAATTAATACTCTCTGAGGGTCCAAGACAAGCTAAGCTTTTACAGTACCAGGTTTTCAGTTCTCCTTCCCTTTGAGAAGGAGGGGTGCAATGACAATTATTGTAAACCTTAAGTGAAATGTAAATATCTTGCCCTGTACTTCTTAGGATGAAAATGTAGATTGCTTGTGCTGAAAAATCTAGATCTTGAAGCATTTATGCTACAAAATAACTGAAGAATGAAGACAATTGTTTAAACTAGTCAAATAAACTTCAATTTCTTGAATTTGGTAAAAATTTCAGAGATCTGGCCCCTGACAACTAATAGGTCTACACACTTAAAGAAGTTTTAGCAGAAAAAAGAATACAGAAGCTTAATCAGCAATTTGTATGTTACAAATTCTGTATACATTTGGACACATAAAGATTTGGATATATTTTCACACACAGATATATATACACACATGGGCATACATAAACATGTATCTATAAACTTTAATAGTTCTTGCCTTCCATTCTTGTTGCCCTTGATAAGCAGAGGAGTTATAATCATATAAAGGATATTTATAGGAGTGAGAATTTCTTAAGCCTTTCAATATTGGATTGTATTTTGTAGTTGTGTGATGAAAGCTCTGGGAGAAAGTAAAGAAGGAAATTCCAAAATCTGAGTGGTATTTAAACCTCTTAAATTTTTTCTTCAAAGGAAGAGAAAAAGAATATAATTATGTTTTCCCTATTGAACAAGATGGCATGCAGAACGGTTGTTGGCAGAAAACTAACTAAAAAGAATATAAAGACACAGTGACTTGAGTCCCTTGCATGAAATATGTGAGTTAAAAAAATCCAATAACCATAAAAATTTTTTCTTTGATGCTGAACAAAAAACAAGCTTTAAATTTAGTGCTGCTGAGCAAATGAATGAAAAATACAGATGTCTCTACCTTCAGCTCAACTCAAATTTGCCATCTGAGCGGCCCCATACTTAACTCTTTGTATGACTTGATGTGCCAAAGCAAAGGCCTAAAATAAAACTTAAATAACATAGACATTTTAATTTTTTTACTCTCTTACAAAATAGTTAAGTCAGCTGTGCGATATTTTTTTCTTGTTCACCATGAATTACAAACATTAAAACAACACATAAAAGCTAAATATGTATGTCTTTTCCTGCTGTGTTACTCTAGTCTAATTTTTTTTTTAATTATGTAAGATATTGACTGCTTTACTTAAAATGGAGGCTCTTGATGCTATTTTAATTTTCCAAAGTCAGCGCATAATATCAGTTTCCCCAAAGGTCAAAAACAATATATTAGGAAATACCACCTGCTACTTAGAGCTTCCACAGGAAATTTGCATTTCCACTTTGTAGTGTATTATTTGGGGGAGGAAATGGCAGCCTATTTCATTATCCCAAAGCACAGAATCTCAATAGCTGCAAAGCAGCAGATGAAAAGAAAAAAAGGCCAGTGTCCATTTTTCTACTGACATTTCATGAAATTAGAACTTCAGTATGAGAAGGAAAAAAAAAGTACATGTTGAAAGATGCAGGCTTATCCCAAGCTCTCTCTTCAGTTTCCGTGAAAGCCATGTTTCCGTGAAAGCCATGTTGCTTGCCAGCCAACTTGAGTTGGGCTAGTCATGTAGGGGGGAAGGTATGACCCTGACACATTTTTCAATCTTTTGTAAACAGTTCCTGAAGGATTAAAGATAGTGGTCATGGCCGTCACCATTGACCTGCTACAAAGAGTGAGGGAGAGCACATAGAGACTGCCTGTCCAAAGTTAAACAAACACTTTCTCCATTCTTATTTACAAACCAAACAAGGCTGAGGATAGATTACTTCCTACTGCCCAGCTCACAGGAAAGAAGCATTTTGTTCAGGTACAGTATATACATTAGGAAACAAAAGGAGTCGCTCAAAATGTCTCCTCTTCGAAGCATTCAAACTATACTGAGGTTTTAATGTATTTTACTTTGAAAATTGTCTCTGTTGAGTCAGTTTTTTTGCAGTGCATCATCTCTCTCCTCTTTCTTCCCTCTTTCATGGTTTCTTTCCTTCCATAGTTTTGATTATTATATAAGAACAGCCTGCCATCCCTGGTCGCATACCCCACACTCAGCGTGCATGGTACTTTGAGCCACCTATGTCTTGACATTTTAGAGAATTCATTCAGTTGACTAGTGGCTTTATTTGAGTAAAAGCAAACAAGCAGTTTAACCAATTGTTCTTTCCCCAATGAGTTGACTGGATAACCTCTTTAAAGGGTATGTGTGTAGCATGCATTTCTTTTGTCCGTTCAATTTAGTTTAGAATTGAGTAGAAATGGGTATTCATTGAAGTACTAAGAATTGATGTAAGGTCTATTCTGTTTATCTACCTAAACATATCAGTTACTTACATATACATCTCTTCAGGAAAGATCAAGTTGATACTTTTCAGGTTTCTTATACAAAAATGAGTTAATACAGGTTTTTAAAATCAGCAATGTCTTCTTTCCTATTTAAATGTTATGGTCATGGTACACTAAGAACAGAAAAAACAAAACATTGCTTAAAAGTCAAAAGTGTCTAAGGATGCAATACTGATACACAGATGGAAAATGGACAGAAATGCTTCAATAAACTGTGTCCAAAGAACAACATCCAATGGTCAGCGCCACAATCTAGGAAGCAGTTTGAGAATAGAGAAACATAGAACATGTCTACATACTAACCAAATGCCGGTATAAAGTCCTGGCCATAAGTCTGAATATTTTGGTTCAGATTCTAAAAGTTTGCTGCATATAGTTCAAGTTTTAAAAAAAATGGTAGAAAGATAAGACAATGGAAATTCCAAAGAAAATGAAAAGGCATTAGACTGGAGAAGATGAGAATTCTGGTGACTTAAGAGGTGTATTGGAGAATTACTATCATATATGAAGATTTGAGGCTAAAAGCAGGCTTTTATCTTCCAAAAGAACAAATCTGGAGACATTTGTATTAATCCAGAAAAGGCATCTGGATAGCTGAAAGGACAATAAACTGTAAGACAAGATTCTGGCGTCTAACCCATTTTTCTGCATTTAGCTAGCTACGAGATTATGGGCAAGTCTCTTGATCTTTCAGGCTTCTATTTCTCCATTTGTGTTATATGATACACCAGGTGCCTTCTTATTGTCAACTGTTACAATTTTATTTTTTAAAAAAACAACATAAAGAATTGTTGGTTCTTGCCTTCTTCAAAACTAAGTGATAAATAATTTCATCTATAACCTGGCCACTTAAAAATGAATGATTGTCTTTTCCAGTGTCATTAACATATTTTGGCAGCAAAAATGAACACCCAACAGGGTTCGAGAAAGGAATCAAAAGGAAACAGCCTATTGCGGAGTAGCATTTCATCTCGGCAGGAAGTTGGGATCTCTTCCTAGAGTCTGGTTTGGCGGGTGGTCACAGATTGTAGCTCACAGAATTAAATCGCAGAGAACACTCTTGATTTTCCTATTATAAAGGGAATAAATTCAGTTCCTACAAGTATAGCAATTAATAGACATCCGTGGCCATCCCGCTCTGAGGAGAAAGGGGCCATTTTGTGAAAACAATCCAGAGGCTGGAACTCAGGCTGGTCTGAAATGGTGTTAAATTGTGCTTTTAAAATAAGTGATAAAACTCCCACGTGTTGAAAGAAGGCTATAAAACGCCGCAACTCCCCCTGCCTTTACAAAAAAGGGAACATCTACACCTTTCCCCTAGAAGTCCAAAATGACACACTCTCCCAAGTTACCCTTGGGCAGCACGGAGACCCCTGCTTCTTCCACAGTTAATGCCAGGCACGGCCATTGAGGAGAATTAAATGCAAGGATGCTTCTTCTACCCTTTCTAGGAATGAACAGAGAGGCCGCTTCTGGAACGAGAAACTGGGTTTTTCTCGTCACATACCTCCGTTGGAGCAGAATGTGTGTTAGGAGACAGCTGAAGGAGCGTCTAGCTGAATGTTTCAAGTGACAAAGGGGGCGTTTCAGAGCTTCCTGCTGCCCCTGGTGCTCTTGCTAACCTTTCCTTTGTGCTCTTGGCAGTTAACGACACTGTAAACCAGAATCCAAGCTGATTAAATGCAGGTTTAAAGGGCAAGAGAAAACGGCCGCCGTTTAATGATTAAACAACTTTTTATTGCTAAACATTTAAGTTCTTTGTTCTTTTAAATGTTTAAATCCGCGTACACGCAGGATGCAGACTGCACTCCAGTTTAAAGAGAATTTCGCCAAACTGTGGTGCTTAGGGGAAAACTGCTGCTATCACTTTAAGAACTCCAACTATAAGAGCGGTGTATTTTTAACTACTCAAATTTGCAAACTACCCTCGAAAGCCTCCCCTCCCCACCACCTCCCATAAATTAATTCTATAGGGACAAAGTTAAACACATAATTTGTAAAACTACTGAGAAGTAAACTTCTCATTCCACAGTAACCAGAGTAGTTGCCAAACGCAGATAAATCTTCACCCAAAGAAGGAAGCCCCCACGCTGTTTTGAAAACAATTCTTAGACTTTGCCAGCATTTGAATGTGACTGAATGCTCGAATCACTGACACCACTGTGATTCGCTCTCACTTAATGTATTTAGGGGGCAGTTAACACTTTTCAAAAATTAGCGCTTCTCTAACAATTACAGTGATTTAGTGGAGATTTTGATTGCGTTGGATTGGTATTCCTAAAATCAGACGATTTAATTCATTTTGCTCTAAGCAGGTGTGTCAAGAGAATAGCGACTGTGTTGATAAGAGATCCCCGAGAGTTAGTAACATATTATCCTCTGTAATTTCTTCCCAAAATAGACTTAATGGAAAGAGGATGCATCATGTACCCCTTCTCAAAGGAAGCATTCCCCAATACAACAGAAGCAGTCATTCTAAAAACAGCTTTATGGCTCTTCAGTCAATAGCTCTATTTTCTCCCATCTCGCAACTTCCTTCCTTCGCTGATGTAAGAATGCATGTGTGGGCACACACGCGTGCACATCTCAACATACAGGACTGAGATGCCCCAAGATCCGAGTCCTCGCCCTCATGGAAAATTTAGTCATTACGTGACATGATTTAACCTAACTACTTTCTAATGGCTTTTCATTTAATTTCCTTTCTCCTCCAAATCTGATAGTAAAGAAACATTAATTAGCCTCAGGTTAAATTCTGTGCAGTTCAGGAAGCAATTACTAAGTGCCTACTACGTTAGAAGCACTGGGTTAGACACAAAGACAAATGAGAGATGATGGTCACAAAATACAACAAGCTGCGAGCAGAATACTCCCCAGCGATAAATGTGGTGTCAGAAGCAGAATCAGAACTCCAGAGTCCAAACTGCTGGTTCTCCATCCTAACCGCACACTTTGGTTTCAAGTCAGGTTACTTTCTAAGGGCTGGAAAATGAAATACTGTTGCTAAACCTAAGATATTTTCCTGAACTACCTGCAGAACATTTCTTCCTACTCAGGCCAACCAAAACCTTATTAGAAGACAAACAGCCCCAAAGCTGATTTTGTGTGTCAATTTTTTACAAACTCGGAACACACTTTCCCATTGGGTGAGAAAAGGTATAACCAAGCTGGATGCCAGAGATCTATCACCTAAAATATATCACATTTACAATAGAAATTATAGTGAAAAAATACACTTGAACTACTCATAATTACTTAAAAGTGGTAAATACAAGTTTATAAAATATTTTTAAAACGTAGTTTGGTGTTTTACTTTTCAGGAATACCAGAGTTTAATAAAAGACAGTGGATGGAAACTTTTAAGGGAAATCTGAATGGGAACTTCTGGGCTTTTTGAAGGGCTGGAGATTAATGGCATTCTTTCTTTATTCTACTGAATTCTACCTTGAAACATATGGTTTCTCTCTTCTCTGATATGCGTATTGCCAGGGCCACTCTAGCTGTATAATGGTAGAAGAGGCGTGGGAGGGAACGGAACGGCATGGGCTGAAAGAACTGGAAAGAGCTGGAACAAAGAGGGAAAAGAAAGTAAAGGAAGAGAGAATCGGAGCCTTGCATGCATGAAAATTATGCAAGGACATAATTTTGAGGGGACAAAAGGGTCAGGAAGAATTTCTGAGTACTCAGTTCTCTGTACTAATCCTCAACAGCACAGCCTTCCACCAAAGCCCTCATAGTTAGAGTCTTTGTCCAGAGTGACTTCAGGTGTGTGTGTGTGTATGTGTGTGTGTGTGTGCGCACGCGTGCATGCATTATGCTGGATCAGGGCAAGACAGAGGCAAACAGCAATTTCTAATCATAGGACATTTCCAAAATTTGAGTAGCTGTTCCCTATGCAACTTAGAGCTCAGAAATTAATACATTGAAGACACTGAGAGGATCCTCAGATACAGCAAAAAGAACAATGGGATTGAAAACAGGTCAGATGAAGAAATATTAAAATTATTTAAACTTTAATTTGAATATAGTTCATTTAAAAGCCAACTTCGATAATATAAAGAAGAGTAGGGTGTGAATAACGCTTCCACTGCCTTGAGCAAATGGACCTCAACCAAAGCAAGAGAAATTTAATTTAGTATTAAGGAGTACCCTACATAAGGCAGAATGGGATTGGGGTTTGGGAATGGCTTTTTTAGGAGTATCAAAGTTTGGCATGTCTGATGAGACAAACTAGAGCACTCCCATTTGAAGTCGTAAAATGGTACTTATAATTGGTGTTCTAACACGCTATTTTATTTTGCTCTAAGCAGGTGTATATTGAGAATTCTGAGTATTCTGGGATCCCATTGGATATGGGAACCTGTAAGTTGTCATTAAGAAAGTCAGAGAGTTGTTTGATCTTCAGCATCATAGTCTGTTTGGCTTTACTGGTACAGTGCTATCGTTCACTGCTGTACTGGATCATTCCCTAAAAGCCTGGGAACTGGAAGTGGCCTGTAATACAGGGAAACCCGTAGGGAGTGATAAGCGGTCCTCTATCAAAGAATCATTCTGTTCCCCCCTCCCACATATCATCTAATCATCAGAACATCAATTTTATAAATGATAAAAACAAAGCTGCTCTGCTAGAAGGAAAAATCTGAGATGAATGTATGGTAGCCCATGACAAACTCTGGGATCTGTCCTGTAACTACTTGTTGAAGAGTGCTTTGAAAACGACTGCTTTTTTCGTTCTTTGTTTTGTATATATGTTAGATTATATGATTTTTTTTAAAGTTAGAGGGAAAAAAAAAGCTGCTCTGGTTTGGGGGAGGGAAGGGACCTAGACCTTTGTCTTCTTTTTTCCCCATGTAGCCTTTTAAAAGAATGTCAATGGGGAATATTTGCTTCTCTTTTATGTAGTTGAGGCAAGTTCTCAATTAAATTAGTAATAGGAGCAAGCTGCCCTTCTTTGGGGCACACCTACAGTGGCATGAGAAGTTTTGCCTCATTTCCAATTGGAGAAACCAAGGAAATGGTCATTCAAATAACTTCCCCGAGGTCACGTGGTTAGTTGTAAGAGAATTGGATCTAAAATGCATATTTTGAACAAAGTTTTCACATTTGCCTGTCTTTTTCTCTTTTCTGTAGATTCCTCTGTTATATTTTAGCAGACCCTTGATATTTTTTAAAGACTTGGAAAATCCCCAAATTCAGCCTCTAAATTTGGGAATCCAGGAAATATTTTGCCTAGACTTGGAGATTTCTCCTGAAACTATTACTGTTAGAAGCAAGCGTTTCCTATGCAGATCCTCATACCACAAGTTATCTCCCTTTCCAACTTTCAACAAGTTTTCATCCCTTATTTGATGGCTATTTTAACAAAGAAACTTAAATGGTTTATGTTTTCTGAGAGTCACTATATGAACTCAAATTAAGAAACAACCAAGTCACTTTGGGATGTGGCTGCTGGCAAAGTGTTGGTTCAATTCAACCACACACTAAACAGTTTTCTCCAAACCATCAGATTTTAGGCACCAGAATTCAACTTTGTGCCCAAGAAAAAATGCCATGGCTTTGGCTTCGTCCATTGAGAACTCTAGTTGCCCAAGACCTACTGTGTTTTTTGTAAACTGCCTTGGGTCCTTTGTGGATTGAGGTGAAACAAGATAAGACTAAGTAAGGTCACAAATAAATAGTCACAGATCTGAACATCATCTGGTGGGAATATTTTGTTATAGTTTGCCATTTCTATGCATATTCTACCACTGATTTGAGTCTACGGCATATACTTCAGTGGTGTCAATGGATTCACACACCTTGTAATTCTCATCAATTTAATGACAATTTAAAGTGCCCTGTGCCTTTCCACATTGGTCTCTTGCTGCTGCCCTCCAGGACCGAGAAAACAGCATGCTTATATAAATATTTAAGAATCACTGCATTAAGCCTTTGAAACAGTGTTTAGTTTTTATTCCTGCAATTCTATTTCATCTGCAAAAAACTGCCTGGAAACATATACTTTTATCAATTAATGCATCTCATAGGTTGTCAGTTTATCAACTCTTGCTTCTAAAGCTTGGAGTCAACTGACTATAGGTAATTGCTTTCTACAATCATGTTCAAGACTGCTCCCATCACCCATTCTTATGAAGATCAGATGAAAGCAGAAATATGAAAATGTATCAGAATATATTTGATTTTCTACTACCATCTTTTTAATAGATCTTTTGCCAGATTAACCTGTGCTTTCTTTTGAGCGAGGCGTTCATAAGCCACTGCTGTCTTCTCATTAGTGATGCTGCCTTATGTTTAATCGGACAAGCACACCAAACTGCCTGAAATGTACATTAGGCTGAATAATAGATATGGCCGTTGTTCCTTCCTGAGTGCCAGCCTATATTTTCACTGCATTTTGTGTCTTCCATCGTGGGAATTTAGCAAGTCGAGGCTGCATAATGTTCCCAAAGCGATGAGCCTGTAAAAATCTGTGTGGTCTGATAAATGTTCTTATCTGATATTCACCCCATCTTCTGTGGGGAAATTCTATCAGATAAAACAAGACTGTCTAGACTGCCCTCTTTTTCATCCTGTAGAAAGATTTACCAGAGTGGTGACCCTCTTCCCTCCTTCAGAAACATTTTGTTTTTACATTCAGAGTACTCTGAACATGTGGTCAACCACTGGTGGTTTCTCTTGCTTTATAGGATCAGCAACATCACTCCTAAAAATGGGAATTATTACCAGAAAATGGCTGAAACAGCATGTATAGATTTAGTAAGATAAGTAACATTGTTGTCTTTTCAACTGTCTCTTCATTGTCCTTATAAGAGCATTTGTGGCAGGACATTATAAAGTTACATACAGATGTCGTTCTATTTTAAGAGACTCCAGCATTCGAAAAGTATGAACATTTTCATCTTGTCTCCACTAAATGGTGGATTTTGTTTCCCTTTTTAAAAGCTTGAGAAGAATGTGTTCAGAAGTTTTTAAATGATAAGAAGGTGAAAATTACATTTTTACAAAGCTTTCAAGCCATTTTTCTTATTCAATCATTGCTACATAAAAATTAGTTGAAATTAAAAGTTGACATTTTTCAAGTGTCCTGAATTTTTTAAAGGAGATTGTGCAAATGAAATACTGAGGTATTTCCCAGGTTCAAACTCATCCAACTTCCTCCACTGGGTCCTCTCACCATCCCTGCTTACTTTATTAAATGGGCCTTCCCCTTTGTAAACTAACAAAGCTCCATCTCTCTTTATAATCCTCTTATCAGAAGCCTAAGTGGACATTGGAATTTCTGTCCAGAAGGACACTGTCTTCATTTCATCTGAAAATACTTAGAGGTATTCCTACGAAACCTCAACCAAACCAGAGTGACAGGAGAGAGAGGAGCATATTTCAAATCTTTTGGACTCATTTCTTCATTTTGCTAAGAGATTAGGAAGAATTTTTGTTTAGTTGGCTGGGAAGCATGTTTCACAAACAATGCTTCTTAACACTCTTGGTAGAGAGTTGAGTAAATCATTTAGAAAACCCAAGTTGAAAAGCTTCCTTTGAGTGGACAAAGGCCACTTTAATTTCGTTTGTCAAAACGGAATGTTTTCCCTGATTGAGTTCCTGGAAAATCACTTACTTTAGAAAGTACTGAAAACTCACCTTTCTTTCTCCCAGCATACCATATCATTAAGTGGAAAGCAGAAGCCTATAGAACTCTATTAAGTGCTAAAGAAATACACCTAAATAGTTTTGTCTTTGCAAGAAGCTAAAGCTCCATCAGCAAGACAAGATGAGTGGCTAAAAAAATGACTAGAGACACAAACAAAGACTAAACCCACACATTTGGGTTGTTTACCCCCATGACTGCCCCTTCGGGAAAACCCTGGCCTTCTTTACTCCCTACTCCGATCTACTTCTCTGTCTTCCCCATTGTATCCCTTCTTCCTCTTCTCAACACCTTTTGTCCCTCCAGCCTGTTTTATATATTAGGACCAACAGCAACATTTATAGGCACCATTTAGGGCCTTGCTATTAGCCCCTCATTTATGAACAAACTCCATGATTGCTTCTGTCTGCTTATTTGATTGATTTATTCATTAATTCGTTCATTAAGCAAATGCTGTCTTACAAAGCATCGCACTCAGGCAACAGGAAGGGAAAGGGAGTAAGATGTTCAGACCCAGATTCTGTACCAGTTTCACCTCTCTACAGTTCTAGCTTCTGCTCTTTGCTTTCATGAGAGCCAGCACACACCGTGTATCGTTACTGAATTTCTTAGCAGCTTCTTTTCCTCTTTCGTGGATCCTTGCGGCCTTCCACATTGCAATGGGCTAGTCAACACCTCGTGGTCTCAGTGGCAGGGACCTTACGTACGCCCCAGGAATTCACAGATGTTTCCTTCCACCTGCTTTATTTTCTTGTATTCTGTTTGGTGGTGGCCACATTTCATTCTTTTCCCAAGTGTGTATCCCATGACTGTAGCACCATTAGTTGAATTTTTTTTGTTTGTTTGCTTGTTGTTTGTTTGGGAAGTGCATGGGCTGGGAACTGAACCCCAGCCTCCCACATAGAAGGTGAGAATTCTACCACTGAACTACCCTCGCACCCCCTCCACCTGCATTTTCTATCTTCTGACTTCTCTCTCTCCCCTCCAGGCATTATCACTTAGTGCCCCTAGGGCTCAGCCTGGGACTCCTTGCTCTTTTCTTTCTCCACTTACTTCCTTGAAGCACCGACCTGGCTTCAATTAGCACCTATAGTCAGATGAGTCCCAGACCCCTGGCTCCAGCCCTGACCTTTCACCCTCTCTTCAGTCCCATATTTCTCCACGTCTACAAAATAGATAGATTAGATTATTCACTGCCATTTAAAACAATCATCAAAACCAGATTTTGTTATCGCTTCCCTGCAAACCTCCTCTGCTGGCAACCTCCCCATTACCAGCAGCAGCACCAGTGTTCTCTGTGCCTCCAAGCCTAACTTTCCCCAGTCTCTTCTCCATTCACTGCTGTCTTTCCCCTCTCCTCTTCCCAAAAGTCTTCTACTAAGCCCTACTAATTCTTTCTCTGCATTATTTCCTCAGACCTAATCTTTTACTACTACTCCCATAGCCAAAGAACTATTCCAGATATTAACTATCTCAAAGTTAAAAAAGAAAAGGAAAGAAAAGAAACAACAACACTCAAAGAAGTATTAAACAGGAAAACTTTCTCAGGTATCTTGCATATTCCAACAGATCGGGACTAGTTCCCGAAATAAATTCTCTAGCAGTTTACACAGCATAGATGAAATACACCAAGCTGGAGTTACATGAATATGTATTGTTTCTCTATTTACTTAACTGAATAGTTGTTTTATTGTTATCTTCTCAGGGAAGCACTGGTCTACTAGGAACATTGGAATGAATGAAGAAAAACGGAGATAAAGTAAATTTAATAATAGCAATCCAAGCCTAGCTATCAAAAGGTTTATCTGGAGTTTAGAACATCATACTTTAAGGAAATGTCTCTGATTTACCATGAAGTTTCTCATTTCTTAATTTTATCCCCCTTCTGCAATTTTTTTGCATTAAATTATTTTTTCCACCTGTTTGAGATGAATTTAAGAATAGTTGTGGATTACTCGACATGAGAACAAGCTGGATGAGATTTGTAACTACACTGCTCACCAGAACAGATTTGGCTGATCCCTGGAAAATGTGAATCATCTCACTGACCACCCTTGTTGTTCTTTGTGGGACTTGTCCAAAGCTGTGTGCTTTCAGTATAAAAGGAGCTTCCTCTCTGTTAGGAAGATAGCACTGCACTCCTCTGTTACAACAACTGAACTCTCACTTCCTGTGAAAGTTAACACTGTTTGGATTATCCCAGCCTCTGCGTAGCCCCCACCTTCCTCTTCATTACCTAGATTTAGGCTATCTGGACGCTCTTTAAAGTCATCTCCAGAAGCTGGGTCGAGAAGAGAGAGAAGTGACATAGAAAACAGTAAGCATATATATTTTGCCAATTTGCTTTTCATAGGAATCTGTTAAGATAATATTGAAAATTTTTAGCAGACTCTTTTTCAAATTGCTCACTGTTTAAGCACAAAGAGTAACGTCACCAAAAATTTAAGTCAAAGCAGGCATTAAAAGGTGCATGCGTATAAAGAAACAGGACCAACAAAAGGAATTGGAGAAAATATGAAGCAGGGAATGTACTGTTATTTACAAATTGCATAGAGGATAACAGATTCAGGTAAAGGAAAGGCCAATAGAATGATAAGGGAAGGGTGATATTAGAAGACACAAGAGCAATAAATATTTTTGGAGCATCTGTTTTATGCAATTAAACCACAGCAGAACCAACACTGTGTTTTATGCCAAAAGGTCAATCCCTGTACCAGGGTACCTGCAGTTTAGCCTACCTCTAAGCCCTGAGCTATCCTCCTAGGCATGGCACTTCATTTGCTAGAGCAGGAGCTCTTTTTTTTTTTTCTAGTTTGCACAAGAGTGCTGTATGGACTAACAGTGAAACTGCATCTAAGGAATCATCCAGCTATGAGCTGAAAACGTAAAAATGATCTCCTCAGTGTTCTGAAGTCATCTCAAGGACATCTGATGGGACCCTGTATTGGGGAGAGCCACAAACAAGCCACATAGAGGTTACTTGGAAAAACTCTCATGGTGGAAATGAAGTCAAGGAGTTCGGCTGAACTTGTTTTGATACTGGTACCTTTGAGATTTTCTTCTCAGAGTCTGGGTTCTTGTCTCTGTGGCCATAACATCAGAGGATATATGAAAATGACATGAATACTTCAGAGGAAATCTGGTGACAGAATATTACAATGTAGGAGGGCAGGGAATAAATTTGGGGAATGGGCAAAGAGAATAATTTAAAACTCTCAGCACTGCTTTCATCCTAGATTCTAATATCCTGCAGTAGTAATGAGCTGTTATAGGGGAGAGTCACAAAAGCAGAGAGAATATTGTTTATAAGCTGGGAATGGTACCTGTGTCACCAATTTTGACAAGAACCCTATGAGATAAGCACCATCTGATAGATGAGGAAACTGAAGTTCAGAGAAGTTAGGTGCCCTGACTGGGGTCAAACAGCTAGTGAGTAATATCGTCCACATTCACACCCAGGTCTGAGTATTAAGTCCATATTCTTTCAGTTACACCATGCTACGTATTAAAAGAGTAATCATTCTCCTTATAAGGAAAAGTTAAAGGAAATTCTAGAAATCATGCACTACAAAAAAGACTGAAAAGTGACGTAACATTGTTGAAGTACTGTCTAGAAAAGACTAATGTAAAATGATGACCAGCTGTTTTGAAACTTATTCTGAAGAAACAATAGAAAAATGCACATCAACTGCAACATCAATGAAAGTTTCCCTACCAGAGGGGTTGGGCATATTGGAGTTGGTGGGTGAAGGACATTTTGGAATCTTCTTCCTGTACAAAGGTCAGACAACTGTTCCTGGTGAGGAGAGGCAAATGGACTTTTGTTTAAACTGGAGGAAACCCCAGAAGGGGTTGACCAGAAAGAGGAGGAGGAAAACTGCTATAGAATAGCGTGCTACAAAACAGCCAAGGGCCGGAAGAAAAGAATCAATGGAGAAACGAGGAAATATATAGACAACAATTAAGAGACTCATGATTATAAAAGATTAATGAACATACTTTCGTTTTAATAATGCCTCATGTAACTAACTTATCTTTGTGGTGTAAAATCCTGCAGTAGCTCCTTTGAAGGTATTTTCAAGCAATCTAGATTTTTACCTGAATGGAGTACCTTAGGCATGGTCCTGCTTCAGAGAGGAAATAAGTAGTGGGGACTGTAGGAGCTTTTATAATCCTCAAAACAGTTCATTTAAAAAAAAATACATAATGCTTCATTTAATTCTCATATTCCATTGTATATTTAGGTATTATCACCTATGACAATCTATATCGTAAAACTGCAAAAATTTTAGTTAATAACTATCAAAGCTAAGATTTGACATTAGGTCCCTAAACAAATTCCAAATTCAGGATTCTGTTTTGAATCTTATATCATCAAAAACATTCTGAGGGTTGGTTACCAATCAATTATACTTACTCAGGCTGTTCCCTCAACCTCGATATAAATCACTGTTTTAGACACTAGAGATTGCTTGCATTGAGTGGTAGAAAAGCGGCTAAAAAAAACTGATAGTTCAGAACAAGAGAGCAATAAATAGGACCCAAGTATCTAGGACACTCATGCCATTTTAGAGAGACACTGATGAGAACAGGTTCATGATGGTTCTAGATAGTTGAAAACAATGTCTAAAAGCTTCTGTTCTTTATGCTGTTGAAGCCCACTCTGAAGACTAGCATCCAAAGAGCATTATTTTCTTCATTTGTTTATTCATTCATTTATTTAAATTTTAAATGGATGAGGACACAGGTTTTTGCTTATCTTTGCAGCACTGAAAATTTTAAAATAGTATCCCCTACAGAGAAATAAATGCCAGAATACCAAAGAGTTACCAAGCTCATTTTCAAAAAGAGTTTAAATTAATGGACTTTCCAAAAATAATCTGCAGAAATCAAAGCCATTTTTAAAGAGTATGTATCATTCGCCTTAAGAATTATTCTATGAAGTGTGGTAAGGGTCAAAACTATTAAGTGTTTGAGAACTATAAAGAGAACATGAACAGAAAAACTAATGGGAAGAGAGAAGGAAGCTATAATCAGAGACCATCATACGCCAGTCTTAATTTAGACACTCGAGTCTACATAAAACACATTGTCTATAAGTGTAGACATGCCCAGATCTGTAGAGTAGAATTTAGTATATAGATGCCACCATAATATCCTCATTCCTGTTTGGCTGTACTTATAAAATGAGTTCAAACATGAAACTGTTGCTAAACATGTGGTTAAATGTGGTGAATCCCAAGTCTTGGGGGACGCAATAGTACTGATGCTTGGTATGGTGTTCCTTCTACAAAGACGCCCCGGTTCTGAAAGGTGGGGGAGGACACAGTTAGCGTCCGGAGTCTCGCTTTCTCAAGTATGACAAAGGGGACCAAGAGAGGGACCACAAAATGAAATGCAGTTGGCACTGGTGGGAGTTTTACAAACCTCATGAGGAGGTTTGGCTTTAGAAGTAAACCATGGTAGTGGAATTGACCATGCTAAGGGAATAGGAAACACAGATAACCAAGAGCACGTGACCCAGCCCTGCTTCCTACGTCCTAATCTTGCTGTCATCACACAGTTTTCCTTGGAGCACCGCCAGACAATGTGCTAGGAGAGAAGCCACTCTGTTGAGCAGAGGATGTAGATGCTAGCTGCCCCATCACCTGCTTCCGGGGGAGGCTGGAAGCCTGGTAAGGATTTTACAGCCTCATCTTCCCAACATCCAGTCCCATTTTGAAGCTATTCTTTTATTTAAAACCGACTTTACAGTCAAGTGATAGAGATGGCGTGGCTGCCTTTCCCTACGTGATGGAGATGGCGTGGCTGCTCTCGCAGACCTTTGAATATTTGTTTTTCTAATAACAGAAACCAGTTCCTCCTTACACCCAGCATTTCAGCCCAATGGCATCTTCTAACTAGCTCGTACCTTAAATGTAAGTATGCCATCAAAGTATTCCAAGTGATCTGGATATAAGAGGGTCTCGTTTGTAAGAAAGACTTGGGTTTCTACTGGATATGTAACTGTTTTCAGGACTGGAAAATGCTATTTTCCTGAAATTTTATTTCTTTATGCTATTGCCTAAGAGGATCTTGCTCACTGCTACAGAGTCTGATGGGTCTCCAATGGCGAAAGGAATAATGGGGATATGGAGGGTTTGGGAGTAGGGTTGAGGGAAGCCTAAAAATCAGGCATCTGAAATACTGACATTGAGTGACTACCAATTGCTGCTTCTTAGTCTATGCAGTTCAATATCTTAAGAGTTGAATTTGGGACTCTGAATTCAGTCAACCTTTAGAACCCAGGATATATGGCCTTTTTATAAGGCAAAAGGAAACATGTAAGAAATTAAAAGAAAACCATGGAAGTGTGTGCTTTTCAGTTTAAGTTGGGCAGCAATTCACAAACTAACAAGAAACTACTTGAAAAGAGAAAAAGGGGGGGGGGGTAACTAAAACAAATTCCAGAAATCCAGTACCCAATGTTCCTACTTGACAATATCCCTGGGAAATTGGGGACCGCAGAAGCTGGACAGACAGAAATGTAAGCAGAGTGAAGGCAACAGCATCTGGGGCTTATGCAGACATATCAACTACAGTTGTTCATCTTCATGGCCAAAGATATAAAATTACACCATATCTTAGGCAATAATCTGTAAAGCTGAGACAAGGGTGCCTATCTTAGAGTTTTTTATTTGAGAACTGAGTACAATGTAAAGATTTTTAAGTACAATAGAAAAGATTTAACACAGTACCTCGGTAAGTGGTAACTATTATTCATGATATTGTAATATTAGCCTTTGAGAGAGTATCTGGATTAGAGGACAAAAAACAAAAACAAAAACAAACAAACCTCAGAAAAATTACCTGTTCCTGATGACGGGGATCTGTCTTAAATGGGAATGAATGGTCAGATTGAGCAGAGACCCCCTCATCCTGCTGGGAGCAGGGGAAGGAATATTTTTTTCATTTATGGTATCCCACAGATGGCTGCTCAAGAATAGGCCATTTCTGAGTAAGACTGAGCATAAGAAATCATTTGGGGCACTGAGAGAAGCATGGGAGAGGAGCCTTCCTTTTATTGCTTTGGACTTAGCTTCTTCTAGTCTCCTTCTCTAGCTCTCTTTCCTCCTTCCTTCCTCTCTACTTTTCTGTCTGTCCTCTTTTGTGCTATTAACTTTACTTATCTTTTTATTTTGTTCTAGTGGAAGTGTTTATCCCACACATTCAGCACCCAAGATGATACGTACTCAGCAATCTCACATCAGAAGACCACGTGGGCCAAATGGGTTGACCTGAGGGCATCGGAGACTTTGGTTGGGAGAACCAAGCCATTGAGGGCATGAATGCACGTGGGAGGGGGACTCTTCATCCAGAGAGCTGACATGTGTTCCTGCCACAGGTTTAAGGTCTAACACCTCGGCACCATAAGCAGGATATAAATTGCACTCAGTGGATTTAAGATCATGAGGTTTATGTCTCCATATACAAGCCCACAGGTGTTCTACTCCTAAATCCATGTCTATATGGGCAAAATAGAGGCATGACATCAAGCTTGAAGCACGATGATTTGGTTAAATTAGGTCAAAGTCCCCTATTTTTCTTCTATCATCCCTTTTATTTTTGGTCTGTAGAGAAATTGTTTGACATTCAACTCATTCAGATAACAGTATCTCTTTCTTACCTTACTATGGCTAGGTACAGCCTACACATCACTAGTTTTAGGTATTTCTCAGGCTCAAATTAGCCTGAAGAACAACCAGGTTTCTGAACTTGTCTTCCATACAAATGCAAAATTCAAAATATGCCTGTAAGAAGATTAAACGGAAATGAAAGTTGCGAAATGTCTTGTACTATAGGAACAAACCAGAGTCAAAACAAAACAAAGCAAAACAAAACAATCTATAGTTTAAATTTCCTGCCCGAAGGGCAATGCTACACCTTACATTCTCATAAATTCCACAGGTAATATAATTTATATTAAACGGGACAGGTCCCAGCAGAGTTTTGAACTGGTGCCAGGCAAAACAATCACTTTGATGTGGATTTTTAAAAGTATCTTGGCTCCCAGGTATGGGGTTGACCTATAGACAAACAGTAGGAGACTTAGATGTACTTTCTGCTGTTAAAATTATTAAATTGCCAATGTGTGATTATTGGGCATAAGATACAAACAAATTAAAGATAATCTACTTTTTTTTTAAAATTAGATTGAGAGCTAAAAAATAAGAAAAATTAAAGACAGACAGCCTAACAGCTTGCTAAGCTACAGTTTCCTAGAAAAGAAAGCAAAACAAATCTTCTGCCAGCGGATGTGTTCAGAACTAAACCTTTTAAAGATGATGGCAGGATATACGTTGTAAAGGCAATTACAGTGGAATTCAGGTGGGGCCAAAGTACATCAAGATTACAGTTCCGTAACAAAAAGCCTTTTGCTGTAGTTTGACCATGTAACAGGAAGTCTTCAACCTACACAGGGTAGAGTTCCAAAAGTCTGTTTGTAAATTGACTATCTGAAAAGAAGAATAAACTTTCTTACTGAAATTATGCTCTGGTGGTGGTTAAAAACACAAGCACTTATTAAGTCCTCATTGGGTGCCAGGGAAGTTGCTAAAGATGAAAAGTCCCTTTGAGGCAGACATGGACGTTATGGATGAACAGATAAAGGAGCATCTAACTTTGCATCTCAGCTACATTTGGGGACAGACTGAACTAACACTGAGAATGCAAAGAGGGAAAGAATAAAGAGAAAGACAGAAGAAAAAACAGAAGAGGGGCTGTGGAGAAAGGAAATATGGAAAAGACAAGTGAGCAAGACTTTGACGAGATGGAGCAAAGCTTACAAGAGATGTGAAATGTCTGGGTTAGAATTCGCATAGAACAGGACAGACTGAGGAGAACTATGTGTGTGTGAGATCTCCCAGGTAGGGGAGAAAGGCTCATGGCAAGTTTCCTAGAGCCGTTTCCGAGGGCAAGGGACAAGTGCAAGCTGTGTACAGGCTGTCATCTGTATGTAGAAAACGGGTGACAGTCACATCCTCGTAAAGAATGTCCAAAAAACTATACCATAATGTACCATAAAAATAAGGGAAGCTCCAGGAAATTGTACTATATCTTAGGCAAATTCTTGGTCCTCTGATTTGGCCTTTTTCTTCCATAAAGTAGAGTATTTAATAAATCTACACGATAAAATCTATATGATTTTATACAAAGGAGTAAAAATGGAACAATTTAGTGTCAAGAGGCAGCCAAGCTACCTTTGTGAAGATGGAAAAGCAACCCTGGAAGCTGAAATGGACTGCCAAAATGGAACTTAATTCACAGTAGTAGCTGATACCACCCAGAAGCAGGAGGAGGACTGGAAACTATGTTGGAAACCCCATGACATCATTACTATCCCGTGCAGCTGCTTAAAGCCATATCTCCACCACCTCCCAGGACCACCAGGCTCCAACACAATTGTTACCTAGAAACATCTTTACTAGAAACGCTCAGCACTTGTCCAATAACGTCCCATTAATGACCAATTTCCATAAATATTGGCTTGTCTGCTCTCTAAGTGGTTACTCCATCTTTCTGCTCTTTATTGCCAAATTGCTGTCATCAATGAAGGCCCTCCCCCCCCCCCCCACAAAGAACAGACCTTCCAGGTGCATCCAAAGAGGGGCACAGACTCTACTTTTAATTTCTCCATCATTTTTCCCTCACCCTCCACTAGGGCACTGATCCCTTCTCATTGAAGTTATCTGCCAACATGCTTGGTTTTAACTGGCCTTTAGCTACCTCTTTGGACTTGGCTTTCATCTTTGGAGCAAGATGTTAACTTTGCACAAGTCCTAGCACAATGTACATGATTAGTAACTGTGAACGAACCCAACCCAACTAGGTCTTGATGTTTTGTGGCTGAAGCACCTATGGCACTATATTTGGTGATGGCCCATTAGAATGATTATTAGGCAGTAATAGGCAGCTTCTAAGCGTTAAGTACTTTATTCCAGGTTGCCCTGCCCTCAAATAACTTGCAATGCAACAAGTAAAAGAAAATTCAAACTCCTGGCTCTATAGAACTTACTGTTCAGCAAAATTTAGTTTTAGTCTCTTTCATTTTGACCCTCCTCTCAAGTGCCTTACCCCTGTTTCTTCTCACTTCTCTAACCAGCAACACTCAGCTCTAACCAGACTCCTTGCCCCCCCACCAGCATTTTGTGAGTTGAATAAACTCCCAGCCTGGATTCTTAAGTGTTGACAGTGGGAACACTACACAGTTGCCTTCTCTCTGAAGTATGGGAAGTAAAACCACAAACCCGAGACAGGCTTCTGCTTAGCTTTTTCCCTTCTAAAGCCACAGCCTTTACAGAATGTTACAGAATGTTGCTGGGCTACTGCAGAGCCATTTCTGTAAGAATCAACCTTAAAGGGTTCACATAAAATGGCAACCACTCCGTATGCTTATAAGATGCTATCACCAGAGGCACTGACACCCCCAACCCCCACCCCCAGCCCAGTGACCCTCCAACAATTCCCCTCACCTCTCTCACAAGACTTGCAGAGGCACGCCCCCTCCTGCCATTGTTACATGTGACCTCATGGCAACTTCCCCGACATGAGTTTAGCTGCAGGCTGATGTCTAAAAGTTCAGGCACTATAAAAACGGGTTTACTGGATGCAAAAGAGAATTAGGACTTCAAAGACTCTTGCTCTGTCAAATTAAATTAACATATGGAACAGCAACTAAGCTATGATTGGTATTCATAGCATCAGCTCTTTGGTAAGGTTCTGGCTGGTTTTTAATGCAGCTTGTTCACTGTTTGAAGCCGATCTATTCTGGTTACTTAGAAGAATATTTAATGAATATTTAATGATGTGGAATGAGCTCACAATATAACCTGGAGTGTAAAAAGCCAAATACAAAATTACATGTAAAGTATAATCCAAATTTTCTAAACAAGGCAGGCCTATATTATATTTGTGTTTCATAAAAATGTTTTTTATTCCGTATTTGAAAGAATTATGCCAAAATATTAAGTCTGACTTCCTCTGGGTAGTAGGACTAAGAGAAGTAATTTTATTTTACTCCTTGCAATTTCATGACTTATCCAAAATAAAGTGAATGCATTATTTTAATAATAAGAAAAACAATACCTGTTTTGAAAGAAAATACATTTTTAAAAGAAATATCCCCATGTAAGTAGAAACACACAAAAAGAATTATTCGTCATGATAATTACCATGTGATGTGTCTGGCTTTGCTATTTACTACAACTGGCAAATATAACTCCACCTCCTCCAAATAAAACATTTCCGTTTATTCCCTCTAGGAAATCAAGCTTGGTTAGGCAGTCATTATGAATGTAAACACATCACCACTGGGCCTTATTTAATTCCAACAACAAAAATGAACTTGATCTGTTTTCTCCTAATTATCCACAGAAGCCTGTATCTTACTAATCAAGAAGCCAGAGAAGCTGACCTAATGATGGGTTCAGATATTCTGTGATTGCATCTACATCATATTCAAGACAAAGGAGCACCGCTCCCTGGGACACAAACAACCTCTCCAGTTCCACCAATACAGTGTTTGACAGGGCTGTCAGAAACATTTTGCTAACATTTGACCTAAATAAATATTCACTGTGACACCCCAGCCTTTTCTATTTGATCCTTCTTACAGTGGCTCCCACTGACCAGGGGCCTTGCTCTACACCCCTGCCACCCTACACCCCTGCCACCCTACACCTCTGCCACCCTACGAGGTCTCAGCCTGTGCCATCTGCTCTTGTAACAAACGTGTGCTTTCCCTGGAAGGTATCCCCACCCAACCCCCGCCCCCGTTTGGATCTTTTGACCGCGTGCTTCTGCATTGCTCCCAAGTTTCCTAATGGTCTGCAATTCACATTGCCAAAAACCCATGACTTAAAACAAATAAATTAGTAAAAACCCTGCATTTCTCTACATTTTCAAAAGCATGCTTCAAAAGGAGACATGTAGACATTTAACTATGGTAGGATTTTTCAGGCACAGCCTTTGTGAAGTGACCGAAATTTCAGTCTTTATAGTCGGCAAAACCACTAGCTCCAAATTATGTGTTTTGTGGCAATATACAGAAATAAATAAATTCTGAATTAATATATAATGAAATATAAATCAATCAAAGGGAAATGATATTTCTAGTGGCACCTTGTGTCCTGGTGCTTGTTTGCTTAAAAAGATGCACATCTATCCTTTGGCCAATATTTATTAATAACGTATGTTTTCTAATCACACTACCTGGTTTACATGACCATCCATACTTAACCAAATTTAGATAGAAAATTTCAAATTAATACGGTAAAAACTTAGATATAAAATTTCAAATCAATACGGGTAAATGGCACATTGAACTTTCCCATGGAACAAGAGAAGTGAGGAAGTCGGAATTACCTTAGGCCTTAGAGCTGGCATCAGTGCGTCGAAAATTTGGTTGTATCAGAGATCACCAACAAGACTTTCTGCTTTCTTCTGAATATAAACGATACCAAAACAAACTATATTCTGTTCCATTCTCTAGTTTCTAGGCAGTTATTTTCTCATAACCATACTATCTAATACAGGAATCTGATCAAGTCATCCAGATATCACTCAGTTTTCTTCTCAGAGCTCTTGAAAAGCATTTCCCCAGGTGCAATGTGTGTGTTTTAGTAAATTAACAATAAACAAAGGAATACAATTTTTATTTGTTGCATTTTTTTTAAGGGCTATTGGGATAAATACCTTTTCCGGAAAGATAGAATTTTTGAGTAAGAAAGACCTGAGCTCAAATCCTATGCCCATCATTTATTTACTTACTGCATGATCATGAACTAATTAATCTATCATCTTTGTGTAAAATGGAAATAGTACCTAGCTCACAGAGTTTTTTAAAAAAATTATTGTGAGAAATGTGCCTGGTACCAAATATAGGGCATAACAGTTGTTCACTATTGTTATTTTATTACTAACAGTCAACGGAAAACTAATTCAGATTGTCATTGACTTTCAGAAATGCATACAAATTTTCCTTAAGAAATTAAGACTAATTAGTTGGAATGAAAAACTCTACAGTGCGGTGATCCACAGTGTGAATAAACATTTGCATTTGACCCCCAGTTCCTGGAGAACTGGGATCAAGTTTTATTTTGATGTAGAGCCCAGGTCAATGCTTGTACATAGCTGGCTCTCGATACACAAACTGGGTGAAAAAAAATTAAATTAATCAACACCATCATTTTTATTATACCTGAAACACAGTTATATGGGCCTAATGCAAAAGACTTAGTTTTCTGATATATTTTAGATATAAATACTTCCTTTAGATTTTTAAAGACAAACTACACTGTCAGCCATGACTTTTCTTTGTTAGGTGTGTATATGTAAAAGAAAAGAGAATGAGAAAGAGAAAGAGAGAGAGAGTGTGTCTTTTCATTCTGTTTGAAAAGTTCTATTGGTGTCCTTCGAATAACAAGGACTTAAAATGAACATATATTGAGGATGTTGGATTCAGGTTATAAGGTTTCCGTTGTCTTCCATTATCTAGTAAATGTTTAACACCAGGATCCTCCAAGAGAAAAATATATATATGCATATACACATTTACCTAAGTTTATCATAAATTTTGCTGATGTAATTAATGTACAGCAAACTACCTACAAAATAATAAAATATACAATACCATATTGTAAATTCCATAGATCTATTTAACTTCAGTGTTAATATTTCTTGCTAAGTTCACTACCAGTTTTTGTAATTTTATCATCAATGATAGTGTCACAAAATCAGACTACAAATAAATGCTTGATTATTATTCGACTCGGCAAGGAAATAGCTCATGTCATTAACAAATGAGTATTAGCTCCAACATGAAAGTGAATTGATACTTTTGTTCACATTAAGACCCAAGTGGAACAACGAAGATGCATTCATCAATAATGTGAGTGAGGACTTTTGCTGAATTGGATAATAGGTTTTGGATCCTGGGAGAGTATTTCCTAAATTTTAAAACTCTATTTACAATACAAAGGCCATGGACCCAATACCCTTTTAAGTTTAATCTGCGTTATTGAAATTTTCTCCAAAACTTTCTGAAGTCTATAGATAGGATCAGCAAAACAATATATCAAGCCCTATTTGTCAGTAGCATTTGCCAAGTTCCATGGTGTAAATCTTCCCAGGGAAACTGATGGAAAACAACCACAATGGTAGTTGGGAAGACGCCATTATATAGTATTTTCTCCATCCAGACACAATAGAAATAAAGAAAACCTCAAAAGCACAAATAGTGGTAAAGTCTAGTAAAGAAAATTAGGAAATGATGAGTTATGCACAGTTATTACCTTTGTTTTAATATAATTTATTTAATAATAAATTTCTATAGTTTAATTTTTAATAATGGCTGTGTTTAACAACCACCTTACAAAATTCCTTAACAATTTAATAATCGGCTCTGAGCTAGCACCAGCACATAACTAAATGTCCCTCGATAAATTTGAGTCTATCTGTAAGCAGGTGAATTCAGTGAGTCTTCAGAAATGACTAAAGCTCCAACTACGGAAATTGTGCTGATTTTTTTTGTTGTTGTTGTGTTTTCGCAAACAGGAATAAAACTAAAATTGTTACTGTGGTCTCTGCAGCCTGCTCTCTGCTTTTAATTATAGTCCATGGTGCTGGGCAAGTTGCCTTCGACACAGACCTTCACCAGTGGCCAAGGTGGGCTTGCTGTGGATGCAAGAGGAAAAGTTAACACTTGTCTGGTTCCTCCCTAAATCACACCCAAGGTTCTAATCTGGCGAACCCTGATCTCTGGTGTTCAACCATGCCCTGAACAGGGGACAGATTCTAGCTTGTCGGATGATACCCTGGGAAGGAATCTTGGGGCGAAGAGCCTGCCATATCCTGGTGGTGAGAACAGGAGGTGAGTCCTCAGCATAGTAGTACGGAGAAGGCTTGACATTTGGTAACTAGAAAGGTCTAGTCTTTTCATAACAAAGTCTCATGGATTACAAATTTAGAAACAGAATATAGAAAGAATGACAATAGTGCCCTTTGTCTCTGACTGCAATAATCCAGGGAGCCCTCTATTCAAACACATCATTTTCACTGTCAACAAGGGCAAATGCAACACCTTTGGCTAAGAGTAATTAGCAAAATAATCTAAACCACATATGCAGAATAATCTAAAATAGTGAAGTCATTATCCTGCAAGTCAGCCTTTTGAAAAACACAAAATATTCAGATGCTGGAGGCAAAAGAGTTTCCCCTCTTCTGATTTTATTATATGCTTAAATTCCCTTCATGGCTGCCTCAGTCTCAGACTTTGTGAGTACTAAAAGAACCGAGAATCAGGAAACTAGTTACCTGTGTGGCAAAAGTGTTCACAGGAGAAATGTAATAGGGCATCTCACCTTGGAACCAGAAATATTAGCTTCCCTAAGATGCAGGGGGATGTCTGTAAATTAAAATGAAAACTATCCAGAGATGAAAAGTTCTTCAAATCTCATCATAAAAAATAATTCAATATGTGAATCAACTAGTTTCTACCTCAGAATATAAAATCCTAAAAAAAGAGTGCAGACAATGATAAAATGCCTAGGATACAGAGAATAATCTGTAATGAGTTAGGCCTTCCTTAATAAGCATTTAGAAACTTGGTCATTTTGAGAACGTTTCCACTTGATTCCCTAAACCATAATTCTTCCCATCTGGAAAAAAAGCTCGATTCAAATCCTTATCTCTCTCTCTACTCAAACTTTCTGCAATTCAGAAAATATCCTGCAGTGGTAGTGTAATAAGGCAAAACTTCTGAAGTGTGTACATCCTGTGATAAGAAAGAAGGCCAGTGAAGAATCAGAGTGAAATCTGAAGCAGGGGAGAAGAGAATCTGAAGACAGTACGGGGGCAGAAGCCTAAATGTAGGTGCTATAAAGAATCCATAATGTGTCATCACCTATAACCTGTGGAATATGAGGATATTTGGAAACACTTGGATATTTAAGTAAACTTTTAAGTCTTCCTGGAAGCGTGAGTTATAAACTTGATAGGAGGGGCCAAATAAAAGCACCACCCACCATGCCACTGCCAGACGTGGCTGAAATTCTGGCTCCGCCACCCATGACCAGTATAACCTCCCTCGGCCCCAGTTCCCTCATTTGCAAAATGGAAACGAGCATAACACAACATTGCAGGGTTTTCAGGAGGGTTAGGGAAAATGTGAATCAAGTGTTCAAGACAGAAGGAGCTCAAGAGAGAGTTGCCGCCGTAATTACAGTGGACATGACCAAAATGTAAGCCTTTAAAGACAGCCGGATAGAATCAATTATCATATATATGAAATACATGGATATTAAATTCTAGATATTTAAAACTTGTGAGAAGATTTTCCTAATGGGAAAAATGATGACTAGTTCTGTTTAATGGGACTTTGCAGGAAGCATTCGCCGCTGCAGGATTCTGTTGAGATCGGGAAGCTCTACTTTGCAAGAATCACAAAAGCCTGGGCTTCTGATACAATAGAGAGCACTGAACAGAGCACAGCAGAGTGCATTAACCCAAAGATGAAACCTGAAAGAAAATGAATCAAACACTCCTCTACCAAAGATAACGACTTTCTACCCTGTTCAATGCTGTTTAACTTTTTCCCCAACTTACCTACAGCACCTGCAGTGTTTATGGAGGTGGGGGATCTCTGGGGGCCATTAAACAGCTTCCCCACACCCCAGCTGGAAAGTATCCAGTTATCAAGTCACCTATTAGGGGACTGTGGCTGGTACTGAAAGGCCCACACTAACCGGGTCACATCAGAATTAAAATGAAGAATTCACATAAATGCCTTGTGGAATTCAGAAACCATCGTGCTGTCTTCTCTATGGATGAATCATTTAACTTTCTCATATCTGCACTTCTATATTGAAATGACAGACATGGGTCCCCACCCTGCAACCCTCCCCTCACATCGCTTTTGAATATTAAAACACTATTCTGAGGGTGCACAGGTGGTTCGGTGGTAGAATGCTTGCCTGCCATGTGGGAGACCCAGGTTCGATTTCCAGACCATGCCTGATACCACCCCTGCCCAAAAAGTAATAAATAATAAATAATAAAAAATTCAACAAATGGTGCTATCATAACGCAGTATTCATACGGGAAAGAATGAAATGTGACCCCCACTGCACAGCATACAAAAAACAAAACAAAACACTATTCTGCACACTTTCTCACTTTGTGTTCTTCCTGTTCATTTGCTTTGTCCCCAGGCATAAGAGAGAACACAAGCAAATACACTGAAAATAAGGAGAATGTCTCCAGCAGGCTGTGTAAAACTCTGTTACATCACAAAGATCCCCAATTACAATAAAATCATTCTTTCATTTTCCCTGAAACTTAATTACAATAAAATCATTCTTTCATTTTCCCTGAAACTTATAAAATAATGTAGAGAACGTTATCACACATTCTCTAGTTTGTGCTGTCAGTTTCTTTTAATAAAAACTAGTATTATATAATCTAAAATAACTGAACAGTACTTTTCACTTTGCTATTGCCAGAATCATCTTTTGACTGACCAGTTGTGCATCCTTTTTAGAAGTAAATAGGGCACAACAACAGGGACTGCAGATGCCCCATTTAGTCTGAAACTGGGAACACCGCTAGAGATGTGCCCGGGAAAGCAGCCACAGGAAGTCGGCCTCCAACTTGTGAAGTGTCCGTTCCCACAGACCCATTCATCTCAGCTACCAGATATTTTCAGTAATTAAATGCCAGCCGGTAAAATCTCCAAATCAGATTCTTCATGCAGTGTTCCTCCAATGTTTCATCAATTAGGAAAACACAGACCTCCCCACAGCCTGGGGAGCCATGGCAGATCGGTTTATAGAATCATCTTACGTACAACAAAGGCCTTCCACTGGCCACTGACTCATAAGGCTCAGCAGAGGTCAGAGGATCTGCTTCTAGAAACAGCCATGCTGCACATGCAAAAAATGTACATTGATAAAAAAAAAAAAGAAAGGCGAGGAAAAGACCAAGGGAGAAGGAAAAACAGAAGGAAGAGAAAGACAGAGAAAGCCCTACACCTCCCAACAACGGCAGCTTTGTGATCCCTCTGGTCAAGTTACCCGGTTTTGTTTATCATGAAAAGATCCCATTAATGCCTCAGCCTCATCAAACAGCACAGCAAGTCCGTGAATGGCACCTATCAGAGCCCAGGGTAAATCCAGTGATTAGAGGGAATTCGCCAAAGGGCCTTTGTAGCTGAGAAAAATGCCTGCTCCAGAGAGGAATGCAGAAAATTCCTGGGAGCACAGGCGCTCCTTTGTTGGCAGTCTGGCGGTATTCTGGAGCAAATAAAGGGACAAAAATGGGATCTGAGATGCAATGAACATTTGAAGAAAATGTTTTTCAAAGACCTCCTTGAAACATTCCTTAAAACACACACAACTGTATCACTCTGATAAAGATGAACCCCTGAACGTCTACCCAAACCACCATTTTAATGGTATCACATCACCTTTGCGAAAATTCTCAACAGGAATATAGTTTTAGAGAGATCCCCTTTGTCCCGCTGAGTTTCCTGGTTAATCAGTAAGCCAAAGATAAAACTTCACAGATAAGAAAACACACACACACTCATTCACTGAAAGTCTTTTGACAGAATAAACAGTCTACAAGCAGAGAAAGAGGGAAACAGAGCAGCACACACTACTGAATTGAGTGTATTAAGCATCCTCAAATCAGAGCAAAGTATAAAGTATAGGCTGAGCTATCCCAGTCTCAAAACATGCACACAACCAACCAGAAAGAAAATCTGCAAGGCAGACAAAATGGGAAGTGGAGGGACACTTAGCCATGAGTAAGCTCTGCTTTCTTCTCTACCCAGAGCCATATTTGTTTACTGAAACCCTTAACAAAAATAACATGCTTTATTTTGTTTTTACCATAACAGAGCCTGAGGCTAGCAGACCATGCGAAAAGAATACTAGGCCCACTATACCTCTTATTAAAATGTTTTTCCAGAGAAAACAAAACCTTTCGATTTCGTCTGGTGAGAAGAAGCTGCGATACTAGAGAATGAATCGGAACCACAAGGTACAGTGGCTTTTTAAACCTTGAAATTTGGGTAGTCAGCAGCAAGGTATTTGATACATCTGACTTTCTCATTTTTCTAGAAAGGTTTTTTTTCCATTCTTCCCAAGCCCAAAACAGTTTTAACGACTTTTCTGCACAATGTACCCCTAAGTGTAATACCTTTCCTCATAAATCTTGTTATAGACTTATTTTATGTTCCATTTTAACGTTCGCCGGGCTGAGGGAGGAGCAAAGTAATAATCATGTAATTCTAGTTGCAGGTTTTCCTCCCCTTTCTCTTGGGCCAAAGTCTAATAAAATATTATTTATTTGCATGTTTGGAGAGCTATTCACTAACATTTTTCAAAACTGCAGTAAAATGGTTGCAAAGGTGGTGCCTTTATTGCTTTGCAAATGTTGCTCATTTTACTATTTGTTTTAAATGCCATTTTACTGGTACCGGTGGATTTACATTATAAAGCCGGTTTAGGATGCTATTTGGGGTATACACAACAAAAGGAAAACTTTGGACTGTACCTCTTCATACCCACTTCTTGTTCGCTTATGTAATCATAAACACACTTCTCCCAGACCTCTAAATAATTGAACATACAAAATTGTAGGGTTATTGCATCATTGTTTATGACTGATTTTGCCCCTTCTAAGACTTACGCCAATAAGCCTCTACCTTGGGTGTACTCCATAAAGTTTATACATCCGCGCAGCGATGGTAGAGGTCAGTTTTACTTTTGCATCATTAAATATAGGCTTTTGCAAACACTAATGAATGCAATACTTTCTCAACATGCACAATGGCTTAAAAAACAACTGCATACTTTTCTGAGGTAGTTTGCAAATGTCCTAGTATGCCTGGACAGAAAAGCTTTGTTCATTACAGTTCTTACGGATGAAGTATGAAGTTTTGCAAATGTAAAAAAGACCCATTTGCAAGAAATATCCGGAGCGGAAATAAATTTAAGCACAGAACAAAATAAAATGCTCTGAATGACCCTGATTCAGGATTCCCCATAAATGGAGTGTACCTCTCCACTACTATAGAGTTCTCTGAAATCCTGCCAAATGCATAAATCCTAGAGACATCTACTAAAAGATAAGAATGAGCTTGGAAAATAGATCATCCAAGAAATATGCAGTGCCCATAAAATAAACCACACACATACACACACCATTTTCATTTACCAGACCCTCTTTCACAAATCTAGCAGATGGTAGAGTTTCAAAACTAAGTTTTTCCATTTAGACCAGAATCCTTACCATGCTAAAAAAAATAAGATATATATGCAGAGGATACAGCACCAAAAATATTTAACCATGTTCATGTTAAGCTGGCCAAGGGGAAAGAAGCAAAATTAATAGGAACTGTGAACCCAAACACATGAAACTAATTGCTAACCATGTAGGTTTTTATACCTCTGTATCATTTCTTTATAGTACTACAATTTAAAAGAAACAAGTGAGTTGAAAAATAACCAACACAAAAAGACTACTTCAGCTAATGATATTTTGTGGCGCTCTGAACAAAAACAATGATAAGAAACAGCTATCATGTGCAGACTGGACTGTAAGATGGGAAAATGAAGCATCAGACTTACTCTTTTCTCCTCTTAGAAAACCGAAGCCATTCTGCTATCTTTCCCTTTTGACCCCCAAGTCCCCTAAATCAGACCAATTAAAACTTTTGTCACTTCGTTGCTTAACTCTTGGAACTGCAGCTCTGATTTACCTACCTCTTCATCAGTCACTATCCACCTCACCACGATTTCCAGGCCAGCTGTACACCGTGAAGGTAGAGGTCAAACAGAAGAGGGTTCCAACCAGCCACTGCTTTTGAAACCCTACAACGATCACCAAGGATGAAAATCTGCACCAGGGAGGTAGTTTCAGAAACAGTTTCTGCTCTGCATCCATTTACAAATAGTGATAAATAAAACCTCTACGTGGATTTAATGCTACCTCTTTTTTTTTTTTCCTAAAAATCACATTATAAACTTGCACTCTGTAGAACAGAAACAATGACACTGAAGATATAAAATCGAATGAATGAAAGGCTGTTTGTCCTTTTCAAACCTATGTGTTTGGCCTCTGCTCATCTGATGTTGAATTCTGCGGTGCCCTATGTTGGAAGATGGCTCGGATCTGAGACATAACGCACCACTGCCAGGTAGGGAAGAGACAGTAGAGGTTGTTATGCACTGAGCAGACCTTGCTGTGGGCCCTTAAAGACCCTCCTGTACTAACAGCAATTAGAGAGCTGAGCTGTAATTTCACTCCTCCTGCATGCAGGACCTTGTCTCACCTTCAACGGGAAGCAGGGGCTGAGCTTGTGGGGCACGGCTACAATAGGAGTCTGTGATCATGGTGCAATGTAGCCACTGGTATAAATCTGTCATAGACACTTGCAGAGGAAGAGGGACTTCCACACAGTGCAGCCTTTACACGTTCTGATGCAGATACAGATTTATGGCACACGGGAAGCAGAGTGCCTTTGAGCCAAGGGGGCCCCGTGAATCAAGGCCATTTTTTTTAAGGTTTCTGCAGCTTGCAAAAGCTACACATTTATAATTGTGCTTGAAGTCAGCCCCTTTCCAGCCCCAGGAGGCAGCACCATTTGGTTGAAATAAAACTGAGGACTTTTCCCAACAGCTGGCCAGCTCTAGCTGTAAGTTTTAACAACAGGATGGATGGCTTGAGGATGGCTGAAGGGATCCGAAGGCATTTTTCTGGGCTTTTAGGGACCCCTTTCCCGCCACACACTTCCCATGTATCAGATTCATTTTAAGGTGATGAACTCTACTTTGAAGAGTTCCCTTTGCATTGTTTTACCCAACATAGATGACTCTTTCACCAAGATACTTAAAATGAGCCAGCTGAGACCTTGAGCAAATGTCTAAGAAAGTTCCAGGGAAGAAGAGAAAAAGGGAGGCAGCTAGAAGTAAATTAAAAACCAGCCCTGAGTCGGTAACAATTAATGAAAAACACAATTTCAAAGCATCCTTAATAGAAGACTTCCTCCACGCATCCTGTATCTGATTCAGGGGGTGACTCAAGCAATAAAATCACAGTTGGGATGTCTCTCATGGTGCTGGTGGGCCAAGTTCAATATTTTCCCTATGAGGCATGCCTGTACTATAAAAAGAATGTGATGTCTGAAAATGAGTGCCTCTGCTTTCTGTTTGCTGGCATTAAAAGACTTTCCTAGCCCTCCTGCCACATTTCGAGAGTACAGTATGAATCACAATCATGTGGTGAGGACCTCCTTGCCAAATTCTTTCATGCTGCTACCACGGTGCCTTCCCTCTTAGGCTTCTGCCAGCAGCCTCTGTCCCCTGGCCAAGATCATCAGTGTGAGCGACAGGGGAGAGGCAGAGCACGCAGCTCCCAATGCACCCCCGAGGAGACAAGGAGGCCCATGATTGTGAAAACTGCAGTCACGGAACTGACTAAGTGGTAGGAGGGCAACTAAAGTCAGTTGAGAGATAAAGTCAAGAGGCTGGAGAGAAAGGCTGAAACACAAAAGAAAGGACAAAGGCTTTTGGACCGGGCATGGGTTTGGGCTCTTTAAATTCAAGATCTCATTTAATAACTCTTGAGGTATGATGACCCTTCTAAAGAGTGAGTAAGCCAAGATCCCCAGGTATTAGAAAAGTGGTTTGATACAGTCACAGAGTACAGGGCAGCAGAACTTGGGTCAGAACCCAAACTGACGTCCCTACATCTCCCCCTCTCTACCCCGCTGCCTCTGATTCCAAAGTTGGAGAAACCAGACAACTCTGTGCTTTCACATTTAAGCCACCATCTTAACTACCACTCTTCCCTAAATGTATATAATGCCATTCTCAACAGTGACCTCTATTAAAACATTTGTCAGCCAGATTAGCAACCATATGCAAATCTCCTACAGCCACGCCCACAGAGTCCACCCCTCCAAGTCTAGCAGCCATCTCCAAATGCTGCACAATGTCAAAACGGGACCTGGGAGAGAGCATGGAGGAAAACATTATTGTCATTCGACATCATAAATCACTATCGATGGAACCACGCAAAATGTATCCCCCACTTACAGCTGTGTTTCTTTTGTGTTCATTTATTACTCTGCTTACAGATTAATCAACGTGCCAGCTTTCTGGCCACATCTCCTGTAAGCCCTGAACAGTTTTGCCCCTAAGAGGTAGGAATAGATGGTGACACCAGGAAGTTCCCTGGAATTAAACTGCTTGTTTCTTCCAGTCCTAAGTGGCCTGCTAGAGACAAGGGTTTAGAATAAAAAACTGTTGGATGGGTTATATTTCTATGGTTCACACTCAAAAGCCAACTTTTTCTGTTGATTGTGAAGAGGAAGATATGGAAGAGGAGGTAAAAGAGGAGTGGAAGGCTTTAATTCACAAAGGAAATGGAGAAGTACCAATAAAGTGGTCTTCTCACTCTTAACCTGACCCCAGGAAGGACTCAGCCTTAAAGTCACGGGAGTCCTGGTCTACTTGGAAGTGGACGGGATGCTAAAATCATGGCACGCATGGTGAGCTTTGAGTCAATAGCGTAAGGTGGCTGCCAAAGAAAAGTCACAACTTGGACAGCACTGTAGAAATATAGTTTTTAGAATAAAACGGTTGATAGTTTTGTTCTGTTTGGCATTGATCAAATCACAAGAACATATTCAGAAAAAGACTAAGCAGGATTTTGAATGGACTCAAAATAAAGACTTACTCATTTATCCCAAGCATCATTCGTTCCACAAGTATATGTTGATTATACAGGTATTGTGCTGAGGGCTAAAGACATATGGCCCTTGGAGTTGCGTCTAGTGGGATAAAAAATTAACCCAGAGGAACTTGTTTACTGCTTTATTACTCTATGAGTTGATGATGGTTTTGCTATATAAATCCATATTTACAGTAATTATGGAAGAAATAAAAGTGGGTAAGAATTAGTGGGAAGACAGCTTGGCTTTTCTATACTGAATAAGAGAGAAGAATGCTTCAGAAGTTATCTGCCTTAGAAGCGGAGCCAGAAACATGTAAAAAACATAGGCAGTAAAGGGACCAGGGCATAGAAAGAAACAGACAGTAAAATATGGTGGCTTTCAAACCAGCCTGTCCTGCTTGGCACTATCCTGGGCTTCTCCAGCAAGTTACTTTACCTCTCTGTGCCTTGGTTTCCTCAACAGCATCTAACTCATTGAGTTTCGTGAGAAAGAAATGAGGCATTCCTCATAGCCTCACCGATAATGCACTTTCCCATCACCTAAAACACTTTTAACTAAGATTTGTCAAGTACTACTCACCTACCCCTTTAAAGTCACTCTTAAATAATTCACCATTTGCAATCTAAAATATTCTACCCTAGCCCTCAATGGTCATGTATACTGGGTTTTCAGTTTACATTCATGGAGGGGAAACTAGAACAGTCATTTGTTTTTACCTGCAGTTGACTAAAAAGGTTTGTCTGCGAACATCTATAGCACATACCTGTACCTTGATTCAATGCTAAGATCATTTAGTTGGGAAAGAGACCGTACAAACGTCAGATAAAAGTGGCAGCTAATGGCACACAGAATTGTTTTGATTTGTATAGAAACTTCCTTTTCCTATCCTGGGACTAGAGAAAGAAAGATGGTTATCTGCATTAAGTACAACAGTAAGTCTTACCAAAACCCAAATTTTAAAAATCTTAAATAACTAGTCAGATATTGAAATTTAACACACAAAGATAACACAAAAGCTTAGGGATTTATACTGGGAACAACTGATCTTGCTTTTAAGAAATGTTCAATACTTGGAACATTGATGTAGGTTGGGGTAGTGTGACAGTAAAAGGTCAAAAGCATAATAAAAAAAGATAATCAATGTGAGAGGTTCCTTGTGCTTATAGGGAAATGGAGCATACTCACTTCAGTGGCTCTGAAGTCAAACAAGCCAAACAGGGTTCATTCTAAAAGGGAGTGACAGCCTATGTGTCACATTTGTAAGACTTTCACGAGTCAATGTGATCAAAATGCCTAGTATATCTTAGACACTCTATATACTGAGTGAATGAATCAATGAGTCAAAGGCATAAACGAACTTATTCAAAGGCATCTCCTTTAGAGAAAATATCTGTGCCTCCCCAACTTACAAACTACATCCTATGCCCCAAACTGCTACGGAAAAGAACATTAATAACTACAGACAAGCAAATACTATTTCTTGTAGTCTATGAGAAGGTATGTGTATGAATATGCATGAGTGTGTGTGTGTGTGTGTGTGTGTAAGTGAGAGAGATCAAGAGGAAACTAATCTCTACTAGAAAACCTAATGGGATGGTCCAAGCCCCCAATGCAAAGAAGGATCAATTATAATAATAAACTCAAGTTTTGTTCTTTTTTAAGGTTTACCTATAGCAAGCCACATTCGCATCAGATCTCTCACTATAACAGTCAGAGTGATCAAAGAACCTTTACTGTTTAGTTATTTCTATTAAAGATCTAATTCACCACCATTAAAGATGAGGCTCTGGCTAACACGCTTGAATGTTTTTAGAGTTTTCACAAATTCTAAGTATAAAATATTTTTCTTAATGCTTTTCCATACAGTGACTCACTGGAATGCCAACTTTCAAAATAATGGGCAAGATAAGGTTTTCATTGTCTTCACTGAACTAACTAGCCTTAGAGCAAGTCATCAAATTCTTCAGTCTTTGAAATTCTTCACTAAAATAACATCCATTGCACAGAGGCCATTTGTGTAATGAGCTCTTTATAGAGAAGACATCACTTAAATTGCCAAATAAAGACAGTGAAGTGATTTGCCTACAATTTCTGAGGCATGAAAGTAACAAAAACACGCTTTACTTTCTAAATGAGCTCAAAGTCATTCAAATTTCCAAGATTTCATAATCCAACCTACAGTTCCAGAGACTCCTGCTTACTTATTAAATGGCACTGGCGGAAGGCAATGTATAAAATAGGAAATGGGAAATTCAATGGGTTGTGCTTTCAAAAAGCAAGAATGTGTTCAAGATAAGGTAGAGAGTAAAATTAACCACTGCCAGTTGGGTGGCTGACCAGTTAGAAAGCTCTATCTGGAAATTTCACTTAAATTCAAGGGTATGCCCTGATTGGATTTGTATTTTCTTCCCTGAACATCTCGGAGGTGTCTTTTAGCTAATGCTCTTCTCAGTAATTCCTTTCAAGAATGAATTCCTTTCAAGAATGAGGTATCAAAAGAAGCTCCCCACTAGAAAGAAGAGACAGGGACTAAGGATGCTACAGTGTCTTTAACCCTAAGTGAAAAGCCAGCTTGAAAGCAGTTCGAGACCAGCCCAATCTAAAGTCCACTTACATCCTGACTCCTTAAAACCATGCTATAATTTAGTCAAAGAATGCTGTTTAACAATAGTGAAATAGAGCAAATATATAAATGTAACCCAAGTTTAGGAAGTTCCTTGATATAGGTTAACCTAGTGATTTGTTGGAAAAAAAAATTGTAAGACATTTTCATGGCATAGATATTTGATATCATCAGCTCAAATTTTAAAATGATTTTGGAAATGTGACTCCCAAATTATAGTGATCACGTATAAAAATCTTTTAATACTATCGTTCTTATTATTTTGATCAAAAAGTATAGGAAGGAGAAGACTGTCAAATTATTTTTAAACAAGGAAATTGGTTTGGGATATTTACAGTACACTGTAAGGTGCATGAGTGATCCTGCTGTCTCAAAGCAAAAGCAAAGCAAAGTCTTTCCAGTGTGTTATTTATTCCCAGGATCGCACACATTCCAGATGATATCACCAGCACTGCTAGTGCACAAGAAAGAAGCAAATGAGACACGCATTGGCTCATGTGGCAAAGCACTGGGTTTGCCAAATGGAAAAAGAACAAAAACGGGGAGGGAAAACATTTTGTTTTCAATCTACAAGGATATTAATAAAACACAAATTGAGCATTCTGTGGCTACATTTCCCAGGAAGAAGAGTCTCTTCTGGCCAAAAGAACATAACAACAAACTTTTGTATATGAGAAATATGTATCTTGTGATGTCATTTTAAAGCCCACTATTTATCATGACTAAGAATGGAAAACATGTTTCTCTGAAACACAGGCACCAAGAAAAAAATGGAGGACAAATTCTACCTAATAGAATCTGTAATTCAGAGTAAATCCATTTAATGCCTATAGTAATATAGTAATATAGAAGTTCAACAGCTTCTCTAGATAAAATTCTAAAGAATACATAAACACTAAGAAACTGCTTATTTGTAAAGCTAGTGGATAAAATAGAATATAGAAATTTCTTAAAAGAAAAGATTTTCTACACAATTGTAATTTATAGACATCAGAGAGAAGTGAAAGAAGCCATCACTTAAAAATAGAATCAGCTAGAGGTGTTATTATGATTTAAAACTTATGGGACACAATTGTAAGAAAATTCCAGTTTGGAAAACATCAGTAATATTACTAACAATTAGCCCTTTTTATGCAGCAGGTACAGTTCGAAACTCTTTACATAATTCAGTTATTTAATGCTCTGAACAACCCATCATAGTAATATGATGACACCGTTAAAATTTCCATTTTGTAGTTGAGGCAACTAAGGCTCAGAGAGATGAAGGAACTTGTCCAAGGTTGAACAGCTAAGCAACTATTAGTACATATTAACTTAGATGTAGCTAATTTACCAAATATCAAAAATACTAGTAAATATCATTCCATTATGACATGAAAAATTTTTGATAGAGAAATTTCACTTAGTAAAGTAATAAAGTCAAGCTACTGGGACTGCTTCCCTTGAGGATGCTAAGTTGCATTCATACATGCACAACCTTCCTTAGAAACAGTATATGCCAGCACAAATAAAGGTTAAATTTTGCCCTTGTAGGCAAAAGGAGGTAAACTTGTGCATTAATATTGACCAGTCATTATCCACTGATCAGGCATAATTCAGAAGTGTGCTAATTTCACTCTAAGGCAGCTGGGCATGCACATATATCAAAACATTACATGAAATCATTTTTTTCTGGTTTTTAATCCCTCCCTGAATCCTCTGTTTTAAACAATATATACTTAGGCAAAGGACCACCAGCTCCTTGGTTTTAACAGTGCAAAATTTATTTGGAAAACAAGACTGCTTATTATAAACTGTGCCTCCTTCTAGAAACATTTAGAACTTAAAAAAGAAGGAGGTTTGGTAATAATGTAGTCTGGCCCTTAATTTACAGGTGAGAAAACAGGGAGTTTTGACATTGAAGTGGGTGTAGGACATAATGAAACAGCTGAGCGCTTCCTAGCTAAGTGATCATGGACGAGTTAGGCAACTTTTCTAAAAGGGAAAAGGTTTCATGGGATTGCTGTGGAAATTGAGATAAATTCAGATTTAGCACAATACCTGACACCCAGATGGGGATCCATCAGTGGTCACTGTTGTTGATATGATCACTACTTTTATTTGTGCTTCACCTCCTGTCTCACAACCAGTCACTGGCAGAAGAGGATTTAGAGCACTTTTGGAATAAGTCTGTCATAGTATTAGAAGCTGGGTTTCTGGTCTCTTCCATGTATCTCTGCCTAAGGGGGTGAAATCATATTCTTTGCCGCCTAATCCCTTCTTTTACCCCTAGAATTATTATCCTCCAGCCTTTCAGAAAGTGTTTTCCATCAGAACATAACTTTGAAGTGCAGCAGTTTACACTCTCGGTCAGAGACGTTCAGAATGCACTTGCACAAAGGGGACGCATATATTCAGTCAGTGTGAACTGCCGCAACTCCACGGCTTGCACCGCTTGGCTTCCTCCTTTTGGAGCGCGGCTTTTCCTGGAAGGGGCAGGGAGGGTCCGTCATTGGATAAACCACTCCAACAACATCAAAACTGAACAAAATTAGATCATCAACCTGATCTTAATTGGAGTGTGTTTACCCCTTGTTGCGGCGCTGCTGTAAAAAAACACGCTTCCCCAAAAGATCAGGCATTTCTGGACAACTCCCTCTGCCTTTCTGGCTTCCTTCACGTCTAAGTCCTCTGGTTGCCTGGCATGGAGCCAAGCGCTTTGTTTACATCTTCTCATCCATTTCTCCCCACCGCCCTCCGGGTGAGGTAGGTATTATTCTCATCCCCGTGGAGAGCATCGAGGTCGGGGAGAGTAGATAAGACGCCCAGAGCTGCATTCTCAGGAGCAGAGCTACTAAAACCCAACAGCAAGGTGGGCAGACAGACCCTCATGAGCCCTTGTTTCTACTCCCGGCTCGGCCACTGCCTGGGTATGTCCCATCCTCTCCGGACCGAAGTTCCCCGTCTTTGCGAGGACGCAGCCACTCACGAAGCTCCCTGCCGGCCTGACATTCGGCGGCCTGCCGTTGTCCCGGGCGGGCTGCTTTGTTTCCACGCTCAGCTGCTCCCTGGGACCTCCCTGGGCTCCGCTCTGTTTTGTTTTTGCTGCTGGACCTACTACAGACGCGCCCTTGGCAGCGCAGCCCGTAGCACAGCCGAAGCTTCCTCTTTCGCTCAGTTCCTGGCTGCTTCAATATGAACAACAACAACAAAAAAAAAAAAAAAAAAAAAAAAAAAAAGGTGGGCAGGGGCCAGCTGGCAGAAGGCGCCGAAATAGCAGCGCAGGATTCTAATAAGAGCAGCAGAAAGGCCGGCACGCAGGACCTCGCCGTCTGCCGGGCTCTTTCGGTGACTAATGTTGCTTTTGGCACAGGCTGGCACAAGGGGTTTCCATGCTCATTTCCCTCTGGCCAGGGTAGACATTTCTGGTGACAGACACCTCCACGCTCCCAGCCCGGCCGGTGACCACTGGGGACAGCCTCCCGGAACCCGGCGCTGTGAACCTCTGAAGGCGTTCTGCAGCATGGACCGCCACTGCGCGACCTGCGACGCTCAGGCCACCTCTGAGCACTTGGGAAAGGGTGTGCGGTTCAAGGAAGAGAAACGTGTAAGCAGCAGTGACTCAATCATCCCAGCACATGCATGAAAGGCGGGTTCTTGGGATTAGCCTGCTTCCTTTGCCAGCATGGGGCTCCTCGTTAGCAACCACTGGGAGGGAACGTGTGGAGTTCTGTCTGGAGTGAGCCAAGAGGGAGTGAGTCAGGCCCTCCTTCAGCAGTTTCTTCTCTTCCTCCTTTCCCCTCCTGCCTGCTCTTGCTGTCTTTCTCTCTCTCTCTCTCTAGATCTAGGGCAGTCATAACTAGATCTTTCCACTACTTAGTAGCAAACTTGAGGATCTGTTGGAGTGGTTTTTGTATTGTTTTGTTACTATTAAGTAAGATTGCTTCATAATCCTTTAAATGTTTTTAGCCAAGTTTGGTTTACATATCCTGGCCAGCAAGCACGTGATGAATCCATAGATGTCACCAAAAGAAGGCAGATGCTACAGCTGAAAAAACATGATGCTGTTTCACTCCAGAGACACAAACATTGGAGCTGTCAAAAAGGACACCTATCTTTTGTGCCAAAGCTACACAAAACTGTCAGACTCTGGAGACCCTCAAACCTGAGGAGGAGCTGCTGAGGTAGGGACACAGATGCAAACTGAACTGCTCCCCTCTTCTCTCTCCTCCATTCCCTTAACACCTGGGGCAAAGCTTTAGGATATAGTTAGATGCCCGTGGCATGTAATGCGCGTAAGGGATGGCTAAGTATCTATCAGTTCACTGTCCCACACTTAACTTTGAGAGCTGCCTTCCTATAATTTACATACCACCCAGAAAGCAAGCTGCACTGGTATACAGAAAGGACATTTGAAGCATTTCCCTAAATGTATCCTTTCAACCAGTATTTATTGGGTGGTTCTATGTGATAGAATCATGCTAGACATAGCAAGGAGCTTTTCAATCATTCACCCCATCATAAAGATAAATAGAGCCAGTTATGACTACTCCAATTTCTCAAAGTTGGAATACTTCTCAAAAATATCCAGTGAGTCCCCAGAAAGTTGAATGGATCCTGGCTTATCATTCAAACTAAAAAAAAAGAAGTAAAAGAAACCTAAACTGTAAAACCCAATCTCCTGGAACAAGGCCCTCTTCACCAAGGAGAAATTCTTCAACATTAAAATAAGCATTTGCCACGAGATATCAGTGAGGTCTTGACTGTATATTGTCCTATTCTCAGGCAGAAACACCATAACACAAAGCCTTCTTTTTCTAACCCTTATCCTTCTACACTGCCTCGCTGCATGAACTTAAGATGGTTATCTTCTTTGGGTATACATTTTATCATCTTTAATATGAAGGGACTGTAATCTCTAATCTCCCATGCAGTTCTAAAATGAAATATTTGTTTAATGAACAATCTATTAGCTTGTCAATAGCAGCTTTTTATTTTAAGCTTTAAATACAGAGGTGACACACGCTACCAAGCACAAAAATCTCTCACTGCAATAATCTCAGAAATATTTTTTGCAAAGTTTTCTTTGCTGTTCTTGGGAAGAAAAAAAAAAATCAAATCTCGTGCCATCCGGCTCTGTAAGTGAGGGGAAGGCAGTGGTACAGGATGGCAGGTGGGGGTGGGGGCTGGGGAGTAGAGTTGTGTTTATTTGTTTTGAATTGAAATGCTTTGAAAGTACTAGGATTTCCCCACTATTTTGGCCTCTAATATTATCTCTAGTGATCGAGACTCAGTGTCAAAGGTTTGTGAATGAATTTCAGAATGTGCAAGTGGTAACTCCCATCGTGAGCCGTCTACATTTTTTTTATAACCACTTGCATACTTTTGGTCAACCACTGTAAAATAAACAGTCTTTCCCAAATGTTTTTGTTTTCTTTGACAGCACAGCAATAATTCACTTGGAATGCTGTAGAATATAATAGCACTTTAAGGCTGTTGTAAGACTGGCTTTTTATGATTTATATTGTTTAATATAATAATATTGTCAAGTTGTTTTTAAGTTAAAAGTTGCCAGACTGAAAGGAACATAAAACACTTTGGAGAGATGTGTTATGCTTAAATCTTCACTCCCCATCCCCCCAAAATATATACACACAATATGTATATAAACACACAAACACACATGCATAAATATAAGTGTATACGTGTATATGCAGTATGTATTTTAAAAACAATACTCACCTCAAATGTTTGCTGTTTCCGTTTATATCCATGAGAAATACAGCATCTAAATTATGGTATGGTTTTGTATTCATGCAAATGAAAATATAAATCAGTATTTATTCCTGCCTAGAACTATGTTAGGAAAAGATGTCCTACCTCACTGCCTGTTTACTTGGCATATACTCACAGCCCCTTTTTTCCAGTCATGTACCCACCTAAGAAGTTGCCCCAAACAGCTTTATTTTCTTTCTTTTTGGAGGGGAGGGACTATTGTCTCCAATATTCATATCAGAATAAAGTAGATATCAATGTGTCAAAAAAGGAAGGATGAAAGTTGACCTGGAAACTGCAGTCTCAGGGCATCATTACAGTATTTGTTAGAAATCTTTATCTCTAGGACAACATTTAAAGTGAGAAAGTACAATTTGGGCTGTGTTACATTTTCATTTTACCCATCCTCCTCTCAGAGAAGCCTATCTTTGGGCTGCACAACAAAGTTCTTAAACGGTGATCTAAGACAAGCATGAATAAGTCTTGTGTTGAGTTTAATTTCAGAGGCTAGGAGTTTATCAGCTGAGCCATCTCACCTGCATTCCTTGCAACTGATCAGAGCCCCAGAAGCCTGGCCTAGCTTTGGGCTTCTCCAGCAGAGAGCAGTGAAACACTGTCAATAAACTTAATTCTGGAAACCAGAGTAGCTTCCAAGCTGAGAAAAAAGGCAAAGGCAGAGCTGGCAGGCTCATCAGAGTTATAAAGAAATTGGGGAAACTGGGCTTGTAGACTAAAATAATAATAATAATAATAATAATAATAATAATAATAGCACGCTACGTGCTAAAAGTTTTAATGCTGATATGGACAATATTGCATATTATTTATTTATTTAGAAAGTTATTTAAATGCTATCAAATATTACTTGATAGCAAGACAGTTAACATAAAAGAAAAAGTATGTGCTTTTCCAAACTAGCTTCCTCTTTTAATAGTGCAATTACTGTACTGTCATGTATTTATTAGGTCACTTTAATTTGCATTTGGTATTATCACAGTGTCAACTTCGAATCCAAATTTCTAGCCACCTACCTTGGCAGTTCTTCAAGCATCCTTATTCGCAACACTTAATTGCTTGGCAAATCAAGTACAAAAAAAACAGTTGATACATATGCATTCTGTAGGAAATATGGTTGCAGAGAGCCATTTTAAGAAGTTTAAAAACCACTTTCTATTGCTTTTGTTCAAAATGAGGTTCATAGTGGGGATGTGTGAATAGCGCTTCCAGGTAAATGTGATTTATGGCATTGCACATGAACTTGTTAACATTATAATACAAAAGTGTAAAAACTCTCAGGACACCTCACCCTTGGCCGGGGTGCAAATTGTTCCCCTTCCAATCAACAACAGCTTGATGACAGAGAATATTCATGAACAGAATGTTTCCCTATGTTTTTGTTAAGCTACTCTTAAAGAAAACATATTTTCACAGAGATACGAGCATTTACATTCTCATGACATGGTATATATCATCTGGCCTTTTACTTTTCTTGGATGAAAAAGAGTTTAATCCATTTTTTTTCAAACCAAAGATATCAGAGATGTTATGCCAAAGAGAAATAAAAACCAGGCAATCATTCATTTGCTACATCAAAGTGGGAGATAATGCCCTATGTATACATCGCAAAACCCTTTAAGGAGTGGCTTGATGAGGTCCCGTTTTGAAATTTAACTATCTTCAAAAGTGCTGGTCTCAAATGCCAGCCTCTGTGTGCGGGTTGCCAAAACACCAAGTGAAGCATGGGGCAGTACATATCAAAGGGGAAAGGGCAGCATGGCGTCGTGCCCAAAAATCACACTGCACAACGGGATGAACTTCGAAGAGACTGGTTCACATCAGAAGTCGCCACATGTTTTACATTCCCCCAGCGGCCAGGGTCATGTTACCTTCCATTAGAATCTCCCCTCAGCCATTCCATCTCCCATGACAGGAAGGAATCCCCCTTCCTTCTTGACCCCTCCCAAAGCCCCTCTCCACAGTACCAGGTACCACTGCAGCAAAAAGAAGTACCTCACAATCAGGAAACTCCTTCTTTGGGCAAATAAAGCTGTAGCCAGTTGGAAGAACTGGGGAAAGAACAGCAAACTAACCCCAAAGCAAGCAAAAGGAAAGAAATAACAAAGATTAGAGCAGAAATAAATGAAATTGAGAACATGGCAACAATAGAGAAAATCAATAAGACCAGAAGTTGGTTCTATGAGAAAGTCAATAAGATTGATGGGCCCTTAGCAAGATTGACAAAAAGAAGAAGAGAGCGGACGCAAATAAATAAGATCAGAAATGGAAGAGGAGACATAACCACTGACCTCACAGAAATAAAGGAGGTAATAACAGGATACTGTGAACAACTTTATGCTACTAAATACAACAATGTAGATGAAATGGACAAGTTCCTAGAAAGGCATGAACAACCAACTTTGACTCAAGAAGAAATAGATGACCTCAACAAACCAATCACAGGTAAAGAAATTGAAACAGTCATTCAAAAGCTTCCCAAAAAGAAAAGTCCAGGACCAGACGGCTTCACATGTGAATTCTACCAAACATTCCAGAAAGAATTAGTACCAACCCTGCTCAAACTCTTCAAAAGCTGTAGCCAGCACACCTAAAGGCAAGGCTTCCCTTTAGGATGTGAGCAGGTACAAAGGCTGCACTGCTTGGGAAAAGTACAGCCCGGCTTCTCCATGTCAACATTCCACGCTCTTGGCCTTTCCCAAGATCTTAGTGAGAAAACTTTTTTTTGTTCTTATCAGTTCAAACAAGAACAATGAATTCCTCAAGCCAGCAAGAATGTGACAAGGTGCCAACAAAGCCAACCAGGAAGATGATGTATGGCCCATGGACTGTAGTGCCAATAAATCACTTCACAAACCAGGATTGAGAAGAATAAGCCCAGCCACCCAGAGACCAGGGGTACGTATGAGCTTCCCCTAGCCTCCAACATGTATATCCCCCTCCACTGGAGCCACCCTCCTCAGGACCCCCCACGGGTGCTCACCTGTCACCCCTGTAGCAACAAACTGGCTTGCTCAAAGGTGGGAATGGCTTCTTTTCCTTCTGTGGCAAATACTGTGCACACCTGGTTGAACATCTTATAATCCCATGTGCTTTAGGACCACACATTGAGTTTGTTATAGGCTGCCTGGAAAGTTCTACCCAAAACCTTAATTTCAAGGATTAATAGATGGCAAGAACATTTGTTCTTAGGTCAAAAGAAAGTTTGGACTTACGTGGTAAGATGATTTTATGGTTTTCATAAATCAGATGCAAGAAAGTAAATGTTCTATCTGCTTTATAAATGATGCCAAAAGAAATTGGGAATTACCAACCCAGAATCCCTTTCTGGGTTCCTAGGATTTGGCTCTCTTTAAAGAAAAACTGGATATAAAGTTAAGGGCATAATAGAACTAGGAAGCTTTTTGGGAGGTATATTTAAGATTGTTTTATACAAAATAACTTATTTAGCAAATACAGAATGATCAAGTGAGATGAGATTTTCCTTCACTTTTTAAATATATCTAACTGACTTATACTCTTTACGCCATGATTTAGGAGTGAGTCTCTATGGTGTAAATTCCTAATGTTAAAACTCAACATGTTTAAACGATTGATGAATTTTGCAGCAACTTAGAATCCATTCCATGGGAAACATGACTCAGAACTTCTTTTTTTTTTTTTAAAAGTACCTTGGATACATATTTAACTAACAGACCAGAACAGTCAAGTAAATCATTTGTAAACATGTATATGTATGATAGAATAACTCCTTGTAGCTGCTTTATTTTTATATAATAAGTTTAGGAGAGGAAAAAATAATTTCTAGTTTTGTTGAAATTTAGAGACAACAAAAAAGAACAAACTCACCACATTCCCTGCTAATGGAGTCCAGGGTCAACCTGGTTGAAAGTAGTTCCATGTCTTTCCTCCAACCATTTTTTAAAAATCAAAGATTCTAAAAATAGCTGGAGTAACAGAGGTGAGCTCATTCTCTACTAACCAACCTTATTTATTCTCTAATGACAGTAAAGATAACTCAAAGACAAGAAACAAATTTTAAAAAAGCAAATAATATCCACCAAATGGATAGTTCAAAATCATACCAAGTTGACTGATGGTTGATGTAAGGCTTACTATCAAAAGTGAATATACATATATGTAAATATAAATTATGCATTCTTTGCAGCATAGTATGTGTCTTTGAAATAACAAACTAACACTGTCACAAATTACAAGTTCTTCTTTAGTCCATTTAAAAAGATAAACTTAGAAAAGTATCATTTGCTCATTCAGAACATAACTATTCAAATAGCTAAGGTACACCCAGTATTACTACCAATAAAAGGACCAAAATAAGTATGTGCTGAGCCACATTGTATCTTCTAGGATGAGAATGAAGTAGTAAAAATTCAGTTTAGGACTACTTTGGAATAGTTACCTGTTGCAGTAGTGCTATTTAAATGTAAGCATTTATTTTTAATTTTACACAGTGTTATTAAACAACAAAACACACACATGCTCACTTGGCCATAGTGTCAAGCTACATAGTAATTCTACAACAGTATCACTAGGGAGAAATTTTATTGAATAAAGAAAGAAGAGAAGGTAGAATAAGTACATGCAGATCTGAGAGGTTCCAATTTTCTTGCACTGGAAAAAACTTGTTAGAAAGAGCTAAACCCATTGCAGAATGTGACTCTATTTCACTGAGCTGGAACTCCAAAATGGAAAAGGTAAAGAAGAAGGCACTGGGGCTGACTCTTCTTAAAACTATGTTTTAAATGCACATGTGAATATAGTCACCTTCATATATAGATACAGAAAAAAAGATGAATTATATAAGATTCTACAGGGGTTCCATGCGCTAGGATAACTTTCTAAAACCTGCAGCCTCCAGATGGGTCCCTGGACCAGAAAGGTTCTGAGATGCAGGGAGGCCACGTTTCCGGAGCATCAACCGGCTTCATCCCCCCATCCCATGTTCTCCACAGACCCTTCCAACACAAAAAAAGTTGGAATGGGCATGGCCCAGGTGCCCCTGAAGAGTGGGAGAAAGATCGGAAGTGATGGCAGCATTATACAGAGAAAGCCGGGTTTAACAAACGAGTCTGAGTGCTGAAACATTATGCTGATATTTCTCAGTACCTTAGAGCAGATAGAAATTAAAATCTAAAATTGTGACATTTTACCCCATACCAAACTCTGAAATCTGCTCTACAACTAATTGTTGCAATGTACTTTGGAATTTATTGGTTTTACGCATATATCTTATTTAAAGAGAAGGAGGAGTAAGAGAAGACAGGATTTAACAAATGAGTATGACTGCTGAATCATTATATTGATATCTCTGTTTGGTCTCCAGTGTCTTGGAGCAGCTGGAAGAAAAAAGGAAAATCGTGGACCTGTAACCCATACCAAACTTTAAAATCTGTCCTATAACTATTTGTTAAAATGTACTTAGGGAGTTGTTGCTTTTATATATATATATATGTTATATTTCCCATTAAAAAAAAAGATGAGTTAGAATCCGATCATTCATATTTCTGTCAAAAGTTATCTTTTTTTGGCATGGGCAGGCACCGGGAATCAAACCCGGGTCTCCGGCATGGCAGGCGAGAACTCTGCCATTGAGCAAAACAGTTATCTTGCCAAGCCTTCAGGTCCCGTGAGTTAAGCTGGGGACCTGGAGGGGCAGACAACCTGCGCTCCATGCCAACAGGGCTGGCGAGGCAGCACAGCCATCCTATGCCACTTTCTGAAAAAGCCTCTAAAACAACTTTGAGAAGGAACTTCATCAACTAACTCATGGTTTCCTTCCTCCTAGACACCAAGGCTTTGTATCAGAGCAGTTTGTTCCCACTAAAAAGAAAATGGGTAAAATTTCCTGAGTGTTTTTCTCATGTCATTAAAGACTTTCATTCACATTCTCACTCAGTGTGTCTTTTAAAAAGACTTCAACTGAGTAGTAGGCTTTATATGGCTTTAAATTACACAGATATAATTTAAATATACTAAATATATTCTCATTTAATTTTGACTTTAACTTTGTAAAACATAGTAAGCTCTGTCGTCATAGGTGGTAAATGACATCTATCAAAGAATGAAGGGCAAATTCTCAAATTCTTAGTTTTATTCACAATTAGCTGGCAGCAATAAACATAACACAAGACCTAATTTCAGTCTATTACGTACAGTGAAGAAAGAACAATTGACAAGTTACTAAAATTTACCTCTGTTCTATTGTTACTGATTCATTCAGCAAATTTCTATAAGATACCCAGTGTGTGCAAAACGCTCAGCAGGCCATGGAGAAATACAAAGTGGAATCACATTTACTGTTTGCCACTAATAACGGCTTACTCCAACTATCTTGTAATTGTTTCTTACTTTTTTCATGAGTGTGATTTTTTTAATTTCATAAGAGCCGAGAGTTTATCTTATGCCCACGTTTGTCCTGCTCATGTTAATCATCCAATAAATGATTCTACTGTTATTGTAACTATTATACAATCAAGAGCAAATGCCACAAGAATGACTTGAAAATAGAGTCCCAGTCCCCCATCTTTACTACTGGAGTTACAATGACAATTTTCTGAGGATGCACATAATAAAATACACAGCAGAATACAGTGATATTGGTGGGTCACATTCAGAATATACATACATAGATACACCCAAGCTTATATATAACTTCGTATTATACGTTTATACATACTTGAAATGTCTAATAAGACATTCACTTTCTACCAAGCTCTCCCAGTATTAATAGGGGAAATGAAATGTATCTCCAGTATATGCAATACACTAGGATGACATCAGTAGTCTCTTCTCTTCCACTCTGTTCTATTGAAATAAGCACTATTTTTTCCACTCCATACACACCTGACCTCACGAGTAACTACATATAGCCATTACACTTAGACTTAATTCCATATAAATAAAATATTGAAAGAAGGAAATAAACTTTTTGGCTACTAGTTATCCTATTAGGTTTATATAGCATCATTCATTTCTAACAGGCCTGGCAACAGAATGTGGAGGGCTCATGGGGCAGGAGCAGTCACCTAGCTCGGTCACATTCGTATCCCAGATACTTTTTATAAGATAGATGCTGTGTTCTTAGCAGATATTTTGGATTCTTGTGTTTCATGGTCAAGACAGAATCAGAGGCCAAGGATACTGACAGCTGATTTATCTGTTTCCTTCTGTCTATTTCCATGACTGTATCTGCTGCCTCACTTTGATTTATAAGCAAAACCTAGAAAGCCTACAAAAATAAGTGATTTGGGTTTATCTAGGAATACTACAGAAAATATTGCTGTTATTTTGGGTGAAGAAAATCAATTCTGTACAGCTTACTTTAATCTAAATAAAATGTGAATTTTGTTTTAAATAAAAAGATGCTGTGCTATGCCCTGGGAATACAAGGACGGATGAGACATCGTCTAACAGGGTAAAGTCAGGTAAGTGAACCACTCCTGCACACTAGGAAATTTATTCCATGCGAGGGGTGTGCAAAGTCCCAAGGTGGCAAGGAGGAGGCAAGAGCTAGCTATCGGGAGGAAGCAGACCGCATTTGAACTGGGGCCCTGGGCAGGGTGGTGACGTTTGTCTAGAAGGAGCTAAATATAAAGAATTCAGCAAAAACAGCAGAGGTGTGAGCGAAGCAATGAGTGCTTCAGAAAAACTGGTTTTTCCATACTAAGGACCCAAAGACCTCAACTGGTCGAGGGAAGGTAGGCGACAGGATTAGGAGCTAGACCTAAAGTTTGGATTTTAGCCCTTGGGTGAATGGCAGCCATTTGAAAGTTTCTGGCAAAGGAGGGATAAGATTTCTGTTTTGAGAACAACATCTGCTATAATATTGGGGGTGGGCTGGAGAGAGGAGAAGACTAGAGCTCTGCAGCAAATGAGGGAAGACCAGCATGATCAGGTTCCATGAGGGATGACAAGGGCTTGAACACAGGAAGATACAGTGGGAATGGAGGAAAAAGCCCAAGACATAGGGCTTAAGGCATAAGTAGGGGCAATAAGCGACAGAACTTGGGAGTGTTGACAATAGAGAAAGGGGAGGGTCAAGGAATGACTGGGTGAATGATGGCGGTGTCAAGTAAGTCAAGTAAGTGACGAATATGGTCACTGAAATGCAGATAGTTACCGAGACAGAGATGTCAATGGGCTTACTCAGAAGAAGCCTGTGGAATCAGACACGAAGAGGCCTCGGTATTAACCCCAGAGCCAAGCCACATGTAAGGGGCAAGCAGAGAGAGAAGCAGAGTGAAGCAGACACAAGGAGCCTTCACACAGGAAAAGAAACACCAGAAAGAGATGTCGTTCTCCCTTCTTGCAGAAGGGAGAGTTTGAAACAGGAATGTAGAAATAATGTGCCAGATTAAAAACAAAAAGCATTAGGTTGAGGACTGAGATGTGTCCCTTGGATTGAGCAGTTCAGAAATTCCTGGGGGCCCTTATTTAAAATACTTTCTGTAGGATGAAGGGGGCAGAAGCCATTACACTGAGCTCAGAAGTGATTTAAAGACACGAGGAAGGGAGAATATTCTGTACTTTGCATCCTGCTGCCTCCCTGCCATTTCAGAATGGCTCCAGCTACAATAGAGGCTGCTCCTCCTTTCACTAAGCCCAAAGAGCTGCAAAGCATGTAAGGTAACTGGTAGGTTATTATGACATTAACCTATCAAATAGGAAAGCTCAATATATTGTTCACAAACAAAGCTTATTCCACTATGCGTTCCTGAGCCTCTCTAAGGAAGACTGGATGAGATATGGGTAGAAATCAAACTGGAAGAGAATTCTAAGTGACCTGAAGTAGTTCATTTGATACTGTTCAGTGGAGCGGCCTGGGTATAAACCAAAAACTATGTGCCTAATAAAGGAATGTAGCTCTCTAACCTAAAGGGAAAACCACATTTTCAGAGTCCCCATCGTAAAGAGATACGGTAATGGATAAAACATATTCTACCTCATTATTCTTTAGCTTTGAGAATCAAGATATAGAACATTCAAGAAGCTCAAGAGAAGGTAAAAAATAATATCTGGAGGCAAAGTGAAAGGTTTCTTGCGTCTATTAAGGAACTTAAATTCATTTTCCATTTGCACCCTGAAAAAAGAAACCAATCTAAATGGATTAAAAGGCCAGAAAGACACATTAGAGCAGAAGCTAGCAAACTTTTTCCGTAAAGGGCTAGATAGTAAATATTTTAGGTTTTGAGGGCCACTTAGTCTGTCACAAACTGCCGCTGCAATGAGAAAGTGAGAAGGCAGCCCCAGACTAGTGGACAAATAGGTGTGACTGTGACCCAAAAGGCTTTATTTATGGATACTAAAATTTGAACTTCATATAATTTTCTCGGGTCACAAAATATTGCCCCCTCCTTTTGATTTTCCTCAACCATGTAAAAATATAAAAAACATTCTTAGCTTGCAGGTCTGGCTGTGGACTCTGAGCCATCATTCGCTGATCCCTGTTCAACCTCTTCCATCAGCCTAGATTTATGGAATTTGAGTCTTTGGATGTGAAATCCAGTAATGTGAACAGACCATGGAATTTAAATATAAATTTACAATCTACAGAGCCCTGTTTCTTCAGAAGTCTAAAGGTTCTTCTCACTGTGACCCTGAACTAATCACTCACCCTAATGGTAAGAATGAGTACATTCATTCATTCATTCAACAAATGTTTAGTGAGCATCAACTGGTTCTCTAGTGCTGCAGGAGATATTAAAGAAAGCAAAAAATGGGGTCTATATCCTCCAGAAATCTGCAATCTATTTAAGGCAATAAGACTTATGCATTGAAATAATGGTACAACAATTTCAATGCAAGCTCATAAAATTAAAAGGAGAGTTCACAGACTGCTAGTATTAAGACTAGATTTGTAGATAGAGGCCAATCTTTTACACTGAAGTTAATGAAGGCATGCGCTGATTACCAGCTCCTGGCATTAGAAAAATATAAGAACGAACATATAAAATGCTAATTACCTTATTATAAATACACATTAAAAAACTGATATTCTAAAGAAATAAAATTGTTGTAACAAATATTTATAATATGTTGGTCACTAGATTATCTATGTCCCACAATGTAAGCTTCTGACTGAGCCTTTTTTCTAAATCTAATCAAATCTGACCTGTCATTCTCTTGCTCAGATATCTTTAATAGCTTCCCATTTACCAAAGCATAATTTCCGATCTCCTTAGACTTTTCAAGCATATTCCCCTATGACCAGTTACCACTTAAGCTTGAGGCTAGTTGTGTACATCCAATTTTCACCCTATGCCATACCCTAAATTTGCACTATCCAACTAAAATTAGCTTCTCTTACTTGAAAACACCCTGTACCTATATGTTCCTGCCTCCAGTGATCTGTTCCTACTTTCCACCAGCATGGAAGGCCCTTTCCAGGAACTTCCTCTTCTAGTTGTCCTATCAAAATCCTATGTGATTCCCAGTGCCTGCCCATGCAAAAAAAAAAAAAGAATTCTATGCATTCTTTAGGGCGCATCTGAAATGTCATTCATCTTCTTTGTAAAGCTTCCTTTATTTTTCCTGATTGAAATAAAGGTCTCATGGATTTTTGTTCATGATTTAGGTTTTGGCAAAATATTTACAAAATAGCTCTTTTAAGGGCCTCTATAAGAATTAAATAATAAAACAAGAGAATATTTATAATACACTTAGCATAACTCCTGACACATAGCTGGAGCTCAATAAACAGAGGCTATTAGAAGTACTATTTCATGATGCCATGTCCTGTAACATCATATTTATTTATTTGCATGCAAATCCACCCCTGGACATTAAGGTCTTAAAGCTAGGAGTGCTATTTTATTTACTTACACACAAATCTATAATGATGATCTGCATACACATATGTTAAGTGCTCACTAGATGCATTCTAAATATAATGGAGATAACTGATACATTTCTACAAGCAAACCAATGCTTAACCTACAGCTAGGTGTGAAAAGGTCTGAAAAACTAAAATTTCCATACCCTGTCTAATCACTCGGCACATGGTGCAGAAAAAACAGATTTTGGAGTCTGAAAGACCTGGGATCGTGACTCAGTTTTATTATTTGTTAGCTTGTGTATCTGTGCAAGTTACTTAAATTTCCTAAGACCCAGCTTCTGCATTTATAAAATTAGGTCAATTAAGTGTGCTTTGAAGGTTTATTCTGTGGTCTCTAGAACAATGCCTACTATTTGGTGGTTATGACTACCAAGCAGGACAGTTTTTAGATGCTCCCTTTTGTATTATTTACATTGGGAAATGACACTCAAAACAGTATATACCAGAATTTAATGCGAGTTGTATGACTTGACCATTCTTTCTTAAATATATAAATTATAGAAACAATCTCGAGGCATTTGTGGCAAAGAGCTGTTGCATTGAAAGGTAGTCCACTATGCCCTGAGTAATTACTCTCTTGATGGCACCCTCTTGCCTTCTCCCTGGAGGCCTCAGCAGACAGCAATAGGGGAGTACGGACCATGACATCAGATTAGACTTGGGGACCCATCATTGACCAGGTAAACCTTTAAGAGCTATAATTCCCCTTCTTTGGGTTCCTAAAATAGGGTCATTGTGTTTATTTCCTAGTCATCGCTGCCACCTTGGTGAGTTGCTCTGTGATCCACCATATTCCTTCTCTCGTCTTGCTCTGATTTATGAATGCACATGATGATGGTGGTGGCAATAGCCTATTTCAAGTGGTATTGAATCAAAATCAATCAAAGTGGTTTTGGTAATGAGTTGACTAAGTACGATCCTTGTAAAACAATTTCTAGACCCATTCTTCTAGGTAACCTTTCCATCAACTGAATGTTTTGCAAAGAGGCTTTTTCCTCATTGATGAAGGAAGTATAGGAAATCGGTAGCAATCTACTAGATTCACTTGGAAGTGATGTGTTGGAAGTTTTCAGCAGCATTAGTTTTTATAATGTGACAAAGTCTATGTTTTGGATTTTGTCATAAATTCTTAATTTTCAACCTTAAAAGGCTATGATGCGGGCGGGCCACAGTGGCTCAGCAGGCATAGTTCTTACCTGCCATGCCCGAGACCCAGGTTTGATTCCCAGTGTCTGTCCATGCTAAAAATAAAAAAAATAAAAAGGCCATGATGCCCTTCTTTGTTGCTATTCTCAATGGGCTTTTCTCTGCTACTATATCCTTTGTTTATTGTTTGAGTATATGAAGGCCATTAGCTTATGTCTGTTAATTTTGTATCCTACTGGTCAATACATTCTTTTATTGTTTGAGTTAATTTTATCATTGATTCTTTGGGAGTTTCCAGGAGCATATCATATCACCCACAATAAAGATAATTTTACTTCTTCTTTTTTAAAAAAACGCTATGCTTTCATTATTCTTTCAAGAATAATCCATAAAAACCAACAGCCACCTAACTGACCACTTGTTAAAATTGATGCTAGGACAGTGTAACGGTGGCTCAGTGGCAGAATTCTCACCTGCCATGCCAGAGACGCAAGTTCGATTCCTGGAGCATACCCATGCCAAAAAAAAATTGATGCTCGTCAGGAATTAGGGGAAAGGATTAAATGAGATTAGGCAAGACTACCATATCTGGGTTTTTCTTCTATATTAACATACCATAAACCATCATTTGAGATGGTATTGAACTGGCTGGGAACCATAGAGAAAATAGCACCTTTATAATACCTATTAAAAAAAATAAAACGTGTTTCAATTTTTCTACATACTCAAGGTAAATGGTGTTTGGGGCCCAAATGAAGTGACTCATTGCCCCAGTTCTCCCTTTCCTGTTTCACATTCAGACACAGCCAAGACTGGAAAGTAATCTGACACCTCCCTGATCTCAGTGGACTGCTTCCAGCATGATATTTAGTTTTCATTCTCCGTGTGCTCTGTAAAACCACCTACCACTCAGAAGCTCTTTGACATGTTCTAAACTCTAAGAACAAATGAAAATGGCATTTTGGAAAAAAAAAAAAAAAGAAGCCAAAACAAAGAAGTCAGACACATGATACTGCAAGATCAGACACTTATCTGCACTGCAAGTGAAAAAAAGCTTCAGACTCAAAGAACTTAGCAATTTAACCACTAGTTTTCTCCTGAGATCTTACTGTCACAAGAGAACCTTACATTTCCAGTGGCATTCAACAGATTCTCCCCTTTCAGTGAGGCCAGCTACAGAAGGTTACTGGATATTTGCTCTTTCTCGGATGCGGAGATTCTTTTGTGAGGGAATAAGAGCTCAAAGCAGGGGGAGAGGGTGGACATCAGAAGACAAATGGGGCAGGCCTACAAGGTGCCTGTGAAGTCTGTTTGCATTTTGTGCTGGAGTTGGTAGCAGCATGGAATGAGGACCTTTAATCAGTTTAGCAATATGGTGCCCAAGTCCAGTGTTGACGCTCCTGGTAAATGCTGCAACAGAGAGTCCAAGAAACAACAAAGGACTTTGGGAGAATGACTAAGAAAGAGAAGCCAAGCCGTCACCCTCCAGATGCTTCTACTCTTGTTCAGGTGACAAGCTTTATGTACATTAACTCAGATATAGTCCTCATTTCCTTCAAAACTCCACCCCAAAGCTGTGTCCCCACAAGACTCATATCTTCCATTTTTACACAATTTAAACTTGGCAGAAGTGTTCTTTAGTTGATTTATGTGTACTCAGTCCAACTGATTTGTCAGTATCATGAGGATAGAGCTTAGGTCTTCTCTTTCCTTTATGTCCTTTCGCAGTAATTAATTCTGTGGCTTAAACATAATAAACACTCACTAAGGGAGGTCTGGTCAGCCAACTCTGACTCCTCCTCCCCAGATACCACTCCAACTGGACTTGTTCCTGGCTCTCTCCCTAACAGATTAAGTTCCTAGAGGTTGCCCTTCCTGACTCTGGATTTCAATGTTGCCTTTGTATGCAAAGGCAAAGATGTTCTCAACAGGGCCAAGCATTAGAAAAGAATTTGGCGCCTCAGTAGATTCAAATGCTGTATGTACCCTCCTGAAATTATTTAATTTAATCCACAATTAAGTAATTTAATCCACACTTAAGATCTCCTCTCTTTGCAAACTCGCTGCTTTCTCTGCTACTCTGTTCTTCTGCAGCGTTTAGAAACCAGGAACTGATTCCCCCCATCCTGACACACACGTGCACACACTCACACTCATCCCTACAAGGAAAAGAGCAATAGAAAGAGCAATTTGGCTCAAGTAGGTGGAGGAGGCACAATACCAAACAGCTAAGGAGGGCCAGTGACTGTTTTTTAAGTTAGCACTGCTGAAAAGAATGAGTGTTCTCATTAATGATCACTTTGCTTGCTTTTCTTCAATTCCACCCGTGTTGAAGAATGAGCTCTGGACTAAGGAAGGAGAGAGAGTATTTTTTTCACTTTGAAGCGTACAAATAGTCACACAGGTGTCACAAAGAGAACAGACATAATGAAACATCTTGACTTTTTGGGTGGTCTGCTTAGGCTCATTTTTTCATTACCCAGGGGTGGAGAAAAATAAAGGCAAATGCTCAATTAACCATCCCTGCCTCGTTCCTCCCATCTGCTGTTAACACCAACCAACAGATGCACTAGTTACATGGTTGGGCCCTGTCACTCATGGTGCCAAGTTCACACGGCACCTGCACGGACCATTCGATCTAAAGCAGTCTCCCCCTTTCCTGTACTCTAATACATTAACCTGGTTCACTTGTTTTTTAATAGTTCTTATCACCATCTGAAATTATCATCCTTATTTTTGAGTGACTACCTTTTATAATTCCTCTCCAGAATGCTGAGATCCATGAGAGCAGGGTCCAGGAATTGGTCATCAATGCATCTCCAATATCTAGGACTGTGCCCAGCTGTAGCACGTGATAAATATTAACTGAGTGAGTGAGCAGATGTCTCTTTAGGGGTCGTTCTCAGTTTTCACTCTTTCTCCTATGTTTGTCCATTATTTTTCTCTCCAACGTGGAGGTTCACCCTTCTTGGGTCCCAAGGAATTGTAATTATATATTTGGTATGAGGCCAAGAGCTCACAAATTTTGATTCTCCATCTATTTAGCCAAGAACTATACCTTGACTGTTAATGAAAAATAGACAGGGTTACACATGCCTAGAACAAGTGCCCTCTTCCTCTTGGTACTGGAGAAATGGAAAAATGTCACTCTAGTGAATTTCACTTTGCATTCCAGTTCAAATTTGAAAACCTCAGAAAGCCTGAGGGCTAACGTAGGTTTAAATTTAATAAGCTGAATATTTAAAGAAAGCAGCTATAATCTTTTCAGCGTATATACATTTAATTTCTATAGAGTACTTTCATTTCTACCTGTAAATGTCTAAAAGCTTCACTCACGAAATCAAAGGGATACTAATGTGCAAAAGGACTGATGTGAATAAAATGGATCAAAATATTTACAAGCACAGTTTAAAAGCGAAGAAATACAGGCCACTGACAATTCTATGCTGATGTTCAAATGACACTGCACAGTCACACACACCAAAGAAAAATCTATTCTCTTAAATATAAATATTATAAAATAATTTGTAGTGTGAGGATTTCATTCACATAGATATATGCATATGAATGTCATTAATTAAACGGTTTTTGTTTCTAGTATGTTAAATATTTCCCCATATTTAAAAAATCCTGAATATTAGTGGTGAAGCTGGAGTTCCCCAAAAGCTCACTGTGCAAGTGTAACTTGTGCTATGTACAAAATAGCCGACACGTGGAGCTAGTAACATAAGAGATGTCAAGGAGGTGTATTATTTTCCTAATAATCATAATTCTCAGTTTCTGGCCATGTGATTTTTGTCTTCATAACACTACTTAATTAAATTGACAGGCCAAAAATTATCTCCTTAGTTGCTACGTAGCATTCTTAAAATCTCTTACCTAAGTTTGCTTTTCTGAAAAGCACTTACCTACCTCTCTGGGGTATTATATGAATTAGGAAACCTGGAGTCCATAGAGGCTACGCATGGTCAGCAGGTTGGAAGCTAATAAGCACAAAGGAAATGGGCCCTACTTAGTTACTATGACTACCTCAGATATAAGGGATTCCTATTTGTGGTACTCATTAACAACTACTAGCACAAAATCCCTTGTGCTGCTTGGACCTCGATATGGCCATAAATGTTTACTGTGCACACATAACATTCATGGGACTGCTCTGAAACTGCAGAGCACCAGTGCAGGAAACAATGCTTCTTTCCTTTGTTGTATTTGCCTATCCCATTTTCCACCTGGAGAAGTTAAGGGTTTTTTGTTCTGTAATTAAGTTTACAGAATACAGAATTTTCAGTTAACTAAAACTGCTTAGCCAAAATAGGGCACAAGTGCAAAGCCTGGGCCAAGCCAACTGACCCAGAAAGGTTTCAAGCCCCACAGGCTGCAGACAACATCCTCTGGCAGGTCACACAGAGAGAACGAGCTGGGCACAGAGCCTGGCACTCCTGACTGATGGCCTTATTCATGTGAAAACCTTTCAAGCCTGTCCTTGTGACTGAATTCCAGCTTATAACTCAGTTTCCCATCGGCTGATCCATTCAAAGGATATTTTTTCTTGATTTATTTCGTCTTTGAAATCTGATGATCCCTGAAGACACGACTGTCAGTTTAAACACGACAGGGGACATTTTACTCTTCTCTACAGATGTGCACTCTGGACAGCTGGAAGGAAGGTGCAGCCAACTGCTGGGACCAGGACTTGCCCTCACGCTCTATTTTGGCTAAACAGTTTCAGTAAGCCAACAAAAATGCTATATGCTGGAAAGCTAATTGCAGAACAAAACTTTAAATTTTCCAGATGGAAATGGGAAGTCATTAGATATGACTTAACTGCCTTAATTTGATTTGGTGGAGTATTCCCCCAAACAGACACATCTCTTTATTGCTACAGAAGAACATGCCACCACGTTGTCAAATGTCACGCTTGGGAGGGTCATCTCAGACTGTTCCCAAACCAATTTTAGCAAGATTTTCTACACGTTATCTTTGAAGGTCTCTTTCCAACATCTGGTTCTAAATCTACTTTCTATTTTGTAATCTCATTGAATGCAGTAGCAGCGCTGAATGTCACTTATATTTATATTTTTTAATATTGGTTCCAAGAGATTAGCAGCAGCAAAAATTCCTCAGAGTACAGTAATTAATGACATAACACTGTGGAAATGGATTATTTAAAGACCTCCAATTACATAGTTTTAAAAAATCATTTTGTGGGAATGACCTAAGTAGACTAGCCATATATTTTTTTCTTTATTTGACAAACATGTATTAAGCAACTATTGTATATCATCACTCTCCTTGGTCACACAAAAAAAAATAATGCAAAAAACTTGAAACTTGTTCTCAAGGAGCTAACAAAACTGGTAAACAGATAAGAAATGTTCAAAAATAACCAGTACAAGAGAAAATAAACTGACAGCATTAATGATGTGTGTTCATGACCAGGATTGAGACAGCTCACTTCTGACCAGGAATCCAAGCCAATTTCACAGGAGAGATGGTGTCCAAACTGGACTTAGAAGATTAAAGAAGATTTTAAGCAGCTGAAAGTGGGAAAAGGACATTCCACGTAAAAGTGAAGGTGAGATAGCGTCTGTCCAGTTAATGGAATAGGAAGTTTACTCACTTGGCTACAGGTATGTGAGGCAAATGATAAACAGAGAGCTAAATAGTTCTATTTATGTGAGCTGGAAAACTGATAATTTATTCAGTTATTAATGATGCGTCATTAACAGTTTTTTTTAAATAGAGGAACATGTTAGAGTAATTATTCCAGAATAATCTGGAAGTGGCCGAAAAACACAAATGTAAACAAGATTAGGAGAGGGATGGGTATCTGTAGGAAAAACTTGGGCAGACAGCAGCAGGGTGATAATATAATGTGCCCACCCAAACTAGGACACTTTAGGGAGTGAAAGTGGCACTATTAGTAGTTACACAGGCTCAACTGTCATAAACTGGGACTGTCCTATCAAACCATGACATATGGTCATCTTACTTAAGGGACATGAGTATGGCACTTTACGCGATAACTTTATACTGTATAAAGCTCCTCACTGAAGAATGGTTTGAAAGTTAACCTCTTTAGAAATAAAGTCACATATTTTTGTAATACCTCCCATCTCAAAGCCACAAACTCAGAAAAATTCAACATGGCTTACTCAAGGCTATTCCTGAATGATGGATTCACTTCCGATTATCAACAGAAAATCCTGGTCCTTTCTCTTCTGCAAGCTCCTTGAGGACAAGAAGTATGCTTTCTTTATCTCTGGACTCCCTCCAGGGCCAAGGAAAGTGGCGTTTACACAATAGCTATTTGATTTTTGTTATATTACTTAGGCAGGAGACTCAAAGCAGAATATGGCAAAGTTTGAGGTGATGGGCATTAAGTTCTCCTCCAGGGTGGCAATTAGAGCAGAATGGATATGAGGTACTGCAAACAGAGAAAAGACAGATATGGAGGGAAGGCAGGGCCTTGATAATTCAAAGGTCACTAGAAGTGCACTGTCCATATGTGGCTAATTCAAATTAATTAAAATAACAATAAATCAAGTTTTCAGCTCTTCAGACACACGAGCTGTGTGTGGCTAGCAGCTACCACGCTGGGCAGGGCAAACATTGAACATTTTCATTATCACAGAGAGTTCTATTGGGTAGCACTGCTTGGAGGAACTCAGAGAATCCTAGCACCTAAAACAAAAGGAAAGGGGTGGGCCATAGTGGCTCAGAGGCAAGAGTTCTCGCCTGCCATGCCACAGACCCGGGTTCAATTTCCGGTGCCTGCCCATGCCAAAAAAAAAAGGAAAGGGGGGTTAAATCTGAGAGGCAAAGCAGCACCTAAACTTTTCATCAAGGGCAAATGCTGAGATGAGGTAAAGGAACAGAAGAAGGCTGGGAACCAGTGACAAAGCAGGCTCAAGAAAGTTTGACTGCAAAGGAGAAGACAATCATGAGCAACTACTTGGAGGTCGTAAGTGAATTCGGTGGAGATAGGAAAGAAGTGAGAAAGGAACTTGAGAGTGTTGCAGAACAAGACTTCACAGCTTGAGTCCTGTTTCTTTTAGTGCAGATATCTGTCCTGTACATTTTTAAAATCAACTATAGAGCCTAGTCCATTCCAACGGGGAGTCATTGACTGATGATAGATAAATAAAACGGTCCTTGGCATCATGCCTGGGTGATGCTGTCCAGGTCCACAAGCAATATGCATGCAACCTGCATGGAGTAGACATTCTTCCCACCTTGATTCAGATTTCTCCACAAGGTCAAGGGTGACAATATTCCAGCATGACTTTTTTAAAACCCTATTAATACTCTAGATAAAAATAATGCAATAGGCCAGTTGACTAAGACTGGAAGGAGAAATAAACAAGGGCTAGCTTTTTTTTTAAGAAATCAGGAAAGAGTATTACGGGAAAACACTTTAGACATTTTGGCTCCGTTTTTGGAAGATTTTTTGTGTTTTTAGTGTTAAAATTAAATATTACAATATTTAATATGCCTAAGAAATTCTGGAAAGTTGAATAACTAAGCTGTGCATTAGTCTCTCGTGGCTTCAATATGTAAGCATATAAACATAAGGCTGCCTGTTAAATGACGAAGAAAAATCAAAGAAGCCCAGCAAAATCGTTACAGTGGTTTCATTTTTTTTCATTTCTTGCTGTGTTTCATTCTCACCTAAGAAACATTATCACAAAAACGGAAAATAAACTCATTCATTTCAGACCCTATGTAAAGCCTACATATTATTTAAAGCTGATAACATGTACGGGTGTTTCCAAATATGTCACTGAATGCAACACTTTTAAGACTTGAACGGATGTTGGAATTACTGGGTCATTTTGGGGTGGGGGAGGGAGGGTGAGGAAGGTAAGGAACTGTAAAATCAGTCATAAAACATATGGAATACTGAGGGATGATTCAAACAATCTGACTTACTATTGTATGTGTATACATTCATTTTCTCGAAATAGCGCATACCATTGGAAACTGCATCAGCCCATAAAAATAACTCATATGCCTATTATGTTTTTCCATTTTAAGCTTATAATAGCAATAACAACCTCAGCAAAAGACATTTCCTTGGAATTAATGGATGGCTGGGAGGGAGAGCCAAGGGCCACTGGTTCCTCCCAGCTGGTCATTAATCCTCAGGAAATGCCTGCACCTCCATCGTTATTGCTAAGGCACCATTATAGAAAATTCTCACAGTTCCAATATACAGAAATTTGAGGCTATTCTGCAAGCCGATGGTATTCACATTAGTTAATAGGCCACCACTGAGCGCAGAGAATGTAATTATTAAAACAACAGAGGGGAAAATATTGTTCTCCCAGGTCTGTAAGATTATAGGAAATGGGGACTAGGCTGATGGGAAGACGTATATTTGAAGCTAAAAGACATTAATATAAAGGGAGATTTGGAATCACATATAAACCTTCATAAAATACACGCCATCCATGCTCATTACTTGGTTAAAAAAATGTTTTTAGGGCCATGGTGGCTCAGCAGGTAAGAATGCTTGCCTGCCATGCCCGAGGACCCCGGTTCGATTCCCGGTGCCTGCCCATGTAAAAAAAAAAATTTTTTTTTTAAATGTTTTTATGGTACAAATAAAGGTTATATTGACATTTATTCTCAAACTGATCAGATAATATTGAAGAGAATGAAGTCAGGAAGATTATTTGAGTGCAATTATATTCAACTGGTGAAATCTGGAGGGATGCATTCAGGTAGGAATACTGAGCAAAGGATTTCCCTCTTTTATGTACATGCCACTAAATATTATATAACAAAGACGTTGTTCCAGGCTTTATTACCTTAAAAAATAACATGAAATAAAATAAACTTAAAAAAATTCTTTTTATCCATGGTATGTGAATATATAATATATAGCAATAAAAAATAAAATAAAAAGTATATTCAAAGAAAAAATTCTTTTTATCTTAGTTAGAGGCTTCACACATGCAAACAAGCATGTAATAAAACTGAAGATCAAAATGATAAATGTGGTGCTGATGTTCTATAATTCACTTTTCAGTTCCCTAAAATAGACACTTACTGGCTTCCAGGCAAAAACGAAAATGAAAATTATGTGTTTTCGAGTCTATTCATTCTCTTTTTTAAATAAACCGGCCCAACAAATGGTTTCAAAAAAAAAAGGGAATTAATCCAAAAATCGCACCCAAACAGCCTATAAATCTTTTCGGTGTGTTATTGTAAAAAAGCTATAAATGCTGGACGGGTTGTTTTATACTTAATGAAATGCGTTGCAGGTTCTCATTTTGTGTTACAAATACCTGCGTGTTTCTAAAAATGGGTTCAAAGCTAATGGGACCTGAAGAAAGAGGGTGCACAAAAGAACTCTGGTCAACATTCCAAATGGGAAACAGAAGAAGGTCTGGTGAGGTGATAGGAAGCCGTTCAGTATAGCGGGAAAACAATGCACTCCAGTTCTTCTTCTAGCTAATGAGGTTGTGTGATGGGGTCAGCTGGACGCAGTGGCATTCAGCTTTCAGTTTATCCCCTGCAGTACTTGAGAGGATTTGATTATGTAACCACTAAACCAAGTGGGCTCTAGGTGGGCTGAGCAAACGCCAAATAGGTCAACATTTCAAAGTCCGTGTCTGGAATTGTTCAGACAGGGCCTCGGGACAGTCAACAGGACACCGGAAGCAGAACTGCAGGCTTCCATTTGCCTTGGCCACGACAGCAATTTGGCTACATTTACTTGGATTAAATAAGGTCCAAAGCATTTTGCTACAGAAGTAATGGCAACATATCCTGATATTCTTTTCTAATGTTTTCTTTATATGCCAAGGCGTAGCTGGATATAGTATCCAATGGTGCACTGGCAATAGACTGGACCTAGTCTCTAAAAGGACCCCAGGATGATCACATTTATCACTATTTGCTCATTGATTATTATGACCAAATATAGCTGCTTTAATTTTTTTTTTTTCAAGGGTAGGCACTGGGAATCAAACCCGGGTATCCAGCACGGCAGGCGAGAATTCTACCTGCTGAGCCACTGTCACACCGCCCAATATAACTGCTTTAGACATAATAAAATAATAATAATAGTCTGTTTTGGTTATCTAATCAAACATCAGATTCTAGGAGTAACTCATAGAATACAGCAGACCTTTGTCATCCTCAAATGTGTATATCCACAGTTTGAGCTATCTGCAAATCCAGTTGTTCTCAGCCTCAACTACAGGATTGAGACAGTTAGCTAGGGAGGCAGCTCGTCCAAGTGTCCAGTGTCTCAGCAAAGCTGTGTGTGTGTGTGTGTGTGTGTGTATGTGTGTGTGTGTATGTGAATGTGTCTCACAAACTGTTGTAATCTTTTTCTTTTTTTTCAAGCTGGGGAACCTAATGCTTTTGTGGTATTTTCAAATTTGGATACACCTAAAGATCTCAAGATTATAGGGGTCTTCTATGCTCATTCTAAAAACAGGCCAGACAGCCAAAGTACAATTAACAGTCCAGTTGCCCCGGTGAAAATCTGCCCCTGTGGACATTTAAAGTCTATATGAAACAAAGAATTTCTAAGGAATAAAAGGAATGTATCCACAGCTGAGGGACTCTGGAGACACGTTTCAATGTATCCCAGGAGGGCAAACAGGTACAAGTCGGCCTGTTGCCCATGGCTTCGGGCAAAGCAGGTGTGTTACACCCCTGGGCCAACACTTTGCTTCTTGGCCTCTGAAATTGGCAGAACTCCTAATGCAGTACAAGAGCACCAGTTACTCCAGGCAAGCAGTTAACTGTGTGCCTAGCCCACCTATAATTTTACCTGGGCCAGCCCGTCCTTTCTAATGAGGACTGTGAAAGAGCAACTGCACAGCCACAGGCAGAAACCACCTTCCTTACAGCCACAGATCCTGTGTATTGAGAAGAAAAGGTATATCTTAATATCTATCATCCCTGGACATGCCTAAAACTATCAAGAAACTCACAATTTTAAAGGTAATAGTGGTGGATGAACCTATATAGGAATAATGTCATATACCATTTAATATACACATACACATACAGACAAATGAGCACAAGTAAAAATGCAGAACTCTGAATAAGATGGGTAAATAAGATGGGTATAAATGTCAATATCCCAGTTGAGGTATCGTACTACTGTTGTATTACAAGATGTTACCATGGGGGAAAAGGAGCAAAAAGTACACAAAGATTTCTCTGTACTCTTTCTTAACAACTGCATGTGCAGCTATAAGTCTCAAGTTTTAAAAAAGACAAGAATACATACTGTTTGCAACTTGGGTTAAAGGAGAAAGAAAAAGAGTCTAAGTTTTCACTCTTCTAGAGAAAGGCAAGAAAGAACCTTTTTATTTTGAAAACATAAATGCTTAAGTATTTCAAAAGGTTCCTTTCTGGCTTGATGTTTTCCTTATTGAGGAATTAGGAAAAAATGTGGAGGAATGATCTTTGTTTCTGGTTGTGTTTTGTTTTGTTGGGGAAGGGTCAATTAAATCCGAACAATACAGGTGGAATGTAAAATATCTCAACAAATGTACCCCTACTGCTAGTGTCCTTAACCAATACTTTCAAATGTCACATTATTACACCCAGTTTATCAACTTTCCATGAAGTTAAAACACATTAATACCCATAAGGGATCGTATTATGATTCCTAAGAATGGGAAGCCTAGCTGTAAACCAGAACAATCGCCTTACCCTACCCAAGGGTTCTAGAACTGCATTTCCACATGTGGGCCTCAGCTTTCACCATGGACCGAGATCCAGAGAGGCATGGGAAAAGCAACTCCATTTACTGAGTGCTCACTAAGCGCCAAGCACTGTGCATTGAGCTGCCTAGACCAGGAAGGGCGGGACTCCTGTGCAGTTAGGCTACAGGCCCAGGCGCCAGACATGACATCACATTACCACTCCTTTCACTCAGAATCACCAACTTCGGAGGCCAAAAACGATGAAGTGATTCAATGGTTAAGGTCACAGCCAGCCAAGAGGGGACAAGCAACTCTTAAAAAACTACTTTCCGAAGAGGAAAGGGCCCCTGGAAAGCAGCATCTACAAATTCCAAATGGAAATGCAGCCAGAATTATTAGACTGTTGATGGATATCAGAATATTGATGCATATTTGTATTCGTATAATTATAATATACCATAATTGTATATAATTATATTATATATAGTATATCATACAGTATATTATAATTATATATAGCATAGTATATATAGTATAATTATATATAGTATAGTGTATATATAGTATATTATAATATTATATATAATTATAGTATACATATATATTATACTATAATTATATATAATATAATTAGTACAATATAAATGGGGCAAAATGTTCTTGCTTCCACAAATTTGAATTGTATTTTCAATATGTCTAAAAATAAAACCAATAGCACAGGTAAATATTCATGTAAATATGACTGGGTCCACTCTACTTTCCTTTTTTACCAATTTCGGTACATTTTGACCAACTTTGTGGTATGGCTCTCACAACTGGGGACGTATCCTCCCCTCTGGTCATCTCTAATATTCCATTTTCAGTTCTCTACATATCAGTCTGCCACCCCAACCTCCCCCCTTAGATTGTATCTCTGCAGACATAGCCATGGTCCTCTCTGGCCTATCATTGCAACCAGTAGGGCCAATTCCCCCATCACCAATGCTCAATGGCCCGGTCAAAGTTATCCTCTTGTCCAGACATGTTCTGACCACACCATCCATCATTCTTCTGTCTGGAACTTGTCAATGACTGTACCTTAAGAGGAACAGTCGACAATCCTCTTCTTTAATGTTCGTCACTGCGGAGATTCCCTTCTGCTTTAATTTGTGTCTGTAATATGTCTAAAAGTTGTCAGTTTTAGCCTTCCAACCAGAAGGTCGGAGGCCACATTGGAACAGTTTAATAACAGCAAATGGAAAGAGAGTAAATGCCTAATAATTGCCATTAAGGAAAAGGGCATTTTACATATGAGGAAACTTAGGCTCAAGGATGTTAAGTGACTTCTCCAGGGTTACACAGATAGAAGTTCATTAAGTTAGAAGGCAAGTCAGGTAGGTCTTTCATTGCAAACCCAGTGTTCCATTTACCACCCCATCCAAAGTCTCATCCAGAACCATGATTAATGAATTAGAAAGTTGGAACATGGGCAGAAAGAGCTGGTAATGTTATCATGGAAAAGGGAAGGCTGACAATAAATTCTTACAGGTTCTAGTCATGATGATAACAGAGATCATATTTTCAGCTTTTACTAGGACCTGGACACTTTGGCTAAACCTGTGTGGGAGGTATTACCAGCCTTATTTTTTTTCCCCCAAATTTTACTTTGTTTCTATTTGTAGAAATCGCAAAACAGTTCTCATTCATTCTGCCAATTAATCCAAAGAAAAAAGTGAAATACTATGATTAAAAGTATGTTAATGAAAGAAACTCTTTTAAGAAGATATACAAAAATGATATTTTCAGCAACTTTCAAAAGAATACCAGCCGCATTTTACAAAGGAAATTTAGTCTCAGAGAGACAACAGTGGTCTAAAACCAGTAAGTGATAAGGCCCAGACTCAAACGTAGATTTTCCAAAACCCTAAGAGTGTACACTTTTCACTACATTCAGTAGGAAGATTTATTCTGAAGAAGGCCATGCCAGATGTTCTCTATCACCATTAAGAACAAAACAAGCGGAAATGGGTTGAAAACCATATAAGGAGATATTTAGGTTGAAAGTGTTAAGACCCTGCTGTCACAGGAAGGGTGATTAAATCTGTACACCATTATCAATGGTACTGATGAAATTGCCTTTCAAGATAGTCTTTTCATAAGCATGAGGATTTTTTTTAGCAAAGAAGTTCAAGACTGCAAGCAAATTAATCTAAACATCTTTTCAGACTCAAAAATCCCATAAAAAATAAAGCTATCAAATAGAAAACCTAGAATTGTACAGAAATCTAAACATTTTTACTTGCCTTATGGATATAAAACGTCAGCTTTTCAAAAACGAGGGTCCAAATTTTTATTATTACATATTCACTTAAAAGAATAGCAAATAGGGGGTGCAAGAGTAGTTCAGCGGTAGAAGTCTCACCTGCCATGTGGGAGACCCGGGTTCGATTCCTGTTCCATGCACTTCCCAAAACACAAACAAGCAAAACAAACAAAAGAGTTCAACAAATGGTGCTGCAATAATGGGTTACTCACATGGAAAAATAATGAAATATGACCACACCATACAGAAAACAAAAATAAAAATAAAAAAGAATAGCAAATAGTGATGCTGAATACATATCACATAATAGTAGTACCAGGCAGAAAACTCTTTTTTTTTTTAGCAAAGAAAAAAAGCTCAGTCGCAAAGGAATTCTTTATACTGTGACCACGTACAGCCAAACCCTCTCACACTATGCAACCTATGTACACGGATTCCATCCTATAGAATAGGACTTATTCTCTTCATCCTATAATGTGCATTAAGACTACTTGCTTTATCATCATTAACAGGCACTGGAGTACAAGTGAGTGGAGTAGGAAATAGTTCCCAGTGAATATTAAGGAATCCCTAAGCAGTTTCAACCATGCAAGCAAAATAATAATTATAACAGCTTTGTTTCCATAGTGTCAACTAATGACAGGGGTCCCAACTGACATCCACTGAGATTAGCGATTTAACAGCAAAACCAATTAAGACTGTATATCAGACAAAGTCACCATTTCATTGTTTATATGATTATGGATTTTAAATGGGTTTGTGTAGGTAGTCAACTGTCTAAACAGGATGCAAAGCACAAAATTCTAAGGTTGGCTGATTCATTGATAAATCACACACACACAAATAGGTTACCACTGGAATAAGGCCACAGCTAAAAAAACCCACAGAAACCCATCACTGTTTTTGTTTAACAGCCTGAAAGTGAGCACCCTGTACACGGCAAATCCAAACAGAAAGTCATTCAACTCTATATCATGGCCATGAAAAGAATTATAAGGGTGAGACTTAGGGTTAGGGATGAGGCAATTTTCACCCAACACATATGGGAAATATACGGTTCGACAACTTTGGTCGGCATTGTCATAAACTGCCTTTTCATTTTTTCCCAAGAAATCCCTAAGGTGTATGCCCAGGGTCACGAACAGGGCTCCGTATCAGAGTGTCTGTCTCTCAAGAGAAAGGAGAACCACCGAATGGCCATGTTCATCCACGCTACCGCAACCGCTACCCCTACCCCTACCACGCGAGGGTGGCTCCAACCCAGCAGGGACTTCATCCAGTCCCCACTGAGAAAGTGAAGGAACGTTCAAGTTGAGCTATCCGAGAGAATAAAGGCAGAAAAGAAAATGTGGGGCTTGGGATCCTGTAGGACAGAAACTAAACTCCAGGATCATTGCTAAACAGACACTCAGGTGCTATGTGTCTTCTACGAAACTACAATCATTTTGAACAGGGAATGGTAAAATGACAACCCCAGCAGCACTTAAAAGAACATCCTCAGTTACAGTCTTAGGATTCCACGTCCTCTCCGTACAGTCTCTGGTGGTGAGTCTGGAAACTTGGCAGATTGCTTCTTCCTTCATTGGTAATGTTAATATTTAAACTTTTAAGCTTTGCAACATTGCTACCTATGTTATTCTGACTGTGGATTACTTATTCCTTGGTGACGTAAACCTAAGGTATTAGATTTTTCCCCCCAATGAATTCCCCAGTTCTATACCCCACTGCCTTAATGTGCCAATTTAAAGTGCTTTAAAAAGGCCCTTGAAAAAAGAAACAATGAAGGCAAGTGATTTTCCTCTTTTCTTTATTTTCATTTTAACACTAAAAGACTAGAAGTAAAGGTGACCGAAATAGCAATTAAAATAACTTACTGTGGAAAAAAATTAGAAACCACCTTAGAAAATTACTTTGTGAAGTTTGCCAACAAAGCACTCTTCTGTTTTTCTGATGATTCAAAGCTGTGACCAAAATCCTTTTAAGGCACAACACTAGAGTCTATTTTAGACAGCAGAATGCTATTTCCAGTTGTGAGGGAATGGAAACGTTACTGTAGGGCAAGGCATGCAAAGTCTCTACTGGTCCTGGGTGACGGCGGCAGCTTACTTCTGAAGTGGAAAATCATAAGCTGCAACATGAAATTATTACACACACCGTCTTGATGCTTACAAGTTGTGTTTCTAACCCCAGTGTAGTCTATCTGAAAATACAAATCGTCAGTCAAAAAAAAAAAAGCAACCAAATCCACATTCACCACTGGAAGACAAAAATTCAAAGACCATGCTTTATATACAATAATGAAATACTGTCATTCAACTCACTAAACATTTATTAAGACCTGCAATGGGACTGGAACTGTACCAAGCATCAACAACTAGGAGCTACTGAGTGCCTGCACATACTGAATAAAATGTTTTGATGGCTTCTGACTTAATTCTTAAAAATAACTATGATACAAAAACTAGTATTGTCCTTGCCTTATACACAGAAAAACTGGGCTGGTTACTTGGAGCAACTTGCCTTGATAAGCCCATATCTGAGTCTGAGCTCTCAATCACTTTGCTGAATTCTCTTTTATGTCTTAGGTGCTAAGGGTACAAAGAGAAATGTGATATGCCTTCTACCCTCAAAGAGCTCATTTTTAAATGCAAAGGATAACACTATTCAGAAATACAAGAGTATAATTAAGTTGCTCTAAGACCTAGGGGCTTTAAAATTATTTGATATACAAACTATATTCAGCATGAACAAAGAGAAAAAATTAGGTCAACATGTGTTGAGGTGGTAGCTCAATAGAATTATCCTGCTCATTTGGAGTCCCTTTTTTTCTCCCCTTTCTTGAGCCTGTATCTGCCAACTTAACACATCACAAAAAGCCTATCTTAATTAGATAAAAATTGGCTCATTATTTAATTAATCTAATCTGTGTACATTTGATATTAGCTTGGATATTTTCTGTGGCAATAATGAGGGAATATAACCCCAAGCCCACATAACACAATCAATTCATAAATCATATATGTAGATAAATTCAAATGCTGATATAGGATGCTATTCAGATTTGGGAAGCACTTACTTCTACGGGAGGGCTATTAAATTGAAAAGAGCTCAAAAATTCTTCAAAACTATCATTTAATCTAGCCTCACAACATCCGAAACACAGAGTGGTAGTAATCTGGCATCAGGGTTTTCTGTGTGTGTTCCCCAGAGTGTAAGCTCTCGGAAGGCAGCACCCACTGTCTTGTTGACCTTCACATCCCCAGGACCTAGCATAAGGCTTCTTTCACAATACCATCAGAAGACTTCAGCAAAATGTTTAGACAAATGGTAAATGACAATATTGGAGATTCTCAGTAGTGGAGCCCTAAGGTTTAAGTGGCTCAGCCAAGCCAGAAACAAGCAAGCAAACAAACGAATGAACAAAAAGGTGTTTAAATGGCCTCTGTCTATATCAGCGCTGTCCATCTTACATGATTAGCCTTCTGCAGGACGATAGTAGGTCCAGAGAGACACACAAAGAGGATTCACTAGGTTAATGCACTGAAACCATGGCGCAAAGTGCTAACATGGGCTTACCTTGCTCATACAGCCAGTTAGCTTTGTGACCTTTTAATACCCAATGGGACCCTTTCAGCAACAAGAAGCAATCTCCCTGTGCCTGAATTTTAAAGAATTATCACGCCACAAACTGAGTCCAATGGAAGAACAGATTTAGTGCAATTCTTCTGGATTTGTACAGGAGCGAAAGATTTGCTAAACGAAGCCTGGTCTGCAGCCACTCAATACAGAGGAGATATTTTTAAAAAAGAGACTTTTGTTTAGCAAAGTGCCCTCAAAAAGACGTTTTTAACTAACTTCAAAAACCACATTTATTATAAGAACAAATAAGTAACAAATGAAAAATAAACTTTAGTGTCATAGCTGCATTCAATTATTCCTGAGGACAGGGTTTGGGGGTAGCCTGGATGCATCACATAGATAGATGATCTGAAAACCTTATGTCTGCAATTACTCACACAGCCTCCTTTCTAGGAAGCTTTTTACCAGAGCTGACACCCCACCCCCACCCCCCATTTCTGACTCTGTCTACCATCTGGTGGAGGCGCTGATGAGCAGTGAAATGGCCAAAGGGAAGGCAGATGGGGGACCACTGAAAGCAAAGCAAAGAAGGGGACAAACTAAAAAGTGAGTCCCTGGATAATAGAGTGGTTGTAGCGATAAAGGAGTTTGTTTTTTACAGCCCTAAATTCTTGACAGCCATCGGTTATGGACAAAATATTCACGTCACATACTTACACATGACAAAAAGCATGGGTAAATTAAACCCCCCTGCCCCAAAGTATTCAGCCCATAAAATTGCAGAAGCCCTTATTTCAGTCCACAGGTAAAGGGCTGGGGGTGGCAGGGGGGAAGGCTTGATTAAATCCCACTGGATTGAAATTTTGTCAAAGATGTTTAAATATTTGTGTCAACTACTGAAGAGTTTAGAATCAATTTCTTGACTGTAAAAAGATATTAAAATCTTAAAAATCCACCTTTTAAAAGGAGAACAAAAACGTCCTCTTTAAATATAGAGTAACCATTTTAACTATCTAGTAAAAAATATACACCATAGTCATTTTATTTATATAAGACATGAAGGGTTTCCAATATTTTAGAAATCTATTTACTGCCATCCTTAATTTACTAGACTTGGGTAAGTATAGTTAAGTATGTGCTTGACAGTATGGGTAATATATTGTGTTAGGAAAGTCTTAAATACTTTTACTGTCATGTAAAATGGTCACTTAATTCCATAATACATTTCATTTTACTAGTGTAAAACAGAGGTAACTGTTTCTGCCAGGAGTCTATTGATCTGATGATATCGTATAGAGAAATAGGATATTTCTCCTGTCTAGAATTTGCCACTCAAACACAAGTGGGGGGAAAGGATGTTTTTCCAGGACTACAGTTTACAAAGATGACACTGTGCCGCTTGAGCAGCGGACCCTGCAGTGGTTGTCTCGTCAACATGAATGGTTAGGGGATCTCGTAGAGTTTGGCCAAACTCAACTGGATGACGCAGTTGGACAGATTATGAAAAAGATCTAATTTAACAGATTAATTAAGACTAGAACCTCAGCATTAAAAACAAACAAAAATGAGAATTAAATCTAATTCTTACCTTCTCGGTATAATTACCGAATGTCTTTGCATTTACTTTTGCAATTTTAAATAATCATTTTAATGAATCTTGCAGTAAGCTATTACAAACTAAATAAACCCAAACCACTTTTTCCCACAGAGTTCTGTTAGGGTTTGGAAACTATTCCATTCTTATCACAAAATACTGCAAAGGAGGAGGTGGTTTCAAAAAATTTACTGACCAATTCTGAACACATAATATGTCTCAGAAAATTTATATTTTAATTACTTTAAAGGGAGCATCTCCTGTTTTATAAATCATGCTATTTCTAAGGTGTCTAAGGGAAACTGGTTTCGCCTTCACACACTCCATTAGCAGACAGTTTTTGATGTCATATCAAAGCCATTTCTTCCCCTCTGACTCCAGTACAAAAATACAATTATCTACAATCTGCATGATTGGACATTTCTTTCTAAACACTGAAGTTATATCTCAGTTTAAACAATGTAAGTGTTAAATTACTAATGGCTAAAAAGTAACAACCTTCTAGAGGGAAAAAGTAATGGAAATGAAACCTAATGCTTTAACTTCAAAATTAGGTTTCTAGGTCCCTCCATACACCTCTACTCATTGACACTTGGGATCTTCAAAAGATTTCAATCAATCTTGTTATAATAGATTTTATTCTGATTTAGTTCCTCCAAATTGATCCTCAAATCATCACTTATATTTCTAGGATTTTTGAAAACCAGAAAAAACTAAAAGCCCTTGTTGCCTACTAAGAACCCTCATGTTTGACTAACAAATGAAATTACATCACCATCCTGTATATCACAAGCTCTTTCATACAAGAAAGACAACTGCCCCCAATAAGAGAAATAATGGAAGTGCACATTTTTAAATCGATGTACTACATACACCCCATTACCAAATAAAGACAGTCAAAAGCCTGTCAGACAGTCAAGCCTGAGAAAACAGCTGGAGTTTGTTAGTAACCTTCTAGTGACCAAGTGAAGTTAAACTTCAGCATTTGGTGCTTGGGTCAATTTCTAGGTCAATCTTAGTATCTCCAGAATGATTTTTTTTCTTTAAAAACCATTCATTCACATTGAGGAGCATTTTTCCTTCTGTTAGTAAATTTTCTTTCTCATAAAAATATTCTGAAAACAAAACACCTGAAAGCATCCCTTGCTCCCACTGATTTAGTCTTTATTATTTGGTCTTTGCTTCTTTTTCTCCAGAAACAATAGCTGCTTCACTAAACAACATGTGGATGAAGCATTTCATACGTGAGGTTAGCAATGCTTTTATTATTTCACTGTTTTCTTGAGCTTTGGCTCCACAATTTAAAACTTCTTTCAAATATTTTCCATCACTAAACCAATTGTGGATGAGTTCCCTTCCTAGGTAAAAAGGAAATAGAAATATTAAATGCCTAATTTAAATTGGCAACAAGACTGACTAATAGAATTCTACTGAGGTTCAGAGAATCAGCTCATCTCTGCATGTACATATGGAAAGAAACAGCTGAAATACTAGTTTTCAAATTGATGAACAACCCATGATGCTAACTCTCCTCAAGTAGAAGCAAGGTTGATAATCTGCAGTGTAAACAACCCCCCACTTAACAGCAAAGACATTTTGAATGAAAGTAACTGTTAAACTTAGTATTCAGCATAGGTATACTGAAGATATAATGATTTCACTAAAGGCAATTGGTTAGATTGGCACAGAACTCTGTCACCTCACTCCATGTGTCATTACTGGTGGCTATAAGTAATTAGAGTTTAGGACGTCACAGATATTGACATAAAAGGGTACAGTAAAATCAATCATAATAGCTAACATTTACTGAGATTTCTTATCCCGTCTATTAAGCCCTTTACATGCATATCATGCAATCTCACAACAACTCTAGAGAAAGCATACCATTCTCTTTTCTAACAGATGGGGAAGCTGAACCTTTACAAGCTTAAGTCATTTACATTGTGAATGTAATTAACATCACTGAACTATACGTGAACATACTTAAAAGGAGAAATTTTAGACTGTGTGTTACTAGAATGAAACCTGAAAAAACAACATAGGACTGTAAAAGACAAACAATGTACAATTATAAAAATGTCTTTTCATGAATTGTAACAAATGTACCACACCAACACAAGCTGTTAATAAAAGGGTGGTATACGAGAACACTGTATTTAATGCATGGCTTTTCTGTAAACCCACAACTTCTCAAAGTCGAAAAAATTTTAAAAAGTCGGATAATTTGCTCGAGATTACACAGTCAGATCATAGCCCAGAATTTGAACCCAAATAAATCCAGGTCCTTAGCTATTAAGTATGTCAGACCAGGAGAAAAATTAGGTCCACTTCTTCCTCTCTCCTTTACCTCTCATCCCTCTTCTCCACAAACTAAAAAGTAAAATTCCAGATTAGCTCATCAAAATAATAGCTCTGGGCGGGCCATGGTGGCTCAGTAGGTAAGAATGCTTGCCTGCCAAGCCCGAGGACCTGGGTTCGATTCCTGGTGCCTGCCCATGTAAAAAATAAAAATAAATAATAGCTCTTAAACCTAATTAGCAGAAACAAAAACAAAAGACAAAGGAGTAAAAAGAAGACAGTAGAACCATTCTTAACCAAAATCTGGTTAACATGTATACATGCATGTAAAGGGCTTAATGGACGGGATAAGAAATCTCAGTAAATGTTAGCTATTATGATTGATTTTACTGTACCCTTTTATGTCAATATCTGTGACGTCCTAAACTCTAATTACTTATAGCCACCAGTAATGACTGAATCAACCATTCTTCCATCTCCTCTGGAAACAAGGATTTATAGATTACTCTCCTACATCTACATACTTTGGTTAGTCAATTTTTGATTAACCTATCAATTACCAATACCAGTCACATCAGATGATAGACTTATGTTTAGGTAATTTTTGTCTAGGCCTGTTACATGAAACGTTCATTAAGATTTTTCAGGGCATATTTTTTTAAAAGCAAAAGAACTTTAAAACCAAAAACATACAGAAAGAATACAAGGGGAGCAATTTGGCTTTCAAACCATGTGCCTAGCAAAAATATTTCAGCTGAAAAACAAATTCCTAATTCGAGGAAATCAGTGAATGACACTGTTGGAAAGAATTGAACTTACTAAAATGTACAAGCCCATATCCTATGGAAAATGCAATAATTTATTTCTTTAGTACAAGCTTTCCAGCAAAGAATGCTTTGCTGTGACTGGCTGAATACGCTACGCTACAGAAGATACACAAGCAAAGAGGAAACACACTGTCTAGAAAAAATATACAATTTCCTTTTATTTCCTCTCCTAAGTAGAACAACCCTTCTTTGGGGACCAAATGAGGGACTTCTAGCAATTCACCACACAATATTTTCCATTCTCACAGCCAGTAAAAATTAGAAACCATGAGAGTCAATGAAGATGGCCTGGCTATCCCCAGAAAAGCAAGGGATTTCTGTGGTGGAAAGCTCACATGTGCTTCTCACTCAACAGGAAAATCAGATGCTTGGAATCCAGATCTCCAATGAGCAGGGATCCAGGGGGGAAAATATCCTTTAATTGTTCTACATTTTACTCTAGTTTGGCTAAAACATCAGGTGTGTGAGGATGACTGGTGGGAAACAAAGTCAGGTGGGAGAAAACCACTGGGACCTCAAACCAGGGGGTTAGGGTTATAATTAATCCAATGGCCAGCTGTGGAGGCATAGAAGTTTCTGGGAAGAGGACTGACATGACTATAACCATACCTACGGAGATGAAATGAACGCATTACTGGATGGCCCAAAGGTAGAAGAGATGAAGGACAGAAAGTCCCGCTAAGATGCCTCACTCGATGTAGGCTGTTGTGTTAACTTTAATTGTATCTAACAATTTATTTTATTCCATCTTAGCACACTAATCTCATGATTTTAGAGAGCTGATTTATTTTCTATTATGTTCTTAGGTTTTTACAGGTCTTTCTTACTGCTTTTTTTTTTTTTTTTTTTAGGTCTTTCTTACTGCTTATTTCAATGGATGGAATGTTCTTTACAGAGTTCTGTAAGAGGGGAGTCAGATGGCAGAGTTTTCTAATGTTCAAAGTTTTTTAGGAAGGAAGAGACAGCCTTAAGGGCTAGTAAATTCCCTAATGTTGAAGGTAATCAAACACAGGCTGGACGACTACCACCTGGTAGACAAGTATGAAGAAAATTCATTCATTAAGTGCAAGGGTGAATGAAACAACCTTACTTTAAGGTACCCTGTAATGCTGAAATGACCTAAGATCACCCCCGTTTCCTTATGCAAAGAAACTGAATCCCAAAACACGTTGAGCAGAGAGAAAAAATACAAGATGAAGAAACTAAATAGGGAGAAAGGAGCTAAAAATTAACAGGAAAATAAAATCAAGCATAGCAGAAAAATAACTTTAAAAAATATGGGGCATGAAGAAAAAGGAACCCCCCAAAAAAACATTATGGTCCATTTTGGGGAGAAAGGACCCCTTCAGCTTTCTAGAGGAATAGTTTTATTCATTTTTAAGACTGTTTCCGCCTCTGTTATTGTGTAGGACAGATAGAACACAGGTAGCATAGCAGGAAAGGGAACAGGATACAAATGGTCAAATTAACTTCATACTTCAGGAATTGTTGAATTTCTGGCCTGAAAGGATCCAGAATCTGCTTGCCTATGGGATCAAGCTCATTTGCTGGGGTAAGCTTTTCTCTAACAAGGGAGTAGTGAAGAATGACTGCTAAGGAAAGCAAGAAAAATTGGAAATCAAACCCAAGTTTCTACCAAAGCCAACGTGACAAAGAAAATAAAAACTACATAAGAATGAGACGTGTCCAAAGCAAAGCCATGGAGGAAATGGGGGGGGGGGGGGGGAACACACGTTAAAAAGTTATCTCACACACATTTCATCTGAATTTTATCACCATTTGTAATCAACTTCCAAGGTTTCATAATACCCTTGAACCTTAGTTTCTCAAACCATGAACAAGTCATCTCATTGTTACCCCATTTGAAGGAAGAGTGGAGACTCTTTTCATGTTGATAAGAGACAGAAAAAAAGAGTCAGTCCCAGGAAAGAAAAGCAGTTCTGAGTAAATTCCAGGAGTCTAATGGTAGGAAGTGGTGATAATTTATCACTTGCCTTAGTTAACCCTTTCAAGCATTTGTCAAGCAAGTAGTTAGAAATTGACGTAACTGATCAAATAAAAGTTTGTTTGGTTTTTTCATTTAAACAAATGGAAATTTTTCTTTACAAAACAAAGGAACAGAAATTCTATCACTCACCCATTTCCTAGGTCTGCCTCTTGGCCGTTTTTCTCCAGTGGCTTCTGCTTTCTGCAAAATGAAAAGGAAGTCATATAGTTTTCTACCTGATTTATAGGTGCTACACCAAGGGACACATTTCAAGTAAGAATGTTGTGGTTTGCAGATGACGTATATGGATTTTTTTAACAACCTCTTTTTCCATTAAGGTTCATCTTTGAGTAGATTTTTCATTTTCTTTTTTTTTTTACATGGGCAGGCATCGGGAATCAAACCCAGGTCCTCTGGCATCACAGGCAAGCATTCCTGCCGGCTGAGCCACCATGGCCCGCCCTTAGATTTTTCTTTACATTATGCAATGAAGAACTATCAGCCCTTACCCTTACTCTCCTCTGGAATGCATGAAAATGTTTTTAAAAATCTATTTTGCTTTTTTCCACAGGCATAAAAACATACTGAATACCCTAAATTATGTAAATTAATATTAAAAAAACTGTTTCTTAAATGACTAAAATTTTCTCTCCATGTCTCAACTAAAATGACAAAAATTGATATTGACCATTGCTTTTCATTTACAAAGCACTTCTACCTACACTGCTGGTCAAAAGCAAGAGTAAATGTTAAAAAGAATACAGAAGCATTCTAATTCAAAATAACAAACATTTGCATACTTCTATGTGGTTAACTTTCTGTTCCTCACAAAAAACAATCACCTGTTAATCAGTACACCTACCAAAGCAGACTCTAGTCGACCTTAAGCAGAGGAAAAGAAAGCTGGCAGAAATGAGTTTGCTGAAACGATGACTGCCTAAAATAATAATTAATACATCTGTCCATTATTAATAATTTCACATTCAACACGACCTAGCATGAAAAAGCTTCTAACTACTTTGCGACTTTGCTTCGTTGCTGAACTTCATGGAAGATTTTTCTGGTATCCCAGTCATTCATCTTTTGAATCAAAACACCTGTAATCAGTCTTTTCCCTGTTTTTGTCACCCCTACTTAAAGCCCCAAACACACATCAACATACATACATCACATACACCGTCCATAAAAATACGTGTTTATATTTCTCGGGGTAAAGAAACAGTACCAATTATTGGGTGCACAAGAATCATCCCAAAGCTGTATCGACATGAAAACAATAGGAAACCTGAGCCAGAATAACTTTTTTGTTTTACTTTTGTCACCTGGGTTGGCAGTCAGTGGGTACCTGATGCAATGACACTAAAATTACATTTATAACTTTCTACATAGCCAAATAATACTCTTCTCTGTCTCTGCAATCTGCTCAGTAAAAACAGGTACCCAAAAAAAGTCCTTAAAAAAAAAATACAGATGATAGATGAGTTGGGTTAGGTAGGTGTAGGTAGGTGGGCTGGTAGAGAGATAAGGTAATATAAGACAAGAGAAGTCACAAGATTAGTCACCAAATAAAATCTTCCTGATCTGACATTACTATCCAACGGGCCCCCAAATTAACCCAGACTCTATAATAATAATGTCAGCTCCCATTTACTGAGCATTTAAAATACTGGAAGCCTTGGGCTAAGTCAGCCCCAGGTGTTACATTTAATCCTTACGAAAGGCCCACAGGTGGGTACTATCATTTTTCTCACTTTGCAGAATAGTTACTGAGTCTTAGGTTAGGTAAACAACTCGTCCAAGGTCACACATAAAATTAGTAAATGGCAGAGCTGAAATTTGAACCCAGTTTGTCTGCTCCTACCCTCCTAGTGACACTGCCTCCCTTTGGTGTACAAACATCTGCTACCTGAAGAAAATATTTTAGGAAACCAAAATTGTTGTTGATTCAGCTAATTTCCCCTGAACAAAAAGCAATCTGATAGCCTTTATGAGCTCCACGGAACCATCAGAGTTGGGCGCTCTGAATGGTTATTACATTTGAATGGCTCCACAAAGGAATCATTTATGAGCAGGGTTTGGTGACATTGTCTTACCTTCAATTACACGAAATTAAATGAAGTGAAAGCCAGGGGTAGCCAGTGCATCACACTCTCTTAAGAGTGCTGTCTCTGGGAGAGAAGGAGGTTTCCCAAGCGGAGCACAGACTCTACTCTGGAAAGCTTAGATTCATATCCCTGCTCTTCCAGTTTAGCTTGATGACTTCGGCCAGGTCCCTGAAAACCTTGATTTGTGAAATGGAGACGCTTCCTGGGAGGAGTCATGGAGATACTTGAAAACGCCCGCCATAAATCAGGTGCTCAGTAAATGTTCTTTCACTCCTGACAAGATGGAACCCTTAAAGTAAGGGAAGTTTTCCTTCAAGTCAGCCTGAGCTCACAGAGGGTTCGGTTCATGCATCCCATTACACCCAACCGTCACCTTCAGAATGTAGCTTTTAAGAAAAGCTTTGACTAGTACATAATAAGTTAAACGAGTACAAGCTTTCCTAATACAGAAGGAACATCTGATTTAATCTCTGGGAGCAACTGTAAGACTGCCCAGTTACCCAGTAGTATATTACACAATGTAAGATTGAATCCCTTTTCATGGGAATGGGATGGGGGTGGGAAGGGAAGTGGGGGTTAGAGGAGGAGGCTGTGATCTTAAAGTCTAAGAGAGGGCACCAGGCTTTCCCTACAGTGGTTAATGTTTCAGGGTTATGGTGTGATCAGGATTTTCCTGAATCTGTTGAAGGGAGGGTTATTTCCTAAGAGGGATTCACTGTATTTCAAAGAGAAAGTAAACCCCTCAAAAAAAGAAAGCCCTGCAAATAAGCTGACTTTCAAATGAGCATCTCATTTACAGAAAACCTATTCAAAAATAAAATTCGCACCATTAACAAAAGGGCAAAATATCACGATTATCACTCGGACTTGTTAAATAGAAGTAAACTTGCTCTTGGTGGTTCGGGCCAGTGTTACATGTAAACTGAAACCCTCTTCTGAGACTACATCTAGAAGAAACACATTAGCTGTGCTGTGTGGCGACGATCTGGGAGGTTTTCATTGTTCTCTAAAACCCACATTATTTAATCATCCTCTTCAAACTCCACACAGCCTGCAAACCAACGTAGGGTTTTACTTTGCTAATCAGCATTTGCAGGACTTTACTACATTGGAAAACACTAGTTTTGATGTTTTTTCCCCCTGTGTTTAATGCTCTTCAGGATATTATTTTTCAATAGAAGACAAAACATTCAGGGAACCTGTTTTGCTTTTAATATGTCAACACGTGAGACTGTGGAAGTGTATATTTGATTTCCCTTTGCCAGAGTGATTTGGTTGTATATTGCAAACCCATATATAATTGAGATAGCTAGTTCTAAACATTTATTGCTTATTGCTTAGCTTGGGGAGGGTGGGGCTCAGAATTTTGAATTTGTAAGAAATGAAATTTCACACTATTACTGGCACTATTATATTAATTTTCACTACTATCATAAATCTTATCTAAAAGTGTGTTATTTCTTCCTAGCTTGGTCTTATTCACAGTTTTGCTTTGCTTTTAAGTTTAGGTTCAGAACTATATATTTAATTTTATAATACATTGAGAAGCAAGTTCATCAGGGTTGAGAAAAGGGTTAAACGGAAAATGTAAAATAATTTCTTTCTCTAAGAAGTTCTGGTATTCTAGGTTCTCAAACGTACTCCACATATAAAAAAATGAAATGAAATTAATTTATTTTGCAAATTTATCTTTTGAACTAGGAGCTTAGCATAGTCCCTGGTGCACAGAAGCAATGGAGGAAAAAAGAAACACTGTTGTTTATATTGCATGTATGCCTTATTTCCCTCTTTCCATCAGAGTTCTAGAGTTTAGTAGGGCTTTAAAAAGCATTTAGTGTAATCTTCTCGTGTAATAAATAAGAAAATTTTGAGATGTGCTATAATGCCCAAAGGCCTAGGTCTATAGCTTTTCTGGGGGGCCAGAAGTCTGTGGGTACTGATAAAAGTGGGCACACATTTCTAATCCCTTTATAAGTCTGTAGGGAGCTGCCCTCCAAAGGCTTCTGAAAACTTAACCTCCGGGGTCTGAGGGTGGTTCAGTGGTAGAATTTTTGCCTGCTATGCAGGAGACCAGGGTTCGATTCCTTGTCATGCACTTCCCACCACCCCCGACCTCCCCAGAAAAAAAAGTCAACAAATGATGCTGCAATAAAAGGCTACTAACATGAAAAAAGAATGAAATGTGACCTCCACCATACAGCATACCAAAAAAACAAAACTTAACTTCCAACCTGCATTTCAGGTTATTTAAGACAGCGTAAAGCTACAAGATATTACAAGACATTTGCCAGCACATAGCAGTGAAAGGACATAAGGTCTAGAATCAGATTGGATCAAACCTAGGTGCCAACATTTACTAGACTTAACATTAGACAGAACTTAAGTCTCTGAGTCACAATTTCCTTATTTGTGAAAGGGAGACCATAATGCCCACCTCAGAGAATTAAAAGAGCTAATATATATCTATACACAGACACACACACACACACACACATATATATATATATATATATATAAAGTGCCTGACAAAAGCTACAGCATTTAGTGGCACTCAAATGCAATTTCTTCCCTTTCGGGTGTTTAAAAATGCTATGCTTAAAAAAAAACCTCCCAGTTCTGTAAGTTTCCAAGTGATTTCTCTGAGCATTATTTTACTTAAGTAGGGCAGCTATTATTTCCCTGTTTTTACCAAATGAGAGGTTAAGTGACCTGCCCACATTTACAAATGGTGGAACTGAGACCCAATCTGACTTTAAGGCAATAAAGGGTCTGTTCTTTTGGGAGCTATTCCCATATAAAATTAAAGAGCCAGGGGCAATAATGTAATTCCTGGGGTAGAAATCAAATAAATGATTAAAAGTAAAATATTTCCAAGTTTCCTAGAAAGACAAGGACAAGAGCTGAGACTGGGCAGCAAGAGAATAACTAATTCAGTTTTGACTTAGGGTCAAATTTAGATGGCTATTCAATTTTTGCTATTCTAAATGCTTTCATCATAGTTTATATGTACTGTGATGGCATGAAAGCCAAAGCACCCCCACCCCAAACCAATCAATGCATCCGCATAAAAGAAGGGCCAGAAAATGATGCGGGTATGGTAGTATCCTGGCTTTTTGTTTGTTTGTTTAAGGACTAAGGCCTCATGGGCCTAACAGGGTACTGAGCAGACTATCCAAAGTCTATTAACTCACATTTTATTTTCTTCAGTTGCTCTTTTAAAAATATTAACAATGTAAATGAATGTGTCCTCCTGGCTCAAAACCCGCTGAATTGATCGATCAGACTAAGCCTGGTGTAAATTCCCATTTTACCTTTTTGATAATCCAGCTCTATGTGTTTCCAAATTTAAGGGCAACCATTTTCAGTATTTGAAAGATATTACAAGTTTGCTATCACGATACGTCTTCCAATAGGCAATGAGGTGAGCGTACCTAGTTTTGTCGCTGCGGACATGAGCCAATGGTACCTGAACCTCATTTGTTGCTGATTTACATCTGCAGTCGGCTAGGAGGTGTGCCTGCTGCAATGAAGGCCCTTTGACTTAATTGGCTGGTGCTTAAATGAGAGAGCACAACATAGGACAGCCTAAGCAGCTCGGGATTCCTCATCTCAGCACTCGCAGCTCAGCCCAGGCCTTTGGAGATGCAGGAAGAAGTCACCCAGGGGAAAGCTGTTGGAACCCAGGGGCCTGGAGAGAAGGCCAGCAGAGACCATCCAGTGCCTTCCCACGTAAGAAAGAACCTCAGTGGAAAGGTAGCTGTCTTTCCTCTGAAGAACTAACAAATAAGCCCCCTTTTATTAAAAGCCAATCCGTCTCTGGTGTGTTGCATTCTGGTAGCTAGCAAACTAGAGCAGTGTGTAAATCCCATCACCCACTGTAGTCCGTGCTCATTTTACCCAAGAAAGCCCTGTGGTAACTCCTGGGCAACCCGTGCACTACTTGTCTTCATCCATACGAACAGGTTAAAATCAAGGCCAATGGACAAGAGCCGTTCTTTTCAAAGTTTAAGTTCATCCTCCTTTAAGCCTCTCTACCTCTTTTGTAATCTGAAAAATCAAGTGCAATGATACAAGAGTTTACAGAACAAATTTCTCCCTGTGTAATTCTAGTGGGGGAAAGGATGAAGCTGCACTACCCTGGGCTAAATCAAATAGAAAATACCATTTAAAACTGTTCCGTGTGAATAAAACAATAGCCCAATAGAAAGAGGAAGTTCTCCATTCATCTTTTTCCCCTGGTTAGCAGAACAAACATTCATAACTACAAATTTGAGAATCTAGGACAGTGAAATTCAATGTCACTGAATTTGCACCCTTGTGCAAGCTATGTGGTTCCAAGATGAGGCCCAGAACCTGCACAATCAACAAAACAAGACAGGTCTGAACGATTTAACTGACATAAAATGCCCTTCAGCAGCCATCCACTCTCAAAAACAGAATTAAAATGCAGTAGAATACCAATCACATAAATTCTATTTCCTCAGCAAAATGATCTGTTGAGACCTTGAGATCAAAATGTGTCAGGTATGTATACAGATGAGCCAAATTAATGGAGAGCTCTTGATGAAAAGTTTCAGAAGAATGACCATTTCCAGCAAATTAGAAATGTGGGTCCCTTGAAATAAAGTTATCTCATAAAATAATTCAAATATATTTGAATCTCCCATATTTGGGTCATAATCTATAATTCAAAGGCACTGCCAGATACAACACACTACTACATTAAGGCTTTGTCCTACCTGACAAACTGAAGTAAAAAATGAGGCAACTGTCGAGGTAATTCAGGCTAAAATATCAAGATAATGGAGACAACGGTTAGGCTTTACTTAATTCCACTTGCTTGAATTCATCTGCATACTTAGACAGGGCCTAGATTCCACACGGAAACCTACCTGTCCTTTAAAACACAAAGGAATCAAACTAAATCATACTTGTATTAACCATAGGCCGCAATTGTTCGACAACTTCCAATGCCATCTTTTCCTGACTTACCCATACTGATGCCTTTGGCTGTTTTCTCCAATGAGGCCCGTATATTCTGAAGAAAATCCTTTCTTCACTCAGCATCTGTGCTCTAAGATGTATCCATGATGCATAAAGCCCACCTTCTCTCAACTTGAAATATCTATGACTGGTGGTAGTAATAAACTACGAAAGCGCAACCCCATTTCTGAGAACCTAAATTAACCCGCCTTGATTGTATTTAATTAACATTAGGCCTTCTTTATATTAGCAAAACGCAGACAGAAATTAAATGTTTATCCTGAACTCATTATTTAAAGTATACATACTTTACCTAGATGAAATTTTCATTCCGTGCTTGGCTCTACAGGACATGTCGCTTATACACAAGTCAGAAGGAAGTTAGAACAAATCTATAACCTTACAAAGTAGGGCTATCTCACACCTGAGGACCTTCTTTCATAAGCAGTTTCTTCAATTACTATTTTCTTCAATCTCAGAAAAACATTTCTTTTTCTTAAAAACACTTGGGTAAGAATCGGCTGTGACTTTAAGATGAATTTGACTTGTGACTTTAAACCCTGGGGAATTAGTGATAACTCCTCCAATATTCTCTCATGAAAAGAAAGCAACAACAAAAACCCTAAACTAGATATAAAGGAAACTATATCTTTCTTCTCTCCAAACAAGGGAAATGTTTCAAAAATACAAAGTATTTTCATCCGGCAGAAACATGAGAAGAAAAAGGAAATTAAGAGAGAACTGGTCCCAGGTGTATCTCAAACTAAAAAATAAAAAGACCTAAATAAAAGGATAAACACACACACACACACACACACACCTAAAAACAGATAAATTATTGATCATGAAAATATTAACTTATAATTGCTTTTCTTTTACTAAGGTAACAATATGAAACCAGCTCAGGGGCAAATCTTGAGCACTCAGATTAGAGTTCTTGGGAATGACTAGGATTGTCACATATGGTCATCCACAGGAATTCGTTTTAATGGAACATAAGTAGATTAAAATATAATTATTTTCACATCCAAAATTCCCAAGCACAACAAACTGTGTTTTTTATAAATCTGTTTTATATGCCACACAAATTAATTTTCTGAATTAAAATGACTGTTAATTTAGAAGTAGCCCAATTGGTCTTACAACTCCCAGTATGCATTGTCAAGTTTCACACTGCCAATTTGCAACAAGCCGTTTTGTTTTCAAATGCCCAAGGCCATTTACTGAGTCTAAACACAAACTTTGGAAGTAAAGAAACTCCAAGTGGCAAGACATTTTAAACACACATTATCAAGATTCCAGTGAACCATGTGTCTCTCCTCGAATTTTAAGAGTTTCTTTTGTTTATACGTACCAGTTTTTGTAATATATTTTTCATTGTGATGAGTCTCAGTTTACAGGAGAATACCCAATTAATTAATCATAGGTGACTTCTTTTATCTACTCTGGTCATCCTAGCAGGGTGTGTTTATCTTACATGTTATGAATAATATAACTTTTTCTCCACAAGATTTTTAAACACTAACACATACATATTTTTGTTAGAACACAATATATTTTTCATAAAAAGTATATGTTCGATAATCATATTCTTATGTAGCAGTAGCGTCAATAAATATGATTTGAAAGTGAAAATACCTTAAATTGACACATGCCCTGAACAATTCAGTGTCGTTCGTTATTTTGCCAATTATTATCTTCTCCAGATGTAGCATAAGTCATAAAATTGAAGAGAAATAGTCATATTATGGGAGAATAGACTTATTCACTTTTATTAGAAAGGGGATTTTCATAACAGAATTTTATGAAATAAATCTATCTGGAAGAAACAGAAAAATAAAGAATTTGAGGGAAGGACTTCTCTATTTGTAAAAAGCAAATCTATTTCTTTTTTGGAAATTGTACTAACGCAGGCACACGCATAAAGATTTATGAGGAAGAGGAGCAACTTGGCAGGGTGCAGAGTCATTTGGAAATGCCTAGCAAAAAGGTTTCTAAAACTAAATCAAACCTTACTTGGAAACAGAGCAACTTTTTTGTTATTTTGCTTTAGGTTATAAATTAGGCACAAGTCACCTTTTTTTTTTTACTAATTCCAAAGCTGAAGTCCAGTGAAATCTGGCAAATAATTTGCTTTCCATTTCTTTGATATTGAAATTTAAATAATTTATATATGGGAGATGTAAAGATTTCTTCCTGGGAGATATTATAATGATATATTTTGCAGAACAATTGCATCACAGTTTAAATGTTTATTAGCTATCTACTAAGATATTCATTTGCCTTCTCATTAGAGTAAAATTAAGTGAAGTAAATTCCACACCTATACAACACAGAGAAACTCCTTTTTAAAAGTAGTCCTTTTTAGTTAATTTACTAAACCAAGTAAAATGTAACAAATAGAAAGTATTCCTATTTAAAAGACCAAATTGTATTTTATCACTTTTAAATGGTAAGGTAACTTAGAGCTATTATAAAGTTTACTGATTAAATGTGATTCATATTAAATCTACACCCTAAGAAGCAGTTCAATTTAAATATATTAGAACTCTGCTCCTTCAAATCTCTTCAAAACTGTTAAAATAAAATGGACAATAGTCAGTATCCCTTAAATAATTTTATATGCATCGCTAATTAGTATAGCCATTTATAACACTAAAAATCAACACATAATATGGTTAGTGCCCACATTCAGAGAAAACCATACAAAACATTAATCCCAATAAGATGAGTATATATATAGTCCTTTTCAACAAATACTCTACATACGGTATTCAAATGTATTGAAAAGACACATCGAAATTTACTTCTGAATTTTGAACCTTTGTATTCAATTACTACACAACCCTACAAATAAAATGCAGAAACTCAATTTCTGATTTATTCGTGAAGCTTAAAGACTTTTACATTCACCTTCACTTCTCTATACATGCATTGACCCACAGATATTTACTCTTTGCTATCTCAAACACAACCAATATGATGTTATTTTAAACTGTAATTTAAAGTTTATTAAGAAAGATATCGAATATTACACTTGACTGGGTTCTATCCTATCCAACAATATACATGAAATGATTCGAATTTTACAAACTTCTCATTTCCCAATTCTGATAATTTCTACTTCGCTTGCTGGAAAACCTTTTTGAGAGATTACCAAATATTATAAAAGTACAGATTTCTTGTAAAACAAACAGTATACTTTATCATCACATTTAAAGCTATAAAATTTGTGAACTTCTTTTCTAGTGTTACATAATTAGATTTGCTTCTGGTAACCATCAATTTGGCCAAGCACCTAACTTTGATGGGGATTTGGTTTGCAATAGTCATACACATAAAAACAGAGTAAATTAATCTCATTTACCAAAAGAAATTGCAAAAACTTCACCACCAGGCAAAAAACTTTAATTTTGGTTCATTTGAAACTATTTTATAACTGGTGAAAATCTTAATTCTGTCATTCTTTACCCCTTCCCTCCTTTAAGGATATTATTAGGTGAAGGTTTGTGGTGTTTATTTAAAAACAACACTGTAAGTATTTTTAGTGGTGTATGTAAGCATCTGCTTAGAAAAAAGGCCAATTCCCATCTAACTCATGGCCATGGGTTACCCAGTTGGGACAAATCCTTAGGTGTGGATTTAGAATGGGGGAATTATAGCCTGCCCCTCCAAGAACATCAACTAATTCCATCCCCCTATCCCATATTATCAACACGCCTTTCCATCATGAAAAAGTTAGAAAAGGCAGAGCCCAAATACCTCTAAAGATGTGAAGAAGGATCAAAGGAGAAGGAGGAGTTATAACAGAGAAGATAGGATTTAACAAATGAGTATGACTGCTGAATCATCACATTGATATTTCTTTTAGTCTCCAGTGTCTTAGAGGAGCTAGAAGGAAAAATCCTAAAATTATGGAACTAACTGTAATCCATACCAAACTCTGAAATCTCTTCTATAACTGCTTGTTACAATGTACTCTGAAATTTATTGCTTTTTTGTGTGTTATATTTCATAATAAAAACTGTTAAAAAAAAAAAAAAAGAGAGAGAGAGAGAGAGAGAATGGAGATCATAGGAAGGCTCCATAATAGCAGGTAAAGTTCGGGACAGCTTGAGAACTCTCACCTTTTGAGCTGCTTTAGAGGGACTCTTGTTCTTGCTGCCTTTAGGTCTTCCCCTGGGTCTCTTCGGAGAGGGCTCACCAGTTGGCTCCTAATTGTGGGGGGGGAAAAATGATGTTGTGGCAAGAAGTTCTGGAAGACATTGACCTTGACTCTCCAGCTACATTTTCAGCATGTGCTGCTTAACAGTGTTGGATCACACACAATTCAAGCATAAATGGATGATGATGAAGCAGACTTTACAGAGAGAGGAAATAACTATACTCTCAATTCAAGGGTTCAAAGAGGAAATTCTATTCTGTATAGATAACCAGATTCCATTTCAACCCTAATAACAAAGGCCGGCAAGTTTGCATATTCTAGAAAGAAAGTCATGCGTTTTTAAGGTGTAAATTTTGTATGATTATGCATTTGGAAACTCACAGAAATAATAAGTCTTTTATACAGTTATCACTGCCCACTGTAATAGCATTTCAAACAACAGAAGAATGAAGTTTACATTGTAAATATTTGAATGATCTATATTGAAAAACTGATTTTCAAGCATCTCTGTTTACCTGCATTTTAGGTGGATTACATGCAACTGACATATTTGGAGTAAAATTTGGAGTAATTCTCCCAATTCTTAGGCTCAAAATAATTTCATTTCCCCCTAAAATTTCTAAACAAGTATGGTGTCAAAAGACAAATCAGAGTTGAGTTTGCAGACTACAGCATTTTATTTGGGTCACCAAAGTTTTGCTGCAACAAAAGCAGACAAATCACTTGCAAGAACAAAAGTAGCTTTGGGATTCTAGGGACGGCAATTTTAATAGACCTAAAAAGGAAGTTAGCTTGACTCCTACTGATTGGATGAGAGTTTGTCCATCTTATAGGGGTGGGGTTACGGTTGGTGGGCTTTATTTTGTATCAGGTAAAACATAATGAATCTAGGGGCTTGATTGGCTTTCTAGGTCAGCTGTCTTGGTGGGGATTTCAAATTTCAAAAGATATCAAGTGGAAATTAAAGAGAGTTCAAATGTGAAGTAGAACAGGGTTTTGTTTTGTTTTTTGGCTGTAAGGGGGTCCCCAGGTCTAAAAATTGTCCCCCTTTTGGTCATGCCCTTGACCAAAGAGGTTGTTAGTCTCTCATTCACCACTAAAAGCCTCCCATGTTTCAGCATAGATTTCCCGCGCAAAAGTTTGAGATTTTCATTGTCCCATTCACACTGGTTTTGTATCCTCAGTTGTATCACCTTTGATTTAGTGGCTGCACAGTTGCATGTAAAAAGAGAAAGATCAGACAACAAATGGGGGATACTATTTTAACAACTCTGAGAAGTTCTCCATGACCCCAAAAAGCCAACCAAAAAGAGACTCAGACCAATCAGATTCAAGAGGTGCGGAAGTTGATTTGGCTGCTTCTCTAGCCTGGGCTTCTGCTACCACTACCTCTTGGTAACTTTCCTTGACTGTCATTTACAAATCCACAGCACCAGGTAGCCACTAGTGGACACAAACCTCCTTGGGAAGTCAGAATACAACCTAATGCTAATCCATTTTGTATAGTCATTTTGTAAAGATCCAGTACTTCATCAGCTAGAGAGCTGATGGCCTGCTATAGGTGGGTGATAGATTTTTCTAACTCTGAAACTACCTTTCCTAATACCATCTGTAATCTTATAGTTATCTCCCAACATAGGAGATAGCTGCCCTGACGACAAGAGGTGAAAAAACCCGAACAGAACACCCTGTGAGTTTACCTTGGGTTATTGGGTTTTCCCAGGATCCATTTAGAGTTGTGTGTAGTCTGGGGGAGGTCATAATAAAACTCATATTTCTAATTTTCCCTTTTAGAAGCTTATCAAAAACAGCCATTTGAGGAACATCATAAGCTGTATAACAGGAACTAACCCAATTTAGGTGGTAAACTTTGTGTGTCTTGTGTCCACATACAAAATAACATCCTTGAAGGGCTAAATAAGGGTATCTATTGCCTTTAGGAATTGGATATTGGCATGTAGAGTTCATTAGGTATGAACTCCAAATGGAGAATCATAACCATCATAATCTTTATTGCTACATGATATCTTAGTCATATTTAGTCCACAATCTTTTTTGTCTGACCTTTCGGCCTATCAGATACTTGTGCCTTAAATGGAGTAAGTTCTTATGTTATGAAAAATGCAGGGTGCTTGGAAACCAATGGTGCCTCTAATGGGGTCTATCCCATACAGTGTGTTGCTGGCTCATGAAAGTCAAAGGATGTCATCTAGAAACTGGACAGTCACTACGACCTACAGGGTGGCCATTTTTATCTGTCTGGTTTCTAGTAAAACACAACATTCCTTGGATTAGAGAGGCCACGTCATAATCCCAGTCTCAGGGGCTTTTAAGGCACAGCCCAGGGTATCTGATGTTCTCTGGCAGGGCAAAGGCTACAGGTGTGAGGAGAATGATTATTAGAAGAATGCCTATTTTAGGACCAGGTGGGGGATGGGCACAGACCCAGTATTACAATAATTGGTATTATTTACTACATGTATGCGAGAAAGACAAAGGAATTGTGTTCAAGGTAGGAGAGTAAACAGGGGAGAAATAAGGTAAAGAGGAGATCAAAGAAAATAATGGTGAAGATAGGGTATTACTGGGGTATGAAGTTTGGACATTGTATGGAATATAAGCAAATAAGAGAATGTTTAGACAGATGGCAAAAGGAAGAGAAAGAGAATAAGATATGGAAATACAGGTGTGTCTTGGTCCTTGATCATGGGTATCATCTCCTTGTTCTGATGTCTTGTATAGAAGGTGTTTACATCAGATGCTGCCTGCTTCTGGAATCCTCGTGTCAATTTTAGCTTGAAATCTGGAATGGGAATAACTTCCCAAGGGTCTGAAGCACGTTTTGGTTATGACAGGTGAAGCCAGAGGTTAATTCCCTGCAGTTTTACTGCTGCAATGGTGGTTAATAAGACTGATAAGGTCCTTTCCATCTAAAGTAGTCCTCCACTGATGGCTCTTCCAGCATATCGTCTCCAGTTGGAAGGTCATGTAGCAACTGCTGTAGAGGAATCTCAGGAAAGGCAGCCTACATCTGTGAATGGTGGAACTGGGTATATGGGATTAATCCCTTACAAAATTAGCAATTTCATATTGGAATAAGCTGGAGTTGGTAAAGTCGGAGAAATAAGCCTCCTGGGTCTTCTCATTATGATTTCACAGGGGGGTTAGCCGGTGTTTCCCAGCTGCAATAGATCTTACGGCCATCAAGTCTAAAGGAAGAACTCTAAGCCAAGCTAGAGAGAGAGAAGGATTAAATAATTTAGCTAATTTAAGTTTTCAGATATCCTGTGCTCTTTCTACCTTTCCCTACCTGTGGATGGTAGGGACAGTGAAGCTTTTGGCTGATAGGTAAGAGGTTGCAAAGTTCCTTAATTGGGAGCCTCTATTGCTTGAGAGAATAGCAGCAATTCCCCAGATGAGGAAAACAAAGTTTAACAGTTTTTCAGCTGCTGAGGGCTGTACCTTTGTGATAAGGAAAAACCTCCAACCATCCAGAAAATAAGTAGAGGATAAAAAGAACATATGCATATCCTACAGAATGGGGTAGCTGTACAAAGTTGATTTGTCCGAAGGGCGCAGGAGCTTGAGGTATTTGATCTTATCCCACCTTTAGTTTTACCAGGGCTATGTTAATTGACAGGTGGAACATAATTGATATCCTCACCTTGTTTCTCATTTAAAGTCCCTTTTTTGTGTACTGGAGATTTTAGCTCTGCCTGCAGCTGATTGCAAGCACTTTCAGAGAAGCATCAGAATAAAATTGACATAAAATTTGGTTGTTATGTAGTATTTTAAAAATAATATCTAAATTATGACCAAAAACAATATAATGTTGTCTAATATCATGCACATTAGTGTCAGAACATATCACAGACAGTAAGAACATTGTCAAATCTCTAGGAATTCTAGATAATCTCTATGTATATGAGTAATATTTTACACATACAAATTTAACCAGCAGAAGATTAGAAAATCCCTTTTAATTTGACAACACTTCCCAGGCAACTCACAACATATAACATGAACCAAATTATTTCTAGTACATCTCTTTTTATAAGGTGAAGGAACAAATCCTTTGGGATATTCCAGGCACACTCTGGAAAATCCCAAAGAGAGGGTGAAATACAAAGATATTCTTTAGGGTTTGATTTTGAGAAGGCAAAATGTCAAAAGTTTTCAGGTTTGAACACTTGGCTAACTGGGATCTTGGTCACTGATAAACAATAGTTAGTTAACTATTTAACCAAAGTGACAAAAAAAGACTTTAAAAGTGAATATAGGAGGTAACAGGGTTGTTTAAAAAAAAAAGTTGGGGGGGATAAAAACTTAGTTCTTGTAAAATGAGAAGACTTCTTGTCTCAAACAAGAAAGAGTAGTTAGGTCAATGTAAATATCAATGAGGATATTATTCTGACATGACATAGAATCTTTGCCTTCTAGGCAGATTACTCAGATAGCTAAGAAAAAACTTTTATAACCTCTCACTAAGAGGAGACCAATAATCCAAGAAAATTTCATCATTTTAATAGGAAGAAAAACAAATTCTTGGTTTTTGTGTGAATATATTGTTTGCTACAAAGGCCTTTAAAAATTTTATAAATAAGCCTATCAAATCTTGGTCAGTATTGACCATGACAAATAAAACTCATCCTTCAACAACTTTCTATATCTATTTAGGTTTTGTCTTACACTTTCCTGTCTCTCATTCTGCACCACTCAGTCAATTTACTATAGGACAAATTTACTCTTTTTCCTTAACAAAAATACATTCTGAATACCCTTCATACCCTTGACAGTGGATATTGTCTTCAAGTCAACATCATATAAAACACAATAACTCTTGAATTAAAGTTTTATCAGAATAAAAACTCAATTTGATTAAACACAAATTTACATTTTTCATCATTTTAAACATCTGGTAGATATAATGCCATCTTATTTGATCAATAAACCTGGTTAAATTTAGGAAAAAGATACCAAGTAGAATAAAATTGTACTCTTGTATTGTACTTCACATTATAACTTAGAAGAGTGCAGCTGGTTTTACTGAACTAGCAACATTAAAGTAGTCCTGTTTGCCAAAGTTTCACCTAACTTACGCACCTGAATTTTTAAAACATTTGGATTTAGTTCTACAAACAATCTTTTTATATTGGAAGTTTGGTTCCTTAATTTCTGGGATTTTAGGAGTATTAATTTACATGTAAGCACTTATGTATCTCTAAACAATTTGAATGGAGCTCTTTTAATGGTTTTTGTTATTATGGCATGACCATCTGGAGGTAGGAAAATAGACAACAGATTGATAGATACATAGAGAGAGCTTATAGCTTCAATTAAAATTTTTTCAGTCATGAGTCAGACATTAAAACAGAAACACAGAAATACAAAACTTACTAGTTTATATAAAAGAGCTAGCTTTCCCTCCTTTGTCCACTCTTACATTTTTATCAGAATTTTTGTTCTTGGCAGATGGGACAAGTTAGGTTTTTTATTTAGTAAGAGGGCTAAAGCTTTTCAATGTAATTGTGGAGGAGACTATTAAGAGTCTCTCTGTCCTGACATGTGATCTTACAGAAACTTTGCCTTAATTCTCAGGCTTGCTTGACTCTCAAATTTACTGTGGAAAGAGGAATCTTTTGGGTCCCTTTCTAGGTCAGTCCAACCATCCAGGATTTAGCATCTGAGGTTCTGAACTACATGTGTACACGAGATCAAGGTCAGGTAGCCCTGGATCCAAATAATTCTATATTCTAAATTCCAAAATAATTCTAATTTCTTCTACGAACTTTTTCAGGACTTCTTCGGTGAAATCTTTAATTAGCCTTAATTCAGTTTGGGTTCAAGGTTTAAATTCTGCTCTAGTGGGCCGCCAGCTTCCATGAAAAGCTTAATCTTTAAAGGAGCCTGGACTAGCTCATTTTCCTTCAGGGGGTCAAGAGGAACCGGTTAGGGCAGCTTGGGGGAAGGGCTGGGAGCGGGAAGATAGGGGAGCTATAGGTTTGGTTTGGAATTTGTTTCCCTTCTGTTTTTGTCTTGTTTGTTTTGTTTTTTGCCTTTTCTTTTTCTATCGAACCTTTAAGGGAAGCTGTTGTGGAAGCAGATCGTCCTCTAACAGCCTCCAAGTACCAATGTTGGATTATTTTTTCTTTTCAAGGCACCTCTCAAGTGCACAATTTTGTTCCTATAAAGTTTCTCAAAATGGCCATAGAGACAAATCGTCTTTTGTCAAATCAACCCATGAACAGAAAGTCACAGGTCCATAATAAGAGTTTATAAAAGAAGGAATTTTAACAGAGGAAGATAGGGAGATTTAGAGCAAGAAGAGCTGCAGCCAGACAAAATGTCTCTTGGGCCTTTAGGCTCAGCCATTCAGACATGGCTCTGATCTTAGCAGAATTCCACGGTAAGTGGACGTTCCGGGAGAGTGTCTGGAACTGAACACAGGTAGCTCATGGGTAGAAAAGGAGGCTCATTACACAGGAGCGAGAAGGTTGGCAGAAGCTTACCATGTGACCTACATTAGGAACTGGCTTATCACGCCTCATGGATTCCCAAACCATATGTCTTCAAGAGAGCAAGTCAGAAAACTAGAGAGCTGGAGGAAGAAATGGAAGGTCTGACAATAGAACCGAAAACAAATCCAAACCAAAGGTACCTAAAACAAAGTCACAAATAAATGGCAATTTATTTGGACGCATATTGCGGAGCTCAGAGATACGAAGAGCTTACTTGGGGAATGTCAGACAGCAGACACAAAAGGATTTGTGATGGGCACCTCACCTGGCTGGTCACCAGAACCCACAGCCCCAGAGGGTACCCTCAATATCTTTCTGGAGCCCCCAAACTTGTCAAACGACAAATTGAAGTTGAGTTTACTGACTACAGCATTTGGGGGGGAGGGGTGGGACAGCAGAGTTTTGCTGCAGCAAAGGCAGAAAAATCACTTGCAAGAACAAAAGTAGCTTTGGGGTTCTAGGGATGACAATTTTTATAGATAGAAAAAGGAAGTTAGCTTGACTCCTATTGATTGGATGAGGGTTTGTTCATCTTATAGGGGTGGGTTTAGGGCAGGTGGGCTTTATTTTGTATCAGGTCAAACATAACCAGATTGACTATCTGGGTCAGCTGCCTTGGTGGGGATTTCAAATTTCAAAAAGTAACAAGAGGAAACTCAAGAGAGGGTTCAAAGAGGAAGTAGAGCAGGTTTGTTTGTTTGTTTGTTTTTTGGCTCCAAGGGGTTCTGGGGGCTTTTCCTATATAATTTTATCAATGGCAAATCTGTGGTGGGAGGTTTTGCTGGAATCATCTGGAAAATTGCTTTCATATTCTCCACTTCCTCTGAAGATGAAAGCATGATCTTCAGTCTAAATTTAAATATCTTTTGATAAAAGCAAACAGATTCTCTCCTAAACTTTTTTTTTTGAGAAAACTCTTCCTTTTTTGAGAAAGGAAAAACTCTAAGTAGGAATGGAAGTGTTATGGGAAAGAGAAATTAAAACTACCAATAGGTTTAGCAAAACTTCAAATAGTTCCTATTCCAGGTACCAAATACTAGAGTGGTTAAGAGAATGTGATTCATATCCCAGGTCCTAAATATTTATCCAGTGAATCATCAAATCACATTTCGTTCAGATTCGTAATTGAATGAGACTAATGAACTTTAAATGCATGGTAGTCCTCATTGTAACTTCCTATTTGGAGAATAAAGTTCCCTGCGGGCTTCTGTGGGACCACGAGAGGCAGTGGGCACATCCGGGGCAAATAAAAGTAACACATTTGGCTTCTTTGTGAAGACTGTGTTAACGCAAAGGTAAAACCTCCAGTCACCCCTAGACCCCACCGATTTGTTGTTTTGTTTCGTTGTTGTTGTTTGGTGCGGCGGTGGAGGCGGGGGCAAATACTAGAGTTAGAGAAGCGTGGCGGGTGGGAAACAAGCCGAGGAGGTGTAAAACAGAATCCTAACGCGGTATGCAGTGCGCCTGGGCAGGGCGGGAAAACACAGGGGCCTCTAGATTGGCTTGTTTCCTTTGATGATTTCAAAAAGGTACAACCCTCTCTTTTTCTAAAACGCACTGGCAAGCAAACATTGTTCAATTTCTCCACTTTACTCTGGGGCAGCTGAGGGGGGCTCTTTAGGATTATTTTCTAATCGGCCTGCTTACCATGGAGGAAGCGATTTAAGGTTAAGGAACGAAGAAGTTTTGAAGTCCGCGCAAGCGGACTTTAAATGATCTCAGTAGACACGTTCCGCTCCAACCTTGTCCGCCGAGGCTTGGAAATTGCAGCAAACCGCCCCCCCCCCCCGCCCCCCCGCCCAGGGCGCTGCGCTGAGGCTCTGCGAGAGTCCGCTGCACACTTAATTGGTTGCATCCGCAGACAAAACCCTCCACTCCGCCAGGTCCCAGGCGCTCTTCGATCGTCCCCTCCCAACCTCAAGCCACTCGCTCCGGAGAAGCACATTTAACGTCTGCAGCTTTGAGGCGAGGAATCCAGAAGCAAAAAGGAGACAGGCGCCTGGGGAGGAAGTGACCCTAGCTACCGCGCACCCTCTCAGACACCCCTTCCAATGCGCCCTTGGCGGAGCAAGTTAACCCCGCCGCGCTGGGGGCCGGGGTTTCCCCTCCAGTCCCTTCTCGGGGCCACCTCGGCAGTGGCGGCCCGGCGAGCCACCCGCCACTCAGCGTTTAAAGAGCCCTAAGAGGACCAGGCGGCCCAGTCCCCACGCATTCTTTGTCGGGAGGGCGCGAGTCTTGGGCCACCCGGGAGTTCGGGGAGGGCGCCAAGAGGGTGGCTGCGGCGCGCCAGTCTCCAACCCGCCAACAGCTCCGGGAGGCGGGAGAAAGAGGCTCCGTTCCCTAGGACTCCAGCCCTTCCAGTCCAGAACCCCAGAGCGCCGAAGTCCCCCAGCAACTCCTTACCCCCAGTGCAATTTCAAAAGTGGCTTGGAAAGCCGCGGCCAGCCCTGGTTTGTCGGACTCCGGCTGCTTCCAATCACGGGAAGACACCGCGCCACCCAAGGCCGTGCACAATAGTGAAAGTCCGAGGACGCGCTTGGCCCGACCCCCACATCCCACCGGATCTCCACATCCCGCCTCTCCCAGGCTGCCCGCCGCGGGTCCCCACCTCCCAGCCCGGAGGGGCGCGGGCTCCCGGGGCTTCGTTGCGCACTGGAGCCCGGGACTCCGCTGTCCCTCCTCCCACCCACCTACCCCCACCCAGCGAGCAGCGTGCGGCCGCCGCTCGGCTCCCGCGCTAGGGTCACCGCACATCTCGCAGCCAGCGCGGGACCCTAGCAAGGGGACAGAAGGCGGGTTGATGTCCCCACCCGGCCCGCGCGTACTGACTTGCTGCTGCTTCCTGGGTCGTCCGCGTCCTCTCTTCTGAGGCGCCGGGGCGGCAGGTTGTCCCTGGGCTGAAGTGGATGGTTGCCCGGCGCCTTCACCTCGTGCGCTCATCCTGCCTGCCGCCGCCGCCGCCGCTGCCGCTACCACCGATGCAGCCGCTGCGCCTCGGCCGCCTCAAATCTGCCCAGCACCTTTCGGGAGATTGGGTGTTAGGGGCTAGAGAACGAGGCAGGGTGAAGCGAGAGCTGGGGTGCTGCGAGGTGTTGCTGCTTATGCTGCCGCTGCTGCCACCATCAACACCGGACGTCCAACGGCTGCCAAAAGAGAGAAGAGGGGAGGAGAAGAGACGGAGGCGCTGCTGGTGTCGGCGGTGGCGGTGGGTGGGTGCCGGAGGTGGAGGTGGATGTGGTGGTGGAGGTGGAGGTAGCGAGTGAGGAGGGGAAGGAAAGCCAAGGAAGAGGAAAGCAGAGTTGGAAGTTGGCGAGGCTCCTCTCTCGGTTTGCGATCAGAAGTCGCGGGCACCAGGAGTACTTCGGAAGCGGATTGGAAAGGGAAGAGACTTGGAGTGAATTGTGTCCCTTCAAATGTTAGGCGGGGAAAGAATTCCTCCTCCTCTTCCCCCCCCCCCACCCCCACCCCGCTCCGCGCTCCCAGAGCAAGAAAGAAAGAGAAAAAATAGCGCCTTGGGCAGTCGGGAAGCAAAGGGAGGATGGGGAGATTTCGCCTGGATCGGGTCGGGGGCTGAGCACAAGCAGGAGACAGAGCAGTGGGTGGCACCGCGCCTCCTCGGGTGGCGGGAGCGAGCGGCGGCGGCACGGGAGAGTCGGAGCAGGATCGGCTGCTATCTCCTGCGTCCTGCACCAAGCGTGCGCGGCCGGGGCTGGAAGTTTTCTAAGTTCTTGCCCCAGAATTCTAGTGGGATGAGAGAGAGTGAGTGTGTGTGAGCGCGCGTGTTTGGGGAAGGGGCGGCTGTGTGTGTGTGTGTGTGTGTGTGTGTGTGTGTGTGTGTGTGTGTAGGGGGTGGGGAGGGAGTGCCCACCTCTAATCGTGGGCGGATAAAGGGGAGGGGGCTGCGCAGGAGGAAAAGTATGAGGAGGAGGGAGGCCGGGGAACAGCCTAGCCAAGTCGCTTGGCTGCAGGCCAGAAGCAGCGTTCGAAATACTACTGCCTCGGCCGCGGCGGCGCCCGGCTGCCACCCGGAGCCCCACTCACGTGCTCCCGCCCAGTGGCGGGGTTAAAGGGACCGGTCAGGGATCCCAGGCCCTATTGCCGCGGGCCTAGCCCCGCCCGCCACCCGCGGTCGCCGCAGGGCGGGCGGTTGCCCTGGGACGGCGCCGCAGGAACATGACTGTCCCAGAGGCGTGATTCAGGGCTCGGCCTTTACCTGCGCCCGCACGATTCGTAGCCAACACTTAGCAGGAAACGTCTAGCTGCACTGGCGGCAGCGTTCTAGCTCCTTGTTGGGGAGGGGCGTGGGGGCGGAATCTGCAGAGGAGTAGGAATGGGGTCCTGGCAGCCCTCCTCCGCCTGGGAATGCCCTTATCACAGAATGCGCGGGCGGGCGCTCACAGAAACTTATGCACACAGTTACACGCATCCACACAAGCAAACAGATGCACACTTAAATGCACGCAGATACACATGCACGCATACACACGCGTACTTACATGCACGCAGATATACAGGCACACATGCAAACAATGAGCACACACGCACATGGAGCGCGCCAGCTTCTTCATTAAGCTTTTTTTTCTTCTGGGAAGACTAAAGGCGACGCGAAGTATTCCCTCCGGCTGGAGCTACGCACCAGGATTCCAGCGCTCCCAGGGTAAATGGGTAGCCACGGGCGGGGACCTCGAAGCTTCCTAACCCCACAAATTGTGCCAACTGCCCAACTCTCCCTTCAGTTTACCTCCATTTAACCTTCTCCCAAAGAACTCCCTTTCTGCCAAGACCTAATTTTATAGCTTGGGCTGTTTCTGAGTTATATGAGCATCCTGATGGCCACAGTCCGTTTTTAAAAGGTGGAGTACATTTTTAAATGTACCTCTTTTCATCCTTGAATAACACCAAACCCTGAAAAAATTAGGTTCAGATTTTCACACATCACACCCAAAATTATTTTGGACTACTTCCAAAATAAAACCTTTCACCCGAGGAGATGTATTTTCCCCAAAGTTACAGATCACCGTGGAATTAAAACGCCTACTTTGAAGCCCTAAGCAGGGCGTGAGGCATCGCCAGGTTACACTGTGCACGCGGAGGAGGCGCATGTAAAAGTCCGCTGCAGCGCGGCGCCGCTGATTGGCCGGCGTTGCCATTTTAAATTTATTTCCAGCTGCCCTTTGCAGAGCCGGGACACTTAGCTACACGCTGAGTGGTGTGCTGGAACCCCGGGTTTCTCCCGGGTCTGGGAACGCTTAGCTGTGATGGAAAGGGAGAACCCCCCATCCCTCTAGATGGAGCCCAGAAACTGACTGGGGAGATAAGGGTCTGATGGGAATTAAAGGTTTTCTGCCAGGGCTTGGCTGAAAGATGGCATCTTCATCAAAGGGATTGAAGTTCCACGTACTAACGCCTGCAGTGACATTCTTAACTGCCACATTTTAAAACCTGTGGTCACAGTTTTGTGTTGTGGTGTGCAAGTTTTACATATACATACAAAATAGGCTTTTGGGTTTGGGTTTGTTTTTGTTTGCTTGCTTTTTGCAAGGAGTAGAGATAAAATTCTATGAGAATGAATGTAGGCGGAAATCACTGAGAATTTCAGCCAGCTGCTTTTTACTAAGTACTTCATTATTTCCTAGGATTTTTTTTTTAATTATGTGCACAGAGGTCGACAAAGAGGGGATTTCATTTTTTTTTTAAATTTTACATTAAATCCCTGAATCTATGACGAACACAGAAAAATCGGGGACAGGGTGGATGTACAAATATTCATTTGCAGGCCACTATCACTTTGCTATGAAACGTGACAAACTATTTGACTACTTTTGAATTTATAACAAGTGAGATATAAAACAAAGTTCATTGTCTCATGTTTTATCTAAACCAGTTTTATGTATTTTCATTGTTCAGAAATTATGTCTTTTTTTTTCAAGTTTCTGTATATTTTCTGTGGTTAAGATATTAAACGTGTTTTCATGTTTTACATTTAAAAAATGGGTGCCCTTATACTATCTTTTTTTTCTATACTTTCTTTTTATAAAGTTAAATAGTTAGATTTTATTTTTAAATGGAGGTTTTTTCTACATTTACTTTTGAGGATTTTTTTTCCAGTTTACATTTCTTTCTCTATCATCCACTTCTTCTTCTATAACTCACTTTATTTTACTCAACCTTTCCAACCTAAACTTTTGTTCCAAATTGAAAACTTTCCTGGTGGTTTCAGTCCAGTTAAACTGTTCCTTTTCTTCTGTACCTGTTATCAAATAGAACATTTAGCACCTTGGTTGTATATATGAACAAGGTTTCTAATTATCTTTGGCACATGATTTAAATTAGTGTTTAGATCAGGTCAGCTCATCAATGGGAAGTAAAATTAGTTTAGTGGGCCTAAAACATCATTTTTTAAAGACAGAGTAGAATAGAGAATGTCACTTGTTAAAGTTGTTTTAGTTGTATAGTACATGAGTATATAAACTGTAGTAAAATGATTTTTTCCTCCTTTTAACATCTTGTTGGGATGTGTCTAAGAGTTAAAGGTATCTTAACGTGTCTTTACATACTTAAGCAGTAACTTTTCTATTCCAGTGGTATATAAAATAATGATGCATTTTATCATTGGCACCTAAGATCCGAGAAATATAGCATATATGTAAAGCAGATTTCTTATTGTGGGTGCCGTAGATTGAGTTATGCACCCCAGTAAAAAATCATGTTCTTTATCTTAATCCATTATTTCCAATGTGATTACATTGCAAATAGGATTACTTAGGGTGGTATTTTTAGTTAAGGTGTGGCCCAACTGAATGAAGTTGGATCTTTATCAGAAGAAATTTAGAAATAGTGAGAGAAAACCTCAGGGAGGAGCCAGAAGCCAGAAGTCAGTGGGAACCTGGCCGAGAAGCTTTGCCGTGCGCCTGGCCATGTGATGAGGAAAGCCAGAGAACCCAAGGAGCAGCGCCAGCTAGAACACTCCCCACCCAGGAAAAAGCAAGCCAGAAGCAAGCCTCTGAAACTGAGAGCCAATACCTTCCTGTTGTTAAGTCAACCCATTGTATGGTATTTGTTTTCACAGCTGGAACACTAAGACAGTGGGGTATAGTGAAACATGTTTGAAGGCGATCTATTTAGACAGTTATAGCCAAACCAGCTTTGTAATCTTTGGTAAGTCATTTCTCCTCCTTGTGTCTCAATTTCCTTATTTCTAAAATGAAAAATTGGTGTAACCTCTGAGAGTTCCTCTAATCCTAGCAGACTGTTAAGCAACATATCTTGTCCTCTAACTGCATCATGTTTACATGTAAACTATGCGTAGTGCGTGGAAACGGGCAATATTTCTTTCTTTTTGTATTCTGTATGGTGGGGTCACATTTCATTCTTTTTCTATGTGAGTATCCCATTATTGCAGCAACCATTCATTGATTTTTTTGTTTGTTTTTGTTTGTTGTTTGGGCAGTGCGTGGGGCAGGAATCCAACTGAGTCTCCCGCATGGCAGGCGAGAATTCTACCGCTGAACTACCCTTGTGCCCCCCCCCCCCAGGCAGTGTTTCTAACACCTCTTTTCGCACCAGTTGTATCTAAGTAGTGTTCAGTATGTTGTATTTACTTGCTGACAAAGATACTTTTTATAAAGTTACTATTTTACCAAATGAACCACACAGGGTAAGAATAGCATCATACATATTGAAATATCTTCAAAATTCTTTTTTCAGAATTTTTCCAGATTATAAATGATTGAATTAATCACAGATATATACCACATGTTAAACAGAAATTGATTATAACTAGATCTATAAGTGATTCTATAAGGGTTAACAGAAAAAATGTTAAGTAATCTTTATTGAATCCACAAAATGCATAGTACATATATATAATTACATATATATAAAAGCTCAGCACAGTACAAAGTCAGTATATATTTTTTGTCTTCATGTGCTTGCATTCTTTTTGTTGAAAACATTTCAAGTATTTTAACATGAGTTCATTGAACATTGCTTGAATCCACAATTTTAGAAATTGTGTCTTTTAAAATATGCTTAATATGTCATGAAATGTGGAAAGGGTGATTGCTGAGAGTTTCCCCATACTGTCACCAGGAAGAATATATGCTGTCAAATTAGCATTTTTCTTGGAAAGTGGAGTGAAGAGCAGCCTTCCTGGTCCCATAGACTGAGGATCACCACACACACTGAATTTGTTCACTAATTCACTTGGTAAGCATAGATTGAGTTGGCTTTGCACTAATATCACCTATCATTCTCAGAACTCAGCAATATAATTCATTCAGAACTGAAGCCAATTTATTTATTTTTTCTTTTCTGAAAAACAAAACAACTACAGAAAGCGTTTATTTTATTCAAAGCGACCAGTGATATTGATGCAAAAACAAAACAAAACCAATACTGCCCTTAAAAAAACTAATAACTCCCCAATAATATTACTTCAAAACAAATATATCAAACTTGGTTTCCATTAAAATAGTAGTTTTTCTTCACTAATAAAAAAACAAGACCCAGATTATAGATATAGATATATATATAAAGCAATGCAAATAATTATTTGAGCTTTATCTTCTGGATGAGAATGCCAAGTTAGTCTCTCATAAAAGCAATTATAATTTGAGAACACCTCATGTTTGCCGCTTTTGCCAGCACCAAGTCTGCCTCATCAGAATCTTTCTATTTCATGAGAAACATTAATTCTCCACTGCTCTCTGTGGCACCAATTATGTATTTAGGATCAAGACCTCTAACAAAGCTTCTTGGAATGTCAGCAGCATCTTTTTTTTCTTTGATTTGCTGTCATCAGATTCGCTATCAGATAAAGATTTTTTTTTTGTACCATTCTTTTCTTTACCAGCTTTTTGAGAATTAGGAAATGCTTCCAGTAACTCTAGGCAATCTAAATTTTCTTCAGACTCCCAAGTATTCCCAGCATCTGTAAATCTCTTCCACTTCAGGAAATACTCCACCTTCCCATTCACTATACATCAATCCAGTACTTTTTCCACCACAAATTCTTCAGGCTCTGCCTCTTCAACTTTTTTTGTTCTTTCCATTCTGCTTCTTTTCCATTTTTTGCAATGTAGTTTTATTGGAGGCCATTTTTATTGCAGACTTGAAGAGCTGTTATTCACCGCCTCTGAGCTGCTCCAGGTCCCAGGTCTGCAGAGTCTCCCAAGCCAATTTCTTTTAAAGCAACTAAGTATGCATTTAAAATCGTTTTACCTATTATGTTAAGCTTTCCATTTATCCTTACCAGTGCTTGTTCTACTCTCTCCAGTCCATGGTTCACTCAACAAATATTTATTGAACATGTAATACATACTAGGATTCACTGAACATTCTTTTTCGACAAAGTCATGGAAGCAGAACAGAGTGGAATCATTTCATTTCCTCCTATCATTTATCAACATTATACTGTCAGCCGCAAGCAATTTAGATCTACAAAGACTATCAAACATTGTTGTATAACAGAAGGAGCCCAGGCTTTTAAATCAGATTTAGGCATGGATGTGTGGTAGGCAGAATTCTAAGGATGGCCCTCAAGATTTCCTCCCCAACCCCCAAAAGTGTGCATGCCTTGCATAATCTTCACTACTGTAATATGATAAATTTTAGGTTATATTATGTGGCACAATTGACCTTAAGTTAGGAGTTATCCAGGTTTGCCTAAGCTAAACAGATGAGTATTTTTACATTCATGAATTTTCTCTGGCTGGTCACAGAAGAGGAAGTTAGAGATTTGAAGCATAAGGAGCATTTGACTAGCCTTTGCTGGTTTGAAAATGGAGGCAGGAAATGTGGCCTCAAGGAACTGAGAGCAGCCCCACACTGATGGTCAGGAAGGAAACATGAACCTCAGTTCTGCAACCACAGGGCATTGAATTTTGCCAATAACGTGAATGAACTTGAAAGGAGATACTCAGATCCTCAGGACAAGAGTTCATCTAAGCTGATGCCTTGATTTCAGCCTGGCGATACCTCTAGGAGAGAACCCAGTGATGTCATAGCTTTCTTCTGACCTACAAAGCTTTGAGCTAATGAAATGGGTCTTATTTTAAGCCATTCAGTTTGTGGTAATTCTTCATGCAGCAGTAGAAAACGAATGCAAGAGGGATCTGGTCAATTAAACCTTCCCTCCTTTCTCCATCCCATAGGCTGCTCTTAAAGCACAGTTTCTCCACACAGCCCATCTGAAAACATGGCATGTGGTTGCACCATGTTGACCCAGCAACCTGCCATATCTTTGTGCTTGTGTGAAGCAGTAGCCAGCATGGAAATACATAAACTTGCATTGCTTTCCATCATTCCCTGCCTCACTTCCATTTTTCCTTGTTTTCACTGCCCTGGGTTTATATCTCTGAAATAACACATGAGCGTTAATCCTTAGCTCAGGCTCTGTTTTCTAGGTACCTAGGCAAAGGCTCCCAGAAACTCATGATCAACTTATTTGAAACTGAATTTATCATCTGTGTTGATTTTTTTTAAAAAATAGTTTTATTGACAAATCGTCACACACACACACAGTCCATACATGGTGTACAATCAGTGGCTCACAATATCATCACATAGTTGTATATTCATCACCAGGATAATTTTTAGAACATTTGAAAATTATCACCCCAGAAAAAGAAATTAAAAAAAAAAAAAAGAAAAACTCATACATCCCATACTCCTTATCCCTCCCTGTCTTTGGCCACCAGTATTTCCATCTACCCAATTTATTTTTCCCTTTGTCCCCCCTATTATTTATTTATTTTTATCCATACTTTCTTACTCATCCATGCACACCCTCGATAAAAGGAGAATCAGATGCAAGGTTTTCACAATCACAGTCACATTGTAAAAGTTTTATCTGTATATCTGTGGTGGCTTTAAAACATGTTTATGAATTCTTCTACATTCCTTCCACAATAACCTGGCGTCTTATTCCTCTTCCCTTAAACCTGGATCAGCCTTAGTAACTTATTCCTAATAAATGAAATGCAATAGAAATGATGCTACATGACCTTCGAGATTACATAAGAAAAGGCGATGAAACTACCACCTTGATTTCCCTCAGGGCATCCTGAGATCCTTGAGCCAACATGTAAGAAGCTTAGCCACTTTGAAGCTATGGTGCTGGAGAGGCCACACTGAGATGGAGAAAGATGCAAAGGAGCCCTTGCAGTACCAACCTCCCAACATTTGTCTTCCCATCAACTGCCAGATATGTAAGTGTGTGAACTTTCAGATAATTCTATCACTACCCATTACCTCTACCTTCACAACCCAAGCAGATGTGAAGTAGGGCAGAGATGAGGGACCGTGGCTGAACCTTGCCCCAATTGCAGATTTTCTTCTGTTTAAGTTTTGGGGTGATTTGTTATATAATCATAGAAACTGGCTGTGTTGGTTTGAAAGGATTATATACCCTAGAAAAGATATGGTTTAATCCTGATCCAATCTTGTGGGAGCAACTTTCTTTTAATTCTCATTCAGTACTTTAGGTTGGAATCTTGATTACACAGAGATGTGTCTTGCCCAATTGTGGGCATTAACATTTGATTAGAGGGAGATGTGACTCCACCCATTTCTGGTGAATATTGATTAGTTCACTGGGATCCTTTAAAAGAGGAAACATATTTGGAGAGAGCCCAACATATTTGTGGACAAGATCCACAAAGGCCATGACAGAGCCACCAGAGGTGGCAGAGCCCAGGCAGCCAGAGACCTTTGGAGATGAAGGAAAAAAATTGGGAGCTTCATGAAACAGGTAGCCAGGAGAGAAAGCTAGCAGATGTTGCCATGTTTGCCATGTGCCTTTCCAGTTGAGAGAGGAACCCTGAACTTCATTGGCCTTTCTTGAGTGAAGGTAGCCACTTGTTGGTGCCTTAATTTGGACATTTTTATAAACTTGCATTAATTGGGACATTTTCATGACCCTAGAACTGTAAACTTATAATTTATTAAATTCCCCTTTTGAAAACCTGTTCCATTTCTGGTATATTGCATTCTAGCCGCTAGCAAAGTAGAACACTGGCCTGTCATTTTCTACCCCAAACTAGCTTCTCTTTTGATTTTCTCCTCCCAATTAGTAACCTCAAAGGATATTGCGTTGCTAGAAACCTGGGAATCCTTCTAGATCCTTTTTCTCACTCCACATCAAATCATCACAAAGCCCTGCCAATTCTACCTTCTGAATATTTCTGGAATCTGTCTACTTTCCAATTCCACCGTTACTACTTCAGTTAAGGCTCTCTCCAGTTCTCTTTTGGATTACTCTAATATATTTGTTTCTGGAATCCTAGACTTCAGTCTTACATTTAAAAAACCCGGTCTCCATACTGCTTCTAGAAGAATGATCCTCTTTCTGTTTTTGATCAGTTATTTTTATTGTCCTATTTTTCTTATCACAAATATAGTGGAAAATGCATTGTAGAAAATACTGGTGATAAAAAACTAAAGAGAAAAATTCCTATCTTTTGACCATCCAGAGGTAACCCTGTAACATTTTAATCCTTCTAGACTTTAAATGAACACAGGTAGGCTCATAGTGTGTATCCACTTTCATAACCTATTTTTATCTAAAAATTATATAATGAATATTTTTCATGTCAGTTAATGTTATTCTACAACAACTCTTCAAATGGCTGCATTGTATTCTATAGTGTGTATATGGGTATGGGTGGGAAGTAGAACACTTGGAATTAAGTTACTATCTGACAAACATTTTTATAACATCCTTGTAAAAATATGAAGAAATAGGGCCTGAATGTTACACACTCCTTTGTGCTGATGACAACTTCAAAGGTGGTCTCTTGTATCAGCATCCTGGCATAATTTTCAGATATCCCAAAGGTCAAAGACATAACTAACTCTGTTAATGTCTGAGTCAAGATTCAAAGACATCTCCATAGGTGTCATGGTCAGGTTCATGTATCAACTTGGCCAAGTGGTGGTACCTGTTTGTCTGGTTGGGCAGTGCTGGCCTGTCTGTTGCGATAAGGACATTTCATAGAATTAAATCATGATCACATCAGCTGTGTCCTCAGCTGATTTCTTTTGTAATCAGCCCAGGGGAGTGTCATCTGCAATGGGTGATGCTTAATCTAATCACTGGAAGCTTTTTAAGGAGGATTCAGAAGAGACAGCTGTCTTCCTGCTTCAGGCGGCGAGCCTCTCCTGTGGAGTTCGTCCAGACCCTCCATTGGAATCGTCGGCTTCACAGCCTGTCCTGTGGATTTTGGACACTGCATTCCCATGGTTATGTGAGACACTTTTATAAATTTTATATTTGTGAGGGTTTCCTGTTGATTCTGTTTCTCTAGAGAACCCTAACTAATACAACTTAGTACCAGGAGTGGTTCTTAAGAAACAGAATTTTTAAAATGGGTTTTTATGAATGGTTTTCTAGTCTGACTGGACTCAAAGGCACTAAGAACTCTGATTCCCGTAATCAGAATGACACTTCCAATCCATGGAGTGAGTTGGCAAAGGAGATAGTCAAAATATCACCATTCGATTCTCCTAATGCTTCGCTCATACGAAGCCAGACTCTGGGGGATAATGTTTTTGACACCTTTATGGAGATTTGTGGAAATAAGACATATAGAAATGTTGGCTGGTTGTTGCTAGATACACTGGATACATTAAGGAGTGAAAGGGATGGACTTAAGGCTTCAAACAAGAAGCTTAAGCACCCTCTGACAGATATAGAAGTTTCTATGACTATCCTGAAGGAAAGTCTTATTTCCTATAGCCATAGACTTGAGATCTCTGAAAATCAAACTCAGAATCTTATTGTGAGAGTAGCAACTTTACAACGTCAACTGAAATCTCAATCTTGCATGGTGTCTACCATTAAAGTGAGGGCATTGATTAGAAAGGAGTGGGACCCTGAAAAATGGGATGGTGACTTATGGATTGATAATAATGTTGGGGTGAGGTTGAAACCCTAGGTCATGCTGAGTCTTCTGTAGATAACCCTGTAATAGTCTTCCCTGAGGACATAGCCACCCCACCTCCAGCTTGCCTTGAGGAGTTGGCCACCCAACCTCCACCTGAAGGGATTAGCCCTAGAGTGATTAATCCTGTTTCACCAGATGAAACTGCAAATGAAAGCCTGAAGCAAATGGCTTGGAAGATATTTCTAATTCTTTTCATGACCCACCCCAACCACCCCTCATTTCTTCCAGACCTATAACTAGAGTAATGTCCTAACAGGCCCCTAAACGTGAGGTGCAAAGTATCACCCATGAGGAGGAATGTTATACTCCAAAAGAACTGTGTGAGTTTTCTAATTTATATAGACAGAAATCAGGAGAATATGTGTGGCAATGGATTTTAAGGGTGTGGGAAAATGGTGGGAGGAATATGAAGCTGGATCAGGCTGAATTTATTGATATGGGCCCACTAAGCAGAGTTTCTGCATTCAGTGTTATAGCTCGAGGGGTTAGAAAAGGTATTAACAGTTTGTTTGGATGGTTGGTTGAAACATGAATCAAAAGGTGGCCAACATTACCTGAGATCGAAATGCCAGAAATGCCCTGATATAATGTAGATGAGGAGATCCAGAGGCTTAGAAAGATTGGAATGTTAGAGTGGATTTATCATGCAAAGCCTGCTCTGACACCCCAGGAATGTCCGGAGGATACACCTTTTACCAGAACAATGAGAAATAAATTTGTGAGACTAGTGCCATCATCCCTAAGAGCTCTGTAGTTACACCTCTCTGTAGGTAAGATGTTACTGTGGGAACTGCTGTCACTGAGCTGGAATCCTTAAACACAATGGGGATGACTGGATCCCAAGTTGGCAGAAGCCAGGTGGCAGCACTTAGTCACCAAAGACAGGGTAGATGTGGCTATTATAATAGACAGCAAACTCAAAGCAGGAGTCAAAATTATATGACTCACAGAGATTTGTGCATTGGCTAGTAGATCATGGGGTACCTAGAAATATAATAGAGAGGTAGTCTACTAAATTTTTGTTTGAGCTGTATAAACAAAAGAGTTCTAGGTCAAGTGAACAGAAGTCTAACCTGAATTACAAAAACACAGAGTCATGGCCCCTTAATCATTTTTCAGACTTGAGACAGTTTACAGACCCAGAGCCCCTTGAATGAAGGGGAGGCCAGGTCCCTTTGAGGGAGAACCCTGTTGCACTGCCACAAATTTATACTGTTAATCTTCCTCCAAGCCTTCCCCAAGGAGACCAACCACCTTTTACTAGGGTAACTGTGCATTAGAGAAAAGGAAATGATCAGATATTTCGGAGATTATTAGACACTGGTTCAGAAGTGGCATTAATTCCAGGGGACCCAAAACGTCACCCTGGTCTACCAGTCAGATTGGAGGCTTATGGAAGCCAGGTGATCAATGGAGTTTTAGTTCAGATCCGTCTCACAGTGGGTCCAGTGGGTCCCCGGATCCATTCTGTAGTTATTTCCCCAGTTCCAGAATATATAATTAGAATAGACATATTGAGCAACTGGCAGAATCCCCACATTGGCTCACTAACTTGTCCAGTGAGGGCTATTATGGTAGGAAAGGCCAAGTGGAAGCCACTAGAACTGCCCCTACCTAGCAAAATAGTAAATCAAAAGCAATACTGGATTCTAGAGGGATTGTAGAGATTACTGCCACTCTTAAGGACTTGAAGGATGCAGGGATGGTGATTCCCGCAGCATCCCCATTCAACTCTCCTATTTGGCCTGTGCAGAAAACACATGAGTCTTGGAGGATGACAGTGGATTATTGTAAGCTCAACCAGGTGCTAACTACAATTGCAGCTGCTGTACCAGATGTGGTATCATGGCTTGAGCAAATCAATACATCCTCTGATACCTGGTATGCAGCTATTGATCTGGAAAATGCTTGTTTCTCAATAGCTGTTAGTAAGGACCACCAGAAACAGTTTGCTTTCAGCTGGCAAGTTCAGCAATATACTTTCACTGTCCTACCTCAGGGGTATATCAACTCTCCAGCCCTATGTCATAATCTTGTCCTCAGGGACCTTGATCATTTCTCTCTCCCACAAGATATCAGACTGGTCCATCATATTGATGATATCATGTTGATTGGACCTAGTGAGCCAGAAGTAGCAAGTACTCTAGACTTACTGGTAAGGCATTTGCGTGTCAGAGGATGGGAGATAAATCCAACAAAAATACAGGGGCCTTCCACCTCAGCGAAATTTCTAAGTGTCCAGTGATGTGGGGCATGCCGAGATATCCCTTCTAAGGTGAAGGATAAGTTCCTGCATCTGGCCCCTTCTATGACCAAAAAAGAGGCACAATGCCTAGTTGGTTTCTTTGAGTTTTGGTGACAACATGTTCCTCGTTTGGGTGTGCTACTCTGGCCCATTTATCGAGTGACCAGAAAAGCTGCTAATTTTGAGTGGGGACCTGAACAAGAGGAGGCTTTGTGACAAGTTCAGGCTGCTGAAGAAGCTGCTCTGCCACTTGGGCCATATGATCCAGCAGATCCAATGGTGCTGGAAGTGTCATTGGCAAATAGAGATGCTGTTTGGAGCCTTTGGTAGGCCCCTATAGGAGAATCACAACACAGACCCTTAGGATTTTGGAGCAAAGCCTTACCATCTGCTGCAGATAACTACTCTCCTGTTACTGGGCCTTAGTAGAGACTGAATGCTTAACCTTGGACCACCAAGTTACCATGAGACCTGAGTTGCCTGTCATGAGCTGGGTGTTGTCTGACCCATCAAGCCATAAAGTTGGGCATGCACAGCAGTACTCTATTGTAATATGGAAATGGTATATACAAGATAGGGTCAGAGCAGGTCCTGAAGGCACAAGTAAGTTACATGAGGAAGTGGCCCAAATGCCCATGGTCTCCACTCCTGCCACATTACCTTCTCTTTCCCAGACCAGAGCTATGGCCTCTTGGGGAGTTTCTTACAGTGAATTGACTGAGGAAGAGAAAATTAACTGAGGCAGAGTCTTGGTCTGGTTTACAGATGGTTCAGCACAATATGCAGGTATCACCCAAAAGTGGACAGGTGCAGCACTACAACCCCTTTCTGGGGTGTCCTTGAAAGACAGTGGTGAGGGGGAATCCTCCCAGTGGGCAGAACTTCGAGCAGTGCACCTGATTGTTCATTTTGCTTAGAAGGAGAACTGGCCAGAGGTGCATTCATGGATGCTCATGGATGCTGCTGATAGTTTGGCTGGATGGTCAGGGACTTAGAAAGACCATAATTGGAAAATTGGTGACAAAGAGCTGTGGGGAAGAAGTATGTGGATACACCTTTCTGAGTGGGCTAAAAACATGAACATATTTGTGCCCCATGTAAATGCACACCAGAGGGTGACTTCAGCAGAGGAAGGTTTTAATAATCAAGTGGATAAGATGACCCATTCTGTGGATACCAGTCAGCCTCTTTCCCCAGCAACTCCTGTCATTGCCCAATGGGCTCATCAACAAAGTGGTCATAGTGGTAGGGATGGAGGTTATGCATGGGCTCAGCAACATGGACTTCCACTCACCAAGGCTGACCTGGCTACAGCCACTGTTGAGTACCCAATTTGCCAGTAGGAGAGACCCACGCTCCGCTCCCGATATGGCACCATTCCCCGAGGTGACCAGACGGCTACATGGTGGCAGGTTGATTACATTGAACCACTCCCTTCATGGAAGGGGCAGTGATTTGTTCTAACTGAAATAGACATGTACTCTGGATATGGGTTTGCTTTCCCTGCACGTAATGCTTCTGCCAAAACTACCATCTATGGGCTTATAGAATGCCTTATCCATTGTCATGGTATTCCACACAGCATTGCTTCTGATCAAGGAACACACTTCACAGCAAATGAAGGGCAGGAATGGGCACATGCTCATGGAATTCTCTGGTCTTACCATGTTTCCCATCATCCAGAAGCAGCTGGATTGATAGAATGGTGGAATGGCCTTTTGAAAACTCAATTACAGTGCCAACTAGGTGGCAATACCTTGAAGGGCTGGGGTAATGTTCTTCAATAAGCTGTATATGCTCTGAATCAGTGTCCGCTGTATGGTGCTATTTCTCCCAAAGCCAGGATCCGTGGTTCTAGGAACCAAGGGGTGGAAATGGGAGTGGTACCACTCACTATTACCCCTAGTGATCCACTAGGAAAATTTTTGCTTCCTGTCCCTGTGGCCCTGAGCTCTGCTGGTCTACAGATTTTAGTTTCAAAAGGGGGAGCGCTTCCACCCAGGAGAAACAACAATGATTCCACTGAATTGGAATCTAAGACTGCCACCTGGTCACTTTGGGCTACTCATGCCCCTGGATCAACAAGCCAAGAAGGGGATTACATTATTGTCTGGGGTGATTGACCCTGACTATCAGGGGGAAATAGGACTGCAACTATACAGTGGAGGCAAAGAAGAGTTTTCCTGGAATATAGGAGATCCCCTAGGGTGTGTTTTAGTACTACCATATCCTGTGATTAAAATCAACAGAAAACTGCAACAACCCAAACCAGACAGGACTACCAATGGCTCTGAGACTTCAGGAATGAAGGATTGGGTCACCCACCAGGCAAAGAACCACAGCCAGCTGAAGTGCTTGCTGAGGATAAAGGGAACATGGAATGGGTAATGGAAGAAGGTAGTGATAAATATGAACTATGACCATGTGATCAGTTGCAGAAACGAGGGCTGTAGTGCTGTTTTGTTCCTGTTATACTATTTAAGTTATAAGATATCAAGTTTAAGAATGAATATTACCCAAGGACTTGCACCCTATTCTGGAGAGATTTAATGTGTTTCCAGTTATATGCAGGACAGTTGAGTATTGTTAGGTGAAAGAAAAAATGTGCATTTTATTGTTTTTTATTTAGAAATTAGGTATGGCTTAAAATGATATTTATAGCTGCCAAGTTGACAAAAGTTTGACTATCATGGTCAGGTTCATTTGTCAACTTGGACAAGTGGTGGTACCTTTTGTCTGGTTGGGCAAACCTGTCGGTTGCAATGAGGACATTTCATAGAATTAAATCATGCATCCACAGCTGATTACTTTTGTAATCAGCCAAGGAGAGTGTCTTCTGCAATGAGTGATGCTTAATCTAATCACTGGAAGCCTTTTAAGGAGGTTTCAGAAGAGACAAGCTCTCTTTCTCCTTCAGCCAGTGAGCCTCTCCTGTGGTGTTCGTCCAGACCCTCCATTGGAATCGTTGGCTTCACAGCCTGCCCTGTGGATTTTGGACTCTGTGTTCCCACAGTTATGTGAGATGCTTTTATAAATTTTATATTTGTGAGGGTTTCCTGTTGATTCTGTTTCTCTAGAGAACCCTAACTTATACAATAGGCCATAATATAATTTAAAAAGGTAATATAAAGTACATAATTACTTTCAAAGGTGAAAAAAATCAGTACAACAGTGTATTGCAGAAGCTGTGACTTAGAAACTATTCCCATGATTACTAAGAATTAAAAAGCAGATATTGTTAAGTTTCTAGCCATGACCCATTCTGCTCTTCTAATTTAGCAAAAAACAAACAAACAAACAAACAAAACACACCTATAGTGTTGAATATGGTAATGTACTAAACCATAAAACTACATTTGCCTACCTCAATTGTGTATTGGGGTTATCAGTGAAGTATAAGCATAAATCTTTACAAAGCTCTTCTGGGAAATCTCTGTAAAAGGGATTAGTATAACAATAAAAAAAGAGAGGACTATACAACACTAACAGTGAATTCTGATATAAACCATAGACTATAGTTAAAGTAGAATTATAATAATATTCTTTCATGAGCTCTAACTTACTTTAAAATTTTGATTCTTTGTTACCAGCAGCCAAATGTAACAATTAAGCAATTTCTTAATTGATAGAAGGTTTAGTCAATCCAAGCCTTAAGTTATTAGGTGACTGGCTTTTTAAGACCCAGAATAGAGAAAAAATAATATCCTATATTTTGCCCTGGCCGAAGTATATCAGAAGAAGTATTTTTAGTTCTAGACATCATGTTTTAAGAAGGATGGTGACAAATAACGTGTGACCAGAGTGGATTTTCCACACATGTCACATGAAGAACATTTAAAGGAAATGGGGATATTTAGCCTGAAGAGGGCCTGTGCAACGTGACACCATTTTAAACTACTGCCATGCTGAGCAAGCAAATTTAGATTTATTCCTTTTTGCTTCTAATGAAAGACCGATAGATTATTTAAATTCCAGCCAAATATAAGATAGAACTTTCTAAAATGAGAATTATTTGAAAATATACTGATAATCTTATTGGATAGTAAGCGGAGATATTCAGGCAGAGACTTAGTGACTGGACATAGAGACATCATGGGGCCATTTGAGGTGTGAGCAAAAATTATTTATCATTGTTTTCATTCTTTTCAAAGACTAGATCCCTTTCTTTAAATGAGAGCCTGCTGCTCATTCTATCTATCCCCTCTCCTGGAAAGATTCTCTAGAACTCCCCAGAGCATAGTTGTAAAACACTAGATTAGAAAAGAACTTTATAACTCTGATTCTAATCCATAATGATTAGAGATGAATATTTGCTCATACACGGTTGTTTTCTTTGATATGCAAGAAAAGTACTGGGAGAAAACTAGGTTTATGACCTGAAAAATTTTAAACAAAAATAAAGTCCCCTCTCATTTATGTATCATAGGTGAATGATTGTTGCATATAATAAAATGGAGCAAATACAGTATCATGAAAGAATCTTAAGGTTTGTCCCATGATTTTCACAAATTTTTAGTAAAGTGTTCTTTGTAATAAGTTAGTTGCTGGTATTTATTATAGTAGTAATAAGAAGCTGTAATAAGTAGTAACAAGTAGTAATGAGATCTAATGACAGAGCACTGATTTGGTGCCAAATCTTGTTTCAGGTGGTGGGGGGGTGGGAGGAGGACTGGGAGAGGCAGAAAAGGGAGCGAGAAAAACAAAAATAAATTAGACCTGGATGTATGTTCAGACATCAAGGAGCTTACAAACTGGCTGGAGCTACATATACATAAGTCACTATAATTTAAAACAGAAAAAGATAATCACTATCAAGTATGTGCTGAGTGAGTTCAAGGAAAGAAGAGATTTCCCATGGTGTGGGATCAAGGAAGGCTACTTGGGAACAGTGGTGTTTGAGAGGCCCTTGAAGGACAGCCAGACACAGAGATGGAAGGAGAGGGATTTCACGCAAAGAGAGGAGCATAAGAAAAGTTGCTGAAATGCAAACTTGAAATACTCGTACCCGGAGAGGTTTCACTGTATTAGTCAGATGCCAGCTGGAAGCAATTCACTGCAGATGGTTCTCGTGAAGGCATTTAAATGAAGGGACCACTTATAGAGATTGGGCAGGGTTATAGGAACAAACAATGGCTGTTGAGGCACCCAGAGACTAGCAGCAAAGGAGAGCCATTACCACTCTAGGGCTGAAGGGCAAGGGCAGGAAGTAGTGTTAAGCATCCCAGTGAGAGCTCGAGCCATGGAAGAGGAGATATCTGGTAAGAACTGAGGTCAGGGAGGGATGAATACATAGGGAAGGCACCAGAGAAGGAAGGAGATGGGAAGAAATGCCCTGACCTCTTTCTCTTCTGCCCTCCCTTATTCTGCCAGTGTATCCCGCTGGCCCATAAAGCAAGGGATCCTGAGTAAGGTCACCTGGACCAGCCTCCAGCTTACAGAGAGAGCAGAGGACAAAGAATAGATCTTGGGTGGGTGGTTGGGTGAGGGGACATGAGGAGTTCAGAGGAGTTTTTGGAGTATCTTAATGAGCACACTAAAGAGTTGGTGAGTTATTTGAATTATCTGACAGCTAATGTAAAGGTGCTGATGCTTTGTCAGCAAGAGTGACATAACAAAAAATCCAGAGGTGGACAGGCCAGGCTGGGGCAGAACTCCATGATATTATCAGTGTTCCATGTTCCTTCTGTTTTGCTCCCCAGTGACTCTCATCTACACAGTCACCTCATGGTTCGAAGATGGCTGCACTACCTCTAGTCTCACATCCATGTCCTAGACAATAACAACAAGAAAATGACAAGGAAACTAAAATCTCCAGAAATCCCCAATAGATGTTCAGTGTAAGATTGTCCCCAGCTATGAAGGAGGTAGGCTGGGAAATGTGGATTTTATTTCAGCTAGACACATTGTTATTCTGAATAAAATATATTTTTTTCTTAAAGAAGAGGATAATAATTCTTAGGTAGGAACTAGCAGAATTTGATACAAATGAGGAGAAAGCTTGAAGAGAAGGGTACTCTAATTCTTAATTATTTGAGCATCTAATAATTCCAAAGTGGGGTGGCACTGCCCCAAATGAAGAAATTGGAAGGAAGAGTGATTTGGGAAGTGAAGAGGATTCCTTAGATTTGAGACACACTGAACGTTGAATGGCAGCTACACATAACTAGGAGAGGCTAAGGGGTGGTGGAAAATAGGAAGGGAATACACTGAAAACAGAGCTGGGCTGTGACACAGATTGGATTTTTGCTCCCAACTTTTCCTTTCTTAATAAAATTGTATATCTATACCCTTTGCCACTGCAAGCAGAGTTTACTTACCTGCTCCATTGAAGCTGGGTTTGGTGACATGATTTCTTTGGACAATGGTGTAAGAGCAGAAGTGACGTGCCAATCCAGGTCATAGACTATTTCTGCTTGCTGCTCAAGATTCTGACCTCCCCTATGAGAAAAGGAAACCCTGGTCCGCAGATGAGGACACAGAAAATAGACCAGAACTAGCGCCTTCGTGGAGCCCTACAATTCCAAGGGTGTAGATTGGAAACTACTCCTTAACTAACTGCTTTGACATGTAATATTTTGAATCATAAGGATAGATTTTAGGCATGGTTTATATAACAAATTAATTCCAAATTAAAAAGTTTTAGCTACTTGTAAGAGTAGTGCATGATTTTATGCCAACCAGTTGGATTGTTGTCAACTAGGCCTACTTTTAAAAGCAGTGGTGGCTCCAAATTTTCTACAAAGGAGAGCCTTAGGGGAGGCAAGGCAATTGCAAGAGAGGGTATCATGCATGCAGGGCAGAATCCTGGCCTAAGGTGACTTGGTTGGGGGGAGGGAGCAGGGTGCTGCTGAAAATGGTTGGAGGAGGGGGGTAAGATAAAGCATCCTCCTTCATCCTACCACTTGGCTTGACCATATCATAGTGTTTCATAAATTCAAAACTAGGTGTTTTAGGAGGACAGAATAATTCAGACGCTAGATTTTAGCTAAATTTTATACCCTTATTACTTATGGCTCTGTGTTAAATCCAGATTTAGAAATATGAACTTTTAGAACACTTATATTACTGGCAGCTAAAGTTCTTGGTAATCCAATACAAAACATACGGTGACATTAATTAATTCTAATGAAATTTTTAAAAATAAAGTTCAAGAGCATTAACTATTTCCTTAGCAATTCATTTTGAAGACATCAGCATCATTTGGCTAGGAAAGCATCATAAAATATAAAAATTTTATGGTTCCCAATTTCATTTTACAGAAAAAAGAAGTAAATCTAATTAAAACTGCCTAGTTGAGTACATTTACTATCTGAAGCTAAAACCTGGCCAGTAGTTGAAGAAAATAAAAGAAAGCAAAACACCATCACATTGAAAGGCACTCCATTCCCACCTCTTGTCACAACCATTAATTTCCTCCTTAAGAGCAGAGGCTTTGTATCTGTATATCCCTAGGATCTTGGATATAATTCAGTAAATCTTGAATGAATAAATGAAAAAAAAATGAATGGGTAGCCATCAAATCTGAGTGGCCTCCTTCGCTGAAAGGAGAGGGTACATAATTTAATTAAAACATTCTGGCCTCTTAAACACAGTTTTTAATAAAGGGACAGGTCTGTAAAAATACAAACTGGTTCCTTAAAATTAAAAAAGGAAATATACATCCCTTATAAAGTTCTCAAATGCTACAGAAACATATAAAATGAGAAATAAGAATCACCCCTACCCACTCCCCAACTCTCGCCTTAGTTCCATTCTCCAGAGGCAATTTTTGTTAACAATTTCTTGTTAATTGCATGCAAATGTTTTGTGCTCTGTGAGCCTCTGTCTAGCGAATATCTCTTACTCTTGCTTGGCCACCCAAGATCGTCATCTTCTTCCTGTGTTTTGGGAATTCCCACTTAATGAGGCAGATCTTGCCTTCCAATATAAAAAGTAAAAAACAGATTTCCCCCTTCTCTGGTCTCTCCTGCAGCAGAGATGTAAACATCCTCATCGGGTCACTTAGCCCCTAGACTTTAGAACTTAGAGACTCAAAGAAGAGGAAACACATGAAATCCATGCTGGTGAGGATGGGGCAATGCAGGCGGTCAGCAATCAGAAGCAGCAGTAGGTTAGCAGTGCTGGCCGGGCAGCAGCAGCAGCAGCAGCAGCAGCAGCAGCAGCAGCAGCAATTTCTCTGTGCAGTGCGGTTTGGGACATTGTTATCCTCTGCTTAGTTCGAAGCTGGTTCTCTCCATATAGCACATTTAATTGGTGCTCTGCACAGATCCCCATTGGATCCCTCTGTACTGTTTCGTTTGCTCTGCCTTTCCACCAGCTCAAGGTGCTTGTACTTCCAAAAGCCACCAAGAATATCTTTCTTTTTTTTCTGAGAACGATTCTTGTGCAAATGGAGATAGCTTTTGCCCAAATGTCTGGAGAGCCCGAAGTGCTAGGAATCTGCCTTCCTAGAGCAACCAACCTGTCACCAGTGGCTCCCGGGGGTGGGAACAGGAAAGCCCAGTTCCCTAGCCTTGAGTAGGGACATCACAAGACATAACTTCCACTACAGAGTTCCCTTTTGAAATCACGCTGAAATTACCCTCTGGTTCTGGGTTTTGAGATTGTACCCTTGCTGGGCTTTCTTACTTTCTCTGTCCCCCTCTCCCCATTCCCTTGCTGGTTTCTTCTGGGACCATTTAATAAATCACCAGCACAGAAATCCTCCGGGGTCTGCTTCTTTTCATTCTGACCTAAGACACCCAACTTCCTAGAGATTCTGGCACATGTCAAAATCCTTTCAATAACCCCTTTTCCTGCTTAATTCAGCCTAGGCTAGTTTCTCTTGCTTGCAATTCAATATAGTTATATACATATACATATACATAAAAATATATTTTAAAAATACTTTTAACAAAAAATAATACTGTACTTTACATTGATATGGCCCCTACATTGTTTTTTGCTTTTTTTCTAACCTCTCAATTAATCTTAGGTGTCTTTCCATTTTAGCACTGACAAATGATCTTATTCTTCTTAATGGTTGCATAGTATTTCACTGAAAGCATGTTCTCTAATTTTGTTAACCCATCCATTATTAATGAACATTCAGGTTGTTCCCAGGTTTGTTTTGTTGCAATTTAAACAATATTGTAACTAACATTCTTGCACATGCATTTTGCATATTTGTAGGGTTCTACATGGGAGTAGGATGAATATCTAGAGGGAGAAGTGTTGCACCAAAGGGTTTATGCGTTTACATTTTGTTGGTCTTTTAAGTATCACTTATGGACACTTTTGATTAATAGCAGTTCTCAGTTTTATTTTCCTTAAATATCAAGATTTAATTTTTACAATATTTTGCATGTTTTTTAAAAATTCAAATAAACTCAACCCCTTTAACATTTTTGGTCAATTACTATGTGCCAGATACTCTTCTAGGTGACAGGAATATATAATAATAAGAGATGCTATTTTTCACCCCGGAGTAGCTTATAATATCTTAGGAATATAGTCATTTGGAGGAAAAAAGGTAATAATTGCTCTAATTGGTCACCCGTGACCTCCATGTTGCTACATCCAGTGGTCACATGTCAGTCTTTATCTTACTTGGCCTATAAGCAGTATTTGTCACTCCCTCCTCCATGCAACTTTCTTTTTACTTGGTTTCCAGAACACCATACTTCCTGGTTTTCTTGCTAACTAATTGCTTCTCCTAGCTCCTAATCTTTTCCCCCAAACCTGCCCTGCCCTGAAATCTTTCCATATGTATTAATGGTAACTATATTCTTCCTGTTGCTGAGCCATAAAATCTTGGAATCATACTTGACTCCTCTGTAGATGTAGATGTGCTACATCTGAACTATAAAGCTTTTCCTTGGTCTTTGACTTTGAAATATACCCAGAATCTGATCATTTCTCATTACCTCCACTGCCACCATCCTGGTTCGTCATTTCTCACTAGGATTGTTGCATAAAAGTCCTAACTTGTCTCCCTGATTCCAATCTCACCAACCCTCCTCCCACACTTTACTATTTTATGCTTAACATATAAGCCAGAATAGTCCTTTAAAAATGGTAAGTAAAATCATGTCACTTTTATACCGAGAGTTCCATTTCACTTAGATGAAGGCCAAAGTCTTGGCAAAGGCCTGCAGAGCCCTTCGGACCTCCAAAAATTCTATGGCTCATCCTACCTCAGCCAGCTGGTCTCCTTGCAGTTCCTTGAACATGTCAGGCCCACTCCCAACTCAGAATATTTGCACTTGCTGTACTCTCTGCTCAGAATGCTTTGGGTCCAAATATCCCATGGCTTGCTCTCTTATCTCCTTCAAGTCTTTGCGTAAACATCACCTTCCCAGTGAGGCTAACTATGACTACGCTTCTGTGGCTTGCCCTACCCATCCCATTTGAACCATAGTCAAAGACATGGGCATGTGAAAGATGATAGGTTCATAAAACTCTAAGCAGTTCATTAACAATGGCATAAAGTGGAGGATGGCCATGGAGAGGTTAAAGTGGGAGTCAGGGATTGGATCCTGAAAAGTTCTATTTACCAGGATAAGTAGTTTGGATTTGATCTTAGAGGAGTAGGAAGTCATTAAAGGATTTTAAGCAGTTGAGTAGCTTGATCAGATTCATATTTTAGAAATATGGTTCTGGAAGCACTACAGCAATAGCAAGGAAGTGGGAAAGGGTTGGAAAAGAGGCGATAGATTAAAGAAACCGCTAGAAGTCAGAGATGTTAGGACTCACTGTACTTATTGGTAACAAACGTAGACTAGGTTTCAAACTTGGCTGACTATGAAGATGGTAGTACCATTGATCAGTGTAGGGGAAATGGGCAAAAGAGCAATTGGGGTGCAGAAAAGTGATTCCTATACTGTGAGGTTACCCCAACACTGGAATGTGGGTACTGGTTCAAAGTTTAAGAGTCTCTAGTCTCTAAATGTGTTCAGACAACTGGGTAGATGCGATTATCCAAGGAAAGTAGATGAAGAGTGAGCTAGGAAGGCCAAGGGCAGATCTATGGATGGAAGAAAACCATATGAGACAAATAGAGAAAAGAGAGACAGTCAAGGTTAATCAAATATTTTAACTTCTTATTCTTTGTTTTTACTTTTTTATGTCCATTTTTACCATCTTTAGAGTCTACCATTATAAGGACTCCATCTTGTCCCCTCTCTAATGCTTCCCTAAATTTCTCACTAACCCATTTGGGTTGAATTGGACCCACTGCAGCTTCAGGGATTATCTATATTTAACTGAAAACAATCAGCAAATCCCACATTTCTCAGAAATGAGATTGGTTCCTGAGATGGTCACACCACCAAATCTGTCCAATCAAAACAACAGGTTCTGGGACTTTTGTTGAAACTCTACTCCCCTTCCCACCCTACTCCCAACTGAACAAGGACACGTGTGCCTGCCTCATAACTATAGGCAGCATTCTGGGACTAGCAGAGAAGAGCCAGCTAGGACCTGGAGCCAATATTGTAGAAATAGGACAAGGAAATTAAGAGAGAACGATTTTTTGTTTTTAGTCAATCACTTAAATAGAGAAAAAAGGAACAACTATTTCTTAAGTGCTAAATTCAGTATTATATCATACCAGTATATTTTAAATAAATATGAAAATTAGTATATATTAAACAATAAAATAGTCTAAATTCCAAGTATATTAAAATATGTATGTTTATCACTTAAGATCATTTGCTCATAGTAATCACATAGTAACACGGTATATTCAATGAAGACACATTTTTTTCACCCTGAATAAAACCTCTTGTGAAGGGACTGTTTGGTCACATGACCCAGCATATTTCATTTTTTGTTCGAGACAGTTTGCCAGACTTTCTATAACTTCCATACTGTAGGTTTGTCATGAGGTTAAAAATTTAATATATGTAAAGAATGTGGCTTAGCTTTCTGACTGCCATGACAAATACCACAGAATGGGTTGGCTTAACAACAGGAATTTATTGACTCACAATTTCAGAGGCTAGAAGGCTGCTTCCCTTAGGGGCCATTGTGTTCTGGCTGGCCAGCAATCCTTAGGTTCCTTGACTTTCCTGTCTCAAGGCAATGTCCTCTGCTTTCTCTTCCAGGTTATGTTGACTTCCAGCTTCTGGTTTCTCCCCATGACTTTCTCTCCTGTGTCAATTTCCTTTGTTTATAAGGACTTGGGACCTGAACGTGTCTTTTGGGGGGCACTTGATTCAATCCCCAACAAAATATTTAGAACCATACCTGGCACATGATATTCAAAAGATTATAATAGCAGAGATAGTAGGGCCGGTACATGCTAAATGATACAAAAATCTTCATTTTTTTCTTGTTTATCTCTGGCCTTTATAATCCATTCTCCCACTTCTTTGTGATTCTAACCACTTCTGAAGTACTCCCATTACTTTATCACCCCACTTTCTTCTCCTTTTTCTGTCCTTTCTCCCCCATCATTTCATTTTTCTCTATTTTCCCTTCTCAAAGCAATGTGGAGAAGCAGGGTTTAAAATCAGAGAGTGAAACTCTGGAAAATGATGGTAATGATTTCAGGGTCTTTTTTAGTTATATATCTTTTTGTCTCATATTCTTCCAAGGTTATTTTTCTTTCTTTCTGATACCTTTTCTTTCTTCATGATGCTCCCCGAATTTTGTTGTTAATAAGTAGTCATGTGCTATCACAATATTTATGAAAGCTTATAGCAGCTCTAATACTGACTCAAATGAAAATATGCATCTACTAGAAAGGCAGATTGTTCTTCCTTTTGATTTAATAATTCACCAAGAGTTCCATAATACTTTACACTTTTTTCAATATTTTCCCTTCCCAATAAATTCTTCCACCAAAGATTTGTAATCTATACATATTCCTTTTCTGTTCAGATGAACAATTGTGTAGTACAAGGTACAAATTCCATTGAGGTGTTTGGATAACTTCACATTTTCCACACAACTGAATTTTTAGTGGCTTGATATCAGGACTTCAGGATAAAATTTATTTTGAGTGTAGCCTTGCCTACCCTTAAAAATATTCATTTCTTCAAACTCTTGTTACTGGGAGACAACAAAAATTTGTCCTAATGTTGATTTACCATAATATTGTTTTATCAATGTACTATAGTCTCTAATGCTAATCTGACTTTGGAATTTACATTGCACACAGGCATTTTAAGTAGAAAGACTCTAGTTTAAATTTTAAGGCAGGTTAGAGATATAAAATTATTCAAAGAACAGTATTTTTCTCCTGAAGCACTAATTACTGGTGATTTGAATTTATTTTTCCCTATTTATGTCTCCCCAAGTCATTATTTTAATTATTTAATGTTCATCATTTGACTTTTAATCTACCTGCCTTGGTTTACCAGGGCTGCTATGACGAATACCAATCACTGATTGGCTCAAGCAATGGAAACTTATTGTCTCATTTTTTTTGGAGGCTAGAAGTCCACAATTAAGGTCCCAATAGCCATGCTTTCTCCAAGAGTCTGCTGCATGCTGGCGCTGACTTGCTGTGATTCTTGAGGTTCCTTGGTTTATAGGTGCATACCTGCCTCCCTCAGTTATGTGGCAATCTCCATGCTCTGGCTGCTTCTGACTTCTGGCTTCTACTCACCACATTCACATTCCCTCTGCCTTGCAAGGACTCTAATCATATGGATTAAGTCCCACCCTGACTCAGCCTGGCCTCCTTCAAATAGAATCTTTGAAGATCCTATTCACAAATGAGTCTATACATTAAATAATAATATTTTCAAAGGTTCTATTTATAGATGAGTTCACATCCATAAGATTGGGATTAAGACTTGGGCATATCTTTTTGTGGGGAATATGATTTGATCCCCAACACTACTTATCATTTATTCATTTATATATACAGCCAACAAATCACTGTACTAGATAAAAGTGAAGAAGTCCCTTTCCCTGGAAGAGCTTACATTCAAACAGGAGCAAGACTCAACATAAAAGAACTCTAAAAAAAAATAATGTAAACATTGGTAAGTAACCTAAGAATAAACAAAGTTTATGAAAGTTCTAAAATATTTACATATAAAAAGATGAAGTATGAATCAGGGAAAGAGAAGCCCAAGTCAATAGCTGCAAATATAGTAATTCGTAGAATCTCGGGAGCCTAAAAGATTCACAGAGGATGTTGAAGGTGACTTTATAAGGAGCAGAACTGAAACCAGGGTTTTCACTACTTTGGGGACATTGTAAATAGATATGGCAGATTGGATCCACCATTTTTAATTTCATCAAGTTGCACCATATAGTTTTTTTATGACTCTATAATAGGGGGAGATTTAGTGCTATAACTAGCCTATTTGTGACTCTCTATTGTCTAAGACTTTGCATTCTTTTAAAAGTCGAAACTGAAAAGTAGAGTAAATTACAAATATCTGCTGCCTAAAGCATTTATATTTCCCTTTTGTTTGTTCTTAAATACCATCATTCTACTCATCTGTTGGCTATTTGATTGCAGGATATTGTAACATAAAGCCAGATATTCTTTTCTGAGGGGAAGGGGGTTCTCCCTCTCCCAGCCTCAAAAAGGAAAAGGGGGTATATGGAGGGAGAAGAGGAAGAAAGGCAGAGGAAGTTCTGCTTTACTAAAGAGCCGATCCAAAAATAAAAGAAAAATACATTAGCATGAATACCACTACAAAGACATTTTCTGATTAGCCATACACTTGGAGTATTGTAGCTGGCTCTGGTTCACTTCTGCTGTACAATGAAATATAAAGACGGCATAAATCTCGACAGAACATTTGAATCCTTTGTGTTGGTGCTAAATCTCAGCCTAAGGAGCAGATGGAGGGGGCTGGCTCACCTGGATACTCAGCACTGGCTCTGAGTTCAAGTTTGTGACTATGTGATGACCCAGGGAGGGAGTGTGTGGTAGCTTCTCACTGCTCCCAGGAGGCTGGGCTGTCTGTCCACCCTCCTCACTGCTCTTCTGGGGATTCCTGAGATCTTGCATTGTCCATCGGTGTCTACTCATTTACTTTCCTGTAGTCCCTTAAGAAGTTAGGCTAGGTTTGATTTAGCGCCATATTCAAATATTTATCCAGACAGCAGTTTGATTTCATTACTTAATGCTGTATATTCCCCATCTCAGATATCAGGAGGGCTCTTCCTTTCTCCCTCTCTCTCCTCTGTTTTTCTTCTCTTTCCTCCACACCTTCCTTCCTCCTCTTCCTTCCCTCACGCTTCCTCCCTCTCTTCCTTTCCTTTTTCCTTATACTTTTTAAAAATTTATTTATTAATTTAAAAAAATTAAGAACAAACTAAAGCATTAACATATAATTCCATTCTACATATACATTCAGTAATTCTTAATATCATCACATAGTTGCATATTCATCATTTCTTAGAATATTTGCATCAATTCAGAAAAAGAAATAAAAAGAAAACAGAAAAAGAAAACAATAACAGAAAAAAAAGATTATACATACCATATCCCTTACCCCTCACTTTCATTTATCACTAGCATTTCAAAGTAAATTTATTTTAACATTTGTTCCCCCTATTATTTATTTTTATTCCATATGTTCTACTCATCTGTTGACAAGGTAGATAAAAGTAGCATCAGACACAAGGTTTTCACAATCACACAGTCACATTGTGACAGGTATATCATTATTCAATCATCTTCAAGAAACATGGCTACTGGAACACAGCTCTACATTTTCAGGCAGTTCCCTCCAGCCTCTCCATTACATCTTGAACCACAAGATGATATCTACTTAATGCATAAGAATAACCTCCAGGATAACCTCTCAACTCTGGAATCTCTCAACCATTGACCCTTTGTCTCATTTCACTCTTCCCCCTTTTGGTCAAGAAGGTTTTCTCAATCCCTTGATGCTGAGTCTCAGCTCATTCTAGGATTTCTGTCCCACATTGCCAGGAAGGTCCACACCCCTGGGAATCATGTCCCACCTAGACAGGGGGAGGGCGATGAGATTTCTTATTATGTTGGCTGGAGAGAGAGGCCACATCTGAGCAACAAAAGAGGCTCTCTTGGGGGTGACTTTTAGGCCTAAATTTTAAGTAGACTTGACCTATCCTTTGTGGGATTAAGTTTCATATGAACAAACCCCAAAACTGGGAGCTCAGCCTATAGCTTTGGTTGTCCACACTGCTTGTGAGAATATCAAGAATTCAACTTGGGGAAGTTGCATTTCTCCCTGTTCTTACCATTCCCAAAGGGGGCTTTGCAAATAATTTTCCACTCACTGATCAAATCACTCTGGGATTCATTGGGGCATCACTCTGGACAAACCAACAAAATCTCATGTCCTACCTGAGATTCCAAGTACTTATGGTGTTCAATCAAACTATCTACATAAGTTATATTAGGAAATGAACTAGTCAAAAATATAAATTTTGTAACAAACATTTTTTGCTTTAGTCTCACACATAAGGTGACATTTTAAAATATTAATTACCATCTATTTTCAGCACCCTGCAGTAATGACATTCCTTTGTTCTTCCTCATGCGAAAACATTTTTAAAATTTGTACATTTAGTCACTATTATTATACACTCTAGGCATTACTAGATTATACCATCTCAATCTTTAACATCTATCTTTCTTTCTGATTTCATTTATGTCCTCAGCCCTCCTCCCTCTATCATTCTCACATGCAGCTTCATTCAGTGTTTTAACATAATTGTGTTACAGTTAGGTAGTATTGTGCTGCCCATTTCTGAGTTTTTGTATTCAGTCCTGTTGCACAGTCTGTATCCCTTCAGCTCCAATTATCCTTTATACTCTTGCTAGAGAGACAGTAGTCATTTCATATTGTTCAAGTTAAGAGCGGTAAAAAAGAGTACTCATGCTCCAGAAACAATGTGTTGCCTTCAGGAAATGGCCGATGGTATCTAATGTATGTTGACACAGAAAATGCATATGTGGGTTTGTCTTAAGTTAGATGTGTAACTGTAGGTAGTGGGGTTGGCATTCCTGGACAGGAGTTCAAGGTAATCTGTACTTTGAAGAGCGTAGGAGAAATGAGGCTGTTTATCCATGGCACAGATATTTGTAGACAAACCATAGGTTTCTATCCACACCGTGTGCTTCCACCAGCTGATGTACAAAAATGGTTGTGTGGCTGCCCATCTTCTTGGAGAAAGCAGCTGATACCGAAGGATCCTTTGTTCTGTGGCTATCATGTTAATGTTCTGACAGCATCTGGGGCAAAGGCACTGCTCCTCAGATGACTTACAGGCTAACTTAGAACAAAAAGGCCAAGGATGACACTCTGTAAAGCTACTACAAAACCACATCCACAGGAAGCCAGTGGGAAAGGGACCTTGGTCTCCAGGGCTATTCTGAGACTCGTCGCTAAGCGAAAGAGAAAACACAATCTTTTTGCCCGCAATCTTTTTGTCTAGAAGGATTTCAATTGAGTCCTGAGAAAGGTACGCTCCTTAAACCCTGATGTCATGTTTACAGTCATTTCAGAAATAGGAAAACAATGCTGCAAAGTTGCTTCCAAAATGTTTCACGAAAAAAATTGAAAATGACTACAAGGAGAAAAGCCATGTGGATGGCTTCACTAAAGGTTATCTTGGGGTTAAGGACAATGCTTCTATTGGCTGAGGCTCGATCTCTCAGGAGACACAATCCAGAGGCAAGTCAAGGGTAGTATTGATTAAAGCATCTTAGAATACGCTAAAGTCAGATGGTCAGTCTGGAAAAAAAAAGAAATCTGTCAACTTCATTGTTTTAATCTTAAACTAAAATCAAATGGTAGGTTTCGTATAATTATCAGAAAACCTCTGATGGACCACAACTTTCTCATGCTTCTAATATTACAATCATGCTATACACCTGTCTCAGACTGAGGGAAGAAAAAATACTCTACTAGATTAAAGTTTTCAATGAGCAGACTGGCCAGCACGCTTTTATGATTGCTGGCATCACCTGTTTTGTTGACATATATTTTCTCAGTGAACTGCATTTGTCATTTTCTGGGGTGAAGACCTGCATCTACTTACCTTCCTAGTTTTTGACATCTCAGCTATTGACATTTTAGCAGAGAAGTCCCTTGAAAAGCCAGTATTTAAAGAACATGGATCAGTGAGCCACTCTTAGTTCTTAAGATGGTGGGAGTTGCAGGAAGAATTGAAAAAAAAAAAGAATAATGATGGAGACATTGGATAATGACCTCAAGTGATATTAATAGCTTCTTAACTTGGAATTTAATTTTCAGAGCCCGACAATGCATACCACTTTGCCAGTCCCTACATTGTGAATGATTCGGACCTGATTTATCTTGGCACTTATCTCTAGGGACATTTCAACCTGCAACTGTTAGCCAGAATGTGATTAAAATTGTTACTGTAATGATAATTCCCATGTAAAGGTGACTTGTAAGATGAGGCTCAGATTTTCAGAGTGGAAAAACTGGCAACGATTTGACAAGTACATGTGGCCGTTTGGCATTATGTTGGCATGATCTCAATAAGAAAACCTTGCCAGTTGTAACTACTGGCTGCATAGATATTTGGGATTGCATGTACATGCTATCAGAAACACAGAATGGGACATTCTTACACAGCTGTGTAACTCTTGGGTGTATTTATGGATATAGGTACTTTCACCTGTGAATAAGCTGTAATTGAAACATGTTCATCATGCTTAATTAAAGCACCATCCTGGGAAAACAGGAGCATCTGCTAATGCAGAATAGGGCCAAAGGTAACACAGTATTCTTCTGTTACTAGAGTTTTAAAACCTATTTACTAAAACATTAAGACAAGCATCTAAGGTGCTTGGCTCATTAACAATACTTATTTTTTTTAAATCAGAATTAATATTCTAGCATATTTTCTTTGGAAATAGCAATATTGCTATTTATAAAAAATGCAAACAAATGATGCAATGTTTTACATTTTCCAGACTTTCATTATATAGTCATTCTTTAAAGTTTTATGTTAGCTTGCCTAAAAAAAAAAAATGCTTCCACCATTTGTTTCAAGATAATACATTACTTCATTATAGGAAATGCAATGCGACTTGAGCGTAGGAACTAGAAGCTAAAGCAATCTTTATATGTGTATTCATTAGGTCTTGAACAAGGCTCCTTTAGTAGGTCCTTGGACCACTGATAAGTTATTAAAGGGCACAATTTTGAAGCAAGTGACTTAAGCTTTTAATTACATATGGACATAAGTTATAATTCAATGCACTGTTAAAATATCACTGAAGAGAACATCCTAGCAGCAAAGAGAAAATTATAAATATATAATCTAAAAAATTGGATGAACTTTACAAGAAAAAGAAAATGAAATTTTTACTTTTTGCATTTTAATACTTCTGTGAATTATAGATCTCACTCAGCGGCGCTGCATATCTCTAACCTCCACTCATTGACTTCATCACTAAAGCATATTAAAAATTAGAAGGTCAGTTGAAACTTCTAAATCAATCAACTTCTTTGAAAGTTTTAGTAGAAAAAACTGAGGGATAAGCATAAAATAATGAATAGTTGAATTGAAGCAGACAACATTGGTCTGCAATATATCATTAAACTTTATTCATTTCTTACTATATGCCAAGCATTATACATGCATAAATTCATTAATCTTCATGACAATCCTATGAAGTAGCTTTCACACTATCTCCATCTGCAGATTTAGAACAAACAGCCCTGAAACTTGCAGAAGTCAACTTGCCCAATGCCACATCACTAGTAAATGGTGGAATCTGCTCTTTTACCACCTCACGATACTGTCTCTCTAAAGATGATTCAGATCACAGAATATGTATTTGCTTCATATCACTTAAATATTATACATTCTATTTTTATATTTAATTGGATGACATAATGTTCTCTCTTGTTTAAATAGGAAAATTTAGGGAAAAAATGAGAACTTTAGGTTGTTAAAATATTTGAGCAATGTCTATCAGAGCCAAGTACTAAATAGCAAGGATGACATTACACATATTTCCTTAGGAATACGATCTTTTAGTAGATCATAAATATTTAAGCATAAACATACCATAGACTGGCAACCAGGGCAGTTCTTGTTCCAATATGGATTTTTTTTACTTTGCTAACTATGCAATCCACGTTTACTCGTTCGTTGTCAAATATCCACTTTGTTTGGGAATGTGCAGATATAGCCTTTAAGTTTCAAGTTTTAAGTTTTATCTTCAGGACCTAGAGAAGAGTGTGTGGAAGTGACATATGAAGGGAAATATTTTACTATAATCAATATTTATGATATTTCTGTTTTTGTCGGTGTCTCTCCTATTTCTCCTTTTTTCTTGTAATTGTTACACTATTTTATTTTATTTGTTAATCACACATATGACTGAGATTGTTAGTTTTCCCTCAAATATCCATTCTACCCTTCTTCCTTAAAAAGAGGATTCATAAATTTTAGCTGAGCCCGTGGCTTTCCAAAATAGAGGTTTCATTTCGTAGCTTCCCTTTGCAGCCAGGTGAGGCCATGTGATGAATTCTTGCAAATATGAGATAAGTGGAAGTAAGGTGCCAACACATATTACTTCTTCATGTCTTCCTCCTGTAGTCTAAACTGGAGCTGTAATCGCTGGAGCTGCAGCAGCCATCTTTGAACATGAAGTGACCTTGAAATGGAGGTTTCACACAGCCAGGCCACCACACGGAAGCAGGTGAGTTCCTGCCACTGGAAAAGGCCATTCCAGCCAGGATCAGCTACCTTCAGACTTCTTAAACACATGAGATCTGTTTCTAGCATGTTTAACCCATCTGTTTTTTTTTTTTTTTGTAACTAGCAGTGAAACTGAATTTTCAAAACAACATATAATTTACTATCACATTTGATCTTTATTGCTTATAAAGTATGAGAACAATGACCCCTGCAGATGTGTTTTAGAGTTCTGGTAGCAGGCATAAACAAACAGTTCGGCTAATCAGAACATTGTTGAGGTCTAACTGCTTCTGAAGTTGCTTTCTCGTTGGCACTTTTTGTATTTTACGTGGTAGAAGATTATTTCTCTTTGTTCTGAATAATATCTGACAAACTCCGGTTCAACAGTTTTGCAGGCGAAATGCTCCTTGGACTAGTTATGCATGTGTGTGCCTATCTTACAAATTTTTCTGTAACTGCTCTGGTGTGAACAACATGGGAACTAATTTACATCCAGAAGTGTGGGGTGGGGCAGGATGTGGAGTTGTTCAGTTGTTCAGCCTTACGGGTGAAGCAGACCTTGGCATCTGCCAATCACTGGCAGCTGCTGCACTCACCTTAAAGGGAACCTCCCTCAACAGAGGCAGACCACACTTGACCTAGGATCTAGCTGCCAGGTTTGAGACTGGTGTTCTTTTTTTCTTTTTTTTATCTACCCAGTTTATTTTAACCTTTGCCCCTCCCGCCATTATTTATTTATTTTTTTACTCATCCGTCAATACCCTGGGTATAAGGAGCATTAGACACAAGGTTTTCCCAGTCACACAGTCACATTGTAAACTTCTTATCTGTATACAACCGACTTCAAGAATCCAGGCTACTGGAACACAGCTCAAGCACAGTTTCAGGTACTTCTTTCCAGCCACTCCAATACACCATAAACGAGGAAGCTACAGGCTCTCTTAAAGGCATTTGAATAAAGGGGCTGTGATGCTTTATTTATCTCGATTGCACGATATTGTTATATAACTAGACCACTGTGAATCATACTTCAGTCAAGTGTTTAGTTAAGTGCAATCCAACTATCCTGATTTTACTCCAAATTTTTAATATGGTGAACAGTGTATTGAACTTTGTAAAATTCTAGATTAATTTTATTTCTAATTTCTCATATGATACCGAACGAACAATAATTGAGTACTACCTAATTTATACATAGCATTTTAAGTCTTTAAAAGTTTGTGTTTTAAAGTTTAAGATATTTATACTTAAAAGTCTTTGAAAAAGAAAAAAGAGGTTGAATAACTATTTCCTTCTTGGATGGAGAAACAAATTTTCCTTTAACTTAAAAAAAAAATCACATTTTGGGAGGCAGCCACCAGGGACAGTTTCACTTGGAAAGAGACTTTTTGAGAACGTTCCAAGTGACTGAGAAAAGAGAATTATAATGGAATTTGCACCACAAACCTTATTCTGACAGAGGGCTATTCATCCTATGGAATTCTTTTAAAATCACTGACCTGAACAATATGCTTCTGAGAATGTTTTCCTGCTTAGCTTATAAAGATATTATTATGTATCTATGATATAATCACTAGAAAATGTTCCTTCTAGGGCATTTGTTGTTTCTCTAATTATCACAGTTGATCATAGAACTGATACACCTGGTATGCTTAAAGGTATAACGGGAAAGGAGATACAATCTTTTGTACAAACTGCACCTTCTGTCTTCATACTGAAATCTATTGCTATATATAAAAAAGTCTATCAATTAAAGATATCCCATAAACACATTTTTTTAAACAGGCAAAAAACTTATTGTAACAGGGTTAAAAAATTATTGCTATAGTTATTGGTGATTTTGACAGCAAGACAAATCTGTTTTCAACTCTGACACCAACTTCTCTGAGCCTCAATTTCTTTTCTGTAAACTAGAGCTGGAAATTCCGCCTCTCTCATCAGCTATGTTGAGGATAAAGATATAAAGGCTCTAATATAATGTTTCACTCACTGACAGCTACTGTTAGTGTTATTTTAGAATCTGTACAATTCTGTAGCCCACAGCCAGAAATAATAGATTTACATATTTTATTATACTGATTTTTCATGATTTTGATTGTGAAGCTGAAGAAAAAGAACTCAACCAAGTTAGCCAACTATAAAGAAAGAAACTGTATGCTCTAACTGTCATTTATGTCTCAATTTTTCAAACTATTTGGGAAGATCAGAGATTAGGTTAATGTAAAACAGCCGTGAAACTAAAAATTCTTTACATTTGGCTTTGGAATGTGTTTAGTTCTTACATTTGAAAATCAGTGTGTCTGATGGTCTAGATATTTACATCAAAGGAAACGATGAAGGCATGTTGAGGAGACATGGTTCAGATACAGAGAAAGATACCTCGTTTCCCCATTCAGGGTCTCTATCCAACCTCTGTCTCTGACTCTCTCCTTAACCCATGTAATGGTAGAAAATGTCTCCTTTCCCTTAACAGTTGAAAAATCTGTGCTCTCACAAAATTTCCCTAAAGTGGGGAGGTGGCTAAGTTTTTTCGATTCAAAGAGCTACTCTGCCTGCAAACTAACTAGAGGAAATTGAAATGTCTAAAAAGCTGTAATTATGTAGATGCAATACTAACTGCATTGAAGTTGAAAGCAAGCTTGTTATGGATAATCTAAAATTCTGATAAACCACCCAAAGACAATACTGATTGACAGCAGTTTTCTTTGAATATTTATGAGGCATAAATCTGAATATACAAAAAAAGCCTCTACCATTGATTTTATTATTTATTTAAATATATTAAATTTTTTTTTCAAAAAAGTGAGCTTCTAAAGAGCTAATTTAATAATAGCATTAAACTGGAAATAGGTTTTGAAGGGAAAGAATCACTTGTAAGAGATCCTCAAATTCTTTTATTTTAGCTAAAATACTTAATGTTCAAGTTAAATTTGATAGAAATTATTTATATAAGGCAGATCAAAGTGCACCTAAATAACAAAACTTGTAAATGATTTTCAACTAAATCTCTGGCTAACAAAAGTGAAAAATGATATTCTTATAAGAAGTAGATGGCATTTTAGCAGGGCAAAGAAATTGAATCTGATCTTTAGAGAGCGTAGAGATTATAGCATGACAGTGTTTTTTTTTCTTTCTTTCTTTTACATTTTTTTATTGTATAATATAACATATGTACAAAGCAAAGAAACAAAAAAGCAATGGTTTTCAAAGCACTCTTCAACAAGTGGTTACAGGACAGATCCCAGAGTTTGTCATGGGCTACCATATGATCCTCTCAGATTTTTCCTTCTAGCTGCTCCAGAATATAAGAGGCTAGAAGGCTTAAATATTTTTTATCATCACAATCCACTTTTTTTCCTTCTTTATTTTTGTGAAATATCAGAGCCAGGATTCAAATGGAGGAAGTCTGGCTCCTAAGTTTAGCTTTTAACCACTACAAACATGGCCTGCGAAGTGCTCGAGTACCAGATGCTTGCAGGCACAATAAGAATGTTGTAAATGGCCCTAGTCTGGGGGGCTAGGGTAGAGTATCACAGTGGAGGCGACATCTGAGCAAAGTCTTAAAGGACAGCCAGGACTTAGTCAAATGGAAAAAGAGGAAAGGCAATTTCAGCCTCCAGACCCAGTGTTCCCAAAGGCAGAGTCCTGTCCCTGAATTGCGGGTTTAGCACATGTTGGTGTGAATAGAGAGCATAACAAATGATGGAGTGCTGGGAGATGAAAGTATAAAGTTAATTTTAATTTTGGGGAAATAAAATCCATTACCACAGTGTTATTTATCTTATATCTGCAAATATATAATATCACTATTCACCTTTGCAAAGAATGATTCACTGAGTGAGGAATGTCTGGCTAACATAGATGTGGGGTGTGGTGGACACTGTGATGCACTACTCAAGAGTCCCTTTCAGGATAACTTACTCTCCCAGCTGCTGGGGGTGCTGCCAGCAGAAAGTACTCGGCTATCAGCCCCCTATGGAGAATGTGTTGCTTAAGAGAGCTGCCTGGCCAAGGTCATGCCTCTTTCCCAGGATGCTGCATCCAGTGAGTGATCGGTGTTGGGGTATAAGGCCAGCTCTCCACCCCAACTCAGGACAATATGGAGGGCCATCCCAGCTTTAGAGAACTCTGAAGAGGTACTTGCAGCCTTGATTGATATTGCATTGGAGCTTGATGTCTCTCTCCACCAGTCCTAACTTTGTGTCTTCTCTTCCTCAGTTAGTGATCCAAGAAGTTCCCTAATAAATCTCTTGAATTCTAATCTCTGTCTCTGACTCTGTTTCCTGAGGAACTCAACCACTGACAATTCTTACCGGGAATGTTCTGAAAAAGCAGATACTGACATGAACTTTTGGAGCTGAAATATTCACCTTTTTGCTGGCAATTAGAATCCCATCACTGGTGGAGTAGTGCCCAGGAAGCCTCTAATATAAGCTTGCAAGACAATTGTTAACCCTTTCACCAGTGGTAAGAGGGCATGGTCTGCTGGTGGAAAGGAATGCATTAACTGGTGCAGAGTAGTAGGTGTTTGAGAAATATGAGATGGAGTTTTAACAATAAGAATGGTGGAATTGGGCAGCTATTGCTAATCTTGACTGATGCTCTGGAAAAAAATAATTGTGACAAAATCTGAGAGTGATTAATTGACAATTGGAAGTTAAGCAAGAGACTCCTTAGTAACCTCTACAAGGCTCTCATCTCCTGGAGGGATGGCAGAGAGAACAGGACTTAATCAACACAGCACAGCTCAAAAGAAGGTTAAACCCAACCAAGGTAGATGTGTTATATGGAGGTCAGGGCCCTGGCAGGCAAAAAAAGTGACCTTGGCACGTGGACAGGGACAACGGGATTGTTGTACATGAGAATCATAAATGACCAGATTCTACTGAACCCACAGAGCTTGCACAAGGGACCCACTTCTCCCAATTAAGGGCTAGTACTTCCTCTTGCTTGCCTCTAACTCGGTAGCTGGATTAAGTTACAATACAACTGAACCAGTGACATTTGGGGCCTCATAATGGAGGAAAATGGCAAGGATCCAAAATGCTGCAGGATCTAGTCACAGTGAACAGGTAGGAGCCAGAGCTTGCGGGTCTGGATTTTGCAAGTGTTGATCAAGGTGGGTGAAATATAATCTTGAGTAAGAGAGAATTGATTTAGTTAGGACCATGTCCTAAGGTATAGTATTTAACATATTGGCTAGTACACTGGGAGGTTGTACAAACATACCACTGAGATGATTTCTAGAAAAAGCAGTGGAACCACTAGATGAGGTGTTCTAGTTTGCTAGCTGCTGGAATGCAATACACCAGAAACAGAATGGCTTTTAAAAAGGGGAATTTAATAAGTTGCAAGTTAACAGTATTTAGGCTGTGGAAATGTCCTAACTAAAGCAAGTCTATAGAAATGTTCAATCTAAGGCATCCAGGAAAAGATACCTTGGTTCAAGAAGGCCGATGAAGTTCAGGGTTTCTCTCTCAAGTGAGAAGGCACATGGCGAACACAGGGTTTCTCTCTCAGCTGGAAAAGCACATGGCAAACACAGCATCATCTGCCAGCTTTCTCTCCTGGTTCCTGTTTCTTGAAGTTCCCTGGGAGGTGTTTTCCTTCTTCATCTCCAAAGATAGCTGGCTGGTGAGCTCTCTGCTTCTCATAGGTACATCGTTCTTCTCTCTCAGAATCTCCTCATTCTCCGAAATATTTCCTCTTTTATAGGACTCCAGGAAACTTATCAAGACCCATCCAGATGGGTGGAGACATGTCATCACCTAATCCAGCTTAACAACTACTCTTGATTAAGTCACATCTCCAGGGAGATGATCTGATTACAGTTTCAAACATACAGTATTGAATATGGATTATTCTACCTTTATGAACTGGGATTTTTGATTAAAACATGGCTTTTCTAGGGTACATACATTCTTTCAAACCAGCACATGAGGTAAACATGCCAGACTTGCCATGACGGGTAGTGGAAAGGGTTAAAAAGCTCAGAAAAATGGGCAAGCTCAAGTGTGTACACAATGTAAGGCCAGAAAACCACCAGAGGACCTCGTTCCACAGGAAGTTCCAGTGGAAGCACCATTTTCCATGCAATAAGAGATATGCTGGTGTGATTGTTTGAAGGTATATGTAGCCCAGAAAAGATCATATGTGTAGACCTATTGTAGGCGGGGCCTTTTGATTAAGTTGTTTCAATTGAGATGTGACTCACCTCTTTCAAAATGTGTCTTAATCTTCACTCTAGAACCCTTTATAATAGAATAAAAGACAGGAAAAAAAGTCCTACTGAAGCCAGAAGTTGAAAGCAGTGAAATCCGGGAAAGAGGGACCAGTAGACTTTCCACGTGCCTTGCTTTCTTGCTGGTAGTCAGTCTTCAAGGAGAAAGCATTTTCTGTTGACTCCTTGAGTTGGACATTTTATTGGCATAAGAACTGTAAACTTGTAATTTAATAAGTCCTCATTGTCAAAGCCAACCCATTTCTGGTACAACGCAAACCGAAACAGATAGTGAGAAGGACCATAGCATCCCTAAGTTGAGTGGTGGCTGTCCCCTGTGGACCAGCACTGAGGGTAGGAGATGCCATCACTGAGAGCAGTGGTGGTGACAAGCCCCTGAGGCAATAGAAGCCTGTTGGTGATCCTTATCCATCAGAAGCTAGGAGGACGCAATTTCCACTAAAGAGGCAAAGTCAAAAGGCAGCCAGAGGGGTCATGCAGGTAGAACACAGTGTTCCTAACGGCAAAAGAGATGGGCAGCCAGCATGCGGATGTTTAATCCATAAATCAAAAGAAATCGAGGGTGAATAATGAGGCTGAGGGTCATCACACCTGTATCTGCTGAGCCAGGTCTTGAATCTGGAACCCAGCGACTGAAGGGGAGGTCCCCAGGAAGAAGAATCCTGCAATACCATCACAAGTGACTCCCCTGTCCTTTCCTAAAAAAAGATATATGGCATTTAGTATGGAGAGTGGATAACGATTCCTAGAGACCCAAAGCATCTCCTTGGTCCCCTATTACAATGTCGCCCCATGGGAGCTGGGTAGTAAATGGAGTCCTGGCCCAGGTCTGACTCTCAGTGCGTCCACTGGGTCTGCAGATACACCCGCATGTCATTTCCCCACTCCCTAAATGTAGAGTTGAAATAGATGAACTTGATAGTTGGTCAAACCCCTGGACTGGTTTCTTGGCCTATGGGGTCAGAAATATCAAAGATGCCAAGTGGAAATCTCTAAAAAGCCCCCACTATCAGCTAAGACAGTAAATCAAAGATTATATTGCTTTGCAGGGGAGTGACAGAAGTTAAGAGGGAGAGAATGTCTGAAATTCTGTATTTTTCCCTATGATCAATACCTTTCCTAGATAGTTTACAAAAGAAACTGAACATCAAGTCTATTTCATCTCCAAGACCTCCAAACTTAAAAAAAAAAGATTTCTGGTAATTTCATTAAAAAAATTATAATTCAATTCCATGATGACTAAGTGATTTGGAAAATCCACCAAAAATGTTTAAAATGTGGTTTTGCCTATATCTGCTATGCCTGCATATACTTTTTTTGTTTTTTGCATGGGCAGGCACCGGAAATCAAACCCAGGTCTCCGGCTTATGGCAGGTGAGAACTCTGCCTGCTGAACACCGTGGCCCACCCTGCATATACTTTTAAAAATCACATTAATTAAAGAGTTTAATATTCTTTGCTGGAATACAAAGCTTTTCCTTCAAAAAATAATTTTCATTTACGTGTTTGTGTTTGTGTGTGTTTGTGTGTGTATGTGTGTGTAGGTGCTATAATGGTCATATGAATGTTTTTGTTCATAATGATCTCGATTCCTGACATCTGAAATCTAAGGCTGACAGTACAGAAAAGATACAAGCTCAGCCTTTGTTCCTCCTTTTTTCTCCTTCAACCTTTCCTTTTCTCAACTTAACATGTCTCTAGAAACTTTATGTGAATGTGCTCAAAACTTGTCTCAGAGAGTCCAGGAAAATGAGGTCAGATTACAGTATTTGACATCTGATACATTGCCTTCTTCCAAAAGAATTGACTTTTTGTAGTTTAAAAAGAGAGTTTGAAACAGGCAAAATTTAAGGAAAAGATTACCTAATGGGACGTATCAGTCACCCTTGGAGGAAGATTTTTATTTCAGTGCAATAGCCTTCCCCGAACCTATCCAAAAGAGTGGATAGGAACTTTGTTCCTTAGAAGTTTTGCTTCAGATACAATAACAACAGTGCATTGAAAAGCTTCTCAGAAATTACAAATGGCATCTTTCTAACACCCCTAGATACCTCCCACAAATAACACAGTGCCGGGCTGATGGCAGTGAAGGGCAAAGGTCTCTGGTGCCTGTTAGGTCTGATTTCCTGGGCTCTCCTCCTTCATCTTATCAGGGTGGACAGAGCCCCGTCTGAGTTGTTCTCCATTCCAGGTGTCTCCTTAAATGCTGAAGAATATAATCAAGAGTAATCAGGGACAGTTATTTAGAGTTTTCTACATGTGAACCATTTTGACTTTTCAAACACAGAGAAACTATGAAATTTATGTTGGACCATTTTTGGTGTTAAAATGGTGATATTATTTTGAATTAAAATAACTAATATCTGTGATCCACTTAGGGCCAGGCCCTAGGAAGTACTGTCTAAGAGTCTGAACACTACTGAATTATGATGATGGTGATGAAAATGTCTGAAAAATACTTTGGTCCCATACCATGGACCAAAGAGCAGCCACATTGTATTGGATCAGCATGGTGTTTTCGAATTTTAAAGTTACTTACCAACATTTAAAAAAAGTCAGGATACTACAAAACTTGGATGCTTCCACTGTGCTGGATCCACTTTCTCATACAATGCATTCAGTAAGCACTGACAGCAGCGTCACGCTCCGATTTACCACATTCCTCCCCACTTCCTTTATTTTGAGGTGGGGGGGTGCATGGTCTGGGAATCGAACCCGGGTCTCCCGCATGGAAGGCGAGCATTCTACCACTGAACCACCCGTGCACCCCTCCCACTCCCTTTTGCTCCCCAGTAGCGATGCCCTCAGAGGGCCAGTAGCAAGTTATGGCTGCACTTGTGCTATAGACTTTTCTTATCACTGTCTCTCTCCCTCCCACCCTCCCTCCCTTTTTTCCTTCCTTCCTTTAAAAAAAAAAAAATGTCCCAGTTCCTGTGGGCATTTCATTTTGCCTGCTCTCACAAAGTTCAGTGTTTGAAGACCTTAGGATGTTGTTATATCACTGTTTCCTCCCTCCTCTTTTTGCTTCTGTCACTGCGTGGCTGTTGCCACCAACTGGACCCCTTGTTTGGACAATGTGGCCTGAGTGAAGGCTGAGTGAAGTGTACATGTCCTGGGAAAAGGACATTTTATTCTACTATCTAAGAATCTGAACACTACTGAATTATGATGATGATGATGATGAGATGATGATGATGAAAATGTCTGAAAAATATTTTTTTCAGTCCTGGGAAAAGAGCGTGTGGTCTCCATGACCAGTAGTCTTTCTGAATCTTCTTGTTTTAGTCATTGTTGCAAATATGATTTCTAGTAGTGAGTGGAACAAATGGAAGGTTGTTTCATGGAACTTGGGAGCTTTACACTTTACACTGAGAGCTCACAATCCATCCCCCCAAATAGCCTCTCTACTCTGCAATTACAGTGACATTCATGAAATTGAGTAGGTAAAAGTTGAAATTCCTTTTACCTAGAATTCTAAGGCTATGGACTCTGTACAGTCTCCTAAAAAAATGGCTTGGACAAGTCAGAAGGAGCCAGTTGTTTGGTGTTCTGTAATTCAAAATAATTATGTAATTTTATTTTAACTTTTTTTTTTTTTTTCATGGGCAGTCTCCGGGAAACAAACCTGGGCCTCTGGTATGGCAGGCAGGAACTCTGACACGGAACCACCACTGCACAGCCCTATTTTAAATTTTAAACTGCTTACTGTGGTAATATTTAGATAGTCTATGGGAAATGATATTTATTCCAACTTTGAAGAGCCAGCGTATCTTTTCCTGTGATCTTTTTAGGACCAAGATTTAAAATTGTAGAAGATTATCTTGGCACTCAATCACAAGAGTTCTTTATGGAGCACTTCCATATCTAACTAAAAAAATTACTCTAAGTTCAAATCATTTTAACTTAAAAAAAGTCCCATAACAAGGAATGTGACCTACCTTCATCGTTCTTTTAAATAGTAATTGGTAAGTATGTTAAAGGACTTGATGCATTCAGAAAATCTTCAACAAATACAGCTGCAATTCTTGGATTGAATGACACATCAGTAGTATAGGAGAAACCAAACTTCTAGTTTTATTCACTCTTCCACTGCTCTTTGAATTTGACTTCTGAATTCCATTGTACTTAAGTGACAAATAGTCCCTTCATTAGGCATTAAAACTGATCCAATCTAGTAATCACTATAGCTATAGGCCAGTAGTTCACTGGAATAATCAAAACTGCAAACCTTTATCCAATTTATAGCTTTCATGTTGGTTTAGAAGGGGGAATGTGCATTGCTGTTCCTTCTTCTTTAGTCACCTTTTCTTTTCCTTTTTCCCTCCAGCTGCCATTTCTGACCCTTCTTCCAGGGTTGGGTCAAAAGATAGAGAAGATTAAAGGAAAAGTTGCAAGCTAGTGTCGGTGGCACCTGGGAAGGTGGATGCTCAAAGCAGAATCTTTTTCTTTCATTTGCTTCTTTCCTAGCAATCCTGGGCCAGGGACCTCTGATTTAGCTCTCTGATTAACACTGCCCCATGGGAGGGCTTTTGGGTGCCTACTCCTCTGTTAGAGTCATACAGTCTTGCAGACAGTCATTTAGCCTCTTGGACAGGATCCTTTCTAAGGCAACCCCAGGCTGTCTCGCTTCACATGGTCCGCATCAAGGCTCTAGAAAACGCACAGCTTTTCCCACCATCAATGGGAGTGAAGTTTGTTCCCCTTGTAGCCCTCCTTATTTTGCCACCAGATGCCATGGTGCGCCCCCAGCCCCAGGCTTTACTCTTATTCTCAGTGAGTTCAGACATCAGTCCCTGTGTTCACAAACTCCAGGGGATGCATAGCAAGACTTCTGACAGGTCCCCGTGAGCTCTTGTTATTTGTTTTTGGTGTAATCCAACAATCTTTTCCTAAGAATTTCTCCTCTTAGCTCTTCCAGCAGAACCAACTTGGAGTTACCCCTTTTGCAATTTCTAGCCTCTCGTATGTCATATGGGATATCTGGAACCTGTTACCTTATTTTTGGACTTCAGTGCCTCTGCCATAACTGAAGCAGAATGAACCCTAGTTTTGTCAGCCAGTTACTTGGTCATTTCTCTTGACTCAGGCTTAGTGGTATGTTGGAGCTGGTTATAAACTATGGCCATCATCAAAAGTTAAATTACATAAATGTACAAATAAATAAATTATATTAAAAAGAAAGGTAATAACTCAAAGACCATCACTTCCTAATTATGTCATTTCGTTTTACTATTTTCCCTGTTCTTGAGATTATTTATACCTTATTATATCCATAAGGTGGAAATGTTAACTAATAGTGTGACATTCTGCATTCAGTGACCTTAACTGGTGGTTTGAAGTTGGTCATAGAGGGAGTATTTACACCAAGGAAATTAACAAATGCTGCAAATCAGGCTCCCCCCACCCTCCGCCCCCCAACTGCTTGTTAAACATTTACCAAAACACCACTGCTTAGGACCCACTCTTCAAAGGCATTAAGTACTACCAAGGTAGCAGGTGCAGTCCAAGTGAAGACTGTTCATTTCAGTAGAAAAGGGCTATTTCAGAAGTACTAATACTTCCTGGGATCAACAGATTCAGAATGTTCAGACAAACTGGCTCACTCTCCAATGCTTGCATTTGTTGGGAGATCAAATTGGTTCTCCTACACAGGTATCCACCCCTAATACATTTTCAAGTAAAACTCTGAGATTAGAGAAAGAAGCTCCTGCAGCTGCACATTCCTTGGCGGCCCACATCATAAGTGCTTTTGCAAAAGTGCCTCACCCAATTTTTTAAACTGTTCTGGGCTACATTTAATAGACGAGGAAAATAATGACTTTTAAATATGCCACTGCACAATTAGGCCACTAAAGCAACTGAAACAATCTGGGAAGCTGGAGTCCAGGAAACAATGCAAAAAAAAAAAAAAGCATTATACTTGCGGGAAAAGGTAGAACGTGAAAGTCAAAATTTGCAATTTGACATAGTCAAGTTGAGTAAATGTGAATGACACTGTAAAAGTAATGACCTCTCATTTCTTATTCAATAGTATACATTTGAGCATTGAATAATCTCTTCATTTTGTTTTGTTTGAACAGATTCGGGGAAGAGCTAATGGCCATCTATGTTTTTTTCTCAGAAGGGTGGTGAAGGGGAGGAAAACACAGTCTCCCAGAGTGGAATCTTTTTCACAATTTCTAGAAGGAATATGTTGACATGATGGTTGTTGAAACTGTAAGAACGGCTTTAAAGAAAATAATGTAAAAGGAGAACCAGGAGACATGCAGAGAGGGAGAGTTGTCGAATAGAGGGAGGTTCCTCCTTTATGATTTGACCTACTCCTGCCTAGGGCCCTTTCCCAAGCTCCTGTGCATTGATATTTGAACCAGGTAATACCTCTTCTGTCTATTCTTTAAGACATATTCCAGGTTCTGCATCAGTATGGCCATATGGCTTATGGCCAGCATCCTTTCTAATTGCTTGTCACCTGGACTGATTGTTAAACATTTTGAATATCATCCTTCAATAGCACTTTATATTCCACAAAGAACATTTGTGACCATTATTCCAAATGAGCTTCACAGCCACTCTCTCAATGGAAAGATGAGTATTATTGGCTCCTTTTTAAATGTGAACTGCCTCAGATCTCTGGGTCAATGCCTGATGGGGCTTCACATAGAATCTGAACTCCTATCTTCTGGCGGTGAGTCCAACAGAGCATAGTAGAGGAGGGCGTGTATTGGTTTTCTATTGCCATGTCACAAATTGCCATGAACTCAGCAGCTTAAAACAATACCCATTTATTAGCTCATAGTTTCTATCATTTAGAAGTCTGACCGGGGTATCTGGATTCTCTGAGAAGGCTGAAATCAAGATATGGGCTGTGCTGCAGTTCTTATCTGGAGCTCAGGGTTCTCCTTCAGTCTCATGAAGATTCTGTTGGCAGAATTCAGTGATCTGTGGTTGAAGGACTGAGGTCCCTGGTCCTTGCTGGCTGTTGACCTGAGTTCTCTCGCAGCAACTCAAAAGCTGCGCTTCTATGGGGCTTCTCACCCTTGGCAGTTTGTTTCTAAAAAGCCAGCAGAGAACCTCTGATTTCTGCTGAGGTGGAATCTTAAATACCATAGTGTAACCATTAGAGTGACTATCCCATCATATTCATAGGTCCTACCCATACTAAAGAGAGGGGATTATATAGGACGCATATAGCAGGGAGTGGAGATCTTGGGGAACCATCTTAGAATTCCATCTATCACAGGACATGAGCCTCCCACATTCATAGAAAGGATAACTCTCAACTTTACATTTACCAGCTTGTAACATTATTCCGAGAAATCAAAACGCTAAATCTGGCCAGTGTCTGGCACACCGAACTCACTCGATAAATTCTTTTTCCTGACCTTGCCACTGAATGCATACAACATTGCATGCAGCAGATACATGGGCTTAGCTCATTGTGTCTTATACAATAGTTACAAAGCAGCACGTACAAACTAAGGTATTCATTCTTGTCATGTGGGTTGACCATGGAACAATGAAAAAGAACTTTACCTCATTTCACCTATCTATCCCTTGATCTCATCCCTGATGAGGATATCCTATATTAGATGCTTCTCATTTTACCTTATTAACCCTGAAAACACTGCACAGTAGGTGTCATTATCTCCATGTATCAGATGAGGACACTGAGGCTCAGAATATTTCCTGTGTGCCTAAATGCACACATTAAGTAAGTGGCAGAGTTCATGATTGTCTCAGTCCAGCGGGGAACTCAGCCTGTAGCAGGCATCCCATTAAAGAGGCACTGAGAAGCCGAGACACATGTGTGTGCATGTATGTCTGCATGCATGTGTGCATTTGTGTGACCATGTGTGTGATTCATCAGGAAGGAATGCAAAGAATTTCCCCTCCCCTTACCCTCCATAGAAAATGTGCAGACTTCAAAATGTTGCAAAGGGCCATTAATTCCCATTGTGGGAGAAAAGGAGCTAAAATAATATTTTGTGAATAAGAACTCAAGAGGAGGGAGCTGGAATTCATCATTGCAATCTATTTCTTCTGCTATTTAGAACTATTTTTGAGTTGTAAAATAATTCCTTTATTTTAGTTGTTGGTTTTTCAATTTTATTTTTCCCATGTTTTAAAAAATGTTGAAATCTGAAAGAACAATGACATAATTATTTAATTCTTGATTTTTAAAAAACTTGCTGAACAAATCTTCCTACCCAAGGATTATATGCTGAATTAAAATTTATAATTCAAAAGAGGTAAATTCAGCAAGATTCCTCCAAAGTTCTCAAAAAGGGGAGAAGAATCACAGTCCAAGGAACTTTGACAAGGAAAAGTTTATGCCACAAAGATAATCCTTACTTTAGTTAAAAGATGTTCTGAAAAGAAGGAATATGAACAAAAGAGCATTGAAATGGATGTAGGTAACTCTTCAATAACATATCCACTTATTCTTGATAAAATGAAAGAAGGGAAAGATAAGCTGGAAATGTTTTCTTTGAAATAAGAAGTGTATCTCTCTAGCAGTAAAAAGTTCCTGAACAAGAAAAAGCAAAATTGTTAAAAAAAAAAAAAAACAAAAAACCACAAATCTGAAAGTTATGGAATAAGAGATGGAAATCTTTGAAGCTAAAAGCATCAGAGGAAAATATTTGAAGTTAACTTATTTCCATCTCTTTATCTTTTCACTAATTGGTATAAAGTCAGAAAGTGCTTTCTAACAGCTGGCTCACTTAAATTTATAGATGATTTAACTCTGCAGAATAATGAATTGTCTGGATCTAAAAATATTTTCATAAGATGAAATGAGAGGTCAGTTCTAAAAGAGTGAATTGTAATATTCTTTGCTTGGGTACAAATATCATACACTATAAGAGTGAGAGACAGAGGACAGACACTTGAGTTAGCAATAATATACAGTAAGTAGAGACTGTTCATTACTTACCCACTTCCATTTTCCCTACTTTTTCAGTTAATAAAGCTTGGATTTTATTTGGAGAAGCAATATGCCTAGCTAAAATTATACCTTCCTGCCTTCCTTTAAGAAAGCTTTGACCAATGAGATATAAATGGGAGAATTTTTAAGAAAGAAACTTTAAGAAAGCTATTTAAGGGTTATTGACCCAGCTGGGAGGGGTGTCTCTTTTGCCTCTTGCTCTTCTTTTTCTTCCTTCTTGGAACATAAATATAATGGCTGGTACTCTAGCAGCCATCTTATGTCATTGAGGATGGAAAGGAGTAAGTGTTTCAGAGCAGAAAGATAAGGAATCACTTGGTCCCTGATGACATCATAGAGTCTCTGTACCAGCTCTTGGTTGTACTACCTCAATCTGTACTTTCTTTACGTGAAAAAATAAACCTTTAACTAGTTAGCCCTGTAGTCAGGTCTTTGTCACTTGCAGGAAACTCAATTCCTGATTGAGGTCAGCAATATATTGTCATTATAAAAAAGTCCAAGTAATCTGAGGCTGAATTAGTAAATATACTATACTTGGGTAAGAGTAAAAAACAACAACAAAACAGAACAACGACACGAGCAAACTGAATGGTGTCAGATATTTCTTTTACCACAGGCCCACACAAAAGAGGAAAAGATGGTTTACCTTAAGGAACCTGACGGGAGATGGTGCTGGATTGATCCAGAATGGGAGAAATCAAAGGATGTGCTTGGTGATTAGACGCAGAAATGACTGGTGCTGAGAAGGGAGAGGTTCTGCAAGCCTGAGAAGGGAATGGAAAGATCAGTGCAGCACCCTAGGGAGGAGCAGGTATTAGGAGGAAATGGTTGCACAGTGCACCAAGGAAAGCTGGGCGCCAATCATCAGTGCTTCCATGTCAGCCTTGGCAAAGACCCAGACAGCCAAGCCTGGTGGAGAACAAACACAGCTTCCTGTCTTTGCATGGACCACAGGAATTTGGACAATTAACCTCTCATTGGGGATTATGAGAGAATTAGATAAGAGACACATTCTTCATTTTTTCAGGAACCATGTAGTATGTCTTCAATCTCAATCATATTGTTATGTGACTCCCAGGGAGGGGATACTGAACAAGGGACGTGGAAGTTTTCATCAGCATGGCGAGAAATGGTCCAGAGTAGGATTTTAATTTGATTTAGAAAACTAAAAGGACTTTCTTGCATCTGTGTATAATAACGTAAAATCCATATTTTTACAGTATGATATCTTTAAAAAGGATGTGATAGCTCTGCTCAGCTTTGGCCCCAGCAAAGTTGTGTGAAACATGGTGGACAAGAGAGTACAGTTAGGATGGAATGGTAGATGCATTGAGTTGTCCACAGTATCCATCACATCTTCTGGTATAGTTTTGGCTGGGCATATAACCTCCTAGTATAGATTGCATTTCCCAGGGTATGTTCCATAGAGGTACAACCACGTAACTAAGTTTGAATCCATAAGATATATGCAGAAGTATCAGCTTCTGGTAGCCTTTCCTAAGGAACAGCATGGTGCATACTCTTTGGCCCTTCTTCATCCTTTCCTCCATTGTGCTACTTAGAGCTTGGCTATACCGCCTGGACCATGACATAAAAGCTGTGCACAGCAGAGCGACAAGTTCGATAGAGCCTGAGTCTGAGGCGTTACGGAATACCATACCGGTCATAGACCGTCCACCTGACTTCTAGAGAGAGAAATATACTCCCATCTTGTTTAAGCCTTTATTATTTAAGGTGTTCATTCTTGTAGCAAAACCTAACTAATGCAGAGGCTGAGGAAATTCACAATTCCGACAGAGGGTTATAGGAGCTGGGTCTACATACCCTGGAGGGAGAACAGTCAGAGGGAGAAGGGACTGTTTTAGAAAATCCTAAACTTCTTGCAGAAGAGAGATAAGCCTTATTTTGCATGACTCCAAGGGATAAGACTAGCACCATGGAAGAAAATTCTAGAAAGACAGATATGGGGAAAATATGAGTAATTTCTTGATTAACTGAGTCAAGTGTCTGATTGAAGCAGTGTCTGCCATAGACTTGGTCACTGGCTCTATTATCCAATATGCTTGGTTAATCTAATAAAGTCAGCCTTTGGGCTATAAATTCAGTGAGGGCAGGAAAAGCAACCCCCACTTCCCATAGAACCTATGCATGTGATGGAGGAGGGTTTGTGGCATGGGTGCAGGTCTGTTATATGGTGAAAGGACAAAGCAAGACTGGAAGGTGGAGTGAGATGGATTTGCAGTGCCAGAGGAGTGGCACTCACTTTCCTTCCTCAGTGGCATGTGACATTTTATTGGTTTTTAAATTCAGCCTATTTAAAGAAGCTAATACTGGGAGGAGTGATCATTATCTCATACGGAAGAAGGTATGGGGCAGTTATTGTTCTAGGGAAGAAAAAGGGAAATTCTCCATTGCTTTCCCCAATGTTTGTGTTTGAATATGGAAATATCTAAGGAAAAATACACCAGGATATATGGTTTGAGACCTTTCCTACTAAAACTTTCAGATATGTAGAATTTACCATATTTCTCTTATTTCCTTTAGCCACATGTCAAGCCTTGCCGTCTTGATCCCATTCAGAAAATCTGAATTTTGCAAATAGAACTACATCAGATGTTTTGCTCACAATCAATTTTCTTTGTATTCCTTTCACCCCCAAAACTTTAGGAGAACCAAATACAGTATACTAACAACAAAATTCAACAAAACATAAATTAGGGGTGAGAACTTACATTACAAAAAGATACCAAATGCTAACTTCTTGGGAGATGGGCAAAAATACTGAATAAAGCCACTTTGTTAGAATAAAATGAAAATATCTCATATTTTGATTCAAACCAATGGGAAAATACTATTTTAAGGACGCAAATTCAGTTGAATCATTCAGATTAGGATATCCATTGCAAATAGAAGGAATTAAATGTCTTTAGAGCCTGGTCAAAAAGACTTACCTATGAAATACAGAGCTATTGTGCAGAGTGAGTTCTTCCTATATTATACTGGAGGAAGTATTTTTAAGATAATTGACTTAGAGAAAATAATCATAGTAATGATACTATGTTTTCCAAGATACTTTTATATAGGGGGCACTTTGAATCAGTTTTTGGTCCTAGGTCATTCATTTATTCACTTAATAAAGTTTGCTGAAATCCTCCTGCTCCTGCACCCAGACTGGGTGCTAGGAATTCCAAAATAAGAAGTCACAGAGGCTACCTTCAAGTAGCCAATTATCAAATAAGTAACTATAGTAGTTTATGTTGAGCATAAAAATGTATCACCAGTCTGGAGATCAGCTTACCAAACAGGAGTGTGTAGCTTAGGCCACTCCTTGCTTTCTAAGAATGGAGTGAATTGACAATGATCTTCTGAAGTTCTCACTTCCCACCAGGTTACATCAGAATCAAAGGGTTTTCAAGGTATTCCACAGCAGCCATATTGGCTGTTGACTTTGCAGAAGGTTTTGCCTCTGAATTATGTTTGGCTGCAGAAAGGTTCTGGACAGCTTTTATTATTATTATTATTTAGGAAGTGCTTGTTTTCTAGAGCACAGGAGAGGATAGAGTGATTCAAGAGCCAGACTGATCTGAAGACTAGAAAATGGCTGCCACATGTCTCTCTGAAAGAGATTTTCCTTTCATTAACTTAGATACAGAAAGTGGAAACCCGTATTTCTTGGTTGCCCCCTATGAATTGGTAATAGTCCTGGGAATACATACCAATGACATATTGAAAGGTAGCAATCACATGAATAACACTCTATTCTTACAGATACAAGAAACCAAATCTTAGGTTAAACCAAGTGTAGGATATCTCCGAGTGGTAGGACTCTGGGAACTTTGGTATGTTTCATGCCAAAGCCCATGTTTTTCCCCAAAGCTGGAGCTAGACATTCTCTTTTCAAAATCATAGAAAAACTGTTTTCTCCTCCATAATTCTAGAAGTCAGAGCTGGCCAGAGGGCCCCGTGTCTGTTTCGCATGTTCCAGGTCCAGCGAGTATTTCTGAAGAGCATTTCAGACTGAGACCAAACCAATGCTAAGGGCATAAATAAAACTGGTGCGGATGGAAGAGATGAATCCTTTGTCCATGGGAGAGTGGGAAGAGGAGCTGGATCACCTGTCACCCTCATAATATGGCACCCTGGGGTGAGCTTTCTGTGGCCAGCAGTATCTGGACATAGGGGAGATGTTGTGCAGTGATGCATCAGGGGGAAAGAGAAGGTGGGTCTTAGCCTGGATAGGTGTGTTAAGGAGTGAACACTGGGGTCATGGCTGGGGAGAAAGTGTGACTTAGTCTGACTGATGAGATTAGAAGGAGAAACTGGGCATTCATTGGCCAGCCTTTCCCCTTCATTTTATTTTTGGGAGCTGCCTATCTATAAGAAGGCGGCATTTTGCTTTTCTTCTTCGTATTACAAGTTTTGCAGATATTGACTGTTATCTTATTGGTTGGTTGTCTGCCTCATTCTGGAGGACCATTTGCTGATCGACAGGAAATATTCTCCAACGTAAGCTTTATCAGTAAAAATATACTTTGTACTCCTGGCTGCCTTGCTATTTTGTCTTCCTTCTCATTTAGTCTAGAATTTAAATGGGATGAAGTAGGTATGTTATTAATTGGCTCCCCCCAAAGTCCAATAATGTGGATAAAAGGGAGTAGCAAGATCAGAGGTCTAGATAGCTTGGGTGCCATAAGCAGGAGATATCTGGATCCACATAACTGAGCTGTAATGCTGGGAAGACACACTTCAGTAGAAAAAGCACAGAGGTATGCAGATAGTACTTTCTGAACCAATTCTCTTCTGCAGAAATAGATTCTGTATGAAGGACCTCCCTAAATCAGCCAAGAAGGATTTAAGTTCAGCCTAGGTCAAAGGAAGCAGGCAGTTTCAAATTAGGTCAGTTTTGCTGCAAACCTAAGGAGGTGCAGTATTTTCCTTTTAAATTTATTTTATCCTGCTACCTGCCATTAGAAGCCAAGGAGAGAGAAACAATTCAGTTTGTTTCTATTCTAGGCTTTTAGATGGAGAACCAGAAGCTGTCTGCTCACTCGGGAACCAGCCCAGTTCACCAAAGTAGATCATTACAAGGGGATTTGATATCAAAGTACCAGCTACTGATCACGAATTTGGATCTGTCTGCATACCAAAGGGGAGGGAGATATAGAGGTAAAGAGATAGAGATGCACAGAGAAGAGAGATAGAGAGCGAGAGAGAGATAGAGAGAGAGAGAGAGAGAGCCTGAGGGAGATAGCTGATACAGGAATTCAGGCTTTGGTTCTATCCTATCCTCTATGTGTAAATGGACTAGGGAAGAAAAAAGGATTCCAACCTCAGCTTTAAATTAACTAAATATTTTCTTTACAATCCTCAAGTACATGTGTTATATGTACACACACACGCTCACACACATATTACTTTTTCTAATTATATAAACAATACAAGGCTACTTAGAAAAATGATAAGTTGGGAGAAGAAAACAAAAATTCCCAAAGCATCAGTCAAGATTTTGCATGACTGCAACAGCTAGAAGTCCAAAGGAAGTAGTATGAAGGTGGTGTGACTATAACCCAGCCAAGTTGGCACATGAACTTAATCGTCATACTGACTTCCGATCCTGAGATGTCTCCCTAGAAACTCTCAGTTACATCTCATATGTGGTTTATTCTTTTCTACATCTTGAAGAAACATTTAGTATACGGTAAATTACAGACTTCCTCTAAAATCTTCAAAACAATGCTTACAGTCCTGCAAATTTTGTTTACTTTTTACTGTTTATTGGTGATATGCTACTATTTTATTTATTTATTTTTTTGATCTTTTAGTGGTGAAGTAAGTTCAAATGTACAGCCTTATAGATAGTAACTTTTCTAAGGTAACTGTTTATATCAGGAGAGTCTAAAAGAACGTTGATTCTATTTATTTCACTACCTGTGTACTTCCTGAAAGGAGGGCAGTCTAATAAAATATTATGGTGAAGTTGCTCTGCTTGGTACTTGTTTGCAAGGCTGCGTTAGCTAATTCCCCCCAGACTTTAGGATTCATGTCATCTGGTCCCATTGATTTCTGTGTGTCTAGATTTTTCGAATATACCTTTACCTGCATTGACAGAGCATATATTTGACAGAATAATATTAAAAAAATAAAAGATGGCAAGCAGATGGTCAGATTCTTGGCTGGGAAGAGATCTTACTGAAAATAATTTGTGAATGCAGACCATGATTTTGTTTACAACAATGTCCTTTTAGACAGTTGGTTTTATCCCCCAGTGGAGGTCTTGAAAGAGTCCAATGCCTACAAGAATATGTTAGCTGATACCCTCTACCTGAAATAATGTCTCCTTTAAAAAAAAATGGGGAAAAAAAGGTAAAGAAGCTTTCTATACTCCTTGTTGCCAGATGTCTGTGTTGCTACCCAAATCTTGGAGGTGAAAACCCTTTTTCCTGATCCCCTCTGCATGACGCAGCTCCTTTTTCAGTGTATAAAGGCATAGAACTCAATCCAGTGAACACAAGAGGAGGCAAAGGAAAAGAGACTGGAAAACCAAAAACTCATACCGAGAAGAATTTCTGAGGAAATTGCGTTTCATTCCTTTGCGTTGGGAAGACAGGTTGGTGGGGATTTGGGTTCTGCACTCATATCCGGAATAAAAAAAAAGCCAATACTTTTATATTCAAAGAATATAAAGCTGTATTTAAAGCCAATGACACTTTTCACAAGTTGTAAAGGAAATTTTGTAGAACAACATTTAAGTTGTTTCCCCCTACAAGGACTTTTCCTCCATGGCTGTCAGTGTCCTGTTGACACAAAGGAATTTAGAACAATATTTGGGCACTGACACTAAGTATAGTAACTTTCATTACTTAGATAATCAATTCTAAAACCCTCGTATGCCCTCGGTCTCTGGCTGTCACCACTGAAAACATTAATGCAGTTTGCCCAATGCTGTTGGAATGCCAGACACCATGCCCTGCCTTACAATCCTTGATTCTCCATTTCAATTACTAAGGTATTTGGGTGGGGTGACATCAACAAATAGCCTGGAAATTGCTAATATCTATTATCAACTATTTGCTGCCGAATATTTTGGGCAGGTTCACCGTTTCAAGAGGGTGGACTCTATGTTTAATACATATATACACAAACCCTTTTTTGTCTCATACTAGGGTACACACACATGTATATATGCACCCATTAAACTCTAATTGCCCTAGAACATTTTATTTGCTCAGGGATCTTTCTTCTTTTCCTGGCAACTTTATGCATTTTTACTCTTTTCTTTCTCCATATGCAATTTTACTCTTTTTTCTATCTGCACTCTTCTTTTCTCTCCATTCCTTTTGTACATAGCCAAAATCTTCTCTTTTACTACCTTGACCATATCTCTACTAGAAATTATGACTAAGCCCTTCCAATGATTAAAATGAAACTTTGTTTTTATTGTTATTGCATTGAAATATTTGATGACTAAAAAGATATTTCACATTCTCCAAAGAGACACATCTTAACAGACTCTTTTCTTTACATGGGATGCAACAATTTTTCATTATTAAGCTATAGGGCTAGAAAATATAGCATAAGCTTAATTCACCCGCTTCCAGATAAAACTGCTTATGGCAATCCAGACAAGTGGGTTTCTCTTGGAAGAAGGAAGATGATTTCATAAGATGTAGACCACTATGTAGAAAATCAAATTCATTGACTTCCCACTTATCAAAGAACAAATTTGCCAAATAATAAAGTTTTCAATGATATTTATCCATTGCAAACCTATTGCTTTGTAGTTAGCAGAAAGTGCTTGAAAAATTACCAAGCTTAAAACCACTGGGTGTCTTCACACATATATCTTTGCACCCCCGTTTTATCAGTGCTTGCACTCACAGACACATGTACACGAAGTTTCCTCCCCTCCCATGTATGAAAACATTCCCAGTGAATTGCTTTTAATTCAACTCTTTTTTCTCCTATATTTTAAAGAAAACCTTTAAATTATGGAAAGTGGGAAAAGCAGTAGGCTGGGATGAAAATATTTTGAAAGATAAAGCTTACCATGCCATTCTTAAAAATTGTTGAAATTGGTGATATGCCTGCTACTTGAACTTTTTGAATTTTAAATTCAATTAAAGAAAATCGAATTCAGTCTTTATATTTCCCAGCACAACTGCTTGAAAAAATACAGAACCAAGAAATTGTAAGTACATTGTGCCATTTCACTGAAACATGAATTCTTATTACCTTATAAGAATAAGTGGGAAAATTGGTCATTGGGCCAACTGATTTGTTGACAAATTGCTATAACATGAAATAACTGTAATGAATTCACTTAGAACCATTACGTTTTATCAGTTCTCTTTTAAACAATTCTAGAATTGTTTAAAAATTTCCTCCCTAGAATTTTCTTGCCTGTAAGTCTAAATTTATACCTCTTTTTTTAAATTCTCAGTTTGTATGCAAATAAGCCTATTAACACACAGTCATTCACCAATAAATATTTATTAAGCAGCTAACATAAATATAGGTGAAGGAAAGAGATAAATACTAAAGAAATCAGTGACGAAAATTCTGCTCTTAACTAACTGACTCAGAGGACAAAATAGTCATATATCAGCTGATGTGAAAGCAATTACAGAACATTCTATCAATGAGTTCACAATGAGTTCAGGGCATACTGTATAGACAACTGAGACCTTCTGCTGGGCCATGCCCCCACCCCATTCACAATATTCACACAAGAAAACAAATAATTTCTCCTCTAGCACGATTGCTTTTTCCTTCCAAGATAAAACCTCCTTTCCATTTTCAAATCAGAAGATATTTTACTCCCCAAGGATTCTATTCTACTCCCATGGGTGTTTTTACATTTTCTGTTGCTTGACTCACATATGTCAGTTTTTATTTTAAATCAATAGGGAAAAAATTGATTTCCGTTATCTTTATATTTCCTAGTATAGCTGCTTGAAAAAATACAAAGTTAATATTATACACATATACATACATATCATACCTACTTGTGTGTGTATACATATCATATATATAATTATTTTAAACAATGCATCAGGGATTAGACATCTTTAAACATTTACTTTTTTTTGCATGGGCAGGCACCAGGAAACGAACCCGGGTCTCCGGCATGGCAGGCGAGAACTCTGCCTGCTGAGCCACTAAACATTTACTTTTGACATCCTTCTTGCACCCAGGGAATGTCTGGCCCAAGTTAATAGGTGAGGTAACTAGCCAGAGAATATGGGAGGCTTAAAAAAAAAAACAACAACCTGTAGTTTCAAAAGATAAGTTTTCTAATTAAAATGTAGCCAAAGTTCCCATGGATGCAGAAAGGACTGCAGCTGGCATTAGGTCCTAAGGTTTTGGGCCTATATACATGATTTTTCAAACATACATCTTAATTACTAGGAAATACTTTAAAAAATAGCCAGAACATTACAAGAGGTCTTGAGGCATGGTAAGAGATTCTAAAAACCAAGCAACAGTGGTCCTCCAGTGCAGTGTCCACACTTCCTCTATTGTTCCATGTAGCATCGGGCATAAGGTTGATGGTCAATAAGTACATCAATAAAACATTCACATAATTACAAGCATCTATGACTGAAGGGAATTTTCATAGAAGATCCGAATAATATTTTACAAACACCAGCAAGCAAAATGGAACAATTATGTAGGTAGATTTTTCTCAAATACTTGTTGCTTGTCAGTATAATCAGACATGGCCCACTTGCACATATCCAGTCTTAACTGTCTTTAGAGACTGCAAAATTTAACTAACACACTGGATGCAGTTCGCTTTATTTGATCATCAGCACTGTAGAAATTAACAAAAAAGAAATGCCTGTTTTAAACATACCCCTAAGCACTCTATATCTGCTATCCTAGTCCCTACCTTATATGCTTTATTTATGAGAAAAAATGCATGCATATATTATACATATGTGTGCGTATACGTATATATATGAGAGAGAGAGAGAAGGAGACACACAGAGAGAGAACTCAATTTTTAGGTCCTTGAAGTGTAGGATTGGAGGAGACTTTTAAGATGTTCTAGTCCAGTCATCCAAGTCCAAATACCTCCATATTCAAATCTAGACATAGATCCATTGCTGGACGACAGGAGTGATGTGTTTTGGTCTGCCTAAAGTGGGGATAAGCGAGCTATTTCAATAAAGGATCAGAAAGTAAATGTTTTAGGCTTTGTGAGCCACACAGACTCTGTTGTAACTACTTAACTCTGCCTTTGTGGTGTGAAACAGCCATAATTAGTGCATAAATGAATGAGTGTGACTGAGTTCCATTAAAACTTTATTTACAGATACAAGCAGTGGGTCAGGTTTGGTAGACGCCTGGCCTAAAGAATTAGCTTGGAGATGGGTAGGGGGAAAAGGCTGCAGAGCTATCCCTGGCTCCTCAGTCCAGATACCTCAGATTTTACAAATAAAGTGAGTTTCTTACATAATACTTCTGCTGGGTCTTAATAAGTAAAAATTCAAATCGAAGTTGAAACAAAGGAGAGAAGGTTGCAGAGACCCAGCAACCACCTACACATATTCTGAATGCTCTTGAGTGACATTATTTTAAATTATTATTTTAAAACAAAATTACATCTGTTTTCCAGACCATGCACTACCCCCACCCCCCTTCCCCCCAAAATAAATACCCTCTGGTTGATAAGGCAAGGATATTATAGCATTGTCCTAAATTCGCTCAATAGATACACATTATTTGGGGGAAGTAGATGGTACCCAGTCAAATGCAAATTTAAAAAATGACCTGGAATCACTGGAAGTGAAGGCAAGGCTCAGCTCCAAATGGAAGATCACATGGTGAAGCTGATTTTGAAAGGGGGAGTGGGTGGGTGGGGGGGCAGTATGGCCTGGTTTAAGTGACTTTGGGGTCAGAACCATCTGGATTTGAATTGTTTCTACAACTTAGTAATTCTAAAACACTGGGCATCTTCCTTACTTCTCTTGAGTTTATAGCACCTCATTTACTAAATGGAGATAATATTTATTTTTCAGGATTGTTACTGAGGGTTACATTAGGTAAGTTCTGTAAAGTACCTAGCCCAGTGCCTGGCACACAGGAAATACCAACATCTATACTGAAAGGGTAATGAATCCCCTATTTAAAGAAATTGTGCCAAATGATCACCCTTTGGAAAAATCTGTAACCTGTGGGACAAAAGCCTCCAATTTTAGGAAATGGTTTGCTCCCACTCTTCTAGGGGGAACTGTCAGTTGCTTCCACCTTGTTAAGTAACAGTTTTGAACAAAAATTTATAGAAAGGCATTGAAGTTAGTTCAGAAGTTATCAATTTCTCCCAGCTTTAGTCTCTGTACAACTTTTTGGATGTTCAATCGGTTTGGGGGCCAGATTTAGCCACTTAGGTTTCCCCTCAGGTAAGAACTATGGCTTCAATATTTAGAGATTCCAGAATACCGTGGCCTAGCTGTATGATAACCAGGCCTTCAAATGCTCAGCAATGAGAGAGAGATCCAATTGGTTTCCCTTTGAAGGTGGCCTGAGACCACCCAGGAGCTTCTCAAGAAAGTAGCGGCATGTTTATGTAGGGATGTAAGCTGTATGGAACATGGAACACCTGTGCTCTGTGGTCTGCGCAGCCCAAATTAGGTTCTAAAAAGAACTCAGGGTAGAAAGCCCTAAGAGAATGCCACAGAAAGTGCCTTAGCTCTGAGCACAGAAATAATTTCTTGAGTATAACTATAAGTACAAACCTTGACTAGTAAGTATGTAGTTTTACCCAAGTGAGAACCATAAAAGGATCCTCAACATTCAGAAAAGAAAGCAGACTTATTTATAATGAGCCTTTATGGTGTTTGCACAGGAATCTGACTTGGGCTTCATATGAAAGGACTCTCAAAATCCAGAACCATTCAAATAAGGAATGGATTGTTCTGTGGAGTAGCACGTTCTGTGTGACTAAAAAGGATCATCTATTGTGGAGAGTGTTTCTGTATTATAACGGAGATATGACTAGATTGTTTTAATCTTACATATTTATTTAACAAGCATTTTTGAGCACCTAATATGAACTGATACTTTTTAAGTTCTGGCACTTTGATAAGGTTTAAGAATATAAATATAAATATAATATTTTTGTCCTTAAAGGATTTAAAAATGAGAGAGGAAAATAGATAAGTGGCCAGTAGTGCTATGATAAAGAAATATACGAAGGCGGAGCACCTGACTTGGCAGGTAACTCCCAGGGAAGGGCTTCTACAGCAGGTGAAACTGAGACTCCAAGGATGAGTTCTATGAGTGCGTCAGAACGGAGGAAAGAGGCATGAAGTCATTCTAGGTAGAAGAAACAGCATAAACAAAGGCATGGAGTCATAGAAATGCAATAAAGCCTCAGCAGGTGTAGAAGATTGTCAATAGTGGTAGGTTACAAGGTTCTGTCATCAATCCTATCCCATTCATTGTTTTAGTAAATGTTGCATATGAAGGTTCCCTAATCAAATGTTTTAATAATGTGAAGCTGAGATAATATGTAATACATTTAAATAGCAAAATTAAGACTCCTACGGTGACACAGTAGGGATTCAATAACTATTTTTGAATCAATGATTATTGACAGGGTGGCTGGATGGCTGCAGAAATACAGTATTGGGGAGTTTTGGGCAAACAAAAATCCATATAAAGAAGGACTTAATAATCTGAGGTAAATAAGAAAAGCTGTCATTATATGTTAATCTTGGCGATGAGGTCATAGGCACCTACTCACTTATTTTCTGCATGTTCAAATAGTCCATAATTTTTTAAAGGACTTGTGATTCTGATAACTGTACACTCAACAATGGGATTTGTTGTCAAAACCCAAATGCAGTTGTTGGCTGGAGTAATAGAAGTGAGTATTCAGAATGAAAGATGCGTCTGTTTCCTTTACTCTGAGCTGCCCGGATCACATTTGGGCAGTCTGATCAGTTCTGGGATTTATACTTAAGGATACATATTCAGATCTATTCAGAGAGAATACAAGACAATGAGGGGGCTCAAAACTAGGTTCTATAAGAAATACTGGAAGGCGGGATAATGTTTAGTGTGGAGTAGACTTGGGAGCTGTAGTAATTGTTTTCAAAAGCCTTTTGTGGAAAGTTATGGCACTTGAGAAGATGGACCTGCACTAGTATCATGGCATCTATGCATCTAATGAACGTGAATTTGCTTATATGATCACAGACACCCTGCCCCCCCACCAAAAAAATAAACCACAACTTTTTAAGGAGAAAAATACAATTTAGATGGTGTAGTAAGTAGCTCATTTGACTATTCCATTCAATGAGCTTTTTTTTCTTTTGCATGGGCAGGCACCGGGAATCGAACCCCGGTTCTCTGGCATGGCAGGCAAGTGTTCTTGCTTGTGGAGCCACCATGGCCTGCCCCCATTCAGTGAGCTTTTTGAGTGCCCCAAATAAGCATGAGACAAGAAGTGTGAATCCATCTATCTCAGGCTCATTTTGCCTCGCAGAGTATAAGCATCTTCCCAGGCTGAGCACAATTCTAGCCTTGGAAAAGACATTGATTTTCCTCTATATGTTTTCTATATGCAAGTCAGATACTTTCTCTGATTTTCAACCAAGGAAATTTGGTTGCAGTTCCAACACTGGAGAGAATGGTGGCTGGGAAATCATATATTGATCACCATTTTCTGAGGAACATTCAAGACTATGTTTGGCCATATTCAATTGTTGCCTCGTGCTGACTTTTGAACCAAACCTCCCGCAAAAGATGCAACTTCACAATAGTATTAAAAGTTAAAGTTACTGGGAGAATGATTTTAGTGTAACATAAGGAAGAAATCTCTGATAGCTAACTTCTTTGGGAATTTTGGAGGGCTCTTCCTGAAATCAAGGACATTTAAACAGACACTAGAAGACAATTTCTGAGGGATGTTGCAAATGAGACTTGGGGATTTAACCAGAGTGGTGAATTAGTCCAAATCTAATCAATGTCCTAGAATCCTGAAATTCTGAAATTCTGTGATAAAAAGACCAGACATTACAACTCTATGACTTAGCTCAAATCACTGTCAACTAGCTATTCTAGTTGTCTAGAATATTCTATTCTTCTTTCTTCAGATTCCTCATTTTCTGATCTTTTAAAAGCAACTATCTCTGTCAAAAAGCTTTTCATGATTCATCTTAGCTCTAGTACAGCGGATGGTACATTATAGATATGTGAGGATTGATAATCATTAATGATAGCTCCATCTGCTCTTAAGTTTGTTCCTTTGTCCATAGCATTCATTTTGCTGGTGACCTGGACTTTTTTCTGTAGCTAAATTGTAGAAACTCAACATTCTCATTTAGATGGTTTAATTATATATAGATTATATATGTGTGACATTTATAGGACCAAGAGCAATCTCCCAACTGGAGGGGAGAGTTCAGGTTGGGATTATCTATTAGTACATAAGAAAACACTCCAAACTTAGTGGTTTAAAAGAACAAAAATTTTTTGCCCACAAATCTGCAATTTGGGCAGGGCTCAGCAGGGACAATTCTAGGTGACATCAGCTAGGGTGGCTCAGATTTTGGGGGTGACTCCACAGTTGGGCCTGCAGACATCTGAAGTCTCACCCACTCACACATTTGGTAAATGATCTTGGTTGACGGGTTGGTGGGAACACAGCTGGAGTTGTTGGCAAAAACACCTACAGGTGGCCAGTATCCGTGGCTCTTGGCTTTTTTACAGTATGGTGGCTGGGTCCCAAAAGCAAATGTCTTAAGAGAACTAGGGAGAAACTGGCTGCCTTTTTTATGGGCTAGCCTTCTAAGTCACATAGTATCACTTCCAGCAGAGTGACAGGCCCTCTCAGATTTGAGAGGAGGGAATCCACACAATTCTATTAGAGGAGTGTTCCAGTTGTAAGAAGAGTATGTAGGCTAAGAGATCTTGCTGCAGCCATTTTGTAACGTATTATCTGCCATGAAATGGATGATTCGTTTGGAAACAAGAAGATTCAAACCTACCCCGTTTGATTATTGCTTGTGCTTATCTCCTTTACTTTGACATTACTCTTGCATATGTGGTTTCAAAAAGCTATTTTTGAAGTGACATGGAAACTTTATTAAATAAATAGAAGATAAAATAGTTGACTGAATTTAAGGGAAAGTCATGTGCAGCCATAAATGTGGGGGACGGTTTGCTGTGGCTACATTAAATGACATCATTGGTCTCAATGCTAAGCCTGGTAAAAGACCTCTTCTCACCCACTTGTGGAGATAGTTGCTCATATGCTGATGGTTTGTGCCCACCCCGAGTAGAGCAAGCATGTTATAATCCCTGATGTTTATTGGTACAAGGGATTTATGAAAGGAAGATTCTGACCAGTTAGCTCCTGCCTCTTCCCTAAAACTCCATTTCTTAGACTTTTGCCACTGAGACCAGAATTTCAAATCATTGCATTGTTTTCACCACCACACCCTAAACAACCACCACAGCCAAAAAACTAAGAGAATCAAACCAAACCAAACCAAGTACTTATCTAATCAAAGCATCTAAACATGTTTTTGAATCCCAGCATAGTTTTGAATGGTAATTGGGCTCATTGTTACGTGCAACTTATACATATGTGTATGTATAAACGTATATGGATGAAAACTCCAAAACATTGCAAGCATCTGCCAAGTACTAAATATCTCTTTAGTTTACATTTGGAAGCTTTTAGATGAAGGGCTATCTCTCCTTCTCTGGAGTAAGAGAGAAGAAGGGAGGGAGGGAGATAAAAGAAGGTAGAGTAAGGAAACAGGGTCAGGGCACTGCTTTAGGTATTTTGACATTGAATTCTCCCTCTGTGGATATACTGCTACTGGTCATTTCTGGTGTTTCTCTGAATAAAAGTCATGAATGGAGTAAATGTCATGTCATGAATGTGATTATGTAGCATCATAAATGTCAACAAAGCCAACGTGTAATATGTTCATACAACTTTTCCTCTGAAAGCGATCCCGGATTCTTAAAAATGAAAGTGGCCAACAATAACTTTTTTTTTCACAAGCAAGACACACATAATTCTTGCTGTTCCTTCAGAAACTGTGAAGAAATAAGCTTGATAAAACTATGACAGGTGGAAGACAAGTTCTCTAAAACAAAAGTTATGCTAGTGGGTTATTCTAGAACTGTTTTTCTCTCTCCTCCCTTCTATCCCCAAGAGTTCAAAGCACATCTTGATTTCCCTGTCTCCCTAAACTCATTTATCAGCAGCCACTGCCAAATGGTTTGCTTTTCTGAGTTTCTGTTATGGCCAATTCTAGGTGATGAGTTCAGTGGGCATAGCAATGAGGCAGAAGAAGCCAATTCATCTCATTCATACCTGAATTCAGTAAAATTTACTGCTTGAATTGCCCAGGTTGAGAAATATTGATTCAGAATTTCCTAATAATGCAGTGCAAATCATTCTAAATTTCTAAGGGGGCCTGTATTCCTTTCCAGGGTTCGAAGGTTCAAGGGAGGTTTGTATATGATAAGAGAGTGTCAAGTTTCCCTCAGAAATGTTTGGAAAGTTAGATAGATCTTTTTTCAGGCTCAGACTGAGGATCAAGGATATGCATACATTTAGTATAAAAAGGGAGGGAATTTCCCCTTAGGATAGGGTTGGCTCAAAATCCCAGAAGTCAGTTGGAGTCAGACCAAACACACACCTTGGGAAACAGGGACATTAATCTGTCTGGCTCCAGGTGTGAGAGAATTCTTTGGAGGCAGAGGGACAATGAGGTAACCAGGAATGAAGAGGAATGAAGGGGGGAGGGGGTGTGGTGGTTGTGAACAGAGGGAGAATTAAAAAAATGAGTAAGAATTATGGATTTCTGCTTGCTGAGAATAAACATGGGATTTCTGGTAAGATGAATTTAAATGCAGAAGAAACTGAAAGATCAGGTGACATATAAGGCTGGATAGGGAAGGCTGTACTTACCTTTGTTATAACGAAAGGATTTTTTTCATAAGGTGCTAGACTTGATACGGGAAAGTTGATAGGATTCTCAATAAGACATTCCAATGGAGCTGAATATGTCTAGGAGGAATTATATCAATACTAGCAAATATCCCCCCAAATAAGTATCATCCAGGGTGGTCTCTGAGTAACTGCCCCTTTCTCCCTCCTGAGAGTTAGGGGCTCCCGATAGCTGGCATGACTCCCAGATAAGAATCATGTGTCCCTGCCACCCTGGCAAATTTACAAGTGAGCTGTGGCAACTTTACAAATTTACAAGAGTGCTGCAGAGCTGGGAAAACACTGGTCTAGAGAGAGATGGCTGAAAGTTCTCCTGTTTTCTTTGCTAGAGAAAGCATGTCCTTTTTCTTTAAGAGTGTTCACTTATTGTTCAGTTCTGCTCAGATACTCACAACAGTCTCCCTCTTCTTCTCCCACCCTCTTGGTCCAAACTGGCCAGTTTTAGCAAAAACCTCATTTTTCAAAATAAAATCGTGATACACATTCAGAAAATGGGCTTCTTTGAGAGTGGTTCTCATTAAAATGGTTACCTTTGGGATTCAAACAAAACGTGATTTCACAGCACAGCACCCCCTAAAGGATTGCAGAGCCCCCAGATCCATTAAAGCCTCAGATGCCTGACATAATTTTACATAAGGACCAATACGCTGTTTTACACAGACACTGAAAGTGAGAAGTTGATTATGTAAGAAGGTGGAGATTAGGCTCTTCAAGTAAAGAAAGGGTTGTATTTACATTAGAGGAGAAGAATGGACATTACTATACCTAGTCTTTGGAAATCCAGCCATTGAGTGGACAATTTTTTTTTAAGCAATTACAAGAGCTTGAAGAGTTTGTAAATAACTACCCTTCTAAATTGAAATCATGGGGGCTGTGATGTTGCCTAAAAGAATGGGCAACATTTCCCAAGGAAGCATCATGTTTTGCAGAAAGTAAAAGTTCCATGCCTGCCATCTTTGCAGAGGAAGCATGGCACTGACATAACCAATCCTGGGTAGGATGCTGAAGGGTTTTCTGTTTGTTTCTCAGTAACTACTCCGCTATACGTCTCTCCTGTGCATTTTGGGTCTCCTGTACTGATTACTGAAAAAGTGATGATAGAATTCCTGCGACAGCAAGGCCGAGAGGGGCTTTTGTGTGAATACTACAGAGAATGTAGGATTGCCAGGTCTCCTGAAGTGTAAGAGAAAGAAGGCAGTTGGGAAACAGGTGTGGTACCAAGACCAATCTGGCTTGTCTCAGTGGTATTTCCTCATATGATATGATCTCAATGGCATCATTTTGGTTTTTGGGACCCGCTAATCCCAGAGGATGTCTCTGGAATGAGTAGAGAACTTTTGTTTGCCAAGGTATCAACACACCTAAGTCCTGTGACCAGATTTCAGAAAACGTCAGTTTTCCAAGAGAAGGATACATTCAACTAGTGATAATCCACCACTCTCAGGTAGAATGTTTCATCAAAGATTTGTTAGGTTGGATTTTTCCTTTTTGCTAGCTCATGTGGCTACTTTTTATTAAAAATTATTCAATATATTTAGCTTCACTGTTTATCCACAACAGCAGTGATCCCTAACAAGGTCATTGTGTCTATTGAAAGAATGTGCTTGTCAACTACTTCCTCTCTCTCCTGCACTAGAGAAAATTTTACATGGCTCACATAATTCTGGGAGGAAAGGTTTAAGAAATGTTGGTGATGGATTTCACCTAGACTGGATCCCAAAGGGTAAGGTGTATTCATTTGTACAGTGTACCTTGTCTGTCTTCAAAGCCTTATGGAAATTGATGATTTTACTTTGATTTTGACTAGTACACTATTTTATTTCCTTTATTTCCAGATATTTCCACAAATAACTTGATTCAGTGTAAAACTTACCACTTACTTACAAAGGGCTTAGAAATAGGATTAGTTCTCAAAATCCTGGGATGATTTAAATGCCATTCAGCTAATAGGGTGAAGGGCAAAAGTTAAAACTTAGACCCCAAAGTTCTGTATTTACGCTAGCCACTGTCATGAAATCCCAGAACTCCAGCTTTTCCACCTATGAAGACATTTTAATTTACCTTTCATTTTAAGTCACTTTTGGCACTTCTAGAAAGTTCCATAAATGCTGATATTTCCCAGCATGGGATTCCTATGTAGAATGGCATTTATTAGAAAAAATAAGTAAAACCTCTTGTCACTAGATGAATTTCAGTTGGCTGGAAACTCTTGAAAGAGGGTAAATCATTATAACCACTTTAAAGAACAATTTGGAAATATCTACTAAAGATAAAGATGTATCCCCACAACTCAGCAATTTCATTTCTAGGGACAAAAAGCAAGAGAAATGCTGCAGTGGGTAAACAAGACTTGCACAACAAGGATGTCACTACAACCTTATTTCTAATAAGGAAAAAAAAAAGTCTAACAGCTAAATGTCCATATAAAGATGAACAAATTCTTGTATATTCATTCAATGCAATAGTATACAGCAGTTAAAATGAAGACCTCTGGATCTCAAACTGGGTAGATCTCAAATATTTCTCGTCAAATGAAAAAATTCGCCGGCACTGTAAACAATCTAAAGGAGGATATAGTATGTGCATCACTCCCCTGCCATGGGTTATTCTCTACTTTAGTTAATCCTCCATACTGCCCATTTTTCTAAAAAGTTAATCTGGTTATGTTAATCCCTACTCTTCCTTTAAACAGGATAAAATCTAAAAACTCTGTGAAAAAAATCAAAGTTGTCACTTTCTAGAATTGAACACTTTGCTTGCAGTTCAAGACTTACATGCAAAGTTTAAAGATAGTTCAGAAAAGTAATAAGGACAATTCAAAGTTTAGAAAATGCTGCCTATGTAGTGATACTGACACTGTTAGCCTGGAAAACAGTATGAACTTGAGGGGTTTAATGATGGTTTTCCGGTCCATGTGTTCTTTCTTGAGGTGTAGGATCTGTCTGGTATGACTTTGAAGACCCACATCTAATCTGTTTTTTTCAAAGAATGTAAAATTATTCTGGTCTTCCCTCCCCCATCTTCCTGTTCTTTTCCCCCTTCTTTCTCCTTTTTGGAAGATTTATAAAATATTTTTCAAAATAACATTTATTTTTAAGAAAATCTTTGAAGTTAATTGTGCAATACTGAAAACTGAAAAACACAAGCAAAGAACAACAAAGTCATCCAGAATCACAAGCAGTTTTTACAATGTGGCATATCCTTCTAGGTCCTATATGTGTATACACATAACTGAGCACACATTTTTTATGTGGTTGAGATTACACAGAATTTATATAACATTTTAAAGTGTGTCTGATGGTGTTTTGAAAGTTCATGCAAAAACCTGGTGGTTCCGTCGAATTCAACACAATTGAATGCACAACTACCATTTATTTGCCGGGTCGGGTACTAGGATCTGGAATCATGGTATTGAGTAATACAAGGACTCAAAAAAAATCCCAAAGTCTAGTTGAAAATAGAGACATATAAATCAATAATTATACCCACCCACCCCCAGCCCATGAAAGCAAAAATAGACTCCTTAAAGCTTAGTCTTTATTCTACGCAAAATTAACCTTTATAAAGTTGAAGTTCCTTCTGTAAAGGAATCACTTGGTTATGGCGACCACCCAGGTGGTGCAGGAGCTGGAAGTAGCCCTCCTCCCCCCAGCCGCCATCAATGCAACTCAGAACGAATTGGCCTTTCAGGAACGCTGAGAGAAAAGGAAGCGTTGGCTAAATCTTCCAGGCAGAAGTAGTTCCGATCCGAGGATTAGAGCTTGTCAATTAATGGTGTCCGAACCCGAGGAGGAAAAGAGTGAGGGAATTTGGCTCAGGCTCCAGGGGCGACTCATTTGCTTTAGGAGAGAGGTTCAGGTACCAAAAATAACGCATTTCTATCCTCCTAGGAAACGAATGTGTCCTCATTCGAAAGATTTTACTTGTGACGAAGACGAGGCCCCTGCGGCTGGGCCACGCGGGGCTGGTGGGGGCTCCGCCCGGGTAGCCCGCGCGCCGCACGGCCTCGGCGCGTGGGGCCAGCGCACGGCGGGCGACCCGCGGTTCGCTCCGGGAAGCCGCCGGGAGGCCCGAGGCCTGGAGCCCGAAACGCCACAGCGAGGTCCGAGCCGGGCCCAGACGCTCCCGGGTGCGCACCCCCCCGCCCCCCTCCCGCAGCCCCCCCCCACCCCCACTGCCTGCGCCCAGGCCTCCGTGTGTGGGTCGGGTACAACCCGGTGGGGGCGGGACACCAGCAGCCCCGCCGCCTTTGAAGTCGCGGGCGGGCCGACTAGAAGTGAGATGGATGACCCAGGAGCGACAGGGACGGAGGAGCCCCGCCTGGGTTCCCACGACCGGGAGGGCGCGAGGAACCAACTTGCAGTGCGGACTGAAGCCTAGTGTAGAATGCCGAGTGAGTGTGCACATGTGTTAGGAATGCTGGGCGTGCGAGAGAGGAGACTGGTGTGAGCGAAAGAGCGGTGGTGAGAAAGGAGACGGATGTGTGTGAAAGAGAAGGGGGTGGTGAGAGAGAGGAGACGGGTGCGGCTTAGAGAGGTAAAGCAAGTATTTGAGAAACCGGTGTGCGTGTGTGGGAGAAGAAACTGGGGTGAGTGTGCAAGTGAGGAAATGGTGTGAAAAGAGACGGGTAAGCCTGTAAGGGAATGGTGTGTGTGTGTGTGAGAAAGGAGATCGGTTGAATGAGAGGAGACAGGTGAGAATGGTGTGAGCTTGGCGAGAGGAGACTGGAGTGAATGTGTCTGTGTGAGAGGAGACTTGTGTCAGCGTGTGAAAGACGAGAGTAGGCTATGCGTGTGCCCCTCCTTATGTGTGCAGAGTGTTTTTGCGAGGTGCTCTCTGTGAGCGTGGAGATGGGGAGCAGGGGTGCAAGGAGAAGCGCCCAGGATGCGGAGAGGTTTAGGTCCGAGTCGGGGTGTGGGAGGCCGCGGGCGGTGACCTGCGACGCCGCACGGAAGTCTGGAGAGGGAAGGAGGGGGGGCGGGGAGAGGGAGGGGGAGGGGAGCAGGTCGCCGGAACTCAGCAGGGTGGCAGCTGGGGAGCCGGGAGCACTACGCCCCGGGGCCGGGGTCCCTCTGCCGTGGCGGCCTTTAGCAAGTCGGTGAAAAGAAGCTCGGTTTAACTGAAAAGGGTTCGGTTTAACCCGGGGTCGCATCGAAAGCTATTAACTCGTCTGCGGCAACCCGCTTACTCTTAAAAAAAACAAAGCCCAAACCCCTCGAACCACGAACCCCCGAGGAGGGAGGGGCGTGGGAGGCGGCCATCGCCCCCTCCGCTCAGAAGCGTTTGGTTTACCCGCCGCCGCGCGAGCGCGCCCGGCCCCGCCCCCCCAGACTGCGTGGCGTCGGCCCGCGGGCCAATAGGAAGCTCGCTGGAGGGCTGGCTACGCCGCAGCCCCAGACAAGGGAGATACGCCCTCCGCCGCCCGGCTGGGAAGCGGGGGAGGAGCCGGGCTGGGTTCTTCCCACCCTGCCCTCGGGCCCGCGAGGGCTGGGGAGGATGGCCCTGAACCCTCGCTTCCAGCCTTGAGGACACGGATACTAATGCGCCCAATTTGACGCCCTGAGAGAGGCTTATTATTAACTAGACAATAAAACTCTCCTGGAGAGGAAGGCACTGTTCACCGCCATCCCCAAATTACTGCCGATGGGCTCATCGCATAAATCCACAGGCCACCTCTGTTCTAAGGGACCTTTAAAAATAGTTGTTGTCCTAGCAGTGAGGAAAGAGGAAGGGGGTGCGGAATGTTGGGGCTGGGGTGGTTGGTGGTGACAGAACGTGCCCCCCCTTAAAATGCACACAAGTGGAGTATTTGGGGGAGCCCTAAAGATCACACAGCTTAAACCGCTCATCTGGTGTTTGAATTTTCTTCATGTTTGACAAGTTTTGTCTTAGAAAATAAAACGACAATATTCAAGGTAGAAACTTGCCTAGCTGCAAGGTACTTGGGACTTCCTGAAAGATTTAGTGGGGACGGATCTTTGAAATGGAGGAAGTGTTGCTCACAGCGTGAACAACAAAAACAAAAAGGTGGAAAGAGCGGAGTGGGGGAGGAAACGAAATGGGTGATAGAGAACACACAAAATATCAGTGTTTGTTATGCTTAACAGGCAAGATCTCTGGTCACTTGCTGAGTCAGAAGTCCAATCTGGGACTTTACGGAGCTGCAGGTAAGGGTTTAGGTGTATTTAGTGAGAGCCGGATAAAAAGCCACTGACTGCCAGATTTGTGGGGTTAGGGACAGGTCAGAGCCCCGTTTTAGGTCTGTTTTATCCAAATTTAAACCCAAGTTGGTTCAATTTCCTCTTTGTTTTCACCCAAGTTCTAAAGTCTGAGAAATGGGAACGTTGACTACACGACATAAATTTCCTTGTTCCTCTTGATGAAAAGCGGTTTGTCCTGTCAGTGTATTGTTTTACTGAGAATTTAAGGCTGCTCTCTTTTTCTGCTCCAGAAGGCAGTTGCCCATTTTGGCTTTTGTCTGAATAAAAATACACCAGTACAAAGCAAAAGTAGGTTGAAAAGGGTGTACACATAATTCTACCATGGTGTCCTAGTATATCTGTTACCCTAACCAGCTGCCTCAAACATTCATATTCCTAGTTAAATGCAATCAATCTTGGTTGCCTTTCCTCTCCATTTCTCAGCCCCTTAAAGATGAAATTCCCCAGGGCTTTCTCTTCCCTTTCTTTTCTCTGTCCCAAGGTGACTCCATACAGTCCTAAAGTTTTTAATTCCTTCTATATGTTAATGGTTTCAAATTTCTATCCCCACAGCAGACATCTCCCTGAGCTCAGACCTACACTTCTGTCTGCTTGATAGCTCCTCAGGCATTTCAAACTGAACTCCTGATTTCACATCTTAAAAATGTGTTTCCCCATGGTCTTCTCATTTCTAAATAATCCCACCAAGCTCAAGGCAAAAACCTAGGAGTCGTTCTTTTTTTCTGATCACCTTTATTCTCCACATCAAAGCTATCACCAAATTCTGTTCATTCTACCCTCAAAATATTTCTAGAAACCTTCCAATTCTATCTTCTCTGCCCTACCCTAGCTCAACCCATATCTTTCACCAAGATTGCTGCAATAGGTTTGTTTACTTGTTTCTCCTGGCTTCTTCTACCTCCTTCTAATCCCTCCTTCCACACACACACACACACACACAAGCTAATTTATAAAAAACTTGTCACTGCCATTCTTAAAAATTTCAGACTTTTTGGTGCCATAGCCTGTATGATCCAGCCTCTGCTTACTTCTCCACATTCATCTTGGGCAGATTTGACTTGGCTGTGTATATATTCTTTGGCTTTCGTAAGGCTCTTCCCCACAGTCTTTGGCTTCGTTTTACCCTTTAGGCTTCAGCTTAAATGTAACCTCACAGAGTCTTGCCCCACTGTATACCTCTCAGCCCTGTATGTTTCTGTTGTACCATTTGTTTCAATTTGTAATTATTCATTATTGTGTTACTTGCTTTTTGTTGTCCACCTGACTGTAAGCTTCATGTAGATAGGGACTGTTTTATATAGCCAGGGCTTAGCATATTATGTGGTTCTCAATAAATGATAGTTGAAGGAATGCAGGAGTGAATTACCCAGTTCTGAAGCTGGATTATCTCAGTAAAGTGCTAATATCATGTATCTTTTGGCCACACTGCCTTCCTGAGGTCCAAATCTATATATCCTGGATATATAGATATTTGTTGAATAAAAAGTCTCCTAACCTGTCTCCCTGACATCATGATCACCCTCCTTCATTCATCCTCCAAATTGCTACCAGGGCGATACTCAAAAACCCAAATCCTCTTTTTGTCTTTCAGGGACACCCTCAATCTATATCATAAAGTCAAATTTACTTGGCAAATGTTACATAGCTATTGCCCAAGGCCACACAGTTACCAAGTAGCAGAACTGGGATCCAAACCTGGGTGTGACTGACTTCAAGGGTCCAACCTGTCAGAACTGTGCCTCATTGCTTCTTTTTTCCAGAAACACCGGACACAGGCTTTATATCACTCTAGGCTAGTTCATATCCCCGTGCCGTGGTATATGCCATTCCGTCTGCCAAGAATGAACTTCTAGTTCTTCCTTATTCAACTTCTAAACTTCTACTCATCTTTCAAGATCCAACTCAAATGTCACAAGCTCTGTGAAACTTCACTGATTACCTGACCTGAATAAATTGCTCCATTAGCAATCCAACCATGGTACTCTACATATATTGCTGTTTTTGCAATATTGTGCAATGTTATAATTGTTTATTTACTTACACTTCATCTACCTAGTGAGTACTCAACAATTATTGAATGATATTTTAAACACTCAAGAGTCCCTTTTTTGCTTATTGCTATAATTATATTACTTTGAAAATTATCATCTCCTTATCATCCTAATCTGTTTAGCAGCTCCCAAGTCTTTCTAGACTCACTACTTAATTGGCTAGTGAGAGGATTTGGAAGGTATACATTTAGAAAATGCTTTCAGCTGCTAATAACAGAGACTTGAAATAACTGCGGTGTAGACAGAATTTTGTTTCTCTCACAGAGGCAGTCCAGGACTGGTATGGTTGTTCCACAGCCATCAATAACTCCTTTTAACTTTTTGTTCTGCCATTTTTACTATGTTGCTTTCATTCTCATGACTGCTTCAGGGTCCATGATAAATGATGGAGCTGCAGCCTTCACGTGTTTTTTAAAAACAGGAAGGATAAAGGGGCATTAAAGTCACAGAAGAGCTGAAGCAAACTTTATAGATCCTTGGCTCCTCTTGGGATAGGTCCTACCAGCTCCTTCTGCCATAGCACAACTGATTAACACGTGATTTATAATCTCAAAATCTGGGTTAAAGCATTTTGCTACTTGCAGTGGTTATTTTAAAAATTGCCACAAATTCTTTGACACCCTCCCACTGAGAGGTGGGGTCTGTGTGTCCTCGAGGCAAATCTGGACAAGCTTGTGACTGTTTTGACCAATAAAGTATGACAGAAGTGATGCTATATGATTTCTGAAGCTAGATCATAAAAAGCCATGGAACTTCTTCCTGGATCTTTTGGGTTGCTTGCTCTAAGAAGAAGCCAGTTGCCATGTAAGAGTATCCTGAAACTGGCATGCTGGAGAGGCCACATGTAGTCACTCCATTGGCAGCTCCAGCTGAGCTCCCAATCAACAGCCAGCATCAACTGCCCAGCCATGTTGGAGGAACAGTTCAACCCCACCTGACATCTGAATGCAACATGAGAAAACCTACAAGAGAACTGCCTGGCCAAGGCATTCCCAAGTTCCTGACCTACAGAATTGTGAGCAAAGTGAAATGGTTGTTTTAAGCTGCTGGTTTGGGTGATATTTGTTTGCAGTAATAGATCATCGAAACACTAACAGAGCTGACTACGACCTATTCTGGTTGATGTGTACCAGTCTTTACCAAATTGTTTACTTTGATTAATGCTTCCAGAAGTATCCCTTCTGTTTGCACTTACAACAGCCTCTCCTATTTTTCAGAAAGGGCAGTTGTCTATATCTCACTAATTATAAACCTGACAATTTTTTTTTTTGCACAATTCCTCTGAAGTTTTTTCCAGTTTTCCGTAACTCTCAGACTTTTGACCTGACATTTTACCCAAGGAACAAACAGATTATAATGAAGTTATTCTCTCTCAAAGTTCAATGATACATTCCCTTTCACCTTGTGAAGAAACCTGCTAGAACAGGGTAAGACAGTTTGCAGGTTTCACTGAGTCTTCATTTTGTGGACAAGACTTGGTTACAGGTCATGTTTCTGGTTTAAACACAGACTGTTTGTTAAAAATCTTCCTTTTAAAAATTTCTCCATTCCAATACCCCCATAAGAACCAAGCAATCAGGAATAGTCTCCTGACAGATGAGATAACACTCCTTTGAGGGTATAAAACAGGATGATCTCTCTCTTTAAAAAACCCTCCTGCCATAGCAAGTAGGAAGATAAATATCCTCCTTTGCTCTGATGATATTGTTTTATTATCTTGAACCAGAAGTGGCCTCAAAAAAATTGGTTGCAGTATCTAACAACTGCCAAAAATAATGGCTTAGCTGACTATAAAAGTTAGAAACGTGGTTTGTGGAAGCTGTTCTCAACTCATTCCATTTCATTTTGCAAAGAACTCATCCTGTTGTCCCCTCAGGAAGCCATGCTGTTGAGGTACTGCGGGAAACCTACTGGTGTTTTCCTCCAGCCACCGTGGGTGATTAGGAAACACCGGCTTTGAAATTTTCCTTGCCAAAGAGTGGGAGCTCTAGGGACTCAATTAAACATTTGTTTGAGCACTGGAGCACATTCAAAGCAACTTCCTAAGGAAAATTTTGGCTCACCCTGGAGGTGCGCCTGCAGCCTACCTCTGAGGAAAGCTGGGGTGGTCTTCATCAATGGGAAAACAATGATTTGCTTCTGCAACTTTCATACAAAGATGTCAAATTTAGGCTTTGCTCAGTTTTCTAAGCCGTGTGAATCTGTCCAGTTACCCAAAAGTAATACCAATATGCAAGGTTCTTGCCAGAGAGAATAATCTGAAGTTTAAATTATTTGACTTTTTTCAAGATCCCAGGTGACAGAAGTGAGATATGGAAGTCTACCTAGTGGATATGTTATTTAGTGCTCAGGGTGAACCCCAGATACTGAATTATAATAGCTAAGTCTGCAAAGACTCACCTTCACTCAAGTCTTCGCTTTTATTGGAAGTCATTACAAGACACAGGGCTGTGATATCCCCTTTTGCTTTTCCATAAAAGTACTGTTAGGACATTGCCCATAATCTCTTGGTGCCCTTTATGATGCCCCCACATAGTAAATTCCCTCTATCATTTAGTTTCATTTGAAAACAGGCATTCTCTGCATTTTTCAACAGCAAGATTGATGTCACTTACGGCTTTTCTCTGGCTGCTAAGAATCTCAGAGCTAAATGTGAAACTCCATCTGAGTAACCCTGCTAATCTTTAGGATTGGTTTATTTGAATTTTCCACTCTCCTCTTTTCTGATTTTCAATTCTTATTGTATTGAAAATGAGGGTGTTTTTTTTTTTTTGGTCAAAGATCACCCCGATATTTTTTTAATAGAATTTTTTTCACCCCGATGTTTTTGTAAAGAACTAATAAAAATAAATATAATAATGCTTAACTCATAGCTTTTAACTTTCTTTGTGTCCCCTCTGCTCATCCTCAATTTAAAGGAACTGATCTGCGAGGGTAGCAGCTCTTGCTCTTAGTTTGTTCTTTTCTCTTCTTGAAGTCTCCCTTTCCCTTCCCATCAGAAAGGCTGTTGAAATATTTGTCGAATGAAAAATAACCATATAAATAAATGATGTCCTTTCAAATGTTCCTTTACTCCTGGGAATTTGTTACACAGGTTTGTACCTTTCTCTGTAGTGTCAAACACTGGATAATTGCCCAGACAGAGTACCGAGATCTAAAGAGCATGTGACATTCCTTGCATTGCTTAATTCCTCAATTATGATCAGCCATAAAGTTTCTGATAACTAAGCAGATGTTAGTCTCAGGTAGTCCTTTCTATTTCTTTTCAAAGTTATCTTTAGCCTTAATCTCACTTTCCAAAATGACTATCCTTATTTGTCTCAAGTGGTGGGAATTGAAAAATTTCAGCATACACCTCTAAAGAAAATTCTGTTTAATTTTCCATTTGTATAAGAATGTCATGGATGGCGATTTTCCCACTAGGGATGATTTTTTTTAAAAAAAATCCTAAGTAGAAATTTGCTAGAAAGAGATGCTAGCCAACTTCTTTTCTTAGTTAAACAAAATCTTGTGGCTGAATCCGTGCTGCTAGAAGGAGGTGGGGTGGGGAGGAATTTAAATTTATATTGGAAAAATTTACAAGCTAACCTGAAAGCGCATACACATATCACGTTTGTGAATGTGTGGAGGCTATCGTATATTAATATTCTTTGGGCTCCCCGAAAGACCGACTGCCAGATCTTTGTGTTCAGAATAAAAGCATTTGTGACCCTCTCTCCCGCTTCCGCAGTTTAGCAGTTTGCTGATTCCCCCAACTCGTTCCCTGGCCCAGGCGGAGGCGCAGGGAAACGCCACGCACGCCACCCACAGGACTGCCCGAGAGGCAAGGGGACAGGAGGCTGTCGCCGCGAGCTGCGTGTCCGGTCCCCCACGTGCCCGCTACCGCGGGGGAAACAGACCGCGGGGTGTGTGGATGCGCTGCGGGGAAAGGATGCAGGTTCCTTCGCCCCCCGGCGGTTGCAGCGCGCAGGAAGTGAACGCGGCAGGTCTCCATGCCTTTGGCCCGGCGGGCAGGGATGAGGCTGCCGCTGCCCGTGGCGCGAGAGCTGCGCCCAGGAGAAATAAGTTTCCATCCCGAGGGTAGAGCAGGGTCCGCACAGGCGGTTCGGGGGGCTAGTGCTGAGGATCGGGGTGGCCGCTCACGGAAGACGCCGCCGGCGGAACCCACAAAGTGTCGCTCGGAGATGGCGCTGGCTTCTAGGTCTGCGCGGCACAACAGCGCGCAACTGGGGCGGAGCAAAGGGTTTTTAAATTTTTCCCTCTTCACAAACATCGCCTTTCTTTTTTGCCCGGGAGGCATCCGGCTCAGCTTCATCGCACTACCCAGTGATTTGATTTTCCTCAGAGGAAAATTTAGAGCGGAGAATTCCACTTTAAATCATTATTGTTAAAAAAAAAAATAAAAGTTTGGAAGGCGATGCCGGAGTGAAACTGGTGGGTAGAAGGGGAGAAGAGTTAAAATCACGAGAAATCTAACTTGCTACAGGTTTGGGACGGTTTATTGGATTTCTTAAAAGGCCTTAGATTAGCCTGACAGCTCTTTACCTAAAAACACTGAGTAAAAGACCCCGAATTGGGAGCAGTTAAATGGTGTCACTGAATTTAATCTCAGAGCTATTACAGAGTTAATTCACATAATAAGCAAATCAGAGAGTTGACAGATTATTATATGAACACGGACAAAGTGTTACCTAAAATATTTTGAGACTGGTTGTTTTATTAGTAATGTTAAGCCTCTTCATGGCTGTTTCTGTTCCTTCGGAGTGACAAGTTGGACAATGCTTACTGCTAAATAAATAAACTGAAATAGTGTGAACTAATTGTCTCCGTCATTTAACTGTACATTTTCATTAATATTATTAACGGGATTATTGGTAATTCCCCTGCATATTTACACGTACACGATTTTGGGTGGCTAATGAAAAATATGATTTTCATTATTTCATAACCTAAAGTGGACTTAACACCCAGGTTTGAAAGCTGATCCTATTGATGTCAAAAGGTATGTTAAGGGTTTTTCCATCGTTAGACTATTAGAGAATTTAAACTGCACATGCCCCAGCCAATTAAAAGCAATTTAAATTGTTATTAATGATGATTTTACTGAAAAAAAATACAAGGGATTTAATGATAAGTCAAAACTTAGAAAAATATGATTAGCAAAGAAAGGGAAGTGATTTATTTTTCATCTTATGAAAGAAAGCTCTGAACAATTTTTCTTAGTGCAGTGTAATTACTATTTCTAGTTTTAATAGAGCCACGTCCATGTAAGTGGTTATAATTAACAAAATGATTAATTGGTACTTTGCTAATAAAAAGAAAACAAGCCACTGAATCCTTTACTTTTCAAATGTTAACTTCATCGAAAAGGAAAGTTTTTAACTAATGAAGTCTTTAATAACCTAAGTGCGGTGTTATATGTCAAAGTAAAAGTGAGTGAAAGGTCACATTTTTTTTTGAACGGTCACATTTTAAATTTAGCTTCCTTTATCACTTTCAGAAACTGAAATGTTACCTGTAGAGTGAGCTGGACTTGGGGGAAGGGTAGAGAGTTTGAAAAAAGGAAGAACAGATGAATTTTAGTGTATGAAGAACAATATAAATGCATCAACCTTACACATTTTTTTTCCTATAAGGAATAAGATAAAGTTCAGTAGTATAACTTATGAAAATTTTCTGCAACAAAGAGGAAGTGTTCAAGCAATACCATCCCTACCATCCTATGTTCTCTTTCTGGGTACTAATTTAACTAAAAGTGTATTTCCTAGTACGAGAAAAAAAATTCAGAGGCATCACCAAAAATTGTGTTGTTTCTTGGAAGGGCAGTTTTTCACACGTGGTATTAATAGCTTTGAATATACTGAATGTGGCATAAAGTACTCCTCTCAAGTATTTTAAATTCTCATATTGTTATTCACAATTTATTTGGAAATTTGACTGGATCTAATGTCTTGGAATCAGGACATACTGAAAAATTTGGTAAGAAGAGACGACGCTTTGAACATGAGAGAAATGGACATTAAAATCTGAAGATTTTCCTGACTATAAAGGTTATTGAATAGCAACATGGCACTAAGCAAGGCGTTCCTAGAAGTCTAGACTTCAGCTATCTGCATAATGGACCTCGATGCTTAGAATACTCTAGGCTTGCCAGAAAAAAACCTCTGGACCTGAGGTCCCCCTGATTGTTTAATGTGATGTTCTACAAGGAAATTAGAAAATGCGTAAGTGTATCCCATTCAGATAAAAAAATTGATTATAGATTCTTCCTCTATTATTTTTTTTTCTGTATTCCTACAATTTATTTGAATTTATATAAGAATAACCATCTGCTAGCTTGGACTGACTACATAAGCTCTTTGAGTCTCATTTTCGTCAACAGTTATAACAACTTCTATCTCACAAATTATCTTGAGGATCAAATCTGGTAATGAGAAAGTCACTTTGAAAAAAGTATTATTAAATCTCCTACAAATTTGTATCGTGGATGATGACTTACTCTATTTATTATTGCTGAATTTGATTGGCTTTTTTTCCAATGATACTAAAAGACCAAGAGCACGTTTGCCTTTTCTTGTTAGGTTTTTGTTTTTTCTTTTGAAAAGTTGAATGGACACTCTAGTGGAGACCTACCTTCAATTAGCAGCCCTCAAGGATGAATTGACTGTTAGAGATAAACATTAGAATATCCAATAGAGGCTCCCAGAGACCCAGTCCAGACCCACTGAATCATAACCTTCAAGGCTGAGGTCCAGGAATCTGTAGTTTTTGACAGTTCTACAAAAGAAAATGCATTCTCCAAAGTTTGAGAACCTCTTTCCCACAAGTTGCATATTTATACCACAGGATTATCTGTTTATGTATTGTCATCCTCACTCCCGAGCCTCCTGGGAGATTTCAGGCAATTGATGTCTTTTGTTAACCCAGAGGCTATACTGGTCCACATTCGTCCATTCAAAGGTGTTTGAGATGCACTATCCTAGAGATCTCAGAACCTATGCTTCAGAGTGACCTTAGATTGTACCTTCCATCTCTTTTGAGAGTGATGTGAGGATTATTAATCATTATGCTGGGATAATAGATATACATTGTGTCTGTCCTAAATTTGGTTAGTCTACCAAACTTGATCCAGGCTTTCTGGAATCACTCTGGGAGTATAAGAAAGATATCAGAAAAACTCTGCAACCAAGGGGGACATTCACTCCCCTTGGTCTACCCCAGTCCTGACTCTGCTGGGAAGAGGGTTGTAGCATCCTTTGAGGAAGCTTAGATGCCCCAGGGTGCAGCCTGCCAGTTCTAGGAGGAGGGGGAAAATCTTCTTTGAGGACCATCTTTCTACTACCCTTTTAAATCCAAGTTTTTAGACAGCTAAGAAAAATCATGACGTTAAGGTCTCCGAGGACACCTTTGCCTTAGATACATGGCTGCACTCGGACACAGCCCCAAATTCCACACAGGCTCTTCCTGTTTCTGATTGTGAAACTGCCACTTCTGACCAGTTTCCTCATTCCCCAGCCTTCCTCTGAAAAACTTTCTCAAAGGTCTAACAAAATTAACTTTCCCAGATTCTTCCTCTTTTTCTACATCGTTTTAGTTCAGAATTGCCTTAATCTTTCATTTCCATTCCTTCCTATCTGTTGACATTTTCATCTCTTTACCTTCCTCTTTTCCAAATTATTCTTTTTATCTGGATGCCGTGACAGGAAGTCTAACTAGAGGAAGGCCAAAATTAACACATGAGGACCAGATTGAAAGACAAGAGACAGGTATGGTTGGTAGGAAAGGAAGGAAATGGGGAAAACACTCATAGAATTTTTTTGAGAGTAGGTATGTTCTATAGTTTGGGATTTTAAAAAAACAGAGGAACAAGATTTGAATCTCTGTGTAACCTGAAAATGTAAGGATTCAGGGTGTGTGTGCATGTGTGTGTGTGCGTGTGTGTGTTTCATCACAATATTTAGTTTTCCTGAGTTCTGAGAGCAGCCAAGAGAAGAGGCAACATCAATCCAAACATTTTTACTTTTTCATTCAGTGACAGCAGCAGAAGCGAGAATAAAACACAAAGCTCATGAGAATAGCATTTGGTACTTTCATGCAAAGACAAATTAACAACAGGCAGGATGTCCAATGGTCTTTCACATTTAGTCTTTATGAAATTTGCAGTCTAAGTTGTTTTATTACAACTTCCTTAACCTTGTTGTATGTATATATTGTCAGTTCCCCTACTGCATTTCACTGTGTATTATAAGTTAAGCACATTATTGCTTCTTTCTTTCATAAACCATGAACTTCCTCTCCATTTCTACAAATGAGAAAACTGAACTGCCTTTATTAATTCACTTCTTAACTCTCACTAAAGCACGAACACACCAAGGTCCTCGCAAATTACTTCCCCCCTTTTGACTGAAAAAACAAATGAAAGGAACCTTAGAAAAATAAGGGTAACATTGCTAGGAGAGTGGCATGAACATTTCATCTAATAAAACTTGAAGGCAGAAAAGGTCACGCAAGTGTGGACATCACCGCATACACAAAACATTCACCATTTTTATCAAGCTTTTCCATAAATTTGGCTTAGTTGGGGGCAAATTCTTGCCCTTTTCTAGGTGAAAGGGAACGATCAAGTTAAAACCATAAAAAATTCCATAGTTTCAGCTTTCATTTTTAGGATTATTGGAATTTGAAATAATGAGTTCCAAAATCAAGGGTGCAAATTCTTAGAAAACCAAAACCAAACGAAAAATAACGGAAACAAAGAAGAGGTTCATTGAACATTACAGCAAGTCAATTCTCTAGTTTTGCAATTTCATCCCTTTGGAATTTTAAGATCTTTACATAATTATATATCTAGTACTTAAAAAGTAAAATTATTCTTCTAAGAAAAAGTGGTATGAAATTAAGAAATGGCAGTGGGACAATTGCCTATTTTACGAAACTAAGTGCAAATGTTTAAAGTATGATCACATCTTTTACTAATTTCATCACATTTTTAGAATTCTGTTATCTATGAAAGATTTTCTAGGAGAGAAGTCTATATAGTAAACTATTTAGTTAAAAAAAAACAAACAAACTCTGACCTTTGAAATTACCATGGAAATGAAATCCAAGATATTGACATAAGGTGAAAAACATACCTGGGACCTTAATAATGTTTTGCTTCTTAGCTTATCAGCTCCACATAAATTAACTATGACTGAAATACACTCTATCCTTTTCCTCAATTAACTTTTCATTCATTCACAATTCACATTTCCCCCTGGAATGAGACCTTTCATTTGTTAAACAGCCTAAGAGTTTTCCACTAGTCAAAGAAACAAAACAAAATGCTGAAATTAAGCCTCTAGAAATTGAGGCTATCCTAGCATTTCCTTAGAATAAATATTGTCACTTATCACATGCTCTTCTACAAATCCTTGGGATGTGCCATCAAGTAAAGATCTCCAAATTTAATTGCCCTCTTAACAAATCCCATCAAAAAGTTAACAGCTTAGCATCCCAAAGGAGACAGAGAGAGAGAGAGAGAGAGAGAGAGAGAGAGAAAGAGAGAGAGAGGGAGGGAGGGAGGGAGGGAGGGAGGGAGGGAGAGAGAGAGAGAGAGAGAGAGAGAGAGAGAGAGAGAGAGAGAGGGAGAGAGAGAGAGAGAAGAAGAGGAAGGAGGGGAGAAGAGGGGATGGGAGGGGAGGGGAAGAGCAGGAAAAGGAGGGGAAAGACATTTAGATTTGGAAGGAATTAGACAGCTCTGTGTCCCTATCTATTTCTTCTGTTTACAAAGGAGTTATTAATGAAGATTAGACCAAGTTAGAAAGCAAAATCTTTGTTTGCAGGGTCAAACGATTCATGGGTCTTTAAATATTTTTAAAAAACAAAACAAGTTGCACAATCAATGTTATACTTTAAATAACCTACTTAAATACTCTCAGAGCTGTTTCAGATTTCATTCTGAGAAGTAAAATGTAATCCAGAAACATAAATTTTCATCAAATAACTTGCTGTGTTTGTAATATATATATGCAATAGATATATACACACACTAACAAACAATAAGCACGTGTGCACATGTCTGCTTTCAATGATTGAAATTATATGCACCTGAAAGTGCATATTAATTAGAGAAAGTGCTACAGGTCTGATTTAATGGAACATGAAATAAAATCTTCTTAATATACTTCAAGCAGTTGGAATTAGTAGTATAGAAATTGATAAATAAAAACTTAAATCTCCTTGAATCATACCGTGTCATCATTTTAAATGTTCTGCATGTTTCCCTTGGAGAGTTAATAGAGTGGACCATAAGCCCCTCTAGAAACCATGGAAGTTGCAATGCAATGAAGGCAGAGTGGGAAACCCATGCTAGACCATTTTAACCACGCTATTTATCACAATAATGAAACCCTGTCAAGAGCAGCAGTCAGGATAATGCATTATTATATGGCCGAATCAAAAAGCATTACCATCAGTATCCAAAGGCCTCAAGACTTTGGCCACCTAATGAATCTCTTAACATTTGTCTTACTTTCTTAATATCTCTGCCCTGTATCAACTATGTTTACAATATTGCAATGCTCCCTTAGTATAGAAGTAGTGTCAGTATGCTTGCAATTGGAGGTGACGCTTTTTAATTCATTAAGTTGACATCTTTGCTTAGTTTAGGTTTGTGGCCTGAGCCACATATATTTGCTGGCCATTTATATGCATTTTAGTCACTGAATTCAGTGATTAAAATGTGGAGGGCTCAAGGCCCAGGACCTCCTCACTCAATAAGCCCTGCAGAAGTCCTCTCCCTGCACCCCCCCTGTGTTAGGCCTCACCCAGGTCCAGCCTTAGCGTGTCACATTAGCTGCCTCAGAGCTGTGGGTTAAAGGATGCTAAAGTGGTTTTTCATCTGTCTTCTTTACCTCATGCCCATCACCCTCATCTTCTTGCCTAGAACTGACATGGGACCACTTGCTGCAATGAAAGGGGGTTCAAGTGCGTATAGCTTTCAGTGGATCAGCATTTAACTTAGATCACATTATAGTATAAATGACCTACATAGAATCCTTTCAGTGTCTGGAAAAGGGAAGCCATGCCAATAGGCAGCTTTTGTGCAGGCTTTGTCACAAACACTTCACAATTACTTCAGTTACTACAGCATCCCCTTGAAATTGTGACTACCCCATTTCACAGTTGAAGTTTACTATAGGACAGAGCCAGGTCCACCCATGTCCATCCGACACCAAAACCTAATTTTTTAACCACTCAATTGAGTGCTGAGGGAATTGAGCAGTTTTGCCTAGGCCTTTATTCACAGCCTCATCATGACCACCCACAAGCTTAATTCCATTATGCTGATATTTTATTTCACTACTTACATTGTTTACTTAAACACCACCCTCTCTGTCATCATCCCCTCTCTCCTGTTCATGGGAAACACCTAAGAGCTCCATTTGCAATCTCTTTACTCTGGATTTTGTTCCAGAAGATAAATTTCTTCCATTTAGTTCAGATTTCAAACTTAAGAAAGGACTTCTAGGAGAAGATTTTTTTTTACAAAAATTGTAAATTTTTGGTGTATAAACAAGAGGTGCTCTTTTCAGGAGAAGGCCTGATGGCTTTCAGCAGGTTTTCAAGAACTCTGTGACCACAAGATATTAAGACGCTGGCTTGACTCAATTTCCATGGTGTAGAGGTGAGAGAGTATTAATTTCCCCTGAAAGTGGATTCTTGGTGAAATCAGAGTAACACAATTAATTTGAACTTCGCAAATTTGCACTTAATTTATCTGGACGATCTATTGTAAAAGTGTCATTACTACTCACTATTTAGTCTGACACATCTTTTGTGGGATCAGCACTGCATGGTGTGCCATGTAACAATGGGTGTGCAAGGTATGATAAGCGGGATCAAGGTATGATAAGCGGGATCCCACAGTAAGCATTCCTGGGGCACTGCATTCCCAGTGGTTGCTGATTTCCTGGGGAAAGGTTTTTAGTCTCAGTCTTGACCAGAGGAGCCCCAGTGTTCCTGAGCTTCATTGAACAACATGGGAAAGACTGGTGACAATGATAGCAGAGGGGGTTTGATAGTGCAAGAGTCTCCTCCAATCCCACTGGGATTATCCAATGGTCGTTCACTTGGTCATAGAAAATTACATCCTGCTATTGGACAAGACCAGGCTATTCTGATCTTCATTAAAGCGCAGAAGAATTGAACCCAAGTGAGATTTAGTGCAATTCATGGAAGGCATTTAGTGGTGAGTGGATAAATAGATAAAATTCAAAAGGGAAAGGGTAGTTTGCAAAAGAAAAAGACTCAAATGTGAGGAAAAGAATGACTGATGGCCAATGAAGAAAATCCTACTTTGAATCACTATTTGAGTATTAATAGTTTAAAAAGCTGTCACTGCCTATTGCCTATATTTTCTCGTTGATGAAAAGAGAGCACAATTAAATCTTCATGAAAAATAATTTCCTTCTGAAAACTAATGGCGGTTCATTCAGGGAGTGGTTGGTAGAAAGGTGAAGAGAGAAGTCATACAACAGTTCTTTCTACTGAAAGAAATCAGACAAGTCTGAGGTGGTTTAACAAGTGTCACTAATGTTAAACCACTGAAAATGAGCTGCACTGAAAATGTTAATACGTTTTGTGAAACCTTGCTGGAGGAGGCTGTCGGAGGCAGCTGGGTTGGATCCAGGTAGATGGTCCTGAGAAGAAGGGGAGTCAAACCAGGGTGGATCATTACAAGTTCTAGAAAGGGAAAGACACTAAGGAGGCTGGAGACCACGTGTGAGGGATCCTGTGTGGTCACCTGGGCAGTGGGTAACCCAAAGAAGGAAGTTGGGCTGGGTGGGTCATCCACTGGGCCCACTGGAAGAGGTAGGTCATGATCACAAGCTGGAAAGAGTCTCCAGGCTTAAATTGAATGCAGATGTTCAACATGTAGGAGAGACTAAATGGTATTTTTAAACTTGGGCTAAGACAACATGACAGCATGAAACTGTAGTGTGAGCCCTCACTTATACATGATTTGTATTACCAAATTCTTTGGACACACAAAATTATTATGACTTCATTGTAAAATGCATTTTCAGTATCTATAAAACTGTTCAGATATATATGAATTTTTAATACAAACATAAGTCTTCCCCATCCCGTTAACTCTTCCCAGAGGTTGGCAACCAGTATAATGGTTCTATGTGATCTATGGTTTTACAAAACGTGCCACACATGCACATCACATATACACATGAACAAATTGTATGTATGTTCTGTGATTGACTTCACACTTTATCACAGCTTTCTCTCCTTAGATCCACCTAATTCTCTTAATGGTTGCATATTATTTAAAGGTAGCAAACATTGTCCCTGGCCCCCATCCTATCTTCAGCAGCAAATTTTCAGGTGCCCTTTTGAATGCCCTTTTATTCATTCATTCTTCCAATTTTGAGCATCGACTGTCAGCCTGGCCCACTGTCAAACATATGGGGAATATGAAGATGCGAAATACATAAACTTCATGTTCAGGACTTAAAATCAAGTAGAAGAGTGAAGATCATGTTTTTTTACCAGTTCAAATTTACTTTGATTTCTAATAAGTTTGAATAAATGAGGCTACAACTTGGAAATCACTTGTAAAGCACTGATGTCTGGAAAAGTCCAATTCTTTGCAAGCAGATGTCTGCCAAACACTTGAACTTAGAAACATCCTTTTTTTGCATTATTGACTAAAGGGGACAGAAATGTCTCTCCATTGTCAAAACTAATGGAAATTTCTTACTATAGGTGGGTTTGCTTCATTTTATTCTATAATCTACTATTACGAGGATGTAACATGCTGACAGCAGCAACAGAATATAGGTCAAAATAAAAATAAAAATCATTTAGGTATAAACAAGAATTTAGGATTGAAATAGATTCTCACTTGGGGACTATAACCAGCACAGGGAAACTCAATGGTGTAAGTCCCAAACTTTATATTGTCTCATTTATTCGAAATATCTATAACGTTCAAGCAAAATATTTTAAAGGACTAACTTGATATTTTTGTGGTTGTGGCTTTTATCATTGAAATTATGCAATTGAATCATTTTGAAAAATTACCGGCAAAGCTATTCATAATCTTAATACATTATACAGTTGGGGATGGTTATTGGGTTCAAAAGCAGCACATATATGTGCTGGGGGTAGTAAAAGCAAGCATTTTGGAAACAATCCCTCAGCATATGTAATGAAGTGTCAAGAAATGAATAGTCTTTATGACCAGTTCATTTTCTAGCAGCCACGGAGACTAATATCTAATATGTCTCTCTCTGTTTTTTCCTAAGTAAAAGAAAAAAAGGTCTCTGTACAAGCCTAGGGAGGTCTGCTGAGGATATAGAAACACTGGAGGGAATGGGTGGCAGGTGAGAAGAAGTCATAGCAGCCTCTATCTTTATGCCATATGATCTGAAGTGAGCCTGATGGCATTTCAGATTGTGGTTTGAGATAGCAGCGGATCAGGCAGAGCTCCTGAATGAAAACTCCCGACTTCTGAATCAATACCTCAAATTCAGGCTAAACTTGCCAAGAGGTTTGCTGAGGTTCATGAACCTCGGCGTGAACCTGCCTCAAGTCCTAAACCAGATAGGGGAACATTTCAAGTGAACCTGAGATGAATTATGGTTTCAGGTGGAAATAAAATGAAACTCAGTTTCAACTGTCTTTCAGTTTCAACTTAGGGTGAGAATGCACACGAATGAGAAATGTGCGTCTTCTCTCTCTCCCCCATTCTCATGAGCCCCACTCAGATGGAAAACACTCACTCGTCAGTGACTCAAGTTAAACAAGCTTTTGTAACAAGCATGCTTTTGCTTTATACAAAAGCATGAGACAGCAACAAAAAGTAAAAAAATGAAAAATAAAAGAAACAAAAACAAACAAAAAAAGCATGTGCCAGGATTCCTGCAACAAAGAATGAAGGCATTTACATTCAAACATGTTTCATGTGGATATCTGGTATGCTATCTTATCCTATCCTGATGTAATACTTTGCTAGCTTTGAACAAAAACGAATTGTGCTGGCAGGCAGGATAGTAATCTCCCATTTTATGGATAGAGAAATCAAGAGGGCTTAGATTCTGGGTTACTGACTTTGAGACCCAGGATCACATATCCACCCTGGGATTTTGAGTGCAGAAAATGAGGAGCTATCTAATCCCTGGCACTTACCATACCTGTCCATCCGTGCTACCTCTTAGACAGATGGAGACACCATGATTTTTAATTTAATTTTATTATTATTATTTTTTTTTTGGTGCATGGTCCAGGAATCAAACCTGGGTATCCCGCATGGAAGGTGAGGATTCAACCTTTGAACCACCCATGCACCCTAAACGTGATTTTTATAATTGACAATTTTGGGAGTCCTCCAGAGAAGGAGTACTGATTGAGAGAGGTACCTGGGGGAACCGGCGGATGGAAACAGAATTACCCCTGGAGGCTAGAGAAAGTCTCAGTCCCAGCACAGAAGCAGAAGGCAGGTGGAGAAGGGTGCACCACCCTGGAGCAGGGAAAACATTCACAGATTTGAGCTCAGAATTGTTCGCTAAGCACCAGACACTGTGTGTGTGTGTGCATGTGTGCACGCTCGTGCTGTGTGAAGTCTGAAGAGAGGAAAGCAGTCATGTTGCTGTGACAGAGATAGGGAAAGAAGAAGCTATTGCAGTCACAACAATTACCCTAAGGACACTTCAGGAGCCACCTGGAATCCTGCTGTGGATGGAGAGAAGCTGGAGGAAGCTGGGGATCCAACCGATCCTTCCAATCAACCAGAGACCCTTCTTTTATTGCTGTTTTGACCCAGATTCTTTGCTTTCTAACCCCTCAGGCTAAGTAGTCAGACCAACACCAGTAGCACATTTATAATATGTCTTCCTCTTTCCCGTAGTCTAACTAGTGTGTCACTAGTGTGTCCTTTGTTAAGACAGGGTTTGTGAGAGTTTGAACAAAGGTAGGTCTGGAGTTAAGCTTGTATTATTTAAGAATTTCTGTGTAGTAAGACTGTAGGGAAAATGATTCAATGTAAGGGGCTTTTTAAGTACCCAGAAATACAGAAAAATAGCCGATAATTTAATTAAGATCCTTCCTATCTATTTGCCATTATCCTGAGGGTCTCTGTTGAGTAAAACTTACTTAAACAAAAGCCAATTACATGTGTTTGAAAGTCATGAAAGCATGTGTTATTCCAACATTTGTACCTGTCTGGAGACAACTTCTCATTCTCCAGTCTCTTTCTCCTTCCTCTTATTCTTATGGCCTTCTCCTGCCTCTGTCCTACACAAACCTGTCCAACTTGGGCAGTTTTTTGTGTTTTGTTTTTTTTTTTAAACTAACCATCATACATTTTGCCACGCTGCCATTCATTGACTTTCAGTTTACATTCCATGCTCCTGTATGAATAAGCAACTAAGCAATGTCTTCAATGTAACCTTAATGAAATCAACATACAAATTGGCCTCAGTTGAAAGGAAAGAGAGACAGGTTCCCATATATCTATTTTCAGGTAAGTAGCTCAGATATCTCCCCTCGGGGTAGCAGGAATCTCCTAATTCCACCTCCAGATTTTGGAGGGCAGAGAAAAAGAAAGAAACGTGATTCTTCTTCATCTGGGTTCATTTCTTTAAGAATTAATCACTATAATTTTGAAATGGTTTCAAATAACAAAGAAAACGAGATGCTGATTTTAAGCTCTCCTTACATGAGACAGCTGTTGAAGGCCTTTAAATCGTCCAGCAGTTCCCTTAAAGACATTGAAATTAGGCGACAAATACTGAGCAAGGGCACTGAGTGGGTGATCTTGGGAGGACATCAAAATTTAGACTTAGATGGGTGCACAGGTAGTTTAGTGGTTAGAATGCCCACCTTTCATGTGGGAGACCCGGGTTTGATTCCCGGACCATGCACCAAAAAAAAAAAAAAAAAAAAAATTTAGACTTAGGGTAAAATAATGATTACAAGTCAACGCCCTCACCCCGGCCCTTAACTTTACACCCCTACCCTCACTATCCCCTGTATGCAATGAAAACAGAATAAAGACTGTATATTATCAATTCCAGCATGCACTCCTACCCACCCCCAACTTGTTTTATTTATTTTTTATTTATTTATCTGTAATATCTTTGAACTCTTATGATCCAAGGCATAATCATTGTCGTCCATTTGGAAGAGTGACATAATTGCTCCCATAACTTTGTATTTGGTTGACATTCTGGAAACATGACTGGATAATTGTGACACCCTTCATATTTTAGTCAACAAACTATTAAAAGTTAATTGAGGAAGAAATGGGAGTCCAGGTTGTTCTCTGGAAACCTTCCTTTGACCTAGTGAGATCAAGCAATTACCAGCATCAAAAATTTACAGAAACGGGAGGCTGTGACTTAAAAGAAAATCCCGGAGATAATAGTGGAGCTCTCTTGTGTTGCAAAACTAAAACTCAAGGATGGCACAGAGAGCAATATTTGTGTGTGTGTGTGTGTGGGGGGGATTATGAATAAAAAATGATTAAGGAGAAATTATTAACCTCTGAATGAAGAGGTTTTAGGAACACCTTAATCTATTTATTTTTCTTATGTTTTCCTGTCAGATTAAAGTGAATTGTGTGCTCCAATTTGGAGATTTTCTTGGTCTTGGTCTGCATTCTGGAAGGTGTGGACCCTTGTAAATGGAATCTCATGATCCTATTTAGTTCAGATATGGCCCAACTGAGTGAGAGTGGGCCTTCATTTGGATTACTCGAGACCTTTATAAGCAGCAGAAATTCATATACAGTAAGAGGCAGCCAGAGGGAGGAGCTGGAAGCTGAAGTCATGTGAACTTGGAAGAGAAAGGAGAAAATGTCTCTGTGTGATGGGAAAACTGAGGAACCCCAAGGATTGCCACCCAGCCCCCATGAGGAAGCTTTCTTCTAGCCGAGGCCTTCATTTGGACTTCTAGCCTCTGAAGTCACAAGCCAATAAATCCCTGCTGTTTAAGCCAACCCCAGTTTTGACCTTTGTGATAGCAACCTAGCAAAACTGAACCACAGTGTATACCCAAAAATGATATATGATAAAGAAAAATCTGTCTAAATAAGCTTAAAAGAACTTTTTCAATACGTAAAACATTAAAATTTTAAGTTAAAAAAAGGTTTCTTGTCATTTTAATTGACAATATTTTTCTTAATTAAGTAGGAAATATTAGTGAGTGATAATTAGTGGGATTTTAGATTTGATGAAATACAAGCACAGTTCTATTCTTTGTGGAGGGAAAGCGAAAGAGAGAGGAAGTGGTGAAAGAGGGGGAAGCAAGGTAGGAGGGATTTCCTTGTGAGTTTCTTAGGAGGCCCTTTTCTGCTGTTTCCCCATCTTAGAAGTTCAAAGCTGAAACTAGCCAATGGTTATATCCAACGATAACAGAATAATACATTACAGGGTGATAATAATTAAAATGAGTGTCAAACATCTTCAAAGTAAGAAAATTCAAGTAAGAGGCAAACAAATGTTACTTAATTTATGACATTTTAGTTGAACATCAATATTTGGTGCTCCTGCAATGTGTTTCTTGGAAGTTTGCAATTACAGGCTAATGGACCTTTGAAACTGCGAGGCTGGTGGTTTGTTTTTACTTTCACGTTCCACTTTTACAAAAACTAAAGCCAACTAGTGCCTGTTTTAAGTCCTGAGTAAACCCAATGACTGCTGAGAAATAATTGCAGTCGCTTGTATCTGCCACTGGACAGTGTTCTCTCTCTGTGTTCTGTGCACCAACAACGCTGTACTTCCTTAAGTCTGAGAAACTGGTCATCCATTAGTAGAGAAAGCCCTTAAAATAACACTAACTGTAAATACTCTATTTCCCACAGATCCTATCTATGACGTATTTAGTGTCTTCAGTAGTAGTCTCACCTGGATTTGCTCAAAGAGTAAGAGGTAGAAAATTCTCAGGAGGAACAATTACAATCTCATTTTTTTTTCCTTGGGAAACAAGCAATTTAAAACAAATGATTTACACTGCAAATGAATTCACTGACTCTTCAGCTAATAGGCACTAGCTACTCATGCCACAGGAATCTTATGCAGAGCTCTGTAGTTTTCTGGAAGGATGGAAAAGCTAAACAACAATATGGAGCTCCTTATGGATTTTTAATTCCAATAATTGACACATAGATATAAATAGAGTAATGAGATGAATAGAAAGAACAAGGCTTTGATGTCAGATTTGGGTGAATGTCAAAATTGCCTGGTTTGAGGCAAATTACTGAATCCCTCTGAGTCCCAGTTTTGTAACATGTAGCATGGAGAGATTACCTGAAATTAGGTGAAATCACTGGCTCATAGTAGAAGCTCGGTAAATGTGCTAACTATTATATCATTAATTAAAGTATTTTTCCACAGAAAGTGTGATAGTATAAATAACGCTGCAATGAACATCTTTGTGCATAAATTTTTGTTTAAATTTCCTCTTTTTATCCTTAAAATGTTCCTATTAGTGAAATCATGAACTTGAGGGCATGTACATTTTTACGTCCTTAATACCTAAAGTTTTTCCAGAAAGTTGCTTTTTTTTTTTTTTTTTCATGAGCAGGCACTGGGAACCGAACCCGGGTCTCCAGCTGGCAGGAGAGAACTCTGCCTGTTGAGCCACCGTTGTCCGCTCTGCATGTTTTTACTGAGTAAATGAATGCCTTCCATGTCTATGCCTCAGAGACATTACATTTATCTTAATTTTGTTTATTTAAGAGTCAGTACATTGTATTTTATTATCAACCTTTTTTTGATTACCTGAGAAATTGAATTTTATTTAATAATCATTTCATGAAACATTGATTTGTGGAGATTCATTTCTCATATATGGGGTTTTCACACACGCTAGAATCTGATTCTGGACATTGTCATCTTCCATTGATCTGTCTTTCTGATATTGTACCAGTATTATGCTTTGAATTATCATAGCTTTACTCAAGGTTTGAATATGCTTTACAAAACCTTAAGAACACTGAGCTCACAAACAAAGAGACATTTTATATGCTGGGGAAAAGTAGCAACAGGAAAAATAATTAGAGAGACCTAGACAGTGATTAAATTTTTGGAAACCTCAACAAACTTCTGAATGGACTGTATCAGCCTAGAAATAAGACTTGGAACCCCCCTTAAATCTGTTAGGGATCATGATAAATGAAGAAAGATGGACATGGAAATAAAGAGATTTTCTCTTTGTCCTTATCAACCACAATGACCAGATGGCAGGTGATGAGTGGATCACATCATATGAACTCAGTTTTCCAAAGTGATTTTTATTCACTTGCAAATCTGATTATGCCAATTCACTGTTGAGAATTTTTTTCCTCCATTATGTGAAGAATAAAAGCTGAAAATGGTTAACAAGTCACTGCATTCCCTGGCCCCTGCTAGTCTGCTATTCGAACTCATCTCCTGCAGCTCCCCACCCTTCCTGCGATGGCAGGGATAGGCCTCCATTTCCATGGGTAAGCGTGCTTGCCCCAACTCCAGAGTCTCTCCAGCAGTGGTGGCAGCAGCATCTGCACCTCTTTCCATTCTCTTGACTTTATCCATTTGACAATTTTGCATAGTTACTTACTTTTTAGTTAGAATAGAATCTGCTTAATCAAGTCTTCTCTGCTTCTCCCAGGTGCTCTATTTCTTACTTTCTACATCTTTGCCTCACAGCAATTTTACTTCAAGTGTGTGTGCTCCTTAGGGACAAAGATGGTGTTTCATCTTTGAACCCCTGGCAACTCGAATGTCCTTGGCACATAATGAGTGATTAATAAAAATCTCTCGGGAGTGACATCATCAACATGGTAACATAAGACTTTCCCTGAAAAACCTCCCCAAAGATTCAGCGAATAAAGGACAAATCCCACTAATTTACAACTCCAGAGTATGGTAAAGACTGGAGAATGCTGAACTGAAGAAAAAGAAAAATATCAGGTAGGAAACTTCTATCCTGGGCCACCAGTCCATTTCCTTCCACCACCCTTGGCCCTGCACAGCTTGGGAGTTGCTTAGAAGCAGTGGCCTGTGTCCTTTCTAACTCCCATTGTGGACACAGACTATAGAGGCACTCACAGCAGTGGGTGGAGCCCCTGCATATCCAGATATGGGACTCAAGTCTGTGGAGACTGAGGGTGGAACACAAGCTGCTAAGGAGAAAGTATACAAAAGAGCTTTTGGGGAGGGGTAAGACTCAGTAGAACTGTGGCTGGCAAGTGGAAGGCTCACTTAATCCAGATTCTGTTGGCTGGACCACCTAAATGCAAAACAGAGCTTTTTTTTTGGAGTAACCCACATTTCCAGATTGACCCCATCTGGATCCCCAGGGCAGGACACCCTAATGGAGAAGAAACTACAGGCACAAAAGACTCAAAGAAAAAATGTGTGTGTGTGTGTGTGTGTGTGTGTGTGGTTGAATGCAACTGCTGTAATACAGAAGGTTCCAGACCTCTGAAAGGTATAAGGAAAACAGGACACTGAGTAAGGGAGAGAATTTAAATGAATCATGGGATCTGGGAAGAAAATTCAGCACAAAATCAAACAGAACAGATCAAGATTCCTGAATAAGAAACAGAAGAAAGGACGGAGGTGAAACTAGTACACACAAAATGCTATCTTAAAAATTGTGCTGCATATCCAGGGTAAGCAACAGATGAAGAAGAGAGGGAAAAAATACAATCAGTTAAATATGAGCTATTCTAAAGGCCTAGAATAAGTTGAATGAAGTGTAAGAAGAACCTTAACACAAAGCCAATTAAAAATAAAAGCCTAGACAAGAGGGACAAACTGACAGAGTTAACTCATCAACACCGTTGGATGCCTAGACATCAGCAAAAAATTACAAGGCATGCCAAAAAACAGGAAGATATGGCTCAATCAGGGGAACAAATTAAAACTTCAGAGGAGACAGAATTAGGAGCCACTAATCAAAGATGTTCAAAAAACCAAAAACCTCCAAAATCAATTCAAGGAGAGGAAGAAAATATGCATAAAGAAATGAAGTCTATTAAGAAGACAATGTGTGAGCATAAATAAGAATTTGAAAGTATAAAAAGAAACATAACAGAAATTATGAGGATGAAAGTTACAATCAGAAATTAAAAATACACTAGAGGCATTATTCAGCAGATTTGAGCAGGCAGAAGAAAGAATCACTGAGCTAGTAGGGAAGACAATTGAAATAATACAATCAGAGGAACAGATGGAGAAAAATAGAAAAAATTAAGCAGTGTAACTGCACACCTGGAGAACTAGAAAAAAAACAGCAAACTAATCCCAAAGCAAACAGAAGGAAAGAAATAGCAGCAAAGATGAGAGCAGAAATTAATGAAACTGAGACTTAATAAACAGAGAGATTTAACAAAACCGAAAGTTGGTCCTTTGAAAAGAGCAATGAAATTGACAGCCCTTAGCTAGACTGACAAAGAAAAAAAGAGAGAAGCAAATAAATAAAATCAGAAATCACAAACACCTACACTGACTCTAGAAGAAATAGACGACCTCAAATGACAAATTACAAATAGAGATTGAATCAGTCCTCAAAAATCTCTCAACAAAGAAAAGCCTGGGACCAGATGGCTTCACATGTAAATTCTATCAATCATTACAAGAAGAATTAGTACCAATCCAGCTCATATTCTTCCAAATATTGAAAAGGAGGGGACTACTTAAATCATTCTGTGAGGCCATCAACCTGATACCAAAACCAGATAAAGATACTACGAGAAAAGAAAATTATAGACCAATTTCTCTTACGAATATAGATGCAAAAATCCTCAACAAAATACTTGCAAATTGAATCCAGCAATACATTAAAAGAATTATTAACCATCATCAAGTAGGTTTTATCCTAGTTATGCAAGGGTAATTCAACCTGAAAAAATCAATTAATGTAATTCAATGCATTTAATTAGCACCAATTAAATTCCCTTCCCAAAACAGAGGGAAAAGGTATTTGACAAAATCCAGCATCCTTTCTTAATTAAACCATTTAGAAAAATATGAATAGAAGGAAACTTCTTCCATATGACAGAGGACATATATGAAAAACCCACAGGTAACATCAGACTCACCAGTGAAAGACCAAAAGCTTTCCCTGTAATATCTAGAACAAGAAAAGGATGCCCGCTGTTGTCACTGTTATCCAACATTGTAGGGGAAGTTCTAGCCCAGATATTATGCAAGAAAAAGACATGAAAGTCATCTAAATTGGAAAGGAAAAAGTGAAACTTTCAGTATTTGCAGATGTCATGAAACTATATAGAGAAAGTGCTGAGAAATCTACAACACAGCTACAAGAGCTAATAAATGAATTCAGTGAATGGCAGGGTTCAAGACCAATGTGCAAAAATCAGTAGTGTTTCTGTGCACTAGCAATGAGCAATCTGAGGAGGAAATAAAAAAATATTCCATTTACAACAGCAACTAAAAGGAACAAATATCTAGGAATAAATTTAACAAAGACTATAAAGGACTTGCACACAGAAAACTAAAAAACATTGCTAAAGGAAATCAAAGAAGACCTAAATAAATGGGAGGATATTCTTTGTTCACGGATTGGAAGACCAAATATGTTAAGATGTCATTTTTATCCAAAATGACTTACAAATTCAACACAATCCCAAAATTTCAACAGCCTACCTTACAGAAATAGAATAGCCAATTATCACATTTATTTAGAAGGGTAAAGGGCCCTGATTAGCCAAAAATATCTTGAAGAAGAAGAATGAAGAACTTGTGTGGGATGTGTGGAGGATTCACACTTCCTGACTTTAAAGCATATTACAAACATACAGTGGTCAAAACAGCATGGCATTGGCACAAGGATAGCTACACTGACCTAAGGAATCAAGCTAAGAGTTCAGAAACAACACCCTCACATCTATGGCTAATTGATTTTTTTTTTTTTGTATGTTGTATGGTGGGGTCACATTTCATTTTTCCATGTGAGTATCCCACTATTGCTGCACTATTTGTAGAATTTTTTGTGTGTTTGTTTGTTTTTGTTGGTTTCTTTGTTTGTTTTGGGAAGTGCATAGGCCAAGAATTGAACACGGGTCTCCTGCATGACAGGTGAGATTTCTACCACTGAGCTACCCTCGCACCCCCTGACCAATTGACTTTTGAAAAGACTTCCAAGAACACTCAATGGGGAAAGAATGGTATCTTCAACAAATGGTGCTGTGAGAACTGAATATCTATATGCTAAAGAATGAAAGAGGACCTCTATCTCACACCATATACAAAGATTAACTCAAAATGGCTCAAAGACCTAAATATAAGAACCAGGACTTTAAAACTCCTAGAAGAAAATTTAGGGGAAGCATCTTCAGGATCTGTGTCAACTCATCAGTTTCTTAGATTTTACACCCACAGTATAAGTAATGAAAGAAAAAAATAAATAAACGGGACTTCCTTAAAATTAAAAACTATTGTGCATCAAAAGACTTTGTTACTAAAGTGAAAACGCAACTCAGTGGAAGGAAATATCTGGAAACCACATATTCGATAAGGGTCTAATATCCAGAATATACAAAGAAATCCTACAACCCAACAATAAAATGACAAACAACTTAATTAAAAACTGGACAAAAGACTTGAATAGACCTTTCTCCAAAGAGGATATACAAATGGCTAAAAAGTGCATTAAAAAATGTCCAGCAACGCTAGCCATAGGGAAATGCAAATCAAAAGCACAATGATACATCATTTCACACCCAGTAGAATGGCTAGTGTTAAAAAAAAAAAGAAAACTGCAGGTGTTAGAGAGGATGTGGAGAAAAAGAAACACTCATTCACTGCTAATTGAAATGAAAAATGGTACAGGTGCTGTGGAAGACGATTTGGCCTTCTGTAATTAGGCAGCTAAGTATGGAATTATCATATTACCCTGCAATCCTGCCACTAGGTAAATACCCAGAAGAATTGAAAGCAGGGACTTGAACAGATATTCATGCACTGATGTTCATAGCAGCAATATTCACAATGACCAAAAGGTGGAAGCAACCTAAGTGTCCATCAACTGCTGAATGGATAAACAAAATGTGGTGTATATATAGAGTGGAATATTATTTAGCTTTCAAAAGGAGTGAAGTCCTGATGCATGTTACAACATGGATGAGCGTTGGAGGCATCATGCTAAGTGAAATAAGCCAGACATAAAAGGGCAAATATTGTGAGATCTCAGTGATAGTAAATAATTATAAAAAGCAAACTTGTAGAGTTAAAATGTAGAATATAGGTAGCATGGGATAGACTGGGGTTAGAGAACAGGGTTAGATTCTTAATTTGCACAGAATTTCTATTTAGGTTAATTGCACGGGTTTGGAAATGAATGGTGGTGATGGAAGCACATTATTGTGACTGTATTTAACAGCACTGAATTAAGTAAGTGAATGCGGTGAAAAGGGGAAACTTTAGAGTGTACATGTTATTAGAAAAAAATTTAAAAGATAGTACACAGACTTTTTAATACAGTGAACACTGTTGTATATGATGGACTATAGTTAATAGAACAATTACAAGAATGTTCTTTCATGAATTATAAAAAATGTAGGACTCTGATATAAGGTGTTAATAATAGGGTGGTATATGGAGAAAGTACGACAAATGGAAACTATGGATGATAGTTAATAATACTATTTTAATAAACTTTCATCAATTGTAACAGAGGCAACTACTGTTTTTCTAAAAAATACAGTTACCAAAAAGTGCTGTTATCAATTGCAGCAAATGTTCTACACCAATGCAAGGTGTTGGTGAGGTGGTGTATGAAATCCTGTATTTCATGCATCATTGTTCTATAAACCCACAACTTCTCTAATAAAAAAAGTATTGATACAATAATGAGATAAAAATTAGATCTTGGTTGCTGATGTAACAGATACAATCACTTTTTTTTCTTCCTTGGTGATATTCCAGAGTTAGAAAGCAAACACAACTTCACAAAATTTTTCCAAAATAATCTTTTTTTTTTTTTTTTTACTATCGCAGAAACAGCATACTTGCAGATTTCTTTTTTATTCACCCATCTTATCAAGGGATGTGGAATGATCATAAAGCTCTTTTTGTAGAGAGGAAGCATGTGATTGTGATAAATGTGGCTAATCCAAAGAAGAACAAAGATATCTCTGAAAAAGAACCAAGATCAGCCAAAGAAGGGAACTCTCACAAATCCTCCCACTCAACAAAAACGCGAGTAAGACAAAAACTATCAGCGCCTTCTAACCACAAAACTAAATTATAAACTTCCAGCTGTTAAGTGTCACTTCAGATAATGCTCTTATTTCTGGCTTTTCTGAAGCTTTTACATACATCTCAATTTGGTGCTAAAAAATGAGGCATATCTTAAGTCTATGGCTGAACATGAACCCCCACTCGCCTCAAAGTCCAGTGCATCTGGGGGAAAGCCCTGGGAAGTGGGCTAGACAGGAAGCAGCATTACCTCTCACTTCCACAAGTTGTAATAGCCCTCCAGATCATGTCTGTGGTCAATGACTGGCCAGAACTGGCCAGCCTCCAACGGGCTTGTTTAGACTACTTGATGAGTTGACACAAGCAATGACTCTTTCCAGTGTTCTTAGTGTCTGAACATTAATAAGCAACAGTGTTCAGTGAGACTCTTAAAAAGAAAAGGTATTTTAATCTTTTTTTGGGAAGTGAGCCCTCCAAACAAACCCATGATGAACGAACCCTTGTGAGTGAGTGGCCACATGGGAGCAGCAGAAGACGGGATGGGACAAGTCATCGCAGAGAGCTTCTGGTCACAGCCAGAACTGGACAGTGTAACAAGGGAGGGAACATCCTCAACCCACCACCCTTAAGAGAAGACAATGCTATATACCCCATTTTCAGCACTCTCTCGGCAATAATATACTTTTAAATTCCAAGCAAATAGTTCACATAGGATTCCCTTACGTTTTGTTCAATAAACTATCAAAAGAGGGTTTCTCACCTTACAAGGGGTCCCTTGCAATACAGAGACTGCTAGAATAGTATTTAGAATTATTGACCCTGAGAACTGGTGTGTGGTTCCAAAGTCTGTCACTTTGTCAATAACAATTTCCACTAAAAGTATAGAGGTGGCAGCAAGAATGTGACACATGAGGCGGTATCTGTCTCCAAGAATGGGCATTCCAACCAAAACAAAGGCAAATGATTCACACGCAAAGGAGAAATATGTGTTCGTCTTTGTTTCTTTTCTTTCATCAACAAACATAAGCAGAACATCATAAAACTTAGAATTTGGAGAGAACTTGGAGGTATTCTGAGGTCCTTCTGCTGTAAAAGCGCGGTCTTTTACATATCATTAAGCTGGAAGGCTCAAATAATGGCTTTCATTGTATAGTAACAAGCATTTGATTTTTTCTTCTAGAAATTTATAAAACTAAGATGAGAAAAGATGAACCTCAGCATCCATGATTATGAATCAAAAATGGTTAGTAGGGTCAATGACTTTTATACTGAGTTTATACAGTGTGAATCACTATTTATTTTTAATGTAGGATTTGCAAACATCAAGACATTCTTGAATATTCAACAAAATCTGCTTCTTCCAACCACTGAGTTAGCTGCATCCGTCATCAGTTTGATTTACATGACATGACTGAAATGAAAAAAAAAAGGTTCATTTACAGTCTGTCATCTAACTTTATTAAAAATGTTTTAAAATGGGATTGAGTGAGATAAAAATAAAGCAACCTCATAACATTCAAACTTAAAAGGAGGAGAAATCACATCTCTCCTTTCATTTTCCCTCTCCATCACTGAGGAAAATACAAACAGTGAGTTCCCACTCAAAGAATAATCCTACTGAAATTCCTGATCGTGGAGAATAGAGAAAGAAATAGTTGCATCATCAATTATATTAGTGATTACATCCAGTGACTGCAAGCCTGTTGCAAAAACTTCTGTTTTGACATCATTAGGGGTGATGGAAAGACATAGCTGGTGCCTATTATCTTATTTTCAACTGGAGAAGTACATATGCTGGTGGTGATCTGAGGTATAGCCTAAAGTAATCCCAATTGCCTTTTACTTCATTTATTTGGCTTACTCATGATACATATTTCAGCAGCCTCATGTATTAGAGTAATTGCCTCTGTCTTATTCTAAATTTGGAGCTGGACCTTCAAATCACCCGGGCTCCTATTTAAGTCTCATGTTTATCATTGTGATAGGCTGAATAATGGCCCCACAAGGTACAAAGGTCTTAATCTCTGGAACCTGTGACAGTTGCCTTATATGGAAAAAGTGTCTTTGCAGATGTGATTAAGTTAAGGACTTTGAGATGGGAGATTATCCAGTTGGGCCCTTGCCTTATATGGAAAAAGTGTCCTTGCAGATGTGATTAAGTTAAGGACTTTGAGATGGGAGATTATCCAATTGGGCCCTAAATGCAACCTCAAGTGGTCTTTGAGCTGGGTGTAGAGGGACGACTATACAGAAGAGGAAGGCAATGTGATCACTGAAGCAAAATGTTATATTTTCAAAGCCTTGAAGATAGGGGAAGGAATCACAAGCTAAGGAATGCAACTCTAGAAGCTGGAAAAGGGAAGGAAACAAATGCTCCCCTAAGAGCTTGGAGGATGTGCAGCCCTGCTGAAACTTTAGTTTCCACCCAGTGAAACCATTCCAATCTTCTGGCCTCCAGAGTTGCATGAAAATAAATTTTTGTTATTTCAAGCCATCAAGTTTGTGCTAATTTATTATAGCAGCCATCAGAAACTAATACAAATACATTTTCTTTAACTGGCTTTGCAAATCACTCACAAAATTAACATTAGATATTTATATATATGTGTATATATATGTGTGTATATGAAACCTGGGCTGAATAAGAATCTGTTTCATAATGTAGCACATTAAATTGAGGCACTCAGTCCCTCATAAATCAGTCACATTTGGAAGGACAATTTTGCTCAATTATTTGGTTTGTAATTTATAGCTTGTACAACACTAATCAAATAGCATATATTTAAAAATTAGTATATAGTATACGTTTTAAAAAAGAATGTATTTTGACATAGTTTTTACTTGAGCCTTCATTTTTGTTATGCAATGTTTAAAATTTTCCAGTTTGAGCTCATGGCTCTATCTAAATAAGTTGTTCTTTCCCAAAAAGCTTGTGGGTTTTTTGTTTGCTTGTTTGTTTTTTGCCTCTGAGAATCAAGCATAACAATGATGGTGATCTGTATTAAAATGTTTGTCCTTTAAAGTCTTTGTTCGAAAAAAATCTTTGGGATGGTCATATTTGAGACATCTAAAATGGCATAGGACCTTTAAAGGTACAACTGGTAAGAAAGAAATTCTGGAGAGAAGAGTTGTTGAAGATGGTACCAATTATGTATTCACTTTATTATCAAGTCTCTTTTGGAGTACAGATCCTGTCCCTTTTGCCGCTCATAAGAACTGTCACCTGAGTCACTTATTTGGAACTCTTAAAATCATGTGGCCAAGAGTCCTCCAAAGCTAAGGACCCTCGGACTACAGTGACATTGAAAAGCCATCACAATAACCACGCATTCTCTCATGACTACTCCCTCTGAATTACTTCCTTGTGAAGCCCACTCTCCAAGGCTGATTAGCATTCCAAGCCCTGAAGTATACTTTCACAACTTCTCAGGCATATATGATGTCATTAATTATCCAACAGCTGTTACTCAGTACCCACTGTGTGACAGACAATGTGTTAGACATCAGGGACACCGTTAAATGAAGCAAACACTATCCCTGCTCTCATGGAACTTACATTCTTACCTTCTTTTCTTGAATCAAATTTAGAGTCCTTATCATCACTCTTTAGTACATCTCTAATGTACTGAATTTATTTTTCCTTCCTATCTAAGGACACATCAATTTCTAAATAAATTGGTGAATGAAGCCATATTCTCTATACATGAAAAGTTGCAGAATTTATAACACTTGAAATCTCATGTATAAAGAGCACTATCTTGTTCCCTTCTTTCTTTTCATAATTATTCTCTTAGCCTTCCTACTTCACAACCACTTTGCCATTAATTCATCCTGACAGTTATCTCCCACTTCTTTCTCCAGCTGAGTGCACTTTAAAACCCAAGGGGTCAACTCTTGGGAGCAGGAGTTAATGCATGGGCACTCTCTGCAACTTCCAACTTGGTCCAGAGTTCCCAACCAGGATGAATCAAGGCAAGAGAGACGTAACGAAAAAACTGGATACCCTTTCTCATTTGGTTTGCTGCAGCATAGCTATGCCATCAATCAACAGTAACAACAGACATTTTTATTGAACACCTACCATGTAGCAGTCAGTCTGCTCAGCCCTGGAATTAAAGAGATCAAGAGTCCCTGTCCTCAAGGGCACACAGACCATGAATTTAATCAGCATCTGCAGGACAGTATGGTTGTCTCTTAACTCAGGTGGATAAAAAAAAATTTTTTAATTTCATGAATGTGTGACATCACACACAGTAGTCTCTTTGCGTTCTGTAGCAATAAGGCTCGCATTGGCTAGGGTCCAATTATCAGCTGGTTATTGATCCCACAGTTATGTCATTTGATGTTTCTTCTCTTGGTGGAAGATGCTGTGCAAAATCAACCACTGTCTGTGGTGGTTGAATAAATATGGTGGTTGAATAAATGAACATCATACAGAGACAGGGTTGGGATGCCAAAAGATCGATATTACTATCCCAGCTGTGCTACTTGCTAGCTGCGTGATTCTACAATCTCTCACTATACGCATTTGTGAAAATGGAGATGATATTATCTCTTCATGGTGTTTTTAAAATAAAGGATTAAATGAAACTTATCTGTCAATTGAACAGAACCTGGGTGCATTGCCCTGGATTGAGAGGTAGAGCATAATGGCGCATGTTAGAATTGGGTAACCACCGTGAACTGGAATTTCTTTAGGGAGCACGGACATTCAGCTAGTGGCTGTTGGCACTGTTATACTTTTTTATGGCTGGGATCCTTTTTGACTGGTTGGAGCTTGTGCTATACTGGCTTGTAAAATATTATGAATATCATTCCTGCTTTGCAGGAAGTGTTTACAGGACAAAATTACTTGTAGTATGTTGGCTCTAGAGCAGCTGAAACAACCTATCAGATCCAATACTGTCTTTTGCAATAATCCCCTTTGTTTCCCTGAAATAAAATTTTACATACAGGTAATATAACACACGTATATACAGTACAGCACCAACTGGTTATATAAAGGAGAACAAGGGAAATAACTTTATAATAAAATTTATATGTGTTCCAATATATACATGTGTGGGCATCACTGCACTAGAAAATATAATGAAGTAGTTATATGCTTGCATTTATTTATAACAAATAAGGCTGGAGATAAGGTCAGAAACCATTCTGTGCAAGAAGCATGGGAAAAGCTCAAGTGGATACTAGAACAAAAAACAGTACTAGGATAAGTAATAATAGGGTAGATGTACTTGTAGGTGATAATAAAAAGAGGAAGATAATCTTCAATTGAGTAGAGGAAGATATCAAGATGCAATACAAACAGTCAAAGGATAGAAAACAAGGATGTACAATGTTCTTATAAATGAGCTGGGCTCTGTTTATAAACATAATGTCAAAATAGTTCCCGATGTTATGACACAACGTAGAATAATGACAAAGTGGCAAAGAAAATTCTATCTCCTATCTTGCAGAACACATATTCAGCCGCTAGTATTTTAACATTCCTTGGGGAATACATCTTTTGATGGGTAATGGGGAGTAGAAGGTAGGTTGGGAAAAGGAACTGTAGCTCAAAAGGCTGTGGAAAATATGTGTGGCACGCCTTGGGGGACAATATCTAAATAAGACCAAAAAACAGCAAGCAACCCCCAAATCGTCAAATTTTCACAATATAGGTTTCTTGTTATAGTGCCTCAAAAATTGTGAACATGAAATATTATAAATTGGCTTTTACTAATGAACCTCAATCTGATTTCTGTGTTTTACGAGTCTCTGCTAACATAACATTTGATTCTAAGTTCATTAAAAGAAGTCTCAAATCTCTTTTTCTGTGACACCAACAGAAAAGAAGTTTGTTTCATGGACAACCCGAGACGATGAGCAGCATGATGATTCATGGTGTGGTTTTTAAAAATGGTAAACAACTCTTAGTAACATTCTAGACAAAACTGTGTGTTTTCCTTTGCTTTATGTGGTCATTGTTTTCCTGGAGAATTGTCAGTGTCTATTAATACTGTTCAAAGATACTTTGTGTATTAGGTTCCAGGGTCAGATATAGACAAATTTGTCTATATCTGATGGAATATTTAAAAGTTGTTACAAGACTGCTTCTTCATTGGGTGGGCTATCTCCTGCCATGTAGGGCATCCTTAAATTCTAGGAGTACCCCCCAATCATTGTGAAAACAAAAACTGTCCCCACAAATTCCCAAAATGCCCTCTAGGTGGAGGTGCCACCTCTATTGAGAACCACTGCTCCAGATCTATAATTCTCACAGGTATTAGGAAAGCCATTCTCGTGTACTTTCTCCTTTGTTTCTACGTTGATTATACAAGCAATCCTTTGTGATATTTCCAAGTTTAATGACAAAAGAATCAGAGAATAACAAAAATATTTCTTAAGGTAATACCTGGCTAGAAGTCCAATTCAGTAGAACCCTGTTGTTATTCTAACACATCAGTTGTGTCTAGTGAGAGAGATCCTTTATATCTCTGGACTTGGGCATCACTAGAGAGGGATGAGGGACTGTAGGCCTCTTGACATCCAGGTCTTGTCCTTTTTGCTTCTCTAACAACTAAGACAGTACCTAGTGCATACTTGCTGCCCCGTTCATGGGTGAATAGTGAAGGAAGCATTCTGGCATGTGTGTGGCAAACTGAGATAGGAGAAAGGGGGAAGGAGTTAGCGCAAGGCACCACACTCGTTGTTTGGAGAAATTGGTGCTGAGAGCACATCAGGCGCAGTCACTGTTCTGGAGGCTGTGAGCCTGAGGTGTGTGCAAGGTGGGTGGGAAAAGGAGAGAGTTAGGAAACACAGCTAAGAGGAGGGTCAAAAGGTAGGTGGGAATAGAGTCACCAGGAACCTTGTGATGATAAGAAGCCAAGCAGGAAAACTTCCCTGCAGATTCAGGCTTCCCACAGCCAGGCTGAGACCCAGGGGAGAACTACTATCCTCTTACCTGGACCTTCAAGGATAAAGCAAAGGTGCAGAGGGCTGGTACCAGGTTGAAATTTAAGATGGAACTCCAAGTCTGTCTCAAGGAGATGTGAGGAAGTGAACAGGCAAAGGCTGAAAATTTAGGATGTGGTTTGAATGAGACTGGGAGGAGGGGATGGAATGAGTTGTGTGGGTGGACAATGTGGACAACCAGGGGTCATGGTCCCAAGTCTCAGATATGACTGACTGCAAAAGGAATTTTAAGAGTAGTGTGCTGGGGCAGAGTTTACCGCTGGGCCCTTAGAATAGGCAAATGGCATGCTGAGTTCCAATAAAATGGAACCTGAGGCTGCTTAAGCAACTTGGGTTGATCTACAAAGTGGGGTCAGGGGGGCTTCAGCTTTGAAAGCCTGAACATGGCAGAATGAAGGGAAATAAGCTGCATGGGTGGTAGTGGGGTGGGTGGGAGCCATCATTTATTAAGTATAAAGTTGAGTTGGGTGGTGTATTTTGACCTATAATATACTATGAGCTGCTTGAATTATGATTAGCTTTTACTATATAAGTAAATTACAAGAACTTACTAAGAAAGGTTTAATTCTTAGTGTCCCAACCAGAGGGCAAGCAGGCCAAAATTTCCAGGCTTATTTTCAATAATGAAAATGTTGGGGAAAGGTTTAAAGTATTCCAGATGGAATGTAACTTGAAGTGGGAAGCAGGAAGGAGGGAGAAGTGTGCGCCATTTCTCACCTTGACTTTACATCTGTTAGTACTTTCTTATTTCCCTGAAATACTAGGCTTCTCTCCACAAAAAACAATCCCTTCTTCACACACACTAGCTCCTCCTGCTTCCCTTCCCATAACAAAAAGAAGGCAGTAATATAAATGTGAGGCTCTTTTGTTTCTAAACCTATCAATAGGGTTGATTTTATTTGGCCGGCAGTTACCTTAAATTTCAATATCATCTTATCCTCTACTAAGTAATGACTTCTTGTGTAAAAACAAATATCATATCATCACTTACTGAAAGGGATGTGATGACAGGGCATTTCACCATAAACAAAAACTCAACAATACATTTTTCCTGTTATTGAGGACTCAGAAAACTCTTTAGCAACTTGGCACTGTATTGTGGATTCTTGCTACACACCCAAGTGGGAATCACATATTTTCTATAAGCTCAAGCAGAAGTCGTTATCTCAACCTAATATTTTATGTAGATTAAAACAAACCATTTAATAGGATTGCTTTAAAAATACAGAGCTAATAGAGTAGAAGAAAATGAAGTCAAGATACCCATCTCGGCCCAGTAAGCCAAGCTCAGCTAGGAAGCATATCATTCACATCTTTGTCCATTTGTGGATTCGATTTAGAAACAGTAGATTCCTGAGTGTTTACAAAGCAAGAATGAGATTTCCCACAGTGATACTTCATGGTGATCAAATAGCTGCGGACAACGACCTATGACAAGATGCTGTGAACCTAATGAAATAGCTGCTAAAAGCCAGACCCATGCACCTGGATGATAACTAGCAAAACATTGTTGTCACCTATAAGTATGAGTTCTCACTGTTTCCCAAGGCCTTTCTTCACATAAGTTTAGAGTTAGGCTAAACTACAGAAGCAAGAGAGCCCTCCACACTTAATAAGAACCATGATTGGAAAGATGGTAAAAAGATCTTAGCAGGTTGGATAAATTAAGCCTATCACTGCTATTTTGCAAATTCAATATCACTGCTATTTTGCATAATTCAATATGCATTTCTTTGTATGTGTGTGCTTACATTTTACTTTAGTCATACTTATTAATCATCTTTCCTTATGATTTGAATTTGTATCTTAATTAAGATATGCTACCATTCTGAGGTTATAAGGATATTTCTTTTTTTTATTTATAAAACCTTTAGTTTAGTTTTTTGTGTGTGTTTAGTTCTTTATTGTACCTCAAATATCTTTTATAAGTATGGTGTGAGGAACTGTGATGGTTAAGTTCCCGCGTCAGCTTGGCCAACTGAATGGCCAAGCAAGCACTGGTTTGATTACTGTGAGGGTATTTTGTGGATTTAAATAATAAGCCAGTTAATTGCATCTATGGTTAATTACATCTATAATCAACAAAGGAGCATTGCCCTCAGCAGTGAGAGAAGTCTCATCTAATCAGTGGAAGATCTTAGGAAGAACTGATGATTTCAGCAGTTAGAAGGAATTTCTATCTCTACATCAGTCAGCCAGCTTCTCCTAAGGAATTCACTGAACCTTCACTGGAGTACTCAATTTTGTGGCCTGCCCTACAGAAGTCAGACTTTCCAATCCCCATGGTAGAATGATCAAATTCCTATAATAAATCTCATTATGTACATGTATATATATATAGCGCCTATCTATAAATATATACGTTCCTTTACTCTGGAGAACCCTTACAGATAGGGATTCAATTTACTTTTCTATTCAGAAAGCCAGCTGTCCCCGCACTATTTACTGACTAATCCAAAACTTTATCCTGATCTTCAGTGCTATTTCTACATTCATCAAATTTCCACAGAGGCATGTGTTTGCTTCTCTACTCTTTTTGTTCCACTAGTTTATCTATCTCTGTGCTAATAGCTTCATAAGTCCTTAAAATTCTATGAAAAGTTCTTTACTTTTTCACAATCATCTTCACTCTTCTAGGTAAAATTTAGAACCAGTTTGCTGTTTCACAAAAAAATCCTGTAGGATGTTGATTTTAATTGCATTGAATTTAGAGATGCAAGGTAACCATATCAGAGAGAACTCAGAAATAGAAAGAAAAAAATTCTCACAATATTAGCATCCTAACACAATACTGTAATGGTGTATGTGTGTCCATATGTGTGTGTTTTCTTCCCACTAGAAAGCACCTCCATGAGATTAGGGACTTTAACCTTCTGGTTTACTGCTAGAATGCCAGTGCCTAGAAAAGTACCTGGCACATAGCAGATACTCAGTAGATATTTGTAGAATAAATGAGTGAATGAATGGATGGATGGATGGATGGATGGATGAATTCAGATGTTTTTTTCTCATAAGAAAATTTTTAAACAGCTTTAAAACAACAGAAGTTAATTTTCCCCATGTAAATTAGTGAGAAATACGACATTTTTCTAAGGAGACATTTTGCATAGTGTGTTACACAGACATTAGTTCTGCAGGATGTGGTGGGAAAAGATAGCTCAGAGGGCAAATATGTTTGGGAAATGCCTTATGCAATGCCAATCTCTTAAAATCACATTGCACAATAGTGTATTAAAGGTTCTGAGAAGCTGTGCAAAGGAAACTGGTTTAACTTCTTAACATATAGTATTGTCAAAAATTATGTGGCCACTCCAATTTTTGGGGTGGGGTGGTGGAAATTTTTTAATTAGAGAAGTTTTAGGTCTACAGAAAAATTATGCAGAAAATACAGAGTTCCCACATACAGTTTTCTCTATTATTAACACCTTGCATTAGCATGGTACCTTTGTTAAAATTGAGGAAGCAATATTCTTATAGCATTATTAATATTATAATAGTATTATAATTATATAAGTATAACATTAACTGTAGTCCATTGTTTACATGAGGGTTCACTGTGTTCTACAGTACTATTGACTTTAAAAAATGTATCCCGGTAACATATATAAAACTTAAAATGTTCCCTTTTAACTATATAACTCATTGGTGTTAATTGCATTCACGACGTTGTGCTCCCATCAGCACGATCCATTACCAAATCATTTCCATTACCCCAAGCAGAAACTCTGTACCAACTAACTCCCCATTCCCTACCCTCCCCCTGGCCCTAGTAACCTGTATTTCAATTTCTGACCCTATGCATTTTTTTCCTAATTATTTACTTTCAATGAGATCATACACTGTTCATCCTTTTGTGTCTGACTTATTTCACGCAACATGAAATCTTCAAGGCTCATCTGTGCTGTCGCCTGCATCAAGACTTCATTCCTTGTTAAAGTTAAATAATATTCCATCGTGTGTATATACCACATTTTGTTTATCCATTCACCCATTGATAGATACTTGGGTTGCTTCTATTTTTCGGCAATTATGAATAATGCTGTTGTGAACTTCAGTATGCAAATATCTGTTCAAGTCCCTAGTTTAATTCTTTTGGGTATATATGTAGAAGTGGGATTGCTGGGTCATATAGTAAGTCTATACTTCACTGTTAGAGGAACAACCGAACTGTTTTCCACAGTGGCTGCACCATCTTCCATTGCCACCAGTGAATAAGTATCCTTATTTCTTCACATCCTCTGCAACACTTATTATTTTCTGTTTGTTTCTTTTTTAAATAGTAGCCATTCTAGTGGGCATAAAATGTTATCTCTTTGTGGTTTTCATTTGCATTTCCTTAATTCTAATGACGCTGAGCGTCTTTTCATGTGCTTATTGGCAACTTGTATATCTTCTGTGGAGAAATGTCTATTCAGGTCATTTGTCCATTATTTTTAATTGGGTTGTCTGTCTTTTTGTTGTTGAGTTGTAGGGTTGACTGTCTTTTTGTTGTTGAGTTGTAGGGTTGTCTGTCTTTTTGTTGTTGAGCTGTAATATTTCTTGTTATGTTTTGGATATTAAACCCTTTTTGGATATGTGGATTCCAAATATTTTCTCCATTCTATAGCTTGTTTTTTTTATTTTCATGATAAAGTCATTTGAAATAGTAGAAAAATGTCTTCATTTTCCACTAATATACATGAGAAAAATCCAACTTCTCTGTTTTAAAGCTATTTCAAAATGTTCTTGTGCCAGTTTGAAAGGCTGTATGTACCCTAGAAAAGCCATATTTTAATCATAATCCCATTTTGTAAAGGCAGCCATTTCTTCTAATCCCTATTCAGTACTGTATATTAGAATATGTAATTAGATCATCTCCCTGGAGATGTGACTCAATCAAGAGTGGTTGTTAAGCTGGATTAGGTGGAGATATGTCTCCACCCATTCAGGTGGGTCTTGATTAGTTTACTAGAATCCTATGAAAGAGGAAACATTTTGGAGAAAGAGAGATTCTGAGAGAGCAAAACGACATAGCCATGAGAAGCAGAGAGTGTACTAGCCAGTGATCTTTGGAGATGAAGAAGGAAAATGCCTCCCAGAGAGCTTCATGAAATAGGAAGCCAGGAGAGAAAGCTAGCAGATGACACCATGTTTGCCATGTGCCTTTCCAGATGAGAGAGAAACCCTGACTGTGTTTGCCATGTGCCTTCTTACCTGAGAGAGAAACCCTGAACTGCACTGGCCTTCTCGAACCAAGGTATCTTTCCTGGATGGCTTAGATTGGACATTTCTTAGACTTGTTTTAACTGGGACATTTTCTTGGCCTTAGAATTGTAAACTTGAAACTTATTAAATTCCCCTTTTTAAAAGCCACTCCATTTCTGGTATATTGCATTCCAGCAGATAGCAAACTAGAACAATTCTTATGAGAAAAAATATATAAATTCATTCATTCACTCATTCATTCATTCTACAAATACCTATTGAGTACTACTATATTAAAAAGTTTTTAATTTTGATGAAGTCTCATTTATCTAGTTTTTCTTTTAATGCTCATGCTTTTGGTATAAAATCTAAGGAATCATTGCTTAACACAAAATGAAGATGCATCTTTATATTTTCTTTTAGGAGTTTGATACTTTGGGCTCATATATTCAACTCTTTGACCCATTTTGAGTTAATTTTGTATACATTTAGAATATGACATAAGGTAGGAATTCATCTTCATTCTTTTGCAAATGAATATCCAGTTTTTCCAGCACTGTTTGTTGAAGAGACTATTCTTTCTCAATTGCGTGGACTCAGCACTCTTGTCAAAAAATAAATTGGCCATAGATGTTAGGGTTGATTTATGAACTCTCAATTCAATTTCATTGGTTTATATGTTTGTGATTGCCAACATCATGCAGTTTTACTGCTTTTTTTTTTTGCATGGGCAGGCTCCAGGAATCAAACCTGGGTCTCTGGCATGGCAGGTGAGAATTCTGCCACTGAGCCACCATTGCACTGCCCAAAACTGAAACAGCTTTTTTTTTTTTTTTAGGTGCATGGTCTGAGAATCGAACCCTGATTTCCCATATGAAAGGTGGGCATTCTACCACTGAACCAAGTACCATGCAATTTTGACTGCAGTAGCTTTGTAAGAAGTTTTTAAATTGTGAAGTGTGAGTTCTCCAACTTTGTTGCTGTTTTTCAAGATGGATTTGGCTTACCCTTCCACATATATTTGATGATTAGTTTTTCCATTTCTACCAAAAAGCTGTTGGAATTTTGATTGGGATTGCATTGAATCTTTGTATCACTTTGTGTAGAATTGACATCTTAATGATATTTAGTCTTTCCAAACCATAAACACAGAATGTCCCTCAACTTATTGAGGTCTTTTAAAATTTCTTTTAGTAATGTTCTGTAGTTTTCCATGTACAAGTCCCTTACATGCTTGGTTAAATTTATTCCTAGAAATTTGATTCTTTTAGTTTCTATTGTAAATGGATTTTTTCTTGGTTTTCTCTTCAGATTGTTAATTTCTAATGTATAGAAACACTTCTAATTTTTGCATGCTGGTTTTGTATACCATTAATTTTCTGAATTCATTTATTAGCTGCAGTTGCTTGGTTGTGCATTGTTCAGGATTTTCTGTATATAGTATCCTGTCATCTGCAAATAGGGAAAATTTTACTTTTTTTCAATTTGGATTCCCTCTATTTTTTTTCTTGCCTAATGTTCGGGCTAGAACTTCCAGTACAATGTTGCATAGCAGTGGTGACAGTGGGCCTCCTTGTCTTGTTCCTGATCTTAGAGGGAAAGCTTTCAGTCTTTCACCATTAAGGATGATGTTACCTGTGGGCTTTTCATATATGCCTTTTATCATGTTGAGGCAGTTTCCTTCAACTCCTATCTTTCTAAGTGATTTTATCAAGAAGGGAAACTGGATTTTGTCAAATGCCTTTTCTGCATCAGTTGAGACAATCAGGTGGTTTTTTCCCCCTTCGTTTTATCAATGTGGTATACTAATCCCATTCCCATTTGGGATAATCCCACTTGATCATGGTGTGCAATTCTTTTAAACTGCTTTGGATTCAGTTTGCTAGTACTTTGTTGCAGGTCTTTGCATCTACATTGATAAGGGATTTGGTCTATAATCCATTGTGACTTGTGTCCTTATAAGAAGAGAAGAAAAGACACAGGCATAGAGAGGAGAATGCATGCAGTTAAAGACACAGAGGGAAGACAGCCAGGGGTAGATGGAGGAGAGTTTGCAGTTATGCTGCCATAATCCTGGTACTGGGGACCACCAGAAGTTGGAAAAGGCAAGGTAAGAGTCTTGTCTAATTTATATGGGGGGAACCTAACACTGTGAATACCTTGGTTTTGGACTTCTGGAAATGTGAAAGAAGAAATTGTTGTTGTTTTAAGCCACACTGTCTGTGGTTCTTTGTGACAGCAGGCCTAGGAAACTAAGAGAAATGATCAAATCCCTTCTTAAATACTGTTCTAGTTTGCTAGCTGCCGGAATGCAATATGCCAGAGACGGAATGGCTTTTAACAAGGGGAATTTAATGAGTTGCTAATTTATAGTTCTAAGGCCAAGAAAATGTCCCAATTAAAACAAGTCTATAGAAGTGTCCAATCAAAGGCATCCAGGGAAAGATACCTTGGTTCAAGAAGGCCGATGAAGTTCAAGGTTTCTCTCTCAAGTGAGAAGGCACATGGCGATCACAGTCAGGGCTTCTCTCTCGGCTGGAAGTGTACATGGCGAACACGGTGTCATCTGTTAGCTTTCTCTCCTGGCTTCCGGTTTCACGAAGCTCCCCAGGAGGCGTTTTCTTTCTTCATCTTCAAAGGTCGCTGGCTGGTGGACTCTCTGCTTCGTAGTGTTACTCTCTCTGAATCTCTCTTTCTCCAAAATATTTCCTCTTTTATAGGACTCCAATAAACCAATCAAGATCCACCCAAATGGGTGGAGACATGTCGTCCCCTAATCCAGTTTAACAACCATTCTTGACTAAATCACATCAACCAGGGAGATGATCTCATTATAGTTCCAAACATATGGTATTGGATAGAGATTATTCTACCTTTATGAAATGGGATTTATATTAAAACATGGCTTTTCTTAGGAGGCATACTTCCTTTCAAACCAGCACAAATACCAAACACAAACACTGTTCTAAACAACAAATTTTAATATATCTGGGAAAGTATTGAATTGGAAAATATTAGAAAATGTAAAATTACTTAAATCTTCTCCGATGCAATTGACAATTTACTGGAATACTACTATATGCTGTAGAAAAGATTAATTCATGGAACTAACACATCCTTGAGAAGTCTTAATCTTTAATAACATCTTTTTCCTGCTATTTTAAAATAAAATGTAAATGACTAGTTGCTGCAAACTTCCAGCTTGTGAATGATTTACAGAAGTAAAATTAAACCAAAGAAAGATGCTTGCACATATCAACCTCATTTATTTTATTCCTGAAAAAGAACACACTATTACAGGCCTTGATCTAACACTGATGCTACACCAATGCTATAGCAATAAGGCTACACTGATGCTATTGTGCTCCCTCTGTGCTTCTGCTCTTTTCTTACCCTTTGATTCCACCACACTACACCAGCTGCCTTGGAGGTGACTGCATTGACACTGAGTAACTCGTCTTTAGTTTCTGCTTAGAGGAAACTCTGCAGAGTTAAAGAAACTTTTTAGAGCAGTGGGAACATTGCCAATGTTTTCCAACCCCCCCCCCCCCAAATAAACTAAAATTGTTTGCTATTTAGAATTAATGTATCCTTCTCTCTGCTTTTGTACATCTCTCTACATGGTGATAACAAAAATAATCCCTCAAGATTCGTTTTGTGAGTAGAATTATCTTCCTGCTGGGGATGCTTAATGCAGCTGTTTTGTAAGAGTATAACCTGGGTGTGCTTAAGCCTAAGCCTTATGTATACAAAATACAAGAATAAACATAGCCAGATACAACTATAGATATCCATGTATTAGGTACGTAGTTATCTATTCTATTTATCTGAAGTTTCCTAGGAGGAGAGTTTGCTTCTTTCAGAAATACCAGATTTGGGGCCTTTAGACGCAAAACAATCATGGTCACATATTCACCTCTAGTTAGCTAGATGAGAGCATGGATATATCCAGGGTGTATAGAACATCCAGATGTAGATATACATATAAATGACCAAATATAGATATATACAAATATAAGCATAGAGGCAGATAGAGATTGTATAGCGGCTTCTTTCCTATGTTAACAGATGCTTTGAGGGCACCTAAATAAAAGCCAATCATTCCTTTCATCTTAGTTGAATTTTCAAAATATATTTTGCCCATTATGTAAATAAAACCCAAGGAATGGTTAGGATTCATATTAAGATTACACACTTCTTCCCTCCTATGCTACCTTTGTTTATGCTTTTAGAGAATAGCTGGTTTGGAGACCTTTTGAAGTCTTCTGCTTCTCTGGTTCATTAGCCTGGAAAGTCTTTCTACAGCTCTCTGAGTCACGTCCTCTCACATATCGATCTCTGTGCTTGTTTCCTCTGCTCACAGGGTCTGCCTGACACTCCAGCCAATATAGTGGATTCCCAGCACTCTCTGATGCTCCACCTTAAAAAAATTTCCGTTACACTTGTCATTCCCTGACGGTTTTTTTAAAACAATTATCTATCATCTATCTATCTATCTATCTATCTATCTATCTATCTATCTATCTATCTATCTATCTATCTATCTATCTATCTATCTAATCTGTCTGTCTGTCACTCTGTCATCCTATCTACCACCTAATCAGCTGCTTCTCCCTTTAAAGGACAAGAATTTCAATTGCCCATTACTGTATTTTCAGTGCCTGGAATATTGCCTGGCACTGAGTAAGTGTTCAAAACATCTTTGTCACATGAATAAATGATTACAGTCCATCTAATTTACTTATCAGATAATGCTACTTGTACTCTTGATAATTCTCCAAAGAAAAAGGAAAACCGCTTTTTTTTTTTTTAACATCAACTATGTGTCAAGAATGGCTGGGAATATCATTACACAAATTCATGTGTGTGAAATGGAGCTGTTGTCGTCTTTCTTTAATTGAATTTAATTTCTATTTTGTTCCCATATTCTATCGGGCAGTGAAAACTTGATCTGAATCTGTTCAGGATGCCATGCCCCTTTCCTTAGGGTAGTGTTGACAAATGGGAATGGGTGATGTCAGTTCTCCATGCTGGCGTCTGATGGAACATCCTAGTTCCTGCTTGATTCTTGGTCATTGGTCCACATGGGCCCCTTCAGGTGCGGGTCTCTTAGCTGATTCTGGACAACTTGGGCACATCCAATTGCCTTGCAAGTTAGGTTGGGATGAGGCAAGCTTTGTTTCTTGCCTCCTTTAGGTACATGAGATCATTTTGCTTCATGCGAGAAGAGAAGTAGCTAAAGATGGGATAAGGGAATATCTAAAAAAAAAGAAGAGTAGAAAGCATTATCTCTGGAAACTTAGAAATGGAGATAACATGACAGGATGGCATCATGGGAACCAAAAGTATTAAAAAAGAGGGGGTGATCACCAAAGTCAAACATGGAGGAAAGCTCATCGGAGTGGCAGAAGAGAAGCCTTAGGATTATGTCTAGAAAATGCCCAAACAATGATGATTTTTTTTTAAAGGGGGTAAAAGAAAAGGTCAGCTAATGTATAATGTGGCCTTGACAGAACAACTTATTTGGACCTTTTCTTGTTACACAGTTGTTAGAGTTTCTCTGTATAAACCCAGTGAACGCTGATCAAGGGTGACTTTTGCTCTTCAGTTGAGACAGCTTTCTGTAGTAACGGCACTGGCTCTGTTTCCTCGGGACCTAATTTAACTAACTTGGCACACTTCAGAAATATTAAATATATAATCCTTAGATTTGTGCTGTTTCTTAAATAGCACTGACCTTTTGTTATGGTCAGTTTCTCATTTTCTCTCTGCCCCCTCCTTTCAAAAGTTTTTGTAAAGGCGTTACACAGAACAGCTGCTCGGAACATGCATAGGCCAGTTTACATTAGGCTGTTTTTTCTTGAGAAAGTCATAGTTTAAACAAATGGTTGTGTCTATTTTAATCATTTTTGCCCTCTTTTGAAGTGTTTTTTCAAACATGTTTTTTTTTTTAGAATAGAGTTTTGCATTATAAATTAGTCTGCTCTGTCATGTCCCTTTTAAACACAGCTGTTACTACAATGTAAACAGAGTTTTAAAAATGTAGATAAACAGTTACAAGAGGAAGAGTTTCAAGTGTTTTTAACACATGGTCAGTTTTTGCTTACTTGAATTCTGTGGTTTGAAAGTTGAATTCGAAATACACTTTTGATTTCACAGATGTCAGGCTATTCAATACAGCTGTTCGCGGATGTCCTAAAAGGCATTTTAATTTCACAGTCAGCACAATTTTTGACAATGTCACATTTTTGAAGTCATATCAGCAGTAAAGTTAAGATGATGATGGAAATTCTATAATGATATACTACAAAATACTCTTTTGAGGCATAAATATTGAATGTAAAAATTCTCTTGTGAACCAAAGTTAAAATATAAAAGGATACATGGCTATCCACCAACATGAAATATAAAATATAAAACCATACATGGCCACCCACCAACATGAAATATGTTTTAGAAAATTCAGTATCTTCAAAGAGTCTTGAATTTAATTTCAGGAAGATAAAATGAGAGCATCTTAATTCATTAGTTGAAAACCCTGATACATATATTCTAAGAATTTATGCCTAAGTCTACACCTGGAAAAGTAAAAAATTAGGCATTTTTTGAATGCAAAGTTATTGACTGATCTAAGTTTATTGTTTTAACAAACTTCAAACAAATAGACCTAGAACCAGCATGACTATCATATTTCCTGAGCATCTGAACACTGGGTCGCCCAAATACACCAGAAACACAAGCATTTGGAACCAGGAGAGTATAAAAACTGGAGCATTGCAATGATTTTTTGGTCAATGTGCCAATATAGTTGAAAAAATTACATCCATTAAATATCTGGAAATCTGTGATCCAAAAGTTCCAGAGATAATTAAAGATATCACTGTTTAAATTATTATCCAGAATTCCTCAGTTCATTGCTTACTTGTAAGAATATGATTCCCATTACTTGAGTGATACATTTTGGACCATATAATTTTAGATGATTATTTGGAAAAATGTCATCCCAGGCAATGTCATGTAAAGAAAAAATAAAAGCAAAATTAAAGTCTGTCTCAAATACCATCAAGTGAGAAAATGCCATTCATTCAAGTGGCCAAGAAAAACATACACAATTTTGACCTACATTGTTCCCAAACCACCAACTCTGAGTTATGGATCTTAGGGAGGAAACCATGTTACTAAACCTAATTACTATGTGTTTGGCTTGGAAAAGCAGTTAACTGATTATTTAGCCATATCACACAACCCAATATGACCTCATTTTCAATAAAAACATATGATTCTATCCAAAGCTTTCTGCGGTACTCCATAATTAGACACCTTATCCATCAGACTGCAAGGAAATTTTGGTAAAGAGTAAAATAAGAATTTTCATGTGTTAAGTTATACACCAGAGGGAGTCCCATGAATATAATACAAACATACCGATACTGCCAAAGAAAAGTCAATTAAAAATTATAGGCACTTTAAGAGTTACAAAGCTCAAAACGTGTTGTGTAATTCAGGTCAAGCAGTCATTGAATATAGGTATTCATGAAAATTAGGCTTCATTTATTAGTTTTCATCTCTTGGAGCATCTAAGACTTTTTCTAAGTGATTTTTGGAACTGGTCTAGAAAGTATAAACATTTTTCAACATCAGAATGTTTAGAATGTTTATATGTGGGGACACACATATTTTATATTTAATAAGTATTGCCATATTTGGAACCTTAAATTTTCTTCTAAAATTTGATCACATGCAACAATATCATCTTTTAATGCTTTGCCTCCAAGATACATACATCTTGCTTCAAGGTAAATTGAATCAGCTGCCTTATAAAAAACAGAATCTGGATTTCTTCCCAGATTTATTAGCTGCCCTGTCTGTCCCTTCTATCTCCCTGAGTCATGTAAGTGAAGGTTAAGAACAAGATGGTTTGCTTCTGATTCTACCAAATTTCTCCCCATCGTTTCTCTTTTGTGTTCAACTTCACACTGTACAACGGACGTGGAGAGTTTTGCCAATACAAGTAACAGTAGCTCTGTACACCTCAGTGATTACCATTCCCAAAGAGCCTGAATAATGTCTGAAAATTTAAGATCAACGAAAACTATTTATATCTTGGTAGACTCTTTGTTTACCTATATATATATATATGTTAAATATATGTATATTTAAAACAAGCTCCATTGAGTTTTACTTTGCCTTTTACGTCAACCCACTGACACAATTGTTGGTGTATAACATATAGCCAAATGTTATTTCCTTAACAGAATGCAAAAAGGAACCACCCAACATATAAGCCATTTTCTGACTAATTAAGGAGAATTGGTGAGATACTTGAAAAATTGGGGCAAGATCTTAAAGTGCTGCTGAAAATTTAAAATTCTTCTGTAGATACCATCTTATAGGCAGATTGTCCTGTTTCTTTTAAATATTCTTAATGTAATACTGAAAAATCTCTCCTGAGGTCAGACATTGAAATGTAAAGTTGTGGGGTGATAATTACAGTGGGAGTTTATGAAAACTCACTTTTCATTTTTTTTTTTTGTTTGCTTAACATAGTCTTTTGCCATTATAATAATTTCTACCAGATACTAAGGGTACTTATGGGCATGATAGAAAGTGGTTTTATCTTAATTTTATTTTCTTTTTTGGCCTTTTTATTTGTCATTTCCTAGATTACAACAAAAATGTGTATAATACGAAGTAGAAAAGAGTTATAAGTACAGTGCAAACTATTGGCATTCGGTAAAGCAAGCCCATGATGACTCAAGAAAGAAGCAAACTGCAGGGAATATAATCTGGTAGATGCTTTTTGCTTTATCTTATCACTTCCTTGCATTCCTGACCAGCATTCCCTTGCCCCATTTCCTGCCCTAAAATGTCCCAATGCTTTCACCTACTCAAAATAGCTACCTCCGGATTTTGTGCAAGGTCACCTAAGGAACTTTCTAGTCCCTCTTCCAATTTCTTTTCTCCCCTCAATCAATGTATTTCCTGGAGAATGATCTGATCGCCTCATATCCTCGAAGAGAAATGTTGGATTTCTTGGGGCTGTGGTGATATTCCTGGCCAAAGGATGAAAATTTCACACTCTCACCAAATAAAACAGGCAACAGGGTCCTGTTGACACCTTGATTTCAGCCCCATGATACTGATTTTGTTCTCTTGGCTTCCAGAACTCTGAAAGGATAAATGCCTGTTGTTTTTGAGCCACTAAGTTTGCAGTAATTTGTTGCAGGAGCCACAGGAAATTAATACCCTCAGCAATCAAGATAAATATTTAATGCAATATTTTTTAAAATCAAAGTTAATGCAAAAAATCCACAATGAAAAATAAATAAAAATTCAAGATATCTCAGTGTCATTCTTAACTTCTGTTGCTTCCTTACTCTCCCAGAGCCAATCAATGTACTATTCCTTTGGTATATGTAACTGTAATTTCTCCTGACTTTCTGTTTTACTTATTTTTATACTGGTGCCACTTTTCAAGTTTCTCATTGCTTTGATTTCAAAAAACTGTAACCTGCTTTGCTGGTCTCCAAGCTCTCTTCCCTTCCAATCTATCTATTCTCATCGACAGGCGGGTTTTTCTTAAAGCACATATGGGATCATGTTCCTGTATTGTTCAAAACTCTTTAATCGGCCCTTGAAGCACTTGGAAATCTGGCGACAAGTCTTCCAGTTTCATCTAACAATTACCTTTCCTCCAAGCCTTAGCTATCCAAAAACACACTGCTGTTTTTCAGCCAGCTCTATTTGTTCATACACTCTCCTTAAATTTCTCCTCTGTTGGGTTTTATGGAGAGACTCACGTCCAGGTCCCAGTATATCACTCACTATTGTGATTTCAGGAAAATAATAAAAAGGATAGAAGAATCATTTCAGAATTTAATAAATCACCAGCCCTGCCATCTCATTTTTATTTTTATATATTTTAAAAAACAGGCCTGCAAAGTATGTACTTCAAAGTTTAAAGAGCACTGGGCGTCTATGGGTGTAGCGCTATTATGTAATGGTCAAAAGTTCAGGTTCTGGAGTCCATTTGCCTGGGTTCCAATTGGGACTCCACACTTCCTAGCTGTGTAAACGGGGCAGGTTTTTTAGTCTCCTTCAGACTTGGAATAACAATACTGTCTACCTGTAGTGTTGTGTTATTCATATAATGACACAGTCTATGCAAAAGCACTTACGCGTAAATGCTGGGTAAATGTTACCTTTGGGTTTTATGTGTACTGTAGCATGGCCTGGAGTAATAGACACAGTCAGTTCTTCTATTGAGATCATAGTTTCAGACAATGAGGCCTCAAAAGGCTGGTGGAGTCCTTGATCTTAGTTTCTTGAAGGAAATGCTACTGCCTGCCATTTTACACATGTAAAAAGTCTTAATTGGGGAAAAGGTGACTTTCCAAAGAATTCTATCGCACAGATGGAGGAACCCAATTTGCACAGCATAGAGTGCCACCCTATCTGCTGAGGCTTCACCTTCCATACTCTCTGGAGGTACCTGAAGAGATTATCTCAGGTAATCCTAAGGATTAAGTAGCTGACCATTCCAGCCCCCCTAGCTGTCATGTGCTTGGGATGGGGGGGGGCGGCATGCACATTTACACAGCAGATGCCTTCCTCTCACATGATTTTCTCCCATTTTAGGTGCAAAATGGAGACATCTTTACACATTAGTCAGATTTTTAGTGCATGTCTGCATTTTTCCAAGTGTCAGATATTTTAGGTATATGAAATTGTACTCTATGTTTTGTGGCATCATCTCAAATTCAACAACTTTGACTTGGAGAATTTGGATTGGTCATTCTTCAGTTCATGTGTTTCTGTCTCCTTTTGGCTTCTGGGTAGTCCTAAAAATATTGCTTTTCAGTTCATCTTTCTGCAGGATTCCACTGCAGTCTCCTGAAACACTGGGGTGTACAACCACCTTGGAGTTGACTCATCTTATATCCTCGAGTGAATAAACCTTTTCAGAAGAAAGAAGGCTGCTGACTGCCCTTCACACTGGAGGAGAATAGGTGGGCTCTTCGCTGTCCCTCCATTCCTGGATGGCTGATGATTTGTTTAGTGTAGAAAGAATGCACTTCAGTTCTTTTTTTTTAACACTTAGGTACCACTTTGAAAGACTATCCATGGCCTGTCTTCCACCTTTCCTCCATAAGGAAAATCCCAAAGCAGCAGACCTGGATGCCAGGTGACCCCAGCTATTGTTAGCATGCTTGTGAGTTGTGGAGGGTTCAGAAGGGACAGAAGGGAAGGAATAGTGGGGTCAGAAATGAGGAAAATATAACGGGGGCAACGATCCCATTGCTACTTACTCTGAATGTAATTTTAGTCTCTGGCTAGGAGTTTAACATGTACTGGGTGAATTGATGCTTCTTATTATATTTGTCACAGTCTCTTTAGCTTAATTTAGCTGTGGAGCTTCATGAACAACAGAAAATTTGGATAACATACACCCTTTCTCAAATGAGTTTTCGGGCCTGGCCAATTTGAAAAGAGAAAGAGAGACAGAAAGAAAGAGAGGATTTTGGAGCCCACCAAATTCCACACTCTTAGCAACCTGACCCCTGGGCAAATGGGAACAAAGAACACATAATGTGCAGTAAATGGGAGCTGCAGAGCTGGCTGGCAGGTTCACACCACAGAAAACCCAACTCTCTGCCTCCTGGGCCTTTCAGAGAGAATTCTCACATGGGAAAATTTGCATAACCCAGCAGAAAGCAAGTCATCCCCAAATAACTTCAATAACCATAGAATACCAGCTGGGGACTAGACTTGTCATGGAGCCAATGTTTTTGGCATCAAGCACGGCTCCTACCAGCTGTGCTTTTTGATGTTCCATGGACATCTGTTATTTTTCTCTGCACAGGATTCAGGTCCTCTTCTCTTGATAACAGCACCTCCATTTTCATTTGGGAAATCACCCTCACTATTGCATGAAGTACCACCAAGACCAGTACTTGCTTAGCCAAGGAGTGGGGACAAGACTCAAACTAAAACTCTCCTTTTTTTTTCTTTTCTCCTGGGATTGTGACTGTTGAGCAGAGGAACATAGTAAAGGAAAATGATTCATTCATCCTGACTTCAGTGCACCAACACACTGAGCATTAACACCTGTTACCTAAATATCCACAGCCACTCCTGAGGTGGCGGATTTCCCCTTAATTCTTGGAACAACCTCAAATCCTTCTAATAATTTCTTTATTACTTAGGGAGTCAGTTTCCTTAGCTTGTAACTGAAGAAACCAAGGGACTCATCCCAGGACAGAATAATGAGCAGTGGTGCGGGAGTCAAGGTGCCAGGATTAAGGTGAGTCTCTGTCCTAAAGCAGTCTATGAACACAGATAAGTCCCTTAATTTTTCTGAGTTGCAGTTTCCCCATCAGTAGATGAAATCGCTGGATTAGAGGATCCTAAGATCCCTTTAGCTATAACATTCTGGAATTCTAGCTTAATAAAAAAGAAACCTGTCTTCACAGTTTACATGCATTTATTCATTTATTCAACCTGATTTATTGAGAATCTATTGTCTTGGTTCTTTGGAACATATGTGATTCCTCAGAGAAGATATTAAATAAAGGGGGTTGAAACCTGAGGCTCTCCAACATTAGAAGTCAAGAAATAAATGAGATGTCCAGTATGGAGTCTGAGAAGTAGCAACCGGCGAGGGAGCAAGAAAACCAGGAGTGTGGTGGTTTGAAGCTGAGAGTGGAAAGTGTTTCATGAAGGAGGGAGTGGGTCAATGGTGCCAAATGCTTCTGAAAGTTCTAGTGACATGGATTTGGCAACATGGTGACCATAAGCAGAGCAGTTTCAGTGGAGTGGTGGGGACAGAAGCCAGATTGGAATGCATTGAAGAGCCAGTGAATGGGAGGTGAGGAAAGTGTTGACAGCCTAGTTAGAGAAGTCTTTTGAGAAATTTTGCTTTGAAAGGAAGCAGAGAATTGGGGCAATGGTGAATGGTTATGTAAGGTCCAGGGAGGGTCATCAAACAATGAAGATAGCATAGCCCTATAGGAATGATCCAGTAGATAGAAGGAGAGTGGTGATGCACAGAAACAGAAATACTGAAGAAGAAATGTCCTTAAGGAGGTCAAAGGAGAGAGGCTTTGAGCACAAGTAAAGGAATGTATCCTTTTTAGGTGCAGAGATGATTCTTTTACTATAAAAGCAAGGAAGGTGTGTAAAGAGGCAGATAGATGTCTAAGTGTGTAAGTGAGTAGTTGAAATGCTACAAGATTCCTATTTTCCCAGTAAGGTATGAGGCATGACCAGTTGCTAAGACAAGGTGGCAGAAACAAGGGGGTGGCTTGAGGCAACAAGGAAAAGTATTCAATGCTGATTTAAAGAGTGAGAAAGCAAATTATCAGGAGGTTCAGTTAGAACTGTTGGCAGTGAGAAGAGAGCTTTGGGGTTTAGGGATTATGATTTTGAAATAAGCCCTGTTGGTTGGATCTTATCCAGCACCATAGCAAATTTGGGCTCATGCACAAATTTGGAGAAAAGTTGGGTTTAAATAAGATTGTTTTTTTTGTTTTGTTTTCTTTGCTTTGCTTTGTTTTAACCAAGTGAATATGATAAAGGAGAGATAAAGAAGGGAATTGAGGATGTTTGTAATGACAGGCAATGGAATTTAAACTGAGTAAAAAGGGAAGTAAAGATAGGACTGGTCATGACTAGTACAAAAGTGATAAGATAAATGGACAGTGACGAAATTATGAGATCATTGAAGTAGAAAATTGTTGCAAGGGGAGACATCAGAGTAAGTCAGCTTAGGATAGGAAGTTGGGTTCAGGGAATGCATTTTTCGAATCAAGATTTTGGAGGAGGCATATAGGATTACTGGATTTGGGTTGGGGTTAGAGTGGAACACACAAATAACATGTGCTGCAGAGAGAGGTAGATTGTTACCTCTTTTTCATCTTTATCTCATGTCTGTGCTGCCTGATATTTAGTCAACTCCCTCTAGTGAGACTTGTATCAATTTTGAAAATCTAAAGCGGTCAGTCCAAATCTAATACTTTGAGAGTGGTGGTTCAAACTGAGCCTGGGTGTGCTCAGAAAGAAATGCATTTGCTGACAATAACAGAAAATTCAACCAACAGTGGCTTAAAGAAATAGATGATTTTTCTAATACAACAAGAAATTTGGAGATAGGTGGCCACTGGGTTTGTTTAGCACCTCTGTACTATGAAGGCCAGGCTCTGTGATTCTTTTGTTCTTGGTGACAAGGTAGCTGTGGCTTCATCTTATATCTCAATTTCTGGACGAGTGTGACATAGCCTTTCTCCATTGATACCAGAAGGTAACATTTTAATCCCTCGTAAGTAGGATGGGAGAAACAGTCAAACCGGGCAGCCACCAGTATAGCTCTTATCATTGAACTTCTGATCCATTCCTAGTTAAACAAGGATACCTTCCCCTAGAACTATTGTGTAAATGCACATCAGTGTGAAACTAAAAGTGTTTTCAATCAGTCATCTGATGTTCCCTCTCCCCACGTCTCCCTTTCCCTCCAAAAAAGATTTGTAAGTATACAGATGAATTAAAAACCTATAATCTGCCTATCTTTGTGAAAAAGAAACTGCTTTATGTTTTTGGTTGAGATTCTATATATAAATGTAGAATTAAAGATAGTCGAAGAAATATGGGCTTCACCTACAAGAATTTTCCGGTCATTTCTGAAACCTCACTTTAGGCAACCTCCTCCCACTACCTATAAATCCTAAAGAATATCAAATTTCTTATTGAAAACAGATGGTATATTTTCAGGAGTTGCCACCTCTATGTCAATGACTTAAGGCTTAAGTACTGGGGGCATCTGTGGAATTCTAAAATGGATGAATGGGCTAATGAATGGAAAGTAATTAACATACCACATATGAAATAGTAACTGCCCAACTTCAGGGGAGTTATTTAGCCATTTTCAATTCTTCTAATCTTTCTTATCTATACAAAAATCAGAGATAGATATCCTCTCTCAATTTTAAGCTGTTTGATCTTTGAAATTTATCGTTTCAGAAATATCTGATTTTATCAGATTTTTTAGAAATATTCTTATCATATTTCTTAGTTCTTTACTGCTTTGTGTCTTCATGACAATTCATTGGGAACATTTACCATTGCTGAACTTTACATTCAAATGAATATTATATGCCGTCAGTTGAAAGGATGGCATCCATCCATGTACCTACATTTGTCTTGCTTGTCATGGCTACATATAAAATCCATACTGCATAGATTTTTTTTTTTTAAGTATACAAGACTCTAAAAATTGAGTCCTTGGGAAAGGTCAGAATAGCATGAGACCTGGTCTAGTACTGGGTTTAAACAACTGTTAAATCTCTGGTTTTGCTGAAGTGAATTTCTGTGGCTCTGTGCTTTTGTGGTTGATGTTTTCCTGATGGGGCCTCCTTGTTATTGTCACTCTAGAAAGTGCTCTTAATGTCGGTTGCTTCCCTAGCTTAACTATTTTAACTATGTCCACTCTCCAGTCAAAGGGGGGGGGGGGGTGGCGGAGAAGAAAGAAGCAAAGCCATAAAAACAATGGACAAGTTAAATATACATTTACCATTGACCTTAAGGTTGGCCAGTGAAGAGTCAGTAATTATTTTCTTATATCCAAAGGGGAAGGGGAGGCGTCTCTGATTTATAGTGTCCTTCACTAAGTAACACAGCTATCTTGAAGTACCTTAGATCAGTGCACCGTCGGTATGATTGTTGTCATAAATAATGACAAAATCTCCTGAAATTACTGAAATATATACCCATAGTTTCACTTTGATCTCTTTTTCTTCAAGACCTGAATGACAGCATCTTCTTCATGTATCTTCAATCAAAAGGAAAATAAAAGACTACTGGGAGCTTATAATGGAATGACCCACCATGTGGGCAGTAATTATGAGCCAATATGGAAATTCTCCATCAGCAACCAGAAAGACTCAACGTCTCCTTATGATGTTGGAATGGGTCTGATTTTGCCTCACACTCGAAATTACTGTGGATAGTTTTTCATGCTGATTGAGATGCCATCAGTTTCTCTCTGTTTCACAGTTGCCTTTTATTTTGAACTATAAGGACTGACTTAGCAGCTCCAGTCTTTGTTGAGAGATCAGGGGTTGAGATTTTGGGATGAAACAGAGGTGTGGATGGTGGTTGGGAAATCAAGAGGTGTTTGGGAAATCAACTGATTTATCAATCATAAATCAACTGATGTTAACATACAATTGAATACAATTTACCAAGTATCTATTTTGAGCTGGGCACTAAGCACTGGTGATACCAAACAAGACTAATAATTCTTGTGTCCTTAGAACTCATTATCTCTTGAAGACTTTCCCAAGGCATGGGAAAATTATAAAGGTACAGGAAGGAAGAGATTGGTATCTAATGAAAGAAAGTGTTTTTTATGTTGCTTTTCTTTTCCTTTGACTAAAGGAATTGCAAAGGTTACCACTCTAGTAGATCAACAGCAAACCACACTGCTAAAGGACTAATTGCTCTGTACAGGATGCAGGTGTCTTTAACCAAGTCTTTAGACTACTAGAAACAGTTATCGCCCTAGAAGACTAACAGGTCCAGCTTTGCTGACAAACTGTTAGGACTATTACCAGGTGTTTAGTGCTGTCTTTGAGTCCAACAGTTCAAAACCAAGCAGGCTGAGGAAAGTGTTAATAGCTCTCTTCCCACGCTCGGTTAGCATGCCAGATTGGGAGGCCAGAGACTCTTAACGTTTCCATTCATATTAATTAAATTCAGTAATGTTCAATTCATTTTAAATGAATTAAGACATGAATTTGTTTTAGGTGTTTGGAAACTACCTCATATGCAGCCTCTCCACTTACTCTAGATCTGTGTAGCCAACTTCTCATGGGGCTTTTCCATATGAGTATCTCACAGGCAACTAAAGGTTAACAAGTTAAAGGTTGCTGCCAAATTATCACTTATCTGGGTTCCTTTCTCAGGGAGTAGAGCACTTGTATCTCAGATAGTCAGGCCTGAAAAATGGACGCCTCCTTCTTCATTCCCACATTCAATCCATGCCTCCATCCATTCAGTAAATATTTACTAAGGAGGTCCTATTTCAGGCACTGGGTTGCAGTGAATTGATCTCATAACAAGTCATTCTCTGTCTTGACTCCCTGCCTTTGTACAGGCTGCTCTTCAAATCTTTTGTCACACCTCCCACTTACTCATTCTTCAGTGCTTGACTCCTCACAGCACTCTGTGCGTGTCCCTATCAGAGCACTTGCTCACTCCACCGGGCTTCTTGAGTGCAGGAGGGTCTCGCCGTCATTCATCTCTTTCTGTTTAATGAGTGGAGGTACAAGGTAGATACCAAATAACTATTTGTTGAATGAGCGAATAAAAAAAAATTGCTTTCAGGAATGCTGAAGTCAAAGTCAGTGGCATGTCTTTAATCTGGAAAAAAAAAACACAAATACTTATTATACACCCACTTTATTTAGACAAAAAAAAAAAAGAACATTGTAGGTCTTTCAAAATGAAAGCTGCAGACAAGTCTAGACCAGTTTAGTTATCATTTTGCCAAAGGCTGGAAAGTCCATTTTGAAGCACTGATTACATACTTCCGGTTTTCTCCTTCCATATTAAAATTCTGAGCAGCTGGGTGCCACATTACTGAATTTTAAGAGCTACTCTCTGATGATCCATAGCGAAAGAGTCTATGAGTCAGGTGATGATCCGTTCGTCAGTCATAGGAAACATGAGGCACTGAAATTTTAGTGCAAAACCCCAAACCCACAAAAACTAGCCACAGTTTCCTATCACAGGGGATATGAGTCAGACCTTAGCAGGGGCACACATAGCTTATTAGAGTCACAAAAGAAAATGTTTCTCAAACAAACTTTTTCTCCCCAGCATCATTGCACAGAGCAGTAATTTGGTGAAATCTTTTGAAACTCACAAAGTAATTTATTTCTTTGTGGTTGACCATATTGCTATGCTTGGTTCTTACCACAAAGACTCTTAATTTAGGAAACAAGGTGATGGGCAATTAATCCTTTAACTATACTCAGCTGAATCCGGAGTCAAATTGAGGATGGATGAAAAGAAAAAGGTCTTGTCTTTTCTGGACCTCCCAGAAACTGCTCTCGCACACTCCAGGGATGCCCATGCAAAAAAGCTACTAAGCTGGACATCTCAGTCCACAGGCGATTTTTATAAATCCTCGGCTTTTCTGGCTTGTTGATAAAGGGGAGATGGAAAGGAGGGAGGTGTTGCAGAGAGAGATCACAAAATACATGCTTACTGTTCATCTGAATTTTACAGCGAAGTGTTTTTTCTCAAATATGTGTTTAAAGTTGCAGTGCTGGTTTGTTGATTTTGCTTATAAAAAAGAATAAGAGAAATGAGTGAGTGGGGTAGCACGGAAACCTCACTTAGATATATATGCAATTATTCAGCAACAATTTGTTACATGCCTATTATGTGGCAGGGATTTAATAACAAAAAAGACTAAGACTTGAACCATACCCCAGAGACATCCAGAGCCAAGTGCATGGGACAGCCATATAAACAAAAAGTTTTAGCAATATGATAGAATGTTCGTAAAGGAAATATAGAAGGTAAAAGTCCTTTAACTTTGCCTGGAGGTCACGAGAGATCAAAATGAAGTGATATTTCTACATTGAGTCTTGCAAGGTAATTCTGGAGTTTTCCTGATGTACGAAACAGGGAAGGGACTTCCAGGCAGATGGAACAATATTTGCAAAATCCAAAAGGAAAAACAGAGGCTAGCCTGACTACCGTAATGGATTGAGGGCCTCAGGATATATTTGACTCTTGCTGTCTTGACTTGAAGGATGTTTTGAGACTGAGGTTTTAAATATAAGTCTTTAAATGGGAACTATACCTTCCCACTTAATAAATGTTTGCCAAAAAAGTTTTCCATAAATCTTGATTAATTCCTTGATCAGTTAAACAATTTCAAATGTTTTCTTTTTTTATTTTATTTAAATTTTTCATTGGGGCCAATTATTCCTTCTCTGGTCAAATTTTTACAAAATTTGATTCACTGATTAGCTTTTTGTTCCTAATGATTCTATGGATTCTAGTTTTTGCTATTGTGAGTATGTGTGTGGGGGGCAAATTTTGTACATCTAAATCTTACCCCGCATTATTTTAGCTGTTGACAATTTTAATTTTTTCTAATAATATCCATTAGGAATTGGATTAAGACCAGTGCTTCTTAGTTAATAATTAGAAAAACTGGGAGAAATGCCTTTAAATAGTCTGGAATTGCTGTTATATTAATCCAATTTTTTGATAAACTTATGTTCACTAAAGGTCTTTGCTGCTGCAGGACCAAAGAACAAATGGCAAATGTTGGGGACAAAATGTCCTGCTTCAGATTGAGCCCATCCATAACGTGTCACATCCCTGCTCCCTCTAACCACCGAGATTAACCTATAGATCAAGTAGGAAACAACGGATTGTGTTTTGGATATACAACCCCCCGGAACATAATAACTCAGTTAACCAGTGTATGCTGCTAGCAAAAGAATTCTTTTAAGACCACATCAGTCAGAGTTCCTTCTTGTCTATGCATCCATTCTTTCTTGGTTCTCTGGATTCCATCCTATAAGCTCCAGGTGATATTTTAAATCAATACCCCTCTGGCATGAAACATATCTGTGCCAAGTTTACCCCTTCCTTATCATCTGCTCTGTTAGGGTGGTTCAGTTGATTTATTTGCTGTACTTCAACCTTTACAGCTGTGCTATTTATATATATATATAGAGAGAATTGATACTCTTCAGAAGTTATATAGAATTTTGCTTTAAGATTGAGATGTGTATTCTTTTTAACTGTCATCACCAGTTTCAGGACATGTCACCTTCAGATATGATTAAATCTTTTTGACCAGCGTCTCCTGATTAGTCAGGAGTGTGTGTGTGGGTGTGTGGGCGGGTGTTGTGTTGTAAGAGAGGGTGTGGAGTGGAGTTGAGGAATGGGGGGTGATTCTTACAGTGCTCTTTTTGTGTAATGAATGCTCCAGCCAGTTACTTGGCTGTCTGCAATCCATCTTTTCATATGCAAGGCTCTTAAGAACAATGCCAACAATATTTGCAGTTCATGTGCTTGCTGCTCTGAGTTGGGAAGGGCAACATGCAGTTACCATTTACAGCATTAGAAGTTACATTCTGTAAGCTATCGCAGCATGCAGTATGAGATAGCATTTTGATAACTCAATTTCGTTGCTTGCTGCAGATTCAATGATCCCATACCTCTACTGAAAAAGGAAATAATTCCATCTCAAATTATATCAGACAAGTTGTCTGCATGGACACATGCTCCCCACATTTGGCGGCAGCAATTTCAGAACAAAGATATTTTTCAACAACAAAAAGGAGCATGCTTTGCTTCATTCAGGCTTAAGCATAGGCCAATTTAAAAAAACTAAGCTTTTTATTTTAGAACTTTCAGATTTATAGAATTGTGAAGGTGGTAGAGAGTTCCCATACCTAGACCATGCCCAATTTCCCTTATTACTAACATCTTACATTAGTATGATAGATTTGTCCCAATAAGTTAACTGATATCAATACATTATTATTAAGTAAAATCCGTGTTTAAAATCCATACCTTGACAGTTCTGAGGGGTACTGTTCAGGTGAAAATGCTCTCAATTGGAGTTTGTCTGATGTTTTCTCATGATGATATTGGAATTATGGAATTGGGGATGAAGACTGCAGAAGTACAATGCGGTCTTGATACATCATATCAAGAGCACATACTATCAACATGACTTTAGCACGATTGATGCTCACCTTGATCACCTGGCTAGGTAATGTTTGTTAGGTTTATCCGCTATGAAATTACCATTTTCTCCCCATACTACACTCTTTGTAAGGAAGTCACTGTATTCAGACCCCACACACTTACAGGCTGGGAAGTTGTGCTTCACAAAGGCCAATTTTTACATGTGCAGATCATGGAGAAGTAGATACTTCAAAGCTTGTCCTTCACAATTGTGTGTACCTGTAAATTCTGGGTCTGTTAACCTACAGCTAAGCACACTTCCTCTCTTGCTAAGAGAGCCCTGATGTGGGTCAGGTATGAAGTGGCTACGGGCAAAGTTTAAATTGCTACATAACTGCCTGTGGCAGAGGTTGACACGTTGCCTCTTCCTTCAGAGCACACAGCTAGGCTACATTTCCCAGATTCCTCTATTTCTGCCCAATAGACTCTGGATAAAAGTGATATAAGCCCATAGAAATGTCTCATGCAGTCCAGGGTCTCCCTCAGGCTCTCTCCCCATTCCCCAAGGAGGCAAATAATAATTACTCTATATTAATAATTCTAAGGTGTATATATATTTTAAACATTTCAACTTCTCTGAGATAAATAGTATCATATGTTCATCAAAGTGGAGTAGTTTACGCTCCTTTGGTAATTCCATTTTCCCCACCCATGAATGGTCCTGGCCATTGGGAGAGGAGGGCAAATTTTCCAGGAGCCCTCTGGAAAAGCTTTTTTCTCATTCTTTAAAAGGGGCACAAGAAGAGCTTTTTACTGCGTGTGGTTTTTGGACTGGTGAGTGAAGTCCTGGCACTATCTTTGTGACCATAAGGAAATGAACCCGGGGATCAAAGTCAACATGCTGAGAATGGCAATAGAAACACGGAAAGAACTGGGAAGTTTTTAATGATGCTGTTAATTTCTGGACTTACCGACAGTGGAATCACCTTTTCTCTGGACTTCTTGCTGTGCGATCAGAAAACTTAAAAATAACTTAAAAAATAACATTAAAAAAATTAAAAAGCATTTGAGTTACGATCAAACCCATTCTCATAGATATACTGTATAGAGATAAAATGAATTAAATGGATCTTCAGAAAGTCCAGTGACATGGTATTGTGGTGAGTACAAGCCTTCCCAGCTGCCAGCAGACTAGATGATCAAGTGACTATCTCTTGAGGGCCTTATCAATTCCAAAATAGTTGGTTTTTTAATAGAAACTAGGCCATTGTCTTCCTTTACGTTTAAGTAAAAGAAAGCTCAGAAGGGTTAAATGACCTGCCTAAGTTCTCCTGCAGTAGGTGATGCCAAACCTTATGTCCAACGTCTTGATTACCAGTCCAGGGAGCTCTTTGGTTTGTGCCTCCCTGTGAAGGTATTAGAACATCTGTGATTCTTACAGATGTGAGCACTACTTAGAGATCGCATTAGTCAGGGCCTTTTGGTCCCACCAAATAGAAACCCAATGGAAACAAACTCAAGGGATAAGGGAATTTTTTGGTTTATGTAACTGGGAAGGCCTTGGGCTAATTTGGCTTTATACATGGCCATGGCTGACTCCAGGAAGTCAATGCTGTCAGGTCTCTGTCTCCCTCTGTATCTCTCTTTTTTTTCTGAGCATTGGTTTCTTTCTTGGGCAATATCTCTACATAGTGGGAAAGAAGGACATTTACAGCTGTGTGCCCACTTTGCCCTCCAAAGTCTTGATCTTAGAGGAATCACCTTACTTGTAAGGGACATATGTTGTTTGCTCAATAAAGTACTGGGACCTTAATCACACCTGTCCTAATTCATATGGTCTGGTGGGGCTGATCCCACCCTCCCGCTCCAGGGAAGAATGAAGGGAGCAAGGGATGGAGGGAGGGAAACAGGGATGGGCCATTTCACAAGCAAGGTGGGGGATTCAAAATTATATGGCTTATCAATAACTTTGAAAATGGACTGGTGGTAACAAAAATGTCAATTCACCTGTGACTTAAGAAAAGCAATATAAATCCATCCATTAGAAGGTACTTGTGAGATAAGCTTTGAGATCTCTGCTTTGACAATTTTGAAACTTATTAGGATAATTTCCCATTTGATTGTGGTTTTTTTCTTATTCCTCAGAGCTCAAACCACAGCTAATGACTCTAATGATTTCGAATTGTTCCTGAAGTGGCTTAAAAAAGGATTCTCAACCAATAGCCTATACAAGAATCACCTGGAGGAGGGCTTATTAAAACACAGCTTGCTGGGCCCTTCTGCCAGGATTTCTGATTGAGTCTGAATTTCTAACAAGTTCCAAGGGTCCTTGCTGCTGGTCCAGGGAACAACTGTCCTAGAGCATTCACAGGGCTTGTTACATGTGCACCTTTTAAACTATTACAGAAAAGGAACATTTAAAAATATATATATTTATTGACAAATCTTCACACCTATACAGTCCATACATGGTGTACAATCAGTGGCTCACAATATCATCACATACTTGTGTATTCAGCACCACGATCATTTTAAAAACATTTATATCACTCCAGAAAAAGAAATAAAAAGAAAAAGCTTATAAATCCCATACCCCTACCCTTCCCTCTCATTGACCACCAGTATTTCCATCTTATCCCCCTATTATTTATTTATTTTTTATCCATAGGTTTTTCCTCATCCATCCATACCCTGGATAAAAGGAGCATCAGATACAGGTTTTCACAATCACACAGTCACATTGCAAAACCTATATAATAGTCTTCAAGAATCAAGGCTACTGGAACACAGCTCAACAGTTTCAAGTAAGTCCCTCCAGCCACCCCAATACACCATAAACTAAAAAGGGATATCTATATAATGCCTAAGAATAACCTCCAGGATATCCTCTCAACTCTGTTTGCAATCTCTAGGCCACTGAAACTTTATTTTGTCTCATTTCTCTCTTTCTGCTTTTGGTCAAGAGGCTTTCTCAATCCCATAATGACGGGACCCTGCTCATCCCGGGAGTTTTGTCGGGGAGATTTACACCCCTGGAAGCCATGTCCCATGTAGGGGGGGAGGGCAGTGAGTTCACCTGCCGAATTGGCTTAGAGAGAGAGGCCACAACTGAATAACAAAAGATAGTCTCTGGTCTGACTCTTAGGAATAATTAGTAAACTTAACCTCTCCTTTGTAGGAATAAGTTTCATAGGGGGAACCCCAAGATCGAGGGTTCAGCCAATTGATTTGGCTGTCCCCACTGCTTGCGAGAATATGAGGAATTCTCCAAATGGGGAAGTTTAATATTTCCTCCTTTCTCCCCAGTCCCCAAAGGGGACTTTGCCAATACTTTTTTATTCATTACACAAATTATTCTGGGACACACCAGGGCATCACACTAACCTGGACAAAACAACAGGTTCTTACATTTTATTCAAGATTCCATGTAACTATGGTTTTCAATTAAACTGGCCATACAAGTTAAATCAGGTAATGTGCTACCACGAAAATATAAATTCTACCCCAAATAAGCATTTCTCCCTTTGGTCTCAAACAGCAGTTGAAGTTTTAAACTATGGACGATGTCATCCTTTACTCTGTATTCTGATCTACTCCAGTCCTATCCAGATCAACTTCATTTGTATCTGTAGTTGAAGACTGATCCCTTTTCCAACTTTTTGAACAGTTCCTGTATGGGGTACTGCTGACTTTCATAGCTTCAGAGCTCTAACTCTGAGTCACAGGTGTCACATAAATACCCAAAGGTTCTGAGAACAACCACATCATATACAAACAGCTCAGTATGTCAGAACTTAGAAATACCAGTTACAATTCCTGAATAGATGTGACTGCTGTAAGAGCTTGCAGTCTAGGACCCTAAACAATAGGCCAACCTGATAACCCATGCTCTTGCCTTCACTTCATTGAGTATTTTTTCAATGTAGTTAGTCCATATGAGTGAGGCATGATAATATTCATCTTTTTGTTTCTGATATTTCATTCAACATACAGTCCTTAAGTTTCATTCACCTAGTTGCATGCCTTATACTTCATTCCTTCCTGCGCTTGCTCAGTGGTCCACTGTATGTATACAATAGTTTTCCCTTCCATTTCTCAATTGTTGTACTCTTAGGTCATCTCCATCCATTGTGGGTCATAAACACTGCCGCCATAGACACCGGTATGCAAATGTCCATTCCTGTCCCCACACTCAGTTCTCCAGGTATATACAGAGTAACAGGGTTTCAGGATCATACGGCAACCCCACCCCTCGCCTTCTGTGGAACCACTACACTGCCCTCCAAGGGGCTGCACCTCTCATTTCCCTACCGACAGTAACTAGGTACATCTCTTTCTCACATTATTTTTCTAGCATTTGCTTCTCTCTGTCCATTTTTAAACAGTTTTATTCATGCATGATACAATCCAACCTAAGTAAATAGGCATGCTTTCACCGCCATAATCTATCTGAAGACAGATTCCTCAGAAAAGGAATCTTATAAACACAAGGTTTTATAGTCATCATTACAAAGAAAGAATACACATATTTTTTATTTATTCTAGGTGAGGAATAAAAGTTAATTAGTTGTCACTTTGGAATTGGGATTTTGAGAGAGGCTTTCCAATTGGAACCTATTCTTTAATGCATACCCAGACACCAAGAGATCTTGTTAAAATGCAGATACTAAATCAGGAGGCTTAGGATGGGGCTTGCATTCTGAATTTCTAACAGGCTGCCGGCTGGGCACCTTGCTTTGGGGAGCAAGGCTGGTCCACATAAATAAAACTAGTCCTCATCAATTCTTGGCAAACAGAAGTTTTCTGCATCTTCAGTTCCAACCTTTAGACACGTGTTGTCTGTCAGCGAAAAGCAGAGTTTCTCCATCATTTTCTTGTACTGCCGGCTCCTTGAGGGCTGGTCTCGGGATCCACATTTCAGCTTTTCTTCCTGGGAGTTTACGTTAGGTTCCCAAACTTTTAGTTCAGGTGGAAACTTGCTGTGGCACTTTTATGATTTAGGCAGACATTCTAACCTTTCAACTATTTTGTGATTAAAAGACCTTGATAGTGTGGGTAATAAATTCAAGTTCCTCTGTAATTGTTTGCTTTGTGGTTACCTACTCCAAATTGCCTTTTTTAATAATTTTTAAATCTACTTGGTTCCAACTGTATCTCTTTGCTCTCCTTTGGCCATATCCACTACAGCTCTGGCCACTTCTTCCTCCCCCCCCCCCCCCCCCATTCTCACTTCTGTACTTTTAATTTTACTCTTGTATTCCAAGAACCTCTATTTTGGTTACTGTCCCTAAAAGATAAAGTATATGGATTTCTCTGAGCAGTAATGTTTATTCAATTTAGAAGTGAGACTTGTATTTTTAACCAAAATTTGTCTTACTCCCTCACTCAGGGACCTACTGTGGCTCCCTAGTGCCCATCACATCAAATATACTCCTCTGCCTGCACTGAAAAGCAGTAACTTCTCATGACTTGACTTCTAACCCATCACAGATTTATATGGCCATTTCTTTGACTAGAAACCAGGACTTATATTATTAAACATAGCCTCAGGGTTCCTGCTGGCCTAAAGGCTACATAATTTAAAAGAAATGCTCCATGGGAAGTTCTGTCATAGTACAATAGCTGGCAATCCTTTCCCCCTAAAGCCCTTGATTCTCTTATATTAATAAGAAACAGGCTAAATTCATTAATCAGTTTCCTTGAGTGCTGCACTTTACACTAAAAAGGATGGGTCTCTTAGAACAATGAGTGGGAGGCACACAAAGACAAAGGAAACTTAGTACATCCGATTTTGAGATTGTTAACATTGATGGATATTTAGTTCAACAATGAATTCAATTTAATGTTGAATCATTTCAGGAAGTCCAAAGAGTTCTCATTTCATATGGGTGAGTGTATTTCCTCAAAGAGGCACAGCACTTGGCATCTTTTACATGAGTGTGAATCACCCCTTCGTCTAGCTGTTATACAAGTACATATTGTTTTATTGAATATGAGGGTAAAAAGTCGCATAAAACATTACATACTATAAATGGCCAGGGAATAATTTAGACTTGCCTTGGTGCAACTTAATTTACACATTGGACGTCTAGGAAAAAAAAACTGTTCCATAAACACAGCTTAGTCTGGACACATGAACCATGAATGGCTTTGATTATTATTTTTTAGTTGAATTCCCTTTGACATTTTTTGGAGGATTATAAATTTTTAAGGTAGAATAAAGGTACTTGCAGGCAGGGAAATATTAAATAGGATGGAAATAAGGCAAGAGGGGCTTCTGGTAGACAAAAAAGGAGAGGAAGATAGCATCTTTTTCTTGAATTTCTGAAACATTACCATTTATCCCCAGTTCTACTGAATAGGACATACTTCCTTCTTTGCAGTAATGAAACGTTTTTTCAAACATCTGATTTGTAGCCATATTTTGAGGTTTGACATGTTGTCTGCGGAAAGCAAATATAATGTACTTGCTTTGTAAGCTCAGATCACACCCAAGGGATGCTGCTTTAAATAGCAGGATCATGCTGGTTTTGCAAATTATGCTTGTCCCATACGACGTCAGCATCTCTGGAATTTTATATACATGAGAATATTTGGATGAATACTGTGTACAAAGATCCTGATATGGGCATAACTATTAGTGAAGGGAAAAAGTAAACTATAACTGGGATATTTTCTGGATATTTCCAAACAAGATATGCATGCATCCTTGCATACCCAGTGAACTGATTCCAGAGTGCCTTCTGAGGGAGCGCCTGAATTATGTGAATCATTTATAGAAGAACAATTGGTATGGATATAATATAGACCTAGCTTGGGTTTGTTTTTATACAGAATTCAAAAGGGAAAGACAGTGACAAAAATGTGTTCTGGAGCTTTTCTTGATTTTCCTACCCCCAGAGGATGAGTTCTGGGTATGAATTTCAGACTTTCCTTTATTTTCCATACATATTAAAATGCATTTTCATTATTTTAGTGCATTTCTTTTCAGTTGATTATAACCTCTAGTTCCCTTTCTGGCAGGAAATTTAACTGCAGACTTTCTTGAGTCACCTTCCTGGGGTTTTGTTGTGTTCCCAAATGGTACTAAGTTTTCTGAGATATCCTTTGGGTTGTAAATTTATTCCATCTTATATTGTCCCATTAGGTCTGAGACTGACTGAGGACAGAGTATTCTTTGGTAAGCAGCTGGCCTTGGACCCAGACCCCTTTTTGTGCCTTCATGGCCATTTCCTTCATCTCCTGCCATGTCCTCTAGGTGATGCCAGGAAAGAGCTAAACCACTGGCCTCTCCATCCTCTTCCTGCTGAGTCTAAGACTCTCCTTCTAGTCTGGCTGACATCTCTCTATCTTAAAACTCTCTCCTCTTGAATATGCTTAGGTTTTTAGAAATAAAACCTGGAAAGTCCTGACTCAGACTTCCCATAAAGCAAGGAAATCCAGAGTCTTCCACCTGCTTGAATGCAAAAAGAAAAAATGAAAAATAACTCCAAATATTATCTTGCCACAAATATTTTCTTGCCTGTAGGCTCTTCTGTTTCTGAATCTGGACCATTCCATATGAATGTCACGACGTGCCTAGATATGAAGGGGTTGAGGGATTTTGAAATCCAGTTTGTGATAATGTTGGTTTTTTAAAAAACTGGGTCTCATCAAACAATATACTCTTAAACAACCAATAGGTCAAAGAAGAAGTTACAGGAGAAATTATGAAATGCCTTGAGGTAAATGAAAACAAAAACACAACATACCAAAACCTATGGATGCAGCAAAGGCAGTGCTGAGAGGGAAATTTATAGTTCTAAAAGCTTACATTAGAAGTGAAGGAAGATCTCAAATCAGAGATATAACCTCACAACTGGAGGATCTAGAAAAAGAAAAGTAAATGTAAACCCAAAGTGAGGAGAAGAATGGAAACAACAAAGATTAGAGCAAAGGTAAATGAAATAGAGAATAAGAAAACAATAGAGAGAATCAATAAAACCAAAAGTTGGTTCTTTGAAAAGATCCATAAAATCAACAAACCTTTAACTAGATTGGCAAAGAAAAAAAGAGAGGACACAAATAATTAAAATCAGAAATTACTACCAACCCCACAGAAACAAAAAGGTCAATAAGAAGATATTATGAACAACCATATGCCAACAAATTGGATACCTGGATGAAATAGACAAATTCTTAAAAACACACATGCTAACTACACTGACTAAAAAGAAAAACTCAACAAACCAATACCTATTAAAGAGATTGAATCAGTAAGCAAAAACATCCCAACGAAAGAGAGCCCAAGGCCAGATGACTTTTGGTAGTGGTGAATTCTACCAAAAATTCCAAGAAAAATCGACACCAACCCTGCTCAAACTCTTCCAAAAAACCGAAAAGGAGGTATCACTCTCCAACTCATTCTATGAGGCCAATATTACTCTCATACCAAAGCCACATAAAGATACCACAAGAAAAGAAAATTACAGACCAATATCCCTCATGCATATAGAGGAAGAAGCACTTTACAAAATACAAGCAAACCAAATCCAACAGTGCATTAAAAGAATTATATACCATGATCAAGTGGTATTTATCCCAAGTTTGCAAGGGTGGTTCAATGAAGAAAATCAATTAATGTAATACACCGCATTAACAGAATGAAGGAAAAAAGCTACATGATCATCTTAACTGATGCAGAAAAAGTTTTAGATAAAATCCAGCACCGCTTCTTGATAAAACACTTAGGAAAGCAGGAATAGAAGGAAACTTCTTCAACACATTAAAGGACATATCGGAAGACCCCACTGCTAACATTATACTCAATGATGAAAGACTGAAAGCTTTTCCTTTAGGATCAAGGACAAGACAAGGATGTTCACTGTCACCGCTGTTATTCAACATTGTACCAGAAGAACTAGCTAGAACAATTAGGCAAGAGAAAGAAATAAAAGCCATCCAGATTGGAAAGGAAGAAGTGAAACCTTCCCTACTTGCAGATGGCATGATCCTATATAGAGAATATCCTGAAAAATCCACAACGGAGCTATGAGAACTAATAAACAAATTCAGTGAAATAGCCAGGTACATAACAAGCATGCAAAAATTAATAGTGTTTCATACCTTAGTAATAAATAATCTGGAGAAAATATCAGAAAAAATTCCCATTACCATAACAACTAAATGAATCAAATATATAAGTCTAACCAAGCATATAAAAGACTTGTGCACAGAAAACTTAAAACATTGCTAAAAGAAATTATAGATGACCCAAATAAATTGCAGCACATTCCATGTTCATGGATTGATAGACTAAATATTGTTAAGATGTCCATTCTACCCAAAGTGATTTACAGATTCAACACAACTTTTTTTTGCAGAATTAAAAGCCAATCATCAAATTTATATTGAAAGGTAAGGTTCCCCAAATAGCTAAAGCCATCTTGAAAGCAAGAACAAAGTTGGAAGACTCATACTTTCCAATCTTAAAACTTATTAAAAAGCCACAGTAAGCAAAATAGCCTGGTACTGAGACAAGGACAGACATATAGACCAATAGAATTGAATTGAGGGCTCAGAAATCAACCCTCTCATTTATTGCTAGAAGACTTTTGACAAGGGGGCAAAGACCACTAAATTTGGGAAAGAGTGGTCTCTTCAACAAATAGTGTTGGGAAAACTGGACCTCCATTTGCAAAAGAATGAAGGAAGACCCCTACTTCATACTTGATACAAAAATCAACTCAAACTGGATCAAAGACTTAAATATAAGAACCAGAACTATCAAACTCCTACAAGAAAATGTAGGGAAGCATATTCAGGACCTTGTGTTAGGCAATGGTTTCTTAGACTTTATATCCAAAGCACAGGCAACAAAAGAAAAAATAGATAAATGGGACCTCATCAAAATAAAAACTTTTGCTTCTCAAAGGACTTTATCATGAATGTTAAATGAAAACCTACACAATGGAAGAAAATATTTGTAAACCACATATCTGATAAAGGTTTAATATCTAGAATATATAAAGAAATGCTATAACTCCACAACAAAAAGATGAACCCAATTTAAAAATGGACAAAATACCTTTAGCAGACATTTCTCCAAAGAAGATAAACAAATGGCCAGAAAAGCACATGAAGAGATTCTCAACATCATTAGCCATTAGGGAAATGAAAATCAAAACTATGAGATACCATTTCATACCAACTAGAATGGCTATAATTAATGAAACAGAAAATTACAAGTGTTGGAGAGGATGTGGAGAAATAGGAATACTTATTCTTTGCTGGCGGCAATGTAAAATGGCAACCAGTGCAGAAGACAGTCTGACAGTTCCTCAGAAAGCTAAGTATAGAATTACCATATGACCCAGCAATCCCACTAGAATTGAAAGCAGGGTCTCAAACACATATCTGCAGACTAATGTTCATAGCAGCATTGAATACAATTGCCAAAAGATGGAAGCAACCCAAGTGTCCATCAACAGATAAGTGGATAAAGAAAGTGTGGCATGTAATACAATGGAATATGATTAAGCTTTAAAAAGGAATAAAGTTCTGATTCATATGGCAATATGGATGAACCTTGAAGACATCATGTTGAGTGAAATAAGCTAGACACAAAAGACAAATATTGTATTTGTCTGATATGAAATAATTAGAATAAGCAACTTAATAGGGTCAGAAACTAGAATATAAGTTACCAGAAGCTGGTGTGGGACAGGTGTCTGGAGTTAATGCTTAAATTGTGCAGAGTTTCTATTTTGGGTGTGGAAAAGCTTTGGTAATAGTTGGTGGTGATGGCAGCAAAACATGAACATATTTAGCAGCACTGATTACATATTTGGATATTGTTAAAAGAGGGAATTTTAGGTTTTAGAAACCTTACAGAATAAAAATTTAAAAAGAAATTTAAAATAGGACTGCACATAAACAGTGATCCCTAGTGTAAACCATGGACTATATTTGATAGTACAATTGTACAAATATTCTTTTCTCAACTGTAACATACGAGTAACACTGATGTATGGTGTTAATATGGTGGTACTACAGAACTCTATTTTATGCATGATTTTACTGTACACCTACATTTTCTCTAATTAAAAAAAAAAAACAAGCACACAAAAAATGTACCTCATGGAGCCCTTTCTATGTAGCTATCATGACAGGCAAGTTACTTAATGTTTCTTCTCCTCAATTCCTTTTTCCCATCTGACTGCTACTTAGTTCAGGCCTCCATCATCTTTCACCTGAACCACTACCATGGTCTCCTCCCTCTGCTTCCAGTGTCACCCTTCCAGTCTATTATCTACATGATGATACACACATGTATCACCATCCAAAGAACTTGATTCAAATCCTTCAATGACTCTCCATTGGCCAGGAATCAAAGTGCAAATTTCATAGTCATGGATTCAAGCCCTTCGTGATCAGCTCCCCCAGTACCATTCAGTGGTAGATGCTCCTATATGTTCTTCAGATTCTATTCTCTCTCTGTTTTTTCTATAATACTATGACCACCAATTTGTAACTGAACACACCAGTCATCAGGATAGAAGTCTATTAGAAGTTTTCAGTAGGAAGTATGGTCACACCATCTGATTAGTTCTGACCATCGTGTTGTACGTAGAAGTGTCCTGTGAAAGCTTCTAAGAACCTCCCTTAAGATACAGCTAGCTTATGCCTTTTGTTCCTTTCTTCTTTTTCATGTTGTCTGGAATGTTGATGTGGTGGCTGAAGCTGGAGCAGTCATTTTGGACCATGAAGAGATCTTGGAAACAGAGGTTATGTTGTGATGAAACAAGATTGAATCAATCTGAGTCCCTGAAGACTTCATTTTCACGAACCCACTATACCAGCCTTGTTCCTCAACAGACAAACGTATTCTTAAAAAAACACTCTCAAATCTCATTTCCCTTCCTTTACTACTTTATAATCATGCTGAATAATTTTGCATTCTTTGAATTCCTCTTAGAATTCCAAGCTTCAGTGTCTCACCATTTGCTGTTCCGCTGTTTGGAATTACCTTTCTCCTTTGTCATTTTGGCAAATTCCTTCTTAATAGGTCTCTTCCCCTGAAAAGGCCACTCGGTCTCAGCCGGGCAGATTTGGTAATTCTTTCTTTTTACCATCATTGTATCTAGTGTATCTGCCTAATATCGTACTCATCATATATAGAACCAGTCGGATATATGTATATATGTACTTTGTGGAAATATTATAGATTTATATGTTATACTATATTATATACACACATAGTGAGATTTATTTTAAGGGATTGATTCATGCCAGCAAGTCTTAAATTAGTAGGGCAGACCAGCATACTGGAAATTCAGGTGGAGGTTGATGCTCTAGTCTTGAGACAAATTTTTTTCTTTCCCAGGAAACATCAGTTTTTGCTCTTAAGACCTTCAACTAATTGGATGAGGCATACTGTTTTGGTTTGCTAAAGCTGTGGGAATGCAATATACCAGAAATGGAATGGTTTTAAAAAAGGAAATTTATTATATTGCAAGTTCACAGTTCTAAGGCCATGAAAGTATCCAGCTGAGGCATCCAGAGAAAGATACCTTGATTCAAGAAAGGCTGATGGGTCCAGGACATCTGTGTCAGCTGGGAAGGCACATGGCTGGCATCTGCTGGGGTCTTTGGCTTCTGGCTTCAAACAGCTTCCCTGGGGTATTTGCTTTCTGCATCTCCAAATGTCTGGGTCCCATGTTGGCTCTGTCGGCTCTGAAGCTTTTTATAAAACATTTTCCCTTAAAGGACTCTGCTAAGTGACCCACTTTAGATGGGCGGAGACATATCTCCACGGAAACCACCCAATCAAAAGGTCCCACTCACAATTGGGTGAGTCACATCTCCATGGAAACAACCTAATCAATAAGTTCCCACCCAACAATATTTAATGAGGATTAAGGAACATAACTTCTCTGGGGTACACAACAGTTTCAAACCTGCATACCTACCCATATTATTGAGGGTACTCTCCTTTGCTTAAAGTCAACTGTTTGTAGTTGATGCCAATCACATTGTAGATGCCAATAACATCTACAAAATACCTTCACAGCAACATCTAAATTAGTGTTGACCAAACAAAAAATGGACACTGTTGCCTAGACAAACTAACACATAAAATTAACTGTCACAATTATGAATTCTTTCAGGTCAGGAACTATGTTTTTGCAACTTCATATTTTCAGTGTCTTGAACATATAATCCAGTTTCAAAGGATAATTACCAAATGAATGAGCAATTGAATGCATTCTCTGAGCTTCTATTTTCTCATTTGTAAAATGAAAATAATAATAATATCTGTTCTGTAGTTTTTTTGAGAATCAAATGAGATGCGATTGAGAAGATGCTTTATAAACTATAATATATTATCAAGAACTTAGAAGTTTTGTTTTTATAAAAACTTCTATTATCTGGTCAATAACCTTGTATGACATATAATTTCTATTGATTTATTTTGCATCTACAGGAAATGGAAACAAAGGATGGGTTGGAAAAAGGGTGCAATTCTGAGCTTAGCAATGCAAAAATTAGTAATATAAACAAAGATCTAATTTTTATTGCTAGGTAACTAAATATATTTGAGTCTAGCTATCAAACAAACCCTCAGTTCCAGGTAACCTCCTTAGCCATCAGGCAACATATGCTGTGCAAAATACTTATATTTAAGTTAAACAAAAACAATTCATGTCAAGCAGAAACCCTTTGCTGAAACCACCTCTAGATTGCAGAATACGTATAAAGAGCCAAGAGCTCAGGGCATTCATGTCTCCCCATGTCATCTGCTTTTAGGGAACATGAGACACTTAGAGCTGGAGTTGGAGCTGAGACAGGATGTGTTCTTGTTTCTGCCAGATTCACCTAAGGAGCCAGGGAACCAGGAGCATCCTCTGGAGAAAATAGAGCCTATGGAGCAATAGGCCAGGTCAGCTCTTGTTTACTTCTCTCCTGGTACCCTTATTCTAAGCTCCACAACTCCATCAAGTCACTCACCAGAGCCATTGTGCAATTCCTTTGACTGTCTGAGACTTCCCAGCACCCATGTCTCACATCTGGGAATCTAAGTACCCCTTTTACAGCAATCTGTTTTCTCCCCCCAGTCCCTTAGACCTTGGCATCCAGCCTTGTTTTAGCCTGTATTTTCCCACCCATGCCTGTGTGTGTGTGTGTTTACGTGTGAGTATTGGATGGGGGTGGTGGGGGTGGATAGGTTAATGTTGCCTCTTATGTGATGAATCAATGACATAGGCTTTTAAAGACCAAAGCATTTAAAAGATATTCTTTAAAAATATGGAAGAGGTAATTACCTTCCTTCTTTTATAGCATGAGTTCAAAAAGAAATGTAAGGTTCAAAGTGAAGTGAAGGCCTCTCTCGTCTGTGTATGTGCAAATGCACAAGGCTGGTTCTGTCATGTACTGTGTGTGAAAGCCTATCTATTTGCACAACTTTATGCATCTCTTCACAGAACACCCATGAAGTCACAGCTCATATTTCTGTGTTAAATATTCGATCTTTTGGCTTTAAACACCCATAAGGGTTATTTGTCGAAGCCGATCTTAAACCTTGCTCCACAGCCCTGCAGCAGATCCGTAAAGTAACAGTGTAGGGGTGGGAAGGAAAGGGTGGGGGGAGACGGGAAAAGTAAGCCATTCAGCAAGCATTTATTGAGTGCCGCATATGTGCAGAGCATATGGTATCTAGTAATAGGCGCTGTGAGGGGAATAAAAAAGAAATGGAATACGTGTTTTTGCTCTCAAGATGAAGGAGATGGAAACATAAGCACTGTCAGTTCAATTCTAGATCCAGGCATTTTAACTTTGTTTACCAATAATGCTTGTATGTAGAGCAGGAGCCAAAAACCTGGGGCAAGTAAGAACACTCTAGCATGGGTGTGTGTGTGTGTGTGTATGTGTAAAGACAGAAAGAGAAAAGGTGTGTGGGTATAGGGAAAGGATTGGGGCCAAGAGTCACGCCTTGTCTGGAAGGTCCTTTCTTGTGTTTTCTCAATCATCTTCTTAATAAAGATGGCTTTATTTTGTTTCCTGAGACCCAAGAGCAAGCTCCCACATCATCCGTCTTAGTTTGCCAAGGCTGCTGTAACAGATAACACAGAGTCGCTGGCTTAAGTCACAGGAATATATCGTCTCACAGTTTGGGAGGTTGGAAGTTCCAAAACAAGGAGACTGCAGGATCATGTTTTCTCCAAGGTCTACAGCGTTCTGGAGGTGGCTTGCTGGAAATCCTTAACTCAGTCTCTGCCCCATTACATGGCAGTTCGGTCTCTTTCTGTCTCTTCCTCACTCCTACAACTGTGTTCAAATTTCCTTGACTTGCACAGACTCCAGTCCTATTTGGATTAATGATTCCCATCCTGATTCAGTATATCCTCATCTTACTGCGACCTCCAAAGATCTATTCACAAATGAGTCCACACCCACAGGGCTGGGGGCCAGGATCTGACGATGCCCTTGTGGGGGACATGATTCAATTCATCATATTCCCTTTTGACAGCGATGTGTTCATTCCCTCCACGTTCCTGATCCTGGTTTTGCCAGGTTTGTGTTTGCTTTTTTTTTTTTGTCTTAAGTGAGGATAAATTTACCCTGTGGCTTCTGACTGTTCCTTTCTACCACAAGCCTTCTTGGGTTTTGACCTGTGTTGTATGAGACATTTGGAAGAACACGTTCTGGACATGGACCAGGTGGGTCCAAGAGGGCTGTCTCCATGTGCTCAGGCACGTGCTGCCTCCCTTAGCCTGTCCGTAGGAGGCCCCGCCCTCCTGGACCTCAGGCTGTGAGTGACAGCTTGTTACCACGGCAAGGGACTGCTGCATCCCTAGGGAGGTGGACACAGAGCAAAGGGAAGAGTCAGATGTACTTGGACTTGAATTCCAGTTCCACCCTTACAAAGCCACTTTGACCCTCTCTTTCTTCATCTGTCACATAGAAATTCTCTTACAGCGTCACGAGGATAGTTAAATGAATGAATGCATAGAAAGTGTTTAATACAGGGCTTGACACACAGTCAGCGCACAATATATTTTTGCTAGCATTTTAGTATTAGTGTAGTTTTCATTAATATTCATGCATTTGCCTTGAGACTTTTTTTTGTGGCCTGAGACACATTCATTCTACCCTATGAAATATATGACTAAGAGAAAAACAGGAAATATGACTTACTCCATTCATTAAACCAGTTTTTTTTAAAGTGCTGACTGCCTTGCCAAGTACTATATTAGGATCTTCCCTCCTTTCTCCCTTCCTTCCTCCTTCTACAAACATTTATTGTGTGTCTATGGGGTGCCAGGTATTGCGTTAGATTATAGTGAAATAGTGGTGAGATAGACTGATACATTTTCTTCCATCACAGAGTTTATGACCCAGGGGGAAAGACAGATATTACACAAGTAAATCCAGCTGTAGAATAGAGGGTGCAATAATGTTCATGGAACATGAGTCCCTCAGTTCACCCATTGCTCAAAGAATGCACTTTACATATTTCTGTGCTTTGCTTATGGGGTGGCCCTTGTTCTAAATTTATTTCTCTCTTCTCCTTTTTATTATGCTTTAAAAGATAATAGTTGACATTTATTGTATGCTTATGATGCTCCCGGCACTTCCCAAGAGCACTACATGTATCAATTCATCTAGGTTCCCTAATACCCCAAGGAGGTGTGTGTGCGAGACCTTTCTCTTGGTCTGCTTCTGAAATTGTAATCTCAATAGCGCTGTTGTGAGGGTTAAATGAATTAATACATAAAGCGCCTGGAGTGCGTAACAGCTATTCACCATTATTATTATTATTATGCCACCTTATGCTTGTGAGAATTTAAAGCTCATGCTGATTAAGGAAGTGTTAGTAGCCGGTAGAGCTAGAAATTGCCCTCATCTGTGTCTCCAGAGTCGGAACTCTCCAACACTATGCTCTACCGCCTCCTTTTTCCTATTTACTTACATACCTTCCTGCGGGTGTGGACGCATGTATAAATAAGACCCTTTGAAGAAGTTATTTTTAGTTAAGATGTGGCCCAGCTCAAGCAGGGTGGGCTTTAATCCATATTACTGGGGCCTTTATAATGTAAACAGAAGAAATTCAGATGTAATGAGTTTTAAAAAGCCACTCTGGAAGAAGGCAGGAGTCAGTGGAAACGGGGAGAGGAGACACAGGAGAGACTGATCGCCCTGTGGAGGAAGTGGAGATGTGGGTCAAGGAACCCCAAGGACCGCAGCAAGCCAGCGCCAGAGCCCCGATGCCTGGGGACGAAGCAAGGCCTTGCCGACACCTTGATTTTGGACTTCCCACTTTCCAAACGGGGAGCCAGTAAATTCCTGTTTTTAAGCCAGCCTGTGTGTGGTATTTGTCACAGCACTCCAGCAAACCGAAACACCTCCCGTTATATAAAGCCTTAAACATATGAAAGGGATCTTGATCTTTGTTTCAGTTGTACTAGCAGTTGGGAACAAGTCTATGCTCATGACAATTTTTTCATTTCCTCTTTGTGTTGGGGGGACTCGAGACCACCCCCAAGTTGGGTGATCTGCTAGGAGGACTCATGAGACTTAGCATGTAGTTGTATCCACAGCGAAGGTTCATTACAGCAAAAGGATATAAGCAAATCAGCAAAGGCAAAACACACGTGGGGAGAAGTACAAAGGAAACCATGTGCAAGCTTTCGAGTCTTTTCTTGGTGGAGTCCCACCGTACGCACTAAATCCTCCAGCAACGAGTTGTGACAAATTGTGTGAAACGCTGTCTACCCGGAAAGCTCATTAGCAACTCAGTGCCCAGGGTGTTTATTAGGGGCCAGTCACATAGGCACTCTGCCTAGCAAGTAGCAAAATTGCAGGCTGGGAATTCCTTTTATTTTCCCTTATGAAAATAATGAAAGCAGGAGTTCAGCATAAACCACATCATTTGTATAAATATTTCAGGCAGAGTCAGCCACTCCTCAGTTCTAGGCATGGTGGAACCATCCTGGAATCCAAGCTTCCAGACATGAGCCATGGATGAAACTTACCAGCAGAGCTTTCTAAGGAGAGCAGCTTCAGGCCTGCTATGCTAACTCTATTTTGCACATTACTAATTTTTATAACAGCAGAAGCCACAGGGCAGTATCACCATGGAGCGGCAGAGCCCATGAATAATGAGAAGCTATGAGGTGGAAAGAAAACGAATGGAGAGGAGTTGGCTGGTAGTGGAAACAGCAGACTCAGAGCCTTGGCATAGTGATTTGATTGTAATAGTGGAGCATCTGAGTAGGAAACATGAGAGGCCTGGGGCTAGGAGAGCAGGATGAGCAGAAACTAGATGTTCCTTTCCCCACAAGACCTCATTACGCAACTGTGATCTGTGGTGGATTAAAAATGGCCAGAAATTCTTTGCCACTCCATGTAAGAAGAGGTAGGGTCTATTTCAGCTCTCCTTGAATCTGCGCTAATGTGTGACTTGCTCTAACCAAGAGAAGACAGCAGAAGCAGCACTCTGGCTGTTCGAGGCATAAGCCTTCAATAAGGCCTGGCAGCTTCTGCTTTTGTGCTCTTGGGAGCTCTGAGCTACGTCGTGTAATGAAGTTTGGCTACGTTGCTAGAGAAACCCGTTGGAAAGAGAGAAAGTATTTGTGTGTGTGTGTGCGCGCGCGCATGTGTGTGAGTGTGGTGGAGGGTGGTACCAAGTCAAGTCCCGGATGTTGCAGCCATCCACGCTGAGTACCTGCATGCAGCGTGAAGCCATCTGGGCATTCCAATCCCAGATAACAGCACCTGCCTGAGCGACCCCAGGCATGCCCAGCGGAGAAACTACCCTGCTGAGCCCTACCCACGTTGCAGAATCATGAACAAACAAAATGCTGTAGTTTTAAACCACTAGGTTTTGAGATGATTTGTTTTGTAGCAACGGATAAACTGATCTGGTGAAGCAGCAGAGACAGCCTGGAGAGGTGGCTTCATTGTAATGAATTTCCACCAGAGTGAAAAAACAAGAGATGTCTGCAGCTAGGGAGCAGGATGACTCCACGAGACTTGACACAAGGTACTCTTTCCCAGTTCTTACACAACACTGATGTGTGTCATTTCACAGAGAAAACAATCTGTACCCTTCTAAAATGAGCTTTACCCTAGAATCTTTCCAGACCTTTCCAACCCTCAAACCGAAGTTTGTGAACAATTGTTTGAGATCCCATACGCAATGAGTCATGTTTGTCTTCCGAATGCCTGTTGCGTTAGTGGAGATCTTAGATCATCAAAGTCCCATATTCTGAAGCTCATTTCTTCACTCAGGGAGCCAAAATACCATGAATAATTTCATGTCCTGGAAAGATTCTCAATATATTCCTGAGTACATACATCCAAGATGCCAAATCAGTGAGTCCATAAATGCAATAATCACTCAAAAAACAAGTCTAATTTTATCGACAGAATTGATAGTTCATTTTGGGGCAGCAGGAACTTGACCTATGACCGATTGTTGCAAATATTTTTATCTTTTTTTTTAATGGATGAGGAAACTAGGAAGAGAGAGAGATCTGATGAGCCAAATTCAAGTCAAAATGAAGGCAGGGATGTGATTCAGGGCTGACAAATCTCCTTTGGGGGCTTTCTCCATTATTGACAGGGTTCGTTTTCATTGACATGTTTGTGTATTTCTCTGCTAGCCATAGCACAGGTCCAGCCCTACGTTTTTTGTTGTTGTTGTTTAGAATTAGTGGAGCATATTTCCTGTTTGTCATATCACTGTTTTACTCTAGGATACTTGATTAGCTTCTTATGGGCAGTCTCAGCCATCTCTTGAAGAAAAAGTAAAAAGGTTCTGGCAAGAAATAAACTCCTCACAGACCATGTGTTCAGAATGAATCCAGCCAGCAGTGGGGGCGTGAAAAGGCGTCCCCTACTGATAAGCTAGGGAGAAAGAATTGCCTGATTTAGAAGGAGGACATTCTTTTAGGCCACCTCATTTCATCTGATAAAAAAATGACAGCTTTCCAATATGTCCATATGAAAGAAAATGAATTAAAACATAGGTAGGAGGCAACCTAGAATGGTAAATCAGGGCAAGTAGAATCTACATGCATAGATCCAGTCAGTAGACAATGGTTTATTTTATAGCATATGGAGAATTCATTGATTCATTGATTCATTCAGCCATTCAGCAAACATTCATTAAATACCTACCTGTGGAAACACATTAGGTACAGACAATGCTTCCTGCTTTCCAGAGACAGCTTTCACAGTCTTGTAAAGGAGATAAGACAACACATGAACACAATGAACCATGATCAAGGCAACAAATGAGTAAGTACCATAGGGTAGAAAAATATGGTGAGATGAAAGTTCAGAAAAAGGAGACATCACTTCTGGCCAAAGGAAATACAGAGTAAAAAGATTTCTTAAAAGTATAATCTATCACCCTCCAACTCCTGGTTTAAAAGCCTCACACAGTTATTAGCTATATGACCTTGGGCAAATCATAAATCTTCTGTGTCTTAGTTTGCTTATCTTTTAAAAGGAAGGGTTGGACTAAATGATCTTGAAGGTCCTTTCCGCTCTAAAGTACTGGGATACATAATTTTTCATGAGAAGGCCCAGCTAAATATGTGACAATCTATTCTTTATACAACCAGAGCAACTTTTTAAACCTAAATAAGATCATGTTACTCCCTGGCCTAAAACCCTTCCACGGCTGCATTTCAAAGAAAATCCAAACTCCTTTCGATGGCGTACAAGGTCCTGCAGTGTCTGGGTTCACTGCCTCTCCAGCCTCATCTCGCATCTCCCCACTTGCCCCTGCTTCTCTGTTCCATGAAGGCAGCAGGCAGGGTCTCCACTCATGCGTCCCCTCTGCTGGAATGCCTTTCCTCTTCTCTTAAAAAAAAACTATATATATGTAGTTATGTATGCATATACACATACAATTAAATTCTATATTATATAATATATTTTACATGTTTTCATATATAATGCAATATTATGTAATTACATAATAATGAATATAATTTAATTATACATATATAATTATATATACATATTCTATATAATCATATAATATTATATATGTATAATTAAACTATATAGGATTATACATATATTACATGTATAATTAAAGTATATATTGTTTAATATCTTTTTCATAATATACAATAACATATGTAAATATATTGTATAATACATAAAGTATATATATCTATATATGTCTAAGAATGGAGGAGAAAAGTTTAAAAATGTCATAACTGTGACATAAGAAATAATTGGAATATAGAATGTAAGCTTTGTATTAATGTAAATTTCTTGAACTTGATAACTACGCTTAAGGTGGTTTCATAAGTAAATATCCTTATTTGTAGTAAATATACATGGAAGTATTACGTGTTCAAGGATTATGACGTGTGAAACGTGTTCTTAAATGTTCGGACGATAGATAGATAATAGAACGATGTGACAAAGTTGTCAAAATGTTATACTTGTTGGATTTGGGTATCTGGGGGTGTGGGGGAGTGTGAGAGCTCTCTGTATGGGGTTTGTATTATTTTTGCAACTGTCCTATAGGTTGTAATGATTTCAAAATAAATAGTTTTTTTTTAAAGAGTGCATATAGATAAAGTTCTTAGAACAATGCCTGGCACTAGTTGATGCTATATTGTGTAGCAGACTATGGGTTTAGGGAGGCCATGGCTGGGTGAGGACCCGCCTCTGACATTTCACTCTGAAAATTTCAGGCTAAACTTGCCTCGACAATAAACAAATCGGCCTTGTATATCTGGAATATTTAGGACCTGATTTTGAATTCTGGGTTCTACTTACTACGTTTTGATTGTGTTCCCAGTTAGGTTCAGTAACTTATAAGTTATTTGGGAGGATTCTGATAAGGCAGAGCCCCTTGGGGTAGCCCCATACAGAAGAGTCTTCCGTGTGGGCAAAGTATGGTGGGGAGGATGGGGTTAAATTATAGGAAGGAGGCAACGTGGTAGGTTTGAGAGAATAGTAGACTTGGGAGAAGTGAAATGTAATGGTCAAGAGAGGGTTTGGTTCAAATACCTGCTCTGCCACTACAAGCTGCGTAACCTTGAGCAATTTACTAGCTCTCTTTATGCCTCAGTTTCCTTGGTCGTAAACTGGGGATAATAATATCTTCTTTACAGTGCTATAATGAATATAATATGAGATAATGTATCTAGAATAGTTAGCCCAGTTCCTGGTGCAAAAAAAAATGCTCTAGTATTTCAGTGATTATCACGGTTATCAGGATTAGTTAGGGGATAGGGGTTTGGGAATGCCAGACTTGGGCACTGGCAATGCTGTCTTGGAAGTGTTTTCCAGTTTCAGATGGATGAAACTGTAAGCTGAAGATTGACCAGATTGACTTCTAGTTAAAGCTATCAAAGATAAAAATCAAAGTTTAATAAATTGTGCCAGAATAAAAACGGAATCATTTTTTTGTTCACTCTATAGGGACTTATGTTACAAAGTCAATACCATGTAAAGAAGTGACCAAATATTAGGCAGCTAAAAAACTATTAGGAAAATAAGGATAGAGGTACCTCAGGCAGTCAATTTGCACAAGAATTATATTTTTTCTGGATTTTTGTGATGCTTGAGGTATTTGTCAGCATCTTAGTTTCCCGGGCCACTGTAACAAAACACCACAAACTGGGTGGCTTACACCAAGAGAAATTTCTTCTCTCGTAGTTGTGGAGGTTAGAAGTCTGAGATTAAGGTGTCATCAGGTCCATGCTCTCTCTGAAATCCTTTCTCTTCCCCAGCTTCTGCTGGTTTGCCAGCTGCCCTTGGCATTCTTTGGTTTACAGCTGCAGCACTTCAATCTCTGCTTCAGTCATCATGTGGCATTCTTCTCTTGTGTCTGTCTGTCTATGTGTCCAAATTTCCCTCTTCCTATAAAGACACCAGTCATACTGGATCAGGGCCCACCCTAATCTAGTTTGGCTTCGTCTTAACTAAATACAACTTCAAAGACTAATTCCACATTAGATCATATTCAGAGGCACAGGGGTAAGGGCTTGAACATGTTTTTTTTAGAGAACAGGATTCAACCCATAGCAGTCAGCTTGTTAAAATTTCTAATGCATTGTGGTTTATCTTTCTAAGTAAATATTCACTTTCAAACCCAGTTTCATATTTATAGTTTTGCGGTCTTTTTTTTTAAAGAGGGTACCCAGAAAGTGTTTCTTCTTTTCTATACTTTCTCCTTACCCCTCTCCCCTGCTGTCCCCTGATCCCAGTGACTCTCACAAGGACCCTCTAGGACCCTCTGGCTCCTCTTCTTTCCAGTGCATGCATCTGCGTTTATGCTTGCATCTCAGTTAGCAAGTATTGCATTCTCTCTCCCCGAAGACTAGTTTATTTTTCAAGCTGTCACATTCTTTTTCTTTGGAAGGAACCCATGACAGCTCCAACTCACCCCTACCAGGGCAGGTCATTCCAGCCCTCTGTCATTTCCACCAGCCCTCTGGCACCATTACCCTAGCTCCTTCATAGCCAGGACAATGTCTGTCTCACACACTTGTGCCTTGCACAAGCACAGGCCCATAATAAATGCTAGCTGAACAAGCAAATATGCAAATCAATTATATTCTATTTATACTGGCATAAACTGAATACTTATGTATCTTATCAATCTTTACTTACAGTTCAAAATCTCTGCCACAAACTGCGCAAATTACTCTAAACCGCATGGACTTTGGGGGAAAAGAATATATGTTCTCAAAATTGGGATATCTTCTTTGCTTTCCTTTGTTGAGTCTTTCTCCCTAGGTTTTCTTCCTCTTCCCTTTTTCTACCCTTATCGCCCTTAGCCTTTCACCCCCTAATACACACACATTCATACACGTACACTTTAGAGGAAATGATTGTGAATTACCTGAGGCTTATGGTTAGAGTTATTTTATTTACCACTTCAATTTGTTGCCAAAGTTGCTGTGAAATATTAAGAAGGCAAGAGTAGAGGAAACCCTGCAGTCAGGAATAGGCAGTGTCACTTGTGAAGGTCAGAGAGGCTGGGTTCAGCTGATGGTTTGCAGGAGATGAGAAACATTGATTTTAGCATGGGCCTCAGGAGGGAACATGCTTGTCTAGGAATATATCTCTGTTAGTTTTCTCATAGCTTAGCAGGAAGGATACTTTATTTTCCCAGCAACAATATCTTTCTGTCATTGAGATAAGTGACCTCTAGTTTTATTTCCTTGCAAACTAGATTACAGCCTTCTAAAATGAAACACCTCGCCCTATGATATTTTCATGGAATATGTGGACAGCTGTTGAATTTGCTTGCCTGGTATCCATTACCTGTTATTCTGATAACAGTCCACTGGGTTTATGGTGGGGAAGGGGTGGTGAGAAGGGGAGCTAACTCCATCCCCGGAGCAATGGGCAGGCCCAGTACTAACGCTGTGTCAACTGGACATTCTCAACCCAGAAATTAAATCTCAAATTCAGTGTCAAAAAAAAAAGAGAAGTATTGTAATTCTTCTATCTCAAACTCTGTGACCTGAAGAAATTGTCTACATGTCCCTGCCCCCAGATCTTCTAAGATGCTTAAGTTTCTACAATATCTAAGAACTTCCTTGAAGATGAGTATACTGAGAAAAAAAAAGGTGAGGCCTATTTCACAAGGAAAATATGATTTAAAGTGATGTTTTTCTAAGGTAAAATGATCTTGCAGGAGAAGAGCCCAGAACTAGGCACAAAAAAGGTGACCCTAGCCTGACCTCTGCCCCCTACTCTGCTGGGTGAGCCTCAGGAATCAAGGAATTCCTGAATGTTCTGATATCCCCAAAATGAAAATGTTGGAGTAGATGATTGCTAAGGCAGCTTTCTGCCCTTACATTTTATTAACCATCCTTATGTAGAAGCAGAAGAAAAGTTTTTAGCTAGCAATTGAAGAACAATACTCTCCTGATCAATGGAAGCAGGTAAGAATTTTTGAACACTGAAAAACTACTCCATGCATTTAAATTAGTCTGCTATTACAAATACAATGTTTAAAAACATCAAGTGGGAAGAAAAAGAACAGCTCCAAGTCAAACCCCGTCAAAAGGATAAAACTCTTGTAGGTAAGACAGGTTAATTCTATAGAAAGGCTTGTGGATACTTTTCATTGATGAGAAAACAAGTGGCGAAGCAAAGTATCATTTTCGTTTATAAGAACAAACTTTTTAAAATAACAAGGGGCTAGAAAGTAAATGTGATGAATGTTGTCCTCATCTAACTTTTATGTACCAAACGCCTGGGCCAAGCGTTTGGGTTGCTCTATCTATCCATATTCACTGTTTTAAAAAAAACTGTTCAGTAGAACTGCTGTGCCAGCTTCACCATGCTTCGTTCCAGGCCATGTTATATCCATCATTCTGTGGGAAAAGGCAGAGCTGTAGAAACAGTTGCCCTCTGAAAGGCACATTTTATGGAAGGAATTCCTTTTTAGCTTTTTTTCTTTTTAACCCCTCTTCAGGAAAGATGATCTGTCTCAGTAACACGCCTTGTCTTTTTCTGATCACTTTTTGCAGCCTGCCCTCGCCCAGCAATCCGCTGCAGATGTAGCCTTGTTCCGCCGGGAGCCCTGTCCTCTCTCAAGGCAAGGAGAATCATCCACGGCACCTCACTTCAACAAATTAGCCACACTGTTTACACTGCAAGTCCTGGGGTCTGAGCTTTCTTGCCTCTCAAGGAATTCCCAGGATTCTAATGTTTTTCCGAGTGGCTCACCATACATTATTCTATGTAATCACGCCGAATGCTTTAAGCCCATCTCTTGGAAATATTAATATACACACACTGACGCAAATAAAAAGGGCACTAGTGGGTGGGGAAAGAAACCATTTTGAAAGTTATGAGCCCCAGAGACCTATATTCTAGTTTTGGTTCAGGTAAGCCAATCACTAGCTGTGACCGTAGGCAAATCACTTCTCCTTCCTGAGATTCTGTTTCCGCCATCGTAAAATGAAGAATGCAGCAAATCCCTGGATTATTCCTAATAGTTCTTCCAGCTCTAACATTCTCTAACTGATTTCTAACTGGCACCTGGATAGGAATGAACTTTTTTAAGGCAAGGCGGTAGGAAACCAGCATAAACTAACCCAGTGATCAGCTTTCACACCCAAGCAGGAGTCATCAAACAGTGAAACAAAGACCCCCCAAAACTGTTGGCTCTCTCTATTTCATCAGTTGTGCTGGTCTTCACACAGAATCTAAAAGATGTGGCCTCAGCATCTGAATAGCTCATATTATAAGGCCAAGGCTAAGAGAATGACCTAGAAAAATATCACATTCAGAGGTGACCTAAATAACTTCCTGAGGCTCCTTTTAGGCCCAGGAGTCAATGTATAGGAAGAATGAGCTTATTAATCAAAAAAAGGCTGATCTGCTCAATGTCTAATTATGCCTGTCACTTTTGTAGCCCACGCCCCAGGTTGGACATGGTTTCTTTCTCTGAAGTCATATGGCTGTACTTGAGACCAGTTTCTAGTTGATCTGTGTATTTTCTGTGTGACACGTCTCTTCCACGTGACAGTTCAAAATTGTCCAGAGAAACACCAAAGCCTCTTTATAGAATGGCCCAGCCACCCAGATTGCACAAATCCTTTCCCTCCGCCTCTCCCCACAAACCTCCTGTTGAATTCCCAGCCATCTCTCAAGGCCAAGCTCAAATCCTTCCTCCTCCAAGAAGTCTTTCTTGATCCCCTCCTCATCAGTTTTAATCCCACCTTTTTTTATATTCCCCAAGCACTTTGCACCTTTACTGTTTTAGCACTTGCTTATCAGAGTCTGTCTTACATTAAAATTATTTTATTATACATACGTCTCTCTTATGACATTTTGAGCTTCTGGAGGACAAAAGCAAGCCTTATTTTCCTGTCCGTTTTCTATAGCACCTAGCGTGATACTTTGGACACAGGAAGTATTGAGAATTGTTCTATGAAGTCCATTTCAATGCACTATATTAATTAAAAAGTATAACGGCAGAAAACCAGTGAATCACGTATTATCCCTTTATTTTCAATAACAAAGTGCTTTTCACGTAATGAAATACTTTTTAAATTTGTTGGATCACTTATAAACTCATTAGATAATGCAAAATTCTAAGGTAGAAACCCATTAACCTTACAATTTGTTCGTTTTGCCATTTAAAGAAATTCAGCCCATTTAATCAATGTCAAGAATGAAATTTGCCAGTAATATTCACTTAGAAGTAAATGTTCCTTTCATTTACCCAGTGAATTTATTTATAACGAGTCTCTACACACTTTAATTTGGAAGGAATGCCTACTTTTAATGAAACACTCAGAGTATTTAATTAATCATTTACAACAAGCCATAAAAGACATGAAAAGCCATCTTTCCATTTAAATGGCTGTTTCCTAGTATATAACAAACTTTTCCAGTCCTGCTCAAAGCAAAGCTAAAATAATTTGTTACAGTGTTTTACATTTGTCAGTTTTGCCATCTCCTCATTCTCTTTCTCTTATTTTTTTGCACTCAATCAATTAAACTAGGTCAAAGGCTGCTAAAAGTGATCCTGTCCTATTTGAGGGTCTCTCTGCAACTCCTGCCACCTCACCCAATGTCATGACAACCTTCACATACACTTCTTACACGTCTCGAAAGTGTTCTCAACTGTGAGCTTTACAGACTTGCAGAAAATTGTGATATCTTGCCTAATTGCCCTTTTCTCACATCTCTTTTCTCTGTTGGGTTCTGTGCAGCTCACTAAAATCCAACTTTCTTTGCCAAACTTGCATTCTTTGGGCAAATTTAAGCAAGAAAATGAGCTCTTTCTCTGGGACAGTTCTGCTTTGCTCTCTTCCTCCTCTCATTTCCATAGCAAGGGTATTATAAAATGATGAAGTTAGTTTGATGAAACCTAATGCTTTATTTGCAAGTATAGAGCAGTTTTATTGTAGGAGGTTCCCATTTTGTTTTAAACAGAAGACAGAAACATAGAGTTCCAATAAGCATTCATTCAACCAATAATACTTCACCATTTGCCGAACATTTATTATGAGGTAGGTGTTGCTCTAAAAAGACTCATAGTCTTTGGGGGGAGATTATCATCAAATTCTTCAAAACAGTGTAGACAAAATTATAATAGAAGGATAGGCCCAGGCTTCCCCTAGGGAAACACAGGCAAAAGCTAAATTACTGTCTGGCATGTGAGCAAGGAACTGTGCCAGTTGTTTGAGAACAAATACAAAGATAAATCAGACGAAAGAATGGAGAGTACAGTAGGAACATTAAGCCTTGTATTTGCATAGGGATGACAGAGTATAGATCCTACAAAGTATCACAAGAACGGTAGAGTTTTACTATGGGGAGCTTGCTTTCAGGGAGAGACTGAGGTCCCAATCTTCAAGGATGCGTTGGCATTCAAGTTTAGCCCTGAAAGGGGAGGAGAAAGTAGACGCATAAGGGTGGGAAAGGAAGGAGGGAGAAGGGGAATTTCAGGTTTGACGATATAAGACAGTACATCTGACATCGTTCTGCTCTTTGTCTTTCCAAGCAGACCTTATAAAACAATGTTGCCTTTGCTTTTAAAAAATGCCACTATGCTTCCGATAGATGGGACCCAACCAGCCCTTGGGTCTTTCATGGGAGACAGACTTTGATTGCAGCCCTCCTTGATAAACAGGGAATGAATAGAGAGTGGTACCACCTGAATGTTTTGCTCATTTTCTCCCATACACTTTCAACTCACTTGGTTGATCACGATTAAATAGTAAATGCACCAGGCAGGGGGCTCTGTTTTATAAAAGAATCCCTACGTTCTTGACCCTCACTCCTTTAAAATAAAGAAGAAGAAAGGAAACCCACAGCCTGGTGATACGAAGCATGTACTCGCGCTGCAAAGCCTAGTAAGGTAGCCATTCACCGCCTGTGGCTATTTCAATGTGAACTAACTAAAATTCTATTAAATTTTAAAATTCAGTTCTTCAGACACACAAGCCACATTTCAAGTGTTCAAAAGCCACAGATGACTAAGGGGTAGGTGTTGAGCGATGCAGATGTGGAATACTTCTGACAGCAGAGAAAATTCTATTGGACCATAATGCTCTACAGTCATACTCCCCAGTGACCTTGAACAAACTACCCTGTGCCTCAGTTTCCTCATCTATAAAATGATGATACCGATAGTACCTACATCATGGGATTGCTATGAGAGTTGAATAAGTTAACATTTGTAAAGAGCTTAGAGCAGTGCTGGTAACATGGTGAAGCCAATATAAGTGTAGGCTAAATAAGTAAAAACATGCTTACTGTACAAATCTGAACTAACGGCAGTCAAGTCCAAATAATATTGAACCTGAAAAAAAGGGGGGAGGGGGTGTAGGATAGGGAATCAATTCCTATTGTTTCCCACCAGCTGAGGTTCTCTCCCCACCTCTTCCCTAGCTTCTCCTCGTGTTTGTTTTGTTCAGCTGGGAAGGCCACCAAGCAGGAGCGCTTCTCTATTGCACAGTGAGTGCTTGATAAATATTTATACTAGAAATAATCATGATGTATATGGAAAAGAATCGCTCCATCATCTTGGAAATGCAGTCACTGCCAAGAAGTAGATGACTTCAAGCAACTCGGCTGGGCTCCATGGCAGATTAGGAGAGGAAGTGAAAAACTCAACTTGTTTGGGGATTTATGATGAGAAAGAGTTCTGGTAACCAAAGTCCCCTGGATCCAATCCAGGCTGGTAATCCCACTTGGATACATATTTGGGTGTTTTATCATAAATATAGAAGGGGAAAAAAAAAGTTTCCTTGCCGGAGATAACTCAAAGTGTGTGTTGTTGAATGGAATTCTTCCTTATCCGCCACCCCATGGGCTTGATAGACAGGCTGTGAAAAGAGAAACTGACGTCATTCAGGTTTTCAGGCTCATTTTTTTTCCCTGATGGGCACTTTTTGTACCTGTGCAGAATATAAAGTATATCAATGATAGGCATAACCTTCATTACCAAACAGTAATCTGCCTTCTCTCATGCCATTCCCTATACCACATTTGTCGTTTATTCAGCTATTTCCTACAGTCCAAATTCCTTCATCTTTCTAGGTCCCTGTAAAATGTCCTTCCCTTTAAGAGGCTTTCCATGATCACCCCGAGCTGGGCAAACTCATGTTCTCTTCTGAAATAGTTGTACCATTAACAACTGCCACCACATATAATGGTTTTGCACTTATATGTTTATTTCTCCCTGTTGATTTCATGTCTTTGCATCCTCTGCATCTAGTCCTGTATTTTAAACATAGCAACAGTTGCTTAATGTGTCAGACTGATAACTTCCTACTACAATATCCCTTCCTCCCTTTTTATTTAGGAACAGAGCCCTGAATTTTAGTTGAGCCTCCTCTATATTTTTAAAATCTAATATAAATAGTTAAAAAAAAAAAAAACAACCCAAAAACCTGGGTTCCTTGACTAAGTGTCTGACCAATGAGGTAAAAGCATAAGTGTAAAGGATGTCTCCACGAAAGGGAGGAGGCATACTATTCTTGCCTTGTCAGTCCTTCCTGCTTGGAAAAGGAATGTAATGGCTGGAGCTCTGGCAACCATATCAGATCATAGGGTCAAGTGCTGAAGTGAGAGAAATAAAAAGTCTGAAGCATTGACCCCCAAAGTTTCTAAGGAGTCATCATTCCAGCCTGGGCCTGCCTAACTCTAGATTTATTTTACTTTCTTTTACCTTGTCTAAACTATCATTCTTCTGTTATTGCTTTCCTGTCATTTACAGTTGAACCAAATCCTAAAGCATACATTCAACATTTATTTTTATTAATTTATACAATTATGTTATCGCATCCCCTTTCTGCTTTGCAATAATCCTTAATAATCATTTCTTCCTATAAAGGTTGACATTGTCACTACCTCTTCTTTGGAGGCAGATGAAATAGACATGCAGAAAGTTTCCTGACTCCCCTATACATGGAATGATAAATCAATCACAGTTAGACTTCTCAGTCATCAAGCTAACGGCGGCTTCCTTGTTGAACTACCAAGCATTGCTGCCTCAGTTTGGTAGGAGCCAAGAAGCTTTCTCACCAATTTGAGAGGCAGCTGTGTCTGACCATACCTGCATAAAACAGAAGAAAGGTGATGTCTGTAAACTAACACCTGAAATGAAGGAAGTCCCTAACAACACACACCTGGGTACCTGAAGCAGGTTAGGCTGGGCAGTATCATTCCTGCTTATTTTCAGGCAAACCTCTCTTTCTTTCAATGGAGAAACAAAAGCAAAAAAAAAAAAAGCCTTCAGATAAAATAAAACAAAAACAACCAACAAAAGCAAAATCACACAGTGCAAATCACACTGTGTCCCTCACACATGAAGGACCGTTTACTACTTAGGAAGTCCCTCATAGAATGACAAACAATGGTTTCCTAGGCAGGCTTTTAGCTTCTCTTACACATTTTAGGTATGAATGCTAAATTTTTGGCCTCCATATAAACGAAATTTCCTCTGCATTGCTCTCAGTACTGAAATATGAATGCCTTGGCTTCTAATCAGGTCCTATTCTTTGCTTTGAATTTAAGACAGTATGACTGTTAACCTAAAAGCTGATAGATGTTTTTAAAAAGTGCATATCTTCAAATAACTAAGTTACAGAATATGGCGCACACCATAATTCCCTGCTCATGCGTGATGAAAAGCAAACTGTTCAAGAAGGGAAATCAGGATAGGAATTTTGAAATAAACAAAATTTTAAAATGCATATGTTCCCATAGAGCAGAATTTCTCCCAGGCCTTTGAATTTTACCATTTTCAGTAACTTGATAAGTATGGATTTGTAGTTTAGGATCTGCACAGTGGAAGACATGCCAGTCTGGGGAATCACTAGTCACTAGGATTAGAGGATGTGAAACATCGCAGTGGGGGCGGGAGTGAGGGTACCGGTTCCTTTGGAGATTAACTAAATTTCTGCTTATTCAATAGAGCATGTCCTGACATTCCACACAGACATTTTTGGCACTGCTCTGAGTTAATCAGCAGCTTTCTTTTTATTGCTTGACCATATTTAAGAATTAAGTAACAGCAGAATTGACAAAATAGAAAAGTAAGAGGTTCTCTGAAGCCAAAGTAAGAAATAAGACTATGGAAAATGAGAGAGAAAGGGAAAGAAACTGTAAAATATGGAGCAAGATTCTCCTTTCCTTCCTCACAGTGAATCGTAACATCAACAACCGCAGCCTCCTTATGATGACACCATTCGTGGCCTTAGGCTCTGCCAAGCTTTTTGCACACTACCACCAGGCAAGCCCTGGCATTCTACTTTTGCTGAAAAATAGGCCAGTTTACATTGTCAGTATCAGAGATTTGAGGTTAGGCCACAGGTCATGTTTCCTCAGAGTTCTGTGTTCTGTTGGAACATATGGCTACCTTTTCACTGGATATATTTAAGAATTAGGAGGTTTGGTGTTGTAATGGAATAACCACCTAAAAGTTGCTTCAACAAGAAATCAAGAAGGGCATGGTCCTAAGGTTGAAACAGTGATTTGATGACATCATTGCAGACTCAAGATCTTCTGTCTTTTCATTTTGTCAACCCTACCATGACTTTGAGCCTCAGATTTGTCAACTTATGATCACAAAATGGCTGCCACAGCCCCAAGCATCACATTCTTTTATAACTACATCAAAGAGAGGAAGAAGTACAGCAGGAAAAATAATTCTCCTCCCGCATCTCTCTCTTTTTACCAAAAAGAAAAATATTTCCTGGATTCCTTCAAGTCAGAAATGGCCAGAAATGAGTCACAGAGGCAATCTTAGATGCAACACAAGGCTAGAAAACTGGATGCCTATCTGGAATTGTAAGTCTTCATCATGGGAAGTAGACTATGCTAAGGAAGAAGAGATACAGGAATGGAGTTGTGACGCAAATTTATCTAGCATTACCTTGGGTTCAAAACGATTGCAGAGTACCAATGGGAAAAGTGCTCCCTGCTGCAAATGATATTTAGGGCTCTTGTTGGGATATAAGACTCTCCCAGGAGAAAGTCCACCATCCCCAAGCTGATCCATTCTCTACCCTAGTCTTAATGCAAAAGATTATAATACCAAATTTCAACTAGTTATGAGCTGAAAGACTTTTGTATCATGAGGCTGGTTTTGCTAAACCTTACCGTGCCTGTCTCCCATAGTTCCACTTCTTAATTCCACTGGTCCCAGATGGAATTCACTCTATAAAGTTTAGCTCTCATTGATTCCCTGGGGCTCAGATGTTTTTCACTGAACCGCTGGAGTTGAACATTTTTGCAAAATTTCCCAGAGAGAGATGGAGGGTGAGAACCCACCCAGCCCAATAAAATCTGCCATCTCCTCCTCCAGAGCCTTCAATCATCACCAAGCTAAGAATACCACAGTTCAAAAACACATTTCATTTTTCAGCTTAAGATGAAATGGCTAGTTTTCAAGATTGCATTTATCCTTACTCAAGTGTCTCAATTAATTACAAGGGTCTTACCTTACCTTGAAGACTCTCTGGTGTTCTTTATTTGCTTAAACAATGCATTTGTGGGGACTTAAAAATTCTTCCCATGCTAAGAATGCGAATATTCTCAGCTCTCATAAAATGATCTTCCCTTAATAAGAGAACAGAGAGCTCACCCACAAAACAAAATACTTAGTCTGGGTTCAACTTGAAGAATTGAAAATATTTGTGTTATCTTGGTTTTCAATAGGAGTTGCCCTGTGGGATCAAATCGCCATTTGTCAGGGCTAATATCCCCACCTCCTGTTTAGCTAGAATCAGATGTACCAGAGAAAAGGAAAAGGAAAATAAAGAGGGAAAGTCAAGCCTATTGCACCTGGCCTATTGTGTACTATCCCACGCTGGACTGCGAGGTGGAAATTCCTTCTTGCTCCTCCCTCCACATGTGATCAATTTATATCCTGGAACACGAGACTTCATTTCCTTGTATCTTTTTTGTTCTAGCTTACATAGTTTTAAATGCTAGTCACGCTCGTAAAATTATCTAATCCTTCCTCAAATCCTTCTCTACTCTGCCTCAGCAGCCCCCTGTGGCAGTAAATGCCACAGATTGACTAGGCTAGTGAGAAGTGGTTGATTTGCAGCTCTTTATTTAAATCGTCTGTCCTCCAGTTGCGATGAGTGTGCCCTGTTCTTATTTGGAATAAGCTCAAAAATAAGTGCAATTTACTTTTTTTTTTACATGGGCAGGCACCGGGAATTGAACCTGGGTCCTCTGGTAAGGCAGGCAAGCGTTCTTGCCACTGAGCCACAGTGGCCTGCCACCCCCCCCTTTTTTTTAGACAGTTTTATTCCCTGGTAGTCCTTTTGACATTGGTTAAACGGGCTTATTTGAGAATTTTATTGTCTTCAACATTAGCTGAGAAATATACTCTGAAAGGAAGTGAGAAACCTGAATGAAGGGGGAACCAGGGTGCAGTGGAGACTGGGGCAGTTATCCAGACCAGCCTTCCTCAGCGTGTGCTCATCCACTCAACTTCTCATGTCTTTTCCATCATCAAAGACTTCCATAGTCAGATGAATGGGCCAGATGCCTACCACGTCCAGATGAGCGTCTCAACCATAAGTTAAAGGCTCTGACAGTAAATAGAGAAATCCTGGCTACACTTGTTTAACCCAGTGTGTCCCAAACTCATTTGACCTCGGAACTCTATTTCTTGGGACACTTAGTAAATTCTCGCAGAACCAATGTTTCAGAAGTACTGCCTAGGTGATTTAGGCAAAACTCCTTGTCTATAAGTAATTTAGTCATCTGTCACTCCTCTGAACCCTTGTAGTACTTATGTCTAGAGGCAGAGTCAGTGTCCAAGAGAGGAAAAGAAAATGGTATCAGAAAAATCTTAGTTCTGGCTGAGCTCAAAGGACAGAATAACACTGCAGTTCACTTTCTCAGACTGCCACACAAAGCTAGTTCTATAGCTACTCATCAGGGCCTCCACGGGGACTGAGGAAAACAACAAGACTAAGGTTTTGAGGGGAAAAGTAAAACATTAGAAAAATGTTGTTATTATGTTCTACCATTTGTTCGACATTTAGAATATATCTTGAATTATTTTACTATTTTTTACATTTCCTATTATAAGTTGGGGTAGAGTAACTGAGGGAAAAATAGCCCCCAAATCTCAAAGCCTTCATGTAAGAAAAGTCTACTTTTCTCACCCACACTGTTATTTTCAGAGGTTTCTGTGTGAGTTGTCCTCCTCTAAGCAGTAATTCATGGACCTAGGTTTTTCCATTTTGTGGCTCACCATGCTGTGGCTTCAAAGTCACCCCGGCTTTGTCCAGCCAGCAGACAGGAGGGAAGTGGGTGTTTCTGGAGAAGCAAACAAGGTGGCAGCGGCACCCCTGCCCCCATTTCGCCGGTCGGGACGAGTCACGTGACCTCTGCTCACTGCAACAGGACTTGGACATGTTGTGTTTCTGTTTCCCAGGAGGAAATGAAATAGCTGGACAAACACACAGCATTGTTTCAGGCACAAGATTCCTACTCCTAACCAGTCTGTGAGCCCCTCCATTAAAAAAAAAAAAAAAAAGCCCTAGCTCCCCTCAAATGTTAATCTAATAATGAAGCAATTTAAGCAAGTTTGATTTTCTTCCTGCATTATTTACAATTACCTCAATCTATTAACATTTGGGACAAAGCACTTCCAAGTGGCTGTGCACAAATAACCCAGGGAAGATATTCTCTTGGAAATGCAGTCTGAGGAGGGAGAGAGAACCCATATAACTAAACACCAACTATAGACTCTGCCAAATATTCCAAACCAGCTACAGCTGTGCAGAAGGGAACATAAATCTGTAGAGAGTGAGAAAGGCAAAAAGGAAGGGGATGAGCTGGATGTCTGAATTAATTAGAGCCAGGAGGACTTCCTCTGGGAAGGCTATATATACCTTATAGAGTGTGATGGCTGAGTTCATGTGTCAGCTTGCCGGGTGATAGTGCCCGGTTGTCTGGTCAAGCAAATCTGTTGCTGTGATTATTCTGTCGTCCAAAAAAATTGCAAAAATGGGGATTAGCACTTATCAAATGTTATGACATATTTACCCTGAACCTTAGTCCCTTATATATAATATCTCATTTAATTGTCAGAATAGGTCTGTTATGCCAATATTATTAATATTATATCAATTTTATAGCTGAGGAAGCAATGATTTAGACAGATTAAGTAAATTACCCAATATGACACAGCTAGTAAATGGAAGAACTGAGATCTGAACGTAGACTTCAGATCCAAGCTCTAGGCACTGGGAGTGTACGCTGCCCCTGGAGTCTATTTAAATTCTCACTCGCAGATTAACCTCACATGGAAATTTGACAGAGCAATGGATACGGTTTAGGAAAGGGCATGTGTAATCAGGAGTAAAGGTTTATGTGATGGCGTAGAGAAGGACGAGGGTAAAGTTTTATGAGGGATAATAACTTTTGCCAGGTTGAACTAGAAAATATGAGCTAGTATATCCAGGGAGGTAAAGAAGTTTCAAATGGGGGTCTCTAAGCCAAAGTTCAGTAGTTTTAAAAATTATTTAAAGAGAGAATAGGAGTCTCTTTCCAGTTGCACAAAGGGCTGTCAAAACAATGCTTGATAAGGACATACTTTGTTTCCTTCTTTGATTTAGGAAACCACCTTTCAGTCGCTGCATGAGATAAGATCCAAGTTTCAGAGGCCCTTTTGGTGACCTTCTGTTATAATTTTCTTCCAGTCCCACAGTGTTCTCTGTGGGAATGCAACTTTCTTTACAGTAGCTGTGGAATAGGAGGGGAGCCTGGAAGCCATGACCTTGGATGTCTCATGTCCAGCCCCCATGCACAGAGACTTCTCTGAGTACATTCCAAACCCCACATGGAACCAGGACAGGAGACATGGCCTACAGGAGACAAGAGTGCTGTACACAAAGGTGGATACGTAGAGATATTCAACCCCCTATTTTTTATAATAGTGAAAAATTTGAAGCAATCTATATCCAACTATGGCTGATGGTACAGCCATGTCAAAGTCATGTCAAATATTGGAAAATACTCAAGAGTAAATTGGTTAGTTTCTAAACTATGAACTGTAAAACATGTATAGCATGATATTCTGAGGGGAAATGCTGAGAAAAAAAGATCAGAAGAACTTGCACCTAAAAAGTAAATTATAGTCATTTTAGCAGCATCAAGGTGTGTGAATGTGGATGGACTTGGGATTATGGTTGTGTTTTTTGTTGTTGTTTTATACTTGTCTTGTATTCCTAAATTTTGTACATTTTCTAATTAGAAAAGTATGTGCTATTTAAAAAATTCACTGTGTGTTAGGATTCTCAGGGAAACAGAACCAACAGGAGATATCTATAAATATGAGATTTATAAAGATGTCTCATGCAACTGTGGGGATGTAAGAAATACTCCGGCAGAGTGTAGCATGTGGCGATGAGCTCAAGCCCTGACCTTAGACTATCTGGGTTCAAATATTGGCCCCGCCCCTTACTAACCATATGACTTTGGTAAAATTAGTGTACTGTTTCTGTCTCAGTTTCCTCAGCTGTAAAACGGGATACCAATGGTAACTAATTCATCAGGTCTTTGGGATGAGTAAATGAGTTAAAGCAAGTAGAGCATTTAGAAGAGTGCCTGGTACACAGTATGTGATGAATAAATGTTAGCTAGTATTACCTCCAAAAAGCAAAGGGTGATCATTGTTGCAAGTTGGCCTGCTGCCCCCGGTTCTTTAAACTATATAGGTATTCAACAGATGAGTATGGATTCAAGTTCAGGATCTGTTATGGGTTCAGTTGTGTCCACCCGAAAGATATGTTGAAGTCCTAACCTCAGGCACATCAGAATGTGGCCTTGTTTGGAAATAGGGCCATTAAAGATAAAATTAGCTCAGTTAAATTAAGATGAGGTCATACTGGAGTAGTGTGGGCCCTTAATCCACTATGACTTGTGTCCTTATAAAAAGAGAAAAAGACGGAAATGGAGAGAACACCACTGTGAAGAGAGAGACACAGAGGGAAGACGGCCATGTGAAGACAGAAGCAGCGATTGGAGTTCTGCTGCCTCAAGCCAAGGACATCAGGGATGGTCAGTAACTGCCAGAAGCTGCAGAGAGGCATGGAACAGATTGTTCCCTAGAGCACTCAGAGAGTGTGGCCATGCTGCCCTCTTGATTTAGGACTTCCGTCCTTCAGAATTGTGAGAGAATAAATTTCTGTTATTTTAAATCACCCATTTGTGGTCCTTTGTTACAAAACCCATAGGAAACTAATCCAGGGTCTAAATCTTCTTAGATCAGGTAACTCTTGTCCATGAGGTAGAAACACCTGTTTGCCAAACACCCTAAGTCTCAGAGCATCTGGTGGTACACAGACAACTCTGACACTTCCTTTCCTCTTCTGTTTTAGCTTCCTCCTTACTAAAGTAAATGCCATGTAATAGGTTGGGTTAAACAATGGGAATTTACTGGTTCATAGTTTTGAGAAGTCCAAATTAAGGCATCATCAAGGTGATGCTTTCTTCTTGAAGACTGGCCTTCTGGGGCTGGTTGCCGGTGATCCTTGGTCCTTGGCTTTCTCTGTCACATGGTAATGCACAGGGCAGCCTCACCTAGCCTCTTCCTTCTCTTCCAGATTCCATTGACTTTCAGCTTCTGGCTGCTTCCTCTTTGGCTTTTTCTATCTGTCTGAATTTCATTCTGCTTATAAAGGACCACAGTTAATAGGGTTAAGATCCATCCTGATTGAGGTGGGTCACACCTTAACTGAAGTACCCTCATCAACAGGTCCTACTTACAATGGGTTCACACCCACGGGGATGGATTCGGTTTAAGATGTTTTCTTGGGGCACATGCAGCCTCAAACCACAACACGTTATAAACTTGCTGGACAGTTACCAAGAGGTACAAGGCCAACACTACCACCCTAAGAACAACACAGAGAACTCTGACACCAATGTCTTGTCGCTCTTCCTCTCATTGTTCAGTGCACATATAATTCCTGTGCACACACATGTGCACATAATTTTAAACTCCTTCCTCTTTTGCTTCTTTTCCACTCCTTGCTCTCTAACCCTAGCTGTGGTGGAAGTTGAGTGGGGATGAGGGGCTTTCTTGCTCTGTTTCCCCTTTCAGTTATAGATGATCTGATGAAATTAGACAAATAGAGACCTAGTATCAATTATCTGTAGAGTCTTGAAAGCACCCAGAAACCTTCTATGAAACTACAAAGTCTTCATCGACTATCTCAAGCATCTAACTGAATCTGTTTCTGTTCCATCTGGGAAACTGCTTTTCCTAAGTGTTAACAGTCAAAAACATCTCTTAATGTCATTGCTGATGCTCCAACTAATGAACAATATTAAAATACAATGATAATTTAAAACTGCCCACCATGGGTTAAATAGTGCTTCAAGAGCACTCTGAAAACTAACTCCTGTGTGTGGCGTTGTTTCTATGGGAAAATACAATCCAAATTCCAATTACGCACTAACTTTTGGAATATGATCCATTTGTAAGTCGAAGCCTCTGACCCATAGTACCAAATATATTTATATGTTTTGATCAATGCATTAAAAAATAAATTCTTTGGTTTTATCTTAATAGATTGAAGCAAACTGATGAAAAGAAAGCTGTCTCCTTCCAGAGTCCATTTCTAGACTTTTCCTGACCTTTGGAGCTCAATTAAAAGGAAGGTTGTGGACTCTCTGCAAAGCAAAGGCCTGGCTATTTTAATTAGTTTAATGTGTATAAGATCAATTATTTTGAGACAGAAGACAAACAAAATCATTCATATTGTTGGCAGGTTTGCATGAATGATTTCACAGGAGTAAATCACTTTCAGGTTACATAGGACAGACTCACCCAGTGTATGTGAGAGCGTTTGAAAAATATTTTGGTTTCTTTTCTCAAAGGCATACACTGTATGTGGAATTAATTGGAATATGTGTCTTTAATTATTTCTTTATTACACAATAACGATGGGTTCCTATTCACAGGTGAGGCGACATTTATGTGCTTTCGAGTTTCCTTCCCTTTGGAACATTTTTTAAAGGATACAATATTTTCGCCTCGCCGTTACAAGGTAGGTCCCCTGTGGGGTTTTACACAGGAGAATGAGAATTGAGGAAATAATTTTAAGGTAATGGTCTGTTTGAAACTCATTTTAAATGAAACAGAAAAACGGCAGAACTGGCCAGAAGAGCTGAGTTTTGGTCCGACTCCAGGACTGAGTGGCTTTGATCGAGTCACTCCCCTCAAAGCCTTGTTTTTTGTTTTTAATCTGTACATGAAGGGGTTGGCATCTGTGACTTGAAGCTCCTTTCCAGTCCTGTGTTTTATTTCTGCGATAGGTCATAATTAATGTGAGCACTTAGGAAGGTGCATCCTTCCCAAGACTGCCAACACCCTAACCTTTTTTACAATTGACAGAAACTTAGAAATATGTTTTAACATATAGCAAGTTAGGTGTCAGCGGCTGACAATTGATTTTTTTCCCAAATTAGGCTTCTCTTTTCTATTTTTCCCTCCCTCTTCCTTCCCTCCCTCCTTTCTTTCTTTCACTTCTAAGAGGCAGACACAATGGCTTTGGCTTGGAAGCGCAGCTCTGCATGTCAGGAACTAACAAAGGGAAATCCCCCATGTGCTGGAACCTTGCAGCTCCAGAAACGGGACGTTTATGAAAGCTGAAGTGCCGCTGGGGTGAGCCAAGAAGCCACTTATGACTCCAGCCAATTGTCCCCAGTCCAGACCATTCAGAGGGAAGGGCTCTACCGGTCTCTGCTTCCAGCTGCTAAAATCCAGGAGGCCAGCACCTGCTCAGGAAAGCGACAGCGCGGAGGAATGAAAAGACCGCCGGGGGAGGGCAGCTTTCTCTTTCGCATTGGCAAAACTGCCCCTTTATCTTTTAATACGCTTTCCTTGCGTTTTAAAGGTCTGACTATTTGAGGATTTCAGAAATTTAGTCCCTCCTCCCCTTTAATATTTCTTACTTTTGGCACTCGTGTCTCCTCCTTACAATAAACACAAATAGAGAGAGGGGATGGTTGGGGGGGGGGCTGGGAGAAGTGGAGGGGAACATGGAAGATAAGGTAGGGTGGGGTAAGAAGAGACGGGTGAATCTGAATGAACAAATGACCGAATGAAAGCACGAAGCAGGAGGCAAATAAAAAAATATTTATTGAGCACCTACTACTTGCCCAGATGCAGTGTTAGGCTTCGGGCATACAGCGGCGAAAATGCAGTAAGAACCTTGGTCTCAAGGAGATCTAGTCCAAGGAGGGAAGCTATTAAACCAATAATTGAGCAAACACTTTAACAATCACAACGGTGATTCAGCCGCCATGAGGAAACACGGGGGAACGCTCCCAGGATCCAGGCGGTGAGGAGGGTGGGGCTTAAGAAAAAGTGGGCATTTTGATACAATTTTCCAAATAGAAGCATAAAAATAAATGATTGCAATTTGGTATATGTTTTTTTTCTTTTTTTTTTTTCCAAATGAAACCCAAGCTCACATCCTGCTCTGCCCCGCCCTCCACCCCTGCACTGGCAGCTCCCTCCGCAGTCTGAGGACCTGCCTGGGTGTTCTGTGGTTCTTGGTTCTGAGAACCGTCTGGCTCGCCCCAGGCCGCCCAGGGTCACCGTCGAGCGCCCCCTAGAGTTTTACTGACGCATTTCCACCGTCAGAGTACAATGAGATGCCAAAACCTGGACGTTACGCTGACCATTTAAAAGAAAAAAACTGAATGAATGAAGAAATAAATGATTGAATGAAAGAACAAATGAGAGAATGAGTGAACGAACGAAGCAGCAAATATAAAATTAAGACAAAAAATTTTCATTCAGTATCATTGGCATCCAGAGTGAATTTAAAAGATTCCAAGTTTTCTAGGAAGAATAGTTTTCTCTAGGCGCTTTCCAAGATTTGTTTTGCAAAGCTGCCAGGAAGAATTCTAGACAATGAATTGGAAGTAGCAAGTCTCGTGGTGACATCCAAAGTGTTTTTTAATCCAAACCTCAGAGCTGGAAGTCTCAAGAACCAAGAAGATGCCTTGGTTAAATCAAATGTGTCTTGTTTTTGCTAATAATTACCTGATAATTTATTGTAAAGTCTATTTTATCAAAATACCTATGGCATAAAGACAGAACCAAGTTGTGACGTATGGGGTGGGCTCACATTGCAGCAGTTAAGGAAATGAAAAAGTGCATGGGGCTTGTCATTTTTAAATCACCATAAAGCAAAGTGTCCAGCTCTGTGTTTCCATATTCCAATTAGCCTAAGAACAACCAGCTATGTAGCATTTCAAAAAGGTTATCACATATATAAAGATAAATTAAAAATTCCCCTTATCCTAGCATCTCCTCCCCCCCCCCCCCAAAAAAAAAACTTTCCCCAAAGAAAAGCAATCAGGTTATGGAAAACTCACATTTATCCCTCCATTCACTTAAATCACTTAACCAATATTTACTGAGACCTTCCAGTGGAACTCTAGAAATGAAGGAAGATTCTTTCTCCAGGGTGGTTGTGATCTAATTGGGATAGGTAGACAGCAAATGCCAAAAGCCTTTATATGATAATAAAGTGCAGTAAATGCTATTTAGAAGTAAAGAGAAGCACAGGGATTGGGAACGTTGTTGAGGGGGCTTCTACCCAGTTTGGAGGGGTCAGCGAAGGCTTCTCCTAGGTTACAGTGCTATGTCTTTAAGTACTACCTGAAGTTAAACAAGGACATATTTACAAACATAGGAAGCTGCAAAGCCAATTTGCAAAATACCTGCCTAGAGTTTTAACCTCTTCTCAGGTAATTTTCTGTCAAAAATGTGATGCTGTAGATAGCACATGCCAGGCACTGTCCTAGCTTTGCAAACCTTTGGCTCCTTTAAAGATAGACAGCAAAACGGTTTTTCTGTCAATGCCCACCCACAAGCACAGAATCATGAATGTTGTTCAATCTATCCTTGAGTTGACGAGCAAACTTTTTTTGTGCGCATGGACAGGCACCAGGAAATGAGCCCGGGTCTTTGGCATGGCAGGCGAGAACTCTGCCTGCTGAGCCACTGTGGCCCGCCCAACAATTAAATATTTTCACCCAAACCACCCAGAGTTTACAGTGGAAGAGACTTAGGAGTGACGCCTCCCACCTTTTCTCCCTTCTCCCTTCAGTGGGGGACATTAGTCGTGGCCTCCAGGGGAATGCCACCCCACCGTGGCTTTGAGGATTAGGAAGCATGCCTTTCTGGGACCCTCTCCAGCTCAGGCCCAGGGGAGTCCAACCCACTGGTGGGTTGGAGTTGTGGAAATGGGCTTCACATCCTGCCAACGAACGGGAGTAGGGAGAGACGTCCTGGTCGTGTCTTGGCTTCAAAGGGAAACAACAAAAATTTCATCCTACCATTTTGGCTGAGAAAATTAACCTCAAGCTAGTGTTTCTCCTTTAGCTCATGGTTCCTTCTCAGATTGGAGTTATAATTTCAGCGCGCCCCTCTCAGACCTAACCTGGATGGCAGGTAGCTGCCAGGAAAGAGAAGGTATGTGGGAGTGGTGGCGAAAAACCCATCCCAGCTCACTTAATTTTCATCCGTTTGCCATTTCCTCATTTTTATAAGAAGGTTGCTTTCTTCTCCCTTACCTGGCACAAGGAAGTCTCATTTATTATTTGATTGGGGGTGGGGGAAGGGGAAGAGAGAGTATTTGGACCCTGAGAATCAGGAGAAACAACACTTCAGTCTCAGAATCTCTGCAGACTGAACACTTCTGGGGATATTAATCATGATGGCTTAAGTTTCCAAAGAACTTCAGCGCACATCTGGAAATTAAATAAAAATAATCAGAGTGTTCAATTTAACTGACGTTTTCCAGAGAATTCCTCAAGACAATTAATAAGATGCTGCTCGCAGAGACACAGGAAAACTGTGACCCGGTTCTGCCTAAAGAAGCCTTATTAAAACTCACCTCAAAGAGCTTGGCTTCTATGAACTGCCCTCTCTTGAGGGGCTCCACACATAGAACTGGAGTCTGCTTTCTTTGTGTTTGTTTCATTTTATTTCTTTTTATCCATACTGAATGGATGCCTGGCTATTTCTAAGTGGTCTTTTGACACTACATAATTCTGACAGCCTAAGTTACTCTGAGCCCTAAAGAAGGACGCTATCTGCTGTGGGAGGCAAAGAGGTGGAGACCACATCTCTCCTGAGAAATTCTCTGATTAAGTGACCCTCGCCAAAGAGCCAAGGGCAGACTCTGGATTAGGTGCTTCCAGTGCGAGAATGAAGCATTCAAGATCTTTGTTAGAAGATAGTTGCTAGACATTGCAGAGGAAGAGAAAGGAAGTGACTTCAACCTTTTCCTTATCTATAAAAAAAAGCAATAATTACTCCCCATGGTTTGGTACAGCCTGCCTTGTCAGGAATCATGGAGTTGGGCCAATTTGAAGCAAGACTAGGGAAAAAGCCAAGTCTGGTCTTTGTAGCCCCCTCCCCTCCCTTCTTTTTTCCCTTGCTGTCTCTCCCCATCTCCCTGACCGTCCAGGTACCCAGAAACTTCTAGTGAGTGGCCAAATGCTCTGTACCCTCTAACACTCTTTGAGCAACCCAAATTGGCCTATGGAGCTCGGCTTGCTGTATAGATGGTTCCCAAAGTGTGAACCTATAACCTGGGGGACCCTTGGAATTATTGCCAGGGTCTCAAAGATTTATACAGTCATTTTGTTATTAATTTCACATCAGGGAAATATACCATGTGAAATAACATATATGGATTGCTCATTGATTGTCCTTTGCGTTTCTTTCTAGATTTATCTCTCAGCACTTTCTTTCTCGCCTCAGGATTCTAGCTGTACTGATCTACTCACTTTCTGAAAGGAAACCTATGTTCTCACTTCAAGACCTTTGCACAGGCTCTTCTCTCTTCCTTAAAATACTGTTGGGTATGCCAAGTATGGGCCAACTGTCACTGATCCTTCAGTTTCGGCTGAGTTGCCACATCTTTGGGGAAGTTCTTCCTAACCTCTTTGTCAGAATTCAGTTAGATGCACTTCCTCTGTGATTTTATAGCACCATGCGCTTTTCCCATATCACGTAGAGTCTGTGGCGCTTACCTCTTTATTTGGTCACCTTGGCCCCTAAACTAAGGAAGGGCTATTTCATGCTCAATTTCATATTCTCATCCCTTGGATCAGTAGGTATCAGAAAATACATGACTACTAATGATAACAGTGCATCAAAACTGTTTGTCTTTATGAACTTTCTTAATCGACAGATATGAAACTAATAAATGGGGATATCTCACTTTTTTTTTTTTTATCACTAAAAAAGAGTCCTTATGCTTGAAAAGCCCAGAAACCACTGCCCTATTCCAGAGGTCCCCTTCCGGCAGCCGAAGGACTAAATCCAGTCTAAATGAGTTGATTTGGCCAGCTGGGTGCTCCACGTGTCTCTCCCTGCAGTGGCAGGTGCTGCAGGCCTCACAGCCCCCGTCCCTACCTCCTTCTTCAGTGGCATTACCTGCTTGGTCCCTGAGGCATTAGTTCCTTGAAAACATTCCTTCTAGAGTCTTCATAAAAATTTACCTTGCTCGTATTTCCCTTTCCCAAATTTGTGAATCTAATTCTAAACAAAGCTTTAATAGGTTGTCTCTTTCAGAGGACGTGTTTTTCCAGAATCAATCACAGGAGTTATTTGGGCAGGAGAGTTTTTCAGGTTATCCCACAATACTTCTCCTCTCGAGTTTCAGATTCTCTTATAGAAAGTCTTGAAGCCTGAAAACAAATTGCTAATTTTGATTGACCATCACTTTCCTTCCCTGGACCCTGCCAGAGACACTGACCAGCAAAAGAGCAGATGGGGAGAAGGGGTGTGTGGGGGGGGGGTGTGTGTGGAGGTGGGAGGGGGTGTGTGGAGGTGGGAGGGGGTGTGTGGAGGTGGGAGGGGGTGTGTGGAGGTGGGAGGGGGTGTGTGGAGGTGGGAGGGGGTGTGTGGAGGTGGGAAGGGTGTGTGGAGGTGGGAGGGGGTGTGTGGAGGTGGGAGGGGGTGTGTGGAGGTGGGGAGGGGGTGTGTGGAGGTGGGAGGTGGGAGGGGGTGTGTGGAGGTGGGAGGGGGTGTGTGGAGGTGGGGAGGGGGTGTGTGGAGGTGGGAGGTGGGAGGGGGTGTGTGGAGGTGGGAGGGGGTGTGTGGAGGGGGGAAGGGTGTGTGGAGGTGGGAGGGGGTGTGTGGAGGGGGGAGGGGGTGGGTGGAGGTGGGGGGGGGTTTGGGGGGGGGGGGGGGGATGGGGGGGGGGGGGAGGGGGGGTGTGGAGGTGGGAGGGGGTGTGTGGAGGTGGGAGGGGGTGGGTGGAGGGGGGAGGGGGTGTGTGGAGGTGGGAAGGGTGTGTGGAGGGGGGAGGGGGTGGGGGGGGGGGGGGGGGGGTGTGTGGAGGTGGGAGGGGGGGTGTGGAGGTGGGAGGGGTGGGGGGGGGGGGGGGGGGGGGGGGGGGGGGGGGGGGGGGGGGGGGGGGGGGGGGGGGGGGGGTGGGGGGGGGGGGGGGGGGGGGGGGGGGGGGGGGGGGGGGGGGGGGGGGGGGGGGGGGGGGGGGGGGGGGGGGGGTGGGGGGGGGGGGGGTGGGGGGGGGGGGGGGGGGGGGGGGGGGGGGGGGGGGGGGGGGGGGGGGGGGGGGGGGGGGGGGGGGGGGGGGGGGGGGGGGGGGGGGGGGGGGGGGGGGGGGGGGGGGGGGGGGTGGGGGGGGGGGGGGGGGGGGGGGGGGGGGGGGGGTGGGGGTGGGGGGGGGGGGGGGGGGGGGGGGGTGGGGGGGGGGGGGGGGGGGGGGGGGGGGGGGGGGGGGGGGGGGGGGGGGGGGGGGGGGGGGGGGGGTGGGGGGGTGGGGGGGGGGGGGGGGGGGGGGGGGGGGGGGGGGGGGGGGGGGGGGGGGGGGGGGGGGGGGGGGGGGGGGGGGGGGGGGGGGGGGGGGGGGGGGGGGGGGGGGGGGGGGGGGGGGTGGGGGGGGGGGGGGGGGGGGGGGGGGGGGGGGGGGGGGGGGGGGGGGGGGGGGGGGGGGGGGGGGGGGGGGGGGGGGGGGGGGGGGGGGGGGGGGGGGGGGGGGGGGGGGGGGGGGGGGGGGGGGGGGGGGGGGGGGGGGGGGGGGGGGGGGGGGGGGGGGGGGGGGGGTGGGGGGGGGGGGGGGGGGGGGGGGGGGGGGGGGGGGGGGGGGGGGGGGGGGGGGGGGGGGGGGGGGGGGGGGGGGGGGGGGGGGGGGGGGGGGGGGGGGGGGGGGGGGGGGGGGGGGGGGGGGGGGGGGGGGGGGGGGGGGGGGGGGGGGGGGGGGGGGGGGGGTGGGGGGGGGGGGGGGGGGGGGGGGGGGGGGGGGGGGGGGGGGGGGGGGGGGGGGGGGGGGGGGGGGGGGGGGGGGGGGGGGGGGGGGGGGGGGTGGGGGGGGGGGGGGGGGGGGGGGGGGGGGGGGGGGGGGGGGGGGGGGGGGGGGGGGGGGGGGGGGGGGGGGGGGGGGGGGGGGGGGGGGGGGTGGGGGGGGGGGGGGGGGGGGGGGGGGGGGGGGGGGGGGGGGGGGGGGGGGGGGGGGGGGGGGGGGGGGGGGGGGGGGGGGGGGGGGGGGGGGGGGGGGGGGGGGGGGGGGGGGGGGGGGGGGGGTGGGGGTGGGGGGGGGGGGGGGGGGGGGGGGGGGGGGGGGGGGGGGGGGGGTGGGGGGGGGGGGGGGGGGGGGGGGGGGGGTGGGGGGGGGGGGGGGGGGGGGGGGGGGGGGGGGGGGGGGGGGGGGGGGGGGGGGGGGGGGGGTGGGGGGGGGGGGGGGGGGGGGGGGGGGGGGGGGGGGGGGGGGGGGGGGGGGGGGGGGGGGGGGGGGGGGGGGGGGGGGGGGGGGGGGGGGGGGGGGGGGGGGGGGGGGGGGGGGGGGGGGGGGGGGTGGGGGGGGGGGGGGGGGGGGGGGGGGGGGGGGGGGGGGGGGGGGGGGGGGGGGGGGGGGTGGGGGGGGGGGGGGGGGGGGGGGGGGGGGGGGGGGGGGGGGGGGGGGGGGGGGGGGGGGGGGGGGGGGGGGGGGTGGGGGGGGGGGGGGGGGGGTGGGGGGGGGGGGGGGGGGGGGGGGGGGGGTGGGGGGGGGGGGGGGGGGGGGGGGGGGGGGGGGGGGGGGGGGGGGGGGGGGGGGGGGGGGGGGGGGGGGGGGGGGGGGGGGGGGGGGGGGGGGGGGGGGGGGGGGGGGGGGGGGGGGGGGGGGGGGGGGGGGGGGGGGGGGGGGGGGGGGGTGGGGGGGGGGGGGGGGGGGGGGTGGGGGGGGGGGGGGGGGGGGGGGGGGGGGGGGGGGGGGGGGGGGGGGGGGGGGGGGGGGGGGGGGGGGGGGGGGGGGGGGGGGGGGGGGGGGGGGTGGGGGGGGGGGGGGGGGGGGGGGGGGGGGGGGGGGGGGGGGGGGGGGGGGGGGGGGGGGGGGGGGGGGGGGGGGGGGGGGGGGGTGGGGGGGGGGGGGGGGGGGGGTGGGGGGGGGGGGGGGGGGGGGGGGGGGGGGGGGGGGGGGGGGGGGGGGGGGGGGGGGGGGGGGGGGGGGGGGGGGGGGTGGGGGGGGGGGGGGGGGGGGGGGGGGGGGGGGGGGGGGGGGGGGGGGGGGGGGGGGGGGGGGGGGGGGGGGGGGGGTGGGGGGGGGGGGGGGGGGGGGGGGGGGGGGGGGGGGGGGGGGGGGGGGGGGGGGGGGGGTGGGGGGGGGGGGGGGGGGGGGGGGGGGGGGGGGGGGGGGGGGGGGGGGGGGGGGGGGGGGGGGGGGGGGGGGGGGGGGGGGGGGGGGGGGGGGGGGGGGGGGGGGGGGGGGGGGGGGGGGGGGGGGGGGGGGGGGGGGGGGGGGGGGGGGGGGGGGGGGGGGGGGGGGGGGGGGGGGGGGGGGTGGGGGGGGGGGGGGGGGGGGGTGGGGGGGGGGGGGGGGGGGGGGGGGGGGGGTGGGGGGGGGGGGGGGGGGGGGGGGGGGTGGGGGGGGGGGGGGGGGGGGGGGGGGGGGGGGGGGGGGGGGGGGGGGGGGGGGGGGGGGGGGGGGGGGGGGGGGGGGGGGGGGGGGGGGGGGGTGGGGGGGGGGGGGGGGGGGGGGGGGGGGGGGGGGGGGGGGGGGGGGGGGGGGGGGGGGGGGGGGGGGGGGGGGGGGGGGGGGGGGGGGGGGGGGGGGGGTGGGGGGGGGGGGGGGGGGGGGGGGGGTGGGGGGGGGGGGGGGGGGGGGGGGGGGGGGGGGGGGGGGGGGGGGGGGGGGGGGGGGGGGGGGGGGGGGGGGGGGGGGGTTGTGGGGGTGGGGGGGGTGTTGGAGGTGGAGGGGGGGGTGGGGGGGGAGGGGGGGGGGGGGGGGGAGGGGGGGGGGGGATGGTGGGGGGGGGGGGGTGGAGGTGGGAGGGGTGGGGGTGGAGGGTTGGGGAGGTGGGAGGGGGTGTGGAGGGGGGAGGGGGTGTGTGGGGGGGGGGGGGGGGGGGGGGGGGGGGGGGGGGTGGGGGGGGGGTGTGGGGGAGGGGGGGGGGGAGGTGGGAGGGGGGGGGGGGGGGGGGGGGGGGTGTGTGGAGGTGGGAGGGGGTGTGTGGAGGTGGGGGGGGGTGTGTGGAGGGGGGGGGGGGGGGTAGGGGGGGGGGGGTGTGTGGAGGTGGGGGGGGGGGGGGGGGGGGGGGGGAAGGGGGTGGGGGGGGGGGGGGGGGTGTGGAGGTGGGGGGGGGTGTGTGGAGGTGGGAGGGGGGGGGGGGTGGGGGGGGGGGGGGGGGGGGGGGGGGGGGGGGGGTGTGGGGGGGGGGGAGGGGGTGGGTGGAGGTGGGAGGGGGTGTGTGGAGGTGGGGAGGGGGTGTGTGGAGGTGGGGGGGGGTGTGTGGAGGTGGGGAGGGGGTGTGTGGAGGGGGGAAGGGTGTGTGGAGGTGGGGAGGGGGTGGGGGGAGGTGGGGAGGGGGTGTGGGGGGGGGGGGGGGTGTGTGGAGGTGGGGGGGGTGTGGGGGGGGGGGGGGGGGGGTGGAGGTGGGGAGGGGGTGTGGAGGGGGGAGGGGGTGTGTGGAGGTGGGAGGGGGGGTGTGGAGGTGGGGAGGGAGTGTGTGGAGGTGGGGGGGGGTGTGTGGAGGTGGGGAGGGGGTGTGTGGAGGGGGGAAGGGGGTGTGGAGGTGGGGAGGGGGTGTGTGGAGGTGGGGGGGTGTGTGGAGGTGGGGAGGGTGTGTGAAGGTGGGAGGGCGTGTTTGGAGGTGGGAGGGGGTTTGTGGAGGTGGGCGGTAGTGAACTGAAGCAGATGGTTTCCTGTCAGAATGGTCAATCTCTCACCAAAAATGAAGCACAAGATTTTTTTTATGATTTCTCTTTCCTTATCTCTATAAACCACTTTAAAAAGTGAAAAGGTAGTTTCATCTGAGAATACATCCAAATCACGCCGGGTTCACATCACACTAAGGCTTTAGTCAAATAGAATCGCTCAGTGTATTAATTTTAGAAACTGTCAAGGAGAAGGACGCATGCTGGAACGCTAGGACTGACACCTAGGTGCGACGACGGAGTGGCTTTCCAAGTGGAGGAAGCGCCTGTCTTCTGGCAGCCAAATCCTTTCTTGAGCCTCCCTCCACCCCCACCTTTCAGTATAAACTTCCCCAAGGCAGACCTTTGGTGTCCTCAGAAAGCCCCAGTTTGCCTGCTAAATGCAGCTTCTCCCCTGAACCTTCTTACGGTGCTGTTTTCAATTCATAGTTACCCTTTCTTTCCTCTCCTTTTGCCAGTTTTTAGTCCAATATGCCAATGGTCCCACAATTCCATGACTTCAGACCTTAAACATTTTAGCCAACAGTGGAGAATTCTGCAGAGCACTTTCTCAAATACTCAGTCTATAGTCTCTTCCCTTCCCCCAACCAGCTCACTGGGGCAGTGATTTCCTCCAAGAATTCCAACAAATTAGTTAGGCACGATTCCCCTTCCTGAAGTGATGTTAGCTGTCTTTAATCAAGCTTGCTTTTCCAACTGTTCCCTATTTGATCCCCTAAAGTAGTTACAGAGTCTTCCCCCAACTGAAGCCCAACTGACTGGCTTATCTTCTTATTCCCAGCATCCCACAAATACTAAAGATATTTCAGGGAGAAGTTGTGGGTAATGAAGAGAAAAAGGATACTTTAAATCTTTTAACATTTTTTTCATAGAGAGAGGCTTTTTTTTTTTTTTTTAAGCCTAAAGATAAATGTTTAAAATCAGAATCCAGGGAGAGGCATCTCCAAATCAGTCCTGGGGCTTTAAAAATATTAGTCCTTTCCCAGACCACACACCTCCCCCCCCCCGCCAAAAAAAAATATTAGTCCTTCCTCTATACATTTGAACAGATGTTTAAAGTAAGACCATCTTAATTATTTGATGCCAATGGCATGAAGTTCCTATAATAATCACAGCTGGTATTTACTTGGTGTTTGTAGTACCAAATCTCAACTTCTGAAGTCAAAAGTTTAAGTTATAAATACCTGCTATTAGATAGCTACAAAATATTTGTCTGAAGACTTTGATAGTTTAAAGCTTTCCATTATACATGTATACAAGATATGTCTATCCTTGTAGATATGTATATTTTAAGATACATATGTATCTCCGCAACACCTCATGTGTGGTCATGATATCCATCACAGAAACCTCTGCGTTTTCCAAACCCTGGGATTCAATTTCAAACCATATATAAACTGACTTTATACTGCACATATGCTCTACCCTGGACTCTACCACGTGGATGATGTCGTTACTTCCACACAGCCTGATTCCGCTATCCAAACCCAAGAGGCAAGTCTCAAGGTGAAAAGACCGTTTTTAGGACCAGGTTTCCAATCTGAAACTCTCCAAGGGAATTTGCAGAATAACTGATCCTTCAAGGGGGGAGAATAGTAAAGAAGGCTTGCAAACCAGAACCAAGACCAAACAAAAGGAGCAGCATTAAAAAGTTATGTGATGAAGTGGGATGCTATAAAGTTTTTATTGTGACTTGTTTGGAAAGAGTTTGCTTAACAATGCAGTCATCCTCTATTCAAATGCAAAGCAATAAACGTTTTATAGTGCACTATCACATGCCATGATGTGTACGGAATGGTTAAGTCCAATCAGATACTACAAAAGAATGTTTTGTTTGCTCTTCTAGGAAATTTTGCCCTTCACAAAAGAAAAAAAAAACAGTGTAAGAAGAAAGAAACTTCTAAAAAGTTATGATGATGGGGAATTGTCTGAAAGTTATATCACCTGAGGAATGGGTACAGAAAGAGTACAGATTTCTTTACCTGGAAAAAAAAACACAGCACAAAAAACTAGCAAGGGCAATAAAAACTGCATTCACTTATTTGGAGGGCAATTATGTAGGAGAGTTATTAATTTTAGAGTTATGGGGGGAAGTTTTAAAAGACAGAACTAGGTCCAATGGGTAAATGTTAGAGTGAAAAGATAGAGTAGATTTGAGTTTATGAAGAAACTTCCAGCCATGATAGCATCTGAACAAAGGAATGATCTGCGTTGGGAATTATTGAGTTGTCCATGTCTAGAATATCAGAGACAGGAATGTTACATAGAGAGGAAATTCCGTAGCACGTGAACTCTGGATGAGTCGACCTCTGTGGTGCCTTCCAAATCTCGGTACCCATGATTCTAAGATTTGCTTAAAATTCCAAAGTGGCTACTGGGGACCTTTCCATATCCCCTATAAATCTGAGCATGCATCCAAAAGTCAGGAATGGGATTTTCATTAAAAAGGTTGAAAAGTATAAATTTAGTCTCACTGTTTTGTGTTCCTACGAAGACAGGTTTCTTTCTTTAGTAGCAAATGTCAGGAGTAAAGTCTTTATGTAATCTCAAGTTTGGAGCAAAAGGGTCTTCTATTGTTTATACATAACTCACTTGTTCTTATGTTTTCAAGCTGGGAATCACAATATGTTGAAAGGCTGTGGGGAAATTTCTAAAGGTTTAAGGAAATTAAAGCTGTCAAATTCAGAACAGAATTTTTTTGTATGCTTTTTATTGCCGGGTCACACCTCATTATTTTTAAATGTGAATATCCCGTTATTGCAGCACCATTTGTTTGAATTTTTGTTTGTTTCTTCTGTTTGTTTGTCTGTTTTGGGGGAAGTACATGGATGGGAATCGAACCCGGGTCTCCTGCATGGCAGGTGAGAATTGTACCACTGAGCTGCCCTTACACCCCGCTGAACAGAAATTTGATGTAAACTGTATTAGATTATTTTCCTTCTTCATGATCACCCCCGATTCCCTTTTTTCCAAGTCATACCACTGCCAAAGGCCCCCTTTCTTTTTCACTGCCCTCCTTTATTTTCACCTGCTTTGTCCTACATGGATCTGTTCTTGCTTCCCACAGCATGTTTTCTTTCTGGGAAAAACAAAGGAAAACTCTTCCTTCAGATATCTTTTTCTTAATAAGAGAGACCAAAGAGGCTCTCTGAAGGGATCAGGGATAAAGTAAGTTGGAGAATTTCTGAGCTAGTCTCATTATCTTACTCCTTGTTTATCCTCAAACTTGCCAAAAATTACCCGGGAACAGATTTCCTGCTCCATCATTTAAACCGATTCTCTCTTCTACTTTCTTTGCCAAACTTACTTCATGATACAGGAGACTCTGAGATGGAATAGGGCAAGGTAACAAGCTCGGGAGGAATTTTATCCTTATTAAGTACCTTTCATTCCTCAGAATCCACAAAGGTCTGACAATCTATATTTCATGTCCTTCTACCTCACCACAGAAAGTTGGATTCTACACTATGAAGGGAATGCACAATAAAAGTGGAGAAAAATACTACTCAAGTCTGGTCATCATTTCTGTTATGCATTAGCATTGCTATGGCACTCTATATTGGCCAATGTTATATTACTCAGTCTAGACAGGAGGGAAAGGAATCTTCCTGTAAATGGTCTTTCCATGCATTTTCCTCTCTTTACTCACCTTCCTACTTGGGTTCCCTTTTCGGGTACTGCATTGTCCCTTTTGTATTGCATTCGTATTGAATTCTATCATGATCATTTTCAGGAAGAGGTTCTACAAAGAGCCCATCTGTCTCATGTAGCAAAAGGCACAAAGTGAAGTTTTCCTTTGTTTTTCATTGAATAGAAATGTTATGAAAAAAAATACTAAGTCTGAACAGCACATGATTCTATTTTAAAGGAAAAGAGAACTCGTTCACCAAGAAGAGGAAAGAGACACTCTATTAACCATACCAATCTACCACCATCCATGAAAATAGGAAAAATAATTAACCCATATAATTAGCACCTACTGGATGTATCAGTTTCTCAAGGTTGCTATAATACCAAAGTACCACAAATTGGTGACTTAAAACAACAGAAATTTGGGCAGTGCAATGGTGGCTCAGTGACAAGAATTCTCACCTGCCGAGTTGGAGACCCAGGTTTGATTCCCAGAAGCCTGACCATGCCAAAAAAACAAAAACAAACCAGAAATTTATTTTCTCACAGTCATGGAGGCCCGAAGGCTGAAATCAAGGGCTCAGAAGGGTCATGTGCCCTCTGAAATCCATAGGGGAGAATGCTTCCTTTCCTCTTTTGGCTCCTGATGATTGCCCACAATCCTTGGTGCTCTCTGACTAGTGGCTGCAAGCCTCCATCCTCTGCCCATCCTTCCATGGCTCCATCTCCCCTTATTATAAGGACAGCAGCCTTACAGGATTAAGAGCCTACACTACTCCTGTGTGACCTCATTTTAGCTTAACTAATTCCATCTGCAATGACCCTAATTCCAAATAAGATCAGGTTCACAGGTACCAGGGGTTAGCATTTCAATATGTCTTTTCTGGGGAAAATAATTCAACCCTTAGCACTAGGTATCACATGTTTTGCATTCACCAGCTCATTTATTTCTCACAACAACCTTATGATATTATATTATTGTTGTCATGAAAGAGACAAGTGAAGATTTCAGAGATGAATGAGGGAGACATGAATGAAGGAAACTTAGAAACCTCAGAAGGAAATGAAGACCGGTCCAATTCCATACCAATTCTTTGAGAGATTTGAACGCATCACCTACTATCTCCAGAGCTATTCTCTGAACCACCATTTTACGGCCTGCCTCAGATGTTTCTTTGAGACTGAACATGAAGAAAGAGGCCATTTCCATTTTGGGTGGGTTCTACTAATTTCTTCTATCTCTATTTTGGGTAAATGCAGTCTTTCACTAGTTATGACTTTGGGGGTTGTTTCAGTTTGTTAAATCTGCCGGGATGCAATATACCAGAAAGGTATGGGCATTTATAAAGAGAATTTACTAAGTTGCAAGTCACAATTCTAAGGCCATGAAAATGTCCAAATCAAGGCACACAAGAAGGGGGTACTTCGGTGGAAAGCCAGATTTCCTCTGGGTTTCTCAGTCACATGGGAAGGCACAGAGCAACGTCTGCTGTCCTTCCTTCCCAGCTTCTGGTTTCAAATGGTTCTCTCAGCTTCTGGCATCTCCTGGGGCTTCTGGCATCTTCTGCATCTCCAAATGTGTATCCACTTTCTGTGTCAGTACTTTTAAGGACTCCACTAAACTAATGAAGACCCACTTTGAATGGGCAGGGTCACAGCTCCACCTAATCAAAAAGTCACATCCACAATTGGGTGGGTCACATCTCCATGGAAACAACCTAATCAAAAATCCCACCCTACAATAGGTCTGCCCCCACAAGATTGGATTAAGATAATGAACATGGCTTTTCTGGGGTACATAATAGTTTAAAACCATCACAGCTATGAATCTTCAAGGATACGATGTTCTCAGCTATTGGATAACTCCTGACCGATGGAGTCGTCATTCAGGTACCATTCCATCTGCACTGCTCTTTCCGGGCCAGGCTTTTTTGGAGAGTCTATGATTGACCTTGGGGAGCAGAGTGCAGCACAAACATATGCTTTTCACTCCAAGGGCAGCTGTCCACTGAGTTCACACAGTAACTTGAGTAGGTGTGTTACTCAATACGCCACAAGAAAATGCCCACCCCGAGAGTCTAAAATTGTGGATTTAATAGGCCTCCTGCTGCTGCTCGGCTGCCGTCCAAAGGCCCGCCGAATTGCTTCCTCTGCAAGCAGGACCTTCTCTGCCAGAGACTCTGGAGGGACCACGGTTGTTGCTTTGTGGCAAAAGGTGACATGTTGCAATAGTGGGATATTAAAACTCATATTAAAATATTTTTTCCAAAGAGTGAATAAAGATTAGGTAAAGAAAGAAAGGCTGTTTTTTCATACTGCACCCTAATATTTCCATGCCTCTGGAGAAGGTGTGCTGGCCTCCAACCAGCTTTCCACACTCAGAGAACTAAATCCTCTAAAGACTCATTCTGGGAAGACCTTGGCATGAGGGAACACTGGCTGTGCCTGAACTATACTTTCCCATCGTTTTTGCCTTAATGGGACCCCTCACCCAATGGTGGCCCCCCTTCCCCCTGCCAAGCTTCAAGGAGAGGGCTCACAAAAGCCTTTTTAAAATTTTTTTCTTAGGAATAGCAGGAAACTACAACAAATAGCAGGAAACTACTAAGACTTGGCAATTCAAGAGGCAATAGACCTTTTAATTTTTGACCCAGGGCATAGCAAACTTCACTTAATGAAGGAGACTTTTACAACTAACTCAATGAATGTGTTGTCATTGTGGAACTGGGAACAGGTAGGGGGTCCCCCAGCCCATCAGAAATGCTTGGTTTGCAGATTCTAAAAATCCAAACAGCCTTTTAATAAAATTCATCTCCTAGAGATAATAGGTAGGTCTTTTTTTTTTTAAGAAAATTAAGGGTTGAAGAACACTGAGAAATGTTTTGATGGTCCAATTTAAAAAGATATCAACAGCTTTTGCTCTTTAATCCATTTTCTGTTGGAAACCTTCATGGAAATAGCTGCTCCTTTGGCCTGAGCTGTGTTGTTGTATGAAGGATGTTGTATGAACATCCTACTGTTATGTTGTATGAAGATATTCCTGAGAGACTGCACAACTGCTTTCCAAACCAGAAACTCTTGGTATGGATCCTCTTTTCTTACATATTTTCTTAGAGAATGGAACTGAGTTCAGTCCCCTCTTTGGAGGTGGCACCTGCCAGTACTACCCTGTTACAGTGAACTTTTGTCATTCTTTTCAGTTGTCCAGAAAGCATCTGAACCCCATGCCCATATTTGGAGACTTCCCTACCTTAGGAGTCTTTGTGGGAGGTGTTACCACCTACTATGTAAGCTGAGTCCCCAGCCTCCATCACAGCTGGAAGACCAAACATGTGACCCAGCACCTAAGTCAGATGCAACCAACTCTCAGACTCAGAATCTGGAAGGTGTAATGCAAGGAGGTTGGATGGTGAGGAAGATGCTGCTGGTGGTGGCAGGAGAGGGTGCAGCAATGAGGGTCTCATCCAATGCTCAGAGCCACAGCCTCCCAGGTGTCCAATGCAGAGTCCTGGGGTCATGGACAGCTGGGATGTTCTGTCCAGACCAGTTCTCCAGTTCAGTTCTGGGCACTGTTCTTGGCTATCGAGCTCAGAATCCTGTTCTGTAGGGCACCTGGCAGTCCATGAGCTACTCAAACGCCTTTTGTTTTTTTCCAGAGTTTGAAAACAATTTTAATTTGTTTTCCTTTTTTTCAGTTAAATCGGCATTATTTATTTTATCTGACACCAATAAGTGTTAAAATAGAAGTATTTTCAAGCATTTAAAATTTTATTGAAGAAAATTCAAGGTTTTATCTGTTTTTTCAAAAGCCTTTTAATAAATTCTTCTCTTAGATAATGTTTCTGTCTGTTGCTTACCACTGCAAACGCTCTCAAAACAATAGAACTAAATTCCATACAGATAAAAGTTCCAAACAAGAGAGCACGAATGCCAAGTTCAGAACTATACAGTACTGCAGAACCCACTGAACTTTATAAAAGATGCATTATGAATATAAATACCCATATATTCACGTATTCACACACAGATACATGTATTGAAACATAAGCATGTACATGTGTGGCTGTGTGAGTGTATTGTCAGGTCACACAATTCAGTATGTCATATTTAGGACGGGAAGCCAGCCATAAAATTGAGCCAGTGGCCTCAAATGCCAAACTGTAAATTCCCTTCTGCGGTTGTTAGATTACCTTCTTTCGCCATAGTCAATCCCTCCCTGTTTGCTCCCTCTCTTCATTGCAAAGAACGTTCTTTATTTTCATCAAACAGAACACTGCTCCCCTCATTTCTCGACCAATTTCAACTGCATTAATCACTGACACAAAACGAACTAAGACCAATGCGGACCCTCAGCCAACACCAGCGGCAGGGCGGCATTCATTTTGAAGCAGAAACACTGACCATTAAGTGAAATGTGAAGTTGTTAAAAAGGGAATGTGTACTGCACACCCCTCAGGGCACATGTGCTGTACTTGTTAAGGAAATCTGGGGTTCTGAAATCCTGGTTCACAAAAGTTTTCTGACAAGTTGCCCAATAATGCCCAGGAAACGGAAACAGACTTCCCTGGAATCTCCATTTCACAAGGGCTTTCCAAACTGGACAGAGGACGGGAATGTTTCCAAAGCCTTTCCCCCACTGTGGATTATATTATTAAATTCTCAAAATGACCATGGGGGTTAACCAAGGCAGGCACTACCATCCCCATTTTAAAGATGTGGAAACTGAGGTCCAGGATCACCCAATGGGTTAAACCACTGAGTCAGGACTAGAACCAGGAACGTCTGGCTCCGAACTGCTTCCTCTTCCCACTCCCGCATGCCATATGCTATTCCTTAATGTTTCAGAGTTAATTCTGTCCATTACTTCTTTGGGCTGGACATATATTTCTCTATGCATATATATTTCTAGTTTGTTATATGTACATATTTATTAAAATGTATACATTTAAATATATAAATATTAAAAAAATATAAAATACCATATACTCAAACGACTTCCAGCCAAGGAGAAAGATCAGGGAAGTGACTACGTGTTTTTTCTTCAGAAATGAGTGAGTGACCAGCCCTCCAGTGAGCTAACCATGAACTTGAGGTCTATCTTTGACATCTATTTCCCCCATCATAACCATCCCTGCTCCCCTTCCCCAAGGCAACTGCTCTTCATCCCTCAGTTCAGCTTAAGCCACCTTTTACCCTGGGGAAGCCTCTGTGGAGCCACCAGTCTAAGTCAGGGCCTTTTTTTTTTGTTTAAGTGTGATCACCGTAGTGTATTGAGAAATGATCTCACTGGTATTCATTTAGCACAACTATCCACTTCTGTGCACCATTATAACCTCTGAGCCTAGGCCAGGGCAATGGCCTGAGAACACAGGTGGAGGCATTAATCCTGAGCAGGTGGGTCTCCTCCTTGGGTATGGTATAGTAAAGATCGGTTCTGCAGAGACATTACCTGGGTTTGCATCCCTGCTCTTTAACTTGCCAACTGTGTGACTAACTGTGTGTTAACTACCTCCGGGGCGAGTGTGAGAATTAATTGAATTCACATATGTAGAGTACTCAGGACACTACTTGCTATGTAATAAATGCCCAGTAAATAGTGATTGCTGTTATTTGTTTTAACTACGTGAAATGAATGGGTAGACATAAAAGCAGGTTTGTAAGTTTGATGGTGGGAATTGAGATGGAGCAATATGAAGCCTTCGTTTTCTGGACAATTTAGAAGATGAGAATGAGAGGAAGTTTGGGTGTTAGTGATTACAAGACAGTGTTGCAAAACCAAGCTGTTCCATAGAAACCCTGCATCCAGCAGTGCTATGAGAAGGCTGCCCAGTAGCACTATGCCAGGATTTCCATAAGGCTGGCACAGCCAGCTTGCCTTCACACAGGATGACACTCAGAGCCATTCTGCTAATTCGATTTAGGAGTTGAATTCAAAAGCCTAATGCATCAGTTGCACACCTGGTTATATTCCCAAGAGAAAGGAAAACATGTATCTCACAAAAACTTGTACCAGAATGTTTCTAGCAGCATTGTCACAATGGCCAAAAGATGTAAAGAACTCAAACATCCATCCACCGATGAACAGATAAGCAAAATGTGTTTTATTCATACAATGGAATATTATTCAACAATGAAAATGACGGAAGTGCTACACATGGATGAATCCTGGAAATTTTGTGCTAAGTGAAAGAAGGCATTCGCAAGAGAGCACATCCCAGATGATCCCATTCATAGGAAAACCCAGAAGAAGAAAATAGAGACAGAAAGTAGATAAGTGGTTGCTTGGGGTTAGGGGAGTGAAGTGATCACCCTAAAAGGTTCAAGGTTTCTTTTTGGGATAATGAAAATATCCTAAAATTAACTGTGGTGATAGTTGCACAAATTTGAGAATATACTAAAAACCATTGAGCTGTGCATTTTAAATGGGTAAATTGTATAGTATGTGAATTACATCTCAATAAAGCTGTTAATAACAACAACAAAAAACCTAAAGCATTTTATATCTCAGAGCATTAACTTAACCAGCAAAATGAGGCCTGGGCGTTTAATGTGAATTTGGAATGCACCAGATCTACAATTAGGAAATAGCTTTTGAGTTCTGGGAGAATCTGGTCTCCTTTGCAGTAGAGCTTAACATTGCTTGAAGTTCTGAGGTTTTATTGTATCCTTAGGGTGATCAACTCTGTTTCCTTCATGTGTGCAACTGCAGACATCCGTCCGTTGGGACAGACAAACTAACCTGTCACCGGTTTGATGGATGTTTTCCTATTGCTCTGCTGAAAAGCATTAAGTTAAGCCTTCACTTAGTTCCAGAGATAGTTGAGACAACAGATGGCCTTTTTTTGTGTGATTCTGAGGAATTGCTGCAATAGGAGGTTCAGAAGAGTGGTTTCCATTTGTTGAAGGTTTAAAATAGATTAGGCAAATAAAGAACTATTATTGTTATGCATGCCAGAGGGTATAGTGGCTGATGAGGGAGGAGCTGAAGGAAAGGAGGGAAAATTTGGTCCAGTGCCTTCCTGACCTTGCAGGATGCAGTAAATTTAGGCTGCAGGGTGGATGCAGCGAGTCTGAGTAGTTCCGAGCAGCTAGACTCTATCTATAGTACTTGCAGATGTTAAATACCTTAAATATGTTGAATATTTTTTCTGAGAACATGTCATCTTACTCATGCAAACACAGAAAACAAATCCATTCTCAAGAATTACTGGTATGCTACAATAAATATGAATTCCATCCACTAAAAAATACTTACAATCAAACCCTGGAGCCTGTACTGTTTTATGTTGGGAAGCCTATGGACAAGCTTGATATCATTATCTTGTTTCCTGGGATTTCTTTAAAGCCATCTTGAAGCAAGCAAAATCAGGGTCCTTTCAGTATGTGGGTACTTTGCTTATGACCATGTGTGGGACTCATTCACCACAATGAGAATTATTCCGCTTCACGAGACTAGAACATTTGATGACTTTAAGAAATTATTGGCAGTCTACCGCTAACTGAAAATAGTCATTGTGCAGAGATATCAACCACAAAAATAAAACCAAAAGTCTGGGAAGATCTTGCTATTTTTGCTGCCTGGTAAAATGGTCACTGCCATCTCAACATTGCAATGTCAGGGCTTCTCGGATAGCATGTTCCATGATGGCTTCAAGCAAAACGCTTCCTGGTATTTGATATTTATAATGGTTTCATTACACATTATTACATATTAGAAACTGAAGAGACAGCTTCTAACTTAAATGCTGTCTATCACCTGCAGGTAGTGTGCACTTGCTAATTCCAAGGACAGGAAACGCATACCTACAATATCCACAGATCTTCCAGACCCACCACCCCTGCTCAGGTAAGGATTATCCTACAATCTGTTCCCAGATCAAAGATGCAAAGTGCAGATGCTTCGAATCTTGGAGGCATATCCTGTTCAAACTTCATTAAATGAAATCCCCCAAACTACTGTAGTAGTTCAAATCTCTGGCATTTGGGAACATTGGTTATTTTTTCCACACAAGAGTAACGCTGAGCGTTGGGTCATAAAAAGACACCGCTGTGCAGGATGGTCAGCAGTACATGCAATAGATCTTAAGTTGGCCGTGAACGTAAGATGAGGATGATGACCTGTGCATGGTAGCGAGGGAAATCAGCTCCACATGTGGTATCTTATTAATCAGCCAGGTGACACTTCACAGAATTTTCCAGCAAGAACTTAGCCTTCAAGATACAGCACTATAGCAGTGAAGCTGCTAGAAGGATATGGTAAATGTGCTCTTTGACTTTATGCCTTGAATGTGGTAGGTAGCCTGATACATGCTAGGGATATACAAAAACCTCATGTTGTCAGAGCCCAAATAATTATTCCCATTAAAATAGCCTGGATGTAGGGAATTGCACAATCTCCAAAGAATCTGAGTTTCACGAGGGGAAACCATGGTCATTCCATATAGATTTAGTCATCACACTCATTCGCCCGAAATCTAGAAATGCACTTTTTTGCTTTAAGAAGAGAATTGGAAAGATTTGAGTATCGAATTAAACAAGGTATATCAGTTGTCTTTTTTGTTTTGTTTTTTGTTACAATAGACAGAAAGAGATCCTGGCTAACCTAGGCAGAGAAAGGAACTTCATGAAAAGATCAGAGGGCATTCAATGAATTGAAAAAAAAAAAATTAAACCAGGATCGAGGAGGGGCAGGAACCAGAGAAGCTTCAGAGCCTGAGCTGTGGGGGATGAATGGAGCATGTGGTCAGGACACCTTCAACAAGATGATTATTTTTGGCCAACACCTTAAAAGTTATTTCTAAAACAGAATGGGAAAAATCAAGTACTGTTCCCTGCATTTATTATTATCCTGCATTATGGAATTTTTTGTTGTTGTTGCTGTTTATTGTTTTTGGTTTCTAGTAGTTGCGTGTGAGATCCTCTCCACCCACTCCTTCAGGCTGATGTGCCGTTAACCATGCCAGTCAGCCCCACGCCTGATGTGGCTGGGAGAGAACATTGCCTTCAATTAACATTCTAATAGACGAAACAGGAAAACAAGATCCTAGCCTCAATCTCTACAAAAAGTAAAGGCTGGAGTTTTGAAAAAAAAAACAAAACAAAACTATAAGCACACAATTATTTATTTGCAGTTGGAGCTCCCTCTTGTGATATCACCTGTGCCACCTGGGAGCACCCTTGGGCTCTGTTAGACCCCAAGATGTCCAGATTTATGGGAGGCAATGACAGAACTCAGTAAGTAATAATCCTCTTTCTCACCAAGTTTGGAACCAATTGAGAAATAGGACAAAGTAGTTAGCAAATGAGGGCCTTTCCATTATTTGCGGGAGACAGGCTGCCCCTGTAAAAAATTTTATCAAAAAGGAACAGAATAGAATACATACTTCCTGAAGGGAGCCTGTTCCAAAGAAAAAGGAAGCAGGGAGGAGAGGCATTTCTACTTCCGAATTCACAATCATGTAATTCACTGCACTTTTCTCGGGGAAGAGCTATTGGGAAGGTGGGAAAATACCTGCTGATGGATGTCCCAAGTAGAGAGTAAGTGTTGTCTCAGACAACAAGGCTGCAGAGCTTGAAGTCTAGAGAGAAAATGTTACTCCTCTCCTGTTGCCTAAAACCTGACTTCAGAGTTCTAGTTTTCTTCTTGATGACACACCTCTTTTGAAGACAAACATAAAGAATGTTCACTTTCTTCAAATGATACTATGTCTACTGTGCCAGTTTGAATCTGCTATGTATCTCAGAAAAGCCATGTTACAATCCTGATCCAATCTTGTGGGGGCAGCTGTTTCTTTTAAACCTGATTCAATATGGTAGGATGGAAACTTTTGATTAGATTATCTCCACAGAGATGTGGCATGCCCAATTGTGGATGTGACCTATGATTAGATGGAGGTGTGACTGCACCCATTCCAGGTGGGTTTTGATTTGTTTACTGGAGTCCTTTAAAAGAGGAAATATTTTAGAGAGAGCACAGAGAAAAGAAATTATACTATAAGTATTCTTTTTTGTTCAGCTTCTTTACGCGGCAGATGCTAAACCAAGAGATGAAACCCAGAGTTTTGTCTTGGAACAGCTAAGCGAATGCCCACAGATGTTTAGAGAGGACACCCTGGCATCAGAAGCTGAAAGCAATGCAACTGGGAACAAGGTCCAGCACATGCTAGCCACATGCTTTCTCAGCTGACAGACGTGTTCTGGATGGCATCAACCTACCTTGAGTGAAGGTAACCTCTTGTTGGTGCCTCAGTTTGAACATTGTCTTGGCACTACAATTGTAAACTTGTAACTTATTAAATTCCCTTTTGAAAAGCCTTTCCATTTCTGGTATATTGCATTCTGGTAGCTAAACAAACAGGCACATCTCCCAGTAAGGATGTGGCATTAATGTATAACTTTTGTTTAAATTAATGTACATCTTTTAACCATATACAACTTCAAATAAAAAGTGTTTTTTTTATTGTTTTTTTTCCTATTACAAAGGCATCCAGTAGCTATATTTCCTACTTAACCAAACCCTCTATTTTTTTTTTTTTTTTGCATGGGCAGGCACCAGAATAAAACCCAGGTGTCTGACATGGCAGGCAAGAACTCAGCTTGAGCCACCATGGCCCACCGCCTTCTACCTATTTTTAATCTTCCTATCTCAATCCAATTCCCAACCATTTGATAAACATTATCTGCCTACAGATTTCCTTTATACTTGTTATCACATTTTGATATTTTATTTTGCTTTTAAAAACAGCTTTATTGGGGTATATTGACTCATAACCAACTGTGCATATTGAAGTGCACAATTTGATAAGTTTTGACAGATGTATGTACCTGCAAAGTCATTACCACAATCAAAATAGTGAACATCAATTGAAGGAGGCAAGATCAATATTTCTCATGTCCCTTTGTAATTCCTTCCTCCAATCTACTCTCCTCCCCACCAGGCAGCTACTGAGCTGCTTTCAGATTATTTCAGTTTTGCTTGTATTTTCTAGAGTTTTACACTTCTTTCACTCTGCATAATTATTTGGAGATTCATTCATATTGTTGTGTAGCAGTAGTTCCTTCCTTTTCAATGCTGAATAGGATTCCATTGAATGGATATGCCACAATTTCTTTATCCATTTTTTTCTGTTGACAGACATTTGGCTATTACAAACAAAATTGCTATGAACATCCATATAAAAGTCTTAGTAAGTGCCGATGTTTCCTTTTCTCTGAGTAAATGCCTAGGAGTGGAATAACTGGATCGTATGGTCGGCGTAGAGTTAACTTGAAAGAGATTGCCAAACTGTTTTTCCAAAGTGGTTGTAATTTTACAATCTCATCAATGACTTCCAATGACTTCATATCCTCACCAATGCTTGGTATGGCCAGTCTCTTAAATTTTAGCTTTTCCAATAGTTGTATAGTGGTATCTCATATAGTGGCTTTTTTTGTATGCAGTATGGTGGGGGTGACATTTCATTCTTTCTCCATAGGAATATCCCATTATTGCAGCACCAGTTGTTGAATTTTTATTTGTTTGTTTGCTTGCTTGTCTGTTTTTGGAAGTGCATATGCCAAGAATCAAACCCAGTCTCCCTCATGGCAGGTGAAAATTCTACCACTGAACTACCCTTGTGCCCCCCTCACTGTGGTTTTAATGATCCCTTTCCCTAGTGAATTGTGCTTATTTGCCATTTATATATCTTATTTGGTGAAGTGTTGTACCAGTTTGAATCTGTCGCGTATCCCAGAAAAGCCAAATTCTTTAATCCTCATTCAGTATTTCTGGGTGGGAGCTTTTTGATTGTTCCAATGGAGATGTGACTCACCCAATTGTGGTTGGTAACTTTTGATTAGATGGTTTCTATGGAGTTGTGTCTCCACCCATTCAAGGTGAGGTTGCTTACTGGACCCTTTAAGAGGGAATCATTTTGGAAAAAGCTTGAGGACCTCTAGAACCGACAGAGCCAAGAGAACAGAGAAAGCCCTAGGGAAGTTGTTGAAGAAGCCTGGAGAGAAAGCTAGCAGATGTTGCCATGTGTTTTTCCAGCTGAGAGAGAAACTCTGAACTTCACTGGCCTTTTCTTTGGAATTAAGGTATTTTTTCTGGCTGCCTTAATTTGGACATTTTCATGGCCGTAGGACTGTAAACTTGCAACTTAATAAATTCCCTTTTAAAAAGCCATTCTGTTTCTGGTAAATCACATTCCAGAAGCTTACTAAGTAAAAACAAGTTTCTATTTAAATATTTTGCTCATTTTTTAAAAGGTATTTTTCATTTGGGTTGTTAGTTTTCTTATTAGTGAGTTTTGAGAGTTTGTTATATATTCTGATACAAGTCCTTCATGAGATAAATGCCTTAGAAATGTTTTCTTCTAGTCTTTGGTTTATGTTTTCATTCTCTTATCAATGTCTTTTTAAAAGTTATGGGGTGCAAGTGTACCTCAGTAGTAGAATTCTTGCCTGACATTTGGGAGACCCGGGTTCGATTCCCTGTCCATGAACTTCTCCCAAAACAAACAAACATGAAAAGTAAGCGAAAAACAAACAAACAAAAATTCAACAAATGGTGCTGCAAAACAGGATACGCACATGGAAAATTTAAAATACCAAAAACAGACAAGCAAGCAAACAAATAAAAATTCAACAACTGGTGCTGCAATAATGGGATACTCATATGGAGAAAGAATGAAATGTTACCCCCACCATACAGCATACAAAAAAACCACGCAATGAGATACCACTATACAATGTGACTCTGGCATACAGCATACAAAAAAAAGTACAGGATGTTAATTTCGATGAAATCCCATCTGTCCATTTATTTCATTTGTACATAATGCATTTGTAGATGTATTTAAAATATCTTGGCTTATATTTTATACTTCCATTATTTTAGGTTTTATATTTAACTTATATTTATATTTTATATTTAAGTTTATATTTATACATATAAATATATGAATTTATATTTAATTTATATTATATTTACATTCAATATTAAATAAATATAAATATATATTTATATTTATATTTAAGTCTATGATCCATTTAGAGTTAATTGTTCCAGGTGTGGATCTAAGTTCTTTCAAAATTTTCTTTTCTCTCTCTTTTTTTTTCACATGGGCAGGCACCAGGAACTGAACCCGAGTTTCCAGCATGGCAGGCGAGAACTCTACCACTGCGCCACCATGGCCTGCCCTAAAAATTTTTTTTTTTATAGAATGATTTTGAATATTAAACCAAACTTGCATTCTTGGGATAATCCTCTGTGGGGTAAATCCTCTGTAGGGTATATGTATAACCCTTTTCATATATTATTGGATCCAGTTTGCCACAATTTAGTTTAAGATTTTCACCACTATGATCATGAGGAATATCGGTCTGTAATTTTCTCATCTTGCAATGTCGTTGTCTGGTCTGATATCAGGGGTGACTGTGCTCTTATAGAAAACGATAGGGAATATTCCCTTCTCTTAAATTTTCTGTAAGATTTTGCATAGAATGAACATTAATTTTCCCCTAAATGTTTGTTATAATTTATTACTAATGCCATGTAAGCCTGGAGTTTTCTTTATAGAAAGGTTTTTAACTACAAACTCAATTTATTTAACAGACACAGGACTGAGCAGGCTATATATTTCTTCTTTTGTGAGGTTTGGTATTTTTGTCTTTGAAGGAATTTATTCACTTCATCTAAGTCATTGCATTTATTGGCATAGGGCTATTGAAAGTAATCCCTTGGTATCTAGATCTGTATTACAGTTCCATTTCTCCCCTTCCAGCTTTTATGTTATTGTTTTCATACATTTTACTTACACATATGTTATCAAACCCACAGTACATTGCTTTCATTTTTAAATAGTCAAATACCTTTTAAGGAAATTTAAACAGTAAGAAAAATATTATATATTTGCCCCTAATTACCATTTATTGTTCTCCTTATTCCGTTAAATACATCCATATTGTCATCTGGTAACATTTTCCTTCTGCCTGAAGAACTTCCTTTAACATTTATGGTTGTGAGGTGCTGCTGCTGCTGCTGCATTCTTTCAGTTTTTGTATGACTGAAAAAGTCTTTACTTTACTGAGTATAGAATTTTAAGTTCACAGCTACATGTCTTTCAGTACTTTAAAGATATTGCTCCACTGTCTTTTTTGCTTGCATAGTTTCGGATGAGAAATATGCAGTTATCCTTACTTTTGTTCCTCTGTATGTAGCAGGTGTTTTGTTCTCTGGATGCTTTTAAGATATTCTGTTTATTCTTGCTTTTGAGAAATCTGATTATCATATTACTTGGGTAGTTTCCTTCACATATCTGGAGTTCATTTGGCTTCTTGGATCTGTGCCTTTTTACTTTGCATCAAATTTGGAAACTTTCAACCATTAGTTCTTCAAATATTGTCTCCCCCCACCCCAACTTTCCTCTTCTTTGGATACTCTAATTAAACATATCTTGGTATGTTTAATGTTGTCCCACAGCTATTGAAGCCCTTACAATTTTTAAAAATATATGTTTTTCTCTCTGTTTCATTTTGGATAGCTCCTATTGCTACACTTTCAAGTTCAATAATCCTTTCTCCTGCAATGTCAAATCTGCTATTAGTCCCATCCAGTATATTTTTCATCTCAGATATTGTAGTATCTTTCCTCTAGGTGTTTCATTTGGGTGCTTTTTAAATCTTCCATGATTCTACTTTATTTTTTTAGTTTATGGAATACAGTTATAGTAACTCTGTTAATGTCTGTATCTGCTAATTCTGACATCTGTGTCCAATCTGGGTAGGTTTCAATTGATTGATTTTTCTCCTCATTGTGGGTCATATTTTCAGACTTCTTTGAGTGCCTGATACTCTTTTAATGGATGCCATATATTGTGAATTTTACATTTTTGAGTCCTGGATATTTTTGAATTCCTATAAATATTCTTGAGCTTTGTTCTGGATGCAGTTAAATTTCTTGAAAATAGTTTGATTCTTTCAGATCTTGTTTTTTAAGATTTGTTAGACCAGGGTGACATTTAGTTTCAGCTAATTTATTCCTTACTACTGAGGCAAGATATTTCTAACCACTCTACCTGATGCTCCACGAATTATGAGGTTCTCCCGTTTGGCTGGTGTGAACAGACAGTATTTCCTGTCCTTTGTGAATGTTCGATACTTTTCTTTTTCTCTAATCCTTTTGCCAGCCTTGGGCAGTTTCCGCATATGCATGCACTGATCAGTGTTCTGCTGAATACTCAAGGGGGACTGTTTGTAGATCTCCAGGGTTCTTTGTGCAGTTCTCTCCTCTGGCCCAAGTACTCTATCCTATAAATTCTAGCTGCTTGGGCTCTCAACTCCATCTCTTCAACTTGGGATTTGCTGGGCTCCATTTGGAGTCCTCCTCCCTGTGCTGTGGCCTCTCTCAAAGCAGTAAACTGGGGAAATTGTAATGCTTTCTCATTTGTTTCCCATCTCTCACAGATCACTGTCCTTTCTATTTTGCCTGACAGTCAGCATCTTGAAATCCATTGTTTCACACATTTTGCCTGGTTTGCTTATATATTTATTTTTGATTACTTGAGTTAGGAAGGTAAATCTGATCCCTGTTAATCCATCTTGGCCATAAGTGGAAGTCAACACTTTATTTATTTTGACACTTTATTTTTAAATGATTTAAAATGTACAGAAAACTTGCAAGAAATGTACAAAGAATGCACATGTCCCATTTACTCACATTGTTACCTTACCACATTTGCTCCATCTCTCTTTGTATGTGTGTATATATACACACATATATATATCCATTTTCATTATTCTTTTTTTTTAGCAATTTAAGCAATAATTGCAAACTTAATGTAGTTTGGAGCTATGAACCTCAAAAAAACATGTTCTTAAACTTAATCAATTCCTGTGAATCCTCATAAATAGTACCTTTTGACTTACAGGGAAAATCACTCTCAGAGAGAAAGCTGGAGGGAGTAGAGAGAAGCTGAAAGTCAATGGAACCTGAAAGAGAAAGGAGAAGCCAGGACAGGCTGCCATGTGCATTGCTGTGTGACAGAAGAGTGAAGGACCAAGGACCACTAGCAGCCAACTGCAGAGCTCCACAGTCTTCTGGAAGAAAGCATCGCCTTTGTGGGTGCCTTGATTTGTACTTCTTCAAGCCTCAAAACCATAAGCCAATAAATTCCCATTGTTTGTTAAATTCTGATTTAAGCCAGCCCATTGCATGGTATTTGATTTAGCCACCTGGAAACTGAAACAGATTTTGGTATCAGAAAGTGGGGTGCTGCTATGACAAACATCAAAAAATGTGGAAACAGCTTTGGAATTGAGTAATAGGTAGAGGCTGACAAAAATTGTGAGGTGCTTAACAGAAAAAAGCCTAAATTGCTTTGAAGAGACTTCTGGTAGAAATATGGATGCTAAGACACGTTTGATGAGGCATTAGAAGGAAACAATGGAGACTGGAGGAAAAGCAATCCTTGTTTTAAAGGACAAGGCAAGATTGACTTGAAAACTTGGCAAAATTGACTTCTGATGTTAGATGAAAGGCAGAACTTGAAATTGATGAACTTGGATATTTAGTTGAAGAGATTTCCAAACTAAATGTGGAAGGTGCAGCCCGGTTTCTCCTCGCAGCTGATAGTGAAGTGTGAGAGGAAAGGGATGAGCTGAGAACTGAACTCTTAAGAACAAAGAAGACAGAAATGGATGATTTGGAAAATTCTGAGCCTATCCAGATCATGTGCTCTGAAAATAGGGCCAGAATTGGCTCTATCAAGAAAGTGAGATCCCCAGAGGATAGGGCCCTATGGCAGAGTTTAACTGAACAGGGATCCAGACAGCCATTTCAGTAGGAGACAGGATTGGAAATGCAGTTATGTGGGAAGAATCTGTGACTGGTTCTATTGTCTGATGGTTGGGACCTCTGTGAAATGTATGCAGAGCTAACAAGATTTTTGTGAAATTCATATGAGTAGGACCACTGCCAGCCTGGAATAAAAGGGATGGAGAAAGGACCAACTGAAAGAAGAATGACTTCAAGGGCAGAACCATGGAAGCTGAAGTCTGGACCAAAGAGATCTCCTCAGGCCAAGAGTGTGTGGGAAGAGCAGGTTTACCCCTGCATTTGGAGGGGATCGGTTATCTGCCACACCACTTCTAAGGGGTTAGGCCTTGTGCTTTGTTTTTCAGGGAGACTGCTGACACCCCAATGCTCGGTGAAGGTGGGAACTATGCCCCAGTGTTCATGGAGAGCCTGACCATTACCCCAATGCTCAGAGAGGTTGTTGACTGTGTCCTGGCATTCATGGAGAACCTGACTGCCTTCCTGATGCTTGGAGAGAGTGGGGGCCTATGTCTCTGTATTTGTGGAGAGACTGGCCACCACCCCAATGCTTGGAGAGCGTAGAGCCTTCATTCCAGTGTTTGGGAAAAGCGACACTTCACTCCAGTGTCACTGTGAAGTGCTTGGAAGGGGTGGAGCTGTTGTTCTATCAGGCCCAGAGGACAAAACAATGATCCACAGATGACTCAGATCTTGAAATCTAGTGGAATTTACCCTGCTGGATTTCAGATTTGTTTGGGACCTGTGATTGTTGTTTTCCTTCCAACTTTCTCCTTCTGGAATGGGAATGTTTATACCTGTTGCTCCATTGCATATTAGAAGCAGAAAACATGTTTTGTAGGTTTCACAGATCCACAGATAGAGGAATTGTGCCCCAGGACAGACCACACCCATAGCCAATTTTGATAAGGCTAAGTACTTAGCATTGTTCTGAAATGACTTAAGACTTTTGGGATGTTATGATAGGCTAAATGTATTTGGCATCTGGAAAGAACATGTATTTTGGAGGTTCAGAGGGCTTAGGAGCTATATATCTCAGAAAAACATGTTCTTAATCTTCATCCATTCCTGTGGGTATAAACCCTCGTAAATAGGACCTTTTGATAAGTTTACTTCAGTTAAAGTGTGGCCCAGTTGAATTGGGATGGATCTTATATTACTGAAAGCCTAAAGGAAAGATCACAGAGAAAGAAGGCTGGAGAAAGCAGTCAAAAGTTGGAAGTCACCAGAACATGGAAAAGAAAGAAGGCAAAAGAGGTTGCCATGTGACAAAAAGTGTCTTGTGGGGAGATATTTTGAGACTGCACAAACATCCAGTTCCTAATCAAACCTCCATCCATCAACTTTGGCATTCATTGATGCCTCCCACCGAACCTCATGGAAACTGGTCTTAATCCATAATTCACTGAGTTTTCCATAGGCATCAGCTTTCCTGGTGGAAGATCAGCTGTTCTAGCAGCACCAGACTTAGTCTTGGTTTGGGAACAATAGCAAAACAAAAACCATACCTTAGAGAGGTAGTCTTACCCATCTAATTTTCTAACCATCTAACCATTCCTCCACCCATCCATCCAATGTATATCAGCTGTTAATCCATTCAACAAATACTGATGGTACACCTACCATATGTAAGGCACTGGAGATAGAAAGAAGCATCAGACATGGTGCTTATACTTAAGAATTTTCTGACTTTGGTAGAAGAAAATGGCATGCTAACAAATGATTACAATTTAACCTGATTATAGCAGTGTGTTATAATGCAGGTAGGTATAAAGTAGATGAAGTACAGAAAAAACTTTATTGGCATATAAGAGAAAGAGATTTGGAAGAGCAGAAACAAGGGGTTGGGCAGAGAGAAAACCCTACTTTGCATGAATCCTCACTTCAATATATTTTAGTACTCTACAGGATGACATGATAAATTGAGCAGACAAGAGACAGGTAGCTTGGATCTGAATTATCGTTGATTTAGGGGAAGTCACAATATACAGGCTTCTACTTCTTTGTTCTTCAAAGGGAGAGGCAATTTATTTTTTCTGAGACTAATGTTGTCAGGCTTAAATGTTAACATTTGAAATCTCTTCAAGCAAAAAGCAGTGTGTAAGCTTCAAATAATAGATTTGCTTTGCAAATATATTTTTGTCTCAAAGAAACAGAGCATTCTAATACTTGAAAGAATTTTCAGCTAATTAGAGATTCTCAAATAAATGGTCCAGAGACTTAAGGATAATATATCTTTTGTTTGTTCTACAAATATTTGCTGAATGAATCACAAAGAACAAATGAGTGAATGAATGTATGAAAGAACAGATAACCATGTGCAATAAAGTGGCTCTGATATATATATAAAAGTTGCAGATTTTTCTGAGAATGATTTCTGAGTATCACAGTAATGTTTCTATTATAACAAAAGACAAAAGTAAATAAGTAGAGCTCCTTTTCTCCATGCAGGCAAAGGAAAGTTGAAAAGCAAAGCAATTATCTGGATCATTCAGACAAAAAACCGACTATTGAGCGAAAGGAGGCCCTTGTTCCTGGCCCAAATTCATCTGAGCCATCCAATAACATGCCCCACTGTAGTGGAATTTGGTATTAAACAGGCTTGTCTTGGCTCCCGTCCAGTGGGTTTAGTTACTGAATTCCTTAAAGGACATTGTTTAAACATGGTCTCCCATGTAACTCGTTCTAATGCATGAGCTGCAGGACGCTTGACATCACCACGCAGCTCCAGCTCTTTACTCCAGTAGATCGAATTATCCAGAAAAGCACCATCCTTCCAGTTCGCCTTTCTGAGAGAGACAAAAAGCAAAGACTGACCTCCAAGATTTGCTACACAATGATTAGAGGCTAATACCTGAAAGCTTTGCCTGCGAAATGCGTTAATAAATATGATCTTGTGTTCCTGGATTCTGCAAATAGAAGCAAATGGATGAGAGGTGACAGTTCTTGGGTAATTTCTCAGTCACCCTCCCTCCCCTCCCCCCTCTGAATGCACATTTGATTACTGAACTAATTGTGTTGACTTGATGAACCGTAAATGACAACCCTTTGAATAACCCACCATTCCAACTGTCTTTCATGACTCCAATTTGCTCTGTGAACATTTGTTTACCCGTTCAAGGAAATACTAGGAAGGCTTTGCAGGCAGAAACCATGTCAGAGAAATAGCAACGGTGGCCTTTTGCTTTCCTTCCCAGGGCTTCCCCAGCTCTGCTGGCCATCGGTCTGAGCAAGGCTTTCTGTGCAGTGACCCGGGGTAGGGCACTCTGTCCATGCACACACCTGGCAGATTGAAACCTCCCATCCTTGGGAACTCGGATACAGACTGAGTGCCGTTTTATTCGTCTGCAAAACAGATGAGGACCAGCTGGTCAGTGCTGACACAGCTCACACTACTGGCAGGAACTCCACTTAAGTGTTCTGCATTTGCTCATTATTTATCAATGGGCAGATATTTCTTCAGAGAAAAGCATGTCCTTTGTCTTCTAAAGGGAAGTACATTCATTTAATGGGGGAAGAAAAACTGATAATTCATTTTCCATGTGTAAGTCAGTATTTTTATCTTAAAGGTTTGAATTCATTGTAGGAAGTGAAGCTTAGCCCTAGAAATACCTTTTTTTCGTTAACTTTTTTCTCTATCAATGTGATTCTTAAGAGCTCAGTATGCCATCTCTCATCCAGTGGGCTGCTTTTACCACCAATTTGAAACATATTTTATTGCTGTAGGTGCTATAAATTACTTTAACATAATGTCACATTGAATAGAACTTGTAGCAGCATCAACCTCAAGGCATCCAATAACATCCAAAACATGTTTAGGTGTAAGTGTGGACAAAGCACTTTGCTGTGTGAGCCCATGGAAACTCCAGGAGCCTCAAGACTCTGGGAGATGAAAAAGCTGAGAGTCAGATGCTATGGGGTTACCACTCAACTAATGAAGTAGTGGAGAAAAATCTTGCAACTCCTGTCCCATCTTCTTTTCACTCTTCCAGATTTACCATCTTTTGGGAGACAACATAGAAAAAAATTGTAAGGCGAATTCTCTACATCCTTGCCTGAAATTCAAAATCTCCAAGATCTTCTCCTCTTCTTTGTGCTCCCCCTTTCTAATGCTTATTCCCCCTTCTCTGTCTCCATCTTCTCCCCCTCTCCCTTTCTTCTCTTTCCTAGTTCTTTTTTATGCTTGGTAGATCGAATATCAGGGTCTCTTTTCTCTTTGAATTATTCATGTTACTCTGATTAGCATTATATTCATATTCATCCAAGAAAGCTTATTTTTGTTTAACTTTTCCAATGATGAAACTAATGGAGCATAATGGAAATGTAACTGATACTTAGCTATTGTCTTGGAAATAGATCTCGTTAAAATTACCCGTAGGAGAGATTAAAAATAGCTGTAAAACAGGAGGCATATTTATGTTCTGAAGATGAAGACTTATTTATAGGTAGAGAGGCATTCTAGAAGATAAGCTAAAATGAATCATATTGCTGAAGTTTTCAAAGAAGTTACAGTCCAAATTAAATAAAGAAGGGCAAACCAGTCTCTTCCTCTAGTGCATTTTCATGAAGACTAGAAAGGCTGGACAGATAGTTATTTTATTTTATTCATATTTTCAGGATTGCCTCATGTCTCTGGAGATTTTTTTCAAATCTCCCATTGAAGTGATGGTATTTAAAGACAAATGTGAGTATTCTCAACTCCTCGTCTAGTAAAAAGAAGAGAAAAGAAAATGAAGAATTAATGGGACTAGAAAATTTAAAACAATGGATGTACTGAAAATGTGATGGCTGCGAGGAGGAAGGAAGACGGGTGAGTGCCACCACCTGCTGTCACGCTGGTCAAGGACTAATTGTGTCACCGAGAAGCCAGGGCCTCAGATTAAGAGCTCGATATGCCATCTCTCATCTAGTGGGAAACAACTGCTGGATGTCCGGTACAGCGCAATAGATAAGGAGCTGTTTCTCTCTAAACACAGCTCTCTAACTGCTGAGAGACCCTGCAAGGAATTTCGGACCATTCATTTAAGGACAAATGGCGGAATCTGCTCTGAGGTGAGAGAGGAAATTGCAATCCCAAACGAGTTGCTGCATGACTGATGGAATCCAAGGTAAGAAGAGGGACTAGCTTTTTGTGATCTCCGCCACAGGCAGACATGCAGAAGTGAGCAGAGCCACAAAAACTAGGGTCAGAAAGAGACGCAACTACCAACAGCTCCAGTTGTTCTTACGCAATCTCTTCCATTTTGGCCCCAGATTTTTTTTTTTTCATCACAGAGCTACATAGCTCAGTCATGACGCTTTGAGTGGGAAAACAATGTCTTCAGACAGTGGCTGAGATAAGAAAAAAACGAGGCGAGGCTAAGGCCCAGGCACAATGATGTGTATGTTGATATCACTGAGTTATGAACTATTTCCTTTTAATCCAGTTTCAAAAGATCACTTCCTCCATATGCAATTAATTCCACATATAACTCCAAGAAACTGCATATTTTAGAGCAGTTGTGTCATCAGTATGAATGTTTAAACAATCTCTGTGGTCTCTTTCCCACAAACTGATTTAACATGTATATAAAGAGGCTTTTGGAATGAGCACTTTACATTTGCTTCTCAAACTTCAGCGTCTGTTTTCAGTAAATATTGAAGATGAAACTTCCGCCATTCATGCCTGGAGCACTGGCCAATTGCAACTGAGAAATGCAGCCCTTGGGCTTCTCATGAATAAAATTCTGCAGTTGTAAACTTTATCTGTCTTGGGCCATGTCAGCAGGAACACAGCAGAATGGACGTGGGATAAAGCACTTGTGGTCAGTGGTTTGAGTTGGTCATAGATTATTCTAAGTAATAACAAAACAGTGGGAGTTGCAGAGACCTGGTTTCAAGTCCTAGCTCTGCTACTTATCGGTGGAGTGACCACATATCCCTGTTTATTTGGGGTGGCCCCAGTGCACTTTCATTGCTTTAGTGTAATTATTAATAGACCCCCTTTTCTCTTCTCTTTCAGAAGTGTTCCCAGTATGAGCTGTAATTTATGTGCTCACCCAACTGAAAAGCAACCCCAGCTCTGTGCCCTTGTTTTTTAATAGATACAGGTGTATGTGTTGGAGATCTGGTCCCGGACACACATTTCATCTGACAAAATCATCAAAACTGATTTTGAAAATAACTTAAAATTAATCAAAACCCAACTACAGGAGGCCTAATAATTTGTTGAAATATTACGATGTGTTTTTTTCTCCTTACATATGATTTTTCTCTTCTTTCCCCATCTCAAGTAGGAACCTGCCCCCTTGTTACTTCCTTGCCTCAGGAATGTTTGCAGCCTGCAGCCTGAGGCTCTTCCTGTCTTTTGTAAAAGCCTAAGGCCATTGAAGAGATGTGAAGTGCCCTGGACTCCAAAGGAAAAGAGGCTAAGGCATTGAGGGCACAAGAGTGAGAGAGGAAGAGAGAGAGAGACCCTCATCTGCCCAATGGGGAGAGGAAGCCTGCAGACACTTCTGAGAGAGCTTGCAGAGGTGCTTGCTTAACCCATGGGCAGGACTGGCTATATGATTTGTGGGGACCAGAGCAAAATGATACTGTGGGGTCCCTGGTTCAAATTTCAAGACGGTAACAGCAGAGCATTAAAGGAAGTGCGGGTTTTTTCTGAGTATGACGTCACACCACAGAGTTGGTGTGGAGACCACAAACCCATGTAAATAGTCTGTCCCTGAGGATAGGGCTTCTTGGTTTGTCTAGAGGGAGATGTCCTCAGCAAAATCCCTTATCCCCACAGGAGGGGGCCCCAACAATGACAAGCTAGAAGTTCCTGTGCTCCTAGGGGAAGGATGGGGGCTCAGAGTCTGAAAATTAAGTTGCTTTAAAGAACTAAAGAAATTGATATGTTTTGCACACTTCAGTTTGTGAACTAAAACTTATTTCACACATGCTTTTATAAATATTTAAGAATATAAAACCAAATGTTTAATATAAGATCCACATTGTAAATGTTCCTTTCAGAGCATTTTTATACCTGGACTGGAATGGTTGAGCTTCTTAAAATGTACGTTCATGAGGTGGAGGGGAAGATGCCTGCTTTCTTGGTAAATTGCCCTGAGATACCCACAGGTTTTCTTCACTGCTCCAAGGATCTTTAATCTGCATTTTAAATTCAGACTGTTCATCTCAAAAATTGTCCTTGTCTATTTCATGTACAAAAAACAAAAAATGCTCTAAGAGTCACTCAATGGTAGATTCTGTGGGATGAGAAGTTTCCATGGTTTTGATTAACTGATTATAAATATGAGCATCTTATTTATGACAGCAAATGTTGGGGGTGAAAAAAAACGATTTGAGTCTCTGTAATTGTGTGTGATATTTGAGCAAGTTACTGAACCTGCTGTAGGATCCTCATCTGTGAAATGGGCTCATCCCCACCGCATACAGTGTTTTCAGGCTAAACGAGATGACAGGACCCGGCACATATGACACACTATATCCTATTGTCCTGGATGTTATCTTCCCATGTAAATCATATGATGGTGACCAAATTTCAAGTTCATGTCCCTAGACCTCTCAAACTGTCTTTGGTTCTAAATGAGAGCTCTAGGATTTTCTCTTTCTTTAAGATGATTGCCTTCTCCCCAAAAGGGCAAATTAGCACCAATCTGTTCAGATGCCCATGGGCCATGGAATGGATTATTTCATGCTGCTGCCTGCCACTCCTAGCCTTGAACAGAAATGGAATCGTTGGGGATTAGATTTTAAAGGGACAAGATAGATCACAGGCTTCAGTGGCCTTCAAAGTAGGCTCCTGCAAAGGGCTCTGTGGCCATGAGTTGGGAGCTCCTGGGGGAGCTGAAGAGGATGGCACAGATACCTCATCCCCACTTTGCCCAAGTAAACTGTAATGCTGTCTGTTTATATATTGGCCATCTAAGTAAGATTTTGTTTAACAAAATGGCTCTGCAAGTAAAAACCAAAAGCAAAATAAAAAGAACTCTTAACAATCACGGTTCTGGTCCAACCCCTTTATTTTAGAACTGATGGGATTTAGAACTAAAAGATTAAGTGTCTTAATCAATGGCATGCAGTGAGTTAGTGGCAGAGCCAGAAGGAAACAGAGCTCGGCTCCTAGTTAAGTGCTGCTTTCCCTTTAGCAGGCCGCCTCTTGATGAAAGATGGAGCTAAAGTCACAGATGTTATAGAGTCAGGGTTTATACCTTACAAATCAGGTGTACCATGACAGTAGCTTATTTATTTTCTAAAAAACTGATTTCATCTTGCTCTGAAGCTCATATTCCTATAGATGGTGGAAATAAATCGGAAAGAAAACTTTTTATCTTCCAGGTTAAAAAAAAAAAAAGTGGGGGGAGGCTGAGCTTAATTCACTCAATTCAGTGTTCAAATGCCATTATCAGAAGCAATTCTCTTCCTGCACACCATCTCTCCTCCACCTTCTTCCCAAGACAGCATCTGGGTGATGGGGAAGCTTATGGATCTTCATGGAAGCAGGAGACGGGATGCATAACTTGCACATTGTCTTTCTCCAGCTGAGGTGTAACTCCTTTCATTCTTTGGGCATCAGCCTCTGTCCTCCATATGCTCTGTAAGTATCTGCAGCTGGAGTCATTTGCGGTCTGCTCTCTCAGCGTGGGCAAACATGGTGAGAGCTCCCAGGGAGCAAGACCGTCTCTCCCTGGGAAAGTACTAACCAGGGCACCGGTGCCATGGAAGGGCCACCTTGCAAATATAAGTGACTGCTGTTCCGGGGAGCTTCTTTATCAGGCATCACAGAAATTGAACTATAATTTTGTATATGTTCTTCACTTCACTTTTTTTTTTGAAGTAGAAAATTAAAAGCATGCACATTATTTTTTAAAAGCAGGTCTTCCAGTTAATGACAGTAGAGTAGAAGCATCTATGTCATCCCCCCTTCCTAAAAACCCAATGAAAACAATCAATGGAAAAACAGTAGAAGGAAAAATTTCCCCGTGAGGAATGAAACAAGTAAATAGGGACAATCCCAAATCACAAACTGTGAAGAACACCTGCCAAATATTGTGGGCATGGCTGACTAGGAGGGAGGCCCTTAATGTTGACAAATCCTTCCTTGGCTCTCAAATAGGACCTATAGTTCTCTAAAATTAATGAAGCAGTTCTAAAAAGTCCAGTCAATGATCCTTCGATTAGAGAGAGGAGCTTGAGGGACATGAGAGAGACCTGGGAGAAACGGGACTGTGTCTACGGATAGTGTGCGTTGGATGTTACCGATTTTTCACTTTCTTCTTAGTTCTTTTCTGAATATCTTGATGTGTTCTTTTGCTTTGTTTTGTTTTGTTTTTTGCCGAAACAATGGTCACTTTAACAATAAGTAAAGGCCACAAAAAAAGCAACCAGTCTTGTTAACTATATGGAGGAGGATTAAAAGTTAATTAACAGCTGCATAAGAATTCTTCTTAGGAAGGGATAGTCTTTAGTATAATACTCGAATAGGCTACTGAGTGTGTTAAGATAAATCAGGTGAGGCTCTGGAAGAAGAAAGACTAGACTGGAGGTCACATGGTTCTGCGTTTGAATATGGGCACAATTAGCCAGGTTTAGGTTAGGCTGAAATTAGTATTCTCGGGAAACAAGTAGGAAGAGAAGCAGGGGAGAGGGAACCAAGAGACCAGTGAGTGGGGGGGGAGAGGCGTTAGAACCTGAACTGGCAGAAATGGCCGAGAGTCTTGCTAATGTCAAAAATTCTGATCCTCAATTTTTAAGTATTTGCATTACCTTGATACAAAACCCTTTGGTTTTATTTGTTTGTTTGCTTGTTTATCATGTTTATTTCAGGAGGATGGGTGGGTAAAAATGAAAGAAACCAAAAAATCGGGACAGCAGTTCTGGGTAGACAATGATCAGCAGAAGTAGGAGGTATAAATCAGAACTAATTAGGGCAGCAAAAATCTCCTCTCACTTCCACTCCTACCTCATCCACTGCCTACCCCGAACTCCTCCACCATGCGAAATGGGCCTCTAAAGTAATTACGCTATAATCTTTGGCTGGGGTGGAGGAGGGGAGAGAACACAACCCTTCTCATTCTGGGGTCTTTTCTTCTGAAGAATCTTCTATTTTAAAGAGAAAGGGCTTCTAATAACATTGATTTTAAAAACTGTTATTTACTGGAAGCTCAAAGCTCAAAGAAAATCAGCTCCCAACATACCCATTATGCAATGGTGAAGAAGAAAGTGGATAATCAAAAATTTTTAAACTTTCCCATTTTAAAAATAGAAGAATGGGAGCCACTCAGCAATCATGAATCAATAGCAAACAGCAAACCTTGCTCAATAGTAATAGCAACGGTATTTCAATTTGCTAAAGCTGCTGGAATGCAATATACTGAGTAGATTGGGTTTTTCAAAGGGGATTTATTGGTTATAAATTTACAGTTCTAAGGCCATGAAGATGTCCAAATGAAGGCATCAACAAGAGGATACCTCCACTCAAGAAAGGACAATTGTGTCCAGGGTTGCTCTGTCACATGGAAAGGTACATGGAGATGTTTGCTGTCCTTCTCTCCCAGCTTCCTTTTTCAAATGGCTCTCTCATTTTCTGGCATCTCTTGGGGTATTTCCCTTCTGCATCTCCACATGTCTGTGTCTTGGTTTCATCTCTCTGCTCTGTGTCAGCTCTGAGCTCTTGTTCTCTCTCCATGAGCAATTTGAGACAGAGAGAGATACAAACCCTTACTGGAGTAAACTAATTAAGATCCGCCTTGAATGCAGATGGTCACCTCTCTATGGAAATAATCTAATCAAAAGATCCAGCCATAATAAGTCTGGCCCACAAGATTGGATTAAAAGATTGTGGCCTTTCTGGGGTACATAACACTTTCCATGGCGTTCAGTCCTAGCACTTATTTGGGTGGCAATTCTAGAAGCTATACTCTGTAATGAGCTTCTTGTTAATTATTCCTTATTGATTCATCTTCAATGGTTGATGAAGAATATACCTTCACACAGTTCCCTTCATGCTGGTGTGAATTTAGAAGATTGGCATTTGCTTTAAGGATGAAAATCATAGGCTGTTGCCAGGCCAGGCATGGGGTACCTTTGACAGTGCAGTTTCTTAAAAATCTCAGTTGGCTTCTGGTCTATTGACCTCTTGTCGATTGCATGTGCAGTTAGACAGCCAAAGATCCTGTATGGATTGTCTTTAAGTCTAAGAAGTCCCTTCTTTCACTTCTGGCATCAGTGATCTGTCCTTTCTTCATGTTTCCTTCATGTCCACTCTTTGAGACAATTTGAAATCGTGACTTTCAGTAGGTATACAACCCCCTGAACTTGGACATTTCCAATGGGCCTGACAAAGTGGTCTTGCAAACAGCCCTTAATTAATGGAAGAACAACAGGGCCCATCCAGCTAATGCTGTTTTCAAATCCCTGCTTCTAACTGCTTTTTTTTTTTTTAGCGTAAAGAAGCAGTTGACTTTTTTCAGCCTTTGAAAGCTCCACATCATGGGACTTTTTTCTGTCTTAGATTGTAGTCCACAGTGAGAGAGCATCACGCTTAGGAAGGCAGTGTGGGCTAGCTTTAGTACTTGGTGTGTAACAGAAGACTTTACTTTCTGTCCTACTGCCTCCACTAAGCCCAATTCCACATTCTAGGTTCTGACATTGCACCTCCTATTTTCAACTACCAAATTTCTTTTTCGTTTGTTTCTGTCTCGCTTGCTTGGCTGCTTGCTTTCTTCCATTCTTTTAAATTATAAACCATAGACTCCATTCGAGATAGTTTAAGCAGAAAAGAACCTTATTAAGAGTTATCAGTGGTTCAATGACTCATTGAGAGGGCTGGAGAGAAAGAAACTCAAGGCTAAGCTTCTAGAAACACAGCCTAAAACTTCACCCAGAAGTAGTCTGATGAAGATGTTGATGCTGCCACTGCTTTTTGCCTCCCACCTTTACCAACAAAATAGATGCACTGTGCTGGAACTCAACATGCTTCTCATATTTCAAGTGAGAGTTTCATTTGGGTGTGTTTGATAGGCGGAACTTAGGTCACACGCCTGCTCCCTGGCAGCCAGGGGTGCTGGGAAATTCTGTCCTGGAAAAGTAAAATTCATCATGTGGGAACCTATGAAAACACAGGATAAGGATTTACGGAATGACAAGTTTACGCTACAAGAGAATATTGATTTTTTTTTTTAATGAGCAATTTTCCTTGTAGAATGCCAGAAAGATTCAGGCTTTAGAAGCACTAAGTCTTGTAGAAAGTGAGGGCAAGGCATGAGGCTAAAAGCTTGGTTTGGTTGAAGATCTGTAGAAGGTAGAACAGTGAAACCTCTCGGTTCCCTCAACCACCCCCATGCAGCTAGGCAATTATCCCTCCACCCTTCCTTTCCTTGCACTCTCCCTTTTGAAGGGTGGAAGTTCATTCTTTGGAGAAGTCCTAGACTCAGGGACATTAGGGCCAGAGGAGGGCGTGGCCAAGGTGCTGGACTGAAATCAAGACGAGTAAGTTAAAATTCTGCTTAAGTGTGAAAATAATCTACTTTCAAAACTGCAGGCGATGCTTTCAGTTATAATTTGGGCATCTATGTAGCGGGGTAGGGGAGAGGAATGAACACTGGTTGGAGTGGTCAATCATCTGCTGTTTCTCTCAGAATACGTGGGGGTGCTCGTCCCGTTATTCTCTTCTCCCAAGAATCTCTTTCTTGTTTGTCCTGCTATTCCATTCCACGCCACCCTCTGAGAGTCCCAGGAAGTTCCCGGACAAGTCTAGCAGAGTGGTTAAACCTTATCCATCTCCAGTTTAAAAAACAAACAATACCAAGCTCTGAGCTTGCTTTATTCCCGCCACAGGTGAGCTAGATGCCATCGAAGGAAATAACCAGGTCATCAAGGATGACTGAACAGCTGAAACCGTTCGACTCTTTCTCATTCCTTACAAAAGTAGAATTTGGAACTGGCTTTCCAAGCCTCCAAGGGTCCCGTGCGCTCGGTAGTGTCTACGACCCTGACGCCACACGCCATCTGCTGTCCTTTGGCTGTATAACTCCAGAGCCAGAGAGTGAACAAAGGGATCTCACGGCAATTTCTGAGAAGGAGACTTCACCAGGCCCCCTGCTTCAGGTTTCAGCCTTAAACAAGTACAGACCACGACTTTAAGAGGAACGAGGAACATGGGCAGTAGCTTATTTTGGCCTGTGTATCAGAATTGTCGTGATTCGCTTGAAGTTCACAACCACAAAGACATTCCTCCTTATTTTTTTAGGTGTTTTGAAGTTTTTTACTTGAGAAGAAAGTATCGTGTCAGAAACCTAAATTGGACTCATTTATAGTGCCTTGATTTTTACACCAACCTCCATTCCATCCCACCCCCAAAGAAACAGGGGATCTTTTTAAAGAACTGTCTTGGATTCTATAGCAGCCTAAGAGCTTCAAGATTGCATCCTACTCAACAAATTTCCCTGTGTTCCAACCTTTGCCCACTGCTTGCGTATTTATTTCCATGGCTTCTTCAGTATCTGCCAAATAGCAGATAGCAGATACGTGTAATCCACACCTTTTCCGTGGGAAATAGCCTGAATTAGTGGATTCAATTCTATTTTTTCCCTATGTCCCTAGTATTAAATTGCTTTCCACCAAAGTTTAATTACTAGAGCAAAGTAGGTCTGGCTAGTCTCTATGGTCTCTGGTCCCTAGAATGAACTTGTGCAGTGGTGACAGTTTTACACCCAACCTTAAAAAGGGAAGGAAGAGGAGGAGGAGGAAGAGGAGAATGAGCAAGGGAAGGAATAGTTGTTTCCTTCATAGGGCACACATCCATATTTGACCTAATAATTCAGTAAAATGAGTGACAGAAAAATATGCAAATATTAAAAGATAAGCCTGTCTGAGCAGTTTGCAAATTGTAGCACCAAAGACACTAGAAATGCAAGTGAATTTTAAAAAGATTAAAGGAAACAGTTGCAGGAAAGCTAAAATGACTTTGAATTTGGTTGCAAAAGCCAAGTTCCACAGCCCAGAAGTGGAGAAAAATTCTGAGCCTTGCTCAGTCAAGGCACTTTGACAACACACACAAACACACACACACACACACACACACACACACACACTGCAGAAGTAAAACTAAAATGTCCAATCAGTTATTTCCCTTACATCCTGTGCAAGGGAATACAATGAGTTATTAATTTATGAAACAACTGAGTTGACATCTGCTTTGACACCTTACATTCCTTGACAGGACTAGGAGTTCTAGAAACTACCATAGGACGATTTGAGCACAGGGGATCCACGTGGGCATTTTCCTCAGACCATGTATGGAACCCAGTACCATTCACATGAACCCTCCAACTGGCCAGCATCTTCATCCCACCCTCAATATACAGTGTCTCTGAGCTGGCCTTGGGCCAGTTGAGGTACATGGAAGGACCTTTACCCATAACTGTATCTGAAACCAGCCTTTTGTCATGGATGCATCATGAGCTTGTGGCCAGAGGAGGAGAATGAGGCTGAAATCCACAGCCATCCTGCAGTGGAAGTAGCCCTCTACTCCCAAAGTTGGCCATACCAGGGCCAAAAATACAAACAAGAACTCAGATCTTGCCTAAGATCCAGCTTTGGAAGGGGGACCATTAAGAATAACAACCAATAAGTGGCCACTAATTCTGTCTCAAGAGTGGTCATTTGAAAGACTGACATATATCCTAGAAGAACTCTGCAAGTTACTTCTCAAGTATCAGATGGGCTCTCCCATTGACGGTAACAACTTCTTTTCTTAAAAAAAAAAAAAGCCTACTATGCATGTTTAATGACATGGGAAAGTGCTTATCACGTATTAAAGAAGAAAACAATGCAACAAAACAAAATGGACTATATGGCACAAACCTTGTAAAAAAAAAAAGTGACCATATGCATTGAAAAAATATTTGAAAACTATATAGAAATAAAATAAAATTAAAAAAAAAACAGTGAGTTTGCCTGAAGAAAGCATATAGGGGATTTTCTTTTATCAATACTTTTTTTTATTAGTTCCCCAAAGTTCCACAATGAACAAATATTACTCACATAATCAGAAAATGCCAATAATGTTATTTTAAAACAAAAAGCTGCATACATTGATTAGCAGTAGAATCAACAAATCCTATTCAGGTCAAATTCAGAGTTCTCAATAATTTTAAAAAGGGAAGAAAACTAATATTAATTGCCTAAGCATTTTCTCCCTCATTATCTTATGCAAGTTTCAAAGCAACCTTGTTGGGGCTTTATTTGATTTCTGTGGAAACTCAAGGCCCGGAAGGTTAAATGATGTGCTCAAGGCCACTCGACTGATGAATCCTCTTCCGGCACAGCTCTCAACTTACATTGCTCACTAGGCCAGTGGTGTCCCACCATTTCATTTTCCAACTGATCTCACACTTTCACCCATAACAGTGGTTCCTTGGATTGAGTATGGAGAATAATTGTGGGAAGGGAGGCCTGGCGTACATCTGAGAAGTGGCTGAAGGCTCCCTGGTGGTCTTGATCTGGTCTTACTCCTTTAAGAGAGCAGTGTTATCGTCTGGGCATGCAGAGTTGGCAGCTCTGATTTCAGGATACTGAGAACCTTATCACACCAGCAAAATACCTTTCCGGAGACATCATTTGGTTTAAGAATTTTTGCCCCTTTGGCTAAAATGCAAATGACTTGGAACATAAAAATGCCTTCAGCCATGTTACTCCTGAGTCTAAAAAAGTTCATCATCTTTTCTCCCAGATGGACAAAGAGGCTGACTTGCGAATACCTCGGAAGGCAAGAAGGGCATTGAAATGCCACTAGAATCTACATGCCCTTTCTAGTCCGGTCAATGGCTGGCCTTGATTATAATATTTAGGTTTCTATGTTTATATTCTGTCAAGGGAAAGCAGAATATCACATTCTATCAAGTCACTTGAAAAGAACCACTGATTTACAACTGCACGGCACTAACAGAGTGTTTGATTTAAAAGAGTATATCTGTGTAACTGGAATAAACACACCACACTCCAGAAAGTCTACAGATAGCTTCTCTCTGAGTAAATGGCAAAGAAGAACTAAGACTTGTTTATATTCCTTCCCTTCCCTAAGGGTTATCAGGGCCTTTTTCCTCACCTTAGAGGGAAAACAAATGATCAAAAGATGGATGACCCCTTGTCCCTTCAATATCTCCTTCTTGGTATGTCAGAATGCTTTCCAACAAGTCAGGGCAAGCTAATTATTTTCTTCTAATCAATTAGCTATTTTATGATGTGTGACACTCCTGATCTACCAGTGCCATTAAGATAACTTCTGCTCTGTTGAGCTGTGGCTAGCTTTACAGACAATTCACTAGCCGGCCCTGACCCTCAAAGTATCCACACTCACATTCAGCTGGTGATCAACTCCAAGGCTTTAAGAAGGAAAGCTGCACCTGGTGTCAGTGTCTGGGTAGCTACAACGTGAAGAATTATTGAAAGAAATGGCTACCTCAAAGGCCCACCATAGAACTTGAAATTCCAACTCATTCCTTTGAGTTATTTTCTTGGTTTTCAGAAACCACCGTTAAATTTTTTTTAATTGCCTTTGAACTTGGCTAAGTATTACCACCCATTTCCACAGTACCTCATAAGCCCTTGTCAGAACGGCTAGTCGTCATTTAGCAGAGTGCAAGGGATAGAAGGATCTGGAATACTGTCTGGGCAGCTCAGCTCTACCATTGGGGGACGAGTAGAGGAAAGAATATTAGAGTCCTTGGGAATGGGGTGGGGAAAGACAATATTAAGAGAAACCCAGAAATCCTGACGGGAACGCAAACCTGTGTTCCAGCCCACCTTAGTCCCAAGACCAAAGAACATGCCTGGCACGGAGTTGCGAACAGGAGAAGAGTCTTCTCAGTGGTGAATGGAAGCCAGCGTTCTGCAAGCATGAAAGAGAGACAGAGAGAAAGAGAGTCAGGGAGGGAGGGAGAGAGAGAGAAGGAGAGGAAGTGGGGAAAGGAAGGAAAGAGAGAGGCAGGGAGAGAGAGACAGAGACAGAGAATACCAAGGGAGCCGCTTACAAAGGTTTAGGCCCACAGGGTGTGACAATGGTGTTTCAGCAGGGTCTCAGTGAGATCTGACTAGGAGAGGAGAGTTTTAATGACACCCTTTCCCCCCCATGGGGTCTCTTGACCTTTAATGTCTGCTCCAGTCACGTAGGCGGTGGGCCCGTGCCCTGGGTCCTCACACTGAGTTAGTGAAAGTAGACCCAGATTTCCACCTCATGACGCCTAGAGCCTGTCCTTCACACTCTTGGGTGCAGAGCAAGGAGGGACCCCTGGTTTTCAAGGGTCCACATTCTCAACGGTTGTTCAAGCAGACGTCTAATGGTGGCCGCTATGGAAAGAAAGAGTGCTGAGACTGAGCCAGGCAGACCCCACACCCCGCCTTCCTGACAGCCTCGCCCCAGCATGCACTGTGGCCCCTCCTCACTTTCCCTGCGGCTTCAGCACCTCCAGCCGGTCTCAAGCAATCACATGGGAGTTCACTGGTCTCTGTCTCACCTGCTGACAGTGGCCAGGACCAGATGTTTCACCGGAAGCCTTCACATCCCTCACCCATCAGGCAGCAACTGCACCAGGGCTGCAGGGGGCGGGGGGCGTCTTGGCCGCAGCTGGCAAGCAGCTTTTGTTCCGGATGACTTCAGCTTGAAAATCTGCTTTAAGAATGTTCTTAAAACCCTATCTAGGCATGGACACAGGCTGCTTTCACCTCGGAATGGAGCTGGTGGGGAGGGGAGGCAGTGTCCCACCCTGGAAGTTCATAGACCGCTCTTTGTTCAGCAGGACGGACTGAACTGGGGACAACAACCCTGCCACTTGGCAGAACCGACCGCAAGCGGCCCGCTTTCACGGAGCCTGTCTCACGGAGGCATGTGTAAAAATCTGTAGGCTCCCTCCAAATGTTTATCATGCAGATATTGGATTCCAGACCCCAGATTGGTGCTAGAAGTGCAAAAATCAGTAAGATCTGCTTCTTGCCCTCAGAGATTTACAATGACATGGAGAGTACTGAAATATAAGCAAATCAGATCAGTATAATGTAATAAATGTATTGCAATAAATAAATGTAAATAGAAATCTATATGGGTATTGTGATGACACAAAAGAAGGAGACAAACAAGAGAAAAGTTCACAAAAGAAGGAAGGGTGGTGTTGAATCTTGAAGCAAAGTAAGCCAGTCAAGGGGAAAAAGCAGCCCAGACAGGAAACTGCATGTGGAAAGGCATAAAGGGGTGGGGAATTTGTGGCCCCTGCCATTGCCTTTGCTTTTCATAAGAATTAAGGCAAAAGAAATTCGAAGTTTTATTTATTCCTCTGATCAACGTTTACTGGGCACCCTCTATATTTCAAGCACCAGGGTATGGCGAGTAAACATAAATGGATTTGGTCTTTGTGGAGCTCACAGTTTAATCATGGGGACAAACGAACAATAAATAAGTAAACATGTAAACAACCATATAAATTCTAATGAGGCTAAGGGCTTTGAAGGAAATAACCAGAGTTCTGTGCTAGAAAATAAAAAAGCAGGAGGGTTTGCCTTAAAAGAATGCAAAGAGAAGGCCAGAGGAACAGCCTTCTAAGCACAGGAAACAGACGATGCAAAGGTTCTGAGGCAGAAAGAAGTTTGGCAAATGAAAGGTTGGTGTGGGTGAAGTGTAGGGGAAGAGTTGGGGGTGCGTTTAAAGAAAGCTTAAGGCCCCCAGATCATGCAGTGCCTTGTAAGCCAAGGCAAGGAGTTTGGAGTTCATTCTAAGTGCAAGGAAAAGACATAGAGCTATTTTAAACAGGAAAGAGATATAATCTGAATTTAACGGAAAAAAAATCACTGGCTTGTGTATAAAGAATGGATTATAGGGAGTGAAGAGTAAAAAACCAGGAGATCTTTAAGGAGGGCTCTGCTATAACCTAGTCAAGAGCTGGTAGCAGCTCAGGCGAAGTTAGTAGCAGTAGATATGGGAAGAAACAGATGGATTTATGATATTAATTTGTCATTCTGCTTCTCTTTCCTGTCTCACAATAATTTCTTTGTTTTGGAAGACATCATTTAAGCATCTCTGAGAATAATACCCCATACTGTCTGTCCTTATATGGTAACAACTACTTACACTTGTCCTTGGTCAAGAAAATAAAAAGAGAAGCCACAGAGAGCTGGAGTAGGCTCCAATCCAATGGCCTGTCATCACAAGAGATCCCTGAAGCTTCTCTGGTTTACTTTGTCCAGCCCTATCTGGAGTCCACCTCAGGATGAATTTCGAAGACTGAGCACGGAGAAGAGAAATTGAGACCAATCCTCCTCCTTCTAAACACGAAAGATTCATCTTAAAGGACGTTTCCTCCATGGAGCTCTTGCTTCTTGCGGTATGACTGGGGGATGCCCAAAGGGCCAACCTGTCCCTGGTATCTATGCACTCAGTGCATTTCTGGCCTTTATTACATTATCTTGCCACCATCTTTGACTTTGAGTTCTTTCAGATTTTCAGCTGACTGGTGCTCCAGAATTTCTGAGAGCATGCACACAGAAGGACAAAAAACCCTCAGGTCGATTTATAATGTATAATCTGCCTCCCTCCAAAAATTCTTGAGGGAAGTCTTAGATATTCTCAGGGCCGTTATTCAATCTTAAGAAAGTGTCCACATCACTTCCACTTTTGAGACATATGAAAATATAGGTCATATCCCCTTTTGCCAAACTGGAAGGCAATTGTGTCAATTAATACTTGACTATTTGACTCTAGAGTATACACACATGTATACATGACTCTGGAGTACACACACAAAGTATGCACACATGCACAGTATACATATATATAATTACATATACATATAGACATATGTAAATACATATATATATACACATATAATGTCAGCACCAATATATTTAAAATCTTAGAGTTTACAAAACACCTCCCATACATTTTTCCATTTACTCCTCACAGCAACTCCATTTTTTTAAATTTTGTATTAACAATCCCATTTTAAAGGTAAGAAAATGAGTTTAAGAGAAGTAAAGTTATTTGGCTATAGGCATATAACTTAAATGTTCCAAGAAAGTAAAGATTGCATCTGGATTGTTACCATTATATCCCCAGAGCCTAGCACAGTGGCTGGCGCATAGTTGATGTCTGTTGAATTTATTTATAAATGAACTAATGATAACTGGACATAGCTGGGACTGAAAGTCTACATCCCAATCTCTCTTTCCCTCACCTATTGATTCTCTCTGATAAAAAAAGTTGGTTGATCTACAGAATTCAGAACAAATGAAATCATCTACACAACATAGTCTTGTTGCTCAGAAATGTTTTTGTGTAAAATACATCAAAGCCATTGTCTGCATGAGCAACCCTACCCATTTGACTTTTTCGGGATTGAATGAGGCCATGCAGAAAGAAATTCCCAGGCTGAGGGTTTCTCATTGAGCTTTGGTGCCATGGCCCTGTAGGGTTATGGAAATCTAATCAAAGCCACATGCCCCTCTCCCCAACCCAGCCCCAGATATGTGTATATCCTCACACACATGTTTGGATACTATTTCATGGAATGCACAGACAAATTTCCTATCTCAAGTTCAGGAATATCTTTGAGACCTTTTCTGCCATAATTGGTGCCTAATGCATCCTAAGAATCCCTGATAAACAGTACTTCCCCACAATGTACACAGCTACTACCAGGCTTCCCAGAGTGAAAAACTAAAGGAGGAAAGACTGAGGCTCACAAAAGTGGTGCTTTTCATTTTACCTGTAGGGGAACAGGCCAGCCCAGCTCACCAGGACTTCTAATTGGCATGGAAAGCTAAAGGATAGGACAAAGTTGGAGAAATAGTTATTTGATTCAAGCAACTTCAGAGCAGTCTGTTGGTTAGTTGATTTGTCTTTCATTTAATTCTGGGGAATGAGAGAAAGTGGATTGTACATAAAAATCCTCGCTGGCCTGTGGCTAGGAGCTGAGTAGGCTACTATATTGCATCAAGTCTTGGTTATTCATGCAAATATGATCTCCTTAATGATTGATTTATTCTCAAAGAATTTTGAATTCTGGGCCATTTTTTGGTCCCTTCCCCCACTAATATTCTTGATAAATACCAATAACCTGGTTTTATAAGCACTCTTTTAATAAACCCCAGAAAGTGAGCCAAGACTAGCATCTACCATCCTGCTTTCGGAGCAGGCCCCTTCCCTCAAATCATTATTCCTTGTGAAAATACCACACTCAGTTAAACAGCCTTGCTGGAGTGGTCAAATAAAGCGTGAAACACAAAATAGAAAACCTTTTGTATGGAACAATGAAGTAAAATAATTCTCCTCTTAGCTCAAATACATCTAAACATGTCTGGAGTTACATGACCTTCAAAATAAAGATGAATTTGTGAAGATTAGCAGTGACAACCATGGGAAGCAGAGAAGGCTAAGAGCCTAGCCGAGCTTTTTGTTAGGAAAAAAATAACACAACCATTGAGAAATCAGAGTCTCCAAATCCTGCTATAGCAACTGAATATAATGTAAGCTTCCTATATCCTGCTTATTATCACTGCCTTCACTTTAGGAAGGCCAAATTTCTCCAAAAGAATGAAAATTTCATGCTAACATGCATAATATATATAAGAAAAACTATAATATATATAAGAAAAACATACATAATATATATAAGAAAAAATATATAATATATATAAGAAAAACATAATATATATAAGTAAAATGAATATATACCATATATAATAAAATATATATAGCAAATATATATGTTATCTGTATCTTCTCATATAATAAAAATTTTTAATATCCAGGCAAGCTTGAAACAAGAAATAATGATAGCAAACACATATATAATTCTTGCCATGTTCCAGGCACTGATCTCAACACTTCACGTATATTAGTTCATTTGATCCTCAGAAAACTCCATGAGGATACAATTATTATTCCTATTTTACAGTTGAGGAAACTGAGATACAGAGATGTCAAGTGAGTTCCCCCAAATTATACAACTAGTAAGTGAGAGAACTGTTTTTTTTTTTTTAATTCCAAGTAGTCAAAATCCAAGTAGTCTCTCTCCTTTTAATAGCTTTGCTCTGAGAGCTCAAAGTCAGAATGGTGAGCAGACGTGGAAGACTGAATTCCTTCTAGGCGTGTCGGAACTGAGCTACCCCTGGAAGCTCAGGTAGTACCATCTGCACAGGGCTAGAGTAGAGACCATAGACCCCATATGTGGTGGAAAGCTGGACCAGAATCCTGCATGAAGCCAGAGGCTGAGAAATTCTCTCTTAATGGAACACTAGGAAAACTCTGTACACCAGATCAGGGATGTCACACTGAAAGGGGGAAGAGAAGACACTTGCAAGAAATGGAAATCCTAGGAGCACTCCAGGAATGGGTTCCAAATCCATCCTTTCTACCTGATATGGTAACAATATATTAACATAAAAATTGATCCACAGCAAACCTTGGACCTCCCATAGAGATGTCGCCCATGGAAAACAACTCTTTCTGAACATGAGCTCAGAGGCACATAAGGATACAAGCTTCCATTGAGCAAATATGTAAGAATATGGACAACTGAGCAATCTGAAAGAGGTTTATTTTGTTTTATTAGAGAAGTTGTAGGTTTACAGAAAAATCACACAGAATGAAAGAGGTTTTCAATAGCATTTAAAAAAAAATTATCGATTAAATCAAACAACATGCAAACATGAACATTCTTAACTGACATAACTTAAATATGAACATTCCATACTTGGTGTGCAATCAATGTTTCACAACATCATCACATAGTTGTATATTCATCACCATGATCATTTCTTAGAACATTTGCATCACTCCAGAAAAAGAAATAAAAAGCAAAAATTCATACATACCATACCCTTTACCCCTCCTCTCATTGACCACTAGTATTTCCCTCTACCCAATTTATTTTAACATTTGTTCCCCTTATTATTTATTTATTTTTAATCCGTATTTTTTACTCATCTGTCCATACCATGGATAAAAGGAGCATCAGACACAAGGCTTGCACAATCACACAGTCACATTGTGAAGGCCTTATCATTATATAAGCATCTTCAAGAAACCTAGCTACTGGAACACAGCTCTGCAGTTTCAGGCACTTCCTTCTAGCCTTTCTAACACACTTTAAACTAAAAAGGGGATATCTATATAATGTGTAAGAATAACCTCCAGGATAACATCTCGACTGTGTTTGAAATCTCTCAGCCACTGACACTTTATGTTGTCTCATTTCTCTCTTCCCTCTTTCAGTTGAGGAAGTTTTCCCAATCCCTTGATGCTGAGTCTCAGCTCATTTGAGGATTTCTGTCCCACATTGCCAGGGAGGTTTACACCCCTGGGAGTCATGTCCCACGTAGAGAGGGGGAGGGCAGTGAGTTTTCTTGCCATATTGGCTGAGAGAGAGGGCACATCTGAGCAACGAAAGAGGTTCTCTGGGGGTGACTCAGGCCTAATTTTAAGCAGGCTTAACCTGTCTTTTGGGGGATAAGTTTCCTAGGAACAAAGCCCACGATTGAAGGCTCAGCCTTCAATAAGCATTTATTAACTATTTAAGAAAAAAGGAAAGAAATAGGCAAAGAGAGATATTATGAAAAAAAGGACAAGAGAATTTTTTTAAAAGAGGCAAACATAGATTCTAGCTATGAAAAATATGGTGATTGAGATTTTAAAAAGCCTTAGTATATGAGGAAAAGAACAAAGAAGCACTGAGGAGAAAATCAGCAAATTAGATGCAAATGTGAGGAACTAATTTAGAACACAGTTCAGAGAGAAAGAGATGGAGCATAAAAAAGAGAAGATAAAAGATATGGAGCTAGAATGAGTGCCCCACGTGTGGAGAAGAAGTATTATTTGAAGAGAAAATGATAGGAATATTTTCATAATTCAAGAAAAATATGGATTCCCCAACAAAAAAGAATATGGAATCCTAATATAATAATTAAATACAAATCCACATCTAGACACATGTCACTGAAACTGTATTACACGAAAAATAAAGATAAAAGCTTCCAGAAAGCAAAAGGACAGTTTGCCTTAAAAGGAATAATAACCAGGTTAACACTCAACTTCTCATCACCAACCATGGATGCCAGAAGACGATGGAATAATATCTGCTAAGTAATGATTTTATCTTTTTATAAACTGTTAAGGTATCGCTCTTGAATGGAAAATAAAGATATTTTCAGACTTCCCAAAAGTAAAAGCGTTTACTACTAAGACCCTTCTGGAAAGAAATGCCCATGAATAAACTTCAACAGGAACAAAATTTGAGCCAGAAGGAAGAACAAGGAAATACAGAGATCATGTTGGGAATTTCAGATAAGCACTGGCTGTGGAAATACAATGTTCTGGCCAGCAAAAATATAGAAGGGGTGGGGGTGGGCCTTTGAAATGAAAAGTTCTAAGAAACTTGTCTAATTCAAGAGAGAAAGAGTCACTGATAAAACTTCACACTTCAAAAAGGATGTCATAAATGCAACAGTTTAAAAAAATAATAGTTATATATCTAGGTATTTTCTGTTCTGTTAACCAGTCACTCTTAAATCTTTGGGAAAGTTTTTTTTTAAATACAGATTCCCAGGCCCACTTGTTGGTTCTATTTCAGTAGATCTGGAGGAGGCTTCTGTTTCTGTACTTTTTTTTTATGCTCCCCAGCTAATTCTACTAGGCAGCTGGGTTTGACGCTCATTGGCTCATTAGGTCATATCTCCTGGGTTCATACTTCCTGGGTCATTAAGATGGAGAGACGTGCTGTGAGCCAGAACCCACTGGAAAACCAAGATTCCGTAAGGAGAAGCTCCCTGTCTTTTTTCTCTCTGGCATGTAAGTTTTTCCAGGTGATTGGTTTGGGGAGGAAATTTCATAGATCTTGATAATTAGCAACAAATGATTTTGAAGTGATGATTTAAATTGTGTATTGGCAAGAATTGAATATTTAGGCATAATGAGTTTAATTGAATAGCAGGAAGTGTTTTTATAAAATGATGTAATAACTGTGGGCATAGCAGGGAGATTTAAACATCTAAAGTATTTGAACAGCACTGCTTATAAGAAAGTGCTTTTAAAAATATGTGAAACTTACTAGCTCATTCTTAAACCTGGATCAGAAACAAAAGCCAATGCCTGCAAAACCCATAAAAATACAGCTGGGCCCTGATGGAAATGGGGCGTCACACACCAGGTCCTTGAATCCATGTCTCATTATCTATATCTGAAGAAGTTTCATCAATGAGGTCCAATTTCCCCAAACTCAGCAATAGACACCTTTCATATGAAAAGCCAAAGTATGCAGAAGTGGGAATCTGCTCCTAATACTGAATTATACCAATTGCAAGGGATTAAAAAAAAAGGGAGGAAGATATATATATGTATATATATATATTAAAGTCTGCAGTGTTATGTTAAAGCACTCCCCATTTGAAAGCTTTGTGGTGTGGGAGCAGCTGGAATATAGGAATATAACCTTCCCTTATAGGAATGAGAACACCCAGGGTTTAGTTGGAGGAAAATTATGCCTCAGTTCTTCCTTTTGGAGGCTACCCTAAAACAACAAGACCCCAACGACTCAGTCACGCCGTAGTGTTATTTCTCCTGTGAACCTGTTCCCTCGGTCAGACTGTGAATGTCTCAATAGGAAGGGTTGGGTTTTATGAAGACCACTCTTGAGGTCTGAGTGTCTGGTATGTCGTGGGCAGTCAGTAGTTTGGTTTCATTTTTAGTGAGTGAGTAGGAGAGGGAATGAATGAATTCCCTGAGGACAAAGTGCTTATCATCATCTCAGAAAAGAATTATTTCCTTTACCCCTTCATTGACACCCTGTCCTGCAAAATCTAGGCTAATTAAGCCCTTTGTTTACATAGATCTGTGCTTTCCATTGTGGTAGCTACTCACAAATGTGGCCACTTACATTTAAACTAACTTAAAGTAAATAAATTAAAGTTTCCATCCCTCGGCCACACTAGCCACATTTTTAAGGGCTCAGTAGCCACACATGTGGCTAATAGCTACTGTTTTGGACAACACAGCTATAGAATACTTCCATCGCCACAGAAAGCTCTATTGGACAGGGCTGGTATACATCCCCAGTTGGAATCACCAAAGCTCTGCACTGGTCTTTGACTCTACCAGTCATTATGTGTGTGACAGGGCTAATCAGTCAACCTCACAATGCAGGTAATTGCTGTGCCTGGAGCACTCTTCCCTCCTTAGTATCCTAGTTAATTCCTTCTCATCTTTCAGGTCTCAGCTCAATCATAACATCCCTAGCAGGTCAACGTCTCTCACAACGTGCTGCACCATTCTTTGTTAAGGCTGACGTTTTACGTGATCTTATGTGATGACTTGATGGCTATCTGTCTGTCATAACAAACTGTTAGCTCCAGGAGGCCAGGAACATGTCTGGTTTTGTTCACCATTGTAGCCCCCCTCTCCCCCAGCAGCATGCATGCCACTTAGTAAACAGTCACATTTACTGAACACATAAATGAATGACCCATCAGTTTCAGTGTCTCTCCCACAGCCTTCGCCAGTGGTTGGTGCTCTGGTACTCAACTGCGACGCACAGTAATTCCACACCTGTGCTCACAGCCATGCTCCCTTTGATTGGTAATGACTTCCATTCTGCTTAGTTCGTACCTGTGTTAAATACTTCCAACCTCACCGCTGCTGATTTGCCAGAATCCTCAACACTTTCATGGTGAGCGGTGTAGGGGCCACCCATCCAAACTCCCCATCAAGTCAAAGGCCTGACATTGAAACCTTGGACAGCTTTCTGGATAGTAACCATCCTCTGGGAATCCCCCACCCCCACCTCCTACCCTCAGCCCCCTGTATCTAACATCCAGCCTAACTTCCATGGTTATTTGTGGATGTTAAAAAGACATGCACGTCAATGCTCTCAAACTGGCCACGTTTCTCCAATATGTCCCAAAGCTTTGCAGCTCTCTGGGTTCTCTTTCGCAGCATCCCAAGCCCCTGGTTTCAGTGAAACCTGGAGGAAATGAGGGGAGTTCCGGCTGGGTATCCCCTGAAGTGCTCCAGGTCTGCACACTCCACAGCCATCAAATACAGACAGACGAAAACAGCAACAGAAAGGGCCGCCCACTCGGCCTCCCGTGAGCCCTCATGTCTGAGTTCACGCGGCTCTCACTCAGAAACGGAAGTGCAAAACCAAATAAAGTCAACTCCACGGAGGTCCCCGGGACTTAACACTGAGCAGCCACACGAATACCAGAGTGATGCATCATGATTCATGTTATTACAATAAATGCCTAAGAAAGTAATAAGGATTTGGCACTTAGTATAAAGCATTGGCAAGACAGCTCAAAGTTTTCCGCCTCTTGTAAAGTGCAGCCTGAGACATTTTCTCTCATTGAGCAATATGCATTAATAAAATTATCTATAGCAGTAAAGGAGTGCCTCACAAAGCTGTATGGAGTGATGTCAAGGTCTTTTTTTTTTTCAAATGTTCTTTTCAATGTGTCCATACCAGCCCAATATTACAAAATGAAATACATACCTAGAGATGAAGAATCTAGAAATCAGCTTTCACAAAGTGCTGAAAAGCTGAACAAGTATCCTCTTGAGAAATACTGTTCTCATTTACAGATTAGACTCTGCAAAGGACAGAAACAAGTTAAGGCAGAGAACATTCCTATAGAGCAAATATTTAGGGGTAAAAAGGAAAAAAAAAAACCCAGCTGGTTCTCTGGACTCTCATGAGTATGGGAAAAGCCACAGGAATGGGGATTTTTCACTTAGAAAAACAAAATAAACTTGCATCTCCATCATGGCTCAGTCAGCTGATGGCCCAGGAAACACATGCATTGTGGGCAGCTTGCACATGATGCATCATTGCTCACCAGGCAACTGTGAGACGATCTGTGTTCCTTATTAAGGCAGTTGAAATAGATAGGGAAGATGCAAGCCATTTATCTTGACTGGTGGATGGCCTGATGGTGTGGATTCTTAGTTTAGCATCGGAGAGTTGGAAGAGACCTTGACAGGCATTTTCTTCTTTGCCCTCTCGCTCAATATGAGAATTCCCTAGATAGCCTTTCCAACAGTTTTCCAAATCTACACTGTCAAATGACATGAGTCAGGAAAGATCAAGAGAAAGTGAGACATGCTTTCAGGCCAACAACTGCTCACATAAATGGGAGAAACTTCCACTGTCTCTAACCAAGCCCCCTGCCCCCTCCCCCAACTCCCTCACACTCTCACTTGCCTCTAGGTCTTTGCACAGGCAGTTCCTTCTGCTTGGGAGCCTCTCCATCCCCCTACCCCTCACCAACTTTGCTTGGCTAACTCCTACTTGTTCAGGTGGCTGTGGCTACTGCCAGAAGGCCCTCTCTGGTCTGGCAAGATTGGGTGAGATGGTGCTCCTCTAGCTCCTCCTCTTAGAATGACCAGCCATCCCGGTTTACCTGGGACCAAGGGGCTTCCTGGGATGCAGGGCTTTCAGTATGAGAATCAAGATGGACCCCAGCAAACCTGGATAGTCACCAGAGCTTCCCCTCTCTGTGCTTACTTCCCCCAGACTTAGTGTTTCCTATTATAACACTAAGCCCATGTGCTGGGAGCACCTTTGAGGTTAGGGATGGGCTCATTCATTTCTGTAATCCTGCCCAGGTCTGGCATTTGGTAAATAACCAAAAAAACGAAAGCTGGAGTAGGTGTCAGTGTATGTGTACTGAATGAATGAGTGAATGCAAAATTGACATCCTTTTCCAATTGGGCCTCTCATTCCTGTTTCCTGCAGACTTCTCAGCCTTCCTTGAATCCAAGCATGGACCCTGGGATTTTCTTTGGCATCTCCCTGCTAGCACCTAGAGCAGCTGCTTTTGGCAAAGGTTCTTGCATACAAATTAGCATACCCTCCTTTCCTGCCCCCAGTCACTATTTATCCTTAGTTATTGTTGTAAAGAGAGTAAGACCTAGGAAACATATTTTTGCGGTTGATTTCTTTGGCTACCATTGATTGAGAAGATTATATATCAAGCACGATGTGAGGCCTTTTCATCCATTTTCACGTTTAATACACAAAATATTCCCGTGAGATATTACTGCTACCATTTTCCAGATGAAGAGTGCAGCTCAGAGAAGTTAAGTAACTTGCCCAAAATCCCACAGTTGATTACCAATGAACAGGGGCTAGAACCCAAGTCAAAAGCTTAACGCTGAAGCCTGAGCTTGTAACGGCTATCTGAGGCCACCAGCTGCTCCCTGCAGTGTTAGATGGGTCAGTCTAGGATGGACTCAAGTTTGCAGCAGAGCAAACTGGGGCAAGGTACCTATGCAAGGCCTGCGTCTCTACCCCTTGCCCCTCACCCACACTAAGCCTGCCACTTCTGGGTGAAAGGAAGCAGGGCGCAGAAGAGCTTGTCACTAAATGTCAGGGAAGGCTGACCCAGTGGTTTTATGAGAGAACTGCATGAGTGGCTGATAAAACAGGAAAGCACTCAAACCCTTTATTTGATAAAGGAGAGGCCAAGATCAAGAGAAGGAGGTAACACAACCAGACAGTGCCACAGCCGGGCCTCAGCCCTAAACTCCTGACTTCCTGTCCGTGTTCTCTCCTCACGTCCTTCCCCCACCCTTTGACTATTAAAAACACACAAGGCTCTCTTTACCGCATTCCTTGGGTTTTAAAGCCACTGCCCCTGCTGTCCTCCCTCCCCCCTCTTCATACTTTTTTTTCCCCTTCCTTTTTAACATTTGAGGAAGAAAGTGTTATGGTTAACAGCATTTGAATTCCACAATGTCACTGTAACATGTAATAAATACTTTTTATTATTTATTACCAAAATACTTAGGGGGCCGTGGAAGACTAAAGCGGTTCTATTCTCTCCGATGCAGCTCTAACAAGTTTATTCCAGTCGCTGGGGTGGGGGTGGGGGAGGGGGGAGGGGGGCGACGCACAGCTGGGCCTGGTGATTTAATCTTCTCCTACCACAGGCCGCGTTGCCTCAAGGACTGTGCAGGAATTGCATGTGACTGGAAGGTTCGCTTCAGCTCAATCTCTGTGGCCCTGAGAATGGCAGGTTCTCAGCAACACCTTATCCAACCACCAGGACCACCTGAGTGAGCGAAGGGAAAGCTGGGCCAAAGAGTCCAGGTCACCCCAAAATCCGCAGTCATCAGGGTAAGGGCTGCAAAAGGCACCATGGGTTTCAGTCCGTTGGATAACTCTGGGGATATTTTTGGTACTTGCTCTTCTTTTAAAAACTGTGGCTAGCAACACCCAGAGACTGCCAAGCCTGAATCTTCCACCCCACCCCACCCCCCCTTAGCCCCCCGAACCTGCAGCACCGGAATTTTGCTTGCACTAAAAAGGCATCTTCCAAGAGGACCTATGAACTTAAAACAAATGCTGTTTAATTTGCCATTCATTAGGGGTGTATCTGGATTGATTTATTGTGCACTTCTGACCCCGAGTCTTTGGAGTAGCATTCCTTCATGATTAAACAGGGAAAGGATTCAGGCAGGACTTTCAGGGATAAGCTCAGAAGGCTACAAACCTACTTCAAACTGCTCCATATCGGGTAACCCAAAGGAAACGCTCGACCCAATTCAGCGTTGACTGCACATGAGCCAGACAAGAGTTTGTAAGTTTTTTGACCTAGGTTTCCCGAGCCTTTCCTAAGGGATGTGGCCAGCACAGAACTCTGTTATCCAGATTATGGGTTTTTGAGTACTTCCACATTCAGGATATTCTGAGAATGCCTAACCACATACAACTGATCACAGAAATTGCAATCCCTTTTGATCCCAAGGAAGTCAGCTCCAGCAGCAGCAGAGAGAGGGGGCTGGGAGGGGGGGAGGGAGGGAGGGAGGGAGGGAGGGAGGGAGGGAGGGAGAGAGAGAGAGAGAGAGAGAGAGAGAGAGAGAGAGAGAGAGAGAGAGAGAGAGAGAGAGAGAGAGAGAGAGAGAGAGAGAGAAAGAGAAAGAGAAAATAAGAGTGTTCCAAGGAGAACAAATTTCTACAGGCAGCTCAATAGGCCAGTGATAATCAGAAAATGAGAAAAATCTTGTAAAGTGCTAAGAAGAGTGCAGCTATAGCAATTGCCCTTTAAAATGAGATAAACTGCCTTTCTTGTGGGTGGCACAAGTATAATTACAGCAATTAAGGGGAAAGACTACAATCTTTTTTGCTCTTAATGTGTAAACAAACAATTCAGAGACTGGTAAATTGAACAGGATTACTACATAGTTTAATTTTATCTACTACTGTGGCTCTCCTGGCTTTAATTGGCTTCCAGGAAACTTTCCAGGGTCTAGATCTTTGTAGTTGTGGTTTTAGTTAAAATACACACATTTACCTGGAGCCAGGGAATGGGGAGGGAGTGGGGAGGGCTTTCTTTCACTGGTTACCAAACTCGGGTTGACCTGTCAGTTAGCAGCCCCTCTCAGCTACCCTTGAGGTTGCCAAGGCCAGGAGGCAATGGGGTCAGGACTGAGGGCAGGCATCCTGTCCTCCAGTCATAATTTTATCTGACCTCCATGTCCTTCATTTCTCTCCCATTCTCCCCTCCCACAAAGTTGCATGTCTGGGACATTGTGGAATCTTTCTAATTCTGCTTTGCTTTCCCACTGAAGCCCAGTGGCCGTAGGAGAAGTAAAGAGCACCCAGGGCAGCAGGTTGGGCTGGGAAGCTGTGCATATTCTATGGTTTGGGGGACCAGGGAGTGGTTCTCAAAACCAGCCTTCACACCCAGTGACCGACATTCTCCCATCTGTGAGTGGCTGGGTTTGGTAAGGATTGCTGCAGATTTATTAAGGCAGTTCAATAAATGAGCCCCTGGCTCTTCACCATGGAACTCAGCTACATGGAATTGCTGCTATGAAAAACAGCTTGATTGCGAATCAAGGCCGGCAAATTCCCTAGAGGATGACTTCCTATCTCTCCTGAAAGAATTTGGTGCATGCTTCATAGTCCAGCTGTAAGTCAGACTGTCCTAAACACAGCTCCTAAACATAGTAACAATCCATCCAGCTATTTTCTCATGATGCAATGAGAAGCCAGCACACAAAAACTGAGTTTTATCGATAGAGATTCATTTCCTTGGTTTAAGAGTTGCCTTATACCAGTCTTTTGAAAGGCAAATGCTTTTGCAGGCCTATTTTGTTGTTCATGCAACTGATAGGATCTTTTCTCAAGATGAGGCTGATAGAGTAAAGGTCCCTGGTTAGGAAGTGAGAGTCCTGCGCCCTCCCACCAGCTCTGTGGCTCTTTGGCTGGGGAACCAAGAAGCTGCCTGCGAAATCTCTCTTGTTGTCTTGTCCTCTTAGGTCACAGCTCTCTTGCTGCTCCAAGCTGCCTTTCATACTAAATCTCTACAGGAAACTCTCACAACTCCTTCACGCCCACATGAAGTCCATTGAAGGCTCTCCTGAGGATTTGTAAGGCACGAGCACCAGTCAGGGGAGGGAGGTTGGCAGGCAGATCTTTCTCTGCCCATGTTACTGGATTGAGTTGAGAGTCAAGTTGGCATGGCCCACCAGAAGGTACAGCAGGGATGGTATTTGTGGAAGTCTCAGTCACCTTACAGGGACCATTTATCAATGCAACTGAAAGCCGGGCCAAGCAGCTCAGAGGAAAGAGAAACTAGAGGTCCAGCAGGAACTGGGAGTCACCTGCTTTAAGAGAATTTTGTTGATTTTTGGTGGTTTTTCCTACCACAGCATTCATGCACGCCTGGGTGGCCCTGGGGTTTATCGGCTCATTCTGGCTCAGTTCACAATTGCCCCCAATCTCCACAAATGGCTCAATATGGTGGCGGATGGGGTAGGGGGAGTTGGCCTATAGGAGCTCTGTGTGTTCCCAATTGCCCCATCCTAACCCCCCACTATTCCTTAAAGCTTTCCTGGCTGGCCTTACTCTTAATCTTTTCCGCCATCTAAACCTTCATGGATTCATAATCTTCTTTTCATTTGCACTGCCCCATTGAGTTGACAAGTTTTAATATCTTTGGATGCTCAATGTCCTTTGCCCACCCAAGCTGCCTAGCTCTGTGACCGCTGAAATCCTTAACCTCTCTCCACTTCTGTAAATGGTGCTAATTATGTAACGTCGCTCATTTAGTTGTTGTGGAATTAAACTAAGAGCATTAGACAAAATGATTAACACCAGTACACACTCAAAACATGGTAGCTGTTAGAATTAAGAGCAATACTATGCCCTGCGTGTTTTGTGGTGGTGGTGGTGGTTTGGTTTCCTCTGGAAGTAGCACATTTGTGAGAAGATGTTGAAATTATGCTTGTGCCAGAAGACCATCATTTTTTTAAAAGAGCTATTTAGCAGCCCTGCCTTGATTTGTCAGGCATTATCTCCACGAATTATAGTCTGAGCCATTCATTTAAGTTTCTAGCTGGCTGATGACATTCACTTTGCAGAAGCGCAACAAAGAAGAGTCCAGGAATATATCACAAGAGATGCAAGTTTAGGCGGGGGACAGTGCAGGCAGAGGGAAGCGGATGCCGACAGTTCTTCAAGTGTTAGGAAGAAAAATAGGTGAAATAATAGAAGAAAAGCAGTGGAAAATTGCAGAAGGGTTAGAAAAAGGTGTGAGGCCAAAGGGGCCTTGGGCAGAGAGCATTTGCGGGTGGAGGTGAGGGGTCATAGATGCCATTGGATGGGCGGTTCTGCAGAATTGACCTCTGGGCCGCCAGTGCGTGCTCCTTGCCCACAAACAGAAGCGCCTGGGGGGGAAGGAATGTGCCTTCAGGACTGCTCTGAGGTCTAGTGCAGAACAGAGTTTGGTGACCTCGGGAGCACACGATCAGCTTTTGGCTTTATGTAGACCTGCATTTCATCAGGCAGAGAAATACTTTAAATGAAATGATGGGGCCAAGTTATTTAGTGTCAGACTTTTACCAGATCTTTCCATTGTCCAAATGGGGCCAGGGAAAAAGAGTGGTTGTTGGGTGGGGACAGTGCAATGGGAGAGTAGGAGCCTGAAATGCAGCCGTTAATTCCACCACAGATTCGTGGGATCGTGAGCGTCTCAGAGCCTCTCTTTCTAATGACAAAGCTGGAGAGGGAAATCTTTGGCACCCATTAAAAACATGACCATCCAAATAGTTTACGATGATTTTTTTTCTGGGAAAATAATGTACAATCCAAATAACATGACAGAATCAATGGGAAAATGCATAAGTACACAAAACTCCTCCCATCCCCAACACTGTATAATGTCATAGCACATTGCAGAGAAGAAAATAGAAAGAAAAATGTGTCTCTAGAGAGTTTAACAACATCTCAAGCCTATTTGTCCCATGAACGCAAATGTTTACATTGTACATCTAAAGTGCCATATTAGGAAATTGCTTTTCAGCAAGCCTTTCTCAACCGGGAGGTGGGAAAATGGATCCAAAATTATTAGGAAAAAAAATTATTTCCGTGATTCTTTGAAGCTTCCTCACGACTCTCAGTTCCCATCTCCTCAAAGTGCAGGCAGGATGGCGTGTCTGAATAATGCTTTAAGGCTAAACAGTGAGGAGCGGCCGTGGGACTCTGGCGACACCTGTGGCATGTTTGGGTATCACAGGTTCCAGCCCTACAAAAAGAAAAGATGGAGCCATTCAGCTGTGGGCATGGGGGGAGGGGGCAATACAAAAGAGGCCTCTTGACACTGGCCTGGGCAAGTCATCCAGCAGTGAATTGAATATTGTTCTGGTTCCGGCTCAGGGAGAAGCCCTACTCAGCATGAAAACCTTCCTAGTGAGCATCTCCATGACCAGTCATTAAAGAAATGGTAAAGTGGAAGTTAAGAGTACAGTCTCTGGAGCTGGGTTCGAATCCCACCTCCACCACACAGCAACTGCATTACTTCTGGCAAGTTACTTGGCCTCAACTTCCTCTCATGCAAAAATGGAAATGATAATGGTGCCTACCTCACCAAGTCGACTGAGCTGATAATTGTAAAGCACTTATAACAGTTGGTTCACCCATAAGAGCTCAGTAAGTGTTATCTATTACTATTATGATTTTTGCTGTTAAGATTGGTATTATTCTTATAAGAGCATACGGGCTTGTCTTCTGAAATGTCCAAAAGTATATGTTCAAGAGCCCTGGGCTGGATGTGTCCAGTGCAAAACTGTGATTAAGGTAAAAGGAGTCTCTGGGTCCCTTCTTTGGGGCCAAGTTCCAATAACAGCCAGAGATGCTGGACCAGACTTTCAAATATCTTTAAGCCTCTAATGGCCCAGAGTGCCCATCCTGCTTTCCCTCTCCCAAACATTACACACCCCCACCGCTACCATGCACAGACACCAGGCACATGAGCATGTGCACACGTGTGCGCGCGCGCATACACACACACACACACACACACTAATCCAGACCCAGAGGCCTTTGGCTTCTCCCCATTCCTGACCTGACCAAACTTGGGACACAATGAATTAAGGAACTGGTCTGCATGGGGCAACCCTCATCACATCACTGTGACTAAAGGCTTCTGCAGTGCAAACACCTCTCACCTTTCTGACCTCAAGGAGACAGAGGGGAGGGGCTGGCGTCACGTGTACCCCACAGCTCCAAGGCCCCATGCTATATGTTGGTGGCTGCCAAGTTCTCCTCTGCTAACAAAGGATGCGCCTGCAAGCTCAGGCTGAGTTCCCCAGCATCACAAGTCAGGCCCCTCTTAACCTTTCTGGGTCATGCCCCATCGGTCCTCCCCTGAGACGTGCCTTACTACGTCACACTCGTGAAGCTTTGTACACGGTGGTTCCCACCCCCAGAACTCTCTTCCCAAACTATACTTGGGAAACTGACTCAAAAGCCACATCCTTTGGTGCACTTTCCTAGATTTCCTTGGGACTAGATGCCCACTTTTCTCCCATAGCACCTATTATTCATTTGCGTTTCCGTCCCAAGCAGACCACTTGTTGATGCTGTTTTCAAATTCCCACCATACCATGAACATAATATGTGCTTTCCAGGATGAATCCCTCCCCCCTTAGCCTTTAAGTCTTGAACAAGACAGTTCCTGGCTGTGGGCATGGTGCCTGCTGGCGTCACATGGTACACAGTCTGTGTGGCCATTTGCAGAAGCTGCAAGGAAGGGCAAGAGGCATCTCTGCTTTCTGTAAGAAATGTCTTCCCTGCAAACAACATATAACCTGTACTTAAGGACATTTGGACTCTCATTTTCAAGTGAAATTACACTTTAGTGACTCTAGGCTTGAAATGACCTCAGGCAAATTAAGCTTATTCTCTTTCCTGGCTAAATATTTCGTTTTAAAAAATGCTTCCTCAGTCCTTGGCATATCCCCAATTCCATCTGAATTCAATGATTTTATTCCTCTGTACTTCCACCTTTTCAGGAGAGAGGGGAGATTTTTCCTTTATAAAAGAATGTGTACATTGATGTATGGTATTTGCCAGTAGGTCACAAGTAAATTGTTAAGATGAGATATCTATTGCTACTTTGAGTTCATTCATTCAGAAAATCTAAACCTGTCTAGAAAGGAACAGTGCTGGGATGCCAGAGAGAAACCATCTTCTCCTTCCTCTGAAGATGTTCGCTGCCTATGGCTTTTCTTCTCTCACAGTAGACCCTTCCTTCCCTTTAGGGCAACTGGTTCACCATTTCCTAGATCTGGGGGGAGGAAGCAATTTCAGCACTAGTATAGGGAGACACCTTATCAGGGGGACCTCTAAGGAACTTCACCCTGGGCTGAGCTGACTCCCTGTTTACAGGAGCAGCACTAATTTGGGGTCAAACGCACAATATTTCCTGGTGAAATAAAGAATGCATGAGTCAGGGAAACAGAAATGTTGAGGAAGTCAAGCTGTAATTGTGCACAGCTCTGGTTTCAGAGTCTTCCTTCAACCTGGAAGCTCCTGGCACAAGACTGAGCACAATGCCTCTCAGGAGAACACTTGTGGAGGTAGACCACGTGAGACTGGTATCTCAGTTACCATTGCTACTTAACAAATCACCTCACAACTTAGTGGCTTAAAAAAACCAAAATTGCTTTATTTGATGTCTCAAGATTCTGGGCTCAGCTAGATGGTTCTCACTCCAGGTCTCTCGTGCAGCTGTAGTTTGATGGTAGCTGGGGCTGGAGTCTCCTCAGAGGCTTCCTCACTTGTCTCGGATTAATACAGTCTGTCAACTGGGACCTCAGCTGGAAATGTCAGCTAAAATCCTACATACACATGGCCTCTTCGTGTGACCCGGGCCTTTTCACACCCAGAGCTGGGTTCTGAGAGTGAGTATCCCACAAAGACCAGGGAAAGTTTGATCACCTTTTATGAACTAGCCTCGGAAATCCCAGACAGAACCTTCTACCACACTCGTTGGTTGACTAGTTCATTCAGGTCAACTGGATTCAAGAGAAGGGTAATAGGCACCCCACCCCCTTCCAGGAGGGAAGTCAAAGACTATGCAGACATTTTTAAACTGTCACAACTACGTAGAGGAAATCCTGTAGCTATATGGGACTGTCTATGGCCAAATGAGGAATTTTTGCCTAATTGGTAAAATAAAACAAACACAAGCCTTTGGAGCCAGGGTTGCCGATTTTAATGGGTTACATACGTTGCCATCAATTCTAGCAGGTTGGGACTGTGATGAGTACTGGACTGGGAATCAGCATATTTTCATTCCAACCCCACCATTTACATTCACCACAGGCTGAACACAGGCAAGGTCTTGACATCTGCAAACCTCAACTTTTTCATCTCTACAAAGAAGATAGTAACAATGTCTACTATTTATGTAGTTCTTGGATATTTACAAGAATGCACAAGTATCTTCAAAGTTACTATGTCTACTTAATGCAAGGCATTGTAAATATTGAAGGAGGTTTATATATATATATATATATATTTTTTTTTTTTTTTTGCATGGGCAGGCACTGGGAATAGGACCTGGGTCTCCAACATGGCAGGCAAGCATTCTGCCACTGACCCACCATCGCACTGCCCAATATTGAAGGCATTTTATTCCTTACTTTTAAGGGGGAAAATATTCTTAGACTCCTGAAAGTATATCTGTGGGCCCTCAAGGCTCTGCGAACCTCAGTTTGACAAACAATGACTTAAGAACAAAAATCTTAGTCTGTGAAATATCTTCCAATTGTAAATCATTAGTTACAAACAAGAGGATCTTTTTCTTTATAACCAGTTAAACGCGTTTTAGATTATAATAAAAAACCACAGAATTAAAAGACAATTACTCTAGTACTCTCTGACCCTGGAGAACATACATCTGTGAGCCTGGAACACACCATCGGCCCATTTCTCAGCATGGGTCTGTGGTTTTGCAGGCTGGTTCGCAGAACTGGTCCTACTCTTAGAGAGAGAAGGGTATGACTGGGGTTTCTTTAAGTCTTTCAAGGTACTTTGCATATAGGATATACCCTGATTTTTCACTGAGTGGAAGAATGCATGGACGATGACGGTGAAAACAGTAACAAGACAATACATTCACATTTGAATCACATCTTTCTCCCAGGCCAGTGCTCTGATGCACACACACACACACACACACACACACACGCGCGCGCGCACGCACTGCCTCTTCAGTGGAGAATATCAGCATTCGTGGTGGCAATAGGCGTGACTCTGAATTGGCTCCTTCAGGGTTTGATTAGCTCAATGCCTGGTAGATTCTTGCTTCCTATCAAGTACCTTGTGATTGAAAATGGTTTGGAGAAACCTAACTGGAAGGAGAATTCAAAAGCCCAAAATCTTTATCTTCCTTTTCAGGCTCTGAATGCCCTGGGCTCTCTTTGATTCTTCAGCCCCATCTGAGTTCTTTCCCTCCTCATCCCCGGCCGTTTCCTGTCTGGACAACTGCTTCCCCAGCTCCTTGCCTGGTTATCTCCTAGTTATCCTCTAGGGCTCTTGTTTCAATGTCTCTTCCTTGGCACTTTCCCAAGCCCCTTAATCTAGGTTAAGCCCCCTGTTATACTCCCTCATAGCACCCACAGCTTTCATCTGCAGTACATATTTATACTAGTTTTTGCATTTGTTTATCTTCTGTCTTCCATACTGTAATCTTCACATAGGTAGGAACTCATTTCTTTTTTGTTTTTGGCTCATGATTGTCTTCTTAATTTCTAGCACAGTGTCTGGCATAAAGTAGACATCTAAATGAATGTTTGGTGAACAAATAAATGAAACAAGCAAACAGGGATTTACTTTTTCAAGCATTTCACATGCCTGCAGCCCTGTGCTCGCCATAAGCAATGGGGAAGTTGTTCAACCTAAAGGAGGGAAAACTCTCCCCCTAAAACCAGCACCGGCAGCCCAGCTCATCGCTGCCTATCAAGCATGGCTGCATAAGGCACAATGACTGAAACCAGGTCTGCGGCCGGGCCCTGTTTCACACCGTTTCCAATAGGATATGAATCAGACAAGATACCATCAACCAAGTCAGGAAACAGAGCCCTGGTAAACCTTTCGGGGTGACCTGCCCCACGCTGCCAGGACCCAGCTCTGCTGACAGCGTCTATTATAATGCGCCAGGACCCAGCTCTGCTGACAGTGTCTACTATAATGCGAGGAACAGGAATGAACTTCAATACCACAAAATGTGCTTCGGAGCCAGGTGGCCGGCAGCCACAGGAAGTGCGCTAAGTGTGGAAATTCCCTTCAAGCTTTTCAAGCCGTCCCCAGCCATGAGCTAAGGAGGGATTTCAAAACTCCAAAGAGAAATTCTACTTTCCTTTTCCTTGGCCCCAGTCTTTCCACTGCATGAGCCCTGCTGGTTTGAACCACTTCATGAATGTGGGATTGTTAGGGTCGTGCCAGAGACTCACTGCTATTTTCCTTAGGTTGAAACACACACACATACACACACACACACACACACACACACCTATTTGGCATATATGTTCTCTTTCATTTGCCCTGAGGAAATCAATATCCCAGTCTGGGGTTACCAGCTGTGGCTCACATACACCCTGAGACATAGCTGCTTTATTTCATAGCCACTGACATTCCTTTCTGTGGCCCCAAACCTTCTCTCTGGCCTTATCTGGTAGTCAATCCTCAGACAAGGTCCTTCCTAATGAGCAGTTACAAGGACTTACCTCAAGAACCAACCTCCCACTTTCACTCACTTCTCCCTATCCACCCTGAAGTTATCTTTAAATAGGCAGAAAGCTACCTATTGATTTTGTAAATTCAAGGAAATTAAATTTTAATTTGTTACTGGCTCTATGGATTACTAGCTATGGGCTCAGGGGAAAATTACTTTCCCTCCATGCCTCATTCTCTTCATCTGTCAAATGGAAATAATACTTGCGTCTAATTCATAGGCTGTCATAAGGATTAAAAAAGAAACTGCAAGTTGAGCGTTCAGCCCACTGCCTACACCTATTGTGGTAGATTAAAGATGGCCACAAATTCTTGGTTATTCCTTCCACTGAAGCTTAATTCCTTTCTCCTTGAATATGCCTTGGTTTAAGTGACTTGCTTGACCTATAAAATATGGTGGAATTGTCATTCTGAGGCTTCCAAGGTTAAGTCCCAAGAAACCTTCTACCTCTGTCCAGTCTCTTGAAATGCCTAACCTGGGAGCAGCCAGCTGCCATGTAGGAAATCCAACTACCCCAAGACCACCGGGCTGTGAGAGAACCCAAGCTAGCCACATGAGGAGGCTGTGTGAAGAGAGAAAAATGCCTGGCAGCCCCAGCTTTTCTACTTATTCCAGCCAGATACCAGCCATGTGATTGAACAATGGTCACTTTCAGTCTGGAAGGTGTAACCTGAGAAAGATTCAGGAACCCAGGCAACACCCAGAACCAAGGCTCCCAACCCTCAATTTGGAGCAAACAATCTTGCCTATCTCCAGCCAGTAACCCCCCCAGCTGAGGGCCCAGTCAATGTGGGACAGAAACAAGAGCTGGGGCACTTTCCCTGCAGTGCCCTGCTCAAATCCCTCACCCACACGTTTATGTTGCTTCACGTTGTTAAGTTTTGGGTGGTGTGTTAGTCAGGGTTCTCTACAGAAACAGAACTAACAGGAGAGATCTGTAAATATGGATTTATAAAGGTGTCTCACACAACCATGGGGATAGAAGATTCCAAAATCCATAAGGCAGGCTGTGAAGCTGGTGGCTCCAATGAAGGGTCTGGATGAAAGAGAGACTCACTGGCTGACGAAGCAGTGAAAGAGTCTCTCTTCTTCCTTAAAAGCCTTCAAATGATTGAATTATTTTGTGGGGGGAGGCACATCTTAGTTGATCACAGATGTCATCAGCCACAGATGCAATAGACTGACTGATGATTTAATACGCCAGCCTTCCGGTGTATCAAGCAGCCATGAAATAGCCTTGCAGCACTGGTCAGGCCAGTGCTTGCCTGACCAGACAACTGGGCAGAATCACTTGGCCAAGTTGACACCAGAACCTAACTATCACAAGTGGTTTGATATTCAATAACAGGAAGCTAGAACACGTAGTTTCCTATTATTGAAATATATGGAATAATTCAATATTATTGAATTATATTGATAATATAATATATATTATTATATATTATATACATATAATTATATTATATATATATAATAACGGTGGCTAGTGCTTAGTAAAACGTTATTATCAGCTGGAAGAATGATAATGGAATAGTTTCTCAATTGCTCCCTCAGATTCTGAGCATTTCTACTTGTAGGACACACGCTTCCTGAGGGCTTATGGCATCAGGAGGATTAGAAAGCAATAGAAGAGACCGAGAACCCCAGAGAGAGACAATGCTGCAGCATCGTATCCCCAGTGCCTTACACAGTTCTCTGCACTTCCTGCGTGTTCAATACATGTTCTTTCATGAACAAATGAATGAATGAATGATAAATATCAGGCCTCTTTTTTTGAAGATCATTTTACTTTAAGGTTATTTTTCTATCTATCAAGAGTTTGTTATGGAATAGTATACAAGGGTCACTTGATTTTTAGAAGATAAAACAATACACTTCCAAAAAATTATACTTCCAGTTGCACATTCCAGTTCTGTGGCCTTCCCTGTGGTTAGGAATTCCTCACCTTTGCCATTAGAAGTGACAGATTAATTTAGTCATTTGATCAATACTCAAGTGCTTACTGCATGCCAGGCACTGCTGTAGTTGCTCAGTTATAATAGTGAGCAAAACAAAAATACTTGCTTCATTCTAGTTCATTTCTACTTTACTAACGAAAACTAAGTAAAGTATATGCTTTTGATGCTGCAGAGAAAAATAGAGCATGATGAGGGCAATAGGAAATACTAAGACAGGGCGAGGGTTACTATTGTTAAAAGGATGGATAGCAAAGACCTCACTGATAAGAAGACGCTTGAGCAGAGAATAAGGCAGTGAATAAGGAGGGAATCATGTGACCACTTGGAGGAAGAAGATTGCCTGGCAGAGGGAACAGCAGGCACAAAGGCTTGTTCCAGGAATAGTAAGGAGAGTGGTGTGCCTGAGGTGCTGAGCGTGGCAGGGAGAGAGCTGTAGGAGCTGAGGTTAGAGAGGTAGTTGAGGAGAGGGGCCATTGTAAAGATCTCGGCTTGTACTCTAAAAGGGTGGAGAAACACTGGAGGATTTTGAGCAGTGGAGCCACGTGGTTTGATTTTAAAGGACTCATCTGGCTGCTCTATAGAGAATAAGCTAGTAGGAGGTGGGCAAGAGCAAAACAAGGAGACCAGTTGGGACATTCATGCGATGAACCAAGTGAAAGAGAAGCGAGACTTGGTGGAATTGTTGAGAAGCAAAGCTCTGCATGATAAGAACTCCTGCTCAGACTCAGCTGTGGCAAAACCAAGGGAGAGCAATCTCTGTCTCTAATGCACCTGCTTCCTTGGATTCTTAAAGGTGGAAAGCAACAACCCTGTAGATATTTTTGGGTTTTTTTCTGGGCCAGGCAGAACTCAGTAACACATTGGTACCTGATCTCAGTACTCATGATTCCCCCATCTTTGAGGTAGATGCTCCAACCAGTCAAGCACTGTTTATATCCAGTGAGGGCAGTTCCTTTCCAAGCCACCTTATGAAACTACGCTATCCACATTGTTGTTGTTCAAAGTATCTTAGACACACCTCCTCTTTTTTGCTTTCAGGATTGATATATGAGCCTCAGATGCAATCCATTCTTATTACAGGATAAATGACATCTCTTTCAACCCAAAATAGAATTCCACAGCTTCATCACCCATCTCCCAACTGAGACTGCAAAAGTTTTCTTGCTTTTCAATGTTCCCCATTCCAGCACAGCCAAATATTCTTTAAGTTTTTAAAAGTTGAGCTCATTGTCACCTTAATACTTACTATGGTACCTGGCATAAAAAGGACATCTAAATGAATGTGTGCTGAATGAATAACTGAAACAAGCAAACAGGGAATTTTTTTAAAAGCATTTTAGGTATGTGTATCGCTGTGTTCAGTTTTAAAAGCTGAGCTGAATCATCTGGAAAAATCTAGGGTGAATGGCTGGCTAGAAGGGGAGGAGAGAAGACGGGGCTAGTGAGAAAGGTGATGCACTCCTCTTGAACCTAGGGTATAACAGTAGAATCACTGCCCAAATGGCCAAGGTTATGGAAAAATATAGATTCACCTAGATCTAAGAACAAATTATTTGACTTCCTCCCCTGGTTTAGCTGTAGCATAAATTTTAAGAAAGAATAGGGAAAATGTCATGTCCAGCGGGTAATTGAAGTGGGTGGGCTGTTCCAGGGGGTCAGCTGAGTGCCTAGGAAGTGTCTAGTGCTTACATACAGATTGAATGTGAGTGGGCTCACTCATGTGGCCACAACTGACACCCCACTTTTGGCTGGGAGCTCAGGTGGAGGCTGTGACTGGGTGGGGGGTGGGCCTCTCCACAAGGCTAGAGCTTTTTGACAGTCTGGTGGCTGGTTGCTAGGGAGAGCATTCTAAAAGGCAATGACCTAAGATGCAGGAAGAAGATGCCGCTACGTCCTCTTAAAGGCTAGATGAAGAATTGGTACAGTGTCACTTTTGCTGTATTGTAGTGGGCAAAGAGATCACAGACAAGCCCAGATTTTAGAAGCGGATAAAATATTAGAGGATAGAATCCACTTCTTCATGGATGAATAGGATGAATGTAGAGAGAAGGAAGGAACTGATCGCAGCCATCTTTGGAGACAGTTTACCATATAGAGTATCTTCAGGAAATACCTTCTCCATTTAGTGGAACAACTGGGCTCCCACTAAGTGGACTAGAATTGACTGCCAGACAATTGAAGAGTTACAGGGTAAAATAGATAAGTAGGTAAAAAATATGCTGATTTGTAAAAATCCTCATGTCCACTTCCTCCCCACAGGATGTCCCTCCCCACTTCCCACGCATGCACCTGGAGGCAGAATGAAGTGGATAAACATTCTAGCAAACCAGCTGGTGGGACTGAGCTATGGAGTAATGAGCTTATGTCATTGTCTTATCATTTTACTGTTCCCTTGGGTTAGTATGGCCTAAAAAATTACCTGTAGCACATATGTAAAACTTCAGACTCAAAGGATTAAGACTGACCATCATCAAGGCAATTCAAAAGAATATGCTATTCGTTTGAAGACAATTTCCAGAAAGACATGCATTCTCAGAATGTTTTTAGTAATGGCAACATCATTGGAACAAGCAGCTGACCTCTTCCCTTGGGGATAATGTTCATTAAGATGTATGTGGTCAGGACTGTTAAAAATTCCCACTCATTACCTAATAGTTGTACCTTATGCACTTGGATACCACTGAAAATGCTTCCAGCCCTTCCTTTTCGGTCATAGCAACCACCTGACAGTCTTCTGTACCTTTGAGAGGCCTTAAGAGAGGGTTGTAGCAGTAAAGGTTAAAATGAAAAGGAAAAAAATTTCAACAACGAAGTACTATTGATAATCCCCTCTATTCATTTTCTTTTGAATTAATCTAAGACCCATGAGGAATGAATTCTTCCCAGCTTTGGAGTCAGTGCTCAAGACTTTTTTTCAGTCTTTTCTCTCATTAATTTCTATATTCCATAAGGGAAAAGAACTAATCCAACCTCAAGAACAATTCCAGAGCTCAGGCCAGGAGTGTCTTGGAGGCGATGTCAACTAACGTGCATTGATTACTAACACTCAACTTTCAGTATTTAACACACGGATCCTTTCCATTGGAAATTTCCTTTGATTCTTTCCTTGAGGCGGAGTACAAATCACTTCAACTATATGCTCCCTTCATGCTTCCATTAAAACATTTTACTCCGCACCTCTGAATTTAACTCTTTGTTTTTCCTCCTTCTCTTTTATAAAATTGTGGGCAGCTTGAGATCAGGGACTGTATTGCATTCATCTTTGGATGCGCAGTACCCCTGGCATCTGGGGAGTACTCTTTCAATATTTGCTGAATGAATAAATGTGATGGGTGGTTGTACAATCATCTTTAAGAAGGTTGTACTCTAGAATGGAAAGTTAAAAATTTCTATGCAGATAATTATAAGGCAAGACAGAATGGAATATATTATAGAGGAAATAGAGTGGCTTATGAAATATGAGTTTCAGGTGCAGCTAAGGATCTAAGGAGCAGTGGGACCTTTTGTTTGTTCATTCAAATATTTATTGAGAAGCTTCAATAAGTTTATTATACCTCTTGCTTAGTAAATGGATATTTGGTCTTGAAAACCCTGCCACTAAGTGAAAAACCAATAAATGCAAAAATAAGTATGATGTGCTCCATTTCAATCTAAGATGCCCAAGTAACTTTAAAGATATAAAAGCATATTAATTGAACAATAGAAAAAGTAATCAACTTTGAAAGGAAATAAATGTGACATAATGGAAGGATGGTATTGTTAGTTGGTGGTGTGAGGAAATCATTCTTTGAGTAGCGCATTCTTCCTGCATCATTTTCACCACCATTTTTTTTTTCAAGTTTGGGAAGCTCAAATTTCTTGAACTATATTTAAAATAAAGTTTTAGCACAGGAAAATACTTGTAGGGTAATTTTTTTTAAAGTCTTATCACAAGACCACTTCAAAGCACATGGAAATAGTGCAAACTTACAACAGAAGAATTGTATATTATTACTTCTCCATCTTTTTTGCTTGACTTACATGTGAAACCAAACATGGCCCACAATTCGAATTTGTCCATTTGATATTCCCTGATTAAACATTATTGAGTAAGTTGGTGAGTTTTTCTTTGTCTGAAATTGTAAATACACACTTCTTAGGAGGTTCTTATGATGTTTAGGGTAAAAAATAAAAGACTTCTAACAACAATGACATAAAAGGAGTAGTGGTGTATCAGATATCCATTGCAGCATAATAAATTAACTCAAAATATACTGGCTTACCAATCAAAATCATTCCTGTAAACCCTGAGGTTTACTGAGGGCTCAATCTGAGACTCAAAAACGTTTCACCCACTAAGTTAATTTTTCAGAAATCTAAAATCTAAATCTTGAAATGATTCCAAGGCCAGGTAAGACCTGACACCCAGAGTTACCAGTCTCTCCAAGAGCATTAACCAGTGCATCCTTACCCCAGGATGTCCACACTCCTTTCCGACATGAAGAAGTTAGAATGGTCATTACCAAAATACCCCTAAAGACTGGGAGAAAGATCAAAGGAGAAGAAGTTGTAACAGAGAAGATAAGATTTAACAAGTGAGTATGACTACTGAATCATTATATTGATTTTAGTTTTGGTCTCCAGTATCTTAGAGCAGCTAGAAGGAAACACCTGAAATTGTGGAACTGTAATCCATACCATACTTTGAAATTTGTTCTATAACAACTTGCTAAAACGTACTTTGAAATTTACTGCTTTTTTGTATATATGCTATATTTCACAATTAAAAAATGTTAAAAAATGTAGTGGCTTAAAGCAACAATAAACATTTATCATCACACATGTTTTCTGTGGGTCAGGAATTTGGATGCATTTTACTGGGTCACTCTGGCTTGGGGTCTCTCTTGAAGTTTCAGTCAAGATGGTGGTTGGGGCCACATTCAACTGAAAGCTTGACTGGAGGTGGAGGATCAACTTCCAAGATGTCCCATGCACATGGCTCCCAAATGATATTGGACGCTTGTAGGAGGTCTCAGTTCCTGACCACATGGACTTCTCTATATGGCTGCTTGAGTGTCCTCACAACATGGCAAGTGGCTTCTCCTGGAATGAGCCAACCAAATGAACAAGGTAGAGGTCACAATAGCTCATGACCTAGTCTCAGAAATACACTCCATCATTGCCCAAATATTTCACTGATTATATAGGTCAACCCTATTCATTGTGGGAGGGGACTATGGAAGAGCATGAATACCAAGAAGAGACAATCACTGCAGAGTATTTTGGAGGCTGGCTACCACGGATTTGTTAAACTGAACAAATCTGCTTTTATGGAGTTTGTGTTAAAGGCAAGAGGAGACAAAAACAAGGAAATAAATAAATCTGGAATTTCATCCAATGTTGAGTGTTGTGATGAATATAAAGCAAAGTGAGATGAGGTCAAGTGAGGAAGGATACCGTTTCCATATGAATGGTCAAGAAAGGCCTCTCTAAGAAGGCAATGTTTGAATTGAGATCTGAATAAAGAGAAGGGGCTAGCCATGCAAGATGTCCCAGATGGGGGAAGAGGAGTAAAGGTCCTGAGGCAAGAGCATGTCTGACATATTCAGGGAGTGGACAGAAAGAGCAAGTTAATCAAGGAGGAAGGTAGTAAGAGATGAGGTCAGAGATGGAGTAGGGGTCAGAACTTAGGATCTGCAGAACGTAGTAAGGAATTTGGAATTTATCCTAAGTATGATGAGAAGTCGTTGGAGGGTGTTAAGCAGGTAAATGTCATGATTCAATTTACATTTTATAAAAACCATGTATCAGGGAGATCTTTTACAAAACATTTCCAATAATCCTGGCAAGATGTCAGTTTGACTAAGATGGTAGCCGAGGTGATGAGAGGTTGATGAAATCAGAATTTATTTTGGATGGGGAGCGAGGGAAAAGAATCAAAGATAACTTCAAAGTTCTTGGCTTGACAAACAGAGAGACTGGTGCTGCCATTTACTAAAATGGGGAAGACTGATGGATTTGCAGATGTTGAGGGGAAACAATAAAAAAATTCTCTTTTGGACATGCTAATTTAATATCCTATTGGTTATCGGAGTGGAGTAAGGTGTTGGATAGTGCCACATGGAGCACAGGGGATAAAATGCAAATCTGGAGGCATCTTCATGTACACAGGATAAGTCAAGATAGAGCTTGATTGCGAAATTTCAGAAGAGGGAGAGCCCACTGTGTCTACCACGGAGGGTTCATGGAGGAGATGGTGACATCTGAGCAGCACTTTAAAAGAGATTTTCACATTTAGAGATGATGGAGGAAAGTTTAAGGGACAGGGGTACAATGTGAAGAGAAGCATGAAGACCAGTTAGGGCATAGCTGCAATAGTGCATTGAGGGATCAGAGACAGTGTCAGTAGGAATGGAAAAGAGAAGAGCATCTTCCCTGCCCTTGTGCAGGCAGTCAGTAATAAAGCAGTAGTTGACGGGATGCCGAGTAAGAGGGAGGAGTCGAAGGACATTAAAGCTTTGGTGGTGTAAGTCAAAGAGAGCAGTGCTGTGGTAAAGAGCTGATTTAGGGTTTTGTCTTTTTGTGTTTGTGGAGAGAAGGAGAAAAGATGGGGATGAGGGAAAGCTGAGGAGTCTAAACTGTCAGCATGATACCCAAATGGAAATGCCCACTCATGCAGCTCTAGAAAGAAGAAATTAGGGGTTTCCCTTCCTAAGGATATTCCTGAAGGTCAGGGGAAATGAGATGGTTAGGGAAAGAGAGAGAAGAAAAAGAATAGAGCTTCCAGGCAACCAAATCCAAAGACAAAATGATTAACATCTAAATGCTGATCCTACTGGCTCTCTACTCCTGGGCCTCATGACTCACTTAATTTCTTCTTAGCACGTGGTAGGTGCTCAATCAATCAATCTATTCTCCTCAAAGGTGACCAGTTGCAGCTTCAGTTGTCACCCGAAGCCTCCTCTCCTCAGCTGTGGCTCTTTTCATCATCACTCCGGAGGTTGGGCAGGGTCCCTCTTGTAGACCTTACCCTTCTCATAGACCCCAGGGTTACCTTTGAGCCTTGAGGCTTCTCCCTTGCGTGGATGCTCTCTGAGCTGTTTCCCTCAGCCTGGATGGGGACACGGATACTCACTGTATAATTTAAATCCTAATTTTCTTGTTCTATTCCTATATGCATATGGGGCAAGGGGCTCCATAAGTTAAGTTGAATGAGAGGCCTAACTTCATGTTAGGTGCACTGTACAGGTAGATTACACCTCAGGGACATGAAAAAGAGGCACATGTATGAAGTGTGTGTGCTTAGGTGTGGAGATTTATGCTTAATAACCCCACACATTCTTGCTATTTGCATGAAACTGGGAGGGGAGTGGAGAGAGAGGGGGATACTGTAGCAGGAAATAACCCCTCAGTATGTCAAAAAACACTAGCATGAATAAGGCAATTTCATAAAATGTTTTACTTTCAGGGGATGGGTTGGGCACTAAGATATTGCAACCCTTGCCACAGGCATTGGTTAGCTCCGGGACAGACATGACGTGCTATAACGTAATATCTGTCACAATTTGACTTGATTTGCCCTCAGGAAAGTGACTAAATCATCACATCACATCCTTCAAGTTAAAACTGCTTAGGTTTTTTTGGTTCTGACCCAGGACCAATAAAGCCTTTCTTTCCAGCAATGTTGATGTGAATTTAAGGTCTCACCCAGCCTTTTCTCACAAATTCCCATCTCGGGCTTCTCAAGGAGCAAAGCAAAGGCTTCATATGAGTTGCTGTTTAGGTTTCAGTCCCTCCGCGTGTGCACCTCTTCTCGCCTCATTTTTCTTCCTTTTGGACGGCAGCGAGACTGATCTACAGGGATCAGACCGAGGGTCTCCTTCGTCAGTCCTGCAGAGCAACATGTTTCACTTTCCCATAGCATCTGAACATTAAAATCCAGGGGGCAAAAGTATATCTTTCCAATTTTTGCCACTGAGGCTTCTGGGGCCTGCGTTGTTGGGTCCATTCTTCCCGGTTGCACGCGGCCAGGTCTTGCTGTGGTGAGCCCCTACTTTCTGCGTTCCCTCAGGCCTCACTTCCCCGTCTCCCTGCCCAGGGCTCAGAGGTTAATCTCCAGTTCTCTGGGAAAGAAAGCTGCTGTCTAGCCACGCTTACCACTCTGCGTTAAGGTTGGGAGCAGAGGAGGGCCGGGACCTGGGCTGAGGCTGGAGTGCTGCTTTCCCGCCACCGAGGCAGGCCTCACTTGCTTCTTTCAACTTTTCAAGGTGGATTATATTTCAAGTCTAAGACAGTTATTGCTACTTTATAGCCATTATAGGAGGAGGTGAAATAGGAGGGAATACATCAAAGGATGTGATGTTACATCCCATATGGACTTCTGTTCCTCCTTTCTATTTTGTTCCCTAGGCCACATGGAAGGTGGGGTGGGGATGGGAGAGGGGAGCGTGTCTTTTTCCTGAGTTCAAGTAACTTTCTTTAGTGAAGTCTCCCTGCCCAGTCCCTGCCCCTGGCCCAGGCAGAGCATGCATTTCTTCCTCTGGATTCTTGATTTCCCTATAAATACTTTTATTTAAACATGAACCGTGTTTCTGGGATTATGTGTGTACATGTCTCTCCATGCACATCAGTTTGCCAGCCTGTCTCTGCAGCCTGGCATAGAGCCCTGGTGATATGTATTGATTCTGGTCAATGTCAAGCCACCAACAATGGAATGAAAAAGCGACCACGTATCAGAGGAGCTGGCTGAAGAAGTTCTTAGTAAAAACACAGTGTGGGAATGATAGAGGGCCTAATTAGTGTGGGTGTTCGTTCAAATCCTCCAGAAAGCAGATCCTCAGTGGGGATTTAGATGCACAAGAGATTTACTGGGGCAAATATCTGTGGGAGTAAAAGTGTGGGGAGTAGCATAAAAGACAGGGGGAGCTTAAGACTGTGAGGTGGGTCTGACCCTTATAAGGAAGACAAGGGAGGAAGAAGGGTCAGGCAGGAGATCAGAAGCAGTGCAGTCCCCAGAAAGGCTCGCGGAGACTGATGGGGAGCCCTTAAGCAAAAGTTGCTGTCAGAGCAGCCCCGTGTCTCTGGAAAAGGACCTGCAGGCATGCCTCTGCCCCACTCCGCCAGTGAGCAGCCATCCCGTGGGGAGCACGGTCTAGGCACAAGGATGGTGCAAATATGCAGGCGGATTAAGTGCCCAGCAGCCGAGCTGTCAGTCGGTGACTCTCGCTGCAGCTGGTAGTTCAATGACAACAGTGATAATAACATGCATCAGCCTTGGTGTGCATGATCTCATTGCTCACAACAACACTACCAGATAAACTTATTGTTGCATAATAAAGAACTTGGCTGGTCTCTGTCCCCAATTCCCGGGAGATACCCTCTAAATCTTTGCAATCTCCCAAAAGCTGGGTATCTTTTGTTATTAACGGTGGGCTACAATCCACACCTCTCATTAATGCTGACAAGGCTGATCGTTCATGGAAATATCAACCATGTGACTAAGGAGTCACATGGGTTTTGAGCCAGGTCTGATCAATTCGACCTCTGGTAAGACAGGGGTGGGGAGTTCGAGGTTGTATTCAACCATGTGGGCATTGATTCCGTCAATCACACCTACATAGTGAAATGAAACCCCATAAAAACTCTGGACACCAAAGCTCAGGCGAGCTTCCAGGATGGTAATATATGCACATTGCTGTGCTGGGAGGGTGACACCCTGGCTACGTGGGAAGGGCACATGGCAGCTTTGCCTTAGACCCTCCCAGAGGGTCCCCTACCCGCCTCTCATGTATATCCATTTTGCTGTAATTAAACTGTAATTATAAGTATAGTATTTTCTTGAGTTCTGAGTTGCTCTGGTGAATTATTGAACCTGTCAGGGTGGTGGCCCCGAACTTGTAGACAGTTGGTCAGCAATGCAAGTGGCCTGGGAACCCCTATCTGAAGGGCCTTCTTGTCGCAGATCGTGCCAGGAACCCGTGGAGTGGGACCCAACCCTGGGTAGTTAGAGTCAGATCTCTATTTTAGTTAGCGTTGGAAGTTACTGCACCCACTTAACAGATGGGCAAATAGAGGCTTCAGGGTTTACGTCTTCCCTCCAGGGCTTCTTTCCACTGAGCAGGCCAAGAACCCAGTGAGAAGCCATCTGTGACTCAACTATCTGATAACAGGAACAAATAGGGGACTCTGGACACCTTGCTGCCAGACTTGGCCTGTCCCCACAGTGGGGGCCCAGCCGCTCTACCTGGCTCTTCACCCACAGGGCCCTCCTGGGGCTTGGCCCAGGCCTAAGGTGAAGCACGCACACGTACCCCTGGGTGTGGGACCCACATTTGTGCTTTCCTAGTAGTGCGCTTTTTGAGGTCTGCCGAGTGGGAGAGCGTGGCTGCAGCCCGGGCTCACAGGCCTCAGCTTTGTGTGACAGAAAGACTGATGCCGGTGCTGAGCCATGTGCTGCTGGAGACGGAGTGTGGGTGCTCTTTGTTAAGCTCCCGGGGTCTGGAAGGAAGCAGCTATGCTCTTGTTTAATTCCATATGAGAAGGTTTTTTATTTTTGCAAATAGTCCTCTTGCTGCTCGGGAGTGACTGAGCGACATAAATCATCATCATCTCTTTGGCAGCCAGGATTTCTTCGGCATGGTCCTCATTAAAGTCTTTAGTTGCAGGGTTCCTGGAGACCCTCCTTTGATACCTAAAAACATCAAACCGAAAAAGCCTTGGTGAGCAGGAGGAGGGAAGCAGGGGGAGGAAAAGGAAGGGGTGAAAGCTCACGAGGACCCCAGAATTGCTGTTGGGAAACAGCAAGGCACGACTAGAATGGTTATTATTCACGGCTATGAAAATAAAATAAAACTTGCAGGAGCACGAGCAGCACCAGCCATAAAACTCCCCTGCTGAACAGAATCCAATGTGTCCTGACACAGAAGAGAGAAAAGCTGCTGGGGCGGGCAGGGCGGTTTCTCGGAGGTGAGCCACGAGAAAGGAAATGTGCGCTGAGCCTTTCCCGCCAAACCTGGGCCCAGCACGCCAGCGGCCGTCAGTGAACTAACCCTTTCCTAAGGCCCGGGCTCCCTGCTGGGCAGGAATCCAGTCCCCGGGCAAAGGTCGCGGGGAATACCATCCCGCTGCTGGCAGGAGCTGCTCATTCACAAAATGAGCTCCTTTGTGCAAAAAGTGAGGGAGACCAGAGGAGGCCAGGAGGCTGCGTGCATTCCTAGCTGCCACCACGCCTGGTCAGTGGGAACCCAGCAGCACATGCATCTCACTTTACAGGATTGATGCAGTCCTGCACAGCCACGGACATCGAATCCCTATAAATCAGGTTGCATTTTAAATGCACTAAGGGAGCTGGCCATTTAAAGGAACCCTGCGGTGAATCTTTTCGAAAAGTGAAAAATTATTGCCGAATTGATCTATTTTGCCACAAGGTAAAAAACAAAAACAAAACAAAAAAAACCTTATTGAGTGCTTAGAATGTGCCAGGCATGGTGCTTAGGGGCTCTGAGCGTTTCTTAAAATGTGGTGTCCCTGACCCAGGCAGAGCTGAGTTCAGAAGCAGGAGACACTCCAGCTGGAGCCACTGCTCATGTCATTGACAAAGGACGTCCACCAGTTGGTTTTCCTCGGCGTAAATGTCTTGTTTATGAAGACAAGTGATGCTCAGTCTATTTGTTTTATGGTGGTAAAATATACTTAAAATTTGCCAGTTTAGCAATTTTAAGTGTTAACGTTAATCAGCAACACTGGTTACATTTACAATGTGGTGCTCCCATCACCACCATCCATTTCCAAACTTTGTCATCAGCCCAGACAGAAACTCTGTACTCATCATGCTACAGCCCCCATTCCTTTCTTTTACTCAGCCCCTGGTAACCTCTAATTTACTCTCTGTCTCTATGAATTTCCCTATTCCAGATATTTCATATAGGCTGGAATCACAAAACATTTGTCCTTTTGTGTCTATCTTATTACTTTGCTTAGCATAAAGTTTTCAAAGTTCATCTATGTTATAGCATATGTAAGACCTTCATTCCATGAAGAATATTCCATTGTATCTATAAACCTCATCTTGTTTGTCCATTCATCCATTCATAGATATGGGGTTGTTTCCATCTTTTGGCTGTTGTGAATAAAACTGCTGTGAACATTGATGTACAAAAATTTCTTTGAATCTCTATTTTCAGTTCTCTTAGGTATATACCTGAAAGTGGAATTGCTGGGTTATATGGTAATTTTATGTTTAATATATTAAGGAACTTCTAAACTCCTTTCTACAAGCTCAGTGCATTTTTAATGCCTGAAGTAGGACGTAATTTAGTGTATCTTTAACACCAAGAGTCCAAGGTCTCTCGTCATAGAATACAACCTGAGTCACGTTTCTAAACCAGTATCTTACCCTTAGTGATGATACCCATGTCTTTCTATTATTTCTTTCCAGGAAGCTTGGTGTCAAGTTCATTAATTCTGGATTCTTATTTATAGTGTGGAGTAATACAGTTTTGCATAGAACTTAAGTCAAACCTTATCGTCAAGACATTTATATATAAGTTCTAGTCTGTGATATTTGGGAAATTTGTTGTACTTGAAAACACTTTAAGAAGAGAACCTAAAATAATTGAGACCATGAAGAAAACATCTGCATGGATGTGGATTTAATCTACGAGTTAAGAACACAGGCTCAGGTGCTAGACTGCCTCATGGAACCCCAGATGCATCACGTCGTTATATGTCCTTGGGCAAGTTATTTTTTAGCTTCATGTTTTGGTTTGCTCATCTGTGGAATTAATTATAGAATTTACTTAATAAGGTATTTGTAAGAATTCACCAAAGGATATTTCACATGTAAAGGCTTAGAATAATATTTAGGTTATAGTACATGCTCAATAAATGTCAGTTATTGTGATTGTTGTTATTCACATGAAAGAACACAGATCTAAACGTACACTGCATTGTTTAAGGGATTCAGCTAGATGATGGTAGCTGGTTGCTGGTGAAGCATCATAAAGAAGGGACAATATGTGTGCTAGTCTTACCACTGTTGGAAACATTTTATGTGCCTCCAAAAGGCAAGGAACACCAAGCCACAAGCCAAAGATTACCTTTACAGTTTTGGTTCAGAGAGGACTCCTTGGCATTTAGAATGCAGAAGGATCTTGCAGAGGGATTATTAGCTCCAATTCCTAATTTTATAATGAGGGAAAAAAACATAACTCTGAAGAGGTGAGAGGCTTAACCAGTATATACACGCTCTTGGTAAGAAAACCAAGACTCAGATTTGAGTCTCTGACTTTCCACTCCAGGATTCTTCCCAGTAAAAAAAATGGATTTTCTCCAAAGCTAGAAAGAGATGTGACATGCTTCATCAAATAGAGAAGGGGATTATCACTTTTCTCTTGGTAAGTAACTAGGTCACCACCAGAAACTGACAACAAACACTCTAGACAGAATGGGGGTGGTCGATAATTATACACCTTCTCAAAGTAGAAAGAAAAGTATATAGATGACAGCTTTAGTGAAAAGGTTCTTCTATTTAGGGATAAAAGCTTGTTCCAACATTTTAAGAAGAAATGTTATGGTAGTTATAGCTTCGTCACATTAAAGCTATAAAGTACAAAATGAGAGATCTGGGTGCCACTGACACGTTGTGCCTATTCCCTATGCCTTGGGTAAACTTTTCTCTGGACAATTGTAGATAGTACTCGGTGGCACTACTCCACACCCACCACTTCGCCAGGGCGATCAGTATACAAATAGGAAACCCTCTATGGGATTTGCCTGCAATAGCATACCAGTTCTGCTCATGTGAACCATCACAGAGGTGGAATTAAAACCGTTCAACTTGAGCCTCTTCCCATGAACAGGGAAGATTTAGTGGCAATAAATCCACCTTGGTCAAACCATTGTGAGTTTACCATGAGCAGAAAGAATTCTTTTTACCTATGGCAAACCTGCAGACGGCACATGCTTCCCAGATGCCATCTCCTTAAGTGGTCTTTATTAAAATGGAATGTGCTGAGATATTATCTCTTGAAAACCTCTTAGGCAGAGCACAGCTTCAAGGGAATTGCCACAGACTATCCAGGCATCTGGGCAGAAACCATAGTATTTCTGTGGACTCTCTCTTCCTCTCTAATGTCTTCTAAAACATGTCTTCCCCAATTCTGAAGGGTGGACTCAAATTCCTTTTTAACTGCCCCCCCCCCCCGCCTGCAGCATTTTCTTCTGAAACATGCACTATCTTAATGTCTTCCCCATTCGATGGCCTGTGAGGTCCACTAGAAAAGTATCCTAGATTCATTTAACCACGTTTGAAAGTTGAAATACACATTGTCTTGAACAATAAACAAAAGGTTGCCTCAAGTCAACATAGTAAAATATAGGACTTGGACAACTTGGCCCCAGAGTAAGATGAAATCAGAGTACAGATGCCAATATGAAGAGTTGGACAAATGAAAAAAAGAATGCAATTAAAAAATATGAGGGATAAAAATTAAAAGGCAGTTGGAACTGCTGGACAAGGTAAGCAAGAAAGCAGAGAGTCTCCCATCATGGTGGTGACCACCGTAATCCTTGAGACAGAGGCAAGGTACAACTGTTTATCCCCCTCTGCATAATGATCCAATGGGGAATCTTGAAGAGGGGAACAGGTAGAAGGGCACAAGCACTTATCAGCAGGATGTCATGACTACATTTTTCAATGTGGTTATGACATTCTTTGGGTTGAGAGTCAAAGGCCAAATATAGCGGGATGGGGGGTGTGTGCCTCAGTTCTGATCTCAGTATACATGGAGGAGGAAGGCAAAACTTACCACGATGCCTTGAGAGACCCTAACTTCCTACAGAAGCATGGATCTTACAGATCCATGAGCATCGTATTCAAGGCTCTAAGTCTACAGAAGATCAGACCAAGACCCACAGTGCAATATCACATGGCCCTTGTCTTTGTCTCTACTCTGTTCGCAGGAATGTTAATGAGCCACTGACCAGGAGATCAGGAACTTGTGCCTTGCTGGAGAAGAAGGTGACCCCCCCCCTGGGAAAACAAACAATGAGGCCCTCAAATCCTCAGAGAGGGCTTCATCATCAAACAGGGTAGACTTGATGCAAGGAAAAAATGGAAATGAGGAGGTACTCTTAAAATACCCTTGGACAGCAAACTTCTAAAATATAAGTGTGGCATCTTTCTCATCATGGCTTGCTTTGCCATGCCTGGCTTACAGTTTATGCTTTGTGAGGAGCTATTGAATTAAATGAAGTGGTGGGACACTGTACATGGAGCTCAGAGACAAGCTGTCTAAGGTTGGCCTTAGGCAAACTTGTTCATGTCTCTCAGTATCAATTCTCTCATCTTCAATGTAAAGACAATATCTACCTCACAGAGCTGTGGTGAGGACTGTATATAAACACTTTTATTTATGATGCTGGCACATATGAAGCAACAAAAGGATGCAGTTGGCACATTTATTTTCATCATTATCATCCTCCTCTTCACTTCAGTCTAGATACGGTTTTCAGGCAATGACTGATTATTTATATCCATCAAGGCAGGCAGGCAATGTCTTCCATCTATCCCTTAATTACAGCAATAATGATCAACTCCTCCACCAAATTCTAGAAGGAACTTCCTCTCTTCTCAGATTGCTAGTGTGTGAAATTTCCATCCCTTTTCTCTATTTTTACTTTGCCTTTTCCCTCTGCAGCCTACTGTACAGCTGCCTGGGAGCCCTGTCCCTCAAGTCTATACCCACCATTTGGCAGAACCAGCAGTGAAAGGGAAGGGAAGAGAAGAAAGGAGACCATAAAGGGCAAACCCCAACACCAGCTCAGGTCCCTCCTGCTTCCCTCTTCCACCCCATGGTTTATTCTCCCACACCTATGGGCTGGTAACTTTTCTCCTCTCCTCTTCTCTCCAACATGCCTCATCCATTCCTATATGGAAACAGCCAAGAGACATTCAAGCTGGGTTTCCCCCTTACCACCTCTATGAGTTTCCAAGGGCAGTCATAACAAATTACCACAGTATAGGTGACTTAAAACAATAGAAACTCATACTCTTACCATTCTGGATGCCAGAAGTCCAAAGTCAAGGTCTCCGCAGGGCCATACTCCCTCTGAAGGCTCTGGGGAAGAATCCTCCCTTGCCTCTTTGCTTCTGGTAGCCATCAGCAATCCTTGGTGCTCCTTGGCTTGCAGCTCTATCATCCCAATTTCTGCCTCCATCTTCCCACAACCACCTTCTCTTTGGATGCCTGCATCATTAAATCACTTTCTTCTTATGAGAAATCTTATTGGATTTAAGACCCACCCTAAACAATTGACCTCATCTTAGCTTGATTACATCTGTAAAGACTCTGCTTCCAAATAAAGACACATTCACAGGTATCAGGAGGTAATATTTCAACTTACCCTTTGGGGAGGATACAATTCAACCCATACTACCATCCTGCGTGTAACTTCAGGTCTCTAAGCCCCCAGAGCCCCACTATTATCTCTCAGGTGGCTTTTCACCTTCCTATGGGGTCTAAGTGAAAAAGAGGAGGAAATGGGGTTTAGGAGAAAACCTCCTTATGCCTTGTATGCTTCCTGTTTTTGTTAGAGGTAAAAACACTTATAAAACCTCAGCAGAAATGTTTGTCTGTTCAGGGAGAAGAGAGTGGAAAGAAATGATGAAGTTGTGTTTCCTCTCGTGTCTGAATGGGTTGAGGCAACATCAACAATACGTGTCTGAAACAACAGGTTGGGACAATGCAAAAGCAGCAAGTGGTTTATTCCTTGGGATCCTGAGGGGAGAGGAGAGCAGAAGACAAGGACTGAGCAGGGTTCATTTCAAGAGAATTCTCCTCACCCCTCCATGCCCACCACCAGCCTTTGACCCATTGGAGTTCCCACGCAAACCCCTTAGATTTCTTACATGTGGCTTCTGAACCGACAGAGTTCCAATTCCTGCTGCCCAGTCGCCAGTCTTACTACCCAAAGACTGTGAAAGGAAAGAGAAGATGTTCCCCGCCTCACTGCTTGGGTCAAGGCTGGGAGGGGGTAGAGGCAAAAAATGTCTTTCTGTTGTCCAGGTTGGAACTTAGGAACATATTTGCCGAGGAAATACTGTGATTCACGGGAAAAAATCTCCATGGCCAGGATCCCAAGAGCACTGGCCTGGAAGCCCAAGTATGTTTGAAACAGCACATATGCTTGAAAATAAAGAAAACTCAGAAATCTGTGCAATCTTCTGTTTTCTATTCCACTGATTGTAGCAGCTTAATCCCATAGAGAAAAGGACCAATTCACAGAGTTTGGGGGAAATAAATACTAGAAGAGGGAACGCCTCTTATAAAATAGTGCAGCAGAGCCACAATTATACTTCTAGGAATCTGTCCTACGTCAATAGTTAGAGTTGCCCAAAGAGATTGATAAAAGAGATTATCAACAGAGAATTATTCTTAGGGGAGAAAAATTGGAAGCACCCTAAATATTCATCAATACAGGAGTGATCAAGTAAGTCTTGAAATATCCAAACAATGGGGTATTATTCAGTCAGTACCAATAACTGTGAGATAATGTTTAATAACACAGAGAAATGCTCAGAATATATTGATAAAAGGCAGGATACAAAATTGTATATTTGGTATGATCCCAAGGATGTAACTATATACACAGAAAGGAAAGGCTGGAAAGAAAACACTAACAATGATTATCTGTAGATCATGGGATTAGGGCTGGCATTTTCATCTTTACTTTTCTGCATTTTAAAAATTTCCTATGATTAACACATTTATTTTCCCAATTATCAATGTATTTTAATTTTCAATTAAATAGCTATAAAATAAAGATTAAAAAAAACACAAAGAGAAAAGTCCCCTTATAGATGCCCAAATAGGGCTTGATTGCTTTCTTCCTTCAACCAGAACCCAAACCAAAAAAATAGGAAATAATCTGTAAAAATAAACAGCATTAACTTAAAATTTTGCAACTTAATTATTTTACAGTCTGTATTCCAGCTGTGCTGCCATGGAGGGAGTGTCAGCGCTGAGGTAATTTCTAAACGCCTCCATCCACTTTGCGATGGGCTTCTGAACTGATCATTGTCACTTCTTCTGTCCTCTTCCATGCATTTCCAGGAGGAGTTGGAAGTGAGGCAGGCCCTCAGCACAGAAGAAGCGGAGGGGGTCCCGGGACGTGTCTAAACAGGGGCTTCTGCATTGTTCTGCCTTGATGAGGTCCAGAAACACTGAGAATGGATCCATCTCCATGGCTGGGCGGGTGAAGGTGGAGGCAGGCTAAGGTAGGGCAGAGAAAGGAAAGGCTGGAAACACACACCTTTCCAGAGGAGATGAAGGGGGATTGGATCGGATGCCATGATCTTCGTCAGAGACAAGGCTCCAGATGGCCTCTCGTTATTCCTCTCCCACCTTGGCACTCCTCCACGCCCCACTCCCCACAAACCTGCCAAAGGCCCAGCCAAAGTGGCTGAAATTTTCACTATCTCTTCTAAATTTCCTGATAGTTTGTCTATTGCTACTGGGAAAGACTAGGCTCAGGAGCATTCCTCTGTAAAAGGGACCCTCAGCATCAAAACTCTGCTTTACAACTGAGATATGAACTTTAACACTCACCTGAAATTATGAGACTTCCAGAGAGGATGCTGTTTTAGTTTGTAAAAGCTGCCAGAATGCAATACATCAGAAACAGAACGGTTTTTAAAAAGAGGAACTTATTAAGTTGCAAGTTTACATTCTAAGGCTGTGAAAATGTCCAAATTAAGGCATCCAGGGAAAGAAACCTTGGCTCAAGAAGGTTGATGATATTTGGGGTTTCTGTATCAGCTGGAAAGGCACATGGTGACTTCTGCTAGCTTTCTTTCCAGGCTCCTTCAACAGCTTCCCCGGGGGCATTTTCTTTATGCATCTCCAAAGGTCTCTGGCTGTGTGGGCTCTCATAGCTCTGTAGGTTCTTAAGTTTTTTCCAAAATGATTCCCTCTTAAAGGGCTCCAGTAAGCAACCCCCACTTTAATGTGTGGAGATGCATCTACCATGGAACATCTAATCAAAAGCTACCATCCACAATTGGGTGAGTCACATCTCCATGGAAACAATAAAAAAGATCCCATCCAGAAATATTGAATGAGGATTAAAGGACGTGGCTTTTCTGGGGTACAGAATACCTTCAAACCAACACAGGTGCTAAGAGTACTTTCACCACCTTGAAAAACTCTCCTTGGCATCAGGACAGTCAGTATGCAGGGCGCTCCTTGGAAGCAATTCCCTACTCTGAGGTACTGCAATATTGGATAGTAAAAGCAAACACTGTTCATGTTTCTTTCTTATTTCAACCTGAAAAGAAAAAAAAAAAAAAAAATCCCTAGGCCCTCTTAGCCTTTCTCCCTCTCCCCACAGTGGGATTCCAGATAAAATACAGAATACCCAGTTTAAATTTGAATTTCAGATCAACAACGAATAACTTTTTTAGTATAAGTATCCTCCAAATACTGTATGAAACACAGTATACTTAAAAAAGTATTTGTTGTTGATCTGAAATTCAATTTTAATTGGGGGTCCTGTATTATCATTTGCTTAATCTGGCAAACCTACCTTAAGGCTGTTCCCCAGTTTTGAGAAATCACAGGAATAAAATCAAGACTCTTTAGGAAACTAACCATTTGCCTGAGACACAAAAGAAGGAAGAAAAACATCACTTAGCTAATCAGGAGTCACCATCACTTGGGATTTTAAACTTTAGATTTCAGGAAGTAGGAGAAACAAGTTCTAATATGGTCCCCCTAACAGCTGATAATGTTTAAACTAGCTTTCATATTATTTTTAATAAAAGGAAAAAGAGCCAATGGGATCTATCACTTACAGTAACCTAAAACTAGTGCTGTGGTCCAAGCCAACAGATTTTGGGCTGCTTTGAATTAATTTTTCTTTTAGTAAGGGACAAAGTTCTTAAGAAGGGCTGCTCCCCAGAGAAGAATCTAGTACTAACCAATTCTTGCTCACCTGTGAGCCTAAGCACTAATTACTGGACATGTGATTCTCACCACATGATTAGCAGCAGCCACTCCACATCACTGATGGTTTTTCTTGGAAAATACGTAAGCCTATTTCAAAGAAATACTGTTGTATGTGAGGTTTTAACAAATCTTTCAGTTACTCTGCACCAAATACTCTGAGTTCTTTGTACGGCTTATACTGTATTAAGCTAAAGGGACGGGACAGTGTCACCTGGGCAGAAATAGATTTTCTTTAAACACTGCTTAACTAGAAAAATCCATTCAAGGCTGTAAAAGCCATAGTGAAGTATTTTAGGTTACTGGTTAAGTGAATGGGTTTAGGTCTGGGCTTTGCCACTCCCTGCTGTGTGACCTCTGAAAAGTTAGTTACCCACTCTGTGCTTTAGTTTTCCCAGCTGTCAAATAAGAATGCTGATAACCTACCTCACTCTGGTGAGGATTAAATGAGTTAATGCATGTAAATGTGGCTGGCACAAAGATGAGATCCACAAGGATTAGTGTTTATTTAGATCAGTCATTCTTTTACACTACTAACAAGAGTGTAAAATTGTCTCAATATTTCCAGAAAGCAATATGGCAATACCTATCAAGAACATCAAAGCTGTTCTTTCCATTTGACATAATGAAACCAATTTCCACCTCAAGAAGATCAATGGATATGCAGGCACACACATAGTTATGAAGAAATTCATCAGTGTTATTTATAATAACTAGATACCAGTAGCTGCCTAGAGTTCCAAAGCCTGGAAAGTTTTAAACAAATGCAACTATATCGATGTGGTGTACTATTTTCACGGTTGCACAAAATCACGTTTTAAGAGACTATTTAAGGGAGTGCAACCGTACTTCAGTGGTGGAATTCTTGCCTGCCATGCGGGGGATCCGGGTTCAAGTCCTGGCCCATGCACTTCCCCCCACCTGAAAAAAAATTTTTTTTTAACGAAATGGTGCTGCAATAAACGGGATAGACATATGGAAAAAGAATGAAATGTGACCTTCACCATACGACATACAAAAGAAAAAAGAAGAGACTAATGTCATGAGACATGAGTGTGATTTAATAGAAAAAGGAAAAAGCACAAATAAAATATGATTTCTTTATCACATAACACATGCTGACAGACCCTGGTTAAAGCTGCCAGGTAAGGGCTATTGACCATGTTTTTGTCTTTTTAGATGCTGTTATAGTAGTGGTTGGTGGCAGAGTCTTTGCGAAATAACAAATGCATATTCATCCTAATGGAGTAGACAGAAGGAACCCAGATGACTACTACTTGGATCATATTAAAGCATTCAAGAGAGATAACAAGTGAAATATATTGCTAGAGGGATGGCTAATAGAAGGTCATTTTTTTTTTCTCATGGGCTGCTCTAATCAAATGAGAATGGTTTCTTGGCATGATGTGCTGAAAATGACTCTGAGACTCTGACCTGGCTCCTGGGAAAATGTGCTGTGATCGATTAAAGATGTCTGCCCTGGACTTAGGAGGGTGTGGTAGTGGCATGTGCAACCTATATTTGCCATCCCTGACACTAGTGATAAGGGAATCAGGGCAAGTGAATTTATCCAGGAAAAATTTTGAGGCTATTTACTGAAACTGACCTAGAACTTTAACTTCTAAATAACATAACATGTCACACTGAAGCACATCACAGCAGCCAGCAAAGATTGATTGAATAAGGAAGAAAAACTGGAGAGCCAAATAGGTTAGCGTAGACATAGAAAAATGGATGAACAGACCACCGGATTCACTCCCTTTGGGGGGTCATGAAAAATCAGCACCTTGGGAATCTCGATCAAGGCTAATGTGGCTGCTGGCACCATGAGTCACGACAGGAACTAGCAAACATCTCATGTAAGCCTCTCAACTCCCTTATACAGTTGGAACTGTGCTCTCTATTTTGCCAAAGAGGAAACTGAAGCTCAAAGATTTTTGGAAATGTGCAGAGCTCTTTTTATTCACAGGTCCGTGACATGCCAAGAGCTGGAGTTTTTTCCAAGCCCTGGCCCCACCTTGCCTCTCTCTGACAGTAAAGCAAAACCTGCCACCCCCTGGGGTCTAAAAGGATTTTGCCATAACCTGAAAACCAAGGAAGAAAGCAAATATTCAGTATTCCCGGTTCCCTTTCTCTAATTTGTTCTCACACTGTATTTCCTTATCGGTGTGACCTGATTTGGCTGGATCGCTTAATAATTAATTTTCAAATAGTCAAACACTGAATTATCATTGACTCTTCATACCCATCCTAGGCAGTAGGTACTGTCATTACAGACAAGGAAAATGAGGCTTAAAAACATTTTTTAAAAATATGCCCAGAAGTATAATGATGGTAAAGAATGCCTTGCGTGGGTTTTGTTCTCTGAGGTAGGAGGTGGGGGCGTGTACTAAGAATGTCAGAGAGGGACCCCTATAAGTGCTGAAGAAACCCAGGCTGGATGTGAGATCTGGCCTGGCTCAGGCTTTTCTCAATGTGGACTCAGCAGCTGGTCTCCGAAGGCCAAATCCAAATCAGTAAACACAGACTTCTGTTAAGCAAATGTTCTTGCTTTTGCTCAGTGTCAGTCTGGGGTTGCATGTGCCTTGAGGATTTAGAAGTTCTGCAAAGAGGCCAAGTACAGAAGTCTGGGCCTGAGAGTTTCTACTTTTACAAGAAGAGTGACCATGTGGGGCACTCAGCCAAGGTCAACCCGGAATTGGAGGGCCGAGCCCAGGCTTGGAGGAGCCAGAACCAAGGTGGAAAGCCCCAGGCGCTGGAAGGGCAGGGACCGGGCGGCAAGAGTAAAGGCCAAGTGTGGGAATGTTTATTGAAAAGAACGCGCTGGGGAGAACCCAGCCCTCACACCTCGGGAATTTGGGAGCTGGCCGGCTGCGATCGCGAGCCCTGCCAAATGAGTTCAGCCATTTCCACTTCATAAAGTTCTTGGTGCAAAAATGAATGGCAAACCCAGACGTGAATGTGATTTCTGAAAGAAGAGTATTGAAGAGATGGTTCTACTTTTTCAAATTTCGATTCTGGTGGTCAGGAGTGGGGAATTATGCAGAAAAGTCCCTGGATAGTAACAAAGATCCCTGTCAGATTCCAGAAACTACCATGTCCAGCGGAACAAGGGAGTGCCGTGTCCTTGAACATTTCTCAGAAGAGAGCTGAAGGCTGGGCCTAAGTGAACCCTCGAGTTCTAAATTCGGTTGCCAGGAGCGAGTGGGAGAATGAGAGGGATAGTAAAAGGGAAGAGTCAGATATTTGTGTCCTGATATTTGTCCCCTGAGTGACAGAACTTCACAGCATACATTAGACAGGCAGCTCAGGAAAGAGACAAACTGATTACGTGTCTCATTTGCTGTCACTATCCTCATGGCATCACATATGTCACTGTGGTTTTCTGGATTACTCTTGACCCTGAATACCCTGAGTCTATTTCCCCTGATGAGTCCGTTCGATTTTTTCTTGGCACTGGGTTTATTTCCTTACTTCTTTCTGCATCACTTCTTAGATCTTTGCTGGTGTTTGTGGTGCCTCCCAAGCTCCCAGTTCTATGGAAGCTTTTTCTAGATTACAGTGTCTTCTGGTCTTTCTCTCTCTTGATCACTCAAAATGATTTCAAACTACTGGGCATTGCTGCTTCTATATGTGTGTGCGCGCGCGCATACACACACGCACACGCACACACACACACACACACACACATCTCCCAGCTTTCCACCCCTTGATCTTTTTCACTGTGTGCAGGGTAAAGTGAAGTCATCACAATTGTTCTTTCAAGCTTAAAGAATTTGATAAATGAAGTTGTGTGGGGTCCTGGCAAGCAATACTCTTGAGCAAAGTACAGTGACCATCTGTGGACCAGTCTTTTTATCCCTTTATTATAGACACATATTCTCATTCAAATTGCTTTGCAAAACTTTTTTTTGTATCTTTCTTTTTATATTTCAGCTTTATACAATTATTACCAAATCTTCCCAACTGACAGTGAGATAGAGTAATTTGAAAGGACTGCACAACTTAAGTAAGTCTTTTGAAGATTTGCACCATAACTGCATTTTTCCAATTTCCTGGCATCCGCTTTATTCTCCTGGACTCTTCAAAAGTAATTGCAAGTGGATGAATGCATATAATAACTTATTCCATCAATATGCTGGGACCATTCTTTTCACTTTCTGATTTCAAACATTTTAACTTTTAAAATGTATTTAGCATCTATCCACTTTTCCTTAAGGAGGAAATAGTGCATGTTTGCAAAGATTTCATGATCTAATTAAGGACATGAAATAAGTACAGAGACATATGTTGTAACTAACTATAGAGGATAATGACTGTAGAAAAGAATAAAATTAGTAAATGAATTAAATGTCCTTATGATTACAAGTACACAATCTTTGTCCATTTCAACAGCTTGGAAAGCAAAATAAACTCATGAATTTTAAAATTTTTCAATGAAATGTCTTTTCTTGAAATCAAGAGAAAAACTTTTTCTCTCCTCCTGGAATCCTTTCCCCTACAGCCATAAGTACAAGAACTGAGGGTCAGTTCTGATCCTAATTGTGCCCGGTGAAATCTGATTTAATCTGCAGAGGAGATTTCAGCTCTGTTCTATCAGAAGGCACCTTACCAGCTGGTGGCATCACACTTACTGCAGACTTTGAGTAGTGAGTGTTTAAGGCATCCATTGGCATCACTGATGGATATGGAGTTGGGATGGGCTATTTTGAAGTGGCAGCTCTGCCACAACCTCTAAAAGTTTTAGGGGGTTGGGAGCTCCATTTTCCTTGAGCTGCTTTGATAAGCCAGAAATTGTTTCCCTCTACCACCAGAACTTTTTCCTTGTTTTGACTGTAATTCCACTGAATTAACAATGGAATCCACACTAAACTAATTTGGGGGAGAAGTGATGTATTTTCAATGTTGAGTTTTCCCATCAAGAAGAACTTGGTATGATTCTCTATTCAGGGTCTCTATCATATACTTTGGTAAAGTATTAAAATTTGCATCATATAGGTAGGTTTTGTCCATTTATTGTTAGTTTTATTTCTACGTGCTTTATAGTTTTTTTGTAGCTGCTGTGAGTCTTTGTTTCCTTTACATTTTCTAATTGGGTACTCTTATACACTAAATATCTTATATCTAATTACTTTGGTGAACTACTTTGAATAGTTTTTCATGTGAGTTTCTTGGATTTTCTAGATAGATAGCACTGCCTCTGTTTCCAGTCTTTATACATTTCTTTTTCCTATCTTACTGCAATGGCTAGTTCCCTCTCCACAATTTGCATGATAGCAGTAATAGCTGGTGTCATTATCTTATTTCTGTATTTAAGGGTCTGCTTCAGTATTTCATCAGTAAATACAGTATTTGCTATAGTTTTATGGTAGGTATTCCTTATGAAGTTTTTAAAAAGAGGATTTTTATTCCAAATTTGCTAAGATTTGTTATCAGGAAAGATGTTGAATTTTATCAAATGCAAAATCTCATGAAACACAGGGTTTTCATAACAACAGTTGATAATTCAGAATAAAATTCAGGAACTACAGTTTTTATGGTTTTTAAAACCTTTCCAAAATTATTAGCATCTATAAATAAATATCCACCTTATGAAAAATGTGTCTTTTTAAAATTATAGTGGGGCATAATATATAAAGAATGTGAATCATTGCTGTAGTTGAGGTACATGCTAGAATAATAAGAAATGTATTTGAAATTGCGAGTACAAAAACCCAAATTATGGGTGCCATTCCATGTTCTGATGAAAGGAAGAAAACCTCAAGGTCCACCTTTACAAATCCAATCAATTTTCTTCATTGTGAGTCTTAAAGTACTTTCCCCTTCACAATGTACCTTGTCTCCTTCAAATTTCTAATTCCCCAGCCCTAGCCATAAAAAAAAATAAAGGACTAGTTAGAAAGAAAATTTTAGTTCTCCTCCATACCCAGGAATCATTCCTCACTTAAAACAAACAGTTGGTAAAAATCCAGACCCAACAGGGATGGAACACTCAACAGCTTTGCCTTTCATGTGGAGAAGAGGGAAATAGGCTGTTATAGAATGGGGACCAATATTAGCCGATGTCTGGAAATGTCAAAACGATTAACATGAAATACTAAACTCATGTGAAACCAGTGCTCTGATGGTGTAACTCCTGCATGCTCTCTGTTCCATACTGCACACCAGGATTAAGAAAACAGTCCTTGAGTGTTTCACAATAGTGCCCTCTTCACAGCTGACCTCATGTGCTTTCCAAAGTCCTTAATTCTGCCACTTTCAGCATCCCTGTCTCTGTGGATTTATTATGTGTTGCCAATATTATTACTTTCCCTGCTTCTACCCCTTCCACCCCAAATATTTCAGGCATTGTAAGTAACACATTTCCACATGAAAGTGCTGAAAAGTCAAAAAGCGGGCTTTCTCAGCCAGAGAAGCTGTAGGCAAAGGGGCTCCCCCTTGCCTTTTAAGCTGGCACCCAGGAGGCTTTGCACACTATCGAGAAAACTGGAATGGACGGCACAAGGATCTCCCAAGAGAGGGCAAGTTCCCTTCAGGGAGAAGGCTGACCCCTCTTTCTCAGACTTCCACCTCTGCCATCACAGGAGCACACTTGATTCCTTTAGCGAGCAACTGAATGTGCTTACCTCTGACCCTGTGGGATACGTGGGAGCATGGAAAAAGTTTCAGTCACAAACGCTACTCAACAGAACTTGTCCATTTAAGAACCAGCCAGTCATTCTAGGTCATCTTGACCTTTGTGAGAAGTAAAACACTGACTGATTATGGCATGGCTATTCTTGGCAAAGTTCCTCTGACCCTCTGGTAAAGAACTGCTACTACCACTCTTGGGTGTCTCTGATTATATAAATATGGGGTTCCTGTGTGCCCTCTAGGTATAAAAAGAACTTCACATTTATGTAATCAGATTATATTCCTCTCTTGCTGGTGATGCAATGGAAAAGTAGGTCAACTAATGACTGCTAGGATAATACTCAGTTCAGGCCTGTTGGATAACCTCAGCCAGAAACTTTCACAATCCCTGCATCAGGTTGTGACCCTCATAGTGGAAACCATAGATCCCCAACCAGATCACTCCCAGCTCCTCCAGGACCAGGGCACTCAATCCCCCAGATGCTAGGAGTATTGTCTACTGACAACTCCCAACAGAATCCTTCTCTAGGCATTGTGCTCTGCTGAAGGGGGCTGCTTCACCCAAGATTACAGTCCCTCCTTGAGGCAGCCCATATCCAATGCCTGGTCAATGGGATGGGTATGGAGGCTGGGACACTTTGCGTCTATTGGGATAAGTTTGAGGGGCCAACCAAGCTCCAGGACTTACCATGGGATCGATGGAAGCCCCTATTAAATAAGACAATGCAATCTCACTTTTCCCTCTGGTGCATTCTGCTCCTCTCATCTCCTCACAAGCGTTGATCCTGAGAGCATACCAGAGAGTTCACCTGCATGCAAATCTCCATCTCAGAATCTGGGTTTGGGGGAGCTAAACCTAAGCTCCTTCCTTTCCCTATTGTTTGCTTTCTAATTTTTTGTCTGCTTATTCCCTCTTAATATGAACAGATGTCTCTGTGCATGTACATATTGTATATGTTTATATTGCAAGTGCGAATAGATTCCTTTCACATTTAGTCTATATCTAGTCCAGTCAGGGCCTTTCTATTTCCAATGACAAAATCTGACCCAAGATGGCTTTGCAAAAGGGATTTTATTGGCTAGCAGAATGAGAAAGTTCAAGAGGTAGCCTAATCCTAGGAATAGCTTGATCAGGGATTCAATGACATCACCAGGTCCTATTTTATTTTTATGACCCTGTCTCTTAGCCCTGACACTGCTGCATTGGTTCCATTTTCAGAGAGGCTGTATCAGTCAGCTATCACTTTGACAATGCCACCTAACCAACAACTACAAAATATCAGAGGCATTCATCCACCCGCATTTCTTTTCTACACGTCTGCTAGTTAGCAATGCCAATCTGGCTTATTCATTCACATTTAAATGCACTGGGGGGTCAGCTATTAAACAAGCACGCTGTGAAAGGCTCTGTTTCACGCTGGGATCTGGCTCAGCTTGGCTCCTCACTGCAGATTGGACCCTTATCTTCTCTAGGAAAATGCATTCTGAGATTAAGCTGAGGGAGCAGCAGCTACCCTGGGAAACTCTTCTCATGATGACAGTGGAAGCACAAAGAGCAAATCCAACAGCAAAAGCATATTTCAAGCTGCAGTTTGTGTTTCATCTGCTAATATCTCTTTGACCAAAGTAAATCACATGGCTGAGCCCAAATTTAAGGGCTGCCCTCCGTAAGACAAGTTACGTGACCAAGCCCAGCATCATGGAGTGAACGACTACACGCCTCTCGTGGAAGTGTGTCGGGGAAGGAGGGTAAATGTTTGAACGAAATCAAACCTGACATGCATTTCTTCCCCCGTCACAGTCCCAACATTATCTTCAGTATTTACTTCTCAAGTTCAGGTCCTAGAAAGTGCCTACCTCAAGGCCCAGCAAAAGTCTCATTCTTCTGCATCTGTCTCATTATATCATTAGATTGCTGCCCATCTTTGAACCAGCTATTGTGACAAGCAGGCTCATATGTGCTGACTGGAACTGGGGAGGTGGGTCACCTTGTGCAAATTGCATGGATTAAATGGGGGCAGAGTTAATTCTACAGAGAGAAATTGGGACACAGTTAAGAGAACGAGAGTAAAAGGATTCTGGGTGGCAAGAAACCCGGGAGGCCCTTCTGCCCCCACTCCACCCCCAACTCTCTGTTCTCCTTCTGCTCTTTGCATTCATTTCACCCCCTGTTCCCTTGCTTGGTTCTATGCATGGGAGTCTTGCTTTACACTCCGGAGGGCTGGGCTCAGTCCCCTCATGCTTGTCTCTCAACCCTCTACACATGCTCTCAAAACCGCATTCTTAGACTTCTTTCCCCAGAAGATCAGTCACAAGACATCTATTTCTTGTTGGGTGTCTGCTCTGGCTGCTGGCTCCAGCATCACGCTTTCCTTTCCGGGGTCATGTGGACCCCTTATTCAGCCAGGCCCTGCAACCTCCCAGGCCACACACTGGCTGCCCTGAAGTCCAAGTCTGTTCAACCCCATGGATCCCCCATGGCTGCCTGAAGGCCTCTTTCGGGTCTGTTCTACAGGACAGAGATTTATTTCCCTGACATTTTAGGGCAGGAAAAGACTTGCTTTCTGGAGGTGTGCCAAGAAAGAGGCGATCCACCCAGGAAACAAACAAGACCCTTTTCTCTATAGTCTTTCCTGCTTCCCCATTCAAGCCCTCCCTGCTGCTCCCCCTGAGAGGAAGGAAAGCTGCCAGGATCAAAGCACTGTCTTGGTGATGAACTGCTGCTGTTGGGACCGACAGGCAGGGGAAGGACTGTCAGCACTTTAACTCCTTGTTGCCCACTCTGTGCTGGTTGCATTCACAAGACTCCTTGAGCCACGTTTCAGTAAGTAAAACATCTTTTTATGAGCAAAAGGCTATGCCAACTGAAAAGTTTGAAATTCTGATGATAGACACAAAAAGCAACAAAATCTGCCTTGGAGTATTTCTTGATCTCCTTAATTGCCTCCTAATAGATAATCTAACAAATTTGTCCCAGGAGAATGAAAAGACTAAGAAGTCAGGCTTTGGAGACAGACTGGTTGTATTCATTCTCTATTCCACCATACCTAGCCAGGCGACCTTGAACAAGCTCCTTAGCCTCTGTGCACCTTCCTTTCCTAATCTCTAAAATGGAGGTAAGAATTATAGTACTCTCATGGCAGTATTGGAAGAAATAAATGAGATAATGCATATGATGGACTTAACGTTTATTAATGTTCACTGTGGCAATGATTATTACTATTTTTATTATTCCAAAGGAGAGGGGGAAATACCCAGGCTTGCTGGAAACCAGGAGCTTTAAAATTTACTTGATACACTCTGCATAATCACAAATCACACAGGCACAGAGTCTATGGGTTTTTGAGTTCTGCCAAACAAGCACATGACCAAATCTTTACCACAACTCCCAAGACAACAAGATGTACCCATTTCCCAAAGGAGAAAGAATTAGGGGGCAATCTTGGGTGCGGAACTGGGAGAAAGACTACCATATGTCAGTTTCAGACCTTTCATTCAATAAATATCATTTAAGGGCAGTGGCTCCATGATACAACAGTGAACAGAGGGCTTTAGAAACCTAAAGAGACAAAGACGAACATTGCTAAGTATGGTCAGGGCTACAAAGATATAAATAAAACACCATGTAACAGTTTCCCAACTCTGTACTTGCTTAACTCTACACTTGCTTATGGATAGTTCAAATTTTTTATTGCGCAAACCATCTTAGGTTACTTCTTAAGGTAGCAGTTAAGTAGTAGGGAAAGCACCTAGTGCTTTTGCAATTCTAGATTATTCCTTTGAATTATAAATAAATTCAGGCTTGAGTGTTAGTTGTTCGGCCCTGGAAAATTCCAAGACAGATTATTTCTTGTCAAATACATTTTTATCAATTTACTTTTGCGGGGTTACAGCCATGAAGCCTTTCTAATACCCACCACCCAGACCTGCATCTGACACAGCTGTGAATCATAACACCCACACTAAGCAGGGCTACGGTGAAAAATGTATCACTTGTGGTTTATTTTCCTAAAGTCAAATTAAGGGGAGAACGGATGGTTTCGAAAAACAAACTGTCAAATTTATACAGTGGGGGAAAAAAAATCTTGGTTTTAATTATAATCTAGAGTGTCTATTTTGGCACCATCTCCCCCAACAGAGAGTAATTTGTGGAGAAATGAGGTCAGTAAGACAGCAGCAGATGAGGGATGGCCTGTCTGTGCGCCATGTAGGAAACTCATTTCCTCTCCACTTGCTGAACAAGCCAAGTAGGTGAAGGGCAAATTACCGAGAGAAGACCCTTATCTAAAAATCCAGTAGAAAGGACCATAATAGTATTTCCAGAGTCTTTCTTTACCCTTAAGATATTTGTATTAAAAATGGACTTCTATTATTTCTGGGCTTAAAAAAGTGTCATTTGGAACAACATTCTTTGTTGACTGTGTGGAGACCATGAGACAACTGTACTTTAAGACCATCCGAATCCCTTTTGCACAAGTGAGTTTTGAAATGTTAGAAAATGAAAGGGGTTGATCTATTTTAAAAATCCTGGCAGATAAAAAGACGAAAGAAGAATAAATAAAAAAAGAAAAGACAAAAAAGGAAAAAACTCTAACAGAAAGGCAAATGCAAAAAATGACTTTGATGCTTCTGATTTGAGCAAAACAGGAATTGATAAAGAGAGAAGAGGCAGTTGAAAAGAGCAAATGACGTGCCAGACGGCCATTAAGAGAAGTCTCTCCTAACTATGAAGAAGAAAAGGAGGGCCACGGTGGCTCAGCAGGTAAGAGTGCTTGCCTGCCATGCCCGAGGACCTGGGTTCGATTCCCGGTGCCTGCCCATGTTAATTAAAAAAAAAAAAAAAAAAAAGAGAGAAGCCGATATAAAAGAGAAATGGATGTGATGAAAAAACATTACAAAATTTGCCCAGTTGCTACTAAGGAGGGCTCTTACAAATAAAAGACCTATGGTTTAAAGAGAGAGATGAGTACTGATTTACAGTGCAAGGAGAATTGAACCAACGATGATTTCATGCCTGCCAGAGAGCCAGTCAATGCTGCAGTGGCGAGAGACAAGACAGTTGAATGAGACCAAAAGTTCTTAATTAACTGAAAGGACCATACATGAAAGAAAGTGTGGCCAGACCTGCCCCTTACTTTGCAGGACTTGAAGCAAAAGAACAAATGGAGGCCTTTATACCATTTGTGTAAATATTTAAATTTTAGTCAAGCTCACAGACTCTAAAATAAAATATTTTCTATCTTCTTGCTTTGACAACTATTCCTTCATAGCATATATGGCTTTTTTGTGATTGAAAGCAAAATAGCAAGAGACTAAATTTAATTGCTATTGCTCAGGTCTGGATATTCCAGTGATGATTAGATGAGAAATAAAAAGGAAACATGCATAAATTATAAATTAATCATTCTTACCTTCATTTACATAAAAGTTGTGTTCAATTGAGAGTAATGATATGGAAGATAAAACAAATGAAACTATGTTCAACATATACAAAATTTGCATACATTTTCACAAAATGTAAACTATGGCATTTTAAAATAAAATAAATAAAGTATCTTTCATTTATGTATTCAAAGAAGTTATTTTCCACCTAAAATATTCAAAATCTCTTAAAATTAAAAAGAAAAATGCAAATTATAAACAATAGCTATTAGACTTTAAGTCATACTTATTTAAATAAAGCTGAATTTTTATTAAATTTTTTGAATTTTTAAATTAAATCTCATTTAACAATTTTCTAAAAAAAAAAAAAATATTTCCACTTCTAGCCAATCCTGTGTCCATTGACTGCCAATGTAAAGAATTGTTTTCTTGCTTCATGCATTTTAAGACTAGACCTGCATGTACAAAATAACAATAATATGAGGTTGTTTAAGGATACAAAAATTCTTTAGTGACCCTGTGTAATTACTGTGAATACATAACAGTTTGTAATGAGCTTTGGAACTATCTTTGGAAATGCAAAAAGAAGCAAGGAAATGGACCCTCAGGACTAAGAAAATGATTTATCTTTTAATGCAAAACCTACAACACTCACGCAAAGAAGGAAGAATTTGACAAGTTAGTAAAACTTGTGTTTTGTCTTACATGGGTATTTCTGCTGCCCCGAACCTTCCCTCACTTAGACGCAATGCCATCTTCAACCTCAGCAGTGGAAGAGACCACAGACCTTCACAGCATTTCAACCATCACAACATAGAGAAAAAGATAGAGATAATCATTTCCCTGGTCCCTGAGGACAGAATTAATTTTGGGTGATAGGTTGTATTGTGCTGGGGCTCAGCATCCAATTCCAAAAGACCCCAGGGCACAGCTATTTGTGATGTGTGACGACTTCTCCAGCCTGTTGCAGAACCACATTGTCCAAGTGTAAGGAAGGCAGTGGTTGTGGTTCATCCTCAAGGCAAAACAAATGAGATTTAGGTTAGATTGTAAAATTGTAATAAATAGTGCAAAAAGAATATGCTGTGTCTCTTCTTTTGTAGTGCCTCTGCTTTTTCATCTGTAAACTGAGGCAGGTAGATTATATAATTGCTGCCTTAACATTATATAACTCTCAAGTTTCTATCTACTTTCTCAGCTAGAAGGAGGCTTTGGTATACTGGAAAAGGCTCTGGAGTAGGTGAGTCCTGGTTAGTTCTGTGATCTTGGAAAAATTACTAACTCTAGCTGGACCTTAGATTCTTCATCTGAAAAGTGGAGACAATAAGAACTGCCTTATAGGATGGTGTTTAAAATTCATGAATCAATGCATATTAAGCACCTACCGCAATACCGTATGTATGAGAAAGGAATATTACTTAAAGTTATTTGAAAGAGAGAGAGAGAATGTGTGTGTGTGTGTGTGTGTGTGTGTGTGTGTGTGTGTGTGTGTGCATTTACTGGAACAGTTTAGACTGTGTATCATGGGATCTGGGGTGGGAGTGATGGGGGGTGGGTTGGAAATCATGGAGCCAGATAAGAAATTGCTAATTTCTAAATTGCGTTTGGTAATTGGAGATAGCTAATTTCTCTAGATTTATTTTTTTTAAGGGTGGACATCCATTTTTTAAAAACAAACTTTTTATTGAAGTGCAATATACACACAAAAGAGAAGTAAATATCCTAAGTGTCCACCTTAAAATTTTTTCACACACACTCATGCAACCACCATCCAATCAAGAAATAAAACATTGCTAGCACCCATATGAGCTCCCTTTGTGACACCTCCACCTAGTCACTAAATACCACCCTACTTTCCTGCCAGAGGGAACTCTAGTCTGACTTCTAGCTCAAAGATTACTTGGCCTGTTTTTGAACTTTAAATAAATGGAACCACATAGTATACACTCTTTTATGTCTGGCTTCTTTCTCTGAATGTCATGTTTATGAGATTAATCCCTGTTTTATTTACAGTTGCAGTGTTTTTCATTCTCAGCACCATATAGTATTCCATTATATGAATATGCCTTGATTTATTTGCTCAATCCACTCTGGCTGCTAGCAGCATTCCAGTGCATGTCTTTTAGTGCATATTTCTGATGGGTGTATACCTAAGGGTGCAATCACTGGGTCGCAGGGTACACATGTGTTCAGATACTGCCAACCCCTTTTACAAAGTGGTTTAGTAGATACTACCAAACACTTTTCCAAAATGCTTATACAAATTTAGATTCCCATCAGTAACATAAGAAAGCTCCAACATCTGATTCTAAGATACTTACTGGGGAAACAATCATACACCTTGGTGACATGTGATTTTGGGTTTTGGTGAAGAATTATAACCAACTTCTCTTTTCATTCTCAACTTTGGCACTCTATGCAGTAGAATGACACACAAAGCTCTTTCTACCAAATTTCTCACACCCCCTGGTGCACTATCTCCCAGTGAGTGCATATGATGGGTCGTTCTCAACTTTTCTAAAATTGAAAGTCCTTTTTGCTGTCCTGTGTAAGCTGATGGTCCAAACTGACAATTATGAATAGAACACACACAGAGTGAAAATGACCTTGCACAAAGGAAGTGTCAAGAAATATTTATTGAATAAATGAAAGCACTTAAAGGAAGATTTCACATCCAATGCAATCAACTTTATGAATGGAAGGTGTGTATTTGGTCTGAAGTCTCCCTGTCTGCCCTTCCTCATATATAATTTCCTTCTTCACGTACGGTGCCATGCACTTTGCCATTCCTGTAGTCCCTACTGGGCTCAGGCATGACCTCCAAATCTGCTTCTTGTTGGTATGTGGGAAAGTCTGAAACAAACTAGCCATCCCTCCCCCAACCTTATTCTAGCTTCCTGGAGAACTGGCGACGCCACAGCACTAACCTGACACTGTCTAATTGTCTCTGAGCAGGAAAGTCTGAATGGCCCTATTTGAATCTCTCACTTTCATGTAGCACTGGGAAAAGCAGGCCGTTTGCACATGACGGATAGAGTGCAAGATTTGCTGTGGAAGTTGTTTATATTGCCTGAGGCAGATCAAATGACTTGAAGGATTAACATATCAGAATAAAAAGACTCAGATGCATGAGGAAAAGCCAGAAAACCCCACTCTGTCATTTTCCGACAGATTCAACTTGGCAAAAATGTTATTAGGGATATAGTTCCTGCTCTGATATAAGAGATTTTGTTTGGAAGTAAAATGTAAAAAAAGGCGATAGTTGCATGAAACCATTAGTCCCTGGATCCAGTTCTCATCCTCTGTCCACACCTGCAGAGATCTCTATGCCAGGGAAGCTTTAGAGACAGAGCCTGTACTCATAGGACTGAACTTCTCCTGGCCCATCTTTTTTCTTCTTACATTCTCAAGAGGAAGATACTAAGTGCTAGCATTAGGCCATGCTTAAAAAGAGAGGCCCATTCATTTCCAAGCCATGTACACTCTACAGAAAGATAACTGCTAGAAGAAGATGAGCAGCACCGAGATGGATCATTTCTGGGGAGCCGTATTTCCCTAACACAGTGTGCTTGTCTTCTACACCACAGGAGTCAGTCCCAAGGCTAGTATTTATGTTCACTTTCAAATCCCTGTGTCATATTACAAGTAGCGTTACATTCCTACTGCTGCTTTTTTGGGGTAGGGGTTCTAGTATTTTTCCAGGACTGTTTATTTTCAATTTCAAGTTGTTATTGCTATTTCTTCTTGGTAGTTAAAAGTCCAGTTGGAAGGATTTTCCACAAGGTTATGAATTCCGAGAAACCCTGACTATTCAGCATTCATGATTACTTACATGGGCAAATTTTGGAAAATTGCATTGCCTTTGAATGCCTTCCTATGAATGAGCGCAAATGTTGGAATATTATTACACTGGATTTCAGAACAAACCTTGGGATGTCTTCTCAATAACAGCAGTTATGAAAGGATTATTTGGCACAAAAACCTGTGTTTAGGATGGACAAGGCTTCCTGAAAAATGTACATCTCTATGGCTGACATTTTTGTTGTTTTAAATTAGGGGGGTTTTTTTCCACCACCAGTTTGAAATATTTCACTATAAAATTCTTCCTATCCTACCTCAAACAAAATTGGCAATTTTTTTAGAGCTCAAATAAAGTCACGTCCACGACGATACTCTTATGAATAGGAAGCCCAAGTTTTCCATGCTTGGGTAAATATAATGATTCCTATATGTTTTCTCAATTCTTAGCCTAATGATCCAAGGAGCAAAAATAAAACACACTCTTTTTTTTTTTAAAGGTGGACTTCATGTCTAAAGTAAATTAAGATTTTTTTTTCTTTTCAGTTCCTCAGCAGATCTGTGAGAGCTTTTAAAGGTGGACTTCATGTCTAAAGTAAATTAAGATTTTTTTTTCTTTTCAGTTCCTCAACAGATCTGTGAGAGCTTCTGCACTTAGGGATATTCAAATAAGACAACTCAATGGATCCAAAGTTTGTGTGTCAGGAAAAGCATCGACATGAACAGGCAAAACCAAATTCAAGAATGAGACAAAGATCAAATGACATAAAATCTGGAGAGAGAGAAAAGACCTTATAGAAGGCGTCAAAATCCATGCAAGGCAAGCTTGAAAACTTTTATTCACAGGTCTGTTGGGGATAAGAAAAACAACAAAAGTCAAGGTTGAGAAAACAGTTATTGTAGAATACGTTTGTTCCAGCTTCTGAATCCATGGATCATGTAATGATGTCCATTGTTGATCACCAATCTGAATGTTATAATATTTTCTAATCCAAAACATCCCCTCTTATTTAACCAGCTATCCACCTCTCCCTGGATAGGATCCCAAAGCTGAAGAGGGGACTATTTGAGGATATGAACTACTTAGAGGCTATAAAAAGTCTTTCAAGCTATGTGAGCAATCAATTTTGAGGGACTTGCCAGTTAAAGCAGGATTTTAAAGATGACAGAGTAAAGCACTTTCCACTGCTTTCTATTCTCAAAAATTACCCTAAAACAAAAAGAAAAACAAGAAATAGAAAAACATAGATTCTATCTTTGATAAAACTAGAAGACAAATGCAAACACAAACTGCGATATATGACGACTGGAAGTAGATAAAGGTTAAAAGACATTGCAGAATGTAAGAAAGTCAAACCTGAGAGTACTCTAAAGGAGATACTGAGAAAATGAGCCTGAAAGAAAAGACAGAGGATTGGAAGTTCCAGATACCTCAAGAGGGATTTCACTCACTTTGCTAGAGACTGGTTAAAAGGCCCAATATGGGGAGACTTCTACTTCTAGCAGTATGGTACACCTGATACTTTAAAGTGCCCTCTTGCTTAATACAATTAGAGCCTAGATGGCTACAACAAACATAATCGTAATTTCAGGGTCACTGAAAGGTAAAAGAAATCTCTATTTTTCCTCCTGCACCCCCACCTATGGGAGAAAAAAAGAGCTAGCTGAAACCTGCATACAAAGACACAATGGTGAGTAAACTCCAGTAAGCAAACTACCAAAGGGTCGTGGGTGTGAATGTGTCAATACTTGAATTGGAATTGGGAAACTAATCATGGCACCAAGGTAAAGTGGGATTGGTGAACATGAGGCTCCCAATTAATCCTGAGCTATGAAAGTGCACATGGCTCCATCCTAGCACATGCAAATCCTCTCTGGAGGAAAGCACCCCAGAATTCCAAAACATTAAGTTCTACAAAATATGAGCTCACGAAACTACCAAGCACAAAAGGAAAAGAGCAGCTTTAAATGAGAGTAGTGAGCTGAAACAACAAACTCAGATTTAGACCCCAAGAACATTGCATTTTGGAATTAGCAGATAGAGAATATAAAATAACCAAGGATAAAAAATTTAAAAGACTGATTTTTTTAAAAAGAAGAAAATATCAAGATACTAGCAAAAATGATTAGGCACAATTGAAAACTGACAGAAGAACTCTTAGAAGTGAAATAGATAATCACTGACATCTAAACTAAATAAGTGAGTTAAACAGCAGATTAGACTCAACAAGGGAAAGAATTAGTGAACTGGAAGATAGATCTAAATAAATTACACAGAATGTAGCACAAAGAAACTCAAAAAATATAAATGGGTGACTAAGAAACATGGAAAATATCATCAAAAGGAGTTACATATGTGTAATTGGATTGCAAGAAAGAAAGAATGAAGAAAATGGAGAGGAGGCAACATTTAAAGAGATAAAGATTGAGGATTTTCCAGAATTGATGGAAAACATGAATCCACAAATAAAAGAAACATACCATATACCAAGTAGGATTTTTAAAATATAGTGGAATTTAAGAATTCTAAGGAAAAAAGAGACAATACAAAAAGCTCCCAAAAAGAAGAGAGTTGACCTATAATACAACAAGAATTAGGACAGCCAGAGAGAGTAAATCAATGTTCAAAGTGGTGAGAGAAAATAACTGTCAAGTTAAAATTGTATATCAAGAAAAACTACTTTTAAGAATAAGAGTAAATTTAAAAATACACAAAAAAGAATAAGAGTAAATAAAAATTATTTCAGACAAACCATAACAATAGAACAGAGGTGATACCACCAAAAGATGATAGCCAAAGAATTTCTAAAGGATGAACTTTAAAAACAAGAAAAATGACCTCAGAAGAAAGGTTGGAGAAGTAAGAGTGAATTGTGAGCAAAGAAATTAGTAACCATGTAGGCCAACTGACATTATCTCTACGTAAAATTGGTTTAAAATAATTATTATCATTTTGTGAGATGAAAAATGTGACAACTAAAATTCTATAACAACGTCTAAATTGGGAGGAAGGTAATCAATGTTAAAATATACTTGTGTTATTCAGATATTGAAAAACCTTAGATATTGTTAATAAATATTGCAAATTTTAAGGATAACATTTTTAAAAAGAGAGATTATGACTTCCAAACTAATAGAAAAACAAGGGAACAAACAAAAAAATCAATTTAAAAAGAAAAAAAGGGGCATAGAAAAAGTCAGACAAGTCAAGTGGGATGGTTTAAACAAATTCAAATATATCAATATCCTAATACATGCAAATGAAATAAATTAACCAGTTAAAAGAAATTGTCATGCCTTCTTTTAAAAAAGGTAAATTCCCCTACATATTGTGTAAAAGAAACTCACTAAAATATAAGGTAGTGATATATTTAAAAAAAATACATATACCAGAAAAATGAATATTGGAGTTGCTACATTTTTATCAAGCTAGATGCTAATCAAAATTATTATTAGGGGCAAAGAGAATTGCTATATACTGATAAAAGTTTAATTCACTAGGCAAGAATAATTATTCTAAGCTTGCATCACCAAAACTAGGCTCAAAATATATAAAATGAAAGAAAAAAATTAGCGAGATATTGATAAATCCATGATCATACTAGAAGATTTGACTATCTCTTTCAATTATGATTGGTCAAACAAAATTAGTAACAATATGGAAGAACTGAATGACACAATAACTGTTATATAACAGACATATGCAGAAGACTTAGACATGTTTTTCTAAAGTATACACAGAGCATTTATAAAATTTGACCATATTCTATAGGCTATCAAACATATCTCAGGAAATTTTAAAGAATATTCTTATACAGGCTTATTCTCCAATACAGGTAAATTAAAATAGAAATCAATAATAAAAAATATAAATTAAAAATCATACTCCTCCCCCCTACGTGGGACATGACATCCAGAGGTGAAAGTCTCCCTGGTGACGTGGGAGATGACTCCCAGGGATGAATCCAGGCCTGGCACCATGGGATCAACAATTCCATCCTGACCAAAAGGGGGAAAAGAAGTATAATTAATAAAGTACGAGTGGCAGAGAGAGTTCAAATAGAGTTGCAAGGTTACTCTGGAGGTTGCTCTAATGTAAGTTTCAGGTAGACCTTGCTACCTATCATAACCTGCCAACCCCCAACCAGGACCATTCCAGCCAATTCTAAAGAACACATAGGGCAATGTATAACATTCCACAAGGGTTCCAGACACTAGTGTAACTCTCTAGAAATCTACAACCTCTAGATGGGTCCCTGGTCCAGATAAGTCCTGAAACCTAACCCAGCCTCTCCAGGACATCAGAGAGTTCCATCTCCCTTCCCCATATTAGTGACAGACCCTTCCAATATCAAAAATTTAGAATTGCCATAGCCCAAACAACCCTAAAGAGAGGTATGAAAAGATCAAAGGTGATGGTGGAGTTATACACAGAAGATAGGACTTAACAAATGAATATGAATGCTGAGTCATTAAACTGATATCTCTTTTAGTCTCTAGTATTTTTAGAGCAGCTAGAAGTAAAAACCTAAAATTGTGAAATTGTAACCCATGTCAAAATCTGAAATACATTCTGCAACTAATTGTGGTGCTGTGCTTTGAAATTTATAGCTTTTTTGAATATATGTTATTTTTCACACAAAAAAGAAGAATGTTATGAGAATTAAATGGAATGGTGGATTAAAAAAGGATACTGTTTAATATTTAGAGTTCAAGTAACTCTGATATCTGTATTTATAGATTATTTTTCCTCCTTTGCTTTAATTTTAAATTAGTTTATGAAACATATTGTACAAACAGGCCTTATGATGGTTACTTAGATTTTTTTTTAAATATGCCTTTGGATAAGCTAACTAGAACATCCATTTTAGGTGGTAAAGATTTCCATATGTTAATGGTAAAAATATTTGTATCTTCATATTTTCCTGAAATCAGGAAAATATTCGTAACATGGATTATTACTATAGCAATGCAGATATTTGTAAGAACTTTCTACTTGCTATTTTGAGAACATTCCCAGTTTTGACAGCTGGTCAGATGGTATCTAAGTTAGTGTTAAGAACTTTGCTAGCTGAATATGTAGATTTTTTTCCTTGTTGCCTTAATTTTAAGTTGGTTTATGAAACTTACTGTGCAAACACAGCCTTTACAATAATAATATGGATACTTTATTTAAATATGCCTATGGTAAAGCTAGCTAAGATATCCATTTTTGGTGGTTCCAAGTGTTTTGTTTGTTTTCTTAAACAAAAAAAAAATCAAAGGAAAATAACAGCATCCAGAAAAAAAATCATACTCCTAAATAATAGAATACCATAAAATATAGAATGGTGATAATGAACATATTACATATAAAAACATAAAAATTTGTAGACTCCAAAGAAAGCAGTATTTTGAGAGTTATAGTAAAAAATACTTAAGTAGAAAATAAGAAATAATAAGTTAAGCATCCAACTTAAGAAGTTAGAAAATGAACAAACCCAAATAAGGTAGAATGAGGGTATAAGACAAAATAAGAAAGGAATGTAGTAAATAGAAACAAAGATACAATCCAAAGGATCACCAAAACCAAAACTTGGTTCCTTGAAAAAATAAAATAAAATAGACGTATCTCTAGTTAGTGTAGTTGAGAAAAAAAAAAGACACAATTAAAATGTATTAGAAAGGAAAGGGGGCACTTAAACATAGACTTGGCAGATATTAAAAAGAGTAAGTTAATATTATGAACAACTTTATGCCAATAAATTTAAAATTCACAATGGAAAAATTCCTAGAAAAATTAAACCTAACGTAAGTGAATCAAGCAGTCCCCACCCAGTTCAAGATGATGGAGTGAGATGCTTCAAGGTTCTTGCTCCCACAGAAGTTTTGTACAACCAGCAAGAACTTGCCAAAACATCTTTCTCAAAATTTCAGAAAACAGTTAAAGGACTGCACTATCAGGGCAAAGGCAAACAAAGAAAAAGGCTACTTAAAAGCAGTAGGATCTCCAGGTGCCCTGGCTAGCCCTTCTCTCCCAACCCTCTTCACTTTGGTGCAGAGCAGGCCCAGCTCCCAGTGTGGACCCCTGGTTCCATTCAGGAGAGAACAGAGTAACCCTTGTGCATATATTAGGAGCATGTATGTCTGGCTGAATATGTCTGGTGGTGTCTGACACACTTGCCATCCCAGAATTTGTCCTGCATGTAGAAGGCAGCTCACAGAATTTTCTTACAGAATACTGTGGGAGAGCAGTCAAGTCATGCTGCCTGGGGCAAAAGATTGATGGCGATAAGATACACAGTACAATGTCCAGGATCTTGAGAAACTGTTTCTTAGGGAACTGGTTAATGGGGAATTCCTACGGCCATGTTTGCATGCCCAAGACAGGATGCAAGCACAGATAGAATCAGGGAGGGCCCAATGCCCAATAGCCCAGGAACTATTTCCCAGGAGGTATTCTCTAAACACACCGTATGGACAAGATCTGAAGGAAAGAAACTGCACAGTTCAATCTGCAGAGATTGGGAAAGGTGTTTTCAGTTTTTCCTCCTCCTCCTCCTCCTCCTCCTTCTTTTTCTTTGATTAGCTCCTGAAAATTGAGAAAAGCTCTGTCATATTACTAGCTGGATACAAATTTAGGGAACGAATGCTTCCAAGTCTAAATTCCAGTGATGTCACATTAAAATATCAAATGTCCATGATTTCACAACAGATTACAATACATACAAAGAAACAAGAAGCAATGACCAGGCAAAGGAAAAGATTAAAGCTTTAAGCAATCAATGAGAAGGCTCAGACCTGGAACATTTCAGACCAAGACTTCTAAACAATTGACCTAAATATGCTCAAAGAGCTAAAGGAAAGCATAGATCAAAGACTAAAGGAACTCAGGAAAGCAATAGATGAATACAATGAGAATATCAATACAAAAGATGGGGATTATGAAAAGGATCTAAAAAGAGCAGAAGACTATAGTAACAGAAATTAAAAATTGCCTAGATGGGTTCAATAGAGATTGGAGCTGACAGAAAAAAAGGGTCAGTGACCTTGAAGTTAAGACTATTAAAATCATCTAGTCTGAGGAGCAGAAGGAAGAAAGAATGAAGAAAAGTGAGCACAACCTGAAGAACCTGTGGGTCACCATTAAGTGTACCAATATACACATTATGAGAATCCCGGAAGGAGAATAAAGATAAAAAGGGTTAGAGAAAATATTTAAAGAAATAATAGCTGCAATTTTCCAAATTTAATGAAATAGATGAATATGCACATCTAAGATGTCCAACATACTCCAAACAGGACAAACCCAATAGATTCATGCTATGGTGTATTATATCAAACTATCAATTGCCGAAGATAAAGAGGACCCTAAAAAAAGACATGTTTTTCCCATATATAAAATACATTCATGCCATCAATTAAAACATGGCTTTTCTAGGGTACATACTTATTTTCAAACCAGTACATTCTACCTTCTGGACCACAAAAAAGACATGTTTTTCCCATATACAAAATACATTAATGCCATCCATTGGAGAGGGTGAAGCACATTCCTTGGGATTCGGGAAGAGCCTGGCTGCCACCACATGGAGGAGTTGGGCATGTGCCCCCGGAGATGGCAGAGAGCTCAGGTGCAGCACCAATGCTTGGAGAGGGTGGAGCCGAGAAAAAGGTGGTCTCCCCAATGTCCCCTAAGGTTGTTTTTGGAGAGAGCAGACCTCTGCATAGGCATTTGGAAATGGTAGGACTGCCGCTTTCTAAAGCCCTGAAGATAAATGATTCCCAGATTTTGAAATTTAATGGACTTTGCCCTGCAGGTGTTTGGAACTGTCTGGGTCCTGTGACCCCTGTGTTCCTTCCTCCCTATGGAAATGGGTATATGCATCCCATGACTATTCCTCCTTTGTATGTTGGTAGTAAATAACTCATTTTGAGTTTCACAGGTCCAGAGCTAGAGGATAATTTTGCCTTAGAACAGACCATGCCTGTAATTCTAACTTTATATTTCATTTGTATTGCTACTGAAATGGTTTAAGGATTTCTAATATTGTGATGGCATTAATGTATTTTGTATATTGGAAAAACATGTCTTTTTTAGGGTCCAGAGGATGTAATGTGCTGTTTTGAAAAGATGTACGTACCCTAGAAAAGTCATGTTTTAATCCTAATCCCATTTTGTAAAGGCAGCCATTTCTTTTAATCCCTATTCAGTTTTGTATGCTTGAAACTGTAATTTGATCATTCTCCTGGAAATGTGATTTAATCAAGAGTGGTTGTTAAACTGGAGGCATGTCTCCACCCATTTGGGTGGGTCTTGATTAGTTTACTGGAATCCTAAAAAAGAGAAAATATTTTGGAGGAAGTGGGAGATTCAGAGAGAGCAGAACAACATATCCATGAGAGGCAGAGAGTCCATCAGGCAGCGAGCTTTGGAGATGAAGAACGAAAATGCCTCTTGGGGAGCTTCATGAAGGGAAGCCAGGAGAAAGGTAGTAGATGACTTCATGTTTGCCACATGCCTTTCCAGATGAGAGAGAAACCCTGACGCTGTTCGCCATGTGCCTTCTCCCTTGAGAGAGAGACCGTGAACATCATGGGCCTTCTTGAACCAAGGTATCTTTCCATGGGTGCCTTTGATTGGACATTTCTATAGACTTTCTTTAATTGGGACATTAGCTAGGCCTTAGAACTGTAAACTAGCAACTTACTAATTCCCCTTTTTAAAAGCCATTCCATTTCTGGTACATTGCATTCTTGCAGCTAGCAAACTAGGACATTGTCCATGTTTAAAAAAAAAAAAATGAGGGAGAGGTTAAGACATTCCCAGATAAACAAAAGATGAGGGACTTCATCATTACTAAACCAGCCCTACAAGAGATTCTACAGAGAGTTCTGTAGGTTGAAAGGAAAGGAGAGTAGACAATAGCTTTAAGCCATATGAAGAAATAAAGATCTCTAGTGAGGGTAACAACACAGTTAAACATAGATGCCAGTACTACTGAGTTTTGTTTGTAATTCTATTTTTCACTCTCTATAGGATCTAAATGCCAATTGCATAAAATGTAATGATAAATCATTAGTTTGAGACTCACAATGTATAAACATGTAACCTGTGACAAGGACTACAAAAGGCAGGAGTTGATGGGGTACAGGAATATAGCATGTATACACTATTGAAGTCAAGTTGGTATCAGAGCAAACAAAACTGTTATAGATTTGGACATTAAATTTAAAATCCAAGGTAACTACAAAGAAAATATTGGAGAATATATAAGTTCATACAGACAGAAATTAGAATACATTTTCCCTGGGGTGGGAGGCAACGAGAATAGGATGTAAATGAATAATGGGTATAAGGTTTCTGTGTGGGGACATGGGAAAGTTTTAGTAATGGAAGTTGGTAAGAGTACAGCAATATCATTAGTGTGCTTAATCTCACCTAATAGTGTTTTGGTTTGCTAATGCTGCTGGAATGCAAATTACCAAAAATGGATTGGCTTTCATAGAGAAGATTTATTAGATTACAAATTTACATTTCTAAGGCCATGAAAATGTCCAAATTAAGGCATCAACAAGAGGATGCCTACACTCAAGAAAGGCCTGTCAGGTCTGAGGTTTCTCTGTCACATAGGAAGGCATATAGTGACATCTTCTGGCCCTTTGCTTCCAGGTTTCATTGTTTTCCTGGCTCCTCTCTAGGCTTCTGTCTGTCTCCAAGCATCTGAACTCTCTACTTTCTGTGTTAGCTCAGAGCTCTCTTTCTCATAAAGGGCTCCAGAAAAGGATTGAATGGAGAGATCTCATCTTCATGGAAACAACCTAAAGAAGGCATCCCACCCAACAATAGGCCTGGCCCCACAAGACTGGATTAGGAGAATATGGATTTTCTAGGGAACATAACAGTTTCAAACCAGCATAAATAGTGTGCTTGGGAGTAGTTGAGATGGGAAAATTTACATCATATATATATTCCCACAATTAAAAAAATAGAGAAACACCAACTCAAGAAAATGACAATTCAATGTAATAGTGATTTTGGATGGATCTAACAAATGAAGAGAAAAGATTAAAGGGACAATTCCGGGATGTATAAAAAGGGAATATAGCTATAAGCTTTATATTAAAGTTAAATTTCTTGAACTTGATCATATATTTAAGGTGGACCATCCCTTGTTCTTAGGAAATGTACATGGCAGAATTACGTATTCAAGGAGCATGATACATACAATCTATACTCAATGTTCAGAAAATAGATAAATAGATGATAGACTGATGATGATAGATAAATAGATAGAGAAAGACACATAGAAAGAAAGAAATGGAAAATGTGGCAAAATATTAACATTGGTGGGACTGGGTATCTGGTAAAGGAAAGATACTGGTATGCTGGAGTTCTCTATATGGGGTTTGCATTATTTTTGTAACTGTCCTATGAGTTTGAAAATATTTCAGAAAAAAGTTCATAAAAGTCAAGAAGAAGTAGAAAGTCTGAATAGTCTTATAAACACTGAAGAAACAAAATCAGTAGTTAAAATAATCCCACAAAGAAAACATTAGACCCAAATGTTATTACACATGAAATTGACCAAACTATCAAGGAACAAATCATTACAATCTAACATGAACTCACTGGAGAATTGAAAAGAAAGGAAAATTCTGTAATTCATTGTATAAGACCAATATATATAAATGCCTAAACCAGCTTAAGACAAAAAGGAAAATTACAGGGTAATCTTACTCATGAACCTAGATGCCAACATACTAGCCAAAGTATTGAGAAACCAATTCTACCAACTTGACATAAAGAATTGTTTAATATCATAGAATCAATAAGTGTAAATCTCCAAAATAATATATTAAAACTAGAACTGCGAGAGGGAGGAGTCAAGATGGCGGCTTAGCAATGTGCACGTTTTAGTTCGTCCTCCAGAACAACTACTAAATGACCAGAAACAGTACCGAACAGCTCCCGGAGCCACGTCAGTGACTGGACACACAGCGTACCCAGTCTGGACCAGCTGGACCGGCTGCAAGCCTCCCCAAAACTGTGAGTTCCCCAAGCCGCGGCGGCTGGCACCCGGTGCCCCTCCCCCACAGGAAGCTTTCCACAGGGAAAGGAAAGAGACTCTAATCCTGGTCAAGCGGAGTTTGCACATTGGGCTCATGGAAAAAGAGGAAAGGGGGAGAAAACAGAGGTTTTAGTGGCTGTGTTTCTATGGAAACTTGGCAGCCTCTGGATTCAGTGGCGGGACTTCTCGGGCTGCAACTGTCCCAGGCATAGGCAGAAACGGGCTGCTTTCAGGGCTGTCTTCCAACTGTGCCTTCCCCAGAGAAGGGGTGAAGCCCAATTCAGGTGGAATCCCTCTCTCAAGGAAATCAGACCTCAGGGCTTGCAATTTGAAGCCATTAAAACCAGCCTACAACCTCTCCTCTGTCTCCACCATGCCCCCAGCAAGGAGAGTCTTCCAAAGTTAAAAGTGCCGCAACATCTTTTGCTGGTGCGATCCACAGGCAGATGCGCCACGTACTGGGCAGGATAAGAAAAACAGAGCCCAGAGACTTCACAGGAAAGTCTTTTAACCTGCTGGGTCTCACCCTCAGGGAAAACTGATGCAGGTGACTCCTTCCCCCTGATAGAAGGCCAGTTTAGTCCGAGAAAATCCGGCTGGAATCTATAATACCTATGTAGACCCTCCTAAGGGTGGGGAGGGAAAAGGCACCATACAAGCAGGGCAAGAAATAAGAAAACAAGAACTGAAAATTTATCCTCTATTAAACAAAACCTAAGCTAGAGGTCCAGAAAAAGCTGAACTGAAGGTCAAAGAACAGATAGACAACAAATTCATCCAGCAAGAAAACCCTAGGTAAGAGAAGTGAAAGCAATCTCCAGAATAAACTAATTAAGGTAATTAAATGTCTAGATGCCAGCAAAAAATAACAAATCACACTGGGAAAATTGAAGATATGGCCCAGTCAAAGGAACAAACCAATAGTTCAAATGAGATACAAGAGCTGAAACAATTAATTCAGAATGTATGAACAGACATGGAAAACCTCATCAAAAACCAAATCAATGAATTGAGGGAGGATATGAAGAAGTCAAGGAACGAACAAAAAGAAGAAAGGGAAAGTCTGAAAAAACAAATCACGGAACTTATGGGGATGAAAGGTATAGTAGAAGAGATGAAAAAAACAATGGAAACCTACAATGGTAGATTTCAAGAGACAGAGTTTAGGATTAGTGAACTGGAGGACGGAACATCTGAAAGCTGACAAGATACAGAAACTATAGGGAAAATATGGAAAAATATGAGCAGGGACTCAGGGAACTGAATGATAATATGAATCGCACAAATATATGTGTTGTGGGTGTCCCGGAAGGAGAAGAGAAGGGAAAAGGAGGAGAAAAACTAATGGAAGAAATTATCACTGAAAATTTACCAACTCTTATGAAAGACCTAAAATTACAGATCCAAGAAGTGCAGTGTACCCCAAAGAGAATAGATCCAAACAGATGTTCTCCAAGACACTTACTAGTCAGAATGTCAGAGGTCATAGAGAAAGAGAGGATCTTGAAAGCAGCAAGAGAAAAGCAATCCATCACATACAAGGGAAACCCAATAAGACTATGTGTAGATTTCTCAGCAGAAACCATGGAGGCGAGAAGACAGTGCAATGATATATTTAAACTACTAAGAGAGAAAAACTGCCAACCAAGAATTCTATACCCAGCACAATTGTTCTTTGAAAATGAGGGAGAAATTAAAAGATTTTCAGACAAAAAATCACTGAAAGAATTTGTGACCAAGAGACCAGCTCTGTGAGAAATACTAAAGGGAGCACTAGAGACAGATACAAAAAGACAGAAGAGAGAGGTGTGGAGAAGAGTGTAGAAAGAAGGAAAATTAGGTATGACATATAAAATACAAAAGGCAAAATGGTAGAGGAAAGTACTACCCAAAAAGTAATAACCCTAAAGGTTAATGGATTGAACTCCCCAATCAAAAGACATAGACTGCCAGAATGGATTAAAAAACAGGATCCTTCTATATGCTGTCTACAGGAAACACATCTTAGACCCAAAGATAAACATAGGTTGAAAGTGAAAGGTTGGGAAAAGATATTTCATGCAAATAACAACCAGAAAAAAGCAGGAGTAGCTATACTAATATCCAACAAATGAGACTTCAAATGTAAAACAGTTAAAAGAGACAAAGAAGGATACTATGTACTAATAAAAGGAACAATTCAACATGAAGACATAACAGTCATAAATATTTATGCACTGAGCCAGAATGCACCAAAATACATGAGGCAAACACTGCAAACACTGAAAAGGGAAATAGACACATCTACCATAATAGTTGGAGACTTCAATTCACCACTCTCATCAATGGACAAAACATCTAGACAGAGGATCAATAAAGAAACAGAGAATTTGAATATTACAGTAAATGAGCTAGACTTAACAGACATTTATAGGACATTACACCCCACAACAGCAGGATACACCTTTTTCTCAAGTGATCATGGATCATTCTCAAAGATAGACCATATGCTGGGTCACAAAGCAAGTCTCAACAAATTTGAAAAGATTGGAATCATACACAACACTTTCTCGGATCATAAAGGAATGAAGTTGGAAATCAATAATAGGCAGAGTGTCAGAAAATTCACAAATACGTGGAGGCTCAACAACACACTCTTAAACAATCAGTGGGTCAAGGAAGAAATTACAAGAGAAATCAGTAAATATCTCGAGGCAAATGAAAATGAAAACACAACATATCAAAAAGTATGGGACGCAGCAAAGGCAGTGCTAAGAGGGAAATTTATTGTCCTAAATGCCTATATCAAAAAAGAAGAAAGGGCAAAAATACAGGAATTAACTGTCCACTTGGAAGAACTGGAGAAAGAACCGCAAACTAACCCCAAAGCAAGCAAAAGGAAAGAAATAACAAAGATTAGAGCAGAAATAAATGAAATTGAGAACATGAAAACAATTGAGAAAATCAATAAAATGAGAAGTTGGTTCTATGAGAAAATCAATAAGATTGTTGGGCCCTTAGCAAGATTGACAAAAAGAAGAAGAGAGAGGATGCAAATAAACAAGATCAGAAATGGAAGAGGAGACATAACCACCAACCCCACAGAAATAAAGGAGGTAATAACAGGATACTATGAACAACTTTATGCCAATAAATACAACAATGTAGATGAAATAGACAACTTCTTAGAAAGGTATGAACAACCAACTTTGACTCAAGATGAAATAGATTACCTCAACAAACCAATCACAAGTAAAGAAATTGAATCAGTCATTCAAAAGCTTCCCAAAAAGAAAAGTCCAGGACCAGATGGTTTCACATGTGAATTCTACCAAACATTACAGAAAGAATTAGTACCAATCTTGCTCAAACTCTTCAAAAAAATTGAGGTGGAGGGAAAGCTACCTAATTCATTCTATTAAGCCAACATCACCCTCATACCAAAACCAGGCAAAGATATTACAAAAAAAGAAAACTACAGACCAATCTCTCTAAGAATATAGATGCAAAAATCCTCAACAAAATTCTAGGAAATCGAATCCAGAAACATATTAAAAGAATTGTATATCATGACCAAGTAGGATTCATCCCAGGTATGCAAGGATGGTTCAACATAAGAAAATCAATTAATGTAATACACCATATCAACAAATCAAAGCAGAAAAATCACATGATCATCTCAATTGATGCAGAGAAGGCATTTGACAAAATTCAACATCCTTTCCTGTTGAAAACACTTCAAAGGATAGCAATACAAGGGAAGTTCCTTAAAATGATATAGGGAATATATGAAAAACCAACAGGTAATATCATTCTCAATGGGGAAAAATTGAAAACTTTCCCCCTAAGATCAGGAACAAGACAAGGATGTCCACTATCACCACTGTTATTCAACATTGTGTTGGAAGTTCTAGCCAGAGCAATTAGACAAGAAAAAGAAATACAAGGCATCAAAATTGGAAAGGAAGAAGTAAAACTATCACTGTTTGCAGATGATATGATACTATATGTCGAAAACCCTGAAGAATCCACAGCAAAACTACTAGAGCTAATAAATGAGTACAGCAAAGTGGCAGGTTACAAGATCAACATTCAAAAATCTGTAGTGTTTCTACACACTAGTAATGAACAATCTGAGGGGGAATCAAGGAACAAATTCCATTTACAATTGCAACTAAAAGAATAAAATACTTAGGAGTAAATTTAACTAAAGAGACAAAAGACCTATACAAAGAAAACTACAAGAAACTGTTAAAAGAAGTCACAGAAGACCTAAATAGATGGAAGGGCATACCATGTTCATGGATTGGAAGAGTAAATATAGTTAAGATGTCAATTCTACCTCAATTGATTTACAGATTCAATGCAATACCAATCAAAATCCCAACAACTTACTTTTCAGAAATAGAGAAACCAATAAGCAAATTTATCTGGAAGGGCAGGGTGCCCTGAATTGCTAAAAGTATCTTGAGGAAAAAAAATGAAGCTGGAGGTCTCACGTTGCCTGACTTTAAGGCATATTATGAAGCCACAGTGGTCAAAACAGCATGGTACCAGCATAAAGATAGATATATTGACCAATGGAGTCTAATAGAGTGTTCAGATATAGACCCTCTCATCAATGTTCATTTGCTCTTTGATAAGGCAGTCAAGCCAACTCACCTGGGACAGAACAGTCTCTTCAATAAATGGTGCCTAGAGAATTGGATATCCATATTAAAAGACTGAAAGAGGACACGTATCTCACACCCTATACAAAAGTTAACTCAAAATGGATCAAAGATCTAAACATCAGGTCTAAGACCATAAAACAGAGGAAAATGTAGGGAAATATCTTATAAATCTTATAATTGGAGGCGGTTTTATAGACCTTACACCTAAAGCAAGAGCACTGAAGAAATAAATAAATAAATGGGAATACCTTAAAATTAAACACTTTTGTGCATCAAAGAACTTCATCAAGAAAGTAAAAAGACAGCCTACACAATGGGAGACAATATTTGGAAATGACATATCAGATAAAGTTCTAGTATCTAGAATTTATAAAGAGATTGTTCAACTCAACAACAAAAAGACAGCCAATCCAATTACAAAATGGGAAAAAGACTTTAACAGACAACTCTCAGAAGAGGAAATACAAATGGCCAAAAGGCACATGAAGAGATGTTCAACATCCCTGGCCATTAGAGAAATGCAAATCAAAACCACAATGAGATATCATTTCATACTCACCAGAATGGTCATTATCAACAAAACAGAAAATGACAAGTGCTGGAGAAGATGTGGAGAAAGAGGCACACTTATCCACTGTTGGTGGGAATGTCAAATGTGCAACCACTGTGGAAGGCAGTTTGGCGGTTCCTCAAAAAGCTGAATATAGAATTACCATATGACCCAGCAATACCATTGCTAGGTATCTACTCAGAGGACATAAGGGCAAAGACACAAACGTACATTTGCACACCAATGTTTATAGCAGCATTATTTACAATTGCCAAGAGATGGAAACAGCCAAAATGTCCATCAACAGATGAGTGGCTAAACAAACTATGGTATATACATACAATGGAATGTCATGCAGCTCTAAGACAGAATAAACTTATGAAGTATGTAACAACATGGATGGACCTTGAGAACATTATGCTGAGTGGGACTAGCCAAAAACTAAAGGACAAATACTGTATGGTCTCATTGATACGAACTGACATTAGTGAATAAACTTGGAGAATTTTAGTTAAGAACAGAAACCATCAGGAGATAGAAATAGGGTAAGATGTTGGGTAATTGGAGCTGAAGGGATACAGACTGTGCAACAGGACTGGATACAAAAACTCAGAAATGGACAGCACAATACTACCTAACTGCAATATAATTATGTTAAAACACTGAATGAAGCTGCATGTGAGAATGATAGAGGGAGGAGGGCTGAGGACATAAATGAAATCAGAAAGAAAGATAGATGTTAAAGATTGAGATGGTATAATATAGGAATGCCTAGAGTGTATAATAATAGTGAAATGTACAAGGTACAATTTAAAAAATGTTTTTGCATGAGGAAGAACAAAGGAATGTCATTATTGCAGGGTACTGAAAATAGATGGTAATTAATATTTTAAAATGTCACCTTCTGTGTGAGACTAAAGCAAAAAATGTTTATTTGTTACAAAATTTATATTTTGACAAGAGCATTTCCTAATATAACTTATGTAGATAGTTTGATTGAACGCCATAAGTACTTGGAACCTCAGGTAGGACATGAGATTTTGTTGGTTTGTCCAGAGTGATGCCCCGATGAATCCCAGAGTGATTCGATCAGTGAGTGCAAAAGTATCTGCAAAGCCCCCTTCGGGGAGTGGTGAGAATGGGGAGAAGTTCAACTTCCTCAAGTTGAATTCTTGATGTTCTCACAAACAATGTGGACAACCAAAGCTATAGGCAGAGCCCCCAGTCTTGGGGTTTGTTCATATGAAACTTAACCCCGCAAAGGATAGGTCAAGTCTACTTAAAATTTAGGCCTAAGATTCACTCCCAAGAGAGCCTCTTTCGTTGCTTAGACGTGGCCCCTCTCCAGCCAATACAACGAGCAGTCTCACCACCTTACCCCTCTCTATGTGGGACATGATTCCCAGGGGTGTGGACCTTCCTGGTAACGTGGGACAGAGATCTTGGAATGAACAGAGACTCAGCATCAAAGGATTAAGAAAAACCCTAGAATGAGCTGAGATTTAGCATCAAGGGATTGAGAAAACCTTCTAGACCAAAAGAGGGAAGAGGGAAATGAGACAAAGTATCAATGGCTGAGAGATTCCAAACAGAGTCAAGAGGTTATCCTGGAGGTTACTCTTATACATCAAGTAGATATCATCTTGTTATTCAAGATGTAATGGAGAGGCTGGAGGGAACTGCCTGAAAATGTAGACCTGTGTTCCAATAGCCATGTTTTTTGAGGATGATTGAATAATGATACAGCTGTCACAATGTGACTGTGTGATTGTGAAAACCTTGCGTCTGATGCTCCTTTTATCTACCTTGTCAACAAAGGAGTAGAACATATGGAATAAAAATAAATAATAGGGGGAACAAATGCTAAAATAAATTTAGCTTAAATGCTAGTGATCAGTGACAGCAAGGGGTAAGGGGTATGCTATGTATAACTTTTTTTCTCTGTTATCATTTTATTTCTTTTTCTGTTATCTTTTTATTTCTCTTTCTAAATCGATGCAAATGTTCTAAGAAATGATGAATATGCAACTAAGTGATGATATTGTGAATTACTGATTATGTATGTTGTTTTGTTTTGTTTCTTTATTTTTTCAATAAATAAATTAAAAAGAATATTGGAAAAAAAACAAAAAAAACTCGAACTGCTAGGATTTTAGTAGGTGCAGAAAAAGCATCTAAGAAAATTAAACAGCAATTCATGATAAAACTTTTAAAAATAAAGAATTATGATGGTTAAGTTCATGTGTTAGCTTGCCAAGGTTGTGGTGTCCAGTTGTTTGATCAAGCAACACTGGCCTGATTGTCACTGTAAGGATATAAATAATCAATAAATTTATTTATTACATCTACCTTCAACTAAGGAGATTGTTCTCAATAAGGTGAGAAACCTCATCCAATCAGTTAAAAGGAGAACTAATGATTTCAGCAGTTGGAAGGAAGACTTTCTATTTCTAATTCAGCCAGCCAGCTTTTCCTGGGAAATTCATTGAAAAGCTTCATCAGAGTTCCCATCTTGTAGTCTGCCCTAGGAATTTGGACTTGACCATTCCAACAGTCATGTGATCCAATTTCTATAATAAATCTCAATATTTACATACATATCTCCCATGGTTCTGTTTCCCTGGAAATCCTGACTAATACAAGAATAGAAGGGAACATCCTTAACTCAATAAAGATAATCCATCCAAATCTAAAACAGCAGCACTCTATAAGTAGGAATAATTTTCTTAAAAACAAGTACAAAGCAAGGATTTTTGCTAACTCTATGATATTCAACTGTGTACTGGGCATCCTTTCCAGGGAAATAAAATTAGAAGAAAAAAAAAGATAACCATGAAAGAAAGCAGTGATAATATAATTACATTAAAATTAAGAACTTTTTGCTGGAGAAAAACTATATGTCACCACAAAGAAAGTGAAATTAAAAAAAAAAGAACTAACTGGGAGAAATATTGACATCCATATAAGAGAAAGCAATTACTATCCTAAGTATACAAAGGATGCCTACAAATGAATGTTAAAAGATGGTCAATATGGATAAGCAGTTTTTTACAGCAGAAGCAACACATTTGGCCAATTACATAGTAAATTATGGTCTGCATCATTTATACCTACTAGATTTGTGAAAACTAAGTCCGTCATACAAGTATTGACAAGGATATAGGAATTCCTGTAACTTTTTGGTGGAAATATAAACTGGTACACACTTTTTGGAAAAATTATTTGTCATTTTTTTATAAAATTCAAAATGCACATGTACAATGACCCAGCAATTTCATTCCTAGGCATGTGCCCTAGAGAAACTCTTGCATAGGTTGGCAAACAATGACAATCCCAGGGATGTCTCTTTCTTAATCTTCAGAGCCACTGAATATGCTACCTTACATAGTAAAAGGGACATTGCAGATGTGATTATGAGGAACATGAGATAAAGAGATTGTCCTACATTATCTGTGATATAACTAAATTGGGAGTATGGGGGCAGAGAAAAGAGGGATATAAGAGGGCTAAAATAATAAGTCTAGGTGATGTCTAAAATTAATGAATTAATAAATGGCAACATGTAATATTATTTCAAAACATGGATAAAATATTAGAAGAAACAGCAAGACAGATTAAAAGTACTTGCACCTGGGGTTCTGGGAAGATGGTGGAGTGGGGTGGATTGAACTCACCATTGGTCTGTGGAACAAGATAGGGGGTGGGGTTAGAATGACTTGGAATGTGGTACCAGGGGAATAAGTGATTGAAGAGGGTCTTCACTATATTGGGGGGATGAGAGAGGCAGGGGAGAGCCCCCCTTGCCATCCATTCCATCTTCCCAGGCAGCCGCTGCAGTCATGGAGAGGTGGGCCTGAGGGAGGGCGATGCTGCAGGAGTTCCAGCTGTTGTGAAGAAATGGTAAGTGCAGGCTGGCACATTCCTTATCTAGGTTTTTTTTCTTTTTCTTCCATTTTATATATATATATATATTTTCCATATATATATAGATATGTTTGAATTAATAGTATTATTGTTCTTTTAAAATTTGTTTGTTTATACATTTATTGCTTTTTAATTTTTAATTTTTTGAATGTTTTTATTGTCAAATTTAACATATATACAAAGAAAAGAGAAAAGCAATGATTTTCAAAGTACACTTCAATAAGTAGATACAGAACAGATTTCAGAGTTTGTTAAGGGTTATCATTCCACTTTTTCAGATTTTTCCTTCTAGCTGCTCCAAAACACTGGAGGCTACAAGAAAATTTTTTCTCTTTTTTGTGAAAAATAACCAAAAAGCAATAAATTTCAAACCACTTTGCAATAATTAGTGGTAGAACAGATTTCAGAGTTTGGTATGGGTTATAATTTCACCATTTTGCTTTTTTATTTTTTTACTTATTATTGTTATTGTGGTAGTTAGATTCAGTTGTCAACTTGGCCAGGTGAAGGCACCTAGTTCTGTTGCTGTGGACATGAGCCAATGGTATCTGAACCTCATCTGTTGCTGATTACATCTGCAGTCGGCTAGGAGGCATGCCTGCTGCAATGAATGATATTTCACTTAATTGGCTGGTGCTTAAATGAGAGAGCACATTGTAGCACAGACCAAGCAGCTTGGCATACCTCATATCAGCATTCACAGCTCCACTCAGGCCTTTGGAGATGCAGAAAGGGATCACCTGGGGAAAGTTGTTGGAACCCCGAGGTCAAAGAGAAGGCCAGCAGAGATTACCCTGAGCCTTTCCACATAAGAAAGAACCTCAGATGAAAGTTAGCTGCCTTTCCTCTGAAGAACCAACAAAATAAATCCCCTTTTATTAAAAGGCAATCTGTGTCTGGTATGTTGCATTCCAGCAGCTAGCAAACTAGAACAGATTTTGATACCGGTGAGTGGGGTGCTGCTGCAGTTTGCAAATGCCAAACATGTTGGAATGGCTGTTTAAGTAGATAAGGGGAAGATTCTGGAGGAGTTGTGAGAAGCTTGATAGAGAAGGCCTAGAATAGTTTGAAGAGACGGTTGGTAGACATGTGGACTCTGAAGCTACCTTTGACAAAGCTCTAGACAGAAATGAGGCATGAGTTATAGCAGACTAGAAGGAAGGCGATCCTTGTTTTAAAATGGCAGATAATCTGGCAGAGTTGACTAATGGCTTTGGCTGGAAGGCAGATTTTAAAAGCCATGAACTTGGATATTTAGCAGAAAGGGGCTTGATTCCCAACCCAACACAAGAAAATCAATGTAATACAGCATACTAATAAATTGAAAAGGAAAATTCACAAGATCATATTGATTGACACTGAAAAAGTATTCAACAAAATTGAGCATCCCATTCTAATAAAAATACTTCAAAAGTTAGGAGTCAAAGGAAACTTCCTTAATATCATAAATGGCATATATTAAACCCATAGCCAGCACCATACTAAACAGTGATAGATTGAAAGCATTCCTCTAAGATCAGCCACAAGACAAGGATGCCCATTGTCACCACTATTATTCAACATTGTACTAGAATTTCTAGCTGAAGTGATTAGATAGGAGAAAGAAATAAACGGCACCCAAATAAGAAAGGAAGAAGTAAAACCTTCATCATTAGCAGATGACATGATTCTATACTTGAAAAACCCTGAGAAATCTATGACCAAGCTACTTGAGATAATAAATAAAAATTAGCAAAATGGTGTGATACAAGATTCGTTGTACAAAAATCAGTAATGATTCTGTACACAAGCAATGGCCTATTAGAGGAGACAATTAAAGAAAAAGTTCCATTCAAAATACCAACCAAGAGAATCAGTTATCTAGGAGTAAGCCCAACCAGGGATGTCTAGGATTAGTATATAGAAAACTATAAAACTAAATAGAAGAAATAAAAAATTACCTAAATAGATGGAAAGACATTCCATGGTCATGGATAGGAAGGTTGAATGTTGTTAAGATGTCAATTCTACCCAAATTGACCTACAGATTTAATGCAATACCAATCAAAATCCCAACAACCTACTTTGAAGACTTGGAAAAGCTAGTTATCAAATTTATTGGAAGGGAAAGAGATCCCAAATACATAAAGATATTCTAAAAAAGAAGAGTGAAGTGGAAGTACTATTACTTCATGACTGTAAAGCTTACCATACGGTCACAGTGAACCAAATAACATGGTACTGGCACAAAGCTAAGTATCAACTAATGGAATCAAATTGAGAGTGCAGAGATAGACCACTAAATCTATGGACAATTGATCTTCAACAAGGTCTCCAAAACCACTGAATTGAGACAGAATAGTCTTTTCAAAAAATGGGCATGGGAGAATTGGAGTCAATTGGATATCAATAGCCAAGAGGATGAAAGAGGATCCCTAACTTACATCCTATACAAAATTTAATTCAAAATGGATTAAGGATCTAAATGTAAGGGTCAGTACCAGAGCTTCTAGAAGAAAATGTAGGGAAACATCTATATTTTTCTGAATAAATCTTGGGGACAATGTGTTGTGAAAATAAGACAGGAAAAAAAAAAAGAATAAATATACTAAGGTTTCTTCAGAAAATACGTATAAGAAAATTGGAGCCTAGATTGTAAGCCCTACAGAAGCTACACTTAGTCTGAAGTTGTAAGTTGTATTTCTAGGTTCTGAGACACTGATATATATATCCAGGGAGATGATCTGATTACAGTTTCAAACATACAGTATTGAACAGGTATTATTCTACCTTTATGAAATGGGATTTTGATTAAAATATGGCTTTTCTAGGGGGCATACATCCTTCCAAACCAGCACATTCCCCCCTCTGGCCCCTAAAACACACATGTTTTTTCCATTGTATTAGTTAGGGTTCCCTAGAGAAACAGAATCAACAGGGAACACTCACAAATATAAAATTTATAAAAGTGTCTCACGTGACTGCAGGAATTCAGAGTCCAAAATCTGCAGGGCAGGCTGTGAAGCCGACGACTCTGGTGGAGGATCTAGATGAACTCCACAGGACAGCCTCACCAGCCGAAGCAGGAATAGAACCTGTCTCTTCTGAATCCTCCTTAAAAGGCTTCCCATGATTAGACTAAGCATCACTCATTGCAAAAGACACTCCCCTTTGGCTGATTACAAATGGAATCAGCTGTGGATGCAGCTGACATGATCATGATCTAATTCTATGAAATGTCATCATTGCAACAGACAGACCAGCACTTGCACAACCAGACAAATAGGTACAACAACTTGGCCAAGTTGACACATGAACCTGACCATGACACCCATATACAAAATACATTAATTTCATAACAATATCAGAAATTTTTAAACCATTTCAGTAGCAACACAAATGAAATACAAAGTGAGAAATAGTACAAACTCCTATCAAAGTTAGTTACAGGCATGGTCTAAGGCAAAGTTTTCTGGCTCTGGACCTTTCAAAACTTATAACAAGTTTTTGCTGCCAACATACAAAGGAGGACCAGTCATGGGATACATATACACTTTTTCATATGGAGGAAGGAACACAGGGGTCACCGGACCCATACAGTTTCGAAAATCCACAGGGCAAAGTCCATTAGATTTCAAAGTCAGAGAATCATTTATCCTTGGGGCTTCTGAAAGCAGCAGTCCCACCCTTTCCAAGGGCTTAAACAGAAGCCTGCCTCTCTCTGAACGCAACCTTGGGGATATTGGGGAGACCACCTTTTTCTTGGCTCCACCCTCTCCAAGCACTGGGGCTGTACCTGGACTCTCTGCCACTGTCTGGGGCACACACTCAACCCCTCCATATGGTGGCAGCCAGACTCTCCCCAAACCCCAAGGAATGTGCTTCACTCTCTCTGAGGCCTGAGGCGGCATGACATTGCAATAAGTGGAAGGCCCATTCTCGGCCTTCAGTGCAAACTCACCCTCTCCACGGGCTTGGGTGGGTCTGCTACCCTGGCCCGAGGCTTCTTGACTTCAGACCCTGGCCTCCATGGTTTTGCCTCTGAAGTTATTTTTCCTCCAATGTGTCCCTTCTCTGGAGCCCCCAGTCCAGACTGGCAGCAGGTCTGTTTATACAGGTCCCAAAGCAATCTCATTGGCTTTCTATGAAGTAGTCTTGGATCATGCCCATCAGACATAGGAGTTTCCACAAATCCTTTCTGGAAAACTCGATGTCCGATCCTGGCTTTCTCTGAAATGGCTGGCTGGTTCCACATTTGGTTAAATCCTCATACAGGGCACTATTCTCTGGGGGCTCCCTTTCTGGAGGCCCAGAATTTTCCAGAACTTCAATTTCTGGTTTCTTTGTACCCAAGAGTTCAGTTTTCAGCTTATCTCTTTCCTGTTGCATTTCACTGTAAGCTTTCCACATTTAATTTGGCAATCTCTTCTGATAAATAACTTGTCTTTTCAAATCTGTCTTCCAGCCAAAGCCACTAGTCAATTTTGTCAGATTAACTGATATTTTAAAATAAGGATCACCTTCCTTCCAGTTTGCAATAACACATGCTTCGTTTCTGTCTAAGTCCTTGTCAGAGGCATCTTTAAAGTCCATACTTCTACCAAGATTCTCTTCAAAACATTCTAGGCTTTCTGTATCAAGCTCTTCACAACTCTTCCAGAATCTTCTGCTTATCCATTAAAAGAGCTGTTCCAACATGTTTGGTATCTGCAAACTGCAGCAGCAGCACCCCACTCCTGGTACCAAAATCTGTTCTAGTTTGCTAGCTGCTAGAATGCAACATGCCAGAGATGGATTGGCTTTTAATAAAAGGGGATTTATTTCATTAGTTCTTCAGAGGAAAGGCAGCTGACTTTCATCTGAGGTTCTTTCTTACAAGGGAAGGCTCAGGGTAATCTCTGCTGGCCTTCTCTCCAGGCCTCTGGGTTCCAACAACTTTCCCCAAGTGATCCCTTTCTGCATCTCCAAAGGCCTGGGCTGAGCCACGAGTGCTGAGATGAGGTATGCCAAGCTATTTGGTCAGTGTTACATTGTGCTCTCTTAATCAAGCACCAGCCAATTAAGTCAAACATTATTCATTGCAGCAGGCATGCCTCCTAGCTGACTGCAGATATAATCAGTGACAGATGAGGTTCACATATCATTGGCTCATGTCCACAGCAACAGAACTAGGTGTCTTCACCTGGCTAAGTTGACACTGAATCTAACTACCACATGTCCACCCCTTGTCAACTTGGCAACTACACTCATCACCTTAAACAATATAAAGGTGCAAAAAATTCTCTTCCGGCTGTGGACCTGTGAATCTCAAAACAAGTCGTCTGGTGCCAATATGCAAAGGAGGATATTCACAGGGTACAGGTTTTCATTTCCATAGGGAGAAATTGGAAGAACACAGATGTAAAACCTGCAGGGCAAACACCATTGGATTTCAAAGTCTGAAAGTCATTCATCCTTTGGCTTTAGTAAGTGGCAGTCCCACTCTTTCTGAGGCCTTATGCAGTGGCCCGCCTCTTTCCAAATCAACCACAGGGAGCATAGAGGAGACCACCTCTTGGCAATACTCTCTCCAGGCATCAGGGCCATCTCTGGGCTCTCTGCCACTTCTGGGGCACACGCTCAACCCCTCCATGTGGTGGCAGCCAGGCTCTCCCCAGTCCCCCAGGGAGTATGCTGTACCTTCTCAAAGGCCTGAGGCTGCACAACTCTTCTACTACAATGAGGTGGAACCTCATCCTTGCCCTTCATGATGTATATGGGTGGGTCCACTCTCCTGGTCGAGGTGTCTTGGCTTCAGACCAGAGCTTCCATGGCTCTCACTCTGCAAACTCCAATTTTTTTCCCTTTTGTGTCCTCCTTTGTCAAGATTGGCAGTGGTTCCATTTACACCAACAGTCTCGTCAAGCACTCCAGGACTTCTCCATCATTCAGTTCACAGTTCCTCCAAAATCTTCCCCTTAGCCATCCAAAAAACCATTCCAACATATCTGGTATTTGCAAATCACAGCAGCACCCCACTCTGAGGCTAAGTCACAATGATGTAATTGAGGTTCAGAGGTGGTAAGGAGCTTTATTAAGATAGTAGCCAAAAGGTAGAAGTAGCATGGCCAGAAATTTCTGTGCTGAGGTTGATTGAAGCATTAATGCCTCTAAATTTTAATGTCTTCCTATTTCCATGTCTTTTGGTATTCTCTGATCTCACTGGCTCTAGGCATGACCATGTAACTTGCTTTCACCAAAGGGACAGTAACAAATGACACAAGCAGAGGTTTACTTTTCCTCTTGAACTCCTGTTACAACTATGAGAATATGGCCAGGCTAGCTGGTGGGAGGCACATGAGAGACTTACAGAGGAAAGCCAAGTTGCCCCCATAGCGGCTATACTAGAAGAGCCAACCCTCCAGCTGACCACGATATAAGCCCAGCCAAGATCAGCTGAGTCTGCCCAGTTCAGCAGAATGCCCCAGTCAATCCATAGACTCATGAGAAAAATTGTTGTTGTTTTAAGCCAGGGGTCAACAAACTTTTTTTATAAAGAGCTGGATAGTAAGTAGTTTAAGCTTTGTGCACCATATGTTACAACTAGTCAAATCTGCCATTGTCATAGCTCAAAAGCAACCATAGACAAAATATAAATGAATAAGTATGGTTGTATTCTAACAATACAATAATTTACAAAGCAGATTGCAAGCCAGATTTGGCCTGGGGCTCATAGCTTACTGACTTCTGCTTTAAATAATTGTTATAGAGTCCTAGCTTTCCCATGAACAGGGAGTGATAATAAAGGAGCCAAAGCAGGAGACAGGGTAAGAAAGGTTTTCCAACAGGCCATGCCAAAATTCCCACAGTACTTACTTATTTAGGACCTCTATTAAAAGGAAATTATACCTTGGACTTATTACTATCATCACATTTGTTTTTAAGCTCAATCAGTTCATATTAAGGGCTCAGGATGGTACAACTGCACTCAGGAGTGTTTTGGGGTAGAGGGAAACCTTCAGCATTAATTATAGCTATTTTATCAAAAATAAGATAATCTTTGCCAGTACAGGTATATATTGCTCTGCCTGGTTCCAATACACACACATTTCAGTTATCCTGTTTAGTTAAGTAACACCAGTCTACCAATAATACAGCTCAAATATAAATTACCATGGTATATTACCTGTGAGTGATGATATAAAGTACAAAGAAAGATCAAAGTGCAGCAAAAAAAAAAAAAAAAAAAAAAAGGAAAGTGATAAGACTGAAAGGAAGTGAAATAAAATCAAATGTAAATGAAGTTATAGAAGAAATAGGTGGCTCTTGTTTGTGACATGGCTGCCATTTGAGAGACTCTAGCTGTGCTACTAGAGTAACTCAGTGAAGGTTAACGTATGGGCATAAATGAGAAGAAGAGTTGTGATGAAAAGGATAAAATCATCTGAAGGTAAGTTACAGCACCAAAAAACTTTGCATTGAAGGAACTCTCAGAATTGTTTCTCAACATTGAAGGAACAAGGGATGAAATGTTGGAAGCCAAACCAAACTTTAGAGAGGAAAATGACAATTCACCAAGACATAGAAAATATGCTTGCTCTGCATCGTAAAGTGAAATGATGAAAAGAGGGTAAGGACTGTTTAAACTACCCTTGATGTTCTTTTTAATAGAAATAAAACACTTAGATTCTTGATGTTTGTAATGTTTTAAATTACAGTGTACGAAATAACTATTCATTTAAAAAATTTTTTCATTTCCCTGCACATTTAAAACTAATTAGTAAGAGGGTTTTTAGTATTTTGAGAAAAAAAATTAAGGTTGTGGAATGATTGTTAACATTCCCTTTAATTATTAAGATTCCTTTGCATGGCTTCAGTTTGCATGATAATTTGTATTGTCCCACACCACCGTTCAAAGCAAGGCTTGTCTGTATCTGATGTCTGGATTGACCCTGGTATCCCCACTGGGTCCCTGACTCCAGCGATGTATTAGTTTCTTAAATGCTGCCAAAATGCAATGTACCTGAATTGGAACGGCTTTTATAAAGGGAATTTAGTAAGTTTTAAGTTTACAGTTTTAACCCTATAAAAATGTCCAAACTAAGGCATTCTGTAAAAGATACCTTAATTAAAGGTATCAGCAACATCTCTGTCTACTGGGAAGTCATATGGCTGGCATCTGCTGGTCCCTTGTTCCTGGACTCCATTGTTTTCAAGACTCTGTTCCTGTAGGGTTTCCTCACTTTGCTTCTCCAGGGCTGGCTTTCATCTCTTGGCTTCCCTTGTTTCTCTTCAGGTTCTGGCTTGCTTAACATCTGATGGTGACATCTTCTGGGCTCCAGGTATCTCCAAATATCTGTGTGTCAGTTTTCCAAGTATTAGCATCTGTGTCAGCTCTGCTCTGAAGTTTCAGTTGACTCTGTCATTTCTGCCATTTCTGACTCTCTCCAAAATGTTTCTTCTTTTAAAGGATTCCAGTCAATTAACCAAGACCTACCTAGAATGGGTGGAGTCACATCTCCATCTAATCAAAGGTCACACCCACAATTGTATGTGTCACATCTCCATGAAGGTAATCTAATCAAAATTTCCAACCTACGGTATTGAATCAGGATTAAAAGAAAGGGCTGTTTCCACATGAGTGGGTCAGGATTAAAGCACGGTTTTTCTGGGATACATAATATTTTCAAAACTGGCACAAATGGCTAGAGAAATAGTAGGAGTTCTTCAACTCAAGTGTTGACCAGAGGTAATTCTGAGCTCAAGAGGTTTTATGGATAATCTGTAGTTAAGGAAATAATGAACCTGAACAGGATGAACAAGTATCTTTAAATGACTCCTAAAACTAAAGTGCAGACTGAAGACAATAAAAATGTAAACCCAAGTGAACCACAAATAGAAGGCAGAGATGCCACTTTTGGTTAGAGCTCAGTGTCAGCCACATTCTGAGATGTAATCAGTGATCAGATCCATCAAGGAATCAGCAAAACTTTGAAATAATCAAGACAATTTTATGAAATATCCATTTACATCCACTACTGTTAACAATGAACTTATTTTAAGAATATATTGTTCCCTGAGCTATATTGGCAGCTGATCATAAGACCAGCACAGTAAACCCAACATTTATACTCCAAGTACCTGGAAAACAAAGACAAGCTTGTGTAATTTTTCTCCAGTAATGTGTGAGCATCATGCAATACTCAGCTCACGACTTGATCAATAATAAACTTAATGATTCATGTTTAATAAATTATAAAAGATGCATACCAATTGTTCGTCTTGCCTCCATAAAAGTAGCTAAAATAATATGTGGGAAAAAAAGATGGCAACAGACTAAAATCTATTTACTGGAAATGAGAAGTAGAGAAAACATGCTGAAGACGTGAAAAAACAACTGGAACAAATTACTGGTGTGGAGGTAACAACTGCTTAGCAGTCAGTTGCATTAAAAAGTACAGACGTGATCCTCAGACGCAGGGCACGCTGGCTGCCCCACCCCCGGTCACGTGGCCATGCAGCTCTGCCGAACGGCCCTGTGCCGGCAGCCCCTGGCTGCTGCAGTGGCCGAGCTGCCAGTGCTGGACAATGCCGGGAAGTGGGTGCCATTCGGCGGGCTGTTCTGCGAGCGCCAGGCAGTCGTGGTCTTCCTGTGGCACTTTTTGTGTTACATTTGCAAGGAATATGTAGAAGAGCTGGCAAAAATCCCCAAGAGTTTTTACAAGAAGCAAATGTCACCCTTATAGTGATTGGACAGTCGTCCTACCATCATGTTGAGCCTTTGTGCAAACTGATTGGATATTCTCGTGAAATCTTTATGTTGATCCTGAGAGAGAAATTTATAAAAGATCGGGAATGAAAAGAGGCGAAGAAATTGCCTTCTAAGGGCAGAGCCACCATGTGAAGTCAAATGTGCTCTCGGAAAGCATTCAGAGCCTGTGGCCGGTGGTGACTGGCCCTCTTTTTGATTTTTAAGGAGACCCAGCTCAGCAAGGTGGAACCCACATCTTAGGTCCGGGCAATAACATTCATTTCATACACTGTGATGGGGATAGATTGGATCACAAACCCATAAATTCTGTTCTACAGCTTGTTGGAGTTGAGCATGTGAATTTTGCAAGCAGACCTTCAGTTATCCACGTGTGACTCAGTACAGAAGTTCTCGCTTTCAGTGGGATCCTGGGGAATAGGACCTTAAGTATTTGGGATGTAGTAGCTTTATATCACTTGCTGACCCTTACAGTCTTCAAGGAGTTAGAGAAACATACAGAGAGAATGTGATGATTGAATTGCACGTTGCAAGGCTGTAAAGCTATATAAAGCAATAAAATTTTAAATATTCTGAACATTTGTTTACATCACGGTACATCCATTCAATGAGAAATGTTTCTTTTGCCATTAAAATTATAAATTTTTATGAAGACTTAAAGTAAGGCAAAGCAACTCAAGACCATTTTATTCAGTGAAAAAGCAGGACATTAAATTGTATAAGCAATAGTATCCTATTTTATATGTATGTTTTTATTTTTGTATGCTTAGGGGGAAATAAACACACCAGAATATCGCCAATGAGGTGTCTCTATATGAAAGGATTATAGGCTTTTATTTTCTTCTCCATGCATGTCTATGTTTTCCAACTGCTTTATTATGAGCATAATTAACTTTTTTAGACCAGGAAAAGATCATTAAAATTATATGAGGAACATATTCCTATATAACAAGCTCCACAATGTTGCAAATAGGCTGCAGTCCACATGTTTTCATCCTGATTGCTTTACTAGGAGAAAATGTGGCAAATGGAATTCCTTTCAAATAGCCCATGTTCAAAACACACCCACTATCAATTTCACTAGAATTTTTTTTTGTAAAAGGGAAAAAATATTTGCTTTATATATATATTTAAAGTATGATCAGTAGGGTCTTTTTAAAGGAAAATTTAAAAATTTGTTTAGAAAACCTTTTTAACTTGAATGTACACTGTGGTTTGTTTGTACATTGTTAGAGAGCTGCATGTTATCTCCAAATTGCTTTTATTTAGAGGATTATTGCCATTATTTATTTTTCTTAATATGTTTTAACATTGGGTGTATCCCAGAAATTCTGATGAAAAGTACAGCAAAATGAAAATATTAGTAACTGCTAACAAGTGTAATACTGCTTAGAACTTACAATACTTTTTTATATATAGCCTATGAAATCACACAGTACATATATATATATATATGTAATTCAAATATTCTCTGAATATTCTCTGAATATTTGAATGTTTTCATGTATGTCTACAGGAACAATTATGCTTTTAATCAATAAAAATGTAATTGCTCATAAAAAAAGTACAGGTGTTCCTATCATGTCTCAGCTTATGGTATTTGCTAGATTTTGTTTCAGTAATGAAGAATTGCTTTATTTGTAAAACAGTAAAAGAAAGATGGAAATCATCAACTTAATAAACATAATGTTTTATGGCAAAACTAAATGTGGCCAGTGATGCAGGAACTACTTTGGAGGGCTAGGGCAAAAAGTGGATTCCATGACAAGGTTTCAGAAAAAAAAAGTACGTGAATGTTATATTTATTTATTCATAGATAAACCTCTACAGCTAAGGAATTGAACCCAAAAATGCTACAGTATGTCATTGCTATGGTTAATTTTATAAAAATAAGGCATGGAAATAAGATCACATCTTTATAAAATGTCTCAGTGAGATAAATAATAGCCATAAAAATATTCCATACTGGCTGACTACTTAATGGAAGAGTTGCCAGTCTTAAAGACGAATTTCTCTAAAGTTCAAAACTTGCCAACATTTTCTGTGATAAGTGTCTGTTATAATATGCTATCTAATAATAATCTTCTAAAAATATGATCAATCCTTTACCATTTAGGTAAAAGAGACATCTCAACATTGAATAGCTGCTTTTTAAAAGACATTAAGATGGGAGAAAATATTTGAAAATGGATATTTGTAAATGTTTCTATTGTGTGATTTTATTGTAGAAAAAAACGTATGGGCCTTACCTTAAAGAACCTTAAAACCTGGAATGAGAGTTTAAAAATGTTTTCAAATCTGTTAACAGGATTTTGATATTCATTATAAATATATAAAAAGCCAAAACCTTCGGAACAATTTGCAAGAATGCCTTATTGGCATCTGAGAATATGAAAATTCACAAGTCAAATTGCACAGAAATTTTCAAAATGCTGAGTGACTGAGATTGAAAAATGAGTATCATGATCCATACATGCAGCCCATGATATACCTTTCCATGTGGGAGGACATATTGTGGGTTGTAGATTTCAGTTATGTCAACCACTTAATCAACTATTAAAATAAATTGAACTTAGATCCAGACCTTCAAGCAATTTCACAAATTGTTGAACCAGATTGTAAAAAATAATGTTGCACTATATTTTTATTTACTTTCACTAAATTCTTAATACTGTAAAATGGCAAGAATATTTTTGGTACCATTAATAAATAACATTAAAATTATTTTAGGCGGGCCGCGGTGGCTCAGCGGGCAAAGTGCTTGCCTGCTATGCCGGAGGACCTCGGTTCGATTCCCGGCCCCAGCCCATGTAACAAAAACGGAGAAACAGAATACAATAAAACAAGAAAATGTTTAAAAATGTTTCCCTTTCTTCCTTCCTTCCTTCCTTCTATCCTTCCTTCCTTCTCTCTGTAAAAAAAAAAAAAAAAAAAAAATTATTTTAATTCATTTTTGAAATTTTTTAGTTCATCTTTTTTTATTAAAAAAATCTTAAATTTATTTATGAAACATAACCACATACAAACACAAGCATTCTTACCATATGATCATTCCATTCTTGTTATATAATCAATAACTCACAATATCATCAAATAGTTGTATATTCATCATGATAATTTCTTAGAACATTTGCATCAATTCAGAAAAAGAAAACAGAAAAAAATTTATACATACCATACCTCTTACCCCTCACTTTCATTTATCACTAGCATTTCAATCTATTAAATTTATTTTAACATTTGTTCCCTCTATTATTTATTTTTAATCCATATGTTTTACTAGTCTGTCAATAAGGTACATAAAAGGAGCATCAGACACAAGGTTTTCACAATCACACAGTCACATTGCGAAAGCTATATCATTATACAATCATCTTCAAGAAACATGGCTACTGGAACACAGCTCTACATTTTCTGGCAGTTCCCTCCAGCCTCTCCGTGACACCTTAACTAAACAGGTGATATCTATTTAATGTGTAAGAATAACCTCCAGGATAACTTCTCAACTCTGTTTGGAATCTCTCAGTCACTGACACTTTATTTTGTCTCACTTTGCTCTTCCTCTTTTTGGTTGAGAAGGTTTTCTCAATCCCTTGATGCTGAGTCCCAGCTCATTCTAGGATTTCTGTCCCACATTGCCAGGAAGGTTCACACCCCTGGGAGTCATGTCCCACATAGAGAGGAGGAGCGTAGTGAGTTTGCTTGTCATGTTGGCTGAGAGAGTGAGGCCACATCTAAGCAACAGAAGAGGTTCTCTTGGGGGTGACTCTTAGGCCTAATTTTAAGTAGGCTTAGCCTCTCCTTTCTGGGGTTAAGTTTCATATGAACAAACCCCAAGATTGGGGGCTCAGCCTATTGCTTTGGTTGTCCCTACTGCTTGTGAGAATATCAAGAATTGTCCACTTGAGGAAGTTGAATTTTCCCCCTTTCTTACCATTCCCCCAAGGAGACACTGCAAATACTTTTTTATTCACTGCTCAAATCACTCTGGGATTTTTTGGAGCATCATTCAGGACAAACCTACAAAATCTCATGCCCTACCCAAGGTTCCAAGTACTTTGGTGTTCAGTTAATCTGTTCACATAAGTTATATTAGGAAATATACTAGTCAAAATATAAATTTTGTACCAAATAAACATTTTTTGCTTTAGTCTCACACATAAAGTTTTAAAATATTAATTATCATTAATTTCTAACATCCTGCAGTACTTATATTCTTATGTTCTTCCTCATACAAAAACATTTTCAAATTTGTACATTTAGTCACTATCATTATACACTCTAGGCATTCCTAGATTATACCATCTCAATCTTTATCATCTATCTTTCCTTCTGATTTCATTTGCACCCCCAGGCCTCCTCCCTCTATCATTCTCACATTCAGTTTCATTCAGTGTTCTAACATTATTGTATTACAGTTAGGTAGTATTGTGCTATCTGTTTCTGAATTTTTGCAATCAGTCCTGTTGCACAATCTGTATACCTTCAGCTCCAATTACCCAATATCTGCCCCATTTCTATCTCCTGATGGTCTCTGTTACCAATGAAATTCTCCAAGTTCATTCACTAATGTCAGTTCATATCAGTGAGACCATACAGTATTTGTCCTTTTGTTTCTGGCTAATGTCACTCAGCATAATGTCCTTAAGGTCCATCCATGTTGTTACATATTTCATAACTTTATTCTGTCTTACAGCTGCATAATATTCCATCATATGTATATACCACAGCTTGTTTAGCCACTTGTCTGTTGATGGACATTTTGGCTGTTTCCATCTCTTCTCAATTGTAAATAATGCTGCTTTTATAAACATTGGTGTGCAAATGTCTGTGTCCTTGCCCTCATATCCTCTGGGTAGATACCCAGCAATGGTATTGCCGGATCATATGGCAATTCTATACTTAGCTTCCTGAGGAACCACCAAACTGCCTTCCACAGCAGTTGTACCATTTGACATTCCCACCAACAGTGGATAAGTGTGCCTCTTTCTCCACATCCTCTCCAGCACTTGTCATTTTCTGCTTTATTGATAATGGCCATTCTGGTGGGTGTGAAATGATATCTCATTGTGGTTTTGATTTGCATTTCCCCAATAGCCAGGGAAGCTGAGCATATTTTCATGTGCGTTTTGGCCATTTGTATTTCCTCTTCTGAGAAGTGGCTGTTCATGTCTTTTGCCCATTTTGTAATTGGGTTGTCTGTGTTTTTGTTGTTGAGTTGAACAATCTCTTTATATATTCTGGATACTAGACCTTTATCTGATATATCATTTCCAAATATTGTCTCCCGTTTTGTAGGCTGTCTTTTTACATTCTTGATAAAGTTCTTTGATGCACAAAAGTGTTTAATTTTGAGGAGTTCCCATTTCTTTCTTTCTTTCTTTCTTCAATGCTCGTGCTGTGGGTATAAGGTCTATAAAACTGCCTCCAGTTATAAGATTTATAAGATATTTCCCTACATTTTCTTCCAACAGTTTTATGGTCTTAGACCTAATGGTTAGGTCTTTGATCCATTTTGAATTAATTTTTGTATAGGATGTGAGATATGATCCCCTTCCATTCCTTTACATGTGAATATCCAGTTCTCTAGGAACCATTTATTGAAGAGACTGTTCTGTCCCAGGTGAGTTGGCTTGACTGCCTTATCAAAGATCAATTGTCCATAGATGAGAGGGTCATATCTGAACACTCTATTCTATTCCATTGGTCAGTATATCTATTTTTATGCCAGTAATATGCTGTTTGACCACTATAGCCTTGTAATATGCCTTAAAGTTAGGCAGCATGAGAACTCTGACTTTATTTTTCTTTCTCAGGATATTTTAGCTATTCAGGTCCCTGCCCTTCCAGATAAATTTGGTTATTGGTTTCTCTATTTCTGAAAAGTAAGTTGTTGGGATTTTGATTGGTATTGCATTGAATCTGTAAATCAATTTAGGTAGAATTGACATCTTAACTATATTTAGTCTTCCAATCCATGAACATGGTATGCCCTTCCATTTATTTAGGTCTTCTGTGATTTCTTTTGACAATTTCTGGTAGTTTTCTTTGTATAGGTCTTTTGTCTCTTTAGTTAAATTTATTCCTAAATATATTATTCTTTTGGTTGCAATTGTAAATGGAATTTTTTTCTTGATTTCCCCCTCAGATTGTTCATTACTAGTATATAGAAACACTACAGATTTTTGACTGTTGATCTTGTAACCTGTCACTTTGCTATACTCATTTATTAGCTCTAGTAGTTTTGCTGTGGATTTTTTGTGGTTTTCAACATATAGTATCACATCATCTGCAAACACTGAGAGTTTTGCTTCTTCCTTTCCAATTTTAATGCCTTGTATTTCTTTTTCTTGTCTAATTGCTCTGGCTAGAACTTCCAACACAATGTTGAATAACAATGGTGATATTGGACATCCTTGTCTTGCTCCTGATTTTAGGGGGAAAGTTTTCAGTTTTTCCCCACTGAGGATGATGTTAGCTGTGGGTTTTCATATATTACCTCGAGGAAGTTCCCTTCTGTTCCTATCCTTTGAGGTGTTTTCAACAAAAAAGGATGTTGAATTTTGTCAAATGCCTTTTCTGCTTCAATCGAGGTGATCATGTGGCGTTTCTGCTTTGATTTGTTGATATGGTGTATTACATTAATTGATTTTCTTATGTTGAATCATCCTGGCATAACTGGGATGAATCCTACTTGGTCATGGTGTAGTGCTGCTGGATTTGATTTGCAAAAATTTTGTTGAGGATTTTTGCATCTATGTTCATTAGAGAGATTGGTCTGTAGTTTTCTTTTCTTGTAATATCTTTGTCTGGCTTTGGTATGAGGGTGATACTGACTTCATAGAATGAGTTAGGTAGCTTTCCCTACTCTTCAATTTTTTTGAAGAGTTTGAGCAGGGTTGGTACTAATTTTTTCTTAAATGTTTGGTAGAATTCACATCTGAAGCCATCTGGTCCTGGGCTTTTCTTTTTGGGGAGCTTTTTAATGACTAATTCAATTTTTTTACTTGTGATTGGTTTGTTGAGGACATCTGTTTCTTCTCGAGTCAATGTTGGTTGTTCATGCCTTTCCAGAAAGATGTCCATTTCATCTACATTGTCATATTTATTAGCATAAAGTTACTCATAGTACCCTGTCATTCCTCCCTTTATTTCTGTGGGGTCAGTGGTTACATCTCCTTTTCCATTTCTAATTTTATTTATTTGCGTCCTTTTTCTTCTTTTTTTTGTCAACCTTGCTAAGGGTCCATCAGTCTTATTGATTTTCTCATAGAACCAACTTCTGGTTTTGTTGACTTTTCTCAATTGTTTTCATGTTCTCAATTTCATTTATTTCTGCTCTAATCTTCATTATTTCTTTCCTTTTGCTTGCTTTGGGGTTAGTTTGTTGTTCTTTCTCTAATTTTTCCAAGTGGATAGTTAATTCCTTCATTTTTGCTCTTTCTTCTTTTTTGATATAGGCATTTAGGGCAATAAATTTCCCTCTTAGCATTGCCTTTGCTGCATCCCATAAATTTTGATACGTTGTGTTTTCATTTTCATTTGCCTTGAGATATTTATTGATGTCTCTTGTAATTTCTTCCTTGACTCACTGGTTGTTTAAGAGTGTGTTGCTGAGCCTCCATACATTTGTGAATTTTCTGGCACTCTGCCTATTATTGATATCCAACTTCATTCCTTTATGATCTGAGAAAGTGTTTTGTATGATTTCCATCTTTCTAAATTTATTGAGACTTGCTTTGTGACCCAGCATATGGTCTATCCTTGAGAATGATCCATGAGCACTTGAGAAAAAGGTATATCCTGCTGTTGTGGGGTGTAATGCTCTAGAAATGTCTGTTAAGTCTAGCTCATTTATTGTATTATTCAAATTCTGTTTCTTCATTGATCCTCTGTCTAGATGTTCTATCCATTGATGAGAGTAGGGAATTGAAGTCTCCAACTATTATGGTAGATGTGTCTATTTCTTTTCAGTGTTTGCCTCATGTATTTTGGAGCATTCTGGCTTGGTGCATAAAATTTATAATTGTTATGTCTTCTTGTTGCATTATTAATACATAGTGTCCTTCTTTTAACTGTTTTACATTTGAAGTCTAATTTGTAGGATATTAGTATAGCTACCCCTGCTCTTTTCTGATTGTTATTTACATGAAATATCTTTTCCCAACCTTTCACTTTCAGCCTACGTTTATCCTTGGCTCTAAGATGCATTTCCCATAGACAGCATATAATGGGTCCTTTATTTTTAAATCCATTCTGGCAGTCTATGTCTTTTGATTGGGGAGTTTAATCCATTAACATTCAGTGTTATTGCTGTAAGTGCAGTACTTTCTTCTACCATTTTGCCTTTTGGATTTCATATGTCATATCTAATTTTTCTTTTTTTTACCTTTACTGATAGTCTTCATTTCTAAACTATTCTCCAAAACTCTCCCTCTTGTCTTTTCCTATCTGTCTCTAATGCTCCCTTTAGTATTTCTTGCAGAGCCAGTCTCTTGGTCACAAATTTTCTCTGTGATTTTTTTTGTCTGAAAATGTTTTCATTTCCCCCTCATTTTTGAAGGATAATTTTGCTGGATATTGAATTCTTGGTTGGCAGTTTTTCTCTTTTAGTAACTTAAATATATCATCGAATTGTCTTCTCGCCTCCGGTTTCTGCTGAGAAATCTATGCATAGTCTTATTGGGCTTCCCTTGTATGTGATGGATTGCTTTTCTCTTGCTGCTTTCAAGATTCTCTCTTTCTCTTTGACATCTGACATTCTGATTAGTAAGTGTCTTGGAGTACATATATTTGGATCTATTCTGTTTGGGGTATGCTGCACTTCTTGGATCTGTAATTTTAAGTCTTTCATAAGAGTTGGGAAATTTTCATTGATAATTTTCTCCATTAGTTTTTCTCCTCCTTTTCCCTTCTCTTCTCCTTCTGGGACACCCACAACATGTATATTTATGCACTTCATGTTGTCATTCAATTCCCTGAGTCCCTGCTTATATTTTTCCATTCCTTTCCATATATTTTCTTTTGCTTGTCAGATTTCAGATGTCTCATTTTCCAGTTCACTAATCCTATCTTCTACTCTTGAAATCTAACATTGTAGGTTTACATTGTTTTTTCATCTCTTCTACAGTGCCTTTCATTCCCATAAGTTCTCTGATTTGTTTTATCAGACTTCTGATTTTTTCTTTTGTTCATTCCTTTCCTTCTTTATATCCTCCCTCAATTCATTGATTTGATTTTTGATGAGGTTTTCCATGTCTGTTTGAATATTCTGAATTGATTGTTTCAACTCCTGTATCTCATTTGAACTGTGATTTGTTCCTTTGGGCCATATCTTCAATTTTTCCTAGTATGATTCATTATTTTTTGCTGGTGTCTAGGCATTTAATTACTTTAATTAGTTTATTCTGGAGATTGTTTTCACTTTTTTTATCCAGGATTTTCTTGCTGGATGACTTTTTTGTCTATCTGTTCTTCAACATTCAGTTCAGCTTATTCTAGTCCTCTAGCTTAGGTTTTGTTTAACAGATCAGAAATTTTCAGTTCTTGTTTTTTGGTTTCTTGCCCTGCCTGTATGGTGCCTTTTTTTCCTCCCTTAGGAGGGTCTGCTTAGGTATTATAGACCCCAGCCAGATTTTCCCAGACCAAACTGGCCTCCTCTCAGGAGTAAAGAGTAACCATCAGTTTTCCCTGAGGGTGAGACCCAGCAGATTGAAAGGCTTTCCTATGAAGACTCTGGACTCTGTGTTTTTCCTATCCTGCCCAGTATGTGGTGCTTTTCTGCCTGCAGGTCCCACCAGCATAAGGTGTTGCAGTACTTTTAACTTCAGCAGATCTTTCTGCTGGGGGCGTGGTGGAGACAGAGGAGAGGTTGAAAAACTGGCTTTAATTGCTTCACTTTTCTAGACACTGGGGTCTGAATTCCTTGAGGGAGGGAATCCACCTGAGCTGAGCCTCACCCCTCTCCTGGGGAAGGCACAGGATCCAGAAAAACACTCAAACAAGCTCAATTCTGCCTATGCCTTAGGCAGTTGGAGCCTGAGAAGCCTTGCACTGTATCCAAAGAGTAGTCAAGCCAGAATCACAGCCACAGAATAGAAAAATAAAAATCCTTCTCATAGCAGGACCCCTGTTCCTCGGGTTTGCCAATCAAGAGCTTAAGTTGGTATGTTGTTCTACATATTCCCTGGTCCTATATGCCCCTTCCTTTCCTTCAGGGCCCAGACCTTTTCAAATACAAAAAAAATCTGTCTTTTTTTTTTTTTTTTCCTTTTTTCATCAGCCCTGCCCCCTCTAAACAGGGCAAAAACCAGTGACCAGCTGAGGTGGGGGCCTATTTTTAGTAGTCAGAATTTGTTCATTAATTCCACAGTTGGGGCTTGGTTGTGCTCAGCCCCTGCTACTGGTAAAGTCCCTTTCCTTTCTTTCCTCTCTGGGAAGCAGCCTGTGGGGGAGGGGTGCTGGCCACCGTGGCTCGGGATCTCATGGTCTCAAGGGCCTCACAGCTGGTCCAGCTGGTCCAGACTGGGGTACGCTGTGTGTTCGGTCACTGACGTGGACCCAGCAGTTGTTCTGTACTGTTCCTGGCTATTTGTTAGCTGCTCTGGAGGATGAACTAAATCCCACACTTCACTAAGCCACCATCTTGACTCTCCCTTAGTTCATCTTTTAAATCATCTCATGTTTGTGCATATTTTAGAATGTGCATACTAGATCACTATAGCAGTGGTCATATACAATATAAACATAAATGTGCAAGATGGTTAAAATGGAAAAATTTTTGTTATATATTTGTTACCACAATAACATTTTTTTAAAAAGTAAATGTACATACTAGATGTGCTTTGCTCATTTTTTATTTATAGAGGTATAGGCCCAAATGTTAGGTCAGGGGAAGAGGGAAGGTCACCATGACTTGAGCTGTGTAAAATGTGCCACCCCTTCTAGACATCACCTAACCCCCTTGCTTAACAACTGCCTGCACCAGAACCCAGTGGTGAACTCACAACTCCCTACTTTGAGTTCTGTGAGCTCTGCCCGGGAGTGCAGGAATAAACTCACTCATTCCAAGTTTTCTTGGTTTGCCTCTTCTCTCTTTCGCCTTCAAAACCTTTCATTTTGGTGCCAGAAACCCGGGAGGAGAGTGCGGGTGCTGCCTGCCTGGCCAGGCGGAACCCAGCCTCCTCTCTCCACATACCCACTGACAGGGGATCTCTCGGCCTGCCGCCACACTTACCACAGATTGGGTAAGTCCCTTCCCTCCTAACCCTGCTGCCGGGTTTCACCGTTCTGAGAGAGTCTGTCCATAAATTACGCTCTGAAAATTGTAAATTCATGTCAGGTTCTCTTCCAAGGGCTGAGGTGAACCAGGACACCCACAAACCTCACACCCTTTCCCAGGACTGGAAAAGTTGTGGGGACACCCCGCTTCTTGTTTCCCTCCCAATTTTCAGGTCCAGGACCTGAAAGGGCCTCAAACCAGGGTGAGACGAGCCCCCTCTCGTAAGAGCTCCGAGGACACACTCAGGGCATTGGGACGCCGACACCCCTTGGGCCAGTCCTTTCTCCTTTCAGACCCATCAGTATGGGCAGCAAATTCTCAAAGCCAAACCTTCTATCCCTCTTGGTTGTCTCCTGACTAACCTATCAACACTGGATTTACTTCCAGACATATGGCCAAAACGCCTCACTTACTTTTGTAATAAATGAGGCTTGGCCCCCAAATCAATTGGACAACAATTCTCATTGGCCTAAGGATGGGACTTTTGATTTTAATATCCTTACAAACCTCTGCAACTTTTGCCAGAAGAACGACAAATGGGCTGAAATTCCTTATGTCCAGGCTTTTTTTCTTCTGTGCTCCCACCCCTTTCTCTGCACTTCCTGCTCTACAGCTCAGGTTCTTCTAGCCAAAGAACCCCCCAAGCCCACACTCCTGGATGAACAGTCCAATGAAACTTCCTCCTTTTCTGACCACCTCGATTCCTCCTCCTTTAAAAGACCAGGGCCTCCACCATATTTAGATAAACTATCCTCTTCTCCCCTGCTCTACCCTCCTTTCCCGCCAGTGGTGCTCCAGCTGCCATCTTGCCCTTCTCTTCCTCCTTCTGCACCGGTGGCACTCCAGCCACCATTTTGTCCTTCTCTTTCTCCTTCTGCTCTAGCGGCTCTCCAGCCACCATCTTATCCTTCTCTTCCTCCTTCTACTCCAGTGGCTCTCCAACCACCACCATGCCCTCTTCCCCCTTCACCGGTTCCTCCGCCACTGCCTAATCCTTCACCATCCTCAACAGCCTTTCCATCCTCACCTGTAAGCTCCCATACCCACTCAAAGAGTACTTTACTCTGTCCCCTCAGGGAAGTTGCAGGACCTGAAGGGTTAATTCGAGTACACACTCCCTTCTCCCTGGCTGATCTCTCTCACATCTAGAAACAGTTGGGCTCCTTCTCCAATGATCCAACTACCTATACTAAAGAATTCCAATATCTGGCTAATGCTTACGACCTTACCTGACATGACATTTATGTAATCTGCTCTTCTTCCCTAACTACAGATTAAATGGACCATATTTTCAATGTGGTCAGGGCTCATGCTAACCAAGTGCATATAGCTGACCACACCATACCAGTAGGGGCCGAGGCAGTACCAGATCAAGAGCCAGGGTGGGACTATCAGATTGACACTCCAGTGGGGAGAAATGGATGAACTAGGTGAGACAAAAATGCTTACATGCTTCATAGCCGGCATGCAGAAATCTTCCCATAAAGTCGTAAACTTTCATAAGCTGAAGGAAATTATCCAAGGTCCTGAAGAAAATCCTGCCACTTTTCTAAACTGGCTCACAGAAGCCCTCCCCCAATATACCCACCTAGACCCTGACTCGGAGGCTGGTAAAACCATCTTAGCCACACATTTTATATCCCAGTCATTTCCGGATATAAGGCGCAAACTTAGAAAAATAAAGGATGGTCCTCAGGTCCCTATTCGTGACCTGGTAAACACAGCCTTTAAAATTTTTAATACTTGTGATGAATTAGAGAGGGCGGAGAAAGAGTCCTGGGACCGCCGAAGGGCAAACTTACAAACCCAATCCCTGTGGCCCACTTCAATTGACAAGAAGCCAGCTACAACTAATCTGCCACCAGGAAAATGCTTCAAATGTGGCCTCGATGGATACTGGTCCTGCCAGTGCCCCAATCCTCGACTGCCCAAGGGACCATGCCCTCTCTGTGTGAAAAAGAGACATTGGAAAAGGGACTGCCTCTTGGCACCTAGCCATGGAGGGGCTGTCCTTTCAATCCCTGACACACCACTGGCAGTCCTGGGCCTGGCCACCGATGGCTGATGATGCCCGGCCTCAGTAACCCCGATCACCCTCATTGAGCCCAGGGTAACAATCAAGGTAGCAGGTAAGTCCACATCCTTTTTAGTGGACATGGGAACTACCTTCTCTGTCCTCCCCTCTTACTCAGGTCAACTTCTCCCTTCCCAGGTCACAGTTATGGGCACAGGTTGCCGTCCTTTGCACCCCTTAACTACCGGACCACTTACATTTTTAATAGAAGGCTACCCCATTACACACTTTTTCTTAGTGATGCCTTCCTGCCCCAGCCCACTAATGGGGCGGGATCTTCCCACCAAATTAAGAGCCTCACTTCACTGGATACAAAAACCTCAAACAAATTTACTATTACCCTTATGTGTGGCCTCCACCTCCACCCAGGGTTCCACCCTTCCCTCACCTTCTCTACCGTCTCACCTAGTGAACCCAGAGGTATGGGATACCTCAACTCCCCTAATAGCTTCCCATCATAAACTGGTTCTTATCCAGATAAAGGATCCCTCCTCATTCCTGTCTCAGCCACAGTTTCCCATCTCCATAAGCCATTGGAAAGGACTCCAATCCATCATTAACCAGCTCAAGGGAAAGGGACTCCTCATACCCACTAACTTGCCATATAACACCCCTATTTTGCCTGTCAAAAAACCTGATGGTTCTTATCATCTAGTCCAAGACCTCCAACTAATTAATGAAGCTGTCATCCCCATCTACCCAGTAGTTCCTAATCTATATACTCTTCTCTCACACATCCCCCCTCACACTACTCATTATTCTGTCCTAGACCTCAAAGATGCCTTCTTTACAATCCCTCTAGACCCTGCCTGTTACAATTTATTTGCCTTTATCTGGGAAGACCTGGACTCTTCAGTTGCCCAACAACTTACATGGACGGTATTACCTCAGGGGTTTCGGGACAGCCCCCATATCTTTGGCCAAGCCCTAGCCAGGGACCTAATAGGGTGCAATCTAACTCCCAGTGTCATTCTCCAATACGTAGATGACCTATTAATTTGCAGCCCTTCTGAGGAAACTTCCACAAAGGCTACAGCCACCCTATTAAATTTTTTAGCTAACAAAGGATATCGAGTCTCCCCCACCAAAGCTCAACTCTGTTCCTCCACCGTCAACTACCTGGGGCTCTGCCTCACTCCCACATCCTGACATCTAACAGTAGACAGACAGCAAGCCCTCTGAGAACTCCAACCTCCAGAAAATGCTGAACAAATTTTATCCTTCCTAGGTTTTGTGGGGTTCTTCTGACACTGGGTCCCTGGTTTTTCCCTCCTAGCAAAACCTCTTTATGAAGCAACCAAGGTGACGCCCACGGGACCCCTAAACGACCCCTCTACTATAGCCAAAGCTTTTTCTGTTCTCTGTAATGCCTTACTTCATCCTCCCCTGCTCGCTTTTCTAAATCCTGACAAGCCCTTCTTCCTTTTCACTGATGAAAAACAAGGAATAGCGGTGGAAGTCTTAACCCAACCCCTGGGACCAACTTATACTCCAGTGGCCTACCTCTCTAAGCAAATGGACCCAACCGCCCGTGAGTGGCCTCTCTGTTTCTGAGCGCTGGCTGCGGCTGCCACCCTAACTCGTACAGCTCTTAAACTTAATCTGGGTAGGCCTCTCCAAATACTGTCGCCCTACCGTTTACAAGACCTCTTATCCCATAAATCTCTCTCTCTGCTCACTCCTTCCCAACTCCAGGAATTTTACTTACTCTTCCTAGAAAACCTGGATATCACACTCTCTGTGTCGCCTGGCCTCAACCCTGCTACTCTTCTCCCTTGCAGCCCCCTATCAAACTCCTCTCCACAGCCCACTCACCTTTGCACCTAAATCATAGAAGAGCTCGCCTCCCCATGCCAGGGCCTCTCAGACACACCACTGTCATAGGCAGACCTCACCCTCTTTATTGACGGGAGCTCAATAACAGACCAATAGGGAAGGCGCAGGGCTTCATACGCTATAGTTTCTTCCACCAAAATACTTGAAGCAGTACCGGCTCCCAGAGGGAACCACATCCCAAAAGGCTGAACTAATTGCTCTCACCAGGGCCTTACACCTAGCCGAAAATAAATCCACCAACATCTACACAGACTCCCAATATGCTTTTCTGGTAGCACACAGCCACTCAACCATCTGGAAGGAGCGAGGATTCCTTACCACCAAAGGCTCACCTGTAATTAATGCTAAGCTTATCCAATGCCTGCTTCAAGCACTTCAATTACTGTCACAAGTGGCCATCATCCATTGCAAAGGACACCAAACAGATAAATCCAAAATCACCTGCGGAAATAACTGGGCCGATGCTGTTGCATGGGAACTGACCAGAGAACCCTCACCTTTAAACTCTCCAGCACCAATTCTTTTCTTTACTCTTTCCTTGTTCCAACCTGCCTATTCTTCTAGGGAACGTGATAACCTCCTTGCACAGGGAGGCTCTGCTACACCGGAGGGCTGGATCTTCCTCGATAACAAGGTGGATCTCCCAACCAAACAGTCCCCCGATATTCTTTCTTTTAAGCTCTAGAAGGATCATGAAGGGAAAAAATTGAGGCTTAGAAACATGGGTCATTGTCCAGAAGACAGATCTAGATGGGAGCTATAAGGGAAAATGGAGCAAGGCCACCAAAAATGTGGTAGAAGAGGTCTGAATATGGATTTCACCATCTGTTTTGCTTGGGGCTGATTCCAGCTATCTTTTGTTCCTGCGATGTATGCAAAGTGTCAAAGTGTCTACCCTCAAAAGGAGCTCCAAATCTGGTGAAGGAGACATTTGATGTGCTGAACTCTGTAATGAAGGCATATACAAATGACAATGGGATTACATTTATGCTAAGAGAGGACAGGAAACTGGGAAAATACCTCATAAAGGAGATGCTATTTGAGGCTGGGGGTGAGGGATTACAAATCTACCAATCGGGAAAGGCAGGAATTCTGGCAGAAAGAACTGTATCAAAATATGTGCCATGTATAGTGTAAGAAATCTACACCGGCTGGGGCCAATGAAGGGAGGAATGGATTGTGAGAGATGAGGTTGAAAAAGGGATGTTTGAGCAACACTGTAAAGGGCCTTTATATGCCCTGCTAACAGGGTGTTTGCACTACATCCTAGAGTGGGTGCAGCCAGATGACCAGGCTTACACTTTCAATCACTGGTCACACTGTAGAGCCTGAAAGGAAGGGAGACAGCTTGGAGATAGGAAACCAGTTTGGCAACTATTGCCCTTGAGCAGGGGAAGTAGAATAGAGAGGTATAAGCAGATCTGAAAGACTTTTCAGATGCTGCTTTCTCCATAGATACATGGAACAGAGAGAAGACAGAATGACCATTGAACACTCTAAGATCCTCCTCCATATGTATACATATGTGTATGTGTGTGTACACACATACATATATGTGTACATATGTATGTATAAAATGTGTGTGCATACATTTTTACTGAGGTTGAATATTTTAAAAAGAGGAAGGAGGACAGCAAGTGAAAAAACATCTTACCTTGACACCACCTTGAAAAACCATTTTCTATGAAAATAACTGGAAAGTAGTTTTGAAGGAAAGTTATAAACCACAAAATCCTTGATTAACTCTCTCATTCCCCTTTTTAATGCAAATTTTATTGATATTGTCACATATATAATTATCCAAAGCATACAATCAGTGGTTTACCATATCATCATACAGTTGTGCATTCAACACCACAATCTTTTTTTAAATTATGAAACACTTCACAAATTTCTGCGTTATCCTTGCACAAGAGCCATGCTAAATCTTCTCTGTATTGTTCTAATTTTGGTATATGTGCTGCTGAAGCGAGCACACCACAATCAAATTTTGAACATTTTCATTACTCAAAAAAAAAAAAAAATAGAAATAACACCTGAAACATCCCATACATCTTATCCCCCCTATTATTTATTTATTGTTTGCCCTTTATATTTTTTTACTTATCTGTCCATACACTGGATAAAGGGATTATCAGCCAGAAAGTTTTCAAAATCACATGGTCACACTGTAAAAGCAACACACACAATTATCTTTTAGAATCAAGGCCTATCTCATTGTCTTCTGTTCTGCTGGACCAACTAATTTTTTCCTCTTAGAAGTGAAATGTTACATAATCTTGAAGACCCAGCTTATGTTTCATGTCTAAAGTCCTCCTTGACTGCCACCCTTCCTGCTGCATCTTCTTCCAACTGAGTTCTCATAATATTTTGTTCATGCTTCTACATAACCCTATTCAGCCTGTAATTATTGCATGTAATTAGTTGCATGTCTGCTAGGTGCAATGAACTACATGTATTGAGTTTTAACTCAGTTTTTTCGTTCCTATGCTCAGCACCTGATACCTAGTAAGTGCTCAAAAATGTTTGAATGAATGAATCATGTACAAGGGCAGGAAATGTTAATCACAGCAGTTGGTTCTGTTTATAGGTTTTGTTGTTCTTGGTTTTTGACGCTGCTACTTGGTAGGATACAGTATGTAATCATACCTAGTAGGAAAAAACACTCGGTATTTATAAAATTTTGACACTATCTGCAATCCATGTTAGAATTCTGAGATTTGATGCTGAGGGAAAAAATTATGATAGAAGATTCAAGGAAATCTCTAAGTTTCTTCCTCAAATTCCCCTTGCTTTTTCCCAAAGAGCCTAAATACAAGCCTTAGGTGTAGAGAATCAGGAACCCCACTAGCCATGTGTGAGGAAAAAGGGCCCCTCCTGTGTAATTGGATGTAAAAAAAGAAAATCTCTTTTAGACAGGCACAGGGTTTTGGCTGAAGTTCAGCCACATACCTATTCTAAGCTGAATTTAGGTATAGTCCTAATAATTACAGTTACTCTTTAGAAAAAGAGCCCAAGAGGTTTACCTGGAGATTTTTTCCAGATGTAAGCAGGTATGTGAGAAGCGCAGTAATGAAGATGTAAACCGGATGAGGCCATTTTGTGCCCCATAGTCTTCTCTCCAATTGTTCGAATGCTAGAAGATGTTCCCCAGCAATCATAGGATGATGCAACACAGCCATCTAACAAACACCAGATGCCTGACTAGCCTTACAAGCTGTAGTGTTAAAGAGAAGGAGGAGGTAAAACCCCAAATTTGAATGCCTTTGCAGTTATCAATCTGTCATGAATTGTAATCAAACAGAAACAAACCCCTTTATTCTGTCAGTTCCTGGGATAGGTCCATCATATGCCCTGCAGACCTGCTCCGGATTTGGTTAGAGCCCTTGGGAATATGTCCCCCTTCTTCCCACTCTGATTGCAGAGCCTGACTGACTTAGTAACATGGGTAAAAACACTCCCTTCCCTCACTGTCTACCACCCTCTCACCCAGGTTCTACATCTTTCTAGATGAAGAAAGATGAACTGGATTGGCTATGCCAGAAACTGAATATTTTGGTCAAATACATCCTTAGCATCACCTCAATTCTTCACTTTTTCCATTTAAATTCAGAATATGGCTTATTTTTTTCCTGTGGGATTTAGAAATCATTAGGAGTATTAAAGATAGCCCGTAAGACATAGAAAAATGAAATTCTTCACTAACAAAGTATAAAAATATCAAGGTATATAATGTTTATTTGGTCCTTTCTAAAATGACTAAGTCACACTGAAGATCATATTTTGGAAGGGCATATTACATTTAATTTGAGATAAATTGGAAAGAATATAAATGCAGTTTCCCCCAGTGTAAAACTTACCTGCAATTGAACACCATCCAGTGTTCTACACTGGGGGCCATTTAGGGTGGAGAACAGAACACAACCTTTGAAGTCACATGAACTTGGATTTCAATTTAAACTTGGCCATGTACTAGCTATGTAACTTCTCTTTTCCTTTTTTAAAAATATTTTTATTGAGAAATCTTCATACACATACAGTCCATACCTGGTGTACAATCAATGGTCATGTATTCATCACCATGATCATTTTTGGAACATGTGCATCACTCCAGAATATATAATAAAAAAGAAAAAGCTCATACATCCCAATCCCTTTACCCCACCTTCTTATTGACCACCAATAATTTAATCTATCTGATTTTTTATCCATTATCCCTCCCATTATTTATTTACGTATTTTTATTTTTTACTTATCTATGCATACCCTGGATAAAAGAAGCATCAGACACAAGGTTTTCATAATCACACGGTCACATTAAAAGCTATATTGTTATACAATCATCTCCAAGAATCAAGGCTACTGGAACATAGGTTAACAATTTCAGGTGTTTCCCGCCAGCCACTTGAACACATCATAAACTAAAAAGAGATATCTATATAATGCATAAGAATAACCTCCAGGATAACCTCCTTACTGTTTGAAATCTCTCAGCCACTGAAACTTTATTTTATCTCATTTCTCTCTTTTCCCTTTTGGTCAAGGAAGTTTCTCAATCCCATGATGCTAGGTCCTGGCTTGTCCCAGGAGTTCTGTGCCATGTTGACAGGGAAATTTGCATCCCTGGGAGTCATGTCCCATGTAGGGGGGAGGGCAGTGAGTTCACCTGCCAAGTTGGCTGAGAGAGAGAGAGAGAGAGAGAGAGAGAGAGAGAGAGAGGCTACATCTGAGCAACAAGAGGTCCTCTGGGGGTGACTCTTCAGCATAATTATCAGTAGGCTTAACTTCTCCCTTGCAGTAATGAGTTTTATGGGGGTGAACTCCAAAATTGAGGGCTCAGCCTATTGAATTGGTTGTCCCCACTGCTTGGAAGAATATCAGGAATCCCTCAAATGGGGAAGTCTGTTATTTCTTCCTTTCTCCCCAACCCCTCAATTGGATTTTGCAAATACTTTTTTTATTCACTGCCCAAATTACTCTGGGATATATCGGGGCATCACACTAACCTGCACAAACAAACAAACAAGATCTCACACTCTATTCAAGATTCCACATATAAAGAAAAAATTAAAAAGATTAAAAGAAAAGATTCCATGTAATCAGGGTGTTCACCTAAACTGTATATAACTTTTCTTAACTGTTCTGAGCTTTAGCTCTATTATCTGTAAAATGGGGATTAGAATACCTGTCTCACATTAGAGATAAAAGATTAATTACAGATGTTACTCACTACACAATATCATTAAGGTGAAAACAAAACCCATGGTGAAATCAAAGGATTTGGGAATAAAACTTCAGACAATCACACCTTAATTCTTATGACTTTCTCCTGGGCTAATACATAATACCTCTCTTATTTTTCTTTCTTAGTTATTTACATTTGCATTAAGGTGTCCTTTTACACTTTTGCCGGTCAGTACAGGGCTAGTTGAACACTTAACAATTACTAATTGACCTGCCTTGAGGCTTATTCCTGAAAATCTTGTCAGGTTCCTGCTTAATTGGGTGATACGTTGGCAAGCATGTGTTTGCTGGGAATAGCAGGGGTAGTGGTGGACACCTCAGAGAGGGGAATTGAAAACCTTAAATAACTGAATTAAATAATTGAAAATTTTAAAGAATGAGGCTCCCCGGCATCAACAAGCTGAGAAGTTAGTGTGATTCTGTAATAAACCTAAAAATAGGGAAATCCCTGAGGATTTGACGTGGTTCCCCAATCTCGGTCATTATCATCTTATCCCATGATGATTCCAGAATAAGCCCCTTGCTCGCATGATAGATTTCCAGGTGCTGCCATTTGGTGGTGTGCAGCAATCATCCTCAGGTCTATCTTCTCAAGTCTGGCCCAGAACCATGCCAGCCTCCGGAAGAAGGTGGATGGGAGAAGTCCCTGCCAGAATATTGCTCCATAACAAGTGGCATTTTCAAGTCCCACAACAAACTGATGAAATTTCAATCAGTTGTGTGGTGTGCAATGAACTCTGGTCTGTAAGGGGTGCTTGTAAATCTATCCTAAGGACAATTTTTAACTCAACTTTTTTTTTTTGGTTCATCAGCACTCTCTAGAAGCCATTTCGTTGTTAAAATCTGGGCATTGATAGCAGTGCTCCAGTGAGCACAGACCAAAATGTAAGTCATGATTTGAATACACAGTACCATTTTACAATCTCTTGAAAGGTAAAAAAACAAAACAAGCAAACAAACAAACAAAAAACCATGATGACAATCATGAAAGGTATATGTACAGTGAAATATAAGAGATTGGAAAGATCATATGTAAATGTAGACACCAAGATTTGCTCTCTAGTTTTTGAAGTTACTGCAGCAAACCCTGCCATAACTGTCCTGCAGTTCTAGAGAGGCACTGGTGAGTACCCCCAGAAAGCTCAGGTTCAATCAAAAAATGTAAATAGGAGTTGAGATGGTGCCAGTTGAGAAGGACAGGTCAGTTTTCCAGAATGAGATAAATGGGCAGTGAAGAACAAGAATAGTTGAAAGGTGTGATACATTGGAAAAACTGTTTGACCCATCCCTGTAAAAAAGAAAATCAGTGATTACAAAACAAGCCATTTTTGAGGGTCAGATAGAAAAGCTTTTAAAATAAAAATGGAAGTTTTCTCACTATAAGTTCCAAGGCTATGTTTTTCAAATTTGCAGTTGCATCAGTTTCACATGGAGAGCTTGTTAAAACACCGATTACTGGACCCCCCCTAAAGTATTTCTGACTCAGTTTGGGACAGAGTCTGAAAACTAGCCATTTCTTACAGGTTCCCAGGTGATGCTTATGTTGCAGTCTGGAGATCACTCTTTGAGAAGAGCAATACAAAGTGCACTACATGGAAGTGCTGGCCTGCAAGTTTTAGGATTCTAGGAATATGACTTAAACAAATCGGCTGAAAAACAAAAGTTGTCTTCACCCCATTATCCTCCCCCAAATAAGCAAATCAACAAAACAAAACAAAACAAAAAAATCTCAACAACAAATATCATACAGAAACTTTTATAAAGAAGTGACTTTTAAGAGTGATTTCATGTGGGAGCAATGGGGAACTTCTAATATGTTTCACTAGAGACCAGTCCTTGTAAGTTTCCTGACAAATTTTTTACTGAAGCCTAGGTATCTAGGAGTTTCTTTATAAAATATATAAAAATAAAGGAAACTTAATTTTTCTGCAAACATTTCCCTTCCCTTCAATCTTTTGGATCCCTGGAGGCCTTTCTCGGGCCTGGGGTATGGAAAGTTGGGCCTCACCCTACCACCTGCCAGACCCCTACTTCCAAAGGCCACATCAGATAAAAGGGCAAGTCACCCTCTATACAAAACATAGATATGTCAGCTGGGTAAGGAGGTAAACAGAGAAGTCTATGGCAAATTCCAATGGATAATTCATGAAGCTATGTAGAAATAAGAGGAGTCTTTAGGAATCAAAGAAGAAAACATTTTTATAAAGAAACTTTATTGCATATTTCTGTATACAATAAACATAGGAAAAGGGTTTTTAATGAAAAGTTCACGTTATTTTTCAAAATTTTTGAATTGTTTGGAGAAAAATATTACAAAGCTATCTAAGGCAAAAATATTATTTGACTTTTAAAATAAATGACAATCCTTTTTGTCATTTTTCATATTTAAAGCAAGGCATTTTCAATACAATTAGTATGGAGAGGTTTTCAAACTGTTACTTCATTTGCATTAAGAATTTAAGTGTATCTAAGACGTGAAAAGTGAAAATGTTTTCTAAAGCAATATATATGCTGGCTTTCTTTTCTGCATGACTATATTATGTATGCAATAAAAACCAGCAGAAATCTTGCACCTTCTAATGGGACAATAAGGAATCTATCTTGCCTTGTACAGGCCTGGAGTGCAGAGAGGGAAAGTCCTGTGAATTTCCTACGTTAAATGGTATAACTCCCACAGATCACATACACCTCACCATATTGACTCAGTTCATTGCCCTCCATATCCTGCAAAAATAAATCTAGTGCTCGACAGCTGACATTATTGCTCACTGATGTTTTAGTAATATATTTCTTTAACATAAGACAGAAATATACTGAAATTGGATACCACTTAAACCCAAAAGCAATCTGGAATTAAACCACATGCATTCACTTTACCTTTTTTCAATAGATGTTGAATTTTTCTTAAATTTAATGCTGGAAAATGTGGTAGAAGAAAAACTGTCTTTTCTTGAACCAAAGATTAAGGATTAGAAAAGCAGTTTTTTTTTTTTTTTTTTGAAGAAAATGCTAAGCCACAAAGAATAAAGAAGCAACGGCAATCCAGGGTGTCTGGAGAGAGGAAAGAAGCTCCTCATTTGTCTTCCTTGTCTACCCTCCTTCTATGGCTCTTGTCCAGCAGACCTCAGGGAAGGTTGCCATGCATAGCTAGTCAGTGTGAGAAGCACTGTGTGGGCCCCTGACTGTACACTGTAGCAGCAATGCTCTAGGAGACTCACCTTTTTTAGCCACCCCCACATGAGGATGTTTGGGTGGCTGGGAAACGTTGGACCTCCCTCCATGTGCCTATGCAAGTCAGGAAAGGCTTTGGGATGGTCTGGACATTGAGGCCTCTATGGCTTAGTCTGGTCTTAAATTTTGCATCTCACTTCTAGAAGGCAGTAACACCTGGGAATTTCAGTGTGATCCCACAGCCTGAGGAGAAACAACTAGGAGCTGAAAGAGGGAGAACGTGAACTTATATGGAATTGTGAAGTTACAGCATATGTCACAATGAAGAGGAATCACGATGTCAGGGCCTCACTGGGAGGTACTTTTAGACATGGGAGAATGTAGATGTGACCACGGTGACATTTTGATTTGTTAAAATTTTCATTTTTATTTCTCCTTTTTTCTTTAAAATTGGCAAGTGTCCTTTTTTCTTGTTTTTGTCTTGGTGTTCAAAAGGAAAGATGTCAGTTTCATAAGCTGTCAAAGGTTTTAAAAAATGATATTTTAGAAAAAATACATTTCAGGAATAGCATTCAAGGCTGCAGACAATATTTATCAATCACAAACCATACCTGCATACCTAGCTACATCAGTATTACCATGGCTCATACCTGTGAAAACCTTACTGTGCACAATGTTTAATAACATCTACCAGAGTAAATGTTATTAAACAACTGAGCAGAGATTCTCAGAGTAAAACCAGCCATATTGCTACAATGAAAAATTTCTGGCTCTTGGCCCAAATATTTCCATACCAATCAGCTAAATCAACCTCCTCTCTGCTCTTTTTATTTCAAATGCCTGGGTTTTTTTGCAGCCTTTACGGCAATTAGAACCAGATCAATTTAACTTTACAGTACTGAACCTAATCATACAGCAATATAGTAATTTTGCCCTGACAGTGTCAAGACATTTTACAAATATTATGCGTCCCATTTTATACATGGAAAAACAGGCACAGAGAGGCTAAATGGCTTGTCTCTTGTTACATAGCAGATTAGTGTCAAGGGTGGGATTTGAGCTCCTGGCTATTTCAATTTTAATTCCTAACATCTTTCTAGAGGGCACCTGAAACTGTGCATAAGGGCTCTGTTTGTTACTTGCAGTATCTTCTCAGCTTTCCTGCCCAGTGCTGGCTTTTTCAGCGCCAGGACTTCCTCCTTGGTCCTCCCTGCTTTCTCTCATTTCTGCAGCCTTGATGAAGTGTCTTGCCCCTAATATTTTATTTCACACAGTGAAATTTGCCAAAATGCCCTTCCAGCTGCAGCTGGTATTAGGTGTGGAAGGAAGGACCTATAAAAAGGCAATGGCAGGTGTTCTTTGAGAACTTCGGGCAAAATGGGGCTCAACATTTACAGTTGTCTTACATTCCAATGTTTTCAATGGAAAATAAAATAAAATAAAGACCTAACCGTGAGGTAATGTTTACTTCTCTGCCACAACACTCAGTTTGCCCCTGAGATCTGGCAACAATTTAACATAAGGAAAGACTTTAGACTTTCACACCCGTTTAGTGAGACTAAAGGACCTTAGCTCAAACTTTCCACAAAGCTGAAAATTCTTGTAAGATATCACTTCACCCTTATCTCAGGTAGATCTATAGAAAGGTCTCCGGAGCCTTGATCTCTACATCGCATGGGACATCTCTGTTTTCACATTTGAAGACCAAGCACCCTTTGACTCTTAAATAAGGGGGTGGAAAATTTTAAAAGCAGCAATATGACTTGAAGAAAATAACGCCAAGTGTTACTTAAGTGGCGTGTGAATAAGTTTCACAAAGTTATCTCCATTCACTAAAGCTTTATAGAAACAGTTCTTATCAAGTCAATAGCAAAATACACTGGCAGCCAGGGCCTCTGTTTAAGCAAAGAAGAAAAAATATCAATAGCATAACACTGCCTTTATATATTTTTTTAAAAAATATATCTAATAAGATTGACAATTTTGACTTATTTTTTATAACCTGTGCATTAAGAACATTTTATTCCCGTTCCTCTCCATCCTACAGCTCAGTTTTGTCTGCCTGGGATGGGCCGTCGACCCCACTGCCTCCTTCGGCAACGCTGCTATCTGCAGGTGTGAAAGACAAGGAGGCTGAATTTATGCAGTATCTTTTGCCGGTTGGACGAGGTCCATCATCAAAAATGTGCCCAAGGTGAGCACCACACTGAAAGAGAAGAGTGAAATGTAAGGGGAAAGCATGCACAAAGCAAGCTTTGAGAGAAACTCACATTAAGCAATTTAAATGGATGACCAGCCCATAGAGAAATGATGGAAACCATCGTGGATGATTTCTAATCCGCCTGTCAATAGCTGCAAGAATGGTTCCTGGCAGGCTTTGCACCACATGCCGAGAAAAAAAAACACTAGAGTTGTGCATATCAGAAATCATTTCAGAGGCTCTGTATTTTTTTTAATCTGTTAAGTCTCTCAGCAGCAGAAAAATGGCTTCAGTCATTTTACAAACTGAGTTGACCCTTGATCTCCCCTTGTAAGAAACATGGCAGAATAAAAATCTCACCCCACCCCCAGCGGCATTACTTTTGGCTTTGGATGGGTGGGTTTCAGATATGCAGAAGTCCACTGTAAAAGATACTCCTTAATTGGCCATAACGGAGGTGATGTTTGCTTTCATGGGCAGTAAAACTTAACATCAGACAAACACTGGATGTTCTTGGAACCCAGCAAAGCAATGGCAAGGCTCAACAGATTTATGTCACAGTCACCAGGGTTGCAAAGTGTAGCAAATGGAAAAGTCTCTAGCCCACACAATAGTTTTTTCTGGCTTCCAACAGGTGGAGTGCCACGCTGACTTCCTTACTCAAATGAACTAAAATATGTGGAGAGAGAATAATCTGACTAGCTAAACTCTATGCTACCGATTATCCAAAAGGCTGAGGAAGAGAAGCAGCTCATAGTTCAGACAGAGGCAGAAGGAGGAATGGCTATGAGGGTGTTTAGGAGAAATCCAGCCCAAAGAAGGTTTCCAAAAAAGGCAGGCTTACTGAATAAAGGCCTGCACTAACAACTCCGAGGTGGGGGTATGGCTCCAGGAGACAACAGCATTGTCAAATTTACCACTCTCCTACCCTCTCTCAACAGGTCAGGGGTGAAGGAAATGAAGACTTTCGTGCACCATACTCAAACAGGTTGCAGAAACACATTATTTACATTGTAACAAAGAAACCAGAGTCGGGGGTACATGACTTCCAGTTATATGCTTAAAAAATATTTATGGAGAGCTTGCTACGTGCCAGGTACTGTTTTAAGAATATGTAGATACCATCAACAATCCTTGGTCTCATAGAGCTTACATTCTAGTGGGAGAGACAGATGATACACAAGAAAATAAGTGAATGCACAGTATGTTAGGTAGAAATAGAAGCTAAGGAGAAAAAGGAGAGGAAGGTTAAATGAAGTGTGGGACTGCACAAATATCAGGTAGAGAGCATTCCTGGCAGAGGGAAGTCAAGAATTAGGGAAGACTAGAAGAGAAAATATTATGATTTACACATTTTTCCTGCTGTGCACATTGGTATATAAAACAGTTATAAATCAGGAATTAACAAAGGAATGAGGATAAAGATATTAAATGGAGATGATGAGAAAGAAGTGAGCAAGGGTGCCACTACAACTAGAAGAACTGGAACCTCAGTTTCCCCACTGAAAGTGCTAAATTCAGTTCTCAAAGCTTCCCTAGTTATTAATGGATGGCACAAATAGCAACTTTGATTATAGGCACATCCATGTTAAAAGTGAATTTTTATTTTATTGCCAACATACTGTGTCAGTTTATTAAAGAACTGAAAATGAACCCTGAACTGATTTGATCTATTACCTGGAAAATATGAAACAGACCTAAAAAACAAACCTTGCATTATTTTACCACATTCTATGCAGGTTTGGGTAATATGAAGGTTGACAGCTCAGACTGCTTTTCCTTTCTATAAACAATTTGGGCCAAATTTTCAGGCATCAGCAGCTAAGATACACCAGTAAAAAATACATATACTTACCCAATGGACATAGGAAAACACTCATTTTTGCCTGCCAAAACAGTCAGTGTGAAGGCCAACAGGAACTAGTACTTTCAGTGACCAGTATGTGTGTGCAATTATTGATCTCACATGCAGCTCCAGTACTTTGATCACTTAGCATCTGAGAGGTGAAGTTTTAATATAAAGGGCTCAGATAGATGTTTTGTTTTTTTAAAAACAAGAATATAGTTATCTAGGCAGTATAAATGATACTGACTTTATTAACCAACTCTTGCACATATTTAGAACACAGTTCTATCTATAGTTCTCCAAAAATAAAGCATAATAAGGATATACTTGAAGTCAGTTAGGAGTATAGGCACCCCTTGGAGATAGTGCAGGTTCAGTTCCAGACCACTTTAATAAAGTAAGTAACATGAATTTTTTTATTTCCCAGTGCCTATAAGAGTTTTGTTTACACTATACTGTAGTTAAGTGTTCAACAGCTTTATGTCTAAAAAAACAATGTACATACTTTAATTAAAATGTGACAGGAAGACATGGAATGAGCACATTGTTGGAAAAATGACAACAATAGACTCGCTCTACACAGGGTTGCCATGAACATTCAATTTATAAAAAATGGTATAATCTGTGAAGCGCAAAAAAGCAAAGTGCAATAAAACGAATTGTGCCTGTAATTACATGGCCTTCATTTCTCAAATAATTTTTTTTTAATCCTAATTACAGTAATTTAATCTGTTGAATTGAGCTGGTTTTTAGCCTGTAGTTTCATTTGCTAACCTGGAACTAGAGTTCTTGTTAAACAAAAAAGAAAATGTTGATTGTAAATGTGCCCTTATTTAGAAAAAGGCAAAAGAAAAAGGGTGGTGGAAAAAATAAATATATATATGGGGTATGGGGTAAGGAAATCCTGAGAAAAGATGTGTGCCCCAAAAAGATAGTGATAACTTCATTTTGCCTGCCACAAAGTGTTCTGAAGGTTCACACCAGGCTTAGATTACTGAAAGAGGATCAACAGTTCAAAGCATAGAAAGGTGTTAATTTATATCTGTGCCACCATATACATTCCCACCCCACTGCCTGCAAATCTGCAAGGCCATTTGTCTATGGGAATCTGAGCCACACAGCACCATTTGTGCTTCTTCTCTAGTATACTCAGTCTCCCATGAAAGACCATACGGGGTCTTTTAAGAGCACAGAGGCCCTGAAGACTCCTCCCTGAGGGGAACGCACATGGAGTCCATTCTTTCCAGCTTCTACCCCTGGCGGAAAGCTGGGATGATGAATGGAACTGTCAGTGATGCATTGTTTCTTTAGCTGCCTTCGAGCTCTGCCTCCCTGGCCCCAGCCAACTTGCAATGTGCTGGAATTTCTCAGCACACCTGGATGTAACTGAAACAAACTGGTTGCCCAATGCAGAAATTTCTGAAACCTTCTGCTAAATGATTTATTAAGGGTAGAATCTTTGGTGTGCATTTTGCAAGTCGTCTTTAAATGGTTATTACTTTATTTTACAGGTAAAATACAAATTATAACTGAATATTCTAACCCTCATCCCTAAAGAAGCATGAAAGAATGGTCCAAAAGAAAATTTACAAATTCCCCCAGGAATCCTTTATCACCTTAGCCTCACACTCAGAAAAGCTGGCAACTAAAGAACTTGCAGAGACCAGGGGAGTGGACTCCTGTGGAGGAAAAAAAAGTGATTGAGCATCAAATTTAACATAATTCCTTAAAATCTGACTGCAATTCTCAATTGTATGCATAAGAAACACAAATAGTGTATTCAACACAGTTACATATTTTTGCAATGATGTATTTCCAACTGTCCTAGAAGGTTTTCCCCCAGCTATTCCTAGGATGTTTTGGACTTTATCATTGTCACTTTCTCGTAAATGTTCAATCTACAAGATGAAGCCCTTTCAACGGAGGGCTTTTACACTTGGGCACATAGGGCAGGAAGGGAAAGAGAAAACAGTTTTAAGAAGAAAAGCAGTTTACTTTGCCAGTTACATTCTGTTTTCTCCCACTGTTATTGAAGACACTTGTGTGAAAGTAGAGGCTCTTTTCCTCTGCCTTGCGATATTAATCTCTTGCCAAGGAAATGATTGTGAAGTCACCAGTTTAGCATTATGATTTTACTGAAAGATCAAGAAAAAGAGAGATGGGCTGTGAGTCTGAAGCCCTCTTGTAACATATGGGTATCTTTAATCATCAGCAATATATGAGTTGTCATCTGCAAATGATTAATAAGGTTTGGGGAATTACCAAAAACTCTTAACTTTAAAAAATACTTTATATTGGTATATATTTACATTTCTCCTTATTTAGTTGACTTGAAACAAATTTAATAATGATCTAAAACAAACTTAAGGGACTCTCTCATAAACTTACTCAGTAAATAGCAGCAGTCATATATAGACTCCAACTTGGTTAAACTCAGGCATCTGATGGCTTCCTTAAAGATTATTATAAAAAGTTAAGTGATTTATTGGCTCCCCCATTTGCTCCAGATGTAGAATTTTGATCGGAAGAAGGGAGAATTCCTCAAGTATTTCCAGGAAGGACTTAATTCACTAAATTGCAACTTAAACCTAACAAGTCTTACCCCTTTGCATTTAACTCCTGACAAATCCTCAGGTTGGAGGATTAGGGAGGAACTGGTAAAAAAATTATTCACAATAGTCATAAAAGCAATGTATTTTATCATTTGCTAAAAAAACCCATAAATTAAGTAAAATTCTTTATAATGGAAAATTGTCAGGAAATTGCTGCATTAAGGGGAGATATGCATGCTCACTAAAGTGGGCAAATTTAAGATAATCTCTTTAGAAGAGAAAACTTGTTTATAATTCCTCAATTCAGTAGGTAGAAGAGCAATATATATTACATATAAGAGCAATATATACACATATATATGATTGTGACAAAATCAGAATGTAACAGGGTAACCTATTTCTTCCACAAGCAGCAATCAAAATGAAGAAAATGAGTACTCTCTACCCCCTTTGCCTGTTTTCTGGCTGTTAACTTAAAGATCAGGCAATATTGCAGCTTTCTTACACAACAATTCTTTAAAAGGATCTAAGTGCAATATTTCTCTATAAAGTGGTGCTACGACCGTATCAATTTTAATTTTCTCAATAAGATTTTACTAAAACACTAATAGCCAAGAAGCCACTGGATACATGGAAAACCTACGAAGTATTGTAAAGAGATGGTAAGTTACTGACTTCCATTTTGCTTACAATTCCTACCCAACTTTGAGGCCTAATTCACTGGACGGAGCAGTCCACACCGTAACTGTAGAAGAAAAAAAAAAAAGAAAAAGAAAAAGAAGAATCCTAAATATTAGGGACCAATAGACCAGTGAAATATTGCTAGGTGAGCAGATCATATCTACTGTTTTGTCCATGGAAGCTGAATTCATCTGCTAAAGCTAGCAGTGAAAGGGTCTCCATGTTTAGATACACCATCTTTACTATGAGAAAAGAAGTACACTGCATAGTTCATGCAAATGGGAATGTCTATGAAATACTAAAAGTATTTAAGAGTCTTCACAACACAAACCACATTGATGCAATTCAGTCCAGAGGAAAGACAAGCTACGTGACTTCAAAATACAAGAATTTTAGAAAGAGGAGAAACAAATCAGAGAAGTGGCCAACACATTGTCACCATCCCATAAAAAAACAACCCTAAAAATTAAAAAAAAGGATAGGTAAACTTGCTGGAATAGAAGAGACTATATTATAGACAGAAAGAATGTAAGGTAAAAGAAAATAAACTGATAATAGGGAAATAGTGCTAAGAATGAGAAACTGCAGGGTAAAGCATAAATGGATATTCTAGTAAGGAAAACATTAAGTCAGTTATTTTCCCAAATCAAGGTAAATAGTATACATGAGAAAAAAACAAAAAAAAATTTTAAATAAACATGTGTGAAATACAAATTAAAAGACAAAGAAAATCAAAGATAGCCACCACACTTTAATTTAGTAAGCTGTTACTGTACTTGTGTGATAGATGTTCCCTGCTCCATCCACATAGGAAAGAGGTTGGCAAATGTCTAATTCTTTCCGGCAGGAGCCCAAGACTTCCTACAGTTGGCACAGAACTTACTTCACAAAGCATATATTTTCATACTTCCCTTAGTGAAAAGGTAATTTCTCTTCCTTTTCCCTTTAAGTTTAAAGTGAAAGTGCCAAACACTTTCTAAATATGAGAAGTAAAAAGATGGTGGGAAAACAAGTAAAAAAGGAATAAGCCAGTGTTAGTTTCTCACACAATCGTTAGGAAAGGATCCAAAGAACTGTAACAGTAAACAGGGCATTTAACCAAAGGACCAAGAGCATTACTTGGTTTAGTTTGACATCTTTTATGAATGTTGCCTAATTTTGGCATAGTTTGTCATTCTCATTTTTCTTTGGTCACTGTAGGGCTCCCTCAAAAATGGTCTTTTCTGGACTACTACTGATGTTATCTCTATGGCTGGTGACAGAGAAAGAAGGTTTATTCTAGCTGTGAATTATAAGAATTGGTCACAAAGAAATCAGAGTAGGGTCTTAGGGAAAGTTAATATATTTACCTCATTTTTCTGTGCCTTTTTAATTTGACTTTCATAGGATTAAATGTTTGAAAGTAAGTTCTTAGCAGAAAGGAGAGTAGAAGGCATATAATACCCTTTAAGATAACTTAAACACATACACACATAAAAACTGTTAGCCTTAAAAGAGGTTTCTAACATTGTACCTGAGTTACAAATTTCTATGTAGCATCCTACCCACAGTTACCTTTTTGTCAAATATTTTTGATTCCTGAGTAGATAAGCTCAATTTCTTTCTGTGGCAGTTATAAAAACATCAATTTAAATCAATTGAATACAAAACTGAATTGCATTATACTAAATGCTGAGGGATCATGGAATTTATTTTTTCATTTTAATGTGACTCTTTATGATGTAGCTATCTATCTATCTATCTGTCTGTCTGTCTGTCTGTCTGTCTGTCTGTCTGTCTACTTATCTATCTACCTACCTACCTACCTATACCATGAAAAGCTCTGGAGCTTGAATTCAAATCTCAGCTCTGCCACTAGTAACCTACATAAACTTACAAAAGTTAATTGATCTTTTTATGCCTCAGTTTCCTCAAATAAAATGAAGGAGAATAATAGCATCTACCTTACAAATTATTATGAGCATCAACGAAAGGAGCTTTTAGAAAATGCTGATGCTTAGGCCACACCCCAGACCAATGAAATTAGAACTTCTGGGGTGAGGCCTATCATCAAAAAATTCTATCATCATGCCCAGACACTCATTTCTGAGAAACAAGAATGGCCTGAAAAGATGATTTAGATAAAACATGAATTTTGCTTTTCAAGGCTGAGAATAGTCCTTATACTTGGAAGACAATAAACTTACCAGCCTTATTTTAAAAAAAAGGAAAAAGAGATTCATTAAGACTGACGGTTAGGTTCAAACCAATCTCCCTCCCTATTTGGAAGGAAATATGCCACCTACTCCCTAACAATCTTGTGGCTGATAAAGGGTGTTTAAAAAAACAGATCAAGGACTAGGGGAAGAATGCAAAGGGAGGACAATGTGGCAATTACTTTGCTATTATATCTGCCTGATTTTGATCTTTACCTCTGATTGGTGTAACAGACATCCCCCAACGAAATACTCTGTAGTATCAGTGAATTTCAAGTCACAATACTCAGACTTTACATTTCACTTATTTAAAGTGGATTAGAAGAACTGGTTTACCTATTAGAGAATGTGTAGTTGTTCTTATTCTGTGTACAAGGTTCTGGCCATGTCTCTGGTTTTCAGTACAAAATAGCCACAGATTCAAGTCTCTTGATTGAGACTTGCCTCCTCAACGCATGCTCATTTTCTCCCTTAAAGCCAGCACTAATTTAATTACAGCAGACTGGATTGAACTAATTGGAACACCCTTGGAAATAAGGAGAGGTCTATATTCACTAGGAGATGTAGAGAAGGAATTACCTTATTTATCACATATTCCCACTTTATCTTCATAGAGCCTACCTCTGCACTTCTCCTTCTAACATCCTCTCTTTCCTTCTGCACACCCACCCAAGGAAAGCTGTTTCTAGGGTCTTCATTAGCTGTGTTTTGATCACTGTGGTTAGAGGCATTATGATGGAACCGTGGATGCCCAGGACTGCAGGGAGGGGGAATTATCGAAACATCAGGTTATCTGGGGCCACAAACAAAATCTTCACAGGCCCCCAAGAATAATCCATTCCCCACTGTACTGAATCAGCTGAAGATGCTTTTTCCTATCAATTTTGTTTAATGGTACTAAAGCCAGTGACTGAATTTAATTGGATTTAATAAACACTTAAAAAGACTGAAATGTCATTAGGACTTTATATGGACTTCAGTATATTTGTCCCTCTTGTGGAACGATCACTTGGCCTTAGTTGCGGTACTCAGCAAAACCAGGAGTCTTGAAAGTGTTTGCAGTTCAGGGTAAGCAATGTGTTGAGTTCTCAGGAGGGTTTAACTAACCTGTGAGCAGCTTGTTTCCACCCTGTGCATCCCATAGGAAAAGTCATCTGTGAGTGTGATTGCCTCCGAAATGATGACATCGTAGAATGAAGGCCAACCTTGGGCAGAGCAGCCACAAGAACCAAAACAGAAAGGAGAGATACACAGTCTTGGGTTAGAATGCGACTTTAAAAAAAATACTAAGCAAAAATGGAAATCCTTAATATACGACTCATGCTTAACTTTTTCAACCTGGTTAAAAAAAAAAAGTCAGCGCTGAACAACAGTGTATTTCGCAAAGGTGCAATTATTTTTAAGAATAACCTTTTCCTCAGATTCATAAAATACACATTAAAGTTTTCTGTTTCAGGAGACATCATTAGACCTTCCAATGGTTTTCTAGAACATATCTGAACTTAAAAATCTCTTTCTCAGCACGCTTTCTCTTGTCTTGAGAGCCACTGGGCATGGCCCTAAAACACTCTGGAGTCTTCCAGTATGATTTTTTCTAAAACACAATCCATTTTTGGCTGTTAACTTTTTAACAGTCCCTTACCTCTTGAGGAAGCCTGAATTTTCAGTACATAATTTGGACAGTTAATCACTGTACTAAAGCATAAAAAATGAATCTCCTATTTTCTTCATCTCAGTCTAATTTCCCTGGACAGGTGGTTAGTCTGGAAGGCACAGTTTCTATTTATTTATTTATTTTTAAAGCAGAAAGGGATTTAATTCAGAGTATAGGATGCTTACAAAATAATTGCAATGATGGGAGCACGAGGATCAGGTTTTGGCTGGCCCTCCAGGAATGACTCTTAGAATGACACCACAGAGCTTCTGGACAGCCAAAGGAGCTTCCAACTCTACTTCAATCAGGAAGGTGTAGAATTAGAATTAGACTCCACTGGGACTGGTGACTACTAGAGCATGCTGCTTTAGCTGTGACACAAGGGCCAGGAAGTCACTTATGCTCTTGCCAACTGCCTTTTTTTTTTAAAAGACCATATTTATCTATTTATTTTAACTTAATTTATTGTATAATACAAAGCAAAGAAAGAAAAAGCAATAGTTTAAAAAGCACTCTTCAACAAGTAGTTACAGGACAGATCCCAGAGTTTGTCATGGGCTACCATACCATCATCTCAGATTTTTCTTTCTAGCTGCTCCAGAAACATTGGAGGCTAGAAGTGATAACTTTTTTTATCATCACAATCGACTTTTTGTGTCTCTGTGTGTGAAAACTAACATATACACAAAAAAGCAATACATTTCAAAGCACAGCACAACAATTAGTTATAGAACAGACTTCAGAGTTTGGCATGGGCCACAATTCCCGAATTCTAGGCCTTTACTTCTAGCTGTTCCAAGACAAACGGGAGACCAAAAGAAACACCAACACAATGATTCAGCAATCACACTAATTTGCTAAACCCTACCTTCTCTGTATAACTCCACCACCACCTTTGATCCTTCTCCCACTCTCTAGGGATATTTGGGTTATGCCCACTCTAACCCTCTCATGTTGGAAGGGCTCTCAACAATAAGGGTTAGGGAGATGGAACAAGCTGATATTCTGGAAAGGCTGGTCCCTCTGCATCCCAGGACCTATGTGGTCCAGGGACCCATTTGGAGGCTGCAGGCCTCTGGTAAATTACCCCAGTGCACGGAACCCTTGCAGAGTCCTATATATTGCCCTATATAGGTGTTCTTCAGGATTGGCTGATGGCCCTGGTTGGGAGCAGTTAAGTTCTTGATGTTTGTTCTTTTTTATTTTTTAATATAGTATTTAGGGCAATAAATATCCCTCTCAGCACAGCCTCTTCTGCATCCCATAAGTTCTGATATATTGTATTCTCATTTTCATTTGTCTCCAGATAGCTATTGATTTCTCTAGGCATTTCTTCTTAGACCCACTGCTTGTTTAAGAGTGTGTTCTTTAATCTCTCTATATTTGTAAAAGTTCTCATTTTTTGGTGGTTATTGATATCAAGCTTCATTCCCTTGTGATCAAAGAAGGTGCTTTGAATAATTTTTCAATGTTTTTAAATTTAAAAAGACCTGCTTTGTGCCCCAGAATATGATCTGTCCTGGAGAACATTCCATGAGCACTAGAGAAGAATGTATATCCTGGTGTTTTGGGGTATAACAACCTATATATGTCTGTTAGGTCTAATTCATATATCAAGTTGTTTAACTTCTCTATTTCCTTGTTGATCTCCTGTCTGGTTGTTCTACCTATAGAGGAGAGTGGTGTATTGAAGTCTCCTACTATTATTGTTGAAACATCTATCACTTCCTTCAGTTTTACCAATGTCTGTCTCATGTACTTTGGAGCTCCTTGATTGGGAGTATAAACATTTATGATTGTTATTTCTTCTTGGTGAATTGTCCCTTTTATTAATATATAGTGTCCTTCTTTGCCTCTTATGATGTCTTTACACTTAAAGTCTACTCTGTCTGATAGTAGTATAGCTACTCCCGCTTTCTTTTGGTTACAACTTGCGTGGAACATCTTTTTCCATTCTTTTACTTTCAATCTATTTTTATCCTTATGTCTGAAATCAGTCTGTTGTAAGCAGCATATAGTTGGATTATATTTCTTAATCTATTTTGCCAATCTGTATCTCTTGATTGGTAAATTTAGTCCATTGACATTCAAAGTTTTAACTGAAAAGGTATTTCTTGAATCCACCAACTTATCCTTTGGATTTTGTTTGTCAGATCTATATATTCTATTACCTCTTTTTATTCTTTAAGTTACCCTTACTGGTATTCTTCAATTCTGTGCCCTCCTCTAGACCTCCCTGTCCTGTCTTTTTTTTCAACTGGCAGAATTCCCTTTAGTATTTCTTGAGGCCCGGTCTGTTGTTGACAAATTCTTTCAGGATTTTTTAATGAAAATTTTAATCTCTCCCTCATTTTGTAGGACAATTTGGCTGGAAGTCTTTCTCTTTCAGGAACTCAAATCTCTTCACCTCCATAGTGCCAGTTGAGTAGTCTGAACTCAGTCTTATGTAGTTTCCCCTGTATCTAGTAAACTGTTTTTCTCTTGTCACTTTCAGGATTTTCTGCTTCTCTTCAACATTTTGACAGACTGATTAATATGTGTCTTGGGGAAGGCCTATTTGGATTTATTCCATTTGAAGTTCATTGGGCTTCTTTAATCTGCGTATTTATGTCCTTTATAAGGGTTGGGAAGTTTCCCCCCATTATATTTTCAACTAACCTTCCTAGCCCTTTACTCTTTTCTGCTGCTTCTGGGACACCAATAATTCTTACATTTGTGTGCTTTGTTTTGTCCATTCTTTCCCTGAGATCCAATTCAAATTTTTCCATCTTTTTTGTCATTTGCATTTTTGAATATTTGGAATCAGTTGTACTGTCCTCTAGTTCACTTATTCTTTCTTCTGCCTCTTCAAACCTGCTGTTGTGTCTCTAGCACATTTTTGATTTGGTCTATAGCATCTTTATTCTCTGTAGATCTGCTATTTTTATATTTATTCCCACAAATTCCTTTTTATGCTCTTCTAGTGTCTTCTTGATCTCCTTTATGTCATTAGCCATCCCGCTTATTTTATCTAGTAGAGTTACATGAACATCTTTGATTAGTTGTTCCAAAGTCTGTGTTTCCTCCAGTGTTTTAATTTGTTCATTAGGCTGGGCTATATCTGTCTTCATCTTGATGTGCTTAGTGATTTTCTGATGTCTTTGTGGCATGTAAATATCTTGATTGGTTTACTTTGTAAATTGATTTCCTTCAGTAGTCTAAAGCTTTGTATTTGTGGGATGGACGTGGAGCAGGATGCAGGTGGGGTGGGGCACAACCATGCAGTGATGAATTGCAGTGCAGGTATAGGCACAGGTTGGGGACACTATGCTGGTGCCTTTGAGCAGGGGTGCGGCTTGTGGAGTTTAGAGGTGCAGGGTCATGGGTATGTAGTGCAGCTCAGGCAGACTAAATTTAGACTGCAGGACCAGGGTGCAGCACAGGCGGCACAGAGGTAGAGGGTTCCTAGTTCTGGTCTTCCCATCTGTGTACTCCTGAGGGCTCCAGGCTTCCGTTTGAAAAGGAGTGCGTTAGGCTGTTTGCACCGGTTGGATGGTCTCTGGTTCTCTGCGTTTCAATTCTTCAGCTTTTCTAATCAGGGCCTCCCTATGTCGTGTAGAAGACTTTCTGGGTCATTTATACCCTTGAATCGCCATCTCATTCGCCTTCCCATCCCTTCTCTAGCTGTTTCTTTGAGCAGGGGTGAACTTTACCTACCCTATTCCACCATATTCCTGGAACCCTGGGTCCAGCCCTTTTGCAGTATTTTGTGCTGTCTGACTCAAAAACCTTGCTTTAAATTTTTTTTCCATCAGCCCTGCATCCACTCTGCCAGGGCAAGAACTCCTAGTACCTTTAATGATTACTTCAGGTTTCTCTGTGCTGGGGGTCTATTTTCAGGAGTCAGAATTTGTTAATTCTGCAAATGGAGCTTGATTGAGCTAAGCCCTTGCTGATAGTAAAGTCTGTTTCCTTATTCCTTGGGGAACCAGTCTGCCACACCCATGTGGGAGGGGTGCCAGCCTCTGTGTCTTGGGGGACTTACAGTTCTGTGTGGGGTCTCATCTGGTCCAGCTTGTCTAGACTGGTGTACACTTTGTGTCTGGGTGCTGATGTAGGCCCCGAGTTGTTCTGTACTGTTCCTGACTATTTACTAGTTGCTCTGGAGGACGAACTAAATTCCACATCTCACTAAGACGCCATCTTTCACAACTCCATAGCTTCTATTTTACGGGCAAGAAGTATGCTCACTTCATAGGTGAAATTCATAGAGCAGCATTTTTTAGATGTCTCTAAGATGCATCTTCCCTCAAATATCTTCTTTTTTCAATTTTCATTTATTCCAATAATCTTTAACTATACGCACAATTTTAAGGAACTCAATGATAAATGGACCATAAGATTGTACAAACAGTTATGAGTGTATAGTCCAGCTTTTATATCCAGTACTTATGGGCATGTTTTTACATATTTGCCAGAAAATATCTCTGGAATCACTGAACTGAAGCTTAGTACTCCTGAAATGATGAAAGAGATGTGTGATGTTGCTGAATTGCCAGTCCATTTTTTTTTCTTTTTCAGAAGCCAAATTTTTTCCTGCAATAAGGAGGATGCCCATTAAAATCACAGTGCTTTGTGTTAATACACCTATTCAAAGAAAGCAAAATGCAAACTTCAACAATATGAAATCTAATTTCAAACAAAATAAATTAAGTTGGGTCAAATCTGTATAAGAAACTCCTCCAAACTACCACCATTCCCCATGAGACAACAACACAACTTTCATAGTCAGTGCTAGATTTAACACCAGGAGTTTAAAGCATTTTCCAATTCCTTGATTTGAGCTCAAGATTGCTACAGATCACCAGGTGAACAAACGTTAACCTTTTTTACTATAAGATATTTCATAAAAACTAATTACGCCAAGACATACCAATATTCCTAAGAAAACTTGTTTCTCCCTATTTTCTAAATTCTAAAAATAACTTGAATATATTCTATGCTATAGATTTGGTTTATAATGATTTTCTTTGTTCAATGACAGAAGTGACAATTGCTGTGATGAGAGGTGTAATGGTGATGTTTGAGAACACTTAAAAATAAAGTCATTAACCTACAAAAAGAAAGCAAACATTCTGAGCTTTCTTTTTAACTTCCCATGGCATAACACATTTAATTGTAATTTAAGGCAACTGATATTATGAGGAGACATATTTGATTCAGTAGTAAAGAGGTAAATACATTTAGGAATTATTGTTTTTAACTTATCTAATGCTACCTAGTCCTCCCTCCTCCCCAACATTTTTCTATTTGTAGAATCCAAAATAGCTATGGAGAAAAAAAAAAAGTCCTATATTTTTTTCCTGTATGCTACATCTGCATCTTCTATGTACTTATCTTGTTTTACTTATCCCACTGGTTCCTGGAGCTTCCTATCCCAACATTTTCCCACAATTCTCCTTGAAAATCCTACTTTTCAAACTATATTTGCGATTTATTTGTTTTCATGCTTTTATTCCCTGACTCAATGGTGAGCACCAAGAAGTCAAACCTATTGATCTGGGTATTCTCACTGTATACCATGGTGTCCAGCACAAAATCACAGCTCCAGTGTTAACTAAACTGATTTCAGATTAGCTTTGAACAAGCAAGTGGGATGGACAATTACAGAATATCATGAAGACCTGCAGAAGAGAGATGGAATACAATCATATACTTTTTTTTTAACAGATTATATCAAGAAATATCAAGGCTAGCTTTTCACTGCATTATCCAACTTGGCTCAATCATCATTATTAAACTTCTCTATGCAATTGGAGAAACAGCCTTATTATTTCTTTAGAATGGTAGAAACATGAAGATTATCTATGTCACCTCACTTTATAGGTTTTTTTGGGGGGGAGGGGCAGAATGATAAGTTGTCAAGGTCACACAGATAGTAAGTGTCCAAGTTAAACTAGAATCTGGGTATTTTTACTTCAGTCTAGGACTCTCTTCTTATGTTCCACTTTATTATTTAATAAAAGGCTGCATTGGCATTCATTTGAATACTCTAGTTGGAGGAGGTTGCAGGTCTTAAGAAATATGTTCACTGCCATGTCTGGATTAGTTGATAGTTGCACTATTGCACTTGGGGCCTCTAGGTGGAAGCAGGTAACGACTATATTTTAAATAATGCTGATTCTCTCACCTTCTAATGACCAAGTCATTCAAAGGAAAAGTTCAAGAGCAATGATGAAAATGATGGAATCTGGGACACATGTAATTTTTATCCATTTATTAAAACTACAACAAAGACTTAGAAACTCACCCCAAGGCAATAATATTAATAAAAACTGTTAATTATATTTGGGATTTCTTAATACTTATATATTTTTTCTAATAATTGTAAATCATTTTGCATACTACACATTTCTTTTTTGGGGGAAGGACTGCTTTTGGAATGAGCTGTTAATCCATATAGTTATACATTTTGTCTCCATGAATTAAATATTTATAGAATTACTCAGAATAATAAACTCAAGGATAGAATAGGGTGATGTGGGGGGAAATGTAATATAAGTTCTCAAATCATTTCAATGTGTTCTGACACTTAAGAGCTTATTTATTGTTTACCTGGGCATTATTTAAACATTTGAAGAGATCATTTTTTTAAAGGCATTTCAAAATTATCCTAAAGTTTATAATATGCCTTGCATTGCAGAAGAATATCAGATTATTAGATACTAAGATATTAGACTGTTTCCCAAATCTTAGATTAGTGGGGATCAACAAGAGAAACCATGTTGAAGCATATAACCCCCTGTGATGGAACACATATCAGAAGAGAATCATGGCCAACTTCACCAATAAGGTAAAAAAGGAGAATGCTGAATTCCTTTGCTAGGTCATTCAGAAAAAAAAAAAAATGAAGCTCTATGGAGAGAGAATCCATCAGAAAGTAAGTCCTTAATGACATTCAAACTAACAAGGACCTTCACCCAAGAATAAATTGTCTTATGGCCGAGAAGCCACAGTGATGACAGCACTTTGAAAGCAGAATTCCCTCATCATGTGAAAGTATTTAAAGGAGGACCTTTTCACTGCTGTAAAAATCCTCAAAGGAAAGCTTGCTCCCACTCCTAATAGTAAGGAAAGTGCTTCAAAGGGTGATAGGCAAAGACTGAAACAATCTGTGACTTGTTGAGAAAATTATCTTGAGCAAAAGGGGAGGGGGGAACGTGTTTATGTCAGTTTTGACATTAAAAAAGATCATCTATCCTCCTTTCTCAAGGATTTTCCTTTTGGTCTTCTCATCTAACAAAACGTTATTTGTTTTGGATGCATTCCATGTATTTTTTGAAAGAAAAGTCATGTGAAAACCTGAATAAATAGTGTTGGCTCACCCCACCCCCAATATATACATCCCTTTGTTTCTATTTGATGAGGCTGGATCTGGGCCTATTATTTCATTTCAAAGAATATATAGTATATTTTTAGATATTAGCCTATTATTACCAAGAATATCTTAGGTTTAATATATAGGTCTTCCCTCAAAGAACTCCCATCTCCACAGAGCAAATAAGAAATACAGGTACTCCAAGTAGTAATATGGCAGTTCTGCTTTAATTTTACTTAACCCTGAGGCCAAATTAATGATCAGACATAATACTTCTGGTATAATGTGAAGCAAATTTAAGGTAGCTCATCTACATCTCCAGCATATGGGCAACTGATCCAGATTAATAATAGTAGCTCCTCAGTACTTTCTGCCATCTATAGTAGAATGGATTTTTTATATTTCAGTACAAGGGATTCCAACCCCTGCACAATGTAGCTTAATAAAAAGCTGCTCAGAGTCCCCTTGAACCTATAAATGAATAGTGATGTGGCTCTCCACAAGCAATTTTCTGGTGACAAATTTTAAATATTTCATTTCAATTGACTTCTGTGAAAGACCTTCTCAGCTCTCTATCTCAATCTCTTCCTTCCTCCTTTCAAAAATCTTTGAAACAAGTTGGTAAATTAGCAACAGATTAAAAACAAACTGAAGTCAATTCCGTCTGTACCATATCTAGAAAATATGGCCCTAATTCCCCTATCTCTTGATTTAACAAGGATTTCTATATAGCTTTCACTTCCCCTATATCCTCCCCATCCATCCCAACCTTAAATTAAAATGAGAAATCTTGGTAAGTTAGTTATGTGAACCATTTCAAGTTCTCAATAGTCACATGTGGTTAGTGGCTACCATATTGGACAGCACAAACAGGTATATAGAACATTTCCACCATCATTTTGCAGACACAGAACATTTCCACCATTGGACAGCACTGATTTAGTCACTATGAGTTGATTCATTTTTGTGAAAGATGAAGATTTAGCACACATACAGTAACCTCCCTTCTCTTCCCCTATCCAATTTTTGATGGTTGTATTTAGTTCTTTAAAAACCTCATTTAGTAATGTCTGCTTCTTGAACTAGAATATAAATTCAATAAGGGCAGGGAGTTTGCTTTGTTCACCACTGTACTGCTGACCACTTAAAACAGTACCTATTACATAAAAGGTACTACCAAAAAAAAAAAAAAGCCATATGAAGACTGAATTAATGCATGGATATCCTACAGTTTAGTATAGTTTGACTACCTGCCCTATAAATCAGCTTCAGCATCCTGAAACTCCTCACCTACCCTTCCCTCACTGCAATGCTCAACCATAATGAAATCTTCTGTGACTTTCAATAGATTGATTCTAAGAGTTGAAAATAAAGTGTTTGTGTTACTATGGTGATATACATGTGCTTTCTGCAAAGCTATGGAGTGTTAGGATTATATTTCATTCTCCAAGGGCCCAATTGTCATAATCCCATGCTGCCTAAAGTCAAATAGGTTTTCCTTTCTAAATATTGCATCATTTGTTAAAAGGCATGCCACATTTTCTTTCATCTTTTATTTGGACCATGACTTTATTATATAATTGTACAATTTTTTCCTGTAATTAACATTTTCAATTTTTGAATTTTGAATTATAAATATTTCAAGTATATACAAAAGTATAGAGAGTAATATAATAGTATCCATGATTTAACAGATACTAACATTTTATCCATATATGCTTCAGATATCTTGGTGTCTGGGTGTCCTTGTCTTTTCAGCATCATTTTCTTATTTTACAAATAAAATTTCATACCAAATATCTCTGAGGATATTAACTAGAGGGTTGCTTTTATTTTGGTTTTACTGTTATCCTCCCAAATAGTTCTTCTTCCTCTTGTGCAATTATTCCATTATCATGGTTTTTATATTTCATGCTCTTGGTTTTCCTATTAAGAATGGAGACCTGGCTGAGGTGGACCAGGTATAGAATGGGTTGGTTTCCTACCAGGTCTTACCTTTGAATGAAATATCTGGGTGGGAGCTCTGTAAAAACTGTTGAGGTTTGCTGACTGACAAGAATTTGTCCTGGGGTTCCCCAAACACCTGAATGGGCCATGGGTTACTCACATTATTAGGTATCAACACCTCAATAGCATCCCCAATTCTCCTACAAAGGCTGTTTAGTATCTTAAAGGGGCAGTCTTCCTGTTTATTTTTGTTGTTGTTGTTTTTGTCCCTCTCACTGGCTGTAGGTAATTGATGATTTGTCATTCTAAGTACAAAGGTGAGGAAGATGTAAAACTGGCCTCGATGTTCTTTAGCCTTTCAATTAAAGACCTTGTTATCAGTCCCCCATTTTGCTCTTGTCAATTAATTCTGAGCTCTGAGCCTCTTTGTAATTCTGTTGGGCATCTTTACAACAACTTTTGTATATATTTTTCTTTCCAGCTTCCTTTAATTGGCCATATACATTAATACATTTCCGCGCATTTGTTCTGGAAAAGTTGGTTAAAATTTTTGTCTACTCAAGATCCCCTCCCACGTTGGCAAACTTGTTTCTGTAAAGGCCTAGGTAATAAATATTTTAGGCTATGTGGGCCAAGAGGCACATCAAACGACTGTTCTTGCTAAAAGACCAATTGTCTTTTATACATTTTAAATTCAAAAAGGCAAAAACCTTTCTTAGCACACATACACTAACCTCCCTTCTCTTCCTCTATCCAATTTTTGATGGTTATATTATCTTTAGTTCTTTAAAAACCTCTTTAATAATGTTCATTCTTCATATGGCTTTTTTTTTTTTGTAGTTCCTTTTATGTAATAGGTACTGTTTTAAGTGGTTAGCAATACAGTGGTGAACAAAGTAGACAAACTCCCTGCCTTTACTGAATTTATTCAATAAAGTTAAAGACAAATCATGCACTGGGCTGGATGTGGTCTGTGAGCATAGTTTGCTGATCCCTGTTCTAGACTACATTGTCTTTATTCTCTTTCTGGTCCCACTTATGCTTCCAGTATCTTCTCACTATAAGGTACAATTAAATGTATATTATTCATCACAGAGAATATGGAATTGGGAGAAAGCATTTTCATTCCCAATTGGTTGGCAATAAAATTTGTTGATCTTAAAAAAAAAATGCCCCCCACATGTCAATTCTCTTTGCAATTATGGGTTTCTCCTCCTCCTTCTCCTGTTTTTTCTTACTCTCGTTTTAAAAGGGTGTTTTGGGAGAGATGGAAATACAACACGTACTCTCAATCTATCACTTTGGACCAGAAGCCAAGATTTCTATTTTGTAAACTGCAGATTTTAATCTCTTGATCTAATATTTTATGTGAAAAAGCAACAGATTTGAGGCATCATAATTTTTCTACTAACACAATTACATTATTTTTGTACCCTATGAATATAAATACAAAAGTCACTGTAAAGTTTAGCAGCTTTAACTGGGATCAGATATCACTCTGGCTATAAGTGATTATGGGATTTTTAGAGACTAACATTTACTGTTATGACATTTGCAATGTCATCTGAGTTAGAATCAAGGCAGTTCAGAATAGTCTTCTTCCTGCCTGGTTCAGTGGAAAGAAATTTCTTAGGATACTTTTAAATCTATATTTGAACTGTCTGACATGGCTTGAGAATTTAATGTATTTCTGCCCTCCTGACATTGCAGATATAAAGACAAATATCCCTCTATATGATGATGACATAATTTCATTACTGCAAATAAGTAATAGTCTCAAGAGGCAAACTATTCTCATCAGAAAAAAGGTCATTGTCACAAAAGGAAAATCACTGGCAGGCAAACATTCCCCCATGCTTCATTCAGCTTCATTAAGCAGTACCTGAAATTAAAATTATACTTAAAATACTTATCTTGAAAAGCAAGGAGTTCAGAATAAATACAAAAATTAACATAGATCTATATACTCTAAAAATTCATGAAGATGACTCATGCTAATAAAATTTAAATGCAACTTACTATTCCAGCATTAATTTTAGTTTAGTTACTGGTTGTTGGGGATTGAATCATGTTCCCCACAAAAAAACATGTTCAAATCTTAATCCATGCTCCTGTGGGTGTGAATCCACTTTTTAAATAGGATCTTTTGATGATTTAGTAATTAAGAGGTAGCCAAATGAATCAGGGTGGATCTTAACCTATATGACTGGAGGCCATATAAAGAGAAGAAATTCAGGAGAAGTTAGTCAGAGAAAGCTACAGGAAGATGCCAGAAGTCAGAAGAAACCAGAAGAACAGACACAAGGATGGACAGATTGCCATGTGGTTGGAGACTAAATACAAGCCAACCAAGCCCCCAAATTGTGGAAAGTCAGCACCAGGATGTAAAAGACTTCAGGGAGAAAGCACGGCCTTGCTGGTAGCTTGATTTTGGACTTTCAGCCTCTGAAACGATGAGACAATAAATTCCTATTGTTAAGCCAGGCAGCACATGGTATTTATCATGGCAGCTCTGGCAAACTAAGACACTGGTTATTTTGCTTGTTTATCTTTTTATTAAGTAACCCATTTTCAATGGCACAAAATGGCATGATAATTGAGGGCCACCTGCAGGCTTTAAAGCAAACTAGTGACATTATCAGGTTTATGTTTTAGGAATATGGCTCTAGAAACAGACTGGAGAATAAGAGGGAAAATGAAAACAGGTATATCAGATGGAAGATTATATTCTAGAACAGAAATTATAAGGTTCTAACATGAACACACTCACAATGGATTGGAGAGCAGAGAACAGATTTAGAGACATTAAGAAAACAGAACTCACTGGTTTGGTGACAGTGGCATATATGGGGGAGTGAAGAAGAAAGACAGGGTCGAATTATTACAAGCTTTCCAGTTTGTATGACTAGCTGGTTCATGATGCCATCAACTGGGACAAAGAATAGGAAAGTGAATGGACTTTGAGAGAAAAGAATACAATCAGTTTGCATGGAACAAACTGAGAGCCAGAAGGATACATGGGCTCAGAAGTGAACCCTGGCCTTAAGATTCAGATGTGAAATTGTCAGAGCATAAAAGATAATAAGATCATGGATGAGGATACACAGAAGTAGAATAAATGGGAGAGGAGAAGCAGACAGGTATTTAAAAGGTGAGCTGTGGAATAAGAATCAGTAAAGGACAATAAAAGAGAACACTTCTAGAAGTAGAAGGAGAACTAAAGAACCAGAGTCAGATCATAGAGAGAAAGCTGTTTGAGGCTAGAGGGCACACATAAGTGTCATAATCTACAGAAACTAACAATTAGGAAGTTTGGGGGACAACAGTATAAGTTGTTTCTGCAGTAACCACAGAAGCATATGTGATGTGGAGAGAGTGAACAAAGACTACTCCTTTACAAAACCTGGAAGGGAAGGAAAGTAACACTAGGTTGATATTTAGAAGAACGGAGTGATGTTTGTATTAAGATGGATGGATTCTCCCTACCCTCAATCTTGCCTTTCTCTATTTCTAAAGTTTAAGAAATGTTACAATATTACTTTTCTAATGGAATTTTTTATAATGATATGGTAAGAAAATATTTACATATGCTAAAACAATGTTAAGCATTACTCAAATGCTCCCTAAGGTAGTAAACAGAAGCTATATTTGAAGAATGACTGAAATAAAATTCTATCCCTACTATCTTTTTTTTTTTTTGGCATGGGCAGGCTCTGGGAATCGAACCCAGGTCTCCGGCATGGCAGGCAAGAATTCTGCCACTGAGTCACCATTGCACCGCCCCCTACTATGTTTTTAATTTTTAGTTTTTTTTTTTAAGTTGTAATTGTCTTAATATTTTTTGGACTACCAAGCTGAGAGTCATGAGCATAATGCTTTAACTGACCACTGTAAACAGTTTTATTTTCTACCACAAATTCAATAAATTTGTGTTCAATAAATATAGTTGAATAAATGAATCCAGACCTTTAACTCCAGGTCAGGTTCTTCTGTCAAACACATTCATAGCATCCAGGACTTTCTCTTCATAGCATGTATCATGTTCTCTAATGAAGTATTTACATGGGTAATTTTAATTAATCTCTGCTTCTTTTACTAAATTCCACAAGACCATGATTGCTTTGTTTACTGCCATTATTTTCAACACCTAGCATACAGAAGCATTTCTCAAATGAATGAATAATGAATGAAGAAAATATCATATTTCATTATCTAGCAACAAAATTGGACTTAGTTAAAAGATAATCATTAAGTTTGAATATGCCCATCACTGGGCCAATTGAAGAAGAGAAAAAAATTGGCAAAGAATTTCTGCTATTTTGCTTTAGGTAAGTTTTCTGAATATCAAATTTAATATAATGTTTATTTTTCCTGCCCATCAAAAACAGTACATTTCTTCAAAATGATTATTAATAACTTCAGATGTAGCAACCATAGAGTCTTATCACTTATAATCATTTCAGGCATTTGAATCTAGTTAAGGACAACATGACTAAAGACTGTGAAGAACCCTGAGGTGTCCTTTGGGCAGTGTGAACATCTGGTATCTCTTCTCTTTAGAGATTAATAATGTAGCTGTACTGCAGCAGGCTTTACTAATTCCTTTGAGCCCTGCACAGCATTTTTAAATGGTTCCAAACACAGAAAATATTTAGTTGGTATGGATTTCATCCACAGTTTTCTTGCAATCTTAGAATGTCTCAGAAAGTTTTAAGCAGGAATTGACATGGCCCAACTTCCCTATTTCCCTTTGTGGAGGTATCTATTAATTTTTTTTTCAGGTTCAGTAAAATTACCTAACTCTAATCATTTCAGCCTAAAAACTGGGGAGGGGAACTTTATTTTCCCCGGCCTGAACACTGTCTCTTGCTACTTTAAATCACAGTATTTTTTTTTAAATATATCTTACACATAAGTCAGTTGTAGACCTTCAGCATCAAAGGCTCTGAGCAACATCACATGCAACAGCCTGACCTTTAGCCATAATTTCTAAGTGTCATTAAAGAATGTCTCTCAAACTGGCTTTAAATTTAGTGTTGACCTAGTAACCTTGATCTTAAAGCATTCAACTTTAAATGATTATTTTATTTTGCTTCCAAAAACTCTTCAGTCTACTGAGGCATCCATTAGGAAGCTTTGCAAGGAGTTCAGAGTTTGCTTAGAATTTATTAGCTATATCAGACAGGAAGATGGTGATTTGGGCTGCTTGCTGAGTGAAGATTATTTACTGTGCTTAACTGACCCTAAGAATACCAGGGAGGATGTAGGATGGGGAAATTCAAAGAAATACAGATTTTATTCCCAATGACATGCAAACTAAAAATCAAATAATGATCCATTCAAACGCAGTCCTGAATTAGGTCTATTCACTGCAAAGCATCATTTATGAATGCCAGACAAACTATTATTTATATTCTTTAGCTGGTGTGCCGATTTGAAAGTACTATGTACCCTAGAAAAGTCATGTTTTAATCCTGATCCATCTTCTGGAGGCAGCTGATTCTTTTCACCCCTATTCAATACTGTAGGTTGGAAACTTGATTGGATTGTCTCCACTGAGATGTGACACGCCCAATTGTGGTTATTAACCTTTGATTAGAGGGAAATGTGACTCCACCCATTTCAGGTGGGCCTTGATTAGATGACTGGAATCCTTTTAAAGAGGAAACATTTTGGAGAGAGCCACAAGAACCATGAGAGCCCACACAGCCAGAGACCTTTCGAGATGAAGAAGGAAAACAGCCCTGGGGGAGCTTCATGAAATAAGAAGCCTGGAGAGAAAGCTAGCCGATGTTGCCCCGTTCACCATGTGCCTTTCCAGTTGAGAGAGAAACCCTGAATGTCATTAGCCTTCCTGAACCAAGGTATCTTTCCCTAGATGAAATTGGACATTTCTATAGCCTTGCTTTAATTTAGCATTTTCACAGCTTTAGAACTATAAACTTGTGACTTATTAAATTCCCCTTCTAAAAAGCCATTCCATTTCTGGTATATCGCATTCTGGCAGCTTGCAAAACAGAACAGTTGGGTTCCTATAAAACATTTCAGAAGCATTCCTCTCCTTCTTAAATATACGTGCCTGGTGAAAATGTAAGATTACTTCTTCTAAGAGGTAGTTAACTTAAAGAATTCTTTTACTTATCTAAGTTTTCTCTTCATATTTTTCTCTAATTGAAATCTCTAAAACTTTTGGACAGGCTTTAGATCTTTATTTAACTACATACTTTTTTTTCTCAGGGGTATTTATAAATGTTTATTATGTCACTTCAGAGTCACAGATTAATTTTTAAACTTTTTTTATTGTATAGTATAACATATATACAAGGCAAAGAAATAAAAAAGCAATAGTTTTCAAAGCACTTTTCAACAAGTGGTTATAGGACAAATCCCAGAGTTTGTCATGGACTACCATATGATCCATTCATATTTTCCCTTTTAGCTGTTCCAGAATACAGGAGGCTAGAGAGCTTAAATATTTTTTTTTATCATCACAATTGATTTTTTCCCTTCCTTTTTTTGTGAAAAACAACATATATATACAAAAAAAGCTATAAATTTCCAAGCATAGCACCACAATGAGTTGCAGAATATATTTCAGACTTTGACATGGGTTACAATTTCACAATTTTATGTTTTTACTTCTAGCTGCTCTAAAATACTAGAAACTAAAAGAGCTATCAATGTTTTTTAATTACTCAGCATTCATATTCATTTGTTAAGTCTTATTGCCCATGTATAATTCCACTATCACCTTTCTAAAGAAAGTTAAAAGTAAATTTAAAACCAGTTTGAGAGACATTCTTTAATGGCACTTAGAAATTATGGCTAAAGGTCTAATCCCTCTAATCAAAGGTTTTCTAGGGTACCTCTCTTTAGTGTTGTTTGGGCTATAGCAATTCTACATTTTTGATATCAGAAGAGTCAGCCATTAATATGGGGTAGGGAGATGGAATTATCCAATGTTCTGGAGAGGCTGGGCTAGGTTTCAGGACTTATCTGGACCAGGGACCCATCGAGAGGTTGTAGGTTTCTGGAAAGTTACTCTAGTGCCTGGAACCCTTGTGGAATCTTATACATTGCCTTCGGTGTTCTTTAGGATCGGCTGGAATGGTCCTGCCTGGGGGTTGGCAGGTTATGATAGGCAGCAAGGTTTAACTGAAGCTTGCGTAAGAACAACCTCCATAGTAGCTTCGTGACTCTATTTGAACTCTCTCTGTCACTGATACTTTATCAATTACACTTCTTTTCCCCCTTTAGGTCAGGATGGAATGTTGATACCACTGTGCCAGGTCTGGATTCATCCCTGGGAGTTCTCTCCCACATTGCCAGGGAGACTTTCATCCCTGGATGTCATGTCCCATGTAGAGGGGAGGACAATGACTTCACTTGCAGATTTTCACTTTTTTTTTTTTTTTTTTTTTTTTGCATGGGCAGGCATTGGGAATTGAACCCGGGTCTCTGGCATGGCAGGCAAGAACTCTGCCACTAAGCCACTGTGGCCCACTTAACTACATAATTTTAAGAACTATGAAATGAAATAGAATATTTCCTCGTTATAAGTCTATGATTCTTCATTGGCCTACATCACCTTTTATGATATGTCAAAACTTGGTTCACCCACTACCATTTAAATTTCTGAAAACTTAGTTCAAAAAAGGCATTTTGAAATAGAATGGATTGCTCAGAAAGTTATTAAAAGCAAACATTTTATAAATAATAGGGGGAACAAATGTTAAAATAAATTTAGTTGGAAATGCTAGTGATCAATGAAAGGGAGGGGTAAGGGGCATGGTGTGTATAATCTTTTTTTGTTTTGTTTTCGTTTTATTTCTTTTTCTGAATTGATGCAAATGTTCTAAGAAATGAGCATGATGATGAATATGCAACTGTGATGATATTGTGAATTACTGATTATATATGTAGAATGGAATGATCATATGTTAATAATGTTTTTGTTCGTTTGTTGTTAAATTTTTTCTAATTAATAAAAAAGAACAAACATTTTATAACAAAATAATTGCTTAGAGTTGTTTACCAGCAAAAGATGTTTGCCTTTGTAGTAGACAGACAGCAAAATTAAAGTTTATCAAATAGTATACAGTCCCCAATGTATTAACATTTTTAAATAAATTACACAAAAACTTAAGGAAATTGCATAAAAAATTTTGAACCAATACCATTATTTAAATTAGTTTTAACAATTATAGCAACTGTAATCTCAAACAAAGGTATATTCTTTTTAAAATCCCTTAAGGAACTCTTTTGTCAACACTCAATCCCCATTACTCTGTTGTATTTTTTCATTTACTTATCACTTTCTAATATACGATAATTTAGTTGTTTATTATGTTTTTTTGTTTATTTTCTATATTCCCCCAAATAAATGTAAACCACATCAGGACAGGGATAACTGTTTTATTCCTGATACATTCCAAATCCCAAAAGATGCCTGGCATTCAATAAATTTTTGTTAAATGAATTTTCTATACACATTCCTGTTACGCTGGAAATCTAGAATTAAAAAAAGAATCCTTTGTTTTTTTTTGTTTTTAAATAAGCCTTATGGAATACAATTTTAATTCAGGAAACTTGCCCACAAATGTAACAAAAACATACAGACATAAAAGTCTATTATAAAATTAGTTATAGAATTTCCAGGTCACGTACAAATATTTATTGAAGATTTTGGCACCTTACTGACAGTATTCTCTTCATCCCAAACTCCTGACTATATTCCAAGGGACTTCCATGAAAGGAACTCACTTACCCTTCATATAAACTGCTCTTTGGGTGCCTCAGAGTGTTGAAACTAACTTAATAGTTAGTTTAAGAGAGCCAAGATCCTAAATCAAGACCCATGTGTAGAAGTGGCCTTTGTGATTTAAGGTGTCAGTGGTTTTGTTTCTGACTCCTACCAAGCTTAAAGCTTTAAAAATTAGGTGTCATCACTTGAATAGAGTTGAACTTCAGCTGGGTAAATTTGCCTAAAATGATATGGTTCTAAACACATATTTTAATTTGACTCTGGACCTCCATGACCAAACAATGAGTGAAATCCCGTGAAGGTAAACATATTCATAGAAAATTCCATGACATATAGGCTAACATATTGTGCTTGTTTGTACCCTAGAAAAGCCATGTTTTAATCCTAATCCCATTTCATGAAGGTAGAATAATCCCTATTCAATACCGTATGTCTGAAACTATAATCAGATCATCTCCCTGGAGATGTGATTTAATCAAGAGTGGTTGTTAAGGTGGATTAGGTGACATGTCTCCACCCTTGTGTGGGTCTTGATAAGTTTCTGGAGCCCTATAAAAGAGGAAACATTTTGGAGAAGGAAGGACATTTCAGAGAGAGCAGAACAGAACGACAAAGCCATGAGAAGCAGAGTCCACCAGCCAGTGACCTTCGGAGATGAAGAAGGAAAATGCCTCCCGGGAAGCTTCACGAAACAGGAATCCAGGAGAAGAAGCTAGCAGATGACACCATGTTCTTCATGTGCCCTTGCAGATGAGAGAGGAACTTCTGACTTGTGTTCACCATGTGCCTTCCACTTGAGAGAGAAACCCTGAACTTCATTTGCCTTCTTGAACCAACGTATCTTTTCATGGATGCCTTAGATTGGACATTTCTATAGACTTGCTTTAATTGGGACATTTTCTCGGCCTTAGAACTGTAAACTAGCAACTTATTAAATCCCCCCTTTTAAAAGTCATTCTGTTTCTGGTATAGCAAACTAGAACACATACTCTTTCGGTCGTGCAGTAACATTTAAGTCCTACTAATCTGTAATTGGTTAACAAGTGTAACATACTCACTTTGCACTGAGCAGGCACTAAATAAATATTTATTGAAGAAGTGGACCAAATTGGGACTGAAGAAAGTATTAACAAAAATTGTGAAAATGATTTCACAATGAATCACTGTATATATTTCAGATATTTACATAAAGATCACCTATCAAGTTTTTATTGTCCCTTTTGTCACTGTATCAGAGTATAGCATGTCATGGATTACTAGGATAGGAAAAAATTTTTTTTTTTTTTTTTTAGAGAGAGGGAGGAAGGGAAGGAAAGACAGAGAAGGAAGGAAGGATGAAAGGAAGGAAGGGAGGAAGAAAGGGAAACATCTTTACACGTTTTCCCATTTTTTATTATATTTTGTTTTTTACATGGGCTGGGGCCGGGAATCGAACCGGGGTCCTCCGGCATGGCAGGCAAGCACTCTTGCCCGCTGAGCCACCGCGGCCCGCCCAGGATAGGAAAAAATTTTACATATCTCCCTTGGCAGTGTGTCATGGGCACCTATGAAATTTCTCTGATCTTTTCTGGTTTGTGTAGCATAAAATTTTGTAAGACTTGGTCAGCATCCATAAACATAAAACACTATAGCACAGCTCTGCCGGCCCGCCGCGCGGTGCCCACGCCCCGCAGCAGCCGACCCGCCCGCCCTCCTTCTCCCCTCTTTCTCCGCTGGCCCGCCGCGCGGCGCCCACGCCCCGCAGCAGCCGACCCGCCCGCCCTCCTTCTCCCCTCTTCCCCCTCCTGCTCCGGCGGCTCTCCAACCACCACGGTGCCCTCTTCCGCCTTCACCAGCTCCACCGCTACCAGCCTCGACAGCCTTGCTGCGCTCACCTTTCCTCCTCCAGAACAGCTACTGGGGGAGTGGAGACAATACAGAGCAGCTCCCGGAGCCACGACGGAGATCAAAGGGACAGCGTACCCCATCATGGAACGGCTGACTGTCTGGGAGAACCAGCTCCGGTGAGAACACCGAGGGACGCGGGCTTTCCTGGGTGGGACGGCAAGCGGTCGCAGTCCCTCCCTTCCTCCTTCCCAGGCCAGCTGGCAGAATTGGGCAGGCGGTCCCCTCAGGCCGCGGCGGCTGGCGTCCCCACCACGCGAGGCCCCCCGGACCAACTGAAAGAGTTGGGTCAGAAATCCCCAGACTGCGGAGAACGGTGACCAGGGGGTCCCTTCCAAACACGTGACTCCCTGGTCCGCCTGGGAACAGTGCACTCTCCTGGGCTGCGACAGCTGGCGCCCTTCCGCCACGCTTGAGCCCCCGGGCCGACTAGGAAATTTGGTCGGGCGCTCATGTGCTGCGGTGGCCGGCGACCCTCCCTGCGTTCGGACCCCTGGGCCGGCTGGCACGCTTCCAAGACGCTTCAGCTGCCAAACCTCCCCTACGGCGAGAGTTTTCCAGAGTTAAAGGACCCACAGCAACTTTGACTGGTGGATCCCGTAGACAAACGTGTGCCACGAGCGCCACCTACTGGGCAGGATAAGAAAAACAGAACCCAGAGATTTCACAGAAAAATCTTACAACCTGTGGGGTCCAACACTCAGGGAAATCTGACTAAATGCCCAGACGCCAGCAGAAGATAACGGATCACGCTCAGAAAATTGAAAATATGGCCCAGTCAAAGGAACAAACCAATAGTTCAAATGAGATACAGGAGCTGAAACAACTAATGCTGAATATACGAACAGAAATGGAAAACCTCTTCAAAAATGAAATCGATAAATTGAGGGACGACATGAAGAGGACATGGGCTGAACATAAAGAAGAAATAGAAAAACTGAAAAAACAAATCACAGAGCTTATGGAAGTGAAGGATAAAGTAGAAAAGATGGAAAAAACAATGGATACCTACAATGATAGATTTAAAGAGACAGAAGATAGAATTAGTGATTTGGAGGATGGAACATCTGAATTCCAAAAAGAAACAGAAACTATCGGGAAAAGAATGGAAAAATTTGAACAGGGTATCAGGGAACTCAAGGACAATATGAGCCACACAAATATACGTGTTGTGGGTGTCCCAGAAGGAGAAGAGAAGGGAAATGGAGGAGAAAAACTAATGGAAGAAATTATCACTGAAAATTTCCCAACTCTTATGAAAGACCTAAAATTACAGATCCAAGAAGTGCAGCGCACCCCAAAGAGATTAGACCCAAATAGGCGTTCTCCAAGACACTTACTAGTTAGAATGTCAGAGGTCAAAGAGAAAGAGAGGATCTTGAAAGCAGCGAGAGAGAAGCAGTCCATCACATACAAGGGAAACCCAATAAGACTATGTGTAGATTTCTCAGCAGAAACCATGGAAGCTAGAAGACAGTGGGATGATATATTTAAGTTACTAAAAGAGAAAAACTGCCAACCAAGACTCCTATATCCAGCAAAATTGTCCTTCAAAAATGAGGGAGAAATTAAAACATTCTCAGACAAAAAGTCACTGAGAGAATTTGTGACCAAGAGACCAGCTCTGCAAGAAATACTAAAGGGAGCACTAGAGTCAGATACAAAAAGACAGAAGAGAGAGATATGGAGAAGAGTGTAGAAAGAAGGAAAGTCAGATATGATATATATAATACAAAAGGCAAAATGGTAGAGGAAAATATTATCCAAACAGTAATAACTCTAAATGTTAATGGACTGAATTCCCCAATCAAAAGACATAGACTGGCAGAATGGATTAAAAAACAGAATCCTCCTATATGCTGTCTACAGGAAACACATCTTAGACCCAAAGATAAATATAGGTTGAAAGTGAGAGGTTGGGAAAAGATATTTCATGCAAATAACAACCAGAAAAGAGCAGGAGTGGCTATACTAATATCCAACAAATTAGACTTCAAATGTAAAACAGTTAAAAGAGACAAAGAAGGACACTATATACTAATAAAAGGAACAATTAAACAAGAAGACATAACAATCATAAATATTTACGCACCGAACCAGAATGCCCCAAAATATGTGAGGAATACACTGCAAACACTGAAAAGGGAAATAGACACATATACCATAATAGTTGGAGACTTCAATTCACCACTCTCATCAATGGACAGAACATCTAGACAGAGGATCAATAAAGAAATAGAGAATCTAAATATTACTATAAATGAGCTAGACTTAACAGACATCTATAGGACATTACATCCTACAACAGCAGGATACACCTTTTTTTCAAGTGCTCATGGATCATTCTCAAAGATAGACCATATGCTGGGTCACAAAGCAAGTCTTAACAAATTTAAAAAGATTGAAATCATACACAACACTATCTCGGATCATAAAGGAATGAAGTTGGAAATCAATAATAGGCGGAGTGCCAGAAAATTCACAAATACATGGAGGCTCAACAACACACTCTTAAACAACAAGTGGGTCAAAGAAGAAATTGCAAGAGAAATTAGTAAATACCTAGAGGCGAATGAAAATGAGAACACAACATATCAAAACTTATGGGACGCAGCAAAGGCAGTGCTAAGAGGGAAATTTATTGCCCTAAATGCCTTTATCAGAAAAGAAGAAAAGGCAAAAATGCAGGAATTAACTGTCCACTTGGAAGAACTGGAGAAAGAACAGCAAACTAATCCCAAAGCAAGCAAAAGGAAAGAAATAACAAAGATTAGAGCAGAAATAAATGAAATTGAAAACAATAGAGAAAATCAATAAGGCCAGAAGTTGGTTCTATGAGAAAATCAATAAGATTGATGGGCCCTTAGCAAGATTGACAAAAAGAAGAAGAGAGAGGATGCAAATAAATAAGATCAGAAATGGAAGAGGAGACATAACTACTGACCTCACAGAAATAAAGGAGGTAATAACAGGATACTATGAACAACTTTACGCTAATAAATACAACAATTTAGATGAAATGGACCGGTTCCTGGAAAGACATGAACAACCAACTTTGACTCAAGAAGAAATAGATGACCTCAACAAACCAATCACAAGTAAAGAGATTGAATTAGTCATTCAAAAGCTCCCTAAAAAGAAAAGTCCAGGACCAGACGGCTTCACATGTGAATTCTATCAAACATTCCAGAAAGAATTAGTACCAATTCTCCTCAAACTCTTCAAAATAATTGAAGTGGAGGGAAAACTACCTACTTCATTCTATGAAGCCAACATCACCCTCATACCAAAACCAGGCAAAGATATTACAAAAAAAGAAAACTACAGACCAATCTCTCTAATGAATATAGATGCAAAAATCCTCAATAAAATTCTAGCAAATCGTATCCAACAACACATTAAAAGAATTATACATCATGACCAAGTAGGATTCATCCCAGGTATGCAAGGATGGTTCAACATAAGAAAATCAATTAATGTAATACACCACATCAACAAATCAAAGCAGAAAAATCACATGATCATCTCAATTGATGCAGAGAAGGCATTTGACAAGATTCAACATCCTTTCCTGTTGAAAACACTTCAAAAGATAGGAATACAAGGGAACTTCCTTAAAATGATAGAGGGAATATATGAAAAACCCACAGCTAATATCATCCTCAATGGGGAAAAATTGAAAACTTTCCCCCTAAGATCAGGAACAGGACAAGGATGTCCACTATCACCACTATTACTCAACATTGTGCTGGAGGTTCTAGCCAAAGCAATTAGACAAGAAAAAGAAATACAAGGCATCAAAATTGGAAAGGAAGAAGTAAAACTATCACTGTTTGCAGATGATATGATACTATACATCGAAAACCCGGAAAAATCCACAACAAAACTACTAGAGCTAATAAATGAGTACAGCAAAGTAGCAGGCTACAAGATCAACATTCAAAAATCTGTAGCTTTTCTATACACTAGTAATGAACAAGCTGAGGGGGAAATCAAGAAACAAATCCCATTTACAATTGCAACTAAAAGAATAAAATACCTAGGAATAAATTTAACTAAAGAGACAAAAAACCTATATAAAGAAAACTACAAAAAACTGCTAAAAGAAATCACAGAAGACCTAAATAGATGGAAGGGCATACCGTGTTCATGGATTGGAAGACTAAATATAATTAAGATGTCAATCCTACCTAAATTGATTTACAGATTCAATGCAATACCAATCAAAATCCCAACAACTTATTTTTCAGAATTAGAAAAACCACTAAGCAAATTTATCTGGAAGGGCAGGGTGCCCCAAATTGCTAAAAACATCTTGAGGAAAAAAAACGAAGCTGGAGGTCTCGCGATGCCGGACTTTAAGGCATATTATGAAGCCACAGTGGTCAAAACAGCATGGTATTGGCATAAAGATAGATATATCGACCAATGGAATCGAATAGAGTGCTCAGGTATAGACCCTCTCATCTATGGACATTTGATCTTTGATAAGGCAGTCAAGCCAACTCACCTGGGACAGAACAGTCTCTTCAATAAATGGTGCCTAGAGAACTGGATATCCATATGTAAAAGAATGAAAGAAGACCCATATCTCACACCTTATACAAAAGTTAACTCAAAATGGATCAAAGATCTAAACATTAGGTCTAAGACCATAAAACAGTTAGAGGGAAATGTAGGGAGATATCTTATGAATCTTACAACTGGAGGTGGTTTTATGGACCTTAAACCTAAAGTAAGAGCACTGAAGAAAGAAAGAAATAAATGGGAGCTCCTCAAAATTAAACACTTTTGTGCATCAAAGAACTTCATCAAGAAAGTAGAAAGACAGCCTACACAATGGGAGATAATATTTGGAAATGACATATCAGATAAAGGTCTAGTATCCAGAATATATAAAGAGATTGTTCAACTCAACAACAAAAAGACAGCCAACCCAATTACAAAATGGGAAAAAGACTTGAACAGACACCTACCAGAAGAGGAAATACAGATGGCCAAGAGGCACATGAAGAAATGCTCAATGTCCCTGGCCATTAGAGAAATGCAAATCAAAACCACAATGAGATATCATCTCACACCCACCAGAATGGCCATTATCAACAAAACAGAAAATGACAAGTGCTGGAGAGGATGCGGAGAAAGAGGCACACTTATCCACTGTTGGTGGGAATGTCAAATGGTGCAACCACTGTGGAAGGCAGTTTGGCGGTTCCTCAAAAAGCTGAATATAGAATTGCCATACAACCCAGCAATTCCATTGCTAGGTATCTACTCAAAGGACTTAAGGGCAAAGACACAAACGGACATTTGCACACCAATGTTTATAGCAGTGTTATTTACAATTGCAAAGAGATGGAAACAGCCAAAATGTCCATCAACAGAAGAATGGCTAAACAATACGTACGATGGAATATTATGCAGCTTTAAGACAAGATAAACTTATGAAACATGTAATAACATGGATGGACCTAGAGAACATTATGCTGAGTGAGTCCAGCCAAAAACTAAAGGACAAATACTGTATGGTCCCACTGATGTGAACGGACATTCGAGAATAAACTTGAAATATGTCATTGGTAACAAAGTCCAGCAGGAGTTAGAAACAGGGTAAGATAATGGGTAATTGGAACGGAAGGGATACAGACTGTGCAACAGGACTAGATGCAAAAACTCAAAAATGGACAGCACAATAATACCTAATTGTAAAGTAATCATGTTAAAACACTGAATGAAGCTGCATCTGAGCTATAGGGTTTTTTGTTGTTGTTTTTTACTATTATTACTACTTTTATTTCTTTTCTTTATATTAACATTTTATATCTTTTTCTGTTGTGTTGCTAGTTCCTCTAAACCGATGCAAATGTACTAAGAAACGATGATCATGCATCTATGTGATGATGTTAAGAATTACTGAGTGCATATGTAGAACGGTATGATTTCTAAATGTTGTGTTAATTTCTTTTTTTTTTCTTTCTTTCCGTTAATAAAAAAAAATGATTAAAAACAGCACATTTTATGTTACATATATGTTACCATGAAAAAAATAACAAAATAAAAAAAATCTTCACACACAAAAAAACACTATAGCACTATTGGAGCAATAGTATACAGTATTTTGATATTTGGCCTCCTGTTAGTGTAATAAAAAACCTCAATCATGTATCATTAAATAGTGCCCAAAATCATGGTATCAAAGGCTAGGTAAAAATGCATTTTAATTACATCTTCCACATTGGAAAACTTCCTTAGGGGAAATTTCACCGAGGTCTAGTGCTTATAAAAGATTTTTTAAATAATTTGCTTTGATTTAAGGTATAAGCCAAAAGCCAGTATAATAGTTCTTTGATCTTTGTTTTTATTTTTATTTTTAATGAAAATAATTTTACCTCTCAATTAATTTTAACTTTTTGCACAGTTCCTGATATTGCCCTTGATCTGGTCTCCAAGATCTTAATGCTATTAGTTTTTAAATGCCTTGTTGCTTAACCCCATTAAAAAAAAAAAGTCATACATTTATTGCCATAAATGAACGTATAAATGTGAATATATCATATGTGGTTTAGGTGCAACCTCTTTTTTTCTTTTTTTCTTGGCTGCTTTCTCCACACTGCAGGAAACTTATATTAACAACCTAATAAGGGTTCTACCACATTTTTGTCCATGTTCTTGTAGCCATACAAAATGGTAAGAATCCTCATGAATGTAAATGTAAATGTTATAGTAGCTGTAGAAGCTGCATAATATTCCACTGTGTAACCAACCATTCCCCAATTGACAGGAATCACATTGTTTCCAATTGTTTTTCCTTTAGAAAATACACTGTAAAGATAACCTTGCAAATATGCTCTTAAATGAGATGAGTTTTTTCATTTTTCCTGATATTGTCCTTGATCTGGCCTCCAAGATCTTAATGCTATTACTTTTTAAATGCCTTGTTGCTTAGCCCCATGTATTATTTTGCATTTAATAATGCTTCGAGATGGCTTTCCAGTTGAATACTCTTTTCTCCATACCCATCCTAACTATAGACACTGCTGCTTCTTAAAATTTGCTGTAAATTATTGCCAGTAACTCAATTAAGCAAAATTTGCATTTTACTCAATACCAGTAAGGTAGACTACTGTAAATGTTTGTTAGCCATGTACATTTGCTTTTCTAGGACTTACATCTTCACACCCTTTTTTTCTATTGAGTTATTTGGATTTTTTCTTTTCAAATAGAAACAATTCTTTGTATATTTTAGATATTAATTATCTGCCTCTGCATAACAATTATTCTATATATCGTTTGTCTATTGACGTCGTTTATGATATTTTTATCCCTTTCTTCTGCAGTTTCTGAGCTCCAAGCCTTGGTTAAGAAGAGCTCCTGCCCTGTCTTAGTTTGCTAGGGCTGCCAAAGTGCCACAATCCGAGTGCTTTAAAACAACAGAAATTTATTATGTCACAGTTTTGGAAGTCAGAAGTCTGAAATTAAGGTATCAGTAGGGCCATGTTTCCTTCCAAGTTTCTGAAAATTTCCTGGTAATCCATGGAATTCTCAGGTGTCACCTGGGGTGTTCTCTCCTCTGTTTCTTTTTGTGTCCAAATTTCTTCTTCTCAAAAGGTCACTAGTCATATCGGATGAAGTATGATCTCATTTTAATTTGCCTAATCCCATCTGTAATGACTCTATTTTCAAGTAAGCTCATCTGAGGTACTGGGGATTCAAATTTGAACAAGTAATTTGGGGGGACATAATTCAATCCATGATACATGGTATCCTGTATGTTCTTGGAGTTCTTTTGTTTTGCTTTTGTTTAGCTCTTAATTCATTGGGAATTTCTTATAGTATATGGCTTAATATTTCAATTTTATTTTCTTTCAAATGGAACAACATTTGGGCCATCAACATTTTTTAAGCTTTCCATTCTTTACAGACTGAGGTGAAATATCATGGTCATCAATTTTTTGTATGTGTGCTGTATGGCGAAGTCATGTTTCATTCTTTTTCCTTGTGACTATTTCCTTATTGCAGTACCATTTGCTAAATTTTGGTTTATTTGGTTTTTTATGCTTGTTTGCTTGTTTGTTTGGGAAGTGCATAGGCCAAGAATCAAACCTGGGTTTCCCACATAGCAGGTGAGAATTCTTCCACTGAACTACCCTTACACCCCGCTAGATTTTGATTTATACTGGCATGTATTTATAGATTCTCTAGTCTGTTCCACTGATTTTTTTTTTGCTATTTTTATGCCAATTATTTATTATAATGGCTTCACAGCATGTTCTTATATCAGATAAAGTAATATTTACTTACTGTTTTTCTTTTTCATTAATATTTCTGTTTTTTTCCTTAATCAAGTTCATGATGAGTTAATGTATATAGACAGACAGATCTTTTGAAGAACAGTCTTCAGATTCATTTATTACTTCTTCTATTGTTTGATATTCTCTATTTCATTAATTTCAGTTTTTATTTTAATTCCAACTTCTTAGCATTTTTATTGTTTTTACAGAGATCCTTTATTTTTCTTCTTTTTTTCCTTTAATAATGAAGTATTTAAGGTTACCAAATTTTTCTGTAAGAATAATGATCACTGTATCCCATAGGACTTCATTTGAATTCCTAATTTTACTGATTATAAAAATATGGTCTGTAAAAATTTCTACCTTTCAAAATTTATTGTCTTCATGAGCAAGTATTTGATCCAATTTTAAAATTTTCCATGAGCATATAAAATATTTTTATTTGAAGGATGTTTTTTATTTGAAAAATATACATATATATGTATAATCACACACACAGCAACTAAATCAAGTTTATTGATTTTGCTACTTGCTTATTCTATGTCTACTTAGTTTTGGCTACTCATATGTCTAAATCTGAAAGAGATAAACTGAAGTTATCCATTGTAACCACATAATTTTAAACCAAGTTCTCTTTCATCTAAGATTTTGATTCATATATTTAATGCTTATGCTATTTTATACCTACAGATTTACTTCTGTACTTTCATAAAGTAACTTTTTATTATTACATTATTTCCCTCATTTTTCTTTAGTGTTTTTAGCTTAAATTCCACTTTATCTAATACTAATATTGCCATTTCTACATTAGTTTTTATTTGCCTGGGCCTGGCATCTCTTTGACCATCCCATTATTCCCAAGCTTCCTTTATACTTTGTTTGTATCTTATAAATAACAAATAGCTAGATTTTAACCCAATCTCTGACAAACTCTGTCTTTAAATGGGAGTAGTCAATCCATTAATATTTGATGCAACAATTGACATATCTATTTCCCTTTCCTCTGGTGTTTATTACTCGTTTTATGTTGTGTTTTTACCTTTAAGGAATAGGAATTAATTACTAGTAATTCAATTTTTCTTCTTCTTAAGTCAGAATTTCTATTGTTCTTTATTCACTTAACAGTCACTCTCCCCTTCTGTCTGTTCACAAACAGAATTATCTACTGTTTTTTTTTTAAATAAGATACAATTTCCCCCACAAAGACCCATTGCTTCCCACATCAAGACACAATATCCTCCAATTTTTGCTTCTTTGTTCCACCCACATAAAACCTTTAGAATATTTTCATTTTCCTGCTCTCTGCTTTCTCTCCATCCATAGATGTCATCTGGCCATTTTGCATCTTCCAGGGTTCAAAATAAGAAATCTAATGCTACCCTGACCTTTCCTCCATTTAAGTTTGGAAGTTTACACCCCCACCCAGAGCACAAATTATTTGCATGTTAAGCCTCTTGGATCTATCTTCATAGTCTCCTACTTTTCTTTTATGATTTATGACTCTTTATATTTTTACTCTGTGCTTGGAGATATTTCTTCCAATTGATCTTCTAAGCAACAAATTTTGGAGTCAGGAATGGCCCTTTTCAACTCATTTACAGAATTGTTTATTGAGAAATTATATTTTTAAATATCCAAAAAGCTTTGGGGGCTTAATATGAACTCCTTTAATTGTATCAGAATATTTCAGCTGTAAGAAACAGACTGTAAAAATTCAAGTGGTTTAAACAATAAGGGAATTATTTACTCACATAAGAGGCCTATATTTAGGAAGTTCCATCTCGGTCAAGTCAATGATTTACCTACTTCATAAGGGCCAGTGTGTTTTCCTTTTTGCCCTCCATACTAGATTATTAATATCTCCCTTCATGATCACACAATGGTTGTAGCAATTCCTCTAGATCAGTTCCTATGCCAGATAAGCCCTAAAACTTAGAGGTACCAGTCTCTCGCAGAACATCAGTGAGTTGCATTTCACTACCCCTTAATGTCAACACCCCTTTTCAACAGGAAGAAATTAGAATGGTCATTGCACAAATATCCCTGAAGATTGAGACAATGATCAAATGAGAGGGAAGAGTTGTAACAGAGAAGTTAGGATTTAACAAAGGATTATGACTACTGAATTTTATAGATATTTCTTTTTAATTATTAGTGCATTAGTATGGCCAGAAGGAAATACCTGAAATTGTGGAATTGTAACCCATACTATACTTTGAAATTCTCTCTATAACTATCTGTTAAATTATAGTTTGAAATGTATCACTTTTCTGTATATATGTTGTATTCCACAATAACAAGTATTAAAAAAAAAGAAAACCCTCAGCAGCAAACTCTAGTCCCTCAGGCCATAAAGGCAAAACCTTTACCCAAGTTGTGCCAGCCAAGACTGCTTTCACTATTTAGCTCTGGATAATCAGAGAGAATGGAATGGACAGAATAAGCATAATAAACCATATTTGGACTATCTTCAGTGAATGTTACTGTGACTGACTATGACTAGTGATGAAAAGAAACAAAAGAGAAAAAAGCTACAAACATTTCCTGAAAGCTAGAAAATTTATATTACATCAGATGATGTATGCTTTTTGTAAATCTTCTTCCCAATGAAAAATTTTACGTGTATGAAATCTGAGTTATGTGTCTCATGCTCCATGCTTTAAAAAAGAACTTTTGGAAATGATGAAATGATGATATACCAAACAAAACAGGAGTTATTAATAAGCATTTTTTTGTTCCATGTTTCTTTTGGAAGTCTAGTGAAGACTTTGGACCCCACAGGCAAATGTTTTTAATGGCATAAAAGAAAATACATGGAATTACAAAGAAAAAACAATGATCTTTAAATACAATTATCGGAATATTGAGAAAACAAATTTGTAATATAGTAATAGATGTACTTCTTTATTAACAAATTAAATACAAGACTTAGTAGTAAATCTAATAGCTACCATAATTTTGAATTAGTTATGAATAAATGCTATTTTGAAATATCTGTGACAACAGTAACATGATATGAAAATATCAGTGATTTCTACTGGTGACAGTGTCACAGATACTACTGTAAGATGTTATCATTCATTCATAACTGAAAGAAAATGTGGTCAGTAAAAAAATATGGATTTTTTCCCCATCTGAATTCATGGACCCTCTAAATTTAATCCAAGGATCCCAATTAATAACACCTGATTTTAACAGCCTATGCCTGGGGGTGCAAGGATATTTCAGTGGTAGAATTCTCGCCTGCAATGTGGGAGACCCGGGTTCAATTCCTGGTCCGTGCATTTCCCAAAAAACAAACAACAAACAAACAAAACAAAAATTCAACAAGTGGTGCTACAATAACAGGAAACTCACATGGAAAAATAATGAAATGTGACTCCACCATATAGCATATGAAAAAAACAAAGCCTATGCTTGAGTACTACATAGTATTTTACATGTTCTCAACCCTCCAAGGCATCACTTTTATGGCTTTTCCTAGAATAGAATAGATTTTGACTGTTCATATTTTCCAGGTAACATGCATTAAGTGGAAAGAGCCTAGGATTTGGAGTTTAAGTAAAAAAAAAAAAAAAAAACACACATGCAACTAGGTTTAAATCCGAGCTCTGCCATTTGCTATCTGAAATCTCTGATAAGTAATTTAATCTCACTGAGCCTCGGTCCACCCTTCTGCAAGCTGAAATTTAAAAATTATTTCCTGAGAAAAATGGATGAAATATCTGAACCCTCTTTAAAAAAAAAACCCAAATACATACACCCAAACTTCAGGAATTTACAGACCTTGGGTTACTAATCCCTGTCTCATCTTTTACTGTCAACTCAGAAAAATTCCCTTATCGGAAATGAATGTCAAGTCCTTTGCCTTTCAGAGGAGGAGGATTATTGCCTGGAAGTACATTAACACTTTCCTAAAAACTTTCAAAAATGTTATAAAAAGCTTTCAGTGAGTTTTTGTAGTAAATATAACACCCTTAACTTCATTCATTAGTGCAGTATTATAGCATACTGGTATGAATAAACAGGTATACAAATTTTAAGAACCTTGAAGTACATTTTTTTATTTAAAATCAATATTTCTCAGACTGCAACTATAATGAGGCATTATGATCAAATCTGAATTTGATCCAGAGAGTTATATGGAGCCAATAGAAAAGATTAAGAAGACAATCACAGGGCAGGCCGCGGTGGCTCAGCGGGCAAGAGTGCTTGCCTGCTATGCCGGAGGACCTCGGTTCGATTCCCGGCCCCAGCCCATGTAAAAAACAAACAAACAAACAAAATATAATAAAACAAGAAAATGTTTAAAGATGTTTCCCTTTCTTCCTCCCTTCCTTCCTTCTATCCTTCCTTCCTTCTCTGTCTTTCCTTCCCTTCCTCCCTCTTTAAAAAAAAAAAAAAAAAAAGAAGACAATCACAAATATAATAAAGGGTTAAAAGAAAAACATGGGTTAAACATGGTAGCACAACATTGTGAATATAATTAACATCACTGAATTATATATTTGAACGTGGTTGTGGTGGTTTGAAGCTGTATGTACCCCAGAAAAAAAAATTCTTAAATTTTGTTTTAGATCTGTGGGTAAACCCATGAAAAGTAGGACCTTTTGATGAGCTTACTTCAGTTAAGGTGTGGCCCACCTCATTCAGGATGGGTGTTAATCCAGTACTGGAGTCCTTTATAAACAGAGTAAAATTCAGACAGAAAACCACAGGGAAGAACCAGAAGCTGAAACTAAATGGAAGCTGGAAAAGAAAGGAAAGACCAGGAGAAGCTGTCATGTGTATTGCCATGAGACAGAGGAGGTAAGGACTAAGGAACACCAGCAGCCAGTTTCAGAATGCCACAGTCTTTGGGAAGAAAGCATCACCTTGATTTGCATATTTTCCAGCCCTCAAAACCAGGAGTTAATGAATTCCTATTGTTTAACCTGACCCATAACATGGTACTTCAGCAGCCAAGGAAACTAAAACAGTGGTTAAAAGGGAATATTTTAGGTTGTATAATATTACTACAATAAAATTTTAAAAAACAAAACCATAGGACTGTACAACACAAATATTACACGGTTCCCTAATATTAAACATGGGTTATAGCTAATAGCACAATTATAATAATATTCTTTCATCAATTGCAACAAAGTTATCACACTAATATAAAGTGTTAACAATGGGGGGAGGTATTTTAGAACTCTATATTCTGCATGAATTTTCTATAAACTTTAAACTTCTCTAATAAAAAAAATTCTTAAAAAAAAAGGACTATACAGGGTGGGCCACAGTGGCTCAGTGACAGAGTTCTCACCTGCCATGCCGGAGACCCAGATTCGATTCCCGTGCCCATCCACGCAAAAAATAAAATAAAAAAAGGACTATACAAATGTTTGAATAAACTAGTAACCAGGATTATTTAATCCAGTAAAGAGAAAGCTAAAGAGTAAATTCAAAATAGACTTGAAATATACAAAACATTTTTTTAAATATAGGTTTAATCTTGGCCAAAATATTGAGAGGCAACACAAAAAATATTGTACACAGGAAGGAGTCATCAGGCAGAAAGTGTTCTTTACCTCCTCTTATAAAACAAATGAATCTAAATAGCAAATCAGAGATTTGACTTAGATATATTTTCCCATCTCCCGTGATGAAATCCCCATTTTTTTAGTTACCAATATTTAAAAACCCATCTGTTGTCCTCCTAAATCCACTTAATCAACAAATACTATGAAAACTACCCCCAACTTGCCTCTCGTCTACATTCCACAGCACCATCAAAATTTGGAGCCTACACTGGTGTGAAATTGTTATGTACCTCAGAAAAGCCATGTTTTCTTTCCTAATCCAATTTTGTGGGGGCAGACCTATAGTCCAGGGTGGAAACTTTGATTGGATTGTTTCTATGGAGATGTCACACACCCAATTGTGGGTGTGACCTTTTGATTAGATGGAGATGTGAGTCTAACTATTCAAGGTGGGTCTTGATTAGTTTACTGGAATCCTTTAAAAGGGGAAATGTTTTGGAGGAAACTGAAATGCTTGGAGAACACTTGTTTTAGAGCCAACAGAGACACAGATATTTGAGGATGCTTGGAGTACTGACAGAGAGAGCAGACACCTAGACACAGATGTTTGGAGATTCAGAGCCTGGCAGATGTTGCCATGTGCCTTTCCATGAGATGCTAAGCAAGCCAGAACCTAGAGTTGTGTCCCAGAGGAGCTAAATGAAGGCCTACAGAAGCTTAGAGAAGACACCACTGGCATCAGAAGCTGGAAGCAATGGAACCGGAAACAAGGACCAGCAGATGCCAGCCATGTGCTATCCCATGTGACAAACATATGCCTCTCAGGTACTACAGGTTTTCCTCACTGAGAAGATTTTTTTCTGTATACCTTTGAATGTGTCTGATAAATCTTTTATTTCAATGACCATTTTTTCACATCTAATTTAATCTTTGGTCTGGCCTCCATTCCAGGTACATAATGTCTGGTCACCATCTCACTGGTAGCTACTGTCTGGCCTAGGAGGAAAACAAACAAGTATTTACCTCTTCCTATGCTGCTGATTGCCTTTAGACTTCTCCACCCAGTTGCTCTTGAATCTAGTTGTCCACAGTGGTGAAAGGATTTCCAGAATGAGAATTTCCCCTTATTTCAAGGACCACCCTGATCTCTACCTTTCAACTTTCCAACTTCACAAGTATTATTTGGGTTCTGACAGGATGGCCCTAACTTACAATCATACCACTTTCCCAGGAAGCAGAGTGACAGATCTCTTATTATCATCCATAATCCTAGTTCTATCTTCTCTGGAGAAATTCTCAAAGTTTATTGACACTCTGAGGCCATAAATTTTAGTGTCAGTGCTGGCCCAATATCCCTCCTATTTTTTTTTTTTACATTCCTTTGGTTATTTTAATTGGGATCTGGAAGAGTAGGGGAGGAACAGATGTATTATTCATCTTGACATTATACCTAAAAGTCTATCTGTCCCCTTTATTTCTAATTATGATGGTTTGAAGAAATTCTTATTTAGGACTTTAAAAAATAACTACTACTTAATAAAAATGTTAAATAACATTAGATCTTTTGAATATACAATGATATCAACTTTCTAAAAATATAAATGATCCTAAGAATATATTTCTAATGAGTCTCATATTCACAAAAATCCTTCTATCTCAAATTTACATAAGAAAGGGTGGGAGGGCAATGTATGTCTGGAGAAAGTACTTTTTCATTGCATGAAAATACTAGTACATTGGGAATCAGACATGAGGTACTAACATCATTCATAACATGTTCACAGCAATTAAGCCAACATGCCTGAAACACAGCATCACTGGCTGATATAGACCCACCACTAACTGCTAGTCAGGTAAACAACTATTAAAGAAGATAAGCGTAACAGGATAAGAGGGTGGAGGTAGGGGGTTGGAGGGGGGAGGTGTTGTCCATTCATCTTTGTTCATGTCTTCACCTACTAAAGAAGGTAAGTTAATTCATTTACCTAAATCAGGATCAGAAGAGCTAGAAGAAGATACAGATTAAGACGGGGACTGATTTCTAAATTCCAGCTGTAACAATATATATTGCTAAACCTTCATTTCAATTCTTTTATTCTGTTGTGAAACCATCAAGCTTTTCTTTTTTTATTCTTTGGAATTCATTCGTCTTTCCTTACCACAAAACTGTCCTGTGCCAGATCTTTCTTTTCTCATAGGTCTAACATTTCAGCTTGTTATGAACAGCATATGGATACAGATTATGCAATGATAATGGAAGATACATTCCAAGGACTTATATTCTCTGTAAATAAGTGAATAACAAGTAATTATTGAATGAATTTTTCTCTACTCTCAAAATAAATAATATACTAATCAACTAAGTAAAATATTAACTTGGCATATACATTCTTTTGTGACTCACATGTAGAACCCCTTCTTTTATTGACTTAAAAAAATTTAAAGTCCTATGAGAAGGTAGCCATAAAACAAATATTCTGTAAGTCCCTGGCTTTTGGAATAAAATTTTAGATTTGTCCCTAAAGACCCTAAACATACTGCAGTCTGCAAAAAGACTTCTTAGTAATCAAGTGAACAATTTGTTAGCATTGATGTCCTACTAGCATTACATATTTTGTTTGTCCCATGCTAGATAAATCTTGCCAAACAGAATACCCAGACCTAGATTTCAGTCTCCTCTGTGCATGCTCAGCTGCCATTTATTATCAGAATGCAGTTATGCATTATCTTCAGAAACACACAAAGGCACACATATAAATGAAGTATTTCACATAAGCAAAATGTGTATTAATAACCACCTCAAATTTATGAAACTCACATGTCAAAAAGTACCATCTTCACTTCACTGGACATTTTAAACAGGAACATATAAGGTTTATGGCTTTCTACTATAACCTGACGTTCACCTCCCTCAAAAAGGATTTTAAAAAAAAGAAGGAAAAAGCATATCCAAAGGCATTTCTCATCAATTGCTAAATGGTCCAATATATTTGTAACTCTATCTCCTTTTCCTTTACAACAAGTGAGTGATGAAAACCTGATGGGACTGGCAAGCAATACACTAACATCAAGTCATAATGTCTGCTAAACATGTCCTCACTTGTTTCCATGTTTAGCCTATATGAGCTTCCCCTTTCCACCTCCTTGGTGGAGCTCCCATCTACTTTCTGAATGGGATGTTGCCCAATTCATGAATCCTTCATAAAGCTTTAAGGTCCTAAACTGCATGAAAAGTTCTTCTTTTATCACACCCAAATAAAGTCAGGTTGCTTACTGGTATCGACAGAAATAGAAAAATAGGCCTAAGTAGGCACAAAAAGTTTTATGATAGGAACTATATAGGCGGCAAGTGAAAACATCTGTCAAGAGAGGAATAGGTTTAAAAAGTTTAAGAATATTTCTTAATAAAATTACTAGGACTAAGGCGATGAACAGGATTAATTTTTTAATTTTCTTATGAAACAGGAGTCAATCTATGACCTGGCTCCCCAGGTATTACATGGAGACCTCAATAACACAGCCATTCAGAAAGCAACCGCTTCAAGAAGCCCAGCTAAAACTATCAAGATGTGAAATTCCAGTTAGACATAAGAAATTCTTTAGGGAATAAAAGAATTTCATGCCTCATAAGATGAAAATCTCCTGAATACTCACTCAAATAATCTAATGAAAAAGAAAACTACAGACCAATCTCTCTAATGAATATAGATGCAAAAATCCTCAATAAAATTCTAGCAAATCATATCCAACAACACATTAAAAGAATTATACATCATGACCAAGTAGGATTCATCCCAGGTATGCAAGGATGGTTCAACATAAGAAAATCAATTAATGTAATACACCATATCAACAAATCAAAGCAGAAAAATCACATGATCATCTCAATTGATGCAGAGAAGGCATTTGACAAGATTCAACATCCTTTCCTGTTGAAAACACTTCAAAAGATAGGAATACAAGGGAACTTCCTTAAAATGATAGAGGGAATATATGAAAAAACCCACAGCTAATATCATCCTCAATGGGGAAAAATTGAAAACTTTCCCCCTAAGATCAGGAACAGGACAAGGATGTCCACTATCACCACTATTACTCAACATTGTGCTGGAGGTTCTAGCCAAAGCAATTAGACAAGAAAAAGAAATACAAGGCATCAAAATTGGAAAGGAAGAAGTAAAACTATCACTGTTTGCAGACGATATGATACTATACGTTGAAAACCCGGAAAAATCCACAACAAAACTACTAGAGCTAATAAATGAGTACAGCAAAGTAGCAGGTTACAAGATCAACATTCAAAAATCTGTAGCATTTCTATACACTAGTAATGAACAAGCTGAGGGGGAAATCAAGAAACAAATCCCATTTACAATTGCAACTAAAAGAATAAAATACCTAGGAATAAATTTAACTAAAGAGACAAAAACCTATATAAAGAAAACTACAAGAAACTGTTAAAAGAAATCACAGAAGACCTAAATAGATGGAAGGGCATATTGTGTTCATGGATTGGAAGACTAAATATAGTTAAGATGTCAATCCTACCTAAATTGATTTACAGATTCAATGCAATACCAATCAAAATCCCAACAACTTATTTTTCAGAAATAGAAAAACCAATAAGCAAATTTATCTGGAAGGACAGGGTGCCCCGAATTGCTAAAAACATCTTGAGGAAAAAAATGAAGCTGGAGGTCTCGCGCTGCCGGACTTTAAGGCATATTATGAAGCCACAGTGGTCAAAACAGCATGGTATTGGCATAAAGATAGATATATCGACCAATGGACTCGAATGGAGTGCTCAGATATAGACCCTCTCATCTATGGACATTTGATCTTTGATAAGGCAGTCAAGCCAAGTCACCTGGGACAGAACAGTCTCTTCAATAAATGGTGCCTAGAGAACTGGATATCCATATGCAAAAGAATGAAAGAAGACCCATATCTCACACCCTATACAAAAGTTAACTCAAAATGGATCAAAGATCTAAACATTAGGTCTAAGACCATAAAACAGTTAGAGGAAAATATTGGGAGATATCTTATGAAACTTACAATTGGAGGCAGTTTTATGGACCTTAAACCTAAAGCAAGAGAACTGAAGAAGGAAATAAATAAATGGGAGCTCCTCAAAATTAAACACTTTTGTGCATCAAAGAACTTCATCAAGAAAGTAGAAAGACAGCCTACACAATGGGAGACAATATTTGGAAATGACATATCAGATAAAGGTCTAGTATCCAGAATTTATAAAGAGATTGTTCAACTCAACAACAAAAAGACAGCCAACCCAATTACAAAATGGGAAAAAGATTTGAACAGACACCTACCAGAAGAGGAAATACAAATGGCCAAAAGGCACATGAAGAGATGCTCAATGTCCCTGGCCATTAGAGAAATGCAAATCAAAACCACAATGAGATATCATCTCACACCCACTAGAATGGCCATTATCAACAAAACAGAAAATGACAAGTGCTAGAGAGGATGCGGAGAAAGAGGCACACTTATCCACTGTTGGTGGGAATGTCAAATGGTGCAACCACTGTGGAAGGCAGTTTGGCGGTTCCTCAAAAAGCTGAATATAGAATTGCCATACGACCCAGCAATACCATTGCTGGGTATCTACTCGGAGGACTTAAGGGCAGGGACATGGACGGACATTTGCACACCAATGTTTATAGCAGCGTTATTTACAATTGCAAAGAGATGAAAACAGCCAAAATGTCCATCAACAGAAGAGTGGCTAAACAAACTGTGGTATATGCATACGATGGAATATTATGCAGCTTTAAGACAGGATAAACTTATGAAGCATGTAATAACATGGATGGACCTAGAGAACATTATGCTGAGTGAGTCCAGCCAAAAACTAAAGGACAAATACTGTATGGTCCCACTGATGTGAACCGACATTCGAGAATAAACTTGGAATATGTCATTGGTAACAGAGTCCAGCAGGAGTTAGAAATAGGGTAAGATAATGGGTAATTGGAGCTGAAGGGATACAGACTGTGCAACAGGACTAGATACAAAATCTCAAAAATGGACAGCACAATAATACCTAATTGTAAAGTAATCATGTTAAAACACTGAATGAAGCTGCATCTGAGCTATAGGTGTTTTTTTTTTTTTTTTACTATTATTATTACTTTTATTTTTTTCTCTATATTAGCATTCTATATCTTTTTCTGTTGTGTTGCTAGTTCTTCTAAACCGATGCAAATGTACTAAGAAACGATGATCATGCATCTATGTGATGATGTTAAGAATTACTGATTGCATATGTAGAATGGTATGATTTCTAAATGTTGGGTTAATTTCTTTTTTTCCGTTAATTAATAAAAAAAAAATCTAATGAAGTATTGTCAACAGGAAAGGAGTTTGATGATTTTATGTGTTATACAGAAACATTTTAAGCAAAACAGGAAATTGAACAAATGAATCTGTTTTCATTTGAACCTTCCTTTATAGTGTGGTGGTTTTAACTACTGAGAGTCTAAGAAAACTTTCATATCCATACTAGAAAAAAAACAATCTATAAGTAGGCCCAGGACTCAAATATGGGTCATTCTGAAGATTCTTAGTCTTCAAATTCAATACAATTTAAAAGAAGTTGTAATAATTGAAGGTAAAGCCTTGAGCTGGAGGCTGATATAAAAAAAAGTAAGGAGGTCAAACTTTTTGGGTGGAAATAGATAATATCAAAAACTAGATCATAGTTTTCTTGACTTTTAGACAATGCGTAAGCAAAGGAGAAAACCACCAAGAAGAATTCCCTTACTATGAAATGTTTCTATTTTCTTCTAACTTAACTGTAATTCAAAAACTTGCCTGTTCTATATGAAATTCCCTTCTGGTAACAGGTTGTAAAAGTAGAGCAAGCAATGAAAGCCTCTGTTTAATCTTTCCCAGGGACAAACAGTATAACATACACAGTGTAATTATGGATTAGATTGCAAATTACTTTCATTTAATTTACTCTAGGGCTTAGTTCACATCTAAAATATCAGTATGCATCCTTCTATTTTGGTTTGAGTCTACAGTCCACTTAAAACAGTAAATGTTAACGTTAAAAGGATAAGAGAATACATGATGTATTTTAACTGTCAAAGTGCTCAATTCAGTATCCTTTTCTGATAAAAATACTCCAAAAGATAGGAATCAAAGGTAACTACCTCAATATGATAAAGGGAATACATGAAAAACTGAGAGCCAGCATCATACTCAATGGAGAAGAGACTGAAAACCTTCCAACTAAGATCAAGTACAAGACAAGGATGCCCACCATCACCACTATTATTCAACACTGTGCTAGAAGTTCTAGCTAGAGCAATCAGGCAGGACAAAGAAATAAAAGGCATCTAACTGGAAAGGAAAAAGTAAAATTCTTATTATTTGCAGATGATATGATACAATACTTGGAAGATCCTGAGAAATCTACAGCAAAGTTACTTGAGCTAATAAACAAATTCAGTAAGGTGGTGGGAGATCTAAATAGGTGGAAAGACACTCCTTGCTTGTGCTGGTTTGAAAGGATGTGTGTACCCTAGAAAAGCCATGTTTTTATCCTAATCCCATTTTGTAAAGGCAGCTGTTTCTTCTAATCCCTATTCAGCATTGTATGTTTGAAACTGTAATTAGATCATCTCCCTGGAGATGTGAGATAATCGAAAGTGGTTGTTAAACTGGATTAGGTGACGGCATGTCTCCACCCATTCAGATGGGTCTTGATTAGTTGCTGAAGTCCTATAAAAGAGGAAACATTTTAGAAAATAAGAAATTTGGAGAGAGCAGAGAATGCTGCAGCACCACGAAGCAGAGAGTCCATGAGCCAGCAACCTTTGGAGATTAAGGAGGAAAATGCCTCCTGGGGAGCTTCATGAAATAGGAAGCCAGGAGAAGAAGCTAGCAGATGATGCTGTGTTCGCCATGTGTCCTTCCAGAAGAGAGAGGAACCCTGACCGTGTTCACCATGTGCTTTTCCAGATGAGAGAAAAACTCTGTGTTCACCATGTGCCCTTCCACTTGAGAGGGAATCCCTGAACTTCATTGGCCTTCTTGAACCAAGGTATCTTTCCCTGGATGCCTCTGATTGGACATTTCTGTACACTTATTTTAACTGGGACATTTTCTCAGCCTTAGACCTGCAAACTAGCAACTCATTAAATTCCCCTTTTTAAAAGCCATTCCATTACCAGTATATTGCATTCCAGCAGCTAGCAAACTAGAACACTGCTCATGGATAAGAAGGCCAAATATAGTTAAGATGTCAATTCTCCCCGAATTGATAAACAGATTCAACACAGTACCAATAAAAATTCCAACAACTTACTTTGAAGATTTGGAAAAGCTAACTACCAAATTCATCTGGAAGGGAAAGAGACCCTGGATAGCTAAAAGCATCCTAAAAAAGAAGAATGAAGTGGGAGGATTAATACTCCCTACTTTGAAACCTATTATAAAGCAACAGTGGTCAAAACAGCATGGTACTGGCACAACGACAGCAGCATTGACCAGTGAAATCAAATTGAGAGCGCAGAAATAGACCACTAAATCTATGGTCAACTGATTCTTGACAAGGCCCCCAAATCCTCTAAACTGGAACAAAATAGTCTTTTCAATAATTGGGCATGGAAGAACTGGATATCAATAGCCAAGAGAATGAAGGAGGACTCCTATCTTGCACCCTATGCAAAAATTAACTCAAATTGGACCAAACACCTGAATATAAGAACTAGCACCATAAAGCTTCTAGAAGAAAATATAGGAAAACATCTTTAAGACTTAGTAATAGAAGGTAGCTTCCTAAACTTTAAACCCAAAGCACCAGCAACAAAAGAAAAAATAGATAAATGGGAACTCCTCAAAATCAAATGCTTCTGCACTTCAAAAATGTTGTCAGAAAAGGTGAAGAGGTAGCCAACTTAATAAGAGAAATATTTGGAAATCACATATCAGACAAAGGTTTCATTTCCTGTATACGCAAGGAAATCATACAACTCAACAACAAAAGAACAAACAATCCAGTTATAAAATGGGCTAAAGATATGAATAGGCATTTTTCTAAAGAGCTAATACAGATGGCTCAAAAGCACATGAAGAGATGCTCATTTTCACTGGCTATAAGGAAAATGCAGATCAAAGTTACAATGAGATACCACCTCACATCTACAAGAATGGCTGCTATTAAATAATCAGGAAATATAAATGTTGGAGAAGATGTGGAGTAACTGGGACACTTACGCACTACTGGTGGGAATGTACAATGGTGCAGCCACTATGGAAGACTGTTTGGCAGTTCCTTAGGAAACTAAATATTGAGCTGCCCTATGACCCAGCAATAGCACTACTTGGAACATACCCAGAAGAGCTGAAAGCAATGACACAAACTTTCTCACTGATGTTCATAGCAGTATTATTCACAATTGCCAAAAGATGGAAACAAACCAAATGCCCATCAACAGACAAGTGGATCAACAAAATGTGGTATACACATACGATGGAATATTATGCAGCAGTAAGACAAACTGATATCCTGAAACACATGACCAGATGATCCTTGAGGACATAATGCTGAGCGAAATTAGCCAGACACAAAAGGACAGATACTGTATGATTCCACTTTTATGACCAGCAAAGGTATAACCAGAGACTTATAATATAGAATACAGGGGACTTAGAGATACATAGAAGCTAGAGATGAGTGAACCGTTACCTGATGAGGTTGAACTCCAACATAAGGGAATAGATAGGAGTGAAGGTGATTCTCTAGTGGGTCTAGAAGTAATATTACCATATTGAAGATGAACAAAATTGAAAGGGGTTGCATACGTGTCCCACTGACTCACACTAGAAATATGAATGAGTTCTTGTGAGAATTACTTCAAAGATATGACTCTTGTATAAAGAGTGCATAAGTCCAGGGTACAAGGGGAAAACTGCTATTGCATGCTATGAGCTATGCTCAAGAAAGAGGAAACCATCAGCACTACCACAGCAACAGCAGAGGTAAATAATGGGGTGGGGGAAAATAGTTAAGGGAAGGTTTAGATCTCCTATTTGGTGAGGGTGTGTTTATTGGTTTTCTGTCTCTTGGGAACAATGAAATTATCTAAAATTGAGAATGTTGATGGACTGTGGACTTTGGACTCTCTATATGATGCCCAATGAATGCAGGTGGCTATAAGATGCACTGATGGAGAAGTAGAATGGTGAATGATAGTGTATATTTATGAACGAAGGCTGTGCTGCCACAAAAATGAATATTGTTGTGAGACATACAATGATATGAATGAACATGCAGGATATTTAGTGAGACAAAATAAGCCAGAAACAAAAAAGCCCAGAATGGTATGGTCACTTTAAGAAAATGCTTATAAGAAAACAGGGGGCTAGATTGTATGCTTTTAGAGCAGACACATTAAGTCCAAAGTGGTGATTATTATTTCTGGATTTTGAGAGGCTGTTTTATATATATGACCTGATATTTAGAGAGAAGAACAAAGCTAAACAGGTTGGGGTTAAAGTAATTCAGAACAGAGGGGTAAGGAAGACCGTATCTATATTTTAAAACCACACATACTCTTTGAGACCAATGGAAGAAAGGTTTGTTTGATCTGGAACTGAAATTTTCTGTAGTGCATAATCTAATTTAACCTATCTGTATAGCTCATTTGAACAACTGAAACACAGAGCACAGAATGAGAAAGAGGCCTTTTGATCCTGTATAGATTATTGTAATGCCTGGAAACATCCTAGAGTATATTAACCAGATAATCAAAAAATATTGGCAAAGTCCCCTGACGGAGGGGAGAAAGACTATGGAACTATTAAACCTTACCATCAGGGAATCCCTTGATACTGTGTCAAACTTTAGGGACACCCAAATCAATAGGCCATGCCCTCGACCAGGAGGTTTACTCTTGTGAAGCTTATGTAGGTAGCGGAGAAGCTTAGACTACCTATAGGCATGCCTAAGAGTTACTTCAGGAGGACCTCTATTGTTGCTCAGATGTGGCCTCAGTCTCTCTAAGCCCAACTCTGCAAGTGAAACCATTGCTCTCCCCTCTACAAGGGACATTACATCCAGGGATGAAAGTCTCCCTGGCAACGTGGGAGAGGACTCCCAGAGATGAATCCAGACCTGGCACCATAGGATCAGCAATTCCATCCTGACCAAAAGAGGGAAAAGAAGTGTAACTGATAAAGTATCAGTGGCAGAGAGAGTTCAAATAGAATCGAGAGGCTACTCTAGAGGTTGTTCTTATGCAAGCTTTAGATAGACCTTGCTACCTATCATAACCTGCCAACCCCCAACCAGGACCATTCCAGCCAATCCTAAAGAACACCTAGAGCAATATATATGGTTCCACAAGGGTTCCAGGCAGTAGAGTAACTTTCCAGAAACCTACAACCTCTAGATGGGTCCCTGGTCCAAATAAGTCTTGAAACCTAGCCCAGCCTCTCCAGAACATCAGATAGTTTCATCTCCCTACCCCATATTAGTGACAGACTCTTCCAGTATCAAAAATTTAGAATTGCTATAGCCAAACAACCCTAAAGAGAGGTATGGAAAGATGGTGATGGTGGAATTATACATAGAAGATAGACTTAACAAGTGAATATGAATGCTGAATCATTAAACTGATATCTCTTTTTAATATCCAGTATATTAGAGCAGCTAGAAGTAAAAACCTAAAATTGTGAAACTGTAACCCATGTCAAAGTCTGACATACGTTCTGCAACTAATTGTGGTGCTGTGCTTGGAAATTTATAGTTTTTTTGTATACATGTTATTGTTCACAAAAAAAAATGAAGGAAAAAAAGTTGATTGTGATGATAAAAAAGCATTTAAGCTTGCTAGCCTCCTATATTTCAGAGCACCTAGAAGGAAAAATATGAGCCGATCATATGGTAGCCCATGACAAACTGTGGGATCTATCCGTAATCACTTTTTGAAGAGTGCTTTGAAAACTATTGCTTTTTTATTTCTTTGCTTTGTATATATGTTATACTATGCAATTTAAAAAAAGACATTGCCCCATTTAGGCCATTTACATTATTTATTATGAAAACACCCTTAAGAGCACATGAAGTAATACCCAGGGTAGAAAAATAAGGGGTTGTATGATTGGTGCCAGTACTCTTTTATTTTTCGTTCACAATACTAAAATAAGAAAGCTTTTTTTCTTTATAAAAGTGCCTGTAGGGTGGGCAATGGTGGCACAGTTCTTGCCTACCATGCCAGAGACCTGGGTTCAATTCCCAGTGCCTGCCTAAGCAAAAAAAAAAAAAAAAAAAAAAGTGCCTGTATACCCTAAAGAGTGGGATAGAAAGATCAAGGAAATGGTGGAGTTAACACAGAGAAGGTATGGTTCAACAAATGAATATGATTGCTGAATCACTAAATTGATATTTCTTTTAGTCTTCATACCTTAGAGCAGCTAGAAATAAAAACCTAAAATTGTGGAATTGTAACCCATATCAAACTCTGAAATCTGTTCTACAACTGATAGCTGCAATGTACTTTTAAATATATTGTTTTTTTCATATGTTATTTTTCACAAAAAGAAAAAAAGAGAGAAGGAAGACTATAATAGAGAAGTTAAGGTTTAACAAATGAATATGGCTGCTGAATCAATATATTGACATTTGTTTTGGACTCCAATGTCTTGGAGCACTTAGATGAAAAATCGTGGAACTGTAACCCATACTAAACTTTAAAATCTGTTGTTTACTTGTTAAAATGTATTTGGAAAGTTATTATTTTTTTGTATATATGCTATATTTCAGTTAAAAAAAGAAAAAAATTGTTTTAATTGGCTAGGTTTGACAAAAACTATACACAAGCTTAGTACTGTTTTTGTCAAGCTTACTACTGTTTCTGAAGAAAGCAAGCTAATTTTGAGGATTTGGGGGAACTAAATCTGTATTTTTGTTTAATTATGCATTTTTTTAATGAGAAAAAAATCTTCTGCAAGTATTTTTACCTATAAATACGGTGTGGGCTCTATAAGAGAGTTACTTAATTTGAGAGATAGTAAGAGCACTAAGTGCATGTGTGCACGCGCATGTGTATTTTAAAGAAACTATAAACTTGGAAAATATATATATATATTTAAGTATCTTGCTCATCTTCTGAAGGTAATTCCACCCTTGACATGTTTTTTCTTGTCATAAGACCTATAGTGCTTAGCTATTTTATCATAAATTATCTAGTATTAGTTAGAAAATTTATCACAAGTCCCATGATCCAAAAAAAAAAAAAAAAAGGTTGTGGGGATGGTATATGGGTATATGAAATCTATGATGATTAAAGGCAACTTTATACGAACATTTTTTAGTAGTAAATATATTAAACTTCAAACCATGTGACAAGCTTCGATCAATATGTATTTTTCCTCCATACCTTTTGTAAATTAAGACATAAAGGGAGTTAGAAACAGGGTAAGATAATGGGTAATTGGAGCTGAAGGGATACAGACTGTGCAACAGGACTAGATATAAAAACTCAAAAATGGACAGCACAATACTACCTAATTGTAATGTAATTATGTTAAAACACTGAATGAAGCTGCATCTGAGCTATAGTTTTTGTTTGTTTGTTTGTTTTTATATATATATTTTTTGTATTCTTTATTTTTATTTTTTTCTCTATATTATCATTTTATTTCTTTTTCTGTTGTCTTGCTATTTCTTTTTCTAAATCGATGCAAATGTACTAAGAAATGATGATCATACATCTGTGTGATGATATTGATTACTGGTTGCATATGTAGAATGGAATGATTTCTAAATGTTGTGTTAGTTAATTTTTTTTAATTAATAAAAAATAAAAAAATAAAATATATTTTATAAAAAAAAGACATAAAGGGAATAAATTCATTTTTTTCCATTCTCTAATCTCTTGCTGGTGCTCCTATTGGTTGAAGCCAAACATAAATCAGAAGGTAAAGTGGAGAGTAGATCTAAAGGAGGCAGACAGAAAAGAACCCCACACAGCTAGTGAATAAACATAATTGTATCGAAGATGTTAAGCAAACATAAATATAAAACTGCAAATTGTGGTGAATAGTCTGAAGGTAAAAGAGTACTTCATATTTCTTGTCCATTTTTTAAAGGAGTATGTAGTGGCAGCTCATGCTGATGTTTAAACACTATATAACATTTAAAATTTTAACTGTATGTTTTATTTTGAGGGTTTTAATGTCTAAGATGTTAGCATTGTGAAACCAGTCTAATACATGGTTTCAACATAAGAATAAATGAACAAAAAATACTATGAACAACTGTATACCAACAAATTAGACAACCTAAATAAAATGGACAAATTTTTATAAACACACACAAGGATGAAACTTGAAGACATTATGCTGAGTGAAATAAGCCAGATGCAAAACAGGAAATATATATTACTGATATCAAATAATTAGAATAAGTAAACTCATAGAGTCAGAAACCAGAATAAAGGATTCCAGTGGTTGAGGTCAGTGTGGGGCTACTCATAATAGTTAATAGTACAATTATAGCAATATTGTTTCATCAATCGAAACAAAGTTACCACGTTAATGCAAAATGTTAATAATGGGGGGAGTATATGGGAACTCTATATTTTCTGCATCATTTTTCTGTGAACTTACAACTTCTCTAATAAAAAATATTTTTAAATGTATTTAAAATCTTTAACCTTATTTTCATTCATTTTGTTTTTACTTATCCATGTTGTTAAGTTTTTTTCTTGTTTTCCGTTTGTTCATTGTCCTTCATTCTCAAAATATATTCTTGGTTGTGTCAAAACTCATTCTCTGAATATTTCTAAAATAAGATACTACTGTTATATTTCATCCGTTAGTTCTAAAATAGCCTGTCATAAATAAATTCAAAAATTTAAAGAATAAGACTGAAAAATATCAGGAAATATAGTCTATGTTAAAGCTATATATATATGTATAATAGATAATCCTATCCCTTCATATAAGGATAGTCACGAAAGGCATTTATCATATTAATTTTTATGAAAACTAGACAAATAAAACTGAAATCCTGTTGTCCCTTGAGTTGCTCTAACATGGTAATTTTTTTATTATGATCATTCCGTTCTACATATATAATCAGTAATTCATAATATCATCACATGGTTGCACATTCATCATCATGATCATTTCTTAGAACATTTGAATCAATTCAGAAAAAGAAATAAAAAGAAAACAGAGAAAAATTCACATATACCATACCCCTCACCCCTCCCTTTCATTGATCACTAGCATTTCAATCTAAATTTATTTTAACATTAGTTCCCCCTATGATTTATTTTTATTCCATTTGTTTTATTCGACTGTTGAGAAGGTAGATAAAAGAAGCATCAGACACAAGGTTTTCACAATTACACAGTCACATTGCAAAACCTTTATCATTATACAATCATCTTCAAGAAACATGGCTACTGGAACACAGCTCTACATTTTCAGGCAGTTCCCTCCAGCCTCTCCATTACATCTTGAATAACAAGATGATATCTATTTAATGCGTAAGAATAACCTACAGGATAACCTCTTGACTCTGTTTGGAATGTCTCAGCCAATGACACTGTATTTTGTCTCATTTCACTCTTTCCCCTTATGGTTGAGAAGGTTTTCTCAATCCCTGATGCCGAGTTCTAGATCATTCTAGGATTTCTGTCCCACGTTGCCAGGAAGGTCCACATCCCTGGGAGTCATGTCCCACGTAGACAGGGGGAGGGCAGTGAGTTTGCTTGTTGTGTTGGCTGGAGAGAGAGGCCACATCTGAGCAACAAAAGAGGTTCTCTTGGGGGTGACTCTCAGGCCTAATTTTAAGTAGCCTTGACCAATCCTTTGTGGGGTTAAGTTTCATATGAACAAACCCCAAGATAGTGGGCTCAGCCTATTGCTTTGGTTGCCCTACTGCTTGTGAGAATATCAAGAATTCAACTTGAAAAAGTTGAAATTTCCCCCTTTCTCACCATTCCCCCAAGGGGACTTTGCAAATACTTTTTTATTCACTGTTCAAATCACTCTGGGATTTATCAGGGCATCACTCTGGACAAACTAACAAAATTTCATGCCCTACTCAAGGTTCCATGTACTTACGGTATTCAATTAAGCTGTCTACATAAGTTATATTAGGAAATGCACTAGTCAAAATATAAATTTTGTACCAAATAAATATTTTTTACTTTAGTCTCACACATAAGTTAAAAATTTTAAATATTAATTACTATCTATTTTCAACATCCTGCAGTAATGACATTCTTATGCTCTTCCACATGCAAAAACATTTTTGAAATTTGTACATTTAGTCACTATCACTATACACTCTAGGCATTCCTAGATTACACCATCTCAGTCTTTATCGTCTACCTTTCTTTCTGATTTCATTTGCGCACCCAGCCCTCCTCCCTCTATCATTCTCACATTCAGCTTTATTCAGTGTTTTAACATAATTGTATTACAGTTAGGTAGTACTGTGCTATCCATTTCTGAGTTTTTACAATCAGTCTTATTGTACAATCTGTATCTCTTCAGCTCCAATTACCCAATATCTTACCCTATTTCTATCTCCTGTGGTCTCTGTTACCAATGAAATTCTACAACTTTATTCACTAATGTCAGTTCATATCAGTGAGACCATACAGTATTTGTGCTTTTGTTTTTGGCTAATCTCACTCAGCATAATGTCCTCAAGGTCCAGCCATGTTGTTACATCTTCATAACTTTATTCTGTCTTACAGCTGCATAATATTTCATCATATGTATATACCACAATTGTTTAGCCACTCATCTGTTGATGGACATTTTGGTTGTTTCCATCTCTTCGCAATTTTAAATTATGCTGTTATAAACACCAGTGTGAAAATGTCCATTTGTGTCTTTGCCCTCATGTTCTCTGAGTAGATACTTAACAATGGTATTGTTAGGTCATATGGCAATTCTATATTAACTTCCTGAGGAACCGCCAAACTGCTTTCAACAGTGGTTGTACCATTTGACATTCCTACCAACAATGGATAAGTGTGCCGCTTTCTCCACATCCTCTCCAGCACTTGACATTTTCTGTTTTATTGATAATGGCCATTCTGGTGGGTGTGAGATGATATCTCATTGTGGTTTTGATTTGCATTTCCCTAATAGCCAGGGAAGTTGAGCACCTTTTCATATGCCTTTTGGACATTTGTATTTCCTCTTCTGAGAAATGTCTGTTCAAGTCTTTTGCCCATTTTGTAATTGGGTTGTCTGTGTTTTTGTTGTTGAGTTGAACAATCTCTTTATGTATTCTGGATACTAGACCTTTATCTGATATGCTGTTCCCAAATATTGTCTCCCATTGTGTAGAATGTCTTTTTACTTTCTTGATGAAGTGCTTTGATGAACAAAAGTGTTTAATTTTGAGGAGTTCCCTTCCATTTCTTTCTTCAATGCTTGTAATTTGGGTGTAAGGTCTAGGGAACTGCCTCCTATTATAAGATTTATAAGATATCTTCCTACATTTTCTTCTAACAGTTTCATGATCTTATATCTAATGTTCAGGTCTTTGATCCATTTTGAGTTAATTTTTGTATAGGGTGTGAGATATGGATCCTCTTTCATTCTTTTGCATATGGATATCCAGTTCTCTAGGCACCATTTATTGAAGAGACTGTTCTGTCCCAGGTGAGCTGGCTTGAGTGCCTTATCAAAGATCAATTGTCCATAGATGAGAGAGAGTCTATATCTGAACACTCTATTCTATTCCATTGGTCAGTATATCTATCTTTAGGCCAGTACTATGCTGTTTTGATCACTGTATCTTCATAATACGCCTTAAAGTCAGGTAGCATGAGACCTCCGACTTCATTTTTTTTCTTAGGATACTTTTAGCTATTCGGGGCACCCTGCCCTTCCAGATAAATTTGGTTACTGTTTTTTCTTATTATGAAAAGTAAGTTTTTGGGATTTTAATTGGTATTGCATCGAATCTGTAAATCAATTTAGGTAGAACGGACACCTTAACTATATTTAGTCTTCCAATCCATGAACATGGTATGCCCTTCCATTTATTTAGGTCTTCTGTGATTTCTTTTGACAATTTCTGGTAGTTTTCTTTGTATAGGTCTTTTGTTTCTTTAGTTAAATTTATTCCTAAGTATTTTATTCTTTTAGTTGCAATTGTAAATGGAATTCTTTTCTTGTTTTTCCCCTCAGTTTGTTCATTACTAGTATATAGAAACACTATAGATATTTTAGTATTGATCTTGTAACCTACCATTTTGCTGTACTCATTTATTAGCTCTAGCAGTTTTGCTGTGGATTTTTCAGGGTATTCGACATACAGTATCATATCATCTGCAAACAGGAAAGTTTTACTTCTTCCTTTCCGATTTTGATGCTTTGTATTTTTTTTTTTCTTGTCTAACTCCTCTGGCTAGAACTTCCAACACAATGCTGAATAACAGTGGTGATAGTGGACATCTCTGTCTTGTTCCTGATCTTAGGGGGAAGTTTTCAGTTTTCCCCCATTGAGGATGATGTTAGCTGTGGGTTTTTCATATATTTCCTTTATCATTTTGAGGAAGTTCCCTTCTGTTCCTATCCTTTGAAGTGTTTTCAACAGGAAAGGATGTTGAATTTTGTCAAATGCCTTTTCTGCATCAATCAAGATGATCATGTGGTTTTTCTGCTTTGATTTGTTGATATGGTATATTACATTAATTGATTTTCTTACGTTGAACCATCCTTGCATACCTGGGATGAATCCTACTTGGTCATATTGTATAATTCTTTTAATGTGTTGCTAGGCTCGATTTGCTAGAATTTTGTTGAGGATTTTTGCATCTATGTTCATTAGAGAGATTGGTCTGTAGTTTTCTTTTTTGTAATATCTTTGACTTTGGTATGAGGGTGATATTGGCTTTGTAGAATGAGTTAGATAGCTTTCCCTACTCCTTAATTTTTTTGAAGAGTTTGAGCAGGACTGGTACTAATTCTTTATGGAATGTTTGGTAGAATTCACATGTGAAGCCTGGAATGATCTTTTTGGGGAGATTTTAATGATTAATTCAATTTCTTTATTTGTGATTGGCTTGTTGAGGACATCTGTTTCTTCTCGAGTCAATGTTGGTTGTTCATGCCTTTCCAGAAAGATGTCCATTTCATCTACATTGTCATATTTATTAGCACCAAGTTGTTCATAGTACCCTGTCATTCCTTCCTTTATTTCTGTGGGGTAAGTAGTTACGTCTCCTTTTCCATTTCTAATTTTATTTATTTGCATCCTTTTTCTTTTTTTTTTTTGTCAACCTTGCTAAAGGTCCATCAGTCTTATTGATTTTCTCATAGAACCAGCTTCTGGTTTTGTTGATTTTTCTCAATTGTTTTCATGTTCTCAATTTCATTTATTTCTGCTCTAATCTTCATTATTTCTTTCCTTTGCTTGCTTTGGGGTTAGTTTGTTGTTCTTTCTCTAATTTTTCCAAGTGGACAGTTAATTCCTTCATTTTTGCTCTTTTTTTTTTTTGATATAGGCATTTAGGGCAATAAATTTCCCTCTTAGCACTGCCTTTGCCGCATCCCATAAATTTTGGTACGTTGTGTTTTCATTTTCATTTGCCTTGAGATATTTATTGATGTCTCTTGTAATTTCTTTCTTGACCCACTGGTTGTTTAAGAGTGTGTTGCTGAGCCTCCATACATTTGTGAATTTTCTGGCACTCTGCCTATTATTGATATCCAACTTCATTCCTTTATGACCTGAGAAAGTGTTTTGTATGATTTCCATCTTTCTAAATTTATTGAGACTTGCTTTGTGACCCAGCATATGGTCTATCCTTGAGAATGATCCATGAGCACTTGAGAAAAAGGTATATCCTGCTGTTGTGGGGTGTAATGCTCTATAAATGTCTGTTAAGTCTAGCTCATTTATTGTATTATTCAAATTCTGTTTCTTTATTGATCCTCTGTCTAGATGTTCTGGCCATTGACGAGAATGTGGAATTGAAATCTCCAACTATTATGGTAGATGTGTCTATTTCTGTCTTCAGTGTTTGCCTCATGTATTCTGGAGCATTCTGGCGTGGTGCATAAATATTTACGATTGCTATGTCTTCTTGTTGAATTGTTCCCTTTATTAATACATAGTGTCCCTCTATGTCTCTTTTAACTGTTTTACATTTGAAGTCTAATTTGTTGGATATTAGTATAGCTACTCCTGCTCTTTTATGATTATTATTTGCATGAAATATCTTTTCCCAACCTTTCACTTTCAACCTATGTTTATCCTTGGGTCTAAGATGTGTTTCCTGTAAACAGATGGGTCCTGTTTTTTAATTCATTCTGCCAGTCTGTCTTTTGACTGGGGAGTTTAATCCATTAACATTTAGTGTTACTACTATACAGGTAGTACTTTCTTCTACCATTTTGCCTTTTGGATTTTATATGTCATATCTAACTTTTCTTCCTTTTAACTTTACTGATAGTCTTCATTTCTACACTCTTCTCCACACCTCTCTCTTCTGTCTTTTTGTATCTGCCTCTAGTGCTCCCTTTAGCATTTCTTGCAGAGTTGGTCTCTTGGTCACAAATTCTCTCAGTGATCTTTTGTCTGAAAATGCTTTAAATTCTCCCTCATTTTTGAAGGACAATTTTGCTCAATATAGAATTCTTGGTTGGCAGTTTTTCTCTTTTAGTAATTTAAATATATCATCCCACTGTCTTCTTGCCTCCATGGTTTCTGCTTCCCTTGTATGTAATGGATTGCTTTTCTCTTGCTGCTTTCAAGATTCTCTCTTTCTCTTTGACATCTGACATTCTGATTAGTAAGTGTCTTGGAGTACATCTATTTGGATCTATTCTCTTTGGGGTACACTGCACTTCTTGGGTCTTTAATTTTAAGTCTTTCATAGGATTTGGGAAATTTTCATTGACAATTTTCTCCATTAGTTTTTCTCCTCCTTTTCCCTTCTCTTCTCCTTCTGGGACACCCACAACATGTACATTCATGCACTTCATGTTATTCAATTCCCTGAGTCCCTGCTTATATTTTTCCATTCTATTCCCTATACTTTCTTTTGCTTGTCGGATTTCAGATGTTCCGTTCTCCAGTTCACTAATCTTATCTTCTGCCTCTTGAAATCTAAAATTATAGTTCCCATTGCTTTTTTTTTTTCATGTCTTCTACTGTGCCTTTCATTCCCATAAGTTCTCTGATTTGTTTTTTTCAGACTTTTGATCTCTTCTTTTTGTTCATTCCTTGCCTTCTTTATATCCTCCCTCGATTCACTGATTAGAGTTTTGATGAGGTTTTCCATGTCTGTTTGAACATTCTGAACTAATTAATCAACTTCTGTATCTCATCTGAATTGTTGGTTTGTCCCTTTGACTGGGCCAGATCTTCAATTTTCCTAGTGTGATTCATTATTTTTTTGCTGGCATCTATGCATTTAATTACTTCAATTAGTTTATTCTGGAGTTTGTTTTCACTTCTTTTACTTAGGATTTTCTTGCTGGATGACTTTTTTGTCTATCTGTTCTTTGATATTCAGTTTGGCTTATTCTGGACCAGTAGCCTAGTTTTGTTTAACAGAGCAGAATTTTTTAGTTCTTGTTTTCTTGTTTCTTACCCTGCCTGTATGGTGCCTTCCCCATAGGGTAAGACCACCCTTAGGAGGGTCTACTTAGTATTACAGACCCCAGCCAGATTTTCTCAGACCAAATTGACCTTCTCTCAGGCAGAAAGAGTCACCTGTATCAGTTTTCCCTGAGGGTGAGACCCAGCAGGTGAAAGACCTTCCTGTGAAGTCTCTGGACTCTGTGTTTTTCCTATCCTGCCTAGTATGTGGCATTTGTCTGCCTGTGGGTCCCTCCAGTATAAGGTAATGCAGTACCTTTAACTTCAGCAGATTCTCCCTGCTGGGGGCATGGTGGAGACAGAGGAGAGGTTGTAGGCTGGCTTTAATTGCTTCAAATTTCCAAACCCTGGGGTCTAAATTCCTTGAGGGAGAGAAGCCACCTGACCTGGGCCCCACCCCTCCCCTGGGGAAGGCACAGGCTCCAGACAAGCTCTCCAACAAGCTTGTTTCCACTTATGCCTGGGGGAGTTGCAGCCTGAGAAGCCCTGCCACTGTATTCAAAGGCAGTTCAGCCTTTGTAGAAACACAGCCACAAAAAAAAAAAAAAAAAAAAAAAAATTCCTTCTCAGAGCAGGACCCCCATTCCTCAGGTTTGCCAATCAAGAGCATAAGTTGGTATGCTGCTTTGTACTTCAGATCTTATATGCCCCCTCCTTTCCTTCAGAGCCCAGACCCTTTCAAGTATTATCCGATCAAAAAAAACTCTGTTTCTTTTTCTTTTTTCTTTTTCTGTCAGCCCTGCCCCCTTGGCACTGGGGTAAAAATTAGCAACCTCCACTTTGACCAGGGTGAGCTGAGGTGGGGGCCTATTTTTAGTAGTCAGAATTTGTTAATTTCACAATTGGCGTTTGGTTGTGCTCAGCCCCTGCTGCTGGTAAAGTCCCTTTCCTTTTCCCTCTGGGAAGCAGCCTGTGGGGGAGGGGCACCTGCAGCCACAGCTTAGGGAACTCACGGTTCTGGGGGGGGGCTCGCAGCTGGTCCAGCTGGTCCAGATTGGGGTACACTGTGTGTCTGGTTACTGACGTGGCCCCAGGAGTTGTTCTGTACTGATCCTGGCTATTTAGTAACTGTTCTGGAGGACAAACTAAATCCCACACCTCGCTAAGCCACCATCCTGGCACTCTATCACATGTTGTTAATTTAATGCATCCAAAAACAGATAATGACATTCAAAAAGCAGGACAACTTGCACTCCAATTTGATCAAATATGAAAATAATACATTTCTAAAATTTACTCTATGTGCATTTGATTTAAAAATATTATTAAAGCAAAATTCAATAATGGTCAAGACCAAATTTAAGATATAATGTGAAAAATACATATCCTAATACACTGAATGAAGTATTGTATTCAAATGGTCCTCCTCAGTTTTAGATAGTTGCTGCATAGAAAAAAATATTCAGTAAATATTTGTTGAAGTATATAGTTTTAACTGTCTGATACCTAACAAGTTTCTTTCTCCCCAAAACAAAAATTTTAGCAAATGAGTTATAAATTAAATTCAAATCATACCTCTAAATTAAATTTGAAAATTTATCATTTAAAAGGCAAAAAAGTCTACAAATAAGGGAAGCATATTCAAAGAACTCATAACTCTGCAAGTCCTCTTAATTCTATTCTTTTAGAATACTTACTGGTATGTCTTCTGCCTTAAATCCTTTTAGATATCAGGAGAAGTATAATTAAACAATCTCTTTATATAAATCAATTTGCTATCTACAAGCATTTCTGAAAGAGTACCCACAAAGTACTTTAGCAAAATGAGAAAATAAACACAGGAACCAAGAAGCAGTGATGAGTAAATAAACAAGTCAAATGAAATAGTTAAGTCAAATACTAGTTAACAATATGGCTGTAATGCTGAATAGATTTCTTAAGAAAAAATTTTTAAGCAATAAACAATAATTCAAAGCATTATAATAAGAATTCCAGAATGGAAATTTGTCAAGTGCACAGGAGTCAGAGACAAAATAAAAGAGAATGAACATTCTTACACTAGAAAAAGGGAAGGAAGTTAAAGACAATTATTAACTCCTCAGATTAATAGAAAAATACAGGTTCATATATGTTTGATAAAATTAAATGGTAATCATTAGATAAACAGAATGTTTAACATAAGTTTTTTACTAAAGGCAAAATTCAATCAATCCAAGTAAAAGTAAAAAAGGAAAGAAAAGGACAAGAAGGAAGCATAACAAACAGAAAACATGATGGCAGAACAGTAACAACTATGTTAGTTTGTATGGTAAACATAAACAAGTTAAACTTCTCTATTAAAAGAAAAAGAGCATTATAGGTTAAAAAACATAAACAATATATAGTTATATATAATTAAAATCAAACAATGGGAAAAGTCTAATATGAACCTAATTACCATCCAGACAAAGTGAACTGGGCAATATTAAAACAGACAGAATAGAATTGAAAATTAATATCATAAAGAGGACTGAATGAGTGTAGCAGTTAGATTCAGGTGTGAACTTGGCAGATGATGGTGCCCAGTTGTTCTATAGCTTTGGACTTACATCATCAGCATGTGAATTTCATCTATGGCTGATTACATGTGTGGTGGGCTAAGGGGAATGACTCCTCCATGAGTGAGGTTTAAAAGGAGGAGTCAGAAGAGAGGAGCTCAGAGGCAGTTCAGACCCAGACATTTGTAGATACAGAAAGGACATGCCCTGTGGAAACCATTTGAACCCAGAAACTGGGAGAGAAGCCAAGCAGATGTCACCCTGTGCCTTCTCAAATTAATAAATTTATAACTAAATAAATCCCCTTTATAAAAGCCATTCTATTTCTGGTGTATTGCATTCTGGCAGCTTTAGCAAACTAAAACAATGGGTTATTTTCTATTTAAAGAGTGAATTCCATTTAGTAAATCTATGTTACTTTAAGAACATGAGTTTAATGATTGATTCGGTTGGCATTAACTTAAACATTTATTCAATCATTACTTGTGGCCTACTTGTGCTTAGTGTTAGGGATACATATAGTATATAAATTAAATAGTACTCTGTCTTTAAAGAGGTCACAATGTAGTACATTCAAGAAAGTTGTTTTGCTCAATTTTGTGAGTTTTTAAAATTAGAAAATTTAAAAGGTAACATATTCCATTTCTTATACTGGAATTATAAATTTATATGCACGTCTTTATAAAATTTTGCTACATCTGATTTAAAGTTAGCTTTAGATTTCTGTCACAAATCAATGCAGGTTTCTGTAAAAATGGTATGCAGGTATTAATGAAAATGAAGAAAGGCTGCAGCAACATAGAGTTGGGGGTGAGGTGAATCCCTAAGAAGATACAACCAGGAAAATGAATCCAATTTTTATAGCACTTAGTACTAGTTCACATAATCTGCAAGTAAAACAAGTAATGTATTGTTTTCAGTAAGGGTAGCACTTCAGTCGGTATGTAATTTCTTTTATTTATCTTTACAACTATACAAATCTTCATAGTTTAGAAATGGGTCATTTTTAGAAAATTTAATTATAAATGCTTTCTGTGTGTGTAAATAGGTGGCAAATTTAACTATTAATGTTGGACTTTTGCCCATTGCTCCTACTTGCTGTATCTTTTTTATCCAGAGATAATAATGTGTATTCAGTCTCTGTATATTTACCTAAAGGAAATGTTTTTAATCCCTCATTTTCCTCCTTCATTGAAGTTACGTGTAAATACATCATAAAATGGCAAATGGAAGAAAGTCTGCTTTGTCTAAAGATAACTTTCATCTTTAACACATCAGCCTGTCTTTGAAAGGTTATTGATACAGATTTTGTTTGGTGGGAGAAAGAGGGGTATGGCTCAAACCAAAGTAAAAACAATAATTTTAGTTCTCTTATAATTAACCTAATAAATATTAACACCTTAATGAATATATATATATATATATATATATATATATATATATATATATATATATATATATAACAGCAAAAGAAGAGATACATTTTGGTTAAAAATTTGTTCTTACTTTATACAGTTTTGGCTAAAAGGCAGGCATGATGTGAGAAGGTAAAACACAACTTTAAGTGGATTATGAGTATCACATTTTTCCTGCAATATTTTACTAGTTATAAATTTTAGGGTAGAAACTCACGATAGCAGTCATTAAAAACAGAATGTGAAAATATTTTAATTTTCTTCAAGTCATAAATCATGTCATTTTTACCAAATTCTCCTGCTAAGTTATTTGAAACAGATCAAATCATTTTCTAAACCATAGTTTACCTGTTTCTGATCATCTTGTATAAAGCTATCCTTCTGACTCTTAGTGAAAATTGCAGGTAAAACATGAATATAGAAACATTCATCTTTTTGTTACATAGACTCATGACTTACATGGTGACCTATATCATATATATAAAAATTCATTTGAATTGTTGAAGTATATTTTTGAAAAACGCTGAAAGAGAAAAATCATTAAATCTAGCAGCAAAAGGAATAAAGTAGGAAAGTAATATCTGTTGATCACCACATAAAAGTAATTCTTTAAAATAAGAGGATGAATTTCAAACATCATAGACAATTTTGAAATACTTTGAAAGAATATAAAAGGTTGTTTTCTCATAAACTTTTACAGAATAGGGATTAGAATTAATATAATCACTTTTCAATGTGGGAAATTTCTAAAAAGCAATTAAAATATAATTGTTAAGACAGGATATGCTTTGGGTTTATAAAAGACAAATTTAAAGTATTTTGAAAAACCATAAAGATTATTTTCTTAAAACTGGTTTTTAAAAAGAAGATTAAAATAAACCATATGTGAGAAAATAATTATGGGCATCTTTAATTATTTCCCCCCAAATCTAGAGTAAAGCCTAAATCTGGCTGTATCAAACTGTATTTATTTAAATTTAACACAATTCTAGTAGTAATGCATCTTGGTTCATTTAATTTTAGATAAAAATTTATCATGAAATAGTTCATTGTCATATATATATCCCCAAGAAATTTACAAATACTAAAATTATTGTCAAGAGTAACTAGATATTGATTCAAAAGTTAAATCAACTGCATAATTAAAGAGACATGGATGTGTCATGATTTTTCCTTTAGATATGTATGAGTACACAAGCATAAAATAATCAAGAGCCTCCCTTGGTCTTGTTAACTGCAAAATAAACAGATGGGCAACAGAGAAAAGAAACCTTTCATGCTTATCACAATAATGTAAGACTATCCTACCAGGAGTATAAGCTCTATGATGAGAGTTAATCCTACCAGACAATAAATTAGTCTAAATAATTTACAACTGCTTTGCTCAATGCAATGCACAATGTTTGACCAGATCATATTATCAACAGACATTTGTGAAACTGAGCTTCTAAACTGATGAAATGGAATTCCACATTAAAACTTCCCTTTTATTCAGTCAGAAATAATTTAAATCATTATAACAAAACATCATAGTGTAGTTCTTCATTATCAAGCTACTGCCATATCTGACATGACTATTATTTGCCAGTTTTTAAAATTCTCACATTGCATATAATGTATCTTAATTCAATAAAGAAAATTTTGGGGAAAAATTTATACTTCATCATGAATGAATTTGACATATTTTTTAAACTGGCTTTTAGAAGGATTATTTTCTTATTCTTTTAGATATATATCATCTATACTGGGAACTATGAGCAAGTCCAAGTTCTGGATATGATACATTCTTTTTTCAATATGACTCTGCTGTAGGGTGTGGATGAACTCCACAGGAGAGGCTTGCTGGTTGAAGCAGGAAGAAGAAACTGTCTCTTCTGAATCCTCCTTAAAAGCCTTCCAGTGACTAGATTAAGCGTCACTCATTGCAGAAGATAATCCCCTTGGCTGATTACAAATGCAATCAGCTGTGGAAACAGCCGACATGAACATGATTTAATTCCACGAAATGTTCTCATAGAAAGAGACAGGCCAGCACTTGTCCAACCAGACAAATGGGCACCACCACCTGGTCAAGTTGACACACGAACCTGACAATAACACCATCCATGGTCTCAACAAATACTACAAATACTCTCAGCAATCCTAAACAGAATGTGTTCTGAATGTCTGATGTTTAAGTCTCTTTCTGTCATTTATGAAATTTATCTGAATATAAGGCTACCTCAAATGTAAGACCATTCCTCCATTGTCTTCATGAGAAGAGGTGTTTTTTTAAGGTGTTTGGGGCCAATTTTAATAAAATAGTCGAATATCTACTATATAATCAGATTACCATATAAAATATTAACATAGAAATGTTGCTTTTTCTCAATATCACATTTCGTGAAATAATTCTTGTCCAACATTAACATGCATCTTAAACATCAGAATCTTCATCTCTGGAGTCACTTTTGAGAGGTAACACCTTTTTGAAGCTGTACATGATGCCACCAAAAATTTTATTCCTGGGTACAAGTACTCATTTACATAACATTAGTCCAGTTGGTTTTTCATTTGTTCTGTAGGTTAATATCATGATTTCACTCATGTTACTTTATAAAGTGCTCAATATCACTACAGTGTCTAACAATTGGAACTGTTGGCCATAACAAAAACTCAAATGCAAGGCAACTCACTCTTCCCTGAGGAGTATTTGAGGAGAGGAGTGAGGGGTAGGGAGGAGCCCTTCTATATTCAGGTTTGCACAACATATAAACCCTGGTATTCCTGCAAAAATATTTGAAACAGCTTAAAATTTTGTTTTATAAATATTTTGGCTACAAGTAACTCATTTAATTTGCAACTGGCTATAATTTCTCATCAATCATTGTACAAACTCAGGAATTCTTGAGAAGTACAAAAAAATCTAACCCATAAATTAGTTTTCAATGTAATAAAATTTTTATGAATTTAATGTTGAAATAACAATTGGTTATTTTATATATTTTTAGTATGTTATACTAAATAATTTTAGTATGTTATAGTACAATAACATGAATAATGTTATCGTACTGAAATTTAATTAAACTTATATTAGTTTTAGAAAAGAAAATGAACAGAGAGGGGAAAACCTGGAGACTGTGTCAAATATTAGGGACATCCAAATCAATAAGCCAACCCCTTGATCTTGAGACTTGCTCTTAAGAAGCTTATGCATGTAGCAGAGAAGCTTAGCCTACCTGTATGTATGCCTAAGAGTTCTTCCAGAGGACCTCTTTTTTTGCTCATATGTGGCCTCTCTCTCTCTCTAAGCCCAACTCTGCAAATGAAACCATCGTCCCCTTCACTACATGGGCATGACATCCAGGGATGAAAGTCTCCCTGGCAGCATGGGAGATGATCCCAGTGATCATCTAGCATTCTAGTTTGCTAGTTGCCAGAATGCAACATACCAGAGATGCACTGGCTTTTAATAAAAGGGGATTTATTTCATTAAAAACATATAGTTCTTCACAGGAAAGGCAGCTAACTTTCACCTGAGGTTCTTTCTTATGCACAAAGGTCCAAGGTGATCCCTGCTGGCCTTCCCTCCAGGCCTCTGGGTTCCAACAACTTTCCCGGGGGTGATTCCTTTCTTCATTTCCAAAGGCCTGGGCTGAGCTGTGAGTGCTGAGATGAAGTATGCTGAGCTGCTTGGGCTGTGCTACGTTGAGCTCTCTCATTTAAGCACCAGCCAATTAAACACCTGGGACTCAAAGTTATAGCACTGTAGCTGTGAAAGTCAGCATTACCCCTTTCATCAACTGTTAAAAAAAGGTGAAAAAAGTGATCAGACTTCCTCTAGAGATATGAATGAAGGTGATCTGGATAGGACTAAGGTAAATCAGAATACTGGGTAAAAGATGCTATACTGATCTGAATCTTGGTGTACCTCCAGAAAAGCCATGTCCTTTAATCCTCATTCAATATTGCTGGCTGGGAGTTTTTTCTATTGTTCCCATGGAGATTTACCCACCCAATTGTGGGTGGTGACTTTTGATAAGATGGCTTCCATAGAGTTGTGACTCCACCGATTTCAGGTGGGTCTTAATTAGTTTACTGGAATCCTTTAAAAGAGGAAGCATTTTGGAGACAGTCCCTTTTAGAACGACGAAAGAGCCACAAGAACTACAGAGCCCATGCAGCCAAGAACCTTGGAGATGAGGGAAGGTGCCCCTGGGGGAGCTTCAAGAAGCAGAAAACCTGGAGAGAAAGCTAGCAGACGTCGACATGTTCACGACGTGCCTTTTCAGTTGAGAGAGAAAACCTGAACTTCATCGGCCTTTTTTGAGTGAAGATAACCTCTTATTAGTGCCTTAATTTGGACATTTTTATAGATTTGCTTTAATTGGGACGTTTTCATGGCCATAGAACTGTAAACTTGCAACTTAATAAATTTCGCCTTTTAAAAGTTGTTCCATTTCTGGTATATCACATTTCAGCAAGTAGCAAACCAGAACAGATGCTATGGCCCATATTTCCAAACTTCAACCTCAGTGTGACACCAAACAGAGATGTTTATTTGGTGCAAAATTTATATCACCTAATTTAACTTGTATGGTCAGTTTACTTGAACACCATAATTACATCTGATATTGACTAGGGTGTGAGATCTTGTCAGTATGTACAGGTTAATGCGATGCAATGCTCCGAAATATCCCAGAATATTTTGGGCAGAGAATTAAAAAGTATTTGCAAAGTCCCCTTGGGGTACTGGGGAGAAAGGAGGAAATATTCAACTTTCCTGTCTGGGGAATTCCTGATATTCTCACAAGCAATAGGGACAACCAATTCAATAGGCCAAGCCCTCAATTTTGGGGTTCACCCCTATGAAATTTATTACTGCAAAGGAGAAGCTAAGCCTGCTGATAATTATGCCTAAGAGTCACCCCCAGAGAATCTCTTTTGTTGCTCAGATGTGGCCTCTCTCTCTAAGCCAACTTGGCAGGTAAACTCATTGTCCTTCCCTCCTTTCCTCCATGTGGGACATGACTTCCAGGGGTTCAAATCTGCCAGGCAACGTGGGGCCTGACTCATGGGGATTAGCCTGGACTTGGCAGCATGGGAATGAAAAGGCCTTCTTGACTAAAAGAAGGAAAAGAAAAATGACATATGAGCTCTTTTTTTGTTCATTTTATTTCTTTTTCTGGAGTGATGTAAATATTCTAAAAATGATCATGGTGAAGAATACACAACTACATGATGATATTGTGAGCCATTGATTGTATAATATGGTTGGACAATATGTATATGGATTTCTCAATAAAAAAATATATATTTTAATTCCAATGTCACTTCTTAGCTACATGGGTTAATCTTTCTGTGAATCAGTTTTCTACTTTAAAAAATGGGAATAATAATGTAAGGCCTATACAGATTAAATAAGCTAGTAAATATAAAGCACTATGTGCCTGGCATATAATAAGCATAAAATCAATGGTAGCAATTGTTATTACTACTACTATTTACAGAGTTAAGTACAAATTCTTTAGCCTGAACTTTCTTTTAGGCTTCCAACTCTACCATTACTCCCCAAACAAAAATTCTCCAGTTCCGGCAAGCTGGTTTTCTCAATTCCCTCAAATATACTTTGCACCTATACCTCTATATACACAAGCAAATTGACTGATTATACAGAGTCAAAGTAAAAGTGTCCATATCGTGGCTCAATGCACTAACAACAGTATGCTGGACCTGAGAATGTTAGGAACAGAGACTGTTTATTAGACACAACTGCATCAGTGGTAGTCAGATTTGGCCTATAGATACACTCTAATCTTTATTACTGAGCAGTAACTGCTGGTACCTACAAATAGCATGAATACATTTCAAAAACATTATAAAGGGTAGGCAGCAGTGGCTCAGTGGTAGAGTACTCATCTGCCATGCAGGAGACCTGGGTTCAATTCCCGGTGCCTTCCCATGCAAAACAAAAACAAAAACAAAAATATTATATAGCACTAAAGATACCAATTGCAAAAATGTATATACTGTATGATTCTATGTATATGAATTTCAAGAACATAACAATATATATTTGATTGTGTTTAAATGAAACTTTTAGGGTGTGTGTGTATGTATACATATATATATATACATATATATATTACTAGAATTAAACATTCTTTAAAAACCATAGGACTGGGGTAGGGGGTGGTACAAGGGTAGTTTAGTGATAGAATTCTCACCTGCCATGCGGGAGACCCGGGTTTGATTCCCGATCCATGAATTTCCCCCCCTAAAAAAGTTCAACAAGGTGTTGCAATAACGGGATAGTCACATGGCAAAAGAATGAAATGAGACCCTCATCATACAGGATACAAAAAAAAAAACAAAAAAAACCCCACAGGCCTGTAAGGAAGAAGCATGATATTTAATTTTTAGGTTTACAGTGATAACAGATAACATGGGGGAAATAAGGAAGAAGGGCAGTGAGGAATAGAATGAAAGGTAAACATAAAATCTTACAACCTGACAACTATTTTTAAGACTTTGAAAAATACATTATTTTTATCAGATAGTTCCTAAATAAGACAAGCTACACATTGGGCCAAATATTTAAAACATTTCAAAACATAAGTTGAAATTCTTTCTTTTAATACATTATTTGCAATTTTCTCTATTATAAATGCTATCAGGAATCTAGAATGTTGATCTTGTATATCTCTTATAATATAATTTACCCTCATAATTACCACTTACCTTGTCTCCTAGTAGTTTGATTTGTGTCTTCAACTCTTCAAATTTATCTTTTCAGTTCTGTTTGTCATTAGAGAACTTTCAGTTTTCCTTATAGCTACAGTGTTATATAGAGGGAATAAATCATTTGGGCTCATCTGAGATGCTGACATCTAGCAAATGGTTTAAGTAGTAATGATCAACAGGAGCCTTACATTAATATCTACAGAGAGAAAGACTGAGTAGATCCTTGTGGACTCTTTTCTGGATTACAAAATACATTACGCAAATTTTAATAATTAAAAACTGGGATTCATTGAACATATATGTTCAATTGATTTCATGGTAGGGATTACTTCTAGCATGTTGCTTATCTGTTATTTTAATCAGCTATAACAGTCAAGTATTAGGTGTTATGGATCAAAATTCATGCTATACATATGTCTGATTTTCGCTTTTGTTTTTTAAAGAAGACAAGTTAATCACACACTAGCAGCAAAATTTTCCTAAATTGTAATAAGTATTTACTATTATTATATGTTATGAAAAAATATAGAAATACTTTAAAAATAGTTTCCAATTTGAAGTAGAATTGCTTCTCTTGTAAGCAAATACTGCTTAAATTTGACAGACTTTTAGTATTGCTTTTTTGTCTAGGATCTATATATCATTTCTTTTCTGAAGAGCTCGGTGTGTTTTGAATATTAACTTTAATACTGCAATATTTTCTCTGCAGTAGATAAATGTGAACCTGTACAAGTTATTGTTACACAGCACACCCAGCTATGTAAGCAGGAACCTTATTCATAAAGCATCTTATTCTCCACAGAAGACTATACATATTTCCAGTAGAAATAGTGAAGAGATGGGGCTGCCTAACAAAATGGCCTTTATTCTTCCTGTAACAATTCTCACCGTTGACTTTGAGACTTTCTGGCAACTCTGCCATTCTGTATGTTATGAAAGACTCAAGAAAAGCTAATAGGATTTCCTTAAATTTGAGCATATATAGCGCAAATAGAGAAAGGTGAGGGATAGCAGAGATAAAAGTATGATAATGTTAAAATTTAAATGACAGTTATGTTTGCCAAACCTCAGTATCAAGTTGTTTTAAGGAAACTATAATATAGTAGTTCCTAGAAATGTAAAATTCCTTATTTTGTATTTAATTATATAAGGAAAAATAAGTCTAGAAAAAGAAAAAAATAAAGATATTTTTAAAATGTCCCCTCCCAAATGGTGGCTACTGTTCTCTGATATATATTCTTCAATTACCTTTCCTCTATGTATGTATATTCATATATATTTGCATACTAAGAATAGTTTTGCAGGTTTTTATTTTTACAAATTGTATCTTACTGTGCATATGATTTGCAAATTGCCTTTTTCTCTTGTCAACATGTTGAGGAGCTCTGTGCCAGTAAATACAGTCTTTTGCATTTTCTTTTCTCTCAAAAAAATAAAACAAAACCATAACTGTACAATACAACGAACTCTAACATAAACCATAGACTATAACTAATAGTACAATTATAGTACTATCCTCTCATCAAATGTAACAAATGTAGCACATTAATGTATGATGTTAATAATTGGGCTGGGGAGTACTTAGGAACTCTGTATTTTCTATATGATTTTTCCATAAACCGACAACTTCTCTAATAAAAAAAGAATATGAAAACAAGTCAGAGACTGGAGGAAAATATTTGCAAATCACACATTTGACAGATGATATTTGACTATCTAAAATATACAAGGGATTTTTAAAATTCAGCAATAAGAAAACAAACAATGCAATAAAACTAGGTAAAAGATTTGAAAAGATACTTCACCCAAGAACATACATGGATGGCAAAAAGAGGTAAGAAAAGATGCTCATTTGTCATTAAAGGATTGCAAATTATAGTACTGATGAGATACCACCAAACATCTATTACAATGACTAAAATCCAAGAAACTAATTATATCAAATTCTGGCAAGGATTCAGGGCAACAGGAACTCTCAATAATTGCTGGTAGGAATACAAAATGGTACAGCACTTTGGAGGACAGTATAGCAGCTTCATACAAAGTTAAACACAATGTTGCTAATATGATCCAGCAATCACACTCCTAGGTATTTATTTAACTAGTTTGAAAATTTATTTTCACACAAAGACCTGTATACAGATGTTTACAGCATCTTTTTTCTTAATCTCCAAAACCTGGACATGACCAAGATATTCTTTAACAAGTGAATGACTAAGCAAATTATGGTACATCCATACAATGGAATGAATAATATTTAGCCATAAAAAGGACACATTATAGATTCTTGTAACAACTTGGATAAATCTTAAATGCATTTTGCTAAGTGAAAGAAGCCTGACCCAAAGAACATATATTATATAATTCTACTCACATGACATGGTGGAAAAGGCAGAACTTTAGCAAGAGAAAAACAGATAGTGGTTGCCAGGGTTTGAAGGAAGAGAAGTGTTTGATTACAAGAGGATGCATAGAGAAATTTTTAGGGTCATGGAACTATTATGTGTGGTACTAGGCTGGTGGATACATGACTCGATGCAATTGCCAAAACCCACAAAGAATGAACTTTGATGTATGCAATTAAAAATATCAACCAGAAGTAGGGAATTCCAGGATGGAAAGCAGACGGTGATAAAACAATCTAACTGTATTATAAATGTATGCTATAACCTCACTAATAGGATTAAGACCCATCCTGATTGAGCTGGGCCACACCTTAACTGAAGTCACTTCACTGAAGATCCTACTTACAATGATTTCAAACTCACAGGAATGGATTAAGAGTAAGAACACATTTTTTCTTGAACAGAGCTCTAAACCACTTCCCTCTGCCCTCTGGACCTCAAAAACACATGTTCTTTCCACATGCAAAATACATTAAATCTATCACAACATCCCCAAAGCCTTAAGTCATCTCAGAAACAATGCTAAGCACAAAGCCTCATCAAAATTAGTTATGGGTGTAGTCTGTCTTGGGGCATAATTCTCCTCTGTGGACCAAGTTATCTGCTTCCAATATACAAGGGACAGGTAGGCATAGAATAGACATTTCCATTCCAATAGGGAAAAACTGGGAGAAAAACAGGAGCCATAGGTCCCAAGTAATTCTGAAATCCAGCATTGCAAACTCCATTAGATTTCAAGGTCTGAGAGTCACCTGTGGATTGATGTTTTATCCTCTTGGCCTGATGCAGCTGCAGACCCACCCCTTCCAAGTGCTTGACTTATATAGTGAGCATGCTCTCCCCAAATACTGTGGTAAAGGGTCCACCTTCTTCAAATCAGAAAGGTGGTCAGGTTCTTCACAAACCTTGACACAAAGGCCCACACTCTCTAAGAACTGGGATGGAGAAAAAGCGCTCCACAAACCCTGGGGTATCGGCTCCATTCTATTCAAGCATCAGGATGGCAGCACTTTTCCTGAAATAGGGCTCAAGGCACACCTCCAAGTGCAAGTACAGACCTACCCTTTCCATATACATAGGTGGTACCATTCTCTTGGTACAAGGAGAGCTCTTTGATCCAGACCTTGGCTTCATAACTCTGCCCTTGAAGTCATTCCTCCTTTAATTTGTCCTTTCTCTATCCTTTTTAGTCCAGGTTGGCAGTGGTTCTGCTTAAACACATTACATGAAAAACTTGCCAGCTTTGCATGCAGTTCACAGGAATCCAAACCGTCAGACAAAAGGACTTCCTAAATAACTGCATTTCCAATTCTGACTTTCCCCCTGGCAATAACAGCACCCCACTCCTGGCACCAAAATCTGTTTTAGTTTATTTCGGCTGCTCAAGCAAATCAATACAATGGGTAGGTTTAAACAACAGGAAGGGATTAGCTCATGATTTTGAGGCTAGAAATGTCTAAATCAAGGTCTCATCAAGGTGGTGCTTTCTTCCCAAAGACTGGCATTCTGGGACTGGCTGCTGGTGATCCTTGGTTCTGAGCTTCTCTCTCACAAGGCAATGCACATTGCAGCCTCTCCTGGCCTTTCCCTTCTCTTCCAGGTTCATTTGAACTTCATCTTCTTTCGTTGCATTGCTTTGTCTCCTTTGTCTGAATTTCATTCTTATAAAGGACTCCAGTTACAGGATTAAGACCCATCCCGAATGAGTTGGGTCATACCTTAACGTACAATGGGTTCACACTCACAGGAATGGATTTTGTTTAGAAACATTTTCCAAACCACCATGGGGAGTGGGTGGGGGTAGGGGTGGAGTTAAATTTAGAGTAAAGAAACCTAGCATACATGCCCTGACCAGATGACCAAGTTTAACAGTGAATAAATTATGTGTATATCACATGTCCCCTGATACAATGTGATGAGAAGGGTGCTTTATTTCTGGATAATTCTTCCCCCAAACTTAAGCTCCAGCCTAATTGTGAGAAAAATATCTGACAAAATAAAAAAGAGGGCATTATACAAAATATCTAATCAGTATTCTTGAAACTGTCAAGATCATGAAAAACAAAGAAAGTCTTAGAAATTGTCACAGACCAAATGAGACTAAGAAAACACAATGGCCAAACACAAAAGTGGCACCCAGTATTGGATCCTGGCACTACAACAGGACATTAGTGACAAACACTAGTAAAATTCAAATAAAGTCAATAGTTTGGTTAATAGTAATGTACCAATGCTGGTTTCTTAGTTTTGACCAACATACCATTGTTATGTAAGATGTTAACAATAGGAAAACTGGGTGTTGTGGTATATATATATGTTTCAATAGCTAAGAAACATTTAAATTGTAAATTGTCAGTTTTAAAGTTACTACACAAGGCTTTTTGATCTGGAAACAAAGAAAATATTATTATACCTCAAGATTTACTCAAAGGCACAATGCAAAGTCTTCTCAAGCAGACAAAATGACTATCAAGTCATGATGAATTTATTCTAGTCTGAATTATCATTTTAATATATTTTATAGGAGAACCACATCAAATAAGGAATTGATTATTCATTCATATGAAGTTTGAAGGAAATAAAAAGATTTATACAGGCAGAAGTTAGTAGAGTACACTAAGAACCTCATAGCAAAGGACTTGTAGTATCTTTTTCAGGCCCAATGGCAAAGCTCTAGGGATGGATGGATGGATGAAGTTGTAGCCAATGAACTAAAAGTTACAGGAGGTTTCACTGTCCAGGATAATTCCTATTTTGAGACAGATGAGTCATGTTAACTTAAACTCATAAAACCAAATATTCAGTTTGCCTCCTTTTGTTCTCATTCTGTACTCAACACAGTGGTTATAATTTGATATCCCACTTAGGTCTTCCTTTATGGTGATAATATGCTACAGGAAGAATATTTCAGTCCCAGCACAAGCAATTTTTTTTAGTAAACTGATTGTGTGAGTTCTTTTTTTGCTTCTCATATAATTTTACTACTTATAGGGAAAGAAGAGGGAGATCATGCTGACATAAGCATTCTGGGTTATATGAAAATTAAATATCTCATTGTAAACAAATACACTGACATTCTAGCTTCATTCATTAGTCTTCTGGGTTTTTATTTTTGTAAGTCCATCCCTAAAAGAGTAAAACACTTAGATTTCTGTGTCTGCAAGTTTAAAGCCAGGTCCTAGCACATGGAAAATTGACCAAGCAATTAATATTACCTTTGAGGCCATATACATAACTGCCAGCAATCTTTTCAATGGCCTACTAATGGCCATATTGTAAAGGTATAAATTTGATACTATACTTTATATGTTCAAGGTGTGATTATAATAATCTCACCATGATTCATTTGAGAAATAAAAATAAAAATTTATAATTTGTAGTGTGTAATACTAAATTATTGTATCATTACTGAAATAATTATAGAAAAATAAAAAAGCTAATAGAAAAATGAAATAAAAATGAAAGCTGCTCATTAAAATAACAGCAATGCTTTTATCTCATGATCTAATAATAACACAATCTTTGGAACCAGAGATCTTAAGTTCAATACCAGCCTGACCATTTACTAGTTATGTTGCCTTAAGCAAATAATTTAATCCTTTCTGTATCCTAATTTCTTCATTGGTAAAATGTCCCCACGTATCCTATAAAGCTCAAACTTGATAAATTTCTGAAAATAGTAAAACATTATATAAATATTTTCATCATTATATGTTCATTAATATCCCATCAAAGTTAGATTCCCAAATAATACGAGATTATAAAAAAGGAACTGGACACACTTCAAAAATACAATCAGCTTAATTGTATATTTTTTACAAAATAATTTATTGAAGTACATGATGTTTTAAAGTGGTAGACTCAATTATTGACTCCAAGTCTTCACTCCTTCCTGTATCTACCCTCTTTACCATGTGAATTGGTAGTTCTTCCCACTACACATTCAGTAGGAAGAACAAAGAGCTGTTTTCCACTCCATATTTTGAGCTTCGGCATGTGACTTGTTTGGTCAATGGGATGTTAGGAGACATAAACATGTGCTCACATAATTGGGTTTGCCCACTTATCTTCTTTCATCAATGATAGACATGTGGAGTAGACCTGTACCCATGCTGCAACTAGCCTGTGTCAATCAAGTCCCAATCACATTGATTCATGTGAGCATGAATAAATGATAGCTGTTTTAAGTCACTTTTGAGATGGCCTGTTATACAGCATTATTATAACAACAGCTAACTGATAGATGTGGTGATTATAAAGAACACTATTCCATATTTGTAGATTCTTAGCTTAAAGGATCATCTTCAAGTTAGATATGATTCTTACCCATTCAATCACTTATTCAACAAATATCTAGTAAGTGCCAACTACTTGCCAAGGAGTATTCCAGGCACTGAGTTACATTAGTCAGGGTAAGTAACACTAGCTGCTATAATAAACAATAGCAAAATCTCAGTGGCTCATCACAAAAAAATTTTATTTCTCCCACTATAAAGTGCATTGAAGATGTCTATAGATAAATGGTTCTCCTGAATGAATCTCCTCCAAGTATGACCCAGAAATCTATACCCTTTCTATATTGTAATGCCATTATCTTCAACATGTGACTCTGAAATAACCTCAGAAAAGGAAAAAAAAAGTGTCACAGCATATGTGACACTTAAGTCCCTCAGCCCAGAAAGGACATATTCCACAGGGAGAATTAGTCATACACCACCACATAGAACCAAAAGGGCTGGAAATTATAATCTCTAGTTAAATAGCCACTTCCCAAAAATAACTCTACACTGTTAAAGAGAGTTAATCTTTGGTCATTAATTAAGCATTTCTACCACAGTCAGAGAAGAGATTTAGACAGAGATCTTCAACCTCATGGAACACTTATTTATTGATTACTTATTTCTCATCAGATGTCAATGCTATAAATGTGAATAAGACTTGGCTCTTGTCTTCAAGAAAGTCAAGGCTTTGAAGAGAAAAAGAGCCACATGAATAATTATAGCAGATGATAAGTGCTATAATAAATTTATGTACAAGTCCAATGTTACAGAAAGGGAGGAATGACTGTTAGGAAGGTATAAAGGAAAAGTAGATTTAATTGAGAAGGGTCAGTATTTGAGTTGAGATTTAAAAGATAAACATAATTATGCCAAACAGATGGAGAGATAGGGAAAGATCCTAACTGGAAAAACAGAAGTCATATAAAAGCTCAGAGTCTTTTTTCTCACTGAGCTATACAGGTTGGGAGAGAGAAGAGGAGAGCACTGGTATTTACAGGTAGTAAAACAACATTTTGTTTCACATATTATTTCAATAATAAATTTTCTATTTAAGGTAGCCTTCATTCTCATGAATACTGCTTTGGAATGATCTCTACAAGAAGGCATGCAATGCATGACCCAAGTTGGCTAGCACCAGAACACATAAAGTAAGTGATGCTTTGACAACACAGGGGTAGTAACAGTTAAAGAAGGAGAATTTAGGTAAAAAGCATAAAATAAAAGACTATTTTTTCTCTCAAAATCCTTGTCAGCTAAAATAGAAACCAAATAAATAATGATGCATAGGCTGTATTATTATAAATCAGGTTGATCTAATAAATGTGCATCAAACACAGAGAACATAGTTTTCAAATTATCCACAGAAGAGTTACAAAAATTAAATACATAGTTCAAAAAAAACTTTAATAAGTACTGAATAACAGACTTAGTAAAAAGTAGATACAAAACAGGCTACATTCTTTGACCACTAATAACGAAAAGGAAAATTACTTACAAAAATAGAAAGAAGAAAATTTGGAAATTTAAAAATACTTTCCTAAATAATTATGTCCAAAAGAAAATCAAAACTTGAAACTTCTAGGTTTCAACTAAAGCTGTAATGAAGGAAATTCATAGCTTTAAATACTATAATTCTAAATAAGAAAAAAAGAAAAGAAAATTTAAGTAGGTTACACTGGTGCACATGAAAACTAATAGAAATAAGAAAAGGCTTCAGTTATGTCTGTTTGATCCAAAAACTCTCTTTAGCCACTATATCAAGCTGCTTCCTGGTCTTTACGTTAGTTTATAAAAGGAGATGAAGGGTTGTGTTTCCTTTACTTGTTTCTACATGATCTAGTAAGATTACTGTAAAGAAGGTTGCCTGATTTTTCAGGCCAACCTTGGATAGAATCCTGTATAAAAACAAACAAACAAAAAAAAGTGTAGTTAATCTCTTTTAATGACAACCAAATGTGAAATGCCACTCTAACAAAAGATAAAGAAAAACTACACACTATATTAGCATTATTGGGCTGTTCTCTTAAAAGTGAAAATGGATAACAAAATGATATGGTTTGAGTAAAGTAAAGAAGGGTAAAACTGTCAAACCTAAAATAGATCAGCTTATGTTTATAAATAGCTTTACCTCACCATCAGGATCTAAATTTAACCTGTTAGGCCACCTCAGCTAAAACTGCAGAGAAATCCATGAGGTTTTTTATAATAGACTCACTAGCTGCAAGATTCCACAAGAGAAGGAATTGTCCATCCTACTCACAGCTATAAACTCAGCATCTGGCATAAAAAATGCCCAACAAATATATCTTGAATGAATGAATGAACAGTCAGTATTTTTCTGGTTTCTACTAATGAATGATGTCTAAAGATAAATTTCAATAATCTTACAAAGATTTATATTTTATTCCCTTGCTCTTCATTTCCTTGAGACTTTCCAAAATTTTAAACAGTGAAACTGAATTGTAGTGGGTAAAAAGTATTATCAACATAGTCTCACGCTTATAAGATCTAAAGATATTTTCCTTACTAAAATTTCCTGAGAAAGATCTACCATGTTAGGCAAACTGTCTCCTTTATTAATAAGCTTTCAAAATTCTAGTTCTGGTGTATTCAAATTCCTCATTTCCTTCCAACTTAGTGACTACTCTTGCAGCCCACTCTGGTTTACACTGCCCTCAAGTTTTTGCCTCAAGCTTTAACTGAATATATACTTTGAATTTCTTATCCTCGTGTGGATTCCTTTTTAACTGAAGATCTTAAAAGTGACACTAGCTGCTTTTTGTTCCTTGGAGTTTTTTGCTTTTCTTTTTTTCTCTTCAGTGTAATTATATTCTGTTGTGCCTTTTATTATCATGTCTTTTAGGATCTCCTAAGCTTCTACACTCTTGGGCTTTATTTAATAGTAAGCTCCCTCCTCCGCTCTCTAAACTAAACCATGCTCATTAGGTTCCTTAATCCTCCACAATTTGCTTTCATGAAATCTTATACCTTTGTATTGCTGTGTTCTATGAACCCATTTCCTTAGTTTAGCTATTCCAAGCAGCCCAGAATCAACAAGCACTAAATATAAGCTTATTCACTTTCTTAGCGAAATGACTCTACTGGAAAAAAAAAATCTTTGTTTTAAATGTTTATGTACCATGGAGCGATACCATTTAACCTGGTATTTCATTTTCTCACCCAAGCATTACCTGAAAAGGTTAGGACTGCAGAATTAGACTATGAGCAATCTTTAATTTACAGTTACTAATTTATAAGCTTTAGGTCCTTCTTGGTCAGAAAGCCATTCAATTATAATAAAGCAGAAATAACAATATCCTGATATAACGTCAGTGAACTAATAAATTACAACTACGTCTTAGTAAATTTTTTGTCTCGTAACTACAAATTCAGGAGAAGAGTAAAACATATCTTTTCAATAATTCAGCAAAAGTTCTGCTTTTCCAAATGGGTTGTTCTGGAAAGACATGCACATTCTTGAACATTGCCTACAGAGTCAATTCTGGGTCTTTCAGCAGTTCATCCTCCACTGTCTCTTCCATTCTGCTCACCTTTGCTGATGAGTAGGTACAGAAGGGCCAAGAAAGCATATATTGTAGATGTTTTTAAAACTTCCTAGGGGCCTTGTTATATGTTTCAGTAATAGATTGAAAGAGTTAATGAAGTTTCCAAAGGTACCCAACTTATTCAAGCAAAGTTTACACTACAACCCTGTGCATGTTAACTTGTGATCCTCCCCATCCGGATGATAGAAAGCAAAACCAGTAAGTTCTTGATTTAATTGGTTTGCATTCACACATTGACCTCCAGGGCACTGTTTATATAGCCTATCATGCTATATGCTCCAGTTCTCTGCCTCTTTAAAAAGCATGTCTCTCCTGAGATTTGATATATGGCTTTCATGTTTAATCACTACATTAAATCCAATGCTTTGCTTCCTCCAGAGCACTCCTCCTTCCTTCTTGGGAGGTGAAGAGAAAAGCACAGTTTCTAGCTACTTCTGAACATAAAAGGACGTCTTTTTGCGCTACTAGTAAAATCACCAACTCTACATGATCCTAGGTAAGCAACATTAGTACATCAACTCAGAAAAGCATTAAAGTAGAAAAGTATTAAAATTCCTTTAGAAGGAAGTTTGGCTGTCTGGTCTCAACTGTCAAAGCCAAAAATTGAGTTATAAACCAACAGAAAAGGTATTGAATCAGTATATAACGCAATACATAGAGAACACAGCTAGACCAGCTGAAATTTAACGAAATGAGTCTTTGGGGCAGAACATTACTGATATACTCAGAACACATTCAACTCGGCACCTTTGCCTTCTGGTTGAATGTTTTCCTAATGACACAATATACCACAAATAGAACTTTGAAAGTCTCTTTAACTGAATGTGGGCATGGTGATCCCATAATCCTTTCCATAAAAATGTACATTTGACCCAAATTTCTAAGACAGATGTAATCTCAAAAACAAATTGACCCCTTTCAATAAGTCAAGACAATCTATGATTTTCAGGTTTAAAAAAATCACGTGCAATGTATATATTTACTTTAAAAGATTTTAAGCAAAAGAAAAGAAAGGTATAACTAATACAGCAAACTTTTAACACTAGTAAAATCTAGATGATGGATTTGTGGGTGCTCTTTATACTATGCCTTTTACATTTCTGTATATTTGAACATTTTAAGTATAAAAGTTCTGTTTTTAATTTTCAAAAAAGTACAAGGAGGGTGTTTGTGGATTTGCTTTTGTAGAGAAAACTGATACAATTCTGATGAAGAAAAATATTGAAATCACTTTACAGGTTGATTATTTGGTATATATTCAACATCTGAATTTTTTACTATATGCTGACTATGCAAACTTTCCTTGCTCCTGAATCTCATTCCAGAGCCTGAAACTCATTTATACAAACTACAGATGATGCACAGTAAGCTCTGCATAAGTTGGGCACTTTCCTTGAAAAATAGAGCATATATATTTATATACATATACATATATAATTTGACTTTGGAATTCTTTCCTTTATTGCAAGTCATCAACTATAGTATTTATTTTTTAAGGTTTTTTTTTCTTAGTAAGATTAGTGTCTTCCTTTAAATATCTTACTTTGCCAGGAACACTACTACAGTTGTACATAACATTAAACAGAGCTAGTTTACTTTCTGTATCTGATGAATAATAGGGAATCCAAACCTATTAAAGTCATACATTCAATTTTTTCAACCTGCTACCTTATTTCTAACCAAAATTTGCATGATACAGAATGTCAAGAAATAAATTTTATCTTTCATTGTGAAGATTCACTCATTTAATCAACAGTAAGATGAAAGAAGTTAAAGAAAAATAATTCCTGTTTCTTAATTTGAAATCATCTAAATTCTTTTCACGACATATTTAAATTCAAAATTATAAGAATAAATGAACTTTTAATCAGTATTCTCCATAAGATGTCTCAAAGCAAAGAACTTCATAGTTTTCAAAAACATAGTGATGTTGCTCGTGACAGACATTTTAAAAATTAAGAAGTGAAAAAATAAAGAGTCATGGATAAAGTCCTTGGTCACAAGAGTGAAAGATGTGTGCTTATAGAGATGTTATAACAATTTTCATGATAAATCCTTTCAGTACAGGAATTAAACAGCACACTTTTGTTTTGACATTTTCACTTAAATTATCTGACTTTGACAATAGCTGTCTAATTCTTCAGCTTTATACCCAGTGTCCAGGTTTTGCTTTAAAAATGAACCTAGGAGACTCTTCTATTTTAAAAAGCTATGTTCCAGATCCTGTACCCTAAGACCAGTTTCTAGCTTGATATTTGTGAATTGAAGTTCATGTCAGATCATAATAAAGTGGGTTCTTAAAAAATGTTTGGCAATCAACTGGCAATGATAAAAAGACTTGCCATTTTTATGTAAAAATTCATTTTCTATCAGTTTTCAAATATACAACATTCATTTATTTTTTATTATACTTAAAAATATCAACTAATAAAAACATGAAAAAGGTTTGTAATCCTATTTTAAATCACCTTCTGTGAATCAATTAGAGTCAAATTTTGATAAAATGCTACCATACCTTTAGCCTTCACAGAGTCAATACTGTTAATCAGAAATACTATCACTGACACACGTCATTAAGAAGCCCAAGAACACAGAGAAGAGAAAGACTTCTCGAACCATGGTGCTCAAATCTAGGAGAAATAGTTAACCTAAATGAACAGATTTCATATTTAAATAGTTTTCTTATGTTGGAGAAATTCCTAAAATTGTACAATAAAATAAAGGTGAAGCTTATGAAGAAGGAAAAGCCTGTTGGCTCCCTAGTACCAGTATCCAAAAGAATACATGTCTCTTGGTTCCTCTGTGAACATAATAAGCAAAAATACTTTTTATTCTAAATATAATGGAACTAAAGCCAGAATAGGGATGTTAATTTACAATTCAACAAGCTATATTTCTTCTGAAAGTTATTTTCTCCTGCAATTAAAAAGTTATGTTTGTATCTATTAAAAGTTCACCAAAATTTCCAGCCCTGCACTCCCCCACCTCAAAAAAAAAATTCAACCAATGGTGCAGCAATAACAGGATACATGGAAAAAGGATGAATGACCCCCACCATATACATACAAAAAAAAAAACACACAGAAGAAAATTCACCAAAGAATATAATTTCTTTGTATCAAATGAGACAATTTTTGTGTTTTAATTGTAAACATCATGAGAAACTCTGAAGCACATAATTATAAAAAATGACATAAAGAAAGATTCAAATCTAAGGATTATAAATTACATTCATGCTTAAGGAGAAGAAAACATCTCATGAGGCTGATCTGCTACTGCTTGTGGAATGTAAATTTTGCCTGATAGATACAAAATAACAACTTAAGGTAACCTTAATTTGCCACCCCTCCAAACAAGAACAAAAAAATTAAAACTAATAAGTCATAGGCAAATTTCTATTGGCTGAAACCTTAATGATTTGCTGGACTAAATGCATCTGTCACTCATATTTGATGACAAATCACTTACAGAAAATCTTCAAATTATTCAGGTTGCTTTGTCCACTGAGAAAAACATTCTATTTTGAGCAAGGAGTATGTTTGCAACCCCCATCTCTACTTTTAAAAATAAAACAATGAAGATACAGAGCAGTTAATGCCTACTGCAGACCAGCTAGAATCCCAAAGTGCACATCTCAAGTTCTGACGCAAAGCAGCCAATAATCCTGCTTTTGAGGTAGGGTTCATGTTTTGAAAGAGGCTTCCCAGTTTGCTTAAAATCAAAATGATTCTCAATCTGATGAACTACTCCTCAGAGGATAATGTAAATAAAAGATACTCAGAATAACATTATTAATGTAAACATACCTGAACCGGAGTCAAATTTGGTTTCTGACCTGCAAAAAGAAAGAAATATTTTACAATATAAAAATTGTTTGTAAAAGATCAACAGTTATTTTACATATTATAGTCATATTTTTAGATTTATTAATAGTTTTAGATTTCAGTACATTGGTCAACAAGTAAAACAGCTTTCTACAAGGTAAATATATATTCATTTTAACCATTTTAAAAGCATGAATTGCCCAGGTTCCACTAAACATACACATACAGACAGTACAGTATGGAATGGATATTAACTTTTTAGCATATTTTTGGATAAATTATGTAAAAACAAAAAGCATCCATTCTCTTCAGATTAACTTGTTCAATAATATATAAAGTAATAAAAATAAATTTATAATTATTCTCTTTACTTGTTATTAAAGATTTTCAATTTATCAACACCAAGTAATTTTCACTAAGTTCTTAACACAGAGCAAATGAACCTCATAAGGCCATACATTTAACAAAAAGGGGGAAAAAATCTAAGCCCTTGTGGGAACCTTATGTTTCAGATATAGGTTAATACCGGTTGTAAATTCAGAAGCCTTTGAAGGTCTCAGTTCAGCTGTGGGAAAACTTCTTTTGGGTAATTACTCTCAAGATGCTGCTGATGTGCTCTCAAGCAGAATTAACCCTATGACTAGGCCTATCTACACAAACTACTCTGAGACAGCATTGTCTATATCTAGCTCTCAAACCAATTAGTGAACATGTTCCAGTCGGATTTATATCACACATCCACAATGAATAGTATATATGTTCACAGCTGCCACAGCAAGATACAAGAACCGACCAGCAGGAGTCCTGTTAAGGGATGTTACATTGATAGAGAAGTTTTTTTTTTTTTCCTGGAGAAATTCAGTTAACTAAATGGGAAAAGAGGTTTCTTTCAAATTATGCCAGAGTACAAAGCACTTTGGAAGTAGTAGCTTTCTTCACCTAAATTAGCTTCAAGAGAAGTCATCAAAGGAAAGAAGAAGAAAAAAAAGAAAAAGAAAGAAGTTTCCTTGATCATTAAAAAACATTTTCTCAAGTATTTCCAAATAAAGTTTCACCTGATGCTTAAAGTCAACAATTATTTTTAAAGAAATAAAAAACTATTATTGCAATCAATGTTATCAATAACCACCATGGGAATTCAGGTCTACATTTTTCCTAAGCTTTGGCCCCACCTCAGTCCTCTCATCTCAGCCCTTTTCTTAGAAGTCTCTGTATCCTCCTATCAGGTACAAACCCATTTTCACTTTTTGTCCTTATTCCTATTCTGAAAAGTCTTGCCACATACTCTTCTCTGTTTTTCTGCCATCCTGGAGCCTCTCTCTAAACTACACAAAACATTTTATATTCTGCTGGTTTCACTGTCCATCTTCCTCAGTAGACTATAACCATGCCTTAACCTCTATAGCCACAGCACCTAAATAGTGCCTGGCATTTCTGTTTAACGAATGTCTGTTGAGGGAAACTTCTGCATCCACACACACTTCTTCACCTCCTTACCTATAGGAAAGTCAAAGGTGCTCTTCCTCCTGTCTAAAGTTCCTTTCACATGTGTCCTAAAATGAATTGTCTCATTTCCCCTGAAACCAGACTGTACCAATTACTTCTTTCTCTTGCATCTTCATCATCTGGGTCTCCATGGATTCCTCTTCCATTTAACATATTAGTACTCCGGAATAAAATAAAAGCCCTCTTTCACATGTTTTCCTGAACGTGTTATCCTCTGTTATTCATAGCTTCTCAATCCAGTTTACTAAAAGGATAGTCTATACAGTAAGTCTGCATTTCCTGACCTCCCAGAATACTGACTCCTTCAACTACTAAAATCTGCCTTTGCTAAGGTTTCAGTGGCCTCCAACTCCAATTCCAATTGGGATTTGAATCCTTCACTTCCACCAAATTGAACTACTGCAATACTATTTCACAGCTTCTACCTAAAGTGCCCCTGTTCCAGTTCATCATGGACAAACTTTTACTAATTCTCAAGGCTCTCCTCTTAATCACTTCAGCATCCTGCCGGCCCACCTTTGCCTCCCAAAGCTTCTTTCTCCCCATGGGTTACTCCTCCACTGAAGTCGGGCACCACATCCCATACTGTGTGGCACAGCAACACTAAGCTCACTAAGGTACAGACTGGCCTTATCCATTTTTGTATTTTCAACATGTAGCAGAGCACCTGGCACTTAGGAATTATTAAAAATTTGTGGTAGGAATTAGTTAATGAATCCACAGATTAACAGAAGGCCAAAAGTAAAATATGATGACCAAAAACTTTATAAAATATGTTTTGAGATATGAGAAAGTATATCAGAAAACTTTTATTTCTCATATTTTCTTATCTGCTCAGGGATAACTGGTCAATATGTATACCCTTGGAGCACAGAGAAAACATATTCATAATGACCTCGGGTATTAGTTTAAAAATATTTTCAGAATTCTCAGAAACAACACTGAACCTTCAAATAATAAAGCTTCTCTATTAATAATTAAAACTTATAACAACAGAAGTAAAAACTGTCAATTTAGGACTAGGCAAAATTGGTTCTGTGGTATAAATTAACTCAGATTTCTATCAGAGTTTACAAATACACACACACACACACACAAAGGACAAATTACTCCTTTATCATTCTATGATCTATTATTACCCCTAATTATAATTCCTCCTGGAAAGTAAGTAAACTATAGAAAGGAATAAACAAATGGCAAGTGCAAAAAGTAGAATACACAAAGATGTAATAATACAGATTATACAAGAAAGGTAAAGATAGATGTGGTGATATGAAACTGCATATACCCCAGAAAAGTATGTTCTTTAAGTTAATCCATTCCTGTGGGTTTAGACCCATTGTAAGTTAGGATCTTTTGGTGAGGCTATTTCAGCTAAGATATGACCCACCTCATTAGGGTGGGCCTTAATCCTCTTACTGGAGTCTTATAAGGGAACGAAATTCAGACAAAAAGAGTGTTCTAGTTTGCTAGCTGCTGGAATGCAACACATCAGAGATGGATTGGCTTTTAATAAAAGGGGATTTATTTCATTTGTTGAGGAAAGGCAGCTAACTTTCATCTGAGGTTCTTTCTTACGTGGGAAGGCTCAGGGTGATCTCTGCTGGCCTTCTCTCCAGGCCTCTGGGTTCCAACAACTTTCCCCAGGGTGTTTTCTTTCTGCATCTCTAAAGGCCTGGGCTGAGCTGCAAGTGCTGAGAGGAGGTATGCTGAGCTGCTTGGGCTGTGCTACATTGAGTTCTCTTATTTAAGCACAAGCCAATTAAATCAAACATCATTCATTGTAGCAGGCTTGCCCTGGCTGACTGCAGATGTAATGAGCAACAGATGAGGTTCACATATCCTTGGCTCATGTCCACAGCAACATAACCAGGCACCTTCACCTGGCCAAGTTGACAACTGAATCTAACTACCACAGAGAGAGAAAGCCATGGAAGCAAGAAGCCAAAATCAACAAAACCTGGAAGAGAAGGAAAAGACCAGCAGACACTGCCATATGCCTAGCCATGTGACAAAGAAGTCAAGGATCACCAGCAGTTGCAGTCAGTCTTTGGGAAGAAAGCATCACCCTGAGATTCAAGAAACTGAATCTTAAAGCTCATTTAAGACCATAAGAGAAAATCCAATAGTAAGGATAGTAGAGCACTAAAGTAGAAGGAAGTCACTATTATTTTGGAGACTTGTCAAAAACAGTTCAGCCAGTATCCTTTCTACAATAGCAATATTGCCCCATTTTTTAAAAGGCTTAAATTAAAACTTGCAAATTTTCAAACCTTAAAGTGAAGATTTTAAATTTTAAAAACGAGAACGTATAGATATTAGGAGAATTCAACTATCAATGATACTTTTTAAAATAGCTGAAACATGCAATAAATGCATTCATTGGATAATAAAGTTGGCAGATTTTCAAAACAGGAAAGTTTTAGTCATTGGTTAGAGTTGTAAAGTCCTGGAAAATTTTATAAGACTCAGTTTTTTCTACTTACAGGGAAAGTCCAGTGGCCCTGAAAGTTCTATGTGAACTGAAGTCAACATTATTTTTTTATCTCTCTTGGGAGCCCACAAAGACTCAGAGTACATTGCTCTTTGTTTAATGTTCAATTATATAAAATATTTTGAAATGGGAATTGTATAAGAATGAACTTCAGGTAAATGAAACTACTGCTCAAAAAACTACTACTTCTACATGTTCCAGATAACATGTAGAAGAGTAAGGATACTGTTATTATTTGTAACTGATGTAAACTAAAGATTCTAACAGAAAATTATTAGAGGGAAGGAACAGGAGCGACAGACTAAATTTGCCTTGAAGTGCATTAAATGCGGCAACCCCATACCAAGGATTTTCTAGGACAATACAAGTCAAATAATCTATCCTGTTGAGCCTTAAAGCATGCAAAAGTTCCGGAAATTCCACTGTTTGAGGGTCCTACTTATTAGCCTAATAATTTCTCCTACCTGTAGAAGTAATATGAAAGCCTTCAAACTAGAAACTATTAGTAAGACCAGTGAACATTCCCATGCCTTCTTTCAACTCCAAACACAGCGAGCTTCCTATGTAAAGACTTAGGCACTTGGTATTTCCTTTATTTGGAATGCTCTCTCCTACCCCTACCCTCCCGTTATCCCCTAATCATTTGCCTACTTAACTTATCTAACTTACAAAACTTTCGTCACATTAGCTTAATTATCAATTCTTAAAGATGAAAAATACCCAAAGTTCAATCCCTTTAGTTTACACTTTCATAGCACCAGTCACACTTTTTTTGCACTTATCAGAATTATAATTTTATATTTGTTCATGTGGTTGTTTAATCATGCTAAAAGAGTTCAATAACTGTGGCAGATACTGTTGGCTACTTACTGGGTAATAGCCATCTGTGTTCCTTGACAAGAGAATTCCAATTTTGAAGGTGGCTAAAAATATGCCTATCCAGCTGATGAATTCTGATTGAGGTAAGACAACCATGGCAGTCCAATTCTCCTTTGTTAGTAAGGGTTCAAAGATAAGCATGTGAGCCAATTTCAGTGAGTGGTAAGGGGAAGACGGCTCGGGATATTTTTTGGAAAGATTTTTCTCCATGAAAAGGAGTAGGTGATTTAAGGAGAAGGCCCTTTTTCTACTCTCTCCCTTGTTCCTGCCTCAGAACTTATCATACAAGGATATGATGCTTAGAACTGCTGTAGCAGCCTTGCAACCATGAGAGGAAGGCCAAGAGAATCATTCCAATTCCAGAATACCCCTTTTCTCTAGAGTTCTCTACAGTTTCTCTAGAGTTCTTGCTGCATTAGATAGTTGTCTAGCATTGTTAGGCCATTTTTACTGAAGTTTTTCCATTAGTGTTTTAATGCAAAAAGTTCTATTATTATTACTATAGAATTAATAGGATAAGAATTATTTACTTATTTTGTCTAAAATTTAGGCCTCTATGCTACATTTTGATGATAATGATACTACAAATAAAAAAGACAAAAAAAAATACACAGAAAAGGAAAAAAAGAAGAATTTAAATGTGTTAAAGACAAGTTACCACAACTAAAATTGAGGAAAAAATACCAATAAAATGTGCCCACTAGGGCAGGCCACAGTGGCTCAGCAGGCAGAGTTCTTGCCTGACATGCCCAAGACCCAGGTTCGATTCCCGGCCAAGACCCAGGTTCGATTCTCAGTGCTTGCCCATGCAAAAAGAAAAAAGAAAATGTGCCTACTAACTGCATGCCTAATTTTTTTTAACTGAAAAATAAAAGCCAAGAAAGCACAGATATTTAAAAATCAAGATAATTATGAGCAAAATAGTAAGAATAATTCAACAATCTTTGAAAGATGATACAATTACAAATACTTTGATGAATTCTGTCATTCAACAAATACTGTATTAAAAATATCTCATTCTCATGTGAAGATCAAATTTATTGTTGCTTGGTTAAGAATAATAACAAAATTAAACTAAAAGTCTTAAAACTTGCCAATATTAAAAGATAATAAATTGTGTTCAAAGAAGTCTAAATTAACTACAAAATATTTTAATATCTGGGACAAACTGAGACATAAAATGATTTAAAGAAATGAAGGAGCAAATGTTACATAAAAATATATTTAATGGCCATGAGTCATATTTATTTTTTGAAGAAAGATTTGTTGAGTTCTAGTAACTAGATGCTATGTAAGGCACTGGAGTCATACATGGTAAGCAAATATATATATTTTATCAGTTTGGAGGTACAAATCATAGAAAAGGCAGCCAATGGAGAGAGACCAGTACCAAAAATCCTAGTTTGTCTAATTTCTACCCTATCTGACAGTACAGAAGTTAATTGCCACTCTAAGCCTCAGTTTCACTATTTGTATAATGAGGGTTCTATATTTACCTTTTTATAACTTTTGCATAGATTAAATGAAATGACACTATAAAATGCTCAGGTCAGGCTCTGACAAGTAGGACAAGTTGAGAGAAAGGTAGCTTTTATCTAAGCAACAATACTAAATAAAGTTGACCTATAGCTGCAAATATGACTAAGAATATTTCAGCTAAGTGAATGGTATTATATTATTAAAAAAATGAAGACTTCCAGGAAGAGGGCAGAGTAGGGAAAGCTGGATTCACTGCTGCTCCATAGAGCAAGATAGAGGATGGGGAAAAAATGACCAGGACTGCAGTCCCTGGACGTGAGTGATAGAAGAGGGTCTACAATATTTCACAGGGAGACGACAGGTGAAGAGATGAGGATGGGGAGAGAAAAGTGGGTCTGATAAGCTGTGACCCCCAACTGGAGGCAGGTGGCAGCACATGGGAAAGTGCAGGTCTGATGGGGTGAGCCATACTTCTGCTCTAGCCTGCACCAGCTGCTGGCTGCAGAAAACAATATGCGTGGATCTGCAACTGGCAGCACCTGTAGGGAGCCCAAGGGCATACTTAGCCATCCATCAAGAAAAATCACACCCCCAGGCACAGGGATCAGTCACTCAACCAGAAGTCATGAATAGCCATCCCGATGGGCACAGTGAACAGTGGATGCACCAAGTGCCAGGAGCTGCATCAGCTGTTCTGCTAGGTGCTGCAATTGGTTCCCCTGTCACACGTGCCAGGACCAGCCATCCCACTGCCACGTGCCTGGAGCAGCAACCCCCTCCACCCCGACTGCATATACCATCTTCTCAGCCAACTGCTCCTGTAGGGGAGGGACATGGCTGAGGGCAGGAGGTGTCTCAGAAGCACCAACTGCTGGGAAGAAGTGGTAAGTAAGTGCAGTCTGGCAAACTCACTGTCTAGGCTTTTTTTTTTTATTTTTTTTTTTAATGTTTCTATATTTATTATTTTCTTATTTTATTTATATATTTTTACTTTTAATTTTTCTTTATTGTCTCTTCTATGGGCACCAGTCTGAGATCACTCCAATATATCTTGGGGTGGCTATTTCTGACTTTAGGAACTACTATTGCTGAAGTGTTTTTTTGGGCTGGGAATCAAGCATGGGTCTCCCACATGGTAGGCAGGCATTTTGCCACTGAAAGTACCCATGTATACCAGCCTAGCTTTTAACACCCTCAAACAGAATTGTATGCCCTACATGAGATCCGGGCCTTGATTTGGCAGGTAATTACTGACAAACCAAGTTCAAAAGAGAAACTTCAACACAAAAGCTAGAAAGAACAAAATTAGATGAGTGAGGAAACCAACTTGCAAAATAACCTTATTAAGATAATCAAATACCCTGAACACAACAGAAAATCACAAGACCATGCATCAATCAGGCAGAAATGGCCCAGTCAAATGACCAAGTCAAAACACGAGAGGGGACATAGAATATGGAAAAACTACTCAAGGATATTTATAAAGAAATAAAGGATACCATGAAAACACTACAAGTGCATAAAGAAGAATGCAAAAGATTAAATAAAGGAATGGCAGATCTCACAGAGAAGAGAGATATAGCAGACCAAATAAGAAATATACTAGTGACACAATAGCAGCTTTGAAGAAGAAGAAGGAGGAGGAGGAAGAATAAGTGAGCAAGAAGACAGAACAACAGAACTTGAGCACACAAAAGAATAAATGGCAAGAAAGATGGAAAAATGGAACTAGATCTTAGCGAAATGATGGACAACAAAAGGTGTACAAATATAAGAATCATTGGTGGCCTAGAAGGAGAAGAGAAAAGTAAAGGGCTGGGAAGGTTACTTGAAGATAAAATTGCAGAAAACATCCCAACCCTTATAAAAGAAATAAATATGCAAATCAAAGAGGCCCAAATGAACCCCAATTAGAATAAATCCAAATAGGCTTTCTCCAAGATACATACTAATCACACTGTCAAAATGCTAAAGAGAGCAGAAAATCTTGAAAGCAGCATGAGGAAAGAATTCTTTATCAGGCCAAATTGTCCTTCAGAAATGAGGGACAGGCTAAAATCTTCATAGAAAAGCAATGACTGCAGTCAACAAGAGACCTGCCCTACAAGAAATACTAAAGAGAGTCCTGTCAGCTGAAAAAAGACAGGAGAGGGAGGTCTGAATGAGGGCACAGAATTGAAGAGTACTAGTATGATGGTTAGGTTCTGTTGGTGACAACTTGGCCAAATGACAATGCCTAGTTGTCTGCTAACCCTGTAACCACCTCCCCTGGGGAAACAGCCCTCACTCTTCTATCTGTAGCAACTAATCCTGTTTCAACAGATGAAACCACAATGGAATACCCGGGGGTAATTGGATTGAAACCCTGGGTCTTTTCATGACCCAGCCCCACCATCCATCTTTTTTTCAAAATGTATAAAAAAAGTTCCCACAGGCCTAGAAAGGTAAGGTACAAAGTATGACCCATGAGGAGGTATACTGTACTGCAAAAGAATTTCATGAGTTTTCCAATCTAGACAGAAATCAGGGGATTATGTGTTGGAATGCATATTAAGGGTATGGGATAATGATGGAAGGAATATAAAGTTGGATCAAGCTGAATTTCTTGATATGGGCCAACTAAGCAGATATTCTGCATTCAATGTAGCTTGAGGGGTTAAAAAGGGCATTAACAGTTTGTTTGGATGGTAGGCTGAAACATGGATCAAAAGGTGGCCAACATTACCTGAGGTCAAAATGACAGCATTTTCCTGATATAATGTAGATGAGGGGTCCATAGCCTTAGTGAGATTGGAATGTTAGAGCGGATTTATCATGGAAGACCTGCTCACACACCCCAGTAATGTTCAGAGGACACATCTTTCATCAGAACCTTGAGAAATAAATTGATGAGATTAGCTGCATCATCCCTGAAGATCTCTGTAGTTGTACTTCTTTGTAGATCAGATATTACTGTGGGAACTGCTGTCACTGAACTGGAATCCTTTGACAGAATGAGGTTGATCAGATCCTCAGGTGGCAGAAGCCATGTGGTGACATTTAATCACCACAGACAAGGTGAGCATGGCCACCATAATGGACAACAGACTCAAGGCAGCAGTCAAAATAATATGACTCGCAGAGACTTCTGGCATTGGCTAGTAGATCATGGGGTAGCTAGAAGTAAAATGGATGGGCAGTCTATTATATTCTTGTTTGAACTATATAAACAGAAGAATTCTAGGTCAAGTGAACAGGAGTCTAACTTGAATTATGAAAATAGAGAGTCATAGCCCCTTAACCAATTCCCAGATTTGAGACAGATTACAGACCCAGAGCCCCTCGAATGAGGGGAGGACCAGGTACCCTTTGGGAGGAACCCTTTTACACTGCCCAAAATGTACATTATTAACCCTCCTCCAAGCCTTCACCCAAGGAGACCTACAGCCTTTGACCAGGGTGATTGTGCATTGGGGAAAGTTTAAGTGATCAGGTATTTCAGGGATTATTAGACACTGGCTCAGAAGTGACACTAATTCCAAGAGACCCAAAATGTGCATTTCCTAATATAACTTATGTAGATAGTTTGATTGAACACCGTTAAGTACTTGGAATCTCACGTAAGACATGAGATTTTGTTGGTTTGTCCGGAGTGATGCCCCGATGAATCCCAGAGTGATTTGATCAGTGAGTGGAAAAGTATTTGCAAAGCCCCCTTCGGGGAATGGTGAGAATGGGGAGAAATTCAACTTTCCCAAGTTGAATTCTTGATATTCTCATAAGCAGTGTGGACAACCAAAGTTATAGGCTGAGCCCCCAGTCTTGGGGTTTCTTCATATGAAACTTACCCCGCAAAGGACAGGCCAAGTATACTTAAAATTTAGGCCTACGAATCACCCCCCAAGAGAGCCGCTTTTGTTGTTCAGATGTGGCCTCTTTCTCCAGCCAACACAACAAGCAATCTCACCACCCTCCCCCTGTCTACGTGGGACATGACTCCCAGGGGTGTGGACCTCCCTGGCAATGTGGGACAGAAATCCTAGAATGCACTGAGACTCAGCATCAAGGGATTGAGAAAAATCCTAGTATGAGCTGAAATTCAGCATCAAGGGATTGAGAAAACCTTCTCAACCATAAGGGGGAAGAGTGATATGAGACAAAGTATCAATGGCTGAGAGATTCGAAACAGAGTCAAGAGGTTATCCTGGAGGTTATTCTTACACATTAAGTAGATATCACTTGTTATTCATGATATAATGGAGAGCCTGGAGGGAACTGCCTGAAAATGTAGAGCTGTGTTCCAGTAGCCATGTTTCTTGAGGATGATTGAATAATGATATAGCCTTCACAATGTGATTGTGTGATTGTGAAAACCTTGTGTCTGATGCTCCTTTTATCTACCTTGTCAACAAAGGAATAGAACATATGGAATGAAAATAAATAATAGGGGGAACAAATGTTAAAATAAATTTAGTTTGAAATGCTAGTGATCAATGAAAGTGAGGGGTAAGGGGTCTGGTAAGTATATATATTTTTTTCTGTTTTCATTTTATTTCTTTTTCTATTGTCTTTTTATTTTTTTCTGAATTGATGCAAATGTTCTAAGAAATGATGAATATGCAACTAAGTGATGATATTGTGAATTACTGATTATATATGTTAATGCTTTATTTTGTTTGTTAAATTTTTTTAAATTAATAAATAAATTAAAAAAAAAAAGCAATACCGTATTCCTGGAGGGATTGCAGAGATTAGTGTCACTCTAAAGGATTTGAAGGATGCAGGAGCGGTGATTTCCACCACAACCCCATTCAGCTCTCCTATTTGGCCTGTGCGGAAAACAAATGTATCTTGGAAGATGACAACGGATTAATGTAAACTTAACCAGCTGGTGACTCCAATTGCAGCTGCTGTTCCAGATGTGGTATCATTGCTTGAGCAAATCAACACGTAGCCTGGTACATGGTATGCAGCTATTGATTTGGCAAATGCTTTTCTCTCAATACCTGTTAGTAAGGACCACCAGAAACAGATTGCATTCAGTTAGCAATGCCAGCAGTATACCTTCACTACCCTTCCTCAGGGATGTATAAACTCTTCAGCCCTATGTCACAAGGCCTGCAGGGATCTTGATCATTTCTCCCTCCCACAAGGTAGCACACTGGTCCATTACATTGATATCATGCGGATTGGACCTAGTGAGCAAAAAGGAGCAACTACTCTAGACCTATTAGGTAAGGCATTTGTGGGTCAGGGGCCTTCCACCTCAGTGAAAATCCTAGGTATCACTGGTGTGGGGTATGTTGAGATATCCCTTCTAAGGTGAAGGACAAGCTGTTGCATCTGGACCTTCCTATGACTAAAAAAGGCCTTATGCCTAGTTGCCTTCTTTGGATTTTGGAGGCAACATATTCCTCATAGGAGTGTGTTATTCTGGCCCATTTACTGAGTGACTAGAAAAGTTGCTAGTTTTGTGTGGGAACTAGAACAAGAGGAGGCTCTGTGACATGCCAGGCTCCTGTGCAAGCTGCTCTGCCACTTGGGCCATATGATCTAGCAGATCCAATGGTGCTGGAAGTATCAGTGATTAATAGGGATGCTGTCTGGAGCATCCCTTCCATAGGGACCTTTAGCAGGCCCCTATAGAAAAATCACAACACAATCTCTAGGATTTTGGAGCAAAGTCTTACCACCCACTGCAGATAACTACATCCTTTTGAAAAACAGCTTTTAGCTTACTACTGGGCCTTAGTAGAGATTGAATGCTTAACATGGGCCACCAAGTTACCTGAGTTGTCATCATGAGTTGTCTATCATGAACTTAGTAGAGACTGAACACTTAACATGGGTCACCAAGTTACCTGAGTTGTCTATCATGAGCTGGGAGTCATCTGACCCATCAGGCTACCTGAGTTGTCATCATGAGTTGTCTATCATGAACTTAGTAGAGACTGAACACTTAACATGGGTCACCAAGTTACCTGAGTTGTCTATCATGAGCTGGGAGTCATCTGACCCATCAAGCCATAAAGTTGGGTGTGCACAGCAGCACTCCATCATAAAATGGAAATGGTATATAAGAGATAGAGCTTGTCCTGAAGGCATAAGTAAATTACATGAGGAAGTGGCTGGATGCCCATGCCCCCACTCCTGCACATTACCTTCTGTATTAGTTAGGGTTCTCTAGAGAAACAGAATCAACAGGGAACACTTGCAAATATAAAATTTATGAAAGTGTCTCACGTGACCGTAGGAATGCAGAGTCCAAAATCCACAGGGCAGGCTGCAAAGCCGACAACTCCAATGGATGGCCTGGATGAACTCCACAGGAGAGGCTCACCAGCCAAAGCAGGAATGCAACCTGTCTCCTCTGAGTCCTCCTTAAAAGGCTTCCCATGATTGGATTTAGCATCACTAATTGCAGAAGACACTCCCCTTTGGCTGATTACAAATGGAATCAGCTGTGGATGTAGCTGACGTGATCATGACCTAATCCTATGAAATGTCCTCATTGCAACAGACAGGCCAGCGCTTGCCCAATCAGATGAACAGGTACCACAACTTGGCCAAGTTGACACCTGTCCCTAACCATGACACCTTCTCTTTCCAAAACCAGAGCTATGGTCTCTTGGAAAGTTCCTTACAGTCAGTTGACTGAGGAAGAGAAAACTCGGGCCTGGCTTATAGATGATTCTCCATGATATGCAGGGGCCACCTGGAAGTGGACAGCTGTAGCACTACAACTCCTTTCTGGGATGTCCTGAAAGGAGAGAGGTTAGGAGGAATAGTCCTAGTGGGCAGAACTTCGTGCAGTGCATCTGGTTGTTCATTATGTTTGGAAGGAGAACTGGCTAGAGATCCATTTGTATACTGACTCATGGGCTGTTGCTAATGGTTTGGGTGGATGGTTAGGTACTTGGAAGGAGTATGATTGGAAAATTGGTGACAAAGAGGTCTGGGGAAGAGGTATGTGGACAGACCTTTCTGAGTGGACAAAGAACATGAAGATAATTGTGTCCCATGTGAATGCTCACCAGAAGCAGGAAGGTCTTAATCACTGAGTGGATAAGATGACATTTCCTGTGCATACTAGTCATCCTCTTCCCTCAGCCACTCCTGCCATTGCCCAATGGGCTCATGAACAAAGTGGGCATGGTGGTAGGGATGGAGGTTATGCATGGGCTCAGCAACATGAACTTCCACTCACCAAGACCAACCTGGCTACAGCCACTGCTGAGTGACCAATCTGCCAGCAGCAGAGACCCACCTCATTGGTATCCCACACAACATTGCTTCTGATTAAGAAACCCACTTCACAGCAAATGAAGTGCGGGAATGTGCACATGCTCATGGAATTCTCTGGTCTCACCATGTTCTGCCATCATCTAGAGGCAGCTGGGTTGATGGAATAGTGGAATGGCTTTTTGAAGACCCAATTACGGTGCTGTGCTGGTTTGTGTTTGTGGCAGATCCCAGAAAAGCCATGTCCTTTAATCCTCATTCAATATTGCTGGCTGGGAGCTTTTTGATTGTTCCCATGGAGATGTGACTCACCCAGCTGTGGGTATTAACTTTTAATTAGAGGGAGATGTGACTCCATCCACTCCAGGTGGGCCTTGACTGGAGTCCTTTAAAAGAGGAAACATTTTGGTAAGAGTCCCTTTTTAAAGCCATGACAGAGCCTGCACAGCCAGAGACCTTTGGAGATGAAGAAAGAAAATACCCCTGGGAAAGCTTCATGACACAAGAAGCCAGGAGAGGAAGCTAGCAGATGCCCCATGTTTGCCATCTGCCTTTCCAGTTGAGGAGAAATCCTGAATGTCATCAGCCTTCTTGAACCAAGGGGTCTTTCCCTGGATGCCTTAGGTTGGACATTTCTATAGCCTTGCTTTAGCTGCGACATTTTCATGGCCTTAGAAGTGTGGACTTGAAACTTAATAAATTTCCCCTTTTAAAAGCCATTCTATTTCTGCTATATTGCATTCCAGCAGCTAGCAAACTCAAACAGATTTTGGTACTGGAGAAGTGGGGTGTTGCTGCAGTTTGCAAATACCAAACATGTTGGAACAATTTTTTAAATGGATAAAGGGAAGATTTTAGAGGAGTTGTGAGGAGCTTGAAGAGAAGGCCTAAAATGGTTTGAGGAGACTGTTGGTAGAAAGGTGGGCTCTAGGGGTGCCTCTGGTGAGGCACCAGACAGAAATTAGGCATATTATTGAAAACTTGAAGGAAAGCTATCCTTGTTTTAAAATGGTGGATAATCTGGCAAAATTGACTAGTGGCTTTGGATGGAAGGCAGATTTTAAAAGCCATAAACTTAGATATTCAGCAGAAGAGGTTTCCAAATTAAATTTGGAAAGTGAAGACTGGTTTCACCTCACAGCATAGTGAAACATGACAGGAAAGAGATAAACTGAGAACTGAACTATTAGGTACAAAGAAACCAGAAATTGATGTTCTGGAAAATTCTGGGTTTCCAGGAATGGAGAGCCTAGAGAATAGTGTATCACATGAGGATTCAACCAAATGTAGAAGCAGTCAGCCATTTCAAAAAAGCCAGGACTGGAAATGGAGTTATCCAGGAAGAATTTGTGGAAACTCGTGCTGTCTGATGGGCATGATCCAAGCTTACTACATAGAAAGCCAACAAGAGCGTTGCAGGATCTGCATAAACAGAATGACTGCCAGTATGGATTAAGAGGGACAGAAAAGGGACACATTGGAGGAAAAATAACTTCAGAGGCAGAACTATGGACGCTGAAGTCTAGAGTCAAGAAATCTCTATCCAGGAGAGTGCACCCACCTAAGCACATGGAGAGGGTATTTGCCCCAAAGGCAGAGGATGGGCCTTCCACCTCACTGCAGTGGAACAGTGGTGCCCCCTCAAGCCTTGGAGAGGGTGGAGCACATTCCTTGGGGGCTGGGGAGCGCTTGGCTGCCACCACATGAAGACGTTGCACGTGTGCCCTGGAGATGGCAGAGAGCCTGGGTGCAGCCCCAATGCTTGGAGGTGGGGGAGCCAAGAAAAAGTTGGTCTCTCCGATGTCCCCCAAAGTTGCATTCAGAGAAAGATGGGCCACTGCATAGGCCCTCAGAAAGGGTGGGACTGCTGCTTTCTAAAGCCCCAAAGAAAATGACTCTTAGACTTTGAAATCTAAATGACTTTGCCCTGCAGGTTTTCAAAACTGCTTGGATCTGGTGAGCCTTGTGTTCCTTCCAATTTCTCCCTATGGAAATGGGGGTATTTATTGAATGACTGTTCCTCCTTCGTATATTGGTAGCAAATAACTTGCTCTGAGTTTTACAGATCCAGAAGCAGAGGAAAATTTTGCCTTAAAACAGACCATGCCTGTAACTAACTTTGATCAGAGATTTGTACTGGTTTAAAACAGGTTTAAAATGTTAACATTGTATCATGTTTGTATTGTTACTGAAATGGTTTAAGGATTTCTGATATTGTCATGGAATTGATATATTTTGTATATGGAAAAAAAACATGCCTTTCTTAGGATTCAGAGGGTGGAATGTGCTAGCTTGAAAGGATTCATGTACCCTAGAAAAGCCATGCTTAATCCTAATCCAATCTTGTGGGAGCAACGATTTCCTCTGATCCCTATTGAGATGTGGGTTGTGATCCTTTGATTAGATTATCTCTGCGGTGATGTGGCATGGCCAACTGTGAGTATTAATTAGAGGGAGATGTGGCTCCACCCATTCCAAGTGGGTCTTGATTAGTTTACCGGAATCCTTTAAAAGAGGAAGCATTTGGAGAAAGCTTCAGAACAAAGACAGCCAAAGCCCATGCAATCAGAGACCTTTGGAGATGAAGAAGGACTATGCCCCTGGGCACTTTCATTTCATGAAAGAAGAAGCCTGGAGAGAAAGCTAGCAGATATCCCCATGTTCACCATGTGCCTTTCCAGTTGAGAGAGAAACCCTCAATTTCATTGGCCTTTCTTAAGTGAAAGTAACCTCTTATTGGTGCCTTACGATTTTTTTGGTACAACATTTTTACAGATTTGCTTTAACTGGGACATTTTCTTAGCCTTAGAACTGTAAACTACCAACTTATTAAATTCCCCTTTTTAAAAAGCCATTCTGTTTCTGGTATATTGCATTCCAGCAGCTAACAAACTAGAACAGGTGCCTACTAGGTGGTGATACCTCACAGGACTTGGGCAATGTTCTCCAAGAGTCTGTGTATGCTCTGAATTAGTGTCCAATGTGGTGCTTTTCCTCCCATAGCCAGGAATCATGGGTCGAGGAATCAAGGGGTGGAAATGGGAGTGGCACCACTCACTATCACCCCTTGTGATCCATGAGGAAAATTATTGCTTCCTATCCCTGACACCTTAAGCTCTTCTGGTCTACAGGTCTTACTTAGTTCCAAAAGGAGGAGTGCTCCTACCAGAAGACCCAACAATGATTCCATTGAACTGGAAGTTAAGACTGCCATCTTGCTACTTTGGGCTTCTCATGCCACTGAATCAACAGGCATGAAAGGAGATTACTTTTCTGTCTGCGGTGATTGATCCGGACTATCAAGGGGAAATAAGACTGCAACTACAAAATGGAGGTAAAGAGAAGTCTTCCTGGAATATAAGAGATCCCTTAGTACATCTCTTAGTGTTACCATGCCCTGTGATGAAAATCAAAGAAAAACTGCAACAGCCCAATCCAGACAGGACTACCAATGGCCCAGAAACTTCAGGAATGAAGGTTTAGGTCACCCCACCTGGCAAGAAACCACAGGCAGCTGAAGTCCTTGCTGAAGATAAAGGGAACATGGAATAGGTAGTGAAGAAGGTAGTGATAAATATGAATGACGACCACATGACCAGTTACAGAAACAAGGACTGTGATTGTATGAATATTTCCTCCCTGTTTTGTTACGAGTATGTCTACATTTGTACACAAGCAAATATCTTGTTTTCCTCTTATCATATGACGTAAGTTGCATTGTTCATGTTATAGTATTTAAGTCATAGTACATAAAGCATAAGAGTGAATGTTACCTATGGACTTGCATGCTATTTTGGAGAGATGTAGTACATTTGTGGTTGTACGCAGGGCAGTGAGTATTGTTAGACAAAACGTATGTTGGTTATTGTGTTCTATTTGGAAAATAAGCATGATTCAAGGTGATATGTATAGCTGCTAGTTGACAAGGGGTGGTCTGGACTGTGATGGTTAGGTTCTGGTGTCAACTTGGCCAAGTGATGATGCCCAGTTGTCTGGTATGACAAGCACTGGCTTGATGGTTGCTGCAAGGATATTCAGTGGCTGGTTGATAAACTGGAAGGCTGGTGTATTAAATTATCAGTCAGTTGGCTGCATCTGTGGCTGATTACATCGGCAATCAACTAAGGTGTGTCTCCCACAAACTTGATAATCTATTCAGTTAAAGACTTTATAAGGAAGAAGAGAGACCTTTTCAATGCTTCTTCAGCCAGCGAGCCTCTCCTGTGGGTTGTCCAGACCTTTCATCGGAGCTGCCAGCTTCACAGCCTATCCTGCAGATTTTGGATTCTTTCTTTCCACGTCTGTGTGAGACACCTTTATAAATCTCATATTTACAGATATTTCCTGTTGGTTCTGTTTCTCTAGAGAACCCCGACTAAGACAACCATTAGGGGTAATTTAAAGGATAAAAAAAGAGAGGGGAAAGAATATACAGATTTGGCAAGTAAAAACTAGAGGGTACGCTGGCAGATTCAGGAACTGCTTTACAGTAATAACTGAATATTAACAGACTAAACTCACCAATTAAAAGATACAGATTGGCAGAACTGATCAAAAAATAAAATCCATGTATATCTGTCTACAAGAGATGCAACTTAAACTCAAGGACACAAATAGATTGAAAGTGAAAGATGGAAAAAATATGTTCTATGCAAGCTGAAATAAGAAAGTAGGAGAATCTATACTAAAATCAGATAAAAAAAGATTTTAAATGTAAAGACATCATAAGAGACAAAGAAGGACACTATATATTAATAAAAGGGACAATTCACCAAGAGGAAATAATAATCATAAATGTTTATGCTCCCATTCAAGGAGCTCCAAAGTACATGAGGCAAACCTGGCAAAACTGAAGGCAGCTATAGATATTTAAATAATAATAGTGGGATTCCTCAATAAACCACTCTACAGACAGAAGATCCAGAGAATCAACAAGGAAATAGAGAACCTAAAGAATGAGATAAATTAATTAGACGTAATTCACTAGATCATTACACCCCAAAACACCAGGATATACATTCTTCTCTAGTGCACATGGAATGTTCTCTAGTTAGATCATATGCTACCACACAAAATAAATCTTTATGAATTTAAAAAGATAAAAATTATCCAAAGCACTTCTCTGACCACAATAGAATGAAGCTGGAAATTAATAATCACTAAAGAACTAGAGCTTTCACAAATATATGGAGATTAAACAACACATTCTTAAATAATCAGTAGGTAAAAAAAATTGCTAGAAAAATCGATAAATATCTGGAGATGAATGATAATGAGACTACAACATATCACAACTTATGGGATGCAGCCAAGGCAGTGATGAGAGAGAAATTTATTGCCCTAAATGCCTATACTAAAAAAACAGGAACAAGCAAAAATCAAGAACTTAACTGCCCACCTGGAGAAATTAGAGAAGGAACAGCAAACTAACTCCAAAGCAAATAAAAGAAGAAAAATAACAAAGATTAAAGCTGAAATAAACAAACTGGAGACCAAAAAGAAACAACGGAAAGAATCAACAAAACCAAAAGTTGGTTCTTTGAGAAAATCAATAAAATAGATGGACCCCTAGATAGACTGACAAAGAAAAAAAGAGAGAGGATACAAATAAAATCAGAAGTGGGGGAGTGGGGCAGGGGTCATTACCATGAATCCTGAAGAAATTTTTTTTTTTGAATGTAAATAATAAAGTTTATTAAGGAAATCTTCTCCATGATATTTGGATTTTTTAAAAAATTTTTTTATTAATTAAAAAAAATTAACTAACACAACATTTAGAAATCATTCCGTTCTACATATGCAATCAGTAATTCTTAATAACATCACATAGGTGTATGGTCATCATTTCTCAGTACATATGCATCGATTTAGAGAAAGAAATAGCATGACAACAGAAAAAGAAATAAAGTGATAACACAGAGAGAAAACAAAACTAAAAATAAAAAGTACAAAAATATACAAGAGAAAAAAAAAAAAACTATAGCTCAGATGCAGCTTCATTCAGCGTTCCAACATAATTACATTACAATTAGGCAGTATTGTGTTGACCATTTTTTTTTTTTTTTTTTTAGAAATCATACCATTCTACATATGCAATCAGTAATTCTTAACATCATCACATAGATGCATGACCATCGTTTCTTAGTACATTTGCATCGGTTTAGAAGAACTAGCAATATAAACGAAAAAGATAAAGAATGTTGATATAGAGAAAAAAAATAAAAGTAATAATAATAAGAACAAAACAAACAAAACAAAATAAAACAAAAACCTATAGCTCGGATGCAGCTTCATTCAGTGTTTTAACATGATTACTTTACAATTAGGTATTACTGTGCTGTCCATTTTTGAGTTTTTGTATCTAGTCCTATTGCACAGTCTGTATCCCATCAGCTCCAATTACCCATTATCTTACCCTGTTTCTAACTCCTGCTGAACTCTGTTACCAATGACATATACCAAGTTTATTCTCGAGTGTCGATTCACATCATTGGGACCATACAGTATTTGTCTTTTAGTTTTTGGCTAGACTCACTCAGCATAACGTTCTCTAGGTCCATCCATGTTATTACATGCTTCATAAGTTTATCCTGCCTTAAAGCTGCATAATATTCCATTGTATGTATATACCACAGTTTGTTTAGCCACTCGTCTGTTGATGGACATGTTGGCTGTTTCCATCTCTTTGCAATTGAAAATAACGCTGCTATAAACATTGGTGTCAAATGTCTGTTTGAGTTTTTGCCCTTAATTCCTTTGAGTAGATTCCCAGCAATGGTATTGCTGGGTCGTATGGCAATTCTATATTCAGCTTTTTGAGGAACTGCCAAACTGCCTTCCACAGTGGTTGCACCATTCGACATTCCCACCAACAGTGGATAAGTGTGCCTCTTTCACCACATCCTCTCCAGCACTTGTCATTTTCTGTTTTGTTGATAATGGCCATTCTGGTGGGTGTGAGATGATATCTCATTGTGGTTTTGATTTGCATTTCTCTAATGGCCAGGGACATTGAGCATCTCTTCATGTGTCTTTTGGCCATTTGTATTTCCTCCTCTGAGAGTTGTCTATTCAAGTCTTTTTCCCATTTTGTAATTGGGTTGGCTATCTTTTTATTGTTGAGTTGAACAATCTCATTATAAATTCTGGATACTAGACCTTTATCTGATATGTCGTTTCCAAATATTGATTCCCATTGTGTAGGCTGTCTTTCTACTTTCTTGATGAAGTTCTTTGATGCACAAAAGTGTTTAATTTTGAGGAGCTCCCATTTATTTATTTCCTTCTTCAGTGCTCTTGCTTTAGGTGTAAGGTCCATAAAACCGCCTCCAATTGTAAGATTCATAAGATATCTCCCTACATTTTCCTCTAACTGTTCTATGGTCTTAGACCTAATGTTTAGATCTTCGATCCATTTTGAGTTAACTTTTGTGTAGGGTGTGAGATATGGGTCTTCTTTCATTCTTTTGCATATGGATATCCAGTTCTCTAGGCACCATTTATTGAAGAGACTGTTCTGTCCCAGGTGACTTGGCTTGACTGCCTTATCAAAGATCAAATGTCCATAGATGAGAGGGTCTATATCTGAGCACTCTATTCGATTCCATTGGTCGATATATCTATCTTTATGCAAATACCATGCTGTTTTGACCACTGTGGCTTCATAATATGCCTTAAAGTCAGGCAGTGCAAGACCTCCAGCTTCGTTTTTTTTCCTCAAGATGTTTTTAGCAATTCGGGGCACCCTGCCCTTCCAGATAAATTTGCTTATTGGTTTTTCTATTTCTGAAAAATAAGTTGTTTGGATTTTGATTGGTATTGCATTGAATCTGTAAATCAATTTAGGTAGGATTGACATCTTAATTATATTTAGTCTTCCAATCCATGAACACGGTATGCCCTTCCATCTGTATAGGTCTTCTATGATTTCTTTTAGCAGTTTTTTGTAGTTTTCTTTGTATAGGTCTTTTGTCTCTTTAGTTAAATTTATTCCTAGGTATTTTATTCTTTTACTTGCAATTGTAAATGGGATTCGTTTCTTGATTTCCCCCTCCGCTTGTTCATTGCTAGTGTATAGAAATGCTACAGATTTTTGAATGTTGATCTTGTAACCTGCTACTTTGCTGTACTCATTTATTAGCTCTAGTAGTTTTGTTGTGGATTTTTCCGGGTTTTCAACGTATAGTATCATATCGTCTGCAAACAGTGATAGTTTTACTTCTTCCTTTCCAATTTTGATGCCTTGTATTTCTTTTTCTTGTCTAATTGCTCTGGCTAGAACCTCCAACACAATGTTGAATAATAGTGGTGATAGTGGACATCCTTGTCTTGTTCCTGATCTTAGGGGGAAAGTTTTCAATTTTTCCCCATTAAGGATGATATTAGCTGTGGGTTTTTCATATATTCCCTCTATCATTTTAAGGAAGTTCCCTTGTATTCCTATCCTTTGAAGTGTTTTCAACAGGAAAGGATGTTGAATCTTGTCAAATGCCTTCCCTGCATCAATTGAGATGATCATGTGATTTTTCTGCTTTGATTTGTTGATATGGTGTATTACATTAATTGATTTTCTTATGTTGAACCATCCTTGCATACCTGGGATGAATCCTACTTGGTCATGATGAATAATTCTTTTAATGTGTTGTTGGATACGATTTGCTAGAATTTTATTGAGGATTTTTGCATCTATATTCATTAGAGAGATCGGCCTGTAGTTTTCTTTTCTTGTAATATCTTTGCCTGGTTTTGGTATGAGGGTAATGTTGGCTTCATAGAATGAATTAGGTAATTTTCCCTCCGCTTCGATTTTTTTGAAGAGTTTGAGGAGAGTTGGTACTAATTCTTTCGGGAATCTTTGATAGAATTCACATGTGAAGCCGTCTGGTCCTGGACTTTTCTTTTTAGGAAGCTTTTGAATGACTGATTCAATTTCTTTACTTGTGATTGGTTTGTTGAGGTCATCTATGTCTTCTTGAGTCAAAGTTGGTTGTTCATGTCTTTCCAGGAACCCGTCCATTTCATCTAAATTGTTGTATTTATTAGCGTAAAGTTGTTCATAGTATCCTGTTATTACCTCCTTTATTTCTGTGAGGTCAGTAGTTATGTCTCCTCTTCCATTTCTGATCTTATTTATTTGCATCCTCTCTCTTCTTCTTTTTGTCAATCTTGCTAAGGGCCCATCAATCTTATTGATTTTCTCATAGAACCAACTTCTGGCCTTATTGATTTTCTCTATTGTTTTCATGTTTTCAATTTCATTTATTTGTGCTCTAATCTTTGTTATTTCTTTCCTTTTGCTTGCTTTGGGGTTAGCTTGCTGTTCTTTCTCCAGTTCTTCCAAATGGATAGTTAATTCCTGAATTTTTGCCTTTTCTTCTTTTCTGATATAGGCATTTAGAGCAATAAATTTCCCTCTTAGCACTGCCTTTGCTGCGTCCCATAAGTTTTGATATGTTGTGTTTTCAATTTCATTCACCTCGAGGTATTTGCTAATTTCTCTAGCAATTTCTTCTTTGACCCACTCGTTGTTTAGGAGTATGTTGTTGAGCCTCCACGTATTTGTGAATTTTCTGGCACTCTGCCTATTATTGATTTCCAACTTCATTCCTTTATGGTCTGAGAAAGTGTTGTGTATGATTTCAATCTTTTTAAATTTGTTAAGACTTGCTTTGTGACCCAGCGTATGGTCTATCTTTGAGAATGATCCATGAGCACTTGAGAAAAAGGTGTATCCTGCTGTTGTGGGATGTAATGTCCTATAAATGTCTATTAAGTCTAGTTCATTTATAGTAATATTCAGATTCTCTATTTCTTTGTTGATCCTCTGTCTAGATGTTCTGTCCATTGATGAGAGTGGTGAGTTGAAGTCTCCAACTATTATGGTATATGAGTCTATTTCCCTTTTCAGTGTTTGCAGTGTATTCCTCACGTATTTTGGGGCATTCTGGTTCGGTGCGTAAATACTTATGATTGTTATGTCTTCTTGTTTAATTGTTCCTTTTATTAGTATATAGTGTCCTTCTTTGTCTCTTTTAACTGTTTTACATTTGAAGTCTAATTTGTTGGATATTAGTATAGCCACTCCTGCTCTTTTCTGGTTGTTATTTGCATGAAATATCTTTTCCCAACCTTTCACTTTCAACCTATGTTTATCTTTGGGTCTAAGGTGTGTTTCCTGTAGACAGCATATAGAAGGATCCTGTTTTTTAATCCATTCTGCCAATCTATGTCTTTTGATTGGGGAATTCAGTCCATTGACATTTAGTGTTATTACTGTTTGGATAATATTTTCCTCTAACATTTTGCCTTTTGTATTATATATATCATATCTGATTTTCCTTCTTTCTACACTCTTTTCCATATCTCTCTCTTCTGTCTTTTTGTATCGGTCTCTAGTGCTCCCTTTAGTATTTCTTGCAGAGCTGGTCTCTTGGTCACAAATTCTCTCAGTGACTTTTTGTCTGAGAATGTTTTAATTTCTCCCTCATTTTTGAAGGATAATTTTGCTGGATATAGGAGTCTTGGTTGGCAGTTTTTCTCTTTTAGTATTTTAAATATATCATCCCACTGTCTTCTAGCTTCCATGGTTTCTGCTGAGAAATCTACACATAGTCTTATTGGGTTTCCCTTGTATGTGATGGATTGTTTTTCTCTTGCTGCTTTCAAGATCCTCTCTTTCTCTTTGACCTCTGACATTCTAACTAGTAAGTGTCTTGGAGAACGCCTATTTGGGTCTAATCTCTTTGGGGTGCGCTGCACTTCTTGGATCTATAATTTTAGGTCTTTCATAAGAGTTGGGAAATTTTCAGTGATAATTTCTTCCATTAGTTTTTCTCCTCCTTTTCCCTTCTCTTCTCCTTCTGGGACACCCACAACACATATATTTGTGCGCTTCATATTTTCCTTGAGTTCCCTTATACCCTGTTCAAATTTTTCCATTCTTTTCCCGATAGTTTCTGTTTCTTTTTGGAATTCAGATGTTTCATCCTCCAAATCACTAATTCTATCTTCTGTCTCTTTAAATCTATCATTGTAGGTATCCATTGTTTTTTCCATCTTTTCTACTTTATCCTTCACTTCCATAAGTTCTGTGATTTGTTTTTTCAGTTTTTCTATTTCTTCTTTATGTTCAGCCCATGTCCTCTTCATGTCCTCCCTCAATTTATCGATTTCATTTTTGAAGAGGTTTTCCATTTCTGTTCGTATATTCAGCATTAGTTGTCTCAGCTCTTGTATCTCATTTGAGCTATTGGTTTGTTCCTTTGACTGGGCCATATTCTCAATCTTTTGAGCGTGGACAGTTATCTTCTGCTGCTGGCGTCTGGGCATTTATTCAGCTTTCTCTGGGTGTCGGACCCAGCAAGGTTGTAAGATTTTTCTGTGAAATCTCTGGGATCTGTTTTTCTTATCTTGCCCAGTAGGTGGCGCACGTGGCACACGTTTGTCTCAAGTGTTTGGAATGGATCCCCCAGTCACCGATCTCCGTGGCCTGGGAATTTCGGATCCAATTCTCTCCGTTGGTTCAGGGGCCGCGCGTAGTGGGGGCGTCAGCTGCCGCGGCTTGAGGGGACCCTGTGGCTGGTCGCGGGCCGCAGCGGCCCTGGGGGATTCCCCACCGGACCAGGAAGCCTCCCGCGTGGGGGGGGCCACCGCGGCTTGGATAGCCCTCCGATTCGAGACTCGTATCTGCGGACTCGAAGTCGAGACTCGAAGCCGCCCGCAAAAGAGGGGCGCTGGCTGTCACGGCTTGGGAAACGCCTCTCCGAGACTCTCAGCCGGCCCGGGAAGGAGGGAGGGAGTAACTCGGACTGCCGCAGCTGCCGCTGATCGGGAAATCGTGCGCCGCCGGGGGTCTCACCGCAGCCGAGTCTCGCAGTCAGACTAGCCAGCCCAGACTTTGGATAGCCCTCTGATCCGAGATTCGTAGCCGCGGACTCAAAGCCGAGACTCGAAGCCGCCCGCAAAAGAGGGGTGCCGCCTGTCTCGGCCTGGGAAACTTGCTTCTCCAATACTCTCAGCCGACCCGGAAAGGAGGGAGGGAGTAGCTCGGACCGCCGCAGCTGCCGCTGATCGGGAAATCGCGCGCCGCTCGGGGGTCTCACCGCAGCCGAGTCTCGCAGTCAGACTAGCCAGCCCAGACTTTGGATAGCCCTCTGATCCGAGACTCGTAGCCGCGGACTCGAGGCCGAGACTTGAAGCCGCCCGCAAAAGTGTGGCGCCGGCCGCCTTGGCTAGGAAGCTTGCCTCCCTGAAGAAATTTTTAAAACCCTAAGAGAATACTATGAACAACTATATGCCAACAAACTAAACTAGACAACCCAGATGAAATGAACTAATTTCTAGAAACACACGAACTACCTACTGACTTAAGAAGAAACAGATCTCAACAAATCAATTATAAGTAAAGAGATTCAATCAGTTATCAAAAGGCTTCCCACAAAGAAAAGCCCAGAACCAGATGGCTTCACAGGGGAGTTTAATCAAACATTCCAAAAAGAACTAACATCAATCCAGCTCAAACTCTTCTAAAAAAAACTGAGGGAAAAGGAATGCTACCTAACTCATTTTATGAAGGTAACATCTCTCTAATACCAAAACCAGATTAAAGATACTACAAGAACAGAAAACTACAGACCAATCTCCCTAATGAACAAAAATTTTTAAATTATCAAAAAAATACTAGCAAATCAAATGCAACACCACATTAAAGGAATTATACATCACAATCAATTGGAGTTTACACCAGGAATGAAGGGTGGTGATAAGAAAATCAATCAACGTAACACAGCACAATAACAAATCGAAAGGGAATAAAATCACATGATCATCTCGGTCGATGTTGAAAAAGCATTCTTCACAAGGTAAGAATCAAACGAAACATCCTCAATATAATAAAGAATATATATGAAAAACCAATAGCCAGCATCATAATTAATGGTGAGAGATTGAAAGCAATCCTCCCAAGATCAGAAACAAGACAAGGATGCCCATGTGCTGGATTGAAGCTGTTATGCACCCCAGAATAACCATGTCCTTTTTCCTGATCCAATCTTATGGGGCAACCATGTTTCTTGTAATCCTAATTCTATATTGTGGGGTAGAAACTTTGATTGGATTGTTTCCATGGAGATGTGACATATGCAATTGTGGGTGGAGTCTTCAATTAGATTGTTTCCTTGGAGATATAATCCGCATAACTGTGAGTGTGAACTTTTGATTACATGGAGATATGAATTCCCTAATTCAAGGTGGGTCTTGATTATTTTACTGGCATCCTTTAAAAGAGGGAACACTTTGGAGAAAGCTCAAATCCAACATGAGAACCAGATGTTTGGAGATGCAGAAAGAAAATGCCCCTGGGAAGCTGTTTGAATGAGAAGCTAAAGGACTAGTAGAAGACAACCATGTGCTGTTAAAGCTGACAAAGATGTTCTGGACCCACTGGCCTTTTCTGAGTCAAGGTATCTTTCCATGGATGACTTAGTTTGGTCATTTTTATGGCCTTAGAGCTGTAAACTTAAACTTAATGAATTCCTTTTTAAAAGGAATATTCCATTTCTGGTATATTGTATTCTGGCATCTTTAGGTGGCCCACTATCACCACTATTATTCAACATTGTACTAGAAATCCTAACTGGAGCAATTAGATAGGAGAAAAAAATAGAAGGCATCCAAATTGGAAAGGAAGAAGTAAAACTCTAATTATTTTTGGTTCACATGACCCTATACCTAGAAAACCCTGAGAAATCTATAACAAAACTACTCGAGCTAATAAACAAATTCAGAAAACTGGGGGATACAAGATTAACATACAAAAATCAGTAATGCTTTTATACACAAACAATGACCTATCTGAGGAGACAATTAAGGAAAAAATTCTATCTAAAATAGCAACCCAAAGAATCAGGTATCTAGGAATAAAGCCTAACCAGGGATGTCAAGGACTTGTACACAAAACAACTACAAAACACTGCTAAAAGAAATAAAAATGAACTTAATAGACAGAAAGACATTCCATGCTCATGGATAGGAAGGTTGCATGTTGTTAAGACGTCAATTCTACCCAAATTGATGTACAAATTTAATGCAATACCAATCAAAATCCCAACAACCTACTTTGAAGAGTTGGGAACTCTAGTTAAACAAATTTATTTGGAAGGGAAAGAAACAAATTTATTTGGAAGGGATAAAGATATCCTAAAAAAAGAAAAGCAAAGTGGGAGGACTATCACTTCCTGAAAGCTTACTATAAAGCCACAGTGCTCAAAACAGATGGTACTAGCACAAAGACAGAAGAATCAATCAATGGAATTGAATTGAGATTGCAGAGATCGACCACCAAATCTATGGACAATTCATCTTGATAAGGCCCCAAATCCACAGAACTGGGGCAGAATAGTCTTTTCAATAAACGGACATGGGAGAATTAGGTATCAATAGCCTAGAGAATGAAAGAGGACTTCATAACATATACAAAAATTAATTCAAAATGGATTAAGGGCCTAATATAAGAGCCAGTACCATAAAACTTCTAGAAGAAAATATAGGGAAACATCTTCAAGACCTAGTAAAAGGAAGTAGCTTCTTAAACTTTACAACTAAAGCACAAGTAGCAGAAGAATAAATACATAAATGAAACTCCTCAAAATAAAAAGTTTCTTTGCCTCAAAGGACTTTGGAGGCAGCCAATCCAACAGGAGAAAATATTTGGAAACCTAGTATTATATAAAGGCTCACTATCCTGTGTACACAAAGAAATTATACAGCTCAACAACAAAAGAATAAACAACCCAATTATAAAACAGTCAGAGGATATGAACACTTTTCTGAAGAGCAAATATAAATGGCTAAAAACACATGAAGACATGCTCTTTTTCATTAGCCATAAGAGAAATGCAAATCCAGATGACAATGAGATATCACCTCATACCTGTAAGAATGGCTGCTATTAAACAGAAAATTACAAATGTTCGAGAGGATATGGAAAAATTGAAACACTTATGCATTGTTGGTGGGAATGTGTAATTGTGCAGCCTCTGTGGAAGACAGTTTGGCGATTCCTCAGAAACCAAATATTGAGTTGCCCCATGACCCAGCAATAGCAATACTTGGTATATACCCATAAGAGATGAAAGCAGTGACACAAATAGACTTTTGCACACTAATGTTCATAACGGCATTATTCACAATTACCAAAAGATTGAAACAATGTAAATGTCCATCAACAGACGAGTGGATAAACAAAATGTTGTATATACAAATGATGGAATATTATGCAGTAATAAGACAAAATGAGTTCCCAAGCATATGACAACATGGATGAACCTTTAGGACATAATGCTTAGTGGAATAAGACAGACACAAAAGGACAGATACTGTATGATTTCACTATTATGACTCTGGTAAAGGTACTGTCAGTGGTTACACTGTAGAATATAGGGGACCTACAGTTACACAGAAGCTAGAGGTGGGGAAAGGCTACTCAATGAAGTTGAACTAAAATGCAATGGAAAGGATAGAAGTGACAGTAACTAATTAGTGGTATTACAAGTAACACTGCCATATTGAAGGTGAATATGATTGAAAGCAGATGTATACTGCCATGTATCCCACTGATTAAATCTACAATTATAAATAAGTTCTTGCATGAACTATTTCAAAGTTTTGATATTGGACAAAGAGTCAATAGTAGATGGGTATGGGGAAAAACTAAAATTGTATGCTATGGCTAATAGTTAACATGAAGACATCAAGAGTACCACAGTATTTTCAAGGGCAACTAATTGGGAGGGGAGGGACAAGAGATAAGGGGTAGCTTTGATTTGATATTTGGTGAAGCTGTGTTTTGCAGTTCTTTGTCTCTATGGCCCAATGAAAACTGTCTAAAATTGAGAGGGCTATTGATTTTACAACCAAGTAAAAATACTGTAGACGTGGTTTGTTTATTTTGGACATTATCCATGATGCCCAATAGATAGAGGGAGCCAAAGGGTACAATGACAGAGAAGCAGAATGGCAAATTGTGATATATTCATATATTCATATGATAGAATATGGTGCGAGTGCAAAAAGGAAGGACCTGACTCCACTGTCAGTTTGAGGTGCCGCCTCAGCAGCCACCATAGCTATGATGCCTAAAGGAGGTTGTCCATTTCTAAAACAGAAAGAAGAGGAGCAAGAAGAGGGTGGAGATGGGGCTACAGGTAACCCCAAAAAGGAGATGAAATTTCCAGATTCAGACAAAAGTGAGGAGGATGAAGATGACTATAAGCAAAAGCGCAAAGGTATGGAAGGGCTCATCGACTTCAAGAATCCCAACTGGGTAGCACAAACAACCAGAAAAGTCAACTGGATCTGACAGTCTGAAGGAGCTTTTTAGGAGAGAACAAGAAGAAATTGAGCAATAGAAAGCTAAAGATGCATTTAGCTGGGAGGACAGAGCAGGCCAAGGCCGACCTAGTCCTGCTGGCAATCATCCTGAAACAGAGGGAAGAGGCTGCCAGGAAGAAAGAAGAGAGTATGCTGGTTCCACATTTGGTTAAATCCTCATACAGGGCACTATTCTCTGGGGTCTCCCTCCCTGGAAGCCCAGAAGTTTTTTTCTTTTTTTTTTTTTTTAACATGGGCAGGCATGGGAATCGAACCCGGGTCCTCGGGCATGGCAGGCAAGCACTCTTACCTGCTGAGCCACCGTGGCCCCCCAGAATTTTCCAGGACATCAATTTCTGGTTTCTTTGTACTCAAGAGTTCAGTTTTCAGCTTATTTCTCTCCTGTCGCTTTTCACTATAAGCTGTGAGGAGAAACCAGGCTGCACTTTCGACAATTAATTTGGAGATCTCTTCTGCTAAATACCCAAGTTAATGACTTTTAAAATCTGCCTTCCACCAAAGCCACTAGTCAATTTTGCCAGATTATCTGCCATTTTAAAACAAGGATCACCTTCCTTCCAGTTTGCAATAACAAGTGCCTCATTTCTGTCTAAGGTTTCATCAGAGGTATCTTAGAGTCCACATTTCTACCAACAGGCTCTTCAAAGCATTCTAGGCCTTCTCTATCAAGGTTCTCATAACTCTTCCAGATTCTTCCCCTTATCCATTTAAAAAGCCATTCCAACATGTTTGGTATGTGCAAACTACAGCAGCACCCCACTCTCTGGTACCAAAATCTGTTCTAGTTTGCTCACTGCAGAATGCAATATACCAGAAATGGAATGGCTTTTAAAAAGGGGAATTTAGTAAGTTGGTAGTTGACAGTTCTAAGGCTGAGAAAATGTCTCAATTACAAGTCTATAGAAATGACCAATCAAAGGCATCCAGGGAAAGATACCTTGGTTCAAGAAAGCCAATGAAGTTCAGTTTCTTTCTCACCTGGAAGGGCACATGGTGAACACAGTCAGAGTTCTTCTCTCAGCTGGAAGGACACATGACAAACATGGAGTCATCTGCTAGCTTTCTCTCCTCGCTTCCTGTTTCATGAAGCTCTCCGGGAGGCATTTTCCTTCTTCATCTCCAAAGGTCACTGGCTCATGGACTCTGCTATGTGGTGCTGCAGCATTCTCTGCTCTCTCCGAAATCTCCTTCATTCACCAAAATGTTTCCTCTTTTATAGGACTCCAGAAATTTATCAAGATCCACCCAAATGGGTGGAGATATGTCGTCACCTAATCCAGCTTAACAACCACTCTTGATTAAATTACATCTCCAGGGGGATGATCTGATTACAGTTTCAAACATACAGTATTGAATAGGGATTATTCTGCCTTTATGAAATGGAATTTAGATTAAAACATGGCTTTTCTAGGGGACATACATTCTTCCAAACCAGCACATTCCACCCTCCAACTCGTCAGCCATTTCAGAGAAAGCCAGGATTGGACATGGAGTTATCCAGGAAGGATTTGTGGAAACTCCTTATGTCTGATGGGCATGATCCAAGGCACAGAAAGCCAAGAGAGTGCTGTGGGATCTGTAGAAACAGAGTCGCTGCCAGTCTGGACTGGGGAGTTCAGAGAAGGGACACATTGGAGGAAAAATAACTTCAGAGACAAAACCATGGAGGCTGAGCTCTGAAGTCAAAAAGCTTCGGGCCAAAAGAGCAGACCCACCCAAGCCCATGGAGAGGGGGAGTTTGCCCCAAAGGCGGAGGATGGGCCTTCCACCTTATTGCAGTGGAAGACTCATGCCACCTCAGGCCTTGGAGAGAGTGAAGCACATTCTTTGGGGTTTGGGGAGAGTCTGGCTGCCACCATATGGAGGGGTTGAGTGTGTGCCTTGAAGATGGCAGAGAGCCCAGGTACAGCCCCGGTGCTTGGAGAGGGTGGAGCCGAGAAAAAGATGGTTTCCTAAGTGTCCCCCAAGGTTGCATGTAGAGAGAGGCAAGCCGCTGCATAGGCCCTTTCTCATCAACCCAGATGAGATAGAAACAGTGAACTTTATCAGCCTTCTTGAACCAAGGTATCTTTTCCTGGATGCCTTTGATTGGTCATTTCTATACACTTGTAACTGGGACATTTTCTCAGCCTTAGAACTGTAAACCAGCAACTTACTAAATTCCCCTTTTTAAAAGCCATTCCATTTCTAGTATATTGCATTCCAGCAGCTAGCAAACTAGAACAGAGAGGAAAGCAAAAGATGATGCAATTTTATTAGGAAAAAAAATGCAGTTGCTCTCACTGAACAAGTAAATTCAGCCTGGGGGAGAGGAGATACTGGGGTGTGAGCTGTGCTGCCAGGACCTCTGCCAGCTCTCACCCCATTCCTAGTACCAAGCAGTTTCAGTCACGGTTCTCTAGAGAAACAAAACTGACAGGAGAGATCTGTAAATATGATATTTATAAAGGTGTCTCACGCAACCGTGGGAATGGAAGAGGTCGAAACCCCTAGGGCAGGCTGTGAAGCTGGCAGCTTTGATGAAGGGTCTGAACAAACTCCACAGAAGCAGCTTACTGACTGAAGAATCAGTGAAAGAGTCTCTATTCTTCTATAAAAGCCATCAACTGATTGGATTATCTCATTGTGGGCGACATGCCTTAGTTTGTTGCAGATGTGATCAGCCACAAATGCAGTTAACTGACTGATGATTTAATTAACCAGCCATGAACTATCCTTGCAGTGCTGCTCAGGCCAATGCCTGCCTGACCAGACAAGTGGGCATAATCATTTGGCCAAGTTGACACAAGAACCTAACCATCACAAGGGGCAAGTAATACACTGAATAAATCTTGGAGACAATGTGCTGTGCAAAATAAGCCAGAAGCAAAAACAAATATGCTAAGGTATCTTTCAGAAAATACTTACAAGAAAATTGAAGCCTAGACTGTAAGTCTTTATAGCACCCACACTTAGTCTGAAGTTGTAGGTATACTTCTAGATTCTGAGACACTGAGCTATATGTGTATCAGCAAGTATTTCCCTGGAACTTTGAGTAAGTCTATGACACCCAAGACCCAGAAATTGAGCACTGCAGCCCTACAAGTTAGCACAGCTACACACAATAACAGTTAAAATAACCAAAAAAAGAGATCAGGCCCCAATTAAAATGAAAAATTAAACCAGTCTGGCTGGGGTAAAGGTAAATCAGAATACAGGATAAAAGATGATGGTGTATGTATTCTAGACCTCCACCTACTGTATGAGACCAAAGCCAGAAAGGTTTGTACCTAGTACCTAAATTATCTGTTACATATATCTAAATCAACCTGTCTGGATAGCTCAAACAATCCAAACTCCTGGAGTCCAGAATGAGAATGAGAACTTTAAATTCTGCATAGCTTAATGTGACACCTGGATACAAGTCAGAAGCTTCTTGACTTCAGAGCTCAGCCTCCATGGTTTTCCCTCTGAAGTTATTTTTCCTCCAATGTGTCCCTTCTCTGAACTCCCCAGTTCAGACTGGCAGCGACTCTGTTTATACAGATCCCACAGCACTCTCTTGGCTTTCTGTGCCTTGGATCATGCCCATCAGACATACGGAGTTTCCACAAATCCTTCCTGGATAACTCCATGTCCAATCCTGGCTTTCTCTGAAATGGCTGACGAGTTGGAGGGTGGAATGTGCTGGTTTGGAAGAATGTATGTCCCCTAGAAAAGCCATGTTTTAATCTAAATTCCATTTCATAAAGGCAGAATAATCCCTATTCAATACTGTATGTTTGAAACTGTAATCAGATCATCCCCCTGGAGATGTAATTTAATCAAGAGTGGTTGTTAAGCTGGATTAGGTGACGACATATCTCCACCCATTTGGGTGGATCTTGATAAATTTCTGGAGTCCTATAAAAGAGGAAACATTTTGGTGAATGAAGGAGATTAGCCCACAAGTCATGAAAAGTATTGGTAAAGTCCCTGGAGAGTCAGAAGGAAAAAAAAGCATGGCACTATTAAATTTTCCCATATGGGAACCCCCCGGCACCCTCTCAACCATTGGGTACTCCCAGAAAAATAGGCCAAGCTCTTGATTTTGTGCCTTGCCCTTATGAAACATATTTCTGTAGGGGAGCAGCTAAGACTACCTATAATGAGGCCTAAGAGTTGCTTCTGGGAAACTTCTTGTGTTGTTCAGATGCGGTCTCTCTCTCTTTAAGCCCAGCTTGGCAAGGAAAATCATTATCCTCCCTTCTATGTGGGTCATGACATTCAGGTGTAAAAGTCTCCCTGGCAACGTGGGAAATGACTGCCAGGGATAAGTCTGGCCCTGGCATCATGGGATCGACAACATCTTCCTAACAAAAAGGAGGAAAAGCAGTGTAATAAAATTAGGCATCAGTGGCTAAGAGAGATCAAATAGAGTTAAGAGGCTATTCAGGAGGTTGTTCTTATGCAAGCTTCAGTTACATAGTGCTAACTGCCATGGTTTGCTAAACCCCCAACCAACATCATTGCTGTTAACTCAACACCCAGGGCTTGAAATAAGACTCTATAAAAGTTTCATGCACTGTTTGCTTTCCTGAAGCTTATACTTTCCAAAGAGTTCCTAGACTAGATAAATCCTGAAACCCAGAGGAACCAGTCTCTCCAAGATTATCAACTAATTACATCCCCCTGAAAAAGTGAGAACTGGGCATTATTGAAAGACCCCTATAAATTGGGAGAAAGATCAAAGGAGAAGGCGAAGTTATAACAGAGAAAATAGGATTGAACAAATGAATATGACTGCTGAATCACTATAATGATATTTCTTTTAGCTTCCAATGTTTTGGCAATTAGAAGGAAAAATCTGAAATAGTGGTATGTAACTCTGAGGTTTGTTCTATAACTACTTGTTGAAGTGCAGTCTGAAAATTATTGCTTTTTCTTTCTTTTCTTTGTATATATGTTATATTTCACAATAAAAATGTTTAAAAACGAAAATGATTTACTCTCATTGAGAACTTACTTGGGGTACAATCTTTTTTTTTTTTACATTTTTTTATTAATTAAAAAAATTAACTAACACAACATTTAGAAATCATTCCATTCTACATATGCAATCAGTAATTCTTAATATCATCACATAGATGTATGATCATCATTTCTTAGTACATATGCATCGATTTAGAAAAAGAAATAGCAAGACAACAGAAAAAGAAATAAAATGATAATATAGAGAAAAAATAAAAATAAAAAATACAAAAATATATAAGGATGTTAATATAGAGAAAAAAATAAAAGTTATAATAGTAAGAACAAAACAAAACAAAACAAAACAAAACAAAAACCTATAGCTCGGATGCAGCTTCATTCAGTGTTTTAACATGATTACTTTACAATTAGGTATTATTGTGCTGTCCATTTTTGAGTTTTTGTATCTAGTCCTATTGCACAGTCTGTATCCCATCAGCTCCAATTACCCATTATCTTACCCTGTTTCTAACTCCTGCTGAACTCTGTTACCAATGACATATTCCAAGTTTATTCTCGAGTGTCAATTCACATCATTGGGACCATACAGTATTTGTCTTTTAGTTTTTGGCTAGACTCACTCAGCATAATGTTCTCTAGGTCCATCCATGTTATTACATGCTTCATAAGTTTATCCTGCCTTAAAGCTGCATAATATTCCATCGTATGTATATACCACAGTTTGTTTAGCCACTCGTCTGTTGATGGACATTTTGGCTGTTTCCATCTCTTTGCAATTGTAAATAACGCTGCTATAAACATTGGTGTGCAAATGTCCGTTTGAGTTTTTGCCCTTAATTCCTTTGAGTAGATTCCCAGCAATGGTATTGCTGGGTCATATGGCAATTCTATATTCAGCTTTTTGAGGAACCGCCAAACTGCCTTCCACAGTGGTTGCACCATTCGACATTCCCACCAACAGTGGATAAGTGTGCCTCTTTCACCGCATCCTCTCCAGCACTTGTCATTTTCTGTTTTGTTGATAATGGCCATTCTGGTGGGTGTGAGATGATATCTCATTGTGGTTTTGATTTGCATTTCTCTAATGGCCAGGGACATTGAGCATCTCTTCATGTGCCTCTTGGCCATCCGTATTTCCTCTTCTGAGAGGTGTCTGTTCAAGTCTTTTTCCCATTTTGTAATTGGGTTGGCTGTCTTTTTGTTGTTGAGTTGAACAATCTCATTATAAATTCTGGATACTAGACCTTTATCTGATATGTCATTTCCAAATATTGTCTCCCATTGTGTAGGCTGTCTTTCTACTTTCTTGATGAAGTTCTTTGATGCACAAAAGTGTTTAATTTTGAGGAGTTCCCATTTATTTATTTCCTTCTTCAGTGCTCTTGCTTTAGGTTTAAGGTCCATAAAACTGCCTCCAATTGTAAGATTCATAAGATATCTCCCTACATTTTCCTCTATCTGTTTTATGGTCTTAGACCTAATATTTAGATCTTTGATCCATTTTGAGTTAACTTTTGTGTGGGGTGTGAGATATGGGTCTTCTTTCATTCTTTTGCATATGGATATCCAGTTCTCTAGGCACCATTTATTGAAGAGACTGTTCTGTCCCAGGTGACTTGGCTTGACTGCCTTATCAAAGATCAAATGTCCATAGATGAGAGGGTCTATATCTGAGCACTCTATTCGATTCCATTGGTCGATATATCTATCTTTATGCAAATACCATGCTGCTTTGACCACTGTGGCTTCATAATATGCCTTAAAGTCCGGCAGCGTGAGATCTCCAGCTTCGTTTTTTTTCCTCAAGATACTTTTAGCAATTCGGGGCACCCTGCCCTTCCAGATAAATTTGCTTATTGGTTTTTCTATTTCCGAAAAATAAGTTGTTTGGATTTTGATTGGTATTGCATTGAATCTGTAAATCAATTTAGGTAGAATTGACATCTTAACTATATTTAGTCTTCAAATCCATGAACACGGTGTGCCCTTCCATCTATTTAGGTCTTCTGTGATTTCTTTTAACAGTTTCTTGTAGTTTTCTTTGTATAGGTCTTTTGTCTCTTTAGTTAAATTTATTCCTAAGTATTTTATTCTTTTAGTTGCAATTGTAAATGGAATTCGTTTCTTGATTTCCCCCTCAGCTTGTTCATTGCTAGTGTATAGAAACACTACAGATTTTTGAATGTTGATCTTGTAACCTGCTACTTTGCTGTACTCATTTATTAGCTCTAGTAGTTTTGTTATTTCTTTATAAATGTCCTTGAGTTGTTATTCCGTATTCTGTGTTCTCCCTGATGTTTTGATTTGGTCATTTGGCTGGGCCATTTCTGCTTGGATCTTCACATGTTTTATGATTTTCTGTTGTATTTGGGGCATTTGATTATCTTAATAAGGTTATTTTGCAAGTTGGGTTTCCTTCATGTGTCTAAAATTACTTTGGTTTGTGTTAAAGATTTCCTTTTGCACTAAGTTTGTCAGTAATTCTCCACTAAACCAAGGTCTGAATCTCACATAGGGAGTATAATTTTAGTTGAGGGTCTACTAAAAGTTAGGCTGGGGTGCTTGGGTACATCAGTGGCAGAACGCCTACCTGCCACATGGGAGACCAGGGCTTGGTTCCTGACCCATCTACCTCCTCTCCTCAAATTTAAATAATAATAATAAAATGAGAAAAAACAACAAAATTAAATTCCCTTCACCAGGAGTAGCACCAAAGTCAGAAGAAGAAACCCCAAGTATATTGGGATGAACTCGGACTGGTGCCCCCAGATGGGGAAAAAAATAAAAAGTAAAAAAAGTAAATAAATGCAATAAAATAAAATAGAATAAAAAAACAAAAAAATCAATAAAAATATAAATATATATAAATAAAATAACAATAATACTACTAATAAAGAATATATTACAAAGAAAAGATACATTGAGAAAAAAAGGGGAAAAAAGAATAAAGAAAAAAGAAAAACCTAGGGAGATAGGAAGTCTGCCTGCCTACACTTACCACATCCCTCCAGCAGGCGCATGCCTGAGGCACCTCCTTTCTCAGGCCTGCACCAGCAGGAACCAGCCTGAGAGATGGTGTGCATAGCAGGGAGGCCACTCCAGCTACAGTGGCTGGATGGCTGGTCCAGTGCAAGGGACAGGGGAGCTGATCAGTGCCCAGGGTGGAAGGAAGCAACCAACCCACAGCACCATGCCTGATGGGACAGCTATTTGCAGCGTCCAGCTGGGCAATCACTCCCAGCACTGAAGGTATGGCTCTTCAGGGTAGATAGCCGGTCCGCCTCTGGGGACCCTATGGGCACTGTCAGCTGTGGATTTGCTCAAGGAGGTTTCCCCAGCCAGCAACTGGGGAAAGCTGGAGTGGAAGGAGGTCAGCTCCCTCCAATCCACACCTCCCTGCATACCAAAGCCCGACCCTGTGGGGGTCCCTGCCAATGTAGCCACCTTGCTCCCCCGGTCCTGATCCTCTGATCCCCCTACCTCCTCCCCCAAACAGCCTTAAGACCCTCCTCAATCACACATACCCCAGACCACAGTCCCAGTCATTCTCTCCCCATCCACTATCTTGTCCCATGGATCAGGGGTAACTTCCATCTGCCCCCCCCCCCGCCTCCCCACCATCATCCCAGAAGTAGAATGGTTACTATTTTAAAAACAGAAAATTACAAGTGTTGGAGAAGATATGGAGAAATAAGAACACTCATACATTGTTGGTGAGACTGTAAAATGGTGTAGGTTCTTTGGAAAGCAATTTAGCAATTCCTCGGAAAACTGAAAGGAATGTAAATGGTGCAGCTACTTTGAAAGCAGTTTAGCAAATCCTTAGGAAGCTAAGTATAGAATTACTATATGACCCAACAATCCCACTTCTAGGCATATAACCTAAAGAATTTAAAGCAAGGACTTGAACATTTATTTGTACACCAATCTTCATAGAGTTAGTACTAATTTTTATTCCAAAATAGGTGAAAGATGATGGTGGCTTAAACTAGAATAGTAACAGTGAGGAGTTAGATCCAGAATTTATTTTGAATGCATAGAGCCAAACATGCTGGTACACTGGTGATGGGGAGTGAGGGAAAGAGAATAACAATGATGACTCCTGGGTTTTTTTTTTCTCAATTAACTGGGGGATAATGGACAGTGGTACCATTATTTAGTACAGGAGTGGGGGAAGGGGAGTGGGACACAGTAGGTTTTGTCCCTTCTGTGTCATTTGCCATTTCTACTTGCCACTGATTCCTGTTTTATTCTGGTGAGCTGGTAGGATGAATAAGAAAGCTTCAAGCAATAGCATGATTAGTACAATTTTCTTTTATTGTTTAAATCATAAACATCTTGAAATCCTACTTTATAATAGAAAAGTATATACTTTTCTTTCTTGAAAAAAATGGTATAAAATACTTTTGCCCTAATTTTGGAATAAAAATTAGTACTAACTCATTGGTTCCTTAGGCCCAAATCAATGGTTTTAGAAGATATATGTTTATCTGAATCATGTGAAGCTTTTAAAAAGCACAGATTAAAGAGTTTGGAACTCTAATTCTTCAGATGGGCCTGAGAATCACTAACCTGGATGGCATTCCTTTAATCAATAGCAAGCCTCCCTTATATAAAATAACAAAGCATCCCACGTTTCTAATTATTTCAATTTGTTCATATTAATAATTTCCAGAAAAACTCATTCCCCAATTGCTCATTGGGGAAGTAAAAAAAATTAGTCTCACATTGTATCCACTTTCACATTTAAAAGTTTTTATACATCACTGTTATAAATTTACCTTGTGGGAAGCCCTTAAATAGGCACCAAAATAATTGAAAATCTGTTAAAAAGACTGAGTTTCAGAGCATAAAATGAAATATTTACCACTTTTTTAGTGAACTTATTAAACCTATCATTTTATTTTACAGCTATTGTATCTGGCTACATGAATCAAATTATAGAACCTTAGATCTCATGAATTACTCAGACTGTGCTGCTGACCAACAAATCATCTGAAAACATCCATCACTAAAAAGATGTTACACCCAATTAAAACATTAAGCAAAAATACTGAAAACAAAGATTCAATATCAAGAACACTTCCCTCAAATCTGAAGCCATGAAAAGAAGTTCACTAGAGGACTGAAACTTTCATTAAGGCATGGTTAGTCGAGAGTATTTATAGAGCACATACTATGTATGAACCACTTCATTTGAAGGAAAAGGTCTTATTTAAAGTAACCATAATTCAGCCCATAAAGACCTTGATCGTTTAAGAGCAAATGGGTAGCTGGTTCATACTGAGAGATGCAGGCGTAATTTGGTCAGACAGTGCTGCTTGGGTGCTTAACCTGAATGGGCCTATTACAGTTTGTATAAATTCCAGTTTCTGGGTGGCCTTCCACACCAGTCTCAAAGAGGACACGCCACAGAGGTACAAAAGTTAATTTATGGTTGTGTAGACTATGAGTCATGCAACTGCCATTAACACCATAGACTTAAGTGAACACATAGAAATAAAATGTGCAAATCTCTAGCAGCATAAAATCAACTTTCCGTAGAGCAAGACATGCGACTTGCAACTAGAATGACCACTGAGAAACAAATCAAGAAATGAATCAACACAGTGTAATTTATATCAACCACAAAACAAGATAATAAAAATAAAATATAAGTAGAAGAAGGAATCATGGACTACAGCCAGCTAATTCATGATAATGAAATATAGGAATGATAAACAGAATGTAGTTCTTAGGTTTTACTTTGACACTTTTTTTCCCTTGCCTACTCAGTGATGGCAGTACAAAGTAGTAGAATGCTGAAACAACAGCAACACAAATAAGAGCTGCAATAAGCATACTTGATACTTACACAACAGCAATGAATTTAGCTAATCAAAAAAATTGAATATTGAAAACTCATCTCATAGATGGACAATTATTAACCTAAAAATTTTTATTTTACCTGATCACCCAGGAGAAAATGTAATCTTATTTTCTAAATCTTAATGTTCTACTGTGCTTTAAATTTTATCCTCTCATTTCTAACACCTTAAATACATCCCCTCTTTATACCTTTCTTCAGTTTATCAAACAATAAATAAATAAAAATTTTCCCTTGAATCTGTTCTTCCCTTATAAGGGTTAGCCTCATTACTCACTCTCTCTTTAATTATGATGACTGTATTTTCTGGGATTATTCCAATTTCAAATATTTTAACCCAATATCTCTCAGCTTGTGATTCTCATTTTCAGGTTTGAAAATATGAGATTGTATCCTAAACTCTTTGCAATTTTACTTTCATTACTTCTTCTACTGAAATTGTTCTCTAAAATTGCCAAACCCAATGACTTGGTTCCTATCCTTTTATGTCTGCAGCAGTTGACAGCCTTGCTCATCCCTTCTATGACATCTATATATCTAACTTTGAACTTTGTGATGAACTTAAATATCTTCTTCGTTTATCTTAGCATTTCCCAGTGCATGTTATCAGCAACATTAGCCCCATAGTATGTTCTTCGATTAAGAAAAGATTCTGTGGTCAAAAAAATTTGGAAATGCTACATATTACATCCTACTCCTTGATCTCTACCATACACATCCGTGTTTGTAGGCTCCTTGAACTTTATGATAAAGCAACCACTTTATTTAATTCTGTTTTCAAAAACAGTGTTTTACTAGTCCATGGAATTTTTTCCCAGAACACATACTAACACGTATGGAATTAGTATTACATAGAAGTAATTTTCTAATTATACAAATATTCAGTTGAATTCTTTGGAAAACACCGGTGTGCCTGAAATTTCAGATTAAAACCTCAACTCTATCAATTTTCCAAAACTTTATCCATCATCTTTCCTTGCAAGCCAGGTTTGAAACATCAAATAAATCTTCAGTAAATGCTTTTCCACCAGCCTCACGCTGACAGTTGATACATTTTTTGGCTCTCACTGCCTGTAGTTTGTAGTGTTTGTTCCCGCTTTTATAGGGCTGTTGACATCACACTAATGCAGATCTTCCTTGAGACTTAACTAGACTCGTAGTAACCAAACAAAAGAATTATTTGGGAGAGCTTTAAAAAAATAACAGATTCTGGGCTCCACTCCAATCTTGAGGAAACAGAATTTGGGAGAGAGATCCTTGGAATTTGTGGTTCTAGTGTGCAGCTAGATGTGCAAACTGCTAATGTAAATCATGAAGGCTCACGACTTTTCTCTTTCCCCCAAGCTAAACACTTTTGGTTCTCTCTATCATCCCTTCAAATGACATGGTTTTGATTCTCCTAACCATTAGCTGCTTTTTTTTGAACATGGTCCTTTTTGTCTCTAAACCTTTTAGAGTGAGGTTCTTACAATGAACTCATACGCAGAGTGCTCTGGTTATTAACTGGATAACTTGGAGAGATCAGAACTAATAATCATCTACTGTTTCCTGGGTTTCTCCAGATCTTTCCTTATTCTGAGTAAGCAAAATCATTCTCCTCCCCACCCTATCCCCTACAGCAAATTACTACTAGTTATCATCACCGCTAATCTGCAAAAACCACCAGAAAATGAACCACCCAACAAATAGACCAAATGTCCTAGAATTTTAAAGCATTATTTACCTAATTGAGCTTTTGGTCTCTGTTCTGATTATGTGATATACCTCTCTTTCTCTGATAATTTTATTTCTGAAATCTGCTATTTATATCATTTTTTAGTATCAATAGCTCAAAAGAGTTTTTTTTTTTCCAATTACAAAATATTTTAACGTTATTTACTTAATCCTTTCAAAAGTTCTTGGGCCGTGCAATGGTGGCTCAGTGGCAGAATTCTCACCTGCCATGTTAGAGAACCAGGTTTGATTGCCGGTGCCTGCCCATGCAAAAAAAAAAATATTTCTTGTGACATGGGTATTATCCTCATATTACAAATGAGAAAAATTAAGGCCTATAGGAGTTAAGTGGTTTATTCAAATCACACATAGTAAGTGGGAAAGTTGTGACTTTAACCTCAATCTCACATGTATTACTCCTTTATCATCTAAATCTAGTCACTTGGCCAACATCAGAAAATCAGCACCAATTAACATTAAAGTATGATAGCTACCAGAGGGTGAATTATTCAGCAAAAAGAATAATTAGCCAGAATACAGAGACATTAGAGCATAACAGGACAGGGCCAGGCAAACCTGAATTTGTAGCCTAGCTCCACCTCTTGCTGCCAGCACTATCCTGATTAAATTACATATTCTTTGTGAGCTTTGATTTTATTTAAGTTTTGAAGAAAAAGGATAATTTTTTTAAGTGTGAGAGAAACAGGGAAAATGGCTTCTTCTCAAACAACAAAATGGCTCAAGTTTGCTTGCCCAACCTCCCTGCAGTCCTGTTTGCTAAACCTCCCACATCCTGGTTCCTTGTTTAAGTCTTCATTCCTCTAGGCCGGTCCATTTCCCCAAATTCACATCAAAAAGGGGGCTGTAACTGTAACCTCGGACCTTCCTAAGGGTGGGTAGTGTCTCTTCCTAATTGGATTAGCTCTCACAGTCAAGACTGTAAACCCACAACTCCCAGCCATTGGGGGATGGATAAGCAGAGGAAGGGGGCAATTGCATCAGGGGGCCTACATAATCTTTGTTACTGTGCAAAGCCCGCGCACTTGCCTGTTTCCACTTACCTGGTGGGTAGCCTTTCTCATGAGAAAGAAATAAAAGAGTAGTTGTCTCTGATTTAATCTCTTGTCTTCAGAAATCTTCTTTTGGGTAGGCAACTGTCCTCCCACTCATGTGCTTAGCAAAATGCTTGGCACATGTTAAGCCCTCAATCAAAGGTTGCTTTAAAATATCCCTAATTCACACACCGATGATTAACAATACTACTACTAATAAGAACATTTACATATATCTCTGTTTGGAATGAACATACATCTTCTGACCTTGGGTGCCCAACTCTTCATTAATTACCTCCAGGTTTCTGGGAATAGAACTATGTGAAGACTATAGCAAGATGGAGAGCAGTCATGAGGAGGGATGGAATTTAAAATGGTGCTTAAAGTGGAGACCAAGACAAGAAGATCTGAGAAAAACTGAGCTCCCAGTAGCTGCCTTTCACTACCACCCAGAGGTGAAAGAGAAAAGACAGAAGCAACAATATGTTAGAAGAGAAGAAGGTGAGAAAGTATATACTTGGGATGTGAGTAGATTATCAAAAAAAACAGGAAGGATTCTGGCCTTCAAAAATCATGGACTATATTTAATAGTACAATTATAATAATATTCTTTCATTAACTGTAACAAATACACTACAGTAATGTAAGGTGTTAATAATGGAAGGGGGTGGTTATATGTGAACCCTACCGTTCTGCATGATTTTTCTATTAATCTACAACTTCTCTAAATAAACAATTAGATAAATCTGGAAAATGTAGAAAGAACAATAATTAAGAGAGTCAGCAGTAACCAAGAATCTATTAGGATATCCGAAGTCATATGCCCTTGCACTCAGTGGAGACAAGGATTACAAAAATCCTCTCAAGAAGTTAATCATTCTGTTAGGGAGATTTGCAAATAACTAATGTATCATAATTCATCTAAAGTTGCACAGTTTTAACAAATCTTACTTTAAACTTACATAAAACTTTATTATCATTTATAACATGTTTATATAATTATTTCATTTGATAACTGGAAAGTTGATGAGAACAAATATTTAAGTTACCTGCTTATGATTAAGCAGCAAGTCAGTGCTGAAACTTTACAACACTACATTTCCATTTAGTACCCTAGATGGCTTCTGCACTTTCCTTTGATAATGCTGCTATTCATCCATGTATCAGGCACGTTGAAGACACATATCAGAATTAAAGTTTTTGCAATTCTCATTGACAAAAAGGAATTGTTCATTTAGCTGAAGAACAGTGCTATAGATTACCTCAGAAGTACTTGTCAAAGCATGTATATTATTTTTCTCTAAACTCCTTTAAGTAATTTCAAAGCCTGTGAACTGAAATAATAAATATTTATTAATTTTCCAATTCAAGTTTATTCAGACAAGATAAATTTACATGAACTAAACTTTTACCTATTGTCCATTCTAACTCACTAAGAAAAATTTAATCTTCTATTTTTGTCTACATTTGCAAAATGAACTAAGACTGATTATGATCTAATATTATTATTAGAAGACCACTCTTCTCCCATTTTCCTCTCCTCCAAATACTCATAGTTATACATACACAGACACATGCACAAACACACACCTTCAATTATCTAGGAACTTCATATTGAGGTATTGTTCAATTTTCTTCTGTGTGTGTATAAAACTTTGAATTAGAAAAACGGAATTATAATTTTATTTGTACATTGATAAACACTGACTCATGCTTTGCTATAGTTTTCCAGGTTCTCTAAATAGAGTTGTTCTTTCCTTTTTTATGCTATGCTTTTACGTTTTTTTATGCTTTCCCCTGGTGGTTTAATGAGTAAGGAATTATCAGTGTTTTTGGTTCCTTATCTGCCAGTAGCTCTAGGGAGTCCTTTTCTTTCAATCCAGCTGTGGTTTTAGCCTGAGCTTTCAAATGAAATGAAGACAGAAAAGTAACTCTCTGTTATAAATACTTTTCTGTAAATCATTGCATGTAGAGACAAGACAGGAAGGGTCCATGGGATGAGAAGTAAATTTTACATTCTCTTCAGAATAACATGACTTATTCAGATATAACAAAAATTTAAGACACAACTCGAAAGTCTCGTTTGTTTCAGAGCAGTTTCCTTGTGCTAGAAGGCTTACTTTGTTAAAAGATTTACAAAAAGGTAAAGTGCAATTCAAATCTTTTTAAATTCAAGTTAAATGCATTTTGTTAAAAGTTAAACATCTGCTGGCATTATGAGCAATTTCCAGCTGGAGTTCCATAAAAAGAAGGCTTGAAGTTAAGTCATGCTACTCTTCCTAGCAGAATTCCACAGTGACTGAAATGGTTTATGAGAAAATATAATATGGACAATGTTGAAAAGGGTTAAGAGATGAGATCTGAATAGGGAGAAAGGATGGAAAGCTCTATCTTGCTCTCCCTTGCTCTTAAACCATCACACATACACACAAAATTGCATTACAGGGGAAAAAGTTCATCTTGAAAGTCCGTTTTTAGTAGTGAATGGAATAAGCATTCATGGAGTAGCATAGTTGTGTAAATTATGTGTTACACTGGACTAGAATTTCTTCAGTGAAAGGGCTTATGTTCTTAAAGAACTGAAAAATGGCTTGAATTTTCTGGTAGCCTAGAATAAAACTGCTCATGTGAAATGCATATTATGTGAATCATTTTTCAGCAGAGTTCCATTTGATATGCAGCAACACAGCTGGGGCAGTGACTTATCACACTAACGTCTACTGTTAACAGACAGACCATTTCTAATAAGGCCTGTGCTTTCTCACATCATAAAAAGTTTCATAGGCTGCTGTGATAGTAGGACATGTTTCCCAAACTTGGTCAAGCCACAAGTATTCAACACTTGTTGAATACATACCATATATTAGGCATTCTTCTTCAATTCTTATACATCTTTGGTTTTATTTTTTTCCATTTTCAGATAATGAATCTAAGGTCACACTTCCAGACTGATAATTAACTGGTTCCACCAGTTGCTTTTAGTCAGTGCCTGTTCTGATTTTTTTGATGAAGAAGGAGATAAAAACAAATTTCAAAATAGCAAGAAAGACACTGAAAATAGTTCATGTCAGTTGGCCTTAATCTTCTCAGAATGTAGGAAGGGAATTTTTAAAATGGTTAAAGTTTGGAATATAACTACTTGGGAAAATGTGATAGGGAAAAAATAAATGAAAATAAAATGGCTTCTCAATTTCAATAAGTAGAATCATTTCCATTAATCCAGCTGCTGCCCTACCTTCCATATGTCAAGAGGCCTGATAGCTTCCTGCACACTGGCTACATCTTCCCATTAGGATTCCATATGACTTCCCTAAGGATAACAACCAACTTGAAACTGAGTCCTTCTTGATGATCTGCCATAATGAATCTATTTACTTTTTGGTTTCTAGCCTTCTAGACTGGAATGGTCTACAACTTCCAACTTGAGTACTATGACAAACAGATTTTTTCAGAGAATTGAGGTGTGTGTATGTGTGTGTGTACATGCATGTTCCATTTGGTCCACTGATGCTGGAACAAAATAACCGAACTAGAGTGACAAAAATAAAATATCAAACCATATGTGAAATGGTTTTAAAGCTATTTAGAGAAAATACAGCTGACATAAGTGATTTCTGAGACAGTCTTTATTTCCCTATAATTCATTAACTTTCTTCTTTTCTAAAAGTTTGATTATTACTATTCTAAATTTATTTATATACTAGATGTGTAAAGGGCACAAGTTTCTTATCCTCTAAGTTTCCACATCAGTAAAATGTACTGTTATAAAGATTAAATGAATTAATATATATAAAGTATTTAGAACTGTTCTTCACACACGGTAAGTGCTATATGTGTTAGCTACTGCTTTAGTATTATCATCATCATTAGTGGGACTCTGTCTTTTCATTTTTATTGTAGTAACATATAAAAAACAGAAATTTTCTCATTTTTAATCATATATAATTATATGTGCACAATTCAGTGATATCAATCATACTAAAGTGATCTTTTAATTCAGTGCAATGACTGACGAATACATAGAATATAAAATATCCTATACGATTCTTTAAAGTTTCAAACAAAATTCTCAGAAGCTGACTGCACATGGATAATGTGCTAAGAAGGAAAAAAGTTTCACTGAGGCTATTTCCTTCTCTTTTCATCCCCAGTAATCTATCTTATATACTGCTATGGTTTACTTCCCACTTCATCATACTATTATTTTTTTTTAAAATTACCCCACAATCTCTCAAAGTTTAGACATACATGCGATTAACAAATAATTATTTAGTGATCATTACATGCCAGAGACTTGAAATATGACTATGGCATGACCTTAACATTGTGGATTTTACTTACTAGTGGGAAGACAGACATATAAACAGATAATTACAAAACCAAATAGTAAATACAATGATGGAAATACATACAAGGGGCTATAGGAACACAGATGAGGGACACCAAAGTTCACCCTGGGAGGATGAGAAAGGATTTCTTGGAGAAAAAGATCCCAAGGCTTAAAGAATTTCAAGTAGGAATTTAAATGTTTTCTTTAAAATCCAAGAGCTTCCTTGACTGGTCCCCTTTGGCCCTCCCGCCATATCTCTCATTACTTTCAACATAACCCTCCTCCCTACTCCTATTGGACCAGTCTTCTGCATATTTCCTTTAAAAATCTACTTTGATCTTATCTCTAATTCCTCCTTTTATATGACATTCTCTACCAGGCATCCTCTACTTGAAAAAAACAAAACCCTTCTCTCAGCCTGGTAAATGGTGGTCTCATGTGGGTGCAAGGGTAGTTCAGTGGTAGAATTTTCGCCTGCCATGTGGGAGACCTGGGTTCGATTCCCAGCCCAAGCACTTCTCCAAAAAATCAAAAACAAAAACAACTCAACTAATGCTGCTTCAATAATGGGATAGTCACATGGAAAAAGAATGAAATGTGCCTCCATCATACAGTATACAAAAAAAAAAAAAAAAAAAAAAAAAAACCTGTGGTCTCATCCTCCATGAAACCTTGCCCTCTACTTTGGTGCAATCATATATCCTCCAATTACACATGAACACATTTCAAATAGGCACATTCAGCTATATATTAATATTTTCCCCATCTTCTAAGTGTTTATTGTATTTTTCTTATCACTCCAATAAAACTATAAGCACCTTGAAGAAAAGCACTTCATAAATTTATTTTATTTGCTCCACAACACCTGGTAAAGTGTCAGGCAAAAGCAAAATATAAATGGTGAATTAAATTATTTTAACAATGCCCTCTCTGGTTTATCTGATGCACAATAAATTCATTTTATGAAATTCTGGAAGTTCAAAGAACCAGAGGAGAGAACATTCTTGCCTCTGCACGTTAGTTCACTAACTGAAAGTCAGCAACACTGTATTAGAAACAAACTAGCTTGGTAACGTTTGTGAATGTTAAGAAAACGTGAACCATGAAATAAATTACACATTCAGTTTATACAAAGCCTGTGAATAACGTTCTTGTACTTGCTAAGCAGTAAGAAAGTAACATTTTGTTCAGAGAGGGAATGTATTTAGGGTAAAGTAAAAGTTTGAAAATGAAATGAGAATAATTCAATGGTCTTTTTTGTAAAGAAGTATATGAATATATATATATATTCATATACATACAGACACACACTATAAGCATAAATAAGATAACAGAAAAGGCAGTTGGGAAAACAACTTTTTCATACTACTAATAAGTAGGCATTTTCAAATCTAGCACTACTTTTATTATTTCTCTTCCTTTCTTATTTGTTTCCCTCCCACTGTTATCTTTCTTACCATTCCTCTATTTAGTCTGTTCTATGAATTTCCTTCCCCATTTTCTCTCTAATAAAGAAAAACTCCACATGCTTTCACACACACAACACACAAACATTCCTATACTTTGTGCTCAGGGCATAAAATTAACTGTATCAGGAGAGGTCCTGATAGTAGGGCCATTACTTCACTAGACTAATGAGTGATTTCAAACTTATGTTCATGAACCCTAAAAATAACTTTGAAAAAAATACAGACTATGCCTGTTATCATTTTGGTTGTCTCTTACTCGAAATCTACTTGCTTTGTCTGCTCTGCTAAAATTAAGTTGAGCCTTCTAAATATTTTTTGTTAGCTGGCATGACCTTACGCTTTGTTAGGAGAAGTGCAGGAGGAAAATAATTTTCCTCCCTGGTTCTAGGATGCTCACTCAACACACTCTTGTGGCCCACGAAGTTTCTCTAGTTCTAGGGTTCTGCAGCATGGGCATCTTCTTCAATGCCAGGCTCCTGCAGTGTGAGTGATTTCTCCAGGCCCCAGCTACTTCAGTGCATTTAGTTTCTCCAGCATATGTATATAGTTTCTCCTGGCTTTTCCAGAGCCAAGTGCCTGCAGTACACAAGGATCACTAGCATCTACTGGGCCAGCAGCTTCCCCCAGAACTCCCCTCCAGTGGTTCTGTGAAGGATTGCCTCCTTGTGAGACACCTCCATGGAGACAGCTTTCCCTAGCACTCCAGAAAGCAAATTTCCAGAAAGTTCCAGAGGTTGAATTTCCAGCAAGTTCTACCATCATAGAGCCACAGTGTCATTTAGTGAGCTACAGCCATGCCCTCTTCAATCAGGTCTAGATTTGAGCCCTGAAAGAGGAGTGGCAGGTGAGGGGCTATTTCTTGGGCTCTCTATCTAAACCCAAGGGGTAGTGGTTAATTCTTATATCTGATAATCCTATGTCCTTTAGAATCTCTCTTTACTTCTTTCTAGCTCATCCCTCATTAATACAATCCCGTTATAGTTAATAATTCGTTATATTAAACTTTCCTGTTCAAATTACTGGAAGGTGTATCCTAATTGGGTTCTGATATATACTCCCTCACATATTTTAAATTAACAAAGTTCTTATCAAAAATTTAAATAATTGCAAGAGGTAAATTTTCTGGTGTTCCATATATAGTATACATGCTTAAAATATATATTTTTTACTGAAATCTTAAAGTTATGTATTTAGATAGTTAAATGAATAGAATTCCCCTATAACCTAATTTGAAAAGCCAGCCTCACTGTCAAATCAGTCAACCAAATCAATTCATTTACTGTCAAAAAAGAAAAAGATTTTCATATTTTAAATTCAAATAAACATGTTGAAACATATTCTTGTGGCAACCTTCTCACTTAGGTAGCTTTTTAGAAAATGGATGTAGACAGATTACAGATGAAGAGAAAGATAAGCAGACAGATTGATTCAGACTTTCCAGGAGCATTTTCAATAGTATTTTATCAATGCTTTTTTGCCTTGCTTTCATGGGCTCTGCTTCAGAAGTAATGCATTCCTGAACTTTCATTTTGTTTGAAGACCTGAAGGTTTTACCCCAGGCAATAAATCACAGTAAGATTTATGATGGGCGAAAGGTATGACATCTTTTGTAAAGCGGGAATAGGGTGATTATGAAAAAAGAGAAAAAGAAAAAAGAAGTGGCAGATCACACACTCTTCCTCAGACATCAGCTTCAATAAAGCGTACAAATAGAAGGTGGGGATCAGAAAATTGATTCCCTCAAAACTGTTCATGCCCTGCAACCCCAGGAAAGTCTTTATGGACTCCTAAGGTACATGTTCTCCAGTCTAAAGGCAGCTACACTAAACCAATGAATGACTGCAATAAAAAATGAAGGATAGATCAGGTAATTGTTTTCCAAAATAGACAAGAAACCAAGTAAGGAGAAACAATTTTTTAAAAAGTAAAATAAAAATATTAAACTATATTTTTTAAAACCCAGAAAATAAAAGTTTCCCTTACGAGAATCCTAAAGGAAATTGAGGCAGTATCACATCAAATGTGGAATCTGACTCCCATCAGTATCTATGTTTGGATAAGAGTCTTGCTTTTAGGATTTGTCACTCAAAATCTCATATGGGTTAAATCCTTAATTTACAATGGTTCTGTTTCTTATTTAAAACAGTAAGTTTTCCTTAGATCCACTACTTGACTGAATCACATGATAGGAAAAGAGAAGACGAATCTTAAACAAAAAGCAAAGGGGATGTGGCCAATTTTTACCATTTGGGATATTAACAAGTTTAACATGGCTCAGCAACTATCTTAAGTGTTATGTCAATTATTATGACACAAGCTAAAGTTGTTGAAACATAAGGACATGCATTTCTAAGAGGAAATGAGTGTCAATTTGAAGGGTTGGTTTTTTAACATGAAGAATAAATACTAAGAATTCAGAGCAGACTCTCAACTAACACTAATGTGCATTAAGGATTGTGCAATTTAAGAAAGGTTTTTTGAATTTTAAAAAATTATTTTCAAGGAAACTACTATTTCCTGTGATTTCTGGAAAATCTGTAGACGCTAATGTTTTAAAAGGGAAGCATTTATGGAAAGATATTAAGTACGTTGTTTTGCTACAAGTTTCAGATCCTTGTTTATTCATTTCCCCTAAGAAACTTTGTAATTCTGTTTTAAATTACATTTAATCTCAGTTAAGGTTTCTGTCTTTTTATTCCCCAAAATCAACATTCTCATGGGAAGTTCAGGGCTCCTAGGATTTTTCTCCACTTATATAAATAAAATTTTGGTAAAGATTTTCCCTTCTTGAATTAGAGCCATAGTCTTCAAGATACATTTTCTGAATTAAATATTTGGGTAGAAAAGTTATAGTAAACTATTTACAGTAAACTGCTGGAATCTTTAAAAGAAAGATTTGGGGTCAATGCAAAAAGTCTTAATCTCATATTACAAAATTTGCTAACACGTGCCTAAGTATCTGTTATAATCCCCATGTTATGTTCAATACAAATACTACCCTTCATTGCAGCAGCATGGATAATCTGTTTGGTGGGTATTATTCAAACTAAACGATATACATGAAGAACTTTCATTATAGTCCAGTAAATAAATTTAGTAGTCATCACTTAGAAGACAGAAAAATAAATAAAGCCATCAATTTCTATGCTCACCAAAATCTCTCATAACTCTGCCAAATGCCGTGGTTATTGAGATGAACAAGTAAATGCTGGGTGTTTTAAAGATCCAAATAGAATAAATCTGCCAGTTTATCAAACTGATAATTCAACACAAAAGTCAAGAATTATTTTTGGGTTTTTTTTGTGGGAGAGGGGAACAAAAATAAGAAAATTCAGTAATGGAAAGATTCTAAAATGAACAAGCATAACTTGTTTGTTGCCACCTTATAACACGTCCATACTCATTAGTTTTTTTCGGGGGGGGGGTTCTATTAGTTTTTAACTTACTTACTTGAACAATGGAGTTCCACAAACAACACATTTATATATTCCAGGATCTTTATGATGTGTATATTCTCCTTCAAAGGCACTGATAAACAATAAACAAAGCATTAAAAAATTAAACAAAATTAGCATTATTTCTTATAGAATATATTGGCTTAAAATATTTTTCTCCAATAAATTTTTCAAGTGCTTTTTGTCCTGAAACGGGAACAGACCAAACATATGGAAATCTGAACCTTACTAATATATTTCCAATTTATATAATAACGTGCATATAACCACTCCAAACTAGTGAAGGTTAAATAAAAAATCAAGCCATCTAGTTATGTAATGCTTAGGGAAAAAAAATCCTATTTTGAAAATGCCTCTAGTTTAGATTTGTCAAAAAAATATTACATAAGATTTGTGCTACTCTACAGAGTCCAACCAAGGGTGTGTACCATTAAAAATGCAGAAGGATGCAAGACTACAAGTGGAAGGAGTCTTATTTTTTGGTTTGAAAAGGAATATTGCAGCTTTAAGGGAATATTTTTCTAAGTTAACAATCTTAAAGGCTAGGAGGTCATTCAGCTAATACAAATCAGCTGTGCTAGCCCAACAAAAAGTCTATGTGCTCTACAGCTTGTTTTTATTATCCTTTCACCCTCTTTATGAGGTCCAATTTTTTTATAAACACAAAAGAATGACCTAATCTCTGGTTGTTTGTGCGCATTAAATCATTTTGCTAGTCATGTACACAACAGGACGGACAGAAGTCCTCCTGAGCTGAGACTTAAGTCCACTGCTGGCTCACTGGACTTTTGTCAGACAGTTAACATTTGGTAAATTCAGTAAATGCTATATACTGTGACAGGAAGAGAGTGTTGCCTATTGACAAGGACCCCATGTGTGGTAAAGAGCTCTTTTAATTCATGAATGAAAACAAGAAGTTACATCACAAATAAATTTGGATAAGAGGTAGGTTACAGACTTGTGCCAAGCTCTATGGTATAAATTAGACAACAAAATGGTCAGAGCTGGGTAAGTTACCTTGGTAAGTTACCTGGAATCAGCTGAGAGAGACTTTATTCATTACAGTCTTGAAGTGAACAAACTCTTTTTTCAGGACTTAGGGCGAACTTCCAAGGACTAAAGCCATGTGAGGGCAGTTATTGAAAATTTTTGACATTCCAACCACAAATGAGCCAATAAATACTTTCTCCACATGTGCTTCAAAAAGAAATTGGAGTGGGGTAGAAAGGAACTAAATTATGCTACCTTCTTTTTGCAGCCAAAATGTCTATACTTACAATGGCCACCTTCAAAATTTCAGCATCCTGGCACAGTGCCTTGTCCCTCATGGTTTTTGCTTACTGTGATGTCTTCCCAAAAAATGTACCTAAATCGCTATTACTTCCACACATTTTGTAGTAAACTAAAAACAGGCCCTTAACAAAAACCCTGTGACTTTGCATAAGACAGAGGTTCATTAAATGGGGAAAACATATATTTAAAAAGTAAAATTTTCTTGACCTAAAGAATACAATTTTCAGACTTTTCAAGGATATTAATTTGTAGAATTCAGCATAGAATTTCAGAAATCTTTAAATTAATTGCCAAGGAAGGGGATTCAAAGACAGACCAGTGAGGGATGAAGACAACTAATTCTTGCTTAATGACTTCTTATAGATCACCTTACCTTTCTGTCCCTTTCTCCTGAGTGACATGATACTGCAGGGGTGTTAGCCGCTTCCTCAGTTCCTGCTGGGAAAAGACCACCTTACAGTTCTTTTTATCCCTACATGACCCTGGAAAGAGAGAGGATATGGGAGAAAGGTTTTTTAGCTTGAATCTTGAATAATTGCTTTGGCTGGCTGCCACAGTACAGCTTTTGCATTCACTTGTCAGTGACCAGACTAGTCTCTAACGCACTAGAAAACCTTACCTGAACTGCAGTTGATTATTTCTCTAAGTTAAAAAAGAATATTTCTTATGATCCAGGTGATTCTAATGCAGCCATGACAATGTGCTATAGCCAAAGCTTCTAGCATGTGATACTAAAAACTCACTAAACATTCACAAGATGGTAGTTAAGTCCTTTATGTTCCCCAACACCCTGAAATTCTAGGGATTTTTTTTCCAAATGAATTTAAACTGTGTAACTCTATTTATAAACATTTACACTGTATACAAGATGAAGGGCATACGATGTTAAGTTATAACTCTCCATTCAATGACTTTTTACTTTGGTAGAATAGCTTGAAACCTTTCCATTTTGGGCGGCTTAACAACCCTCCTATTTATTATTTTTTACATCACAAAGATGTACTTTTCCATGACTAGGAATTGCTGTTCTCTATAATCCTGTTAGACACTTCACTAGTGTCTGCATAACACAGAATCCTTAAAAACAAATGTCTTTTTAAAGGCTGTATCTTACTGTGTTAACCAGGCAGCAAGAAGCTTCAATATACTATATGAGAAGGCATTTACAATAATGTTGATTCAAGAAGTTCCAAAAAAATGGTGAGAAAAATAGGAGGGGGGTGGGGGTGAGACAAAGAGAAGAAGCATGGATGTGATTTTATTTAGAGACCTATTTTCTTTTTGTAAAGTATACCAAGGAAGACTTCAGTGATTAAGTGTATTTGAATGGCGAAATAATTTTAATGTAATTCTAATAACAATGGCACCTTTTATTTTCAACCTATGCAGACTGCAATAAAATATTCATACAACACCTGCTTATATATAGTATTTTATTTTACCTGCACAAATGATTGAAAAGAAATATAACTCCAGGACAGCACAATCATTACTCATTGCAGTGAAATTGCTTTTCGTTGCCATTCATCACAGTAGGAAAGAGGCTTGCAGAGGGTCCTAAATGTAAAGATTTCTTACCATGTTTGAAGTTACTAAAAGAAAGCTTGCTTAGTTTCCTGAATATTAAACTCAACTTCTTTTGAAATATAAATATTTTAAAATATATAAATCATATATAAATATGATTTAAGAGTAGAAATGCTTTCTATTCCTTTATTTTTCAAGGCACCTAATGTGAGATCACTGAAATTAAACTAGGAAAAAATTAACTAGCCAGTTACAGTTATCCTGATTATGAGACTGAAGCCTACTTCAGCTTCCAGAATCAGGGCCACCAAGATAGAATGTCTGATTCTCCATGAGGAAATATGGAGGCAGAAAAAGAGCAAACTAGAGCCAAAGAGATGCACACACCTTGGAGTAGGCCTGCAGATAGTCAAACAGCGCCTCTGCCGACCTTTTACAAATTCAACCCAGCTCTGGCCTGGAAATATCCACAAGAACTATAGGCACATCACTCATGGCATGTTGCTCACTTCTCACTGGATCCCATACCATACCAGGCTGAATCCAAACATCTACTTACTTATAAATTTAATATCGTCATAGGGTAGATGGAAATATTGCCCCGAGAAATATGTCTTGTCAGAAAAATCCTCTCAACAGCTTGCAACTGTTTCTTAAAAAATTAGTGCGTTGTGATAAGAGCAAGATAGGTACTTGCAAATTAAATATGACATAATATTTTGGTTAAAATTATTCTTTCTAATGGCATAAGTAATTAAAACCTGTACAATTAGAATTAAACAATTCTGTCCAAAATATTTTCATTAATATATGTTCATTCATATAAAAAGACCAATTGTGTTCCCTGCATTGGGAGAACTAAGCTACCCATCTGTATGTCATTTAGTACAAGAGAAGCAACTGCAGGTTTAAATTACATGGTATTGGATTGCAATTTCCTAACATTGGATGCTTTTCTGCTTTTTTACCTTGAGTCATTTACTAAGGAGTGTTCATAAAATGTAGCTTAAAGCACAGATGCTTGCAAATCATTTAGACAAAGATGTTTCTCTCTTTTTCATTCTCTTTCTCTCAAAATCTCTCTTTTTTTGAAGAAAAAGAATAAAACTGCTGGTCAGTATTGACGAACCATGTCAAGAATTTTACAAGGAGAAAAAGGTAAAATTGAAAACATCTGACTGAAGTAAATAATACAAACATAAAAGCCACACTGGTGAATACAGGGTATTGAAGAGACTTTATTTCATAGATTAGAAATTACTTTTGATCTAAACATTCTTAAAAACAGATTGTTTTCCACTATGACCCATCTCATTAACTGTGCTACAGAGACTGCATTTTAATGGCAGCCTTTGAAAGCATGCTTGCTGTACTCCTTTGTTGGTCTCCATCTTATTTGGGAGGGGGATAAAGATTTCATTCCAGCTTTCTTTGTTTGTCTTTCAAGCACTACTAAAGCAGTATTCACACAAATTTTGGAGGAATGTGCCCTATGTCATAGCCTACAAATTATTTGGTTTTGGTGCACTTAAAGGTCACCTTCCAAATTAGCAAAATTTTCCTACATCCTGGCTTTTCAACCTTAAATATAAATATTGTTTCCTAACTGTAAGTGAGATTTGTTCTTTAAGAAATTCTGGTGCTTATTTAAAGCTGTCAAACTTTGTACATTTTATTCTGTCATACTATGCCCTCAAAATAATTAGGCTTTTAAAGTATATCTAACAGCAAAAGGAAGTGTATGTAGACTAGAAACAATTATTATGATTTTATATTAAACAATTCAATAAGAAGTTAAATTTTAATACATTTCTTGCCACATGGTTTAATAATAATAATAATATATTTCCTAGACAATAGAGAGCTATACTATTACAGCAGCTTTTCTACTGTCATAACCCAAAACTGGCATATATAAGAACAGAAACTTCACTTTTGCTCTAATTTCCCTTTTTCCTATCAGACTCACTTTTCTAAAGTCATATGGTGCCACTGTTAATTTTGAAGAAACCATTTCATTTTGAAATTCTAGAGTGATTCACTGATGTTTTCCCTTTACTATCTTCATTTAGGTACTGCAATTTTCTTATTATACAGAGTAATTTAACATTAGTATTATATACCATCTGTTCAATGACCTCTAAACTGGCTTTAAAGTATGATGTGATTTTTCCTTTTATTTAAATATTTAATAGCATATTTTGAAGGCAGTGTATGTGTAAACACACACAACAAACAGTTTATTTGAGGGGTAATATTGCCATTTGGTATCTAATCATGACACTGTTCCCCACAGAATAACTTTGGTATGGATCAGATTCATCTTGAACCTAATCCAAGAGTATTTATTTACTAAAATATGCTCAAAGTCCCTATTATATTCAAGCTTATCCCATTCTGTTGCCCTAAAACCCATGTTGTTTTGAAGCTCTAATGTAAAGCAGTAAAAAAAGAAATACACTTACAGCAAGAGTTCACTTTCTGGCTCTACCTACATCCTAGTCATGTTACCTTGGGCAATCAAACTCTACGTTTGTGTCACTACACTCACAATCTGCTGTAAGGATCCCACAACAATTAATATTTACCAAAAACTGTCTGAATAAATGCAATAACACTATCATTCCGATGACAGTGAATTCTGAAGTCAAAATTGTATTTTAATAGATAACTAGGTCAGATGTGCTGTAATATTTTATCGGTAATTTTTTCTATAATATTTCCTTTAAACAGTATTTTACTCATAATAAAACTTTAGAACTGATTAAAATAGGAATTGAAGAAAACTAAAATTTGAGTGTCTTCCACATGTACTTTCTCATAATCATATTTGTCCTAGTAATTCTAGGAGGTAGATATTACACCCATTTTACAGATGCTGAAACTGGGAATCAGAGAGTTTACAATGTAACTTACCTAAGGACAAAGAACAAATAGATATATTGATTTTAAATCCAGGGCTGTCTGCCTGCAAAGCCCATGAAATTATAGTCTCTGTGAGGAAAATTTATGCTACAATTTTCTTTCATCTCCTTAAATTATGCTATAAATTTCAACTTAAAAAAACTACCGCTAACAACTTACAATAATAACAGAGAAAAATTGATAATCACTACAGCACATATAGGAAAATATGTTCATTTGTCTATCAGCCAATGCCTATTTTCCCTATATTCATTCCATCAACATAGGGTCAATGACAAGGTTCAAATGGGATTCTCACAAGTCTATAAAACGTTGAAAAGCTTTTTAACTTCCTGTTAAGAAGTAAATCAGACCTTTCATCTAAATCTTTGAGCACATTTAAGTCATAAATTTTCTATTTCAGAGTAAAAAATAAAAATAAAACAAAACAAAAGCCTCATGAGTTCAATTTGATTCCAGGGTCAGAAAAATGAAACTAGTATTTCCCAAAATAATAAATGAATAAGAGATAATATCTTGTTTTGCTTTGAATTTGAGTTAAAAGAGTAAATTTCATGTTAAAATGTCTTGCTGCTATATTTAAAGATAGTGTACTTTAATTTTTACTATAGATTTTGATTTTCAAGTTGTTATTAGTTTGTCATATTTGAAAACTGAACAAATTTTTCTTCCAGGCATAGTAGCATTAGGGGTTTCTAAACAAGCAGACATTTTAAAAAGCAAATCTAGTCCATATTTCAAACAGAATGTAATATATACATCATAAAGCATTGCTTTGTTGTTTGGGGGGGGTTGTTTTCTAGTTTTCTTTCGAGGGGGGGGCATTCCTGTAAATAACAAAGATTTTAAGAAAAAAGGCAAAGCACCAGTGGGAAGAAAAGTTCCATCATATGAAACCATACCCAATTTTTTCAGTTTTCTCTGAAAGTAGACACATATTGGAAAAATAATTCTGAGACTGACATATAATTTACGATGCCAAGACACTTTTGCTTCAGTCCTCTGGTTTCCATAACTCTAGGACTTATTTTGAAGACCACTGACTCAACACTTTTTCTTATTGTTTATTTAAGTCATCAAAAATGTTGAGTGTTTACAGAGTGCTAGGTATTACTAAGTAAAATATATTTATTCATTCATTCCAGAATTATTTATTGTATACCTACTACATGCCTGTATTATTCCAGGTACGTAGGATATACCAGTGAACAAAACCCCTGCCCAAATGGAGCTCCCATGCCAGCAAAAGTAGAAACCAGATAAAACACAATGGAAATAAGTAAATTATATGCTCGCTTAGAAGGTGATAGATATGCAAGAAGGAAAAGTGGAGCCGGGCAAGGAGGACTAGGAGTGCTAGGAGTGAGTATTAAATAGTGGTCAAAATAGACTTAACTGAGAAGGTGACATTTAAGCAAAGCCCCAAAGGAGAAGAGAATGTTGACCAGGCTGATATTTGGAGGAAGAGGTTTCAGAATGTAGAGAAGAAACATCCAATATAAGACATGAATACAAATAAGAAGCCCATAGTCTAGTGGTACCTGTAATGGTAAGACAGAAACTGACATATGCAATGCAAGGGCTAAACCTTGAATGTGATTGGATAGATGAGTAACAACTTACACATGAATAGAATTTTTTTTTTCATGGGCAGACACTGGGAATCGAACCCGGGTCTCCGGCATGGCAGGCGAGAACTCTGCCTGCTGAGCCACCGTGGACCGCCCGTGAATAGACTTTTAAACAAGGAAATTTACAACTCCCTACTTAGTACAGACATTGTCTGGCATTGCCTTTTTTAATGCCAAAAGGAATCAAAGTATGATAAAGTTCTCAAAGAGTATCTGTCTGGCTGAACTTTGTACAATCAGAGTGCAGGCTCTGGTAATTTGCTTTGTCTATTTAATGTCATCCTTTCCAGACTGTATATAGATTATTATTCCCAACATGGAGCCATGTATGAAAGGATACTCAATAGATGTTTTTTAAGGATGAAATTTGGATGAGCCTAAAAAGCAAAATCCCTTGGCCAAATAAGCTCCTACCCTTCTGAGACACTTCAATAACACTACGTCTTCAGGGTAATGGCAGAGAACACCCATAATTAAAAAGAGTTTAAAATTAGCACCTCGACTTAGTTTTCATTTTCCAAAACATTCTTAATTTTTTAATCTAGACTCAGTTTAATTTCATCTGTCATCCAAGCGCTAAGTATAATACAAAGAAAACAAGGCTCCAAGTCTTAGGAGTCAGAAAGCAGGTAATTGTTTCTAAGGTAAAGATTGTTGTTTTTTTCTATATGTGAAAAATTAATCTTTATTTGTCATAATAATCATAACATTTCATTCCGTCTTGCTGTTTTTCCATTACTTTACATAAGACAACTCCACAGATAACTTTCAGTTACATTCTACTGACTCATGACCAGCGTTTTGACTAACATCAATGGACATTATAAGCACGCCAAAGCAACATACCATTTTTAAATTTCTTGAATTAACAAGACTAAACATTTTAGAGGTGATAGTTGAATGACAAAATTAGTCTTCTGGATGCCATGCTGAAGATTTGACTAGATAAACTTGTTTATCAAGCAAGTTTTCCTTCTAAGTCTACATACCCTGATAAAGTCATCCCCATTCTGATCACTCATTTCATCTACATATTCTTGGTACTAGTGTATTTACTCTTTAAGGCACTATTTACATGAATTAATATAATATTTTGCAATTATTCTCAAAAGTCTTCAGTTGTTTCTGCTTTATTTTCCCAGATTGTAAATTCCTTGAAGACATAAACTGTTGAGCCTATAATTAATTCATACTTTCTACAAATATTTAATAAACACAGTGAATCAAGAGCTGTTAAGCACTGTAAGTTTAAAAATGAGTAAGTCAAGGTTTCTGCCTTAGGAGAGCACATATTCTTTTCAGAGTGATAAGACAAACAAACAATACAATGTGCAATCTTATAAAGGGCATTAATACTCTAAACCATTGCCTACCTGGATTGATTAGGTCCATTTATAATTAGGATATGGAAAACTCAAACTGCAGAAACAACATCTACAGGGTCAGAGGGAAAGAAAATATTCTCTTTCCCTCTGAGAATCTCATGTAGACAAGCTGATGGTTGCACCATGATCCCTATCCTAATGAAGGGAATACAAAGTCTTTCACATAAGCAGTATGAGCTAATTTAACGAAACAAAAATAGGATATAATGTGGATTCAGATTTTGAAGAGGAGTTATTAGGCAGTTTAAGATTAAGAGAAAAATGTGCAGGTATTTTTCTCATTGTAAATCAATGGAAGTGCACTTCCACAACTCTAAAGTTTATTATCATAATTTAAAATTCTAGCCTTAATAGTAAGATCTAATTTGTGAAGCTGCAGGATTTTCTGGAGAAGAGACAATTTTCAGATAATTCATCTGAAAGACTCTGAAAAGATAGAAACCACATTCTACATTTCTTTTATTTGTGTTACAAGTTTTTAACTGTTGAATTCATTGTAGAAGTCATTTTATCAACATTCTTTAAGTACCAAAAAGAACTAAAGAATACTTAATCAACTCTTCAAACTGTAATGCAAATATTGAGAGCAATGATTTTCATGTTAATATGGACCGTAAAGCCTAGAGTTTAGGAAAACATTTAAAACATGTCTTGATCCAAAAAAGCATTTTCTTGTTTGCAAAGAAGATGAGTAAAAGGAGAATTCTTAAAGGCACTGCCATCATCAAGTGGCAATAGTGGAAGAAAAAGTCATTTAACTTCAAGTCTATTTGTTTGCATGTGAAATGTCTAACCAAGTTGGATTTCCCTGTTTTTCTTTTTTTTTTTTCTAGTATGGATCTTCACTAGAACATCATAGCCCATACAGAAGGAAAAAAATTAAAAACAGGCAGGCTCATTTCCATTCTACATTTCACATGCAATCAAAAAGTCTTGCAAATAATAGCTCTCTGCCATCCTCCCCCTTCTTCTTGGGAGCAGAGTTTGCATGGGAGATGAGAATTAACCACCCAAAGAAAGAAAGAAAAGGAGCCATCCCTTAGATTATCATGCAGAATTTTATTTAAATATAACATTAAATATACTTCATTAGAAGGAAAACTTATTATTGTCTAAAAACTCAACTTTGCCAATTTTCAAATTTGCAAGTTAATTCTCACCCAAACCAACATACAAATCTAAATTAGGCACAATGGACAGAAAAGAAGTCTGCAATTGCCACTCAACTGACAGCTAAATCTTTGAATTTACACATTGCAGAAAAATCTGAGAGATTCTGAAGAAAAATAAGTCAACTTTACACTTTTCCTTATCATCCACATAACTAAAGTAAAGGCTTCCCTTGAATTATTCAATATTTCCTTGAGGGAGAGTGCACATATATCTTTCAGTCATTTTTATATCTTTGACACCTAGCAACATGCCAGAGCAAAAAAGAGTAGGCACTAAATAAGTATTCTTTAAAAATTAACTCTTCATTTTAATTATTGCTATTTAATTCTTCCTAAAAGATGTTTTCTAAGCATATAACATTTCATGCCTTCTCGCTGTTTTTCTATTACTTAGAACTTAGTTTAAAAACTACAATAATAACATTTGTTTAATAAATCTGTGAAAGAATAAAAGGGTGGACAATAACAAAGTAAAAAAAGCCTGTTATTACACTCTGAGTCCTTTACCTCTCTTAAGGTGCCAAACCCATATCTTTTATTATGACTAATATTCCATTAACTTTCTGGTCTTAAGTTTTTTTTGCATGGGTAGGCACCAGGAATCGGACCTGGTTCTCTGTAATGGCAGGTGAGAACTCTCCCTGCTTAGCCACTGGGGCCCACCCTCTGTTCTTAAGATTTTGGGTTACCTAGTCCAGGATTCCTCTGGCGCTCAAAAAATATACAAACAATAGGTTCTCCTCTTGGAGGAGAGAAGGGGAAATTTCCACAGTAAAATCAGATTGGGGAAATAGTGGTTACATCATTTTCATGATGCAGACCTTCTCAGAGACTTTCTTATGATGATGTGCATTATTTAATATGTGGGATTTTGGCATACAATTAATTTATGCTCTACTTAGGGAAAAAAAAAACTGTAGCTTAAACTATGATATAATGCTTTCTTACTACAAAGATTTAAAAATGTATCCGGATTACTAAAATGATGAGATGTAAAAATAGTGCCTCTTAGAATTTATAAACTATGGTAGTATGGATTTTCTCAAATTTGATGATGGAATCATTTTTATAGGGTAACTGTCAGACTAATATTCTTCAGATTAAATTTTGAGAAGTGGTGATCTGGTTTATGAGGAATCCAAGGTACAGAGAAGTTATTTGACATGTTCACGGTCACACTCTCAGTTACTGAGAACCAGGTTCACTTGTCTGCAGCTTTCCTCCTTCCATTTATTTATTCATTACATTTCTCTCCTGAACCCATGTTTCCTTATATATTAACATGCCATCTAGTCACTAAGTACCCATAGTCTGTTCCCACTTCCCTGAAACCCCATTCCCTAGTCCTCCCACCCCCAGCTAAATATATCTACACATTCCTCCAATAATGCTTCAGAAGAACTTCCAGTGCTTGAAATCCTATCCCAAGAAGCTTGCCTGCCATTCTGGACAAAAAGAAATACAATGCTGCTTATTTCTACTCCCTCTATCCATAAGTAAGGCAAAGGAGGAGTGTCTACATAGAATTATAAAACCATGAAGTATACTCTAGGTGTTGTACTACCTGACATTTCCCCAAAATTTCTTCCATGGAACTTTATTTCCTTGCTTTAAGGGAGGACAAATTAGAAAAACAGAAGGTTGAGGAAATCAAATAAGTCTGGGAAAGGTAATGAGTTTGATCAGCCAAGGATGAATTTCCTTCATCCTACAGATAAAAACTTTGACCCAAAGTGACCAACTTTCTTATCAGAATGTACATTCCTTGAGAACAGAGATCACATTATTTACAGTGTGGCATAATATTGATACATAAGATGTTTCTACTCACTCATAATCATTTATTCATTCAACAAATATTTACTGAACACCTATTATGTGGCAAACACAATTTCAATTGCTGGGATATAGCAATGAACCAACAGACAAAAATTACAGTTAACTTTGTAGGAACCAAGGACCTTCCAGTAACAGAAATAAGACTTGGCTGATCAAACTCATTACCTTTCCCAGACTTATGTGATTTCCTCAACCTTCTATTTTTCTAATTTGTCCTCCCTTAAAGCAACGAAATAAAGTTCCATGGAAGAAATTTTGGGGAAATGTCAGGTAGTACAACACCTAGGGTTACATTTAATTATGAAAAATTAGATACAAATTCTGTGTCATTCTTAGTTTACAGATAAAGAAATGGGAATAAAAAGTATAAAACAAATGTTCCTGGATCAGAAAACAAGTTGTTGGTAGAAACAAACTAGTACAGATTAAGTTTCCAATCCGTTTCTTCACCAATAATATGATGGTAAGCTTTGAAACTTTCCATGATGTTACCTAAAATTTACAAATAAAATATTTCAGTATTAAAACAATATTAAAGAAACAGCTTTTTCATTATCTGAGCCATAGATAATGAGCCACAGATTCTGCAACAAAACAAAATTTTACAAAACTGTATTTATAGAATTCTGGATTTTCTTTGCTTACTTAAAATTCAAATAATCTAAGGATTTTAAATTGGAATTCCATTCTTTGTTTTAATTATGTAGCTGAATATATATACTAAATAAAACCAGTGTTGACAGAAATGCTCATCATAGTAGCTACTGAGTAAATTTAAGTTCTATAAATGTCTAGCTCTTATGATCCACTTAAATAACTGGTATCTCCATCATTTTATACTATATTTTTTTGTGGTATGCATTTTGAAATTACTAATACAAGTGCAGATATACTAAATGTAAAAAAAAAACTAATTGAAATAAATGAAATGCGGATTTTAAATTTTCAAGTAAATGGCTGATTTCAAATACATTTTAAATACAAAGGTGCAAAGAACAGAAATAATTTGCCATTGCATCTCAATAAAAATCGACTTTAAAACATTTTAAATTGAAATGTGCACAGCAAAATTAGTCAATGAGAAATTCAATCTCTAAATAAAATGTTTAGGATGAAGATATAAACCAGAAAAGACTGATAAGCATCAAGCATCAATATTAGTGGGGCTTTCGTAAACTGTCATTCACCCTTCATTCCTTCATTAAACATATTTGTTGAGAGCAAGAGACAGCTCATATATATATTTTTTTTAACGTAGGCAGGCACCGGGAATCGAACCCGGGTCTTCAGCCATGGCAGGCAAGCATTCTTACCTGCTGAGCCACCGTGGCCCGACAGCTCATTTTTAATACCATTCTCTGATCTGTTAAGGAATGTTATTGTGAATGCATTTAGATGATTAAACATTTAATAACTCTACCATATTATTCCCCAAAACTTCATGTTGTCTAGATAACTCTATTAGAATTATCATTTGTCTTCAAACTCATAACGTTTTATGATTTTCAAAGTCATTAATTAACCAGTGAATTTCTCAAACAAAACTAAAATCTTTTTTTGTCCATGCCCATTTTATCTTTTTCTATGAGATACTGCTATTCATTTTATAATTAGTAATAAACATGAATAATTTATTCCATATTTAACAAAAAAGGTAACCAAATTTACCTTAACAAATCATATGCCCAACACCTTACTCATACAGATGTGTTGCACCATAACAATTTAGCCTTGATTACTATGCATTGTCCACAAATCATTTTTAAAACTCATCTTGTAATTAAATGCTGCACAGAAACTTTTCAACATTAAAATTTTATCACAAGAGACCTACTAACATACACTGTTTTAGAAAAAATATAGCTGCATCAGAGTATTCAATCAGCATTTTAAATAAAATTTTTCTGTTTCATAAAATATTTTGATTCATGCAAAAAGCCATTCATGCTTAACATCGACATGTTAAACTAACAACATTTTCAAGATTTTATAAAATCTCAAAACATGGCAAAATAAAATGTGAAATTGTCTTTAAATCTTGGGTGGTCTGCTCAGAAAATTTTGCTACATATAAAACTATAAATCACTGTTAAATCAGCTATTTGGATACAATATAAGTTAATTTATGAAAACTTGTTTTAGTTTACAGAAAGTCTATACATGAAAGACAATTTTGATGAGATGTCCAAGCTTAAGAGAATTGGAATCCTATTGAAAATGGAAAAAGGTTTTGCACTCTACAAATATTGTTTGAACATAATATAAGCAGAAAAATTTGTGGTTTGTAAATCCATCTGTTCTTAACTGAATATCTTTACATACTTCTAAGTTTTCACAATGCACCTATGTGCTAATCAATTCAGTACTCTTCAATACGAAAAAAATATAAAACTAGTGCCATCTACTGGATAAACTGAATACCACCCAATCAACTATTTTGTGAATTATGTTAAAATGTTGAAATTTTTGTGTATTTTAAAAACTATGTTTCTTTCTTTTAAAAGATCTGCTCCAGAACATTTGTAATATAACAAAGGAAGTTAAGATAAGATGAACTGAACATGTAAGAATGGTAAAGAGAGCACTAATCTGAACAAGTAGGAAGGAACTGCCATTGGTGATATCAATGCAGAAATCAGAAAAACTGCATTATGATCAGGGTTTTTATATTGGCTTCATGGTTATCATTGAGAACAGAGGTTCTGATCCTGGGGTCAGAGTCCTCCCTGAAGAGTTACAGAAGATTAAAAAAAAAAATTCGAAAATATATGAAAAATTGTACACATGTGTTTTCTGGGGAGGAAGTCGTAGCTTTTATCAAAGATCTATGGAAACAGCCCATCTTTTCATAACTCAAAACAGTTTTTTAAAATAGCCAATATAGAAAGCCAATCTATTCAACCGGTGAAGTGCACATTAATGATTTCAATTACATATATAATTTTTTTTAAAGTAAATACATTAGCTGCTATATAATGAACTACTGATCTATTGCCAGCTTTAAATACTCCTCATTTATAAGGATATACTTTAATACATATCAACAGTATTTCCTCTTTACAAATGAGGAATTTAAAGCACAACAAATAATATATATTTGCTCCAAGACAATGTGATCAAAAGAGCCAGAGTTCTTAATTCTCATGTACAAGAAAAAAACAGGCACTTATTGCCTTTCTCAAACAGTTTATCTTCCACCTGATTAAAATGAGAGAAAAAATATAAGCAACTCTGGATAATATATGTTGAATATGTATTAACCATTTTGTGAAATCTGTTTCACTTCAAAATGATTTATACCTAACCTAAGACATCCACTATATTGTTTAATGCACTAAAGTGAGAAAATACAAGAGAAACATTTTTGACAATATATTCAAAAGACAGTAAAATATGGGATTACTTTTAATCTTCCCATATAAAGGATTCTCAAATAAATTTGCACACTCTGTTAAAGCTATCACTTCACCTACATGTAAACTTTCCAGATGTTTATTCATTCATCTAACAAATATTTATTAAGTGTCAGGATATGCTAAGCTCTGGAGCCTCAAGCCCCTCCTACAGAGTTCAAATTATTCAGATGATATTCCATGACTCTCAAACAACATTTGCAAAATATCTGTTTTTAAGATTTATAACAATTTAAATTATTTAAAAATTAAATATATTTAAAATTTTTTAATTTAATAATTTTAAATTTTAAAATTAAAATAATTTCTACACTAGAATATCATGATATAATATCATTACAAACTATATAGCAGCTCTGTGGCTCTTCACTATTAAATATGTCACTAAGGTCAAGTAAGAGTCACAACCTTATATTATACATATGTTGTTAGAGAAAACTATAATTTATCAGTATAATTAGTACTGTTTAGACAAATATCCTTACATGGCTGAACGCTAACATGATATCTAGCCTAAGCTACAATCAGACCTCATTTTTATCTACCATTAAAATTATGCATAAAATTATGTTTCCCAATCCCTCCTCAGTTAATGCTTCAGTCTCGTTTTAGAAGCAAGGAATTCTAATCTTCAAATATGGAAAATATTTCTGTCCTCCCACCACAATTGGCAGATTTTTCTGTAAGTTCCCAGTCATTATTTAGTACTAAATTTTAAGACTTGATTAATCCAAAATCAAAAGTAAAAATAAACAACAGGTCATAAAATCTCAGAATTTTAGAACTTAATAATTAATTACTAATTTAAATTGCTTATTTTAAGGATGAAGAGGCTGATGTCTGAAGAGATTTACTGATTTATTCTGGTCATGCAAGTTAATGATAGAACTGTAGTTCGTTTTCTGACTCCTATTTCAGTGCCCTTCTTAATATAAAAAAAAGAAACTGTTGTAGGAAATTAATAAATTGAGAGAAAAAATTACCTTTAATAACAAACATGAGTGAACCATAATTCAAATGCACTTAATAAGCTCTAAATTAAAATTATGCTTTACTGAAAAATAAGAAGTAAAGGAAGTTAAGCTGAAAAGTGATAGATCACTCTTCTAAGATATGAACTTCTTTCAGGTCAGTCCAGTTATAATCAACTTTAAGAGCCTGTTCCAATTATTTTTTAGTCCTGGAATTATTTTGTACTAAATAATACTCAAAATTAGTAGGATAATGGCTAGGGAGCAGAAATCTTTTTGATTTACAGAGATTATTGTTATAATGGGGTTTGACCAGGGAATAGTAAATTAAAGCAGGACTCCAAACTTTTACCTTAATTTCCTATATCCCTGATTTTGGCCCCTCCCCCTCTACTGCACAAAGTAATAAGGAATAAAATCATTTCATTTTTATTTCTTAAAATTTCAATAGTATGTTTCATTGTTATTAAACTGAATCTACTCAAGATTTCTATATATCTAAGAGTAAAATTCTGTAAGAAAAATAGATATTTTGCTAGTATCAAGTTATAAAATAAGCAGACCCTGGGAAACTAATTTTCATAACATTTTCAAAAGTAAATGGTGCGTGAATGGTTAAGGGACTTTTGAAAACTGTTCTAGCTGAACTTTTTTATCAAATGAAAATGGGTTTACAAGCCCTAGGTAAGAAAGGAAGTTTTTCTAGGTTTTCCTCGGTACTGAGTAGTAAGGATAAAAGAAATGTATTGCATATTTACAGGACTTGAATTCTGGTTCAGCAGGATATGTAAATAAAATAAAGTTATTAAACCAACAATTGAGAGCTTTTTTTCAACTATAAAGCGCATTTGTGGTTCCTATTAAAATTAAAATAGTTAAATGAAAGATGGAACACAGCTAAATATTTTTAAATGTCTATATTGTATTACAAAATACCAAAATTATATATGGATATGCGTATACGTATATATATAGTAACATTTATATATGGTGCTTACTAATGCCAGTCAGTGTTCTAAGCACTTTTCATACCCTAATCTATGTAATTCTCAGAGCATTCTCTTCAGGTGGTAATATTATTATCCCCATTTTTCAAACAAGGAGGTCAAGGCACACAGCCAGTAAGTGGCAAAGCCAGAATTCAAACCCAGGTAGTCTACCTCCAGAATCTGTGTGCTTTAACAATGCACTATAATGGTTACTACTTAAAAATTATCAGCTTTGTTGAATTTATCTTTGAATCACTTTTAATATTATCAAAATATTAAAAGATACTTATTTTTCAAGTAATAAAATTTCATTATGAAACCTTTTAATTCCAAGACTGTCATACTTCAAGGAATATAAACTGTTAATAAGGTGTTTCTGAAAATATTCAGCCTCCTCTATAATGTAGTTAACCCATGTAACTCTAAGAGCTATGTTAGATGCTTTCACACATTGGGTTTTTTCCCAGTGGAAAACTTTATATATAAACAAATAACTTTTATACTCCAATTGATATATGTAATATATGGCTATGGAAAAGCTCCACATGGCACAGAGACGACACACTGGTTGAAGTCTCCTCAAGCAATTCAAAAGCCTGAATCTCCTCTCTCTAATGCATTATTTTCAAACCTACTGCAGTAGCCATTGCTAAGGCTCTCAGCATTTCATCACTACCTCTAGCCTCCTCCAATATATGCTGTACGGTGGCAGTGCAGGGGCATGGCTGGGGGAAAGGATTGGGGAGGGTGGTTGAACACACCATGCATTAAACTTCATTAACCCCTCAAGCTACCACAAATAGACACAAAATCTATTTTTAAAAATAGAAAGAGACAAAATGTCCTATCCCTTCTCATCACATTGCAGTCCCATCTCTTCTCATAGAAACATTCTGAAATTAGAACCGACTCTCCACCATACTAATACATTAATTTTTATAAAATGCAAATCAAGTTATGTTATTCCCTTTTATCCCCTCCCAAAGACTCAAATTCTTTAGAATGTCAAATAAGGTACTTCATTATTTGACTACTTTTCCTTCCTCAACTTTTCTACTTGCTCTCATCTACCCAAGCTAGCCATATTAAATAACCTGCAATTCTCTGAATTTACCTTGCTCTTTCAGACCTTCATGTTTTGTTCACACTACTCCACATGTGAAGAAGTACCTTCACCCTCTTTGGACACCTGTTACTATGGTTTGAGATTCAAGCACTATATCCTCCATGGAGCCCTCCTTAAACTTTACAGATCTTCACTCCCCTACAAACTTTATTTTCCTAAGCAAAGAGCTAGGACCATCCTCTTCTGGATTCCCATAATATTGAAGGCATAAATACTTCTAGTTTAGTCTTATCACTATATGTTTTAATGGTTCTTATATAGCTCTATCTCCATCTTCTTCTTGAAGAAAGCAGCTTTACCTTGTTTATCTTTTTATCCTCACTGCTTAAACACAATGCTGGCACTCACAGTTGATATGCAGATGCTTAATGAATTGGAATTAAATTCTTAAACAATGTAGTAATACAGATAGAAAATGTAAATAATATTGATAATAATGTTCAAGAAATAAACTAAAATATAACCAAGGTGATTTTACAGTAAAATAGAATACTAAGCTTATGATAAAGCTTAGAGCCTCACACAGTTACATGTTACATGTACAAATTTTTTAAAACTATACTGATTCTCATTTAAGAACCAACTGACATACACTATACTAGTTCTGTTTATTTGGCCACTATCAAGTGGAATGTCTCTTTACAATAAATAAGTAACAATTATGTTAAAAGTTCATTCTAATTGTGTTTTTCTCTAAAGTAATGGCCACATGTGAAATGGAAAGCATTTACATTATTCCTTAACAAGATGAATTTCCACTTTTGTGTGAGTTGGGGCAGTTCCTTCTTACAACTTCCAGTCTCTATGGATATTATGATTTTCAGATGTGCAATGCATTAAAGAACAAGAAGACATTATGAAATATTAGTGACAATTATAAACTGTGCAAGAAAACTGGACAATGTTTCCAAGAGTTGTAGGATTGCAGAAATGACTGTTACTCAAAGTAGAGTGGTAAATAATAACCAATTTCCGTCTTCAAATTAGAGTCCAAGGAAAAGAAATGAAATTTAGCAAAGCATTACAGTGTATCATTTCCTGCAGTAGAAACACCCACTCCTACCAGTGCCCTCACTATGTACAGTACAAGAAGAAGCAACCTGAGGGAAGCCCACAGGCTCGCAGGGCTACAGGCTGGCTCTTTGTCACCAGATGCAGAAGGTTGAATGCAGACATCACCGTGATATCTTCACCAGCAAAACGAGAGGCAAAGAACAGGGGCAAGAGCTGAGTAGGAGAAAAAAAAAAGAAAATAAAAACAAATTAAAACATCACAAATGTTCAAACATTCATTACACAAGTGATGGTTAAGGTTTTATCTGAAACTGAACACACATACACAAGTGGTACTTTCAAATGTTTATTTTTCACATTTGGAGCTAGCTTTTAACCCAGGCTTCTTTACATTTTATTAATAAAAGACACACTATAGAATAGCTGTGTAAATCTGTGAGCACAATTTGCAACAGTTGAGAAACGAGACAAAGTTTAACAACAGTTGAAAGGAATTACCATTTACTGAGTAACTATAAAAGGAGAGGAACTGTTTTAGGCCTATTATACACATTCTATCACTCAACTCTTTAAATAAATTTAGGAGGCATGTTTTACTCCTAATACATATAGAAGGAAACCTAGGCTCAAAAGTCCAACGCTCCAAAGCAAATGACCAGTGAGATAGGAATTAGCAAATTCTATTATACTAGACTGCAAAGCTAAATTCCTCCCTCAAACCCTGCTGCCTTCTCCCAGCAATTATTTGCAAATCTCCCTCCCAGGAAAAGACTAAACTATTGCAAGATTACAGACTATTAAAGAGCTTTTTTTTTTTTAAATAGAGAGCCAAACAGCCTAGGAACAAATAGTAGACTTCACTTTAGAAGCAGTGTTAAGTTTAAAGAAAGCATAGCAAATATGAATTCTCATTTTATGATTTAGAATTTCTAAATCAATTCAGTGAATAATATTCATGACCTAGCATTAAAAAGGGTAAAATATTTTTCAAGTGCTTGGAAATGAAATCATGTAAAAGAATGTCAAAATTGTGTTATGTTAATCTTCAGAGAAAAGTTCAGTTCTTAGGAGTTTAAAAATTTTTTCTATAATATTTTAACTGGTAAAGATAAAGATCAACGTCAAGTGAAAATGGAAAATGCCAGATTAAAATTAACTTCAATATTTTATTTATATTAGCATTATAAGTGGCTTTAACCACCAAATGTCCAAAAATGGATGTAAAATGAATGCCTTGTTCATTTCCTGACACACACAAACCGTCCCCACAACCACTACCAAAAAAATAAAAATCTGTTCCTGGTCTTTCTTGACCTCCTTGAAGAACAAACGCAATAATAAACAGTAATATATTTTACCAAATCCCTCTGGAGTATATCTGACAGAAATCTGCTTGTATTAACATGCCTGAACTCTAACTTCTTCAACTAAACTCACTACAAAACTAAAACATTTTTGTGTTACCAACTGGGGACAAAGGGAGGAAGAAGGAAGGTAAGTATCATAATGCAAAGCCTGAAAGAACCATTAAACATAAATAAACATGCCATTTTCGCGACTGACTGCAGAGCAGGGAAAAGAGAGCATTCCTCTGGAGCAGACTACTAATAATAAAAGATCAAAGGTCTATAACTCAAAACATTATAAATAAAATGAATTTTTTTTTCCTTTAGACCTTCTCTATGAGGAATAAGTGTGCATGGTGAATACAATTACTTAGCAAACCTGCAACCTCATGGTGCTCCCATAGTTGACCATAAACATCTTTCTATTCTGTTTCATCAACTGCAGTACCAGGCGGCCTGTACGCCTACCAATCACCACAGCCATCTGGCTTGTGTCAAATCCAGAGTACAGGAAGAAAGGCAGTGATGTCACTCTGCAGGTCAAGCAAAGAACAAAGATGCATTCTACAATTAAAAGCTGAGAGCCTCAAATATTGAGGGTCCGCCAGCATGATATGACTTAGTGATTTAACGTTGGGATTGTGTTGCTGCATTTATTTCTACCCAAATAGCCAGGGCTCCATCTAGTGGCAAATTAGTTTTGCCCAGTTTTTTTTTACAGCAGGCACAGAAAGTGCAACATTTGTGCCAACAAAGTGGAGCAACTACGGTTATTCATTTTAGAGCAGTCTAATCTTTTTATACTTTACAATGCAATAAGTATGACTTGGCACAGTGTTCTTCATTTCAAATTCTACAAAACATGGATTAGGATTTAATATAACCCTAATTATTTTAATGCCAGTAAGGATGATAGACAAAACAGGTTAATTTTGTAAAATGCATGCAAAGTGGCATCACTCACACAACCTTCAAAATATGTAGCTAAGATGTAGAGTGGAAAACCATCTCTGAAGAATCACACATACATCTGGTTGCCTTGGTTAAATCAAACTCAATAATGATTTAATAAGTTAACTGATAAAAGCACTGGAGGGCAGGCAACCATGGTTCAGTGGTAGAGTTCTCACCTGCCATGCTGGAGACCCAGGTTCAATTCCTGGGGCCTGCCCATACCGAAAAAAAAAAACAACAGCACTGGAAACAACTCCTGAACATGGTATATGATTTGTAAATGTTAACTATTATTATTATTTATTTAGATGTCAAATATTTGTGATATTTTTAAAATTACATGAATTAGAAACTCCTGAACATGGTATATGATTTGTAAATGTTAACTATTATTATTATTTATTTAGATGTTAAATATTTGTGATATTTTTTAAATTACATGAATTAGAAAATTCTAGCAATGCATTATACCCAGCTTTATTTAGAGTTAGTCCAAATAAAGATAGAATCCTATTAGGTAAAAAAGAAAAAAAAACTACTCTTTGATGGACAGCCACAGTGAAATATCTTAAAGTTAACAGTAGCTAAGCTAACACTGATGAAGCACTTTACAGTTATTAGCTCATTTAATCCTCACATATTATTATTTTTTCATTTTTAAATATAAAGAGGCATAGGGAGGTTAAGGTGAGGGCCAGGATTTGAACCTGAGCTAGCTTCAATATCAATGCTGGTGACCCACTATACAAATGGAAACAAAAAAACCTGAAGCTGTACCAGCCCATTCTTCGATACTCAGTTTCTATGGGTATGTACTAGAAAATGTGGTTTACAGTAAGAAAACTTAACACAAGAAAGTTATTTGAAGGTTCTCTTCTTTGATACAGAGGAAAAAATGTAGGAAGTTAAGGAAATGAAAAGACTGAGACATCCTTAGACTTCAGAATTTGATCTTTCTGTTCCATCAGATACAGCTTTCCCTTTCTTTAAAATTTTTCTCCAAATTCCTTAGATACACTTTTAGGATATATACCAAAGTTACCTAGAATTAATTCAGCTTTACCCTACTAAAGGCTCAATATGTTACTTTTGAGATCCAAACAAACTAACAATCACCTCAGCAACCCTCCTACCCATTTCTAACACCCAACTCTCTCGCCCCAACTCCCCCCCACACACACAAAATTAAGTTTCAATTTGGCAGCTTTCTTCCAACCTCACTCCCTGAGCTGCCTTGGGTGATAGCTCTAGTCAGACTCAGAGTCAAAAGATGCTTCTGAGTGATGACAATCTGTAGGAGAATTAGCACTTAACACCCTGTGGAAATTAGCACGAGCAAGGACCACCTAAGGAAATCCATTTCTTCCCAACTTTATTCTCAACTTTTTCATTTTGGTATTGCCTTTTTAACATTTATAGATAATCCATGTTGTTTTCTTTGAAAGCCAGAAACCATGCCTTATGCATCCTTCTAGTCTCCCAGATTATCTAGTATAGAACTCTGAAAATAATAGGTGTTTCAAAATACTGCTTGAATAATACCTAATGAGCAGCATCAGACTGTGTGCTGAGAACAGAATTAGATGATATAATTGTTTCTAATTTCCTGCTTAGGGCTTTTTGGATGATTCACTATGGCATACTGCCAGTGTTTCCCAAACCATATCCTAACACTAAATAGCCTTCAAACAAGTTCAACAGTTAGAGTCATGGAAATGCCACCAATATAAAGGATCTGTGAGGACTTGAAATTCATTTCCACCTGCTTAACTTTGTCTCAGATGGTGCCTCTCAAATATTTTCAACCCTATTAAACCCCTTTCTTTCCTATCACAATTCCACCGAACACAATCTGATAAATACATTGGATAAAGTCCAAATTCCTAAACATCTAGTTGCTGCTTTCAGCCTATTATATTGCCATGCCACCCAACCCAACCCATCCTGTACTCCTGCCATACCTATGCGCTCATAATTTCTTAGGTCCATCTGTTTCCTACTTCCACACTGTCATGGTCAAGTTCATGTGTCAACTTGGCCAAGTGGTGGTACCTGTTTGTTTGATTGGGCAAGTGCTGGCCTGTCTGTTGCTAGGAGGACATTTCATAGAATTAAATCATGATCACGTCGGCTGCATCCACAGCTGATTCCATTTGTATTCAGCCAAGGAGAATGTCTTCTGCAATAAGTGATGCTTAATCTAATCACTGGAAGCCTTTTAAGGAGGATTCAGAAGAGAAAGCTGATCTGGCTACAGCCACTGCTGAGTGCCCAATCTGCCAGCAGCAGTGACCCACACTCAGTCCCTGATATTGGCACCATTCCCAGAGGTGACCAGCTGGCTATATGGTGGCAGGTTGATTACACTGGACCACTCCCTTCATGGAAGGGGCAGCGATTTGTTCTAACTGGAATAGACACATACTCTGGATATGGGTTTGCTTTCCCTGAACACAATGCTTCTGCCAAAACTACCATCCACAGGCTTATAGAATGCCTTATCCATCGTCATGGTATTCCACACAGCATTGCTTCTGATCAAGGAACACACTTCATAGCAAATGAAGTGCGGGAATGGGCACATGCTAATGGAATTCTCTGGTCTTACCATGTTACCCATCTCCAAAAGCAGCTGGATTGATAGAACAGTGGAGTGGCCTTTTGAAATTACGGTGCCAACTAGGTGGCAATACCTTGAAGGGCTGGGGTAATGTTCTCCAAGAAGCTGTGTATGCTCTGAATCAGCATCTGTTGTATGGTGCTGTTTCTCCCATAGCCAGGATCCATGGGTCCAGGAACCAAGGGGTGGAAATTGGAGTGGCACCACTAGCTATTTCCTAGTGATCCACTAGGAAAATTTTTGCTTCCTGTCCCTGTGACCCTAAACTCTGCTGCTCTACAGGTTTTAGTTTCAAAAGGGGGAGTGCTTCCACCGGGAGAAACAACAATGATTCCATTGAACTGGAGTCTAAGACTGCTACCTGGTCACTGTGGACTACTCATGCCCCTGGATCAATAAGCCAAGAAAGGGATTACATTATTATCTGGGGTGATTGACCCTGACTATCAGGGGCAAATAGAACTGCAACTATACAATGGAGGCAAAGGAGAGTTTTCCTGGAATATAGGAGATCCCCTAGGGTGTGTTTTAGTACTACCATGCCCTGTAATTAAAATCATTGGAAAACTGCAACAACCAATTCTGGCAGGACTACCAATGGCTCTGAAACTTCAGGAATGAAGGTCTGGGTCACCTCACCAGGCAAAGTACCACGGCCAGATGAAGTGCCTGCTGAGGGTAAAGGGAACATGGAATGGGTAATGGAAGAAGGTAGTGATAAATATGAACTATGACCATGTGATCAGTTACAGAAACGAGAACTGTAATGCTGTTTTGTTCCTGTTATACTATTTAAGTTGTAAGATATCAAGTTTAAGAATGAATATTACCCAAGGACTTGCACCCTATTCTGGAGAGATTTAATATGTTTCTGGCTATATGCAGGACAGCTGAGTACTGTTAGGTGAAAGAAAAAAATGTGTGGTTATTGTTTTTTATTTAGAAATTAGGTATGGTTTAAGGTGATGTGTATAACTCCCAAGTTGACAAGAGGTGAACTGTCATGGTCAGGTTCATTTGTCAACTTGGCCAAGTGGTGGTACCTGTCTGGTTGGGCAAGTACTGGCTTATCTGTTGCTTGGAGGATATTTCATAGAATTAAATCATGATTAGTCAGCTCCATCCACAGCTGATTCTATTTTTACTCAGCCAAGGGGAGTGTCTTCTGTAATGAGTGATGCTTAATCTAATCACTGGAAGCTTTTCAAGGAGGATTCAGACAAGACAAGTTCTTTTCCTGCTTCGGCTGGTGAGCTTCTCCTGTGGAGTTCATCCACACCCTCCATCAGAATCATTAGCTTCACAGCCTGCCCTACAGATTTTAGACTCTACATTACATGGGACACTTTTATAAATTTTATATTTATGAATATTTCCTGTTCTGTTTCTCTAGAAAACCCTAACTAATACACACCTCAATGCTTTTCTTCATTCTCTAGCCTTACTCTTTACCATCACTCCCAAACTCATCTACTCCCACAACTCAGCTCAAAGTATCCATCCCCTTATGACTTTCCTGGTTTCTCCTTATTGGGTTCCCAATGTAGTGCCAACATGCTACCATATCCCCTCTAACAATTTTCAGAGCACTGTTTTACTTACATCTTTGTCTCTTCTAGATTATAAATCACTTATGGACAGGGACAGTATGTTTTTCATCTTTCTATCTCAGTACCTGGCACAGAGTCATTCATTTACTGAGTGAAAGAATGACTGTGATTATTACTGATGCTGTGGATTTTTCAGGATCATCATTTTCTACCCTTCTATCTCTGCCATCTCCACTACTAATGGTGTTTAAAGGTAATAATCTGCATTAAAACCAGATTATTTTGACTGGTCATACATTTACTAGCAGTTCCAATTAAGAGGTAGGATTGAAAATGCAACCTGGCATGAGCTATAAAGATAATTCAAATGCCCTATTTGTATAAAACATTCTACTTCTTTTCCAGCTTTTGTTCCCCACCAAATTCTAGCATACAAACATTTGACTCAGGATAGGTTGTTAGTTTTTTTGGCTTGGTTTATTTTTATTTTTTACTTTTTCCTGCAGCTGAACAATAAACTGCCAAAGAAGAAGTCCAGAGAACGCAGAGTTGATAATTAGCTGATTGTACTAGATTTCAAGTGTCATACCTAAAGGTCAAATTCCTTTCCAATAAATGCCAAAGGAATGTCTACATCAGTGTGTTTTCACAAGGTAGAAAACATACCCCCAAAACTGCAGGAGCTAACAGAAAGTTGATGAATTTTAATTTTGTCAGGTAAGGGCATTAAAAAAAAAATTAAACACCATAATACCAGAAAAGAAAGAATATGTTAACACCAAGAACTAGAAAGAAATCACAAAATAATGATCATTCTTCCAAATAGAAAATACTTAGTTTTGTGGGAAAATTTTCATTGTTGCTATTTTTCTCATTTCATTGTGAATAAAAGAAACTTCATCATGGACCATCATTTGGGTACCACTAATCTAAATATCTACTATAAAATTCTATAAAAACATTATTGTTCTTATCAGCACAGTGCCTGTCACCCAGTATATGCTCAACCAATGTTCGGCAAATGTACTGATCGATCATTTAACTACTGCTTGAAATCAATGAATGGGCCACTGACTACAACTTGGCATCCATTTTGTTAAGCAGCAATCACTTTGTATTGGATTTGTTTTGCTTAAAAAAATACAATTTTTTTTTTTTAATACTGGCTATTCAGAATCCTTAGTCAATTTTGCAAACTACTTAGAATTATCACTTTTAAGATCAGGGATTTTCTTTGTCCATTTCTTGAATTAGTCAACAAACATCATTAAACATTTGCTGAGCTCACAATGTGCCCTTTTTACTGTATTGACCTTTGCTGCTGCCTTGATTCATACCAAGACACTAGCAGTTTTACTCATTATTGGTTTTGCAACATCACTACAAATGTCAACACAGCAAAAAGGACAAATAATTTCTTAGTATTATTTTGAAAACAGTTTTAACCTTGCAAACCCCTTGAGAGGGTCTCAAAGACCTTCAGTGATCCACAGTTCATGCTTTCAGAATTGCCAATCTGGTACATTCCTTAGCACCTGAATGGAGAAATACATATATTTTTCCTATAATGTTTAAGAAACAACAAATGATTAAAAAGAATATCAGTAATCTTTACACTTGCTACCATTTCTACAAGTAATTAATAAATTTTCCATTTCATCTAGTCTGAGGGCAAATGTAAAGTTTTGTGCTATTTTATCAAAGTGAAAGGGGCCAGTTATGACAGAGTTCTGAAAATAATAATCTGAATTTTACAACTCAATTTTCTTAGTACAACGAAATTCACAAAGCATATATACTGATAAAGGATGGGAAAACAAATTCTAAATTGGTGCTATCTCCAGAGCTGTATAATTATTCATTGATAAATCCACTCAACATTTATTGCATCCATATCACGCACATGGTAATAGTTCTTCATGTTATGCCTACCAATAAAAACCTGCCAGTAGAATAACCAGAGATTAGACCTTTTGAAATGCTTGAAAGTGACAAAATTGTATAATTAAATAAATGTAGACTAGAAACAATCTTGGAGATCACCTAGTATAACAATTTTTGAACATGAAGTGGTCGTAAAATATCATTCTCTTTAAATGCCTTAGTTTGAGAATAAAAACCAATTAGGAGGGATTTAGAGTTACCTCTTTAATAACATCACCTTCTTTTGCTTGTTTTCTGATACATTTTCTTGCATGGGAGAAAAAGAACGAAGTTAGAACGAGCATCAGGAATTGAGTATAAGGAGCAGCCTAACTCATTTATTCCATAGCCTATAATCTGGGCATGACTGTGTGAGTATGCTGCTCATGAAATATCATCAATCACACATATCTCAGCAGATAAAAAAGGGAAGACTGGGGACAATGAACTAGCTCAAACCTCTCATTTTGTAAATACCAAAGCAGAGATAGAGATTTGTCAAAGATCAGAAAACTGAAGAAAATATTACACCAGACCTCTACTGCCTAAATGTTGCAGCATCTACATCACTTCTTCATTATTCAGTTCATGTAGAAAGGAAGGAAAAGACAAAAAGATTGCAGAAACATTATAAGGGTTACACTATATCCTTAAGAAGGTACACTGATAGTATAATAAAAATAGGGCTATGGACCAAAGTCCATCTTCTGATGCCAATTATATCTCTACTAAATGCTATTATTTTCCAGGGTTCCTGCTTTACAAAGCATCTAATCAAATGCAGGGATTCATTCATTCTCAATCAATATTTTAAAACATCATTCTACCACCAATATAAAACACAAATCTCTTTTTCTTCTTAATTGCACATTGATTTTGTGGCAACCCAAGTGTTGGGACCCCCTCCTTTAGGGGAAGGAAAAAAAACAGAGCTTTAATCGCATAGCAGCCTGTATGACCACAGCACAGACCAGAAGGAAAACCACCTCTCTGGAGGAGGAAAGAATGGTCAAACCACTTAAATAAACCTTCTGAAACCTCTCTGAATGATTATCTACCCTGTTGCCTCTATGAAATATCAATGCTGAGCCTATATCCTGTATGTTTCAGGAAACCTTGAAATGTCACATTACCTCAGAAAATAGTTAACTTTGTTAGCAACGTGTGCATGCACTCTCTTGGCTCTATGCCTCCTTTCTCTATGCTCACCATAAAACCCTGCCAATCCCTTCTGATCAATGCAGAGCACTGAATTCCATTTGCAAGAGTACTGACTTCCATATCCCAACCAGCCGCCATTGGGAAGAATCTTCTCCTGTTCTTAATTCTTAATTAAAACTCAGGGGTAACTCTGTGCCTAGCATGTTCTTTAGTCATGGGGCTGTGTTGGGTTGGAACATTTGGTGAGCAAGCCAGGAGATCAAGAGGCCACTAGCTGTAGACAGCATGCATCTTGGGAAAAGAGATTCCAGGGGTAATCCTGAGGTAGCTTGCTTCCTTGATGGGAGGGGTTGCCCATATCCTTGACTGTGCTGCAGTCAGTTGGCCATTTCTGTGTGTGGTATGCTATAGTAGACTGTCCCAGAAAAGAAAGACAAATCTGCAGGCTAAAGGAAGAAGAAAATATAGAACAAAACCTGAATATAAAGTTGCAGAAGGTTCACAAAAAAGGAAATTTATTTTTTGTGGCCAAAGTTGGTGTGCTGGTTAGAAAGTTTTGTGTACCCCAGAAAAGCCATGTTCTCTCAAACCTTATTCAATATTGTTGGGTGGGATCTTCCTGGTTAAGTTGTTTCCATGGAGGTTGACTCACCCAATTGTGAGTGGGACCTTTTGGTTTCCATGGAGACGTGTCTCCACCATTCAAGGTGGGTCACTTACTGGAGTCCTTTAAGAGGCAACCATTTTGGAAAAAGCTTCAGAACAAACACAGACAAGAGACCTTTGGAGATGCAGAAGGAAACACCCCAGGGAAGCCTTCTGAAACAAGAAGCCAGGAGAGAAAACTAGCAGCTAGTGCCATGTGCCTTCCCAGCTGACAGAGAAACCCTGAATGTCATCAGCTGGCATCTGCTGCTCGTCACTGTTTCTGGTTCTGCTGTTTCCAGCTTCTGGTTCTGGTGGCTTCTTCTCTAAGTGTCTATAGGCCTTCACTTAGCTGCTCCAGGGCAATACTCTGGATTTCATCTCAGCTTAGCATCTCCCGGGGCTGGAGATTTCTTCTCTCCCAGCTTCTGGGTTCAGACAACTCTCTCAACAACTTCTGCTTCTTCAGATGTCTGCATCTACATCACTTTTGAAGCAACTCAGAAATGTTTCCTCTTTTAAAGGTCTCCAGTAAACTAATCAAGACAACCTTGAATGGGCAAAGTCATGTTTCCATCTAATAAAAAAGCCACACCCACAACTGGGTGTGTCACATCTCCATGGAAGTAATCTAATCAAAAGTCACATCCACAATTGAGTGGGTCGATCTCCATGTAAACAATCTAATCAAGGGTTTCTACTCTAAATAATAGGTCTGGTCCCACAAGATTGGATCAGGATTGAAAAAAATGGCTTTCATGAGGTACATAAAAGTTTCAAACTAGCACATGAGGCCTGACAGTTTGGATGGCCACATGGAAGTGTGGATAGTAGACAGTCATCAGACACCCCCTGTGGGGAAAGGAAACGAAGGAAAACATGTGGACTGCCTGTCACAAAAGTAAAGTAACTCTCTTCCATGTTTCTGCCCATAGTGCCACTTCCTTACTGGGTAACATCAAAGCAGATACTCTGGTAAAGACCACCAGCCCAGAGCCAACATAACCCAAAGCCATCAAATGGCTGCAGAGAAAAAAATGGCATTGAAGATACCAAACTCTGTGGAAACTGGCCCAACAATTTCATCTGCCTGTCAAGCAGCTTTGACAAGCATTGACTCTAGGCCCCAGATGTCAACACTTTCTCCCATTGAATTAGTACCTGCTGGAACTATGAATGCCATACAAATACAGATAAAGGGACTAGAGATGCCACAACTGCAACAAGGTAATGAAAATAACTTGCCTTTGCCTGTGCTACAAACACAAGAAATAGGGGAAAACAAAACTGACAGGCCCTGGTCCTGGCTGATGCAGCTGCTCTGGTTGGGACTCCTAGGCCCACAGGATGTTGGGTGTCCTAGTTTGCTAGCTGCCAGAATGCAATATTACAGAAACTCAATGGCTTTTATAAAGGGGAATTTAATAAGTTGCTAGTTAACAGTTTTTAGGCTGTGGAAATGTCCCAGTTAAAGCAAGCCTAGAGAAATGCCCAATCTAAGGCATCCAGGGAAAGATACCTTGATTCAAGGCCAATGAAGTTCAGAGTTTCTCTCTTGGTTGGAAGGGCACATGGCAAACACTGCGTCATCTGCTCACTTTCTCTCCAGCTCCCTGGGAAGTGTTTTCCTTCTTCATCTCCAAAATTGCCGGCTGGTGGACTCTCTGCTTTGTGGTGCTGCAGCATTCTCTGCTCTCTCTGAATCTCCTTCTTTCTCCAAAGTGTTTCCTCTTTTTATAGGACCCCAGTAAAGTTATCAAGACCCACCTAGAAGGGTGGAAACACATCTCCACCTAGTCCAGTTTAACAATCACTCTTGATTGAGTCACATCTCCAGGGAGATGATTTAATTAAAGTTTCAAATAGACTGTGCTGAATAGGGATTAGAAGAAACGACTGCCTTTACAAAATAGGATTAGGATTAAAACATGGCTTTTCTAGGGTACTGTTCTAGTTTGCTAGCTGCCAGAATGCAACACACCAGAGACGGACTGGCTTTTAATAAAAGGGGATTTATTTTGTTAGTTCTTCAGAGGAAAGGCAGCTAACTTTCCACTGAGGTTCTTTCTTACGTGGAAGGCACAGTATGATCTCTGCTGGTCTTCTCTCCAGGCCCTTGGGTTCCAACAACTTTCCCCGGGGTGACTTCTTTCTGCATCTCCAAAGGCCTGGGCTGAGCTGCAAGTGCTGAGATGAGGAATGCTGAGCTGCTTAGGCTGTGCTACATTGTGCTCTCTCATTTAAGCACCAGCCAATTAAGTCAAACGTCACTCATTGCAGCAGACAAACCTCCTAGCCGACTGCAGATGTAAATCAGCAACAGATGAGGTTCACGTACCATTGGCTCATGTCCACAGCAACAAAACTAGGTACGCTCACCTGGCCAAGTTGACAACTGAATCTAACTACCACAGGTACATACATCCTTTCAAACTGGCACATTAGGGTTGCCCCAAATTTATGTATTAGACATGCAAAATGTCAAAAGCTGTATATGTAACCCATACGTACAATAAATCTCAATGCTGGGTGTGCACTGAACTGCCGTCATCAGATGCCACCGGACTGCCATGGACTGTGGCCCCTGCCAATTGGACAATGTGGAACATAATGCTTGCTTGGCAAACACCAACCATCGGCAAGTTTGGAAGAATTTTTCATCATCACCTAAGACTACCTTCTAAAGTTGTAACATATCCTTAAGTCACCTGTGCTTTAATCAATACCTAATATTGTAAGCGTTAAGGAATATACAAAGAATTGAGCATGTGTCTGATGATCTATTGTCAAAATGGTAAGAATTCTTTAACCTGGCAGTGGTGCCATTTATTAATAGAATTATACTCTTTTTGTACTAGTTTACTTGTATTCTGTTGTTTAATGTATTGCTGCTGTGGATTATAAACGCAATGTCTGTCCTATGGTCAACACAAACTGCTGTGCGGAGATGCATTGTGGCAACCCAAGGGTTGGGACCCCTCCCTTAGGGGAAGAGAGAAAAAACAACAACAGAGCTTTAAACACGTGGCAGCTAGCATGACCAGAGCACAGGACTGAACGGAAAACCACCTCTCCAGAGGGGAAAAGAATAGTCAAGACACTTAAATAAACCTTCTTTGAATGATTATCCACCCTGTTTCCCTAAAATGTATTAATGCTGAACCTATATCCTGTATGTTTCAGGAAACTTTGAAATGTCACTGTTGCCTAAGAAAATAGTTAACTTTGTTAGCAACACATGCATGTACTCCCTTCACTCTATGCCTTCTTTGTCTATGCCCACTAAACCCCCCTGCCTCCTCCTCTAATCGATGACTTCCATTTCCTGACCAGCCACCATTGGGAAGACTTCTGTCCATAAGTCCCTAATTAAAACTCACAGGTAATTTTCTTCCTGGTGTGTTCTTTGGTCTTGGTACCGTGCTGGGATGGAACAGATTTCACAATACATAGTTTCTAAACTATATGTTTTTCATTTAACAAGTTTTTCTTAATATTTAAAAAGTGCCAATGACAAGGAAGAAAAATCACAAACAATATTTGACTACTATAAAAAATGTTTTTAACATTGTTTAGGTTTTTTTTATTATTTAATTTTGTTGTTTTTATATAGGTGGCTTTGCTTAACTAGCACTCGAACTCAAATTCAATCTCTTTCTCACTAGCCAGGTTTATTTGGCAAGTTTTCCTCTAAGATTTGGAAGTCTCATCTATAAAAATGGAGCTTGTAATAGCTGCCTCACAAGACTGCTATTAGAAGAGCACTTGGCACCTGATTTAGAGATGCCTCTAAATCAATACTATTATCCCTTTCTCAAGTACTTCCTTAAGCAATATTCCCTACTGATTACTTACAAGTATCCCATTGAACTCAAAAGAATTGAAGCTCAATACCTCTTGGTAACATATAGAGTTGATTTTTCTTATTGAAAACATTCTTCCCTTGACTTCCCTACACTACATAATATAATTTTCTTCCTCTCTGGAAACCACTTCTTTACCTCTTGTAGTATTTTATTCTGATATCCAAATTGTGATTATGTCTGAATTTAACCTCTTTTTTTCTCTTGCTGTTTAATCTCTTTCTCATAGATCTCACTCATGCTTACAAATTCAACTATCACTTCTTGAGAAATAACTACAAAGATCTCGCTCCAACCTTCAACCAAGCTATAATGCCCTTCTAATATCTATTCAATAATAATATCAACTTGCATTTGCACAGTATGTTATAATTACAAGGCATTTCACATACATTTTGCTATAGACTTACTGCTTTATAAGGGCTTTATAGCCTTTTATATTGTTATTTAAATATTTTGCATGTGTACATCTTACTATGATGATATTATTAATGATAAACATATATTGAGCACCTGTACTAGGTGATATGTGTGCATACATGTATCTCATCTCACCTCATTTAATCTTCATATCAACTCTGAGATAGGCATTATAATATGTGGTAGTCATCCATGCTAGTTGTCCAGTATTTCCTGCTCTCTCTTTTCCAGGCACATGGTGGGTTGTACTTCCAAACCCCCTTAAGTTTGGGTTATATCATGTGACTAATTCTGGGCAATAAGGTATAAGCAGAAATGGTGATGTTCCTTCCAAACCAGAGCACTTACTGTTAGTGTAAGACCCTTCAGAGCTTTCTTTCCCTCTGCAACAGTTACTTGCAATTTTCTAGAATTACACAATGGATGATCCATTAACTGTGATCATGGAATAAGGAGACACATAGCAGAGCTCCCATCTGGCTCAGAATAAGCACACAATATATGCAAGAAATAAATCTTCATTGTTTAAAGCCAATGAGATTTGGGTATTATTTGTTCCAGAAGAAATTAAGTTTCAGAGAATAACTTACTTGACGTCATAAGCCCAATAAATGATGGAACCACAATCTGAACTAAAGTTTATTTTAATCTCTTCTATATTAATAACTGCTAATGGACAGGGGTCTATTCCAAATATTCAGGAATAGAAGGGATAGCTAATGTGAGAGAAATTCTGGACTTTTCAAGGTCCAGATATGACTCACCTCTGATATTCAAAGAGTAAAGGCTAGTAGAGAGCAGCTTCAACTTGGATGGCCCATGGCTGACAAAGTGGTCTCAACCCTTCAAGAACTATTTTCCTCAGCTGTCAAGCTGACCAAATAGCTCCTACATGTCTCAGTATGAAGGTCTTATTTCCTAAAGCAAGTGAAAGCTCCTTGGATATTGACTACATTCACTGCAGCTTCTCTTAATCAATCAACAGATAAAAGAGAAAAAATCCATTTGCCAGAATGCTATTTACTTCCTTTCCCGTGACTCAGAAATCACGACATTAGACATAAGATCAAGAATCTGTAGTAACAGCTCACTTTCTTGGCCTGAAAGTAAACAATATTTTCACAGCACCAACATGTGGACAGAACTGGTTGCAGTTTTGTAAACATCATCTAACTTCACATTTTAAAAGAAAAAAGAAAGAATATATAGCTAACAAAAACATAAGAAAGAGAGATAGGCAAAGGAAGAGGCAAGAATGTCATTACCCTCATTTTTAAAAAGCAGACAGTTAAAAGATACTAACTAAATAAGAAAATGGTAATTGGCCCCTAGAATCTCTTTTCTCTTCTTCATTTTAGTAACAGAACACTTTGAAATTTTAGCTGAATATATAGTTAAATTTTTCAGCATCTCCTGCAGCTAAATGTGAACATGATATTAAGAGTTTGGCTTATAGAATGTAAGTAACTATGTATGATATGTGATCCTTCAGGTCATTTCCTTAAACACAAAGTCACTAACTTTGGATTTCCTCATCCAAAGATATGTATGCTATCATCCTTTACCCAGTCTACTGATATACCTTAGTCCTATCTAGATCAGCTTCATTCATATCTCTACTTGATGTCTGATCACTTTTCAAGTTTTTAAACCGTTCCTCTATGGGGTACTGCTGACTTTCATGTAAGCTTTATTATATCAAAAACCTGCACACGGTTCTTGAATGGCACAGGTCGAACCTAAGTGGTCTCCACCCACCCCCCATTGCCTGTGAAATGCCAAAAACTGCAGCAGCACACTTGGACCCTTGAGATGGAAACTACATCATGAAGGCAAAGCTAACAAGTCATAAAGTAAAGCTGTTCACCAACCCAACCTTGGGCTATTATCTACCTTGGGCTGTTAAAAGAAATAAACTCTATCTGACAGAGACAGTTGCTCTACTCTGAAATCTCTTCATCACAGCAGTTAAGCCTGTGGTCAAACAAACATACTTTCAAAAGTTGAGAAGCAAACTTTTTTTTTTTTTTTTTTTAATATGGGCAGGCTCCAGGAACCAAACCCTGGTCTCTGGCATGGCAGGTGAGAATTCTGCCACTGAGCCACCATTGCCCTGCCCAAACATATTATTTAATGTTACAAAAGTGAACAAAGGAATTAAAACATCAACAGAACAGGAAATAACAGCAGGGAAAATGGAGGCTATCATTTCCATGCAGATAAATCCTTAGTTTTCATAATTGGATATTGTCCGAAATTGATAAATCAAGAAATATAGCAATAAATCTATTATCTAAAATGATGGAAGTAATTACCAGAAGAAATAATTATTTTAAAATGTTACTTCTGAGGACAGCTATAGGAAGTGTGGGGTTGGAGGCTACTGCTTTCACCTTAGGTTCAACCTGTGCCATTCAAGAGCCATGTGCAGGTTTTTGATACAAATAAAGCTTACATGAAAGTCAGCAGTACCCCATAGAGGAATGGTTTAAAAACTTGAAAAGTGATCAGACATCAAGTAGAGATATGAATGAAGCTGATCTAGATAGGACTAAGGTATATCAGTAGACTGGATAAAGGATAATAGCATCCATATCTTAAAACTTCAGCTTCTATGTAAGACTAAAGGGAGAGATGTTTATTTGGTGCAAAATTTATATTCTGGGTAGTGCATTTCCTAATTTAACCTGTATGATCAACTTAGTTGGACACCATAAGTACAGGAAGTCTTGAATAGGACCTGAGAGCAAACATTGGTTTGCTCAGGTTAGTGTGATGCCCTGATAAATCTTAGAGTGATGTGGACAGTGAATAAAGAAGTATTGCAGATTTCCCTTAGGGGAATAGGGAGAAAGGGGGGAAGATTCAACTTCCCCATTAGGAGAATTTCTGAAACTGTTGCAAGCAATGGGGACAACCAAATCAATAAGCCGAGCCCCTGATCTTGGGGCTCGCCCCTATGAAACATATTTCTGCAAATGATAGGCTAAGCCTACTTAAAATTAGGTATAAGAGTCATCCCTAGAGAACCTCTTTTGTGGCTCAGATGTGGCCTCTCTCTCTAAGCCAAGAATCGAGAGCCCTCCCCTCTTATATGGACATGACTCACAAAGGTGTGAATCTCCCTGGCAATATGGGTTAGAAATTCCAGGATGAGCTGGGACTCGGCATCAAGGGATTGAGAAAATCTTCTTGACGAAAAGGGGGACGAGAGAAATGAGAAAAATAAAGTGTCAGTGGCTGAGAGATTTCAGAGTCCAGAGGTTATCCTAGATGTTATTCTTATGCATTATATAGACATCCCTTTTCAGTTTATGGTGTATTTGAGTGGCTAAAGGGAAGTACCTGAAATTGTAGAACTGTGCTCCAGTAGCCTTGTTTCTTGAAGATGATTGTATGAAGGTACAACATTTACAATATGACTGTGTGATTACAAAATCCTGTGTCCAATGTTCCCTTTATCTAGGGTATGGACAGATGAGTAAAAAATATGGATTAAAAAAAAACAAATAATAGGGGAAACAAAGGTTAAAACATATTGGGTAGATGAAAATACTAGTGGTCAATGAGACAGAGGGGTAAGGGGAATGGGATGTATGAGCTTTTACTTTTTTCTTTTTATTTCTTTTCATAGAGTGATGCAAATGTTCTAAAAATGATCGTGGTGATTAATATACAACTATGTGATGACACTGTGAGCCACTGATTAGACACCAAGTATGGAATGTTTGTATGTTAAGAATGTTTGTGTTTGTATGTGGTTTGCCAACAACACTATTTTAGAAAATAAAAAATAAATATGCTTGGACAGCTGGATATCCACGTGCAGAGGAATGACATTACCCATCTTCCTTATACTATATATCAAACACACAAAAATTAACTCTAAATGAATAAAGGGTCAAATGTAAGAGCTAAAACTATAAAACGATTAGAAGAAAACCTAGAGGTATATCTTCATGACCTTGGATTAGGCAGTGGTTTCTTGGATATGATATCAAAAGTACTAACAAACAAAGGAAAAGCATACAAATTGGACATTATTAAAATTAAAGATTTTTGTGCTACAAAGGACACCATCAAGAAAGCGAAAAAAGAATCCCCAGAATGGGTAAAAATAGTTGCAAATTATACAGCTGTTAAAGGAACTTGTATCAAGACTATTAAGAACTCTTACAACTCAAAAATAAAAAGACAGGTAACTCAATTTAAAAATAGGTGGGCTGTTCCTCCACACACACACACACACACACACACACACACGCTACATGGGACATGACTCCTAGGGGGGTAAATCTCCCTGGCAACATCGGAAAGGACTCCCTGATGAGCTGGGACCCAACATCTTGGGATGGAGAAAGCCTTCTTGACTAAAAGAGAGAAGAGAGAAATGAGAAAAAGATAAAGTTTCAGTGGCTTCAGAGAGATTTCAAACAGAGTCAAGAGGTTATCCTGGATGTTATTCTTATGCATTATACAGATATCCTTTTTTTTTAGTTTATGGTGTATTGGAGTGGCCGGAGGGAAGTACCTGAAATTGTTGAGCTGTGTTCCAGTAACCTTAATTCTTAAAGAAAACTGTATAACGATATAGCTTTTACCATATGTCTGCGTGATTGTGAAAACATTGTGTCTGATGTTCCTTTTTTCCAAGGTATGAATGGATGAGTATAACAAATATGGATAAAAAATAAATAATAGGGGATATAAGGGGTAAAATAAATTTGGCAGATTGAAATACTAGTGGTCAATGAGAGGGAGAGGGAGGAGTAAGGGTATGGTATGTATGAGTTTTTTCTTTTTTTTTATTTCTTTTTCTGGAATGATACAAATGTTCTAAAAATGATCACATGGTGATGAATACACAACTATGCGATGATATTGTAAGCCACTGATTGTATACCATGTATGGACTGTATGTACGTGAAGATTTGTCAAAAAATACTTTAAAAATAAATGAAAAATAAAGCTTACACATGCAAAAAAGATAAAGTGCCTCAATGGATCAGTGAAGCTAAAGAAAAAACTTGCTAATGCAGGCTACATCCTATGCCTGGGACTATTAACTACAACATCTATATCCATCACTAAAAGATAATTCTTAGCAGGTTGAAAATAAGCCCTAAAAATACCTATCCTTAAATCATATTCCAAATATTTTATGTCAGAATTTTGCTACCATTCCAGGAATAGAAAGACTTAGCACTGGAAACTGCAAGTAAATATTTGCTTTTTATCAGAATTTTAGCATCCCACAACCAAGTTTACTTTCTGTTCAGAAAGTAATAAGTCCATGGAATGAAATTCTAATGATGATGTTATGGTTAGGTTCATGTGTCAACTTCACCAGGTGATGGTACCCAGTTGTTTGGTCCACTAACTAATGGCCTAACTGTTACTGCAAGACATTCTGTGGCCAGTTAACAAACCAGAAGGCTGGTTTATTAAATCATCAGCACACTGATTGCATCCATGGCTGATTACACCTGCAGTTGGTCAAGGGGAGTGTCTTTCACAATTAGTGATGTTTAATCCAATCAGTTCAAAGCTCAAGAGGAGAACTCAGAAGAGAGAATCTCTCTCCACTTCAACCAGCCAGCCTATCCTGGGGGATTCCTGAAAGACCTTCATTGGAGCTGTCAGCTTGCAGCCTGCCCTACGGAATTTGTACTCATGCATATTCACAGCTGCGTGAGACACTTTTATGAAATCTCATATTTACAAATATCTCCTGTTGGGTTCTGTTTCCCTAGAGAATCCTGACTACTAAAGATAGTATGCAATTGTGTCTCAAATATGACACAGCAGATAAAAGAACAGTTTTTACAAAAATGAACATCTTCTATTTCACTGAAAGGTAAATTTTAGTGGACTCTATCAACTATTCTTTGATACCATGTTGGGCTTGGGAAGGAGGAGAAGCACTGAATGGGATCATAAAAGGAAAGAAACAAAATATTTTGCAAAATATTCTTTCTATTTTGTCCTACATTGATTCTCTGTATTTAATTTTAGGTGACTAAAAATGTTTTAAAAAGAATTTGAGTATTCCACATATACCTCAAACTGTTTACCAGAGCCAAAACTCAATTCAATTCTTTCTTTACAAATGTATTATTCTCTCTGTATTCCTGCTCCTGTCAAAAAGCAGCCTCAACTCAGCTGCTATGCCACAAATCTGGTAGTCACCCTCAATTCTTTTCTACTTTAGTCATTCATATCCAATCAACACTTAGTGCTATCAATTTTATTTCCAAAATATTGCTCAAGCACATCCTTTCCTTTTCATCTCTCATCTAAAATGTAGTAATGACCTCCTACTGGCCTTCCTGCCTCCAATATGACTCCCCTCAAGTCCACCCTCAATGCTGCTGCAAAAGCGCTGCATGCTAACTCTGATCAAATAATAACCCTGCTTAATATGCTTCAATGGCTCCTTAGTACCTACCGGGTAAAATTCAAACAATTTATCTTGGCATTCACAACTATCAGATTCTCTTCTTTTCCTACCTGCATATCTCTAACATTCCCTGATAGATTAGAGATCCCATGAACTCTTGTTCTTTATTTTCTCAGACAGTGACTAACCCTCAGTAAGCATTCAATAAATACTGTTGAATAAGTACTATTTATAACTCCACACACACTTTTTCTACCCTCATTATACCACAGATATCCTTCATATTATATGAAGAGTAAATTCTTACTTTTTAATCTTAAAACACAGTTTAGGTGTCACCTCCTCTGGAAACTTTCCGACAGCCGCTCCATCTCTTCCATTAGAAGATTCCTCCAGTGTACTACTTTCTACTTCAGTATCTCTATTATTTTATCTATTGTAGCATACTGGAATTTTAGGTTTATATATCTGGCTTTCCTATAAATGTTTTAATAGAACTAAACTCAAATGTCACTTTGTTTTCCCCATGTCCTAGTTTCCATGAGATTAGAGTCTTGAATTGCTACCTAGGCAGTACAGTATACAGGAAGGAGTCAGAACCCAAATTCTGGCTCCATCACTTAACCAGCTGATAAATATTAAGCTAAGTAGATAGTCTCTCCGCAGGAATTTCTAAATAATGTAGAAGATATCATCTTCATTGAGTTTTGAAAGGATTAACGAGATAATGTTTTTAAAAGTAGGGAGCAGAGTGCTCAGTGAATTTTATTTCCCTTACTGAAAAGGAAAATCAAAAGACGTTGAGGATCAAACGGTATCTAAGTCAATACTTAGAATTTAAGAACTCTGCTATCTGAATATGTAGTTTTTTCCCTTGTTGCCTTGATTTTAAATTGGTTTATGAAACTTACTGCACAAACACAGGCTTTACAACGATCATATGGATACTTTATTCAAATATACCTATGGTTAAGCTAATCAAGATATTCATTGTTGGTGGTTCTAAGTGTATTGCTTGTTTCTTAAATTAAAAAAAATTTTTTAAAAAGAGAAGATGAGGATGAAAGAGAAAGAGATAAAAGAGGAAGAGAGAGAGGGAGAGAGGGTGTTGGTGGGCAGGGTTAACAAGTTTAGTTTTGAACAGAGTAAGTTTGAAGTGGTTGTCTAAGAGACAACTTAGGTAAGTTTGAAGTGACTGTCTAAGAAACAAGTTATTTCAGCAACTAGGTTTTAGGGACAGAAGACGAATATCACCTTTGAAAAAATTATTTTCAAATTTGGCAATCAATTGTTTCAGTCAATTATAAAGAATGATCTAACTATGCATGCATGCATAAAATAGGAATTTTTACTGATAAAAATAGGAATCTAACAAAGTACACTTCTGGTCAACTACAATTTGAACAGCCCAACAGGGATTACAAAATACTGTTGTCATTCAACTAAAAACTGCCAATATTACTCACTCTCATTCAAAGATAAAACTAGAACTTAGAGCGACTTCTATAATATGGACATGAGAGTGTCTACAACATTAGAGGTCATGAATTCCCAGCAGTAAACTTATGACTGATAATAGTTTGTCATTCAAATGTTAGAAATTCAATTGTTCCTAGGTACTTACTTCTTCTTTATAGAATGCTAGAAACTTTTTTTTATCCCATACACAATTATTTGCATTCAGGTAAATCTATGGACATTTTGTGGCTTCATAATTAGGCTTTTTGGGATTCCTTTTATAAATTCAATAAAGGAATTGTTTTGCAAGGGAGAGTTAATGTGTTATATAATACCATTTAATTTCCTCAGATAACAAAAGAGTTTACAAAACATATATGCATATATATGTTTTTTTACCACCAAAAAAAAAAAAATCTATGAGAAGATGGGTTCTAACTAATGACAATGAATCAAAATATCTTTAAAAATGGGGTTGTTAAGGTATAGGTGTGATGGTAATCACTGAATGCTGGAGATGTCATACAATTGAAGGGAAAAGATAAAAATAAGCTTTAAAAAGGAGAGCACATAATATTAAAAAAACAATAATCTACAGGGCCCACTTTCAAACAAGGCCAGAGAGGAGAAAGTAAGAGAATCCTAAATTCCTCCTGCAGAGAAGAGTCAAACACTGTTGTATCATTTCTTTCAATAATTAGATTAAAGCTCTGAAATAACCACTATTTAAAGTCATAGAATCTAAAATAAGATGTTAACCTTTCAAATCCCTATGAACAATAAAGGCAAATAAAACATACAAACCATATGGCAAAAGATGGAAAATCGGTAACGGGGAGAAAAAAAGAGGCATAAAGCAACATGATCTGTCCATTATGACAAAATATAAATGATTTAGAGTTACAAAAACAAACAGATGACATAGAAGGATTAAGAAAAAGCAGTAGCAGCACACACAGAGAGAAAGACCTATGCATACACACACACCCCTCACACATACACACAAGACATAAGAGCAGTACAAATAAATACCTTTCAAAACAGAACTCTCATTCTCAATCAGATTCCCACCAGTTGAAATAGTGAACACTATATAAAAAGAAGAATCCCTACATTGCACTAAAAACTACAGAAGGATAACTGCACTTTGAAACCTTCTGTTAGATAAAGTACAGAGAGGATGGACTGAAGTAAAGGCCAATTCCCAATTCATCTGAACAATGTAGGAATATTGTTTCTTCAAGTTTGTGAAAGAATCCAGAGGAATACCACCCGGATTCTAAATAAAAGGAATAAAAGCCAGAGAGCAGGTAGGTCATAAAGTATTGAGAGCTTAATAACCAGCACAGAGTTTACCTGAATCCATCAGGTAACTCTGGCCAGCACTTCTGACCCTATATGTTAAGCACACAAACGATTTGGAAAGCACTGCCATGGCTGAATTCTGAAAAAGACAGCCAACTTGGGAAATACTAGGTGGGTGTGGAGTATACTTCTGGAAATTCTTGCTACTACTCCAATCAAAGAAAAGAAATTTCAACTTTAAGGCAGTAAGCACCTCCTTGCTATAGCCATGTCTAGCTATGATGCTCTCCCCTGAGGCTTCTGGAGCTCTGAAAGGTAAACTACAATAGACCTAAACATTTTTCTTTTTCCCCTTTTCTCACCCTGAAAGATTAAGACAAACGCCAAATTTTGATACAGGGCCTTTCATTCCCCAAACTGGGTAAACCTAGCCTACATTCATTCCTTACTCCATTTAAAAAACAGATGCTTAATGACAAAATGAGAAACAAAATACTATGGTACCAATCAAAAGGGATTGTAGAGACCTATGTGTCCCACTGATTAACACTAGAAATATAAATAAGTTCTTGCAAGAATTACTTCAAAGGTGTGATTCATGTACAAAGAGTGTTTTAAGTCCAGGGTACAGGGGGGAAACTGCTATTGCATGCTATGGGGTGTTTAACAGGAAAACATCAGTTGTACCACAGCAACGGCAGGAGTAAATAATGGGGGGAACGACAAGAGTTAAGGGGAGGTTTAGATCTCCTACTTGATGAGGGTGTGTTTACTGGTTATCTTTCTCTTTGGAACAACAAAATGGTCTAAAATTGATGTTGACGGACTGCGGACCTTGAACATTATTATACATGATGCCTAATAAGGGCAAGTGGCTGAAGGATGCACTGACTGAGAGGAAGATTGGCAAACGATGGCGTATACTTATGATTAAATGACATGTGGCTACAAAAAGAAATGAAGTCATGAGGCATGCAACAATGTAAATGAACCTGTGGGACATTTGGTGAGGAAAAATAAGTCAGAAATGAAAGAACAATTATATATGATCTCCTTTAGAAAACGCTTATAAAAAAAGAGGGGCCTAGGTTCTAAGTTCTTATAGCAGACATATTTAGTCCAGAGTGATAATTATGATTTCTGGATTTTGTGAGTCTGTTATATATATATATATAACCTGGTATTTAGAGATAAGAATGAAGCTGATCAGGTCAGAATTAAGGTAATACAGAACACAGGGGTAAGGAAGACATTGTCTATATTTTAGGACTGCACCTACTCTTTGAGACCAATGGGAGAAAGGCTGAATTTTTCTGGAATCTAAATTTTCTGTAGCACATATCTAACTCAATCTGTCTGGACAGTTCATTTGAACAATCAAAACACAGGCCCAGAATAAGAATGAAGGCCTTTAACCTGGTATAGCTTAATGTAATGCCTGGATACATCCCAGAATATATTAAGCAGATAATCAAAAAGTATTGGCAAAGTCCCTCGAGGGATGGGAGAAAAAATATGGAACTATTCAACTTTACCACCAGGGAAACCCCTATTACTGTGTCAAACATTAGGGACAACCAAATCAATAGGCCAACCCCTTAATCTTGAGGTTTACTCTTGTGAAGCTTATGTATGTGGTGGAGAAGGTTAGCCTACCTATAGGTATGCCTAAGAGTTATTACTGGAGGACCTCTTTTGTTGCTCAGATGTGGCCTTACTCTCTCTAAGCCCAACTCTGCAAGTGAAATCACTGCCCTCCCCTCTACATGGGACATGACACCCAGGGATGAAAGTCTCCCTGGCAGAATGGGAGATGACTCCCAGAGATGAACCCAGCCCTGGCACTGTGAGAGCAACAATTTCATCCTGACCAAAAGTGGGAAAAGAAGTATAACTAGTGAAGTATCAGTGGCTGAGAGAGTTCAGAGTCGAGATTCAGTTAGACATAACTACCTACTATAACTTGCCAAACCCCAATCAAAACCATTCCAGCCAAACCTAAAGAACACCTAGGGCAATATATAAGACTCTACAAATGTTCCATGTACTACAGTAACTTTCCAGAAACCTACAACCTCCAGATGGGTCCCTGGACCAGATAAATCCTGAAACCTAGAGGGCCCAGCCTCTCCAGAGCATTAGCTAGTTCCATCTCCACACTCCATATCATTGACAGCCCCTTCCAACACAAAGAAGTTGGAATTGCCATAGCCCAAATACCCCTAACAAGTGGGATAGAAAGATCAAAGGTGTTGGTGGAGTTATACAGAGAAGATAGGTTTAACAAATGAATATGATTGCTGATTCATTACAATGATATTTCTTTTAGTCTCTAGTACCTTAGAGCAGCTAGAAGTAAAAACCTAAAATTGTATAATCACAACCCATACCAAATCTTGAAATCTGTTCTACAACTAATTGTTGTGCTGTGCTTTGATGTTTATTGCTTTTTTAATATGTTATTTTTTCACAAAAAATGAAAAAAAGTCAATTGTGATAATAAAAAAAATATTTTTTTCCAGGCTCCTATGTTCTGGAGCAGCTGGAAGGAAAAATCTGAGATGATGACAAATCTGGGATCTGTCCTGTGACTATTTGTTGAACAGTGCTTTGAAAACTATTGCCTTTTTGTTTTGTTTTTTTTTTTACTTTGTATATATGTTATACTTACAATAAAAAAGGTTAAAAAAAAAAAAAGCCAAACATACTATGGTACCTACAACCATGAAGCTTATGTATTAGTGAAAAAAATATTAAATAAATGCAATAAAGATCAGAAAGGGACAAAAGGGAAATTTAGATCCTCTACAACAGAGGCAGGTAATACAGTTTGGAAGGCTTGAGAAAGACTTCCTGGAATAACATTTAAACTAAGAATAACATTTAAACTAAGAATAAAGGGTAAAACTGTATTATTCAGATTAAGAATGAGGAAAAAGAGTGTTCCAGAAAAAGAAAAAGATATGAGCAGTAGCTTTGAGATAAAAATGTGAGGGTCAAGGAGGGAGATTTTGAGACAGAAGAGATAAGCAGAAGTAAATCTTGAAGTCATTATAAGAATTTGGGACTTTATCCTAAAAGGAACTGGAAGTAACCAAAGGTAACTAACACGAGAGACCTGTAACTTTAAAAAAATAACCACAACTGAAAGGTGGAGAATGGATAGGCATAAATCCATTTTTGCAGAAATCTAGGCAAATCTAGAAATCCTAGATTTTTGCAGAAATCTAGGCAAAATATTTACGTGGAGCATAAGACAGAAAAATGAATTTGGGAGGACTCCAGTTCTTGCTCAAGCATCTGGGCAAATGGTTGTACCATTTACTAAGCTAGGGAATGAGAGGAGGCTTAAGTTTAGGAGAAGAGTTTTTGGCATATTGAAGGTGCCTGGGGCATAGCCATGGAAGTGGAGACGAGAGAGAGGCAAGTGAATAGACAGTACTGAGGCTCAGGAACGAAAACTACTGATGGGTATATTTGGTTGGAATGGGTAGGGGTGGGGTAATTGTATACAGATGGAACTGAAGCCATGGGGTAAGTGAGACTGCCTATGAAAATGTATAAAATGAGAAAAGATGTCAGCGCCTTGGTAACTTCAACATTTAGAAGTGACCTGAAGTAGTAAAAATTGGCCAAAAAAGAGCAGAGACCAGAGAAGGAGGAGGTTAGAAAAGTCTGTCCCAAGAAAGACGATGATGATAACTATAATGATGATGTTGCTAGCTAACTTTTACTGTAGATTAATTCTGTGGAAGGCACTGTACAAAATAATTCATATATTTTACCTCATTTAATGATTACAACAACCTGTGTGGTTAGGTACAATATTATTCCCATTTTACAAGAAAACTAAGGAATAGATCATTTAATTAATTTACCTAAGATCATATATCTAACAATAACAAGTTAACAACTAAGAGAAAAGACTATTCCTAGAAAAAGTGAGTAGTCAGTGTATCAAATGCCCTGAAGGCAGGAAGATAACAACCAAATTGAGTCCACTTAGTTTAATGGTATGGGCATCACATGATTTCAACTAAAGCAGTTTCCATGGAATAATGTGGATGGTTCTTCCCTTTTCTTTTTTTTCCTGTTTGTTTGTATGCTGTATGGTAGGGTCACATTTCATTATTTTTCCATGTGAGTATCCGTTATTGCAGCACCATTTGTTGAATTTTTGTTTTGGTTGTTTGTTTTGCTTGTTTGTTTTTGGGGGAGTGCATGGTCCTGGAATTGAACCCAGGTCTACCACATGAAAGGTGAGAATTCTATTACTGAACTACCCTTGCATCTCCTCTTCCCTTTTCTTTAGAGCCTATATCCTGTTCATCAGCAAGGTCTCAGTTCTGTTACCATTACCCTGGTTCAAATCAAATCATTTCAAACTTTTATCTGAACCACAGAAACAGCCCTAAAAGATTTATCTGCTTCCATACTTGGCCTCTACAATCTATTCTTCACACAGCACCTGTGATTATTTTAGAATCCAAATCAGGCATTGTCACTGCCTGCCTAATGACTTACATCATACACAATAACATCTAAACGCCTCATAATAGTCTAAAAGCTCCCACATGATCTAGCCCTCCTCTTTGCCCCTAACGCCAACCATTCTCTCTCTTGATACTACCACAAGATGGCCTTCTCCTTCTTCCTATTATAGGTCAAATCAGTTTCAACCTGAGAATGGAAGCTCCTGGGAATCAGGACTGTGTCTCTCTTTGGTTTGTAAGAGGGGCTCAATACATATTTTTAGATAGATGGTCAGCAAGAATGCAAAGAACTTGTTAAATGGTTTGTCACAAGGGATGTGGGGTCAAGCAGGCTTTTGGGTTTGTTTTTTAAGAAATGAGAAATTTAAGCTGTAAAGGATATTAGGAAAGTATCCAAGAGCTTGGAAAAACATGACATCATAAAGTCACAGAATGTTAGAAAAAAGGAAATCAATTAGCTTCTTCAGGTAAAAAAAAAAAAAGTTCTGAAAAAAAATTTATGGTAAAAAAAGAGATTTCATCTCTCTGTGCCAGTTTCCTCACCTGTAATTTGAGCAGGGTGGCTGTTTGAAGCTATTATGTATCCCATAAAAGCCATGTGTTAATCTTGATCCAATGTTATGGGGGGCAGCTGTTTCTTTCGATCCTGACTCAACACTGTAGGGCACAAACTTTTGTTTGGATTATCTCCATGGAGATGTGGCATGCCCAACTGCGGCTGTGATCTTTTGATTAGATGGACATGTGACTCTGCCCATTCAAGACGGGTCTTGATTAGTTTACTGGAGTCCTTTAAAAGTGGAAACATTTTGAAGAAACCTGAGAGCAGATGCAGATGTTTGAAGAACAGTTACTTCAGAGACACAGGTGTTTGGAGATGCTTGGACTGCCCACAGAGACAGCAGGTGCCTCGACATAGGCAGAGCCCAGCACACATCTCTGTGTGTCTTTCCAGGAGATGCTAAGCAAGACTGAACCCAGAGTTGTATCCCAAAGGAACTGAGCGAAGGACCGCAGATGCTTAGAGAGGAAACCACTGGCATTAGAAACTGGAAATAATGAACAAGGAACAAGGACCAGCAGTTGCCAGTACATGCCTTCCCAACTGGCAGAAGTGTTTCAGATGGCATCAGCCTTTCTTGAGTGAAGGTAACCTCCTGTTAGTGCCTTCATTTGAACACTTCCACCTTTTTAGAACTGTAAACTTGTAACTTAATAAATTCCCATTTTAAAAGCTATCTCATTTCTGGTATATTGCTTTCTGGCCACATTAGCAAATTAATAAACCAGGTTTGGGTAAGATCAGTAGTTTCCAATCCTTCCACTATCAAGAACATCTTTTAATCACATTTCCCTTGTGACTTCCCTTGATTATTTCACACTGGAAGTAGGTTCTGATTAGCAACTATAGATAGATAGATAGATAGATAGATAGATAGATAGATAGATAGATAGATAGATAGATAGATAGATAGATACAGATATATATATACACACACACATACACACACACACATATACATACATACACATCTGCCCAATAAAATAAGTATTACTCAACAAATGTACCTTATTTGGAAAATCTGAAACTCAGAAAAATTAAGTGATTCCTCTAAGGTCACATAAACATTTTTAAAAAGAGGATGTCTGTTCAAATATGAAGAAACTGATTCTCAGCACAGGAAACCAATGTAATCAATTTGAAATCACAGACTAAAAGTAAAAATCTGAAACACCATAGAAGAATAATGAAGAGGGCATACTTTCCCCCTCTAAATAGAAAAAAAAAAAAGCAATAATAAACCCTAGAGAATTAAAAAAAAAATTGTGTAAAAACACAGTCTAACCACAAAGCAAATTAAACTGGCATGATTATAAGAAATTAATGTTATATAGGAGAACCCATTTGAACACCACATTATGGTCATTCTCTTTTTTATTATTATTAAAATTTTTATTTTGAAATAATTTCAGAGCATAGAACTTATAGGACACAGAACCCCTGTGACTTATACAGAGAATACAACACTCTTTTCCAACTCAGATATCCAGATTCAACAACTTTAAATATTTTAACACATTTGTGTTATTTTATTAGTCGATCTATATGCCTGATTTATCTATTTTCTAAATATTTGAATATAGGTTATATGCAATATGCTCCTTGAACACTAAATGCATCCATATACATTTCCTGAAAACAAAGATATTCATTTATGTAACCACCTTTAGTACAGTTATCATATTCAAGCAATTTAACATTGATATAAAGCTTATACTCTATATTCCACTTTCTTCATATATCCCAATAATGTCCGTTTGGGGGAAAATTCTTATTTGAATGTCACAGAAACATTTTAATATCTTAAAAAGTTAAATGAGGTAAAATATGATTAACAGAAAAAGGCGGGGGGAAGGTGCCAAGATGGCGGCTTAGCAAGGTGTGGGATTTAGTTCGTCCTCCAGAACAGCTACAAAATAACCAGGAACAGTACAGAACAGCTCCTGGGGCCACCTCAGAGACTGGAACACAGCATACCCCAGTCTGGACCAGCTGGACCGGCTCCGAGCCCACCCAGAACAATGAGTTCCCCAAGCCGCAGTGGCCGGCGCCCCTCCCCCACAGGCTACTTGCCAGAGGGGAAAGGAAAGGGACTTCACCAGCAGCAGGAGCTGAGTGTAACTAAGTTTCAAGTATGGAATTAATTCACAAATTCTGACTACTAAAAATAGGCCCAGGCTCAGGTGAATTTGGTCAAAGCAGAGGTTGTTGATTTTTGCCCCAGCACCAAGAGGGCAGGACTGATGAAAAAGAAAAAAAAAGAAACAGGTTTTTGTGGCTGTTTCTACAAAGGCTTGACTGCCCTTGGATACAGCAGCAGGGCTTCTCAGGCTGCAATTGCCCCAGGCATAGGCAGAAACCAGCTTGTTTGGGAGCTTGCTTGGAACCTGTGCCTTCCCTGGGAAAGGGGTGAGGCCCAACTTAGGTGGAATCCCTCTCTCAAGGAATTCACCCCAGGGCTTGGTAATTTGAAGCCATTAAAGCCAGCCTACAGCCTCTCCTCTGTCTCCACCATGCCTCCAGCAGGAAGAGTCTGCCAAAGTTAAAGGTACTGCATCATCTTATGCTGGTGGGACCTGCAGGCAGAGAAGAGCCACATACTGGGCAGGATAAGAAAAACAGAGTCCAGAGACTTCACAGGAAAGTCTTTCAACCTGCTGGGTCTCACCCTCAGGGAAAACTGATGCAGTTGACTCTCTTTTCTCCTGACAGGAGGCCAGTTTGGTCTAGGAAAATCCGGCTGGGGTCTATAATGCCTAAGTAGACCCTCCTAACGGGGGGTGGAGGGGGGGAAGCATCATACAGGCAGGACAAGAAACAAGAAAACGAGAACTGAAAAATTCTGCTCTGTTAAACAAAACCTAAGCTAGTGGTCCAGAAAGCTGAACTGAATGTCAAAAAAAGACAGACAAAAAATTCATCCAGCAACAAAATCCTACGTAAAAGAAGTAAAAACAATCTCCAGAATAAACTAATTAAGGTAATTAAATGCCTAGACACCAGCAAAAAATAACAAATCACACTAGGAAAATTAAAGATATGGCCCAGTCAAAGGAACAAACAAACAATTCAAATGAAACGTGAAACAATTAATTTAGAATGTACGAAGAGACATGGGAAACCTCATCAAAAAGCAAATCAATGAATTGAGGGAGGATATAAAGAAGGCAAGGAATGAACAAAAAGAAGAAATCGAAAGTCTGAAAAAACAAATCACAGAACTTATGGGGATGAAAGGCACAGTAGAAGAGATGAAAAAAAACAATGGAAACTTACAATGTTAGATTTCAAGAGGCAGAAGACAGGATTAGTGAACTGGAGGGCAGAATATCTGATATCCGACAAGCAAAAGCAAATATAGGGAAAAAATGGAAAAATATGGGCAGGGACTCAGGGAATTGAATGACAATATAAAGCGCATGAATATACATGTTGTGGGTGTCCCAGAAGGAGAAGAGAAGGGAAAAGGAGGAGAAAAACTAACGGAGGAAATTATCACTGAAAATTTCCCAACTCTTATGAAAGGCTTAAAATTACAGATCCATGAAGTGCAGCGTACCCCAAAGAGAATAGATCCAAATAAACATACTCCAAGACACTTACTAATCAGAATGTCAGATGTCAAAGTGAAAGAGAGAATCTTGAAAGCAGCAAGAGAAAAGCAATCCATCACATACAAGGGACGCCCAATAAGACTATGCATAGATTTCTCAGCAGAAACCAAGGAGGCAAGAAGACAGTGGGATGATATATTTAAACTACTAAAAAGAGAAAAACTGCCAACCAAGAATTCTATATCAAGCAAAACTGTCCTTCAAAAATGAGGAAGAAATTAAAACATTTTTAGACAAAAAATCACTGAAAGAATTTGTGACCAAGAGACCGGCTCTGCAAGAAATACTAAAGGGAGCACTAGAGGCAGATATCAAAAGACAGGAGAGAGAGGTGTGGAGAAGAATATAAAAATGAAGACTATCAGTAAAGGTAAAAAGAAGAAAAATTAGATATGACATAAAATCCAAAAGGCAAAATGGTAGAAGAAAGTACTACTCATACAGTAGTAACACTAAATGTTAATGCATTAAACTCCCCCAATCAAAAGATATAGACTGGGGTGGGCCGCGGTGGCTCAGCGGGCAAAATGCTTGCCTGCTATGCCGGAGGACCTCGGTTCGATTCCCGGCCCCAGCCCATGTAACAAAAACGGAGAAACAGAATACAATAAAACAAGAAAATGTTTAAAAATGTTTCCCTTCCTTCCTTCTATCCTTCCTTCCTTCTCTCTGTCTTTCCTTTAAAAAAAAAAAAAAAAAGATATAGACTGGAGAATGGATTAAAAAACAGGACCCATCTATATGCTGTCTATAGGAAACACATCTTATACCCAAAGATAAACATAGGTTGAAAGTGAAAGGTTGGGAAAAGATATTTCATGCAAATAACAATCAGAAAAGAGCAGGAGTAGCTATACTAAAATCCAACAAATTAGACTTCAAATGTAAAACAGTTAAAAGAGACAAAGAAGGACACTATGCATTAATAAAAGCCACAATTCAACAAGAAGACATAACTATCATAAATATTTATGCACCAAGCCAGAATGATCCAAAATACATACAGCAAACACTGAAAACAGAAATAGACACATCTACCATAATAGTTGGAGACTTCAATTCCACACTCTCATCAATGGCCAGAACATTTAGACAGAGGATCAATAAAGAGACAGAGAATTTGAATAATACAATAAATGAGCTAGACTTAACAGACATTTATAGACCATTACACCCTACAACAGCAAGATATACCTTCTTCTCAAGTGCTCATGGATCATTCTCAAGGATAGACCATCTGGTAGTCAGATTCAGTTGTCAACTTGGCCAGGTGAAGGCACCTAGTTCTGTTGTTATGGACATGAGGCAATGGTATGTGAACCTCACCTGTTGCTAATTACATCTACAGTTGGCTAGGAGGCGTGCCTGCTGCAATGAATGATGTTTGACTTAATTGGCTAGTGCTTAAAGGAGAGAGCACAACGTAGCACAGCCAAAGCAGCTCAGCATACCTTATCTCAGCGCTCGCAGCTTAGCCCAGGCCTTTGGAGGTGCAGAAAGGAATCACCCTGGGGAAAGTTGTTGGAACCCAGAGGCCTGGAGAGAAGGCCAGCAGAGACAGATGGTCCTGTGCCTTCTCACATAAGAAAGAACCTCAGATGAAAATAGCTGCCTTTCCTCTGAAGAACTAATGAAATAAATCCCCTTTAATTAAAAGACAATCTCTGGTGTGTTGCATTCCAGCAGCTAGCAAACTAGAAAAGACCATATGCTAGGTCACAAAGCAAGTCTCAATAAATTTACAAAGATGGAAATGATACAAAACACTTTCTCAGATCACAAAGGAATGAAGTTGGAAATCAATAATAGGCATAATGCAAGAAAATTCACAGATCTGTGGAGGCTCAACAGCACACTCTTAAACAAGCTGTGGGTCAAGGAAGAAATTACAAGAGAAATCAGTAAATATCTCGAAGAAAATGAAAATGAAAACACAACATATCAAAACTTATGGGGTGCAGCAAAGGCAGTGCTAAGAGGGAAATTTATTGCTTTAAATGCCTATATCAAAAATGAAGAAAGGGTAAAAATCGAGGAATTAACTGTCCACTTGGAAGAACTGGAGAAAGAAAAGCAAACTAACCCCAAAGCAAGCAAAAGGAAAGAAATAATGATTAGAGCAGAAATAAATGAAATTGAGAACATGAAAACAACTGGGAAAATCAACAAAACCAGAAGCTGGTTCTATGAGAAAATCAATAAGATTGATGGACCCTTAGCAAGACTGACAAAAAGAAGAGAGAGGATGCAAATAAATAAGATCAGAAATGGAAGAGGAGACATAACCACTGACCCCACAGGAATAAAGGAAGTAATGACAAGATACTATGAACAACTTTGTGTAATAAATATGACAATATAGGTAAAATGGACAACTTTCTAGAAAGGCATGAACAACCAACATTGACTTGAGAAGAAACAGACGCCTCAACAAACCAATCACAAGTAAAGAAACTGAACCAGTCATTAAGAAGCTCCCCAAAAGAAAAGTCCAGGACCAGATTGCTTCACATATGAATTCTACCAAATATTCCAGAAAGAATTAGTACCAATCCAGCTCAAACCCTTCAAAAAAACTGAAGAGAAAGGAAAGCTACCTAACTCATTCTATGAAGATCAATATAACCCTCCTACCAAAGCCAAACAAAGATATTACAAAAAAAGAAAACTACAGACCAATCTCTCTAATGACTAAAGATGCAAAAATCCTCAACAAAATTCTAGCAAATCAAATCAAGAACCACATTAAAAGAATTATACATCATGACCAAGAAGGATTCATGCCAGGTACGCAAGGATGGTTTAACATAAGAAAATCAATTAATGTAGTATACCATATCGACAAATCGAAACAGAAAAACCACATGATCATCTCGATTGATGCAGAAAAGGCATTTGACAAAATTCAACATCCTTTCCTGTTGAAAACACTTCAAAGGATAGGAATACAAGGGAACTTCCTCAAAATGACAAAGGAAATATATGAGAAACCCACAGCTAACATCATCCTCAATGGGGAAAAACTGAAAACTTTCCCCCTAAGACGAGGAACAAGACAAAGATGTCAACTATCACCACTGTTATTCAACATTGTGTTGGAAGTTTTAACCAGAGCAATTAGACAAGAAAAAGAAATACAAGGCATCAAAATTGGAAAGGAAGAAGTAAAACTCTCACTGTGTGCAGATGATATGATACTGTATGTCAAAAACCCTGAAAAATCCATAGCAAAACTACCAGAGCTAATAAATGAGTATAGCAAAGTGGCAGATTACAAGATCAATACTCAAAAGTCTGTAGTGTTTCTATACACTGTAATGAACAATCTGAGGGGGAAATCAAGAAAAGAATTCCATTTACAGTTGCAACCAAAAGAATAAAATATTTAGGAATAAATTTAACTAAAGAGACAAAAGACCTTATACAAAGAAAACTACCAGAAATTGTCAAAAGAAATCACAGAAGACCTAAATAGATGGAAGGGCATACTGTGTTCAGAGATTGGAAGACTGAATATAGGTAAAATGTCAATTCTACCTAAATTGATTTACAGATTCAATGCAATACCAATTAAAATCCCAAAAACTTACTTTTCATATATAGAAAAACCAATAGCCAAATTTATCTGGAAGGGCAGGGTGCCCCAAACAGCTAAAAGTATCCTGAGAAAAAAAATGAAGTTGGAGGTCTCACGCTACCTGACTTTAAGGCGTATTATGAAGCTACAGTGGTCAAAACAGCATGGTACTGGCATAAAGATAGATATACTGACCAATGGAATAGAATAGAGTGTTCAGAGATAGACCCTCTCATCTATGGACAACTGATCTTTGATAAGGCACTCAAGCCAACTCACCTGGGACAGAACAGTCTCCTCAATATATGGTGCCTAGAGAACTGGATATCCACATGCAAAAGAATGAAAGAGGACCCATATCTCACACCCTATACAAAAGTTGACTCAAAATGGATCAAAGACCTAAACAATAGGTCTAAGACCATAAAACTGTTAGAAGAAAATGTAAGGAAATATCTTATAAATCTTATACCAGGAAGTGGTTTCCTAGACCTTACACACAAAGCAAGAGCATTGAAAAAGAAAGAAAGAAATGGGAACTCCTCAAAATTAAATACTTTTGCACATCAAAGAACTTCACCAAGAAAGTAAAAAGACAGTTTACACAATGGGAGACAATATTTGGAAATGATATATCAGAAAAAGGTCTAGTATCCAGAATTTATAAAGAGATTGTTCAACTCAACAACAAAACGACAGACAACCCAATTACAAAATGGGCAAAAGACTTGAACAGACACTTTCCTCAGAAGAGGAAATACAAATGGCCAAAAGGCACATGAAAAGATGCTCAACTTCCCTGGCTATTAGAGAAATGCAAATCAATACCACAATGAGATAACATCTCACACCCACCAGAATGGCCATTATCAATAAAACAGAAAACATCAAGTGCTGGAGAGGATGTGGAGAAAGAGGCACAGTTACCCACTGTTGGTAGGGATGTCAAATGGTACAACCGCTGTAAAAGGCAGTTTGGCAGTTCCTCAAAAAGCTAAATACAGAATTGCCATATGATCCAGTAATACCATTGCTAGGTATCTACTCAGAGGATATGAGGGCAAGGACACAAATGGACATTTGCACACCAGTGTTTACAGCAGCATTATTTACAATTGCGAAGAGATGGAAACAGCCAAAATGTCCATCAACAGATGAGTGGCTAAACAATTGTGGTATATACATACGATGGAATATTATGCAGCTGTAAGACAGAATAAAGTTATGAAGTATGTAACAACATGGAGGGGCCTTAAGGACATTATGCTGAGTGAGATTAGCCAGCAACAAAAGGACAAATACTATATGGATCACTGATATGAACTAACATTAGTGAATAAACTTGGAGAAATTCATTTCATCAGGTAACAGAGACCATAAGGAGATAGAAATAGGGTAAGATATTTGGCAATTGGAGCTGAAGGGATACAGATTGTGCAACAGGACTGAATGTAAAAACTCAGAAATGGATAGCACAATACTACCTAACAGATTGTGCAACAGGACTGAATGTAAAAACTCAGAAATGGATAGCACAATACTGCCTAACAGATTGTGCAACAGGACTGAATGTAAAAACTCAGAAATGGATAGCACAATACTACCTAACTGGAATACAATTATGTTAAAATACTGAATGAAGCTGAATGTGAGAATGATAGAGGGAAGAGGGCTGGGGGCACATATGAAATCAGAAAGAAAGACAGATGATAAAGACTGAGATGGTATAATCTAGGAATGCCTAGAGTGTACAATGATAGTGACTAAATGTACAAATTTAAAAAATGATTTTGCATGAGGAAGAACAAAGGAATGTCATTACTGCAGGGTGCTGAAAACAGATGATAATATTTTAAAATTTTAACTTATATGTGAGACTAAAGCAAAAAATGTTTATTTGGTACAAAATTTCTATTTTGACTAGTGCATTTCCTAATATAACTTATGTAGACAGCTTAATTGAACACCATAAGTACATGGAACCTTGAGTAGGGCATGAGATTTTGTTGGTTTGTCCAGAGTGATGGCCCAATAAATCCCAGAGTGATTTGAACAGTGAATAAAAAAGTATTTGCAAAGTCCTCTTAGGGTGGGAAAGGGGGAAAATTCAACTTCCCCAAGTTGAATTCTTTTTTTTTTTTTCGCATGGGCAGGCACTGGGAGCCAAGCTGAATTCTTGATATTCTCACAAACAGTGCAGACAACCAAAGCTATAGGTTGAGCCCCCAATCTTGTTCACGTGAAACTTAACCCCACAAAGGGTAGGTCAAGCCTACTTAAAATTAGACCTAAGAGTCACCCCCCAAGAGAACCTCATTTGTTGCTCAGATGTGGCCTCTCTCTCCAGACAACACAACAAACAAACTCACCACCCTCCACCTGTCTACGTGGGACATGAATCCGAGGGGTGTGGACATTCCTAGTGACATGGGACAGAAATCCTAGAATGAGCTGAGACTCAGCATCAAGGGATTGAGAAAACCTTCTCGACCAAAAGGGGAAAGAGAGAAATGAGACAAAATAAAGTGTCAATGGCTAAGAGATTTCAAACAGAGTCAAGAGTTATCCTGGAGGTTATTCTTACGTATTAAATAGATATCACCTTGTTAGTCAAGGTGTAATGGAGAGGTTGAAAATGCCTGAAAATGTAGAGCTGTGTCCCAGTAGCCATGTTTCTTGAAGATGATTGTATAGTGATATAGCTTTCACAATGTGACTGACTGTGTGATTTTGAAAACCTTCTGTCTGATGCTCCTTTTATCTACCTTATCAACAGATGAGTATGGAATAAAAATAAATAATAGGGGAAACAAATGTTAAAATAAATTTAGATAGAAACGCTAGTGATCAATGAAAGGGAGGGGTAAGGGGTACAGTATGTATGAATTTTTTCTGTTTTCTTTTTTCTGAATAGATGCAAATATGTTCCAAGAAATGATCATCATGATGAATATGCAACTATGTGATGATACTGTGAATACCCGATTATATATGTAGAATGGAATGCTCAAAAGTTAAGAATGTTTGCCTTTGTTTAATGTTACATATATATTTTTAAATTTAAAAATTAATTAAAAAAAAAGAGAAAAAGACTATATAGGGCAGAATAATATAATGATTAAGAGCACGAACTCTGGAGTCAGACTTAAGAAAGAAACCCTGAAGGTTCATTGGTCTTCTTGAACCAAGGTATCGTTCCCTGGATGCCTTAGATTGGACATTTCTATAGACTTGCTTTAATTGGGACATTTTCTCGGCCTTAGAACTGTTAACTACCAACTTATTAAATTCCCCTTTTTAAAAGCCATTCTGTTTCTGGTATATTGCATTCCAGCAGCTAGCAAAATAGAACAACATGTAACAGGCTTATTTTCAATATTGTACTAAGGGATTTTTTTTTTTTGCCTTTAAACAAGATAACTGATCCAAGAAACCATAAGGATTTGATGTACAATTTATAGTAAGAGAAGACAATTATGACATGGCCATAATAGACTGCTGTAGATGTGTGCTTGTATGCAAATCATCTACTAAATTTCGTTTTAAAAACAGCAATTTTGAAAAAGTATTAACATACCAAATCTATCTTTTAACCCTTGGTATTTTCAGCAGCCTAGTCTTAACATAAAACACATTGCCTGTACAAAACAGGCGACTGTTGTTGTAAGAGGATGCTAAGAAGTTTCCCCATCATTCCAAAATTTCAGCTATGACCCAAATTTTCATATAAAAGTGTATTCCACATTCTAAAGTGAAAAGACAGTGAGCCATGGAAAGTTGAGGCTAGAATCACCAAGAGTATCCACAAAGCAAGAAATCAAGTGCTGTCTATAGTATAGACTCCATACGGCATAATTTCCACATATGTATAATTTCCAAACATGACAATATTTCTATATAAAAACTCATTTAAAAGTTTTATAGTGGTTTGTTATTTATTTTCTCAGCAATCATTACTAAAAAGCACAATTACTAACATATGAGAAAGTCCCCAAATTTTTAGTTTTCTAATTGAAGGAGAAAATTTTTAACTGAAAATTAACTGTTTAAATTAAAAGAGAAATTACTCAGCACATTAGTGTGTCATTTTAGGGTAGTGCTATAAACAATATACTATTTTTGGAAATAAAAAACAAGGATATACTTTTGGTCCTGAAGTTAGGCCCTGAGAACACACTTCCAATATCAGCATTCTTTCTCTATTTCACCAATAGTCATCTGCATGTTTTATAAGCCTATACAATTTCATGAAGTAAATTCCCTCAGCTTCCCTTCAGGAAGCCAAATATCAAGAAATTACCATGAGGTTTCCTAATCAGCACATATTGAAAGTCATAAAGTCAGATGAGCAGTAGCTAGATAACCTACTCATATAAATGCCAGGAAATAATGCTGTTTCAGGACACCAGGGCCAAGTGTATAACGGTCAGCATACATGGTGAGGGTGGCGGAACTTTCCAAGTGACACTTGAAGAAATAAGCGAAATAAGACATTCTGTAAGAACGAGGGAGGTATGTAACTTATTATAAATTATTTTAGTTCTGTAGATTAGGAAATTGTCAACGGTTATTTTACGGATAAGAACCTAACCATGGCAATATAAAGTGTCTGTAAAAGGCAAGAAAATAAAAAAGCCAAAGGTACACCATCTGGCAGAAACACATCTTCACATTCTATTCATTTTTCGGAAAAGTGAAGGGTGAAAGGGGGAGGAAAGAGACAGAGCGTGAGTTCAAGGCCAACTGAACAACTTGTAAGAAGCCCAGAGGAAAACAAGGCTTGGTGATGAAGGACCTCTATAGTTTAAGAAGTTAGTCCTTTATCTTAAGAAAGATAATAAGCCACTGAAAGAGGTCAAGCAAGGAAGTAACAGCAACAACTCTGCAGTTTACAAAGGATATTCTGGCTGAAGTATCATTCTTGCAACATTTCCCAAGTATTATCTGTGGCCTTAATAGATGTGATATCCCCTAAACTCGCAGACAGACTGTCACATATTTTCTAAAGCTACATCAAATTTTATCTCCTTTGTGATGACTTTCTTGTGCCCTTTCTCTTACTCCAGCCAACAACAAATGCTCTCTTCATCCCCTGGACTTCTCTGGGCTTTCTTTTCTTTTGTTTTTGTTTTAGTTTTTTACATATTTTTTATTGAAGAAAACAAACAATTCCTTTAGAACCACCAAAAATGGATATCTTAGTTAGCTTAACCATAGGTATATTTAAATAAGTATCCATTTAATCATTGTAAAGCCTGTGCTTGTGCATTAAGTTTCATAAACCAATTTAAAATTAAGGCAATAAGGAAAAAAATCTAGATATTCAAATAGCAAAGTTCTTAAATTCTAAGTATTCTATTTGATCAGCTGTCAAAACTGTGACTGTACTCTGGACTTTGATTGCTGCCTTACTTATTCAAACTCCAAGTTGGAGTTTTTCCTCCAACTCTCATCTTTCCAATTTACTGTCTTACATTCTGACTCTACTACACATCACATAACATTCTACCAGCAACTCAAACTCAATACATCTAAAATAATTATTTTTTACCCCCACTTTTTACTTCCACCAAGTTCATATTCTCTCAGTTGCCCAGGTTTGACATTTTATAGCCATCTTTAATTCATTCCTCTCTTTCCCTATGCCCAGTTAATTTTATTATTTCTGTCCAATCTACTTCAGCTACCCCTCTCTAATCCCAGTGCAACTATCCTAGTTTATATCTTCATTCTTTTACAATATTTTTTTATTGGTTTATGGTTTCTTTCCCAATTCAGTTGATCCTCTAAACTATTAGATAATATATCCTGTAATTCAACCCTGTGACATTTCAAAGAACCTTAATGGTTTATCATAATTGAATGGCAGGTCCCCAGCCTAAGCAAAAAATCCTTTCATGTTCTAAGTCAATGCCAATTTTCCATTTTTATACTTATCTTCCCACTATTCACCTTCATATATGATACATTTTTTTTTCTGTGTCTGATCTCACTATCTCATCTGGTAAGTAGTGGTATTCACAAAAGTTGATTCCCTTCCACATGAGTTTGCTCTACTCTCCTTCCCCAGGTCGGGCATCTTAGTCTACAGGAACATATCCCATTACTCTATCTATTAGATCATCACACAGGAAATTAGAATATCCGTGGAAAAGTTTGTATAATCTAGAAAATTGCCAAGGAATAAGAAGAGCAGTGTAACTGAGTTCCAGTGTCAAAAAAAGAAGACAGCAGTGGCAAACAGGATGCCATGAAAGTTTCAGAACATTTGAAAAAAAATCTTTATACCTAGGACAGTGCTTTTAAGAGCCTATTCAGAATTCTTCCAGATGATTATTTAGCCTAATAGAGTTTATAGTCTAGTGAAGGAGATGAACACATGTGGACTTAACCAAAATACAAGGTGGTAAACTGGTGCTCCAATCAAAGTACAAACCTCATTAGAAGACTAGGAAATGGCAAATTCTAAGAGAATGGGAAGGTTTCACAAAATAGCATCTGACTGAGACCTTAAGGACTTCAACAGGTTATGAGAGGAAAGAATTTCAGGCAGCAAGCATAGCCTAAATGAAAGGCAGAGGTGGAAAATGCTAAGAACATGTGAAGAATAGTAAAATAAGTGATGAACTGTTGATCTATAACTTTTACTTATTATTTTGACTGTCTCTAATTATCACTTAGGTAGTTTTAATGAACTAACCCTTAAGAACTATTTATCAACTGCAATATTTTAATTCAGTGAATTCCTAAAAATATGCAATGATGATTATTTGCAGGATGTATTAGTTGTTATCAGAGAGGATTTTCTCAACTCAGTTGTATTCCAAGCTGCTGTATAATTCCAGAACCTGAGTTGGTGCCACACTCAGTTTTCTCACCACAGCTACCAATTCAGTGTTCCTGGCACAGTAGAAATGAACTGTTCTAATATCCTAGAATCCCACAAAAGGTGTCACACTCTTCTACACACAAATTGCAATCAAGAACAAATTATACATTTAAAGGTCCAATAACCTCATAGTGTACAATTTTTTAATTCAAATCAAACCTCTAAATGGCTGTTACACACTATAAAAACTCTAGAACTAAAAGAGACCTTAGGGGAAATCTATATCAACCATGTGATCCAAACTGGCTCTACCAGATTCTTTTTCTAGAGAATTTAGGATTGAGGCTAAATGATTTAGGTCAGTCTCTCCCTCTGCCTAGAACTGAGGGATATGTAAATACACAGGAGTTGCTGAGCAGCACATTTCACCATGAGTACAAGAAGCAGGAAAAAAGAGAAAGCAAAGAAGGAACGATGAAGCAGACATACAAAGGAAGGCAAAAAGAGACAGAGAAAGTTCCATGTTTTCCAGTTCCTTGTCCCAGGCCCTAATAAATTCTGTGTTTGGCTTCTAAAAGTCTTCCAATAAATTCCTTTCTTTCTGCCAAATCTAGTTCAAGTTCATTTCTGTTACTTACAAAAGAAGCTTAGCTGAGCAATAACCGAAATCCTCCATAAAGTCAACTGATTACTGGGATATCTCTTCTATACTTTGTTTTCTCTTATTTGTATATCTTAAAAGCCATAAATATGACTGATATGCTGGTAGTAGAAATGAATATATGAATAAAATTGTGCAGAGAATTTCATAAGGAAAACTTCCCGGAAGGAGGAAATATATGAACATTAAAGATAAAGCTTTCAGATACATGTACAGCAATCAGAAACACATACTCACAAATGCAAATTAAATAGCTATCTACCTTCCCGTTCAAAGCTAGTTTAATTCTGAATAAGACAGATGGTTGGGTAGGTGCAATTCAGCCTCCTCTACCACATGATCAAAGGGTGATAAAACCCAGTATGGAGCTTTTTCATCTGGAGTGCCCCTGGATAACTAGCTACAGACTTTCCGACCATAGAGAGGTACGGTTGCTCTCCAGTGGTATCCCTAGCTCCCACCATAAATATCAAACTACCTTAGAATTTGGGCTTAACTATCCCCAAAGAGCAATTAGGCATTTACCTCATGACATAACTGGACCTTTCTCCTATTAGACGAAGGGAAGAAAGTAATAGAAGCATGGAACTCTGCCCCCGTATGTCTGTGTGAGTGAGCTAAGTATCAAGATGATGCTGAGGCAGAGCCAAAAACTGGATCCACATCATCATATCTGACAACTAGTAGACCAGTTTAACATGTATTGCAAGTCAGAGGCTGACAATCAGAAGTTTGAACCAGATGTGGGTGGTTGTGCAGGATTATATAAACAAAAACAGTATTATAGGAACCTGGAATTAGAAGGAACATGGAGACCTAGGTCTACTTCCATCATTTTAAGGAGAGGGAAGGCTAACATAAGAACCAAATTCATCAACCAGATTAGGATAGAGTCAAAAAGCATTATTTCCTAAAGTTGCTAGTTAGTGGTTTTCAGCTAATAAATAATGAATATATTTTTAAAATCTATGAATACTACTGTTGAGATAGTTTTTAAATATTCCTGTTACTTGATTTTGGCAAAACAGTAAGGATTCCTGACCTTACTAAAAGGTCAACATTTAGTTAAGATATTGGAACAAGCGCCTTCAAAAGCAAAAACTTGGGTGTTGATTCAAAACTTAAATTTTGGATGCTTGCAACACTGGCAGGCAGGCAGGCGTGTAGGCACTGTGACAAAATTCTAAACAGCAGAGAGCTACTTATTTTAATATTTTTAAAAAAACTCCAGACATTCACATAAGTACCCTTAAAAAAGTCACCAGAAATTAGAATAATATGTCAGTATACGAGAACATATCAGAGAGTTCTCAATAAAATCTATGCTTAACAGAATCAGCTTTCAACTAATTTATAAATCTTAGCTGTCAGCCATATCTTATTTTGATAGTTTGGCATATAAATGGCAAAAACAAAAGCAAACTAAAATATGAGCAATCTCAACTCTGAGGTATTGAAATTTCCATTCATGCATTCCAGATAAATTTCGGAACCAAAAGCTTTGAATACTAGTTAGATATTCACCACAAATATAAAAGTTTCTGCTTTTTCACAATTACTTAACCCTTACATCTGCATTTTCAAATAATTACCTTTTTATGATAATCTCATATTTAAAATTCCCTGATATTCTCCACATGATGTGAAGAAAACTATGTTCTAAAGTCATACTATTTCGACCTCAGTATTACCACAATTGATACATTATAGTCCTAAACCAAATAAGGAAGGAATAGCATCTTACATTCAATTAGTTTAACTCGAAATAGACCAGCGTAAAACTCTTAATAGACCTGGATGTCTGTTCTTCGCTTAAAAACAAAACAAAACTGGTACCTGGTGTACTCCGGGTTTTGTATGATTCTGACGGGGGCCTGGCCCCCGCAGCGCCGGTGCCCGGAGGGCGGGCGCGCCTCAGGGTGTGCCTCTTCTCGCCGCCCTCCGCTGCCGGCGCTGCTCCCCGACGCCCCGGCGCCCCACGCCCCTTTGGGACCGGCGACCAACGGCGCGGGCCTGGCCGGGACGTTACCACGCGCCTGGGCCCGTTACTTCAGCTGTAACCTAGGCAGAATCGACTAGCGAGGGGCTCTGGAGTGGGGCCGCTGCTGTTGTCCCCGCACCCTCCCAAGCTGGACTGCCCCGCCAGGCTCCTCCCTCAGGGGCTCGCGCGAGGCGAGAGCCTCGGGAGGCCTCAAGTTCGCTCTGGGCGCGGGATTAGGTGTCAGCGAGACCGTCAGACGCCTCCCGTCGGCGGGGGCGAAGATAGCTCTGACCTCCTTTCACTCGGCCCTTCACGCCCCGGAGCCAGGCGCGACCCTTCTGCGCCTTCTTCGGCTGAGAAAAAGGAATGTTCACCCAGGAGGTCGAAGGGGGGCGCAGCCGACGCCCGGAGGGGGTCCGGAGTCGAAGTCACACTCCCGCCCACACCCCAACTTGGCAGGGTCGCGGGTAGGAGAGGTGAAGCTAGGATCAAGGGAGCTCAAACTTACCGGACTGCGCGGCTCCCGGCGCCGCGGCTGCAGCCAAGCAGAGGCAGAGGCAGAGCGAGAGGGGGCGCGGGAGGGTCCGCTGCCGGCTCATGGAAAGGCCGGGAAGACACCGCCGCCGCGGCCGCTGCCTCTGTCCGAGTCACCGTCCCTCCCTCCCTGGCTCGGGCGACGGACGGGGCGGCGGAAGGCATGACGGGAAATTCCTGGGCACTGGCAGCCGAGTCCAAATATGAGCATAGGAGACGAGGGAGGACCGGGGAGCGCGCTGGCCGCGGACGGGGCCCGCCGCCCAGCCTTCGACAGCCGCCAGCTCTCTCCTCCTCTTCCTCCCCTTCCACCTTGTCCGGCTCCACAGTCACCCCAAGGACGCCGGTCCCTGAGCGTGACCAGGGGTTGGATCCCTCTGCCACGGAGTGTCCCTTTCCAACGCTGAGGCCCAAAAACAGAGCGAGCATCCCTTCTAACTGAGACGCTTGTATTAGTAGGAAAGGGGGAAACCACCATGCGGGGACGTGACAGCGAGCCACCAATCCGTGGGAAGACGTTGAAGGGGACTGAGGAGACTTGTGCTATAACCCTAATCAGTTGAGAGCTTTGGTAATGAAAGAATAAAAAACTTCTCAACTGTGAGAGAGTGCGGTTGGAGCAGCACTGCCGAAGTACAGGCTATAGGGGTGAGCCAGCTTATACAGAAGTCTTTATAATTCATAATATCACCCTTCTACATTCCAGGTGAGTGAGCCCTCTACCACCAGATGTTTGGGCACATGGTTTTTGTTCTTAGTTTTTTTTTCTAATAAAAAATTACAAAGGAGCTCTTCCCAAACTTATATTTAAACACCATATGGAGTTGAGGCAGGCTGATTGAATTAAGTTTTTCACACTAACTAAATGCTGTTTAGATCCGTTGTCCTCTCCACCTCAACCTCTCTTCATACCCACCCCACACACTCGTTTTGTGTTTATTGTAACTTGTCTAAAGTGCAATGTTGACAATATTCAAAAGGTGCTAACTCTGATGACCAAAATGTCAGGCTCAGATGTTTAATTACAGGCCCACGCCAGTGTTCACTGACTTTTCTTTGGCACTGATAACTCCTCCACTAATCAAGTCCAAATGACCCTTAGCTTTTCAAAACATAATTACATCTTAATTACTATAGCTTTTTTTTTTCAAATTACTGGGACAGGCCCTGGAGATTAGGATGTCGTGTAATTACTTATGACCATTTTAATATTTATGGACATGATTTATTGATGCAAAATACATAAAGGGGTAAATGTCAAACAGATTTAGATGTGGATTATTCTAACATAATTGATAGCAATTTGTACATCACACTGTTTGAAAATGCTGTATTTGAAAATCAGAAACTTTTATTTCAAAACAGATTCATTTCTGGCATAGCATTAAAGCCTGTATGCCAAAACCCAATCCATTTGCAAGTGGCTTCCCTCAAAAAATCTAGTACTAAAAAAACACCACATCCCATGAATTATGCCTTGTAAATGGGTAGATTTCACTCTTAATGTATAGCAGTGATAATGGGATTAAGGACAGATTACCTGGGTAAACTAACAGCAAATACACTAATACAGTAAATAAGAGATTTAAAAGCTACTTAACATTCCTATTCAATTAGATACCTAGAAACTGGGTGGTTGGGGTGGGGGCAAGTAGCATTTTCAGGAAACTCAAGAGTTTCCTCTTTTTCTGTATATTTAACCATGTACTATAAAACATGATTTTCTTGCTTCCCTCACAACACCTAGCTTTAGTGCTTTGCCCATAGTTTAAATATTTGTTTAAAAATAAAAAATAAAAATAAAGCAAACACAGTCTTTTGTAGACTGTCATATAAGATCTCCTTAAATGTAGGGACAGTCTTGTTTCAAAGGATTGTAGTAATTATGGTTATATTTTAAATATTTTACTTTTAAATATTTTAAATATTTAAACATTTTAAATATTGTACCTAAATTGAATGACCTTAAGTGCAAAAACTTAAAATTATAAAGAGCAATATCATTACCAACTGAATATGTTAATGTATGTGGAAATTTAATTAATTGTGTTGACTTTGCTGATTTTACAGTCAGCCCTACCAGAAGCTGTTTTTTTTAAACATGACTGACCATCTCTTTTCAACACCCTGCAATATTGACATTCCTTTGTTCTTCCTCATGTAAAAACATTTTTTAATTTGTACATTCAGTCACTATAACTGTACACTCTAGGCAGTCCTAGATTATACCATCTCAGTCTTTATCATCTGTCTTTCCTTCTGGTTTCATTTGTGCCCCCAGCTCTCCTCCCTCTATCATTCTCACGTTCAGCTTCATTCAGTGTACTTACATTATTGTGCTACAATCAGGTAGTAGTGTGCTATCCATTTCTGAATTTTTGCAGTCAGTCCTGTTGAATCGGCTGTATCCCTTCAGCTCCAATTACCCAATCTCTACCCTATTTCTATCTTCTGATAACCTCTGTTCTTAACTGAAATTCTCCAAGTTCACTCATTAATATTAGTTCATAGCAGTGAGACCATACAGTATTTGTCCTTTTGTTTCTGGCTAATCTCACTCAGCATAACGTCCTCAAGGTCCATTCACCAGAAGCTGTTTTAAAGGCTTGAATAAGTATGTTAAAGGGGGGAGAAAAAAATGAAAATTACTTACATCATAAGTGCCAAGTACTATGCTAGGTGTTTTATATGGAGTGTTCTAGTTTGCTAGCTGTGGAATGCAACACACCAGAGAGGGACTGGCTTTCAATAAAAGGGGATTTATTTAGTTTAACGTTTAGTTCTCCAGAGGAAAGGCAGCTAACTTTCAACTGAGGTTCTTTCTTACATGGAAAGGCACAGGGCGATCTCTGCTGGCCTTCTCTCCAGGCCTCTGGGTTCCAACAACTTTCCCTGGGGTGATTTCTTTCTGCATCTCCAAAGGCCTGGGCTGAGCTGCGTGTGCTGAGATGAGGTATGCTGAGCTGCTTGGGCTGTGCTACATTGAGCTCTCTCATTTAAGCACCAGCCAATTAAGTCAAACATCATTCATTATAGCAGGCATGCCTCTTAGCCAACTGCAGATGTAATCAGCAACAGATGAGGTTCACATGCCATTGGCTCATATCCACAGCAATAGAACTAGGCACCTTCACCTAGCCAAGTTGACACCTGAACCTAACTACCACATGGAGCATCTCATTTAATCCTTATTTTCCCCCATTTTACTGCTAAAGTGACTGTGGCATAGAAAAGTAATATTATGCTACCAGAAAGGAGTGAAGTAATGTTAGAAATCAAATCTCATTTCGAAGTCTATAAATACTCATTTTATTCTTACCAATTTGCCCTGTTTTATCTACAATTTTTTTTTAAAAAAAGGCATTCAACGACTGTATTTATTGGGCTTTTGTGGCTTTAAGTAATAGACATACACTCAGGTTACCTCAGTAATAGGGTAAAGGATATATGTGGAAATAAGACCAGAGGCTTAACCGGCTTGCCTGGTCATTCCTTGTGGGTAAAGGTGGGGGCCAGGGAGCAGCCTATGCCTTTAGTAGGTGGGGAAACTGGAAAGGTGCTACCTTCTGACCACATTCCTACGAGTTTATAGTATAGCCACTGATATTTTAATAATGTATTTCTTTAATATCTTTTTTGTTATAGTCTTAATAACAATCATGTTAGCATTTAAAAATTGTTTTTAAAGCACAAGGCCCAGAGAAGATAACTGCTTTGCCTGCTTCCTGTGTATCATCTCTCCTCTAACCCAGTGGTGTGCCAGTAAAGGTTTAACAATCAGATACAGAGCCAATTTATATTGTATAGATACTCTCACCATCCTAACATCTTTGAGGGCAGAGTTGGGAAGAAATGCACATAACCAGCTCTCAGAGCTGGTAAAAGCTGGCTCTAGCTCCACTGCCCCAATGCCTCATGCATTGTCTTCAGAACACAGCAATAACTCTAGTTGTATAACCACAGCTCTAATGACAAAAAAAAAAAAAGAAATTCAGTACTTAGTCCCTAAAAATATTGTATTCATTGATGCTTATTCTAGTATTCTGCCATTAATATGGTTCAGCAGCTCTCTCTGTCTCTCCTGCCTACCCACTCCTGCTCCCACTACCAGCTGTCCACCCTCTCCATACCTCATAATCAGATGCCCCTTGGAGAGAATCTGATTCTATTACCACAACCCTTTGGGGGAAAGTTCTTATATGAGTCTATCTCATAAACCACTACGCAGCCTATAAATTAGCTACCTTGATGCTCTCTCCTAGTCCTTTAACTGTGGCTACAGTGAAAAGGCCAAATGCTATAGAACATGGCCACCTATGGGAAAGAAACAGCTTGTGAAGCCTGACATCTTTTAAGAAGGCTTTGGCTGGGGCAGCCTCTTTAAAAGGAGATCTATAAGCATGACAGGCATCTAAGCTGTCATGTCTCCAAGACATTTTTCTCAGCTGTTTCATAAAATCCCCCAAGGCACTGCACATAGCTTTGGAACAGCCCTCATTCTACTTACCCCCATGAACATCTTGGGTGGATGCCAGCAATTGCAAACAGGAGTGGACACATTAGGTCTGGATACTGTTCAAAAGACCCCAGCCTGGTGAAGAGATTCTAATATAGTCCTTAAATTCAGTTAATACTTACCACAGGCCAACATTCTAAAGCAATAATGATCAGTTGGTGAATAAGGATATCTCTTAGAGCAATATAGCACTCTCCAGAGGGAAGTTTTTCAGATTATACTCAAACCAAACTCCCAAAATTGTGTTTTCCTCTCCTGGGAAGTAGAATGTTACCAGTCCCACACCTGTTGGAAACACTTTGTTTTATACTGATGGAAGTGTGCCCCATGCCTAGAGTGAGCTGAAAGGATTGAGAACTGTTCTCAGAAACATGAAGGGCACAAAGCCAACGCTAACTGCGTAAGGGAGTCTGGCCAGACACGTCCTTTCTTTGAAAAAGGATTTCCGCTTTCATGACATTCTTCCACCCCCAGTCACCCAACACACTAAAATGACAAAGACTCATTACTAGGATATTGGGCTTTTAAATGGAGACAGAAGATCACATTAAATTAAGCATTTTCCTTATTCTCATGGTAAAATGGTTTGCCTATGTCTCATATGTCACTGATTTATTTTAGTCCAATGAAACCATCTCCTTTTGTTGATTAATTATGGAGAGATTTGAAATATCTATTTCCATGACTGGCATGCTGCCTAATTCTATTAGCTTTAGCTTTGGGTATGCTACAAGAAGTAATAGATAGTTAGCGACAACACTGTGAATATTGTAGAGAATTAAATAATCCTCCATCAGCCAGCAAAGCTACATGGCTTTTGGCAGAGTTATATAATGTGAACTAATAAAGGCAAACTTAGAGAGTGGGAGAGAGGGAAAGAGAATTAACTTTTTTTTGAGAATTAACTTTTTAAATGGTACAGGCGGATTCTGTTGGGAGACCTGATTCTATTCTTTCCTCTCTAAATCTCTGATCCTAAGTGCTTTTTGTCTTGGATCCTCTCACCCCACCATTTGTTCAGAATTTAAAGTGGGTATTTTTCACACAACTTGTGCCTAACTGCAAGCCAGTTCCTTCATCTTTTGTTCATCTAAAGTGGCTACAAATGATCTGGTAATAGAGGAATTCTGGTTGTATTGGGCTTTCTGGGAAATGATTTGTTGCTCTTCAAAATGGTACCTCCTTAAGGAATTTTCAAAAGTAGTTTTATCTCTGCTTAACTTTCACGCTGAAAAAAAAAACAGCAAACTTGAACTTTGATGTCAGATAGACCTGGATTCAAGTGTGGCCATTGTTGTTAAAGCTATGGAACAATAAGCAAGTGATTTAACTTCTTTAAGCCTAGATATTCTTGTCTGTAAAATGAGAAAAGTACAGGTACTTACCACACACAGGGCTTTGCACTTAGCCCCATGCTACCACATGGTAAGTCCTTTAAAAATATCATTATAGTACTAATATTATCAATTATTATCATTGCTTTCCAACTTCCAATCACCACATAGTCACTCTTTGCCTTTAAGCCTTATCTGATATGATTTCCTCTCTTTGAGATGACTCATAGTTTCTCTTCACAGTCCAGAGTCATAAATTATTATTCATAATCACCTGTTAAGGAAGTCTGTTCAGATTAGTAAACTTTTCAACATATCTTTTCTTCAAAATTATCTTTTACATTTATACTCAAAGGTTACTAGTAATAATTATGTTTTTAAGTTTTAACCCCCTCAAAGTAATCATATTAGAAAGCTACATATTTTGTGAAAACTACTTTTAGAATTGCCATTAATATATATAGTGCAACTTTAAAAATATCTTCAACAGGAAAATCATCATTATATCCACTCATTCAACAAATATTTACTGAATGCTTTGCTAAGTGCTAGACAGATAATAAACATAAATCCATAAAATATTAGTATGTTAGAGAATAACAGAAAAATGACAAGGAAGTTTGCAAAAAGTGTTGGTGGAGGGGGGAGTGGGTTGCAATTTTAGATAGGGTAGTCAGATAGGTCTCATTGAGGAAGTGAAAATCTGAAAGATTTAAGGAAGCAAGCCTTGCAGATATCTGGTAGAAGAGGGAATAGCCATTGAAAAGGCTCCACTAAAGGGAAGATAGTCCAGGAAACCAAATTAGAAAGAAGATAGAGTGGAGTGAAAAGGGCAGGGGAGATAGGAGATGAGGCCCAAGAGGCAATCATTAGGGTTTTATGGGTCATAAGGACTTCGACTTTTATGGTGAGTGAGTTGTAAAGCCATGATAGGATTTTAAGCAGAGGAGTGATATGAACAAACTGATGTTTTAGGGAATAACTTTGGGTGCTCTGTTAAGGAGTACAGAGGCAGAAGGGGAGTAAATTAGGAGACTACTGAAATAACCCAGGTAAAAGATGATTGTTAAAATTTAGAGGAGGAAAGAAGCAATGGAGAGAGTGAAAAGTGATCAAATTCTGGTTATACTTGGAAGGAGTGGCCCACAAGATTTTCTGACAGACCATACGTGGGTGTGAAAGAAAGAAAGAAGTTAAGAATATCTCTATCGTTTTTTTTTTTTTTTTGCCTGAAATTGCGGTTTTCTGAGAGAGGGAGGACTTAGCAACAGGTGGTGTGCTTGTATATTAGCAGCTCAATTTTGAACATAAGTTTGTGATGGCTTTTGGACAGCAAGATAATGTTCAAATGGACCACTAAATATTAAAGTCGCACATTTAGGGGGATGATGTCTAAGCTGTAGCCAGCCTATAGATGATATTTAAATAAGTCACAGATTTGTAAGAGAGGAGCTCGTAAGGTCCACTAAGGTGTGACCAAAGAGATAGGAGGAAAATCAAGCAAATATGGAGATCAAGGAGGCAAGTGAAGTTTTTGTTTATTTGTTAAATTGTGGAAAAGAAAAAAAATTATTTAGAACCAAGCAGAGCAATCAAATTAAGTTATACCCTCCTTATTTTTTAAAAAATGAGTTAACATATGTATTTCTGATCCATTAATTTTTGACAGTGGTGCCAAGAATATGAATTGGGGAAAGAACAGCCTCTTTAACAAATGGTACTGAAAAAACTGGACCTTCATTATGCATAAAGATTGCAGTCAGACCTCTACCCCACGTCATAAACAACTATTAACTCACAATGGGTCAAGGACCCAATCATAAGCTAAAACCATAAAATTCCTAAGAGTAAACATTAAGAGGACTCTTACAACTTTGGATTAGGTCATGATTTCTTAGTTATGATACCAAAAGCACAAGCAGCAAAAGTAAAAATAGATAATATGAACTTCTTCAAAATCTGAAACTTTTGTATGTCAAAGAACACTATCAAGAAGGTGAAAAGACAACCTACAGAAAAAATAATCACAAGCCATATATCTAAGAAAGATTTAATGATCAGAATATATAATGAACTATTACAACTCAACAACAAAAAGACAAATAACCCAATTTAAAAATGGGCTAAGGACTTGAATAGACATTTCTCCACAAATGGCCAATGAGCACATGAAAAGATGTTTGACATCACTGGTCATAAGGGAAATATAAAGTATTTATATTTATATTATATTATACTATAATATAATATATTATAGTATAATATAATATCTCAAAAGTATGATGAGATAGTACTTCATACCCACTAGGATGGCTATAATTAAATAAATAAATAAATAAATAAATAAATAAATAAATGTTGGTGAGGATGCAAAAAAATAGGAATGTTGGTGGCAATGTAGAATGGCACAGCCCCCGTGGAAATGAGTTTGGTGGTTCCTCAGAAAATTGAAAATACAATTACCACATGGCCTGGCCACCTCACTTCTTGGTATATACCCAACATAATTGAAAGCAGGGACTCAAACAGATATTTGTACACCAATATTTATAGCAGCACCATTCACAATAGCCCAAAGGTGGAAGCAACCCAAATGTCCATCAACAGATAAATGAACAAAATGTGGTATACTCATATAATGGAATATTATTTAGCTGTAAAAAGGAATGAGGTGCAAGAGAGCCGGGTTCGATTCACAGTCCATGCACTTCCCAAAAACAAACAAGTAAACAAAGAAAGAAAAAAACAAAAATTCAATAAATTGTTCTGTAACGACAGGATACTCACATGGAAAAAGAATGAAATGTGACCCCCGGCATATAACATACGAAAAAAAGGAATGAGGTTCTGATGCATGCTGCAACATGGATGAACCTTGAAGACATGTTGAGTAAAATAAGTCAAATACAAAAAGACAAATATTGCATGATGTTGCTTATATGAAACACCTAGAAGGACCGAACTCATAAAGACAGACGGTAGTTTCTAAGTTACAACATAGCAGCAGGGTGGAGGGGGCAAAGGCAGTGATTACAGTTTAATGGTTGAGTAGCTTCCATTTGATGAAAAGGAAGGGGTGATAGATATTGGTGATGTAGCATAATATTGTGAATATAATTAATACTATTGAACTTATACATGTAAATGTGATTAAAATGGGAAATTTTGTGCTCTATATCAGTTACTGTCATTAAAAAATATTTAAAAGATAACAGAACAACTGCTAACTGGTAAGGACACAGAACAATTGAAATCCCTACACTGTAGTAGTAATGCAAAACATACAGACACTGGCAAACAGTTTGGCAGTTTCTTAAAAAGTTAAACACACTTACCATATAACCCAATAAACCTACTCCTTGGTGTTTACTGAAAAGTAATGAAAAAAATGTCCAAATGAAAACCTGTAGATTTATTCATAATCCCTTTTAACTGGAAACCACTCAGATGTCCATTAACTATTGGCAAGATAATTACACTTCCTTCCAATGGAATACTACCCAGCATAAAAAAGAATGAACTACTGATACATACGACATGAATAAATCTCAAATTCATTATGCTAAGTGAAAGAGGCCAGACTCAAAGGTTATATACTGTATGATATGATATTCTGGAATGTTATTTCTATGATATTCTGGAAGAGGCAAAACTAAGTGATTGCTAAGGGCGAGTTGAGGGAGGACTGACTAGGGGTATGAGGGAATCTTCTGGGTGATGGAACGGTTTTATATATTGATCGTGGCAGTGGTAGTTAAATGGTTGTGTATATTTGTTAAAAGTGATTACTGTAAACCTAAAATAATATATTTTACTGCATGTAAGTTTTACTTCAACAAACCTAACAATAAATTTTTTAAAAAAGTGAACATAAAATATTTTAATTTGTAATTTTGCATATACTTTGGCTCTAAAGCTTATTCTAAAAGATGGTTTCTAAATATCATTAAGCAATAGCAACACTGGAATACAGGTATAAACCTCCCATTGTGACTGCACAGAAAAGCCATCCCAAAAGGTGAAATGCCAAACGACCTTTATTTGTGATGTGTAAAGGATATCTAAGTGGCAGGGTCCTCCAGATAGATGAGAATGTAAACATCTCTTCAGAGATGGAGAAGAATCTTTGTAAAGACCAAATATATATAAACTGGTTTTAAAATTGTCATTTCAAGTATTATTCAAATGTTGGTTATTAGTTCTTAAAGCTGGCTATTATAAAAGTAGAGTGAGAAATAAATTTGCAGTTGGTAGAGAACTATTCAAATTCTGGCTATGCTATGTAATACTGTGTGTGACTTAGAAATTCACTTCACTTCTCTGGGATTTAGTTACATTATCTTTGAAATAAAAGTAACAATATCTGTTCTGCCTATTCTGTAAGATGCTGTGGGAGTCAAATGATATCATGCTTTAGTGATGTCTAAAGCAAAAATTTGATTGAGGCAAGTTGTATTTTTCTAAATTCATCCACATTTGTTTCTTTATAAGCCATGGTTCTTTACTTATCTTGAGGATACCTCCTTGAAATTCTGATGAAAATTATATACCTCCCAAAAAGTTCATATATACACATACAACAGTTGTTGTATGTAGCAATGCTGACTTTCAGGGCTGAAACTCTGAGTCTTAGGTGTCACATAGGTGCCCAAAGTTCCAAGGTGATACCAGGTTATATATATATAGGACAGCATCTCAAAATCTAGAAATAATATTTACAGCTGCGGATAAAAGCTTATATTGTAGGTCCCGATTTTCGTATAAGTATTTTCTAAAAGAGGCCATACAACATTTGTTCTTTTATTTCTGGCTTAATTTGCACCACATAATATCCCCAAGGTTCATTCATCTCATTGCATGTCTCATGACTGATCTTTCCTGTAGTCACAGAATATCTACCAAATGTATACACCACAGTTCACATTTCTGCTTCTCAGTCTACGTATTTTTCAGCCACCCCATCCATTGGGCATCATGGGTAATGTCCAAAGCAAACAATCTGTGTCTCATATTATTCTCATTTAGTTGTAAAATCATCAACACTCTCAATTTTAGACATTTTTCATTGCTCCCAATAGGAAAATAAGATAAAGTCACCCTCACCAAACAGAAAATCCAAGCCTCACCTTAACTTTTGTATTACTGCCTCCAATTATTTATCCCTGGTATTTTTGTGGTAGTATTGATGTCTTCCTGTTAAATATAGGCAATAGCATACAACAGTGGTTTCACCCCTATACCCTTTTATTACTGACTCTTTGTACAAGATTCATACTTTTGAAGTACTTCATGCAATAACTTATTTACACTAGTAGTGCAAATTGATGGGATACCTGGCTCTAAACAACCCCTTTCAATCATGTTCACCTTTATTATGACAATATTATTTATAAACCTAAATATGAACTGCCTTCACATCTATCCATTCCCTTACATTTAAGTTCAACCTCATTAGCTACCGATTCACTCATCTCTGGCTTCTCTGTATCTCTAGGTCCCCTATATTCTACATTATGAGCCTCTGAGTTTACCCTTACCAAGGTCATAATAGTGAAATCATACAGTATCTAACTTTTGTGTCTGGCTTATTTCACTCATCATTAAGTTCTCAAGGTTCATCCATGTTGTCATATGCTTCAGGACCTCATTTTGTGTTACTGCTGCACATTACATTGTATACATATATCACATTTTGTTTATCCGCATGCCTGTTGATGGACACTTGGATTGTTTCCATCTTTCGGCAATTGTGAATAATGCTGCTATGAACATCAGTGTGCAAATGGATATTTGTGTCACTGCTTTTACTGGGTATTTATACTGAATAGTGGTATTGCTGGGTTTGTAGAGCAACTCGACATTTAGTTTTCTAAGGATGACTGATCAAATCTCTTTACTTGTGATTGCTTTGTTGAGATCTTTCATTTCTTCTCAAATCAGTGTAGGTTGTTGGTGTGTTTCTAGGAATTTGTCCATTTCAGCTAAGTTGTCTAGTTTGCGTATAGTTGTTCACTGTATCCTCTAATGATGTTTGAATTTCTTCAGGGTCTCTGGTAAGGACCCCCCTCTCAATTCTGGTTTTATTTGCATTCTCTCTCTCTCTTTGCCAGCCTACCTAGGGTTCTGTGCTGGTTTGAAACTGTTGTGTACCCCAAACAAGTCATGTCTTTAATGCTGATTCAATATTGTATGTCAGGATCTTTTTGATTAAGTTGTTCTGACAGAGATGTGACCCACCCAATTGTGGGTAGGACGTTTTGATTAGATGGTTTCCATTGAGATGTGTCTCTGCCCATTCAAGATGGGTCTTAATCCACTTACTGGAGTCCTTTAAGAGAGAACCATTTTGGAAAAAGCCCAGAGCCAACACAGAAAGAGATGTTGGAGATGCAAAAGGAAGCTGCCCTAGGGAAAGCTGTTTGAAACCAGAAGCCAAAGGACTAGCAGATGTCAGCCATGTTCCTTTCCAACTGATAGAAGTGTTCTGGACTCTTGAGTCAAGGTGTCTTTCTCTAGATGCCTTAGTTTGGATATTTTTATGACCTTAGAATTGTAAACACATCACTTAATGAATCCCCTTCATAAAAGCCAACCCATTTCTGGTATGTTGCATTCCAACAGCATTAGCAAACTAAAACAGATTTGGGTACCAGAGAAGTGGGATGCTGCAGTTTGCAAAGACCAAAGATGTTGGAGCAGCTCTGTAAATGGATAAGGGAACCATTCTGGAAGAATTGTGAGGAGGTGAATAGAAAAGGCCTGAATTGCTTTGAACAGACCGTTGGTTGACATGTGAACTCGAAAGATAACTCAGACAAGGCTTTAGACAGAAATGAGGAATGTGCTATTGCAAACTGAAGGAAGGCAAACTTTGTTTTAAGTTGGCAGAGAATTTGGCAACATTAAGTAATAGTATTGGTTGAAAGAATTTGAGAGTGATGAACTCAGATATTTTACAGAATGTGGAAAACATAGCCTGCAGCTTATAGTAAAATGAGACAGGAAAGAGATAAGCTGAGAACTGCACTCTTGGGTACAAATAAATCAGAAATTGATGGTCTAGAAAATTGTGCCCCCAGGAAGAAGAACCCCAGAGAACAGTGCCTGACATTAGGATATAACCAATCATGGAACCACCCATGTCAGAAAAAGCCAGAATTGTAGAGATGGAATTATCCAGAAAGGATTTATGGAAGAGCCTATTATCTGATGGGTGTGATCCATGTATACTGAATGGAAAACCAACAAGAGTGTTGTGGGATCTATATAAATGGAACCATTGCCAGTCTGGACTAAAGGAGCATAAAAGGGACAAACTGAAGGAAAAATTACTTCAAAAGTAGAACCATGGAAGCTAAAGTATAGAGCCAGGAAATCTCGGGCCAGGAGAATTTATGATTGTTGTTTATTCTTGGTGAACTGTCCCTTTTATTAATTTGTAACATCCTTCCTTCTCTCTTATGACATCTTTACATTTAAATTGTTTTCTTTTGGTTTTTTTTTTTTGCCATTTATTATTTGCATGTTTATTTTCTGTTACAGAACATCATATTTAAATATAATTCAAGAATTTGATAGCACTAAATGAAACATAAAATCTTATGAGAAAGTTATTTTCTAGCTGTATTTTGTGATAGGCACTTCACATTTTCTTTATCTCTAATTATTCTGAGATATAACGAGTTTATTCGCAAAATAAACTTATAAACAAACAATGACGTATAGAGAGGTTACTGATGAGGACAAACAGAGATGAGCTATGTATGAGTTTTAAACATAAGACTTCATTGTCATTGCCACTATTTTAGTCTATGACTCCAAGGTCTCTTGTCTGTGCCATTACATAGGCCTTCTTTATTTTTTTTTCTCATTTCTTTTTTTGTGTGTGTGTTTTTAAATTTTTTATTAGTTAAAAAAATTACAAGAAACACAAACATTCCCAACACATACACTCAGTAATTCACAATATCATCACATAGTTGCATATTCATCACCATGATCATTCCCAAGAACATTAGCATCAATTCAGAAAAAGAAATAAAAAGACAATATAAAAATATAACAAACAGAAAAAAAAATTTTACAGGCCATACCCCTTACTGATCCCTTTCATTGATCACTAGCATTTCAAACTAAATCTATTTTAACATTTGTTCCCCCTATTATTTATTTTTATTTCATATGTCATATGTTCTTCTCATCTGTTGACAAGGTAGATAAAAGGAGCATCAGACACAAGGTTTTCACAATCACACAGTCACATTGTGAAAGCTATATCATTATATAATCATCAGCAAGAAACATGGCTACTGGAACACAGCTTTACATTTTCAGGCAGTTCCCTCCAGCCTCTTCGTTACATCTTGAATAACAAGGTGATATCTACTTAATGCATAAAAATAACCTCCAGGATAACCTCTTGACTCTGTTTGGAATCTCTCTGCCCTTGACACTTTGTCTCATTTCACTCTTCCCCCTTTTGGTCGAGAAGGTTTTCTCAATCCCTTGATGCTGGGTCTCAGCTCATTCTAGAGTTTTTCTTAATCCCTTGATGCTGGATCTCAGCTCATTCTGGGATTTCTGTCCCACGTTGCCAGGAAGATCCACACCCCTGGTAGTCATGTCCCACATAGACAGGGGGAGGGTGGTGAGTCTGCTTGCTGTGTTGGCTGGAGAGAGAGGCCACATCTGAGCAACAAAAGAGGTTCTCTTGGGGGTGACTCTGAGGCCTAATTTTAAGTAGGCTTGACCTATCCCCTGTGGGGTTAAGTTTCATATGAACAAACCCCAAGACTTGGGGCTCAGCCTATAGCTTTGGTTGTCCACACAGCTTGTGAGAATATCAAGAATTCAACTTGGGGGACTTCCGGAGAAGATGGCAGCTTAGTAAGACGCGCGGATCTTAGTTTCTTCTCCAGGACAGCTACTAGGGGAGTAGAAACGATACAGAACAGCTCCCAAAGCCACAACAGAGATAAAAAAGACAGCGTACCCCATCCTGGAACGGCTGGCTGGCTGAGAGAAGCCGCTCGGGTGAGATCGCCGAGGCGCGCGGGTTTCACCGGGAGGGGCGGCAAGCGGCCGGAGTCACTCCCTTCCACCTTCCCGAACCGACTGGGAGAGTTGGACGGGCGGTCCCCTGAAACCGCGGCGGCTGGCGCCCACACCAAGCGCGGCCCCCCGGACCAACTGAGAGAATTGGATCGGAAATCCCCAGACTGCAGAGAACAGTGACGGGTGCGGGAGGCCCCTTCCAAACCCGTGACTCCCCGGGAACGTGCACTCTCCTGGGCGGGCTGCTGCCGCTGGCACCCTCCCACCATGCTTGTCGCCCCGGGCCGACTAGGAAAATCGGACGGGCGCTTTCCCGGGCTGCGGCGGCCAGCAACCCTCCCCGCGTTCGGACCCCAGGCCGGCTCGCACTCTTCCAAGCTGCTTTGGCTAGTGAACCTCCCGGACGGCGAGAGTTTTCCAAAGTTAAAGGTCCCACAGCACCTTTTACTGGTGGGACCCGCAGACAAACGTGTGCCACGAGCGCCACCTACTGGGCAGGATAAGAAAAACAGAACCCAGAGATTTCACAGAAAAATCTTCCAAACTTTTGGATCCAATACCCAGGGAAATCTGTCTAAATGCGCAGACGCCAACAGAAGATAACGGATCACGCTCAAATAATTGAAAATATGGCCCAGTCAAAGGAACAAACCAATAGTTCAAATGAGATACAGGAGCTGAGACAACTAATGCTGAATATACGAACAGAAATGGAAAACCTCTTGAAAAACGAAATCGATAAATTGAGGGAGGACATGAAGAAGACATGTGCTCAACATAAAGAAGAAATAGAAAAACTGAAAAAACAAATCACAGAACTTATGGAAGTGAAGGACAAAGTAGAAAAGATAGAAAAAACAATGGATACCTACAATGATAGATTTAAAGAGACAGAAGATAGAATTAGTGATTTGGAGGATGAAACATCTGAACTCCAAAAACAAACAGAAACTATCAGGAAAAGAATGGAAAAATTTGAACAGGGTATCAGGGAACTCAAGGACAATATGAAGCGCACAAATATACATGTTGTGGGTGTCCCAGAAGGAGAAGAGAAGGGAAAAGGAGGAGAAAAACTAATGGAAGAAATTTTCACTGAAAATTTCCCAACTCTTATGAAAGACCTAAAATTACAGATCCAAGAAGTGCAGCGCACCCCAAAGAGATTAGACCCAAATAGGCGTTCTCCAAGACACTTACCAGTTAGAATGTCAGAGGTCAAAGAGAAAGAGAGGATCTTGAAAGCAGCAAGAGAAAAACAATCCACCACATACAAGGGAAACCCAATAAGACTATGTGTAGATTTCTCAGCAGAAACCATGGAGGCTAGAAGACAGTGGGATGATATATTTAAATTACTAAAAGAGAAAAACTGCCAACCAAGACTCCTATATCCAGCAAAATTGTCCTTCAAAAATGAGGGAGAAATTAAAATATTCTCAGACAAAAAGTCATTGAGAGAATTTGTGACCAAGAGACCAGCTCTGCAAGAAATACTAAAGGGAGCACTAGAGTCAGAACCGAAAAGACAAAAGAGAGAGGTATGGAGAAGAGTGTAGAAAGAAGGAAAGTCAGATATGATATATATAATACAAAAGGCAAAATGGTAGAGAAAAATATTATCCAAACAGTAATAACACTAAATGTTAATGACCTGAATTCCCCAATCAAAAGACATAGAATGGCAGAATGGATTAAAAAACAGGATCCTCCTATATGCTGTCTACAGGAAACACATCTTAGACCCAAAGATAAACATAGGTTGAAAGTGAAAGGTTGGGAAAAGATATTTCATGCAAATAACCAGAAAAGAGCAGGAGTGGCTATACTAATATCCAACAAGTTAGACTTCAAATGTAAAACAGTTAAAAGAGACAAAGAAGGACACTATATACTAATAAAAGGAACAATTAAACAAGAAGACATAACAATCATAAATATTTACGCACCTAACCAGAATGCCCCAAAATATGTGAGGAATACACTGCAAACACTGAAAAGGGAAATAGACACAAATACCATAATAGTTGGAGACTTCAATTCCCCACTCTCATCAATGGACAGAACATCTAGACAGAGGATCAATAAAGAAATAGAGAATCTGAATATTACTATAAAGGAGCTAGACTTAACAGACATTTATAGGACATTACATCCCACAACAGCAGGATACACCTTTTTCTCAAGTGCTCATGGATAATTCTCAAAGATAGACCATATGCTGGGTCACAAAGCAAGTCTTAACAAATTTAAAAAGATTGAAATCATACACAACACTTTCTCGGATCATAAAGGAATGAAGTTGGAAATCAATAATAGGCGGAATGCCAGAAAATTCACAAATACGTGGAGGCTCAACAACACACTCTTAAACAACGAGTGGGTTAAAGAAGAAATTGCAAGAGAAATTAGTAAATACCTCGAGGCAAATGAAAATGAAAACACAACATATCAAAACTTATGGGATGCAGCAAAGGCAGTGCTAAGTGGGAAATTTATTGCCCTAAATGCCTATATCAGAAAAGAAGAAAGGGCAAAAATGCAGGAATTAACTGTTCACTTGGAAGAACTGGAGAAAGAACAGCAAACTAATCCCAAAGCAAGCAAAAGGAAAGAAATAACAAAGATCAGGGCAGAAATAAATGAAATTGAAAACATGAAAACAATAGAGAAAATCAATAAGACCAGAAGTTGGTTCTATGAGAAAATCAATAAGATTGATGGGCCCTTAGAAAGACTGACAAAAAGAAGAAGAGAGAGGATGCAAATAAATGAGATCAGAAATGGAAGAGGAGACATAACTACTGACCTCACAGAAATAAAGGAGGTAATAACAGGATACTATGAACAACTTTACGCTAATAAATACAACAATTTAGATGAAATGGACGGGTTCCTGGAAAGACATGAACAACCAACTTTGACTCAAGAAGACATAGATGACCTCAACAAACCAATCACAAGTAAAGAAATTGAATTAGTCATTCAAAATCTTCCTAAAAAGAAAAGTCCAGGACCAGATGGCTTCACATGTGAATTCTACCAAACGTTCCAGAAAGAATTAGTACCAATTCTCCTCAAACTCTTCAAAAAAATCAAATTGGAGGGAAAACTACCTAATTCATTCTATTAAGCCAACATCACCCTCATACCAAAACCAGGCAAAGATATTACAAGAAAAGAAAACTACAGACCAATCTCTCTAATGAATATAGATGCAAAAATCCTCAATAAAATTCTAGCAAATCGTATCCAACAACACATTAAAAGAATTATACATCATGACCAAGTAGGATTCATCCCAGGTATGCAAGGATGGTTCAACATAAGAAAATCAATTAATGTAATACACCATATCAACAAATCAAAGCAGAAAAATCACATGATCATCTCAATTGATGCAGAGAAGGCATTTGACAAGATTCAACATCATTTCCTGTTGAAAACACTTCAAAAGATAGGAATACAAGGGAACTTCCTTAAAATGATAGAGGGAATATATGAAAAACCCACAGCTAATATCATCCTCAATGGGGAAAAATTGAAAACTTTCCCCCTAAGATCAGGAACAAGACAAGGATGTCCACTATCACCACTATTATTCAACATTGTGTTGGAGGTTCTAGCCAGGGCAATTAGACAAGAAAAAGAAATACAAGGCATCAAAATTGGAAAGGAAGAAGTAAAACTATCACTGTTTGCAGACGATATGATACTATACATCGAAAACCCGGAAAAATCCACAACAAAACTACTAGAGCTAATAAATGAGTACAGCAAAGTAGCAGGTTACAAGATCAACATTCAAAAATCTGTAGCATTTCTATACACTAGTAATGAACAAGCTGAAGGGGAAATCAAGAAACGAATCCCATTTACAATTGCAACTAAAAGAATAAAATACTTAGGAATAAATTTAACTAAAGAGACAAAAAACCTATATAAAGAAAACTACAAAAAACTGTTCAAAGAAATCACAGAAGACCTAAATAGATGGAAGGGCATACCGTGTTCATGGATTGGAAGACTAAATATAGTTAAGATGTCAATCCTACCTAAATTGATTTACAGATTCAATGCAATACCAATCAAAATCCCAACAACTTATTTTTCAGAAATAGAAAAACCAATAAGCAAATTTATCTGGAAGGGCAGGGTGCCCTGAATTGCTAAAAACATCTTGAGGAATAAAAACGAAGCTGGAGGTCTCGCGCTGCCTGACTTTAAGGCATATTATGAAGCCACAGTGGTCAAAACAGCATGGTATTGGCATAAAGATAGATATATCGACCAATGGAATCGAATAGAGTGCTCAGATATAGACCCTCTCATCTATGGACATTTGATCTTTGATAAGGCAGTCAAGCCAACTCACCTGGGACAGAACAGTCTCTTCAATAAATGGTGCCTAGAGAACTGGATATCCATATGCAAAAGAATGAAAGAAGACCCATCTCTCACACCCTATACAAAAGTTAACTCAAAATGAATCAAAGATCTAAACATTAGGTCTAAGACCATAAAACAGTTAGAGGAAAATGTTGGGAGATATCTTATGGTTCTTACAACTGGAGGCGGTTTTATGGACCTTAAACCTAAAGCAAAAACACTGAAGAAGGAAATAAATAAATAGTAGCTCCTCAAAATTAAACACTTTTGTGCATCAAAGAACTTCATCAAGAAAGTAGAAAGACAGCCTACACAATGGGAGACAATATTTGGAAATGATATATCAGATAAAGGTCTAGTATCCAGAATTTATAAAGAGATTGTTCAACTCAACAACAAAAAGACAGCCAACCCAATTACAAAATGGGAAAAAGACTTGAACAGACACCTATCAGAAGAGGAAATACAAATGGCCAAAAGGCACATGAAGAGATGCTCAATGTCCCTGGACATTAGAGAAATGCAAATCAAAACCACAATGAGATATCATCTCACACCCACCAGAATGGCCATTATCAACAAAACAGAAAATGACCAGGGCTGGAGAGGATGCGGAGAAAGAGGCACACTTATCCACTGTTGGTGGGAATGTCAAATGGTGCAACCACTGTGGAAGGCAGTTTGGCGGTTCCTCAAAAAGCTGAATATAGAATTGCCATACGACCCAGCAATACCATTGCTGGGAATCTACTCAAAGGACTTAAGGGCAAAGACACAAACGGACATTTGCACACCAATGTTTATAGCAGCGTTATTTACAATTGCAAAGAGATGGAAACAGCCGAAGTCTCCATCAACAGAAGAGTGGCTAAACAAACTGTGGTATATACATACGATGGAATACTATGCAGCTTTAAGACAGGATAAACTTATGAAGCATGTAATAACATGGATGGACCTAGAGAACATTATGCTGAGTGAGTCTAGCCAAAAACTAAAGGACAAATACTGTATGGTCTCACTGATGTGAACAGACATTCGAGAATAAATTTGGAATATGTCATTGGTAACAGAGTCCAGCAGGAGGTAGAAACAGGGTAAGATAATGGGCAATTGGAGTTGAAGGGATACAGATGGTGTAACAGGACTAGATACAAAAACTCAAAAATGGACAGCACAATAATACCTAATTGTAAAGTAATCATGTTAAAACACTGAATGAAGCTGCATCTGAGCTACAGGTTTTTGTTTTGTTTTGTTTTGTTTTGTTTTGATTTTACTATTATTACTTTTATTTTTTTCTCTATATTAACATTCTATATCTTTTTCGGTTATGTTGCTAGTTCTTCTAAACCGATGCAAATGTACTAAGTAATGATGCTCATGCATCTATGTGATGATGTTAAGAATTACTGATTGCATATGTAGAATGGTATGATTTCTAAATGTTGGGTTAATTTCTTTTTTTCCGTTAATTAAAAAAAAAAAAAGAAAGAGAAGGGGTAATTGAAGCTGAAGGGATACAGACTGTACAACGGGACTGGATATAAAAACTCAGAAATGGACAGCACAATACTACCCAATTGTAATGCAATTATGTTAAAACACTGAATGAAGCTGCATGTGAGGTATAGGTTTTTTGTTTTTTCTTTTTCTTTCTATTATTGTTTTAATTCTTATTCTGTTGTCTTTTTATTTCTTTTTCTAAATCGATGCTAATGTACTAAGAAATGATGAATATGCAACTATGTGATGTTATTAAGAATTACTGATTGTACATGTAGAATGGAATGATTTCTAATTGTTTTGTTAATTCTTTTTTTAATTAATAATAAAAAAAAAAGAATTCAACTTGGGGAAGTTGATTTTTCCCCCGTTCTCACCATTCCCCAAAGGGGACTTTGCAAATACTTTTCCACTCACTGATCAAATCACTCTGGGATTCATCAGGGCATCACCTAGACAAACCAACAAAATCTCATGTCCTATACAAAGTTCCATGTACTTAAGGTGTTCAATCAACTATCTACATAAGTTATATTAGGAGATGCACTAGTCAAATTATAGATTTGTACCAAATAAACATTTTTTTGCTTTAGTCTCACACATTAGTTGAAATTTTAAACGATTACCATCTATTTTCAGCACACTGCAGTAATGACATTCTTTTGTTCTTTCTCATGCAAAAACATTTTTAAATTTGTACATTTAGTCACTATCATTATACACTCTAGGCATTCCTAGATGACACCGTCTCAATCTTTATCATCTACCTTTCTTTGTGATTTCATTTATGTCCCAGCCCTCCTCCCTCTATCATTCTCATATGCAGTTTCATTCAGTGTTTTAACATAATTATATTACAGTTAGGTAATATTGTGCTGTCCATTTCTGAGTTTTTATATTCAGTCCTCTTGCACAATCTGTATCCCTTCAGCTCCAATTACCCAATATCTTACCCTATTTCTATCTCCTGATGGTCTCTGTTACCAAGGAAATATTCCAAGTTTATTCACTAATGTCAGTTCCTATCAGTGAGACCATACAGTATTTGTCCTTTTGTTTCTGGCTAATCACACTCAGCATAATGTCCTTAAGGTCCATTCATGTTGTTACATATTTCATAACTGTATTCTGTCTTACAGTTGCATAATATTCCATCTTATGTAAATGTCACAGTTTGGTTAGCCAACTGTCTGTTGATGGACATTTTGGCTGTTTCCATCTCTTGGTAATTGTTAATAATGCTGCTATAAACGTTGGTGTGTAAATGTCCATTTGTGTCCTTGGCCTCGTGTCTTTTGAGTAGAGACAGCATATAGATGGGTCCTGTTTTTTAATCCATTCTTCCAGACTATGTCTTTTGATTGGAGAGTTTAATCCATTAACATTCAGTGTTATTACTGCATGGGCAGTACTTTCTTCTACTATTTTGCCTTCTGGATTTTATATGTCATATCTAATTTTCCTTCTTTTTACCTTTACTCATAGTCTTCCTTTCTACACTCTTCTCCACACCTCTCTCTTCTGTCTTCCTATCTGTCTCTAGTGTTCCCTTTAGTATTTCTTGTAGAGCTGGTCTCTTGGTCACAAATTCTCTCAGTGAATGGAATGATTTCTAAATGATGTGTTAGTTAATCTTTTTTTTAATTAATAATAAATAAAATTCTCTCAGTGTATTTTGTCTGAATATGTTTTAATTTCACCCTCATTTTTGAAGGACAATTCTTCTGGATATAGAATTCTTGGTTGGCAGTTTTTCTCTTTTAATAATTTAAATATATTATCCCACTGTCTTCTCGCCTCCATGGTTTCTGCTGAGAGATCTGCGCATAGTCTTATTGGGCTTCCCTTGTATGTGATGGATTGCTTTTCTCTTGCTGCTTTCAAGATTCTCTCTTTCTCTTTGACCTCTGACATTCTGATTATTAAATGTCTTGGAGTATGTCTATTTGGATCTATTCTCTTTGGGGAATGCTGCACTTCTTGGATCTGTAATTTTAAGTCTTTCATAAGAGTTGGGGAATTTTCAGTGATAATTTCCTCCATTAGTTTTTCTCCTCCTTTTCCCTTTTCTTCTCCTTCTGGGACACCCACAACACGTATATTCATGCACTTCATATTGTCTTTCAATTCCCTGAGTCCCTGCTCATATTTTTCCACTTTTTTTCCTATAGTTTCTGTTTCTTGTTGGATTTCAGATGTTCCATCCTCCAGTTTAGAAATCCTATGTTCTGTCTCTCGAAATCTACCATTGTAGGTTTCCATTTTTTTTTCATCTCTTCTCCTGTGTCTTTCATTCCCATAAGTTCTGTGATTTGTTTTTTCAGACTTTCAGTTTCTTCTTTTTGTTCTTTCTTTGCCTTCTTTATATCCTCCTTCAATTCATTGATTTGGTTTTTGATGAGGTTTTCCATGTCTGATCATACATTCTGAATTAATTGTTTCAGCTCCTGTATCTCATTTGAATTGTTGGTTTGTTCCTTTGACTGGGCCATATCTTCAATTTTCCTAGTGTGATTTGTTATTTTTTGCTAGCGTCTAGGCATTTAATTACCTTAATTAGTTTATTCTGGAGATTGTTTTCACTTCTTTTATCTAGGGTTTTCTTGCTGGATGAATTTGTTGTCTATCTGTTCTTTGACATTCCGTTCAGCTTTATCTGGACCTTTAGCTTAAGTTTTGTTTAACAGAGGAGAATTTTTCAGTTCTTGTTTTCTTGTTTCTTGCCCTGCTTGTGTGGTGCCTTTCCCCCCACACACACACACTTAGGAGGGTCTACTTAGATATTATAGACCCCAGCCAGATTTTCCCAGACCAAACTGGCCTCCTATCAGGAGGAAAGAGTCACTTGCATCAGTTTTCCCTGAGGTTGAGACCCAGCAGGTTGAAAGACTTTCCTGTGAAGTCTCTGGACTCTGTTTTTCTTATCCTGCCCTGTGTGTGGCGCTTGTCTGACTGCAGGTCCCACCAGCATAAGATGATGCGGTACCTTTAACTTTGGCAGATTCTCCCTGCTGGGGGCATGGTGGAGACAGAGGAGAGGTTGTAGGCTGGTTTTAATGGCTTCAAATTATCAAGCCCTGGTGTCTGAATTCCTTGATGGAGGGATTCCACCTGGGTGAGGGTTCACCCCTCCCCTGGGGAAGGCACAAGCTCCAGATAAGCCCCCAAAAGAGCTCACTTCTACCTATGCCTGGGGCAGTTGCAGCCTGAAAAGTCCTGCCACTGTATCCAGAGGCAGTCAAGCCTTTGTAGATACACAGCCACAAAAACCTCTATTTCCTTCTCCTTTTTTCTCCCTTTTTCTGTCAGTCCTGCCCCCTTGGCACCGAGGCAAAAATGAGCAACCTCCGCTTTGATCAGGTTCACCTAAGCTGGGGGTCTATTTTTAGTAGTCAGAATTTGTTAATTAGTTCCACAATTGGCATTTGATTGTGCCCAGTCCCTGCTGCTGGTAAAGTCCTTTCCTTTCCCCTCTGGGAAGAGGCCTGTGGGGGATGGGCGCTGGCCGCCACAGCTTTGGGAACTCACGGTTCTGGGGGGGTGCTTGCAGCCAGTCCAGCTGGTCCAGACTGGGGTACGCTGTGTGTCTGGTCACTGACGTGGCCCCAGGAGCTGTTCTGTACTGTTTCTGGTTATTTAGTAGTTGTTCTGGAGGACGAACTAAAATGCGCATGTTGTTAAGCCACCATCTTGACCCGGAACCACTCCATTATTTTCTGATATTAGTATAGCTATTCCTGCTTTCTTTTTGTTACAGCTTGTATGGAACATCTTTTACCATCGTTCTGCTTTCAGTCTATTTGTAACCTTGGGTCTAAGTTGAGTCTCTTGTAAGCTGCATACAGATCAATCAAATTGGCTAATCTGTATTTTTTAATTGGTGAGTTTAATCCATTAACATCCAAAGTTATTACTATAAAGGCATTTCTTGAACCAACCACCTTGTCCTTGGGTTTTTATTTGTCAGATCTATATTTTTCCCACCCCCCTTTTATCCTCTAAGTTACCCTTACTGGTACTCTTCAATTCTGTACCCTCCTCCAGACCTCCACCTCCCTCTACTGTCTTTTCTTTCTTAGCCAACAGAACTCCCCTTTAGTATTTCTTGTAGGGCAGGTCTCTTGTTGAAAAATTCTCTCAGCCTTTGTCTGAAAATTTTAATCTCTACCTCACTTTTGAAGGAAAACTTAGCTGGTAAAGAAGTCTTTCTCTTTCAAGATCTTAATATATCATGCCACTGCCTTCTTGCTTCCAGGGTGCCTGTTGATTAGTTCAAATTCAGTCTTATGTGGTTTCCCTTGTAGGTGGTGAGTCATTTTTCTCTTGCTGCTTTCAGGGCTTTCTGCTTCTCTTCAACATTTGACAGTCTGATAGTATGTGACTTAGAGTAGGCCTACTTGGATTTATTCTTTGGGATTTATTGGGCTTCTCTGATTTGCATACTTTTCTCTGTTATAAAAGTTAAGTTTCCCCCCATCATCTCCTCAACTAATCTTCCTACCCCGTTACTTTTTTCCTTCTGGGATACTGATGATTCTTACATTTGTGCAGTTCATATTATCCATCATTTGCGTGAGATCCAATTCCAATTTTTGCGTCTTTTTTTGCCATCTGCTCTTTTATGCATTTGAATTCAGTTGTCCTGTCCGCTAATTGACTTCTTTCTTCTGCATCTTCAAATCTGCCATTGTGTGTCTGTAGTATATTTTCAATTTGGTCTACAGTTATCTTTCATCTCTGAGAGATCTGTTATTTTTCTATTTATTCTTTCAAATTCTTCTTTATGCTCTTCCAGTGTCTTCTTGATATCCTTTGTCATTACCCAACCCACTGAATTTATTTAGACCTGTATGAATACCTTTGATTAGCTGTTCCAAATTCTTTGTCTCTCCAGTGTTAATTATTTGGTCTTTTGGCTGGGCCATATCTACCTGCATCTGCATATGCTTTATGGTTTTCTGTTGATTTTGAGGCATTTGATTATCTGAAATAATCAGATTATTTTGAAAGTTGATTTCCTTCACTCATCCAAGTTTTTGTATTGGCTTGGGTTTGTGTTGAGGTCCCCTTTTGCACTTAGCTTGTCAGTAATCTACCACCAAACCAAGGCCTAGACTTCATGCAGGGGACGCAACTCTACTTGATGATCTCTTAAAAGCTAGTCAGATAAGCAGTTTACCAGATCCACTCCTTCCCAGCTGATGATACTCTTGGGTCTTCACTCTCCTCAAGCCCTCCTCTCCCTGACTGCAGCAGCTGGCTGAGCTAGATGGAGACCCATTGCAATTCCAGCCAGGTCTGCTGGTCTCAGTGCATGCCGAAAGCTACCAATCCTGGGGCTGGAGGGTGAGCATTGTGCACCTTGTCATAGATTCAACTTGTGGGTCCATTGGGTCTGGTGGCCCCCAGGCTCCCACCTGGAATGATCTTGGGTTGTGGGACTGGATATTTCAACTGCTCCTGCCCACAGCCAACCCAGAAATGCCTGCTGGTTCAGTGGGGCATGGACAGGGCATGGTGCAGCTTGCTTCCTCATCTGTCTCTACCTCCATGCACTCCTGAGAGCTCTGGGCCTCTGTAGGGAAAGGGGAGCAGTAGGCACTGTGCATTAGCTGGATGGTCTCTGGGCACAGGTAAAGAAAGTCTGCTGGCTTCTAGGTCCCCACAGGAGCACCAAGCTAGAGTTGTGAGGGCTGATCTCCCAAGCAAGCTGCAGGGGCAGGCAGAAGTTCAGAGGTGCTCCACTCCTTTAGGATCTACACTTTTCTGCACATCACCTCTTGTACCCAGTGAAGTCATGACTGAGCAAGTTTAACTGTTCTCTCCATCCCAGTTACTCCATTCTTTTCATCCAGGACCTCCCTATATAATGCAGAAGTCCCTCTCTGGTCACTCGTACCATGTTACTGCTGTCTCTATCATTTTTCTGTCACTTCTCTAGTGGTCCCATGGAGCATGGGTGAATTCAGCCTATCCTATTCCACCATCTTACCAGAAGTTCTTATGGTAAACTTCTGAATATGTGCAATAAATGTTCATGGAGAAAATCTGTAAAATACGTATGTTATCCAACAGATTGGGCTCCAGTGCTACATTTGGGAGTATTTCCTTCCAATCATAGGTATAGAATAAACTTTATCCATTACTCCTACACATACAATTTTTCACCTTTTAACAACTCTGAAACAGAAAAACATTTTAAAACCATTGGTGTCTTAAAATCACTGTCAAAGTCACCCCCCCAAAATTGATGCCTACCTGGATTAAGGTTAATTTTGTCATGGTATTGATGTTTGTTTCTTCACAGAGAACTACCAATTGTGGCCACTTTAATTTAAATTTTCTCTATGCTTTAAACTTCTTGGACAATGCTGGTAGTGGGAATTGAAACCATTATCTGAATGAGCAACAGGTGGTTTCTGTGATTCCTTTGAGAGACTGGTCTATTTTTCCTTTACCCTGATTTTGAGATGTGTCCTACCCTATGGGACAGGACCTTGTATTAGAATCCACATCTCAGGTGCTTTTTGTTTTTTGGTTTTTTCTTTCTTAGTGGCAGAGAAAATAATGGTGCTTTTTCTGACTGATAGTGTCTTGGATGAAATATAGTATATTTTAGACAATATTACATGCAATTTAGCAGTACACAGATATTTCTCACATCTTAGACTTTAAAGGCATTATTTTAATGATTGCCCAGGATAATAATGATAATGATAATTTATCATTTATTTGTCTCTTCCTATATTATAGATTTAGATTGCTTCTAATTGTTATTGTAGCATGAATAAAGCCGTGATAAACATTTTTGTCTTCAAAATAGCATTTTTTCAAACTTCTAAGTTAATTGTGCAATATAGAAAACTGAAAAATATAAAAGCAAAGAACACAAGTCATTCAGAATCATAAGCAGTTAACAGTTTGACACATCCTTCCAGAGTTTTGTGTATATTCCAGGGCTTTTATGTGTATACACAGAACTGAACATACTTTTTAATTGATTGAGAACACACAGAATGTATCGTGATTTTTCATGAATATTTACCAATTTAAAGTCCCAAAGCCATGTGTATTATGATAACCAAGAATACACTACACCAATGCAATGGGGGTGGGGGGGAGGATGTATTCCTCTCTTTCTTGAGGACAAAAATAAAAAAAAACAAAAATGACTACAGGCCTATATAGATATTGGCCTGTTACAATAATACCGCATTCCCTTAATACTCTATTTACTTATTTTAATAAAAAATATGGAACGCTTCACAAATTTGCATGTCATCCTTGTGCAGGGACCATGCTAATCTTCTCTGTATCATTCCAATTTTAGTATATGTGCTGCCAAAGCGAGCACAATACTCAATTTAAAATGAGACATAAAAAGTCTCATTAGTAGATACACTCATCAGTATAATGTACCTAACAGAATTCATTATCAGATCTATATTGAAATATTAGCAAGAAGGTATGTTTCCATTGACTTTTTTAACAGTATTTTCGTAGGATATAGCCAAGAGATGCATTCATACAATGGTTACATCAAAATGGAAATATGAACATATCTGCATATATCTCTCCCCCTGCACTTTCTTCTGCCCCTCTGCAGCCAACTTAGTGAGCAAGTCCTGCTCAGAGGTGGTTTAAAAGGTAACTTTACACTCTCTACTTTTAACACATGTTGTATACTGCTAAGCATCTAGAAAGCCTAGATGTTTCAAATAAAGACTTAAAAGTTTTCTACGATATACACAGCAGGGGTATTGAATAAATCACACACATGTAACGAAAGATATAATCTGAAAATGTCTTCTAATTAGGAACATTCTGACCTAGAACCCTTTCCCTTCTCTATCAACCCAGTGGTTGCATCTGCAATGCTTAGAGGGGATTTCAACAATACTGCTTCCACAAGTGAAAGTCTGTCATTTTTCAGAACAAAGTCTTCCCTATAACTTTTAACACAATATGTACAAAATGTGTTAGTATACTAACTCTACTTTGGTCATAAACCAGCAACTTTCTAACACCTAAGAAACATCTAAACATTTAAAGAAACATTTTGATTTTAGAGGTCGGAGGGAGACAGGGGGGTTACGGCTATACAAATCTTACCCTCCCCATGGCATAAAGCCCGTGACAGCAGGGCTCAGGCAGGACGAATGGAAGTTCAATTGTTTGAACCCAATGGACGTCTCTGGGGACCCAATCCCGGCAGTGAGGAGAGAGAGGGAATGAGGCCAAGGCCTGGAATGGCTCAGATTTGAGGAGGTCTGAGGGAAAAGAGAGGCTACAGAATCCAAGAAGCAGGAGTCCAAAAAATATCCAGTCCATTCACTTTATTGCTAAGGCACCAGGTCAGAAAGGTGAAGCACGAGACAGGACCCAGAGCCAGGCATACCATCAGGTCCTAGGTCCTGTGCACAAACCTGTAGCCTCTACCCTCACAAACGATGCATGTGGGACCCAGTCACTTGGAGCGCAGTCCAGGGGGCAGATAAGCCCCTTCCATGGCACAACCAGTAGGCATCTAGCTGGGCTCAGCAGCTCAAGGAGCCTGCTGGTGGCACAGACCTCAAGTCCAAGAAGTAGTCAAACTTGCTCTGGCCCAGAAGAGCTTGGGTAGGTTGCACACACATTGCAGCCTGAGCTTGAGCTCCAGCAATGTCAGCACCTCCTTGTCAATGAGTTCAGCATCCATACCAATATAGATGATATAAAATAAGGACTCTTCATCCATTATATACATTTTAAGCATAGTATAGTAAGATAAATGTACAGAAGATAATAGGATGATGACTTATTTTGCCCAACCATAGACTTAATGGCATAGAGCCAGTTTCAGTTTGTTAATGCTATCAGAAATATACTATATCAGAAATGGGTTTATAAAGGGAATTTCTTAAGTTACAAGTTTACAGTTCTAAGGCCACAAAAATGTCTCAAACTAAGGCATCCAGGAAAAGATGCCTTGACTCAAGAAAGGCTGATGAGTCTGGAACACCTCTGTCAGCTGGGAAGGCACATGGTTGGTGTCTGCTGGTCCTTTGGCTTCTAGTTTCAAATAGCTTTCCCAGGGGCGTTTCCATTCTTCATCTTCAAATGTCTCTCTCCAGGTCTGCTCTGAAGCAACTCCAAAATGTTCCTCTTTCATAGGGCTCTAGTAAACTAATCAAGACCCACCCTGAATGGGCAGAGTCACAGCTCCATCTAATCAAAAGGTCACACCCACAATTGGGTGTGTCACATTTCCAGGGAAACAATTCAAAGTTTCCACCCTACAATATTGAATCAGAATTAAAAGTCATGATTTTGCTGGGGTACACAGTACTTTGATATCAGCACAGAGCCCTTGGCACTTCCTTCTCCCTCCTCCCTGAAACAGCACAAACATAATAATGTGTACTGCTCTGGAGATGGTTTGACAATTCCATTTCCAGAAGATATTTCATATAATTTTTAATAAAAACAATATCTAATCATGCATCTATGTGATGATGTTAAGAATTACTGATTGCATATGTAGAATGGAATGATTTCTAAATGTTGTGTTAATTTTTTTTCTTTAATTAATAAAAAAAAAAAATATCTACAAAAAGGGGTTTGTGCTGGTTTGAAAGGTAGTATGCCCCCTAAGAAAAGTCATGTTTTAATATAAATCTCATTTCTTAAAGGTAGAATAATTCCTATTCAATACTGTATATTTGAAACTGTAATGAGATCATCTCCCTGGTTGATGTGATTTAGTTAAGAATGGTTGTTAAACTGGATTAGGAGATGACATGTCTCCACCCATTTGAGTGGGTCTTGATTAGTTTCTGAATTCCTATAAAAGAGGAAACATTTTGGAGAATGAGAGATTCAGAGAGATTCAGAGAGAGCAGAGAATGCTGCACCGCCACAAAGCAGAGAGTCCATTGGAGATGAAGAAGGAAAACGCCTCCTGGGGAGCTTCATGAAACCAGAAGCCAGGAGAGTAAGCTAGCAGATGATGCTGTATTCACCATGTGCCCTTCCAGCTGAGAGAGAAGCCCTGACTGTGTTCACCATGTGCCTTCTCATTTGAAAGAGAAACCCTGAACTTCATCGGCCTTCTTGAACCAAGGTATCTTTCCCTGGATGGATGCTTTTGACTGGATATTTCTGTAGACTTGTTTTAATTGGACAATTTCTTGACCTTAGAACTGTAAACTAGCAACTCATTAAATTCCCCTTGTTAAAAACCATTCCGTTTCTGGTATATTGCATTCCGGCAGCTAGCAAACTACAACAGGGTTCTTTTACTACATCTACTTTTAACATAGTTTACGCACATCTAAACATCTAGAAAGACTAGATGTTTCAAATAAAGTCTACAGACATTTAGAGAGGAAACCACTGGCATCAGAAGCTGGAAGCAATGGAACCGGGAAGAAGAATAAGCAGATGCCAGCCACATGCCTTCCCATGTGACAGATATCGGCCTTTCTTCCTTTCTTGAATTATATATTATCCTTATATAATCAAACATAACATTTTTCATGGTTTCTTTGTTTTTGTGCTTAGCCCTACATCAATACATTTTGTAGTACATCAATACAATACTCTTTTCCTTGTGGTTATTTTATGATTAATTGCTTAACTTTTTATTCCACATGGAATTTATCTGTGTATAAAGGAACATTATGTAAAAGCTGCAGAAGATACTAATAAAGGTATCATATTGATAATATAAAGACTAATAATAAAATAGAATTGGGGATGGGCCACAGTGGCTCAGCAGGCAAGGACACTTGCCTGCCATGCCAGAGGACCCGAGTTCGATTCCCGGTGCCTGCCCATGTTAAAAAAAAATAGAATTGGAGTGAATTCCAAGTATCAGAAAAAATGTCTAATCTGCCCCATCATCCATTCTCTACTGGAATCTGCTATTTTCTTCCCTAAACCAAATGACTCTGTTTGCATATTATCATATTCTCACTGTTCCCAGCTAATTGCCTAGAACAGGATGCTTCCCAACTTTTTTTAATTCATGACACTCAAAACAAGGATAGTAATTGCACAGTGCACTTTTTATATGAAGTTGGCTGCTTACAGTGATTACTCCTTGAGCTCTACTACCTTGACTATAAGCCCAAGGAAAGGGTCTGTGCCTCTTTCAAGGAGACACAGTTGCATGAACGACAGGGATTGGCACTAGTAACATTAGGGCACTAACTCTTAATTTTTTTTTTACTTTAATTGTATGAGCCATTTTCCCCACTAATTTTATAAGCCACCTTTATCATATACTCAATTCTTACCTATCAGAGTATCCTTATAATTCAAGTATTCATTAACCATCTAACCTTACTTAAGATGTTGAGTCATTAGACCATAAAATACTCACTTATACAAGTATTCGTTCAAAAGTCAGTGCCTACTAAATAACCCCTCACTGCTTTACAGTAGCATATATACCTGTCCACTATGTTAATGTCTGTGTTTGTCAGTGTCTTGTAGAATGACATTCAAAAATACAGTGCAAGTGCAATGAAAATCTACCACAAAGTGAACTCACAAATCTTGCAAAATACGTAAGGTGTTATGAGGTCAATAAAAAATGATGGAGAAATGTTCAAATCATGAGCATAGCCAGAGAAATTTGTCAGTCAGTCCATCTAGCAATTAAAGGTGAGAAAGCTGGCAAGGACAAAAGTACAAAAAATGCTAAGAAGAATGGCTTGACTGAAGAGACCCTGAGAGACCCTTAAAAAATTGATGAAGGGCGGGCCACGGTGGCTCAGCAGGCAAGAATGCTCGCCTGCCATGCCAGAGGACCCGGGTTCGTTTCCCGGTACCTGCCCATGTAAAAAAAAAAAAAAAGGAAAATTGATGAAGTCTGGGATATTTTCACCAAATGACTCTTTGATTATAGAGCAAAAATCAAGCATGAAGTAGAAATTACAATTTCATGGCTGTTGTAAAATTTTGTCAGGAAAAAAAATGCCCCAAATTCTGAGTGTTAACATATTTATAAACTAAATTTTAAAATACCTAAATAAATTTTTGTAATTTTGGCAAAAAGCTTTCAGAGTTGTATGCAACTTTTTATTTCACTGTTTATTATGAAAATACAGTCCCTGATATAAACAGATTGAACTTTTAAATGATTTTCTGATATCAGTTCTACTCATGTAAGGGTTAGTTTCAAATCATTTACTTTCTCCATTATCTGCCTATGTATTTGTATAATAGGACAACAAACATTTCACTTGCTTTTATATCTTATAGGGCAAGTTCCTTCTTTATTAACCCTTTAATAATTTAAAAAAATTGCTCTCTCTTGGATAGTCTTCCAGGTAATATCCTAGAAATTAAATTAACCTATTAGGAATTTTCATTGGAATTACATTAAACCTATTTATTAATTTAGGAAAATTAACCTATTTGCTATATTCAGTCTTCCTATCAAGAAAAAAAGGATATATCGTTCCATTTGTTTGACTTATTTGATCTCTCAGGAAAGGTCTCTTCACATAGGTCTTACATATTTCTTGTTGAATTTATTCACAAGTGATATCTGTGTGATTTAGTGTCACTATGGAACACTCAGACACGAACTACCAATATCCAACATAGTAAAATTTTTTTTCTTCAAAGTACATGACAGATATTCAAAGATGGAGCAAAATGTGGAGGAATAATGTAACAAAAAGTTATTTCCAACAACATGTTGGAACAAGATAGCCTGAATAAACCTACCACAAAAATACCTTTTTAAGTGAATCACTGATGTGGCGATTAAGTAAGGGAAATTTTCAAAGGAAAAACTGAAAGAAAAACATAAAATTAAAGATATAAATCAAGTGTGGAATCCAGTAGGGTCCCCAAGACCAAGATTTGTGGCCTAAATTCACACCAGGTATATTCCAAAAACTCACACCAAAAATTTATATTAAAATGGTCCTTAAGTGAAAGTGTCCCAGTACCAGTACACCTGGTAGAAACAAATGCAAATTATCTCCAAGGAAATGTGCTTACAGCTGAAGTCTAAGAGAATTCCTATTGACATAGAAAAAACAAATTACAATTAAAAATAAATTGTACAAATACACAAGGGAACAAGACATCATGTGCAAAAATCAACAGATACAGACTTACAAAGACTTCCCATAATGGAAGTGTTGGATACAGACTATAAAATAAGTATATTTTATATGTTTAAAGAAATAAAAGCTGGTATTAATAGTATAAATAAGGAACAAAAGTTTACTTTTTTAAATACAATCAGCCACGTTTTTAAAAGAACCAAGCAATACTTCTAGAAGCTAAAAACTAATAATAGTAATTAAGAATAAAAAGTCTATGGATGATAGAAGAATTAACACACTTTAAACAACTAGATCTTACAGACATCTCAACAACACTCTACCCAGGAATGGCAGAATACACATTCTCCTTAAGTGTACATGTAACATTCTCTAGGATAGACTGTAGGTCAGGTCATAAAGCAAACATGAATAAATATAAAACTATTTAAATCATAAAATGTATGGTCCCCATTTGGAGCATGGAATGAAATTAGAAATCAATAACAAAAATAAAGTTGGAAAATTCATAAATATTAGGAAACTATACAACACACTCCCAAATAACCAATGGGGCAAAGAAGAAACCACAAGAGAAATTAGGATACTTTGAGATGAATGAAAATGAAGACACAATATACCAAAACTTATGAGATGTAGCTAAAGCAGTGATTAGAGGAAAATTTATAGCTGTAAATACCTATATGTAAAAAGAACAAAGATCTCAAACCAATAACCTAACTGTCCACCTTAAGATACTGAAAAAAGAAAAGTACAAGGAAAAAAGTAATAAAAATTAGGGTGAAAATGACATAGAGAATGGTGAAACAATAGGGAAACTCAACACACCATAAGATGTTCTTTGAAAAGATCAATAAAATTAGAGAAACTTTAGCTAGGCTAACCAAGAGAAAAAAGAGAAAGACTCAAATTATAAGGAAGAGGAATGAAAGGGCATTGCTACCAACACTACAGAAATAAAACGATTAAAGAGAATACTATGAACAGCTATATACCAACAAATTAGGTAAAGGATAGATTAGAGAATTTTCTAGAAGGACACAAACTACTGAAGAAATATTCAAGCAGAAATAGAAAATCTGAATAACCTATAACAAGTAAATAGATTGATTTAGTAATCAAAAAAATACCCATAAGGCCCCAGGTCGAGGTGGCTTCACTGATGAATTCTACCAAACATTTAAAGAATTCATTCCAATTTTTTACAAATTCTTACAAAAAACAGAAGAGGAAGCAACATTTCCAAATTCATTCTGAGATCAGTATTGCCCTGAAACCAAAACCAGACAAAGACATCAAAAGAAAATTACAAACTAACATACCTTATGAATAAAGACATAAGAATCCTCCACAAAATACTAGCAAACCAAATTCAATAACATATAAAAAGTATTACACCACTATAATCATGACCATGACCTATGATTTATCCCAGGAATGCAAGAATGGGTTAACAGGTGAAAATCAATCACCATTATCCATAAAATAAAAGACAAAAGCACAGGATCATCTTGACACAGAAAAAGCATTTGACAAAATATAATATCCCTTCATGAAAAAATACTCAACAATAGAAATAGAAAGGAACTTCTTCTACTTATTAAAGGGAAATTACAAATGAAAAATGCAAATACAACATACCCACAACTGATATCATAATTTTAACATATTTAAAGGTGAAAGGCTAAATGCTTTTCCCCTAAAATCAGGAAGAACTTGACAAGGATGTCTGTTCTTGTTGCTTCTAATCCATATTGTACTTGAAGCTCTAGCCAGGATAATTAGACAAGAAAAAGAAAAAGACAGGAAAGGAAAAAGTAAAACTATATTTGTAGAAGTCATGATGTTATATTTAGAAAATCCTAAGAAATCCACTAAAAAAACATTGTAACTATAAATGAGTTAATCATGGTGACAGAATACAAGAGCAACAGGCAAAATTCAATTGTATTTCTATACACCTATGATGAAAATTTGAAAATGATATTAAGAAAATTCCATTTATAACAGCATCAAAAAGAATAAAATATTTAGAAATAAGTTTAAGGAAGTACAAAGCTTATATTCTCAAAACTACAAAGCACTAAGGACCAAAGTTGAAGAGTTGCATAAATGGGAAAACATCACATGTTCTAGGATTGGATCACTTAATATTGTTAAAACAGCAATACTCCTCATGCTGATATACAGATTCAATGCAATCTCTCTCAAAATTCCAGCAGGCTTCTTTGCAGAAATTGACAAGCTGACTCTAAAGCTCATGGAAATTCAAGGGATCCTGAATTGTAAACATAATTTTGAAAAAGAAAACCAAAGTTGAAGGACTCATACTTTCCGATTTCAAACTTATTACAAAGTTACTATAATCAAGACAATGTGGTATTGGCATAAGTAAAGACATACAGATAAATGGAATAGAAATGAGAGTTCAGAAATAAACTCTCACATTTATTGCCCCCTCATTTTCAACAAGGGTGCCAAGACAGTTCAGTAGGGACAGTCTTTTCAGTAAATGGTAATGGGATATCCACATGCAAAAGAATGAAGTTGGACCCTACACTTCACACAATATACAAAATTTAATTCAAAAATGGATCAAGATCTGTTGCAATACTGCCTGGCCACAGTATAAATTAGATAACAGGTCAGTTTAGCCAGAAAACGGGACACTTGACCCACAAATTCTTCTAAAACTTGACAATTATTGTCAGCATCTTGGCAAGTGGAGTGAAGTCCCATAACGCAGGTCTTCTTTGGCTTATGCAGGCGCCCCCTCTCTCTCTGCCAAACTTGTTCCACTTATCAAATCCTTCTCCATTTTCACCTGGCTGACTGTCTCACAACCTTATGATAACTTGCCTCAATGCAGGATTGCAGGCGACCACACACAAAGCAGTTAATTATGAAAAATTAAAAGAAATGTCTCAAAAAGGTGATGAAAATCTGGCAGGGTTTCTAGCTAGAAACCCTTGAACGCTATACTAATCTCAGCCCAGACTCCCCTGAAGGCACTTTACTTCTCCATATGCGTTGTATTTCCCAATCAGCCCCCAACATTCGTCGGGCACTTCGAAAATCCAAAGCAGGACCCCAAATTGCCCAAACTGACCTGCTTAATCTAGCCTTTAAAGTCTTCAACTATAGAGAACTAGAAAAAGCCCAGCAGGAAAAATTTGAGGAGGAAGCCAAAGCTAAATTTCACACACAAGCTTACCAATTCCTTGCTTCCAGATTGAGAGAAACCTGAGGCTTTCCTAAACTGAAAGGGGAAAAAATTCACTGAGAACTTGTTTTAAATATGGACAGCTCAGGCACTGGACCAGACAATGTCCAAATCACAGACCCTCTCCAGGGCTGTGACTGCTCTGCAAACAGGAGGGTCACTGGAAGTCCGACTGCTCCTGGGCCCTTCAAGGCAAGGGGACATCAGTTATCCACTCAAGCCAGACCCGCAGCTCTGACCTCCCAGAACTCTGGGGACTGATGGCAGAGGACTGAAGGTATCTGGGACTGCACAAGGCCCTGCAACAATCACTCATGCAGAATTCTCTTAGTAACTCTCTTACTAGCAGGTAAGCTAATTTCATTTCTTACAGATACAAAGGTCACTTACTCTGCTTTCCCCAACTAAGAAGGGCCAATGAACAAATCTTCCATCTCAATAATTGGGGTCGGTGGCATTGTTTCAGAGTCTACCTACCCAGAACACTCCTACCTTGTTCACTCTACAACCACACATTTACTCATTCCTTATCCTCCCATGCTACCCCACACCAATCTTTGGAAAATTGGTGGTTAACAGCCCAAATACTTAATCCTTCTCCACAAACCACATCAGGTATCTTCCTTCTGTCTATAGTCAATACAACCTCTCCAACAGACCCTACCAACCCCACCTTCTCTCCCTCTCTTGTCAACCCTAAAATATGGAACACAGAAACTCCCACTGTCATGGCCCACCATGAACTATTTACTATTTGCCTTAAGAACCCTACCTCCTTCCCTGCTCATACCCAATATCCCCTGAAGCCCTCTGAGGAATTGAACCCATTGTTAAATACCTCCTACCAGTGGGACTCTTAAACCAATTAATTTTCCTTACAACATCCCTTATACACACTGCTGTATATTCTGTCACTAACTCCACTCCTAACACCCCTTCTCATAATTATTCTACTACTCATTTTTGGGCCCTGTCTGTTAAAACTCTTAACCAGCTTTATTCATAGAACCATCCAAACAATGACCAATCAGGCTGTCGGCAATTTCTACTCCTCTGGCAAAAACATCAGTACCAGCCACTGTTCTGTGACAAAACATAGGGACAGCTCTATGCCCGCCACAAGCCGGAAGCAAATACAGGAGATAGACCTTTGTCTTTCAGCATCCCAAGAAAACTAAAAGGAAAAGGCTGGAATGTTAGGCAGAACCCCTTCCCCCATCATGTGACCAACCCCTAGCAAATATTCCAAGAAGCTTTCCTCACCCATAATTTCCAGGCAGCCCACCAAGCCCACCCCAGCCCAAGCAGCAGTGACTCCTCTTGCCCTCTGGCAGCTGTAATCTCAAAATAAGCACTCTTAACCCAACATCCGCCCTGCATGCACTCATAACCCAGTTGCAACCCTGCATGACTATGGCAGCATTTAAATTTTGAACCTCACCAATGAAAAGCTGCCAACTCCCCATTTAGCCCTCCACTTCTACACCAACAAATGAGAACATGGCAATTTCCCACATCCAAACCAGAGAATGAAAATCCACCACCTCCCTTTCCCTATTTCCCGTCAACCATCCTATATAATCTGTACCTCTTCCCCTGCTGGAGACTTTCGCCATCTTAGGCTTCAGCCTACCTATGCATAGCCTTGCAATAAAACTCCTCTGATTAGAAAAAAAAAGATCTAATTGTAATCACTAAAACTAATAATCCCTTAGAACATAGGTGTATATCTTTATGATCTTAGATTTGGCAATGATCTTAAGAAATCATTTAAGAAACCATCTAAGGATAGGATACTAAAACCACAAGCTATAATTAGATAAATAAATATAATCCAAGTGGGTTTTATTTGAGGTATGCAAGGATTGTTCAATACAAGAAAATCAAGTACTGTTATACACCATATTAACAAACTAAAAGGGAAAAACCACATGATCGTTTTCAATGATGCAGAAAAGGTATTTGACAAAATTCAGCATCCTTTCATGACTAAAACACTTCAAAAGGTAGGAATCAAAGGAAACTTCCTCAACATGATCAGGGCATATATGAAAAACCCACATTTAACAATATACACAATGGACTAAAGATAAAAGACAAGACAAGGATGCCCACTGTAATAAACTGCTATTCAACATTGTGCTAGAAGGTCTAGCTAGAGCAGTTAGGCAAGAAAAAGAAGTAAAAGGTATCCAGATTGAAAAGGAAGAAGTAAAATGGTCACTATTTGTGGATGACATGATCCTATATTTAGAAAATCCAGAAAAAAATGACAACAACTTGGGCTAATAAACAAGTTCAGCCAAGTGGCAGAATACAAGATCGACACACAAAAATCAGTGGTGCTTCTATACACTAATAATGAGCTATCTGAGAGGGTAATCAAGAAAAACATTCAATTACAACAGTTCTTAAAAGAACCAAATAACTAGGAATAAACTTAATCAAAGATGTAAAGCATTTGTACACAGGAAACTACAAACTACTACTAAAGGAAATTGAAGATGATCTTAATATTTCAGTGATAGAATTCTCGCCGGCCATGTGGGAGACCCAGGTTTGATTCCCAGTCCATGCACTTCCCAAACAAGCAAACAAGCAAACAAGCAAAAACAAACAAAAAGTCAAACCAAAAAAGAGAAATTCAACAAATTGTGCTGCAATAAGGGGATACTCACATGGAAAACGAAATGTGACCCATACCATACAGCATACAAAAAAAAAAAAAGATCTGAATAAACAGAAAGATATTCCATGTTCGTGGATTAGAAGGCTAAATGTCATTAAGATGTCAATTCTACCTAAATTGATATATATATATATATATTCAATGCAATTCCAATCAAAATTCCAACACTACTTTGCAGAAATGGAAAAACAAATTATTAATTTTATTTGGTAAGGGGCCTCAAGTAGCCAAAAACATCTTAAAGAAAAAAGAATGATGTTGGAGGTATCACGCTTCCTGACTCTAAAGCATATCATAAAACCACAGTGGTCAGAACTGCATGGTATTGGTGTAAAGACAGACATATTGATCAGTGGAACCAAACTGAAAGTTTAAAATTGATCCTCAGGGCAGTAAGACGGTGGCTCAGTGGCAGAATTCTCACCTGCCATGCTGAAGACCCAGGTTTAATTCCTGGTGCCAGCCCATGTAAAAAAAAAAAAAAAAATCTGACCCTCAGATCTATGGTCAGTTGACTATTTTTTTTATTGACAAAACAAAACAACATACAAACACAAACACTCTTAACATATGAACATTCCATACTTGGTGTACAATAATGGCTCACAATATCATCACATAGTTGTATATTCATCACCATGATCATTTCTTAGAACATTTGCATCATTCCACAAAAAGAAATAAAAAGAAAAAAGAAAAACCTCATACATACCATACCCCTTACCTCTCATTGACCACTATTATTTCCATCTACACAATATATTTTAACCTTTGTTCCTATTATTTTTCTATACCCCTTACCAATTCCTTTCATTGATCACTAGTATTTCAATCTACTCAATTTATTTGAACATTTGTTCCTATTATTTATTTATTCTTAATCCATATTTTTTACTAATCTGTCCATACCATAGATAAAAGGAGCATCAGACACAGGTTTTCAAAATCATACAGTCACACTGCAAAAGCTATATCATTGTACAATCATCTTCAAGAAACATGGCTACTGGTACATAGCTCTACAGTTCCAGGCACTTCCCTCTAGCCTCTCTAATACACCTTAAACTAAAAAGGGGATATCTATATAATGCATAAGAATAACCTCTAGGATAAATGCTTGACTCTGTTTGAAATCTCTCAGCCACTGACACTTTATTTTGTCTCATTTCCCTCCTCCCCCTTTCGGTTCAGGTTTTCTCAATCCCTTGATGCTGAGTCTCAGCTCATTCTAGGATTTCTGTCCCACATTGCCAGGAAGGTTTATACCCCTGGGAGTCATGTCCCACATAGAGAGGGGGAGAGCAGTGAGTTTGCCTGCCGTGTTGGCTGAGAGAGAGACAGGCCACATCTGAGCAACAAAAGAGGTTCTCTGGCGGTGACTCTTAAGTCTAATTTTAAGTAGGCTTAGCCTATCCTTTGCGTGGATAAGTTTCATATGAACAAACCCCAAGTTTGAGGGCTCAGCCTATTGATTTGGTTGTCCCCACTGCTTGTGAGAATATCAGGAATTCTCCAAAGGGGAAGTTGAATGGTCAACTGACTTTTGATAAGGCTCCCAAATCCACTCAACTGGAACAGAACAGTCTCTTCAATAAATGGGGTTGGAAGAACTGGAAACCCATAACCAAAAGAAGGAAAGAGGACCCCTATCTCACACCCTATATAAAAATGAACTCCAAATGGATCAAACACCTAAATATAAGAGCCAATACGATAAAACTCTTAGAAGAATATGTAGGGAAACATCTTCAAGATCTAGTGGTAGGTGGTAGTTTCTTAAGACTTTATACCCCCAGCTCAAACAACAACAAAAAAAAGATAAATGGGAGCTCCTTAAAATCAAATAATTCAGTGCTTCAAAGGGCTTTGTCAAAAAAGTGAAAAGACAACTGTCCCAATGGGAGAAAGTACTTGGAAACCACATATCTGTTAAGGGTTTGATATCAGAATATATAAAGAAGTCCTATAACTCAACAATAAAATGACAACACAATTTAAAATTGGACAAAAACTTAAACATTTTTCCAAAGAGGAAATACAGATGGCTAAAATGCACATGCTTCACTAGGTATTAGGAAAATGCAAATCAAAACCACAATGACATATCATCTCAAACTCAGCAGAATGGCCACTATTAAACAAACAGGAAACTACAAGTATTGGAGAGGATGTGGAAAAACTGAGACACTTCTTCACTGCTGGTGGAACTGTAAAATGATACAGCCACTGTGGAAGATGGTTAGGCAGTTCCTCATGAAGTTAAGTATAGACTTGATTATCAGTTGGTGTGATGGTTAGGAACTGGTGTCAACTTGGCCAAGTGATCATGTCTAGTTGTCTGGTCAGGCAAGCACTGGCCTGACTGTTGCTGCAAGGACATTTCATGGCAGGCTGATAACATCTGCTATCAACTAAGATGCACCTCTCACAATGAGATAATACAGTCAGTTGAAGGCTTTTGAAGGAGAAGAGAGACTTCATTGTTTCTTCAGCCAGTGAACCTCTCCTGTAAAGTTTATCCAGACCTTTCATCGGAGCCACCAGCTTCACAGCCTGTCTAATAGATTTTGAAATCTTCCATTCCCACAGTTATAAAGACACCTTTATAAATCTTATATTTACAGATCTCTCCTGTTGATTCTGTTTCTCTAGAGAACCTTGACATACCCAGCAATCCTGCTCCTCATAATATACCCAGAAGATTTGAAAGCAGGGACACAAGCAGACATTTTCACACCAATGTTTACAGCCATAATAGTCACAACTGACAAAAGGTTGAAACAACCCAAGTGTCATTAACAGATGAATGAATAAATAAAATGTGGTATATACATATAATGGAGTATTATTCAGCAGTAAGAAGGAATGAAGTCCTGAAGCACACGACAACATGGTTGAACCTTGAAGATATTATGTTAGGTGAAATAAGTCAAACAGAAAAGGACAAATATTTATATCACTGATATAAACAAATTATAATTTGTAAACTCATAGGCATAAAATATAGTAGACTGATAGGATATAGAATGAGGTTTAATATTCTTTAATATCTCAATTACTAAATGAGGAGTGGTTGCTCAATATGTGCAGAATGTTTAACTTGTTTGAACTTAAATGTTTGGAAATAGACAGAGGTTGATGGTAGCACATTATCGTGAGATAATTAACAGTACTGAACAGTGTGTGATATGGTGAAAAGGGAAAGTTTAGAGTCATGTATATCACCAGAAGGAAAGTTGGAGGTTAAAATATGGGAACACGTAATACAGTGAATCTTGTGGTCGACACTGTACATGGTTAACTGTACAAATATAAAAAAGTTATTTCATGAACATGCACATGTACATGAACATGTACATGCACATGTACAGCACAATTATAAGGACTTAATAATAGAGAAGTATACGGGGGAAAATGTACCTATTGCAAAGTTTGGAATATAGTTAAAGTAATATTTTTCATCAACAGTAGCAAATGGACCACACTAATACTCTAAATCAACAACGAGAGGGATAAGGGTATGGGAGGATTTGGGTTTTTTTTTTTTAATTTCTTTTCTGGAATAATGTTCTAAAAGTGTTCTCCACCCAATCCATGTTAATGATCACTCTTGATTGAGTCACATCTCCAGGGAGATTATCTAATTACAGATTCAAACATACAGTACTGAATAAGGATTAGAAAAAACGGCTGGATTTATAAAATGGGATTAGGATTAAAACATGGCTTTTCTAGGGTATACAATGCTTTCAAATCAACACACATGTGATCCAGCAATTCCACTTCTATGCATATAACAAAGAGAACTGAAAGCATGCCTACACAAAACCTGTACACAAATGTTCATGCAAGCATTATTCATCATAGCAAAAAGAGGCAGGAACCCAAATGTTCAGCAACTGACGAATGAATAAACAGTGGTATATACATACAATGGAATATTATTCAGCAATAAAAAAGAATGAAGGTCTGATATATGCTACCACATGTATGAACTATGAAAACATTACACCAAGTGAAAGAATCCAGTCACAAAGGACCACAAGTTTTATGATTCCATATATAAAATGTCCAGAATAGGCAAATCTACAAAGACAAAAAGGGATGAGTGGTTGCATAGGGCTGGGGAGGAGTGGGAAGAGAAAAGGGGAGTGGCTGCTAATTGTTATATGGTGTTTTCTTTGTTTTGACATGGGCAGGCTCTGGGAATCAAACCCAGGTCTCCAGCATGGCAGGCAAGAACTATGCCACTGAGCCACTACTGCCCACCTATTATATGTTTTTGTTTTTGTCATGGGCAGGCACCAGGAATTGAACCTAGGTCCCCAGCAAGGCAGGCGAGAAATCTACCACTAAGCCACTGCTGCCTGCCCCTTTCCTTGATTCTTAACACCATTTCTTCTCATTCTAAATATTTTGAAAGATGATAGTTCCCAAATCAACAGCAAATGATAAACTAGATGGGCACTGTAAAAGAAATTTCAAATTTCAAATCATGCAATGGACCACAATGGAATACAATTAGAACTACAACATATCAAAATTCAGGGGATTCCACTAAAGCAGTATTTAAAGGGAATTTACGTTTGGCAATTATACTGAACTCCCTAGAATCAAAATATAAACTTATTTTAGACCTAAAGTAACAATTGATTAAAAGTAGACTTTAGAGGCTGATCAAACAGATAAAGTGTACCTAATTTATGCCAGCTACTGTCTTGGTCCTAAAAATGAACAACACAAAGAAGCCCCATTTTATGGCATTACTGTCTGGACTCTAAAACAACACAAAGAAGACCCCTACCCTTACGGAATTTATATTCTAGAAAGGGTTAAAGGTGATGAACAGTATATAAATAAGACAATTTCAGATAGTAATAATCTACATTAAGAAAATAAAACAGAGCAATTTAAAAGAGAGAGGTCAGTAAAGTGTGAAGAGATGACACATGAACTGAAATCTGAAGGAAAGGAGGTAATACAAAGATCCAGGCATAGGCAATAGTGTTTCAGACACAGAGATGAGCAAGTGCAAAGGCCATTGGATGGGAAATACATCAGAGGAATAGAAAAATCTGAGTGGCTGGAGTAAGTCAAGTGAAGGAGGCTTGATAGGCGACATATTTGAAAAAGACAGACATAGAGATCAGTTCACAGGGAGATTTGAAGGCCATGTTAAGAAATCTGAATTGTATTCTAAATACACTGGTAATCATTGGAGGTTTTATTTTAGGGCATGACATATTTGGTTTATGTTTTTCAGGACAACTTCAGCTCCTGTGTGGAAAAGATATAATGATGGCATAAAGAGAATGTACAATTAGATATACATTTTGGTAAAACAGCTATAAGAACTTGCTAGTTAACTGGATGTAGGAACATAGGAAAAGAGAATAAAGAATTATTACTAGGTTTGCAGCTTGAGCAACCTACATAAGCGATGTTATTTACAAGGGAAAGGAAAGACTAGGGGAAGAACAGGTTTAGGTGCAAGTAAGCATGTAAATCAGAGTTTTGTTTTGGAATGTAAAATTTTAAAATTAGCAAGATGGATATATAAACCTGGACCTAGGAGGGTAGTAAAGGCTGAAGATATACATTTGGGAGTCATCATTAAATATCTGATATTTAAAGCCATTATACCTGGTAAAAATCACCTAGAATAAATGTCTAGATAGATGAGCAGAAGAGCAGGAAGCAGGACTGGGCACTCAGTAGTAAAGACTGAGCAGAGGGGGAGGACCTGACAGAGAACAAAAAAGAGTAATCAGTCAAGTAGGAGGAAAACTGGGATTGTGGCATGTTCAAGAATTCAGAGATCATGAACTAATTTCCTGCATGTAAATTTACTCAATACGAGGCAAGCAGACAAAAAATTATCAAGGAACAAAGATTTAAAAAAAAAAAAAGGAGGCAGGCAACAGTGGTTCAGTGGCAGAGTTCTTGCCTGCCATGCCAGAGACCCAGGTTCGATTGCCAGTGCCTGCCCATGCAAAAAAAAAGTAAAAAAAATTATAAAAAGGACAGAAAAGAGAGAAATGGTAATTTGGGAACACTGTCTTGTTTGTACACTTTTTTTTGTAAATGGATTAGCTGACAGCTAACAATAGGCTGAAATGGATAGCACAAAACCACCTGACTGTAGGTAGTACAGTAATGTAAGTACACTGAATGAAGATGAATGTGTGATAGAGGGAGAAGGACTGAGGGGCACATATGAAACCAGAAAGAAAGACAGAGGGTAAAGACAGAGACAACATAATTTAAGAATGCCTAGAGTGGACAGATGGTGATTAAATGTATAAATTAAAAACGTTTTTGCATTAGGGAGAACAAATGAATGTTTTTATTGCAAGGTGTTGAAAATAGATGGTATATGGGAAAAAGTACAATCAGTGCAAGCTAGAGTCTATAGTCAACAGTAACACTGTAATATGTTTCCACTCAATGTAACAAAGACATTAATGCCAAAGCTAAACGTCAAGGTGTGGGGTGGTGGTGAAGGACAGAGGAAAGGGGTATGGATTTTTTGTGGAAGAAAAGGAAATGTTTTCAGATTGACTATGGTGGCGAAGGCATGTCTATACACTTAGATTGGATGTATGATGTGTGAACAAAACTGTTTAACAATGAACTGAGGGAAACAAGTGATAGAGAAAATGTGGAGAAAGAAATGTTTTTGCAGCCTTTTGGAGGGCAGTGTAGTGGTTCCACAGGAGGCTAGGGGTGGGGTTGCCATATGATCTTAAAACCCCGTTGTTCAGTACATACATGGAGAAATTGAGTGTGGGAACAGGAATGGATATTTGCACAATGGTGTTTCTAGCAGCAGTTCCCAATCCACAATGAACGGATGTGGATCCACAATGAATGTATGTGGTATAAAGGTACAATGACTGAGGAAAGGAAGGGGGAACTATGGTGTATACATACAATGGACTACTGAGCCACTGCAAGAAGGAATGAAGTTGTGAAGCATGCAACTAGTTGAACACCATAAATTCATGGAATCTTGAATAGGGCGTGAGATTTTATTGGTTTGTCCAGGTTAGTGCAATGCCCTGATATATCCAGAATGATTTGAGCAATGAATAAAGAAGTATTTGCAAAGTTCCACTGGGAGAATGGGAAGGAGGAAATAATGAATTTCCCCATTTGGAGAATTTCTGATATTCTTGCAAGCAGTGGGAATAACTAAATCAACTGGCCAAGCCCTCAACCCTGGGTATACCCCTGTTCTAGTTTGCTAGCTGCCAGAATGCAACACATCAGAGACAAATTGGCTTTTAATAAAAGGGGATTTATTTTGTTAGTTCTTCAGAGGAAAGGCAGCTAACTTTCCACTGAGGTTCTTTCTTATGTGGGAAGGCACAGGATGGTCTGTACTGGCCTTCTCTCCAGGCCCAGTGGTTCCAACAACTGTCCCCGGGGTGATTCCTTTCTGCATCTCCAAAGGCCTGGGCTGAGCTGCGAGTGCTGAGATGAGGAATGCCGAGCTGCTTAAACTGTGCTACATGCTATGTTGCGCTCTCATTTAAGCACCAGCCAAGTAAGTCAAACGTCATTCATTGCAGCAGGCCTGCCTCCTAGCCGACTGCAGATGTAATTAGCAACAGATGAGGTTCACGTAACCTTTGGCTCAAGTCCACAGCAACAGAACTAGGTGCCTTCACCTGGCCAAGTTGACAACTGAATCTAACTACCGCAACCCCTATGAAACATTCCTTGCAAAGGACAGGCTAAGCCTACTTAAAATTAGGCCTAGGAGTTTCCCCCAGAGAACCTCTTTTGTTGCTCAGATGTGGCCTAAGCCAACTCAGCAGGTGAACTCACTGCCCTCCCCCCTCCCCTGTGTCGGACATGACTCCCAGGGGTGTAAATCTCTCGGGCAATGTGGGACAGAAATTCCAAGATGAGCTGGGACCCAGCATCAAGGGATTGAGAAAGCCTTCTTGACTAAAAGGGGGAAGAGAGAAATGAGAAAAAATAAAGTGCAGTGGCTGAGGGATTTCAAACAGTCTAGAGGTTATCTGGAGAGTATTCTTATGCATTATATAGACACCCCTTTTTAGTTTATGGTTTATGACAGTGGGTGGAGGGAAATACTTGAAACTGTTGGGCTGTGCTCCAGTAGCCTAGATTCTTGAAGATGACTGTATGAAGGTGTAACATTTACAATGTGACTGTATGACTGTGAAAACCTCGTGTGATGCTGCTTACATCTGGGGTATAGACAGAAGAGTAAAAAAACATGAATAAAAAATAAGTAAGTAATAGGGGAACAAAGGGTGAAATAAATTGGGTAGAGGTCAATGAGAAGGAAGGGTAGGGTGTTTGGTATATATGAGTTTTTTCTTTTTATTTCTTTTTCTGGAGTGATGCAAATGTTGAAAAAAAATGATCATGGTGATGAATACACAACTACGTGTGATATTGTGAGCCACTGATTTTGTACCATGTTTAGAATGTGTGTGTTTGAAGATTTCTCAATTAAATAGCTAAATAAGTCAAACTGAGCAAGCTGTCCTTGAGCAGGTTGACTTTATCATAAAAGAAATAAATTTCAGCTTATGCATTCTCCAAAGTCTTGAGAGTTTAGCTGTGGAGTACATGTGACAGGCTGTCACTGCATAACTGTTAGTGGCCACTATTTTAGGCCAGGTGTTAACCATTTCCTCATCAGTATTCCTCAGATGTCACAGAAAACAAGTGTTTTAAGAAAACTATGGAAGCCAGTAACTTAATCAGAAGATATAAACCACCCTCACAAAAGTGTTTTCACACCAGAGGTTCTGAAACATTAGTGTGCATTAGAAACACCTGGAGGGTTTGTTAAGCCCCATCCCCAAAGTTTCTGATTCAGTAAGAATGAAGTGGGGCCTAATAAGGTGCAAGTTTAACATGTTCCCAGCTAAGGCTGATGCTGCTGATCTGAGAACCATACTTTCTGAATACCACTGCCCTAGAGAAATATGAATATATGCAGTAGGGAGCATGTTCAAGAAGGAGTGTTCATAGCTACCTTGTTTATATTAGTAAAAAAACTGAAAACAACCCAATGTCCATAGTTAAATGGATAAATAAATTGTGGGATGTTATACAATGGAATTATATACAGCCAAGGAAATGTATGGTTACATGAATCTATTCAGATGAATCTTAAAATCAATGGTGAGCAAAAAAAAGTGTCACTGAAGCACACATATAATTTGAATCTATTCACAGAAAGGTAAAAAACAGGAATAATTAAACACTGTCATTTAGAAATACAAACATATGTGGTTAACAAAAATAAAAAGTAAATAAGCACAACTCAGAATACCTGGTTTTCTGGGAGCTGGGAAGAAAGAAGTATCAGAGGGGTTATCAATGTTAGTGTTCTGTATGTTCAGTGATGAGTGTACTTTAAACTGTACATATACTTTTCACATTCTTGGATGAACTATTCTTGTGTGAATTATTTCATAATATTTTAAATAAAATTAAAAGGAGGTAATGAAAAGCTCTGTCAGATAGCACTGAGGGTTCAAGAAAGAGAGCAGAGAGCACAGAAGTGACTTGAATTTGGAAAGGGGAAGCTTTTTAGTAATCTCTAGAAGAGCAGTTTCAGTGGAATGATGAAGACCGATGCCAAATGATAGAAGACTGAGAATGCGGTATTCAAAGAAGAAACTACTAAAATCATGAGAAATGCAAATCAAGTATTTTTGGAGTACACATAAAGGGATTACTTCCATCTAGGAGTAATCAACAAGGCTTCATGGAGGAGGAATTTTTACAGGATTCTGAGGGATGGACAAGATTTGGTTACATGGCAATGAGAAATGTAGGATGTTTTAGGCAAAGAAATAGAACAATATGAACAATGTCAACAAAGATAGAATCAAGCAAAAGTTAGGTATGTAGGGAAAGGAAAGCAGTTAAGTTCAGCCCAAGCACAGGTGGCTGGGTAAGGCATGGGATATATGCTAGACAGATACAGGTTGCTCTTGGTCTGCACTGGCCAACACAGTAGTTATTGGCTACATGTGACCACTGAGCACTTGAAATTTGGCTAGTTCAACCTAAGTTTTATTTAATTGCAATTAATTTTAAAAACTGGACACCTGATTCAGTTGGAAGAACTTAGGTGTATGAGTTTACTTTTTCAACTCTAGCTTTTATGAAATCTAAATATAAAGTTTTTCCTATGTAAATGTAGTAAAGTTTTTCCTATGTAAATGCAGTATCTGAATTGAAATGGGTTTTAAGTAATCAAACTTGATCAATTGTACAGGATTTAGCAATGAACATTCCATGTCTTGAGGTCACCTTAGCTGTTAAGTGTAAAATATATTCTGGATTTTGAAGACTTCACATGGAAAAAAATGTGAAATAACTCATCAATAAATTTTTGAGATAATGTTGAGATAATATTCAGTTACATAAATTTATAAAACTACCTTAATTTCACCTGTTCTATACTTTTTTTAATGTGGCCATTAGAAAATTTTAAATTACACATAGTTCACATTATCTTTCTATTGGACAGGGCTAATTTAAATAAAGTTGAGTACGGTTATATTAATCAGTAGAAAATATAGAGTCACTGAAATCTCAAAATGTCCACAATAGAATTTTCTTCTGGGGGTAGAGAGGTGGGGAAAGAGAGGTAAGGGGAGGCACTGCAGCTTTTGGACTCCTCAAGAACTTGGAAATAAGACTGCCCTTTCAAACTTAAATTTCAAAATCAATACAACAAGTCAGAGCAGAAATTAATTCACCAAGAAACAGAGTGGTTTCTAGGCCTGTAAGACTTGATTGTACTGTTTACCCAGGTTGTATAACATACAGCCTCAAATGAGTTTCTAGCTTGGACATATGACAAACCATTTACAAGCAGATCTATTTAAAAACCACCTTTTGTATTTATTCCCTTTTTTGGCAGTCAGATTTCTAGATCTACTCAATATCTCATTTTTCTACAAAGCAAGAAAATTTCTAAGCAATATCAGAGACTCACAGACAATGCTAGTATATTAGGTAAGTTAAGTCATTTGGTTAGGGTAAACTATAAGTAGAGAGATACACCTTGTCCTTCCTCCAACAATGTCCTACAATAAAAAAAGCAAAAAGTTTATTTTTTAACTTCCTCAATCCTGCGAAACCTCATCTAGCCCGATGACTAGCCTCTTGGTTTCCCTCTAATAATCCCTAATTTAGGGACTGTCCCACCATCCAACCAGTTGGCAAGCCAGAAATCTAAGTCATTCTAGATTTCCACATCAATGTCATTCCATTCAGACCCTTTCAGTTCTACCTTAATTTGTATCATATTTTCCTTTCTACCTAATCTCAACTCCAATCCCCACCTAAGGGCAACCCTCAGCTAAATATGGCAGAATTAGAAATAACCTAAATTCCTGTCTCTTTATGGATATCTAATCTACTTTCACGGTTTTAACTCCAAAACTGTATCTTTAGCTTAGATCCTTCTCATGATAACCCAGATCTGTAAATACAATCACCTGTTAGAAATATCTATCTGAATGTTCTATAAGCATCTTAAATTCAAAATGTCCAAACACTCAATCTTTCCCATCAAATTTTTTTTTGAATCATCTCTACTCCAAATATTGAGATTACTGAATTTTCCATGCTAGAAAATGAGCTCCTCTCTCATTATCTAATTAATCAAATTCTTCCCATTTAATCTTCTAAATATTAAGTCCACTATCTATTCTACATCCTAACAAATCTTTATCATCCATTTTCACCTTAACTTCCTTTAACAATTAACACCCAAACTTCATGGTACCTGTGAGGTCTTCCATAATCTGCCACTACCTTTTCTGTCTCTCTATAGGGATACCTTGAAGATATTGTGGGCTCAGTTCCAGACCACCAGAACAAAGTGAGTCATATGAATTTTCTGGTTTCCCAACACATATAAAAGTTATGTTTACACTATGTGTGTATTAGCATTATGTCTAAAAAAACAAATGTACATACCTTAATTAAAATTAACATAGAGACATGAAATGAGCACATGCTGTCAGAAAAAATGACTGACAGATCTGCTAGGACACAGGGCTGCCACAAACCTTTAATTTGTAAAAAATGCAATATCTATAAAATGCAATAATTGAGGTATGCCTGGTATATACTGCCTTACACTCAGTGATTTCATCCCTAAGAAAATACCTATAGTTCAGGTATTCTCTGGATTGTTTTCCATCAATTTGCCTTTCATGTGTTCTCTATGCCTATTTGTCCTCTTTTCAATTTCAGAAACATGTACAGTTTTTTAATGTCTACCCTGAAAAAAAGTGCACATGTTCAGCTGGTTTTAAAATCTAAGAATCAAAAATATATGCCTATTCTTCTCAGGGCTAAACCTACCATAAGGATGCATTTCTTGCTATCTAGCTTTCTCATAGCACTTGAAAGCAGTAGCTATCACACTTACTAGACCAAGAGAATGCGCATCCTGGACATTTCATTTCCTTAAACCACAATTTCTGGTTCCTAATTACTTTTAGTTCTTAAGTACCTGTTACTGAGTATCCTTTCCAAAAGAGCAGCTGCCAAAATTTTGCTTGATTTAGCATCCTCTGTTGGATCATCTGGAAGGAGTGATTTGCTGAGATAAATCTAGGAAAAAAAGGGTGAAGAAGCCATGTAGGTGATCCACAGTAATATAATGTCACAAGGAAGAAGGAGTGACAATCCTAGGTAAATCTTATTGAAGGAAATGTTCTAGGCACATGAAAAAAACACCAAAACACTGTTCACCTAGAAATTACAATTTATCATCCAAATAATACCAAACAAGAAATATATCAAAGTTCATTATAAATCTTCAATATGCATGAGACAATCAGTAAACTACATACCAATGAATATGAATATGGGTTTCGTAGTAACACAGGTTCTGCACATCAATGTTTACAAACTCAGAACAAAGAAAGTTGGGAATGTCCTAGGGGCTATAAGAAGAGACTTTTATTTTTTCATCTATACTAATAGCTGCTTAATAAATGTTAAATTGAATTAAAATGTCTCACCTGCTACCTCACCTATGAAATCTGCTCTGAAGACGTCTCTCTATGAAAAGGCATAAGGTACCTCTTGGTACTCTCAGAGTTCTCTGCATCTGTCTCTCATTTTGCGCCACCCTATCTTTTAAATGATCTGCCTTGTGTTTCTTCTCTAAATGTGACCATTTTAGGATTGGGATATGACATTTTCATCTTTGCATCCCCTAGAATGTAACAGTGTCTGGCATTTCTTAGTAATCAGCAAAAGTTAATCACTGGGCTAAAAAATCAAGTATTTTTATTCCATTATACCATTAAAAATTATATAACCCAGTGCTATTCAAAGTAGCCAACCTATGAACTGTTTATCATTGGTTCACAATGAGATAAGGAATTTTAGCAAAATGTAAAAGAATTGTTTCCTTCCTTGCAAAGCCTGCAAGGAAAAAAATGATCAGCTGAACTAAAGAGGGCTTAGCGATGCTGCTGATTTACACTCTTGCTCTAATTTGAGCAACAGTGATCCAAACACTTGAGAGATAGCTGAAACATTTTGAAAAGAATGGTAAGAAGCTGACTAATAGATGGTTAAAATTAAGTTCACAGACCTCATCAATCTTTAAAAGCACTCTATTCACAGATCCCCAAATGCAAAATATATTTAAAATTAAGGCACCTATTTTCATCAGTAAAAAAAAAGACACAGTGCACTAAAAGTTTTTAAAAAGCCAAGACACATTTTAAAAAAACCCTAATAAATTTTTAATTAGAATTTTTTCCTTTTTTTTTTTTTTAAACAGTACAAGTAACAGATTACATAAACTTCAGAACTTTTCAAATACCTAGTTATTACACACATTCCCATTTGTCTTGCAGGGAAGGATCTTGGTTGGCTTAACAATTTCAGGTAAAATAAGCTGCATAATAGTATATGTTACAATAATAAATGTACATTGTTTACATGAAATATATTTAAGAAGCAAAAAAAGATGCATCTGCATCAAAAAGCAACCTTTTAAAATGCCACAGCTATTTTTTACATTCACTCTTGCAACAGGTCACAAGATGGGGTCATCACTAAGCTCAGATAAATCACTATGATGCACATAAAATACAGAAAGATTGGTTATTTTATAAATTATATATATTTATATTTTCACACTTTAGCATCTGAGACAAACTGAGAATTTAAAATTTATTCTCTTCAGATAACAAATCATTTTTTATTGTTCATAAACATGGTGCCCACAAAAGCACATAGGTAAGGCACAATAGGGTTTTCTTTTACAGAATAGTGTGCATCATGTTTACGTAACCAGAAAACGTGCATTATCTGTGCAAGTTCATGCTGCAAACCCTACACATACACAATAAAACAAAGGAAACTGAGCTTTAAATAAAATCAGAATTGGTACAATTCCAGCTGTTTCACATATTCATTTGGACTAACAATGATATGTTATATTAACAAGTCATTTTTAAAAAGCCAATTGTTAGATTACAAGTAAACTTTGCTCAGAAACTATACTCTGAAATTATAAACAGTAATAAAGTAACTTTACTGAAACAAATTAAATACTGAGGCACAAAGCAATGGTCACTCGTGTATTTACTATACCGCAAACTTTCATGACCCAAAATTGCAAATATAACTTGTCAAATACACATTTTGCTGCAACCATTTGCCCTGCTTTAATCTTGATATATAACAGGGCGCTAACATTTCATTAAATTATAAATAGATTGGGAAAATGACTTTATCCCAATGGTATTATGTCAGCCCTAGCACTTATAATAAATACAGTTTTTCACAAAATATTTTTCCAATATCTGCCAATTGCTTCTTTATTGCTCACATAAATTTGAATCCGTTACAACTGATATCAGAACTTTCACATAAAATCATACTCAGATATTTCAATATAAAACCTATATAAAACTTGCATCTAATACTTCCAGGTGTTTGGCTGTTTAGATCTATGTGAAAGTTCAGCCATTCATATATATGTGTGTGTATGTGTATATACATACACACACATATATACACACATATATACACACATATCAGATTATGAATAAAACAGGAAGCTTATTTTACTGCTTTAATGCAGACATCCTCACAAAACAAGGCTACTTTTGCTATCACCAGCATTTATACATATATACAAAAGTCATTTAAGTACATATACATCCCATAACACTTATATGCAACCACTAAACCCAAATGAATTTCCCCATAATCCAGCGATAGCAATCTCTTACAAACAAAAAAGAAACCTACGATTAAATTGGAAAATTAAAAGTTTTACAACAACCTGTAAGGAACTATGAAGATGACTTTATACAAAAACTCACAAAACATTAGTTTACAGAAAATTATGGAAATACAAGAAGCCTCTTCACCATGCTTTGGTGTGGTTATCCAAACACTTTGTGGTGCAAAAAATACAACCACCACTTCTGAAAATGTTGAAGTCCCTTTTCCTCATGCAAACTTTAAATGCATTGGCGTAACTGAGCTCCAAAAACTGAACAAAACAATTATTCTGCCTCACTGCTAAGTTCCTTTGGAACCTTATAATTTCTGGAACGTTCAAATTCTTTTCATCAATAAAATATTACATACAAAAAGCATTTAAAAAGGAAGACGGAAAACCAAACAGGAATTTTCCTATTGAAGGTAACAGTCCTAGGAGTGGTAGAAAGTCTTTTCAGGAACCCCCTTGAGAATTTGCTAGGCCGGTCCGAAGACGAAGATGAGACATCGAGTTCATATGTTTATTTGATGGCTTCAAAGGAGTGTTACAAGAAAGAGCTTGGGGAAAGCGATGATGATATCTATCTAGTCGTAAATATTTTACTGTAACCAATTTCCCTGTTGTAAAATAAAAATAATATTTGATATGTGAAAATATTCTCAATATTTGTAGAAAACAAACTGTAGTAAAGACATATGAAAACAAAATACAAATAAATTCCTCTAAAATTATTACTTTAAATGTGTTCATCTAAAATTCTTTAATTTAAAATTTAGTAGTTTAACACTGAACCATGAATTTATCTTTCCAAAATGTTCGTAAAGCTGAAATTTCTTACCATCAAACCAAGAGCCATGCAATGCCTTAAAAGCCTTTCCAGCATATTCTGGAGACAGACATTTCACATATACACAACCCTGTGATATTAAAAATTTTAAAAGAGAAGAAATAGTCTTAGTTTAATGGCAACAAACCCAAAAAGTGGAATTCAAAACTAAAAGTTACTTTACCTCACGTGAATTTTTGTCTACTGCAATGTGAACAATGCCATCATTATCACTGCACTTTTCTAAAATTGCTTCTTGAATTGCCAGATGCCAATGATCCCCTATTTCCCTAAAAATTAATAAAAACAAAAATCAACAACTATATTCCTACTAAGTAAAAAGTTTTTATTGTCTGTTACAATATCCTACTAGAATTGGGTGAGTTTAAAACTCACATATAGTTAAAATTAGTAATAAGCAAATGCTTTTTGAATAACAGCAGGTATATTAAAAATATATTAACACTCACAAGTCCCAGCCCTTCTCTCACTTTCTAGTGTAAATGTGATACATAGCTGAGGCAATTAAGGATTAGCCTACCACAGAACATTTTTTGTATTTAAAAGCCTCAAACACCTGCAGTATTTTTCTTTCTAGATTAAGTATTAATAAACATTTTAATGAGTTGTAGTAAATTTATAAAAGTTGAATATTATTCTTTATTTCTAATGACATTTGTAAATTCCTAAACAAAAGGAGTATTCTTAGTAAATGGTGTATTCTGAACTTTTCAAAAATAATGGAAGAGTGTTACGGAACATTTCGCACAGTTATATAACTGAGTTATATAACTCAAATTTATATTGAGAAATATAAATTTCTCAATATTATGAGAACTTTAGGGTTTCCTGATATAGTAATGCACATCTGTCTCATTTATGAGACATAGATGGTGGGGAGGAAAGAAAGGCAACTTCGTTTTAAATCATCACCTTAGATTAATAAAATACTGGATTGGCATTGCTTCCCTAATTCTTAAAGGCAGGAAGGATTCCTAATAGAGGTATCACTACACTGCTACTTATTTCTACACAGCTTCTTGTTTCTAACTCTGCAAAATGAATAGTAAGTGTAGGTGTGTGTATGTGAGTACTGACAGTGGTGCCCCTCATTTCCAGTTTTGCTGGGATTATTTGGAATTCCATCCTATCAATTCATGAATTGAATGAATTATCAGATGGTACTTATGGATATTTTATATATAAAATACAATTTTCACTGTCAGGACTTTTTTGTTAACAGAATTTGACCTATCACACCATGAGACAAATAAGCAGTGAATTCTAAGAAGTTCATTAAAAAAATTATTACAGCTTATCTGTGAATTAGTATAGATACTAAAGCAATAATGTTCAACTGTGCTATTCTTTAGATGCATGTGCTATTGTATTTATACAGACAGATATCTGAAAAAATACATGGACAAGGAGAGAGAAGAATCATAGAGAAGGTATGTACATCTTTGAAGATAATTTTTTGTAAATTAGTATAAAAGCAGATTTTTAAAATTTATATTACCTAATGAGGCAAAGAATGTTAGAAGACATGGCATACAGTTAATAAAGGATACTGTTCGTCACCATGTCATTAATTTGCCTGAAGCATTTATTTGCTTTGAGGATTTACAGTGAGTACAAAGATTTTTAAAAGTTTTACAAATCATTATATATCTGTGTCTTACAGGCAAACCTTTGTTTGGAACTTAACAAAAGCAATAACTAAAAAAATATCTTCTGTAGTTAGAGATTCAGAAGGAAAACCAATTTTCAGTTACTGACACAGGGTTACAAGAAGATCGGTATTTTTCAACAAAATATTCCAAATAAAAGTTACATGTATCCCTGATTATAATACTTACATAACTGGATCAAACATATTTCGAATCTTTAGACACGGTGTCAAACTATTTGGTGGTGAATTTCTTCTATCTAAATGAAATGCTACAAAAAACAATTAAGTTAGTTTCTATTCACCATTGTTCCATTTTGTTGAATGATATTTAATCAGTGAGTCATTCAAGAAACATTCATTACTTGAAAACCAGGAGAGAGACTTAGTTCAAGATATCAATTTGGGAATTATCAATATATAGATGATAAATGAAGTTGCAACATGAGATCATCCAGGGAAAGAATGCAGAATGAGAAGAAATGGCCTTGAGAAACTCTAACACCTGAAGGTCCAAGAAAAGAGGAAGATCTGGAAAAGAAAATTGAAAATATGGTCAGAGGCAGGAAGAAAACCAGAATAAAGTATTATTAAGGGGTCAAGTAAAATAAGGGCAGAAAAGAAAAATGTCCACTGAACTTAGCAATTTGGAAGTAAAAAAGCTCTTTGGAATTGAAGGAGAGTCATTTCTATGGAATGATGGGGATGGAACACAGATGAAGTGGTTTGAAGAATAAATGGGAAGTGAGAAAATAAAAAAGAGGAAGTAAACTGCTTATGTACCTTGGCTGTAAATAGGCAAGGTGATAGCTAAAGGACAATATAAAGTCCAACAATTGTTTTAAAGAGGGAGAGATTAGGGAATTTTTAAATCCTGATGAAAAGATCCAGAAGAAGAGACTGAAATTACAGGAAGGGAAGGTACTTGAGAATACCAGAGGTAATGGGATCCAGAGTACCTGGAGGGCTTGGATCTTAATTAAGAGAAACAACTCCTCAATTTGAACAGGAAGCTCGGATGAATATAGACTCTGATAATTTTATAGATTTGGTAATGGAAATTTGAGACAGGTACAATCTGATTGCTTCTATTTGAGTCATCAAGTGAGAATTAGAGGAAAGTAAGAAGGCCAGAGGTTTGAAAACAGTAGAGCAAATCTAAATTGTTACTGAGTAAAGTAGAAAATGGCTAGTGAAATATGGTGGGAGCATGAAAGTAAAATAGTGCTGAGGGCTTAGCTGAGGTTGATGGCGATACCAGTCTGCCAAGTTGTATAATTTTCTACTGCTGTGCTTAGCCACGTGCACATAGACAGGCATAGATAAAATACAGTTTCACTTTTGGTTGGAATTTACCAAGTGGCAAGATGAAAGGATAGATAATGACTTAATGGTACTGGGAAGAGAAACATTCAAAAGAAGGATCACGGAATCTGAAATGGATAAGAAAAGAAATAAAGATAGGAAGGCTGAGAAGTTGAAGAAAGTATGTACACCAAAAAACTGGAGATTCTGGGTGGGTTAAAATAGAAATATATAAAGCAGGAAAACTGAAAGGATAAATATGTAGTTAGAGACCAGGTGTACCAATTAAAGATATCAAAAGTATCAAGTGATAGATAAGAAAGGTCTGCGTGTGACTGTAGGAAGGTGGCTGATACTGTGTGGAAGAATGGTCATTGGGCAGGAACAATCTTTGCCAAACCCCAAATCCAAAGAAGTCTATGAATCTCTAATACCTTCCAGAATTCTCTCATAGTGCATAAGTTATGCTCAGAGATGACTTTTCAGTTGAGGGCAATCTCATTTTCCTAAAATTCCAACAGTGGCTTAAGCCAGCAGGGAGGGTTGGTATAGGGAGAAATGTATATGCAACAAAGTAAACAGAAGCGTTCATACTACCTTATCCTAGACTAGACCCAAAGGCTCCCCAAAGTAACAGTTCTAGGAGAAACACTTTCCTTCCAATTCTGGTCAGAAACTCTTCCTTTCCAACTTGGTCCCAAAGGCCAAGTTGATTTTTAAGACATATGCTTTGTCTCCCTAACTAAATTTTAAGTATTTTGTGGGCCTAGAAGATCAGATACCTCAGGAACTACTTTTTGATCCTTCAAAGGAATATTGTCGTTTATTCCAAACACTGTATCTGTCCATTCAAAAGTTCCCCAGCAGGTACTGTTTCATTTTTAACTAGTGCTTTAAAATACCTTTAAAGATACTAATGTCACACAATCATCCAATTTATATTTAACTGTGGTTTAGAAAATGAACTCAAAATTCAAAAGGTCAATTAGGTCAAAATTCAAAAGGTCAAGTTAGCAATTACTTGGGAAAAAATATTATTATTATTATTATTATTTATTTATTTATTTCGCATGAAGAGGCACTGGGAATCAAACCCAGGTCTAGAAAATATTATTAAAGGAAGACAGCTTGTAGTGTCACTGAATTCAGAAGACTGCTATTATTTATCAACCCACTAACCATGTACCTTTTAATTAAACCATTATATTTGCAAGGGGAGGAAAATTGAGCTTGTTAATAAGTTAAGCTATCTTTTTGCTTGTTTGTTTTTTAGGAAGTGCATGGACCAGGGAGTTAAGCTAACTTTTTATATATTACCACAACAAAAATCCCTAGCATACACCCATATTTATACAGCACCACAAAGTAGTGCTCAGATGTATTTAAATAAACGCAAAACTTACTTTATGTAAAAACATTTTAAACAAGCTAGGTTAATGATTTAATTACATTTAAATATATCTAATGGCAAAGAATGTTAACTAATAGTCAAACTAAAATATCTGTATTCAAGGCTATATGTATTTAAACGAGGCAACAAAAATATAACTATCACTAAGGAATATTCTACAATTTTTCATTATTAGCCCCTGAAACAGTTCTTATTATGATAAGATTCTTAAAATAACTCAAATCTCTATTGCTACAAGTCTATTGACTTTTATTTTATCACAAGCATCCAAATATTTAATCTGTGTACTTTCAGCTACTAGGTTTCACCTCAGAATTTTCCAATTTCAGGTTTAAATTATCATAGCTGGGCAGGCCGTGATGGCTCAGCAGGCAGAGTTCTTGCTGCCATGCTGGAGAGCAGGGTTCGATTCCCCGTGCATGCCCATGCAGGGGTTAAAAAAAAAATTATCACAACTTTTTATTTTTACAGTCTCAGGTCATTAACAAGTATCTCACCTCATTCTCAAATTTCCTCTAGGTTCAAGAGGTCCTAATCACTGTAACTAATTACCAAAGACTATCAAGCACAGGGAGATTAAATTTACAACTCATTACTGTGGTGTATTAAGAAACACTCAAATAATTCAGTATTTTTTACTGAATTATTTAGTAAAATAATTCAGTAAAATTATTCATTACTCAGAATAATTCAGATGTTCAGTATATAGTTTGTGAACATCTGTTAAATGAATATAATGAATTACTAACAAAAAGTAACTAGAGTAAGAGCTAATATTTATTAAGTGCAATTATAATATTAGCTAAAATTTACTGAGTACTTAGCACAGAGACTGGCATATAAATATGCTTTATATGCACTATTTCTTTTAATATGAACAGCAATCTTATACAGGTAATATTTTTATCCCTCTTTTACAACTGAGAAAATTGAGGCTCAGGGCAGTTAAGAAACTTTTCCTATGGCCATAGATTTACATATGAGTCAGGACCAGAACCTAGTTTGTCTGACTCTGAAGTTTATGCACATAACCAGGAAGGACATCTTAAATCAGAATACTAGGACACTTTAAAAGTATTATACCAACTCATGTTTAGTTTTACCATACCCATAACTGACCTAAAGTTACACTTTATAACATTGGCAGAGTATTTTCCTATCTTTTGAAGAGGATAAAGTGAAAATGATATTTTGATATTTTAAATTCTAGAGTTTACAGGGCCTCAATTTAACAGACTTAAAGCAATTATACCACTGCTAAGAACATGAATTATCTATGTCAAGAAATTGTCTTTAGATTTATCTTGACATTCTCCTATTTTTAAAATAAAACTACAGCTCTCAAAAATTCCTATGAACAAAATAAAGGCCTTATCATAAACTTCAAATGCATACAACACCCACTGCTAGCTGCATGAGGAAATAAGGCTGACTCTACATCCATTACAAGTAGGTACTCAGACAACAAGATTCAACTGACTTTGACTTTTCTGTTTTCAGTTTCATAGGTTTATTAGTTTCTGTTTGCATCAAAAGCAAATAGTTTACAGTTCTGAATAATCTTTCACAACATCAAAATCTTCATTTTTATGCCATGATTACAGAAGCCTATTTTTACTCAAACACTTCAGAAGCAAAAATTAACTGGAGAAAAGGGGGAGCAATTGGATTTCATTTTGCTGCAATTCCAAAACAATTTATTTACCTTTTCAGAAATGCTATGTTTAGCAAACACTCATAAACATGATTTTATAGAAAAAGAAAGATTTACTGTTCATAATCTTCTATTACATCGTTTTCTGCTTTCCTATGGAACAAAAGTTCTAACTCTTCGAGCTTCTCCTGCCCACTCTGAACCCCCAGAATACTTTAGTTGTCTGGTAATCTCATCATGACCTTTGATGTCTAGTGTATCACCACACTATTTTAAAATAGCACAAGGTTTTGTAAAGTTTTATTTTAAAATTTCATATTCCATGGGCATCTAAGAAACACTTTACTGACCTAATTAATATCTGTGTATTATTACAAGATATGGAACTCATCTTAACTCTACTAGTTGATGTCACTGAAGGTCAAAGGCAAATAATGATATTACCAGTAAAACTGCACAGAGGAAAATCAAAGAAAACTGGAGTTAACTAACACTGGCAAAAATGAAAGACCTGAGAAAAAAATTGCTAGAAAAAAAGAATAATTCAAGATCTAGTAATTTTTAAAAAAGCACCAGAATCAAACTTATTTTCAAATGACATCTAATCTTAAAGAACAGATAATTCCAACATTATTTAAACTTTTCTATAATAAAGAAAAAAGATGGAAAACTCTCCATGGAAACTTATATATAGACGTAACAATTAGAAATGAATATTAGAAAACGGAACGCAAACAATCTATTACAAAAATAATGTGTTGTGACATAGTAGGGTTTAACCTAGACATGCAGGAGTGGTCCTGACAATTAGGGGGAGGGTGATCAATGCAATGCATTAAATCAAATGAAACACACATACACACATGTATGCAATCACATCAAATCCTGGAAAAGCATTTCATAAAATTTGAAACCCCAGTATTTCTTTGCACTTGGAATTTTTAAATTTGCAATATAAGGCTGAGTACCCAAAAATGGTCAAGAAAATTAAGAAAAAGAGAATACCCAGTGTCAAAACATAATATAAAACTACTTTATCAAATAAATACTGAGCAGAAAAGAAAATCCAAACATAAACTTCAGTCTATTCGAGAATTTAACATATGACAAAAGTGGGATTTCAAATTAAATGGTTTATTTTAAAAATAATCATCTACATGGAAGAAAAAGTTCCTCTTATCATACATCATATAGAAAAATAAACGTCAGGTGAATTAAAGACATATGCAAAAAATAAAACAACTTCATGTGCACACAGAGATGAGAAAGATCTTAATCCAGAAATGAAAGCCCAGAAGCTATTGGGAAAAAACAGGCAGATTAGTTTGTATAAAAAATTAAATGATCTGAAGGGCAAAAGATAAACCACCTATAAAAATAATAGATTTGTATTATATTGATATTTCTTTTTAGTCTTCAATGTTCTAGAGCAGCTAGAAGGAAATACTGGAAATTCTGGAATTGTAATCCATACGATACTTTGATGTTTGTTCTAAAATTACCTGTTAAAATATACTTTGAAATCTAACACTTTCCTGCATATATGGTATATTTCACACACAAAAAAAATGTTTTAAAAAATAGACTTGGAAAAAACATATGTTCTATAAATGCCAAATAAAAAGTGAATTACATACAAAAATGGACAACAGAGCTTAAACAAATTGCTAAGAAAAGAGAAAACCCAACTGAAATATGGGCAAGGCATAGGAATAGGTAATTCACAGAAAGCAAATCCAACAGGCAAATAAAAAGAGGCTCAACTCAGTCCTAGTCCTGGAAATGCAAATTAAACTAATGATGAATTTTCATTTTGCAACTAATCATCAGAATACAAAAAACCCAAGTGAGGTTATGTCTATCACTAATAAAGATTTGGGTGTCTATCTATACAATTGGTGGAAAGCAATGTGGTAGCATCTATTAAAGTTAAACGGCATTTAGATCCCTCAATCCAATGATCCTACTCCTGGGAATCCATCCTATAAAAACTTAAGTGCAAATACTACCCAATTGTAATGCAATTATGTTAAAACACTGAATGAAGCTGCATGTGAGGTATAGGTTTTTTGTTTTTGTTTTTTTTGTTTTTTTTTCTTTCTATTATCGTTTTAATTCTTATTCTGTTGTCTTTTTATTTCTTTTTCTAAATCGATGCAAATGTACTAAGAAATGATGAATATGCAACTATGTGATGTTATTAAGAATTACTGATTGTACATGTAGATTGGAATGATTTCTAATTGTTTTGTTAATTCTTTTTTTAATTAATAAAAAAAAAAAAGAGAAAAAAAAAAAAAAAAAAAAAAAAACTTAAGTGCAAATATTTATGAATACGTATTTAAGGCACTTATGACAGTATTATTTATAATTAGAAAAATAAATACACAAAATGTTTATCAACCAGTGAATGGTTGATTGGACTAAAATTTATTCCGTACTGTGAAATATTATAAAGCCATAGAAAATAATGAAATATAATGAATTATGAGATTTAGATAGATATCTGAGAGATATTAATGAGAAAACTAAGATATATGCATAATACGATCTCATTTTTGTCAGGCAACCAATGACCAAAATCACCTATATATGTACATGTACAATACAGGCATTAAGAAAAGTATGGAAGGACATCCCCAAAAGTTACTTGGCAGGGGGCATATGCAGGTGGAAGGGTCTTCATAAGAAAGAAGACAAAGACAGGAAAAAACTGGCAGGAAAAAAGGGCATTTAGAAAAGTATGATTCCTCCTTTATAAAAATTATGTGTCTGTTATTTTCATAAAGAAATTAAGGAAAAAGAATGTAGTCATACCTATAAAACTAAGTTATTATTATTCTTTTTTTTTTTTTTGCATGGGTAGGGTCCAGGAATCTAATCCCGGGTCTCCGGCATGGCAGGTGAGAATTCTGTTACTGAGCCACCATTGCACCGCCCAAAACTAGGTTATTTTGTTAAGTGAAAAAAGCAAGATCAAAGAAATGTATACATATTCTGTTATGTAATGACAAACCATTATGTTTGGAATTGCAAGAAAAATGTTGAAAAAGTTACTTCTTGTACGTACACTGATTCCTTCTGGAATTTTACCTTCCTATAGCTTTGAATTACTGTTTCACTTAAGCACAGGTGATTTTTATAGTTTTGAAAAACCAGAAGAAAATTATTTTTTTGTTGTTGTTGTTTAAAAATACTTACCTTGACCTTGCCACACTTTAGAAGGTATTACTAATATTTTGTCACAGGATGCAGAAGGCTGGATCCACCGCCATACTAGAAAATCTGCACCACCTATTCTTCGTGTTTCTGTGCGAACTCTAGATTCATTAGCAGCAAGGAAATCAACAGCTCTATTCCACACTTTCTTCATTTTTTTCCTATCATATAAACAAAATGACAATTTACCATCATCTTTTTTCAAATAACAGTAATTGAAGGTATTGGTTGTTAAGTCAGGCTGTTTTTAATCCCTTACTTATGAACTTTTTTCTAAAAAATTTAGATGCCTGAGCTTCACCTCAGTTTTACTGAATATCAACCTCCACGGGTAGAACATGAGCATCTGTATTTTTCCCCCAAAGCTCCACTGGTGATTCTGATGTGTTGGTAGGGTTAAGAATGCTGCTATAAGATACGGCACCTTTTATTTTCAGAGTTATTTGGTTCTTTTATTTAAAAAGCTGATTGAATACCAAAATAAAGTATTTTTGAAACATCATTAGTAAAATGCCACTAGCCATTTCTGCCTTTGTTTACTTATAAAGATGACATTAAAGGAAATAAGGTTGAGACCAGAAACAAAGAATCAAGACTGATAGAGGTAATAATGATTTGGAAATCCAGTTGTCTGTTATACCAATCAAAATCAGGAGGGTAACAGAAGAGACTTTACAAAGGAGAATTTAAAGAACAACATCAAAAAGCCTGTGGAGGAAAAATAAGTCTAGATGAAGAGGGTTACAACTCTGTATATAACCTTCAATACTGCAGAAAACACCTACATTCTGATTTTCTTCAACTCTTAACATTTGGAACACACCTGTCATGAGGCTGTATTAAAGAATCTCGCACATGTGGAATAGGCATGTAGGGTTGTAAATCTTTATTCTCTTGGCAAGCTTCATTATGACTTCGTAAAACATCTGAAAATAAATCATATTTATAAATGAATCAATCACTTGACATCATCTTGTAATTTATCACTGAACAACTATTCCAGAAAATGTTCAGATTTTTACAAATACCATACCTATAATCTTTACCACCATATCATACATCTGCCTTGTTTCCTCTTCCTCTTTTGTCCAGCGATACTTCATGTAACGCAGAACAACACAAACCATCACCACACCTGCAATATTTATATATTTTGTATTTTAAAAATTGTGTCAGTGGCATTCAATAATATTGAAACTTGAAGTTAATGGGTAGCTAGTTTATAAACAACCTAGTATTAAAAAAATGAATCAAAATAAAACAACATCAACAAAAACAAAAAAAACTTGTGGCAGTTTCTACAATGATAATTTTAACTTACATATGAAATAGTGTAATGAGCTTTCAAGACAGAGGGTTGAATTATCTATAGAATTAAAGCTACATAAAAATGTTTAATATTAAACATTTCCAGACTTTCAATTAATCTCTCGTTAAATACCACATTTCTTCCATTATGCTAACTAAACATTTAAGTTCTAACTAATATTTTTTAAAAAGCAAAAGTAACATTATGTTTCACAAACATTTTCCTTCACAGCATTAAACTACTAGAAAGGTATCATGACACTGAAAACATACTAAATTTGACTTTAAGTAAACTGAATTATTTTAAAGGGCTTGGAAAGAAAAGAGAAAAAAAATGGGTATCTCCTATTTCTATTCTCAATCAAAATAGCCATATAAAATCTAGTAATCTGAACAAAATTTTAATTCAAATGAATAGAATTTTTTAATTAAAAATAATTTCAATGAACTTATTATTTATTGTTATTCAAAAAAATAAAAGAGCTCTATATTTCCCAGTTCCATTTTCTAGAGATTTTGATATATGTACTATACTTAATATTTCTGTGATGCTCTCATGACAAATAACTTTTTATTTCTACCTCCCCTTATCTGTTTTCTAAGCCTGTAAACAGATACTGACATTAAGAAAAAACTCAACGTTATACATTAATGAAGATTTTAGGATGTAATTTAAATGGTAACTATCACAGAAATGAATTCTTAATCTTGGTGAAATACAAATACACAAAACTTCTAGATGGCAATTTATATTCTTTCTCATAAACATCTGAGTCATGTCTTTATCCCTAATAACTTACATAAGCTTACCTAAGCATAACAACAACAGCCTATGGGTTACAGTAATAAAAGCACGTCGAAAACGACACCAGAAAGACATCTGTGGTCTTGTGGATTGTAAAAACTGCACATCAGTTATATTTGTCAATTCTTCATCAGGGCCATAACCAACACACCTATTAAAAATAATTAAGGACAAGTTTTAAATTGGAGTTACTTCTTATAAGTACAAAATGGTCAAAGTAGAAATCACATCCTTTACCTTATACCAACATCTTTTCCGTTTTCTAAAATCCACTGCAATGAGGTGTTAAATATAGCTTCATATTCAGGACCTAAATCCTACTCAGAAAAACAGAGAAAATAACTATCTGTTTTCTTAATACTCCAAAATTCATTTTTTAAATTCATAAACAAAAGTTTGATACTATGTTTAGAAAAACAAGGCAAATATATAAAGTTTATATAGCCATCTTTGATACTCTGTAAGCTGCCTCATAAATAACATTATTTAACATATTTTTATTTGAACTATATAACATAATAAAGATGAGTAATTCATTACAGAAAAATACAAAGGAGAGAAAGAGAAAACAAAATCACAACCCCAAGATAACTGATATTAATATTTTGCCATGTTTTCTTCTCATATTTTTTATATTTACAGATTTAGGATCTCTTTTTTAAAACAGTTTTTAAGTATCACTGTGATAAGTGTGAACTGGACACTTTTTTAATGGAATATTACTTTTACATGAAAAACAAAATTATTTATAGCTGGGTACTTCACAGACATTTTCTTGACAAGTAAATAGAATGAAACAGTCACCTCAAGAAAAATAATGACAGTGTTATCATGATAAAATTCAGTTTTCAGGGAAAAGTAGAATTTGGAAAACTAATACACATCATTGTGAGCTTCACAGCTTCTCAGTAATTTTCAATGAGATTGGTGGTAGTATCAACAAATGTGACTTCCTGACGTGGAATAACAAAATGTCCATTTGAAGATCTGGATAACTCAGTAAACTAATATTTTTAAAGTGACTAATACATGAGGTCATAAAATCATGTAAAAGATTCATTCAAAATACAAGAGCGATCAAAGCATTTTATGAAAGTCTATGAAAAATTTACTGATGTGGCTTCAGATACCACTTTGCAACTAACCCTTAAGAAACTACTACTGGCAGAATTTTGGTTTAGTATCCAAAAAGAATATCCACAATTATATGAAAAGGCTATTATATAAAATGTTTCCCTGTTTTGACTGTATATTTGTGTGAGGCTGGATTTTCTCCATGTACCTCAACCAAAACAACATTACGACAGGTTGAAGTAGACATAGACATGAGAATCCAGTTGTCTTCTATCAAGGTAGACATTAAAGGGATTTGCAAAAATGTAAGCCATGTTACTCTTCTCACTACATGTTTTTATTTTGGAAAATGTATCGATATTTATATAGCCCACAAATAAAAATCCTGAGGTCCTCTAATTTTAGGAGTGTAAAAAAGTCCTGAAATCAAAACATTTGAGCACAAATGCACATGGGTATGTATTTTTAATAAAAATTTTAACAATCTATGATACACACGCACATACTTTGTTCTTCCACTGCTTTTATCACGGGAAAAAGTATGGTGAGTGTATATGTCAGTACACATGGAACAGCACCATATTTTTAAAACAGCAAAATGGTATTCCATCATATGGTTACTTCAATAACTAAACAACACTTCTTATTAGTATTTAGTGTGTTTCTAATTTTTCTAATATATGAAATAATATTATGATAAGCATCCTTGAAAATACATTCATGTCAGTAAATACCTATTGAGGGCCCAATATGTGCCAGGTACTGTTTTAAGAACTAGCTGCTATTATGAACAAAAGAGCTACATATCCCTGTACTCAGAGAGCTTATATTCTCAAAAATATGACTTTATGTACTTTTTGAAGTGCAAATGATGAATTTCTAAAATTAGAAAGGATAAATAATTTTTAAAATCCCCTTTTAAAAAATGATTTTATAAGCAATGGATATTGGATTTTATCAACAGATTCCTTAACAGCTTTGGAAGTTACAAGGTTTTTGCTGATCAGCATAATGTATTTCCTAAATATGAAATTATATATCAAATTTGTAAACTATAATAAAAAGTTCTACCAAGCAGAACTTACTTTGTAAGGTATCACTACTTACCTGTAACTAAAACCAGGACTTTTTCATATGGCAAAGAAAACTGTATTTTTTTAAATGTGGTTATTCACTATAGCATTATTTATAACTATCAAAAATTTTAGACAATGTAAATATTTAATAACTGAGAGTTTGTGCACGAGGTCATTTCAATGAGATGTTATGTACCTGCAAATGATTAGGATGACAGCCAAGTAATCATATGCTTAAAAAAGTAAAACACAAAATTCAATGTATATATATTTATAGCTTTAAAAGATATGTGCTCATCTGAATAAGAAATAGAAAAGAATAAAGGAAAAAAGCCATTTTTTGTTTAAACCTTAATATTGTTTAAAAATGTTACACAATAAAATTAGAATTCATATCCACTTGCTCTAGAATTACTTAGATAAAAAAAACTCCAAGCATAAAAATATGGAGGGCCATCAAATGAATGTGTTTTTGGTAACATTACATCAACAGGGTTAGATAAAGCACAGCTATAAAGGACTTGCAAATCTGCAAAGAAAGATTAATATGGGTTATTCATGAAACTAGAAACATCGCATTTCTTCTTCTTTATAATGTTATTCACTAGTATAGATTTTTTTTCAAAAGGATTTTACATCATTTAGGTCCTTTCAAAGATTATATCCTTAAAAATATGGAAATTATAAAATCTTCAAAGACACTGCAGCACCCACAGATGAATATCATAAAATCAATGAACAAATGAGTGCTGAATCATTATCCTGGTATTTATTTTAGTCTCCAGTGTCTTGGAGAAACTATAAAGAAAAACTTAAAATTGTGGAACAGTGACCCATACCAAACTTTGAAATCTGTTCTATAATTACTTGTTACAATGTACTTTGAAATTTATTGCTTTTTATTTATGTATTATTTTATCATAAAAAATGTTATTAAAAATCAATGAAATATGCATACCATTATGTACTTGTTTATATACATGCTCTTTAGATTATATTACTACAAATGCAGAGTATTATAAACATGTTTTTTGCATTACTATTTAGAACTTTGAAGACAAGACTAGAAACATAAGTTTCAGATCATATAAAAACAAATTCCCAAGTTTACTAGTTGTATATTTTAAATACAAAACTATTTTTAGGAGGCTGAAGACATTGTAAATAGCATTAATGTCTTCATTACCATTAAAAATGTAAACGCAGTTCGTATCAACAAGGATACTTACTCCACTCATACTCTGAGTAGGAGGAACACAGCCTTTTAAAAAGGGTATCTGTGGCAATTTTCCCATTTGCTGTGTCTTTCCCCATGTTAATACCACATGAAATTGACTATGTGGAATACAGTAGAAACATGGAATGTTCACTTTGTGATATAGTATTTATAAAATGGAATTTTTGTAGAAGCTAAAGTTGGATTTTTTTCTAGCTATGTTAATTAAATAGCTCATCTTAACATTGTAGCATACATAGCATCTACCTGATTTTACAAGTCTAAACTGTTTTATTGTTCACTTTTTGTAGCCACCTGTAAAGCTATAGGTATGGCAGTGCCGGCAAACTTTTTCTGTAAAGGGCAAGAAAGCAAATATTTTAGGCAACCAGATACATCTTTGGTCTCGGTTACATAATCTTTTTTTTTTTTTAACGACTTTTTAAAAATTATTGCAAAAATCATAGCTCACAGACCATACAAAAACAGGTCCACAGGCTGAATCTGGCCTGCAGGCTATAACTGCCAACCTCTGAGGTAAGATATTCCAGAACCATAAAATAAATATTTTCCAGTAACAGATGTCAAAAATCAGGAGGAAGCTAAGTTCTTAATTTTTAAAGCAGGTCTACACTAATGATTACTATATACTTATAGACAATCACTCAGTCCAACATACTGCTAAGTGCTTCATGTAAGTCTTTCTAAATTCAAAGCATGTTTTCCCAAATCTTTAACAAATGCATTTTAATATATTGTATGTACAGACACATACACACACACATCCACGACCCCCACAAATGTGCCTTATTTTTAAAATAACCAAAAATGTTCATTTGAAACTCATATCAGATACTTTGAACTTGGATTAGTCTCAAAGAAAAAAAAATGTTTCATATAAAAGACTGAGCTCATTAAATAAAGCAACAAAAGTTTAGTGAGGAGGAGAAAAGGCACTGGTACAGGGAGAAGTCAGGCAAGTATTAAAAACCTATTAAGTGGCTGAGAGATTCCAGAGTCAAGAGGTTATCCTGGAGGTTATTTTTATGCATTAAGTAGATATCACCTTGTTATTCAAGATGTAATGGAGAGGCTGGAGGGAACTGCCTGAAAATGTAGAGCTGTGTTGCAGTAGTCATGTTTCTTGATGATGACTGAATAAAGACACAGCTTTCACAATGTGACTGTGTGATTGTGAAAACCTTGTGTCTGATGCTCCTTTTATTTACCTTGTCAACAGACAAGTAGAACATATGGAATAAAAATAAATAATAGGGGGAACAAATGTTAAAATAAATTTAGTTTGAAATGCTAGTGATCAATGAAAGGGAGAGATAAGGGGTATGGTATGTATAATCTTTTTTTTCTGTTTTTGTTTTATTTCTTTTTCTGTTGTCATTTTATTTCTTTTTCTGAATTGATATAAATGTTCTAAGAAATGATCATCATGATGAATATGCAACTATGTGATGATATTGTGAATTCTGATTATATATGTAGAACAGAATGATCAAAATAGGAATGTCTGTGTTTATTTGGTGTTTTTTTGTAAATAAATAAATAAAGAGAGAGAGAGAGAGAGAGAGAGAGAGAGAGCGAGAGATCAAGATGCAGAGATGCAAGCCAAGGAACCCTAGGGATTGCCGCAAGCCAGCACCAGGCTTTAACGGAATCTGGGGCGAAGGCATGGTTTTGCTGATGCCTTGAGTTTGGGCCTCTGGCCTCCAAAACTGACAGACAATAAATTCTGTTCTTCAAGTCAAAAAGCAAATAAATAAATAAATGGGAACAAATGTTAAATTTAGTTTGAAATGCTAGTGATCAATGAAAGGGAGGGGTAAGGGGTATGGTATGTATAATCTTTTTTTTTTTTTCTGTTTTCGTTTTATTTCTTTTTCTGTTGCCTTTTTATTTCTTTTTCTGAATTGATACAAATATTCTAAGAAATGATCATGATGATGAATATGCAACTATGTGATGAAATTGTGACTTACTGATTATATATGTAGAACGGAATGATCATATGTTAAGAATGTTTTTGCTCGTTTGTTGTTAAATTTTTTTAATAAATAAATAAAATTTAAAAAAACACCTATTAAGGATAATTCACAAAATGGATAATTTACATGTAATAACAGCTCCGTGACTTTCCAGTTAGCAAATATCCTGGCTAACTGCAAGACAATATATGCCATTTTTCAGATGCTACCTTACAAAAACATTAAAATATAACACAAATCAATACTGAATCCTGGTTTCATTATAGATTAAATATATATATAACCTTAAGTGTGGACAAGAGAAAATATGTCATTTGTACAGAGGCTCCTATTTTCACTGCTTCCTCAGACCTAACCCTCAGTCAGTGGTCCCTTGCCCACTCATTAGTTTCTTGAAACTAAATGTTATGAATCCCGTCCTTATATCCCAAGGCAGAACAAAATAGTAAAAAGAGTAAGTACTTTAGTTCTTTTCCCAGTTTGATTACATCCTAACAGAATACCTAGTTATTTAAAAAGCCTAACCTTTAGTTTCTTTAATAAGTGGGTCTGATCCCACTTACCTTGTTAGATCATTAAAGGTCAATATAGAATGTATCAAGATATTTTGTACTTGATAAACTGCCATTATTATTATGAAATTTCCCCCTTGCTCTATGACTCAGAACACTTATTTTTCTACACAGACACAATTTTAATAACAACAATTAGCATTCCAAGCTGGGCCATAAAAGTTCATCCAGTCACGTAACTTGACAATTTTATAGCGATCTTCTTTCCTACTATTTTCTTCACACATCTTAAACATATTTATTGTGTTAAGTGTAAACAGGTTTTAAAAGCAACCTAGGTACTTAACTACCATTCATTACATCATTCTACTGCAAAGCACCATACAATGTACCCAGCATTAACATAAGAGCCAATCATGTACTTTATGAAAAAATAATGCTATGTATTTTCTAAATGTTCCACCAGAGGGACCCCTTAATTTTTCACAAATCAAAACAAGTTTTTCAATGTCTTAAAAATATATATAAAAACCCGAAAGAAAGATCAAAGATGATGGTGGAGTTATAAAGAGAAGGTAGAATTTAACAAATGAGTATGACTGCTGAATCATTATACTGATCCTTCTTTCAGTCTGAAGTACCTTAGAGCAGCTAGAAGTAAAAACCTACAATGGTGGAACTGTAACCCATACCAAACTCTGAAATCTATTCTACAACTGTTGTGAAGTGCTTTGAAATTTACTGCTTTTTAGTATATATGCTACTTTTCACAAAAAAAGAAAAATATATATTTCTTCTAGCCTCCAGGGTTTTGGAGCAGCTAGAAGGAAAAATCTGAAATAGCGGAATAGTGAACCATAACAAACTCTGAAATCTGTTTTGTATCTACTTATTGAAGTGTACTTTGAAAATCATTGCTTTTTTTCCTTTCTTTTCACAACATATTTAATCAAACATTTACTAAACACTGTGTTTAAATTTGTGCTAGAAATTGGAGAAAAAATAGTTTACATGTGTAAAAGTTCTACACATTGTTTCATTTACTACTTAATCCAAAAACTTAATCATGTTGCTCATGAAACCACAGTACAAATACACGAAGTGTATAATAGAGCTTTCTCTATAAGCTGAAAGCCTATAAGTATTATCATTTGATACCAGCTTCATAGAAGAGTTCTTCCATATTTATAGTAGACTGTGGTTAAAATCTTTTAAAATATCAAACTTTGGCTACATTATGCTAAAACTGTCATTCCAAATCAGAAAGCAATTTGACAAGATATATCAAAAGCTAAAAATGTTCATGTCCTTTGAACCAGTAATTTCCTTGCTAGGATTGTTTTCTAAGAAAATGATTTAAAAAATCAAGTATTATATGTACAGATTAGAGTGCTTTCATAACACTGAAAAAAATACAAACCAATACAGCCAAACTATAGCAAAGAACACCATCCAGTCATAAAAGTATATTCAGAAGTCTGTTCAATGACATAAGAAAATGCTTGGAATAATTTTAAGGAAAAAGGATATGAATATGTATGATATAAATATTATAATATGTATAATCATACTAATTTTAAGAAAACATACATATAAAAAAGAGTAGAGGAAAATATACCAAATACCACAGTGGTTATTCTTAGATGGTAAGTTTGAAGTAGTTTTTCCCTGTTTTAAAATTTTCCATATTTTTTTCTAAATAAGCATTATTATAAATGTATATAAAAAAGCTTTTATACAGACCCTAAAACTTATTTTGGGAGGAAAAATTCTTATTTTTTTTTAATGACATTCCAAACTCCATCTTTGGTAGTGACAAATCATAGTATGCTTTATACCATCTGAAAATATGAAAGTGGGATTCCAAAGTGAAAAAAAGTTAACACACCCAAACACCGCATACACACACATATATTCAAAAATATAATATATAATAAGGGTATTAACACTTCCACCTAAAATAACTTTACTTGACAAATTAAGGAATGGAATTAAATTAATTCAGAATCTTGTATAAAAAAATTACATAGTAATTCTACTGGATTACCAAAAAAAGTCAAGTAAACCCCAATCTAATTCTAGGGTAAAGATATGAAAATCTTTTAAAGACTAGAGTTACTACTTGAAAAGAGAAAAAAAATTAAATACAGGCAGTCCCCAACTCAACTCATGTATATGCTAATTTTCTATATAAAAGAACAGTCATGTGTGGGTGAATTTCAACAACTCCTTTGCTGCTAGTCTTTGGCCAGGTTTAAATGCCAGCTTGTACCTGGGTCTATGTTCTTTTTACCTCATACTGTTGCTCACCCATAGCTGCAATCAAATGGCAAAGTGAGCGGAAAGAAAAGAGGGTAATAATCCTTCTACATCAATGCTGTCTCTTTCTTAGCTCTTGCATAATTACTGGTCAGGTCTATCCTATCCCCAAACCCTATACTATCTCTTTAGACTGCCAAATATAGTGCTCAACAGACTTTAGGAGTCTTAGGGTTCTTCTGAAATGCAGATGAATCATGCTCAAGGAATTTATAATTCACCATTAATACAAATCTATGCCATTATCTCTTTTAAGAGATTTAATCAGGGACAAAGAGAAAGGAAGAAGGAAGCACCAGATGGGATAGGTTTTTCCTACTACTAAAAGTAAAAACACTTTAAAATATCTCATTAAGGAACCATTTGTTTGCTTTGAGTCCTCTTTTGCCTCCTCAATCCAACCTCCTCTTTGCCCCTACTCTAGCTCCACTAGTTCATTTAGCAATTCTTTCATCTTTTAAGACTGAGTTCTAGAATAATAACCTCCCCTTAGTCAAAATCTTTTTGGATCCTGATTCTTTAGCGATCCATTCTATTAGCTACTAAGCCATACACAAATTTGACCTTTATCAATGCCATTTAGGTCAAAAATTAAAATAAAGAAGAGAACAAGCTTGCAGCATGCTATTAGAGACCTCTCACCAGAGTGGCGCTGATTTAATCAGGAAACACAGAAAGAGAAGTAAAATTTAATGAGAAACCATTATAATCATCAGGCACTGAATTAGGTATATTACATTTTAAATCACTTGAGTCTCCCAACTACTCTGACAGGTATTAACAAAATTCCTATTCTCAAATGGAGAAACGCATTCAAAAAAGCTAAGAACTCTCTGCCAAGACACACAGCTTCTATGTGGCAGTGCTAGAATATGAATTCAGATCTAATCTCCATCATATTACAATGTCATAAATTAAATTAAAAATTCAATCCACATTTCTCTTTTGCACAGGAGATTTTATCAGAGGAGACTGCCACCAAAATTGTGCTGTATAGCCTTAGAGCATAAAATACAATTCTAATTTTAAGAGGGAAATAAAGTTTATATGACATGACTTCTTCACAATGATCACTTGCAGTGATCAACATTTCTAGTTGTAAATTTTCACATCTTTATGGAATTATCTTAACTGGACTGACATTAAGCTCACCAGTATGGTATTCAAAACCCACTTTCCCCTTTTTGAAAATCAGAATGACACTTGCCCATATTTAAATATCTAGCATCTTTCATTCCATCTAGGATTTCCTGAAGACTACTTCAGTAGTTCAGAGAATTCATCTGCAAGTTCTCTCAGTATCCTGAGATGAAATTAATCTGGGGCAGAAGATTTTAAATAAATCACAACAGCTTTCCTTGCTACTCTCAATTTCTCTCTTACCAATGTTGTTTATATTCCTTCTAAATTAATGTGTAAGCTCACAGAGAATGTTCTAAAACAAACTGAAACAAAAAATGTTGAGCAATTATACTTTATTTATTTATGCTCACATGACATCAAACAGCAGGCCCAAGCTTTTAACAATACAATTAAAGTAATCAAATGCATGGTACTTCTGATAATGGTAATGATTTATATAAACTTTAGGTATAACTATTAAAATTCTAATTTAACTGCTTACTTTAAAATACGCAGCCGCCTCTTGGACAGAAAGTGTTCTCTGACTAGAACTGCCACATTCATGATCTCCTGGAAAGATGAACAATATTAATTTGAATCAGTGCTATTATAAAAGAAAACAAATATGAAAAATTCAAGTATTTTAAAAATTCCACAATTATAGATTGTTACAATCATAAAGAATGTGACCAATATTATTTATATTCTCTATAAAGTAGAGATAAGTATTTGATACAAATAAATATTTACATAACCACAACCTATAAATGCATTTCAGTGTAGGTAAGAACATGTCTTCCTCTAATATTTCCAACTAAACTGTAAGCTAGAGTAGGAATTATGTCATACTGATACTTATCCCACAAATGTTGGCACACAGGAGGATCTCCGCAGATCTGTATTTCTTAACAAGGAAAATCCAGCAAATTCATATGCTAACTTACACATCTATTCCCAAAGTCAATAATTCAAGGGTTCAAATAAGTGTGAATTTATTACTGAATTAAAGCATGTGCATTTTTAGAATGTAACTAAACCTACCATTAGCAAGGGTGATTTTATAATATACAATATAAACCTACCATTAGCAAGGGTGATTTTATAACCTACCAATATCAGGGGTTTATTTTGTAAGTCAAGAGGAAATTAAATTTACTTTAGAGATCAATTATCTTTACTACTGAACTCCAATTGTAAATTTTCCTTACCTCGTTAATCTCAAGGAGTTTAAAATTTAACATGAAAGTAATTAAATTAAAATAAATTAGATAATCAAATCAATTACTTAAATTTAAAAATCTTAGGTAAATTCTTCTATAATAAAAGTAACCACTTTCTTATTTATCAGTTTTGTTCAAGCAGCTGGTTTTTAATGGTGATATTTGTAAAAATGGAAGTATCTATTAAAAAAACATGTCTTCAAACTTTATATTGCATCCTTAGAGATTCAGGTTCCATAGATTTAGAGCAGAGGATAGGAAATCACAGCCCATAAGCCAAATCCAGCCTGCTGCTGGTTTTTATGAATGAAGTTTTATTGGAATACAGCCATGCTCATTTATTTATATATTATCTATGATTTTTATAAGCTACAACAACAGAGTTGAACAGCTGTGTCAGAGATAGTCTAGCCGTCAAAACCTAAAACATTTACTATCTGGCCCTTAACAGAAAAAGTGTGCTCACCCGTGCTCTGGAGGAAGGACTTTATTATCTTTAAAAACACCCCAGGTTATGCTGAGCTAGTGGACCATGGACCACACTACATAAAAATAAGGACAGGTTTAGAAGCTTGTTATAACAACATGGGAATTTCTAGCTAGAGCATATACTTATACCATTTCTGGGTGTTATACAGCATGCCAAATAAATGTTATTAGCTTACAGTTTATGAATATGACAACCCAGTCAGTGCAAAGAAGGCTTTTTAGTGATATATACAGAATTATGAGCCTAAAAAAACTGACCATGTGTAAGGACTCAAAGAAGGAGAAAAAAAAAGACTAATGAGAAGATAGGGAGTTATGAGGATCCTAAATGCCCTTGTTTAACCAGAGAAGTTCCACTTTCACTTATTAGGCTTCAATCTATAATCTAGTTTTTTTTTTTTTTTTTTTTTTTAGTTTTAAAAAGGGATGGGCTACATAAAAAAGTTTGGGAAACAAATTCCTCCCCACCCTACCCCACCCATAAATATCTGTAAGAAGATAACCCAATGCCTTTTCTTTTTGAGTACAGTATCTCATAATAACTAAACTTGGTAGTAATTCACCTATAATAAATTATTCTAATTGCAGATATGTCAATATCTGAGAGCTCTCAAAGACTACTAACAGCAGAATAGAAGAAAATGCAATGAAACAGAAAAAAACAAATTCAAGGAGAATATATTTACTTTATTCAGCTACAACCACCAAAAGAAAATCTGTACTTTTATATTCAATCTGGGAACTATCCATCCAAATTGACTGATACTTAAGCTTTCAGAATTGCCAGTAATAACGCACGAAGAACTTTGACTGACTTTAAAATTATACTATAGAATACAATATACATATATATTACATATAATACATATGGCAGGCAGGAAAAAGACTTTCATTAAATGTATATATAAAAATTAAAAAACCACTGTGTACATGTAAAAAACAAATAAATAAAACAACTTCTAGAAAACTTCTCTAAAGTAAAATGTTCAACAAATTGAACAATACTCAACTTGGGAAACACTATTTCTACTGATGCAGTATGCTACACATGCAAATTAATTTTTCAAAAGATTTTTAGAAATCATGAATGTTAAAACAATTACCTGCAAGCTGTGCCAATCGATCATGAAGCTTGTACAATGTGTTCATCATAAGATTTTTTTCATTTTCCTAAAATTAAGAGAGTTATAAAATATCCAATTCTAAGAAAAAATAGCTACCAAATAATTTATCTTAATTCAAAAAGAAATAAGTAAATATACTTCCCCAAGTAATACCACTCATCTCTTTCTATACAATGTATCCTGTATATATTGTTACACTATTTTCCTCATCAAGGCTACCCTTATATTTGTTTGTTTGTTTTTAACCTGACTCAAATCACATAAAAATAACGGTATGAGTACTGATACTTTGACCTTAACCTCTCCTGGTCTCACAAAGTGGCCCTTTGTACTCCTGAATCATTAAAGTGAAAAACATTTAATGACTATCTACTCAGAGTTAAGAACTGTTGTCTCCAAAGTGACAGACCCAGGGAACAAGTTGTTTCCTGCTCTTCAGTGTTATATTATAGTTGAAAACAAAGTGTAATGCAAATACAAAAGAGGGAGGGGAAAATGGCACCATACATGGAAGCCAGAATATTTGAGTTGGGTTTCACAGGAAGAATAGAATTAACCAGCATTCCAAGCACAAGGAACATCATGAGCAAAGGCAAGAAGGCACACACGCATTGATAGTATTTTTTTACACACCAATAGCCTAGGTTGCACTTAGCAGGCTACTAAAAAAAAGTAATTTGGAAATCAATTGCCAAGGAGCCTTGAATGCCAAGGTAAGAGTTACACTTCATTCTGAAAATTTAGGAAGAGGAAAGTAAACCAGATTTGTGCATTAGGAGCATTACCCAGGCCATAATATACAGCCTAGCCTTGAGGCAGAAATAACTGAATGAAAGCAGTACAGAGTGGAGACTACTGCAATGGTATCAGTCTAAACACCCTGCCAGGAAAATTAAAGCCATGAGACCCTCAATTTAAGAACAACTGTAATTGAGAGGGATTGTAATAAATGATGGGGGGTGGGGGAGGGCAGATGGGGAGGGTAATTTTCAGTAGGGGATAATCGGTCACCATATTCTCTGAAATAAATCATGATTCATGAGGGGACTATGCCTTTAATCATTTCCTTTCTCCCTGAAATGTCTAACAAAACAGAATTACCCAATGAATATAAACAGGGAGCATATTTGGACATGATATAAAATGCCAGGGAATTAACAATTATATGCTTACTGACTCAAATGCCTAGTGGCATGCAACCTAATCCATTTGTTTTCATGTTATATGTTCAGAGACGGAAGAGAACATATTTTGTATACCATGAGTGGTAAGCCTGTGTCAATATGGCTTTAATCATTGACACTAGGAAGAAAACTCCTCAAAAGCTCCAAGATCCTACCACCAGAGTCCCTGGTTTTATGTGAGCTGGTGAACAGAAATAAGTGACTTATTCCTTCAACTGACTACTTGCCTTCCAACCCTTTGTTTTTCTTCTCGATCAGATTCTGAATCAAGCCGGTTATTATCCTAACATCAGCTTCTTATCCTAACATCTTCTCTTATCTGGAAAAGAAACTGATGTTCTTTTTGTTTTATATGCCTTGATCATGCCCATCTCCAGCTCTCCTTTCAAAAACAGAAGAAACCTGAAAATATGGCACCTGCTCTGAGTACATGTTTAATGAACAATCTGAGGCCTGGGAACAAACTTTACCTGTTAATTCAGAGATATGATTAATGAACTAGCTAAGTACAAGAAATTAAAATTAATCAGATGTAACTGGCGTCATAAGGTATGAGATAGTATGTATATATACCATTACATTCTTAAACAAAGAATATAAGTACCCAAAAAGTTGAAACTAGAAATTTTTAAAGAATTTTTTCCAATGACAACTATTTACAATGGCCATTTATATATTAATGGTCTCAAATGCCAATGGTCTCAAGTGCCATTCAAATAACCAACTAAATTTATGATCCAAACAGTGTTTTATGCTGTATATTATTAATGTGAACAATTCTGAGAAAAAAATAGAAAGGCTTTGATTCAATTATCTTTAGTGCTGTATACTAAACTAGCAGTAAATCTGAAAATACACAAATCAGTTTTTAAAGTTCCTTTCTTACTGGCTTAAAAGTCTTTTTTTCTTTTCTTTCCCATGGTGAATACACAACTATGTGATGATATTATGAGCCATTGATTGTAATCATGTCAAGAATATTTGTATGTCAAGAATATTTGTTTGCTGTTCACAATAAAAATTTTAAGTCTTTTATTTTATTAAGGAAGTCACAGGTTTACAGAAAACATATAAATACAGCATTCCCATATACACCGCTTTTATTGACATTTTGCAGTAGTGTGGTACCTTTGTTACTATTGATGAAAGGATTATTAAAATTGTACTATTAAATATCATCATTTAAATGAGGTGTATTTTTCCCTTATAGTACTCTATCATTAGCATCTTGCTTTAGTATGGCACCTGTGTTACAGTTCACAAAAGAACATTTTTATACTGCTATTAATAAACATGTACATCATTTACAACAGGGCTCACTGGGTAATACAGTCCTATGTTTTAACTTTTAAACCTCATTCTAGTAACATATATACAACCCCAAGTTTCCCCTTTGAACCACATTCACATATATAATTCAGTGCTGTTAATTACATTCACAATACTGTGCTACCATAACTTTACAATCAATCTAAATAAAAATTTTGTACAAATTAAGCATTGGGTCCCCAATCTCTATCCTCAACTCAGCCACTGGTAACCCATATTCTAGAATCTAACTCTATGAGTCTGCTTATTCTAATTATTTCATGTCAATAAGATGATACAATATTTGATTTTTTGTGTCTGGCTTATTTCACTCAGAACAATGTCCTTAACATTCATCCATGTCGTCACATATATTAGGAGGACTTCATTCCTTTTTATGGCTTAGTAATAGTCCATTGTAGGTATTTATCATATTTTATTTATCTGTTTATTAGCTGATGGGCACATGAATTTCTCCCATGTTTTTGACAACTGTGAATAATGCCGCTATGAATGTTAGTGTGCAAGTATCTGTCCAAGTTCCTTGCTTTCAATTATTTTGGGTATATACCTACTAGAGGAATTGCTGGGTCATACATTAATTCTATATTTAGTTTTCTGAGGAACCACCCAACTGTCTTCTACAGCAGCCGCATCATTTTACATTCCCACCAACAATAAATGAGTGTTCCTAGCTGTCCACATTCTTTCCAACACTTGAAATTTTGTTTTAGTAGTAGCTATTCTAGTGGATGTGAATTAGTATCTCATTACGGTTTAAATTCACAATTCCATAGTACCTACTGATATTAAGCATTTTTTCATGAACTTTTCAGCCATTTATATATCCTCTTTGAAGGAAAGTCTATTCAATATTTTGCCCACTTTTTAACTAGATTGTTTGTCTTTATTGTTGAGTTGCAGGACTTATTTAAATATTCTGGATAATAAACCCTTATAAGATATGTGGTTTCCAAATATTTTCTCCCATTAAGTAGAATGTCCTTCACTTTTGTGATAAAGTCCTTTGAAGAACAAAAGTTTTTAATTTTGATGAGGTCCCATTTATATATTTTTTTCTTTTGTTGTTTGTGTTTTGGATGTAAAGTCTAAGAAACCACTGCCTAACACAAAATCTTGGAGATGCTTCCCTACATTTTCTACCAGGAGTTTTATAGTCCTGGCTCTTTTATTTCAGGATTTGATCAATTTTGAGTTAATTTTTGTATATGGTGTGAGATGGGAGTCCTCTTTCATTCTTTTGCATATGGGATATCCAATTTTCCCAGCACCATTTACTGAAGGGACTATCCTATCCCAACTGAGTGGACTTGGCAGTCTTATCAAAAATCTATTGGCTACAGATGTGAGGATCTATTTCTGAAGCCTCAATTTGATTCTATTTGTTCTATATATCCAGCCTTGTGTCGGTATCATGCTGTTTTGACCACTGCAGCTTTGTAATAAGCTTTAAAGCTAGGAAGTGTGACCCCTCCAACTTCACTCTTCTTTTGTAAGATGTCTTTGGCTATTCAGGGCCCCTTACCCTTCTGAATAAATTTGATAACTGACTTTTCCATTTCTGTAAAGTAGACTGCTGGAATTTTGATTGGGATTTCCTTGAATCCATAAATCATTTTGGGTAGACTTGACATCTTAATATTTAGTCATCTAATTCATAAATACAGAATTTATTTAGGTCTTCTTTGATTTCCTTTAACAATGTATTGTAGTTTTCTGTTTACAAGTTCTTTACATCTTTGGTTAAGCTTATTCCTAGATATTTGATTATTTTAGTTGCTATTGTAAATGAAATTTTTTCTTGATTTCCTCCTCACATTGCTCATTACTAGTGTACAGAAACACTACAGATTTTTTTGCACATCGATCTTGTACCTCACCCCCAGCTGAATTTATTACCTCTTCTAGCTCTGTTGTAGATTTTTGGGGACTTTCATATATAGTCACGTCATCCACAAATAATCACGGTTTTACTTCTTCCTTTTCAATTTGGATGTCTTTCATTTCTTTTTCTTGTCAGTTTAACTGCTCAGGCTAGAACATACAATGTTGAATAACAGTGGTGACAATGGGCATCATTATTTTATTCCATATCGTAAAGCTTTCACTCTTTCACCATTGAGTATTACATCACCTGTGGGTTTTTCACACATGCCCTTTGCTATGTTAAGGAAGTTTCCTTCTATTCCTATTTTTCTAAGTATTCTTATCAAGAAAGGATGTTGGATTTTGCCAAATGCTTCCTCAGGTCAATTGAGAAGATCTCATGATTTTTTCCCTTCATTTTGTTAATGTGCTGTATTACATTAACTGATGTTCTAATGCTGAACCACCCTTAGGTATGTGGGTAAAACCCATTTAATCACAGTATATAATTCTTTTAATGTGCTCTTGGATGCAATATGCAAATATTTTGTCAAGGATTTCTGCATCTATACTGATTAGAAAAATTGGTCTGTAATTTTCTTTTCTTGTAGTATCTCTATCTGGCTTTAATATCAGGATGATATTGGCCTCAGACTGAATTAAGTAGTGTTTCCTCCTCTTCAAATTTTTTTTTTGGGTGGGGTAGAATTTGAGCAGAATTGGTATTAATATTTGGAATGATTAGGAGAATTCACCTGTGATGTGGTCATAAGCCTTTGTTTGTTTAGAGGTTTTTGATGACTAATTAAATCTCTATACTTGTAATTGGTCTGGAAATCTATTTCTTCTACAATCAGTGGAGGCTGTTAGTGCATTTCTAGGAATTTTGTCCATTTCCTCTGGGTTGTCTAATTTGTTAGCATATAGGTAATCACAGTATTCTCTAATGATTCCCTTTATTTCTGTGGGGACATTAATAATGTCCCCTCTCATTTTTAATTTATTTGTGCCTCTCCTTTTTTCTTTGTCAGTCTAGCTAAGTGTTGTTCAATGTCACTGATTTTTTTTCAAAGAAATAACCTTTGGTTTTGTTAATGTTCTCTGTTTTTTAAATTCTCAATTTCATTTGTTTCTGGTTTCATATTTGTTATTTCTTTCTTTCTGCTTGCTTTAGATTTAGTTTGCTATTCTTTTCTAGTTCCTCCCATTGTGCATTTAAGTCTTTGCTTTTAGCTCTTCCTTCTTTTTTAATACAATCATTTAAGGGTTATAAATTTCCTTCTCAGCAATGTATTTACTGCATCCCATAAGTTTTTTTTTTAATTTTTTTATTAATTAAAAAAATTAACAGACAAAACATTAAGATATCATTCCATTCTACATATACAATCAGTAATTCCTAATATCATCACATAGTTGCATATTCATCATTTCTAGAACATTTGCATCGATTTAGAAAAAAATAAAAAAGACAACAGAAAAAGAAATAAAACGATAACAGAAAAAAAAAGATTATACATGCCATACCCCTTACCCCTCGCTTTCATTTACCACTAGCACTTTAAACGAAATTTATTTTTAACATTTGTTCCCCCTATTATTTATTTATTTATTTTTAATTAATTTAAAAAAATTAACACAACATTTAGAAATCATTCCATTCTACATATGCAATCAGTAATTCTTAATATCATCACATAGATGTATGATCATCATTTCTTAGTACATTTGCATCGATTTAGGAAAAGAACTAGCAAAACAACAGAAAAAGATATAGAATGATAATATAGAGAAAAAAATAATAATAATAAAAAATAAAAAATATATATATATAAAAAAACAAAAAAAACACACAAACAAACAAACAAAAAACTATAGCTCAGATGCAGCTTCATTCAGTCTTTTAACAAAATTACATTACAATTAGGTAGCATTGTGCTGTCCATTTTTGAGTTTTTGTATCTAGTCCTGTTGCACAGACTGTATCCCTTCATCTCCAATTACCCATTATCTTACCCTGTTTCTAACTCCTGCTGGTCTCTGTTACCAATGACATATTCCAAGTTTATTCTCGAATGTCGGTTCATATCAGTGGGACCATACAGTTTTTGTCCTTTAGTTTTTGGCTAGACTCACTCAGCATAATGTTCTCTAGGTCCATCTATGTTATTACATGCTTCATAAGTTTATTCTGTCTTCAAGCTGCATAATATTCCATCGTATGTATATACCACAGTTTGTTTAGCCACTCATCTGTTGATGGACATTTTGGCTGTTTCCATCTCTTTGCAATTGTAAATAATGCTGCTATAAATATTGGTGTGCAAATGTCCGTTTCTGTCTTTGCCCTTAAGTCCTTGGAGTAGATACCTAGCAATGGTATTGCTGGGTCATATGGCAATTCTATATTCAGCTTTTTGAGGAACTGCCAAACTGCCTTCCACAGTGGTTGCACCATTTGACATTCCCACCAACAGTGGATAAGTGTGCCTCTTTCTCCGCATCCTCTCCAGCACTTGTCATTTTCCGTTTTGTTGATAATGGCCATTCTGGTGGGTGTGAGATGATATCTCATTGTGGTTTTGATTTGCATTTCTCTAATGTCCAGGGACGTTGAGCATCTCTTCATGTGCCTTTTGGCCATTTGTATTTCCTCTTCTGAGAGGTGTCTGTTCAAGTCTTTTTCCCATTTTGTAATTGGGTTGGCTGTCTTTTTGTTGTTGAGGTGAACAATCTCTATAAATTCTGGATACTAGACCTTTATCTGATATGTCGTTTCCAAATATTGTCTCCCATTGTGTAGGCTGTCTTTCTACTTTCTTGATGAAGTTCTTTGATGCACAAAAGTGTTTAATTTTGAGGAGCTCCCATTTATTTATTTCCTTCTTCAGTGCTCTTGCTTTAGGTTTAAGGTCCATAAAACCGCCTCCAATTGTAAGTTTCATAAGATATCTCCCTACAATTTCCTCTAACTGTTTTATGGTCTTAGACCTAATGTTTAGATCTTTGATCCACTTTGAGTTAACTTTTGTATAGGGTGTGAGATACGGGTCCTCTTTCATTCTTTTGCATATAGATATCCAGTTCTCTAGGCACCATTTATTGAAGAGACTGTTCTGTCCCAGGTGAGTTGGCTTGACTGCCTTATCAAAGATCAAATGTCCATAGATGAGAGGGTCTATATCTGAGCACTCTATTCGATTCCATTGGTCGATACATCTATCTTTATGCCAATACCATGCTGTTTTGACCACTGTGGCTTCATAATATGCCTTAAAGTCCGGCAGTGTGAGACCTCCAGCTTCGTTTTTTTCCTCAAGATACTTTGAGCAATTCGGGGCACCCTGCCCTTCCAGATAAATTTGCTTATTGGTTTTTCTATTTCTGAAAAATAAGTTGTTGGGATTTTGATTGGTATTGCATTGAATCTGTAAATCAATTTAGGTAGGATTGACATCTTAACTATATTTAGTCTTCCAATCCATGAACACGGTATGCCCTTCCATCTATTTAGGTCTTCCATGATTTCTTTGAACAGTTTTTTGTAGTTTTCTTTATATAGGTTTTTTGTCTCTTTAGTTAAATTTATTCCTAGGTATTTTATTCTTTTAGTTGCAATTGTAAATGGGATTCGTTTCTTGATTTCCCCCTCAGCTTGTTCATTACTAGTGTATAGAAATGCAACAGATTTTTGAATGTTGATCTTGTAACCTGCTACTTTGCTGTACTCATTTATTAGCTCTAGTAGTTTTGTTGTGGATTTTTCCGGGTTTTCGACGTATAGTATCATATCGTCTGCAAACAGTGATAGTTTTACTTCTTCCTTTCCAATTTTGATGCCTTGTATTTCTTTTTCTTGTCTAATTGCTCTGGCTAGAACCTCCAACACAATGTTGAATAATAGTGGTGATAGTGGACATCCTTGTCTTGTTCCTGATCTTAGGGGGAAAGTTTTCAATTTTTCCCCATTGAGGATGATATTAGCTGTGGGTTTTTCATATATTCCCTCTATCATTTTAAGGAAGTTCCCTTGTATTCCTATCTTTTGAAGTGTTTTCAACAGGAAAGGATGTTGAATCTTGTCGAATGCCTTCCCTGCATCAATTGAGATGATCATGTGATTTTTCTGCTTTGATTTGTTGATATGGTGTATTACATTAATTGATTTTATGTTGAACCATCCTTACATACCTGGGATGAATCCTACTTGGTCATGATGTATAATTCTTTTAATGTGTTGTTGGATTCGATTTGCTAGAATTTTGTTGAGGATTTCTGCATCTATATTCATTAGAGAGATTGGTCTGTAGCTTTCTTTTTTTGTAATATCTTTGCCTGGTTTTGGTATGAGGGTGATGTTGGCTTTATAGAATGAATTAGGTAGCTTTCCCTTCACTTTGATTTTTTTCAAGAGTTTGAGGAGAGTTGGTACTAATTCTTTCTGGAATGTTTGGTAGAATTCACATGTGAATCCGTCTGGTCCTGGACTTTTCTTTTTGGGAAGCTTTTTAATGACTGATTCAATTTCTTTACTTGTGATTGGTTTGTTGAGGTCATCTATTTCTTCTTGAGTCAAAGTTGGTTGCTCATGCCTTTCCAGGAACCCGTCCATTTCATCTAAATTGTTGTATTTATTAGCGTAAAGTTGTTCATAGTATCCTGTTATTACCTCCTTTATTTCTGTGAGGTCAGTGGTTATGTCTCCTCTTCCATTTCTGATCTTATTTATTTGCGTCCTCTCTTCTTCTTTTTGTCAGTCTTTCTAAGGGCCCATCAATGTTATTGATTTTCTCATAGAACCAACTTCTGGTCTTACTGATTTTCTCTATTGTTTTCATGTTTTCAATTTCATTTATTTCTGCTCTAATCTTTGTTATTTCTTTCCTTTTGCTTGCTTTGTGGTTAGTTTGCTGTTCTTTCTCTAGTCCTTCCAAGTGGACAGTTAATTTCTGCATTTTTGCCTTTTCTTCTTTTCTGATATAGGCATTTAGGGCGATAAATTTCCCTCTTAGCACTGCCTTTGCTGCGTTCCATAGGTTTTGATATGTTGTGTTTTCGTTTTCATTCGCCTCGAGATATTTACTAATTTCTCTTGCAATTTCTTCCTTGACCCACTCGTTATTGAAGAGTGTGTTGTTCAGCCTCCACGTATTTGTGAATTTTCTGGCACTCCACCTATTATTGATTTCCAACTTCATTCCTTTATGATCCAAGAAAGTGTTGTGTATGATTTCAATCTTTTTAAATTTGTTAAGACTTGCTTTGTGACCCAGCATATGGTCTATCTTTGAGAATGATCCATGAGCACTTGAGCAAAGGTGTATCCTGCTGTTGTGGGATGTAATGTCCTATAAATGTCTGTTAAGTCTTGCTCCTTTATAGTAATATTCAGATTCTCTATTTCTTTATTGATCCTCTGTCTAGATGTTCTGTCCATTGATGAGAGTGGTGAATTGAAGTCCCCAACTATTATGGTATATGTGTCTATTTCCTTTTTCAGTGTTTGCAGTGTATTCCTCACGTATTTTGGGGCATTCTGGTTCAGTGCATAAATATTTATGATTGTTATGTCTTCTTGTTTAATTGTTCCTTTTATTAGTATATAGTGTCCTTCTTTGTCTCTTTTAACTGTTTTACATTTGAAGTCTAATTTGTTGGATATTAGTATAGCCACTCCTGCTCTTTTCTGGTTGTTATTTGCATGAAGTATCTTTTCCCAACCTTTCACTTTCAACCTATGTTTATCTTTGGGCCTAAGATGTGTTTCCTGTGGACAGCATATAGAAGGATCCTGTTTTTTAATCCATTCTGCCAGTCTACGTCTTTTGATTGGGGAATTCAGTCAATTAACATTTAGTGTTATTACTGTTTGGATAATATTTTCCTCTACCATTTTGCCTTTTGTATTATGTATATCATATCTGACTTTCCTTCTTTCTACACTCTTCTCCACACCTCTCTCTTCTGTCTTTTCATATCTGACTCTAGTGCTCCCTTTAGTATTTCTTGCAGAGCTGGTCTCTTGGTCACAAATTCTCTCAGTGACTTTTTGTCTGAAAATGTTTTAATTTCTCCCTCATTTTTGAAGGACAATTTTTGCTGGGTATAGAATTCTTGGTTGGCAGTTTTTCTCTTTTAGTAATTTAAATATATCATCCCACTGTCTTCTAGCTTCCATGGTTTCTGCTGAGAAATCTACACATAGTCTTATTGGGTTTCCCTTGTATGTGATGGATTGTTTTTCTCTTGCTGCTTTCAAGATCCTCTCTTTCTCTTTGACCTCTGACATTCTAACTAGTAAGTGTCTTGGAGAACGCCTATTTGGGTCTATTCTCTTTGGGGTGCGCTGCACTTCTTGGATCTGTAATTTTAGATCTTTCATAAGAGTTGGGAAATTTTCAGTGATAATTTCTTCCATTAGTTTTTCTCCTCCTTTTCCCTTCTCTTCTCCTTCTGGGACACCCACAACACATATATTTGTGCGCTTCATATTATCATTAAGTTCCCTGATCCCCTGCACAAATTTTTCCATTCTTTTCCCTATAGTTTCTGTTTCTTTTTGGAATTCAGATGTTCCATCCTCCAGTTCACTAATTCTATCTTCTGTCTCTTTAAATCTACCATTGTAGGTATCCATTGTTTTTTCCATCTTTTCTACTTTGTCCTTCAATCCCATAAGTTCTGTGATTTGTTTTTTCAGACTTTCTGTTTCTTCTTTTGTTCATCCCATGCCTTCTTCATGTCCTCCCTCAATTTATTAATTTGGTTTTTGAAGAGGTTTTCCATTTCTGTTCGTACATTCAGAATTAGTTGTCTCAGCTCCTGTATTTCATTCGAACTATTGGTTTGTTCCTTTGACTGGGCCATATCTTCAATTTTCTTAGCGTGATCCGTTATTTTCTGCTGGCGTCTGGGCATTCAATCAGATTTCCCTGGGTGTGGGACCCAGTAGGTTGAAAGATTTTCCTGTGAAATCTCTGGGTTCTGTTTTTCTTATCCTGCCCAGTATGTGGCGCTTGTCTGTCTGCGGGTCCCACCAGTAAAAGATGCTGTGGCTCCTTTAACTTTGGAAAACTCTCGCTGTGGGGGAAGTTCGCCAGCTGAAGCGGCTTGGGGGAGTTCCGATTCAAATCTCCCAGCCGGCCCGGAAGTTTGCACATGGGGGGGGGGGGGCGCCGGCCTCCGCGGCTTGGGGGAGTGCCGGTCCAAATCTCCCAGGTGGCCCGGGAAGTCAAGCATGGCGTGGGGCACCAGCCGCCGCAGCTTGGGGGGGTGCCGATCCAACGTTCCCAGCCGGACCGGGAAGCCACATGTGTGGAAGGGACCCCGGTCGCCGGCCTCCACGGCTTGGGGCACTTCCTATCCAATTCTCCCAGCCGGCCCGGGTGGCCGCGCGTGGGAGGGGGCGCCGGCCACCGCGGCTTGAGGGGACTGCCTGTCCAATTCTCCCAGCTGGCCCGGGAAGGAGGGAGGGAGGGACTCCGGCCGCCAGCCGCCCCGACCCGGGGAAGCGCGTGCCCCTCGGGTATCTCACCGCAGCGGATTCTCCCTGCCAGTTCAGCCTTTCCAGAATGGGGTACGCTGTCTTTTTGGTCTCTGTCGTGGCTCCGGGAGCTGTTCTGTACCGTTTCTATTTCTTTAGTACCTGTTCTGGAGGAGGAACTAAGACCCACGCGTCTTACTAAGCCACCATCTTCTCTGGAAGTCCCATCCCATAAGTTTTGATATGCTCTGGTCTTGTATTCATATGTCTCAAGATATTTACTAACTTTCCTTGGAATTTCTTCTTTGACCCACTGATCGTTTAAGAGTGTGTTACTTAGCTTCCATATATTTGCGGACTTTTCAGTTCTCTGCCTGTTACTGATTTCCAGCTTCATTCCATTATGGTCAGAGATGATGCTTTGCAAAATTTCAATCTTTTTAAATTTATTGAGACTTGTTTTGTGACCCAATATGGGGTCTATCCTGGAGAATGACCCACGCGCATTTGTATATCCAGGTGTTTTGGGATGTGATGCTCTGTATATGTCTGTTAAATCTAGTTCATTTGTCATATTATCCAAGCTCTCTGTTTCCTTACTGATCTTCTATCTAGATATTTTGCCTCTTGATGTGAGTGGTGCATTGAGGTCTCTAAGTATTATTATAGAGTTGTCTGTTTTATCCTTCAGTTTTGCCAGTATTTACCTCACCTATATTGGGGCAACATGGTTAGGTGCACAAAATATTTATGATTGCTATTTCTTCTTGTGTGGACTATCTCTTTTATTAAAACAGAGTGTCCTTTGTCTCTAATACCAGCTTTTTATTTAAAGATCTACAAATAAATTCCTATTTAAAGTAAGCTGTCAAGGACCCTTTCATTAAAACTTTTCATTGAATTAGAAATAATTTCCTAAGTTGAAATAACTACCTTTCAAGTGTCTTTCTGGTAAGGTCTGGATATCCTTCTCTAAAGCAAAGTGCTTATTCTTGTGATAAAAAATCAAACTGGAGGATAATTCCACCAAATTTTCTCATATACTATCACCTTTGAATATTTCCCTCTTTTATCCTCAACCAATATTCTCTTCTAACATACTTTCAATTGCTTATCAAGTATCTAAATAAATAATAATGGATTATAAATACTCCATTATAAATGGCACAGAATAAACACTCAATATAAGTGAACTACCATTATCATCATTATAATTATTACTATTATTCTGAGGTTCAGAACTTTGGTTTCCTTATAGAGAAAATTACACCGAAGAAAATAAAGTCCTGTATTTCCAATATTCAGTGATTATACATCATATTTTAGTACTATACAATATTGCCACTGATAAGGTCAACTCTTTAGAAAAATACTATCGACACAATAGAATATTACTAAAAATAATCATTCCAAAGCCCTATTCTAACAATCTAACATAATATTCTGTGGCTCTAATTATACATTATTCCACATCCTTTAGTACAACAGGTAATGCTTTTGATATTGGCCATACAATGGTCAGTTAATATAATTAAAAAATTAACCAATTGCTTATTACGAGCTCAAATATCTTAAATCTTCAAAGTACCTAACATGATGATAATTTTCAAAATATTTATGCAAATAAAATTTAAGCTAAAATATTACAGCATCCTTAAAAAACAAAAAGGAAATGGAATCATAAAAATGGGTAGCCTAAGGGATATATATCATTTCTAAATACTTTGCCATCCTCACAGTTGAACAGATATGTCAATGTGCAAAGGATCCAAAGAGAGACAGGATGAGGGCAAAGAGAACAAAGTCTGCTGGGCATCCAACAACTTAAGACAATAGATATAATTCTTAGGGTCTAGGAGTAAGATCAGATCCCCAGATGATATGCTATTGCTATTCTATTTGGCAACTGGCTTTTACTTAAAGTCATAACAAACAGTTCAGCTTCTAGGAACAAAACTGTATCAGATCTAATTAATACTATATTTAACGATAACTCAGAATAAGAAAACTTATTGCTACAGCCTATAAGAACTTAAAAACTTACTATTTTTAGTTAACAATGATCCTAATACTTTTATAACACAAAATATGACACAAAATATCAGCATTATGATCTTTTACTTACTTGTATGTTTCCCAATGTTTCACCAACGGGGTTTTTTACTACCAAGGAAAGAAAAAAGAAAACCATTAGCATCATTTGAAAGTGAGAATTAGAATTCCCCTACACAAGCCCTCTGTACAAGTCAACATGTATTTTGCTAAAACATTGACATACAAACACAATGTAAACAAACCAATGATAATAGTTAGGGAATTAATTTTCAGACTTACCAATCTTACCATTCTCTCCTTAAATTTGTGTTTCTTCTCTATAATCATCAAAAGCATGTGCTCTGATGTCAGAGTGGCTGGATTCATGTTCTAACTCTGTCACTTAACAAGACCTTGAACTAGTATCTACTTAGCCCTCTAAGATGTAGTTTCTGCTTCTAAATAGGAGGAATAACAATAGTAGCCACCTTATATAGGTGCTGTGTAGATTAATGAGATAAACTATATAAAATGCTTGGCATAGTGCCTGGAACTAAATAAACACTCAATAAATGTTACTTCTTGTTGTTGTTGTTGTTGTTGTTAATGGTCTTAACTATCTATATCACCTGTTTTGACCTTAACTTGATTTCTCTTCAAAATATGAACTAAAGCAGTTAACCTCTTAAGGAATCTACTTTATTACAGTTAAAATTATTAACTATAAAATAATGTACAGTTATTTGTAAACTGACAATTCATTTAGAATTTTGACTTTAAATGATTAAAAACAAACAAACAAAAACATATCAAACTTTTTAATCCTTGCTAAAACCTAGAAAAGTGGCAAGGAAAGGAAAAAATTTTTCAGGTCAAAGTAGCTAAGAATTAATTTTCAATATTAAATAACCCTGAATTTCTAATACCTTAACATCACTTTTCAATTCAATCTCTTTCACTCCCCCTTCCCAAAAGACAGAAACAAGTTTACAGCTGATTATGCAGCATCTCTCATGACTATTATTCAGAACCTCCCCCTTATCAATTACTTCATTTTCATATTACATGCAAAAATACTGAAAACTTTTAGATACTGGATCTCTATAATCCAGATCACAATTAAGAGAAACTGATCCTACAAAGTAGTTCACACTGACCAGGTTTCCTTTCTAAGACACTTTTCTATTTTTATTTGCAAAAACAGGAAGTCCCATAGAAACCAGGAACCGCCTGATTCTAAGAAAGTTCATGTTTAAAACTAGCTTAACAAGGTACAATCAAAAAACAAGAAAAAAAAAGTATCCTGTTATCATCTAAGGATTTTGCTAACAGATTTTTAAATAATAAATTTCTAGACAGCAAAAGGATCTGAATATTGGGAAAATCTTAGGAAAGACAAAAGATCATAAGTACTCAAAAGAAGGAGAGAAGACATAATGTAGCTTGAAGATTACATAAAATGCTGAGAATAAGAGGATGTTTATACCAAAAAAATACTCTTTTTAAAAATATTAAAAACTTCTTAATGTAAAATTAGAACAATTTAAATAAAATTATATCTAGCTTTGGATGTAACTAAAGCTGTATTTTTTGGCTTTTAAATACTGCCAACAGTTGCCTTCTCAATCTGCTAAAAATAAACTAGTGAAATAATATTAATTATCAAATATTTTACTTACTCTTTGTAAGAAGTACAGTTCTAAGAAATATAAACACATACAAAATCTATGAAACAGGCTTTGATCTCTATGAAGAAAGACCATGCTAGCATTACATTTTGACTGTATACAAAATTATTTTTTCTCAAATGGAAAACTAGCTCTGCAAATATCTCTATTAAATCATTTACTATATGAAATCATTGCCCTCCCCCTACGTGGAACATGATATCCAGGGGTAAAGTCTCCGTGGCAGCACGGGAGATGACTCCCAGGACGAGTATGACCCTGGTACCATGGGATCAACAATTTCAACGTAACCAAAAGGGGAAAAGGAGTGTAACTAATAAAGTATTAGCAACTGAGACAGTTCAAATAGAGTCAAGAGGCTACTCTGGAGGTCACTCTTACGCAAACTTCAGTTAGACATTGCTATCTGTCATAACTTGCCAAACCCCAACCAAAACCATTCCAGCCAATCCTAAAGAACACCTAGGGCAATACAGAAGATTCTACAAAGGTTCCATGCACTAGGATAACTTTCCAGAAACCTACAACCTCCAGATGGGTCCCTGGCCCAGATAGGTCCTAAAACCCAGAGGACCCAATCTCTCCAGAACATCAGCTAGTTCCATTTCCCTATCCCATATTACTGACAATCCCTTCCAACATGAAAAAGTTACAATGGCCATAGTACAAATACCTCTAAAGAGTGGGATAGAAAGATCAAAGGTGATGGTGGAATTATACAGAGAAGGTAAGGTTTAACAAATGAATATGATTGCTGAATCATTAAACTGGTATCTATTTTAGTCTCCTGTATCTTACAGCAGATAGAAGTAAGAACCTAAAATTGTGGAACTGTAGCCATACCAAACTCTGAAATCTGTTCTACAACTAATTGTTGTGCTAAGCTTTGAAATTTATTGTTTTGTGTATATGTTATTTTTCACAAAAAAAGAAAAAAAAGTCGATTGTGATGATAAAAAGATATTTATTACTTCTAGCCTCCATTGTTCTGGAACAGCTAGAAGGAAAAACCTGAGATGGTGGTATGGTAGCCCATGACAAACTCTGGATCTGTCCTGTAACTACTGCTGAAGAGTGCTTTGAAAACTTGCTTTTTATCTTCTTTGCTTTGTATATAAGTTATATTATACAAGAAAAAAAGTAAAAAAAAAAAAACCACCATGAAACAAAAAATAAAATGTTTAATTTTTACTAGTTCAATTTAGTGCCATCAAGGACCCTAGAAGATCCTAAAATGACATCCATTATTGTCATTATTGGGTTTTTGAGGTAAATAAAAGACTTGAATCTGTTAAAAAAAAAAAAAAAAAAAAGAAAAGAAAAGAAAAAAATCATTTATTATAAATTGGGGATATTCTTTCACCAGACTGCTCTACTGTGAGCTTCTCAGGAGAAGGACCATGTATTATTCTAGTTTGTATTTTCACCGCCAAGCACAGTATCACAAATACATTTAGTTCACTAAAAGTGCTAGTTGTGCTATCTAGCTTAAGTCCACTCTTCTTCATTCTACTGAAGTGAAAACATAAAATTCTGCAGGAAGCTGGAGACGGGTATGTTCTGAGCAACTGGGAATGGAGGGTAATAAGATGACACAGAGAAAGCTAAAGAGGAGAACAAAAACTGTTGAAAAATATTGTTCTGCTGTTCATATCTTTCTAGATTTCTGCCTCTTTACTCATGGGTTAAGATATCTGAGAATATAACATATCTAAAAGCAACAGTACATTTTCCACGCTTTTTTTCTACCTTTTTGGCACAATTTCTGTTACAAATTTTTCTCAACATGCCTCATGACAACTGTCACCTATTAAATTAAAAAACAGACATAATAAACTATCAAGAGTAAAACCTCGCCTTGAGGTTAAGTTTTAGAAAGTAAATTCCATACAAGAACTCCAACTAAAGTTAAAATCTCTCTAATTTCTGAGAGGTATCTTCCCACATCTAATTTTTCTTCCCCCAAACTATTCCACATTTCTAAAAACATATCAATATTTTACGTTTCATATAAATTATCTAGTCTTTAAAATAACAATACATATTGTTACCCTTGGTGAAAATATCCCACTAGGCAACTGTAAGGAAGAAACCTTACTCCAAAAATGTTATCTCACAGCAAAAATTTTCCACCTCATTTATTAGTCAGCCTCTTTTCTAGGGATTGACCTGAAACTGAATTGTATTTCTTATCCCTTATTCTAAAGCAATGATAATGCCATGATGGTACCTCAAAATTCTTTCTGCCATCCCCAAAAGAACAATCATGAAGCCACTGTTGACTTGGAATTGTCCTCTTTTTGTATTGCTTACTCTCAAATTTTCTTTTTCTACTAATTTTCCTGGTTTAGCCATTTTGTCTTCAATTCTCGTTTGGGTTATTTCAAACCTCCTATACACCAAACTTTCCTCCATAAACGTCCTTAATATTTTAACTTCTCTTCCCTTTAAACTATCCTAATATCTATTAAAAAAAAATCAAATTTCTAAAACGTCCTTTATTGTACTAGTACTACTACATCCCTAAAATCTTCCCTAAAAATGTATCACATATACATTTAGTTCACCATTTGCTTCAAGCAATTAATTTTTATCCTGTGATATTTTTGTATTTAGACACATGTTGATTCTCCTTCTCAAAACATCCCCCAGGGTGGGCCACGGTGGCTCAGCGGCAAGAACGCTTGCCTGCCATGCCAGAGGACCCGGGTTCGGTTCCCGGTGCCTGCCCATGTAAAAAAAAAAAAAATGCCCCCCCCCCCCCCACACACACTCACCAATTCCAAAAATGTTACTAGTTTTATTGATCCCTTCTGGCAAATGTAAACTTTTTTTTCCATTCTCTAAAACTGAGATAAAATTTATCTGTAACTATGATTTCCCAGATAAAAAGGAAAACATTGCAAAGATGCCTACAGTCTGATATCTTTTAAAGTACATGTTGAACCAGATAAATTGACTAATGTCCTGTCAGACTCAACTTTGGTCATTCAGTGGCAGTAAAGGGAAGAAAAGTGTGTGATGATCACCAGTTCTTTCACAACCTGGAAAGAAAGTTTATCCACACTTAGCAAATAGTGAGTACGTACCTTGTGCTAGGCACTGGAAATGTGGCAGTGAATAAAACAAAAACTATCCCTGCCTTCATGGAGTTTAGGTTCCAGTGGGTAAGACAAACAATGAAAAATAAATTAGAAAATATATAGTATGTCAGATGGTATAAATGCTTTGGAAGAAAAGAAGCAGATATGGAATTTGATATGTAGGGTGGTGAGAGAATTTTAAATACAATGATCAAGGAAGATATCTAAAAGATATCTAAAAGATATCTAAAAGAAGTTTGTAGAGAGAATAGCAAGTGCAAAGGCTGAGATGGTAGCATGTCTGGCATATTATTCCTGGAAATGGAAGAAGGAAGGAAAGTGTGGCTGGAGCAGAGTGGATAAGAAGGCAAGTAGGAAGAAGGAAATGAAGTTAAGAGTGTTAAGATTATTTAAGGAGTCAGTAGGTACAGATCATGTAGCGCCTTGAAGACAACTGAAAGGATTTTTATATTTTACTCTGAGTGAGAAACCTCAGAGAATTGGGAGCATATGTTATCTGGCTTATGATTTAAAAAAAAAAAAAAAGAAAGGCACATGTAATAAGGTGGCAGGCCACTGTATGGCCTAAGTTTAATAGTCCAAAGCATTTGGAGAATAAATGACTTGCTATTTATGACCCAGGAAAACAAAGGAAATAGTACATTCAGGCTGCTTTCCTTTCACTATCTCTGGATCAGCAGACAATTTTGGTCTACCTGTAAATTTTTCTGCTCTGAATAGTTGGAATTACTATCATTATCAGTATACCGAAATATTCTGGCACAAAGGCTCTGAACCTTTGATCCATCTGGTCTTCCTTAAGCCCAAATGTTTTCCCTCTCCTTCATTCTATCTTCAACGCCCAGTTTGTAGCTCTGCTACAATCATGCAAAACTTCTATAACCACTGCAGCACATAGTAACTGTTCTCAGAAATCCTATTGTATTTACTCTCCCCTTTACTACCATATATTATGATTTAATTCTTTGGTTTGTTCCCTCACGTATTAAAATTGCAAAATCTCTATCAATGCCTTCAGACACTGGGTGCTAAATACATGCTGAAAGAACAGAAGATTGAATGCATATTATAGTCTCCTGGAATAACAGCTTCACCAACATCAAGGGGTAATAACCAATCAAGGTGCAAGGAGCCAGGGCCCCGGCCCCACCTCAGCCCCTTCTCTATTTTGAGAGCAAGTCATACAGCTGCCTACATGACCAGGACAGACATTAAATGTCAAAGAATACACAATTCCCCTTCTCTAATCAAGCCTCAAGAGACTCTAAACATTATAAGCTGTAGCCCACGCTCTCCTCCTCTCCCAGGCTCCTTCCTCTCTCTCGGTCTTGGGTGGAATGCTGGCTTTCATTTCCCAACTAGCCACCTTGGGAAGTATCTTCCTCCTGTCCATAAGTACCTAATTAAAACTTACAGCTAATCTTATTCCAAGTTCTTTGGTCTTGGGATTGTACTGGGTTGGAACAAAAGGTCACTCTGTAACCCTTTCCTTCGAATTAAAAAGTTCTATTTATTGAGCTCTTACTATGACAAGGCATGCTAATACCAGGTACTCATGAAGCACTTCATTTCATCCTTACTATGACACTATTTAAAGGCAATTATTACCTGTTTTTGTAGGCAGAGCAACTGAAGCGGTAAAGTTAGGATGCTGCCTTGAGATCAACAGTGTTCTAGTTTGCAAGGTGCCAGAATGTTATATACCAGAAACAAAATGGCTTTTAAAAAGGAGAATTTATTATGTTGCAAGTTTATAGTTCTAAGGCTGTGAAAATGTCCAAATCAATACACCAACAAGAGGTTACCTTTACCTCTTGTTGTCAGAGAGGTGCTAGCCTTCTCTTGCGGCTTCTCGTTTCATGAAGCTTCCCCAGGGGCGTTTTCCTTCCCCGGGGGTGTTTTCCTTCTCGATCTCCAAAGGTCTTAGGCTGAGTGGGCTCAAAAGCTTTTTTCAAAATGATTCCCTCTTAAAGGGCTCCAGTAAGCAACTCCACCTTGAATGGGAAGGTCATATCTCCCTGGGAATAATCAAAAAGCTCCCACCCAGCCAGCATCACTGAATGAGGATTAAAGGACATGGCTTTTCTGGTGTCCACAACAGATTCAAACTGGCAAAAACAATTTATGAGCTGGGATTCAAAAAGATGGATTCAACCTATGCCTGACTCTTAAGCCCATATTCTTCACATTACAGAAATAACAACTACAAAAAATATTTATTTCCTCTGTTTGGTTTAAGGAATGCATTCTTCTCTAGAACTTTCAGATTTTGAATCAATTAGACTTCAATCTCCCTAGCACATAAAGCATCAAAAACACCAAAAAGGGGCGTAAGAGGGGAAAAGACAGTACTGTTGGAGAACACATTTATCTTAGATGAAGGTAAATTTTTTTTCAAAACAAGTTCTCTACTAGTAGTCAAGGAAAATATTTAACACAACTCATCAAAGCCGTGGCCCTACACAGACAGAATTAATTACTCCTCTCCTTTCTGCTGCCACAGCACGTTGTTTCACCATTTCATAATGCTACTTCAGCGTTTCAACATGGTATCAGTTAAAAAAAAATCAATTTCTAGTTTAGTACCACATTTAAACAGCATTCTCATTTGGCTTCAATCTCAAAACATAAAATATTCTCAACCATATGTCAAGAGCCTACTATGTGACACGCATTATGCTACTTGCAGGACATTTTTAAAAAATATATGTAAGCCCTGCCCTCAAGAAGTTCAGTCTGGAGAGCAAGAACTCTGTACACAGGGAGTCAGGAAATACCCTGATGTAAAAATCCAATTCTCTACAAGCCAAGAAAACTAGATTCCTGATAAGTTCCTAGAATTAAAAATTCACTTTTCTTAACTCTGTAACATTCAATAGATAAGTAACGTAATCTATGAAAGAGACTTTAAAGTGTCCAGAACTAGTTGTAACCAAAGAAACAGAGTCAGTCAAAGGATAAATAGTTAATGAGTGTCTAGCATGGGTGGGCACCATACTACTCAATGTTGGTTTACAGAATCAACCAAACAAAATCTTTACTCTCAAAACACGTGAAATCTGGTCCAGGAAAACAGAATAATCAAACATACAAATAAGAAAATGTCGGGTCCAGAAACGTAACTTTAAGAAAATAAAATGAGGCAATGTAAAGGAGACTGCTTTAGCTAGAGTGGTCAGGGAAGGACTCCTGGGAGAGAAAGCTAGCAGATATTGCCATGTGTCTTCCCAGCTGAGAGAGGAGTCCAGAAGCCTTTCTTCAGCCCTTTTTAAGTGAAGACAACCTCTTGTCAGTGCCTTAATTTGGACACTTTCATGGCCTTAGAACTGTAAACTTGCAACTTAAATTCCCTTTTTAAAAACCATTCTGTTTCTCATATAACCATTTTGTTTCTGGTATATTGCATTCCAGCAGCTTTAGCAAACTAAAACAGTAAGTATTATTACTGTTACATCCACTTTACAGATGAGAAACCTGAGGCTTAGAATAGTGAAGAAACTTGGCCAAGGTCACACAGCTAATTAATGGCAGAGCTAGGAGTTGAACCCAGGCAACTTAAAACCTAAGCTCATAACCATAATATGAGAACAAAAATAAATCCAGAGAAAAATAACATACCACAAAGGGAAGAAAAATCTGAGGAAAAAATTCAATGACCTGGAGTCTGCAGTCAGACTGTTCGCTCTAATTTGGAACATTCTTCATTGCCTGGCTTGCCTAGATAATTCCTACTTACCATTAAGACCTTAGTTCAAAAATTACCTCCTTAGAAAAGCATTCTATGAATACTTTCCAGGCAGGCATGATTACCTGTAACCACCTTGCAGGTAATGCAATTAAAATGTGTTAAATGAATGAAGAAAGAAAATGGTTAGTGTAACTATTATTGCCTATACATTTCCTGAATTGGATTCCAAGTAGGAGAAAGGATGATAAAAGTATGCTGGGCTCCCAAAGGCAGTCTCTTATAATTTTAAAACTTGGTAACTTAAAGGCAAAGTTTTAGTCTTAGGAAACTTCAAGTATTATTGTAAGCATTATATTCAACTGCCCAAATGGTGAATGATGTCTCTATGCTCTATCTTTCTGTAAACAGACATTCAAATTTTCAAATCACATCTTCTACCGCTAAAAGTTTTAAAAGAATATAATTATTTGCGAAGGGAGGAAAATGCTGCCAACAGCTGCAGAATACTGCACCTGTGTGGCAACCACTTCTGCATTTCACCATCAGTTAGCCTGATCTAAAAATGGACAGGGGTGAACAAGGCAATACATTCTTTTGAAACACAGTGTGTCGCCCATTTGTCTTCTGAAAGATCATTATTTGCCTCATGGCTTTACTGAAAATATGGTCAAGAAAGGAGCAGTTCACTTAATGTAAGCTTAATTAATTACTGTGAAAACTGAGATTAAATACAGAAAGTTTATGGACAAAAGCTATCCAATATAAAATTTGCTCAAGGTAAACTACTGTATCACACTTGTTCTACTCATGAATAACCTTTCCATTTAAATCCCACCTACGTATCTGGATTTACAGTGCTATAGACCTAGACAAGATAATGAGTGTGAGAGAAGGGAGGAGGGACAAGAGCTTGAGAGTTCCTATGGGACTCCTTTCCCCTGCCCCTGTTTTAAAAGTGACAGAAATCCCATGCTATTTACAATTAAGCTATCCTTAAAGAATATAGAATACTTACAGTGATTTTTATATAATAAAAATATAAAGGGCTTTAAATATCAATATCAAAGTACCAAGAACATAATGAAAATAGTGTGTATAGACATTAAATTCATAGAACTAAAAGGTCAAAATTCAGAATCATACTTATCTTTTATTATTTACTTATGTCAATCTGCTAATAACCTAATAATTTGTTGGTTCTTATACTTCCTCTCTATATATGATATAGAACATTATGGTCCCTATCAACTTTGTGGTCATGTAAAAGTCTCACATTTCCTCACCATAAAAATAAAGATTCCCTGGAGAAGGGGGAGAGGGTACTGACATCATCAAAATTACTTATCTTTATATCAGCACTAATTTACATTACAATTGTACTCCAGTTTGGGATCTCTATAATAAAAGCTATAAGAAAGGCCGCTAACCACTGGATGTTCATTTACTTAACAAGTATTTATAGAGCATATTCTATACACCATGTTCTGGGAACATGCTGTTTCCAAAGCAGTGGAGGTGGAGATAATCAAGTGACTATGATATAAAGTGATTAATACCATTTTAGAGTTAAGTGTGGAGTGCTTTAAGAATTCAAGACAGTGCAAATAATTTCTGCCTAAAATGAATTTGAGCATTAAAAATTAAGAGTAATAAAAAGGAATGAACTATTGGCAAATTTAACACTGATGAATTTTAAAAATATCATGCTGAGTGAAAAAATGCCTTACACAAAAGAGTATGTATTCCAAGAATCCATTTATATGAAGTTTTAGAACAGGCAAAACTAATCTACAGTGAAAAAAATCAAAATAGTGATGGAGTACTAATGGGAAAGAAGCATTAAGGAACTTTCAGGAGTAAAGGTAACGTTCTATGTCTGAGAGGTTTAAGTTACATGGATGTACAGATTTGTCAAAACTCATCTGCTGGTACTTTTTTTTTTTTTTAATTATTTTTTACATGGGCAGGCACCAGGAATCAAACCCGGGTCCTCTGGCATGGCAGGCAAGCGTTCTTGCCGCTGAGCCACCATGGCCCGCCCTGCTGGCACATTTAAGATTTGTGCATCCTTCTGTATACCCAGAAAAAAAGAGCTGAACTCTAGTTCATAATAGGCATGAAATACGTAAGGTTGAAACATCCTGGTATGTTTAACTTACTTTGAAATATATTAAAAGAAACAAAAGACAGAATGATGTGTGGAGAGAGTAATGGATACTTAGTAAATACAGAAAATGTTAAATATAGAATCTAGGTGATGGATATATGTATTTTTATACGTATTTTTAAAGCATAAGCCTTTCACTTTTCCACCTGAAAATATTCACAGTAAAATGTTAGGGAAAAGCATACATAAAAAAAGAGCTGTTTGTTGGTGGTGTGAAAATCCTATCAGGGAACTGGTCAAAGATCACTTCAACAACTAGATACACTAAGTGAAAACTCCCATTTTAAAAGCTGAAGCTTATTGTACTGGAGAAGAAAAGACATTTTCTTTCTTCCAATTAAATCTAAATTCTTGGTGTATCTAGATTTGAAAAAGAAAAATCCTTCTTTTGCAAAGAGTTACTGTAAGATTTTTTGTTTGTTTTAAAGAGACTTGACTAACATAGTCTTATTTCTTAAATAATATAATTTACAACTAGATATGATTTTTAGTTATTTTTTACTAAAATGCCTGAAACTTATTACATAGGAAAATAGCCAAAATTCGAAGTTGCATATAGTTTTTATAATAAAGCAAAATATTTCCCAAATATTCATTCTAAAATGCTCAACTTATTGAGTTGGAGATGATTCCCCTCTCAATGATTTCACAAGACTCTGTGAATATTAAAAAATGAATATTTGATAGAATTACTGATTACTCAATCTGACTCATGACTGAAACTGAAGCTTCCATTAAAAAATGTTTAACCTAAGACAAGACTTTAGACTGTAAGAAAATATCAATGGCTTACTATAAGACAAAATTAAAGTCAATTAACAAATTCCTCCCACAGAAAAAATGGGAAGGAGAGAGGGGAAGAAGGCAGGGGGAAAAAGAGATAAATCTAAATAGCTCAAAACTCCAGAGGGAAAATATTAAGCTTCTGTCTCCATAAAATTTTGTCAGCTATAAAACACTCCTGTAGTTTAACCGCAATGTTGAGAAGAAAGGTCATATAGGGAACACCTTCAAAGACTAAATAATATATGTACTTAAATTACAGGAGCATAATTTTTACAACATTGTTCAAGATAACATATCCAAAAGTTTGAATGATCTACTTTTTCAGTAATTCAAATAAATTTCTTCTTGAAAGCTATTTTTGTACAAATACCAGCTAAAGAATTTCTGCTACTGCATGGTGACAAGTGAAGAGAAAAATAAAAGCACGACAGCCCACAAAGGTTAAATACAAACCTATAAATAATACCAAGCATCTGTGCAACAGCTAACTTGGCACCCAAAGGAATTTACGCTAATGCAATACTGTAATTTATTAAATGTGGTGACAGTTTATATACTAAGAGATTTTAAACATTAACTGTTACACACTAGAGAATGGCTATAAAGCTTCCTCAAGGTTTACAATGAAAGAATATAAATGAAACCATACCAAAACAAGGTCTATGCTGAAATTTTTCTAAATAAAAATCTGGAAATCCAAAACGATCTCTGATACACTGTACAGTCTATCTCCAGTGCAATGCAATAAAGCAGCATGAATTTCCCATGGGATGGCCCTAAATACCAATAGGCTGTCTACTTAATAATATTCCGAATTACAATATAGCAAATACTACCACTAGTGTAGTTTTGTGTAGCACAAAGACAATAGACAAAGAGGGAAATTGGAGTGACAAAAGCTACAGAGGAATGAAGAGCTGAATAGAACTAAATATGATTAAAACTTAAAAAAAAATACAAATGGTAGTGGTTCTTATTCCACTTCTCAAATGGGCATAAGTATAGTTCTGATAAAAGGAAAACAGGCATTATATGTATAGACAAATCAGAGCAATTGATGTAGGACTGAAATAACATATAAGCTAAATTTAAAGCTAAAAAAAGAAATTTAACACTGACTCGATAAGCAACTTGCTGAACAGTTGCATCTTGACTTTTAGCCCGGGAAGAGATCAGGCAAAAACACAAAGCCATTTAGGAAATAGGGGAATTTTGGTATGCCATCATTAAGTCAAAACCAAAACCAATGGAAAAAACAAAATGTTAGCAATTACAACATGTGGTAGACCAGGCTAAACAAGACTTTTGTTGTTGTTGGTTTTAATACAACCTTGAAAATAAAAACCATGCTTTCACATGCACAAAATGAACAGAAAGTACAATACACACTGGAATTATATCAGACTGTCACCTAATTCACTTAAAATCAATTTCTACTTTTAGCAGAGGGAGAGACAATGAATATGTCTGAATAAAAATTTTTTAAAAAACTGACTCATGCAATACCCCACCACCATTCCACTTATCTATTATCAATAAGCACATTGTGTAATGGAATGATAGTAATGATCAGGAATCCCCAAAATACTGTAAACATGACAAGCATGATTCAAATGTAAACAAATTGAGAAAAGCCTTTGATAACCAGACATTCATGCGAGGATAGGAGGATATAACATGGACTCACTCAACGCCTGTCAGTGATAATGACGTTGATGTCAACACCTTTGAGGTATTAAAAGCCCAGTGCAGATGCTACTTCATAGAATATAAGGTAGAGGTAGACTGACAACCAATTACTTTGACTTGCAGTCTGAATGCCCGGGCTACACCCCAAGGCCTTCTCTCACTTTCACCACGTTCAACTCTGCAGCAATGCCAGCGCCTACCACCAAGGCTTCACACCCTCACTGATGCTGCACTGGACAGGCTCCTGATACCTCTTGTCAAAGGAACACACCTGACTTGTGTCAGCTCTGAGGCAATGATCATTTCTCAGGCCACACACAACGAAGCATATACTCTAGACAAATCTTGAGATGGAAGATCTAAGTATGCTTTCTCCTCAGCTGCTGCAGTTTCCAGTGGCTCTTATACTGTGAGTAGTTCATAAAAAGTAGTATGATTTTAATGTTTAAAGATGTACTATGGGCCTCAAGTGCTTTGTTTCAAGCACTCAAAGAAAATAATTTATTCCTACACTGGCAAAATAACCGGTCTTTTTGAAAGAAAAATATCAACTCTAAATCTAAAGGATTTTCTGATGATAATTTTTACCATGCTTAATTTTTGCTTTATGCTCTAATTTTTACTTTATTCTCTGACTTAAAATAACCTAACTACTATATATACTAGTGCTTGAAATTTGAACCTGTCACTAACCAGTTTCCTGAACCAAGTAAATAAGGCCTTAAAGGTTTTTTTTTCTTTTTCTTTTTTTTTTTTTTTGCCTTAAAGGTTTTAATACCCTTTGGTAAATGTTCAAGGCATCTAAAAATTCCAAAATTATTACTAATTTCAAACTTGTTTCCCAGGATATCATCTCTATTTGTTAAATTCTGTTCAACAAACAACTATAACAAATGTATAAACAAGAAGGTACTAGGGGATACAGAGATGAAAGCTCTTATTATCTTATTAATCACTGCAGTGATTCTCATTACTTTGTGAGGAAGGTGTAAAAACCCTTTTGAATTTTTAATAAAATCTATGGCCACTCTCCCTAGAAAAATCCATATGTATATGCATATAATTTTAAGGGGTCAACTGTTAACATTGAGTCATGTATGAATGGATTCTTTAAGATTCATAAACCACTGGTTAAATACTCTTGGTCTTGTAGAACGCTCATATTTTTCTAAAAGTGGGGTGGGGTGGACATAATTCCAAAAGAAATAAATAGAGATGAGAATTTGGCTAGCTAGATAATCCTATATGGCAAAAAATGACTGATTTTAAGCTTTTCTGCTTTTATTCATTCAAAGTGTGACCTCCCTTACTCCGGAAACAGGATTTATTAGCATAAAGAGACAAAAAAAGAACTATAGCAACAACCTGAAACAAACCAGTAGAGATGCTGTGTAAGAGTATATGTCAAAGGGGCCACGGTGGCTCAGCAGGCAAAAATGCTTGCCTGCCATGCCAGAGGACCCGGGTTCGATTTCTGGTGCCTGCCCATGTAAAAAAAAAAAAGTATATGTCAAAGGCATTGTAAATTATAAAGCACAAGATAACTTATTTGCATTCATACAATGTCTGCTCTAGCTAGCTGATATGACTTGCTAGAATTTTAATTTACTACTTTAAGCTGTTAATTCCTTTTTTTTTCCAAATTGTATATAGGCTATTTATTCTTGATTTTTAAATACCAAAACACATATCATGCTTACGCATTTTTATTTATTTAACTCCAGTTCTTGTATTATGGTTCTTCATCATTTATTAAACAGCTAAGGAATTTTAAGGACGATAGAGAAGGTATTTGCTTTAAAAGACAAAACAAAACTAAATGCAAGAGCAATCTAATTCTCTCCCCAAAAAAGCAATCTAATCCAACCCAACAAATGTTACATCCCTATTTTTAAAAATGCGTTAGAACTGATCAACCTAGCTTTTGCTTTCATTTTCTAACTCAAACACTACACAATTTTTAAAAAGATACTAGATATTTCAAAGTACTTGGATAATATTTTTACACTTTTTTCTTTTTTTGGATAAGATAGTATTAATATACTTTAGAGCTGACATTTTGTATTAATTTCAATCTAGTACTATTTTTAAAATTTAAACTAAAATTTAAGTCGAATACAAATTTTTCTCTACGTAATGTTTGCTCCAAAAGCTATGTCATTTACATGAATGAAAAGTCAGTGAGCTAAAATAAAATATGTCTGGAGCAAGACTTATGATAAGTGTGATCTTCGGTAAGTCACCCTCTCTGGGGCTCTTGCTAGTGCATGTAAAATGGGGATCCCAACATTTATCTAATGTGAAGATTAAATGGGATGTTTTGTTACTATTCACAGCAACATTGGGTGAAAAAAGGATTAATAATCCTTAGCTTTTCCTTCTTTTCTCAATCCTAGCATGAATAAATAAACAGCATTCAGTTTTACAAAATAACATAATATACCACTACTCCATTCTTCCTATGTGTCTGCCATGGAGATTCTGGGAAGAAATAACATTTATTTAAAAGAACTGCAAAGTGCTGCCAAAAATTTCACCAAAGAGAGAACGTGGGTTAGCAAACATCTTATATTTAAAGTATAATCAATCACCTCTAAGACTATTAAAGGTTGGTAATCAGTCATTTAAACATTACAACTGACCCCTTGTTATTCACTATGTATGTCTTGCAAACAAGTTCTAAAATGTAATCACTATACATAATTTCCTTATAATATACTTTAAACTATACTTCTCTACTTTTTAAGTAAAAGGACACCTTCAATTTATATCAAGATTTTTAGATTTCCCACAACAGTACTTCTAATATTCATTTACTGAGACTATGACAAAATTCTACCATGAGTACAGTATTTTTTCACGTCATATTCTAATCATAGCAATATTGATAAATAGTTGAAAAATAATAGCACAATACAAAAGGGAAACATCATGTAGTCCTCAAACAATACTTTACAATAGGTACAGCTCCTGAAATGTTCATAGCCCTTAATACCATAAACTGCCATTGAAAAATGTAGGCAACTCATCTACTGTACGTGATAGGAAGAAGAAAGATTTTGAGATAGCTAGGCTAAATCTAATTCCACATTGGCTCAATCTTCATTAAAGATAATCACATTATCATCAATTTTATCATAAAATCATACATTTCTTGACTATGAGTTTTAAAATATCATGATCTAATCCAATCAAATAGCCCTAACAGCCAAAAGCCAATGAACCAAGGGAATAAGAGGAGCTGGGATTTGGTAAGGTTGCAAAGAAAACGAGTACATGTGCAAGAAAAAAACAATATAATATAATGGTTAGAGAATGAGGTTCCAACTCAAGTTGTTAGGGTTCAAATCCCTGTCTGTCCGATAAACTTGGACAAGGTGATTAACCCAATCTTAAATTCCTAATATGTAAAATTTTATGAGACTAGTACCTAATAAAACTTCTAAGAGGACTAAATGAGATAATGCACATAAAACATTTACACTTGCTAAGCACCCAATAAATGGACCTACTGTAATCACAGAAAATTTTGTAGTATTGAGCACTTAGGTGTTTTGTCAGATTACAGTAGAACAATAAGAAGCTTAGGCTAGTATGAGTTTGAGAAAAGAAATTAAGGGATGGAAAAGTAAAGAAAGAGAGGACAGCCAAACAGAAAAAAAAGCCTTCCTTCTCCTCCAACTCCACAGTACATGATTCAGAGCTTCAAGGACCCAAAACTTGAATCAACAGTGAATATCAATGGTAAAATAGGATAAAGTAAAATAGGCTTCTATGGGCTAGTCTGTTACTGTAAATTTTAAAACAGTGTAGTAAAACATGTTCCAAGTTCCAAACAACGGTTTTACACATGATTTGGAAGACAACGCATGCAAAAATTGGTAACTTGACTATTTTTCCTTTTGGAAATAAAACAGCTTGTCTTTGTGAGCAAACATTCTCTAGGAATCCAAGTGTAATTCAAAGAAATTATTCAAAGTAATTAGAAGATGCAGCCAAATATAAAGCCACCATAAAATAACACTGCATAAAAAATTGAGATAATATTTAAAATTCAAGGAGTATGATAAGAGCATCCCAAAATCTTTCTCAGAGTGAGGTAATGAAAACCTCAATTTTTTTTTCACTCCAACAAAGTTTTACCAGTCATTCAGTTTTCATTTTTCCTAAAAGAAGCTGACTCTTTCCTTATCTCCTGCCAAAAGGCCATCTCTCGTTCCTACATTTCTAGTTGAAGAGCTGTAGAAAGCAGCTTACAATGGGAAAAGGCGGAAAGCATGTAAGAAAACATTTCCAACAAGGAAAATTAATAAAGATTTAGGGATTATCAACCTCCACTTCAAGCTAAGAAGACCTCTGAGGGAATTTTTTTATTGATTGTAAGTTGAAATAATATTGTGAATATATTACATTATTCAAATTAATTTCACCTGTTTCTTTTTACTTCTTAATGTGGCTACCAGAAATTTAAAAACTGGATATGGAGCCTAAATTATATTTCTGTCTCGTCTACAGATTTCTTTACACAGCGCCAGCACAAATCATGTCTCTGGTTTGGTTTCAAATGCAAAACACAATGAAAATTTCATTATGTGTTTCAGGTGAATTATCTGGGAGATTGAAGATCCTAATGCACTTTAAATTCCTTATACTTTAAGTAGTATGATTTTAATATCCTGTTTATCAAATTCATTTTATTTGATATGTCCCAATCTCTTGATTACCCCCATTCAACCTATCACCTATTTATTCACAGAGCTATACCCTTATTATCCCACTTTAGTAGTAATAGCATTCATGGTGTCTTACAAACTGGCATGTGTCAGGCTTTCCTTCTCTACTAGATGTTCTTCATGTTAACAGAAGCTTACTCTAAGACCCATCTACATGCCTATAGAATGTTTTTCTGCCTTAAGTTTGTAAGGTAACCCATCTCTGAGTTTCTTATCAGCAAATTTACATCCTAGTGGTCAATAAGGCTTAAGATTAGTTTTGAGCTGTGCTTCATAAACTGATTAAATATAACTGCAAAAAAGAAAAGCATTTTTTTTTCAGTTTTAGAAATAAAAAAGACATTAATCAGGTAATATGAAAGATGCCTCCCTTTTATCTACTAGGACACCTTGACAAAAAGGTTTAAATCTACTGATAAGAAACACCAAAATCAAGGTGTTAGCGAGGCGATGCTTTCTCCCTGAAGACTGGCATTCTGGCGATCCTCATTGTTCCTTCATTTTCCATCACATGGCAATGTACATAGCAATATCTTCTCCTTCCCCTTCTCGGTTATGTTGACTTCCAGTTTCTGCTGCTCCCCATGGCTTCTCTTCCTATGTTCAATTTCCTTTGCTTATAAGGACTTCAGTCATACTGGATTAAGGTCCACCCTCCTTCAGTGTGGGCACACCTTAACTAATAACATCTTCAAATATCTTATTTACAAATGAGTTCACACCCACAGGACCAGGGGTTGGGACCTGAATATGCCTTTTATGGGGGGCATGACTCAACACTAAAAATGAATTCAGGCCAAGAACGCTAACATGACTTCCATCTATTAAGTGAATTCCTTATGCCAGACAACTCAACCAAACATTTTAAACACATTATCTCACTTAATGCTGAAAGCCACCATGAGGCAGGTATTATCATCTAGACAGATATCTATTTTTAATATGAGGCAACTGAGTCTTAAGAAAATTGCCAAAAAAATTAGAGCAGAAAAAGAGAGAGCTGAGACTCAAACTTGAAACTGAGTGAAAAAGCCTGTACACTTTACCATTGTATTCTACTTCTCTTATATGAGCTGTGATTAATCTGGCTTGATGGATATACAATCATAATACACTCTAATAAATGCTATGAAGGGAAGCACAGATCTTATTTGAGCAGAGAATGACAGACCACACTCTGGGGAGAAAAGAATGGGAAGTTAGAGATGTCCAGAGGTGAAACTTAAGCAATTGGACAGTAGAGAGGAAAAGTGTACATTCCCAAAGAAAGGAATAACATGTGCAAAGACAGAGATATATAAACATTCATGACATATTCAGAGAATAGAAAGTAGTTTTCTCTTCCAGAAAGTAGAGTTTGATGAGCAGGATTGATAGGAAATGACGCTAGAAAGGCAAACAGAATATGATCATGAACAATTTAACCAACAAGTTTAGATGTTATCCAATAAGTGAGGGAAAGCCATTGCATAATTTTAAACAAGAAAGTGGTTGATTACACTTGTGTTTTCATATATTGCTCTGACAAGTGAAAAATGGACTGCATGAGCTATAGCCTAGAAGGAGGGACACCTGTTGATTATTGAAACAGTTTGGGCAAGAGCTTAGAGCAGTGGCAACAGAGAAACAATATACGTAGGAGGTAGAATTACAGGACTTAGTTATCTATTAGATTGGGAGCTAGTAGGAAAGTGATGGAAAGGAAGGAAACTAAGGCTTCTATCTTGAGCATCTGAGTTGACAGAGTGCCATTAACTAAAATAGAGATCAGAGGAGGAGGGAAAAACTGAGGGCAAAAAGAAAGAAGGTAAGATGATGTACTGGTACTTCAGGAACATTCAGAAGGAAATATCTAATAAACAAGTAAGTCAGTCTAGAGCTCCAGAGACATCCAAGCTGAAAATACAAAATTGGGAAGTATTAATTAGGAGAGAGACCCAAACTGCCTTTGCGCAAAAGGTATAGGGCGCAGAGAGCACCAATATTTGAAAGCCAGGCAAAGGGAAGTAAATAGAAACTAGGAGAGAGTGGTGCTACAGAAGTTTAGAAAGGAGTTTCATGAAAAAAGGGCGTTTTCAATGAATCTAATGTATCAAAAAACTTTAAAGCCGCCCCTGAATTTGGCAATCAAGTAACTGGTGACTTGAAGCAGGTTACAGAGGAACCTGTGGCAACACTGGCCATTCTTTCTGATTCTTCAACATGTCAAGTTTATTCTTGCCTCATGAGGCTGCTTTTGCTGTTTCTTCTGCCGAGAATGCTCTGTGCACTGATGTTCAGTGGCTGCTAGTTTCTTCTAGTCATTTATCTCAGTTCATATATCTCAGTTCAAATATCACCGCCTCAGAGGCTTGCACACCTATACATAATACTGTATAACTCTTGACAAAAGTCCCCCAAAGTTACTATCAGTACCTTGTGTTAGCACCTATCACTATCTGAAAATCTGAGTCATTTACCTGTTCACACCCATCTTTCCCCCAGAGGGTAATCTCCATGAGAACAGACTTCATCTACCTTATGCACCACATATCCCTGATGCCTAAACAGTGCTTAATGAGTGTGTGTATATATATGGAAACTACAGAAAGGTTCTGAAAGGACCTATTACTTGAATTTATACCAGGAATGAGGGGTGAGACTGAGACATACACTATCCTTTCACTTTTTGCTTCACAGATCTCTATTCAAATTTTCTACAAAATCATGTCATTTGTAAATTAAAAAACAATTTTTAAATAATGATCATTTGAGTCTGATAGTCTATCCATTCTGCCATTTTTCTTTTAGGGGGTTGTCATGATCTAATCACCTGCAGCATAAATGAGTAATCTGACTGAAGGCCAATCCTTGAGTTGTCACAGTACAGCTGAAAAGGGCAGTTGGAAGTTAGAATCTTAAAACCTTGGTGCTGGAAAGAGTTTAGAGATCATCTAATCCAACCACCTAGATTTACAGATGAAAAAGCTGGGACTCAGGGTTTAAGTGATTCCAGTTAATAAAAACAGGGCACTAATGAAAAAATTTCAAAGAACAAAAGATTAAGAACTATTTAAAAGCCTAATCTATTATGTGTTATATATAATTTAAATGTTATTTAATAAAAGCTTTCTAAAGCATATACTCTCACATATAACCTACAATATTCTAATGAAATTGTTACTCAAAGCAAAGCTATATCCTTAAGTATACTACTTGACCAATGAACCCTATAGTTAAGCATCACAACATGACAAAGGATTTGGAATACATAAGTATAGGGAATGAAAACTATTCACTCTGGAAATCCTAACACCGTTAGGTGTGCAGACTAACTAAATGAGCAGACATTTCTTTTCACCAAAGTATACAAAGGGTCAAGTGTATCATAGATTTAAGGATTCCATTAAAAAACAATTTTTAAATAATGATCATTTGAGTCTGATCTTTGATTCAATTTTCTGTATCAATTTCTACAATGTGCATTTAATGGAATTTAATGAAAATTAAGTGTTGAATAGGTAAGAAATGCTCTACTAAATGTCATTTATAGAAATGACTTAATCGTTCTCTTTACATATTACAATAGTTTACCCAGAAAACAACAAAGTTTGTCTACACTTTTTAATAATACCAAACTCATATTTCTTTAACAAACCATCTCATTTGACAATCCCAAGAACCCAGAAGATAGAGTAGTTATTATCACTCCAATTTAACATAGAGTAAAATGAGGCCCAGAAGTCAAGGAGCTCAACCAAGGTCGTTTAGATAAATCCAGTACCCAGATCTTCTACCTCTTTATTCAGTGTTCTCTCCATCACAGACGCTAATCACACGTACCATTTACTAAAATGCAAAACACATTATAATTTCCTTCTTTCCACACTGGTGGGGGTGAAAAAGGGAGCCCAAAACTCCAGCATTTCTATTCCACTCTATTTTATTCAAATTTTTAGCAGATAAGAAAATATTAGCTATTCACCTCAATAATCAGAAGATGTGAAAATCATCTTAATTAAGAATTGTGTTCATGAATCATTTGGCATGAAATCCTACTAAATATCCATTCAATTATTTTCTTAATACTAATAAAATTAAAATACCCTGTTATTTAGAAAGCTCTCTACAAGCAATACCAAAAATAGTGTGAAGAAGTCAATCCAGGTAAATCTAACACCAAGCTTCTACACTACTCCACCACTATTTTTTCCCACAGGTAGAAGGCCAGATGCTTGGGGCTTGGAAATTACTTTGGAAGTGTGTTGTACTGCTTTATATTCATTCACTTTAAAAAAAATTACAGAACTACCTAAATATATTTAATACTACAAAATATTTAACCCTAATTTCAAGTTGGAAAAAAATCTCAGTTCTACCAACCCATTAGCTGTTCAACTTTATGTACATTTAATTTCCATGAGTTATATAAAATGTTTATATAAAAAAGTTTAGGGCGGGCCATGCTGGCTCAGCAGGTAAGAGTGCTTGCCTGCCATGCCCGAGGACCCGGGTTCGATTCCTGGTGCCTGTCCATGTAAAAAAAAAAAAAAAAAGTTTAATATAAAACTTCCTCATCTACAAAATGGGAATAACAAATAACACCACCTGCCTCTGAAGATGGCTGGGACGATAATATGTGTAAAGCATTTAACCCTTAGAAAAGGATGGGTCATATAGTAGGTGGTGGCGTTGGTAGAGAAACAAATAGAGGCAGTATATTCCATTGCTGATAAGCAGTATCAGTTAATTTATGGCAACTTTACTAGTTTTAGCTTCCAATGTAACCTTATTCCTTTTTGCTCCCAAATATGTGGGGAAGGATACATCACATTACTCTTGTTCCCAGGGAACTGATTACAGCGAGGGTTGGATTTGAGTTCTTTTCCAATTTCTTTAATCAAGCAATATTATTAATAATCTTAACATCTTAAAAAATGAACAATTAAAAATCTGAACATCTTAAAATTGGTGTTATCTAGTCAAAGCTTACACTATTTTGGCCCCTATTATTTTTCTGAGTCTGCTAATTGCATCATTCACTCTACTATGAAACAAAGCTAATATAATAAGCCAATTTTATAAATACAAATCATGATGCAATGAATTCATGTTAGGTAAAAAGAGTAGAAGTTTTCAGAGGGAGTATGGAGAGAGAGCTAACACTGAGAAATTATTATTCAGCAGTTCTTCACGCACTAATTTACTTTCTCTATTTTAAACCTCACTGCCACCTTCCTATTCAGTTACCACCATTTTATAGATTAGGAAAGAGAAGATTTTCCTCTCTCCCTCTTGCTCAAGATGCTCTATCCACTTCAGCCTACAGGAAAACTCTTGCTCAACTCGGGGCCTTTCCTCTTGTTCTCTTTGCCCAGAATGATCTCTTCCTCTTTACAAGGCTGGTTCCTTCCCCTGCTTCAGTCTCATCTCAAATAGTATCTCTTCTGACAATTCAATCTAAAGTAGCACACACCAACCAATTCCTCCTTACCGCCTTCATAAAACACAAAATGATCTCCTTTTCGTTTTTAAGAGCAAGGAGACTTTGATTTATTACTATTGTAAACTGGGTGCTTGGCACAGAAGAAATGTTCAGATGCTGGCGGAATGAATGAACACACCTGTCTACAGTTACCTAGCAAGTAAACGGCAGGGTCTGGAACGCAATTCAGGTAAATCTGAACCCAAGCTCTTGTACTGCTCTCCCTACTGGTACTTTTTCACAAGTGAGAGAGAAGCTAGTTGGTGCTGGAAAATAATTTGGAGGAGGAAGGGGGAAGGCCTTGCTACTTTCAAGATTCATTCATTTTAAAGAAATTACATATCTGCCCACATAATTCTACAAACTAACTGGAATTTCAAGAGCATTTACACTCCCTGTTAGAATCACAACTCAATTTGAAGAGACATTGATTTACGATGTCTCTTAAATTAGCTATAGGATATCTTTTTGAGGACCAAAATAATGCTCTTTCTTAAAGAAAGGTGACACAAATGCTCTCAATTTGTTGCGTTTCACTAAACCATGTTCTTGCAGGTAAAAGTCACCTCCCGGAAAATGTAACTGCGGTTAAAGCATGACCATTAACATGCCCTTCCTTACCTTACCCACAGAGCTTAATACTTACAGTTGAGTCCTCCATCTTCGGATACTCCTGTCCCCCGCATTCCTAGGTAAGTCAGTCCCAATATTAGGAAAAATAAGCAGGCAGCAGTTAAGAGAAACATCGACAAGTAGTGGGCACTAAAACTCCCTGTTGGGGACACCTCCTCTCGTTTAAATTGCAGGAGAAGTTCCTCCTCGGGTTCGGAAAGCTTCGGTTTGTTGTACGTGTTTTTCAGGTAGGTATGATTGGAGCCCGTATGATTGGAGTGATTGATCCTGAGTGAACTGGAGGCGGCCACCGCGGCAGTGGGAGGAAAACTGTTGGAATAAATCCTGGGGGAGTCCCCACTGAAGGCCCCACCGCCTATATGATTATTAGTTTTACGAAGGGGGACTGTTGACGAATCCAAGGTTGAGTCGATGTCAGTAAGTGGCGGAGACAGAAGAGGGGCCAATTTCTTAGCGTTAACACGGTATCTAGGAACGGGGCTGGAGTCCAGTAGATCACACCCTCCTCCCTGCCCCACAGCCGCCGCCGCCGCCTCTTCGAGGTTTCGGCTCCTGTCTAGACTCCCAGCAGCCGCCGCCCTGTCATTCATCGCGATTCCTCCCCCTCCTTGAACTGAGGTCTCCAGCCTGCTGCCGGCAGATTTAGCAGTCAGCGGTGCAAGAGGTTTACTATGGCTCCGCCTGGGCCGATGCCGGGAAAGGGAATCGTCCTTTGATACCTGCCTGGTGGAGGCCACATCGTCGTTCTCTTCTTCCTCCGAGTCCGAGTAGTTTTCCCGGCAGATGTAGGGGAGAAGCCGGCTACCATTCACCGTCCGCCTCGACCACTGCTGCTCCTCGGCCTCCGGATCCCTCTCCTCACCGTCTTCTCCCTCCTCTTCCTCGTCGTCCACTGCTCCGTCTTTCCCCGATGGAGTCTGCAGTTCGGGGGCAGCCGGCCTCCTGGCCCCCCACCATGAGTGGGGCTTCCTCCGCTCGGCTGAGTTGCTGTTAGTCACCTCGCTGGCGGCCAGGGGCGCCGGCGGCGGTTTGAGCCCTCGGTACTGGAGAGAAGCCCGGTCCTTCCTCCCGCCGCCGCCACCGCCGCCGCCGGCGGCCTGGTCCCGGGGACTGGCCTCGACGTCCGATTCGTCCGAGCTGAAGCCCAGCAGCACTTTGCTGCCAGCCCTGGGGGCGGCCGAGGCGCCCCCAGGCTCTCCCAAGGGGCTTTCCCGGCCCGAGGCCGAGATTCGGCTGAGGCCCCCCGAAGTCCGTAGGTAGGAGAGGTCGCCCGAGACTGGCCGGACCCCCATCCCCACGACGGCCGCCGCCGCCGGTCCCGCGGCTGCGACGGTGGTGGCTGCCGTGTTATTGTTATTACTGTTCCGCGTCTTGTTGCCGCGGCTCCCGGACCGATGCTGCTGCTCTTCTTCTCGAAGCTTCTTCAGCTTCTTGAGATAGACGGGGCGGGTGCTCTCTGTCACCGGGCCAGGAGACAGGCCGTAACGACGGAGCTGAGAGAAAAGCTCCTCATCCGAGAGCTGCTGAGGCGCCGAAGCAGCTGCCGCCGCCATTTTCTCTCCAGGGTGTTTTACAAGCTCCGCGCTACCGGAAGTGACGCGCTGCCCTAGACCCTGAACTAGACCGGGCTGCGTCGTCCTCCCAGCGCCGCGGGCGCCTCGGCCAATGGGACGCGCGGGAGGAGCTCACCTGAGCGGGAAAGGACCACCTGAACGGCGCGCGGCTCCCGACGCGGATTGTTTTTCTACGCTCTCACCTTCAGGTCCCAGCGCTTTCTCCTCCTCTTTTCTGTTTCCTCCCGGTGTTCTCTGCCCTGCCCTACTAAGTGCCATTCCCGGGAGTTGCCTCTTGCTCAAACCACACCTTGACTTCCCTTTCCCAGGTTCCTGCCACTAAGGCAGTAATAATGGGAAGGAAATCCGCCTTAAAGTTCATGGCATTGTTTTTCTTTCCATCCACTTTCCCGCTGCTCGGAGGAGCCTAGAAAGACTCAAAGAAATTCTGATGGCCAGATTAAATTACAGAATCTCACTTTACAGTTTGTCTCTATGTTTGATTTGGGGGAATTAAAGTGTGACTTCTCGCTGCTCTTTTGAGAAGCCCCCTCCCTCTCCCTTCTCATTTCGAGGTGAAGATATGGAGTAGGCTACTCATAATTCCAAGGGTAATGGCTGTTCAATCATTAGTTAATTGTAAGGTATTATAATACCCCCTCCCCTTTTAAATCTGATGACATTGCTAGACCTTCATTTTTGTAACTGAAACAGCCAATCATTTGCTTCATTTTATGACTGAAAAAAAAGACATATCCTTGTACCATTCCAACAATAGTTATTTAAGTATTATTTATAATTATTTATTTTAAAGATAATTAAGTATTTGTTGTTTTATCCCCTTGGGCTGTAAGCTCCATGAAAGGAGTTGCTTGTGTCATTGGCAACTTCAGCTTCATAGTGCCTGACACTAGTAAAAGCTCAGAAAACATCAGTTGAATGAATTAATGAATTGCAAAGCTAGAATAGTATAAGACGAATGTTATGACCTGGGCATAGTGCTAGATGAGGAGGAGGAACCATCCCACAAAGTCAGAAAAACAAAGACAATTAAGACCTGGAAATCCAACTCCCTCGTTTACAGAATAGGAACTAAGCTCAGAGAAGTGAAATTTGTCCAGTTTGGTCACCATCTCTTTCCTTTTCCTCAGTCCCTGGCAAAGCTGACACTTTGTGACTACTAAATGCTAGCAACTACACTGCAACATCTCACACACTACTTGACACAGTAGAACAATATTTGTGTTCAATAAATTATTTTATCCTATTATGTTATACACATCTGTACAGAAAAGCATGGTAATCAAAAGCATGGATACTGTTTTCAACATCCTGAATCCAACAGCAGAATAATACTTCACAACCTAAATTTTCTACTTCTCTTGGTAAGCAAGAGTTTACCATCATCTAAAAAAAATTTAAAAATAAAAAAAGCCTTAATATGAAGGGACACCTCTTCTCTTTTATCATGGAAAATTTAATTATTAGTTGTTCCTGAATCTATAGAAGAGTGTTTGTCAAATAGAAAGTGCTCAATAAATTTTAGCCACTGTGATGATGATGGTGACACAAAATTTATTGCCATTATTGCCTAGGGATGGAATCAAATGATAATAAACTGGCCACACCTGTGCCTCATTGTGGCAGTGTGGAGAAACTGTGGGTTTTGGAGTTAAACAAAACTGGGTATATGCACAGTCCTGCCTCTTACTTTTATCCTTAGTTTAGCATTTGTTCCACACTTGACTGTCTCTTCATGTAGGAACCATAAAGGTCTGTTGGTTCAGCCTCTGATTTTCAGGAGCTTTAAATATTCTCCTGTAAGAATTGCCACATAGTTTATATTTCTGCCTGTGACTTTCGGCAACGTAATCTTACTGAGCCTTAGTTTCCTTACAATAAAAGAGGGATAATTTACCTTCTTTAGAAGACAATTTTAAGGATTATATGAGATTACCTTCACAGTGCTTAGCACCATTCCTGACATGCCATGTGCACTCAATAAATGTAAGCCAGTAATGTAAAACCAAACATTGTGGACATTCATTTCTGTAGCATGACTCCTGGGAAGTCCATATAATAGCAATAAGGAAAAATGCTACTGTGCAGAGAGAAATAGAAGTGGTCAAACTTTGCCGAAAGTATTTAAATAATTACATTTAAGAGTTAATGGGAAAAAATGAAAAAGAAGGATTAATGAAGATTGACGGCTTTGGCAAACATAGTTTATGGTCATTTCAGTTCTATAGAGCAGCAAGGTTTGATATGAACTAGGAACCAAAGATCTCAACTCTCCAAGACATGTGACTTTGGGCAAATCTTAGGCTCTCAGAACCTCAATTTATTCTTTTTTAAGATGGTAATAATATTGCCTGCTTACCTGGCACATATATGTATTAAATAAACATTTGTGGTAAATGAGGAATGAATACTGTATGGGAAAATCCTGTTCAGATGTGTTGTTTAATTGTTAGACAGTATAGCCAGATATTAATAACAATGACAACTACAATTGACATACAAATTTATACTTTACAAAGGTCCTTCATATACATGGTGTCAGTCTACACTAACACCTCTTCCTCTGTGAAGATACTGGGAGCATGATTTATTGTATGGAATCATCTGGGGTTATAATTTACCTTTTGTCTGGGTAATTGAGCAGATCCTGAACTCTTTATAGACTCTCATTGCTCACTTCCCACATTTTCCTCATTTACCAGTGTATCCCACTATTGCTTCCAGATCAGCTAACTTTTTTAATTTTTAATTTTTTTTTTTTACTTTTTTATTGTATAGTATAGCATATGTATAAAGCAAAGAAATAAAAAAGCAGTAGTTTTCAAAGCACTCTTAACAAGTAGTTACAGGACAGATCCCAGAGTTGGTTCTGGGTTACCATATGATCTGCTCAGATTTTTCCTCCTAGCTGCACCAGAATCTAGGAGGCTAGAAGGTTTAAACATTTTTTTTATCCCCACAATTGACTTTTTTTCTCTCTTTTTTGTGAAAAATAACATATATACAAAAAAGCAAATTTCAAAGCACAGCATCAGAGTTAGTTGTAGGACATATTTCAAAGTTTGACATGGGTTACAATTCCACAATTTTAGGTTTTTACTTCTAGCTGCTCTAAGATATTGGAGACTAAAAGAGATATCACTTTAATGATTCAGCACTCATATTCATGTGTTAAATCCTATCTTCTCTGTATAACTCTACCATCACTTTTGATCTTTCCATTCCTCTCTTTAGGGGTTTTTGGGCTATGGCCATTCTAACTTTTTCATGTTGGAAGGGTCTGTCACTAATATGGGGTAGGGAGGTGAAACTATCTGATGTTCTGGAGAGGCTGGGCCCTCTGGGTTTCAGGACTTATCTGGTCCAGGGACCCATCTGGAGGTTGTATGTTCCTGGAAAGTTACACTAGTGCATGGAACCCTTGAGAAATATTATATATTGCCCTAGGTGTTCTTTAGGGTTGGCTAACTGGTCCTGTTTGGGGTTTGGCAGGCTATGACAGGTAGCAATGTCTAACTGAAGCTTGCATAAGAGCAGCTTACAGAGTAGCCTCTCGACTCTATTTGAACTCTCTCTGCCACTGATACTTCATTAGTTACACTTCTTTTCCCCCCCTTTTAATCAGAATGAAATTGATCCCACGGTGCCAGGGTCAGATTCATCCCTGGGAGTCATCTCCTACATCGCCAGGGAGACTTTCAGCTGGATATCACGTCCCATGTAGGGGGAAGGGCAATGATTTCACTTGCAGAGTTGGGCTTAGAGAGACTGAGGCCATTTCTGAACAACAAAAGAAGTCTTCCAGAAGTAACTCTTTGGCATACCTATAGGTAGGCTAAGCTTCTATACTACCTGTATAAGCTTCACAAGAGTAAGCCTCAAGATCAAGGGCATGGCCTATTGATTTGGGTGTCCCTAAAGTTTCACACAGTATCAGGGGATTTCCTGATGTTAAAGTTTAATAGCTCCATATTTTCCCTCCCATCCCTCATATACTCTAGGATATATCCAGGCATTACATTAGGCTATACAGGATTAAAGAACCTCTTTCTTATTCTGGGCTCCCTGTGTTTCAATTGTTCAAATGAGGTAAACAGATAGGTTGACTTAGATTATGTGCTACAGAAAATTTCGATTCTAGACTAAATAAACCTTTCCTCCTTTGGCCTCAAAGAGTATGTGTGGTTATAAAATATAGACATTGTCTTCCTTACCCCTGTGTTCTGAATTACTTTAACCTCAACCTGATCGGCTTCATTCTTATCTCTAAATATCAGGTTTTATGTATATATAAAACAGCCTCTCAAAATCCGGAAATCATAATTACCACTCCGGACCAAATGTGTCTGCTATAAAAGCTTGCAATCTAGGTCCCTGTTTTCTTGTAAGTATTTTCTAAAGGACACCATACCATTGTTGATCTTTTGCTTCTGACTTATTTTGCCTCACCAAATGCCCCACACATCCATTCACATCATTGCTTGCCTCACGACTTCATTCCTTTTTTGTAGCAGCATAACATTTGTTCATAAGTATACACTATCATTCGCCAATCTACTTCTCAGTCAGTGCATCCTTCAGCCACCTGCATTCATCAGGAATCATGTATAGTGCCCAAAGTCCACAGTCCATTAACACTCTCAATTTTAGAAAATTTCATTGTTTCCAGGAGAAAGAAAACCCATAAACACACCCTCGCCAAATAGGAAATCTAAACCTTCTCTTAATTCATGTCCCTCCCCCTCATTATTCAGATCAGCTATCTTTTAAAGCATGAGGCTCTACTTCTTAGTTGGCAACACTGACAAGCAACAAACATTTGACAGGAAGTACAGTCTCAAACTCACTCCTGCTACATAGCTTCTAAAGAATTGACTGGGAGAAACATTTATGATGGATTCATGAAGGATAGGAAGTCTATCTCTTCCTTAAGCCTGGTCATCAGAGACCCATATTGCTTGGTCCACATTACCACTGCCCCACTCCTACCAACCCATATACCCTGAGTTCCCAATACAATGCCTTTCACCTTGTTGCATATCAGTTTATATTGAAAAATCTTCTAAAGAACAATGATATGAAACTTGACATTGTATTCATATAAAAACATTGCTAAGAGTGTGGCTCACTGCCTTAGAAAATGTATTTTCTGGCCTCAAATTTAGAAATAGTTGTACTTTTCCATTTGTTTTTAAGCTGTCAGTTTGGTGGCTTGCCACATTTCTCCCTTTGAATTGATAGCTAAGAAGTTCAGACTCTCATTTGTGCCCCAGCCATAGAAGCATATGGAACTCTGTGGAGTACATTTAATGGCATAAATTAATCTCATTGCTAACTCCATCTTAAATTTTCTAACTTATTTTCATGTGCCTAGTTAAGAAAATAATTTTATTTTTATTGTGTCTTCCTAATATAATATGCATCTTTTAAATTATTTGGGGAATACCATATTATTCTCCTGACAATGCAATCTCTTAGATTAGGGCCAGCCCTAATCCAGTTTGACCTAATTTAACTAATAACATCTTCAGAGACCCTAATTCCAAATAAGGTCACATTCACAAGTACTGGGATTAGGACTTGAACATTTCTTTTTAGGGAACATAATTCAACCTATGACTCCATGTGAAGACACAGGGACACAAAGACATACAGGGAGAACATCTATGTGGAGATGGAGGTAGAGATCAGAGTGATACAGCTGCAAGCTAAAAATATCAAGGATTGTTGGCAACCTCCAGAAGCTAGGAGAAAGGCATGGAACAGATTCTCCCCCAGAGCCTTCAGAAGGAGCATGGCCTTTCAGACATCTTGACTTCTAGTCTCCTGAACTGTGAAAGAATAAATTTTCTTCTTATAAGTCACCAAGTTTGTGATAATTTATTATAGAAATCCTAGAAAACTAATACATCTACCATTTCTTGGATCTGTAATTTTATGTCTTTCATAAGAGATGGGAAATATTTTGGTAATATTTCCTCCATTATTCTTTGTGCTCCTTTTCTCTTCTCTTCTGCTTCTGGGATACCTGTAACTCATATATTCATGTGCTTCATGTTGTCATTCAATCCCCTCAGACCATGCTCATATTTTTCCATTCTTTTCCCTATGTATTCTTTTGTGTGCAGGATTTTAGATGTTCTGTCCTCTAGTTACTAATCCTTTCTTCTGCCTCTTCAAATGCTGTTTTAGGTCTCTGTTGTTTTTTTCATCTCTTCTATTGTGCCTTTTATTCCCGTAAGTTATGTCATTTGTTTTTTCAAACTTTTAAGTTCTTCTTTATGTTTATCCAATGTCTTCTCTATATCCTTCAACTCTTTTGCCTTATATTCCCTCAGCTCATTAATTTGATTTTTTTAATGTGATTTTGCATTTCTGTTTGAACACCCTTAATTAGTTGCTTGAACTCCTGTATCTCATTTGAAATGTTGGTTAGTTCCTTTGCCTGGGGTATTTCTTTGATTTTCCTAGTATGACTCATTATTTTTTTGCTGGCATCTCGGCATTTGATTTCCTTAATTAGTTTATTCTAGAGGTTGTTTTCACTCTTTTACCTAGTGTTTTCTTGTTGGTTGGCTTTGTTCTGTATCTGTTCTTTGGCATTCAGGTCAACTTATTCTAGACTCTAGCATGACTTCTGTTTAACCAATCAGAATTTTTCAGCTCTTGTTTTTCTAGTTCTTGCCCTATCTATTTGAACATTTTTTTGAGGAAGGTCTCCTCAGATATGATCAAACCCTGTCAGATTTTCCCAGAGCAGACAGGCTCATCTCAGGAGGAGGGTATAACCAATATGAAGTTTACCTGAGGGTGAGACCCAGCAGATTGTCTGACTTTCCTATGAAGACTCTAGACCTCTGTGTTTTTTCTGTCCTGCCCAAAATGTGGTACTTGTCAGTGCACAGCTTCTTTCCAGTATAAAGTGATACTGTGCCTTTAATTCTCAGTAGCCTCTTCCTGCCAGTGATGTGATTGCAAGAGATGTTGAGGTAGTAAGCTGGCTTAGGTTTCTTCTCTTTTTTAGCCCCTGGGGCCTAAATTCCATGAAGTAGGGCCATCACTTGAGCTGGGCCCTGCCTTCCTTTTCTTGGGGAAAATACACCCTTTAGGGAATTATCCCCATTTACCTGACTAGTTAATTTGTCTCTTAGTCATGTCTTAATTCCACCCTTGCCTGGGGCAGTGCTGAGGCCTGAGAATGCTGGCAATTCTATCCAATGAGCTGTTAAGAAATTGGGGGGGGGGGGTGCATTTCCAAGCTGGACCCTAGCTCCCCAGGTTTGCCAATCAAGAACTGGAGTTGGGACATGGATCTATGCATTCCCAGGCTATATGTGCCCCCTTTTCTTTGGGTCCAGCCTTTTCCCAGTATTTTGTGTTATCCAACTCAGAAAGCCTCAGTTGTTGTGTTTTTTTTTAATCAGCCCCACCACCTCTCTGCTGGGGCAAAATCTTCTGATTCCTTTAGTGCTTATTCCAGGTTTATCTGTGCTGGGGGCCTGATTTCAGCAGCTCAAATTTGTTCATTAATTCTGTAATTATAGCATCTTTGAGATGACTTCCTTGCTCCTGAAAGGTCTATTTCTTTACCACTTGAGGAACCAATCTATTGTGTCCATGGGGGAGGGGAGCCAGCCTCCATGGTTTGGGAGACTTACATTTCTGTGTGGGATCTCTGCTTGTTCCAGACTGGTGTGCAGTGTGTATCCAGTCAATGATGTCCCCCAACAGTTGTTCCATACGGTTACTGGCTATTTACCAGCTGCTCTGGAAGACAAATTAAATTCCATATCTCACTAGGACACCATCTTGCCTCCAATCTCGAGATTTAATGAATGTACCTACAAAGAAGATTGTGGTCCAGGTTAAGTGCTCTCGAGGTGTGGTTTCCTTAAACACCAAAAAGCATATTAGCATTTTTTCTGCCTCACATTATATGAGGAATGGTGGAAGCAAAGAGATCTGAACACCTCAGTTTATTGATTCCTCATTCTTTTCAAAGGAGTACCTTCTTTAAATGTAGTTTTACTCATTGGAAGAGAACTTCTTATGAGAAGGGCATAGAGAATCATCCAGTTTGTGTTTTTTAATACTTCCAAACTTTGGTTTATGTATCCTTTGATGTTTCTTATCTGTACTTTCCAGGGGCTTAAGCACAGAGAGGATATCAGGGGAAGTAGACCACTGTTAGGTTTTGTTGATGCAATGCAAAGCCTCCTCTTCCATCACTCATGACTTCTATTACTTCCTTCTAAATGAGAAATTTTTCTGCCCATCCAAACATAAGGAACATTTCTGAATGTTGTATGTCCTTTTGTTGTTCATTTGGCTACTAAAGAACATGACCACTTATCAAAGCATGATCCTACCTTGCACATTCCCACCCAGTTTTTGTACTTGCCATTTCCTTAGTATATTAAATCCCCATATCCTGGGACTTCTACTTCCTATTAAAATATAATAACAGGGATTGGATTTACCCTAATCCTTGACACAACCAAAAAAATGGACAACATATCAAACAAGAGTTTTTGAGACAATGGATATCAGGGAAGCCAGTATAGCTGGTATAGGGTAGCATAAGGAATGAGCAGTGGGAGATGAAGTTAGAGCAGTGGTAAAGGAGGAGCATAGATCTCATAGAACTGCACAATTTCACTCTGAAAAAAATTGTAAGACTTTGAGCAATATAGTGATGTTTTCTACTTTACATTCTAAGACCCTGTTCTGTTGAGGATAGATCTTAGGAGGGGAAGGGGGTATGCAAAGAGACAAGTTAGAAAGCTATTGCAACAATCCAGGTGAAAAAAAAAATTATTGTTTGGAACAGGGTGGGAGTGGGTATAAGTGAGAGGCATTTGGATCCTGAATCTATTTTAGAGCTAGCAGAATTCGCTTACAAATTGGATGTTGGATTTAAGAGAAAGAAGGTAAAAATGACCCCAAGATTTTGGGCTGAACAACTGAAGAAGGGAATTGCTATTTACTGAGATGTAGCAGCCTAGGGATATAATAAGTTGGGGGTGGGGAAGAATCAAGAAATTTGTTTGGATATGTTATGTCTGGGACTTCCAAGTAAGTTTGGCAAACAGATGCACACACCTGTCTGAAGTTCAAGAGGGATGCTCTTATGTGAATGACAACAACAGATAGAAGAAATTTAAAGCCATAGAAATTGGGAGAATAGAAAAGAGGAAAGATCTGAGAACTGAGCCCTGAATTATCCCAACATTTAGAGAGAGGAATATAAGAAGGAAACTGCAATGGAGACTAAAAAGAGCTGGCAGTAAAATAGAGCAGCACCAAGAGAATGATGTCTTGGAAGCTGCCAAGTCAAATTTCTGAAGATTCTCCTCAAGAATTTACTCTCAAGGAGGGAGGGGCCAAGATGGTAGCTTAGCAATGTGCGCGTTTTAGTTCGTCCTCCAGAACAAATACTAAATAACCAGAAACAGTACCGAACAGCTCCCAGAGCCACGTCAGGGACCGGACACACAGCGTAGCCCAGTTGGGACCAGCTGGACCGGCTGCAAGCCTCCCTAAAACCGGGAGTTCACCAAGCCGCAGCAGCCGGAGGTTGGCACCCGTCCCCCACAGGCAGCTTCCCAGAGGGAAAGGAAAGACTCTAAACCTGGTCAAGGCAGAGGTCGCTCATTGGGCTCATGGAAAAAGAGGAAAGGGGAGGAAATGGAGGCTTTAGTGGCTGTGTCTCTACGGAGATGTAGCAGCCTCTGGATTCAGCGGCGGGACTTCTTAGGCTGCAACTGTCCCAGGCATAGGCAGAAATGGGCTGCTTTCAGGGCTGTCTCCCAACTTTGCCTTCCCAAGGAGAGGGTTGAAGCCCAACTCAGGTGGAATCCCTCCCTCAAGGAATTCAGACCCCAGGGCTTGGCAATTTGAAACCATTAAAACGAGCTTACAACCTCTCCTCTGTCTCCACCATGCCCCCAGCAGGGAGAGTCTTCCAAAGTTGAAAGTGCTGCAACATCTTTTGCTGGTGCGACCCACAGGCAGATGCACCACACACTGGGCAGGATAAGAAAAACAGAGCCCAGAGACTTCACAGGAAAGTCTTCTAAACTGCTGGGTCTCACCCTCAGGGAAAACTGACGCAGGTGACTCCTTGCCCCTGATAGGAGGCCAGTTTAGTCTGGGAAAATGTGGCTCAAGTCTATAATACCTACGTAGACCCCCCTAAGGGTGGGGAGGCAAAAGGCACCATACAAGCAGGGCAAGAAACAAGAAAACAAGAACTGAAAAATTATCCTCTGTTAAACAAAACCTAAGCTAGAGGTCCAGAAAAAGCTGAACTGAAGGTCAAAGAACAGATAGACAACAAATTCATATAGCAAGAAAACCCTAGGTAAGAGAACTGAAAGCAATCACCAGAATAAACTAATTAAGGTAATTAAATGTCTAGATGCCAGCAAAAAATAACAAATCACACCAGGAAAGTTGAAGATATGGCCCACTCAAAGGAACAAACCAATAGTTCAAATGAGATAGAAGAGCTGAAACAACTAATTCAGAATATATGAACAGATATGGAAAACCTCATCAAAAACCAAATCAATGAATTGAGGGAGGATATGAAGAAGGCAAGGAATGAACAAAAAGAAGAAATGGAAAGTCTGAAAAAATAAATCACGGAACTTATGGGGATGAAAGATACAGTAGAAGAGATGAAAAAAACAATGGAAACCTACAATGGTAGCTTTCAAGAGACAGAGATTAGGATTAGTGAACTGGAGGACAGAACATCTGAAATCCGACAAGATACAGAAACTATAGGGAAAAAAATAGAAAAATATGAGCAAGGATTCAGGGAACTGAATGATAATATTAAGTGCATAAATATACGTGTTGTGGTGGTCCCGGAAGGAGAAGAGAAGGGAAAAGGAGGAGAAAAACTAATTGAGGAAATTATCACTGAAAATTTCCCAACTCTTATGAAAGACCTAAAATTACAGATCCAAGAAGGGCAGCGTACCCCAAAGAGAATAGATCCAAATAGACGTTCTCCAAGACACTTACTAGTCAGAACGTCAGAGGTCAAAGAGAAAGAGAGGATCTTGAAAGCAGCAAGAGAAAAGCAATCCATCACATACAAGGGAAACCCAATAAGACTATGTGTAGATTTCTCAGCAGAAACCATGGAGGTGAGAAGACAGTGGGATGATATATTTAAATTACTAAAAGAGAAAAACTGTCAACCAAGAATTCTGTACCCAGCAAAAATTGTCCTTCAAAAATGAGGGAGAAATTAAAACATTTTCAGACAAAAAGTCACTGAGAGAATTTGTGACCAAGAGACCAGCTCTGCAAGAAATACTAAAGGGAGTACTAGAGACAGATACAAAAACACAAAAGAAAGAGGAGTGGAGAAGAGTGTAGAAAGATGAAAATTAGATATGACATATAAATTCCAAAAGTCAAAATGGTAGAAGAAAGTAAAACCCATACAGTAATAACACTAAATGTTAATGGATTGAACTCCCCAATCAAAAGACATAGACTGGCAGAATGGATTAAAAAACAGGATCCTTCTATATGCTGTCTACAGGAAACACATCTTAGACCCAAAGATAAACATAGGTTGAAAGTGAACGGTTGGGAAAAGATATTTCATGCAAATAACAACCAGAAAAGAGCAGGAGTGGCTATACTAATATCCAACAAATTAGACTTCAAATGTAAAACAGTTAAAAGAGACAAAGAAGGATACTATGTACTAATAAAAGGAACAATTCAACATGAAGACATAACAATCATAAATATTTATGCACCAAACCGGAATGCCCCAAAATATATGAGGCAAACACTGAAAAGGGAAATAGACACATCTACCATAATAGTTGGAAACATCAATTCCCCACTCTCATCAATGGACAGAACATCTAGAATGGACAGGACATCTAGACAGAGGATCAATAAAAAAACAGACAATTTGAATATTACAATAAATGAGCTAGACTTAACAGACATTTATAGGACATTACATCCCACAACAGCAGGATACACCTTTTGCTCAAGTGCTCATGGATCATTCTCAAAGATAGACCATATGCTGGGTCACAAAGCAAGTCTCAATAAATTTAAAAAGGTTGAAATCATACAAAACTCTTTCTCAGATCATAAGGGAATGAAGCTTGAAATCAATAATAGGCAAAGCACCAGAAAATTCAGAAATACGTGGAGGCTCAACAACACACTCTTAAACAACCAGTGTGTCAAGGAAGAAATTACAAGAGAAATCAGTAAATATCTCGAGGCAAGTGAAAAAGAAAACACAACATATCAAAACGTATGGGATGCAGCAAAGGCAGTGCTAAGAGGGAAATTTATTGCCCTAAATGCCTATATCAAAAAAGAAGAAAGGGGAAAAATACAGGAATTAACTGTCCACTTGGAAGAACTGGAGAAAGAACAGCAAACTAACCCCAAAGCAAGCAAAAGGAAAGAAATAACAAAGATTAGAGCAGAAATAAATGAAATTGAAAACATGAAAACAATTGAGAAAATCAATAAAACCAGAAGTTGGCTCTAGGAGAAAATCAATAAGATTGATGGGCCCTTAGAAAGATTGACAAAAAGAAGAAGAGAGAGGATGCAAATAAATAAGATCAGAAATGGAAGAGGAAACATAACCACTGACCCCACAGAAATAAAGGAGGTAATAACAGGATACTATGAACAACTTTACGCTAATAAATACAACAATTTAGATGAAATGGACAAGTTCCTAAAAAGGCATGAACAACCAACTTTGACTCAAGAAGAAATAGATGATCTCAACAAACCAATCACAAGTAAAGAAATTTAATCAGTCATTCAAAAGCTTCCCAAAAAGAAAAGTCCAGGACCAGATGGCTTCACATGTGAATTCTACCAAACATTCCAGAAATAATTAGTACCAACCCTGTTCAAACTCTTCAAAAAAATTGAAGTGGAGGGAAAGCTACCTAATTCATTCTATGAAGCCAACATCACCCTCATACCAAAACCAGGCAAAGATATTACAAAAAAAGAAAACTACAGACCAGTCTCTCTAATGAATATAGATGCAAAAATCCTCAACAAAATTCTAGCAAATCGAATCCAGCAACACATTAAAAGAATTATACATCATGACCAAGTAGGATTCATCCCAGGTATGCAAGGATGGTTCAACATAAAGAAATCAATTAATGTAATACACCATATCAACAAAGCAAAGCAGAAAAATCACATGATCATCTCAATTGATGCAGAGAAGGCATTTGACAAAATTCAACATCCTTTCCTGTTGAAAACACTTCAAAGGATAGGAATGCAAGGGAATTTCCTTAAAATGATAAAGGGAATATATGAAAAACCCACAACTAATATCATCCTCAATGGGGAAAAATTGAAAACTTTCCCCTTAAGATCAGGAACAAGACAAGTATGTCCACTATCACCACTGTTATTCAACATCGTGTTGGAAGTTCTAGCCAGAGCAATTAGACAAGAAAAAGAAATACAAGGCATCAAAATTGGAAAGGGAAGAAGTAAAACTATCACTGTTTGCAGATGATATGATACTATCTGTCGAAAACCCTGAAAAATCCACAGCAAAACTACTAGAGCTAATAAACGAGTACAGCAAAGTGTCAGGTTACAAGATCAACATTCAAAAATCTGTAGTGTTTCTAGACAATAGTAATGAACAATCTCAGGGGGAAATCAAGAAACAAATTCCATTTACAATTGCAACTAAAAGAATAAAATACTTAGGAATAAATTTAACTAAAGAGACAAAAGACCTATACAAAGGAAACTACAAAAAACTGTTAAAAGAAATCACAGAAGACCTAAATAGATGGAAGGGCATACCGTGTTCATGGATTGGAAGACTAAATATAGTAAAGATGTCAATTCTACCTCAATTGATTTACAGATTCAACGCAATACCAATCAAAATCCCAACAACTTACTTTTCAGAAATAGAGAAACCAATAAGCAAATTTATCTGGAAGGGCAGGGTGCCCCGAATTGCTAAAAGTATCTTGAGGAAAAAAACCAAAGCTGGAGGTCTCACGCCGCCTGACTTTAAGGCATATTATGAAGCCACAGTGGTCAAAACAGCATGGTACCGGTATAAAGATAGATATATTGACCAATGGAATCGAATAGAGTGCTCAGATATAGACCCTCTCATCTATGGACATTTGATCTTTGATAAGGCAGTCAAGCCAACTCACCTGGGACAGAACAGTCTCTTCAATAAATGGTGCCTGGAGAACTAGATATCCATATGCAAAAGAATGAAAGAGGACCCGTATCTCACGCACAATACAAAAGTTAACTCAAAATGGATCAAAGATCTAAACATCAGGTCTGAGACCATAAAACAGTTAGAGGAAAATGTAGGGAAATATCTCATAAATCTTATAATTGGAGGCAGTTTTATAGACCTTACACCTAAAGCAAGAGCACTGAAGAAATAAATAAATAAATGGGAACACCTCAAAATTAAACACTTTTGTGCATCAAAGAACTTCATCAAGAAAGTAGAAAGACAGCCTACACAATGGGAGACAATATTTGGAAACGACATATCAGATAAAGGTCTAGTATCCAGAATTTATAAAGAGATTATTCAACTCAACAACAAAAAAGACAGCCAATCCAATTACAAAATGGGAAAAAGACGTTAACAGACACCTCTCAGAAGAGGAAATACAAATGGCCAAAAGGCACATGAAGAGATGTTCAACATCCCTGGCCATTAGAGAAATGCAAATCAAAACCACAATGAGATATCATCTCACACTCACCAGAATGGCCATTATCAACAAAACAGAAAGTGACAAGTGCTGGAGAGGATGTGGAGAAAGAGGCACACTTATTCACTGTTGGTGGTAATGTCAAATGGTGCAACCACTGTGGAAGGCAGTTTGGCGGTTCCTCAAAAAGCTGAATATAGAATTGCCATACGACCCAGCAATACCATTGCTAGGTATCTACTCAGAGGACATAAGGGCAAAGACACAAACAGACATTTGCACACCAGTGTTCATAGCAGCATTATTTACAATTGCAAGGAGATGGAAACAGCCAAAATGTCCATCAACAGACGAGTGGCTAAACAAACTGTGGTATATACATACGATGGAATATTATGCAGCTTTAAGACAGAATAAACTAATGAAGTATGTAACAACATGGATGGACCTTGAGAACATTATGCTGAGTGAGACTAGCCAAAAACTAAAGGACAAATACTGTATGGTCTCATTGATATGAAGTGACATTAGTGAATAAACTTGGAGAATTTCAGTTAAGAACAGAAACCATCAGGAGATAGAAATAGGGTAAGATGTTGGGTAATTGGAGCTGAAGGGATACAGACTGTGCAACAGGACTAGATACAAAAACTCAGAAATGGGCAGCACAATACTACCTAACTGTAATATAATTATGTTAAAACACTGAATGAAGCTGCATGTGAGAATGATAGAGGGAGGAGGGCTGAGGACATAAATGAAATCAGAAAGAAAGATAGATGTTAAAGATTGAGATGGTATAATATAGGAATGCCTAGAGTGTATAATAATAGTGAAATGTACAAGGTACAATTTTAAAAATGTTTTTACATGAGGAAGAACAAAGGAATGTCATTATTGCAGGGTACTGAAAATAGATGGTAATTAATATTTTAAAATGTCACCTTCTGTGTGAGACTAAAGCAAAAAATGTTTATTTGTTACAAAATTTATATTTTGACTAGAGCATTTCCTAATATAACTTATGTAGATAGTTTGATTGAATGCCATAAGTGCTTGGAACCTCAGGTAGGACATGAGATTTTGTTGGTTTGTCCAGAGTGATGCCCTGATGAATCTCAGAGTGACTCGATCAGTGAGTGGAAAAATATCTGCAAAGCACCCTTCGGGGAGTGGTGAGAACAGGGAGAAATTCAACTTCCCCAAGTTGAATTCTTGATATTCTCACAAACAGTATGGACAACCAAAGCTATAGGCAGAGCCCCCAGACTTGGGGTTTGTTCATATGAAACTTAACTCCAAAAAGGATAGGTCAAGTCTACTTAAAATTTAGGCCTAAGAGTCACCCCCAAGAGAGCCTCTTTTGTTGCTCAGATGTGGCCTCTCTCTCCAACCAACACAACAAGCAGTCTCACCACCCTACCCCTCTCTACGTGGGACATGACTCCCAGGGGTGTGGACCTTCCTGGCAACGTGGGACAGAGATCTTGGAATGAGCAGAGACTCAGCATCAAGGGATTGAGAAAAATCCTAGGATGAGCTGAGACTTAGCATCAAGGGATTGAGAAAACCTTCTAGACCAAAAGGGGGAAGAGGGAAATGAGACAAAGTGTCAATGGCTGAGAGATTCCAAACAGAGTGGAGAGGTTATCCTGGAGGTTATTCTTATGCATCAAGTAGATATCATCTTGTTATTCAAGATGTAATGGAGAGGCTGGAGGGACCTGCCTGAAAATGTAGAGCTGGGTTCCAGTAGCCATGTTTCTTGAGGATGATTGAATAATAATGATACAGCTGTAACAATGTGACTGTGTGATTGTGAAAACCTTGTGTCTGATACTCCTTTTATCTACCTTGTCAACAGACGAGTAGAACATATGGAATAAAAATAAATAATAGGGGGAAGAATTGTTAAAATAAATTTAGTTTGAAATGCTAGTGATCAATGAAGGCAAGGGGTAAGGGGTATGATAGGTATAATCTTTTTGTTTTTTTTTTCTTTCCTGTGTTCATTTTATTTCTTTTTCTATTGTCTTTTTTGTTTCTTTTTCTGAATTAATGCAAATGTTCTAAGAAATGATGAATATGCAACTAGGTGATGATATTGTGAATTACTGATTATGTATGTTGTTTTATTTTGTTTCTTATTTTTTAATTAATAAATAAATTTAAAAAAAGAGGACAGCAAAAAAAAAAGGAATACTAGTGAACAATGAAAAGGAGTAGTAAGGGCTATAGAAAAAACAGGGGAACAAAGGTTAAAATCTATAGAGTAGATGGAAATACTAGTGGTCAAAGAGAGGGAGGGGTAAGGGGTATATTATGCATGAGTTTTTTCTTTTTTCTTTTTATTTCTTTTTCTGGAGTGATGCAAATGTTCTAAAAAATGATCATGGTGCTGAGTATACTACTATGTGATGATATTGTGAGCCATTGACTGTACACCATGCACAGAATGTTTGTATTTTAAGAATGTTCATGTTTGTGTGTTGGTTTGGTTTGATAATAAAAAAACAAATTAAAAAAAAAAAAGAATTTGCTCTCCCTGTGGATAGCAGACTCTCCCCATGAAGGCCTGAGGGTGATTATTCCCCCAAAGTCAAGGAACTAAAAAATGCACCCGTAAAATTAAAAAATAACGTGCAAAAATGAAAAAAATACAGTAGTGAGGTTATGAAGAACTTAATACTAATTTATTTTATATTGTCTTAATTGATGCATCATTTTTTTGTTAAAAATAAAATTTATAAAAGGAATTTGAAGTATTGTCCTAATCTATCATTCTTTTGTATTGCTCATTCTAACTGAGGCTCCCTACTCATCATTTTGATACTTTTGTCTGAATAAAGTGGTACATTTGTTCTAAAGAAAAGAAAAAATAATAACTGATAGCTAGTGTCACTATCTTTTAAACCTTATATAAAAAGATTAACTTTTTATTTAAGCAAGATGCCTTATTGTTATTAATCACAGGTCTTGGATGGAAGCCTGAGCTATGAACTCATATTTAATAAGTGGAAAACTCTTTCTAGTTTAGCTCAAGTGGTTCTTTGAATTACTTGAACTGGTTGGTTTCATTTTGGTATTTTGGGACTCTTTTAAGTTTTAGGTCTCACGGGGATTACATCTCTACTCCAATTTGAAAGGCAGCATAAATATCTTAATCATGATAAAAGCCACCAGACATGTACCTTGATGAAGACAAATGTGCAAATAAGATTTATATTATTCTTGAGCATGGGCCAGGATGACAGACCTTTTCTTTTTATTCCAACGTATGTGTTTCTTCTTTGTATTCAATTTCCTTTGTCTTTGAATTATAACACTTTGTTGCTGAGAAGGCTTTTAAGAGCAAGTAGGCAAATCCTATTATTTTTTAGATTAAGAAAATAAAATCTATCAGGTACTATTATTTGCCCAATGTCACTGAACTAGTTAGTTAAGAAAATCAGGGCTAAACCTAGGTATCCTGACTTCTAGACCGATTTTTTTACTATGAAACTATACTTAAATAAGTAACAGGATAAGAAAAGTTAGTCTGATTACAAGTTGATTTACGGAATCTGGCCACTTTTTTTTTTTTTAATATCAGTACTACTTTGGCACTTCCATTATCATTGAAATTACAGTGACACTGTTGAGTAACAGATACAAGTTAGCATTAGTCTCATTTATACAGGTGATGAAACTAAGGCATAGTTTCATTTTCTTGTCCAAGATTATAAAGCTAATGGATGGGATAGTACCCATACCTTCTGAATCTTGTTTAACTTTTCTTTCCAATATTAGGCATAGCTATATTAAGATAAATATTTAAATAATCCAAAAAAATCACCTCTGTTTAGAAAAAAACAACACCTTTTTAAATTACACACCAGTTAGAAAATAAGGTGGACACATTGGTGGGAGATTTAATGACTGAAAAAAATAGTAACAACTAACCCTGTTTCCATAGTAGCAAAACTGAGCCATTAGAGGCAATGATGCAAATCCCTTTGCACTAAAATGAATCAGATCTTATGAAAGAAGATCATTTCTGGTCAGTCCTTTCATAGTTTCAAAACATCAACTGCATAAGTGCAAAGATGAGTAGATTTGAACTGACATCAGTTTCTGGGTGAAAACATGGGAATTTTAGTTAACTGTAAACAAAATGTGATCTAATGTTATGACACAGCTGTCAGAAAAGCTAATGTGCTCCTAGGCTGCAGTGAAAGAAAATGTCTGGAGTAAACCTTGCTAGTTACACAAAAGCTGGAGCATTGTGCTCATATCTTGGTGCTGCATTTTAAGAAGGACACTAAAAACTGAAAATTCACATAGAGGAAAATGACCAGGATGGAAGTCTGGAAGCCATTTCCTAAGTGGAACTTTTTGAAATTTATTTGAAAATAGGGGAAATAAAGGTTCTTCAAATTTATTCATTCATCCAACAAAAATTTATTGTGCACTTACTGTATGTCAGATGCGATACGGTCTTTTAGGTAATTGTAAAGACTTTGGCCAGTACCGGGGTGAGTCGGCAAGCCATGTGAGAATTTGGGGTAGAGAAATGACAGGATTTCAATTACATTTTCAAAGCATCATTCTGGCAGTTATATTGAGAATTGCCTGTGGGGACGGGGCAATGGTGGCAGCATGGAGACAAATAAGGAGGTTATTACAGTAATCTGGGCAAAAGTTGACAACTGCTTGGACTAGGAGGAAATGGGAATTTTTCTAATTTTTTGTATATTTTGAATTTGGAATATATTATATGTTAGAAAAGGGACGATATTTTGAAAATAAGGAGGGGGGAATTTGCCACAATTGATAGCTCTCCTGGTGGCAGAAAAAGGAAGAAAATCAACTGCGTACATGTGGGATGGACAGAGCTGGGACATGCATCCCTCTAAACAATGTTATAATGTTTTGATACAGTATTATGGGGTGGTGTAAATAACTGTCAGAAATATGACAGAATTTCAAAAAGTTCATGAAATTGCTGTAAATTGCAAAAACATAAAAGTGCTATTCTATTTGTTCTATAATAGTGTAAAAACAACTTTTTAAATCAAAATATGAAAGGAAAACACAGACTATGTCTCACCTCCATCATGCAGAGGTACTTAGCATGACCGCTTGCAAGTTATCTTCATACCCATCAAGGCCTCACATCCCATTCACTCTACAACTATAACAGAAGAGTGAACAGAGTCTAAATATAGACAAATATTCTGCCTCAAAGTGATCTGATAAGAAAGTAATTGAAGTTGGACTAATGTAGGTCATGAAAACCATACTTATGCCATTTGGGGGAGAAGGATCAGAATGTGGGCTGAAAGCAAGACTAATGGGAAGGATAGTCCAACTGTAAAAGCAAAGGAGAACACTAGCTATTAAAAGTATCCAAATTATGGGCTGATTTTTTTTGGGGGGGGCTGATTTTTGACACCTTATGTGTATTATTAGCAATTGATAGAAATATTTTGCTATTGTTTCAGTTTGCTAGTGCTGCCAGAATGCAATATACCAGAAATGGATTAGCCTTTACAAAGAGGATTTATTAGACAAATTTACAGTTCTCTGGCCATGAAAATGTCCAAATTGAGCATTAACAGAGAATACCTTCACTCGAGAAAGGCCAATCACATCTGGGGTTTCTCTGACAGCTGGGAAGGCACATGTGTGGCATTTACTGGTCCTTTGCTCCAGAGTTGCATTGCTTTCAGCTTCTGATTCCAGTGGCTTTCTATGTCAGCTCTCCAAGCATCTCTTAGTTTAGCATCTCCAAAACATCTGGGTCTTGGTATCATCTCTCATAAAGGGCTCCAGGAAAGGATCAACACCCACTCTGAATGGGCAGGGTCACATTTCCATGGAAACGACCTAATCAAAAGGTCCCACCCCACAATAAGTCTGCCCCAACAATATTGGATTAAAAGAACATGGGTTTTCCAGGATACATAACAGTTTCAAACCAGCATAGATGTTTTAATATAATCATGAGTTTATGATTTAATCAGTAATTATGTGTTAAGCCTCATCATTGCTGTTAATACATTTGTATATAATAACCATATTGTTGATGTAAGAGATAATTAACTGATTCTTCAATATATTTATCAGGTGTCTTCTTTGTGCCAGGCAATGTGCCAAGGATAAAATCCTGAAAAAGACAAACATGGCCCCCTGCCCTGAAGTAACTTATTGTCTGGCTCAGTGGTTCCCAAAAGTTAATGTATTTGAAAATCACCGAAAGAATATGGTTAAAAGCCAGATTCCAGCTCCTCCCACTCCAGCCTATGCTGAAATGACCAGGAATCTATCTCCATGTTAAACAAGATTCCCAAGAGATTCTAATGCAGGTGGTCCGCAGATACAACTTTGAGAAAACCTGGAATGTGACAGAGAGACACTGAGTAAAGATGATGGGTTTCTAACAACCCCTTGGGGCAATAACTGGTGACAAGTCAGAATACCTAGATAAAAAGAAGCAGGTATCTCTTTTGGAGAGAGGAAGATTATTATTAGTAAGTAGGAATCCTTGTTGATCCTTAAGAAGAGAATAACTACTAATTCTCAGTTTACAATTTTTCAAAGTATTTGGCCTCATGAAGATCTTTTATCCATCAACACCATAATGGACAGATCAGTCAGCTTGCCAGGTCCTCCCCACTTCATCTTCTACCTTGACCTACCTCACCCACTGCCTCCAGAGGAATATACAGTTAACTTCCCCATCCTCTACCCTAGCTGGTTAAATGAAGGGTAAATAATTAAACCAAAGCCAGTCAATCTACTGGTTGACCAGATTTTCTAATTTGAACTAAGACACATAGAATTGTAGTCACTTGATGACAGATTGAGCTAAAAGGTCATAAACAGTAGTCGATAGGATATGGTAAACAGAAACTCAGGAGGAGTAGAGGCCTGAACATATGTGTAGAAAAGAGCAGTGAAGCCATAAGAGAGTTCAAACTGTGAAGGAGAATGCAAGGCTCCTGAGAGATCAAAATAATAATCACTATTCCCAAATTTCCAGTTTCTCAGTTCCAGTTCCCTCAGACCCACCTCTAATTCCAATTCCTGCATTTAGTGCCTAGACACTTTTTTGTGTTCTTTCAATAAAGTTCTTGTTTTTCTGTCGTCGTTTTTTTGAGTCAAAGTAAGTTCTGTCTTTTTTAACCAAATCATCACTAAGATAAGCAGAAAATAGACATTTCATGAAAAAGCTATCCACTCATTCATATATATAGATTGTTGGTTAGAGGTTTTAATTGCAAGCAGCCAAAACAAACTTGGTTAAGATCATTAAACCATTGGTAGCCTACTGGGGACACTTAGAATTAAGATGAAAAGAACAGGTTTTAGGATGGACAGTACCAAGGCAACATGAGTTGATCTGGAAACAGAAAGTACAGTCACAGTCTCAGAGCTAGAATACAGAACAGTTTCTACGCTGGATGACTTCAAAGTATTTCTTCTGTTCTTGTCACATTCTCTCAAAATTAAAAATCTCAAGCCTAGGTCATATGCCTGTGCCTGGTTTTACGAGGACAGGGAAAGAAAGGATTTTGCCCAATGTTCCCATAGTGGAAAGCAGGCATACAGGTCTTCTACTCGGGAAACCACACACAAAGAAAGAGAGGTAATTTTCTAAAAGGAAATTGGGATTTCTTTTGTGAATGGAAATGGATACCAGAGATACTTTGGAAATCAAGGTAAGTAGGAAGGGATCACGTGTTTACCCTCAGAGATCTAATTCTCAGGATCCAACAGAAAAATTTACAGAGATTGGTGCTCAACATAAAATAATTTCCTGATAATTAGAGAAATGAAATAGGCTGGTTTGTGAAATAATGAGCTCCCTATCATTCTATCGTTTCAAGCAGAAGTTGAATAACTGTTAGCAATGTTGAGGAAATTTCTAAATTGGATGAGAAGATAGATGACTTCTCTGCCTACATACAACTCATAATAGAACGGGGGGGGGGAATCATTTAGAACTATGTATCTATCTCACCTCTTAGGGTAATGAGTACCATATACCTATTAAACACTTAAAAGAGCTTTACTTTTTATTTGCCTTGAAATTTTTCTTGTAAGCTTTAAACTGCCCTGCTTATTTCCCTGTCTTTGCCTCCCTCAAATTGTCAGAGCTGAGATAGCTTCATCACGAACTGAAAGTTTAATCTTTCCCTGTGCTTTGGGACTAAAGTTGTTCCTAGGCTAAAGGTACAAGAGAATGCCCAGGAGACCTAGGATAAAGTTGACCAACTCAATATACAGACGGCAATGCACCACAGACTCTTCTGGAGTTGGTACCCTGGTTTCTTGATAATTTAGGTAGTAACTTGTTTTCCCTTCATGGGGACTCCATCTGGCACACCTATTTCCCCAAGGACTTTATTTCTTGTCCCCAAACTCCCTGTTTATCTCTATTTCTGCTGATTGCTGGCTATTATGCTTTTATTGAACGGCTGTCCTGACCATGGGTATTAGGCAGAGTTCAGTGCTGGAAAGAGAAACTACCTGAGGCATTGTGCTGCTTTGAAATTATTATATAACCCAGAAAAGCCATGTTCTTCTAATCCACTCTTGTGGATGAAGACCTATTATGGGTGGGACCTTCTGATTAGGTTGTTTCCTTGGAGATGTGACTCGCCCAATTCAGTGTGGGTCTTGCTACTTTCCTGGAGCCCTTTAGGAAAGGGAGGCCAGAGATGTTTGCAGACAGAGAAAGAAAATGCACCAGGACAAGCCAAGAGGATACATGGGAACTGAGAGAGCCATTTTGAAACCAACCCAAAAGAGAAGGTCCAGCATATGTCACCATGTGCCTTCTCATGTGACAGAGGAACCCCAAATGCCATTGGCCTTTCTTCATTGAGGACATTCTCTTGTTGATGCCTTATTTTGGACATTTTCATGGCCATAGAACTGTAGATTTGTAACCTAATAAATCCCCTTTGTAAAAGCCAATCCATTTCTGGCATAGTGTATTCTGGCAGCTTTAGCAAACCGAAACAGGTATTTTAAGCTGAAAGGGCTTTACAACAGAGACCAGATTATTACAAAATCACTGGCTGGGCTAGAAGACTGTATTATAAACTGGGCTTCAGGAATGATTCCCTGAACACTATAACAGAGGAAGCAGTTATCTCCTCTGCTATAATCAGAAAGATGGGGAATCAATAGAACTACTAAAGTTCAAAAGTAAAAAAAAAACAAGAAACAAAAAATCCCCACAAAACTATTCAAATCTGCTACTAAAACTATTAAAATTTTTAAAAACTAAGAAACAAACAAACAGAAAAGCCCCACAAAACACCATAGCTGCCACTATAACCGTCTATTGAAAGCCATGATCCTGGAGACTGGACACTACAATATTGCTGCAGAAAGTCCCTATATTTCCACAACTGTGTTTTCCCTCAGTCATTAGCCAAAAGGAGCAGTAAGTGGCCTCCACTTCAGCGCCGTCTTTTCAAATGTGTGTAGATACGTCATGTTTTAATTTGCCAAGGCTGCTGGAATGCAACACACCAGAGTTGGAGTGGCTTTTATAAAGGGAATTTATTTAGTTACAAATGTACAGTTCCTCAGAGGAAAGGCACCTAGCTTTCATCTGAGTTTCTCTATCATGTAGGAAGGCACACAGCAACATCCGCTGACTTTTCCTCCCAGCTTCTAGGTTCTAACAACTTTCCCTGAGTGGTCTCCCTTCTCTATCTCCAGACTTCCAGGTATGTGTCAGCTCTGAACACTGAGCTGAGTTGTGTTGGCCTGTGCTGAGCTGCTGAGCTCTCTTCTGACCTCTCTTTTAAGCCTCCAACTAATTAAATTAAAATCACTTATTGTGGAAGGCACATGTAATCAGCCATAGATGAATTTCACATGCTGATTGTGGTAGTTAGATTCAGGTGTCAACTTGGCTAGGTGAAGATGCTTAGTTCTATTGCTGTGGACATGAGCCAATGGCATGTGAACCTCATCTGTTGTTGACTACATCTGCAGTCGATTAGTAGGTGTGTCTGCGGCAATGAATGATGTTTGATTTAATTGACTGGTGCTTAAATGAGAGACTCAACATAGCACAGCCCAAGCAGTTCAGCATACTTCATCTCAGCACTGGCAGCTCAGCCCAGGCCTTTGGAGATGCAGAGAGAAATCACCCCGGGAAAAGTTGTTGGAACCCAGAGGCCTGGAGAGAAGGCCAGCGGAGATCATCCTGTGTCTTCCCATGTAAGCAAGAACCTCAGTTGAAAGTTAGCTGCCTTTCCTCTGAAGAACTAAGCGTTAACTAAATAAATCCCCTTTTATTGAAAGCCAATCCCTCTCTAGTGTGTTGCATTCTAGCAGCTAGCAAAGTAGAACAGATTTATATACTAAAAACTATAAAACATTGCTGAGAAACTGAAACAAGGCCTATTTAAATGGAGAGTTATATCATTTTCATGGGTTGGAATTCTTAATATTGTTAAGATATCCATCCTCTTTAAATTGACCTTTAGATTCAATGCAAGCTCAATCAAAATACAGCAGATTTTTAATAGATATTAATAATCTGATTCTAAAATTTATTAGAAATGCAAAGGATGTAGTGTAGCCAAAACAAAGTTGAAAAGAATAACAAAGTTGGTGGTCTTGTATTATCTGAGTTCAAGACTTTCTAAAGTTACAGTAATCAAGACAGTGTGGTACTGACAAAAGAACAGACATATAGATAAACAGAACAGAAAAGTGGTTTTAGAAATAGATCCACTTGTGCATGGCCCATTGATTCCTCAGCATGATGTCAAGTTAATTCAATGCAGAGAGCATAGTCGTTTCAACAAATAATATAGGAACACTAAATATTCATAAAGAAAAAGTGAATTTCAATTTTGTACCATATACAAAAATGAGCTCGAATGGATCATAGACCCAAACATAAAAACTACAATATAATGTTTCTAGGAAAACATTCTTTTAACTTTGAGTGTACAAATATTTCTTAGTACACTAAGACACTAAATGGTTTTTAAGATGTAAAAGAATTTTGCTCTGCCACTAAACATATGTAATTAATTTATTTACTCTAAATCTCTACATCTGTTTTCTCTTCAGTGTGGCTTTTGTAATGATTAAATGAGATAATGTATATAAAGATATTGTACAGCATACTTAGTGCATGGTGTAGACCCACTAAATGATGGCTATTAACATAAAAAAAGGGGCTGTTATATTTTTGGGCTTTCCAAAGATTTGTCGGGATTCTAGCCCAATTTTGCAATTTTCAAGTATTCCAGGTGAATAGTAGACAGAAGCAAAACTACATTTTTTTAAAGCTGGGGTTCCTAATGGCCTGGTCATTTAAAAGGAATTTAAAAGTGGGATTTCATTAAAGTGTAAAATATCTCCTAAAAAAACTATCTTTAGTAATATCTCCCAGCAAACCACACACTGGGAGAAAATATTCACAATACATATGTTAGATAAAAACTTGTATCTCTAAGTTGTAATGCAACAAGAAGACAAGTCAGTTTTAAAAATGGCCAAGTATTTGAACAGGCATTTCTCAAAACAAGATACACAAATGTCCTATAAGCACATAAAAAGATTGTCAATATCATTAGTCATACGATGCAAATCAAACTCACAATGAGATACCATTTCACAGCTACTAGAATGGCTAAAATCCTTGGCACTGATGTGGCACAACCTGAACTTTTATTCAAAGTTCCCACCACTGATGATGGGATCATAAAATGATATATCCACTTTGGATAACATTCTGGCAATTTCTCATAAATTTAACATACATGTACTATTTAACCTAGAAATTTCACTCCTAGTTATTTGCCCAAGATTAACAGAAACATATATGCACACAACAATTCAAATATAAATGTTGATAACAGCTTTATTCATAAAGCCCAAATCTGTAAAGTGACCATCAATTGGTGAATAAATAAGCAAATTTTAGTATATTAGTACATTGAAACTGCTCAGTAATAGTAAGGGAATGAACTACTGATGCACATCTACCTGGATATATTCCAAAAATATTATCCTGAATTAAAGATTGGACACAAAAGAATAAAAACTGTGGGATTCAATTTATAAGAATTTTCGAAGGAGGAAAAATTTTAAAATATCTTTATTATATATGAACATACAAATATTCTTGATATACAAGCATTCTATACATGGTATACAATCAGTGGCACACAATATCATCACATAGTTGTGTATTTATCACCATGATCATTTTTTTGAACATTTGGATCTCTCCAGCAAAAGAAATAAAAAATAAAAAGAAAAAATTCATACATACCATACACCTTACTCCTCCCTCTCATTGACCACTAGTATTTCAATCTACTTAATTTATTTTAACTTTTGTTCCCCCATTATTTGTTTATTTTTATCCATTTTTTTACTCATCTGTCCATACCATAGATAAAAGGAGCATCAGACACAAGATTTTCACAATCACACAGTCACATTGCAAAAGCTATATCATTATACAATCATCTTCAAGAAACATGGCTACTGGAACACAGCTCTAAGTTTCAGGTATTAGAATACACCATAAACTAAAAAGCGGATATCTATATAATGCATAAGAGTAACCACCAGGATAACCTCTTGACTCTATTTGGAATCTCTCAGCTATTGACACTTTATTTTGTTTCATTTTTCTCTTCCCCCTTTTGGTTGAGAAGGTTTTCTCAACTTATGAGTCCCAGCTCATCCCAGGATTTCTGACCCACGTTGCCAGGAAGATTTACACCCCTGAGAGTCATGTCCCACATGGAGGCGGCAGGGCAGTGTGTTCACTTGCCAAGTCAGCTTAGAGAGAGAGAGGCCACATCTGAACAACTAAAGAGGTTCTCTGGGGGTGACTCTTAGGCATAATTTTAAGTAGGCTTAGCCTATCATTTTCAGGGATAAGTTTCATAGGGCCAAACCCCAAGATCAAGGGCTCCGCCTAATGATTGGTTGTCCCCACTGCTTGCGAGAATAGTAGGAATTCTCCAAATGGGGAAATTGAATTTTTTCAGCTTTCTCTCCATTCCTCCAAAGAGATTTTGCAAAGACTTCTTTATTCACTGTTCAAATCACTCTGGGATTTATCAGGGCATCACACTAACCTGGACAAACCAACAAAATCTCATGCCCTATTCAAGGTTCAATGTACTTATGGTGTTCAATCAAACTGACCATACAAGTTAAATTGGGACATGTACTAGTCAAAATATAAATTTTGCTGCAAATAAACATTTCTCCCTTTATTCTCACATAGAAGTTGAAGTTTTAAAATATTAATGACCATCTATTTTCAGCACCCTACAATACTGACATTCTTTTGTTCTTTCTCACGCAAAAACATTTTTAAATTTGTACATTTAGTCACTATCACTGTACACTCTAGGCATTCCTAAATTATACCTAAATTATACCTACATTATCTCGGTCTTTAATGTCTATCTTTTTGAAGGAGGAAAATTTAATCCCTCGTAAGTGAAAAAAGATTAATGTTTGCCAAAGGAGAAGGACTGATGGCAAAAGCAGGTAAGCGAACTTTTGTGGTGATAAATTTTTTCTCTATCTTGATTGGAATTATGGTTATGTAAGATACACATTTGTCAAAACTCATCTAACTGTACATTAAACTAGGTGCATTTTATTGAATGTAAATTATATCTCACGTAAAGTTTATTTAAACAGTAAAAACAAAAATTGTGCAGTATATATACCTCTGATCATAAAATTAATGTACACTCCCCCCAGGAATATTAACCAAATCTTTTTTCTGCACTGACAGTAGTGTTGGTGATGATAAATCCTTTTATTTTTTTCTAATTGCCAAGCAAAGAGAGGTATTATATACTCATTCATTAGTGAATTGTCAGAAATACTAATGTTTAAAGGGCAAAACAAATGAAGAGAAACCAATATTCAATGCTGGAAAGGAACAATGAGGGATGTAAGGAGAAAACCTTTTTTCACAGGAGTAGAGGGAACATCACTTACAACCCCTCTTGGAGAACTCTCCCTCCTCATGATATTGCTGTCTCTCTACCTTTTTGGGTCAAAATTTTAGAAACTCTTCTCAATTTCTCCTTTACCCTGACCATCATAATCATTTACAGGCCAGTTGTTAAGTCCTTTGAAATAGTTCATTCATCAGTCTCATGTCCCTCTTCTTTCTTCTTCTTTCTGCTGCCACTTTAGTCTATTGGCATCTTCCTAGCCTATTAAAGTAGATCACGTAAAATGTTAACTCTAGATCTTCTTCCAATCCATCCTACTTCCTGTTGTATGGTTAATATTCTTGAAGCACATTTCTATTATGGTGTTCACAGGCTCAAAAATCAACAAACAACAGACAACAAATGTCAATGCTCCTGACTGTTTACTAAATAATATTCTAATACCAACATTCAAGGTATTCCTTATATTGGGCTACAACCTGCTTCTCCAGAACTTATATTCCATTATTTTCCTACATCTACTTAGGTGGTACAACATAGTGGTTGAATACTGTTACTATTATATCTGTATTAACAGATATAATAACACCTTACTCCTTATTTAGAAAATAATTTCTAAATAAGCTGTGCACAAAGAACAACCTCTGGCACCTCATCAAATATTTAAAAAATACCTCCATTCATATGCCACAGCTGTTTCTGTGGTCTGGTTTTCTTGTAAAGCACAAGTTTCCTTCAGGTCTACTGCCATAAAAGTGGGGTATGCTGTCTCTTGCTTTGTTCAGAGACATATTTAACTAGTCCATTCTCCAAGCAAAGATTCATATACAGAAAATAGCCTTTTTGTGTTCAAACAAATCTTTATTGTACATAGCCTGTTGCAGACAGCTTAATGATGCTTTCAGAATCATTTTTTGTCTTCAGTGTAAAGTCTTTATTAATTTCAGCACATATTTATTGAATGCCAACTCAGTGAAATGTGTTGCCCTAATGAGGACTTACAGAAATTTAAAAGATGAGGAGGACAAAGCCTTTAAGATTTCTTACAATCCGACAAAAAGGTCAAAATAATAATAATAAAAATCCATAACAAAGTAAAAATATCGTCATCACTACAAGAAACAATAAATGCTATGGTGGCTTAAAGAAGGTACAAGTCATATCTGGTGTGTGAATCTAGGTTTAAAAAAAATGTACTGTTAACAGATATAAGACATAAAATTTGCCATTTTAACCATTTCAAGTGTATAATTCAGTAGCATTAATTACTTTTACGATATTACGCTGCCATCACCACCATCGATTATCAAATCTTTGGTATCACCCCAAACAGAAACTCTGCACCCACTGAGCAATAACTCCCCATTCCCCTCTCCCCTTGGTCTCTTGTAACCTCTAATCTACTTTTTATCTCTATGGATTTGCATGTGAATCACAGCTTTTTGACAGGGTGGTTTTTTAATGGTGCATACTATTTATTAACCCAAAGAGCTTTCAGCTTTGAATTATGTTTGCCTGATAGCTTTTGTGTTTTCCTGGTTTGAATTTGCAAATTATTTTATTTTAGTCCTTTTGCAACCTTTTATTTTAGATGGTTTTCTTTTAAATAACTCGATTTTATCTTCCATTCCAATCTGAGGTTTTAATCCTTTTACTAAGATAAAATTAAATCCATTTATATTTACTCACAATTCTTGAATATATGTATTTGGTTTCAAGATGTAGAATTGGCTTAGGCAAAATAGAAATTCATTGACTCCTACAACCAGGAAGGCCAAGAGTGTATAGGTAGAGACCCAGTGAACCAGCAACTCAATACAACTAGGATTCTCTTTCTCTGCCCCCTTGTTTGCTTCTCTCTCTGACTAGCTTTTTCCACACACAACCTCCGCACATCTTCCCAGGTTTAATTCTGAAGAGAAACAAACAACAAACAAACAAACAAAACAACCCTGCGCCCAGGTCTGTTGAGGAAATGCTGGAGAAGTCATGTGATTTTCAAAGCTGTGCCAGATGCCTCTGGACCACAACAAGACTGGGAATGAGTGGTTGGGGGGTGATGAGGGGCTACGACGGTCCCAGTTTGGGTCAGATCCTCGCTTTCAGATCATCTAGACCAGGTAAGATCATTTAAAAACAATGTTATCGCCATTTGGAGGCTATATTTAGAGAGGGAGTGAGGCCAGGGTATGCTTTTCTCATAAAAGTGCAGGAGTGCTGAACAGAACAAAAGAGTAAATGACCATTTTAATTGTTATAAAAATAAAATCTTAGATTAGTCTTCCTAGTTTTTTATTGCTTTCCACTCCCTTTTTAGATATGGACTGTTAGTTCACTCTTGTTCGCTGCAATAATTGAGAAGGAAAGCATGCTGCTTGAATTAAAACCTGGCAAGACTGGCCATGGAGTCATATTGGTTAGGTAGGTAAATGAAATTAAAGCAGGTAGTTATTCTGAAAGAACAGTAGAATAATTGGAATTTATTATTTGACAAATAGTAGGTTCAAGAGGAGTGAAAGAACAGAATAAGGATATTGGAGGGCTGTGATCAGAGAAGGAAATGTTAGAATTGGAGATCTCATTGCATCTTAGTTGCTCATATCCCTTAATTTAAAATTTCAGCTTTGTCCTACATTGAAAATTTCCTAGAATCCCTCAGTCATTAACAGTTTGATGCATAAGTCTATTATTGCATTCTTTTTCTTTCTATTGTATAATTTTCTTTCTCATTTTATCTTTACCTCATACAAATGTTGTACACTGCATACTTCCCATAAGCTAGATTCCTAAACAGCCTTTCCAATCCTCTTTCTGGAAGTCAACCTTAAATAGGATATCCTCTTTCCCCTCTAAGAATACTGCCATCACTGTTTTAACCATCAGCTCTGGGTTTTGAATATTTCTCGATGTGACCAATGTATGAAAAATTTTGTAATTATGCATATTCAGTGAGAACAATGTGTTCGGTCTAAAGTGGAGAAGAATTGAAAGGATAGACTAATATTAACTCTGACTTAGTAAATACATACTTGCTATGCATACCACAGAGTACTCAGACTCTGATGAAAAAGCTTTGAAAGACTCTGATTACATAATTGAACTTTATAATTTATGTTCTATTTCATATCCTACAAAAGATTTCATAGTACTTAATTGTGGCTATGAGAGAGCCCAGACTCAAACTCTGGTGCTTTAATTCCAAGTTGTATTCTTTCCACTATTTCAAACTGCTCTTTATTTGTGTCTTATATGCCCTCCTAGACTGTAAATTCCTTGAAGGCTGTAATACTCGGTAATTATTTTATTAAATTTGTCCAAGTCCATGTGTTTAAAAGGGATTGTATAGAAAGGGGTTGTCACATAGAGAATTAATTCCAATGCTAGAATATAATCTGATTCTTTTATGTTGAAGTATATTTATATTTTATATTAAACATGCTGTTAATCCTAATACCAATTGGGAATAAAGGAGGAAAATTTTAAATTGAAATTAAATCGGTGGCTCAGAATGTTCAGTCAGAAAAATAAAATGTACAGCAAATCAAATCCTCCCTAATAAATTATATATGTAATTATTGCCACTTCAACTACTCTCTTTTCAATTTCACCACAATATAAACTTTTACAAGACATCCATACATAATTGCAAAATAGGTACATACCGTAAGTATGATTTTATATCTTGTTATTCTCATATACATATTGCACCATGAGTACTCCCCAGAGCAGTTAATTTAATTAGGCAGTTTGTCATTCATAACTGTGTAATATTCTCTTTCCCCTACTGTTGAATGTGTACCTTGTTTCTAATGCTTTGCTTTCTAAATAACATTGTAAAGAACATCCTTGCACATAAGTCTGTGTCTACATCTTTATTTCCCAGGCAAAACTTTGTATTAGTCAGTGTCCCAACCGGAAAATGATGGCACATTCAAAGCGCTTAATTCAAGAAAATTGAAAGGAGGAACTGACTGCAGAGGTGTGGCCAGGGTTAAGGGAATCAACGAGGAATGGTGACACCCTCAGGGACTGGCCAAGAAGCCCAACAGAATTTGGACTTGCTAGTCCCACAATTGCATAAGCCAATTCCTTGAAATAAATCAGCACAAATACATAAATGATATATTAGATAGTTGCTAGATAATAGATAGATAGATAGATAGATAGAGAGAGAGAGAGAGAGAGAGAGAGAGAGAGATAATCTGTCTAATTATCTTACTGGTTCTGTTTCTTTGGAGAACCTGACTAATACATTCAGCCTTTCCCTCTTCAAAAACTATTTCTTTGAGGATTAATCACAATGTTTTGCTAAGATCACCGCCATCTATAACCAGAACTTTCTCATCACCCCAAAAAGAAACTGTACACCGTTATGCATTAACTTCCCATTTCTACTTACCCCATCTCGCTGTCCCCCTTGCCATCACTGATAATCTGCATTGTATTTTCTGCCTCTGAATTTGCACATTCTAGCTTTTTTATGTAAGTAGAATCATGCAGTATCTGTCCCTTTATGTCTGACATTTTACTCAATACGGTGTCTTCAACTTCATCTTTCTAGAGCCATGTATGAGAATTTCATTCCTTTATAAGACTAATATTCCATTGTATGCATATACCAAGTTTTGTTTATCCATTCATCTTTTGATGGACATTTGGGCTGCTACTACCTTTCGGCTATTGTGAATAGTGCTGCTATGGGTCTTAGTACGCAGATGTCTGTCTGAGTCCCTGATTTCAGTTGTTTTGGATATATACATGGAAGTGGGATTGCTGGTCATATGGTAATTTTATGTTTAAATTTTTTAGGAAACACCAAGCTCCTTTCTACAGAGGCTGCACCATTTTACATTCCCACCAACAGTATACTAGGGTCCCTACTCTTCCTTATCCTCTTCAGCATGTGTTATTTTCAAGTCCCTTGCCCATTTAAGAAAATTTTTATCTTTTTGTTGTTTGGTCATAGGATTTTTTTACATATCTGGATTTCCAAATATTTTCTCCTATTTTGTTGGTTGTCTTTTTACCTTCTTAATAAAGTCTTCAGATGCACACACACACACACACACACACACATAACTATTTCTTTGAACCACTGTGGTGACTAATACCTTGGCTTCTGTATTAGTTTCTTATTGCTGCTGTAACAAATTGCTGCAAACAGTTTTAAAACAACACAAATTTATCTTACAGTTCTGGAGATCAGAAGTCCAAAATGTGTCTCACTGGCCTAAAACCAAGGTGTCAGCGTGGCTACGTTCCTTCCAGAAGTTCAAGGGCAGAGTCTTTTCCCTTGTCTTATTCAGCTTCTAGAAGTCAGCCACTTGTGTGGCATGTGACCTTTTTGCCTGTCTTCAAAGTACACCACTCCAAACTCTGCTTCCATCATCATCTTCTCTAACTCGGACCCTCATGGCTCCCTCTTTCAGTTCTTTAGGATCCTTGTGATTATATTGGGTTCACCCAGGTAATTCAGGGTAATTTCCCAATCTCAAAATCTTTAATATAATCACATCTTCAAAGTCCCTCTTGCTTTGTAAAGTAACACATTCACAGATTCAGGAATTAAGACGTGGGCGTCTTTGGGGACCATTAGTCCACCTACCACAGCTCCTACCACCCAGTCCTGGACTCCTGGTCAGCTTAGCCCAGTGTAGAAACACACCTGGGCACACTACCTCCACTAAGTGATATTTTCCAGACACTCTTTCCAGTTGATGTTACCTTGTGTTCAAAGACTCTTTTATCATCCCCTTTCTTTTTAAATCACCTACAGAACCTTAATCTATCTTGTTGACTATGATAATTTTTTATACAGCCCAAAGAGCAGTTTCTATTACCAAATTCCCCTTCCTATTAGCCTGTTTTATTTTGAATTTATCATTTGGTTGAATCCCATGAACTATTTTGAATAACTGCAGCTAAGTTATTCATGAAGCTAAATATCTTCAAATATCATACTATCTCTTATGTTTATAACTTCCAATTTGTAACACATTTAAAGCATAAAATTTCATTGTTAGAGGAGTCCATCATAGCCTCAAATTCATGACCTAAGAAGAAAATCCCTATTCATGGGGATGAACACCTACCAACACTTGGTGTTTGGTGTTGCGGAGGTAAAGAAAAACGGGACATCATGTTTGCCCTCAAGGTCAAAGGGAAAACATGGTTCCAAACATCTTTGTCACATTTTTTTTTAAATAAAAAATAAGATCAGAAGTTCATCTGTTTGTCTTTTTTCTTAGCATATAATAGACTCATTGAGAACTTGGATTCCATGTGTTATATATGTATTTGTGTATATGTGTGTGTTTATATATATATATATATATATAGATAGATAGATAGATGTTCTATATATCTAAAAAGAGAGTATGGTATAGGGGCTCAGACAGGTTCAAATCCTGTCTATACCACTTATTTGCTCCATAACCTTATACGAGTCATTTAACTCTTATATCCTCAGTTTCCTTATCTGTAAATGTGTATAATAGTACTCATCTCACCAGGATTTTGTAAGGATTAAATGATATAATATATGTAAAGCACTTAAAATACATCTGGCATATGGAAAGCTTCACATGTGTGGATGGGATCAGGATGAGGGGTAGGGGTGTCTCTTCTTGCAGAATGATTAAGAGCACGCACTCTGCAGCTAGACAACGAGGTCTAAATCCCAGCTCTACCATTTGCTAGCTGTATCACCTTGATTGTAAAATGGAGATATTAATAATAATTCACACCTCATAGGGTTGTCACAAAGATTGTATGAATTATATGCTCAAGCATATGTAGCAAGCCTGGAAACATGACTGGCACCTGGTAAATGCTATATAATTGTTGGTTGCTGTATTATATATGTCCCTAAACTTTTGTGCTGCAAAGTAGGGTAGTATAGTTACATTACTTATAACAACTAATACAGTTATATTAGCTATATTAACTACACTTATAGTTTCTCCAAGGAGAATATCACATCTTCTTCTTCTTTTTTTTTTTTTTTAACATGGGCAGGCACTGGGAATCGAACCCGGGTCCTCGGGCATGGCAGGCAAGCACTCTTACCTGCTGAGCCACCGTGGCCCACCCTCACATCTTCTATTATAGTGTGATATAATGGAAAGATTAGTGTCCTGATTAATCAGGACTGATCCACGTTTATAAGCAAGGCAGAACAAGGAATTTCTACTCTGCGCTGGTGTTTTCCTCTGTGAAATAGCAACAGTAGTCTCTATCTAACCCAGGACTCTCGTATTCATCAACACTTTAAAAAATGTAGATATCACAGTCAGACTGATCTAGATTTTAATCCTGATTACTAGATTTTACCTTCAGTTACTTAATATCCTTCCTTCCCTTATCTATATATAGATTTTTTATTTAATGGAGAAAAAGTATCTCTGAAGGTGACACCATAGTTTTTCTTAAGGTGGGGGAGCTGATTTTATAAAGGAAAATATCATAACAAACTGTTTGGAAGTGCAGTTGGGACCTATGCATGTGTTGGAAGAAAATTTAACTGAAGAGATGGCTGAGCTGTGCTGAAACAGACACATTGGTATGAAGGAAATCATGAGAGAGGGAAGAGAAAAAAAAGGATATGAGAGACATGGCAGGAGCCTGGAGCCTGTGGGGAAAGAGCCAGTGAGAAGTTGAGGGTGAACAAATAAAAAACTTTTTTTTTTTGAAATTTTAAAATATTAAGTACCATCTATTTTCAGCACACTGCAGTAATGACATTCTTTTGTTCTTCCTCATGCAAAAACATTTTTTAAATTTGCACATTTAGTCACTATCAGTATACACTCTAGGTATTCCTAGATTACACCATCTCAATCTTTAACATCTATCTTTCTTTGTGATTTCATTTATGCCCCAGCCCTCCTCCCTCTATCATTCTCACATGCAGCTTCATTCAGTGTTTTAACATAATTATATTACAGTTAGGTAATATTGTGCTGTCCATTTCTGAGTTTTTATATTCAGTCCTGTTGCACAATCTGTATCCCTTCAGCTCCAATTACTCAATAACTTGCCCTATTTCTATCTCCTGATGGTCTCTGTTACCAAGGAAATATTCCAAGTATATTCACTAATGTCAGTCCATATCAGTGAGACCATATAGTATTTGTCCTTTTGTTTCTGGTTAGTCACACTCAGCATAACATCCTTAAGGTCCATTCATGTTGTTACATACTTCATAACTTTATTCTGTCTTACAACTACATAATATTCCATCTTATGTAAATGTCACAGTTTGTTTAGCCAACTGTCTGTTGATGGACATTTTGGCTGTTTCCATCTCTTGGTAATTGTTAATCATGCTGCTATAAACATTGGTGTGTAAATGTCCATTTGTGTCCTTGGCCTCATGTCCTTTGAGTAGAGACAGCATATAGATGGGTCCTGTTTTTCAATCCATTCTGCCAGACTATGTCTTTTGATTGGAGAGCTTAATCCATTAACATTTAGTGTTATTACTGCATGGGTAGTACTTTCTTCTACTATTTTGCCTTCTGGATTTTATACGTCATATCTAATTTTCCTTCTTTTTACCTTTACTCATAGTCTTCCTTTCTACACTCTTCTCCACACCTCTCTCTTCTGTCTTCATATCTGCCTCTAGTGTTCCCTTTAGTATTTCTTGCAGAGCTGGTCTCTTGGTCACAAATTCTCTCAATAATTTTTTGTCCAAAAATGTTTTAATTTCTCCCTTGTTTTTGAAGGACAATTTTTCTGGATATAGAATTCTTGGTTGGCAGTTTTTCTCTTTTAATAATTTAAATGTATTATTCCACTGTCTTCTCGCCTTCATAGTTTCTGCTGAGAAATCTACACATAGTCTTATTGGGCTTCCCTTGTATGTGATGGATTGCTTTTCTCTTGCTGCTTTCAAGATTCTCTCTTTCTCTTTGACCTCTGACATTCTGATTATTAAATGTCTTGGAGTATGTCTATTTGGATCTATTCTCTTTGGGGTACACTGCATTTCTTGGATCTGTAATTTTAAGTCTTTCATAAGAGTTGGGGAATTTTCAGTGATAATTTCCTCCATTAGTTTTTCTCCTCCTTTTCCCTTCTCTTCTCCTTCTGGGACACCCACAACACGTATATTCGTGCGCTTCATATTGTCTTTCAATTCCCTGAGTCCCTGCTCATATTTCTCCATTTTTTTTTCCTATAGGGTCTGTTTCTTGTCGGATTTCAGATGTTCTGTCCTCCAGTTCAGAAATCCTATGTTCTGTCTCTTGAAATCTACCATTGTAGGTTTCCATTGTTTTTTTCATCTCTTCTCCTGTGTCTTTCATTCCCATAAGTTCTGTGATTTGTTTTTTCAGACTTTCAGTTTCTTCTTTTTGTTCTTTCCTTGCCTTCTTTATATCCTCCCTCAATTCATTGATTTGTTTTTTGATGAGGTTTTCCATGTTTGTTCGTACATTCTGAACTAATCGTTTCAGCTCCTGTATCTCATTTGAATTGTTGGTTTGTTCCTTTGACTGGGCCATATCTTCAGTTTTCTTAGTGTGATTTTTTTGTGGTTGTTGTTGGCGTCTAGACATTTAATTACCTTAATTAGTTTTTTCTGGAGATTGCTTTCTCTTCTTTTATCTAGGGTTTTCTTGCTGGATGAATTTGTTGTCTATCTGTTCTTTGACATTCTGTTCAGCTTTTCCTGGACCTTTAGCTTAAGTTTTGTTTAACAGAGGAGAATTTTTCAGTTCTTGTTTTCTTGTTTCTTGCCCTGCTTGTGTGGTGCCTCCCCCCCCACACACACACACACACTTAGGAAAGTCTACTTAGATATTTTAGATTTTCCCAGATTTTCCCAGACCAAACTGGCCTCCTATCAGGAGGAAAGAGTCACCTGCATCAGTTTTCCATGAGGGAGAGACCCAGCAGGTTGAAAGACTTTCCTGTGAAGTCTCTGGACTCTGTTTTTCCTATCCTGCCCAGTATGTGGCACTTGTCTGGCTGCAGGTCCCACCAGCATAAGATGATGCAGTACCTTTAACTCTGGCAGACTCTCCCTGCTGGGGGCATGGTGGAGACAGAGGAGAGGTTGTAGGCTGGTTTTAATGGCTTCAAATTACCAAGCCCTGGTGTCTTAATTCCTTGATGGAGGGATTCCACCTGGGTGAGGGTTCACCCCTCCCCTGGGGAAGGCACAAGCTCCAGATAAGCCCCCAAAAGAGCTCACTTCTGCCTATGCCTGGGGCAGTTGCAGCCTGAAAATTCCTGCCACTGTATCCAGAGGCAGTCAAGCTTTTGTAGATATACAGCCACAAAAACCTCTGTTTCCTTCTCTTTTTTTTCCCCCTTTTTCTGTCAGTCCTGCCCCCTTGGCGTTGGGGCAAAAATGAGCAACCTCTGCTTTGATCAGCTTCACCTAAGCTGGGGGCCTATTTTTAGTAGTCAGAATTTGTTAATTATTTCCACAATTGGCGTTTGATTGTGCCCAGTCCCTGCTGCTGGTAAAGTCCTTTCCTTTCCCCTCTGGAAAACAGCCTGTGGGGGAGGGGCGCTGGCCACTGCAGCTTTGGGAACTCACGGTTCTGTGGGGGCTCACAGCCGGTCAGCTGGTCCAGACTGGGGTACGCTGTGTGTCCAGTCACTATGATGGCTCCAGGAGCTGTTCTGTACTGTTTCTAGTTATTTAGTAGTTATCCTGGAGGACAAACTAAAATGTGCACATTGTTAAGCCGCCATCTTGACTTGGAAGTCCCCCAAATAAAAAACTTTTAAGAAAAGGGACATATAGTATTAAATTTTATGTTTGTATTTTCTCTCCCTAAGCCTTCACTGAAGTCTGGTTTGTCTGACATATATGTAAGGGGGTGAATGGTAATAAAGAGCCAGCAATGGGAAGTGTCACCTACCCCACATTCACTTCTTCCTGGTACTTGCATGGAAGTAAGAGCCTCTTATGAGAATGAAAATGGATTTGAAAGTCCCCTTTGGTGAGAAAAGGGGTGAGAAAAGGGGGAAAATCCAACTTCCCCAAGTTGAATTCTTGATATTCTCACAAGCAGTGGGGACAACCAAAGTTATAGGCTGAGCCCCCAATCATGGGGTTTGTTCTTATGAAACTTAACCCCACAAAGGATAGTTCAAGCCTACTTAAAATTAGGCCTAAAAGTAACCCCCAAGAGAACCTCTTTTGTTATTCAGATGTGGGCCTCTCTCTCCAGCCAACACAACAAGCAAACTCACCACTCTCCCCCTGTCTACGTGGGACATGACTCCCAGGGGTGTGGACCTTCCTGGCAACGTGGGACAGAAATCCTGGTATGAGCTGAGACTCAGCATCAGGGGATTGAGAAAACCTTCTTGACTAAAAGGGGGAAGAGTGAAATGAGACAAAATAAAGTGTCAATGGCTGAGAGATTCCAAACAGAGTCAAGATTTTATCCTGGAGTTTATTCTTATGCATTAAATAGATATCACCTTGTTAGTCAAGATGTAGTGGAGAAGCTGGAGGGAACTGCCTGAAAATGTGGAGCTGTGTTCCAGTAGCCATGTTTCTTGGAGATGATTGTATAATGATATAGCTTTCACAATGTGACTGTGTGATTGTGAAAACCTTGTGTCTGATGCTCCTTTTATCTACTTTATTGACAGACGAGTAAAACATATGGATTAAAAATAAATAATAGGGGAAACAAATGTTAAAATAAATTTAGATTGAAATACTAGTGATCGATGGTATGTATGAATTTTTTTCTGTTGTCTTTTTATTTCTTTTTCTGAATTGGTGCAAATGTTCCAAGAAATGATCGTGATGATGAATATGCAACTATGTGATGATATTGTGAATTACTGTAGATTATATATGTAGAACGGAATGATCAAAAGTTAAGAATGTTTGCATTTGTTTGGTGTTTTTTTGTATTTTTTAAAAAACAATTAATAAAAAGAAAATGGATTTGGAATTGCAGGTGGCAATGAGCAGGAAGATGAATGGTGTCCAGGGAAGCGTCCCTTCCATACCATAATAGAGGGAGGTGGACTTAGAAGGAGGGAGGCTGTGGAAAGGATTACAAATATCTATTTCCTAGTGTTGTAGTAAAGATTAGCTGTGAAACGTCCTTTTCCTGGTTTGGTTGTTTTACTCTTACTTGACTCATTCATCAACTGTGTGCTGTGTACCAACTACATACCAGACACTGTTCGAGGAACTGGAGATATAGCAGTGAACAGAACAGATAAAACCCCTGCTCACAGAAGTTACTGTGGGAAGGTGGAGAGATGGAGAGTTTACATGGAGACCAAATAAATAAGCAATATAATACATCATGTCTTAGTTTGCCAGGGCTATCATAACCAAATACCACAAACCAGGTGTCTTGAAATAACAGAACTGTATTGTGTCACAGTTTCGGAGGACAGAAGTCCAAATCAAGGTGTTGGCAGGGCCATGCTTCCTCTGAAGTCTGAGGGTTCTGGAGGTGATTTGTCAGCAATCCATGGTATTATTTGATTTTGTGGCATAACTCAATCTCTGCCTCCATCACATGACCATCTTTTCTCTTTGTGTTCAAATTTCTCCTCTTTATCAGAATAACAGCCATATTGGATTAGGGGCCACCATAACACAGTTTGGTCTCATCTTAATTAACATCATCTTCAAAGTCCCTATTCCCAAATAGGATCATAGTCATGAGACCAGGGTTATGATTTGAACATACCTTTATTATTTTTTTTGGGGGGGGGCACAATTCAATCCATAATATATCAGATGGTAATAAATGCTTCCAATCAAAATTAAGCAGAGAAAGGGGGCTAGGGAGTGCCAGAGCAGGGTGTGGAGGGGTGGGCAATATGTATTTAAATAGGAGGCAACAGGGATTCCTCCCTGGAAAGATGAATCTGACCAAAGACCTAAAGGAAGTGAGGGAGCAAGCCTTGTAGCCATCTTGGAGAGCATTTCACATAGAGGGAAACGCAAAGGCCTGATGTGAGTTTTGACTGACATTTCTGGGGGAGGGGAAGAGGTCAGAAATGTCCAGGGGATGTGTACTGGGGGGAAGCCAGATGTTGCAGGGCAGTGTAGAAGTCCTGAAACCTTGCTGCGCATTAGAATTGCCTAGAGAGCCCCTGCTCAATGTCCCAACCTTGATTTAATTGATTTAATAAGACCTTAGCACAGGTATTTTTTTTAAAAGAACCCCAGGTGATTCCAATATGCAGCCCAGATTGAGAACCCCTGATGTGGACAATGGAAGCAACTGGAAAACTTTTCTCTGGAGGGGGAAAGAGAAGCTCTTGAAGATTTTGAACAGAGGAGAGAGTGATATGTTCTAATTTAGACTTTAAGAGTATTCCTGGCTTGAAAATATATGCAATCCAGTTATATTTATTGTATCTTTTAAGCTACTTCAGTTTTGAAACAAAGTCATGTATAAATTAAAGCAAATAAATAAGATGTTAGTGTTTATGAAAGTGCCTGGTATGTATAAATTAAAACAAAAAACAAACAAATAAAATGTTAGTGTTTATGAAAGTGCCTGGCATATGATATTTGCTATATAAATGTTAGTGAATTACCATGTGTGTTTTGTTTGGTGTTATAAAGCATTCTTAAAAATATATAAGATAAAATTATAACAAAAAACTCTGCGTGATTAAAGCATTGTGTTTGGCAAAATTCTGTTTAATATTATCCTTCAGTTTCTGGTGGAAATTTATTGAGCAGTGCCCAGTGAATTAGAGAAGAATATAGATAGACATATTGTGTTTCTGGCTTCTGAATAGGAGAATAATAGTTTTATGTTTATCCATAAAATCTTGTCTGAGATTCAAAATAATACCTATCTATGATAAACTGTATGAAACCCTTGTAAAGACGATAAACAAGAATGATGAGAAAGGAAGTCAAATATCAACATCTTTTCTATAGTGGACTGAATGCCATTTATAGCAATTCTGTTTTATTGTCATGTAAATTATATGCCATTTTCAATCTGACAGTTTCTAAGTTATTTCTCTATTTTGCAAAAAAAAGAAAAGAAAAACATTCTGATTAGTAACAAGAAACATTTTTTTCTGTTCAGCACTATTTGAAAGAATGACTGTAAAATGTGAGTTGCAATACAATGTTTTAAGTTGTAGTAAATCTGGGAACTCTCTAAAACTGAAATGCATCCACAGATTCCAGCACCCAATATTCATATTCATCAAGAGAATTAGTAACCTCCTCAGATACCACTAGATATCATTATTTCAGAAATGTCCACGTTATGATAATTACAAGAGAAATTAGAATAATAGAAAAAGGAAAAAGTACATCTCCATAGCATGAGGCTTATAATGCACACCTATAGTAACAGCTCTTTTGGTTTCAAAATAAGCACTAAAATAAGTGATATAGTCAGTCTATACAGAAAACCTTTAACACATGTTTCTCACCTTTCATTTTTTTAATGTTTTACTATGAAAAGTGTCAAGCATATAAAAAAGTAGAATGTTTCAATGAACTGCAGTACCCATCACCCAGCTTTACCAATTTTCTTTCTAACATTCCTTGTCTTGAAGTCAACTTTGTCTAACTTTATATACCCACTTCAGCTTCACACACCCCTGGACTCCCAGTCCTTGCAGAGTGCTAACTCTCCAGAAAGACCACCATGGGAGAACCTCTCATGTTAGTAAGTCCCAATAAATCTATGTCTACTTCTGTGCCTGGCATGTTTTTCAGTCTTGTAACAGCCCCAGCTCATGCTCTGCATGAACTCCATCTGGGCCCAAACACCATCTTTTCCCTTTTTAGCTTTTCTGAGTCTTCTTATTTATTTATTTGCTGACAGTATTGTTATCTTGTTGTTTTATAAATCCAATCTGACAATCTCTGCTTTTCACATGGAGTTCCAGATATCTATGGTTGTTAATGTAACTAACAGTATGAGCTAAAGTCTACCATTTTGCTATTTATTTTCTATTTGTTATATCTCTTTTATGTTTCTTTTTTTCCCCTCATTTGGATTAACTGAGAATATTTAAGTATTCCATTTTATCTCCATTATTGACTTATTGGCTATACTGCTTTATTTATTTTTGGAGGGCTGCTCTAGGACTCATCATTTTTAACAACACATTCTACCTTCAAATAATATGGTGCCACTTTACATATAATGAAGAACCTTGAAACAGTCTACTTCTATTCCCTACCTCCTGTTCTTTGTGTTATTATTGTCATTCATTTTACTTCTACACATAATAAACTTCACAATAGATTGTTATTATTTTTGCGCTAAAAAGTTCATTATTTTTTAAAGAAAATTTAAAAAGAGAAAAAATCTTTCATATTTATCCACATATTTAGAATTTCTGATTTCCATATGGTATAACTTTCCTTCGGTATGAATAACATCCTTTCATGTTTCTTACAATGCAATCCTTCTGGTGAAAAATTCTCTCAGCTTTTGTTTGAAAGAGTTTTTATTTCATTTTCATTTACTGAAGGATTTTTTTCACTGAATAAAGAACTCTAGGTTGGCATTTCTTCTTTCCGTCCTGTAAAATCTATTTTCTGTTTGCCTGAATTGTTTCTGAAGAGAAGTCAGCAAACCTTGTTAAGTTTTTGCCCTATAAATAATGTGTTTTTATTCACTGCTTGCTTCTAAGATTCTTCTTTTTATCATTTGTTTTTTGTAATTTGAATAGATGGACTTTGGTCTGGTTTTCTTTCTGTTTCTCTTGGTTGGGATTTGTTAAGCTCCTGGGATCAATGAGTTTATGTTTTTCATCTAATTCGGAAATACTTCAGCCATTATTTTTTCAAATATTTTTTTCTGCTTCCCTTCCTTTCAGAAACACCAATTACAACAATGTAAGTCTGCTTGATATTGTTGCACAGATCACTGAGTTTCTTTTTATTTTGTTTTCTTTCTTTCACTCTTTTTTTCTCTCTCTGTTTCAGTAAGAATCATTTCTAATACTGTGCCTTCAAGTTCGCTGATCTTTTATTCTACAACATCTAATCTGCTCTTAAGCCCATTCAGTGATTTTAACTTTTTTTAAAGTTTTTTTTTGTTTGTTTTTTGCATGGGCAGACACCCAGATATTAACGTTTTTAAGCTCTTGCAGTTTCAGTTGTACTCCACATTTCCCTTTAAATATTCAAATAAATTTAAATAGGTGTTTGAAAGTCCTATAAATTCTATCAGTACATAGAATTTATGTACTGATTTATTGGTCTCTATCTACTCACTTGTCTTTTAATTTATATACTACTTTTTCCTGCTTCTTTAAATGTTCAGTTATTTTTTATTGGATGCTGGGCATTGTGAATTTTAAGTTTTGAGTGTCTAGATTTTTAAATTTTTCTATAAAGAGTGTTGAAGCTTGTTTTGACAAGCATTTGAATTACTTACAGATTAGCTTTTAAATCTTGATTTTATGCTCTGTTAGGGTGGGTCTAAGGTAGCCTTTATTCTAGGACTACTTTAACTTTATCATTAAAGGATTATCCTTCAGGTGTTCAAAAAGTTCTCTCCAGTTTTGCTGGTTGGAATTCAAATGTCTTTTATCTCTGTGTGAGCTCTGGGAATTTTTCAGCTTATAGGTTCCCAGTAATTTTATATCTAGCCTCATCAAATTTCCCCTTAGAAATTTGTAGTTTAGTTCTGAGTAACAAACTCAAGGAGATGCCTGTGCAACTTCTTGAACACTTTTTCTACACAGCTTTCTCCTCTAAGTTCTCTGATCCAAAAATGCACACTGCATCAGCCTCCCCAATTCTCTGATCTCTGTCTTCTCAGAGACCGTCTTGCTTTGTTCAGACTCCTTCTAGCTCCATAGTCAGGAAAGTGCCTTCAGGAAGAAAACAAGGATGATCATTGGGCTTATAATCTTGCACTTCCTGTTGCCCATTGTCTAAAAACAAACATTTCTTAAGTTTTGAGCAGTTTTCTAGTTTGCAAAGGGAGGACAAGCCCATTCCTCTCCTGGCATAGCTAGCAGAAGAAGTTTTTTTTTATTTTTTAGCATTTCAAACTAAATTTATTTTAACATTTGCTCCCCCTATTATTTATTTTTATTCCATATGTTCTACTCTTCTGTTGATATAGTAGCTAAAAGGAGCATCAGACACAAGGTTTTCACATTCACAGAGTCTCATTGTGAAAGCTCTATCATTGTTCAATTATCATTAAGAAACATGGCTACTGGAACACAGCTCTACATTTTCAGGCAGTTCCCTCCAGCCTCTCCGCTACATCTTGAACAACAAGGTGATATCTACTTAATGCATAAGAATAACCTCCAGACATCATGACCAAGTAGGATTCATCCCAGGTATGCAAGGATGGTTCAACATAAGAAAATCAATTAATGTAATACACCATATCAACAAATCAAAGCAGAAAAATCACATGATCATCTCAATTGATGCAGAGAAGGCATTTGACAAGATTCAACATCCTTTCCTGCTGAAAACACTTCAAAAGATAGGAATACAAGGGAACTTCCTTAAAATGATAAAGGGAATATATGAAAAACCCACAGCTAATATCATCCTCAATGGGGAAAAATTGAAAACTTTCCCCCTAAGATCAGGAACAAGACAAGGATGTCCACTATCACCACTATTATTCAACATTGTGTTGGAAGTTCTAGCCAGAGCAATTAGGCAAGAAAAAGAAATACAAGGCATCAAAATAGGAAAGGAAGAAGTAAAACTATCACTGTTTGCAGACGATATGATACTATATGTAGAAAACCCAGAAAAATCCACAACAAAATTAATAGAGCTAATAAATGAGTACAGCAAAGTAGCAGGCTACAAGATCAACATTCAAAAATCTGTAGCTTTTCTATACACTAGTAATGAACAAGCTGAGGCGGAAATCAAGAAACGAATCCCATTTACAATCGCAACTAAAAGAATAAAATACCTAGGAATAAATTTAACCAAAGAGACAAAAAACCTATATAAAGAAAACTACAAAAAACTGTTAAAAGAAATCACAGAAGACCTAAATAGATGGAAGGGCATACCGTGTTCATGGATTGGAAGACTAAATATAGTTAAGATGTCAATCCTACCTAAATTGATTTACAGATTCAATGCAATACCAATCAAAATCCCAACAACTTATTTTTCAGAAATAGAAAAACCAATAAGCAAATTTATCTGGAAGGGCAGGGTGCCCCGAATTGCTAAAAACATCTTGAGGGAAAAAAACGAAGCTGGAGGTCTCACGCTGCCTGACTTTAAGGCATACTATGAAGCCACAGTGGTCAAAACAGCATGGTATTGGCATAAAGATAGATATATTGACCAATGGAATCGAATAGAGTGCTCAGATATAGACCCTTTCATCTATGGACATTTGATCTTTGATAAGGCAGTCAAGCCAACTCACCTGGGACAGAGCAGTCTCTTCAATAAATGGTGCCTAGAGAACTGGATATCCATATGCAAAAGAATGAAAAAAGACCCATCTCTCACACCCTATACAAAAGTTAACTCAAAATGGATCAAAGATCTAAACATTAGGTCTAAGACCATAAAACAGATAGAGGAAAATGTTGGGAGATATCTTATGGATCTTACAACTGGAGGTGGTTTTATGGACCTTAAACCTAAAGCAAGAGCACTGAAGAAGGAAATAAATAAATGGGAGCTCCTCAAAATTAAACACTTTTGTGCATCAGAGAACTTCATCAAGAAAGTAGAAAGACAGCCTACACAATGGGAGACAATATTTGGAAACGACATATCAGATAAAGGTCTAGTATCCAGAATTTATAAAGAGATTATTCAACTCAACAACAAAAAGACAGCCAACCCAATTACAAAATGGGAAAAAGACTTAAACAGACACCTACCAGAAGAAGAAATACGGATGGCCAAGAGGCACATGAAGAGATGCTCAATGTCCCTGGCCATTAGAGAAATGCAAATCAAAACCACAATGAGATATCATCTCACACCCACCAGAATGGCCATTATCAACAAAACAGAAAATGACAAGTGCTGGAGAGGATGCGGAGAAAGAGGCACACTTATCCACTGTTGGTGGGAATGTCAAAGGGTGCAACCACTGTGGAAGGCAGTTTGGCGGTTCCTCAAAAAGCTGAATATAGAATTGCCATACGACCCAGCAATACCATTGCTAGGTATCTACTCAAAGGACTTAAGGGCAAAGACACAAACGGACATTTGCACACCAATGTTTATAGCAGCGTTATTTACAATTGCAAAGAGATGGAAACAGCCAAAATCTCCATCAACAGAAGAGTGGCTAAACAAACTGTGGTATATACATACGATGGAATATTATGCAGCTTTAAGACAAGATAAACTTATGAACCATGTAATAACATGGATGGACCTAGAGAATATTATGCTGAGTGAATCCAGCCAAAAACTAAAGGACAAATACTGTATGGTCCCACTGATGTGAACGGACATTCGAGAATAAACTTGAAATATGTCATTGGTAACAGAGTTCAGCAGGAGTTAGAAACAGGGTAAGACAATGGGTAATTGAAGCTGAAGGGATACAGACTGTGCAACAGGACTAGATACAAAAACTCAAAAATGGACAGCACAATAATACCTAATTGTAAAGTAATCATGTTAAAATACTGAATGAAGCTGCATCTGAGCTATAGGGTTTTTTTTGTTTTTGTTTGCTTGTTGGTTTGTTTGTTGTTGTTGTTTTTTACTATTACTACTACTTTTATTTCTTTTCTTTATATTAACATTTTATATCTTTTTCTGTTGTGTTGCTAGTTCCTCTAAACCGATGCAAATGTACTAAGAAACAATGATCATGCATCTATGTGATGATGTTAAGAATTACTGAGTACATATGTAGAATGGTATGATTTCTAAATGTTGTGTTAATTTCTTTTTTTTTTTTTTCCGTTAATAAAAAATAAAAAAAAAAAAAAAAAAAGAATAACCTCCAGGATAACCTCTCAACTCTGTTTGGAATCTCTCAGCCATTGACACTTAGTCTCATTTCACTCTTCCCCCTTTGGTCGAGAAGGTTCTCTCAATCCCTTGAAGTTAATTCTCAGCTAATTCTAGAGTTTTTCTCAGTCCCTTGATGCTGAGTCTCAGCTCATTCCAGGATCTCTGTCCCACGTTGCCAGGAAGGTCCACACCCCTGGGAGTCATGTCCCATGCAGAGAGGGGGAGGGTGGTGAGACTGCTCATTACGTTGGCTGGAGAGAGAGGCCACATCTGAGCAACAAAAGAGGCTCTCTTGGTGGTGTAGTAGAAGAAGTTTAAACTTCAATATTCATGAGCTCCTGGCCAGTTTTATTTCATCTACAACCCCACCTTAACCCTCGTTTCTAAATATCCTTTCACAGAAACTACAGATTTTAAAATGATGGTGGACAGGATGATTTAAAACTCAATTATGTGTGACTAGAGCCAGAGTATCACTCGAAGGTTGATTTTGTGCCATGAATGCTAGAAGGTGCAGTGTAAGCAATAATACCTTCATCTTGACTTGGAATCCATGGTTCAGCTTATGGTCAATAAAGATACATTTTGGTTTTTATTTTTAAATCATTTGAATTCACACTCAACCCCAAGTTACTGTGAGTTTATTAAACTGACATTTGTTTAGTTCTTCTTTTAGAAAACCAAACATACTTGTTTTTAATTATAGGTTCCTAGCACAGGTATCAATTAATGATTATCTAAATGGTATATTCTGATTGTTTATTCATGTAGCTTAATTGGTTAAATAGCTGTTTGGCAAGAAAATTTAAAGAGCTAGTAATTCATCATTTTGACACCTGTTATTTGGATATTATCCAAATTAAGGCAGTTTTATTAATGTTCTTCCCTTAACTATTTTACTTGCCTACAATAAACAAACTAAATATTTCTGCATGTTAAATTTCCCATAGTAGTTTCAGAAGGCTATAAAATAAATACTGTAAATGGCATAAAGCCTTTAACACTCTAGCCAAAAATGACCTATTATAAACACCTTATGGAAACACAAGGGACTTGTATTTTCTGTCAATGGAAGTGATGTTACAGTAGGCTTTTTCTTCTAGGAATGTGAATGGCGATGTTATTAAGAAAACAAATATTTTTGCTTTCTTAGTAAACTCAGGTGGAGGTATAAGGTGGGCGTTGGTATTTTATATTATTTTACTTTAGAGGTGTAATGCTGGCAATGAATGGACAAACTTAAGAATTCTTCCATTTCAGCACAGAAGCCATGTGACAGTTTGGTACAGTAACAAGATCACTAGAATTAAGTGATCGAGATTTTAATCCAAACTCTCAATAACTTGCTGGCTTTGGTTGCCATGAATATAGATTATTCAGACTCATGGAGTGTATAAAAAGGAATTTTTTTTGTCCATATATCTGACACTCTTCACTGGAGAATGAGATCAAACCTAATGGGGATGAGTAGTTCAGTCATAAGAATGTGAACTGTTCTGTGGGACAAGAAAGTCATCAGCGGTTTGATTTTCATGGTCTAGTTCCATGACTTTGGAAATTCTATAACAACTTTTGGGTTGTTTTATTTTCTGGGTTTATTTGCAGCTTTCCTCCCCAAGTTTAAGATATTGTTTAAATGTATTTTAAAATGTAACATGCTAAAAAATTCTTTTGTGTGTGTGTGCAAATGTATAAGGTTTGGCAAATTCATGCAGACATGTAATCACCACCACAATGAAAATTCATAAATTAACATCCCCCCCAAAATTCCCTCACTCCACCCCTTTGTAATCAAACCCTCACCCAAACCCCCAGCCTCTGACAACCATTAATGTGTTCCCTGTCTGTACAGTGGAGTCATATAGAATGTAGCCTTTTCAGACTAGCCCAAAGCCATTATTCTACAATAGATACTCTGTATGCTCCTTTTTCTACACAGAAATGCAATCCATAGGAATATAATGTCTCTGACACATGCAATTTCAAAGTAATATAGTGTTCTAATATGTATAAGAGAACCCAAAGGAAAGAAATATATAATAAAACAAATGTCATCTCAAATGACAATGCTTGAGCAAAACTGTTCTAGACATAATGAAGCAATCAGTTATTTGCATCTACTTTACTAAAAATTTTGTTTTAAGGGAAGTAAGATTAGAAACTGTTCTGTACAAGAATTCCATGAAAATGAAAAAAGCAAGGTGCGATGATATAATTTCTCCAAAATGCAAACAGTTCTTTGTAAAGATTGCAACAAAAGCCACTACAATCTTCCCTTATGATTCATAGTAGTTGCATTTCTGGAAAATTTAGTGTATGCTAAAAACTGTGTTTATATGTAAAATGGAGTTAGGTCCCTAAGTTCAGATAATTATAAACAGGGTTTCACCTAAATGAATATCCTGTGGGGTATTCAGAAGATGTGTAGACAGTAGGATATTTATATGTGGTTGTGTCCTACCAAACAGCATACCCCACCATCCCAGGCCTTCACCCTTTAAAAGCCCAAAGACCCTTCTGATTGATGTAAAAATATAAAATATCCCCACCAACTTCTAAAATATCTTCTAGTAGGCGGCTATAGAGACCCACTGGCCAAGGTAAAATATCTTTCCTGCCATCTAGTACTCTCATCATGGCTTAATGTTCGCCCATCTTGTGGTTTCCAACTGAATTCCTCAGATACCTTTATACCAAGAAGGAATGCCCTGGAGTGCTAACATTTGTATTCTCGTGCCAGAAATATATTTCCATATTGTAGATTAATAAATTATCTTTTTGTTTCATCCCAGTTCTGTTTTGAATATCTCTAATCTGAAACAATCTTTGAGATCATGATTGGAAGCAACTAAACTGAGATTTGATTTTACCTTAACTCTGCATAGTATTATCCTCCCCATAGGGTCTCACTTTCACAAAGAGCTAATCTCCCCTGGTGAAATTTTTAATGCGTTCTTTCAAAAATTCAGGACTGGATATTTTGTAAGACAAAGGTTACTACAGGCACAGATGCTAGTCAGCATTTATCTGAATGAAGCCACTCATTTCTTTCCTCTTATGGGAATAATAAAAATCAACCTGGTATTGCTTGATTTTTATTATTCCCATAAGAGGAAAGAAAATATACTATGTTCAAGTGCTGTGGGGCAAGATGCCTCAGGAAACTTGAGTATTCTCAAATATGAGTGCAAGATGAATGCATTCAACTTTTATTGTGGTTATAATAATTAATAAGGCAAATTTCATAATATATCTTATAAGGTCCTTGGTAAAGTTTTTTAAATTATAAAGATCATTTTTAATGATATGGGTAGAGTTTCTGGAGTCACATTGCTTTCTTGAGAGTCCAACTGGTGCTGCTAGGGTTGCATGGATGACAAAGTGAGGCTGAAATGACCATTGTTCATTGATGGTAAGGTTTCGATTACAATATCCAAAGGGCAGAGCAAAAGCCTCTTGGGAATAAGTCACATAAATTAATGACAAATGTCTAAGACATTCACACCGTTAGAGTAGTCTGGGTTTTGAGTAAATTTTCACAGACTTCCTGTAGTTATTTGGAAGAAACTAGTAAGTTATAAGAGGGAACCAATAGGCCATTTGGATCTAAACATTGCATTAGCTCTTTCAATATATATTTAACAGACACTCATGAAGTACCTATTATATTTCAGGCATTTTAAAGTCAAAAGTATTTCTTAAACTGAAGCTAAACTGAAGCAGCTAATCAAGCAAAGTGTCATCAAATACATGCTCAGTTGGGGGTGGGTGGGGTGGAGGGAACTGTCTTGATCCCATAGTCTGTATTCTTTCCATTACAGTACATTGGGTCCCAGATGGTACTAAAAGCACAAAGAGGTGGTGGGGGTACAAGGGTAGTTCAGTGATAGAATTCTCGCTCCCCATGCGGATTCGATTCCAGCCCATGCATTTCCCAAAAACAATAACAACAACAAAACAACCAAAGTAACAACAACAAAAATTCAACAAATGATGCTGCAATAACAGGATAGTCACATGGGAAAAAGAATAAAATATATACAGTATACAAAAAAAAGTACAAACAGATGGTAAAGTTTTGTGGCATCTATAAACATGTAAGCCAGACTTCAAATAGCATTCAGTTCCTTAGTATTCTTGCATAAATGTGGAAAGTCATCATGAAACTTGACTTTGTCAAGCTTATTGATAGCTGACCTTTCATAATGTTATTGCACTCTCCAAAACAGTCACTGTTAGTGGGGGTATGTGAAATGTTCACTCCCCTCTTCACTTGACAAAAGAAACCATTCAAAATTTTTAAACAAAATGCAATCAACTTTTTAACTTTTCTTCTTAGTATATGTATTGTCTGAACTATAAACTTGCAAGTTAATAAATATTATTGTGAACGCCAACCCGTTTCTGGTATATTGCAGTATATCAGCTCTAGCAAACTAAGACATTAGCTAAAGTTCATATCTTATTAATATTTTTATTAGTTTTTTTTGCCTAATTTCCTTTTTCTGTTCAAGGATTCCACCCAGCTACTATATTACATTTAGTCAGCCCGTCATCTTAGATTCCTCTTGGCTATGACAATTTCTCAGATTTTCTTTGTTTTTGATATCTTGCCAGTTTTAGAAGTACTGGTCAAGTATTTTGTAGAATGCCCATCAATTGGGGTTTTTCTGATATTTTTCTCATGATTAGACAGGGGCTATGGGTTGGGGAGAGGAAGACCACAGTGGTAAAATGCCATTACCAGCACATCACATCAATGGTACATACAGTCAACTTGTCTTATCACTGTTGCTATAGACCTTGATCACCTGATTGAGATAGTGTTTGTCAAGTTTCTCCAGTTTAAAGCTACTTGTCCCACCTACACCCCTTTCCATACTGTACTCTTTGGAAGGAAGTCACTATCCCCAGACCACACTTAAGAAGGCTCCACTTCCTCAAGAGCAGAGTATTTGCAAAAATTATTTAAAATTCTTCTCAGCAGCTAATTTTAAACCTATAAAAAAAAAACTGGGAGCCAAATGAAACTTATCTGATGGTTAAGTAAGGCCAGCTGATATAAGCAGTCATATAGACATATAGACATATAGGGCCTTTAAAAGGCCTTCTGTGTTAGTTAGGGTTCTCTAGAGAAACAGAATCAACAGGGAACACTCATAAATACAAAATTTATAAAAGTGTCTCACATAACCATGGGAACACAGAGCCCAAAATCCACAGGGCAGTCTGTGAAGCCAACAACTCCGATCGAGGATCTGGATGAACTCCACAGGAGGGGCTCACCAGCCGAGGCAGGAAGAGAGTCTGTCTCTTCTGAATCCTCCTTAAAAGGCTTCCAGTGATTAGATTAAGCATCACTCATTGCAGAAGACACTCCCATTGGCTGATTACAAATGGAATCAGCTGTGGGTGCAGCTGACGTGATCATGATTTAATTCTATGAAATGTTCTCATTGCAACAGACAGGCCAGCATTTTCCCAACCAGATAAACAGGTACCACCACTTGGCCAAGTTGACACATGAACCTAACCATGACACCCTCCAACAAAAAGAAATGATCCCTCTGCCTTTCAGGGCAGTAGAGTTTGGCTACTTCCAGGCAAGGGAAGCGCAGTGCCTTGGAGCTCAAAAAGGGCTCGTCTTTCTCAAGAAAGACTGCAGACCACTGTGGTGATTTTCTCCAACCAGCTGTTTGCCCCATGTTCTCCACAGCACAGGGTATTGTCAGTTTTAAGGGTGGACAAACGGTTTCTCATTTTATTTTATATTCTTTGATTCTCAGTGCAGCCCTTCCTAAATGTTGGTTTTTGTGCATCACTTCACACTTTCGATATGCTTGCATACTTTATTTTACCTAGCATTTTCTTTAAATAAATTATTTCATTTTTTAACTAAAAATATTTAGATAAAGTGGACTAGGAAACTAAAGAATATGGTGGGAAGTAAATACAGATGCATGAGAGGTGAGTGAGGCTGCCACAGTCCAGGAGCTGTGGAGACTAAAAGAAAGAATGTGGGGTTGGGTGGCTTCAAGAGTCATGAGACAGTGGCTGAGGTAAGAATGGAAGGTGGTTTAGGGAAGACACAGGCTGGGGAACTACAGGATGGAGACTGAGGCCAGAAGGGTGCAGAGGGAGGGGAGATAGTTTGAGGGTATGCAGGAAATAAGTGTCTGAGGAAACACCCCCAAATAGAAATGATTCCTCTCAGGGTTTGGACATACATAGTCTTTTCATTAGTTTAAGATAAACTTCAGAACTTCAAGTTTGTGTCCATTTTTCTCTACAAAAGCAGAAGTATGTAATATTCAGATATTGCCCTGCTTCCATATTTTCTCCTGAAGGTAATGTTCTTCAACTGCCCAGGTGTTCCAAGGTTCCAGGAACTCAGATGACAGTGTTCTTTTGGTGATTTGGGGATGAAGCATAAAGGAAGCCCCAAGACTTAAAGTAAGTCTTAGCAGTTCTGGCAGGCTAATCTTTCATAGTAGGGAGCCATTCAAGTCCATTTGATTACCTTTGTTTAGAGAAGGTAAACTTCTGCCAGTAGAGGAATTCGGTCATATCTTTTTCCAAAACTTCTCTTTAATTGCTAATTGAAGCATTACAAAACATGTTCAAGCTTTTTTTCTCAGCACTGCCTATGGAGGTGGCAGCCTCCTTCTACCTGGCTAACTTCAGATCCTTTGTGAAGCCCAAAATGGTTAAAAAGAGGAGCAAGGAGTTCATGTGACCCACTCAATTGTGGGTGGTAACTTTTGATTAGATGATTTCCATGGAGGTGTGTCTCCACCCACAGAAGGTGGAGTTGCTTGCTGGAATCCTTTAAAAGAGGAAACATTTTGGGGAGAGTCCCTTTTGGTAGAGCCACGTGAAGCCAGCAGATGTTGCCATGTTTGCCATGTGCCTTTCCAGCTGAGAGAGAAACGTTGAACGTCATTGGCCTTCTTGAACCAAGGTGTCTTTCCCCAGATGCCTTAAATTGGACATTTCTATAGATTTGTTTTAATTAGGACATTTCCTCAACCTTAGAACTGTAAACTAACAACTTATTAAATTCCCCTTGTTAAAAGCCATTCCGTTTTTGGTATATTGCATTCCGGCAGCTAGCAAACTAGAATAGATTTTGGTAGTGGGGTGCTGCTGCAGTTTACAAATAGCGAACATGTTGGAACAGCTTTTTAAATGGATAAGGAGAAGAATCTGGAGGAGTTGTGAGAAGCTTGATAGAGAAGACCTAGAATGCTTTGGAGAGACGGTTGGTAGAAATGTGGACTCTAAAGACACTTCTGATAAAGTCTTTGACAGAAATGAGATATGTCATTACAGACTGGAAGGAAGGTGATCCTTGTTTTAAAATGGCAGATAATCTGGCAAAGTTGACTAGTGGCTTTGACTGGAAGGTAGATTTTAAAAGCCATGAACTTGGATATTTAGCAGAAGAGATCTTCAAATTAAATGTCAAAAAGGCAGCCTGGTTTCTCCTCACAGTTTATAGTGAAATGCAACAGGAGAGAGATAAGCTGAAAATTGAACTCTTGAGTAAAAAGAAACCAGAAATTGAGGTCCTGGAAAATTCTGGGCCTCCAGAAAGGGAGACCCCAGAGAATAGTGCCCTGTATGAGGATTTAACCAAATGTGAAACCAGTCATCCATTTCTGAGAAAGTCAGGATCAGACATGGAGTTATCCAGGAAGGATTTGTGGAAACTCCTTAGGTCTGATGGGCATGATCCAAGGCTACTGCATAGAAAGCCAACGAGAGTGCTGTGGGACCTGTATAAACAGAGCCACTGCCAGTCTGGACTGGGGGGTTCAGAGAAGGGACACATTGGAGGAAAAATAATTTCAGAGGCAAAACCATGGAGGCTGAGGTCTGAAGTCAAGAAGCCTCGGGCCAGGAGAGTGAACCCACCCAAGCCCGTGAAGAGGGTGAGTTTGCCCTGAAGGTAGAGGATGGACCTTCCACCTCATTGCAGTGGAAGAGTCATGCTGCCTCAGGCCTTGGAGAGGGTGGAGCACATTCCTTGGGGTTTGGGGAGAGCCTGGCTGCCACCACATGGAGGGATTGAGCGTGTGCCCTGGAGATGGCAGAGAGCCCAGGTGTGGCCCCTATGCTTGGAGAGGATGAAGCCGAGAAAAAGGTGGTCTCCCCAGTGTCCAAGACTCTGTATAGACCCTTGGAAAGGCTGGGACTGCCACTTTCTAAAGCCCTGAGGATAAATGACTCTCAGACTTTGAAATCTAATGGACTTTGCCCTGCAGGTTTTCGAAACTGTATGGGTCTGGTGACCCCTGTGTACCTTCCTTCCTATGGAAATGTGTATATGTATCCTATGAATGTTTCTCCTTTGTATGTTAGCAGCAAATAACTTGTTATGAGTTTTCAAAGGTCCAGAGCAAATGGAGAGAATTTTGCCTTAGGACAGACCATGCCTGCAACTGACTTGATGAGATTTTATAACGTCTCTAATTTGGTACTTCATTTGCATTGCTACTGAAAGGTTTAAGGTTTTCTGATATTGTTACGGAATGAATGTATTTTGCATTTGGAAAGAGCATGTCTTTTGGGGGTCCAAAGGGTGGAATGTGCCGGTCTGAGTCTGTGGTGGACCCCAGCAAAGCCATGCCCTTTGATCCTCATTCAATATTGTTCTGTGGGAACATTTTGATTGCATCCATGATGTGACCCACCCAATTGTGGGTGGTAACTTTTGATTTGATGATTTCCATGGAGGTGTGTCTCCACCCACTGAAGGTGGAGTTTCTTGCTGGAGTCCTTTAAAAGAGGAAACATTTTGGAGAGAACCTCCTTTGGTAGAGCCACATGAAAGCCAGCAGACGCTGCCATGTTCGCCATGTGCCCTTCCAGGTGAGAGAGAAACGTTGAACGTCGTTGGCCTTCTTGAACCAAGGTATCTTCCCCCAGATGCCTTAAATTGGATATGTCTATAGACTTGCTCTGATTGGGATATTTTCTCGGCCTTAGAACTATAAACTAGCAACTTATTAAATTCCCCTTTTTAAAGGTCATTCTGTTTTTGGTAAGTTGTATTCCAGCAGCTAGCAAACTAGACCAATTCCAAATCCCGCTGTACAGCAAAAAACGGTAACAGACAGCTCTTTTGCAAGTTTTTTGTTGTTGTTGAGTAAAACCATAGAAAGCCCAAAAAAGCAAGCTCAATCTTTTAGGCAAACAGGGAATTTCCAAGGATTAGATGTACCTGTCCTGTGTTGTAATATGAAGTCAGTCTACCTTCTAAGAAAGATGTAGAAAGCCCTTCATACAACTTACTTGAGAAACACAGAAAATAACCATGGTCTGTTAGTCCCATTTGTTTACCATAAGAAAGGAAAAAATGGTTACATGGGGATATCAGAGAGCTTTAGGCCAAAAGAAGGATTTCCCCCAAGAATCTCCTGCAAGTAGGGCAATGAGAGATCAGTGTTGACAAGCAGGGTGGCTGTTGATACGAGAACACACTGGAATTGGACTGGGCAAATTTTAACTCTAAGGGAGACCTGCTAAGTGCTGCAGGGCCCTCAGCCTTTGAGCAACATGTCGAACATCTTGTTTTCCTTGGTTTCTGGGAGTAGAGTTACTGGATCAATAGTGTTAATATTTTTTTTCTGATATGTTACATTTTATTTATTTTCAACAGCTTTTTTGAGATCTAATTCACATTTAATTCATGTAAAGTACGTAATTCAATGCCTTTAGTATATTCAGAGTTGTGCAATCATTGTAGCAATCAATTTTAAAACATTTTCATCACCTAAAAAGAAACCACATATCCTTGACCATCAACTCCAAACTCTCCATTTCCCCTGCCCTAGGCAACCACTAGTCTACTTTCTGTCCTACAGATTTGTCTATTTTGGACATTCCATATAAATGGAATTATACACTATATAGTCTTTGTGACTTGGGTACTTTCACTTATAATGTTTTCACGGTTAATCCATATTGTAACATGTATCAGTACTTCATTCCTTCTTATTGCTGAATTATAATCAAATGTATAGATATGTCACATTTTGCTGGTCCATTCATCACTTGATGGACATTTGGATCATTTCCCTTTTCAAGCTATTATGAATAATGTTGAAATTGACATTCGTGTACTAGTTTTTGCGTGAACATTGTATGGAATGTTTTCATTTCTCTTGGGTATATACTTGGGTATATATACCTAGGACTAGAATTGCTGGCTCATATGGTTTGACCACTGAGGAACTGTCAGACTATTTTCCAAAGTGGTTGCCATTTTACATCCCTACCAACAGTATGTAAGAGTTCCAATTTCTATCCATCCTCACCAACACTTGCTATTATCTGTCTTTTTGGTTATAGCTATCCTTATGGGAGTGAAGTGGTATCTCATTGTGGTTTTGACTTTTCATTTCCCTGTGTGCTGGTTTGAAAGGATGTATGGACCCTAGAAAAGCCATGTTTTAATCAAAATCCCATTTTGTAAAGGCAGAAATAAACCCTATTCAATACTGTATGTTTGAATCTGGAATTAAATCATCTCCCTGGAGATGTAATCCAATCAAGAGTGGTTGTTAAGCTGGATTAGGGGAGATGTGTCTCTACCCATTTGGGTGCGTCTTGATAAGTTTCTGCAGACCTATAAAAGAGGAAACATTTTGGAGAATGAAGGAGATTCGGAGAGAGCAGAGAATGCTGCAGCACCACGAAGCAGAGAGTCCATCAGCCTGTGCTTTGTAGATGAAGAAGACAAACACCTCCCGGAGAGCTTCATGAAACAAAAAGCCAGGAGAAGAAGCTAGCAGATGACACCACGTTTGCCATGTGCCCTTCCAGATGAGAGAGAAACCCTCAGTGTGTTCACCATGTGCCTTCTCACTTGAGAGAGAAACCCTGAACTTCATCGGCCTTCTTGAACCCAGGCATCTTTCCCTGGATGCCTTTGATGGGACATTTCTATAGACTTGCTTTAAGTGAGACATTTTCTCAGCCTTAGAACTGTAAACTAGCAACTTAATAAATTCCCCTTTTTAAAAGCCATTCCGTTTCTGGTATTTTGCATTCCAGCAGTTAGCAAACTAGAACACCCTGGTAGCTAATGATGTTGAGCAAATTTTCATGTGCTTATTGGCTATTCATATGTCTTCTTTGGAGAAACGTTTATTCAAATCCTTTCCCTATTTTTAAAAATTGTATTACTTGTCTTTTTATTATTGAGTCGTAAGATTATTTATATATTCTAGATACAAGTCCCTCATAAGATGTATGATTTGCAAAATATTTCTCCCATTCTGTTAGTTTTCTCTTTATTTTCTTGACGGAATCCTTTGAAGCTCAAAAGTTTTTAATTTTGATGATGTCTTGTTTGTCAACATTTTTCTTTCGTTGGTGACATTTGATGTTTTTCGTTTTTTTGTTGTTTTTCTCTCTTTTTTTTTTTTTTCGCATGGGCAGGCACCAGGAAAGTGAACCCAGATCTCTGGCATGGCAGCCAAGCGTTCTGCCTCTGAGCCACCATTGTACCATCCGGTGACATTTGATCTTAATAGTGCTGATGGACCACAATACAATTTTCCATAACCAATCCCTGTCTACCTCTTTGGCTTCATCCCCAGGTACTCCTTCCTGCCCCCTCTAAATTAATTACAGTTACAATGCTATACATTGTACCATCCATCGCAAAATGTTTTCATCATTCTAAACAGAAACTCTATACTCATTAGGTAATAACTTCTTATTCCTTCTCCTCCCCAGCCTCTGGTAACCTCTAGTCTACTTTCTGTCTCTATAATTTGCTTATTCTAAATATTTCGTATAAGTGAAATTGCACAACATTTGTCAGAATACTAATTTCAAGGTTCATCTATAATGTAGCATGTAAAATTCAGAATATTAAGACTGAGTAATGCTCCATTGTGTGTATATACCACATTTTCTTTATCCATTCATCTGCTGATGAACACTTGGGTTGCTTTCACCTTTTGGCTATTGTGAATAATGCTGCTATGAAGATTGGTATACAAGTACCTGTTTGAGTCTCTGCTTTAAATTCTTTAGGGTATCTACCTACGAGTAAAATTGGTGGCTCATATGGTAATTCTATGTTTAACTTTCTGAAGAACCACAGAGTAAATCGTTTATGAATGAACGAAGAGACTAAAAGACTTTTGGAACTCTAGATATGAGACTTATTCATTGAACTTCCTGTCTTTCTGCCTTGGCAACAATTATTATGGTTACTTCCGTGATTGCCTTACTCATTCGATAGCTGTAATGCTATTAGAGAGCTGGCATCATGTTTTTGTTTCCCACGTTGTTTCATGATGCATTTAACCACCTTGTTTTTCTTGTAGTTTTAGGATGGTGTCTTGCACACACTAGGCATTTAATAAATCTTTGTTGGATGAATGGATGAATGAACTAATGAAGTTGCCTATAAACATAATTGGGGAGAATGAATCTCACAAAGAAAGGATGCGAATAGACCTTGAAATAAATTTTCAAACTAAATGATGTTTGACTTGTAATACTTCCTTCCACATTATTTCCAACTTTTTATCAGGTGTAAATAAATATTGGCACATTTTATTTGAGCAGAGAATTTTTTAAAAACCTCTATTCTAAAATTTTTTAAAAGACTCTCTGACTTAACGACAGAAAGAAGAATCAAGCCTGATTCAGCTATTAAATGGACCGTTCCCTGAAAAGATACTCTGGTCTGGTACATATCATAATATATGTTTCTTCTTCCCTTTTAAAAAGCAAAATGGGCTCAAATCCAAGGTATTTTTAAATAGAACTTTTTCTTTATCTTCAATAAAATATAAATTCTCTAAGGGACTACTGCTGATGAGAAGCAAACAGAAGACAACCATTCTGGGGAGGGTGGATTTTCCTTACATCAATATAGACTACCATTATTGTCAATAGAAATTTTAGCTGCTGCAAAAGAACCTCACTCAGGGGGAGTTGAATTAAGAGGGAATTAATCCCTCTTTACCAAAAAGTAAATTTTAATAAAGGTGTATCTTAACTAGTATTTCATTAGAACAACCTGTAGAGGGCGACCTTGCACCAAGAGCCACGGAGGTTTCAGCAATAGCAGAGAAAAAATTTCAATTGAAGCCAGACTTGCAGAGTCAAAGAAAATGTCTATGTTAGGAAAATACTTTTTAAACAGGAGGCAATTGCCAATACATTTTCAAAGTATTTTAAAGGTTGCCTAATATATTTTAATACATAAAAGTCACGAAATGTCTATTAAACAAATAGGAAACTAGAAATGTTGGAGAGGATGTGGAGAAATTCTCACTGCTGGTGGGAATGTATACTGGTACAGTTGCTGCGAAAAACAGTTTGGAAGCTCCTTAGAAAACTAAATATCAAGTTGGCCTATGACCTGGCACTACTCGGTATAAGCCCAGAAGAGCTGAAGGCAATGACCCAAACAGACATTGCACACCAATGTTATAGTAGCATTATTCACAATTACCAAAAGATGGAAACAATCCAAGTACCCAGAAACAGACAAGTAGATAAAACAAAATATGGCATATACATACGATGGAATATTAGGCAGCAGGGCGAAATGACATCTTGAAGCATAAGACAGTATGAATGAAACTTGAGGACATAATAAATGAAATAAACCAGACACAAAAGGATAGATACTGTATGATTTCGCTTTTATGACCTTAGTAAAGATAAACTCAGAGGCTTATAATAAAGAATATAGGGGGCCTAGAGATACACAAAACTAGAGATGGGTGAATGTTTAGTTTATGAGGTTGAACTTAAATATAAGGGAATGGGTAAAAGTGAAGGCAGTTCATTAGTAGGTCTGTAAGTAATATTGTCATGCCGAAGGTGAATATGATTGAAAGGGGTTTATATAGTCATGTATCCCACCGATTAACACTACAAATATAAATAAGTTCTTGCATGAACTACTTCAAAGGTATGAATCTTGTACAAAGAGTTTATAATATCGGGGTATGGGGGAAAACTGCTATGACATGCTATGGTCTATGTCTAACAGGGAGACATCAACAGTACCACTGCAATACCAGGGGTAAATAATTGGTGGGGGTTGGGGGAGGATGAGAGGTAAGGGGAGGTTTGGATTGTCTATTTGGTGTGGGTGTGTTTATCAGTTATTTTTCTCTTGGGAGCAATGAAAATGGTCTAAAATTGAGAGTACTGATGATTATATCACTAGGTGAGGATAATGTGTGACATGGATTGTTTATTTTGGACATTACTCATGATGCCCAGTGGATGGAGATGGCCAAAGGATACACTGACCGAGAAGTAGAATGGCGAACTGTGGTGTAGACATATGATCAACTATTGTGCTGCTACAGAAAGGAACGCAGTCGTGAAGCATGCAACCAGGTGAATGAACCTCTAGGACATTATGTGATGCAAAATAAGCCAGAACAAAAGAGCAAATATTGTATAGTCTCATTTAGAAAATACAATTGGAGTCTAGATTATAAGCTCTTATAGCTGTCACATTTAGTCTGGTGCTGTAATTGTTATTTCTAGATTTTGAGAGGCTGGGCTATGTACATATAACCAGGTATTTCCCTGGAACTGTGGGTACCTGTATGACACCTAAGATGCAGAGTAAGAGTTCTTCAGATCTGAAAATCAGCATTGTCACATACGACAACTGGTAAAGAAACTAAAAAAGAAATCAGGCTGCAGTTAGAGCTAAGAACAAAGCTGATCAGATAAGGACTAAGGTAAATCAGAATATAGGGGTAAGGAGGACATTGTCTGTATTTTAGAACTTCACATACTCTATGAGACCAAAGAAAGAGAGATTTATTTTATCCAGAACCTAAAGTTTCTATAGCATATAATCTAACTAAATCGGTCTGGATAGATCATTTAAACAATCCAAACACATGGAGCCCAGAATGGGAATGAGGACTTGTAATTCTGTAGAGCTTAATGTAATGCCCGGATACATCCCAGAGTATGTTCAGCAGATAATAAAAAGTATTGGCAAAGTCCCTTGAGGGATGGGAGAAAAAATATTGGAACTATTAAACTTTACCTGTAAGAAGCCGTTGATACTGTTTCAAACATTAGGGATTTCCCAGGTCAATAGATCAAGCCCTTGATCTAGAGGCTTGCTCTTGTGAAGCTTTTTTAAAAAATTTTTTATTGATTTATATTGTAAATTCACGTAGCATGTAATCATCCAAAGCATACAATCAGTGGTTCACAATATCATCATATAACTGTGCGTTTATCATCACAATTGACAATTTTTCTTTTTTGTGAAAAAAAGTATATATATATACAAAAATGCAACAAATTTCAAAACAAAGCAAAACAATTAGTTGTAGAACAGATTTCAGAGCTTGGTATGGGTTATGATTCCACAATTTTAGGTTTTTACTTCCAGTTGCTCTATGACACTGGAGACTAAAAGAAATATCAATATAATGATTCAACAATCATACTCATTTGTTAAATTCTTCCTTTGCTATATAATTCCACCATCACCTTTGATATTTCTCCCATTCTTTTGGGGTATTTGGGCTTTGCTCATTCTCACTTTTTCATGTTGGAAGGGGCTGTCAATAATATGGGTGGGGGATGGAACTAGTTGATGTTCAGGAGTTTCGTGAAACATTTATATAGTGAAAAAAGTAAGCCCGCCTATAGTCATGCCTGAGAGTTACTTCCAGAGGTCCTCTTTTGTTGTTCAGATATGGCTTCTCTCTCTCTAAACCCAACTGCATGTAAAATCATAACTTTCTCCCCTACCTGGGACATAACATTGAGGGGTGAAAGTCTCCCTGGCAATCAGATATATGAGACTCCCAGGGATGAGTTGGGCCCTGGAACTGTGGGATTAACAATGCTTTCCTGACTAAAAGGGGGGAAAGAATTGTAACATATAAGGTATCAGTGACTGAGAAGTTCAAATGGAGTTAAGAAGCTATTCTAGAGGTTACTCTTAAGCAATTATATTGCTAGATATTGCTATTTATCATAGTTTCCCAGACCTCAACCAAACCTAATCCTCCAACCCTAAAGAACACCTAGGGCTTCATCTTGGATTCTACCAAGTTTCCATGCACTATGATTATTTTCCAGAAACCTACAACCTCCAGATGGGTTTCTAGGCCAGATAAGTCCTGAAACCCAGAGGGCCCAGCCTCTCCAGGTCATCAACTAGTTCCATCCCTCCATCCCATATTATTGACATCCCTTTCCAACATGAAAAAGTTAGAATAGGCATAGCCCAAACACCCCTACAGATTGGAAGAAAAATCAAAAGTGAAGGTGGAGTTGTAACAGAAGATGGGAGTTAACAAATGAGTATAACTGCTGAATATTTATATTGATAATTCTTTTAGTCTCCAGTATCTTGGAGCAGCTAGAAGGAAAAACCTAAAGTTGTGGAACTGTAATCCGTACCAAACTCTGAAATCTCTTCTATAATTAATTGTTGCAGTGTGCTTTTTATTGCTTTTTCGCAATTAAAAAAATTAAAATAATGAAATGTTTGAAAAAGGCAAGAGAGTGGCTCTGAAGAGCTATATGCCAAAAGATTTAATTATGATTTATTTATCAGTATGAGGTACATTGACTATGGGAGTGGTCTTTGAAATCACAGTGCCTGGGATTTAAGCCCTTGGTCTGTAGCTTACCAGCTGGGCACCCACAGTCAAGTTACTTGGCCTTTTGGGGCCTTGTTTACTCATAAGTAGAATGGGAATAATAATAGCACCTACTTTAAAAAGTTGTGAAGATTAAATAAGTACTTAAAATAGTTTAGAAATAAAGACATTGCAAGTTCAATCAGTCATAATTAGACTTCTCTAATTCCACCAGTTGAAGAGATTTCATAATTGGAAATACACATTCTATTCTTTCTAGCAACTTATGGTGTAACATTTATTTAACTTAATACACATGTCCAGCTTTTCTTTTCCAGTTTCTGTTTGTTTTTCCATCTTGCGATGTCCGCTAGTCTACAAAGGAATGGATGAAACAACAGGCCTAACCCAAATACTCGGTCTGTGGGTCATTTGTCCCAGCGGCTTGTGCCAAAGAACAAAGAGAAGTAAACAAACCTGCTCTGAGTCTGAAACCTGAATTTTTTGAGAAATCTTTTGCTTGTTATCTTTATGCATCCAATGAATTAGGAAGGACGGAAGAATAAATTCTTTTGGTTTTGGTTGGGTGAATGGATTATGCTATACCCTCTACCAACCAAATACCCATACCACAAACAATGTTAGATCCTTGCTTTTAGCCCCCAAAGCCCTGTGATTTCAGTATCGGCACATGCCTCCAAGTTCCTCGAAACACTAGCAAATATGAAGATAGTCATGACTTAGGGGGAGCTCCATCCCGGGGGTTCAGGTATGCACAGTCATCCAGGTCCCCAAGAACTCTTGGGGAGCTGTATGCTCCCCAACGGTTAAAAGCATCCTCCAGGATGCAGGTGTATACTTTCTGAAAGTCCTCCGCCGCGAGCCAAGTCCAGCGCCTGCAGTCATGGAACCAGTGGACGATGTAGTCTCGTTTTAACTGGACAGGACCGCACAAAGTGTGAGCGAGGAACAGAGAGGATAGGGTTTGCAGAGAGTGAGAGGAACGATACTGGCGTAATGGGAGAAGAGAAGGAAAACGCGCCTTCAGTTAGCACCGGGGTCGAAACAGGAATTACTATCATCATCATCATTACTCAATCAAGTCCTGCTTTGTGGGTTCCTACGTCTCTCCCGGCCGGAGGTGGATGGCGACTGACGTCCCAGGGGTCCCGTTTTGAGCTCCCCCTTCGCATGCCTCTCCCCGCGCGCGCGGTGCGGTGACCTCTGCCTCCGGGGGGCTTCGCGCGGCCCCGCCCCCGCACAGCTCCGCAGCGCCTCCCAGTGGCGGCCGGCTCGGCCTCGCGGGCCCCACTCCGGTCGCTCTTCGCTCGCGCCAGCCCTTCCCGCTCTTCCTTTGGCTGTATTTAACCTCGAACTACTGGCCTCGAGGCTCGTGCTGGCATTTCTGGCTCTGCCTCGCCTTCCCCTTTGCCTTGCCGTCTCCCTCCCGCGCCACCTCCTCTTACCCGGCTGGTTCCCGCGCATCCTTCCCTCCTTCTTTCCTCCTCGGGCTCTCCCAGGTTCGCTCGCATCCCAGCCGGGAGGCCACCCGCCCAGCCGTCGAAGCGGGGAACAACTCGGGCTGAGGGAGCTGAGCCGAGTGGAGGACAGAACGGCCACTGGCTAGGTAGGTGCGACAGAAGGAGTTTCAACGGCGAGCGCTACCAGCGAGGAGGTCCCGAGCGGCATGGCCTGGAGAAGCGCCTTCCCTGCCGCCGCGCTCCTGCTCTGGAGCATCCTCTCGTGCCTGCTCGTGCTGCGCGCAGAGGCCGGGCCGCCGCGGGAGGAGAGCCTGTACCTGTGGATCGATGCTCACCAGGCGAGAGTCCTCATAGGTAAGGCGCTCTCGCTCAGCCTTCCCCCGCCGGTGTCTTCACTCTCTTCGCTATTCCACTGAAGAAGGGGGTGGGGGGTGGGGGTGCATGCATTTGGTATGCTTTTAAAACTTAATTTTAAGGAAGAGTACTTATTTTTCCTTCAATAATAAGCTTTCCACCTGAAAGTCTGTATATTTGTCTCTCCAAGAAACCAAAACTAAGCGTTCTGATCATGCTGTAGCTAGTTTTTACAACCCTTCGTTTCTTAGGTGGACCCAGCATTTGTTTGCATTGGTTAACTCCGTGTCTACTTCTTTTTCTTGAAAGTATTGGCATATTCTTTTCACATACAGAGAAAAATTAATCTGAGGAGCGTTTTTGGCCCCAAACGCAGGTGTTTTTTGGAAAGAAACGACCCATGTTAATTATTTGGTTTTCTCCTTTGCATGTAACTTCTGTTTTGGTTCCTCGAATCCCCTCATTTTGATAGTTTTGTTTAATTTTTAAAAACAGGATTTGAAGAAGATATCCTGATTGTTTCAGAGGGGAAAATGGCACCTTTTACACATGATTTCAGAAAAGCACAACAGAGAATGCCTGCTATTCCTGTCAATATACATTCCATGAATTTTACCTGGCAAGCTGCAGGGCAGGTAAGTTCTCATTACACAAAAGTGAAGAAATTGCTCTTGAATATTTTCACTGGCTGTTGGCAGGTAAAAACAGTGACTAGTCTGGTACATTTCGTATTTTTAAAGAATAATTTCTTATCTGATCTCCAAAGCAAATAAAGAATTAATTCCCATTTACTTAGAATTGTTACATAAATTAAAGTTCCCCAAAGAAAAGATTAAGTAATGTGCCTACACTCACTATTATGTTAAGACTCAGTGTCTTCAGGCTGCAGGAAATATAAAGACTTCAGAGACCAATTTACTGGTTTCTGTGATCATTGACTTTAAAATTTAACAGAATGTTTAGAAGGCTCTTTTTCCATAATATGAACTATTGACATGGCGTTATTTATAGGTTTCAACAAATTTTGAAGTATATAAGCGTTTTTGACATTGTGCATTAAAAGAAATTGTACTTTGACTGTTATTCACTGAAATGTGACACTATATGTTTCTGGTAGAACTTCACATACTGAAAAAAGTGTCATGTAAGAAAGTTTGTAAAAATATTGCAGGTTATTAATTATTTTAAAGGGACCAACTTAACACTTTCCTATGGAAAAGAAAAGCCAATTAATTTTAATTAATTAATTTGAGCACATTTTTCACTTAGCACATTTGCATCTTTTGTGTCACCTTTCATATATTTTCAGTATAATATAAATGACCTCTAATTTTGGAAAGAAAGGGAGAGCAAAATGCTTATGTGAGTTTAATTTCATTTGTGCAATTGTCCTCTAGAGGACAACTGGTAAGTAATAAATTCGTTTGCTCATTAGTTGGTAAAACGTGCCTACTATGAAAGTCATTATAATCATAATTAAAATCAAAAGGTCCTTTTCATTCTAAAATTATTTAAATGGCTATATTCATGGGGAATATGATCCAGAAAACACTTTATGAAAAGTATGTTTTTTAGTTGAGAAACCACTTTGGTTCCCTGTAATTACTTATTATAGAATGGGCATGACCATTTTAGCTCCGTCTTTTTTTCCATCTGCTCTCTTTTATCCTCTTCTAAAATAGATCAAGTATAGATCCTTAAACGTTTATAATGCTTTGTTATTAAAAATTAACATTTTAGAGTCACCAAAGTCTGTAATAGGAAGGTCATCTATTCTAATACCCCCATTTTGCAGATAAGTTCACTGAGGTTACTGTTGCTGTATAGCAGGATTATTCCTTTTCTCTATGAGGTGTCTTCATAGGCATTTTATGTAATGTTAAATTTGGAATATTGTGAAACCAGTAATGAATAATTTAATTCTCCTTTTATTACTTCCTTTACTTTTCACCTGATCTTATTTACTTGTAGTCAACCACTGGTCAGAGGATCTCAGTAACAATTCTGTATTTTTAAAAAGAAAACTTTTTGATCTTATGGAAGAATCACTAAAAGGTAGCTTGAATTGTACACTGTAGTTGAAAGACTTTGATGACTAAAGTTGAAGGAGACAATTATCAACAGCTCATGTATAAATATAAATACATATAACATATGAGTGTTTCTTCAGAAGATTGGAATTGGAATAAAATCCTTCCTTTTATTCTATTTTATCCCATTTTGTCTCCCCTTTTGCTTTATAGCATAGTGAATATTTACAAGCATTGGCATATTGCCAATGGATTGGTATATCAAACAATCTCAGGGATATTTCTTGTAAGGAATTAGTGAAGATTGTGGAATTGCCATGGAGATGAAGCCTCCAGCATCCTTTTCTCTCCTATTTAGGTTCTGGTTACCTATGTGAATTATCTCATGCAGGGGAATGTGAGCACCTCAATTAAGTTACTTGCTCTTTCTCAACTCTGTCTGTTCTGGATAGGTTTCCACAGGTAGCTACATAAATCTGGTGTCTGTTTTTTGTTTGTTTGTTTGTTTTGGGGAAGGGAAGCATCTATGCAATGCCAAACAACAAGATGTTTTAAAATATTGTTTAATATGATTAATTTCACTCAGTAGAGTTACGTGTCTAGCAGCATCATAATTTTTGAAATGCATAGAAATTTTGAAGGTTAGAATAAGAATGACTTCAGTACCAAACAGATATTTTGAAAGGCATCTATGGCTAAAGCTGAGCCACATCAAAACATCTACATGGAAAACAAAAATCACTCCATTATCTAGTTATTTCACATAAATGACATCAAACATTTAGGTGTTTCACCAGTACATAAGCAAAACATGTTGCTGCTTAATGAAATTTTAAACTTTAAGTGTTTTGGCAACATATGGACAAAGTCAAAACAACCTTAGGATCAAAGAACTAGTGGAGACAGGAAGGTGTTATTTTACTTCCAATCAATTATTACTCCATTATCCCAAGGTGTACTTGGGCACATTTAAAATACATTTCATATTCTACTTCAAACAAATGCAAATCAAAATTACAGTGAGATTCATCCCCCAACTTCAAGTTGGCCAAGTTAAAAAAAATTTTTTTTTTACTATGTGGAGATATGTGCATATTTATATGATGCTGGTGCCTATGTAATCTTTTTGCAGGGCAATTTGACTCTGATGGCAAAAGCATCCATACAGAACCTTTGGGAAATTTTATTTCCAGAGAGAGATTCATTCTAAGGAAATAATCATGGATATATATAAAATGTAGATACAAGGATGTTACTTATCATGATGATTTTAATAGTAAAAACTGGGTACAACATAAAGCTCTAGCACTAGTGACTTACACAGGAGAACACAATGAATTGTTAATAAGGATATTATAGTCATCTATTGATTTGATGCCGTGGAAAGATGTTCATGACAAATTAAGTAGAATGTTCTACCATAGCATGGTATATTCTGTTTGATTCCGTTGCAAAAAATATGTAGGCAGATATAGAAAAAATATATGGTAGTATATCTACCAAGGTGTAACATCAGTGATATCTGCTTATATTACTTTTTCCAGAATGAATGTGTATTGATTTGAAATTTTAAAAACTATTTTATGTTAGATATGCACGAAAGTTGTACTTTAGAGTTTAAATTTGTATGACATTCTAAATCATATTTTTCTATGTTTATTTTCTGGTATTTTTTTTTATACTACCCTCACGCAACAAAATGGCAAAACATATGGTTTTCAAGGGCTGATCATAACTACTACCCAAATAAGTCACTTTACTTATCTGATTCTCACCACTTTATTTTGTGGTCCCCCAAAATTGACTTTGGAAGTCTTTCCTGCCTGAAATAACTTTACCTGACCTCTCTTTCCCTGCTGTTTTTATTTTCCATGGAAAACCTTGATTATACTTTATCTCCTATTTAAAATACTCATTTTCTGACATGCCCCTACTCAAGGCTTTTAGATGAGGTCAGGGTTTCCACTAAAGAGGCTTAAAGGATTTTCTGTAACTAAGGGAAAATACTCTTTATAATTGTATATAACTTTATAATAGTTGATATTTTTCAATGCGGCATGGTTTACTGTATTTTTTTCTCCTAAATTTGAGACATTACACTTAGGCAGGGACCATGAGCAACCATTTTGGCTTTCCAAACTAGCCATCAATTAAACATTTTATTTGGAAAATAACTCTTTCTAAACACAATGGCTTGCAAATAAAAATTTAATGAGAAGCTTTCTTAGACAAATCTGAATTTTAACTATTGGACACCACTGCTTATTTCCATATGAACCAATTTGGTATAAGGCCAAAAACATTGTATTCATGTATTTTGCCATCACATGGACTTAATCTTAGCAACTACAATGTGTTCTGTCACCTGCATAAAGATGCTGAGGTTCTGTGGATCAAGTGCCTGGTTAATTGGGTGTCTCCTTTTATGTTGATGTTTTAGCACTGGTGATGGATTTATGCTGAACCCATCTGTACTAGTTTTCTAACCTCCTTCTGACCAAAGGCCTGGATTTATGAGATGGTTGGCAAGGACTGGGGTGAAATCTGTCTCTGGGAGAAGATAACCAGCCAATATTAACTTCAAACCAATGATTTGGGTTACTAAGCAAACTCTAGCCATCCGTAGCAGCAGGTCCAGATCTTAGAGTAAGCTTTTTTATCATGTATAGTGTGCAGAATTCTTATAACCACTAGAAGTCAGTGGTGTCACTTCATTTTTCTCAATTTCAAGATGTTTAAAAACAAAACTTAAGAAGTGCTGCTGTGGATACAGGAAAGGAAGACAAGAATTTTGGCTGCTACCCTGTAAGAGGTGGAAAGTCATGCGTGTATTGTGTAATAATTGACTTTATTGGGTTAAACTGCAGAAACGTGTTCCTTTTGTTTTTATGGATGGTGACACAAATATTAACTATGCTGAAGATTCAGGTTATCAAGCCAAATATTTTCCAACATGCAATAGTAATTATAAATAGTTCATGACCCTTACTAGCGCTTGTCAATTAAAAAAAAACTTTTTGAATTATTGAAAATAAAAAAACTATCATTTAAAAATAATAATAATACCAGGTGTAAGAAAAGGTAGAGAATTTTACCTGGATTGTGGTGCAGCTGTGAATGATTCCGGTCAGTAACACTCAAATTCAGCTTTAAAGTGAAGAAAATACCATTGAGAAGAAGGGAAATCTGAAACAGGCCATTTCCTTCACAAGTTTGCTAATTAAAAAAAAAGAAAAGAATAATCTACTGATATGTTTATGTAATATCAACTGATAATCCAATTCCGTCACTAAAATGCCCCTAAAGCCCCAGATAGCTTGTTTTTTCAAGCTGGTGTTTGATATTTCAAAACCCGGGTCTCATTAAATTGGCTGCAGTTTGCAGTCTCAAATTTCCTATTTGAGTTAAGGAGCTCTGTACTAAAATATATATATATTTTCTTTCTCTTTTCCTCTTCACAAAAATCAAAGAAAAACAGTAGAGGGTGAATTTTCAAGTACCTCTTCCCTGCCTTCAAAGGAACTGCCAAACACCCGCAAACACCGTCCAACCCTGAAAGATGGTAACACATTATTATTATTTAGCTCCCTTAATGTGTACTGTCCACATTTTTTTCCTAGTGGAGTTATGATTGTCTGGGAAGTTACAACCCAAGCAGTTGCATACCTTTGCACTCCTGGGTTCCACAGCCATACCTTCGTGGTGGTTTGATGTCACCAAATGGAGGAAATGCCTCGTTTTCTGACCCCTGATCCATGATTTCAAAGTGGGAATGTGAATATGTTTACATACTGTGGGCATGCTTTTTTTAAAAGGAGGTACTCATATCAAAAGCACAGCTTTAAACCTTTAATGTTTAGATTCTGTTATGCTGTGGTATTTTTGCATTGTGGTGTTGTGGACATGCCACTAGGGATCAAAGAGTAATTCTGCAGAGAGCCCATTTCATTTAGCAAAGCAGGCATGTGCCAGCCATCTGTTCTATCTGCTGATAGAAAACAGCAGTAAGTTTCTCAAACTTTTGCCAGGAAAAAAGGGCTTTATTGCTTAGAGGAGATGAGTTACAAGGCACCTTGTAAGCCACATCTGGTTCTATGGCGATTTACATGGCATAAATGTAAACTCCACTATGTCTTCCTTACATGGTGGTGTAAAGGCACGTAAACACACCCTTTACTGGTGTCCTGGGTGTTTATTATTGGCCTTAAATTGCTTGCACAAATAAAAAAAATGTTGAATTGTTGTGGTGAAGTGGAGAAAAATTATATTCAATAAAGCGTTTTGCTTTGGGCTAAACTCATTTAACTTAAATGTCCTTGTTGAATACAATGGGTGTTGAAGAGAAAAACTTTTGGGATTAAGAGTTTAGTGAAAATGTCCTTCATCCTGTTACTGGATCACTGGACAAAGCCTTGTCAGATCAGGGCCACAGTAATTTGGCCAACTTGCCACACTTGCTACTCTGAAAGTAACTTAGTGACATTCTCATGAGCCCTTGGTGGAAGGCGAGTTGTTTGTTCATACAGCTTTTCTCTCCGATTCAGGCATTTATTCAACAATCATAGGCACTGAGCTAGATGCTGAGCATTCAAATATGAATAATCACAGGTCCTGCCCTCACGGAGCTTGGGGTCTAGCAAACAAACATTTGTCACAGTCATCCAAGTGAGGTTAAAATACAAGATTAGCTGTATACACAAAAGAGGCCACTTTTTCCCCTGGCTTGGGGGAGGGAGGGAGCCAGGAAGACTTCACTGAGCTCATGGAGCAGGTGATGTTTGAATTAAATCTTGGAGGATGAATAAACTTTCACTAGACCAGAGATCACAGGCAACCCAAACACATGGGGGTCTTATAGGGAAATGCATGTTCTAGGTGACCATGAGCGTCCCTGAGGAATTGTGAGGGTATCTCATCTAAAAGGTAATGGAAACCCAGTGAAGGGGACGTCAGGGTCAATCAGTGGGGAAGAGTTCTGGGGAGGAGAAAAAAAAGTCGAAACAACCTAGGAAGGTTTCTCTCTTCTCTGCTGTGGAGAAATTGGACTCAATATTTTGCAGGTTTATCCCAGGGATTCCTTTAGTAAGTTGTTTATGTGGTGGGTGGATAGCAGTTTTTCTACAATTGTCACTCAGCTCTTCTTTATTACTAAACCTTCAGAGATTTTGTGATGATTAGTCTCAGTCTCAGGTTGGTTTTGTTTTTTTAGATGATTATGTTATGGAATTATATAAAAATGCTTTTTCTGAGTACATAGAACTAAAAGAAAAAATGACCAAAATTTACATTAGAAAATGGAGTCTAGAATTTTGAGTTTGATGTAAAAGGGAGCTTCAATGAGGAAAATGTTATGTTAATTTGAAAAAGAATCGACATCTATTCTGAACTTTATGTGCCTTTTTAAGTACGAGAAAAAGAGCAATAAAGATACGGATAGTCAACTTGACAGGTGATCCTCCAGCTTAAATAACGAGGGTTGAACATTTGAAGTGTAGTTATCTAAAATAAGCCTACTTCTTCAAATATTTTATTTTCTTTTAAATCTTATTGTTAGCTAAAACTCTAAAGTCACAGGAAAATTTTTGTCCTTCCGTTTGTCCCAGATAGACCTATGGATATCTATCTTTCTGAGCTGCACATTTTATTGTCTTTTTAGATTTTATAGATGACTGATAAAAGAATCTCAGCAAATGCCAGTATCCTTTGAAAACCATTTACCTGGGTTTCAAACAGTGTTCTGTGTTATGGGCAGAGGACAAAGGAAATGATCAGAAGTGAGTTCCTAGCTGGCAACATGAAAAAGGAGATGAACATAGGAGATGAAGCTCTTCCTTAGTTACTTTGGCCAGAACTCATATCATGTCTTGGGTGTAAAAATGAAGAAGGTTCAATTCCCTGCCCTTGAGAAAATCAGGAAGTAACTGGAGAGACAGACATATAAACAGATCATTGAAATAATTTTTGATAAGTGGTATTGTAGAAGTACTGAGTTATTATTCCCAGGTTATAGTAAGAGCACAGAGCAGTAACTCCAGAGGTGAGTCTGACTGTGAGTTAGCCAAGCCAAAATGTGAAGAATAAGGTAGTTTTTAGAGAAGGGAAAGAGCTTGAGGCAAGGCACAGAGATGAGAAATGGAGTGGTGTAGCTGGAGTACACTGTGCACAATGAGAAGTGGAGAGGTAGCCAGTGTGCCTTGTTTTCTTTACTGTCTGCTTCAATAACTTGGCAATTGCTCTGTTAGCCTTTCTGCTTCCCTTACCCCAATCTCCTTCCTGTCTCAGGACCTTTGCACCCAAAGTTGCTCTGTGTAGAACACACACCTGCTAGATTCCTGTGTGGCTTGCTTCCTGGCTCTCTCCATGTCTCTGTTCAAACTTCCTTGGAGAGACTTTCCCTGATTGCCCTCTCTACAACAGCCACCTCCCAGTCCATCACTCTGGGTGTCTTTGGGACAACTGATAGTATTTATTATATTTGATTTTAATTGTTTGACTCTCTCACTAAAAAGCAGGCTCATAAGAGCAAGGACTTTGCCCTGTGCGCCACATATCTCCAGGTCCTAGAACACTCCTGACACATAGCAGGCAGATGATAAACATTTGTTGAATGAATGAATAAATTAGGCAGATCTCATTCTCATTCCTATTTCACAGATAAAGTCACAGAGGCACAGAGGAGCAAAGGTCCCATAGCTAGTAAGTGGCAGAGCTGGGATTCAAACCCAGGTAATCAGCATCCTTCACTCTAACAAGTTCTTTGGGTACACAGAGGAAGAAGCAGCTAATTTTGGCTGGGGGAGTTGGAAAAGACCTTACAGGAGAAGATGTAACATCAGACTGTTCAACCGGCTGAGATGGGAGGAGAGGGTTTCACAGGCAAAGGCAAAAAAGTTGTGAAAGTGGATTCTAGGAAAAGTTAGTGTTGCCTGAGCTGGGACTTGGTGTGTGAAACAGAGACTATGGGGTGGGGGTGGGGAGAAGGTGGCTGGACATTTGGAAGACTCTAAATGGAGAAATACTTGAGCTTTTGGAAAGGTTACTTAAAACTTTTTGTACCCCAATTATTTTATCTACAAGAAAAGCAGTTTGGATTATCTCTAAACTTCCTCAAAATTCTAAAATATCATGATTCTATTTCTTATGTAAAGCATCTTCAATCATTTAATATTCTTGGTAATACCTTTATACAAATATGTCTCTTTTTAGATTTAAAAAAAATTAATGCAAGATGCTTCTCTACAAAATTGTCTTGTTATAAAGTTATTAAAACATCTACCTGAGTATACCCCTTAGTTTATTCCATGTTAATAATAATAGCCAACACTTGCATAGTGCTTAATCTGCGGTTGCACTCTTCTAAGTATTGGACAGATATTATCTCACTGGATTGTCACAACAAACCCAAGGTAGACACTATTATTATCCCCCCTTTATAGAGGAGGAAACTAGGGCATAGGGATGTTGTTATTTGCCCAAGACCTCGCAGCTGAGAACATTTATGCACCCGTTTGTATATTTCAGAGATCTTCCTCAGACCTGCTGTTAATATTTGGAATATCTTCTCATTCCCCCTCAAAAACAGATAACAGTATATCAATGTATACTATGCCCTATGTCCTGAGAATGCAAATTTTAATTGGCCCGCCTCATAGGAATTCACCAGATGAGAGAGAAGACTGTCCTATCAATAAGGCAATCATAATACCTGTGATAACTTCTCAGGGCCAACAGGTAAAGTTTCATAATGTTTTTCATTGCCCATGGAAACTTAACCAAAGGGGCAAGTGGAAGTTGAAATCAGCCCACACTTCACTTGTCAAGTCTTATACCCTGACACAGAGGGGGCACTTATACCTAATTTGCACAGAAATTCATATGGGCTAGCCATAGCCCCCATAAATGCCCTAAGAAAAGCACAATGGGAGCATAAAGCCGGAGGATTTTCCCTTTGCTAAGGTAAATTTGCAATTACTTACATGCTGGAGAAGGCATCACAGAGAAAGTAATATTTGAAGTGAGTCAGAAAGGTGCTCAGTAGGCACAGGGTGGCCAAGGGGGTGGGGGTGGACTGGGCATTCTAAGTATATCGACTAGCTCATGGGGAAGTACATAAAATTGAGAATCGTTGGTATAGGTGGAGAATAATGTGTTCAAAATGGTTAGGGTTTATGAAACAGAACAGAGCCTTTAAAGTGTGGGAAAGGTTATGTATGCCTTAGTGGACTTTGTCCTATAAATAATGAAGAGTCAGTGAAAGCTCAACAATAGGCAGGTATGAGGCATAATTTTGATGGCAGAGAGAGGGCAGATGATGGGGTGCCTGAGAACTAGGAGACAATTAGGAACTTACTTAAGGAACCACAAAAAGTGACAAGGTCCTGAACTAAGGCAGGCAGTGGGGAGCAGGGAGTACAGACTCTAGAGATCAAGTCCTACTGAATGTGGGTGCTAATTGAAATGAGGGAATAGAGGATGACTCTGAGATGTATGGGCGGATAGTGATGTCTAACTGAGAAATTAATTGTGGGGAGAAGACCAAAGACAGTGGGGTCCATTTGGAACTTGCTAAACACGAATTTCTGCTGAACATCCAGATGGCAGAGTCTGGTAGGCTGCTGAAAATTTGAGTCTGTAGTTAATCTATGAAGTGAAGAATAGAAATATTGATTTGGGAGACTTTGAATCTCTCTCTCTCTTCCTTCCTTTTTTTGACCTCAACGTAATAAATATTTATTGAAGGCCTACCTTATGCCAAAATTTATGCTGAATGCTGAAAAGACAAATTTAAATTGGACATAAACCTTGCCCTCAGGGAGATCAGGTTTAGTATGGGTAAATACATGAACCCAAATAACGATAATACAATATTAAATGTGTTATAATTGCAATGCAAACAAGAAACTATGAAAACCCTAAGGACAGAACCTTATCTCTGTTGAAAGAGGAATGAATTATCTGCTGAAGTCTCCTGGTATTTTCAGGGCATACCATGAGACCTGCAAAGCTAAGATGTACTATTTGGAACAACTTTTGCTCTTCTTAACTTGCAGGACATTTATGCGCTTGATATAATTGGGCCTAACGTATTATGCCTTATACTTGCCATTACTTTTTTGGAAATAAGTATGACAAATGTCTCTATACCACTAGGTAACAGAGCAAATGAGCTCTTCCAGATGAAAAGTTTGGGACTGTTCTTGAGGAAACTAGTTGTGGGGGCTGAAGATGGCCCTGAATAAACTGACTCTGCAGGGCTTGCTAGCAGGTATTGTTTTCAGGGGCTGTACCGCTAGGATTTACATCTGAAGTCAGGTCTATGTAGGGCATCTCCTGTTTAGGCAAAAACCAGATGGATCTCCCGAAAGACTTGTAGAATTACTCTGGTATTTGGTTTTTGAGTTCTTACTGAAGCTATTTGATTCCTATCATCTGAAAGTTCAATCAATATTCCTATTTCCAGCTGAAACTTGATTAGGATTTGAGATTTTCTTTTTTGTATTGCTGTCACAGCAATGGCCAGCAGATGGCAATGTAAAAGTTACTTCTTTGTGGAATTTTCCACCCCAACATTTTTTAAGACAGCAAGTATTCTCTAACAGAGGCCCATTTGTGGGGTACTATGATCTTTTTAACTTCATGTTCAATAGACTGTTAATATGTTCAGTAAGTTAAAGTAAACCTTCAAATTCAATGCTGCTGGGTGTATTAAAACTCATATATTTGACAACTCATCCTAAATAACTATAAAAATGTCTATTTCATATATTTCTTCCTTTTAAACAATTACTCAAATTTAGGCAGGAGTCAAATTTTAGATTATCTCTCCACATTCACCCAGTTTTTTCTTTGCCTTCTCTGGCTTATCTTTAGAAGTCACAGAAGTTGGAAGAGATCCCAGAACTCAGCCAGACCAACCTCTCTCTGAAGCTTCCATAAATTGAGATCTCCTAGGTTCTGGTTAAATATGCCCAGTGGCAGGGAGCCCATTAAGACAGTCTTTTGCATTTTTTTGGATTGCCTTAATCATAGAAAATTGTTCTTCATAAACTCAAAAACCTGCCTTCGCTGTGTAACCTGAATATCTCCAGACCCTACCAGTCTTTGAACCCTAAAGTTTGTTGACTTTTCCCTTTCACTGGAGTAAGGGTCATTTACTCCAGGCTCCCTCCCTAGCACAGATCAGCTATTTCTGTGAGTTCCTAGGAGAGTTCAAGACCTCCCATTCTGGAAGGAGATGTCTTAACCTCTCTGCTACCATGGTGGCCCTGATAAGGACAGTGCTTTTTCAGATCCAGGTGGAACCTCTCCCTACTCCCTGAGCTATAAATACTCAGGTGACAAACTAGGTGTTATTTTTCACAGGTCTTACGGTCTTGGAGCAACTTGGTGTTTTGTCTAGAAATGAGAAGTCTACCCCTTTCTTCAAGTCAGCATTGAACTCTGTCATTTGGAGCTTACAGTAGTGTGGCTTAACACACTGACCCCAACTGAAGTCCACTGTTAAGTTCCTTCAGGTCTTGGTCCCATAGAAGTCACACCTGGTCTTTAGGGCCAGGCCTTAGAATATTTCTATACAATTGTGTGCCTCTACCTCTATTCCTCAGGCACCTATGTAAAAAAAAACTCCCCGTTAAGATGTTCTATGAATCCATATCTGCTAGGTGGTACCACTGACCACCAGAGATACAGGGGAACTCCAAATCCCAGTTAAGGCACAGCTGGGATACCTGGTCACATCTATAATTCCTGCCTTGGTTCTGTTCCTGAGCTCTGGAATCAGCTGGAGTGTATTTTAAGCCCTTTCTCATTGGCAGCCAATCCACTGGCGTTTGAGGACAGCTCATCTATCCTCCAAATCGTCTTTTCTCCGTGCCAGACATCCCCAATTTCTTCAGCTGCTTCACATAAGCAGTTTTGCCTTTCTCTACCATTTTGAATCTTCTCTCCAAAGAGTCAGTGTTTCAGAGGTAAGCTCTCAACCTTGACTTATAAATAGTTACCCAAAGTATAGTGTCTTCAAAGGTGTAATCTGCTAGAACTACTCTTTATACTCTATAAGAGAAGATGTAATTGCTAGAATTGGACATAAACTTTCTTCCTTACCTAATTGTGAAATCATCTTTTGGTTTATAAATCTTGTGTGATCAACTAAGAGGAGAAAAGTACAGGACAGAAAGAGTAGAAAAAATAAGAGGGAAAGGAAAATAGCTAGCATGTCTTAACTGTATTTTATGTGCCAGTCATTATGCTAAGAACTTTTAATCATTATCAAATTTTTAAAGAGGCAGTTTCATTTGGAGAGTCCTACCTTCCAAGGCAAAATATCACATCGTTAAGTCAGGATCTAGTTTGGAAGCCGCATACCCCAGTCAGCACCAATAGAACTAATACAAAATCCACTTGGCTTCAGATAGTCCGAATGTCTTTGGTTCCTAAAGATTGTGCACTAAACTTATTTGATTTCTTGGATATCTGCAGGATTGTGTTTGGAGAGTTGTCATTGCATGTCCCGTTCTGGCTAGGGTTTGTGAAAACGTTCACTTATAAACTGAGAGGAAACGTGTAAATTGATTTAGCTCTCCTGATTTGAGATAAGGGGTTGTTCTACATTCTCCTAAAAGTAGCAATACCCCTCATTTATATTGTACTTAATAGCTTATATAATGCTTTAATTTATGTAATCTCATGAGGTTCACCAAGTCCTACCAATAACTGTGAAAATTGTGCATTAATGAAACTGTAGATAACTAAATATAAGGAATAACTGTGATAATTTGCAGTGAGTGGCCTTTGGCCAAAAGCAAACTAATTCAAACCTGATCTTTAATAGCTGTGCATTTTTCTATAATGCACAAAAGATTTGGGTGCTTGCGATTTTATAGAACTGCTTTTGCCTTTCAATAAAAGTAAGTAAGGACCCATTCAATAAATTCTATTTGAATTATAATGAAACATTTTTTTAATTGAAATTATAAGCAGAGTTCTATACCATTCCATGGTAAACATAGCAACAATTAATCTTCATCTTTTTTCATACTTGGTATTTCAGATTTTTTTGCAGTAAGATGAAAAAATTTTATAAATAACTTATTTTTTCCCTCTTACTGGAGCTGTCAGTTCCTTCAGAGACTCTGCATACAAAAGCTTTTCTAAAATGGAAATTTATGTAATTGTAGAAAGTTGTTTCCCCCATATAAAACATTTCTTCTTGAGAGAGGTGACTGTATCTTCCCTTTTGAGTGGGACACAGGGCTAAGACTAGGATGTGGCCGGTGAGGGCCCAAGGTTCTTGTGCGAGCCTAGGGGTTAGTGCCTCCCGAAATTTTGTTCTCTGGGTGCCTTGTTTGCCCCGAAGGTAACAGAGAGACCACCATGTATCCTCTCTTAGCTGCCTAATAGTGAGAGAAGTTAGTATGAAAGAGAGGTAAAGGCAGCATGGACCAAATCTTGGTCAGCTTAAACGCTAGGACCCTTGGTGTCTTCAAGTACTAAAAGGAAATAATTTGCCTTTCATAGTAGCAGCAGAACACAACTGCGTAATGTGTTCAAAGTACTTGACATGTAATAGATGCTGAAAAAGTAGGGTCTTTTCTTCTCTTTGTATTAATGAGCTATTAGTACTAGGGGAAGTCATGAGGCCAAAGAAAGGGAATCTGCCAGACCCAGAGCTGGGGAGTATGCTGCTGGCAGGATGCCCAAATTCCATTCGAAATGATGGGGTCCCACTCTCTGAACTCAGAGTATCACATTGAGCTGGTCTCAGGAGTCCTGGCTTCCGGCCCACCCCCTACACCAACTATCTGGAACCTCAGACAAGTATTTCACTTTCTTTTTCATCTGTAAAATAAAGGAGTTTCTTTCAGTTCTGAAATGTCTGTGATTTATTATTGGCCATTATCATTTCCACATTGTTAGTTTTGAGTTGAATTCAAATCACAATAAGAAAAATAGCTTGGACAATATGATTAATTGTGGCAAAAAATAAAATACTCTTTGAGCAGAATTAACTTTTCTAAATACTGTTTACCTGAATAATGCTAGTAAAATCCATTTCAGGCAAATTTTATCCGGTTTTCTTATTAGCTTGGTTTCACTCATTCAATTTTATTAATAAACTGACTTTCAAAGCCAACCTCTGAGTCAGATAGATGGGACAGCTCTATCATTATTTATTAAGATCTTCTCTAAATGGTAGCTCCTTTTTAGATATTCATTACATCTATACCAGGCTTGGCTTTTTAAAGAAAAGAAAAGAAATCAACTCTGAAACTTTGTTTCTCTGTGACTAATTGAAGTTTTTACATTGTTAGTTGTTTTGGCTGTAATTATAACTTTCAAAATCTATTACTCATTCAGGAACATAAACTGGACTTCATTAGAGTTTGCAGTACTTAATTTTCTGGGTATAACTATTTTGTTATTAATCCTGACAGAGCTTTATTTTCACTTTACTACTTTTTTCTGTCATAAACCAGGAGATTCTCTAAAATTTTTTGGAAAATACAAAAAAGGAGAAAGAAGAATGGGTAGAGATGAGAAGTGGGAAGTTATCTGAAATTAACCCACCTAAAAAAATAATATTTTGGTGTTTTTCCACACAGTGTTTTTCTATTGAAATAATAATTTTATGTCCTTTTTGTTTGTTGCTTGCTTAAGGAAAGTAGGGCAGTTTCCTTTGTTGTAACATATTCTATATGCATGATTTTTATATGGCTACACAATATTCTGTGATTTATTTAAGCATTCTCTAATGTAGATTATTTCAGTTTTTTACTATTTATAAAAAACACTGTAAAGAGCAACTTCATGCATAAAACTTTTCCCATATTAGGATATTTCCCTAGGACTGAGTTTCAGAAGTGGAATTTCTGAGACGAAGTGTCTGATCATTATAAAGTTATTGGCACATAACGTTGTTACCAAATGGCTTTGTAATGGCTAGTCCATACTTCCATACTTACACATATAAAAATGTCCTAAATATGTATAAAATTTTTATACGTATGAAATTTTTATACGTATAAAAATGTCCTAAAAGGCATTCTTTTTGTGGCTTTTCCTTTTAACCTGCAAATGAAGCTTTTCAGGTGAGACTGAGAGTTGTTGATTTACCTGCACTTTGCTCAATTATGACAAAGTAAGTTCAGTGGAAATTTCATACTGTAGGTGGCAGTGGGGGATCAGTAAGTGGTGAGAGTGAGTGATTCTTCACCCTTGCCATATATAGCCAATAGGGTACATCAGGGTAAAAGGTTCTGCACAGGATGATTATTAATCATGAATATGGGACTCTTCAGATAGATACCAAATTATAAATTATACTTATTTGCAAATGCAAAACTAGTGGGTGATTTCTAAAGGTAAAAACAGGTTATTCCTTTTTAACATAGCAGGGAAGCCCATTATCTACTAATTTCAAATGCACATGAGTAAACATTCACGTGATTTTCTTTCTGCATGTTTCATATATATATGTACATACATTTATCTATAAATATTTTGAAATAGCAGTGATTGGAACATTTATCTATTTCAAGTACTATTTTTCATATATATATGAAAAATATATATATGTATACTTCATATAAAATTACTTTATGTATGCATTTGTGTATTTATGTATATAAAGTAATTTATTCTTCTAACATTTTCATAAGGACCAGGGAAAATGTGATTAGCAAGTGGATCAACTTCAGAGTTCAGTTTTATTGTCATCAGTTGCTAGAATATAATACTTTCTAAAAGGAGAAGTGGTACATTTGCTACATTCTATTAAAATAAGAGAACTTTTAGCAATTAAATACAGTCTTATTGGTACTCCATAGAAGGGAAAATAAATTAATTTGCTTGTCAGAGCTCCAGAGGAAGAAGAGGAAAGAGTGAAGGAAGAGGAAAGAGGAAAGCAACATCTTAGAGATGTTGCTCAGGCAACCGGAGAGCTGGTCTCACCTCAGTCTGCAAGCAATATTCCACTAAATGCCCTGCACTGTAGGTTTTGGATTTTCTGTTAACTTCTTCTAAATTTGCTTTCTGTGAAATAAAATGGTTCGCGGGAGTGGGAGGGCAGGGCAAAAAACTTGGTAAGTAGACAGAATTTCTTATTTATAAACCGCTGGCTTCTCTTTGCCCCAGAATACCTTCAGTAGCCACCTCAAAGGTAGAGGCCATCATTTGCTTTTGAGCACAATCTTCTGTAGTGAACACTGGGCAGATAGAAAGGAAATGAGCAGGTCTGATGGCGGAAAATCATTCTTAGTCTTTCCATTGGCTCACTCTAAATAATCTCATAAACTTGCTATCAAAATGTATCTATGTATTTTGAAAATATCAGGAATCAATAATGGCAAAAGTGTGCCTCTGCTGATACTTATGCATCAAATTTCCAGGTTTGCATTTGCTGCTGAAAGGGTTACTCATCAGAGCTTAGGTCATTAAAAGCACAGAACTGAGTTACATTGAGACTTGCTTTAACATTAAGAACTAACTCTTTGTTTGAACCTATCAAATCTCTATCTAGATATTATGCAGAAAGAACTGCATCATTCCAAAATCCCCAGGACTCTGTGTCTAAGGGCTGCCTCCACTTAGAATCATAAACTCTTAGAAGGAAAGGGATCTTAAAGCTTAGTTCAATCACCATATTTTTCAGATGAGGGAACCAATGACCAAAGATGATGACCAACTTTTCCAGAACCGTACAGTATAAGCAACAGGGCTGGCACAAGAGCATATATCTTCTGAGCTGCAGAGCAAAGCTCCCCACTTGTTTCAGTCTGAAACTTAAGGCTGTGAGAAAGTACAGCGTCACTACATCACAGTTGAAGAAGGGAAAACTACCTGCCCTTTTTTGTCCCAGCGTAAAGTGTGGGGGAAGTCACTTGGTCTGTTTCTGTGTTATTCAGTCTAATAATGACAATTTTTAAAAATTTATGTTTAATTTTGAGTTTGGGTGGGTTGGTTACACATACTATGTGGTTCTGATCATGATATGTTTTGCCTGGTGCAGTGTCCAGGACCTGGTGGGGGTATTTAACAGTGAAAGTCCCCCAGATCTGGGTCAGTGTTGTTTTTCCCCCTTTAATTTCAACATTGACACAATGCAAATGGTTGGATGGAGGAAGTGTTGTATCATGCAGAGCATGCTGGGCCAGTCCTGACCGAAAATGATAAGTGTAGCTTAACGTCCCCGGCCCTCAGTTTCCCCATATGTAAAATCATGACCCACGTGATTTCCTAGGACTTTTTTAGTCGGAATGCCATGTTTGACAATTTTACCTGAGAAAGACTTTGTGAAGGCTAACCTGTTTACGAAGTTCTCTGAGATCCCTTAATGTGGCGATTCCCACAACATCAAAGATAGAGATTTTTCAAACAGAGTTGAAAAGTGTTTAATAGTCAGATAATATGTATCTTTAAAAACAGGACTGTTTTTACATGCTTTTGGAAAGTTGGCCTGACATTATGTTACTCCATTTCCAAAAGCCTGTGTTCATAAATTGGCTTTGCCTTTTATCCACTCTCTATGGAGAAGGAAAAACGTTATGTTAGCATGATGTGTACCGACCCCTCTGTTCTTTAGTCTTCCTCTTAATTTGTTTTAGAACTTTGACTCTTTCTTTGAGATGAATTCTTTCCCCCAGATTCCCCTAACCCCCCATGGATTAGAACTGCTGTTCCTTTAATTTTCTGAATAATATTATCCAAAGTGATGTGACAAAAACAACAAAAATTGAAGAAAAACACCAAAGACAGAAATACCTGAGAGGTACTGCCAAGGTGATTCTAAAATCGGCTTACAGAAAGAGGTTTGGAAAGGAGATAATTTCAAAATAACTGGTTGAGAACAGATTTTATTTTTTTGAACCAACATGACTTTATAGGGATCAGGAAGGATGATACAGCATGAACAAATGATTCAGAAGTGGACAAAGTGGAAAAAAGAAACAGGCACTGTATCTGGCTAGAGTAGGAGGAGCAGGGAGGGTATGCTGACTGAGAGGCTGGCTTGTAAATGCAAGTCTTTTAAGGTCAGCCGTGGAAGAGGGGAGTTGGAAGCCATCTCAGTCTCTGACAGGAAGCATCTGGGCAGATTTCTGTTTCTTTTTTAATGTTAAATGCCATAGGATTGGATTGGAAGGATGAAAAATTCAGTCAAAAACTGCTTCTCAAGGGATAAGAAAACTTCTGCCATGATATTAGCAAACGTCAAGGAGAAAATTTACCCTGTAAGAAGTATCGTTTCCTTACAGAATACCTCCTGGCATTTCCTGAACAAGTGGGATTAATCTAAATAAAACGTATTTCAAGAGGTAACAGTGACAGATATCATTTAATGAGCTTATTAAAGTAACATTTGAAAATATGTAATGCTTCGTGAATTTGTAGGTCATCCTTTTACAGGGGCCATGCTAATTTTCTCTGTATTGTTCCAGTTTTAGTGTATATGCTGCCAAAGTGAGTACAGGTGGCACATCTTTACCTTCTGTAGGAACTCAGCCATCATCTTTGGCTCTCCAGGGTTCTGTCATTTTGATGGCCCACACATTATATCCATCCAGAATTTTCCTTAATACAATTAAATCTCTTTTTTGTTGTTGTTGTGTCTTTAAGGAATTGAGAACAATAGCCAGTTCACAAAAATTCATTTATATAAAGTAAGACTGGTTCTCAAGATTCATATGCGAAAAAAAAAAGAATCCATTGAAAGTAGATACTATTATTAACTTGAAAAAAGTAATCCTTATCAATATGTAATTTTTAAAAGCACTTCTTCATATGCCTTTATAAATGGTTTGTTTTATTTGCTGTTCTGAATCCTTCTGATTATCCAAATCGCTTAAAGTAGATACTAGTATTATATCTAACGCATAGCATGAAGGAAGAATTTTGTTCCAAATTTTACATATAATAAGTTTCCTATTCAACTTGACTTTTTTCCACATAGCATCAAATTCCTAAGTCATATTCGGTTTGTGGTAAACTATGATTTCCAACTCTGATTTGCCTAGTTTCAGTTGCCCAGTTATACTTTGGTAGCTGCCTTTTAGCTTCTCTCTATACCAGTCTTCTTATCACTGCGAATTTTATTCTAGATTTAAGTGTTATTTATTTATTTATTTATTTTAACATGGGCAGGCACCGGGAATTGAACCCGGGTCCTCGGGCTTGGCAGGCAAGCATTCTTACCTGCTGAGCCACCGTGGCCCACCCAAGTGTCATATTTTAAGTGGTCAAGAACATTTGGATACTTCTGTCTTCTAGAGTTTTAAAACCTACTTACTTAAAAAAAAAGTCAATAGTTTTTGTCAGCACTTTCATACTTTGTTTATCAAAATGAGAATATCTCAGATTGGTTTCCAAGACTAATTTGAATGAAACGCTACCCAAAATGTACACCAAGCTGACATGGGTTCCTGCTTTGGGTGTGGCTCTGAAGTAGATTGTTTAACCATCTCATAGAGATCATTAGACTTCTGTTTTGTTCAGTAAGTGTGCCATGTTGAAAGGAATCGATAGGAATTTGGAAGCAGAGGTAGGCTTTCTCTGTGGCTTCCTGTTCTTTCTCTCAAGGAAGGAGATCAATCTAGTCTGGCATCATTTGCCTCCTGTGACTCTGTAGGTATTAAAAGAGCTGTGATAGCAGGTATTGATGCTTGTCAATCCATAATTTGCAGAACCATCCGCTAAAGAAAAGGCAAATAGAAAAGACCCAGTTTCTCAGAGTCTTTTAGTTTCTATGCATCCACACAAACCATGATTTGGACCATATCAGCCTTGCTGATTTAACTTTATCCAGCTTTGCTACTGGTCTATTTCTTTTCCACTTTATGTGGCCTGTCATTGTTTTATCACAACTAGGGACAAACACCAGCTCACTGGTATTTTCTTGAAAAATTGTCAAGCTTTAGATATTAAAAGTTTGATCCTTCCCCCCTTTGTTGTTAGTGGTCTTTCTTGATCATCCTTTTTGTTTGTGTAAGACATTTGAAATTACCTTTATATAATAAAACTGAACAACTGAAAATAGATTGGTAAAGAGTTTTAACCCCTGCCCTAGAAATTATGCTAAAATAGAGGAGAGAAGAGCCCAAAATCACATTTTTATATAAATGAGTACATTGAATACATTGTGAATCAGTAATTCAAGTTTAATTTGAAAGCTAGTAACATATTTACAAGTGGAGAATATGTATATGGCAGTAGAGTTACAAATATTACTTTAGCAGTGGTATAACTAAGAATCCAGAGGTATATCCATTTGCTGGAAATTAGCTATGGCAACTGTCAAATATGTACCAAAACAATAGGGGAGGGTAATAATGACTAAGAGCAAAACTGAATAAGGTAACATAGGATGGAGGTGGGGAGGGGTTGAAGATGCCAGATAACCCCTTTGATGTGTTCTCTCTTTATTTATTGCTTGCAGTTCTATATATTCTTCTCTCTTTAAGATTTGATGATTATTCCAAGAAGGTGGGACTGACCTTTCTTTGGATACCTTTTATTTGAAATTAAGTGCTCCTTCAATTCAGACTTCTATGTCCTCTTTAGATCAGAAAAGTCCCTTGGTTTTATTTTTTCCTGCTGTACTCCTGGTTAGTTATTCTTATTCCCAAATCTTTTCTTGCTTGCTTATTGCCTTATTGTGTGTGCTAAACACCCACAATTTTTATTTCATTACAGTAGAATTTAACTTAACAATAACAAAAAAGAAGACAAAGAAGATATGTATCATAGATACTGCAGGTAACGATGTAATGGCTTGCTAGCCAGGTTCCAGCTATTTGAGAACTTTGTATGAGAGCAGACCTTTGCTAAACAAATATTTTTTCACTTATATTTTTAACAATGATATGTTGAAAAATTCGGTTTTCTCCCCTGCTATATATTTTTAAAAGCACACAAGCATCACAATTAAGTAGAAAATTACTGGCTTTGACCAGAATCCTTTACACAAATGATTGTCCACTGGATCTGGGGAAAATATTTATTTATCCTTTTAAGCTCTGCAAGAGTCCTGTCCTTTCAATACCTACATCCAAGCTCAGGGGCCTGAAGAGTTCAAGGCTGACAGTAGCCGTGAAAAGTTTCATAGCCTTTTAAGAAAGTTCAACGGCTATGTTTGGGGAAGAGATATATGTATTATGCAGGCTGCTAGCTCATGCAGATATCGTAACATGTGGAATCCATAAACGTCCAATTACAGGACTGTCACTGTTTGCCACGGTTCTAACTTATGTAAGTTATTGATTATACTTTCATGAGATCATAATCAAAAGGTTATTCTTTGGTAATGGTGTGTTAGAAGAGCTTTATCCTGAACTTCAAAGCCATCCTCTGCGTGCCAGGAACAAAGGCTTAGAAGTTTGAATCGGGGCCAGAATCAGCCCGTATGAGTTAACGATATTCCAGACCATCCGGGAGCTGAATCCACCTACACACGTGCATGAACTTTCTCTCATCACATCAGATCAGCCATCATCACTGAAAGATGACAGTTGATTCAGCTTTAATGTGCCTTTGTAAAAAAATGAATCAGCTTGAATAACTATGGTGTCTGTTCATAGCTGCCTCATGACCGTTTTAACTGGAGAGTAGTGCCATTCACCAGGCTTTTAGAAAAGAGTGATTATCACTAACTAGATGTATGAACCGAGAATTGCATATACTAAAGAATTTACAGAAAATAATTCATAGATGTGGGAAAGCTAATGTGTGACTTAAACAAGTTGGAAGTAATCAAGGTGTTTTCAGACTTGTCCCAATATTTTGACATGTTTTAAGTGGGCAAAAGAGAAAGATTGTGAGGTTGGCTGATATTGTAAATGGAAAATCTACTGCCCCCCCCTTTTGGCTCTTAAAATCATTATATAAGGATCTATGGACTTAAAAATATCACACCAAATAGTGAAATACTGTCGTGTGTTATCATATAGGGCAATCTACCCTTTCTCACGCCAGTCCCTGCAGACCTATAGTGTCAGCTCCTTCTTCATGGGCCTTTGGAGGAATCCTCAGGCAGATCCTAGAGTTTCTCTAGTCATCTTGAGATAGTAAAACACCCTCTAATTACCTTAGTGCCTAGATGATTCTCATTTCAGTAATTAGGATATCCACTACCATGTAATAGTTAAAATTCTGATCTTCATTCAAAGTTAAGTCTTCTCCCCTCCCCTCAGCTGCAGCCTGGAAGGCACTGTGGGTGACTCTTCCACTCGGCTGCTTCTGGTTTCCCTAGGATGGGAAGAGGGGACAAAGGTAGGGGATGTGGAAAAGAAAGACCAGAGGTAAGAGGCAGGGCGGTGACACCTGACAGGGTTTCCTCTGGCCGGGTAGTATGTAGAGCTGTAGAGCATTGATCTTCTTGTTATGGAAGCTTTCTTGAGTTCTGCAAGGAGTCCCGGGCTGGTAGAATCTGAATCTTGTACTAGTAATAGCCTAATGCCTGTCCTCAGGCTGGGTGCTCACAACTGGCCCCATACTCAGATCCAGCCACACTGGCCTTGCTGTTTCCTGAACATGCCAGGTACGTTCCCACCTGAGGGATTTCACACTTTTCCCTCTCCTAAGAGGCTCTTCTTCCATATATCCACACCCTCACTTTATTTTGGTCTCTGAAAAAAATCTCACTTCATCCAAGCAGCCTTCTTTTGTCCATCCTCTCTGAAAGGCAGCCACACCCCTCCCTCATGCACACTTATTCTCTATCCTCTTTCCCTGCTTTATTTTCCCACATAGCACTTCTCATCCCTTGCTGTATTATATGTCCATTTAAGCATTTTTTTTTATTATATATCTCCCCCTCTCCACCACATAGAGTGTAAGCTCCATGAGGCCAGGACTTGTTCACTGGTGCATCCCTAGGACCTGGAGCAGTGCCTCACACATTGAAGGTGCTCGATAAATATTTATTGAATGAAAGAATGAACAAAGAAAAGTCAGCTAAATATTATGACTTATTCTTGTTTATGTTTAAATTTGGAAAGGGTTTATATTATTGATTGAAGAAAAGCTTTGCTATGATCAGAGCTGTTGGCTGAAACTGATCCCTAGGGTAAAATGCAAGATCTATTAAAATCAAATATATTTTAGAATATATATGCCCGGTGTAATTTAACCACAGTAACATTTTACCTGAGATGTGATTTCTTTCTTTTCAATTCAAGCTGCAATACGGGAAGTTGGTTGTATGGAGTAAACATTGAATTCATTTTAACAGAAGCAGATACTCTTGCTTTCTTAATTAAGTTCAGGCAAGTAGCACTGTTATCAGAATATCTCAAAGACGACTAAGACCTCTCCTGTAGCTCCTGCCTTATCTTATACTGGCTTTGCTTTGGTTCCATTCTGCTAAACAGCATAGACAATAAATACTGCTGACTTAAGCTAGGCTTTAAAAAAACATTTTAATATTCTGTGATCTCACTGTTTTGGAACAATTAGAATAAGCAAACTCATAGAGCTTGAATCTAGAGTATAGGGTGGCAGGGGATGGGGTGGGGGTAGAGAATGGGAAATTAAGTCTAAAAATCCACATGGTTCCTGTTTGGAATGATGGAAATGAGGGATGGTGGTTAATGGTAGCACAGCATTGTGAATACAATTAACAACACTGAAATATATATCTGAATACGATTAAAATGGAAACGTTAGATTATATATATGATAATAATAAAAAAATTTTTAAAACAAACATTTTATCATTACAGAAGTACAGATAAGTGAATGCGGAAGTTAGAAAACTTATTTAACAAATATCAAATAACTTGGGATGTGTAATTTTTTATTCATTTAACATGATGTCAATATGAGAGTTTTTATTTTTTAAAATGGTTTTATTATGGAACATTTCAAACATACAAATGTAGGTAGAATAGAAAAATGAACACTCGTTTATCCATTATTCAGATACAAGAGTTACCAACTCTTGGTCAATCTTGATTCCTCTGTACTTCCCATTATATTATTTTGAAACAAATCTCACATACAGCATTAGTTCTTCCACAAATGTTTCAGTATGTACCTCTAAAGGTAATAATTATTAAAAGCCATAATGTCAACACTATTAAAAATAATTCCCTAATATATCAAATATAATTCTTCAAATTTCCAACTCTCTCTCATAAAAGTAGTACACTTTTAAAGGTTTGTTTGAATGATGATTCAAATAAGGTTTGGAAAGGTTGATAAGTCAAATAAAATCCACATATTGCAATTGGTTGATGGGCCTTTTAGGTCTCTTTTAATCTATAGATTCCCATCAATCACTCCCTTTTTTTATTCCTTAGAATTTCTGTTTAAGAAACTAGGTTTTGGCCCTATAGAGTTTTCCAAAGTCTTTGTGGTATAGTTATCATGTTCGTCTATCCTCTGAATTTCCTGTAGATTGATAATTGGATAAGACATTTCCAATTTGTTTTAAAGCTAAAGAAATAAGATTATTCTAAATGTATCTCTATATGCTAAGCCAAACTATACACCACATCTGGGGCAAGGAAAAAAGATAAAGATTATTTTAGACTATTTTCACAGCCCTCGCATACACGAGTGATGTCCTTCAGGACTGGAGAGAACTCCTTTAATCACGTTCCCTCTGGCCCTCAACTCCCAGAAATCCTAAAACTGTTTTTTTCTGCCTATTGGTACTGCCACTGTCTAGAAACTCCTGCTGCCACACCCCACCACTAAGTGATTTGCAGATTGATCCTATTAATAATGGCTAACATTTGCTGAGTGCTTACAATGTGCCAACATTGTGCTACCTACTTAGTATGCATTTTAAATTTTAGTCCTTGCAACATGCTATAAAGTAAGTACTGGCCTCCTTTTGGTCTTTCGAGCTTGCCAAACTTCCTCCTGCCAGAGCTTATACACTTCTTCCGACAAAATGCTACTCCTTCCTTTATCTATTTAACCTCTGCTCATTCTGCAGATCTCATTTCTGTCATCCTTTCTTGGGCAAGCTTCCCGTGATCCTCAAGCTAAGTCAAATTACATATTCTCAAAGCATTACATAAGTCACATTTGAAGCCCTTTATCACCATCTTAGTTTTGTTTTATTATTGGATTAAGGACTAATTCCCTTTCGGACTGCAAGCTCCAAAAGGACAAATGCCATGACTGATTTTACTCATCCTTGGCTCCCTACACATACACAAGAGCACATTCAAGACATCTGTGTTAAATGAATGAGAGGCTAAGCCTTGTGCCCAAGGCCAGCCAGTAAATAGTGGAACTAGAAATTGAGCCAAGTTGGTCTGACTCTAGCCCAGATTTCTCCCATTCACCCCAACCTTGTGGACATTATTATTTGGACTACTGGCTTCTCTCCCTTGGAGAGCCAGCTCATGACCAACTTAGACTTCTTGTGCTTGGTCCTATCTTACTGCACATTCCCTGCTGACTTGTGATTGGGATCTTAGTTTCTGCCTCTTTCAGTAAGGCTTCCAAAGTTGACATGGGCTTCTGTCTCATTTAAAGTCAGGAATTTCATGACTTGGGATGGTGTTTTGGTTACCTAGGCTGCTCAAGCAAACACCATGAAATGGGTTGGCTTATACAATGGGAATTGATTAGCTTATAGTTTTGAAGCTAAAAGAGTGCTCATATCAAGGCATCATTAAGGTGATGCTTTCTCCCTGAAGACTGTGGCACTCTGGGGCTGGCTGCCAGTGATCCTTGGCTTCTCTGTCACATGGCAAGGCACATGGTGGCATCTCCTGGTCTCTTCCTTTTCTTCTAGGTTCTGCCAGTGTCCAGCCTCTTGCTCCCTGTGGTTTTTTTCTCTGCCTGTCTGAATTTCACTCCACTTATAAAGGATGCCAGTAATAGGATTAAGACCTATCCTGACTGAGCTGATCCATACCTTCTTAACTCAAGTAACTCATCAAAAAGTCCTGCTTACAATGGGGTCACAACTATAGAAACGGGTTAGATCTTAGAACATGTTTTTCTAAGTTACATACATATATACAGTTTCAAACCATCACAGATGAATATGGTAAAAAGTAATTTACTTATTTTTTTTAGGATATGACTAATTTGATTCAGTTTTTATTCCTTTTTTTTCAAACAGTTTTTGAGCCACCAAAAATATATTAGTCACTAAGGATTCAAATAACAATAGAAAAAGTCCTTTCCATAGAGAAGCTTAGGGTTTAATGGTGAAGGCAAGTAAATAGACTGCTATAAGCAGTATAATAGTAAAGATAAGAGAAAGAAGTACAGGAAAGAACTTCTGAGGTAGGGAAAGTTCTGCCAAAGAGGTGATATTTCATCTAAGCCTGGAGAGGTAAGTCAAAGTTTGCCTGGTACATAAGGGCAGGGAGTCTACATTCCAGTCATAGAGACCAGTGTGTCCATGAGAGTGCGTGGTTTAGTTGACCTGAAGTTTGCTATGGCTGGGTCAAAAGACTTGTGAGGGCAGATGTGGGAGAAGCTGCTGGAAGCATGGACAGAGCCAGATATAAAGTTATGGCCAATTTCTTCCTTGTTACTAGAAACCAGTTTAAGTTTTTAAGAGGGTGTGGTGGTGTGTTCCAGTTGGCATTTTAGGAAGAAAACTGGATGATGTTGTAAATTGGAGGAACAAGTCTGGAGGTGTGAAGAGAGAGTAGGAAACAATTGTAGGAGCATAGGTGAGAAATGATGAGATTCTGAATTTTGGTAGTGACAGTGGGGAGAAAAAAATAGGGATGAGATTTGAGAAATAAATGAGAGTTTGTGGAGGTGGTTGGTGAGAGAAAAGTGAGTTGTCTAAAAAGACTGCCAAGTTTATATTTCAGGTAATCAGTTAGGAAGTGCTGTCTTAGGAAATACAAGTGAGCAAGTTTGTTATAATGAATTTGGTTCAAACATGTCATATCCAAGGATAGATGTCTGATAGACAGTTGTCAATGTGAATCTTGAGCTCAGAAAAGAGGTAGAAACTGGAGATAAAAATTTAGAGGCCACTGATATGTCGGTATAAACTGAAGTCATGAAAATGGATGAGATACTCCAAGATGAGTACAGAATAAGATCAGACCATCAATTGTTCGCTGAAAATATCAACATTTAAGGCAGTGGTTCTTAACATTTTTTGAGTCATGGGCTCTTTTAAGATTGTAATAAAAGTTAGGATCTCTTCTCCTTAAAAAAGAAACCTATTCATTTGCATACAAACACAATAGCTATGTATTTTCTAAGGGTACATGACACCATAGTCAGAATTCTTCTTTAAAGTGAAGCTATGGAGAGAAGCCTGTGAAGGTGATTCAAAGAAAGTGATTAGAAAAGGAGAGGGAAACTCAGAGAGACTGTTTCAGTTTGCTAATGCTGCCACAATGCAATATACCAGAAATGGATTGGCTTTTATAAAGGGGATTTATTAAGTTACAAGTTAGCATTCCAAGGCCTTGAAAATGTCCAAATTAAGGCACCAGTAAGAGGATACCTTCTCTTAAAGAAGGCTAATCACATCCAGGGTTTCTCTACATGGTAATGCATATGGTTACGTCTGCTGTCTTTCTTTCTCAGCTTATAAGTTCAAAGGCCTCTCTCAGCAATTTCTGCATCTCCAGATGTCTGTGTCTTGGTTTCCTCTGTTTGCTCTCTCTGTCAGCTCTGAGCTGTTTTCTGCCTTCTATTTTCTTCATACAGGGCTCCAGTAAAAGGATTAAGACCCACCTTGAAGTGAGTAGCTCACATTTCCATGGAAACAATTTAATCAAAAAGGTCCCACCCACAATTGAATGGGTTGCATCTCCGTGGAAACAACCTAATCAAGAGGTCCCACCCAACAACAATAGGTCTGTTGCCACAAGACTGGATTAAATTAACATGGCTTTTTTGGGGTACACAACAGTTTCAAACCAGCACAGAAACTATTGCTATATATAAGTCAAAAAAGAAGACAAGTTGATTGCAATAAAAAATTTCAGAAAAGACAAAGAATAAAGAGAGAAAACTGCTCAATGAATTTGACAACTTGGAGGTCATCAGTGACCTTTTATGAGAATATTTTAATAGTGATGGGGCAACGTCATAGTATAGTATAGTGAGCTGAGGAGTGATGGGGAAGAAAATTGAGGCAATGAATATAGACTCCTTTGGAAGCAGTGTAATTATGTAAAGGAAGAAAGATAGCCTAGCAGCCTCGGGGTTAGGTTTTTAACTATTTCATCACATTAATAAACATGAGGAAAGATGAGATCATTCATTGGGGCTTGTGTCAAGGGGGTATGGAAGATAAGCAGGGTTGGGGAAAAGAGGTGAGAGAATTCATATTTAGTAATCTCTGTTTTCTTTATGAATAGGATATTGTCATCAGTTGAATGAAGCTAGCAGGAATGGAACAGAGAACTTTAGGGAAAACTATGGTATTGTTGGGTGTAGAAGGGAGAGAGTAGAAATGTTTAAAAGAATTGCTGAAGGTTGTTACAAGGCAACTGAAGTTGGCCACATAGATTTAGCCAGTTTTCAGTTTATGAATTTTTATTTCAGTTTTATTATGAACTGGTTCCTCAGGCAATCATACCAGTTCTGCTTCAGTTTCTTTTTTTCTTCAAGGGTGGCCAATGATTCATGCATGGAGTAACAAATATAATAGCAAATGTCTAGAGGAGCTTTGAAGATTAAAAAAGCAAAGAATGTTCTATCTTCTAAGCAATGGCTTTTTCTGAAATATAAAAAATTTATAGTGATGACTATTCTTTGAATCATTTGCTAGTAAGGCAGCCTCCTAACTTTTGGACCTTAAAAATCTGTAGTGATGAAGGTACAGGCTTTTTTTTTTTTCCTGTTTGATTCGTAGATAAGAAAAGAACAAACTGGTCATTGGAAGATACCTTGTAACACAGTATTCTGATATACGAAATACCAGTTATATGAAGAAAGTCAAAATAAAGCATATCACATAACCTTTATCAAAGTAGTATAATATACATTTCGAAACATTAAGCTAAGAGGAAAAGTCTGTTTTCTTCTGTAGTTTTTTTTTATCAAAGAAGTAAGTTAAATTGTCCATATGGATTCAATAAAAAAAAGAAAAGAATTTAAGAAAACTACCTGAAGCTAAAACTTAGAAAAATATGACCTAATGTTAAATATTTTGAAGGTCATAACTGAGAATATCTTCTGACATTTCTAAGAATTAAATTTTTCAAATGTCTACTTTTTATCAACAAAATGAAATAAATGCATGGCATAGAGAATGTTGAAAGAAATGGAATATATACTTTTTTCCTTTTTTGAGCTACGAATAGGTGCCATCCAAGTTTATTTGTACATTTTGTAAATGTCATTCTGTCCTTGCAAAATACACTGCTGTTTGAGATGCATGAAGGAGGAGGAAACAATGGGATGAGATACTCATGAAGAATAAATGTACTGCCTGAAGTGTAAGAATAATTGCTCGTTTTGTTTTTTTAATTGAAGAAATAGCTCTTAGCACAATTTTCTTTCTTTTTGTATGTAAGTGAATACCTAATGATTCCTTCTGAAGCTCTAAGGCAAAAAATTCAAATCTAAATCTTGAGACAAGAGGAAAGCACACACACACACACACACAAAAAGAAAGGTACTCCATTCCCTTTTTCAGAACTCAAATCTCCCTTTCTCACCACACTGACAGTCATACTGCTGCTTAATTAGCCCTGCTGTATTCACAGAGTACCAATTCTTCAATCTTAGTATCTAGGAGAAACTCACATCTATGCTTCCAAATTCCTCCACACTTTCCTTTTCCATGCCTCTCTGTTTGGGTTTTCTTGGTCCCCAAAGTGCCACCTGCACCACTTGTAATGAAGTTTCTTTCCTGGGTTCCATACGTTACTCCATCCGTTATTGCCCAATATGGTCCTTTCTCTCAGAGTCCAGTTTTCAGATTGGCATCAACCCATAACTTCACAGCTGCTTAAATTACAGCAGGCTTATTCTAAGGAGAAGATAATGCATCTTGGAAGCTGTAAGAGATAAAGGAGAAGAGAAGCTTTCAGTGATGCACCAAACAGAGCCTCCATTGACCTGCCCATTGAAATTTTTACAATCTGTGGTAAAAGCAATGCCCTGGACCCAGGGATGTTATTTAATATAGAGCCTATTTTGTATTTATACCTGTACCCCCCCCCTTTTTTTTAGCTTTTTAATAAGAACTGAATAAAATCTTTTCCATTCCCCAATGCTTTGCTTTCCTACTTCATTGTTACCCCTCCCTCAAAAGGTAAAAATAGGAAACCTTTACTTTTGGCTTTATTTAATACAAAATAGCAAAACAGCTCTCTGTTGCTTTCCTATCTTTAGGAATCTTAAAAGCAAATGGATAGCCAGTGATTTATGTGGTAGCTAGGTCTGTTACTGGTTTGTGTGAGCTGTGGTGATTCCAAACCCTAGGAGGAAAAAAGAGGAAAATGTCTTAGAAATTTCAGATTCATGTGAAGCAAAACCGTGTGATCTCCTGCCAGTTTTAGTTTGCAAAGTTCTCATGGTCCTGGATGTGTTTACTTGAACTTTAAGCTTTAATATTTACCGTTATATTCCAATAACTTTATTCCCTGAATCCAGCCCACTGACTGTGGTCTAGTCTAGTGTGTATAAAAAGTATTACTAGAACAGAACTACGTTGATTGATATTCTCAATGTCAATTTAACCCAAGACCAGTGAAATAATTAAATAACTACTCTGCTCGAGAAGGTGCTTTTTCTTTTTGTTTTTGAAATAAATTCTTGGAGGCAGTTCCAAAAGGAGGCAGAAGAAAACAATTGATTTTCCACAGCTTCCCAGTGATATCACATTTGCATATTATAATTTATAGAAGGCAAACTGACTGGAGAGCCAAGTGGGAAATATGAACCAGGAGATCATTGAACAAAATCATGTTTCAGAGCTGACCCTTGTTTACATTATCTGCTTGCATTCTTTCTGGGAGGCTCATTGCCAAAGTTTTGTCCCAAAACAAGGATGAAACAGTTACAAACTACACACAGATTGGCTGCATATCAAATGTCAATGTTCATTTGGTTAGTCTTCTTTTTTGTTTGTTTAAAGTCGTCTCTGTTCTCTCTGTGGCTGAGGTAACCAGCCGCACAAGGTAAAAGTCTTTTGACCCATAGAAGTAATTTAGCAATTGCCAAAATAGAAAAGCTACTGCCTGTCAGGTGGACTCAGAGGCTAACACCATTTCACCACAGCAATGTGTTCTGTAATGCACTGGGTATAAATACCCAGTCGCTGCTCAGTAGGTCATTAATTCATTCAGCAAACATTTATTAAATACCTTGTTTATCTGCACAATACCAAGTAAGTCTCCAATAGAATGGTGGGGAAAAATATGTATAATCCCATCCTTATCCACCAGGAATCTAAAAATTACATGAGAAGACACAATGTACACATGTGAGAAGCCAACAATACCTGGCAGTAAATATGTAAGGGCCAATCTGGCTTAAGTCATGTATGAGTTCAGTCTAGGTGAAATCATTGGAATGTAGGCATGGCTTGGTGTGTTCAGATCAGGCCAGTTGAGCCCCAGAAGAGGACTTGATGGGAGTAGCAAGAGATAAGGAAGATGGTACAGGACACTGAACAGGCTAAAAAGACTTTATCTAGGAGATAAGGGGAGTGATATTTTATCGAAATTACATTGTGGTAGATATTTTGGAGAGGAAGGCTAGAGGAACATTTCTAATGCAAATATGAGAAAATAAAAGCTGAGTTAGGGTAAAGGCAATGGAAATAAAAGGAAGGGACAGAGTAAAAAAAAATATTTTAAAAGGAGAAGGGATTGGGGCGGGCCGCGGTGGCTCAGCGGGCAAAGTGCTTGCCTGCTATGCCGGAGGACCTCGGTTCGATTCCCGGCCCCAGCCCATGTAACAAAAACGGAGAAACAGAATACAATAAAAAAAACAAGAAAATGTTTAAAAATGTTTCCCTTTCTTCCTTCCTTCCTTCCTTCTATCCTTCCTTCCTTCTCTCTGTCTTTCCTTAAAAAAAAAAAAAAAAAAAAAAAAAAAAAAAAAAAAAGGAGAAGGGATTAAATTTTGGTGTCTGCCTATCAGAAGATGAGATAGAGGCAAGAAACAACAGTGACTTGTAACTGGAGAAGTGATACTACCATTGGCAGTTATAAAGAAATCAGAGGGAGAAGCTAGTTTTGGAAAAAGATGAATGAGCCTCCATTTAAAGTCATAGTGGATAGTACATCTGAGCATGCCCATGAGGCAGTTGGTGAAAGGAGGCCACACTTTGGGACAAGAGTGTGAATGGCTCATTTAGAGCATCATTTCCCCAAAAGAAATAGCTCCGCCTGTGGGGGTACCTGAATTTTCTGACAAAATAGAGAAGAGCCGAGGGCTGCGCCTCAGTGATTTTCTATGATTCTGGGGTGGAAGGAAGAAAGCCACGGAGGAATACTTAGGAAAATCAGGAAGTGGGAGTGTCACAGAATCCAAGGATAAACAATTAAGTTTGAAAAATAAAATTTTGCAGAGAAGTGATGAAAAGAAAGCTGAGGAAGAAATGAGATCTGGATTTATTCAGTCATCAGATTGCTTGTTTAAGCATTAATATTACTCATTTAAGCATGCTTATTCTTTTTGTCTGGGTTATAAATGCTGGACCATTTTTTCCTTCTTGTTTATTTTCGTGAATTTCTTCTTACCCTTCACATGCAATGTAAGAGATGTTTTAAGTCACTTACTCAGTACCCTGCTAATCTACACTTACTAGTATGCTGTAAGAACAGTAGATTTTATGAGAATTAAATGAGCTGAAGTATAGTAAACACTCAACAAATATTATCTGTAAATTTTTAAACCTTATGGCTTTTGTGTGTTTTGTATCAATAAGCTGCCTGAAATTTTCTTTGGGACAAAGAAAAAAACCTCTATTTTATTTATTATTTTTTAAGTGTTCCTCCCCTGACATCGAGGTCAGATTCATGATATGTGAAACTAAAAGAGGTTTGGAGTTATGGTTTTATGAAGAACCTTTGATTCTCAACTCAGAGGTTCCTGCAATTATTGTGCTTATTAGATTAAGTATACACAATAAATCCAAAATGTCAAAGATATCAAAGAAATACTGTATTTTCTCCGTTCTTACCAGTAGTTAATGCAGTTCTCTGTTTCTTTTCTCCACATCTTCTCAAAGAACAGAGCCAGAGCCTTCCCATTTTGCTATTGTCCTATTTTGCTGTTTAAATGATGTCTTCTTCTGTTCTGGAAAGAACAACCTTAATATTCAGCCAAGTCACTTGGAAGCAGTTAAATGTCCTCTAGCATTCTTTCTCTAGATAATATTTGGGTGTCTTTTATACTTGTCTATGAAAAGAAAATTTACTGCATGACAAACCAGGCCAGCAAAAATTTTCAGCAATTTAATTTGGAAGTAAATTATTCTCCTGAATAGACCCATTCTTTGCTTAAATACAGGGCAGTCCTTTAATGTGTTTCCCAAATAAGCACTTTACTTGCCTCCACTTGAGTTTCCACTAATGTCACTTAATGAAACAAAATGTACTTTTTCCTAATAGAGGTCTCCTGCTCTCCAATATACCACCTCCCTATTACAGTTCATGCTCTGAGTTCTTTTATCTAAATAGTAAATCTACCATTTGTGAAACTTGTTCTCAAACTGTAAAGCTAGCTCTCTGTTCTTTCTGGCATAGAATTTAAAGTTTTATTTGCCCCCAAATAAGTGTTTTCCAATGGAGAGATTTGGGTCTAAGGATATTTATTGTATTTTAAATAAAGTAAAAACAGAGAGTCCTGTCTAGAAGTTAGAATGTGACACTCTAAATCTATCTTTCGTTTCATCATCCATTTCCTATAACTTTGGAGGAAATATTTAAACCCATTTTAGCATTTGCGCTATTTATTGGTTGTACTTTATTTTGAACATGAACATTATGTCTTTATCACAGACCCTTTTAATATTGTAGTTGAGAACCAGTTAAGCATGAAAACCCTAGAGTGAGAGAATGCAACACAAATTTCTTATTTCATAGCTGTTTGATAGATGAAATATTTTTTCTACTAGAGACTTAGTAGGAAAATGAAAACTTTTACAATATAAAGTTTTATGGCTTGTTGTCATATTGCAGTAGTGGTTTTGCATTTTTAGATCCTTCTCTTCATAATTAAATTGAGACCTTAACTATAAACCTTTCAAAGTGAATGAGACCAAAAATAAAAATTAAAAGTGAAATCATTAAATTTTGGACTTTAACATCTTCTTTTGCCAGTGGGTTGTTGTTTTCATTATCCCTTACTTATTATAGCTCTCCAAATTCTGATTAAAAGACTCACTCCAGATTTGAAAACAATTAAAGAATGACCCAAGAAGCTGAGAAGGATTTTGTAAGGGCTGTTTGAAGATTGTTTTAACAGCATTTGTTATCTTAAGAGCCTTTTTTCTCAATCTTTTTAGGAGACAGCAGCCAATTAATATCATTTAAGCAAAAAGGCCACATTTCGTGAATATTTTGGATGTGTTTCTAATATTTTTTAAGGACTCACATCTCTGAAGCACTGGATCTAATTCTAATGCTTCTAAAACACAGGACAGTAATTGATTTATGCCTACATAGTATCTTAAACATCATACGCTCCAGAGTTCCTGTAGTGAAAAATGTCACTCCCCCGTCAGACATGTGGTGAGCTAAGTGCCTTCTCACTTTCCGAGGTTTCCATGGAACTAATTGTCAATGCCTTTTGTTGTAGGCAGAATACTTCTATGAATTCCTGTCTTTGCGCTCTCTGGATAAAGGCATCATGGCAGATCCAACCGTCAATGTCCCTCTGCTGGGAACAGTGCCTCACAAGGCATCAGGTGGGTGAGGTCTCCACTTTGCAGAAAGGTTTACATGTAACATGTAGTGGTTGTAGGGATAATATTTAAGATCCAGAAATCACCCATCAGAGGGATTATAGAAAGCGTCCTGAATAGGTCAGTTGATTTTAGGGTAGCCCAGTTGGTACTTCCGTATGTTTTTTTGGGCAAAGGATTATGATGGGAATGAAGAATTGACAGTTTTATAATTTCCCAAAGACTCAAGTTAGCCCAAACCCACACCCAGTAAATAAATGATTCCAGATTTTTTTTAAAAGTTAGGTGAGATATATCCAACCAGTAAGCACAAATTAATGTAGTGCACACAAACGTGGCAAATATACAAAGTAAATGATTGCAGAGAGAGAAGGAAAAGCCAAGAAAAAACTTCACCAAAATAAATACTCTATCAAATAAGGAATATGAGGGAGAGAAAGGTATGGAAAAGTGATAGATAGAGGCTCACCCTTTCAGATCTAATCATCCTTCTTTGCTGAGAAAAAAATAGTATTTAATATTTGTTTAGAGCTTTTAATCTTACAAAGTCCTTGCTCATGCATTATCTAATCTGAGTACAGTCCATTTTACACAATAGAAAATTAATTTTACTACCTGGAGGTTTAACTGACTTGCCCAAAGCCACATTAATAGATGATAGAGTCAAAACTAGAGCCCAGGTTTTCTGACTTTAGAAAAATACACAGAGATTGCCCATGTTAATATATTCATATATTTCCTTCCAGCCTTTTTTCTATAAACATATTTACATAATTGGGATAAAATTGTATATTTGGTTTTGCATCATGTTTTTTTTCTTGTAACATTTTAACATCAGCATTTCCCCATGTTAATGTATGTTTTTCCCAGAGTTGTTTTTAATAACCTACTGAATATAACATAATTAATTGACCCATTCTCCATTATTTTTAGAGTTTGTGTATTATGAATAACACACACTAAACATCATTTTTAAACTAATAGGTAGTAACCTCCATAAAGGCAGGAGCTATTTTTGTCTTATTCACCATGGCCTCTAACACTGGGCCCAACCAGACAGGTACTTAGAAAATACTTCTTGGATTAGTATGTATTCCAAAATCTTTGTATTCATTGCATTATGTTAAGATAGATTCTTAGAAGTGGAATTATTGTGTCAAAGGATATACACTATGAACTTTTTAAAGGCTTCTAGGACATATAGCCAAAATGCCAAATTACTTTCCATAAAGGTTGTGCCAGTTTGTCCTTGATCAGCAGCGTGGAGGAGTCAGCCTGGCTTACTGTAACTTCATCAACATAGGATATTAATCATGTTAACTGCCATGCTAATTTAAAAAGTGAAAAGTGTTTTCTCAGTGTCCTTTAATTAGATTTTTTTTTATTGAGGCAGGACATTTTTTTAAATGTCTATTAGTTAGTGTAAAATGTCTGTCTTGTGCTCATTTTTATATTGAGACAATAGTGTCCTTCTCACTGATTTGCAAAGCTCTCTGTACATTAAGTACATTTACCTTTTATTGCAAACTTTTGCAATCCATTGCTTTCACATTAATTTATTTTGGACATGAAGAAATTTCAAAATGTTTATGGTCAAAATTGTCTTTGCCTGTGTGGGTTTTTTCCATTGCTTTTATGTTTGGAAATTACTTCCTATTCCAGGGAGCAATTAAGTGATAACTTACATATGTTTCTAGTATTTTATTAAAAATTATCTTGGCAATAATATAAGGGTGGGACTCCACCCTGAAATTTTTTTCCATCATCAATTTTTCTGGCTGAGAGGTTGAATTAGTTCTCCTTTCTCATTGATTCAAGATATGCCCTTTATTTCTCATTAAGTTCTTCTACACATAGGGCATTTTTTAGAGCTTAGTGTTTATTCTACTATTTTAATATTTATTTTTATGATTTTTTTAAAAAAAGAATTGGTGTTATAACCCTGTCCCTAAACTCTGTCCTTCTCCTCTCTTCCTCTTCCTCCCCTCATCCCATTTATTTTGGGGGGCTTATTCTTTTAGAAGAATGTTAAGTATCTTTTTCTGATGTCAAATGACAATCCTATTAGGAGCTCATTTAAAACTATAAAATGATCAGGAAATCTAGCACCTTTACAAAGACAGTTTTCAGGTTGTGGTTATGTACCACTTCCAATGGATCTGTGGTGCCCTTTCCCAACACTGTAAGCACTGGGGGCTATATAAGCACAGAACTTCTCTAACTTCCTGGCATGGACGTTCATGTGAGTGTAGATAGGCGGAGTGTAAATTTTGGTTGCTCTTGGATCATTCCAGTGCTGCAGGTGTGACCAATGGCCATTCGGGAAGGTTGGCTTTTGAGCCAGATGGGATGGGAATTCTTGGACACTCCCACAAAGGAATGAGGCCTTGGGTTCTGGTGATCCATCAGCCTGAAATTGTGGTCCCACATAAGTCTCGAGTATCTCCGTTCTACTCAGATGGTATCCCTAGGGCTTTACCCCATCAAGGAGATAACAAGAAAGACACTCAGGTCACCAGGTCTTGAGTTATGGCCATAACTCAACTTCGTGCCATTTCACGTGATATTGTTTTAAAAAAACAAAACAAAACAATTTACTTCACAAAGTGCACAATCAGTGGCTCTCATAAATACAAAGTTGCAGGTTCATCACCACAGTCAATTTGGGAACATTTTCATTGCTCCAAAAAGGAAAATCCCATACCCCTTCTATGCCCTATTATTGACATTTAGCATTGGTATGGTACCTTTGTTATAGATGGTGAAAGATTATTACAACATTACTGTTAACTATAGTTCATAGTTTACATTTGTTGTAATTTTGTAATTTTTCCATATCCTGCCCCCCCCATTATTAACACCTTGCATTAGTGATATACATTTGTTCTAGTTCATGGAGGAACATTCTTAAATTTGTACTGTGAACCACAGTCATCTTTTGCAACAGGATTCCCTATGTTATACAGTCTCATGTCTTATCCTCTAGCTCTCCTGCCAGTAACATACATGACCCTAAACGTCCCCTTTCAATCACAATTACACCTATAATTCATCACTGTTAATTACACTCACAATAATGTGCTACAGTGTTCCTTTTCTGTGGAAGATAACATCCTATAAAAATGTTCTTGCTCATATTTTTGGCTCTTTTTTAGAAGTTGTGACGAATAAATACATGATCTATTTCCATTTTACAGTTCTGAATTTTTCCCTTTGTCTTTCCTCTGATTACCAGAGGAATACATCCTAATTGTAACCCATTTAAATATACTTATTAAATTAATTACACATTAGATCTGCTTGGCCACCAACGAATCTTGGATCTTTGGGTATCTAATTTAATGATTGTATTCTAGGTTTTTATTCACTTTATGTGTCTAGAACAGAAAACTTCACTGAACTGCTTCTCAGAATATTGAAACTAAGATTTTGAACATATGTTGTGAGAATATTTTAATAGATGATGTTTAGATAAAGCTGTTTCCTGACATTTTAGAATCTGAATAAACAATGAAATTAAGAGGAAAAAGTGGATGATGCTTTGAGCAAGGTGAGATTAAAAAAGAACAAGCTTTCTTCTGAGATGAGGTGACATGTGTTTACATACACACAAACACACATAGACACACTTATGTAAGACTCCACCCCACCCCCATACACTTCACTTTTTGGAGGCAGATGTAGAATTTGTTTGCAGAGATGCAGGTGCAAGAAATTTATAGGGATGTTAGCCCATTGCGGGGCAGTTATTCATTAGCCTCATTAGCCCAGTCCCCACAGTAGGAGCACGTGAAGGTACCTCAAATTATTAAAAAGTAACCAAATCAGTGTGCCTGTGCTCCTAAGCATCTAGGTAGCTTTCATCATTCTGCTGGGATATTTTATACCCTCAAGCAGCTAAGCCATTCTTTTATCTCACAAACTCCTATACACCTGAACATTGCATGAGTAAAAGAAAGAAAAAACACTCTTGATCTTTAACAGTTATGGAGTGCCTGCCTTCTGGCATCTGAAGAGAACAAAAACAGGAAATACGAACTGCAGGGTGGTTTCAGTAAAATTATTTAGTTGTATAACAAAGAACAGTTTTCCATCAAGTGGAAGCTTTGCCTCTTTGAATACTCTCTCGCTGTCATGCAATGAAAACCGACGGAGTAATGGTATTTCTTAACTAAGACTTTGAGGAATCCAATGTCTAGAAATTTTAAAATAGGTGCTGAGGCTGGAGGGACCATTTTCTTCTTCTTAGCAGAATGTGTGAAACCCAGAGTAGGTGCTCAGTAAATTAAGAGAGAATGAATAGCTGTCAATGCCATTGGAAGCATAGATGAATATTTGTGTTGGATGGTTTATGATCATGTAGCAATTTATAATTATTGGTGTGGAGAATGAGTTCTCACCTGTCTTTCTCACCTTTGCCCTGGTTGTAAGGACATTACCTCGCATGACCCAAGGCTGAGGCTGTGTGAGTATCTTGTTCATCTCACTGTGAAAGAGATATTCAATCAGAATAAGCGGGCTGTTTATTTCTACATAAGAGTTCATTTATGTGCAGTCATTTATCCATGAGTGTACTTGAACACCATGTGTTCAATCTGCTTTAGTTTTTCTGAGTTGTTTTATTCCACCTCTGTTTAGATTGTACAACCTAGACAGCACTGGAATCAAAACATCTGGTCTAATTTCATCTAACCTTTGGAGAATGTGGCTTTCTACTCACATGCTTTTTTCTTCGCAAAAGCACAAGGCTTTTATTTCTATTATTCCTTGAAGTAGAAAAGCCTATGATTTTTCTGCCGCCGATGTCTCTTTCTTTGTGCTTGTGTATTTCCGGGTGCATGTTTCTAATTTTGGGGGTGTTTTCCATGTTGCTGGCCATCTCAGATGAATGTTTCTCTTTCTGTATATGTGTCCCCGTGTGTGTGTGTGTGTGTGTGTGTGTGCATGTGCAAGTGTGTGTGAGTGTCTCCCACAATGTATATCGCTATGTCTGTCAAATTAATGACAGTGCCTCATTTGCAGCAGACACCCTGCTAAGTGCTGAGGATACGGAAGTTAATAAGATGGGGTCCTTGCCTTTGAAAATCCTTAGCAAAGGATGCAAAACCATGATTATATCATGATAATACTATGAAATCATGCACAGAAGTGTTTGTGAAATATATAGTGAAATGATTTGGGCAGCAGGTCTTAGGGAAGGCTACATAGAGCAAGTGCCATTTAATTTTGGTCTTGAAGAGTGAGTGGGAGCAAACTGTATGACAAAGAGGAGAAAGGGCATGCCAGGTATTAGAGTGGGTGTGGGAAGTTGGGGCACTGTGGACGTGCACTGCATGTTTGGGAAATTGTGAGAAATCTAGTTTGGGCAGAGCCCAGGATTTCACAAAGATTCATTACTAGGCATGAGGTCGAGGTCAGGGTTTTTTGTCAAGGTCAAAGAGTTTTGAAAACTTCAAAAAGGTGTGAAATTATAATTCTTGTTACTGAAATGTCTTAAGGATAAATTTTAGGTATGCATTAAAGGAGGACAAGAAGAGTTTGCACAAGAGGAAATCAAATTTCCATTTAATGTATTAAAATTGAAAATTGGGCAGATGTAACTAATGCAATTTACACATCCTTCATTAATTTCTACTTTTACATGAAAAAATAATTCATTACAATTTATAAATACCTCCTTACTTCTAAACGTTTATTTGCTATTTCTTTTCAAATCACTCCATATTAGGGTTCAGATCATAACAGGACTTAAATGCCTTCTATTTCAAAACAGATGGATACATGTAGGTAAAACTTTTCTACCTGGGATAAAGGGATTTTAATGTCATCATTTTTAACCTCAAACTGAATTTGTCAGTTTATATTTATTCTACATAAATAAAATAGGCAAGGGGGTGCAAAGGTAGTTCAGTGGTAGAATTCTCGCCTGCCAAGTGGGAGACCCAGGTTCAATTCCCGGTCCATGCACTTCCTAAAAAACAAACAAACAAGCAAAAATTCAACTAAGGGTGCTGCAATAACAGAATACTCATATGGAAAAATAATGAAATGTGACTCTGTCATACAGCATACAAAAATAAAATAAAATAAAATAGGCAAGATTTTAAACCAAGAGTTTTAGATCTTTAAAAGATGAAGGCAAATATTGCATATTAACAGTAATCGTGACTTAAGTGTTGATTGGTAAAATAATTCTTAGTGGTGTATACTTTTTTCTATTGGTTTACTAATTGGGGATACTACCTTTTTAGTTACCTGCCAAGATTGCTTGCAATTTTCCTATTTAAAAATGTAAAAAATGTTTCTTTCCTTTTATCTCCTGTATTTAGTACAATTTGGTATAACTATGTTGTATGTGTGACTGCTTGGAAAAATTTTTTACATGATTTACAGATTTGAAGAATATGACATAAATTTCTGTGAACTTTCAAATAAAAGGAATTTTTAAATTTTCTAAAATTTATTTTTGTGATTTTATTAGTCTTCTGGTCAGATGAGGAAACTGAGGCCCAGAAATGTTAACTAAGTTACCCAAAGTCAAGTGAAGTTCACTAGCTGATCCTTGTTCTAAGCATTATGAAATATTCCCAGATATATGTCCCTGTTTTGAACTTAAAATATGGGCAGGTGGAGATATATAGATTACAAAAGTCAGTATCCAAAGAACTCAGTCCTTGCAGATCCAAAGCAAATATAACTACTTTTAATTCTAATTTAAATTTGTGGCTTTTAAAATTACATTGCACTTTTTACTTTATTTTTTCTAGATATTGAAATGGTTCGTATACTTCACTATCATAAATTTTCTCCAAAGTAAATTACTAAAATATAGGCTCCCTTGGGCAGATGCTTTCATTTGTTTCCTTCATTAAATTATCCTCAGTGCTTAGAACGTGACTGGAAAGTGGTAAGCATTAATAAATATTTACTGAATAAATGAATTCTTTTGGTTCAAATTAGTATGTAGCCATTTGAGGTGAAAGGTTCACTTTGAAATTTGTATGTAGAAAATGACTCGACATGTTTTTCTCGTTGAAGTCTCTACCGGATTTTGTATCATCACAGGTTATGAATATCTCTGAGCAGGGCTTTACCTTTTTTTTTTTTTTTTTAACTTTTTTTATTGTATAATATAACATATATACAGAGCAAAGAAGGAAAAAAGCAGTAGTTTTCAAAGCACTCTTCAACAAATAGTTACAGGACAGGTCCCAGAGTTTGTCACTGGCTACCATACCATCATCTCAGATTTTTTCCTTCTAGCTGCTCCAGAACATTGGAGGCAAGAATTAATAAATATTTTTTTATTATTACAATCTACTTTTTTCTTTTTTGTGAAAAATAACCTATATACAAAAAAGCAATAAATTTCAGAGCACAGCACAGCAATTAGTTGTAGAACAGATTTCAAAGTTGGGTATAAGTTATAATTCCACAATATTAGGTTTTTACTTCTAGCTGCTCCAAGATACTGGAGACTAAAAGAAATATCAATATAATGACTCAGCATTCATACTCATTTGTTAAACCCTACCTTCTCAATACAACTCCACCATCACCTTTGATCATTCCCCTATTCTTTAGTGGTATTTGGGCTATACCCATTCTCACTTTTTCATGTTGGAAGGGCCTGTCATTAATATAGGGTAGGGAGAGGGAACTAGCTGATGTTCTGGAGAGGCTGGCCCTTCTAAGTTTCAGGACTTATCTGGTCCAGGGATCCATCTGGGGATTGTAGGTTTCTGGAAAGTTACTCTGGTGCATGGAACCTTTGTAGAATCTTATATAATGCCCTAAGTGTTCTTTAGGATTGGCTGGAATGATTTTGGTTGGGGTTTGGCAAGTTATGAAAGGTAGCAGTGTCTAACTGAAGCTTGCGTAAAAGTGACCTCCAGAGTAGCCTCTCAACTCTATTTGAACTTTCTCGGCTACTGATACACTTCTTTTCTCCCTTTTGGTCAGGATGGCATTGTTGATCCTACAGTGGCAGGGCCAGCCAGACTCATCCTTAGGGTCATCTCCCATACTACCAGGGAGACTTTCACACCTGAATGTCATGTTCCACTTTGGGGGGGAGGAGCGTGACTTTATTTTCATTGGCTTAGAGGTCATGTTTCAAATCACCCACTTTTATGTGAGCGTGCAGCAATACACAGAACTCTCTAAAGGACCTCCTGACAACTGGAACATGTCCACATATAATCATAATTTAACTATACAGTCTGCTTTGGCACAGTTGAAAATATGTAGGGATTAATAATTGCTCTTAACCTGAATTTCCTGCATGTGTAGTGAGACATTTTTTGATATATAACATTCAAAATATGTTTTGAAGTTTGACAATACAGTTAAACAGAAATGTAGGGGTGTTGACTTGTAAGCATCTTTTGTTCCATACCAAGTATCTGAAACCTAAAATAAAGCTGAAGTGCTTTAAAAAAAAATAAGGTGGATGCAAAATGGAGACTGAATAAGTTCTAGGAAAAATACGCACTTAGCAAATAATAAAGTTTAGATATTGGCATGTAGTGAGGAAGGTTCTAAAAGTTCTATGTTTAAGCGTCCTTTCATGTTCACCCATCTTTTTATGACTTAGGACAATCATTGGTCTATCCGTCCATGCAAAAGATTCATTAGAACAACATGTAAAATTTTATAACTGATCAAAGTATAAATGCATTGGAAGAGCTAACTATTTAAACAAATTATGTGTCAACTCCTTTGCTTTCTTCTGAAATGGAATTCTGTGTTAATAGACTTCTTGTTTTGTGAACTGAATTTTTCATATATACGGTTTCCTCAAATCCAGGCTTCCAATAGGACAAGTTCACTTTGGAACTTCAAACACAGTTTTTATTCTCCCTCTCTTTTTTTCTGTTAAAATACCCTTTTCAACATCTAATCAATTATTTTCCCTACTCGATTCAGGGAAAGTGGAAATCCATGGTATTTTGGCAATGTCGCAGTAATGAAAACTGACGACGCCAGGCCTTGAGAGGGATTTTTGGTTGCCAAGCACATTACGAAGATTGTTTGGCCAACTTGTATGCAGTGCCTTATGGAAAAGTGCACACCAGTTTCCAGCTCATTTCTTTTTATAAACCTAGAAGAAAGGCTTATGAAAACCTTAAAGGGAAAGGATTTGTCTTGGCTTAATGATTTTCTGAAACCTTGCAGTAACTATAACTTGCCATACAGAAACAAAATGTAACCAACTGTCACACATATCTGTTAGCACTATTTCTTCTTACTTATGAGGAGGAACTCAAGTCTAGTGGATCAGCTAGATCAATCTTCCCCACTACATATGTTATGGCATCCAGTGGATCTTGGCAGCTTATATAACCAGTTCCTCAGCCAATAGTCACATCTGGTTTGCCCCATTTTCACCCAGTGACTTGTGGATATGTCATACTGGGTGGCCTCCTTACCCACCCTGTACAGCAACGTCCATAGTTCCTACTCTCTGCTTGGTGACTTCATTGTCAGCACTTACACACCAAGTGTCTATTAGCCATGCAAGAAAGAAGTGGCTCGTCTTTAAGAAACCAAATCATTAGATATGAGCCTATCCGTGAGATTATTTCATCACACAAAATGCTCTTTTAGATCTCTAAGACATATACACTTCTTCATTTTAACAAATAGCCTGAGTAAATATTAACTTAACTCAGTCCAATGATTGGAGTTCAGTGTGAATTAAGTGTGAATTGTGGAAAATTTTCATAGAAGATAATCTGTCACTTTGAAGCACACAAGGCAAAAGAAACTTACTGATAGGGTATTGCTCACAGAACTTTAAGGGATTATGAAATGTTGATTCTTAGCTCTTTTTTGGATTGTATGAAGCTTTTGAAAGTGCTCACAAAGTTTCTCCCCCAAATCAATCAATCCATGCTACCTATTTGCACCTTTAACTTTCAGAGAAAAGGTGACTTTTTAAAAATAGTACAATCCCAGACTATGGGTAAAATATTCCCAATTCCGTATTAGCGGGGTATAGATAAATGAGACTTATTTATTCTTTTTCCACCCCGCGTGATAGTCAAGGTCTGTAGAGAATTCCCAATCAAAATAGAGCACCTGCTCCAGTATAAATTTTTCTTAAAATATCAAATAATGAAATGTAAACCAACTTTTGCTTTATACTTTGCCTCTCTCCCCTGTAAAACTGAATCAAGATTCCTATAAAACTGGAATCAAATTGGTAAGCTATTTCTCTATACTTTCTTTTTCTTTTAGTTGTTCAAGTGGGCTTCCCATGTCTTGGAAAACAAGATGGAGTGGCAGCGTTTGAAGTGAACATAATTGTAATGAATTCTGAAGGCAACACTATCCTCCAGACACCTCAAAATGCTATCTTCTTTAAAACCTGTCAACAAGGTAATCATGGTTGCTGATCCAAGCAAAGGCTATTTAGGCTTCCAGTTGTGATTTGGGCAAAGATGAACTTGGATGCCCTGCATATCATATATTGGTGTTATTTTTAGGCTAGCCCAGGCAGCTAGAGTCACCCATGTTTTCTCTATGAAATTTTTTTTTAAGTTACTTGAAATCTAACCAATCTAACCAATTAAGAGGAATCATATTCTCTTGCCCTTCTCATTTATAGCATCTTAGATAACATTTTCCTAGAATAGTTCCTGGCACATAATAAGAGCTCAGTTTTGAATGTATTATTCTGTGCTTTCTATCAGCACTCACTAAACGAAATGCTTTTGTTTCCCATCAAATCCATGACTCTTTCTGACTTGATGATAGTTAACATCATTGAGCACTAGCTTTGGGCTAGTCACCGTCAGTACTCTTTACATGCATTATCTCATTTAATCTTCCCAGCAATTCTGAGAGTTATATACTATTATTAACAACTCTAGTTTACAAATGAGGTGAAATCAATTATCCAAGGTCACACAGTTAGTAAGCAGGGAAGCTGAGATTTGAACCAGGTCAGTCTGACTCCAAAAGATTAGCTCTTAGCCACTAGTGTATATTGGTTCCCATCACCCAAGAAAAAAAATTATAAGGGTTTCGAGTTTCTCTTTGGTGTGAGTCCTAACTCATTAACACAAATATTGCTCTTTTGACAAGGAGCTAAAATTTAAATCTCTAGCTGATAAAACATGAATAGAATCAATCCTTTCTCCTTCCCCACATCCTCTCTAAAAAGATAGAAATAAGACTGTATTTAGAGTTAGATTAGATTTAGAATTAGAATCTTTGGAAATCCCAGAAGATTAAAACTTTTATGGTTGCATTATGCCTTCCATGATGAAAATCATATGGTGGTGACTAAAAGGAGTCCTGTTACCGGTCACTTGTTGTTTGCATGAGCACTATTGTTGACAAATGTTGAGAGTAGACTCAAACAGATGTACAGGCCAAACTCAGGTACCTCGAGGCTGAATTGAGTAAAGTTTGGTTTACTTAAAGTATACAGAAGGCAGTCAATTCAATCAAGAAGCCTAATAGAGAGATCAGCAATATTCTCCAGGACAGGTAAAGATACAAGTTTTCAGATCCAAAGATCCTTATTAGCGGACACAAAATAGTGACAGATGATAAAATCTGAGTGAGTAAGGATCATATCAGCATCACCTTCTAGGCCCAGCCTTATACACATGCAGTTGGAACAGTTCTGTACACAGTCTGGATATTGCTGGGAACCACACCACTTTATTAGGTACACTCCACCTATCTCAGTCATATAAACATGTCTTATATCTATACGGTAGATTACAGCACATATACTTAGGCACGAAGGCAGTTTTCATTTATGACCTTCAGCCTCTCCACAAATCCTGGTCCAGATACACTTCTGATCTAAGTGCCATAGGAGCTGTTACCCAGACCCTGTGGGAGGTATAGGCACAGATCCTTAGACCAGATATATAAATATAAGTCCCATCCTGCAGCATTCTTTTGTATAAAATCCATATTTGATGGGAAAAAAATAGGAAGAGGTCAGTGTCAGACCTCTAAAACAATCTCTGAACTTGCATCTCTATAACAAGAATTACAAATACCACCAAGTGTAGTGAGTATATAAAGGCAGTCATACAGAGTGTTGGATTCTAACTTCTAAAGCTGAGTTGGCAGCCAGTGCTTTGCTCATATTTCCCACAATCCTGGGGAAGACAACAAAAAGCCCTTTTCACAGCTTCGCTAAACAAGGGGAAGTCAAAAGTGGAAGGTCTAAATTCTAGAGACAAGTCTAATAAGCATTGCTCCTGAACCTTAATACACCCCATAGTATAGATGGGATTAGCTTTTCTACAAGTTTTAGAAATCCCTATCATACAAAGAAAAAATATACTGATGGAAGTTAGTAGGGTGGGCCACAGTGACTCAGCAGGCCAAGTTCTTGCCTGCCATGCCAGAGACCTGGCTTCAGCTCCTGGTGCCTGCCCATATTAAAAAAAAAAAAAAAAGTTAGTTAGTTTCCTAACCAGAAAGTAACCAATCTAAAAGTTAAACCCTTCATTAAATATTTTTTATATGTAATATATATCCAGAATTATGCAGTTTGGTTATAGATGCTCTTTTCAATTTCATATTGGCTATAATTCACCTAATGTGAATATGTTTCCATGTTTTAAGATCTGCCTTTTCTATGAGACCTCCTCCTTAGCTCCATGAGGACATAGACTAGGTCTTTGTTCATTGCTCACCCAGAAACTAGAACTGTGCCTCGCATATGATGGCATCAATACACATTTGTTGTGAATGAATAAACAGCAGCGATCAGAGAGCTATACATGAAATAGATGAGGACTGGGATACTAGGTATGACACAGGTAGTATAAGGTAAAAGACCAGGTTTTAACACTGTGTTTCCCTCTAGAGTAGTGATGTTTAGTTTTCTGGAGTTTCTAAAAACTATAACAATATCCTCATATATAGTTTTTAATTCTACACACACACACACCAATGAATGATTTCATGGTGTCTACCTCTATTTTGGTAGTTGGGGTGGTAAAATGGTAACCATGCCAATAGGAGGGGTAGAAAACATAGGGTCTAGTGACAATACTAGGACAGATTTTCTCTGGCTTTGCTTCCACTTGCAATTTTATGAATGCTAATACCCCTTCAAAAAGTCCTCTCCCCTTCCTCTTTCCTTCCCCGACCCCAACAATATTTTGGAATCCCCAAGTATATCTCACCTACAGTCATGAATTTCCTCCCCTTTTTTAGCTCTGATTACTCATTGCACGTTTACCGGTCATTAATAGCATCTTTCACACGCAAAGGCAGCTCTCCTTGTATGCACTACCCAAAGCTTAATGCTGCTGACTTCCCTGGGGACAGGGTGCCATCAAAGTGCCACTGATTCCTATTGGGCAAAGGCTGCAGGACCTCACTGCCATGCCTCAGACGTCCATTTCAGCATGAAGGCCTGGCTCCTTTCCCATTCTGAAATACACCTCTTCAGCATAGAATTTAAGCTCCAGAGCTTAAAGATGCTTTCAGAGCTCTAAAGATGTGCTAACAGTCATCCAACCCTCTGAAAGTGAGTATTGAGGACAATATCATTCATTCTATTACAGTGTGAATTTAAAGAGATACAAAATACAAGAGGGTGCAGGCAGAATAAAACCCAATTTGCCTTCTTCCATGAGCCCCTTATTGTTGGAAGTTGGACTAAGGGTGCAAAATAATACTTCGAAGAAGACTTTTTGAAGTACAAATGGTATTGAGAGAATAAAATGAGTATTTAACACAAAAAGGTAGAAGTATCAGCATTAAATATATTGTGATGATTGGTGCATTGGTAAGAGAATGACCACTAACCTCTTCATATTACCTGTAATTTACCTAACAAATTTAACGGGTGTCCATAAAATTTATTTCTGTTTGGTAAAGCCGAATGTCCAGGAGGGTGCCGAAATGGAGGCTTTTGTAATGACAGACGTGTCTGCGAGTGTCCTGATGGATTCTATGGCCCTCACTGTGAGAAAGGTAAAGAACAGGGGGACGTCACACAGATGCTTGCGAAATGTAGTCCATGTATATTTTAAACACCTTCTCTGAAATTGTTTTTCTAGTTGTTATAAGGATTGGTGAAAAATTTTAAACCTACAGAAGGGCTATTGGACTGTATTTTAGAATTTCTAAAGATGACAGGGGTGGAGTGCGTTGGTACAATGTCTATGCTCTTTACAGTTGCTTTCAATATTATATACACTGTACTTTGGCATACTTTTATGAAGGTTTTGAGGGTTTTTCTTTCCCCATTAAAGTGGACTGAAAAAGCTAGTGTTACTTAAAAAAACTAGTGTTACCAGTGATTTGAAATGATCTTTTCTAATAAAAAGTAGCTTGATTCACAACTATTAAGTCTAAGCCTGAGTTAGGAGGGTAGTATGAGGCAACGAAAAGGATGAAAATCATTTTTATAATAAGTGCATCCATTTCAGGGAAATCTCTTTTAAGAGCATTCTATGAGAAAAAAAAACATCAACAAGAAAATGAGTATGAATCATAAGAAGCTTAAACACTAAGAACTTATTTGATCAAAGTACAGTATTTTTCATTGTCAAGAAACGACATTTTCTTATTTACATATGTTTTGGAATGGGAAGATGAAGGAGATAAGACAGAGAGAAGTATTCGCAGTAGTAAGGAGACCACATCTTATTCAAAATAATGATATGGACATAATTTAATCAGGCGTTAAATGGAACAATTCCACAATTCTCTATGAAAGCAACTGAGATGCAGGTAAAAAAAAAATAAGGGCCTAATTTAGGCCACAGAAAATAATTTTATTATAGCAAACTTGGATCTCTGAAGAGTGACCATTTTAGAGTCAACCACAAGGCTTGAGAGCATAGACCAGGTGTGTTATTGACATTTCCAAAACGGCTCCACTCCAAACGCTGTTGGCCTTAATGAGGCTTCTTTTTCCCTCTCAGCCCTTTGCACACCAAGGTGTATGAATGGCGGACTTTGTGTTACTCCCGGATTCTGCATCTGCCCCCCTGGGTTCTATGGGGTCAACTGTGATAAAGGTAACAGTTCTTTTCTTTTTATTTTAAGATATAAATTCTTTTTAACTTTAAAAAATATAAGTCTGCTTAATATATCCTCACTCCACATAACAGCTCTGTAATAGGGTGTATCACTTAGGGTAAGGCTGGCTGCTGTACTAACTGAACACCCACCCCCCAACTTAAGTGTAGCTTGACACAGTAGACATTTATTTTCACTCCCAAAACGCTTCAGTGCAGGCACACTTAGTGAGTGGGCAGATCTTCTCCACGCGATGACACAGGGGCCCGGGCACCTTCCATCTGTGGTCCTGATTAGAGCTTTTGAGCCGTCTAGATCCAGCCTACAAGCAGAGACAGCGAGGGTAGACAAGGCATTCCTATAAAAAAAAAAACCCTGACCTAGAAGTAATCCCCAGAACTTCCACACCTATTCCATGGGTCCGAATTAGCCTTACAGCTCTATCTGGATTTCTGCATGAGGAATGTCATCCCTGGCTGGAGAGCTGTCTCCTACTGAAACTTACATTATGGAAGCTAAGCATGGATTTTCGTGAGCAACTGGCTGTCTCTCTCACATGGAGTTTTGGTATACTCTAAATCAATTTTTTAGGTGAGCTTCTAAGACTGAGTAATTAAGCAACCTACTTCAAATTGCCTGGCTTAGAAGTTCACTGACCCCCAGTTCAATGCTCTGCTCAGAACACATCCCTGAGATATCTGGCTCCTCCTTCTTAGTGCTGGAGTATCATAGCCAAGCTTTTACTCTCAGAAAGTGGATCCAAACTTGGTCCTAAAATATTAATGAATGATTCATACACTTTACAAAATACTTATTTTAAGTAGAAATTTTTAAGTAGGAAAAAATTCAAAGAATATCCTGCAAATTGTATGTCAAAAATTAGATGAATAAAGCATTGCTTTTTAAAATAAATATATGCAATGGAATAAAATGGTGCATGTTATTTTTGAGAAGTGTGTATTTAGTGATAACACAGTTATAATCAATCAATATGGAAATTAGTAGCTTTTTAAAAATGAAAGAAAAGCTCAAGGAAAGAGCCCTTAGCATGAGTCAGCATGATAATTTATGATTATTATTTTATGGTATATGAAGTGCTTTCATACAGTTATCCGATTTTACCCTCAGCAACCTTTTGAGAGATGTGAAGTGTGATCATCTATTCCTAGATAAGCAAAATGAGGTTCATTGAGCTTGAGCAGCTTGACCCAAATTCACCTCTTCCACTGCACCGTGTTGCCCTCATTCAGGTCCGGGTTCTTACATGAGTGGGTGGGTCTTGGCAGGTAACGTCATCTCTCCCTGGGTCGTGCATTTCTCATCGCTAAACTAGGAATTAACCCATCAACTCTGCACCCCAACCCTGAGCTAATTGATACAATATGTGAAAGCACCTTTACCTTTTTAAAAAATAAAAATAGCTTTTTAAAACAATAGTGTTGAATTTTAAAAAATTTAATATGTATTCATAAAAATTAAGCACTAGTGCCATTTTTAAGTAATAATGAGCAAATTCCTTATTGTGAAGCTTCTTTTTGTTTATCTAAATTTGGCATCCAGTACCTCTGCTATTTCAAAATTGGGCATTTCTTGAAGCAGAATTAGACTCCTATTACCTCTAAACTATTAGGAAATAGAGCAAAACCTCCAGAATTTGGACAAAGAGCTCATGTTTTATGGGTTTAAAGAGACCATTTTGTGAGTCCTGCTTACATAGATCTTGCTTTAATTGGTGTGGTTTGCACAGTGGAGTGTCAATTGCAATGTTTTTCTTGTGTTAGGGTGTCACAGATGCTGCACAGTCATTATTAAGGGAACACATCTATTTGTATTTCGGTACATTTACATTTTGAAATACTTGGTCTTTTAAATGAAAGATTTTCCAATTGTTACAATCCAGTAACTTTTAAAAAATTATTCTGGAAAGTCTGTTGAAATTTCACTTGGTCTCACCAGAGATTGGGAACATTAAAAAAATAATGTTCAACAAAAAGATGCTTATTATCCAGGAGGGAGTATTGAGTCTCTGAAAAAATATTTAATTGCTGGGATGGATTAGACCTTAGTGCAACATATTTGAAGAAACATTAAAGAATCACTTTCATTGGCTCTTGGGATACAACTTTTGGACTTGAGTCGTTAAGCCTTTGCCTAGTACACACTGAGCCCAATTAAAAGTCACTTGGTGTCTCTGGCTCATTTTCCTATTCAAGAATCATTGCACAGCAGAAGTGTAGAGAAGCTTCATCAGGATGCTAAAATGTTACACAAGCACTGAGAGTGTAGCCAAATTATATAACCAGCTTTATCAAATTATCCAACTTTGAATAAAGATACTTTATTCATTCCGTACTACATATCAGTAAGGGAAGCTGTACATATAGCACCAGCTGGGTGGGCACTTATCCCAACATTTGTTCATCTCTTCTTATTATTCCCAGCAGAAACAGGAGCAAGTGGGAAGACAGGTCACACTAAAAAAAAAAAAACTGCTGTTCATCCCTAGCACCCCTAGCAATACTGGCAGCAAGTAGCAAGAAGGACGCCAGAGAGCTGGGTCTCCTAAATCCTATGCCCAAATGCTGCTGCTTCCTTCTGCATTGGGAGGCTTGATTTTGACAGGGCAAAAACAGTATTGCCTTGAGCTGGGAGACACTTAGGACTTAAAACATAATGACATTGGTAGAACTTTTTAGTTGGACTTTTTTTGACAGTGAAAACATACTCAAACATTTTTGGATGTCCTTTTTGATTTTCCGACTGGAAACTTACTTTAGTTTTTGCTCGTCTATAGCCAACTACAACTTCTCTTATATGGAACAAGAACAAATAGGCCATAAACCTGGAATTGCTGAAAATCCAAGCTCTAATTTTAATCTCCTTTACAGAACGAGACAAATCATCTATTTTTAGATATTTCTTCCCTTCCCCCATTTTTATTTCTCTGCCCTCCCTATTTAGAAACCCAGTGAGCAGTGAAATTCCAGAATTTGATTCCAAGAAAGAGGGAAGCAGAGGGCCTAGGATGAGTCACAAACTGTATGATTGTTACCTAAATAATCTGGTTAATTGGGCTCTCACAATAATACATCTGGCTACTTTATCCCTTTAATTCTTGCAGCCACCATGCTGCTGCCCTTGAGATCTCAGGAGGGTTCATGATCTGTCTTTTCCTAAATAAATCAGTCCTTCCAGACGTAATAAAAGTTTGTTTATTTTATGTGTAAAGATGTCTATTGCAATACTGTTTATAGAGGCAAAAAACTGAAACAATTTGAATGTTCATCCATTGGGTGAATGAACTATGCCATAACTATACTGTGAAGTCGTATATAGCTATTAAAAAGAATAAATTAAATCTACATTATGGACCTTGGAACCAATGTACATGAGCATGATATATATAGTTAAGTGGACAGAATTATAGAATAATAGGTTTAACAAATGGAAAAATAAAACCCCATATATGTTTGTAGATATGAGATATGTCTTTCTATCCCATATCAAAATATACATGTATGCATGTACATATACATGCATACTTCGATATGATCTAGAGAAAGATGTGTTATCTCAGCAGTGTAGGAATGAAGCCGAAAGAGGGGCTATTTTATTTTTCTTTATATATCTCTGAATTATTTACAATGAGAATGTATTGCTCTTTTTAAACATTTTGTATTGTGAAATATAACATATACACAAAAAGCAATTCATTTCAAAGTACATTGTAACAAGTAGTTATAGAACAGATTTCAAAATCTGTTAATTTCTGGTTTTTCCTTCTAGCTGTTCCAAGACACTGGAAACTAAACAGAAATATCAATATAATGATTCAACAGTCATACTCATTTGTTAAATCCTATTTTTCTGTTATAATTCCTCCTTCTCCTTTGATCCTTTTCCCAGTCTGTAGGAGTGTTTGGGCTATGCCCATTCTAAAGTTTTCATGTTGGAAAGGGGTGTCAACGATGTGGGATAGAGGGGTGGAACTAGTTGGTGTTCTTGGAGAGGCCGGCCCCTCTGTGTTTCAGGACTTATCTGGCCTAGGAACCATCTGGAGGTTGTAGGTTTTTAGAAAGTAATCTTAGTGCATAAAACTTTGTAGGATCTCAAATAGAGCCCTAGGTGTTCCTTTAGGTTAACAGGAATGGTACTGGCTAGGGTTTGGCAAACCATGAATGTATTGCTTTTATAAAAGCTTATTTTATTTAAAAAAATCTCTCTCTGTTCATCTTATTTTGAAAGTTGCTTTCTCCCCTGTTGGATCTTGATATTTATGGCTTTTCTTCTTTTAGCTCTTCCAAAATAAGTTTTCTCCTTTTTTGCTCTAACTTCTTCTTCCAACCTGATGTTGAAAATATATATTGTCTTGTGTTTATCACATTCTTCTCCTTTCAAAGGCATAAATATTTAAAAGGAAATTGAAAAGATACTCTATTTTCACATCCTGACTTGTTGCACTAAGACATAAACCCATAGGGGTGCGTATTATATAATGTGTGTGCCAACCTGTATGAAACTATTATGTTGTTGGAACCTACAAATGGTCAAGCAATTGGTTACAATACTTGTATCAGTAAAGCAGCTTACTTTGTTATGTAGGTAGGCAAATAGTAGATGTCTATGAGTATTATCTACATTTAAGTGAAGTTTTTGTAAATTGACTGTCTAATGCAATACTCCATGATTCATTCCTAAAGTGAACTGCTCGACCACCTGCTTTAATGGAGGGACCTGTTTCTACCCGGGAAAGTGTATTTGCCCTCCAGGACTAGAGGGAGAACAGTGTGAAATTAGTAAGTATTGTCCTTCTGCATTCTTATTTCATGGAGTCACAGTTTTTTGATTGAACGGACTGTTAGAAACTTCAGCTAAACCTTTCGCATTATCAATGAGAAGTCTGAAGGTCAGAAAGAATGAAATGCTTGTCTGAGGACTTAAGCAGTAGCTTCTTTGCACAAGATTCTGCTGTCACTTATTTCGACTAAAGGTTATGCAGAGAGTAATCTGGCTCATCTCAGATGGCTTGGAGCAGATGTTCTCTGACTCAGTATTGTCTGGGTTTGTACTATTCAGCATGCTGCATGATTTCCCCTCAGTAATTTTCATCCTGTTCTCACTATGCAGAGCCCTAGTTTCAACCATAGAAATGGTTTCTGTACCTGCGGCATAGAGGATTTTTACCCCTGCCGTGCACTGTCATATGTCCTAGATTAGATGGAGTCTAATAGCCCATTTAAGAGAAAAGAGCAAACCCATGAAAAGAGAGAATGAAAGGGAGTGTGGTGGAGGCAATGACAAAGAATGAGATTCATGAAAAAAAAATCACAGCTGTTCTGTTGAGTGAAAGGAGTCAGATGCAAATGAGTACATATTGCATGATTCAATATTTATGAGGTTGAAGAGCAGACAACCCTGATTGATGACAGTATAAATTAAAATTGTAGTTGGGGCATCAGTGAACTTTTGGGGGTGCCAGAAATGGTCTATATCTTGATGGAAGAAGTGTCACATGAGTGTCTATGTGAAAAAAAAAAAGTCAAGCTGTAAACTTAATTCTTCACTAAAATTTTAAGGGTGGATTGTAGAGGAAAACCATCATTTTGAGAATGAAGATCCCAGACTACATGTCCTGACTCTCCACCTACCAGCTATGCAACCCTCAGCAAGTCATTTAGCCCCTATTAAACTCAGAAATGAGCCAACCTTCATCCTAGGTTGGATTATGACCCAGAAGACAGCACCAGAGCCCCTAAGGTGAGGAACCCGAGGATGCCGAGGGTGCTGTGTCCCTGCCTTTCTGGATGTGTGTTTAGGGAAACTGGGACAGTGTCCTCATTTCCAGCTGTATTGCATCTGCTAAAAACCCACTACGTTTGGTACAGCCATAGTTTCTGAAGTTATAGTCAGCTCAAAATTGAATAATTCTGACTTCCTATGTAACTTTCAATCTCTAAGTTATTTGTGGGTTTTGTACTTTAATAAGTAGTACATAAAGTAACCATTTTTATGGAGTTCAGGGAAAATAACTCTGAGGCTTCCATAGAACTTTTAATTATTTGTCAGTGCGGTTTTTATTCTTACTAATTACCCTTCCCTGATAAAGGTATTGCTGAACTAGCTCCCCTCAGTTTTCTCCCATACTTTTTCTCGAACTTCGCATACCTAGCTGGTTCATGTTTATGAATCTTTATTCGTGGGCTCGTTTCTCATTATGTAAGTATGCCCTTAGTTTTATGAACTTTCCATTGGCAGGCACAATGTTTTCTATTCCTTATTTTGTTTGTTTTCTAACTGCAAAGTATGTGGGTCTTTGAAAGCTGTTGATTGACCCTATCAAAAGTTATATCTCAAATCCTTTAAGGAAATTTCCTTCTTCTAATATAGGAAGTACACTACCAGGAAAATATGGAAATAGGTCTTAAGTTGTGAAGTGCCTATATTTTTCCCACCATAGAGAAAACAGTAGAAATATGTATTTTAAAAATTGACATAATTTGCATACAACAAAATTCAACATTTTAAAGTATACAATTCAATATATTCACAGGGTTGTCCAACCATCACCACTATCTAATTCTAAAACATTTTCACCACCCCCTAAAATACTCTTTGGCCGTTAGCAGGCATTTCTCACTCACTCCTTCCCCCAGCCCCAGCAGCCACTAATCTTATTTTCTGACCCAGTGAATTTACCTATTCTGGGCATTTCATATAAATGGAATCATATAATATGTGGCCTTTTGTGTCTGGCTTCTGTCACTTAGGATACTTTCTAGATTCATGCCTGTTGTAGCATGTATCAATACTTTATTCCTTTTTACTGTCAGATAATATTTCATTGTATGGACATACAACACTTTGTTTATCCATTCATTGGTTGATGGACATTTGGGCTCTTTCTACTTTGGGGTTACTATGAATAATGCTGCAATGAACATTCATGTACAAATTTTTTTGTGAACATGTTTTCATTTCTTTTGTGTATATACTTACAAGTGGAACTGGATCAAATGGTAACTCAGTGTTTTAAGTTTTCAAGAAACTGCCAAATTTTTTTCCAAAGCAGCTGCACCATTTTATTTTTCTGCTATAAGGTTCCAATTTCTCTACATTCTCACCCACATTTCTTACTGTCTCTTTAAAATGAAATGCTGCTTTTATTTTCATTTATTCTGGCTCCTATCAGCACTGATAAATTCTCAAACTTCAGTTTGAGTTGACTGTTCAGTTTTTGTTACAGATTTTAACAAAAATGAAAAATCCTGGTTAGCGATAACTGGATGGATGACCTGTCCATCCACTTTATTGTTAATTTTCCAAGAATCTTGAAGGAACCTTCACTTAAAAAGACCATGCAAATTTGTACTTTTTCAAATAGGTTTTTAAAAATAACTTTATGGTTTCTTGTTATTATAAAAGTAATACATATTCTGTGTAGAAAATTTAAAATATTGGATTAAAAAATAAAAATCATCTATAGTCCTAAATTCTAGAGATGACAATTGTTGGCATTTGTTGTAAATATTGTCTTTTTTTCTATGCTAAACAGTCGCAGATTTCAGTTATCTCATAGTCAGATGAGCAGAGGAAGTTTAATTTCTTTATTTAATCATAGCTTATCTCATCCACTGGTTATAAGCAAAAAAGTTAGCTGGGAAACTGTTTAAACTGTTTTACTCTGTAGGTAAAAAATGTGCAGTCTCTCACATTTACTCAATTTTCCACTGTCCAGCGGTCAAAATTTGGTTACAAATTATTTTTTTTAGGAATAAACCCCCGTAGTGTCAACGAAAGAGTTCTCTCTATCAGTCACTCCCTGCATTATCCCTAGTTACAAGTTTGCCTCTCGTAGAACATGGGGAAGTTCAGGCTCACCACGTATTCCACAATAAACACTCAGTCTTTTCTGCCGTATAGCTAACATCCCATCTCTTGCTTTCTTGAGAAAATTCAATGCATTGCAGAATACTGTGATATGACTTAATTCTGTGCACATGATGGGGCCAGGTGTTTCTTTGATACAAATGGAAATTAGGTGCTAGATATTCCTTTCCTTTAGGTAAGAGTTGGAATCTTGACTATTTAAGAGCTCAGTAGCAAGTAGTTACTCTTTGCGTACAAACCTAGCAAAAGGGAACCTTTAAATTTTTAATGGTCAATGAAAAGGCAGTATTCTTTCATTAAGGTTGTTTTAATGCCTGTTTCTGAAATATCAGAAAAACCTAATGGTTAATGGCATTCCAAGTTTGAGAGACCAGGTTTGTGAGAAACCCTTACACCCCAGTATCTTTAGGTCTATATAGTTTCCACGATGACTAAATGCTGCTTTGGTCAATTTATAGGAGAAGAAAGTTCTTTTAAGTCAGCAAGAAGAGAAGTAAAGCATTTTTAGTAAAATAATTTGGGGGGAAATTCATTTAATATTTGCCAAGAATTATGCTTGTTGGTAAATTATATTGTAGTTCACGTCATTCAGAGCTTCATTTGGCCATAAAAAGAAGGGCTTAGAGAATGAAAGCTGGGTTGGTTTAGCATAAAGATTTCATTTGTCTTTATAAAACCAGAAGTCTTTGTAATGAGTGTTCTGTTAAAATGGGGGGTGGGGGGAGAAAGAAAAAGGATAACCATCACAATAGAAAGGAAAATGTCGAGTCCTCCACTACCAAAATCTAGTGGCTGTTCTCTTTGGAGTATCATTATGCCAGTTACAGGATGTGGTTTCAATTCTGGGTGAACAGTATTATATTTTTCACCTTTGCTTTGAAAACCTCTGCCACAGGATGGCAAATTCTAGACTGCACAGGGAGCATAAATAAACTCTGGAGCAAAAAAGAAGAAAATGATCATTTTAAGGCCCTCTTCTAGCTCTAAAATCCTGTGATTCAAAGATCTGTGAAAACATAAGCAATATTCATTTGGCACAAAAAGAGTAAATCCTTTTAAAGATATGTTAGGATCTAAGATATTCCAGAAAAAGGCACGTCTGTGGTACTGGGCACTTTTTATGCCTCACCGCAAGTCCTCTGAGTCAGCACTTCTGCCCAGCCATTGCTACTGTAACCCACTGTGCCTATTTCTCTTGCTTTCCACCCAGAGGTTTCCCTGAGTCCTGAAAAAAGGCATCCTGCGCTCACATAACCAGAGCATGGAAGCACCAAGGAGTTAACCCATGACCAGTGGGAGACAGGAGCTAGTGAATAAGTGCTGCCCTCTCCCTTCCCCCAGGCAGACACTTCTAAGGTGTGAACTTTCCTGGCTCCTTGGAAGGGCCGCACAGTGGAGCCCAGCTGCCTACAGTCAAGACCAGTCCGCAAACACACGTTTGGATAGGCTTCCTTTCTTCCCTGTTTCACTCTTGCCAGCTAACTGCCCACTACCCCATTCCCATTTCCATGATCACTTCCCCAAATAAACTATCTGTCAGCAAGTCCTGCTTTCTGGGGAATTCTAGGCTAACACAGGTACAGGTGTGGGCCTGCTTTAAGAAAAAAGTGACATTCAAAAACCAGAACCCAGAGAAAAGATCACTTAAAGGGACATTCATTTCTTAACTTTCTACAAGATATATTTTAAATTATAAGCATTTATAGATGAGCCAAAATATTCTGTCTATAAAGAAGCGATATAAATACAGTACTTTGACAACAATTTTTTGTAGGGAAAAATATATATCCAAACCCATAGATAAAAATGATAACCTGTTTGTCCCAAAGAAATGAACTCAGTGCAAAAACCAGAGTAGATCTGAAATAACTACTATTTTAAAACAATTATCTTCTCAAAACCTTATAACTCTTTTGAAAACTGCAGTGACTTCTGAATGAAGTACTGAGTTCTTCTCTATTTCAGGCAAATGCCCACAACCCTGTCGAAATGGAGGTAAATGCATTGGTAAAAGCAAATGTAAGTGCTCCAAAGGTTACCAAGGAGACCTCTGCTCAAAGCGTAAGTACCCCATACACATAATCAATCTCGGTTACAGGATAATTAAACTGGCAGCATCCCTTATTATATAATCTCTGTGCCTCCTGGATGTTGCCCGGGCATCACAGTTAACTTTTTTCCACTGACATATATGTTTCCTTTGTGTGGATCAAAGAAGTTGCATGAAATCCATGCATGTAAAAAATACACTCACCTACCTGCACCCCGCCCCCCCCAAACAAATATGTTCTAAGAAATAGTGGGAAATGCAGCTGTGCAATTCTGTTGAAAAATGAAAGTTCAGAAAACATTCTTTCCTTCTCCTTTGATTCTAGCTGTCTGTGAGCCTGGCTGCGGTGTACACGGAGCCTGCCATGAACCCAACCGATGCCAATGCCAAGAAGGTTGGCATGGAAGACACTGCAATAAAAGTGAGTGGGGGCCCATCTAGGGAGCCAGTCTTTTCCACTTCTGTTTTCTTGACTCCAGAAGTTAAACAACCCATAACTCAGCCCTGCCTATCATTCTACTAAAAAGCATTTTTTTCCTTCTCTTTCTTGTCTCCCCTCACTCCGACTCTCTAAACTTTCTAAGCGTTAGAGTGTAAAGACTAGTTCATCATTGTAAAAATCACCAAGATGGGGCAGGCCACGGTGGCTCAGCAGGCAGAGTTCTCGCCTGCCATGCCGGAGACCCAGGGGTTCAATTCCTGGTGCCTGCCCATGCAAAAGAAAAAATCACCAAGATGTGGTATAAAATACCACCCCAGACACTGTCTAGGTTAAATTGGCAATACAGGTTGATTTGGTAATAACATATATTAACTACAAAGAAGAAAAGTGAAATTAAGATTTTAAATTAAATGTAGAATCAGCAGGTACTTGGATCTGATTTTATCATTTGACATGTATAACCTAGCATGTAAAACATGAAGGGTTTTGCTTTTTAAAAATCTTTAAATTATAGTGGCTAGAGGATGTTTTAAATCAGTTCGTTAGAGCAAAAGAAAAGGTCGATGAAGACTTTGATGGGAGGGATGCTATAATTGAGCATCATTGTTTTCAAATCTACTGACTACCAAAAATGAACTAACTGTATCAATCAATTGGCTTTTTTCATACCCAAAATGAAACTTGCTAAATTCAGTCATTCCATATTGATCCATGCCTACTCTGTGCCAAGCATGAATTTAGGTGTTGGGGACACAACAGTAAACAGCTAGAAAGGGCCCTGCCTCCGGGAGCACGGATCTAGTGTCAGGTACAGTCAGTTCCCATGTGAACAAAGTAGACAGTGCAGTTGCAGTAAATCTGACAACTAGAATTTAGTCTCCTAAACTCATTGTCTGCTTTCCTTCAAGGATAGGAAGGCTTCAATCATTCAATACTCTTCAATAATAAAAGTCAGGATTGTGTGTATCATACTCCAAAATAAGGGACAGAAATTGAAAAAGTCTTTTACATGGCAGATATTTTTCTAGATTGAGGGTGGTACATATACCCCATAGAATGTGGAAACTATCAGTTGGGGTGTTGAGTTAAAACATCAGCTTCTAAATATTTTTATTATGTATATTTGATATATAATAGTTTATTTGCCTCAATCTTTCTAATTTCCCTTTTTTTGTACATATTTTATAATGTTCACATTATCCCAGGAATATATTTATGTGAGTATGCATATTTGTTTGTTTATGTCGAGATAGGTTGGTGTCTAGTCCAAACTACACTAAGCCATTGATTTCTTTTTCACCCACTGCACTGACTGAGTAGTTGATTGAATTGGCTTCAGGTGGGCACAGCTGGAGACCAGCTCTTTAACCAGTGGCAGTTGTTGAGTGGTACCTCCCCCACCCCTCACTCCCCCAACCCTCCCCTCCGGCAGACTCACTTTTTTATTAAAAGACCCATTGGAGACTAACCATTTCTAGAGTCATTTTTAAAAAGAGTAAACCTAGCCATTTATTTATGCCACCTCAACTTGATATAACCCCTAAGTTTGTTCCAGAATCAGCCTAACCTTCCAGAAGTTCTCTGGCTCAGGGATGACCTGAGGTCCAACAATAATATCCCATGCAGTGGTCTTCTAGGACTCACACGTTGGGCTTGGTGACCGCCAAGCGTGATGAGAAGGCAGCGCAAGTGATACTGTTCTTACTGGTACTAAAAGGGGAAAAAAGCAGATGGGGGCCCTTGTATAATATAGATGGGCAATTCTGACAGGTCTGCCAGCCACTATATAGCACCCCCACTTATAGACTGCTGCTGAAACCTTTTGTCTTCAATGTACTTCCTTCAAATCAAGGTATTTCATGTCAAGAATATGCCCTAGTGCTTGCTTAAAATGCAAATATGTTTTCTGGGAGAATCTACCCAGCCATTTTGCACATTAGAAAGAGAATCAAGCTGATGAATGAGTTTATTTTGACTAAAGGGGTTTTATGGAAACTGTGAGGCACCAAGTTTTGCTAAGGACAGCCTCCCAGTGAGATGACAGGTTGGGAGGTCTGGCATCCAGGCATCTTAACAGGGAGGAGGATACTGGAGACAGACTTTCCCACTTAGGCTTACTCTAAGCAGGGAGGTTTGGGCTTCATGGGTGGCAGAGTGAGCAACATGGTAGGGATTTACTCCAGTACAGTGTTGGCTCCTGTTTGGACCATTCCATGGAGCCACTAGCCTACATACTGACAACTGAAAGGAACACATTCAGGGATAAAGTATTCCTTCTCAGTAGTTGTTAATGGCATGCTTGCATTTAAAAACCGCAAGGAACAAATGAAATGCCAAAATTGACTCACTCTTGCACAAGAAGATGGAGGCAGACTTTTAAAATATATTTGCTGTTTTGGATCAGGTTTAGGAGAATTAGATCAGTAGAATTGAGTCAGTGCTCTGAGCATCTCCAAAAGTTCACAAGTAGGAGGAAGAGAGGACTTTGACAGCTCTCAAGTTGTAGAGCCATCAAATTCAGTGTTACATTCCACTCATAACCAGCTGGAAACAGATGCCCAACTTGACCTGAAACCCACAAATCACCATTGATTAGGAGTCGGCTCAAATTATAATCCTTTCTCTAACAAGTATAATGGATACCCATCAATCTTTTAAAATTCCTTCTTGGTTTAAGTGCATAGCCGCCCTTGGTTATGTGATCTATCTAAAGAATGAAGATTGTTATATTGATCGATATAATCTAGGTTGGATTTACAATGCAGCAAAAAGGATCAATGATCAAATTATCTGCAAAAGCATCACCGTATTTGAGACCTCAATGCTAGAGTTTTAGCAGCCCTGGGTGGGGAGCATCTTTTCATTCAATCACTTTCATCCAGACTTTGCATCCAAGGTTTCTGCATGGCCAAAATACATGGTGAGTCAGATAGTCATTGGAAGCCAGATTTGGAGGTAGTGAAATGGATTTCTTTTGAGAGCTCAATCCTGTAGCATCTCTTCATTCAGATAGCGTTTTGTGGTCACTCTGGTTTTTCAATCTGGGTTGAAAATGGGAAAATTGGATTTCAGGATTTCATTTGAATGGTTAGTAATTCTCTGTAGAGCCTGTTTTTGGAGTTTCTTCTCTTTTAAGCTGCAAATAATTTTGTAGGGTATGGAGCCAGCCCCATGCACGCCCTGAGGCCAGCAGGCGCCCGGCTCAGGCAGCACACACCTTCACTTAAAAAGGCTGAGGAGCGGCAGGATCCACCTGAATCCAATTATATCTGGTGAACTCCAACATCTGAAACGTTTTAAGTTACACCAAGTTCATAGCCTTTGTTAACCTTTCATGTGTTGAGTGTTCAAATAATGTTCATTACAGTTAAGAATACTGGCCTGAATTTTATTAGCTTCATTGTAAATTACCGAGCTGATATTTACTCTTCGTTTTAAGTTTTCTAAGTACGTTTGTAGCATGATGGTATAGATTTTCTTGGTTCAGTGCTTTGAGACAGATTTTATATTATGTCAGCTGAGCAGGTTAAAATGTTGCCTTTTCAGTGTGTAGCTGGAAGGTAATTTTCAAAATTACAATGCATTCATGGTGTTGAGGGGCTGGGGAACATTAAAGAGGATGAACTCAACAACAAAAAAATGCCTAACTCATGAGGATTTGGATGAAGCACTTAATAGTGCTGAAGTTACACCATTTCAAATTTTACTGTCATATATTAAGACATTTTTCATATTTTTTAAATTGCCCTTATTATTATTATTATTTCTTTGCATGGGCAGGCACCGGGAATCGAACCCGGGTCTCCGGCATGGCAGGTGAGAACTCTGCCTGCTGAGCCACAGTGGCCCGCCCAATTGCCCTTATTTTTAAATTCTCAATACAGTATATCCTGACCTTAGCATTACTCCAAAGAATTCAGCATTAAAAATCCAAAACCACACAGGGGTAGTGGCATTTAAACAATATAATATATTGTAAACACAATAAAATAGGGATTATAATGTATGGACTTTCTGCATTGGCTTGAAGCAATGTAATATATTGTAAACAAAACACCGCTCTTACAAAATAAACATTTTATACTGTTTGTATGTATAAAAATAAAGGTGCTGCTTTAGTTTTCTGAGTGTCATATGGAGTGGTCTTTGCATGTGGTATCTTATGGAAGTAAAGTTGGTTGCCTTTCAGTGGTCACTTTGCAGTTAAATTTAAAAGATAAGATATTCCATTCCCTGACCTGTTTAGCTCTCCAGGCTCATCCCTTCCTCCCAGATTTCTGTCTACTCTTGTCATATCACTCCACACTCTGTTGTCACTGCCAGGAACACTTCTATTTATTTCAAGTCTCAGCTTAGTGGTTATTTCTTTCAAGAAGTCTTCTGTAACTAAATATCCCATTAATTGAGACTTTCTAAATTTCAAAGTGTCAGAATGAGAAGTGCTACCATTTATTAAAAATCTGTTGGTTCCAAAGTATTTTATAGATGTTATCTTACAATCCTATTGGGTGGGCATGATTACCTTTTACAGACAAGAAACCAGGACATGGAGATATTAAGTAATTTGCCCTTGATCACACATGATAAGGACAGGATTTGATCCCAGGTCATCTGACTCTCAAGCCTTAAATCGAAGTTGTTCTTCCCCCTTCCTTTTTCTTAGTAAGTACAATAGAACACAAAACTCCAAAATCCTAGATAGCTATGTTCCAACCTATTTTATTCTCATCATTCTCTCAAAGGAACTTTTCCTTTCTATCCATTTTTAATATTTCAACTATCAGTGAACCCCTTAAGAGCAGTGGCTGAGACTTACAATTCTTGGAGTTTCATGTTAATTACCCTCCCTTGTAATATAGGAGCACACAAAAATATTTGCTAAATTACTGTGTGAACAGTTAAAGGTATTTTGATCACACAAGCATACAAGAGGTAGAAATTCCCATGCCATTTAGATTTCTCACTAGGGGTCTTACATAAGCTTTTTTAAAAAACATATACTTTTATTGACACATCTTTGTGCACATACAGTCCATACATGGTATACAATCAGTGGCTCACAATATCATCACATAGTTGTGTATTCATCACTCTGAACATTTTTTTAGAACATTTGCATCACTCCAGAAAAAGAAATAAAAAGAGAAAAGAAAAACTCATACATCCCATACTCCTTACCCCTCCCTCTCATTGACCACTAGTATTTCCATCTACCCAATTTATTTTACCCTTATCCCACCATTATTTATTTATTCTTTATCCATAATTTTTTACTCGTCTGTCCATACCCTGGATAAAAGGAGCATTAGACACAAGGTTTTCACAATCATACACTCACAATGTAAAAGTTATATCTTAATACAATCATCTTCAAGAATCTAGGCTACTGGAACACAGCTTAACAGTTTCAGGTACTTCCCTTCAGCCATTCCAATACACCATGAACTAAAAAGGGATATCTATATAATGCATAAGAATAACCTCCAGGATTACCCCTCGACTTTGTTCAAAATCTCTCAGTCACTGAAACTTTATTTTTTTGTTTCATTTCTCTCTTCCCTCTTTTGGTCAAGAAGGCTTTCTCAATCCCATGATGCTGGGTCCAGACTCATCCTAGGAGTTCTGTCCCACGTTGGTAGGGAGATTTACATCCCTGGGAGTCATGTCCCACAAAGGCGGGGAGGGCAGTGAGTTTACTTGCTGAGTTGGCTTACAGAGGGGCCACATCTGAAGCAACAAAAGAGGTTCTCTTGAGGTTTACTTAAGAATTTTAAGTAAAAATCCAGATGTATGAAAACAAGGATCCAGAATGGTGGCAGAAAGTTAAGTTTGCAGGATAATATTAATAGTTAACACTTACATAATGCTTAATTTATTCTAAGTATTTGACTTGTATTCATTCATAGATGAATAATAGAATAGCAGAGAAGTTAGACTGAAGGCAGGGTGACAAACAGCGATAGTTTGTCAACTCCAAACCATTTTAACTGCATAGCCCATGAGAGATTTTGGAGATTATAGTCCTATATGTGACTATTTATTTGCATGGATTGTTGTATGGAAATGTATGCATTATAAAAATGAACAAAGCTAGAAATGTTAAAAGGAAGAGATAGAATAGAAGTTCTAATGTTTTCTTTACTTACCTAAAGGATGGTTTACAATGCCCTGAATTGTACACACACCCATAGGAGTTGTCAGGTCAAAGAGAGAGACGTGATGGGGTCTGAAGTGGCTTTAGGGTCAGAGAGGAGAGTTTGGCCTCAAGAGAGATGTCAGATCTAAGCAGAGAACTAGATGACCAAAAGAATGTAGGGGTTCCTTGAGATGGAACAAACAAGGAGCAAGTGTGGATCGGGGGTGAGGGTGAGGGATGTGGAGTTCAGTTGGGAGGGTGTCGGCTCTAAGTCCTGTGGGAAATGTTGGTAGAAGTCTCGTAGGCACTTGGAAATACTGTTAGGAGTTTAGGCCAATAATTTGTTCATTATTAGTCACATTATAAATAAAAACTAATTATATATTGAATTTATTTTAATGAAAACAGTAGTTTTATTACTGATAAAATGATGGTGAGGTGCATTATGAGTCACTTGTGGTTTGTTGTGCTTTCAGGTCCTACATACATTTACCATCCTTTGCTACTTACCTATGTATGTATATATTTATATATTGGTCTGACCTTTAACTATTTGGAAAATTATATGAGCCACATATCCCCAACATGTATTTGGACCTTCATCCAAAATGTATACTTGCTTATTTTTTAATTTATATGCTACCACAATGGAGACCAGCTCTTGAAACCAAGACCAATAATTTTTACTGTATGGGATATGAAATAATTATTGTTATTCTTATGAAGTTACCATAAAATTATAAATAAAAGAAGGAGGGAGCCAGAAGGACGGGAGAGGAGGAGGAGAGGAAGAGCAAGAGAGTAGTATCTATATAAAATATCTCTAAACAATAATTTAAAACTTGATGGTAGGGGTGCAGGGGTGGTTCAGGGGCGCACAGGAGGTTCAGTGGTAGAATGCTCACCTTCCAGGCGGGAGACCCGGGTTCGATTCCTGGACCATGCACCCCATAAAAAACAAAGAACAAATAAACTTGATGGTAGTAAAGAGGGAAGAGGTCTGAGAAGATATAGACCATTTGAAAAACTGAATAAAAAATAACTGGGAAATATCATAACTTGCCAACCCCCAACCAAAACCATTCCTGCCAATCCTAAAGAACACCCAAGGTGGTTATATAAGATTCTACAAAGGTTTCATGCACTAGGGTAACTTTCAAGAAACCTATAACCTGGTCCTCAGACCAGGTAAGTTCTAAAATACAGAGGGGTCAGCCCTTCCACAACATCAACTAGTTCCAGCCCCCTACCCCATATTATCGATAGCCCCTTCCAAAATGAAAAAGTTAGAATGGGCATAGCCCAAATACCCTTAAAGAGTGGGTGAAAGATCAAAAGTGATGGTGGAGTTGTACAGAGAAGGTAGGGTTTAACAGAGAGTATGATTGTCGAATCATTATATTGTAATTTCTTTTCGTCTCCAGTATCTTAGAGCAGCTAGAAGTAAAAACCTAAACTGGTGGAGTTTTAACCCATACCAAACTCTGACATCTATCCCACAACTAATTGTTGCAATGTACTTTGAAATTTATTGCTTTTTTGTATATATGCTATTTTTCACAAAACAAGAGGAAAGAAAGCCAATTGTGGTGATAAATGTATAGTACACGATGGAAAACAAAATCTCCTAATGGAAGGTGATGATGCAACAAATGCCACTGACTTGTACACTAGAAAATAGTTAATACGGCAAATTTTATGTTATGTTTATTTCCCACACAACACAAAATGAATTTATATATATGTATAAAAGAAAAAATGTGGGTAATATTTGATAGGTGTATCTATAACGTTTCTAAAAGCCTTAGTATCAAATAATATACTGATACAAAACTAAAATTTGGTTCTCTCTCCATTATAGTAACAAAATTTTCTTGGATTTTTGGTCTATTTTTAGTAAGAGGTTATAAAAGTTTTTTCTAAATAATCAATGTAAAAGGCAGAAGGTCTGTGTTTTATCAGAATAACTTCCTGTACTTTATGTTAACGTTACCATGTCCTTGATTGTTTACAAAATATCGCTGTCATACCAAAATAATATCTCCATTGATGTTTTTGTTAACGTTATCATCCTGTATTTTCTTAAAAAAATTCTCAGTTTTAGAAGAACTAAGACTTCTTAACTTTAGTTAAATAAGAACCAAATACTGTTTCACAGCAAAAAATAAAAATAATACACAATATTTTCATTAAAATGGACAGCATAACAGACAGGATTGTTTCTTTCATTATTCCTCAAGAAGGCATAAAATCATCACAATAAAGTATAGTTTAATAAAAGCATTTCTTACAAGGTAGGGGAGGGTAAGGAAGAAGGCAGATATAGTGAGGTAAGCAGCTTTTAATTGGGTAAAGGAGAAACCTTGTCATTTCAGGAGAATTTCCCAAGGCAATGAGAAAGGAAGGTAGATAAAAAAGAAGGAAGGAAGAAATGGAGAGAGAGCGAGAGGGAGCAAATGACTATCCAAAGATAAGCGTTTCACCACCATAATTCTTAGACTGTTTATGCAAGTGGTACAAATATAAAAACTTAATAAACATATCAAATAAATGTCCTTCATATGTCTCAACATAAAAAAATGGAAACCATACACAGGAAACTGACATCATAAAACAAAGTGTTCAGGTGTTCATTGAGATTTTTAAAAATTCTAATGTAAACTCGAAATGTAAATTGATTTTGCACCTGTTTACTAGTTGGTCAATGAGAATATAAATATTACAAATGAAAAACAATTTCATTAGTATTGCAGGATTTTTTCTGGGGAACAGATTTCCCTTCCTAATCAAGGTCAGCGTCTACAACTCTTGAATTTACCTGGCATTTCTTGAAAGCATCCAAACCAGTTGGAGGTCCACTGGGTGACAAGAGAAAACTACCCTAAGATAAATAATCCAAGATGAATAGGAGGTGTCACTTATTCAAAAAGCATTTGGAATTTCAAGATGATGACACCTGAACATCAAACCAGGCCTGGGGTCCTTCTCAGTGTAGGATCCTGTGCAATTGCTTGGGTCCTATTTCCATGAAGCCAGCCCTGTTCAGGAACAGGTTCTTAGGCCCATATATGAGGAAATTAATGTAAAATGCAAAATATTTCCCTCTTCTTAGGAATTGACCAAATAAATGTTTCCCTTGCCCACCCATCCTCACCCCCACCCCCACCCCGCCTCAACGTCAGCTTCATGACTAGCTGGTAGAACCCAGGTCTTGAAATCAGAAGAAGCATTAACCATCAAACCAGTGAAGCCAGAACGTACTTACTGACTCTCTTGAACATTACTACTGCAAACCCCAAATTAGGAAAGAAAGTAGAGGACAAATTAAGAAGACAAAAATTTATTGCTTCACATTTCACCCAGTCCCACTCCAGTTCTTTGAACCTTAGTTCCTGCTTAAGAAAAAGGAATCTGTAGTCTCAAGTTTATAGCTCACAAGGGAAAGATATTTTTCAGAATTCTGTAAACAATCCATGTTAACCAAAAGGATAATCTTGGGTTATTACTACTTATAACTGCTGTTCTTTATTAGAAGACAGAAAGACAGACAGCTGGCTAGAGCGGGGATTGTAAACCTCGTGACAGAAATTAAATCCATCCCCACCCGTGGAAGCTTGAGTCAGTGAAGTTCCATATAATGCTCTCCAGAAACCCCGAAGGCAATTGCCCCCAAAGTCCAAACTCGTCTAGCCTCATTTCAAGGAAATCTCCAAAGCTAAACGAGAAAATCTGTGGTTTCCTACTTTGTAAAGATGAATATCTGCTGAGAGTTTGCATTTGAGCCTAAAACATGACACATTTTGGGAAGGTGCTGCCTCTGAAGGCAAAATCAGCCACAGGCACTTAGACCACTGGACAGCTGGGTGAATAATGAATCCTCAGATTGTGCCACAAGATCTAACCCCCCAAGTATTCTATTGGCATTTTAAAACTACTTTGCTTTTCCATCATTTGTATATACTGCCCTGACTTGTTTATTTGGATTAGATACTACCTTGGTTCTAAACCAGAACCACACTGAGGAGGAAGCTTCAGAGTAACAAGCCAAGGTGAGTCTTCACTCTGCAGCCAGGCTGGTTCCACATATAAGTCATCCTTGAAATGACGATGTGAACATAAGTTATTCCATGACAACTTGTCTCAATGTAAGTGGCTAAAAATGTTCTAAAGGACATTACTATGGCAGCCGCCCCTTTGGAAGAAAAAAAAAAAAAGATCTTTGAAACCGACCATCAGGTTGAAATTGAAACAAGTTCCAATTTCATCCGCTTTGCCAAGTGCCCGGCAATGGTTTTGCACATGTGCCAACTCGAGAGACAGTGAGGTCAACATTTCACAGGCATGTGTTGTTGGATGTCCTAGCAGAAAGGAGTCATACAACTAATTTGGTGGCTTTCCTTCCACTAATGAGCGCCAGTCCAGCACAGACGTACCATTCCAAACCTTTAAAGAGAACCTTTCCGGGAAAATTATAGCTCACAGCATGTCTGTGAGGGAGTTATTAATTCCAAGGAGAAATTGGGGCTTTGGTTTTGCTGAAGATCACGAAACAATTTAGAAATACCAACCCTAGTGCAACTAGTGCAACTCCTTAATAATGACCCTAGTGCAAAAACTCCATCGTGCCCTGGAGGACACTATTTAATTGGAGTGATACAGAAACGGGGTTCTGGAGTCAGTAAGTCTAGGAAATGGGGATTACACCAAATTAGGGGATGTCTTTACTGAAGCACTTCTCAAAGCCTTTAGTTTGCTACTGTGCCTCGCACATCTCCAAGAGTGGACTAGTATGCAGCATTCCCCCAAATTATTCTATAAAAGACGGGCTTTTCCCTAGCTCTTTTCTCAGGAATAAAATCCCACCCAGCACAATTTGGGAAGCACAGCCCTAGAAAGAAATAGTTTGACATCCCTGAACCTGGGTCTTTACTCATCCAGTTTTTTTTTTTTTCCTCAGCATTTTTAATGTTATCCTAAGGGTTTGAAGCTAATTCAGGGATAGCTGTATACTTGTAACTGACAACACAAAGAACTTTTAGTTTAAATTCTAAACCAGTTAGTTTTTGATAATTTTCTTCTTTTGTTTCCAGAATAAATGTATCTTTTTCCTTTGAGCTTTACTCATTTATAGGAACATTAGAAAAACTTTATTTATCATAAGTATTTTTAATCTTTAGCTAAAATTTTACAATAATATGGAATTAATTTCATCAACACAAGGAGAAATGGAATCCTTACACTGAATAAATTTTTAGGTGTTTAAGCAACATCTAGCATTCAGGAGGTTCATATGAATTTTCAGGCAAAAGCATTTCTTTTAGTCTGCTGCCTTTGAACTGTGTTGATGGAGATTTCATCAATTCCTATTCTCCACATAGCTTCTTAGCTATTAGTTCAACTTTAAATCAGAGATGGAGGTGAGGGACGGAGAACAGAAGGACGCTATCTAAGGACGAGTAGGGATCATGGCGTACCAGGAAGAAAAGTAGACCAGGAAAAGAGACCCAAGCCTCAACCCTGACATCAATAGTTCATGGTTCTTATCCGAGATCCCCATATGACACATCTTAAGCCAGATGTCGCCCTACACATCCTCCTCTCTGGCCCCTTTCTTTATCCCTAATAATTGGCTCCTAAACCCAAAGTGGTCTGAACTCACCAAGTACTCGAATAAAGAGATGGAAAAGCGATCATTTTCTTCATTTTGTTACCCATTTAATGTTGTTCTTTGGTGCCTACACCCTTCAATTTGAATCTCTTCTTACAGTGATTAATTATCTCTTGGGACAAGTCAAAGTGGTCCTAGGTTAGTGCCAGGGACTTTTCCAGGATAATAAGGAAAAATAGCTAGTTTCAGCTCTTATAGAACTCACTAGTTGAAACAATAAACTACTAAAAAAAAATAGTAGCAGTAGTAATTAGCTGATACATAACATTTGCTGATTGCCAGGCTTTGTTCAAAGTGCTTTACATATATTAGTTTGAATGTGCTGGAGCCAGTTCATATCTGCTCACGAGAATCAATTGTTAAAGTTTTAGGAAATTTGTAAGCAGATTGTTAAACTCAGCCATTATTAAAAATTAAAATGTACAAATTTACAATTAAATAAATTGTATTAAAAATAAGGATAACAAATTCTCAAATCTAATTTCCCTAGTTGTTTTACTACATTTTACTATTATCTATAACTTGAATTATTTACATCTGTTTTATCTGTATAGAGGAAATATTACATGAGTGTGTTACTGTACTCTCTTCCCAATTCTACATTCAGTGATGCTACATTGATAGATTGCAATCATCAATGATGGGAATGCTTAGACCACAGAAATCAGCATATGTGTCAAACCGAGTTTCTTTCTTCATCAGCGAACTGATTAAGCATCGACCAAAACACCACTTTTTAATCCTCAGAACAATTAATGTGTACAATTTTTAGTCCCATTATACAGATGAGGGATCTGATCCACACAAAAAAAAGTTAAATGACATGCCCAGAGTCATGCAGCTAGTTGGTGAATTTGATCAGAGGCAGTCTGGTTCCAGGAGCTTGTACTCTGATGATTACAGGCTGTGACATTGGTTTGGATGCAATAGATAATAAGGTATATCTAAGCAATGGCAGATACATACATTATTTCCAGATAAAAAGAAAACCATGTCCACAATATAATAAGAGCAGCCAAAAGAGCTACTATTCAGTGGTCAAAAATGAATGAAGGAATAAGTACATGAATGCATTTCATTCATGAGAAAATTTCCCCCAAAGGAAATGGAAATGTTTCTGCCTCCTGGGACCAGGAGTATGTTCACCATTTCCAGGATACACAATGTTTCAGCTTTTACTCTTGCTCCATTCAGCTTCTTTATTTAACAATTATCCTCAATGACCACAAACCTATTCTAGGCTGAGAGTTAGTGTTACACTGGCCTGTGGTCAGGATTAGTGCCTTCCAGAAGCCTACAGCCTATAAAGGGAGATAGAACACATGCAAAAAAAAAAAAAAAAAAGTGAAAAGCAGGGGCAAAAATGGAGTGGCTGGCCACTTTGGAAAACAGTTCGGCAGCTCCTAGAAAATTTGATCCTGTGAAGATGGAGGCAGAGATTTTGCCAGAAGCTAAGGAATGCTGGAAGCAAGGAAGGATTCTTCCCTAGAGCCTATAGGCACTATCATGGCCCTGTGCATACCTAAACCTTAGACTTCTAGCCTTCAGAAAAGAGTCAATTTCCATGGTTTTAGGCCACCCATTTGTGGTGCTTTGTTACAGCAGCCCTAGGAAACTAATACAGTATGTAAATTATACCTCAATAAAGTTGTTTTGAAACAGTAAATAGCACAGGGTTGCTTTTAAGGATTGAGTGAGGCAAGGTTGAGGAGAGGGTGTGCGTGTGAGTGTGTGTGTGTGGAAACCGAGTGAGGATGGGCCTAATATTCCCTTGGTCTCTCTTAACTCTCTGTCACAGAGTCTTATACATTGCAGATGCAAAATAAATGCCTGTTCAATTGATTCATTCAAAAGAACCAATAAATGCATGTCCTTTCTCTAAAATTCTAGACTCAAATAATCACAAGCCAACTCATTTTTGGGAATCAGAAAGAATCATTCATTGACCAAAAGCACATTGGGTACCTCCAGGAGACACCTCTCTGAGAAGAGAGGTCTACCTTGCTACAACTGGTACTTCCATTTTAGAGATTTTTTTATGTCACTCTAGACACACTGCAAAAATACCAGTGGCTTTGACCTTCCTGCTAAAGTAACAAGGAAACAGCCTTGGAGATAAACTCTAGAAATGTTTCTTTCATGCAACTATTAGTGGGTTTTTTTCAATCTCTGAAAGGTCTGATGACAGACCTTATAAATTAGACACTTACAGTCAGAAACTGCAGTGAAACAGAATTACAGGCTGGCCATGGGTCTCAAATCACGTTATAAAGATGAGATGAGCATGATTTAGTGAAATATAGTTTCAACACATACTTTGATAATAAACCTCTCTGACCCCAAAATATGATGGCAACTACTTCATAAGGTTGATGAGGGAATAACATAACAATGTCCGGGGACAGACACACAGAAGTGGCACCCAGTAAATGATTGTAATAATAAAGATTGTTACTCTTTAAATATAAAGAAAATGAAAGGAAAGACAGATGGCCAATGATCATTTGAAAGGACACTCAATCTCATTAGTAATCAGATTAAAGCAAACTCAAACTACAGTGGGATACCCTATTTCAGCCACTCTTCTTAGTAACAAGCATTGGAAAAAATGGGAAAAAACAGGAGTACCTATTAACTGCTAGTGGGATAGTAAACTGATACAACCAATTTGGAAAGGAGCCTGACATTATCTTAACATTTTAACGTGCACATCCTCAGCAGTGCAGCAGTTCCATATTATCTTAACATTTTAACATGCACATCCTCAGCAGTGCAGCAGTTCCATATTATCTTAACATTTTAACGTGCACATCCTCAGCGGTGCAGCAGTTCCATTCGTAGGTACATATCCTAGAGAGACTTTTGTGTATGATGCCCCAGAAAACGTGAGCAAGGGTTTTGTAGCATGTTTTTTTTTTCTTTTTTTTTTTGTAGTATGTTTTTTATAATACCAAAAAGCTAGGGGAAAAAACCACTTGCCCATCAACAGGATACCAGGTAAATAAATGGTGGTATATGCACACAGTAGTATATATGCCAGAGACCTGGGTTCAGTTCCCAGTGCCTACCCATGCAAAAAATAAATACATATATATGGATGGTTTAGAAATCACTTATCAGATAAGGGTTTAATATACAGTATATGTAAAGAAATCATACAACTCAACAAAAAAACAAACAACCCAATTATAAAATGGGCAAAAGATATGAATAGACATTTTTCTGAAGTGGAAATATAAATGGCTAAAAAGCACATGAAAATGTTCATCTTCATTAGCTATAGGGGAAATGTAAGTCAAAACCACAGTGAGATATCTCACAGAATGGTTGTCAAACAAACAGGAAACTACAAATGTTAGAGAGGATGTGGAGGAATTAGAACATTTATTCACTGCTGGTGGGAATATACAATGTTGCAACTGCTGTGGAAGACAGTTTGATGGTTCCTTAGAAAACTAAATATCGAGTTACCTTATGACCTGGCAATATCACTACTCAGTATATACAGAGAAGAGCTGAAAGCAGTGTCCCAAACAGACATTTGCACACCAGTGTTCATAGCAGCACTATTCACAGTTGCCAAAAGAGGGAAACAATCCAAGTGCCCATCAACAGGAGAGTGGGTAAACAAAATGGGGTATATACCTATGATGGAATATTATGCAGCAGTAAGAAGAAATGAGGTCCTGAAGCGTATGACAATGTGGATGAACCCTGAGGACATAATGCTCAGTGAAATAAGAGACACATAAGAATAGATACGGTATGATTTCACTAATATGAGCTCCCTAGAAAATGCAAGTTTAGAGTCTTAAAAAGCAGAATATAGGGAATCTAGAGATAAATAGAAGCGGGAAAGAGGGAGTGGTTATGTAACACATACACAGCGGTGATGGCAGTTCGTTAGTGGGATTATAAGTAAGAGTGTCGCATTAAAGGTGACTATACCTAAAAGGGGTTTTATAGAGCCATGTATCTCACCGATTAGCACTACAAATATGAATAAGTTCTTGCCTGAACTACTTCAAAGGTATGGCACTTGTGCAAAGAGTTCATCATAGAGGGACATATGGGGGAACTACCTATTGTGTGCTATGGTCTGTATCTGGTCTCACTCGTACTGCAACAATACTACGGGTGAATAACTGAGGGGGTGGGAGGCAAGAGTTAAGGGGAGTTTGGTATTTTCTCCTTGGTGTGGGTGTGTCTAACCGCTATCTTTCTTTTTGGAGCAATGAAAATTGGCTAAAGTTGAGAGTGACAATGATTGTACAACAATGTGAGGATGCTGTGAGACATTGATTATTTTGGATAGAATATATACTATATGAATAAAAAAGTAAAAAAAGGTAACTTCAAAGAATATTCAGTGACATGAAAAATGCTCTCATACATATTAAATGAAAAAAATCTGTTTACAAAATTATAAGTTATGGCCTCATTTTTTAAAAGATGGGTAGATAGGTAGGTAGGTAAGTAGATATAGATAGATGATTGATTGATGATGGATGAGAGACAAATAATATGAAGAGTAATAGGTAAAATGGATAATGAAATGCCATCAGATACTTAACGATTTTAAGCAAGTGGTGAATTTAGAGGTGCTGCTTATAGTATTCTTCGCATTTTTCCTGAATTTCTATATTAATAATATATTGCTTTTATAATTAGAACAAAACAATAAACTGAATGAAAAAACTGCCATAACCACATGGTATCCTTTATGATTTTTATTGTGAATATCAGGAAATATGTCCATCAATCAAAATTATTAGCTTCTTTCTGGGTTCCAGGGAAAATGAAAGGTATTTGATATTCATTTGCCGAATTTAGCAGCAGGCAGCCTGCAGTTCATCAGTATGGCTGTCACCAGTACTTCAATAAATCCATTGGAATCACTACAGAAGAATTTCTAATAGGATCATGGAAACAATTTGGCCAGTAGAAAACAAATGATTAAAAAATCATTACATTATCTGCACAGGCAGGAGAAGAATTGCCTAATTTAACCACGAAAGTCACTACTAAAGACGGAAATAATTACAGTGTAAACGGATACCCCAAATAAGGGAATCATTTGATTTTAACGATACCTTGAGGAAAATGATGGGTGCAGGGTAAGTCTGCCAGCACTGCATAAAGCAGCTCATTAGCACCCTCCTTGGACTTGATTCCCTGCTCATTTGAATCTGAGGCTCCTGAACCCCTTCCCAGGAGCTCCTTCTCGTTAATTTCATTTTGGTGTCTGGGTCTGATGTCTTCAAATGCCTGAGCCTCACTTAAGGCATGCCCGAGGACAGGTTTCCCATGAGAAACATTTCCTTTCAAGTTCCTGCAAGGCTCTATTTGTAGCAGGATTTCAGACTTCTGTAGCCAGGAACATGTTGAACTACCAGAAAAAATGTGGCAATTTGGCCCTTGAGGCATATGGAATGATGCACACAAAAAGAGTCCTTGGGGGAAGCAAAAGTGAGATGCCCACAAAACATTGAAGAGTTCCTGGGAACTTGCTTTTCCTTCCTGAAAGGAAGGTTCTAAGTGCAGGATTTCCTGAGGAGCTGAGCATATCCCTTGCACAATTGTATCTTCCAAATCCAATCTTACCTAGCGAAGATGGCTGTAAAATTGCTCGTTAATCTAAAATCACGGAACAGATATTTATTGAGCTCCCACCATATGCTAAGTGTAAAGGTAAATCCCTACATTAAGGAGAAGGAGTGAAGGGTGGGGAAAGCAGACAATTCGTCAGCATTCTATGGGATGCATGTGTGTCGAGGGTACTGTGAGAACACACTGAAGAGGCATCTGATTCACACCTGAGCTGGGGTGGGGCGCCGTGGTCAAGTTCCCTTTCCACAGGTATTGTGTCAGGTTAATTCCTAATCAAGCAGACAGGTGGCAAAAGGGACAGCAGGGGTGGGTTTAGTAGTGTGTTACATAAAGCACTCTGAGAAGAAGTGTGCTGCTGCTGGATTTTACTGTTATTGTTATTTTGCTTTTATGAAAACAGTTTTTCCTCTAATTATAAATGTAATGCGTGCTAGGCATGAGATTCTTGCATTCCACTGGTTTGAAGTAATAAGTCTTAAACTCCAAAAGCCTTAATCTGGGTTTATAGCCTGAAACTATGATCTTTTTTTTTTTTCCAAACAGCCAAGATTATTCTAGGTGCAAGTAATTGAAACAGCAGCAAGCTTTTGTATTAAACTTACTTTTTAAAATAAAATGGCAATAGATCCCTTCCTGCAAAGATTAGAGGTGAGTTTTTGATGCATTACATCCCTACTGATAGGGATGTCAAATCCTTTCCTGACCACTATCTCCTTCATCACAGAAGTCCCAAGGAAACCATACTTATAAGAAATAATAGATGAATTGAAACCAAAATCCCAGTTTATTAACATCTACGCCAGTCCCTGATCTCTCTAAGCTTGTTTAGACTTGGAAGGTTAAATAGGATTTCCTGTCTTATTTCTCTGTTCTCTCCAAAATCTAAATAATGTTCAAGTGTGATTTCCAGGAGACAGAAACAGAGACAAAGATAAATAGAGTGACAGGATGTGAGAGAGAGAAACAAACAAATCATGAAATCTACAAAGCCACTGTGTCCAGCTGAATCACCCAGCTATTTAGTTAAAAATAAATAAATTAAAAAAAAAAGATGCTTTGTTCAGGATATCACTAGGTGCTGTAACTAATGCAAGTTTAGAGGCTTAACCCAATTAAAGTTAATTTCCCACTTATATGGAATTCCAAAGCATATTTTCTTCATGGATGGGCAGCTTTCTTCCACGCAGTGATTCACGAGCCCAGGCTCCTTCCATCTTCTGGCTCTGCCTTTAGTTAGACTTTGATATTTTTTTCTATCATAGTCCACAGCCTATTGATTTTGATTAGTTATTTAGCTAATGAGAGGGAACTAGCAAGTGAAAGAGTCTGTTGATTAATGAAAGGAGGTTGAAAGGCCTACATGATATTATTCCCTAATGTTTCCTGAGCACTGACTCTGTGCCAGGCTATTTTAGGTGCTTTAACTTCATTAACTCATTCAGTCCTCACAATAGCCTATAAAACTGCCAAATCTAGGCTTCAAAGTCTGGCTTCAAGGAAGATCCGTTACATACAGGGAGATAGATCAATTAAGTAAATACGTTTAGTGTAATGGGAGCATGCCTCTCACAGTCAGAGAAGCGAGTTACAAATATGAACTCCATGATGCTGGTGTTGGGTTAGGATCAGAAGTATTGGCGTGGATGCATGGTTTTTAACATACAAATCAAAACAGAAATAAAAGTGTGTGTGTGTGTGTGTGTGTGTGTGTGTGTGTATGTGTATGCGCATGTTTGCTTCTTGGAGAAATGGCTTACTCCTAGGCTGGGGCAGAGAAAGTATAGGAAGAATATTATATGCCAGAAAGCAAAGGAGTGCTCAAAGAGTGATGAAGATGTGCCAAAAGAACACAAAAGCCAACCTGAAGGGGGATCCACTAGCAAGTTGGAGACAATTAGAACATCTAAGAAAATAATGAAGGCAAGGCATTATAAATCAATGAATAAAATGGGAAATCATGAGTCTATTCAGGTTTAATTAATAAATGAATAAATTAAAACTCTGATGATGAAGGGGATCTTTACATAGTTTCAAAGTAGCTGCCCACAATATATTTACTATTCCAAAGAGAAAAAGAATAGCTATACATTGGAAAAAACAGGCACACACCACCTTAATCAAGTGGTCAGAGTGAACATTGGCAGTAAAAGGACAAATCAAAATCATGTGCCATCTGATAGGATGCAGTGGGAGGGACACACCCTTACTTCTATGACTTCTCTACCGAAGTTGAATAACCAAAATCGAATCATGAGAAAACAGTGGAGAAACTGAAATTGAGGGCATTCTATTAAATAACTGCCCTGTGATCTTTTAAAGAGCAAAGTTCATAAAAGTCAAGGAAATTCTGAGAATTGTTGAAGACTAAAGGGAACCAAAGAAACATGACAACAAAATGCAGTGTGTGATTCCAAACTGCATATTTTTATGAAAAAGGGTATTATGGGGACCAGTGATGAAACTTTAATGGAGCCTGAGTTTCCCGTGGCAGTGATGTGCCCCCGTTAATTTCTTGAATCTGATTATTGTACTATGGCTATGTAGGAGATTATCGTTGCTGCTGTCAACACACTGAAGCATCCAGGAATGATGTGACATTGGGTCAGCATTACCATCAAATAGTTCAGGAAAAAAAGTTTTTAACGTTATACTTAAAACTTTTCTGTAGGTTTGTGATAACTTGGAAAAAATGTTAAGCATTTTTTCAAAATCAGGACAAATATGTTCTATGGTAACAGCAAAATATCCAACATCAGGGCTTTCCTGAAAATTTTGGGGTGTCCTGAAAATTTAGTGCAACCAGACACCATGCATAGCGGGTCAGAAAGAACCTCCTGCGGGCAGTTCTTATGGCCTTTACAAGAATAGCAGACCTTTCCACTTGAAGTTCTGATTTTCTCTTCTACCCAAGTTCTGATTTTTCTCTTCTACCATGGAGTTCTTGCTCCAGATGATTTATATTAAATAGCATGGTTTCTCCAGGCTTGAAAATTCATCCTATGCTTGAGAGAACTTATACACAAAAGACCAGGTACCTGTCTGTTCAGTTCTTTGCTGGGAAGCTCTGAGATGTGGCCACTGGCTGACACCTGTGAACTGTGTGAGTGCCGTGGCCAGAGCCTCTGAAGGAAGACAGGAAGGTTCATGCTGGGATGCTAGCGGAAAACACTCTTACCTTTTTTCATTCAAAAAATACTTACCATGTACTTATTATGAACCAGACATTGTTCTTCATATAGGAGACAGAGCCATACAATCTCTCTCCTCAAGGAGAGCATGGTCTAGGATACTATTTTAAGGAAACATTCTTTATTGAACTGTAATGTATATACACAGAAGTGCAGAAATCATAATTGTACCACACAGTGAATTTTCATAAACCAAACACACCTGCGTAATTAGAACTCAAAACAAGAAAGAGAATGTTATCAGCACTCCCATGGCCTTCTTACAGCTGGTTCTAATCACTACCACCCATAACTTTTAACAATGAAGCTTAGTTTTGCTGAAAGCATTTCACTTTTCAAGGAGTCTTAAAGGAGGAAAACTAAGTACTGGATCTTTTGGAACTGAAAGCCTTCTGGGGAACCAGGGTCACACAGCACTAACCTCATTTCCATGAGCAGTTACCTGATTCTGCTGCTCTGTGGTGCTATGAGTTGCTGATAAATGGACAGCAATTTGTGCTTTGCCTGGTCTATGGACCTGGACAACAATTCCCATGAGTTTGAGCAGGGTTGATGTGCGTGGTTCCCAGCAAGGAGCCCTGCTCAATGACGCCTGGACAACAGGGCAAGAGCGGGGCTGACATCCAGTCCCACCCCTTTTGTCAGATTGGAAGCGACATGGTAAGAGAATGTGTCATCCCACAAAAAGGCCTAATGGCAACTCTGAATGTGAGAGCAGTGTGTGTTGGGAACAAGAGTGGAGAGAAGTAATGAGCGTCAACCATGGATCAGATGATAGCTCATGGGCTTGCATGATTCTTGGGTGCCCCAAAAGGAATTCAGCCTCTACTTCTTAGCCTTTGTGATGCCTCCCCAAATTCCCTTGGCAGTGCTGATTCTTTGGAAATGCTTATATAACATGGATCCTACTTCTGTCTCGGGAACTGTCTGACCAAACTACTCTGTTATTAGCGTAGCATACAATCTCAGCTAGCCAGATAAAATATCCCTAATTCTTCTTTAGAAATTTCAAACCATTGGTGGGCTGTTAAACACAGAATTGTTGAATCCCACTCATCTGAGGGCTGTCCAGGAACAAAGTTTATCCTTCATTTCTTTCCTCACTTCCTTCTCATTTCACTCTCATTTTGGCTAGACCTTCCTTTCACTTTTCTTCTCCTTTCCCTTCTTTCTTCCTCCTCTCACTCTATTCCTGTTTTTAAGATTTTCCATTTGGGTCTCATCATTCACAGTGCTATGAAGAGCAGAAACTGGCAGGGACGAAGAGAAGGCCGGGATGAACGGCACATGCCTTCAGCAAATACAAACATAGACACACAATACTATGTAGGAAACATTTTGTATGAAGTTTCTTTTTAAAGATAATATTTTAAGAAAGTTGCCAGAAGATATGATTCTGAGTTATGCTCATAGAGAGTAGTAATAAGAAAAAGTTAAAGCAAAAGGATGTTAAAATGGAGAGAATTACCAGATCTTAGAGGGTTCTGAAATCTGTCCCAAACCCCTCACCTTACACATTAGAATTCAGGTGCAGAGATTCTATCTGATTTGCCTAAGGTTGCAGAAGTAGTGGGGGTTGGGGGTGGAGGGTCAGGCACCCACATCGACAGCCTCCCAACCCAGCACTCCTTCCCTTGTGACTGTGTTTATAAATTGGAAAAACACCCAAACCAACTTCATCTTAGGTATCCTGCTTAAGTGGCAGGCTGTAGCACGTTGCGAACTTAAGAATTACAGCATTATTAGCAAAAGCATCCATCAGAACTTATTCCAGCCTTCAGAAAGTACAACCCTACCTCCTTTACTACCTTAAATTACAGGCGGCACATTTAGTGAGGTTTCCCTAACTTACTTGTCTGGGAAGTGTTGAAACATCTCTGAAGAGTCCAATCGTTTTTGTCTTCTTGTGGTTTGTTTGAAATTCATTACCCTCTTTCATCCCTTATGACCCCTTTCTCTCTCTCCCCCTTCTCCGCCCTCCCACCCCAGTCCCATATAAAGTCTGAAGGCTCTTAAAGGGAAATATCACGGTCACCGAGGACTTATCATCATCACCAAGATTGATCCCATATGGTGTATACAAAGATGAAGGGAGACGCTACAGCTCTTGTGTACTCCACAGGGATGAGGTGGGAACACAACTCCTCATGCTCTTCATTTCCCATCCCTGAGATGAGCTCAGTCTGCTAGACCCAAGAATTTCTACTCCCCTGGTTTCAATAGTGCTTCCAGCCGAGGCTTTTCCATTTCTTCAACTGCATTTCAAAAGCAAAGGCATTCGGAATTCTGAAAGGCTTAAAATATATATTCCATCTGATCCTGTGCCTACAGAATTCATGGTTAGATTTACCTTTGAGCTCTTGCCTATTCTTACTAATTCTATTGCTCCTTTTGCATCTACAAATTATATCTGGATGTTTTGTTTTTCTTTCTTCTAGTTTGTTTAGTTTCCAGGATGGACGAAATCTCCTCTCAAGCTCTAATTACCACCCCAGCACTAATCTGTCACTTGTTTCCAAGATGTTTGAAGAGGTGTCTCATTCAGTTCTTACCCTTCAAGCTCAGCTCTCTGCATGTCAGTGGAGATTTCCAGAGACTTCTTCCCTTAGCCACGCTTTGATCTGGGATCTGAAATCTCTGCCTCCAAGGTGAGGCGCTGCAAGGGAGGGAGGCAAATATAAAATGGAAAGCACAGAAAAGGCTGGGCTAGAATGGCCTCCAGCCATCCCCTCTAACTTTAGCCTCACAGCTGCTGGCTCCTGAAACAAGTTGACCTCCGCTACAAAATGGCAACTATTAATAATGTTTTGAGTTTGTTTCTTTTAAAGAAAGTAATACTTGCTGCTTGGTCTCTTCCCATGGTCTTCATTGTTTGGCCTGCTCTGTTTGGAGAGGCCAAAGGAAAGCCTTCCTGCAAGAAGGAAGATTTGTCTGGCTCAGCTAATTGCTTGCCCAGTTACCAAAGCATTACAGCTTATGCCAATGGCTGCACTATTGAAGAGGCAGCCAGAAAGGGACATGAAAGGAAAAAGGACACATAAAAGCAATTCTGCTCTAGTAAACTCCTTCATGGCATTCAAGGAGGGGTAAGGCAAACAACTCAAAATGCAAGCTTAAAATGTGCTCAGCAAGAAACAAACTGCCCACTGGGGGCTTTTGGAACTTTGTTCTGATGCAAAGTTCAATTATACACTGAACTAACGAGTTATTAGAGCTCAGGCTGTGTTGGAAAAGAAGCCCTCTTGTTGAGCGCCACTCTGAAAAAGATTTATCACATCTATCTGATGGATTTGCCATATGTTCAGAAGTACTTGCTTTAACTTCATGAATTCTTTTTCCACACACACACAAAGCTTGGGATTGCAGTGATGGGGAAATGGCTGTAACAATTTTAACATATGTGAGACGGTCCAAGAGGTGTATCATATTTAGATGGTTTCAGAATTTCATTAATCCACCTTCCAGGAATGTGATATTTTACAGATTTTGCTTGTGTACAGTACAAAGACACACAGTTAATTCTTAACAGACACGGAAGAGCAGTCCCTCTTTTTCCAATATGCTCCTCACATTTCTTTTTGTTCAAACCAGGAAAAGTAACTTATATGCTTAACTCTTCTTAACCAAATTCTCTTCAGAGAACAAGTAATCTCCGCTTGAATAAAGTTCACATGAGATGGGATTTGTGGCTAGAGGCTTCTTAACTGATTGGACAGGAGTGGCACCTGTTGAGTTGTTGTTTTTTTAAGTTCTTAGCGCAAAAAGTACAACAAATCATGTTATCATCTCTTGACAGCAATAACATTCCCCCATAAAACACACACACAAAATATATATACAGGTCTCCAGCTGTCTTTTCCTAGCTTTTAATTGACTAAGTAGATCCAGTTCAAAGATTACGCTTTCCCGGAAGCATTGCCTGACTTCCCAAGGGCAGTTAAGCCCTCAGTCTTCTACACCTCCCATAGTCTGTCGTATCTATTTAACCACAATGTACTCTTCATCCACCCTTGCTGCGAGTTAAAGTCAACTGGCAGGCTTTTAAAATGAATCAATTTACGTTCCACCCCAGACCAATTAAAGCACAATCTCCAAGGGTGGTTTGCCTGGTCACTGGTTGTTTTTGAATTTTTTTTTAATGAGGTGAAATTCACCTAACATAAAATGAATCATTTTATAGTCAACAATTCAGTGGCATTTAGTACTTTCACACTATTGTACAACAACACCTTATATCTGGTTCTGAAAACTTTTTATCGCCCCCAATCCATGAACATGGGGCACCTGTTAAGTTTTGCCTTGTAAAATTCACTATAAAAACTCCAGTTTCAAAGTTAATAAAATATATATCAATGAATTGAAGTGTCCCTGCAGGACTGATGAGCCAAATTCTTGGGATGAATTTCCAGAGATGACCATTTTACTACTGCTCCTTTACCTAAATATTAAGTCAAAATGTCTTCTTTAAGCAAAAACATCTACCCTTGAGCCTCTGCATTCTTGAGTTAAGTACCACTCTTAACCTTGCTGACTTTTTTCTTCTCCAGAAATTCATCCCTAAGTGTTTTGTTGAATCAGGGCACGCTGTTGCGTGGGTACCTTCCTGCTCCAACCTGATTGAAGCTCTGCTAACAGAACAGGCGTAGATCTACAAACTAAAACTACTTCATTGTAACGTGGGACTAATTGCAACACTTATCAGGAGTTTAGAGATATGTAGAAATGCAAAAGGGAGTTTTGCTCATCACCTTGTCATTAGGTAGAGACATAAGTTAAAAAAAAAAAATTAATCGGTACTTATTCAGTGTCTTCATTCCAATAGCAACAACAACGAAAATAAAGAAGTTTTAAATACAACTTGGAAAAAAAAAGAGCTATATAAAATGATTACAGAACCGTTAAATAATCCTGCTCCAACTCCTATAAACTTGCTTGCTGCAGTGGCTTCCACTTCCTACATTCCTCCTCCCCTCTCCCTTAACCCCCTAACACCCCCTCCCAGTCTCACTCAGCTCCAGCTTGGCTGTGTGCTGGTCACATTCTCATTTTAGGCAGTTGCTCTTTCCTCTGCCAGGAAGACTTATCCCTGCTCATGTGCAAAACGCCGGCTTCAAACCTTCGTTCAATTTCACCTTCTGAATAATTTTTCCCCTGACTATTTAAAATTGTAACAAGCCCTCCAGCCCCAGCTGTCCACCCCACTTACCCTGCTCCATATTTACTTTTTTGCTAACATTTGTGATCTTCTAACCTACTGTAGAAGATTGAATTACCTACCCCAATTTAGACATGCTCCTAATCTTATTCCATGTTCCTGTGGGTCTGAATCCATTGTAGACAGCATTTCTTGAAGATGTTACTTTTAGTTAAGGTGTGTTCCAGCAGAATGAGGGTGGGCCTTAATCCAGACACTGGAGTCCCTTATAAGCAGAATAAATTCAGAGGTAGTCAGAGGAAGCCAGAAGCCGGAAGCTGGAAGTCAACAGAACCCAGGAGAGGACACAGCCATGTAACATGAGGCAGGGATACAAGCCAAGGAACCCTAAGGATTGCTGGCAGCCAGTCCCAGACTGCTACAGGCTTTGGGGAGAAAGTATAGCATTGCTGGCACCTCGGTTCTGGACTTCTCCTAGTCTCTAAATTGTAAACCAATAAATTACCATTATTTAAGCCAATCCACTGCATGGTATTTGACACAGCAGCCTGGTAAACTAAGATACATACTATGTAATTTATTTATTTATTGTCTCTATTGTGCTTTTTTTTCTTTCCCCCACTGGAATGTAAACTTCATAAAGAGAGCAATCTGGTTTGGTTTGCTCACTGGTGTCTCCCAAGTGCTTAGAATAGTGGCTGGTACGTTGTAGGTGTTCCATAAATATGTGTTGAATGTATGAAGAAATTGTCCAAGGAAGCAGAAGGCCATGTCAGAGGCAATGACAGGGTAGGGAAGAGTGTGGTTTAGAAGCTCTCTTCCAACAAGAGCAAGTAGAAGATCTTCCACCGCTGAGGGAAGCTGTTGAGAGAAAGAAAGCAAAGAAGGCAAAAAGGACAGCCTGGAGGGTCTGCCTCTACTTCAGAGCTGAAACCCTTGGGAAGAGGGGTCTGGGGTCTATAGGAACCCCAGGAAGGCTGGTGGAGAATTCCCAGAACAATTCTCAGGTATGACTAAGGAAAATTACCCTCCCCACCCACATGACACTTCATGGGCTCCTTCTGTGCCATCCAGGAGGGAAGCAGAAGGGAAAGGGGTGAGAAACTCTGAAACATGATGCAAGTATCAGAAAAGACTGAGTTAGACCAAAGGTGGCTATTTTAAACTATAAAAGAATGAATTAATTTTTCTAATAATTTTAAGGGTTTTTTCCCCACCATAAGCAGGAATGAGATTTATCATAAAAAATAAAGCACACTAATTTTATTTTTTGCACATTTGAATTGTAAAGTGTAAACCTCAACCCTGTTACATTTTGCCTATGTCTTTCTCTGCAGCTATACTTTAAGCATCGCAATGAAAAGACATATATCTATTTTGTTCACTGATGTACTTTTAGCGTCTAGCATAGTCCCTGCAATGTGGTAGATGACAAATACCCTTGGTTGATTGGATAAGGGGTTGATTAAATGAATGGGCTCTGGTGTCAAACTGATCGATTTCAGATCCTTCCTCTGCCACTTATTAGTTGTGTGACCTTGGGAAAGAGACATAACCTCTCTATGCATCCATTGCTTTATTTACAAAAGGATGATAATAATATATTATTGTGTAGCGTTCTCATGAAGGTTGGAATGAGTTAATATATGTGCAATGCTTAGAACAGATATGCCAGGGCAATATGGACAATGGAATGGACAAGTCCATATCTTATTTAGTCAGTTGTAATAGGGATATTTATTGGACACTATTTTGTATTTAGTTGTCTTCATATTTGTCCCTACTCCCATTCTAAGGACATGGCCAGATTCCATGACTTTGAGTCTCAGTGAGGTTTATCTTGAAAGGTAAAAATGTTGAAAGGGAGGTCAGCCAGGTGGTGAGTGATAAGAATGCACCCCCACACCAGGGATGTTCCAAGAAGAAAGCAGGATCTAGGAAAAAGCTGCATGACCACAGGGGAGCAGCGCCTTAGCAGTGCTCAAGCAGCACCTTGATTTGCATTTCCCTAATGGCTAATGATGCTGAGCTTCTTTTCATGTGCTTATTGGCCATTTGTATATGTTCTTTGGAGAAACATCTTTTGCCCATTTTAAAAATATCTTTAAAAAAATATTTCTTTACTGTGAAATAGCACATATATACAGTAAAGTGATAAATTTCAAAGTACAGTTTAACAAGCATTTCTAGAGCAAATTTCAAAGTATGGTATTGGTTACAGTTCCACAGTTTAAGGTATTTCTTTCTAGTTATTCTAAAACACTAGAAACTAACAAGAAACACCACTATAATGAGTCCGTACTCACAATCATTGTTAAATCCTTTTTGCTGTGTTACAACCCCTCCCTCTCATTTGATCCATCCTCCAATCTTCAGGAATATTTGGGTAATGACTATTCTGACTTCTTCATGTTGAAAAGGGGTGTCAACATTATTGGGGTATGGGGATGCAACTAGTTTATGTTCTTGGAGAGACTGGCATCTCTGGGTTTCAAGGTTTATCTGGCCTAGGAACTAGCTGGTGGTTTTAAGTTTTAAGTTTCTGAAAAATAAACTTAGTGAGTAAAACTTATATAGAGCCTCAGATATGCCCTAGGTATTCTTTAGGATTTACAGAAATACTGTAGGTTGGGGCTTGGCATACTTCCCCTTCATATGGATTTGATGAGTATCTTCTTAACTTCTACAAAGAAGTCCGTTGAATTTTTATTAGAATTGTGTTGAATCTGTATATCACTTTTGGCAGAATTGACCTCTTAACAATATTTAGTACCAATTCATGAACACAAAATGTCCTGCCATTTATTTAGGTCTTCTTTAATTTCTTTCGGGAATGTTTTTTAGTTTTCTGTGAACAAATCTGTTACATACTTGGTTAAATTTATTCCTAAATATCTTATTCTATTAGTTGCTACTATAAATATATTTTTTTATTTGCTCTTCAGACTGTTCATTACTATTGTAGAGAAGTGCTCCTTGTATCTTGCTCTTGCACCCTGCCACTTTGCTGGATTCATTTATTACTCTGGTAGCTTTTTGTGGGTTTTTCAGTTTTCTATATCCATAGGATCATGTAGTCTATGAATAGGAAAAGTTTTACTTCTTCCCTTCCAATTTACATGCTTTTATTGCTTTATCTTATCCAATTGCTCTGTCAGAACTTCTAGTACAATGTTGAATAACAGTGGTGATGGTGATAGTGGGAATTCTTGTCTTGTTCCCAATCTTAGAGGGAAAGTTTTCAGTCTTTCACCATCGAGTATGATGCTATATACATACATTCATACATACATGCACACATACACACATTTATGTTCAAATATGACCTTTATTTGTGAGGAGTTTTCCTTCTATCCTTAGTTTTCTAAGTGTTTTTATGAAGGAAGGATGCTGGATTTTGTTAAATACCTTTTCTGCATCAATTGAGATTCTATTCTATTCTATTAATGTGGTGTATTACATTAAATGATTTTCTTATGTTGAACCACCATACAAGCCTACGATAAATCCCACTTGATTGTGGTGTATAATTCTTTCAGGGTGCTGTTGGATTCTGACTGCTGTTATTTTTATGGAGGGCTTTTGCATCTATATTCATAAAGGATATTGGTATATAATTTCCTTTTCTTGCAGTATGGCTGAGTCTGTCTCTTCACTTATTATTGGTCTGTTGAAATATTCTATTTCTTCTTGAGTCAGTGTAGGTAGTTTGTATGTTTCTAGGAATTTGTCTTTTTCACCTAGGTTATCCAATTTGTTGGCAAACAGTTGTTCATATTATCATCTATATTCCCTTTTATTTCTATGAGGTTGGTAATAATATCCTCCTTTCATTTCTGATTTTAGTTATTTGTGTCCTCTCCATTTTATCGATTCTATCAATGTTTTCAAAGAATCAACTTTTAGGTTCACTGATTCAATTGATTTTATTCTCTATTTCATTTATCTCTGCTCTAATCATTTTTATTTTCTACCTTTTGCTTTCATTGGATTTAGTTTGCTCTTCTTTTCTAGATCATCCAGTTGTTAAGTTAGGTCTCTGATTTAAGTCTTTCTTCTTTTTTAACGTAAGCATTTAGAATGATAAATATCCCTCTCAGTAGTGCCTTTGATGCATCCTGTACATTTTGGTATTTTTGTGTTTTAGTTTTCATTTGTCTCAAGAAATTTCCTAATTTTCATTGTGATTTCTTCTTTGTGACCTATTGTCTATTCAAGTGTGTTGTGTATTTTCCAATTCTATCTCTGTTATTGACTTCTACTCTGTCCAATGTGATCAGAGAAGATACACTATACGATTTCAAGATTTTGGAGAATGATCCATGTGTGCTTGAAGAGACTGTTATTCTGCCATTGTTGGTGATTAGTTCTCTATGTAAATTCACCCAGCAGTAGCAGAATAGGTCTTGTTTGTTTATAATATTGTTTGAGTTATCTTTTTTCCTTATTAATCTTCTGTCTAAATGTTTTATCCATTGTCAAAAATGACGCGTTGAAGTCCCACACAATGTAGAACCATCTATTTCTCCCTTCACTTCTGTCAGTATGTGCTTCACATATTTTGGGGCTCTGCTGTCAGCTGCATATATATTTAAAATTGTTGTGTATTGTAGTTGAATTTATCCCTTTATCGGTATAGAGTGACCTTTCTTGTCACGCATAACAGTTTTGTACTTAAAGTCTAGTTTATCTGATCTTATGTAGCAACCCTAGGTCTCATTTGGCGACTGTTTGCATGGTATATTTTTTCCATCCTTTCACTTTTAACCTACTTGTGTCATTCTGCCTATCTCTGTGTTTTGACTGAAGAGTGGCCAGCAGGAACACCATGAGCATCTCCCATCGTTTTTTAAAGCTGTGTTTTCTTGATTTGGCTCTCGCCCAGTTACTGCAATCCTTTAACTGTGTTCCAGAATTCCGAGAAAGATGGCCTTGCAGATTTTTGCTCGCTGCCTCAAGATTCTGTGAGGGAACAGCAACTGGAGGATCTTACATGCCATCTGGGTGACTGGAACTGCTTTTAGGGTATTTTTAATCTTCGTTATTGTGTTCCTCCCACCCCATAAGTTCTCTTTTGTTCCTTTGAAAACTTTCTAATTCTCCTTTTTTCCCTCACCTTCTTCCTTAGGTCCTTTGCTTTATTTGCACATTTAGTCTACTTCTACTCACCTTTCTTTCAACTCTTTGAGTTGATTTATGATATTTGACTGAATGTCTTTGATGGGTTATTCTACTGCCTGTGTTTCCTCTGAAGTTTTAATTTGTCCCCTTAACTGAGCTATCTCTTCCTGTTACTTTGTGGCCTGTGATCTTTTGCTAATGTCTAGGCATTTGATTGTTTTGATGTGCTAACTCTGGAAGTTCAATTTCTTCCTCTTGCCTAGGAATTTAGCGTGGATTGGCTGTGCGTGAAGCATCTTCTTCAGTGCTTGGTTTATTTCATATTGAATCTTAAGATCAGTTTATATTTAACACTTCAGATTTTCTCAGGTCTTTCTACACTTACCTCTTGCCCTGTGTGTGCACAGCAACTGTTAAGATTTACGCTATTATGTGTGACTATTTCTCCTCCAGGAGAGAATTTCCTTTCCTCTGTTCTTCCTCCCAGCAGCCCGGGCTTTGCTCTTTGATTTCCTACAAAGTTTCCTCCCCAGCTGCAATGATTTGCTCAACTCCTTTTCCATTGTCTGGACTTTCAAATCCTAGTCCACCCTGCCTCACGCCGGTTCAATTTCCCCTTTTCATGTGTCTGTTCTTCCTCAGATGATTCCTGCCTCTGCATCCTTACCCTTGATGCCAGAAGGGTAGTGTTCAAAAACACACAATCATTTTGTTTAGGTGCACCAGCGATTAGGGGCTGGGCTAGAGTGGGCACAGCTTGCTGATAGTGCTTTCGGCAGTCACTCTGATTCCCAGGGGGTTGCTTTGCTCGCTTATGCCCATTACTAGAAGCTTGTGCTTGGGGCGAGTGGCCTTCGGTACCTGGGTTTGAATGTGTGTGGGTCTCTAAGTCACTGCTGTGGGTGGCTCTGAGGTCAGTGACCATGCAGGAGTGCTCAGGAGGTGCCAAGGGAAAGCACTGCCTTGGCGGGGAGGGGTTTAGACTGGCAGGTCCACCTGCTCTTCTATCTCTATTTGTTGTTGTTAATGTTTTTTCTTTGAGTTTGCATTTATGAAGTCTAACTCCAGTCTCTCTTGTCCTTTAGAGTTCCAAGTGAGTTGAATTTGCCCTTTAAATTTAGCTATCTTTAAGGGGGAACATTCCTGGGGATGTCTTATGCCACTATCTTGAGCCAAACCAGAAACTTTAATCCAGTAAATCTCATAAAAGTTAGGGCCAATATTGATGGCTGGGTCCAAATGAGAAAATTGAGGCCCACAGAGATAGAGTGGCTTTTATTAGGGGTTTGCAGATACAGAGAAGGGTTGCTATACAAATTCCACATTGCTTCTCACGTTTAAGATAAAAATTAAAAATATCTCCACAATGCTAGGTTGCTAAATGTAATTTTCCAGGAAAGATGGATAAGACACGGGTTACATCAGGGCAATACTCAGTCGCTGAATGGACAAACTTAAACATAACTTCCTGTTACTGTTAGACCAGATGGTGACTTAAGACATCCCAAGAACTACCCCCCTAAAAAAAAAAAAAGCCCAGATAAGTAGAAAAGCACAACCATTCACTATGGTCAATCTATTCTCCTCTCTCCTGAACATATCATTCATTTGAAATTTCATACTTTTAAGCATGCTATTCCTGCCATTCTTATTTCAGCTTACTGCAATCTGGTTTCCATTTCCACCATTCTGTCAAAACTGCTGTCATCAAGTTAATCAGCAAATTCTATCTGGTCAAATCCTACATGTTCTTTCATCAGCTTATTCTTTTTTATATTTTTTTGTAGGCTATAGGGTGGGTCACATTTCATGGGGTCACATTATTTTTCCATGTGAGTATCCTGTTACTGCAGCACCATTGGTTGAATTGTTTATTTGTTTTCCTTGTTTGTTTGTTTTCTGGGAAGTGTATGGACTGGGAATCAAACCCGGGTCTCCTGCATGGCACACAAGAATTCAACCACTGAAATACCCTTGAACTCTTTCTCAAATTATTTTTTAATAAATGGCCTGTTTTTTGTTAATTCTGCTCCAATCTTAATGCCCTTTAAAAACAGTACAGATTAGCCGTGCATATTAGTGACCCTATTAATTCAAGCTTGTGGGGTGTAGATATTGGTTGTTTATAAATGATAATATTTTATCCTCTAATTTAGTCTCAGTGTCTTACATTAGAAACTTCCCTTTTCTTCTCCTTTGCTTCTTCCTCCCTCCTTATGTCCTTCCCTATCGTCTTCCTTTCCTTCCTCCTCCACTTGTTTATAGAGCAGAACACTTTATTAAACAAACTTCCACCATCTCTCCTATTATCTCTAACACAGCTAAGATGTAGTCATAGATGGGCAGGAACAAACGTAGCCTCTAAAGTTGGAGCAACCTCATCCTCATCCAATTTCATCTCTCTTTAGGGCAAGGTTGAAGTACAATGTGTGGCGTTATAATGAAAAAGAACATTTAAAAAAATATTTTTATTGACAAATATTTACACCATACAGTTCATACATAGTGTACAATCAATGGCTCACACCACTATCACATAGTTGTGCATGAATCACTGTGATCATTTTTTAGGATATTTGATCACTCCAGAAAAAGAAATAAAAAGAAAAAAGAAAAAGCTCATACATCCCATACCCCTTACCCCTCGCTCTCATTGACCACTCGTGTTTCCATCTACCCAATTTATCTTACCCCTTATTCCCCCATTATTTATTTATTTTATTTACTTATTTTTTTGGAAAGCACCTTGTTAGCATTTAATGACCCCCCCTCCATATGGCTTCAAGCCACCAGGACACAGGCTCCCCACACACCCTTAGTCCTCTCCTCCGCGCTTCTGCTGCAGCATTCAGTCTTCATGATCACAGGCTGCTTTGGGGGCTTTCCCTTGCTCAGAACGTTGTAGTAGCACTAGAATAACAAGGAAAAGGTTCATAACACACCACAGCAGGTACCAACTTCCTAAAGGATGCCTAACAATCAAGGATTTAGGAGCGAGGTCTGAAATGTTTCTGATCGGGGCACTAGTTGCGGGGGGGCACTGATCACCACCCCCACCACCCCCTCTCCCCCGCAACCAGCTGCCAGTGAACCAAGATCAGCAGATTCTCTTCGAGAACTCTAGCATATTTATTTACTTTTATCCATATTTTTTATTCGTTTATCCATAACCTAGGTAAAAGGAGCATCAGACACAAGGCTTTCATAGTTACACATCACATTGTAAATGTGATAGTTACACATCACATTTATTGTTATACAATCGTCTTTAAGAATCAAGGCTACTGGAATACAGTTCAACAGTTTCAGGTGCTTCCCTCCAGCCACTTCAATACACCATAAGACTTAAAAAAAGGAGATCTATTTAATGCATAAGAATAACTTCCAGAATAACTTATCGACTCTGTTTGAAATCTCTCAGCCACTGAAACTGTATTTTTTTCTCGTTTCCTCTTCCCTCTTTTGGTCAAGAAGGCTTTCTCAATCCCATGATGCCTGGTCCCAGCTCATCCCAGGAGTTCTGTCCCACATTGCCAGGGAGATTTACACTCTTGTGTAATGTTCCACGAAGGGAGGGTGGGCAGTGAGTTCACTTGCAGAATTGGCTTAGAGAGAGAGGCCACATCTGAGCAACAAAGAGGTTCTCTGGGGGTAACACTTAGGCATAATTTTAAGTAGGCTTAGCCTATCCTTTGAAGGAGTAAGTTTCATAGGGGTGAACCTTAAGACCAAGGCTTGGCTTATTGATTTTGTTGTCCCCACTGCTTGTGAGAACATGAGAAATTCTCCATATGGGGAAGTTGAGTATTTTCTCCTTTCTCCTCAGTCCCCCAAGGGCACTTTGCAAATACTTCTTTATTCACTGCCTAAATTACTGGGATATATCCAGGCATCATATTAACCAACAAAATCTCATGCCCTATTCAAGATTCCATGTACTCAGGGTGTTCAACTAAACTGATCATGCAAGTTAAATTAGGTAATGCACTACCCAAAATATATATTTTGCACCAAATAAACATCTCTCCCTTTGGTCTCACACAAAAGTTGAAGTTTTAAAATATGGGTGTTATCATTCTTTACCCAGTCTTCGGATCTACCTTAGTCCAATCCAGATCAGCTTCCTTCATATCTCTAGGTGAAGTATGATCCCTTTTTCAACTTTTAAGCAGTTCCTGAATGGGGTACTACTGACTTTCATAGTTTCAGTGCTCTAACTCTGAGTCAGGTGTCACATAAATACCCAAAGTTTCTGGGAACAACCAGGTTATATACAAACAGCTCAGTACCTTAGAATTTAGAAATAACATTTACAACTCCTGAATATATGTGACTGCTGTAAGAGCTTACAACCTAGGACTCTTTACAAGAGGCCCCAACCTGATAACTCATGTTCTCGACTTCAATTCACCAAGTTTTTATATTATAGTTAGCCCATATGAGTGAGGCATGATAATATTTTTCTTTTCATTTCTGATTTCATTCAACATACAGTCCTTAGGCTTCATTCACCTAGTTGCATACCTCACAACTTCATTCCTTCTTGAGGCTGCTCAGTAGTCCATTTTGTATATTTTCCTCCTTCTCTCCCTCAGTCATTGTACCCTTAGGCCACCTCCATCCATTATAAATTATGAACACTGCCACCATAAACACCAGTGTGCAAATGTAAAAAGAATGTTTTTAACCTGTTGTTGTTGGTCAACAATGCATATTCATACCTAGTTCACTTGGGCTAAGGCAAAACTAAGTCATGCTAAAAAACAAAAACTGTTTATATTTAGATCATAAGACAAGCAGTTAAATGCTTCATTTTTTCATTGTGGTATTATAGAAAGTGCCTTGGATTTGGAACCAATCCATCTGGTTTGAGAAATGATTCCATCCTACACTGGCTATGCAATCTTGGTCAAGTATCTTGATCTCCTTGAAACTTCAATTACTCTTCTTTAAATTGAGGCCATGTGCCTTCCTCTGGCCAGTGAAATATGAGTGGAACTAAAGCATTTAAGAGCTAGTACACAAGTCTCCATTACCCACCAAAGGAACTATTGATGCTCCAGATGGTATAATCTCCATCAGCCTGATTGACTGAGAGAGGCTGCTGCAATGGACATTAGCAAGAAATTAGTTCTTGTTATATAATGAATTTTGAATTTGGGAGGTTATTTATTCCTGCAACATAATCTAACTTATACTAACTAATATAGAAAGAAGAAGATAAATAAGGCAAAAACTGGAAGGAAATGTAAAATTTAAAGAGGATAATTTTAGGATGGAAGAAAACTAGAGAATATTTATAGGATAAAGAGAAAGAGAAAATAAAGGACAAATTATGCATATAGGAGAGAGGATGGAAGGATCAAGGTTCAGAAGCAGGATGATCTTAAACAGGAGGTAAAAGACTTCAGCTCTGAGACCAAATGAAAAAAAGTAAGGATGCATGGACAGAGATGCCTGTAGATTGTGGGTGAGATGTTGAGGGAATTTGTCCATGATCATTCAAATTACTTAAATATTAAGTAAATCTATTTTCTGAGAAGGAAGAAGGTAGGTGGTAGATAAAAAGAACTTGAGGAAGTTGGGTTGGTGAAGATTTGGAATGGTCACTAATGAAAATGAGAAAGAGAGCTGACAAAGAATAACTGACTAAGGGTGCATGAGTGGTTTCATGGTAGAATGCTCACCTTCCATGTGGGAGACCCGGGTTCGATTCCCAGACCATGCACCTAATAAATAAATAAATAAATAATAATGGACTTGTCTTTTTCTTCTACTTGGCTGTGGGTTCTTTGAGGGCAAAGGTTGTATCTTTATTTCTCTGTTTTAACAGCATCAAACATAGTGCATGACATACTAGAAGTGTTGAAAAATTGTTGCCAAACAAAATGACTGAGAGTCATAGTTACTCAACCAATGGTTTTGGCATTGAATGGCCAGGATTGTTCCCTTCCACTTAAAATACCAGCTTGCCCTAGACCTACCCTAACTTGTTCCCTATAAAAGTTGTTATGAAAAGAAGCAAAAACAAAATCTAGTTCCCACTTGGAACACTAAATTCCAGCACACTCAGAAAGCAAATACGTAGGCACACTAAGACTCTGACCACTCATGTTTCTACTGCTGTATTTCAGACTCCTTCATTTGCAGTGGCAGCTTTCCAAAAGGACACTTTTGTAACAAAAAGTTTTCATGTTCTATTCTCATTCTAAGCAGGTAGCATTGGAATGCGTTTACTGTATGCGGTATGGTTCACATTCTAAAGAGATGTGAATTTTTAAGATGCCTCATGTAGCGACAGTAGCAAGTAAGCTCTGGCGGAGTTACTATCATGGCTCCATTTTTTAAGTATGTGTGTATTTTAAACCTTTTTAAAATTACTTTGTTAAAAAGGTGAAGAGGCCGCCAACTCAATGGGAGAAAATATTTGGAAACCATATATCAGATAAAGTCTTGATAGCCTGTGTACAAAAATAAATTGTACAGCTCAACAACAAAAGAACAACCAACCCAACTTTAAAATGGGTGGAGGAAATGAATAGACACTTTTCTGAAGCGCAAATACAGATGGCTAAAAAGCACATGAAGGTGGGTGGGTGATGGTGGAGCAGTGGCAGAGTTCTCACCTGCCATGCCAGAGACCCGGGTTTGATTCCCGGTGCCTGCCCAGGTTAAAAAAAAAAGCACATGAAGGGCCACAGTGGCTCAGCAGGCAGAGTTCTCACCTGCCATACCAGAGACCCGAGTTCGATTCCTGGTGCCTGCACATGCCAAAAAAAAGCACCTGAAGAGCTGCTTAAGACTACAATGAGATACACACCTATAAGAATGGCTGCTATAAAACAAATAGGAAACCACAAATGTTGGAGAGGAGGTGTAGAAATTGGAACATTTATTCACTGTTAGTGGGAATGTATAATGGTACAGCCTCTGCAGAAATCAGTTTGGTGATTTCCTCAGAAGACTAAATACTGAGTTGCCCTATGACCCGGCAATACCAATACTCAGTAGATACCTGGAAGAGTTGAGGGCAGTGACATGAACAGACATTTGAACACCGATGTTCATAGCAACACTATTCACAATTGCCAAGAGATGTAAAGAATACAAGTAACCATAAATAGACAAGTGGATAAACAAAATGTGGTACATACATACGATGGAATGTAATGCAGCAGTAAGACGAAATGATGTCCTGAAACATATGGCAACATGGACAAACCTTGAGGATATAATGCTGAATGAAATAAGTCAGACACAAAAGGACAGATACTATATGATTTCATTATCATGACTCTGGTGAAGGTAATGTCAGGGTAGAATATGGGACACCTAGAAATACACAGAAGCTAGAGATGGAGGAAAGGCTACCCAAAGAGGTTGAATCTAAGGAAATGAATAGAAGTGATGATAACTAGCAGGTTTATAAGTAGTATTGCCATGTCGAAGTTAAATACAACCGAAAGGGGATTGTTCTAGTTTGCTAGCTGCCAAAATGCAACACACCAGAGATGGATTGGCTTTTAATAAAAGGGGATTTATTTCATTGGTTCTTCAGAGGAAAGGCAGCTAACCTTCATCTGAGGCTTTTTCTTACGTGGGAAGGCACAGGGTGATCTCTGCTGGCCTTCTCTCCAGGCCTCTGGGTTCCAACAACTTTCCCTGGAGTGATTCCTTTCTGAAACTCCAAAGACCTGGGCTGAGCTGCAAGGGTTGAGATGAGGTATGTTGAGCTGCTTTGGCTGTGCTACGTTGAGCTCTCTCATTTAAGCACCAACCAATTAAATCAAACATCATACATTGCAGTAGGTACACCTCCTAGCCAACTGCAGATGTAATCATCAGCAGATGAGGTTCACATGCCATTGGCTCATGTCCACAGCAATAGAACTAGGCACCTTCACTTAGCCAAGTTGACACCTGAATCTAACTACAACAGGGATGTATAGTGCCTTGTATTCCAATGATTAAATTTACCAATTATGTAAGTTCTCACATGAACTATCTCATTGGTTCAATAGTGAACAAGGACTCATTGGTAGAAGGATATAGGAGGAAATTAAAAATGCATGCTATGGCCAATAGTTAGCAGGCAGTTAGAGAGGGCTAATGGTCATAGTTTGCTAAACCCCAATCAACATCACTCCTATTGTCTCTTAAGAGTACCTGGGGCTTGAACTGAGACTCTATAAAGTTTTTGTGCACTAGGTTTGCCTTCCTGGAACATATAATTCCAAGTGGGTTCCTAGGTCAGATAAATCCTGAAACTTAGAGGGACCACCCAGAATTATCAATAGATTGTATCCCCCTGTCCTTCAGTGTTGATACCCCTTCTCAGCATGAAAAACTCGAAACAGGCATTCTCCAAAGATCCCTTTAGAGTGGGAGAGGGTATAAAGGAGAGGGAGGAGGTATAACAGAAAATGGGATTTAACAAATGAGTATGGCTACTGAATTACTATATTAATATTCCTTCTAGCCTCCAGTGTTTTGCAACAGTTGGAAGGAAAAATCTGAGATGATAGACTGTAGTCCATGACAAACTCTGGGAACTGTTCTGTAGCTTCTTGTTGAAGTGTGCTTTGAAAATTATTGCCTTTCTTCTTTCTTTGTTTTGCATATATGTAATATTTTACAATAAAAATGTTTTAAAAAAAACTATAGGCAGCTGCAGTAATAGTAGATAAGATAGAATCCTGAAATAAAAAATTTGAAAATGTTTGAAACATAGGTCATCACTATAGTGAAATTGATAGTTGTAATAACTTTCTCCTTGATATTTTGAAAACGTACACAGCTTTGACAGTTAATTAAATGTTATTTAAGATAGTGTTTAACATTTAGAATTCGTGAAACTCTGATATCTGTATCTGTAGATTTTTTCCTTGCATGCTTTAATTTTTTATTTTATTTTTTCTTTTTTAATTATTTTTTTGTTATGCTTTAATTTTAAATTGGTTTATGAAACATTGTACAAACAGGCTTTACAATGATTATTTAGATGTTTTATTTAAATATTCCTATGGATAAGCTAACTAAGATATCCATTTTTGGTGGTTAAGCTTTCCATATGTTAATTGTAAAAACATTTGTATCTTCATATTTTTCTGAAATCTAAAAAATGTTCATTAACACAGGTCATTACTATAGCAACATTGAAATTCGTAATTACTTTCTACTTAATATTTTTAGAACATTCACAGTTTTAATAGCTGATAAATGGTATTTAAGTTAATATAAACTCTGAGTCTGAATTTGTAGATTTTTTCTTTGTTGCCTTAATTTAAATTGGTTTATGAAACTTACTGTTCAAACAGGTTTTACAATGATTATTTGGATACCATATTTAAATATGCCTATGGATGAGCTAACTAAGATATCCATTTTTTTGGTGGTTCTAAGTGTATTGTTCATTTTCTTAAATAAAAAAATTACAATAATAATATTTTCCCATTGCAATAATGCAAAGATATAGAAATATAAGTTAAACATGTCTATTTTCTCCATGCCCCTAAGCTGAAGATAATGATAACAGCTTGGTGTGTTTTATTTGTATGCTTGTCTCCATGTGCATACAAATACATCCTAATATATGGAGCCCTATGAAGGGCTTTTTCTTACTAAACTACATGCATTACTTATATATGTAATTGTGTCATGTATCATCAATATTTCCCTCAGATTAATTACTACAGATCTAATTATATATCCCAATGTATTACACTATCACACTATTTATGAATATTCAGATTTTTTCCTGATTTTCTGCCACCAAAAAACAAGCAATAAATATTCTAGAATGTACCTTCTCACGTTTTTAAATTTCTTTCTTTTTCATATTATTCTCATAAATGCTCTACTGTGGGCTCTAATCAGAAAGTTCATTCTAGATATTAGGAAAAAAACATGTCACCAAAAGAGAATGTATGAATAGTACATCAAATGGGGTCAGAGTAAATGGAGATCTGAAGCAGAGTCTAAGTCTTGTTCTGGATTTGCTGGGTGTTGGAAAAATCTCTATGATTTGTTCTTTTCCTTGATATAGGATTATTAATGCCTTTTCTGTTATCAAAATAACCCATCATTTCTGCCACATGTCCTTTTAAGTTCATTGCATAAGAAGCTGGTTTTTAAATTATATATACATGCATTTGTATTAACTATATAATACAAAATAGCGCCACTCACGTTTCCCCACAAACAGTAGGTTTTTGGAATTCTAAAGAAATGCTTCTTAGCCGCTTATAAAAGTCATTTGGAGAAGATTTATGTTCATTCACCATGATGAGGTGGCAATATCGTTGCTAAAGTGTTGACTTCAAATGCTCTGTACTCCAGTTCTGTTAGTCCCTAAATGGTTCCAGGTTCTGCCATCTGTTACTGGAAACTTAAACAATTTGCTTTTGTACTGGGTCAAACAAGGATTTTCTTGAACTGCCCCATCACTTCTGGTCCCCTTCACTCCCTCAAATCACAGGGTTTCAAACTCAATCTATGACTCTAGATAGGTAGCAGACACTAAACATCCTTTCCATTCTTCTACTTTTTCTTTTGGAGATTCTAATATTTTGAGGTGGGGAGTGTTCTGATTGGCCCCTCCCAAACTATTCCAAGTCCAATTTGAAACAGAAGTTCACATGTATATGAAAGAAGGCAGACTGATATATTTGGTGAATACAGGTAGCCAATTCCAAATGCCCTTTTATATATGAAGTGTAGCTATGTTCAATATTCCAACACTTAATTATATATGAGGGCCTTAATAATCAAAGATACATTTTTTTAAAAAGAAAGAAATGGAACAAAAGGAAAATCATTACTTTCACCACACTTATACATGTGAAAGGGTTGTTCTCATATTTCATATGCAAACACACATATAATAAGGAAAATGATAAAATATCTGTAAAGGGGAATCTTTTAAAAAGGAAGTATCTATTAAAAGACAGAGCAGGGCTTCCTATCAACCAGGGTTCTCTTCCTCCACAGAATCTGTAAACAATCAGCAAAAACTGGCAGAACCATCTTCCTCAGATCCCTGGAAGAGAGTTAAAAGGTTGTAGTAACAGGGCAAGTGCAGAGTAAAGAAAACACACATTTAAAAAATGGTAGAGGAGAGTTTCTGGGAAGATGGCAGAATAGGATAGGCTGAGTTCACCCCTGTGCCATGGAACAACTAGAGAAGTGACAGAAAGACAACTGGGACAGCACTTCCAGGTTGCAAGTGATCAGAGAGGGTCTTCTACACTATATAGGGAGTTTCTGTATGAAAAAGCTGAGGAATTGGGATGCAGAGAACAGGGTGAGTGTGATGGTTACTGACTCCACCTAGGGCAAACAGTGGCATGCAGAAAGGATTTGGGAAGGGGGGAGATTCAGAGTGGAGCCAGTCTGAAAATTGGCTAGTGAAAGAGATTTGATGGGTCCCATTACCACTTGCCTTTCCTCCCAGAGGGCCAGAGCCCTCAGGCATGCATGGGTGGAGAGGCATGGCAGAGGAAGCAAGAGGACCTGCACTGTACTGCCAGGCTTTCCCGGGTTGGCTGTGGGCAGAGGCAGTTGAAATACTGTCCCACCATCCAAGGCCATTCCAAGCAGAAGCCTGATGACCACAAGACCCATCAGGACCACAAATGTATTCCCCACCAAGGTGCACACTACCCATCCCAGTCCAGGGTTGACAACCTTCAGAAATGCACCAAGACCAGAGGTCTTGGCTAAAATTACACTGGGTTCCCATACTGCTCAGCTGGCTGCCACAGTCAGAAAGAGGGGAGCATGAGGAGATGAGGTGGCCAAAGAATGCCATCTGCTTGAAAGATGTAGAAACTGCAGTCTGGCAAACTGCCTATCTGCTTAGCTTTCAATAGATCTTCAAGTAGAGTTGCATCTCCTGCATGAGATTCAGGCCTTGGTTTGGCAGGGAATTACTGACAAGCCAAGAGCAAAAGGTAACTTTCAACCCAAAACCCAAGCAAATACAAAATCATAGTTGAGCAAGGGAAATCAACTTTCAAAACAATCAAGATAATCAAATGACTCGAAGCCAACAGAAAATCACAAAGCACAAGAGGATGCATGTGACCCAGTCAAATGACCAAATTAAAACACTGGAGGAGACACAGAATTTAGAACAACTAATCAAAGACACACATACAAATCTCCTAAATAAATTCAATGGGTTGACTAATGACATAAGGATACCAAGACAATAAAAAGAGCATAAAGAAGAATTTGAAAGAAAAATAGCGGCTCTCCCAGAGATGAAAGATACAGTAGAACAAATTAAAAATAAATTAGAGACACACAACAGCAGATTTTAAAAGGCAGAAGAAAGAATAAGATAACCAGAGGACAGGACAACTGAATTTGAATGCACAAAAGAATAAATGGCAAAAATAGATGGAAAAATTGGAATTGGATCTCAGGAAAATGATGGCTAACAGAAAGCATGTATTATAAGAATCGTAGGAGAAGAAAAGAGTAAAGGGCTAGGAAGGTTAATTGAAGAAATAAGGGGGAGGGGAACTACCCAACCCTTATAAAAGACATAAATATGCAAATCAATAAATCCCAATGAACCCCAAATAGAATGAATCCAAACAGACCCACTCCAAGACACATACTAATCAGGCTGTTAAATGGTGAAGAGAAGCAGAAAATCCTGAAAGTGGCAAGAGAAAAGTAATTCACCACATACAAAAGAAGCCTCATAAGACTGTTTCAGTTATTCAATAAGCACCATGGTGCTAATAGGACAGTGGTATGATATATTCAAGATTCTGAAAGAGAAAGACTTCCAGCCAAGAATTCTTCATCAAGCTAAGTTGTCCTTCAAAATTAAGGGAGAGATTAAATTTTCACTGACAAACAAGTGCTGAGAGAATTTGTTAACAAGAGACCAGCCCTACAAGAAATACTAAAGGGAGTTCTGTTGGCTTGAAAAAAAAAAAAAGACAGGAGAAAAAGGTCTGAAGGAGGGTACAGAATTGAAGAGCATCAGTAAGGGTAACCTAAAGGATAAAAAGAGAGAGAGGGAAGAAAATTGTGATAGTTAACTTCTGGTGTCAACTTGGCCAAGTGATTATGCCCAATTGTTTGATCAGGCATGTATTGGCCTGACTGTTGCTGCAAGGATATTTCATCACTGGTTAATAAACCAGGAGACTGGTATATTAAATCATCCCTTAGTTGATTGCACCTGTGGCGATTACATCCATATCAACTAAGGTGTGCCTCCCACAATGAGATAATTGAATCAGCTGAAGGCTTTTAAGGGAGACTCTTTCACAGCTTCTTCAACCAATGAGCTTCTCCCATGGAGTTCATCCAGACCCTTCATCAGAGCTGCCAGCTTCACAGCCTGCCCTATGGATATTGGGCTCTCCCATTTCCACAGTTGCATGAGACAACTTTATAAATATCATATTTACAAATCTTTCCTGGTGGTTCTGTTTCTCTAAAGAACCTGACTAACACAAAGAATATAGAGATCTGACAAATAAAAACCAAAGGATAAGGTGGTAGATTCAAGAACTGCATTTACAGGAATAACTTTGAATGTTAACAGACTAAACTCACCAATTAAAAGATACATAGTGGCAGAATGGATTAAAAATATGTTCATCTATATACTGCTTAGAAGAAACTCATCTTAGAGCTAAGGATATAAATAGATTGAAACTTAAAGGATGGAAAAACAAGCTGTAACCAAAAGATGCAAAAATTCTCAACAAAATACTTGCAAATTGAATCTAATGACACATTAAAAGAATTATACACCACGACAGGTGGGGTTTGTACCAGGCATGAAAGGATTGTTCACCACGAGAAAATCAATCAATGTTATGCAACACATTTACAAATCAAAAGGGAAAAATCACATGATCATCTTTATTGATGCTGAAAAAGTTTTCAACAAAATTCAGTATCCTTTTCTGATAAAACACTTCAAAAGATAGGAATTAAAGAAAACTTCCTCAATATGAAAAAGGGCATATATGAAAATGCACAGCCAGCATCATAACTTAACAATGAGAGGCTGAAAACATTCCCACTAAGATTGGGAATGAGACAATGATGCCCACTGTCACCACTATTATTCAACATTGTGCTAGAAGTTCTATCTAGAGCAATCAGGCAAAAAAGAAAGAAAGACAGAGAGAGAGAGAGAGAGAGAAAAGGCATCCAAATCAGAAAGGAAGTAGTAAAACTCGCATTATTTGCAGATGACATACTCCTATACATGGAAAATCCTGAAAAACCTACAACAAAGCTACTCGAACTCATAAAAAAATTCAGCAAAGTAGTGGGATACAAGATTAATGTGCAAAATTTCTGTACACAAGTAATTACCTGATGAGACAATTAAGGGAAAAAATCCATTCAAAATAGCAACTAAAAGAATCAAGTATCTAAGAATAAACTTAACCAGTAATGTAAAGGATCTGCACACAGAAAACTACAAAACATTTGCTAAAAGAAATCAAAAAAGACTAAATAGGTGGAAAGATATCCTGTGCTTATGAAAAGGAAGGTTTTGTTGTTAAATGTCAGTTCTACCCAGATTCAATGCAATACCCAATCAAAATTCCAACAACCTACTGTGAAGACCTGGAAAAGCTAGCTATCAAATTTATTTAGAAGGGAAAGAGACCTCAAATAGCCAAAAATTTTCTTCAAACTGGGAGAACTAACACTTCATGATTTCAAAGCTTATTAAAAAGCCACAGTAGTCAAAGCAGCATGGTACTTGCACAAAGAAAGACATTTTGATCAATGGAATTGAATTGAGAGTGTGGAAATAGACCACGAAATTTATGATCAGTTGATCTTTGACAAGGCCCCAAATCCACTGAACTGGGACAAAATAGTCTTTTCAATAAATAAGCTGGGAGAAATGGGCATCTATAGCCAAAGGAATGAAAGATGATCCCTACCTCACACCCTATATGAAAATTAACTCAAAGTGGAACAAAGACCTAAATATAGGAGCCAATTTCATAAAACTCCTAGAAGAAAATACAGGGAAACACCTTCATACCTTGTAATAGGAGAGAGTTTCTTCATCTTTACACCCAAAGCACAAGCAATGAAAATAAAAATAGATAAATGGGGACTCCTCAAAATCAAATGCTTTTGTGCCTTAATGGACTTTGTTAAAAGCTGAGAGGCAGCTAAGCCAACGGGAGAAAATATTTGGAAATCACATATCAGATTAGGGTTTCATATCCAGTATTTATAAAGAAATCATACAGCTCAACAGCAAAACAACAAACAACATAATTATAAAATTGGCAAAACATATGAATAGGCATTTTTTCCAAAGAGCAAATATGAATAGCTAAAAAACACATGAAGAGATGTTCATCTTCATTAGCTATAAGAGAAATGCAAATCAAAACTGTAATGAGATATCTCACACTCATGAAACTACAAATGTTGGAGAGGATGTGGAGAAAGCGGAACACTATTCATTGCTTATGGGAATGTATAATGGTATGATGACTGTGGAAGACACTTTGGCAGTTCCTCAGAAAACTAAATATAAAGTTGCCCTATGACCTGGCAACACCACTACTTGGTATATACCCAGGAAAGCTTAAAACAGTGATATGAACAGACATTTACATACCAATTTTCATAGTGGCATTATTCACAATTGCCAAAAGATGAAAACAATCCAAGTACCCATCAATATAATGAGTGAATAAACAAAATGTGGTATATACATATGATGGAATAATATGCAGCAGTAAGATGAAGTGAGTTCTTGAAGCATATGACAACATGGATATAACTCGAGGACATAATGCTGAGTGAAATAAACCAGACACAAAAGGATAGATTCTATATGATTTCTCTAATATTACCCTGGTAAAGGTAAACTTGGTATCTTATAATATAGAATATAGGGGACCTAGAGATACACAAAAGCTAGAATAGTTGCATGGTTACCTAATGAGGTTGAACTTAAATGTACAAGAGTGGATAGTCACAATGGTAGTTCATTAGTGGGTTTGTAAGTAATGTTGCCATATTGAAGGTGAGTATGATTGAAAGGGGTTGTATAGTACCATGTACCTCACTAACTGACACTAAAGATATGAGTAAGCTCTTGAATGAACTACTTCAAAGGTATGAATCTTGAACAAAGAGTCAATAATATAGGGATATAGGGAGCAAACCACTGTTGCATGCTATGGTCTATATTAACAGGAAGTCATCACCAGTACCACAGCAATACTAGGGTTAAATACATGGAGGGGTGGGACAAGCATTAAGGAAGGCTTTGGATTTTCTCTTTGGTGAGGGTGCATTTATTATCTTCTCCTTGGAGCAATGAAAACTGTCTAAAATTGAGAGTAATGATGATTGAGCAACTACGTGAGGATAGTGTGAGATTTGCATTGTTTATTTTGGACATTATCCATGATGCTCAAATGGATGGAGGTGGCCTAAAGGATGGAGGTAGCTTGTCAATGACTGAGAAGCAGAAAGGTGAACTGTGCTTAATACATATCACAGAATTTTTGTGCAGCCACAATAAGGAATGAAGTCAAGAGGCATGCAATGAGGTGATAAATCTTGAGGACATTATGTTGTGAAACATAAGCCAGAAACAAAATAATAAATATTGTGTGGCCCATTTTGGAAAATATAAGAAAACTGGAGCCTAGGTTGTAAGTTCTTATAGCAGTTACATTTATTCCTGAGCTTTTAGTGTTATTTCTAGATTCTGAGATATTGTGCTATGTATGTATAACTTGTCATTTCCCTGGAACTTTGGGTACCTGTTTGACACCTAAGACTCAGAGTTGGATATCTGCAGCTCTGAAAGTCGGCATTGCTACACAGAACTATTGTTCAATAAACCCACAAAGAGACCAGTCTTCAATTACAGATAAGAACAAAGCCAATCTGGTTGGGACTGAGATAAATCAGAATGCAGGGTTAAGGATGACAGTGTCTGCATTTTAGAATGTCACCTACTCTATGAGACCAAAAGAAGAGAGATTTATTTTGTACAAAACCTAAATTTTCTGTTGCACACAAAACTATCTCAACCTGTCTGGATAGTTCATTTAAACAACCCAAATGCATGTAGCCCAGAATGGGAACAAGGGCCTATAATTCTGTATGGCTTACTACCCAGATACATCCCAGAGTATGTTAGGCAGATAATTTTTAAAATATTGGCAATGTTCCTTAATGAACAGGGGAAAAAACTATGGAATTATTAACATTTCCCACCTGGGAAACTCCAGTTACTCTTTCAAACACTGAGGACTCCCAAGTCAATAGGCCAACCCCACAATCTTGAAGCTTGCTCTCATGAGACTTATTTCTGTAATAGAAAGCAAAACCTATCTATACTTATGCCTGAGTTACTTCCAGAACTCCTCTTTTGTTTCTCAGATGTGGTCTCTCTCTCTAAGCCCAACTCTACAAGTAAACTCATTACCCTCCCCCATTACATGGGACATGACATCTGGAGTGTGATTCTCCCTGGAGACATAGAACATGATTCCCAAGGATGAGCCTGGTACTGGTACCATGGGATTGACAATGCCTTCCTGATCAAGAAGGGGCAAAGAGATATAACAAAATAAGGTATTAGTGGTTAAGAGAATTCAAAGAGAGTTGAGGGGCTATTCTGGAGGCTACTCTTAAGCAAGCTTCAGCTAGATATGGCTAATTGCCATGGGTTGCCAAAGCCCAGTCAACATCATTCCTATTAACCTTAAAGAATACTCAGGACTCTATGTGAGATCTTACAAAAGTTTCAAGCATTTAGCTTTCTTTTCATATCAAGCACTAGGCCAGGACAAGATACAGGCTCAGCAAAGACCAAGAGTACTCAACACTTCACGTTCTCCTCAGGCTGGTCTCCTTAATAGGAGGGCTAAATGCTGAAGGATAGCACCAGCCAACACAGAGCCAATTTGTAAAGACCATGAAAGATATTTTTGTCATCGCTTTGTTTGTCTTTGTTAGCCACAGGCACTTCAGGAAATCTCCATCATATCACTAGCTGGTCACAAACTTAAGGAACAGACAGCTCAGGGACTAAATCCCAGAGTTAACACATTAAAATATCAAAATGTACAATATGCAATGAAAGAGTACAAGATTAACAAATAAGCAGGAAAGGATTGCCTATCCAAAGGAACATGATAGAAATCCAGAAAATATCAATGACAGGAATGAGACTTTGGATATACTAGACAAAGACATCAAAAGCATGATCCTCAAAATGCTCTAGGAGACTAAAGAACAATACAGAGAAGGAACTAAAGAGATGGAATTTTTAACAAAGAACCAAACAACTACTGGAGTTAAAGACTACAACAACTGAAATGAAAAATTCCCTAGAATGGAGGCACAATTTTGTGAATATAATTAACCTAACTGGATCACCTATTTGAAAAAGGATCAAAAGGGAAAGTTTAGGTTGTATATGTTACAACATACACCAAAAGAAACTTCAAATGAAGAATACAAAGAGTGTTGTATAATACTGCCAACAGTGGGCGAAACTTTAAACTGTGTAACAGAGTGTTATTTAACACTGTAAACAGTGGGCTGAAGCATATTATAATATCACTTCATCAATTAATTGAACCACACTAATGCAAAGTGTTAATATTAGGGGAAACTGTCTAAGAGGAAGGTATAGGGAAACTCTTTACTTTCTCCATGATTATTCTGTAAACCTACAACTGCTCATAAAATATAAGTTAAAATGGTAAAGTAAAATTAAAAAATAAGATAAAACAAGCAAGCAATATCAGAATAGGCAAATTCACAGAGACAGAAAGCATATGAGTACTTGCCAAGGGCTGAGGGTGGGGGTGGGGGCATATGATAAAAGACTGCTAATGAGTACAGGACATTTTGAGAACGATAAAGATGTCCTAAAATTATTGTAGTGATGGTTACACAACCCTGTAAATATACTAAAAACCATTTAAATGGATGGATTGTATAGTATCAGAATGGTATCCCAATAAAACTGTTATTAAAAAAAGTTTCAGGTTGTTTGACATCACAGGATCCAGGTACTAATTGGTGAACCCCATCTTTTAGGCTCAACTGGGATTGTCTGTTAACCAAAAGTATCAATGGAAATAAATACCTGGAAAATGCAGTGAGGTTATCTCCACTTAGTCATTCTTTTCTTCTGCCTAACCTAAGCTGCTTTTCTAACCTGTGCCAGTCAGAACTCAAATAACCATTTTTACATGAACTGAGATTTGGCATGAATCTGATAAGAAGAGAGGTGCAAAATATCTTCTTGGCAGAGGAATATAAAAGTAAACAAACACTGAATCAACAAGGAATAAATTAAGCTGGATGTCACAGAGCTTTTCCCTCGCAGAATTACTAGGTTTCTTTGAATTCTCACTCAGTGCTTTTATCTATATGACAAAACAAATATACCAAGACAATTCAGTACATTACACAATGATAATCTTCTTAATCCAATTGGAAGGTAAAATTAAATTGCAATTGCCAATTCCCATACCTATTGTTGAACAATGGGAACCCATTACCAAATAGATTGAGATGAGAATGAGTGAATTTAAGAAAAATTTACAATTGTTCTCATAACCTGGCATTATAAATCAAAAAACTTTTCTGATTGGCATTATGTATCAAAAGCCTTTAAACTATTTATATATTTTTAATCAGGCAAGTTCATTCTGTAATTTTACCCCCAGGAAATAATCATGGCATGAACCAAAAAAATTTGGCTTCAAGGATGTTCACTGAAACAACTATTGATAATTGCAAACATGGGAAACAATCTTAATATCAAGCCATAGAATGCTGATTAAAGAGATTTTGATGCTATGGAATGCTACTTCCTAAATGTATTTATTTCCTGGGTTGCTTTTCTAAATATTTTTTTCTCTGCTATCATCTCTTTGTCTTTTTGTTCACTGGGGAATTTCCTCAACTGTGCCTTTTAACTGCCCTGTTAATTTTTTAATTTCTATTTTAAGATACTTTATTTCCAAAAGCATGTTCTTGTTTTCTGATTATTCCTTTGAAACAGTGTGTTTCTCTTTTTTTTCATGGGTACCATGTCTTCTCGTTTTTCTCCTTCAGGGTTCTTAAAACTTTTCTTCTGCTCTCTTCATGGTCCCCATCTTCTCTGTGTTCCTTTTTCTGTTTATTTGTTTTGGTCTCTGACTTTCACATTAAAGGCTTTGTTCACATAACTGATGACCCTTGACTGAAAGTTCCTGTTAAAAAAAACTGATCAGAAGCTCTCTGTGCGTAGCAGAGCTTGTCAACCGGTGGGCTTAATTAAAGGGTCATTTGGTGGACCTTGCCATATATATATATAGAGAGAGAGAGAGAGAAATTATTTTTCTGGATCAGGTCAGATATCCTTCCAATATCCTGATTATAGGTCTCAAGCCTGAGGGCTAATGCTCTGGTAGCCAAGCTGTGGGTGTAGAGTTTTACCTTTAAGCTTGATGACTTTCAATTGTCCCTTATTTTTAGTGTTATTCCTCACTGCCCTCTCTTTCCTCCTGCTCTCCCCACTGGGCCTCGTGTGCCCGAGCCAAAACTTCTCCAGAGAGCAAAGCTTACATCTCATGCCAAGGGGGGGGAGGAACAGTTGTTTGGATACATGGGTTTGGAAGAATAATCTATGGTTCTGAACACTCTTTTTTAAGACTTTGAACAAGACTTTTTAGCCCCATCATGTATCCCTGTTTCAGTGCAACACAATGGCTCTTATTCTACATGGGAATTCTACAGAAAGAATCAGCTTTCATTTTGTTGGCTTTCCCACCGTGGGCTTAGTTTTTAATTTTTTCTGGTTTGCTAAGTGAGCTACTGTATCAATTAGCTACTGCTATGTAACAAGCCACCCCAAAACTTAGTGGCTAAAAATAACAATCATAGGGCGGCCACAGTGGCTCAGTGGCAGTGTTCTCACCTGCCATGCCAGAGACCCGGGTTCAATTCCTGATGCCTGCCCATGAAAAAAAAGCAAATCACAATCGTATACATTTACTCATGGATCTATGGGTCAGTTGCATAGTGCCTCTGGTTTCAGCTGTGCTCCTTTAGGCATCTGAAGTCAGGAGCAAGCCTGGAAGGCAGTTTTGCCAATCATGGTGGAGTTCGCTTATCTCCTTGCAGCCTTGATTGGGACAGGGGTCATCCCTGGCCCACATAGCCTCTCTTCATGCATCAGGATTGTTCATAGTGGAGGCAGAGGTCCCTAAATTCAGAGCAGAAACATATGGGCCATCTGAATCTATGCTGGAACTGGTAAAAATTCACCTCTGTCCCTTTCAATTGGTCAAAGCAAAGGCAAGTCCAGTCCAGATTCAAGAAATCTAGAAATAGACTTTTCTTTCTGATGGAAGAAACTGGAAAGTCACAATGCAAAAGGCACAGATAAAGGGAGGAAAGGATTGTAACTACTTTTATAATCAACCTGATTTCTCAATCAGTTTTTCAGTGCCCAAGATGTTGACCTATCTTGTCAGCAGTTGTTTCCACTTTCATTTTCATTGTTAGGATTTATGCCTCTCTATTCCTTTACTCATTCATCCGTTATACAAATGTTCTAGTTTGCTAGCTGCTGGAATGCAACACACCAGAGACGGATTGGCTTTTAATAAAAGGGGATTTATTTTGTTAGTTCTTCAGAGGAAAGGCAGCTAACTTTCCACTCAGGTTCTTTCTTACGTGGGAAGGCACAGGGTGGTCTCTGCTGGCCTTCTCTCCAGGCCCCTGGGTTCCAACAACTTTCCCCGGGGTGATTCCTTTCTGCATCTCCAAAGGCCTGGGCTGAGCTGCGAGTGCTGAGATGAGGAATGTCGAGCTGCTTAGGCTGTGCTACGTTGTGCTCTCTCATTTAAGCACCAGCCAATTAAGACAAACGTGCCAACTGCAGATGTAATTAGCAACAGATGAGGTTCACATACCATTGGTTCATGTCTGCAGCCACAAAACTAGGTACGCTCACCTGGCCAAGTTGACAACTGAATATAACTACCACAACAAACAATGATTTATTGGCCAACTGTTATATGTCAGATACTTTCCTAGGTTCTGGGAATAGAGAACTGGATAAAATAGTCAAAATCTGTGCCCTTATGGGGTTTATATTCTAGTGAAGGGAGGTAGACAATAAATAAAATGCACAAGTCAATTTTGTGTATACTTTGAGATTATATATCCTAAAGGGAAATAGCCAAAAAGAGGAATAGGAAGCTTGGGCATATGCATTCTTAAATAGGTTCATAATTATCATTTTTTGAGGTTTTGAGAGGAAATATAAGTAAATATATGCATTCAATCTGCAAAGTTTAATTTGCAATCATCCCAGGGAAATATCACAACCATTAAATTTGTGCTATCAGAGAATATTGAACTTCCATCCAAGCTTATTGGAAATCTACATTTAAGGCACCCTCTTCTATTAAATCACAGCAATAATAAATAAAATATTAGAAAGAGAAAACCTAGCCACCTTCAAACTGAAGATTTTGTGGATAGACAGAACTGAACACAAACCAGGAAGTAGCATGAAACTGTAGATCTTCTGGAGCCTGAGCCAAGCTTTCTGCTTGAATTCTACCCTTATAATGGATAAAAATGCTATTTAACCACTTCCGAGGTTCTGCCTTACTTAAGACAATTATCTGTGATGTGGGAATATACAGAAACAGTCCCCAAACCAGGACCAGTCTCCCACATGCTTGGTGATAGGATCTATTCTGTCTTCAATATTAACCACAGGAATGGAGCATAAGCCCCCCAACATAAGAAATAGTTCTGTATTAGGGACCCTCAAAATGCTACTCATGATGGGGTGAGAGAAAGCAAGGGCAAGAAATAAAGCAAAAAAAGGGAAAAAATAACCCTCCAATACCAAATGAGCCTACACATAAAAAATAACAAGAATAAAAGGGGGAAAAAAATAAGCCATACAAAAAATAATAAATGAGAAGATAAAAAAAAAAAACTAAAACTAAATGAACCTGCATACCAAATCCTAAAACACATGAGGAAAACAAAAAAAATCACCAACAAAAAAATCTACAATCAGGTGATAAATTCAAACCAGGCAAAATTAAATTGAGCTATACAGAAATGATTTTAACCTAAGTATTTTTGTGGTGCTTAAAGAGATCAAGAAAGTCATAGTAGCTATAAATGAACAAATAATTATGAAGCAAAGAGTCAGAAATGAAATAAGACCATATGGATAAAAAAAGAACAATTAGAAATAAAATAAAATACAGAAATGAGAAGGTAGAGTTAAACAGAGAAGATAGGATTTAACAAATGAGTATGATTGCTGAATCATTATATTGATATTTCTTTTAATCTCCAGTGTCTTGGAGCAGCTAGAAGTAAAAACCTAAAATTGTGGAACTGAAATATGTTCTATAACTAATTATTGTTGTGTGCTTTGAGAGTTATTCCTTTATATATATATATATATATATGCTATTTTTTACAATAAAAAATACATGAGATATGTTTAGTGAAGTAAGCTGGACTCAAAAAGACAAATATTGTATTATCTCAGTTATATAAAATACCTAGCATAAGCAAATTCATTGAGATAGAAAGTAGTTATAGATTACCAGGGGTCAATGGGAAGCTGTTACTTAGGTGGGTACAGAGTTTCTGTTTGGGGTGATGGAATAGCTTAGATAATGAATGTTGGTGATGGTAACCAGCATTGTGGATGCAATTAATACTACTAAATTGTACACTTGAAATGGTTAAAACAGGAAATTTTGACATGTAAATATGTTACTACAGGGGTACAAGGGTAGTTCAGTGCTAGAATTCTCGCCCGCAATGTGAGAGACCCAGGTTCGATTCCTAGTCCATGCACTCCCCAAACAAATGAAAAAAAACTAAAACAAAAATTCAATGAATGGTGCTGCAATAAGGGGATACTCAATGGAAACAGAATGAATGTGACCCCCACCATACAGCGTACAAAAAAAATGTTACTGCAATAAATTTTAAATAAAGATAAAAATGAAATATAGAATCATTGAAATAAGATATTTAATAGATGGTATAAATCCTGGGCTGGACAAAGTTGAAGAGAGAAATATAAATTGGGAGATAGTGCTAAGAAATTTATACAGAGACCAGGATATAGAGAATGAATTAATAGGTAGCAATTTATATCTGATAAGAATTCCAGAATCAAACCATCAACCAAGCAACAAATACTTATTAGCCACCTATAATATGCCAGACACCATTCTAGGCACCTGGATACATTAATGAAAAAAACAGAGGGAAATAAGCTTACATTTGGCAGAGGGAGAAATAAAAGCAGTATATTAGGAGGCCTTCAGGAAATATAGGGCATACTCAAAAGAGGTGTATACACATAGATCAATGAAGGGACCCTTTTTCAGATATGATGATGCACACTCAGGTTAGCAGTAGGGAGAAGCTTAAAAGACCAAACCACAGCATGGCAGAGAGATGAGATTTTTTAAGTTTCCACAAACTTAGAAAAAGGTGTATTGCTCTAAAGCCATGGTAGGAAATAGCCATAAAAAAAAAAAACAGTTTTAAACTTGTTGATATGAACAACAAAACTCACTTCATTGAATGAGCTTTTGCAAGCCAACCACTCTCAGGCACTCATTCTGAAAGTCAGCCAAACGGGGAGAGACTCAATCTGGTAAATACACCTATGAGTGTCAACCTACCAACAACAGCCTTGCTAAGTAACTGCATTTCTACAGATGATGCCAACCCACTTGTGCCTCTGAAAGTCCACCAGACCCTGAATTCCTTCATTCCCCAAAATTCTATATAAGATCATTGGTTTGGGGACAATGTCCTGACCAGTCTCCTTTGACATACTTTGACTGAGGGATTTGTCTAGATACACAGTAAATATAGTAAGCCATAGTAGCAGATGATGATAGATAGGTAGACAGATTAGATAGATAGATAGATAGATAGATAGATAGATAGATAGATAGATAGATAGATAGATAGATAGATAGATAAATGATAGATAGATATAGATAGACAGATAGATAATAGATAAATATAGATAGATATAGATAGATAGACAGACATTATGTATTTATGTGCCTAGGGAAAGGAAAATATATGGCTTGAAGTGTTATATTTGGATAGTAGGCAAGATCTACACTCTCAATTCATTCATATGTATTTTCTAAAATTTATATATGAGCTAGAATTATCTTTATTATTAAAAAATTTAGCAATTCATAACAAATGAATTATAACTAATCTACTCACTCTGCCAATCCCAATTGACAGTCCTCTCCTTGTTCTTGTTTTCTTATCTGCTCCCTTTTAGTGGATGTTTTATTCAGAAATTCTGCTTGGTTCCATACTTTGACTCCTCCCTAATTCCCTATCTTTTCATATTATTCCTCAGCTCCACAGCCTATGGCCAATGATCAATTCTCTCTTCACTTCCGGTTTCACCCTTGGCTCCTGGTTTGAGTTCTAGGAGGATATTTTGACCCAGTCTGTCTTTAAGGATTCCCCAATAACTTTTCAACTTTTATACAACCTCCTTTGTTCATGGGAATCTAAAGATAATTAGTTGAGTGACCCAGGAGTAAACTGGTTCTATTTTTCTAAATAATTGTATTCCTGAAGGAAGTATAAGAAAAAAGTGAAAACAGCAAAGCTCTTCCAACTCTAAAAATTAAAATTTGACATATTAAAAAGGGAAACAAAATTTTGCCTAATGGCATCAATTGCATCTCTGTCAATCAAACTTGTCTTTTAGCCAACGCATCCAAAATTATAATTTTGCAAGGGATGCTTTTTTAGGTCAAGAAGATTATTGCTCCATCCAAAAGTGAATTTAAAGCTGAGTTTGTGAATTTGCTTCGTCAATCTTTTTTGAAATTCTGCTTGGTGACCTCTGAGCTTCTTGGATCTGTGATTTGGTATTGGTTAATAGTTTTTGGAAAATTCTCAGGCATTATTTCTTCAAATCTTTCTCTGCCTCATTCTCTCTCTCTTTTTCTTCTGGGATTCCAATAGTGTGTGTTAGACCATTTGATATTGTCACATAGCTCTTGAATGCTCTGTTCTATTTTTTACTCTTTTTTCCTCTGTGTTTCATTTTGAATACTATCTATTGACCTACTTTCAAATTCACTGATTCTTTTCTCAATTATTTCAAGTCTATGGATGAGCTCTCTGAAGGAATTTGTCATCACTGTCACTATATTTTTCATTTTTGAATTTTTTTTGATTTTTTTGTTTTTGATTCCATTTCAGTGCAGAATTTAGCCCTCTTTTCATGAATGCTGTTTACCTTTTTCATTAGAACCTTTAACATATTAATCATAGCTATTTTAAATTTCCTCTCTGATAATTCTAACATCTGTGTCATATCTGAGTCTGGTTTTGTGATTATTTTGTCTCTTGACAGTGTATGGATTTTTTTGCTTCTTTGTATACCTTGTAATTTTTTGTTGAAAGCCAGTCATCTTGTGTAGGACAATAGAAAGTAAGGTAACTAATATTTATGCCTGAATATGGGCATATATTTCTTTTGCTAGACCTTTAGTGTGGGAATTGAATCAATCTAGTCAGGATTTGAGCGGGGTTTGTGAGTTTTTGTTCCTACAGTTAGCATCAATGCACCACAGACTTTAAATTCATCTAACATAACTTGGTGTTTAGGATGGGAGCCGGTTTGCAAAAGCTTTTGTTCTGAATATCTACTCCACACTCAATTTTGGTTCTTCACTTTGTGCTTCAACTCTGTGCTGTCACTTGTTAAAACTGATTAAGCCTCAGTTTTAAGTAGGCATTGCACCTGTAGATCTTGGTAGTGGGGCCATCTCAGTCATCCTGCCTCAGCCTCAACTGAGGTCTGAGATCAGCCCATATTTCTCGCCCTCCTCCATTTTTCCACTCCCCTTCCCCCAACTAGAATGGTTTTCAGCAGTTCCCTAATGGCAACAATGCAGCAATTTAAGGAGTTGTTTTACAGGAGAAATAGGGAGAAAGGACTTGTACTTTTCCCAGACTGGTTGTTGTTCACCATTCCCAGGCATGCACTAGGAGGGATACTTCCTCAGGGCCCTCATCCTGCCTCCACTGTTTAAAATTGCAGTAATATATATGTATAATATATATTTAATGCATAATATATAATATATTATGATATAAATCATAAAATTTTCCATTTAACCATTTTTAAGTGTACCTTTCAGTGGTATTAATTACTTTAACAGTGTTGTGCCATCACCACTAATTTTCTTTACTAAGACTTTTTCATCACCCTATACAGAAATTCTGTACTTATTAAGAATTAACTCCCTAGCCCCTGGTAACCTGCAATCTACTTTCTAAGTATTTCATATAAGTGGTATCATACAATATTTATTCTTTTGGGTTTATTTCATCCTGGGTAGTGTTTTCAAGGATCATCCATGCTATGGCATGTATCAAAACATCATTCTTTTTAATGGTATTCCACTGCAGATCTATATCATATTTTGTTTATCCACCCGTCAATGGACACTTGGGTTGTTTCCAGCTTTTGTCTGTTGTGAATAATGCTGCTGTGAACATCAGTATGCCAGTATCTAAGTCCTGCTTTCGATTCTTCATGTCCCCCAATCTTTTTTATGAGCACTTGGTGAGGTTCATAAGGACAGCCTGTCAAAGGTTGTGAATTTCCCTTTTTCTGTGGCCCCAAGGGATTATATATTCTCTCACTTTATATTCAGACTTTATCAGTTTGTTAAAAAATTTTTAGCTGAATTCTAGAATTCTACTTCCCAAGTAAACAAGTGCTTATCTAATTTCTCCTTGGAGGGACCAATCGTCCCTTAGATTACAGGTTAGTTGGCTGCCCCATGACTTCAGCTCTCTGATGGGTTCAAGAAAGTTATGAAGTTGAAGACTGGTATTATTTTTGTTTTATTTTCAGGATAGGAATTACATTATTTTCAGCTGTCTACACCCCAAGAGAATACAGAAGTCCTATTTCATCAATCTTTGTGTGAATCCAGGCAAGTCATTTATTCTTTCTAAGCCTCAATTATGTGAACAGTATGCAAGAAAATCTCTAATGTCTCTTCCAGCACATATGTTCCATAGCTTCAGAGAAGCCACAGTTTTATAATTTATCTCACTGCTCCCTACAACAATTACGTTAGCTAACTATGTACCAAGTAACAGGATATAAGAAAACTCAAATTTCACATAATAATTTCTATCAGCAATATATCTAAAATTGTAATATGGTCTGACTTCCTAGAACCCCCTCTATTCCTTAGTTTCATTCAAGACAGCACACCGGTTTCAATGCAATGTGTAGCTCAGGGATTCTGGAACTCATTTCCCCCCTAGTTAATGGTCATAACTGATATTTATTTTCTTTAAGATTGAACTTTGTGGCTCCCTTAACACATTTTTGAATGGTTCCACTTCTCTCTCAAGTTCCTCTCCTCCCATGATTTCTGACAACTTTGATAAAATTCTATATGCTGTTCTTGCCAGAAAGTGTTTGCCTCTCCCTGTTTCTACTGTTCAGATTGTGGAGTGCTTTATCTTGAGAGTAGCTGTTGGGAAGGCCTGAAGGGGAAAAGTCCTATCCCTTAAATCCATTGACTTCAGAGCTTTTTTGAGGCTATCATCAGAAGGAGAAGTACAAGAGGTAGTCTTTTGCTCCTTGGATATGCCAACTGAAATAGAGTTTTTCTCTACAAAACAACCCAAGCAGAAAACAGCCTCACTTTCCAAACCATAGACTTTAGCATGGCAAAATACACATGGCATTAATTAATCCTTGGCCTGGCATTTCCTCCAAGTCTCAGACAAGTGATTACTGAATATTATAGACTAGAGTTGGCTACTGCATAGAAGCTGGCATTCTAGGCTTTGGAGAACTTGGCCTCATTCCTTTCCAGCTGCTCCTTTTCTATTTATTTTTATGTCTTATTCAAGTCCCTTCCCTTTCAAAATTGATGACTTTCCTGGCTCAATGTTTAGCCAAGGGGATTAACGGATAACTCAAGGCAAATGATTTCATTCCTGTGAGCTCAAAACACTGCCATTAAACAGGAGAATAAAGAATTGTAACATCTCTCATTTTTATATTCTATTCCAAAGGGGTATGATGTCCAATTTAGATGGCAGGGAGCTTATCTGGGCTCAGGTTTTTGGTCAGAGTGTGTGCTTGTTGGCAGAGCTTTGGTGTCTGGAGAATGAGGGAGCTACATACTTTCCTTTCAAAGTGGCTTCAATGAAGGCAGGTTTTATTAAATGTCTTGACACTCAATTGTTGGCTTTTCCTCTTGATCAGGCCATTATGTACTGAAACAATGTTTCCTTTCTTTTGATTTGCATAATTTTTTAAGATTTCTAATTTCCTGGGCCAAAATATTGTGACCTAATTGAACATTTCATTTCTTTTCTGTGCTGTTTCCACACCTCAACTTCCACTTTTCCCCTCTCCCCAAATTTAGATCTAGCAAGCTAAAGACAGTGGTTCTACAATTATGAGAATTCTAACATTCACAGGAAATACTTGACAGTAGAAGAAGATCAATGTTTCATTAAGAAAGCAAGAAGTTTTATTTCAACTTATGATAGGGGTAAAGTTTAGGTCAATCTGATCTAACATGGGGACACTTGAACTCATTTCCCTCTTAGTTTATTGTCATCCCTATCATTCCCTTCAATACAATCTTTTTTTTTAATTTAAAAATACTTTATTGTTAACCATAATCTGAGACTTCAGCGAGTCATAAACTTTTCTTTGTGGAGTGTTGCCTCAACTTTCATGGCTGCTGACTAAGCACAGCTGAATTTTGAGGTGACTGTGACAATTTATTAAAATAAGACAACATGCCTTCTATGCAGAAGACCTGGGTTTGATTCCTGGATCATGCACCGCCCCCCCCCCCCAAATAATGAGACAACAATGATGTTTGCTGCACCAATTGACTTTTCCTTTCAAGAAAGATTTCTTGATAGCATGTGATGCTGTTTGATAGCATTTTACCTGCGGAAGAACTTCTATCAAAATTCGGGTCAATCCGCTCAAACCCTGAGACTACATTATAAATTAAGTTGATGTACTATTCTAAATCCTTTGTTGTCATTTCAACAATGTCTACAGCATCTTCACCAGAAGGAGACTCCATCTCAAGACATCACTTTCTTTTCTAATCCAGTCAATTTCTCAATTATTCAAGTTTTATTGTGAGATTGCAGCAATTTGGTCATATATTCAGGCTCAATTTCTGGCTCTAGTTTCCCTGTTATTTACACCGCACTTGCAGATACAGCCTTCACTGAAGTCTTGAATTCCTCAAAGTCATCCATGAGGGCTGGAATTAACTTCTTCAAGCTGCTGTTTAATGTTGACATTTTGACCTCCCCCATGAATCATGGATATTCTTAATGGCATCTAGAATAGTGAATCCTTTCCAGAGGGTTTTCAATTGACTGCCTATATCCATCAGAAGAATCACTGTATATGCCAACTATAGCAGTATGAAATGCATTCTTAAATAATAAGACTTGAGAGTCAAAATTACTCCTTGACCCATGGGCTGCAGAATGTATGTTGTGATAGAAGGCATGAAAAAAACCTTTTATCTCATTATACATCTCCATCAAAGGTCTCAGGAGACCAGCTGTATTGCCAATGAGCAGTAATACTTTGTAAGAAATCTTTTTTTCTGAGCAGTAGGTCTCAAGAGTGGACTTAAAATAATCAGTAAACCATGTTATAAATTGATATAATCCAGGCTCTGATGTCCCATTTATAGAGCACAGGCAGAGTAACTTTAGCATAATTTGTAAGGGCCCTAGGATTTTCAGAATGGTAAAAGTTCATCAGCTTCAATTTAAAGTCACCAGCTGCATTAACCCTTACCAAGAGAGTCAGCCTGTCCTGTGAAGCTTTGAATGCAAGCATTGACTTCTCCTCACTAGCTACAAAAGTCCTACACAGCATCTCCTTCCAACAGAAGGCTTCAACACAATCTCTTTACATATACTCCTGAAATAACCAGAATAAATGGGAGGAAAAAAATATATATGTTCATGTATATTCATGATATACATTCATATATCATACAACTTTCCCAAAATAACTGCAGGGAAGGGTATTTTGCCACTAAAACTATCCTGAAATGAGAAGATAAAGAGGAAAACATGCATAAGGAAGGAACAAAAGAAGAAAAGAAGGAAGAAAGCATTTTTTGAGTACTTACTATGTGGCAGACAATGTAAGGTATTCACATTCATCATTGGAAGATAGTATAGAAGAGGGTGACAGGAGTTGACTCAAGTCAGACCTCCTGGCTCTGACTTTAACTCTGTCCCTCATCAAATGTGAAGGCTTGGGCAAACTCCCTAAGCACTTTGCGCCTCAGTTTTCTCACCTTACAGGGTTGATATGAGGATTAAAGAGTTTAGAAAGTGCCTGGCAAAGTAAATACTTAATGTGTGCTGGGTATTATTGTTAATCATTGCATTTAGTAAAATAATTCACCACTGACTCAGGAGAGATTTTCCCCTCCAGGCCAAGGCTGGTCATGAATTCACTTATTTAATAAATATCTACTAGACACCTCCTATGAGATATACTCTGTTCTATCTGTTGAGGATGTAACAGTGAACAAAACAGACACAAGCCCTGCTTACATGGAGCTTCATTCTAGTGCCTGGAAGGCTGATTCTTCCAAAATGAATGCTCCTTTTTTGTTTTTGGCTTAGAGGACTGATCTTCATGCCCCCACTGGCTATCATTAGAAGATTTTCCTCCTATTATTAAGTCCCTAATTAAACTCATGGATAATCTTCTGTATAGAAAATTATTTTGTCGCAGGGTTGTGCTGGGCAAGAGCATTTAGCATCCCAGTCAGGAGACCAAAAACCACCAGCCATAAGGAGCACGGATCTGGGGAAGAGGACTCTGCCAGGAGTAATCCCGGGCACAGTGCTTCCCTGGTGCAGGCAGGGGTTGCCCACTTGCTTGACTGTGCTGCAGTCAGTTGGCCATTGTGTGCAGTGTGGCAGCTATGGTAGGCTGCCTCAAGGAAGACAGAGAAATCCACAAGTCCATGGGGGTTGTTGCAACAGATTGTTTCAGAAAGAGAAATCAGCAGATTTGGAGGATGCACTATATGAGAGGCTATGCCTTCTAGATAACTGTTTAGAAATATTAACACACTGATATGCTAGAGTGAGAAGGCATATCCTGACTTTCCCTGGCTGGATCCAAAGGCTTGAATTTGGATTCTTTATCTGGCGAAGGGTAGAGTGATACCACATTTGTATGCCGCGTTTCCAAAGGCTGCCTCTTTACTACAAGGAATTAACACTCAATTTTTTAATATTCTCTTAAATAGGGCCAGTCAACCCATTTTCATCCTCATCTGGGAAGAAGAACAAAAGATCTTCATCATGCTCCCAGGAGGATATTCACAGAGTCTGACCATCTGCCATGGGTTTGTGCCAAAGGATTTGGCTAAATGGAAAAAATATGACTCTATTTCACTATATTGATTATGTCATGTTAACCAGTTACTCTTTTCTAGAACTAAAAAAAAAAAAAAGCCTCACAATCATTGCTATTTCATCTTAACAGCTGGGGATGGGCAATTGATCATAGGGGACTGTAGTGCCTTGGCTGCCCTGTCAAATTCTTGGATATTGTATGGTTGGGAAAGACAAAATTTATTCCTCCTGGAGTAATTGATAAGGTACAATGTTTTTGTATGCTGCATACTCCAAAATAACTAATGACTTTCTTGGGATTGTTGGGGTAGTAGAAACCTTTCATTCCTCACTCAGACCAAATGTTAAAGCCTGAGCATGTTTTGATTAGGAAAAGCTATCCCTGGGAATGGGATACCTCCTGGCAGGCTGCTTTTGAAAAAGCCAGATGGACCATTTCACTGGCTCAGACTTTATGGGGGTTGGACACAGATCTGATATGTGAATTAATTCTGGCCAGTTTCTGATATTGGCTTTGGGTGGGGCTTGTGGCAAAGGCAACAGGCAAAACAAGTTCCCATTGGCTTTAATTTCAGTTCTGGAAAGGAAGTGACCTGCAGTACGGTCCCTTAGAAAAACAACTGTGTACTGCTTATAACGCCTTACTGTAGGTTGAAGGACTAACTCAGAATTGCCCTGTGAAATTAAGAACAGCCATCCCCATACAGAGGTGGGTACATACTTATCTGCTACAGCACAGCATTTTCAACAATAGCCCCTAAAGTGCAGAAACACATGATAACCAGAGACCAGTTTCCTCTGTGGAAGAAAACTCTTGCTCCTCCCTGCTGATCCACCCACTGTTGGGTGTGGCAGTATGCCTAAGTCTGCTTGGTATACTGATGGATCAACACACAGGCAGATTGCCACCTGGATACCAGTAGACACGCAATCTAGTACAGACATTATATGGTGGGAAACTGGGACTATGCAAAGCAGTCAATGGGCTGAATTAAGGGCTGTATGATGTTCATGAACCAGGAGATGCATTAACTACTTATATTCACAACTGGGCAAGGTACTGGGGCCTGGCAGTGTGAATGGCCATGTGGAGGCAAGAGCAATGGATTGTTATCTGCCACCCCTTCTGTGGAAAAGAAATGTAGGAAGATATCTGGACTACCTGTCACAAGCAAAAGGTAACTGTTTTATGTCTCTGCCCATAACACTGATTCTTTACGTGGCAGTATTAAAGCAGAGACTTTAGCAAAAATTCATAGTCTAAAGACAACATTGCATGAGGCTGCCAAAAGTTTGCATAGTTTTCTATGCAAGCACCACAAGTACAAGACTCTGTGGAAACGGGCACAGCAATTCCAGCTGCCCATCACCAGACAACAACTAAAAGAAGTCATGAACGTCTGCACCTTTTGTTCACTGCAATGCCCAAGGATGCTTCCTCATCAAGTTTGTCACATTGTCCATGGGCAGGTTCCAGTCACCAGGTGGCAGGTAAATTATATGAGGTTCTTTCCCTTATCTGGAGGTGCAAAATATGCTTTTACAGATGTAGATATGGCCACTGGATTGTTGCTGTCCTTTCCAATAGGAAACACTAACCAAAGAACTAAAATACGTAGCTTCAAAAAGCTCAGTGCATTCTTCAGGGTCCCCACATTGTGGACAGTGATGGGGGACCCCCTCTTCTGGATGACTAACCCAAGCCTGGCTACTGAACATGGCATCTTATTCATATCTAATTTGCCTTACATCATAGCAGTGCGGTGGGGTATGGGTGGTGAAAATTGAAAGGATGAGTGGACTTTTAAAAGAGCAATCTCTGCAGCGATGGATTTGCCATTGTATCTAGCCCTTGTCAGCCTCAATTCATGGCCCCAAGAAGCTGCTCCCACCTTATTGAACTGGTAATTGCGGGGCCCATTTCAGCATTGTAATTTCAGTTTAAAAAGACTAGCAATGCTACAGCCACAGTGAGATAATGAAAACAACTAGTTCTTGCCTGTGCTCAAGAATTAGAAAAATAAAGTCAATTGGCCATGGTCCTGGCCAATGCAGCCATGTTGGTTGAAAGTCCTCGGTCCCTGGGGTATTTGGGCCACCCAAAATTTAAGTATTAGACCACAGTTTATACCCAAAAGTTGTATGGGTAATCAATCCAGGACCACCCCCCCACCCCCCCCCCCCATATCCCAAGGCACAGTATGTATGACTCTGTGGATACATATGCCCAGGCTAACTATGGATTTGACTCCAGAAAGTGGGGGAGGGGGATGATAAATGTTTACTAATGGAAATTTAGCTTCTTTTTGCCCTTAGCATTGTAGCAAATACCTTCCCACAATAGGCTTCTTCAGTAACCTACACACACACACACACACAATAGATGACCCTCAATAGCTGAGCGTACACTAAACTGGCACCATTGGGTGAGGTGTTTCATGAGTCAGTCTTTCCCAGCTGGAAGGAGGCCAGGGACCCGCACAGGGAATACAAAGGCTACCAGCTCCATACTTCCCTAGGAAGGAGATGAGAAAGAGGCCAGCAAGAATGCCAGGAGCTTCCCCTGTGGCTCTTTGAACCTGCATTTTCTTGATTCAGCATTTGGTCAGTAAATGCAGCCCTTTAACTGTTTTCCATAGCTTTGAGGAGGACACCTCTTCTTTAAGACACCTCTTCCACTTTGGCTTGAGGTGGTTTAGAACAATGGCTGCCTCAGAGCTCAACCTCCAGGGCTCTGAGGTAGTTGACCAAAAGCGGTGATCAAACCACACAACCCCAGGTCTTGGGGAACTAGGTCTTTATATCCCACCCTGGCACTAGCAGACTACACCAGGAGCCAGGGTTGAGGACCTCACTCGGCCTTCCACAAGGCTGGGAGATGGAGGATGGTAGCTGCTGCACAGAGAGTGAAATCACCAGTATTTACTGCCATTTACCAGCCTATTCCTCCTGCTCTTCCCTGGATGCTGTACAGTATTCTATTAGACTCTGGAGTTTCAAAATAGTTTATTCAAACAGTTCCCGACTGTTTACTAGTTGTTGCAGTGGAGGAAATGATTCCTGGAGCTTCCTATTTTTCTATCTTCCCACAGTCCTCTCCAAAATAATAACATTTAATACTTATATAATACTTATTATTTTCCAAACAGTGTTCTAAATTCTTTACATATATGCACTTATTAAATTCACGACATTTATGAGGCTGATACTCTTATTATTCCCATTTTATACACAAGGGAAAGCTGAGGCCAGATTGGTCAAGTAACTTGCCCAAGTTCACATACTAGTAGTTTACTTTTTCAATTACATCTTTGATTATAGCTCCTGATTTACAAATAGCTTCAGTTCTACTGAAAGATCTGAAAAGTTCATATGAAACTTAACCCCGCAAAAGATAGGCTAAGCCTACTTAAAATTAGTCCTAAGAGTCACCCCTAAGAGAACCTCTTTTGTTGCTCAGATGTGGTCTCTCTTTCTCAGCCATCATGGCAAGCAAACTCACTGCCCTCCCCCTCTCTACGTGGACATGACTCCCAGGGGTATGGACCTTTCTAGTAACATGGGACAGAAATCCTAGAATGAGCTGGGATTCAGCACCAAGGGATTGAGAAAACCTTCTCGACCAAAAGGGGGAAGAGAGAAATAAGACAAAATAAACTGTCAATGGCTGAGAGATTCCAAACAGAGTTGAGAGGTTATCCTGGAGGTTATTCTTACACACAATATAAACACCACTTTCTTAGTTAAGGTGTGACAGAGAGGCTGCAGGGACTTGCCTGAAAATGTAGAGCTGTGTTCCAGTAGCTATGTTTCTTGAAGATGACTGTATAATGATACAGCTTTCACAATGTGACTGTGTGATTGTGAAAACCTTGTGTCTGATGCTTCTTTTATCTACCTTATGGACAGATGAGTAAAACATATGGCTTAAAAATAAATAAATACTAGGGGAAACAAATGTTAAAATAAATTTAATAGCTTGAAATGCTAGTGATCAATGAAAGGGAGGAGTAAGGGGTATGGTATGTATGAATTTTTTTCTGTTTTCTTTCTATTTCTTTTTCTGAATTGATGCAAATGTGCTAAGAAATAATCATGATGATGAATATACAACTATGTGATGATATAGTGAATTACTGATTATATATGTAGAATGGATGATCATATGGTAAGAATGTTTGTGTTTATATGTTGGTGCATTTAATAAATAAAATAAATTTTAAAACAATAAATAAATAATAGGGGGAACAAATGTTAAAATAAATTTAGTATATTGAAATGCTAGTAATCAATGAAAAGGAGGGGTAAGGGGTATGGCATGTATAAATGTTTTTCTGTTTTCTTTTTATTTCTTTTTCTGAATTGATACAAATGTTCTAAGAAATGATCATGATGATGATATACAACTGATGATATTGTGAATTACTGATTATATATGTAGAATGGAAATGATGGTAAGAATGTGGTAAGAATGTTTGTGTTTATTATGTTTAAAAAAATTTTTTTAATTAATAAAAAAAAAAGTTTAAAAAACTCCATCGATCACCTGACCTCCATAAGCCCTTACTCTGTCTGGTGGACCACAGTGACATTTTAGGTCTCCTGGAATTAAGTATCACTTCTGAGCCAGTATCTAATAATCCCCCAAATATCTCATCATTTCCTTTTCCCCAGTGCACAGCCACCCTGGTAAAGGCCACAGGTCTCTTTGGAGAAGGCTGGCAGTAAGGTTAACAGTGCTAATTTTGGGCATTGTAAAAGAGTCCTTCCTCAAAGATATCCAGCCCTCCCCTCATTCAAGGGGCTCTTGGTCTATAAACTGTCTCAAAGGGACCGTGATTCTCTTTTTTTATAATTCAAGTTAGATTTCTATTCACTTGACCTAGAATTCTTCTACTTATACAACTCAGACATGAATTTAGTAGACTGCCCACCTATTTTACTAATAGGTACCCCATGATCTACTAGCCAATGCCACAAGTCTCTGCAAGTCAGATTATTTATTATTATTATTATTATTATTATTATTATTATTATTATTTTTTACATGGGCAGGCACCAGGAATCAAACCCGGGTCCTCTGGCATGGCAGGCGAGCATTCTTGCCTGCTGAGCCACTGTGGCCTGCCCCAAGTCAGATTATTTTGACTGCTGCTTTGAGACTGCTATCCATTATGGTGGCCACACCTACCTTGTCTGTGGTGATTAACTGTCCCCACCTAGCTTCTACCAACTTGGAATCCAGTCATCCCCATTGTGTTTAAGGATTCCAGCTCAGTGACAGCATTTCCCACAGTAATACCTGACCTGCAGAGAAGGGTGACTAAAGAACTCTTCAGAAATGATGGAGATAATCTCACAAATTTATTTCTCAAGCTTCGGGTAAAAGATGTGTCCATACCACGGCAGTTATGGCATTTTAACCTCAGGTAATGTTGACCACCTTTGGAAAGAAAAAAAAAGAAAAAAAGAAAGATCTGAAAAGGCATCTCATCTCAGCTGTGGTGCCTAACAGGCCTCTCCACTGATTTCTGTGCTGTCTACTTCTAGTGCTACCCTCATTTTAGTTCTTTTGAGTTCTGGTTCCTCTGCTTTTCTATTGATAATGTGATTCACCCCATATCCTTCCAAATTTTATTCTTCCCCTCTAGGTTAATGAGAATTGGTTTCTATTGCTTTTGAACAAAAAAAAACCTCGATCAGAAAATAAATCTTATCAACTCAAAGCGTTCTGCCCTCTCTGTCTTACAGCAGTCCCAACTCCTAAGATTATCTTCAATGTTCTCCATAATAGAGCTACAATATAATTTTCCTTCCACATCTCCCAAATACTTCCCCCCACAAATCCAGGCCTTTCCTTCCAAGAATCCTGAAAATCTGGGTTTCTTCCTATCTGGTTTACTCAATGTCCTGAAACATTACTTATGCGTTTCACATATGTATGTCACTCATTTGTCTGATTATTTCAAACCTATCGAATGTTTTACCTCAACTCAGATTTCAGGGCCTCAGGGAAACCTTTCCAACCATAATCTTCATGAAGCAATCTCTCTGTTCTCTAAACTCCTAAGCAACTAATGGGTCCCAAGCAACAAATGTGATTCATTTGGCTCCTAATCGTAATTTTCCTTGAAAAATTCCTCTAGAGCAGTGGTTAAAAATTTTCGCTGGCCATTGGGTTCACCTGTTGAACTTTGAAAATTACTAAAGCCTAACATCCAGAGTGACAGATTTAATTTATGTAGGGTGTGACCTGGACATTAGGATATTTTTTAATTCCCCATGTAATTCTAATATACAACCAAGGTTGCGAACCACCATTATAGACTGAAAGCTCAGTGAGGCAGGGACTATTTGTTATTCATCTTTAGAGAGTTGAAGATGAAAGTATTACTGTCAAAGAAAACAGGCCATGCAGAGACTCTGGCACGAGAGGGAGTGTGGAGAGTTCCAAGAATTGAAAGGTGGCCAGTGTAACTGGAGCACCGACGGCAGGAAGAGACCTGAGATGAAATTAAAAGTAGGAACATAAAGTCCTTGTAGGCTTTGGAAATCATGTTAAGCTTTATCCTAATAAAAGCAGAAACCATTCAATAGTTTTAAGCATGAGGGAGACACCAAAAATAGTTCCAGAATTTCTGTTTGGAGTGGTGGGAATCTGATTCAAAAGCAGGGCTAGTCTTTGAGCTCCATTTGCAATAGCAAACATTCTGATTATTTAGATTGTTTGTTAGATTGTTTATTTGGTTCAGCTCTGGGGATGACATTAGGAGGGAGCTGGAGATGTCCATATAATACCCATGGTGACTACCATGAAATTGTACCTCTCAGATCTCCTACAGCAGGGAGAGTAATTGATGGATGGCCCCAGCTGCTGTGCTCCCAGTCCCTTGTTCTCAGCCAACGATGGACTACAACAGGGATTCTAATGCAGGCCCAGTCCTGCAAGTCTTAGAACATAATTGGTGATTTAAACTCATGGACTCCCATAACTTGGGTAGACTTTTAGAGCTGCACTACAGTCTGAGACCCTTCTTGCTAACTTGCCTTCCTTTCCTCTCTTCTCCACAGGGGTCAGAGCAGCATCTCTCTCTAAAACTTCTCCTTGACTCCTTCAATTCCTCCTCTTTTCCCCCAGTAAATCTTTTATACATCTAGCCTGTTATGGCGTATACTTCTCAGAGGATGCAAACCAACACAACTAGAAGATATAATTTAGGCCACACCTGAGTTAGTTAGTGGTGGCTGGAATCAAGGTGGTATCAGCCAAGGCTCATGCCAAGCACAACAGATACCAGATTCAAAAAGGTATTTCAAGTTTCAGATCCTACCTGCCTACTGCTGGAGACAGAACTCCTCACACCTTGCCAGACGAGAGTATATTTGGAGGCTTTCTTTATCTGCAGTTAAACCAAGCTGATGAAGCACTGACATCATGGAATTTGGGATGGTTTCCTTCAGCTAGTTTTAAAGCTTTCTACAATTCAGATCATTTTTTAAGTTTTAGCAGCATGAGATTTTTCAATGACAGACATTATAGCATTGCTATTTGTGCCACTATAATCATAGAGGGGTCAGAATTTCTACAGCTAACATCATATTTCAAGAATCATAAAATTTACAACATGCTGAAATGTGGCAGGCCGAGTTAGCCACAAAAATTTTCAAAATTTCCCACAAAGACTCCATTACTCCATTCTGAAAAAGTAAGAATGGCAATGTAAGTAAAAGTTTGTTTAGCATACATTTAAATTAAAAAGATGACTTCTGGAGGATTCATTCTATTATACAACCAAACTTGGTGAATGAAAGCCTTCGTGCGAAGAAGCAAGGATTTTCTATATAGGTATTCCATCAGAGAGCCACAAACAAATGTTTATTTGTTGGGCCACTAGAAAACCCAATTGCAGCTCAATTCAGGTTTCACAGGAGATCATTACAAAGAGTCTTTTATTTAGGCCTTTATTTTCCTTCTAAGGGAAAAATACATTTTGTAAAGCCATCACCATCTCTGATTCTTAAGGGGGAATGGAGGCACTGAATTTAATTTCCAAAAAGAGAGAAATGAGTGTAAAGAAACTTGACACCCAATAGCCCAGATTGCTGAGTTATTGCTTATTCCCATCAGAGAGTGGATTTATAAAATGGAACATGAGCCCACTATTTCATTCTTCTTTCACATTCATGAGGATGCAGCACCTTAATTGATATTTCTGTTGAATGAGTAGCAACTACACCTTAAAGTTAACTTTACCCATAGATGGAAAGCCTTTTGACTACTAAATTTCTGTGTATTTTGGTGGCACAGACAGGGAAACCTCTCATGTTCTGAGCACTGGAGCCAAGGACTCTAGAGAAAGTTGGGGGTGGGGTAGGGGTTTCCACCTGCAGGTAGAATACTTGTTTGTCGTTTCCTCAAATTCCTTGAGACCACACACAGACTTGAAGGATGGTGACCAAAGACTGAAGAATGGAGTCTGTCTTCAAAAGGTGCTTCCTGGGAGATTTAAGGGACAATAAGAAAATAATTTGTTGGTTTGTAAGTTAGTTGACATGGCTTTTGATCATTCAGATGGGACAGTTCTGCCTCGAAGGGATCAGTTTTTTTTTCTGTTGTTCCAATGACTAACACAAATACAAATCAAAGGAGATGTTCTTTCAATAAAGGAAATTCCAGAAAGGACAACTAGGCTTAATTAAAGTATAGCCCTTTGTTTCAAGGGCTCTTCTTTCCTTTGCAAAAGGAAACACACTCTCTGAGGAAGCATGTGCCAAGATTGGTGAGACTGAGTTCTTCAACAAGTAAGGATCTGTCCACAAATCAGGGCAACCTCTCAAGGAAGCCTTGAAAGGAAACATGCCTGAAGTCCCGTCTGACTTAACTCATCATCACAGTCCTTCATCACAACGTAATGAGTGTTATTACTTCCTCATGTGGCCTGTGGGCTTTGGCTAATTAAAGAATGGAAAGGTAAATAGTTCCAACCTTTTGCTTTTAATTAATCAAAAGAAGTGTTTTCCATCTTCAAGTTGCCAGGCAGCAAGTAAAGTATTTAGTCTCCCAGTACCAAAAAGAGTCAGTGAAAAAATTTAGGGTTCTGCAGAGTACACAAGCAGATGACTGGCTGTCTTTTTCTTTTCTAAATTTTAAATAATTTGTATTGGCCAAACTGTTGCCCGCAACTTAATAGTATTTAAAGAAAAATAAAAGGTTGACCTATAACCTCTTCTTCAATATCAATAAATTTCAAATATTAAAGCTTTTCTTACAGAAAGGGTCCCTATGTTAGACTTTTCTTGGTATTTGTCACAATACTACATAATCAGGAGGTACTCAGTTAATACAAGGAAAGGACTGGAACTACTGCTTATTGAGAGGCTGTCATGCTAAAATCTGTTCTTTTTTTAAATCATATTATTCTACCTTCCTGTTCACTTGAATTACTGAAACATCCAGCATTAGGGTCATTCTTCTACATTAAAACATTATCTATATTTTAAATAGAGAGCTATTACCTGGAGGGAAAAACATACCCCTGTTAACAGGAATCATACCTTAGCAAAGACAACACCTCAGGGAATGAGCAGGGCACTAATCTATTTCCTTGGAGAGAAGTTAGAAAAAGCCTGGATTGGCAGTGGCAAATAGGTCTTATCTAGTGTGTCAGCCACATACAATTTGTGATAGCTGCTGCCGGGAGCTGTTTTGAGGAGTCTGGGAACAAAAGAGTCTAAACTCTGTAGGAAAGAGAATTACAACCAATGAGTGACGTCTGCCTTGCTGGAGGCTTGATGATGGTACAGAGTAAAGAATTACAGGACCTTGCTAGAAAAACCCACCCGATGAAGCTTTACTTTCCCCTTTGGGATATCTTACATCATGGTGACCAAGGAGGAATCAGATCATACTGCTTTCCAATTAATAACTATTGTGGTTCAAGGGTAGACATGAATATTTTCCCAACACACCCGGCTCCACTAAAACAGGCCTGTTTTATGGAAGAGCATCTCTGAAAGCAAGATAATGATAAAGATACAGAGCAGAGGTTTCTTGAACACTTTGTATCATGGAATCTTTTGGCATTTTGGTGAAGCCTATGGAACCCCTTGTCAGAACAATGTTTTTATATACATAAAATAAAGAATTAGAAAGGAAACCAGTTATATTTAAATATAGTTAGCAAAAAACAGACATGGTCTAGTAATATATGAGATTCTTTATTAATATATTAAATAACAAGTCAATATATTTAAAGTATAGGCAAGTTCAAGTTAAATTTTATTTTTAAAGGACATAACAAAGTGAAGGCTATTAAGTAGGAACATTAAACTTTGGGGTGGTCCTTATCTTTCTTCCTTCCACAATTTTATGAACAAAACTCCACACATTGATAAGGGAATAGGAAGCAATAGACACCTGGGTCATCAGGGTGAGAAAACCTGTCCTCAGCATTTGGTGGCTGAGTGATGTTTAGGCACAGAGCTACCCATGTGTTGGCTGGCTATATCACCCAAATATCTTTAAACAGAAGACTTTTCTCCTATGCAAACTACCAGCAGATTTAATAACAATTGCTATTTCCAAGTCGTGATGAGCATGAATGATATTTGAGATATCTGAAACAACTATACTGCAATATCAAAATATCTGAGATTTCTCTTGGTGGGAAAGCCAGTGGTACTGCCTTAACCTCTGTGGTTTGTTGCTGTGATGGACTGAATTAGTAGCCCCAATGTTCTCCCCTTCTATATTGATACTTCTTACTTTATGACTTTGCAGTTTCTACCAAAGAGCAGAGTGTATGTCCCCATCCCTGGCTTTGGACTCAGTTCTGTGACTTGCAGCGGCCAAAGGAATATGGGCAGAAGTGATCGTGTGCTGGTTCTGACTCTAGGCTTTAGATTGCTCTCTGTACATTCTCCATTACCATGGGAAGAAAATGCTCAGGCTGGCCCACTGGTCTAAGGAGGATGAGAGATTCTTGACACATAGCTGCCTAGTCAATCTCCAAAACAGCAAAAAGCAGTATCAACCAGCTGAGCCCATACTAAATTAAATAACTCATCAATGCATGAAGCCCAGATGAGATCAGAAGTGTTATTTCAGCTAACCACAGATTCATTAGAAATAAATACTTGTTGTAGACCACTGAAGTTTTGTGATAGTTTATGTCACAATAGTTAATTGACACACTGCTCTAGTTTGCTAGCTGCCAGAATGTGATAAACCAGAAATGGAACAGCTTTTAAAAGGGGGAATTTATTCAGTTGCAAGTTTACAATTCTAAGGTTGTGAAAATGCCCATTAAAGCAAAACTAAAGAAATGTCCAATCTAAGGCATCAGGGAAAGATACCGCGGTTCAAGAAGGCCAGTGATGTTCAGGGTTTCTCTCCCAACTGTAAAGGCATGTGACTAACATCACATCATCTGCTAGCTTTCTTTCCAGGCGTCTTGTTTCATGAAGCTCCCCAAGGGGCATTTTTCTTCTTCATCTCCAAAGCTCTCTGACTGTGTGGGCTGTGTACTTCTCCTGACTCTTGCGCTTGTTCCAAAATTCTCTCTCTTTTAAAGGAGTCCAGTAAACTAATCAAGACCCACCTGAAATAGATGGAATTACATCTCCCTCTAATGAAAGGTTAACACCCACAATTGGGTGAGTCATATCTCCGTGGAGATAACCTAATCAAGTTTCCAACCTATAGTGCCAAATAGGGATTAAAATAAATGGTTGCTCCCACAAGATTGGATCAGGATTAAAACAAGGCTTTTCAAGGGTACATAATCCTTTCAAACCGACACACACACACACACACTATATTCATAATCGAAGGAAATGCGAAATTTCAGAGCTCACAAAAAATTACAATGTTATTTTCTCCCACTAAGTTCATGAATTCTCCTTCAAATTCTCTCCATGTGTCCTAAGTTAAGATCACATGACATGGAGACTGAAGACAGAAAAGACTGAACTTGATCAGCAGTCTTCAATTGGTGGTCAGCCTTTATAATTTGAATACTGGGAGTTTTTATTAAGACCCTGCATGTTGTCCAATGTCCTCATAACAAACTGAGGACTGAAATATAAACCATAAATGAGTGGGAGCAGGCAAGGAAAAAAAGGGGAAGAAATAAGCAACATATTACCATTAGTTAATTAACTAAATAAATGCATTTATCTTGGTATGAGTATAAACTAAACCTGATCTTCACATGCTCCTTTTTCTTCTATGTTTCTGTCTTAACCAAGTATGTTTCACTACCAGGTAGAAAAAGTGGAGGTCCCAGCAGTTAATTAGCATGGGGATCTCACAAATAATGATGAGTATACCCTAGGTTAATACTTCATAATGACTGAACAATAGGTCATGCATTGTTGGCCAAGCCAACAATTTCAGGGAAGAGAGATTAAAAACTAAAATCCATAAACACAGATTTTAAGAAAATCTAAAAATTTGAAATGTAACTATAAGGAGGAAGCTCAGCATAATGCCTAGTTTCAGGTTTAGATCACCTTAAGAGGTGCAGCCACATTAAACTCAGCTGGTTTGAGAAAGAATTCTTTTTCCTTTGGGTCTGCTAAGATAACTTAGATTCCAAAGGTGTCAACATAATATTACTTAAGCCTGAAGAAAATATCAAAATCAGTGCAACAAAAATCTTAAGAAGGAAGAGATAACAGTGAAACAATGACTAATTAACTTTTATGTTGTTGATATTTTAGAGTAGATTTAAATGAGCTTCTAAAGTGTTTTTTAAATTATTGCATTTGTTTTTAATTTTTTGTTAAATATATGCCAAATAAATTGTGCATTAAATATAGTACAAATAATTGTGGCTATTGCTGCCCACATTTAAAAACAAAACAGACTTCCGGGTCAAGATCAAGATGGTGGCTTAATAATGTGCGCATTTTAGTTTGTCCTCCAGAACAACTACTAAATAACCAGAAACAGTACAGAACAGCTCCCGGAGCCACAATAGTGACCAGACACACAGCATACCCCAGTCTGGACCACTTGGACTGGCTGCGAGCACCCTCCAGAACTGTGAGTTCCCAAAGCTGCAGCGGCCAGCGCCCCTCCCCCACAGGCTGCTTCCCAGAGGGGAAAGGAAAGGACTTTACCACCAGCAGGGACTGAGCACAATCAAACGCCAATTGTGGAACTAATTAACAAATTCTGACTACTAAAAATAGGCCCCCAGCTTAGGTGAACCTGATCAAAGCAGAGGTTGCTCATTTTTGCCCCAGCGCCAAGGGGGCAGGACTTACAGAAAAGGGGGGGGCGGAAGAAGGAAACAGAGGTTTTTGTGGCTGTGTATCTACAAAGGCTTGACTGCCTCTGGATACAGCGGCAGGATTTTTCAGGCTGCAGCTGCCCCAGGTATAGGCAGAAGTGAGCTCTTTTGGGGGCTTATCTGGAGCTTGTGCCTTCCCCAGGGGAGGGGTGAAGCCCCACCCAGGTGGAATCCCTCCATCAAGGAATTCAGACACCAGGGCTTGGTAATTTGAAGCCATTAAAACCAGCCTACAACCTCTCCTCTGTCTCCACCATGAACCCAGCAGGGAGAGTCTGCCAGAGTTAAAGGTACTGCATCATCTTATGCTGGTGGGACCTGCAGCCAGACAAGCGCCACATACTGGGCAGGACAAGAAAAACAGTGTCCAGACACTTCACAGGTAAGTCTTTCAACCTGCTGGGTCTCACCCTCAGGCAAAACTGATGCAGGTGACTCTTTCCTCCTGATAGGAGGCCAATTTGGTCAGGGAAAATCTGGCTGTGGTCTATAATATCTAAGTAGACCCTCATAAGTGTGTGTGGGGGAAAGGCACCACACAAGCAGGGCAAGAAACAAGAAAACAAGAACTGAAAATTTCTCCTCTGTTAAACAAAACTTAAGCTAAAGGTCCAGATAAAGCTGAACAGAATGTCCAAGAACAGATAGACAACAAATTATCCAGCAAGAAAACCCTAGATAAAAGAAGTGAAAGCAATCTCCAGAATAAACTAATTAAGGTAATTAAATGTCTAGACGCCAACAACAACAACAAAAAAATCACACTAAGAAAATTGAAGATATGGCCCAGTCAAAGGAACAACCAACAATTCAAATGAGATACAGGAGCTGAAACAATTAGTTCAGAATGTACGAACAGACATGGAAAACCTCATCAAAAAACAAATCAATGAATTGAGGGAGGATATAAAGAAGGCAAGGAAAGAACAAAAAGAAGAAACTGAAAGTCTGAAAAAACAAATCACAGAACTTATGGGAATGAAAGACACAGTAGAAGAGATGAAAAAAACAATGGAAATCTACAATGGTAGATTTCGAGAGACAGAACATAGGATTTCTGAACTGGAGGACAGAACATCTGAAATCCGACAAGAAACAGAAACTATAGGAAAAAAAATGGAGAAATATGAACAGGGACTCAGGGAATTGAAAGACAATATGAAGCGCACGAATATACGTGTTGTGGGTGTCCCAGAAGGAAAAGAGAAGGGAAAAGGAGGAGAAAAACTAATGGAGGAAATTATCACTGAAAATTTCCCAACTCTTATGAAAGACTTAAAATTACAGATCCAAGAAGTGCAGCATACTCCAAAGAGAATAGATCCAAATAGATATACTCCAAGACATTTAATAATCAGAATGTCAGAGGTCAAAGAGAAAGAGAGGATCTTGAAAGCAGCAAGAGAAAAGCAATCCATCACATACAAGGGAAGCCCAATAAGACTATGTGCAGATCTCTCAGCAGAAACCATGGAGGCGAGAAGACAGTGGGATAATATATTTAAATTATTAAAAGAGAAAAACTGCCAACCAAGAATTCTATATCCAGCAAAATTGTCCTTCAAAAATGAGGGAGAAATTAAAACATTTTCAGACAAAAAAATCACTGAGAGAATTTGTGACCAAGAGACAGCTCTGCAAGAAATACTAAAGGGAACACTAGAGACAGATACAAAGACAGAAGAGAGAGGTGTGGAGAGGAGTGTAGAAAGGAAGACTATGAGTAAAGGTAAAAAGAAGGAAAATTAGATATGACATATAAAATCCAGAAGGCAAAATAGTAGAAGAAAGTACTACTCATGCAGTAATAACACTGAATGTTAATGGATTAAATTCTCCAATCAAAAGACACAGTCTGGAAGAATGGATTAAAAAACAGGACCCATCTATATGCTGTCTCTACTCAAAGGATACGAGGCCAAGGACACAAATGGACATTTACACACCAATGTTTATAGCAGCATTATTAACAATTACCAATAGATAGAAACAGCCAAAATGTCCATCAACAGACAGTTGGCTACACAAACTGTGACATTTACATAAGATGGAATATTATGCAGTTGTAAGACAGAATAAAGTTATGAAGTATGTAACAACATGAATGGACCTTAAGGACATTATGCTGAGTGTGATTGGCCAGAAACAAAAGGACAAATACTGTATGGTCTCACTGATAGGAACTGACATTAGTGAATAAACTTGGAATATTTCCTTGGTAACAGAGACCATCAGGAGATAGAAATAGGGTAAGATATTGGGTAATTGGAGCTGAAGGGATACAGATTGTGCAACAGGACTGAATATAAAAACTCAGAAATGGACAGCACAATATTACCTAACTGTAATATAATTATGTTAAAACACTGAATGAAGCTGCATATGAGAATGATAGAGGGAGGAGGGCTGGGGCATAAATGAAATCACAAAGAAAGATAGATGATAAAGATTGAGATGGTGTAATCTAGGAATGCCTAGAGTGTATAACGATAGTGACTAAATGTACAAATTTAAAAGCTGTTTTTGCATGAGGAAAAACAAAAGAATGTCATTACTGCAGTGTGCTGAAAATAGATGGTACTTAATATTTTAAAATTTCAACTAATGTGTGAGACTAAAGCAAAAAATGTTTATTTGGTACAAATCTATACTTTGACTAGTGCATCTCCTAATATAACTTATGTAGATAGTTGATTGAACACCTTAAGTACATGGAACTTTGTATAGGACATGAGATTTTGTTGGTTTGTCCAGGTGATGCCCTGATGAATCCCAGAGTGATTTGATCAGTGAGTGGAAAAGTATTTGCAAAGTCCCCTTCAGGGAATGGTGAAAATGGGGGAAAACTCAACTTCCCCAAGGTGAATTCTTGATATTCTCACAAGCAGTGTGGACAACCAAAGCTATAGGCTGAGCCCCCAGTCTTGGGGTTTGTTCATATGAAACTTAACCCCACAGGGGATAGGTCAAGTCTACTTAAATTAAGCCTAAGAGTCACTCCCAAGAGAACCTCTTTTGTTGCTCAGATGTGGCCTCTCTCTCCAGCCAACACAGCAAGCAGACTCACCACCCTCCCCCTGTCTATGTGGGACATGACTACCAGGGGTGTGGATCTTCCTGGCAGCGTGGGACAGAAATCCCAGAATGAGCTGAGATTCAGCATCAAGGGATTGAGAAAAACTCTAGAATGAGCTGAGACCCAGCATCAAGGGATTGAGAAAACCTTTTCCACCAAAAGGGGGAAGAGTGAAATGAGACAAAGTGTCAATGGCAGAGAGATTCCAAACAGAGTCAAGAGGTTATCCTGGAGGTTATTTTTATGCATTAAGTAGATATTACCTTTTTATCCAAGAGGAAGTGGAGAGGCTGGAGGGAACTGCCTGAAAATGTAGAGCTGTGTTCCAGTAGCCATGTTCCTTGATGATGATTGTATAATGATATAGCTTTCACAATGTGACTGTGTGATTGTGAAAACCTTGTGTCTGATGCTCCTTTTATCTACCTTGTCAACAGATGAGAGGAACATATGGAATAAAAATAAATAATAGGGGGAACAAATGTTAAAATAGATTTAGTTTGAAATGCTAGTGATCAATGAAAGGGATCAGTAAGGGGTATGGCCTGTAAAATTTTTTTTTTCTGTTTGTTATATTTTTCTGTTGTCTTTTTATTTCTTTTTCTGAATTGATGCTAATGTTCTGAGAAATGATCATGATGATGAATATGCAACTATGTGATGATATTGTGAATTGCTGAGTGTATGTACTGGGAATGTTTGTTTCTTGTAATTTTTTTTAATTAATAAAAAATTTTTTAAAAAAAGAATTAAAATGCAATAACCCAAAAAAAAAAAAAAAAAACAAGCAAACAAAACCCTTGGCATTGATAATCTGTCCTTCATTACTCCTTTTCTCTGAGCCTAAGCTTGACTCATCCCAGTTCTCCTTCCCTCACCAGAGGCAGTGGGGGGGGTGGGGGCAGAAATGGGATGAGATCTTCCCTCCCCAAATCAAACACATGCTTCCTTTCCTGTTCAAGGAAGATTGAACAGGAGCATCTATTCCTGTTAGTTAAAATCTTGCCCACAAGTTATACTCTCACTTGTCCAGAAAAAGATTTTCGCAATAGATCACAGTACAATTCCAAAATCTGTGTTACCTGTTTTAAGCATCACAGGTATGCGGTAACAACAAAATGGTCCCATCAATTCCATACTAAGATCAAGCCAGTTTCTTTTCATTTCTGCAGCTTGCTTTGATGTAACAATCAGGCCTATGCAGGAGCAAATGCTTGATCCAAAAAACATGCATGTCCTAAGAGTAATCAATAATTTTCAGGCACGGGACAACCTAAACCCAAGTGCAAGGAAGTAGAAATTGTCTAAGTCTGCAGGGCCCCTTTGCAAGTGCACTCAAATAATATTACTAACAAAACTTTTAACATCTTTCCCAAGAGGATTAAATGAGGAGAAGTTTTTAATCATGCACAAACCTCCAAAGATGAGAGGCAGTTCAGCATCTGCTCTGTCCTCAGGTTAGGGCCTCCTATGACCCCTAGATGTTCCCACACTTTCAGGCATCTTATGCAGACCCAACCACCAGAGGAGTAGGAGAAGTTCTCTCTCTTCTTGAGGTCTCTTTTAGAGAGTGAAGACATCTCTTTCTGAAGCTTCTCAGCAGCCTTCCCTTCACCATTCATTGACTAGAATTTCATCTCCTGTCTGTACCTAAACAATCCTTATGAAAGATAATGGAAAAATAATGACACATCAGGCTCACACTGTTCCAGTGGGATGGGGTCATGTGAGGGAACTAATTCACGTGGCTTAGCAAAATCGAAGATCTATCAGCAAGAGAAAAGGGAGAGAAACAGCTGTAATAGCTGTTGTATAGGCAACCAACGACGCGTATTACAAATGGAGATAGTAATGTGTTTTCCATAGGGTTGGTTGGTGAGGACAATATTTAAAAGTTTCTGGAAAGTATCTGGACCAATAAAAACATTTTTTTAATGTTATTCATTCTTTCATTTCCCCCTCCTTCCTCGATTTACCTCCAGTTTCAGTCTAGGCTTTTTTCTCTCTCCCTCATTTATTGGTTTAAGGGATTAAGCCTACAGGGTGTTAACCAGCAGCCTGGGAATTGTTCCATGGTGTCACCCTCACCCCTGTGCTGATATAGTGTAGATTATCCCAAAAAAAGCCACAGGGCTAATATCAAACTGCCTTCTGGGCATTCTAGCTTGCAGAACCTTTAAATAGTATAGAAGATCTAATTAGCATTAGCCTGTCCACATGAGCATTCTTTACACTACTCTCTAATTATTCATCCTGTATAATCAATTTGGGTGTAAGTTTTAGTAGCTACAGCTTTTCTGTGTTCTGTCATTCTTATAACATGCACTTAACCATTTTGTAGGTTTGTTGTACAAGTAACTATAATGCAGTTAGTTCAGAATTTCAAGTTAGAGCTCTGTAATAATTTCATGGAGAGAATGGCATAATTAACACTATGAATATAGTGATTTCAAATGCTAAGTGTATTGAACTACTGCAAGGTAAAGAATTTTACTTCCCTTTGCCTGGGAGAAATGAAAACTGACTTCATAAGTTTGGTAGGTGGTTTTCCCTAACATAATAATAAAAATAACAGTTAACACTTATTGCAAGGTTCACAAGCCAGGCACTTTTCTTTGTGCTTTACATTTATTCATTTATTTAATCCTCACAATGTCTATATGAGGTGAATACCATTATTAACCTTTCTTTTTAAATGAAGAAACTGAGATACCAAGAATAGTTAACTTACTCATGGTCATAAGTAATAAAGCTAAGCTCTATTACTTATACTCTAAAAGCCTATATACTCTAAAAGCCTATCTTCTTACACTATGTTGTATTAAAAACCCAATCTTAAGGGGGAAATCTTTATGACCTTGGATATGGCAGTGGATTTTTAGATATGACACCAAAAGCATGAATAACAAAATAATAAATAGATAAATCACCAAAATTAAAAAATTGGGAGCATCAAAGGGCATTATCAAAAAAGTAAAAAGAAAATCTATAGACTGAAAAGCAATAGGTGCAAGTCATATATCTGACAAAGTTTACTATCCAGAATATATAAAGAGCTTCTATAACTCAATAATAACAAAAACAAACAGCCCAATTTAAAAATGGGATAGGTACTGGAATAGACATTTCACCACAGAATATTTTCAAATGTCCAATAAGCACATGAAAAAAAAAATGTTCATTATCATTAGTCATTAGGAAAATGCAAATAAAAAACCACGAGACACCACTTCATACTCACTAGGATGGTTATTATTATAAAAATTGGAAAATAAATGTTGGTAAGGATGCAGAGAAATTGGAATCCTCCTACATTGTTAAGGGGATGTAATATGGTGACTCCTCAGAAAGTTAAATATAGACTTACCATATGACCCAATAGTTCCACTTCTAGGTATACATCCAAAAGAAATGAAAGCAGGGACTCAAACCAGAGACTTGTACAGTGACGTTCACAGCCACATTATTCACATTACTCACAATTGCCAAGTGCCCTCCCCAAGGCACTTTGCAGCTGGTCCCGCCCCCTTCATGGGCCCCTGACCCTGTTTTGACTGGGAAAGACTAACTTGGGAAAAGTCCTTACTGGGGATTCCCAGAATTTTCCTTCCAGGCAAAAACAGCTTGAGAAAATGAAAGGCATGTAGACTGAGAGAGGTACGTCTCCTGGGAAAAGGGGACAACTACAACTAAACTCCCGTAAACAGGGGAACTCCAAAACAACTACAAACAAAAGCCCAGGACAAGACAGAGGTCCAGAAACAGAGGGAAAACCCTGCATGCTGCATTCGCCTTGAGAAAATCTCTCTCTTACCAGCTGATCACAAAATCAAGAAACAGACATATCATCGAATAAATCCCAGAGTTAACATTTTAAAATGTACAATGTGCACCAAATGAGTACAAAACAAACAAAGAAACAGGAAATGACCCATCCAAAAGGAAAAGGATAAAAATATAGAAAACACCACGAAAGAATGAGAATGTTGACATACCAAACAAAGCCTTTAAAAAAATTATCTTAAAAATGCTTGAGGAGATGAAGGAAAATACAGAGAAAGAGTTAAAGGATATCAGGAAAACAATGAATGAGCACTATGAGAATCTAAGGAAAAAGAGAAATTTTTTGAAAGAACCAAAAATTACTGTAGTTGAAGATGACAATAACTAACATGAAAACTGCCCTGGAGAGTTTCAAGAGCAGACTAGAGCTGGCAGAAGAAAGACACAGAGAACTTGAAGACAATGCACTTGAAATGAGTCAGATTGAGGAGAAGAAAGGAAAAAGAAATATTAAAAATAAAACTAGTCTATGACAGCTATGGGACATGCCAAAGCCCAGCAATATATGCATTATGGAAGTCCCAGGAGAAAGGATACTAGACAGTGATTCAAAGCAGAATAAAGAAATAAAAATCAGCAGTAAATCTGGGTACTTATAAATGGCAGTGTTATCGTATTGTATTGTTTGGTATGTAACTCCACCTCTTTCTTCCTACAGGTGCTAAAATGCAAATGTACAAAAGTAATGATAAATTTATGTTTGAAACATTCGGCATAAAAAGATATAAGTGATGGATGAGGCTTGAGGACATAATGCTGAATGAAGTTAGGCAGACACAAAGGGATAAATACTGTATGATTCTACTTTTATGACCAGCATAAAGGTATAGTCAGAGGCTTATAATACAGAATATAGGGGACTTAGAGATACATAGAAGCTAGATATGGGTGAACCATTAGCTAATGAGGTTGAACTCCAATGTAAGGGAATAGATAGGAGCGAAGGTTGTTCTCTAAGTAACATTACCATATTGAAAACGAACAAGATTGAAAGGGGTTGTATAGACATATGTGTCCCACTAATTAACACTAGAAATATGAATTCTTGCAAGAATTACTTCAAAGATATGATTCTTGTTTAAGAGTGTTAAGTCCAGGGTACAGGGGGAAAACTGCTATTGCATGCTATGAGCTATGTTCAAAAGGAAACCCTCAGCACTACCACAGCAACAGCCGAGGTAAATAATGGGGGGAGGGACAAGAGTTAAGAGGAGGTTTAGATTTCCTGTTTGGCGAGGGTATGTTTAATGGTTTTCTGTCTCTTGGGAACAATGAAATTATCTAAAATTGAGAATGTTGATGGACTGTGGACTTTGGGCCCTCTACTTGATGCCGGATGAATGGAAGTAGCTGAAGGATGCACTGATAGAAAAGTAAATTGGTGAACAATGTTGTATACTCATGAACAATGGTTGCGCTGCTGCAAAAACGAACAAAGTCGTGAGGAGTGCAATGATGTGAATGAACATGTGGGACATTTGGTGAGACAAAATAAGCCAGAAACAAAAGAACAAGAATAGTATGATATCCTTTAGAAAATGCTTATAAGAAAACAGGGGCCTAGATTGTAAGCTTTTAGAGCAGAAACATTAAGTACAGAGTGGTGATTATTATTTCTGAATTTTGAGAGGCTGTTTTATATGTATTATATATATATTAGAGACAAGAATGAAGCCAAGCAGTTTGGAGTTAAAGTAATTCAGAACATAGAGGTAAGGAAGACAGTGTCTTTATTTGAGGACCATACTCTTTGAGACCAATGGAAGAAAGGTGTATAACCTAATTCAACCTATCTGTATAGCTCATTTGAACAACTGAAACTCATGGAGCACAGAATAAGAAAGAGGTCCTTTAATCCTGTATAGATTATTGTAATGCGTTGATACATCATAGAGTATATTAAGCAGATAATCAAAAAGTATTGGCAAAGTCCCTTGAAGAATGGGAGAAAAATATGGAACTATTAAACCCTACCTCCAGGGAATCCCCTGATACTCTGTGAAACTTTAGGGACACCCAAATCAATAGGCCATGCCCTTGATCAGGAGGCTTACTCTTGTGAAGCTTATGTAGGTAGCAGAGAAGCTTAGACTACCTATAGGCATGCCTAAGAGTTACTTCTGGAGGACCTCTGTTGTCGCTCAGATGTGGCCTCAGTCTCTCTAAGCCCAACTCTGCAAGTGAAATCATTGCCCTCCCCCTACGTGGGACATGACATCCAGGGGTGAAAATCTCCCTGGTGACGTGGGAGATGACTCCCAGGGATGAATCCAGACCTGGCACCATGAGATCAACAATTCCATCCTGACCAAAAGGGGGAAAAGATGTGTAATTAATAAAGTATCAGTGGCAAAGAGAGTTCAAATAGAGCCAAGAAGCTACTCTGGGGGTTGCTCTTATGCACGTTTGAATTAGACCTTGTTACCTACATAACCTGCCAACCCCCAACCAGGGCCATTCCAGCTAAACCTAAAGAACACCTAGGGCAATATATAAGTTTCCACAAGAGTTCCACGCACTAGAGTAACTTTCCAGAAACCTAAAACCTCCAGATGGGTCCTTGGACCAGATAAGTCCTCAAACCTAGCCTAGCCACTCCAGAACATCAGATCATTCCATCTCCCTACCCCATATTAGTGACAGACCTTTCCAATATGAGCAATTTAAAATTGCCATAGCCCAAACCCCCTAAAGAGAGGGATGGAAAGATCAAAGGTGATGGTGGAGTTATACAAAGAAGATAGGATTTAACAAATGAATATGAATGCTGAATCATTAAATTGATATCTGTTTTAGTCTCCAGTGTTTTAGAGCAACTAGAAGTAAAAACCATGTCAAACTCTGAAATTTGTTCTACAACTAATTGTGGTGCTGTGCTTTGAAATTTATAGCTGTTTTGTATGTGTTATTTTTCACAAAAAAAAAAGAAGGAAAAAAGTCTATTGTGATGATAAAAAAATATTTTAGACCTTTAGCCTGTATATTCTGGAGCAGCTAGAAGGAAAACTATGAGAGGATAGTATGGTAGTGCATGACAAACTCTGGGATCTGTCCTTTAACCACTTCTTGAAGAGTGCTTTAAAAACAATTGCTTGTTTATTTCTTTGCTTTGTATATATGTTATACTATACAATAGAGAAAAGTTAAAAAAAAAAAAAGCAAGTAATTAAAGGTGGCAGCTGTGACTGCCCTCCCCGTTTTAATTAACCTGTGTGCTCTTTAAATAGCAACTGTTGGGGGGGCACTGATTTCAATAAAAACAAGCATAAAAAATACATAAATGGTAACAAGTATGAAAAAATGGTGTGGGGGTGAGGAATATAAGAAAAATATATGTGCAGGCTATTGAACTTAAGTTAGTATTAAACCAAATATGATTGTTATATATTTAGGATGCTAATTTTAACCTTATGGTAATCACAAGAAAAATAACTGAAAAATAAATGCAAGTAGAAATGAGAAGGCACTAAATATGGAACAACACAAAAGAGCAAATAAATATAAAAGTAGGTATTAACAGAAGTGAGGGACAAAAAAAAAAAGAGGTAGAAGACCTACAAAGGCTAAATAGCCAAATGGCAGAAGAAACTCTTGTATTATAGTAGCATCTTTAAATGTAAATGGATTGAACTCTGCAGTCAAAACACAGAGTTGGTTCTACTGTTTAGGAAAGCATGGCCCAATTATATGCTGTCTTCAAAAGACTCACCTTAAACTCAAAGATACAATAGGTTGAGGGTGAAGGTATAGAAAAAATATACCATCCAGGTAGTAATCAAAAAAAAAAAAAAAGCTGGAGTGGCTGTACCAATATTGGATAAAATAGACTTTAAAAAACAGCTACAAAAAAAAAAGTTACAAGGGATAAAGATGGTCATTATATACTGATAAAGGAAGATGTAACAGTAGGAAAGTATAACAATTATAAATATATAAGCACTTAACAGCAGAGCCACAAATACATGAAGCAAATACTGACACATTGGAAGGAAAAAATTGAGAGTTCTATATTATTAGTAGGGGAATTTTATCCACTCTCAGTAACAGATAAAACATCTAGTCAGAAAATCAATAAGGAGGGATGGGGTTTAAATGATACACTAAATCAGCGAGACCCAACAGATATATATAGAACATTGCACCCAACAAAAACAAAATACACATTTTTCTTGGGTGCACATGGATAATTCTCCAGGATGGACCATATGTTGGGTCACAAACCAAGTCTCAAAACATTCAAAAATATTGAAATCATACAATGTACATTCTCTGACCACAAAAGAATGGTGCTAGAAATCAATTATAGAGGGAGAATGTAAAATTCATAAATGGGTGGAAATAAAACAATACACTCTTAAACAACCAATGGGTTAAGATGGAAAGCAGAGGCAAAATCAGGGAATATCTTGAAGCCAATGAAAATGAAAACACAACATACCAAAACTTACAGGATGCAGTGAAGTCAGTGCTGAGAGGGAAATTTATAGCTCTAATTGCTTACATTAGAAAAGAAGAAAGACTTAAATCAGAGACCTAGCTTTAAAACTGGAAGAACAGGAAAAAAAAAAAAAAAGAACAAACAAAACCCAAAGTGCGAAGAAAAAAAGTAACAAAAATTTAAGCGCAGATAAATTTAAAGAGAAAACAAAAAATGAGTAGAGAGGATCAACAAATCCAAAAGTTAGTTCTTTGAAAGCATCAATAAAGTTGACAAGCCTTTAGCTAGAGTGACAAAGGAAAACTAAAATCAGTAATGAAAAGGATGGCATTACTACCAACCTTGATGAAATATAAAGGATACTATGAACAATTGGATGCCATCAAATTAGATAATCTAGATGAAATGGACAAATTCTTAAAAACACACAAACTACCGATATTGACACAATGAGAAATAAAAGATCTCAACAAACCCATTACTAGTAATGAGATTGAATCAGTAATCAAAACCATTCCAACAAAGAAAAGCCCAAGACCAGATGGTTTCACAGGGGGAATTCTACCAAACATTCTAAGAAGAATTAGCACCGATCCTGCTCAAACTCTTCCAAAAAAAATTGAAGAGGAGGGATCATTTCCTAACTCATTCTAAAAGCCCAACATCATTGTCATACCAAAGCCAGCTAAAGATATCGTAAGAAAAAAAAAACTACAGACCAATATCTCTTCTGAACATAGATGCAAAAATCTTCAACAAAATGCTTAGCAAACTGAATCCAACAACACTTTAAAAGAATTATACACCATGATCAAACGGGATTTATCCCTGGTATGCAAGATTGGTTCAAATAAGAAAATCAATTAATGTAATACACCATAACAGAATGAAAGGGGAAAACAACATGATTATCTCAATTGATGCAGAAAAAACATTTGACAAAATGCAGCACATCTGCTTGATAAAAACACTTAGAACACAAGGAATAGAAGGAAGCTTCCTCAACATGATAAAGAGCATATATGAAAAGCCCACAGGTAACATCCTACTTAATAGTGAAAAACTGAAAGCTTTCCCTTGGAGATCAGGAATAAGACAAGAATGCTGCTATTCAACATTGTACTGGAAGTTCTTTCCAGAGCAATTAGACAAGAAAAAGAAATAAAAGGCGTCCAAAATGGAAAGGAAGAAGTAAAACTTTCCCTATTTGCAGATAATATGATCCTAAATAAAGAAAATCCTAAGAAATCCCAACAAAGCCATCAGATTTAATAAATGAATTCAGCAGTGTTGGGCTACAAGATCAAACAAAAAAATCAGTAGTGTTTCTAGACACTAATAATGAACAATCTGAACAGCAAATCACAAAAAATATTCCACTTACAATAGCAACTTAAAGAATCAATATCTAAAAATAAATCTGGACAAGGATGTAAAGGAATTGTGTGCAAAACAAAAACAAAACTACAAAGCATTGCTAAAAGAAATCAAAGAGGACCTAAATAAATGAAATGACATTCATGTTCATTCATTAGAAACTAAATCTTGTTAAGATGTCAATTCCATCCAAAGTGACTTACAGATTCAATGCAATCCCAATAAAAATTCTAACAGTCTTCTTTGCAGAAATGGAAAAACCAGTCATCAAATTTATATGGAAGGGTTAGGAGCCATAAATAGCCAGACATCTTAAAAAAAAGACAAATGAAGTTGGAGGACCCACACTTACGTATCTTAAAACCTATTACAAAACTACTGTAATCAAAAAAGTATGGTACTGGCACATATACAGACCTATAGACAAATGGAATTGAATTGAGAGCTCAGAAATCAACCCACACTTTTATGGCCAATTGATTTTTGACAAGGTGGCAAAAACCATTCAATTGCAAAAGAATAGTCTCTTCAACCAATGGTGCTGGGGAAACTGGATCTCCATTTGCAAACAGAAAGAAGGACCCATACCTCACACCATGTACAAAAATCTACTCAAAATGGATCAAATAGCTTAATATCGGGCGGGCCACGGTGGCTCAGCAGGCAAGAATGGTTGCCTGCCATGCCAGAGGACCCAGGTTCGATTCCCGGTGCCTGCCCATGTAAAAAAACCAAAAAAATAGCTTAATATAAGAGAACTATCAAACTACAGGAAGTAAATGTGGAGAAAAATCTTTAGGACCTTATGTTAGGTCATGGTTTCTTCAAATATCCACCCAAAGTACAAACAACAAAAGAAAAAATAGATAAATGGGACCTCATAAAAATAAAAAAATTTTGTTCCCCAAAGGACTTTATTGTGAAAGTAAAATGACAACCTACACAGCAGGAGAAAATATTTGAAAACCACACATCAGATAAAGGATTGATATCCAAAATATATGAACAAATCCTTCAATTTAACAAAAAAAAGACAACTCAATTTAAAAATGGTCAAAAGACTTGAATGGACATCCCTCCAAAGAAGATAGACAAAATGGTCAGAAAGCACATGAAAAGATGCTCATCATCATTGGCTATCAGGGAAATGCAAATCAAAACCACAGTGAGAAGTGCACAGATAGTTCGGCAGTAGAATGCTTGCCTTCCATGTGGGACACATGGGTTCGATTCCTGGCCCATGCACCCCACCCCCACCCCCACCAAAAAATAAAAGAAAACAAAATACAATGAAATACCATTTCATACCTCTTCGAATGGCTACTATTAAAAATGGAAAAATAACAATTGTTGGAGGAGATGTGAAGAAATAGTAAGGCTCATTCATTGCTGATGGGAATGTAAAATGGTGCAGCTGCTATGAAAAACAGTTTGGCAGTTCCTCAGAGGCTAAATATAGAACTACCATATGACCCAGGAATCCTCTACTAGGTATATATCTCAAAAAGTTGAAAAGCAGGGACTCAAACAAATATTTGGCCTCCGATGTTCATAGAATCATTGATCACAATTGCCAGAAGATGGGAGCAACCCAAGGGTCTATCAACTGATGAATAGATAAATTAAATGTTGTGAATACATACAAAGGAATATTAGTTTGCTGTAAAAAGGAATGAAGTTCTGGTACATGCAACAACATGGATGAGCCTTGATGGCATCATGCTGATTGAAATAAACCAGACACCAGAGGAACAATATTGTATGAACTCACTGACTTGAAACAATCAGAATAACCAAACTCATACAGACAGAATCTAGAATGTATGTGACCAGGGGATGGGGTAGGAATAGGGAATAAGAAGTTAAGGCTTAAAATGTACAAGGTTCCCGTTTGGAATGTTGGAAATGTTTTGGGAATGGATAGTGGTGATGGTAACACAACATTATGAACACAATTAACAACACTGAATTATTTATCTGAATGTGATTAAAGGGGGAAAGAAACAAAAAAACAAAAACTAAAATAAGACAAAAAAACAAAAAATAGAAAATAAAGGGAGAAATATTAAATTTTGAATGGTAACAGAATAAAATTTTTTTAAATCCATGCAACTACATTACAGAAACAGTGAAGCTTAAGTTAAACCATGGACTTTAATTGTTCATACAATTATGAAATTATGCTTTCATCAATTTTAACAAATGTTCCACACAAATGCAATGTTTATGGCAGAGTGGTATATGGGAATCCTGTGTTTTATGCATGATTATTCTGCAAACCCACAACTTCTCTAAAAAAGAAAAACAATAACACTGAACTGTACCACACAAATAATGGACCCTAATGTAAACTATGGACTATTACTAATAGTATAATTACAATAATATATCATCAATTGTAATAAAGTTGCAACACTATTGAAAAATGATAATAGGGAAAACTGTTTGAGGGGAGAGGGTGCTGTATGGGAACTCTTTACTTTCTGCATGATTTTTCTGTAAACCTACAACTTCACTAATAAAAAAATTAAATATTAAAAAAGTGTTTTAATATAGTAATTATATGTCTCTTCTAATTGAGAGCATCATTAATAGCAAGCTCTAGAGGCAGGTCTAATAACAATTGTTAACTTTGAAGTAGCAATTTAGTATAAATAAAACTTTAAGATATCAGCAGCAAATGAATATGACATAAAATTGTCCATAATTTCTACTGGTGACAGAATCATAGGTACTGCTGATTTCATTGTTGTTTGTTACCTACATTCAAAAGTGATGGAAATGCTCAATCTCATTCAGGGCTTAGTGAAAATAAAGATTTAATATTTTTCAACCAAGTTCAGCAGCTTCTCTGAATTCTATGCATGGCCTCCCATGGGCCCATGGACTTATGTTTAAGTACCATGCTCTGGGGAGTGATGGAGAAATAAATAAAGGACAACTTCATGGAGCAGAGCCACCTGCCTGCCATAAACTACCAGCCTACCTCTTGACTGTTCATAAGGGAAAAATAAGCTTCTCTCTTATTAAGGCTACTTTATTTTAAATCCCTTGGTTGCAACAGCTTAATCTGTCTTCTAGTATAATGAAATATCATTGTCCAGCAGAAAACTGTCTTTTACTGTGGCCATATAGCTTGAGGTCTAAAGAAGTTCACTTTTCTACTGTTAGGTCAAAAGAGTGAAGAAATCAAGAGGATAGGGAGAAGAGCTATTTAGAGGAGCAGGCTCCTTGTCACTTAGTTTGATATGAATGCTTTGTCACTCAGAAAATCCTGCTGTGGATCTCTTCAGCCGACACCACTTTTCTTGGGATTCTAAGAAGTGCAATCTCAGTTATCTAAACTCAAAGAGGTTTTGGTGCCTCCTTTGTTTGCTCTGGCTGGAATCTACATCAAACAGCAGTGATAAAGGATGCTTCTAAAGAATTTAGTCTGTTAGCATATCTGAGGAAGGATGGGGAAAAAAGGGAGGCTTCCTCTATGCCTGTATTTTGATCGCCCACAAATTTTCCCTTTACTATACAAATTTTGAGCTGAACCCTTTATTTGAATCCGAATCAAGGCAGGAGATGCTTGTGTTGCACAATTCCTTGTTATTCTTCAGAAAGGGCTTATACAGAAGAAACAAACAAACAAACAAATGAACAAAGTTATAACTGTTATTCAAAAAACATCCAAAGATTAGGCATGATAGGATTCTGAAGAGTTTCTGATCACACATCAAAACTGCTTGGCACTATTGCAAACTATGGACTCTAGTTGACATTATTATCTTAACATTCTTTCATTGACAATAACAAATGTACAACGCCAAAAATAGGGGTCAGTAATGGGGGTGGGGATAAAGAATATGGGATGTTTGCGGTTTTATTTTTTATTTTTATTTTGGGAGTGGATAATGAAAATGTTCTAAAACTGACTGTGATGAATGCACAACTATGTGATGTAATGTGATGATACTGTGAGCCATTGATTGTATATTTTGCATGGATTGCATGGGTATCTTAATATCTCAATAAAATTGTATTTGAAAAAAACTGCTTGGCAGACCTTTTTCTCAAGTCCCAGAAGGAATAACTGGTTTTGTGTAAAAAGGTTAGAAAAGCTTAAAATCAGAGACAATAGCAATGCAGGGGTGTTTTGAAAACATCACATATCATTCTAAATCCAAGGAACACAGGTAGGAAAGGTAGCATTCACTTCCTACTGGAGTCAGGCTTTTTCTAGACGACAAGCACAATGTTCTCTATGCCTTAACAAGGATGCTGAGAGAAGAGACAGGAAAGCCATATTGGTAATAATAACGATCTCTAATGTTTATTGAGTTTGTACAGAGTTTGCATTAGTTCATTAAATGTTTGGGAGAATTTGTCAGAAGCCATCTGGCACTGGAATTTTCTTTGTGGGAAAGATTTTAAATTATGAATTCTTTCTTTAATAGATATAGGGCTATTCAACGTTTCCATTTCTTTTTTGTAAGACTCATTCCTTTGTGTTTTACAAGGAGTTTGTTTGCCTCATTTAAGTCATTGAGTTTATTGACATAACATTCACTGTAATATTCTCTTGTAAGCCTTTTAATGTCTGCAGAGCTGATGGTGTCTTTCTTTCATTCCTAACATTGATATTTTACCTTTCCTATCTGCTTTTCTTGGACAGTGTAATCAGAGTTTGCAAAGGTTATCAGTCTTTTCAACAAACCAAAGTTTAGCTTTGTTGACTTTTTTCATTTTTCTCTTTTGCTAATTTCTGCTCTCATTCAGATTACTTCCTTCCTCCTACTTACTTTGTGTTTAATTTGGTTTTCCTTCTACTGGCTCCTTAAAGTGGAAAATGAGGGCGTTATTTTAAACCCTTTTTAATTTTCTTAGAGAAGTATTTAAAGCTACAAATTTACCTTTAAACATCATGTTACTGCATCGCAAAAATTTTTATGTGTTTTCAGCGTAATTCAGTTCAAAACATTTTCTCCTTTTCCTTGTGTTTCCTTCTTTGGCCAACGGGTTGTTTAGAGTGCATTGTTTAATTTCCAAAGATTTGGGGATTTTTATGGATACATTTTTGTTAATATTATCTTCAGAGAACCATTGTAAAATTTCTATCTTTTGAACTTTATTGAGATTTGTTTTTTATGGTTCAGTACATGTTTTATCTTAGTAAACATCCCAAGTGCTTTTGAAAAGAATGAGCATTCTGTGATTGTTTATTGTAGGGGTTTGTAAATATCGATTAAGATAAGACAGTTATCTTAATTGATGGAATGATTCAGACCTTCTATATCCTATCTAATTTTTGTCTACTTTATCAATTACTGAGAAAGTAATGTGTTAGAATCTACTTTGGGCTTGCCTATTTCTCCCTTTATTTCTGTCAATTTTTGCTTCATATAATTTGACGCTAATACACATTCTTTATTATTACATCTTCTTGATGATTTTCCCTCTCATCATTTTGAAATGTCCTTTCATGTAGTAATATTTCTTGCCTTGAAGTCTACTTTGATTTTAATATAGATATTATAGTTTCCTGTCTTCATGTTCACTGATCCTTACTTCTGCATGTTCAATCTAATGTTATGCCTAGCAAATAAGTGTTTAATTCAGATATTGTATTTTTTCACTTCTAAGATTTCTATTTTTTCCTTTTTTAGAGTTTGTCATTTCTTTTTTCTTTTCTTAAATACTCAGTTATATTAATCATCTCCTGCAAATCTTCTAAAAATATATTTTAAATGGCATTTTTAAAATCCTTGTCTGCTAATTCCACTATTATATGGGCCTGTTTCTATTAAGTGTTTTTTTATTATTATTATTATTATTATGGATGCCATTTTCTTGTTTCTTAGCATGTTTCATGATATTTTTTAATATTCTGGACATTGTATATAAAATAACAGTGATGACTACAGCATAATATTTTATTTTGTTTAATTTTTTTTTGTTTCCCTGAGAATTCAAGCCCTTTTTCTGATGATTAGGATGAAGAACTGATCACCCATATTCCTTTTAGAGTCAAGTCAAGCCGGGCCTGGTTTACAGCTTTAGATAGATTGAAATCACCTGTGACTAGTCCAACTCCCCACTTCCTGAGTCACAGCCTTTTTTATGTTTTCAGTGGCTAAATTAGCTGGGAGAGGGTTGGCTCCAGTTTCAGATATTTTTGGTCTATCTTTGGATTCTTCTCAAGTAAGGACCTGGGATCCAAACACCACAAGAATGCCTAAGACTAAGCGATTTCTCTGTTTACCAGCCCTTCCTTAGCTGTTATTTTCTCAGCAAAACTTATGGCAGGGGAGGGTAGTGGGGCAGGGGAGGGTAACAGGGATAAAGTGCTGAGCCCTTAATCGGCCCCTGTGTTTGGGGCCTTTTCAAACTCTAATTCATCCCGACATTCCCACTAGGTGCAAGACCCAGCTTATTTCTCCTTGACCCATAAATTTCTCTATCTCTTTTTTTTTTTCAGCCTTTTGTTTTGTTTTTAATTTACTTATTAGCCTTTAGTTTTTAATTTGAAAAAGTTTACATTTTATCTGCATTGAAGAATCAAGGCAGTATTACTCAAGGTTATATGATGCAGTGTTTCCATAGATCGAAACGGTGAATAAATCCAAAGTTGGTTTCTTCAATCTCATTCTTCATTGCTTCCTCCTAAATATTGTATTTTATTGTTAATATAAAAGTGTGCTGTTGTTCTCTCAAAAGAACTTGGCAGTTCATAAATAAAGAGAGAAAAAAAAAAGGATGCACATCTTTCCCAACCTCCAAGTCCTTTAAGGTTAATTTAGCTGCCACACGAAATTTCCTAGGAAAGAAAGTAGCTGGAGCCCATGAATCAGGCGATCGACTCATCTATGCTTGCAGCATGCATTTCACTCCTGCTTAAGTTTTTCATCATGATATGATTTACCATGCCAAAAGCATTGATAAGGTCGATAACCACATTCTGGTCACACTCCGATTATTCAGTAACTTTGGACAAATCTTTAAATCATCACGTGGCAGGTAACAAATCCTTCATCACAAGATCACAAAACACTAATTATCAGATAAACTTCCTGTTTCTATAGTATGATTCTGAATACATCTATAAGATTGTAGAGGAATTTGCCACAATCATTGTAATCACTTAAAAGACTTTCTTTGCTTTTTCCTTTAGAAAAAAAAAGTCTGTGCTTCACAAATACATTTTTAGTATTTCTGTTTAAAATTTTGTGGGTTTGAGTTACTTTTTCAGGGGCTATTCATCCATGTTTGGGGTTATCTTGGTGGTTCTACTTCTATTTCCATTAATTAAGGTATAGTGAGAAAACAATTCATGTTTTAGTTTCCTCAGCTGCTCAAACAAATACCAGGTGTTGGGTTCCCATTGCTTAAACAATAGGAATCTATTAATTCATGGTTTTAAGACTAGGAAAAAAATCCAAATCAACACATGATCAAAGCAATTCTTTCTTCCCCAAGACTGGTGTCTTGGGTTGGCTGCCGATGATCCTTGATCCTTGGCTTCTCTGTCATATGGCAATACATATGGCAGCCTCTCCTGGCCTCTCCCTTCTCTTCTGGGTTCTATTGACCTTTAGCTTCATGCTTCCTGTGGCTTTTTCTCTCTCTGTCTGAATTTCATTAAGTTTCTCTATCTCTTTAACAGACCCACCCATGGCAAAATCAGGAAGCAACCCCTGGTATGGAAGTTGCCATAGCTCTCTCCTTACTTATAAGGGGCTCTTTTGTCTTTGAAATTCAATTAATTAAGGCTTTGTTGGATGAACATGACCTGTTATTCATCCTTTAGTAAATACTATTCTGTTTTAGATTTTTCTTCTTGTTTCCATGGGAAAGAAGATCTTTCATACCCTTTTACATCTCACCCAGAAGCTGAAAGAAACTCCCACAAAGCCTGAGCTATTTACCATTATGTATTAGTTAGGGTTCTCTAGAGAAACAAAATCAACAGGAAGTATTCATAAATATAAAATTTATAAAAGTGTCTCACGTAACTGTGGGAATGTAGAGTTCAAAATCTGCAGGGCAGGGGCCGCGGTGGCTCAGCGGGCAAAGTGCTTGCCTGCTATGCCGGAGGACCTCGGTTCGATTCCCGGCCCCAGCCCATGTAACAAAAAACGGAGAAACAGAATACAATAAAACAAGAAAAATGTTTAAAAATGTTTCCCTTTCTTCCTTCCTTCCTTCCTTCTATCCTTCCTTCCTTCTCTCTGTCTTTCCTTTAAAAAAAAAAAAAAAAAAAAAAAAAAAAAAAAAAAAAAAATCTGCAGGGCAGGCTGTGGAGCTGACGATTCTAATGGAGGGTCTAGACAAACTCCACAGGAGAGGCTCATCGGCTGAAGCAGGAAGAGAGTCTGTCTCTTCTGAATTCTCCTTAAAAGGATTCCAGTGATTAGATTAAGCATCATTCATTGCAGAAGACACTCCCCTTGGCTGATTATAAATGGAATCAGCTGAGGATGCAGCTGATGTGATCATGATTTAATTCTATGAAATGTCCTCTTAGAAACAAACAGGCCAGCACTTGCCCAACCACTCAAACAGGTACCACTACCTGACCAAGTTGACACATGAACCTGACCATGACACATTATTTTAAACTTCTTCCCAAATATGAAAAGTAAAAAAGGTAGAAAACCAAGTTTTGTGAAGAACAGAAAAAGAATTCAGCATATTCACAAGATAATGTTGAATGAGCAGCATATTTAAAGCAAATTAAAATAGGTAATATGACTTTAAGCATGAACCAAAAGAACTACATAAATTGTTTTAACTTTATTATTCAAAAATTTTTCTTAGTCTGCCAAACATACATTATTGTGCCATCAGGAGCAATTCCACCTGCAGCTTTCACAGTTCTGTGTAGTCATTTTTCTTTCTGAGATATTCAAACCCTGTTTAATGGGTTAATTTATAAAGATGGCACTAATCCGTTGTCTAGGAAAAAATGGTTTCATGTAAATTCCACACTCATTTCTGAAATTTTTCTCCAATAAGGATTCTGATAATGAACATCAATAAAAGGCCCTTGCCCAGGGTTTGAGACGAACAATTTTGACACAATTTTCATGGCTCTACAGCCACTCACCTTTTCCAAAGTCACCCAGCTATTAGATGGTTTGGTCCTTGATCTCATTCTTTTCCCACATTTTTTCCCGCAGTCTTCCTCTTTCTCTCTTTCATATACACATCCGAACTCACACGCCCAATCATACAGTGTTTTACAGAAAATCTCTATCATGAAGATAACTTTTAAAGTTTAAAAGCCACAGGCTTACCACACTATAATACATGAAATGTCAAACGTGGTTTGTGGCATATACTTGCATGTCCAGAAACCTAGATTTATGCTGACTTGTGGTTCAATAACTGTAGAACAGAATTTTGACAGAAAGCTTTTGTTTTGCCCTGAAACATAGGATGGGTCAGTTCGGTCCAGAAGAAACAAAACTCCAAGTTCTCTCTTTCAACTTAATCCACTCCGTTCCTAAAGAATATGGTCTTACCAAATATACCTGAAATCTCTTTAATGTTAACTCTAGCCTGTTTTAATTAAGTAGCATCATTTTGTCAAAACACCAGGTGAAGTCATGAAATAGGAAAAAATAAAATCTGTCTTCAATGTTCCCTGTCTTCTATCTTGTTCCACCTTCTACCCTGCTTCATGGGGAAAGGTCTAAGAAGACAATATAACTAGTGACTAGGCACGAAACTTTGGAGACAGATATGGGTTAGAATTCTTGTTATTTTCTAGTTATGTGACCTTCCACGAGGTACTTGAACCTTTGATGCGTCCAGTTTCCTCATTCATTTAACAAATATCTACTGAGCAATAGGTATATGTCAGGCACTCTGCTAGGCACTAAAGCTATAGCAATGAAGACATGTGAAGTCCCTGCCATACCAAAGCACAAAATGGGGATAAGACTATATACTTCAGGACTTTTTTTTTTCAAGGATTAAACAATTGCTTCTCAGTTCCAACTGTACATTGGATTCCCCTGGGGAGCTTTTTAAAAATACTGATGCCCAGCAGCTACCCACTCCCAGGACCAATTAATTCACAATCTCTGGAGGTGAGAGCTAGATGCTGGTATTTTTTAAAGCTCCCCTTTGGATTCTAATGTGCTGCCAGGATTGAAAACCACTGAATTAAATGAAGTTAAGGCACAAAGTTAGAAATCAGTGAATTGTACAATAACATTTATGACTCATGGTGCCGTGGGATCTGGTCAAATTGAAAGTAACAGCATCCAACAGGAAAATAAAGCTGAAACAAATACAAATATTTTACTTAGTCCAAAAATACCTAAGAATGATGGTAGAGTCATAGAATATGAGGTCAGAGAAGTCCCAGGATGGGGACAGGGAGGTGCAGACCATATAGGAGTGATGTGATGACATGTCTTTATAGGAGTCATCTGGATTCTGTCTGGAGAAGCCTGGAGGAGGCAAACACAGAAGCCTGGAGGCCAATTCAAAGACTACTGCAGTGGCCCAGGGAAAGGAGCTCATGGTGGTTTGCATTAGGGTAGTAGTAGGGGAGGTGGTGAGAGCTGGTCAGATGGAGACAATTCTTGAAGGTAGTACCGACAGGATCTGACTGGCACGTTGGATGTAAGGTGTGAAAAGAGGACTCCAAAGATTTTGGACTGAGCAAATGGAAGAATTGAATTGCCAATTAACTGAAGACGAGAAGTCAAGGTAGTGGTCATAATTAGTAAATATGCTATTGTGATACGAGGGAAAAATAATCAACAGACTAATTCTAATTCACATGGAGTATTATTAACTAGATAATTTCCTCCGTCTCTTTATTCAACAAACATTTATTGAGTCTATGATGGTTTAAACGTTGTGGTAGGTGCTAGGAAGACAAACATGCTAACTTGATCCAAGAAATTTACCGGGACACAATGAATCCTAAAGATGGATTTATCGGCATCAGAATAAATGGTCTCTGGGGAGATTTGCATAGAGACAAAGAATCCTGCTCTGATTTTCTAAAACTAATTAAGTAACCACCCTTTTAGTAGTTGTGTGATTTGGGGCATATTTACTTAAACTTTCTGGACAATAATTTCATAATTAATCAGGAATAATGTATATTCAATAATTATTCATTTCTTCCCACTCTAATACTTGCAGATTGTAAACTGCCCCAACTGTAAAATCCAGAGATAGTCCTGCTTTGTTCCTCTGTGAAGGAAATGATGGAAAATTCAGTTTAATTCCCCCAAAATACTCTGTGTGGATGGTTTGCTATTGAGTATTTCTAAAAAGTCTCTTCTGAGAAGCAACCAAGGTCCCTGCCCCCAGGCCCTCCCCTCCCCTCCCCTCCCCACTTCCCCATCCCGCACCCCCACCCCGGGCTACCAATATCACTAATTTGGTCCGAGGACTCAGCTCATCCGGCATCAAATCCACCACAAAAGTGAAGGCTGCCAGCACCAACACTGGGAAGGGGAACTGGGAGCAGAGAGACAAGCATGGGAATCTTTCCTCCATTCAAACAATACTGAGAATCTACCACTTGCCTGTAGAAGTTTTAAGTCCTGGAGATGATGTATGAACAAAAAATGCAAAAATCTCTGCCCGCATGGACCTTATTTTCTATTGGAGGACACAGGCATTAAATAATATATATGTCTAAATGTTAGAAATATTAGACAGTTATAAATATCAAGTGACAAATGAGTAAATTAAAGCCCTTGGCTCCCACTGCAAAGGGAAAGCCATGCTGTACCAACCGAGACTATAGTTAAACTCTGATTTACATTTACATAAGATGTGGTCATTTAACTGTATAAGATTTGAGTTTATCTTCCTAGCTCCAGTTGTATCCAGTTTGTAACCACTGTCCTGGGTTTCTGGTTTGATCCCTTAAACTCCCACTAGCTCGACTGAGAAGAAGCCCAGATCCTAGCCATGATTCTATGTCTTTCCTAAGTGCATGTTGTTGCATCCTAAAGCAGAAGCAGTGGTCTTCAAATGTCTTTTACTGTTTTATACATTAAAAGAATTTGAAAATTATGTATTCCGTTGCCATAGCTTTCCATCAAAATTTTTCATTTTTTAATAGTATCAGATAATATCATTTCTGTGATATTATAAAATTCGAATTATTATTATTATTTTTTATAGCTCGGATGCAGCTTCATTCAGTGTTTTAACATGATTACTTTACAATTAGGTATTATTGTGCTGTCCATTTTTGAGTTTTTGTATCTAGTCCTGTTGCACCGTCTGTATCCCATCAGCTCCAATTACCCATTATCTTACCCTGTTTCTAACTCCTGCTGAACTCTGTTACCAATGACATATTCCAAGTTTATTCTTGAATGTCGATTCACATCATTGGGACCATACAGTATTTGTCTTTTAGTTTTTGGCTAGACTCACTCAGCATAATGTTCTCTAGGTCCATCCATGTTATTACATGCTTCATAATTTTATCCTGTCTTAAAGCTGCATAATATTCCATCGCATGTATATACCACAGTTTGTTTAGCCACTCGTCTGTTGATGGACATTTTGGCTGTTTCCATCTCTTTGCAATTGTAAATAACGCTGCTATAAACATTGGTGTGCAAATGTCCATTTGAGGTTTTGCCCTTAATTCCTTTGAGTAGATTCCCAGCAATGGTATTGCTGGGTCGTATGGCAATTCTATATTCAGCTTTTTGAGGAACCGCCAAACTGCCTTCCACAGTGGTTGCACCATTTGACATTCCCACCAACAGTGGATAAGTGTGCCTCTTTCACCGCATCCTATCCAGCACTTGTCATTTTCTGTTTTGTTGATAATAGCCATTCTGGTGGGTGTGAGATGATATCTCATTGTGGTTTTGATTTGCATTTCTCTAATGGCCAGGGACATTGAGCATCTCTTCATGTGCCTTTTGGCCATTTGTATTTCCTCCTCTGAGAGGTGTCTATTCAAGTCTTTTTCCCATTTTGTAATTGGGTTGGCTGTCTTTTTGTTGTTGAGTTGAACAATCTCTTTATAAATTCTGGATACTACACCTTTATCTGATATGTCGTTTCCAAATATTGATTCCCATTGTGTAGGCTGTCTTTCTACTTTCTTGATGAAGTTCTTTGATGCACAAAAGTGTTTAATTTTGAGGAGTTCCCATCTATTTATTTCCTTCTTCAGTGCTCTTGCTTTAGGTTTAAGGTCCACAAAACTGCCTCCAATTATAAGATTCATAAGATATCTCCCTACATTTTCCTCTAACTGTTTTATGTTCTTAGACCTAATGTTTAGATCTTTGATCCATTTTGAGTTAACTTTTGTATAAGGTGTGAGATACGGGTCTTCTTTCATTCTTTTACATATGGATATCCAGTTCTCTAGGCACCATTTATTGAAGAGACTGTTCTGTCCCAGGTGAGTTGGTTTGACTGCCTTATCAAAGATCAAATGTCCATAGATGAGAGGGTCTATATCTGAGCACTCTATTCGATTCCATTGGTCGATATATCTATCGTTATGCCAATACCATGCTGTTTTGACCACTGTGGCTTCATAATATGCCTTAAAGTCCGGCATCGCGAGACCTCCAGCTTCGTTTTTTTTCCTCAAGATGTTTTTAGCAATTCGGGGTACCCTGCCCTTCCAGATAAATTTGCTTATTGGTTCTTCTATTTCTGAAAAATAAGTTGTTGGGATTTTGATTGGTATTGCATTGAATCTGTAAATCAATTTAGGTAGGATTGACATCTTAACTATATTTAGTCTTCCAATCCATGAACACGGTATGCCCTTCCATCTATTTAGGTCTTCTGTGATTTCTTTAGCAGTTTTTTGTAGTTTTCTTTATATAGGTTTTTTGTCTCTTTAGTTAAATTTATTCCTAGGTATTTTATTCTTTTAGTTGCAATTGTAAATGGGATTCGTTTCTTGATTTCCCCCTCCGCTTGTTCATTACTAGTGTATAGAAATGCTACAGATTTTTGAATGTTGATCTTGTAACCTGCTACTTTGCTGTACTCATTTATTAGCTCTAGTAGTTTTGTTGTGGATTTTTCTGGGTTTTCGACGTATAGTATCATATCGTCTGCAAGCAGTGATAGTTTTACTTCTTCCTTTCCAATTTTGATGCCTTGTATTTCTTTTTCTTGTCTAATTGCTCTGGCTAGAACCTCCAACACAATGTTGAATAATAGTGGTGATAGTGGACATCCTTGTCTTGTTCCTGATCTTAGGGGGAAAGTTTTCAATTTTTCCCCATTGAGGATGATATTAGCTGTGGGTTTTTCATATATTCCCTCTGTCATTTTAAGGAAGTTCCCTTGTATTCCTATCCTTTGAAGTGTTTTCAACAGGAAAGGATGTTGAATCTTGTTAAATGCCTTCTCTGCATCAATTGAGATGATCATGTGATTTTTCTGCTTTGATTTATTGATCTGGTGTATTACATGAATTGATTTTCTTTTGTTGAACCATCCTTGCATACCTGGGATGAATCCTACTTGGTCATGATGTATAATTCTTTTAATGTGTTGTTGGATACGATTTGCTAGAATTTTATTGAGGATTTTTGCATCTATATTCATTAGAGAGATTGGTCTGTAGTTTTCTTTTTTTGTAATATCTTTGCCTGGTTTGGGTATGAGGCTGATGTTGGCTTCATAGAATGAATTAGGTAGTTTTCCCTCCACTTCGATTTTTTTGAAGAGTTTGAGGAGAGTTGGTACTAATTCTTTCTGGAATGTTTGATAGAATTCACATGTGAAGCCGTCTGGTCCTGGACTTTTCTTTTTAGGAAGCTTTTGAATGACTAATTCAATTTCTTTACTTGTGATTGGTTTGTTGAGGTCATCTATGTCTTCCTGAGTCAAAGTTGGTTGTTCATGTCTTTCCAGGAACCCGTCCATTTCATCTAAATTGTTGTATTTATTAGCGTAAAGTTGTTCATAGTATCCTGTTATTACCTCCTTTATTTCTATGAGTTCAGTAGTTATGTCTCCTCTTCCATTTCTGATCTTATTTATTTGCATCCTCTCTCTTCTTCTTTTTGTCAGTCTTGCTAAGGGCCCATCAATCTTATTGATTTTCTCATAGAACCAACTTCTGGCCTTATTGATTTTCTCTATTGTTTTCATGTTTTCAGTTTCATTTATTTCTGCTCTAATCTTTGTTATTTCTTTCCTTTTGCTTGCTTTGGGATTAGTTTGCTGTTCTTTCTCCAGTTCTTCCAAATGGACAGTTAATTCCTGCATTTTTGCCTTTTCTTCTTTTCTGATATAGGTATTTAGGGCAATAAATTTCCCTCTTAGCACTGCCTTTGCAGCATCCCATAAGTTTTGATATGTTGTGTTTTCATTTTCATTCGCCTCGAGGTATTTGCTAATTTCTCTAGCAATTTCTTCTTTGACTCACTCGTTGTTTAGGAGTGTGTTGTTGAGCCTCCACGTATTTGTGAATTTTCTTGCACTCCACCTATTATTGATTTCCAACTTCATTCCTTTATGATCCGAGAAAGTGTTGTGTATGATTTCAATCTTTTTAAATTTGTTAAGACTTGCTTTGTGACCCAGCATATGGTCTATCTTTGAGAATGATCCATGAGCACTTGAGAAAAAGGTGTATCCTGCTGTTGTGGGATGTAATGTCCTATAAATGTCTGTTAAGTCTAGCTAATTTGTTGGATATTAGTATAGCCACTCCTGCTCTTTTCTGGTTGTTATTTGCATGAAATATCTTTTCCCAACCTTTCACTTTCAACCTATGTTTATCTTTGGGTCTAAGATGTGTTTCCTGTAGACAGCATATAGAAGGATCCTGTTTTTTAATCCATTCTGCCAATCTATGTCTTTTGATTGGGGAATTCAGTCCATTGACATTTAGTGTTATTACTGTTTGGATAATATTTTCCTCTACCATTTTGCCTTTTGTATTATATATATCATATCTGATTTTCCTTCTTTCTACACTCTTCTCCATACCTCTCTTTTCTGTCTTTTTGTATCTGACTCTAGTGCTCCCTTTAGTATTTCTTGCAGAGCTGGTCTCTTGGTCACAAATTCTCTCAGTGACTTTTTGTCTGAGAATGTTTTAATTTCTCCCTCATTTTTGAAGGATAATTTTGCTGGATATAGGAGTCTTGGTTGGCAGTTTTTCCCTTTTAGTAATTTAAATATATCATCCTACTGTCTTCTAGCTTCCATGGTTTCTGCTGAGAAATCTACACATAGTCTTATTGGGTTTCCCTTGTATGTGATGGATTGTTTTTCTCTTGCTGCTTTCAAGATCCTCTCTTTCTCTTTGACCTCTAACATTCTAACTAGTAAGTGTCTTGGAGAACGCCTATTTGGGTCTAATCTCTTTGGGGTGCACTGCACTTCTTGGATCTGTAATTTTAGGTCTTTCATAAGAGTCGGGAAATTTTCAGTGATAATTTCTTCCATTAGTTTTTCTCCTCCTTTTCCCTTCTCTTCTCCTTCTGGGACACCCACAACACATATATTTGTGCGCTTCATATTGTCCTTGAGTTCCCTGATACCCTGTTCAAATTTTTCCATTCTTTTCCCGATAGTTTCTGTTTCTTTTTGGAATTCAGATGTTTCAACCTCCAAATCACTAATTCTATCTTCTGTCTCTTTAAATCTATCATTGTAGGTATCCATTGTTTTTTCCATCTTTTCTACTTTATCCTTCACTTCCATAAGTTCTGCGATTTGTTTTTTCAGTTTTTCTATTTCTTCTTTATGTTCAGCCCATGTCCTCTTCATGTCCTCCCTCAATTTATCGATTTCATTTTTGAAGAAGTTTTCCATTTCTGTTCGTATATTCAGCATTAGTTGTCTCAGTTCTTGTATCTCATTCGAACTATTGGCTTGTTCCTTTGACTGGGCCATATTCTCAATCTTCTGAGTGTGGACCGTTATCTTCTGCTGCTGGCGTCTGGGCATTTAGTCAGATTTCCCTGGGTGTCGGACCCAACAAGTTTGAAAGATTTTTCTGTGAAATCTCTGGGTTCTGTTTTTCTTATCCTGCCCAGTAGGTGGCGCTCATGGCACACGTTTGTCTCACGTGTTTGGAAGGGATCCCCCTGGTCACCGATCTCCGTGGCCTGGGGATTTCCAATCCAATTCTCTCCGTTGGTTCAAGGGGCCGCACGTGGTGGGGGCGTCAGCCGCCGTGGCTTGAGGGGACCCTGTGGCTGGTCGCTGGCTGCAGCGGGCCCAGGGACTTCGCCACCGGACCAGGAAGTCGCCCACGGGGGAGGGGCGTCGGTCACCGGCCGCTGCGGCCTGTGGAATTCCCCACCGGACCAGGAATCCGCCCACGGGGGAGGGTCACCGCGGCTTGGGTAGCCCTCTGATCCGAGACTTGTAGCCGGACCAGGAAGCCGCTCGCAAAAGAGGGGCACCGGCCGCCTTGGCTTGTGAAACTTACCTCTCCGAGACTCTCAGCCGGCCTGGGAAGGAGGGAGGGAGTAGCTCCAGCCGCCACAGCTGCCGCTACTCGAGAAATCGCGTGCCGCTCAGGGATCTCACCACAGCCGAGTCTCGCAGTCAGACTAGCCAGTCCAGACTGGGGTACGCTGTGTGTCCATTCCCTGTCGTGGCCCCGGGAGCTGTTCTGCACTGTTTCAGTTCACCTAGTAGTTGCTTTTCTGCTGCTGCTTTTTTAAAAACTATGCTTTGCAACCTACCTTGGTTCGAATTATTTTTTAAATGTTATATCACTCTTTCATAGTAATGTGATATACACCATCATCCATTTTATATATACTCTCCTTTAACAGTTAGGAATTACATGTTATTACTTTATCCTTGAACTTGCATTTCCATTTCACTTCCTTCTTACTTATGAATTCTCATTCTAAATGATAGGTAGGTATATAAATAGATAAGAGGGATATAAGAATAGATATAAATATATTTCTATAGATAAGGAAATAGATACAGATGAGTGTTCTGGTTTGCTAGCTGCCGGAATGCAATATACCAGGAATGGGATGGCTTTTTAAAAAGGAGAATTTAATAAGTTGCTAGTCTACAGTTCTAAGGATGAGATTATGTCCCAGTTAAAGCAAGTCTATAGAAATGTCCAATCAAAGGCATCCAGATAAAGATACCTTGGTTTAAGAAGGCCAATGAAGTTCAGGGTTTCTCTCAAGTGAGAAGGCACATGGGGAACACAGTCAGGGCTTCTCTCTCAGCTGGAAGGGCACATGGTAAACACGGCATCATCTGCTAGCTTTCTCTCCTGGCTTCTTGTTTCATGAAGCTCCCCAGGAGGCATTTTCCTTCATCTCCAAAGCGCTAGCTTGTGGGCTTTCTGCTTTTTGTGGCTATGTCGTTCTGCTCTCTCAGAATCTCTCTTGCATTCTCCAAAATGTTTCCTCTTTTATAGGATTCCAGAAAACTAATCAAGACCGACCCAAATGAGTGAAGAAAAGTCTCCATCAAATCCAGTTTAACGACCATACTTGATAGGGTTACGTCTCCAGGGAGATGATCTAATTACAGATTCAAACATACAGTATTGAATAGGGATTAGTCTGCCTTTACCAAATGGGATTTTGATTAAAATATGGCTTTTCTAGGGTACATACGTTCTTTCAAACCAGCACAATGAGAGAGATGCACAGAGACTTGCCCTGTTTTTGTTACCTGGACGAAATAAGGTGCAATGCCACTTCCAATATTGCTAATTAATATTTTCTGTGGTAGTCATAAATATTGATCACCAAATATTTCTGGAGATCCATGTTCCAACATATTGGAAGTTTACACTTCCATGCTCTTTGTAGGCAGTTATGAAAGATGAGGTGAAAAAAGGAAACCAACATTATACCTCAATGAATAAGTTTTAGAAAAACACAAATTTAAATTCAGGATCCAAAAAATGATTCCCCCAAAACTATAGATGCCTTTGTTTCCCTTGGAAATTGACATGTATTCACTCCCAGAGTTATGTTACCCAAATCTGAAGACCACTCGGCTAAAGGAACCAGGTAAAAGGAGGGGCTTTCTCATACACACCTGTATCACACATAGAAAACTGCTTAAATACCTTTAATTTTGTTTTGGTAATTTTATGACTTATGTGCAATTGGTAATTTTGTAACTTATGTGCAATTAACAACTTAGTCTGAGGCACTGGGATGCTAAAATATCAAAAATAAATAAGTCGATAGGTAACATTTCAATCAGAGGTTATAATGTTTTATAGTGCAAGAATTATAATGCCTTTGTAGAGGCTTATCTTAAAGCAGCAGCTCCCAGGCTTTGTGATTTATGAGCATGTGAATAGGTTAAAAATGTCAGAACTAACATTCCAGAATAATCTCTAAATTAGGGTTCTTTAATGGTCAGGCATGAGTTAGGTAATGCTGAGATAACAAATAATCCCCCAAATCCCAATGTCTAAAAAACTAGAAGCTTATTTCTTGCTCATGCCTGTCCACCCAGGGCCTACTATGCCTCTATTCCGTGTCACCGTTCACCTGAAATCCAAGAGGAGCTTTGCCTGTTGTCCTAGAAGAGAGAGCTTTGGAGGGTCTTGCATCCATACCAAGTGCTCCATCCTGAAGTAACCGACATCACTTTCTCTCAAAATGCATTGGCCAGAACTAGTCCCAGGTCCTCACCTGTACAGGCCAGAAAGTACAATGCCACCATGTGCCTGGGAATGGGGAGAATCTGAACAATTGGGGAAATCTGATCACACAGCTTGGCAATTGCCAAAGCTACAAAAACTTATCTGTCTCTTTCATTAGACTGGGAACAAGTTGAAGGCAAGAATTGAGCTTGTTCTCCTAACTCAAGGCATTTGCACGGACTGTTCCCTCAATCAAAACCCTTGCCCCCTCACTTCACACAGCTCTTTCCCTCACATCATTTAAGTCTCTGTTAAAATGAGCTTTCTTCAAAGAAGTCTTCTCTGACCAGTCTACCTCATGACCCCTCCCTGAAGAAGGCTTCTGTTGTGATCTACAGGTGGTAGGGGGAGGACGAAAGGACAGGGCACTGCCTTGGCCTGAAAGCCCTTCCTGCTTCCTTTGCTTCTAATGTTAGGGCTTCCGAGGTGAAGAAGGAGAAATGGACAATGACAAGAGTGCGTATAGCGATATGTATAGATGTATAGAGATAAGAGACTGCATCAGAAACAAATTAAATACCCACTGGCAAGGAAGAAACAGAGCACACCAAACAAAATTTGCTCAGAGTGGGTCTCCAAATTTCCCCTGGTTCAAACCTTATTTTAAATCATGTTCGGAACTTTGCCATTTGTTCTCCTCTTTACTTTCCTGCTCCTTTTCTGATGTGGACTTTAGGGTCACTTGAGTCAGGTCTTTGGTAGGCGTTCACTCTGCCCAGCAGAGCTCCCCGAAGACTTTGTAGGAAGAGGTCTCTCTTAGTTCGCTGGTCATTTTTTAATGGCCCATGGTCACTCATTTGAACATATTTTTTTAAATATAGAACAAAATTTTTTAGATCACTCATAACCTACCACCCAGGAATACCACATTAACATCTTGACATATTTCCTTCAAGTCTTTGTTTTAGACGATGAAGGCCATACTGAATGTATAACTTGCAATTCTGCTCTTTTCTTTTAATATTCTCTCAAAAGCGCTTTCTCACACCATTATAAATTCTTTGAAAACTTCAATGCAGTTGCTGCAGAAGAGCCTATCATTTATTTATACATTCTCCCATTGGGAGCGCAATTCCTCTCCTTCGGGTTTTGTGTGCTCTTGGGCACTGTGCTGACAGGCAAGTCCCTGGGTGGATTAGAAGGCGCCCAGGCTGACAGCACCACCATCCCAAATGGGAATCCTGGCAAACCACGAAAGGAATGTGATGGTGGAGGCTGGAGAAATAGAGGAGCCATCTTGGACTCTTACCACACAGAGCTTCAAGATCTGAGAGTTGATCCTAATCTACTGTTAACACCGAACAAGTAGGAAGACAAAGCTGAGAAGGTGGGAGGGAGAGGAGTAATACAGTTGTACCCTGAGGTATTTCAAATAAGGTGATGAGATTTTTAGCTTTTCTACTACTCTGATGCACAGTCTGATCAAGGAAGTCCTCCCTCAGGAATTGCCGTTTAAGTTGCAGACTAAATGATGAGAAGCAACTCGTTCCTCAAAAGCCAAAAGGGGGTTACAATGGTGGCTCAGTGGCAGAATTCTCGCCGGCTGTGCCAGAGACCCAGGTTCAATTCCTGGAGCCTACCCATGCCAAAAAGAAGAAAAGAAAAGTCACAAGGAAATGTGTTCCAGGAAGAGGAAATAGAAAGTGATAAAGGTGCTGGGCTCAGAAAGAGTTTGGGATGCCCATGAGACAGAAGTGAGGCCACCGTGTTATATTTAGCAGTTCCTTCTTTAATTCTTCCCACCACTGCTTTCCACCCAGCTACTGATGCTGATGCCGCTGGTGCCGTGGGCAGGGACTGTTAGCTTTAAGTTGTTTCATGAGTCAAATAAAATACTTCCTGGCTCCAATGCAGAAGCTTTAGTGCGGCTCTGGTGGATTTTCGTTTCCCACTTCATGTTATATTCCACAAGAAGTGAGCCAGCGGAGTGTTTCCAGTAGTATGCCAGGCTTGAAAACCAGGAAAAGAACCCAAATCCAAGTGTCTAAAAGATTTTCAGTGGGCATTGGGTTTTTTGTTGTTTTTTTTTTCCCAATTAAACTTCTTTGTAGGGAAAAGTAAAAATGTTTTTCTAATTAAATCTGAATCAATAATCCACAGCAGGCGGGCCGCGGTGGCTCAGCGGGCAAAGTGCTTGCCTGCTATGCCGGAGGACCTCGGTTCGATTCCCGGCCCCAGCCCATGTAACAAACAAACAAAATACAATAAAACAAGAAAAATGTTTAAAGATGTTTCCCTTTCTTCCTTCCTTCCATCCTTCCTTCCTTTTCTCTGTCTTTCCTTCCCTTCCTCCCTCTTTAAAAAAAAAAAAAAAAAAAAAAAAAATAATCCACAGCAAAGGTACAGAATAATCACAGCAACATGCTTTGAGAACTCTTGTTTCAAAGTCTGTGTGAAGCCATAAACTATTTGGGTCATAGTGAATGATCTTCATTAATTCTGTAAATCCACCACCCTTTGTCTACAAATCTGAGATTGAAAAAAAAAAGCTTATTCATAACTCATTTGGCAGCTGTGCCTGATCTGAAGTACTGTGAGGCTACGTAGTCTTTATTTGTGATATTTAGTGTCGATATTGAAACATTTAATGGCAGAGATACTGATATGTTTATTTAAAAGATGCTGTCTCAGTCCCCACTAGGAGTGTCACATAATATATTTAAAATATACCATTTTATTTGTTTCCTGGTGCCTGCCCGTACAAAAACAAAATGTGTGTGTATATATACCACTTTAGTTCTTTAAAATCAGGAAAATTATGAATTCTAAAAAATATCTGGCACAAAGTTTCCAAGAGCAAATTTGTACTTATGAATCTCAGACAATTTTCATAATTTTAATCTTCAAACAACCATCCCAGGAGCATCTGCCAATATTTTAATGAGTTCGTGGTTAAAAGAAAAAGCAACTAGCTATTCAGTTCACATGCGTGACAGTGAAGCCACTAGGCTTAGCCTCTCCCACTGGCGTCTATTATACTGCATCATAATATCCAAACTCTAAACTGCGCAAGAAAGAACCAGGTCTTTCCCAGAAACTGTTGTTATCTGGCACATAGCAAAACAGTGGCACATCGCACGCATTCAATAAAATATTAAGTCAATGTTTGTGAATAGTTGCTCCATTTTCTAACACGTGGTCATGATGCTGTACACCACTCATGCCGTCAAGAATGGAAGCTACATATCAACGGCTGATGCAGCTTCTTCTGAGTTCTCCACCTAATCCAAGATCGGGATGCCCTTCAAACAGAAGTTTGCCATTCCTGAGAACTGCATGACTTTGATGACAAGAAGAAGCAGGTTTCTTGCCAAAATCCAACGTACATTTTCTTGGGAGTCTGCTAGCTTTTGATAAGGAAATGCTAGATTTAAAAGGGCCCTGAGACTGCCGGATCTGACAAAACCCTCTGTCTCCTTAACCAGCAGCCCTAACGAACTTGAATTTGTTTTGAGTTTTTTTCTACTCTTAGCCCCATCTCCTTCCTCCCTTATCCCCACAGGCTCCACCAAAGTCTCCTATGAATACATATAATTGAGAGTATCCATTTGATTACCATGTTTGTTTTTCTATTGACTGAGGCTAGTGAGCTTCAGAGGAATCCACAGCCTTCCCAGTTGCCATGGCTGCAGCTCCCTCTCTTCCTATCCCATTCACCAGCAGGCCCCAGGAGAGTCTAGTTCTGCTGACAAAGCCTCCTGAAAGTACCTTTGCATTGAGAGGGATGGAGGGCTCTGTCTGCCCTGAGCAGCTCAGCTTGCCAAAGAACTTGACCTCAGCTCTGAAAGCAGGGAACCAAGAAGCCATGTAGAACAGAGAGAATACAGAGATGAAAGGAGTCCATTTAATTTGTCTAATGATCTGGAAAATAGCACATCTGGCTGTTTATGTAACCAATAACCAAAGGGGAAAATTTAAGATACTTCAGAGCCTTGAAGAACATGATTCTTAAATATACAGATTCTTAAGTAAGAGAAATACCAGTAAAAGGAGTTGGAAAATGTTTTCAGGCTTAACAGTAAACATCTGCTAGGTTCTTTGAGTCTTATTTTACCGTTCTTTTCTTTAAAAGTGTAGAAAATACGGAAAGCATAAATTAAATCGTTCCTACCCCCAAACAGAGCTACAGCTAATGTCTTTTTTTTCCAAAATTGCAATATTTTTCAAGTCTAACCTTAAAAAGACGTGCAAGGGCCCCAACAAGGCTCCATTTGAATTAAATGCTGCCAAAGGGAGTTTTATATGTGTGTGTGGGAACTCTGGTGTCAAGGAAGACCACCAAAGAAAGTTCCAACTATACAAGAGCGCCATGCTCTCTGGGAGAGAAGGCAAGAAGACTTTGGTGTTGACGATTGGAGCCCCAGCCCTCAGACACTTGTGCAATCTTGCCTCGTTTTATGAACTTCAACGCATTCTGTGTTTGGGGCACTCCTCTAGCACTCTAGTCTGCTAGGTATACAAATGAATTATCAAGGTAATGCTTCAGCTATGAGGTTGGCCAAAAGACCTATTAGTTTGGAAGGCAAAAATACCGTTCCACTTTGATTTGGAAAGAAATGAAGCTCTTAGCTGAACTTGGTGGGAAGAATATGGCGATTTGTACAGGCATCACATCATGGCAGGAATTGTGTGGGTGTAGCAGCCCCCAGTGAAAGGGGGCATCAGGGAGGTGTTTGGAGCCAGGAGCAGATCTGGGTGGAAGCAGCAGCAGCAGCAGTATTAGCCACAGGGAGCCTGTGGGAAAGAAGGAAACCAGAGGGAAGGTGTGCACCCTTCCTGGCTATTCACATTCCATATTCAAAGGGTAGGTGCAATAGACCAATAAGGCCAGGGAACAGTGAGCTGAAGCAGTGGATTGGATCACAATTCCCAGTCACAATAGTAAATACCAGTGGCGGTGGAGGGGGCAAGGGGGGGGTCGATCCCCTTTGTGACTGTGGCTGATGTGACCTACACACAAAAAAGAGTTGTTTGAAGGAAAATGATTCCAAACCATTTTGCCACTAATAAAATTTATTCCAGAGCAGGAAGACCACCCACACCAGAGATAAGTACTGATATTTTCCACATTTGTAATTCCAAGCCTATTATTTAAATCATATGAACTCCCCCTGGAACGTCCTTGATCCCAAATGCCTGACCAACGAGACATTCAGCAGAAGCCCAATTCCAAATGCCCTAAAAGTTAAAAAATAGCTTTGAGATTTGATGGAGTACACATTTCAACAACTAAAGAAGAGTAACGTTAAGAGTGAGAAGTACAAGTTTATCCAAACATATACCATTATCTTTATACCTCTGGGATGTTGTTTATTAAGCTAACAAGTCCTGAGCAAGAGACAATGATGCATCTCCTTTCAAGATGCGTGACTTCTATACCCTCTTAGAAGGGACTCTTTAAGTGTAGAGGGGGTTCAGAGGACAACTTTTGTGTGTGTGTGTGTGTGTGTGTGTGGTGTAAGGAAGCATGAGACCAAGGACCAGCTCGTATGTGCAAACTGGCTCAAGGAGACTGAAAGCAGAAGTACCAACCCAGTTCGTATAGAAAATGGCAGAAAAATTTAGAGACATGAAAAGGGTTTTTTTTTTTTCCAGCCTATTCCAAATTTACAGTAGTAGGGATAAGTATAGGACGTCTCTTCATAAAACAAGATAAAGAAAATATTATACACTAGCTTGCCTGGGAAGCTGGACAAAGCTAGCCCACTTGGCGGGCCACCCCTGTGACAGCCCCAACTAGAATGGGAGCCAAGATTAGACACCGAGGGGCTGCACAAGGGGAGGCAGCAGGATGGAAGAAAGCGCTCTGTGCAGGAATGAATGCGCATAAGGGAAGATGATTGAGAAGAACACTCAACAATTCCTTTGTTCCCACCCTGCTCTCTGAACTGGTGCATCTCTATCATCAGCTGGATCCAGGATCCTGGGATGGAGGTTTCCATAACTCAGAATGTGATGGCTAATATGACAAAAATTCCACCAACAAACCCCCCCCCCCCCCCCACACACACACACCAGAACTCAACGTAAAACCTCATCACTTCCAGCATTTCGCCATCACCCAAACACCAATTCAAACAGTCTTTGGAATGCTTTTATTTTCCAGCAATATCCCTACAACCTGTGCCATTTTAAAACAACCATCTGCTCTTCACTGTGACATGCTAACAATATTGAGATAATTATGGCTTCAGCTCCAGGCAGGAAATGATCAGTTTCAGGAAGAGTCCTGCCACCTCTCATGTGCCTCCACAGGAAGAGACATGAAAAGATGAGGGAGAAGGCTGATGGCTGTACCTCCCTCTAATATAGAAGTCAGGCTTTGGAGAAGGGCCAGGTTCTGTTCTGGAACTGCACATCAATGTCCTAATCCCTCTTATAGAGCAAGCATGTCCCTTCCCTTCAAGAATTAGAAAGTTAAAGAGCTTTTCAGTCTCAGCCAATTCCATTCATATAGATAGAAGGACCCCCTCTTGGAGTTCCCAGCAAACCTGTTCAACCTATCTTCACCAATCCCTTCAAACACACCTGTATCCTGGAAAAGGAACAACAAAATTGCTCTCCAGGATTGTGTCGACTTTTCACTGATTCTTTGGACTAGATGGCCTCGAGAGATGCTTTCCTTGTCTAGAATTCCAGAAAAGACTGAACTGAAGCAGGACTTGGCTTCTTTAGACATTTAGCCAATTAGAGCATTGCCTTGGAGCCTCAGCCCATACCCAAATCCCAACAGCAGCCAACATTTACCAGTGTGTGCCCTGGGTTGTGGAGGCAGAAGCAGAAGGGTGTGAAATAAACATTGCAAATTACTGAGAAAAAATACTGGCTGCAGAAAATCAGTGAAGAACAGCATTTTGGCAAAATAAATACAAGTCTTTCATTCAGCAACTCTTTTCTGAGACACTATGCTTGGCCCTGGAGATGGAAGGCTGAACTTGACAGATGGCCTCTGCCTCCACCTAGCCTGCTCCTTAACACATGTTTGGGAATCCAAATGACATGTCTTCAAATCCAGTAGTTTATGTTTGCAGAGCCTCCTCAGGTTTAAAACGGAGATGATAAAATTGCTGCAATGTGTTATGATGAGGGTTAAACGAGACAATCCACGTGAGATATTTAGCCTACTGCCCTGATCTGAGAAGTTATAGTTCAGATTATTATATCATAGAGGCCTCAATCAGCCAAACCCCGGGTCACAAAAGGCATGCTAGAAACTGTGTTGGACAGAAGAATAACCGTATCTGTTCATGAAGGACCTTCAGGAGATAACCAGACCCAGGGTCTCAAAGGACTAAATCCCTGCTCAGGGCAATCTAGAGATCTCAGCTGAAGTTCAACATTTGCAATAGACAAAGCCAGAAGAACCCAAACGCCACCACTGATGGCAGACCATTGCAGCAATAAAAGAATCTGGAGGCCTTTTCTCAATTGTCCCCTTGACAGAACATAAACATCACTACAGCTGCCATTCAATGGACATCCTGTTTACATGGTGAGTGCGGATCTTGGGTCACTTTCCTTCTTCTCTTTTTTAAGGCTGTAATTATGTTTACCCAAATCCAGCAGTGGTTGCCAGAAGGGCAGTGAGTTGACTTCCCTGGCTAACCCTGAAGACGACAGGCGGCAGCCCCAGTGACCCCTGTAGCCCAGACAGAGAGCCAGCCCTATGCACACACCAACATGCTGCTCACAAAGGGCATTCTCACTGAGCTGTTTTCTTTCCATGCAAACTGGGACTCTCTGGGTAATTGCCTAGCAAAAAAACAAAATATCTCAGCACCATGCACTTACCAGATAACTGGATAATGAGAGAAGAACAGGGAACAAAGTTCTGTGGAAAGCCTCCTGTGTGCCACATAATATTCTGCGCATATCCCACACACATTGATTTCTTAATTCCTGCACAACCCAGAGAGTTACATGTCATAAACTGATTTTTACATATGAGGAAATTAAGGCAAAGATTAATAAATTTTCATGAGATCACTCTGCTGGTAGTTGGTAGAACTGGAATCTAAACCAGATCTATCAATCTCTGTAGTCCATGTTCTTTCTATTCCATAAAAAAGTAAGTTTTAGAACATGTGGAAGCCCACATGAGTTGTTTTGACCCAGTGGTTCCCAATCTTTTAAACCTTTTCCTACCCACTGTAACCAGAGTAATATATATTCAATTATTAACCCAATGAATTTTTAATAACGTTGAGTTCTACTTCCAATATGGCAGTGCAAATCACTTACAGAACAACTTTCCCACTCATGATACAGACAAGTTGTAGATGAAGAAGAAATTTGGAGAAATATCCAGCATGGGCATGAGTTTCCTGGGTGGTGGTGGTGGCTGTTATTTCATTTACTGTGGTTTGGTGGGGTTTTTAGCAGCTTTCCCTTGAGGGTGGGCCATTGTTATAGAGTGGCACAACATATACAGCTAAAATTCTAATAAAAATCCCAGAGAAAAGGCTCCCCTAATTCTGTGGAAGAATCCTGAATGAGTCTCAGACTGACCCCTAAAACAGGCATGCTTGGGAAGACTCAAAGCAGCACAGTGAAGGCTTAAATAATTCAACAGAGGTTTGAACCACAGCCTTTGAACGTATACAAGACAGAATTTACAATCTGAGCCTTACTAGAATGATTGTCTATTGAAGCAAACACATCAATGTCTTTCAGAGGAATAAAATAGAATCCAGAGTTTATACTATATAACATTCATAACATCCAAGATATAATCCGAAATTACTCAAAACATTAAGAGTCAGGAAAATGTGACAATTCTCAAGGGTAAAGACTATACAGAGGTATCAGTTCTAAACTGGTCTGAATTATCAAACAATGACTTTAAAGCAGGTTTAAACTATGTTTAATGAGGTAAAGAAAAATATGTTCAAAATGAATGAAAAGGTTGGAAGTCTCAGACAGAGTGGTCATAAAAAAGAACCAAATGGAAATATTATAATTGAAAAATACAATATATAAAATAAAAAAATTCACTTCATGAAATTAATAGCAGAATGGAGATAAAAGAGGAAGGAGAGTAGTGGATAAGTCTAGTGTGCATTCCTGAGCCTTCCTTAATTTCTTCATGGCAGCAATATTGAATTACAAGGTAGGGCTGGGTTACTTCAGCAAAAGCCAAAGGTGGATATTTGGAGCTAGGTAGCTGGCTAGAGGATATAGTGGAGGATATGGCCGAGACTCAGGAATCCGTAGCCTGGGAGAGCTGAGATGGTGTCAAACAGAGTGTGCCACTAAGCTCTGGATGAAGTCAAGAAAAGAATTATACCAATGATGCCCACTAATAATGGTATAACTCCCAAGACTGAGACCAGTGTCAAATCAGTGGTCATTATCCAGAAAACAGAAGTACTACTACTCCCTTTTTATTAATGGCACTTCTTGTTAATGGCACCAATGTCTTTCTCTTAACTTTCTCACTTCCTTCTTTGCATGGCCTTCTCTTGATCTCTGTCTCTACCTCATGTATTTTTTAATAAGGACACTTATTGGATTTAGGAACCACCTAGATAATCCAAGATGATTTCCTCATCTCAAGATTCTTAACTTGATTACATCTCTAAAGGCCCTTTTTCCAAATAAGGTCACATTCACAGGTTCTGGGATGTGGGCATATCTTTGGGGGGCCACCATATAACCCATTACAGTTTCCTTTAAAGCTATGTAGGTATTTTGTGTTCATATGTTGTTCTCATTTAATAATATTGCACTATACATCTCATTTTAAATCTTAAAAAACACTATGTTTTGTCCATCAAATAGTGCTTTTACAAGTGTAGTTTCTTTCTTCCAGTTGCACTATATTCCGTAATATGCATTCACCATGTTTTTATTCAATCCCCTAATAATGGACACCTCAGTTGTCTCCACCTGTTTACTATAACAGACAATGAAGCAGTGGACATCACTGTATGTGTTCCCTTATAGGTATTTTGCAAGGGTTTCTCTAGTATATAGTTTCAGGATGGGTTTACTGGGTCATATAGGGTATAAATACATACTGGCTTCTCTAAGTATGGCCAAATCCTGTTTTTCCAAATCTTTGCAATACTTGTAGTCATTCAATTGTATAATATTTCTCATTCTGATGTCTCTAAAATGATATCTCAAGTTACTTTAGTTATATATTCTCCAATGACTAGTGAGGTGGAACACTATCGATTTTTCACCTTCTCAATATCTGTGTCTTTACCCAGAACAGTCAGGTCCCTTGCCATACTCTCACCTACTAGTCCTATTGGTATTCTTAATTTTTATTCTAGATATGCCTTGTCTTCTCTCTTTATTCCCCCTATTTAGATGGGAATGAAATTTTCTAGTTTATTTACACGCCTTTACTTCCCAGACCAGATATTTATCTATTGACTCTTAGCCCCACACTCACCCTTCTATATTCTTCCTTGGAAGAAAGGTGAGCAGAAAGTCTGAAAACGACATTTCTCAGACTTCCTTGCCAGCTGAATTCTAATTAAGTTCTGCGAATTCTAAATTAAGTTGCAGCTGAACAGCAGGTGGAAATTAGGTTGAAGCCACTCTGTTTCTGATGGCACCTCAGCTACAGCAGTAGCAGGGATAGCGCCTGTTCAAGGCAACCCCAGGGTTCCAGGAGCACAGGTGACTGTGGCTCAATGGCTTTTAAACCTTGTATACCTAAAAAATATCTTCATTTTACCCCTTGCATTCTGATGATAATTTATCTGGGTATAAAACTCCAGCAACAACTTTCTTGGGCTTTAAAATTATTACTCTACTGTCTCCTTGCCTCCAGTGCTGCTGTTGAGAAGTCTGATGATAGCTTATTCTTATTTCTTTCAGGGTCATTTGTGCTATGTATGAGGAATCTTTTAGAATTTCCTTTCATCTTCTAATTTTTTTAATTTCTTTATAATGTGTCTCGGTGTGGGGTTTATACTGTATAAGACTCTAAAATTCTTTCACTCTGAAGCCTTTTATCTTTATTTCTAGGAAATTATCAACTGATAATTCTTGAACTTCAGCTTCACTACTGTTTATTCTTTTTCTCTTATTCTGGAACTCCTATTGCATAAAATTTCTATTTCTATAATCCATATCTCTGAACTTTTTATTTTATCCATTCCTTCTCTTTATTATGCCTTTCCAGTGCTCACTGATTAGTTCATCCAAGGTTTCCATTCTGCTCTTCAACCCTTCTATTGAGTTCTTAATTTCATCAATTACCTTCTTCTTATATCATATCTATACTTTTATCTTCTTTATGACTGTTCATTTCTTTTTCTATTCCCATTTTCCCCTGTTTTTCTTTGAGAATATTTATTATGCTTGTTTTATATTCTTGTGCCCTTTGGTCCATTAATCCTAACTTCTTTTGCTATAGATTGTTTAGGTGGTTATCTTTCTTTTATAGTAGCTGAACGCCTCCAATCTCTCCTTATTTTTCCCTCAATGCATTCAGCATATCATTTATCTTGACGGCAATGTGGCCCTGGAGGGAGGGCCCAAGCCTTAGATTGATCCTTTCTTAAGAGTTCAGAAAGGGGGATGGGGAGATTAGACCACTCCTTTTTTTACTGTTTTCAAACTCCACCACTATTGTAACATACAACTACATACATTCCCAGCCAAGTGATCCTTCTCTCCAAGAGCCTCCCTCTTCTTCTACCCCTAGTACTGCTCTGCTTAGAGCTTCCTTCACTTGAAGTCATCTAACCCACTGGATAGAAATGGTGCTAGGAGGGAGGAGGGAATCCTCAGAAGCTAGACTTTCCACTGCCCTTATTATTCACTTCACAATAACTGAGCTCTAGCTTTCTCACAGTCTCGAGCTAAGGCCAGGCATTTGCTGCTATGTCCCTGCCCCACAGTGTTTATAGGGCAGGCAGTGACCAAATTCTCATTTATTTCCCTTTCAATTTATACCAAAATATCACTTTCATCATGTCCCTTTCTCACTCAAACACCTTCAGTGGGAACTCCATTATCCGTGGAACTGAAAAAAAGAAAAACTGTGGGTACAAGGTCTTCTCAAATCTGCCCTTTTTTGTTACTCCCCTCTATTTTGTATCCACTAATTTAATTTGCTGTCCTATCTATAATCTTTGTTATCCCCCACAGCATGACTTTCTAGTCACAACAGAGGCACAAAAGCATATCTCTCAAATGATTGTGATAGCCTAGGTCAGAAACTAATGGTAGTAAAGAAGTGGCAAAATAATTTTTCTTGGCTCAGAGAAAGAAAAAAGTCTCTGGTCATGTGCAAGTAGAGGATACAGTCATCATCACTGGAACATGTGTTAAGCATTTTCACAATGTTAGAGAAAGGTTTGTAGGAGAGTAAGCCCTAGTCACTTATTTGATCTCTCTATGATCAAGGTTTTACATTTTCAAGATGTCTTAATACTGTGCAGCTATGGTGTATTTGGAAATTCCCCTCATGATGTTTATCTCATTTAGCAGTATTTCAATAAACAGGGGGTAACCTGTGGGAAAAACAAAGTCACCAAAAATGATGCTATGTAAGTGCTCCAATCTAATAGCTTTGGTTGGCCCCATGACCAATGCAGCCATTTGCAATTATGATCCCATATTCTGAATCACGAAAACTTGTGAATTCAGTTGGAAGGAAAAAATGGGTTTTTAAGTTATGACTCCGTGATAAACTCTTCCAAAAGAAGAAGTATCAAAACTTCCAGGCAGTTGAATTAGATTTTTTTTTATGTTTCCACAATTTGTCTTTGGAAGCCACGTGGTTTCTATGTCAGTTTGCCCAAGTGGCTTGGAGTACATACAACCAGGACTCTGATGCTTTAAAGGTCTGTTTATATCTGCATGAGTAATAGAGCTTATGGGTACTTAGGAGGAAATACCGAGCTAACAAGGAAGACCACGAATCCACAAAATTTTAATTTCTTATGTTGGGGGAGAAGTTAACCTCCACATTCATGTTTTTGTATTATGAATTTTCTTGACTTTAAAGCTTGCCATGGTATTTATAGTAATTTAATTACAAACCGCATCTTCATCTTTTAATTTCTTTCCCATTTATAATTATACAACTGTAATTAAAAGGTATTACCATTACACGATATCCCAGCTAAAAGCTTGGCCTGCCAGACTTATAATATTCAAGACATTTCTCTGGCTTTATTTATTGTCTCCATTTTGGAAGGGTGGGAGAGGGACAGAGGCAGTGGAGACTTTGGTCATTATAACCTCAAATCCTTTCATCAACTCTCTTTGTTCCTTCAAAAAAAAAATTAGAATTTTTCCAAGCAGTCCCCCCACCAAATGAAATGTTTTGAAGTAATAGTTTCCATTTCAGCTTCTCACCACATCTGAAGTGATACTCATTCGGACTCACATGCGAAGGACTTCAAGGGTTTTGAGACTTGAATGGAATTCTATCTTCCAGTGATGGTGCCAGCAGCCTCTGCTACCACTGCTCAAAGAGGCTGAACACCATGGAGAGGTGCCGCTTGCCTTTCTCATTCAGCACCTAGAAGGTACTTGTGTGTAAAGACTTTTCATAATTCCAATGAGCGATCACTCACAAATCTGAGAAAGTAACTTAGAGGCATGGAATCTGAGTGCTAAGGCTAAGCCTCAGCTGAGGAAAGTTAAGCAAGCTGATATTTAACCACACCCTTACTATCTTCAAAGAAGATTGAAACAGTGGAGCCAAATAGTCCTTGTCCTCAAGGAGCTCACGAACTAGTTGGGAGAAGAATGCACATCTGCTGCTTTTTTGTCAACCTCCTATCCATCTTTCCATTAGAGAACTGATGCTCCCCCAGCCCATGTCACCCTGATGGGAATATTAATCACTGTAGACCATCTACTCACAGGACAAACACTGAGTTAGGCCAACAAAATTACTTTGGGTTAAAGAGTTCTGGAGCAATCAGTCACTGTTTTATAATTGCTGCTATGCATTTGGACTCCTATTGGGCCCAGAGGACCAGACTTTCTATTTCTTATTATAAAGATCTTTCTTGGGATCCTTTGCAGTCTTCACTTGCTGTTGCATCTTCATTGGAACCATCACAATACACTAGAGAGGCTCTAAGAAAGTTGAATCTCAAAACAGTAGGATTCAAAACCCTGAGCTGGTTCTTCCAGGAAGGATCCTCAGTCCCTCTCCATGCTTGTCTTCTTTGTTCAACCACAAGAAAATTCCACTTCCCTTGGAGGACTTCCTCTGGAGCAAGGGTTAACAACTTGCCTTGTATTTAAAGTCATTTTTCACAAAACTAAGAAAATCTTCTTTAAAAATCTTCATTTTTTTTTGGATGGTCCTAGACCAGTGCCTCTCAACCTTAGACCCATATGGGCATCACTGGGGCACTTGTGAAGGGGCAGCCCAGGAGTGGGATTCGTTTGTCCTTTGTGACTTCCACTTTTCCTGTAAGAAAACTCCATCAGTGTCACTCAGAAAGTCTTTTCTTATCCTTTGACATTGGGAACATCAGCGTTACTTTCTTAACTAAAAAAATAAAAGATGTCTCTTTTCAGTCCTGTTCCCACCCACAGAAACAAACCCTAATGCAAGAATTAAGGTACACACACATGTAGACACAAATCTATATAAGATACCTTGGTAATGAAAAGGGTTTGATATATGGCTTTTATGAATCATCTTTATAATCCAGCATCTAACATGATTCCAGGTATATAACAACTGCCCAATAAGTATGTATTAAATTAGACTGAAAAAAATCAAGCTATGCAAAATATCAATATTTGCCGTACTCTGATTTTGTGTATACGCTTTGTCTCTAAATAATCTCTTAAGAACTGAAGCCATGGTGCAGTTTGACAGAACCTCCACATTAATGCACAATGGTCATATGTGTGAGTACAAACTTTAGATATGAAATATGCATTTGGAAATGTCTTCCTTTGTATTCTCAGGGAAATGCACCATGTTTTTCAGAAATAAAAATGTTTACTTTTTATTTACATGTCAGTGGTTCTGATTCCCATTTTTTCATTCACTTTTATTAAAAACAGAAAAGCTATCTTACTCTGCTTGCTAGTCTGAATACCATGTCAGATAAATCGTCTCTGCAGTCATGGTGGCCAGGCTGGCAGAGTTGGGGAGCAAGTTGCTCTGTGGTACATCATGGAAACAGGCTCAAACACAACAGAAACTTTCAGCAAATGACAGCCTTACTACATGCACAGGGTCCAAAAGAGCAGGGAAGAGACCCCATCATGGCTGGTTTCCTGGGGAGGCCAGCTGCTGTGGTCAGGGTCAGTGAATGGCAGCCCCACATGCCCGCTCCACTTGGCATCAGAGAGGAGAGACAAGTCTGTGCTGCCTGAGGGCAGGGTATTTACACAATCCAGGGGAAGGGTGTCCTGCCACTGAGAGTCCTGGGCCTGACGAGCAGCTCAGCTGCTTATTCCTAGTTTCTGGGTTTAAGGTATGGTCAGCCCCCTCCATTAGAGCTAGCATCTCCCCTGGGCTGCTGAATGGAAATTTACTAAAGCATCTGTACACAATAGAAAGGGAGGTGGGGTAGGTGAGGGCTGGGAGATGACCATTAGTTATGTCCCTGACTTGCCCAGCCATAGTGCAGGGGACATGGAGCTAGCTTCATGGTGGAGAGAAGCTCCTAATAGAGAGGGGAAACTAGTGCTTGTAGAAGAACTGGGCTGGATTCCTCTTCCAGCTTCTGCTAATCTGATATTGTGTCACATGATATGCTTGTCTATGGCAGTCTCTGCTGAGACCAAACATTCTTAGTCTCTTCATATGCAATTTAGTTTGAACAAAGCTCAATTCAAGAATCATCTTTACTAAATGATTTCTGTAGAAACTTTGATTTCCTCCAGTATCTCAACTAAAAGTCTGGCTGTATGCTCTATTTATTAGCTGGGGAATGGATTTGCTCTCTAATCTGTGTTTGACTTCTTTGCTTTGCTGCAGTCACTTGGAAGTGGGGGAGAAGGGTGAGGGATCGGGTACAGGGCAGGAAGTCATTTTCTGATTGGAGTTTGTACACAGCACATGATGTCCTCTGTTATACTATTACACATACTTCCGAGGGCAGTAGCTCACCATATGTGATGGTTTGGAGGCTTTACAGACCCCAGAAGAACATGTTCTTAAAGTTAATCCATTCCTATGGGTGCTATGGGTGTAAGCCTATACTGGGTGGACCTTTTTTTCTTAACTTTTTTTTAAATTGTGAAATATATGTACAAAAAAGCAATAAATTTCCAAGTACATTTTAACCAAGTAGTTATAGAACAGATCTTAAAGCTTGGGATGGCTTACAGTTCCATGATCTTTCATTTTTTCTTCTAGCTGCTCCAAGACACTGGAAAGCAGCAGAAACATCAATATAATGATTACTCAAACTCATTTGTTAAACCCGACCTTCTCTGTATAATTCCACCATCGTCTTTGATCTTTCTTCTACTCTTTAGGGGTATTTGGGCTATGCCCATTCTAACTTTTTCATGTTGGAATGGACTGTCAATAATATGGGATAGGGGGATGGAACTAGTTGATGTTCTGGTGATGCTGGTCCTGCTGCATTTCAGGGGTGGGAACTTTTAATTAGGTTATTTCAGTTGAGGGGTGCCTAGTTGGGAGTCCTTTACAAGAGGATGAAATACAGAGAGAAGTACACAGAAGCTCAAAGAGAAAGCCATGGAAGCAAGAAGCTGAAAGCAATGAAACATGGAAGAGAAGGGAGAGACCAGCAGATGCCACCATGTGCCTTGCCATCTGACAGAAGAGTCCAGGTGTCGTCTTGATGATGCCTTGATTTGGACATTTTTGCAGCCCCAGAACTGTGAGCTTGTAAGCCTATAAATCCCCATTGTTAAAAGAGAACCCATTTTTACAGGCTATGCATTTCAGCAGTTTTAGCAAACTAAAACACTATTTAACCCCGTATTGACACAATGTTAGGAAATTATCAATGTCATCATACCACTGATTTTGCAAAATGCAGAAATAATATTGCTTCTGTTACAGTTATCGGGGTGATATTCAAAATACTTAACAACAGGTAAACCACAGGTGCTAACTATTCACAACAAGCACCGGTAATAATTAACTGATGTATAAGGACTAAATCTTACTTATTGGAAATGGTAATTTTTTGGAATTTTTTCATTATTTTTCTCAACTATTTGTGGCACAACTAAAACTTGTTCTTGGAACATCTGAGTTTGGACAAAATAGTGAGGCTACTTCTGCTCCAAGGTAGGAAGCATCAAGTTACAGAGCCCATGATGGAGACAGTAGCAGGACCACTTTTTCAGAGTATGTAACCCAGTTGCCTCTACTCTATCTCCTGTCTTCCATTTGCATATGTCTCGTGGGAGGCCACCACTGTCCTTAGGAAGGCCACCCAGCAGGGGTGGGCAATTTGCTATGCATCCTTCAGATGATTGCAAATCCACAGCCCTGCCCTCAGCCTTCTGCTTGCAGCCCTCCCACCGCAGCAGTCCATTCCTGTCAACCTCCTGCTCAGAGCAGCTTCCTATTCTGATTTGCTGAAGGTCAAAAAAAAATAATAAAAAGTTTGACACCCACCTCTCCAGGAGGACAAGATCCAAGTATGAAATGGCCCAGGGCTCTCTTAGCAGAGTGGAACTGAAACTTACCTGAAAGTGTTCAGAGAGCTTCTGATATGGGAGGGGTTCCTGGTCTGATTTTTCAAGTTATTCTTGTAAATCAAACCATGAGGTGAATTTTCCAAGCAAAAGGGGTTAATAACAACTACTTACTGTCTTTAGCAATGGTTCTAAATCTAAAACTTTCAAAACTATTCACCGATTGGTCAGGACCAGTACCATTGGTGTGTACAAATGATAATGAGGCAATTTATATCAACCATGTAGAAGAGAAAACCCAGTAATTATTAAGGAAGGTGAGGGTGTCATCTGAGCTGAGATTTTCCTTCATTTGTTAATTCCACAAACATTTGCTGAGCCTTCTCTATGCACAAGGAGGCACTTGGGGTGAATAAGATGGAGTCCTTGATTTAAGGATACACAAGAAATCCTACCCCTTTCACTTACATCCTCAGGATAATGCTTAATTTTCTGAGATGAGTTATCTAGGTAGAGAGATACACCTGTGAGTCGGCAATTACAGAAAATAAACAATTTTGGTCCTCTTCTGCCCATAAAGCATCATGGCAACCACTGTAACAAAATCAAGAGTGCTGATGTGGAGAACTATTTGGCTCCGCGCTGTCACCAGTGCGTCCACGTGCAAGGACTTGTCCTCTCTGTTAACGTGGAATACTATCTAATATTATACATAATATAATCTTTGTCACACATGGATGTAGTACGGTTTAAATGAAATAATATATGCAAAATATGTGCCATTCACATAATAAATGCTGAGTAATGGTTAGCTAAAACCTTGGCATGTATAAATAAGTAGCCATGTGACATTAATACAGCAGAAGCTCAGCTCACAATGACATAAGCACTCAGACAGGCTCCACATTGTATGAGGATCCCACAGAAGGAGTTAAGGAAGATCTCATATTGTTGGACCTGAAGACTCAACAGTTAATCCTTTCAACAGTCTTGTGAGGTGAATGTCATCACCATTTTGCAGATTAGGAAACTGAGGCTAATTAAAGTTAACTTGACCATGACCACACAACCCATAAGACAGGATCCAGTTTCATTTGCCTCCAAAGTGAGTGACTATTTTTCAATGTCAGTAAGTCTCAAAGAGTGACCTCAGAGAAGCATATCTGCCTCACGTGGGAGTTACTAGACATGCAAACTCTCAACCGCACCCCAGACCCACTGAATCAGAAACTCTAAGGGTGGAGCCCAGCCATCTATGTATCCACAAGCCTTCCAGATGATTCTAATGCACGCTTAAGTTTGTGAATCACTGCTTTTGGTACACTGCCCCTCTCCAAAAAGCATCTGACTCCTTGTTTTGTGTTTAACAGAGCGTGTAAGAAAGCTCTTGGCTCTGAATTTGAATTTATATCACGTTTTCAGCAATGATGAGTCAAATAATCTTAAATAGGCCACTCCTTGTCCCTTTCTGTCTCACAGTGTATATGGGGAAGGAAAATGGAAATTAATGATGGGAGAGCCATTTCTTATTGCCTTAAGTCCCTCGAACCTCTTTCCTTGGATAGCACTAACATTTTCCTTCTTGTTGAAGTCACTACCAGTTGTGTTGCTCCTCACCATGACACTTGCTCTTGGACAACATGATATACTGATTCAATACTTACTCTGTGCCAGGAAAGTAAAATTAGCAAAAGCTTCCCCTCAAGGACCTCACAATCTAATTTCTCTTTGCAGTGGATTCCTGATAAACTATCCTAGAATCCCTGAACTCCCAAGCCAGGTACACAACTTAGAGGTTCCCTTTGACCCACTCCTGAACCACCTACATTTAGAATGTGAGTAACTATAACTCCCAAGCAAAGATGTAATTAGGATGAACAAGATGATTTATGCAAAAGCCCACTGGACCATATACAGCCTATCCACCCAGAGTGAACAACAATACTTTACCAGAGAGAAGCCAGTCCATTTAGAGAAAGTTTTCCAAGCAACCACTGTATCCAAGACTGCTCCCGAGTTTGGAATCCATTCTGGCCAATAAACCAAGGACCTCGGCATGAGTCTGAAGAATCGGATCTGCCAGCCAGGACCAATGTCCTCTGGCATTTCAGTCCAACATGTTTTAGGCTCTCTGGGTGATGGTGTGATGTTAGAGTCATCATAAGACATAAGCCTCCCTGGCTAAAGGGAAAGCACCCTGAATTTGCTTTTTTACTGACTTTATAAGAACCTTATTGCTTTCCACGGAATATAACTGAAGAATAAAAGGAGCCCTAATATAAATTCCACCTGCTGCTAGCTAGGTCTTTGAAAGCCACTGCGCTTGCTGAATGATTACAGCTGGTGCTCTCCTTTATGCTGGCTTTGTGGGTTATAAGGACAGACACATAAGGTGTAGGTCAGTTTTTTTAAGGAATGCGGAAGTCTTCCTCTCTTAACTTGACATATGCTTTTCTTTCCCTATCCTACCTAGAATTAATGGAGCTAAGGGTTGCTAATGCATCTAATTAAATGATTTTAGACAATCCTGGTCAGTGCACATATTCACTAGAGAACTGAAGAGACTTTATCTGGAAGAGGAGAATCAATGTATATGGAGAGGAGTGATATGCTTATGATATTTATGTATTCCTGCTTCTTGTCTGAACTCATTGGCAATTTCCAAATCAAAATCCTTACATGTTTTTTCCATCAATTAGAAAAATTGAATAAAACTTATAGGTAGAGTTTTTCCTTGTTTAAATTTCCCTCCCACCTCACAGTGTGCCTGCTAAAAGTTTGTGCCATAAATCCCAATACAAAATTCCCTGTTGCTTAACTTGCCCATAAACGTGGAGCATGTAGCCATGTTATACGATTCCTGACCCGAACACAAATTTCCTGTAGTCTGGTGGCGCCTCAAGGTGGGGCTAATATATTCACCTGCTTGTTTTTCAGGCAATAAACCCAGAACAGGTGAAATGAGGAGGAAATTTAAATAAGATCAAAAAGTAGGCTCAAAAGAATGGACAAAGCCATCTGGAATGCCTCAGTGCTGCCACTCTGAAATAGGAGACTTAGTAGAATTTCTAGTTTCCCTTTCTTTTCAGTCCCAACTTTTCCTTGAGAGGAAGCTCATTGTTTCCAGCCGTTGGGTCAGGCATTGGCAAGTGAAGAAATATTAATTTCTTCTAAGCCCATGGGCGACCAACTCATTCTCTTCACTCTCCTAGCTTCTGCTCTTATTAGCTTTCTCTCAGTTTACCTTGTGGAATGCATGGGAAGTTTGGAAGGTTATTTACTGAGTTAAGAGGGGAAATTTTTACTTTGGATTTCAAATTACTCTGCAGATCACAACACTGTTTTGGTGAACAAGAAAACAATTGTTCGGACATGCAAGTAAACAGTACAGGCTTCAATGCAATTTGGTAATATTTATCAAAAGCTGTAAAAATATGAACACTATTTGACTCAGTAATTCTAGTCCAGTGTACAATTAGTCCTTGTACAATTCTAGTCCTTGTACAATTAATCCAGAGGAAATAATTGTACAAGGGCAAGAAGATATATGAGAAATGATGTTCATTGAAGCATTGTTTGAAATAGGAAAAGTTGGAAACAAAATCTAAATGTCCAACAATAGGGGGTTGGTTAAATAAATTTTGATTATTCATACTAAAGAATATCGTTCAGTCATTACAATAAAGATGGAGATGAAAGGTTTTGACACAATGTCTTCTATACATTAAGTGAAAAATGTAATATGCTAAACAATGTGTATAATATTATCCCTCTAAAACTTACATATATATGCATATATATGATTTATGAAAGTTTTCCTATGAAATACTTTTAAAACACACCACACATATCCAAGCTCAATAAGTACTCTTAAGGAAATTGCCATGCTAAAGTGTCATTATGCTTTCTCTTCCAGGTATAGTGAAGTGAAATCAATAAGGGTTTTCCATCGAGAGCTGGGCCTTAAAGCCTCTTCCACGTTGGGCTCATTATGTTGATGCTATTTTTAGGTGACCATGACGTACATCTCACATCTCTTCCATTTTGAAATGTTTTTCATTGGAAAAAAACAAGTTTTATTTGTGGGAGCTGTCAGGAGCCCTGACATAAATAAAGACACACACATCAAGGACAGCTATTTCCACATAGTGTCAGAAAATATTTCATTGTAGTGGCTTCACTTGAATAGAGGCCAAAGCCTGAATTGGAACTGGGCAAAAAGAAAAGAAAAAAAAAAAAAAACTCTTACAAGTAAGGTTCTTTAAAACAGATTTAGTACGCATTTCTATGAAAGAGCTTTACACACATTTCCATTCTAATTAAAAACATAATTGGCAACATAAGTTCTTAAACTATGAATATTTTGGAAAAGGAAATTCAAGTACCAGCAACGACACATGTCTCTAAAAAGCCGAACTATTCACTTTGAGGGGGAAACTTAAGTTTTAAAACAAACAACAAGAGCAATTTTCAATATTAATGTTTAACATCTAATTCTCCGATTTAGGTGACCTTACAAATGATGCTATAAGTTGGAAATCAAGGGGGAGATTCTTTACACCAGCCATGAGTATAACGCTCAAACGTGGTTGTGGCTTAGAATCACCACCAACTAGTGACTCTGATTTAATATGTCTGGGGTGGGACCTGAATATCAGTATTTTTTTAAAGCTTCCAAGGGGCTCTAATATGTAACCATAGTTTATAACCATGACTATAAATACTTACCTTTACATTGGCTATCTCTCAATTAGCAATTATTCTGGAAACTGAAATGAATGAAATGTTTTAGATTGAAAGGTACTTAAAGCATCACCTAATCCAAACTTTATCTTGCAGAGGGAAACCTGAGGTCCAGGAACTTCCTTGTAACTGCTTTTTGACTATTTTCTTACTTTGGTGTTAAATTGAGAAAGACCAGCCTTTCCTAGGGAATTTTCTTCATCAGTTGATTTTCTCTCATATTTACTCAATTTTCAACCTTTTCTTGTTCACAATGGCACAAAGTTCTACAACCACTATCTGCCTATTCAGTGAGTGGCATTTTAAGTTCCTAATGAACAAAATGACCAAAGCTACCAATAATTGAATGCTTTGGCTAAACTGGGCATTACCTCACATCACCACAACTCTGTAGTATTATTCTATACCCATTTTTCAGATAAGAAAACTGAGACTCCGAGGCACTTAATTATTTGCCCAATGTTAGACAGCTGGAAATGGTGAGATTGGGATGTGAACCTGTATCTACTCAGCTCCAAATAACCAGAAAAGAGACTGACACATAGAGGAGATTAATCAAAACCCACAATCCAGAATCCTGATTCTTATTGTTTTAGAGATGAGATTCCAGAAGAGCCTATTCAAATATCTCCATTTCTTTATGTGCTGCCAAGAAAGCAGGAAGAGGAAGAATAGCAATTCAGTGGGAAACCTGAACAAAAAGTGAAGTTCTTAATAGTAGGGGTAAAGGCTTTGCTCAAGAAATGCCACAAGTAAACGTCATGGACATTTACTTGTAGGACAGAATGGCAGCTGGGGATGCTCACACGCAATCCATTTTCTATGGAATATACTCAAGATATCACTCTGTTCATTTGCACATGCTCCTCAATCTACATGCATTCCCTTTCCCTCCTCCTTCACCTGCCTAACTTCTGCTCATCTTTTAAGACTCATTCATTTTATAAGGGGCTCTCTAACCTCCTAAAACCAGATTACATAGTCCTCCTCTGAGCATCCACAGCACCCAATGATACCATTACCAAAGCATACCAGGTTGAATTGTCTGTTTCCTTTTCTGCCTCCCCACCAAAATGCTAATTTATTGAGGTGAGGCTTGTGTGTTCCAGTGCACAGCCGATTATCCAGCACAGGGCAGGCACTCAATGAGTGTGGAAAGAATGCCCAAATAAACAAATGTATAACTGAGTATTCCTTCAGGATCAGTGGATGGAATATAACAGTTTTACCGCATAGCATACAAATATATTGGAATGGAGAAAATGTTGCTTGCTATTTTAACAGTTGGCATGAGAGTATATCTTAGAAATATTTTGGTCTGAAAAATAATTTTGACACAAACTGGGGAGCATAGTGAGGCACCTTCCTTCCTCTCGTCTCGGTTGTCTCCCCTGCATGGCTCCTAGATGTTAGCTAGGACCAAAGACTCAGAAACAAAAGTTGGATCATTCTGCATCAATGAGAAATGCATTTTTTCAGTTTCATGGGCACAGGAGGAAAGAATGAGGAGTAAGCTTAGTGAGAAGGTAGAAATCTATATAGTATGAAATGTGGTAACTCCTATTTTGTTGCACTCCAAAATTTAAAGAAAAAAAAAAAAGCTAAACTCATACCTTCTTTTCTTTTTTTTTTTTTTTTTCCATGGGCAGGCACCAGGAATTGAACTCAGGTCTCCAGCATGGCAGGTGAGAACGCTGCCTGCTGAGCCACCGTGGCCTACCCTAAACTCATACATTCTTGATGTAATTGATTTAAATATTTTGCAGATTGAAAGGAGCTTCCATCATTTCAAGATAGAGTTTGATGTGGAATGAGATGGAGACAGTCTTTTAGAACAAAAGGTTTAAAATTCCATGTAGAACTAAGAATGGCAATTATTCCACTACCCAATTCTACGGAGACACAAGGAAGTAATGGAGGTCACAAGAGAATCCAGAATAAATACATGAGTGACTTTGGAGTTCCAGGTAGAGAATGAAAGAATTTAGGAGCACAGCTGTATTTTCATTTATTCCAGCAGAATTGCACGTCTTTGGAGGATGCAAAAGGATATGGAAAACAGACCATTAACTATGATGGTGCTGAAGAACAAAATTTCATTGCCAAGGTCCTAACTTATTATACCATTCATTCATATGTTCATTTATTTGTTCATTCAGTAGTTATCAAGCTCTGCCTTCACACAATGTCATAAAGGTTAGAGATTCAAGGACACATAAACAGTTCTTGGAAACATACATTACTTTTGAAATTGGGGAAAATATTAGTTTGAATAACAATTTTAAAAACAAAATATATTATTTCCCTCACTAATGTGGTAGGAAAATAATCCAACAATTAAATTCCAGTGATACAAGACAGATCTTGACAAGAAAGAAAATGTATCTCACAAGGAAAGGAAGGAAAGTAGGAAGCTCATGAATTTGATCAAACAAACTTAAGGCAGAATTAGAAAGACAGGGAAAAATTTGTCCAGTTAAAATGTATAAAATCAAGTGAGGCTGGTGTGCATATGTGAGGCTGTTTTGCCTGACACACGTCATTTCCATCACTGTGTTCTTGTGAGTGCCCCCCACCCCTGCGTCAGGCCCAGGTGTCCGGAGTTGCACCAGGTCGGATGGGTGCCCCTGCACCTCGTTGTCCCCTCACCCCAGAAGCGTCATTGTGCCAACGTCCCCTGCCCGAGGCTGAGGTGCCAGCGCTTGGACGCCAATTGGCGATCCTTGTACGTTACACGGTCCTGACTTAGACAATTTAAACCTTCACCTATTTAAAAGAGAACATCATATCAAATGCTGTTTTTAAACCTTCTGTCACTGGCAATGCATGTGCCGCCGCGCGCGGGACCGGGAGGGAGGTGCCTGCGGGGCCGGCTCTCTGGCCCGGGTCAGGGCGGCTGCGCGCCGGAGCTCGGGGCCCTGCCCCCCGATCCAGAAATACCTGATGGAAATCAACTTTTCATATCTTTCTCCTGAGATGAATTCTGTTTTAAAATTGGAATAAATTTTGTTCCTTAAAAAAAAAAATACATCTGTGTGATGATATTAAGAATTACTGATTGCATATGTAGAATGGAATGATTTCTAAATGTTGTGTTAGTTAATTTTTTTTTAATTAATAAAAAAAAAATCAAGTGAAGGGATTAGTAGAAGACAAGTTAGGGAAAAGATTCAATGTGGAGATTTGGGGAAATCTCCAGAAAGAAAACGGCATAATGGTTTAATGGAAAATAACAACCAAAAAAGGTATGATGGTATAGTGGAAAGAACCTGGTATTCCAAAGACCCAAGTTCTAATCCCTGTTTATTTACTGCCTCTCTGTGTGGCTTTAGGAAGCTCACTTTTCCTTTCTGGACCACAATTTCCTCTAAGAAAATGAGCTAAAGGTCTCTACAAGTAGAGAAATTCAAGAATGCCAGATATACCATCTCAGATGTCTACATCACAATACGCAGAAAATTGGAAATACAGAGGAAACTTGAAAGTTTTAAACTGGGAGAGAATTAGAACTTTAACAAACAAATGAACAGAATGCATAGTGAAAGCACTGCATGTCAGGAATATGGAAATCCACAGATCTGCCAGAGTAGAGTTTTTAGACAAAGGCAAAGAAAAACAGTAATAAGGTTGTCATGCCAGGGGTTGTGACTGTTGCCTAGAGAGTACATGTTTTTAGGCTGACTTCTAATATTTGACCATTTTGACCTGCAAAAACTGTGATTTCTTCAGCTTCCCGTGCCTCCTCTAAAGGTCTCATCTGCAAAGCAGAGCAGTGAATAAACTACTGACTAGTGCACTGAGAAAGCCAACACTCAGAAAGTATGTGAGCAACAAAGGGACCTACTGAAGCGAACCAGCAAATGAAAGGTGACTACAGTTAACTGCACTGGTAATATTAGGTTTATAGCTCATCTTATTGAACAGCCACTTAAATCCGGTCATTTCAGGTGCTTCAACCTACTATAATATCCAGGGGACTCAGTTCAGAAGCCCAGTACTCAGAATCAGGGCTTTATTCCTAAGTAGCCATGACGTCATGAATGGCCTTGGCTGCCATGTAGGACGACACACTCCCAGTCATTCTACCCAGGTGACTGTACAGCTCAGCACTGGTTGGGGGCGAGGAGGGAAGGGGCAGGGCAGCGCCCAACAGCCTACCATGTGGGAATAATTCAGTACTGGGGCGGAAGGAGGCTGCAGGAGATGGGGATGCCTCCGTCTCCGACTCCCTAGTTGAGATGCATGGAAGTGGCAGAGGCCGAGCTCAGGAATGAGGTGAACTATGTCAGGAAGAGCTGGAGGAACTGGAAACCCTTGGCCTGAGAAGACAAGAATCTGGCTCGGGAAAGGGTCAGGAGTGAGGGGGAGATAGAAATTCTTTTTTCATATTTTTGAGAAGCTGTCATATAATGGAAAAACTAAATGCAAATTATGTGGATTAGAGGGCAAAGCGAAGACTGGTGGGCAAGAAATTCAAGCAAGTGTGTTGAATTTGTATGAGGAAGAAGCCTTTTGCATTTTGGTACTCGATGATGATGCTCCTGCCCGCTAAGGGGCATTTTGGAAATTTAGAGGGGCGTTTCTGACTTCTAACTCAGTCATGCCTGAGGGTTTACATGTAAAACACACATTTGTATAAGTTACTTTCCTATTACTTCTCCTTTCTTTTACAGTTAAGGTGACATACTCACTTAGTTTTTGAGTGATTGTGTGTTTGTTGCATTATTCTAGGGATTTCCTTTTAGGATTATAAAGAAAGTGTCACCGAATATGTGTCATAGGAATGGGGCACTGACTTTATGATCAGTGGGAACCTATCCTCCTGCAGAAAGGACAAACCGATGGCCAAATCTGCCCTGCAAGTGGCCTCCTTCGTGTTCTTCAAATTTTTGAATTAGCTGCTGACACTCAAACATGGGAGATTTCATCCAGCAACCCTGAGTTGCACTGCAGCTTGGCAAAAATTCACCTGGAGAGGGTGAAACACTCCCCTTCAGAAAGGGTGTGCTCCCCCCTCCCATCTCCTCCATGGCCTAGTCCTGCCTCACTCACCCCAGCTGCCAGGGCCTTTAGGGATCTGGGTGTGGCTCCTGCTCCCCAGCTCACCCTCTCAATAAATAAACAGCCCTCCCCCAGGAGCTGGCCTTCCTTGCCGACAAGGTCAGGCTATAGGCAACTGTAAGGAGAGCAGGGAAGACTGGAAATAGATGCGGTATTAAAGAGTCCGGGGCGCATATGAAACAGTCCTTGGAAACATACATTTACTGTGCAACTAGGGAAAAAATTACAGTTTGAATAAGAATTTTAAAATGCATTTCTCTCACCTTCTAAGATAAGTTAATAAAATAAGGCAGCACATGTGACAAAAGACAGGCTCCTGACAAAGACGAGAATGCATCTTCTAAGAAAAGGGAGGAGAAAATAGGAGGAAACTCGTGCATGTAAGAAAGAATTCTCAACTTTTTAGGGTTGTGGCTCTTTGGGAAAATATCATAAAGGCTATCCACTCTCTCCCAGAAAAATGCTCAGGCACACAAAATATTGCTTATAATTTCAGTAGCTATGCGGCCCTCTATAGCTCATCATTTGACGTAAAATTAAGATTCCGCCTCTAACATGATGTTCAGCCTAGCCAGCCACCCCAACCACACTTCCCATCCCAACTGTAATTTTGGGGATTTTTTGTAAGAGCACCCACATAATTTTTGATGAACTCTCCACAAAGGGTAATGACATTCAGTGTGTTACACCTGTGGACACTCAAGCACCTGTGGACACTCAAGCAGCTACTGAACTCCGGTTAAATAAGCAGCTCTTTGAATAAGGCAACCAAGTAACATCTTAAATCTGCTATTCTTGGAAACTGCCTGCTTCCAAGAGGTCTCCAACCTAACCACAACCAATAAATAAAACCAATTGTAAGACCAGACGCCCTCCTTCTCTGGTGACTCCTTTAGGCCTATAATTAAATAACAGACAGAGATATCAACTATGCTAGACAGCGAGCTTAAAGAAATGAAATGTAGGCAGCATTTATTTTCTGGAGAACAAGTGCCTTGAAGCTAATGCCTAATTATATTAATATTTTATTTTTATGTTTCTTTCGCAAATGATCCTGCAGATGATCTATGCCAGTGATCTACACTGCAGATTCTCAGACTTCTTCAGAAGTCATGAATCCAAAACAAATTCTTTAAATATACATGCTTTTAAAGACTGTTTCTCCTAGGCAATAGGGGAAGGTTAAAAATACTGAGCACCAAAAAAATTTTTTACCAACAAGCCTTTAATTTGGCACATGTCTTTCCTGTGATTTAAACTCATCAAACCTCAGCAGACCATGGATAAAAAAGAAATTAGACTCAGACATAATAAAAACAAGATATACAGCAGACTAGTGGGAATAATCTTCAGAGATGAAAAATAATAATAAATGTATATAGAAACTGTGCTTAAAAACCATGCAACTCTAGATATACCCACAAAAGTACTGAGAAAGTATATACCATAAAAGTCAAATAATATGTTCTTAAAACAAGGCTGTGTTTTCACAAACCACTTTTCATCAAACAATCTTTTGACTTCAGAAAGCACTGGCTAGAGAACAGTAAATATTCCCCCAAATCCAATAAAGTTCAGTTGTGCCATTTAAATGAACTACCAAGAAATGGGACACTCTGGGACAGAATTTTGGATCAAGCTACTATGTTATTATATCAGTGTTTAGAAATGGAAAACGAAATTATTCACTGTATGGCCTGTGTTTTGTGAATTAAGAAAAGAGTTTGAAATAATTGATGAAAACTTTCCTCTCTGAGCCACTCTTACTCAGATATGGATGCTTTCTCAACTTGGCACTCAGACACATATTCTTCAGATGCAAACTATTCCTGGCCAGCAATGCCTATGCATTGTTGCAAGGCACAGAATTCCAGATTTTACTCTAAGTTTAGCACAGTAGTGAGTTTTATAGTGATAAGAATGCCCAGAAATGGGCCTCAGGTGGACTTGTATCTTTCTCTTCTTGTCATTGACTTAAAATGCCAAATTTTGTGTTTTCCAAAAGCCAAACACTCATTCACCTGTAAATATGCTAGAAAGTGGGGTAATATTTTAAATAAATCAAATCCACTCTAGGCTGATACTAGTGCACACTCTAAAATAATACAATAAAAAGAGTCCCTTGAACTTGTGCAAATTAAGTGGAAAGAGATGCGTAGAAACAGAAAGAAATAAAGATGAGCCAACTGATGTAAACTATCTCATCCATCTCTCAGGGTTTGAAAAGAACTGATGAAGGTAAGTTTCACTTCCCTTCTGCTTTAAGAAATGGAAAACTCCGTCCAGTCTTTAGGTTTCTTTTGAGCAGTTATGAATTTAACCAAGATCCAGGTCCCACATAGGTTATCTGCCCCCAGGATGAAGTTCTGCATGAGGAACACCACATAAATATCTGCAGCAAAACCTACCACCACCACCACCTAAACCCACACCCCTCTGCACAGACCTGTCCTTTAGGTATGACAGGTGAGGAGTAAAAGCTCTGGACCATGCATTTAAGAGGGGAGTAGCTTCAGGCTACTGCACATTACTCCTCTTTTTTGAATACTGATAGCATACATTTCAAAATTCCCCTCCGAAAGGGCCTCTCAATGAAAAATAGTGACAAGGCCTCCTTTCAAGGGAATCATCCTGGGTGCCCAAATGGGTTTTGTTGTCCCAGAATTGTCTTCCAAGTGATGCCCCCATTTTCAGTACATTCCAGGGTGGCCTCCGCTAAAATCCTGAGAGCCCACAAGGATGTTGTGGGAGGCCCTGCAGTACCAGATGGAATCTTTCCACCCTCTGGAGATGGGGTCTTGTGGGTCCTCAAGGGAGAGGGAAATTTCAGAAAGACATGGGATATAATTAAATATTTTGCCTTCCATGTGAAGCCATTTTAATATATCCTGAGAGACTTTGACTCTGAACATAATTTCTAAATCTAACATCAAACAAATAGATGACTCAAACTACCATGTTGATAGGTTACTACTCAGCTTTGTTTTGTTGAGGGAATCGCTCTGATGTTCAAGAGAGTTCACTGGAACCAACAGTAAGCGAGTAGCTGTAACTGAATGTAAATTGAGGGTGAGAGTGTTAGAGAAAAATCTATTCTGTACCTTCCTCCTTCTCTCTTAAACTTAGACTTATTGAAGTTGTATTTCTCTAATGCAAAATGGGGCCTTTTGATTTTTCTCCTGGAAACTATGCGAAATAAAAACTTTAAGAGGTGACGTACTTCTTGGGAAGGATGAGAAATGGAGAAAGAATTCAAATAGTGCGGGAAAGACTTGGGGGTACATAAACCCAGAGGTCAGTACTACCCGGGAGCTAAAAGAAATTCCAATACTACTTAATCTCTTTTCATCTTCAAAGCCCTCCATAAGCCCTAAATCATTCGTCCTCACCACATTACTATAATCATGTTATTTGGCAGAAGCAGTAGATCTTTCATCTCTAGATCTCAAAGCACTCTATAAATGCCAATTAATCCTTAAAACTGCCTGTGAGGTAAAAGAGTATCAACTAGCGTACTTTGCACACAGAGAGGTTAAGTGACTTGGTCCAACCCACTGAACAAATTAGCAGCAGAAGTAGCACTCTGGAGGTTCTGTTCCTGGACTTGAATATTCATGGCAGAAAGTCAAACCTGTACTGAAAGCACCTGGCCCGGCACATAGTCGGTACTCAGGTCATCATTTTTGAATGAACAAGTACATCAGACATCCATACTTCCAATTGCCTCCTGAACATGTCTGAGTTCTGCTAACATCCCCAACTCAGGTCCAAATTATCTTCTCCAAACTGGCATCAACTCTTGGATTCATTCGTTCTCCAACCAGTTGCTGAGCAGTAGCCCTACTACTCAGCCCTGGAGATAGATTGATGAAAATGGCAGGCAGGTCCTTCTCTCAAGAATTTGCATCCAGAGAAAATGAGGCAATCAAGAGGACAAATACTATTAGATAGTAAGAAAAGTGAGGTGATAGTAAATAAGAGCTAGTCTCTGAAGGTCAAGGAGCCATCCAGTTGCAGTGGAAAGCGAGAACTATATACCACACCATAAAGAATTTTGAAATATTCTAACAGCGTAAAGAAATTCTCATTGTTACTTAGTTGCCTTATTCCTTCTATTCCCCTATGATTTGCAACATAATTCTTAAATCAAAAAGTCCTGATCATTTGTCTTCAGGGATAAGAGGTAAGCTGGTGATCTGCTGTCACTGGTAATCTGGTGTCCCAAGGAGTCCAGGTATAGGCTGGGTGGCAGCAGCTCCTATGCCTGGGGCTTGGGACAAAGCTGGCCAGCAGAAGCAGACAGTGCCTGACATTACAAAGACCACATGTCCCAATAAAGACTGCTCACCTCATTCATTCACGTATTCTTCATTCACTCACACTGTATGTATTAAATGTCTATTATATGCCAGGTTGCAGAGATAAAACCATGAACTAGACTCATCTGTGCCCTCAGAAGCCAGATGACCTATCTCCCCATTATTAATGATCACTCCTGGAAATGTGCCTGTCTGCTTCCCTAAAGGTGATAGTAAAACCACTAAGGTACATTAACCTCATGCTTTTCAGCTCCCTCAAACTGCGCAAAACTACATAGAGAAGAAATCAGATTACAGAAACTGTAGCTCCGGCTTTTCAGGCTCAGACAGACTTCAGCTGTATCCAAATAATATTCACTTATGTTTCCTAGGACTTGAGGTGGCATTATTAGAGGAGCAAATTTTAACATCCCTCTTGGGGTTCTTGATTTCATCATGAACTACTTCTCCCCTGTCCCGAGTTTAATTTAGTGAGGTTGAAGAAGAACAGAAGGAGTTAGCCCTCAGAGTTGGCCCCGAGGTACCAGTGACCCTAGAAATTTGCAATGCTGGTGGACTAGACTGAAAATGTTTTCATTTTTCTCAAGCCATTAAAATTCACAAAGGCCCATGATGTTGGTTTGAGGAGATGGGTTTTTTAAAATGGATTCATTAGTCATATGTTCTCTGTCTTCTTATTGCTTCTCTAGATCATTGTCACCTCTTCTCTTAACACATTTCAAGAGGCTTAAATTGCATCACACCCATTGTGCATGTAACTGTAATTTAGCTAACGGAGAAAAATCTTTCCTCACAGCTGTACACAGGGTGTTCATCTCCTTTTATTTCTACTGTCCCATGGAAGTACCAATGCAAAGTCAAAACAAAAGGTAGAGCGCAGAAGAGAAGAGGCAAACTAAAAGGCTGAGACGATCCTCAAATTAAATACTTGTTTCCTATAAGTAAGGATTTACAAAACAGAATTCTACTAGAACTACCTTTTTAAGAATATGGTGATTACCTCCAAGATTTTTAAGGAAATGTGAAATCACTAAGGACCTGCACTGATAGATCAACTAAAAATACTGGGAGGCATTAGACACCATTTAATCCAGTCTCCTGAGGAATTTGTTGATGAGAAAATTGAGGCCCCAAAAATGAAGTGGCCCACCCTTGGCCATATGGTCAGGATGAGCTAGAGCCTGCATGCCCTGACTTTTCCCAGAGTGATGTACTACATTCACCAATATCTATTCACAGATATTGGTCCCTACACACATATTTAAAATCTACTGCCCATAGAGCTTAAATTCACCTTAACATAACTGAAAATGAAAAGGGATCCTTTGGTTCTCCAAATTTGAGTCCAGAGCCCCAGAACCAAGCTAAAGAGTAGTGGGCATAGCCAGTCTTGGGAAACAGTGTGCTCCTTTCTCCCTCAACGCTTTGATGTTCTGGCAAGCAAAAGCTTCAGCGCTATACATGTGACTGATGTAAGGGACAGTTTTATTTTCTAGATAAGCCACCTGAGGTAAAATGGCCTCAGTGGCAGAACTGAAGTTTTCTTCTGTCTATGCTCCCTGGGCTGGAAGCCAGGCTTCCCCACCCCTTTCCATCCATTGCCAAATTTAAATTACGATGATAGCTACAATTTATTGCATGTCAGGGCCGGACGAGATGATTTTCTTTTGTCCTCACAATCATCCTTTAAGATGACATTACTAGCCCTGTTTTTCTGATGAGAAAACTGAGGCTCAGCAAGGTTCATTCATTAATCTCCCCTCCAAAAACGGCTGCTGCCCTGGTGGCCGTGTTTGAGTCAATTGGATGTTTGCTCATCTCTGTGCTCCCTCCAAGGGTGGAGAAGGAGCTGAGAGAAGAAGGGGCTTCCTGTGCGGGATCAGGTCCAGACGCTGAGGCAAGAGTCAAGAGCCTCAAGTGCGTTTTCTGCCCCAGGTTTGGAGGAGGGGTGACTAAACTCATGGATCCCACACAGAATGCCAGTCATGGCAGGAACATTACACAGAGGTTCTACAAACAGGAGTTCTAGAAAGCTCGAACTCCAAGTCCCAGGACTATGAATTTTACACAGTTGGTTTCACCCTTCCCTACAACAGTGTCAGATGGTACATTGTCCTGCTCCTTGCCTGAAACACCTCTGCCACTCCCATTCCCAGGGTAAATAATTGGCCATTTTCATTGCCCAGAAGTTTTCCTCTTCACGATCCCCTTGCTTTGTGGTTTGATTGGGAGGTAAAATTTTCTTTGCTGTATCCATGTAACCCTGGCAGTGTTTCTGCTTCCCCAAACCACTGCCCAATTAGTGCACTGGCCACGGTCTTTCAGAGGGGATTGTAACCCACTCCTCTCACCCTTGTGTGTTGCTTTATCAGTGAAGGGATACTGGTGTTTAAGGGAGATGAGTCCATGTCTGCAGATGGAGGAGGACAAGGAATTTCACGTAAACGATTCTTTTAGCTCTCATATATCTGTGATGGCCTCCCTGCTACAAAGTCATGGCCTAGGTGGCTGAGCTGGCCCGTGAGCTCAAATCAGCCTCACTCACAGTTCACACTCAATCACTACCTGACACTGCCTCCTGTTTCTGGATCTTTCTCTCTCTTTCAGTTTCTCCTGTGATTGTCCACTTATGTCCTCCCATTTTCTCACCTCCACCTGCCATGGTGCTTACTGTAGCTCAGTCTTCCTCAAACTTCAGAAACACACAATAAAAATGAGGGTATATTCACCCCAGTTTAAGGAAAAGTTTAAAACTGTGACTTTCTGGGATCACTGGGTATCAATCCAGTTATAAGTGTAGAAGCAAATGTGGGCACTGAAATCAAATAGCAATGCTTGGCTATAAGGTAGTCACAGATATGATCCCAAATCAAATTAGGTTTTTTCAAAATTATTGAAATTGTAAAACATTAAAATGTAAAACTTCTCACCAAACTCATGGATCCCCTGGGAATTCATGGCCTGCAGCTTAAGAGATGCCCTTGTCTTAGTTTTCCAGGCTGCTATGACAAGCACCACACAGTGGGCTGGCTTAAACAGGGAATTTATTGGTCACAGTTTCAGAGGCCAGAAGTCCACATCAAGGAGTTGGCAAGAAGGCTTGCTTCCTCCCAGAGTCAGTAGAGTTCTGGCTGGCTGGCATCCTGGGGTTCCTCAGTTTCCCTACACATGACAGTGTTCCGTCGACATCCGGTTTCTGGCTCCCCCAATGGATTTCTCTCCTACTATGTCCGGATTTCTTCTGCTATAAAGGACTCTAGTAATCCAGATTAAGGCCCACCATCATTCAGTTGGGCCACACCTTATCTAAACATAACATCTTCAGGAGTCCCCATTTACACATACCCACAGGGACACAGATTAAGATTAAGAACATGTCTAAATTGGGGTTCATATTTCAACCTACCACACCAGAAGGGATCATTGTACACAGTACACAGATGGGTGCCCACAACCTTTGAAAGTAGGAGTTAGGGTGTGTCGGGGCGGGGCGGGGGGAGAGAGAGCAGATACTGTAGCTGACATTTACTGAGTGCTTGCTTCGTACATGACTGGATTAAACACATTGCATGTTTTATTTATTTAATCCTCCCAGCAATCCTATGAGCTAGGTAGCATTGTTATTCCTGCTCTTACTGAGAAGAAGTCGAGACTTGGAGAAGTTAAATAATTTGATCACAGGCACACAGTTAGTTAAGCAAAGAAACCTGAACACCTCCTCACACACACACACCTCATGAGAGATGCCAGCACAGTTGGCATCTCTCTACTTTCTTTTTCTCTCTACTTTCTTGTTACCACCTCTTGCTGCCTTGTCATCAATTCTGGGCAATTCACAAAATGTGTATTTCAGCACCCCTCACATCATCAACCCCAGCACTGGGCACATTACAACTTCTTATTAAACACAAGTCGGCTTGTTATAAAAGAGTAAAATGCTTTAATCAATATAGATGCATATGTGTATGTATCTGTGTGTTATCGTTCATTTCAATTATCTCTATAGTCCTGTTCCCCATTGTATGGATAACTGAGTGCTGGCTGGAGCACATCCAAGAAAATTAACTTTCTATTACTGACAGTAGAACAAAACGATCAAAATTAGGACCATACCCCCAAATTGATCCTCATACAACTTCTCCATTTTCTCTGGGAACTGCTATTCTGTGTGAATTCTTAAAAAGGAGAAAAGTCCCTATATTTCTTTTCTGGGGGTGAGCTTTGGGACAAAAATGACAAAGGCCTACCTGATAAGAGACGCCTGTGTGCCTGGGGCAGGCGGGCTCTTTCCTGACTGTTCAGCTTTCTCCTGTCCACCTGCCCGACTTCAAGCAGGCACTGAAGGACACGGGGCTGACCCTCACTGTCTACCTGAACGATAGCTTCACCTACCTCAACATTAAGACACCATGTGCAGAGAATTGATTGAATAAACATATGGTAAAACATGATTAAACTTGCTAACTTAAAGAGGCATTAAAGGCAGGAAATGAAAAAAAGTTGAACCGTATTACTTTACATTTGGGTCCCCAGATAGTATATTTACGTATCTGCCATGAGTTAACAATGTGAAAGAGCTCCAAAGTTTGGCATGATCTAACCTGCAGGTCTATTTTTTTGTTTTCCGGTCTAGAATCCTCTCCTTCGGGAGGCTGAAGGCTGTCTGATGCTAAATGTTTCTAGGCAGTGAACTTTTCACCTCTCTCTAGAAACACTTCAGAATAAATAAGAAAATCCGATTCTTCTCTTACATTTCACTTCACTGCCATCGATTATGTCTTTGGTATCAACCTAAATAACCCCTCACTTTGGGGTTTACACCTTTCAAATATTTGTTGTCTGTTATCGTGCTCCCCTGAAGTCATTTCTGGGTCCTACCTCTGTGTCTTCTCTGTCTTTAATCTTGCCTCGTAAATCAGTCCCCCCACCTCATGCCCCGCATTCCCTTCATCATGTTTATTACTTTTCTCTGAACTCTCTCCAATTTGTCTACATATTCCTAGTGCTGGGTGTCTAAATATAATTTGCCCACTTAAAGCCATATTTGGAGGGACCTCGCCAATTCATCTCCTGCCCTGAATATTTTCAAAGGGTCTTGGTGTTCAGGATAGTTCTAAATACCACTGCCCTGCTTACCCTAGGAATACATAGTAAACAGTCCCTAGAACACATGGTAGTGTTGTCATGAGGACGGAGGTCACGAGGCTCCCTTAAAGGAGTGGCTATTTTTCCTTGGGGTCCTTTGGTACCCAATAATTAAACCACCTTGGAGGGGCCCGCCTCATGCTTTGGTCCATTTTCTAATGAATAGTGTTAAAGAAAGATCTCAAGGTATTTTTCAAAGACAGCTCCATACTGATGGAGGAAGGCTATTTCTAAGTTGACCAGTTAGGTAGGACACATTTTCCTAGAGAAACGTGCTGTGTGTGGTTAAGGCTTCACACCAGTCCACAAAATACACGAAATGAAGCTTTAAAATATCTATATGCCCTAGTGTATGCCAGAGTGTGGTGAAAGGGGAATCTTTGCACATTGGTAATTGCTGTGCAAATTGGCACAACTGTTTCGTAGCGTGATTGGCAAACTGTATTCAAAATCTTTACAAACTCTCTACTCTTTGGTAACCAATGGGTAACCAATAAGGTTACCAGGGAGGTTACTTCTAAAAAGTTATCCTAAGGAGATAATTGTAAGGAGGACAAAGATGTGTGAACAGTATGTTTATCAAAGTATTATTTACAGTAGTGGAAATTTTTTTTGAAAAGGGATTGAGTAAATACAGTTGGAAAAGGACACAAAGAGGAATATACAAGGCTATGTAGCACAGTATAATTTACAGTAGTGGGAAAAATTGGAAATAACCTAAAAATCCAGCCAAGGGTGATTGATTAACAAGTGATGGTCTAGCTCTGTATTTATTGCACAAAAAGATGCCTATGGCATATCGAATAAAAGGAGCATCTTACAGAGCAAGAGTCATAGCATGGTCCTGTTTTTATTTAGAAAGGTCTCGACCTCTATTTTCATACATATATAGAAAAGGTCTGGAGATATCTATCTAAAATAGTCATAGTGGTTATCTCTCAGTGGTGGGCTGAGGGGTGATTTCACTTTCCACCTCATTGTCTGATTCCATCCCACCAATGGGCATGATTATTTGTAAAAATTAGCAAAAAATCAGTAAAGCTTTTTCTTTTTAATTTTAATTACAATCTGATCAGAACAAAGATAAATAGGTCACTTTCCTTGCCTCCAGTTTATGTTCAGCTTCCATAACAAAATGTGCACCATGCATTGTATCTTTAATCAGAATAAAGATAAATAGGACACTTTCCTTGCCTCCAGTTTATGTGCAGCTTCCATAACAAAATATGCACCTCGTGAGGGTGTCACGAGTCTGTGGGAGCTCTGAGGAAGGCACTACAATGGGCCCTGAAAGGCTTAGAGGAGCTTTAGAGAGGAGTTGATATCGTAGGGAAGAGAATCCCAAGTCCAGGGAACAGAATGAGTAAAAGTCCCCACAAGTACATAGAGGACTGCAAATAGTTTCATATGGCTGGTGTGGCAAGGGTAGGGCAAGAGTCTGGAAGAAGATAAGTCTGGAAATGTAGGCAGGAGCCACATTGGATAGGGCCTTGAATGTAACACTCAGGATTGTTCACTTTATCCTGTAGGCAAATAGAAGGCATCGACTTTTAATTGGGATGAAATGCCAACTTTGGGTCAGAGAGGAGAACTGATTTGAATAAGAGAAAAACTGGAAACAAGACCAGTTGAAGGCTTTTACAATAACTTAGGTTACAGCATTAAACATGGAATTAAATAAAGGCAGGACTGAAATAAGAGATATTTTTCAAAGCCAAAACCAAAAGAATTTAGCAACTGGGCTTGGACTTTGATGCCTGATAGCCTGAGGTTCAAATCCTGCTATAACCACTTACCAGCTATGTGACCTTGGGCACATTGTTTAACTCCTCTCTGCCTCAGTTTCTTCATCAAAAAAAAAATATGTAGGCAATAACACTATCCATCTTAAAGGTTTTTTATGAAAATTAAATGAGTAAGTACACATGAAGTGCTTAGATTAGACTGGTACCTAGCACATAGGGAGAGTTAGTCTGTAGCTATTATTAAGCTTTGGCTGTTGTTTGATAAGAATAGCTGACATTTACCAAGCACCTACTCTGTTGCTAGTAGAAGCTCAGGGCTTTACATACATTATCTCTAGCCCTCAAGGACAAGTGATTTTAACCCTGTTTCCTATAATTGATAAGATGTGATAGATTGATTTATGTATCCCAACAAAGACATGCTCTTAATCTTCACCCAGTTTCCTATGGGTATGAACTCATAAATAGGAACCTTTGAAGATATCTTACCAGGTAAGGTGAGATCCAACTGAATGTGGGCAGGCCTTAATCTGTATGACAGGAGACCCCTTCAGGAAGAGAAATTCAGAGAAGCCAGAAGCTGGAAGTCAGCAGAAACCCCAAAAGCAGACACAGCAATAAGTGATTGCCATGTGATGGGAGGCAGAGATGCAAGTCAAGGAACCCCAGAGATTGCCGCAAGCCAACACCAGAACATTCCAGACTACTGGGAGAAAGCATGGTCTTGCCAGAAGGTACTTGATGATTGACTTCTACTCTCCAGAGCTGTGAAACAATAAATTCCCATTGTTTAAGCCAACCTATTGTGTGGTATTGTTATAGCAGCTCTGGCAAACTAAAGCACAGGAAAACAGACTTGGAGACATATGCAACATGTCTGAGTCCAGACAGCTGTCCATGACGTGGGAACACTGGGATTCTACCCCACACCTGTCTGATGTCAAACTTGGTCCTTCCTGCACACCTGCTTTGATTCACTGGGGGGGTGATTGAGATGACTCAAGCTCCAGGTTTTCTAGTGAAGGAACTAGATGGATGATAATGCCACTCACCCAAACAAGAAAAATAAAAGGAGGGCTCCAAGAACTTTAGACAAAGAAGGACTCTAGGTTTATCTAGTCAAACCCATACACTGGCCTTTAGTCCTCTCCTCATAACACACTGCCTTCTGAGCATCAAATTTATTTTTTAATTAAAAAAAAATACTTTCTTCCCAACATTTTATTGGTTTTAAACTATCATTTTAGTATAAGTGTTGTTACAAAAATTATCTGTGAAACACAAGCATTGAATGTTTGTGTTTTTACTATGAATGAAGTAGTTAGCCAGTATATACAGCTGGCACTCAGTTAATTTTGCCAATAACCCATTAAAATTAAGAAATTTAGATGACCAAAATAAGCAGTTAATTTAAGGAAATATTCAGCATAGAGTTACAATAGACATGTGCCCAGCACTGCTCTAGGCGCTGGAATGTCGTGACAGACATTTCCAACTCCAGACTTCTTCCGCACATAAACCCAACCTTCATCAACATCCCCATTAGTCTGCTGCCTGTTAGAGGAGTGTTGATAAGTTCTCTTCTGTGCGGTTGTGAAAGCACAGAAGACTGAGTCACATCTGATTTTCCCACCCACTTTTCAGAGTCTTGGCTCTAAGACAGAGAACAGTCCATTGAATTCCAGATGCCAGGATGCACGCATCATCAAAAAGAGGAAGGATTCTCTGCTGAGAGACAATATTTCTCTCTTCTCAGATGACCTAGAAAAACAAAAACATGCTTGCTTGTGGACATTCACTCAGACCATACAAAAGACTTCTTCATGCAGGTTACCAAAAGCCCTTTGCATATTAAACTCTTGGTTTACCTGTGCAGCACTTAGCTGACCTATCTCCAAAATAAAGGTTTTCATCCTCATCAAAGTAAATGCCTACATTCTGAAGCAGCTCTGGAGGGTCAGAATAGAGAAACCACTAGAATCCATATGGCTGCACTCTCCTCAAATGTAGATTCAAGATATGATAAGTTGGTAACACACACACACACACACACACACACAACAAATGGCACTGAAAAAATAATCGAGATATGCTGGAAAAGAATTTTCTTCAGCTGAAGGAAGATTAATGTCCACACACAAAAAGGGTTCAAGAAATACCAAAGAAAACTGAATATAAAATTTGATCCCAGTTATATAGAGTAGATAGATAATATTTGTATCATTCACCTGACTATGGATAGAAGTAGACTGGAACAAAATATTCCACAATACTAATAAGTCTTATCACTTAAGATTGAAATTTCTAGTGATTTTTATTTTCTTTTTTACTATTTCCTATGTGCTCCAGACTTTGTTTCTTTTTACCAACCAAATATTTCTTTTACAATCAGAAGAAAATAATATTGTTAGAGAAACAATGAAATATCTCTCAAATCTGTCCTTTCTTCACCATACCCCTTAGCCAGACCCCTAACATCATGTCTCACTTGAACTGTTTTAATGGCCCCTTATTAGTGAGTAACACCCTCCTCATTTTCCCCTTTACACTGCAACCAGAGAGAGTTCTTTTGAAGCATAATTCAAGGAGGCATGCTACATAATACCCAGGATCCACGCAGCACTCATCCCACCCTGCTTCTGGGCCTTACTCATTCCACAGCCTCAACATACCCCTGAGCTTTCGCCCTTTCATCCAACTCCCCACATCTCTCATCTTTCCTTTGGATCAGCCAGAGGATGATGCTGATGAAGATGCCACTGATTTGTGGGGAATAGGGCTAGGGATGAGTATGAAAGATTGGGTGAGGCGAGAGATATAGGGCATGACTCCCCCAGAATGGCTTCATAGAAGGCGACTCAGAAAGGAATCCAGTTGGAAGTGGGAAGTTTGTGTTGTGTATTTATTTGTGAGCTAACTTGGAGTGGGGGGCTGATGGACATTAGGTAACTTGGAGTGTTTGCCTACCAAGTGGACTGTTTCTACTTTGGTGGTATATTCACTTGGGATGGCGTGGGTTAGGGCTAATAGAGATTATGGGTTCACCCCACTTGAGCTTCCCGCTAACTCTTGGGTTTCTCATCACCAAGTTCAGGCCTCACTTTCTCTTGGGATTCTTCCTTGACACCTTGGTCTGAGTCACACGCTCCTCTGTTGTATCCTCATAACACTTCAGGTATACCTCAATCTACGTAATTATCACATTCCACTCAGTCATCATGCTTGCCTGCCCCAACAGGGCAGTTTAAGGACAAGAACTTCTAATTCTGCATCTGGAGCCCCAAGCACTGTATCTGGCAAGTGATGAGTGTTCAATAATTATTTTTGAACTGCAAGAGTGAGCAGACAGAAATTAAAGTCATGGGTAATTAATCTCAAGAGAATGAAGGGTGAGAGAGGAATAAATGACCTGTTCTTCCATACCTCCACCAACCTTGATGATTGATCCAGGAGAAACAGGCTTTTTATATAGTAATTACAGGAACCAGCATGTGAATCAAATAGCCATTGAATAAATTAATGAACTAGTGAATTAATCTAAAATAAGGCTTAGGACAAAATTTGAAACAAAACAATAACCTAGTGTTATTGGACCCCCTAGAGTTGAAGGCACATACAGACAGTCTCAGAATCTAAGAAAGGCCAGGCTGGGATTTGCCAGTCCTAGTCAGATAATAGTTGTTTCAAGTATAGATTGTGGAATCATGTGCTGTGTCTCTCCATAGATCTCTAAATAATACAAATTTCCTCATCTTTCTATCTCAGAGCAGCATCAAAGCCATTACTACTTTTTGCCACTTGCAGCCAAATCAAATTCTAATTTCTAACACTTCCTAAAGGACAAGAGTCTTGAAAGATGAGTAGGGATTGGCCAAGCACAGAAAGTTAGGTTGGGTATTTCAGAAAAACAGCAGGAGCATAGGTACGGAGGTGTTAAATTGCATGATGTGCATATGGAACATTAGATACCAAGAAGTCCAGTATAAATTTCAAGGCAAAAGAAGGGGCATACAAGGCTGAAAAACATAGGTAAGGACTAAGTCATGATAACACTGTATGTTACATAAGGGAGCCTAGATTTTTATCTTGACAAGGGAAGCCATAAAGGATTTTCAAGCAGGGAAATGATACAGTAGGATTAGCATTTGGAAAGATATCTCTGGCAGTGGAGAAGGGAGTAAAATGGAACTGTCAGTTAAGTGGCTACTGCAATATCCCGACATCCATTACCCTGAAACTTAATGGCACCTTCAGAGCAACACAATGTCCCTCCCCCTCCAAATGTCTACTCCTAGAAGTTAAAGATGACAAGGATTCTGAGTTATTTTAAAGGATTCACAGAACCAACTCTAGTCCTATATTTGAAAGAATATCATAAAAAGAATGGAATGCCTTGAAACTGTCTGGCTCAGCCTGGCCCAAGCCATCAGGCTACCTCTGATCCAAGAAGCCAACATCTAAAAATAATTGATTCCCTAAATTTTCTCATTCTTCACCTTGGTCCTGTATCCTTTCAACCTGGAACTACCTTGTCCTTGGCTCTGGAACCTTTGTCTCATTTCCTTGTTGTGGTATTGTAGTTAGCACTCAAAACTCGGTTCCTTAGCCTCAGCATTATGGATATTTTGGGCCACATAATTTTCTTTTGTGGGGGCTGTTCTATACATTATAGGATGTATAACAACATCCCTATCCTCTATCCACTACATGCCAGTAGCACCCTCCTTCCATTCCCATTGTGACTGCCAAAAATGTTTCCAGACATTGTCAAATGTCCCTTGAAGGACAAAATCACCCATAATTGAGAACCTCAACTTGAGTTCTAAAGGAAATTCCCCTTAAAATATTTCAGACATTAGTGACCTCTTCCAGACTTGAGGTTTTAAATATTATCTATATTTGGTTCCCAGGTTTATATCTCCAGCCAAGACTTCCCTCCTGAACACCACACTAGAGAATTCAACTTCTCATTCAAATATTTCACTTTAATATCTAATAGACATCTCAAACACAACATGCAGTCTTACCCATTTCAAAATTATCCTTGACTCCTCTCTTTCTCACATCTGTATCCCACCAAGACATCTCATCGACTCAACCTTCAGAATACATCCAGAATCAGCATTTCTTACTGCTTCCTACAACAACCATGGTCCAAGCCACCAAGACCTCACACCTGGTTTATTGCAATAGCCTCCTGCTGGTCTCCCTGGCCCCCTTACTGTTTGTTCTCAACATTAGCTAGAGCAGGCCTTTAAAAATATGTAAGATACTGCCAGTCCTTTCTCAAAACCCTTAAATGTCTTCTCATCTTACTCAAAGAGAAATCAGAGTGTTTACAAGGACCGTATGCTCTAGCCCCTTGTTACCTCTCTGAACTTATAAACTGCTACTCTCAGTCATCACCAACTGATATGAGGAATTTGAGCGAAGCAGGTTTGGAAGCGGAGATCAAGAGTTCAGGATTGGTTGTTCTTGTACATCCAATAAAGATGTTGGGTAGCTAGGGGGATTTATAAGTTTGGGACTAGGAGTGAGCTCTGGGTTGGAGTATACATTTGGGAGTTGTTGGCATATAGTTGGAATTCAAAGACATGAGCCTGGAACAGGTGACCTAGAGAGTGAAAGTAGACAAAGAGGGCCAAGAACCTAGCCCTGGGGCACCCCAGTATTAAACGGATGGGAAGAAGAGGGGGAGCCAGCATAGGAAACTGAAAAACAGCAATCAGTAAGGTAGGAAGAAAACCAAGAGAGTGTCATACTCTGCAAGCTAAGTGAAAACAGTCTATCAATGAACTAAAATCTGTTAGTCAAAAGTTTCTCTCTAAACTTAGAACCATCTCAGGAACTTCTCCAAGAAATGCATAATCAAACCACATGCATACCAAAATGCAGCATACAATAAATATCTCTTTTCATCACTTTGCTTAATGGCCTATTCATTTACCACATACAGTTCTGTGGTTCAGATTCTTATCTCAGTTTAATTTATATTGGTTTTCCTATTTATGATGGTCACAGTTTAATTTAATAAACTGTATTATATAAGTAGGGCATATGTAGGTAGAAATACCACATAGACACATATGACTAATATTGGAAATGCAATAATTGCAATATTATCTAATTATTCATCTTGTCACTTATCAAAATGAGCAACTAAAGACTAAAAATTGGTGGGAAGAACTGTTCCTAACTCTAAACTTAATCATAACAAAGCCCATAATGGCTAATATCTAATAACCAATATGGTATTTAGTCGGACAATACAGTAATTAGGACAATAGAGTAATTAGCTCATTTCAGGAGTTTACTGAGCACTTGGAACAACACGACCCAGTTATTTCTTTCAGTAATATAGATTAGTACTAACCTAGCCAGTGTGACATTCTTGAGTTACTGTAGTAAGGCACAAACAAAATTAAATTGGAACTCGGGTCGACTTTTGTGTGAGAAAAGAGATACCTACTGTATTTCTAGTTCACAATAAGTAGGGGCTTCTTAGAAACATGTCCTCCCCAACAACACTGAGGCTGGCTGGTCTTGTCTCTGATTGCCCTTCTAAATAAGAATCTTATAGAGGTTATTACTAAAATGGCCTTTATGGCTATACTTCCTCCAAACAGTTCTTGAGTGCCAGAAAATAAATAACGGTGGTGCTTCAGATTTGTAGGATGGCATATACTTTCATATTGTCTATTTCTTATTTCCCTAACATGCATTATTGTTCTGTAAACTCCCCAAACATAATCACATATCTATATGTATCAAATTTTACTTAAAATATGGAACTAAGTAACCATTTGAAAAGCACCATTTTTGCAAGAAATAAACAGACTTCCAAATCCAAACTAAGTTGAATTCATACCCATTGATATTGAATCAAATTCCATAAAAATTAGTCAGATCCTCATAAAAATTAGTCAGACCCTTCTAAAGTTCCTGTACAAAAAACGAGCACAATCTGTCATGTTTTAGCAGTTATATAGGATGAAGTCAGAGCAGGCATAAGTTTTGAATCTGTGAATGACACACCTTGTGTGGGGCAGTTAACACCCTAAATGAACAAAAGGCAGAATGCTTGTCATATCTCCTAGCTAAGTGACATGTATGACTGTAAGGTGCTCGATAACCATTAATGGAATGAACTGATGAATAAAAATAAAGACCTGGGTTGGTGGTAAAATTTTCCAGTAGAAAGTACAGAATGGGAAAAATGGCTTGACACAGATCCTGAGAAAAAAGACCTGAGAATTCTAATCCACCTCAAATTCAAATGAACCAGCGGTATTATAACATGTAAAAGTGAATACAATCTTAGGACTCTATGGAAGCTTCCAGATCAAGTGCAGGAATTGTCCCTATACTTGGCCTGAATCAGACTTCACCTAAAATATTACATTTAGTTCCAGGAAGGACACAGTAAGAAGGACACTAACAATCCCAATTGTCTTTAGAGGATGCCCCCAGATTGCTTAGCATAGGGCCTTGGATGTAAAGCTATTCCACAAATAAGTACTGAATTATCTGAACTAATACTAAGAATCTGGAAATCACACAATATGAGAAAGAAGTAAGGGGAGAATACTTCTGTCTTATAAAAGTGTACTTTCTAACAGAGCTACACCATGATGAAACAGGATGACCAACAAAGTAAGGGTCATATGGAGAATGTTCTAGGAAGAAGTAAATGATCAACTACCAGGAATGTTATTAAAGAATTGCTTGCATCAGGCAGAAGATTGAAATGGATGACCTCCAAGAGCTCTTCCAGCTCAGGGAGGTCAGGGAGATACCTACAGAGGGTATCTCCCTGACTAACCCAGGACGCAGCAGGGGTAGCCTTCAACCTGTGAGTCCTCACAATTATCCAGTTATTCAAAGCGGGATGCCACTTACTCCTTGCACACCCAGGGACAGTCGCCCTGTGGGGCAGCTCGTTGTGACAAAGTAACATACATGAGACACAGAGCAGTACCTATGCCTTAAACCAGTCATAACAATTATGTTCCTTTCATGCATCCCACTCTACTTGTTCTAAAAGGAAACTTTTTTGAAGTCATTCTTCAAGACACAATGATCTTTGTGTGGGAAGTTTGTTCTCGAATTTTGTTCATTCATAGCCAATTCTATATGCTTTTAAAAATTTACAAGATAGTTGTATTGGGGGCGGAGGCGGGGGTGGAGGTGAGGGTGGGTGGGTGGAAGCGACAGCAAGGGGAACCTTCCTGTTCCCTTCCTCACACAAACCCCCAAACACAGAGTAAAATTCCCAACCTATGGCTAGACAGGAGTCATTTGGTTATGTTTGCATGAAGCAACAGTGGCATCTAGTGATCAGGTAAGTTAATCACACTGCTGCTCAGTTACAACTGAATAAAAAAATAAAACCCAGGCAGGCTTTCTCAGTCTTCCTCTGTACCTCTCATGCAACCAGACCAAATGGGGAGTTGGTTGAGAAATTTAAAATGTCCATTAAACAAGGGATCATAAAAATAATATGCAAAGCATAATAAACACTTTATCCAAGAACATATATCTAACTGTGCATTCATTCACCCATCATTTGATTTACAGCTAGAGCCTCCCCCCCAGATGAGAAGCCATTGTGTCATTGCTAGTCTATGTTGCATCAATCACAACTTATGCATTCTCTAGATGCCCAGCTTTGGTTTCTGTAAATGGAGTAAGAACCTTAAACACTTTCCCAAACATTCAACTTAGACTTTATAGAAACGGCAGCTTTTTCATTTTGTACTCATATTTCATGTTTATTAAATGTTTTATTAAATACAATGCTACAAGCACAAACTGAGAAAATGAAACGGAAAGGTGGCTACCCAGGTAAAGATTACTGATGCTTTTTTTTTTTTCTTAAGCCAGGAGGGGAAACAAGAAATTTTTAATGATCCTATTTAAACTTATATGTCCCATTGCATAAATGTATGTCACAACTTTGGAGATCTTGTTGGTCACATGTTGTCTATACCACCATAAGAAACCAGCAACGTTGTATCCAAATCCAACTCAGAATTTTCTGACCTCAACTATCATAGTTCCCAAGTCTACCTTCTCAGTTCTACCTCCTTCCACCATATGAAAAATTAACTAAGGAAGCCAAAAGATCAAGTCCCTGGTGTTTCTCTCTTGCACTTTCTCCAACACTTCATCCACCATAACAGTGCCCCAGACTTTTGACCAGCAAGTATAGCACAACCTTTAAAGAACCAAGGCTGAGAAAATTTTCAATATAAAGGAAACTAAGTGACTTTCAGAGGATCCTAAGATGTCCCTGGTAAGAAAGATGAGGCAGGCAATACATGGTCCTGGACTGGATCTAATAATGGAAGACAAAATAAATATCCAAAAGGACATTATTGGGACATATAAAAACTAGAATACAGACAATAAGCTTTATATCCATGTTAAATTCCTTGAACTTGATAACTGTACTTAACAGGTGGTTATATAAATGAATATCTTTGTTCTTAGGAAATGTACATGGAAGTATTAAATGTACAAGAAGCAGGATGTATGCAAACTACTCTCAAATATTTAGAAAACAGATAAATAGAAAGATTAGAATGATATGGCAAAACAATAAAACTTGATGGATCTGGGTCTCTGGGTGGGTATGCAGTTTTGAAAGGACTATGTACCCTAGAAAAGCCACATTTTAATCCTGATTCAATCTTGTGGGAGTGACCATTTCTTTTAATCCCTATTCAGCACTATAGGTTGGAAACTTGATTAGATTATCTCCTGGAGCTGCGTCTCACCCAATTGTGGGTACTAACTTTGATTAGAGAGAGCTGTGACTTCACCCATCCTAGGTGGGTCTAAATTAGTTTTCTGGAATTCTTTAAAAGAGGAAGCATTTTGGAGACAGCAACACACGAGAGATCCACGAGAGCCCATACAGCCAGAGACTTTTGGAGATGAAGAAGGAAAATCCCCCTGGGGGAGCTTCGTGAAAGAAGTAGCCTGGAAAGAAGGCTAGCAGATAGTGCCATGTTCGCCATGTGCCATTCCAGTTGAGAAAGAAACTCTGAACGTCATCGGCTTTTCTTGAGTGAAGGTAATCTCTTTTTGGTGCCTTAATTTGGACATTTTTATAGACTTGCTTTAGGTTGGACATTTTCATGGCCTTAGAGCTGTAAACTGGCAACTTAATAAATTCTCCTTTTTAAAAAGCCATTCCATTTCTGGTATATTGCATTCCAGCAGCTAGTAAATTAGAACAGTGAGGGTATGTCAGAGTTCTCAGTATGGATTTTGCTGTATATTGTACCTGTCCTAAAAAGTCTGAAATTATTTCAAAATAAGTTTTTTTAAAAAAGAAAAGACAATGGAAGAAATATTATAAATCAATTAGTTATGATAGACAAAATGAAATACATTATACTAATTTATGCAAATATGGCATCATTTAAAGCTTATCTGCCTTGGGCAGATAATGCATGATCCCTTTGGATATAAAAGAGCATTTTATTTTTCTGCCCACCAAGCCAAATTAAAATCTATTTGAACATTAGTCTTCCTTGTGCATAATCACACGCCTCTGTGACATCAGTTTATAAATATTTTGAATATTCCATCATTTTCCTCTCGTATTAGAAACACATTTATTTTTCTATATAGACTAAAACACACCATAGTTCCAAGGTCCTTTGCAGCTTTATCAAAGAGCAAAAAATGATGCCATGTTATTCCTGTCCCCTAATATTATTTGCCCATTAGCTGTACCCATGGTAGCGGTGCTTGGCTTGGATTTCCAGCAAAACCATGGTTTCCAGTCTCTCCCCGTTGAAACTAGCTCTTGAATTGGATAAGTTAAAAGGGGAGTCAGTTTTCCTTTACCTTTTTGCTAATATTGGCAACCTCCATTAACAGCTATTCACAGGGTGACTGAATTGCTGGTATAAAATATTCCATCATCCTATTTGGTGAGGGCGTATTTTTCAGTTATTTTCTCTTTGGAGCAGTGAAGAATGTCTGAAAATGAAAGTGATCATTGTACAACTAAGTGAGGATAATGTGCAACACCGATTGTTGACTTTGGACATTATACATGATGCCCAATGGATGGAGGTGGCTTAAGGATACACTGACTTGAGTAGATTGGTGAACTGTGGTATAAATATCTGACAGAATAGTGTGCAGCTACAGAAAGAAATGAAGTCATGAGGCATGCAACAAAGTGAATGAACCTTGGAGGCATCATATGGTGCAAAGTAAGCCAGAAACAAAAGAACAAATATTGTATGGTCTCTTTTAGAAAATGTCTATAAGAAAATTGGAAGGGACCTAGATTGTAAGCTCTTGTAGCAATCACATTTAGTCCAGAGCTGTTAATGTTTTTACAGATTTTTGAGATGCTACGCTATATATGTATAATCTGGTATCCCCTTGGAACTTTGGGTACCTATGTGACACCTAAGATTCAGAGTTGGACTTCTGCAGCTCTGAAAGTCAGCACGGCTCCATACAACAACTACTAAAGAAGCAGATAAAGAGATCAGGCTTCAATTAGAGATAAGAAAGAAGCTGATCAGGTTGGGACTAAGGTAAATCAGAATACAGGGTTAACAGTGACATAGTCTATATTTTAGAACTTCCCCTACTGTATGAGACCAAAGGAAGAGAGGTTTATTTTGTCTAAAACTGAAATTTTCTGTAGCACATAATCTAACTTAACCTGTATAGATAGCTCATTTACACAACCCAAACCCATGAAGTCCAGAATGGAAATAATGGTTTGTGATTCTATATAGCTTAAGGTAATACCTAGATTCATCTAAGAGCATTTGGGTAGTTAATTTAAAAGTATTGGCATCGTCCCTTAAGGAAAAGGAGGAAAATATGAAACTGTTAAGATTTATTACCAGGTAAATCCCAGATATTGTCTCAAATATTAGGGGCTCCCAAGTCAATAGGCCTAGGCCTTGATCTTGAGGCTTGCTTTTGTAAGGCTTATTTCTGTAGCTGAGCATCTGAGCTTACCTATAGTTATGCCTGAGGGTCACTTCCAAAAAACCTCTTTTTCACTCAGAAGTGACCTCTTCTCTAAGTTCAATGCTGCAAGGAAAATCATTACCCTCTGTGGTAGTTAGAGTCAGGTGTCAACTTGTCTAGGTGAAGGTGCCTAGTTCTATTGCTGCGGACATGAGTCAATGGCACGTGAACCTCATCTATTGCTGATTACATCTGCAGTCGGTTAGGAGGTGTGCCTACTGCAAAGAATGATGTTTGATTTAATTGGCTGGTGCTTAAATGAGAGAGCTCAACATAGCACAGCCCAAGCAGCTCAGCATACCTCATCTCAGCACTCCCAGCTCAGCACAGGCCTTTGGAGTTGTGGAAAGGAATCATCCCGGGGAAAGTTTTGGAACCCAGAGGCCTGGAGAGAAGGCCAGCAGAGATCATCCTGTGCCTTCCTGTGTAAGAAAGAACCTCAGTTGAAAGCTGCCTTTCCTCTGAAGAACTAATGAAATAAATCCCCTTTTATTAAAAGCCAATCCATCTCTGGTGTGTTGCATTCCAGCAGCTAGCAAACTAGAATACCCTCCCCACTACATGGAACATGACGTCCAGAGGTGAAAGTCTCCCTGGCAATGTGGGACATGACTCCTAGGGATAAGCCTGGTACTGGCACTGTAGGATCAACAACATCTTCCTGAAAATGTAACAAATGTAAAAAAATAAGGTATCAGTGACTAAGAGAGTTCAAAGAGAGGCTATTTTGGAGGCTACTCTTATGTAAGCTTTAGCTAGATATTGCTAATTACCACGGTTTGCCAAAGCCCAATCAAAACCATTCCTGTTAACCCTAAAGAACACCTAGGGTTCTATCGGAGATTCTACAAAAGTTTCATGTACTAAGATTACTACAACCTCCAGATGGGTTCCTAGACCAGATAAGTCCCAAAACCCAGAGAGGCCAGTCTCTCCAGAACATCAACTAGTTCCATTCCCCTATCCCATATTACTGACACCCCTTTCCAACAAGAAAAAGCTAGAAGGGGCAGAGTTCAAATACTCCTACTGACTGTAGAAGGATCAAAGGAGAAGGAGGAGTTATAACAAAGAAGATAGGATCTGACAACTGAGTTTGACTGTTGAATCATTGTATTGATATTTCTTTTAGTCTACAGTGTCTTGGAGCAGCTAGAAGGAAAAACTTAAAATTGTGGAATAATAACTCATAGCAAACTCTGAAATCTGTTCTATAAGTACCTGTTACAACGTACTTTGAAATGTATTGCTCTTTTGTATATGTTATATTTCATAATAAAAAATGTTTTTAAAAAGGTTTGAATGGGCATAACAAATATCCTTAAAGATTGGGAGAAGGATCAAAGGAGAAGGAGGAGTTATAACAGGGAAGTTAGAATTTAACAAATGAGTATCACTGCTGAATGATTGTATTGGTATTTCTTTTTAGTCTCCAGTGTCTTAGAACAACTAGAAGGAAAAACCTGAAATTGTGGAACTGTAACCCATACCAAACTTTGAAATCTGTTCCATAACTACTGGTTAAAACATACTTTGAAATTCATTGCTTTTTTGTATATATGCTACATTTCATAATAAAAAATGTTTAAAAAAAAAAGTTTGGATGGGCATAACCCAGATATCCCTAAAGATTGGGAGAAGGATCAAAGGAGAAGGAGGAGTTACAACAGAGAAGTTAGGATTTAACAAATAAGTATGACTGCTGAATCATTATATTGATATTTTTTAGTCTCCAGAGTCTTGGCGCAGCTAGAAGGAAAAACCTGAAATTGTGGAACTGTAGCCCATACTAAATGATGAAATCTGTTCTATAACTACTTGTTAAAATGTATTTTGAAATTTATTGCTTTTTTGTATATATGTTATATTTCACAAAAAAAAATGTTTTTCAAAAAATGTCCCATTGAGTTGCTTTACAAGTGGTTGGGCAGAGACTACTTAAGGCTTTTTTGTGCTAAGATCTCCTTTAGAGAGCTGCAACTATGCCCAAAAGAAAGGCTGCAGGTCAAGGTGATATGAGGCAGGAGCCAAAGAGAAAATCAGAAACCAGACTATCTGCTATGCCTGTGCCCATTACACTGGATTTGAAGCCCAAAAAAATAGCAACTCCAAGGAAAATAAAAGCAATAAATGATACGATGATAAAACACAGAAACGTATCTGCAAAGCCCCCTTCGGGGAGTGATGAGAACGGGGAGAAATTCAACTTCCCCAAGTTGCATTCTTGATGTTCTCACAAGCAGTGTGGACAACCAAAGCTATAGGCTGAGCCCCCAGTCTTGGGGTTTGTTCATATGAAACTTAACCCCGCAAAGGATAGGTCAAGTCTACTTAAAATTTAGGCCTAAGAGTCACCCCCAAGAGAGCCTCTTTTATTGCTCAGTTGTGGCCTCTCTCCAACCAACACAACGAGCAGTCTCACCACCCTCCCCCTCTCTACGTGGGACAGGACTCCCAGGGGTGTGGACCTTCCTGGCAATGTGGGACAGAGATCTTGGAATGAGCAGAGACTCAGCATCAAGGGATTGAGATAAAACACAGAATCAAGTAACAAAACAATAGCTGAAACCAAGCAAGAAGAAGTTGTTAAAGAGGAATGCAACAATGAAAATGCAGAAAATGGAGAAGCCAAAATTATCAAGGCACCAGCTTCTGACAAAAGAAACTAAGGAAATAAAAGAGGAAAAAATAGAAGCTGTTGAAGAAGAGGAAGGAGAAGAGAAAGAAGTAGTGGAAGCAGAAGGAAAAGATCAGAAAGAAGACAAGGAAGGCCAAAAGAAAGGCAAAGACAAAAGAGAAAATGGAAAAGGAAAGGAGAAGATGCAAAAAAGGACAAAGAAGAAAAAGAGGAAGAAGACATAAAAGAGAAAGGAGATTGAAAAGAGGACAAAGACAGAAATGACAAAGAAAAGGATGAAGAAGAAATAAGACAGATGTTTAAGAACAAAGATAAAGATAAAAAAGAGAAAGGAGAAGATGGAACAGAGGACAAAGATGGAAAAGAGGAGGAAGATGGAAAAAAACATGAAATGGAGAGATGAAAGATGGAAGTGATGGGAAGGAAGATGAAGTTGGAAAAGAAGAAATCAAAAAAGAAAAGGTTGAGAAAGAATAAGGGAAAGAAGAGTCTATTGGTTAATTATGCCCTATATGGCTTCATAATTCGGTAATATGTATTTCAATGTTGTAATGTTAATAGAGATGAGTATTTTATCAAATATTTTATAAACACAGCTTTTCTTTAGCATCAATTTCATTTCAGAACATCTTCATACTGATTAATAGCCACAAGTTCCTAACCTGCAATTTTATTTATAAGTTTTGTGATTATAATAGTTGGATATAAAGAAAAAGTAGTCATAGCTTTCATCTTTGTTAGTGTGTAAGTTATTTGTTTAAAAAAGTTAATTTTAATTTTACACTTAGATATGTGATCATTTCAAAAACTGGAGAGACCCCAAAAGAAAAAATTTCATCCAAGATTCTCATAGTAATCTAGGTTGTTTTTATAAAGAAGGTGAACTATTTTCATGTAATGCTAAGAGTTAGAATAATTTTTCCTCAAATATAATTTTTGGAAAATATAAAATTATAATCCCATTTTTAAAAAGAAATGAAAATGTTTATTTCAGAAGGGCAATTTTGATTATATGTGTATCCACAAAATGTTACAGATTTATTTTAATTAAAAAGACTTCAAAAATGAAAAAAAAATATGTCCCATTATCCGACGGTAACCCCAGCTGTGTCCAGTTTCAATTAAAGGACAATTTACAGCAACCTCTCCCCTCCTGGTTACAAGACAGCTGCTAGCAGTAACTCCTGGGTTTTTTCCCTCCAGCTTCAAATCCAGTAGAAATGGGCTTATCTACTTCCCAGACAGTTCAAAATAAGAGCCCAGGAATTGAGTTGTTTTGCCCATGTGTTGGTCCATGAATCAGACACAGTGGCCAGGAGGAGAGAGAGTGCTGGGTAGCTTAGCTTGGCCCTGTGCTCTAGGGGCATCGACCTCACTGGGAGCACAGGATGGATGGTAGAGAAGGCTCAAACAAAATCAGGGCATTGTTGCCAAAGGATAGTCAATTCTAGACAGCAGGAATAGCATATGTCTACAACAAACCCTGAGAAATTCTTATTCTCATTGTACAGATATGTAAATGAAGATCAGGATTTTAATTGACTCATCCAAGGTCATACAACTAGAAAATGGCGCAGTTTAGATTTGACCCAATTATTAATGTGTGTGGCAACACTGAAAGAAGGGGTAGGCACTTCCCAGGCAGACTGGGGCAAGGAAGTGCTCTAAGCTGAGGTATACATATACACAGTGTTAAGAGGGTATAGGGGAGGCAGGGAGCCTGCAAGGAATTGTTAGATGCAAATTTGTAAGATAGTGAAGCAAAAGAAAGAGCACAGGCTCTGCGGTCAGATCACCACTTTGCTATTATGAGCTCTGTGACTGTGGTAAGGATGCTACCTTAGTTTCCTCATCTGTAATATAGGGATAATATGCTTTGCAGGATTCTTGGGAGGAATAAAAGAGATAACCAATACAAAGGAGCTAGTACAGCAACTAGCACATAGGCACTCAACAAATGGTTGGTGTTTTTTGCTGATGATGGTGGGTTGCAGAAGGTGATTCATGGGGAATAAAATAAGTTGGAAAATTAACATAGGCTAGACTCTAGCTTTCATCCTCCAGAAAATGGGAATGATGGATTCTGACCAGATAGAAGGCCTCATCAGTTTTTCATTTTGGAAGGATCACTAGCAGCAATGTGTAGCAAACAGCAGCAGAAAGAGGTGCAGGGGAGAGTGCAAGATGAGAGAGAGCATTAAAATAGCCATGTCCACCGGTGATTGTCAAACCTAGTTCAGCACAGAATTACTTGAGGAAGTGTTTTTGGTTTTGTTGTTGCATTGTTTTAACATTGATTCTTGGACTCTCCAGGGATGGGAGGCATAGGGTTGAAGTATCAGCTTGATCCTTCCCAGAAAGCTGCTCGGGCCTCATGGGAACTGACCCACCTCTTCCCAGTGATCAGCTTGCCCTAAAGAAGAACTAGAATTGTTAGAGCAGGAATACAAAGAAATGGTAGATGTTCTAGTTTTTCACTTAAAAAGAAAAAAAGACCCTCAAAGGCCCTGGGGTGCAGAGTGTAGTAGTTCAGTAAGGGCTGCCAGGGCTAGAAGGAATGAAGAGACAATGGGATGGAGCATGACTTTGAAGATCAGAGGGCCTGATCCTAGGGGACACAGGGAAGGAAGTAGACTCAGCATCAGAAGATGGCCACCAGGGAACCATGAGGAAACTTATCCAGTACCTACAGGTTACCTATCCCCATTCCAGCGAGCACAGTTCTGCCTTTAGCCATCATCCAATAAGGCTCTCCTATCAACAGCTGTGTCCACTTTGTCTCTAAGACTCTGGACTTCGCTGATATTAATCTGAACTGCTTCATGTAGATAACAACTCTCATTTTAATGGTCCAAGTATTCATGGGTCATTGCATTTCCATCCTGTAATGAACCATAATTCACCTAACACTCCCCCTATTCTCAGATATTTCAGTTGTTTCCAGATTTTCACTTAAATTTAATAAACAATGAACATTTTTATACGTGAAACTTACACTGCTATCACTTTCAACTCTAAAATATCTAACAGTCTTTGATAAAACCTGAAAATGGCTACTTTTCTGAGTTCAAGACACCAATTCTCAGGTTTATTTCCTTCCGAAAGGATGCAATTAGAGATCATTTGATAACATTCAATATCCATTATAATTTAATTTTTAAAAAGCCTTTAATAAGCAAAGAATAAAAGGTAATTTCCTTGACCTTCTAAAAAGGTACCTATGAGAAACCTCAGCAAACATCTTACTTAATGGTTCCCTTAAAAGTCAGGAATAAGATATGAATGCCCTTTATCATTGCTTCCATCAAAACTGTACTGAAGGTCCCAGAGAAGGAAGGAAAGAAAAAAAAAAAAAGGAAAGAAACTGCTCTCTCTTCCAAGGGTGTAGAGAAACAGGCATTCTCATGTACTGCTTATAGAGTAAGTTCAAACTTTACCGCTAGGAATTAAGCACTATGAATAAAGGCTTTAAAAATGTACAAGAAAATACTGGAAAGACCTACACCAGAATACTGATGGCTTCTTTGTGCTCTATTGTGTTTTCCAAATTTTCTTAATTTTGTTACTCTTCTAATTAAGAAAAATAATTTATTTTAAATACTGCCTCAAAATTGGCTGCAGGCAGGAAAAAAACGTGATTCAGAAACAAATTAAGGAGGGAATTCATCTAGAAACCATAAGACCAGAAAGATAAATGACTTTTTAATTTTATTAACACAAAAGAAAATGAAAGACCTGAAGTTTAATTTGATATACACACTCTCTTAAAGTAAACTCTGCTCTGCTCACCCGTACAGAAACATACTATTCTACTGAGTTTTGGGCAGGTCACAGGCCATCCTGCACCCCAGAGATCAGACTGGGGAAGATGGGGTTTGTTGAGCTGCTTCCTTGTTCACGTTACCATGAGGGGGCACTGAAGAAAGATAGAAGGAAGCGGGAAATACAGTAACAGTTCCATGCTTGCACTCAGATAAAAAATGGCACCCAGATATAACAATGAGAAACTTTATGCATATACCTCTGTAATCAATACAACTCTTTATAACAAGAAGAAACAAAAAAAGAATACAATATTCCAAACAATTACAGCCCATAAGTTAAGATCATTTGCAGACTTGTTAAAAAGGACTTAGGTGAGGAGGCAATAGAATTGGTCAACTCTGGCAATAAAGTGCTAAGAGAGTACAAACATACCTAAAAATAAAGAAACTGCTACTTGTTAAGTACTTCTGGTGCTTGCATACAGTGTCCAGTACATAGGGAAGATTTGGCAAGTCCATACTGGTCTTTGTACATGCTGTGTGGTGGCAGCTACTGCAGATTTATTTTCTAAAGTAGGCAAGGCTCATAAATTATCCAATTCACATTGTGATTACTTGGCATAATGCATGCATATTATTGGTACAGAGGAATATTTTAACAAGAATCCGTCAGTTTTTAAAATCGTAACAAGGTTATTTTTACCTCAAAGGATTATTACTCTTTCAGTTATTCATTCATTCAACAAATACTTAACCCAAAGCTTTATCCCATCTTATCCATCCCCGTCCTAGGAAGGCAAAGACACCAGTTAGTGGGTGAGAGGAGACTTCACAGGGCACAGCATGTGCAGCTAATGCTAAGACAGGTGGTAGACAGCAATGGCACAATCCTAAGCTGCCGCCACCCTTTCTTCCACCTCCTTGAACCCTGACATCAAGGAGCTAGTGAGCTGACTCAAGAGAGGAAAGAGTGAACATGACTATTCTGACTCATTTGGGTCAGGAGAGGAGAAAAGAATATGAAGTAGAATTATTCTTATCTGTAAAATTCAGCAGATGGAAGAAAAACATGTCACTTTTTCATTTTGGAAAATGTGGTCAGTTTCTTCCCCCGGGGCTGTTGTGCAAAGTAAGCCCACCTACACCCTTTCCAAGACATAGGCTGTGGGCATGGCTGTTTTTTTTTAAGAAGCTGCATGCTAACTTCAAATGTCACAGAAAACAAGACCAAAAGTGCAGTAACTCATCAGTCATATTTTCCATCTTCAATCCATTTGGGGGTAAAAACACCTGAAGGGGACAAAATTGCTTTTCTCACTGTGTATGTCATTTTTATGTTTTCTGTGCCAAAAGCCCACACAATCGCATTCTCTATTTTATAAAAAATAAATAAAAATTAGTACCTCTCGTAATAAAAGCCCCCTCCAAAAATATCACTTTGGTTTCAGAATTACCAATCAAATTAGATCAAATGAATTTTGACTCTATCAGTAATATTTTTGAAAGCATCTCTAAAGTTTTCCAAAGACAAGGATAAAGATGCTGAGTCTCTGCTTCTAACGACGGAGAAGGAGCCTTACGTTCCATCAAATGATATCTACATGAAGCATTAAAAAAAAAAAGAACTACCTTTTCAGAAGAGGGTCAGAGTTGATTTTGTGAAGTGCCATCATGGGACTCTGTACCATTAGAAGAAAGTTTCTTTGAATCAGGAAGGAGTGTGGGAATGGCTTCCAAGGCTTAGTTGTAACAACCGAGTAGCCGATGCATCTGAGTACAAAGAATATTAAACCTGCCTACTGCACTGGAAGAGATGTGGCTAAGTCCTGCGGAATATAGGAGTATTTGCCTTGACTAACTGAAGTGTTAACTTCACCTCTGTGTGGCTCAGAGTTCCCATCTGCATAGTGGAGATATAGGGTGCTGGGATCAGAAGACAAGTGGGTAAGAGAGAGATCTAGAAAGCACAGGGCCTTTTCTAGAGAAAAGCAGAGTTCAAGTAATAAAGGATTCCAATCAAAAAAAGCACAAAATTCAAGTAACAGAGTCACAGGTGCTTATATTCTGGCTTTTGAGGCTGGAGGCTCTTTGAGAGTGAAGGCTCTGCCCATCTGCCATGGAGAACAGGTAGGTTAATGTGCTGCAAGGTGAAGGACGTACGATGAGCCCCAGTAGAGCCCACTACGTCATCCATACCACTGAAGACCAAAGCTGCCTGGAGAGGAGGAGATGAATCTTGTGAAAAGCTTAGTGGAATCGGCAATTACTTAATTGCTTAATGCATAACCCATTTGTGTTCTCTGTGTAAGATCTTCACATTGGTCAACCTAAATTTCAAACAGATTACAGCTTTTCTTCATTTTGCAGGTAGAAATAGAAAGTTAAAGAAAAGCTACCTAGGTATTTTTCCTCTGTGCTTCAGCATCTCAGCTGAAAGAAATTTCGGAGGGAAAACTCAAATACCCAAACATCCCCCTACTGGGCATGAAAAGGAAAATGGGGAAGTTTTTGCAACAAAGAAACTGTCTTTGGACAGTTTTTGTTCTTGCAAGCTAGTGTATGCATGCTTGAGTATTAAAAACACTAGAGAATTGGAAAGTTTGGGAACTGTTGTCATGAATACCCTGAAGGCCCTCAGAGCAGGAGGAAAGAAGAGGGGTTAACAGTCTAGATATACAGTCTTTTCTAAACAGGTCACAACAAAAAATTGGAAAACCTTCACACTTTAAAACCACAATATTTATTTTGCCATTAGAATCCACTTCTTCAATTAAGTGGATGTCACCATGAGGACACATCCCTATTTTAGTTCTCATTATAACACTTTCAATTCTCTTTTTATGGACTGTTGGTCATCTCTGAACCTGTTTGTTTTCACTGGACAACTAAAATTATTTTGGAGCCATTCAGCTGGAACAACTGTACTGCCATGTACATCCAGAGACAAAGTTCTTGGGATATATCATCGTTTCCTAGTGCCACTGTTTCCACCTCCAGATTTGCTGACGCTCCTGCTTATCTGAGGGAAGTGCACAGTCGGGGTTCTTTCCGTAGGACCATACAATCCCAAATTCCTGGCAGTGGCTGACTTCCGGAGTGGCTTGACACTGGGAAAGGGGCTAAAGATGGGAGTTTTAGGGTTGCTGTTTTGGAGAGGTTTGCTGGTGGCTTTGTTTTCTCCAGATGCATTAGACAGCTCTGATGAGTGCTGCTGACAGGGCAGGGCTATCTTGGGCTCAGTTTCAGCAACAGGATCCCTATGGTTCAGTTCCAAGACTTCTAACTTCACCTGAACTGCAGATATACTGGCTTCGGCATCCCCAAACAAAGGCTCTGGAGACTGTCCTTCAATTCTTCTCCCGCTGCTGCCTTCAGAGCTGCTGCCTTCTTGCCGAGCTGTTGCTGAACCACTGGAGGAAAACTCCTCTGCCACCCCTGAGTTGTTAGTTGTGCAGCCCTCGTTCTGCTCTTCTATCAGCCCTATGGTATCCCCACAGCCCAGCTGACTCTTGGTCCTCGTCATGGTCTTTTTATGGACTCGGATGTGAGTTCGCCAAGGAGAGTTGAGCTTTGTCTTAAGATCTTCATGGGGGACAGGAGACAGTTTGCCTCCTGTGTGACCAGGAATGTGGATGACAGCATTCTTGGCAACTCTATTACTCATTTTCATCTTCTTTCCTAAAAGAAGGTGGTTTATAACTGGAGAATTGTTTACCTGGGACGGGAGAAGACTGGTCACTGGCCCTTTGTCTGAAAGAAATGTTGAAAGCTTGCATGAAACATAAACACATCCATCACAGTAGAAAAACCACACGGATGTTCTCCCTGTATCTCTTCCCATGTATTTCCCAGGTGGTGGCAGAGTCGTGTGACTGAAAGCAGCAGAAACTGAATTCTACCATGGAGTTTTCTCTTCAAAAAGGAGGAGACTATAGGCTGACGATATAAAAAGGGGTGGGAACTCTGTCCACTCATTACTAATTAGGGTTCAGACACTCTTATTTTTTTACAGAGATTTTTTTTGTCTCTGAGCAGCAAACTTCAAAGTCTTTTATCTAGAAAATCCTTAAAGGTTTTCTAAAATAAGACAAACACGATGAACATATGGATTATCAGCTGTGAGCTTCTGAGAGGTACAAAAATATTGCACATTACGAGGTGAGAGACAGCAGAGTGTGAGAGGTGATAAGAAAGTAGTAAAAACGCAGTGTAATCACAGCTGTCCAATGCTTGGTCCTAGGTACAAAAAAAAACCTCCACATTTCTACGTCCTTGCAGGACTTTGAAAGTAAACTGAAAACTGGGAAGCAACAAAAGCATTGTCTTTCTGGAGGGCACTGTTGGTAGTACTACTGTCCTCCCTAGGTAGCTATAAAGGGGTCTTGATTTCTGATACAGCACGAAATATACATGGCCCCAGGGATGACAGCAGCAGGGAGAAAAAGGGAGAAGGCCTCTTCATCCTTGCATAGAAACCTTTTCTCCTTGATATCCACGTCATTTGGCTGAATGTCTTCCACCCTTCTCTACAGTTGTCATCTACCCCTAGTCACATCACAGTCTTCATGGGAGACTCTGACAATTGTCTCCTCTTCATACTCTGTCCTACCACCTTCCTTGATGACTTTATTCTCCGTGACTAGTCCATCCATTACCTATCTTCATAGTTCCTAAATCTCCCCAGTTCCATGGCCTTCACCTCCATTCCATACCTATTTACATACTCAACCTTATCAGACAGATCTATAGTATCTGTTCTCAATCTCACTATACTTGGTACTGAATTAGAGAGACTTCCATTTTTTGATCCCTCCTTCTTATCCATCTCTGGTTCATGCACACACCTACCCTGCCCAGATGCACAGCTGATCACCTAGACCACTGCCTTGCCAATAACTACACATTCCAGGCACCCTATCTCCTTTTCATACATTCCTGGCAAAACTCCAACCCTGGATCTATTATCTACATTTTCTTTTCTGAAACCTGACCTGCTCATAGCTGCTAGAGATAAAAATCACAGCCATGTGGACTAATAGCCCTTCAGATTCATGTTTCCCTATTTTGCTGGATCCTCAATGTCACTGAACAATCTTTTTTTCCCTCTCCCATTTCTCTCATAAGCTTCCACCCAATCCCTAACTTTCTCACTCCCAGCAGATGACCTTTTCCTCAAATTCTCCATGAACACAGAAGCTATCTGGTCTGAAAGGTCACAGCTTCCTGTTCTCCCTAATCTAGGAAGCTGGTACCTCTACCAATATCCTTACTATCTTCATTTAAGTCTCGGAAACTGAGATCCTTTGCCTCTTGGCTCAAGGCCAATCTCCCCACCTACCCTATTTCTTTCAATACTCTTCCATTCAAAGTGTCTCCACCCAAAAGCAGGAGTACCACCTACAAGGTTGTTAGAAATACAGTATCTTGCCCCAACCTAAACCCATTGAAACAGATTCTACATTTTAGCAGCCCCCTCCACCCCCAAGCAATTCACATGCACACTAAAATTTGAGAATCAATGTTCTAGAACTTGACCTTTGAGCAACAATTTCTCCCTTAAAACACAGAAACACATAGACCATGATTTAGAGGAAGAGTTGGCTAACTTTTCTTGTAAAGGACCAGATTGTAAGGATTTTATCCATTCTGCTGTGAAAACAGCCATAAACAATATGTAAGCAAATGGGTGAGGCTGCACGCCAATAAAACTTTATGTACAAAAAGAGTCAGTGGGCAGTATTTGGCCTGTGAGCCATAGTTTGCTGACCCCTGACTAGAGTACATGCCACTGGCCTGATTTAGAACCTAACAGCAATGTTCACCATCCCATTTCAGCATTGTGTGGCTGAAAAAGAATTATACAAAGAATTTAAACACCTGGGTTCTAGCCCTAGCCTAGCCTGGCCTGGCCACTCACTGTGGACACATGACCCTGGACAATCACCAAATATCCTAGACCAACACTTCCTCATCTTTAAAAAGGAGAGAATATCTGTCCTTGCCCTTCTCAGAAATTTGTTTTAAGGACAAAATGAGGAAATATATGTGCAAATGTTTTAAAAATGAAAGGGCTGTAATTGTCAGTTATTCTTATGACTACTTTCTTGATGATTCAGGATAAAGTAAAGATCTTCAAGAAGTTGCCTATTCCTCCCTTATAAGTAGAAGATAAATTCAGTTTTTGTGAAAGTCAGTCACATGCTCACCCAGCCTCTTAAAAATATGCCAAATTTATATCTTGGTTAATTCTGACAGGCATCATTCTCATTGGGATATTCACTTAGAATAAGACAAACCAACTCCCAAAGCAGCACATATTAAACAACAGAATAGATTGTTTACTGGGATTTTTGGAATTAAAAAATAAAAGCCTGGCAATCCTTGGAAAAGAGCATTTCCAACTGCACAACTGTGCTCTTTTCTGTACACTCTTAGGACACTGCTAACCCATCAGGGGAGCACAGACTCCTCAACGTTCTTTTCCTTTCCTTTTGATCACTAGCATCTGTTACATTATGGTCTAAATGACTAGTGTGTAGCTTAATTTACTACTGCATAGTTGACTAAATCCTATTTTCAGAAGGATCAAATTTATGAGACAAGAGCTCCACAATTTCTCAAGTCCAAGGATTGCATGGCTTCACAACATTCTAGTCACTTGCAAACCCCTCTCCACAAGCGCACATAGTAAAGATGTGTTTAATACCATCAACCGGCTGGTCCTTGGGACCTAAAAAGAACTCATGGTCTTTTTCTTCTGTAGAGCCTGATAAAATAAAATTAAAAGTGAGATGCCAAATAAGCTATTATCTCATGCCAGCTGTGTTTATGTGCTATGCTAGAGTTAGTAATTCCAAGGCCATTCTAGGAACTATTTGTTCTTCCTTTCACAAACTGAGATTGTGAGATTGATAGACTTGAAATTGATTCAAACAAAGAATCACATTACCTGCCCTGATATACACCTGATGAGCCTGCTGTTGTTGCTTCTTTTTAATTCGAGAGTATTGACGTTTTAGAGCGTTGATGTCTGTGGTCATGCGCTCCATCATCATACTGTTAAAAGCTGCATGGTATTCACTTCGGCAAGAATTGATTGCTCCTGGACTCAGTTCTGCAATGTTATTAGATCTCAGACTCTGCTCCTCATTTGGTTCTGTACTCAAAGGAAGAGAGACAAGGAGATGGTCAATGGAAGAGTTAAGTGTTCAATGGGAATTGACTGATTACACTATAACCCTGTATGGTATCTAAACTTCATAGCTAGACTCAAAGAGCTAAAGGGACATCAGGCAGAAGAGGGAGTAGACTTGATTTATGTAGTTCCAAAGGGAAAGACTATTCACAAAACCAAGAGGTAGAAGTAATCTCATCGCAACTACAAACCATCAACTAAACAGAGGAATCTAACAGAATGAAATTCTTGAGTTTCATGTCACTCAAGAAATTCACACAGAGGTTGGATAACAACCCATCATATGTTTTAGATTTAGAGAATATTCCCATGGTGGAAGAAAGCCTGTCAAAGATGAATTCAATTAAATTCAAACAGAATTTATTATTTATTTATGCACTTGGCTCTGTACTAAGGAATGAAGATAAATGTTGACTCAGATAAAGGGGGCAGAGGGTAGGGAACAAAATGAAAAAGAAATATGCATTATGTATATAACATACAATCCAAAGATATCTTACTGAAGTAACAGAAGATACTTTAGTAAAGACCTTTAAGTAACCATGATTACCATGCAGTGATAACCACACAGGATATGATACTCTGGTTAAAGTGAACCAACATATTACATAATTTAAGGGACTGCTACCTCTATTTACCTTTAAATTGCTTTTGGTACTTCTGTAGTTCAGGTGCCAGGAGTCCACTAAAAGGCCCAAGGCATCCCACTGCATTAACAATAGCATCTTCCTCGTCCAGGTCATTCTCTTCATCGCTGTCTCTGACCTTAGAATGTTGTCTTGAAAACATAAAAGATGAAGAGGAAAAAGAAATATTCAAAGAAAACAGAGGAATTTCTTAATAAGTTAGTGTAGTCACATAGTTTAAACGACATAAGGGTGCGTGTGTGTGCATATAATGTACATGGTCTCTCTCCCGTCCCTGTTCAACTTCTATGAGTTCTCACCCTACCTAATCCGTACAGGTGACCACTTTTACTAATTTTATAGGTATTCTTCCATTTCTTTATGCATATATAAGCAAGTAAGACTACCCAGTCGTATTTTTCTCTTTTTTGCATAAATATTAGCATACTATACACACTCTTCCACACCTTGCTTTACTCATCCAAGAAACCCTGTACTGTTACGTGTGCTGCTCCTGGGACAGGACCAGGTCTCTAATGGTGCACACTTGTATTATTTCCAATCTTATGCTATTGAAGACAATGCTGCAGTAAATAACCTTATACATACTGTGTTTTACATATATACAAATACATCTGTGGGATGATTCACAAAAGTAGAATTGCTGAGTCAAATGATATGCATTGGCAATTTTGGCAAATACTGCCAAATTGCTCACCACAATTCCTAAAGTAAACTCTCACCAGCAATATATAACAGTGTCTGTTTTCCTATGGCTTTATCACTAAAATGTATCAATCTTTTGAATTTTTGCCAATCAACTGATAAGTAAAAAACATGATCTTAATATAGTTTTAAACTTCATTTCTCTTTTTAAGACTGATGCTGCTTTTTACATTACCTACCTATTCCCATTCTTTGATTATTTTTCAACTGGCTGGTCATTTTTTTTAATCAATTTCTAGGAACTTCATATATTAGAGATAATAATCCTTATTTTTTGTTTGCTTATGGAGTTTTTGTTTTATTCAATTTTGTTTGGATCATGCAGAAAAAAACCAAATGTACTTAAATTAAATATTTCTGCTTATTGTTTTTTTTTCATCTTGACTCAGTTGCTAAGGCCTTCCCCATTCCAAAGAACTAAAGGAATTCTTCCATGTCATCTTCTAACTCTATTTTTCATTTTTCCATCCCTGTGGAATTCATCCTATTGTATGGTGTGAGGTAAGACTTTAATTCTGTTCAGATTAGGTCTCGATAACCCAGCACAATTTACTGTACAGTGCATCTTTGCCCTATTGATTTGATGTACCAATTTTTCATATACTAAATTCCTATATATTTTTTTGTCAATTCTAGTCCTAATATTATTGTTACTATTAATTTTTTTTTTTTTTTTTTTTTTTTTGCATAGGCAGGCACCGGGAATTGAACCCAGGTTTCTGGCCTGGCAGGTGAGAATTCTGCCTGCTGAGCCACAATCACACCACCCAATATTATTTTAAATTAACTCATCTATATTTATTCATGCATAAGTTCCACACTATTTTTTTCACACTATTTTAATTACTGAAATTTTTAATATTTTATGTTTAAAATAAGTTGTGAGGTTGCTAAATATCTTTGAGTTTATATTCATAAATGTGTTCAACTTCTTTGGGAGGTACACTTCAAAAAGTTGCAATGGCATCGATACCCTCTCCTGAAATCAAATCAAATCCTTTGAAAAGACATTCAGATTTAAGAACTAAATTACTTAAAACATATTTCTACGGTTTAACAAATACTCATTTATGAAAACAAATTAGGGTATTAAGTCTTCTACCACAAAAACAAGGAAAAAAAAAAAAAACCACCTTACCCAGAAACTGAGGTGGCTTTAACTGTGGCTGGGAATGGTGTAATGTTGTAGGTGTACTTTTCCCTCAACTCTGCCAACTGTGGGAAAGGGAATGGAGCCATAGAATAAACAGTCTGGAAAACAAAAGCAAAAATGCTAAGTCTGAAACGGTGACCAGAAACAACTTTTCTCCATCCTGGAAAGATATTAAAGTTATGAGTTTGAAGGTAAAGAGGCAGATACTGCTCTTTACACAATGGAAGGAGAGATTCTATTTCTATATCTGTTTCCGAGAAAGACAAAGACCACTAATAAACAACAGTGAAACTTCTACCAACCTAGCTGTGACTGGGTATTCCAAATGGCGAACATGGGTGTGCAAAAGGGACAGTCTGACCTCCTCTTGCCCATTTGATAGATTGGTGAATTCAGAAATCCACAGCTCCATATCACTTCTATAACAAACAGACCACCAATGTTCTTTGTGTGTTGTGTTTGCTTTTCATAGCTTCAAAAGTCTAATGGATGACCCTTGTGATCAACTATGAGCTTTCTCCAAAGATACCACCATTTCAAATGTCTATGAATGTGTTCTAGATGAAAATTGTTAGTAGTCTTTTTTTTCTTTTTTTTTTTTTTTTTACATGGGCAGGCACCAGGAATCGAACCTGGGTCCTGTGGCATGGCAGGCAAGCATTCTTGCCTTCTGAGCCACCATGGCCCGCCCTATTAGCAGTTATTTTTAAGGAAAAAAGGGGAAGAGTGTAAAGCATAGGCTATTAACAAATCTACAAATAAAAATGGGAAAAAGTACCTGTGATTCTACCAGAATGATAAAATTATACATCATTCTATCAGCAGGAAGTAAGTAATCTTGTTTGCTTTTTATTTTTAATAAAATTTAACTGCTCCAAAAATTTTTCTTTAATCCTTTGGGTTCTTATTCACCAGAAAAAATATATATATCACACTAATTTTCCTAGGAAGTCATTCACAATAGGTTGATGGAACTTTTTAGAAAAATACTTAAAAATGGTATTTTTCATATCAAACAGGATTATTCTTCTGAAGGCTAAGGAGATGTCAAGCGTTTGCCTGCATAAGAAAGGAAAGAAGAGCTCTGAAAGGGGTTTACTTTTGCTGCTGTTTCACTTTATAGCTAGCTCAGAGCCACAACTGTGACAGGACAAGTCCACTTCAATCTTGATTCTAAACATCCTGCATATATGACTGTCCCCAAACTTCACAGCATCAACTTAAACTTTACGATATCTACCCAAGATTCCAAACAAATGTTGGCTAAAATTCCTCCCCTTCAATTCTCCATCACTTATCATTCAAAGTTATCCAGCCGCTTACAGTGACTATAAAAGTATTCTCTAAGCTGTCTTATCACACACTTATATTCTTGATTCTAAAAGGCTAGAAACAGTACAAATTTAGTAAAAGTGAACTGTCCTCCTGGAAAGAAGCAGAAGGCATCTTGTGGCTTCCACTAGCCTGGCATGTAAGAGCCTCCTTTCCTCATCTTAAAAATTGTAAGTGTGAAACAGATCGTGTTTACCTCTGAGAGGAGGGATGAAATGAGATCAGGGAGAGGTACGGGAGGGTGTTCAACTGCTGTTAAAGTCTTATTTCTTAAGCTGGGTGGTGAGTATATAGGTTTTATTATATTCTTCTTAATGCATTATATATGCCCGAAATACTTCATAACATTTTATTAATAATGTTGTGAGACTGAACACTCATGTTCTTAGATCCCACAAAGGTATTAGCTACTGGCTCATCACCCACCAAGCTGCCTCACTGCCAATACAGAGTTCGTTCCTCCTTCTCTTATGATCATGCCTCAATCCCATATAGCCTTTTGAAGAAAATAGGGAGCTGTGAAATTTTCTCCCAAGGACCCCAAATTTAGATCCAGAACATGTTGCCTCCACTCAGGCCTCAGTGAGGACAGCATCAGCCTAACTATATCTGTTCGTCACACACGAAATGTGATTCCACAGTTGCGCCAAAAATCAGCCTGCCCTAACTCAAATGATTTTTTTCCGTAACATGTTAGAAACTTGGTACAGACTTTTAAGAAGCCTGTACCATTTGGATTTAACTTTAAAAGACAAAATCATTGATGCTGGGAACCTCAAAATTCCTACAAGTGAAGTAAGAGGTCTCTTTGAAGACAATTAGTGGCTTGACTAGCTGAAGATTCACCTGTGGTTTTTTTTTTTCTTTCTGGTTTTGTAGAATATGTCAGAAAATTCCCCTGTCTGGTCTTGGGATGGAAATTTTTCTGGGAGGAATGGGAAATGCATCCTGCACTTCTCCTTATCCTCCCTCAGGACAGATGGTCTGGGCTCTTCCTGGCAGGTAGGAGACACTTCGCTAAAAACACTTGACCAACGAAGAAAACTGGCTCCACTGAGCTTTTGTTTTCTATTTCAGATCGTCTTTTCTCTATGATGTACTTTTGATTAGTCCTCGAAAAAGATATCAAGGTATTCCTGAAACAAACTTGTTTACAGTACTTCTTCATGTATTTAAGGTCTCATAAGTCTCAAGGCGAGGCATGTTTATCCTGTGAATGTGAGTATCCCTGGCACATCACAGGATCCTCAAGAGTGCTTGATTAACTCAGGATGAGACAAGCTCTAGCCTTCTAACTTTGTAAATTGGTGATACACAATGGATTCTGAGAAAGAAATTTTAGTAATCATCTTAGAGCCAAAATGTGGTAGAGTACTGGCATTTTAGGGTTAGAATGAAATTTAAACATAATTTAGTTCAACCTCCCTCCCACACAGGAGTCCCTTCTAGAGCATCTCTAACAGATGGTCATAAAGGCGCTGCCTAAACACTTCGTTATGAGTATGCAATATTTTGCATGGCAAGACGGTTTCAATTTTTTACAGCACTAATTAATAAAACATCATTCTTCTACTGACTAAGGATCTACTTCCTTGGAATTTCTACCTCATTACTAATGGGAAAAAGCAACAATTGTGGGTCCAAGTGCAAATCTTGCCTCATAACACCTAAGCACTCCCTGCAGATAACAGTAAATCATCAACAAATACCTTGAGCTAGGTTTTTCAAGCACCTGCAAAAGCCTCTAATAATAGCATCTAACTGACTTTTCTCCACGTGATGCTAAAAGAATTCGGGAAAGACTGTCAAAAGCCTTCGGAAACCTTGATGCACTATTTACTCAGCAATCGCCTCTTTTTTTCTAACACTATCAATAAAAATATACCATTGCTGATAAGAAAAGAATGATGTGATTTACAGAAAACAAAACAAGAGTAACAGTAGATTATTTTGCATGTAACACTTAGAAATTGAAAGAAATAGGGAAGACTCAAGGGAAGGAATCCTTTCATCTCTCTGGCTCAAAATTTAAAAACCAGCACAGTTTTTCATCTGCAGCCATTTATGGTCTACTGACAGATTTATGGCCCACCATGGTGGGATCAGAGACACCGCGTTAACTTTTTCAGAAACAGTGAATACAGAAAAGAAAGTGACTTGAAATGACACTCAGCATTTCTCTTTTTAATACACTATGCCAAGAAAAACCAACAAGTCCAATTTACTATCTGAACTACCAACACACATTTAAGTAGACATTTATATTCAGACACGGCTGAAGGGAAATTAGACTCCTTTTTTCATTCTTGACATGCTTTAAAGAAAACAGAAAAAGGTTAAATTGTATAAAATCAGATCAATTCATCTTCACACCGATGTTTTCCTCAATGGAAGAAATGCAACTAAAATGGAAATCTAACCAATCAACCCCCCAGTTTCTTCCTCTAGGATTCTCTCAAGGCAGGCTAAGGAGAACAACCTCTTTTCTCCTAATACCGAAGAGTGGAAGGAGACTCCTGAAGAACAAAGATGGCACCCAATAAAATTGAGTCATCTGATAGCTCTCATTCCTTCTGGCAATTTTTAAGCATTAAATGAAATAAAATGTTGCCATATTCTTCTAATGAAAATTTTAGTTTTTAAAAAGGGCATTTTGAACTAGTGGAAGTAGTGTGTTGGGTAATAGGAAAAAGCACTAGGCCAGTTGTTGGAGATTTGAGCCCAGGCCTAGGTCTACCACTAGACACCTAAGAAATGGCAATTTGCTCATACTCTCCAAAGTCTTAGTTTCTTCTCTGTAAAGTGACAGAATTAGGTGAATTGACCTTTAAGCTTCTTTTAAGTCAGTGCTTCTCTAAATGTTATCTAAAAGCCATCTGTATCAGATCACACTGTGGGTCAGATATCTGCTTTTAATCAGCATTTTAATATACTCCTGAGAAGTTTCTCATACAAGTCAAGTCTACAAATCATTGCCTCAAGTTCTAATGTTCTATGCATCTGTGTATTCATTGAGATTCCAGAGGTTTTCTTAGCACTGTGCTCGGTATTTCAGGGAAGCAGAGTGGTATGTGGCCCCTATCAGTAAGGAACTTGCTATTTCATTAAAGAGGTAAGAGTAACATGCTTGGGAAACAACCAAACAATATAAGATATTCTATAATTTATCTAATTAGCATTAAATCAATTGCTGAAAATCTTAAGTACTGAAGGAGTATAGAGGAGATGTGATCATTGAGGGCTGAGATAATAGAGGTAGCTTAAGGGTGGAGGGGAGAAGAGATTGAGGAGGGTCCAGGCAGGCAGATAGGATTTTTCAAAGATGGAGCCTCAGAGAGAACCACAAACGTTGTCACAGGCATGAGCGCAGCCTCTAGAGGGACAGGTAAAAACAGAGTTATGACCACTGTACTAGGTTCATGTTAAAAAGCAGTGGGAAATACCTCTGGGTAGGTAAGGAATGGGGTTGCCAAAGTGTACCTTCAGTGTAGCCTGTCTGAAAATGGACTTATCATCCTTCTCCCATAAACTTGGCATTTTTGGGAGCATGGGAAGACAATTCGGCTTAACTGAAACAGTACACAATGGGAGTAACAGTAACTATAGTTGAAAAGATGGGTTAAAGTCAAAGAATCCAGAGCACTGGACAATAAGCTGAGAAAACTATGCTGTTTCACAGGCAATAAGTAGCCATTGAAGTTTCACAGCTAGGGAGGAGGGATGGTATCTCACAGTCCTACTTTATAATATGAATCAGTCAGTTCTTTAGGATGTAAAGGATCCTGTACATGGAGAATGCCAACTATGCAGCTGGACCATAGAATGATGCTGGACCACAGAATAAAGGCACATCCATCCAAGAGAATGAGCAATGAGGCAATGGCCCAGGGTATGTAAGAAGGTTTGAAATCAGAACACAGATGTCAAGATCAGATAGAATAATTCCTCCTCTGAGATAGAAAGGAAGGAAGAAAGAAGAGATGAAAATGCAAAGAAATGTTGAGATAAACATATGAATATTCAGGGACGTTATATAAGGTGGGCAGTATTCTCAAATAAATTGGACAGCCAACTGCTCAGAGTGGGGTATTCTGGGAAGGAGATGGGAGTACCAGCAAATGTAAAAAAAAATGAAAGGTCTTAACTTTTCAAGTCCTAAATCAGGGTGTGAGTATTATTAGTTGTCTACTTTACTGACAGGGCTCTAGCACCCAAAATAACCTCAGGCATGAAACACAATATAAAGATGAAGGTTGAAAAGCAAAAGGAGAGAGAAATCACTGAGAAAGAAGGAACTAAGGCCCAAATACAAAACCTGGGAAGCTGACCAGTGGGCAAGAGGAAGAACAAAGATAAGCAGTCAAAGGCATAAGAGGAGAACGAGGGTAGAAGTATGTTATAGAACTTTCCTACATTCACTGTCAGTTTAAATGATGTGGTGAATAGGCTATTGAGATATGGTAACATCTCAGAAAACAACCAAATCCTTCTATGTCTTTCATATCGAAATTTATGAGTAACGTAAAATAACCTGAATTGAAAATGTGAGCAAAAGAAAGTCAAACATAGCAAAATGCTGAATTTCCTTTTTATCCTTCCCCCAAATAATTATTCCACCCCACAAGTCCCCTGTGATAAGCTAAGAATCAGATTCAGAATAAGTACAAAGTGATTTGGAATTTGTCCTTATTTTTTTTTTTTTTTTACTGTTACAGGTTTAAAGTTCTCCTTTATTTTTTTTTTTTATTTTTTTTAAACATAACAACATACAAACACGAACATTCTTACCATATGATCATTCCATTCTTGGCATATAATCAATAACTCACAATATCATCACATAGTTGTATACACATCACCATGATCTTTTCTTAGAACAATTGTATCAATTCAGAAAAAGAAATAGAAAGAAAAAAGAAAAAAAACTCACACATACCATACCCCTTACCCCTCCCTCTCATTGACTGCTAGTATTTCCATCTACCCAATACGTTTTAGCCTTTGTTTCCCCTATTTATTTTCTATAGTCCTTACCACTCCCTTTCATTGATCACTAGCATTTCAATCTACTAAATTTATTTTAACATTTGCTCCCCCATTATTTATTTATTTTTAATCCATATGTCTATTTTTAAAAATTTTATTTTTGCATTGCACCTAGTGATTTTCAAGCAACACAGTTTGAATGAAATCCATATCAAATATTCATTATTCAACTCTTCTTTCTCTTGTGAAATAGTTAAGTTCTTTCAAATTATATAGAGACTCTGATCAATTGAGAAACTAAGAAGGCTGGCCAAACACACATGCTAAGACTACTGCTCTGGCACTGGGTGTCCCCACGATATATGGGGTTCCCTGAGTCTAGGTGGGGCCACATGGCCCACTCACCTGCATGAGTTCATGGCTTTCCAAAAGGTCCTTCTCTAGCATCTCCTGGGTAAGGCGTCCCATGGTGCTGTAGAATTCATCTGCTGTTTCACAACATTCTATCTGCCTGATACAAAAAGGACAGAAAGAACAAATTGTCATGACATCCATGCCGTACAACAAATACACACTGCAGGTGCAACAGGATACGTTGTCTTTGCCATCAAATCAATCAAGTCAGCAATCCACAAAAGTCAAAATTTCTGGAATGCATGCCCATCATATGATGCTATATGTGGAGAAAAGATAAAAATACCTTTTAGAAATACTTATTAAGGATGAGTTCCCATCAACCCTGCACTGCTCCCTCAGCCTCACAGTTCAGCATGTGGCACCTTTTTGCTTACAAGTGACACATTCCACAGATCAGAGTACCCACTACTACTGTAATACTCACAAATTACAGCCATGAAATTGAATACTGAAGAACAATTATCCCCCATACAGATACTATTGCTCTTAATCTGCAAACTGTGGTATCATTAACACTGAAACCAAATCACAGTAGAGGTAAAAGATGAAAATTGTAACAACTTTAACATCATATTTCATCAGTTCACAGGATGTTCTCCCAGGCGTACTTTTCTTAGTTTTCTCAGGGTGCCACTGCTAGTTGAAGAGCATACGGTTTCTTACATTCGGTTCTACATATAAATAATCTGTTACCCTGGCAACCTGTAAGTAAGAAAGGTTAGATATGAAACCTTCCAGAAGGGAAAAAAAAATAGTCCAAGGAAAAGTACTGGATATTTCTGTTTTATCTACTGTGTTGCTCTTTATAAAGAGAACTCTATTTGCCCGCCATCTATAAGACATTGCTTTGGCATATACCGATGTTGGGAGATTCTCATACAATCATACAAAAAAATATTTTATATCATATACTTATTTTTTATTTATACTTATTTACATGTCTATATTCTATTCATATACCCTCAGTCTCTGGAGTGTTGTTTAAATCCCTCTGCCACAATCATGTAAATAAGTAAACAAATAAACTGTTGAAGTACTACTATAGAAATTCAGGGTGAGTGTAGGCATAAATGAAAAAACTGTTAACTTGGTGAAATAATGCTTGAGAAGAGTTTTGAAAAACGTTAACCAGGTTGGTAAGTTAAAAAAATCATCCAAAAACATGGATTCAGAAGACAGCAGGCCCTACTCAGGGAACTGCAAATAGTTCCACAAGACCGAAGTCAGGGGGTGGGAGGGAATGGATGGAAGGCCTGGAGGAAGAGGGAGCTAAGGCAGAGATGACAAAGTCCAGATGACAGAGGGCTGCACCCAACAGCTGAACTCTGAAGAACAAAAATCACAGAAGGGACTTTTAATAGGGAATGTGGAAACAGACGTGCTCTTGGTTAGGTTAGCCTGAAGTGGCATAAAAAGTGGGTAAGATGGGGAGACCAAGGAGAATATACCACAATAGGCCAGAGTGAACCGCAGCAGTCAGAAAAGAAAAGACCTGTAAAAGAGACACTAGTAGAGGTAAACTGATAGTATACAACTTCTATATTCCCAAAGCGCCCTTAGAATGAGTGAAGGGAAGATATTCCAAGTTGCAGAATCAAGAAGAAAAGAGAAGTCCCATGATCCACCATAATGAGCCATATTACTTTACTCAGGTACGCATAAACTGGAAATTAGCTATATGCTGCTGATAATTTTTCCAATGGAAAGTCTGCGGGAAGATTACAGTCACCTAAGTCAAAAAAGATCTACTTAAATCCCAGCTCTGTCACTCATTACCTGTGCAAACTTGGGTAAGTACTTAATCTTTCTATGGTAGTTTCCACCCTTCAGAAGGGAGGGATAATAATCCTACCTACTTCCCAGGTTACTGGGAAAATTGAATGACACAATAATGGTTAAACTGCCTAGCATAATGATGAGTACTGTTGGGACTTAATGATGTTAGCTACCTTTTCTTTCCCTTGATTAATAAGTCGCATGCCTGAAAGAAGTAGAGGGAAATATAATAAGGATTTAAAACTTTACCACATAGGCTAGAGGGAAGTGCCTGCGACCACAGAGATGAGTTCCAGTAGCCATGTTTCTTGAAGATGATTGTACAATGATACAGCTTTCGCAATGTGACTGTGTGATTGTGAAAATCTGTGTCTGATGCTCCTTTTATTTATGGTATGGACAGATGAGCAGAACATATGGATTAAAAATAAGTAAGTAACAGAGGGAACAAATGTTAAAACTAAAAAATATTTATATTGGATAGATGGAAATACTAGTGGTCAACGAGAGGTAGGGGTAAGGGGCATGGTATGTATGAGTTTTTTCTTTTTCTGGAGTGATGCAAATGCTCTAAAAAATGACCATGGTGATGGATATATAACTGTGATGATACTGTGAGCCACTGATTATACACCATGTAGGGAATGTTTGTATGTTAAGAATGTATGTGCTTATATGTTGTTGTATCAATAAAAATTTTAAAAAAAACAAAAACTTTATCACAGTCTGATTCATATAGCCCCTGAATTTCATAAGCAGCAGCCATTTATTATCAGTAGATTCACATTATTAAAAGCCCAGATTCTAGATTCAGGATGCCTGGGTTCAAAAACAGGCCATTCCACTTACTATCTGGGTAAACTGCCCTGGGCAATTTGCCTAACTGCTCTGTGCCTCACTTCCCAATTCTGTAAAAAGGGGATGATAACAGTGCCTACCTCATTGGGTGATGGTGAGGACTGAGTTAATACATCTAGAATGCATAAAACAATGTCTGTCCATGGTAAACATGCAATGAGCACTGGCTTTTGGTTGTAGCGATTATTATTTTATTAGTGTGATATGCCTGGGATGACCATATGAGTAAGTTCTGATCCTACAGATAACTGACAGATGGGAATAAAACCAAAATCACCTCTTTTCTTCCTGCTTAATTATTAGGAAATAATAAAGGTGACCATAAGTGACTCAGCATACAGTAAAGTGCTTTGCTATTTTAATTCTAGAAACTAGTTATCCAGTAACTAGACTATCACAATCAGAGAAACTATCAAAGCTCAAAAAGCTTATAAGGTGTAGGGCAGGTTAGAAACATAATTACAGAAAGAAACAGATATTGGAAGAAAACAAAAAGAAACACACCAAATCCCATACCAACATATTTACCTGCCTCACTGAAAAGTCATTACAATTAAACAAAGGCAAGGGAAATAGCTATGTGATGTTTAAAAATACTTACATTCATGTTTTTCTCAAGTTTCTGAATTGATAGTTAGTCAATCTTACTTTGCAAAAAAGTAAAAAAATATTGCAAGCCTCCCAGGAAACAACTTACCACAAATAACAAGACTAGTTATAAGGTTTTTGAAATAAAACACTGCCAGTGACTAATTGTCTGACATGTTGTCTATGGGGATCAACTAAAGTCATTTATGTCTCTAGGAAAGAAACACTGAAAACTTCTCTGCATCTTAAATTAACTTTAACAGTTTCATTTTAATGTTTCTGCCATTACCCAAAATGCAGAATTTTAACCTAATAGTCATAATATATTAGAAATGGGGGGAAAATACCCTGTATTTTCAAGGCTGCTACTAGTAAAGTCTCTGTGATAATATGATTTGGCACTAATACATTTCAACATTTCTTGATGAAAGGCAAGAAGTTCCATTTGTTCTATGCTAACTACATACCAGGACTGTGCTAGAGGCCTTTGTACACATTATCTTGGCTTAAGTTTTACCATAGCCCTGAAAGGAAGAACAAAATAATAAAAACTCATAAATAATCCAAATTGTGATATTCACTAACAAATCCACTATTCCTTTCCAGATTTTCCAGTCCTTCATTTAAGCTCTGCCCCTCTCCCTCTTCTCAACTGGCGGTGTTCAGGGAGACACTGAGGAAGAGTGAGCGCACCAGGACCAGCGCTAAGAAGGAGACTTGAAAAGGCCTGACCCCTTCCCTCCAAAACAGACTCCCTCTGCCCCCAAATGGTTAAGAATGAGCCAGCTGAGATTTTAAAAGACGAATGCAAATTGAATAAAACTTGCATTTTCTTTTCTTCACACTTAAGTATGGATGGTTTAGGGCGGGCCACAGTGGCTCATGGCAGAGTTCTCGCCTGCCATGCTGGAGACCTGGGTTTGATTCCCGGTGCCTGCCCATGGGAAAATAAAACAAATATACATATATATGGATGGTTTAGAATGTTAGAGCACAAGATTTGCTTAGGCCCTCACCACAAAACAGAATCGAAGGGGAAAATCACTTACTCTCCCAATTTTGCCCAGATAGCCAGCGACACCCTAAGGATGATTTCCGAACCTTCAAAGAAGACAGAATCCCAGATCTTTAAAACCGTGTGGTTCGGCAGACATGTAGCAAAAAGTGTCAGGAACCACTGCATGGTGAAGACGTTCGTAAGTGGGGGCTCATATCCACCTGCAATAAAGCAAACACACTAAATTTCTTCAGAATTGATGATTTACAAGATGTAAATATCCTCTTTCAATCACCCATGCCACCCCAAAATGTCCTATTGATTGACTGATACCTTCCTATCTCTAAAATCTGGTTCTTATGTCCTTTTTTCCTTCCCCTTTTCTGGAAGAAAAAGGCATGTTAAATAATAATATCAATTATAGGAACTTGCAAATTCTTTATATTGCAGAAAACTTAAAGTAAAGCTTACTTTTAGCTCTATCTATTGTGGCATGATGAAATTTAAGAATTCTTTCCCCACAAATAAGATAAAAAGAAAGGATTTTAGCCTTTCAGAAACAAATGCTACCAGATTTTTGAAATCTTGTAAAGCCCACTTTTATTCATATACTGCTAAGAATAAAACTGCTCATTATTTGTCTACTTCTTAAATTACACACGGTTTTAAAGATCTGGGATCCAGTTCACTTTGAAGTATCTGACTAAAAACATTATCTCTCTCCTATTCCTGTGATAGTATAAGTTTATCTTGTAATGACATAAACTCTCACCTTTTAAAAATGTAGATACTTAGACTGATCCCCCTTCCTGCAAATCACAGTCAATAAGCGTATTCACCCAAATATAAAGAAAAAGATATGTATTTCCCTACAGACCTTTTCTTCCTCCTTATCTATGAACAAGAGGATTGCATTTATTCAGAGACCACAACCTGAGGTCATTCCTGGTGGTCAAGCACAGGGCAGCCAGAAGGAAAACATTTAACCCTACCTGACTATGGGCAGGCAGGCTTGCACTATGTGGAACCATCACAAAGTCCACCAGGTGAATAGTTCTACTGCACCAACAAATTAGAGGACTGCTCAAATGGCTTAGAAGGGAATGCTTAGGGATACCCAGGTGTCATTAAAATTCCAGTATATTTTAATCACAGATTAATTCTCAAAATCCTTAAAATTTTTCCCAAATGTAAATGTGTAAGGCAGACTAGATTCCAAGTGTATGGACTACAACAGGAATAGGTAGCTATTTTCAGGAAACAAAATAAACCTCTTCTGAATTCCTTCTGGTATCCTGAGTACAGCCTGGAAAATTCAAGTAGTGGGTATAATCACAACTACTAACTTGGGACATCTGAGAGCTGGACGATGCCCACTAGACAACTGCAACTCTAGGAGCTACTTGCAGAACCACCTGTCTCATTCTAACCAGTGCCCAGCTTCATTAGTTCAAAGTCTACCTGGAGGTCCAGAAGAACATCTTCCAGCAAGAACCCACCATTTCATCTTAGCTACATCTAAACACCCTTAGCGTGAAGAAAATAAAAGGAGCATCACAAATCAAAACCACAATGAGATATCATCTCACACCCACCAGAATGGCCATTATCAATAAAACAGAAAATGACAAGTGCTGGAGAGGATATGGAGAAAGAGGCACACTTATCTGCTGTTCGTAGGAATGTCAAATGGTACAACCGCTGTGGAAGGCAGTTTGGTGGTTCTGCAGAAAGCTAAGTATAGAATTGCCATATGACCCAGTGAATACCATTGCTAGGTATCTACTCAGAGGATATGAGGGCAAGGACACAGACATTTGCACACCAATGTTTATAGCAGCATTATTTACAATTGCGAAGAGATGGAAACAGCCCAAATGACCATCAACAGACAAGTGGCTAAACAAACTGTGGTATATACATACGATGGAATATAATGCAGCTGTAAGACAGGATAAAGTTATGAAGTATGTAACAACATGGATGGACCTTAAGGACATTATGCTAAGTGAGATTAGCCAGAAACAAAAGGAAAAATACTGTATGGTCTCACTGATATCAACTGACATTAATGAATGAACTTGGATGATTTCAGTTAAGAACAGAGACCATCAGGAGATAGAAACAGGGTAACTATTGGGTAACTGGAGCTGAAGGGATACAGATTGTGCAATGGGACTGATTGTAAAAATTCAGAAATGGATAGCACAATATTACCTACCTGTAATACAGGTACCTGTAATACATAGACTATACAACTATGTGATGATACTGTGAATTACTGATCAAATATGTAAAATGGAATGATCATATGGTAAGAATGGTTGTGTTTGCATGTTGATATCTTTAATAAATAAAACAAATTTTAAAAAAATAAAAAAAAAATAAAAGAAGCATCGAACCTTTCAATCCACAAGACTGCTTTTATCTCCTACAAGTTTGTGAAAATACATGTTCTATTCTCTCATCACCTCAATGGTTGAGGCAAAATCATGTTTTGTGTTAAACTGTACCTATAGTACAGTTACAAAGAATTCAAATCAGTAGATTTGGTTCCAGCTTAGAACAATTTAACTAGGTGGTAAGACATATTAAATGTATATCATCATCTAGAATATAATATATCATCTTAGTTGTTGATATGGGACTGATAAAGTATTAGGCTTGCAATAGATTTCCTAACCATAATCAGTTAGAGGTTCAACATGTGGTCCTACTTTTTTCAGTTTTGTTTCTGTTCTCTTTTTAAAAATGTAACTATTTCATTGTGCCAAATTCTCACTAATGCAAACAAATGGAAAATGTATTTCCATTCAAGGTTTAGGTTTACAAGTACAGTGGAATAGGATAAGTAAAATATTTTCAAACGTATAACACTGAATCATCAGTACCTCCACTTTCCTTGTTTGCAGTTCTCTGAAGAGTATCCAGGTGCTGAGATAATTCAGGGAGCTTCATTCTCAAAAGGTCTCTGAAGACAGCCATGTCCACGGACAATGCCCGAAGATTATTGACAAAATAGCTTTCGGGAAGTACTTTATCAATAAGGTAAATCATAATCTGAAGAAAAAAACAAAGAAGAAAATTTCTTCATAACATCCAGGATCTTCACATGTCTTGAATAGAAAGAACACATTCAGGGCTGACAACACACAGTTAGCCAAAGCACACTATCCTTTAAATACGTCAGTACCAAATGTTCTGGATTTTCAAGGCTCATCTACACTCTGGGCTAGCAGCAGCCTACATAATTATCTGAGTTAACTCAGACTCCAAATGTGTTATGGTCTGAAGTTGCCAGAAGGTCTGCTGGACCTGAGCTCACCCCAGAAGTGCCTGTGATTATAGAACCCTCTGCTTCAATCTGAGAAGTGGCAGAATCTAGACTTCATCTGCAGGCACCAGAGCCTCAGTATTGGCTCTCTGACGTCAGTACAGTTTTACAACCGTAACATGAAAACCAAGAGCTGGCATGTCATAAAACATGTCCACTGAAGCAAATCTTGATCTTCACTTGCCATTAATCTGAATTATTAGGGCAACTGAAGCTGGTTTTGTATCCCCTTTCCTCTCCTGGGAGAATGCAACAAGGTTTTGTTTGAACTAATGGTGCTTTTTAAAATCCTTTTAAAATCTGTTATTCTTTCATAAGATTGTCACACAACATCTTTCATTGTTGCTATTTGTATTATCTTTGCTAAAATGTCAAGAAACGCTAATATGACTCAACAAAACAAATATGAATTCTATCAATCATTCCCTGGTCTTTTCCTGTAAGCTTGTGTTCTTCTCTGTATAGGCCCTACTCCCTAAAGTATCATCTCATTCTCTGGAGCACAAGACAATCAAAATCTAAAACAATGTTACAGCAGGCCCTCTATGTTAGCCAAGTAGTCGCTGCCTCACATTTTGATTTTCAGGATAATGCAAAAACCCATCATCCAAAAAATTATCTCCCATACCTGCCAAATGACCATTTCCCTCTCATCTCCAACTTGTAATTTCTACCATTAGGCTCATACTTTTGAGTAAGTAAACAAGAAGGTATGTGTGTGTGTAATCTCCAGACGGCCTCGTTAGAGCCTGTGAGGTTATAATTAGGTAATATATCATCACCTTGAAAAGAGAAGTTCAGCAATAAAAAAAAGAAGTACATTCTTTCTGTGAAGAAGGAGGGGGTCCTGAGGAGGCTGGGCAGATGAAGGGAGGAACAGACTCCCAGCAAAGAAGAATGTCCTGGTAGGCACCTAGGACTCTACAGGTCAAGAGAAGAGGGATTTACAGGCTCATGAAGGCAAAATTTAAAGGTAACAATCTATCTACTATTGTACGTTTCATCTGAAGATGAGTAATACTGAGAAAAATACTTAAGTTTTCATGAAGAAATTGATTCTTAAAATTACATGAAAACAAGAAAAAACAAAAATATTTTTTCAATTATCATTGTAATGAAAGTCTTTCTAAAGGCAACTCAAGGTCAGACATAAGAGCCAATTCATTCTCTCCACCCACTAATTCAACTTCAGAGACCAAACACGAGAACTTGAAAAAAAAAAAACATTAAGAAATATAATGGAGAGTTTCAAACTCATAATAAACCATTACTAAGAAGAAACAGTAAGTGTTGAAAATATGGAAAATACTTACCTATTTCTACCAAACTATGTATTAATCTAGTAATTACAACTTGGAAAGGCCAAAATAGCAGCTGGAAAAACACTGACACCCAATTTTTTCTCTTCATTAGAAGTGATTCTCCATGAAACCAACTTTCCCCTGCATTTTAAATGACCAACCATAACATCTACTAAATCATGATGATGTCATCTCATCCCACAATGCTCATTTCCTTGAGGGTAGAAATATAAATATTCAATTCCTCAGCTTTATCTAATTAACCAATCCAATTTCAAAATGGGCAAAAGACTTGAATAGATATTTCTCCAAAGAAAGTATATGGATGTTCAATAGGCACATGAAAATATGCTCATCGTCATTAGCCTTTACGGAAATGCAAATCAAAATCACAATGAGATACCATTTCACTTTCACTAGAAAGGCTAATATAAAAAAAAACCTACAAATGTGGAAAAATAGGGACATTTATTCATTGTTGATGGGAATGTAAAATGATACACTGCGGAAGACAGTTTGCAGTTCCTTAGAAAGTACAGAATTACCGTATTACTTGGCAATCCCACATCTAGGTATATACCCAAAAGAACTGAAAACAGGAACTCAAACAGGTATTTTCACACTGATAATCATAGTGGTATTATGCACAACTGCCAAAACATGGAAGTGACCCAATGTTCATCAACAGATGAATGGATAAACTAACTATGGTAAATACATACAATGGAATATTATTCGGCCATGAAAAAGAATGAATGAAATAAGCCAGACAAAAGGACAAATACTATATGATCTCACTGATATGAAAGACTTATAATAGGTAAATTCATAAGAGTCAGAAACTAAGCTATAGGTTACCAAGGGCCAGTGGGGGTAAGAAATGGGGAACTAATTCTTAACTCATGGGGAGTTTGTTCAAATTGATGGAAAAATTCGGGTTTTTTTACCATGTATATAATACATGGTAAAAGCAACATTGTGAATGTAATTAAACCACTGAATTATATATCTGAATGTGGTTAAAAGGGAAAATTTTAGGTGGCATATATGTTGCTAGAACAACAACAACAACAAAAACCCATAGGATTGCACAACATAAATAGTGAACCCTAATAAAAATTACGGACTATAGTTAATACTGCATTATATTTTGTCAACATTTCTAACAAATGTACCTCACTAATGCAAAATGTCAAAAATGGAGGCAGATATATGGGAACTCTATTTTGTGCATGATCTTTCTGTAAAACTACAACGTCTCTCTTAAAAAAAAAGAAATATAAATATTCAGTTTCTCAGCTTTATCAAATCCATCTTTTTACATGAATTTCTAGTTTCTCAAGTATTCACTGAGCCCTTTCATGATCTGACTGACCTGTATTTCTCCTTCCCCAAACCTCTCTCCCCTACCCTCTAACCTCAATCCCATATTCCAACTTTTCAACAGAATGGTTCTTATTTTATGGCCATAAAAATTACATCTGAAAAAAATCGAAGTAAGCTGTTAGACTAAGTGAACAAAATTGCTTCTTAATAAAAAAATTGTTTTAAACTCATGAATTCAGTTTGTTGTGGCCTTTTTTTTTTTTCCTATTTGATGTACAAATAGCTTCAAAGCTATTTCCTTAAGCACTTGATTGGAAAAAGTGAGAGGCTAAATACAGATTTAGATCATGTTAGGATGGAATTATAATTAACTTCACTATGATGAGTGTAAACCAAGGAAACACTGTTTATTTTTCCATATCACATTAGTCAATGATTACAAATATCACAAGGGTATTCACACAACAAAGAGGGAGGTGGGAAGCCTCTTAAATGCAAAGACTAAGTATCCATTCCAAACATCACAAAGCACTGCAATCAACAGCAGTTCAATGGTTCAAACATGAATTACTATCCCCACTGTGCCCTAAGTAAACAAAGCAGTGGCCCTCCTCCACATCTGAAATGCTTCATTTTTCATAAAGACTATACTTCTGGTGTTTCACATTCAGACTGCCAAGCTTAAATTAAGTGTTTCCAGAATTCTTTTTTTTTTTAACTAATGAAGGTCCCAGGCTTCAAAGATTGAAAAATATTAACTATAATTCACTTCCATAACTTTTCTCCATGTAAATATCTTCCATCACAGATTCAACCAGAATTAAGCGTTATTCATGCGGTAGGCAGCTTCTGAGATAGCAACAGTGACCCCCACCTTCTCCTAGTCACACCTTCACACAATCCCTTCCTCTTGAGTACGAGCTGGACCTGGTGACTGGCTTAGAATATGGCACAGAATATGGCAAAAACTACGGAATGTCACTCCTCATATTAGGTTACAAACCTGTAATGTAATCTCTTCTGTGTTGCTTGCTCTCTATTACTCTCTTGTTCACTCTGAGGGAAGCTAGCCACCAGGTTCTAAACTGGAAAGGCCTACATGGCTGTAACTGAGAAGTGAGGATTTAAGGGATGATTATGATTACTGAATCATTAATATAGATATTCCGTTTTGCTTTCTGATATATTAGACAGGGAAATAACTGAAATATCTGAACTGTAATCCAGCTGCCTTGATTGGTGCTAATGATTATACAGCCTTTATCCCATGCCACTGTGTGTGATTTAAAACCTTGTGACTAATCTCTACTTGTACCCATTTTATTTGTTTTTTGTAACTTTAGAGTCTTATGATCACTAAAGAGCACCCCAAATGTTTATTAATGAAGGGTCGTGAGTCAGCCCAGAACTTTGGACCATCCCAAGCCCAAATTTATCTTGATAACTGAAGCTGGACCTAACCAAAATGGGCCCGCCTGACATGCACCGTAGCTTAGACTTTAACCTGTAAGACACTTATACCTCATCATAATACCAAAAATCAGTCCATCATCATATTAAGGCTGCCATTTTCTTACACATTTTCTGACTAAGTATGGAATCAATCTATGAATGCTCAATAATTACGTCACCTCTAATTATATCACCTAGAGCCATTGTGCTCATTATCCTAAAGCCTTTTAATACTATAAAACTATCAGAGTTACTGCAGTTCAGGGAGACACATTTTTGAAACCCTGGTGTCTCAGGAATTGGTCATTGATTGCATTGGGCAGAAAACTCATTGTCTTTATCTGATACCATGGAAAGGAACTAAGAGACACCTCCAGCCAACAGCCAGGGAGGAACTTCAATCCAACAGCCTCCTAGGAAATGAATGAATCCTGCTAATAACCAAGTAAAGGAAATTGGAAGTGAATGCTCCACCAACTGAGCCTTTAGATGAGACTGCAGCCCATGTCAACAGTTTGAATGTGACCTTCTGAAATACCTTGAGCCAGAGGAATCCAGCTAATCCATGACCAGATTCTTGACTCAAAGAAACTGTGAAATAATAAAGGCTTGCTATTTCAAACAGTTAATTTGCTACACAGGAATGGAAAATATATACATCTGTTACTTAATTTGTCTTAAAAATGTGGTGTCTTATAAGTAACACTAAAAACATACTCAATCTCCTCCCATTTGGCAAATAGCTTAGCCTCTCATTTGACTTAGCCTCAGCCTGGGAAGATGCAAGCATGGATAACTGCTAAAGTGTGGCAAACACCTGGGAAGAAGGTGGAGCATAAAGGAAGAGAAATCATAGTGCCATTTCTTCACTCTCAGAAGAGTGAAGTTGCTTTCTACAGAGTCCGACACTCACTTTCAGTGCATCCCCTTCATTGCCTTCCATCACTTCCAGAATCAGCGCAGCCAGGATGTTAAAGCCTTGGCAGTAACCAACGTTCTTGTTCCATCGGGCATAGGCCAGCAGGACCCGTTTCAGCACAACCCTGTCCTGCTCAGCTTCCTGGCCACAATAAGAACTGCAGCCTGTGCGATGAAGATCCTAAAATGGGAGGGAAATAATTTAATATTGTTGAAAATATTCTCCCCCTAAATGATGTCTTTAGTTATTTCTTCGCCTCACCATTAAATAAAATTATCAACATGGATTTTACTTTCAAAAATATATAGGCAACTTACATGTATGAACCAAAACAATGTTTTTTAAACGTTTTCTAATATGTTGTCTAAGAGGCACATGAATGGTGAATCTCAACCAGGCAAAGTTTCTATTTAAAGTACTTCTGACATTAACAAAAATGTTCCTCAGAATTAATAAAACTCACGTTATGATTATATATGAATTGACAGTTTATTTAACATGCTTCAGTTAACACAGTAGTCATTTCAACACATGTATGATAAAAGCTAGCCCTAGTTTCTTTCTATAAAAATGGTAAAATATTTAACTATCAAAACTCCAAATAATATTAAAAAGCAAAATCAAAACAGGAAAAACTGTAGTCTCTATCACAGATCCCAAGACATAAAAATCATTCTACTTAAATTAAGTTTATGTAAGAAGGACAGAAATCTTTGCTACACTTCAATATTTAATGAGGGCAATATCTATAATTTAGTTACTCTGCAGAAACTATGATTTTCAAAAGTCGTAGTCATTTTACTGACATGGCATTCACTTCAACGAGAAAATAAAAGATCCTCTTAATAGCATGATAATTATAAAAAGTGCACTGCCTTAATTCACAAACTTGAAACGGAAAGAAAATATTTCAAATATTAAATACATCTTCTCTGAAACATATTCTAAAATTTCAAACAGCTAAAATTTGAATGATGCAAAGCCTTTTCAAGCATACAAGGTAGATTCCATAATTTTTAGTATTTGTCTGCAACTGACCAGGTTAGGTAAGAAAGCAGTTCGTTTTAGTTAGTCCTGAAAAAATTATCTTTGAATCTATCAAAAATTAGTCATTTTCCGGTGGCCAAAATTTATATTAAACAATTTTCCTTTTAATGCCCTAGCTTAGTATCACACTGTAATGTATTCATATAAAATAAAAAACTATGTGCTAAAGGTTCATGTAAGGGAATAATACTGAAATCAAATCAAATTAGTGTCCTTAGCTTTAGCACCAGGCTCTAATCAACTGTTACAATCCAGGTAGGCAGATTACAACTGCCTCCACAATTGGCTTGAACTCTAAACCATCTGATTTGATGTAGATCTGCCAGTCAATCTATCTTTATAAACTGACAGCTAAGAAATTATCAAAGAACCTAATAAGAGCCAAATTATTCTGATATAAATTATACATTAATTTTCTCAATCACTGGCTTTTATGTAAAAATTCAGTTGGCAGTACTGACCCATGCTACAGGGGACAAAAAGGGATTTCAATTTCTTACCCCCTGAGGAAAATAAATAAATTGAACATGAATGGAAGCTAATTCACAAAAATGTTTTAATGGTAACATTAAAATTCATGAAGACAAGAGCTAGTCAAGGTTCCCTTAAAAAAAAAAACTAGTAACTAATGAAATGAAGAGGGGGAAAAAATACATAGACATTCAGACTGTAAGAAACATTTCACATCTGTCCAGGAAACATCTGGCACTTACAGTTCTTCTAATTTAAGACAACAGGTCAAGCTCAGGGGTATTACCTTGACTATCTGAATTCCCATCGAGTCATCATCAGGATTACTCCTTTCATTGAAAGTGAAGCGCATGGTTTTGTCCCAATCAATGGCTATACTGTGCAAATAATGATCTGCCAAGGTCAGCCAAACCTAAAATATTACATAAATAAAGAAATATGCTAAAGTAGAATACATAATTTCACCTTTCTTTGTTGAAAAAGAGTTATTGCATCTAACAAGAAAATGGGAACTGTTCCTAGGCAGATATAGCTCACATGTAGAAATCTACAGCAGCCTTTCTGAATGCTTTCTGTACTGAACTGCACCATCTGGGTCTTTCATTTATTCATACAATAAATATTTATTGAACTCCTACTACAGAGCCAAGCACTGATTAAGGCATTGGGGATACTGTTAAGAAAACAAACAAAAAAAATTCAAATTTTATTTCATGTCAAGGAAGTTAGCTTAATTATTTTATAAGCATACTATACTTGGTACTGAACTGTTCCCTATGCTGGTCATTCACAGAGAAGGAACTATTTTTTTTTTTTTGTCACTGAATTTTCTTGTCTTTAAATTATCTTCCCTCCCCCACTACCACCATCATCACCACCACCACACACAGAGACAGACTGGCTTTTCTTTTCTTTTTTTTTAAAAAGTCACTGGATTTTTTTAACCTTTGATTACCTTATCCTGAAAAGCTGTCTCTGAAAAATATATATAATAATGCCATTTTAAAAACTGTATATTTTCAAAACCACAATAAGATATCATCTCACACCCACCGGAATGGCCATTATCAATAAAACAGAAAACAACAAATGCTGGAGAGGATGTGGAGAAAGAGGCACACTTATCCACTGTTGGTGGGAACATCAAATAGTACAACCCCTGTGGAAGGCAGTCTGGCGGTTCCTCAGAAAGCTAAATAAAGAATTGCCATATGACCTGGCAATACCATTGTTAGGTATCTACTCGGAGGACATGAGGGCAAGGACACAAGCGGACATTTGCACACCAATGTTTATAGCAGCATTATTTACAACTGCAAAGAGATGGGAACAGCCAAAATGTCCATCAATAGACAAGTGGCTAAACAAACTGTGGTATATACATATGATGGAATATTATGCAGCTATAGGACAGAATAAAGTTATGAAGTACATAACAACATAGATGGACCTTAAAGACATTATCCTGAGTGAGATTAGCCAGAAACAAAAGGACACATACTGTGTGTCTCACTGATATGAACTGACATTAGTAAATAAACTTGGAGAATTTCATTGTTAACAGAGACCATCAGGAGATAGAAATAGGGTAAGATATTGGGTAATTAGAACTGAAGGGATACAGATTGTACAACAGGATTGATTGTAAAAACTCAGAAACGGACAGCACAATACTACCTGCCTGTAATACAATAATGTTAGAACACTGAATGAAGCTGAATGTGAGAATGATAGAGGGAGGAGGGCTGGGGGCACAAATGAAATCAGGAAAGACAGAAAATAAAGACTGAGATGGTGTAATCTAGGAATGCCCAGAGTGTATAATGATAGTGACTTAAAGACTGAGATGGTATAATCTAGGAATACCTAGAGAGTATAACGAGAGTGACTAAATGTACAAATTTTAAAAATGTTTTTGTAGGAGGAAGAACATAGGAATGTCCTTACTGCAGGGTGTTGAAAACTGATAGCAATTAATATTTAAAAATTTTAAATTATGTATGAGACTACAGCAAAAAAAAATGTTTATTTGGTACAAAATTTATATTCTGACTAGTGCATTTCCTAATATAACTTATGTAGACAGCTTAATTGAACACCATAAATACATGGAACCTTGAGTAGGGCATGAGATTTTGTTGGTATGTCCAGTGCGATACTCCGATAAATCCCAGAGTGATTTGAACAGTGAATAAAAAAGTATTTGCAAAGTCCCCTGTGCTGGTTTGAAGGGATGTGTCCCCCCTAGAAAAGCCATGTTTTAATCAAAATACCATTTCATAAAGGCAGAATAATCCCTATTCAATATTGTATGTGTGAGTCTGTGATTGGATCACCTCCAGTGGTTGATAAACTGGATTAGGTGACGACAAGTCTCCATCCATTTGGGTGGGTCTTGATTAGCTTCTGAAGTCCTATAAAAGAGGAAACATTTGGAGAATGAAGGAGATTTAGAGAGAGCAGAGGATGCTGCAGCACCACAAAGCAGAGAGTCCACTAGCCAGTGCTTTGGGGATGAAGAAGGAAAACACCTGCCGGGGAGCTTCATGAAACCAGAAGCCCAGGAAAGAAAGCTGGCAGATGATGCCATGTTCACCATGTGCCCTTCCAGCCAAGAGAGAAGCCCTGACCATGTTCTCCGTGTACCTTCTCACTTGAGAGAGAGAGACTCTGAACTTCATCAGCCTTCTTGAATCAAGGTATCTTTTCCTGGATACCTTTGATTGGACATTTCTACAGACTTGTTTTAATTGGGATATTTTCTTGGCCTTAAAACTGTAAACTAGTAACTTATTAAATTCCCCTTTTTATAAGCCATTCCATTTCTGGTATATTGTATTCTGGTAACTAGCAAACTAGAACATCCCCTTCGGAGAATGGTGCAAAAGGGGGAAAATTCAACTTCCCCAAGTTGAATTCTTGATATTTTCACAAGCAGTGCAAACAATCAAAGCAATAGGCTGAGCCCCCAATCTTGGGGTTTGTTCGTATGAAACTTAACCCTACAAAGGATAGGTCAAGCCTACTTAAAATTAGGCCTAACAGTCACCCCTCAAGAGAACCTCTTTTGTTGCTCAGATGTGGCCTCTCTCTCCAGCCAACACAACAAGCAAACTCACCGCCCTCCCCCTGTCTATGCAGAACATGACTCCCAGGGGTGTGGATCTTCCCGGCAACGTGGGACAGAAATCCTAGAATGAGCTGAGACTCAGCATCAAGGGATTGAGAAAACCCCTAAAATGAGCTGAGACTCAGCATCAAGACATTGAGAAAACCTTCTCGACCAAAAGGGGGAAGAGCAAAATGAGACAAAATAAAGTGTCAATGGCTGAGAGATTCCAAACAGAGCCGAGAGGTTATCCTGGAGGTTATTCTTACCCATTAAGCAGATATCACCTTGTTAGTTAAGATGTTATGGAGAAGCTGGAGGGAACTGCCTAAAGATGTGGAGCTGTGTTCCAGTAGCCATGTTTCTTGAAGATGATAGTATAATGATATAGCTTTCACAATGTGACTGTGTGATTGTGAAAACCTTGTGTCTGATGCTCCTTTTATCTACCTTCTCAACAGATGAGTAAAACAAATGGAATAAAAATAAATAATAGAGGGAACAAATGTTAAAATAAACTTAGATTGAAATGCTAGTGATCAATGAAAGGGAGGGGTAAGGGGTATGGTACATATGAATTTTTTTCTGTTTCCTTTTATTTCTTTTTCTGAGTTGACACAAATGTTCTAAGAAATTATCATGATGATGAATATGCAACTATATGATGATATTGTGAATTACTGGTTATGTAGAATGGAATGATCATAAGTTAAGAATGTTTGCATTTGTAAACATTTTTAAAAAATTAAAAAATTAATAAAAAAATAAAAAAACTGTATGTTTTGAGGGATCCAGAATGTCCAAATCCTTAGAGTATTAAAACTAGATTTCTAAGTTAATTTCTTAAGAAAGCATTTACATTTTGGCATTTGAACCTAGTTTGGCAGGAATAACACTGACGAATCACTCCAGTCAGACTGTTTCCTAGCATAACAATCATATGTCCAAATGCCTACCTGACAAGTTCAATTTAGATAGCTAATAGGCATCTCAACCTTAACAGATCCAAAACCAACCTCCTAATACACAGCCACTCCACCTGCCCAACTATACCTATATTGATACATACACACATGCAAACACACACACACATATACCTGCTCCGCCCATTTGAGTAAACAGTAACTCTACTCTTCCACTTACTCTATTAAGGAACTTAACACCATCCTTGACATCCCTATATCCCATAATCAGTCCAACAGGAAACAGATGCCAATTCATTCTTCAAAATCTACCTAAATCATGTATGTCACTAGAAGGAAAGTTGGAAGTGAAAACATGGGATTGTATAACAATGGATCTTGTGATGGACTATGTCCATGAGTAACTGTACAAATATTAAAAAGTTATTTCATGAACTAGAGCAAACGTATAACACTATAACAAGGAGTTATAGTTAACAGTAATATTTTAATATTCTTTCATCAACAGAAACACATGTACCACATAATACCACACAGATTGTCCCACAATACTATGGATCAATAATAGGAGGGGGAGAAGGTATTTGGGAAGATTTGTGCTTTCTTTTTATTTCTTTTCTGGAGTAATGAATGTTCTAAATTTGATCATGGGAATGTATACACAACTATGTGATGATACTGTGAGCCAGTGATTGCATTTGAGATGGTTTGTATGGTATGTGAATATATCTCATTAAAACTGCGTTAAAATATATGCCTATATGAGATTATGCCACTCCCTTGCTCAAAACTTTCCAATGCTTCTCATCTCACACTGGACAAAAACCCAAGTTTGCTACGATCAACAAGGTCGTAGATCATCTGATACTCTCCCATCCCACCAGATTACATCTATGACCCTTTCTCCTTTTGCTTTCCCCCTCATTCGTTGTGCTCTTGCCATCCCAACCTCTTCTTTCTTGAATCTTCCTGAGATGCAAAAACCTCAGAGTGCCCCAAGGGTGTAAATCTCCCTGGTAAGGTAGGACAGAAAACCTGGATCAGCCAGGACCCAGCATTCAAGAGATTTGAGAAAGCCTTCTTGACCAAAAGGGGGAAGAGAGAAATGAGAAAAAAAAAAAAGTTTCAGTGGCTTAGAGGTTTCAAACGGAGTCTAGAGGTTATCCTGGAGGTCATTCTTATGCATTATATAGATATTCCTTTTTAGTATATGGTGTATTGGAGTAGCTAGAGGGAATTACTTGAAATTGTTGAGCTGTGTTCCAGTAGACTAAATTCTTAAAGACAGTTGTATAAAGATATAATATTTATAATGTGACTGTAGGATTGTGAGAACCTTGTGTCTGATGCTCCCTATATCCAGGGTATGGCCAGATGATGAATAAATAAATAAATAAATAGGGGACAAAGGGTAAAATAAATTGGTTAAGTGGAAACACTTGTGATCGATGAGAGGTTGGGTTAAGGCGTATGGTATTTATGAGATTTTTCTTGTTTCTTTTTAATTTCTTTTTCTGGGGTGATGCAAATGCTCTAAAAAAATACACAACTATGCGATGATTTGTGAGCCACTGATTGTGCACCATGCATAGAAAGTATGCGTGTGAAGATTTCTCAGTAAAAATAAGTAAATGAATAAATAAAAACAAAAAACCTTAGGGTGCCTTGGCTGTTGCCTCTGTCTAGAATGTTCATTCCCCAGGTGGCTCCACGGCTCACTCCTCACCCCTCCCAGGCCTTATTCAATGCCACCTTCTCTGTGAGGCCTCCCTTTCCTTTTCTATTTAAAATTCAACTCCTTACTCCCATTCCCCCACACTCTCCATATCTCTTTCCCAGCTTTATTTTTATCCATAACACTTATCCCCATCTGACATACTTTATATTTTATTCATCATAAGCAACATGAGGATAAAAAGTTTTCTGGATTTCTTCCCACTGTTATATCTCCAATACCTGGAACAGACCCAGACACAAAGTAGATAATCGATAAGATACTTGCTAAATGAATTAGTAATGAAAAAGACAGGTTTCAAATTACTAAATCCAGAATATACTTTTTGACATTCTAGATACTTCAGAGGGACAGAGTGCTGGTCCTTTTATATTCTAGACCTGTGACTCCTCCTTACCTTTCTCCTCCATTCCTTTGGTATTCCTGTTGATAGTTTAGCAACTGCCTTGAGAGCATCATACCACTAGGTACAAAGAAGAAATTTTAGGGAAGTGATAATAGTGACCTAGATAAGCATGTCTCAACATTTCTCATCTTGGCACCCACAGAGTTTGGTAAAATTTATTTAGCACACTGGGGCAATCAAAGTTTTTTCCAGCCAGATGTGAGTGGTCTGGGGGCTATGACTGCCCCTGACCCAAGACCCATCCATCAGGCCCCCTTAACACACTTGTGACCCATCTGCAGCACAAACACATTGGCTGGGAAGTTCTGGTTCAGAAATTAAAACATGGGTTCCAAATAATAAATGCGTGGTTTTTAAACTTACTTTCACATTTGACTATTAATAGAAGTACAAACTTTTTCATTCCAACTACAAACCCAGGCTACTTGCAGCTTCATGTTATTTCATCTATGATATCATCTATAATTTTCAAAACAGACTCAACCTCTTATGCATAACAAAACATGTTAATATTCTCACTTTGAGACTATATCTCAGGGTACCAAAACCAAAAATAAAGTTACCTGCTGAAAACCATTCTGGCCTAAAGATGGCTCGAGAGTGAACTTCAACTTTGTATCAACCCCTAAAAGAAAAATAAATAAATAGCTGTTATTTTGGAGAAGATAAGTTTTTTCAAAAATAAAAGTAAAAATTAACCTGGTTCTACTGAATTACTGGATATTTTTAACCTCTTCCACTAAATTTTATCAATTTTGTTAAATGAAAAAAGTAAGACTATTGATTATTAAAATAGGAAAATACCCTACAGCTATAAAATGCAGCTGGATTGCGATTTCCACAGCTGCCTTTAATAGGGGAAAACAAAACCAAAAATGATAGCATAGGCCTTGGAGTCACAAAGACCTCCATTCAACTTTGGTTCCTACACTGGGACAAATTATTTAGGCTGTCTAAACCTTAATTTCTTTATTTTTAAAATGGGACTAATAATGTCTATCTCAGAGGACTGCTGGGGTGATTAACAGCATTGCAAATCACACAGCACAGAGTTTTAATATTTGTGAAATTTAGAAAGAGAATTCTCTACTTGTAGAAACTGTTTATCTAGGATATTTGCATCAAATAAGCCTATTAAAGAACTTTAGGTGGAATATCAAAAGTTTTTTAAATTATATTATTGACTTTCCTCTTATGGAATATTCCACTGTAACAATTCCATTTGGAGATTTCATATATTTTAAATTCTGTCTTGATATTCTTATTCATTAAAGATAGAACAGGGTGGGCCACGGTGGCTCAGCAGGTAAGAATGCTTGCCTGCCATGCCCGAGGACCCGGGTTCGATTCCTGGTGCCTGCCCATGTAAAAAAAAAAGATAGAACAGTGTGTGTGTTAAATTATACAATAGAAGCTAAAAAGCAGACGTGAACTCTAATTCCAAATAATATGCAACACTGGATAAACTTCTTTGACTCAAATTCCAGGTTTATAGAATAAAAGCAAATAAATGTGAGAAGATATACAGACTATTTATTTAATTCTGATATTAGACTTATTAAGTAGAATTCCATATTAAAAATATATACTGTTGTTATTAAGTGTGATGACATGACACAATTCTTATTTCTATGAAATCCTACAAAAAATAATCAGATCTGGGCCACGGTGGTTCAGCAGGCAAGAATGCTTATCTGCCATGCCAGAGGACCCGGGTTCGGTTCCCGGTGCCTGCCCATGTTAAAAAAAAAAAAAAAAATCAGATCTGAAAATACTAAATATTCTTTTCTATAATTCAAAATCAATTAAACGACATTCTTTAAATCACTTTTTAGAAGATATTACATAAAAGTTTAAGGGCCGGGCGGTGCAATGGTGGCTAGCTCAGTGGCAAACTTTTAGCCTGCCATGCCAGAGACCCGGGTTCATTTCCCAGTGCCTGCCCATGCCAAAAAAAAAGAATAAAACAGTTTAAGGGCCAATAAATATCAAACTTTAACAATAGCGTTCAGTTTTAAAATTTTAAAAAGTCAAATGATGACATTTTTGCTTCTAAGATGTTGACTGAAGAGAAAGTATATTGAGAACCTCTCCACAGCCCTCTCAAACCCCAGCGCTCATAGATGGATAGGAACAATCTTCAGAATGCATAAAATAGTAACAAAATAAACTGTTTTTTCAAACTCCTATTTATGGAGTAAAGAAGTTGAAAGGAGATGTCCGATTTTCCTAAGTCCTTGACAGTATGCAGATTACTTTGTTAGAGGCCTGGAAGAGTGCTGTAAATACACCAGCTGGGTCCTACAGGTCTAAAGTCAAAGCTGTGGTAGAGAATCCCAGGCATCCCATCAATGTCTTGGTATTTCTTTCAAAGCTTCAGGACCATACTCTTCCAGGATAGATAAGATTTTCTTCTCCAAAGGTATATTAAGTACTCTGTGGATTCACATCTCTCAAAGTCCTGCCCCAGTGCAAAGGGGTAATGTAATCGCCACAAAGTGCCTCCAAGCCCTACCTAGCCGGTTCTTTAAGGCAGGAGGGAACAGACCCGGTTGTGAGGCAGCTATCCAGATCCGAGGTACTGAATGCAGGAACACATAGTCATGACGTTTGCTTTATTATAACAAAAACCAGGAAATTCGGTCCTGCCCAGATCTCTTCTTACCTCACAAGAAGCCTCAAACTCCCATTATGCTCCCTAGACTTTTTCCGAGCACCTGCTGGGCGCCATACCAATTGTCTTTCCGTGTTGAAATCAGGCTGGGGTTAGTTAGTCAAAGCCACAACTATTTTCTCATGACCAAAAATGCGTCAGAGGATTTAACTGGAATTGACCATTTGAGGTCTATACCCAAAAGCTTAAATCAGGTCATTTTCATCCTTTTTCCTCCAATCGAGCAGGGAGGAAAAAAGGTTTGTGTTTCATCTGATAGACACTGTTATTCTGAATCCACTTATTTTTAAAGTGGGAAGGAGATCCAGAAAAAAAAAAAAAGGTAAAGAAGAATAGTGAATAAATATTACAGTCTCTGGCAGCTAGACAATTCCTTGGGTAGAAAAACAAAGAAGCCACGCGGTTCAGAAAGGCCGGGATGCATTCCACCCTTTGAATTCGGTGTCTCCACGGATTTTCCCCATCAGCTCCAGGAACGGCGGGTCCAGGAAGGCACTAGGGGTGTACCGGTGGAGGATGGGGTAGGGTGGGGATGATGAACCTGCCTGGAGCCCCGCTGGTACTACTCCAAGGACAAGTGAGCACCAAGGCTTGGTGGACGAGTGCAGTTGGTTCCCTCTGCGGCCCCCCTTGTCAGAAATCTCCCTGTGATTGCGCCTGGGCCGCGCTGTAAAAACCCTGGGGAGTGAGGCACGGTGGTGGAATAGACGCGGAGTTATGTAGCTGGGAGATGCAGGGATGTATAAACACATGCTCACAGGAAAAAAAAAAAAAAGAAAGAAAGAAAGAAAGAAAAAAAGGCCTACCCTGGCAAGGCCGGGCGCCCTCCCAGACCTTACTTGTAGAAAGGTTCTCCAGCTTGCTCTAAGTGTTTCCCGCCCGCTACCCATCCCGACACCTAAATTAAAGGCTCCAGGTGCGCTGACCCCAGCACTCAAGCCTCCGGTATCCTCAAGAAAATACAACCGATATTTCCTTCGCAGCTACTCCTTTTCTCTCCGACCCTATAGCCAAACCACTGCCTAAACACCCTCCACCCTTCACCCTTCACACCTCTTTGAAGCTCTGGTTTCCTGCGAACCCACAGCACAATAGGTGGCACAGCCTCTGATGCCCCAGGCAGCCGCCCGCACTTCCCCACCTTTGGGAGAAGGCCCAGTGTACTGCTCTTCAGCAGCCCCAGGCACAAGCAGGGCCGGACAGCAAACAGGCCGGAGAGCGTGGGCCAAGGAACAGCTGGGGAGAGCAGCCCATCGTTTGCCCCCACCAAGGCCCTCATCCGCGCTTTGCCCTCCCAGGCAGACCAGCCCCGTCGGCGCCAAGCTGAGATGCCACGCTCTGGGTGGCCCTCGAGTGCTCCCCAGCCAAGGCGGAGTCGCGCTGAGACAGAACCCAGAGCAGCGCCAGCTCAGGGGAGGGCAGGGAGGCGGAGGAGGGGGATGGCACGCTACTTTCAAGTGCCCCATCTGCAGCCCCAAGGTCCTCACCCGGCTCCAGGGTGCAAAGCAGCCGAGGCGCGGTCCGGGAAATACAGCTGCGCTTCTTGAGCACATTGCTCAGGATGGTGCCCACGCCGCCACCGCCACCTCCGCCCTGCCGCTTCAGGCATTTCCCCCCGCGCCTTAGGGAGCCGGTCAGCTTGTCCTGCCGCATCCGAGAGCGCCCCAGGCTCCGGCGCGGCCACCGTCCGCCGCAGTCCCACTGCCGGTGGGTGGCACGACTCTAAGCGCGGTGGATCAGTACAATCCGCCCCAGTCAGGGCCCCCCTTGGGAGAAGCGAGAGCGGCAGGCGCTCGGGGAGCGAGGGGAGCTGCGGGGCACCACGGGAATCGTCCGGCCGGCGGACATCTGCAGTGCGGAGCCTGCACGACTGAGGCAGGAGAGGGTTCGGGGAGGGGAGAGAGGGCGGGAGCAAGCGGGTGAGCCAGAGCTCCCGAGATGAAGGCGGTGCTCCCGCCCCCAATCCCAGCATCACCGCGTGCAGGCGGGGCGGCCCTAGCTCCCGCGCCCAGGCCAGCTCACCGCACCTGCGCCTGCGAACCGTGGAGCCCGGGGACCGGGTGCCGGCAGGTGAACAACGGTGCCCTGAGGCCACAAGCAGCGGCAGAGATTTCGGACTTCTTTCAAGATCTTGGAGGAAACAGAGGGCCCACCAAAGGAAACAAGTCTCAGGGTGTAATGCGCAGAATACCAGCGAGAGGCAAGTGCCCCACCTCGTGGGAAGAAACCTCGGGAAGGGCGGCTTGGAAGCTGGCAGATAATGAAACACAAGCTTCATTGCAAATTGCGTTAAACGCTTCCTTGGCAGCTTAGAGTAGAAAGGCATAGAAATCCTATGGACAAATGGTTGCTTCTCTGGAAGAATGGGTTTCAAGAAAAGATTAAACTGTTCCCATCTGAAGGTAGTTTAAAAAAAACTTGTTTCCTCATCTCTCCAGGAGGAGAAAGACTTAAGTATTTCAGAAATATTAGTCTTCACTACATAAAGAGTCATTCTTAAACCATGACAACCACTCAGTGGTATATTACACAGCCATAAGGAATAAAATTTTTGTATAAATCACAGAAAAATAAATGAGGAATGAGAAAGGAAAGGATGTATGGGGATATATAAAGATGTATGCATGTGCTAATATTTAGAAAAAAAAAAACACTGGATGGCCCTGATTTCAGATGTCTGGCCTCCACAACTAAGAGAAAATAAATTTTGTTGTGTTTAAAAACAAACATACAAAAAACACTGAATGGATAAACTGAAAACTAATCAAAAATAATTATAAGAAGGGAACAGGAAGAGACAAGAATGGAAAATCGAAACTTTTCTGCGTATACCTTACATAGTTTTGACTTTGGAATAAATTATATTAATAATGTAAATAGTAAATCAAAAGAAAAAATAAACCCTAGAAATTGAAAATGAACTAAAAGAAATGGACCTAACTGAATATCCAGTCGGTAGCATAAGAACACATAAAAAATAATTATCTCAAGTTGCTTCAGAGTACAATATTAAGACTGTTCATCCAAGGTAGTATATATTCTAAGGGCAAATAGAGCTGCAAAGAAATCTTAAACTTCATTCAGTAGGATTATTGCCATTAATAATATTGGTGTTCTTTTGAAACTCACATATACTATAAGATAAAGCAAATAAATATATTAATGTTGTAAGGAATGAAGACGTTTTCAGTGCAACAGAAAATAATACAAGTATACAATTTAAAAATTGGGTTTTTTTAATCTGTAAATCATATACTTAAATTGGAAATACCAGTAGGAACTCATCTTTTTTTTTTCTTCTCATATCTCCCTAAATAGTTTTAAAAATAAGGACAACTCAGCAGAAATAAATACCCTTAAGCACTCAGAATGTGGACTCTAAAAACCATTCCCTACTAAAAGGAACCAAGGGCTCCTTGGAGGTTTGACTGATTCCGGGCCAGGGCCAGGAAAAAATATACAAGGAACCTGAAAGAAGTGCTCCAACTTCAGAAAGAAGTGCTCCAACACTAATGAGGTCATGTCAAAAGGACACAAAAGCCACATAAAAATGTACTCATTTTTAATCGGTTCATTCTGGGCTCTGTTAAGCATCTCCTGAAATTTTAGGACAATGTCAGAAATGGCAATATCATAAGAATAAAAACTATAACAAGGAGTTAAAATGAGATTAGTCACCTACAAAAGTAATGACAGGTTGGGGTGCACGGGTGGTTCAGTGGTAGAATGCTCACCTTCCATGCCAGAGACCGGGTTCAATTCCAGGACCATGCACCAACCCACCCCCCTAAAAAAGTAATGCCAAGCTGATAAGGGATATTAAGCTATGTAAATGTGCTGCCTGACTAAGGTATTCTGCTTGGAGTCTAGGGCAAACGGTTCCAGGGCAAGGGAAAAAGAGAGGTTGTATCAATATGATTCTAAGAGGAAATCTCTCTTGATCCCTCCTATGTTGAAACACAGTTGAGGGAGGAGCTGGGGACAGAACAGCATTCCTGAGCCTCCTGACCTAGTCTTATATGCAGATGTCAGAAATGTGAATCCTCTTTAGCTCCCAGGGACAGGCCCTTAACCTCACTTAGCACTGCTGTTATTCTCTGGATACCCTGTGAGATGGGAACTCATCCTCCGAAAAGGACAAGTAGTATAGATAGAAGAAGCTCAAATTTCTTAAAAAGGAAGATTCTCAGAGTACAGCCTTCAGATGAGGTACAGGTTAAACTGGATCCTATTAAAAGACCATTCCACAAAAATTATTGAACACCTACATACCAAGCCAGTGGGAGATCCAGATACATAAAAATTTTAATAGATAATAGATAAAATGCTGAACAGATAAAAGCCAGGAAAGGCTAACGGGGTTGCCTAGGGAGCTTAGACTTGATGGATTTAGTAGGCCTTCATCACTTGAAGAAGGGAGAGAAAGATATTGCCACCAGAGAGAAACAAAATGGAAAAAAGGCAAAATAGGGTAAAAGTTCCTGTAGTCCCTGGGGAAGCTAAAAGCTATAAACTGTGAATTTTCAAAATGGGAAAGGGAAATGGAAGATGATGAGGCTAGAAATGATGCCAGATTGGGGAAAGTTGTTTATAAGGTGTTGGTACTTTATCCTGTGGTGAGTTTTATTTTTATCCAATTAGCAGCGGGAAGCTTCTAAGTGTTTAAAGGATAGTAGTAATATGGTCAGATTTGGATGTTAGAAAGCCTATTGTGCAGTGTGAGAGCAGACTGGAGTGCAGAAGAGTGGCAAGATGAGATAGAAGGCTGCTGCAATGGTCCAGTTCAAAGAAAATGAGGGACTAATGCCAAACTAAAGGAGTGTAGCAAGAGATACCTAGGAAATAGAATCAGAACTTAGTGATTCAATATAGGAAGTTAAGAGATCCCATTAGCTGTGTGGGAATTATAAGAGAAGGAACACTGAGGGGGGACCTGTTGAGTTTGCGGGACCCAAATGAAGGTGTTCCTAAGCAACCTGAAATATGAATCTGGGAGCTCAGGAGAAAAAGGGAGCCTGGGCTAGAAAAGAAGGCTTTATATGAGGCCACCCAAGGTGAGTGTATATTGTGAGCTGGGTAAAGTGGTGAAGGAAAGAATACATCCTACATCAGCCTGATGCTTTTACAGTTTTGATGTTTATTTTCCTTTAACTTCCTCTTAATAGGATATCCATTGACTGTTCCAACTTATCTCAGCTGTGCTGACAGCAATACTAGAAGGGGGTCTGATATTCGGTTTTGTCTGGCCGTTGTTTTTTTTTTTTTTTTTTCCATGGGCAGGCAGGCACCCGGTATCGAACCCGGGTCTCCAGCATGGCACGCAGGAACTGTGCCATTGAACTACCATCACATCACCCATGTCTGGCCAATTTTTTAGAAGGCAGGATATGTCCCTGGGGCTGAAGATGGTAATTAACACCCAGAATCAAAATGAGAGAACTGGAAGAAGAGGGAAAATCCAGGAGAAAGAGCTGGTAAGTACAGACACAAACTTATCTTCCAGATTTCTCATTTTATCAAACCTGGTTTGGTGTTCTATTTTAACAAGAGAGGCTATTCATATCCACTCTCAGTCTCTAGCACTGGACTAGCAAAAGAGACATTGCTAGCCAAGAAGAGCTGCAACCCACTCTGCTCCATGGCACTATGGCTGGAGTTCTCAGAGAACACAGCATCCAGCTCCTGGACAATAGGACACAAGCCACTCAGACTATCCAGTTAGCTACCTCTGGCTCTGACTCCGTGCTCACCAGGCAAACTTGATTGTCTTGTGGCTTGCTGTATTGACTTGGCTGCAGAGAAGAGGATGTGTTGACCAGCTGTTAGCAGTAAATACCTCTGAATTCAGTCAACTCTAGGTGAGCTGAAGAAACCAAGTTTCTGGAGTATCAAAGCTGAAGTTCAAACCCAAGCTGCCAACCCCACCCAGATAGGCCATGGCTGACAGAAAGGCCTCTCTCTGAAATTCCTCTCCAATTACAATATTTTTTTTACTAGCAGCAACAGAACCCTATTTACATTAAAAATAAGAATTTAATTACAACTTCCTCAGGTTTATTACAAAGAAAACACTAATCTATTAAAAGAAAAGAAAGAAAACACCTTGAAAATTTCCTATTCTGAAACTGCACAGAAGTTGAAACTGGCAAAGAAAATATTTTGAGTTTCTACTATTATGGTAATACATAGATAGAGAAGGAATTAAACAATATCATTTTGTTTACATTGGAGAGGAAAGCCAGGACTGTCAACGTTTTTAGCAAACAGATAATTAAAGGAACACTAAAATACAATACTCTAAAAGCAGCCACGACACAAGCCTAGTATTATTTTTATTGAATGACTCATAGTTTCTTATTTCATGTCTGTAATATTGTTTTCCAAAAGCAAAAGATGTCATCTGAAGTCAACTTACAGAAGAGTCAAATGCTAGCATAGACTCTGCTTGAGGATCTCAGCTGGTGAGATTTATGCGCAGGCCAACTTACAATCATTCTTCACTAATTGAATGATCTTTAATATTTAGCAGTCAAATATATCGGCAAATTCACATTTGTACAAATCATACCTTGGCACAACCCAGAACGGTTATAAATTAAGCTGAATTTGGAAATGGAAGACTAAATAGAAACTTTACATTAATGATAAGCTGTTACTTGGCTGGCTAAAGAATGTGAATGCATTGAGGAATTTCTCTGAATAACCTGGAGAGTTCAAGGCCTGTGGGACACCCCCAAAGATGCAAACTGCAGGCTGAAACAAGGAATTAGGGATCCCTGAATCTTCATGCTCATACGCTGGGAAATGGGGCTTCCTTGTTGGTAACTCTTCCTAAAGGAAAAGAAGGCCCATCATAAGGAATAAAAGGTAAAACCAGAGGGACTTCCAGGAGAGAAACAGGACTGGGACTTGTAATTTCCCAATACTTATTTTTGTTTAACACAAAATCCTAAAAATAAAAAGGGCTTATGTGCTTATCTTCAGGGACTGAACAGAACTACTGGTGACAGTTACCAGGAGAAAAGTCCCTGAAGCCTGCTGTGAGGACACAGAAAAAACCACAGGGGAGCCGGCCTGCTGTGGAGAAGTGGGCCTGGAACTCATCTTTACAGCCTGCAGAATTCACTGCCAGTTATTCCTCAACACGTAAGTCTCTGAGGGTCAGAAGAGATCTTACCACATTACCAGGTCTACGCTCCTGCTCTTCTGGAGCTCTAGTGTGGGGCTAGCACCACCTCTCAATTGCCAGGAGATGGGTACATCTTTACACTCATGCTGGTAAAAAGGATGGGGTCTGCTGGCATAAATGCCACCATTCTACGTTTTTCTCTCTTCACAAATTTTAAAGGATTGTGAGCAATTCCTGAATAGTAAAAGAAATATCTTCTAAAGTGACAACAACTTTGGCCAGTACCATATGAGGTTAACACTATCCTCAGACCTACCTAAAAGTAGGGCCTTAATAAGTAGTTTTTTCCACTCATTATCCAGGACAGAGCCCTGGGCTAGGAGCTCATGATGATGAGTTGTCATAACCATTCTCCCCTCATGAAAGAGACAAAGAAGCACAACGGCAGGAGGAAAATGAGGGGGAAGAGAAAACTACAATTATCTGACACATCATATAAGGCTCATGAGACATTTTATTTCCTATTTATATGATTTCCTCCCTTCAGTCATTAAAATTCATTTCTTTATTTAAATACAGACATTCTCGAAGACAATCTGATGTGGCTTTTGAATTTCATTTATTTCAGAAAGGACTCTGTCAAGCATGGAAGAGATAAGCTCTGAAATTCCAACACCAAATCACACTCAGAGGCACTATCCTCTACTTCCTGATAGTGCTTTTGGGTGCTTCCTCAAGACCATTTCCTTTAGTCATATATTCAGAAAAACAAAACTACTCCCAACATTCCCCCCAAACACACCAAAATATTTTGGTCTGTGATTAGGATGAAAAATTTTAAGCATAACCAGTTATGTTACAGACCAAAAACTTAAAACATATCATTGAATTCATTACTGGAGTGGAAATCCATTTCAGAGTACAACTCTAGAAATATACTTCAAACCCTGCATATAACCTCAGACACATAACTAACCAAAGATTTTAGAAATCATATTACTCTTTTGGGTCTGTTTTTACTGTGAAGTATTTTCTTGTCTCAAAATGACTGAAATTGATTCAATACCTCTTGAGATAGAAAAAGACATCTTTATATTTTTTATTCATTAATTCATGAAACATTTTTTGACCATTTGCTATGGGAAAGGCACAGTGATGGGCCCTGCAGGAAATAATAGTACAGATACAATAGATTCTCTACCCTCAAGATGCTTACAGTTTACCAAAGAAAAGATGAAGTGGGTAGCAACAGTGTGAAAAGGTTCATTTAAAATAGTTATCCCTTCCATATCATGACTTTCCCCATCATTGTTCTGATACAATGCTGGTTGGCATAAGAAATTAAATAGGAATTTGGGTGGAGTTTTGTGAAAGCCGCAGATGACATGCAAAGGCCAGCAGATAACACAGAAAAGTTTAGAAATTCACAAATGCATAAAATTATATAGAGTTATTATATAACATCAACATATTTTATCTTTTAATACCAATTAGGTATTGGTAAACACCCATAAAAGAAAAAGAAAACATTCAGACTTCTTCTCTGGAATGAAAGGAGACCCAAAAAATTTTACACGGATTCTCCAGATCACAGAGGCAGTGTGGAAGGGATAACTGCACTACAAAAGGATGGTGATGATCACAGCACATATTATAAATGCAATTAATGCTACTGAATCCTATACTCAAAAAATGGTTAAGATGGCATACTGTATGTTAAATATGCATTAATATAATAATTTTTTAATAATATAAAAGTACATGGAGAGAAGAACATTATCTCAAGTTTCTCCTAAACACTGCATGTTCCAATGGTTACCTAGACCTTTATTTCATTGAGCTGTGAAATTTCATCTGAATATAGGTCCAGAACAAAGCTCATTTCTACTTGTCTATAAATTTATAATTCATCTATTGACTTTCAATTTGGAGTGAAACTGAAGACTCAGGCTCATTACTTTAGAGATTGAAAACATTATTTAACCTAGATGTCCAAAACTTTTACACCAAGCCATTCTAAGATTCCTTAGACCGGTTGAAGGAAAGGAAAAGAGAGTCTTCCCATACGTATTGTTGTAGATTCTATGGCTTAAAAATATGTTCCTACACAGACAAGAAAAAGAAATACAAGGCATCAAAATTGGGAAGGAAGAAGTAAAACTATCACTGTTTGCAGATGATATGATACTATATGTCGAAAACCCTGAAAAATCCACAGCAAAACTACTAGAGCTAATAAACGAGTACAGCAAAGTGGCAGGTTACAAGATCAACATTCAAAAATCTGTAGTGTTTCTATGCACTAGTAATGAACAATCTGAGGGGGAAATCAAGAAACGAATTCCATTTACAGTTGCAACTAAAAGAATAAAATACTTAGGAATAAATTTAACTAAAGAGACAAAAGACCTATACAAAGAAAACTGCAAGAAACTGTTAAAAGAAATCACAGACGACCTAAATAGATGGAAGGGCATACTGTGTTCATGGATTGGAAGACTAGATATAGTGAAGATGTCATTCTACCTAAATTGATTTACATTTTCAACATAATACCAATCAAAATCCCAACAACTTACTTTTCAGAAATAGAAAAACTAATAAGCAAATTTATCTGGAAGGGCAGGGTGCCCCGAATTGCTAAAAGTATCTTGAGGAAAAAAAACGAAGCTGGAGGTCTCACGCTGCCTGACTTTAAGGCATACTATGAAGCCACAGTGGTCAAAACAGCATGGTACTGGCATAAAGATAGATATATTGACCAATGGAATCGAATGGAGTGTTCAGATATAGACCCTCTCATCTATGGACATTTGATCTTTGATAAGGCAGTCAAGCCAACTCACCTGGGACAGTACAGTCTCTTCAATAAATGGTGCCTAGAGAACTGGATATCCATATGCAAAAGAATGAAAGAGGACCCATATCTCACACCCTATACAAAAGTTAACTCAAAATGGATCAAAGATCTAAACATTAGGTCTAAGACCATAAAACAGTTAGAGGAAAATGTAGGCAAATATCTTATAAATGGAGGCGGTTTTTAGACCTTACACCTAAAGCAAGAGCACTGAAGAAAGAAAGAAATAAACGGGAACTCCTCAAAATTAAACACTTTTGTGCATCAAAGAACTTCATCAAGAAAGTAAAAAGACAGCCTACACAATGAGAGACAATATTTGGAAACGACATATCAGATAAAGGTCTAGTATCCAGAATTTATAAAGAGATTGTTCAACTCAACAACAAAAAGACAGCCAATCCAATTACAAAATGGGAAAAAGACTTGAACAGACACTTCTCAGAAGAGGAAATACAAATGGCCAAAAGGCACATGAAGAGATGCTCAACATCCCTGGCCATGAGAGAAATGCAAATCAAAACCACAATGAGGTATCATCTCAAACCCACCAGATTGGCCATTATCAACAAAACAGAAAATGACAAGTGCTGGAGAGGATGTGGAAAAAGAGGCACACATATTCACTGTTGGTGGGAATGTCAAATAGAATGAGCTAAGACTTAGCATCAAGGGATTGAGAAAACCTTCTCAAAAGGTTTTCCCAACCAAAAGCGGGAAGAGGGAAATGAAACAAAGCATCAATGGCTGAGAGATTCCAAACAGAGTCGAGAGGTTATCCTGGAGGTTATTCTTATGCATCAAGTAGATATCATCTTGTTATTCAAGATGTAATGGAGAGGCTGGAGGGAACTGCCTGAAAATGTAGAGCTGTGTTCCAGTAGCCATGTTTCTTGAGGATGACTGAATAATGATACAGCTGTCATAATGTTACTGTGTGATTGTGAAAACCTTGTGTCTGATGCTCCTTTTATCTACCTTGTCAACAAAGGAGTAGAACATATGGAATAAAAATAAATAATAGGGGGAACAAATGCTAAAATAAATTTAGTTTGAAATACTAGTGATCAATGAAAGCGAGGGGTAAAGGGTATGGTAGGTATAACATTTTTTTTTCCTCTCCTGTGTTCGTTTTAATTCTTTTTCTATTGTCTTTTTATTTCTTTTTCTGAATTAATGCAAATGTTCTAAGAAATGATGAATATGCAACTAAGTGATGACATTGTGAATTACTGATTATGTATGTTGATGTTTTATTTTGTTTCTTAATTTTTAAAAATATGTCCCTATAAATATTGTATCATCTCTTTTAGAAAATATTTACAAGAAAATTGGGGCCTAGATTGTAAGCTCTTAGAACAGTCACATTTATTCCTGAGTTTTCAGTGTTATTTCTACATTCTGAGACACTGTGCTATATTTATATAACCTGGTATTTTCATGGAACTTTGGGTACCTGTGTAACACCTAAGACGCAGAGTTGGAGTTCTGCAGCTCTGAAAGTCAGCATTCCTACATACAGCACTGGTAAAGAAATGGAAAAAGAGATCAGGCTTCAATTAGAGATAAGAATGAAGCCAATCTTGGTTGGGACTAAGGTATATCAGAATACAGGTAAAGGATGATAGTGTCTCTATTTTAGAACTTCACCTAACTGTATGAGATCAAAGGAAGAGAGGTTTATTTTGCAAAAAAAACCTAAATTTCCTGTAGCACACAATCTAATTTAACCTGTGTGGCCAGTTCAGTTGAACAACCTAAACACATGGAGCATAGAATTAGGAACAAGGTCTTGCAATCCTGTATAGCTTAAGGTAATTCCAGAATTACATTATAGAGTATGTTGGGCAGATAATTTAAAAGTAAAGCATGTTGGGCAGATAATTGGCAAAGTTCACTGAAGGACTGCAGAAAAAATATGGAGCTATTAACTTTCCCACCTGGGAAATTCCCAATACCTCTAGAGAACCTCTTTTTTTGTTCAAATATGGACTCTTTCTCTCTAAGCCCAACTCTGCAAGTAAATCATTACCTTACCCCTACATGGGACATGATGTCCCATTGTGTAAGAATTCCTGGCAATGTGCGACATGACTCCCTGAGATGAGCGGGGCCCTGGCACATGGGATCAGCAATGCCTACCTGATAAAAAAAGGGGGAAAGGAAGTGAAATAAAATAAGGCATCAGTGGTTAAGAGAGATCAAATAGAGTCAAGAGACTATTCTGGAGGCTACTCTTATGCAAGCTTCAGTTGATAGTGCTAACAGCCATGGTTTGCTAAACTCCAACCAACATCACTTATGTTAACTCTTAAAAACACCTATGGCTCAAACTGAGACTCATAAAGTTTCATGCATGAAGTCTGCTTTCCGGGAACTTATAATTTTCAGAGGCTTCTTAGGCCAGGTAAATCCTGAAACCCAGAGGGACCAGCCTCTCCAAAATTATCAACTAATTATATACCCCTATCCTTTAGTGTCAACACTGCTTCTCAACATGAAAAAGTCAGAATGGGTATAGCCCAAATATCCTTATAGACTGGGAGATGGATCAAAGGAAAAGGAGGAGTTACAACAGAAGATAGGATTTACAAATCAGTATAACTGCTGAATCTATATTGATATTTCTTTTAGCCACCAGTGTTTTGGAGCAGCCAGAAGGAAAAATCTGAAATAGTGGAATGGTAACACATAATATACACTAAAATTTGTTCTGTAACCACTTATTGAAGTGTACTTTGAATATTATTGCTTTTTGTTTCTTTTCTTTGTATGCATGTTATATTTCACAATAAAAAATTTTTAATTTACAGTTTAATCAAAACAAAAAAAATTAAGCTAGACTATTGTATTAGTTAGGGTTCTCTAGACAAATAGAATCAACAAGGAATACTCACAAATATAAAATATATAAAAGTATCTCACATGACTGTGAGAACACAGAGTCCGAAATCCATAGGGCAGGCTGTGAAGCTGACAATTCTAATGGAGGGTCTAAATGAACTCCACAGAAGAGGCTCACCAGCTGAAGCAGGAAGAAAGCCTGTCTCTTCTGAATCCTCCTTAAAAGGCTTCCAGTGACTGGACTGAGCATCACTCATTGCAAAAGACACTTCCCTTGGCTGATTACAAATGGAATCAGCTGTGGATGCAGCTGATATCATCATGCTTTAATTCTAAATCTTTGCAACAGACAGGCCAGCACTTGCCCAACCAAACAAACAGGTACCACCACTTGGCCAAGTTGACCCATGAACCTGACCATGACAGCTATCTGTAACAGTAAAATAGCTTCCAAACCTATGATGCTCTGAAATCAATCTAACTGATATTCAGGGATTCAAGTGCTTTGTAAGAATTCTTCAATCCAATATAAGCTTGACCAGCTGGCATACTTGTAAAATACAGTTTGGATTATTATATTTTCAAGTAAACTGAAGTTTAAACAAATACTTGGCTTCAGCCTTCAAGAGTATTTATAAAATGTATTATTACACTCTCAACTCAAAAAGAGTATTCTGAGAAAAATGAATTTTTATGTATTTATTAAGGATCTTGCATTATCTTTAGGTCATTATTCTCACTGTACTAAAGTCCAGGGCAAATATAAGCTTAGGCAACTAAGCTGAGCCAAGTCATCATTTAAATCTGAAAGTTAAAAAGCTTATATTTGTGTATAATTGTGTATATGTAAAACTAAATTTGATAAATATTTTATTAATTTCTTTCCTTGTCATTATTCTATGGTCACATTTGTTGTATTCCAATTCAATGAGATGCTGACATAGAAGTATTACTTTTAAATCAATTCAAAATTTAAGAAAATGGAAGTATTGATTTATGTTTCTTAGCACAATCTCATTTTGAAAACATAATTTTTAATGTTCTGCTTCCATATATATATATATATATATATATATATATATATATATATATAAATTTACCTAGAAATACCATACATAAGAAGCTATGGATTTCTGTCAAATGAGACTTATTTTCAAGGCAGTTCAGAGAACCAGGCAGAAAATATATTAGCCAAAAAAAAATGTACACTAAGCTGGATAACTCCCACAAATAAAACTGGACCTGAATAAAAGGCATATACATCGTATTGTAAAATTCATTATAGGTTTGTCTGCCACCACCTACTATGGACACAGAATATCCAGTCATGGATAAAAATGAGCTGGTACAGAAGCCCAAACTGGCCCAGCAGGCTGAGCAATATGATTACCTGGCAGCCTGCATGAAGTCTGTAACTGAGCAAGGAGCTAAATTATCCAATGAGGAGAATAATCTCTTAGTTGCTTATAAAATGTTGTAGGAGCTTGGAGGTCACTGTGGAGGGTCATCTTAAGTACCGAGCATAAGATGGAAGATGCTGGAGGAAAAAAAACAGCAGGTGGCTCAGGAATACAGAGAGAACATTGAAACCAAGGTAACAGATATCTTCAATGATGAACAGTCTCTTTTGGAAAAGTTCCTGGTCCCCAATGCCTCACAAGCAGAGAGCAAGTCTTCTATTTGAAAATGAAAGGAGATTGCCATCATCACTTGGCCAAGGTTGCTACTGGTGATGACAAGTAAGGGATTATGAATCAGTCACAACAAATATACCAAGAGGCATTTGAAATCAGCAAAAGGAAATGCAACCAATACATCCTATCAGATTGGATCTGGTCCCTAACTTTTCTGTCTTCTATTATGAGATTCTGAACTCCCCAGAGAACGCCTACTCTCTTGCAAAGACAGCTTTTGATAAAGCCACTGTCGGACTTGTTACATTAAGTTAAGAGTCATACAAAGATAGTATGCCAATAATGCAATTACTGAGAGACAACTTGACATTATAGACATCAGAAAACAAGGGAGATGAAGCTGAAGCAGAAGAAGGAGAGGGAAATTAACTAGCCTTTCAACTCTCAACCGCCTCATTCTAAAATTTACACAGTTGACCATTTATCATCCCAGCTATCCCACAAATAGGTTTTTGTTTGCCATTTATGACAGATTTTTATTACTTTTTTGAATTTCTGTATTTCCCATGTGGATTTTATGTTTAATATTAGGAGAGCAGAGCCAGTTAACATTAGGGAGTTATCTGTTTTCATTTTAAGGTAGCCAATTTGGAGATGCAGAATTTGTATACAAGTTATAAATGTTTGGCACAGTACTTTTAGTACACTATGGTTTCACATGGGCCAGTATTAAAACTGTTTCCAGGTCTAAGCAAAGAATATTGCTTACACAATGGTTTGCCCTGGTGAGGGGATAAAAGGGACAATTGGTTCCAATCACAAGTGTAGATACTATGGGTACTTTAAGATTTGGAGGACTTCAAGGCTGTGGTAGAAATAGATATTCCATGGATATTACATGTTGAACCACATGTATTTGTGGAACTCAAATTTGTGGAATCTCAATGTGCATACCTTTGACTATAGCTGCAGAAGTATCACTTTAGACAAAGTTATGACCCAGTTTACTCTAAAGAAGGGGAGAAACGGTTCACATTCCATTATTTGTAAAGTTATCTGCTATTTACTTTCATTATTTCTGCTACACTCATTTTATATCAAGCACAGCAGTAAAACCAAAACACCATGTATTCAACTTTTTAGTTTTTTGCTTTTGTATTTTTTTATACTTGCATAATATATAAGTGCTGTAAAAATAGCTAACAAGGAAATAACTTGATGATAACTAGCTTTGTTTAATTTCTTATGAAATTTTCATGAACAACCCAAGTATAATTGTTAAGAACACGTGTATTAAGTTGATGTAAATGGAATAAAAATTTTATTAATGAACTTTTCAACTACTATCTGTACAGATTTTCATGTAAATTAGTCTTCTTGTTCTGAAACTTCTCTAAAAGAAATTGTACATTTTTGGAAATTTATTCCTTATTCCCTTTTGGCAGCTAATGTGCTTTTACCGAGTTTAAACACAAAGTTTATCATCATAACTACAAAAATACTACTAATGTAATAACTGTTCCCAGCCATGTCCCATTCTCCTTTCCCTTCCTCCTTCCCTCTCCTATGCCTCAACCCCAACATCAGTTTCTAATGAGGGGGGTGGTATCAAATGGATAAAAGAAATGTGTCCCATTCAGATTTTTGGTATATGGAATTTTCTAACTTAGGAAGCCACAAGCCACAATGTTCATTATGATGTTATTAGCATTTAATATAAGTTTTGTGCTTCTACTTTTGGTTTTTAAGAATTTTTTGATACTCTTGTAGCCTGCCTTCAATTTTGATCCTTTATTCTTCCTATTTATCAGGACACAGGATTACCTTCCTTTTTTAACCTTCTCCTGTCTTGTCACCAATCATTCCTACTTGGTGGCTGTGTATTTCGAAAAAGGCCACATGATCTTTCTGGCTCCACTCAGTGTCTAAGATACTACCCTACTTCCTTTGTTTGCAACCTATAAACTATTTTCCTCACCCTATTTATTGCAGCAAATCTCTCCTTAGTTGAAGAGATTGTGTTTATCTCCCTGTAAGCCCTACCAACTTGGATGGTCTGTCATTGTCTGTCTTTAAATCTTTCCTCCCTCTATTCTCTAAATAATGACAGCGCTAAGGTATACCCAAATACAGATCACCCCTTAAGTACCTTGCAGAAAACCACAAACAAAAATACCATTTTAAAAAAGATAAACATTTTTTTCTGTTAGAATATAAACTCAAGAGCAGGAACAATGTTGTCTGTATGTTCTAGTGTGCCTAGTATACTGTAAATGCTCAATAAACATTGATGATGGGAGTCAGTGAGTCTTATTAATAAGGGTGAGAAACTGAAATCCCAAATACTGTTCTGCTGATTATTCTATTATGACCTCAGATTAAATTGGGAAACATTGGCCCATTTGGAAAACTGTCCTAAACATTATTCAAATAAAAACGCAAGGGATATCCAGATCTAAATTTTCTGTAGCATATAATCTAACTCAACCTGTCTAGAAAAATCATTTCAACAATTCAAACACAGGGAGCCCAGAATAAAAATGAGGGCCTTTAATCCTGTATAGCTTAATGTAATGCCTGGATATATCCCAGAGTATATTAAGCAGATAATCAAAAAGTATTAGCAAAGTTCAATGAAGGATGAGTGAAAAAATATGCAACTAATAAACTTTACCACCAAGGAAACCCCTGATACTGTGTTAAACATTAGAGACATCCAAATCAATGGGCCAAGCCCTTGGATCCTGGGGCTTGCTCTTGTGAAGCTTACGTATGTAGCAGAGAAGATCAGTTTACCTATAGGTATGCCTAAGAGTCACCTCTGGAGGTCCCCTTTTGTTGCTCAGATGTGGCCTCTCTCTCTCTCTCTCTCTACGTCCAACTCTGCAAGTGAAACTGTTGTCCCTCCTACATAGGACATGACATCCAGGGGTGAAAGTCTACTTGGCAGCATGGGAAGATGACTCCCAGGGAGGAGCATGGCCCTGGCACTAAGGGATCAACAATGCCATCCTGACAAAAAGGGGGAAAGAAATGTAACAAATAAGGTATCAGTGGCTGAGAGAGTTCGAATAGAGTCAAGAGGCTACTCTGGAAGTCACTCTTATGCAAGTTTCAGTTAGACATTCCTACCTATCATGACTTGCCAAACCCCAACCAAAACCATTTCCAGCAATCCTAAAGAAAACCTAGGGTGTTTTATAAGATTCTACAAAGGATCCGTTCATTAGAGTTAACTTCCCAGAAACCTACAACCTCCAGATGTGTCCCTGAACCAGGTAAGTCCTAAAATGCAGAGGGGCCAGCCTTTCCAAAACATCAACCAGTTCTATCCCCTTATCCCATATTATCACCAGCCCCTTCCAACACAAAAAATTTAGAATGGCCATAGCCCAAATACCCCTAAAGAGTGGGAGAAAGATCAAAGGTGATGGTGAAGTTATATAGAGAAAGTAGGGTTTAACAAATGAGTATTGAATCATTTTATTGATATTTCTTTTCGTCTCCAGTACCTTAGAGCAGTTAGAGTAAAAATGTAAAATTTTGGAATTGTAACCCACACCAAACTCTGAAATCTGTTCTATAACTAATTGTTGCGATGTACTTTGAAATGTATTGGGGTTTTTTTGTATATATGCTATTTTTCACAAAAAGAGAAGAAGGACTATAACAGAGTAGATAGGATTTAGCAAATGAGTACAACTGCTGCATCATTATATTGATATTTGTTTTGGTCTCCAGTGTCTTGGAATAGCAACCCATACCAAATTTTAAAATCTGTTCTATAACTACCTGTTAAAATGTACTTGGAAATTTAGTGCTTTATATATATATATATTTCAGAATTTTTAAAAATAAAAGGAAAAAAACAGAATTGTGCACCAGAGTGAATCCTATTGCAAATGATGGACTACAGTTAATTAAACAATTATAAAAATGTTCTTTCATGAAGAGATGCTCATTTCTATTAGGTATAAGGGAAATGCAGACCAAGTCTACAATGAGATATCACCTCACACCTATAAGAATGGCTATTAAACAAACAGGAAACTATAAATATTGGAGGGGATATGGAGACATTGGGATGCTTATGCACTGCTGGGGAGAATGTATAATGTTACAGCCACTATGGAAACCAGTTTGGCTGTTCCTCAGGAAACTAAATATTGAGTGGCCCTATGGCCCAACAATAGCACTTGGTATATACCCAGAAGATCTGAAAGCAGTGACACAAACAGATACTTGCACGCTGATGTTCACAGCAGTGTTATTCATAATCGCCAAAAGATGGAAACAATCCAAATGCTCGTCAACAGAGGAGTGGATTAACAAAATGTGGTACATACGTACAATGGAATATTATGCAGCAGAAAGATGAAATAATGTCCTGAAACACATGAGGAGATGGATGAGCCTTGAGGACACAATGCTGAGTGAAATAAGCCAGACACAGAAGGATAGACACTGTATGATTCCACTTTTATTACCATGGTAAAGGTAAAATCAGAGGCTTATAATACAGAATATAGGGGATTTAGAGATACATAGAAGCTAGAGATGGGTGACATTAGCTAATGAGGTCGAACTCAAATGTAAGGGAATACAAAGAAGTGAAGGTGGTTCTCTAGTGGGTCTTTAAGTAATATCACCATACTGAAGGTGAACAAGACTGAAAGGAGTTGTATAGACCTATGTGTTCCACTGATTAACACTAGAAATATCAATAGGTTCTTGCAAGAACTATTTCAAAGGTATGATTTGTGTACAAAGAGTGTTTAAGTCCAAGGTACAGGGGGAAAACTGCTATGGCATGCTATGGGCTATGTTTAATAGGAAAACATCAGCAGTACCACAGCAACGGCAGGGATAAATAGTGGGGGGAGGGACAAGAGCTAAGAGGTGGTTTAGATCTCCTGTTTGGTGAGGGTGTGTTTATTGGTTTTCTTTCTCTTGGGAACAATGAAATTATCTAAAATTGAGAGTGTTGATGGACTGTGGACTTTGGGCATTATACATGATGCCTAATGAATGCAGGTGGCTGAAGGATGGACTGACTGAGAAGTAGATAGGTGAACAATGGTGTATACATATGATCCAATATTGTATTGTTACAAAAAAGAACAAAGTTGTGAGGCATGCAATGATGTGAATGAAACTGTGGAACATTTGGTAAGGCAAAACAAGCCAGAAACAAAAGAACAATTATTGTATGGTCTTTTAGAAAATGCTTATAAGAAAACAGAGGCCTAGACTGTAAGCTGTTATAGCAGACACATTAAGTCGGGACAGGTAATTATTTCTGGATTTTGAGAAGCTGTTTTATATATATATCCCTTGTCCCTCCCCCCACTATTTATCCCTGCCGTTGCTGTGGAACTGCTGATGTTATATATATATATATATATATCAAAGAGTATTGGCAAAGTCCCTTGAAGGATGGAAGAAAAAATATGGAACTATTAAACCTTACAACCAGAGAATCCCCTAATACTGTGTCAAACATCAGGGACACCTAAATCAACAGACCAAACCCTTGATCTTGAGGCTCACTTGTGTGAACCTTATGTATGTAGCGGAGAAGCTCAGCCTACCTATAGATATGCCTGAGTTTCTTCTGGAGGACCACTTTTGTTGCTCAGATGTAGCCTTATTCTCTCTAAGCTTAACTCTGCAAGTGAAATCATTGCCCTCCCTCCTATGTGGGACATGACACCAGGGATGAAAGTCTCCCTGGCAGCATGGGAGAGGACTCCCAGGGATGAGTCCAGCCATGGCACCATGGGATCAACAATTCCATCCTGACCAAATGGAGGAAAAGAAGTATAACTACTAAGTATCAGTGGCTGAGAGAGTTCAAATAGAGTCCAGAGGCTACTCTGGAGATTGTTCTTATACAAGCTTCAGTTAGACCTTGCCATCTATCATAACCTGCCAAACCCCAACCAGAACCATTCCAGCCAATCCTAAAGAACACCTAGGACAATTTATAAGATTCCACAAGGGTTCTATACACTAGAGCGACTTTCCAGAAACCTACAACCTCCAGATGGGTCCCTGAACCAGATAAATCCTGAAACCTGGAGGGCCCAGTCTCTTCAGAACATCAGATAGTTCCAGTTCCCTAACCCATATTAGTGACACAGACACTACCAACATGAAAAAATTAGAATGACCATAACCCAAACACCCTTAAAGAGAGGGATGGAAAGATCAAAATTGATGGTGGAGTTATAGACAAGACAGGATTAACAAATGAATATGAAAGCTGAATCATTAAATTGATATTTCTTTTAGTCTCCAGTATCTTAGAGCAACTAGAAGTAAAAACCTAAAACTGTGGTATTATAAGCCATGTTAAACTCTGAAATCTGTTCTACAACTAATTGTGGTGCTATGCTTTGAAATTTATTGCTTTTTTGTATATATGCTATTTTTCATAAAAAAAGAACGAAAACTCGATTGTGATGATAAAAAAATATTTAAGCCTTCTAGCCTCCTATATTTCTGGAGCAGCTAGAAGGAAAAATGTGAGAGGATTGTATGGTAGCCATGACAGACTCTGGGATCTCCCCTGTAACTACTAGTTGAAGAGTGCTTTGAAACCTATTGCTTTTTTATGTCTTTGCTTTGTATATATGCTATACAATAAAAAAGTAAAAAAAAAAAAAAAAAAAGAACAAAAAATAAATAAATGTTAGGCCTACGAATCACCCCAGAGCACCTCTTCTGGTACTCAGATGTGACCTCTCTCTCTAAGTTGACATGGCAAGTGAACTCACTATCCTCCCCCTCTACGTGGGTCATGACTCCCAGGAGTGTAGATCTCCCTGGCAACATGGGACAGAAATCCTGGGATGAGATGGGAGCCGCCATCAAGGGATGAGAAAATCTTCTTGACCAAAAGGTGAAAAAGAGATACGAGACAAAATAAAGTGTCAGTAGCTGAGAGATTTCAGAGTTGAGAGATTTCAGAGTTGAGAGGTTATCTTGGAGGTTATTCTTAGACATTATACAGCGATCCCATTTTTAGTTTATAGTGTATTGTAGTGATTGCAGGGAAGCCTTGTTTCTTGAAGATGATTTTTTTCAATGTGACTGTGTGATTGTGAAACCCTTGTGTCTGACGCTCCTTTTAACTAGGGTATGGACAGATGAGTAAAAAATATGGATAAAAATCAACAAATGATAGGGGGAACAAAGGTTAAAATAAATTGGGTAGATGGAAATACTAGTGGTCAATGAGAGGGACTGGTGAGGGGGTATGGTATGTATGAGTTGTTTCTTTTTTTTTTAATTTTTTTTTCTGGAGTGATGCAAATGTTTAAAAAATGATCATCATAAAGAATACACAACTAAAAAAGTGCAATGGAGAAAAAAGTCATTGCAAAAAAATATTAAAAGAAACATTTAATGGAAATTATCAGCTTTATCAACAGTATACACAGCTGTGGGTGAATTATCAACAGGATACACAGCTGTGGGTGAATCACAGGGTGGTGAACTTAAATCGATTATTTCAATTTCAAATCACGTTAGGAACCATATAAAGAGGAATATTCTGTGTCCTGAATTACAAAGATGTCAGAATACACCAGTCAAAAACTTCCCCAAATGTTTAAACTGGGACTTGCTTACAGGAGACAGCTCTTTCCCGATGGCTGCCAGTTAGGGAATGGCAATCAGTGACCTTCAAAATATAAGAGGAAGAGGGGTGTCTTACATGAGCTGAGCCTGGTGAGACCTGCCCACAAAGAATTCTCAGCTGAGTCTCTTTAAAGTTGATTATCAATAGTGATTAGCTCACTGACCGTCAAAGCCTGTGTTCCAGTCAAGGGGGGCCGCTGCGTGCTCAAGGCGCCACCCTTTCCCCTAAGGGAGAGGATCCCAATCCCTGAGCTGCCACCGGGGTTTGAGGAATTTTATGGTATGCCAGTTAACATAGGCCTTGGCATTTTTAAAGGGTAACATATCTAGTGATTTACATTCACTTTTATCTTTACCTTTATAAAGATAAAGGAATCCAGTGGCATCCTAGAAAATGGATCCATTATGTTCCAGTTTTGGAAAGTGTACCTAAAATTTTGGTGATAGAGGACAACTCCTAAGGAAGCAGACAACTCAGTACTCTTTTTGTTATCCATCTCTTCTAGAGGCAATACAAGTGTGACCTATTAAACCTATGTATTTAATTTAGCAGTGCTGGCAATTTAATTACCACTGTCTTTAATCCCAAATTACCACAGAGTGTCACTTAACAGTACCTCAGTCTGGCCTAATGCCAGTATCAATCAGATATGCCAGCTCCCAGGAAAGGAAAAGATTATGTCTAAAAAAAAATTAACTCTGGTTTTTCTAAATGTTAAGCCTTATTGATAATTGAAAACTGAGTACCACAATGTGCTTTAGGAAAATTCTAAATGAGAACTATTTCTAGCACAGGGCCTGATACACAGTAGGTACTCAGTAAAAATGTTTTAAATTGTATCTGTGGTGCACAAAAAATATCTGATTAGGATCCTGCTGATTTGACATTTAAAAATAGTTCCTGCCTTAACACCTTACACTACACTTCTCTCCACCTCCACATCTGATTCACTTGTGCCCTTGTATTATTTATAGGTAGACCTTTTCCTCTCAACAGATCATAAACTCCTTTGAGCATAGGAAATAAGTCTTATTCATCACTGTATCTCTCCTTTCCCCTGCCTGCTGCTAGCATGGAGCTCTCTGTATATGTCTGAAAATCAGTACATAAATGCTAAAAATAAATGAAACCATAAACTCATCATGCCAAGAAGAGAGCCATACCTTCCCACTCATTTAAAAAAGACTCTTTAGTCAACTACAAGAAAAATAAGCAGATGTGTTTATGAAGTTATTTTAACTGACATTCGTGCAATGTACAAAAAAAATCCCACAAACCCTATTCTTAGTTTCCCTGACAAGCTAACAAAATACATGATGCTCAAATATCACAAATTTCCTCTACTCATCAGTTAAAAGCTGCTCTTAGAACTCTAGCTATAACAGCAGTTAACCCACTTTAGTAGCTAAAAGCACAGACTGGGAACCACCTGCCTGGATTTGGAACCTGGCTCCGCCACTGATGGGCTATCTAAATCTGGATAATTTAATTGCCTCAGTTTCCACATTTATAAAATGGGGCAATTAAAGTACCTATTTCAAAGGGGTTATTCTGAGAATTAAATGATACAAATAAAGCAATTACCACAGAGCTTGAGAACAATAAGCTCCACAGAAATATTAGCTATTATATTACTAACATTACACTATTTTTCAAAGGAAGATGTTTTAAATTTATATGGCAACACTGTTGTAGATTATAAACAATGTCACCAGGTGACTTGAGCTTCTTTGCAGGTAATAAACCTTAATTATTTGGCCACCCATTCTGGCCTAAAAATTTTAGTGTGAAACAAGTCCAGGAAGCCCAAAAAAAGGAATATTCATTTAAATTTACAAATTGCTTACATTTTTCATCTTGATTTTTTTTTCCTGTTACTTGGGGAAAATTAGCTGTAATACAGACAAGCTAACCCTTTCTTGCTATTCATAAATTAATAAAGCCCCAGCATTAATTACCCAACAGCTGTTTGCTTTGCGAGATCACTGCAAGCAGGAAATTAATCTTTCACAGCAGAATTTATGTGGACAATTTTCTTTTCAATCTTTCTATTCCTCCAATATAATAGCTTTTTAATAAAACATGCAATTTTCTAACATTAGGTTTAACCATTTTATTGTAAAGCGTTTTTCAAATGTAGTCCATCATTTGTTAAAAAGTTCTGATTTTAAATACATTTTCACTATTCGTAATATAAATACATTTTACTGTGTATTCTAGATTCCTAAATGTATTAATGCCAATTTCCCACATTTGAAATTAAGGGAATTGCAAATACATCCTAGAGGGAGAAATACCTTGTCTAAAAGGTACATTAAAGTTTGCCACTTTACCAGGACTATATATTCTAATGGAGATGCAGAAATAAAAAAAAAAAAAGAGGAAGCAAGGATAAAGGAAAAGGATAACAATAATTAATAACACCTACCATGCACTGATCATCTTCAATGGATCAGGCACTGAGCTAGGGGCTTTTAATTATCTATTTCACTTAACCCAACAGGTAGATATTACATCCCAAGGAACAGGGAGTAAAAGGAGAATGCATGCATATATTATTGGGGTCATATTTTACTAGGTACATAAAAGAATGAATAAAAGAAAATATAACCTAATATAAAATATAAGTTAATTCAGGATAGTGGAAATAAGATAACTTACCATACTTTATCTTTTACTTTTCTGATTTTTATTTCCAGAAGGAAAGGATGGAGGGAAGGAAGGAAGGAACCAAGGAGTCAAATAACTTTGCCAAGTCATACAATTAATAAACCAATAAAATATAACAATTTTGGGTGTTCTGAAAGGTGATTTGTCTACAGCCCCAATTATGTAACCAACTAAAGGAAAAGTCCATCATTTTCTGAAAGTCCCCTCGTATTATCTACTACTAACACAAAAAGATACTTTGGAGATAAAAAAGAAGTAGCTTCCACAAGGTCAGCCAAGTTAACCAAAAAAGTCCCATGATGACAGAGCAAAGAAGTAAGGAATTCCTGAACACTGGCTGTATCTTATATGACGCCATGGTGAAATATACAGGAGTTAGGGCATAAAAAGAGATGGGACTTGTGAGGACCTAGGGGGCACTCCTTTCTGCATCAGCCATTCTCTCATTCACCCAGGAGGAATCCTGGCCACCTTGACATTTCCCCAAAAACTGAAGAAACATTTGTCTCAAAAATTATTTGCCAAATATGAAACAAGGAAGCAGGAAGCTGGTTAGATAACTGAGAAGCAACAAACCAATGACCTTCTCCACAAAGATAAAATGTTAAAGGATGCAAACTCAGGGTCAATCTTGAGTCTGTATAATCAGACTTGAATAATTTGTGTACCACTGTTGTGTTCCTTCCTGTAAAGGGAGCAGCTGTAATAATCACTGTGCTTCAGATTTAGGATAACATTTGAGACAATTCAAACCAAGTTGGCAAGATATTTAAAAAGGTGTTTGAAAACTCTTGCACAATATCACACACTAGAAAAAGCTCATTAACCAATCACTGGTATTGAACCTTTGATATAGTGAGTCAACCCTTCAGATGACCCCTTGCTGTATGTCCAACACTTACATTAAAAAATTTGGTGCACAATTTTATTCAAAATGAATTTTAGTCAAAGAGAAATGTTTATAATATCTCCACCATCAGATAGTTGCAACTTCACAGTGGGATGCTAAAGGCAAAAAAAAAATTAGCTATGTTAATAACTCCTCCATGGAGGTAAAAGGTTAGATTAGGCCAGTAATGTGGGTTTACCTTCTAGATTTCAAAGCCCTCTAGCTTTCTAATAACAAGGACTACTGAGCTCTAAAATAGATTACTAGGGCCTAAAGAAAAAGATTGTCAGGAAGGAATTCCCAGATAGAGCCTGGCCAAAGAACATTTGATAAAAGCATTGTTTAATATTCAATTCAATATTCAGCCATTTCCTGTTTCCTTCCATGATAGAGCTGAAGCTACAGGCTATTACCGTGAAACCTTGAGTATAGTGTGTCACACACAAGCAGCCTTGTTTCAGTAGTACTTTGGGGAATAAGGGAGAAGGAATAGGTTTAGAATGAAGTAAAGGAATGAAGAGAAAAGATGGTGCTGAAGGAACACAGTGTACATGACAGTGAAGAAGTAAGACGGATAAACTCAGGACAAATGTAAAGTAAATCCCCTAACCCCAAATCCACTAATGGGATTGCTGGGAACAGGGCTATATTTTGCTATTGGTTGTCTCTATTATAGTAGAAATCACTTTTCAGTTCTCCAAGGCCTCGAGATCAGGGTGCGGAGTGGGGGGCTGAGGCATTAAAGGAGGGTTAAGGAAGGAATGCTTCATGCTGAAGCATGGGAGGGCTGTTGTCAGTTAATCCTTCTTTCTCTGATGGTAAGATTCAGAAAAGTGGTAAATAAAGGCCTGGTGGAGAGGAGGCAGAGGAGAAAGTGAAGGAGAAATAGGGAAGGGAAGACAGTCTATGAAGAGATACTGAATTCTATGAGACATGATCAAATCATTAGACTAGACCTACAGGTCCACAAACAAGAAATGAGCATGAATCATAAATGTAGAGGGAAGCTGCAGAAACAGTTCTAAGTGAGGAAAACAAGTCACAAGACCAAAGCTGGGGAGATTAGAATAATGGGTCAGAAAGCAGACAGGTATAGAAGAATAGTTCAGAATAAAGGCCATAAATAATTCAGGGCATTAAAGGTATGTCTTTTTTATGTAGCACTGGATGAATGGCACAAGGGAAGACTTGGCATTTTTAAAAAGCCAAAGAATTACAGATTAGCAACCGGTGTTGGGCAGCGTGGAATATATTCCTCTTAAGGTATCTTCCAAGATACAGTTAATCTTTCGGCAAACATTTTTGATCACCTACCCTCTGCAAGTAATGTGCTAGATTTTGGAAACACGGAGACTGATGAGGTATAGTCCAGTGAGAGAAGCAAAGCAGGAAACAGACTATTACCACCCTATGTGGCCAGGACGACCCCTGAAAGAACTCACCCCATAGTGAGTGGCTGTACCAGGCTGAACTGTGCCTGCCAAAAAGAAATGTTTAAGTCCTAATCCTTGGTCCTATGAATGTGACCTTATTTGGAAACAGGGTCTTTGAAGATATGATGGAGGATAGGGTCAAACTGGATTAGGGTGAGCTCTAATCCAAAATGACTGGTTTTCTTATAAGAAGAGAAAATTTGGGCACAGAAACAAACGTGGAAAAGAAACCCATGTGAAAACAGAAGAGGCAGAGATTGGGGTGATGCATTAACAAGCCAAGGAATGTCAATGATTGTGGGCAGACACCAGAGCTAGAAGAGGCAAGGATGTATTCTCCCCCACACATTTCAGGTGGAGTAAGGGCCTGCTAGCACCTTGATTTCAGACTTCTAGCCTCCATAACTGTGAGACAATAAATTTCTGTCATTTTAAGCTACTTATAATTTGTGGTACTTTGTCATAGTACCCTAGAAAACTAAGACAGTGGTCAAAAGTACTTTCCAAAAGAGACGCCTCAGCTAGATCCTAAAATTGAATAGAAGTTACCATATGGAGATAGTAGAAGGAAGACTATCCAACAAATGAAATGGTTCATGGCAAGAGAAAATGTGGTGAATTTTAGGTAACACATTGTAACTCTTTATGACTATAGCACAGAGTGGGCAGGAGAGCTCTGACAGAGAGACCAAGGAAGAGTCAAACAGCATTCAAACGCCAAAAATAACAATTATGTTTCTGGATGGTGATAAACCCATTGGGGAAGGATGCTTTAACCTTTTATCCATGATTAATTTTGTAGAAAGAGACCAGGAATGTCACAGTAGGACAAGCACAGGATGTAGAGTTGAAAGGAAATGCAGCCCTAACTTCCAATGTGGCCCTAAGCATCTTATTTATAATCATTCTGTGCCTTCAATTCCCTCATCTGTAATATTAAAGAGTTGGACTAGATGGTCTCAAGAATCTCAAATTCCATTACTATACAAACTGAGAGGAGATTTAGGTTAGTTCACTCGGAAAACCCAGGCCATTTAAATACTGTGATGCTCAGCTTCCCTAATTATTTTCGCACTGCCACACACACACAGGCTACAGTTTCAAGTAAAACATAAGAAATTCAAATGGAAAGCACACTACCTTAATGGGAAAGTTTGTAAGACTGGTCCTGGTCACCCGTGGAGAGGACACAGATACCATTTGATACTAAAGCTCCACTCAAGTGGAACAGGTTTTACATTTCACTTGTTATTAGCAATGACTACAATAGAGACTATTTCTACTCACTGTTCAACATTTACTTATACAAAGAGATAAAACTGCAACCAAATAAATAAATGGTCATGCGGCTGAGATGGCAAAGAGAAATGGTCATTTCCTGTGTTCTTATGTTTCAGGATGTGGAGGTGACTGCTCCCAACACTCAGTAGCCAAAAACAGCAACTAAAACTTTAAAAGAGGTAATGTATTTTATCAATGAGACACCACGGAGAAGAGTCACCACTAAGTACTAGGGAAGACTATTTTATAGACAGGAAAACAAAGGCAAGCAGCATGATTTGCAGAAAAAGAAAACAACATCAAAAAATTCACAGACCAACAATGTTCAGAAATGTAGCTCCACCTCTAAAAGGGAGTATCATCATCATCATCATCATCATCATCATCAATCTTTCCAAAAAAAAACAAAAAAACTATTAAGATGTATGTGTATAAACTGTTTAGCTCCAAAAAAGTGCATGCTCTTTTTGTAGGAGGGCTGAAGTGTTAAAGCTCTTGATATGGGAATCAACTACTGAGAAGACTCTTTTTTAATGTTCTATTAAGACTCATCTACCAACATGTGAAAATCAAAAACCTCCCATATTAGAGAGGTTCAGTAATAGGCCTCCTATCTTGTGGGTGATCTTCAGAGATTTAGAGCAGAAAAAGCTTAGAGGACTGAAAGAGACCTTCCCCATAAGTCAAATGTATGGGGAAAACAAGGAAATGGCTTTTACATCCCCTTTTCAATTAGTCCCCCCCCCCCATTTAAACATCTCTCTTATTCATATCCTGGGAGAAGACGTAGCCCCTGAGTGTCTCCCAGACTGACCCTTCCAGCCACCTGACCCTGCAATAAGAACACTGGAACTCATTCTCCATGTCAAAATGGGGCTGGTGTTCAGGTTTGAAGCCCAAGTTGGTGCTGCTACCCTTGTTAAGAATCCTTCAGGCTCTGTAGCCAATGGTAGGCTATTTAACTTTGTACACTTTGGTGAGGACATCATCCAGGAACTTCAGCATCTCGGCCATGACGCCTGTAGTATATAGTGAGGAACGCAGCATCCAAGGACATCTTAGCGACTCATCTGGTGTAGTTTTTCCTGGTCAAGACATTGTTCTCTTCCATAAAACTCCTTTTATGTTGGTTGATGATTCTTTTTTTTTTTTTTTCACTTTATATATATATATTTTTTTTTTTATTAATTAAAAAAGATTAACTAACACAACATTTAGAAATCATTCCATTCTACATATGCAATCAGTAATTCTTAATATTATCACATAGATGTATGATCATCATTTCTTAGTACATTTGCATCGATTTAGAAAAAGAAATAGTAAGACAACAGAAAAAGAAATAAAATGATAATATAGAGAAAAAAATAAAAATAAAAAATACAAAAAGTATATATAAAAAAACACACAAACAAACTCTATGTTTGTAGTCAGTGTGGAAGGGCTTTCAGTTATTCGTCATCCTTCATTCAAGCTAAACAAGTTTACATGTTAGAGAAATCATATGAATGACCAATGGGAAGGTCTTTTTTTTTTTTTTCAGAAATCTGTGGTAATGTGACACGAGAAGAGTCACAGTCTAAAAATATCAATGTAGAAGAGTCTCTTGCCAAGAGTACTAACTTTTAAACAATCCATAGTATCTACGGGAAAGAAATTCTATATCATTGTGAATCATATGGAAATGCTTTTGTTTATGATATTTCCTTAAACAACTTGAGTGAATTCCTTTGGAGAGAAGCACTAAGTCTGGAATCACTGCATGTAAACAACCATCATACTCCAGCTTTGGTGTGTATAAGGAAGCTCTGAATAAGAATAATTCCCAGGAAAGAAATGATAGATGTCTTCACCAGAAGTTTGAAGCCTCTTGAGGAAGACCAGATAATTCAACCTGGGAAAGCTATTTGGTGAAGTACATATGGGAATTCTTTTACTCGTAGAGAGGGTCTTTTAGAATTTTTGAGGATTCATACTCTATAAACCACCCTCAGTCTTTTGAATGAAGGCAGATTTTCAGTGACCACTCATTCCTTATCATTAAAATTTTCACATTGAGGAGATACCAATTCTAGTACCGAGTAGAAAACCTTCAGCTGGCTTTCCCACCAGAAAACATTCTGTCCAGTTCCCTTTAACCCATAGTAATTCACTTGATTATTCAGAATTTGGTCCAATGGCCTGATAGTCAAAAAATGGGGGAATGTGAAGTGAACTGGGAATACTTCATGCAACATTTTATGACAAGTAATAATAAATGAGGTTCTGCTCTTTTTAATAGATTTGTACTTTCAAATATGTAAGCATTTAAGGTTGTTAATTAAAAATCTATTGTATTGCCCAAAAAACAAAACAAAAAAAAACACACAAACAAACAAAAAAAAACTATAGCTCAGATGCAACTTCATTCAGTGTTTTAACATAATTACATTACAATTAGGTAGTATTGTGCTGTCCATTTTTGAGTTTTTGTATGGTTGATGATTCTTAAAAGAACATTAAAAAAGAGGCTTCTCACGACATGGCAAGTGAATCTACTGCCCTCTCCCTGCTACATGGGATATGACTCCCAGGGGTGTAAATCTCCCTGGCAACGTGGGACAGAAATCTTGGGATGAGCCAGGACCTGGCATCAAGGGATTGAGAGAACTTTCTTGACCAAAAGGGGGAAGAGAGATATGAGAAAAAATAAAGTGTCAGTGGCTGAGAGATTTCAAAACAGTGGCTGAGAGGTTACCCTGGAGGTTATTTTTATGTATTGTATAGCTATCCCTTTCCAGTTTATGGTGTATTTGAATGAAACTGTAGAGCTGTGCTCCAGTAGCCTTTCTTGAAGATAACTGTATGAAGATATAACATTTACAATGTGACTGTGTGATTGTAAAAATCTTGTGTCTGATGCTCCCTTTAAGGTATGGACAGATGAGTAAAAAATATGGATAAAAAATAAACAAATAATAGAGGAACAAAGGTTTAAAATAAACTAGGTAGATGGAAATACTAGTGGTCAGCAAGAGGGAGGGGTAAGGGGGATGGTATCTATGAGTTTTTTCCTTTTATTTCTTTTTCTGGAATGATGCAAATATTCTAAAAAATGATCATGGAGATGAATACACAACTACATAATGACATTGTGAGCCACTGATTGTACACCATGTATGGAATATTTGTATGTTAAGAATGTTTGTGTTTGTATGTTGTTTCACCAATAAAAATATATTTTTTTTAAAAAGAGGTATCTCAATATTTGATTTCCATATCAGGATCTTTAACACTTGTCATGGTTAGGGACAGGTGTCAACTTGGCCAAGTTGTGGTACCTGTTTATCTGATTGGGCAAGCGCTGGCCTGGCCGTCTGTTGCAATGAGGACATTTCATAGGATTAGGTCATGATCACGTCAGCTACATCCACAGCTGATTCCATTTGTAATCAGCCAAAGGGGAGTGTCTTCTGCAATTAGTGATGCTAAATGTAATCATGGGAAGCCTTTTAAGGAGGACTCAGAGGAGATAGGTCCCATTCCTGCTTTGGCTGGTGAGCCTCTCCTGTGGAGTTCATCCAGGCCATCCATCGGAGTCATCGGCTTCACAGCCTGCCCTGTGGATTTTGGACTCTGCGTTCCTACCGTCACGTGAGACACTTTCATAAATTTTATATTTGCAAGTGTTCCCTGTTGATTCTGTTTCTCTAGAGAACCCTAACTAATACAACACTTCAGCCCTCCTACAAAAAGAACATGTACTAGAACATGTACTATTTTGGAGCTAAATGCACATATACTCCTTTCCAGAAATGACATCAACCACCACTCTCTTTACTTCCATGTAGACGTACTGATCTTCCTCCTCCCCACCAGGGGCATCCTCATCGGTGAAGAGTCATGCAGGCGGGTGGAGTGCCAAGATGAGGTCCAGCACAGCCAGTAGCTGCACCCAGAGCTCATCAAGGTAAGTGTGCAAAACAAGGCGAGAGGAGGCCAGTTCCATAGGTGGTATTTTTTTTAAGTTTTGTTTTTTTTTTATATAAAAGAAGATGTAGGTTTATATAAAAATCATGTACAAAATACAGACCTCCCCTATGCTGCACCTCCACACACAGACACACATGCACAGCTTCCCTATTATTAACACTTGCATTACTGTGGTACCTATGTTACAATTGATGAAAAAAATATTATTATAATTACACTATTAATTGCAGTCCATAGTTCACATTGGGGTTCACTGTCTGTGTTATATGGTCCTATGGGTATTGTTTTAATTGATTTTTATTCCAGTAACATGTATATAACCTAGTTTCCCTTTTAACCACATTCCAGTATATAATTTACTAGCACTGTTTACATTCACAATGTTGTGCTACCATCACCGCCATCCATTAACAAAATGTTTCCATTACCCCAAAAAGAAAACTCTGTCTCAACTAGGCATTAAATCCTAATTCTCTACCCCCACCCCAGCCCATGGTAACCTGTAATTCTAGTTTCTGAGTCTATGAATTGGTTTCTCCAAATTATTTCATGTCAGTGAGATCATACAATATTTGTCCTTTTTTGTCTGCCTTATTTCATATTACATCATGTCTTCAGGGTTCACCCATGTTGCGGCATGCATCAGAACTTCGTTCCTTTTTACAACTGAGTAATATTCCAGTATACGTTTACACCACATTTTATTTATCCATTCATTCATTGATGGACTCTTGGACTACTTCTTTCTTTTGGCAATTATGAATAATGCCACTGTGAATACTGGGGTGCAAATATCTGAGTCCCCCCTTCAATTCTTTGGGGTATATTCCTAGAAGGGGAGTTTCCAAATCAATGGTAATTCAATATGTAACTTTCCAAGGAACTGCAAAATTGTTTTCCACAGTGGCTGTACCATTTTATATTCCCACCAGCAATTAATAAGTGTTCCTATTTCACTGAATCCTCTCCAACACTTGCTATTTTCTGTTGTTGGCTTTTTTTAACAGCAGCCATTTAATGGGTATGAAATGTCATCATTGTGACGTTGACTTGAATTTCCCTAATGGCTCATGATATTAAGCATCTTTTCATGTGCTTTTTGGCCACTGGTTTATCTTCATAGGTGAAATGTCTATTCAAGACTTTTACCCATTTTTTTAACATGGTTATTTACCTTTGGTTGTTGAGTTGTGGGAGTTCTTTATATATTCTTGATATTAAACCCTTATCAGATCTATAGTTTCCCAATATTTTTCCCACACTGCAGGTGGTCTTTTTACTTCCATAATGAGGTCCTTGACACAAAAAAGTTTTTAATTTTGATGAAATCCCATTTATCAATTTAAAAATTTGTATTGCTCTTTCTTATGGTGTAAAGTCTAAGAAACCCCTGCCTAACACCAAGGCCTGAAGATGTTTCCTACGTTTTCTTCTGGGAGTTTTATAGTTTGGGTTCTTATATGTAGGTCTTTCATATGTGCCTATCTAACTTTCCCAGGACCATTTGTTGAAGAGACTGTTCTTTCCCAATTTAGTGGACTTGGCACCCTTGTCAAAAATCAATTAGCCAGCCAGAGAAGATGGCGGCTTAGTAAGACGCGCAGGTCTTAGTTTCTCCTCCAGAACAGCAACTAAAGAAACAGAAACAATATGAAACAGCTCCCGCAGCCACGACAGAGACCAAAAAGACAGCGTACCCCATTCTGGAACGGCTGAACGGGCAGGGAGAATCCGCTGCGGTGAGATACCCGAGGGGCACGCGTTTTCCCGGCCGGGGCGGCTGGCGACTGGGGTCCCCTCCATGCACGTAGCTCCCCGGTCTGACTGGGAACGTTGGATAGTGGGGCCCTCCCACCATGCTTGGCGTCTCAGGCCAGCTGGGCAATTTGGACCGGCACTCCCCCAAGCCGCGGCGGCCGGCGACCCCCCCTCCACGCGCGGTTTCCCGGGCCGACTGCGAGATTCGGATTGGCAAGTTAAAGGAGCCACAGCATCTTTTACTGGTGGGCCCCGCAGACAGACGAGCGCCACGAGCGCCATGAGCACCACCTACTGGGCAGGAAAAGAAAAACAGAGCCCAGAGATTTCACAGAAAAACCTTTCAACCAGCTGGGTCCCACACCCAGGGAAATCTGATCAAATGCCCAGACACCAGCAGAAAATAATGGATGACGCTTGGAAATTTGTCCCAGTCAAAGGAACAAACCAATAGTTCAAATGAGATACAGGAGCTGAAACAACTAATGCTGAATATACGAACAGAAATGGAAAAACTCTTCAAAAACCAAATCAATAAATTGAAGGAGGACATGAAGAAGACATGGGCTCAACAAAAAGAAGAAATAGAAAATCTGAAAAAACAAATCACAGAACTTATGGAAGTGAAGGACAAAGAAGAAAAAATGGAAAAAACAATGGATACCTACAATGGTAGATCTAAAGAGACAGAAGCTACAATTAGTGAACTGGAGGATGGAACATCTGAATTCCAAAAAGAAACAGAAACTATAGGGAAAAGAATGGAAAAACTTGAGCAGGGGATCAGGGAACTGAATGACAATATGAAGCGCACAAATATACGTGTTGTGGGTGTCCCAGAAGGAGAAGAGAAGGGAAAAGGAGGAGAAAAACTAATGGAAGAAATTATCACTGAAAATTTCCCAACTCTTATGAAAGACCTAAATTTACAGATCCAAGAAGTGCAGCGCACCACAAAGAGAATAGACCCAAATAGGTGTTCTCCAAGACACTTACTAGTTAGAATGTCAGAGGTCAAAGAGAAAGAGAGGATCTTGAAAGCAGCAAGAGAAAAACAATCTGTCACATACAAGGGAAACCCAATAAGACTGTGTATAGATTTCTCAGCAGAAACCATGGAAGCTAGAAGACAGTGGGATGATATATTTAAATTACTAAAAGAGAAAAACTGCCAACCAAGACTTCTATATCCAGCAAAATTGTCCTTCAAAAATGAAGGAGAAATTAAAACATTTATAGACAAAAAGTCACTGAGAGAATTTGTGACCAAGAGACCAGCTCTGCAAGAAATACTAAAGGGAGCACTAGAATCAGATACAAAAAGACAGAAGAGAGAGGTATGGAGTAAAGTGTAGAAAGAAGGAAAATCAGATATGATATATATAATACAAAAGCCAAAATGGTAGAGGAAAATATTATCCAAACAGTAATAACACTGAAAGTTAATGGACTGAATTTCCCAATCAAAAGACATAGACTGGCAGAATGGATTACGACCCAGCAATACCACTGCTAGGTATCTACTCAAAGGACTTAAGGGCAAAGAGACACAGACGGACATTTGCACACCAGAGTTTATAGCAGCATTATCTTCAATTGCAAAGAGATGGAAACAGCCAAAATGTCCATCAACAGACGAGTGGCTAAACAAACTGTGGCATATACCTACGATGGAATATTATGCAGCTTTAAGACAGACTAAACTTATGAAGCATGTAATAACATGGATGGACCTAGAGAGCATTATGCTGAGTGAGTCTAGCCAAAAACTAAAGGACAAATACTGTATGGTCCCACTGATGTGAACCGACATTCGAGAATCAGCTTGGAATATATCATTGGTAACAGAGACCAGCAGGAGTTAGAAACAGGGTAAGATAATGGGTAATTGGAGCTGAAGGGATACAGACTGTGCAACAGGACTAGATACAAAAACTCAAAAATGGACATCACAATAATACCTAAGTGTAATGTAACTATGTTGGAACACTAAATGAAGCTGCACCTGAAATATAGTTTTTTGTTTGTTTGTTTGTTTGTTTGTATCTTTTGTTTTTGTTTTTTTTCCTTTTATATATATATATATATATATTTTGACTAGTATTATTATTTTAATTCTCTTCTCTATATTAACATTCTATATCTTTTTCTGCTGTTTTGCTAGTTCTTTTCCTAAATCGATGCAAATGTACTAAGAAATGATGATCATACATCTATGTGATGATACTAATAATTACTGAGTGCATGTGTAGAATGGAATGATTTCTAAATGTTGTGTTAATTTCTTTTCTTTTTTTTGATTAATAAAAAAAATTTTTAAAAAATCAATTAGCCAAAGATATGAGGATTTATTTCTAAACTCTCAGTTTGATTCCATTGGTCTATACATCTGACCTTGTGACAGTACCATGCTGTTTTCATTACTGTAGTTTCATTACTTACAAGCTTTAAGACCAGGAATATGAGTCCTCCAACTTCATTCTTCTTTTTCAAGGTGATACTGACTACTCAGGGATGCTTATCCTCCCATATAAATTTGATAACTGGCTTTTCATTTCTGCAAAGAAGGTTGTTGGAATTTTGATTGGGATTCAAAATTTTGATTGAGATACTAAATAGCTTCAGGTAGATCTGACATCTTAATGTTATTTAGTCTTCCAATCCATGTACTGAAAGTCCTTGCATTTATTTAGGTTGTCTTTGATTTATTTTAGCAACATTGTGTAGTTTCCTGTGTGCAAGTCCTTTACATCCTTAGTTAAATTTATTCCTAGATAGCTTTAGTTGCCATTGTAAAAGGATTTTTTTCTCGATTTCTCTTCAAATTATTCATAGCTAGTGTATAAAAACACCACTGACTTGCGTGTTGATCTTGTATCCCACTTCTTTACCGAATTCTTTTATTACCTCTCATAGCTTTGTTGTGGTTTTTTTTTTTCCAGGATTTTCTATATATAGGATCCTGTCATCGGCAAATCAGAAAAGTTTTACTTTTCCTTTTCAATTTGGATGTGTTTTATTTCTTTTTCTTGCCTCACTGCTGTGGCTAGAACTTCCAGTTCAAAGTTGAATAACAGTAGTGACAGTGGACATCCTTTGTCATTCCTGATCTTTGGAGGAAAGCTTTCAGTCTTTTACCACTGAATCTGATGTTTTATGTAGGTTTTTCATATATGCCCTTTATCACGTTGAGGGAGTTTCCTTCTATTTCTGTCTTTTGAAATGTTGTCAACAAGACGTCCTGGATTTTATCAAATGCGATCTTTATATCAATTGAGATAAGTGTGGTTTTTTGCCTTCATTCCATTAATGTGCTGCATTACAGTAATTGATTTTCTTGTGTTGAACCACCCTTACTTACTGGGATAAAAAAAAAAAAATCCCTGGTTGTGGTATACAATTATTTTAAGGTGCTGTTAGATTCAGTTCACTAGTATTTTGTTGTGGGTTTTCTGTATCATAAGTCATAAAGAATACCAGTCTGTAGTTTTCTTATCTTGCAGTATCTTTATCTGGCTTTGGCATTAGAGTAATGCTGACCTCACAGAATGAGTTGGAAAATACTCCTTCCTCTTCAATTTTTTTAGAAGAGTTTGAGCAGAATTAGTATTCATACTTGCAATGTTTGGTAAACCAGTGAAGCCATCTGGTCTTGATATTTCCTTTGTTGCAAAGTTTTTGATTACTGAATCAATCTGTTTACTTGTTACTGATCTGTTGAGATCTATTTCTCCTTGAGTTGGTGTCGGCAGTTTGTGTATTTCTAAGAATTTGTCCATTTCATCTGTGTTATCTAATTGATTGAAATACAGTTGTTCATAGTATCCTCTTATAATTCTTTTTCATTTCTATGAGGCTAGTAGCAATATCCTCCTCCCCTTTCATTTCTTGTTTTAGTTCACTTGTATCCTCTCTCTTTTTGTCTTTGTCAGTCTAGCTAAATGTTGTTACTTTTATCGATCTTTTCAAAGAACCAACTTTTGGTTTTGTTGGCTCTATTATTTTTCTATTTTCTATTTCATTCACCTGTGCTACAATATTTGTTATTTCCTTCCTTCTGTTCACTTTGGGTTTACTGTGCTCTTCTTTTTCTAGATCCTGCAGTTGTGAGGTTAGGCCTTTGAATTGAGATCTTTTTCCTTTTTTCATGTAAGCATTTAGAGCTCTAAATTTCCCTCTGAGTACTGCCTTTGCTGCATCCCATAAGTTTTGGAATGTTCTGTTGTTGTTTTCATTTGCTGCAAGGTGCTTCCTAATTTTCCTTTATGATTTCCTCTTTGACCCGTTGATTGTTTAAGAGTATACTTTCATTTCTGCTACATATCTGTTTATTTTCCAGTTCTCCCTCTTATTAATTTCTAGCTGCATTTCACTGCAGTCAGAGAAGATACATTGTATAATTTCAATTTTTTAAAATTTATTGAGACTTATTTTGTGACATAACATATGGTCTACTCTTGAGAATGATCTATGTCTGGCTTTTGGGAAAAGTGTTCTATATATATCTGTTAGGTCTAGTTGGTTTAGAGTATCGTTCACATCTTTTCTTTCCTTATTGATCTTCTGTCTACATATCCTAACCATTTTTGAAAGTAGTATATTAAAATCTACCACTATTAATGTAGAACTGTCTATTTCTCCCTTCATATTTATGAATATCTGCTTCATGTATTTGGGGGCTTTGCCAGTAGATGCATACATATTTTTAATTGTTGGTATTCTTGTTGAATTGACCTCTTTATCAGTATATAGTGACCTTCTTTGTCTCTTATAACAGTTTTTACTTAAAGTCTATTTTATCTGATATTAGTATAGCTAGGCTACCTCTCTCTTGTTTACCATTTGTTTGGTATATTTTTTCCATCCTTACACTTTCAAACTACTGGTGTCTTTGAATTTAAGGTGAGTCTCTTGTAATAACATATAGTTGGTTCATGATTTTTTTATCCGTTCTGCCAATCTCTGCCTTTTGACTGGATAATTAAATCCATTTACTTATAAAGTAACTAATGAGAAAACAGTACTTTCTTCTGCCATTTTGTATATGCCTTATAAAATTTTTGCCCTTCAATCTTCCACTAATGCCAACTTTCATATTTATTTGATTTTTGCATTGTATCATATTGAGACCCTTGCTTTTTTTTTCTGGATATATTTTTCACAGATTTTCTTCGTGATTACCAAGGGACTAAAATTTACCATTTTAAACCTATACCAATCACATTTGATTTGCTACCAACTTCAATAGCATATACATACAATGATTCTATACCCCACAACTCCCCCCACCTTTTGTTGTACTTGTTACAAATTATGTCTTTTACACAGTGTATGTCCAAAATTATAGCTTTATCATTACTTTTTATAGATCTGCATTTTAGAACCTATAAGAAGTAAAAGTGAAGTTATTAAAAAATACAATTCTGGCATTTGTAATTACCCTATATCTTTACTTTTTAATGCTGTTTTAATTCACTGTCTGGTGTCCTTTCCTTTCAGTCTGAAGAACTCCCTTTAACATTGTTTGTAGGGCAATTCTAGGGGTGGCAAAATCTGTCAGTTTTTGTTTATCCAGGAATAGCTTAATCTTTCCCTCATTTCTAGTAGAGAGTCTCAACAGATATGAAATTCTTGACTGTAACTGTTTTCTTTCAGCACCTTAAATATTTCTTCCCTCTGCCCTCTTACTTCATAGTTTCTGAAGAGAAATGGACACTAAATCTTAATTTTGAGTCTCACTTCTACATTACAGATAGCTTTGGTCTTGCAGATTTCAGAATGCTCTCCTTGTCCTTGGCATTCCATCATTTGACTACTATGTGTCTGGGCATGTTCTCTTTGCATTTGTGTTGTCTGTGATTCACTGGGCTTCTTGAATGTACATATTCATGTTTTCATTAAACTTGGGAATTTTTCTGCCATTACTTCTTTAACTATTCCTTCTGTCCTGGTCTCTCTTCTTCTGAGACTCCCATGATACTTATATACATATACTTGATTGTGTCCCACAGGTTTCTTAGGCTCTGTTCACTTTTTTTTCTTTCTTTTTCCTTTCTGCTCCTTAGCCCGAATTACTTCAGTTGTCTTGTCTTCAAGTTCACTGATTCTTTTTTCTGCTGTTGGAATTACCTCCAGGGAACTTTTCATTTTGGTTATTGTGGTCTCTAATCCTGGTATTTCCATTTGGTACCTTTTTAAAATTTCTATCTCTTTATTGAGATTCTTATATTGTTCATTCATTGTTTTTCTCATTTTCTCTAGTTCGTTCTCTCTAGTTCTTTCTTCATGTTTTCCTTCATTCCCTGGAGCACACTGAGGATTCTTTTTTTTTAAAAAGTATTTGTCTAGTATATCCACATTATAGCCCTCTTTGCTGGTGGTTTCTGGATTTCTGTCTTGTTCCTTTGGATGGGCCATGAGTTCCTATTTCTTTGCTTTGTAATCTTTTGTTACACACTGTACATTTTAACGTTTTAAAGTACTAACTCTGGCATTTAGTCCCTGAGCTGACTTGTCCTTAAGTGTGTATCCAGCTGGTGATATGACACAAATTTTCTTCACTGCCAAAAGCTAACAAAAACAAACGAAGTAACATGTCTTTTCAAACTGGCTCTAAGTCTGCTGGTGCTCTCTCAAATTTTAGCCCTCCTTTTAAGAGGATCATCCCAAGACAAATGTGAAGTGCAGGGTCCTCTCCATCTTTTTTGAGTCTGCATCTTGCCCTGGGCTTGTGCTTGCTCATGGTCATTTACAGAACTTCAAATGCACCCTGCGCTCTATTCCCTATGAAATAGGGTTTCTTCCTACCCCAGTGCTCTATTGTATGACTTAAGTAATCTTTGTCCAGCCCACTTTGACTTAATTGTTTCTTACACTCATTTAGCTGTCTTGCTTCTGCTTGCAGGGCAAGTTCTGGGAGAATGAACTAGAGACAAGTTTCCTGGGTCAGTCTTTCATGTTGCCACTGTTTAGGTTGGTATTGACATAGAGGCAACTAGAATATGTGCACAGGGGTTATCTGCTCCCTCCAGAGCTGGGCCAGGGACCCACAATGGGAGTGCAGACTGCCTCTATACTACAGCAGGAAGGGGCTGAGGTAGAGGCCAGTGAGGGTGCAACGAGCTCCTCCTACCAATTTTAAAGCTACATTTTCTTGATTCAGCACTCACCCAGTTACTGCAATCCTTTAACTGTTTCCAGATTTTGAGGAAGATGGCTTTGCCAATTTTTGCTAGTTGTTCAAAGATTCTGTGGGGGATGGCACCCTGGAGCATCTTATTGCTGGGAAAGTCATGTACATGCCTTCGACACTCCCAGTCCTTGCCTACAGCCCCCTCCCCTCCCTTTCTTTGCTGCAGATATTTCAATATGTTTCCATTCCACAGCCTAGAAGAGACATTAGGACTAATGCAACAGCCTACCCATACCTTGAATCCAAAAACAGTAATAATTAGCCCCATCTATCTGCCAGGACAGGGAGTCTTCAAAATGTTGCTTGATATATGCTTTTGCTCAGTGGCAAGACCCCTCCCCCAAATACCTAATATTTAATACATGGTCTCTCTTCTCCAAAGCAAAGTAGGGCTTGTGGAGCCAACATCACCAACCCTGACCCAGGAAGTTGGCCTCTCTAGGGACTGGACACAATAAGATCTCTTCCCCTGCTCATCTGGGCCTTTGTGCTATGTAAGTAATAAAACAGTCATCTGTTGAAAGTCTCTTTTGTAACCTCAGACTGTGTTCCTATGATGCATCATATAGCAACTCCCTCCACACTTATGCCGCCTTCTTGATCAACCATCCATTAACTTTTAATTACATTACACAACTGATTCTAGAGTATGCATATGATCTGACAAATCAGCAAACTTATGGGAATCAGAGACAGACCACGGCAGAGACAATGCAGGAAGAATGGATTCCCCGGTCTCACGCCAGAGAAAGGAGCCAAACTGACCTCTACTGGCCAACCTCGATAGTGACATCAAGATGTGAGAAGCAAGTACCTTTTCATATCCACCTTGAACTGAGGATCCAGGCACACAAAAACTTGCTGTAGCAACTTTTATACATGATAGAAACTTTACAAGAAAGCTCACAGGCCAACAGCAACTTTGTTGCTGTCTTGATAACTATGTTCTGATAAACATACATCTATGAAACGGTACTGAGAAGGTAGTGCTGGACAGGGACCAAAAAGAGCTCTGATAGGCTAGGCATGGAATATCACAAGCATTTTTAGGAACTGTACTTTTCCAACACAAGATATCAAAATATAAAGTCCATTACAAAAATCTCTTATTCATGCCATCACCAGGAAGAAAAAAAAAAGGACATGACCTTATTGTTCAATGGTGTATAACTTAAGGAAAGTAATAATCATGGCAAAAAAAACCAAGAGGCAGGTAAGGAAAACTTTCCCGTAGTTTGGGAGGGTAGAAAGAGGCAGATGACTACTGAGTATTGGGCAGGTAAAATTTCACAATACTGGTAAGGAAATAATTATAAAGGAAATACATCTGAATTGATCTGTCTTTGCTATTCTCCTATTGCCTGATACACAAAATTCTGAACTATTTCTCAGACTTTATTTCTAATCAGAATAATATGATCTAATTTTCCCCATTCCACCCTCATGTAGAGATGAAGTTATACTACTCTTATCAAATCAACAGATGTTTATTGGATAGCCACACTTTCAAACAGCTTTCAATTTAACCAGGAAGGCAATGCACATACATTAGTGTCTGTCCTATGTTCAACAGGTAGTTGTACTAGATTAAATCTAAGGTTTTCTCTAGCTCCAAAATTCTAAGATGTTGCAACTCCACAACATTCTGCATGTTTACAAACCAACAAGTTCTGATCTCAGCAAAGTTGTGATGTTGTTCCTTCCTAAATAGTCCCTTTTCCCGTTTATCAGTGATGATTCCAAATATATCCACTCTTGTTCACAAGCTCCAAGTCTACTCTACTCTGGCCTGTATCCCTTACTTGTATGAGCAAGTCACCTGCTTCACATGTGTGTACATGCACCCACACACTGTAACTTTGATCCAACTTCTTAATTTATCAACCCACCAACCCATCTATCTATCCATCCAACAGCTGTTCACTGAGCCCAACTGTAATGGCAACAATTATAGTATCTGTTGGGAATAAAAATATGAATGGCATAGACCCTGTTCCAAGAAGATCTAAATCTAGAAGTGGTAGGATAAATAGCTGTATAAAGAAACAAATACTGTGAAATATTAATGGTGCTCTAATAGAAATAGGTATAGAGGATGGTAGGGTTCAAAGAAAGAGAAAGTTCATCATTTCTAACCAAGGAGAGTAAAAAAGGCTTCAGGAACACAGAAGCACTACAAGCCTAGTTCCCATCCCAGCTGACTGCAGATCAAAAATTTTTGGAAAGAATATAACATGCTTGCTGTATAAACCAAGTATAATTTGGCTTCTGTCCCCACCACTCAACTAAAACAGAAACTCCTCTAAGATTACCAAAAAGGCCAAAAATCCTTTTAAGCCCCTTTATATTTGACTTGACCATAGGAATTATATGTGTGTATATGTGCACATGCACATGTGCTTTATCAGCTCTTCAGTACTTCTGTTCTAAAACTGCATCTCCTTGACATTCTACCTCTGTCCTCCAACTTCAAAACTTCTTCAGTGCTGCTCTCCTTTGTTGGCTCTTCTGTCTCTCAGGGTTCTTTCCTTCTCTAACAGTTAAACACTCTTCTCCAGAAGACAAATATATTTCCCCTGATGGATGTTGGCTATAAGCATTTACTGGTGCCTCCCAAACTTACCCAAGCCCGGGAGTAAACCTAGATTTCTCGCCTCCCTGATACCACTCTCTCCAATCCTGCTGACTCTCCCTCCTAAATATTTCATTGCTACACCATTCTCAGAGTTCCTTACTTGAGGCCCCATCAGCTCTACTGGTCAACTAAGTTAACTTCTTTCTGATACCCCTCACTCTCCCCTCCCCGGGCTGTCCTCCTGCTGCTGCCACAATGACGTCTGAAACATGAAAATCTAATCACATCACCTTTGTGTTCAAATTTCTTCAGTGATATTGCTTCAGGACACCATCTAAACTCCAGTCTCAACTTGTGTCCCTTCTTTCCAGCTCTGAATTTTATACCCAGCAATACTAGTTTACTAGGACTATCCCTAATAGCTGAATGCATAACACAGTGACTCTTGCTGTGGACAATGTCTGTGGTTAACTGTACAAATATTAAAAATTCTTTCTTTCATGATCCAGAGCAAATGTACAACACTATTACAAGAAGTAAATGATAGAAGGGTATAAAGGGAATATGAAACCTATTGCAAATGATGGACTATAGCCAACAGTTATATTTTAATACTCTGTTTCAAAGAGTCTAATGGAACAGCCTGACCAGATCTTGAATCTGAAACCAGCAATAATTAGCCCCAGCTACCTGCCAGGGAAAGGACTCTTCCAAATTGTTGTCTGATACATGCTTTTTGCTCAATGGCAAGGCCCCCTCCCCCTGGGATATATAAATACCTAACACTCAAGTAATACACGGTCTCTCTTCTCCAATGCAAAGTGGGGCATGTGGAGCCAACATCCAAAAACCCTGACCAGTAACTAATGTAATACAATGTACCACATCAATACTATGGGTCAAAAATGGGAGGGGGAATAAGGGGCATGGCAGGATTTTGGTTTTCTCTTCTACTTATTTTCTTGAGTAATGAAAATGTCCTAAATTTGATCATGGGGATGCATGCACAAATATGGGCTGATACTGTGAGCCAATTATTGTATATGGTTTCTTCTTCTTCTCATGCAATTTTATTAGATATATTACATATTCACATACACGTAATCATCCAAAGTGTATAGTAAGCGATTCACAGTATTATCACATAGCTGGGCATTCATCATCACAATTAATTTTTGAACATTTTCATTACTCCCCAAAAAAATTAAAATAAAAGTAAAAAAGAACACCCAAAACATCCCTCCCCCCATTATTTATTTATCTATTGTCTTTCTTTTTCTTACTCATCTGTCCACACAATGGATAAAGGGAGTATCAGTCACAAAGTTTTCAGTTAGACATTGCTACCTATCATAACCTGCCAAACCCCAACCAAAATCATTCCTGCCAATCCTAAAGCATGCCTAGGGACATTATATAAGATTCTACAAAGGTTCCATGCAGTGAGGTAATGTTCCAAAACCTACACCCTACAGATGGGTCCCTGGACAAGATAAGCCCTGAAATGAAGAGGAACCAAGCCCTTCCAGAACATCAACTAGTTCCAGCCTCCTATCCCATATTATCAATGCCTCCTTCCAACATGAAAAAATTAGAATGGGAATAGCCCAAATACCCCTATGGAGTGTGAGAGATCAAAGGTGATGGTGGAGTTATACAGAGAAGGAAGGGTTTTAACAAATGAGTATGAGTGCCGAATCATTATATTGATACCTCTTTTAGCCTTCAGTACCTTAGAGCAGCTAGAAATAAAAACCTAAAATTGTGAAATTATAACCCATACCAAACTCTGAAAGCTGTTCTGCAACTAATTGTTGCTATGTACTTTGAAATGTATTGCTTTTATGTATATATGTTATTTAAAGATAAGTATATCAGAGAAAATAAGATTTAACAAATGAGTATGATTGCTGAATATTGATATTTCTGTCAGTCTCCAATGTCTGGGAGCAGCTAGAAGAAAAAATGAAAAATCGTGGAACTGTGACCCATACCAAACTTTAAAATTTATTCTATAACTACTTGTTAAATGTACTTGAAACATTGCTTTTGTGTATATATGTTACATTTCACAATTTAAAAAATTAATGAAAAAAAGAACAGAAGGAGAGAAATTACAGATAGTAAACGCATACCTTTTTTTTCTCAAAGATTTTTTTTTTTTTTGCCATAAAGATGAGCAGAAAAATGCATGGTAGCTGAAAAGAGATACGGAGATGAGACTTGTTTATAGATGAAAGATATAATGGTATATGCTGACTGGAACCACCCAGTAGAGACAGAAAAACTGGTGGTGGAAAAAAGGGAAGAACAGCTGTGGGAATGTCCTCGAGGAAAGTAGAGAAGATGGATCCAGTGTACCCAAGGAAGGGCTGGACCATTCAACCAGAAGAAAAGGAGGAACTCTCTATGTGGGCAGACTGGGGAATGTAATGGTGGACACACGAGGATATTTTCTTCCAATTGCTTCCATTTTCTCAGTTAAAACACCAAGCAAACAGTATATACCTGGAGGTACTAAGTGCGGGAGACACAAACGGACATTTGCATACGGTGTTGATGGTACGGGATTCGCAATGGATGGAGGAGGCTTAAGGGTACAACAACTGAGGGAAAGAAGGGAGAACTGTGATATACACATACACTGGGCAACTGAGTGACTGCAACAGGGAATGATGTTGTGAGACATGCAAATAGGTGAATGAAATGTCAGAAGTAAAAAGACAAATATTATCATGCCTCACTCATACAGACTAACTATAACATACAAACTCAGTGACTAGAAGTCGAGAGCATGGCTTATCAAGTTGGGGTCCATTGTAAATGGTGCTAGATTGTGAGCTCTTACAGCAGTCATATATATTCATGAGTTATACCTGCTATTTCTAAATTCTGAGATACAGAGCTGTTTGTATATAACCTGCTTGGCCCCAGAAACTTTAGGTATTTATGTGACACCTGAGACTCAGAGTTACAACTCTAAAGCTGTGAAAGTCAGCAGTAACCCATACAGGAATTGTTTAAAAAGTAGAAAGAGGGACCAGACTTCAAGTAGAGATACGAAGAAAGCCAATCTAGATAGGACTAAGGAAAACCAGAATACAGGTAATGGATACTACAGTCAATAGTTTAAAACTTCAACTTCTGTGTGAGAGCAAAGGAAGAGATGTTTATTTGGTGCAAAATTTATATGTTGGGTAGCACATTACCTAATTTAATTGTATGGTCGGTTTAGTTGAACATCATAAGTACAGAGAATTTTGAATAGAGTGTGAGATTTTGTTGGTTTGTCCAAGTTAGTGTGATGTCCCAATATATCCAAGAGTAATTTGGGAATGAATAAAAAAGTATTTGCAAAGTCCACTAGGGGACTGGGGAGAAAGGAGGAAATATTCAATTTCCCCATTTGGGGAATTCCTGATATTCTTGCAAGCAGTGGGGACAACCAAATCAATAGGGTGAGTTATTGATTTGGGAGTTTGCTTCTATGATATTTATTTCTGCAAAGGATAAGCTAAGCCTACCTATAATTAGGCTTAAGAGCCAACCCCACCCCACCCCACCCCCACCAAGAACATCCTTTGTTGCTCAGATGTGGCCTTTCTCTCTAAGCCAACTCTGCAGGTGAACTCACCGCCCTCCCCCTACATGGGACATGACTCCCACAGGTATAAAATCTCCCTGGCACCATGGGACAGAAGTACCAGGAGAGAGCCTTCTTGACCAAAAGGGGAAAGAGAGAAATAAGACAAAAGAAAGTCTCAGTGGCTGAGAGATTTCAAACAGAATCAAGAGGTTATCCTGGCAGTTATTTTGATATATTATATAGATAGCTCTTTTCAGTTTATGGTGTACAAGAGTGGTGGGAGGGAAGTACCTGAAACTGTTGAGTTGTTCCAGTAGCCTTAATTTTCTAAGGCGAATGTATAACTACACAGCTTTTAAAATGTGACTACGTGGCACTCCGCGGTGGCCACTTCGCAGATCGGACTTTCCTCACTCGCGCGCCTTGTTCGGCTTCCTCTACAACCATGTCTGACAAACCCGATATGGCTGAGATTGAGAAATTCGATAAGCTGAAAATGAAGAAGATAGAAACGCAAGAGAAAAATCCACTGCCTTCCAAAGAAACAATGGAACAGGAGAGGCAAGCAGGCGAATCGTAATGAGGTGTGCACCCCCAATATGCACTGTACGTTTCACAAGCACTGCCTTATTTTACTTCTCTTAGGTGCTGACTTTGTAAGATGGAAAGAGGCTGGATCAAGTCTAAATGACTGTGCTGCCCCTTTTCACATCAAAGAATTGAGAACTACTGAGAAGGAAGGCTGCACCTGCCTCTCCCAGCTGCCTGTCTGGCTGGCAGGGTAGGAAAAGAACTTGCATGTTGGTGAAGGAAGAAGCTGCGTGGGATGACAGTGAATCTAGAGGAAAAGTAAAGCTGGTCTAAGATGTCCTACCAGCTGTAAAATGCAGGTTAATCAGAGTGCCTTTTTTGTTGTTGTTGTTCAAATGATTTCAATTATTGGAATGCACAATTTTTTTAATATGCAAATAAAAAGTTTTAAAACCTGAAAAAAAAATGTGACTGTGTGATTGTGAAAAACTTGTGTCTGATGCTCCTTTTATCCAGGGTATGGACAGATGAGTAAAAAAATATCATAGGGGTGATATGGACTAAAATAAATTGGGTACATTGAAATACTAGTGAACAATGAGAGGGAGGGGCAACGGGTATGGGATGTATAACTTTTTGCTTTTTATTTCTTTTTCTGAAGTGATGCAAATGTTCTAAAAATGATCATGGTGATGAATACACAACTATGTGATGAAATTGTGAGCCCCTGATTGTATGCATACCATGTATGAATTGTATGTATATGAAGATCTCTCAATAAAAACACTTTTAAAAAAAGAAAAAGAAAAAAATACAAAGCAGAACAAAGATTTTAAAACATTTAGTAAAAAAATACAAAGCAAAATCATCAGCTCCGAGTGAGGACTGGGGGAAAGTGATAGGCCTACAGAGGAAAATAGGGTATGAAAAGGAAAAGGGGAGTATGAATTGGCAAGGAAAATACAGTAGGACTGCTGGCAGCACCAAGGGCACCCTTGAAGTTGGTGGTCACATATTTAAAGAGAGAGTGGTAAGTGTGTGTTTATTTCTACAGCCACGGTCAGCTTGGTAGATGCAGATACAGAGCAGGCAGAGATTGGGGTTTAGTATAAGGGTTGGGATCTTGCCCAGGGAGGATAACAAGTGGAGAGTGGGACAAACAAGTTAACTCTGTAAGCAAATGAGTCATTATACAATGATCACAAATTCTAAGCAGAGTTAGGAGGGAACCAATTAATGGATCTTTACTGTTCACTGCTACATAAAAAAATATTATATAAGGTGATGGAACAAGCAGAATAGGGATTCAAAGGAACATAAGCCATCAAGCCTGTCTTAAGAAAGCTGTCATTATTACTGCATTTCCAAACAGCAAATGCTATACATGATATATGGTCAGAACGCAGGAGGGGCTGGCATACTAACTTGAAAAGGCCTGCTATGACTAAAGCTTAATTGGTAGTCATAAATGATCTGTGTGCCATCTCCCTTTAATTAGTCCTCTCCAAGAAAACTGAGGCAAAGTATCGTTTAAAGTTTACTGTCTAAAATCAAAGTGTGCTGGTTATTCTCCATTTGTGCCTATCTCCCATCCTGGCCAATTCTCCATTGCTTTCTGGCCAGCTCTGTACCCCAGATGGCTGACCTCTGTAAACTGTATCACCTACGCTCCCTTACCAGCTGCTTTCCAGCTGGGTTTGGTCAGTAGGTGTCCCTGGCGTGAGAGTGGGAGAAAAGAGAGGTCACAGTGTTTCTGTTCTGGTCCTTCCTAGGCTTTAGAACCTAGTCTCTGGCAGCAGTTGTGTCTGGTGGTCCCTTCTCCAGGGCTCCATATATTATTGGGCTTCTCTAACATCATCATCCCCACCTTCTCTCTTGAACGTTCAGTCCTAGGGATGTTAACAGCTTTCTATAGTTGTTAGTCTCTAAATGCATCACCAACCAACTTGTTCCCTTAACACTATTTATATCCTGAACCTTCTACACTGAGTTCTCTTCCTGCTGGAACCCTGACACAGTGAACAATCAAAGATATGGATGCATTCTACAAGTATTTTCTTATAAATGATATTCTCATGGGCATCTACCTAGCTTCCCCACTGCAATGGATACTTTTTCTTTCATTAAAAATGGTGTTTAGCAACAGACTGGAGAAATGTACTTATCTGCCTAAACCAGAGATAGGCAAAAATCAGCTGAAGGATATTTATAAGGTGCTCTAAAATATAATGAGTGAGTTTTTATCATCTTAAAAGATTAGTTACACAACATTATATAGATACTTGTCAATTTCAGATTGGGAGAGCAGACACAAAAACTAAGCATTACCCTCCTCCATTATGTGGGACATGACATCCAGAGATGAAAGTCTCCCTGGCGGCGTGGGAGATGACTCCCAGGGATGAGCCTTGCCTTGGTACCATGGGATTGACAATGCTTTCCTGGCCAAATGGAGGAAAAGAAGTGTTACAAATAAGGTATCAGTGACTGAGAAAGTTCAAATGGAGTTGAGAGGTTACTCTGAAGGCTACTCTTATGCAAGCTTCAGCTAGATATTGCTATTTATCATGGTTTGTCAAACCCCAACCAAAACCATTCCTGCCAACCCTAAAGAATACTTAGGGTTTTATCTGAGATTCTACAAAGGTTCCATGCATTATGATTACTTTCTAGAAACCTGTAACAGCAGATGGGTTCCTAGGCCAGATAAGTCCTGAAACACAGAGATGCCAGCCTCTCCAGAACATCAATTAGTTCCACCCTCCTATCCCGTATCATCAACAGCCCTTTCTAACATTGAAAAGTTAGAACGGTATGCTAGTTTGAAAGTGTGTGTACCCCAGAAAAGCCATGTCTTTTAATCCTGATTCAACACTGTAGGGTGGAAACCCTCTTGATTAGATTATCTCAGTGGAGATGTAGCATGCCCAATTGTGGGTATGATCTTTTCATTAGATGGAGATGTGACTCCATCCATTCAGGGTGGGTCTTAATTAGTTCACTAGAGTCCTTTAAAAGAGGAAACATCTTGGGGAAAGCTCAGAGCAGGTGCAGACACTTGGAGAAGAGTTGCTTCAGAGCTGACAGAGACATGGATGTTTGGAGATGCTTGCAGTGCCAACAGAGACGGCAGATGCCTAGACACAGGCAGGGCCCAGCAGACACCTCCATGTGCCTTTCCATAGGAAGCTAAGCAAGCCAGAACCCAGAATTGTGTCCCAGCGGAGCTAAGTAAAGGCCAATAGATGCGTAGAGAGGAAACCACTGGCATCAGAAGCTGGAAGCAATAGAACCAGAAACAAGGAGCAGCAGACTCCAGCCACATGCCTTCCCAGACTGGCCTTCCTTGAGCTAAGGTATCTTTCTGTGGATGCCTTAGTTAGGACATGTTTATGGCCTTGGAATTGTAAACGTGTAACTTATGAAATTCTCTTCTTTCTAAATCATTCCATTTCTGGTATATTACTTTCTGGCAGCATTAGCAAACTAATACAAATGGGCATAGCCCAAATACCCCTAAAGTTTGAGATAAAGATCAAAGGAGAAGGTGGGATTATAACAGGGAAGATAGGATTTAACAAATGAGTAGGACTGCTGAATCATTACATTGATATTTCTTTTCTCTAGTGTCTTAGAGTAGCTAGAACGAAAAACTTAAAATTAAAATTGTGGAACTGTAACCAACACTAAACTCTGAAATCTGTTCTATAACTAATTGTTACAGTATGCTTTGAAATTGATTACTTATATATATATATGTTGCTTTTCACAGTTATAAACAAAAAACAAAAAATAATTCACAGAAATTTTCCAGAACTAAAGCACATAAGTTGCCTAGTTGAGAGCCTACTGAGGTCTAGAACAATGGTTGAAAAATAACCCTACACCAAGTAACGTAATCATGCATTTCAGAACACCAAGCACAAAAGAAGATTCCACAAGTTTCCAAAGAGAAAAATAAACAGAAAAAGTACAAAGGATCAGAAATCAAAAAAGGGTTTAGACTTCTCAAAAGCAACAACTGAAGCAAGAAGGCAACAGAGCAAGTATGGAATTGTCAATCAAGGAGAGGGAAGAATAAAGACATTTCATACATGCATGGTTTCCAAAACTTTACCTCCCATGCACCCTTTCTCAAGAGGGTATGGACAGCGATATAACGGAGTAAGCAAAAAAGAAGAAAACATGGGATACAGAAAAAAAGAGATCTCACACAGGAGAGAGACAAAAAAAAGCCTCTAGGACAAGACTGGAGGGAGATTCCCAAGATGCCCTGTGTACCAGATAGGGTGCTAGTCCAGACCTGAGCAGTGGGGCTGAGCAACAGGCACGCTGAGGGTAGCTTGCACCAAGATGCTTGCTGCTATTGGACCATTTACCTATCATGAAGACAGAATGCCTAGGAGAACTAGTCCAGATTTCCATCTGTGCTTGTTTTTCTTACATGTTGATGAAGTGCCTGTTCTCTCCGTACCCATAGAAGTGCTCTGGCATGGGTACTTCTAAGAGCAAGAGCAAAGGCCGTGATGGGGTTTGAATCAAAAACAAAGAGCAGGCCACTCCCCCAACCTTGCTGATCATTCAGTAACTAGTCCGAACTACAGCTCTGCAAATGCCACACAGCTCATTTATAACCTTGCCCTCTGTCTTCCCCAAAAAAGCTCCATAAATTCTCAGGGAGCCCAAAACCACACAGTGACCCAGAGGCTCTGCTTGGCTCATCTTCTCAGCACACTCAGCTAACAGGACAACATTACTCCTTCCCGACACAACTAGACTTGGACTTGCTACTTAAGATTTTCAAAACAATTTATTGTTTAGGACTATACACTGAGGCTGAAAAACTATTTTTCCCTTTCCTTACTTTTTTTTTCCATAGCACTTATCACTTCTTACCTTCTCATGCAGACATTTGAAGATTTATTAATTTCTAGTGAGCTTGTGACCCAAGTATGCTAAAGTGAGCTCTGGGACTTCTCCTGGAGTTATGGAAAGAGATTTGTTCTTTCTAGTGGGGTTCCTGAGCTGGAAATGCTATTGGTCATTTTACCGTTGTCCAGTCCAGAAGAGGGCAGAGCTAAGAGATGAAGTCATATTCTTTAAGATACTTTTTGAGAATCTATACCTGATTAGCTATACCTAAAGGCACATCATCCATGGACTTTTAATTAGGTGAGCCAAACAATTTCCTTTTCAACTTATATCAATTTTAGTTGTATTTCTGTCATTCACAACTGAAAGAAGATTTTTCAACATTACAATATTGTAACAAAACAGTAGACTGAAACTGTATATTAACATTAAAAATTACATTTATGAAAAACTCATACCAATAGTGCAAGCTTATGATATGTTATGTGTAAAAGTTAGGATACAGAAATATTATAAGGTAAAATGACTTTGAAAAAAACTGCACATAAAAAAACACTTGATGATGCATGAGTTGTTCAGTGGTAGAATGCTCGCTTTCCATGCGGGAGACCCGGATTCAATTCTGGGACCATGCACCACCACCTGCCCCCCCCATAAAAAAACACTTGAATAAATATCCCAAAAGATTCCATTGTCTGTAGAAAATGGGTTTTCCTCTTCTTTTTGCACTTCTGAATTTTCAGAGTTTCTATAATGAGTGTATTACCTTTTTAAACTTTTGACAGATAATTCACAACCAATAAAATTGACTCTTTCAAAGTATACAGTTCAGTATAAATCACTAAATTGTACAACCATCACCATTAACTAATTCCAGAACATGTTATCATTTTTATCACCCCAATAAGAAACTTGTACTTGTTAGCAGTCATTCTTCATACTTCCCTTCTCTCAGCTCCTGGCAACCACTAACATACTTTCAGAGTCTATGAAATGTCTATTCCAGACATTTAATATAAATGGAATCATACAACATTGTGGCTTTTTGTGCCTGGCTTCTTCCACCTAGCTTAATGTTTTTAAGGCTCATCCATGTAACATAAATCAATACCTTTGTAAAATTTCCATGAGATATAAAAATAAAACTTTTGCATAAAGCATGTAATTAATGAATGGTAACAGTTGCTACTATCCTTATTATTATTATTAATTTTGTTATTATAGTAAATGGGTTACATCATCATGGGTTATATATTAAACTGGTTATCTTTAGACCAGTGGTTAAATATAGAAATAAAAATCTGCTCTTCTGGAAGACAAATATTGGTCTTGCTTCTTATACTCACCCCAGTTTAAAAAAAAAAGAGAGACTGAACCATGGATTTAGTGTAGAAAAACCATGAAGTCTAAAGAGTTATATCATCTATATTAGCATAATTATTCCATAATAATCATTAAATTATTATAATTATGAATTATTTCTAATGATAATTTCATTATTTTGGTTCATAATCCACACCTACTTATGCTTTATATTTCAAATTATAGCCTTTGAGATATAGAAACAGGAAATAACACTTTTAATAAAAGATCAAAACAGTTGGAGTCTATAACATGTCATGGAAGGAAAAAGCACTTATGTAAAGAATTACAAGCACTGAATTCAGATAGAGGAAAAAAAATGTGGGATCATATGGATGTTTGCATATTAAATACAAATAAGTCAACATGTTCGATTTGAATGCAAGACTGCCAATCACTACTAAAATAAAAGTTCAGATATTCAGTGCAATATGAAATCTCAATTTTTCAGAACTCTTTAACTAAATGGATTTATTATGAGTTGACTTTGAGGAAAAAGGTAAAATGTACAACTACTAGAATCAGGCATTTATTCACAAAACATTTAGCCTCTCAAGTTGTTCTAAAATGGATAAATAACCATTTAGTCATATTTCAAACACTCTCTACATCATAATACAGTATCATATAATGAGAATATAGTTCTCGCCATTGTTATTTCTTAACAAAAAAAAGCATTCTCTTCCATTTAATAAAGTCTTATTACACAAGTAAGAGTTGATCTTCCAAGGAAAGGAGACAAAAAAACCATAGTCTCTAAAATGCAAAACCATAGTTAAAATTAAAGAGACAAACTCTAAAATACAGAGATAGGATACATTTAAAATTCACACATTAAGTTGGGTGCTTGTGCACACATCCTCCTAAAAATATTTAAATGCCAGTCCTTTCATCAGTCAAGTAAATTCAAATTCGAAATGCAAGACATTCCTTCCTGTCTCTTGACACTAGAGCTCCATTCCCACTCCTACTTTCCCAAATATTCCAACTTCATGCATTTACCAATTAGTGCTCTTAACTTCTGGTACAGACAATAATAATGGTTAGTAGAAAACTCAGGAGGAAAGAGAAAAATCAAGATGTCTCAAATAGAAGGGGAAAATAATAGCATTTTTACTTGATACTAATGAATCGATCAGGAATCATGAAAACATATCAAACATTTTTAACACATGCCAACTTTTTTGCTACATGTATATATACATGCCTTCTTCCTTCTCTAGATAGTTCAGACAAGTGCCTGGCTCTGAAGAAAACCCTACGCAAAACTATTCTATTCAATCACATTCCTGTTGGTATAGGCCATTAAATCACTATAATAATCAAGCAGTATTTTGTTTAATAGACATTAGGTGGAAATCTTCTTTGGTTAAGTCATAAGAATAATAATGTAGGGATGACAAACAATAATAGACTAAAAGAGGAGGAAGAAAACCACAAAACTTTTAAAATAATAAATGAAAGAAGTGAATTTAAGCCATCAACTTTATTAGCTAAAACTAATCAAACCCTGAAAATTGTATGATGAAAACACATCGTAATTTGGAATTTAAAAAAAAAAAAACCCTCTAGGAGGTGCCACTCTGCTTGTCAAATGTGAAGCGGGTAAAGGAGCAAGAAAAGGCAACTTTCACATGCACCTGAAAAGCTGCCACAGGCATTTTACTAAAATACATCATTTGAGCCTATATTTGTCATACCTGGACATACTGTTCTGCCATGCTGCATGTTAATAAAAAAAAATACAAACAAAAATAGGGAAATATTAGTAGGCAGAATGAAATATAAAACTATTACAAGGAGAATTATAAAATTAATTCGCTAGTTTTTATATACAGCATTCAACTTGGATTAGTAATTTAACAATTCATTTTTAACTCAGTAAACAAACCACAAAGCTTTTAGTTAATAGTATATTAACCAAGAGGTGGGTTTAATTTGTTAAACTATTTTGTCCTTTTCAGATTTCAGAGCAAGTTCTAAGACCAAGTCATAAGAGATTCCTCCTGTTTAGTCAATTGTTTAATTTACTTATTAAAGGAACACAGAGAATAAGAGAAAGAGAACATGCCTTTTAGGTTGTGTCTATTTGATGCTGTTTAAAAAATAAGAATTGTAGTCATTATGTAGCATCAGGTAAAAATAGCTATTGTCAAAAAAGCATTTGTAAAGTCCCCTTGGGGGGATAGTGAGAAAGGGGGAAAATTCAATGTTCCCAAGTGGAGAATTACTTGATATTCTCATAAGCAGTGGGGGCAACCAAAGCAATAGGCTGAGCCCCTAATCTTGGGGTTTGTTCATATGAAACTTAACCCCGCAAAGGATAGGCAAAGCCTACTTAAAATTAAACCTAAGAGTCACCCCAAAGAACCTCTTTCATTGCTCAGATGTGGCCTCTCTTTCTCAGCCAATACGACAAGCAAACTCACGGCCCTCCCCCTGTCCATGTGGGACATGACTCCCAGGGGTGTGGACCTTCCTGGTAACGTGGGACAGAAATCCTAGAATGAGCTGGGACTCAGTACCAAGGGATTGAGAAAACCTACTCGACTGAAAGGGGGAAGAGAGAAATGAGCCAAAATAAAGTGTCAATGGCTGAGAGATTCCAAACAGTCTAGAGGTTATCCTGGAGGTTATTCTTACGCATTAAATAGATATCACCTTTTTAGTTAAGGCATAACAGAGAGGCTGCAGGGAACTTCCTGAAAATGTAGAGCTGTGTTCCAGTAACCATGTTTCTTGAAGATGATTGTATAATGATATAGCTTTCGCAACGTGACTGTGTGATTGTGAAAACTTTGTGTATGATGCTTCTTTTATCTACCTTATGGACAGCTGAATAAAACGTACGGATTAAAAATAAATAAATAATAGGGGGAACAAATGCTAAAATAAATTTAGTAGATTGAAATGCTAGTGATCATTAAAAGGGAGGGGTAAGTGGTATGGTATGTATGAATTTTTTTCTGTTTTCTTTTTATTTCTTTTTCTGAATTGATGCAAGTGTTCTAAGAAATGATCATGATGATGAATATACAACTACGTGATAAAAATAGAATGTTCATATTGTATGTTGATTGGTTTAATAAAAATTTTTTAAAGAAATATAAAAAATAGCTACTGTCAAAATGAAATACTACCTCAAATCTAGTAGAATAAAACAAACTTTTTAACTTTAAACATGTAATCCAAATTTTAACTGAAAAAACAGCAACCTGTGTAACACTTGATGACAGACTGATCCTGCATTCCACACTGTTTTATGAGATGGTTGTTCATAGTTCTTAGTTCTGAGGTTTTAAGCGTGCACTTAAAACTTTTTAATATATTCAAAAGCACAATGACTCGACTTAGACTCACTAATATCCCAGTGAAAAGTGGCAAAAGGGCTGACCCCACTCCACTACTCACTTCTCTTCTGTGACAGGGCCTGCAAGCACGCGGTCACGACATCACAATTCTTCTGGACTCTGTGCAAGAGTCTATCTTTCTGCTTCAGCAGGCGAAGTAACTTCGCCGACTGAATGCCAATTCTGTACTTCAGCTCTCGAAGGATTGCCTTCAGTTCATTAGTATCTAAGAATAAAGGAAAAAATAAACAGAATAATAAATGCCTTGAGGAGATACAAATTCCAGGGTGACATTAAATTAATAAAAACAAACCCATTTAAACTAATGCAAGATTACATGTAGGTATTCAGGTAAGACATACTGATCAAATAAATCACTCATCAATATCCTGTCCCCATACTAGATGCAAATGCTGTAAGGTAATTTTTATCCTTGAAACTGGATCAGACAACTACCTCTGTGGTCTTGGGCAAGGTATTGCTCCAGGCCTGAAATTATGCTTGGCATACAAGGTTATCCTAAGACTCAGATTTGTGAATGGTCTTTGTAAACATTAATATAAATAATCTCTTAAATAGGGTGGGCCACGGTGGCTCAGCAGGCAGGAATGCTTGCCTGCGATGCCAGAGGACCCGGGTTCGACTGCCGGTGCCTGCCCATGTAAAAAAAAAAAAAAAAAAAGTAATATAATTGTCTTTTTATTTCTTTTTCTGAATTAACGCAAATGTTCTATGAAATGATGAATATGCAACTAAGTGATGATATTGTGAATTACTGATTATGCATGTCATTTTATTTTGTTTCTTCATTTTTTTAATTAATAAATTTTTAAAAATAATAATAATCTCTTAAATAAATATAAGAAATTACTATGAAGAAGAAAACAAAGGTAGTTCTTCCTCTCACTGAGTACAAATATGATGGGATATAATGATATAAAAGAACATAGTTAGATTCAATTAAAAGTTTAGGATTCTAAGGATTATAAATATAGGAACAAACTACAAAAGGAGACTCAGATGAGTTCTGGGAAGATGTCAGAGCCGAGTGGGTTGAATTCACTCCTGCTCCGTGGAACAAGATAGGGGATAGGGAGAAAATGACTGGGACAGCAGTCCTGGGCTGTGAGTAAACAAAGAGGTTCTCTAAGGTTTTGGGGTAGGAAAAAGGTAGGGGGGTCGGGATGGGGAGAGCAGGATAGGTGGATCGAACGGGATCCCCACCAAGGGCAGGCTGAGGTGTGAGGACAGGCGCAGATCAGAGAGAACTGACCGTCCTTTTGCTTCAGTCTGTCCCAGCTGCTGGCTGGGGAAACCTCCCTGAGCAGCTGCGCAGTCAACAGCGCCTGTGGAGACCCCGGATGATGAACGGATCTTTCACCACGGGGGCCTGGCCTCCGGGCACTGTGGGCCGGCAGTAGCAAGCACACAGATGCGGTGTCTAGTGGACCGGCCAGGTACTGCCATAAGCTGATGCCCCGGGGGCGAGTCGCCTTCCCACTCCTGCAGGCCAAAAGCGGCAACCAGCCATAGCTGCCCAAGAGCAGTATCCCCTGCAGTGCACGACAGTTTGGACAGTTTCGAGCAGCCACTGCAGTCCGGGAGGGGTGGGCCAAAAGGAAGAGAGGACTCTGGAGTGTCACTTGCTGGTGAGAAGTGGTAAGTGCAGGCTGGCTGTGGCAGTCAGGGCAGGGGGAGACTGAGGAGAGGAGGTGCCTCAGGATCGCCACCTGCTAGTGACAATGGGTAAGCGCAGGCTGTGGTTACTTTTTATTTCTTATTTTATACATATATTTATATTATTCCATTTTTTCCTTAAGTTTTCTCTCCCTTTGACAGGAACCAATCTGAGTTCAGTTCTAATATATTTTGGGGTTTCTTCTGATTTGGGGGCCTACTTCTGTTGAGGTGTGTTTTGTTGCTGTTGTTTTATCATATCTTTATTATATTCTTATTTTATTATTATTATCATTATTGGTTTTTATTTAGGGGGAGTGCATGGGTCAGGAATTGAGCCCAGGTCTCCCACATGGTAGGCAGCCATTCTACCACTGAAGTATCCGTGCACCCCGGCCTAGCTTTTAACAGACCCTCACATTGAACTGAATTCCCTACATGAGTTCTGGGCCTTAGTGTAGCTGGGAAAAGCTGACAAAGTGCAAAAGGAAACCTTCAACATAAAGCCAAGAAAATTCAAAACTTTAGACAAGTGAAGGAAACCAATTTTCAAAATAACTTTATTGAGATTACCAAATACGATACGGGGGCCAAGATGGCGGCTTAGTAAGGTACGTGCATCTTAGTTCCTCCTCCAGAGCAACTACTAGGTGAACAGAAACAGTGCAGAACAGCTCCCGGGGCCACGGCAGGGAATGGACACACAGCATAACCCAGTCTGAACTGGCTAGTCTGACTGCGAGACTCTGCTGTGGTGAGATCCCCGAGCGGCGCGCGATTTCCCAAGCAGCGGCAGCTGTGGCAGCCAGAGCTCATCCCTCCCTCCTTTCCGGGCCGGCTGAGAGTCTCAGAGAGGCAAGTTTCCCAAGCCGCGGCGGCCGGCGCCTCTCTTTTGCGGGTGGCTTCCTGGACCGGCTACGAGTCTTGGATCAGAGGGCTACCCAAGCCACGGTGGCTCTCCCCCGCGGGCGGCTTCCTGGTCCAGTGGCGAATTCCCCAGGCCATGGCGGCCGGCGACTGACGCCCCTCCCCCGTGGGAGGCTTCCTGGTCCGGTGGCGAATTCCCCAGGCCGCAGAGGCTGGCGACCGACGCCCCTCCCCCGCGGGCGGCTTTCTGGTCCGGTGGTGAATTCCCCAGGCCACTGCGGCCGGCGACTGACACCCCTCCAGGGAGAGGAGGGAATTTCCGACAGTGGCAGGGACTGGGTCCAACCAAACACCAATAGGGGAATTAATAAAGGAGCCACAGGGTCCCCTCAAGCCGCGGCGGCTGACACTGCCACCACGCGCGGCGGCCCGGACCAACTGAGAGAATTGGATCGGAAATCCCCAGGCCGCGGAGAACGGTGACTGGGGGGATCCCTTCCAAACACGTGAGACAAACGTGTGCCATGAGCGCCACCTACTGGGCAGGATAAGAAAAACAGAACCCAGAGATTTCACAGAAAAATCTTAACAACCTTGTTGGGTCCGACACCCAGGGAAATCTGACTAAATGCCCAGACGCCAGCAGAAGATAATGGTCCATGCTCAGAAGATTGAGAATATGGCCCAGTCAAAGGAACAAACCAATAGTTCAAATGAGATACAGGAGCTGAGACAACTAACGCTGAATATACGAACAGAAATGGAAAACCTCTTCAAAAACGAAACCGATAAATTGAGGGAGGACATGAAGAAGACATGGGCTAAACATAAAGAAGAAATAGAAAAACTGAAAAAACAAATCACAGAACTTATGGAAGTGAAGGTAAAGTAGAAAAGATGGAAAAAACAATGGATACCTACAATGATAGATTTAAAGAGACAGAAGATAGAATTAGTGATTTGGAGGATGGAACATCTGAATTCCAAAAAGAAACAGAAACTATAGGGAAAAGAATGGAAAAATTTGAACAGGGTATCAAGGAACTCAGGACAATATGAACCGCACAAATATACGTGTTGTGGGTGTTCCAGAAGGAGAAGAGAAGGGAAAAGGAGGACAAAAACTAATGGAAGAAATTATCACTGAAAATTTCCCAACTCTTATGAAAGACCTAAATTTACAGATCCAAGAAGTGCAGCGCACCCCAAAGAGATTAGACCCATAGGCATTCTCCAAGACACTTACTAGTTAGAATGTCAGAGGTCAAAGAGAAAGAGAGGATCTTGAAAGCAGCAAGAGAAAAACAATCCATCACATACAAGGGAAACCCAATAAGACTATGTGTAGATTTCTCAGCAGAAACCATGGAAGCTAGAAGACAGTGGGATGATATATTTAAATTACTAAAAGAGAAAAACTGCCAACCAAGACTCCTATATCCAGCAAAATTATCCTTCAAAAATGAGGGAGAAATTAAAGCATTCTCAGACAAAAAGTCACTGAGAGAATTTGTGACCAAGAGACCAGCGCTGCAAGAAATGTTAAAGGGAGCACTAGAGTCAGCTACAAAAAGACAAAGAGAGAGGTATGGAGAACAGTGTAGAAAGAAGGAAAATCAGATATGATATATATAATACAAAAGGCAAAATGTTAGAGGAAAATATTATCCAAACAGTAATAACACTAAATGTCAATGGACTGAATTCCCCAATCAAAAGACATAGATTGGCAGAATGGATTAAAAAGCAGGATCCTTCTATATGCTGTCTACAGGAAACACATCTTAGACCCAAAGATAAACATAGGTTGAAAGTGAAAGGTTGGGAAAAGATATTTCATGCAAATAACAACCAGAAAAGAGCAGGAGTGGCTATACTAATATCCAACAAATTAGACTGCAAATGTAAAACAGTTAAAAGAGACAAAGAAGGACACTATATACTAATAAAAGGAACAATTAAACAAGAAGACATAACAATCATAAATATTTATGCACCGAACCAGAATGCCCCAAAATACGTGAGGAATACACTGCAAACACTGAAAAGGGAAATAGACACATATACCATAATAGTTGGAGACTTCAATTCACCACTCTCATCAATGGACAGAATATCTAGACAGAGGATCAATAAAGAAATAGAGAATCTGAATATTACTATAAATGAGCTAGACTTAACAGACATTTATAGGACATTACATCCCACAACAGCAGGATATACCTTTTTCTCAAGTGCTCATGGATCATTCTCAAAGATAGACCATATGCTGGGTCACAAAGCAAGTCTTAACAAATTTAAAAAGATTGAAATCATACACAACACTTTCTCGGATCATAAAGGAATGAAGTTGGAAATCAATAATAGGTGGAGTGCCAGAAAATTCACAAATACGTGGAGGCTCAACAACACACTCTTAAACAACGAGTGGGTCAAAGAAGAAATTGCAAGAGAAATTAGCAAACACCTCGAGACGAATGAAAATGAAAACACAACATATCAAAACTTATGGGACGCAGCAAAGGCAGTGCTAAGAGGGAAATTTATTGCCCTATATGCCTATATCAGAAAAGAAGAAAAGGCAAAAATGCAGGAATTAACTGTCCACTTGGAAGAACTGGAGAAAGAACAGCAAACTAATCCCAAAGCAAGCAAAAGGAAAGAAATAACAAAGATTAGAGCACAAATAAATGAAATTGAAAACAATAGAGAAAATCAATAAGACCAGAAGTTGGTTCTATGAGAAAATCAATAAGATTGATGGGCCCTTAGCAAGATTGACAAAAAGAAGAAGAGAGAGGATGCAAATAAACAAGATCAGAAATGGAAGAGGAGACATAACTACTGACCTCACAGAAATAAAGGAGGTAATAACAGGATACTATGAACAACTTTACACTAACAAATACAACAATTTAGATGAAATGGACGGGTTCCTGGAAAGACATGAACAACCAACTTTGACTCAAGAAGAAATAGATGACCTCAACAAACCAATCACAAGTAAAGAAATTGAATTAGTCATTCAAAAGCTTCCTAAAAAGAAAAGTCCAGGACCAGACGGCTTCACATCTGAATTCTATCAAACATTCCAGAAAGAATTAGTACCAACTCTCCTCAAACTCTTCAAAAAAATCGAAGTGGAGGGAAAGCTACCTAATTCATTCTATGAAGCCAACATCACCCTCATACCAAAACCAGGCAAAGATATTACAAAAAAAGGAAACTACAGGCCAATCTCTCTAATGAATATAGATGCAAAAATCCTCAATAAAATTCTAGCAAATCGTATCCAACAACACATTAAAAGAATTATACATCATGACCAAGTAGGATTCATCCCAGGTATGCAAGGATGGTTCAACATAAGAAAATCAATTAATGTAATACACCATATCAACAAATCAAAGCAGAAAAATCACATGATCATCTCAATTGATGCAGAGAAGGCATTTGACAAGATTCAACATCCTTTCCTGTTGAAAACACTTCAAAAGATAGGAATACAAGGGAACTTCCTTAAAATGATAGAGGGAATATATGAAAAACCCACAGCTAATATCATCCTCAATGGGGAAAAATTGAAAACTTTCCCCCTAAGATCAGGAACAGGACAAGGATGTCCACTATCACCACTATTATTCAACATTGTGTTGGAGGTTCTAGCCAGAGCAATTAGACAAGAAAAAGAAATACAAGGCATCAAAATTGGAAAGGAAGAAGTAAAACTATCACTGTTTGCAGACGATATGATACTATACGTCGAAAACCCGGAAAAATCCACAACAAAACTACTAGAGCTAATAAATGAGTACAGCAAAGTAGCAGGTTACAAGATCAACATTCAAAAATCTGTAGCATTTCTATACACTAGTAATGAACAAACTGAGGGGGAAATCAAGAAACGAATCCCATTTACAATTGCAACTAAAAGAATTAAATACCTAGGAATAAATTTAACTAAAGAGACAAAAAAACTATATAAAGAAAACTACAAAAAACTGTTAAAAGAAATCACAGAAGGCCTAAATAGATGGAAGGGCATACCGTGTTCATGGATTGGAAGACTAAATATAGTTAAGATGTCAATCCTACCTAAATTGATTTACAGATTCAATGCAATACCAATCAAAATCCCAACAACTTATTTTTCAGAAATAGAAAAACCAATAAGCAAATTTATCTGGAAGGGCAGGGTGCCCCGAATTGCTAAAAGTATCTTGAGGAAAAAAAGGAAGCTGGAGGTCTCACGCTGCCTGACTTTAAGGCATACTATGAAGCCACTGTGGTCAAAACAGCATGGTATTGGCATAAAGATAGATATATCGACCAATGGAATCGAATAGAGCGCTCAGATATAGACCCTCTCATCTATGGACATTTGATCTTTGATAAGGCAGTCAAGCCAACTCACCTGGGACAGAACAGTCTCTTCAATAAATGGTGCCTAGAGAACTGGATATCCATATGCAAAAGAATGAAAGAAGACCCATATCTCACACCCTATACAAAAGTTAACTCAAAATGGATCAAAGATCTAAACATTAGGTCTAAGACCATAAAACAGTTAGAGGAAAATGTAGGGAGATATCCTATGAAACTTACAATTAGAGGCGGTTTTATGGACCTTAAACCTAAAGCAAGAGCACTGAAGAAGGAAATAAATAAATGGGAACTCCTCAAAATTAAACACTTTTGTGCATCAAAGAACTTCATCAAGAAAGTAGAAAGACAGCCTACACAATGGGAATCAATATTTGGAAACGACATATCAGATAAAGGTCTAGTATCCAGAATCTATAAAGAGATTGTTCAACTCAACAACAAAAAGACAGCCAATCCAATTACAAAATGGGAAAAAGACTTGAACAGACTCCTTCCAGAAGAGGAAATACAAATGGCCAAAAGGCACATGAAGAGATGCTCAATGTCCCTGGTCATTAGAGAAATGCAAATCAAAACCACAATGAGATATCATCTCACACCCACCAGAATGGCCATTATCAACAAAACAGAAAATGACAAGTGCTGGAGAGGATGCGGAGAAAGAAGCACACTTATCCACTGTTGGTAGGAATGTCAAATGGTGCAACCACTGTGGAAGGTAGTTTGGCGGTTCCTCAAAGAGCTGAATATAGAATTGCCATACGACTCAGCAATACCATTGCTGGGTATCTACTCAAAGGACTTAAGGGCAAAGACACAAACAGACATTTGCACACCAATGTTTATAGCAGCGTTATTTACAATTGCAAAGAGATGGAAACAGCCAAAATGTCCATCAACAGAAGAATGGCTAAACAAACTGTGGTATATACATACGATGGAATATTATGCAGCTTTAAGACAGGATAAACTTATGAAGCATGTAATAACATGGATGGACCTAGAGAACATTATGCTGAGTGAGTCTAGCCAAAAACTAAAGGACAAATACTGTATGGTCCCACTGATGTGAACCGACATTCGAGAATAAACTTGGAATATGTCATTGGTAACAGAGACCAGCAGGAGTTAGAAACAGGGTAAAATAATGGGTAATTGGAGCTGAAGGGATACAGACTGTGCAACAGGACTAGATACGAAAACTCAAAAATGGACAGCACAATAATACCTAATTGTAAAGTAATCATGTTAAAACACTGAATGAAGCTGCATCTGAGCTATAGGTTTGGTTTTTTTTTACTATTATTATTATGTTTATTTCTTTTCTCTATATTAACATTCTATATCTTTTTCTGTTGTGTTGCTAGTTCTTCTAAACCAATGCAAATGTACTAAGAAATGATGATCATGCATCTATGTGATGATGTTAAGAATTACTGATTGCATATGTAGAATGGTATGATTTCTAAATGTTGGGTTAATTTCTTTTTTTCTGTTAATTAATAAAAAAAAAAATTTCCCACAAAGAAAAACTCAGGACCAACAGCTTCACAGAGGAATTTTATAAAACATTCCAAAAAGAACTAACACCCATCCTTCTCAAACTGCAAAAAAAACTGAGGAAAAAGGAACGCTACCTAACTCATTTTATGAAGCTAACAGCACTCTGATATTAAAACTGGATAAAGATGCTACAAAAAAGGAAAATTTCAGACCAATCTCCCTAATGAACATAGATGCAAAAATTCTTAAAATAATAGCAAATCAAATCCAACAATACATTAAAAGAAGTATACATCATGACCAAGTGGGGTTTATACCAGGAATGCAAGGGTGGTTCAACACAAGAAAATCAATCAATGTAATACAGCACATTAACAAATTGAAAGGGAAAAATCACATGATCATATCGATTGATGTTGAAAATGCATACAACAAAATCCAGCATTCTTTCCTGATGAAAACACTTAAAGGGTAAGAATCAAAGGAAACTTTCTCAATATCATAAAGGGTGCCTATGAAAAATCCATAGTTAGCATCATACTTAATGGTGTAAGACTGAAAGCATTCCACTTAAAATTGGAAACAAGACAAAGATGCCTATTGTCACCACTATTACTCAATACTGTACTAGAAATCTTAGCTGGAGCAATCAGACAGAAGAAAGAAATAAAAGGCATACTAATAGGAAGGGAAGAAGTAAAACTTTCAGTACTTGCAGATGACATCATCTTACACTTAGAAAACCCTGAGAAATCTATGACAAACCTACTTGAGCTAATAAACAAATTCAGCAAAGTGGCAGGAAACAAGATCAGTGTACAAACGATCTGAAGAGACAATTAAGGAAAAATTTCCATTCAAAATAGTGACCAAAAGAATCAGGTATCTAGGAATAAGTCTAACCAGGGATGTCAAGGACTTTTACACAGAAAATTATAAAAAATTGCTAAAAAGAAATTTTAAAATGACCTAAATAGATGGAAAGACATTCTGTTCTCATGGATAGAAAGGTTGAATGTTATTAAGATGTCAAGTCTACCTAAACTGATCTACAGATTCAATGCAATATCAATCAAAATTCCAACAACCTACTTTGAAGACTTGGAAAAGGTGGTTATCAAATTTATTTGGAAGGGAAAGAGATCCCAAATAGCTAAAGATAGCCTAAAAAAGAAAAGCAAAGTGGGAGGACTATCACTTCCTGACTTTAAAGCTTACTATAAAGCCATAGTAGTCAAAACAACATGGTACTGGCACCAAGATAGAAGGATTTGCCCAATGGAATTGAATTGAGAACACAGAGACAGACCACCAAATCTACTGAAAACTGATCTTCAACAAGGTCCCCAAGTCCACTGAACTGGGACATAACAGTCTTTTCAATAAATGGACATAGGAGCACTGGATAGCAATAACCAAAAGAGTGGAAGAGGACCCTTATCTTATATCCTATACGAAAACTAATAAAAATGGATTAAGGACCCAAATGAAAGAGCCAGTACCATAAAACCTCTAGAAGAAAATGCAGGGAAACATCTTCAGATCTAGTAATAGGAGAGTTGAACAAGATGGCGGCTTAGTGAGGTTTGTCCTCCAGAGCACTAGTAAATAGCCAGGAACAGTACAAAACAACTGCTGGGGTCACATAAGTGACTGGACACACAGCGTACACCAGTCTGGACAAGGTGGATTAGCTGTAATCCTATGCAGAACCATGAGTCCCCCAAGCCGCAGAGACCAGTGCCCCTCTCCCACAGGCTGGTTCCCAGAGGGAAAGGAAAGAAAGCTTACTAACAGCAAGGGGCTGAACTCAAGCAAACTCCAATTGTGGAATTAATTAAATTCTGACTACTAAAAATAGGCCCCCAGCTCAGTTAAACCTCTAAAAAAAGCTAAAGTTACTAGTTTTTGCCCCAGAGCAGAGGGGGTAGGGCTGACAGAAAAAACAAAACAAAACAGACATTCTTTGGATCAGACAGCACAAAATACTTGAAAAGGTCTGGAACCTAAAAAAAAAAAAAAGAGGGGACACATAGGACTTGAAGATACATACAGCAATGCACCAACTTAAGCTCTTGATTAACAAACCCGAGGAATGGGAATCCAGCTCTGAAAATAATATATATATATTTATATATATTTATACCTGCAAAGCTTCTCAGGCTCCAACTGCCCCAGCAAGGGCAGAATTAAGCTTGTCTGAGAGACAAAGAGGCTGGTTAGGTGAAAGGAGGTAATTCCCTGGAGGCTGTGACTTCCCTAGGAGAGGAATGGTGCTCAGGTCACGTGGAATCCCTCCCTCAAGGAATTCAGATGCCAGGGACTAGAAAGCTGAAGCAATTAAAGCCAGCCTATAACCTCTCCTCAGTCTCAACCACACTCCCAGCAGGGAGAGTCTGTTGAAGTTAAAGGCACCGGATCACTTTATGCTGGTTGGACCCGCAGGCAGACAACCATCACATACTGGGCAGGATAGGAAAAACACAGAGTCTAGAGGCTTCATAGGAAAGTCTGTCAACCTGCTGGGTCTCACCCTCAGGGAAAACTGATGCAGGTGACTTTCCTTCTGAGATGAGGTCAGTCTGGTCTGGGAAAATCTGATTGGAGTCTATAATACCTAAGCAGACCCTCCTAAGGAAAAAAAAAAAAAAGGCACCATATAGACAGGGCAGGAAACAAGAAAAAAAGAACTGAAAAATTTTGATCCATTTACAAAACCTATGCTAGAGGTCTAGAATAAGCTGCACTGAATGTCAAAGAACAGATAGAAAACAAAACCATCCAGCAAGAAAATCCTATGTAGAAAAGTGAAAACAATCTCCAGAACAAACTAATTAAGGAAATTAAATGCCAGCAAAAAATAATGAATCATCCTAGGACAACTGAAGATATGGCCCAGTCAAAGGAATGAACTAACAATTCAAAATGAGATACAGGACTTGAAACAATTAATTCAGGATGTTCAAACACACATGGAAAATTTCATCAAAAATCAAATCAATGAATTGAGGGAGGATATAAAGAAGGCAAGACATGAACAAAAAGAAGAAATCAAAAGTCTGAAAAAACAAATCACAGAACTTGTGGGAATGAAAGGCACAGTAGAAGAGATGAAAAAAACAATGGAAACCTACAATGTTAGATGTCAACAGGCAGAAGATAGGATTAGTGAACTGGAGGACGGAACATCCGAAATTGGACTAGAAGAGATGAAAAAAACAATGGAAACCTACAATGTTAGATGTCAACAGGCAGAAGATAGGATTAGTGAACTGGAGGACGGAACATCCGAAATTGGACTAGAAGAGATGAAAAAAACAATGGAAACCTACAATGTTAGATGTCAACAGGCAGAAGATAGGATTAGTGAACTGGAGGACGGAACATCCGAAATTGGACAAGCAAAAGAAAATATAGGGAAAATAATGGAAAAATATGAGCAGAGACTCCTGGAATTGAATGACAACATGAAGCACACGAATATACGTGTTGTGGGCATCCCAGAAGGAGAAGAGAAGGAAAGGAGGAGAAAGACTAATGGAGGATATAATCACTGAAAATTTCCCAACTCATGAAAGACTTAAAATTACAGATCAAAGAAGTACAGCATATCCCAAACAGAATAGCTCCAAATAGACATACTCCTAGACACTTACTAATCAGAATGTCAGATGTCAAAGAGAAAGAGAGAATTTTGAAAGCAGCAAGAGAAAAGCAATCCATCACATACAAGGGAAGCCCAATAAGGCTATGTGCAGATTTCTCAGCAGAAACCATGGAGGTGAGAAGACAGTGGTATGATATATTTAAGATTCTAAAAGAGAAAAACTGCCAACCAAGAATTCTATATCCAGCAAAAGTGTCCTTCAAAAATGAGGGGGAAATGAAAACATTTTCAGATTTTAAAAAAATCACTGAGAGAATTAATGACCAAGATTCCAGCTGTGCAAGACATACTAAAGGGAGCATTAGAAACAGATAGGAAAAGACAGCAGAGAGAGAGGTGTAGACAAGAGTGTAGAAATGAAGACTATCGGTGAGGGAAAAAGAGGAAAAATTAGCTATAACATATAAAATCCTAAAGTCAAAATGGTAGAAGAAAGTACTGCCCTTACAGTAATAATACTAAATGTTAATGGATTAAACTACCCAATCAAAAAACAGAAGACTGGCAGGATGGATTAAAAAACAGGACCCATCTATATGTGGTCTACAAGAGACACATTTTAGACCCAAGGACAAACATAGGTTGAAAGTGAAAGCTTGGGAAAAGATATTTCATGCAAACAATCACAAAAGAGCAGGAGTAGCTATACTAATATCCAACAAATTAGACATCAAATGTAAAACAATTAAAAGAGACAAAGAAGGACACTATGCATTAATAAAAGGAACAATTCAACAAGAAGACATAACAATCATAAATATTTATGCACCAAGCCTCATTTTTTTGTTGGCTCCAAAATACATAAGGCAAACACTGAAAACACTGAAAAGAAAATAGACACATCTATCATAATAGTTGGAGAATTCAATTCCATGCTCTCATCAATGGACAGAGCATCTAGACAGAGGATCAATAAAGAAACAGAGAACTTGAATAATACAATAAAATGAATTACACTTAACAGACATTTATAGAACATTACACCCCACAACAGCAGGATATACCTTTTTCTCAAGTGCTCATGCATCATTTTCAAGAATAGACCATATGCTGGGTCATAAAGCAAGTTTTAATCAATTTAAAAAGATTGAAATCATACAAAATACTTCCTCGGATTGAAGATGATTGTATAATGATATAACTTTTGCAATGTGACTGTATGACTGTGAAAATCTCGTGTCTGATGTTCCTTTTACCTATGGTATGGACAGATGAGTAAAATATATGGATTAAAAATAAATAATAGGGGGAACAAATGTTAAAATAAATTGAGGAGACTGAAATACTAGTGATTAATGAAAGAGAGTGGTAAGGGGTATAGAAAAAAATAGGGGGAATAAAGGTTAAAATATACTGGGTAGATGGAAATACTAGCAGTCAGTGAGAGAGGGGTAAGGGATATGGTGTGTGTGAGGTTTTCTTTTTTCTTTTTATTTCTTTTTCTGGAGTGATGCAAATGTTCCAAGAAATGATCATGATGATGAATATACAACTATGTGATTATATTGTGAGTCACTGATTAAATGCCAAGAATGGAATGTTCATATGATAAGAATGTTCGTGTTTGTATGTTGTTATGCTTTATCAATCTAAAAAGTACAAATAAAAGGGCAGTTTTTGAGAGCAGTATTGATTATGACAGGCAGAATTCATTTTTGCAAACTTTTTATAACTTTTTGTAGTTAGCAGTGACTAGTAACAAAATTTACTTTTTAAAAATTTTCTACAACTTTCCACATTCATCTAGGGCTTAAACCTATTACAATTTTCTGAATTCACTTAAATCTTGTTGTCAATAATGACTATAACATTTACTTTTGTAAACTGTTTCTGCAACTTTCCATATCCATATGCATTCAGCTAATAATGATTACAATAAAATTCACATATATATATATATATAGATCTAGTAATAGGAGGTAGCTTCTTAAACTTAATACCTAAAGCACAAGCAGCAAAAGATAAAATAGATAAATGGGAACTCCTTAAAATCAAGAGCTTCTGTGTCTCAAAGGAATTTATCAAAAAGGTTAAGAGGCAACCAACTCAATGGGAGAAAATATTTGGAAATCACGTATCAGATAATGGTTTGATATCCTGTGTACATAAAGAAATTATACAGCTCAATAACAAAAGAACAAGCAACCCAATTACAAAATGGGCAGAGGGTATGAACAGATAGTTTTCTGAACAGCGAATGCAGATGGCTAAAAAGCACATGAAGAAATGCTCGTTTTCATTAGCTATAAAGAAAATGCAAATTAATACAACAATGAGCTATCACCTCACACCTATAAGAATGGCTGCTATTAAACAAACAAAAAACTACAAATGTTGGAGGAATTGGAACACTTAGTCACTATTGGTGGGAATGTATAACAGTAGTCTCTTTGGAAGACAGTTTGGCGATTCCTCAGAAAACTAAATATTGAGTTGCCCTATGACCCGGCAATACCAATACTCAGTATATACCCAGAAGAGCTAAGAGCACTGACACAAACAGACATTTATTTGCACACCAGTGTTCATAGTGGCACTATGCAGTTGTGACTGCAAAAAAATAGAAACAATTCAAGACCCATTAACAGACGAGTGCATAAACAAAATGTGGTACATACATATGATGGAATATTGTGCAGCAGTGTCCCAAAGCATATGACAACATGGATGAACCTTGAAGACATAATGCTGAGTGAAGCAAGTAAGACACAAAAGGACAGATACTGTATTATTTCACTATTACGACTCTAGTAAAGGTAATCTTAGCAGTTAAACTGTACAATAAAGCAGACCTAGAGGTACACAAAAGCTAGAGATAGAGGAAAGGCTACCCAAAGAGGTTGAATCTAAGTGATGGTAACTAATTAGTGGGTCTATAAGGAACACTGCCATATTGAAGGTGACTATGTTTGAAAAGGGATGTATAGCACTATGTATCCCACTGATTAAATCTACAATTATAAATGAGCTCTCGCATGAACTATTCCAGTGGTTTGAAAATGGACAAAGAGTCAATAGTAGAGAAATATAGGGGGGAAACTAAAAATGCATGCTATGGCCCATAGTTAACAGGAAGACATCAACAATACCACAGCACTACCAGAGGGAACTCACTGGGGGGAGGGGACAGGTGATAAGGGGTAGTTTTGATTTGATAGTTGATGACATTGTTTCCTGGTTCTTTGCCATTGCAGACCAATGAAAATTGTCTTAAATTGAAAGTACTGCTGATAGTATAACCAAGCAAAGATACTCTAAGACACGGTTATTTTGGACATTATCCATAATGCTCAATAGAGGGAGAGAGCCAAAGGATATTATGACTGAGAAGCACAATGGTGAATGGTGATACATTTACATGATGGAATATGCTGCAGTTATAAAAAGGAAGGATGTCGAGAGACATACAATGAACTCAGTAAACTTTGGGGACAATGTGTTGCACAAAATCAGCCAGAATCTAAAGAACAAAACGCTAAGGTCTCTTTCAGAAAATACTTACAAGAAAATTGGAGTCTAGATTATAAACCCTTAAAGCAGTCACACTTAGTCTGAAGTTATAAGTGTATTTCTAGATTCAGAGACACTAAACTCTACGTGAATCAGCTGGTATTTCCCTGGAACTCTGAGTAACTATGTGGCACCTAACACCCAGAAATAGAGTGCTGCAGCTCTGAAAGTTAGCACAGCTATATACAATAACAGTTAAAGCAACTGAAAAGGAAATCAGGCCTCAATTAGAGTCTAAAATGAAACTAGTCTGGCTGGGTCTAAGATAAATTACAATGCAAGGTAAAAGATGATAGCGTAAGTACTCTAGACCTTTGGCTACTGTATGAGACCAAAGGAAGAGAGGTTTGTTATAAGAAACCAAATTTTCTGTAACACATGATCTAAACCAACCTCTCTCAACAGCTCATTTAAATAACCCAAACTCCTGGAGTCCAGAGCAGGAATGAGATATTGTAATTCTGTATAGCTTAATATAATGCTAGGATGCATCTCAGACTATGGAGGGCTGATAACTGAAAGGTTTTAGTGGCGTCCTTTTATGGTCTGAAGGGATAATACATATATATATGGAACTATTGAACTCTCTCATCTGAGAAGTCCCAGATACCCTCTCAACCATTGGGGCATCCCAAGAAGGTAGGCCAAGCCCTGGATTTTGAGACTTGCCCTTATGAAACTTATTTCTGTAGGGGAGAGGCTAAGACTACCCATAATGAGGCCTAGGATTTGCTTCCAGGAAGCCTCTCTGTTGCTTAGATGTAGCCTCTCTCTCTCTCACTAGGCCCAGCTCTGCAAGGAAAATCATTGACACCCCACATTGTCAGGGAGACTTTCACCCCTGAATGGCCTGACCATGTCATTCCCAGGGATGAGTCTGGTCCTGGCACCACAGGATCAACAAAGCCTTCCTGACCAAAGGGGGAAAGGAAGTGTAGTAATGTATGGCATCAGTGGCCAGGAGAGGTCAAGCGGAGTTAAGAGGCTGTTCTGGGGGCTACTCTTGTGCAAGCTTCAGTTGGATAGTGCTGACTGCCATGGTTTGCTAAACCCCAATTAACATCACTCCTGTTGACTCCTGAAAATACCTACAGTTCAAAGTGAGACTCTATAAAGGTTTCATGCCCTCGGTTTGCCTTCCTGGAACATATAAATAACCAGAGTGTTCCTAGGTCAGATGGATCCTGAAACTCAGAGGGACCTGGCTCTCCAGAATAATCAATTAATTACATTCCCCTGTCCTTTGGTGTGGACACTTCTTCTCAGCATGAGGAAGTCAGGGCAGGCACTGCCCACAGAACCCTAAGGATTGGGAGAAGGATTAAAGGGGAAGGAGGAGGTATAGCAGAGAAAGTGGGATTCAACAAATGAGTGTGGCTGCTGAATCACTATATTAACATTCCTTCTAGCCTCCAGTGTCTTGGAGCAGCTAGAAGGAAAGATCTGAGATGGAGGAATGGTAGCCCATGACAAACTCTGGGATCTGTTCTGTAACTACTTGTTGAAGTGTGCTTTGAAAATCACTGCTTTTTTTTCTTTGCTTTGTATATATGTTATATTTTACAATTAAAAAAAAAAGGACACCCAAAGCTCTCCATTCATAGATTCCCTCAGACAAAGCAAATACCTTTCTTTCAATGTTTAAAGAATTTTCCTTCTAGAAATAAAAGGGGTAGAAGTATCAACACCTTACATTTAAATTAATTTTTTCTTCCACAAGTGTTTCTATATTACCTCATTTTCAATGACAAGTTACCTATAGCCCTGTGATTCTATGAATTGTATGTACTGTTCAAAATGGGAAAAATCTTCATAGTTTAGAAATGTCTTCTAAAGTAACAGCTGCTGGTATATAAACATGGGGGGGGAGGAGTTTGAAACAAGGTCGCTTCATCTTAGTATGGACACAGCATCATATACAGTTCCTTATACACTATTAAATGAGGAGAAATAAGGTTATGAACTGACAAACAGTGGATATTTTCCTAAGTAATTTCAATGTATACAATAATAAAAATAATATCTAATATTCATGCAGTACTTCATACACATTAACATGTAATTCTTGCTACTTGGTAGGCATTCCTATTTTTAAGTAAGGAAACTGAGACTCAGGTTAAATAGCTTCCCCACAGTCAAACAACTAGTAATGAACAGGAGAAAGATATCAGTTCCAAAGGTCATCCAAAGTTCATGTCTTTAACATGGGAACACAAAGGAGTGGGCCTGAAGAATCCCAGATTTCCTGAGACACCTTTCTGGTGCCTCACATATATAAAATCCCCCACCTGCTAAATATCCAAACAGGTGCTATGTGGATGCAACAGCAAAACTCTAACAGCAAGAGGATTAATAACCATATTACAAGTTATCTACATCATGAGACTCTTTTATGTTAGGAAGAATATGTTTTGACCCTGAAAAATAACCTAATAAGCAGCATTTAATCAGAGAGCTACTTCCATCAGTTTCTTTAGCCTTGGCGTTGTAATGATGTTTATCAGTCAAAAGGTGTGTGTGTGTAACTAATAGGGTCGACCACAATGAAAAAGGATTTACAGGCAGCTAGCCATCGAATAACACTGTAACTGAGGCAACATAGTCTCTTACAGGTCTTGTGAATAATTAGTAGAGTGGTAACGCATTTAAAACCCATTTAAAAATATATATATATATATTTAAAAAAAAAATTTACATCGCTGTACTTACTATTACATCTTCTTTAAACTTGAACTTGCCAATTTCCCTCTTCCAAAAGGAAATTCCTAATCCCTCAAATTCCCCAGTAATGAAAACTGAGCAGTCTTATAAAAAGAGAAAGCCAAATCATAATTCTTAAAAATTGATTTTGCGGACTTCTGAAAAAACTGTTGCCCTATGGGACTTGGCTAAAAAGACACTCTGAGAACAAATAATTGAATTAAATGAAACGAGACAACTCCAGCTAAAGTTGCAGACAGGGAAAGGTAGAAGCCATTTGTAACAATCGGCTGGGGAAAAAAATCTTCACTAGGAAACCAAAAGAGGAAACTGAAAGCTGTTGGCACAGATTTGAGAGAGCAGATGATTGATTCCTTCTCTGGTCATTTATTTTTTCTGGCACCAACTAGCCTAAAGTAACTAATAGGAGACCATTGTGTAGTTCTCTCTCTTTCCTATAGCCCCTGGTAACTTAGCACAAGGACGTTACTTTTAGGAAGTGTGACTGATGGTGGCTTAACATCTGTTTTCCACTGCTCGCTTCATTTTATAAATTGGAGTCTCGATATACAAAAATACAACTGCGCTTAAAAGACAAGCTATAATGAAGAGTTGATGAGAAAAAAAATTTCGATTAGGACGTGAGCATCAGAAGCTGATAACAAAGGAAACGCCAAATTGGCTTCTTCCCCTGAAAGCCAAGGCACCATCCTCTCCACACCAACTCAAGGTGTTCAAATTATTCTAACGTCATCGCTCAAGGGTCTTCCACCAATCCGCCACCAAAAAAAAAAAAAAAAATCCACCCAGTGAACTCTTTCGAACCAGGCATTCTGCCTGACAGGGAATTCACAGGCTCTGCTTCGAAACTGCATTATCCAATTATAATGCCTCACTAGTTAAACACTATCCAAATAGTGTGGCCCGGGATGGCGGATTAAAAAAAAAAACCACCACCAGTCCCAGGAGTCTCGTGGCCTCCATTCTCCCTGCGCGCTCTAGATAACCTCTGGTACACTTATCAGAAACTTCAAACCTGTTCGAGTGAAATTAGCACCCTGTTCTGCCTCACCTCTTGAGCCTCCACGAGACCTACCACTTCCCGCCGGGCGAGAACCGGGGTAAGAGACCCGCCACCACCATTCCAACAACCAGTCCACTCGACGACCCTGAGGGGCTGGGGGAGGGCGTTAGAGCTAAGTCCGGTCCTGACTCTGTGACAGTAGGAGCACCAGTTTCAGGTCAAAGGAGACGCCCCTAACTCAGTAACTGCGCCCTTGGCGGATCAGCCCAGGTGCGCACAGATGAGCGTGGGCAGACGGTCATCGGGCCCAGCTCCGGAGGCTCCCGGGGGTCCCCCTTCCCCGGTCCTCACCTTTCTGCCTCAGGTACTGCATCTGGTGCCGCTGGCTCGGCCGCTCCTGCAGCTCCTGCAGCGCTCGGGAGTCGCCGGCGCCGCCGCGGCCGCCCAGGAACACGTCGGAGCCCGAGGCCTCCGTGGAGCTGTCGAGGCTGTCGCGACGCCACCGGCCGCCCCCAAACCCGCGGCCCCTGCAGCCGCCCGCCGCCGCCTCCTCCTCCTCGGCACAGCTGTACAGCTCGATGAGCAGCCCGCTCACCAGGGACGCCGTGCGGCTCGTCCGGCCGCCCCGCTCCTCGCGGGGCTCGGGGTCCTCCCCACCCTCCCAGGCGTCGGGAGCGCCCGGAGGCTGCCCTGCCGGGGGCGTCCCTCGGAGAGGCGAGGACGTGGGCACTACTGGAACGGCTTCCTCCTCCGCGTCCTCCGGCTTCCCTTCGCGGACGCGGCGGAACTCGGACACTGGCCGCCCGGTCGGGACCCCGCCCGCGGAAGAGACCTCCATGGCGCCCGCGTGCGGACCCCGCGCCCGCCACTCCTCGGGCTCCGGCCGCGGCGACCCCTGTCCCGCTGCGCCGGGTAGTTCCGGGAGGAGGCGCGGCCTCGTCCCGGGCGGTGTGCCCCAGGCCGGGCGCGGCGCCAGCAGGCTTCGGATTCCCGAGGCACGCGAACCTCCCCCCGGCCGGCACCCGAGCCGCAGCCCCTCGGCTCCCCACCCGGCAAAGAGGGGAGGCGGCCACGCCTTTGGCCTTGCGGAGATCCGGCTACAGGTGAGGTCCGACTTCGGCCGTGGGCACTCCCCAAAGAGAATCTAGGAGCAGGATGTAGCCAGAAGGAGAGGATCAGGATGAGGACTTCAGCCTGGAGGGGGAAGGGCACTCTAGCCGCTGCCACCTTCACGTAAGCACATGATTTAACTCAAATAGACGGCAACCCTTGCATCCTATTTAGCCACCAGCCAGAAATAATGCCTGGGAGAGTTATAAACGTCGATAAATACTCCTAGGCCAGGAGTTCCTTTCAGGCACAATGCCCAGCCCTTCTCACTTTCCCACCTGACTTGAGCGCCTTTAAAGGCGTTCTTAGTTTCTGACCGTAATCTTCCTAAAATCCTTAAGACCTGGTGTATAACGCTGTGAACACCTGTTTTGTGTGTGTGTGTGTGTGTGTTTTTGGTGAAAAATTAAGTACTGGAGTAAGATCAACCAATTTCCTGGCACAAGACCTGACACAGAATAAGTTTAATAAATGTTTGTGGGATGACTGAATTAATAAATGGAAGGAGCTAGTTCTGGCCTTGAAAGTAAAAGGTTTACAAGCAGTCTTGAGAGATGTATCTCTCTCTTTTTTTTTTTTTTTTTTGCATGGACAGGCATCGGGAAGCCAACCAGGGTCTCTCCAGCATGGCAGGTGAGAACTCTGCCTGCTGAGCCACCTGGCCTGCCCGAGAGATGTATCTTTACACTAAAGCCTCGGTGAAAGCATTCTGTGGCTATTTTGTGAATTTAGTAATAATTAGCATTCTGAGTACTTTTTGTGTGCCATACACTGTCCTCATTGATTTACGTTAATAATCCCATTCAATCCTTATTTTAACCCTATAAATCAAGTAAATACTATTTTACCTTCATTTTTCAGATGAGGAAGCTGATACATAGAGAAACTGAATTTGTTGATCCACAAAGTGTCCTTTTCTTAAAGCTTAGCTGGGAAGGCACATTCCTTAAAAAGACTGGATTTCATTATGAATGAAACATATTTCCTTTTTTCATGGAATACATATTCATCTATCTCCTACTGCTGTTAAATACCTGCAGTACTCCAAACCCTCAGTATTGGGGTTTGTCCCTATGAAACTTATTCCTGCAAAGGATAAGCTATGTCTAATTAAAATTATTCGGGTGGAGCCCAGCAGACAGACTTCTCGCCTGCATACCAGAGGCCTGAGTTGAGGTCCTGGTGCCTGCCCATGTTAAAAAAAAAATGCCAAAGAGTCACCCTCAGAGAAACTCTTTCTTTTGTTGCTCAGAGGTGGCCTTTTCTCTAAGCCAATTCAGCAGGTGAACTCACTACCATCCCGCTACGTGAGACAGGATTCCCAGGGGTGTAAATCTCCCTGGTGATGTGGGCCAGAATTCTCGGGATGAGCCAGGACCTGGCATCCTGGGATTGAGAAAGCCTTCTTGACCAAAAAGGGGAAGAGAGAAATGAGACAAAATAAAGTTTTAGTGGCTGAGAGATTTCAAATGGAGTCGAGAGGTTATCCTGGAAGTTATTCTTATGTATTATATAGATATCCCTTTTTAGCTTATAGTGTTTTGGAGTGGCTGGAGGGAAGTTCCTGAAACTGTTGAGCTGTGTTCCAGTAACCTTGATTCTTGAAGATGATTGTGTAACAATATAGTTTTTACAAAGTGAAAGCTTCAACATTCTTGAAGACAATTGTATAAAGATACAACTTTTACAATGTGACTGTGTGACTTGAAAACCATGTGTCTGATGCCCCTTTTATCTAGGGTATGGACAGATAAGTAAAAAATTATGGATATAAACAAATAATAGGGAGCATAAGGGGTCAAAGAAATTGGGTAGATGGAAATACTAGTGGTCAATGAGAAGGAGTGGTAAGGGGTATGTCATGTATGAGCTATTTCTTTTTCTGAAGTGATGCAAATGTTCTAAAAATGATCATGGTGATAAATACACAACTATGTGAAGCTATTGTGAGCCATTGATTTACACCATATATGGACTGTGTGTGCATATCTGTCAATAAAAATATTTTAGAAAAAAATACCTGCCATACTTCTAAAAGGGGCAACAATGGGCTGGTGAACAATGATGGGACTTTATGTTTGTTTGGCACACGTTTCACTTTTCAGGCCACTTTCACGGTAAAGCCTGGCCCTACAGTAAAAACCTGATGTCCTTTGGCATCACCACTACAATACTTGTAGACATAGTAAGAAAGCAACAGGCCTTTCTGAAATTGGAGTTAATGTAAGAAAAGCACTTAATATAAGGAAGCTTTCTAACTTTTCCTTCAGGTAACCAGAATTTTAAATTATACTGGAAGTACTTTTTATGCTTTTATAACTGTATTAACTACTACTGTTTCCGTTCAACATTTAAAAGTCTGAAATGAGGGGAGTAGAATTATTTCTTTGTTGTTTTGGTTTTGAAGGGTTTTTTTTCCCCCCTACTGTCCTCTGCATTGACTGCAGTCCTTTCCTTCATATGCGAAACTTTGCAACAAGTAGGACTTTCCTGGGGGAGAGGCTGAAACTGAATCTCTTTCTCAGTTGATTTCTCTCTTTCACCACCTACTAAGATACATGATAACTACTACTCTTCAGCACTATTCACATTTAGGATAGCTTTATCTGGACCTATAATAAAGAAATTCGAAATGAACTGAAGGGGATAGATAAAGAGGCCAGGAAAAACAACAGGCCACTGACACTCAACATTTTCTAATGTAATCAAAACTTCAACATCATTTCCTATTCCCTCTTTGTAACCAAGTCACCACAGGAGAGGAAATTAGCAAAATAAAAACCAGCGAGGTTCAGAATAAGCAAACTCATAGAGTCAAAGTCTAGAATATAGGTTACCTGGGGACTGAGTGGAGGTCGGGAATGTGGAGTTAAGGCTTAAAATGTGCAGGGTTCGTATTTGCCACAACGTAAATGTTTTGGTAATGGATGGTCATGATGGTAGCACATCATTGTGAACACAATTAGCAGCACTAAAAAATATATATGAATATGACTTAAAGAGGAAATGCTAGAGTGTATATACGGTAACAGAAAAGAAATATTTTTAATCCATGGAACAATACTATACAAACAAGGAACTCTAAGTTAAACCATGTACTGTAGTTAATAGTAAAATTATAAAAATGTGCAATCAATTGTAACGAATGTTCCACATCAATGCAAGGTGTTCAAAATAGGATGGTCCATAGGAATCTTGTATTTTATGCATGATTGTTCTATAAACCAACTTCTCTAATAGAGAAAAAGAAAAAAAAAAGCAAGGAAAGATCTTTGCACTTATTGGAAAGATCTTCCCACACAATATTTGCAGGACTCCTCTCTTATCCACAAAGGGTCTCTGCTCAGTTGTTACCTTCTGGAAAGGCCTTCCTTGACCACCCTATTTATAATTGTACCTCCTCGCAGCTTTCCCCCTCCCCCAGCCATCCCTTATCCCCCCTTTCTTGCTCTTTTTTTTTTTACCATAATATTTACTACCTTCCAACATACTATAAAATTTACTTATTTATTTTCTGTCTTGTACCACCAAAATTTAAGCTCCTTGAGGGCAGGAATTTTGTCTGTCTGTTCACTGGTATATTCCCCACATAGAGCAATCCCTGGCACATTGTAGGTGTCCAATAAATAAGTGTTTAATTAATTAATTGAATGAATAAAAAGAAAACTAGAGAAAAGACCAACCAAGTACCTACTTTCCTAAGAAAAGTGAGTTCCATTAAATAGAATCCTAAAAGTGATACAAGGCAAAGAGGAGCCTTTTATCCTCCCTGTACTGCTCTCCTGGATCGCCCTAGGCAAGTTCACTTTAAAGCTGACTAACTGGATATTAAAAGTAAACTGTTCAGGGCGGGCCGCGGTGGCTCAGCGGGCAAGAGTGCTTGCCTGCCGTGCCGGAGGACCCCGGTTCGATTCCCGGCCCCAGCCCATGTAAAAAACAAACAAACAAACAAACAAAATATAATAAAACAAGAAAATGTTTCCCTTTCTTCCATCCTTCCTTCCTTCTCTGTCTTTCCTTCCCTTCCTCCCTCTCTCTTTAAAAAAAAAAAAAGTAAACTGTTCATTTGTAAGAACTTTCTACTTGATATTTTGAGAACATTCAGTTTTGACAGCTGATCAAATGGTATCTAAGTTAGTGTTTAATACTTAGAATTTAAGAACTTTGCCATCTGAATATGTAGATTTTTTTCCCTTGGTGCCTTAATTTTAAATTGGTTTATGAAACTTACTGCACTAACAGAGGCTTTACATGATTATATGGGTATTTTATTTAAATATGCTATGGTTAAGCTAACTAAGATATCCGTTGTTGGTGGTTCTAAGTGTATTGTTTGTTTTCATAAATTAAAAAATTCATTCATTCATTCATTTAAAAAACATAAACTATTGATCTAACAGAACAATATTGTCAAACTGATCATGATTAAAGAAAATAAGTAAAGTGAGAATTACTAAGATTAATCCATCACTGATACTAATCCCTATTTTAATTTAGTTGGAACTTTAGTTTTAATGTTTAAGTAATTATAGTAATAATGCTGTACCAGGCAAAATGGGATACAAGGTCCAATACTGCATCATAACTACAAGGAGCTAAGAAACATCTGTCTCTAAATTGAGTATAATTTACTGTAGACTAAAATGCAATTTTGGTAAATCTTGTCAAGAATCTACAGACTACAACCATTCAAATTCCTTCCAAACCTGTTACAGACCTCAAGGTCTTGTTAAAAAACCTTCTGACATCTCTTATTTAAAACTACATTCACACTGAATGTTGAATGAAATGTCAGAAACAGAAAGACAAATATTATCATGCCTCACTCACATGGGCTAACTATAATATACAAATTCGGTGAATTGAAGTTGAGAGCATAGGTTATCATTTACCTATTGTAGAGGTTCTTAGATTGTAAGCTCGTACAGCAGTCATATATATTCATGAGTTGTAACTGTTATTTCTAAATTCTGATATACTGAGCTAATTGTATATAACTTAGTCCCAGAAATGCTAGATACTTATGTGACACCTAAGCCTCAGAGTTAGAACTCTGAAGCTATGAAAGTCAACAGTACCCCATACAGGAACTGTTGAAAAGGTTGAGGAAGGGATTAGACTTCAAATAGAAATATGAATGAAGCCGCTCTGGATAGGACTAAGGTAAATCAGAATACAGGGTAATGAATGATATGGTCCATAGTTTAAAACTTCAACTTCTGTGTGAGACCAAAGGGGCAATTTAGTTGGTGCAAAATTTATATTTTGGGTAGTGCACTACCTAATTTAACTTGTATGGTCAGTTTACTTAAATACCATAAGTACATGGAATCTTGAATAGGACATGAGATTTTGTTGGCTTGTCCAGGTTAGTGTGATGCCCCAATATATCCCAGGGTAATTTGGTTGATGAATAAAAAAAATATTTGTAAAATCCCCTTGGGGGACTGGGGAGAAAGGAGGAAATATTCAACTTCCCCATTTGGGGAATTCCTGATATTCTCACAAGCAGTGAGGACAACCAAATCAATAGGCTGAGCCCTCAGTCTTGGGCTTCACTCCTATGAAACTTATTCCTGCAAAGGATAAGCTAAGCCTATTTATAATTATGCCTAAGAGCCACTGCCAGAGAACCTCTTTTGTGACTCAGACATGGTCTCTCTAAGCCAACTCTGCAGGTGAACTCACTACCCTACCCGCTACATGGAAGATGACTCCCAAGGGTGTAAAAATCTCCCTGGCAACGTGGGACAGATGTCCCAGATGAGCCGGGACCTGGCATCATGGGATTGAGGAAGCCTCTTTACCAAAAGGGGGAAGAGAGAAGTAAGAAAAAATAATGTCTCAGTGGCTGAGAGATTTCAAACACAGTCAAGAGGTTATCCTAGAGGTTATTCTTATATATTCTATAGATATCCCTTTATAGTTTATGGTGTATTGGAGTGGCTGGAGGTTGAGCTGTGTGTTCCAGTAACCTTGATTCTTGAAGATGATTGTGTAACAATATAGCTTTTTCAGTATAACCGTGTGACTATGAAAACCTTGTGTCTGATGCTCCTTTTACCCAGGGTATGGACAGATGAGTAAAAAAATATGGATAAAAAACAATAGGGGAGTATGTGGGGTAAAATAACTTGGGTAGATTGAAATACTATGTGTCAGTGAGAAAGAAGGGTAAGGGGTATGGGATGAATGAGTTTTTCCTTTTTATTTCTTTTTCTGGAGTCATTTTTAAAATGATCATGGTGATAAATACACAACTGTGTGATATAAGCCATTGATTTATGCCATGTATGTACTATATATATGTGAAGATTTCTCAATAAAAATATTTAAAAATAAACAAAAATTACCTTCAAAAGACTCACATTTTTTACAGTTTGATAACTTTTTTTGCTCTGATGAAAACCATGATTATTCTTGGAAAGGGTGATTGCTAAAATCTAGCAGTTAACCTTTACATTAATTTTCAGGGATCACTCATTCCTGGATTCAAAGGTTATTACTGGGTTTCAGCTTGGCCTCATGGGGACTGTTTTGCTCTTTGATTTTGTTGAAGGCTAATTATATTTGGAATACAATACAATCTGTATTTTTCAGTTTAACATACTAGACTTCAAAATGACTGCTGTATTTTTCGATCCAAAAAACTGGGGTAAGAGGTAGGTTTTATTTTATTTTATTTTTTTTATTATAAACAATGAACTGACATGCCAACATTCTTGACATGGTTACAATCAATGGCTCACAATATCATCACATAGTTGTGTATTCTTCACCATGATCATTTTTTTGAACATTCAAATTGTTCTAGTTTGCTAGCTGCTGGAATGCAATATACCAGAAACAGAATGGCTTTTAAATAGGGGAATTTAATCAGATGCTAGTTTACAGTTCCAAGGTTGAAAGAAATCCCAATTAAAACAAGTCTATAGAAATGCACGATCTAAGGCATCCAGGAAAAGATACCTTGGTTCAAGAAAGCCGATGAAGTTCAGGGTTTCTCTCTCAAGTGAGAAGGCATATGGTGAACACAGAGTTTCTCTCTCATCTGGAAGAGCACATGGTGAACATCATCTGCTAGCTTCTTTTCCTGGCTTCCTGTTTCATGAAGCTCCCTGGGAGGCATTTGCCTTCTTCATCTCCAAAGGTCGCTGGCTGGTGGACTCTGCTTCCTGTGACTATGTTGTTCTGCTCTTCTCTCTCTGAATCTCTTTCATTCTCCAAAATGTTTCCTCTTTTATAGAACTCCAGAAACTTATCAAGAACCACCCAAATGGGTGGAGACATGTTGTCACCTAATCCAGTTTAACAACTTGGATTAAATCACATCTCCAGAGAGATGATCTGATTACAGTTTCAAATATTCAGTATTGAATAGGGATTGTTCTGCCTTTATGAAATCGGATTTAGATTAAAACATGGCTTTTCTAGAGGACATACATCCTTCAAACCAGCACATGCATCTTTCCAGAAAAAGAAAGAAAAAAGAAAAAACTCAAACATAGCATACCCCTTACCATTCCCTTTCATTGACCACTAGTATTTCAATCTACTCAATTAATTTTAACCTTTGTTCCCCCTATTATTTGTTTATTTTTTATCCATATTTTTTACTCATCTGTCCATACCATAGATAAAAGGAGCATCAGACACAAGGTTTTCACAATCACACAGTCGCATTGTGAAAGCTATAGCATTATACGTTCCTCTTCAAGAAACATGGCTACTGGAACATAGCTCTACAGTTTCAGGCACTTCCCTCCAGCCACTGCAATACACCATAAACTAAAAAGGGGATAGCTATATAATGTGTGAGAATAACCTCCAGAATAACCTCTCGACTCTGTTTGAAATCTCTTAGCCCCTGACATTTTGTCCCATTTCTCTCTTCCCCCTTTTGGTCTTTTGGTCTCTTCTCCCATTTGAGAAGATTTTATCAATCCCTTGATGCTGAGTCCCAGCTCATTCTAGGATTTCTGTTCCACATTGCCAGGGAGGTTTATACCCCTGGGGTCATGTCATATGCAAAGAGGGGGAGGGCAGTGAGTTTGCTTGTTGTGTTAGGAGGGGGGGGGGGGAGGGGAAAGGGGAGAGGGGAGAGGGAGAGACCACATCTGAGCAACAAAAAAAGGTTCCCTGAGGGTGACTTTTAGGCCTAATTTTAAGCAGGCTTAGCCTATCCTTTGCAGGGATAAATTTCATAGGAACAAACCCCAAGATTGAGGGCTCGGCCTATTGATTTGGTTGTCCCCACTGCTTACAAGAATATCAGGAATTCTCCAAATGGAGAAGTTGAATTTTCCCTCTTTCTCCCCATTCCCCCAAAGGGACTTTGCAAATACTTCTTTATTCACTGTTCAAATCACTCTGGAATTTATTGGGGCATCACACTAACCTGGACAAACCAACAAAAATCTCATGCCCTATTCAAGGTTCCATGTACTTACAGTGTTCAATTAAACTGTCCATATTAGTTAAATTAGAAAATGTACTAGTCAAAATATAAATTTTGTACCAAATAAACATTTCTTGCTTTAGTCTCACACAGAAGTTGAATTTTAAAAATATGAATGACCATTTATTTTCAATACTCTGCAATAGTGACATTCTTTTGTTCTTCCACATGAAAAAACATTTTTTAATTTGTACATTTTGTCACTATCATTGTACACCCTAGGCATTCCTAGATTATACCATCTCAGTCTTTATTGTCTTATCTTTCCTTCTGGTTTCATGTGTACCCCCAGCCCTCCTCCCTCTAGCATTCTCACATTCAGCTTCATTCCGAGTATTTACATGATTGTGCTACAATCAGGTAGTATTGTGCAATGAATTTCTGAATTTTTATAATCAGTCTTGTTGCACAATCTAATCCCTTCAGCTCCAATTAAGAGGTAGGTTTTAGAGAAAGCTCAGAAGCAATCAAGTTTTAGATCTTAAAAAATGCATAGTAATACATAGTAAACAGTCAGTTATATGAGCTATTAATGTTGAATGATGTTTAAGTCATAAAATTTGAGTGCTTAAGAAGCATTTTGGAGATCTTCTAATTTGACTATTAATTATTTATTACACTAGATTTCAAAGTAATAGAATATAATCTTTCCTTTGAAATAGTAGAAAGGTTTTGGTTGCTCAGTGCGTATCAACTGGAAATCAAGGTTCTGATCACTCAACCCTACCTAAAAGACATTTTTAAGAGTAATTGATGTGTCTATCATGCCAGGACTGGGGTAGTCACTGACAAAGCCTGGCTAACATCAATTGCCTGAGTCATTTCATCTAATTGGTTGTCTAATTGTCTTCCATGGTAAGTGGAAGTGGGCGTAAACATGTGATACAAAGATCTTCACAGTCTGTTCCTGCTCACAAAAGAGCCTCATCCAGCCTCTACCCCAGGCCTCCTTGTCGCCAGTCTTTCAAACAGTTTCCCTCCAGGCCCGTGCTCAGGTAGCCAGGACATTTGCCACTGCCAATGTGTCCATATATTTTCTAACCTCAGAGTACTTCTCCTTCCACACAAACTGGATGGTCATGAACACCACTCAAAAGCTTTGTCCGTTAGGATGGTTTACTTTCACCAATGTCTTTCAAGACACCATCCCCACCCCTCCTCCACCCCCCATGAGGCTGTGATGAAACTACCATCCCTTTCCAGCTTGTAACCCATAAAACCAGTTCGGGCTTTTCTTCCTCCTTCAGCTGGTCATACAGGATCCCAGATGTGTGCTGAGGTGGGGGGGGGGGCACTTTTGTAACCATGATGAGTGATATGAAGTCTGGGCGCTAACTATTCATGCTGCTTGCTTATGCCTTCTTGTCTTACTTATGCTTGTTCCCAAATGTACCATTTCCAAAATGAATGGATTGCTGCTTCTCCTGCCCAACTTTATGAATCCAAGAGGAACTGTTTCATGATGAGTAGTTCAGGAAACATGCTTTCCTGATGCCTCATGATCAAGAGTTTTATCTCTTTCAAGGCTCAGGCACCAGAAGCTATTTTCAGAAGCTGTTAAAGATGCCTGCTACATATGGAATGATCTTGCTCCACACCCCCAGGAACCTACCTTGTAATTCTCCTACTGGGGCTTGCTCCACATTACACCTTTTTCCACCACTGACACCCGGAACACAATACAGTCTACTGGATTGTGTGGCCCAAAGAGCAGGGATACTTGCACCACAGCTCAGACCTGTCACCAGGATCAGCTTCATGGCATGTACTCTGTGGAGCTGCACAGAGCACCACTCTCAAAAGGACCCCATGATGGGTTTAATGCCCTATTGTTGCTATCTTGAAATTATTAATAATTTTATCTTTGAATTTGTATTTTGTAACCAAATTCCAGCGGGAGCATGTGTATCATCAGAGAAGACAGACCGGGCCAGTGAGCATGGCAGGAAGCGCAGGCCTCAAGCAAGTGGCAAATGCACGTGCCTTGAAGCAGTCCAAGGTACTTGGGACCCCGAGGTGACTGGGAAGGGACCTGAGACCAAATTAGGAGCCTCACAGTAAAGAGGGTGGGGCAGAGTAGCAATGGTGATATGGGGGCAGCAGCAGCAGCAGCAACTGCAAGAGAGAAAAGGAACTGTGCATAAGGGCAGTGTTGGGATCATTTTGCTGCTCCATTCACAAATCTCAATCACTGCAGTGTTAGCGCAAATCTTAACTCCTAGGCCTGAGAGCTGGGATTAGGAACTGCCACCTTTGAAACAATAAACTTTGTCAGTAAATTATTACAAAATAAAAGTGTACACATGGATGTTGTAATAATGCATATCAAGGAGTTATTAGAATTCTTTAGAATTTAGAATCTGGTTTTGCAACATGGCAAAGCAAACATCCATTGGCTTAGAATAAAAATTAAACTTAAAGATCATCACATTTGACAAAAACAAACATGATTTTCATATGAAGCTTCAGATGAACCAATTATTCAGGAAAAAAAACAATTTTAAATTATTTTTTTCCTTGTAATTGAAAATACAGCAATAGAAAGCATAAACAGGCATTTTGAATTAAGTGAAAATCTTGACACCACTCTCAATTTCTTATAAGACTGCCACAAGTTACAGGAAATGTCAGAGGAAGCATTACAAGGCCACTTTAAATTTAGATTTTAAATTGAATTTACTTACATAAAACTGACTTGAAATCTTTTCAGATTATCACAAATTTATCCCATTGCTGTCACAGACTATTAAAAATACACTCAACAGCTCCATTAAGAGTTCATGGGCAGAAAATACTTCTCAAAATTAAAAACTATCAAAAGTTATTTGTAATCTTGCATTTTCCAAGAGTGATTAACATTGCATTGGCCCCAGATTATGCAGCCAGCTCTGCCTGCTACAGAACCCTTTTCTGCTCCAAGCCCTACTCAAAACTGGTTGCCTTCCAAGTTAGTAGATATGAGGTTGGGGCAATATTCCTAGGTGCAGAATGTGTTGCATCTGAGCCTAAAGGGATCTACCAGACACTCAGCTTAATTTTCATATACTTTGGAGACAATGTTGTGGTATGCCCCTGACTACTAGACCCCTAAAATCCTATGCTAAAATGTCAGGTCTCAAAGTTTCATAGGGATGGGGACAACCAAATCAATAGGCTGAGCCCTCGATCTTGGGGTTTGCCCCTATGAAACTTATTCCTGCAAAGAATAAGGTAAGCGTACTTAAAAGTAGGCCTATGTGAGTGCAAGGGTAGTTCAGTGGTAGAATTCTCCTGCCATACAGGAGACCTGGGTTCGATTCCCAGCCCATGCACTTCCCAAAAATCAAACAAGCAAGAAAAACAAACAAAAAATTCAATAAATGGTGCTGCAATAATGGGATACTCACATGGAAAAAGAATGAAGCGTGATCCCCAATGTACAATATACAAAAAAACAGAAAATTAGGCCTAAGAGTCACCCCCAGAGAACCTCTTTTGTTACTCAGATGTGGTCTCTCTCTCTCTCTCTCTCTCTCTCTCTCTGGCATCAACAGACTACGAAAGCCTTCCTGACCAAACGAGGGAAGAGAGACATGAGACAAAATAAGGTTTCAGTAGCTGAGAGAGTTCAGAGTCGAGAGATTATCCTGGATGTTATGCTTATGCATTATATAGATATCCCTTTTTAATTTATGGTGCATTGGAGTGGCTGGAAGGAAGTACCTGAAACTGCTGAGCTGTGCTCCAGTACCCTAGATTCTTGAAAGCAATTGTATAAAGATAAAACATTTACAGTGTGACTGTGTAATTGTGAGAACCTTGTGTCTGATGCTCCTTATATCCAGAGTATGGACAGATGAGTAAAAAAATACGGATATAAGTAAATAATTGGGAGGACAAAGGGTAAAATATATTGTGTAGATGGAAACATTAGTAGTCAATGAAAGGGAGGGATAAGATGTATGGTATATATAAGTTTTTTTCTTTTTTCCTTTTATTTCTTTTTCTGGAGTGACGTAAACATTCTAAAAAATGATCATGGTGATGAACTATGTGATGATAGTGTGTATCAGTTAGGGTTCTCCAGAGAAACAGAATCAACACATAACTGTGGGAACGCAGAGTCCGAAATCCACTGGGCAGGCTGTGAAGTTGACGATTCTGATGGAGGGTCTGGACAAACTCCACAGGAGAGGCTCGCCAAAGCAGGAAGAAGAACCTGTCTCTTCTCAATCCTCCTTAAAAGGCTTCCAGTGATTAGATTAAGCATCACTCATTGCAGAAGACACTCCCCTTGGCTGATTACAAATGGAATCAGCTGTGGATGCAGCTGCCAGGATCATGATTTAATTCTATGAAATGTCCTCATCACAACAGACAGGCCAGCACTTGCCTAACCAGACAAACAGGTACCACCACTTGGCCAAGTTGACACATGAACCTGGCCATGACACACTGTGAGCCATTGACTGTGCACCATATATAGATAGCATGTATATTAAGATTTTTTCAATAAAATTTTTCTTTTCCTAGGGATTATCTCCCCTCCTCTGGAGCACATGTGTTCTATCAAGGCTTCCAACATGCTAGTCACACCTTGTTCATCCTGCCTGGTCTGCATGTATTCATCAGTCATTGTTTTAAACATATTGATCAATGCGTTCAATGGATGTGATAATCTGCAGGATGCCCAGACAATCTAGATCAGGTCAGACTATACTATGGCAAAGAGTAGAATTCACACAGCCCTGGGATAAAAGTGCGATTGTCTTTTTTGTCCATTCCATATGAAATGAATGTGAACTGCTACCAATTTTCTTTCCCAATTGCAATAGAAAAGAATGCATTCACTGAGTCAGTGGTTCTTACCATGTATGTACCTGAGGCCATATTAATCTGCTGTAGCTAAGATACCACATCCAGCATGGCCACTGCAATTGGGACTATACCACATCCAGCATGGCCACTGCAATTGGGACTAATACTTTGGTGGAGTGTGTGGTTGTCTATGGTCATTCTTCAGGATCCGTCTGATTTCTGAAGAAGCCAGACTGAGTTACTGATTAAATGGAGATAGGATATGGATTGAATTGTGCCCCACCCCCCAAAAATATAAGATTAAATCCTAATTCCCAGAACCTCAGAAAATGATCTTATTTGGAAATAGGGTCATTACAGGTGAAATTAGACAAGTTAAAATGAGGTCATACTGGAGTAGGGTGGGCCCTTAACCCAATAAGACTGGTGTCCTTATAAGAAAGGGAAAAGATACCCAGGAGGCAGAGGAGAGAACTCCATGTGATGACTAAGGCAGAGACTCAGTCACTGGTAATTGACTACCAGCTACACCAAAGCCCGAAGGAGATAGGTAACAGATTTTTCTTTTGGACTTCAGAGGAAACATGGCCTTGCAGACACCTTGATTTCAGTCTTTTAGCTCCCACCATAACTATAAGGGAGTAAATTTATGCTGCTTTAAACAACCTGATTTGTTTGGCTTATCTGCTCATCATTTGAGACATTTGTGATGTGCCACTTCTGGGCTATTATGAATAATGCTGCTATAAATATTAATGTTCAAATTTTTGTGTGGACATGTTTTCAAATCTCTTGGGTGCATACCTAGGAGTGGGACTGCTGGGCCTCTTCTAATCGGCTCTTCATTCCACATTCTAAAGGATCTTCAAAAAATCATGTGTAGCTTGGTTGAACACCATAAGCACATGGAACTTTGGGTAGGACATGAGATTTTGTTGGTTTGTCCAGAGTGATGCCCTGATGAATCCCAGAGTGATTTGATCAGCGAGTGGAAAAGTATTTGCAAAGTCCCCTTTAGGGAATAGTGAGAATGGGGGAAAATTCAACCTCCCCAAGTTGAATTCTTGATATTCTCACAAGCAGTGTGGACAACCAAAGGTATAGGCTGAGCCCCCAGTCTTGGGGTTTGTTCATATGAAACTTAATCCCACAAAGGATAGCTCAAGCCTACTTAAAGTTAGGCCTAAGATCACCTGCAAGAGAGCCTCTTTTGTAGCTCAGATGTGGCCTCTCTCTCCAGCCAACACAACAAGCAAACTCACCACCCTCCCCCTGTCTATGTGGGATATGACTCCCAGGGGTGTGGACCTTCCTGGCAACAGGGACAGAAATCCTAGAAGGAGCTGAGACTCAGCATCAAGGGGATTGAGAAAACCTTCTTGACCAAAAGGGGGAAGAGTGAAATGAGACAAAGTGTCAAAGGCTGAGAGATTCCAAACATAGTTGAGAGGTTATCCTGGAGGTTATTCCTACGCATCAAGTAGCTATCACCTTGTTATTCAAGATGTAATGGGGAAGCTGGAGGGAACTGCTTGAAAATGTAGAGCTGTGTTCCAGTAGCCATGTTTCTTGAAGATGATTGTATAATGATATAGCTTTCACAATGGGACTGTGTGATTGTGAAAACCTTGTGTCTGATGCTTCTTTTATCTACCTTGTCAACAGACGAGTAGAACATATGGAATAAAAATAAATAGGGGGAACAAATGTTAAAATAAATTTAGTTTGAAATAGAAAGGGAAGGGTAAGGGGTATGGTATGTGTAAGTTTTTTTTTCTGTTTTCGTTTTATTTCTTTTTCTGTTGTCTTTTTATTTCTTTTTCTGAATTGATGCAAATGTTCTAAGAAATGATCATGATGATGAATATGCAACTATGTGTGATGATATTGTGAATTACTGATTATATATGTAGAACAGAATATGTTAAGAATGTTTGTTTCTTTAAATTTAAAAATTTAAAAATAAAAAATTTTTTTTTAAAAAATCATGTATAGTTCTCTTCTACACCTTTGGTGGTTTTCCATTAGCCTCAGGATAAAGACCCAAATCCTTAATGTAAAGTCTGGCACCTGCCTTCCTCTCCCTCTGCTCCAACTACACTGGCATCTTTTAGTTTTTTTTTAATGTACTCAAGACCTTTGCATTTGCTATACTCTCTACCTAAAAGACATTCCACCCTACTACCTCTTATGAAGTTATTTCCTACTCAATCGTTAGACCTTCACTCAAAGGTCACTATCTTGGGACACCGTAGACTAGGTTAGCCCCACCCTCTTCCTCCTCTGTTCTCATTGTACCCTTTAAGTTTCCTTCATAGTGCCTCTTCTAATTTGTAATTATATACTTCTGTGACTATTAGATTAATGTCTGTCTGCCACTAGATTAAGTTCCAAGAAAGGGGGACTGTTTGACTTCTCAGCACTAGCTTGGCATCTAGAACAAAGGTGACGCCTAATTACACAGTCTCTGTTTACAATCTATCCTTGAAGCAAAACAATAACATACTTTTGCAATTTGGGGCAACAGGGAAGATAGAATGGGTTCTTTTTGTGCAAGAAATTCTTCCCAGAATTCTTGAAATCCAAACTTTGGGAGTTAATTATTCCACTGGCTCACAAAATTAGCTTAGCCTGGAGGCTATAATCCAGTACTCCGGCTGTCCTAGAACTGTTCTGACCAGTTTCTCAGAATAATTCTTTCTTTCAACGGAACTATGATTCTCTTGCCTTCTGTAGATTTATGTTTTTTATGTAGTAAAACAAAGGCAACCCTTCTTTTGCATAAGCCCAATAGTTGTTTACATTACTTTTCAAAGTACTTTCATCTTATTTTTAACTTGAAGGCTAGTTTTAAACCTTTCTTGTTGGATAGTTGAGTTTAGAGAAAGTATACTTTGTTAGGAGCAAGGAGGTACATCCTATTGAATCAAGTTGGAAATAGGCTTGACAGTTGACCTTACCAGGGACATTTATATTTTCATAGATTTCGGCAGACCACAGAAATGTGTGGAGCTCTGTGTTTCCCAGAATTTTTTTCCCTAAGGTTACTTAATACATTGGGTGACCATTCAGAGTTTGATTTATTTGTTTTTGTTCAACGTTCATATCCTCTAACATCTTCAAAGAGCGATTTCAAAAATTCAAGGATATTAGGGTAAAGCTGTCAAGAGATCCCTAAGCTTGCTTTCTTTTAACTATTACGTCAGCTATAGAGTGGTAGAACATACATTTGGTTTGAAGTTAAAAAGAGCTGACTTGGAATACCAGCGGCAAATTTAATAGGTGAGCAAAAAGAGAATTTGATACCTACCTCATAAGAGTAGAGAAAATTAAACACGAATAAGCAAAAAGGTCCTCAATAAATATTTGCTGACTCGGGGCTAAAATACGGTTGGGCCAGCCTTTACCTATCAGCTGATGTTAATATCCGGTAGCCATATTCTTTCCCTTTCAATCTAGTTATCTGTTTGATAACTCCTTTTCCTCCTTCTCATCTTATTTCCCTCCATTTAATCTTTCCACTAAACGCTTAGAAGCAGGTCCTACTAGAACCCACCTAAAGCCTTAACCTAAGACTAGCCCGGTCTCGCTCTCTTCCGGTTCTCTCCCCCTTCTCAGGTACTTCCGGCCGTTTCCCTGCGAGCTGTTCCAACCCTCCTCCCTTTCCGTCCGCAGCCCCGCCCCTCCCGCGGCCGGCCGTCACGTGTTTGCACGGCATGCTCCGCCCCCTGGCCCCGGTTCACGTGATCGCTCCTGGGAAGAAAACGCCTGACCCCAGACCCGGCCTTCACCGCTTTTTCTTCCTGCGGCTCTTGGGTCTCTCACCCTCCCGCCCTCTGCGAGTCGCTTGACACGTCCCGGGGTTCCCCCGGAGCCCTGTCCGCTATGCGGCTCCTTCCTCTAGCCCCAGGTGGGCCCCGGCGCGGCGGTCCCCGCTGCTTGCCCTCTTGCAGGAGCTGTAGCCTCGCTCTGGTACTGCTATTGCTGGGGGTCTCGGGGGTGGCGGCGGGCACTCGGAGGCCCAATGTGGTGCTGCTTCTCACCGACGACCAAGACGAAGTGCTCGGCGGCATGGTAACTCTTATTCCTCTGTTGTGCCCCGCCCCCTCCATCTCCCAGGCTGACTCCCTGGTTTCTTGCTTGTTTCTGACCCCCCACCCCACTCATCGAACGGGCCGCCTTTACCCCTGGGTAGTTTGGTTTTGCTACTTGAGGCCCTGTAAGCAGGTTTGAGGGACTGCCGAACTCTGTTTTTCTCTTTATTCCTCCAACTCTTTTCTGGGCTGACGCACACGCACGCACGCACGCACTAATGCACCACACAGGGCTCTTAGGACCTTACTACTGCCAGCTGGGGGTGAGTTGAACCACTGAGGGGTAGGTGCTGGCTAAGAGCACAAAAACCAAGATTGTTTTTCTTCTGTGTCAAGATACAGCACAGCCAATCAAATTCAGCCCCCTTAGTGGGTCCTCGGTCACCTCTGCATTTGTGGCTACCACATCCGTGCCTAATATTTATGAGATAAGTACTGAAATGAACTATTCTGGCATATAGTCTGTGGAACTGTTCGGGGTGTGCTTTTCCTCACAGGAATCAAGAAAATTTAATTAGCCTAATTGAACACCTGGCCGATGCATTCGCTGTCAGTGTTGCATTTTGCATCAAAACTGTGTGTCATGAGACTTTATTCTTTCCCAGAATTAATTCTGCTTCTTTATCTTAGAGTCTGGAATTTATGGTCTTTGAGAACATCCAGTCTAACCCCTACTTGCTGAGGCGCAGAAAGCAGCTTGCTCAGGGTCACATAAATAGTTAAGGCAGAGTCAGACAAAACCCTGACTAGTCCTTTGAACCTGGGTCTGGAATTCCTCTCAGATTAAAAAAAAAAAAAAAAAGGTTCTATTGGACTCTTCCTTTCAGTTCTCTTTTTGCTTTTAGCTGAATGCTGAGACTTGGAAAACACTTTAGACAAGAGGTTGCTGACTTTTCCAGTGTGGTAACACCCTAGCTCAGTGGCTTCAAACCGCTGGTCTCAACCCATGACTGAGTTGTTGAAATCAGTTTGATGAGTAGCTGCCAACATTTTTGCTTTCCTGTGGAATAAAGTAGAATAGGAAGGGTCCTTCTGTTACATGTAATAAAGGTAAGCATACCTATAAGGATGTATTTCCTCATTGTGAGGTAAAATACATCTCTTACTGAGAGCTGTGATCAAGAGTAAGAGTCCTTTCTAGTTTAAGATACTCACATTTTGACTCCTTACTTCCCATTGTGAATGCCTCTTTGCCTTTTAGTTGTTGCCCGGCTAGGACATCGAAAAGCCTTGAATTAATTTCCCTTATCCACCAAAACTTGAATCTGACTTAGTGAGGAAGAGTCACATCTTTTTCTCACTGTTTAATACCCTAGTTATACCATCCTTCTCAGTTAGTGTGGCTCTTCGTTTGGTTTTGCTCCCATTCCAGCTCCTACACTTTATCTTCTTTCCTATAATATTACTTATTTTTTTATTCTCTTGTCCTTGAAGTGTGTTTTGTACAGGAAAAGCAAGCCATCTCTGTTGCAAGCTGTTAAGGGACTAAAGCACTTAACTAATATCAAGTTTTCATATCTTCATTGAAAACAAAATTCATCATTTAAATATAAGGTGTTCAGGGTGGTGCAGCAGTGGCTCAGTGACAGAATTCTCGCCTGCCATGCCGGAGACCCGGGTTCGATTCCCATAGCCTGCCCATGCCAAAAAATAAAATAAAGTGTTCAGAATTCAGTTACTTCAATTCTCATAGGAAACAACCTGTATGTGCATCAGCTGTGTATTTTTTAAATCTCTTCGTTATAGGTTATTAATATTTGCTTCTTTAAGCCAGTAGCAAATTATTTCTTGTAGGTGTTTGTAACTGGAGAGAGGAACCAAAATTAAGTCAAGAGAACAAGTCAAGCATAACATTCCTCTCAACTCTGCAGAGAATTTTGGGTTCTCTTGTTGCAGCCCTTTTCAGAATATTCTACCACTAATTGTCAAATAGGACTTAAAGGGGAAGAGCTAAGATTTGAGAACCTACTTGGAGCTAGGCAGGGTATGAGGTGTACTGCACTTGTGCTTCATTCATCACAGAAGTTCTCTGGTATAGATATTGTCCTCTAATATAAAAGGAAACTAAAACTTGAGTTTCAGCTTATTGGCCATATAGGTGATAAGTGGCAAAGCCCAGGTATCTTATGATCCCACAGCCCCATGCTTTTTGTTCCTATTTTAGAATACTCTGATGATACTGACTTATGTCATTACACATACTATACCAGTATATATAATCATTTATACCATAGATCAGACGTTCATTAGGTGACGTTCAGGGACCCAGTGGAGTTATGGAATGCTTTAATTTACTGAAACTTTCCATTTTTGTGGAGAGAGGAAAATCGCTGTCCCAAAAAAGTTTTAAGAATTGCTTCCATAGTTGACTAAACACTGGTCAACCCTCTAAACTAACACAGGTCAAAGGATTACAGCACTTGCATGATTTTGCCTTAGTTAGGAATCTTTCAGTCGTCTTTGCAGTGGACTTTTGTGTAGTGGGTTCATCTCTAATGTTTCACTGTATCTGATGCAGGTATCACCTGTGGGATTCTTTTTTTTTTTTTTTTAAGTCCACAGAATTTTTTCAATCTATTTCTTGAGTTATTATTTGAATTATCAATCTTTAGGAAATTAATAGAACAAAAACTTAAAACTACATTCAATATGATCTTTAGTTTCAAAGGTACTGCAGAATCATCTTAAACTGAAAACAGTATGAGCCTCTTCAGTACTACTTTCTTGTTTCGAATCTAACCATGATTAATGTTCCTTATATCTAAATGACCATCTTCAAACTTTTATCCTCACTCAGGGATTGGAAGTTAATTGTTCAGTGTATTTGTCAGGATCTTAGATTTGAATGAAAGATGAGAAGTAAGGCTATAAGCAAAGTTGTTTCTGATTTTTTTTTGCGTGCCAGGGTTCTATGTACATCTTTTTCCACTTGCCTCAAGATGTTGATCAGTCTGGTGCAGAGAGCGGTGAGCTTGTAGTCTAGAGGTGTGCTGTACCACTGAGTATCTGATTTTTTGAGTCTGTGTCTGAACCTCAGGACTTTGGCTTTTGAAATATGTTTTATTTCTATTTAAAAGAATGGATGGCTCCTTTCGTATTTCCTATACCTGGCTTCTAAGGATGAATTAATAGCAATAACTGCCTCATGAGATGGCTGTTGACATATAAAAAAAAGTCACCAAACTTGTCACACTGAAAATAGCATTGTTAGAATAATGCCATCAGCAGTTAACTTTCCCTTCTTTTAAGCATTATGTCCCCCTGAACTTTTGCACAGGATGTCAATGACTGTGACCAAATCTGTTTGGTTCATCTCCATATTCACCCAGGACTCTTGGCTGTTGTTTAGTTTTCAGATGGAACAGACCATTTATGAATAATAGATTGTGAGGAGGATATAACAAACCCAAATTTTGGTTAGTTTTAATTTTTTGGTAGAAATTGTTTAACTAATAATTGCTTATTTAACAGACACCACTAAAGAAAACCAAGGCCCTCATTGGAGACATGGGGATGACTTTCTCCAGCGCTGTAAGTTTTGAAGCTAGCAACTTTTTTTAATACTTAAATTGTATTTAATTTCTAAGAAGAAGCAGTTCTGGATAATTCCTGGATAATCTGCTTGGCTTTTTTCCAGGTAAAATGCCCAATCTGAAGGAAGGAATTATTTGGGGTGATATAAATGTCTTTTCATTGAAGTATAATTTATCAGTTGAAGCTTAATTGCAACTTTTTTCTAAGTCTGTTCTACAACCCAGAACTAGAGAATTCTATTAAAAAGTTCACTGTTTGAAGTTAGGAAATTGTAAGAATCAAGTAACATTTACTCTGTGTTAATTGTTCTATGGTAAAAGCCTGCAGGTCACTTAAACCTGATAGCAAAACCTGACAAAGATAATCACACACATATGCAAAAAATGTGTGTCTATATATAAACATATAGATCCAAAATATTAACAAATTAAATTCAAGAATTATGGACTATAACCAAGTTGGTTGTAGTTTAGTAATAAAAGAGTAGCTTAATATTAGGTAAGCTGTTGAACTGCAGCATCGCCGGCCTGCTTCATTTTGCTCTTTTTTCTTTTCATTGTGAAAAATAACGTATATTCAAAACAATAAATTTCAAAGCCCACCATAGTTTTGAATATTATGTCTGCCTCTTGTCTTTGCTGTATGGCCTTGGTCAAGTTATTTAACTTCTCTGGCCCTTGGTTTCCCCATTTGTATATAGTAGTTTCTAGGTTTTTTAGTTAAATGAGTTGATACACTTACTGCAGAGCCTGATGTACTGTAATTTAGTAATGTTGGTATAATCTAGCAACATGACACCAAGACTGCAAGAAGGGAAGGTAGATGATAATTTCAGTAGATACTTGAAAGACCTTTGAAAGTTTAGCATCCTTTCCTGATAATTTATTAAACTGGTAGAAGAATACATTTTTATATTTTTATTAAACTGGTAGGAGAATATTTCAAAAAAATAACACTGCTATTAGAGACAAGACAAGAAGCTAACATTTCTCATTTAGTGTTCTGGAAAATCTAGTCATTGCCATAAGTCTTATGGAAATAGGAAGTAAAACTATTGGAAAAAGTATTGTTTCTACTTATTTGGTTTTTTGACCTAGAAAATACAGGAGAATTGTTGAAAAACTTTTAAAATGATAGAATTCAGCAGGGTGGAAATGAAAAATTGAAATTTATTACCTTCTCCATATAACCCATTAGAAAAATTGTAAAGGGGAGTGATACCACATATAACAGCAGTAAAATATAAACTCTCTAGGATTAAATGGTGGTGGCAAGAAATGGGTAGGACCTGTATAAATGAAGTTACAGAACTTGGGTGAGTGATATAATAAAAGTATTTAATAAGTAGATTTTTATTTTAACAGAACCGCAGTATAAGTTTTTTTAGACTCAAGTAGGTGATTCTAAAAGTTGCTAGAATAAACAGGTAAGAAAAATCAAGGTAATTTTAAAAGAAAGAAATTACCCTATGAGATCTGAAATGTAGTATGAATATACAATAAAACAGGGTGGTACTGGCCATAAAATAGAATACGAAAAGGGAAAATTAAGAGAGTTGCCAGTGTAAAAATTACAGAAGTCAAATATCTAACAAAATTAAAAAGCAAAAGTAAAAATGGGAAATATTTGTAGCATGGCTGAATCCTTCCTTAACTCAAATCTTTCGTAGCACTAGATCAGTAGCCTAGGAAGAAAATGAGTAAAGTGCATGAGCTGACAATTCACATAAACACAATTGGTTATTTTGCATGTGGAGAATGTTCATCTTCACCAGTATTTTAAAATGCTGTATCCAATTTGAAAGGCAAAATAAATGCTATGTACTTAAAAGGGATATCATTTAGTTTTGGCGAAAGTGTACAGGAATAGGAGTTCATTCCCTGTTGGTGAGAGTATAAGCTAGTATTATTTTTCTGTAAAGTGGTTTGATGATATGTTTAAGACTTGTACAGGTATCAGTGGGTAAAATGGGAGTCATTGATGACAGTAGCTAATGGAAACAAAATTAGAATAGAGAGAAAAATAAAATGTGTCCAATTTATCAACTGAAACAGGGAATTTATCAGCATGAAAATGAGCCTCTATTTCCTGGTTACCTTAGATTCAAATAATCTTAACTATGCCTGCTATGCTGTCCTGCTTGCATATATGTATTACTTCTTTGGGAAATGAGATCAGAATTACTACGATGTCATCCTGCTTGAAAGAAACCAACTGAAGAAAAAAATCTGTTCTCTTTGTTTTCTTTACTGTCTCCACTGTGTGACTCAGAGCAGTTCTGAAGTGTGTAATGTGTTAAAAAAAAATCTGTTGCACAGAAGAATTAAAATTTGAAGTTACAATATTGAGCAGCTTTCTTTATTCTTTTTAAAAGCAATAAGAAATCTGCCTTGCTTGTGTAACTTTGTCTTTTTTGCTTGTGTTCCCTTTCTAGTATGTGCCAAGTGCTCTTTGCTGCCCCAGCCGAGCCAGTATCCTGACAGGGAAGTACCCACATAATCATCACGTTGTTAACAACACTTTAGAGGGAAACTGCAGTAGTAAATCTTGGCAGAAGATCCAAGAACCAAATACTTTCCCAGCAATTCTCAGATCAATGTGTGGTTATCAAACCTTTTTTGCAGGAAAATACCTAAATGAGGTATGTTGAACGGTCCAATTCTTGCTCTTTTTTTTAATAACAAGCTTTTAAATGTTAATGAGTCATATTAATTATTTGTTAATACCAATTGAAATTATGTTAAAGGGTTTTTGGTGTATATTGTTTTCTTATAATCTGCATATTACATGATTTGTCTAGTTATTCTTCCTTTAAATATTTCTGAAAATATTTGTGTTAAAATTTCCCTAAGACTGCTATGTGATGCATCTTCCCTTTTTCTTTGGAATTCTACTTGTCATACGACTGTCATAGCATCTTTTTTTCCATTTCCCCTCTATCAGAATCAGAGCAAAAACTTGTTTACTCTTGGAATCTTTACCCAGATTTCTTAAAATCTTTGAATTATAACACCTTAGTGCTTAACTTGTTTTCTCATCTGCAAAATCAGAACAAAATGCAGAGGGATCAGGGATAACAGGAAAACACCCAAAACCTAGAGCGCTTGGACCATTAAAGCAAATGGCTGAGTGTTTGGTTTGCTGGCCTCATAGGTCTGAATGGAGAGATATCTCAGTATGATCTTTCAAAGCTCTTGCTCATGATAAGAATTATAGTCTCAGATTTCATGACCCCCAAATCACCACATTGGCCTTAGATTTTAGTCAAAATTCAGGTTAGAGAGCTAGTTGTATTTGGGAATGTCTGGGATTAACTTTTATTTGGGAGCATTTGGAGTTCATAAAACTGGGGGTGCGCTGAGACTCAGCATCAAGGGACTGAGAAAAACCCTAGAATGAGCTAAGAATTAACATCAAGGGATTGAGAGAACCTTCTCGACCAAAGGGGGAAGAGTGAAATGAGACTAAATGTCAATGGCTCAGAGATTCCAAACAGAGTCTAGAGGTTATCCTGGAGGTTATTCTTATGCATTAAGTAGATATCACCTTGTTGTTCAAGATGTAGTGGAGAAGTTGGAGGGAACTGCCTGAAAATGTAGAGCTGTGTTCCAGTAGCCATGTTTCTTGATGATGATTGAACAATGATATAGCTTTCACAATGAGACTGCAAATGTGAAAACAGAAAAATGTCTGATGCTCCTTTTAGCTACTATATCAACAGAAGAGTAGAATATATGGAATAAAAATAAATAATAGGGGGAACAAATGTTAAAATAAATTTAGTTTGAAATGCTAGTGGTCAATGAAAGTGAGGGGTAAGGGGTATGGTATGTATAATCTTTTTTTTCTCTATTACCGTTTTACTTGTTTTTCTGTTGTCTTTTTATTTCTTTTTCTAAATCAATGCAAATGTTCTAAGAATGATGAATATGCAACTATGTGATGATATTAAGAATTACTGATTGTATATGTAGAATGGAATGATATCTTAATGTTTTGTTTGTTAATTTTTTTAATCAATAAAAAAATAAAAATTAAAAAAAAAACTGGGGGTGCAGGACAAAGAGAAGATGTACATTTTCTTAGCTATTTTATCTGTGGTTACTAGAGATCTTAATATTCTGTTAATTCTTTCTCTTCTCCTAACAATTGGGGGCATCTGTAGCCTTGTGTGTTTAAAGAAAGATGAGTCTGTTTGTAAAGAATCATGGGAAATAAGCAGCAGTTTGGATACTAGATTATTGAATAGGGACTATGGGTCCTAAAGAGAAATTATACTGCCTTGTATTTTGAAGATTGTCTAACATGTTTATAAAATCAGGAAAAAATTTTAAAACAGAAAAGATGCATTCTTTTAAAACATTAAATTCTGTCTTGAATGTACAGTATCAAACCTTGTTGAGAAAAAGTGGGATCATATCTGTGGTCTCTTCACTTTTTGATCTCATCAGATATTAAGCTCTATAAATAACATTTATCAGCCATATAAAGCAGAATAACTGAAGCAATGGGCTGATAATTCACAGTCTGTTTTACCTGCTTTTAGTCACAAGGTCAGGTAGACTTCATTCTTTGCCACCAGTAGTTCAGAATTCATTCTATGAATGGCTGAATTGATGACCCTGTGGGTTAGACTTCAATGGACTTTTTCTGTAAAGGGCCGTATTATAAATATTTTCGGCTTTGTGGTCCCTACCTCCCTCTTGCAACTACTCAGCTCTGCCATTGTAGCATGAAAGCTGCCATAGACAGTACCTAAATGAATGAGCATGGCTATGTTCCAATAAACCTTTCTTTAAAGTCACTGAAATTTGAATTTCATATGACTTTCACATATCACAAAAATAATCTTTTAATTAGTTTTTTACATTTTTAAATGGTTTAAAAAATTACTAGGTAAAGGGCTATGTGAAAAAAGACAGTGAGCCAGATTTGGCCCACTAACCATTGTTTGCCACCCCTTGCTGTAGAATTCTTACTATTTTGGTGTTCCATCCAAGCTCTTGGAGGGCTTGGGTCAGAGCAACCTGAAGACCAAAGGACACGTCAGTCGTGGAGTTAGATGTGAGTTTTGTTTGGACTTATGAACAGGAGAGGATTCTTCCAAATGGTGGCTGGTCGGGAAATGGAAGTTAGAGCTCCACAAAGGGGGCATGGAGAGTGCAAGGGCTTGTAAAGAGGAGAAGGGTGTAAGAACTGAGTTTCAGTAGTGTCTTTGACAGGGATTTGGAGGTTTGTTATCAAATGTGATCAAAGGTGGGGTTTGTTTACAAAATACCTGAGCAGGTCTAAGGACCTTCAGTGTCTTTCCCAGTCATGTAGGTAGCTAAGCGCTATGAGCTACTCTCAGTATGGAGGGGAGTCCCAGGTCCTGTATCCCCACATCTGGTATTCTTTACTTTTTTAATAGTTTATATGTATGTTTGGGAAAATCGAGTACTCACAATGCTCCAGACACTGATCTTAAAAGATTCTACAGTTTTCTAGTTTCTTTCTCTGGTCTGGGCATGTCTGAGGACTTCTAATGTCCGTTCTGTTTTGCTTTTCAGTATGGAGCCCTGGATGCAGGAGGACTAGAACACGTTCCTCTGGGCTGGAGTTACTGGTATGCCTTGGTGAGTGATTATTGAAGTCAGTGGCAGTTATATGCAACCTTACAGATGCAAACTGTGCTTACTCTCCAGTTTAGTTCTAATATGACATAACTGAGTTTGCTTTTACTGTTGGCTGTTTAATCTCCTTAAAAGAAAGTCTGCTGATTTGTGAGTCACTCCATTCTGTGATGTTTCTCCTATATGACATAGGGTTTAACAGAAGTTTGTTGTTCTGCCTCATCTACTCTGGCTTTTAAACTAGGACATACTATTGAAATAACTAGCAGTTAATAAAATCCTAGTCAAAAAATGTAATTCAGTATTGACTTAGATAATTAAGCTTTTTTTATGTCTTATCACTGTTTAAACAGCAGATAGTTAAGCACAGCCTGTATTTAGACTTTCATTTTATGTGCTAATCTCATAACAAATTTTGCTTTTTCTTTTTTCTCAAACAGGAAAAGAATTCTAAATACTATAATTATACCCTCTCTATCAATGGGAAGGCACGGAAGCATGGTGAAAACTACAGTGTGGACTACCTGACAGATGTTTTGGTGAGTTACTTTAGCTCTGTCCTTTTGTCCACATTTGAGTAGACTATCCCTAGAAAACCTGTAATCATATCTGTTCATGTAGGGTGATATAAATGCATAGTAACTTTCGTCTAACTGCCAAAGAATATTTCCAACTCTTTAAAATCTTCTGAGAGTATTTTCCTTTGTTATATAGGCCAGGCTTAGATCTTACGTTCTTGAAATTCAAGCAACAAATCCCTTTCCCAAAGGCTGATCACTGATAATTTAGAGATTATGTCATAGGGGTTTTATTTTATAGAGGCTCCTACTCTTGATCCTAGTTTTACTCACAGGCTGCAATATGAAGGACTCACATGCTTTATCAGGAAGGTGCAGGCAGGTGATAAGGGAATTCTTTGGACATTGCATATTTATATTATAATGAGTTACTGAGATTGGATGAATTTGGGACCCTCCTATCCTGTCTAAGGTGTTTTAAATGGCACCCCTACATAGCACATTCATTCACCAAATTTTTGAGCACTCATTAGAGCAGGTGTTCAACAATGCATGAAGCAACCCTGATTATGTGGAAAGCAATTTTCCTAGCAGTCGGCGATTTTATTTGTGTGTGCGTGCATGTGTGTAAACACTCATTTGTTATCCCATTTGGTGGTGATCAGTTACAGAAATAAGGCAGGGTATGGAGATTACTTAGGTAACATTAAGCTGCAAACTAAAGGTGTGGGAATAATACATAGATCGGGCGCAAAAGTGCCACAGATGTTTTGGTGAGTTGGCTCTTTTTTTACTTTTTTTTTTTTTTTAACTTTTTTTATTAATTAAAAAAATTAACAAACAAAACATTAAGAGATCATTCCATTCTACATATACAATCGGTAATTCTTAATATCATCACATAGTTGCACATTCATCATTTCTTAGAACATTTGCATCAATTTAGAAAAAGAAATAAAAAGACAACAGAAAAAGAAATAAAACGATAACAGGGAAAAAAAGATTATACATACCATACCCCTTACCCCTCGCTTTCATTTACCACTGGCATTTCAAACTAAATTTATTTTAACATTTGTTCCCCCTATTATTTATTTTTATTCCATATGTTCTCCTCTTCTGCTGATATAGTAGCTAAAAGGAGCATCAGACGCAATGTTTTCACATTTGCAGAGTCTCATTGTGAAAGCTATATCATTGTTCAATCATCATCAAGAAACATGGCTACTGGAACACAGCTCTACATTTTCAGGCAGTTCCCTCCAGCCTCTCCACTACATCTTGAACAACAAGGTGATATCTACTTAATGCATAAGAATAACCTCCAGAATAACCTCTCAACACTGTTTGGAATCTCTCAGCCATTGACACTTAGTCTCATTTCACTCTTCCTCCTTTGGTCGAGAAGGTTCTCTCAATCCCTTGATGTTAATTCTCAGCTCATTCTAGGGTTTTTTCTCAGTCCCTTGATACTGAGTCTCAGCTCATTCCAGGATCTCTGTCCCACGTTGCCAGGAAGGTCCACACCCCTGGGAGTCATGTCCCACGCAGAGAAGGGAAGGGTGGTGAGACTGCTCATTGTGTTGGCTGGAGAGAGAGGCCACATCTGAGCAACAAAAGAGGCTCTTTTGGGGGTGACTCTTAGGCCTAAATTTTAAGTAGACTTGACCTATCCTTTGTGGGGTTAAGTTTCATGTGAACAAACCCCAAGCCTGGGGGCTCAGCCTATAGCTTTGGTTGTCCACACTGCTTGTGAGAATATCAAGAATTCAACTTGGGGAAGTTGAATTTCTCCCCACTCTCACCACTCCCCAAAGGGGGCTTGCAAATACTTTTCCAGTCACTGATCAAATCACTCTGGGATTCATCGGGGCATCACTCTGGACAAACATTATGACATTCACTCAAACTATCTACATGAGTTATATTAAGAAATGCTTTAGTCAAAATATAAATTTTGTAACAAACATTTTTTGCTTTAGTCTCACACATAAGGTGACATTTTAAAGTATTATCATCTATTTCAACACCCTGCAATAATGACATTCCTTTGTTCTTCCTCAGGCAAAAACATTTCTTAAATTTGTACATTGTACATTGCACTATTAATATACACTCTAGGCATTCCTAGATTATACCATCTCTATCTTTACCATCTATCTTTCTTTCTGATTTCATTTATGTCCCCAGTCCTCCTCCCTCTATCATTCTCACATGCAGGTTCATTCAGTGTTTTAACATAATTACGTTACTGTTAGGTAGTATTGTGCTGTCCATATCTGAGATTTTATATTCAGTCCTGTTGTACAATCTGTATCCCTTCAGCTCCAATCACCCAATATCTCACCCTATTTCTATCTCCTGATGGTCTCTGTTACCAAGGAAGTATTCTAAGTTTATTCACTAATGTCAGTTCATGTCAGTGAGACCATACAGTATTTGTCCTTTTGTTTCTGGCTAATTACACTCAGCATAATGTCCTTAAGGTCCATTCATGTTGTTACATACTTCATAACTTTATTCTGTCTTACAGCTGCATAATATTCCATCTTATGTAAATGTCACAGTTTGTTTAGTCAACTGTCTGTTGATGGACATTTTGGCTGTTTCCATCACTTGGTAATTGTTAATAATGCTGCTATAAACATGTAAATGTCCATTTGTGTCCTTGGCCTCGTGACCTTTGAGTAGAGACAGCATATACATGGGTCCTGTTTTTTAAACCATTCTGCCAGACTATCTCTTTTGATTGGATTAACATTCAGTGTTATTACTGTATGGGGTAGTACTTTCTTCTACTATTTTGCCTTCTGGATTTTATATGTCATATCTAATTTTCCTTCCTTTTACCTTTACTCATAGTCTTCTTTTCTACACTCTTCTCTACACCTCTCTCTTCTGTGTTTGTATCTGTCTCTAGTGTTCCCTTTAGTATTTCTTGCAGAGCTGGTCTCTTGGTCACAAATTCTCTCAGTGATTTTTTTGTCTGAAAATGTTTTCATTTCTCCCTCATTTTTGAAGGACAATTTTGCTGGATATAGAACTCTTGGTTGGCAGTTTTTCTCTTTTAATAATTTAAATATATTATCCCACTGTCTTCTCGCCTCCATGGTTTCTGCTGAGAGATCTGTGCATAGTCTTATTGGGCTTCCCTTGTATGTGATGGATTGCTTTTCTCTTGCTGCTTTCAAGATCCTCTTTTTCTCTTTGACCTTGGACATTCTGATCATTAAATATCTTGGAGTATGTCTGTTTGGATCTGTTCTCTTTGGGGTACGCTGCACTTCTTGGATCTGTAATTTTAAGTCTTTCATAAGAGTTGGGAAATTTTCAGTGATAATTTCCTCCATTAGTTTTTCTCCTCCTTTTCCATTCTCTTCTTCTTCTGGGACACCCACAACACGTATATTCATGCGCTTCATATTGTCTTTCAATTCCCTGAGTCCCTGCTCATATTTTTCCATTTTTTTTCCTATAGTTTCTGTTTCTTGTTGGATTTCAGATGTTCTGTCCTCCGGTTCATTAATCCTATGTTCTGCCTCTCGAAATCTACCATTGTAGGTTTCCATTGTTTTTTTCATCTCTTCTACTGTGTCTTTCATTTCCATAAGTTCTGTGATTTGTTTTCTCAGACTTTCAGTTTCTTCTTTTTGTTCCTTCCTTGCCTTTTTTATATCCTCCCTCAATTCATTGATTTGGTTTTTGATGAGGTTTTCCATGTCTGTTCGTATATTCTGAATTAGTTATTTCAGCTCCTGTATGTCATTTGAATTGTTGGTTTGTTCCTTTGACTGGGCCATATCTTCAATTTCCTTAGTGTGATTTGTTATTTTTTTGCTGGCGTCTAGGCATTTAATTACCTTAATTAGTTTATTCTGGAGATTGCTTTCACTTCTTTTATCTAGGGTTTTCTTGCTGGATGAATTTGTTGTCTATCTGTTCTTTGACATTCTGTTCAGCTTTATCTGAACCTTTAGCTTAGGTTTTGTTTAACAGAGGAGAATTTTTCAGTTCTTGTTTTCTTGTTTCTTGCCCTGCTTGTGTGGTGCCTTTCCCCCCCACATACTTAGGAGGGTCTGCTTAGATATTATAGACCCCAGCCAGATTTTCCCAGACCAGACTGGCCTCCTATCAGGAGGAAAGAGTCACCTGCATCGGTTTTCCCTGAGCATGAGACCTAGCAGGTTGAAAGACTTTCCTGTGAAGTCTCTGGACTCTGTTTTTCTTATCCTGCCCAGTATGTGGCGCTTGTCTGACTGCAGGTCCCACCAGCATAAGATGATGCGGTACCTTTAACTTTGGCTGGGGGTTTATTGGAGACAGAGGAGAGGGTGTAGGCTGGTTTTAATGGCTTCAAATTACCAAGCACTGGTGTCTGAATTCCTTGATGGAGGGATTCCACCTGGGTGGGCCTTCACCCCTCCCCTGGGGAAGGCACAGGCTCCAGATAAGCCCCCAAAAGAGCTCACTTCTGCCTATGCCTGGGGCAGTTGCAGCCTGAAAAGTCCTGCCGCTGTATCCAGAGGCAGTCAAGCCTTTGTAGATACACAGCCACAAAAACCTGTTTCCTTCTTTTTTTTCCCCCTTTTTCTGTCAGTCCTGCCCCCTTGGTGCTGGGGCAAAAATGAGCAACCTCCGCTTTGATGGGTTCACCTAAGCTGGGGGCCTATTTTTAGTAGTCAGAATTCATTAATTAGTTCCACAATTGGCGTTTGATTGTGCCCAGTCCCTGCTGCTGGTAAAGTCCCTCCTTTCCCCTCTGGGAAGCGGCCTGTGGGGGAGGGGCGCTGACCGCCACAGCTTTGGGAACTCACGGTTTTGGGGGGTGCTCGCAGCTGGTCCAGCTGGTCCAGACTGGGGTACGCTGTGTGTCTGGTCACTGACGTGACCCCAGGAGCTGTTCTGTACTGTTTCTGGTTATTTAGCAGTTGTTCTGGAGGACGAACTAAAACGCGCACGTTGTTAAGCCACCATCTTGACCCGGAACCCTCCTTTTTTTTTTTTTGAAACGTCAAATGTGTGTACTCTAAGTTGTATTTATGTAAGTTAATAGTAAAATGACCAAATAACTATTTCCTTACAAAGATATAACAATTTCTAGATCATGTAAAATCAACAAGCTCTTAATCACTTCATGATTGTATACTTTTTTAATTTTTAGTATAAATATTGCCCTGAAACTAAATGTATTTGCTCCAATAACACACTTAGAAAATGACTATGACATAAGACTGTGTGCTAAGATGGATTAAAAACTAGCATGACCCTCTACCCTCTGTTCACCAGAGAATAATTATCTGTTAAGTACTCAACTATTGGTTAAGGTAGGAGATGATGGCATCTTTGTATGTATCAGGCCAATGTCTCCTTGGACTTCCTGGACTACAAATCGAACTCTGAGCCCTTCTTCATGATGATCTCCACACCAGCACCTCATTCACCTTGGACAGCTGCACCTCAGTACCAGAAGAGCTTCCAGAATGTCTTTGCACCAAGAAGCAAGAACTTCAACATCCATGGAATGGTAGCTTTCCCTAATCCTTGAACTAAGCCATACTCGGTGTAATTAATTGTATAATATACTTGTCAGGAAGACTTTGAGCACTTAGCTGATTTACCTTTAAGATCTTTTAAAGATAATTATACTTGTCCCAATGAGCATAGTATAAACTTGCTTGAGAAACGGAGAAGAGTCCTCCCATGCACCCAGTGAGCAGCTGGAGAGTCCATAGAGAATGTTAAGGAAACGTCTTCTTTCCTGCTTCCAGATGTATCCTTCAGGCTTTCCTCATAACCTTGGGTTTGGCTCTCCTCCCACCTGGCAGTGGCTGGTCCATGTCGCTCAGGGCCAGGCTGGACCTGCGTCCATCTCTGCATGACCTGCTCCTGGCTTGCAGCTAGGAAGAGGGATGGGGCAGTGCTGTGTGGTTGGAAAGAAAAGTTGAATGGAGAAATGAGCCAGAGTGGGGAGATGATTAATTGCTACAACGTCATAATATTTTATTTCATGTGCCAGTTACTGGATGTAAGGTGGCAGAAGGCCTTCACTGTCTCCTGCCCTTCAGTTGGAGATCCTAATTGCTTATGATCTTAGAAAGAATGACTCTTGGAGTCAGACTTAGAACAACCACTCTCTAGAAGAGGACCATGAGCAAGATTTTTCTCTTGAAAATTGTAGATTCTGATCCCTTATAAGACTGTGGCTTAGATTAAAGTACATGAAACATCTAGCATACTACCTGGCACATTATAAGCATGTGCTTGTTAAGTATGATTATAAAGCTAAGTGAATTTTTTTTTTTTTCACTAAAGGCCCATTCCCAAACTGTTTCAAAATAATAGAATCTCCCATGAGCAAATGAGTTTGGAAACTTTGTGCTAAATTAAAGTCTCTCTGCTGTAGGGCCTCTTGTAGTTATTGATGTTCTGATGTGAATTTCTAATAGGATATATGCTATGTAGCATTTTTCAAACATTTCACTAAAGAATGCTTGGAGGAACAGAGTTTTGGGAAATGATGACTTGTCTTTTTAATAGAGTATTCATGGTGTGTTGGGATGGTGATGTTTTTGTTTTTAAAAATGTGGCTTTTTTTTTTTTAATGGGAAGGACCCTTCAAGTTTGGACTTAAAGTTTTAGGAAATCCCTATAATGGGATTTTTCCCAAAGGTTTCAGATGATCATTACCTTGGGTAGGAAAATAGAGGGCAAGTGGAATGATAACTTACTAGCCCAAACTTATAGAAAGATAAAATTAATCTTTGCCCATTTGTAGTTCAAAAGCACAAAATCATAGTTAATAAATCTAATCCGATTTTAGCCAATAGTTTTCCAGTGTCATTGACTGAATCTTTTATTAATGCTTATTAAATGCTGCTAACAAAGGGGCTGATACCTTTTACAGTGTAAAAAGCGGCAGGAAGAATCTGACAAATGAGTGGTAGCATAGATAACCTGCAGAAATTTTCTTTTAGGAACAGAGTGGAGGGGAGGGAAGGTCTGAAGTTGTTTAAACAAGTTTCAATTAGTTTTTTTTTTGTAAGAGTATTAAATGATCCTTTTCCCGTCTAATCTAGTACTTTATTTCACTATGGTGATTTGGTGTTAACATATTGTTTTCTTCTAAATTTTAGAACAAGCACTGGTTAATTAGACAAGCCAAGACCCCAATGACTAATTCTTCAATACAGTTTTTAGATAATGCATTTAGAGGAAGGTAAGAGCTTCTGCTTTCTCAATCTCGGTGGTCTTTGAGGACCCTTAAAATCAGTCTATGAACAGGGGACTGCACCACATGTTTTCTGTTTGTTGTTTAAATGCGAAGTATTTTATTTTAAAACTTCTAAAATTTGCAAACAAGATGCCCTAGTTTAATAAGATGGTTTTCTAAAGCTGAATGTACTCATTTGCAGCTCAGTTTTTCTGCTTGGAATATAAAAATAATTTCCTTAGAGCATCTTTCCAGAAACCTACAACCTCCACATGAGTCCCCAGTCCAGATAAGCCCTGAAACCTAGCCCAGCCTCTCCAGAACATCAGATAGTTCCAGCTCCCTACCCCATACTAGTGACAGACCCTTACAATTTCAAAAATTTAGAATTCCCATAGCCCATACACCCATAAAGAAAGGGATGGAAAGATCAAAGGTGATAGTGGAATTATACAGAAAAGATAGGACTTAACAAATGAAAATGAAAGCTGAATCAGTAAATTATCTCTTTTAGTCTCCAGTATTTTAGAGCAGCTAGAAGTAAAGATCTAAAATTGTGAAATTGTAACCCATGTCAAAGTCTGAAATATGTTCTACAACTAATTGTGGTGCTGTGCTTTGAAATTTATAGCTTTTTTGTATATATGTTATTCACCAAAAAAAAGAAGGAAAAAAAAGTTGATTGTGATGATAAGAAGTATTTAACCCCTCTAGTCTCCTATATTCTGGCGCAGCTAGAAGGAAAAATATGAGAGGATCTTATGGTATAGCCCATGACAAACTCTGGGATCTATCCTGTAACCACTTTTTGAAGGGTGCTTTGAAAACTACTTCTTTTTTATTTCTTTGCTTTGCGTGTATGTTATACTATGCAATAAAAATAGTTTTAAAACAAACAAAAAACAACTTCTTAAAACTCCTAGTTGGGAACATTACTATTTTGATGACCTGTGATTAGTTAAACTGCTCAGTCTCAGGTAAAACATCCTTTTTTTTCCCCCTTCATAAGGGTTTAAGAAATTCTAGAACAGATATGTTTTGCTAGCCTTGTACTGGCATTTTCATTCCATATGTGTCTTTACCACGTGGCTATTTTTTTACATATTTATTTTTTAGTGAGGTATCTTCACGTACCGTATGGTCCATCCAAAGTATACTATCAGTGGTTCACAATATCATCACACACTTGTGTATTCACCACCATAATCATTTTTAGAACATTTACATCACTCCAGAAGAAGAAATAAAAAGAAAAAAAATACATAATCCCATACCGCAGTCCCCTCCCTCTTGTTGACCACTAGTATTTCAATCTATCCAATTTTTTTAACTGCTTTTCCCACCCCTATATATATATATATATATATATATATATATGTATGTATATACACACACACATATGTAAAATATATGTATGCATGTTTTTTTGGCCTTATTTTTTTTACTTATCTGTCCATATCCTGGATAAAGGGAGCATCAGCCACAAGATTTTCACAGTCACACAGTAACATTGTCAAAGCTATATAGTTACCATCATCTTCAAGAATCAAGCCTACTGGAAATCTCTCAGCCACTGAAACTTTATTTTGTCTCATTGCTCTCTTTCCCCTTTTGGTCAAGAAATCTTTCTCAGTCCTGTGATGCCAGGTCCCTGTTCGTCCCTGGGAGTCATTGGGAGTCATGTCCCACATAAGTGAGTTCACCTGTTGAGTTGAGTAACAAGAGGTTCTCTGGGGGTGACTCTTAGGCATAATAATATGTAGGCTTAGCTTCTCCTTTGCAGGAATAAGTTTCCTAGGGGCAAGTTCCAAGATCAAAGTCTCAGCCTGTTGAATTGGTTGTCTCCACTACTTGCAAGAATATCAGGAAGTCCCCAGGTAGAGAAGTTTAATATTTCTTCCTTTCTCCCCAGTCTCCAAAGGAGACTTTGCAAATACTTTTTTACTCTCTGCCCAAAATTACCCTGGGATGTATCGGGCATCACATTAACCTATAAAACCAACAAGATCTCACTCCCTTTTAAGATTCCATGTATTGTGGTGTTTGAATAAACTGACCACATGGTTATTTTTGAGACAAGGCAAAGATGGGGAGCAAGTCAGTGGGAAAAATGGTGTGATGGGAAGAGATCCTTTACATTCCATTAGTATGAGGTGGCCTTTGGACCTCAAGACTAGTTTAAAAAATCCATTTTTATGACTTGTTAGAGAATATTGCAAACTTGAGCCATTAAGTAGAATTTTTGTTTTTCCTAGATGTCCAAGAGACATTTTCACCAAAATGTCTCTTGGTGAGAAATCAGCCCAAATAGTTGACAAAAGATCCACCAAAGGCTTAGGAACAAAATATTTGCCTTTTATATTCGGAATTTCCAAGAAATTCTTTTGTTGATTTTTAAAAATCCATTACTTTCCCTTAGGGATTATTTAGTTTAGACTAAGCGTCTACAAACTTTTTCTGTAAAAGCCCAGATAGTAAATATTATAGAGTTGAAGGCCAACAGATGTCTCTGTTGTCATTATTTAATTCTGCTTTTATAGTGCAAAAACAGCCCTAACAATGTGTAAATGAATGAGTATAGCTCTGTTCCGATAAAATTTTATATGTAAAACATGGCAGGGATACACAGGTAGTTCAGTGGTTAGAATGCCCACCTTCCATACAGGAGACCCGGGTTCGATTTCCAGACCATGCCCTTCCCCCCACCCCCCAAAAAAAACGTGGCAGACCAACCATAGGCCATAGGCTGTAGTTTGCCAATCCCTGATTTTTTACAAGTCAAAAAAAATGTTAATCACTTGTAGCACAGGTATATCTGAATTAGTGTGTAGTAATTAATACTGAATTAACTTCCCTTCTAGTTGTCTCTACTCTCATCACCAGTGACGATAAATAATAAAACTAACTGATTATAAAAAGCCTAATTTGTTGCTTTGGAAACAAGTTTGGAATGAGCTATTATATTCTGTAATTTTCTAATCTAATATTTTGTTGCAGAGGATTTGGAAGTTGAGCTTATAGGGAATGATTTTTGTATCTCTTTGAACTTCATTTTTGCTTTTTTTTTTTTGCTTCAGCCATTGCCTCTGAAGTCCCCATTGCTTCCTCTGTTCATATGCAGGTGGCAGACTCTACTCTCAGTTGATGACCTTGTGGAGAAACTGGTAAAGAGATTGGAGTTCAATGGGGATCTCAATAACACTTACATCTTTTATACATCAGACAATGGCTATCACACAGGTAATGGGCAGGGTTACATATTCCTGAGATCTTTGTGTCTTACCTCATTCACTGGAAGGACGTTCTAGTTCTTTTAAGTAGTAGACATGCCAGAGGAAGGTGTTCTTGCCCTTAGGACCTCTCTGGGTGGAAGCCAAGTTATTCTCATATGGAGAATTTTGCTGTTGATATGCTAAATTATATGATGTTGTCGGAGTAGGGAGCAGAGATTAATCTTCATGGGTTTGAGTCAGAAAGTCTTTATGGAAGAATTAGAGAACTGAACTAGATTTAAAGGATAAATAGGGCTTAGATAGCAAGAGTAGGACAGTCTGAACATTTAGACCAAAAAAAAGATTGTCTAGGGAAAACCTTATGCTGAATTGTGAAATTCATTTTGAAGTTTTTTTTTAACTGCCGTGTGTGTCAGCCCCTGTCCTTGCGTTACATCCTTTCTACTTTGACTTCTAGTTAAAAACAGAGTTTTTTTCTTTCCCCATCTAAAAATTTCTACTTGAATGGAATTAACTGGAGGCATGCTTATGTAGGAATAGATTGATTAAAATATTCACAATAATTTATTAAATGCCTAAACACTCAAATTAGAGACTTAAAATAACTCCCATAATCCAGCTTTGATTTTTCAGCCACATATGGCCAGACTTTTGAATTTTTCTACCTTTTCAATGTTTTTGTTTTGTTTATTTTTTTGCTAGAATGTTTTGAAGCAAATCTCAGGCATTATGTGATTCCACATGTCAGCACTTGTATGTACATTTGACTGATAAAGGGTCGTTTTCACTTTACTATGCAAGTATCATTCTTAAGATATTAGCAGTATTCCTTAATACCATGTAATTCTGAGTCTATATTCAGGTTTGTTTGATTTTTTTTTCCAAGTTTATTATTTATCAGGGTGCAGACAAGGTCTACACACTATAATTCATTATAGCTTTCATTTTGCCACTGATCTATTAGAAAAAGTGGATCTTTTATCCTTCAGAATGCCTTGTATTCTGAATTTCACTACTTACTGTCTTTTGATTCTTTAACTCATTCGTTTATACTTGGCATTTTTTAGAGATTGGTAATTAGATCTAGAGGCTTGAAATTCACATTTTTGGACGAAAATCCTTCCTCAGTGATGGCTGCAGTGCTTCCTGTTACATTCTGTCGTGAGGCACATGGTACCGTGGCCCCACTTTAAGGGATGCTGGTGTTGATGGTGGTCCAGGTGGTCTCAGCCTGATCCCTTCTTGTGACCCTTTTTATGATGAAAGCTTCCTTTGATGATTGTTGCCTAAATCTGTTATTCTCTTAGGAACTGCAAAATGTTGATTTGATAATTCTGTCTTTCCTTTCACATTTATTAACTGGAATTCCTCAGAGAGGAACATTCTTTCATCAACTATTAGTTATCTTGAAATGAAGTTTATTTAGGAAAAGCAGGGTAAATGTTTATTTTCCTTTAGCAGTTTTTGGAGTAACCTCATTCACTTGGTGTTCTAGTTTGCTAGCTGCCTGAATGCAATATACCAGTAACAGAATGGCTTTTAAAAAGGGGAGTTTAATAGGTTGCTAGTTTACAGGTGTAGTTTACAGTTAAACGTGTCTGTAGAATTGTCCAATCAAAGGTATCCATCCAGGGAATGATAACTTGGTTCAAGAAGACCGATGAAGTTTAGGGTTTCTCTGTCAAGTGAGAAGGCACATGGTGAACACTGTCAGGGCTTCTCTTTCAGCTGGAAGGGCACATGGCGAACGCAGTGTCATCTGCTAGCTTTCTCACCTGGCTTCCTGTTTCATGAAGCTCCCCGGGAGGCATTTTCCTCCTTCATTTCCAAAAGTCACTGGCTCGTGGACTCTTCTTTGTGGTGCTGCAGCATTCTCTGCTCTCTTCAAATCTCCTTCATTTCCAAAATGTTTCCTCTTTTATAGAACTCCAGAAACTTACCAAGACCCACCCAAATGGGTGGAGACATATCACCTAATCCAATTTAACAACCACTCTTGATGGGGTTACATCTCCAGGGAGATGATCTAATTACATATTCAAACATGCAGTATTGGATAGGGATTATTCTGCCTTTACGAAATGGGATTTTAATTAAAACATGGCTTTTTTAGGGGACATACATCCTTTCAGACCAGCACAGTTGGCATCATTGTAAACAGATTTTTATGGATTTTTCATTACATTTTTGGTCAGTTTGTCCTATCTTACATCAGTGGGAGTTCCTTGGAGGCATTTATTTAAAGAAGGTAAATTCTTTGTTTCTTGCCTTGTGGTATAAGAGACCCAGGCAAATTAAGTTAATAAAACAAATTTAATAGAACAAAGTTGTTTTAATTTTTGTTACTGGTTAAAGAATTGAAACAAAGCCTGAACTTTGTTCTATCGTGGTTCCATCTTCACTCTGTGTGTTTTGTTTTCAGGGCAGTTTTCATTGCCAATAGACAAAAGACAGCTGTATGAGTTTGATATCAAAGTTCCACTTTTGGTTCGAGGGCCTGGGATCAAACCAAATCAAACAAGCAAGGTAAGTGTAGCAAGATAATGATTGCAAGTAGGCATTTGTCTAAGAAAACCGAGCAGTGACTGGTTAAGTTTCTCCTTCCCTGAGAACCAATCAGTAAGGCTGATTGCCCTGGTTGGCCTAAGATCTTGTAAGTGTATTTTCCAGCCCTCGAAATAGTGATTCCTTTTATTATTATTTTTAAACGCTCTCCCATCCCTCCACCCCAATAAACAGATTTTTTTTACTATACCTGCACATCACATCTTCATGAGTAGTTTTTGTTTGCCTTTGGAGACAATATTTTTACTCTGTATTAGAGCAGAGAGTCTCAGCTTCTCAAAATCACCCTCTGACGTTGTGAAGAAAATGTTATATTCTTGGGCAAAATGAGTAAATTCTGATTAACTTCCTGGGCTTGGAATTAGTGACCCAGTATCTGCCTTTTTTTTTATTTTTTATTTTTATTTTTTTTAATTTATAGGTGGTTCTGAGATATAGCCTGGTTTGGAGCCCACTGTTCTGTAGAGCAGAGCTTCTGAGGTTTTATTGTGCATGTGAATCCCCTGCAGATTTTTTTTCCCCCTGCAGATTTTGATTCTGCTTTTCTGACCATATCCTAGGTGGTATGTGCTGCAGATTAGACTCTCTTTGAGTATAAGGCTATAGGAAACGTATTTTCTGAGAATTAATCTCTCCTTAACTGGGACTCTTCCTTAGTAATACTTTTTTGCTTTCCTGGTTCTGTTTCCTAGAATTGCCGTAGTTATATAATATTCTTTTGTTTCTATTTGCATTTGGTTTCACTATCATTTTCCAAACTTTGTCCCTAAGTCTTCTGAGGTATTTTGTTCCTAGTGATTTTGAGTACTTTGATCCAAAACACTTTCCCTCCAAACCTGGGAGGTGAAAGTTGATAGGCTCTACAAATATGTCTTCTTTTCTTCTTCCCGATACCATAATTAATTTGTAAGACCAAAAAAAAAAAAAAACTAAGTAAATACATAACTTAAACTGAAATTGCAAATTGGATTTCAAAATGTGCCAGACTTTCTGAGTATATATTGGATGTTTGGGTTTATTTTTAGGGTTTTAAGGTATATTTGCTTAAATGCCAGTAAAAGATTGGGTCTTTCACTCATTTTCCTTTTTACTGCTCTTGATGGAGTTCTGTTAAAATTCTCCCAGGAAAGTAAAACAACCTTCATAATTATCTTTTGAGTTTTATTCTCTTAAGACCCACATTCCTAAGACCAGTCACTCCCAACTACAAATTTCAGTGTTATCTAAACGTGCCCTCTTCTTTCAGAGAAAATAAGCAAGTTTGAAAGACCATTAAATCTTAGAGAGTTTTTATTGAGTCTTCTATTCAGAGCTGATTGAGGAAAATATATCTGCAGCTGTGTACAATTCCACTGGACAGTGCTGCCAAGACCACTTGTAACCAGTGGAGGAAAAAAGCTGCTTATGGAAAAACTGTTACTTTAAGTTAACAGTTAAATCAGAAATTTCACCTTTTTTCTAAGCAGTCTAAATGAAGCCCAGCTTCATTAGTAATTAGCAACAATAGTAATTAGCATATATGAATGTTTGGTGTGTACCAGGTGCTATTCTAAATATATTTATATAAAATGTAAATGTTATTTAGAGAACATATATAACATATATATGATATATAATAAATATTTGTATTAAAATGTGTGTGTATGTATATATGTGTGTGTGTGTGTATATATAATAATATTCTAAATAGCACCTGGCACACATAATCCTCACATATAATGACACTTAAAATCCTCACAGATTTATGAGATAATACTAATATCCATTTTACGAATGAGGAAACTGAGATGCAGAAGTTAAATGAGTTGCCCAATATCATATAGCTAAGAAGTGGCCAAGACCTGTAGTTAAACTTTGTGCAGTCTGGCTTCAGAGACCGTTCACTTAAGCATTACACTATATCTCAGTCAACAAGTATTAAGTATTTTCTTGTAACAGCACAGTATACCTGGAGCCTTGGCTAGAACCATGAGCAAGCAGGGAAGATCAATTCTTAATCCCTATGCCAGAGGGCTCCCTTATCTGTCCTGACACCAGTAAAACTAGTTGCTTTACTGAGGCCCAGTTCTCTTGTTTAACCTTCAACTGCCCTGGGTGATAGATCTCAGTTGACCCAGTAAAACCAAAGAAACTGGGATTCCAGAGAAGTTCCTTGGGGTAATCAAGTACTACTTACAATCTGCTACCTGTCACTCTACAGGCCCTTTGCTTCATGAATCTTCTGTTGCATTTAGGGAACTGATGTTTATTGAGCACTTCCTATGAGCCAGGCATTGTTCTACATACTCAAGATTTGGCAGCAAACAAGACAGATAAGATTCTTACCCCTGAGGGAGTTTATCACCCAACAAGGGGTGATAGACAAATGAGACCAAATTAATGAATGGGAATGTCAGTGATAGGTGCTAGGGTGAAAATAGGAAAACATGAAAATGTTTTTGAGGGTTCCGCCAGAGAGCCAGAGACTTTAAATACAGGTATTCATCAAAAGCGTCTGAGACATTTGAGCAGAAACATGGATGTTGAAAAGGATTAAGTCATGGAAGATCTGTGGCAAGGGTGTTCTGAGCAGAACAATAAATGCAAAGACCCAGATGTGGGAATTTGCTTGCCTTGTTCAAGGTACAAAAGGTGGCAGGAGCTGCTTTTACTTCCTTAAGTGAAACATCTCTCTCACCTCTTTGCCTTTGTATGACTGTACCTTCTGTCTGAAATGCTCAGCTGATGTTCCCTGCACCTGGATAACTTACTGTCCTTTAGGGCTTTTGTTTAGGGACCCCATCCAGGAAGTTACCCCAGACTCTACACCTGCATGACTTTGATGCCCTTCCTACATGTTCCCAGTTGGCTTCACAGTTAATCACACCATATTGTGTCTGTCTTCCTCTGAGAGTTCTTAGTGAAGAGAAACTATCTGACCTTAAAATACCCAGCCCTAAACACACGTTGGGCAGCCAGATTGGTTGAACAGACTTTGACGAGGTCATAAGTTAAACGGCAGAATCAATCCTTAAAAATAACTTTGCTTCCAAAAGCCATATTTTGTTGTTGTTGCTGCTGTTGTTACGCTGCTGTGCTGACATGTCGTTTAAGAAGTATGAAATGTAGCAGCTTTTATTTACCACAAAGAAGGTCAGACAGTGGGTGAGTCTTAATGTGTCAGCAGTGCAATTGCATTAGTGCCAGTTGTTCTGTGTAAATGGCTTGGGGTGGTTAAGTGAGGTATAAGCCTAATAGCAAAACAGTTCTTTGACTACTCAGTGGACTGTGTGTCAGTTATTGACAGCAGGGGCAGGTAATGTATGTGGATGCCAAAGATTGCCTGTTGTGGTACTTTTCTCTTCTAGCTAGAAATTCATCCAACTTTAGATTTAGTGATGAAAGTTCCTCAAAAGGTTTTTTAGAAAGAAAAAGGTTAATAAGAAACCTAGAATAATACAGCATGGTCCAAAGGAAATGGAACTGAACTGGAACACCACATTTTGGCTGTAAAACTGTGGACAAGGTCCTTAATTACTCTAAGCCAAGTTATGAAGTTGGGAGGATTTTAGATTAAATTCTCAAGTATGATTAGATGAAACCCTGGCTTCTTCCTTGCTGTGGAAGCTGGGACTGAAGGGCAAGTGCACCTGAAATAGCCCAAGATGTGGGTAGTTCTCTCCTTTCTTATGCATGCAATTACTGTACTTTCACTAAAAGCTTCGGGGTGTTTTCTAATGACTTTGAGTCTTTCTTTGAAACCTCCTATGAATATTTTTAAGCATTTTTTAATTGTAAAATATAACATATCTGTAAAACAGTACATTTCAAAGTATAGCCATGTAGTTATAAAACAGATTTCAGAGTTTGGTATGGGTTACAGTTCTACAATTTTAGGTTTTTCTTTCTAGGTGCTCTAAGACACTGGAGACTAAAAGAAATATCAATATAAAGACTCCGCAGTCATGCTCATTTGTAAAATCCCGTCTTCTGTGTTATAACTCCTCCTCCTTTTTTGATCCTTCTCCCAATCTTTAGGGGTATTTGGGCTATACCCATTCTAACTTCTGTGTTGTAAGGGGCATTTATAATATGGGCTAGGGAGGTAGAACTAGTTGATGTTCTTGGAGAAGCTGGTCCCTCTGGGTTTCAGGACTTATCTAGAGGTTGTAGGTTTCTGGGAAGTAATCTTAGTGCATGAAACTTTTATAGAATCTCAGATAAAGCCCTGGGTGTTCTTTAGCATTGACAGGAATGGTTTTGGTTGGGGGTTGGCAAATCCTGGTAATTAGCAGGATTTAGCTAAGAGTAGCATCCAGAACAGCCTCTCGACTCTATTTGAACTCTCTCAGCCACTGATACCTTATTTTGTTACATTTTTTCCCCTCTTTTGGTCAAGAAGACATTAATCCCATGATGTCAGGGCCAGGCGCAACCCTGGGAGTTATGTACCATATAGTGGGGAGGGTAATGATTTTACTTGAAGGGTTGAGCTTAGAGAGAGGCCACATCTGTGCAATAAACAATATCTTCTGGAAGTAACTCTTAGGCATACCTGTAGGTAGGCTTAGCTTCTCTGCTACCGAAATAGGCTTCTCAAGAGCAGGCCTCAAAAATCAAGGGCATGGGCAGTGCAACCATGCCTCAGTGGCAGAATTCTCGCCTGCCATGCTGGAGACCCAGGTTCGATTCCAGGTGCCTGTCCATGTAAAAAAAAAAATCAAGGGCTTGGCCTATTGACTTGGTAGTCCTAAAAGTTTAAGACAGTTTCAGGGTTTTCCCCAGTGGTAAAGTTTAGTAGTTCAGTATTTTATATCTCATCCCTCAAGGGACTTGGTTAGCACCTTTTAATTATGTGCTCAACATACTCTGGGATGTATCCAGGTATTACATTAAGCTGTACCGAATTACAGGCTCTCATTCCCATTCTGGGCTCCATATGCTTGGGTTGTTTAATTGAACTGTCCAAATAGGTTGAGTTAGATTATGTGCTATAGAAAATTTAGGTTTTGGACAACCTAAATCTCTTTTTTGGTCTCATACAATAGGTGAAATTCTAAAATACAGACAATGTCACTGTTATCCCTCTATTCTGATGTACATTAGTCCTGACCTGATTGGCTTCCTTCTTATCGCTAATTGAAACCTGATCTCTTTTTTGGTTTATTTAACTTTTGCTATATGTGGCAGTGCAGACTTTCAGAGCTGTAGAACTCCAACTCTCAGTCTTAGGTGTCATGCAGTTAGCCAAAGTTCCAGGGAGATACCAGATTATACATATACAGCACAGCATCTCGAAATCTAGAAATAACATTTACAATTCTGGACTAAATGTGACTACTGTAAGAGCGTACAATCTAGGCCCCAGTTTTCCTGTAAGTATTTTCTACAAGAGACCTTGTAATATTTATTCTTTTGTTTTTGACTTCTTTTGTGCCTCATAATGTCCCCAAGGTTCATTCACCTCGTTGCATGTCTCACAACTTTGTCCTTTATGTAGCCACACAATATTCTATCATATACATGTACCACATTGCACGATTCTCCTTTTCAGTGTATCCTTCAGCCACTTCCTTCCATTGGGCATCGTGTGTAATGTCCACAGTCAGCAATCCATGTCTCATTGTCTTCACTGAGTTATGCAATCATCAGTACTCTCAATTTTAGACAGTTTTCATTGCTTCAAAGAGAAAAATAACCAACAAACACACCCTCAGCAAATAGAAAATCCAAACTTCCCCTTAACTTTTGTCCTTCCTCCCCAATTATTTACCCCTGGTATTGCTGTTGTACTGTTGATGCCTTCCTGTTAACTACAGACCATAGCTTGCAGTAGTAGTTTTCCCCCTATACCCTGCTGTTATTAATTCTTTGTACAAAGTCATACCTTTGAAGTAGTTTATGCAAGAACTTAATCGATAGGATATCTATGGCTCTGTACAAACCCATTCAATCATGTTCATCTTCAACATGGCAATATTACTTATAGACCACTAATGAACTGCCATCACTTCTGTGCCTTTAAGTTCAACCCCATTGGCTAACTGCTTACCCATCTCTAGTTTCCATATATCTCTAGGTCCCCTGTATTCTACATTATAGCTTCTGAATTTACCTTTATCAAGGTCATAATAGTGAAATCATGCAGTATTTATCCTTTTATTCTGGCTAATTTCCCTCAGCATTATATCCTCAAGGTTCATCCATGTTGTCATATGCTTCAGGACCTCATTTTGTATTATTACTGCTGCATAATATTCCATCGTAGGTGTATACTACATTTTGTTTATCCACTCATCTGTTGATGGTTACTTGGATTGTTTCCATCTTTTGGCAATTAAATTTGTGAATAATGCTGCTGTGAACATCAGTGTGCAAATGTGTGTCTGTGTCACTGCTTTCAGCTCTTCTGGGTATATACCAAGTAGTGGCATTGCCAGGTTGTAAGGCAATTCAATATTTAGTCTTCTAAGGAACTGCCAAACTGTCTTCCATAGTGGCTGTATCATTAAAAATTCCCACCAGCAGTGCATAAGTGTTGCAGTTTCTCCATATCCTCTTCAACATTTGTAGTTTTCTGTTTGTTTAATAGCAGCCATTCTTACAGGTGAGGTGATAGCTCATGGGAGTTTGATCTGCATTTTCCTTCTAGCTAATGGAGATGAGCATCTCTCTCTTTATATGCTTTTTAGCCATCTGTATTTGTTCTTTGGAAAAATATCTATTCATATCTTTAGCCCATTTTATAATTGGATTTTTTGCTGTTGTTGAGTTTTGTATGATTTCTTTATGTACAGGATATCAACACTTTATCCTATATGTAACTTCAAAATATTCTCTCCCTTTGAGTTGGCTGCCTGTTCACCTTTTGGACAGTCTTTTTAGGCACAAAACAATTGATTTTTTTTAATAATATTTTTGAGAAATACCCACATGCAGACATCCAACCATATTATAAAATCAGTGGCTCCCAATATCATCACATAGTTGTATATTTTTCACCATGATCATTTTTAGAACATTTGGGTCATTCTGGAAAAAGAAATAAAAAGAAGAAATTAGAACTCATATATCCCATACCGCTTAACCCCTGCCTCTCATTGAGCCACAGTATTTCAATCTACCCAATTTTTACCCTTTATCTCCCCTATTACTTATTTATTTGTCCTTATTTTTGTATATATTTTTTGTCCTTATTTTGTGCGTGTGTGTCCTTATTTTTTTTTACTCATCTGTCCATACCCTGGAAAGAAGGAACATCAAACACAAGATTTTCACAATCACGCAGTCACATTCTAAGCATTGTGTATGCAGTCTTCTTCAAGAGTCATGGCAGCTGGGACACAGTTCAACAGTTTTCAGGTACTTACCTCCAGCCACTCCAATACATCATAAACTAAAAAAAAGGTATCTATAGAATGCATAAGAATAACCTCTCAACTCTGTTTGAAATCTCTCAGCCACAGAGACTTTATTTTTTCTCATTTCTCTCTTCCCCCATTTTGGTCAAGAAGGCTTTCTCAGTCCCATGATGCTGGGCCCCAGCTCATCTCAGAAGTCAGGTTCCCCATTGCCAGGGAGCTTTACACCCCTGGGAGTCATGTCCACATAACGGGGAGGACCATGAGTTACCCTGCCAAGTTGGCTTAGAACGGTCACATCTGAGCAACAAAAGAGGTTCTCTAGGGATGACTCATAGGCATGATTATCAGTAGGTTTAGCTTCTGCTTTGCAGGAATAAGCTTCATAGGGGCAAGTCCCAAGATTGAGGACTCAGCCTATTGAATTGGTTGTTTTCACTACTTCTGAGAATATCAGGAATTCCCCAGATGGAAATTTGAATATTTCCTCTTTTCTCCCCAGTTCCCCAAAGGGAATTTGAAAATACTTTTTTGTTCTCTGCCCAAATTACTCTGAGTTATATTGGGACATCACACCTATACAAACCAACAAGATCTCACTCCCTATTCAAGATTCCATGTAACTATGGTTCTCAAGTAAACTGACCATACAAGTTAAATTAGATAATGTACTACCCAGAATATAATTTTTGCACCACATAAACATCTCTCCCTTTGGTCTTACAGAGGTTGAAGTTGAAAATATGGGCCATATCATCCTTTACCTAGAATGCTAATTTACATTAGTCCTATCCAGATCAGAGAAGCATTTGATTTTGAGGAGTTCCCATTTATCTGTTCTTTCTTTTGTTGCATGTGCTCTGGGTGTAAAGTTTAGGAAGCTATCTCCTATTACTAGATCTTGAAGATATTTCCCTATATTTTCTTTCATGAGTTTTATGGTACTTTTATATTTAGGTCTTTGGTCCACTTTGAGTTAATTTTTGTATAGGTTGTAAGGTAAGGATCCTCTTTTGTTCTTTTGACTGTTGATACCCAGTTCTCCCATGCTTATTTATTGAGAAGACTATTCTGTCCCAGTTCACTGGATCTTGGAACCTTGTCCAAGAGCACTTGACCCTAGATTTGGTGGTCTATCTCAGTACTCTCTATTCAGTTCTGTTGGTTAATACTTCTTTGTGCTAGCACCATGTTGTTTTGACCACTGTGGCTTTGTAATAAATTGTAAAATCAAGAAGTATTAATCCAGGTGGGCCACGGTGGCTCAGCAGGCAAGAATGCTTGCCTGCCATGCCAGAGGCCTCGAGTTCGATTCCCGGTGCCTGCCCATGTAAAAAAAAAAAAAAAAAAAAAAAGAAGACGTGTTAATCCTCCCACTTCATTCTTTTTAAGGGTATTTTTAGCTATTTGAGGTCTCTTTCCCTTCCAATTGAATTTGATAACTAGGCTTTCCAAGTATCTGCCATGAATTCTTTAACAGAGGGCTTAAGTATCTGTTTAGAAACCTGATGTGTTCTCCTGAGAACCCATTGCCTTACTCTTTTTTTTTTCCAGTAATTATGCAACTTCGTCATTATTCCAGCTAAAAATAAGCAGATTCAAGGCTCAAGGCATGATATTCCTGCCTCAGGATTTCCTAGGGGATTTTTTTTTTTTATGATTTTTTTTTTTTTTTTGACATGGGCAGGCACTGGGAATCGAACCCGGGTCCTCGGGCATGGCAGGCAAGCACTCTTACCTGCTGAGCCACCGTGGCCCGCTCCCTAGGGGATTTTTTTATCACAGTGTCTATATACTTAAATCCTAAGAACATTCCCTGTGAGACTATGATTTATGAAATAATTTACTTTTGGATCTTGTCAAAGCTTTTTCTATTCCAAATCCATAAATGAAATCTGTATGTTAACTTTAAGTTTATACTTAAGTGATAAAAGCAATACCATTCTAGGAGCTTAAAATGCTCAAGTTTCTAGAAGTCATTACAGGGAGGGGGGCATACAGTTCATTCTAATTCTTAATTATATGAAATCTTAGGCGTAATTCTCTCTTGAATTCTTCATTCACATGGGTTTCTATTAACATTCCCACATCTCTTGACATAGTTTGCTAAGTTTGAGATTAATTCTTAGGCAAAACAAAATCCTACCAAAGAAGAGAATTTATTCATCATTTTTAGGGACAATGTGATAATTGTAGACATCTGGAAGAAAGAGTCCTGGTATGTGTGTTTATGGTACTTGTGTAGAACCTTGGAGACTTGATTTATACTGGAGCTTACATACCTTTTTCCTATAGAGCAAAAAAAAGCCTTTGGAAAGAGCCTCCCTGATTACAGCTGGTGGTTCCTGAGGCAATTCCTGTGAGAATGGCAATCAACATTTTATATCTCCTCAGGTTTTATTATTTTGGTGTTTACCCTTTTTCTTTTATAAAATTGCCTCAGACTATTAGTACTATCTGGGAAATTGCTTTGCTTCATTCATATTAAGGGCATTGTGAAGAATGAATGGTTAGTAACACTGCTCTTTTCAGGATCTGTGGGACCTTTTTGTCTGGATCTACTTCTGGTGGCCGTCTCTCTCTCCCTCTCCCCTCTCCTGTCCTGCCTGAGTTATTTTCCATATTGGTACCCATCCTCAGTGATCATGTTCCAAGCTGCTCTGTTTGCCTGGGGCACTTAGCTCTAGGATATATCTATAGGAAAGATATATTTATTTGTAATACTGGGTGTTATATAATCCCTGAAGACATAGTTTTGTTTCTTTTGTTTTCAGTAATACATGGATTGCCTTTCTCATGAATTGTCTGCCACTAAATAGTAATTTCTGTAGAGTTACAGTTATTCATTCAGGGCCAGGATAATTACTTCTGCCTCCAAGAGCCAGCCTGGCTATCCAGAAACCTGGCCCCTGATGAGCAATGCTCTGAAGTTGGTTTCTTGTCCTCCATAGCTGTACTTTTGGTTTTGTTTTAAAATTTGAAGTGTCAGGGTTAGTAAAAATTTTTTTAATCCCTCTGTTCATGGAATATGTTGTTATGGAACTATAATTAACCTATCTTCAGAGTTTTATCAAGGCTTGCTAAAAGAATTAATTGTGGTTAGAATATCTGCATTTTTCCCCCAAGAATAAAATAAATTCTGTTTTTCAGTCTATCATATATAAATCACCAGTATGACAAAATTTTATTAAAATATCTAGACAAGTTTCTTTTATGAACTGATACAGCTCTGATCTGACAATAAACTGTCATGAATTTTTTAATTAATTTTTAAATTAATAAAATTACAAGAAAGAAACACAAACATTCTTAATATATGATCATTCCGTTCTACATATATAATCAGTAATTTACATCATCCATAGTTGCATATTCATCATCATGATCATTTCTTAGAACATTTGCATCAATTCAGAACTGAGTTATGAATTTTAAAACAACAAACCCATTTGACCTATCCTCAGTTGATCTAAGATTTTTCAAAAATTTTTGAAGAGGAATTTCAGCAATCAGTAGCTTTTTGTTATGAGCTACTTGTTCCAGCTACATTTTTCATTTCCTCCAGCAAAAACTTCTCATTTTTCACTTCCTCATCTCTGAAATGGGGTAACTACTTATGCTAGAATTGCAGTAAGGATTAAATGAGGATAAATTTTGAGCACCTGTAACAGAGTAGGTGGGCAGTAGACCTCAGTTCCTACTTTTTCTCACTTCTCCTTTGTTTCCCTCATGGATTGTTTCCACCACTGTTTATTCCCCAGTCTGCAACCAGGTAATTTCTAAAAGCCTAAGCTTAGGTCCTCTTTAGGCATGCACTGTCTGCTACAGTAACCACCAACCACATGTGGCTGTTGAGTGTTTGAAATGTGAGTAGTCCAAATTGAGGTGTATTATTGTAAAATACTAGATTTCTAAGACTTAGTTCAAAAAAATGTATAATCTCATTAGATTGCTTACATGTTACAATAGTAATCAGTTCCCCAAATTGGGTTAAATAAAATATATACAGTGAATTTCACTTGTTTTTGTTTGTTTTAATATAATATGGTTACTAACTAGTGTTAAATTACGCATGTGGCTCCTGTTGTGTTTCCATTGGGCAGTGCTGGTTTAGCCTTGTAGAGGCATTGTTTATAGGACAATAGCCTGATAGACCAAGGAAATAAGGTGAGGTATAAATGCAGGCCAGCATCTTTATCTTTAGAATGTTTGTTTAAAACACTGAAGTTCTGAACTCTTCAAGGGAAGCTTTTTTTATTGATGCATTGTTGGAATAAGTTGTCTGCGGCCTTCAAAGCTTATTTAAACATTTTTTAGTAGTGTTCTTGCTTTGAGAAGCTCTAACCGAGCTAATATCCTCATTGGTGGCAAACATTCAACCTGTGAAGCTTTCAAAAAATGTCAGGAATCCATTTGAAGTCAAATTTAGTGGCATAATCTGAATAATCAAGGTGGAAAAGAGTTTCTCTAAAATAGACAAGCATTTTTCTCATGATTCATAAACAATCTCAAGGTAATCCCAGAAGTGCTTTTAAAAATGTTTGATCAGTAATAGTATGTTTGGAATAAGTATATAACTTCCTAGTGGGGGGCTAAGTGAATTATAATATAATTATATTTGAATGTATGAAATGCATAAGACTAATAGTATGAGGCTGTACAAAAGGTAATAAATGCTGTTTGTCTCATGGGTGAGTCAGGAGAAGAGAGCTTAGTATAGAAGAGAAAGAACAGGACCATTTTGTTCTAAATTTTATTTTCCTCTCATAGATGCTCGTTGCCAATATTGACTTGGGTCCTACTATTTTGGACATCGCTGGCTATAACCTGAATAAGACACAGATGGATGGGATGTCTTTATTGCCCATTTTGGTGAGTATAAAGCTCTCAATTACACCTGAGCCAGGACTTCCCAATTGTTTAAGTTCTAAGTTGTATAAAGATTTTAAAATTTTAAACTTAAAACCATTCAGTTTTGCAAACTATATAAAAAATGATTAGTCCTAATTTGTAAGTTCTTAGAAACCAAAGATCAGTTATTCCAATAGAAAATAGTCAAAACATATGACTAACCAACTCACAGAATAATTAGAAATGGCTGTAGTAGATGCAAAAAGATAACTTTTGTTATATTTGAAGAAATGCTTAACTGCTGGAGAACTTTATGAACTGCAGAACTGGTAAAGATTTTAAAAATATTAATAACCAATATTTGCAGAAGACTGAGAAAATGGAAAGTAATCATATACTGTTTGTATAACCTATCTGGAAGTTAATATGACAAGACCTTTCACTTCAAAATATACATATCCAGTAATTCTATCTGGGAAGTTATTGTAAGGAAATCATTCAAGAAATATTTGATTACCTACCATGTGCCTGATACTACACAGAAAGCTTACATATTAAAATGAATCCATCATATTAACAGAAGAAAACTGGAAACTTAAATGTCCAATAGAGATTGGTAAAGTTGTGGCACAATTAAACAACAATATTAAACCAGCATTAAATGATGCATTACCTGTATACATTGACTTGGAAAGATGCCTACAACTTATGATAGGGAGGAAAGAAGGTATACAAAAGCATCTCTTCTCCCATTAAAATTGTATACAGGGCAGGCCACAGTGGTTCAGCAGGCAGAGTTCTTGCCTGCCATGCCAGAGACCTGGGTTTATTTCCCGGTGCCTGCCCATGCAGAAAGGAAAAGTGTATGTGGATATGTTTAATTAAGCACAGGGAAGTTTGAAAGATTAGTACTAAAATGTAAATGGTGACTATCTCTTTGTGATAAAAATTATAGATGAGACTCAGTGATTTGTCTGAATCTATTACTTTTTATTGTTAGGTAGTATCTGATTGATACAAGTGAATACCTGTAACTCACTTAAGGTATGAAACAAAAGAAATACCCATGAACCCACCATCCCATTTAAGAAATCAAATATTACTGATACTGGTGCATAAATTTGTGGGCTCCCTCACCATCTCATTCCTTGCCCCACAGGCCTGATCACTTTCCATAATTTCATGATTATCTTTCTCTTGCTTTACCATGTATGTATTCCTGAAAAAAATAACTACTTTTGAGTTTGTTTTGAGCTCTAAAGATAATATTCTACTATATATAATCTGGGGATTTTTCTGGCTCAACATTGTTTCCCAGATTTATCCATGTTGTTCATAGTTGCCTAATATTCCATTGTTTAGATATCACAACTTAATTATATTTTATCAGTCAGTAGACATTAGTGTTCTAGTTATGTTTTATGAATAATGTTGATGTAGCATTTTTTATATAGCTATGTCTCCCAATGAACATGTGGATGCACCATGCTTTTGTTGTCTATACATATTACCAAATTATTTTACAAAATGATCATACCAGTTTTACATTTCTACCTCCAGTGTGTGAGAATTCCCTTTGGTTGTCTGTATATAACTGTCAGGCAGTTAAATTTTTGCCAACTGATGAAGAAACAGTATCTGGTCTTACTTTGCCTTTCTTTATTAATGAGCTGAATATTTTTATAACAACTTAATTCACATACCATACTATTCACTAACTTTAAGTCCACAATTCAGTGGATTTTAGTATATAAACAAAGTTGTACAACCATCACCATAATTTAATTTTAGAACATTTTTCTCATTGGAAAAAGAAACCTGATAACCATTGGGGTTCCATTTTCCCCCAGCCCCTGTCAACCAATAATCTACTTTCTTTTTCTGTAAATTTGAATTTAAATGGAATCATATAAATGGAATCATATAATATGCAACCTCTTATAATTTGGTTTCTTTAACTTTGCGTAGTGTTTTTGGGTTTTTTGTTTGTTTTTGCATAGTTTTTTTCAAGGTTCAGCCACATTGTAGCGTGAACTTATTCTTTTTTATTGCTTAATATTCCATTGTATACATGTATTACATTTTATTTGCCTTTTCATCAGTTGATAGACATTGGGGTCATTTCCGCTTTTTGGCTATTAATAATGCTGCTGTAAACATTCATGTACAGGTTTTTGTGTAAAAAACATAAGTTTTCACATCTCTTGGGTATTTACCTAGGAATGGGATTGCTGGGTCGTAAGGTACTATAACTTTTTAAGTAACCACCGTACTGTTTTCCAAAATGGCTATACCATTTTACACTCCCACAGGCAGTGTATGATGGTTTCAGTTTCTCTACATCTTTGCAAAATTTATGTCGTCTTTTTTGATTATGGCCATCCTAGTGCTTGTGAAGTGATACCTCATTTTGGTTTTGGTTTGCATTTTCCTAATGACCGATGATTTTTGGCATCTTTTTTTGTTTTGTTTTTATTGGCCATTTATTTATCTTTTTTTGGAGAAATATCTGTTAAGACCTTTTGACCATTTTTAATTGGATTATTTATCAGAATCAGTTTTCATTTCTACTGTGTGTTTCTACACTTATGAAATGTCTTTTTTGTACATTTTTCTTTTGGGTTGTCTGTCTTTTTCTTAACCAGTTTGTAGGGATTATTTGTGAATGCTAAGTTCTCATTTTTTGGTATTCTCCCTGTTTGTGATTTGTCTTTTCCCTATATTTAAGTATCTTGATGAGAACACAGGTGAATGTATGATCATTCATTTTATGATTAGTGTTCTTTGTGTCTCATTTATAAAATGCTTCTAAACCTTGAGATCAGAAAGCTATTCTAGATTTTCTTCTAAAATTTTACAGTTCTGCCTCTTACATTCATGTTTGTGATTATCTAGAATTGCTTTTCCTACTTGGTATGAGTCAGTGACCCAGTTCAGATCTAGGTGTTTGGTAGTATTTTCTGTTCTGCTGAGCTGTCTGTCCCTGACTAGTGCCATTTTCTTTTCTTATTATGTAGCTACATAATTGAATATTTATCTGGCAGGGCATACCTCTTTCCTTACTGTACTGCAGGGGGACCTTGCCCCCACTTCTCCATATAAACTTTAGAATCAACTTCAGATTACCTAAAAATTCTGGCCTTTTGATCAGAATTGCATTGAATCCTGTAGATCAGTTAGGGAGAGTTTTACATCTTTTAATTTTCTTCATGAAAGTACTGTGTTATATACCATATTTATTTTTGATTAGGAAAAAAATAAAAGAACATCATCTGGGGAGAAGTCATTATGCTATGTATAATTAATTGCTCTGCACAGTTCTGAAGTGCCATTTAAGACTTTGCTTTTTAACTAACTAAAATAAAAAATTCAGTTCTTCACTTAAACTAGCCATATATCCAGTGCTTAGTAGCCATCTTACTGAACAGTTAGAAAGTTCTGATGGACAGCAGTGCTGCTCTAGTGCAGGGGTTGGCAGACTACAGCCTTTGGGTCACATCTAGCCACTCTCTGCTTTATAAATAAGGTTTTAATCAAACACAGCCACTCCCTTTCATTTATGTATTATGTGTGGAAGCTTTCCAACAACAGTAGCAGAGTTGAATCTTTGTAACAGAGACCCTGTAGACATAAAGCCTAGAATAATTTCTTTTTAGCCCTGTACAGAAAATGTTTAAATACCCCTGCAGATCATTAATCTGAATCGTGGTCACATGTTAGAATCACCTTGGAAACAACTACCATTCAGGGTCCCACCCCCAGACATTCTGATTTAATTACCAAAGAACATAACCTGGCTCTTGGCATTTTTAAAGCTCCCTGGGTGATTCTAGTGTACAGCAAAGCTTGAAAACCATTGATCTACTCTCCTCTGCATACTCTGACATTCAAGTGTGGAGGGTTTGAAGTCCAATCAGGTCTGACAGAAAGCTCTTCCCTGAACTCAGCGTCCATGGTTCAGGGTTGGCAGAACGAGTACTTATGGAGAAGGAGTTGGCAGCTTCTGAAGCCTCCTGTGACTCATGACTTCTGAGACCTTGAGCTGCACAGGTTTGTTCAGGTTTCATTGTAGAACACTGAGTTAGGAAGTATGTTCCTATGTCTGATTCCCCCTTTCCAGGCAGCTGTGACATTCGAGGCCACGCACACACAAGTTCATTGCCCATTCCCCACTGCAGTCACCCAGGTTCAGTGTCCTAGTTTGAGCAGTAATTCTCAAACTAGCATTCATCAGAAGTACCTGCCTTCAGGTACTTCTGTTAAAACACAGATTGTTCCCCACCCCTAATGGGACCTGAGAAGTAACATGTTGCTAGGGAATGCTGATGCTGCAGGTCCAGGGACTATACTTTGAAAACCAGTGTGGTAGAGCTGTGCTTCTCACATTCAAAGTTGGTATGAGTCACTTGAAGATCTTATTAAAATGCAGATTGTGGTTCATTCAGGCTAGAGTAAGACCTGAGATGCTGCATTTCTAACAAGATCCCAGGTGTTACAGATAGACCAAAGACGAGGCCAACTAGTAAGCTTGTGTTCATTATAAGAGGACATCTCCCTGTCTCCATTCCATCCTAAATTCTGCTACTGGGCTGAATTTTCTGAAGCATAACCTTGGTCGTATTACTTCCTTGCTCAAAAACCTCCCATGGCTTCCTATCACCTGGTGTTCTTTTTAGAGCAGATATGTAGCCTGGTGTTCAGGGCCTTTTCCTATGTGGTTACTGACTCTCCACCCAACTTTCTTTTGCCTTCTTTTCTAAAAGCTTGTTTCAGGAAACCACAGTACCACATGTTCTCTGTTTCTATCCTATACTCATGTTGTTCCTTTGATCCCAAACTATACCTTATTCCTAGATTCTTCCTCCTTTCTCCAGTTTGTATACCTGTCTTAAATTTTCCCATTTGCTTCTTTCCTTTCACTCCACTAATGTGCTCTGAAGATTAAATGAATATACATATTACTCTTCATTCTGAATATCAAGAAGTATATGGAGCTTATTTTTGTCCTCAGCACAATCTGTTAAGGACTGATTATTAATATGAGTTTATTTCTTGTCTTTATGAGTTACAAATTTCTTAGGGTATGAGTTTAAGATGGCTCTGATATAAAGTATATAGACGGTATTGTCTATTCTAATCTGGACTTTTTGGCAACTTGGTGTGTGACTTTGATTCTTGCTTAGCTACTTTTGGTTCCCATTCCTGACCTGATTCACTGTGATAGTCAAGGGGAGTAATGATTAAATGTTCAAAACATTTACCATCACTTGTAAGGTCTCTGTAAATATCACACCTGATAGACAGTAGCTTCCATATGCATCAGTTAGTCATTCATTTTAGTTAATGAATGAATAGTTCAGTTAGTTTTGACTCTTAAGTCCCCTTTAACAATAAGGTAAATGGCCTTGTGATCCTTACACAGTCTATATAACTAACAGAAACCATTTTTTTCTCTTCTTTCTAGACAGGTGCCAGTAACCTGACCTGGCGATCAGATGTTCTGGTGGAATACCAAGGAGAAGGCCAAAATGTCACTGACCCAACATGTCCTTCCATGGGTCCTGGAGTATCTGTGAGTAAAAGCTTTCTCACTGATACTTGTCTTCACCAACACCTTATGTGTTGACTTGTTGAAACCCTAAAGCTAAACCCTGCTCGTAGGTCACTTTGTCTCTTAACTGTGGCTAGTTGGTCAGTAGATGGACTAAGGTAAATCCCATTACCCTAAAATGATGCTGCGCACCTATGGTTGGAAAATACACTTTGAATTTTTCTAGTTGTTGTAATGCATATGCATATCTGGCCATATTCTCACCTTATCGTTACTCCTTCCCTGTGCTGCTACATCTTTCCAGTATCTGTATTGATTAGGGATATTCTCAGTGATATCCAACACAGATGGGTCCCTGGGACTTTGCTGTCATGACAGTTGGTAGCAGTAGGCTCATAGTGGCAGTGGCAGCAGCTACATTGGCCTCACTTTGAAGAAGGAGAAATAGGCTGCTATTTGAAGTTGGCTCTCCAAAGTGTTACATTTGGTGAAGAACCAACCAAAAGTAAATAACAGGTCCTGTGAAAACATGAGCTGGAGTTGTAAGTGAAATGATAAGAGTACTCATAAATAACTTACTGCAGATGATTCCACAAAGATCATTTTAGCCTGTAATAATCCATTTTCTCCAACCCTTTAGGAAAAAGTGACTCATTTTAGTGTTAATGACTTCTCCTTACCAGCCCATACATTTTAAAGGTGCTCATCAAAAATACTTCCTATCAGAAGATTAATAAAGACTGCAGCAACCTACAAATGGAGCAACCACATGTTCCTTAATCAAGTTAGCCATCAGCAAGGAGCAAAGTCTCAGATCTATTTTTAGTTTACTGGTTTCTCTGAGGTAGTTTTCCTAATTTCTGTCAAATTGCATATTGGCTTAAGCCAACGTGGTTGCCCCCATAGGCAACTACTGTTTATTACCATGGAAGAACTGTATTCATTTAACTTTTTAAATATCCCTACAGCAATGTTTCCCAGATTGTGTATGTGAAGATTCCTACAACAACACATATGCCTGTGTGAGGACAGTATCAGCATTGTGGAATTTACAGTATTGTGAGTTTGATGACCAGGAGGTAAGAAGAACTTCTGTCTGCTGCTTCCCCACCCCTTTTGTCTATGGCCTGTGCTTTGTTCAGTAGTCTTAGTAGGATAAGAACAATTCCAGGGACACTCCCAAAGGAAGATTTTGTGTTTCTTTATCTGCACATCATCTTAGGTTTCCTTTATTAAGAAAAACAGAATTCCATGAAAGCGTGCCTCTCATTTCTCTGAGATCTTTTTCTGGGTAGGGTTTTCTCCACTACTCCCCCACCCAAATACATATACTTTAAAAGCACAGTTCTTAAAAAAAAGCAAAGTTCACTTTTTATGATAATATATGCCTGTTGTGTCAGCTCCCCTTTATAGTTTGGGGTGAAAGTAAGACACTTCAACTTCTATGGAGGTGAAACCAGATGGGGCATTACCTAGAAAACTCACCAACAACCCTTGTGTTCAGAAGCTTCTGTTTCCACTACAGCCTAGTCCATTGTTCATATAATTAGCAGTGAAGAGCCCCATCCTTGGAAGAAGGTGGCCTTTTGCCAACATGGATCAATGTGAAGTATCTGAAGGCTCCACATGGACTGTAATCCTTTGTGGTTTCATATTCTTTATAAGCGTGGCTCACCTGCCCCATTTGGCAATCGAAATCTTACCAGATGCAGTAGAGTCCCTTCTGCATTTCTCCAAGATTGATTCCACCCTTCCATTTGCAGCTCATGAGTACCTTGGACAGTAGTAAGGTCCCTTAGCCTGTGTTAAGTCCCTTCCTGTCAGTAGATAGAAGCCATCCCAAATGTATTTCCTATTTCCCCCACCCCCAAAATATGTACCAGTTTGACAAGTAACAATTTTATAAGTGATAGTCTGAGGGCAGCTATTTGAAGCCCGTATAAGCAAAATTTGTCTACCAACTTCTTAGCTTATTATTTGACTCCACTTTGGGGAACAGCATACAAGTTAGGGATAAAAAAAATACTAACATTAGGCATGTGTAATATTAGACATAATAAGTAGTATTGTATCCTGCTGCAATTGGAATTGCATATTTAAAACTGCTTTTTAAAATAAGAAAACTTAACATTTGTATTACACGGGCTAGAGTCCTTAACATCCATTCTCATTTGAGTCTTCAGAATTGAAAGGCAAAAATAAACCTTCATATGCTGACTCTAACTTTATTAACTTTTTGCTAAGTCTTATTTCTGAGACTGCCATTTGAGGGTCCTGCCTTCTGTTCTTTGCTTCAGTTACAGAGGTTAATAAATTTCCTCCCCTGGACCCCTTCCTGACTCTGCCTTAAGGCACAGGGTGTGCTAGAGATCCCTTTCCAGCATGTGGACTATAGACCTGAAGCAGTTTTACCCCAGAACAGATGCACCATTGTCTCAAGTATGCAGTTTGGTCTTTCAGGATCTTGAGACCAGATGATGTTCTCCTGAGCCTTGCTCTTTTTAATTTAACTCCAATTTAGAAATAATTCCCATTAGGCATAATTCTTCAGATGTAACCCTTGTTCTGTTTTTTCCTTCATCTTGTATTATCTGTAGGTGTTTGTAGAAGTCTATAATCTGACTGCAGACCCAGACCAAATCACTAACATTGCTAAAAGCACAGACCCAGAGCTTTTAGGAAAGATGAACTATCGGCTGATGATGTTACAGTCCTGTTCTGGACCAACTTGTCGCACTCCAGGGGTTTTTGACCCAGGGTAAGTTTCCTTTACTTCAATCACTTTGCCACATTGTATGCTGTTCTTGAAGATAAAGGATCCTGAATGGGTCCTTTTTGCTTTGAGCTAGCTGTGTTTCTCATTTTTCCACTATAGAATGGGAGTTCTGTGTCTTGAAGTGTCGGTTTTTTACACTGAAAATAAGCTGTTTAAAACTTTTGCTCTCCACTGCCAGTCAGTGCTTCAGCTGGAGGCACAGCTCTGCTCCCCACGTGGGCTCTTCTTCCTCCCTGCTGTAATTCTTGTTAGAGTACCACTTGATTGCACTGGTGACATCTGGGACTTCTTTAAAGTAAGCTTTGACCCAGAGGTGCACTGTTCCCTAGGGCTGCCCAGAGCATATGCCTTCATTCCAATTCTCAGAAACCCCAATTATGGAAACCTATGTTTGCTTCTAATTTCAGATGGTAAGTACACACAATGAAATAGAAGTTATAAATGTTGAAATATATATAAGCCTCATACAGTTAAATATATAAAAGATGTTTAACTTAAGTCATCTACTAAATTAGAGCTGTTCCTCCCCCCCGCCTCCTAAACAGTCTCCTTTCAGCAGTAACATTGTGTATTTGACTACACCATGCATTTGAGCTGCCTATGGCAAGAAGCAGGCCAGTCATTTTTGCTTAAAGGTTATGGAGTTAAGTTAAAAATTAAACTTTCAGTGAAAAGGAGTATTTCAGTTCTTGCACTCTGGTTATAGTAGAGAGGGAAGAAAGATACCACAAATTGATGGAAAGTTGTAACTGAATTATTTAGCCATCTTCCTGTTAGATGATATCTTCATTCCAAATTAGAAAAGAATATATGAGAATGAGAGAGAAACTATATATTATTTCTTAAAGAAATGTAATTTTTAAAAATTTAAATAGTGTGTAAAGAGCCACAGACCTAGAACCAGAAAATTAAAACTGGGTAATGATATGAAAAGACAATATTTACTATTATTTTTAAAATATCACCTTAAATAATGTTATATGAATAATCATGTTAATGTAATACTATTGGTCAAGTTTTGATTTTTTCCTGCAAGTTAGTGAAATGGATTTAGCTTAATACCACTTCCTTCAAATAGGATGATCAATCTTGAGATAAAAACACGATATCCATGCTGACAGCAGTTTTCAACAGCTATTTTGCTCAGAATGTTTAATCAAACCATATAAAGTTATATGTCTATAGCAGTTATATTTTTAACCATATACTTACTGTCTGACTGACTCTCAGAATTTAACGCCAACATCTGACTGAATCTCAAATGGAGGGCCAAGGGGCTTGGACACTTTGGATTATGATGATATACACCAAAGAGTCCCGGGCTCCATTTCCAGAACACAAACCTATTATGCTTCACGTCCACTTGGCCAACACAAAGCAGATGCAGCAGCTGCCTTGTTTCTTCTGAACGTGTGGCTCTACGTGGTAGAAGGACTCAATCATTAAATTTTCATACAAGCCTTAGAGCTCAAGTGATTTATTCAAGTGTCCCTGTTAGGACTGACATAACAAGGTGTCCTGATTACTAGGTGAAGTTTATTTTGTTTTATTGGCCATAGACTGGACTATTGTCTTGCCCACATTCTAGAATTTTATTGCTAAGGTTCTGGATGTCAGCTAAGCTGATGGCTTTACTGATAATTAGGCTGATTTTCTCTTTCGGCCTGGCTTACTCTTTCCTATCAAACATTTAAGCCTATCACATCCTCTGAAATAAGGGTCCGTAACCTACAGCTTCTAGTCCAAACTTGGCCACCACCTGTTTTTTGTAAATAAGGTTTTCTCGGAACACAGCCACACACATTTGTTTACATACTGTCTTGGCTGCTTTCACACCTGAATGACAGAGTCGAGTAGTTAATGCCAGAAATTATGTGGCCCACAAAGCCTAAAATACTTACTATCTCGTCCTTTACAGAAAGCATTTGCTGTCTTCTGCTCTAAAATAATACTTTGTTTGTCCCACAAGAGTGGGTCAGAGTACAGTACAGTGTTATTTTTCATCTTTATGCTTAAAATCCTTTTCTGGCCAATCTGTTTTTACATCTACCAACTCCCAACTCAGATAGCTTTCAACATTCACTCTAACTTTCCTCTTGGGTGGTGAAATTGGTTATTTAATTATGTACCTGGCATTTTCCATGAATTACTTTACAATTTTATCGGAGCCCAAAGAGACAAATGACTTGTCTAAGTTCATAGTGAGTCAAATTCAAACCCATGTCAGAGATCCGTGCCTCTGCTTTATCAGCCACAGTCTGTGTGTTTTAACTCTAAAAGAAAAAAGGGCTTTTGAAACTAACTGCCAATAGGGATATGAGTGAGAGTGAGGATCAGATTCTTCCATCTGGCTGCTTTATACTTTAGGTCATCAACCCCTCTTCCCCCCCCCCCCCCAAAAAAAACAACAAATTTTGCCTCCATCCAAAGCCTTTCAAGATTTAACCTTCTGTTTCTTTTTTCTTCTCCTCTCAGCTTGTTTTATATTATTTTGAACATGCTGACTTGTATTGTATATGCGCTTAATGATTAATACCCATGTTTTTACAAACTTTCCCACAAGATTCACTTCAGGTGACTTAAGTGTTCTTTTATATCCTTTCCACTTAATATTCTGAATAAAGTACTCAGCGGCTAACTAGAGTTATTTCTTTCCCACCCAGATACAGGTTTGATCCCCGTCTCATGTTCAGCAATCATGGCAGTGTCAGGACTCGAAGGTTTTCAAAACATCCTCTGTAGCAGCCTTCCAGCCTCTGCAGATGGATCCCTGCATGCCTCTTTCTGATGAAGTGATTGTAGTAGGTGTCTGTAGCTATTTTTCAAGACCACACCTGGAAGAGTTTCTGGACTGGCTTTGTTTAAGTCCTGTTTGAAAAAGCAACCCAACCAGCTGACTTCCTTGTGCAATGTGTTAAACTGTGAACTTTTGCTGTCAGGAGTGGCTGTCCCTGGACCTTTCATTCAGCTGATAATGAGTACTCCTGATCTTTGTTCTCACCATACCTTTTCTGTCCTGGGGTCACAGTTATTGATTATACCCTGTGTGGTCAAAGTCTGAATGTGTAAATTCCTTCAGACAAATGGCAATAATTAAGGGGCAATATTTAAAAGCAAAGGAGACCTGCATAGATTGACCATTTCACTATGAAAGTATAAACATAAAATGGCTTGGGAAAAAACCTTCATAGCTGAGTCATCTGATTAAGAAGAATAAATACCATTGTTTTTAGATTAGTGGAAATATATTATTTATAATATCCATTACAATGTGGTAAGTTGCAAATTCAAAACGTCAGCCAAGCTCTCTTCATTTTTGGAATTCTGGTTGGTGCTACACTGAAATAGAGCAGTAAGCTTTTGGCAAAGGCTACTTCCAGGTAGCTCTTGATGGTGACTGCCATCTACTAACCACATGGAATGTTAGATAATGCCAGTAGTATTGAGGGAATGGCTCTTCCCTTTGAGATCTGAAAAATAAAATGGTTTATATACATCAGTAGGGGGAAAAATGCCAAGGTTTGGGGAAGGTTCTTTTCCAGGAGCCTTCTCTGGATACGGCTCCCACATTGGTAGGCTAAAGGGCTGTTCTTGGGATGGAGTGAGTGCCTGCCAGCTGGCTTTCATCCCCATATATGAGCTTGTTTTCATTCTTTCCATGTTTTGTTCTCATTCATTTGTTAGATGTAAAATTTCTTACAGTTGATGCAAAGGACCACTTTGGGGTGGGGTACTGCTTTACCCATCTTCTTCTCCCCTTTCAAATAAGTTCTTCCTGAAGCTTTGGAGTGTCATGTAATTTGGGCCACATTTAGTATTCCCTGTCTAAATCAGATCTGTTTAAATTTCCTCACTGTTTTAGAAGTTTTTGTTTCTTGGCTCAAAGACCAACTCCATTTCTACTGTTTTCACCAGAAGGTTAGTTGGTGGTGGGGAAGGAGGAGAAGAGGAAGAGCTGTGGTTTATAACCAGTTCAACTCAGGCAATAAGTGATTTTAGCTTTATTTAAGGTCTGTGGTGAGCTTTAAGCACTTTTGTTTGTAAGGCATGGCCATAAACAACTTTTATACCAGAATTCCAGATAGCCATGTTCAGTTAATAGCCATTGGGTTTATATTTACCTCATGTGATCCTAGGAACTGTGGTGATATCTAAAGGTGAAATAGCCAAGCAAAATGAACACCTCTGCTATGAATATATTTTATATAAAAAAAATTCTAAACATTTTAACAGCGAACTAGAGTATTGAATATGGTTATCGGCTTTATTCTCCACTTTGATTCTTAACATTTATCAGTCAATTTCCACATTAATGAAAGTTGCCCAGCCAGAGTTATTCTCGAATAAAAAGAAACCAACTCTTACCAGGTCTTTGGTCTGTGATGTCATATTATTCAGTTATATATTGCTGGTTCCTAAAAGCAGCTGAAGTCATAAGAGTGAAGCAGGTCAGTTGCTAATAGTATCTCTGCCACACTGTGCTTACAGCCAGCTGACTTCTGTTGGGGGGGATGTGACGTGACACTCCTTATGTGTATCTCTTCTGTTTGGTACATTTTCTACATAACCTTTAATAGCCTTTGTTTCACTTTTTCTCTTGAACTGTCTTCATTCTAGAACTGTGCTAAAAGAATCTTTCACGGAGACCTCAGCTTATAGCCTAACAGACTACAAAATGCACTGAACTTTTCGGAATGTATATCGCCCATTGCAAGAGGCTTGCCTTGCTTCCCTTGTAGTTGTACCTAGTTGGATTTTGATTATTTTCCCATTCAAGGAGGACCGTGTCTGTTGGTGCCCTTCAGAGTAGAAAATCATATAAGCATTAGAAATGAACAGAGGTCTTAGGAATGAAAAGACGTTTCGCCTTATAACACTTTTAATTTAAAAAGCTCTTCCTCAAATACAATTAGAAGGAGCAACATTTTGAGCATCTTTGAATTTGAGAAGTATTTTAATTGACAATAGGGTTTTGTACAAAATAATAAAATGATAGCCATGAAACATAATCTGTAAAAAGTGTTCTTAAATTAATCTTTGTCTAAATTCATAATGGGTGCTTTTTAATGAAAGGATAAAAGTTGTCCCAGAAGTCGTATTAAGAGAAAGTAGTGGATTTTTCACCTGATCCATCAGTCGACTCAGAAGGGTATAGTTAACTTCTTTCAGTTTTACCACCACTTAGCCCCCACTGAATTTTGTAAATTATTGTTTGCATCATTTATTCGTAGACGTTATTCTTCCCTTGGCTCTGTGTCATCTCAGTCATTTGACTTAGAAAGTGCCCTTCAAAGGACCCTGTTCACTGCTGCACTTTTGAATGAAATTAAAATTTATTTCTGTCTCAAGCGGGATTGTGTCCTTTGTTTCAGTCCCCAGGTAGTAATTTTGATAAGGTGCTTTTTTCTTGATACTGTTGAATGTTTTAATCACTCACTTAATCCTCACTGGATTGTGTAGTCTCTGCCTGGACTCCGTGAACTCTGTTGTTATAGCCAGAAACAATCCATAAATGAGTGTGTGTGACTGTTCCAATAAAACTTTATATACAAAAACAGGCTGTAATTTGCCAACCCCTGTTAAGATGCCTCATATCTTTCCTGTCTTTTCTGAAGACCAAGTAGAGATTGTTACCACCCATCTATAAAACTTGCCAGATAATACTATCAGGAAGAAAAAAAGAAAAGAAAAAACAGGTAATTTGGTATACCACAACACCAAGCTCACTGGTGTAAGGGCCTGGGATGTGGTGTGTCCTTCCCTAAAAGCTAACGAGTTAAGTCTTTTACTGTTTCATGGATGCGAGAAGACATGAGATTCCTGTGTCAGAGACGAAGGACTCGACTGCTCACAGCAAACAGCATGAGCATGTCTGCTCACCCTTGCCTGGTGCAACACAAAGGGCCCAGACGGATACCTACTCATAGTGGGTTTTGTTACAGAAGAATGTCTAGCTGCCTAACTTGGCGTTTTATGGAACAGCAGGAAACCTGCCATTTTATGGCAATACTTAAGCAAGCCTGCTGTTTGTCCTAGAGGAAGAATTATTTCATCCTGCAGTGTTTGTCACTGTAAACACCATGGCCTGGGTCAGGATGTACGCAGGGACGCATGCTTAGGGCCTACAGTGGATTGCCTCTCCCACAACTGTCAGCCATAAGGAGATCTGGGTGGGTACATAGGTAATTCAGTGGTGGAATGCTCGCCTTTCATGTGGGAGACCTAGGTTCGATTCCCAGACCATGTACCACCACCACCCCACCAACCCCAAAACAAATGAGATAATCTAAGAAGACATCCCTCCCCGGTCCTCCCCACAGGGCTAGGGAGCTAGAGAAAGCCAAGAATAGCACTTGTGTAAATGGTATTTCTTTACCTGGAACTCAAAGCAAGAAACCACAAGGGGGAGGTAAGAAAGATGGGTACTGGCCTGTTAGATTTCAAGACAGGTAATACCAAGATCTTGAAGTGAAAAGGATTGAAGGGATGAAAAGGTCACATGTCCAGTTCACATTCTGAGAGATGCCCTGTCTAAAGGGGGAAGATAGAGTGGAGCCTCTCTGAAAACTCATCTGCCACCAGGCCATCAACCAGGAGGAAAGCATCTGTACATAGACTCACAAAGTATGAACAAGTATAGACTTCACTGAATCCCATTTATTCCACTAAGCCTGTAGAACTGCCCCGCAGAACCAAATTCCCTACACATAGTTTTTGTTTCCTCTCCCTGTACCACCAGGGGGCTTAAAAGTCTAGTTATATGTATCCCGAAGTCTTTAGGAAAAGAGGCAGCAACTAGAGAAGCCAAGGGGCACTGTGTTGCAATCTTTACTGAAGTCCTAGAAATACCTATGTAAGGTGTTCAATTGTGGAACTTGGAAAAGTATCGTGGAACAGATGTCAGATCTAAATTTTAATATTTGAGAGGCAGATTTCATGACCACCTTCTGTCCTTGAGGCTTGAGATTGATATGTATTCTCTTTAACTGAAACTCAAACTGATGTAAATAGCTCCTAAAGTGATAGAGATACAAAGGAAGCTTGTGTTATCCTTTATGTAATGAAAACAGTTCTGCAGGGTAGGTATTTTCCTCAATTTAATTTACCCAAGCTTATAATTTAAGTCAGGATTTGAATGAAGATCTGGCTTCAAAGCAACTTTCTGTTACACTGTTGGCTCTGTGCTCTATGAAGTATTTTTCTACCCAGCTCATCATATATATATCTGCCTTGTAGTGAGCTTGGTTATGAAAATGTCAAAGGGAAGACAGTCTATTCCTATATTTCAGGAACTTATGTAGATAGTTAAAATGATAATTGATACTCTTACAGGGAAACTATACAGTTTCACACTAAGGGGGAGGTGTTACTGTCATTCAAGTGGCTTCTTGTCCCATACCATGGCATGGCTGGTGAAAAAGAAGAAAAAGATCTCTTTTTGCACCTTGTTTAATTATTTGGAGCACGGTTATGGCCAGCCTTCAACATGGTTCACAATGATCCTTGGGGGCCCCTCCTCCCACACTGCATTAAGGTTAGTCTGTGTAACCAATAAAAAAGGTTGCAAGCGATGGTGTGTGACTTCTGAAGCTAGGACCTGAAAAACACAGCTACTTTGTGTTGCTCTCTTGGATCAGTCTCACTGGGGGAAACCTGCTGCCATATGGTGAGCACATCCAACCAGCCCCATGGAGAGGTCCACATTGTGAGGCACTGAGGCCTCCAGCAAACAGCCAGCCCCAATTTGCTGGCCACATGTTGAGTGAACCATCTTGGAAACAGATCCCGTGGCCCATCAAGACTTTGGGTGACTTTAGTCCCGGTCAGCATCTTAACTATGACCTCCTGAGAGACCCCAAACCAGAACCAGCTTGGGAGCAAAGCTGCTCCCAAACTCCTAACATTCAGAAACCACGTGAGATAAACGTCTATTGCTGCTTCAAGCTACTGAGTTTGGGGGTAATTAGTTATGCAGCAACACATACCTACTAAAATGGCCAAGACTGGTTTACGGACAGAGAAAGTGGGACAGGCTTTTTTGCTAAAACCCACCCAAATGTAGGTACCTGAAGCAATGCAAACTTTTACATAGGGAAAAAAGTGCATTATATTTTTTAAGAATAGAAAGCAACACTGGTTCCCAGCTATTGTTACTAAAACCAAGTCGAAGTTTTTTTTGTTAGAATGGGTGCTAATATGTTCTCAGCACATGTTGGAAAATATTTTAATGGACTCTCTTGGTTAGCAAGCTCCGGTCACAAATCCAAATCTCTCCAATGGGTCTCCATACTCACAAAAGCTGATGTGGGGGAAAGCAGCACAGGGGATAAGAGCTCTTTTAGCAGCTGCAGCATACCAAGATTCTGACTTGATTTCCAAGGCACCTGTTGTCCAAATCAAGATCATTGGTCACTTATCCCTTGCTTCCTCCCAAGGCTGGGAAAGTAGCTTAGATGCACAAATGGACTCTGTTTCTGCTTAAGTCCTTAAGAAAGTGGCTGCTTTATGTACTCTTCTTTCCCAGTCCCCCTATCACCCAGGCTCTCCCAGATTAGATGAGCAGCAACTTCATTAGGCCTCAGTTCCACATGACAACTTGAATTCTTTGTCGCAGTCTGGAATGAGTGACAATTTTGACTCACACATCAGAGCATCTTACAGCCTAGACTACACTTGCAAGGCTGCTGTCACAGAGAATAAAGCCCATGACACCCACTCTCATTCTCTGCACAGCAGGTGAAAACAACAACTGTAGCCCCCAATCATCCAGGCCCCTTTCCTTCTTCCTGTATACCACAGAAGGCTCTGTTAAGAATTCAGCCAATGAGATACATGAAATATGTGATGAGAGGCAGGAAGCTACAGTTCAGCGTTTGCCTACAGAAAAGCCCGTTCTTGTGCCAAGCTGCTTAAGTGGATGTTTCCAAACATGACTGAAATGTGTAGTTCCATAAATCTTATGCCCTGCAGCTAGAAGAGAAACAAAATGAGTCAACGATAAGGTCCAGTCTCCAGGGAAATTACTATGAGGGGGAAGAACTCACAATCATGGAAATATTGCCCAGAAATAAACCTGCGTGCAGCCCTCTGGTTTGGCTCACTCAGCCACACGCCCTGCCTTACATGACGTGACAGTATGGGCCATTCCCTAGCCCCAGCTGCTCTAAGCACTTTGGCTCTTTAAAAAAAAAAAAACAAAAAACTTATTTTCTGCTTATCAGGTATGCTTCAACTGTCAGATATGTCCCTCTTGTAAATTCATCTCAGATGCTTCTAGATGAATTTTAGTGTCAACATGGCAGGTAAGCATCTTAACCCACTAGTAAAGCAGCCATAGGGTACCTTCACATTCACTATCTTATTTAGCCCCCACAACACTGAATTTGGTTACCTATCCTGCCAGTTTCACCCATGCAACAGAGCCTCTAAATGAAAACACAAGATGTTTCACTCTGTGTAACTTAATGTAACCACTTAAATGGAAAGGTAATAAACAAAAAATAGATACTTAAAAAAAAAAAGATGAAAAAGCACTCTGACACTGAGATGGTTGTCTTATTTCCCACAAATCCCAAACACACCCAAACAGGCCCACTTTCAGATAAACTGCCCATTACAGGCAATCTAGCAAATCTTTAGAAAGCAGTTTACCTGAAAAACTGGGCAGAGCTTACAGAAAAAGACCATGGAAAGCCTTCCACGCAGGCTCTGTCACCACGGGCAGACTGGCCTTGGGGAAAGCTGTGGAAACAATTTCTGGTTTCCCCATCTATAAAATGGGAATAGTAACAAAACCTACTTCCTTGGGAGAGTAAATGAGTTAAAACACACTTTAAGAATGCTGCCTGGCACATGGTAAGCAGTACACATTTGCTATTACAGTATATGCTTTCCCCCTTTCCAAAAAAAAAACAAAATACCCTCCAATGCAGTATAAAATTCTTGATAGCCGATTTCCCAACATAAGAATATTTATCTTAACAACAGTTATCAATTGCTGACAAATTCTGAAAAGCACACTTGGGCAGGAAGTTAACTCCCTTTTTGGGATAAAATTTCTAAAACATTCATTCTCCACCTTGGGTTTTAGGTTACCCAGGCTAGAACTACCAAGCTAGATTCCTCGGCACATTTCAAAGAAAAAGGGGAGCTATATCGAGCCATAATTTTCTATTGTAATATTTTTCACTTATAAAGCAGCTATTGTACTGTTTTCCCCTCACCAGTAGGTGCCAGCCTCGTTTTTATTGTCCCCCAGTCCCTCCAGGGGGCAATCTAATAGTAAAAACACCTATAGCAGATATGGATGTATAAAAAGATAAGAAAGCAGTGGCACGAACAGGGTGCCACAGCTAAGGGAAATCTTATCCTTCCAATTACCACTTCTGTCCCCAAAACTTTCCCCCATCCCTAATAAATCCCTCAGAGGGACTTCGAAGGAATTGACCATGTTCTACTTTAGTCACGGGAATAATTTTTAAAACTGCGTGTTTCATACATTTTTTAATATGTGATATATTTCACAATTAAAACAGTTGTTTTAAGTCAAAATGCAATTTGCTATATGGGCAGACACTCAGCTAGGATTGTTTGTTTTTTTCCCAGAAAATAAAGCAAAAGGGCAAAGAAATATGCCCTACCCAAACCGAGTGAAAGTTGACACTTTCTGGCATGTGTCTCTGTGTATCTGCAAAAGAAGGCTCATCCCACTCCTGGGACCTTCTTTTACTAGCATATGATCATAAATAAAAACACACAAATATCAACTAATAACTGCAAATTTTAATAATGAACACAACTGCCATTCCAGAAACAATTTTAGGGCAAAAAAAAAAAAAATCTTCCCTATAAAAAATAACATTAAACTCATCAAAATTATAAATATTATAACTTTTTACTTCTGCAATTTAAAATGCTCCCCTGCAATACAACCCCTTCACTTAATATCTTTCCTGTACCATCACATACTGAAGAGAAAACAGTATTCCAGCAAAGCTTAGATAGTTTAAACATAAGAACTTGTAAAATAAGTTTAAAAAAATCTTTCTTTGGCCTTCATGGCTTTTTTCTTCTTTTAAACATTAAAAATGCTGCTGCAGTAACCAGTGTTTGGGAGAGAACATCAGTGGTCCAAGAACCGTGAACTGACAGAATTTCAGTACAGTAAGTTTTCCAAATCACATCCTGTAGTGCACATGACAAAGGTTTTGGAATATATAGATAAGGATGCCTATTTTAGACATGTTACTTCAAGTAAAAAAAAAAAAAAAATTCACAGATACCCATCAGCTACCACTTTAGGTTTGAACAGTGTCTTAGTCTGAGAAACAAATGCTTCACAAAATATAAACTTACAGTTGAACTGGGGTGGGTAATTAAAAGACCAGATGGTTGATAACAGGATACTCAAACCCCAGGCACTGTTTGAATAGTAAAACCAGTATAAAAATCATGAAAGCATTCCCTGAACGATAAAGTGTTGTGTGACAATGTCACTAAAACCTCATCAATGCACTAAAAAAAAAATTACATGCAAAATTAAACAAGATGCGCCATACATATTTTATAGCTAGTTCTACTTTTTTTTTTTTAACTTTCCTTAAAAGCTTAGGAAGATATGATTTGTCTCAGTTACTTGTGTGACACAGCATAAGCAACACTTAAATCTGCCTCCTACAAGATGGGTATTTGAAAAGTCAGAAGAGATGCAATACAAAAGGAACAGTTCACATAAGAGGCAAAGAACTGAAGCACCTTGGAATTTCAAAAAGAATCCATTAGGTGTCACCAACATGTTAACAATTCCTTGGGAATTTATAAATGAAAAATATCTAGACTAAAAATAGACTTACTTAAGGCCTCTCTGGAACCGCAGCATAACTTTCTCATTGTTCTCAGATAAAACGGCTGCATTGAGGTTATTTAACCTGATTTAAGGAAGGCTTCTATTGCACATGCATTTCTTTGGTTGGCAAAACATGCACTTTTGTTAAAATAAATATTTCCATACAGACCTCTTGTGGTGTGGTCGGCTGGTACATCCTTCCCTACCTTTCTTACTGGATTCCTACCTATAGTCAAAGTAGTCCTTCAGAACTGAGGATCTGATAGCATTTCTTTAATCAACATACCCTATTCTACACTATATAAAAACCAACTTCAATTTCTAAAAGGGTGAAGGAAAAGAAGAGAAGGGAAAGGAAAAAAAAAAAGAGAGGAATAAAAAGAATGATTGTCATAAACATTTTCTTAGTCCTTAACCTGATAAATCTCCTAGCTAACAATCCAGGGAAAAACAGCTGTTCCCAACCCTTCCCCTTCACCCAAACGCCTTTTTTTAATCTTGGAAACCACCTTGAGAAAAAACCACAACGTGACAAGAGTTAGCAAATGGTCCTAAGTCCTGGGGAACGGCCCCATCAGCCCGGAACAGCTACACCAATAAGGCGTTCTACTCCTCAAGGGAAAATCAGGGAGCAAGTAGCTCAACCCAAGAAGTCAGATCCAGCCTGTCGGGCTCAACGCTAGCCCCGTCTGTCAGATCCACCTGCCCACGACGCAGACTGTCCTTCTCAGCTCCAGAGTGGATGAGCTCCTCCTGCAGGCTTAAGTGCCCACCTTCCTTAGCTCTGTTCCCACATTTTACCCACTAGGAAATTAAACAATCCTAAAATGGGCTCAACCACTCAAAACTGAATGTTTTTACTTGTTTACAAGCGAATCCACTACTCTCCTTTACCATGAACGTATTCACAAGCCCCGTGCTCCCATCCTCAGAGCTCCTACTCAGGCCTTCTTCCAAACTTGCTCTTTCCTTTCTGTGTCAAACTCCTTCAAAATCCTTCACAGAGTCCTCAGGGATCCCAGCTTCCTGTGCCTTGCAGTTCACATGGATGACTTCCTTTGACATTAAAAACAAAACAAAACAACAGGTAGTTTCAACATAGAGCAAGTACTCAAATAGATTCCTTGTTAAGCTCTTAAGAAATCATTTGCACATCCTAAGCTTAACATCATATCATCACATAATTAAAATAACTGAAAAAAAAAGCAGGGGAGAGGGGGAGATGGGGCGATGCTTCAAAGCACTCTAGAATGCTGCCTATGCTGGCCACGTGATTCACAGCTTACAGAGAGGTAACACCACGGGCTATCACTTAACTGGAGCTTTCAGAGGCCCTAACACAGGACATTGAAGATGCAGGATACAGTGTGACCTGGGGTTTGGGGAACTAAATCTAGAGACACAGACAAAACCCTTGCATCATGGGGCAAGAAAACAGCCCTCCGACGAGAGAGAGATGCTTGCTGCTACTGTACACAGAGGCTGAGCACGTTCCACCTGCTCTGAAAAGCCGGCACAGTCCCTGAGTGGCTGGCAGCCCCCATGCCTTAATCGGGTTTCCACATCCCGCCAAGGGCTTCTTCAAGCTTATGTCTGTAGGCCACGTAGCGCCTCTTCAGGTTCTGCAGCTGCTCATCTTCCTCCTTGTCCAAGATGCGCAAGAAATTCTGTAGTTCCGGAAGGCTGAAGGCTTCCCACTGTGAAAGGACACAAAAGAGAAAAGGGCAGGTGTTGAAGTCAGAGTCGGACTCAGGAAGGGGGATGGCAGGCACATGGAGGTGAGGCTGCCGCTCCCCGCCCCTCCCTCCCAGCCCACTGCCTCCGAAGTAAAGCCAAGCCTGTCACCAGCCGTATCGACTCTCCAAACAACCTTCTGCTCCCTGCTCCGGCTGGTCTCCAAAATGGCTCTCCCCTCCACTCCTCACCTTATTCGATCCCCAGAAGCAACAGAAACAACTCACCTCTCCCTCCATTGTAAAACACGCTTCCCTCTAGTGGGAGCCACTGCCACTGCCACTGCCTTTCTCACCTCCACAGCCACCTTATTGCCTCCTACACACTTCTTCAATTGGCCTACTTTTCTCCAGCTCTTGTTGCCACCCATCCACCGCCATCATCTTCCTCCTGGGTCCTTCTGACCGCCTCTTGCCTGGCCTCCTCACTCTGCTCCTCCCTGTGTTCCCCTCTACCCACCTGCCCCCCAAACAGGCAGCCAGGGCGCTCTTTGTAAAGTGCAAATCTGGTCACACCTCTGCACTGCTTAGGACCATTCGAGGCTTCCCTTACTTATTTAGCACAGGTCTCTCCAGCCCCATTCCTCTCACACTGTCTTCGTCCTTCACTAACTCAAGTGGCTTCACACATGTTCTCCCTTCCACTACTGTGCCTGGCTAACTCCTACTCACCTGCAAGTCTCAACCTATATGTCATCTGCACCAAGGAGCTGTCCCTGACTCCCCCCCACCCTTGATGCCCAGGACTAAGTCTATTGCCAAATCCCACCGACACAGTAGTAAAAGACTGTGAATATAACCAACCCAACTGAACTGAATGCTTAAAGTGGTTAAAATGGGAAATGTTATGCTGTACATATACATTATCATGATAAAATGTTTAAAAAAGGAAGATCCCACTGAACCCCAGAACCCTTGATTTCAACCAACATTTAAAAATCATAATGATGATTTGCTTAGTATCTAGCTCACCTACACCACAACTATTGAACTTCTCACTATTTTAGGATTTGTCTCTGGTCCTGGAGGCTCTGAATTCTGTTTCTTTAACATTTAGCCCAGCACCTGGCACTTAGCAGCACCAAAGAAATGTTTTTTGTTTGGCTGGTTGTTTTAATTAAAGCACTGAATTTCAAGGAGGGATATTTGGAATCATCTGAGAGGTTTTTTCAAACTACATGTCTCCCCTTCCCAAAAGGGGTACCTGGGTCCTGGATGAAATCACCACCACAGCTTGGATACAACTTCTGATGGGGACTCAGCAGGTGTGACAGTAGGGAAAGGACTGAAAGCAACTTAGTAAAAATGAATGGGAGGAACCTCCAGGAAGCTGGCATGGAAGGGAGCTTCGGGACATGGTCCTTCCACCCAGACAGCTAGTACACAGGCAGGAACAACCTGAAACTTCTGTTCTGGGCATCGAGGCCAGAGGAACACTGTAAGGCATTTAGAGAAGAGCAGAGGAGGCTGATAAACTATGATAAAAAATAGGGAATTGCTCTCTCCGTGCAGCACCTGCTGACACCCGTCCCCCATTCTTGGGGTACAGGCCCTGGAGAGCTCACTGTGGACAGAAAAAGACATAAAAATCCTTTTCTCCAAGAACAGGGGTGAGCAGGGTGGGTGACTGATCATGGCTTTTGATTAGTAAATTAAGATCACTGAGTCCCTCCTCTGAGCTAGTACCACAACAAGCCCTCCTGGACAAAGGCAGGCAGCCACTGTTTCAACTCTACCCTATTCTGGCTGAGAAAGACTGACTTGGGAAAGTCCTCTCCTGGGTGACCCTCCTCCCAGGCAAAAGCAGCTAGAGGCAATGAAAGGAGAGTTTGAAAAACACCCCCCCCCAAAATGAAAACTATAGATGCAAAGCAAAAAGAACAGATCAAATTCCCAAAGAAGGAATAGAGGAAAGGAAGCTTTCTCCTAGAGGTGAGACAACTGCATAAAAATTGCAACCTTAAAAACTGAGTGGGCCATGGTGGCTCAACAGGCAGAGTTCTCGCCTGCCATGCTGGAGACCCGGGTTCAATTCCCAGTGCCTGCCCATGCCAAAAAAAATAGAAAAAAGAAACTGAACTACATATCCAGGGTAAGAATGACATGAAAAAGAGCTCTAAAAATCTGATCTGTGAAACAGGAAAATTCTAAAGGTATTGAATAAGGTGTATTTGTTTCAAAGAAGTCAATCAAGATAAAACCCTAGACAAGAGAGAGAAAGTGACCTTCAGAATAAACACATCAAGATAATCGATGCCAAGACATCAGCAATTACATGCAGGCCATACCAAGAAACAGGAAGATATGAACCAGTCAAAGGGAGCAAATTAAATCTTCAGAGGAGACACGGAATTTGGAACAACTAATCAAAGATGTTCAAATAAATCTCCTAAATCAATTCAAGATGAAGAAAAATATGGCTAAAGACATAAAAGATATGTGAGCACAAAGAATTTCAAAATTTATAAAGCAACAAAACAGAAATTATGGGGACAAAAGGCACAACAGAAGAGATAAAAAAAATACACAAGAAGCATACAACAGCAATTTGAACAGGCAGAAGAAAGATTCAGTGAAGTAGAAGATGGGAAAATAAAAATCTTAGAAGAGAGAAAAAACAATGGGAGAATTTGAGCAGTTTGTCAGGGATCTGAATGACAGCACGAAGCAAATAAACATGTGTCATGGGTGTGTCAGAAGGAGAAGAGAAGGAAAACATGATAGAATGAATATTTGAGACACTTCAAAAATATATAAAATCACTGTCTTTCTAAAACTCCCTAAATTTACCTAATTCACTAAATTATTCCCTAAATTCCTAATTTACACTTCCATATAAATTTACTACCTATAAAGCAAGTTTATATTCATTTCTCATTTGTGACTCAACATCACATTTTATATATCTTTAGTCCCATTTTTCAAATGAGGACTGGAAGATTAGAAGATTCACCCAGGGTCAAGCTCCTCACTGACAGGGGACGCGGAGGCAGGAGACTCATGGTTTCTAGCTCTTAGCTCACTGCATCACAAAATGTCCTGCATGGATGTTTCGTACCATTTCCAGACAGCACACTGAGACCCAGCATTTGAGAGATTTGCTCAAGTGTCATTTTAAAGTTGACACTTGAGCTAAGGCAGTCTAAAGCACTTTTTCCTTCAACTGAACGGGCCAAAATACAATCCTCCCTGGAGAGAAATGGCAAATGACGCATATGTAAACATAATTTCTTAATCATTTGACTGGGCAGGGAGAAAAAGACTGTAGAAAGTAATATATCTTTTATGGGAAAGAGATTGAATTTCTTTTTATTTCCCTTTAGAATGAATTAGCTTGGAGACTTCTGTTAGTAGCAAACATATGGAGAGTGTCAACTTTCAAAGTTAGGCTTGATTAGAGTTGGAAGGGGTAAAAACGACTCTGGGTAGAGATCAAGTTAAAAATGTGATCGCATCCCACCTCTGAAAATTACATATCAGTGTAATATTGTAAGAGAATAATACTGTAAACTAACTTGAGGTTCATTTCTGACAATTCAAAAATACACAGAAAGCCATAGTCTATTGGACCACCACTCCAAGACAGACAGACAGACAGACAGACAGACAGACAGACACACACACACACACACACACAGAGTCTCCTTCACTCTCTGCCCGCCCTGCCCAGTGGGGTAAAGTCACTAGATCAGAGCACAAAGCAGGGACAGCTGTTCTGTGTAGTTTAAAGGAATAATGAACTATCACTTACCTCTCCAATGTCATGCTCACGAAGAACAAAACTAAGCGTATCTGTCCTGGGCCCTGCCACCAAACGCAGATGGAGTGGATGTTCCTGGTCTGAGAGCTTGCAGGCATAGACTGGGTAAACGAAACAAACTGCATGTTACACACAGACTAGCCCAGCTAGCGTGCCCTCCTATTACCACCTCTCCTTCAGATAACATTACCAGTCGATATTACATCAGCTCTAAGTCACATTCTCCTCCTCTTATTACCAACAGCCCTTAGCCCATGGCAGAAGGAAATCTATATATTCTTTCCTTTCCATCCACCCAATTGAACTGTGCCTTCATTAAGAAGGAAATTTAAATGGGTTTTAACACAAATACGTATATGATCGGTTCTGTTCCTTCTTTTAGAAAACAATAAGAAACTAAACTGTCCAACTCCTTTTTTAAAAAAATAAGCATATAGCATCAAAGAACACGAAATCAGAGCTTTTCTAGCAAAACCTCTTTTCAGATGAATAGTTAGTATTCACAGCCTCAAACAAACTAAACAGTCAGTATACAAGTTCTGGTGGCTTCAAGCACAGCTTTATGTATGTCATGCTACACACACAGGCCTGGCACTGCCTGCTGTGTCCAAAGATCTGCCAACTACGAAGATAATATCTCAACACGATGCTATTACTGTCAGATTGTGCAGCTAACAGCCAGGTGAGCAGGCAAAGAAGCTGGCGCCATGGAAATGCCACCTGAGCTCATCTCATCACTGATCTGAGCACTTCCGGGTAAAACACATACACACCGCCAGCACACTTTAGTCTGCACTGCAGGTGCCACTTTCCTTGCAGATATAACTTCCCCATGCACCTAAGCCTGTGACTCCTGAGTCCTGTCCTCAGAACAGGTTCATTCATTTCTATAATCCATTTCTATAACTCTGCCTGGCACATGCTATGCATACAATAAATGTATGCAGACTCGGCAATGAGCTGGGTTTCATCCCCATGTAACTGAAAGACATTCCTGTCATATCAAAGTTGGTATATTTTCTTCTTATAGATGCTTTCGGCTTTACCCAGAAAAACCAGAGAAAGCTTAAATAGTCTATTGTTGACACATACACACCATTTTCAAATTAGCATTGTTCGATTTCAGTGCAACTGCCTGACCTAGAATACTTTATTCAGTATCATGCAGTAGTTTAATATTCACTTTAGATCTACTGAAATGTGGGTATTAAGTTTAGACCAACAGACCCTAGATCAAAATGTTTCTCTTCCACTTTAGGTGAGAGAAGACTACACATCCCAAGAAACTAAGAAAACAAAAACTCAGCAATGTGCCGTTTATGTCCGTCTGAAATGTGCTGTAAAACACGTGTGCCTCGCTGTCCTCAAGGTCTCCCAGAACTCAAGTCCATCAGATGCAGATCAAATGTGGAATAAACTATGGAAAACTTCAAGCACAAGAGGCATGCTTTTTGTCTGGAAGAACATTAAAATCAAAGTTACCCTCTCGCTGTTCAATCACAAAGTCTTCCATAAATGCCCACCACATGCAGACGCCTTTCAGCTCCCCCAGAACCACCACTGTAGGACTCAAAAATATGGACAGCAGGAAACGGTAAAAGCACACGCAGTGATCACCATGGCCTACAGAAGCTGTCCTGGGGCTGCGACATAATTGACAGAGATCAATGCATAAGTCTTTCTTCTGCTAATGAGGACTTCAGGCACACATAAAAGCAGAGACAGTTTAATTCTAAGCGTGGCAGCATACCTTGATCTTCCCTGTGGCAACGCTTATAAAGTGCAAACTTGGCAGGGCTGTCGGTCACGAGAAACTTTTTGAGCAGGGCCTCAATCACTTCCCCAACAGTGTTTGTGCTGCTGATATGAAGTGTGTTCGTACAGCCATTGATACTGGAAGCGAGTTTTCCAGGGTTCTGAGAAGTCTGTGGATGTTTGCAGAGTTCCATCTGTACTTTAATGAAGCCAGTGTAAATCCCATTTGAATTCTGAAGAGGGAAGAAAAGCAGGCACTTAGGTGGGCATTTTAGGGGAGGGGTGCATCAAAACTAAACAGGAAGGTGAAACACTCTTTCTCTTGTTCTTTTCTTTCAGAGCTGGTGGCAGAACTTCACCAAAGACTTCCCCCTCAGGGAATGACCTCAGAGGGAGGTGAACCCACAGGCAAGGGGCAGATGTAGCCACTGAGTGTGGCCCACTGGGTCGCAGACCCCTGGTCACTCGGGCCTTCTTAGCCACATGTGGAAGGTCAGGGCCCATGGGTGGGGTTACAACTCCCCCAGAACAGATGCTGGCCAAACCACAAAATTTATTAAAGGCTTGAGGGATATTTCTAGGTCAAAGGTTCAAAGGAAACATCATCCTCAATTGACAACTGACAACTACAGAAAAAAGGAAGGTCATAATTAAGACTTTGAAATACCTAATAAATACTGACAGGATGAAAAACAGGCCATTTTTATTCTCAGTAGCTGTTACGATATGTACTTGATTGCATATTTTGCTTAAGCGTTTTTATATAGCAAATATTCCACATAGCAGGGAATACAGAATGATGCCCTTTCAGGCATACTGAGCCAGTATTGTTTTAAACAAATTCAAACTACAATGTAAACAACACATATTTTAGGCACTTGTCTTAATTTGTGGTAGAATTACAGTTTCTTGAGTTGCCAAAAATAACAAAAATGGTTTTGTCTCTTTTCTTCCAATATTGAGTAGATTTAGGAAAAAAACTTATTGTAGTGCTTTATGGACCCTGTGTCTGTTTTCATCTCTACGGGGGAATAAAATATGGCAAGTGGAATTTTTCTCCTTTGATGAAAAATATGTCTGTTGAGAAAGGAAAAAAAACAACACTGCTGGGATAATGAAGAATAATCTTGAGATTATCTGCCCCCCTTGCGCCCCTATCTTTGGTGAAGTCCCACTGGGGAAAGGAAAGGGAGCCTTTATCACAAGGGTTTTTCTATTTAAAAGCTCCTCCCCAGGGGTTACAGAATTCAGTAGGGCCTGTTCTGAACAGGTCACTCTGTCCTTTGCTGAACTCTGTCAATTCATAGCCAACAGAGGGAGAGGCAGCGGTCTCAGGGCCTGGACTGCGGGCGGCACGTGGAAGGTCACCAAATGGGCAGGCCAGGCAAAGCCACAGGCCCAGCTTAGAGAGGGACAGGAATGATCTAACTTTGTTGTCAGCTCTTGTTACATTGTCCCCAAGCCCTGTCTTTTCTCCCTCCTACACCTTTTCTCCCCACAGTGCATAAACACTGACAGACAACTTAGTAGACCTGTAATAACAAGGCATAGGAAGCTGAACTTGTATACTTTATCTTACACTGACAAGCAGCTCAGAAAAACCTTAGCTCAATTGTATTCCAGTCCATGGGCACAAAATCCTTTTCCTGACACTTTCTCATTTATTCTCACAAGATAAAACTTATCTGAGTTCTTGTTAGGATCTGAGTTGTCCTCTGTCTGTTCAATGGGCAATGATTACATTCGATGCTAAACACCCTTTGAGAGATCACAAAATCATTTTTAAAATAAAATTTTTAAGAAGTTTCATTTTTTGAAAGACAATTTAGCAACTGGTTTTGAGATAAAGCTACTTCTAAACAGATTAAATTAGAAAGGTGTGGAAATATTCCTTTTTCCTGCTCTATATTCATTGACTTAACAATGTTATTCAGAGATTTTCAAATATACAGATTGTAGTTGTAGGACCAACCACTGTATTTGTCTTTTCACCTGCGTCAGTAAGGTGGTTGCTTACCAAGGTCATCTTCAATTTGTCTGTAACTGCTAAATTGTATTTATGAACTTTCTCTTTGATTTCCTCCTTGGTGAGGTAATTGTGGGTTTCCTTCTCTTTCTCCACATCCTAGAAGAAAAACAAGCCAGGTCCACATGAGCAATCACAGAAAAAAAATGCAGATAAGTTAGTTAGTGATCTTTTTACATTCCACACACAAACCACAGTGCACTTTTCCTGAAACACACATACACCATCACTCACACACACACTCACACACACACACACACACACACACACACACACACACACACACGCTTTCTTTCAAATCTCCAGCTCATCCACCAATTCTGGTTCTCTTTCCTTCAGACTATAGTTTTCTTGAGGTATATATATCAAATAAAACTGATGAGTCAGTGGCTAAAAGCAACACTTCATTAAATATTATTTTGCCAAAAAAAAAAAAAAGTTTTTGCTAAATGTCCTTTCTGCAAAAATACCATTCCTTCAGAGTACCAGCTAGATTGGCCATTTCTATTTTAAAATAGTTAAAGATACATATCAAAGGCTTCGCTTTAGCAGATTCTATTAATTTTATGGTCTTTATATAGCTTTACAGTACTTATCAGCAGAAGGCACAGTAGTTAATAAATATGAACTGCACTAAACCACTGACCCGTCGAGCTGCACACAACTTCCAGAGGGTAATTTATCTGCCAGACAAATCCTCCTGCCGAGATACAAAGGGCCACACTCCCCCTGCCCCGGCTCCCACACCATCCCTGCCTGAAGGGGAAAATATTTATAAAATCTTTTCACTGTGAAGAATTCACTAATGACTGATTGCCTAAAGAGCTTAAATAGTGATTACCATGTGATCACTGATAGTTGAACGTGTTTTGTGACATGGACGAATTCGAGCATGCCAGGCACCTGACCATATTGCATTTAATTCTCCCAACAGCCTAACCCAGGAGGCACTAGCCGTTCCGGCTTCCGGATGAAGAGATCCAATTCTAAGAAGTAAATCAGGCTGCCAAATGAAGCTTAACTGCGACGTGGAGGCGACGGAAGTGCAGTCTCATCTCAAAGCCCACCAACCTCAAACATTTACCAGGACCTCTCAGTTTATCTTCTCTCATTTAATCCTCACCACTGTGAGCTAGCACTATCCCCATTTTACAGGGAAGGACAACTGAGACTTACAGAGGTCCAGAGGCCCATCCAAGGACAACCCAGTAGTTCAGAGACCAAGCTCAATTTTAACCCAGCTGCTCTCTATGTGCTTTCCACTCAATCAGATAGGTCTGGAGGGTTTTGGGTGTGGGTGTTGGAACACTTAGATAAGGAAAGGCTGTATAATCAGATTCATATCAGAGAAATTTCTTCTCAGAAAAGAAGATGAAGGATCCTAAAAATCTTCAGGGCAAAAAAAGGAAAAGCAATTAAAATCTGACAATTCCCCAGAAAGAAAACCTTTGAAAAGGTGCCCCTTGCAGCCAGGTACATCATGCCATCCCCACAGCTGGATAACTAACCAAGCAGCCATTTGTTCCCATCCACTCACAGTGTCCTAGTGTGCTAAACACACACACAATGGCTACTAGGGAACTTGCATGAATACCGTATCAAGTATAAAATGCTTCTTGATCCATTCAAACCTCAAGTTCTTTGTTTTTTGAGCCTGAGAGGGTTGTGCTGACCATAAGCTAGCTCAGGAACATTTCCATTCCAGCACCAGCATGACAAGGTTTAACATATCCGCATTCTGAGCAATCATAGAGAAATATCACATTCTCCATTAGATAATGGATTCATCCCCTAGCTTCAGGGGCAGGCCTCAAAGTCCCCTGGGAACATTCTATCTGCCAGTACAAAATCCCAAAGCTGTCAGTGGTTAGAAGAAAAAATAAGGCTGTGGATTAAAAGAATTTGTTAGAAGCCTCAAGAACTAGTTCCAAAGAAATTTAAAACAAATATTGCATCACTCTGCTTGCCCAGCTCTTTCCAGTCGACAATCAGATGGCTACTGGACAGAGGTGAAGAAGAAAATGAGGTAGTCTTTGTCTCTACATTAACTTTTAAGTATTAACTGGGCAAATATTTCTTAATGCATATTCTAAAATGGGCATGATAAGACACTTAATGATTTCATATATGTGGGATGTGAGGTTCACAGGGCCAAGTGTACCAATTCCAGCAAGACCAGTGCTCTAATTCTGAGGGTGTCACCAAACAATCTCATACCCTGGGACTTACTAGCCTTTCCGGGCCTGTCCCCTCATTCACTATTAAATGAAGGAACTAGAGGTGATACCTGGTCCAATAAACAGGATCTGGTTGCAAAGATGAGATGCTGTTTTCGTGGGTGTGACCAATGGAGCAATATGGTTCTATTTGAGCAATCAAGGAAGCCAAAGACTCACCACTAATAACCCAAGAAGAGTAGGCCACACTGGCTCAGTGGCAGAGCTCTTGCCCGCCAAGCCAGAGACCCAGGTTCAGTTCCCTGTGCCTGCCCATGTATGAAAAAAATAATAAAAACATGGAAAAAAAATAAAACATGAAAAGGCTGTTACATATACACAATAGCACATATGAGCGGGAGTTCTGAGAATGAAAGAAAGGAAAGGAGTAAAGGAAACGATTAAGAACAAACATCGGGGGTAAGTAAAGTTGGTCAGTTCTTAACAACAGGTTTTGCTAATGCTATCAAAGTGACCCTTTCTTGGGCCCTCTCACATGAGCATGCCAGAGGCAGCAGTCCTGAGAAGCTTGGGGACATTTTAGAAACAAGCCAGTCTAGAATTGGACCCAAGGATCTTCACGATCCCTTCCAGGGTAAACATCTCATTATTACAGGATCAAACGGGAGCAGCTAAAACCTAAAAGGCCATGATCCTATACTTTAAGTCAACTAACGTAGCAATTCTACACCAAGGCCACAGACCATGCCTGTCCAGTCCACCAATACTTGCTGGGCTCCTGCTGCTTGCTGGCACTTGCCTAAGTATGGGGACTTCAGACTTCACCACCCCTCTCTCCTGGTGCTTACTGTCTACTAGCCCAGGCTGAGTATGAGTGAGCAATGTCAGAACACAAAATCCTTCAAGAATGAAAACCAAGGACGGTTTCTCTGAGTGCAGAAGTCTGGCAGCTGTGGGAGAAGGCAAGGATGTATGAGCTCAGGTTCCGGAGTGGAAGAGAGAGGTTTTATTTATGTCAGAATTAGAATGACTCTTAATTTGGAAAACTTTCAAATGAGTTACCTCTTCAAAGGTGACCCCCCCATCCCTCCCTTTCCTCTTATATAGGAAAAAATCCTCCCCTCCTTCCTCCAACTACAGTGAATATCAATGGGAGCCAAATTCAAAGGGCAGGCTTTGGGAACACAGCTGTATTCGCAGAAAGGAGGGGGGGGAATGGGGCACGCCAGGGGAAAGCAGGTATTAACAGGTGCAAAGGGTGAAAACAAGGAGAAGGTGAAAGAAAACTATGTGGGGTGTGGAACAGATAAAACACTGAGCATAAACATAAATCTTTAATTGGGATGACGAGGAGAGGAAATGGCATGGGGCACAGCAGCCAGTGAATAACACTGGTTATTGTTCTTGGCAGACCATGTGGCTGTGACGTCATGCCCCGAGTGTCGGCCTAAGTTACAAGTCATCTTTGTAGAAGTCACCTTTTATTGTATGTTCCCCAAATCCTTAAGATCTTCAGAAAGAGAGTCCTTCCAAGCAAAATTATAAACCCTAGGCTTTTTGCTCATATTTTCATCTAGCAAGGTCTCGGGAGCTACTCTGGGTTTAAGCGTCCGTTCCTGGGTGTGGTCACATGACTTTTTTTTAATCAACCAATGTTTTCATAAAGGACATGCCCTACCTCACAGAGACACACAGGAGTCCTTGTGCGGTGTGGCCCAGGCTGCACTCAAGGAGCATGTTAACAATCCCATGAACAATGAATCACAAATCAGACTCCTAAATTATACCCCTACCAATCTGGGGAAAAGAACTGAGAATTTTTTGTACTATTTTGCAACTTTTCTGTAATCCTGAAATTATACTAAAATTAAAAATAAATAAATAAAAATAAAACAATACACTTGACTTGACAGTGACTGTTAAAGAGAAAGCAAGGAGATAAAATGCACCCACTGCTCCCTCTATTTTAGCCTAGTGAAGGTGTGTGGGCTACAGTTTAGACACGCTGAGGACTCAGCTCTCTGCCACTTTTTTTGCTGTGTGACCAGAGGCAAGTTAATTAACCTCTCTGAACCTTGGTTTTCTCATCTCTGTAAAATGTGAAATACAATATCTACTTTTTAGAACTGTTACGAAAATATAACACAACCCATTATTCAGTAACTACTTTTGAGTGCCTCCTTACTGATGCCTTTGCCTGTACCTGTGCTTAAGGCTCTGTCAGGCACTTAATAGTGGGCAAGACAGTTGTGGCCCCTGCCTTTCTGCCTTTTCTTGGCTATCAGCTCAGTAAGGTTGTCTTTCTTCTCCACCCACCCACCTTTTTTTTTTGTACTACTCACCTCTTTATGAAATAAAGCTTCCCCACCCCAAAAGGCAAGGAGCATAGATTCTCTGTCTGTAATGGGGGACAATATATGCACAGTGCCTGATGCTAGGGGCTCATGACAGACACTCAGTACGTGGTTCCATCACCCTCTTTATTGGGGTCCCACAGTTTTTATGCAGCACTGCTCTGACACGTGGCCAGGTTTGGGGTGCAGCCTGTGTCAGGAGAGAAAAGTAAACATACCTGGTCAGCAGGCAATTTCTTCAAGTGAGGCTGTAGTCCACACCTGCATGAATTCCTACCTTTTTCACTTCACTTCCAATTTTGGAAACACGCAAATAAATGTCTACCCATGTCCCAACAGACCGGAGTACCTACAGAATAGGTTCCAGCCTTGTATTGTGTACAGAATAGAATAAAGCACCAAGCTCCTTCATAACTAAGCCCACACATTTCTCAGAGCAGTGGGCCCCTGCTGCAAATGGAATGCAGGGATAGCTTGAGCTCAATCATATGTGGTACTGACTCCTTCCCTTCCTTCCAGGCTGTTTTCATTAAGGATATCAAATAAGGCACCATGGACCTGACTGAAAGAGAAAAACATTCTCTTTCCACCACAATCATGGAGGGGCCTTGAAGCAAACCAAGGCAAGCTCACACTTAATGGTATTAAGTATGTAAGTGACTTCTAGAAGCTAGAGAGCAAGCAGTTTGGGGGTTCAAAAGAAATTTTCGCAGAATGGATAAACAAATTGCGGTACATCCATACAGTGGAGTATTTCTGGCAATAAAAGGAAATGAGCTATCAAGTCACAAAAAGACATGCAGGAAACTTAAATGCATATTGCTTAGCAAAGGAAGCCAGTCTGAAAGGCTATAAACAGTGTGATTCCAATTACATGACATTCTGGAACAGGCAAAACTTTAGTGACAATAAACAGATAAGTGGTTATTGGGAGTTGTGGGGTGGGGGGATGAATAGGTGCAGCACAAGGGATTTTTAGGGCAGATAAACTATTCTGTATGATACTGTAATGATGGATATGTGATAATAACCATTTGTCAAAACTGGTAGTACTGTACACTGTAAAGAGTGAAACCTAATGTAAACATTGGACTTCAGTTAATAACAATGTATTGGTTCAACAATCATAACAAGTTTACAATAATGCAAGATATTAAGGGAAAATGCATGATGGAGAGGGCATATAGAAATTCTCTGTACTAGCTGTTCAATTTTCTGTAAATCTAAAACTGCTCTAATTTAGTCTATTAACTAAAAAAAATGAGATGGTAAAAAAAAAATTTTTCAACAAGTCAAGATAACTGCTTCTGAAGTAGACTAAAGAATGATAAGCAACAAAACACTATTCTGAGATTTCTTTTAGGGATGCAAAGTGGAGACTCTATGATTAATACAGACTTCAAAGGATTGTCATCCTAATCCTGGACAGTCCAAAAGAAGCCTGCCTTCTGCACCGGGAGCATGTCTTGCGTCAATCCTAATGCATGTGTGAATGAGAAGAGCCACTGGGGACAGCTGTATATTTACATTTGATGTCTCTCTGACATTCTTCACTTTCAGTACCACAACCTCTATCACAGTCGGCAGAGGTGCTGAGGGGCCCCAGAAAGTTTTCTCAAATAAGGACAGGTCCCAGCACTGTCCAAGGGCATTTTCTGTAATGATGGAAATATTCTATACCTGCGCAGTCCAATGCAGTACCTACAAGCCACATGCGACTACTGAGCATGTGAAATGAGAACTGAACTTTATATACTATTTAGTTTTAAATTATTTAAATGTAAACAGCCACACATGACTCACAGCTACTGGACTGGACAACATGAATCAAGACTGTAGTGTACACAGGTGTAAATGAAGAATAAGGAAAAAACTTACAAGAAAATAATTTTTTAAAATGTTACAGTTAAAAAAAAACAACTGTTCTAAAGCAAAGAATTGTTTGTTTCTGGGATGCTCAGTGTTGCTATTCTCATCTTGAAAGTCCAGCAGGCAGCTTGCAGCCATGTCCTCCTGGCACCAGTGTAGACAAGCTGCTGGGGTGCCACATCTAGAGACTCTGCGCTTATCTTGGTGTGCAGCCCTGGCATGCTGATTCATCCTGGCCAATCCAGAGTAGGTATTTTTCCTGCAGACAGGAGGGTTTTCTGAAATGGCAGGATACAGAGCTGAGGCTTTCCTATCATTTATGTGTACATTTGGGAGCTATCTTGCCTGGACTCAGTTTGTAAGTCTCTCTTCTTCTTCTTTTTTTTTTTAAACATGGGCAGGCACTGGGAATCAAACCCGGGTCCTCTGGCATGCAGGCAAGAACTCTACCTGCTGAGCCATCATGGCCTGCCCAAGTCTCTCTCCTAATGCAGCCATCTAATATGCTCACTTTGTTCATGATTCTGATAGCAAAGGAGTTGAAAGGATCTAAGAGTCCCCTCAACAGAGACATCACTGTTACTGAGGGTAGGAAAAGTAAGTAGAACAATGGAGAACAGCTAGAAGGGACAAGAGCCAAGGCAGAGCACATACAGCATTGCAGAACAGCACAGAGCCACCTTTCCCAGACAGTGCTCCATGGAACACTAATCTGTGTACCCCCCTCCTAACCTGTGTACCTCTTTTCAGGACTTTCAATGTCCCTTATAACACTAAAGGCTCTGAGAAGTCCTGCTGTCATGTTAAGAAGTCTATATGAGCATACAGCAAGGAAACCTTAAGAGAACAGATTTATAATAAAGTTGTGTGACATGCTTAATTATGTGCAAATAAGCACATTATACAGGACCCGAAATTTCTTTTCTTTTATTAGTTATTACCTTGCTGAGTGGATTCTGTATCACTAGGGGATATGAGCATACCCAAACTGCATCTGTTGAACTTGACAATTATAAAGAACCTCTTCATCCCCAAGGCTATTTGTTAAACAACAATAGGAGAACAGCAGAAGGGAGTCTAGGTGGGTATTTCAGAAAACCTTTTTTAAAAAATGAACTTAAAATAGAACTAACCAGGGCGGGCCATGGTGGCCCAGTAGGCAGAGTTCTCACCTGCCATGTCAGAGACCAGGTTCGATACCTTACAAGGATAGAAGTACTGTGCTAGCCTTTTTTTTTTCTTGCCGAATGCCACTCATTTTATTTTCAATTCATCCAAGTTGTATCCCCACTTCTCTTAGTACCCAGTGCAATGCAGAGTCCATCTTTTCTCTCCTACCAAACATGTACCCCATGCAGATCCAGGCTGTAAGGTTCCTGTTCATCTGTTATCTGTGGTACCTCACACACTGTCTGTGCCCATGTAAAAGATTTTTATCGGTCTGCTGCGAGTTAGTATAGTTATCATAATACACATTTTTTTCCTCCTGCAAAAACATTTTTTACTTTGTGTATTTACTCACCATCATGGTACACTCTAGGCATTCCTAAATTACACTGTCTCAGTACTAATCTTCTCTTCAATGCATTTGTAAGTAAGAAAAAGAGGAAAGGGGGATCAAAGTGTACTATCAATTATTGCATTTATACTCTTTACCTCCCCTCCCACTTCTGTACCATCCTACCCATCAACCTGTGCTTTAACTCCCCCCTGAGAACAATATATTCACACATGTTCCTACTGCTCACCTTGTCATCTTCATTTACAACCCCCACCCCACCCTCTAAGGATCCGAATGATCTTCTGTCTTCAAGACCCACTCCACCCAGGAAGCCTTCCTAACCACAGCAGCCCTCACGTCCCTTTCCCCAGAACCCCCATGCTACCCCATCAACTGAGAGCTACCATCCGCGGTGCCGCCTACAGTCTGTTGTTTCCTGTGGTTTACTCTGCCCCTCAAATACCCGACAGTGTTTAAAAATCACTTCGGAGACACTGTGCTGGCACTGGCACTGTGCTAGGCACCAGGAGGTGGGCTCCGTTCTTTCCAATTGAATCTGGTGCCATAAAGCTAGAAGACAGCACTGGCAATTGTGCTTTAGTACATCTCATCAATCCGCATGAAGTTTTTCGCTCACTTCTCAAAACTGAACGGATTTTCAGAGGCATACAAAAGGCCTTTTATAATTCCAGATACAAAGTTTTATACGCTTCTGTTATCCATTTGCATCATCAAAGAAAGAGAGTCCTTCAAAGCATGGCCCTTATATGCCCTCACCCACTCGGAACAGTGAAAGCAGGCATGAGCCCAGCATGTTAATAAGATTAATTGCAGTTGGGATACACATTAAAAGAGCCTCAACTGGGCCTTCTATGACCTCATTTTTTAACCCCCCTGGTTACCAGTCCGCCATACCCTATATGGTTGTACTTTTCAAACCGGGTCGCGTGCCAACAGTCAAACAGCCACTCATTTGTTTGGAGCCAGAAAACAAACTTGGAGGTGGACCAGTCTCCCCAGAGTGCCCAGCTTGAAATCCCAACCTCAAGGCATACCAGATTACAAGCAGACTTAGAAATCTGTTTGACGTGTTTTCAAAGAGGGTCAGTTAAGATGCTATTCATTTCTGAAAGGTGATATGTCTCACAACTGGTTTAACTTTCTTCAAGTTCTAGGTGAGCGAGGTAACAAAGAAAGGAGAGATTACTGGCAGCCTCGGCACCGTGCACATCCAAATTCAGCTAATCAGCTTTGTTCACTGGAAAAAGAACGTGGCCACAGGTGAGTCAGCAACCTTGCCACAGCCCTCCTTGCTGAAGTCTACACCCAAATGGAAGAAGCTGATTCTTAGGTTCTCAAAGGAAGGTATATCCTCAAGGACTTAGTTTCCCTGATTATCAAATGGGAGTGAGTGTTAGACCGTGGTTCCTTTCAGCAGAAAGCTTTGTAATATGTTACACCCCCTACAACACTACCCTAATCAAACACCTACAAAATAAATCCACTGGGTGTTACGAAAGTGAACTTAAAACTGGAAAACTCAATATAAAAGACCACTGAGGGGCCAAGGAGGGAAGTGAGGCTGACACATGGTGATGGTGCCCATTCCAAAGTCTGGAGGAAAGCATCTCACTGCTCAAGGCTCTTCAGGCTGTCCAACTGCTATCTATGTCCTTCTGCTAGCAGCAATTATAACTGTGGATCCGAAGCCACAGTATGCTAATTCAGGTTAGCCCAGGGATACTGGAGCCTCTTACTAAGGCCAGAATTTGGAGGTGGGGTCTTGTGGCCACTATATTCTTTACGGAATCTTTGAATCTTGGCAATCAGGTGATGTTCTAGAGAAGGAGTGTACAGGTTCATTTGGAGATGAGCGAGGCAAGAAGCACAAAGGAATGTTGCAGTACCCAGGAGACAGGTGGATCCCATTTGGGAGACTTAACAGACTCCAGATTGCTTCAGCTCCACCAAACCCAGAAACCGGAAAAACCAAGGGCAGAGGTCTACAAACAAATGGAGTGGCCACTTTGCCAACTGAAACCAAATTTGAACAGAAAGTATCGAGAGAATGAGAAACTTCTGTAGACCAGCACTCCTAGAAAAATTATCTGTTAACAAGCTTATCCAAAAGATACTTGGTATCTTCCTTCTCCCCCAATTATAATGCGTCTAAGCTGCCACCATATAATAAAGGAGGCTTACAACAAACAGTTCTGTGTTTTCAGGCAACACAAATAGCACTGTGGAAGGTCTGAGGTTCAGAGTTCAAATGTAGGAGGATGATTTCAATGTCCAGGAATTACACTTAACCCTTTTAAGGCCTGGATTCATACATCTTCCATCCTCACTCACTGCGGATGAGTGGTAAGTAACGTACTACCGCTAGAAGCAATTATAACTGCAGATCCGAAGCCACAGTCCGCTAATTCAGGTTAGCCCAAGGATACTCGGCATCTACAGAACCTTGAGCAGTGAGATGCTTTCCTCCAGACTTTGGAATGGGCACCATCACCATGCATCAGCCTCACTTCCCTCCTTGGCCCCTCGGCAGTCTTTTATTGGAGTTGTCCAGTTTTAAGTTCACTTTCCTAACACCCAGCGTTACTACTTACTAATGCACTAGTGCAAACACATCCGCATGGCCCCCTATCATGCCACAAGGAGCAGAGAAAGAATCAGCAGTCCCGCCAAGCCAGAAGTCAGGACCGTTAACCTTCTTTAAAAACTGGCAAATTTATTTTAGACAGTCTCAAGGAAGCTCCAAGGGGGTTAAGCTGTTCTATCCCATTAATTCAATCCAACCCCTCTTCCTGAAGTCTCCTTCCCTCTACCCCACACTCCACTCAAGATGGCTCTTTTGATAAGTTTTAATAGCCCTTAAAAGGTATGACTGAAGAACCAAGTGTCCAAGGACTCACTCTTCTGTCACCGGCCATACATAGTAAGAGACGCCACTCCGCTACCCTCCATGCCCCGGACATGACCCACAGTCCAAAGGGGCACAGGAGGACCCTACACAGCCAGCTCTACCTGAGCAGCCATTTCTCAGAAGCGCAAACTCCAGGGCTGGTTTTATCTGAACAATCTCCTTTCTCCTCCCTACCAAGGTGGTAAAATATTCTGGAGTAATTAAGAGGTAAGTTAGTTGGGAATGTTTGTGTTTCTTTCATGTAACTTTTTTTAAATTAATAAATTAATTTAAATTATTTAAAAATTAATTTATGACGGAAGACCTTTTGTACAGACTGGAAAAAAATATTTTCAAAGAGATGTTTATAGGACCAAGAGAACTAAATTTTTACTTTTGCTTTACTAGTGCCACAAACTTGCCAGTGGTAACGTATTTGTCCAATTCAAGATAACTCTGTAGTTTTGTTTCCTAAAGCTTGTTGTTAAACACCAAAAGACATTTTTGAACTGTACATTTGATCAGATTGTTAGCTTTTTCTGTTTTATTTCTTTTGAGAATCTGTGAATAAAAAACATCTGAAATAAAAAAGAAAATGTAAGTTAGAGCAATTCAAATAAAAATCAGGTGGATTAGTACCTTGAAGAGCCTCACATGAGCAGTTTCAAAAGATTCGCTTTACAGAAAGCCGTCCCTGGCTTCTTGTGTCCCCATAGTCAGGGGTGACAAATACACAGGTCATTGCCAGAATGTCAGGAACCCAAGGTCAGTCAGTAGGAAGGCTTCGGGTCAAGTAAAGCTCAGGAAAAACCAGGAAGCAGATCCACCGAAGGAATAATGTCCAAGAATAATGCCCAAGGGCCTGGTCACCCTGGCCCACCTCCGCCACTCCACCCAGCCCCAATCCCTGCCCAGACCTTGGAGGCTGCAGGCACCATGTGAACCAAACCTTGGAACTTTCTCTATACCTCTGTACTTCTCACCTATGCCTCCCCCTATTCTGCCTCCCTTTCCTTTCTGATCTACTTGCGAACCACACTGGGCAGGATTATCCCTAGGTGGTGGGAGAGGAGGGGAGGAGGAGCGGCTGCCAGCTCCCCACGCCACACCCTCCACGACCTGACTCTGAATTCTTATAGGATCCCTGTCATTGGAAATGGAAACTACTGTTGTACCTACTTTGCAAATATGAAAATGGAAACTTAGGGAAGTTCATCTGCCCCAAGACACAAGGTTAGTTGCTGAGTGAAGGGGCTGAGTAAAGCTCCCTCCAGATAGGTTGGTCTCATTCAAAGTCAATAAATTCAAGAAAGGAGGAAAGAGCGCCCCCCCCACCCCCCATCCCCCCACTCCCCCCCCCCCCCCCCCCCCCCCCCCCCCCGTGAGACCTGGAAAGCATGCTGAGACCTTCATGCTTCCCATTGTGGGTTTCTAGAGGACTAGTCTCTTTTGGGGGGTGGGGGGAGAGTTGGCAGGGAGGGTGGTTTGCACTCTCTGGGAATCGAACCCGGGTCTCCTGCGTGGAAGGCAAGTATTCTACCACCGAACCACCCGTGCGCCCAGGACTAGCCTTCTTGATGTACAGCATTCAACCTGAGTTTTAGAGGGCAGGGTTCTACCCAACCGACAAGTTACTAGGGAATTAGTAGTCTGGCCAGGACACGGAGAATTAGTTTAAAAAGTAGAAAATGTCCAGCTTTAAGAAAATGACTACATAAACACCTTCATGTCATAAGAGGGGCCACACAGGATTGTGACTATGAAGCCTGCACAAGAGTTTTCAATGCCATTAGGAAATAACATCATATATATAAAATATTAAGTGAAAAAAATCAGAATAGAAACTGTACATCCAATATGATAAACAATGTAAAAGGAAAAGAAGCGCCTAGAGTAAAGACTGGATGGAAATATACCAGAATGTTAACAGCAGTTACGCCTGAGTTGAGGGATTTGGGATGTTTCTAACCTTTTCCTCTTTCTCCACAAAAATTTCAAAAATTTTACCCAATTTTCAAAAACTTCTTCTGAATCTGTTAAGACTTTGTTAAACAGAAAAATAAATTTTAAAAAGTATCGGAAAAAGTAATAAGCACAGAGCAACCGAGCATTTTGCCAGCATAACTGAATCTGATGTGCCGACTGCCCTGCATAAGGCTATTCACGACCCATCTGCCCCCAAATAAACAATGACACATTGAGAACACAGGCATCAACTCAGGCAAAACTATGTATTTTCCTTAATGTTAACAGCCAATTGCACTTAGCACATGGACGTTGCTAGAGAGAACAAGATCACAGATCCCTTAGGTAAAATGGGGGCACTACAATCTGGGAAATAAAAAAAAAAACTTCTCCAAAAACATGGAACTATTACATTTTACTACCAGGGTAACCTTGGATATTGCATCAAACTTTAGGGACACCCAAATCAATAGGCCAAGCCCTTGATCTTGAGGCTTGCTCTTGTGAAGCTTATATATGTAGTGGAGATGCTTAGTCTACCTATAGGCATGCCTAAGAGTCACATCTGGAGGGCCTCTTCTGTTGCTCAGATGTGACCAATCTCTCTCTAAGCCCAACTCTGCAAGTGACACCACTGCCCTGCCCCCCTACATAGGATGTGACAACCAGGAGGAAAGTCCCCTGGTGGCATGGGAGATGACTCCCAGGGATGAGTCTGGCCCTGGCACTTGTGGGATCAACAATGCCATCCTGACCAAAAGGGGAAAATAATGGAACAAATAAGGTATCAGTGGCTGAGAGAGCTCAAATAGAATAGAGTGGCTACTCTCGAGGTCACTCTTTCATAAGCTTCAGTTAGACATTGCTACCTATCATAACTTGCCAAACCCCAACCCAAACCTTCCTGCCAATCCTAAAGAATTCCTAGGACATTATATAAGATTCTACAAAGGTTCCATGCTTAAGGATAACTTTCTAGAAACCTACAACCTCCAGAACATCAACTAGTTCCACCCTCTATCCCATATTATCGACAGCCCCTTCCAACATGAAAAAGTTAGAATAGGTATAACCAAATACCTCTAAAGAGTGGGACAGAATGATGATGGTGGAGTTATACAGAGAAGGTCCGGTTTAACAAATGAGTATGAGTGCTGAATCATTATACTGATATTTCTTTTAGCCTCCAGTACCTTACAGCAGCTAGAAGTAAAAACCTAAAATTATGGAATTGTAACCCATACCAAACACTGAAATCCGTTCTACAAACTAATTATTGTGATGTGCTTTGAAATTTATTGTTTTTTTGTATATAAGTTATTTTTCACAAAAAAGAAAAAAGAGAGAAGGAGGAGTATAACAGAGAAGATAGGATTAACAAATGAGTATGACTGCTGAATCATTATATTGCTATTTCTTTTGGTCTCCAGTGTCTTGGAGCAGCTAGAATAAAAAAATAAAAAGTCATGGAACTGTAACCCATACCAAACTTTAAAATCTGTTGTATAACTACTCGTTAAAATGTACTGCTTTTTTGTATATATATTTCACAATTTTAAAAAACGTAAAAAAAAAAAAAGCCTTCTCCAGCTACCAAAAAAAAAAAAAAAAGCTAGTATTGCCAAGGACTGCTGAAAGGAAAGGCAATCTGCTGACCAGTTTATAAATAAAAGCCACCCTACAGCTGCCCTGAAAACTGGATGTCAATAAGGGCAGGTAATTTACAGCAATTTGAACTTTCTTTGTTGTGCAGAATGTTTGCCTTGTGCTTTTATAACCTGCGAGTTCACAGGCCCCTCCAGTTCTCTTTTCCTCCTCGGCGTGCACAGGAAGTCCAAGGCCGGAGGAAACGCCCTCCACCTTTCCTTACTGCTGGGGTCATCAGCCGGCCGGCCTGCGGGGCAGGGGGAGGGCAGCGCAGGTATGCGTTCCTGGTAGGAAACCAGCTAAAGTTTCCAAACTGGGGGATTTGAAGTAGAGGAAAGAAAAAAAGAGAAACTGAATTTAATTCAATGAAGTGTTGGTTTTAGGTTCTGAAACCACGATGCAGAGAGTCCAAGCACAACTTTACAATTGCACTTGATTCAAAAGTAAAATCTGCAGCGGTATGTGGGGGGAAAATGCACCTAGTTATATGGATTATAGTGAACAGTATGGATTATAGCTAACAGTAATATTTTCTATCAACTGTAACGAATGTGCCACACTGATGCTAAGGGTCAATATTGGGGGGGAAATGGGAGGGTGCGTTTATTTTTGGAGTAACGAAAAATCTTCTAAAATTGATTGTGGTGATGAATGCACTACTCTGTGATTATATTGTGAGCCACAGACTGTAGACTTTGGATGGACTGTATGGTCTGTGAATATAGCTCAATAGAACTGCTTTTAAAAAAAACAACTAAGATCTGGACAGGAAGCAAGTGTTATCAGACAAAGGCCATGGATTCTTTTGCCCGAGGTACTCAATAACCAATTCCTGAGACACAGCGGTTTCAAAGAGAGAGTTCTAGCACAGTAGGAGAGCAGATAGCTTATCGACCCAAAATCTCTCTCTCCAAACTGCAGTAATTCTGATAGCTTTATTAGAGAAAAAGATGGGCAGGGTTTAGGATAATGAGCACAGTGGCCCCAGATGATGTAATTGGAGGTGATCTCATTATTAAGCATGTGCAGATTGATTACCTATTTAGAGAATAGATGTAAGAAAACAGTAAAATGAGGTATAGGTGACTTGTAGGTTAAGGTCTAAGCTACTGCACATGTCATGTGGGTCCATTTGGTCAGATCCAGTCTCGGTTACTTCGGACTTGGGGTGGGGTAGTTCTGGGCTGACCTGAGACCCTTCATTAATAAACAATAGGGGGTGTCTTTAGGGGTTACAAGACTTTAAAGTTGAAAAACTGTATAGCTGGGTATAAATGGAGGTTAGTCACAAGGCTTTTATAATCACAGGGGCAGAAGAAAGGGCTCTACAACCATCATCAGAGATCAAGGCAGCTGGACTACAGTTCAGAGATTTCGGGTATTTTCCTTTGTCTACATCAATACTCCAGAAAGCAAAAAGGAATATCTATATGATGATTCAGCGATCAAAATCACCCCTTAAATCCTGATTTCGTGGTTACACAAGTAGCAGACTGAGAAACAGAGGGTCAACACACAGAATTAAACAGGATATGCGCCTGCTTAGAGCTCCATTCTCATCCCCACACGCGGCATCGCCTGAAACAACAACGCCCTGAGCATTGGGGAACTGTTTCATCCGATACAGCTAAGGAAACGCTAAGACAAGAAGGATGAAGAAGGTGGAAATGTTTTATCTCCTTCACCTCTTCCCCTACGCCACCAATTTCCCAGCCAGGGACTTCCTAATAGAAAGTTCTATGTTCACACAAAAAAACTTTTAAAGCAGGCACTTCAAGAATGGCTTGGAAAAGAAAAGAGAATATTTAGGAATGAGGGGCATTTGTTCCCCAAGTTTAAACAGGCCACACTGTTCAACTCCTGACTACAAAATCAACTCCAGGTGTAAATAATGTTTTTCTAGGGTACACGTAAAATGCAAAATTCTTTAAGTTTAGGACTTTACTACCATAGGAATAACTTTCTTCTCCTCCCATAAGATCAAAGTTAATAGTCAACTTCCAAGTTCCCACTCTACTTAGAACCATTCCACCCCTCTCACACACACACACACACACACACACACACACACACACACACACAAGCACATTTTTTAGGGTGCCAAGCAGGGTAAATAAAAGGAAAGAACCAATGCGGCAGGCAACAGTTTAGTAACAGATGAGGAAAGCGTACTGGCTGGCTGGGAGTGACAATCCATTTGCTGATGATGAGGACATCCAGGAGCAAACCCTTGGGCTATGTAAGGGTTCCATCCTCTGTGGCTCTCCCAGAAACTCTTCAGGTAGGCACACATTTTAACCCCTCTGCACAGGTGCAGGGACCGAGGCCCAGCAGTCCCAGGTGGGATGTGAACAGGAGGACTGGCCAACACTAAAGCCAAGCCCTTCCTACTCACACCAAGTGACCTCGAGATCCAGGAGAGAAGTGTGTTACCAACCAGTGGTGTGACCTCCGGCTCTGATATAACCTTTCTGGGTGTCGCTTTCTGATCTCCTAAAAGGGAAGGAAGGCTTCCTCTCTCCATCCCCTGACCTCCCACCCCCACCCCACCCCACTGCACTCCCCGGAACAGACCAATGGGATCTGTAAGTCTGGAAAGAGAAATTGCACAGCATGCAACAAGCATGCCTCTCCCTCTGCTGTCTTGGGACCAGCATTCGCACTCTTGGCCTTGCAGGGGGGCCTGACCCCTGCAGAGCACTGGACGTCAGCCTCAGAAAGCCCACAGGACAAACCCAATCTTCCCAATCAGCTCTATCTTTCCTCAGCAATAAAGTATTTTGATTTATTTTGATTTCCACCTCCCTCGCTCCCGTGTTCTTTCTCAAACGACTCCAACACAGACATGGAAACGAGGTGAAACTGGGTCCCCTCCTTAAGTACCCAACACCTGTAAAACGGGAAATTTTCTAAGACAAATTCTAGAAGTCTGCAATAGAAGATATAACCCCTTCTCTGAAGGAATTAAATTAAAAATAATTTTAACTTAAAAAAAAAAAACACATACCAAACAACTAAACATTTTCAGAAATGAACAAATGTTAACTGTGTACCTACATCCACAAAATAAATGTGTTCCCCAATTACAGCAGGTAAACCACATTTCTGAAAGCACAGGTATGTCCAATGCTGTCCAGGGCTACAGCAAACGGCAGGTGACAGCTACCTTCTCCTCCCCCTCTCCTTCCTTTCTTTCTGACCCGGTCTGGTGAGCCTAGTTCTGGCAGAGGCCCCGAATATGACTCTGTTTACTCAGTAATGGGCTTCTACCACACCCTGTTCCTGTCAACACTTCAAAATCCTAAACCACTCTTACTTCAGCTGGTTTCTTGGCCATCCTTTCCTTTTCTGTCTCCACTTTCTTCTAAATTTCCATGTGAAAAGGCAAGATTCTTTGCTGACACCACCAACAAACATATTTTCCTTTCCTTCTGCTTAATAAATGAACCAACGTTAGCATGCACCCAATGTTTGTTAAGCACCTAAATATTTAGCAAATAGTTCCGTGAGGCACCGGGATACCACAGTGGACAGAGTCCAAGGCAGGGGTGGGGACAGAGTAGTGCCAGGAGAGGACAAAGTGACAGGTGATACTAGAAGGGCGTCCAGGAAGGAAGCACCTTACTAAGGTTCCTTGGCTCTGGAGGTCATGAGCAACTAAGGTGGAAACCGTTGCAGATATGTGCAAATTCTTCTGTAAAAGTTAGTCATTCCTTATCTGCTTCCCCATCAAACACATTAACCAAATGCACATAACACCATATAGAGAAGGAACTAGAGCATCTTTCAAAAGAAGACTTTAGAAAACCAGATTACACAGCTCAAATCTGCTAATTTTAGGCAAAGAGAAAATACTTCAGCATGCTGCTACAGGGTATTTTTAGAGTCTGTTTCAGTGAACCACTCTGAACTTCTCAGTAGTTAAGAGAGGGAGGGAGAGGGAGAGAAAACGAGCAACAGCAAGCAGAAATGGTCTTCCTTCTTTTGTATTTTTCTTTCACGCTAAAACTGAAATGATCAGCATTACATAACCCGTTCTATGCCTAACATCCTACATATTTGCTTAGTTCTTGGGGAAGAAAGTTGTCTATAGCTGTTATTTCTCACTGCAAATATTTTGACAATATAAATCACATATAACCAGGAGACAATAATAAAGCACAAAATGGGAGAATTTGTTTTCCTTCACCTAAGAACAAGCTCAAACATTTCATAACACAAGAGCAACTCCAAGCCTACCCTGGCCTTTACAACCTCTCAGAGCAGCCTGACTTAAGACCAAAACCAAATTCCAAGTTTGGAAAGGGAAGGTCTAGAAAACAGCATCTGGCTTTCACCATGCACCATGGCACCTGCTAATTTTCTTTAAATTACAGAATTTTTAAGAGATTCAGGCTGGATCATCTAGTGGCCCGTCATTCCTTTTTCAGATTGTTAGTAACTCAGCCTCACTTTCCTGAAAATGTCCAAAGGAACCCCCTCACCCTTGAATTCCTGCCAGTCTAAACGATAAACAACCCACTTTCAAAAGGTCTCACTTTTATACTAGTTGTGCTACTCACATTTTTTCATTCATTCAGTAGAGATCACTGTGTGCTGGACATTGTGCGAGGTGCTTTAGGAAGATTCAAAGATAAACCCCCGCCCTTGAGGAGCTCTCTAGGGGAACGGACAGAAGTTGCTGGCTGGTTTCTCTGGAATATCAGACATCAGGCACTGGGGCAGGTCCTTAAGGGGGTTAAACCACACCCTTGTATAAGGGGTGAGCTTATTTTTGCACAACCATTTCTAAATTGCAAACATTTGTGACAGTATTCCTAAACACTCGTGCACACACCTCTTAAAAATACAGCCATCCTACAGAATAAAAAAACCCTATTGTAAAGACCCAAGCCCCAGGGCCCAACCCCCCCACCCCACCCCCTTCATATTGAGAATGAGCTACTGCACGTAGCCACCTAAAAAGACCTGGACAGATGTTAAAGGTCATGAGACCTCCTGGGAGGGAGGGGGGTGGAATGTACAGATGGTATCATAAACAAAGCATTAGAACTCCTCTCCCTTGATCCTCATTGATAACAAACCTCCAAACCCCTGTGGTAGAAGACACTGATGAAACTCTGTTCTCATATCCTATGGAATGTTTTTGTCCTAAACCCTAATAAGCTGTCCCTTGCACTCCCTGTCCTTTTGCAGAGCACTAGCTTCTATTTTCCACAAGGCTGCCACCAGGAAAGACCCTCTCCTATTCATAAGTCCCAGTAAAATCCATGCCTAGAGTGTTCTTTGGTCTTGGAGCTGCACTGATCTGAGTTCTTGAACAGCTGGATTGGAACAACTGGTGAGCCAGCCAGGAGACCAAAGAGCTACAGGCTGTAGCGAGCATGAGTTCTGGGAAGTGAGAATCCATGAAGGAAATCCCAAATTGACCTATATAACCCATGTGGGAAGGGTGGCTGCCCACCTGGAAGAATGGGAGCTTGCCACAAGAGTATGGGAATGCCATGAAAACTCCAGTGGGGTTGCTAACTGTTTGGCAACAGATAGCAGGGCAATTGAATTTTAGCAAAAAAAAACCACACCAAATAGTGGTGGCCATAGCTAGCCTCTTTTAGGAGCCTTACATATGGCTACTGAGACAGAACAGGAGGCAAAAGCAACAGCTCACCATTTGGAAGAGGAATTAAAACCAGAAAGAGATGCCTTGCCCAGGTAGAAATGAACGACTCTCTGACTGACCACCTGCACCAAGTGGATCATCAGTTAGAGACCCTGGCACACAGATACGTCCTAGTCAGAGGCCATTGCTTTGAGCTCAAGTCTGGAGGATTTTAGCTACCCTGGGATGGGACCCCAAAGACTCCTCTTCAAAAGAGGAAGGGGAGGAGGATGAAGAATCTCAACAGGTGCACCCCATAATACAGCAGAATTGGAAGGTGTCACAATATCACCCCCCTGGGGTTCAGCAGCTCCAACCCCCAGAACAGATATTACACATTACTAGGAGACTGCTGCTGAATTGCGTGATTTAGGGCAGCGACATAGACAAAAAACTAGGGAGTCCCTACCCAGTTGGCTTCTGAGGTTATGGGACACCAGAGCAGACTAGGATAGTGCTTTCTAGAGTAGAAATGAGTAAACTGGTATCTGTTATCACCCACCCTTTACTACAACAACACTTGTATGCTACCTCAGCTGATGTGAAAATAGCCTCCTTTTGGGTACAGCTGATTAAGGGGGTGTAAGGCTGCATGGCCTAAGGAAGGGGATATACTGCACACTACCCTCCACTGGAAAACTATGGAGGTCTACAAGATGTTTCAAGAGGGCTGGGAATAAAACACAGCGTTCATGCCATTGTTTTCATAGGTCCTGACACTGAAGCTTCTACCACAGGAAGGAAAGACACAGTATTGCATATGCCCCAACTATTAACCATAGGCCTCTCGCGTCTATCCTAGTAGGACAGCCTGTTTCCTTTGCCACTCAGGTTATAGATGACCTCAGAGAGTCCAAGAGCCTGCAGAAAAAAAGAGGGGTGGTGGTGGTATTTAATCCTTCTAGCTGCTTATATTATGGAGCAGCTAGAAGGAAAAATCTGAGATGATGGTATGGTAGCCCATGACAAACTCTGGGATCTGTCCTTCAACTACTTGTTTAGGGTGCTCTGGAAACGATTGCTCTTTTCCTTCTCTGCTTTGTATATAAGTTATATTATACAATAAAAAAGTTTTTTTAAAGAAAAAAAAGAGGCAGGAGTTAGGGCAATGGGATAGGCTCCCCAGGAGCTTAACTGCCCTGATCAGGTATTCTGCAAGCAGATGTGCGTGGATCTCATTGCTGCAGGCACAGAGATAAAGGATCTAGATAAGCAACCTAATGCTGTCCTGGTAAAACTATGGAGCAACCTGCCTAAGGACCAAAGATTTACTAAAGTGAGCTGCTAAACCACAGAGGGAGAAAGAAATTCAGGAGAGAAACCACTCAGCTTAGAGAAGTAGTTTTACAAAATAGAATGGTTTTAGATAGCTTCACTGCAGCACAAGGCAGCACCTGTGCCTTAATTAATGTGAAGTGCTGCATATATATTCCTGGTCATTCGTACAATGCTTCACAAGTTTTGAATCATGTACAAGTGCACATACACAATACTGGTCAATTATCAGGAGACCCCTTGTCTAAATGGTTTAATTCCCTTTCTTGGCCAAGACGGCATCTCTTTGTGGGGTTGTGATCTGTGTGTGGGGACTCCTAGTGCTCTGTTGTCTCTTACACTGCTTTGTGGAATATGGATGCAATATCTTGTCCTATGGTCCATGGCCTCTGCTGTGTGGGGGTGGACTGTGAAGACACAGGGCCCAGGCCCCACCCCCTCCATAATGAGATTAAGTTACTACACATAACTACCTAAGATGACCAGAACAGAAGTTAAAGTCATCAGACCTCCTGGGAAACAGGGGGGTGGAATATACAGATGGTATGATAAACAGAACTCCCCTCCCCTGATCACTGTTGATAACAAACTTCCAATCCCCTGTGTGTCAGGAGACGCTGCTGAAACTCTTTTCTCAAACTACACGATATGTCTTTGTCCTAAACTCTTATAAGCTGCCCCTTGCACTCCCTGCCCATTTTACATAGCACTGACTTCCATTTTCCAGCTAGCTGTCCCCAGGAAAGACCTTCTCCTGTTTGTAAGTTCCAATAAAATCCAAGCCTAGGGAGAGGGGCCAAGATGGCAGCTTAGCGATGTGCACGTTTTAATTCATCCTCCAGAAAACTACTAAATAACCAGAAACAGTACAGAACAGTTCCCGGAGCCACGTCAGTAACCAAACACACAGCGTACCCCAGTCTGGACGAGCTGGACCAGCTGCTAGCCTCCCCAAAACCGTGAGTTCCCTAAGCTGCGGCGGCCTGCACCCAGCGACCCTCCCCCACAGGCGGCTTCCCACAGGGAAGGGAAAGAGACTCTAAACCTGGTCAAGATGGAGGTTGCTCACTGGGCTCATGGAAAAAGAGGAAAGGGGAGGAAACGGAGGCTTTAGTGGGTGTGTCTCTACGGAGACGTGGCAGCCTCTGGATTCAGCGGTGGGACTTCTTGGGCTGCAACTGCCCCAGGAATGAGCAGAAACAGGCTGCTTTCAGGGCTGTCTCCCACCTGTGCCTTACCCAGGAGAGGGATGAAGCCCAACTCAGGTGGAATCCCTCCCTCAAGGAATTCAGACCCCAGAGCTTGGCAATTTGAATCCATTAAAACCAGCCTACAAACTCTCCTCTGTCTCCATCAGGCCCCCAACAGCGAGAGTCTTCCAAAGTTAAAAGTGCCCCAACATCTTTTGCTGGTGCGATCCACAGGCAGACGCGCCACATACTCGACAGAATAAGAAAAACAGAAGCCAGAGACTTCACAGGATAACCTGCTGGGTCTCACCCTCAGAGAAAACTGACCCAGGTGATTCCTTGCCCCTGACAGGAGGCCAGTTTAGTCTGGGAAAACCGGCTGGAGTCTATAATACCTACGTAGACCCTCCTAAGGGTGGGGAGGGAAAAGGCACCATACAAGCAGGGCAAGAAACAAGAAAACAAGAACTGAAAAATTATCCTCTGTTAAACAAAACCTAAGCTAGAGGTCCAGAAAAAGCTGAACTGAAGGTCAAAGAACAGATAAACAAATTCATCTAGCAAGAAAACCCTAGGTAAGAGAAGTAAAAGCAATCTCCAGAATAAACTAATCAAGGTAATTAAATGTCTAGACACCAGCAAAAAATAACAAATCACACCAGGAAAATTGAAGATATGGCCCAGTCAAAGGAGCAAACCAACAGTTCAAATGAGATAGAAGAGCTGAAAAAACTAACTCAGAATACACGAACAGACATGGAAAACCTCATCAAAAACCAAATCAATGAATTCAGGGAGGATATGAAGAAGTCAAGGAATGAACAAAAAGAAGAAATAGAAAGTCTGAAAAAACAAATCACGGAACTTATGGGGATGAAAGGCACAGTAGAAGAGATGAAAAAACAATGGAAACCTACAATGGTAGATTTCAAGAGGCAGAGGTTAGGATTAGTGAACTGGACGACGAAATATCTGATATCCGACAAGATACAGAAACTATAGGGGAAAAAATGGAAAAATATGAGCAGGGACTCGGAATTGAATAATAATATGAAGCACACAAATATACATGTTGTGGGTGTCCCGGAAGGAGAAGAGAAGGAAAAAGGAGGAGAAAAACTAATGGAAGATATTATCACTGAAAATTTCCCAACTCTTATGAAAAACCTAAAATTACAGATCCAAGAAGTGCAGCGTACCCCAAAGAGAATAGATCCAAACAGACGTTCTCCAAGACACTTACTAGTCAGAATGTCAGAGGTCAAAGAGAAAGAGAGAATCTTGAAAGCAGCAAGAGAAAAGCAATCCATCACATACAAGGGAAACCGAATAAGACTATGTGTAGATTTCTCAGCAGAAACCATGGAGGCAAGAAGACAGTGGGATGATATATTTAGATTACTAAAAGAGTAAAACTGCCAACCAAGAATTCTATACTCAGCAAAACTGTCCTTCAAAAATGAGGGAGAAATTAAAACAGTTTCAGACAAAAAGTCACTGAGAGAATTTGTGACCAAGAGACCAGCTCTGCAATAAATACTAAAGGGAACACTAGAGACAGATACACAAAGACAGAAGGGAGCGGTGTGGAGAAGAGTGTAGAAAGAAGGAAAATTAGATATGACAGATAAAATACAAAAGGCAAAATGGTACAGGAAAGTACTACCCAAACAATAATAACACTAAATGTTAATGGATTGAACTCCCCAATCAAAAGACATAGACTGGCAGAATGGATTAAAAAACAAGATCCTTCTATATGCTGTCTACAGGAAACACATCTAAACCCAAAGATAAACATAGGTTGAAAGTGAAAGGTTGGGAAAAGATATTTCATACAAATAACAACCAGAAAAGAGCAGGAGCAGCTATACTAATATCCAACAAATGAGACTTCAAATGTAAAACAGTTAAAAGAGACAAAGAAGGATACTATCTACTAATAAAAGGAACAATTCAACAAGAAGACATAACAATCATAAATATTTATGCACCGAACCAGAATGCCCCAGAATACATGAGGCAAACACTGCAAACACTGAAAAGGGAAATAGACACATCTACCATAATAGTTGGAGACTTCAATTCTCCACTCTCATCAATGGACAGAACATCTAGACAAAGGATCAATAAAGAAACAGAGAATTTGAATATTACAATAAATGAGCTAGACTTAACAGACATTTATAGGACATTACACCCCACAACAGCAGGATACACCTTTTTCTTAAGTGCTCATGGATCATTCTCAAAGATAGACCATATGCTGGGTCACAAAGCAAGTCTCAATAAATTTAAAAAGATTGAAATCATACAAAACACTTTCTCAGATCATAAGAGAATGAAGTTGGAAATCAATAATAGGCAAAGTGCCAGAAAATTCACAAATATGTAGAGGCTCAACAACACACGCTTAAAGAACCAGTGGGTCAAGGAAGAAATTACAAGAGAAATCAGTAAATATCTCGAGGCAAATGAAAATGAAAACACAACATATCAAAACTTATGGGATGCAGCAAAGGCAGTACTAAGAGGGTAATTTATTGCCCTAAATGCCTATATCAAAAAAGAAGAAAGGCCAAATATACAGGAATTAACTATCCACTTGGAAGAATTGGAGAAAGAACAGCAAACTAACCCCAAAGCAAGCAAAAGGAAAGAAATAACAAAGATTAAAGCAGAAATAAATGAAATCGAGAACGTGAAAACAATTGAGAAAATCAATAAGACCAGAAGTTGGTTCTATGAGAAAATCAATAAGATTGATGGGCCCTTAGCAAGATTGACAAAAAGAAGAGAGAGGATGCAAATAAATAAGATCAGAAATGGAAGAGGAGACATAACCACTGACCTCACAGAAATAAAGGAGGTAATAACAGGATACTATGAACAACTTTATGCAAATAAATACAACAATATAAATGAAATGGACAATTTCCTAGAAAGGCATGAACAACCAACTTTGACTCAAGAAGAAATAGATGACCTCAACAAACCAATCACAAGTAAAGAAATTGAATCAGTCATTAAAAAGCTTCCCAAAAAGAAAAGTCCAGGACAAGACGGCTTCACATGTGAATTCTACCAAACATTCCAGAAAGAATTAGTACCAATCCTGCTCAAACTCTTCAAAAAAATTGAAGAGGAGGGAAAGCTACCTAACTCATTCTACAAAGCCAACATCACCCTCATACCAAAACCAGGCAAAGATATTACAAAAACAAACAAACAAACAAACAAAAAACCACTACAGACCAATCTCTCTAATGAATATAGATGCAAAAATCCTCAACAAAATTCTAGCAAATCTAATCCAGCAACACATTAAAACAATTATACATCATGACCAAGTAGGATTCATCCCAGGTATGCAAGGATGGTTCAACATAAGAAAATCAATTCATGTAATACACCATATCAACAAATCAAAGCAGAAAAATCACATGATCATCTCAATTGATGCAGAGAAGGCATTTGACAAAATTCAACATCCTTTCCTGTTGAAAACACTTCAAAGGATAGGAATACAAGGGAATTTTCTAAAAATGATAAAGGGAATATATGAAAAACCCACAGCTAATATCGTCCTCAATGGGGAAAAACGGAAAACTTTCCCCCTAAGATCAGGAACAAGACAAGGATGTCCACTATCACCACTGTTATTCAACATCCTGTTGGAAGTTCTAGCCAGAGCAATTAGACAAGAAAAAGAAATACAAGGCATCAAAATTGGAAAGGAAGAAGTAAAACTATCACTGTTTGCAGATGATATGATACTACATGTCGAAAACCCTGAAAAATCCACAGCAAAACTACTAGAGCTAATAAACGAGTACAGCAAAGTGGCAGGTTACAAGATCAACATTCAAAAATCTGTAGTGTTTCTATACACTAGTAATGAACAATCTGAGGGGGAAATCAAGAAATGAATTCCATTTACAATTGCAACTAAAAGAATAAAATACTTAGGAATAAATTTAACTGAAGTGACAAAAGACCTATACAAAGAAAACTACAAGAAACTGTTAAAAGAAATCACAGAAGACCTAAATAGATGGAACGGCATACTGTGTTCATGGATTGGAAGACTAAATATAGTTAAGATGTCAATTCTACCTAAATTGATTTACAGATTCAATGTAATACCAATCAAAATCTCAACAACTTACTTTTCAGAAATAGAAAAACCAATAAGAAAATTTATCTGGAAGGGCAGGGTGCCCCGAATTGCTAAAAGTATCTTGAGGAAAAAAACCGAAGCTGGAGGTCTCATGCTGCCTGACTTTAAGGCATATTATGAAGCCACAGTGGTCAAAACAGCATGGTACTGGCATAAAGATAGATATATTGACCAACGGAATCGAATGGAGTGTTCAGATATAGACCCTCTCATCTATGGACATTTGATCTTTGATAAGGCAGTCAAGCAACTCACCTGGGACAGAACAGTCTCTTCAATAAATGGTGCCTAGAGAACTGGATATCCATATGCAAAAGAATGAAAGAGGACCCATATCTCACACCCTATACAAAAGTTAACTCAAAATGGATCAAAGATCTAAACATCAGGTCTAAGACCATAAAACAGTTAGAGGAAAATGTAGGCAAATATCTTATAAATCTTATAATTGGAGGCAGTTTTATAGACCTTACACCTAAAGCAAGAGCGCTTAAGAAAGAAAGAAATAAGTGGGAACTCCTCAAAATTAAACACTTTTGTGCATCAAAGAACTTCATCAAGATAATAAAAAGACAGCCTACACAATGGAAGACAATATTTGGAAACAACATATCAGAAAAAGGTCTAGTATCCAGAATTTATAAAGAGATTGTTCAACTCAGCAACAAAAAGACAGCCAATCCAATTACAAAATGGGAAAAAGCCTTGAGCAGACACTTCTCAGAAGAGGAAATACAAATGGCCAAAAGGCACATGAAGAGATGCTCAACGTCCCTGGCCATTAGAGAAATGCAAATCAAAACCACAATGAGACATCATCTCACACCCACCAGAATGGCCATTATCAACAAAACAGAAAACGACAAGTGCTGGAGAGGATGTGGAGAAATAGGCACACTTATTCACTGTTGGTGGGAATGTCAAATGGTGCAACCACTGTGGAAGGCAGTTTGGCAGTTCCTCAAAAAGCTGAATATAGAATTGCCATACGACCCAGCAATACCATTGCTAGGTATCTACTCAGAGGACATAAGGGCAAAGACACAAATGGACATTTGCACACCGATGTTTATAGCAGCATTATTTACAATTGTCAAGAGATGGAAACAGCCAAAATGTCCATCAACAGACGAGTGGCTAAACAAACTGTGGTATATACATACAATGGAATATTATGCAGCTTTAACACAGAATAAACGTATGAAGTATGTAATAACATGGATGGACCTAGAGAACATTATGCTGAGTGAGACTAGCCAAAAACTAAAGGACAAATACTGTATGGTCTCACTGATATGAACTGGCATTAGTGAATAAACTTGGAATATTTTGTTCGTAACAGTGACCATCAGGATAAGAAATAGGGTAAGATATTGGGTAATTGGAGCTGAAGGGATACAGACTGTACAACAGGACTAGATACAAAAACTCAGAAATGGACAGCACAATACTACCTAACTGTAATATAATTATGTTAAAACATGAATGAAGCTGCATGTGAGAATGATAGAGGGAGGAGGACTAGGGACATAAATGGAATTAGAAAGAAAGATAGATGTTAAAGATTGAGATGGTATAATCTAGGAATGCCTAGAATGTATAATAATAGTGAAATGTACAAGGTACAATTTTAAAAAATGTTTTTGCATGAGGAAGAAGAAAGGAATGTCATTATTGCAGGGTACTGAAAATAGATGGTAATTAATATTTTCAAGTGTCACCTTCTGTGTGAGACTAAAGCAAAAAATGTTTATTTGTTACAAAATTTATATTTTGACTAGTGCATTTCTAATATAACTTATGTAGATAGTTTGACTGAACGCCATAAGTGCTTGGAATCTCAGGTAGGACATGAGATTTTGCTGGTTTGTCCAGAGTGATGCCCCAATGAATCCCAGAGTGATTCAATCAGTGTGTGGGAAAGTATCTGCAAAGCCCCCTTCGGGGAGTGGTGAGAACGGGGAGAAATTCAACTTCCCCAAGTTGAATTCTTGATATTCTCACAAACAGTGTGGACAACCAAAGCTACAGGCAGAGCCTCCAGTCTTGGGGTTTGTTCATATGAAACTCAATCCCAAAAAGGATAGGTCAAGTCTACTTAAAATTTAGGCCTAAGAGTCACCCTCAAGAGAGCCTCTTTTGTTGCTCAGATGTGGCCTCTCTCTCCAGCCAACACAATGAGCAGTCTCACCACCCTACCCCTATCTACGTGGGACATGACTCCCAGGGGTGTGGACCTTCCTGGCAATGTGGGACAGAGATCTTGGAATGAGTGGAGACTCACCATCAAGGGATTAAGAAAAACCCTAGAATGAGCTGAGATTTAGCATCAAGGGATTGAGAAAACCTTCTCAACCAAAAGGGGGACAAGGGAAATGAAACAAAGTGTCAATGGCTGAGAGATTCCAACAGAGTAGAGAGGTTATCCTGGAGGTTTTTCTTATGCATCAAGTAGATATCATCTTGTTATTCAAGATGTAATGGAGAGGCTGGAGGGAACTGCCTGAAAATGTAGAACTGGGTTCCAGTAGCCACGTTTCTTGAGGATGATTGAATAATGATACAGCTGTAACAATGTGACTGTTTGGTTGTGAAAACCCTATGTCTGATGCTCTTTTTATCTACCTTGTCAACAGACGAGTAGAACATATGGAATAAAAATAAATAACAGGGGGAACAAATGTTAAAATAAATTTAGTTTGAAATGCTAAAAAAAAATCCAAGCCTAACTCTCTGCCTAACATGTTCTTCGGCCTTGGGGCTGCGCCAACTGAGCTCTTCAACAGCTGAGTTGGAACACCTATTATACCCAAGAAAATCAATAATAATTCCCTAATACCATCAAATACCCATCCCATATTCAGAATCCCCTATCCAAACCCAAACCTCTTTCATAGTTGTGTTTTGAACCAAAGGTCTCATATTACTGGTTTTGTTAAGGTTCCATCTTATTTTTGAACATTTTGAATTCAATAACTTCTACTGTATACAAAAAAATGTCAACACTCATAGAGAGAAATAAGGGCAAACATAAGTAAAAAAGAGTAACAGATTTTTGTAATTAAAATTTTTCATTTCTAGGGTGTATCAGAAGTTCTAAATTGCAAAGTGTCAGTGCAAGTTCCAAGCTGCCTGGAGGGCCCCAACATCCAAAATCCCCATGGAAGGAGGAATGTGACACGAATCAGAAGCAAATATCCCAGACCTGCCCAGGGTGTCTCGTAACCAACTTACCTATTGTGGTTTTTCAGCCTATTTCCTTCCCTGCAAGAGGGATTATAGGACGGACCCATTCCTGTGGGAACTAAGAATTATATCAGCAGTCATTAAGTTATTTCCCAGGTGAAAAGATCTTAGAATAAAGCAAAGCAAAAAATGTCCTGGGGATTTTCAGGAAGACTATGTAAATGCACCAGACCTTTTAAGAGTTCATTCCAGTAGCATTCGATAGGGCCTAGCACTTGAGTGAAGGGGTATATGGAAAGGATGATGAGAGTTGTCTTCTGCCCTGCAACGCGCAAACCTTTCCAAAATGAAACTCTTACCACCATCTTTAATAAGCAACTTTTCATGACTTGCCAACTCATGTTAACTTGGTCAACAAAAAGTGATCTTTTAAAATAACATTTTTTCTTTTGGACACTTCTTAATATCTGTAAACCTCGGTTTCTTGTCAGCAAAATGAGCATAATAAAAATACCTGCCACTCAGGAAGATTCTTGTTTGGAATAACTGAGATAACGCACATAAATCACTTTATAGGGTCTGACTGGGTATCATCATCATTACTAATAATAGTAGAAATAGGATTAAATAGTGTTTATTGCATCAATTGACTGCAGGCTCTAAAAATCAACATTGAAAGTGAACTCTTTCGAAGGGAGCCAAATCCTTCAGATTTAATACTAGCATCAACCTTGTGCCAGACACTTACACATATATTAATTCATTTCATCATCACAATAGCCTTGGGAGATATACTCATTTTTAAATTGAGAAAGCTGAGATGGAGAAATAACTCTGACCAATTTGTGTACAGCTGGCTGAGAAGAGCTGGGACACTAACCCAGATCTGTGCAACTCCTAAAATTTTCTACTATACTTTTGATTTCCTGACTTTAGAAGATGACTTACACATAACTTACTTAAGATAACTTAAATAACCAAAAAAGAAGCTTTTAGGTCTTCATTTCAATTTTTGTAAGGGAATTTAATTCGAATGTTTTCAATGAAGACCCACTATTAAAATGATTCACTGAACACGGTTAATCTGAAAAACAAATACTGTATACAGAACTGAGATAAATATCAATAGCCTTCGATATAATTTTTAAAGTACAAGTTTTAATACCAATAATGGAATCCATGCTACTTAAACCAATGAGCAGCACAAGGACGTAATGAGAAACTTCTGCAGGTGTAAATCCCTCATCCATGAATGAGTTCTGTATTCTCCAAATATCAAATTTAGTCACTCACCAAGAGATGGCTAAAGCTTGGGGAAACACACATACAACTTTTCCATTAATCACCATGCACCACACCTAACTCTTCTCATCCCCTGCCCTTTGCCCAAAGGCATTTTTAGAAACCTGCCTTTGCCTTAAGAATGTGTCTCTTCCTCTTACCTATTGATTCACTAGATAGCAACACAAGGCCTTTGTTATACCTAACCAGCTGGTTGCTGTCTTAAAACCTATCCCTCCAAAATGGCCCCAGGGGAGGGAAGGGGTGGGGGAGAGGGGACAGGAGGTTTAGAAACAAGTACCAGTGTGGGAAAGACAGGATTGCAGGGAGATCAACATTATGTCTCTGTTCCAAATTTGGTAGACTTCTAGCACTGAGCATTTTTGCCAAGAAAGTGGCCGGCCCCTCCAGTTTCTATTTAAAGCTTTCAGTTTCATAATATAAGACATAATTCTGCCTTAACACATTTAATAGCTAAATTTATTGGATGCTTGACATGATTCTAAGTACTCTCTCCCTGTATACCCGAAGACCACACTCCCAAACACACACACACACACACACACACACACACACACACACACACACACACACACACTTCCCCCTCGAGCCTTGTGCTTGGAGTCCTCATTCCCAGCAATACAAGGTCCAGATCCCACCTCCTACCACAGACACCAATCCAAGGACATCCAGGAAGGTCCACTCTGACCGTGACATGGAGTCTGGCCTCCACGTAGAACTTAAAAACACAATTCACTTGGAAACAACATGCAGCGTGTTGATTAAATGATTCAACATTCCCTCAACTTCGAACACACACACACACACACACACACACACACACACACCACATATACCATTTACCCCCTTCCACACTTTATTTTTTGTTCTTAGCACTTGCACTAATGTAACGAGTATCATATTGAAGGCATTTATTTTGTTTATTACCTGCCTCACCCCAAGAATGAGAGTTCCAAGAGGGCGGGGATTTTTGTCTCCTCTTTTAGTTGCTTAATAAAATATTTTTGAATGAAAGAAACAAACAGGTTTTTATAGGCATTGCATACACAGGGAAAACTCCTCCTGAGGGTCTGTTATGAGTCAGCTAAGTTAGGACATTTCATCTAAGAATTTTTTGCCACTTACACCTGAGCAAATCAAGTTTCACTTGTCCACTGCCACAACTCGACTGAGGAGAGGGGAAGAGTTTGAACCTGAATGCCTTCCATGCAATGGCTCATTTATTCTACAAAACACATTCTGGTTTTTAGATTTAGCAAAACCAACTCCAGGAAAAATATAAAAAGAAAAAAGAAAAACCAACCCCAGGAAAACATGTTCTCATATAAGGAGCTGATTGCAGTATGATCTATTACCAAAACTACTGAATGTGGTTTTCTCAAATTCACACTAAAACGCTTTGTGCTCCTGTCGGGAAGAAATTAAATGGGGAAGGAATACCAAGTGACTGTTTCCCAAATTGTCAAAATTCAAGAGATGAAGGAAGTGGCAAGGAAATTTGTTCCTGACAAGCCTATGACAAACTTGTCATCCAAACCAAAGAAAATGCATTAAGATTGCCTGCAAGGAAGAAGAGATTTTTCAGAAATTACTCCTTTTAATTTTTTCTAATTTCTGAGTTTTCTGTAATGATTATGTATTACTGTATTCATGGGGAAATATATTTAACAAGAAATTATTTCCCTACTTTTATAAAGAAAATGCAAATGACTTATCACTTTTTCTTTTTAAAGAAAAGATTTGTGACTTTCTCCTTTAAGGCCAAGAAATTAGATTAACGACAAAATAGGAGGCTTATTTATGAATGTTAGGTTGCATTTGTCTGAAATAGCATCAAGCGAGGTTCAAGCAGTTTTCTCACAATACAGAACACACAAACTTCTCCGCAGTACACACCATTAAGCATTCTCCGCAGTACACACCATTAAGCACAGCGAGATGGCTCTTTAGTAGTTTTCTTTGAGTGCCTATTACAATGGCTCCTAAATGTAACTAATTAATGATCATGGAATTGTGAGCAAGTGGAAAGAAAAGAAGTATTGCTTGTAGTAGGATCACTTCCTGCTTTTCCCTTCTTTAAAAATCAAAGGGTTTCCAGCAACATAGGATTAATAATTGTTCATTCTTAACACCTTCACCGTGTTGTAAATTTCTAAATTTCCTTTCAAAATTCACTCCATCTTGAATTCTTCCACCCCCTTCTGCCACCCCAACGTGGAAAACTAACAGGAAAGTAAAGAATGATTTACTTTAATTGTAAAATTAAATCCGTCCTTATCCTAAAGTCAAGTCTTTTTTTGGAGTGTGTTCAGGATATGGCCTGGGAATTCAACACAGGAGCAAGGAGCTTCCGAGTTTGTCTTTTGCTTTTGACTTTTTCATTATTAAGAGCATGACCACAGTCAGGTTTAATTTAGGAGGAAACTAATCTTATCAGGAAATTAGTTTGTATTTCAAACTGTTCCAAAAATACCACATTCTTACCCCACGTTGCCCTGAGCTCCACCTCTCCCTTCTCCTCCTCCACCCCCAGTAAAGAATTAATTTAACAGATGAAGCCTGTCTCGGAGAATGATCTGTTTCTAAAAATTAACAAGACTGTGAAATGTGTTCTCAAACGAGTCTCTGGAACCTTGGTAACTGACCCAAATGACTTTCACACTTGGCTTCCACGATTTGTTCATATTAAATTAATTTTCACGTCTTCACGTATCGCTCTACGTGACATGATTTGTTTTGGGTTTGGGTTTTCGTCTCCTCCACTGACTAGCTGTGTTTTTAAGGAACTGCCTGTGTTTTTCTGCTGCCTCAGGAAACAGTCATCAAATGTTCCTCGCAAATAAGGGGTATGGCATGTATAATCTTTTTTTTTCTGTTATCGTTTTATTTCTTTTTCTGTTGTCTTTTTTTTTCTAAATCGATGCAAATGTTCTAGAAATGATGAATATGCAATTATGTGATATTAAGAATTACTGATTGTATATGTAGAATGGAATGATATCTTAATGTTTTGTCTGTTAATTTTTTTTAATTAATAAAAAAAATTTTTAAATAAATTTAAAAAAATAAATGTTCCTCGCAAGAAATACACAGTCCCTCGGATACACGAGGATTTCTTTTTTGTCCATGAATTTCTAGGCTATAGACAAGTCTTACTCCTCCAGAGACATCCTGTCTTTTTAAATACTTCTGCAGGTGTCAAATTTCACCCCCAGGCTGATTTTGCTCTTTAAATCAGGTTTCCAGGCATCATGCTGTGTCACCCGGAAATGCTACCTAAATAGTACCACCCACGTGCAGTTCTACTCCCGGGAAGCACGGGGCAATGTGATTTTTTTTTTTTAAGCAAGTCCATCTCCTCAACCTCCCTCTGGCCTGTAAAATCCTTGGGGGCACACTGTTATGCACTCCCAGGGCTGAGCTCAGTTCCTGGAACACACAACCTATAGAAGGGCCTAGAAGGAAGGTAGAGACTGCAGATAAGAGGTGTGCACTGAGCTTCTGCACCAACCCTCGTGCACACTCCGGGGGCAGCGGCACAGGCAAGGCTATCCAGACAGGACCAAGGCCAGTGCTGTTAGGATATGTTATCATAATTTTTAAAAAAAAAAGGATTCTGTGGCACTAGAGGACTCAAGGGGAAGCCAGCTTCTTTCTTCCTGGTTGATAAAATCAGAGAAGAAAACCAATTGTTATACTGGAAATATACTAGCTATCAAGGGAAAAAAACTATTTTCGTTGATATATTTGATATATATAAATAAAAGCTTTGTCTTAATTAAAAAAAGAAAGAAAGGTGCCGGGTCTAGTAGAGAATCCAAATATATTGATCCCATCCTCCTCTTTACCTCTAAGTGATTACTGCGTGTGTGGATGTGTGTGTGTGTGTGCTTTTATTTTTTTTTAATTATGATAACATATAAGCCGTCTAAACGGTTTGACTCTTACCTTAGTCCACTGCTTTTCTGATGACCCAGAATGGTCTACAGATTAAGGGGCCAATATCAGGAAATCTGTCTGGGGGACAGGCCCATTACTCTGGTGGGTTTTTGCCCCAGTGAACCTTGAACCTGGACTGATTTTCCTATCTCTGGGTTTATAGACTCAGGCTTGTGTAAACAACTATAACTGCACAAATTCAGGGCCACTCAGCATTTCCCCCACACACACACCAGCAGATAAGAGAGTTTACTGTTCTTTATCTTTCATTGTCACTGCTTTTAGATAGTGGAGAATGGAAAAGGGAAAGCAGAAACTCACAAGCAATTCTGGGTACTTCCTGTACCACAAATTCATTAAAAATGTTGTTTTAAAAACCATCATTCTTCTTTATTCGGGTGTAATTCATATAACCATAAAATGTATCCACATAAAGAATACAAATCAATGGCTTTAATATATTCACAGTTGTGTAACCATCAACACAACAGAACATTTTCATTAACCCAAAAAGAAACCCCACATCCATTTGTGGTCACACACAACTCCTTTTCCCATTAATCATTTTGCACCTATATTCATTAGAGAGATTGGTCTGTAGTTTTCTTTTTTTGTAATATCTTTGTCTGGTTTTGGTATGAGGATGATGTTGGCTTCATAGAATCCCATTAATAAGATCTTAAAGTTTATCATCCAATTGATAGTCGAACACTTCTACATCTCCCCCAGTACTTAGCAAGTACTCGGAAATCCAATATGCTTGTCTACTATCATCAAACCCATATAATAAATACCACAAATACACTCAAAACCAATTCTTCCCAATAAACATTAAATTCAGAAACTTTGTTACTGGGCATATCCCAAGATCTCTTCCTCCTCTAGTTATTTTAAGTTTCCAGTTTGGAATAAAAGAATTTATGATTAAAAACAAAAACAACCACATGCATATTCCTAAAACCATAACAATCTGTTTGTGTTTTGGATTGCAGTTTTACAATCAAAACATTTTAAAAGGAGAAATTGCCCTGGCTAAAGTGTCATTTCAGGAGAGGCCCCCACCTGGACGCACAGGGCAGTGTTCTCCCCCCCACCCCCGCCTCACCCTGCCACGGGTGGTTCTGCCCACAGGATGCACAGTGGTGCTGCCTTCCCCCTGCCCTCCTCAAAAATGGCATGTACAGAGCACCTACAAGCCTATTCTTGAAACAGCTACTAAAAATTATATCAGCCAAATAACTGATGAATCAAAACAAAGAACTCTTGAAAGGTCTGTGTTAAAAGGCCTGAGTGTGAGTACTAACTATATTTAAATAAAGACTGAAGACAAAGGAATGGAGAATTGTAGGTGCAGGAACAAAATGAAAGTTAAAAGCCCTGGCCAAGTAAAAAATTCTGTCATCAACAACAGCAACAGGAGCCAAAAGAGAGATGGAGGAAGAGTGTGAGTATAGGAATCAGTGACGTTGGTCTACTCTGTTTTAAAATAATCCAAAGAGAGAAGAAACAAAGGGAGGGACGGAAGGAGGGAGAAAGAGGGAAAGAGTATGAAGGGAGGAAGAAAATTAGAAAAGGCAATATGGAAATACGGTGGTGGCTGGTAGTGGAGAAATGAATAAGAGAAGACTGCAAAATGTCCATAACTGTTGAAGATGGATAATGAGCACATGGTGGTTTTATATTAGTTTCCTTACTTTTACGTAGTTTTCTCGTTTTTCCACATTAAAAAGTTAAAATGCAATCAACGAAGCAATATAAAATGGGACAATCACAAGCAAAAAAAAAAAGAGAGAGAGAAACAAATTTACTTCTAATTACAGAGAGCTAAATATGAAAAGAAAATTGAGCATGATGAGGATTAGAAAGCCTCTGTGGATCTGTACTAATATAGCCTGTGCTTCATCCATAAACCAATTTTGAACTAAAGATCTCCCCTTGCTCTTACTTCACTCTGGAGCTGATTTCTCTTGAGACAGGTATTTGTGTCAGTGGTTCTTGATAGCCAACAAATGTCAGCAAATAAGTAATAATAGCATTCACACAAGTTACGCTATGAACAAAGGAGAAAATGACTGAAATCATTTACTTGGAGATGAGAGAAGGGGATCTTGTCAGTGAATTAGTTCCAGGTAAGAAAACAGAGATTTAATTTAAAATCCGTCAGACAATTGGCAAACTTATTGTGCCAAAGTAGAAACAATTACTCCTAGTGCTACAAAATTGATTTTAGTTGTGATTAGAGGAGAGGGGGAAGAACTGGTGACCTGACACTGGAACAAGACCATCCTTTTCCTAAATGAACATGCTCACGACCCAAAGGCAAGAAGCTCTGCTAAAAACGGCCTTCCACCAGCCTGACTTCATCAACCTAAGAGCTGGGATCTGTGGCTCCAGAGATATGCACTCTCTTTAGTTGCTGAGGATATCAAGACTTTAAATAGAAATAGAAATACACTGAGAACTCAAATTTCAAGTTCCACACAGTTAGGAAATAGAAGTATGTGATGACTCTTCTCCGCATCAGATGTGTTCAATCTGGGGGCTGTTGAAGCACTGGCCAAGTAAATAAATGAATTGATCCATCTATTTCTTCTACAAAATGGACATAATGTCTATAAAGTCATGGTTCTAGGATGTGTAAAAGAGTCGGCACACCTGCCATGAAGAAGGCAAGCACTGTGCTGTAGCCGGCACTGTGAAAATCAAAGAAAGTTTACAAGTGGACAGTATCTTAAGACACTCAGATCCATAAAGAGCTCTCAGATCCATTCTATAAACTAAAATTAAAATACCCAGTAAGAAAGTTACATTATTCAAGGAATCATAAGACTGCAATGTTAAATCTTCCATTAATACCACAATACTCTAAGAAAAATTAAAATATAAATATAACCAAGAAACCCCTCCTTCCTCATTCCTATTGACAAATGACAAGGAAACCACTCACACACTGAGAAGTATAGTGATCTAGTATTTAATCACCAACTCATCTATTAATGTAACTACTGCTATATCACTTCCAATCATTCAAAATAAGAATGCTTGACAATTTATACAAAAGAATCACCAAGTCTACAATTAAACATTAAATGGTGCCTTGAAAATAGTCTTTTAATGTATGCATTTCCAGGGACTATGGTCATTATCATGTTTATTGATTCTCCAAATATCCTGGGCCTTAAATTAGGTGAACTGCAAAAGTCCCTGACATGTAAACATCACTTTAAAAGAAGAAGGGCACAAGAGATAGACACAGCCTGTTAGGAGACTCTTTTCTACTTTTAGATTTAAGTAACTGAAATGCAATAACACAACCTTAATAAGTTAGCTCTATATATGGCTATGCAACATTTTCAAATAATCTCAAATCCAAATCTATCTATATCAAACACAGCAAAGCATACATAATACTCATATTAAAAGTCAGTGTTGGTGACAATACAGGTAAAAGTCAAAGAACCTGCTGCACAAACAATCTCACATGCACCAGTCAGAGTTTGTGCAACTAAAAGTAAATACTCAGTGTAGGTACTTTCCAATGAGTATGATACATTTTAAACAAAACCATGCAAGAATCAACATGAAAACTCCAAAGCAGAAAACATTTGAGTGAAACTGCTTCTTTACAGTACAAGAAAAGGCTTTTGTGGAACTCCTAATACTCCTTTACTATAAATAAACATCAGCTTGGGTTAAAAAAGCAACATTTACTTTAGCATGCTAAGGACACCTGACTAGTCAGGTACTGATTAAATAACTGAATTTGCTCTTCTCTATAAGCTCATAATTAAACACATTTACGGGAGTCATGAGCTGGAAACATCAAGGCAGGGCTGCCTCAGCCATGCTCTGAAGCAATGCTTTCTCTTCTGCACAGAGATGATCAAATTTGCTCACCAAATTTGCAGGTGAGGTTGAGCCAGGTAACAGTTAAGATTCCCAGGCTCAGATAATAAATTCTTCAAAAATTAAGGACTAAATTTTATTTTTAAATTCTATTAATTAGCTTAATTTCTTGTTAATTATACTAAATAAATTTAAGGCTTACACACTTGGGATTTAAAAATAAATGGTCCCACTCTACTCTTTGCTGGTCCAAAATGCCTAAAATTGGGAATTTCTTATTTGAAAAACAAACTCGTAAAAAGGAGCAGTTTAGAAAGGATCATAATAAAGGCGCTGAAAACCACATAAGAATACATAGGATTTTCTAATGTGAGGATCAAGGAAACCAAGGAGATGTAAAAACTGTCTTTATAACTATTAAAAATCATGTGTAGGATGGATTAGATTTGTGCTCCCTGCAAGACCCACTTCGTGAAAGCTAAATCAAAAAAATTTATGACGGATCCTCAAAATTGTCTAAAAATGGCTGTCTTGGAAACTGGCAGGCTCTTTGGAGTGTTAAAGTAGAGAGGGCATGACCATTTTGGAAACAAGAACTTTTTAAGGCATTTAATACCGCTGCTGCCTTGGCTATTGAGACAGCAGAACTTCTGATTTTCTAGCCCGTGAGATGGGAGTGTGTCCTAAAGGGGTGCCCTAGACCCATTTTTATCACTGATTCCTATCTGTGTGGTGGGAAAGGAATGTGCATTAAGCTAATAAGCTTTTCAAAATCCAGATGGGTGCTGTGACCCCAGAATCACCAATCAGAAGCTCCGAGGTCAGCTGGGTGGGTGTATTTTCCAGAGCAAATCTGACACCCACCCTTGGCAAGTAGCTGCAAGACTCTGACCACACTCAGATGATTCCTATGATCAGTTTTATGATTCCAACCTCTATTTTCTCCAGCCTAGATCTCCACGACCACATGGTGAATGTGTTATTGCAAACCCTCCACCAGCCTCTACCTCCATACGCTGTAATATCACTGCCCAAAGGCTGCACAGCCAGACATTCCAAAGCCGCCTTGACCTGCTCCAGATCTGGGAACCAGTTGCCCAACATACATCCATGCTGCCATCAAACTCAAGTATCTCTCTGCAACTGGGGCCCAGATTTCATCCCCTGCTCTGGGGGCCAACCCTCAGGCCTACATCCTTTTCAAAACACAGCTAGAATACCTCCCCCCCACAGCCACAGCACTTCATTTGCACCTTTCCCAGGTCAGAGCTGGTCATAACACATTTCTAATCAATCCTGGACACTGAATTTCCATTCATTCTGTTTCATACCCCTCAAAGGTCTATGATTAAAAACAATTAACCTTGGGAATAAAACAAATATAGGCTTCATTTATCATTTACCAAGATGGGAGGAAGAAGAGCTCAATTTTAAAAGATAAAAAATTATTGCTGACAAACCAATAATCATAAGGAAGGAGCTTCATTTTGTGCTTTGGAGTTAGAACTAGATTAAAATTCCAGCTTCTCCACTTATCAGCTGGATGAGTTTGGGCACGTTACAGACCCTCTTAAAGCTTTAGTTCGCTCATCTGTAAAATGTACCAGTATCTCATCGGGGTATGATGGAGAATAAATGAGCTAACAAATCATTTAGCAAATTGCCTGACACAGAGGAAGGCTTCAATAAACACTGTGGTTGTTGCAGTTATTGGCCCCTCAGAATGTATAGAGACATATTTTGTCTGGATCTGCCATTCCATTTTCAACGAAGTAAAGGAAATGGGAGAAACCAAACACTGAACCCTTCTGAAGTACGAAGTTTCCTATAGGAATTTGAAGTGATTTTTAAATACTTAGCATGAATATGAGGGGGAAGGTGATGGAATACCTGGAAGAACATTAGCATGATTGGACTAGAATTTTTTACAAGGTTGGCTTCAAAGAAAAACTGGATGGGTCGGGTTCAACCAATTTTTTTGGTTGTTTTTCCATTAGCCACCACATCTGAATAAGCTGCTGAGTCAAGCCTCACAGTTGTATATTGGGGATTTATCTTCACTCCATTCAGGTCACGCTCATCAAAAACCTCCTTTCAAGCACTCTACCTGAAGACAAAATTTAAACATCCAAAAAAGACTGACAATATTTTGAGAATGTGGAGCAAATGGAGCGAATGTTCATACAATGCTGATCAACAGTACATAACTGTCACTTAAAAACTGCTTTTCCTAATTATTTGTCCATTTCCTTCACTCCCTTTCCATCCACCCTCAAAATGTCTCAATCCAGCAGGTATTCGGTATTTGTGGAACGAACTCAGAGAAACTCTCAAAGCATGCAAACCAGAAATAATTCCTACCTTAATCCATAAGAAAATACTCAAGCTAGCTAGGCCTTGCTTCTCATACTAGTATACACAGAAACTTCTGGAGCCTTCCAAGGTATGCTAGAAGTCACAGGATAAATACAAAAACTTAGAAGAACACACAATATTTAAACATATATTATAAAGAAAACTACAAAATCTGCTAAAATAACACAGGACACTCCAGAGAAATCTTAAACTTGCAGCTACTGGTCTCTTCAAACCAAGCTCTTTTCCAACCTCCTCAGTACTCTTTCACTCTTTCTCTCTCTGCCTTTTACTTCAGGAACACTTTGAGTACGAGGGACACAGGGAATTTAGAATATTCCCAGCTCCCTACCTTACACAAACTCTTCTCAAAGTGCTGCTGCTTTCTAATGCAATTTTAACTGATCACTGTTTAGGCTATTTCTTTGAATTATATCCCACCACTCCATCTAGTTTAACTAGTCTGACTGAGCAAAATATTTATTTTGAGCAATGTTAGCACACAAAAGCTAAAGAACAAGGAAACTACATTTAAGAATAACAAAATACCACAATAAGATTTTAAATATATATACAACTTTAAGGGTATCCTTAGAAATTTGTCTTTGTATGAAAGTCTGTTTTCAATGCAGCTTTATACACACACAACGAATCCTTCTCTAAATAATTAATTACCAGAGAACAAATGAACTTGAAGGTAAAATGAACTCAAATTGTCCTTTTAAAGCAACTTCTGTATGTTTTTACCAAAAACATAGCCAGTAAAGACCCAAGAATAAAATTAGTATGCAATTTTGACTTCTACAACAAAAGCTTAAAAACACAAATGCAAAAAGAGACTATCCTATCACCCAAAGAGGTAGATTCTCCCAGATTTTTTTCTATTATATTTAACACTATATACATGCTGTTTTACATTTTTAAATATTTCTTGAGTATCTGTGAATCAAATACTTTAACAAATAACAGCCAATCATTTATTGAGCATTTGCTATGCCCAAGACATATCCTAAGCATTTTACATGTATTAACTTAATTTTGATGTAAAACAACCCTAGGAGGGCTATTAACACTTCCATTATCAATTCCATTCAGAAACTTGCTCAAGGTCAAACAGCTCTAAGTGTTAACACCAGAATTAGAATTCACAGATACTTTAAATAATTTATAATTTGAATATTTTTAAATTATTTAAATAATAACAACCAAAATATTTTAAATTATTTAAAGTAATTTTTTAAGAGTTGAATGTACATACTATCTGTTCTTACATTATATGACAAGTCTGATGTTGTACCTTTAAATTGTTCACAAATTTTCCACTTTAAAAACAATTTTTTGATGCACTTTCTGGCACAGAGATCTTTCCATACATTCTTGGTTTTTTCCTTAGGATAAATCGATAGGTGAGAGGAAAAGCAAACAATTTAAATAATCAGGTGAGCTGTCAACCAGAGCACATTTTAATCATCTTATATAGGAGCCCACGCCAGTAGAAAAGATAATTTGCAAGAAATTAGCAGTATTTAGACAGGTTCCAAGCATAGGGATTAAGAATCAATCACTAGGGCAGGCCACGGTGGCTCAGCAGGCAAGAATGCTCGCCTGCGATGCCAGAGGACCCGGGTCCACTTCCCAGTTCCTGCCCATGTTAAAAAAAAAAAAAAAAAAAAGAATCAATCACTACGTACTTCTGAGTCACAATAGAGATTACAGATAAGTAAAGAAAAGGTGATAGTCAAGAACAGACTGATTGCTTGAATGTCCTTTGGAGTCCCTGCCGTAATAACTGTACACTTACTAGACCCTGTTTCTATGGGTTTTTACATTTGTTTTCAACTTTGACATCACCTACTTTAGAAATCCAGGTCCAGTAGTATGCGCCCCTGCCATGCGGGAGACTGGGTTTGATTCCCGGTCCATGCACCCTCAAAAATAAAATAATAAAGTTCTAGTCCAAACCAGAGGAAACTAGAGGAGAATATAATAGGTCTTCAGAAGGCTCAGATGAATCAAATATATCAGTGACCCACCTTTATTAAGACTACATGAATGCTAAGTTTACCCCTCACTGTTTCATCAAAGGATGGCAAGGAGTTATTTCATCTTGGCATTCTCTCCAAAAGCCTGTGCCAATCATGACACATCAGAGAATCTGTAGCCAAGATCCACAAGAAGAGTCTCTCTTATCAAGTCCTGCCAGTAGGAAATAAAATCTGCCCCCACAGAAACATGATCATGTTTGGAGAAGGAACCACACCATAATAAGCAAATTGTTTTAGGAACTTAATAAAGAGGAGACTAAGTTCTAAAAAAAAGATATGGAGGAAAATATGATTTTATCAGCCTTAAACCAGTCCAAAGTGTACCTCGGAAACACAAGCCAAGCCTGGGCAACTTGAGCAAGAAGAATATGATAAGAAAACAGAAACTTCTTTCACTCAAACGGAGCACCAGGCTATTTCGAAAAGACCCTGTCACAATTGATGCCATTCTTCATAATTCGGCCATCTGTTTACTTCTACTTCATCACTTTGAAACAGAATGAGAGTTTAAAATGGAAAACTTTTAAATGAATTATAAAAAATTTTTGTAAGCCCCCGAAATCTTACTATCTGTTTAGAAGGCTCCCTTGCCTACTAAGCACCCTCACCGAATGTCAAATTTCAAGTGGGCACCAATACAGCAAAGTAATACCATTTAGGAATTTATTTTTTTACAGAGTTTCTCACTATGGTTCTAGAATAAGATTTGTGGCCCTGTATTATTCAGTTAAATGGTATGTCACATAAATTACAAAAGTTAAAAACCACTAACTCTTAAAAATGTTATTTATTCTGTATTCTACTTTCCATCACCTCCCCAACAACAAATTCTTCAAAGTTCCATTATGGTTTCAAGAAAACAGTAGCATACAAGTTAAAAAGACATAATTTCTCATCTTCAAACTTCCCACTTCAAGGACAGAAATGAAGACCCCCTACCTAAGTAAATCAGAATACAGAGTAAAGGATGACAGTATCTGTATTTCAGAACTTCACCTACTATATAAGACCAAAGGAAGAGAGGTTTATTTTGTCCAAAACCTAAATTTTCTGTAGCACACACTCTAACTCAACCTGTCTGGATGGTTCATTTAAACAACCCAAATACAAGGAGCCCAGAATGGGAAGAGGACTCGTAATTCTGTACAGCTTAATGTAATACCATATACATCCCAGAGTATACTGGGCAGATAATCAAAAAGTATTGCAACGTTCCTTGAGGAACTGGAGAAAAAAATATGAAACCCTTAAACATTCCCACCTGGGAAAACCCAGATACTCTCTCAAACACTAAGACTCCCAAGACAACAGGCCAAGCTCTTGACCTTGAGACTTGTTCTTATGAAACTTACTTCTGTAGCAGAGAACCCAAGCCTACCTACAATCATGCCTAAGAGTTACTTCCAGAGAACCTCTTTTGTTGCCCAGATATAGACTCTCTCTCTAAGCCCAACACTGCAAGGAAGATCATTACCTTCCCTCTATGTGGGACAAAACATCCAGGGGTGAAAGTATCCCTGGCAACGTGGGACATGACTTCCACAGATGAGCCTGGCCCTGGTACCATGGGAGCAACCATGCCTTCCTGACCAAAGGGGGGAAAGAAATGTAACAAAATAAGGTATCAGTGCCTAAGAGAGTTCAAAATGAAGTCGAGAGACTATTCTGGAAGCTACTCTTGGGCCCAAGCTTCCGCTAGATATTGCTAATTGCTAAGGTTTGCCAAACCCCAACCAAAACTAGAAACCTAAAACCTTCAGATGGCTCCTGGGACCAGCCTCTCCAAGAACATAAACCACTTTCATCCCCCTATCCCATACTGTCGACACCCCTTTGCAACGTGAAAGAAAGCTAGAATGGGCAAAACCCAAATATCCCAAAAGACTGGGAGAAGGATCAAAGGAGAAGGAGGAGTTACAACAGAGAAGTTAGGAATTAACAAATTCGTATGACTTTTGAATCATTATATTGATACTTCTTTTCAGTCTCCAGTGTCTTAGAACAGCTAGAAGGAAAAACCTGAAATTGTGGAACTTAACCCATATCAAAACTTTGAAATCTGTTCTATAACTGATTGTTAAAGTGTGCTTTGAAATTTATTGTTTTATGTATGTTTTGTATATTCACAATAAAACAGTGTAAAAAAAAAAGCCTACCTAAGGTAGTAAACAATCAGTGAATGAACATAAGGATACATACCCCCTTCCCCCGTGGCTGAGCAATTCCACTCCTAGGACAGTAACTTAAAGAGGTCTCTCACGCATACAAAAGGGAGCACATAAAGATGTTCACTGCAGTATCATTCGTGACAGAAGAAAAAAGGGAGGAAATAATTAAACGTCCAGCAACAAGAAAATGGATACCCTGTGTTATGCTTGGCAGTTTAAAAGAATCGACTAGAGCAACAAAGATTAATTTCAAAATCAATGGTGAGCAATAGAAGCAACATTGAACAAGTTTAAAGTATGTAAAATAGCACTAAATATTGATTACAAATATATACACAGACACATAGCAAACATATAAAATACATGGATAGCAGCGATAAGAATGAAGTCATGACAGTGATGCTACCTCTGGGAAAAGGGCAAGAAGGAAGGGAAATGGCCCCCAGGAAGTTAGGTCCAGGGGCTTCAGCTGTATCTGCAATGTTTTATTTTGGTTGGGTGGTGAAAAAGATATTCATATTTTTTTTTATAATTACTCTATGTCTGAATTACTTTATAAAAATAGAAACATTCCTACCTAGCATTTTTGCTTGCTTCAAGAAATGAATATCTGTGTTAGCAATATAACAGTCCAAAATTAATTTCCTTTCTATTGCAATCTTAGACTCCAGTAGAAACATCTGATTTAATAAGTAGGAAGGAGTGGAAAGGAACATCCTTATTTTAGTCATCCCAATCTCACAGATACACTTTACAGTGTCTCTAGAAACTAGTCAAACCACCCAACTACCCCTGGAGATAATCCCTATTAGACAGACACATGGCGTTTCTCTAACTGTGTCTATAAAATTCCTTATGCTGTTGAGGCCATCTAAACCTTTGCAAAACATACACCACAATACTTTTTCTATAGAAAAATTAGACACCTACCTCAGTCACTGTTTGTGCTTCTATCTTCCAAAAACCAAATCCAAGCTTCCCAACAGGTTGAGGAAGTGTTCCTAATTAGATCTTTCTTTTTCTGTTCAGGCCCCAAGTGCCCAATGTTAACAACAGTTGCACAAAAAAATAAATCAAGGAAATTATTATGGGTCTCATTTTACCCTCTTTTGAGTTGCTTTATATAGCTTCTGTTACTGTTCACAAACTGGATCATATTATGTTGGTCTCCACCATATGAAACAAGAGTTTCTTATGGGGAGGAAGCAGGACTCTTTTGTAATAACCCAGTTGTATGTAATACAAAGCTCTGTCCGCTCCACGGTGTGTGCTCAATAATACTGCCAACATGTGAGCGATCCCAGTGTGCCAATAAGCGTGTGTAACTTATTTTAATTTTTGGAACTCTCACAGGTCCTTTTAATTTCCCTTCTGATCTAAGAGGAAAACAAACATGCAGCAGTTCACAAAGAGTCTCTAGAACGCCTTCCTTTACTTTACCACCACTTAAAACAAGTTTCCAAGGCCTACTAATTACAGATTGGGTTTTTTGTTTGTTTTTGGGTTTTTTCTGTATGCTGACTGGCGGGAGTCACATTTCATTCTTTTTCAATGTGAGTATCCCATTATTACAGCACCATTTGTTGAATTTTTGCTTGTTTGGGTTTTTGTTTTCTTTTAGTTTTGTTTTGTCTTGTTTTTTGTTTTTCTTTCTTTTGTTTGATCTGGGAATCAAAAGAAATCTGGTTCAATTACAGTTCCATGCACCCCCACCCCCACAAAACAAAAATTTGTTTTTAAGTGCGGGTCTTTGCACCAGACTGCCTAGTTTCCTTCCTACCCCGATTCCCCTATTTTCCAGCTACTACTCAACCTCTGCGTGCCCACTTCTTGGGGCTGTTGTTAAGGTGAAATGAGTTAATAAAGGTAAAAGGCATTGTGAGGGCATCACAAACACGGGCCAGGGTGTTATCAACAGAGTGTGTCTTCACCACGCTTCCATGGTCCTCCACACTGCTCTATTTTCTAGACAGTGGGCACTTATTCTTCTCTGGATGCCCAACACTAAGCTCAGGCCTGGTACAGAGCCGGCATTCAATAAATGTTTGTTGAACTGTTGACAGAATAAAAGCAGGAATGATAATCTCTCTTCTGCAGCAGTAAATTAAAAGGGAATAGTACACATAGTTCCACAAAGTAGCAAGTTGTTTGGGAAATAAAGCAAATCACTCACATCCCTATGCCTATCACACTGCTGGAAATTCCAGAGTACTTAAAGCATTTGCTTTTATTTAATTAACAACTCTACAAAACAACAGTGTTGCTTCTACATTTTTGCTGTAAAGCAGAAAAATATAGACTTATGGTAGATCCAAAGCAAAGCTCTACAAATCAGTATTTAACTAAATAGAAATTATCAGCCCATTTCCTCAAGAGATATAAACCGCTGTTTCTTTAATCCATCTCTAGACATTGCATTAGAATGCTTATCTAATTATGTGGTATCTCTTGGTGCCAAAGCGGGGGGAATATACTGCAATGTTACCACACTCAAGACAGTAAGTTTCATCTTCAAAGCCTTTCACAAAATGCAACCCTATCAGTCTTCTGAAGTCTCTTATCAACGAGAATAAACAAAAGGACTTAAAGAAACAGATTTTGACTCGATAGGAAGAAAAACTAGCAGAGCCAGATCATTTCTGTTGGAACTTCTTTAATTTATTTTCCAATTTATTCTTGTCGCTCTACTTTTGCGCTATTTTGGGGGGCACATGCACATTCTGGTCATAAAAGGCTTTTCCAAGAAAGTCTAAAAATATATACTCAAATGTTCTGCAAAGTCCATGCCCACATCAAGATTTATTTCTCTCTAGTTCCTTCAAATAAATCTAAACCACTTCTAATTCAAGGATGATGATCTCATGCTTCCAAATCTTTGTCTCTAGCCATGACCTCTGCCCTGAGCTTCAGACTTCCGTTTCCGGTTGCCAGCTGGATGCTACACAGATGCTGGGTAAATGTGTCTAAAATTGAGCTGTTCTACCATCTCACCAAACCTGCCTCTTGCCCTCCTGTGTTCTCTATTTCTCCAATTGCATCAGCATCTTCTCAGCCACCTTCCACATCTTTCTTTCTTCCTTTTCCTTCCTCTCTTCTCTCCTCCCCTTGCTCCCAACACCTGGTCAATCAAATGCCAATCTGCCTATTCATCTTCTGGAATCCTCATCTCTTAAATGACTTCTCCTTAGCCACAACAGAATCCAGAGTTCTGGGGCTGGCAAGCAAGTCACTCCAGAGCCTGCCCCCACCGTCCTTTCCCACCACACCCACACAGTGACACCCTCTCCTCCAGTGATAACACCAACCGGTCCTCTGTCCAGTACACCAGCATTCCTCCTCTGACCTCAGCGCTGCTGTAGGTTTCTCTGCACACATCTCCAACACATACACATACCCATCTCCTCCACTGACCTGAATTCAATTTAGCCGATCAACTCAAACGCCTAACCACATGCCCTGTATTATGTACAAGTTTCCAGATTTAACTCTCCCCCTGCTCTCTACAATGAACAGTCTTCTATTCATTGTAGAATACCATACTTCCCACCGCAAAGGGAGACATTTCTTTCAATAATCCCCTCCCTCATCTGTATCCTCTATCCTCAATCCTCAGCCTTTCTTTTCATTTAAGTTTCTCTCTTCTAACAATAAAACAAAACGGTGACAAGAACCCTAAACTTCCCTCAGCCTAATGGCCTCCTCATTTTATTACATTATCCCTTCCTTCCCAGCCAAGCTTCCTGGAAGAGCACACTACACTCACTGTCCCCTTTGCCTCTCTGCTCTTCATTTCTTCATCCACCGCAGTCCAGCTTCACCCCTCTGGTTCATGAAGAGGTTCTCCTCAAGGTTTCCAGAGACCTCCTAACAGCTCACACTCCCTGTCCTGCTGGGCCTCTCTGCAGCACTTGTCCTAAGTGATCACTCACACTCCCTTCTTCTTGAAGCTGGCCCCAACCTTGGCTTCCAGGATGCCTACTCCCCCTAGTTTCCCTTCTACTCTATGGCTGCTTCTTGTTTGCCTCCATGAACACACCCTTTTTTCATATCCATTAAATAGTAGCGTCCTCATGCTTTGCCTGAAAACCCCTTCTCACTTTGTACACACACCCTAGGTGACTTTATCCAATGCCATAGTTCCAACAAATCCCAAAACTCTCTCTCTCCAAGCCATGTCTACATTCTGGACAATAAACCCAGTAAATTCTGATACCACACAGACATCTCAAACTTCACATACCCAGATTCTTTTATTCAGCATTTACTGACAGCCTGGATGGGGTCACACATAGTCTGAACTTGTCCTCACGCCCAAATCTGATCTTTCTTCCATATCCCATCTCTCGCTGAGTAACAGCACCATCAACTCAGTTACTCAAGCCAGAAACCCAAGATTCATCCCTGACTTCTCTCTGTTGCACAACCCTTCCACCCACATCCAACATCACTAAATCCTCTCAATCCGCCACTATCTCCACCTGGCTCCTCCTCCACTTAATCCCCACCTCTACTACTGTCTTTCTTCTACCTCGATAACTAAACAGCCACCAGGACTGCTAGAACTCACTCCTGAGGGAGGCATGATTGGCTATCACATGTCCTAACAGCTGCAACCAAGCAGCTTTTAAATTTTATTATACCTCTATCATTTTTGGCGACATAAATTATGCATCTGGGGGATTAGTTTTATAGTTCAGCCCATATTTTTCCTTTTGATCACTAAAGTTGTTAAAATCATTGAATGCCTAGATGAAGGGGACGCCCATGTATAAATTCAGATACTTCAGATAATGTTTAATAGTTGGAACATTTAGGATCTGGGAACTTGCACCAACAAAACATTTTAGTTCACATAAACCATTTTAATTCATCATACACATTTCAGACCTTCTACATGACGTTTCCAATCAAAATGAGCACGAAATGTGAGCACCTAACTAAATCAGCCCTCTCTTTAAATATCATCTCACATTTTCCAAACCCCAATTACATCACAGAATTCAGGGAGAGTAGGATAAGTTTAATGAAAGGAGGACCTGCTAGAAAAATAATTTTTATGATTTCTATGACTCTGAAAACAATATGTTCTCTAATTATGTGTTTCAACATCTTCCTTTTAGATAGAAGAGTAACAGGGAACGCCAAATTCTTCAAGTTAAAAGGAACCATTCTTTGACTTCCTTTTGAGTTATATCATTCTAAATGGTCAAAAACCTTCAAAAATATTTAAAATTCCAATTTTGAAAAAACTACCTTTGGCAGTTCGGCAGGGCCAGCAGCGCCCTGTGGCAAAGACAACAGGAGACGGAATGAGCCATGTGGCAGGCAGACACAGAGCTAGCGGGGAAGCGCTCACCTTTTCCTACACGAGGCCCCCCAACACCTTCCTGCTTCGTCAGACACTTCACGGATGCCACTAGAAAATCTAAAGCAGTCCCTGGGTAACCAGCAAGTACTGGGGAGGTTGAACCAATATTTTAGCCAGAGATCAAGCACAGGCAAGGAAAAAGGCATATAAAAGTCAAGTACTAAGGAGTAAAGAGTGGAAACAGTATAAAGAGCTGGAACACAGTAAGTCTTTATTGAGCAACAGACAAAACCAACCAGGTTGAGACTTGGCCTTCCTTACGTTTACTCAGAATTCTGGAAACAAAGCTTAGTCTGATGTTGTTGGTTCTGAATCCCTTATAAAGTCCAACCTGCAAGCCTTAAAAAGAGTAAAGGACAACGTTCAAGATCAAGTCACACTGAGAAAAAAGGCTTTTGCATGCTGAGTTTCCAGTGAAAGATCTAAAAGATGGCTGAAAGAAGGGACTAGTGACATTTGAAAATGTTCATGATGCTAAAGATGCTCTTTATACCTTCAATAGAATGTGGTTATATGGCCATCAAATTGAAACAGCTGCTTGCAAAATAGGTGATCTCAAAAATACCCCAGCAAATGAAATCAAACAGCATCACCCTTGTTCTTGCACTGATCGTAGGAAATCAAGAAGCCTCAAACAAAGGAGAACTTGAAGTAGACGTTCTTCATGAGGGAGAAATGGGAAGTGGTCTGATAACCTTTCAGAAACTCGACACAGATGATCTTCTCACAGCCAGTCCAAATCTTGTCTGTCATCACTACCAAGGCCGTCTACCTCAGCAAGACAATCAAGAACTCCAAGAAAACATTCTGGTTCTAGAAGACAGTCAAGGTCCAAGTCCTTACAAAAAAGGTCCAGGTTTATCAGGAAATCACAATAAAGGTCACCTCAAAAGAAGACTAGCTCAGGAACAAAATAAAAATCATCACATGGAAGACATTCTGGCTCCACAGCAAAATCCCCCTGAAAATTTCCTAAAGGGTATGCCAATTCTGAAACTAAAACACAAACACCAAAACATTCATTTTCAATTACATTCCAGATCTTAAGAGTTATCACCATAAAAACAGCTGGTGAACAGCTACAGAACACTGCTAAATAATCTTTATAACACATCTCTAAGGTTCTCATTATGTTAAATAAAAATTCTCCAAGGCTTACCAAAAAAAAAAAAGAAAGAAAAAAACCCTACCTACCTCTGCTGTAAATTCTTATTTGAAATATTCCCTAAAGTATATATGAAATTAGAAACAGATGAGAGACAATTTCTAAATAAATTGTTCACTGTTAAAATAATTCTTCCCTACAAAGACAATGTCTCAATAATAAATCAAGTTAATCATCATTTACTTAAATCATGTGGCATAAAGCAAAGGTTCCTATGCCTCAAGAGTTTTCATTCTAGTCAGAAAGTATACTTAAATACACCTGTAGCAATCAGAGGACAAAGCATGTAAGAAATGAGCTTTGAACTGAGTGCTTCAGGACAAGTGAATGTAGGGATCGGCTGGGAAAGGCATTACAGACCTGGGGTGGAAGCCTGGGAAGCCTCTGGGAGTCTTCACATTTGGACGCGTTGTATTAGACAATAGGTTGGCGTTTTATAATAAGAGTTTAATTTGCTAAAAGAAGTATTCTAGGAAGATTGACCATGCAAGGGTATATGCAGACCATCTGGAATGGTCTAGAAGCAAAAGAATAAATCAAACCTTCCAAAGGAAGTGAGCACACTTCCTCACTCCCAAACGCCGCACCAACTCATAACCAGTCATCCTTCCAGGAAGCACAGAGGCTAAACTACCACGACTGACCTCTCATTCTCAGTAAGCAGATGACTCTCACACAGTCACCCTGCCCTGTCTTTGAAGAATGTGACATTGCTGGTGGGCTCTTTCTTTCTTGAACATTTTTTAATTGTGAAATATAACATATACAAAAAAGCAATACATTTCAAAGTACATTGTAATAAGTAGTTACAGAACAAATTTCAGAATTTGGTATGGATTATAGTTCCACAATTCCAGGTTTTTCCTTCCAGCTATGCCAAGACACTGGAGACTAAAAAGAAGTATCAGTATAATGACTCAACAGTCATACTCATTTGTTAAACCCTAACTTCTCTTTTATAACTCCTGCTCCTATGGTCCTTCTCCCAGTCTTTAGGGATATTTGGGTTATACCCATTCCAACTTTTTTTTCATGTTGAAAAGGGGTGCTGACAATAAGGGCTAGGGGGATGGAATTGGTTGATATTCTTGGACATACTGGTACCCGAGGGTTTCAGGACTCATCTGGCCTAAGAACCATCTGAAGGTTTTAGGTTTTTGAAAAGTAAACTTACTGCATGCAACTTTTGTAGGATCTCAGATACAGCCCTGGGTGTTCTTCAGGTTCACAGGAATAATGTTGGTTGGGGTTGGGTAAACTTTGGCAATTAGCAATAACTAGCTGAAGCCTACAAAGAGTAGCCTCCACTATAGCCACTCTTCTGGCAGTGTTTTTCATTCATAGACCACCACCAGCATCCATGCATAGCACAGGCATTGTGAGCTCCATTTTGCATGTGTGCAGAGGATCCTTGTGCCCAGAGGATGTCAAGGAAGAACTCGGAGCCCAGTAAGCTTTCTCAACCACAACAGGGCTGGGAATTAAGATCATAACTCCTTTGTGTGGGAGAAACAACATAGGCCTTTGAGATGTTCAGCTTAAAGTAAATTAAGACTTATCAAAGGTTTTTTTTTCAATATTACCATTATAATCAATTAAATTGTCTGTGTTACTAAGTAACACGTTCATTTCATCTCATGATTAGCTTTTTGTTTCCTCAGGTTGTATGACTTTTTTTTTTAAACATTTTTTATTGTGAAATATAACATATATGCAAGAATGCTACAAATTTTAAAGCACATTTAACAATTAGTTATAAAACAGATTTCAAAGTTTGGTATGGGTTACAGTTCCACAATTTCAGGTCATCAATTCATTTTCCCCCTTTCCCTTCATTTTTTAAATTATAAACATCTTTTACTGTAAAATATAACATAGGGCAGTGCAACAGTGGCTCAGTGGCAGAATTCTCACCTGCCACGCTAGAGACCTGGGTTCGAATCCCAGTGCCTGCCCATGCCAATATATATATTAACATATACAAATAGGAAAGAAAGAAAAAAAGCAGTAATTTCCAAAGCACACTTCAACAAGTAGTTACAGAACAGATCCCAGAGCCTGTCATGGGTCACCATTCCATCATTTCGGATCTCTCCTTCTAGTTGCTCCAAAACACCAAAGGCTAGAAGGAATGTTAATATAGTGATTCGGCAGGCATATTTGTCTGCCAAATCCCATTCTCTCTGCTATGCCTCCTCCCTCTCTCTTGATCCTTCTCTCAGTCTGTAGGGATCTTTGGACAATGCCCGCTCTGACTTTTTCATACTGAGAAGGCATGCCAACAGTGAAGGATAGGGGGATGTAACTAATTGCTAAACTTGGAGATGCTGGTTCCTCCAGGTCCCAGGATCCATCTAACCTAGAAACCCTCTGGGAATTACAGGTTCTAGGAAAGCAAACTCAGTGCATGAAACCCCTACAGTCTCAGTTCAAGCCCCAAGCGTTCTCAAGAGTCAAAAGGAGTGATGCTGGTCAAGGCCTAGCAAACCACAGCAATCAGCACTATCCCACCGAGGCCCCCCCCAAGATAGTGGGCTCTTTCTTAAATAGTTTTTATCACATGTATAACTTCTACAATACAGAAATTCAAAACAATTAAGTGTATACTTTGGCTTGCATGAAACCTATTCTTGTGGGCACTATGTATGGCTGAATTAAGTATACCACTTATGACCTCCATGAGTTCCTTTCTCCTTAGTCATTCCCTCCTTAGGAAAACAAATAGTTTTACAGAACTCATTTCTAAGACAACATTTACTAAGAAACTCACTTAAATTCTCCCCACCCAAGCAGATTTAACCTAATACAGTTGTTACCAAACTAATTCCTTAGGTGGCTCCCTTAGAATCTCAATACATTTCATGGCGTCCCTTCTAAGCCTACTGCTGCTACCTTCCCTTCAATCAGTAATTCAGCTCCAGAATAAATCAATCATTCGTCAAAATCAAACTTTAGAATTGGAAAGGCCTTTGAGGAACAAACAAGCCCCAAGTGGCTATGCTAACTCACCCAAAGTTACCTTTGCAATTTAATAATGGATCAACCCTAGAACCCTGGTCTCTGCACCCCCAATGGAATATATTTTCCATTTTGTTCATGTCTCACTTCCACATGAATAAAGAATCTGTTACCATTGTTTGTTTTATTATTGCTCCCCCTAAAACCAAGTCTGTTCACAGGCTTCTTTTTCTTCGTTATAATGCTGTCACAAGTCTGATTAAATGAAAGCCAGGTAGTCCATAAACAAATATCAACTGTGCACCATTCTGTGCCAGGCACCTTGCTAGCACTTAAGACACAGTAGTGAAAAAGACAGACATGGTCTGCCCTCCTGAGAAGACCACAGACAGGATAATCTAGAAGCCTTAAAACTGAATCTATTCAAGTCGCCTGATGCATCCAACAATAAGCTCAAATGTCATCTTTCTCCAAAGCGTTAGGGTATATCATAAACACAACATTCAATTCATAAAGTAATTTAAATTTGCTGCTTAGCTATAAATTGCCTGAAGAGTCCAAAACAAATTGCCACTTTGCAGATAAAAGTAGAGGGACAAAAAGTATTTCTTCTAACCTCTAGCGTTTTGGATCAGCTAGAAGAAAAAATCTGAAATAGTGGAATGGTAACCCATAACAAACTCTGAAATCTGTTCTGTATCTATTTGTTGAAGAGTACTTTGAAAATCATTGCTTTTCTTTCTTTTCTTTATACATTATGTTATATTTAACGTTACAAAAAAAAAAAGTACAAGGACAAACATAAAAGAAATGGGGAAGAAACTTCATTTTTCATCAACTGTTCCATCACTTACCACACTATGATAGGCTGGAATTTATAATCAATTTACAAGAGAAAAGATATATATTGAAAGTGGGAGAAAATTTCAAAGTCGCGTCTAAACACACCTGTGATACTTGCTGTCATACTTGCAATTACAGAGCAATTTATCATCTACAACTACTTTCCACATACTTAACCCCTTTATTATCTGTTTTATAGATGAAGCTAATATTTGAAGAAATTAAGGAACCTGCCGAAGCTCATATGGCTGGCAAGTGACAGATCCAAAACTAAGACAGTCTCCCAATTCTAGATCCCCAGATGTTTCCATTGAACCACACTTAGTAAAAGCTCCTACCAATATGTTTTGAATTCATAATTTTAATACCACTAAATATAATAGCTAACCTTTACTGAACATTTATTCTATGCTAGGCAGTGTTCCAAGTCTTTTATATTAATTAACTAGTGAATGATATCATTTACGTAAGAGTACTCAGTCCAATTAAAATTTTTAAAGGCGATGAAAATACTCACAATAGCACTCAGAATTAATACAAATAATAAAGCCAGTCTTGACAACCAATTCATAATTAGAAACCCATGACCAAAGAAAGGGGGTGGAGAAGGAATATACAAAATCAGGAGGCTCATCCAGACCACAGGAAGAGGTTTCCCACCAGATTTCAAAACTCGTTGCAGTTTCAGAGTCTACATGAACTCTGAAGAATTAGTCAAAAGATCACATGACTCATTCAAGTTCTTTAACGCCTGCATTCAAATTTTGTATTGGCAAGCCTATTCCAGCACATTCCACGCTGTGATTGTATCTCTGAAATCTCGGTGGTTGAGACAGACACTCTGCAGGTGGGTGCTTAGAGCTGTGGACCCCAGCCCCAGCAGACCCAGCCTCAGCATCTGGAAGCAACAGCTTCTCTCTTTGCAGCAGGTTATACTATTCACACTTTTAATCTCATGTAAACCAGAAACTAGACAGTGACTAAGTCCTTATACAGCATGCACATGGCAGTTTAGACCTTAGGGGGTGTGGCTGTAGGAAAGTCTCTTGGAAGAAGCAGAATCTGTCACATCAAGCGCCCAGCCCTGAGCAAAACTGTGCAGCCATATTCCCCCAATCAGGCAAATGAGGGAGAAAAGAGGAGGTTAAGAATATCCTTATACAAAATGGTACAATGCGTTAACTTCCACATGACTTATTGAGCAAAGGAAATACACTTTCATTTTGATGGTTCCCTTTTAATGGCAATGGCATGCTTTGAAGGAAAAAGAAGTCAGTTAAGACTCGTGATAGGTGGCCTCAAGCTGGTCAGAAGGAAACTGAAAACAAAGGCACCACAGTGATGGAGCAAGGAGATTAAAAAAAAAAAAAAATCAAGCTTCTAGGAGTGACTAAGTCTCCTCGATCAATTACCCTGAGGCTCCCAGTTCATTTTGATCTGTAAAGTCTTCAAAAAGATATAGTGAATTTCCTGCCACTCTAGGCTATATTATACTAGTTCACTTCAGGCCTCTCAACAAACATCAGCTCTCCAAACAGAGCTTAGTCCCTGCAAATGAAAAGAGGCATGTGGGGTAGGATTTTTTTTTTCTGTTTTCATTTTATTTCTTTTTCTGTTGTCTTTTTACTTCTTTTTCTGAATGGATGCAAATGTTTTAAGAAATGATGAATATGCAACTAGGTGATGATATTGTGAATTACTGGTTATCTATGTCAATTTTTATTTCATTGGTTAATTTTTTAAAAAAAGAGATGTGGGGTAGGATATTTTAAAAACAACAACTGCCAACCTTGGTCATTGATTATTACTTGCCAGGTGTGCAGAAGAGGAAACTAAGGCTCAAAGAAGTGAAATGACTTGCCCGAGATAAAGCTTAAAGAAGTGAAATGACTTGCCTGAGATAATACAGCTACTAACTGATGGCGCACTGCTTTAAATGCAAACTGCCTTAGAAAACTGCTTGCAATCATTCAATCTATGAATTAACTAAGAACACATACCACCCCTTTCAGCCCACAAAATCCTGTTCCCTTTTTCACCCCATACTAATAGAGTTTTAGCCCTCACCTCATATGATCATTTCATTTTTAAAACTGTTACCAGAACAATGAGATCCTGTTTGCTTGTTTTTTTCAATGTCAAGGAAGTTTTTAGCCTTCACTTCGTAAGATCCACAGAATGCTAAGTTTAGGGCAAACAGAACACGGAAATCTACCTTCTGAGGATGGAGTTTAAGCTGATTTGCTGACGTGTGGTGCGAGGTTTGCCTTTTTGAAAAGTATCCCCTTCCCCTACATGACCTACTCCAAATCTTCTCCACCAAGTGGCAGGAATGCTTATTTATGCTCGGGGGACAGTCTGCAGAACAAATCTCCAGCAGAAGCTTGGAAACCCCCTCCCCTCGGCGCAGCAGCAGCACCTCCTGCTAGCTAACCGACGGCACCACGTGACCCAGGCTGGTCATAAGGAAAAACAAGAGAGCAATTTTCAAATTTCAGAAAGATGTGAAAGGGCAGTAACTTCCCTCCAAAGGAAACCTGGGAAGAAAAAAAGCAATCCACAGCCTGTTTAAATAGAAATAGCCTTAAATGGGCAATCGTAATATTATTGCTTATTTAAACCATCTATATAATATTTACATTTTTCCATAGCTGGGAAATCACTCACTTGTTGGTACATCTTAATTCACTGCTGCCATGCCATTAAACCTGGATCTGCTTAATATTAATACCTAAACCTATAAAACTTCTGTTAGTTTAATTTCTCCCCTCAAAGTTCCACTGAAATTAAAGTCCAATAAAATCAAGTGCATTTTAATTCCCCTGGAATCCTCTAACTTAAAACATTCTGAAATGCTGAACTTCATTTTAGTATCGGTACTTTTCCTCCTATGTAATTCACATAGCTATGTTGTTTTCTATTTTCATAAAATTTGTTTATTTTGCTGTTTAAGAATGTGTATTTACATCATATTCACATAAATTTCATAGCTTAGCTAACAATGCATCAAAAATATTCATTCCTTGATACACATTTTTCTAGAAATTTTCAGAGGGAATTTCTTTGCCCTGTCTAAAAATATGGGAATTAAGAGGGATCATAATCTACGATAAACCAGAAAGAAAAGAACTCTTCTCTCTTTTTTTTTTTTTTTGCATGGGCAGGCAACGGGAATCAAACCCGGGTCTCTGGCATGGCAGGTGAGAATTCTGTCACTGCGCTACCCTCACAGAGCCCTCTTCACATCTTTTTAAAAGATTCACTGATAAAAAATATTCTAATAGAAAAAATTCAATCAGGGTTGACAAAGTAGGAGCTAATCGGCGCATAAGAGATTAAGCAACCAACAAGATTTAAATGCCAGATTCCATTCTAATTGCAAATGTTCAGCAAAAGACAATCAGCTTGGTACTTTGAAAATTATTCGTTTTTTCCTTCGTATATATATATATCACATTTTACAATAAGAAAGTGTTTTTAAAAAGCAACCAAAAAAAAAAGACAATCAGCTTGTAATTAAATATAAAAATTATTTTTTAGCAGGTGGGGTTTTAGTAGTTTATCCATTCTTTTTTTCAACATCTAGACTATTTATAAATTAGATTGCCTTGAATTCTACAGGAGTGGTTGGAAAACTGGCCATAAACCTATTAAAACTGAAAACTAAGCAGGGGAGTGGCCCAGCAGTAGGAAAGATGGTGCCAGCTCCGGGAGCCTCTGGGTGTGGACACGGCCAGTTCCTCCCTGTGGAATTGGATGAGCCATGCCAGGGTGACCGCCCAGTATATCCCCAGATACGCAGGGCAAACAGGGTGTCCTGTGGAATCCCGTGTTACATCAACTTCCTTGAGGCATGGAGACAAGATGTGAATGCAGCATTCCTGGTGTGGCTGCACCGTGGTTTTGTAGAAGTCCATGTTTCCTGAGACACTGGGGGTGGCAGGTGCCCTTCAAAATCCAGTCAAAGGAAAAATCTGCATGGAGAGAGCTTGGCAAACTGGTACAGAGGGCCTGTGTTTGGAAACATGGACAAATCTGTGGGGCTACAAGTATTTGCAGACAGCTACCCCAATGAGAAGCAGCAAGAGTGGGTATTCCCCTATGTCTCAGCCATGGTGAGCAATGGTTTCCTTAGCTTCAATCAGGAGCCGGATGAGCAGCCTGCAGAGTTGGGGGGCTGTACAGGCATTGTCTCCAATCTCCACTGTGACAATTCCTTGTGATTCGCTAGGTCAAGAGGCATTTGACAACCGTGTCCATCACGGCAAGCATGAATGGAGGAACTGCACCAAGGTGCCTTAAGCCCTTCTGCCCCAGGGCTACTAGTTCACACCCTCCTCCATCACTGGGGAGCTCTCAGATGATCACCGTGTCCTTTCCCTGAAGTTGTCTGTGTTGACAGTGGAGAGAACCCCAGAAGATGAGAAGCTGCATCAAGATGTGTTCTTGCCCTCAGTGGGCAATCTGAAGCTACCTGAGATGACAGCCCCAAAGCCCTGAGGGCCTGGACCTCTTGCTCATTGTCTGTTTCTCTCTGGTGTGGACTGGTATCATAATGGCAGTTACGGGGCTGAAAGTGCTTCTATTGCACCCTCCTGCTGCCACTGCCCCCGAGGAGGTGTGGCCTGCACACAGCCAGCTGGGTCTTCCCTAGGCTCCAGCAGCTGGATGGGGACTCTGTTGCCACTGGGGTTTTCAATGCAGGGTCTCCGCATTCCCACAATTATCCTGGGGTCTCCTGACTGCTGCAGGCATCCCACCCACCCCAGGGTGTTGCTGCTGTGAAGTTCCTTCCCTTTCACACCACAGGAAGGATGGAAATATGAGGTTGGAAACGTGACTTTGGCATCATAACATATGCCATTGTGATGCCAAAGTCACAGAAAAAAAATTTCATAGCCTAGGCTGCCTTGTTGGACTACATCTTGAAATCCTCAAAGAACAGAAGAGGGCTAAGCTAACTCCTCAAACCTTCCAGCCATCTATTCATTGTATTTTGTTTTTTGCCTAAGTCTCCAGCAAACATTACTTTCCTTGGAAATCTGAGTAAAAACCCTTCACTTCTCCCCTTCCACTCAATCCTCCTACCCCAAAGCCGCATTCACTGTCTTCTCCAAATGTGACCTGAACTGGAAAAGAAATCTGGATGCCTCTCTGCTGGGACCTGGGGTGGCAGAACAACTTATGTTTCACTGACCCTGATGCCCTTAGATAGCCATAGGGCAAGGGCTTCCTGTTTTGCCCACTGCCTTGGCCTCTGTTTGGCTGAAGGCTGGTGTGCAAGTGAAGCTTGGAAGACTTCATGGATACCATGGAATTAACTGTGAAACAGACCAAACTCCAGGCTTTGACACTCAGGGTAACATTTGCTGTGTGGTCTGACCACAGGAAAATGCCTACATGTTTGGAGTTTCTCATGAGCTCTACTCTGAGTGTTTAAAATATAAGGAAGCTTTCATCTTACAGCCTGGGCTTGAATATTCCCCAAACAGGAAACCTGCCTTCTATTTGTTACTGGGTGGGGAAAATTTGCTGCTCTTGTGTTATAAGGCTGGGAGCAAAAGACCCTCATCATCTGTACCTGGCAGAATATGTTTTTTTGAGCAACAGAGCCTGAGTGTCATACTGTATGTGTCAACCCTTTTTCTCCCTCCTTACCTAACAAGAGGTCACGTGCCTCTCACCTGGCTGCCCCATGATTCCGCTGGTTAGCAGGCCAGTCTCCCTAAGGGCCGGGAACTCGGAGGCACTCTTAGCCACCTACTCTGTAGCACAAGGAAAATTCTTCCAATGGCAGAGGGGAACCAAACATGAGTTCTGGCTCACTGTCCTGCCTTCCTCGGGTGGGTTTTGGGGAAGGCCCAGGCCTTTTTCCTGAGCCTTGCTCTGCTTTCTCCTGGGTCTGGAAAGCCCTCGCTCAGCTCAGCCCAGAACAGAAAGTAGAGTCAACCTTGGCTGGGCGCAGGTTTCTGTTCTCTAGAGCCTTCTACCCTTCCCCTTTTCATTCAGCATCACAGGCTGCAGTGCTTTCCTCAGGCGGGGTTAAAGTGGGTTGAGACTGTCCACCTTCCGCACAGCAGCAGCGTGGCTCCAGGGCGCCGGAGGCCACATGTGACCTAGAGCCTGGACTTGGGGTCTGCAGAACTGAAAAACCAAACGGCTCTTTGGTTTTGTTTTGTTCCGTTTTGAGTTCAAGAGGAGACTGGGTGGTCCAGTGTGGTGGGGGGGGGAGTGAGGTGGCCTCTTGAAATGGCCTAAGCAATGAGGAGGAAGAGGGGTTCTCACTGGGGGCGTTTGGTGATTCTGGATCCTGCACGCCTGAAGGCCTTTCAAAGAGGGCAGGGAAGACGGGAAATGCAGAGTGGGGAGCTGCCCTGACAAAAGTGTGTGGCTCAAGAAAATCCCCCAACCCAGCCTGATGCTGCCTGTCCTGTCCCAGCTCTTACTTTTGCTCTAGAAACAATGTTTCCCGAAGTGAAGGGCCCTCCTGTGGTTCTGGATGCTGCTAGAGGAGGGACCATGTGGTCCTCAGGGTGGGTCTTTTGGGTGAGAGCAGAGCCCCCCCCCACCCACAGCCAGCCTTTAGCTCTTTAACTCTTCCTCAGTGTAGAGGGGCCTGAGGGCCACAGACGGAGCTGGAGATGGCCTGGGGGCCTGTCTCTGAGTCTCCTCAGAGAGGCTGGTGTTTCCGGCCTTTCATAGGTTTCAAACACCCAAATCACAGGGTGGCTATAAACTTGTTCGTCCCAGAGGAAAATTAACAACAAAAAAAGCAGGAACTTCCAGTCACCCCTTTTTTGTATACAGTTAGTGAAAGACATATTATCCAACTCTCCACCCTTCTTATCCACGGTTGAACAGGACGGTGATACTTTCTTAGCAATGCCTTTCCTATGTTGTAATTAGAGGAGTAACAAGTAAAGTATTTTTGCCCTGAGTTTCAGTGATGTCAGCCTGAAACATAGTCTACAGTATTTCAAAATGTCAGAATATGTAATGTCCCTTTGTTGAAAACAAAGCAAGTCAAAAAATAACCTAATGTTCAGCTGACCACAAAAAAGGGGAACCATCTACCACGCTAAATATGCTTAGGGCTCAAAAGAAGTAGTATGCTCTAAAGATTACTCCCTACCTAATAAACAAACGGTCAAAGGCCACGAACATTGCTCACAAAAACAGGAAAATATTAAATTCAGTGTTAATTAAGGAATGCAAATTAAATAACAATGAGGTGACTTTACTCCATTCACGATTTCTTCTCTATTTGAAAGACTATCTCCAGTGCAGCTAAGTGTGCAATGAAACCAATTTTAAATGTCCCATCAATCTGCAATATGCAAATAGAACCATAAAATGGCACACCCTCACACCCAGTAAAATTCCATTTTTGTAGCTAACCTAAAAATTTAATCCATAATGAAAAAGGTTTTATGCTCAAGATATTCACTACGATGTTGCTTATAGTAGCAAAAATTAGAAGCATCCACATTTTCCAAAACTCCCAACACCTACTTATTTAATAAAACACAACGTAGACATCAAAATGATAGCTGAGATCATGTAGCAATATCCTGTAATTCTAGGTTTAAAGTGAAGGATTCAAATTTGTTAGTACAGTATAATTATACATACATAAAAGAGATGAATGTAAAGACTAGAAAACAATTCAGCAGAATAACAATAATTATATTAGGTTAGTGAGATTATGGGCCAATTTTCTCCAAACTTTTTGATGTGGTTTTTTTATAACATTCTTGTCATTTAAAAAAAAAAATTAAAGAACATACTGCTCTAGCTCCCTATAATACACAAAGTTTAAAATTTTGCTAGTCAAAATGACATACTTATGAGAAATCAAACATTCTTCTAATATGTACAAAACAAAGATAGTGCCAACTTTTGTACTAAAATCAGCTCCTTACCATGGACAAGAGATGACCTGCTAAACTAGTGCCTACGCTCCGTGGGGGGGGGGGGGGGCTTCATTCATTTTGTTCACCATTAAATCCTGTACCTGGCAGTGTCTAGCACAATTGTGGGTATTCAATAAATACTTGGGAAATGAATTTAGAAAACAATTCTTACCAGTCTTAAAACACACACCCACTGTGAGGCATGCAACGAGGTGAATGAACCTTAAGGACAGTATGTTGAATGAAACATCAGAAACTAAAAGACAATTATTATCATTCCTCACTCATATGAACCAACTACAATATACGAACTTGGAGAATGGAAATCAAGAGCATGGATTATCAGGTTGGGGCCTATTGTAAAGGCGCATACATTGTAAACATAGCAGTCACATCTATTCCAGAGTTGTAATTGTTTCTTCTAAATTCTGAGAAGCTGTGTATAGCCTGATAGTTCCCTGCAACTTCAGGTATTTGTGTAACACCTGAGACTCAGAGTTAGAGCTATGAAACTCTAGCTTTACCCCATAAAGCAACTGTTAAAAAAGATGAACAAGTGATCAGGCTTCAACTAGAGATATGAATGAAGCTGATCTGGATAGGACTAAGGTAAATGAGAATACAGAGTAAAGGATAATATGGTCCGTATTTTAAAACTTCAACTTCTGTGTGAGAGTGAAGGAAGAGATGTATATTCGGTACAAAATTCATATTTTTGGTAGGGCACTATGTAATTTAACTTGTGTGGTCAGTTTATTCGAACACCATAATTTCATGGAATCCTGAATAGGACATGAAATCTTGTTGATTTGTACAGGTTAGTGTGATACCCCAATATATCCAAGAGTAACTGGATGGAGAATTTTAAAAAGTATTTGCAAAGTCCGCTTGGGGTGCTGGGGAGAAAGGAGGAAATATTCAACTTCCCCATCTGATATTCCTGATATTCTTATAAGCAGTGGGGTCAACCGATTCAACAGGCTGAGTCCCCAATCTTGGGGCTCATCCCTATGAAACTTATTCTGCAAAGGAGAAGCTAAGCCTATTTTAATTATGCCTGAGAGTTCCCACCAGAGAACCTCTTTTGTTGCTCAGGTGTGGCCTCTCTCTCTAAGCCAGCTGGGCAGGTGAACTCATTGCCCTCCCCCTTATGCAGGACATGACTTCCAGGGTTGTAAATCTCCCTGGCAACATGGGACAGAACTCCTGGGTTGAGCCAGAACCCAGGATCAAGGGATTGAGAAAGACTTTGTGACCAAAAGGGGAAGAGAGAAATGAGTCAAATAAAGTCTCAGTGGCTGAGAGATTTCAAACAGAATCCAGAGGTTATCCTGGAGGTTATTCTTAAGAATTATATAGGTATCCCTTTTTAGTTTGACACATTGGAGTGGCTACAGGGAATACCTGAAACTGTTGAACTGTGTTGAAGGCTAACTGTTAGCCTTGATCCTTGAAGATGATTGTATAACTATACAGCTTTTACAACATGACTGTGTGACTGTGAAAACCTTGTGGCTGACATTCCTTTCATCCAGGGTATGGACAGATGAGTAAAAAAATAAGGACAAAAACTCAATAAATAATGGGTGTAAGGAGAAACAGACACAGACACACTTTGCTCAACCTTCATTAATTTCATGTGAACACTTTGATGATTACATTCTAACACTCTTAAATCCAAGATTTTCTACTTTTGATTTCCAATTCCCAAAATCACTCTTTCTCCTCCCTTGATGACCTCACTTTGCTTAGCATCTGGAAAAAGAACTAACTGCTGTAATATATATAATGAATAAATTATTCTTAGCTGACTGCATCACATAGCAGCAGTTAGCAATTACAGTCCACAAAAATGCATATTAAGCTTGCTGTTTTAATATTCTATGAAATAATGAGCGCTATTTTGTCTGTGAACCGGAGGCAGAGCTGCAGTTAGAATACCACTGGGGCTGTTTTCATCCTTTCAGGTCATGTGGGGAAAAAAAAAAAGAGGAAAGGTCTCCCCCACAAAAGTTTCACAATCTCAAAATGCTGGTATGCATGACCCAAGATGGGCTGAGAAGAACCTATTCACAAGAGTAAAGGGCCAGTTCCCCTTGACAAAGAAAAATCTCCCCAGCACGCTTGGGTGGGGGTGGTACCCCACCAGCATCAATCTGTAAGCAAAAAGAAGATGGCAAGGGCTACCCGGCTCTGCTTCAGCACAGCCTTGTCCAACTGCAATATAATGTGAGCCACATATTTAATTAAAAATTTCCAATACTGATGTTAAAAATAAAAATAAATTTAAATAAAGTTAATTCAACCCAATATATCCTAAAAATTGTCATTTCAACGTGTAATCAATATAAAAAAGGAGGATATGGTTTACTATTTTACATTCTTGATTTTGTCCTAAGTCTGAAAAACAGTTGTGTATTTTACATTTACAGGACATCTCAGTTCAGACGAGGCACTTTGCACTACCATACCCAACAGAACAAAGGTCACTCGTATCTCATTGTATCTTATATTTTAATAATTTGGGGGAGTCTCTGACATTGTTCCTAGTGTTTATCTGCCCCTCTCCATTAAAAAAAAAAACTAAGCAAAAGTCAATTAACCAGTCACTAAGAGAAACCTGGGAAATTAACCTCTTTCAAAGGAATATGGTTAACTCTGGTAAGAGTTATTAACTCTGTTTAATGCATTTTATATTCTTAAAAATGATTACATTCCTGCTAGAACACAGTCATCTACAACTCTAGGACAGACGTCAATAGGGAAATATGGCTTGTTTTATACGATAAGCTTCTCAGTCAACACTTCCGTCTAAACAGATGCATAGCTTTATCACACTTTACACAATAGGTATGTTCCTGAAAAATTGTAAACAATTAAAAGTTCCTTTTAAGTAAACTTAAAAGAGCAAGCTTCAAAGAAATATTAGAGAGGTTTTAATTTGTTCATTTGGTTAGTTTTTTTTTAAAATATTACTAATGAGGCTAGGGACTTTGATTAGTTCACTGCTCTAACCCCAGAGCATAGAATAGTGTCTGTCATGTAGTAGGTGCTCAATAAATGAATGAATGAATGATCGGCCTTCCTAAAATAAGGGAGAAATATATCATATAAAATGAGTTATATCCCCGTTCAATGCACTATCCCTACTGCCTAAAAAAAAAAAAAAAGAGTTATCCCTAAGTATTAACAACAGCTATCACCAATATCGTCCATTTTTAAAGCCCTACTAAGTATAAAATTTTGTGAAAGTTTAAGATCTAGCTAGGAGAGGGGAAAAAATTGTGTACATTTGTACCTAAAGGAAAAAAAAAACAGTCCAAGGGTACTAGGCACACATCCAAAATGAGCAGGCTTTCATTCACTTGACAAATACTGAATGCCTACTAAGCGCTGTGCATTTATTTTATGTGTTTGTTAAATATGGTGGTCTCTGTCCTCATTAAATAACATATAAATACATATAATTATTGTTATGAAGGGAAAGAGCAAGGGGCTTTAATGTGGGGAGAGGGGTGCCTACTTTAGACGGGGGAGTCTAAAAAAGTTAGCTCTGAAAAGGTGACATGCAAAGGAGAATAGAAGGAAGCAATTTCAGACCAAGGTTCTGTGATGGAGAATAACCTGGATCTGAAAAGTAACCATAACAAGGCTATTACGACTAGCATCCTAGTTACACATTACTATTTAAAAGGTTGTTGCATCAGGTGGGTGAACAATTAATTGGGACTTGTAACACTGTTCGGCTATGGGAAGAACGAAAGCTTCCTACCAGGTAGTGTAGATAGCCCCTCAATGAGAAAAGGAGAAAAAAAAAATGCTATGTTAAGTTAGCCATGATATGTTTCATGTAAGAGCAGCTCCTTGGCACGGTGTGCTTCTACAAAATAACCGAGTTTTCTATTCACCATGCTTTGGGGAAAGGGACCTGCTAACTAATGGCCTTGGGCCAATTTAGAACTGAATCTAATAGGTAAACTCAAACTGGGGCCTTTATGAAAGGACAGCTTCTTATGCTGGGGAAGTAGGGGGAGTCCAGGACTGATGCTCAGGGCTGAGTGAGTAATCAAGCTATACTTGAAAGCATTTGTTCAGCCTCAGTTTTCTCCCAGAATAAGAATGTTTACAGTACATTCACTGACTGTCAAGGGAAGTCTAAAAAGCATAACCACATTATTGGATATTTTTAGCTTCTCTTTTCATAAATGTTTCATGTCATGTCATTATTTTCCAAATAATTCCAAATTTTGCAAGTGAGCCAGAATATAAGGTAAAGTCAGAAGCCAATTTTCCTTTGACATTCAGCTAAAGGAATATACTTTGTGAGTCCTAAGCCCACACATCCAATTCCAATGGATTCTTTGCCATGTAAGAACAGAACGTGGAGATGAGGTGTACTTGGACCAGGCAAAATGATTGGTGGGAATGTTTATATCCAATAAAATCCAACAAATCAAATCAAAAGTTGGTTAAGGCAAGAACTAAAATACTTTTTTCGATATTGTGAACTGCTTTTCTTCTGTTGTCCTCAATGATCTACCTCCAGAACTTCCGAAGTTAACTCCGAATAAAATAGTGCAACTCCTTACTGTTGATTCTAGCAGTAAGATGCAGAACCAAATAAAGTCCACAAAAATATTTAAACTACAATAAGGAGAAAACACAGAAGGTGAGACTTGAGGCCTGTTATGTAGAGTCTAACCGGTTTGCCTTAATTAAATAATTATTCAGTATAACTTAAATAAGTTTTCTTTTTAAAGTGTGGCTCAGAAGACAATTTCGAGTTTCTCAAAGACTTCTCAACTATCATACTCTAAAGCAAGAACAGTGTCTCATTTCCTTATTTTTGTTAATTACCAAAGATGCAGCTAAAACTTAGCTAAGAGGTAAGACATGCTCTAATAGAGGATAAAAAATGATTCCAGGGCATTTCTACTATTTGGAAATCTGCATATGTGTTCCATATTTATAAGCAGTTTGATTTTGTTGGAAAATCAGAAAGGCAAATTATGAATTACAAAATTGTCTACATCTTTGGTTCTACTAAAAACAACACCTAGATGGATCCTTTAAAACATAGCAAATTCTCAAGAATCAGTTATGAATTATGACAGCTATAATGAAAATAGGTGAAGGATAGGGGACCAAATCTTAAGAAACTCTTGAATTATAAATGTCCATATCTGCAAATGGGAAATGGAATTTTAAAAGTATTTTTATGGTTGAGAAGCAACCAAAAGAAGAGTAGAATTTGACACAGAAGACTTGAATTCTAGTCCTCGCACCAAGTCTGAGAGTGCCCTGCCTCAGTTTCCTCACCTTTCATTAGGTTAATGCTCTGGAAGGTTGTTGAGAGAATTATAAGATAAGGTACATGTAAAAACATCCAGCCAATTATTATCAAACCAAGAAAGCATTCATTCATTCAACTAGTGTTCACTGAACAACTACCATATGTTAAGCATTTGTCAAGGCACCAGATATACAACATAAAAATGACATTCAAACTGCCATAAAAAGCCTGGCATGGCAGGTGAGAAATTCTACCACTGAACTACTCATGCACAATCTTTTTTTCTTAATAGAAAAAAATATCAAAATAAAATTAAAAGCAATGATAACATTTTCTTGTGTGTGTATATAAGGTTTCTGTTATTGTTGGAGACAAAAAAAGTTGGGATACATTTTTATTTGGCAAAAAAAATTTATCTCCACCCCCACCCTTTCTCCCCATCCTGCCTTTACCACAAACATCTCGCTTTCTCTTGATATTTTCAAGAGTTCTAAAAACCACATTTTCCTAGCTTTTCCACCAGGTGGTATGACACCAAAAAAAAATCACTATTATGTATAATAAGATTGTTACGATGACACCTTTTCTACACTGCTTGTACAAATTGCTTATTATCTTATTTCTTTATAATTACCACATAATAAAATAAAAACAGGCTTACCTACTCTTAGGTAAAAGAAATGTTCCAAATTAAGGGTATCTGGCTTTATATTTACGGTAACTCATTTCTTTAACTAAGAAATGCTATCAGGAATAATAGATTCACTCAAGTCACTTCTTTAAACAAACCAAAATACCAACCTAAGTAAGATTCAGGATTCATAATACTTTCTCCACCTGGCAAATAAGTCCTATCACTCAGAACCTTGCATGTGTTAAATTAAAGGGGAAAATATGCAGGCATTAAAGCTTCAGATTACATGTACTTATCTCTTTAAGCAAGGAATTAGGTCATACCATCCCAGAATTTCAAAATACATATTGTTAGACTAATTCTAATTGTTAAATGAAAGATATTATGACTATAAAGACGTTAAATGAATTATTATATAAATTAAAGCATAACATAGAAACAGTGTGTGTGTGTGTGTGTGTGTGTGTGTGTGTGTGTGTGTATAAACCTAGGGAAAAAATGGATGTTTTTACTTTTTAAAGCCCTAAAGGATTCATGAGAATGCATGGAATTGCATGCGCCCTTATGAAGTAGCCTCTTATTTAGGAGACTCCCAAGAACCAGCAAGTTTTCTGTAAATTACAGGCCACCTCGGGGATAGACTTCAAACTACAACCATCTCCTACAACTGCATGTCAAATGGTAACAGCAACATTTATTGGAAGGACAAAACGCAGAGCCAAAACAGGAAAGAAATAGAAGGGAGGAAAGAATGGGCCAAGAAAAAGAAAAAAGCAAAGTGAAAACAGCACAAGGAAATGCAATTCTTCCATAACCGATTGGGGAAGGAGGATGTTTCTGGCTTCCAAACTTCACAGCAATCTCATATCATCAGAACACAGTCTACTGAAAATAAGAGATCACTCAAAGTGACTAGTAAATTGTGCGACCTTAAACCTCAGAAACAATAAAGACCGGGAAACTAAGGCACCGGGACTTCACTCTGGATTAACCGTTCTTACTGAATAAGGGCGCTCGACTTCACTTTTGCACTCTACTCTCTCGCTCTCTCTTTCTCTCCCTCTTTGGTCTGGAACTCAAAAGGTTGAAAAGACTAGAATTTTCGAAACTTCAAAAGAAATCTGACCTCAGAAAGAGGTCAAATAAAAGATCTGGTAAGGAAACCCTGGCACAACCCCCACCCAGCCGACCAACTCATTATCCGGGTCCTGGAAAGATTATTTGTTATTATTAATCTACTCACTAGGACTAAGGCTGTTAGAAATGTTCGGTGCGCGCCTGTTGTTTTTTAAAAACAATTCTGTTCCAGTTCAGCCTTCCCTAATCTGATGTAGTACCGCTGGGCTGGCGGCGCTCCCTGGTGCGGCTCCCAGGGCCAGGAGGGAGCGGGTTCAAGCACCACCCTTGCAAGTCAGCCCAAGTGCCCCAATTTGGGAAGACCTCCCTAAAAAACACTAACGGTCGGCGAAACCCGTCCAAGTTCTGTCCCAACTTTTCATGCTTCCCACGGCACGCTTCCTCCAAAAAAGGAAGAGAACGCCCTAAATCTCAGCTCTCGAGCGCTAACATCAACCTAACACCGGAACTTGTCTGTAAAACATTCGCGACTTCTACGAACTTGGCTTTACAAGAAACGCACAACTCTGACTCCCGCAACCACCATTTCTTGAGCGCCTACTGTCGTCAGGCCCCGCACGTCCCTCGGCCTCCCCAAGATGAGCCCGGACCGGGAAGAGAGGGGCGGCAGGCTCACCGCAGCCACCTCTGGCTATTACACGCCCCCACCCCCAAGCCACTCAGGGGATCACTAAACGGATCAGGAGTGGCGGTCCGCGGGCCGACCCGACTATTTATCCACCATGGGCACAGGGGAAACGCCAGAGCCGCCTCCTTGCACTCGGAACTGCTCCCCCGTAGACAACTCGACGCCCTGGCTTTGCCAGGAGGACGGCGGCCCCGGGCAGCCCCCAGACGGAGCCGCGAAGGTCATCCGGCGCTGAAGGCAGAACCCCGGGAGCCTCAGCCTCCCGGCCCTTCTTCCTCCTTCCTCGCCCAGGGGCCCCATGCGCTCACCCTCACGCCCACATGCACAAGCTTAAGGCACGACCCCGGGATCCAAAAAGGATGAAGCCACTTCTTGGCGGCCTCCTTCCAGGCGTGCTCAACGGAGGCACGTGGAGTTTCAGGGAGACCCGGGCGGCTGGACCCCCAAGAGGGATGGGGCGCGACCAACAACCGCGGCGCACGCCACTCACTTGTTGGCCGGCGCGGGGCTTGCCCTGGGGCGCCCTTCTGAAAAAGGAGGTTCTGGCGGTGAAGAAGAAGTCCTCGGAGTCCTCCTCCAGACTGCTGTAACCGCTGCTCATGGTGCTGGTCCCGTCGCGCGCGGCAGGCCTCCCCGGGGCGCAGGCGGCCAAGCAGGGCGCGCCGCGCCTTCTTAACCTGCAAGGTTCCCGGCGCCGGGCCGCGAGGCGCCGGCGGGCAGTCCAGCTGCAGCTACGGCTCGGTCCGGCCGTCCGGGCCCTCCAGCAGCCTAGCCGCTGGGTTCCAGGCGCGGCCCCTGCCGGGGTGCGCCCGCGGCCACGCCTCCCGGAGCCCCGCCCCGCAGTCCGCCCGCTGGGGCCGGGCCACCGGCTCCGCCCCTCCCTTCGCCACCGCAAACACTCCCCGCGCGGCCGCAGGTGGGGGCTGCACAGCCCGCCCCTTCCAGGCGGTGCTTTTTCCTAGCAGGTTTTGTGTCGCCCGGCAAGCCTCCTTCGAGGGCTGCGTTTGGTAGGTCTGTGCTCTGGGTCGCTTTTCCAACCTCCCGGAAACTGCCTAATTCTCTGTGATCGGCCCGCCCGCCCCTCACTCCGCAGGCCCGGGTTTAGGGGAGGGCCTGAGCAGAGCTGGGAGCTTTCCCCTCGGTCCCCGCCCGGCTCGCTCTCTTCCTGGGCCCTGCGGGTGGCGGTGGAGTTGTCTGGCCGAGGGGTCCCGGTCCTGAACCCGAGCAGCTCGTTGTTCCAAGAGGGCTAAAAGTTATCGGAGACTGGCGAGTAGCTCTTCACTAGATTGGGTTTATTCGAACTAAAACGTCCTCTCTAGTGATTCAGTCGAGCTTCGGAATTTCCCCGTCCGCCTTCTCTCTAGCGAGGGGTCACTCCCCACGAGGACGGCCAAGGTCATTATGATCTTGGAGCCACGTGGGGCAAGGGGCTGGGGTCGATGAGCTAGCTATCTAGTTAGGGAATGTTTTAAACAATCGTGTGCTTTTTAAATGTTTCCTTCCAGAATCAGCCTTATACAGTCCCCTACAAGAAGACATGGCTTAAGTGGGGGCGGGGGCATCAGTGAATTGTATTCAGCCAGCGTCCTTGTGAAATTCTACTAGATGGCGAATCATCTTTTACTTTTTTTCGCGAGGGGAGGGTGGGGGTAGTGTATGGGCGGAGAATCGCGAATCATCTTTTAAAATGCACAATCACCCTCCAAGCCACCAATGGGTACCAGTGATTTACACCTTGGCGCATACTGAACTGGTTTAAATCATACTAATTTCAGTATGTACAGATCTGAAGGTTGTTCCATTGCCTCAGGAGTAAGGAAACTTCAGGAATGGGAAAGAAGAGAAGAGGAGGGTTAGAAAGAAAAACTTCACCCGTTATAGCTGAACTTCCTCACATTATCTCCCTTAATCCTCAAAACAGCTCTGTTAGTTCTATTTTCTGTCTCCTTCACACCTGGGGCAGCGGATATTTAGCGAGAGGAAGGTAGCCCTAGGTAGCAGTACTGGCATTCTCTCTGCTTTCAGCTGAGCTGAGGGTCTTCAAGATATCCTTACAGGCCTTAAGATTGTTGGGTAGTTAGCCATGCTCAGTTGTGGCATGGCAGCACGGAGAGAAGTAGAATGGGTCAGGAATCATTTATCCCTTTAGAATGGCTGCTATTAAAAAAAAAAGTGTTAGAAAGGATGGAGAAATAGGAACACTCCATTGCTGGTAGGAGTGTAAAATGGTGCAGTCCTTATGGAAAACAGTTTGGAGGTTCCTCAAAAAGCTAAGTATAGAATTACCATATGACTCGGCAATCCCGCTACTAGGTGTACACCCAAAAGAATTAAAAGCAGAGACTAGAACAGATATTTGCACACTGCTGCTAATAATGGCATTATTCACAATTGCCAAAAGATGAAAACAACCCAAATGTCCATCAACCAATGAATGGATAAATAAAATGTAGTATATGATACAATAGACTATTATTCAGCTGTAAAAAGGAATGAGTTGGGTGCACGGTGGTTCAGTGGTTGAATCCTCACCTACCATGCAGAACTCCTTATTTCTGTTCCCAGCCCATGCACATCCTCCCTGTCCCCCCCACTCCCCCCCCCAAAAAGAATGACGTTCTTATACATGGGACAACATGGATGAACCTGAAGCCATCAGGTTGAGAGAAATAAACCAGACACAAAAGGGCAAATATTGTATGATCTCACTAACTTAAAATAATTAGAATAAGCAACTGCTAGAGTTAGAATCTAGAATAGGGGTGGGGAAAGGGAATGGGAATTTAAGGCTTAAAATGTACAGGGTTCAAAAAAAAGATAAAATGTACAGGGTTCCTATTTGTAATTATGGAAATGTTTTGGTAATGGATGGTGGTGATGGTAGCACAGCATTGTGAACACAATTAGCAGCACTGAAATAAACATACATCTGAATATGATTAAAAAGGGAAATGTTAGATTGTATATGTGATAACAGAATACAAGTTAGAAAAAAAATCCACGGAGCTACATTACATGGAACCCTAAGTTAAACCATAGACTTTAATAGTAGAGTTATAAAAATGTGCTGTCATCAATTTTAACAAATGTTTCACATCAATGCAAGGTGTTGATGTTGGGGTGGTGGTTGGGAATCCTATATTTTAAGCATGATTGTTCTGCAAAACCACAACTTCTCTAATAAAAAAAATTTAATAATTTTTTTTTTAAGTCAGTTATCCCCAGTTTAAAAGAAGGCCTCTGCTTTCCTTTATGCCCTCTCACCACATCCATCTTGGAAATTGGTATATTACCCTACATGGTTCACAACAACTCTATGAGGCCAGCCTTACAGAACAGTCATTTTAAAGGTCCCACAACATTAAACCCTTCCTGGCTGCACAGCTAATGAGTGGTTAGAAATCAGGAATTCTAACCAGGGCATTGTTTTGCCCAGTCTAAACTAATCCCTGGGTGTGCCATGCACATAATCTCATATAAAACAATAGGGCAGTTTTCTGACTTTATGAAAGATTTTTCTTATTTGGTGCCATTTTTTCATTATTTCATGAATGTAATCCTTATTAAATACTCCAATTTATGAGTGATATACAGGTTAAAGAATTTAGATATCTAATTTTAACATAACCCAAATTGAAGGAGGCGAGCACAGTCTCAAAACTGAGGGCCATGGTCCAAAGGAACCAGAGCAGTAGAGAAAACTGTTTCTTGGTGGTTTTAGCTTTGAAACTATGGATGATAATTTAAGAGAATATTTTGAGAAATGGGGCACACTCATAGATTTAATAGTGATGAGAGACCTCCAAACAAAACATTTCAGAGGCTTTGGTTATGTGATTTACTGTTGTGTTGACAAGGTAGATGCAGCATTGTGTGCTGGACCATGCAAGCTTGATGTGCGTGTAGTGGAAACAAAGAGAACTGTTTCTAGAGAAGATTCTGCAAAACCTGGTGCCAAACTAACAGTGAAGAAAGTTTTTGTTGGTGGCATTAAAGAAGATACAGAAGAATATAATTTGAGAGGCTACTTTGAAAAGTATGGCAAGATTGAGATCATAGAAGTTATGGAAGATGGGCAGAGTGGAAAAAAAAAAGATTTGCTTTTGTAACTTTCAGTGATCATTTTATACAGTTGATAAAATTGTTGTTTAGAAATACCATACTATTAATGGGCATAATTGTGAAGTGAAAAAGGCCCTTTTTAAACAAGAGATGCAGTCTGCTGGATCATAAAGAGGTCATGGAGGTGGATTTGGCAACTTTGTGGGCTGTGGAGAAAACTTTGGAGGTGGGGAGAACTTTGGTGGAAGAGGAGGCTGTGACGAAGGAGGTGGTAGCAGCAGAAGTAGTCATGGAGGAGTTGATGGTGGATATAATGGATTTAGAGGTGATGGTGGCAACTATGAAGATAGCCATGGTTGAAATAAATGAAATTGAGAACATGAAAACAATTGAGAAAATCAACAAAACCAGAAACTGGTTCTATGAGAAAATCAATAAGATTGATGGACCTATAGCAAGACTGACAAAAAGAAGAGAGAGGATGCAAATAAATAAGATCAGAAATGGAAGAGGAGATATAACCACTGACCTCACAGAAATAAAGGAAGCAATGACGGGATACTATGAACAACTTTATGCTAATAAATATGACAATTGTAGATGAAATGGACAACTTTCTAGAAAGGCATGAACAATCAACTTTGACTCGAGAAGAAATAGTGACCTCAACAAACCAATCACAACTAAAGAAATTGAATCAGTCATTAAGAAGCTCCCACTCAAAAATGGACAGCACAATAATACCTAATTGTAATGTAATTATGTTAAAACACTGAATGAAGCTGCATCTGAGCTATAGTTTTTTTTTGTTTGTTTGTTTGTGTCTTTTGTTTTTTCTTTTTCCTTTTTTCATATATATATTTTTTTATTTTTTATTATTTTTTTATTTTTTTCTCTATATTAACATTCTATATCTTTTTCTGTTTTGCTAGTTCTTTTCCTAAATCGATGCAAATGTACTAAGAAATGATCATACATCTATGTGATGATATTAAGAATTACTGATTGCATATGTAGAATGGAATGATTTCTAAATGTTGTGTTAATTTCTTTTTTTTTTAATTAATAAAAAAAAAAAAAAAAGAAGCTCCCAAAAAAGAAAAGATGGCCATGGTTATAGTAGTAGAGGTGGCTGTGGTGGTGGTGGCCCAGGATATGGAAAACAAGGTAGCGGATATGGTGGTGGTTGTGGAGGATATGATGGTTACAATGAAGGGGGAAATTCTGAGGGTGGTATCTGTGGTTCTGGAGTAGTATAATGATTTTGGAAATTATAGTGGACAATAGCAATCAAATTATGGACCCATGAGAGGCGGCAGTTTTGGTGGAAGAAGCTCAGGCCGTCCCTCTGGTGGTGCTTATGGATCTGGTAGTAGAAGTGGTGGATATGGTAGCATATGGTTCTAAAAACCCAGCACTAAGTAGCTGTAGTTCTTAGCAGGAGAGAGAGCAAGGAGTTGTCAGGAAAGCTGTAGATTACTTTGAGACAGTCCACCCAGAGATGCATTAGAGGAAATGTAAAAGTCTTAACACTGGAGGAACAATGATCCCTAGCCAGAAAGTACCTGCAGCTTAAACAGGAAACTCTTCTTATTCAGGACTGTCATAGCCACAGTTTGCGAAAAGTGCAGCTATTGATTAATGAAATATAGTGTCAATTAGATGTACATTCCTGAGGGTTTTTTTTTTTATCTGTTATAGCTTTTCTGTTTCTTTTTCTTTTCATTATATCAGGTATATTAACTGTCAATTGAGGCAGTGGTGCCAGGAATAAAAAATTAAGGAATTTTGAACTTTACTAAAAGAAAAAAAAAAGCATTTAGATAACTTGTTTTATTGTGGATGAGAAAGGGGAAATACCCCACCCAGAACAAAGTATTTTAAATAGTTTCTGAATAGTTTAAGGAAAAATATTAAAAGGAAAATACACTAAAGTGCCTTATGATCCACCAAATTATATTTTCATGGTATTAATTAATTCTTTCTTTCTTTTTTTTTTTTTAACATGTGCAGGCACCAGGAATTGAACCCGGGTCCTCTGGCATCGCAGGCAAGCATTCCTGCCTGCTGAGCCACCGTGGCCCACCTGTGGTATTAATTAATTCTTATATCTGCCAGTACACCATCAGAATCGGCTATAACAAAAAGACATGATTTATTGATATTTCTTTTATAGCCTCCAATACCTTAGAACAGCTAGAAGTAAAAACCTAAAATTGTGGAATAGTAACCCATGGAAAACTCTGAAATCTATTCTACAACTAATTGTTGCAATGTGCTTTGAAATTTGCTTTTTTGTATATGTTATGTTTCACAAAAAAGAAAAACAAAGTCATTGTGATGATAAATGCACAGCTATATGATGATATTGTGAAACAAGATTGTACACTTTGGATTATTAGCATGGGACTATATGATATGTATCAATAAAAAATAATTTTAAAAAGGCATAATTGAATAATTATTGAATGTTAAGCAACAAAAAGCAAAAAAGCATAAATAAATAATTAAAGGAAGGAAGAATTGGTGTTCTAATCATTTTTCTGATAGTATTCTTAATAAAAATATTATGAATTAAACTTTTGGTATATAAAATTAGTATTTGTCCATAAAAATTTAAAAACCACACTAAGCAACTAAACATTTTTAACATTTAAAACTCAGGGAAGGGGGTGGAATAAATTTTTTTTAAATGTATGCAACCAAGTTCAATTTTCAAAGAACTTACTGTCCAACATAGAATGGAATTTGCAAGTGGGCTCTATTACCATAAAAGTTCCAGTGATACAAGTCTGTAATGATTTATATTTACAGCACAGTAGAAAGTTATCTTCCATTTCTATACTAAATAAAGAATATATTTAAAATTTAAGAAATATATGCAAATGTCAAAGACACACAAATGCTTAGTAATTATATTTTGATTACCTTGTACATATAATCATTTCCCTGAAATTAATGTAAAAGGAGAGGTTTTAGTAATGGTTTACTCTTCTTACTTACCAGACAATCCACCATGAGAGAAACAATCCTACAAATGTGATTATCAATAAAAAATTTAAATCATAATTCAGATTAATTACTATATACCTAAGTCCACAAATAGTACAAACCCAAGTACAATAAATGTAGAAAAAATATATAGACACAACTCACACATTAAGTACACATAGAAGTAAAATTTTTCTTTTTAATATTTGTTCTAATAAATATAATAGCAAAAAGGAAAAGACTTCTAGATTTTACTCTGGAAAATTTTTAATGTTTCTTTGGATACACACAAATACAGTTATGCACATGCACACACATACATATACAATGTTAGAAGACCAAGGAAAAACTGGTGAAAATAGTATATCAGAGACACAGGGCTGCTATCCTTAAAATGTAAAGAGCTCATGCAAATCAACAGAAAAGTTGAACATCCCAACAGAAAAATAAACAAAGGACATGGCGCACAATTCATGAAAGAAAAATATAAATAACCAATAAATTAGAAAAAACCTTCACTCAGTCAACAAATATTTATTGAGCACATACTGTATGCCAGACACTGATCTCAATACACAGAGTACATCATTGGACAAAACATGCAATCCTTGTTCTTGTGGAGCTTATAGTTTAGTGGGGGATGGAAGAAGACAGGCAGAGGAGATTACATAGTATGTTAGAAGGTAATAAGTATGTTGGGTATTGAATCATGTCTCCCACAAAAGACATGTTCATGTCCCAACCCCTGGTCCTGTGAATGTGGACTCTTTTGTAAATAGGACCTTTGAAAATGTTAGTAGTTAAGATGTGTCCAAAATGAATGAGGGTGGGCCTTATCCAATATGGCCAGAGTTCTTATAAGCAAAGAAAATGGACATGGAAAGAGAAGATACATGGAGCAGCCAGAAGCTGGAAGTCAACAGATCCTGGAAGAACAGGAGAATACACCACAATGTGCATTGCCATGTGACAGAAAAGTCAAGGAGCCCCAAAGATTGCTAGCCAGATAGAAGATACTGACCCCGGTCGGAAGCCCTGTAGCCTCTGAAACTACGAGCCAACCAAGTCCTGTTGCTGAGCTAACCCATTGTATGGTATCTGTTTTAGAAGCCAGAAAATTAAAACACACTTTCACATAAATCAGGTAGTAAGAAAGACAAGAATGTTTTATATAAGCTCTCACTGAGAAAGTCACTTTTTTTTTCTTTTTTCTACAGTTTTTCCTTTTTATTAACAAGCAAAACAATAATAAAAAAAAAACCTAACACAATGACAACCTTAAATTTGGAACAGCAGTAAGTCTAACTGTTGCTGGAGTTCACAGATGTACCTGGGGTACATGCTCCCTCACTGCAAGGCAGGACCTAGGCACATGACTGTGCATTTAGGTATATGTGACTAAGAAGAATCAGAGTGACTGAAACCACTGGAGAAGAGAAAGTATCAAGAACTTTTCACCAGGCAATCCCAAAGCGCTCTGCTCTTTTCCTCTCCTTTGCCTCTGTATCCTCTGTGGTTCCAGTTCCAGCTGAACTAGTGACAATCCCAAATCTCTCCTTCCGCTTTTTCAGCTTTTCACCATCTTCAGACTTTCTGGAGATTGAAAAAACATTCAAACCAAATCTTTGAGCTCTTTCCTTTAGCTTATCCAGGTTAACCATAAGTTTGGTGTCAGATGATAGGCTTTTTGTTGGAACTGAAGAAATGCCAAACCTAGCTGCCCGAGCAGCTTTCTTACTCTCCAAGCTCACAGGAACATTGAATCGTTCAGCTCTTTTCTGCATTCTCTCAGTCTGTGGTATTTCAGATGTAATTTTTACCACTTTCTTTTCTGCTGACACACCAATAGTTTTTTCAGGGGGGTCTTCCTCTTTGACAGGCAGTTCTAAGGGCTTTGGTTCTTCTTCCTCTGTTTCATCTCCCAGTACATCTTCTTCATTTTCTTCCTCTTCAGCATGCTCTTCAAGATATGCCTGGAGCCTGTTGATGAGATCTTGTTTTATTCCCTTTTTTTCCAAACCACGAGCAAGACATTCCTGCTTTAGTTCAGCAAGCTTCAGCTTATGGAGCTCCACCGTCTCTGCCGCCATCTTGTTACCCCCTCCACTCGCTGCCTCCGCCAGAAAATCACATTTGAGCAAAGACAGGTAGGAGGTGAGGGAGCCAGCCATGCAAATATCTATGGGGAAAGGGTGAGCAGGTGGTTCAGTGGTAGAACGCTCACCTTCCATGCGGGAGACCCGGGTTCAATTCCCGGACCATGCACCCAAAAATAAAAATAAATAAATAAATAAATAAAATATATATATATATACATATATGGGGAAAGTATTTCAGGCAGGGAGAACAGCAACTGCAAACATCCTAAGGTAGGAACGTGCAATCACAAGAGCAAAGAAGCCAGTGTGACCAAAGTGGGTTAGTGGAGGGGAGAGTGGTAGAATTGCAATAAGAAAGGGAACAGGGATGGAGAGGTTACCGTTTTTATGAGATCTTCAAAGCATTGTAAGGACTTTGGTTTTGGTTTTTATTCTGAGATGAGAAACCACTGGAACATTCTGAGCACAGGAGTGACATGATTTGACTTACTTTTTTTTAAAGGACCCTTTTGGCAGCTGCGTGGAAAATAGGCTGTTAAAGTTTATGAAAATTCAAGTAAGTAAATGAAAATGACGAGGTACTTTTTTTTTTTTTTTAAACACGGGCAGGCACCAGAATCGAACCCAGGTCTCTGGCACTGCGCCACCATTGCCTGCCTGATGAGGTACATTTTTTACTCAAAAGATTGGCAGATATTTTTAAAAACAAATCATGAACCAGCATGCATAATATGAATACATTTGTATAGTATAATCATAGCTAATAGTCTTCCTTTAAGGAGTGCTAAGAACTAAGATAATTTGCCAAGGGATTTATAATAAAGGCCAACTTAACTGATACCTGAGTGATATGGAAAAAGCATGGCCTTGGAAATCAGGCAGACCTGAGTTTGAATGACACTGTCACTTATTTTTGTGCAACCTTTAGCAAATTAATTAGCTTCTCTCTGCTTCAAGTTCATCATTGGTTTACTGTAGGGATTAAATGAGAGAATCCATGTAAAGCCCTTATAGCCAAGCAAATATTAGTTTTTCTTGCCCCAAATATTAGATCTTGTGGCATACTCAACATCCACCACCCATTTGTTCCTTGTTAACTAAACAAGACATTTAGTTGAGCCACGCTTCCCTGTGGAAGAGGTCCACTCCCAAGCTAAGTGTTAAAGTGATTTTTAGAGGAAAGAGAGATGGTCCCATTGCCAGGGTTTGCTTTAGGCGTGGGGAAGTCTCAATCCTGGCCATTGTGACAAGAGAAAAAAGGTTGCTGGGTGGCTTGTGGAAAAGTTCCTTGCCTTGTAAAGAGACTCACAGAAAGGGGTCTTGCTCTCTTCTTCCACTGAAGAATGGATCCTGGAAGCATTAGCTTTCATCAACTTTGAGTTCGAGTATCAGAATTTTTTAGAGAAATTTTAGCACATCTCTTCTCAATTTAGAGACCAGCCCTTTGTGATGGGTTCTGTCTTTTTTTTTTTTTGAATGTGAGAGCTTGGCTGTTCTATATTATTTTCAGGGGAACAAGTTAGTAATCATTCTGATATTCTGATATTCTTATTCTCGGTACCATATTCATTGATGAATGTGTACCGGGACATTCAGTAGGTACTCTATGGATAAAGGTGACACACTGAAGACAGCAAAGCAGAAAATGATGGGAAGAAACTGAGTCGTTGAAGTAATCAATCTTGAAGCTGCCCTTATTAGGATTTCTTGTTATGTGAGATAATACATTTTATTATTTAACACAGGTGAGTCAGTTTTCTGCCGCTTGAATGCCCATATCATCCAAGTGATACATTCTCATTTCTATTATTATTATTTTTTCTGCTTGAAATATGCCTCTCATCATATTTCTGCTAAATTCTTTTCTCCCCTGTCGGCACTGGGTTGAATCAGTAGAATTTACAGATAAAACCGAGAATAAGATTATCTGAATGATTACTAACTTGTTCCCCTGAAAATAATATAGAACAGCCAAGCTCTCACATTTAAAAAAGAAAAAACAGAACCCATCACAAAGGGCTGGTCTCTAAATTAGTTTTTTTTTTTTTTAACTTTTTTTATTAATTAAAAAAAATTAACAAACAAAACATTTAGATATCATTCCATTCTACATATACAATCAGTAATTCTTAATATCATCACATAGTTGCATATTCATCATTTCTTAGTACATTTGCATCAATTTAGAAAAAGAAATAAAAAGACAACAGAAAAAGAAATAAAATGATAATAGAGAAAAAAAAGACTGTGCATACCATACCCCCTACCCCTCGCTTTCATTTACCACTATTTCAAACTGAATTTATTTTAACATTTGTTCCCCCCATTATTTATTTTTATTCCATATGTTCTACTCCTCTAATTGATATAGTAGGTAAAGGGAGCATCCGACATAAGGTTTTCACATTCACAGAGTCTCATTGTGAAAGCTATATCATTGTTCAATCATCAACAAGAAACATGGCTACTGGAACACAGCACTTAATTTTCAGGCAATTCCCTCCAGCCTCTCCACTACATCTTGAACAACAAGGTGATATCTACTTAATGCATAAGAATAACCTCCAGGATAACCTCTCAGCTCGGTTTGGAATCTCTCAGCCATTGACACTTTGTCTCATTTTACTCTTCCCCCTTTTGGTCGAGAAGTTTCTCTCAATCCCTTGATGTTAATTCTCAGCTTATTCTCGGGTTTTTCTCAGTCCCTTGATGCTGAGTCTCAGCTCATTCCAGAATCTCTGTCTCACGTTGCCAGGAAGGTCCACACCCCTGGGAGTCATGTCCCACGCAGAGAGGGGGAGGGTGGTGAGACTGCTCATCATATTGGCTGGAGAGAGAGGCCACATCTGAGCAACAAAAGAGGCTCTCTTGGGGTTGACTCTTAGGCCTAAATTCTAAGTAGACCTGACCTATCTTTTGTGGGGTTAAGTTTCATGTGAACACACCCCAAGACTGGGGGCTCAGCCTATAGCTTTGGTTGTCCACACTGCCTGTGAGAACATCAAGAATTCAACTTGGGGAAGTTGAATTTCTCCCCACTCTTACCATTCCCCAAAGGGGGCTTGCAAATACTTTTCCAGTCACTGATCAAATCATTCTGAGATTCATCGGGGGATCACTCTGGACAAACCAACAAAATCTCATGTGCTACCTGTGATTCCAAGTACTTATGACATTCAATCAAACTATCTACATGAGTTATATTAGGAAATGCTCTAGTCAAAATCTAAATTTTGTAACAAATAAACATTTTTTGCTTCTAAATTGGCTTTTAAAAGGAGAAGAGATGTGCTAAAATTTCTCTCAAAAATTCTGATACTCGAACTCAAAGTCGATGAAAGCTAATGCTTCCAGGATCCATACTTAGGGGCTGCACAGTCTCTTCTGCTTGGTCAGTGCCTGTGACATTGAGTGACTATCCCCCTGCTTACCTCGGTTTTGTTCAGTAGCACAACAAAAATATACAATGTAATAACCGAAAGGCAATGCTTTGGTGGTTAAGTATGTGGGCTCAGAAATCAGATTGCCTGCTTTCAAAGCCAGCCTAAGATGGTGGACCCAGAGCAAATTACTTCACCTGGCTAAGCCTCAGTTCAGTTCCATGTCTGGAAAATGGGTGATAATAACAGTACTTACTTCGTAGAGACTTACAGGGAATAAACAAAATGAGACATTTAAAGCACTATGTCTGCCACATAGTAAAAGCTCAATTAATATAATTACATATACGGTTAATATTTCCATGTTTGGGTACATCTTCAACACCCAAGACAATGATATCCAGTTTTGTAGGACATGGTGAAGAGAAAAACAAGTGTTTTTTTCCCCATCACAGATTTGCCAATCTAGCATATCCAGGACCTACTGGAATATGCTGAAATATTTCATGCAAAGGGCACTGCTTGGTGTGAGTATTCCAGAATAAACTCCGTAACCAGGAGGCCATGTCCAAGTAGATCTCATCCTAGGTGTCTGTATGTCCTCTTTACTGTGATAAGAACTGGCCAAGGGAAAGCACATATCTGATGAAAAAGTCCTTGATCATAATGATACTTGTGTTACCTTCTATCTCAGACCCTCAAAGCCCTTGAGTTAACTTGATGTTAACTCTCAGCATGTGACAATTATTTGTCTCATTTAAAAGATAAAGAGAGGAGGGATGAATGCGTGGTTCAGTGGTAGAATTCTCAGCAGCCATGCAGGGGAGACCATGTACCACCATCTCCCCCCCCAAAAAAAAAAAGATAAAAAAAACAAAAGCGATAGACGGGAGGGTTACTTCCCAAATTTGGGAGAGTAAAGGGAAGTGGAATTGCAGCAATCTCTAACTGCAGCCATGACATTTGATTTGAGAATGAAAACGGCTATATAGTAAATATGACAAAAAATTAATGTGTATATTATCTGAGCAGGGGAAACTTTGTGATTTTTTTGTCATATTGTCTGTATTTTTCTTAATGTTATAATAAAAAACATTACAGCGTAGAAGTAACTAGAATCTTGTAAATGGCTATATTTTAACACTACGGTGAACTTCACCTGTACATTGGGGAATGAGAGAAGGCTCAGCCCTTGAACGCCTCAAAACTTAAGCCATGATGGTAAAGCAGACTATCTCACCATTTTATGAGAGTTTACTTTTAAATGGCAATGATGACTATCATTATTAATAGATAATAATGAAATAAAAATATGTAATAATTATTAGAAATAGCAGTAATAGAATAATTACTAGTTTCAATAATGCCTGGGTGGTTAAAAATCTAACCCAGGGTTTGGAACATTGGTGGGTCTGTGACTAGTACAAAGAGAAGATTGTGAAGACAGGAGAAAAAGGATTTAGCACTTTAATGTGTAAAATTTCTTTTCCCATGGAAACCTAAATGAAAAAATAGCAAAGACATTCCAGAGCAAAATCATTTTAAGACTGAGAAACCAAATATAGTGACAATACAATAAAGACTTCTGTTTAAGTTGTAGCTTCATAAATTAAAAAAATCCAAACAACACACAAGCCACTGGGGTCTAAAATGTTCATTGGTAAATTCCATGTAATATATCACAATTTTTAATTTAATTTAATTTTCAATCACTCATGATTTAAGCTGAGCTGGAAAAGATGGATGCATACATGGTGGAGGAAAACAATAAGAAGCTCAAATAAGGGGGAGAAATTAACATTTGGATTATTTTGACTAAGAGACAGTACTCCCAAAGAGGATTGGAAACTAAAACTTAATTAGGTGGGCTGTTCCTTAAATGCTTGGAAATTTTACTGAGCAGCCACATTTTGCCCTCATTAAAGTACTGGTTTATTCATGTCCAGGGATAGAAATCCTATAGAAAAAGGACAAACTTGTACTGAAGCTGTCAGTGTTGTGACTTTTCATTTCTAAGGTAATATTCCTGAAGAAGACCTCTCAGGTAAAGAAAACAATAGAGCCAATGACCATTTATTGAGCTTTTTACTATGTGCCAGGCACTATTCTGACAGCTTGGTATGTACTAAATAATCAATTAAATATAATTTAATTCTCACCACACTCCCCATTTGCCCCTGATGAGAGGAAGGCGTGGAGTAGACATTAAGTAATTTTCCTGAAGGCACGCAGCTACCCCTTGCAAAGTGGTGTTTGCTTCTGAGTTCACATGCCTAATCACTGTTCTATAATGCATCCTCGACTTAACTGAACTGGGGTAAAAGTAGAGCTTGATTGTCTCAGAGGAAAAACAGAAGCCTTCTGCCAGCCAGAAATGATTTGCAGTGAATTGATTTGGAATGCTTTATAAAAGGGTATATTTGTGCAAGATATTCGCTATTTTAACTTTTTAAATGAGAGAAATCGTTTTTATTCAATTGACTGGAACACTGAGTTTTCCGATTTTTATTTTGATCCACCCTTCCAAGTAATTTAAGTTCCCCACTTTATTCCTGGTCTTCTGCTGATGGCTTTGAGCTTTGAGCTCTCTACTCCTTATTTTCAGTACAGACAGGGCAAACCGGAACTCCTACGCAATGGACTGTATTTGCGGTTTGCTGCAGCCCTCTCACGTCGGCCTGAGAGCTTGAAGCGGCCTCTCAAATGGAACGTGGCTGGGAAATGAAGGCTGTCCCCCGAAGTGACTGCAAACTTGCTCACCTTGTACCCAGGAAGGAAAAAGGGACTTTTTTTTGCCGAAGATTTAACTAATATCAGGGGGTAAGGGGTGGAGGAAGAAACAGCAAAATGATTAAATACGGAAAATGAATCACAATGCAGGACAGAGATGCGATAACTGTTTCCAACATCTGGTACCTGTACACAGAACCTCTGATACCTGATTTTGCAATTCGTATCCTGTGAGGACAACTTTAGGTCATCAGAATTTGCTTTTTTTGTTGTTTTCTCCAAGGCTCTTGGAGCATTCCACTACGGAACCACCCGTGCACAGCACACACGGAATTGCTTTTTTGTTCAGGAGAGGCAGTCCAGGGAGATACAGGTTCCTCTGAATACACACAAATTGAGACAATGGCGGCTTCAGAATTTCTAAGGAGCAGGCTTTAGGGGCAGCTTAAATTGGGCTGCATAAATGGTGCATATCAAAGGGGGGGAATTGCTTCTGGAGATAGATTTCCGGAGGGCAATTAAAGCTTCCCAGTTCCCTCTGGGTGTCACCTCTGAATTAACAGCCATCCTTTCATTACTTGAAGTACTAATTGAGACCTTACTATGTGCCCAGCACCATTGAAACTAGGTGAGATATAAAAGAAGTGTTAGCTATGTTTCCTGCTCTCCAAAGGCTTATACCATAGTTGGTGATATAAACATACCCCATGCAACAGTTGCATAATAATGAGACAGATTGTGATTAGGCAGTCAAGAAATATAGGAAAGATGTGCCAAAACATAAAACAAAACCCAAAAGAATGGGATAAGATTTTGTCAGGGATGCCTTCAAAGGAGGTGGGATTGGGGTTGAGACTTAAAGGAGCCAGATAGATGGGGAAGTAAGAGGAAATGGGAAGTTCAGAGGGGAGAAGAAAGGTCACAGGGTCATGAACAATAAAAAACAAAACAAAATGTAAGCACAGCCTTTTTGTAGGCCTAAGCAAACACTTAAAGTTGAGGAGAAACGTTGACCGGGGTCGTGGGCCAAGGTCTTAAAAGATAAACTGAATCTTTCAGCCAAGAATATAGGAACTACCAAAGGCAGGGTATGACAACAAGAAAGCAGCGTTGCCTAGAGGTGAGGGGGAGGGTGGCACGAGGGGGAGGCTGTGTTGTAACAGTAAACTAGAGAGAAGCAAAACAACCTCTGACCATTTCTTGTGAAATTTCCTCTGGTACAGTTTAGAGGATGCAGGCTTTTAGGGCATGGGGAAACACAAATGCCAAATCCTTGAACTTTGGTAATCACTGAATTCAATCTCCTACAAAACTCAAAAGGTTCATGCGATTTGGGTCGCAAGTCCGAACTAGTGAAACTACCAGAAGTCTTTTAGAGGCTGCAATATTCCTTTTTGCCTTCCCTTCCAATCCCTCCAGTGAAAAAGATCACTCCTGTTTAGCAAAATAAAATTCAATAGTCAAGGCCTGTCAGAGTTGTAAACTTGTAAACTCATAAATCCCTGTTGTAAAAGTAAAAAGAAAAAAAAAATCTCAATAGCAGAGTCAAAAGGCAAATGACAGGAACTGTTCTATATCTTGTTTGTAGTTCTCGTAGTTACACAACTCTATATATTTGTTAAGAATCTAAAAGGGATGGAGGGAACAAGCTGAAGTCTCAGGGATAAGAAGTACAATTTATGTGAACATATCTTGGACTATAGTTTTGACTTTGAAAGCGTGTGAATGTACACATAATTAAAATCTAAATTTAATCAAAAGGAAGAAAAAGCAACCTCTACAAATAGAAAGCAAATTAAAATCACGAACTTAAATGGATATTTAGTGAGAGACACACAGAGAAAACAATTACTCTGAATGACTTTAAAATAGAGTATGTTGTCGATATATTAGAAATAGAGTATTTTGACAGCGCATCCCTTATTGTGTTATATTCTAAGTACAAAATAATCACCAAGTAATCTTAAACTGCATTTCTTGTTAGTATTATGTTGGTATTGTTCTTATGAAACAAGGATTGGTATGTGGTAGGATAAAGTAATCAGGTGATAATGATAGCATTGTTGGTTTCTATGTTCATGTTTTTTAGAGATACATCTTGAAGTATGTATGAATGAAATGACTGTTGTTTGTTTTTTTTAATCAAAATGAATGCAAAAAATCTATAATGAGCAATATGTCAAAATTTTACATAATGGTGGAATCAGTAAATGGAAGGAAATGACATGATTTGGATTTGTTTCAGGAAAGAAAAAAAAGGAATGGACAAAACAAATATGTCAAAAATCTTGATAATTATTGAATTTGAGTGATATGGGAGTTCATTCTACCATTCTTTCTTATATTAATTTTATAATAAAATATTTAAAAGGAAGCATAAGATCTCCACTTATAATAATTTCACTGCAGCACAGTAAGTGCCTCCTTATAGAATTTTACACAAAGGCAGGTGGGACCAGATCTGAACTCCTGTGAAGATACCTCTTGGCATTCTTTTCTCTGCAAGGCTTTTTAAAAATTTTAAAGGTAGAGCTTCTGGTGTCATTGAGCCGTATTTCAGTTAATAGCTGCATTGCCACATGGGGAAATTAAGTAACAGATGTATAATAATAATAGCTTGATGCTTCTCGGGCCATGCTTTTTAAGCACTTTCCCACATAGTTGTCTCACTTTCACGTAAAGTTTATCTTAGTTTCACTTAAAGGGTCTGTCATTATGGGCACTTCACAGATGGGAAACTGAGTCTCAGAGTAGTTAAAAGTGGTATGTCCATGATCACAGCTGAACTGATACCAGGATTCAGGTTTCTATCAGCCAGCTCAATACTTTTATACAGACTATAGAGGAAATTAGCATCAAGAGGTGGGATTAGAATTCGTAATATTTTAGATTTTAGTTCAGCATGCCCATTAAATAGTACAGTATACATATTAGAAACGTCACCTCCAAACTCTGAATTTCATGTGTAATGGACAGTCTAAAAGTAGTTAAAAACCTGCGCCTGTCTGTGTATGTTCATCTGTTTCCCTTCTCAACACTCCTTGAAATCAAGAGAATCCCTTCCTTTGATTTGAAAGTCAGGTTCCTGAACTTGTGTCTACAAAATGATCATAGTAGAATCCTGTGCTTTTTTTTTTTTATTAACATGGGCAGGCACTGGGAATTGAACCCAGGTCCTCAGGGATAGCAGGCAAGCACTCTTACCTGCTGAGCCACTGTGGCCCACTCAGCTGTGGTTATTGAAAGTATATTCTCTTAACCTAATTCTTTCCCATAGAGACTTGAGCTAATCAGTTGACATTCATCAAATACTCACAGAATGCATCATTACAGGGCAAGCCTAAGTCTTGAACACTTTTTCTTTATGGAAAAGAAAAGTTGTTGATTTAAAACATCACCTCTAAATGTTTTAAAGACCTGCTCATGTTGGTTGAAGCAATATTGGTGCGTGGGAAGCCCCTAACTATAGGGCTGCTATCTTTAGTTTTTAATTATGGAGGGTCACTGTAACTATTGGTCTACATTAACATCTTAAATATGAACAAGAGAATTGACTTCTAATCTAAAGTCTCATATTGCCCTTGTTCTTTGATATAGGTGGCACGTTTGTTATTATTTGAATGGTTTGTTTTATTATTTCTCAAAAGGCAGTATAATAATTTCTTGTATTTGCTACGGGTTTTCCTATAATTTGGGTCATAGTAATTTTTTATAAATAAAAACATAAAAATTGGTTATGAAGGAAATTACAAGACTTAAAAAAAGTATACATACATTTTGACGACATTGCAAATATTTAACCACATTTAAAGTTACATAAAATGGGTTTTTACATGTTTATATTATATAGTCATTAAAATAATCTTACTTTAAATTCTTTATTATTGTGAGAAGATGTGCATGATTTAATATTAGGTAAAAATTAGAATGCAAAGTCAAATATACAATGCTAAGTCCACTCAATGGGAAAAGAAAACTCTCTTTAAGAAACAGTGCTGAGAAAACTGGATAATCAAATGCAAAAGAATGAAATTGGATCCCCCTATATCATATACAAAAATGAACTCAAAATGGATCAAATAGGGGGTGCGAGAGTAATTCAGTGGTAGAATTCTCACCTGCCATGCAGGAGACCTGGGTTCAATTCCTGGCCCATGCACTTCCCAAACAAACAAAGAAAACAGCAAAAACAAACAAACAAAAAGTTCAACAAATGGTGCTGCAATAACTGGATACTCACATGGAAAAAGAATGAAATGTGACCCTGCCATACAGCATACAAAAGAAAAAAAAGGATCAAAGGCCTAAATATAAACACCAAAACTATAAAACTCTTAGAAGAGAACATAAGAAAATATCTCCAGGAGCTTATAATAGGCAATAACTTCTTAGACTTTGCACCAAAAGCAAAAACAACAAAAGGAGAATTGGATAAATTGGACTTCATCAAAATTTGAAACTCTTGTACATCAAACGATACTATCAAGAAAGTTAAAAGACGACTGACATAATGGACAAAAATTGTGAAATACGTATATCTGATAAGGGCTTAACATTGAGAAGGTATAAAAAAACTCCTACAACCCAATAACCAAAAAAGAAACAGCCCAATGGACAAAGGACTTGAATAGACGTTTCTCCAAAGTATATATACAAATTGTTGCTAAGCACAAGAAAAGATGCTTAACATCATTAGCCATTAGGAAAATGTAAGTCAAACCCACAATGAGATATTATTTCACATGAAGGACACTGGCTATTAAAAAAAAAAAAAGGAATATAACAAGTGCTGATGAGAAAGTAGAGAAATAGGAACCCTTGTGTGCATTATTGGTGTACTGTTAAATAGTGCAGTCTCCGTGGAAAACAGATTAGTGGTTACTGAGAAAGTTAAATATAGAACTACCATATGTCCCAGCAGTTCCACTTTTAGGTATATCCTCAAAGAATTGAAAGCAGCGACTCAGATATTTGCACACCAATGTTTAGAGCAGCATTATTCTCAGTTGGCAAAAGATGGAAGCAACCCAAGTATCCATTAACAGATGAATGTATACATAAAATGTGGCATATACATACAGTGAATATTATTCTGTAGCAAAAAGGAATGAAGTTCTGATACATGCAACAACATGGATGAACCTTGAAGACATCATCTTGCATGAAATAAGCCAGAAATAAAAGGACAGATATTGTATGATTCCACTTATTTGAAGTAACTACAATATGCAAATTCATAGAGACAGAAAGGAGATTACAGGCTACTAGGGTGAGGTGTGAGGAATGAGGAATTAAAACATAATGGATACAGGGTTTCTGTGATGGAAAAGTTTCCAAAATGGATGGTAGTGATGGTAGCACAACATTGTAACTGTGATTAAGGCCACTAAATTATATGTTTGACAGTGGTTGAGATGGGACATTTTATGTTATATATATATAGACACAATTTAAAAGAGGAACTAAAGAGACAATGACAAGTAAATGCAACACATGATCATGCACTGCATCTAATCATGGAGGAGAAAAGGCCCAAGAAGACGTTACTGGGACAAATGAAAAAATTGAAATATAGACTGTAGCTTTATACCAACACTAAATTCTTGAACTTGATGAAAGTGCATAATGTGGCTACAAAACTATCCTTATCCTTAGAAAGTATACATAGAAATATTTAGTGTTGAAGCAGAATGATGCATACAATCAACTGTCAAATGTTAAGAAAACTAGATATAGATAGAATAATATAGTAAATGAGCAAAATGTTAAAGTCGGTAAGTCTGGCTATATGGGCAGGGGATATATTGGAATTTTATGTGTTGTTTTGGCACTATTTTTTTGCAACTTTCCTGTAAGTTTGAATTTATTTAAAAATTAAAAGTTTTTAAATCATAAACATAAACACAAATTAACAATAATAACAACAACAAAAGCCCTAACTAAATGTGCTTTGTGTTTCAGTTTGCTAAAGCTGCCAGAATGCAGTATATCAGAAATGGGTTGGCTTTTAGCAATGGGAATTTATTAAGTTACATGTTACAATTCTAAGCCATGAAAATGCCCAAATTAAGACATCACCAAGAGGATACCTTCTCTGAGGAAAGGTTACTGGCATCCAGGGTTCCTCTGTCACATGGAAAGGCACATGGCGACATGTGCTGGCCCTTTTCTCCTGGTTCTGGTTTCAATGGCTGTCTCTAAATGTCTCTGGGCATTTCACTCTCTCAGCATCTCTGAGCGATCTGAGTTTCATCTGTCTTTTATCCTCTTATAAAGGATTCCAGCAAGGGGATTAAGACACACCTGAATGGGCTAGGTCACATTTCTCTGGAAACAACCTAATCAAAAGTTACCACCCGTGCTGTTATGCAAGCTTCAATTAGATCTTGTTACCTATGATAACCTGCCAACCCCCAACCAGGACCATTCCAGCCAATCCTAAAGAACATCTAGGGCAATTTATAAGATTCCACAAGGGTTCCATGCACTAGAGTAACTTTCCAGAAACCTACAACCTCTAGATGGGTCCCTAGTCCAGATAAGTCCTGAAGCCTAGAGGGCTCCACCTCTCCAGAACATCAGATAGTTCCATCTCCCTACCCCATAGTAGTGACAGACCCTTCCAACATGAGAAAGTTAAAATGGCCATAGCCCAAACATCCCTAAAGAGAGGGATGGAAAGATCAAAGGTGATGGTGGAGTTATACAGTGAAGATAGGATTTAACAAATGAGTATGATTGCTGAATCATTAAATTGATATCTCTTTCAGTCTCCAGTATCTTAGAACAGCTGAAAGTAAAAACCTAAAATTATGGAATTATAACCCATGTCAAACTCTGAAATACGTTCTACAACTAGTTGTGGTGCTGTGCTTTGAAATTTATTGCTTTTTTGTATATATATTATTTTCCACAAAAAAAAGAAGGAAAAAAAGTCGACTGTGATGATTAAAAAATATATATGCCTTCTATATTCTAGCCTCCTATATTCTGGAGCAGCTAGAAGGAAAAATCTGGGAGGATCATATAGTAGCCCATGACAAACTCTGGGAACTGTCCTGTAACTACTTGTTGAAGAGTGCTTTGAAAACTATTGCTTTTTTATTTCTTTGCTTTGTATATGTGTTATACTATACAATAAAAAAGTTAAAAAAAAAAAAGTTACCACCCACCAGTAGATCTGCCACCCAATTTTATCTAATAACAATTTATGAAAAAAGGATAGAGGGAAATACACCCTAATGATCATAAATATTGTAGTCTGGTGGAATTATAGGTCATTTTAGTTTTTTTTTTAATGTTTTTCTACATTTAACCAATTTTCTATAATAAACTTGTATTATTTTTATCATAAGAGAAAAGACATTTTTAAAGTCTTTTCTATGCCAGATTTTAATCTACAATGATGGAATTTTTAATAGTGATTATACACAGCTCCCAGCAATTCTGTGACATGCAGAAATGGACTTTAAAATATACAATTGAGGGCGGTGCACTGGTGACTCAGTGGCTGAATTCTTGCTTGCCATGCCGGAGACCTGGGTTTGATTTCCAGTGCCTGCCCATGCAAAAAAAAAAAGAAGAAAAAATAGAAAGAAATACATGCAATTGATGGGACAATTCAGCAATTCACTTTTCTAATCTTCTGTCCATCATTAAAAGCAAAAGCCAAATTGCAAAGAAACATTCCTCTGTGAATTCCTGTATTCTTTCTGTTTCTTCTCAGTAACCATGAGAGTAAAGCTTGGTGTAACTTACTCTTTCTTTTTTTTTCAATTTTTTTATTTTTTTTAAACTTACTCTTTCTTGATGTACTAATTTAGTAAATGAATTTTGCTAATTATAGAAACCCAATGATGCAACTAGGAGGTAGTGTTCGGTTCACTAATACCGTTAAACAACTAAATATTATGATCTAGAAAAAATACTGTGCTGAGATACCATTGTCCTGTGGAAGTATTTTTTTTTTTTTTTTGTTTTAAACAGATATTTGTATAACTTTATTCACAATAGCCAAAAGGTAGAAGCAACCAAAGTGTCCATCAATATAAGATTGGATAAACAAAATATTGTTGATACAAGCCATGATTATTCAACCATAAAAAGGAATGGAGTTCTAATTCTTGCTGCAACATGGATGAATCTTGGAGATTTCATGTTGGGTGAAATAAGCCAGACACAAAAAGATAAACATTGTATGACTGTATGATCTCATTTATATGAAATGCACATAAGCAAACTTCATAGACAGATTACAGGTTACCAGGAGCCACGGTGGTGGGGAGAGGGTAGTAGGTGTGGCAAAAGGGGAGTTATTGCTTAATGGAGTTTCTGCTTGAGGTGAAAAAGTTGAGGTATGGATGCTTGTGATGGTAGCAGAATACTGTGGATAGAATTAATGCTACTGAATTGTGCACTTGAAAGTGGTAAAAATGAGAAATTGAGTTGTACATTTGGTACTACAAAAGTATAAGAAAAGAAAAAAGATTAATGTGGAAAAACAGTTCTATCTTCAACTTTCCACCTCTCTTCCCAAGAGGTAACTCGTGTGAGATGGAGGTGTAACTGAGAAATTAGGATTTAACAAATGACTGTGAGTACTGCCTCATTATATAGATATTTCTTTCTAGTGTCGAGTATTTTAGAATAACCAAAAGGAAATACTTGAAGCTGTTGAACTGTAACCCAGTATCCCTGATCTTTAATAATGATTGTATAACTATATTGAGGAAAAGATTTCAATTGCCCATGTGGCTACGGAACTACTTCTGGATATTTTGTTCTGTTAATCAACACTGTCTTAGTTAACTCTATTGTAGTAGTAGTAGTGGTCAATAAGAGGGAGGGGTAAGGGGTATGGGATGTTTGGGGTTTCTTTTTTATTTTTATTTCTTTTTCTGGAGTAATGCTAATGTTCCAAAAATGATCAGGTGATGAATGCACAACTATGTGAACCAATGGCTGTATACTTTGGATGGATTGTATAGCATATGAATATATCTCAATAAAATCACATTTATAAAAAAAAAAAGAGGGAGATAATCAATGTTACCAGTTTCTTGAACATCTTTGGAGAGAAATTGTAAGCATAACAAGGTCTCTGAATATGCGTCCATTCCCCACATAAATGGCAGCACATTCTACCTATAGAAGTTAGCTCTTCAGGAGGCTTCCTGAGTTGGCATACTATCTCTCCATCTTTATTGCAATTATTCAATCCATTGTCGAAAAGTACAGGTCTATTACTGTGTAGGATGTCACTTAGTTTTGCTTGTCTGGTGTTTCCTCATGATTAAATTAAGCATGTGCACTTTTGGCAGTAATACCACAGAAAGGATGTTTTGTCTTTCTTAGATGCTTCATATCAGGAGGCACCTCACCTCAGTCCGTGTTATTGCTGATAAAGCAAATTTCAAGCTTGGTTAAGGTAGAGTCTATCAGTTTTCTCCGATACAAATTTCCTTTTGTAATTAATAAGGAATCCATGGGTAAGATTCTCTGAGACAATGTATATCTTGTTTTTCAAAAAACATTCATTTCAAGAGTTTTGCACCCACTGATGATTTTTGTCTGAACCAATTCTTACTGTGATGATTAAAAATGTGCTAGTTTTATTTTCACTGTCCTCAAACTCTGCTGAACTCCAGATCCAAGCTGGGTGAGGAGTGCTGTGACATGCCTCTTGGACTTGTTTCTGCCTTCTGAAGTCTTGCTTACCATTTCCAGAATGCTCAACTTGCAATTTCAGAGGAAGAGTGCATTTTCAGGAAGAGTGAGATAGATTTGGGTCTCAGGATGATGACATCTGATACACTGAACTTGTTTCTATGACCCTTCATTCTGGCTCCAGAGAAATAAAACAGTTGTTTGCGAGGTTGGTGACATTTTGTGTAGCTTCTGTGGCTTGAACTCTCTCTTCTCAGAGACCTTGTGCCTTGTCTCTTATTTTTCCTCGGATCTCAGCAGGTTCTCTTTTTCTTTGGTCATAGAATCGAGATCTTCGGTTTTGAAACCAAATTTGGACTCTTGCCTCTGAAACCCCAATTTCTTTAGCGAGTCTTTCTCTGGAATCAATCCCAGGGTAAGGGTTTTTCTTGAAAGCCTTTATGAGAGCGCATAATTGGGAAGATGTATAGGTGGTCCGGCACCGCCTGGCTTCTCTAACTTGAGTCACTGCAGGGGCATCTGGTCTGTGGGTTTGGCTTGATTCCAAGGCCTGCTCAGGTTCTGTCCTCTGGAAGGAGTGTCTAGCTCTTCGATTCTGAAACCAAATCTGGATTCTAGACTCTTCAGTGTTAATTTCTAAAGCAAGTTTTTGTTTGGTAGCATAACCTGGGTAAGGTTTTTGGTTGAAAGTGTCTATGAGGATTTTCAGCTGATCTGGTGTGAATTTGGTGCGACTGCGCCTTTGACATGTAGAGATGGTCTCGTTTGCAGAGTCTTTCTGGGCCATGTTGAAAGAGATCCTTGGTGTCTCAAACATGTGAGTAGGAGTCTGGAAGTATTTTTTAACTAGTACGAAAATAGAACTGCTATAGTTTCTATTTTCTTCAGACAGTTACATGTTGGAAGTGGTTGGAATGATAAAAAAAAAAACAACTAGGACCTCAAATCCTAGTATAGAAGCTACAACTGTGGAAGCCAAGCAGGCTGGCAAATACCAACAAAATACCACCCTCTGCTCCAGACACATCTGTCCCTTCTCCGGTGTTCTAGTTTGCAAGCTGCCAGAATGCAATATACCAGAAACAGAATGGCTTTTATAAGGGGGATTTATTAAGTTGCAAGTTTAAAGTTCTAAGGCCATGAAAATGTCCCAATTAGAACAAGTTTATGAAAATGTCCAAATTAAAGCAAGGATGTAGAAATGTCCAATCTAAGGCATCCAGGGAAAGATACCTTGGGTCAAGAAGGCCAGTGAAGTTCAAGGTTTCCCTCTCTACTAGAAAAGCACATGGTGAGCATGGCGATATCTACTAGCTTTCTCTCCAAACTTCTTGTTTCATGAAGCTCCCCCAGGGACACATTCCTTCTTCATCTCCAAAGGTCTCTCTGCCTGTGTGGGCTCTGTGGTACTCGTAGCTTTCTGGACTCCAAAACTTTTAACAAAATGGTTCTTCTTTTAAAGGATTCCAACAAACTAATCAAGACCCACCTTGAATGGGTGGAGTCACATCTCCCTCTAATCAAAGGTTAATATCCACAGTTAGGTGTGTCACATCTCCATGGAGATAATCTAATCGAGTTTCCAACCTACTGTGATGAATAGGGATTAAAAGTAAAGGCTGCCTCCACAAGATGGATCAGGATTAAAACATGGCTTTTCTAGGCTGCATAAATCCTTTCAACTGGGACATCGGCAAGTAGAAGGGAGGAGGGGCTGTGACAGCACATCAGTCCTCTGGATGGTGATCCACTATTAAATCTAAGGCCTTTTAAATTAAATGATGTGTTTTATAGTCCACTTTGGAAGACTCTGGTCAGACAGAGTAATGGTCTTGTAGATTAAACAGCCACACTAGGTTTTTCTCAAACTATTAGCCACTTTTTCCTTTGAGCAGGGTGGAAAAAGGAAAAGAAGTATGAGCATGTACAAAACTGCCACCATTCCACCAAAAAAAAAAAAAAAAAAAATTGGGCATCAGAGGCCCAATTTATGAATCATATATAAATTGCTCAGATAAACTCCTATAAATGCTATCTTGTCTACTATTTTTTTTTTTAACATGGACAGGAACCGGGAATCAAACCCAGGTCCTCTGGCACTGCAGGCAAGCATTGCTGAGCCACTGTGGCCTGCCCTTGTCTACTATTTTTAAGAGCAATAACAAGAGCATTGCTCAACATAACCACTTACTACTTCTATGATGAATAAATAAATATTAGTCTATGTTCTCTCAACTCAAAAAAAAAAAGACATAAGAATTTGTAGGCAGAATTTACCAGCTATATGGCTTTAGGTAAATTATTTTACTTTTCTTAAATTTAGCTTTATTATCTCTAAATTGGGATCAATAATAATCATATGTAAAACATATATCAGTGATTATCACTGCGGAGTTAGGTTATGAGGGATTTCCACTTTCTAAAATTTGGTTAGGAAGATGAAAAATCCCTATTTCATAAGGTTCTGAAAAGAATCCAGTGAGACAATGAATGAAAAATGTTTGTAGATGCTAATGTGCAATCATGACTATTGTTAAAAACATGTTCAGCAAAACTCTGTAAGAGTGATGATCAAGCATTGCGGAAAGAAATTTCTCATTTCCCACTCTCTTCATTAGGAACTATCCTGTCAAACTCAGGGCTTAAGAAAAAGCACAACTACATTTTCCATATTTTCTCCCAGGTTGATGACACTTGAGGAAGGAAATCTTTGTGGTCTTGGATTTTTTATTGGTCACCCAAGAAATCCCAAAAAATTTCTTGGGAAATCCCTGTCCTGCAGGGGAACCTGTGTTCCAAGAACCCTTTTGTGCTTTTCTAGAGTACTAGTAGGGTAGAGTGTAGCCCTATAAGCTTCCAGCTCACCAAACAGGGCCCACTCCACTTAACCCCAAGGGGTTTGCTAAGGCCTCTCAAAGGACTTTTCTTACCCTCTCATCTTCACTTTCCAAAGGTAACAGTACATCCTTCGTCCACACTTGGGTGTGAATGTATTTATTGAATGCATTTCCTCTGAGATTCACTGAAATCCCAAAGCTGCCGCGTTTCTTGAGGGAAGGAGTTAAGGAAGAGAATAATGCTTTAATTTTCTTTTTCAGTTCCGACTTCTTTGGTAGAAGACGTAAAGCTCTAAGGTGTGCAAAACGGGAAATATGAGGTCCCCAGGATAAACTTTTCCTCTTACTTTCGCCTGATTCTGGCTCCATAAGCAAAAGGTACCTCTTCCCCTCTGTGCAAAAAAGTGAAGCGAGATAATTGAATGCTCAAGTTTTGATTAATGTTCAGTACCTGCATTTCAGCTCAGAAAAGAACAATTACATAAAATGGGAATTTCTCTCTGAAGAACTACCCTGCAGAAATCAAGCTGGCACCAAAGCCTGCTCTCTCTAACTCTGTTTCCCTCTGAGTTTTACTGCAGCCCATAAATTATAATCAGAGGAAGGAAATGCCTGAGAGATCTGAAGGTTTTAATTGTTATAGAGTGCAGATGGTTTGGATTACGCACAGCCACGTAGCTCAAGGTCAGTGTCTTGTGCTGTAATCGGCTGCCCAAATACACGATTTTAGTTGGATGACACCATTTCTGGCCAAGAGTTGTACAGCTATATTGAAGCAAAGTTAGTGCCTGGATGACAGAGATTGGATACAGAGATTAAAATATAAATATATCAGAAATCGATAGCATGGATAAACCCACAGTATTTTTCATGCAAAATAAGATCTTGCCAGTGGATTTTAGGAGAAAACAGGAAGTGGACCTGACTGGGGGACAAGAAGTCAAACAAACTCCACAGCCCAGGAAGCTTGGTTTATTCTAGTCTAGTAGAGTGAGGATTGGCAGGAGTGGAGGACCTGGAGGGAAAGGGAGGCAGAAAAGTTTCAAGGTGTGGGATAACTGAAATGTTGGTTTTGTATGAAACACAAATCTGATGTCCCCTACAACATGGAACACTTGGGCTTACCCCATTGACAATGTGAAATAAAAAGGATTCAGAAAGAACCCAAACCAAGCAGCTGCATTAACTGTGCCAGACAGCTGAAGATCATTTTGTTCCTGCTCGGGGACAAAGCCTCAACATTTTGTACGTGTTCCTTCCTCAAGCACCCTTTCACTGCCTTGAGTAGAACTTGGTGTAACTGAGAAATTAGGATGTAAGGGAAGAATTTGATTACTGGATCATTATACAGATATTCCTTTTTGCTTTGTGGGATATTGGAGTAGATAGAAGGAAATATCTGAAATCTCTAAATTGTTATCCAGCTGCCTTGATCTCTGATAATGGTTTTGGAGCCTTTATCTCCTGCCCCTGTGATTATAAAAACCTTGTAACTAACATTCACTTCCTCCCATTTGTCCAGTTGCTCAAATCCAGAGTCTTGTAATCTCTAAAGACAGCCCCTGATGTTTATTAATGAAGGGTCTTGGGTCAGTCCAGAGCTGACCCACCCCAAATCCAAAGTTATCTTGATAACAAAGATTGGATCTAACCAAAAAGGGCCCACCTGACATGCACAGTAGCTTAGACTTTAAACTACAAGTCACCTATCCCTCATTATAATACCAAAAATCACGCCCAACATCTTATTAAGCAGCCATTTTCTCACATACAGTCTGTGACTAAGCATGTAACCAATCTGCGCATGCTCAATAATGAAATCACTTCTAATTACATCATCTGGGGCCACTGTGCTCATTATCCTAAATGCTGCCTCTCTTTTTCTCTAATAAAACTATCAGAATTACTGCATTTCAGGGAGACAGATTTTGGGCAGCTAGGCCACCTGCTCTCCTGCTAGGCTATTAGTAATAAATTTTTCTCTCTTTGAAACCCAGTGTCTCAGGAATTGGCCATTTGAGCACATTGGGCAAAAGAACCCACAGCCTTTGTCTGGTAACAGTAGTGTGGGTGTGGGCAAAGGAGGTTTCTTTAGGAGATGAGAACTTCTTATTTTACAAGGGAACGAAAGGCAGAAGGCTCTTTTTAAACTTGTAGTTAGAGGCCAGACTTCTGTATCACCTAGTCTGAGAATTGATCAAGCACTTCAAAATGAGAAGTAATGTCTCAGAGCTCCTTCTACCCCTTCCAGCCTTCCCATGTGAGAGGAGAGAAGGGAAGTAGACATGCAAGCTGGCCAAAATCATTAGAAGATCAATCGCGGAGCCAAATTAGAGAGAACCAGGGATCATCCCTCAGTGTCTTTTGCGTAGTGTGAAGCCCAAACTTCAGCCAACAGCTGTGAAAACTTTCAGTTCTGTCCTCCTCAGAAAGCAGATTAGATGGGGCTGACTCGAACTTTACTTCTTTCCTTTTCATTCTAAGATGCACCCTTCCCACTCCTCTTGAAGTCCCCACTCTTCCCATCCCTCAGAATCTCTGCAGGGAAATGAGTTGTCATTGAGACGTTTCCGATCTGGATGTCTGGGAGACAGAAAAAGATTCAGCTACCTAAAGTGTTTTTGAGTTCTAAATATTCATCTTTGAACAAAACAGTAAAGCTTTGCAATGTAAAACTGAGCAGTTAAATAGGGAAAGAGGGAGGGGGAAGTGACCCTAAGGCCCATAAGACGAAGCTCCTTTTAGTGCAAGCACACCTAGTCCTCACTTAGGGCAGGTGGAAAAGAAGCAATGAAAAGGCAGCTCAGCAACCCTTTATTAGCATGACCAGAGGGGAGAAGGGCCCCTTCAAGTCCTTATAATGCAAGGATCCCAACCTCAGAGGGCTTCTCCTCCTTTGGAGTATGCCCCTGCTCAACCCCCTTTGAGCATGTCCTTTTGCTATGCATTAGACTTTTGGCTATACACATGGATTCCTACTTGAATTCTTTTCTGCAGCTGAATCAAGAATCTTCAAGGCAGTAGCCCCTGGTCAAGGACTTGACTTCTCTGAGAATCCTGGAGCTCTCCAGCATTGAGCTTATTACATTTTTTTTGCTGTACACACTGACTAGTCCTTAAATTCTTTCCTGCAACTGAGTCAAAAAAAAGCCCTCCTGGCACCAACCTCTGGTTGAGGTCTCGACCTCTCCGAGAATTCCTGGGTCTCTCTGGCATCAAACAAAACCGGCACAATTTATTTAGAAATTACTTAGAGGAAGGTAAATCTAGTTAACCATTTTGAAAGGAGGCATTTTCACTAGGGTGAGCAGGCTGGTGCTTACAATGAAGTCTGAGGACTGTGGGAGTAGAAAACTTGCCAAGTTGCAGAGAGCTAGGCAGGGTGGTGGCACTGTGCTGAGAGATCTGGAAGGTCGAGGCTTCACAATTTTACAGTAGACTCGGTTTGGGGCACCTTTAATGTAGCTCATTTTTCTATCCTCTGCAGTAAAAAATGACCTGATCTTTTTTTGAAAGGCTTTCAGATTATAAAGAAAAAAAATGATTACACGTCATTCTTTAGGCTTTGGCAATATGTCTTCCTTATATAACATTTAAACCTCATCTGTAATTTTAATTTTTTTTACCCTCATTTCAATCACTAGGTAGATAGATTTCTATCACTTTCAAGTCATATTTTGTTCAAAAGTCATATTTTGTTCACTTGGATATTTATGTAGCTTCTCAGCTTCAATTTGCTTATCTTTAAAATGTTGATGATCCCCATCTCCCTGGAACGTTGTCAGAATTAAATAAATTAATGTGCATAAAGCACTTAGCATGGTGCCTGTCACATCATAACCCCTTAATAAATATTAGATATTTTTATCATTAGCAAGACTACAAGCTCCCCAAAGGCAAAAAAACCCCCATGATTTAGACATCTCTGTATATAGCTCATAACTGCAAACATAGGACCTTGCATACAGTAGGTGCACAGTAAATGTTGGTTAAAATAATTCTAACAACAGAAGAGCACTCTTACCATTTCTTTCTCCACAAGCACTGATTTTTCAAAGAAGGATCATCACTTGAATTGCCTATTGAACTTTATGGGCATTAAATGCATCTCACTAATCTAAAGAGCAATAGCAAATGGAACTGTTTCCAGCTTCAAAAGTGAAAAAAGCTTACAAGACATGCGTGAGGCCCATCATCAGTCTGTCAACAGGGCTGGAAATAGAAGTCAGAATTCCTGATAGCACAACCCCTCTGCAATAGCCTAGGCCTCTTGAAAAAACCTCATCAGACTAGAGCTTCACAACCTAAAGTATATTTCCAGGGGTGGAGTGGGGTGGGATTGGGATTTTAGAATCTCTCCAAGGAAAGAAAAGCTTTCTCTTCTTTTTAAATTTATCAATCATAGGAAAACCATGCAACAATTTTAGGGTTCATTTTGAGAAGAGAAAAAATACTACACTAGGGCAACTATTTTTATTTTAAGAGCACAACTTTCTGTCCTTGGTCAGAAGCATTCATATTTTACATAATTACCATAATAGTGAGAATGCCTCCGTAATCCTTTATTTTTTACTTTGCATAATAACAGAGATATCTTTTCATTTTCCTACTCTATATCATAAAAATAATTTTTAGTAGTTTCTGAATATGCTATAATTTACTAACACTCCTTCTCCATTTTTGTTTATCTAAATTGGTTTCCAGGAGTTAGTTGTTCTTTTCGTAAGAGCAAATGTGTCAAGTGAACTCCCTTCTTTGTGTGGGTAGAAGAAAGTTTATGTATATTTAAGATATTAGACCAGCTTTCAAATAAAATAAGGCTTACCAGCTCACCAATTATTTTCTATCTACCCATTTCTCACAATCAAAGCAATTAAATCAGTGGTTCCACTTCTGAGTATACTGTCTGCCTTAGAAGACTGAATTTCCTCCTAGAGTAAGGAAAGAAAATGGATGCAGATAGAAGGGTGATTGGTATATATATACATACATATATATACATATATGTATATATATATATTTTTTGGATTCCAGTTTTTCATAGATGTGTAGTGAACTTTGTGGGTTTTTCCCACAGCCACTCTAGCCTCCCTTATTATGTAGCAGCCTTGAGGTTTTGGTGGAATTGACCCCAGCTCTTGGAGATGGTCCTGATTAGTCTAAAGGGACTGTCATCATATGTCAGTCATCACAAAGCCAAATTCCCCCCAGGAGCATTGGGAAATGTGTGCTTTTGAAAGTAGGAACAGGATGAGTTTTACTGGCATTTAGTGCCTTTAAGTTCCGGGATTACATAGGACAAGGAGGAAATGATCTACGCAGATGCCAACAGCAATCCATTTGAAATATCTCGTTAAATCAACCAAGAGATTCCCATTGCCCTTACTAGAGTGATGGGTTGAGGTATGCAAGCTTCAGCTGATCAGAGCTTGGTATTCTCCGTAACACGGCCTAGTCAACTCAAACCTGAAGACTTATTTTTTTTATTAAACTTTTGAATTGAAGTGTAACCTTCTCAATGAATTGTCACAAAATAAACAAACCCATGCAAGCACACCCTAGATAAAAAGAAACAGACATTGGCAGAATCAAGTCCCTCAGGCCCACTCTCAGTCACGATCCCTTCCCTCTTCTCCAAAGGACACCACTCTTGAACTGGTTTGACTCTATCATGTACCCCGGAACAGCAATGGTCCCCTAATCCAATTTTGTGGGTGTAGACGTATCCTTGGGTGAGACCCTTTGATTAAATTGTTTCAGTAGAGATGTGTGTGATTCACCCAATTCAAGGTGAGTATTAGCCCTTTCCTGGAGCCCTGTAGGAGAGAGAGAGCCAGAAATGTTAAAAGAGAGAAAAACACCCTAGGAGAAATCAGAAGGACCCACAGAAGCTGAAAAAGCCATTTGGAAACCAACCCAGGAGAGAAGGGCCAGCAGACATCACCATGTACCTTCCCATGTGATAGAGAACCTTGGATACGATCGGCCTTTCTTGAGCGAATGTGCCTTAATTTGGACATTTTTCATGGCCTTAGAACAGTAAATTGGTAACCTAATAAATCCCTTTATAAAAGCCAATCCATTTCTGGTATATTGCATTCTGGCAGCTTTACCAAACTGAAACAACTCTCTAGACTTTGAACAGTATATATTTGTTTTATTTTTTTAAATAATTTTTTATTAATTAAAAAAAATTACAAGAAAGAAACGCAAGCATCCTTAATATGTGCTCATTCCATTCTACATATATAATCAGTAATTCACCAATATCATCACATAGTTGCATATTCATCATCATGATCATTTCTTAGAACATTTGCATCAATTCAGAAAAAGAAATAGAAAGACAACAGAAAAATAAAACAAAAACAGAAAAAGAAAAAAAGAATTTTACATACCATACCCCTTATCCCTCCGTTTCACTGATCACTAGCATTTCAAACTGAATTTAATTTAACATTTGTTCCCCCTATTTATTTTTATTCCATATGTTCTACTCGTCTGTTGACAAGGTAGATAAAAGGAGTATCAGACACAAGGTTTTCACAATCACACAGTCACATTGTGAAAGCTATATCATTATACAATCATCACCAAGAAACATGGCTACGGGAACACAGCTCTACTTTTTCAAGCAGTTCCCTCCAGCCTCTCCATTACATCTTGAATAACAAGGTGATATCTACTTAATGCGTAAGAATAACCTCCAGGATAACCTCTTGACTCTGTTTGGAATCTCACAGCTATTGACACTTTGTCTCCTTTCATTCTTCCCCCTTTTGGTCAAGAAGATTTTCTCAATCCCTTGATGCTGAGTCTCAGCTCGTTCTGGGATTTCTGTCCCACGTTGCCAGGAAGGTCCACACCCCTGAGAGTCATGTCCCATGTAGACAAGGAGAGAGTGGTGAGTTTGCTTGTTGTATTGGCTGGAGAGAGAGGCCATATTTGAGCAACAAAAGAGGTTCTGTTGGGGGTGACTCTTAGGCCTAATTTTAAGTAGGCTTGACTTTGTGGGGTTAAGTTTCATGTGAACAAACCCCACGATTGGGGGCTCAACCTATAGCTTTGGTTGTCCGCACTGCTTGTGACAGTATCAATAATTCAACCTGGAGGTTGATTTTTTCCCCCATTCTCACCATTCCCCGAAGGGGACTTTGCAAATACTTTTCCACTCACTGATTAAATCACTCTGGGATTCTTCCGGGCTTCACTCTGGACAAACCAATAAAATCTAATGTCCTACCCAAAGTTCCATGTACTTATGTTGTTCAACCAACTATCTACATAAGTTATATTAGGAGATACACTAGTCAAAATATAAATTTTGTACCAAATAGACATTTTTTTATTTAGTCTCACACATAAGTTGAAATTTTAAAATATTAACTACCATCTGTTTTCAGCACCCTGCAGTAATGATATTCCTTTGTTCTTCCTTGTGCAAAAACATTTTAATTTGTACATTTAGTCATCATCATTATACACTCTAGGCATTCCTAGATTATACCATCTCAATCTTTATTGTCTATCTTTTCTGGATTGATACAAATGTTCTGAGAGGTGATCGTGGTGACAAATATACAACTGTGTGGTGATATTGTGAGTTATTAATTATATACCAAGAATGAAATGATCATATGGTAAGAATGTCTGTGTTTGTGTGTCATTATGTTTAAAAAAAATTTTAAATAAAAAAAAAATCTGTTTCTTTCTTTTTTTTTCCTTTTTCCATCAGCCCTACCCCCTTGGCACCGGGGCAAAAATGAATGACCTCTGCTTCGACCAGGTTCACCTGAGCTGGGGGCCTATTTTTAGTAGTCAGAATTGTTAATTAATTCCACAGTTGGCAGTTGGTTGGGCTCAGCCCCTGCTGCTGGTAAAGTCTCTTTCCTGTCCCCTCTGGGAAGCAGCCTGTGGGGGAGGGGCGCCGTCCGCCATGGCTTGGGGAACTCACGGTTCTGGAGGGGGGCTCGCAGCCAGTCTAGCTCGTCCATATTGGAGTACACTGTGTGTCCAGTCACTGACGTGGCCCCAGGCGCTGTTCTGTACTGTGTCTGGTTATTTAGTAGTTGTTCTGGAGGACGAACTAAAATGCGCACATTGTTAAGCCACCATCTTGGCCCAGAAGTTCCGATTTATTTTATTTTTGAACTGTATATAAAGGGAATCATGTAGTATATGTTCTTTTGACTTTGCCTTCTATGATTCAACACTGTGACATGTATCCATATTGTTAAGTGTAGCAGTAGTTAATTTATTTTTATTGTTGTATGGTATTCCATTGTGTGATTGCCAAATTAAAAAAAATTTTCGTTGTAGTAACATATATACAACTCAGAATTTCCCATTTTAACCACTCTCAATCATACAATTCAGTGGTATTAATTATATTCACAATATTGTGCTAACATCACTTTCCCAAACTTTTTCTTCACCTTAAGTGATTAGTCTCCATTCCTCTCACTCCCCCAGCCCCTGGTAGCCTGTAACTGACTCTCTGTCTCAATGAATTTGCTTATTCTATTTCATGTAAGTGAGACTACAATATTTCTCTTTTTGTTTCTTACTTATTTCATTCAACGTGATGTCTTCAAGGTTCATGGATCTTAACACTATTCCTTCATTCTATTACTGATGGACATTTGATTGTAACAGGGTTTGGTTATTATAAATAATGCCATTATGAAGTTCTTATACATGTCCTTTGGTGACAATATGCATACCTTTGAGTCTATACCTAGAGGTAAAGATGATGGGTTATAGTGCAGGCCTATGTTCAGCTTTGACATTGACAGAGCTTCAAAGTAGTTATAATAGACACTCTGCAGCAAAATACTGAGAATTACAGTGGCTTGATATCTTTGGTATTTTCAGTGTTTTAATTTTAGTCATTCTGTTGAATGTGAAGTGATATCTTTTTATGGTTTTAATCTGCATTTACCTGATGACTAATACGACTGAACACATCTTAATATGTTTTTTTGGCCATTACTAACACTTAGTTTTGGTCTGGTACTTTTGTTACAAATGATGGAATGATATTTTAATATTATTTTTAATTATAGTCCATAGGTTGCATTAGGTGTATTTTCCCCATATACCACCTTATTATTAGCACCTTGCAATTGTGACATATATTTGTTCTTGTTCATGGGGGAACATTCTTTTAATTGTGCTATTAACACCTTCATCATACACAACAGTGTTCATTATGTTATACAGTCCCATATTTCATCCTCTAACTTTTCTTCTAGTGACATATACATCCCTAGACTTCCCTTTTCACCCGTACTTATCCTCAGCACTTTAATTACACTTACAGTACTGTGCTACCATCATTCATCAGTTGATGGACATTTGGATTGTTTCCATCTTTTGGTAATTGTGAATAATGCCGCTATGAACATGGTGTGCAAATATCTGCTTTCTGTTCTTCTGAGTATACTCAGAAGTATACTTGGTAGTCGGATTGCCACATAATTTGGCAGCTCTACACTTAGCTTCCTGAGGAACTACCACACTGTCTTCCACAGTGGCTATACCATTTTATATTCCCATGAGCAGTGAATGAGTGTTCCAGTTTCTCCACATCTTCTCGACCACTTGTAGCTTTCTGTTTTTTAATAGTGGCCATTCTAGTGGTGTGAAATTATATCTCATTGTGGTTTTACTTTTCATTTCCCTAAGAATTAATGATATTGAATATGTTTATGTGTGTTCTTTAGCCATTTGTATTTTCTCTTTGGAAAAATGTCTATTCAAGTCTTTTGCCCATTTTTAAATTGGGTTGTTTGTCATTTTATTGTTGAGTTGTAGGATTTCTTTATATATTCTAGATATTAAACCCTTATCAGATGTGTGGTTTCCAAATATTTTCCCCCATTGGGTAGGCTGCCTTTTCACCTTTTTGACAAAGTCCTTTGGAGCACAAAAGTCTTCAGTTTTGAGGAGGTCCCATTTATCTATTTTTTCTTTTGTTGTTTGTGCTTTAGGTATAAGGTTGAAGAGAACAGCACCTACCACAAGATCTTGAAGATGCTTCCCTACATTGTCTTCTAGGAGTTTTATAGTTCTGATTCTTATAGTTAGGTATTTGATCCAATTTGAGTTAACTTTTGTATAGTGTGTGAGATAGAGGTCCTCTTTCATTCTTTTGGATATGAATATCCTGTTCACCCAGCACCATTTGTTGAAAAGTCTGTTCAATCCCATCAAATGGACATGGTAGTCTTGTTAAAGATCAATAGGCCATAAAAGTGGGGCTCTATTTCTTTTTTTTTTTTTTTTGGCTTAAACAATAGGAATTTATTGGCTCACAATATTGAAGCTAGAAGTTCAAATCCATATGTCAGTAATACACAATGCTTTCTCCCTGAAGATTGAGGCATTCTGGGTATGACTGCCTGTTATTCTACAGTCCTTAGCTTTTCTGTCGCATGGCAAAGCACAGGACAATGTTTTCTTTCCCTGTTGACTTCTGCCTTCTTTCCATAGCTTTCTCTCTCTGAACTTCACTCTGCTTATAAAGGACTGCAGTAAACCAGATTAAAGGCCAGCCTGATTTGGCCAATCACAACTTGACTCACATTAACATCTTCAATTCCTATTTATAGTTGTGGCTCTATTTCTGAACTCACAATTTGGTTACAGTGGTAAATATGTCTATCTTTATGCCAGTACCATGCTGTTTTGACCATTGTAGCTTTGTAATATGCTTTAAAGTCAAGACATGTGAGTCCTTGAGAAAACCTTCTGGACAAAAAGGAGGAAGAGCGTAATGAGACAAAATACAGTGTCAATGGCTGAGAGATTCCAAACAGAGTCCAAAGGTTATCCTGGAGGTTATTCTTACACATTATATAGATATCATCTTTTTAGATAAGGTATAATGGAGAGGCTGAAGGGAACTGCCTGAAAATGTAGAGCTGTGTTCCAGTAGCCATATTTCTGGAAGATGATTGTATAATGATATAGTTTTGCAATGTGACTTGTGTGATTGTGAAAACCTGTGTCTGATGCTCCATTTATCTACCTTATTGACATATGAGTAAAACGTATGGATTAAAAATAAATAAATAACAGGGGAACAAGTGTTAAAATAAATTTAGTAGATTGAAATGCTGGTGATAGGGGAGGGATAGGGGTAGGGGTTATGGTATGTACACATTTTTTTCTTTTTTCTTTTTATTTCTTTTTCTGGGTTGATGCAAATGTCTGAGAGGTGATCATGGTGATGAATATACAACTGTGTGGTGATATTGTGAGTTATTAATTATATACCAAGAATGAAATGATCATATGGTAAGAATGTTTGTGTTTGTGTGTCATTATGTTTAAAAAAATTTTTAAATTAAAAAAAATCATGATGATGAATACACAACTATGTGATGATATTGAGAGCCATTGATTGTACACTATGTATGGAATATTTGTATGTTAAGAATGCTTGTTTTTGTATGTTGCTTTATAATTTTATTTATAAAAATATTAAATAAACAAACAAATAAATGAAAGAAGTGTGAGTCCTCCAACTTCATTTTTCTTTTCCAAGATGTTTTTGGCTATTCGAGGCCACTTACCCTTCCAAACAAATTTGATAATTGGTTTTTCCATTCTTCAAAGTAGGTGTTGGAATTTTGATTGGGATTGTGTTGATTCTAAAAATCAATTTGGGTAGAATTGACATATTAATGGAATTTACTTTTCCAGTCCATGAGCATGAAATGTCCTTCCATTTATTTTGGCCTTCTTTGATTCCTTTTAGCAATATTTTGTACTTTTCTGAACACAGATCCTTTACATCTTTGGTTGAATTTATTCCTAGATATTTAATTATTTTAGATGCTATTGTAAATCAAAATTTTTTCTTGACTTCTTCCTTAAATTGCTCATTACTAATGTATAGAAACGCTACTGATTTTGCATGTTGCTCTCATATCCTGCCACCTTGCTAAGCTCATTTATTAACTCTAGAAGTTTTGTTATAAATTTTTAGGGACTTTCTAAATATGGGATCACATCAACTGCATATAGTGAAAATTTCACTTCTTCCTTTCTAAGTTCAATGCCTTTTATTTTTTCCTTGCCTAATTGCCCTGGCTAGAACTTATAGTACAATGTTGAGTAACAGCTGTGACAGTGGGCATCCTTATCTTGTTCCAGATCTTATAGGGAAAGTTTTCAGTCTTTCACCATTGAGTAGGATGTTAGCTGTGGATTTTTCATATATGCCCTTCACTGTGTGAGGAAGTTTCCTTCTATTCTTATCTTTTGAAATATTTTCATCAAGAAAGGATGCTGGATTTTGTCATATGCCTTTTCTGCTTCAATCAATATGATCTTGGGTTTTTCTCCTTTGATTTGTTAATGTGGTATATTATATTAATTGGTTTTCTTGTGTTGAACATCCTTTCGTAAATAAAACTGACTTGATCATGATGTATACTTCTTTTAATGTGCTATTGGACTCAATTTGCAAGAATTTTGTTGAGAATTTCTGCATCTGTATTCATTTGGAGATTGGCCTTTAATTTTCTTTTTTTCTTGCATCTTTATCTGGTTTTGTGTACCAGTTTGAATCTGTTGTGTACCCCTGAAAAGCCATGTGCTTTAATCCTCAATCAATATTGCTCAGTGATATCTTCTTTATTGTTTCCATGGAGATGTGTCTCCACCCATTCAAGATGGGGCTGCTTACTGGAGCCCTTTAAGAGGGAATCATTTTGGAAAAAGCTTGAGAACCACCAGAACCGACAAAGCAACCAGAACCAGCAGAGTGCACACAACCAGAGACCTTTGGAGATGAAGAAGGAAAATGCTCCTGGAGGAGCGTCATGAAACAAAAAACTGGAAGAGAAAGCTAACAGACATTGCCATGTGCCCTCCCAGCTGAACAACAGAAACCCCAACTTCATTGGCCGTTCTTGAGTGAAGGTAACCTCTTGTTGGTGTCTTAATATGGACATTTCATGACCTTAGAACTGTAAACTTGCAACTTAATAAGTTCCCCTTTTTTTTAAAAGCCATTCCATTCCAGATATATTGGCCTTTCTTGAGTGAAGGTAACCTCTTGCATTTCAGCAGCTTTTTCAAATTATAACACTTTGATATTGGGGTAATGCTGGCTACATGGATTAAATTAGGTAATGTTCCCTCATGTTCAGTTTTTTGGAAGAGTTTGAGCAGGATTGGTATTAATTATTCTTAAAATGATTGGTAGAGTTCACTTTTCTTTTGTTGGTTGGTTTTTCATGACTGATTTAATTTTCATACTTGTGATTGGTTTGTTGAGGTCTTCTATTTTTTTCTTGAGTCAGTGTAGGTTGTTTGTGTGTTTTGATGAAATTGTCCACTTCATCTAAGTTGTTTAATTTGTTGGCACATAGTTGTTCATTGTATCCTCTTATGATCTTTTCTCTATCTGAAGGTCAATAGTAATGTTCCCTCTCTCGTTTCTGATTTTATTTATTTGCATCTTCTCTCCTTTTTTCTTTGTCAGTCTAGCTTCCAATTTGTCAATTTTATTGATCCTGTCAAAGAAACAACTTTTGGTTTTATTGGTTCTCTTTTTTTCTCTCAAATTTATTTATTTCTACTCTAATCTTTATTTCTTTCCTTCTGCTTTCTTGTGGTTCTTTTGCTGTTCTTTTTCTAGTTCATCCAGGTGTACAGAGAGGTCTTTGATCTTAGCTCTTTCTTTTTTTTTAATGTAATTTTATTAAGATATATTCATACAGCATACAATCCATCTAAAGTATATAACTGAAGGCTCCCAGTGTCACCCCACAGTTCATCACCACATTCAATTTTTTTTTATCAGCACATAGTTGTGTATTTGGCACCATGGTCAGCTTTAGAACATTTGCATCACTCCAGAAAAAGACATAAAAAAAAAAAAAATCCCACACCCTTTAGCCCCTCCCTCTCATTGACCACTGGTATTGCAACCTACCCAATTTTTTTTTACCCCGTATCCCCCCCATTATTTTATTATTTACCCTTATTTCTTTTTTCCTATTAGCATTCAATGTTATTACTTTAATGGCACTACTTACCTCAATCATTTTATCTTTGGGCTTTTATATGTTTTATCTTGTTTTTGTCTCTCTTTTTACTCTTTTAGTTACCTTTATTTGTACTCCTCATTAAAGTTAAAGGAAGAAATTAATAAGTTGGATGAGATACAGAATTTAGAACAACTAATCAAAAATTATCAAACAAATCTCCTAAACCAAATTCAAGGAGATGGAGGGAAACATGGCTAAAGAGACGAAGGATATTAAGAAGACACCAGGTGAGAATAAGGAAGAATTTGAAAGCATACAAAGAAAAATAACAAAACTTATGGGAATGAAAGGCACAATAGATGAAATTTAAAACATGCTAGAGGCTTACAACAACAGATTTGAAATGGCAGAAAAAGTATCAGTGACCTAGAAGATAGGACATCCAAAATCAAACAGTCAAAAAGAACAAATAGAGAAAATAATGGAAAAATTGAGCAGCATCTTCAGGTAAATGATTGATGGCACAAAGCACACAAACACAGGCATCATGGGTGTCACAGAAGTCAAAGAGAAGGGAAAAGTCCAGGAGGAAAGATAGAATATTTGAAGAAATAATGGCTGAGAACATCCCACCTCATATGAAAGGCACTGATATCCATGTCTGAGAAATGCAGCATACTCCAAACCAAGTAAATCTGAATTGATTTACTCCAAGATACATAGGAATTAGAATGTCAAATGCCAAAGATAGATAGAGAATTTAGAAAGCAGCAAGAGAAAAGCAATCCACCACATACAGGGGGTGCTCGATAAGACCTACTGCCAATTCCTCATCAGAAACCATGGAGGTAAGAAGGCATTGGTATGAAATATTTAATAAACTGAAAGAGAAAATCTGCCAGCTAAGAATTCTTTTTTTTTTGCATGGGCAGGCCCGGGGAAGCGAACCTGGGTCTCCTTCATGGCAGGCAAGAACTCTGCCACTGAGCCACCATTGCCCGCCCAGCCAAGAATTCTTTATCCAGCAAAACTCTCCTTCAAAAACAAGGAAAAGTTTAAAATATACACAGTTAAAGAAAACCAAGATAGATTATTACCAGAGACTTGCCCTACAAAAAATACTAATAAAAGGAGTTCTGGAGTAGTGCCATTAAAGTAATAACATTGAATGCTAATGGATTAAACTCCCCAATCAAAAATCACAGATTGGCAGAATGGATTAAAATATGATCCATCTACCTGCCATCCTGGCCATATCTTCCTGATTTTTAGTATGGCTTGTAATTTTTTGCTGATATCTGGGCATCTGATTTTCTTTTTTTTTGTATTTTTTTAATCTGATTATTTTGATGAGGTTATTCTGAAGGTCAGTTTCTCTCTCTTGTCTGGGATTTTGTTTTTGACTTTTTGATTTGGGTTTATGTTAAGACTCTTTTTTGACCCTTGGTTTCACAGCATTTCCTTACCAAAACATAGCCAGGGACCCACACTGGGGGCACAGACCAATTTTAAAGGGCTCTGGGGAGAGGGCCAGGAAATACACCAAAAATCCTTTATATCAGCTCTCCAACAGTACACTTTCCTGGGTTGCCCAGCAGATGATGCTTTTTGGGGGGATTTGGGGGAAAAGTGGTGCATGGGTTGGAAACCGAACCAGATGGTGCTCTTTGCCAAGAAGCCTTTTTAATGCCTCCCTGAAGGTGTGCTATCCTGGCCTGCCTAGTACAAAGTGCTTGCTGGCAAAGTATTCCCTGCAGCCCTAAGAAGGCAGAGTATTTTTAAGTATCTGGCAGTTCCTCCTCTGACTCAGGTTGAGACAATGGTACAGGGAGCACCTGTCCCAGACAAGCTAAAGCAGTAGCACTCCATGGTCTAAATTCACTGGCTAATAGCTAGCTCTGTAATGGGCCATGTCCCCCCAACCCCTCTGTTCTTGGGGAGGTGGGCTTCCATGGCCCTCACAGACTATAGCACAAGGCAGGGACCAGGTACCTGAAGCTGCTTGCTTCAAGAGTAGGGGATGGGCACCGGGAGCTGCAGCCAAAGCGAATTATAGTTTTTCTCTGCAGTTTCTCAGTCTTTTAGTCTTGCTGTTTTTTGAATGCTGTACATTATTCCCTGGTCTCCGGAACCTCAGAACAGTTGTGTTGGACAGTTTCTGCCAGTCCACTAGCTGTTTTGGGGAGAGGAGTGAATTCTGCAACTTCCTATTCCTTCTCCTGCCACTCCTTTTTTATGATGTCTGTTAATCTCTTTTCCTCATTTGTCTATTGTTTGTATTTTTCCAATTGATTTATAGGGATTCATTATATATTCTAGATAAGAGCCCTTTATCAGTTATATATGGTTTTCCCACTCTGAGACTTGTCCTCTTAATCTCCTGATGACATCATCTGATCCCCTGAAATTCCTAATTTTAATAAAATCTAATTTAGGAGTCAGCAAACTTTTTCCGAAAATGGCCAGGTAGTAAATAACTGACTTTTGGGGTCATTTAATCTCTGTCATATTTATGCAACTCTGCTATTGTAATGTGAAAGTAGCCATAGACAGTATGGTTAAATGTATGTGCATGGCTGTGTTCTAATAAAACTTTATTTACAAAAATAGATGGCAGACCCTAGGCCATGCTGAGTTGTCTCTAGATAACCCTGTAATAGTAAAAAAAAAAAAAAAAAAAAGATAGATGGCAGAAAGAAAAAAAGATGGCAGGCTGGATTTGGGCTAAAAGCTATAAATTTTCTGGCTCCTAGTCTATTTATCAATCATTTCCTTTATGGTTAGTGCTTTATGTGTCTTATTTAATAAATCTTTCCTTACCCCAAGATCATTTAGATATTTTCCTATGGTATCTTATAGAATCAGTTTTGTTTTACCTTTCATATTTGGATCTATAATCTACCTGCAATTAATTTTTTATGTGTATACAGTAAGGTAGGGGTTGTTTCATTTTTTTTCTCATATGGACTTCCAATTGATCCAGAACTGTTTATTAACAAGACATTAAGTGGCACTGCATTTGTCATTAATCAAGCGTCCATAAATGTGTGAATTTGTTTCCGGGCTCGCAGTTCTATTCCATTGATCTATTTGTTTATCCTTAAGCCAAAATCATACTGCTTAAATTACATTGGTTTAATTTATCTGTTTTGTGGTTGTATAGTGCAATATTATCTGGGAGATGAAATACTTCTATTTGCTTTTTTTCAAGATTTCCTTAGCAATTCTTGACCCTTTGCATTTCCAAATATATCTTATAATTAATTTGTAATTTTCCACTAAAAGACTTGTTGGGAATTTGATAGGTATTGCACAGGGGGATTAACTTGGAGTTTAGTTACATATTTACAATACTGATTCTTCCAATTGATGAACATGATATAACATCTTTAGTTTTTCTCAATAGTTTTGTGCATAGAAATGTTGAAAAAAATTTTTTAGGTATATTCCTAGGTATTTATGTTTATTTTTTTAAATATTTGTATTGTAAACCTTAACAAGTAAACATACAAACATTCTTGACATACAAACATTCTATACTTGATGTGCAGTCAATTGCTCACAATATCATCACGAGGTATTTAATTTTTAAATCATTGTAAATGTTATAGTTTAAGTATTTCATTTTATAATTTTTGTTGCTGTTATATGGAAACATGATTGATTTTTACATATTGACCTTGAATCCAATTGTCCTTGAATTCAGATAATTATAATAATAGATCTGAATGTTCCTTAAGATTTTCATATCATAGTATCTGCATATAATGACAAATTTACTTATTTATTTATTTCCAATCCATATATTTTATTTCTTTTTCTTGCCTTATTGCACCTGCAAGGGTAGCCACTATAAAATTGAATAGATTGTGAATTGCTGAGTGTATGTGTTGGGAATGTTTGTGTTTCTTCCTTGTAATTTTTTTTAATTAATAAAAAATTTTTTAAAAAAAGAAGGAAAAAGCTTTCCCAGAAAAAAAAAATTGAATAGAAGTGGTGATAATGGTCAAACTTACCCTTGTTTCCAGTCTCAGAAGAAAGGTTTCCAGATTTCATTAAATTAAATATTTGCTAAAGGTATTATAGATAATCCTGTTTCTGCTAGTTTTTGTTGTATTAAGAAAAAGAATCTTAAAAACCCAGTAGCATGTAACAATAGATATTTATTTCTTACCCAAATGTGGCAACCAGCTGATCTGGGCTGGGCTTGGTTGGGTAGCTTAGCTGTTCTTGTTTGGGCTCGTGCATCAGTGGGTGAGCTAAGGGTGCTGCTCTCAGCTGGACTTGACTACCTTAGTTTGGAGGATGCAGTCTACCTTACCACTTGGACAAATGGACTAGCCTGGGTAAGTCCTTCTCATGGTGAATGGTAGAGGTACAAAAGAGCAATCCCAATATACCAGCTCACTTCAAAAGACTGCTTGCTTCACATCTGCTAACATCCGAGTCCAGAGTCAAGAACCTAGTCTTGCCCAGGTTGGAAGGGCATTGCAAAGTTAGATGGCAAATGTGTGGTACAAGAAGGGTGAGAAATTGGGGCCACTATTGCACTCTACCACGTCTTTATCAGATTGAGGACATTTCCTTCCATCTTTAATTGGTCAAGAATTTAAAAAATCATAAATGGATGTCATATTTTACCAGATATTTTTATTTTTGCATCTTCTGAGGTGGTCATATGCTTTTCTCCTCTGTCCTATTAATGATGTAAATTACACTGTTTGATTTTCAATAACTAAACCAACCTGGCTGTAGTAGGCAGCCTCTAAGTTAGCCCCCATGATCCTTGCCACCTGGTATCCATAGGCTGTGTAATATCCTCTTAATTGTGCGCTCTACCTAGCGACCTGATTCTCATTAACAGAAAACACAAAAGGGATGGGAAGTTACTTCCGAGATTTGGTTACAAAAAGGTTATAATCTCTCTTCAATCTCCCTCTCTGCCTCTCTGTCTCTCTCTCTCTCCCTCTGAACACTTGCTGTTGGGAAAGCAAAGTTGTGAGTCCACTATGGAGAGGCCCACTCAGCAAGGAACTGATGTCTCGGCCAACAGCTTGCAAGCCCTGAGCCCTGCCAACAGCCACGTAAGTGAGCTTGAAAGTCAGTCCTCCCACAGTCAAGCCTTGAGGATTAGATGATTTTGTACATCAAGGTAAAAAGTGAAATAGTGCTGGTTCCTAGTAAAAGTTCAATGCAATTTAATAATTGCATTGTCTCTGAGCTTGCCTTTCCATGTCTGATATGTGGGGATAATAAGACCTATTTCATAGGACTGTTGTGAGGATTAATTGAAATAATGCATTAGTAAGCACTTAATGAATAGTCACCTTGATATTGTTATCTAAACTCTTTACTATTAAGATGAAAGTTTTTCAAAGGTAGGATTGAGTTTTAATCATCTTCAAATTCCCTAGTACTTCCCATAGTATGGATGTTCAATTAATGCTTTGGAATTAATTGACAAATTGAATCTCTCTTTATATATGTAAAACAAAAAACAGGCTACATAGAATTGGTCAAGTCACTTAACCTTCATTTTCTCTTCTATTAAGTTTGGACACTAGACTGACTCACTGTTGTTTCTTCAAGCTCCACTGCGTTAGTCATGCATTCATTCAATAAACATTTTGGACCCCAGCCATGTGCCAGGCACTGTGCTTGGTGCTGAGATTCAATGATGAAGAGAACAGCTGTGGTTTGTGTTTGCATCATATCTACAGTCTAATGAGAGGAAGACGTAAAACAAATACGTATACACATGAGTCCACACGTATAAATTGTGATGAATGCTTTAAAGGAAAGTTAAGGGTGCTGTGGGAGAGATTAATGGGAAAAACTGGGCATAATTTGAGGTAAGGGGGCGTTCATAAGCAACTGAGTCTACAAAAAGGCCTTTGGCTCTGGAAAGACCTTTGGCTCCGGAAAGACCTTTGTCTTCCAGCTGTCAGAAAGAGCAGATGAAAGTGAGTGATTTTAGCATGAGCAGCATCTTGAAAAATCATGCTCCTTGCCCACACTGTGCACATTGGCACGCCTTGGTTTGTGCATCCAGCCATTAAGAGCAGGCATGGCCAAGCACCTGGGAACCAGGGGGTAGAGAGAGATCCCTTAACAGAATTCATCTCCCCATTTAAATGTTTGCATGGGAAGCACCCAAAGAAAGTGTCACGAATCTCTTCACAGAACAGTTATGATAGGGAGATAGTTGCTGGCAGTGATTGGTCTGATGGTGCTAACGCCAAACAGAGCAGGTTGCCAAGAGCGTGGTTATTTTTCCCTCATGACAGCCAAAAAGCACAGGTGTCTTAAAGAAAAGAAAGGGCAGTGGTCGGTGCTGAATGATCAGGGATTCTATTCTGACTGAAGCCTCAGCCCGGCGCACTCGATCTCCAGACGAAGCTGATGGCCCACGCGTTCTCCTCCGTTGCCAGGTGATAGCAAAGCTTCCGAGTCGCATTTGCTGGCTGAGGTGGGTATGAGGGCGGTATTCCCGTTTCCTGTTACCAGGTGGCTTTAAAGGCCTCTGTAACCCTTGGCTTGAAAACCTAACAGGGCCTCTTCCTTGCCCAGGGATTTCAAGGCCCAGCCTCTGCAGTCCATCATCATAAAGCCCCAGACAGGCCACGCTTGGAGGCAAACTGTCATTCATGATGACATTTCCCAGGGGCCATGCCCACAAACGAGTTGGGCAGCTTGATCTTGTTGAAAGGGAGCTTAACTGTCTATTTAACAACCGGAAGCCTTCCTTCAGGTACTGCCAGCCTCACGCCTACCCTGCCTCTCTAGTCTTAAATACCCTTGCTATTTGGGCTTATTCCTGCCATGGGTTATTTCTGTCTCTGGAACTCAAAATTCCCTTGTAGATGAGGTAAAACTTCATTTCCCCTGAGGGTGCCCCCTGAGTTATGCTTTACCTCCACAGAGCACACGCTGTGTAAGCTTTTCTGGAGTCAGAGTCCCCTGAGGTACAAATATTTACATGTTTCAGGAAAATGCTTCCAGATGAAGTCACAGCCAATTCCTTAAAAGAATCTTGATTGGAGTCAGGAAGCACGCAGAGTTTAAACGACATAACCTTAAGCAAGGTTTCTAGATATGTTTTAACCCTGAATCTGGCTTCCCAGGTGACTTGAGACCCCCCCCCCCGCACTGCCCCCAGATTAAAAAGGTCACAAGTTCTTCCTCTGTGGCAGAGTAAAACACTTCACGGAGCTGTGGAAAGCCTCGCTGGAATGACAGAACCTTTACTTTTCCAATGCTAAACAAGAACCCTGTGATAAATGCCAGGACTGACATTTATATCCAAAGCAGCGTAGATTCTTGTGGGGGTTGTTCATATAAATTAGAGGGTATTGGCGGGGGGGGGGGGGGAATGCAAGCAGAAGTGACTCTTCAGAAAGACACGTTTTCCTTTTGTTTTTGGCTGCCGGCTAGAAGTATGTTTCAATTTTCTAGTCAGCAAGTAAAGCCAGATGCACAAATGGTAGCTTGACAAAGAAAGAGGCCAGTATGAGAAGATATTAAAATTCAAAACACTTCAGAAACAGCTTTTCTCTTCAAATTGCATGGCCATAGTAAGAACTCATAAACCAGAAATGAGGTTGAGTGATGGTGTTGAGTTCAGCTTTGTTCATCCCTTCATATTTTATGCCCAGATGAGAAATATCAGTGAGAGACGGCTGAGCTAAAACATCTGTCCCCCTAATCCACCAGCCACTAACATCACTTTAGCGCTCCAAAGTAAGCATTCTGAGAGGAGAAATGCATATAATCTGTGTTTGCCCACTTTTAAATGAAATCAGTCATTTCCAAAGATACCTTTGGGTCTCAAAGAAAATGCCACATCCAGAAATCTATTCCCCAAAGGTTGTGTATTAGTAGGTGGAAGTCTGAGAGAACCAAGGCCAAATCTGAGCTGGCCAGGATTAATTTTAGAGTGAGACACATGCTCTCAAGAAAGGGTTAAAAAAGTAAAAGTAGAATACATCGTAGGCAGATACTGTTACTGCATTTTTAAGTTGGCTGTTTGAAAAGACCTGGGAATGCATTTTCCCATAGGAACAATGAGATTAAGATAGTTATGCTCCCAGATCAGTCCGAAGAACCCTATTTGGCGCAGTCTGTTTCACCTTGGTCAGGAGGCAGGAGTCTCGGTGGGGCAAGTGTCTGAAGAGCAGCTCCAGCATGTGGGGTCGAATCTCCCAGTCAGCAGCTACATCAGTTAGACTTTGTGAGACTCTTTCCAAAAACAGGGTTTCTAGCAGTTGCATTTCCCAGGCTGTATTACTCAGGGTATGTTCACTGCTGTTGGGAATCCCAAATCTCAGTGACTTTACCCAGAAGATGTTTTCCTTGCTCGTGTCACCACACCGATGTGGATGAGCAGTCATTCAAGACCTCAGACTCCTTTCACCCCATGCTCCATCATCCCCCAGCTTCTCCCAGCTGTCTCCATTCGGCCAGCGGATGTGGAGAGAGAGTGATGCAGGGAGGTGTGGGAGCCAGGCCTGAGAGGGTCCCACACATGCATTTATTTGGCTGCAACTGAGTCACATGGCCACACCTCCCAAGAAAGTCTGGGAACTGTTGCCTAGCTGCGTGCCCCAGGAGGAAGGGGAGAATATGGACATGGTGAGTGTGGCTAGTTGCTGTCACAGACTGGAAATACTAGTTTATGGCCACTGGAAAGGTGATTCTTTCCATTCCTTTGTATCTGCACTTGCTCAGGCAAGAGTGTTGCTGCAGTAGCTGTGATTGATAAAGGCAGGACCAAGAACCAGGGCGTGGCTGGGTTCAGGCAAAGCACCACCCAGGTCACTCGGACAGGGAACCGCTGCAGTCACCCACGCTTTGTCTCTTAGCAGGACCCTTGCAACAGGCTTCTTCTAACCAGGCCTCCTTTGAAATTGATCTGCCACAACAGTTGCAAACTCCAGCTGCTCCTTTATTCCCTAGGCCAGTAGCAAGTGAATCAATTATCCCTGCCGGGGGTGGATTGCAGTGTCTGCTGATTTGCCAAAGGATATGATTCAAGGTCTCGGGCCTCCGCCCATAAAGCTGTGTTTAATCTGGACCTAATCACTTGAACAACTGCCTTTTGCCCTTGGTCCCCACCTGGCAACAACAAAAACAGCAACCCGGGCTTTCAAGAGTCTGGAAACCCTAGTCCTGGGGGGAAATATGGACAGGCATGGTCAGTAACCTTCATTTTGCAGATGCAAATCTCATGGAATGATTAGAAAAGTAAATGCCTTGTTTACCTGCAGCAAACCTGCCCTCTGTCTGTAAGTTTAGGCCTCAAGTGGGCTTCTGAGGAGAATGGCCTGTGGACCATTGGTCTCTGTCTGGGAAACATCCAGAGTGTCTGTGTGTGAAACCTTCAATCCATTTGTTCTAGGATGCCCAGTGTTGCCCCTTTAGGACTTATTTATTGCCACCTCAGCCACCAACTTTTTCACTTTCACTTTCGGTAATTTTGGCGATAAGCCTCATGACTGAAACAGTGGGAAATAAGGGCTGTGTTTCCACTCAAGGTCAGTTTAATATACTTACAGAGTGTCCACTAGGAGCAAGTTCTGGGTACTAAGCTGGGTGCTGAATTTTGAGGCCAATGGTCTTGTTTCCGTTGAGTGATGCTTTGGAATGTGTTTTTCAAATGCTTGGCAACAGTGCCATGCAAAGGATTAAATGATAATATAAAAAATGTGAATCAAGATAGTTCACATTCCTTGGAGGGGAAAAAAGCAGAAATATCTAGGATGGTGAGCATTCTTAGAGAAACTGCCCTCCGCTCTTATTCTGGCTAGAGTTCCATCAGCAAGACCCCTACCGACCTTTGGGTATCTGTAGCTGGTACTACAAGTACAGGTGCTCACACACACAAACACACAGCAATGCCATCCTGATATATATCTCAAATTGAAGTGAAAAATTTTCTCTGCCATGGACCAGCCCTTACTGGACACATTTAATTTGTTACCATTTCTGGCTCCCAGATATTTGTAGTTTACCTTCTTCTACTTATACATGAAAATTTTAGTTTTAGGTTGTTAAAAATATGCGCAAAAAGCTTTGAGAGGGCGTTGCAATGGTGGTCCAGGGGCAGAGTTCTAACCTGCCATGCCAGAGACCCGGGTTCGGTTCCCGGTGCCTGCCTATGTTAAAAAAAAAAGCTTTGAGACATAATTCAATTGTTTTATCAAAGAATATGTTGGTTTCTCTGTTAAAAGTGGCAGCTCATAAAAATGGGATGGGAGAGGAGGTGGTTACTATATTTAGAGGGCTAACAAAGAAGGAAGAGCCCCCAATTTAATAAAGTTAGGTCAGTAGCTATCCAAGGGCAAGGGCCCTCAATTGTGTATAAAACATTGTCCTTTGGAAATGCACATACTCCATTGTAAAATAGCAAATATGGTTGTCAGTTGAGGGTTGAAGTCAAAACTGGTCATTGACTATATTTTTTTTCATTGACTTGTTTTGTTTGTTTGTTTTTGGAGTGCATGAGCTGGGAATTGAATCCCAGTCTCCTGATGGCAAGTGAACATTCTATCACTGAACCACCTGTGTGCCCCTACTTGCTGACGGTGTTTGAGACAACAAACCCAGCATTTGAGATATTCTTTGTGGAAAACCGAAAGATCTAAGCCAGAGACCAAAATAAAACCAAATCTGTAATGAAATATTAGCTATGCAGGAACCATGTACAGTTAAGGTATCATCCATTCATTCAACACATATTTTTGGGAAACTACTCTGTGCCAGGCACTAGGATAGGTGCTGCGGAAGTGGCCATGAACAAAGGAGACACAGCTCTTCTCTGATAAAGCTTACATTGTCGATCGGGGAGACAAGAAATAACTGCAGATGATAAGTGATATAAAGAATGTAAAACAAGGGAACATGTCAGAGGATAGTAGTAGAGAGGGGGCTGCTTTAGTTCGGGTGGTCTGGGAAGGTCTTGTTGAGAAGGTGACATATGACCTCCTGAATCAAGGAGCCATTCAAAGAGATCGGAATCAAGTTGACAGAGGATTTGGGGAAGAATGTTCCAGGCAGGGTGAACAACAAGGGACCTAAGGACAGAGTTTGGCATATTAAAGGGACAGAGAAAATCCTTCTCTTTTCATGAGGATTCCCTGGGGGTATTCTCCTTTGGCATCTCCAAAGGTCTCTGGCTATGTGGGCTCTATTGGTTCTGAAACTTTTTCCAAAATGGTTCCCTCTTAAAGGGTTCCAGTAAGCAACCTCATCTTGAATGGGTGGAGACACATCTCTACGAAAACTACCTAATCAAAACTTACACCCACAACTGGGTGGGTCACATTTCCATGGAAGCAATAAAAAAAGACCTCACCCAGCAATATTGAATGAGGATTAAAGAACTTGGCCTTTCTGGGGAACATGACAGATTCAAACTGGCACAGTGCATGATATGATTATGTTTTAAAAATGTTCCCTGACTGCTGTGTATAAAAGAAGCAGAGAACACAGACAGGAGGCTGTTATGATGGTACAAGTAAGAGATGATTGTGTCTTGGTCAAGAATGGTAGCGAAGACATGAAGAGAGGTACATTGGTTACATTTTTGACTGACAGTCAAATGGATTTGCTCATAGACTGGACATAGAGAATAAGAGAAAGAGAAGACCAAAGAAAGTTCCCAGGTTTTTTACTTAAACAGCTAACAGAGAGTGATGTCATTTATTTAGAAGGGGAAGATAGTGGGGGAGGAACTGGATGGGGATAAGATGGAAAAGAAACAGTTTGGTTTTGAGGTACCTTTCATCTATTTTCATGTCAATATCAAGAAGGCAGTTTGAAAAATTGCAGACTTGCCTAGAATGGGCCTCCTAACCAGGATGTCTAAGGAACTCATAAATGCAAAATAAATGCTATGGAAGTTCAGACTATTCTCAGAAGCAGGAATGGCTGAGACTCCCTGAGGTATTTCTGTTATAGTGCAGCTCTGATGTTATGAGACGCATGTTGCACAGGGGTCATATCAGGATATTAATTCTAGCTCTGACATCAATGAGCTGCTCAGTGCTACTACTTGGAACTTTGCCTTCAGGGAACCTTTCTAATGAGGGAGAAGCAGCTTTGTTTGTCACATGCATGGGGGAAAGGAGGTGGGATAACTGGCATCTAGCCCCTGGAGCCACAGTGTGAAAGCAGAGTGAAGACTTCACACAAAGGAAAGTGAAGACTTCACACAAAGGAAAAAGGTCCAGTCCAAATGCCTGTACCTTGGGAAAGTTTATTTAAAATTTCAGAGTCTCTCTTTCTTCATCTTTAAAATGATGACATTAGATGAAATCATCTCTCAGGTTGGTTCCAGCCTCCTTATTCTATGACTCACAAGATATACAAACAATAGTGATAGAATTAGGCTTTCAGGGACCTGATGGGAGGTTGTGGCCACCTTGAAAGTGTCCTGCTTGGATCTTCTGCTGTGAGGTGGGCATAACTGACTTATCGCCCCAGCTCCTGACTCTCTAGATCCACCCTACACTGTTTGGAGGCCACTCTTCCCATAGGCTGCCCCCAGCCAATACTGACACAGAGTGGGTGCTAATACAGCCCATTCCTGCTCATTTAACGAGTGACTTTGGCTCAAGGGATCCTAGAAGCCTGGCCTCACCTTTCCTGGGACTACATTATTATTTGAGACTCTCCTACCTGACCCTTATCTCTTTCTCCCCTCCATCACAGGTGTCAGACCTGCATCATGGGGGAAGGCTTCCCTTCTCTATTCTGAGTCCCTACCCTTTATCCTGCCCCAATAAATGTGCTGTATGTCTAATCTCATTGTGGCTTCTGTTTCTGCAAGGACCCAAACTAAACCAAGTGGTGCCAGTAGTGGTCTGAGAAAACAAGAGGTACAATGGGGTTTGGGGACTGGTTCACTTACTTAGTGCCCAGCAGGCTGAGAGACACTCTCCTGAGTGGTAGGCATGGATCGTCCCTGGCATAAGGTGGTGGTTCCAGTTGCTACCACTTTCACCAGTGGTGACATGGGAAAATGTCTTGGAAGGAAATGCTGTAGCAGGTGAGATGAGCTATGCATTTGAAAGAAGTACAGGGATCAGTGCCAACAAGAACAGAAATGGCTGGTTACTGCTAAGTTCTGTTGTTGCTCTGAAAAATGATAAGAAAAAGTAAAGACTGAGTGGGAGTGTCATAGAACCTCTCTGGTACCTTGCAAAGAGCTCCTTATCCCCTGCAACAGAAGAACTGGCAAATTGGCAGCAGACTAAAGAGCTGATTGGATCATCAAGCTCCAGAGATGCTGAAATAATCAATTAAGACAGGTCTGTTATGCCAAGTTCAGGGCCTTGGTGGGAAGATGTTAGACTTTGAAATATGGATGGGGTATATCTGGATGGATGCCTCTTGGGATGTTGGCTTGGCAGAGCCCCTGAAGCCTTCAAGCTTGCAGAAGTGGCCCATCATTCCACTGTCACTGTTCTGGAAGACACAGCAGAGATCCTGCCTTGCAAGACAACAGTTGTCCTCTCAGAAGCCGCCCCTAGCTCCTCTACTGGCTGCCAGGCAAATAACTAGGATAAAAGTTCAGCATAACTGAGACAAGGATGTTTTGGTCTTAACAGAGAGGAAAGAGATTATACATTAAAACAGCTGTAAGAATTAGCTAATATGTACAGCAGGAACAGGAAGTAACTTTTGGATTAGAATTTGAAGGTGCTTGATTCTGGAGGCCAGAATATAAGATTAGAAAAACAAGAATTCATTGATTTAGAGATATTTTCTTGGGACACAGGATTTAACACCCTGTCAAGGACTTCAGTGAATGAGGAAAACTCATAGTTAAAGTGGCTCTTGGAAGCCTAGAAAAATGAAGCCATTGCCGAATATTGGAAATGCTTGAATTTATCTCACAAATGGTAAGCAGAAAGAATAAAGAAGCCGAAGAAAATGGACGTGCAAAGATCCAGAAGACACACCATTCAACAAGGCCTTCAGGACGGTGTTGGTGAGAGGGGCACCAGCATTGATAAGTTCAATGGTTGACTCTTCTCTGCAGGTCAGGCTGATGGCACAAGGGGCAGGTACAGAGCTCATTAGTATCTATGCTATGATCTATGCACAAGGCCCAGAGTTACAGAGGCCAGGAGATGGTACTTAAATGTCAGCTGCTAGGAGACCACAATGACTCTAATGCCCAGCAAGGCCAGAGCTACAGCTATGGGTCCTTGACCTGCTGGGGGTCGTGAGTTGCTTAGTACAGCTTGGTTGTCCTGAGGACAAAGTTAAGGATAGGCAAGAAGGTGCTGCATGTTGTCTATACCAGAAAAAGGCAATAATGGGGGAGATGAAGACTGAGGGAGATCACTCTAATAAAGTCACAATCACTTACACAGTTTCCATACTTGAGTCAATTTTCAGATCCAGAATCCACTGATGCAGGAGGTAGTCAGGTCCCTAGGAGGAAGGACTCTGCAACACCATGGAAAATATATGCTATAATAATTCTTGCAGTCCTTTCCCAAAGAAACCTTCAACCATTTACTCGGGTGACTGTAAACTAGGGAAAGGGGAATATCCAGGACTATTTCAAGGACTACTGGACATAGAGTCTAATGCACTTGATTCCTGGATTTATCCCAGCCCCTTCCTGGTCTGTTATCGGGCTCTGGCAGAAGTAGCATGCTAGACCATGGGGCTCCAAGTCACCAAGCCTCCAGAACAGCCCATTATGACTGGGTTCTGTCCGAACCACTAAGGCATAAAGTAGCATGGGCCCAGGAGCAGTCACTTGTAAGATGAAAGTGGTACAACCAGTTTCTAGCCCAAATAAGATTATAGGGTATGAATATGTTGCATGAACAAGTAGCCCAGACTCCATATCATCCACCTGTTGTTACAGCATCCCTCTTCCAGCTCACATTTATAGTCAGAGGTTGTGGGGTGGTGTCTGTGTCCCATTCAACCTGTGGAAGGAAATGTAAAAAACCCAAGTTTCACTTATAGATAGGTCAGCTCAGTATGTGGGTATATGCCAAAAAAGGACAATGGCTGCATTACAAACACATTCAGGAATGACCCTGAAAGATCCTGGAGAGGGAAGAGCTGCAAGCAATGCATCTGGCCATCCACTCTGTGGCTTGAAGTGGGAATATATACAAATTCCTAAGCAGTGGCCAATACCCTGACTGGCTGGTCAGAAGCCTGAAAAGAAAAGAACTTGGAGGTCAGAGATAAGGAGGTCTGGAATAGAGGCATGAATGGATAAATGCGAGTGGGCATGGAATATGAAGGTCTTTGTATCACATGTAAATAGGGGAAGGTAGGACTACACTCACACAATGAGGTAAGGGGAGAATGTATGTGGTAGTGTGTGGTCCACTTGGGCACCTCCCAGTATTCCCTTGCCCCACTGGAACTGTGCATGGACATATGTAGCAGCCTCCAGCCTCGAAAGGATGTGATTGCCAAGCTCAGGAATGACTGTTTGGGTCACACCACAAGTTCAGCCACTGAAACTTGTCAAGATGAGAGCTAAGGATGAGGGGAATTTAGAATGAATAGCAAAGGAGGGAGAGAACGATTACCAGCTGTGTCCCTGAGACCAAGGGCAGATCCAGGACTCTAGTTTCTCCCCGCTAACTTTCCTCTTCAATATTATGTCTCTAGCTCAGACTTCTCTTCTGAACTCAAGACTCTTATATTCAGCTATTTATACTGAACTGACATCTTATTTGCCTATCTAATACAAATCTTAAACTCCATATATCCAGAACTGTACTCTTCCTCCCACACCCACACCCCCCAAATCTGCTTTACCCTCAGCCTTCCCTATCTCAATTGATGGCAACTCTTATCTTTCTACTTTCTCCTCCATGTCAGTTTCAAAACATATCCAGACTCAGACTACTGCTCACTTCCTACTACTACTACAGCCCTGATTTAAGCCCATAATCTCCTGCTTGGATTTCTACAGTAACCTCTTAATGGATCTCCTTGATCCTACCCTGCATCCTTATAGTTTATTCTCAACTAAGAAGACCCAGTGATCTTTTTAAAAGGGAAGTCAGAAAATATTCTCAGTTCAAAGCCAAGTGATGGCTATACATTTCATTCAGCGTCAGACAAAATCTTTATAGTGGGCTATGTGATCACCCCACCATCACCCCTTACCTCTTCTGTTACTTCTCTCTCCACTCACTCCCTCTGCTCCAGCTACACAGGCTTCTGAGATGCTAGGCACATTCCTGTCCCAGGGCCTTTGCATGAGCTGCTCTAGCTATCTGGAATGCTCTTTTCTCCATTATCTATATGGCTCATTCCTTATCTCCTTCAAGTCTTTCTCAGATGATCACCTTTTCAGTGGAACCTACCCTGCCCCCTCAGATCCCTTTACCCTCTTTCTACTTTTTCCCAATTTCCAAAGCATTTATCTGCTTTTACTATACTATATAATTATTTTTCTTAATAAAACCAATCAACATACAATATGGACATTCTTTTTTTTCATAACATAGTTGTATATTCATAATCATGATCATTTCCTAGAACATGTGCATCAATTCAGAAAAAGAAATAAAGATACAGAAAAAAAAATTCATACATACCATACCCCTTACCCCTCCCTTTCATTGAGCACTAGCATTTCAAGCCATACATATTTGTCCTTTTGTTTCTGGCTAATCTCACTCAGCATAATGTCCTTAAGGTCCATCCATGTTGTTACATACTTCATAACTTTATTCTGTCTTACAACTGCATAATATTCTATCGTATGTATATACCACAGCTTGTTTAGCCACTCATCTGTTGATGGACATTTGGGCTGTTTCCATCTCTTGGCAATTATAAATAATGCTGCTATAAACATATATATATATATATATATATATATATATTGGTGTGCAAATGTCCATTTGTGTCTTTGCCCTCATGTCCTCTGAGTAGATACCTAGCAATGGTATTGCTGGGTCATATGGCATTTCTATACTTAGTTTCCTGAGGAACTGCCAAACTGTCTTCCACAGTGGTTGTACCATTTGACATTCCCACCAACAGTGGATAAGTGTGCCTTTTTCTCCACATTCTCTCCAGCACTTGTCATTTTCTGTTTTGTGGATAATGGCCATTCTGGTGGGTGTGAGATGATATCTCATTGTGGTTTTGGTTTGCATTTCCCTAATAGCCAGGAGAGTTGAGCATCTTTTCATGTGCCTTTTGGCCATTTGTATTTCTTCTTGAACAGGAGTGTCTGTTCAAGTGTTTTGCCCATTTTGTAATTGGGTTATCTGTCTTTTTGTCGTTGAGTTGAACAATCTCTTTACATATTCTGGATACTAGACCTTTATCTGATAGGTCATTTCCAAATATTCTCTCCCATTGTGTAGGCTGTCTTTTTACTTTCTTGACAAAGTTCTTTGATGCGCAAAAGTGTTCAATTTTGAGGAGTTCCCATTTCTTTCTTTCTTTCTGCAATGCTTGTGCTTTGGGAAACCGCCTCCTATTATAAGATTTATAAGATATTTTCCTATATTTTCTTCTAACAGTTTTATGGTCTTAGATCTAATGTTTAGGTCTTTGATCCATTTTGAGTTAATTTTTGTATAGGGTGTGCGATATGGATCCTTTTTCATTCTTTTGCATGTGGATGTCCAATTCTCTAGGCGTCATTTATTGAAGAGACTGTTCTATCCCAGGTGAGTTGGCTTGACTGCCTTATCAAAGATCAATCATCCATAGATGAGAGGGCCTATATCTGAACACTCTATTCAATTCCATTGGTCAGTATATCTATCTTTAGGCCAGTACTATGCTGTTTTGACCACTGTAGCTTCGTAATATGCCTTAAAGTAAAGTAGCATGAGACCTCCAACTTCATTTTTCTTTCTCAGAATACTTTTAGCTATTCGGGGCACCCTGCCCTTCCAAATAAATTTGGTTATTGGTTTTTCTATTTCTGAAAAGTAAGTTTTTTGGATTTTAATTGGTATTGCATTGAATCTGTAAATCACTTTAGGTAGAATTGACATCTTGACTATATTTAGTCTTCCAATCCATGAACATGGTATGCCCTTCTATTTATTTAGGTCTTCTGTGATTTTTTTAAACAATTTCTTATAGTTTTCTCTGTATAGGACTTTTGTCTCTTTAGTTAAATTTATTCCTAAATATTTTATTCTTTGGGTTGCAATTGTAAATGGAATTTTTTCATGATTTCCCCTCAGATTGTTCATTACTAGTGTATAGAAACACTACAGATTTTTGAGTATTGATCTTATAACCTGCCACTGTTTTGTATTCATTTATTAGTTCTAGTAGTTTTGCTGTGGATTTTTCCAGGTTTTCAACAATAGTATCATATCATCTGCAAACAGTGAGAGTTTTACTTCTTTCTTTCCAGTTTTGATGCCTTATATTTCTTTTTCTTATCTAATTGCTCTGGCTAGAATTTCCAACACAATGTTGAAGAACAGTGGTTATAATGGACATCCTTGTCTCGTTCCTGATCTTAGGGGGAAAGTTTTCAGTATTTCCCCATTGAGGATGATGTTAGCTGTGGGCTTTTCATGTATTCCCTTTATCACTTTGAGTAAGTTCCCTTCTATTCCTATCCTTTGAAGTGTTTTCAACAGGAAAGGATGTTGAATTTTGTCAAATGCCTTTTCTGCATCAATCGAGATGATCATATGGTTTTTTGCTTTGATTTATCGATATGGTGTATTACATTAATTAATGTTCTTATGTTGAACCATCCTTACATACCTGGGATGAATCCTATTTGGTCATGGTGTATAATTCTTTTAATATGGTGCTGGATTTGATTTGCAAGAATTTTGTTGAAGATTTTTGTGTCTATGTTCATAAGAGAGATTGGTCTGTAGTTTTCTTTTTCTTGTAATATCTTTGTCTGGCTTTGGTATGAGGGTGATGTTGGCTTTGTAGAGTGAGTTAGGTAGCTTTCCCTCCCTTCAATTTTTTTGAAGAGTTTGAGCAGGATTGGTACTAATTCTTTCTGGAATGTTTGGTAGAATTCACATGTGAAGCTGTCTGGTCCTGGACTTTTCTTTTTGGGGAGCTTCTGAATGACTGATTCAATTTCTTTACTTGTGATTGTTTGTTGAGGTCATCTATTTCCTCTCGAGTCAATGTTGGTTGTTCATGCCTTTGTAGGAAGTTGTCTATTTCATCTACATTGTCAACTTTATTAGCATAAAGTTGTTCATAGTATTCTCTCATTACTTCCTTTATATCTGTGGTGTCAGTGGTTATGTCTCCTCTTCCATTTCTGATTTTATTTATTTGCATCCTCTCTCTTCTTCTTTTTGTCAACCTCACTAAGGGTCCATCAATTTTATTGATTTTCTCATAGAACCAACTTCTGGTTTTGTTGATTTTCTTCATTGTTTTTATGTTCTCAATTTCATTTATTTCGGCTCTAATCTTCATTATTTCTTTCCTTTTGCTTGCTTCGGGGTTAGTTTGCTGTTTTTGCTCTAGTTCTTCCAAGTAGACAGCCAATTCCTCAATTTTTGCTCTTTCTTCTTTTTTGATATAGGCATTTAGGGCAATAAATTTCTCTCTAAGCACTGCCTTTGCTGCATCCCATGAATTTTGATACGTTGTGTTTTCATTTTCATTTGCCTCGAGATATTTATTGATTTCTCTTGTAATTTCTTCCTTGACCCACTGGTTGTTTAAGAGTGTGTTGTTGAGCCTCCATATATTTGTGAATTTTCTGGCACTCTGCCTGTTGTTGATTTCCAACTTCATTCCTTTATGATCTGAGAAAGTGTTTTATATGATCTCAATCTTTTTTAATTTATTGAGACTTGCTTTGTGACCCAGCATATCGTCTATCCTTGAGAATGATCTATGAGCACTTGAGAAAAAGGTGTATCCTGCTGTTGTGGGGTGTAATGTTTAATAAATGTCAGTTCAGTCTAGCTCATTTATTGTATTATTCAAATTCTCTGTTTCTTTAAACATCTGATCCTCTGTCTAGATGTTCTGTCCATTGATGAGAGTGGGGGATTGAAGTCTCCAACTATTATGGTAGATGTGTCTATTTCTCTCTTCAGTGTTTGCCTCATGTATTTTGGAGCATTCTGGCTCAGTGCATAAATATTTATGATTGTTATGTCTTCTTGTTGAATTGTTCCTTTCATTAATACATAGTGTCCTTCCTTGTCTCTTTTAACTGTTTTACATTTGAAGTCTAAATTGTTGGATGTTAGTATAGCTACTCCTGCTCTTTTCTGATTATTATTTGCATGGAATATCTTTTCCCAACCTTTCACTTTCAACTTATGTTTATCCTTGGGTCTAAGATGCATTTCCTGTAGACAGCATATTGATGGGTCCTATTTTTTTAATTCGTTCTGCCAGTCTTTGTCTTTTGATTGGGGAGTTTAATCCATTAACATTTAGTGTTATTACTGTATGGGTAGTACTTTCTTCTACCATTTTGCCTTTTGGATTTTATATGTAATATCTAATTTTCCTTCTTTTTACCTTTACTGACAGTCTTCATTTCTACACTCTTCTCCACACCTATCTCTCCTGTCTTTTCATTTCTGTCTCTAGTGCTCCCTTTAGTATTTCTTGCAGAGCTGGGCTCTTGGTCATGAATTCTCTCAGTGATTTTTTGTTTGAAACTCTTTTAATTTCTCCTTCTCCTTCATTTTTGAAGGACAGTTTTGCTGGATATACAATTCTTGATTGGCAGTTTTTCTCTTTTAGTAGCTTAAATATATCATCCCGCTGTGTTCTTGCCTCCATGGTTTCTGCTGAAAAATCTATGCATAGTCTTATGGGCTTCCCTTGTATGTGATGGATTGCTTTTCTCTTGCTGCTTTCAAGATTGTCTCTTGTGGCCTCTCTCTCTCTCCAGCCAACACAACAAGCAAATTCACTGCCACCCCCCTCCCCCCCCCCCGTCTCTGTGGGATATGATTCCCAGGGGTGTGGACCATCCTGGCAATGTGGGACAGAAATCCCAGAATGAACTGAGACTCAGCACCAAGGGATTGAGAAAACCCCTAGAATGAGCTGGGACTCAGCATCAAGGGATTGAGAAAACCTTCTTGACCAAAAGGGGGAAGAGCGAATTGAGACAAAATAAAGTGTCAATGGCTGAGAAATTCCAAACAGAGTCGAGAGGTTATCCTGGAGTTTATTCTTATGCATTAAATAGATATCACCTTGTTAGTCAGATGTAATGGAGAGGTTGGAGGGAACTGCCTGAAAATGTAGAGCTGTGTTTCAGTGACCATGTTTCTTGAAGATAATTGTATAATGATATAGCTTTCCAATGTGACTGTGTGATTGTGAAACCTTGTGTCTGATACTCCTTTTATCTACCTTATTAACAGACAAGTAAAATGTATGGAATAAAAATAAATAGGGGGAACAAATGTTAAAATAAATTTAGATTGAAAAAAAGATTCTCTCTTTTTCTTTGACATCTGACATTCTGATTAGTAAGTGTCTTGGAGTATATCTATTTGAATCAATTCAGTTTGGGGTATGCTGCACTTCTTGGATCTGTAATTTTAAGTCTTTCATAAGAGTTGGAAATTTTTCAGTGTAATTTCCTCCATTAGTTTTTCTCCCCCTTTTCCCTTCTCTTCTCCTTCTGGGACACCCACAACATGTATATTCATGCACTTCATGTTGTCATTGAATTTCCTGAGTCCCTGCTTGTGTTTTTCCATTATTTTCCCTATATTTTCTTTTGCTTTTCGGATTTCAGATGTCCCACCCTCCAGTTCACTAATCCTATCTTCTTCCTCTTGAAATCTGATATTGTAGGTTTCCATTGTTTTCTTCATCTCTTCTACTGTGCCTTTCATTCTCATAAGTTCTGTGATTTGTTTTTTCAGACTTTCAATTTCTTCTTTTTGTTCATTCCTTGCCTTCTTTATATCCTCCCTCAATTCACTGATTTGATTTTTGATGAGGTTTTCCATGTCTGTTTGAACATTCTGAATTAATTGTTTCAACTTCTGTATCTCATTTGAATTGTTGGTTTGTTCCTTTGACTGGGCCGTAGCTTCAATTTTCCTAGTATGATTCATTATTTTTTGCTGGTGTCTAGGCATTTAATGACCTTAATTAGTTTATTTTGCAGATTGTTTTCACTTTTTTTTTACCTAGGATTTTCTTGCTGGATGTCTTTGTTGTCTCTCTGTTCTTTGACAGTCAGTTCAGCTTATCTGGACCTCTAGCTTAGGTTTTGTTTAACAGATCAGAATTTTTCAGTTCTTGTTTTTTTTATTTCTTGCCCTGCCTATATGCTGCCTTTCCCCCCCGGCTTAGGAGGGTCTACTTAGGTATTATAGACCCCAGCCAGATTTTCCCAGACCAAACTGGCCTCCTGTCAGGAGGAAAGAGTCACCTGGATAGGTTTTCCCTGAGGGTGAGACCCAGCAGATTGAAAGGCTTTCCTATGAAGCCTCTGGGCTCTCCGGTTTTCCTGTCCTCCCCAGTATGTGGCACTTGTCTGCCTGCAGGTCCCACCAACATAAGATGATGCGGTACCTTTAACTTCAGCAGACTCTCCCTGCTGGGGGTGTGGTGGAGACAGAGGAGAGGTTGTAGGCTGGCTTTAATTGCTTCACTTTTCCAGACCCTGGGGTCTGAACTCCTTACAGGATGGATTCCACCTGGGCTGGGTCCCACTCCTCTCCTGGGGAAGGCACAGGCTCCAGACAAACACTCAAACAAGCTTAATTCTGCATATGCCTGGGGCAGTAGAGCCTGAGAAGCCCTGCAGCTGTATCCAAAGAGCAGTCAAGCCATAGAAACAGAGCAACCAAAACTAAAGAGAAAAATCCTTTTCAGAGCAGGACCCCCGTTCCTTGGGTTTGCCAATCAAGAGCTTAAGTTAGTACATTGCTCTGTGTATCTCCTGGTCCTATGTGCCCCCTCCTTTCCTTCAGGGCCCAGACCTTTTCAAATCCCAAAAGACCTCTGTGTGTTTTTTGTTTTTTTTTTTTCTTTTTCCATCACTCCTGCCCCCTCTGCGCTGGGGCAAAAACCAGTGACTTCCACTTTTACTCAAGGTTCAGCTGAGCTGGGGACCTATTTTTAGTAGTCAGAATTTGTGAATTCCACAATTGAAGCTTAGCTGCGCTCAGCCCCTGCTGCTGGTAAATTCCCTTTCCTTTTCCCTTTGGGAAGCAGCCTGTGGGGGAGGGGCTTAGGGAACTCACGGTTCTTGGGGGGCTCGCAGCCAGTCCAGCTGGTCCAGACTGGGTTACACTGTGTGTCTGGTCACTTACGTGGCCCCAGCAGTTGTTCTGTACTGTTCCTGGCTATTTTAGCTGCTCTGGAGAACAAACTAAATCCCACACCTTGCTAAGCTGCAAGTCTTGGCCAAGACTCTATACTATATAATTTAATTATATATTATATTGATTGTTTATGGGCTGTTTATTCCCACCAGGATGTAAGCTTCACAAAGGCAGAAATTGCAGTCTATTTGTTCATGTGGCAGGCATTCAATAAATATTCCATGAATGGTATGAAGTGCCCTGAAGACCATAAAGCAGGGTGATTGATAAAGAATGGCTGCAGGGACTCCTTTAGATAAGGTGCCTCCCTAGACTGTGAGTGCCGTGCGGACAGGACTGTGTCAGAGTCATCAATGCCCTGTGCAGAGTGGAATGCAGATGCTATCAATTCCTGTTAGTTCTCATTTGTTGAACCGAGCCAGAAGCGGGCTATGCATTTCCTTAGGATCGTCCTAAAGGAATCGCCATCCATTGACTACTCTTATCACGTACTAACTCATGACACCCGGAACCAGCACACTTCTGTTTTAATATTTGCCAGAATTCCTTATTTAAGAAAAGCTTTGGACCAGATCCCATCTGCAGTTTTTACAGCATGGACCCTGAATCTCTGCTTTTGACACATTTTAAGAGGAGCAGTGACCCAGAAGAGAGGGAAATGGTCAGGAGTCTTGAAGAAGGGTGAAGAAAATGTTCTGTCTTATTCCTCGGATCAGAGTGTGAACAAGGGCTAAAACCCACAGAGAGAAGTATTTGTGTTTAGAATCAAGAAGTTTGTAATCCTTACCATGTTACAGGCATCTTCCTTAATTAGTAAGCTCCCTGCCAGGAGAGATGTTTAAGCAGAAATCAGATGGTCACCTGTTGGAGATTGTACCCTGATTCCTGCATCGAGAAGGCATTTAGGTGGCTGATTTCCAATATCTGTCCCTCCTGAGGTTTGGTGATTCTGGCCTTGATGAGCATGAAAAGTTTTTGTCCCTAAATGACGTATTTCTCCTTGTAAAGGATACATGGCCCTAAAGTATCCAGCTTACTATAATTCTTAATAAAAATTCCAAACTTCTTAGAAATAATTTACTAATACTACGATTTTCACTAATATTGCCCTTTCAGCCCGCCTTGGCTGAAATCAGGTATATTTAACCCCTGGGTCCACCTGTATGGCTCAGTGGCTCTGTGCCCAGAAAAAGACGCATCAGACATACAGCTGTTTGCTTTTCATTTATTGCTCAACTGGTTTTAATCCACACAAGGACTTCACCTTCTCCCTTTAGTTAATCATTGAACTTAATATAATTATTGATCTGAGTCTTTTTAGAGTTATATTAATAAAGTTATCGAAAAGAAAAAGTTGATTTTCCAGTCCTCTAAAGTTGGCAGTGAGAGTATAAAGCATGGTGTGATATCTAAGAGAGAATGTAGAAAGGTCTGCTGGATAGAAAAATAATATATAATTGCAGGACTTTTTCAAGTTACTAATTTTAGAAATCAGGACAATGAAGCCCAAGGTTGGGATCTTTTGCTCAAAGTCTTTTGGGTCTCAATTCTCAACTTTCCTACCATACGTTACTTTCTCTCTTTCCTCCCCACAAAGGTAAATTCTCCCAAATCCTTTAAAAACAATCAAAGCATTAAAAAAAAGTTATTATTTTGATTGTTCAGAGAATCACAATATAATATTTAAATTGGATCAACTTTAAGATTTCACTAAATGTTGGGTGGGTGTGGCAGCGTCATTTTTGACCTGTAGCTGAGCAACACTAGAGGTTTTATGATGGCTGTCGGAAGGCCTTCAGCACTTGTGTAAAGGGGGGTACACTGCTGTGGACACTTTGTAATCTATTTGAAACTATTATTTCTCAGTCTCACAAAAAATAAAAAAAGAATATTTTGCACTTGTAAAATTACTGTGTGACCTTTGACATGTTACTTAGCCTCCCTGGACCTCAAGTTTTGCCTTCTGTTAACCACAAACACTCAACAAATGGTGGGCCTAAGGCAGGTTGTTGAATGCCCATCTTATGGTTGTGAGAGTGAAAGAAAATAGTAATATAACTAATATTAATTGAATAGCTTCCTGCCAACACTTTAATATGCATTGTCTAATCTAATATCACAGCAACCTAAGAATTATATATTATTGAATATTATTGAATGCATTTATGGATGAAGGTAAGTGATTTAATTGAGGTCATCCTGCTAGTAGACAGCTGTAAGCCATGAACCCCTTTGCTCTTAATCAACAGAAGTTTGTATATATATATATTTATATGTATATAAACATAAATGTTTATATATACATACATGGCATAGCTTGCACATAGCCATAGTAGTTTGTACATATACTGTAAACTGTTATGGATGTAAATATAGAGGCCATTCTGGAGAGGTTATGAAGATTCCTAACATAACCCTCCCCTCTTCTCTTTCTGCCCCCTACCCTTCTGCTTTGAATAAGGGTGAAATCAAGACCAAATAGCCATCCAGGGAAGGCTTGATGGGGAAAACGGGTCAGAGAAACTGGCTTGAGAAAAGTGTGGGGAGTAGAGTGGGGCACGGCAGGGCGCCATATTGTCTTGGCTGGGCAGGCAGGGCTGGAGGCTTTGCCCATTGTATGTATGTGACCTTCCATTCTTTTGTTTTCTCTTTCCTTCTTTTCCTTTCTCTCCTTCCTTTCTTTCCCTCTTCCCCCATGTTAAGTTTGTTAAGGTGTAGTTTATACAGAAAGAAATGCCTTTTCTCTTTGTTTAGCAAAATTTTATCTCCTTTGGGCTCCCAGTAGGACTAAAAGAAATAGAGAGAGGGAAGAAAATTAAACATTAACACAGGGCTGAGGCTGTAGACAAAGACTCCTCTGATTTATTTTTCTCATTTGTAAAATCACTTAACCTCTTTATACCTCAATTTCATCATCTGTAAAGACAGAAATAATATCTAGCTCATAGAATTGTGGTAAGGATGAAATGAAATAATATCTGACAAGCATACAGAAACTTAATTAATGTTAATGATAAAAATGATAATAGGAATCTGGGTCTAAAGCTTAGTACTGGGCAGTAAGTGCTCAATAAATACTAACAACCATAATATATTTAGATTTTCATTGGAATGGGCTCAAAATGCAAACGTAGCCAATGCTAGAGCTCCCTCTGGTGGCTGAACCACCACAAATGAACACAACCTGCTGACCACACATCCTCCTCTCTCTCTGCCCAGCTATTGACCACCATGTTGGCGTCCACGTGAAGGAGAGGAGCATAGTGGAGTCTATACTACAGGTGCTTCCGTTACAAAACATTTTACTATTAAATCATAATGATTAAGAATAATTTCCTAGGCATGTATGAGGTTGAACCATATGAAATTAGCAGGTATTCAACAATTTCTAACCTACAAAAGCAGCAATTTTATATGATTGAATCCAATGATTGCTATTAATAAAGCTAGTGATAAATGGAGCATAATTAAAAAGCATGAGTACATAGTTTAAGTGCTAAATAAAGGAAACAAAACACACAACTTTAAGAATAGCAGTGTAGGATCTAGAGCTGGAGGAAGAACAAAAAGTCTCACATTTTGTCAAATCCCTCAGGGAATTTAATATTTGGGGCTTCTTTCCTGACCGTCCATGGCTCTTCCAGCAGCTTCTACCCTTAAATTCTTAGGCCTACGCCAATCAGAAACCTAGGTAGTGGTAGGCCATGTGCCCCACTTCTTTGTTTAGTTCGCTCTGACCTTCCATTTCCTTCATTACTTTGGAAAAAGATCCCAAGATCTGAGTCCTAAGAGGACAATCAGTTGTGAAGTCCACATTCACCGGACACCCGGCATAGCCCTTCTGAGAAAGACCAGATTTGGGATATACAAAATCACTCACCTCTGAGTACCTAACTTCTATAATTAACAATTTCAAGAAAGTGGAATGGACTAAACCAATTGTGCATTTAACATGGAATCTGCCTTAGACCCACCGTTTGTTGAGTGTCTGTGGTTAACAGAAGAGGAGCACTGTGGTTATGGAACGTGTGTTCTTTTAGCCTAGTTCTTTCCCATAGAGCGTGAGCTAATCAGTTGACATTCATCAAATACTCACAGAATGTATCATTACAGGGCAAGCCCAAGTCTCTTTATGGAAAAGAAAAGTTGTTGATTTCAAACAGCACCCCTAAATATTGTAAAGTCCTGCTCATGTTGGTTGATGCAATATTGGTGCATGGGAAAGTCCTAATTTTAGGGCTGCTATCTTTAGTTTTCAACTATGGCATGTCATTGTTAACTATTGGTTTACCCTAACATTTTAAATATGAACAAGAGAATTGACTTCCAATTTAAATCCCCATGTTGTCCTTGTTCTGTTTTTTTTTTTTTTTGTATGCTGTGTGGTGGGGTCTCATTTCATTATTTTTCCATGTGAGTATCACGTTACTGCAGCATCATTTGTTGAATTTTTGCTTGTTTGTGTGTTTTTGGGAAGTGCATGAACTGGGAATCGAACCTGGGTCTCCCGCATGGCAGGTGAGAATTCTACCACTGAACTACCCTTGTACTCCCTCTTTTTCTTTGATGTAGGTGGTATGTTTGTTTTTATGTGAATGATTTGTTCTATTATTTTTCAAAAGGCAGTATACACTTAAGCTTTTCTCACATCATAGAAGGTAGATTAATAGAGCAGACTTCCCTTACCTGCTGGTTGTAAGTAAGTGTTGCTAAGTAAGAAATCATAGCTAAAGGCAGTCACCATGATAAAATTGTTCAGGTAGAGTGCTGACACTTTCAGGTTAAAATGGGCTAATCAACAATAAAAAAATATTAATTGTAACTTAAAAAAAAGGCAGTTATAGTAATTTCTTATAATTTGGGTCAAAAACTGCTTGCGTTTTTTTTTTTTTACATGGGCACCACCAGGAATTGAACCTGGGTCTTCAGCATGGCAGGTGAGAACTCTGCCTGCTGAGTCATTGTGGCCTGCCTATAACTGCTTTTTTTTTCCCTTAATATATGCTCATTCCGTTCTACACATATAATCAGTAATTCACAATATCATCACATAGTTGCATATTCATCATCATGATCATTTCTTAGAACATTTGCATCAATTCAGAAAAAGAAATAAAAAGACAACAGAAAAATAAAACAAAAACAGGAAAAAAAATTTTACATACCATACCTGTTAACCCTCCCTTTCACTGATCACTAGCATTTCAAACTAAATTTATTTTAACATTTGTTCCCCTATTATTTATTTTTACTCCATATGTTCTACTCATATATGTTCTAGTCCATATGTTGAGAGGGTAGACAAAAGGAGCATCAGACAAAAGATTTTCACAATCACACAGTCACACTGTGAAAGCTATATCATTATACAGTCATCATTAAAAAACATGGCTACTGGAACCCAGCTCTACATTTTCAGGCAGGTCCCTCCAACCTCTCCATTACATCTTGGATAACGAGGTGATAATCTACTTAATGCATAAGAACAACCTCCAGGACAACCTCTCAACTCTGTTTGGAATCTCTCAGCCATTGACACTTTGTCTCATTTCACTCTTCCCCCTTTTGGCCAAGAAGGTTTTCTCAATCCCTTGATGCTGGGTCTCATCTCATTCTAGAGTTTTTCTCAAATCCTTGATGCTGAGTCTCAGCTCATTCTAGGATTTCTGTCCCACATTGCCAGGAAGGTCCACACCCCTGGAGTCATGTCCCACATAAACAGGGGGAGGGCGGTGAGTTTGTTTGTTGTATTGACTGGAGAGGGAGGCCACATCTGAGCAACAAAAGAGATTATCTTGGCGGTGACTTTTAGGCCTAATTTTAAGTAGGCTTGACCTATCCTTTGTGGGGTTAAGTTTCATATGAACAACCCCCAAGACTGGGGGCTCAGCCTATAGCTTTGGTTGTCCACACTGCTTGTGAGAATATCAAGAATTCAACTTGGGGAGGTTGACATTTCCCCCATTCTCACCACTCCCCAAAGGGGACTTTGCAAATACTTTTCCACTCACTGATCGAATCACTCTGGGATTCATTGGGGCATCACTCTGGACAAACCAACAAAATCTCATGTCCTACCCAAGGTTACATGTACTTAAATGTTGTTCAACCAACTATCTACATAAGTTATATTAGGAGATACACTAGTCAAAACATAAATTTTATAACAAATAAACATTTTTTGCTTTAGTCTCACACATAAGGTGAGATTTTTAAAATATTAAATTTCAGCACCCTGCAGTAATGACATTCCTTTGTTCTTCCTCGTGCAAAAACATTTTTAAATTTTGTACATTTAGTCACTATTATTATACACTCTAGGCATTCCTAGATTATACCATCTCAATCTTTAACAGCTATCATTCTTTCTGATTTCATTTATGTCCCAGTCCTCCTCCCTCGATCATTCTCACATGCAGCTTCATTCAGTGTTTTAACATAATTGTATTACAGTTAGGTAATATTGTGCTGTCCATTTCTGAGTTTTTATATTCAGTCCTGTTGCACAGTCTGTATCCCTTCAGCCCCAATTACCCAATATCTTACCCTATTTCTATCTACTGATGGTCTCTGTTACCAACGAAATATTCCAAGTTTATTCACTAATGTCAGTTCATATCAATGAGACCATACAATATTTGTCCTTTTGTTTCTGGCTAATCACACTCAGCACAACGTCCTTAAGGTCCATTCATGATGTTACAGACTTCATAACTTTATCCTGTCTTACAGCTGCATAATATTCCATCTTATGTATATGCCACAGTTTGTTTAGCCACCCGTCTGTTGATGGACATTTTGGCTGCTTCCGTCTCTTGGTAATTGTAAAAATGCTGCTATAAACATTGGTGTGCAAATGTCCGTTTGTGTCCTTGCCCTCATGTCCTTTGAGTAGAGACAGCATATAGATGGGTCCTGTTTTTTAATCCATTCTGCCAGACTATGTCTTTTTATTGGGGAGTTTGATCCATTAACATTCAGTGTTATTACTGCATGGGTAGTACTTTCTTCTACTATTTTGCCTTCTGGATTTTATATGTCATATCTAATTTTCCTTCTTTTTACCTTTACTAGTCTTCCTTTCTATACTCTTCTCCACACCTCTCTCTTCAGTCTTTGTATCTCTCTCTAGTGTTCCCTTTAGTATTTCTTGCAGAGCTGGTTTCTTGGTCACAAATTCTCTCAGTGATTGTTTTGTCTGAAAATGTTTTAATTTCTCCCTCATTTTTGAAGGACAATTTTGCTGGATATAGAATTCTTGGTTGGCAGTTTTTCTCTTTTAGTAATTTAAATATATCATCCCACTGTCTTCTTGCCTCCATGGTTTCTGCTGAGAAATCCATGCATAGTCTTATTGGGCTTCCCTTGTATGTGATGGGTTGCTTTTCTCTTGTTGCTTTCAAGATTCTCTCTTTCTCTTTGACCCCTGACATTCTGATTAGTAAATGTCTTAGAGTAGGTCTGTTTGGATCTATTCTCTTTGGGGTACGCTGCACTTCTTGGATCTGTAATTTAAGTCTTTCATAAGAGTTGGGTAATTTTCAGTGATAATTTCTTCCATTAGTTTTTCTCCTCCTTTTCCCTTCTCTTCTCCTTCTGGGACACCCACAACATGTATATTCATGTGCTTCATATTGTCTTTCAATTCCCTGAGTCCTTGTTCATATTTTTCCATTTTTTCCCCATATTTTCTTTTTCTTGCCGGATTTCAGATATTCCACCCTCTAGTTCACTAATCTTATGTTCTGTCCCTCGAAATCTACCATTGTAGGTTTCTATGTTTTTTTTTCATTTCTTCTACCTTGCCTTTCATTCCCATAAGTTCTGTGATTTGTTTTTTCAGACTTTCTATTTCTTCTTTTTGTTCATTCCTTGCCTTCTTTATATCCTCCCTCAATTCATTGATTTGGTTTTTGATGAAGTTTTCCATGTCTGTTCGTATATTCTGAATTAAATATTTCAGCTCCTGTATCTCATTTGAATTGTTGGTTTGTTCCTTTGACTGGGCCATATCTTCAATTTTCCTAGTGTGATTTGTTATTTTTTGCTGGCGTCTAGGCATTTAATTACCTTAATTAGTTTATTCTGGAGATTGCTTTCACTTCTTTCACCTAGGATTTTCTTGCTGGATGAATTTATTGTCTATCTGTTCTATGACATTCAGTTCAGCTTTATCTAGACCTCTAGCTCAAGTTTTGTTTAACAGAGGAGAATTTTTCAGTTCTTGTTTTCTTGTTTCTCTCCTGGTTGTATGGTGCCTTTTCGCCCCACCCTTAGGAGGGTCTACTTAGGTATTATAGACCCTAGCTGGACTTTTCCAGACCAAACTGGCCTCCTAACAGGAGGAAAGAGTCATCTGCATTGGTTTTCCCTGAGGGTGAGACCCAGCAGGTTGAAAGACTTTCCTGTGAAGTCTCTGGACTCTGTTTTTCTTATCCTGCCAGTATGTGGTGCTTGTCTGCCTGCAGGTCCCACCAGTGTAAGATGATGCGACACCTTTAACAGACTCTCCCTGCTGGGGGCATGGTGGAGACAGAGGAGAAGTTGTAGGCTGGTTTTAATGGCTTCAAATTACCAAGCCCTGGTGTCTGAATTCCTTGATGGAGGGATTCCACCTGGGTGGGGCTTCACCCCTTCCCTGGGGAAGGCACAAGCTTGAGATAAGCCCCCAAATGAGCTTGCTTCTGCCTATGCCTGGGGCAGCTGCAGCATGAGAAATCCTGCCAGTATATCCAAAGGCAGTCAAGCCTTTGTAGAAACACAGCCACAAAAAACTCTGTTTCCTTCTTTGTTTTTCCTTTTTCCGTCAGTCCTGCCCCCTTGGCGCCGGGGCAAAAATGAGCAACCTCCAATTTGACCAGGTTCACCTGAGCTGGGGGCCTATTTTTAGTAGTCAGAGTTTGTTAATTAATTCCACAATTGGCGTTTGGTTGTGTTCAGTCCCTGCTGCTGTTGAAGTCTCTTTCCTTTCCCCTCTGGGAGGCAGCCTGTGTGGAAGGGGCACCGGCCGCCACAGAACTCATGGTTCTGGGGGGGCTTGCAGCCGGTCTAGCTGGTCCAGACTGGGGTATGCTGTGGGTCTGGTCACTGATGTGGCCCCAGGAACTGTTCTGTACTGTGTCTGGTTATTTAGTAGTTGTTCTGGTGGACAAGCTAAAATGCACACATTGTTAAGCCGCCATCTTGACCTGGAAGCCATAACTGCTTTTTACAAATTAAAAAATAAAAACTGGTCATGTAAGAAACTACAGGGATTAAAATGTATACATTCTGATGCCATTAAAAGTGTTCAACCACATTAAAAATGACATAAAATGGTTTTCTACATGTTTGTATTACATAGCCATTAAAATAATCTTATTTTAAATTATTTATTATTGTGGAAAATTGTACATTATTTAATATTAAGTAAGAAATAAAACAAAATCAAATATACAGTGCTAAACCTATTTAATGGGAAGAGAAAACTCTCTTCAACAAATGGTGCTGAGAAAACTGGATATCAAAGGCAAAAGAATGAAACTTCACCCCCTTAGAATATACAAAAGTTAACTCAAAACAGATCAAAGACCTAAATATAAGCACTAAAATTATAAAGCTCTTAGAAGAGAACATAAGGAAATATCTCCAGGATCTTGTTTCAGGCAATGGCTTCTTAAACTTTGCACCAAAAGCACAAACAACAAAAGAAAAATTGGATGAATTGAACTTCATCAAAATGTAAAACTTTTTGTACATCAAAGGATACTATCAAGAAAGTGAAAAGACAACTGACATAATGGGCAAAATTTTTGAAATATATATATAACAAGGGTTTGACATTGAGAAGGTGTGAAGAACTCCTACAACCCAACAGCAAAAAGAGAAACAACCCAATTAAAACATGGGCAAAGGACTTTAATAGGCATTTCTCCAAAGTAGATGTACAAATAGCCAATAAGCACATTGTTCTAGTCTGCTAGCTGCCAGAATGCAATATACCAGAAACAGAATGGCTTTTAAAAAGAGGAATTTAATAAGTTGCTAGTTTACAGTTCTAAGGCTGAGAAAATGTCCCAATTAAAACAAGTCTATAGAAATGTCCAATCTAAGGCATCCAGGGAAAAATACCTTGATTCAAGAAGGCCGATAAAGTTCAGGGTTTCTCTCTCAAGTGGATGGGCACATGGCGAACACAGAATTCCTCTCTCATCTGGAAGGGCACATGGTGAACATGGCATCATCTGCTAGCTTCTCCTGGCTTCCTGTTTCATGAAGCTCCCTGTGAGGCATTTTCCTTCTTCATCTCCAGAGGTTGCTGGCTGGTGGACTCTGCTTCTCGTGGCTATGTCGTTCTGCTCTGCTCTCTCTGAATCTCTCATTCTCCAGAGTGTTTCCTCTTTTATAGGACTTCAGAAACTAATCAAGACCCACCCAAATGGGTGGAGACATGCCTCTACCTAATCCAGTTTAACAACCACTCTTGATTAAATCACACCTCCAGGGAGATGATCTAATTACAGTTTCAAACATACAATACTGGATAGGGATTAGAAGAAATAGCTGCCTTTACAAAATGGGACTAGGATTAAAACATGGCTTTTCTAGGGTACATACATCATTTCCAACCAGCACACACATGAAAAGATTCTTAGCATCATTAGTCATTAGGGAAATGTAAGTCAAACCCACAATGACATATTATTTCACCTGAAGGAGCATGACTATTAAGAAAAAAAAAAGGAATATAACGAATGCTGATGAGGATATAGAGAAATAAGAACTCTTGTGTGCATTATTGGTGTACTGTTAAATGGTGCAATCTCTGTGGAAAACAGATTAGTGGTTCTTGAGAAAATTAAATATAGAACTACCATATGTCCCAGCAGTTCCACTTTTAGGTATAGACCTCAAAGAATTGAGAGCAGTGATTCAAACACATATTTGCATACCAATGTTCCTAGGAGCATTATTCCCAATTGGCAACAGATGGGAAGCAACCCAAATATCCATTAACAGATGAATGTATAAACAAAGTGTGGTACATATATACATGAATATTATTCTGTAATTAAAAAAGAATGAAGTTCTGATACATGCAACAACATGGATGAATCTTGAAGACATCATGTTGCATGAAATAAGCCAGAAACAAAAGGATACATATTGTATGATTCCACTTATTTGAAATTATAAGTGAATTATTGCATAGAATATGCAATAGAGACAAAGTAGATTACTGGTTACCACGGTGAGGTGTGGGGAATGAGGAATTAAAGCATAATGGGTACAGGGTTTATGTGATGGAAAAGTTTCCAGAATGGATGTAGTGATGGTAGCACAACATTGTGACTGTGATTAAGCCACTGAATAGTATGCTTGCCAGTGGTTGAGATGGGACATTTTATGTTGTGTATTTATTGACACAATTTTAAAGAGGGACGAAAGAGACAATGACAATTAGATGCAACATATGATCCTGCACTGGGTCTAATTATGGAAGAGAAAAGGCCCCAAAAGATATTATTCAGACAAATGAAAAATTGGAATATAGACTGTAGCTTTATATGAACGCTAAAATCTTGATTTTGATAAAAGTATATAATGTGGCTACAAAAGTCACTATCCTTATCCTTAGGAAGTATACATGGAATATATAGTGTTAAAGCAGGATGATATATACAATCAACTGTCAAATGTTAAGAAAATTAGATAGGCTTAGATAGAGTAATATAGCAAATGTGTCAAAATGTTAAAAGTTGGTAAATCTGGCTATCTGGATAGGAGATATATTGGAGTTTTATGTATTGTTTTGGTATTATTTTTCTTGCAACTTTCCTGTAAGTTTGAATTTATTTAAAAATTACAAGTTTTTAAAAACACAACCTAAGAAAACAAACAGAAATAAAAACCCTAGCTTAATATACTTTGTATTTCTGTTTGCTAAAGCTGCCAGAATGCAGTATATAAGAAATGGGTTGGCTTTTAACAACGGGAATTTATTAGGTTACAAGTTACAATTCTAAGGCCATGAAAATGTCCAAATTAAGGCATTACCAAGAGGCTACCTCTCTAAGGGAAGGCTGCTGGCATCTGGGGTTCCACTGTCAGATGGGAAGGCACATGATGATGTCTGCCGGCCCTTCTCTCCTGTTTCTGATTTCATTGGCTGTCTCCAGATGTTTCTGGGCATTTCCCTTCTCTTAGCTGCTCTGAGCTCTCTGAGTTTCATCAGTCTTTTATCCTCTCATAAAGGATTCCAGCAAGGGTTTAAGCCATACCTGGAATGGGCTGGGTCACATCTCCCTGGAAACAATTTAATCAAAATGTCCCACCCACCAGTAGGTCTGCCACTACAAGAATAGATTAAAAAACACAGTCTTTTCTGGGGTACATAACACATTCAAACCAGCACATATTGTGATCCAACTCTATCTAATAATAATTTATGGAAAAAAAGATAGAAAGAAATACATCCTAATGTTCCTAAGTAGCTTTGCCTGGTGGAGTTACAGATAATTTGAATTTTCTTTTTGATATTTTTCTACGTTTGACCAATTTTCTATAATAAGCATGTACTGTTTCTATCATAGGAGAAAAGACATTTTAAAAATCTTTTCTATGCTTATAGGTGATTTCATAGGGACAGAAAGTAGCTGTGCTGGTTGAATCTGTTAGGTGCCCCCAGAAGAGCCTATGTTCTTTTAATCTACCCCTGTGGGTGCAGACCTACTATGGGTGGGACTTTTTGTTTAGGTTGTTTCTATGGTGATGTGACCCAGCCCATTCAAAGTGGGTCTTAATCACCTTGCTGGAAGCCTTTTTGGAGGGTAAAAGGCAGAGATATTTTGGAGACGGCAGAGTGATGAAACCAAGTGAAGGATTCAGGGAGAGAGAAATGCTCTGAAGATGCTAAGAGAAGACCCACAGGACACAGAGAGCTCAGAGAGGTGTCCCCGGAGAAGCAGGCAAGGAACCTAAAAGCAATGGAATCTGGGAGCGAAGGACAAGCAGACCCCTTCCATGTGACAGAGGAAGCCGGGATGCCATTGGCCTTTCTTCAGTGAAGGTATCTCGTTGGTGCCTTAATTTGGACATTTCTATAGCCTTAGAATTATAACTTATAACTAATAAATCCCCATTTAAAATGCCAACCCATTTCTGGTATATTGGATTCTAGCAGCTTTAGCAAACTGAAACATCAATCAATCATTTCCTTTCCCCCCCTACATTTTAAGAGACTGAGCCTTTTTTAGAAAGCCACAAAATTCCAAAAATGAAGTACATTATACAGGAGACTACATGTGAATTTATAATGAGATAAGCCTGTTTACCGACGACTGGTGAGGATATTAAATGGTACAGACTTTCTGTTAAAATAATTTGGCAGCACTATCAAGAGCTGTAAAGGTCTTGACCAAGTAATTCTCCTTCAGGAATCTGTGCTACGGAAATAAGCAGAAACGTGGGAAAAGATTTGCTTACAAAGATGCAGCTTTATTTACAACAGTAAGAAACAACACCAAAAGCAACAGAATTGTTTAATCAGGTATGAGATATCTATAAGGTGAAATATTACACATGGAAGTCATGTTTTCAAAGAATATGTAGTGGCAGAGAAAAGGCTCACTATTTATATACACATGCACACTCACACACACACATATATGTTGTGTTATGATTTCATTTTACGAAGAAATACCTATAGAGAATAGGCACTAAAATGTTAAGAGTGATTATCTCTGGGTGGTAGAATTATAGACCATTTAATTTTTTCTTAAACAATTTACATTCTCCAAAATTTTTGTAATAATTGTGTATTACTTTCATGACCATAAAAAATGCACAGTACAAAAGCAGTCTGATCTGAAAAGTCAGTCAAATTTGAGTTTCATAATCTTCATGATATTGAATTTAGAAACTCAATGCTAGGTTTCATCAAAATCTAAAGTTGGAAATTAACTCAGTGTATTTTAAAATATGTCTCATGTTTGAAAAGTGCTTTTCAACAATCTTTCAAAGTTCTTGCCATATCAAAAAGTAGCAGCAAAATAGTCGTGAATTAATTGCTTCCTTGGTTCTTGGCTAAATTCTGCAGCTTCTAGGAGATTCTGCTTGAACTCTTCTTTTCAAGGGTTTCCACTCAATTGAAACCATTCTGAAGTTCATTCCTTTATAAGCGGCTGAGCCAATAGCACTAGGAATTATAATTTAACACAGCATCTTGTAATATAATCAAGTTGTATTTCCCAAAAGTTAATATCCAGTGTTTTGAGGTATTGCCAAGACTTAAAATCTTGTTATGGCTTTAGAACCATTGCATTTATCATTTAAATAAAAAAACATGTATATCTATATAGTTAATATAGATATATATGAAAGCAAATAAGAGAAATGCTAAGCATGGCATCAGATCCCAATTTACAGAGCAGATTGATTAGGTAGACCATTAAAATAATGTATTTTGGTACCATATTTTGGGTATATCTCATGTGAAGGGAAAAGTTCAGACTGTAATTTATTTGTTATGATCTCCTGTGAGGTCTGTGTCATTATCCCTATTTTCTAGATGCAGATACAGGTAATTATATATGCTAGAGTGGCATTTCCAATTGGGAAGATTATTATCCGAAAAGAGAAAAATTTTATACTCAGCCTGTTGGGAAGACTTTTTTCCCATGTTCTGCATGGTCCTTACTAGTGAATCAAATCTGGAGCTCCCCAAAGCATTCATTTCTGAATCTTAAACTCGTCAATTTAAAAATAATTGAACTAAAAAAATTTAAATATAAAATTATACCATCATGTTCCTAAAATTTCTAGAGCCACATAGGCGAACTCAGTATTACTTTGAAAAATTTGTATAAGAAAATAATGTAAGAATCCATAGTTCAGGTACCTTTTGAGAAACATCTTAAAGCATTTGTTTAAACCTGACATTCGAATCCTGCATTTTTTTATTCTCCTGAGAGCATCTCATAATACCTCTATTATCCTCCTAGCTCTTTTCACATTCATTCTATTAAATTACAAGCTGCATCCCTAATCCAAGTTTTTCTTTCTGAAATGAAGGAATTTTCTGAAGTTACTTTTGAGACTGTACGAATTTGCGGGAAATCCAATTGGCTCCAGTTGTAAAATTCAGTCACTACTTTAAATGAAGCCATCAGTCTGCCAGAAAAGCTATTATTCATGCCATTTACAGACTCCTCATTCGCCTCCCATGCCCTTGCCAAGTTGTAATTAAACTGAACAGAAATTTAGCAGATGTGAACCACACATGCTGAACAAGCTCTTCAAAATAGCTTGTTCTGATCAAGAGCTAAGTTTGTTACGAGGAAAACAAGTGGCAAAACCATATGTCTGGTCTTTGTACTCAATATTGATCAGGGGACAGTTGAGACTCAGACTGTTGGCCCCAAAGTGAATAATAGTTTCATTCACAAATGAAGGATGGATAACCATTGCTGTCTAGTTTGGGTACTCTTATTTGGACATGCCTGTGAGCTCCCAGAAACTGAGAAGCCATTCAAAGATTAATACAAGTGTCGCCACCTTTTGAAAAAAATACCCTACATTTCTAGAAAAACCTTGATGGGTCAGGAAAGGGAATGTTAATAGTTGAGTTTTCAGAGAAACAGTTATCATTGCCAATGAATCCTCTTTCTTCTGGGAATCTCAGGAAACCAGGAGAACAGAGTAAGGACAGAGGTGCTGGCAGATATCAGCTTGAGAACGTGTCAGAAAGTAGATCACGATTTACTAGTTGGAGAGCCTTGCTTTAACGGAACCAGTAAAAACTGATAGAATCCCCAGCGAGATGTTTATGAATAAAGAACCAACCCACACATGAAAATTTCACATCCTATTTTCAACAGCAGTAAGTACGCCTAAGAACAAAGAGTACATTTTAAACGTTCAAGTAATTGGCCAGGTTAAAGTCTCATCTTTCATTTGTCTGTGGCAAGCTGTTGGGTAAAACTTATCGATGCATTCTATAGCACTATTGCTGAAATCATAACCCATGGTAAAGCTTCCAAAGCAGTGGGCCCCAAGGAAAGAAGTAATAGCAAAGAATGAACATAAACTAGAACCTGTGCATATACACAGGTAAGAACCAGGACCAAGAGACTGTTCCACTGGCACGAGTGATGGAACTGCCTGAAACTCAGAACTTTGCAAGCACCAAATAGAACCTACCTGACTAATCTTCTCGCTTGAATGTCTTACTTCACAAGTGGGTCTGCAGCTTGGTAATCTCCCATTTTGTGGATAATCCAGATGCACTAGGTCTTGGCAGTGAGAATGGCACATATATTTACCCTCTGAAAGAGAAAACAGGCAAGGTTCCTGTTAGATGTGGTTATGAATCTTCTTTCTTTTTCGCATGCACAGGCACCAGGAATCGAACCCAGTATGGTAGGTGAGAACTCTGCCTGCTGAGCCACCGTGGCCCACCCTCCCGGTTAAATGTGCATGGGTCTCTGTCCATCTGACAGGCAGGGGGAAATTTAAACAAAAAACAAAACAAAAACCAGGCTTTGAACTAGAACGATAAAATGGAATAATAAAACTGGAGAGTAATAAAAATGCACAAATACAAGGCCCATATGTTCTCAACAATATGCTGAGCCATTTAAATCTATACTGTCTTGGTCATCTCTGAAATCCAAACGTAATATCAGTGAATGTTTTCCCAAAAAGACAGATTAGGTTACTGTAAATATATGTACTTTTGCAATTTTTTTATTGCAATAAGATTGACATAATATGAAGTTCACCATTTTAAAGTGTAAAATTCAGTGTTTTAAAAGTATATTTGCTATGTTGTCCATCTAATATCTAATTCCAGAACATTTCCATTGCCCCCAAAAGAAGTCCCATCCCATCAGCAGTTACTCCCATTCCCTTTTCTGAACCCCTGGCGTCACTAATGTACTTTCAAGCTCTATGGATTTGTATGCTGGACATTTCAAATAAATAGAATCAAGACAATATATCCCATTTTGTGCTTGGCTTCTTTCATCTAGCATAATGTTTTCAAGGTTCATCTATTGTAGCATGTATCAGAACCTCACTCCTTTTCATGGCTGAACAATAGTCTATTGTATGGATATACCACATTTTATTTATCCATTCTTCAGTTGATGGATATTTGGGTCATTTCCACTTTTTGGTTATCATGAGTAATGCTGCTATGAATGTTTGTGTACAAGTTTTTTCTTTGTGAACATGTTTTCATTTATCTTGGGTATATACCTAGGAGTAGAATTGTGGATCATATGATAACTCAATGTTTAATTTTTTGAGGGACTGCCAAAACTACTTTGTTTTCCAAAGTAAAAGCTTTTAAAAATATTTTATTATGGTAACATATATGCAATATAAAATTTCCAATTTTAACCATTTTCAAATTTAAAGTTCAGTGGTATTGATTTTATTCACAATATTGTGCTACCATCATCACCATCCATAACCAAAACTTTTCCAACACCCTAAACAGAAACCCTCTACCCACTAAGCATTAGTTCCCCTTTCCCCACTTCTCCTGCCTCTTGGAACCTGTAATCTACTACTTTCTGTCTCTATGATTTTGCATATTCTAGTTATTTCATATCAATGAGATGATACAATATCTGTGCTTTTGTGTCTGGTTTATTTACTCAACCTGATGTCTTGAAGGTTCATCATGTAGAAGTATATATCAGAACATTATTCCTTTTTGATGACTGCATAATATTCCACTGTATCGGTAAAGCACATTTTGCTTATTGATTCATCTGTTTATGGACCTTAGTTTTTGGCTATTGTGAATATTCCTGCTATGAACTTTGGTCTATAAAAATCTGTTCAAGTCCTTGTTTCCAGTACTTTTGGATATTTACCTAGAAGTGGGATTACTGGGGTGTACAGTAACTCTATTCAAAGTAAATATTTTGAAAAAAGCTTTCTCAGCCACATTACAATGCATAGATGAGAATAGCTACAACTCTACTTGCCAACAGATAGAATTCTCTAAAGACCTGTCTAGTAATAGAACACATTGAAAAGGGATCTTACATTATGAAATATTTAAGGGACCTTATTTATTTATTTATTTTTTAGGTAATACTAATTTTTTTTTCAATTAAAAAATTTTTTTTAAGCATAACAACATACAAACATGAAAATTCTTACCATATGATCATTCCATTGTTGGTATATAATCAATAACTCACAATATCATCACATAGTTGTATATTCATCATCATGATAATTTCTTAGAACATTTGCATCAATTCAGAAATAGAAATAAAAAACAAAAAGAAAAAAACTCACACATACCATGCTCCTCACCTCTCCCTTTCATTGATCACTAGCATTTCAATCTACTAACTTTATTTTAACATTTGTTACCCTATTATTTATTTATCTTTAATCCATATGTTTTACTCATCTGTCCATAAGGTAAATAAAAGGAGCATCAAACACAAGGTTTTCACATTCACACAGTCACATTGCGAAAGCTATATCATTATATAATCATCTTCCAGCAACATGGCTACTGGAACACAGCTCAACACTCTCAGACACTTCCCTCCAGCCTCTCTGTTATGCCTTAGCTAAAAAGGTGATAGCTATATAATGCATAAGAATAACCTCCAGAATAACCTCTTGACTCTGTTTGAAATCTCTCAGTCATTGATACTTTATTTTATCTCATTTCTCTCTTCCCCCTTTTGGTCGAGAAGGTTTTCTTAACCTTTGATGCTGAGTCCCAGTTCATTCTAGGATTTCTGTTCCATGTTGCCAGGAAGGTTTATACCCCTGGGAGTCATGTCCCACATAGAGAGGGGGAGGGCAGTGAGTTTGCTTGTCATGTTGGCTAAGAGAGGCCACATCTGAGCAACAAAAGAGGTTCTCCGGGGGTGACTCAGGCCTAATTTTAAGTAGGCTTAGCCTCTCCTTTGTGGGGATAAGTTTCATATGAACAAACCTCAAGATTGAGGGCTTGGCCTATTGATTTGGTTGTCCCCACTGCTTGAGAGAATATCAGAAAATTTCCAAATGGGGAAGTTGAATATTTCCCCTTTCTGTCCATTCCACCAAGGGGACTTTGCAAATACTTCTTTATTCACTGTTCAAATCACTCTGGGATTTATTGGGGCATCACAATAACATGGACAACCAACACAATCTTGTTCCCTATTCAAAATTCTGTGTACTTATGGTGTTCAATTAAACTGACCATACAAATTAAATTAGGAAATGCACTACCCACAATATAAATTTTGCACCAAACAAACATCTCTCCCTTTACTCCCACAGAAGTTGAAGTTTTAAAATATGGATGTTATAACCCTTTACCCAGTCTTCTGATATACCTTAGTCCTATCCATCTCAGCTTCATTTGTATCTCTAGCTGAAGTCTGGGTACTGCTCCCTTTCATAGCTTCAGAGCTCTAACTCTGAGTCTCAGGTGTCACATAAATACCCGAAGTTTCTGGGTAAAACCACGTTATATACAAACAGCTCAGAATCTCAGAATTTAGACTTAATGGTTACACCTCCTGATTATATGTGACTGCTGTAAGAGTTTACAATCTAGGACCCTTTACAATATGCTCCAACCTGATATCCCATGCTCTCAACTTTAGTTCACCGAATTTTTATATGATAGTTACTCCATATGATTGAGGCATGATAACATTTGTCTTTTTTGTTTTCAGCATACAGCTCTTCAGGTTCATTCATCTAGTTGCGTGCCTCACAACTTCATTCCTGTGGCCATTCAGTGGTCCATTGTATGAACACACCATAGTTCCCCCTTCCAGTCCTCAGCTGTTCTACCCTTAGGCCACCTACATTCGTGGTGGATCAGCAGCACTGCCACCAGACACACCAGTGTGCAAATGTCCATTCGTGTCCCCACACTCAGCTCTTCCAGGCATATACTGAGCAATGGGGTTTCAGGATCATACGGCAACCCCACCCCTCGCCTTCTGTGGAACCACCACGCTGCCCTCCGAGGGTCTGCACCTCTCATTTCCCTACTGACAGTGAATAGGTACATCTCTTTCTCCACGTTTTCTCTAGCACTTGTTTCTCTCTGTTCATTTTTAAATAGTTTTAGTCACACATCATACAGTCCAACTTTCCCATCTCCCCAAGCAGAAAGCCTATACTCATTTTGTATTAACTCTGCCTGCCCCCACCCCTGGCAACCTGTACCCTAATTTCTGTCTCTGTGAGTTTGCATATTCTCTAGTGTTTTCTTTATAGTTACCCTGGGACTTAAGTTTAAAGTTCCAAATCTGTAACAATCTCGTTTGCTTTGAGACCAACTTAACTTCAATAGTACACCCAAAATGTGTTGCCATAAGGATTAGGTTTTGCCTTCAAAGAGCATAGCTTGAACAACAGCTATGATGCTTGTTCAGTAAAACTCAGATACGATATTGAGAGGAGAAAGGGTGCTGGATCCTTGCTCTCTCTGCTCCCCTTCTGTTTTTGTTTGCAAATGGAACTAGGACTGAAATCCTGTAGAGTTCCTGATTTAAATAAAAATAGAATGGGATATATGATACATTCCAATTCCTTGTTCCATATTTTTTCTTCTTCTAAGGATGTATGCTACCGTTTTGCTATTGCCTTTGTTTTGGTATAGTCTCACGACTCTCTCTTCTTATCTAGGAGCTAAATGAACACTTATTATTTATTTGTGCCTATGTGGTAATAAAGCAATGCAGACAAGTTACAGTCTGTCAGTCCACATTATTGTGAGAGGGAATTCACTAATCACATTAGAAAACATTTTCTCTTTTGATGCTTTTTTCTTTTTTTTTACATGGGCAGGCACTGGGAATCGAACCCAGGTCCTCTGGCATCGCAGGCAACCATTCCTGCCTGCTGAGCCACCGTGGCCCACCCTCTTTTGATACATTTTTGTTTCTCATTCATAATTAGTTTCTTTTTTTTTTTTTGTCTGGGCAGGCACCGAGACTCGAACTCAGGTCTCCAGCATGGCAGGCAAGAACTCTGCCTGCTGAGCCACTGTGGCCCACCCCATAATTAGTTTTAATCTCTATCTCTAGACTGTAAAATCTAGGGCAGACCTACCTTCTATTAAAAGCCTACTTGAATAAAGAGATATAGCAAAATCAAGCATCAATAAAGTTTTATCTCTTAATTGTAAATGGAGTTTTAATAGAATGGGAATATTCTTATAAGGAAGCACAGATTTTTGAGACTAAAAGGAACTTCAGAAGCCTTTCTACTGAATTTCATCTGTGCTAAAAAGTGCTGTGCTGGTTTGAATCTGTTGTGGACCCCAGAAGTTTTAAATCCTCATTCAGTAATGCTGGGTGGGAGCTTTTGGACTGTTTCCATGGAGATATTGACCCACCCAATTGTGGGTGGTAACTTTGGATTAGATGGTTTCCACAGAGATGAGTCTCCACCCATTCAAGGTGGGGTTGCTTACTGGAGCCCTTTAAGAGAGAACCAGTTTGGAAAAAGGTTTAGAGCCATGAGAGCCCACGCAGCCAGAGACCTTCGGAGATGAAGGAAAAAAATGCCCCCTGGGGAGCTTCAAGAAACAAGAAGTCTGAAGACAGCTCGCAGATGCCTTTCCAGCTGAGAGAGAAACCCTGAACATCATTGGCCTTCTTGAACCAAGGTATCTTTCCCTGGATGCCTTAGGTTGGCTATTCCTATAGCCTTGCTTTAATTTGGACATTTTCACAGCTTAGAACATGTAAACTTGCAACTTAATAAGTTCCCCTTTTTAAAAGCCATTCTTTTTCTGGCATAACACATTACAGTAACTTTCAAACTAGAAGAGGTGCATACATGTAAACATCTTTGAAAGGGGCAAACGTCTTATAGTCAATTACATGTTACAGTGTAATTGAAAGCATTTTCCTTTCTTAATGATGACATAAAATCATGGCGTATATCATAATTGATCGATGACACCATCATTAAATATGGTAATACATTCCCTACTTGGCAGCTAATCTAGAAAAACAACTATTTACTGGTTTTGTAAGCGCTTCTAGATAATACTAGTAAGACAGTCACATGGCAGACACACAGCTCCAGTGACATTTTTCCATAGCTCAGCATAAAGGCATGCATTTTGCTGCTCATACCAAGAAATAAAGCTGGTCATGGCTTAAAAAACCAGGTAGAATGCTATTTTGAGTTAATTTCCTTTTCATTGTAAACACTCACACACACAGACACAACTTCTGAGCCACCTCCTTCCTGGTCCCAAGCTTGCAAAGATCTTTGTTACTAGCCTTGATTTGGGTTATCTATCAGCACCAGCAAGAGGAGAGTGGAAGAGCCTCCTTTTTCACTTAATACTTGATTTCTGTTGAAGTCCCGTTTCAATTTGGTTGATAACAAAAATTCACCCTCTTTTTAAAACCACAATAGACCCCAGGCTTTCACATGCATTTTCCAGGTGAATCCCAACCGGGCACCTCTGACAATTCCCCTTCCAGCACTGCAAGCCAGAATGCATTTTTCATTGCTTCCCAAGAAAGACTTGGGAGCAATGCCTAAAGCGTGGAAGTCCTTGAGTCCTTTTAGGAAGAAGCTGAACTGCAAAACACATGTCCTTGATATTTATAACTGGGTCAAAATGAAGCTGGAGTGAATGTTACATCTGTTATGGAAAATTAAACTGACTGAGCTGTCTCGTAATAGAAAGAAGGTGCAGGACTCTGTTGTCTCCATCCTTTGTTTAACTCATGCAAAATTTGAAAGCATATTTGCTTACAAGAAATAAAGGTTATTTGGGAAATGGTTTATAAATAAACTCAGAGGACAAAAAACCAAAACAGCAGGCCTGCATGAAGCATTTAATTTCAACCCTGAACGCCAGCTGGGTCCTGTAACATCAAAGGTACAAACTGTTGAATCAAAGTGGGGACTCTCATTCCTCCCGGGAGCCCCGGGCCAAACAATCAGAACCAACGGAACCTACCGGCTATGTGGGTTTTCTTCACCTGAAAGTTGATTTTGCCCCAGAGTTTGTAAATCGCAGTTCCCATCTCCAAGCCCCGGCCCTGCTGTGCAGCACAGAGAGACAGCTGATGGTGACAGGCTGACTGGGGCCAGCCCCTGCAGACCTGCGTGACTCAGAGCCCACCAAGCAGGGAGTCTGGCCTCCCTGCGCTCCCTGGCTTTGTGTATTTTTCAACTGGCCACAAACATGTTCAGCAACTCTGCTTACCAGGGGTTGTCGATCTTTCACACCCACTGTGTTGGTTTGAAAGGATGTATGTCCCCTAGAAAAGCCATGTTTTAATTAAAATCTCATTTTGTAAAGGGAGAATAATCCCTATTCAATACGGTATGTTTGAAACTGTAATCAAATCATCTCCCTGGAGATGTGATTTAATCAAGAGTGGTTGTTAAACTGGATTAGGTGACGACATGTCCCCACCAATTTGGGTGGGTTTTGATAAGTTTCTGGAGTCCTATAAAAGAGGAAACATTTTGGAGAATGAAAGAGATTCAGAGAGAGCCAGAGAAGAATGACATAGCCACAAGAAGCAGAGAGCCCACTAGCCAGTGACCTTGGGAGACGAAGAAGGAAAACGCCTCCTGGGGAGCTTCATGAAACAGGAAGCCAGGAGAGAAAGCTAGCAGATGATGCCTTGCTCGCCATATGCCCTTCCAGTCAAGAGAGATACCGTGACCGTGTTCACCATGTGCCTTCTCACTTGAGAGAGAAACCCTGAACTTCATCGGCCTTCTTGAACCAAGGTATCTTTCCCCGGATGCCTTAGATTGGACATTTCTATAAACTTGTTTTAATCGGGACATTATCTCAGCCTTAGAACTTTAAACTACCAACTTATTAAATTTCCCTTTTTAAAAGCCATTCCATTTCTGGTATATTGCGTTCTGGCAGCTAGCAAACTAGAACACCCACATTTCTAAATCACATTAGAAGAGGTTGAGGGAGCATCTCTCAGACCATAGAGTTGATTGGAGATGCTTGTAATGTGCTGGTTAAGGTCTCTGGATGCAGATACCCCAGGTGAGCTGTGTGACTTTTTTTTTTAAGTTTTTTTTTATTAACTAAAAAAAATTAACAAACAAAACATTAAGATATCATTCCATTCTACATACAAATCAGTAATTCTTAATATCATCACATAGTTGCATATTCATCATTTCTTAGAACATTTGCATCGATTTAGAAAAAGAAATAAAAAGACAACAGAAAAAGAAATAAAATGATAATAGAGAAAAAAAAACTATACGTACCATACCCCTTACCCCTCACTTTCATTTACCACTATTTCAAACTGAATTTATTTTAACATTTGTTCCCCCCTATTATTTATTTTTATTCCATATGTTCTATTCTTCTGTTGATATAGTAGCTAAAAGGAGCATCAGACACAAGGTTTTTGCATTCACAGAGTCTCATTGTGAAAGCTATATCATTGTTCAATCATCATCAAGAAACATGGCTACTGGAACACAGCTCTACATTTTCAGGCAGTTCCCTCCAGCCTCTCCACTACATCTTGAACAACAAGGTGATATCTACTTAATGCATAAGAATAACCTCCAGGATAACCTCTCAACTCTGTTTGGAATCTCTCAGCCATTGACACTTAGTCTCATTTCACTCTTCCCCCTTTGGTTGAGAAGCTTCTCTCAATCTCTTGATGTTAATTCTCATCTCATTCTAGGGTTTTTCTTAGTCCCTTGATTCTGAGTCTCGAGCTGTGTGACTTTTGACAGGTTATTTAACCTCTCTGTGCCTCCATTTCTTCTCCTGTAAAATGAAGGCAATAATGGTTTCCATCTCACTGAGTTTTGATGAGTTGATTTGTGAAAAGTGCTAGGAACAGTGCCCAGCCTCATAGTGAGTGCTCTCTAAGGGTTAGCCATTGATTTCATGGTTGTTGATTTAGTCACTCTGTGTATTTCTTGTTAAGAAACCTTGCATTTATGAGGAGGGCTTCTGATTGATTGGAGCAGTGACTTCTAACCCCTTCAAAGAATATTAGGAACCTCACTCCACATGATAAATTAGATCATGAATCTTCGTATTTGGATCACAGGGACTATTATAAAAATAGTGAAGAATTAGGAGAAGAGGAAAGGTTGCTTATTAGTATTGTGTAACTTAGTTCATAAATGGAATGGTTTGCTATTTGAATTTACCATCAGCTGTCCATCCCCTGAGAAAGAAGAGCTGGTTAGAATTATCCTTGCCTTCTATGTGGACTCTTTCTAAACATTTTCTCCCAAATGGCTGCCTTCCTAGTGTTTAGAAATCCTATGGTAGCTATCCTTTTCTGTTCCTGGTCTCCCCCATTTGTTGACTTTGAGGCATTTTTATCCTTTGACTAAACCCTCAAAATGGGCCTCTGAGGGCAATTACATTGCTTAAGTTTTTTGGTGTCCTGAGGCAGTGAGGTCAGATCTCTAAGTCAGATCTCAAGGTGGGAGGTAGTGAGAATTTGGTGCAAAGCTCTGAGCAGCACAAAAATAGCACTTCTTATTTCTCAGCTGGCTCTGTCACTTACCAGCCCTGTGATCTGGGTTCTCAGTTTTCACATCTGTAAAATGAAGAGGTGCTTCTAGCTGACCTCTGTGGTCCCTGTAAATTCTCTGGTTTCCTCCGAGAGTCTCGAATTGGAGTTTGCATGCCTTTTCAAGGGAAGGATGCCACAGAAGCCACACACACATTAAACATGGTGCATCTTTTTTTGGAGCATCAACATTATATTTTACTTAAAACAAAGCTGGGTGTATTATGGAATAAAATTCAAAATTCCTAAGAATTTTAAAGAAAATATGTGAGATTAAAAAATGTTCAAAAAAAAAAAGTTCAGACAGAATAGGGAGTCCAGAAATAAGCCCACACATATGTGGTCAACTGATTTGTAACAAAGGTGTAGACAACTCAGTGGAGAAAGGTCATCTTTTTAACAAATGGTGCTGAAAAAAAAAAACTTCAACACATACCTTGTACCAGATACAAAAATAAACTCAAAATGGATCATAGAACTAAATATAAAACCTAGAGCTATAAAGTTTCTATAAGAAAATATAGGATGAAATCTTTTTGATCTTTGGTTAGGCAAAAATTTCTTAGAGAAGTAACTAAAGCACAATTCATAAATTAGAAAGTTGATAAGTTGAACTTGATTAAAATTAAGAATTTCTGGTCTTAAAAAGACATTATTAAGAGCATGAGAAGATAAGCCACAGACTGGAAGTAAATATTTGCAATTCACATATCTGATAAAGAAATATATAAAGACTCTCAAAATTTAATAACCAGAAAAAACAATGTAATTTTAAAAATGGGCAAGTGAATTGAACAAACAAAAGAAGATAAACAGACGGCAAATAAGCACATGAAAAAGATGTCCAACATGATTAATGATTAGAGAAATGCAAATTAAAATCACAATGAGATAATTTGCACACCTATTAGAATGGCTAACATTAAAAAGACTGACTATACCAAGTATTGGCAAGGATGTAAAGCCAGTGGCATTCTTATACAGTGCTAGTAGGAATGGAAAATGTTACCATCACTGTAGAAAACAGTTTAACAATATTTTGGCTTTTATAAAGGGAATATATTAGGTTACGAATTTACAGTTGTAAGGCCATGAAATTGTCCAAATTAAGGCATTGACAAAATGCCTTTCTTCATCTGAGAAGGGCTGATCATGTCCGGATTTTCTTAGTCAGATGGGAAGGTACATGGCAACTTCTGCTGGCCCTTCTCTCCTGGCTTCTGGTTTCAAGCGGCTCTCTTAGCTTCTGGCATCTCCAGGGATGTGTTCTTTCTGCATCTCCAAACATCTGTGTCCTTTCCAAAATGGCCTGCTCTTAAAGGACCTCATCTACCTGAGTGGGCGGGGTCACATCTCCATGGGAACAACCTAATCAAAAAGACCCACCCAAGAATAGGTCTGCCCCTGCAAGACTGGATTAGAAGAACATGGCTTTTCTGGGGTACATAAACAGTTTCAAACCAGCATAGAAAGTTTCTTAAAAAGTTAAATGCACATTAACCATATGACCCAGCTTTTCCACTTTTAGGTACTAAACCAAGAGAAATGAAAGGAGGTACCCATATAAATAATTTTATTGTACATAAATATTCATAGCAGCTTTATTTGTAAGGGCCCAGAACTGTAAACAACCCAAATGTTTATAACAGGTGAATGGATAAACAAATTGTAGTATATCTATTCATACAATACTATTTTTTTCTTTTTTTTAAAATTTATTTATTAATTAAAAGAAATAAAGAAACAAAATAAAACAACATACATAATCAGTAATTCACAATATCATCATTTAGTTGCATATTCATCATTTCTTAGAGCATTTGCATTAATTCAGAAAAAGAAATAAAAAGACAATAGAAAAGAAATAAAATGAACACAGAAAAGAAAGAAAAAAAAAAAGATTATATCTACCATACCCCTTACCCCTCACTTTCATTGATCACTTGCATTTCAAACTAAATTTATTTTAGCATTTGTTCCCCCTATTATTTATTTTTATTCCATATGTTCTACTCCTTTGTTGACAAGGTAGATAAAAGGAGCATCAGACACAAGGTTTTCACAATCACACAGTCACATTGTGAAAGTTGTATCATTATACAATCATCCTCAAGAAACATGGCTACTGGAACACAGCTCTACATTTTCAGGCAGTTCCCTCCAGCCTCTCCATTACATCTTGAATAACAAGATGATATCTACTTGATGCATAAGAATAACCTCCAGGATAACCTCTTGACTCTGTTTGGAATCTCTCAGCCATTGACACTTTGTCTCATTTTACTCTTCCCCCTTTTGGTCGAGAAGTTTCTCTCAATCCCTTGATGTTAAATCTCAGCTCATTCTAGGGTTTTTCTCAATCCTTTGATGCTGAGTCTCCGTTCATTCCAAGATCTCTGCCCCACGTTGCCAGGAAGGTCCACACCCCTGGGAGTCATGTCCCACATAGAGAGGGGTAGGGTGGTGAGACTGCTCATTGTGTTGGCTGGAGAGAGAGGCCACATCTGAGCAACAAAAGAGGCTCTCTTGGGGGTGACTCTTAGGCCTAAATTTTAAGTAGACTTGACCTATCCTTTTTGGGGTTGAGTTTCATATAAACAAACCCCAAGACTGGGGGCTCAGCCTATAGCTTTGGTTGTCCACACTGCTTGTGAGAATATCAAGAATTCAACTTGGGGAAGTTGAATTTCTCCCCGTTCTCACCACTCCCCGAAGGGGGCTTTGCAGATACTTTCCCACTCACTGATTGAATCACTCTGGGATTCATCGGGGTATCACTCTGGACAAACCAACAAAATCTCATGTCCTACCTGAGATTCCAAGTATTTATGGCGTTCAATCAAACTATCTACATAAGTTATATTAGGAAATGCACTAGTCAAAATAAGAATTTTGTAACAAACATTTTTTGCTTTAGTCTCACACAGAAGGTGACATTTGAAAATATTAATTACCATCTATTTTCAGTACCCTGCAATAATGACATTTCTTTGTTCTTCCTCATGCAAAAACATTTTTAAAATTGTACCTTGTACATTTCACTATTATTATACATTCTAGGCATTCCTAGATTATACCATCTCAATCTTTAACATCTATATTTCTTTCTGATTTCATTTATATCCCCAGACCTCCTCCCTCTATCGTTCTCACATGCAGCTTCATTCAGTGTTTTAACATAATTATGTTACAGTTCGGTGGTATTGTGCTGTCCATTTCAGAGTTTTTGTATCTAGTCCTGTTGCACCGCCTGTATCCCTTCAGCTCCAATTACCCAATATCTTACCCTATTTCTATCTCCTGATGGTCTCTGTTACAAACAAAATATTCCAAGTTTATTCACTAATGTCAGTTCATATCAATGAGACCATACAGTATTTGTCCTTTAGTTTTTGGCTAGACTCACTCAGCATGATGTTCTCAAGGTCCATCCATGTTGTTACATACTTCATACGTTTATTCTGTCTTAAAGCTGCATAATATTCCATCATATGTATATGCTACAGTTTGTTTAGCCAGTCGTCTGTTGATGGACATTTTGGCTGTTTCCATCTCTTGGCAATTGTAAATAATGCTGCTATAAACATTGGTGTGCAAATGTCCGTTTGTGTCTTTGCCCTTAAGTCCTTTGAGTAGATACCCAGCAATGGTATTGCTGGGTCGTATGGCAATTCTATATTCAGCTTTTTGAGGAACCGCCAAACTGCCTTCCACAGTGGTTGCACCATTTGACATTCCCACCAACAGTGGATGTGTGCCTCTTTCTCCGCATCCTCTCCAGCACTTGTCATTTTCTGTTTTGTTGGTAATGTCCATTCTAGTGGGTATGAGATGATATCTCATTGTGGTTTTGATTTGCATTTCTCTAATGGCCAGGGACGTTGAGCATCTCTTCATGTGCCTTTTGGCCATTTGTATTTCCTCTTCTGATAGGTGTCTGTTCAAGTCTTTTTCCCATTTTGTAATTGGGTTGGCTGTCTTTTTGTTGTTGAGTTGGACAATCTCTTTATAAATTCTGGATACTAGACCTTTATCTGATATGTCATTTCCAAATATTGTCTCCCATTGTGTAGGCTGTCTTTCTACTTTCTTGATGAAGTTCTTTGATGCACAAAAGTGTTTAATTTTGAGGAGCTCCCATTTATTTATTTCCTTCTTCAGTGCTCTTGCTTTAGGTTTAAGGTCCATAAAACCGCCTCCAATTGTGAGTTTCATAAGATATCTCCCTACATTTTCCTCTAACTGTTTTATGGTCTTAGACCTAATGTTTAGATCTTTGATCCATTTTGAGTTAACTTTTGTATAGGGTGTGAGATATGGGTCCTCTTTCATTCTTTTGCATATGGATATCCAGTTCTCTAGGCACTATTTATTGAAGAGACTGTTCTGTCCCAGGTGAGTTGGCTTGACTGCCTTATCAAAGATCAAATGTCCATAGATGAGAGGGTCTTTTCAATTTTTTTGAAGAGTTTGAGCAGGATTGGCACTAATTCTTTCTGGAATGTTTGGTAGAATTCACATGTGAAGCTGTCTGGTCCAGGACTTTTCTTTTTGGGAAGTTTTTTAATGACTGATTCAATTTCTTTACTTGTGATTGGTTTGTTGAGGTCATCTATTTCTTCTTGAGTCAAAGTTGGTTTGTTCATGCCTTTATAGGAAGTTGTCCATTTCATCTACATTGTTGTATTTATTAGCATAAAGTAGTTCATAATATCCTGTTATTTCCTCTTTTATTTCTGTGGGGTCAGTGGTTATGTCTCCTCTTCAATTTCTGATTTTATTTATTTGCGTCCTCTTTCTTCTTCTTTTTGTCAGTCTTGCTAAGGGCCCATCAATCTTATTGATTTTCTCATACAACCAACTTCTGATTTTATTGATTTTCTCAATTGTTTTCATATTCTTGATTTCATTTATTTCTGCTCTAATCTTTGTTATTTCTTTCCTTTTGCTTGCTTTGGGGTTAGTTTGCTGTTCTTTCTCCAGTTCTTCGAAGTGGACAGTTAATTCCTGTATATTTGGCCTTTCTTCTTTTTTGATATAGGCATTTAGGGCAATAAATTTCCCTCTTAGTACTGCCTTTGCTGCATCCCATAAGTTTTGATATGTTGTGTTTATATTTTCATTAGCCTTGAGATATTTACTGATATCTCTTGTAATTTCTTCCTTGACCCACTGATTGTTTAAGAGTGTGCTGTTGAGCCTCCACATATTTGTGAATTTTCTGGCACTCTGCCTATTATTGATTTCCAACTTCATTCCTTTATGATCCGAGAAAGTGTTGTATATGACTTTAATCTTTTTAAATTTGTTGAGACTTGCTTTGTGACCCAGCATATGGTCTATCTTTGAGAATGATCCATGAGCATGTAAGAAAAAGGTGTATCCTGCTGTTGTGGGGTGTAATATCCTATAAATGTCTGTTAAGTCTAGCTCATTTATTGTAATATTCAAATTCTCTGTTTCTTTATTGATTCTCTGTCTAGATGTTCTGTCCATTGATGAGAGTGGGGAATTGAATTCTCCAACTATTATGGTAGATGTGTCTATTTCCCTTTTCAGTGTTTGCAGTGTTTGCCTCACATATTTTGGGGCATTCTGATTCGGTGTGTAAATATTTATGATTGTTATGTCTTCTTGTTTAATTGTTCCTTTTATTAGTAGATAGTATCCTTCTTTGTCTCTTTTAACTGTTTTACATTTGAAGTCTAATTTGTTGGATATTAGTATAGCTACTCCTGCTCTTTTCTGGTTGTTATTTGCATGAAATATCTTTTCCCAACCTTTCACTTTCAACCTATGTTTATCTTTGGGTCTAAGATGTGTTTCCTGTAGACAGCATATAGAAGGATCCTGTTTTTTAATCCATTCTGCCAGTCTATGTCTTTTGATTGGGGAATTCAGTCCATTAACATTTAGTGTTATTACTCTATGGGTAGTAATTTCTTCTACCATTTTGCCTTTTGGATTTTATCTGTCATATCTAATTTTCCTTCTTTCTACACTCTTCTCCATACCTCTCTCTTCTGTGTTTTCATATCTGTCTCTAGTGCTCCCTTTAGTATTTCTTGCAGAGCTGGTCTCTTGGTCACAAATTCTCTCAGTGATTTTTTGTCTGAAAATGTTTTAATTTCTCCCTCATTTTTGAAGGACAATTTTGCTGGATATAGAATTCTTGGTTGGTAGTTTTCCTCTTTTAATAATTTAAATATATCATCCCACTGTCTTCTCGCCTCCATGGTTTCTGCTGAGAAATCTACCTAGTCTTATCGGGCTCCTCTTGTATGTGATGGATTACTTTTCTCTTGCTGCTTTCAAGATCCTCTCTTTCTCTTTCACCTCTGACATTCTGATTATTAAATGTCTTGGAGTACATCTATTTGGATCTATTCTCTCTGGGGTACCCTGCACTTCTTGGATCTGTAATTTTAAGTGTTTCATAAAAGTTGGGAAATTTTCAGTGATAGTTTCCTCCATTAGTTTTTCTCCTCCTTTTCCCTTCTCTTTTCCTTCTGGAATACCCACAACACGTATATTCATGTACTTCATATTATCATTCAGTTCCCTGAGTCCTTGCTCATATTTTTCCATTTTTTCCCCTATAGTTTCTGTTTCTTGTCGGATTTCAGATGTTTCGTCCTTCAGTTCACTAATCCTAACCTCTGTCTCTTGAAATCTACCATTGTAGGTTTCCATTGTTGTTTTCATCTCTTCTACTGTACCTTTCATTCCCATAAGTTCTGTGATTTGTTTTTTCAGACTTTCCATTTCTTCTTTTTGTTCATTCCTTGCCTTCTTCATATCCTCCCTCAATTCATTGATGAGGTTTTCCATGTCTGTTCGTATATTCTGAATTAATTGTTTTAGCTCTTGTATCTCATTTGAACTATGGTTTGTTCATTTGACTGGGCCATATCTTCCATTTTCCTGGTGTGATTTGTTATTTTTTGCTGTTGTCTAGACATTTAATTACCTTAATTAGTTTATTCTGGAGATTGCCTTCACTTCTTTTACCTGGAGTTTTCTTGCTAGATGAATTTGTTGTCTATCTGTTCTTTGACCTTCAGTTCAGCTTTTTCTGGACCTCTAGCTTAGGTTTTGTTTAACAGAGGATAATTTTTCAGTTCTTGTTTTCTTGTTTCTTGCCCTGCTTGTATGGTGCCTTTTCCCTCCCCTCCCTTAGGAGGGTCTACATAGGTATTATAGACTCCAGCTGGTTTTCCAAGACTAAACTGGTCTTCTATCAGGGGGAAGGAGTCACCCGCATCAGTTTTCCCTGAGGGTGAGACCCAGAAGGTTAAAAGACTTTCCTGTGAAGTCTCTGGCCTCTGTTTTTCTTATCCTGCCCAGTATGTGGCGTGTCTGCCTGCGGGTCGCACCAGCAAAAGATGTTGGGGCACTTTTAACTTTGGAAGACTCTCCCTGCTTGAGGCATGGTGGAGAGGGAGGAGAGGTTGTAGGCTTGTTTTAACGGCTTCAAATTACCAAGCCCTGGGGTCTGAATTCCTTGAGGGAGGGATTCCACCTGAGTTGGGCTTCACCCCTCCCCTGGGGAAGGCACAGGTGGGAGACAGCCCTAAAAGCAGCCCGTTTCTGCCTGGGGCAGTTGTAGCCCGAGAAGTCCTGCCACTGAATCCAGAGGCTGCCAAGTCTCCGTAGAAACACAGCCACTAAAACCTTTGTTTCCTCCCCTTTCCTTTTTTTTCTGTGAGCCCAGTGAGCTACCTCCATCTTGACCAGGTTTAGAGTCTCTTTCCTTACCCTCTGAGAAGCCGCCTGTGGTGGAGGGGTGTCGGGCGCCAGCCGCCAGCCGCTGCGACTTGGGGAACTCATGGTTTTGGGGGGGGCTCGCAGCCGGTCCAGCCGGTCCAGACTGGGGTACGCTGTGTGTCTGGTCACTGGTGTGGCTCCGGGAGCTGTTCTGTACTGTTTCTGGTTATTTAGTAGTTGTTCTGGAGGACGAACTAAAAGGCGCACATTGCTAAGCCACCATCTTGGCCCCTCCTCCATACAATACTATTTAGCAACAAGAATGATATATACAACATGGACAAATTTCAAAATAATTATACTGAGTAAAAAAAAAAAGCCAGACCAAAACAACAAAAAAGTATTGTTTTATTCCATTTACATGAAATTCTAGAAAGTACAAACTATAGTGACAAAAACCAGATCAGGGGGGAGATATCTTATGAAACTTACAATTGGAGGCGGTTTTATGGACCTTAAACCTAAAGCAAGAGCACTGAAGAAAGAAATAAATAAATGGGAGCTCCTCAAAATTAAACACTTTTTTGCACCAAAGAACTTCATCAAGAAAGTAGAAAGACAGCCTACACAATGGGAGACAATATTTGGAAACGACATATCAGATAAAGGTCTAGTATCCAGAATCTATAAAGAGATTGTTCAACTCAACAACAAAAAGACAGCCAGTCCAATTACAAAATGGGAAAAAGACTTGAACAGACACCTACCAGAAGAGGAAATACAAATGGCCAAAAGGCACATGAAGAGATGCTCAACGTCCCTGGCCATTAGAGAAATGCAAATCAAAACCACAATGAGATATCATCTCACACCCACCAGAATGGCCATACGATGGAATATTATGCAGCTTTAAGACAGAATAAACTTATGAAGCATGTAATAACATGGATGGACCTAGAGAACATTATGCTGAGTGAGTCTAGCCAAAAACTAAAGGACAAATATTGTATGGTCCCACTGATGTGAACCGACATTCGAGAATAAACTTGGAATATGTCATTGGTAACAGAGACCAGCAGGAGTTAGAAACAGGGTAAGATAATGGGTAATTGGAGCTGAAGGGATACAGACTGTGCAACAGGACTAGATACAAAAACTCAAAAATGGGCAGCACAATAATACCTAATTGTAATGCAATTATCTTAAAACACTGAATGAAGCTGCATCTGAGCTATAGTTTTTTGTTTGTTTGTTTGTTTGTGTCTTATGTTGTTTTTTATTATTATTATTTTTATTTTTTTCTCTATATTAACATTCTATATCTTTTTCTGTTGTTTTGCTAGTTCTTTTCCTAAATCGATGCAAATGTACTAAGAAATGATGATCATACATCTATGTGATGATGTTAAGAATTACTGTTTGCATATGTAGAATGGAATGATTTCTAAATGTTGTGTTAATTTTTTTTTTCTTTAATTAATAAAAAAAAAAGCAGATCAGGGATTACTTGGGGTTGGGTGGAAGGGAAAGATAAGAAAGGGGCAAGAGGAAGCTTTTGAGGGTGAGATGTATGTTCATTAAATTGTGGTGACTCCCAGGACTATGAGATCAAGTTTTTCTGAGTTGAGTAGCTTGGTAGAAAAATTTGCAGTCTTGAGTAGCAGGGTAGATGCATAGTAGTAGAAAGAAAACCTCTCACCAAGCTTGATCAACCTGTTGGTTGGGTTTCTGTACATTCTTCCAAACAGATCATATTGCCTATTTTTATTGATAATTGATTACAAGTAATAAGGAACCTATGCCAAATGTATTAAGCCAATAAGAGAATTTATCGTTTCACATACTGATAAATACAAGGGACACTGCGTTCAGTGATGGCTGGATCCAGGAGCTCAAACAAGGCCAGTGGCCCTTGGTCTATCTCATTTCTCTGCTCTCCTCCCCTCTATGATGGCTCCATCTTCAGGAATTTCTTCTCTCATGGTGCCAAGATGGTTGTACGGTAGCTCCAGGCCCGCATCTGTGGATAGATTACTTCTTTTTCCTAAGAGTTCTATCGAAATATCCTGAATTGGCTCTGATTGAATGGATGTTTATCATATGTTCAGCCAGGTCTAGGTGTTTGAAAATGCTGATCGGCCAGGCTTGAGTCATGTGTTCACCGTGGATCAACTGCTAGTAGGGAGCAGATGGTTCCCAGAGAAAATCAGATGTCCACTACACCTTTAGCATTAACTGCTGCAAAGAATTAATAATTAGCTTAAAGTGGTATTTAATTTTATTTCCTGGCATTTTGCCTTTTGGAAAGTAATTGCATTTAATATTAAAGACATAAAATTATGGGACTCATACAACTGGAAGGGATGTGTAAAGTCTGATCATTTAGTGAAGCAGGCCTACCACTCCCTATTCCTTTAAATCTGTGACTTAAAAGGATTTAAGCTACAGATTAGAAGCTAGTTTCACTTCACTGCATATGATCATTGGGCCTAGGAAAATATAAAACAAAGTAAAAATAAAAACTACCTCTTCTGTCCTAAGCATTTTCTCTATCTAGTACTTAATTTTTCCAGCATTCCCATTAGAATTTTACAGGTGAGGAAGCTGAGGTTCAGAAAGATTAAGAACCCCCCAGGCAGCCTCCTGCCTGCCCTGTCATCAGTCTCCAGGAGTCACAGCTGTGGAGGGTCAGTCACATGGGCCTCCAGGGCTCAGCTTCTTCAGCTTCACCTGTGTCCTGCCCACCATTATCCAACAACGCCCAGTCAGGAGCTGCTGGGGATGAAAAGATATGAACCTAACACTTTAAACTTTCTCCTCTGCTAATGCTAAAGGTAGGTTTTCTTTGTAGCCAATTTCATAGGTAAGTTTATTTTTGTTTCCTAACATCAGGTTAACAAAAGGATGCTTCTTTCTCAGTACATTCCAACGTGCCTTTTAAGAATATTGTAAAACCAGGAAGTTGATGTGGAGTAAAGAGTAATGGCTTAAGATCTGGAGTTCTCTGTTTTTGGCTTTTTCAACAACTCCCCATGTGACTTTAGAAAACCCATTTAACCTTTCTGAGCCTCGGTTCCCTGAACTGAAGTTAAGTTGGATCAGTGTTTCCCAAAGCAGGTAGACATATCATAGTAGTACATAAAATGAGCATTCTGAAATTTTAGTGGTTATGTATCAATTTTAATGTATAGAAAATATAATAGTACATCAAATCACTTATTCCTTGTGTCACTTCTTAAGCTGAGGCTAAGTGAAAAGGGTGAGTTATTTAATGAAAAATATTAAGTAAATACTAGTTGAGTTAGGCAAGTATGACAAAAATTGTGAAGATGGTTTGTGAATGAAGTGTTTGGGAAACGCTGGATTGGGTGGGATATGAGACTATCTTTTACTGAACACTTACTGTGTGCCAGGAACCATGCAGTTTACAGGTATTAATTTATTGAAATCTTAAAACAATCCTGAGCAACAGGCAGTGTCATTAACATCTTTATTTTATAGAAGAGGATACTGGGTTAGAGAGAGTGTAAGTCTCTCAAGGTCACCCTGCCAATACGTGGCAGAGTCAGGGCTGACCTTAATCTATGCTCTTAGCCCTTGGGCTCTACTGGCAACCTTGATCAAGTGCAAAGGACCCACTGAGACCCAATGGCATGGTTCTGTAATCCAGCAGGTCTCACACTGAGGACAGCAGGAGCATCACCTGGGGAGCTTGTTAAAAATACAGATCGATAGCCTCGCCTTCAAGAATCCTGGTCCTTTGATTGGAGGGGTTTGGAAATATGAAGTTTAAACGATCACTCCTGGTAGTTCTGAGCAGGTGGACCTGACACCTCATGTTGAGAAATGACTGCCATCCTAGGAATGATTACAATAATTAGTAGCTGTTGAGAGATGGCTTGTCACTTAGACATGAGGCTTTTTGCAGCCTGTGGGACAGAAGTAACAAGCTGATGATCTGCTGCTTCCAACCTTTCTTTTTATACACATTGCAATAGTGGCAAGGAATCAAGTGGTAATTATTCTCAAGTCTGTTGAGACTATATATGCTTTTGATCTCTCTATCCATAAAAAAGAACTCCCAAAGTAGAGAACAGTAGGAAAGTAGCTTTAAAAAAATTAAATGTACAGCCAAACAAATTCTGGGTCTGCAGAAATATTCATGCACTCTCCCTGCTGCCACCTGCTAGACCATTTTTTCCCTTTTCCAGCCAAAGCTTATTATGAACTTAAGTAGGTCAAGTAGATGAGGCTTAAAAAGGATGAAAAAGAAGGGGGGAAATGTGCATAACTATTCCAAGGAGGAAACTAAGAAGAGATGTTTGTGCCTGTGTGTGACTTTACTAGTTAGGGATGATAAAAGGTGAGGGGGGGGAAATAAACAGGAAAAAGAGGTGAAGAGGTGAGGTCTACCCTCAAAGAATTGAAAACAGGGACTCAAACAGATGCTTGTACATCAATGTTGTTAGCAGCATTATTTATTTATGACTGCCAAAAGGTGGAAGCACCCATGTGTCCATCAATAGATGGATAAATAAACAAAATGTGAGATATGCGTACACATGGACTACTATTCAGCTATAACGAGGAGTGAAGTCTGGGATGTGAAGACATGGAAGAACCTTGAAGACATCATACTGAGTGAAATAAACAGATATTGTATGATACTTATAAGGAATATCTAGAATAGGCAAATCAATAGAGATAGAGAGTAGATAAGAGGTTACCAGGGACAGGGGGACGGGAGAAATGAGGAGTTATTGCTTAATGGATATAGAATTTATCTTGGGGGATGATGAGACATTTTGCAAATAAATGGTTGTGATGACAGTCCAACACTGTGTATGTAATCATTGCCACTGAACTGTACATTTAAAATGGCAATTTTTATATTATGTATATACATGATCATAAAAAATGAGGATGCTTTTAGAGCTTCTGAAAAGAAGGAATTGACCTTCTTGCCATACTTTCCCTCAGACCCACAATCTAAAAGAAAGAAAAGAGATGTACACAAATACCTGTGATTCAAAGTACAAGATGTAACAAATACTACAGCAGAAGTGCAAATACTTTAAAACAGGTAAAAGTAAGTTTGATGAGCAAACGAAAATATTTTCAAAACTCTAAGACTTGATCCCCAACAGTTTGAGGCAGAGGATGAAGCCAGAACATGAGCTCTTCACCATACCATAGTTCCAGCACTTACTAATTTTCCTATGCTTCAGCCCTTCAATTCATTCAAGTTCTGTGCTGAGATTCCCATCAGCCTATTTTGGGGATTGAATCATGTCCCCCGTAAAGTCATGTGCAAGTCTCGATCTGTGTTCCTGTGCATGTGAACCCATTGGTAAGTAGGACCTTTGAAGATATTACTATTAGTTGAGGTGTGGACTCATTTGTGAATAGTATCTTTAAAGAACCTCTTTAGGTGAGACCAAATTACATTAGTGTGGGCCTTAGTCCATATGACTGGAGTCCTTATATAGGACAGGAAATTCAGATGCTATCAGTCAGGACATGCCACAAGAGGAGACTTAGATAGCCATGGACAGGGGCAGAGATGCAAGGCAAGACACCACAAGGATTGCAGTAAGTCAGCACCAGAACACTGCAGACTCCAGGACAATCCATGGCCTGTTGAGAGCTTGATGTTGGACTGAGAGTCTCCAAAATTGTGAGACAATAAATCCCTTGTAAGTCAACCCATTGAGTGGTGTTTGTCATAGAAGCCCTGGCAAATTAAGACAGCCTATGAGTTTGCAGTCCTTGATGTGGAGTATAATATAGATTCTGATGTAGTTAGAGCAGAGAATGTGATGCAGGAAGTGTGTGGCCATGACACTGGACATGTGGCCTGGATTAATGTGGGCCCTGAATGCCATGCAAAGGAGTTTGCACTTTAGATGTCAGTGGCTCTCAGTGGGAGGGTTGGGGCCTCACCTTGACATCACTGAATGCATTAAGAAGTGGTCTGGAGAGTGCTGTGTGCGAGAATGGCATGTAGACAGAACAACAGCTGAGAACCAAAGCCACAAGCAACAAGGCGCCTACAGAGAGTGTATAACTTGGGAATGCCATGAGTAGACAAGTGTATTAGAGATATCACTCAGTAGGGAGCATGGAGGGTGGAAGAAGCCAGGATGGATTGAGAGCAGTAAGAATAGTTAGCAAGCATTGGCAGTAATCAGGTAGAAAGCAAGACCCTGTCCCTACAATTCCCCCCCCTTCCTCCCTGAACTGATCACCCTGAGATACGGGTAGGAGATGGGAAAGAGGTAGGGGATACCACTTTGTTAAAAACATTTTTCCCTGTCATAGTTTTCCTTTTATTTTTCCTTCCTCGAGTTTTCCCAGAGTCTCTGGTCTTAGTCCATAATGACTATGGATCATATGCAAATTCAGAAGCTGGCATCCAGAAGGCGCTCCTGCTGAATGCTGATGGATTTGTGGGGAAAGCAGGAAGCTTTTTGGATCCTCAAAGTACATCTCTTTCCAGAGGGCAATGCCTGTACAAGGAAGCCCATTCTTTCAATCAAATGAACAGAGAAGGAACAAGGCAGCAGTTTAAAAATATCAACATCTTTCTTTTGCCTTGGGATCCATCAGCTCTTCCTCTAGCCCTACCTAGCCTTCCTTCCCCCACTCCCATCCTACTTGCCTGAAATAATCCAATTAGAGAACATAACTGGTCTAGAAGCAACATTTTTTTTCCTGCATTGCTGAAGGGATTCAGCAGCTCAGAGTAGTGGGAGGGGAGTGGAAGTGAAGGTATCCTTTACATACCTTTCTTTTCCAGAGAATCAGATAATCAGGATTAGTTCTACATACATTTTTGTTGCATCTTAAACCCCTACTGGGACAGAGCAACTTCTGTTCTCCCAAGCTCTTTAACTTTTTCAAAGCTGAAACCAAGCAGGTGGATGGCCGTGGAAACCACAGCCAAGAAGATAATTTGAGTTTGGGGAGGAGGTTTTGATTTCTTAATTTCTTGGGTTGGCACTCCTGGTGCACAAGTTTCATAGTCATTAGCATGAAAAAGTTGTCAATTCTCTTTGTAAAATCATCTAAGGATACAGATCATTCAAACCACCTGAGGGCTACCAATCCTAAAATTGCTTTGGACAAGAGACTTGATCAGGTGCTTGTGTGTATGTGTACTAAATGTGTGTGTGCTTGTGTGTGCACATTGGGATGGGTGGAAGGTACAGGGAGGGTAGGACAAAGAATTAAAAGTTCTGAACCACCTGTTTAATCAACAGCACTGAGCTCATAGCTTCCATGGGCTCACTACTGTACTAATGCCTGGGTGACAAAATAAATTGAAGACAAGTCCTTGTCAATTTCCCTCACCTTTCCCAGGAGGAGCTGAGTTCTATAAAGACAATAGACTCTAAGGGTGGAAACAAATGCCGTGTCTGATGTAAACTAGATCTCAGTAGGATTCCAAATTCTATATTGGATTCTTAACATTATATATCTTTGTCTCTACACTCTCTTTTCCCGCTTTCTTTTCTTCCTGGCCCATGGTTCACCTCCATGCATGGATGCTTATTAAGACTAAAGAATTTTCTTTCCTCATTTTATGTCTGGCTTTTCTTAAAAATAGGTGGAGGGGGTTTTTGCTCAACTCTTTGAGAACTAGGCATTGCTGCATATAATAATGGATTTGGAAGCCATTCTCTTCATTGGAAAGTCTCCCTGCAACTCCTTAATTGTCAAATAAATGAAGCAAACAAACCTAAAAAAATATAGACTTGACATCTGGGGAACAGTAGTTCTTTTTATTTTATATATCTTCAAAAATAAAGAGAATAGTTATGAGCCTGGAGAAGATGCATCCTGTCATGTAGACTTTTTGATATTTTCAAAGGTGTTCTACTTTGACTGAACTTTGAAGGTCTGTCTGAAAATCTATGTTATAGAAAACACAATTCATTTTCAAGGTATTTGCTTTCATGCTTCCTGGTGTTCACAAAAAAATTTTGCTGTTTCTATAGAACTTATAAGTGTGAACTAAAATTTTGAAGTGTCACAAGTTGAATTTTGTATAATTTCACAGATTGTCTTCCCCTCCTATAGAGATGAATCATACAAGCAAGCAGAAGGGTTATATTCCCACTGTTTGGAAGAAGAGACCCAAGAGGGTTTTGAGAGTAGGAGAAGAACTCAAGCTGAGGTATAGCCAAATCTAAAATTCCCTTTCCTACCTCTGCCACTCGTTAGCTGCATAACCTGGGCAAGTCATTTACCCTGGTTGACCTCTAAAATACCTTCCTTGTTCAAAATGAAGTGGGGTGGGAGATCATAATACTTAACTTGCAGCATTGTTGTATAGGTATATAGTAGCTGCCCAATAAATATAATGATGACCATAATAAAGATTTGGAAAACAGATATATTGATACATGGAAGGAAGAAAGGATTACTCACAACCCTGTTATCCATCCCCACTATTCTTTCTCCCTTTGTGCATATGTTATGGCCCATATGTCATTTTTCAGTATCAGATTATCAGGCGAGGACTTATAAAATTAAAAGACAGACTCCTCCGACTTTAATTTTGGCCTTGGTATACTTATGTACTTTTAGAGTCATTGTTTCATTAGTTCACTTATTAGACCCCAATGGGCATACTCAAGGGGAGATGTGGTCCAGAGGGGGGAGGGTGAAGAATGGTAACAGAACCCTCATAATATTATTGGGATCCCAATATTGGCCTCTTAGGAGAGATTTTGAGACTCTCTTTCCTGCCACTGCTCAAAGAGTGGGGTCAGATTTTTTTCCATCAAAGAATATTCCTCAGTTCCTGTTTTAGTTTGCTATCTGCCAGAATACAAAACACCAGAAACAGAATGGCTTTCAAAGAGGGGAATTTAATGAGTTGCTAGTTTACAGTTCTAAGGCCGAGAAAATGTCCCAATTAAAACAAGTTTATAGAAATGTCCTATCAAAGGCATCCATCCAGGGAAAGATAGCTTGGTTCAGGAAGGCCAATGAAGTTCAGGGTTTCTCTCTCAATTGAGAAGGCACATGGCAAACACAGTCAGGGCTTCTCTCTCAGCTGAGAGGGCACATGGTGAACACGGTGTCATCTGCTAGCTTTCTCTCCTGGCTTTCGGTTTCATGAAGCTCCCCGGGAGGTGTTTTCCTTCTTTATCTCCAAAGGTCACTGGCTTGTGGACTCTCTGCTTCGTGGTGCTACAGCATTTTCTACTCTCCGAATCTCCCAGTCTCCAAAATGTCTCTTCTTTTATAGGACTCCAGAAACTTCTCAAGACCCATCCAAATGGGTGGAGACATGTCACCACCTAATCCAGTTTAACAACAACTCTCGATTACATTACATCTCCAGGGAGATGATCTGATTACAGTTTCAAACCTACAATACTGAATAGGGATTAGAAGAAGTGGCTGCCTTTACAAAATGGGATTAGGATTAAAACGTGGCTTTTCTAGGGTCTGTACATCCTTTCAAACCAGCACAGTTCCCTAATGCTTTAACACTCCAGCCCCCACCTCCTACCTGTCCATTTTAGTGCTGCACTTGATATGCCAAGCTTCACTACAGGAAAGGGGGCTGGTCTAAAATATCAGAGGCATCCCATCTACCCATAGGCCCATAACTAGGGAGCTCATGTCCTGATGGAGGTGGCCCAGTCTCCATACCCTTCTGCAGATGACCCTGCAAACCATTTCCAGCTGAAGTTTCTCTTCAATCCGGCAAATGTAGCTTAATCTACTCATAGGAAGGCTACTTCTGGAACCTTTGCAGATATTATGTAGCCACTTTCACTCATTCTAAAGAATGACAGTCTCTAGCTACTTAGAGATAATAGTTGTTTAAAGTCCATCTATTCTAAAACTGTAATGTAGACTCTTCCTGTACTTTTAACCACTCATCTTGATTTTTCTTTTCTCCTCTTTCTCTTTTTTTTCCAAAGGCCTCTTTTCAATAATGACGTCAACACTTTTTAGACAGTGGGAACAGTAACAAAATCTAGAGAACTAAAACATCACATTTATATTTCACATATAGCTAAGCTTCCAATCTGGAAATTTAGAACATGCTGATTTTTTCTTCAAAAGATCAAAAATTAGCAGCTTTCCAGCAAGTACCCATTATGGCTGGGAATGGAAGCTATCATCTATTGAGTACTTATTATGTGCCAGGTTCTGATATAAAGGTGTTCTCTTTATCAACTCATTAATCCACAGAAATTAACCCTGATAACTCATTTAATTCTCTTGAGTTTTTCTGATCTATTATCCCTGTTCCGCAGAGATTAAGGTCACACACTAGAAGATGGTGGGCTGGGATTTTGAACCTGGGCAGGTTGGCTTGAGCCTGTGCTTTTAACTACTCTGCCTCTTAAATCTCTTCATGGCTAATACATGTATTTATTTAGATGAACTTTCCTGAGGTATCCTTTACATATGATAAGATGCAAAGATTTTAAGTTGGTTGAGTTTTGACACATAAACTCCTGTAACCCCAAACCTCGCCCCCACCCCATGAAGATATAACACATTTTCATCTTCCCTCATGTCTCTTAGCAGTCAGTCCTCCCATCTTCTGCTGGGCAATCACTGGTCTGATTTCTATCGCCGTAACAGGTAATGTATTTTTTAAATTTAATACAAGAGAAGTGGGAGAAGGGTTTTCAAATTATATCTCCATGCATAATCAATCGTGTGGTCTCTTGGATTTTCAAGCTTCTATGTATAATATTTCCCAACATGTGTTCCCTCCAGGTTATTTGATAAGTGATAAAAAGTGGCTCCAGGGTCAAATAAATGTGAAAGCAATGGTTCAACAAAGTTAGGCAGTTTTCTTTCCTGGAGCACATTAACTTGCTAATTTACGTTGGTCTCACTAAGAAGGCAGTTTGTTTCTCAAATTCATTTGACCAGAGAAACTTTTTTATCTTGAAATAATTGCAAACATATGACAGTTGTAGAAATAATACAAAGTCCATATAGGAAACTCTAGCATACCCAAATGCCCAGGTGCTGGGATCCACCAACTTTTAAAATTGTACCATATTTGCCCTTTCATTCTACCTATCCATCTATCCACCTCTCTCTCTATCTTTCCATTTTCTAAACATTTGAGAATAGCTTGTATACATCATGCTCCTTGAATACTTAATTATCCCATATACCTTTCCTAAGAACAAGGATATATACTTATGTACCCACCGTAAGTACGGTTGCAAAGTTCAAGAAGTTTAAAATAAGTGTACAGGCTATATTCCATTTTTTTCAATTGTCCCAATAATGTCTTTTTGGGCATTTTCTCTTCCATTATTGGTTCCAGTCTGGGATTGTATATTGCTTTTACTTATCATCGTCTCTTTAATCTATCATTTTTTAAATTGTAGAAATACATACAACATAAATTTTACCATCTCCGCCACTCCCAAACATACAGTTCAGTGGGGTTAATCACACTCACAATATTGTGCTACCCTCACCACTATCCGTTACCAGAACTTTCTCATCACACAAAAGTAGAAACCTTGCACCCATCAGAGAATCTTTTTTTGATGGAGCATATCAAAGACCAGTGAGTGTTCTGCTGAAATGAAATAAGTTCTATAATGAATTCTGATTTCCTCCTTAGTTTCTTATTCTCATTAATGATGGATAATGGATTTTTTTAAGTTAAGCAATAAAAAGAATAGAGAGGAAAAGAAAAAGTCCCTTATTTTCTCTGTCTCAACTTTCAGTCTCACTCCCTGGAATGAGCAATATTCACAGTTTGATGTAAAACTTTTAACTAGGAAACATATTTACATATATTCCAGGTCTATTTTATTCTTTTTTTTTGGGGGGGGTCTTTTAAAAATTTTATTGTGGTAATGTAGATACAATTAACTTTTCCAATGTTAAATTTCGAGAATATAATTCAGTTGTGTTAATTACAGCCACAATGTTGTGGTACCATCATCACCATCCATTACCGAACATTTCCTATCACCTCAAGCAGAAACTCTGTATGCATTATGCATTAGCTCCTCATTCCCCGTACCCACCTCCTGCCCCCGGTACCCTGAAATCTACTTTCTGTCTCTATGTATTTGCATTCTCTAGGTACTTCATTTAAGTGAGATTGTATAATATCAGTCCTTTTGTGTCTGGTTTATTTTACTCTACCTGATGTCTTAAGGTTTATCCATGCTGTCACATGTCTCAGAACTTCACTCCTTCTTATGACTGAATAATATTCCATTGTGTCTACAACACATTTGTTTAACCACTCATCTGCTGATGGGCACTAGGGTTACCTGCACCTTTTGGCAATTAAGAATTATGTTGCTAGGAATATTGATATAAAAATAAATGTAAAAAAATAATAAATGAATGTTAAAGTATCTGCTTTCAGTTCTTTGGGGTATATACCTAGAATTAGAATTGCTGGGTCATATAGTAGTTCTATGTTTAACTTTTTGAGAAACAGCTAAACCTTTCCACAGCAGCCTCATTATTTTACATTTCTACCAACAATGTATGAGAGTTCAATTTTCTCTGCCAACACAGTTTTCTGTGTGTGTTTTTACTAAAAGCCTTTCTAGTGGGTGTGAGCTGCTATCTCACTGTGCTGTTTTTTGATCCTATTTTATTAAAAAAAAGTTTTATTGTAGTAACACATCTACAAATCAAAATTTTCCACTTTAACCACTTTTGAGTATACAATTCAATGGTATTAATTACATTTCACTTTTTCATCATCAAAGAAAACCTGCTGCCCATTAACATACAACTTCCCATTCCCCACGGTTCCTGGGCTGTGGCAACCTTTAATCTGCCATCTGTTGCTATGAATTTGCTACTCTACAAATTGCATATAAGTGAGATTTAAAAAAATGTCATCCATGGTATAGCATGAATCAGAACTTCATTATTTTTCGCAACTGAATAATTTTCCATTGTATGCATATATTGCATTTTGCTTATTCATTTATCAGCTTATGGATGTTTGGGTTGCTTGCACCTTTTGGCTATTGTGAATAATGCTGCTATGAACATTGGTGTAAAATATCTCTTTGAGTCCTGCTTCCAGTGCTTTAGGGTATTTACCCAGAAATTGGATTGCCCATATCATATAGTAGTTCTATATTTAACTTTTTGAGGAGCTGCCAATTCTTTTTCTACATCAGCCCCACCATTTTACTTTCCCAATGATGTCCTAACATTCTTATTTCTCCACACCCTCTCAGCCCATCTTATTTTCTGTTCTTAAGATAATAGCCATTCTAGTGGGTGTCAGGTGGTTTCTCATTGTGGTTTTGATTTGCATTTCCCTTATGACCAATGATGTTAAGCATCTTTTCATTTGCTTATTGGCTGTTTGTCTATCTTCTTTGGAGAAATTTCTACTTGAGTCCTTGACCCATTTTTTTTCTTTTAATTTTTTTGACCCATTTTTGTTTTTACTGGTTCATTTGTCTTTCTGTAATTGAGTTGTAGGAATTCTTTACATATTCTAGATTAATATATCCTTATCAGATACACGATTGCCAAATATTTTCTCCCAATCTGTAGGATGTCTTTCACTTTCTTGATAATGTCCTTTGCACAAAATTTTAAAATTCTGATGATGTCCAATTCAGCTATTTTTGTTGTTGTTTTTGCTCATGCTTTTGGTGTCAAGTCTAAGAAGCCATTGCCCAATACAAGTTCCATTTAGAGTTAGTTTTGTGTATGGTGTGAGGGGCCTGCTGTCATTTTTTTTGCATGTGAATATCCAGTTTTACCAGTGCCATTTGTTGAGGAGACCATTCTTTCCTCATTGGGTGGGCTTGGCACTATTGTCAAAAATCAATTTGTCATAGATGTGAGGATTGATTTTTGAACCCTCAATTCTATTACATTGTTATTTATAACTGCCCTTGTACCCCATATCATGTTTTTTTTTTCGGTTGGAAATGAAGCATTCTTTTTTGAGGTAAAATTCATGTAACATAAAATTAAGCATTTGAAAGCAATTCATTTTTTTATTGCATGCTTTCAAACCTTATGGATTGCCACTGTCAGTAGCAGCAGCAGTGATCTCAGATCCCTGAGATCTCAGATGGCAAGAATGAGAGTTATGGATTATGTTGAATTAAACCAGATATGCAAAGAGTAAACGGTGGGAGGGCCATGGTGTCTCAGTAGGCAGAGTTCTCGCCTGCCATGTGAGAGACCTGGGTTCAATTCCCGGTGCCTGCCTATGCAAAAAAATAAAAATAAAAAAGAAAGTGTGAATAGCATAATCCAAACACCTTCACTGTCCTTGGAGGCTCTCTTGTGAAGAGGAGTGCTGTTCCTGCAATGTGCAGGGGCCAGTGCAATTGCCCTACATAGACCTGCTCTTGGTTTAAGAACAGAAAGTTTTCTCACCTGTCTGGGCTATGGCAACACGTCCCTTTGAGCACTGACATCAGGTGAATTCAATAACTGTTTCTCGACTCCATACTAGGGCAAGGCATTATTCTACACTATTGGGGACACACAGATGAGTAAAAAAATCATTCTTGCTCTCACTGAGTTTTCCATCTTTACAGGACATGCTAAAACAATCTACTATATCATGACTTTAATATAATGTAGGTATGGCAAACACAATAAGAAAAATACAAGTTGTATGCTAAGAAGGAAGAGACTGATGTTGAAAGCCTCATTCAGAAATACACAGAATATCTGACAAAGTCTTCAATTGACTTGCTGATAGTTTCTTTTTTTTTGCTAGTTATATTTAGTTCATATTAGTGAGTAATACAATATTTGTCTTTTTGTATCTATTTCACTCAACATAATGTCACCAAGGTTCAGCTCTATTGTCACATGCATCAACTTCATTTCTTATTACAGCTGATTAATATTCCATCATATGTGCCATATTTTTATCTATCCATCAGTTGATGGACACATGGGTTGTTTCCATCTTTTGGCAATTGTGACTAATGCTGCTATGAATATCAGTGTGCAAATGTCTGTTCATGTCCCTGTCTTCTGAATGCATATCTAGTAGCAGAATTGCCAGATCATATGGCATTTCTATATTTAGCTTCCTGAGGAACTGCCAAACTGTCTTCAACAGTGACTGTACCACTCTACATTGATGGCAACAATGAATAAGTGTTCTATTTCTCCACATCCTCTCCAATACTTATATTTTTCTGTTTTTTTTTTAAAAATCATGGCCATTCTAGTAGGTGTGAAATGATAGCTCATAGTTTTGATTTGCATTTCCCTAGTAGCTACATACCAGGCTGTTTTGATTGCTGTAGCTTTGTAATAAGTTTTGAAATCAGGAAGTGTGAATCCTCCAACATTGCTTTTTTTTCTTTCAAGACAGTTTTCGCTATTTGATGCTACTTGTATCTCCATATGAATTTGATGATTGGCTTTTCCATTTTTTGTGAGGAAGGCTGTTGGAATTATTATTGGGATTGTGTTGAATCTGTAAATTGTTTTGGGTGGTATTGGCATCTTAAACATTACTTAGTCTAACATGAACATGGATTGTCCTTTCATTTATTTAGGTCTGTGATTTCTTTTAGGAATGTTTTGTAGTTTTCTATGTACAAGTATTTTACCTCTTTGGTTAAATTCATTTCTAGGTATTTGATTCTCTTAGTTGTTATTGTAAATAGATTTGTTTTCTTGTTTTCCTTTTTGGATTTTTCATTGCTGATGTATTGAAACACAACTGGTTTTTGTGAGTTGGTCTTGTACCCCACCAGTTTGCTGAATTCCTTTATTAGCTCTAGCTTTCTTGTAGATTCTTTGTGATTTTCTGTATCACAAAGAAATACAGATTTGTAAATAGAGTTTTGCTTCTTCCATTCCAATTTGGATACCTTCTATTTCTTTTTCTTGCCTAATTGCTCTGGCTAGAACTTCTAGTACAGTGTTGAATAGCAGTGGTAAAAGTGGCATCCTTCTCCTGTTCCTAATTTTATGCAGAAAGCTTTCAGTCATTCATTGTTGACTGCTCAGTGACCACTGACTGATGATTTTAGTTGTATTTTTTTCTTATATGCCCTTTATTATGTATAAGTGTGATATGAAGTTCTCTTCTATTCCTAGTTTTCAAGGGAAAGAGACCTCGAATAGCTAAAAATAGCCTAAAAAAGAACAAAGTGGGAGGATTAACACTTCCTGATTTCAAAGCTTATTGTAAAGCCACAGTAGTCAAAACTGCATGGTACTAGCACAAAGATAGACGTATTGACAAATGGAATTGAATTGAGAGGCTAGAGTTAGACCACCAAATCTAAGGTCAATTGTCTTTGAAAACGCCCCCAAATCCACTGAACTGGGACAGAATAATCTTCTCAATAAGTGGACATCAAAGAACTGGATATCAATAGCTAAAAGAATGAAAGAGGACCCTTAACCTTATACTCTGTACAAAAATTAACTCAAAGTAGATTAAATACCCAAATATAAGTTCCAGTACCATAAAACTCCTGGAAGAAAGTATAGGGAAATATCTTCAAGACCTAAGCAATAGGAGGTAGCTTCCTAAACTTCACACCCAAAGCACAAGCAACAAAAGAAAAAAAAGTAGATAATTTGGAACTCCTCAAAATCAAATGCGTTTGTGCCTCAAAAGACTGTCAAAAAAATGAAGGCCAACTCAATCGGAGAAAATATTTGGAAATCACATATCAGATAAAGGTTTGATATCCTTTAATATCTCTAAAGAAATCATACAACCCAACAACAAAGGAACAAACAGCCCAATTATAAAATGGGATAAAGATATGAATAGAGATTTTTCTGGAGAGCAAATACACATGGCTAAAAAGCACATAAATAAATGCTAATTTTCATTAGCTATATGGGAAATGCAGATCAAGATTACAATGAGAGAATACATTCCACCTATAAGAGTGGCTGATATTAAACAAACAGAAAACTATGTATGTTGGAGAGGATGTGGAGAAACTGGAACACCAGCATTGCTGGTGGGAATGTATAATGGTGTAGCCACTATGGAAGATTGTTTGGTGGTTCCTCAGAAAACTAAATATCAAGTTGCCCTATGATCTGGTAGTACGACTACTCAGTATATACCCAGAAGAGCTGAGAGCAGTGACACAAACAGACATTTGCACACTGATGTTCATAGCAGCATTATTCACAATTGCCAAAAGATGGAAACAGTGTAAGTGCCCATCAACAGATGAGTAGATAAACAAAATGTGGTATATGCATACGATAGAATATTGTGCAGTAATAAAACAAAATGAGGCCTAAAGCACATGACAAGATGGATGAGCCTTGAGGACATGATGCTGACTGAGATACACCAGACACAAAAGGATAGATACTGTATAATTCCGCCTTTGTGACCATGATAAAGGTAAAGTCAGAGGATTATAATACAGAATATAGGGGACTTAGAGATACATAGATGCTAGAGATGGATGGTCGATTAGCTAACGGGGTTGAACTTAAATGTAAGGGAGTAAATAGAAGTGAAGGCAGTTCATTAGTGTGTGTATAAGCAATATTGCCATATTGAAGGTGAACATGATCAAAAGAGGTTGTGTAGACCCATGTGTTCCACCAATTAACACTACAAATATAAATAAGTTCTTGCATGAACTAATTCAAAGGTATGAATCTTGTACAAAGAGTGTATAATTTGGGGTATGGGGAAAAACTGCTATTGCATGCTGTGGGCTACTTTTGACAGGAAAACATCAACAGTTCCACAGCACATCAGGGGTAAATAATAGTGGGAGGGACACGTTAAGGGGAAGTTTTAGATTTTTGGTATGGTGAGGGTGTGTTTATTGGTTATTTTTCTCTTGGGCACAATGAAATTGTCTAAAATTGAGAGTGTTGATGGACTGTTAACCTTGGACATTATTCATGATGTCCAATGGATGTATTCATGATGTCCAGTGGATGAAGGTGGCTGAAGGATACACTGATTGAGAAGTAGAATGGCAAATGATGGTGTATATATATGATCGAATATTGTGTTGCTACAGAAGGAAATGAAGTCGTGAGGCATGCAATGTTGTGAATGAACCTGTGGGACATTTTTTTCTTGTGAAGCAAAATAAGCCAGAAACAAAAGAACAAATATTGTATGGTTTCATTTAGAAAATACTTATAAGAAAAGTGGGGCCATAGCAGTCACATTTAGTCTGGAGTGATAATTGTTGTTTCTAGATTTTGAGAGGCTGTGCTATGTATGTACAACTTGGTATTTAGAGATAAGAATGAAGCCAATCAGGTTGAGATTAAGGTAATTCAGAATATAGGAGTAAGGAAGACATTATCTGTATTTTAGAACTTCACCCACTCTATGAGACCCAAGGGAGAAAGGTTTATTGTCTTCAGAACCTAAATTTTCAGTACCACATAATCTAACTCAACTGGTCTGGATAGATCATGTAAACATCATGTAAACAACCCAAACGCAAGGAGCCCAGAATGAGAATGAGGGCCTGGAATCCTATATAGGTTAATGTAATGCATGGATACATCCCAGAATATAATAAGTAGATAATCAAAAAGTATTGATGGGTACATGGGTGGTTAAGTGGTAGAATGCTCACCTTTCATGCAGGAGACCTGGGCTTGATTCCCGGACCATGTACCCCTTCTCCCCCCCAAAAAAAGTATTGGCAAAGTCCCTTGAGGAATGGGAGAAAAAATATTGAACTCTTAAAGTTTACCACAAGGTAATCCAAAGCTATGTCAGATATTAGGGACAACCAAATCAAGAGGCCAAGTCCTTGATCTTGAGGCTTGCTCTTGTGAAGCTTAATTATGTAATGGAGAAGGGTAGCCTACCTATAGTTATGGCTAAGACTTACTTCCAGAGGACCTCTTCTGTTGCTCATTGCCCTCCCCTCTACGTGGGATATAATATCCAGGGGTGAAAGTCTCCCTGGCAATGTGGGATATGGCTCCTAGGGATGAGTATGGCTCTGGCACCACGGGTTTGACAATGCCATCCTGATCAAAAGGGGGAAAAGAAGTGGCTGAGAGATTTCAAATAGAGTGGGTAGTCTACTCTGAAGGCTACTCTTATTATGCACGCTTCTGCTAGATGTTGCTACCTATCATAGTTTGCCAATCCCCAACCAAAACCATTCCTGCTAACCCTAACAAACACCTAGGGCTGTTATAGGAGATTTCACAAAGATTCCATGCACTATGATTACTTTCCAGAAACCTAAAACCTCCAGATGGGCTCCTAGAAACAGATAAGTCCTGTAATGTAGAGATGCCAGCCTCTCCAGAACATTAACTAGTTCCATCCCCTTATCCCATATTATCGACAGCTCCTTCTAACATGAAAAAGTCAGTATGGGCATAGCCAAAATATCCCTAAAAAGAGGGAGAAAGATCAGAGGAGATGGTGGAGTTGTACAGAGAAGGTAGGGTTAACAAATGAGTATGACCTCTGAATCATTATATTGATATTTCTTTTGGTCTTCAGTGTCTTGGAGCAGCTAGAAGGAAAAACCTAAAATTGTGGAATCGTAACCCATACCAAACTCTGAAATCTATTCTACAGCTAATTGCTGAGGTGTGCTCTGAAATTTATTGCGTTTTTGTAGATATGTTATTTTTCATAAAAAGGAATATAAAGAGTAAACAAACAAACAAAACTACTGGAAGAAAACATGGGTGGTGATTTTACATCTTGAAATGGAAAATATCTTTCTAAACCTAAAGAAGAAACCCACAAGTCATAAAGGAAGAGATACACAAGTTATTCTACAGAAAATTTAAAGTGTTTATGTGATAAGAAACCACACGAGGATGGACAAAACTTGAAACACAAACAGAACATATTTATATTTTATGATAAGATTAAAAAAATTTTAATTAAAAAATATAACAACAAACAAAAGTATTCTTAACATATGATCATTCCGTTCTACATATATAATCAGTAATTCACAATATCATCACATAGTTGCATGTTCATCATCATGATCATTTCTTAGAACATCAGAACACATTTTTATAAAACATATGACAAAGATCTAATTTCCTTCATAGAAAGACCTCCTAGAAATCAATAAGAAAAAAGATGAACACCCAATTGGAAAAGTGGGCAAAGAATAATCATATACTTGGCACAAGAAATACAAATGGCCAATAAACAAACAAAAAGATGCTCAACTTCACTCATAATAAATGAAATTAAAACAATGACAGAGCACTTTTATTGATCCTGTTGGCAAAAATTAAAAGGATTTACAACACCTCATGGTTGTAGTGTATAAGGAAAAAGATATTCTCATATATTGTGGGATTTGACCAATCTTTTCAGAGAATATTACGACAAGATTTAAAGTATATGTGTATGCTTAATTGCAGCAACCCTGCTTTTAGTAATTTATGTCACATTATTATTGAAAAGTCAAAAGATTGAAGATGCTTATTCCAGAACTGTTTATATGGTGAAAATCTAGGATAAAACTATCAATAGGATACTGGTTAAATAAATTATGGTATAGCTATGCAACAAAATACTATGTAGCTGCTAAAAGATGATAAATTGAGATGCTCCAGGGCTCCATCTCCTGAAAGAAGCTTTAAAGTAGCAGAAACAGGCAGAACTCTCTTTCTCAGAGCTCCAGAAAACAATTTAAAAGGTTTGCAGCAACTGGGAAAGCACCACATCAGGAAAAAGGCAACTTAAAAATGATATGGGGATTTCTGGGAAGATGGCAGTATAGGAGAGGCAGAGCTAACTTCTTCACCACAGAATAACTAGAGAAAAGGCAGAAAGCAACTGGAACTGTGGTTGTAGGGTATGAGTGGCCAGAGACAGACTTCTAAGTTTTATAGGAAGCACCTGGATGAAAAAGTGGAGAAATTATGACTGAAAGGACAGGGTGAGTTTATTTAATCATGACTGACTCTGGGGCTGGCTGCTATGCACCTGCCATAGTGGGTGAGGGAGGAGCTACAGACTCCTGCATTCCCATCTCTGCAACCAGCTAGGGAGTCGTATTTTGGTCCTGAAGTCAGGAGCTCCCATGTGGAAACTCAGGAACTAACAAACTTGTTTTAGCCACACATCTTGAGGCAGGCCACTGTGGGTACCTGGTTTTGGGGAAGACTGAGTGGCCTTCCCCTTAGGAGTAGAGGGGATGCAGAGTTGCTACAACATTTAGCAGGCAAGAGGGGCACTCTATGTTCTGTTGCCTGTATCCTTTCTCCACAGAGGCCCACACTGCTCATGTTGTGCATGGGTGGAGAAGCAGGGATAAAGGAGAGAACCATATGGAAGTAACAAGATCTTCTCCCCCACCCCAGGGGCCCATGGGTGTAAGGGGGCAGGGATCTTGAGAGCTGGCTAAGGGCTGGGGAAGGTGAAAAATCTTAACCCCATAGCCAGGGTTATTCTACTCAGAAGGCTGGGAATCACCAGACCAATCATTCCGTCAAGCAGATTCCTGCTGAGGTGCACAGGACCCACCCTCACCCCAATGGCTGGTGGGCTCAAACATGCATGGAGACCTGCTGTATTGACTGGATTTTCACTCGGTTTGAATTCCACCAAGGAGGCTGCTGCAGTCAGGAAAAAGTGGACTTGAGGGGAGAGGTGGCCCAAGAACACCATCTGCTGGGAAGACAGAGAAAGTATCCTGTGGCAAGTTGTTCTGCCAGATCTTCTACAAATGTCCCAAAAGACTTGCATTTCCCAGGACAGGACTTGGCTTTGGCCTTTGCCTGACTGGGAATTACTTATAAACCAAGTAGAAAGGAGACCTTCAATGCAAACACAGGCAACTATAAACATCTTCGGTGAGTAAATGAAATCAACTTTCAAAATAACCTTATCAAGATAATCAAATGCCAAGGAATTAGTAGAAAAAATTTAAAAAGAGGGAAAAAACCAACAAACAAAATAAAAAAAGAACAATAACAACAACAAAAGAAAGAAATTAGTAGAAAATCACAAAACACATAAGGTCCCAGAAGATATGGCCAAGTCAAATGATCAAATTAAAAGATGAAGGAGAAACAGAATTTGGAACAACTAATCAAAGAAGTACATAAAAATCACCAAAATAACTTCAATGGGTTGGCCAAAGACTATGGGATATAAAGAAGACACCAAAAGTGCAGAAAGAATTTGAAAGAATTGAAAAATAGCAGATCTTATAGAAATGAAAGAAACTGTAGATCAAATAAAAAGTATACTAGAGACACACAGCAGCAGATTTGAAGAGGCTGAAGAAAGAATAAGTGAACTAGAGGACAAGGCAAGTGAATGTAAATGCACAAAAGAACAAATGATGAAAAAGATGGAAAAATTTGAATTGAATCTCAGGGAAATGATGGAAAACACCAAGAGCACAAATATAAGAATCATTTATCATCCAAGAAGGAGAAAAGTAGAGTAAAGAGCTTGTAAGAATATTTGAAGAGATAATTGGGGAAAACTTCCCAAATCTTATAAAAGACATAAATATGCAAATCAAAGAACCTCAACAAATTCCAAATAGAATAAATCTAAATAGATTTACTCCCAGACACATACTAATCATATTGGCAAATGCTGAAGAGAAGGTGAAAGTCCTGAAAGCAGCAAGAGAAAGGCAATTCATCACAAACAGGGGAAATACATAAGAATAAGTACAGCACTCAACAGGAATCATGGAGGCAAGAATGCAATCATATGACTTATTTAAGATTCTGAAGGAGAAAAAAATGTCAGCCAAGAGTTCTTTGCCCAGTAAAGCTGTACTTCATAGTGAAGGAGAGATTAAAATTTTCACAAACAAATGCTGAGAGAACTTGTTAACAAGAGACCTGCCCTGCAAGAAATACTAAAGGGAGTTCTGTCAGTTGAAAAAAGAAGACAGGAGAGAAATAAGTCTGAAGGAAGGCATAGAATCGAAGAGTATTAGTAAAAATAACTTAAAGGATAAAAAGAGAGAGAGGAAAAAAAAATAGATCTGAGAAATAAAAACCAAAGGATATTATGGTTGGTTCCTATACTGCCTTTGAATGTGAATGGATTAAACTCCCCAATTAAATGATACAGATTGGCAGAATGGATTTAAAAATATGATCCATCTAAATGCTGTCTAAAAGAGACTCATCTTAGACCCAAGGATACAAACAAATTGAAAGTGAAAAGATGGAAAAAAATATTTCATGCAAGTTGTAACCAAAAGAAAGCAGGAACTATGCTAATATCAGATAAAGTACACTTTAAATGCAAAGATGTCATAAGAGACAAGGAAGGACACTATATATTAATAAAAGGGACAATTCACCAAGAAGAAATAACAATCATAAATGTTTATGCACCCAATCAGGGAACTCCAAAGTACATGAGGCAGATGTTGGCAAAATAAAGGGAGCAGTAGAAGTCTCTACAATAATAGTGGGAGACTTCTATTCACCACTGTCTTCTTAGACAGAACAACCAGACAGAGAATGAATAAGGAAACAGAACTGAAACAATGTGATAAATGAATTAGACCTCATAGACATACAGATCATTGCATTACAAGACACTAGGTTATATGTTCATGTCTAGTGCTCATGGAATGTTCTCCAGGCTAGATCATTTGCTGGGGCACAAAAGTGTCTGAACAAATTTTAAAAGATTGAAATTATTCAAAGCATTTTTTTCTGATCATAAAGGAATGAAACTGGAAATCAATAACCACTAAAGAACTAGAACTTTCACAAATATACGGAAGTTAAACAATACACTTTAAACAACCAGTGGATCAAAGAAGAAATTGCAACAGTAATAAGTAAATATCTGGAGAGACATGATAATGGGAATACAACATATCAAAACCTTTGGGATGCAGCAAAGGCAGTACCAAGAGGCAAATTTATAGCTCTGAACACATCCATTTAAAAGGAAGAAAATGTTAAAACCAAAGATCTAACTGAACAGCTGAAGAGGGTAGGAAAGAACAGCAAACTGACCCTAAAGAAAGTAGAAGAAAAAAATAACAAAGATTAAAACACAAATAAATGAACTGGAGAACAATAAAAAACAATATAGCAATCTATATTATATAAAGAGTTGGTTCTTCGGGAAGATTGACAAGATTGACAACACTTAGCTAGGCTGACAAAGTAAAAAGAGAGAAGACACAAATAAACAAAATCAGAAATGAGAAGGGGGAGGGTTATTACCTTGTGTTTTAGTTTGGAACCTGCTGGAATGCAATCTATCAGAACTGGAACAGCTTTTAAAAAGGGGAATTTAATAAGTTACAAATTTACAATTCTAAGGAAGTGAAAGTGCCTAACACCAACAATAGGTTACCTTCACTCAAGAAAGGCTGATGTGTCAGGAACACCTCTGTCACCTGGGTAGTCATGTGGCTGGTGTCTACTAGTCCCTTGCTACTGGGCTCCATTGCCTTCAGCCTCTGTTCCCATGGGATTTCTTCACTTTGCTTCTCTTGGGCTGAGTTTCATCTCTTGGCTTCCCTTGGCTCTCTCCAGATTCTGGCTTGCTTAACATCTCCTGGTGATGTCTACTGGGCTTCAAGCATCTCCAAACATCTGTGTCTCTGTTCTCTGAAGCAACTGTTCTCTGAGCGTCTATATCTGCTCTATCAGTTCTGAGGCTTCTGTCTTTCTGCCTTTCTCCAAAATGTTTCCCCTTTTAAAGATTCTAGTAATCTAATCAAGACCCACCTAGAATGGGTGGGGCCACATCTCCAACTAATCAGAAGATTACACCCACAATTGGGCATGTGACATCTTCGTGGATGAAATCTAATCAAGAGTTTCCACCCTGCAACACTGAATCAGGATTAGAAGAAATGGCTGCCTCCATAAGATTGAATCAGGACTAAAACATGACTTTTCTGGGGTACATAATACTTTCAAACCAGCATGCCATGGATCTCAAAGAAATTTCAAAAATCATAAGAGGATACTGTGAACAACTGTATATCAACAAACTAGATAACTTAGAGGTAATGGGCCAATTTCCTGGAAACACATGGATAATCTATACTGGCTCAAAGAAATAGAAGATCTCAACAAACCAATCACAAGTAAAGAGGTTCCTTCAGTCACCAAAAACCTTCCTACAAAGAAGAACTCAGGGCCAGATGGCTTCACAGGGGATTTTTACCCAACATTCCAAAAAGAACTAACACCACTCCTACCCATTTTCCCCCCAAAATTTGAAGAAATAGAACACTGCTTATTTTATGAAGCAAACACAACTCTAATACCAAAACCAGATAAAGATGCTACATGGAAGGAAAACTACAGGCCGATCTCCCTAATGAATATACATGCAAAAATTCTCAACAAAATACTTTCAAATCATATATAAAGGTACATTGAAAGAATAATATACCATGGCCAAGTGGGGTTCATTGCAGGCATGCTAGGGTGATTCAACATAAGAAAATCAATCAATGTAATACCACACATTAACAAACTGAAAGGGAAAAAAATCACATGATCATCTTGATTGATGCTGAAAAAGCATTCAACAAAATTTAGCATTCTTTTCTAATTAAAAAAAATTTCAAAAGGTAGAATCAAAGGAAACTTCCTCAATATGATAAAAGGCATATATGAAAAACATACTGCCAGCATCATACTCTATGGTGAGAGACTGAAATATCATGAATGAGATAAGGTGTCCACTGACACCAGTGTTATTCAACATTGTGCTAGAAGTTCTAGCTAGAGAAATTAGGCAAGAAAAAGCCATCCAAATTGGAAAGGAATTAGTAAAACCTTCATTATTTGCAGGTGACACAATCCTATACTTGGGAAATCCTGAGAAATCTATGATGAAGCTACTTGAGCTGCTAAACAAGTTCAGCAAAGTGGTAGGATACAAGATTAATATGCAAAAATCAGTAATATTTCTATACACTATACACTATACTGCCAGAATATAACACACCAGCGATGGATTGGCTTTCAGTAAAAGGGGATTTATTTAGTTAATGCATAGTTCTTCAGAGGAAAGGCAGCTAACTTTCAACTGAGGTTCTTTCTTTCGTGGGAAGGCACAGGACGATCTCTGCTGGCCTTCTCTCCAGGCCTCTGGGGTCCAACAATTTTCCTTGGGGTGATTCCTTTCTGCATCTCCAAAGGCCTGGGCTGAGCTCTGAGGGCTGAGATGAGGTATGCTGAGCTGCTTGGGCTGTGCTACATTGAGCTCTCTCATTCAAGCACCAGCCAATGAAATCAAACATCATTAATTGCAGCAGGCACGCCTCCTAGCTGACTGCATATGTAATCAGGAACAGATGAGGTTCACATGCCATTGGCTCATGTCTGCAGCAATAGAAGTAGGCACCTTCACCTAGCCAAGTTGACACCTGAATCTAACTACCACATGACCTAACAGAGGAGGCAATTAAGAAAAAATTCCACTCACAATAGCAACAACAACAAAAAATCAAGTATCAGGAATAAACTGAAACCAAGGATGTAAAGGACTTCTACATAGAAAACTACAAAACTTTACTAAAATAATCAAAGAAGTCCTTTGTAGATGGAAAGATATTCTGTGTTCATGGATAGGAAGATTAAATGTCAATGAATTGAATGAATTAGATGTTAATTCTACCAAAATTGAGCTATAGATTCAATGCAATACCAATCAAAATTCTAAGGACCTACTTTGAAGACTTGGAAATGCTAGTTATCAAATTTATTTGGAAGAGAGAGGGGACTCAAATTGCCAAAAACATCCTTAAAAAAGAACACAATTATAGAATTTATATTTCTTGCCTTTAAAGCTTATTATAAAGCCACAGTAGTCAAAACAGAATACTATTGGCACAAAGATAGACATATTGATTGATGGAATCAAATTAAGAGATCAGAAATAGACCCCCAGGTCTATGGTTAATTGATTTTCAACCAGGCCCCCAAATCCATGGCACTGGGACAGACTAGTCTTTTCAATAAAAGGGGCTGGGAGACTGGATATCCATACCCAAAGGAATGAAAGAGGACCCCTACCTCAGACCCTATAGAAAAATTAACTCAAAATGGATCAAAGACCTAACTATAAGAACCAGTACCATAAAAATCCCAGAAGAAAACATAGGGAAACATCTTCAGGAGGTAACTTCTTAGCTGTTACACCCAAAGCACAAGCAACAAAAGAAAAAATAGATAAATGGAAATCCTCAAAATCAAATACTCTATGCCTCAAAGGACTTTGTTCAAAAAGGTAAAGGAGCAGCCAACTGAATAAGAGAAAATATTTAGAAACCATATATCTAATAAGAGTTTGATATCCGGTATATATAAAGAAATCTTAAAACTCAACAACAAAAGAACAAACAACTCAATTATAAAATGGGCTAAAGACATGAATAGACATTTTTCCAAAGAGGAAATACAAATGGTTAAAAAGCACAGGAAAGATATTCATCTTCACTAGCTATTAGGGAAATGTAAGTCAAAGCTACAATTAGATATCATCTCACACCTATAAGAATGGCTGCCATTACACAATCAGGAAACTACAAATATTGGAAGGATATGGAGAAATTGGAACACTATTTCATTGCTCGTGAATGTATAGTAGTACAACCACTGTGGAAGACAGTTTGGCAGTTCCTTAGAAAACTAAATATCATGTTGCCCTATGACCCAGCAATTCTACTATGTGGCATATACTCAGAAGATCTAAAAGCAGTGACAAGAACAGACATTTCTACATTGATGTTCATAATAACATTATTCACAATTGCCAAAAGATGGAAACAATTCAAGTGGCTGTTAACAGATGAGTGGATAAACAAAATGTGGTATTTATATACAATGAGCATTTTAGTTTCTTAAAGCTTCCGGAATGCAATACACAAGAAATGGAACAGCTTTTCAAAAGGGAGTTCATTAAGTTGCAACTTTACATTTCTAAGGCCATGTAAATGTCCAAATTAAGGTACCAACAAGCAGTTACTTTCACTCAAGAAATGCTGATGCTATCTGGAACACCTCTGTCAGCTGGGAAGGCACATGATGATGTGCCAACTTTTTCTCCTGGCTTCTCATTTCATAAGGATTCCCTGGGAGTGTTTTCCTTCTGTATCACCAAAGGTCTCTGTCTCTGTGGGTTCTCAAGCTTTTTCCAAAATGGTTCCCTTTTAAAGGGTTCCAGTAAGCGACCCCACCGTGTATGGGTAGAGACACATCTCCATGGAAACCACCTAATCAACAGGTTCCATTCAGAACTGGGTGGGCCACATTTCCATGGAAACAACTTAATTGAAAGGATCCCACCCAACAATATTGAATGAGGATTAAAGAACATGGCTTTTCTGGAGTACCAAACAGTTTAAAACCAGCACAATGGAATATTACACAGCACTCAAAAGTAATGAGGTCTTAAGCATATGACAACATGGGTGAAACATGAGGACATGATGCTAAGTGAAATAAGCCAGACACAAAAGGATAGATACTGTATGATTTCAGTAATATGAACCACCGAGAGAATGTAAACTCAGACTCTTAAAATGTAGAATATAGGGGACCTAGAGATGGAAGCTAGAGAAGGGGGAGCAGTTACCTAACATGTATAGACTTGTAACAAGGTTGAACTTGAATGTACAGGAAAGGATAGAGGTGATGGTAGTTTGTTCATGAGATTATAAGTAGTTGAAGGTGAATATGATTGAAAGGGATGGTTTGAAGTCATGTACTCACTGATTAGCATTATAAATATAAATAAGTTCTTGCATGAAGTACTTCAAAGGTATGATGCTTGTATAAAATAGTTAATAATAGAGATTTTATTGCATGCTACAGTCTATATTTAACAGGAATGCCTCACTAGTACTACAATAATACTAAGGACAAATAATAGGGGGTGGGGGGAGAGAAAGAGTTATGGATGTTTTGGGTTTTCTCTTTGGTGTGGGTGCGTGTATCTGTTATTTTTCTCTTTGGAGCAATGAAAACTGTCTAAAATTGAGAGTGATGATGATTGAGCAACTATATCAGGGTACTGTGAGACATTGTTTATTTTGGATAAGATAGATTCTATTTGAATATATCTCAACAAAATCTGCAGATTCAAAATTTGTCAATAAATAGAAAAAATATCCCATATTTTGTTACTGAGGAAGAAGGAAATAAAATATTAATTTAGGTGAAAATACATAATTGAGATGTACTAGGCCTTAAATTTTATAAATTTCTTAAACAGATAACTTCCTTGATGATTATCAATCATAGTCACTTCTGTTTTCATTTAGGGAGGACATGGTGCTGGATAATCTGTCATATCATCAGATTATGTTTGATAACCATCCAGCCAACAGTAGGTAAATATTAAGCACTTATATAAGATGCTGAGCTCCATGGGTATGAAAAATAAAGAAATTTAGAAATTAGATTCAGCCACAAGATTAAGTGTGAAGTGAGAAACTTTTCTTAGCTTGGTCAGGGTGGTATATTCCACACTATAGAGAATGAAGGTGTAAGATGGGCTCTGCAGAAAGTTATTTATTCAAGTAACAGACTAGGTCATCTACTTCCTTACATCCCTTCCCTTCTGATATCTTCACATTCCAGTCAGGTAGGACTGGATTGAAAACACAGAGTTTTGTGCAGTAGCATATTTACACTACTTTAAATTTTACATCGATAGATCCCTGACTAAAACTGACCCAAATAAAAGAAAGATATGGTCCATAGACTTTAAAAAATTTTTTTAGAGAAGAAGAGGAACTCACTTTGTGATTAATCTATTCTTCTCTATTTACTCTAAGGTATGTTAGCACTACAAACAAAGGTTCACTGAAAATAAGGTTCAGTTTTGTTACTTGTTTTTTAAAGCTGTTCTCCATCTCTCTCTAGAAAAGTTTTCTGAATTTAAATCCCTAATAACATAAAATTATATTACAAAACTGTCCATTGCTTTTAATATCTTACTCTCAAGTGGTTTATTTAATTTTCTCTCATTTTTCCCACTGATGACCATTTTGAACACTACTTCTTAAAGACTTGAAGAGCTTTATTTTTCCTTCCACTTGAGACTTTGTTTCAGTAACAGTAAAAAAAGTGTATTTCAAGCAATGCGTTAGTTTAAGGTAGCTTACCTCCACCCTTGCTCCAGAGCAACTTGGATTTCCGATTCTTTGAGCAGGTCAGTGATCTGGGGACCCAGTAAAAGAGTTGGGCTATTCTTCTGAAGGTCTTGCTAAAGTCACTTCTTATGGCCATAGTTAGAACTAAGAGTGTTCCAGAATGGCTCTTTACAGAGAGCATGGATAAGGAAAGCACATTAACACTCACAGTTGACACTTTAGCTGTGAACTCACTTCCAGCCAATGCGTCTGTGGACCACCTGTTAGCCCTAAATCCCCTTCCTCTGTCATTCCTTTGGTTTGTCCCTTAGATCTTAGCTCTCATAACTGGAAACTGTATTAATAGATGTTCTTTCTAAAGAAAGAGTTGTAAGCTTCAGAAATTCTAATCAAATTCAACAATTATCATTGTTAAGCATAGCCCCCTCTATCCCATTCATAAAAACAGTTATTTTCATAGTGGAGCAGAGACAGCATCCACTAGCCTAGCATCCAATAGAAGAATTATCAGTGACAATTCTTAGCATTTAGTTGTGATTGATGAGCTATCCCCCAAAGTGGCAGCCTTAATCCCATTTGTTTTGTGTATTTTTTCACTGAAAAAATGATGTCTATTTTAGAACATCACGGGAATTTATCTCAGCAAAAGAGAACTTGACTGATTCTTAGGAGTTAAAAAATATATAAAAGAACAAGATTTTCCCAAGGTCCTGCTTTGACTTTTAACCCTTTGTTGACCACTTCAACAAAGACTCTTCTTTAACATACTTTTATATTATTTCAGCAGACAGCAACAGTCTAGTTGTCTACTATACAACTCATACTGAAATTTTCCACATCACCCCTGAAAGCATACGTAACAGATACTCCTTGGGTATTTAGTTTGTCAAAAAGAACTAAACTTATTCATAGCTTTCTTAGTCCCTAAAACAGCCTGGTTTAATATTTTAAAAATATTTTTATTTTCAACAATGAGCAAACATACAAACATTCTTGATGTGGTTAAAGTCAATGGCTCACAATATCATCACATACTTGTGTATTCATCACCATGATCATTTTCTTTGAGTGTTTACATCTCTCCAGCAAAAGAAAGAAAAAAGAAAAAACTCATACCTGCTGTGCTGGTTTGAAATGATGTATGTACCCTAGAAAAGCCATGTTTTAATTCTAATCCCATTTTGTAAAGACAGTTGTTTCTTCTAATCCCTATTTAATGCTGTATATTTGAAACTGTAATTAGATCATCTCCCTGGAGATGTGATTTAATCAAGTGTGTTGTTAATCTGGATTAGGTGACAACATGTCTCCATCTATTCAGGTGGGTCTTGATTAATTTCTGAAGTCCTATAAAAGAGAAAATATTTTGGATAATGAGAGATTCAGAGAGAGCAGAGCAGAATGACATGAGAAGCAGTGTCCACCAGCCAGCATACTTTGGAGATGAAGAAGGAAAATGCCTCCTGGGGAGCTTCGTGAAACAGGAAGCCAAGAGAGGAAGTGAGCAGATGACACCATGTTCACCATGTGCCCTTCCAGATGAGAGAAACTCTGACTGTGTTCGCCATGTGCTCTTCCACTTGAGAAAGAAACCCTGAACTTTATCGGACTTCTTGAACCAAGGTATCTTTCTCGGGATGCTAGATTGGACATTTCTATAGATTTCTTTTAATTGGGACATTTTCTTGGCCTTAGAACTGTAAACTAGCAACTTATTAAATTCCCTTTTTAAAAAGCCTCTCCATTTCTGGTATATTGCATTCCGGCAGCTAGCAAACTCAAACACCTGCCGTACCTCTTACCACTCCCTTTCATTGACCACTAGTATTTCAATCTACTCAATTTACTTTAACCTTTGTTCCCCATATTATTTGTTTATTTCTTATCTATATTTTTTACTCATCCGTCCATAGCATATATAAAAACAGTATCACACACAAGGTTTTCACAATCACACAGTCACATTGAAAAACTATATCATTATACAATCATTGTCAAGAAACATGGCTACTGGAACAGCTGTACAGTTTCGGGTACTTCCCTCTAGCCACTCTAAAACACCATAAACTAAAAAGGGGATATCTATATAATGCATAAGGATAACATTTCCAGGTAGTTCCCTCCAGCCTCTCCATTACATCTTGACTAACAAGGTGATATCTATTTAATGCATAAGAATAACCTCCAGGATAACCTCTCAACTCTGGAATCTTTCAGCCACTGACACTTTATTTTGTCTCATTTCACTCTTCCGCCTTTTGGTCAAGAAGGTTTTCTCAATCCCTTGATGCTGAGTCCAAGCTCATTCTAGAATTTCTGTTCCACATTGCCAGGGAAGTTTACAACCCCTGGGAATCATGTCCCACATGGGGTGGGGGCACGGGCAGAGAGTTTTCTTGACATGTTGCCTGAGAGAGAGGCCACATCTGACCAACAGAAGAGGTTCTCTGGAGGTGACTCTTAGGCCTAATTTTAATAGGCTTAGTCTATCCTTTGTGGTGATAAGTTTCATATGAACAAACCCCAAGATTGAGGGCTATATGCTTTGGTTGTCCCCACTGTTTGCGAGAATATCAAGAATTCTCCAAATAGGGAAGTTGAATTTTTCCCCCTTTCTCCCCATTCCCCATGGAGACTTTGCAAATACTTCTTTATTCACTGTTCAAATCACTCTGGGATTTATTGGGGGCATCCCACTAACCTGGACAACCAACACAATTTCATGCCCTATTCAAGGTTCCATGCACTTAGAGTGTTCAATTAAACTGCCCATATAAGTTAAATTAGGAAATACACTAGTCAAAATATTCATTTTGTATCAAATAAACATTTCTTGCTTTAGTTTTACACAGAAGTTGAAGTTTTTTGTGTTTTTTTTCGCATGGACAGGCACCAGGAATTGAACCTGGGTCTCTGGCATGACAGGTGAAAACTCTGCCACTGAGCCACAGTGGCCCACCCAGAAATTGAAGTTTTGAAACATGAATGACCATTTATTTTCAACACCCTGCAATATTGACATTCCTATGTTCCTTCTCATGCAAAAATATTTTTAAATTTGTACATTTAGTCACTATCATTATACATTCTAGGCATTCCTAGATTATAACCAGCTCAGTCTTTGTCTATCTTTCCTTCTGGTTTCATATGTGCCCCTAGCCCTCCTGCTTCTATCATTCTCACATTCAGCTTCATTCAGTGTACTTACATTATGGTGCTACAATCAGGTAGTATCGTGCTATCAATTTCTGAATTTTTACAGTCCTGTTGCACAATCTGTATCCCTTCAGCTCCAATTACCCAATATCTACCATATTTCTATCTCCTGATAACTTGTGTTCTTAACTTCTATTCTCCAGGATCATGCAATATTAGTTCATATCAGTGAGACTGTACAGTATTTGTCCTTTTGTTTCTGCCTAATTTCACTCAGCATAACATCCACATTGTTACATGCTTCATGACTTTATTCTGTCTTACAGATGCATAATATCCCATTGTATGTATATACCACAGCTTATTTAACCACTCATCTGTTGATGGACATCTGGGCTGTTTCTATCTCTTGGCAATTGTAAATAATGCTGCTACAAAAACATTGGTGCGTAAATGTCTGTTTGTGTCCTTGCCCTTATGTCCTCTGAGTAGATACCTAGCAATGGTATTGCTGGATCATATGGCAATTCTATACTCAGCTTCCTGAGGGCTAAGCTGCCTTCCACAGTGGTTGTACCATTTGACATTCCCACCAACAGTAGATAAGTGTGCCTCTTTCTCCACATCCTCTCCAGCCTTTGTTTCCTCTTTTATTGATAATGCCCATTCTGGCAGGTGTGAGATGATATCTCATTGTGGTTTTGATTTGCATTTCCCTAATAGTCAGGGAAGTTGGGCATCTTTTCATGTGCCTTTTGGCCATTTACATTTCCTCTTCTGAGAAGTGTTTGTTCATGTCTTTTGCCCATTTTTTATTGGGTTGTTTGTCTTTTTGTTGTTGAATTGAACGATCTCTTTATATATTCTGGATACTAGACCCTTATCTGATAGGTCCTTTCCATATATTGTCTCCCATTGTGTAGGCTGTCTTTTTATTTTCTTTACAAAGTTCTTTGCACAAAAGTGTTTAATTTTGAGGAGTTCCCACTTATCTATTTCCTTCTTCAATGCTCATGCTTTGGGTGTAAGATCTAGGAAACTGCCTCCTTTAAAAGTTTTATAAGATATTTCCCTACATTTTCTTATAACGGTTTTATGGTCTTAGCTCTAAAGTTTAGGTCTTTGATCCACTTTGAGATAATTTTTGTATAAGGTGTGAGATATGAATCCTCTTCTTCTGCATATGGATATCAGTTCTCCAAGCACCATTTATTGATGAGACTGTTCTGTCCCAGGTGGATTGGTTTGACTGCCTTATCAAAGATCAATTATCCATAGATGAGAGGGTCTATATCTGAACATCTGTTTGATTCCATTGGTCAGTATATCTATCCTTATGCTAGTACCATGCTGTTTTGACCACTGTAGCTTCATAATATGCTTTAAATTCAGGCAGCATAAGACCTCTGTCTTCATTTTCCTTTCTCAAGATATTTTAGTATTTGGGGCACCCTGCCTTTCCAGATAAATTTAGTTATTGGTTTTTCTTTCTGCAGAGTAAGTTTTTAGGATTTTAATTGGCATTGCCTTGAATCTGTAAATCAATTTAGGTAGAATTGACATCTTAACTATGTTTAGTCTTCCAATACATGAACACAGTGTGCCCTTCCATTTGTTTAGGTCTTCTGTGAGTTCTTTTACCAATTTCTTGTAGTTTACTTTGTATAGGTCTTTTGCATCCTTAGTTAAATTTATTCCTAAATATTTTATTATTTTGGTTGCAATTGCAGATGGAATTTTTCTTGATTTCCCCCTCAGATTGCTCATTACTTGTGTCTAGAAACACTACAAATTTTTGAGTGTTGATCTTGTAATCTGCCAATTGGCTGTACTCATTTATTTGCTGTAGATTTTGGGGGGTTTTTCAACTTATAGTATCATATAATCTGTAAACAGTGAGAGTTTTACTTCTTCCTTTCCAATTTTGATGCCTTGTATTTATTTTTCTTGTCTAATAACTCCGGCTAGAACTTCCAACATAGTGTTGAATAAAAATGGTGACAGTGGACATCCTTGTCTTGTTCCTGATATTAGGGGGAAAGCTTTCAGTCTTTCCCCATTGAGGGTGATGTTAGCTGTGGGTTTTTCATATATTCCCTTTATCATGTTGAGGAAGTTCCTTTCTATCCCTATCCTTTGAAATGTTTTCATCAAGAAAGGATGTTGAATTTTGTCAAATGCCTTTTCTGCATCAATCGAGATGATCATGTGGTTTTTCTGCTTTGATTTGTTGATATGGTGTATTACAATAATTGATTTTCTTATGTTGAACCATCCTTGCATACCTGGAATAAATCCCACTTGGTCATAGTGTATAATTCTTTTAATATGCTGCTGGATTTGATTTGCAAGAATTTTGTTGAGGATTTTCACATCTGTATTCATTAAAGAGATTGTTCTGTAATTTTCTTTTCTCAGAGTATCTTTGTCTGGCTTTAATATGAGGGTGATGTTGGCTTTGTATAATGAGTTAGGTAGCCTTCCCTCCTCTTCAATTTTTTTGAATAGGTTGAGCAGGATTGGTACTAATTCTTTCTTGAATGCTTGGTAGAAGTCACATGTGAAGCCAGCTGGGTCCTGGGTTTTCTTTTTTGGGAGCTTCTTTTTTTTTTTTTTTTTTTCGAATGGGCAGGCATGGGGAATTGAACCCAAGTCTCCGGTATGGCAGGCAAGAACTCTGCCTACTGAGCCACCTTGGCCCACCCTTTTGGGAGCTTCTTGATGACTGATTCAATTTTTTGACTTGTGATTGGTTTGTTGAGGTTGTCCATTTCTTCTTGAGTCAATGTTGGTTGTTCAAGCCTTTCTAGGAAGTTGTCCATTTCATCTACCTTGTCTAGCTTATTCGCATATAGTTGTTCATAGTATCCTCTCATTACCTCCTTTATTTCTGTGGGGTCAGTGGTTATGTCTCCTCTTCCATTTCTGATTTTCTTTATTTGCATTCTCTCTTTTTCTTTTTGTCAACCTAGCCAAGGGTCCTTTGATTTAATTGATTTTCTCAAAGAACCAATTTCTGGTTTTGTTGAATTTTTGATTCTTTTCATGTTCTCAATTTCATTTCTGGTCTAACCTTCATTATTTCTTTCCTTTTGCTTGCTTTGGGGTTAGTTTGCTGTTCTTTCTCTAGTTCTTCCAAGTGAATAGTTAGTTCCTCAATTTTTGCTCTTTCTTCTTTTTTGATATAGGCATTTAAGGTGATAAATTTCCTTCTTAGTACTGCCTTTGCTGCAGCCCATAATTTTTTTTATTACAGTCAAGGTAATATATATATATTTTCCTTGTTTTGTTCTTTTTTAATTAATTAAAAAATTTTTTAAATACCAAAAATCATGAAACAAGCGCAAACATTCATAACTTTTGATCATTCCATTCTACTATATAATCAATAATTCACAATATCATCACATAGTTGCATATTCATCATCATGATAATTTCTTGGAACATTTGCATCTATTTAGAAAAAGAAATAAAAAGAAAACATAAAAAAATTCATATATATAACCCCCCACTCCTTCCCCTCACCGATCACCAGCATTTCACTCTAAATTTATTTTAACATTTGTTCTCCCTATTATTTATCTTTATTCCATATGTTTTACTCATCTGTTGATAAGGTAGATAAAAGGAGCATCAGACACAAGGTTTTCACAATCACACAGTCACATTGTGAAAGCTTTATCATTATACAATCATCTTCAAGAAGCATAGCTACTGGAACACATCTCCACATTCTCAGGTAGTTCCCTCCAGCCTCTCCATTACATCTTGACTAACAATGTAATATCTATTTGATGTGTAAGAATAACCTCCAGGATAACCTCTCAACTCTGTTTAGAATCTCTCAGCCATTGACACTTTATTTTGTCTCATTTCACTCTTCCCCCTTTTTGGTTGAGAAGGTTTTCTCAATCCCTTGATGCTGAGTCTCAGCTCATTCCAGGATTTCTGTCCCATGTTGCCAGGAAGGTCCACACCCCTGGAGTCATGTCCCACACAAACAGGGGGAGGGTGGTGAGTTTGCTTGTTGTGTTGGCTGGAGAGAGAGGCCACATCTGAGCACCAAAAGAGACTCTCTTGGGGGTGAATCTTAGACCTAATTTTAAGTAGGCTTGACCTATCCTTTGACGGGTTAAGTTTCATATGAACAAACCCCAAGACTGGGGGCTCAACCTGGAGCTTTGGTTGTCTGCACTGGTTGTGAGAATATCAAGAATTCAATTTGGGGAGGTTGAATTTTCCCCCATTCTCACCATTCCCCAAAGGGGACTTTGCAAATACTTTTCCGCTCACTGATCAAATCACTCTGGGATTCATTGGGGCATCACTCTGGACAAACCAACAAAATCTCATGTCCTACCCAAGGTTCCATGTACTTATGTTGTTCAACCAAGCTATCTACATAAGTTATATTAGGAAATTCACTAGTCAAAATATAAATTTTATACCAAATAAACATTTTTTGCTTTAGTCTCACACAGAAGTTGAAATTTTAAAATATTAATTACCATCAATTTTCAGCACCCTGCAGTAATGACATCCCTTTGTTCTTCCTCATGCAAAAACATTTTTCAAATTTGTACATTTAGTCTCTGTCATTATACACTCTAGGCAATCCTAGGTTATACCATCTGAATCTTTATCGTCTACCTTTCTTTCTGATTTCATTTGTGCCCCCAGCCCTCCTCCCTCTATCATTCTCACATTCAGCTTCATTCAGTGTTTTAACATAATTGTATTACAGTTAGGTGATATTGTGCTGTCCATTTCTGAGTTTTTTTATTCAGTCCTGTTGCACAATCTGTATCCCTTCAGCTCCAATTACCCAATATCTTACCCTATTTCTATCTCCTGATGGTCTCTGTTACCAATGAAATTCTCCAAGTTTATTCACTAATGTCAGTTCATATCAGTGAGACCATACAGTATTCATCCTTTTGTTTCTGGCTAATCTCACTCAGCACAATATCCTTAAGGTCCATCCGTGTTGTTACATATTTCATGACTTTATTCTGTATTACAGCTGCATGATATTCCATCATATGTATATGCCACAGTTTGTTTCACCACCCATCTGTTGATGGACATTTTGGCTGTTTCCATCTCTTGGTAATTGTAAATAATGCTGCTATAAACATTGGTGTGTAAATGTCCATTTGTGTCCTTGGCCTCGTGTCCTTTGAGTAGAGACAGCATATAGATGGTCCTGTTTTTTAATATATTCTGCCAGTCCATGTCCCCCGATTGGGAGCTTAATCCATCAACATTCAGTGTTGTTACTGCACGGGCAGTACCCTCCTCTACGATTTTGCCTTTTGGCTTTTATATGTCCTTCTAATTTTCCTTCTTTTTACCTTTACTCATAGTCTTCCTTTCTACACTCTTCTCCACACCTCTCTCTTCTGCCTTTGTATCTGTCTCTAGTGCTCCCTTTAGTATTTCTTGCAGAGCTGGTCTCTTGGTCACAAATTCTCTCAGTGATTTTTTGTCTGAAAATGTTTTAATTTCTCCCTCATTTTTGAAGGACAGTTTTGATGGATATAGAATTCTTGGTTGGCAGTTTTTCTCTTTTAATAATTTAAATGTATTATCCCACTGTCTTCTCGCCTCCATGGTTTCTGCTGAGAGACCTGCGCATAGTCTTATTGGGCTTCCCTTGTATGTGATGGATTGCTTTTCTCTTGCTGCTTTCAAGATCCTCTCTTTCTCTTTCACCTCTGACATTCTGATTAGTAAATGTCTTAGAGTATGTCTATTTGGATCTATTCTCTTTGGGGTACACTGCACTTCTTGGATCTGTAATTTTAAGTCTTTCATAAGAGTTGGGAAATTTTCAGTGATAATTTCCTCCATTAGTTTTTCTCCTTTTCCCTTCTCTTCTCCTTCTGGGATGCCCACGACATGTATATTTGTGTGCTTCATATTGTCCTTCAATTCCCTGAGACCCTGCTCATATTTTTCCATTTTTTCCCTATATTTCTTTTTTATCAGATTTCAGATGTTCCTTCCTCCAGTTCACTAATCCTATGTTCTGCCTCTTAAAATCTACCACTGTAGGTTTCCATGATTTTTTCATCTCTTTTACCGTGCCTTTCATTCCCATAAGTTCTGTGATTTGTCTTTTTCAAACTTTCAATTTCTTCTTTTTGTTCATTCCTTGCCTTCTTTACATCCTCCCTCAATTCATTGATTTGGTTTTTGATGAGGTTTTCCATGTCTGTTCATACATTCTGAATTAATTGTTTCAGCTCCTGTATCTCATTTGAATTGTTGGTTTGTTCCTTTGACTGGGCCATATATTCAATTTTCCTAGTGTGATGTGTTATTTTTTGCTGGTATCTAGGCATTTAATTACCTTAATTAGTTTATTCTGGAGATTACTTTCACTTCTTTTACCTAGGGTTTTCTTGCTAGATGAATTTGTTGTCTATCTGTTCTTTGACATTCCGTTCAGCTTTTTCTGGACCTCTAGCTTAGGTTTTGCTTAACAGAGGATAATTTTTCAGTTCTTGTTTCTTGCCCTGCTTGTATGGTGCCTTTTTCCCCCACTGTTAATAGGGTCTACATAGGTATTATAGACCCCAGCCAGATTTTCCCAGACCAAATTGACCTCCTATCAGGAGGAAAGAGTCACCTGCATTGATTTTCCCTGAGGGCGAGACCCAGCAGGTTGATAGACTTTCCCGTGAAGTCTCTGGGCTCTATTTTTCTCATCCTGCCCACTGTGTGATGCATGTCTGCCTGCAGGTCCCACCAGCATAAGATCATGTGGTACCTTTAACTTTGGCAGACTCTCCTTGGTGGGGGCATGGTGGAGACAGAGGAGAGGTTGTAGGCTGGTTTTAATGGTTTCAAATGACTGAGCCATGGTGTCTGAATTCCTTGAGGGAGGGATTCTACCTGAGTTGGATCTCAACCCTCCCCTGGGGAAGGCACAGGCTCTGGACAAGCCCTCAACCAAGCTTGTTTCTGCCTATGCCTGGGGCAGTTGCAGCCTGAGAAGTCCTGCCACTGTATCCAAAGGCAGTCAAGCCTTTGTAGAAACACAGCCACAAAAACCTCTGCTTCCTTTTTCTTTTTCTTTTTCCATCAGCCCTGCCCCCTTGGCACCAGGGCAAAATGAGTGACCTCTGCTTTGACCAGGTTCACCTGAGCTGGGGGCCTATTTTTAGCAGTCAGAATTTGTTAATTTATTCCAAAATTGGCATTTGGTTTGGCTCAGCCCCTGCTGCTAATAAAGTTTCTTTCCTTTCCCCTCTGGGAAGCAGCTTGTGGGGGAGGGGCGCCAGCCACCACAGCTTGGGGAACGCATGATTCTGGGGGGGCTCACAGCTGGTCCAGCTGGTCCAGACTGGGGTACGCTGTGTGTCCAGTCACTGACGTGGCATCAGAAGCTATTCTGTATTGTTTCTGATTATTTAGTAGTTGTTCTGGAGGACAAACTAAAACGCCCACCTTGCTAAGCCACCATCTTGGCCCAGAAGTCATGTTCTGCTTATTATTTAATTTTATTCCATATGTTCTACTCCTCTGTTGACCAGGTAGATAAAAGGAGCATCAGACACAAGGTTTTCACAATCACACAGTCACACTGTGAAAGCTATATCGTTATACAATCATCATCATCAACAAACATGGCTACTGGAACACAGCTCTACATTTTCAGGCAGTTCCCTCCAGCCTCTCTGTTACATCTTGAATAACAAGGTGATATCTTCTTAATGCATAAGAATAACCTCTAGGATAGCCTCTCGACTCTGTTTGGAATCTCTCAGCCATTGGCACTTTGTCTCCTTTCACTCTTCCCCCTTTTGGTCGAGAAGGTTTTCTCAATCCCTTGATGCTGAGTCTCAGCTCATTCTAGGATTTCTGTCCCATGTTGCCAGGAAGGTCCACACTCCTGGGAGTCATGTCCCACATAGACAGGGGGAGGGTGGTGAGTTTGCTTGTTGTGTTGGCTGGAGAGAGAGGTCACATCTGAGCAACAAAAGAGGCTTTCTTGGGGGTGACTCTTGGGCCTAATCTTAAGTAGGCTTGACCTATCCTTTATGGGGTTAAGTTTCATATGAACAAACCCCAAGACTGGGGGCTCAGCCTATTTCTTTGGTTGTCCACACTGCTTGTGAGAATATCAAGAATTCAACTTGAGGAGGTTTAATTTTCCCCCATTCTCACCATTCCCCAAAGGGGACTTTGCAAATACTTTTCCACTCCCTGCAGCCCTTAAATTTTGATATGTTGTGTTTTCATTTTCATTTGCCTAGAGATTTTAACTGATTTCTGTTGTAATTTCTTCCTTGACCCACTGGTTGTTTAAGAGTGTGTTGTTGAGACTCCACATCTTTGTGAATTTTCTGGCCCTCTGCCTGTATGGATTTCAAACTTTACTCCTTTATGATCTGAGAATTATTTTGTATGATTTCAGTCTTTTAAAATTTATTGAGACTTGCTTTGTAACACAGCATATGGTCTACTCTTGAGAAAGATCCATGAGTACTTGAGAAAAAGGTGTATCCTACTGTTGTGGAGTGTACTGTTCTATAAATGTCAGTTAAGTCTAGTTCATTTATTTTATTATTCAAATACACTGTTTCTTTATTGATTCTCTGTCTAGAAGTTCTCTCATTGATGAAAGCACGGAATTGAAGTCTCCAACTATTATGGTAGATGTGTCTATTTCTCTTTTCAGTGTTTTCCTCATGTATTTTGGAGCACTCTGGCTTGGTGCATAAATATTTATAATTGTTATGTCTTCTTGTTGAATTGTTCCTTTTATTAATATATAGTGTCCTTCTTTGTCTCTTTCAATTGTTTTACACTTGAACTCTCATTTGTTGAGATTAGTATAGCTACTCCTACTCTTTTTTGATTGTTGTTTGCATGAAATGTCTTTTCCCAACCTCTCACTTTCAACCTATTGCGACTTAATTGGCTTTTGCTTAAATGAGCGAGCTCAATGTAGCACAGCCCAAGCCGCTCAGCATACCTCATCTCAGCACTTGCAGCTCCACCAGTCCTCTGGGTTCTCCAGCCCCAGAGGAGTTTGTCCTTGAGTCTAAAATGCATCTCCTTTTTTTGTGTGTAGGCAGGCACTGGGAATCGAACCTGGGTCTCCAGCATAGCAGGCAAGAACTCTGCCTGCTGAGCCATGTGGCCACCCTAAAATGCATCTCCTATAGACAGCATATAGATGGGTCCTGTTTTTTTTAATCCATTCTGTCAGTCTGTGTCTTTTGATTGGGGAGTTTAATCCATTAACATTTAGTGTTATTACTGTAAGGGCAGTACTTTCTTCTACCATTTTGCCTTTTCAATTGTATATGTCTTATCTAATTTTTTTCTCTTTTTACCTCTACTGATATTCTTCATTTCTACACTCTTTTCCACGTCTCTCTCTCCTGTCTTTTTCTCTCTACCTGTAGTGCTTCCTTTAGTATTTCTTGCAGAGTTGGTCTTTTGGTCACAAATTCTCTCAGTGATTTTTTTTTTGTCTGAAAATGTTTAATATCTCTCTCATTTTAAAAGGACAAAATTGCTTGATATAGTATTCTATATCAAGTATATTCTATAGTATTCTATAGAAGAACTTGGCAGTTCTTCTCTTTTAGAATCTTAAATATATCGTACACCATCTTCTTGCCTCCATGGTTTCTGCTGAGAAATCTATACGTAGTATTATTGGGCTTCCCTTGTATGCGATGGATTGCTTTTCTCTTGTTGCTTTCAAAATTCTCTCTTTCTCTTTGTGGTAGTTAGATTCAGTTGTCAATTTCACCAGGTGAAGGCACCTAGTTTTGTTGCTGTGGACATAAGCCAATGGTACATGAGCCTCATCTGTTGCTAATTACATCTGCAGTCGGCTAGGAGGTATGCCTGCTGCAATGAATGGCTGGTGCTTAAATCAGAGAGTACAACGTAGCACAGCCCAAGCAGCTCGGCATACCTCATCTCAGCACTTGCAACTCAGCCCAGGCCTTTGGAGATGCAAAAAGGAATCACCGACTTCTGGGTCAAGATGGCAGCTTAACAACGTGCACGTTTTAGTTCGTCCTCCAGAACAACTACCAAATAACCAGAAACAGTACAGGACAGCTCCTGGGGCCACGTCAGTGACCGGACACACAGCATACCCCAGTCTGGACCAGCTGGACTGGCTGCAAGAACCCCCCAGAACTGTGAGTTCCCAAAGCTACGGTGGCCAGCGCCCCACCCCCACAGCTGCTTTCCCAGAGGGGAAAGGAAAGGACTTTACCAGCAGCAGGGACTGGGCACAATCAAACGCCAATTGTGGAACTAATTAACAAATTCTGACTACTAAAAATAGGCCCCCAGCTTAGGTGAACCTGATCAAAGTGGAGGTTGCTCATTTTTGCCCTGGTGCCAAGGAGGCAGGACTGACAGAAAAAGGGGGAAATAAAAAAAGAAGGAAACAGAGGTTTTTGTGGCTGTGTATCTACAAAAGCTTGACTGCCTCTGGATACAGCAGCAGGACTTTTCAGGCTGCAACTGCCCCAGGCATAGGCAGAAGTGAGCTCTTCTTTGGGGGATTATCTGGAGACTATGCCTTCCCCAGGGGAGGGGTGAAACCCCACCCAGGTGGAATCCCTCCATCAAGGAATTCAGACACCAGGGCTTGGTAATTTGAAGTAATTAAAACCAGCCTACAACCTCTCCTCTGTCTCCACCACACCCCCACTAAGGAGAGTCTGCCAAAATTAAAGGTACCACATGATCTTATGCTGGTGGGACCTGCAGGCAGACAAGTGCCACACATAGGGCAGGATAAGAAAAACAGAGTCCAGAGACCTCACAGGAGTCTTTCAACCTGCTGGGTCTCACCCTCAGGGAAAATCGATGCAGGTGACTCTTTCCTCCTGATAGAAGGCCAATTTGGTCTGGGAAAATCTGGCTGGGGTCTATAATATCTAAGTAGACCCTCTTAAGTGTGTGTGTGGGAAAGGCACCACACAAGCAGGGCAAGAAACAAGAAAACAAGAACTGAAAAATTCTCCTCTGTTAAACATAACTTAAGCTAAAGGTCCAGATAAAGCTGAACGGAATGTCAAAGAACAGATAGACAACAAATTCATCCAGCAAGAAAACCCTAGATAAAAGAAGTGAGAGCAATCTCCAGAATAAACTAATTAAAGTAATTAAATACCTAGACACCAGCAAAAATTAACAAATCACACTAGGAAAATTGAAGATTTGACCCAGTCAAAGGAACAAACCAACAATTCAAATGAGATACAGGAGCTGAAACAATTAATTCAGAATGTATGAACAGACATGGAAAACCATATCAAAAACCAAATCAATGAATTGAGGGAGGATGTAAAGAAGGCAAGGAATGAACAAAAAGAAGAAACTGAAAGTCTGAAAAAACAAATCACAGAACTTATGGGAATGAAAGACACAGGAGAAGAGATGAAAAAAACAATGGAAACCTACAATGGTAGATTTCGAGAGACAGAACATAGGATTTCAAAACTGGAGGATGGAACATCTGAAATCCGACAAGAAACAGAAACTATAGGGGAAAAAATGGAGAAATATGGGCAGGGACTCAAGGAATTGAAAGACAATATGAAGCACATGAATATACGTGTTGTGGGTGTCCCAGAAGGAGAAGAGAAGGGAAAAGGAGGAGAAAAATTAATGGAGGAAATTATCACTGAAAATTTCCCAACTCTTATGAAAGACTTAAAATTACAGATCCAAGAAGTGCAGTGTACCCCAAAGAGAATAGATCCAAATAGACATACTCTAAGACATTTACTAATCAGAATGTCAGAGGTGAAAGAGAAAGAGAGGATCTTGAAAGCAGCAAGAGAAAAGCAATCCATCACATAAAAGGGAAGCCCAATAAGACTATGCGCAGGTCTCTCAGCAGAAACCATGGAGGCGAGAAGACAGTGGGATAATATATTTAAATTATTAAAAGAGAAAAACTGCCAACCAAGAATTCTATATCCATCAAAACTGTCCTTCAAAAATGAGGGAGAAATTAAAACATTTTCAGACAAAAAAATCACTGAGAGAATTTGTGACCAAGAGACCAGCTCTGCAAGAAATACTAATGGGAACACTAGAGACAGATATGAAGACAGAAGAGAGAGGTGTGGAGAAGAGTGTAGAAAGGAAGACTATGAGTAAAGGTAAAAAGAAGGAAGATTAGATATGACAGATAAAATCCAGAAGACATAATAGTAGAGGAAAGTACTAACCATGCAGTAAGAACACTGAATTTTAATGGATTAAACTCTCCAATCAAAAGACATAGTTTGGCAGAATATATTAAAAAACAGGACCATCTATATGCTGTCTCTACTCAAAGGACACGAGGCCAAGGACACAAATGGACATTTACACACCAATGTTTATAGCAGCATTACTAACAATTACCAATAGATGGAAACAGCCAAAATGTCCATCAACAGACAGTTGACTAAACAAACTGTGACATTCACATAAGATGGAATATTATGCAGCTGTAAGACAGAATAAAGTTATGAAGTATGTAACAACATGAATGGACTGTAAGGACATTATGCTGAGTGTGATTAGCCAGAAACAAAAGGACAAATACTGTATGGTCTCACTGATATGAACTGACACTAGTGAATAAACTTGGAGAATTTCATTGGTAACAGAGACCATCAGGAGATAGAAATAGGGTAAGATATTGGGTAATTGGAGCTGAAGGGATACAGATTGTGCAATAGTACTGAATATAAAAACTCAGAAATGGACAGCACAATCCTACCTAACTGTAATGTAATTATGTTAAAACACTGAATGAAGCTGCATGTGAGAATGATAGAGGGAGGAGGACTGGGGACATAAATGAAATCAGAAATAAAGATAGATGGCAAAGATCGAGATGGTATAATCTAGGAATGCCTCGAGTGTATAATAATAGTGAAATGTACAATGTACAAATTTTAAAAATGTTTTTGCATGAGGAAGAACAAAGGAATGTCATTATTGCAGTGTGCTGAAAATAGATGATAATTAATACTTTAAAATTCCATCTTCTGTGTGAGACTAAAGCAAAAAATGTTTATTTGTTACAAAATTTATATTTTCACTAGAGCATTTCCTAATATAACTCATGTAGATAGTTTGATTGAATGTCATAAATACTTGGAATCTCAGGTAGCACATGAGATTTTGTTGGTTTGTCCAAAATGATGCCCCGATGAATCCCAGAGTGATTTGATCAGTGACTGGAAAAGTATTTGCAAGCCCCCTTTGGGGAATGGTGAGAGTGGGGAGAAATTCAACTTCCCCAAGTTGAATTCTTGATATTCTCACAAGCAGTGTGGACAACCAAAGCTATAGGCTGAGCTCCCAGTCTTGGGGTTTGTTCATATGAAACTTAACTCCACAAAGGATAGGTCAAATCTACTTAAAATTTAGGCCTAAGAGTTACCCCCAAGAGAGCCTCTTTTGTTGCTCAGATGTGGCCTCCTTCTCCAGCCAACATGGCGAGCAGTCTCACCACCCTCCCCCTCTCTGCATGGGACATGACTCCCAGGGGTGTGGACCTTCCTGGCAACATGGGACAGAGATCCTGGAATGAGCTGAGACTCAGAATCAAGGGACTGAGAAAAACCCTAGAATGAGCTGAGAATTAACATCAAGGGATTGAGAGAACCTTCTTGACCAAAGGGGGAAGAGTGAAATGAGACTAAGTGTCAATAGCTGAGAGATTCCAAACAGAGTTGAGAGGTTATCCTGGAGGTTATTCTTATGCATTAAGTAGATATCATCTTGTGGTTCAAGATGTAGCACAGAGGCTGGAGGGAACTGCCTGAAAATGTAGAGCTGTGTTCCAGTAGCCATGTTTCCTGATGATGATTGAACAATGATATAGCTTTCACAATGAGACTCTGTGAATGTGAAAACCTTGTGTCTGATGCTCCTTTTAGCTACTATATCAACAGCAGAGTAGAACATATGGAATAAAAATAAATAATAGGGGGAACAAATGTTAAAATAAATTTAGTTTGAAATGCTAGTGGTAAATGAAAGCAAGGGGTAAAGGGTATGGTATGTATAATGTTTTTTTCCTCTGTTACCGTTTTATTTCTTTTTCTTTTGTCTTTTTATTTCTTTTTCTAAATCGATGCAAATGTTCTAAGAAATGATGAATATGCAACTATGTGATGATATTAAGAATTACTGATTGTATATGTAGAATGGAATGATATCTTAATGTTTTGTTTGTTAATTTTTTTAATTGATAAAAAAAAGTTAAAAAAAAAAAAAAAAAGAGGAATCACCCTGGGAAAAGTTGTTGGAACCCAGAGGACTAGAGAGCAGGCAAACAGAGTTCACCCTGTGCCTTCCCATGTAAGAAAGAACCTCAGTTGAAAGTTAGCTCCCTTTCCTCTGACGAACTAACAAAATAAATCCTCTTTTATTAAAAGCAATCCATCTCTGGTATGTTGCATTCCAGCAGCTAGCAAACTAGAACAGATTTGATACCGAGAGTGGGGTGCTGCTGCTGTTTGCAAATACCAGATATGTTGGATGGTTTTTTTTTTTTTTTTGATGGCTAAGGGGAAGATTTTGGAGGAACTTTGAAGAGAATGATGGAGAAGTCCTGGAGTGCTTGAAGAGACTGTTGGTGTAAACAGAACCACTGCCAACCTGGGCAAAGGTGGATGCAAAAGGGCGAGTTTGGAGTTTTCAGAGTAGGAACCATGGAAGTTTGGGTTTGAAGCCAAGAAACCTTGACCAGGAGAGTGGACCCACCCATATACATAAAGAGGATGAGATTACCCTGAAGGGTGAGGATGAGTTTCCCACTTTATTGCAGTGGAAGAATCGTGCAGCCTCAGGCCTTGGGGAAGGTACAGCATGCTCCTTGGGGGACTGGGAAGAGCCTGGCTGCCACCACATGGAGGGGTTGAGCATGTGCCCCAGAAATGGTAGAGAGCTCAGGGGTGGCCCTGATGCCTGGAGAGAGGGGAGCCGAGAAAAAGGTCATCTCCTCAATGTTCTCTGAGGTTGATTTGGAAAGAAGTGGGCCACTGCATAGGCCCTTCAAAAGGGTGAGACGGCCACTTTCTAAAGCTGAAGGATAAATGACTTTCAGACTTTGAAATCTGATGATATCTGCCCTGCAGGTTTTCCTTCCAATTTCTCCCTACGGATCTTGTGACTGTCCCTCCATTGCATATTGACACCAGACAACTTGTTTTGAGATTCACAGGTCCAAAGCCAGAAGAGAATTTTTTTTACCTTAATATTGTTTAAGGTGATGTGTGTAGTTGCCAAGTTGACAAGGGGTGGACATGTGGTAGTTAGATTCAATTATCAACTTGGCCAGGTGAAGGCACCTAGTTTTGTTGCTGTGGACATGAGCCAATGGTACATTGAACCTCACCTGTTGCTGATTACATCTGCAGTTGGCCAGGAGGTGTGCCTGCTGCAATGAATGATGTTTGACTTAATTGGCTGGTGCTTAAATGAGAGAGCTCAATGTAGCACAGCCCAAGCAGCTCAGCATACCTCATCTCAGCACTTGCAGCTCAACCCAGGCCTTTGGAGATGCAAAAAGGAATCACTCCAGGGAAAGTTGTTGGAACCCAGAGGCCTGGAGAGAAGGCCAGCAGAGATTACCCTGTGCCTTCCCACATAAGAAAGAACCTCAGATGAAAGTTAGCTGCCTTTCCCCTGAAGAACTAACAAAATAAATCCCCTTTTGTTAAAAGCCAATCCATCTCTGGTATGTTGCATTCCAGCAGCTAGCAAACTAGAACACTCTTTGACCCCTGATTCTGAATAGTAAGTGTCTTGGAGTTGTCTATTTAGGTCTATTCTCTTTGGGGTATGTTGCACTTCTTGGAACTGTAATTTCATGTCTTTCATAGGAGATGGGAAATTTTCAGTGATAAATTCCTCCAGTAATCTTTCTCCTCCTTTCCCCTTCTTCTCTCCTTTTGGAACACCCACAACATGTACATTCATATGCTTCATGTTGTCATTCAATTCCCTGAGACCCTGCTCATATTTTTCCATTCTTTTCCTTATCTATTTTCTTTGCTTCTCTGATTTCAGATGTCCCATCCTCCAGTTCACTAATCCTTTCTTCTGCCTTTTCAAATCTAATTATGTAGGTTTCCATTGTTTTCTTCTTCTCTTCTACTGTGTCTTTCATTCCCATAAGTTGTGTGAATTGTTTTTTCACACTTTTGATTTCTTCTTTTTGTTCTCCCATTTCCTTCTTTATATCCTCCCTAAACTTGTTGATTTGAATTTTCCCCTTCTTTTATTGTGAAAAATAACATATATACATAATAGCTATGGATTTCAAAGCAAAGCACCACAATTAGTTGTAGAACATATTTCAGACTGACATGGGTTACAATTTCACAATTTTAGGTTTTAACTTCTAGCTGCTCTGAAATACTGGAGACTAAAAGAGATATCAATTTAATGATTCAACATTCATATTAATTTGTTAAGTCCTGTCTTCTATGTATAACTCCACCATCACCTTTGATCATTCCATATGTCTCTTTAGGAGTGTTTGGGCTATGGCAATTTTAAATTTTTGATATTGGAAGGGTCTGTCACTTATATGGGGTAGGGAGATGGAACTATCTGATGTTCTGGAGAGGCTGGGCTAAGTTTCAGGATTATCTGGACCAAGGGCTGATCTGGAGGTTGCAGGTTTCTGACAAGTTACTCTAATGTCTGGATCCCCTGTGGAATCTTATATATTACCCTAGGTGTTCTTTAGGATTGGCTAGAATGGTCCTGGTTGGGGGTTGGCAGGTTATGATAGGTAGCCAGGCCTAACTGAAGTTTGCATAAGAGCAACCTCCAGAGTAGCCTCTTGAGTCTATTTGAACTCTTTCTACCACTGCTACTTTATTAATTACAACTTCTTTTCCCTCATTTTGTCAGGATGGAATTGTTGATCCCACTGTGCCAGGTCTGGATTCATACCTGGGAGTCCTCTCCCATCTCTCTAGGGAGACTTTCACCCCTGGATGTCATATCCCACATAGGTGAGGAGAGCAATGATTTCACTTGCAGAGTTGGGCTTAGAGAGACTGAGGCCACATGTGAGCAACAACAGAGGTCCTCCAGAAGTAACTCTTAGGCATGCCTATAGGTATTCTAAGCTTCTCTGCTACCTATATAAGCTTCACAAGACTAAGCCTCCTGAACAAGGGCATGGCCTATTGATTTGGGTGTCCCTAAAGCTTCACAGAGTATTAGGGTATTCCCTGATGGTAAGGTTTAATAGCTCCATATTCTTTCTTCCTTCCCTCAGGGGACTTTGCCAATGCTTTTTGATTATCTGCTTAATTTACTCTAAAATGTTTCCAAGTATTACAATAATTTTTACAGGATTATGGGACCTCTTTCTTATTTGGTGCTTCCTGTATTTCATTTGTTTAAATGACCTATACAGATAGGTTGAATTAGATTATGCAGTACAGAAAATTTCAGTTCCAGATCAAACAAACTTTTCTTCCATTGATCTCAAAGAGTATGTGTGGTTCTAAAATATAGACACTGTTTTCCTTACTCCTATGATCTGATTTACTTTAACCCCAACTTGCTCAGTTTCATTATCTCTAAATATTAGGTTACATATATAAATCAGCCTCTCAAAATCCAGAAATAATAATCACCACTCCAGACTTAATGTGTCTACTCTAAAAGCTTGGAATCTAGGTCCCTGTTTTCTTATAAGCATTTTCTAAAGGTAACCATATGATTGCTTTTTTTTCTTCTGTCTTATTTTGTGTCACCAAATGTCCCACATGCCCATTCACATCGTTGCATGCCTCACGACAATATTCCTTTTTATAGCAGCACCTTTGCTCATAAGTATCATTCACCAATCTACTTCTCAGTCAGTGCATCCTTCAGCTACCTGCATTCATCAGGCATCATGTAGAGGGCCTAAAGTCCACAGTCCATCAACATTCTCAAGTTTAGATAATTTCATTGTTCCCAAGAGACAGAAAGGCAATAAACACACCTTCACCAAATAGGAGATCTAAACCTCCTCTAACTCTTGCTCCTCCCCCCATTATTTACCTCTGCTTTGCTGTGGTACTGCTGATGGTTTCCTTTTGAACATAGCTCATAGCAGGCAATAGCACTTTCCCCCCTGTATCCTGGACTTAAACACTCTTGATACAGGAATCATATCTTAAAGCAATTCTTACAAGAACTCATTCATATTTCTAGTGTGAGTTAGTGGGACATGTAGGTCTATACAACACCTTTCAATCTTGTTCATCTTCGATATGGTATTGCTTCTAGACCCACTAGAGAATCACCTTCGCTCCTACCTATACCTTTATACTGGAATTCAACCTCATTAGCTAACGGTTCACCCATCTCTAACTTCTATGTATCGCTAAGTCCCCTGTAGTCTATATTATAAGTCTCCAATTATACCTTTATGCTGGTCATAAAAGTGGAATCATACAGCGTCTGTTCTTTTGTGCCTGGTTAATTTCACTCAGTATTATGTCCTCAAGATTTATCTATCTTGTCATGTGCTTCAGGATGTCATTTTGTCTTACTGCTATATAATATGTTAATATGATGTGAAATAGGGGTCTTCTTTCATTCTTTTGATATGAATATCCAGTTCTCCCAGCACCATTGTTGAAGAGACTTTTCTGTCCCAGTTGAAGGGACTTGGCAGCCTTGCCAAAAACCAATCGACCATAGATGTGAGGGTCTGTTTCTGAATTCTCAACTTGATTCCATTGGTCAATTTATCTATTTTTATGCCAATACCATGTTGTTTTAAGCACTGTAACTTTGTAATATGCTTTAAAATAAAAAAATGTGTGGGGTGCCATGGTGGCTCAGCAGGCAGAGTTCTTGCCTGCCATACTGGAGACCTGGGTTTGATCCCAGTGCCTGTCCATGTTAAAAAAAAAAAAGAAAAAGCGCATGTCCTCCAACTTTGTTCTTCTTTTTCAAGATTTTTTTTTTTTTTTGGTTATTTGGGGTGCCTTACCCTGAGAAATAAATTTGATAATTGGCTTTTCCATTTATTTATTTTTTTCTCTCTCTTTTTTTCTTACATTTCAGGAACAGTTGAAAAAGACAGATTCCTATCTTTAAACAAGTTACATGGATTATGTTCTAGTTTGCTAGCTACTGGAATGCAATATACCAGAAACGGAATAGCTTTCAAAAGGGGAATTTAATAAGTTACTACTTTACAGTTCTAAGGCCAAGAAAATGTCCCAATTAAAACAAATCTATAGAAATGTCCAGTCTAAGGCATCCAGGGAAAGATACCTTGGTTCAAGAAGGCCGATGAAGTTCATGGTTTCTCTTTCAAGTGGAAGGACACATGGCAAACACAGTCAGAGTTTCTCTCTCATCTGGAAAGGCACATGGTGAACACGGAATCATTTACTATCTTCTTCTATTGGCTTCCTGTTTCATGAAGCTCCCTGGGAGGCATTTTCCTTCTTCATCTCCAAAGGTTGCTGACTGGTGGACTGTTTCTTGTGGCTATGTCATTCTGCTCTGTTCTCTATGAGTCTCTCTCATTCTCCAAAATGTTTCTTCTTTTATAGGACTTCAGAAACTAATCAAGACCCACCCAAATGGGTGGAGATATGTCATCACCTAATCCAATTTAACAACCACTCTTGATTGGGTTACATCTCCAGGGAGATGATCTAATTACAGATTCAAACATACAATATTCTGCCTTTATGAAATGGGATTTTGATTAAAACATGGCTTTTCTAGGGTACATACATCCTTTCAAACCAGCACAGATTATAAAATAGTGTTTGTAATATTCAAATGTGCAATGATATTATTTAAACAAATAGCTGTGAAAAAAATCTAAATCCTCATAATTTTAATCACACAATTGACTTAGCAATTACAAACATATTGCCTTGTTTTACTCTGATTTACAGATATTGGGTCTTATTCTACTTCCCTTCTGTACTGGAAAAGCTAATCATTTTTCTTTGAAGTCTATTAGCTAGGGTTCTCTAGAGAAAAGAATCAGCAGGAGATATCTGTAGATATAAAATTTATAAAAGTGTCTCATGTAACCACAGTAATGTAGAGTCCAAGGTCTGTAGGGCAGACCACCACCTGGTAACTCTGATGAAGGTCCTCAACAAACTCTCAGGAGAGGCAGACTTGGCAACCATGGGAATGGACGCATCCAGAATCTGAAGGGCAGGTTGTGAAGCTGGCAACTCTGATGAAGGGTCTGGGTGAACTCCACAGGGACGGCTCACTGGCTGAAGCAAGAAGAGAGACTGTCTCTTCTGAATCCTCCTTAAAAGGCTTTGAGTGATTAGATTAAGCATCACTCATTGTAGAAGACACTCCCCTTAGCTGATTACAAATGCAGCTGTGGATGTAGCCCACATAATCATGATTTAAGTCCATGAAATGTACTCATAGCAACAGACAGGCCAGTGCTTCTTTGGCCAATTGACAGGGTACCACCACCTGGCCAAGTTGACACATGAACCTTACCATGACAAAGACCATTTGTATGTATTCCAGGTACTTAGATATTTGGATCAGTGAAAGGTTGTTTTTTATATATATATATATATATGTTTATTTATATTTATATTTTACAGAAGTAGAGACAATAAAAAATACACTTCATAAATGCTTTCTATGAATACAGTTAAATTCCAGGGGATGATTCAGAATGCACCATTATTATCCCTTTTTTTACAAAATTTTTTTTCCAGATTAAAAAAAACTATTTGTTATACTGTGTACAAACATTTTTTACCAAATAAGTTTCATACTACATTCTTCTGAAAGATGAATGGGTTTTCTGCACTCTCATTTCTATTTCATTAGTCAATATATCTATCTTTATGCCAGCACCATGCTGTTTTGACCACTGTAGCTTTGTGATATGCTTTAAAATTACAAAGTGTGAGTCTTCCAAATTTGTTCTCCTTTTCAAGATGTTTTTGGCTTATTGGGGCCCCTTGCCCGTCGAAATAAATTTTTTTTTTAACGTGGACAGGCACCAGGAATTGAACCCGGGTCTCTGGCATGGCAGGTGAGAATTCTGCCTTTTGAGCCACTGTGGACTGCTCCCTTCCAAATAAATTTGATGATTGCTTTTTCCATTTCTGAAAAGTAGGTGGTTGGAATTTTTGTTAGTATTGTGTTGACTTTGTAAATCAATATCTTAATGATTTTTAGTCTACCAATAGATGAACATGGTATGTCCTTCCATTTATTTAGGTCTTCCTTGACCTCCCTTAGCCATGTTTTATAGTTTTCTGTGTTTAGGTCCTTTACATTTTTGGTTAAACTTGTTCCTAGATATCTGATTATCTTAGTTGGTATTTTAAATGGAATTTTTCTTCTTGATTTCTGTGGTGGTTAGATTCAGTTGTCAACTTGGCCAGGTGAAGGTACCTAGTTCTGTTGCTGTGGCCATGAGCCAATGGTATGTGAACCTCATCTGTTGCTCATTACATCTGCAGTCAGCTAAGAGGCATGTCTGCTGTAATGAATAATGTTTGATTTAATTGGCTGGTACTAAAATGAGAGAGCTCAACATAACACAGCCCAAGCAGCTCAGCATACCTCATCTCAGCACTCACAGCTCAGCCCAGGCCTTTGGAGATGCAGAAAGAAATCACCCTGTGGAAAGTTGTTGGAACCCAGAGGCCTGGAGAGAAGGCCAGCAGAGATCACCCTGCGCCTTCCCACATAAAAAAAAACCTCAGTTGAAAATTAGCTGCCTTTCCTCTGAAGAACTAATGAAATAAATCCCCTTTTATTGAAAGCCAATCTGTCTCTGGTGTGTTGCATTTTGGCAGCTAGCAAACTAGAACAATTTCTTCCTCAGATTGCTTGTTACTAGTTGTTCTAGTTTGCTAGATGCTGGAATGCAATATACCAGACATGGCATGGCTTTTAAAAAGGGAAATTTAGTAAGTTGCTAGTTTATAGTTCTAAGGCCAAGAAAATGTCCCAATTACAAGTCTAATAGAAATGTCCAATCAAAGGCATCCAGGGAAAGATACCTTGATTCAAGAAGGCTGATGAAGTTCAGGGTTTCTCTCTCAAGTGAGAAGGTGCATGGCAAAGACAGTCAGAGTTTCTCTCTCATCTGGAAAGGCACATGGTGAATGCAGTCAGGGTTCCTATCTCATCTGGAAGGGCACATGGTGAACACAGCATCATCTGCCGGCTTCTTCTCTTGACTCCCTGTTTCATGAAGCTTCCCAGGAGACATTTTCCTTCTTTATCTCCAAAGGTCGCTGGCTGGTGGACTCTGCTTCTCGTGGCCATGCCATTCAGCTCTGCTCTCTCTGATTCTCTCATTCTCTAAAATGTTTCCTCTTTTATAGGACTTCAGAAACTAATCAAGACCCACTCAATTGGGTGGAGACACGCCTCTGCCTAATCCAGCTTAACAACAACTCTTGATTAAATCACATCTCCAGGGAGATGATCTAATTACAGTTTCAAACATACAATGCTGAATAGGGATTAGAAGAAATGGCTGCCTTTACAAAATGGGATTGGGATTAAACATGGCTTTTCTAGGGTACATATATCATTTCAAACCAGCACACTAGTGTATAGAAACACTACTGATTTTTGCATGTTGATCTTGTATCTTTCCCTTTGCTTAACTCATTTATTAGCTCTAGTATGTTTTTTCTATCTTTGTGGACTTTCTAAATATAGGATCTTGTCATTTGCAAACAGTGGAAGTTTTACTTTTTCCTTTCAATTTGGATACATTGTATTTCTTTTTCTCACCTAATTGCTCTAGCTAGAGCTTCTGTCACAATGTTGAATAAAAGTGGTGATGGTAGGCATCCTTGTGTTATTCCAGATCTTAGAGGGAAAGCTTTCAGTCTTTCACCATTGAGTATGGTGTTAGCTGTGGGTTTTTCATATATGTCCTTCATCATATTGATGAAGTTTCCTTCTATTCTTATCTTTTGTAATGTTTTTATCAAGAAAGGATGTTGGATTTTGTCAAATGCCTTTTCTGTATTGATCAAGATGATTATGTGTTTTTCCTCTTTGATTTGTTAATGTGGTGTATTATATTAATTGATTTTCTTGTGTTGAACCACCCTTGCATACCTGGGGTAAAACCCACTAGATTGTGGTCTATAATTCTCTGAATGTGCTGTTGGATATGATTTGCAAATATTTTGTTGAGGATTTTTGCATCTATATTCATTAGAAAAATTGGTCTGTAATTTTCTTTTCTTGTAATATCTTTATTGGGCTTTGGTATTAGGATGATGACCTCATTGAATGAGTTAGTTAGTGTTCCCTTTACTTCAATTTTTGGAAGGGTTTGAACAGAATTAGTATTAATTCTTCTTAGAATGATTGGTAGAATTAGTCTCTGAAACTATCTGGTCCTGGGTTTTCCTTTTTAAGAGATTTCTTTTTTTTTTTTTTTTTTTTATACCATTCTACATAAGCAATCAGTAATTCTTAACATCATCACATAGATGCATGATCATCGTTTCTTAGTACATTTGCATTGGTTTAGAAGAACTAGCAGTATAACAGAAAAAGATATAGAATGTTAATATAGAGAAAAAAATAAAAGTAATAATAATAAGAACAAAACAAACAAAACAAAACAAAACAAAACAAAAACCTATAGCTCGGATGCAGCTTCGTTCAGTATTTTAACATGATTACTTTACAATTAGGTATTATTGTGCTGTCCATTTTTGAGTTTTTGTATCTAGTCCTATTGCACCGTCTGTATTCCATCAGCTCCGATTACCCATTATCTTACCCTGTTTCTAACTCCTGCTGGTCTCTGTTACCAATGACATATTCCAAGTTTATTCTCGAGTGTCGATTCACATCATTGGGACCATACAGTATTTGTCTTTTAGCTTTTGGCTAGACTCACTCAGCATAATGTTTTCTAGGTCCATCCATGTTATTACATGCTTCATAAGTTTATCCTGTCTTAACGCTGCATAATATTCCATCGTACGTATATACCACAGTTTGTTTAGCCACTCGTCTGTTGATGGACATTTTGGCTGTTTCCATCTCTTTGCAATTGTAAATAACGCTGCTATAAACATTGGTGTGCAAATGTCCGTTTGAGTTTTTGCCCTTAATTCCTTTGAGTAGATTCCCAGCAATGGTATTGCTGGATCGTATGGCAATTCTATATTCAGCTTTTTGAGGAACCGCCAAACTGCTTTCCACAGTGGTTGCACCATTTGACATTCCCACCAACAGTGGATAAGTGTGCCTCTTTCTCCGCATCCTCTCCAGCACTTGTCATTTTCTGTTTTGTTGATAATGGCCATTCTGGTGGGTGTGAGATGATATCTCATTGTGGTTTTGATTTGCATTTCTCTAATGGCCAGGGACATTGAGCATCTCTTCATGTGTCTTTTGGCCATTTGTATTTCCTCCTCTGAGAGGTGTCTATTCAAGTCTTTTTCCCATTTTGTAATTGGGTTGGCTATCTTTTTGTTGTTGAGTTGAACAATCTCATTATAAATTCTGGATACTAGACCTTTATCTGATATGTCGTTTCCAAATATTGATTCCCATTGTGTAGGCTGTCTTTCTACTTTCTTGATGAAGTTCTTTGATGCACAAAAGTGTTTAATTTTGAGGAGTTCCCATTTATTTATTTCCTTCTTCAGTGCTCTTGCTTTAGGTGTAAGGTCCATAAAACCGCCTCCAATTGTAAGATTCATAAGATATCTCCCTACATTTTCCTCTAACTGTTCTATGGTCTTAGACCTAATGTTTAGATCTTTGATCCATTTTGAGTTAACTTTTGTATAGGGTGTGAGATATGGGTCTTCTTTCATTCTTTTGCATATGGATATCCAGTTCTCTAGGCACCGTTTATTGAAGAGACTGTTCTGTCCCAGGTGAGTTGGCTTGACTCCCTTATCAAAGATCAAATGACCATAGATGAGAGGGTCTATATCTGAGCACTCTATTCGATTCCATTGGTCGATATATCTATCTTTATGCCAATACCATGCTGTTTTGACCACTGTGGCTTCATAATATGCCTTAAAGTCTGGCAGCGCAAGACCTCCAGCTTCGTTTTTTTTCCTCAAGATGTTTTTAGCAATTCGGGGCACCCTGCCTTTCCAGATAAATTTGCTTATTGGTTTTTCTATTTCTGAAAAATAAGTTGTTGGGATTTTGATTGGTATTGCATTGAATCTGTAAATCAATTTAGGTAGGATTGACATCTTAACTATATTTAGTCTTCCAATCCATGAACACGGTATGCCCTTCCATCTGTTTAGGTCTTCTGTGATTTCTTTTAGCAGTTTTTTGTAGTTTTCTTTGTATAGGTCTTTTGTCTCTTTAGTTAAATTTATTCCTAGGTATTTTATTCTTTTAGTTGCAATTGTAAATGGGATTCGTTTCTTGATTTCCCCCTCTGCTTGTTCATTGCTAGTGTATAGAAATGCTACAGATTTTTGAATGTTGATCTTGTAACCTGCTACTTTGCTGTACTCATTTATTAGTTCTAGTAGTTTTGTAGTGGATTTTTCCGGGTTTTCGACGTATAGTATCATATCGTCTGCAAACAGTGATAGTTTTACTTCTTCCTTTCCAATTTTGATGCCTTGTATTTCTTTTTCTTGTCTAATTGCTCTGGCTAGAACCTCCAACACAATGTTGAATAATAGTGGTGATAGTGGACATCCTTGTCTTGTTCCTGATCTTAGGGGGAACGTTTTCAATTTTTCCCCATTAAGGATGATATTAGCTGTGGGTTTTTCATATATTCCCTCTATCATTTTAAGGAAGTTCCCTTGTATTCCTATCCTTTGATGTGTTTTCAACAGGAAAGGATGTTGAATCTTGTCGAATGCCTTCTCTGCATCAATTGAGATGATCATGTGATTTTTCTGCTTTAATTTGTTGATATGGTGTATTACATTAATTGATTTTCTTATGTTGAACCATCCTTGCATACCTGGGATGAATCCTACTTGGTCATGATGAATAATTCTTTTAATGTGTTGTTGGATACGATTTGCTAGAATTTTATTGAGGATTTTTGCATCAATATTCATTAGAGAGATCGGCCTGTAGTTTTCTTTTCTTGTAATATCTTTGCCTGGTTTTGGTATGAGGGTAATGTTGGCTTCATAGAATGAGTTAGGTAGTTTTCCCTCCACTTCGATTTTTTTGAAGAGTTTGAGGAGAGTTGGTACTAATTCTTTCTGGAATGTTTGATAGAATTCACATGTGAAGCCGTCTGGTCCTGGACTTTTCTTTTTAGGAAGCTTTTGAATGACTGATTCAATTTCTTTACTTGTGATTGGTTTGTTGAGATCATCTATCTCTTCTTGAGTCAGAGTTGGTTGTTCATGTCTTTCCAGGAACCCGTCCATTTCATCTAAATTGTTGTATTTATTAGTGTAAAGTTGTTCATAGTATCCTGTTATTACCTCCTTTATTTCTGTGAGGTCAGTAGTTATTTCTCCTCTTCCATTTCTGATCTTATTTATTTGCATCCTCTCTCTTCTTCTTTTTGTCACTCTTGCTAAGGGCCCATCAATCTTATTGATTTTCTCATAGAACCAACTTCTGGTCTTATTGATTTTCTCTATTTTTTTCATGTTTTCAATTTCATTTATTTCTGCTCTAATCTTTGTTATTTCTTTCCTTTTGCTTGCTTTGGGATTAGTTTGTTGTTCTTTCTCCAGTTCTTCCAAGTGGACAGTTAATTCCTGCATTTTTGCCTTTTCTTCTTTTCTGATATAGGCATTTAGGGCAATAAATTTCCCTCTTAGCACTGCCTTTGCTGCATCCCATAAGTTTTGATATGTTGTGTTTTCATTTTCATTCGCCTCGAGGTATTTAGTAATTTCTCTTGCAATTTCTTCTTTGACCCACTCGTTGTTTAAGAGTGTGTTGTTGAGCCTCCATGTATTTATGAATTTTCTGGCACTCCGCCTATTATTGATTTCCAACTTCATTCCTTTATGATCCGAGAAAGTGTTGTGTATGACTTCAATCTTTTTAAATTTGTTAAGACTTGCTTTGTGACCCAGCATATGGTCTATCTTTGAGAATGATCCATGAGCACTTGAGAAAAAGGTGTATCCTGCTGTTGTGGGATGTAATGTCCTATAAATGTCTGTTAAGTCTAGCTCATTTGTAGTAATATTCAGATTCTCTATTTCTTTATTGATCCTCTGTCTAGATGTTCTGTCCATTGATGAGAGTGGTGAATTGAAGTCTCCAACTATTATGGTATATGTGTCTATTTCCCTTTTCAGTGTTTGCAGTGTATTCCTCATGTATTTTGGGGCATTCTGGTTCGGTGCATAAATATTTATGATTGTTATGTCTTCTTGTTTAATTTTTCCTTTTATTAGTAGATAGTGTCCTTCTTTGTCTCTTTTAACTGTTTTACAATTGAAGTCTAATTTGTTGGATATTAGTATAGCTACTCCTGCTCTTTTCTGGTTGTTATTTGCATGAAATATCTTTTCCCAACCTTTCACTTTCAATCTATGTTTATCTTTGGGTCTAAGATGTGTTTCCTGTAGACAGCATATAGAAGGATCCTGTTTTTTAATCCATTCTGCCAGTCTATGTCTTTTGATTGGGGAATTCAGTCCATTAACATTTAGTGTTATTACTGTTTGGATAATATTTTCCTCTACCATTTTCCCTTTTGTGTTATATATATCATATCTGACTTTCCTTCTTTCTACACTCTTCTCCATACCTCTCTCTTCTGTCTTTTTGTATCTGACTCTAGTGCTCCCTTTAGTATTTCTTGCAGAGCTGGTCTCTTGGTCACAAATTCTCTGTGACTTTTTGTCTGAGAATGTTTTAATTTCTCCCTCATTTTTGAAGGACAATTTTGCTGGATATAGGAGTCTTGGTTGGCAGTTTTTCTCTTTTAGTGATTTAAATATATCATCCCACTGTCTTCTAGCTTCCATGGTTTCTGCTGAGAAATCTACACATAGGCTTATTGGGTTTCCCTTGTATGTGATGGATTGTTTTTCTCTTGCTGCTTTCAAGATCCTCTCTTTCTCTTTGACCTTTGACATTCTAACTAGTAAGTGTCTTGGAGAACACCTATTTGGGTCTATTCTCTTTGGGGTGCGCTGCACTTCTTGGATCTGTAATTTTAGGTCTTGCATAAGAGTTGGGAAGTTTTCAGTGATAATTTCTTCCATTAGTTTTTCTCCTCCTTTTCCCTTCTCTTCTCCTTCTGGGACACCCACAACACATATATTTGTGCGGTTCAAATTGTCCTTCAGTTCCCTGATCCCCTGTTCAAATTTTTCCATTCTTTTCCCTATGGTTTCTGTTTCTTTTTGGAATTCAGATGTTCCATCCTCCAAATCACTAATTCTATCTTCTGTCTCTTTAAATCTATCATTGTATGTATCCATTGTTTTTTCCATCTTTTCTACTTTATCCTTCACTTCCATAAGTTCTGTGATTTGTTTTTTCAGTTTTTCTATTTCTTCTTTTTGTTCAGCCCATGTCTTCTTCATGTCCTCCCTCAATTTATCGATTTCATTTTTGAAGAGGTTTTCCATTTCTGTTCGTATATTCAGGATTAGTTGTCTCAGCTCCTGTATCTCATTTGAACTATTGATTTGTTTTCTGACTGGGCCATATTTTCAATTTTCTGAGTGTGATCCGTTATCTTCTGCTGGTGTCTGGGCATTTAGTCAGATTTCCCTGGGTGTTGGACCCAACAGGTTGAAAGATTTTTTTGTGAAATCTATGGGTTCTGTTTTTCTTATCCTGCCCAGTAGGTGGCGCTCATGGCACATGTTTGTCTGCGGGTCCCACCAGTAAAAGGTGCTGTGGTTCTTTTAACTTTGGAAAACTCTCGCCCTGGGTGAGGTTCGCCAGCCGAAGCGGCTTGGAAGAGTGCCAGCTGGCCCGGGTCTGAACGCGGGGAGGGTCGCCGGCCGCTGCAGCCCGGCAGAGCGCCCATCCGAATCTCCTAGTCGGCCCGGGGCGCCAAGCGTGGTGGGAGGGCGCCAGCCACCGCAGCCCGGGAGATTGCACTGTTCCCAGCTGGACCGGGAAGGAGGAAGGGAGGGACTCCGGCCGCCTGCCGCCCTGACCCGGGGAAGCCCGCGCCCCTCGGCGATCTCACCGGAGTGGGTTCTCTCAGCCAGTCAGCCATTCCAGGATGGGGTACGCTGTCTTTTTTATCTCTGTCGTGGCTTCGGGAGCTGTTCTGTATCATTTCTACTCCGATTTGGTTTTTGATGAGATTTTCCATGTCTGTTCGAACATCCTGAATTAGTCATTTCAACTCCTGTGTCCCATTTGAGTTGCTGGTTTGTTCCTTTGACTGGACCATATCTTCGAATTTCTTAGTATGACTCATTATTTTTTTTGGTGGCATCTAGGCATTTGATTTCCTTGATTAGTTCATATTGGAAGCTGTTTTCACCCTTTTACCTAGGACTTACTGCCACATCCTACACCCCAGCTTTGTTTCTACTACTTAACAGCTCATTAAATAGAACTGGGAGCCTTCTTTTCTAGGATTCTAGGATGGCTTTGTTCTCTATCTGTTCTTTGACATTCAGTTCAACCATTTTATACATTAGGTTTTATATGTCAAATCTTATTTTTGTCTCTCTTTTAGTTACCCTTACTGCTAATCTTCATTTCTATATTCTCCAATGTGCTTTGTCCTGTATTATCCTTTCAGTTTCCAGAACTCCCTTTAGTATTTCTTGTAGGCAGGTCACTTGTTGAATTTTCTCTGTTTGTGTTTATCTGTGAAAATTTTAAACTCTCCCCTATTTTTTCTCTTATTGATTTTTAAAACATTTTTAATTGTAAGTTTCAAAGTACATTATAACAAGTAGTTATAAAACAGATTTCAGAGTTTGGTATTGATGACAGTTACACAATTTTAGGTTTTTCCTTCTAGCTGCTCCAAGACACTGGAGACTAAAAGAAATATCAGTATGATTCAGCCATCATACTCATTTGTTAAATCCCATCTTCTCTGTTATAATAATTCCCCCTTCTCTTTTGATCAGTCCCCCACTCTTTAGGGGTATTTGGGCTATGCCCATTCTAACATTTTCATTCTAACAATTATTAAGGGCCCTTGATAATATGGGATGGGGGATGGATGGAACTTGTTGATGTTCTGTCCTCTTGGAGAGTCTGGCCTTTCTGGCCTAGGAACCCATTTGGAGGGTATCAGTTCCTGGAAAGTAATCTCAGAGCGTGAAACTTTTGTAGCATCTCAGATAGAGCCCCAGGTGTTCTTTAGGGTTAACAGGAATGGTTTTGGCTGGGGTTTGTCAAACAGTGATGATTAACAATATCTAGCTGAAGCTGGCATAAAAGTAGCTTCCAGAATAGTCTTTCAACTCTATTAGAACTTTCTCAGCCATTGATACCTTATTTTATTACATTTCTTTCCCCCCTTTTGGTCAGGAAGCATTGTTGATCCCACAGTACCAGGACCAGTCTCATCACTGGGAGCCATGTCCCATGTTGTCAGGGAGACTTTCACTCCTAAATGTCATGCCCCATGTAGGGGGAAAGTGTAAAGATTTTCAGTGAAGAATTCAGCTTAGAGAGAGGCCACATTTGAGCAACAAAAGAGTCCTCCAGAAGTAACTGTTAGGCACAACTATAGGTAGGCTTACCTTCTCCATTATATAAATAAGCTTCATAAAAGCAAGCCTCAAGATCAAGGACTTGGTCTATTGATTTGGTTAGGAATCTAATCTGTGAGTTAGTATCAGGGGTTTCCCTGGTGATATAAATGTTCTGAGAAATGATTATAGTGATGAATATACAACTGTGCAATGATATTGTGAGCCACTGATTGCAAACAAAGTATGGAATATTCATACATTAAGAATGTCCATGTTGTATGTTGATTGGTTTTATTAATAAAATTAAAAATTAAAAAATGAAAATAAATGAAAAAAAGCGGTCCTTTGATCCTGCATAGATTACTGTAATACCTGGATACATCCTACATTATATTAAACAGATAATCAAAAAGTATGGGCAAAGTTCCCTGAAGGATGGGATAAAGAATATGGAACTATTAGTTCTGATACTGTGTCAAATTTTTGGGATACCCAAATCAATAGGCCATGCCCTCAATCAGGAGGCTTACTCTTATGAAGCTTATGTAGGTAGCAGAGAAGCTTAGACTACCTATAAGCATGCCTAAGAGTTACTTCTGGAGGACCTCTTTTGTTGCTCAGATGTGGCCTCACTCTCTCTAAGCCCAACTCTACAAGTGAAATCATTGCCCTTTCCCCTAGGTGGGACATGACATCAGGGGTGAAAGTCTCCCTGGTGATGTAGGAGATGACTCCCAGGGATGATTCCAGACCTGTCACTATGGGATCAACAATTCCATCCTGACCAAAAGGAGGAAAAGAAGTGTAATTAATAAAGTATCAGTGGCACAGAGAGTTCAAATAGAGTCAAGAGGCTATTCTAGAGGTTGCTCTTATGCAAGTTTCAGGTAGACCTTGCTACCTATCATAACCTGTCAACCCCCAACCAGGACCATTCCAGCCAATCCTCAAGAACACCAAGGGCAATATATAAGATTCCACAAGTGTTCCAGGCACTAGAGTAACTTTCCAGAATCCTGCAACCTTCAAATGGGTACCTGATCTAGATAATTCCTGAAACCTAGCCCAGCTTCTCCAGAACATCAGATAATTCCATCTCCCTACCCCATATTAGTGCAGACCCTTCTAATATGAAAAATTTAGAATTTCCATAGCCCAAACACCCCTAAAAAGAGGGATGGAAAGATCAAAGGTGATGGTAGAGTTACACAGAGAAGACAGGATTTAACAAATGAATATGAATGCTGAATCATTAAATTGATATCTCTTTTAGTCTCCAGTATTTTAGAATAGCTAGATGTAAAAACCTAGAATTGTGAAATTGTAACCCATGTCAAATCCTGAAATATGTTCTACAACTAATTGTGGTGCTGTGCTTCGAAATTTATAGTTTTTTTTTTTTGCATATATGTTATTTTTTTTGGAAAAAAAAGTTGTGATGATAAAAAAAATATTTAAGCCCTCTAGCCTCCTATATTCTGGAGCAGCTAGAAGGAAAAATATGAGAGGATTGTATGGTAGCCCATAACAAACTCTGGGATCCGTCCTGTAACTACTTGTTGAAAAGTGCTTTGAAAACTATTGCCTTTTTATTTCTTTGCTTTGAAATACACATGGATTATTCTCTAGCATAGATCATATTTTAGGTGACAAAATAATCTCAACAAATTTTAAAATAATGAAATTATGCAAAGAATCTTCTTGGGGCACAATGGAATGAAGCTAGAAATAAGAACTGGAAAATTCACAAACATGTGGAAATTAAACAATGCACTTTTAACTGTTTTAGTTTCCTAAACTGTTCAAACAAATACCATGCAAAGGGACTGCTTAAAGAGTGAAATGTAATGGCTCATGTTTTTGAGGCAAGAAATAGTAAATATCAAGCCTTCATTAATGCAATGCTTTCTTAAAAAGACTTGTATTCTGCTGCTGGCCTTGGTTCTTGTCTACTCTGTCACATGGCAATGCATATGGCAGCCTCTCCTGGCCTCTCCATTCTCTTATAGGCCCCACTAGATTTCAGCTTCCTGATTCCTGTAGCTTTCTTGCTCTGTCTGAATTCCATTCTACTTATAAAAGACCCAACAATAGGATTAAGAGTATCCCGATTGAGGCAGGCCACACCTTAACTTAAGTTCATCAAAAGGTCCTCACAATGAGTTCACACCCATATAAATGGGTTAAGTTTAAGAAGATGTTTCTCTGGAACACAACTGCAAACTACCAAAACAATCAATGGGTCAAAGAAGAAATCACAAGGCAGATTAGGAAATGTCTTGAAGTGAATGAAAACAAAAACAGATTATCAAAACTGATAGGATGCAGCAAAGGCAGTGAACAGAGAGAAATTTATAGCAGTAAATGCGTATATAGTGACATCTTAACTATATTTAGCCTTCCTATCCATGAGCAGGGAATGTCCTCCCACCTATGTATATCTCCTTTGACTTCTTTTAACAATGTTATGCAGTTTTCTGTGTACAAGTCCTTTACATCCCTATTAAGTTCAGTCCTACGTACTTGATTCTTTTAGTTGCTATTTTGAATGGAACTTTTTCCTTAACTGACTCCTCAGCTAGATCATTGCTTGTGTATAGCAATGTTACTTATTTTTGCACATTAATTTTCTATCCCGCCACCTTGCTGAATTTGTCTATTAGCTCAACTAACTTTGCTGTAGATTTCTCAGGATCTTCCAAGTATACTATCATATCATCTGCAAATAATGAGAGTTTTACTTCTTCCTTTCCAACTTGGATGCCTTTTATTTCTTTGTTCTGCCTGATTGCTCTAGCTAGCACTTCTAGCACAATGTTGAAGAATAGTAGTGGCAGTAGTCATCCCTGACTTGTTTCTCCTGATCTTAGGGGGAAAGCTTTCAGTCTTTCTTCATTGAGTACGATGCTGGCTATTGGTTTTCCATATATTCCCTTGATCATATTGAGGTAGTTACCTTTGATGCCTATTGTTTGGAGTGTTTTTATCAGAAAAGGATGCTGAATTTTGAATGCTTTTTCAGCATCAATCGAGATGATCATGCCATTTATTTCCCTTTTGATTTGTTAATGTGCTGTATTACATTAATTGATTTTCTTGTGTTGAGCCATCTTGTATTCCTGGTATAAACCCCACTTGGCCATGGTGTATAATTCTTTTAATGTGTTGTTGGATTCGATTTGCTAATATTTTATTGAGAGTGTTTGCATCTATGTTCATTAGGGGAGACCGGCCTGTAGTTTTCCTTTCTTATAGTATCTTTACCTCGTTTTGATATTAAAATGATATCAGCTTCAAAAAATTAGTTAGGTAGAGTTCCTTTTTCCTCAATTTTTTGGAAGGTTTGAGCAGGATTGGTGTTATTTATTTATGGAATATTTGATAAAATTCCCCTGTGAAGTCATCTGGCCCTGGGCTTTTCTTTGTAGGAAGATTTTTGATGACTGATTGGGTCTCTTTGCTTGTGATTGTTTGTTTAGATCTTATATTTCTTTCTGAGTCAGTCTTGTTTGTCTCCAGGAATTTGTCCATTTCATCTAAGTTGTCTAGTTTGTTGTTATATAGTTGGAGCTGTGCAGGTGCACCAGTCTGGGGGGCACAACCCTGGAGTGCACTGGTCTAAGGTATGGGTCCCTTAGTGCATATACATAGAGCTGTGGCAGCAGGTCAGTATTATACCTTCATGGATTGGGGGCAGATGTGACCCGGCTGCATAGGTCAGCACTTTCTCAGAGTGGGAAGTGTGGCTGAAGGCCATGCACATGCATGGTTCTAGGACTCCTGTAGAGTGCAGTTCCCAGAATTGAATGATGTGATTGGGGGCCTGTGTGCACGTGTGGGCCTGGGAGTGCTGTAAACTGATATGCAGAGCTCAGAGTGGGTGGAGTGAGGCTGTGTGACACTGTGGGCAGTGGGGCAGGGGTAGCCTAGGTATGGAGGTTAGTACCCGCAGCCTTTATGTGCTGGCAACAGCCTGCAGGGATCAGGGAGGGGTGCAGGAAATGTGGGTTGGGTTGCACTTGGGGTGGGGTGGGGGCTCCTGGAATGTGGGGAAGGGGAGCAGGTGACAGGGTTCAGGTGCGTGGGGTGTTTGGGTGAGTTGCAGGTCACGGGGCTGTGCTGGTGAGGGTAGCATGCCCAAGAAATGTGGCAAGGCTTACTTCCTAGTCCCCGGCTCCTGTCTGTACACTCTCGTGGGCTCTGCGGCTCTGCACTAGGCTCCAGCTTTCTGCATCTCAGTTCCTTGGCCTCCGCAACCAGGGCTGCCCCATGCGGTGCAGAATGCTCTCCCAGGTCAGCCACACTCCTGAATCGCCATCTCAGTCACTCCTTTCCCTGCTCTAACTTTTCCGTGGAGCAGGGCTAATCTCAAGCTACTCTATTTGGCCATCTTCCTGGAAGTCCCGTGTATACATTTTTCATGTTTTCTTTATAGTTACCATGAAGTTTAAATTTAGCATCCAAAAATCTAACAATCATGTTTGCTTTGATACCAACTTGAACTTCAATAGCTTACTCTATGTTCCTATATCCTTGTTGCCCCATTTTTATGTAGTTCATGTCACATATCACACCTGTATTCATTATAAGTCCCAAACCATTGACCTGTCATTACTATTCATTTTAGATCCAACAGGAAGTAAAAATTGGAGCTACAAATAAAAAGTACAAGTTTGGCATTTATATTTGCCTATGTAGCTGTCTTTACCAGAGATCTTTATTTCTTTATATAGTTTTGATCTATTGTCTAGTGTCCTTTCTTTCAACCTGGAGAATTCCTTTTAGCGTTGCTATTAAGGCTGATGAACTCTTTTGGTTTGTTTGTTTTTTTTTTTTTAAATATGGGAATGTTAGCTTAATCCTTTAATTTTTCAAAGACAGTTTTGATGGATACAGAATTCATGGTTGCCGATTTTTCTTAGTACCTTAAATATGTCATTCTATTGCCTCCTTGGTTTCTGATGAGAATTTGGCACTTAATCATATTAAGACTCCTTTGTATATGATACATTGCCTCTCTCTTGCTTTCAGAGTTCTTTTTTCATCTTTGGCATTTAACAGTTTATGTCCCATTGTGGGTCTGTTTGTTTATTTTATTTTTTAAATTTATTCATTAATTAAAAATTTAACAACAAATGAACTAAAACATTAACAGGTGATCATTCCATTCTACATATATAATCAGTAATTCACAATATCATCACTCAGTTGCATATTCATCATTTCTTAGGACATTTGCATCAATTCAGAAAAAGAAAAAGACAACAGAAAAAGAAATAAAACGAAAACAGGAAAAAAAAAAAGATTATAATACCATACCCCTTACCCCTCGCTTTCATTGATCACTAGCTTTTCAAACTAAATTTATTTTAACATTTGTTCCCCCTATTATTTATTTTTATTCCATATGTTCTACTCATCTGTTGCCATTTTGGGTCATTTGGAATTTGTTCAGCTTCTCTTTCTCCTCCTCTGGGATTCCAACAACGTATATACTGGTATACTTGATGGCATCCCACAGGTCTCTTAGGCTCTGTTTGCCTTTCTTCATTCTTTTTTCTCTTTGCTCTTCAGACTGAATTATTTCAATTGTTTTATATTCAAGTTAACTGATTCCTTTTTTTCTGCCAACTCCAATCTGCTGTTGATTCCCTTTAGGGGACTTTTATTACTCTGGTCTTTGGCTCTGTGTGCAAGATTTTTATGTCTTTATTCTTTTTTTTATTCATCTATCATTTTCTTATTTCTTTTACTTCTTTGTCCTTGATTTTCTTTGCTTTGTGCATATTTAGACATTTTTATGTCTCGGTCTGGTATGTCTCAAGTCTGGTCCTATTTGTTGATGGTTTCTAAAGCCTTTTCTTGAATACTGGCATGAAACATCATTTCTTATGTGTGTCTTGTAATCTTTGTTTCAACCTGGGCATTTTGATATTTTAATGTGTTAATTGTGGAACTTAAGTCACTGAGGCATCTGTTCCTTAAGTTTATATCCAGCTTGTGTTATGTCAGACATTTCCCTGACTACCAGGGACTTACAAAAAAGAAAGTCTTTTCCTAGTCTTCGTAGACTGGTCTTTTATCAGAGTTGAGCCCTCCCAACAAAAAGTTTAGAGATCAGCCCAAGGTAAAAGTTTAGGGTCCTCCCTGGTCTTTTCTGCACTGGTGTCTTGTCCTCAGTATGCACAGGTGGTATTAGGAATACCTTGTTACATAGATCCAAATGTCCATTTTCCCTAGAAAACTTTGCTTCCTGATGGTCCTGATACCATACTCTATGCCCTGTAGTTAGCAGTCTCTCAATCCAGGTCGCTGTGAAGTGACCATTCTCTTGCAGTGGTTCTCTGCAGAAGAACTATGGGAGCTGCCTCCAGAGGCAGAACAAGTTCCAGGACAGTGAGCCTGCAAAGAGTATCCTGGTTCAGTTCCTGAAGTCATCATCAGACAGACAGGCACAGACATAAATGTACCCAGTGATATGCTTGAGGGTTACTCTGCTTCTCTCTAGAATCAGTACCAGGGTCCCACATGCGGGCTTTGTGCCAACTTTCTGTGGCGATGGGAAAAGGGCTGGAAGCACATCATGAAATCCTACCCTTTTAAAAATCTTTCTATTCTGAAACAGTTTCAAACTTACAAGAAAGTTGCAAAAATAATACAAAGTCAATATAAAGAACACCAATATACCCCAATCCAGACATCCAGATACACAAACTTTTAACATTTACCTCATTTCCTCTTCCTTTCTACCTTTTTGCCTACCTCCCTTCCTTTTTCCCTCTCTCCTTTCTTATTCCTTTCTACCCATTTACCTGTTTTAGTTTCCTGACTGCTAAAACAAATACTACATAGTGGGTTGGCTTAAACTGTGAGAATTTATTGATTCATGGTTTTGAGGCTAGAAGCCCAAAACTGAGGTGTCAGCAAGATGATGCGTTTTTCTTTTCTTTTTTTCTGAAGACTGTGGCATTCTGGGGCTAGCTGCTGGCAATCCTTGGTCCTTGGCTTTCTGTCACATGGCAATACATGGTGGCATCTTTTCCTGTATCTGTCAGGTTCCACTGACTTGCAGGTTCTTGCTGCTCCCTGTGGTTTCCTCCCTTGTCTGGTTTCCTTTCTTATAAAGATTTCAGACATTGATTAAGGCCCGCCTCCTTCAGCTTGGGCACACCTTAACTAATAATCTCTTTGAGGGTCTTATTTACAAATGGGGCACACCCACAGGACCATGGTGGGGGACATGACTCAATCTCCAAACTGTCTATCCATCTCTTTATCTATTATCTTTCCGTCTGTCTAGATAAGGAAAAGTTTTCTAAACATCTGAGAGTAGGAGTATACCACATGCTCCTTGAACACTTACTACTTCCATATAATTTCCTGAGAACAAAGGCATCCACTTATGGAACCACCCTAAATACACATCAAATTTAAGCAGTCTGATTTGATATAAAACTTCAGTATATTCCAGTATTTTCTTATGACTCAATAATGTCCTTTGGGTCTTTTCTTCTCTATTATTAGTTTCACCCCATAATCAAGGATTGCATTCATTGCCTCTTTAATTACACCTATTTTTTTCCAACTGTGGAAACGTATATACAATATAAATACCCCTACTGTTTTTAAGTTGCCTCTTTCTTGATTTGGTGCTCACCCTGTTATGGCAACCCTTCAACTGTTTTCCGGAGCTTTCAGAAAAATGGTTCTACCACATCTAGTTGTTCCATTTAGGGATGGAACCCTGGGGCATTTCACTTACCATGATGATTGAGGCAGGCCTACATTCAAAACCACATTGTTTTGAATACTGTAGCTTTGTAATAAGGAAGTGTGAGTCCTCCAACTTTGTTCTTTTTCAAGTTAGTCTTGGCTATCTAAGGGTTAAAATTGGTTTTCCATTTCTGCAAAAAAGGCTGCTGGGATTTTGATTGGTATTGTGTTGAATCTATAAACTAATTTGGTAGTACTGGCATTTTAACAATATTAAGTCTTTCAACCCATGAACATGAATAAGTCTTTTAAAAAAATACTAATGTGGAACAGATTTATTTTTATCAATATAACAAAAAAAATACAATCCCCACATCAATTCCCACAGCAAGTGGGAACTTGTGTTCTTTTCTAGAAGTGCTAAAATAAAAACAAAATCTGCAAATTTATTAACTTATCACATAATTTGAGTAAAACTACTGAATGTTCAGTGACATATACATTTAAACTATACAATTAAAGATATACATGTTGGATGCTCAAAAATTACATCAGGAGGGATTAAACATCACCTTGCACCACATACTCTCAGACTAAAATTTTATTTGTATAGTCACTCATGTGTATTTCTAGAATGTGTGTATTTCTATAATGTGTAAATGAGACCTTTGATGTTACCAACTGTGATAATGCATCAGTTATCTTAAATAAAACTTTAATCCATTTTCAGTTTTTTAAATGATTTATTTTTCAGTGCTCATGGTAATCAACTTTACTTTTTAGGACCTGATATCTTCTTTATGATATGCAGATTGTGCACAGTCACACTTCAATGATCTGATAAGCTAGAAACCAAAATTAAAGCCACTAAAAATTATACATGGATGAAATAATTTCTTGTTAAGTATAAGTTTTTTTTTTAAATTCTAGAACTCTGGATAGATTTTTCAAAGAGAAAGGTTTCCTGAATTTGTTTAGCATCAATTTATAAAAGGCAAACTTGTAATCAGTGGCTTTATAAGAAACTCAGAATTGTCCCACCATCCAATATACTGAGAATAATTTATGACAATACCCATTTATTCTTAAAAGGATAACTGTTAGTTTTCAAACTATAAAAATAAACACACTGCACCTTAAAATTGAGAAATGTATTAATATTTTTCATGAAAGAAGCAGAATTAAAATAAAGAAGAAATATACAGCTTAAAACAGTTGAAATGACCCTAAAATTTCTGACAATTATACATTTATGGCACAAAGAAAATGAATGGTTTTTAGTAATTAAATCACCTAAAAATGTTTATCAATAATTCACCTGAAATTAAATAGCTACAAGGATAACTGGGAATCTGAGTACACTGTAAAATAAAACAATGCCACTTTATCCTTCTTGAAAAGACTGTGATACTCATAAAACGGCCATTCAGTCCTGCTCCCCACTCACAGTAAACACCTATCCAGTTTACCACTTATAATAAACATGTCAACTCTCAGTCTTATCTAATTTTAAGATGACAATTTTGGTTCCACTTAAAAATGTTTCCAACAAGGAGTCAAAGAAATATGATCTAGTTAGCCCTATTCAGAAAAGTAGAGAAACAGTGTCTCACCATATTGGTCATGGCTTTCTTCTCGTGCTCACTGAGGTCCAGTTTTCTCATATAAGTATAAATGTTAAAAGGTAAAATGATATCTTAACAGCGGCCAAAAATCTATATATATTTTTATGTATTTACAATATAGTACATATTTACATGCCTACATCAAATACTGAATTGTAGAAATAAGAGACCACCTACAGTGGCATTCATTTAATGCCCGCGCATTTTCTTGTGCAAACTGAAATTTTTCTCAAGCGTCTTAGAAAGCTAAAGACAGTCAACATTACGAAGGCCACCATCCATGGTCAAAGAGCCAAACCTAAAACACAAAGAAAAAGAAAAAAGCAAGCTCAAAGATCTATTTATTTGGTCCCCACCATTTTAAAGAGGAATACAAAATTCAGAGGAACAGTTATTTTTAAAGACTTTAAGTAACTACGATTTGCTCTATTTCTTACTCTGAAACAGTATTTAAATAATAAATATATAATTTAGTGGCTGGGAAAGATGTCTTAACAAGAAAATGGGGAGCAATGTAATCTAGAAAGTATTGGTGAGAATTCAATAATTTATTTTCGGTGGGATGAGATGGGAAGTATAAGCAAAGATGTGGATTTGGGAATAAGTTTGACATACTTAAGAGACCTTTAGGTCACTCGCCGGTGAGGTGCAGAAAAGCTCGGTGGCTCTCTTCCCTGGCTGAGGAAACCCATTTAGCCGCAGAAGCCTATCTTCTTAAACTATCACCATGAGAAAAATGAGGAAAGAACCACCATATTTCATCGATTTTAAGTTCCAACACTAAGCTGCCCTGGTTGTGGCAGGTGGCACCCGAACAGGGACCTGAAAATGGAGGACTTTACGCCGAGACGAGGGAACGCTCCCGTGGTGTGCACATGATTTGGAACTAAGAGAATTCATCTAAGCCAGTGTGGATCCCTGAAGGGTTTGTGAGGCAACATGAACCCAGAGGAGCATCTCATCCTGCCATTCAAGAAATGGAGGATCGTCCCTGAAATAACCATGACTGCGGAGGTGGGACCCCTGAAACCAACCATCTCTATTCCAGCAGAACAGAGCGTTGCCAAGACTTGATGCCCGATGACTAAAATAAAACAACAAGGGGTGCAGCATACCCTACTTGGGGTCAGCTGAAAAAATTAACATCTGACGCTCAGGAAGTCACTCATAGACAAGGCATGGAAATAAAACCGGGATGTCTTCTTCTCGCCATGATGGCCCTGGTAACTACTCAGTTGGAATCTGGATCCTCTGAAACCAAATCTGAATCCTCCAATTAAATACCTTCGAACTGCATTTAAAAAATAAAAAAGGGGGAGATGTCGGGAACAGATGAGACAGAGGCCACATGCTCACTGCAGAGATATAGCAAAGCTGTCTCTGTGAGAAAAGGCACCTGATATTCTGAAAAGACTAGTGTTGCAAAGCTGCATGAGTCTGGGGCAGAAGGATGCCTTGGGAAATGTGTGACTTTGTGACTCATCCAGTCACAAGGAAGCAGATGGTTCACTTCCTCTTCCTGCGTTCTTTAATCACATTTTTGACTTTCTTTGCCTCGCAGCCCTATAAAATAAACCGTGCTGAACCTCTTGGGGTATTTGAGTCTCCATCTGAGCTCAGAGTCCCACCTGGCCCCAGTTTTAATTATAAAAAAAAAAAAAAAAAAAAAAAGAGACCTTTAGGAATGGAGCCTTGCTAAACAGAACGTTGTTTTAGGGAGTAGTGAGGAAAAAAGTTGGGAGAATAGGCTGGGGCTAGACTGTTATATTCTTTGAATGGAAGTATAAAGTTTTGACTTGATCTTTTAAATTACAAGAGCTTAGAGGTTTTGGAGCCAAGTGAGTAGCATGGCTAGACCAGTAATTGAGAAAACTATTTTGCCTGTAGTATCCATGACAGTTGTAAAAAGCCTGGGGTTAAGGAAACAGTTTAGTAGATTACTACCTAAGCTCACCTGTGATGGGAAAAGGTGCTCTGAATTATGGTTGAGGGGGAATATGGAAATATTTTGAAGGAAGGTTAGCAAACTTGATGAAAGGGAGTAAAGAAGAATAAGCATCTGTGATGTTTTATGTTCACGAGAATAGGAGAAAAGTGGTTCCCTTGAAGAGATTAGTAAATTATAAGGGAAACTCATTTGGATGGATATTAGATTTACTCTAGATGTACAAAATCTGAAGTGATAGGATATCTATGTGGATACTATGCACAAGGCCTGGCTTCTATTACTAGTTCTGTCAAAATTCTTCGGTTGTCACTTAACATTTAAGATTATGCCATGTTATTTCATCCAAATATTGTCAAATAAATTTACAAATAAAATATTTGGGGAATCGACTTATTGGATATGCTATGGGAATAGGGTATTTTACTCCACAAGCTAAAAATGACTCATATAAAAGTCTGCTAAAGCACATTTTAAGTTTTTTCTACCTGTTGCTCCTTAGCTCAATAGAATACATTTAGTAGGCCAAGTCCTTGATCTTGAGGCTTGCTCATGTGAAGCTTAGCCTACCTATAGGTATGCCTAAGAGTTACTTCTGGAGGACCTCTCTGGTTGCTCAGATATGGCCTCTCTCTCTCACTCTAAGCTCAACTGTGTAAGTGAAACCACTGCCCTCCCCTCTAGGTGAGACATGATATCCAGGGGTGAAAGTCTCTCCGGTGGCGTGGGAGATGATTCCCAGGGATGAGTCTGGCCTTGGCACCGTGGGATCAACAATCCTGTTCTGACCAAAAGGGGGAAAATAAGTGGAAGAAATGATACTTGTGGCTGAGAGAGTTCAAATAGAGTTGAGCAGCTACTCTGGAGGTTACTCTTAATGCAAGCTTCAGTTAGACAGTGCTACCTATCATAACTTGCCAAACTCCAACCCAAACCATTCCAGCCAATCCTAAAGAATACCTAGGGCAATATATAAGATTCTACAAAGGTTCCATGCATTAGGGTAACTTTCCAGAAACCTACAACCTCCAGATGGTTCTTGGACCAGTTAAGTCCTGAAACCTAGAGAGGCAAGCCTCTCCAGAACATCAGCTAGCTCCATCTCCCTATCCCATATTACTGACAGCCCCTTCCAACATGAAAAAGTTAGAATAGGAATAGCCCAAATACTCTTCAACTGTGGGAGAAACACCAAAGGTGATGGTGGCGTTATACAGAGAAAGTAGGGTTTAACAAATGAGTATGATTGCTGAATCATTATATTGATATTTCTTTAGTCTCCAGTATCTTAGAGCAGCAAGAAGTAAAAACTTAAAATTGTGGAATTGTAACCCATACCAAACTCTGAAATCTGTTCTAAAACTAATTGTTGTTCTGTGCTTTGAAATGTATTGCTTTTTTGTATATATGTTATTTTTAACAAAAAAGAATAAAAAGGTCGATTGTGATGACAAAAAAATATTTATTCCTTCTAGCGTCCAGTGTTCTGGAGCAGCTAGAAGGAAAAATCTGAGATGATGGTATGGTGGCCCATGGTGGGCTCTGGGATCTGTCCTGTAACTACTTGTTGAAGGGTGCTTTGAAAACTATTACTCTTTTCTTTATTTGCTTTGTATATGTTATATTATACAATAAAAAAAACTTAGAAGTTAGATAATTACTAAATAGTTTCTAAAAACCAAAAGGAAAAAAGATTAAAAAAACTAACAGGTAATTAAGAGAAAAATTAAAATTTAATAAATTTATAAAAATATGCTTGCCATCACTAGTAACCAAAGAAACGTAAATTTAAAAAAAAGATATCAATTTTCACTAAATAAATAGGCAAACATTTAAAACACTGATAACATTCAGTATAAGCAAAGGTATAAAACAAACACATGCCCACCAAACTATTAGCAGCAATTACCTTGGTAGAGGGCAGGCATGAGAAATGGCAGGATTGAGTCTCTCATTTTCAAGTTTTTACAAATATAAATTGTTCAAATGGTTATTGAATGTATTGTAAACACCAAATGATAAATCAAAAAATTAGACAATACTATAGAAGTAAGTATCTCATAACTTGTGTACATAGGTAAAAATCATGTGACTTCCTGATCTTTCCAAGTCTTAGGTCTTTTTCTTTAAGAAAACAGTTACAGTAGCAGAGGCAGGGAGGTGAAGATTACATTAGGAGACAGGAGGCTGGGTTTTAGCTCCAGTTCATTTTCCCAAATACTTGTAAAACATGGGAAAAACTATCTGCAGTGCTACCTTACAAGGTTGTAATTCATGTCAAGTGAATTTGAAAGTGCCCTCAAAGATACAAAGTACTATTTTAATGTGAAATATTTTTATTAGAGTTGTTACGGTTGGGAAATCTATAGAGGAATGCATAAGGCTTCCATTACAGAGCCAAATATGACTTAATTTCTCCGAGGAAACAGAATGAGGAAACAGCCATCAAAAAATGGCTTTCTTGGCTTTATACCTTTTCAAAGTCTCTTTCTTCCTGATTTATCGGCACTTGGTAGATGATAAGGAGACACTGAAAGTCAAAGAACTACATTTCCATATGGCATTACACGCTAGGATCATTGTCGAGGATTCTGTAAGTTACACAGCACCGATCAGAGTGCTTGTATCTATCTTATCAGTAACTATGATTCATAAAATATAAATTATTCTAATAAGCAAATGTTATAGAAAACAATGGGCAAAAGATTTTGGTTTTCATAAACTGATTCAAATATGCAAATAATTCTAGTAACCAATTCTTCTATAAAATGGAATCAATCATAGCTGACTGGTCTTTATCCAAATAACCCCAAACTCATAAATGGGTATCAATGAATTCATAATCACACTGAGAGAAAACAAGGTTTCTGGTTTTTTAATCTCTTTTCTACTGCTTAAGCTTTAATGCTGGGTGACAGACAGCCATAGATATAAACAACTGCATATAAAATCACAGTGTGGTATGGCTTTTGCATTACTCACCTTTCCAAAATATGATTATTTTCAGCAAGTTCTTTAACCACCCCTTCCATCTCTTCTTTTAATTTCTTCATACTATACATACAAAATAGATAAATGAATAAGCACCTGTGTTTAAAGCATGTATGCAAGTTTTTTATAATTATATTAATATTTCAGTTTTCTAGATTTAACTAACCCATTTAATACCATTAACACTGAAATCACAAGAAACATCAAAAACTTCAAAATATAACAGCAAGATCATAAACTGAAATAAAAGCAAATGTAACTATAAATAGTAACATTATAGTTACTAATAATAAATTTCTTACCCAAGAGTCATTTCCACTAATGTGTTAGAACTTGGATAAATTGGGGCCATTGAATGCTTGATTCCACTAGAGGCTGTAAACATTTTCTGAGGCAAAGTTTCTTGTAACTGAAATATCAAAAAAACTACATCAATCATAGAACAGAGAGTAGTTACTAGATTTTAGACTAAGTGCTATAGGTTTTAATAAGCCCTTTATACTTTTAAATTTTAATTAAAAACCATCAAGGATAAAATAAAACACTTTTTAAAACTTTTCATATAGATGATGAAAGAACAGTCTATCAGATAGTTTTAGTTGGAAAATATTTTAAAGCTTAGCTCAAAAAACTTATCAAAAATGGATGAGAAGAGGGCGGGCCATGGTGGCTCAGCAGGTAAGAGTGCTTGCCTGCCATGCCCGAGGACCCGGGTTTGATTCCTGATGCCTGCCCATGTAAAAAAAAAAAATGGATGAGAAGAAAGTGATATCACCAAGATGGTAGAGTGAGATGCCTCAGGATTCTATTCCCTCTCAGAAGTTAGTTTTCCTCCCCTTAATTAAAGAAGTTGTGGGTATATAAAACAATCATGCATAAAATACAGGATTCCTATAAACTACCCTATTATTAACCTGCTTTGGTATGGAACATTTGTACAACTGATGATAACCCATTTTTATAACTGTACTATTATGCAGACCGTATTTTAACTTAGGGTTCACTGTGTAGTGTAGTTACATGGATTAAAAAAAAATTATTCTGTTACCATATATATAATCAAACATTTCTTGTCTTAATCACATTCAGATATGTATTTCAGTGCTTTAATTACGTTCACAATGTTGGGCTCTCATCATAACCACCTATCACCAAAATATTTCCATCATTCCAAATAGGAAGCCTGTACATTGTAAGCCTTAATTTCCCCATCCCTATCCCCTGGTAACCTATATTCTAGATTCTGACTCTATGAATTTGCTTATTCTAATTATTTCTAATCATGAGATCAGACAATATTTGCCCTTTAGTGTCTGGCTTACTTCACTCAACATGATGTCTGCAAAGTTCACCTAGAACTTCATTCCTTTTCTGATTCAGTATTTTATTGTATGTATATACTATATTTTGTTTATCTGTTGATGGGCACTTGAGTTGCTTTGATCTTTTGGCAATTGTGAATAATGCTGGTATGAACATCAGTGTGCAAATATCTGTTCCCTGCTTTCAATTCTTTTGGGTATATACTTAGTAAGTGTGATTGCCAGGTCATATGGTACATCTATACTGAACTTTCTGAAGAACTGCCAACCTGTCTTCCACAAGGGCTGCACCATTTTACAATGCCACCAGCAATGAATGAGTTCTATTTCTTCATATCTTCTTGAATACTTATTTTCCTTTTTTTCAATAGCCATTCTAATGGATATGATATATCTCATTGTGTTTTTTATTTGCATTTCCCTGATCGCTAATGATGTTGAGCATCATTTCATATGCTTTCTAGCCATTTGTGTATCCTCTTTGGAGAGATGTCTGTTCAAGTATTTTGTCCCTTTTTAAATTGGGTTGTCTTTTTGTTGTTAAATTGAAAGACTTCTTTATATATTCTGGATATCAAACCTTCATTGGTTATAAGGTTTCCAAATGTTGTCTCCTATTATGTAGGTATTATGTATGTCTCCATGACCTCAAAGAGGTCATGGCACAAAAGTTTTTAATTTTGAAGAGATTCAAATTGCCTATTTTTTCTTTCATTGCTTGTGCTTTGGGTATAAAATCTAAGAAAACATTGCCTACCACAGGATCTTGAAGATGCTTCCCTATGTTTTCTTCTACAAGTTTTATTTAGGCCCCTGATCCTTCTAGAGTTGATTTTTGTATAACATGTGAGATAGGGATTCTTCTCTCTCTCTCTCTTTTTTTCTTTTTTTTTGCAAATGGAGATCCAGTTTTCTCAGTACCATTTGTTGAAGAGACAATTGTTAACCAATTGAGTGGTCTTTGCCTACTTGTAAAAATCAGTTGGTCATAAATGTAAGGGTTGATTTCTGCACTCTCGATTCAATTCCATTGGCCTATGTTTATCCTGGTGCAAGTACAATGCTGTTTTGATTACTGTGGCTTGGAAATATGTTTTAAAATCAGAAAGTGCAAGTCCTCTAATTTCATTCTTTTTAAAGATGAAAAGCCTAGATGACTGGCTTTTCCATTGCTTTAAAGAAGGTTGGAATTTTTGAAGCTTTTCCATTGCTTCAAAGAAGGTTGAAAATTTTATTGGATTGTGTTAAATCTAAATTGCTTTGGGTAGAATTAACATTTTAATGATATTTAGTCTTCCAATTCATGAACACAGAATGTCCTTCCATTTGTTTAGGTGTCCTTTGAATTCTTTTAGCAATGTTCTGTAGTTTTCTGTGTATAAGCCCTTTACAGCCTTGATTAGATTTATTGCCAGGTATTTGATTCTTTTAGTTACTATTATGAATGGAACGTTTTCTTGATTTCCTCTTCTGATTTTTCATTGCTTGTGTATACAAACACTATTGATTTTTGGGTGTTGATCTTGAGCCCTACCACTCTTCTGAATTTATTAGCACTAAGAACTGTGATTTTTCAGATTTTTCTGTATATAAGATCATGTCACCTGCAAATAGGGAAAGTCTTACTTCTTCGTTTCAAATCTGGATGCCTTTATTTCTTTTTCTTGCTTAACTACTCTGGCAAGAACTTCCAGTGTTGAATAATGATGGTGGCAGAGGGCACTCCTTGACTTGTTTCCAATCTTAGAGGGAAGGCTTTCAATCTCTCACCATTAACTAGGATGTAGCTTTGGGCTTTTCATATATGCTCTGTATCATGTTGAGGAACCGTCCATATATTCCTAGTGTTCTAAGTGTTTTTATCAAGAAGGGGTGGGGTGCTGGATTTTGTCAAATGCCCTTTCTTCATCAAGATGATCATGTAATTTTTTTTTCCTTCATGTATTAATGTGGTATTTTGCATTAATTGATTTTCTTATTTCAAACCAATCTTGCATACCACAGATAAATTCCACTTGATCATGGCGCATGATTCTTTTATTATGCTGTTGGATTCAGTTTGCCAGTATTTTGTTGAGGAATTCTGTCACTATATTCATGAGACATTGATTTGTATTTTTCTTTGCATGTGGTATCTTTGACTTTGGTATGATAAGTGTTGTTGGCTTCACAGAATGAATTTAGGGAATATTCTCTCTTCTTCAGTTTTTTTGAAGAGTTTGAGAAAAACTGACATAAGTTTAAGTCTTCTTGGAATGTATAATTCCCCTGTGAAGCCATCTGGCCATGGGCTTCTCTTTGCTGGGAGGATGTTTATTACAATTCAATCTCTTTAATAGATACTGGTTTGTTGATATCTTCTTTTTCTTGAGTCAATGTAGGTTTTTGTGTGTTTCTAAGAATTTCTCCATTTCATCTAGGTTATCTAATTTATTGGCATATATTGTTCATAGCACTTTCTTATAGTCCTTTTAATTTTAGTGGGGTTGGTATAATGTCTCCTTTATCATATGTGATTTTTGTTATTTATGTCCTTTCTTTTTTTTTCTTTGTCAATCTAGCTAAAGCTTTGTCAATTTTATTGAGCCAGTCAAAGAACCAACCTTTGATTTTGTTGCTTCTCTGTATTTTTTTTTCTTTTCTATTTCATTTATCTCTGTTCTAATCTTCGAGTTTGCTCTTCTTTTTCCAGTTCTTCCAGTTTTGAGATTATGTCTGTCATTTGAAACCTTTTTTCTCCACAATTTTATTCACACACCATACAATACATCCAAAGTATACAATCAATAAGCCTTTCTTGTTTTTTAATGTAAGCATTTAGAGCTATAAATTGCCCTCTGAGCACTGCCTTCACTGCAGCCCATAAATTTTGGTAATTTCAATTACAATTTGGTAATGGTAATTTTACTTTCATTTGTCTCAAGATAATTTCCTAATTTTGCTTCAAATTTCCCCCTTAACCCATTCGTTAAGAATATGTTGTTTACTTCCCACATATTTGTAGATTTCCCATTTTTTTCCTTTGTTATTGATTTCTAGTTTTATTCTGTTATAGTCAGAGAATATATACTGTATTATTCCAATATTTTTTAATTGAAAGAAAGGGAAATACATGAAAAATATATCTGGATAGAAATGAGGGACTCACTATGTACAACACACAAAAAAATCTTTTCCTTTGGTTAGGCCATCATTTTCTGTTTCCTTTATCTTGTACTCTTTTGTTGTACACTGTACATTTTAATTTTTTAAATGTTAACTCAGGGATTTATTCCCAGAGATGTCCTCTCTTGATTTTATAACCAGATGGTAATAAAAAAGATATTTCCTTGAGCTTCAGCGCTCCTATAAGGAAGGCCCAGGCAAATTCAGCATGTAGGGTTTTCATTGTCTTTCTGGGCCTCTGTCTTGTCCTGGGCTTTAGCTTGTTAGCTGTTTTGGAGTTCACCTGTTTACAGGAGTTGGGCTGTCCCCTCTGTTTCCCAGAAGACAGGCCTCCCCTTTAAAGCTGAAAAGTCTTTGCCCTGACTGTCTGTCTCTATAGTTGTCTCAAGTTGCTTTTGCGTGTAGGGCAAATTTTGGAAGAAGGGGTGTCATGGTTAGGGACATGTGTCAACTTGGCCAAGTTGTGGTACCTGTTTATCTGATTGGGCAAGCGCTGGCCTGTCTGTTGCAATGAGGACATTTCATAGGATTAGGTCATGATCACGTCAGCTGCATCCACAGCTGATTCCATGTGTAATCAGCCCAAGGGGAGTATCTTCTGCAATTAGTGATGCTAAATCTAATCATGGGAAGCCTTTTAAGGAGGACTCAGAGGAGACAGGTTCCATTCCTGCTTTGGCTGGTGAGCCTCTCCTGCGGAGTTCATCCAAGCCATCCATTGGAGTCGTCAGCTTCGCAGCCTCCCTGTGGATTTTGGACTCTGCATTCCTGCGGTCATGTGAGACACTTTTATAAATTTTATATTTGCAAGTGTTCCCTGTTGATTCTGTTTCTCTAGAGAACCCTAACTAATACATCTATTTTTTTGCGCCTGCTGCCTTCCTTGGATGTGGTAGCCGTTTCTCAGGCTCCCTCTCCAGAATCGAACCCTGATTCCAAGGGACATGTGTCTGCGTGGGTTCGAACCCCACTCCTGGTACCAAGATGTATTAGTTAGGGTTCTCTAGAGAAACAGAATCAACACGGAACACTTGCAAATATAAAATTTATAAAAGTGTCTCACATGACCGCAGGAATGCAGAGTCCAAAATCCACAGGACAGGCTGCGAAGCAGACGACTCCAATGGATGGCCTGGATGAACTCTGCAGGAGAGCCTCACCAGCCAAAGCAGGAATGGAACCTGTCTCCTCTGAGTCCTCCTTAAAAGGCTTCCCATGATTAGATTTAGCATCACTAATTGCAGAAGACACTCCCCTTGGGTTGATTACAAATGGAATCAGCTGTGAATGCAGCTGACGTGATCATGACCTAATCCTATGAAACGTCCTCATTGCAACAGACAGGCCAGTGCTTGCCCAATCAGATAAACAGGTACCATAACTTGGCCAAGTTCACATGTGTCCCTAACCATGACAAGGGGTATACTGGAAAAGTCTATCCCAACTGAAACAGGGCTAGGTCCCACAGTGGACACAGACTACTCCAAAGTATCCTGAGGAAGGGGACAGGAGAAGGGCTAAGACTTCTTTCATGGTTCCCCAAAGCTGAGCTTTCTTGGCCTGCCCATTAAATGCATCCCTTCTACTAGTAGTCCCTGTAGCTTTGAGAAAGCACTGTATCTTTAAATCAATGACACCAAAAATGATTCTTGGAAAAAGTCAATAAAATTGACAAACCTTCACTAGAATAATCATAAAATGAGAAGACATAAATAATTAAAATCAGAAATGGGGGTACCATACTACAAATCCCACGGAAACAAAAAGGCCAACAAATCAGACAACTTAGATAGCATGGACAAATTTCTAGAAATACACAATTGACTTAAACCTACTTGAAAATAAATAAAAGTTCTCAACAAACCAATAACAAGTAAAAAGATTTAATTAGAAATTAAAAATCTCCCAACAAAGCGAAGCCTTGTTCTTGGACCAGACTGCTTCATTGGTGAAGTTTACCAAACATTCAAAGGAGAATTAACAGTAATCCTGCTCAAAGTCTTACAAAAAATTGAAGAGAAGGGAACACTTAACACATTCTATGAGGCCAAATCACCAAAATATCGGAGCTAGATAAAGATCCCAGAAGAAAAGAAAATTAACAGACCAATATTCCTTATGAATACAGACATAAGACTCCTTAACAAATACTAGCAAATCAAATCCAAGAGCAAATTAAAAGGATCATAGGTGTGATGTCATCAACATGATGACCTAAGATATCCACTGAAACCCTCCCCAGATTCAATGAAAAAAAAGGACAAACCTCACTTGCTTAGAACTCTGAAGGAAGGCAGAGACAGGAGAAGGATCCCACAAATGCTGAATCGAACAGAGAGAAAAGTATTAGGTAGGACACTTTCTTCCCAAACTGGCTGGTCCTCTTTCCTCTTGGGAAGTGCCTAGAGGCAGCAGCCAGGATCCCTCCCACCTCTCACCGGGGACACATATTATAAAAACTCTCACAGCAGTGAGACAGATCCCCATGTGTATTCAGACACAGAGATCCAAGTCCACACAAACCCAGGGCAGAACACAAGCTGTGGAAGAGTGGTGAATACAAAAGAGCCCCAAGGAGGAGCTTCCTAAATGAGAGATTAGAGAGGTAAGGGTGGAACCTACTTCTTTTCCAAAAGCAGCATGTAGCCAGGAAGAATCTGTCTGAATCAACTACTTGGGGATCTGGTGATGGGAAGGACAGTACAACGCCCAAGTGAGTGCAGGGTAAAGAGACTGAGAAAACTTGGGCAAAGGTTATAATTCTGCCCACAGCTACTGGCACTATGCACTGAAGGAAGCAGCAGCAGGTGGGTCTGATCCTTTCTTAGGGGATGGATGCAGACTGGAATAGCTGTAGGAGCCCTTGGTCCCAAGTACAGAGGGGTACACTGACCAACAAAGTGAGAAAATGGGATCTCTACAGTTTCAGCCCTGCCTGGTCAGATGATGATGGGCTACACCGTTTAAAGGAGATTTAGAGGAGGAATAAGTAGCCAAAGATTGCCATCTGCTAAGCAGGCTACAACATGCAGGGAGAATAAAGAAGGGCTTTTTGGAGTCCTTCCAGATCCTACATGAGGGCCTGTTGGAGCTGGTGTATGTTGCCTGCACGAGTACTTGACTATATTTTGGATGGGAAATGACAAGTCAACTGTCAAAGACATGCCCTAATAAAAACCCAAGCAACCACAAAATCTCAAAGAAAAAGAATCTGACCTTCAGAATAAACCCCAAATAATCAGATGACCAGATATCAGCAAAAAAAAAAAACAACCACAACGCATACTAAAAACAGGAAGATATAGCCCACAGGAACAAATCTAAAAGTTGTAGGAAAGACAGAATTTGGAACTAATCAAAGCTGTTCAAACAAATCTCTTAAATTCAACAAGATAATTGAAGGGATAAAGGATGTCAAGAAGATATTAGGTAAACATAAGGAAGAATTTGAAAGAATTTATAGAAAAATAACACATCTTACAGAAATTAAATATGTTGTAGATGCAGTTAAAAATATACCAGAGACACACAGCAGTAGATTTGAAGAGGCAGAAGAAAGTATCGGCAGGCTAGAAGACAGAGCAACTGAAGCCAAACAGACAAAAGAACAAATGGGGATAAAAAAAAAAAAAGGAAAAATTTGAGCAAGTTCTCAGGAAAACAACTGACGACATGAAGCAAAAAAAAACATACACATCATAAATGTTCCAGAAGGAGAAGAGAAGGAAAAAGGGCCAAGAACAATATCTGAGGAAATAATGGCTGAAAATTTCCCAATCCTTAAAAAGGACATAAATATGCAAATCCAAGAAGCCCAACATACATTCAAACAGAATAAATCAGAATAAACCCACTCCAATACACTTTACTAATTAGATTGTCAAATGCCAAAGAAAAGGAGAGAATTCCAAAAGCAGCAAAAGAAAAGCAATTCACCACATACAAAGTAAGCCAAATAAAACTAAGTGCTGATATCATATCAGAAACAATGACAGTTTATTTTGTTCAGAACCTAAATTTTCTGTAGCACATAATCTAACTCAACCTGTCTGGATAGATCATTTAAACAGTCCAACCACAGAGTTTGATATGGGTTACAATTCCACAATTTAGGTTTTTATTTCTAGCTGCTCTAAGGTATTAGAGACTAAAAGAAATATTAATATAATCATTCCACACTCACTCATTTGTTAAACCCTACCTTCTCTGCATAACTCCACCATCACCTTTGATCTTTCTCCCACTCTTTAGAGGTATTTGCATTCTAACTTTTTCATGTTGGAAGGGGCTGTTGATAATATGGGATAGGGAGATGGAACTAGTTGATGTTCTGGAAAGGCTGGCCCCTCTGCATTGGTCCAGGGACCCATCTGGAGGTTGGAGGTTTCTGGACCCTTTGTAGAATCTTATATAATGCCTTAGGTATTCTTTAGGATTGGCAGGAATGGGTTTGGTTGGGATTTGGCAAGTTATGGTAGGTATACAGTGTGTAATTGAATCTTGCATAAGACGACCTCCGTAGTAGCCTCTCTACTCTATTTGAACTTTCTCAGCCACTGATAACTTATTTGTTAAAAAGTTAAAAAATATGTTTAAAAAAAGTTAAAAAAAAAAAAGAAACCTTGAAGCTGAGAAGGCAGTGGTATGATATATTTAAGATACTGAAAGAGAAAAATTCCCAGCCAAGAATTCTCTACCCATCAAAGCTGTCCTTCAAAATGAGGGGGAGATTAAAATACACACAGAAAAACAGAAGCTGAGAGAGATCATTAACAAGACACCTGCCCTACAAAAAATATTCAAGGGAGTTCTGCCTGCTGAAAAGAAAAGACAGGAGGAAGGAGAATGAAGGAGAATTTAGAAATGGAGATTATCAGTAAGGGTAGCTAAAATGATAAAAGAGAGAAAAAAAAGGTCTGACAAAAGCCATAGGATAAAATAGTTTAAATAAGTACTGCCTTTGCAGTAATAACACTGAATGTTAATGTTTTAAACTCCCCAATCAAAAGATGCATACAGATTAGAGAAAAGATTTTTTTAAATATCACTTTTATATGCTGTTTACAAGAGATTCATTTTAGACCTAAACGTACAAATAGGTTGAAAGAGAAAGGTTGGAAAAAAGATACTCCACACAAGCAGTAACGAAAAAACAAACAAAAAAACACCTGGGTTTGGCTATCCTAGTATCATACAAAATGGACTTCAAACACAAAAATGCTATAAGAGACAAAGAATAACATAATATATTAACAAAATGGGCAATTCACCAAGAAGAAATAACAATCATAAATACTTATGCACCTAATCAAGGTGCCCCAAAGTACATGAGGCAAACACTGGAAAAACAAGAGAGTAAACAGATGTCTCCACAATAATAGCTGGAGACTTCAACACATCACAGTCTTCAATAGATAGAACATCTAAAAAGAGGATCAGGAACATCTAAAAAAAGGAAAGAGAAATCAAATAATATAATAAAGGAACTAAATCTAACAGACAAACAGAACACTGTATCCTAAACAGCAGGATATACATTCTTTTCAAGTGTTCACAGAACATTCTCCAGTATAGATCACATGCTAGGGAGCAAAACAGGTCTTAATAAATTAAAAAAGACTGAAATTATTCAAAGCACTTTATGTGGTTATAATGGAATGAAGCTGGAGATCAATAACAGAGAACTGGAAATTTAACAAATATATGAAGGTTAAACAACATGCTCTTATATAGTGGATCAAAGAAGAAAGTGCTAGAGGCATCAGTAAATATCGCCAGACAAATAAAAATGAGAACACAGAATATCAAAACATGGGATGTAGTGAAAGTATCGCTGAGAAGGAAATTTATAACCCTAAACACCACATTAAAAAAGAAAAAAGAGCTAAAATTGAAGACCTAATTGCACACCTGGAGGACCTTGAAAAAGAACAGTAAACTAATCACAAAGCAAGCAGAAGGAAAGAAATAACAAAGATTAGAGCAGAAATAAATGAAATTGAGAATTAAACAATATAGAGATTTAACAAAACCAAAAGCTGGTCCTTTGAGAAGAGGAATAAAACTGACAAGCCCTTACCTAGACTGACAAAGAAAGAGAGAAGATGCAAATAAATAAAATCAGAAATGAGGTAGGGGTCATTACCACGGATGCCAAAGAAATAAAGATCATAAGAGGATACAATGAATAACTACACCACAAACTAGACAACTCAGATGAAATGGTCAATTTCCTAGACATACATGAACAGCTCACACTAACTAGAAAAGAAATAGTAGACCTCAAGTCATTAAAAAAAAGTCCCCAAAAGAAAAGCCCAGGAGTAGATGACTTCACAGGCAAATTTTACCAAGCATTCCAAGAAGAATTCATACCAATTCTGTTTAAACTCTTTCAAAAAATTGAAGAAGAGGGACACTACCCTAACTCACTCTATGAAGCCAATATCACCCTAATACAAAAGCCTGATAAAGATACTACAGAAAAACTACAGACCAATCTCTCTAATAAATAAAGATGTAAAAATCCTCAACAAAATATTACAAATCAAATCCAACAGCATATTAAAAGAGTTATATACCAAGTAAATTTTATTTATGCAAGGATGGTTCAACACAAGAAAATCAATTAATGTAATATACCACATTAACCAACTGAGAGGGAAAAAAAAATAACACAATCATTTCAATTGACACAGAAAAGAATCCGACAAAATCTGCATGCTTTATTGATAAAAACACTTAGAAAGGTAGGAATCAAAGGAATCGTCCTCAAAATGATAAAGGGCACATACGAAAAACCCACATTATCAATGGTGAGAGATTGAACGCTTTCCCTCTAAGATGGGAACAAGACAAAGATTAGCACAGTGTTGACTAACATCACCACTGTTAGTCAACACTGTGCTAAAAGTACTGGCTAGAGCAATGAGGGAAGAAAAAGAAATAAAAGGCATCCAAATTGGAAAGGAAGACGCAAACCTTTCCCTAATTTGCAGGTGACATGATCCTATATTTAGAAAATACTAAAAAATCTACAACAAAGCTACCAGAATTAATAAACGAGTTCAGCAAAGCGGTGGGATGCAACATCAACACACAAAAATCAGTTGTGTTTCTATACACTAGTAATAAGCTATATGAGGAGGTAATCAAGAAAAAAATTTCATTTACAACAGCAACTAAAAGAATCAAATATCTAGGAATAAACTTGATGTAGAAAGAAATCTATAAAATATTGCTAAAAGAAATCAAAGATGACCTAATAAATGGAAAGGCATTCCATATTCATGGATTGGAAGGCTAAATGTAATTAAGATGCCAATTCTACCCAAACTGATCTTCAGATTCAATGCAGTAACAATCAAAATTCTAACAGCCTACTTTGCAGAAATAGAAAAGCTAATTATCAAATTTATCTGGAAGATAAAAAGGCCTTGAATAGCCAAAAACGTCTTGAAAATGAAGAATGAAGTGGTAGGACTCACACTTCCTGACTTTGAAGCATATATAATACCACAGTAGTCTAGATAAAATGGTACTGGCATAAAGAGAAACATACTGATCAATGGAATCAAACTGGAAGTTCTGTCTTAGACCTTAAGATTTAGGGTCAATTTATTTTTGACAAAGTTCCAAAATCCAGTGAACTGAAGCAGAACAGTTTCTTCAATGAATGGGGCTGGAAGAACTGGATATCCATATTGAAAGGAATGAAAGAGGACCCCTAGCTCACACCCTATATAAAAATTAACTCAGAGACTTCCGGAGAAGATGGCGGCTTAGTAAGATGCGCGGGTCTTAGTTCCTCCTCCAGAACAGCAACTAAAGAAACAGAAACAATACGAAACAGCTCCCGGAGCCACGACAGAGACCAAAAAGACAGCATACCCCATTCTGGAACGGCTGAATGGGCAGGGAGAATCTGCTGCGGTGAGATACCCGAGGGGCGCGCATTTTCCCGGCTGGGGCGGCTGGCGACTGGGGTCCCCTCCACGCACGTGGCTCCCCAGTCTGACTGGGAACGTTGGATAGCGGGGCCCTCCCGCCACGCTTGGCGTCTTGGGCCAGCTGGGCAATTTGGACCGGCACTCCCCCAAGCCGCGGCGGCCGGCGACCCCCCCTCCCGCACAGTTTCCCGGGCCGACTGCGAGATTCGGATTGGCAAGTTAAAGGAGCCACAGCATCTTTTACTGGTGGGACCTGCAGACAGACAAGCGCCAAGAGCGCCACCTACTGGGCAGGAAAAGAAAAACAGAGCCCAGAGATTTCACAGAAAAACCTTTCAACCAGCTGGGTCCCACACCCAGGGAAATCTGATCAAATGCCCAGACACCAGCAGAAAATAATGGATGACGCTCGGAAAATTGAAGATATGGCCCAGTCAAAGGAACAAACCAATAGTTCAAATGAGATACAGGAGCTGAGACAATTAATGCTGAATATACGAACAGAAATGGAAAAACTCTTCAAAAACCAAATCAATAAATTGAGGGAGGACATGAAGAAGACATGGGCTGAACAAAAAGAAGAAATAGAAAATCTGAAAAAACAAATCACAGAACTTATGGGAGTGAAGGACAAAGAAGAAAAAATGGAAAAAACAATGGATACCTACAATGGTAGATCTAAAGAGACAGAAGCTACAATTAGTGAACTGGAGGATGGAACATCTGAATTCCAAAAAGAAACAGAAACTATAGGGAAAAGAATGGAAAAACTTGAGCAGGGGATCAGGGAACTGAATGACAATATGAAGCGCACAAATATACGTGTTGTGGGTGTCCCAGAAGGAGAAGAGAAGGGAAAAGGAGGAGAAAAACTAATGGAAGAAATTATCACTGAAAATTTCCCAACTCTTATGAAAGACCTAAATTTACAGATCCAAGAAGTGCAGCGCACCCCAAAGAGAATAGACCCAAATAGGCGTTCTCCAAGACACTTACTAGTTAGAATGTCAGAGGTCAAAGAGAAAGAGAGGATCTTGAAAGCAGCAAGAGGAAAACAATCTGTCACATACAAGGGAAACCCAATAAGACCATGTGTAGATTTCTCAGCAGAAACCATGGAAGCTAGAAGACAGTGGGATGATATATTTAAATTACTAAAAGAGAAAAAATGCCAACCAAGACTTCTATATCCAGCAAAATTGTCCTTCAAAAATGAAGGAGAAATTAAAACATTTATAGACAAAAAGTCACTGAGAGAATTTGTGTCCAAGAGACCCGCTCTGCAAGAAATACTAAAGGGAGCACTAGAGTCAGATACGAAGACAGAAGAGAGAGGTATGGAGTAAAGTGTAGAAAGAAGGAAAATCAGATATGATATATATAATACAAAAGGCAAAATGGTAGAGGAAAATATTATCCAAACAGTAATAACACTAAATGTTAATGGACTGAATTTCCCAATCAAAAGACATAGACTGGCAGAATGGATTACGACCCAGCAATACCACTGCTAGGTATCTACTCAAAGGACTTAAGGGCAAAGACACAGACGGACATTTGCACACCAGTGTTTACAGCAGCATTATCTACAATTGCAAAGAGATGGAAACAGCCAAAATCTCCATCAACAGATGAGTGGCTAAACAAACTGTGGCGTATACCTACGATGGAATATTATGCAGCTTTAAGACAGACTAAACTTATGAAGCATGTAATAACATGGATGGACCTAGAGAACATTATGCTGAGTGAGTCTAGCCAAAAACTAAAGGACAAATACTGTATGGTCCCACTGATGTGAACCGACATTCGAGAATCAGCTTGGAATATATCATTGGTAACAGAGACCAGCAGGGGTTAGAAACAGGGTAAGATAATGGGTAATTGGAGCTGAAGGGATACAGACTGTGCAACAGGACTAGATACAAAAAGTCAAAAATGGACAGCACAATAATACCTAAGTGTAATGTAACTATGTTGGAACACTGAATGAAGCTGCATCTGAGCTATAGGTTTTTGTTTTGTTTTGTTTTGATTTTACTATTATTACTTTTATTTTTTTCTCTATATTAACATTCTATATCTTTTTCGGTTATGTTGCTAGTTCTTCTAAACCAATGCAAATGTACTAAGAAATGATGATCATGCATCTATGTGATGATGTTAAGAATTAATGATTGCATGTGTAGAATGGTATGATCTCTAAATGTTGGGTTAATTTCTTTTTTTCCGTTAATTAAAAAAAAAAAAAAAGAGAAGGGATAATTGGAGATGAAGGGATACAAACTGTACAACGGGACTGGATATAAAAACTCAGAAATGGACAGCACAATACTACCCAATTGTAATGCAATTATGTTAAAACACTGAATGAAGCTGCATGTGAGGTATAGGTTTTTTGTTTTTGTTTTTTTTGTTTTTTTTTCTTCCTATTATTGTTTTAATTCTTATTCTGTTGTCTTTTTATTTCTTTTTCTAAATTGATGCAAATGTACTAAGAAATGATGAATATGCAACTATGTGATGTTATTAAGAATTACTGATTGTACATGTAGATTGGAATGATTTCTAATTGTTTTGTTAATTCTTTTTTTAATTAAAAAAAAAAGATAAAAAAAACAAAACAAAACAAAAAAAAAACTAAAGGACAAATACTGTATGGTCCCACTGATGTGAACCGACATTCGAGAATCAGCTTGGAATATATCATTGGTAACAGAGACCAGCAGGAGTTAGAAACAGGGTAAGATAATGGGTAATTGGAGCTGAAGGGATACAGACTGTGCAACAGGACTAGATACAAAAAGTCAAAAATGGACAGCACAATAATACCTAAGTGTAATGTAACTATGTTGGAACACTGAATGAAGCTGCATCTGAAATATAGTTTTTTGTTTGTTTGTTTGTTTGTATCTTTTGTTTTTGTTTTTTTCTTTTTCCTTTTTATATATATATTTTTTATTAGTATTATTATTTTAATTCTCTTCTCTATATTAACATTCTATATCTTTTTCTGCTGTTTTGCTAGTTCTTTACCTAAATCGATGCAAATGTACTAAGAAATGATGATCATACATCTATGTGATGATACTAAGAATTACTGAGTGCATGTGTAGAATGGAATGATTTCTAAATGTTGTGTTAATTTCTTTTCTTTTTTTTGATTAATAAAAAAAATTTTTAAAAAAACTAAAAAAAAAAAAAAAAAATTAACTCAAAGTGGATCAAAGTCCTGTAAAAGCCAGTACCATAAAACTCTGAGAAGAAAATTTAGGAAATTTCTTCAAGATCTAGTGGTAGGCAGTAGTTTCTTAGACCTTATACCTAAAGCACAAGCAATGGGAAAAAAAGATAAATGGGACCTCTCTAAAATGGAATGCTTCTGTGCTTCAAAGACTTTGTCAAAAGGGTGAAAAGGGAGCTGACTCAATGGGATATGATATTTTGAAACCACATATCTGATAAGGGTTTGCTATCTAGAATATATAAAGAAATCCTATAACTCAAAAATAAAAAGACAAACTACTCAATTAAAAAATGAGCAAAAAGAAATGAATAGACTTTCTAATGAGGAAATACAAATGGCTATAAAGCACACAAAAGATGTTCATCCTCAGTAGCTATTAGGGAAATGCTAATCAAAAAAAAAAACCACAATGAGATATAATTTCGTATCTATTACAAGGCCACTATTAAAAAAAACACAAGAAACTGCAAGTGTTCGAGAAGATGTGGAGAAACAGAAACACTTGATCACAGCTGGTAGGAATGCAGAATGATGCAGGTGCTGTGGAAGATGTTTTGGTGGTTTCTCAAAAAGCTAAGTATAGAGTTGGTTTACAATCCAGCAATCCTGCTACTTGATACACACACAATTGTCAAAAGATGGAAACAACCCAAGTGACCATCAATGAAAAAAGTATCCATCGATGACAGGATAAAGAAAATGTGGTATTTATTCAGTAGCAAGAAAGAATGAAGTCCTGAAGCATGTGAAAACATGGATGAACCTTGAAACATTATGTTGAGTGAAATAAGTCAGAAGTAAAAGGACAAATATTGTATGATTTCATTAATAAGGACTAATTATACTTTGTAAAATCACAGATGTAAAATCTAGAATATAGGTTACCAGGGTGTAGAATAAGGCTAGAGAATGTGAAGCAGATGCTTAATATGTGCACAATTTTTAACTAGGTTGAATTTAAATGCTTAGAAATGGATAGAGATGATGGTAGCATATAATTGTTAATATAATTAACAGTGCTGAATTGGGTGGGAATGTGGTTGAAAGGGGAAGTTTAGAGTCATGTATGTCACCAGAAGGAAAGAAAGCTAGAGGTTAAAACATGGGACTGTGTAAACAGTGAATCTTGTGGTGGAAGATGGCTGTGATTAATAGTACAAATTAAAAAAAAAGTTCATCCATAAACAATTGTATGACACTATTACAAGGAGTTAATAATAGAGTAGTATATGGGAAAAATGTTTCTATTGCAAACTATTAATAGTGTAATCTTAATATTCTTTCATCAACAGTCACAAATGTACCACACCAATACTACTGGTCAATAATGGGGGGAGGGAGAAGACGGGGGTACAAGGATGTTTTGGATTTTCTTTTTCTTTTTTTTTTTTAAGTAATGAAATGGTTCTAAAATTGATTGTGGTGATGAATGCACAATTACATGAGGATATTGTAGTCACTGTATACTTTGGATAGACTGTATGGTGTATGAATATATCTAAATAAAATTTCATTAAGAAAATACAATGAAGAAAAAAGGATTATATAACATCAAATGGCATTATCCCAAGAATAGAAAGGTGGCTCAACATAAGAAATACAATCACGATCATCTCAATGCAAAAAAGGCATCTGACAAAATCCAGCACCCTTTCTCTGTAAACATTCAGAAAACTAGGAATAGAAGGGAACTTCCTTAACATGATAAAAGGCTTGGTTGAAAAACCCACAAATAACATCAGGAATGGTGAAAGACCAGGTACACGACAAGGATACCGCTTTCACTACTGATGTTCATCACTGTTGTGGACCTTCTAGCCAGAGCAAGAAAAAGAAATAAAGACCATCCAAATTGGAATGGGAGAAGTAAAACTATTCATAGGTGTATGATAGTATACAGAAAATCCTGAAGAATCTATAAGAAATCTACTAAAGCTAATAAATGAATTCAGCAAAGTGACATTGTAGAAGATCAACACACAACAATCAGTAGTGTTTCTATATACCAGCAATGAAGAAATCCAAAAAGAATCCAAGAAAACAAGTCTATTTACAAAAGTAACAAAAATAATTAAATATCTAGCAATAAATTCAGCCAAGAATTTAAAGGAGTAGTACATGGAAAATGACAAATTGTTGCTAAAAGGAACTAAAGAAAATCTAAAATAAATGGTAAGATAGCCTATGCTTATGGATTGGAAGACTTAATATTCTTAAGATGTCAATACTCCCCAAAGCAATTTATGATTCACAGCAATCCCAATCAAAACAGCCTTTTTGGCAGAATGGAAAAATTAATGAATAAATTCACATGGAAAGGCAAGAGATCCTGAAAACCAAAACATTTTGAAAAAGAAGAACAGTTGGAACACTCAGACTTCCTAATTTCAAAACTTAGCACAAAGCTACACTAATCAAATCAGAGGGTACCAACACACAGACAGACATATAAACAAATGGACTAGAACTGAGGGTTCAGAAATGAACCCACAATATACAGTAAATTAATTTTTTTTAAGAGTACAAGCTACTCAATGGGGGAAAATGAGGGTAAGAACAGTCTCTTTAACAAACGGTGCCAAAAAAACTGGATATTTATATGCAAAATAATGCACTTCCCTACATCTTACAGTGTTATGTCCAAAGTAAGGCATCCTTAATTCAAGTTCAGTGGGTCAGGAACACCTTGGTCAGCTGGGAAGTCACATGGCTGGAATCTGTTGGTCCCTTGCTCCTGGGCTCCCTTGCTTTCAGCTTCTGTTCCTCTGGGAGTTCCTCAGTTTGTTTCGCTGGGGCTGGCTTTCATCTCTTGGCTTCCCTCAGGTTCTGGCTTGCTTAACATCCCATGGTTATTATGTCTGCTGGGCTCCAAGCATCTCCAAACATTTGTGCCTCTCTTCTGTGAAGCAACTGTTCTCCAAGTATCTACATCTGCTCTCTTGGTTGGCTGTGAGGTTTCTGTCATTCTGACCCTCTCCAAAGTGTTTCTTCTTTTAAAGGATTCTAATAAACTAATCAAGACCTACCTGGAATGAGTGGAGTCACATCTCCATCTAATCATAGGTCATTATCCACAACTGGGCACCACATCTCTGTGGTGATAATCTAATCAAAAGTTTCCAACCTACAGTGTTGGATAAGGATTAAGAGAAACAGCTGCTTCTGCAAGACTGGATCAGGATTAAAACATGGCTCTTCTGGGATCCATAAGATTTTCAAACCAGCACGCACACTATATAGAAATATTAACTCAATATGAATCAACGACCTAAATGTAAGAGCTAAAATGATACAATTTGAAAGAAAATATAGGGAAGCATCTTTAAGACCTTGTGTTACTGGGTTCTTAGACTTTACAGCAAAAGCACAAATGACCAAAGAAAAAATAGATAAACTGGACTTTGTCAAAATTCAAAACTTTTCTGCATCAAAGAACATTAATAAGCAAGTGAAAAGAGAAGCAAAAATGGGAGAAAATAATTGTCAATCATATCTGAGAAGTGTTACTGTCCAGACTACATAAATAACTTATAATTCACCAACCAAAAGACAATCTAATAAATAAAGGACAAAGGACTTGAACAGGCATTTATTCCAAAGAATGTATTCAAATGGCCAATAAGCACATGAGAAGATAGTCAACATAATTAGCCATTAGGGAAATGCAAATCAAAACTACAGAGATACCACTCTACACCCTCTAGAATGGCTATTACTTAAAAAAAAAGGGGGGGGGTGCGGAATGTAAGTGCTGGTAAAGGTTTGGTTAAATAGGAACTTTGTACATGTGGAAGAGAATGTAAAATGATACAACCTCTGTGGAAAACAGTTTGGTGCCTCCTCAACAAGTTAAAGAACTACCACATGACCTGGCAATCCCATTTCTAAATATAGTACTTACAACAACTGAAAGCAGAGATACCAATAGACATTTATACACTGAAGTCCATAAAAGTATCATCACAATAGCCAAAAGGTGGAAACAACCCAAGTGTCTGTAACAAACCTATTGATAAACAAAATGTGGTGTGTATATATCTATATGGAATATTATTCAGCCATCAAAAAGAAGGAAGTTCAGATACATGATTCAACATGGCAGCTCCTTAACAGGTACAGAGTGTTTGGTGACAAAGTTCTGGTACTGTATGGTGGTGAAGATAGTACTACATCATGAATGTGATTAATGACACTGAATGAAACACTTGTGAGTGCCTGAAATGGGAAACATTATGTTGAATAAAAGAAAGGCTAAAGAAGCAATGACAGTTAAATGAAATTAATGATTCTGGACTGGCTCTAAAAATGGAAGAGAAAATGCCCAAAAGACATAGAGAAATATGAAAAAAATTGGAATATAGACTGTATGCTTTATATCAATGTTAAATTTCATGAACTTGATGACTGGATGTATGGTGGTTACATCAGTGAATATACTCATTCTTGGGAAATATACATGGAGGTATTAAGTGTTAAAGAAACATGATACATGCAACCCATACTCCAAATTTTTCAGACAGACAGATTATAGACAGAAGGAAAAAAAAAAAAAGAACCAGTATAGCAAAATGTTAAAAACTGGTAAAACTGAGTATCATGGAAGGGAGTATGCCAGAGTTTTCTGCATTATTTTTGTATTATGTTTGCAATTTTTCCTAAGTATGACATTATTTCAAACCAAAAAGTTAAGAAGAAAATGGGTGTGTAGGGCATGTTATGTCCTATTTCTCCCTTTTCTATTACCGTGTATAAACTGAGAGGAATTTTAATTTCACTTTTTCCTAAGGGCAGAGAAAGGCTTTGTTTCCTATACATAAAGACTACTTGATAGCTGTACCTCATTAGTATAGTCTTGATACTTCGATACTTCTTCTTCAATATCAAAACACTGATTAGTTAGAGTTAACAACTGTTTTCTTAGATGAAACATCTTTCTGAAAACCAAAAAGAATTAATAAGCCATCAGTAAAATATTCTTCCTTAAAATAAGAACTATTAAATTGTCTATTGTGCACTCCATCAACCCTCATTTCAAAACAAGATTACTTACCTCATCCATTCTTCTGACTTATCCAAAAATACTTCATATTTTTTAACACAGTCATCTGTAAAGTGGGTCATAGCTTTTGTTGCATGGTAGTACAGTTTTTGCCTGTAATTTAGAAATCATCAAAGAGGCTTAAGCCAATTTTAATGTTAATATATCAATGTTAAAAATTTTTCAAATAAATGAAACATATTTCCTGTAGCAATTGTTGTAGCTGACAATATTTACAGTAGAAAGCAAAGGCTTCTAAGATAGAGACTATAGGCAGCAAAAGGAGAAAGAAAAGGTTCAAAATGGAAAATGTTTAAGAAGTATTTACTGAATGAGAGTTAAGGTCACACAGGTAAGTATGTCCTCTTTTCCCTCTGTAATCAGAGCATATGAGCCAGAAAAGACTAAGAAAAACAGTGATTATAACCCCCCTCCCCCCCCCCCCCGCAAGAAGCTTCTCCTGTCCCAGTAACTTTCCAACCAGGGAACAGTTAAGTGGCCTTCAAAAATGTGCACACCTAAGGACTAAGATGGTGGGATAAGATACTCCAAGGTGCAATTATCCCACAGGATCTTTGAAGATAGAGCAAAACAATAGCAAAGCCATTTTTTTCAAAACGCCAAAAAAACAGTTGAAAGGGCTGCAGTAACTGAGCAAGTGCCAAATCAAGAAAATGCATCTTTAAAAATGTAGGAGCCATACACTGTATCCTCTCTGACTACTTTGGAAGGAAGCTATAAATCAAAATTCCAGTTCCGGGAGAACCGGAAAATTGACAAATCTGTTGGAATCAAACAACACACTCTTAAACAACAAATGGGCCAAAGAAGAAATCATATGGGAAATTAGGAAGTATTTTAAGGCAAATGAAAATTAAAATACAACATACCAAAGCTGATGGGATGCAGCAAATGCAGTGCTCAAAGGGAAATTTATAGATGATCTCAAATTACAGACCTAACCTCACAAATAGAGGCTCTAAAAAAGAAGAGTACCTAATCCCAAAGGGAGCAAAAGGTAGAAAAAAATCAAACGATTAGTGTGGAAATCAATGAAATAGAGAGAATCAACAAAACCATGAAACCAAAAGCTGCTCTTTGAAAAGATCAACAAAATGGACAGACAAAATGAGACAGAGGACGCAAATGACTAAAATCAGAAATGAAAAGGGGGACATTACTACCAACCTCTTGGAAATAAAAATGATTATAAGAAGATATTATGAAAGTTGACTGCGATGATAAAAAATATTTATGCCTTCTAGCCTCCTATATTCTGGAGCAGTTAGAAGGAAAAATCTGAGAAAATGGTATGGTAGCCCATGACAAACTCTGGGATCTGTCCTGTAACTACCTGTTGAAGAGTGGTTTGAAAACTATTGCTTTTTTTCTTTCTTTGCTTTGTATATATGTTATATACAATAAAAAAGTTAAAAACAAAACCTGTATGAAGAAGATAATATGAAGCACTGTACTCCAACAAATTAAATAACCTAGATGAAATGGACAAACTCCTAAATACATATAAGCTACCTATGTTGACTCAAGAAGATAGAGATCTCAACAGATGAATAACAAATACAGAGATTGAATCATTAATCAAAAATGTCCCAACAACAACAAAAAGTCTAGGACTACATGGCTTCAGTGGTGAATTCTACCAAACATTCCAAGAAGAATTAACACCAATTCTGCTCAAACTCTTCTAAATATTGAAGAGGGAGGAATACTTTCTGACTCTTCTATGGGGCCAACATCGGCCAAATAACCAGGCCAAATAAAAACACCACAAGAAAAGTACAAATCAATACCCCTAATGATGCAAAATGAAAATACTAGCAACTGAATCCAGATGCACCCAAAAAGAATTATACACCATGATCAAACTAGATTTATCCAAGGTATGCCAGGAGGTTCAACATAGGAAAATCAGTTAATGCAATGCCCCACATTAACAGAATGAAGAAAAAAGCCAAGTGATCATCTCAATTGATGCAGAAAAAGCTATGACAAAATCCAGCACCATTTGTGATAAAAATATTCAGAAAAGTAGGAAAAGAAAGGAACTTCTTCAACATGATAAAGAGCACTTATGAAAAACCCATAGCTAACATCATTTCAATGGTGAAAGACTGAAAAAAGACAAGGATGTCTACTCTCATGACTATATTTCAGCATTATACTGAAAGTTCCAGTCAGAGCAATAGGGCAAGGAAAGGAAATAAAAGCCATCCAAATTGGAAAGAAAAAAGCAAAACTATTCTTATTCACAAATGACACAATCCTATATTTAGGAAGTCCTGAAAAACCCACAATAAAGTTATTAGAGCTAATAAACAAATTCAGCAAAATGGTAAAGTACAATATCAACATGCAAAAAATAAATAAATAAAACAAAAAGGACAAAACAAAACAAAAATATCAACATGCAAAAATCAGTAGTGTTCCTATACACTAGTTATGACAAAGAAAAAATTTCATTTACAATAGCAGCTAAAATAATAAAATATCTAGGAAAATTTAACCAATAATATAAAGGACTTACATATGGAAATCAATGCTAAAGTAAATCAAAGAACTAAATAAATGGAAGGACAGTCACAGATTGGAAGACTAAATACTGTTAAGATGTCCATTCTGCTCAAACAGATTTAGTGTAATTCCAAACATAAATTCAACAGCCTTTTATGTAGAAGTGGGAAAGCAAGTGATGAAATTTATAAGGAAAGGAAAGGGTCCCAAAGTAGGTAAAACTATCTTGAAAAAGAAGAATGAAGTCAGATGGAGGGGTGGGGCCAAGATGGCGGCTTAGTAAGGTATGTGCGTCTTAGTTCCTCCTCCAAAGCAACTACTAGGAGAACTGAAACAGCGCAGAACAGCTCCCGGGGCCACAGCAGGGAATGGACACACAGCGTACCCCAGTCTGGACTGGCTAGTCTGACTGCGAGACTCGGCTGCGGTGAGATCCCAAGTGGCGCGCGATTTCCCGAGCAGCGGCAGCTGTGGCGGCCGGAGCTCCTCCCTCCCTCCTTCCCGGGCCGGCTGAGAGTCTCGGAGAGGTAAGTTTCCCAAGTCGAGGCGGCCGGCGCCCCTCTTTTGCGGGCAGCTTCCTGGTCCGGCTACGAGTCTTGGATCAGAGGGTTACCCAAGCCGCGGTGGCCCTCCCCTGCGGGCGGCTTCCTGGTCCGGTGGGGAATTCCCCAGGCCGCGGCGGCCAGTGACCGACGCCCCCCCCCGCGGGCGACTTCCTGGTCTGGTGGTGAATTCCCCGGGCCCGCTGCGGCTGGCGACCAGCCACAGAGTCCCCTCAAGCCGCGGCGGCTGACGCCCCAACCACGCGCGGCCCCCCGAACCAACGGAGAGAATTGGATTTGAAATCCCCAGGCCACGGAGATCGGTGACCGGGGGGATTCCTTCCAAACACGTGAGACAAACGTGTGCCACGAGCGCCACCTACTGGGCAGGATAAGAAAAACAGAACCCAGAGATTTCACAGAAAAATCTTACAACCTTGTTGGGTCCGACACCCAGGGAAATCTGACTAAATGCCCAGACGCCAGCAGCAGAAGATAACAGTCCACGCTCAGAAGATTGAGAATATGGCCCAGTCAAAGGAACAAACCAATAGTTCAAATGAGATACAAGAGCTGAGACAACTAATGCTGAATATACGAACAGAAATGGAAAACCTCTTCAAAAATGAAATCGATAAATTGAGGAAGGACATGAAGAAGACATGGGCTAAACATAAAGAAGAAATAGAAAAACTGAAAAAACAAATCACAGAACTTATGGAAGTGAAGGATAAAGTAGAAAAGATGGAAAAAACAATGGATACCTACAATGATAGATTTAAAGAGACAGAAGATAGAATTAGTGATTTGGAGGACGGAACATCTGAATTCCAAAAAGAAACAGAAACTATCAGGAAAAGAATGGAAAAATTTGAACAGGATATCAGGGAACTCAAGGACAATATGAACCGCACAAATATACGTGTTGTGGGTGTCCCAGAAGGAGAAGAGAAGGGAAAAGGAGGAGAAAAACTAATGGAAGAAATTATCACTGAAAACTTCCCAACTCTTATGAAAGACCTAAAATTACAGATCCAAGAAGTGCAGCGCACCCCAAAGAGATTAGACCCAAATAGGCGTTCTCCAAGACACTTACTAGTTAGAATGTCAGAGGTCAAAGAGAAAGAGAGGAACTTGAAAGCAGCAAGAGAAAAACAATCCATCACATACAAGGGAAACCCAATAACACTATGTGTAGATTTCTCAGCAGAAACCATGGAAGCTAGAAGACAGTGGGATGATATATTTAAATTACTAAAAGAGAAAAACTGCCAACCAAGACTCCTATATCCAGCAAAATTGTCCTTCAAAAATGAGGGAGAAATTAAAACATTCTCAGACAAAAAGCCACAGAGAATTTGTGACCAAGAGACCAGCTCTGCAAGAAATACTAAAGGGAGCACTAGAGTCAAATACAAAAAGACAGAAGAGAGAGGTATGGAGAAGAGTGTAGAAAGAAGGAAAATCAGATATGATATATATAATACAAAAGGCAAATGGTAGAGGAAAATATTATCCAAACAGTAATAACACTAAATGTTAATGGACTGAATTTCCCAATCAAAAGACATAGATTGGCAGAATGGATTAAAAAACAGGATCCTTCTATATGCTGTCTACAGGAAACACATCTTAGACCCAAAGATAAACATAGATTGAAAGTGAAAGGTTGGGAAAAGATATTTCATGCAAATAACAACCAGAAAAGAGCAGGAGTGGCTATACTAATATCCAACAAATTAGACTTCAAATGTAAAACAGTTAAAAGAGACAAAGAAGGACACTATATACTAATAAATGGAACAATTAAACAAGAAGACATAACAATCATAAATATTTACGCACCGAACCAGAATGCCCCAAAATACGTGAGGAATACACTGCAAACACTGAAAAAGGAAATAGACTCATATACCATAATAGTTGGAGACTTCAATTCACCACTCTCATCAATGGACAGAACATCTAGACAGAGGATCAATAAAGAAATAGAGAATCTGAATATTACTATAAATGAGCTAGACTTAACAGACATTTATACGACATTACATCCCACAACAGCAGGATACACCTTTTTCTCAAGTGTTCATGGATCATTCTCAAAGATAGACCATATGCTCGGTCACAAAGCAAGTCTTAACAAATTTAAAAAGATTGAAATCATACACAACACTTTCTCGGATCATAAAGGAATGAAGTTGGAAATCAATAATAGGCGGAGTGCCAGAAAATTCACAAATACGTGGAGGCTCAACAACACACTCTTAAACAACGAGTGGGTCAAAGAAGAAATTGCAAGAGAAATTACTAAATACCTCGAGGCGAATGAAAATGAAAACACAACATATCAAAACTTATGGGACGCAGCAAAGGCAGTGCTAAGACGGAAATTTATTGCCCTAAATGCCTATATCAGAAAAGAAGAAAAGGCAAAAATGCAGGAATTAACTGTCCACTTGGAAGAACTGGAGAAAGAACAGCAAACTAACCCCAAAGCAAGCAAAAGGAAAGAAATAACAAAGATTAGAGCAGAAATAAATGAAATTGAAAACATGAAAACAATAGAGAAAATCAATAAGACCAGAAGTTGGTTCTATGAGAAAATCAATAAGATTGATGGGCCCTTAGCAAGAGTGACAAAAAGAAGAAGAGAGAGGATGCAAATAAATAAGATCAGAAATGGTAATAACAGGATACTATGAACAACTTTACGCTAATAAATACAACAATTTAGATGAAATGGACGGGTTCCTGGAAAGGCATGAACAACCAACTTTGACTCAAGAAGACATAGATGACCTCAACAAACCAATCACAAGTAAAGAAATTGAATTAGTCATTCAAAAGAAAAGTCCAGGACCAGACGGCTTCACATGTGAATTCTATCAAACATTCCAGAAAGAATTAGTACCAACTCTCCTCAAACTCTTCAAAAAAATCAAAGCGGAGGGAAAACTACCTAATTCATTCTATGAAGCCAACATCACCCTCATACCAAAACCAGGCAAAGATATTACAAAAAAAGAAAACTACAGACCAATCTCTCTAATGAATATAGATGCAAAAATCCTCAATAAAATTCTAGCAAATCGTATCCAACAACACATTAAAAGAATTATATATCATGACCAAGTAGGATTCATCCCAGGTATGCAAGGATGGTTCAACATAAGAAAATCAATTAATGTAATACACCATATCAACAAATCAAAGCAGAAAAATCACATGATCATCTCAATTGATGCAGAGAAGGCATTTGACAAGATTCAACATCCTTATCTGTTGAAAACACTTCAAAGGATAGGAATATAAGGGAACTTCCTTAAAATGACAGAGGGAATATATGAAAAATCCACAGCTAATATCATCCTCAATGGGGAAAAATTGAAAACTTCCCCCTAAGATCAGGTAAAAGACAAGGATGTCCACTATCACCACTATTATTCAACATCGTGTTGGAGGTTCTAGTCAGAGCAATTAGACAACAAAAAGAAATACAAGGCATCAAAATTGGAAAGGAAGAAGTAAAACTATCACTGTTTGCAGACTATATGATACTATACGTCGAAAACCCGGAAAAATCCACAATAAAACTACTAGAGCTAATAAATGAGTACAGCAAAGTAGCAGGTTACAAGATCAACATTCAAAAATCTGTAGCATTTCTATACACTAGCAATGAACAAGCGGAGGGGGAAATCAAGAAACGAATCCCATTTACAATTGCAACTAAAAGAATAAAATACCTAGGAATAAATTTAACTAAAGAGACAAAAAACCTATATAAAGAAAACTACAAAAAACTGCTAAAAGAAATCACAGAAGACCTAAATAGATGGAAGGGCATACCGTGTTCATGGATTGGAAGACTAAATATAGTTAAGATGTCAATCCTACCTAAATTGATTTACAGATTCAATGCAATACCAATCAAAATCCCAAAAACTTATTTTTCAGAAATAGAAAAACCAATAAGCAAATTTATCTGGAAGGGCAGGGTGCCCCAAATTGCTAAAAACATCTTGAGGAAAAAAAACAAAGCTGGAGGTCTTGCACTGCCTGACTTTAAGGCATATTATGAAGCCACAGTGGTCAAAACAGCATGGTACTGGCATAAAGATAGATATATCGACCAATGGAATCGAATAGAGTGCTCAGATATAGACCTTCTCATCTATGGACATTTGATCTTTGATAAGGCAGTCAAGCCAACTCACCTGGGACAGAACAGTCTCTTCAATAAATGGTGCCTAGAGAACTGGATATCCATATGCAAAAGAATGAAAGAAGACCCATATCTTACACCCTATACAAAAGTTAACTCAAAATGGATCAAAGATCTAAACATTAGGTCTAAGACCATAAAACAGTTAGAGGAAAATGTAGGGAGATATCTTATGAATCTTACAATTGGAGGCAGTTTTATGGACCTTAAACCTAAAGCAAGAGCACTGAAGAAGGAAATAAATAAATGGGAACTCCTTAAAATTAAACACTTTTGTGCATCAAAGAACTTCATCAAGAAAGTAGAAAGACAGCCTACACAATGGGAAACAATATTTGGAAACGACATATCAGATAAAGGTCTAGAATCCAGAATTTATAAAGAGATTGTTCAACTCAACAACAAAAAGACAGCCAACCCAATTACAAAATGGGAAAAAGACTTGAATAGACACCTCTCAGAGGAGGAAATACAAATGGCCAAAAGGCACATGAAGAGATGCTCAATGTCCCTGGCCATTAGAGAAATGCAAATCAAAACCACAATGAGATATCATCTCACACCCACCAGAATGGCCATTATCAACAAAACAGAAAATGACAAGTGCTGGAGAGGATGTGGTGAAAGAGGCACACTTATCCACTGTTGGTGGGAATGTCAAATGGTGCAACCACTGTGGAAGGCAGTTTGGCGGTTCCTCAAAAAGCTGAATATAGAATTGCCATACGACCCAGCAATACCATTGCTGGGAATCTACTCAAAGGACTTAAGGGCAAAGGCACAAACGGACATTTGCACACCAATGTTTATAGCAGCGTTATTTACAATTGCAAAGAGATGGAAACAGCCAAAATCTCCATCAACAGACAAGTGGCTAAACAAACTGTGGTATATACATACGATGGAATATTATGCAGCTTTAAGACAGGATAAACTTATGAAGCATGTAATAACATGGATGGACCTAGAGAACATTATGCTGAGTGAGTCTAGCCAAAAACTAAAAGACAAATACTGTATGGTCCCAATGATGTGAATCGACATTCGAGAATAAACTTGGAATATGTCATTGGTAACAGAGTTCAGCAGGAGTTAGAAACAGGGTAAGATAATGGGTAATTGGAGCTGATGGGATACAGACTGTGCAACAGGACTAGATACAAGAAAAAAAAAATGGACAGCACAATAATACCTAATTGTAAAGTAATCATGTTAAAACACTGAATGAAGCTGTATCCGAGCTATAGGTTTTTGTTTTGTTTTGTTCTTACTATTATTACTTTTATTTTTTTTCTCTATATTAACATTCTATATCTTTTTCGGTTGTGTTGCTAGTTCTTCTAAACCGATGCAAATGTACTAAGAAACGATGATCATGCATCTATGTGATGATGTTAAGAAGTACTGATTGCAAATGTAGAATGGTATGATTTCTAAATGTTGGGGATAATTTCATTTTTTCCGTTAATTAATCAAAAAAAAAAAAGAGAAGGGGTAATTGGAGCTGAAGGGATACAGACTGTGCAACAGGACTGGATATAAAAACTCAGAAATGGACAGCCCAATACTACCTAAGTGTAATGCAATTATGTTAAAACATTGAATGAAGCTGCATGTGAGGTATAGGTTTTTTTTTCTCTCTATTATCGTTTTAATTCTTATTCTGTTGTCTTTTTATTTCTTTTTCTAAATCGATGCAGCTGTACTAAGAAATGATGAATATGCAACTATGTGATGATATTAAGAATTACTGATTGTACATGTAGAATGGAATGATTTCTAAATGTTTTGTTAATTTTTTTTTTAATTAATAAAAAAAAAAAAAGAAAACATAGGGAAGCATCTTCAGGACCTAGTGTCAGGCAATGGTTTCTTAGACTTTATATTAAAAGCATGAGCAACAATAATAGATAGAGGGGACATCAACAAAACTAAAAACTTTTGTGCATCAAATGACTATTGTGAAAATAAAAAGACACCCACAGAATGCGAGAAAATATTTGGAAATCATACCTCTAATAAGAGTTTAATATCTAGAATATATAAAGAATTCAGCAACAAAAAGACAAACAGCCCTATTTAAAAACTGGTAAAAGACTTGAATAGACATCTCTCCAAAGAAGATATGGTAAGATGAACAACATCATTTGCTATTAGGGAAACAAATACAAATCAAAACCACAATGAAACACTATTTCACACCCACCAGAATAAAATGGAAAATAAGTGATGGAGAGAATGTGGAGAAATAGGCACATGCATTCATTGTCGGTGGCAAAGTAAAATGGTGCTGCCCTTGGGGAAGATAGTTTTGGCTGTTCCTCAGAAACTTAAGTATAGAATTACCATATGATCTGGCAATTTCAAGCCTAGGTATATACCCAAAAGAACAGAAAGCAGGGAATGTGAAGATATTTGCACACTGATATTCATAGCGGCATTATTCGCAATTGTTAAAAGATGAAAGCAACCCAAGTGCTCATCTACAGATAAATGGATAAACAAAATGTGGTATATACACACAATAGTATGTTATTCAGCTATAATAAGAATGAAGTTCAGATACATGTGAAAACATGTATAACTTTGAAGACATCATAGTGAGTGAAATGAGCCAGATACATAGGTCAAATATTGTATGATCTCACTGATATGAAATAATTAGAATAAGCAACTTCACACAGTTTGAAACTAGAATACAGGTTACCAGGGGATGAAGTGGTGAGTGGGGAAAAGGGAGTGAAAGGGTAATTAGTACGAGTTTTTGTTTGGGGTGATGGAAAATTTTTATGGGTGGTGATGATGCTAGCACAGTACTGTGAATGTGATTTAACACCACGGAAATTACATATTTGAATATGATTAAAAGGTAAACTTTTAGGTTGTATATACATTATTGGAATAAAAAAATTAAAAAAAATAAACACAGGATAGTACGACACAATGAACCCTAAGGTAAATTACGGACAACACAGAATAGCATAATTATAACAATATTGTTTCATCAATTGAAACAAAGGTACCATGCTAATGCAAAGTGCTAATAAAAGGGAAAACTGTTTGAGGTGGGTATATGGGAACTCTGTATTTTCTGCAAGATTTTTCTATAAACCTACAACTTCTCTAATAAAAAGTATTAAATACATTCTTAGTAATAATCATGTAAAGCAAAGATTTTAAAGATTTAAAAGATTTAAAGTTAAAAGATTTCAAAGCAAACAGTATTTTCTTATAATATTTAATTTAAACTTCAAGAAGAATTATATTAATAAGTAACCAAAACTGCAGCAAAAATAATCAATTATTAAAAATAATCTGGATACTTACTTATCAAATTTGTGGATTTGTTCTTCATTATAAGCTAGCCCTACAAATGAGAAAATATATTAATTTTATAAATGCAGAATCAAAATCATGCACAATATTCTTTTTCATTAGAAATTATTGCTTCAAAAATCATAAGACTTTAAATCAGATGTTACAATCTGGAGGCCTCCAACTAAATATGGCTTACAGGTGCTTTTATTTGGTTTATACAGTGATAGCACTAAAAAAATTTACCTATCAACATTTAAAAATTAGTGTATTTCTCAAAATCTGTATTTCTATTTTCTCTTGAGAAAAAGGAAGTTTGGGCAACAAGTCAAGTGTATGTAAGTATAATATACAGTTCTCATCATTCCCCAGGGGTCAATCTCAATCATTTCACTACCTGTCTGGCCCCTAGAGGTGTTGGAATTCATTACCCTCGATTTAAAATATTTAAAATGTTCAAAATTCTGTTCTCAGAATAATTTTGAGTACATTGAACCTCTTTCCTCACAGAATCATTTCTCTGAAGCAAATAATTTAAGTAACTACCCTTCCAAATAGGCCAGATTAGTTCAACTGATTTAATTAATCTGAATTAGAACTAAGTCTGATTAATTAGATTAACGAAATGCAAATTTTACTTACTACGCTCTGCTTTGTCTTTTTTGAACTGATAGTAAATCTCTGTGATGCAATTTAACAGGACTTGCAGCTTTTCCACGCTATTTCAGGAAGAAAAACTCAAATTACCTGAGTTGATATGACAAAGGACATCTAATAATGAAAAGTAAAAACTACAAATAAAGTTATAACCTACTTTCTATCTTTTGGATGAGTGCCTTCTTGATGCGTCCATGTATCTGCCAGTAATCCACCTGAGGACAATTTGCTTTTGATATCCTGAAGACTGGTTTCTATTGTTCCCCGAGAACTGGAAAGCTAAATTAAACCAAGAGGGTCAGATGAAGATTGCCAAGAATCAAATGATAATCAAAACATCAATGGCTGATTGTATTCTATATATGGACTGTATGTGTGTGAACACTTCTCAATAAAAATATTTTTTTAAAAATCAGTGGAGTCTGAAATCTGGATTATAGTTTTTTTTCAGAAATTATTTTAATTCAAAGTCAGAGTAATTATTTCCATCTTTAGATGCAAGGATGGTTTCTAAGGCTGATGTCCACCAAGAGTTCAGTTGAAATTTCTTAACTTTACATGTGAGGAAACTGGGTCAGATACCATATGCGGATAACAAGCATTTAATGATATGCATAAAAGGATACTGTAAATCAATGGTTCTCAATATTTTAGCACTTAGCATTAGACTCATCTGAAATGGTTTTGAAACACTGTTGCTAGGTCCTACTCCTAGATTTTTTGATTCATCAGGTTGGAGTGGGACCCAAGAATCTGCATTTCTAATAAGTTCTCATAGGAAGCTGATGCAGCTTCCAGTAATCACTCCAAGAACCACTGCTATAGGATACTGAACAAAACTTTGTTGTTTTTAAGAGGGTAATATAGTATTTTTATTATTATAAATTGTATCTATTATGGGAGTGAATTAAGAAAAAATTGAGAGGAATCACAACTGTATAGGTTGTAAGGAAAAAAACAATGAAATTTAGTGAAAATATTTGGTATAGAGTCAGAAACTCTGAATTCATATGACTCCATGACCTTAAAAGTCACTCCATGATTTGATTCATAAATGTCATAAAAAGTGAGAAACCCTTTGAGCTCCTGAAAGAAAACACACAACTTCTCTTCAAAGTGCTCAAATGACGCTGGCACTGGAAACAAGTGTCCATTAGGTCTATGAGTCGGTAAGCCAAGTTTTGAGACAAAAGCATAGAGAAAACACTAAGCATTCTTACATATAGTTGTCCATATATATATACAGACAAATATTGGGGAAGACTACTGCATCTTTCTCTGACTTTTAATAGCTTTATTCAGTATTTAGCAGTATTTTTCAAACTTTTTAAAACATAACCTATAGTAAGAAATTCACTTTAAGTTGTAAACTCATTAACATTTAAATATGTGTACATAATTGAACCCAAAGTTTCATGAAACACTTCCTACCTACTACAAGTGAGGCATTCTATTCTATTTCATTTCTTTTAAGTGCCTGATTGCAACACATTAAATTTCACGATGTAGTAGTCATTCATTACTCATATATATTGGAAAACACTGTTCTAGAAGATCTAAAACTGAGGAAAAGAGGGAACTAAAAATCAAGTTAAGGTGGGAAGGATGGTGAAAGGATATCACTTCTATTTTAACATCCATTTTATGAAATATTTCAAATAATAAAAGCTTACATGAGTATAGTACTTTAATTTATATCACATACTACAACAACCTGTGCAATGAGGGCAAGAAATTGACTATCTTAGAGAAAAAGAAACCAAAGATACAAAGAATAAAACAGCCAGCCACTGGCAGCTCAGTAAGTAGGGACAGATCTGATAATATTAACCAGTTCTCATGACACATAATCCCACACTCTCCTATCTTATAATTTTAATAAGGGAGCCAAGAAATTACCTGAAATATTACTGTATTTTTTCAGCAGAGTAGAAACTTGTGTCCTGAATTCTTTTTCCAGTCATAAAATGATTCACTGCCTTGAGAGACCCAAATCCTTGTTTTTTTACTTTTAATATTAGGAAAGATCTGATGATATTTTTCTAACTTAATATATATCTAAACAAATTTAAGCACTCTGCATGTTAAGTTACAGCTACGAACTTGGTTTAACTGCCACAATAAAAACACAAAAGCATTATAGATTAAAAAAAGAAAGAAAAAACAGAAAGAGAGAGAGAGAGACAGAAAAGGGCTTCACTACAGCATGCATTTGGAAATGTTAAAAAATAATTTAAAGGCATAAAGGTATTTAAATTTAGTAAGACTTCCTAAGGGTAGGAAAAGTCTACCTCTGGAGATCTTTAGGTACATCATCTCTCTAGGAGAGTTCAAATTTAATCTTGCCAGCAGAGGAATAGATTATTAGCCTACCATTTTTATAATTTTGTGAATACTTACTCTCAACAATTTAGTGTGTATGTCCGAAATTTCACCAAGTTCTGCTGCTTCTAAGTTTACCTGCATCAACTTTTCATATCTGTATGAAAAATAAGTCACAGGAAAAAATTAAATGAGTATAATGTACACATAGATATTAAAAGATTCTTTATAAACTCTATTTGTGTTTTTATAATCATAACCATTTAAGCATAAAATTTGATGCCAATGTCCATAACCCAAAGGATTCCAAGAAAACCTGAGACTTAATAATTTAATATTCTACTTATAAATTTGCAGATTAAGGGATAAAATAGGAAAAGCAATTTTATTTCAAATAGTCTTATGCCAGGATAATAAATAAAAATAACAGATTTGAGCCAAAAATGAATACTGATTTCATTTATTATATTTCCTTTGCAGTGAAAATAGTGTAGCCTAGAAGGAGGGCAGTTTAAAATATCATCCTGTTTCCAAGACATGCTCAAGAGATAAGAGTAATAAATAGGCATAAACTCAAAGTGATTCCTAAAATACCACCAACAGGGCTTCCGGGAAGATGGTGGAATAAGATAGACTGAGTTCACCCTTGCTCCACGGAACAATGAAAAGGGACAGTAAAATAGACTGAGATTGTAGTTCTACGGTGTGAGTGACCAGAGAAGATCACCTACATTATATAGAGAGGTCCGGATGAAAAAGAGGAGAAATTGTGAAGGAAAGAATGGGGTGATTGAGCTTGGGCATTACCATAATGAGGATAAACGGGAGCGTTCAGGTAAGTGCAGGTCCAAAAGAATGGACTACTCTCCACTCCAGTCTACTACTGCAGCTAGCCTGGGAGATCTTCCCAAACAGCTTCATAGTTGGGAGCTCCTGTAGGGAATCCGGAAGCATGCCCAGCCATTTACCACAACCACTGCCTCAACATGTGCCACAAACAGCTGTACCACCCTCCCCCCAACCAGGGACCACAATAAGCCATGTTCCCTGGGCACAACAATCAGCCGCCATCCCCAGTCAACCTGCCAGAAACCCCAGGCGTTGCGAACAGCTGCCCTGCTGGGTGCTGTGAATAGCCATCCTGGAGAGCCAACCCCAGGGCACCATGAACAGCTGTGACCCCCGGATGCCGCAGCGAGTCACCCTCTGGGTGCTGAAATCAGATGCTCCCCTGAGTACCATGTAAAGCCACCCCAAGAGGTGTGCTGGCAAGCCACCACACCAGATGCCGCAAATAGCAGTTCTCTCTCCATCTAACGTCCTATCCCACTGCCCCATGCTGGGACCAAACACCATGCACCTCCAGGTTGGCTGTGGGCAGGGGCAGATGAAAAACCCAGTCCCACAGCCCAAAGTCATCACAAGCAGGAGCCTGGGGGCCACCACAGCCATTAGGCCCATAAGTGGAGTTTTTACTGAAGTGCACACTGCTCACCCCTCATACCTGGGGATGGTGGCTCCTAGCATGCATCAAGATCAGCAGCCCTGGCTGGAATTTACATCAAGTCTCCATTTTGCACAGACGGCTGCTGCAGTCTGGGATAAGGCAGTTCTGAGGGGAAGTGGTGGCTCAAGAGTGCCATCTATTGGGAAGCCTCAAGTAGAATTGCATTGCCTCCATGAGATTTGGGCCTTGATTTGGTGAGGAATTATGGACAAACCAAATGAAAAAGGGGACCTTCAACGCAAACCTTAGATGAGTAAAGGAAAACAACTTGTGAAAAAATCTTATCAAGATAATCAAATGCCCCGAATGCCAATCAGAAAGCACAAGAAGATGAAGGAAAATGTGGTCCAGCCAAACAACCAAATTAAAACACTGGTGGGGACACAAGTTTGGAACTAATCGAAGATGTTCATAAGGGCATAAAGGATATCAAGAAGACATTGGAGGAGCATAAAGAAGAATTTGAAAGAATAAACAAAAAAATAGCAAATCTCACTGAGATCAAAGATATGTAGACCAAATTAAAAACATACTAGAGCCACACAACAGCAGATTTGAAGAGGCGGAATAAAGAGTAAGTGAGCTAGAAGGCAGGACAATTGAACTTGAGCACAGAAAAGAATAAATGACAAGAAAGATGGAAAAAAGGAAACAGAATTTCAGAGAAATGATGGACAAGATGAAGAGCACAAATATAACAATCATCAGTGTCCCAAAAGGAGAAGAGAATTAAAGGGCTAGGAAGGTTAGTTGAAGAGATAATGGGGAAAACTTCCTAACTATTATAAAAGACATAAATATGTAAATTAAAGGAGCCAAACAAACTCCAAACACAATAAATCCAAATATGCCTACTCCAAGATACATACTAATCAAATAATGAAGTGAAGCAGAAAGTCCTGAAAGCAGCAAGATAAAAATGATTCACCACATACAAAGAAAGTCTATTAAGACTGAGTTCGGATACTATAGGTACCTTGGAGGCGAAAAGGCACTGTAATGATATATTTAAGATCCTGAAAGAGAATGACTTCCAGTAAAGAATTCTTTATTCAAGATGGCAGCTTAGTGAGGTGTACTATTAGTTTGTCCTCCAGAGCAGCTAGTAAATAGCCAGGAACAGTACAGAACAACTGATTGGGCTATATCAGTGACCAGGTTCACATTGTATATCAGTCTGGACAAGCTGGACCTGCTGAGATCCCAAGCAGAATGAAGTCCCCCAAGTCACAGGGGCCGGTGCCCCTCCCCAGCAGATATGGCAGCCCGGTTCCTGGAGGGGAAAGGAAACAGACTTTACTAGCAGTAAGGGCTTAGCTCAACCAAGCTCTACTTGTGGGATTAATTAAGAAATTTTGACTACTGAAAATAAGCCCCTGGTACAGATGACCCTAGAATAAGCGCTAAAGGTACTAGGAGTTTTTGCCCTGGTAGAGAGGGGGCAGAGCTGCTGGAAAAATAAACAAACAAAAAAACTAAAAGAAAACTGAGGCTTTTTGAGTCAGACAGCACTAAATACTAGAAAAGGACTGAACCTTAAAATAATGAAAGGAGGGAGGCACATAGAGCCTTGGAGATATATAGAGCTATGGTACCAACTTAATATTGATTGACAAATCCAAGGAGCAGGGATCCTGCTCTGAAAGGGGTCCCTCCCCTTTGTTTCTACAACTTAACAGTTCATTAGATAGAACTGGAAGCCGTCTCAGGCACCAGCTATGCCCTAGGCAAGGATGGAATTAAGCTCCTCTGAGAACAAAGTAACTACTCAGGTGAAAGGAGTTAATTTCTTAAAAGGCTGTATCTCCCCCCCCAAAAAGATGGGACCCAGCTCAAGTGGGATCCCTCCCCCAAGGAATGCAGGCCCCATAGACTAGAAAACTGAAGCAATTAAGGCTAACCTACAACCTCTCCTCTGTCTCAACCACTCTCCCAGCAGGGAGAGTCTGCTGAAATTAAAGGCACCACATCACTTTAGGCTGGTAGGAAGCCATGGGCCAATATGAGGCACATGCTGGTTAAGATAGGAAAAGCAGAGTCTAGAGGCTACTTAGGAAAATCTTGCAACCTGCTGGGTCTCACCCTCAAGGGAAAGTGATGCTAGCAACTCTTTGCTCCTGAGAGGTGGGCTAGTCCAGTCAGGGAAATCTGACTGGGGCCTGTAATATCTGAGGAGACTTTCCTCAAAAACAAAAACAAAAAGGCTCCATATAGGCAGGGGAAAAAACAGAAAAACAACAACTGAAAAACTGTGATCAGTTAAACAGAACCTATGAACTGAATGTCAAAGAACAGATAGAGAACAAAGCCATCCTGCAAGAAATCCTAGGTAAAAGAGTGAAAACAACCTCCAGAATAAATTAATGAAAGAAACTGAAGGCCTAGATGCCAGCAAAAAATAACGACTCATGTTAGGAAAATTGAAGATATGGCTTAGTCAAAGAAACAAACCAACAATTCAAATGAGATACAGGAATTGAAACAACTAACTCAGGATGTTTGAACAAACATGGAAAATCTCATCAAAAATCAAATCAACAAGCTGAGGGAGGATATAAAGAAGGCACTGAGTGAACAAAAGAAGAAATCGAAAGTTTGAAAAAACAAATCACAGAACTTATGGAAATGAAAGGCACAGGAGAAGAGATGAAAAAAACAACAACAATGGAAACCTACAACGACAGGTTTGAAGAGGCACAAGAAAGGATTAGTGAACTAGAGGACTGGAAATCAGAAATTCAACATACAAAAGAAAATACAGGGAAAAGAATGGAAAAATATGAGCAGGGTCTTAGGAAATTGAATGACCACATAAAGCGCATGAATATACATGTTATGGGTGTCCCAGAAGGAGAAGAGGAGGAAAAAGGAGGAGAAAGATTAACGGAGGAAATAGTCACTGAAAATTTTCCTCTCTTATGAAAGACATAAAATTACAGATCCAAGAAGTAAAGATCCCAATAGACACACAAGACACACACTAATCAGACTGTCAGATATCAAAGAGAGAGAGAATTTTGAAAGCAGCAAGAAAAGTAATCCATCACATACAAGGGAAACCCAATAAGACTATGTGTGGATTTCTCAGCAGAAACCATGAAGGTGAGAAGGCAGTGGTATGATATATTTAAGATTCTAGAAGAGAAGAACTGCCAACCAAGTATTTTATATCCAGAAAAATTGTCCTTAAAAAATAAGGGGGAGATTAAAACATTTTCAGACAGTCACTGAGAGAATTTGTGACCAAGAGACCGGCTCTGCAAGAAATACTAAAGAAAACACTACAGGCAGATAGGAAAAGGCGGGAGAGAGAGAGGTCTGGACAAGAGTGTAGAAATTTAGACCATCAGTAAAGGTAAAAATAGAAAAAGAATTAGATATGACACATAAAATCCAAAAGGCAACATGGCAGAAGAAAGTACTGCCTTCACAGTAATAACACTAAATGTTAATGGATTAAACACCCAATCAAAAGACACAGATTGGCAAAAAAAGGAATAAAAAACAGGACCCATCTGTATGCTGTCTACAGGAGACTCATTTTAGATCCACAACAAAAATAAGTTGAAAGTGCAAGGCTGGGAAAAGATAGTTCATGCAAACAACAATCAGAAAAGAGGAGTAGCTATACTAATATCTGACAAATTAGACAATGTAATTTGTAAAACAAAAGCGACAAAGGATACTATATGTATTAGTTAGGGTTCTCTAGGGAAACAGAATCAACAGGGAACAGTTGCAAATATAAAATTTATAAAAGTGTCTCCTGTGACCGCGGGAATGCAGAGTTCAAAATCCGCAGGGCAGGCTGTGTAGCCGATGACTCCGATGGAGGGTCTGGACGAACTCCACAGGAGAGGCTTGCCAGCTGATGTAGGAATAGAGCCTGTCTCTTTTGGATCCTCCTTAAAAGGCTTCCCATGATTAGAGTAAGCATCACTCATTGCAGAAGACACTCCCCTTTGGTTGATTACAAATGGAATCAGCTGTGGATGCAGCTGATGTGATCATGATCTAATTCTATGAAATGTCCTCATTGCAACAAAGAGGCAAGCACTTCCCCAACCAGACAAACAGGTACCACAACTTGGCCAAGTTGACACATGACCCTGATCATGACAGTCCATCCCTTGTCAACTTGGCAGCTATACGTATCACCATAAACCATACCCAATTTTCAAATAAAGACAATAAAACATGCATTTTTTCTTTTACCTAATAATACTGTCCTGCATATAACTGGAAACATATTAAATCTCTCCAGAATAGGGCACAAATCCTTGGGCAACATTCATTCTTAAACTTGATATCTTACAACCTAAATAGTATAACATGAACAAAACAGAATTACAGTCCTCGTTTCTGTAACTGATCACGTGGTTGAAGTTCATATTTATCACTACCTTCTTCCACTACCCATTCCATGTTCCCTTTACCCTCAGCAAGCACTTCATCTGGCCGTGGTTCTTTGCCTGGTGGGGTGACCCAAACCGTCATTCCTGAAGTTTTAGAGCCATTGGTAGTCCTGTCTGGATTGGGTTGTTGCATTTTTCCCTTGAATTTAATCATAGGGTATGTAGTACGAAAAGACGCCCTAGGGGATCACCTGTATTCCAAGAAAACTCTTCTTTACCTCCATATGTAGTGGCAGTGCTACTTCTCCCTGATAGTTAGGGTCAATCACCCCAGACAATAATGTAATTCCCTTCTTGGCTTGTTGATCCAGTGGCATAAGCAGCCCAAAGTGACCAGGTTGCAGTCTTAACTTCCAGTTCAGTGGAATCATTGTTGTTTCTCCTGGAGGAAGCACTTTCCGTTTAGGAACTAAAACCTGTAGACCAACAGAGCTCAGGATCGCAGGGACAGGAAACAAAAATTTTCCTAGTGGATCACTAGGGGTAATAGTGAGTGTTGCCACTCCCATTTCCACCCCTTGGTTCCTGGACCCATGGATCCTGGCTACAGGAGAAACATCACCATACAGCAGACGCTGATTCAGAGCATATAATACATAAATAAATGAACTGGCAAACAACAACAACAACAACAAAAAATACAAAGAATCAACAAAACCAAAAGCTGATTCTTTGAGAAAAATCAATAAAATCAGTGGACCCCGTGTTAGTCTGACAAAGGAAAAAAGAGGTCACAAATAAGATCAGAAATGAGTGGGGTGTTTTACCATAGATCTTGAAGAAATTAAAAAAATCATAAGGGAGACTATGAACAACTATAAACTAGATAACCTAGATGAAATGAACAAACTCCTAGAAACCCTTGAGCAACATACACTGACTCAAAAAGAAATAGAACATCTCAACAAACCAATGACAGGGAAAAAGAGCCAATCAATCAGTCTCAAAAATCTTCCTACAAAGAAAAGCCCTGGGCCAGAAGACTTCACAAGGGAATTTTATCAAATATTCTAAAAAGAACTAACACCAATCCTGCTCAAACTCTTCCAAAAAACTGAGAAAAAAGGAACACCACCTAACACATTTTATGAAGCTAACATCATTCTAATATGAAAACCAGAAAAAGCCGCAACAAGAAAGGAAAACTACAGTCAATTTCCCTAGTGAATACAGATGCAAAAATTTTCAACAAAAAACTAGCAAATCGAATCCAATGTCACATTGAAAGAAACATACATCATGCCTAAGTGTAGTTTATACCAGGAATGCAAGGGTGGTTCAACACAAGAAAATCAATCAATGTAGTACAACACATTAACAAATTGAAAGGGAAAAATCACTGATTTTATCGACTGATGCTGAAAAAAGCATTAGAAAAATTCAGCATCCTTTTCTGATACAAACACTTCAAAAGGTGAGAATCCAGGGAAACTTCCTCAATATTATAAAGGGTATATATGAAAAACCCATAGCAGTTTCATACTTAACAGTGAGAGATTGAAAGCATTCCACCTAAGACTGAGAAACAGACAAGGATGCCTATAGTCACCACTATTATAAGTTCTATCTAGAGTGATAAGGCAGGAGAAAGGAATAAAATACATCCACAAAGGAAAAGAAGTAAAACTTTCATTACTTGCAGATGACAGTGGTCACTGGTCAAACAGCATGATACTGGCACAAAACAGAAGTACTGACTGATGGAATTGTATCCAGAGTACGGAAATGGACCACTAAATCTATAGTCAATAGATCTTGAACAAGGCCCCCAAATCCACTGAAGTGGAAAAGAATATTTTTTTTCAGTAAATGGGCATGGGAGAACTGGATATCAATAGCCAAAAGAATGAAAGAGGGCCCCTTCCTTAAATCCTATATAAAAATTAATTCAAAATGGATCAAAGACCTAAATATAGAGCCAGTCCCATGAAATGCTTAGAAGAAAATACAGGGAAACATTTTCAATACTTAGTAATAGGGTATAGCTTCTTAAACTTCTTATCTAAAGCACAAGCAATGAAAGAATAGATAAATGGGAACTCTTCAAGCTCAAAAACTTCTGCACTTCAAAGGACTTGGTCAAAGGTGAAGAGGTAGCCAACTCAATGGGAGAAAATATTTGGAAACACATTTCAGACAAAGGTTTGATATCCTGTCTACAAAAAGAAATTCTATAACTCAACAACAAAAGAATAACCCAACTATAAAATGGGCAAAGGATAAGAACAGACATTTTTTCCAAAGAGCAAATACAAATGACTAAAAAACACATGAAGGAAAAAAAAGGCACATGAAGAGATGTACATCTTTATTAACTACAAGGGAAAGGCAAATCAAGACTACAATGAGATATCACTTCATACATATAAAGATGGCTGCTATTATACAAACAGAAAAGTACAAACGTTGGGGTAGATGTGGAGAAACTGGAACATTTATTCACTGCTGTGGGAATGCATAATGGTACAGCTGCTGTGGAAGACAGTTTGACGTTTCCTCAGAAAATTATGTATCAAGTTGCCCTATGACCTGGCAATATCAATACTTGGTGTATACTCAGAAGAGCTGAAAGCAGTGACACAGACGGACATTTGCACACCAATGTTCACAGTGGCACTATTTACAATTGTCAAAAGATGGAAACAATCCAAATGCCCATCAACAAATAAACTGATAAACAAAATGTAGTATATACATATGACAGAATATTATGCAAGATGAAATGAGGTCCTAAAGCATATGACAACATGGATGAAACTTGAAGTCATAATGATGAGTGAAATACGTCAGACACAAAAGGACAGATACTGTATGATTTTGCTATTACAATTCTGGTAAACTCAGAGGCTTACAATGTAGAATATAGGGGACTCAAAGGTTCACAGAAGCTAGAAATGAGTGAATGATTACTCAATGAGGTTGAACTTAAATGTAAGAGAATGGATGAAAGTGAAGGCAGTTCATTATTGGATTTGTAAGTAGCACTGTCATATTGAATGTGACTAGGACTGAAACGGGTTGTATAGAGTCATGTATCCCACCGAACAACTCTATTACTAAGTTCTTGCATGAACTACTTCAAAGGTTTGACCTTGTACTAAGAGTCAACAATAGGGGGATATAGGGCAAAGACTAATATTGCATGTTATGGCCCATAGTTAACAGGAAGACAGCAACAGTACCACAGCAGTACCAGGGGTAAATAATTGGGGAGGACAAGTGATAAGGGGAGGTTTAGATCTGGTATCTGGTGAGGCTGTTTCTTGTTTCTTCGACTCGTTGGACTAATGAAAATTGTCTAAAATTGAGAGTGATGATAATGGTATATGTATTTGAAGATACTGTAAGACATGGATTGCTTATTTTGGACATTATCCATGATGACCAACAGACAGAGGGGATTTGAGAAGCAGAATGGTTAACTGTGATGCATACACATGATGGAATATTGTGCAGCTACTAAGGGGAACAAAGTCTGAGACACAGAGTGAAGTGAATGAACTTTGGAGACATTGTGTTGTGCGAAATAAGACAGAAACAAAAGAACAAATATGGTATGGTTTTGGGTACCTATGTGACAACTGAGACTCTGGGCTGGAGTTCTGTAGCTCTGAAAGTCAGCATTGTAACATACAATTGTTAAAGTAACCAAAAAAAGAAGTCAGACTTCAATTAGAGATAAAAACAAAGACGATTTAGCTGAGACTAAGGTTAAGTTAGAATATAGGGCAAAGGATTATAGTGTATGTATTACAGAGCTTCATGTACTGTATGAGACCAAAGGCAGAAAGGTTTATCGTGTCTAGATCCTAAATCTTTTGTGACACACAAACTACATCAACTTGCTTGGGTAGCTCATTTAAACAACCCAGTCACATGGAGCCCAGAATGGGAATGAGGCCTTGTAATTCTGTGTAGCTTAATATAATACCTGCATACATCTCAGACTATGGTGGGATGTTAATTAAAAAGTATGGTAGGGGCCACGGTGGCTCAGCAGGCAGTTTTTGCCTGCTATGACGGAGATCCGGGTTCATTTCCCAATGCCTAGCCATGTAAAAAACAAAAGTATGGTAGAGTCCCTTGAAGGACTGGAGAAAAAACACAGAACTACTAAACTTTCACACCTTAGAAACCCCTGGTACTCTCTCAAACACCAAGGACCCTCAAGAAAATAGGTCAAGCCCTTGATTTTGAGGCCTGCCCTTATGAAATTTATTTTTGTAGCAGAGTCTAAGACTACCTAGAGTTATGCCTAAGAGATGCTTCCAGGAAAGCTTTTTTCTTGCTCAGATGCAGCCTCTCTCTAAGCCTAGCTCTGCAAGGAAAATCATTACCCTCCTCTCTATGTGGGACATGACATTCAGTGAGGGAAGTCTCCCTGACAACATGGGACATGACTCCCAGAAATGAGCCAAACCCTGGCACCATGGGTTCGATGATGCCTTCCAGACCAAAAGGGGAAAAGGAAATGTAACAAAATAAGGTATCAGTGGCTAAGAGAGTTCAAATGGAGTTGAGAGGCTATTCTGGAGGCTACTCTTATAGCTACAGCTAGATATTGCTAATTGCCACAGTTTGCCAAACCTCAACCAACATTATTCCTGTTAACCCTAAAGAGCACCCAGGGATCTACCTGAGATTCTGCAAAAGTTTCACGCACTTTTACTTTCAGAAACCTAAAACCTTCAGTTGGTTCCCAGGCCAGATAAGTCCTGAAATCCAGAGGTGTCCATCTCTCCAAGAACATTAATCAGTTCCATCCCCCTATTCCATAATGTCAACACCCTTTTTCAACATGAAAAGGCTAGAATGGGGATAGCCCAAATATCCCTAAGGATTAGGAGAAGGATTAAAGAAGGAGGAGTTAAAACAAAAAATCTAGGATTTAATAAATGAGTATTATTACTAAATCATTATATTGATATTTCTGTTTAATCTCCATGTCTTAGGGCAGCTAGAAAGAAAAACCTGTGGAAATGTAACCCATACCAAACTTTCAAATCTGTTCTATAACTACTTGTTAAAATGTACTTTAAAAATTATTGCTTTTTTTGTGTATATATCTCACAATAAAAAAATTGTTAAAAAAAAAACAAAACAAAATCAACAAACAAACCAGTTTGAGAGGGAAATATATAATAACTTCCCAGTTTTAAAATTAAAAACTGAAACACGAAGCTTTACTCCACATAAACAATATTTTGAATTCTGGCATATGTATTAAGATCATATATGTAAAATATGATGCATAATACTTTAAATGTATAGTCAAAAAAACCAAACACACACCAAAAGGTAGTATTCTAATATCTCTTCCTACCTCCTTTGTTCATTATGGTTTTATATTTTTGGATTTAGTTTCTGCGTTGCAAGGTAGAAGTAAGGTGTTTCTATCTCAGATGGTCTTTTCTTTTTCAAAGGAAGGAGGAAAAGTCACCACAGAGATGGTATTCATTTCTTACAGAGAAACCTGGATATTTTTGCCTTCTAAGGATGTTCCTCACGCTAAATTGTATAAATGATACTTTTTACAATGATTCAATAGAAGTATTTGCATACACTACCCAAGGATAATTAAATAAAATAAACAAATGGAACAATATTTAACATTTTAGCAACTACCAGAAGAAAGTAATCTACTCACACTTTCACAGTTTTTTCAATGTTTCTGATGCAGAAATCCAGTGTGATCACAACTTCTGTTTTCTTATGAACAGTTTCATTATAATCATCTTTAACTAATTCACTAAAAAATAACATTATCAATAGTTTACTTACAGAATTATTTATTTTTGTCTTTGCTATCACTACATTGATATACTACCATCTGAACACATTTCAAAGCATTCTTGATATATTATGAAAGCCAATTAATTCAGTTTTTGAGATACTATATTAAAAGAATCTCTTTGACCCTTATGCATATCTATGGCACTTATATTTCCAAAATCCATTACTATTTATTAGGTAAGCGGTTGAGAAATCTAAAGCATCAAAATTATACTAAGGAATAAAAATTAATCTACTTTCACATGTAAGTCATAGACATTGTTTTATACCCCTAATTTTTACTGCTCATAGCAGATTGCTATCTGATTGATAATTTAAACCAATCAATGCAATCTGTGAAGAAAGAGGAAGACAAAGTAAATAAACATAATTGAGGGGTTTTTGGTTTACAACGGTGGGTCAACAAACCAAAGCCTGAGATCTGTTTTTTATGATCCATGGACTAAAATTGGTATTTACATTTTTAAAGGTTATAAATATGCAATAGTGACTATATGTGGCCTACAAAGACTAAAATATTTACCACCCACCCCTTTAAAGATGTCTGTTGACCCTGTCTACATCAAAGACTTAATTTTCTTAGGACTTATTAAACTAATAAGTAAGAGGAATAAAAGCTTCATGGATCAGTGCCTGGGGTAGATAACAATACGAGAAAATGAAAGTTGTTAGTAACAACAAGTATGAGAACAAATGGAATTGATATTTCTATTTTTCCAGGAACTATTTAAAAAAATAAGGAGGCTTCCTAAGGGAAAAAGAAAAACATAGGCTTTCATACTGGATATGTGAAAACAGAAAAATATTATAAGAATGAATTAATAGATTTCACACAAAGGCAACAGAATAAAAAAAGTGCCTTATTTTTTTCTTTTCCTAGAAGCAGCAGCAGAAGAATAAAAATGATGAAATGCTTCACACATGTTTATACAAGAAGGGATGAATATGAGGGGGGTATACATAAACTGTTACAAGCAGTAAAGCCCAAGGGCACTGGAGAATATACTTTTTAGCATCTCTTGGTCACAAGATAATCACTGTGTACAAAATTCAAAATATCAAAAAGATGTGTAGAACTAGAGGCATAATATTCAAAAAAAGACCCACTTATTCTCTACTTTTATGAGATGGGAAGATGACCTCTATAAATCATGAAAAGAAAAAAACAAGTCAAAATCACAACTATCAACCAAATATTTCCTAGACCCACTTTCAGAGAGAGAATACTTAACTAAATTAATATTCTGACCTAGAATACCTATATTAAATAATTTAGTTAAAAAAAAAAGTTTTAAAATTGCTCGTTAAGGTGAGTGTGTATCACTTCATTTATATAACATGTCCAGAACAGGCAAATCTATAGAGAAAGGAAGTAGGTTAGTGGTTGCAAGAGCTGGGAATGTTTGGAGTTGGGGTGGAAAGACAGAGAGTGGCTGCTAATGGAGATAGGGTTTCTCTTTGCGGTGGTGAAACTGTTCTAAAATTAGATAGTGGTGATATTTCTCACGAGAGTGAAATGACAACCAGGACAAGGTTCTTGGAAGGAATTCATCTGCCATCACAATGTATGGTGTAGTACAAGTTTTAAAATTCAGATACTATTTGTCCTATCTGTTTCACAATGTTATTGTGAGAATCAAAATGAAAAACCAATTGCTAAAATGTTTTGTAAAGTAAATGTGAAACAAATCGTTAAACCCAAGCATCTGACCTTAGTCTGAGGGGATAAAGTGTCAGAAATGTGGTGATTACCAGTTATTTACTGAAGTCTACAAGAAGACCAATTTTTCAATTTTAATCTATTACTTACATTAACCATCGTACTCCCTTTCGCATTAATTCTTGATAAAGCAGTAAGGTACTGGCAATTCTAAAGGCATAACACACAACCCCTGTTATTGCCTAATGAAGAAATATAAAATGTTAATATTTGGTGCTGACTGTAGTAGCGTATAAGTAAAACTTTCACACAAAACTTTTCAAGTTTAAGGTTTTCTCTCAGGTTAATTAGAAACTATCAATTTCTAAAAGCTAAGGGGAGAGACACAGCTACAACAAATATCTTATCCTTAACATTAACTAAACATGCAATGTCTTAATAGAAACAATTTTTTAATAATGAGTTCAAGAAAGGATAGAAAGTAAAGAAAAACACAAACTAAGATAGAAAAGTTAATTAAAAAAATAATCAAATACTTTCTGTTGCTTCTAGTATAAGATAATTTTAATTTAGATATTTGCATAGTATTTCAATTAAGTACTAACCTTAGCCATGCTAGCATCCCCATCTAAGTCATAACGTGGATGTACTTTAGGGAGGGAAACTAAAATATGAAACATATTACATAAGATGAGAAATTTTAAAATTTTAATAAATTTCTGTAGTGTGCATTCCCTAGTTAAAAAATCACTTGAAACAGTAATGCTCATTCCCTAACAAATTACCTCAATATTTTATTAAATATAGTTTTTTACATTAAATATATTTTCTTAAATATATTTCAGCACTGTGATCTCAACACTTCTCTTTAAAACTGAGTCAAATCCCAATGACTCAAACAGGAATTTTAAAATGTGGGTAATTTTTTTTTTTCTACCAATAGGATTAGCATTTTAAAAAGTTTGAAAAATGCAGACTTAATTTTTTTTAGAGTCCAAAGCTTGGCAAAGTGTTTTTAGACACTGGGAACACAATAAGTATTTGTTGAAATTTATGAGAATACAAAAGTTAATTTTGATTGTTAGCAAAATACTAAAAGCAGAGGGCTGTGGTAGAATATCCACAGGCAAACTATTTTACCATTTTATGAAATAAAATATTAAAGTCAAATTATTTGGTCTATGAGGCTATTCAACTACTAGTCTCATTCAACTAATTTATAAAATTTTAATATTTATGAAAGTTTTATATTAATGTCATCATCAATCAACTTTTTGATGAACACACACCTTTTTTACAACTAAAGGATTACCCTATATTGGCTAGTAAGAACAATAAGAATAGTCCCAACTTACTTTTATCATATATTAATCCTACAATGCTCAGAGGTTCCCGGCTTACTACAAAGATAGGATTTTCCTCAGTAGTTTTAGGAAAATGCTGTGCTAATCTTCCAGGTTCTAGAACTAAGCGTCGTCCTTCATAGATAAGTTCTTGATTTGAAGAAATAATTTTGGTTTGTTTATATACCAGCTCATGAAATACAGTAGCACTATATGGGAAAAATCCAAAAGACAACAAATTAGGGAATAAAATGAGCAGTAAAAAGCCTCCCCATTTTTTTTTTAAATGAGGAATACTGCAATATCCATTTCTAAGTGGTGTTTACAAGATTATGGTCAGTCATTATAAACACGTCTTTGTTCATGTAGATACTATAAAGTACATTAAATGGAAAATTCCTTATAACCTTTCTACACAGCAATCAATTGTAAAATGTCTTCAGGTTTGGACACTTGTGCAATACAAAGCATTCTTAATATTTAATAACAGGTAGCTAACATAGCAGAGAGGTTAAGAGCATTGACTCTGGAGTCAGATTTCCTAAGTTCAAATCCCAGCTTTTCTACTTACTTTTTGTATCCCTTTAAGTTAACTTAACTCCTCTGTGCTAAGTCTCTTCATCTATAAAATGAGAATAACCATAGGACCAACTTCACGAATTGCTGTGAGAACAAATGCCTGAAAACAGTACTTGCAACAATACTATATGACGTTTATTAAATAAATTAATAAAGCTAGGTCTTTTCAAAATGATGCCTTGGAGAAAAAGGTAGATTTTCGCCTAAATATATCTATGAAATCTAAGAAACATTTCAGCAGCAATGATACATAACAAAAGGCCTGGTCTGCCACAAGTCTCTGATGTGATTTGGCTTAGGCTTGGTAGGTATTTTCTGTTCAAGTAAGTACCCTTTTAAAATGAAAATAATGACCAACACTTAATCACAACGATTATTTATTCGGCCTATAAAGTAGAAAATATATTATTTTATCTGAGTTATTTTATTCTTTAATCAAGTACTAGTAAAAATCTCTTTTAATGAGTTTTATAAAGAATCCCCACTGCTATTCGAATCTTGTCAAAACAGATACTAAGGCACAAAGAGTAAGTGTAACTTTTTTCTTCATTAAAAAAAAATTTCATTGTAGATTCATATGCAGTTGTATGAAATAACAGAGATATGCCATATACCTTTCATGTGGTTTCTCTCAATGCTTAACTACAGTACAATATCACAACCACGATACTGACATTGATACAATCCACATATCTAATTCATATTTCTCCAGTTTTATTTGTAAACGTGTATATGTATGTATTTAGTTCTATATACTTTGTGTTATGGGTAGATCTGTGGTGTAATATGATATTTTTTATGTAAAACACACACTGATTCAATATTCGTCCAGCACCCACTAAATGTTTTGTCATATATGTAAATAACCATACTGATTATACTTAAAATTTATGCCCTAATATTTTTTAAATGACACCACAGAACTCTTAATAAAATCTGGTCTATTTATTAGTAGATGCTAGTTGTAGTTATGTGATTACATAATCTGAGATAAGGTATAGTAACAAAAGTAGTCTTACAAAACTTGCAGCTTAAGAACAAAACTAATTCAATTGTAAATTTTATCAAATTAGAAAAACCAATCCTTTTACTCCAAAGATAAGTGAAAAGGAATTTAAGAAGCGCTCAAACGTAATTTTCTAAGTATAAAAGTAGTTGCCTTTGGTGAAGCTGAGGTATCTTTTCCTTTTCCTCTCCTACTTTATCAAGATATTTACTATACAACACAACGTGACGACAAAGGAAAAAATCTAAAGAGGTACTTACGTATTATAGCTATGGATATAAATCTTATGAGCTGTCATTTGTTGTAGTGAAAAGACATGAATTGTCATTCGGTGAAGTATATCACTGGTTTCTGCAAAAAACTGGTCAAAACCCCAGCACTTTTCCTGATCTGCCTCGAGGATGTTTGCAAGAACAGGGGTAAGTAGAACTTGCAGACCCCTAAAACAATATTGAAAAAAGTTAAGTGAAGAGTGAATGTATCATATCTTTTCTTGTTACAAAATCATAGTATGTATTGACATATCAAAGGAACTGCTACTACTATTACTGGATTAATAAAAAATTTTACAAATCAGTCAACTTTTCAGAAAGCCAGGTAACTTGTTTAGTATCACTTGCTGATGAATCCGGGGTTAAAGAATTTTTGTTAAACTTAAATTTTCATGATTATTTTCTTTCATTCTCTCATTCTCAAATTTCCTTACTTTTCCCAACATATTATAATACTATACATACATGGCTATCCAAGAGATCATGGGGATAAGATAATGGCTTGATTTTCAGCATCAAAGTCTTTAATGTCCTTTTAATTTGACACTCCAATATGCAATTTTATAATGTTGTATTTATATGCCTTTTTAGTATATTTCTTTAGGATGTAAGATTATTATAATAATATTATAATCAATTATTGCCAATTCAACAAGATAGAGTCTTACTAATAGACTTACAGTTAAAGAAAAATGAATGGAAGGACTTTTCTTTTCCATGCTTTCACCAGATTATAAAGCATGATCAAATAAACTCTCCCTTATATAATTTGAAATAGTCTTAAATAATAAAATCCACCTCACTACTCCCTAACTCTACTACCCTGTCCACTAATGGGCATATAAGAAGCCAGGGTTGGACATTATGATTAATTTGAGGTGGCTGGGTTGTAGCATAAATTAGTTCAATGAGAATCAACACAGAAAGTCCTTGTTAAAACTATGGGTAAAGAAGGTCTTTCTTTCGACTGGACTTTTAAAGCTGTGAGAATTTTAATACGGGAATGCCAGGAAAAAAAGCCAAAGGAAAGTTTTTTCAAAGGAAAGCAAATTTGAATGATAGAAAGAGACCAATTCTTGCTCACAGTCTGAGTGCTCAGACTTAGGGTTTAGAGTCCTATACAGCTGTGAACCTTTTTTTTGGGGGGGGTGGGGGGAAGCATGGACCAGGAATCGAACTCAGGTCTCCCACATGGAAGGTCGCATTCTAGCACTGAACCACCCACATCTGTGAACTTTTAAGTACAAAGTTAACCTAACTCCTTTTTCTCCTAAACCAGCCAGGTTAGGTTTTTCTCACTTGTTATCCAGTCTTGACTAATACATATAAGAAAGAGGATGGTTATCTTTTATGTGGCCCATTACATTTTTGCTAGTTGTTATCATTGCTGATTTGTTGTACTGAAAGTATTTATATTGTTAAAAAAAATCAGAATATATTTTCTGGTAGCTAAGCAATTTTTACAAAAAAATTGGGTACTAAAGACTGATAAGAGAGATAAAGACCTTTTACCCTCCTGAAATACGAAAATCTGTACTTTAGATTGCGAGATTATTCATTCTGATTTTCAACTATACAATTACTAAATAGTAAGTGTTAATTTCCTGAGGGCTTTCAAATTTTTTTTTTTTTTTAACATGGGCAGGCACCAGGAATTGAACCCAGGTCCCTGGCATGGCAGGTGAGAATTCTGCCACTGAGCCACTGTCACACCACACGAGGCCTTTCAATTTTATCATTTTTGCCCAAAATCCCAAAAATGAATATTTCCTAAATCAAACTTCACACATGAAATATACATCTGAATGTGATTAAAAGGGGAAATGTTAGATTGTATATATGGTAACAGAATTAAGAAAAAAATCTATGGAACTGCACAATACAAACAGTGAACCCAGGGTTAAACTATGGACTATAGTTGACAGTACAATTATAAAATTGTGCTATCATCAACTGTAACAAATGATCCACACCAATGCAAGGTGTCAATAATAGATGGTATGAGGGGATCCTAAATCTTGTGCATGATTGTTCTATAAATCCACAACTTCTTTAAAAGAGGAAAAAATCACAAAACATCATTATCGTAATAGCAAATTTCTACTTTCCAACACAATGGATTTCTTCATCAAATTCTAGATGCATTACATAATTTTTTTTTTAAAGGGCAAAAAACTACATTGCTAGAACAGTGGCTTTCAAATTATTTTAGCAGTGGAACTCTCAGTTTAAATGAACTTTCACAGAACCTAATATAAAAAATAAGTGGTATTTTATTAGCTTATTTTATATATTGATTTATATGTTCAAAGACACACAAAAAAGCACCAATGGCTTAAAACAGGGGCTATGCCAGTAAATCATAACCTATGTATGTATTCACTTTTGATTATACAACTACCACTCTCCAGAAAAATGGAAGTCAACTACTGAATAGCTTCTTGATGAGTGTCCTGGGTTTATTTCCAGAAGGAAATCTAAAATAATTTACACTTTACCTTAAATTTATTTCACCTTAATTCTTTCTTTGAGACAATAGGATTCTTACCTGACAATACAATTTTTTTCCTGTCCTGGATGCTAAATTAACGAAGACCCAAACGAACATCTGAAATGCTTGAGAAAGTACTAGACACTATTATTCTTGTCTTTTTTATTTGAGTTCTTTTTTAAAGTAAGGATTATATTAAGCTTCTTGAGTGTTTGTGTTTTTAGAATTCCAATTGAGAAGTTACTCATATATTTATGGTTCTTGTGGTACACCAGTTTGGAGGTCAGTAGAAAATATACCAAGGTCTTGAGTTGGATAGCCATGTTGGACAGAAATCCCAAGACCAGAGACTGGCAATCTCAAAAATACATGCCCTTTGTCATAACAGAGATCTCTGGTGAAATTATTTATATATATCAAAATAATCTTTACATACCACAAAGGCAAAAATCATTCAAAGCATATGGTTTAACATCTATTTAAAAAGAAAAACAAAACAAGACTAAGCTACGTATTTGTGATTTTCGTGAAGATTTCAAACAAGAGGAGAATTAGATACAACATATTTACCTAGAAAGACTACAAGAAACAGGCATGTCTCCACTCCAGTCAATTGGACCATTTTCTGCTTTCTGTACTCCAGATATTGCACCAGAAGGCTTCCCAGTAATTATCTTATACCTTTGGAAGAATAAAAACAGTATAGAATAAGAAGTTCATTACTTATTAATGGGTTTGCAAAAGTATTTCCTCAATTGCACCTACAATTATCTACTAGACGAAACTTTGTGATTGATGTTCACAGGATCCATAAAACAATCAAAATACTCTGAATATGAGTGACTGAAGTAGAATAGTGGTTGTACGAATGTTTTATATATGCCATAATCAATTTTCATTTGGGATCTCAGAGTGCCATATAATAGTATCTTGATGTTCACAACAAAAATATTAATTTTTCCATCTGAAAAAATTGAGCAAACACAAAAAATTATGTCACAGGATGTCTCTTTGAGCACGAAAAAAGCATCTCATCTCTCTTACTGATATTATCCAAAGGCACAGTCAACTGGATTATGAAATTACTGCAGAATGAAATATAGCATTCTTACAAAAGAGAAAGAAAACTACACATAGCACACTATCAGGAAAATTTTCTTTGCATATTGAAAAAATATATATACATATTGAAATAGGTGCATATACCAAACTTTTGAGCCAAACTGAATTTGATTCCTGCTGAAGGTGATAAAAATAAAGATGAACTGAAGATAGAGATGGATAAGGAAGCAAAAGAATATTATAATGATGTACCAATTCAATGAACATTGTCCTTTCAGATTTCAACATTAACCTAAACAAAACCTAAAAGTAGAGAGAAATAAGAGAGGACCTCTTGCCTTTAAGAATACTTTTACCCAGATGAAAATTTAAAACACAATACTGTAGCATTTGAAAGAACTTTATAGATATTATTTCTGGCAGATATTTTTTGGTTTAACATCTAAATAAATGTAATCTGAGCACATCAGTGAACTTTTTTTTTTTTTTTTTTGCTCTTAATTCTGTATTCATTTATTCATTTTCTTCAGGAGTTTAGTAGCTTTTTTTTTTATTAACGAAAAAAAAAGAAATTAACACAACATTTAGAAATCATACCATTCTACATATGCAATCAGTAATTCTTAACATCATCACATAGATGCATGATCATCGTTTCTTAGTACATTTGCATCGGTTTAGAGGAACTAGCAACACAACAGAAAAAGATATAGAATGTTAATATAGAGAAAAGAAATAAAAGTAGTAATAATAGTAAAAAAAACAAACAAACAAAAAAAACCAAAAAAAAACCCTATAGCTCAGATGCAGCTTCATTCAGTGTTTTAACATGATTACTTTACAATTAGGTATTATTGCGCTGTCCATTTTTGAGTTTTTGTATCTAGTCCTGTTGCACAGTCTGTATCCCTTCAGCTCCAATTACCCATTATCTTACCCTGTTTCTAACTCCTGCTGGACTCTGTTACCAATGACATATTTCAAGTTTATTCTCGAATGTCCGTTCACATCAGTGGGACCATACAGTATTTGTCCTTTAGTTTTTGGCTGGATTCACTCAGCATAATATTCTCTAGGTCCATCCATGTTATTACATCAGTGAACTTTTTTTAAAAACTAGAACAAACCAGTACAACTGATTTGGACCTGTTTGCTGCTTTCTCTCTCAGCATAGGCAATCAGGATTACTGACATAAGAGATTTCCAAAATATGGTAAGAATGTTGGTGTTTGTGTGTTGTTACGTTTAATAAATAAAAATAAATAAATAAAATAATATTACCTGTATCTTAAAGCTTTAAATTTTGTGTCATATAAAAGAAAAATGTTTTTGTTAAAAAAAAAAAGATTTCCAGAAGAAGGAAATTAATATGAAAAATAAGTTTCACATTCACATAAGTTCTGACTGCGGAGGAAGAAGTGGAAGTATGTGAGATTAATGTAAGAAAAGAGAAGTGAATAGAATAAGTGGTAGAATTCTTAAAGGAATGCCCACAAATTTTTGGAAAAGTCAAAACTATTTTGATAAAATTTATGCATAAAAGCATTCATAAAACATGCAAGAAAGACATGGAAGGATTTTTTACTAGTAAAGTAAAACAATCATAACTGACTACATTAACCACTACTAAACATTCATTAGAAATCAATGTTTACAAAATGTTCAGTTTCTGTGCAGATAAAGAAATAAATTCTTTTAATGGTGTCTCTGCCTATATGGTGGTCAGACAAAAATCATCAGGTGCTCCTACTTATTTATGAGTTATATGTTTCCTTTGTTAAGGAGCATGATACTTTTATTTAATCCACATTTAGGGTAACAAATGAGTGCTGATATCGCTTTAGAACACTACTAAACAAATAAAAACATTAACAGTGCAAAAAAAAAAAGGGCAGGCCATCATGGCTCAGCAGGCTGAGTTCTCCCCTGCCCTGCTGGAGACCTGGGTTCAATTCCCAATGCCTCCCCTTGCAAAAAAAAAAAAAAAAAAAAAATTAATAGGCATAATATATTTTATTTTAATTTTTATAGACATAATTTTTTTAAAAAAACTTATTTTGAAATAATTTCAAATTTATGGACAGTTGCAAACATAATATAAAATCTATACAAGAAAGAACTCCAACATACTTCCCATCCAGATATTGGGTGGGATCCACCAATGGGATCCACTAACTTTTAACATTCGCCAATATCATTCAATGTATTTATCCATCTATCTTCATCTTACCTACCTACCTTCTAAGCCTTTGAGACTAGGTAGACTACACAGTAGCTATAATTTATATTTTAATGAGAAAAACACAAACTGATTCTCAATCTTGGTTAATGAAGAGATTTTACTTAAAAGGCACTGCTAAAAATTTTCCTTTTAAAAAAGGCACTGCTAAATCTAGCAAATTGTTAAAATTGGTAGATCTGGGTTTCTGGTGAAGGGAGGAGGGGAATATGTTGGAACTTTCTGTATGGATTTGTATAATTTTTGCAACTGTCTTTTAGCTAGAAATTATTTCAAAATAAAAAGTTTAAGAAAGAAAAAAAGCACTGCTATAAAACAGGGTCAAGATGATGTTACACCAAAATTATCAGTACAATTAATGATTTTTTTTTCTCCTGGATATGTACAATGTCCTTGCTGGAAAATATTTAGATATCCAGGTTTTAGCAATAGTTTATGGTTCCATAGGAATTTGTTTTACTTCTTCAAACAAGCGAAAGGAAAACTATGATTCCTCCACAATTTTCTAAGATGAGACTAAAGTAAATGATTGTAATTTTAAAGTTGCATTTATTTCTTTAAGTTATATTGCTTATGAAAGGCAGAGTCAAATATATATAAAGGTCTAAGAAAGATGAAGATCTAAAAGAATGGTTGGACAGATTTAAGGCTGCCAGTGAGTTACATTCACTAAACTAAACAACATTCATAACCTCACAGTTTTACACTTTCGTAGGTTGGCTATTTCTGTTGAAGCATGGTGATTTACTAATTTCTTTTAATATAAAAATAAGTAAGAACAACGTATGAATGAATTTTATAATAAGTTTCACATTCAGAAATGATCTGTTTTCCCCTATTTGGTTACCACAAGTGATTTTTACATATAGTAATTATTTCCTAATAATTATGGCAGTATGCAAACTTATATTGTACTACTAAAATGCATTCTGTCTCTGGCTTGAACCTGCAACACTAGAAGAAAACAAATTTAATAGTATATTACTGCCAGAGACTTTCGGGAAGATGGTAGAACAGGATAGGCTGAGTTCACCCTTACACCATGGAACAACCAGAGAAAGGACAAAAATGACCTAGCAGGAGTTCCAGGGTACCTGACCAGAGAGGGACTTCTACATTATATAGGGAGGATCTTGATAAAAAAGCAGAGAAATTATGATTGAGAAAATGGAGTGAGTTTACTCAGTTGTGACAGTATCTGGGGCAGGCTGTGACATGCAGGCTGGAACAGGTACAGAAGGAGCAGCGCGCTTCCCCACTTCCACACCTCTGCAGCCAGCCTTGCAAGATCTTCTCTCTCAGCTCTGCAGCTGGCAGCTCCTGTGTGGGAACCCAGAAGCCAGGAGTCTTGGTTTACCTATGCACACAGACCTTGCTGCAGTGCACAGTGCCTACTACTCACTGCTGAGGCAGGTCACTGTGGGCACCTGGCTCTGCTGGGGACTGGGGGGCCCTAAAGTCAGGAGGAGGGAGGATTGCAGAGCAGAACCAATCTGACAACTGGCTGGTGAAAAAAACAATGTCTGGGTCCCACTACCTCTATCCTTTCTTCATGCAGTCAGTATTCACAGCGTGCATAGACTGAGCAATGGGAGCTAGGGCGTGAACTGCGCCATATCACCAGGTATTCCGAGGCTGGCTGTGAGCTGGAAAAGTTTAAACTCTCTGCTCCACAGCCTAAGGTCATTCCACACATGAGCCTGGGAATCATCAGACCCATCATGCCCACGAGGAGATTCTCTGTGGAATGTATAGTGTCTACCCCCCAATCCCCAGCCCTGAGGCTGGGAGCTTTCAGTGTGCACAGAGACTTGAGGCCTTGACTAGCTAGGTCACCTAGCTAGGTCCTGGCCCAGCAGCTGACATAGTTGGGGAAAGTCGGACCTGAGGGAAAGAGGTGGCCAAAGAGCGCCATCTGTTGGGAAGACAGGGAAAGTGTCTGGCAAACTGCCTTTCTCCCTAGTCTTTAACAGATCTTCAGTTAGAGTTGCACCTACTGCAAGAGTTCTGGCCTTGATTTGGCAAGGAATTACTGACAAACCAAGTGCAAAGGAAGATCTTAAATGCAAACCCAAGAAAATATAAAATCTTAGACAAGTGAGGGAAATCAACTTTCAAAATTAACCTTATCAAGATAATAAAATGCTGAAAAATCAACAAAAAATCACTACACATATGAAGACGCAAGAAGATATGGGCAAGCCATATTAAAAAGCCAGAGGAGACATAGAATCTGGAACAACTAATCAAAGATGTTCATACAAATCTCCTGTATAATGGGTTGGCTAAAGGCATAAAGGATATCAAGAAGACACTAGAAGAGCATAAGGAAGAATATGAAAGAATAAATAGAAAAATAGCAGATCTTATGGAAACCAAAGATACTGGAGATCAAATTAAAAATATACTAGAGATACACAACAGCAGATCTGAAGGGGCAGAAGAAAGAATAAGAGAGCGAGAGGACAGGACAATTGAATGTGAATGCACAAAAGAACAAATGGTAAAAAAGATGGAAAAATTTAAATTGGATCTTAGGGAAATGATGACAACACAAAGCACACAAATATAAGAAATACTGGTATTACAAGAAGGAGAAAAGGAGAGTAAAGGGCTAGGAAGATTATTTGAGGAGATAATTGGGGCAAACTTTCCAACCCTTATAAAAGACATATATATGCAAATCAAAGAAGCCCAACAAACTTGAAATAGAATAAATCCAAACAGACTCACTCCAAGACACATACTAATCAGACTGTCAAATGCTAAAGAGAAGCAGAAAGTTCTGAAAGCAGCAAGAGAAAAACAATTCACTACACACAAGGTGTCATGGTTAGTTTCATGTGTCAACTCGGCCAAGTGGTGGTACCTGTTTGTCTGGTTGGGCAAGTGCTGGCTTGCGTGTTGCGATAAGGACATTTCATAGAATTAAATCATGATCATGTCAATTACATCCACAGCTGATTACATTTGTCATCAGCCAAAGGGGAGTGTCCTCTGCAATGAGTAATGCTTAATCTGATCACTGGAAGCCTTTTAAGGAGGATTCAGAAGAGACAGGCTCTTCCTGTTTTGGCTGGTGAGCCTCTCCTCTGGAGTTCGTCCAGATCTTCAATCGGAATCGTTGGCTTCACAGCCTGCTCTGCAGATTTTGGACTCTGCGTTCTGGCGGTCACCTGAGACGCTTTTATAAATTTCATATTTGTGAGTGTTCCCTGTTGATTCTGTTTCTCTAGAGAACACTAACTAATACACAAGGGAAGCCATATAAGACTAAGTTCAGACTACTCAACAGGAGGCATTCTTACCCTGGATGCAAGAAGGCAATGATATATTTAAGATTCTAAAAGAGAAAATTGTAAGCCAAGAATTCTTTCTCCAGCAAAACTGTCCTTCAAAATGAGAGACAGATTAAAATTTTCACAAACAAATGACAGAATTTGTTACCAAGAGATCTGCCTTGCATGAAATATTAAAGGGAATTCTATTGGCTGAAAAAAAAGACAGGAGAGAGAGGTTTGGAGGAAGGCACAGAACTGAAGTAAGGGTAACCTAAAGGATAAAAACAGAGAGAAGAAAAAATAGATCTGACATATAAAAACCAAAGGATAAAATGGTAGACTCTAGAACTGCTTTTATAGTAAGAACTTTGAATGTGAATGGATTAAACTCCCCAATTAAAATACAGATTGGCAGACTAGATTAAAAAATATGATCCATCTATGCTATTTACAAGAGACTAATCAATGGCCCAGGGATACAAATGGATTGAAAGTGAAAGGATGGAAAAAAATATTTCACGCAAGCTGTAACCAAAAGAAAGGAGTAATAACTATACTAATATCAGACAAAATAGTCTTTAAATGCAAAAATGTCATAAGAGACAAAGGACACATCATATTAATAAAAGAGACAATTCACCAAGAAGAAATAACAATCATAAATGTCTATGCTCCGAATCGAGGAGCTCCAAAGTACATGAAGAAAACATTGGCAAAATTGAAGGTAGCAATACATGTTTGAACAACAACAGTGGAAAACTTCAACACATCACTTTCTTCCATAGAAAGAACAACCAGTCAGAGGACCAATAAGGAAACAGAGGACCTAAACAATGTGATAAATGAATCAGACCTAACAGACATATATAAATCATTATACCCCAAAAAACCATGCTATACATTCTTCTCTAGTGCCAACGGAATGCTCTCCAGAATAGATGATACGTTGGAGCACAAAATCAGTATTAATAAATTTAAAAACGCTGAAATTATTCAAAGGACTTTCTCTGACCACAATGGAATGAAGCTGCAAGTCAATAACCACCAAAGAATGAGAACTTTTACAAATATATGGAGGTTAAATAACACACTCTTAGACATTCAATGGGTCAAAGAAGAAATTGCAAGAGAAACTGGTAAATATCTAGAGACAAATGAAAATAAGAACATCAAACCTTATGGGAAGTGGCAATATTACATAACTGCCAAAATGTGTTTTTTTTTTTAATAGTAAAAGACATCAGATCAGTTCAGGCTAAAAATTATATTTGGTCCTAGTACTGCATAGAATTGTATTATTTTTTTCATTTCTATAGAGGAAAATCCCTTGTAATTAATTATACAGGTGAAATAAATGAGTGCTGTGCTGAAATAAAAATGCAGAAAGCAATTATTTTTAATGATGGACCAAAAATTCCAGGTTGAGAAAAACAAGAAAAAAAAACAAAAAAATATAATTAAATGCCGGTAAGACATTTAAATATGTTATACAAAATTATGTTCATATACTTTTATAAGGCTGCATTCTTGTTAAAAATCATAGCTTAAATATCAGAAATGCCTGTAAACCAATTTTCATTTGTGTAAATCTCTATGATACAAAATAAGATACACATATTTCAAAATTTATTTCTAATTTTAGATGAAGAAACCACTTACATCACTTCCTTATTCCTACGAGGCCCTTCAAAAGGTCTAAATGGCAGTGATCCAGTAGCTGCATGGTAAAATGTTACCCCAATGCTCCAAAGATCAACTGTTGCTCCATATTTCTTCTGATGATCTTTTCTTAGTACTGCTCTTTCATACATATCAGGATGCTGAAAAGAAACAAACAAAAAACCCTATCAACTTGTGATCTACTGCAAAACATTATGGAAAAAAGATACTCAATAATGTTAAAATTTCTATCATATTTTCCTAATAATTTCACCTTTGTATTCTGAAAGACTATTTCACAGCTTCCTCATTCTCCTTAAATCTTCAATACCACCTCCTTTGACCCCCAATTTGAAGACTTCACTTCATACTGCATCAAGGAAATAGAAGCAACCAGAGATCAACTCTCCCTTACGCCTTTACCAAATTCTAACCTACCTGTATTCATGTTCATAATGTAGGCTCACTTCACAGTTAGCCTAGATCCTAGCAAAGGCCAACTTTTCCATTTGTGCTGTGGAGTCCATCATACTGTCTGACCAATTCCAGGAATCAATACCCACAATTAACCCCTTTTATTTTCTGCATCAATTTTCCTTTCTCTATAGGATCATTTCTATCAGCTTACAAACATATTTTAAAATACCTCCATTTTTAAAATAACCCTATACTGACTCCAAATTTCCCTCCAGCTATCACCCAATTCTTTGCTTCCTAGCACAGCAAGTTCTCAAAATAGCTGTCCATGCTCATTCCTGTGTCTACTTCCTCATGTCCCATCAGGCCAATGGCATTATATAACATGTATATATTTTAACTTCTAAAATCTTCCTCCTGCCCTGAGTTCCAGATTTTCTGTATTATTGTTCCCTTGAATATCTAATATCAGTTCAAATTTAACCTGTCCAAAATAGACTCTTGATCTTTCCACTCAAGCCTGTTTCCCTCTTATCTTTATCCTCTAAATAAACAGCAGCACCATCTCTCCAGTTGCTCATTCCCAAAATCCACAAGGCAGCTTTGATTCCTTTCCCTCATTACTCACTTGCAAGCCATCAGGGCCAGTTAAATGCACTCAGAGTACTAGCTTGACTGAATTAGTAGAGGTTCTAAGGATCCAGACAAGTAGCTGGTCTGATATTAAAAACACATATGCCCTTAAGCATTGTATTAGTTGTTGAGAATAGGTGGATCCTATGGGACAGAGCTTTGGTGCTTACGGATCCAGACTGAGATTCTGATAGACATTCATCTCTGTAGAGAACAACCACTAGTCACCTGACATCTGTCTATATGGGAGCTGTATAGTGGCAACTTTAAGATTTTGGAAGATAAAGCTATTAAAGTACATTCTGGATTAAAGTAGTCACCACCCAAATGCACCAAACCAAAACAATCCCTCATGACTATGGAATTTGGCTAGAGAACTTGGAGCCAATGCAGGTAACACTGGTGAGAGAATGCTTCTAAATGAGGCATTACATGAATCTGAGAGGAACACTTCTGGGAAATATATTTTATTAGAAATCAAAAGCTGAGATGTACATGATAAGATCTGGAATTTCGGGTAGACGTCAGACATCTTAGAGAGGTTCAGCTGGCTCTGTGATGCACGTAAGTAACTATTTTCTAAGGAAGTGCTAGCTAGACTTCTATCCTCTGGTATAAATGGTGCTGCAAATAGGCCAAGAGTATTCGGGCATGATTAATATCTTCTGGAACATGAGGTTGCCAACCTGTGAACAGGAGGTACAGTGATTCTAGAAGACAAGGTGTTGTTCTCCTCAAAATGTTCAAAATGCATTACCTAATTGGTACAGCTGTAAGCTATTTCTCAAGGAGTAACTGACTGGTAGTGGCTTAACACATGCTGGTCGGATATGTCTGCAATCATTGGCTCTCTCCTGAACGAGCTACTTGTACTTGTGTAGGGCTTGGTTTTACTATGCGTGGACTGCTGAATCTGGAACAGGAGAATAAAGACACAACTACTCTAAAGTTCTCAGGATTATATCATTGAGAAGAAATCTATTATAGTAAAAATGTTGGAGGAAAGAATGTTGGGCTTTTCTTTGGACCTTAACATACTGGCCTTCAATTCTAAGGAATTTCAAAATGGGGGCAGTTTTCATTCAAATACGGACTATTTCTAGATTGCTGATCTTTATCCATTTTATAACTAATATCTCATTTTGTAACTTCTGGTATACTGTATTTGAAAACAGGGATGGGAATAATCTGGGAATGGAAATAGATTAAACTTTCATGTTAGGTAATGGTATAACTTTGGAGTTAATTTATTTAACGTTTTGTTGTTTCCAATTAAAAACCTATAAGAAGAAAAATTAAACTGAAGTCCTAGGAGGATATATGGAGGTATTATATTGGTACTGGGGAAGAGCATCACTGAAGGCTGGTGGTATTTTTTGCTTTGGTCATCACAAAAGTAGGGAGGAGACATCCTGCAGTATAAGAGACATAGCCTGTATGACTTTCGGATATCCTGCCAGGTATTCACATAAGCAAGAAACCTGTTTGTAATTATCTAAGTCCATTTTATATATAAACACAAAGTATTTTTGCCAAGAATGCAGCTATATGTAAACTGGGGGAAGAATTTACTTTGTTTAGTTAGAAACTTGACCAAGAATTGTTCATTGCTTTGGAAAATTATGTCAATAATACCACCACCACTTGTGAATTGTGATTCACTAATACAATATACATTTGTAACTGCATTTCCATTCAAGTGAGATTACATATAGGCACATGCACCTATTTTCTTTGCTAGTAGAGTTGTTTCTGAACTCTTTGCATATTAAATACCTATTGTTTTATTATATAATATTTCTCTTAATTATCATTAAGATATTATACTATTCTTTTCATTAGGCTTGCAGGTTTGTTATATTATCTAAGAATTTGATTTTAAGTTACCAAATGGTACATTACAAAGTATTTATGATAAAAAGAGGGCTTTGGTCTAACAGGGTTGAACCCAACAGCCAATACAATTGGGCTGGCCCCTGCCAGTCCTCCAATTCCAGCTCCTGCCACCAGTCCCTTCCCCTCATTAAACGCTACCCAAACTACCATTCTTTCTGTTTCTTCAACACCAATGTCATTCTTGTCTCCAGGCTTTGCACTCGTGATTCTTTCTGCTTGTAAAGCCTTTGTCCAAATACATAGCTCAAATTTTATCATTTAAGTGTAGTTCATTTAGGTCTTAAGGGAGATTTACCTATCTTTCTTTTGCTAGTCACTCTTTATCTGATTACCCTAATTTATTATCCTCACACTTCAATTATCTGAATTTCCCTTATTTAATTATTGTCTATTTCCCCACTAAAATGTGGGCTCCATAAGAGCAGGAATCATGTGTCTTGTTCACCACTGAACATGACTGGTACACAGTAGACACTCCATAAATATTTAATGAATGGAAGAAATCTATTTTCAACCTATTCTTATCTAAAAGGTCATCAAATATAACTACAGGTTAATTTTGGATTACATGTTGTTAGGAGGAGAATTTCAGGCACTTTAGTTCATTCCAGACTTAGAATAATCTGAATGAAACTAAAAGGGTGACAAGACTTTATCCCTCTAAGATTACAACAATAGAATTCAATTGAAAAATAATCACAGAATCTACAACTTTTGACATAAAAAGCCAGAGCCACAATTACCTATAGCTATATATTATATACTTCTTGATTACAGTTAAATATATTTACTTTTAAGTATATTTTCTTAAGTGTTTCAAACATTTACTAACTTTACACAAACACATATATAAACCTAGGAACTTTTCAACCAAAGAGTTCTCTAGCATTTTAAGTTAGATTTTTTTCAAAGGTATTTCATTTTGTGAGTGGATTTTTAACAGTGATGAGTTCTTCAATAATCTCCCCTGAATATAATTCTTGTTTCAGACTTATAAAGAATTTCACTCTTTAGGGAATAGTATTCTAACAAGCTTTACTATACTAACTGCTCAGATGCCAAAAAAAAAGAGCCTTTACTAGCTAGATTCTCCAAGTATAGAGACAGCTTATTATTATTATTTAGAGACGGCTTTAATACAAATCCATAACATTAGTAAAATTAAGGGACTAAAGAGTGTTATAAAACTTGAAAAAATTTTAATAGAAAAACAGCATTCTTAGAAGTTAGTTTCTAATTCCCTTGTTACCCCCCATATTCATCAGAATAGAAAATTTAACTTTTGTCATAAAAGATACATAAGACATGTTATGGATACTGAATTATATTTGATACCCAATTATATCTGCAATACATACAGCTTCTTTAAAAAAAATTAGTGATGAATGACTTACCAAATATTCTTCTGTGCCATAAAGAGAAACAAACTGTTCATCATCTTCTAATTCTCTAGCTGCACCAAAATCTGTGAGTTTGTACACAGATTGGCCATCTTCTCCTATAACACGCATGATATTTCCTGGCTTAATGTCACGGTGAACTATGCCGTTCTCTCGGAGATGATTCATTCCGCCCACTTCAACAGTAAATTAGAAAGGACATCATAACGTAGATATCTGTGTATACGTACGTAAGTCATCTCAAATACATTCACATAATTTATTCAAATTCACAGTCTCAAATCATTAATATAAATTTGTCCGTAAGTTGCTCCAAAATCATTTTAATCAAAGATGTAATGGATGATGTGTATATTTTATATCATAGGTTTCAATTATAATGAGTTTCAGAACAAGGGTCAATGCAGTCTAAGGAAGAGACCAATTTTTCTTAAATACTTTAGGAAAATGAAACTGTTAGGAAAATGTCTTAAGCAAGATCCTTTCTCAATTCCTTTTGGTTATATATGTGTAGACAATATGCCTAAATTTAAGAATAATAAAGATTCTTAAGAAAGATCTTTTACCACAGTTTTATATTTCTTTACTCTGGTAAATAATTTCACAAAAAGTAAACTGAACTCAATACATAAACAAGTAAAAAAGTAACAGAAAGCAGGAAAAGTGTCAGACATTTCCTTAAAAATATATTTCTCATATACTTAGTACTATTCCAAAAAGGGCTTTCTTTTTTTTTTTTTTTTTTAAATAAGGGTAGAAGTGGCAACATTGCTAAAATCAAGTTGTTTTGACTGACAGGTAGCCCTACTAAGTGATAGCTTGTAACATTTGACAGCTAATAGATGAATGCCCAAGTTAAACATATGAAAGTAAGTTTAGGGGCATTAATGTGTAATTATTAAAATGCAGGGCTGCTAGTATACTTAGGAAGACATCAATTACCTATAACTTATAAACTTATAAACAGGTTTTAGCATACTTCCAAGTTTCATTTTATCCTCACTCAACTATTCTCCACTCTGCTTACAGCATCAAGTTAAAGAATTTCCAGGAATCTTTTACCTTTTTAATCACTGGGCTCTTCCTTTCCTCATAAATTTGATTCATTTCTTTCCAAGATTTTTCCTTTGTGTTATATATATATATATATATATATATATACATATAATAAGTTTTATTGAGATACAATTCACATATCATAAAATTCACTCTTTAAAAATATACTGTTTTTTATTTAATATAGTCACAGAGCTGTGTATCCATCACCATTAATTTCAGAACATTCTTTTATCCCCCAAAAAAGGAACCTTTTTTCTTTTTAGGAAGCCGGCACTTCCCATTTCCCTTTCCCTGTCTCTATGGATTTGCTTATGCAGGACGTTTAATATAAATGGAATCATAATATTTATCCTTTTGTCTGACTGCATTCCCTTCAATGGCTGAATAATATTCCATTGTATAAAAAAATGGATATTTCACATTTTGCTTATCCATTCATAGGTTGATACACATTTGGGCTGTTTTCATTTTTAGGCTACTATGAATAATACTGCTATGAACAGTCAGACACAAGCTTTTGAGTAGAAATAGTATTAATTTCTTGGGTATATAATTAGAAGAGCTATGTGGCAACTCTAACTTTTTGAGAGACTGCCCAACTATTTTCCAAAGTGGTTGCACCATTTTAACAATCTCTCCATCAATGTATGAGGGTTCCAATTTCTCCATATTCTTGCCAGTACTTGTTATGGTATGTTTTTTATTTTGGCCATCGGAGTGGATATGAATTGCCATCTCATTGAAGTTCTGATTTACAGTTCTCTGATGACTAATGATGTTGAACATGTTTTAATGCGCTTTGGCCATTTGCATATTATCTTCTCTGTATAAATGTCTGTTTAAATCCTTTGCCCATCATTAATTGGGTTATTTATCTTTTTATTATTGAGTTACAAGAGTTCTTTATACATTCTGAAAACAAATACCTTATTAGATGTATGACTTGCAAATATTATCTACCATTTCGTGGGTTGTCTTTTCACTTTCTTGATGGTATCCTTTGAAGCACAAGAGGGTTTTACTGTTCCTGAATTACAATTTATCTATTTTTTCTTTTGACACTTGTGCTTTTAAGCGTTGCCTAAAGGTCTTCAGTTTTGAAATAAGGAATTCATTTTTTATTACTGTTATTAAATTATATATATAGTAATAATTTAATATTCACATAAATAAGCCAACATACCCACATCTCGCAAGACAATTAAGAATTCTGACTCTGGTAGTCCATACGCATTAGATGGCTCTTCTAACACAGTGTACAAACTTCCACATGGACAAAATTCCATAATAAGTACTTTATGTCTTGTAGTTGTCTAAAAAAAAAAATCACTGATATGAACTCATAAGATATCATTTTTTATTATATGCCAATACTTATTTGATTTCATTTAAATGTAAGATTTGCTATAATGATGAATGCACTTTGTATTGCTTCATATGGGATTCATTAAATATCTGTCTGACTATACACGCATAAGAATTAATACCTTCAAATTCCTATTAAGTAAGAAAGTTAGATTTGTTTTTGAAGATAAACCACAGTAAAAATGGCTAAATGTGAATTATAAAATCACTGCTTACAATATTATAAAGGTTTTGCTAAATCATCTTTAATGTCTTACACATAATAGTACATTTAGCACAATTAGGTTGTCTAACAAATCTCTTAACCCCTTGAAATTCTTCTCATGGCAAGTACTACTACTTTAAGGAATGGAGTCCCATCCTTAAAAACAAATGAGGAAGTGAGTGGTCTCTCTTGCAGCAAAGTTCCATGTGTGCTCATCTGCAACTGAGTTGCTGATCTCTTTTATAACCTTGATTTTAATGTACCGTTTGTTATAAGATGCATCACCAATTTAAATAAGCGTTATAGGGAAAAATGCTATAAAATCAAATCTATGTATTGATAATAAAGATGCGTACCAATATCAGAAACTTGAAAATGTGAGTATGAATACTTTCTAATTTTCATCCTCTAACTTTTTCTAATCTTTTCCTTCATATCCTTAAAACCCCCCTTTTTTTTTTGCATGGACAAGCACCAGGAATCAAACCTGGGTCTCCAGCATGGCAGGTGAGAATTCCGCCTGCTGAGCCACCAACAGAACTGCTCATTATCAAAACACTTTCATAAAATATTTTGAATTTCCCTACTATTCAGTGGCTGTTAAAAAGTCAGAAATAATTTAAAAAGAAAAAAAAATCTGCTGTTGCTTTTGAATTATGAAATAATGCATGCTGATTACTGAAAATTTGGGAAATACCCATAATACCCAGAGACAGTTACATTAATATATTTTGGTATTTAGTCTTTCTTCTATATATCAAATTAAACCTTCTCTGTAAATACACAGAACATTGTATTTTGTATTTTGTAAATATACAAAACATTGTATATAATTCTGTATAGAGTGAGATCATACTGCATATATATTTTTAATCTGATTTTCTCACCTAACATCTATCTTTTTGTTTTTTTTTTGGTATGCTGTGTGGCAGGGGTCATATTTCATCCTTCTTTCCATGTGAATATCCTGTTATTGCAGCAACATTTATTGAATTTTTTTTTTTTTTTTTTGGAGTGCACGGGCTGGGAATTAAACCAGGTCTCTGCATGGTGGGCAAGAATTCTACCAATGAACTACCTGTGCACCCCTCACCTAACATCTTATATAAGCAGGTTCCAGGGCATTAAAATATTGTAAATAATGGTTTTCCTCACTGTTTATCCATCACATAATATAACTTACTTAACTTATTTATCAACACGGTTATAACTAATTCTTTGCACATAAACTATAATTTGCATTTTGATTACTTTGTAAGAAGTAATGGCTAAAAATGAAATCATTAGGATAAGGTGTATAAATTGCCAAATTACTTTTCAAAAAAGTGATTTTATTGCTTACCTCAAAGAGATTAAAAAAGAATTCTATCTTCAATATTTCTAGATTATTTTTCCTAGTTATATTACTTTCCCATAAAATCAATTCTATCTTACACATTTGAACTTCATATCGTAATCTTTGGATTTCTAAGATTTTTATTTGCTTATAAAAGCTACTTTGCATTGTTCGACTTCTCCTTGCTCCTTTTATATATGTTAATTTAACTTCAGCTTTTTTTTTCTGCAAAAAATACTGATAACCATATCCTTTTCCTTCTATTTCTTTTTTTCTGGTTCCCCTGTTACGCTATTTAATTTCTACTGCTATAAATCTCTTCAAGAATCCTTGGGGATAAAATTCTTGGTTACGTGAGGCCTAATTTTCAGTTTTTTTTAACCCAGATTTTATATTAGATTATGTTTCTCAAACAGAATAACTACTATAAACATGTTCACAAGATTAACTAAAGCTCAACTACTTACCTCCTCTTCAATAGCAAATAACTTGACAATATTTTTGTGATTGAGTTTTTTTAACACTTCAAATTCTCTCATTTGAACATCCACTGGACGAAGGAAGCTTATGTTATTAAATACTTTGATAGCAAATAAATCACCAGTTTTCTTTAAAAAAAAAAGACACAATGTTTTATTTATTCTTCAAAGGTACCATTATAACTATCAATAGCAATTTATTCTTATTATAGAACATCTTGAATAGCTTTCTTAAAATGCAATTTTATTGAGATATATTCACACACCACAGAAACCATCTGCAGTATACAGTCACTGGCTTCCAGTATCATCACATAGATGTGCATACATCCCCATGACCAAATTTAGAACATTTTCATTACTCCAGAAAAGAACTAAAAAGAAAACACTAATCCTCCCATATTCCTTATCTTCTCTATTACTGAACCATAGTGTGCTACATTTGTTACTGGTTGATGAAAGAGTATTAAAATATTACTGTTAACAAACAGTCCAAACTTTGCAATAGGTACATCTTCCCCCATATACCCCTCTATTATTAACTCCTTGTAATAGTGTCACACATTTGCTCTAGTTCATGAAGGAACTTTTAAATATTTTTACAGTTAATCACGGACACTGTCCATCACAAGATTCACTGTTATACATTTCCATGTTTTGATCTTCAACTTTTCTTCTGGTGACATTCATGACTCTAAACTTCCCTTTTCCACCATACTCACACATCATTCAACACTTAATTATTCTCACAATAACATATTCTGTATAACTTTTAAGCATTTGTACTAGGACTTCTGACTCTTAAAGCTCAAATCAATCAACCGACTGTTCAATATTCCTTTCAAATTGTATGTTTTGGAATGTAGAAAAGACTATTTTCTTTCATATTATAAATAAGTTTGCATTCTGATAGACATTTACATATCAGAAGACTCCAATAATTCCAAACATGAAATTATGCTTAAGATTTTAAGAAATAGTTCCTAGCTGTGATAATGCATATATGGTTTAAGAATTGGGGAGTAAGGTTAAAGTAGACTTCCTAGTTAAATTGTACCACTGCTTTTCTAGGTAACTTTCTGCAACTTCACCTAGATGACAAGGGCAGATTGTTCCTTCACAGACCATCCCCAGAGGATCAAAGCCATTTTCTTTTCTCTATTGAGATAGCTGCAAGCTCCTCAACTCTCGTTTCCTCATGGTTTACTGAAGTAGATCATGCAAAATTATAATGCATAGCTGTAGCTGGGAGGGAATCTTAGAGGTACAAATACATGCTTAAATTTCAGATAAATATTACATTCTCTTGTTCTTTATGTTAACCTTACTTTAAAACATTTTTCCAGACCCTCCGACTTCCAATTAGAAATCAGAAAGCCTTTCCCTGTGATCAGTCCACATTTGTTGAGAGTTTGGCCTTACTTCTTCCATTCCAAGGTTCAATTTTTCTGGTGCAAGTGGAAAGGTTCTTTCTGCTTAAAGCCTGGGGCTCAAGTATTACCTGCCTAAACATATTACATAAATCTGTCAGGACCTGTGTGATTTTTCTACTTTGGAGCCCTCTCTATAGCTTTTGAAACAGATTCACCACTTACAGCCATCATATTCTCCTCGACCCAAAATCTCATTATCTTTTTCTCAAAAGCATTTAACTGTTACACAACCTCTCAAGATGATGATTTGGAAGCTACTATCTGTGTGACTGTCCCTTGCTACGCTAAATATACCTGAAAGAGTTAAAGGGCCATGACTGTTTTCAAATAATGAAAATAGAACAATAATGTAACTACAGCTCAATTACCTTGTTATTTCATTAGCTCAGCCAGGTTAAGGACACTGTCAAATCTATACTACCCCAAAGAGAGCTTTTACTTGAGGGTACTTGTCTCAACTCAATCTAAAATTAGGAAAATCCTCACAGAAGAGCAAGCAGGAAAAACAATACAAATAATATAATAATAAAACAATAATGTAATGCACTCACTGTGATTTAAGCCAGTATATTCCTACTGGCTACAAAATTTATGTAGTCTACATCATACCTGTGAGATTACTGGGATATATGTGTGAAAGTATCATTTTTCCTTTATTCATCTGCCCAGTCACCTATTAGAGTCCTTAAATCAAAACAAACTAATTCTATTTAGAGATCTATGTCCATGCGCATATACACATGGGCAGATTAACACATCCTTCCTACTTCCTTCACACACACATATAGTCAGCCACACATACACATTAGTAGCTAAAGTTAAATTAATGAAAAAGAGACAGATTAGGTAGGTGATATACTTAAACAAATAGTAAACTTAGGTATCTCATTATTCTAAGCAATAACATAACAGAATTTAGCTACTATTATGGTAAAAATTCTTCAAAGGTTACTAAGAGGAAGCAAGATTTGGGGGACATAATCGCAAACTCTTGAAATTGATGTCACTGAAAACAAATACAGTTTCTCAAAATACATCTCTGGGAAGATTATTAGGGACCAAGTGCTAAACTGGGTCTCAGCAATCTTGTAAAGTCAATTCTTATGCTGCTCAAAGTCTTATTTTAGATTTTCAAACTATATTGGATAAAGTACATCTCTGTTTCCTTTAAAGAACTTCAAGTTATTTTAGGATAGTTTAATCTGTCCTCATTCATAAGTTTATTTCTTCAGCAAACATTTACAGAGGGTCTACTATGTGTTATGTACTTACGTGGAGGACACTAAGTATCCAAGGAAAGAAAAAAGACCAAAACGTGAAATATACCACGTCCAATCCCTATTCCTTTTGACTGCCTGTCATCCTATCAGTTTCTAGTTTAACATTCCTTCCAATACTACCTTGCTACTACAACTGGAACTTTTTGTAGGTATTAGTTCTAGTTGTAGTTATAGTCACTAGGCCCATCACTGTGCCTGACACTTACCAGGTGTTTACAGAAGTTTGTTAAATTAATTTGGGCCACAGGAAGACAGATTGTGAGATGTGTTTTCAATGCTAAAAGCTGTGCCACCACTCATTTTTCTATTCTTCATGGCACAGTGCACAAAACAAAAATAATTTCTAGGGCAGGAATATCTAAGGTTGATCACAATTAGTTTGATCAATGACCCAGAGCCTTTGGACAATTCCAAAACTGAGCGGGAAAAGCTAAAAGCTGTCCTTAGGTACATCTGATTCATTTTCTATAAGTCAGTGAACCAGAGGTTTTTTAAAGTTATATTCTCTTGCTAGAAGAAATGACCCCACCCATGAATACTTATCTTATTATCACAGACAGAACTGATTGATCTCAAGGCTACAAGAAAATATGAAGGAACTCCTCCTTACTAAAATGTTTAGAATCCCTTTTCTGAAAATAGGAATTTAGGAGGCTCCAAACATCACTTAGTGCAAACAAAGTCATAGTGCTGAAAAATTAGTGGATATCTGCATTATAAAAGGATTTTTTAATTCCATTTTTTTCCAGCTTTCTTCCCTGAATAGAAACTTTATCTTTAATTTATTTTAACTTACTTCAATTACATCCTCCAATAGGGAATCTGACACAAAATCTTTTGGCGTTTTGGATCTTGAAGTGCCTCTGGGATTAGTCTTTTTATTCTATTACCACTTTCACTACCAAGTTCCTATTACCTCATACCAGGATATAGCCTTTTACCTAGTCTCCTTATTAAAACCATTTTATGCCAATCTGTCTTGTAGGGTACTGATTTAGGGAGGGCATGAATCTTTAGTAGAGAATATCAGAATCATCCATGGGTTCCCCTCCAAACTACACATCTGCTCCCCACCACGCCTTTACCCACTGCTACACCAAAGCATTGCCACACTGAACTTCTGTTAGAGAGACCATTCACTACTACAGGGAAGTCGGGTTGGGGAAAAACGTCAAAAGGCACAACACTAAACTCATCTTCCCTTGTCCCTTTTTCAACCAACCTCCTGTTTTCTTTCATTTTCCAACACACAACCTTTGTTGCAATTGGGTAAAAATCCTCAAGTCCTCTGGCACACCTATATTTAAGCAACAACAAAAAAAGGTATTCTCTTTAAACAAAATAATCAAAATCACCAAGTCCCACATTTTAGTATAAGTGTGCTTCTCAGAAGAGTATACATACAGTGATAAAAAGCCTCCAAAGTTTTCTCTGTACCAACCTTATGTCTTCCACGAAAAACATTTGCAGTAGCTCCTTGGCCTAAAATATCAGATAAAAGCCATAGATGATTGGAAGTGCTCTGCATCTCTGCTTGGTTAGGAGATCCTCTTGTTACACTAAGAAAAAAAAATATTTACACATATATTTTAAGGGAATAATGCTTTTAAGAAACAAATGTTAGCTATTTTAAATCACAAGATCACACACAATTTATTTCTTAATTGAAGTGTATAAAGAGTCCATTGTAAAATCTAAGTTTTCAGCGATATTAAAAGCTAAAATAGGGCAGGCTACGGTGGCTCAGTGGCAGAATTCTCACCTGCTTTGCCAGAGACCCAGGTTCGATACCTGGTGCCTGCCCACATTAAAAAAAAAAACAAAAAACAAAAAACAAAAAAAACCCCACCAAAATACTGTGTGCACTGAAAAATACATTAACTAATAACATCTTACATATTCAATTTAATTCATTTACCACAGGGCTGAAAGAACATTTACTTTATAGTTTTGCCTTTATCAATGAGTGTGATGCTGGTCATTTCCTTCAAATGTCTTAAAAGATTAAATTAGGATAAGCAATATTTTTAGCATCTTAAAATAAAGAAAATAGTGTAAGTTACTAACTTATCTGGAATTAATTGGCTGTTCTCCAACTTCTGAGTATAATATACACATACCAAGTATATATTACCAAGTCTTAAAAAAATAAGCATCACTCCTAGCCTTGCCCTTTAATATGGAAAAGCTTATAGAACTATAAGAATATTAAAAATATTTGAACTCTATGTTGGAATAAAAATGAGATTTGCTAACATAGCATAAACACTTGTCTCATCACGCCACATTAAAACTTCTGTAGTGTCAGATGGAAACATAGCTTTTAACAAGTTACGACAAAGAACAGAATGCTGGGCTAGGTATCCAGTGATAAATTAATGACTGCCAATATTCCCAGTAGGGTTAGGAACATACAGAATAGCCAGGGATCTAAATTTCACCAATCTCTGGTATATGAGGATGCATTCCTCAATTTTAGCACCATAAAGTAATTTATCAGAAGGAATAAAAATAAGATTCCCTTTTCACAACAAATGGAAATATATTTTTCAGTTACTGCATTTAAGAGGTAATAATGTAAAACTTTTCTAATATCTGATGCAAAACTTCCCTTAATTAATGTAATTTGCTTTTTAAGGACAACTGTAAATGGCAAATAATATCACTAGGCACTACACGTACTTAAGTGGATAATATAAAACAAATTCATCAGCTAAGAGATCTTGCTTTCTATATGCGGATATAAAATTGTGGTTTCACAATGATCAGAGGAAACATCTTTTAACACCGTCTTCCAATAATCCCACAACGGCATGCCAAACATGACTCAGCACACTCACAAGGGGCTTGGTGTATAAATCTTCCCAAACCTGTGAAAGTATAGGTAGACACTCAACAAGTATGTTCCTGGTGACACTATCTTAAGCGTACTTCCTTATACCGTTGAAAACGAAAGTCATTGTGCAGAAATGAATACAGTTTTTGTGACACGTAATATGGACAAAGTTCCAGGATTTCCAAACTGCACAATTACGGGAATCATTTGTTAAACAGACGTTATATTCGGGTTACAGAATGAAAAAGGTCGCTCTTCAGTGATACATTTGACAATTACTCGGTAGAACTTGTTTTGAGGTCACCTACTGAAAATGCTTGAAAACAGATTAGAAAATGAACACACAAGCCAGGTCGACGAAGGGCAAGTAAACGCTTGGGATTTTGCATTTTATCTGTAAATATTAAAAAGTCTTCAGCTTCTAGCTTCCAGTGAGGCAAATTCTGTCTTTAACATCACAAAAACCCTAATGAAACATTTTAAAAATCGTCTGAAAGATCTATCCATTTAAAACGTGCCAATCCTGTCAACACTCGGAAAGAGAGCTGGAAAAGAGAGAGTCTAACTCTAAAGGAAAGGGACAGCCCGGGCCCAGACGGGGTAAAGACACCTCCCTCCGAGCCCAACGCCACTGGAGGGCCCCAGGGTGCAGAAGGGGGCCGGTCGCGGGGCGAGAAGTCGAAGTGCAAGGGAACCGGTTCGCGCAACCGCTCGAGCGGTTCGGACGCTCCAACCCCCCAGGAGGCTGTCCGAACCTGCAGAGTCCGGGTGGGCTCGGCCTCGGGTCGTGAGGGGCTTCTCAGGTCTCCTGCCCCACTTCTTCTGACTCCGCATCCAGCCTCCCACAGGAGGTGGAAGCGCTCCGCACGAGACTGTGTTAGGCCTCTGCCGCCCCTCCGACCGATTTGTCCCCCTTACCGAGCCCCGTCCCCTCCGAGCCACCGCCAGAGCACTCCCTCGGCCTCCTCGCGCCCCGGGCACTTCCGGCTTCTGGAACGCAGGCTAGGCGTCGCGTGACTGACGGCCGCCAATTGTGAGTGCGCGTGCGCACGCCCGGACATCGCCGCGACGGGCGGGGAGGGCGGGCCTGGGAATCCGGTACACCCGGTAATTGTGCGCGCCAGTACCCCCACACCGAGGGTGAAGCTGGGGACCCCTAGGAAGTGAACATGACTCAGATTCCCACAATTGCAAAACCCAACCGATCCCTGGGCGCCGGAAGGCGGGGTGCAGAGTACCGAACAAGAGGAAGACAGAAATTGAGCTAGTGATTACGTCTTAATAATCACAGGTGGGCTGAATACTGGATGTGTTGAGAAATCAGAGTCTGGAAGGTTGGAATTTGAATTTCCAAAGAACACTTTGGCTGCAGTAGAACAGTATCATCGTTTCAGCATAATTCAGACGTGAAATGGGTAATGCAATTATGTTCACGTAATTCCTTCTTTCAGGACTGTAGTTTGGAAAATAGCAATATTGAAGAACTGACGTATTAAAACTAAGTTCTGTAATATTCATGAGGCAAGGTCTTTAGCAGCTATTTCCTGGAGAGGGTTCATTTCTGCTCCAGCACGAGGGCACGGACTAAATTTTTGAGGGTAGAAAAAAGAGAGGCTTCTTTCCAGATACTACCGCAACCACCAAAGAGGTGGAAACCATGGCAGAGTGGTTAAGAGCAGAGGCTTTTGCAACCAAGCCTCTCTCTGATGGAAAATAAGTTTCTTACCTCTATAAGCCTGTTCTTTATCTTAAACACAAAAGCCAAATCCAACGAGTTATTACAAAGTGAGTTACTTTACTACAATTTCAAACAATGTTTAAATGATGTAACCACTATAACAAGTCTCACCACTTAAAATTCCAACCAGTTTCAGTTTTCCCATATCTAATACAAAGGAAGACTAGTCAAAGTTTCAAACCCACAGTTTAAAGTTGTATGGAAGGAAATGTGATTAACTGAACCAAAGGCCCCAATTTATGTTTACCACATAATAAATGATGCGCATTAAAATACTACACAGTTATTTTCTTAAAGGTCAAGCCACTTATGAACCACTTAATGTTAGCATTAATACTAATATTTAAATAAAGGGCTAGGTCAGAACTAGACCAGGTATCATAAAACCCTGTGGTTCCAGTCAATTTACACAAATTCCTTTAGCCTAAATTATCTCACCAAATACAGGTGAGAATCACCCTTGAGACACTCATTTAGGAACTTGCTTAGGAAACTAAGTACTATACAAATAAGGTTATTCATGATGGAAGAAGGTTCCCTAATTGCTATGGATTAGTAACAAAAATTAATTCTGTAAGTAAAGTGCTCTGGGTTGGCTAAAGGAATAAAATGGGAATTATGCATGATTATTATAACATGAAGTTATAATTTATATTACAAACTCCTGAATCCCATGTCTTGATTTCTCTTAGCTCTGAACACATAGAAATCTTCAGAGCCTTAAGAGCCAGGGAAAATGGGATAACATCTTTAAATATATGGAATTAATAGTACAGTAATAATTTATGTGCCAGGTGGTTCTTTTCATGCTCAATTCATTGAATTCACATAACACCTATGAGATGGCTGCCATTATTTCAACCACTTAAAGATGGGAAAACTGAAGCAGAGAGGGGTTATTTAACTTGCCCAAAGTTCTAAAACCAATTCCTGGCAGAGCTAGTATTTGAACCTACTTAATCTGTATCAGACCATCTGAGTTCTTAACCACCATGCCATGCTACCTGTATACTTTGGATAATTACTATTATTGCAATAGATGCAATTATTTTTCCCATAGTTCAAAGCAACTACCAAAGCAGCACCCAGCTCACTTTTCTACTTTTTAAAACTTTTAAACTTAAAGATAATATACAGTCTGCCATATATTATATAATCTGTTTTTACAATTAACTGCCAACTTAGTTTAGTACCTTTATTCCATGATGTAAGGAAAATGTTTAAAATCTCTTCCAGAATTAACCCCAGAAAAAAGTTTCATGTGTACAATTTAGAATACAATTTTAGGAGTTTATATTCCATCGAAGCCCATCCATGAAGCCCCTTGATGAATGGATCAAAGGTTAAAATAAAAAAAAATCTTCCCCTAAAAACTGAGCTTTTAGAATTAAACCCAAATGACTGAAGTAATTCTACTACACAGTTTTGCCCCTCCTTTCTCCTTCATTTTCTAATACTACTGATACTATGATTTATTCCTCTTGCTTTCCTGAGTAGCCATAAATAATAATGGGGGAAGACAAAGGAAGGTGCTTTCAAGTAATTAAGTGGGCAGTTACTACTTAAAAGTATCATAAATATATGGGCATATCTTGCTCTAAGTAAATCCAAAAAAAGGTTTAGAAAAAATAAATTAGAGATTTTTAATTCTATTAAAAGATTCACTAGGCTTTTAAAAATTATCCTAATTAACATTTAACTACTTAGAAGCAGAACTAAGTAAAACAAAGCATCCATGCCCTCAGATTTGCAGAACTTTGGATAGAAAACGAAGGAAGGATTAAAACTAGAAAATAAGGCTAAAGTATTTATAATAATTCCAAAAAAGACAGTGGCTTTTCACTACATAAAATTTATTTATTTGTATTAAAAAAAAATGTGTAACACCCACACCTACTTTTAAATCAATTAATTTACGAAACCATTCTCTTTTGTAGAATACACATAGGTACTGAAACAGTTTAAAGAAATGTAATGGCTATCTACAAAAAAATTAGTTTTGATTGTTGTATTCCCCCCATACTTAATGTGCCTACACACAAAGAAAATGAAATTTCTCAAACATTTTATATTCAGTAATTTTTAAAAGCACAGTTTTCCACTGTATTATGGTCTTTATAAAGGACTTAAAGTTTCAAATAAAAAAAAAATAAGGTACAAGGATAAATTTGCTGTTATCTTTTAACAGCATTTTTATATAGAACAATGAGTTGGCATGCAAGCAACTTATGTTGTCACATACCTGCATTTAGGGAAAATTACACCCATTTTACAGAAAAATCCCAGTACATATACTGCCATAAACTCAAGCTATGTTTAAAAAGATCAGTGTGAGTGGCACACAAAAACCACATTTTCATAAATAATGAACTGGAATTCCTGATCATGAAGTAGGCACAGGGAAATCCAGTCCTTAGGGCTTTGCTCTCTGGAAGAACACCTGCGAATAAAATAGTACAATTAGTACTGAAGTCAGAAGATAACACCTTTGACCTGGAGAAGGGCTATGAGTTACTGAGTGCTAGCCACTCTTTTGCAAAATCCAATAAATGTTTTTAAAACATTTAACATACTTCATAAATCTACACAAAATCCAAGGTAAGAATTTTTTGCTCTGAAAAACTTAATAAATGCCAGATACATATGTTAACATCACTCAAATGAGAATTTTGTGATAATATAGTATTACTTCTAATGCTGTGAGATTCAAGTGGTCAGATGAAAATTTGACTTCGACACCTTTTTACTGATCGGCATTACTGGCAAAATTAACAATGGGAAATTAATGTTTAAGAAAGAAACAAACGTGTCTAATTTAAAGATGCCAGTTGTTATCCCTTAAGGAATTTATTATTTTACATGATAAGGTACTTCCAAATCAAAATCTGAAACTACAAATGAGCAGGCTAGACACAGCACTAGGCCCTGGCCTAATATTATATACTACTTTAAACAGTTAGGTACATGTTAAATAAGCATTAGAAATACTAAATGATAGGAGTTCACTCACTAAGGACAGGAATTGTATTTGCTACTATATCCCTAGAACCTAGTAGATTGGATATTCATGTAAGAAATAATCTATTGACTAAGTTCAGAGGAAAGAATGCGCACTATATGAGTAAAAGAAAGCCCTGCAAGGAGGCCATGCTTAAGATGCCTAGAAGAATGGATAAGATTCATAAAGGAGGGCTGCTTTTAAGGCAGGGTTTTTGAAGAACATCAAGAAAATCAAAGACCATTCCTGCAAGAAAAAACAAAAAGGTAGACTGAGATCAGAATAAGAAAAAAATGGAATGCCAAACAAAGAAACATGAATTTGTTTTTATTAAATTATGGGGAGACACAGTTATGAGGAAAGGGAATCTATTTCTAATGACTTTCAAACAGACCTGAAAAACCCATCAGATGGGACAGAACAAAGGAAAGAGATCAGAGTGAGATAACACAAGTCTACACTCAGGTGTCAGCAATCGATAGAAAGGAAGTGAGAGAGGAGGAATCAGCAACATCTAAGAACCAATTGGATATGAAGAGAATGAGCACAAGAGAAGGAACTTCATTTTTTCCCAACTAGAGTAATGATGCCATCACTAAAATAAGGCAATTTAAGAAGGAAAATAAGTTGGGTTTGGGGGAGTAGACATTTTATAAATGCTGTATAGATAAGTAAATACATTTGGAGTATGATCCTACAGTGTACCTAGAACTACCAATACAGTTATCTCTAATTCAAAAGCAAATATTTTGAGTCCTTTAAACCAGTTTTATCAATCAGTTATTTTATATGAGTATTAACCTCCATAGGCATTTTACTTTTTTGGGGAGAAAGGTGGAAGAGTTCCCAATAATAGACAGTAATTCTAAATACCTACTCACAAACTCTCAGATTCATTAAAGCTGACAAACTACTACTAGGAAAAGAAATGACAAGGGAAGATCTTACAGCCACAAAGGATGACACAATTATTTACTCAGGAGAGCTCGACTTAAAATTCTACTGAATTCATAAATGAAGTCAAGGAAGAACAGGGAACTTAGTCACTAAATTACCAACTACCAAGAAATTAAGCGAATCAATTTTGTAGAATGAAGATAGTAAATAAAAATAAAGAACAGCTTCTCATTCTGTCACACTGTAACTTTGTGTGACAAAGTTACACACAAATATTGACATTTGTAGCATTAGTGTAATATCTGTTACCTTCAACGCAATCAAAATGTTGAATGACCAACTGCCCAAGTGAAGTAAGACAGTTTTGTCTCATGGACTAACTATAAATATGAATACCAAATAAGTATTTGGTACTTTTTACCAACTTGCAGGTTTTTGTTTTTTTTTAATTCAGTGATTTTATGAAAGCAAATAGAGCCTCTCTGGAGTCTATTTTTTGTCTCTTTTCCAACTCAAAAGTTTCAAAATAGGATACAACCAAGAAACATACTTCTGCTTATATTTTTAGATCCTTTCTTTCAATTTAGCATGGGAACTGTTCTTAAACATTTCATGTTCTCCTAATCCTTTAGGTTCCTATTTAATTACATCACAGAAGTATATAACTCCCATTTTCTACCTGTATACTCAGGCATGCATATATTTAGTGTACTTATTTAGCTTGTTATGATCATTCACAACAGATCAGTTGAAAGAGACTTCATAGAAAACTCTGAAGAATTTTCTATGAATTCTAAGATTCTAAGAATCTAGAATTCAGATTCTTAGAAGTAGAGATCCCAAAATAAGTGATATATCCTATGATATGTACTCTCCTTTGACTCAAAAATATTATCTAATTGTATAAAGATATGTAGATTTCCCAACCACCTACCTTTAAGTAATTTTTAAAAACTTTAGCATCAGGCTGCTGAAGTGCTTGACAAAACTCCTAGGGGCCGGGCCGAGACAGTTGAGAGAGAAAAGAATGAGTATGTTTGTATTACGTCTGTCGTATTTCACATCCATACTATTTTTATGATAACTCAATCAAAAGCAACCCAAAGATTTCCTCATCTCAAAAGTTTCATGGCATTTTGAAATGTTATACTTGGAGGCAGGTATCGTGGCTTGAGTACAGCCCCACCACTTTCACTTTTGAGAACATGGCTCCCCCAGTTCACTCACACCTGGGAAGGGACAACAGGGGAAAAAACCACACTACTATGGCTTCACCTAATAGGAGTGGTGACTGAGCAGAAGCTAAACCAAAACAAAATGCGATAATTCTTCTCAACAGAATTCTGCAAAAGTTACTGTGAGAAGGTATATGAAAAATGGAAAAACTGTGGAGTGTTAATAACATCTTTAATGATCAAACTACTAGATAAAAGTACAGTAACAATTTTGCTTTATTTAGCAGTCTACAAGAATTTAGTTGTTCAAATGTGAATGGTATATTTCTACTTTGGATGTGAGATTAATGTTGCTTGAGTAGTCACTAATTTGTTTTCATTAAAATGTGAATGTAATTCTGTAACAAATGACATGGGAAGGTTCATTAATACCTTCAAAGTTAAAGAAAGTATGTTATGAAATAAGATATTATAATTTTATTAAAAATGAGTTTTATGATTACTTACATGAGGCAATCTGTCCTATTTCTTAATTCTTTTCAATGCCTCTTATAAAACAGAATTATAAAAACTTTCTAAAAACACTCTTAATGAAAAAACAATTCTACACAAAGATTCTAATTTTAGTCTTAATTGAAACTATCAGCTCCATGTGCTAATGGACAAAAAGTTAGATAACTGTATGCCAAGAAAATGACCGAATGCCATTATAAAAATGGCTTTGCAATAGTGCAAAAATATAAGGCAGCTTTCTAGCCATTTACCTTAAATATAGTTTCAGATTTACAATTAAGCATTCATGAGCTTGGCTACATACAATTAACTTTGTGGCATAAACCTTCAGAAGAGATATTTTTCTTAATAGATTATGTCATGGTCCCTTTTTGGCAATCGGTTGAAATCTACTGGACACATTTAAAATGTTTTTTGGGTTGTATATATTACTAGGATGAAAATTAGAAGATAAAACACACGTCTACATAACACAGTGAACCCAGCTGTGGACGATGGACTGGGGTTAATAGTACAAGAATGTTCTTTGATGAATTAAAACTAATGTATGGCTTTAATACAAGGTGTTAATAATAAGGTGATTTTATATAGAAAAAATATATAACTAACGTGAACTAAAATAGTGCTATTTTAATATCTTTCATCAGTTGTAATAAAGGTACACTAATGCCCAGTGTCAACAATAGGAGGGTATATGTGAACGCTGTATTTTGTACATAATTGTTCTGTAAACCTATAACTTCTGTAATTAAAATAATAATTTTAAATGCATAAATAAAATACATGGGATTACAAAAGAAACCAATTATAGCAAATTAAGGTTATCAAAGTATTTAAAGTATGGTAGAATAATAAATAGACTACCTCATTAAATAACAAGACCTAGAGGCATATCAAATAACTATCATAATTTCAAAACAGTGATGAGCCTAAATGTGATACATTGAGATATCTACAACAATTAGTGTGATATGAAAACATCTATGATTTCTATCACAGGCAATACTAATCAAAGTCACAGGCAATACTTATCTACTGTAATTTGTTGCCTACATTTACAACAGCAGGAAATCTAAATTTCTTTTAAAGGTTAGTGAAAATAAAAGTATGTTTTTCCCATTCAATTTCACAGCCCGAGTTTTGGACTCCAGGCTAAGTACTCTTGTTTTATTCTATACATGATAAAACATCAAACTGAATATAGTTTGGCTTTCTTGAATCAAAATTTAGATTTAACTACAAAATCGTATTTCTTTAATTAAATTAAAAACAAAATTCATTATGATGGCTTTTACCTGAATTATTTCTGGAGCTACTTGCAAGGAGGGCAGGTATTCTTGCTGAAGATACTGAACACATTCTGGGCCCTGAAAATTTAAGGGTAATTATAACTAAATTATTTTCTTCATGACATTAATAATGCCTAAATAGAAATATACATGTATACTTTAAATTAATATAGATTTGTGATTAAGAACACAGTCTACAATGAAAGCGAGGGGTAAGGGGTATGGTAGGTGTAACCTTTTTTTTTTATCTCTTTTTCTATTGTCTTTTTATTTCTTTTTCTGAATGGATGCAAATGTTCTAAGAAATGATGAATATGCAACTAAGTGATGATATTGTGAATTACTGATTATTATGTTAATGTTCTATTTCACTTGCTAAATTTTTTTAAATTAATAAATAAATTTTAAAAAAAGAACACAGTATATCTTGATTTAAAGAAGTCTGGCTCTGAGACTTTCTGGCTATATGACCTTGGGCAAGTTACTTAGCTGACTCATAGTTTCCCATCTGAAAAATGGGGTTACTGTGAAGAATCAGCACATCAAGAAATGAGGAGCTCTTAGAATAGCTTTTAGCATTCACTACACGTTGGCTATTTCTTAGTGTTCTGTATAGTGCTAAAGATTCTGCAGTTTCAGGAGTAACAGCCACCATTAGATTCGAAAATACAGGTAAAAAAAAAAAGTTTACATTGGGAGATAATAGCAAAAACTATTTTATTATTCCTATTCAACAAACTAGGGAATAGAAATTTAGCACTCAGGTAAAACAGATGAGGAAACTAAGATCTAGAACCTAGCACCCAACTTGAAAACAGTTCTTCTATAGCAATCTATTTCTGGTAGAATGGTAGGTAACAGATCTAACATTTAGGGAAAAAAAACTTAATTTCACTTTGAACTGGCCTAGAAGGCTTTAACGCTGATGACCCCAACCTGGCCCAACCTAACAAAACTTAATGAAAGGAAATCAGTCCATCTTTCCTTAATGTATCCCTTCCTGTATTAATATCTGGACTTCCTGTTTAATACTACTGCCCTTGAATCAAAAAATTTCTTTACATTTCTTCCTCTACATTGACTCCTGGTCCTGTAACTCAATGGATCTAAGCCACAATTTAATGACCCTTCAAAGGAAATCTATTCTTAAATCAAATGGAGGTAACACTGTTTCTGAATGTTTTTCAGATACTTACTACTTCCTTCTTACCTCTTTCTTTAGTCTATCTTGCCTATGTTTCTTTCCTATAAAGTGCTCATCAAATCATTTAAACCCATTGTCACTTAAAAACAGAGTATAACTTTTTTTTAAAATTAGGATAGTAAATTTATACTTCAACAAGATGTCAGTCAAGAAAATAAACAGGAAAACAGACCACTGAAGCAAAATGTATTTTCAAATACAACAGAGAATTCAATTTCATTCAATTCTGTGAGTTTAAATTAGGGCTTTTGTGGAGTTATGTGAGTTGTAAATACCACCTGTTTCTTTCCATTCTGCATCTTCATGGCTCTCTAGCATCTAACAATGTCAACAATCTCCACTTAGAGGTTTTCTTCCCTTAGCTTTCATGATACTCCTATCTCTGATTCTATTAGCTTTCTCTTGAATCTTCATTTACCCAAGGTACTGTCTCTGGTTTCAGAAAGTCAAATTCATTCCCATGGCCTCACCGTGATTAACTATACACGGAAGACCCCAAAATCAGTTAATTAGTTTTGACTGCTTTGGACCCATATTACAAACTGCTGTTGGAACATTTTTTTTTCTGCCTAGCTACACTAAATGATAATGTTTACTGCCTACTGAGTGGACTGCCAAGTTTTTATACCACCTGGTCTCATTTTACATTTTAGCCATTACTTATGCCTCCATATTTTAGCTACATAGGATTACTCTATTATTTTCTACTAAATTAATCATCCAATGTCTGATCTGTCTTCATATACCCACTTAACTTTGCCCAGAATGGCACAAGCTCTTCCTTTTATCAATCCAATGAATTTATATGTCTTAAGACCTACGAAAAAAATCAATTTTCTCATCACTTCCTTAAGATTTTGTCCATAGGCAAAAGAACCATTTGATCTTTAGTCCCATAGTATTTTATACATCTCTACTATTAAAGTGCTTACATAATCTATTGAGAATTATTTATGCACTGATTTGTCCTGACTCAGAGCCCCATAACTATGGGGTATGGGTCTTTATTCATCTTAGTAAAGCTCCTTTGCTGCCCCTCAACCCCAAAACACAAACACACCCCTTCACCCTAGCACTTAGTAGATGAAGAGAAACAGCTAGTATACTGAAAACTGCTCATAGCTCTATCAGTCAGGAACTCAAGTTCAAATGACTGGGCTGAATGGATGTTAGTGAACTAGAGAGTCATGCTTTCTCTAGGCAGTGAGGGGACTCTAGATGACCTGTTGCTGTACAGAAATGCCTTTCTGACTTAGAAGTTGTAGATAAGAATTTTTGTAAAAAAAAAGCACTTGATTTTTAAATACTAGCAACTAACTAAAATTATTTAAGAATATTGTATAAGGCAAACAGCACACTAGCTAGACTGAAATCCAGACTCATAGTTTGTACAAATAGATGGATTAGCGAGGAAAAACAGGACATTCTAAAACAATGAAGTGCTGAACCCATTTGTAATTAAGAAGTTGGAGAAATCTAGCTGTGAGGAAGCCTATTAGATTGTGAAATCTGGACTTGGAAATTCTGGTTAAGATTTTTCACATTTTTTGTCAAACCAAAACACACATTTTAAACTTCTTGTTATTCTGAAAAAAACGAAGGACAATAATGGAAACGGCTGCTTTCATTCAACAATGACAAAATTGAAACTACTTATCTTTTATAAAAGATAGAGCTTTCAAGAAACAGATGAGTTGAACATGATTAAAATCTTAACAAACCAGAATCTATATAAGAAACTGAGAGGGAATGGGGTTCAAAGCTTACCCGTTTGAGATGAATTGTTTTCAGTGTCACTGCACACTCAGATAAAGCCTGTGAAAAACAAGTTTAAGAATTTTAATATGGTCAATTCTTGGTTACTGATCCAACTTTTCTGTTTATTTCCTCCTCTTTATATCACTGATTGCTGCTAATTAACATTTACCCGAAAGGAAGGATGAAAGAATACATCTTTCATCTTATACACCTCTACTATTAAAGTGCTTACATAATCTATTGAGAATTATGGTGGATTGAGTGGAATACAAAAAAGGAAAACACACACACACACACACACACACACACAAAAATACTGTATTATTGTAATAAATTACCATTATGAAATCTAGATGTTACTAGGTTGTGTGGGAAGTGTAAAAAGGGCAACTGACTGCTTAACACTGAAACACTCAAGTAAGGATTCTGAAGATTTGAGGTAAAACTATATAAAGAGAAGAAAGTTATTCTATTTTAGGAAAAAACAAAAACATTGTAAGTGTCAGAATGGAAGTGATAGGAAGAAAGGGAAACTAAAGGCCAAGGAAAGCTTCAAAGGATTTTTGTTATCAGGTACCATTTCATGGTCCTAAAAAGAGTCTTTGTTGTTAAAGTTGAAGAAGCTAGATTTTACATACTCAACTTTAGCAGCAGGATTCAATAAGAATCCACAAAAAGTCCAGAAAGTATCATCAACTTTTTAAAACTCTGAATTTGAAATTATTAAACTAAAAAATAAATAAATAACCAATAATATAATCTACTTATTAAAGAAGAAACTATGAGTTAAAGTATATAAAATCTTTGCAAGGTAAACAAAAATTTGTAGGTGCTTACCAATACTGTTTGTGCATCTGCCAGGTCAAAGGTTTGCTTTAAAGGTGCTAGGAAACATGCAGGGACAATGTGCTTATAAACAAAATCAGCAAATCCAACTGGTCCATCTTTACCTCCTGTCAAGAGAATTCAATTTTCATCTTATATAAAAAGAAAGCCAATTAATTTCTCACTGGGGAAAATCAAGTCCCTGCTCCTGTCTATGTTAGGATTCCATTTCACCTCTAAAGTTTTAGAAAACAGGTGAGAGAATCAAGTTAAAAAAGAAATAATCTTGGAGTGCACAGGATGGTTCAGTGGTAGAATGCTCGCCTTCCACGCGGGGAGACCCGGGTTCGATTCCTGGACCATGCACCCCCCACCCCCACCTGCCAAAAAAAAGAAAGCAATAATCTTACCCCAGAGTTCCACCAACTTTGAGAGGATGATAAAACATGTTTTTTGTGCAATTGGATCTGGGTACTCAACCGCTCCTTGGATGACAGTAACCAAAACCCGTTCTACATTCTCTGCACCTGAAGAAAGTAAAGACTTGAGTTTAAGAACTAGAAAGGCAATATAAAACTCTCATTTCATATAGTAAAACAAGACAAAAAACAGGCATTGCGTTGATTAGATTCCTTGATTTTTATTAACTGGGCTCCCTAAATTTTAAGCATAAAACATTGAAAAATGAGTATTCCTTTTATATCTTTCCCCCTGGTATCTCCTATCAAGCAGAATTCTCTATGTCGATACATACAGTCAGTCTAATTTATTTTTCATTTCAAAACGGCAAACTAGCCAGTAAGACTCAATTTTCAGGGTCAAATGGTCACCATGCTATTTATGCAAAAAACAAATACTGCCTTAGGAAAAAGTAATTGAACACAAATGAGTTTTAAGGTGCTCTACATGAAAGTGACTCCCACTTGTATAATGAATGGTAATTCTAAAGGCCAAAGGCCAACATACAACCCACTTCATATTTAATGATTTTTGAGTCAGAAATTCTACTCCTGGGTATATACCCAAAAGTAACGAAAACATGTCCACACAGACACTTATACATGTTTATAGCAGTAATGGTCATAACAGCTAAAAGGTAGAAACAACCCATGAACAATGAATGGATAAACAAGTTGTAGTATAAACATAAAATGGAATATCATTCAGCCATTAAAAAGAATGAAGTGTTAACACATGATACAACTTGGATGACCCTAAGAAACATTATTCTAAGTGAAAGTAAATCAGACACAAAAGGTCACAGATTGCATGCTTCCTTTTATACAATATATCTAGAATAGGTAAATCCATAGAAGGCAAATTAGTGGTTAATAGGTGCTAGTGGAGGGAAAGTGGGGAATGATTACTTAAAGTGTATGGGGTGTTTTTCTGGGTGACAAAAATGTTTTGAAACTAAAGAGGGATGGCAGTTGCATAATACTGTGAATATACTAAATGCCACTCAGTTGTATACTTTAAAATAATTGTGTAAATTTTACCTCAATAAAAAACTTAGTATTTACTTTAAGTAGCTCTTTCTCATATACATGTACAACCGTTATAAGGACTTAGGCAGACAGTTTTGGCATCATATGCCTCCCCACCTTGATTTGCTATGACTTCACTCATTCCACTCCCTGTGACTGTTTGCAGGAAAGCAAAGTAACTCCTCCGCAACATTTGCTTTTCTAAAGCAGCAGACTGGTCATTTTCTTCTGCTGGACGGAGCAACACTTCAAAAATTGCATGAAGGAGGGGCATAAACATTTGTTGTAAAAATGGGGATACCTGTATCTGAAGATAAGAACAACTATTATTGAAAGCCTTAAGAGATCATTAAGTTCAACACATTTCCTACAGCTTAAGATTCAGGATAAAATAACAGGATGTCACACATATTTACAATGGAGTATTGCCATGGAATACTTTCAAATTTAAATTAGTAAGAACAGAATTCCATAGCTAAATTACAAACTAACTTATATGGTTCAAACTATCAACTGTTACATACTCTTAGACAAATTCCGTTACTTCTCTGTGCATCAATTTTCCATTTTGTAAAATAGAAAGCCTATCTCCTCGGATTGTTACAAGTAGTCAATCAATGTCTAAAAACTTGTTTAGAACAGATTTTGAACACAGAAAGCACTATGTAAATGTTAGCCATTTTTATTAGCCATCTTATACCTGGCTTAAATCTTCTTGTAAATAAAATTGACTTTAATACAATTAATTACTTTCAAACTTCTAGACTGCCATATATAGACCGATGGAATAGAACTGAGAGTCCAGAAATAACACCTACTGACGTTCTACAATGCCGCCATATCTACTAAATGGGGAAAGAATAGTCTCTTCAATAAATAGCGCAAAGAAAAAACTGGATATCATATGAAAAGAATAAAGTTGGATCCCTATATCTCATCATATAAAAAACCTAACTAAAAATAGATCAAAGACCTAAATATAAGAGCTAAAACCAAAAAGCTCTTAGGGGAAAACACAGGGGAAATTTTGAGGATCTTCTATCAGGCAAAGGATTCTTAGACATGACAACAAAAATAAGAACAACAGGGCGGGCCGCGGTGGCTCAGCGGGCAAGAGTGCTTGCCTGCCGTGCCGGAGGACCCCGGTTCGATTCCCGGCCCCAGCCCATGTAAAAAACAAACAAACAAAAACAAAATATAATAAAACAAGAAAATGTTTAAAAATGTTTCCCTTTCTTCCTTCCTTCCATCCTTCCTTCCTTCTCTGTCTTTCCTTCCCTTCCTCCCTCTCTCTTTAAAAAAAAAAAAAAAAAAAAAAAAAAAATAAGAACAACAAAAGAATAGATAAAAGAATAAATTGCAACTCAACAAAATTTAAAATTTTGTTCATCAAAGGACATTATCAAAAGAGTGAAAAGACAACCAACAAAATGGGAGAAAATAACTGGAAAACCCGATAGCCAATAAGGGTTTAATATCCAGAATATATAAAGATCCCATACAACTCAACAAGAAAAAGACAAACAACCCAACTCAAAAAATGGGCAAAGGACTTGAACAGACAGATATACAAATGGCCAATAAGCATGTGAAAAGATGTTCAACATTATTAGCAATTTGGGAAAAGCAAATCAAAATCACTTCACACACATTAGGATGGCTATTATTTAAAAAATGGAAAATATAAGATGTTGTCAAGGATGTGGAGATATTGAAACTCTCATGGATTGCTGATGGGAATGTAAAATAGTGGAGCAACTCTAGACAACAGTTTGGTGGTTCCTGAAAAATGCTAAACACACACACACAAAAATATAACAAAAAGACAGAAAAAGCTAAATGCAGAATTACTGTATGACCCAGCAAGTTCACTCTCAGGCATATACCCCAAAGAACTGAAAGCAGGGACTGAAATATACTTGTATGCAAATGTTCACAAGGGTTATTCACAATAGTCAAAAAGTACAATCAATCCAAGTGTCCACTGACAGACACAAACAAAATGTGGTATATCCACCAATGCAATACTATTCAGCCGTAAAAAGTCTAAAGCTCTGATATATGTTACAACATGGATGAACCTTGAAGACATCAAGGTGAGTGAAATAAGTTCAGACACAACAGGACAAATAATTTATGATTCCACTTATGTGAAATATCTACAATAAGCAAAATCAGAGACAAAATAAATTAGAGGTACCAAAGTTGAATGGAGGGGTAACAGAAAAAGGTTCAGTCATGAAAGATGGTGATTGTAGCACAATATTGTAAAAGTAATTAAAGCTGCTGAATTGTACACTTAAAAATAGTTAAAATGGCAAATTCTGATATGCATGTTAAAAGAAAAAAAAAAAATCTCCTGCCTGAGCTCCCAAATCACAGTGTTCTTTACTGCTTCAGACATTTAGATTAACATTGTTTTTATCTGCTTTCCTAAAACAGCACATTGATTGCTTTCTTTTTGCTGCACAGAGCAGGTCAGGGAAGGTCCTATTAACTATCTGTTAAGGATGTCCAATATCTCAGTGTATTGGACATTGGGGATGATGAAAATAAATATGATACATGTCTTTAAGTAACTTGTATTTAAAAAACAAAAGGGCAAATGACAAAACATGTCCAAAGATAAATACATCTAAGATCTTTAAAGTCAGGAGAAAATCTTTAAGTCAGAAGACTCTCTATGCATTTTGTAGTACCTTAAATTTGGCTGTAATCTGGTTGATAAGAGGAATGAACTCTTGGAGGTCTTTCGCTTCACAATCTTTGAGCATATGCTCTGAGGCAGATGGGATGTATGGAAGAACTTCTTCCTCTAGGCATATAATCATGCGATGAAGGAAGGTACGAACTCCACTTCTGAGAATATCCTTTTGTAAGGGACAACTGAGGGCTGGCAAGAATGTCTGTAAACAGTCCAGATAAACTTCGGAACAGCCACATTGTTTTACAGTTTGCTTGTTGCTGAAAGCTTTGCTGGTTCGACTAAATAAGCAACATGTACAACAAATTACAATATTGACAAAACTAAGCAACAAATTCTTTATTTTCTACATTACAATTAATGACATTTTTAACTGATATGGTTACGTGTAAATGACTGCTTACGATTACCGTTCCAGAAAGAAAAAGGGACCCAAAGTAAGTGAATGAGACGTAGTTAATGTAATCTCCTTTATAATTATAATCTCTCTAATGTAAGTCCATCTAAATGCAACATGCACAACAAATTACAATATTGACAAAACTAAGCAACAAATCTTTATTTTCTACATTACAATTAATGACATTTTTAACTGATATGGTTACGTGTAAACGACTGCTTAAATTACCGTTCCAGAAAGAAAAAGGGACCCAAAGTAAGTGAATGAGACATAGTTAATGTAATCTCCTTTACAATTATAATCTCTCTAATGTGAGTCCATCTAAATGTTTTGCTAAAATCCTACTGATAAAGTATACAGAAAAGAGAAACAAAGTCTACTTATTATGACTAAGCTCTACAAGACAGTTTGCAAACTACTCATTTAAATTTAGAAAACTATCCTCAGAATCAAGTTTATACAACCTCTCTAAATATCAAGCTTTTGATCTGAAGAATTCTGTAGAGCAATTTCTCTATATAACTTTTAATTATAAGTCAGTATAATATTCATGCCGTTATCATTTGCCAATAAAAAGTGTGGGAAGATACAATGTCAACACTCTTTTTCAAAATGAAGAAGATAGAATGGCCATTGCCCAAGTATCTCTAAAGACTGGGAGAAGGATCAGAGGAGGAGGAGTTGTAACAGAGAAGAAAGGATTCAGCAAATGAATATGACTACTAAATCATTATATTGATTTTTTTTTAGTTTTCAATGTCTTAGAGCAGCTAGAAAGAAATACCTGAAATTATAAAACTGTAACTCACACCATACTTCAAAATTTGTTCTAGATCTACTTGTTAAAATGTCCTTTGAAATGTATTGCTCTGTTGTATATTACGTTATATTTCACATTAAAAAATGTTAAAAAATAAATGGAAAAAAAATGTGTGGGAAGAGAAAGCAGCAGCTCCTTGGGTGGTCTTATGGACGAAAGGCAATAGCTAAACAAGAAGTCTTAGGGCCCTCTCTTTACGGCACCAAGACTGATTCCAAGATGTCACTAGTGTATAAACAGTTTTATACACTAAACAGATTGAAAATATACAACAATTTACCTCAAAGAAGTCAGAGGAGTTAAAGATAATAGATACTTGACAGAGCAGATACATAGAATGAGATCTACTTTCTTATTCAGCTAAATCTTCTAATTCACTGGATTTAAAAAAGAGAAGTTTAGCCAATTATCTGGACACATATGCCCCATCCTAAAAGAAACAAATAAGTGACTGTGCATATAAGGCACACACTTCACAATGTTAACTGCAATCATGCTCACCTGGCAAATCCAACAGCATGGTTGAGGCAGTCTGCCAGAGATGCCTGCCTTTCTTCATCTTGTGCCAACATCAGTTTCTCCAACAGAATTTTAAACTTTTCCATTAGTGGTGTCAACAGACTCCTCATTAATGCTTGCTTCCTTTCTGCTGGATATTCACTATTAACAATCAGCACTCCAGCTGTCTCATAAATAAATAACTGATCATCACTGCTCAACAAGGACCGGTAACCATTCTCCTAGAATAAAATTTATAAGTTGAAGAGACACAGAAGATGTAATCATCATATCAACTCAGCCTTCTAACTTGTTTTCTTTTGTGAAAATCTCATTATTGTAAGATTCTTATGAGGCTAAAAACGAGACATACAAAATTGGATGGTAGTGTAAAGGTCACACAAGTTAATATTTTAAAAGAGCTTTCAACCGTCTAACAAAAACCACACACATACAGACAACAGTTGTTACTTCAAAACACTGTGCAAATGAAGAATTCACATCTCATTCAAGCACAAGAAAATATTTCATACAGAGGTCAATATTTATTAACAGGTTTTGTTACTTTTTTGTATTTATACTTTCAGAGAGACCAAGCGAAGGGGGGAAAAATCAAAGACCCCTTTAGGTCAACCATGAAAATACCCTGTATTATTTTATAGCTAACTATTATAATATAATGAAAACCTAGACTTAAAACAGATAAAGTATAGGATAGCTTAATTATAAATTCTCCATCCCTTGGAAGAGAAATGCCCCTACTTAAAGTAATTTAAGCATTTATTAGCACCCACTAGAATGTTTAACTATGCTAAGGTGTTAAGGGCATAATTTAGGGTACTCAAAATATGGGTACTTGGTAACTCTATTAATTAGTCAACATTAAGGAAAAGCAACTTGAATCAGTTCTTTTCATAACACTGAAAAAGGATTACAGGTAGAATGTAAGTTTGGGCTTATATATACTGCTTGAAAAATGTATTTCTAATATCTGTAAGATAATATGCTAAACATGGCTTCTTGAATGCTTAAGTCTCAAGGGTCAGTGTGAACTGCTAAAGAAAACTAGCATTAACTGGATGAAGTACTTTTATTTAAGTTTTTGTAATATGTAGGCAAAGATAATTTGACTACATAATTCACTAAACTTTTCATTCTGTGAAGTTACATTACTTTTTGTACGCTCAATGCTGATATTTACTTAAAAGAATGATTATTTTGTCTAACAATTTTCAAATAGCAGCTGCAATAATAACCATCAAAAAGAAAAAATGGTTCTGTATCTCAACTTAAATCTTTCTCATGAAATAGACAACAAAATGCGCAGATTAACCAGGGTTTGAATATTTTCACCCCAACTATGAAGTTACACAGGAAAATTTTGGTCTAATAGTAGCAGGGGCTACTATGGCTAATATGATCCTAGTACTAAATAGAGAATAACTTAGCAGTTGAATTTTTTCTTCTCCACAAAATACTTCAGCAATATTCAGCAATACAGAGGGAGTAGGCCATAACTCATACTGCCAAAATTGTGAACTTCTGATTCCTATTTCTCCTAGTATGCTTTATTTGCTATATTTCAAAAGACTCTTTGTAAACAGAACTAACTCTTATCTCACACCTGCCACCAACCATAAAATATTAAAATAAAATGCCCATAAATGAAATAAGAGTAAAAGTTAATGGCAAATGTGGCATCAATGCTATTTGGCAAATATGTTGATCTTAGAAGAACCAACACTTACAGGTGGTGAAAGCTCTAGTAAGTCTTGTATTCTATTCAGAATATCCTCAATGAAAGGATTCATTTGTTTACTGAATAAAGACAAAAAAGGAAAATTTAATTACGTAAATAATAGTGCTTTAAAATTGCTAAAATACAAAATTCCCCTTTAAAACAGAAATAAATGGAAGTTTAGCTCTAGGATAGTCACATCCACTATTGAGATTAGTCAAGATTAAATTATTAAAAAAAAAATTACCTCTACATGCTCTGTCAGTGATAAAGACAATTTACAATAAACCTAATACCAAGGAACTATTATTTTTAAAAAAAAATGTTGTTCTACTGAAGAACACAAAACAGATTAGATTTTTTTAAAATGTAGCTCCTAACCTCATATTCCTTAAAATTTAAAAGAAGAAAGCAAATAGTGATCTACAGCCATAAAACTGCTGGTTAAATTAATAACTAGTTTCACTAGGGATGGAGGTATTACTAGAAAAGAATGAAACAAACTGCTTTTTATTGATAAAGTAATTGGTTATGGAATAGGAAAAGAAGTCAGAACATATAATGATACCAAAAAGGAAGACCTGGAAATACTAGTGGTCAATGAGAGGGAGGGGCAAGGTGTATGGTATATGTGAATTTTTTTCTGTTTTCTTTTTATTTTTTTTTCTGGAGTGATGCAAATGTTCTAAAAAAAATAATCATGGTAATGAATACACAACTATGTGATGATATTGTGAGCCACTGATTGTGCACCATGTATAGAATGTATCTGTGTGAAAATTTCTCAATAAAAATATTTAAAAAAAAAAAAAGGAACACCTGATCAAAAACACCTTAGAATAGAAAGAACTCTACCACAGTCTCTTGGAAAATCATTAATACATGTCTATTAAAACTATTTTTAAAAAAACTAAACATAGTAATTGAAATTTCATACTTACTTGAGAGATTTGACAAATCTAGAAAATAAGTAAGCAGTTCTGCTCCGTACTTTTGCACTAGAATGTCGCAGACCTCTGTGATCTAAGAAAGCCATCTAAAGAAACAGAGATATTTTTACTGTTTTTGCACTTTTTCAAAACTTTCATTCCTATTGTCTTGACAGATGGGTTCACATCAAATTTTACCTTTCAGCTCCTAGAAGGCAGGGAGCAAAGTATAAACAAGTAGTCCTGCACTACTCAATAGGTTCTTGAGGGCTTATGAGATGGCTGATTAGCCAGAAACTAACTATTTTTCAGAAGTAGAGAAAATGTCTGTGTAAAAATGTTTTGAGAGCTTTGGGCTCTGGGAAGTTATAAAGGACATAAAACTTTCTGACAAACACTATCTATCTGCTGATTGGTTGTAACACATGGAAAAGAACAAAAAAAATCCAGAGTAAAATATATACTTACTAGTACACATGGAATGTGTTGAGGTTCAACTGTGAAAAACTTTTCATATCTAACAACAGTTTCGAAGAACTCCAAAGTTACTGATGTATGCTGATAGGAACTAACTCCTGAAGTTACCAACTGGAACAGGAAAAAGTTAAGAAATCCATACTTATTAATTGCATATCCAAATGCCCGTATTAACAGATACTAAGCTCTAACAATTTAGGAACTTCCACTAGCTTATAGTGAAACAGAAAATTGTTCAAAGTAAATTATCTTCAGTATACTTACAGTTCGCATCATATCCTGCAAAGCACTAGCTTTTGAAACATCACCTGAGAAGTGAGCACCATGAGATACTGGAAGAGCTTCTGCCAACATATACAGCAATCTTATTGCTACTTCAACTTCCATAAACCGTGTAGTCTGCCAATTCCTACCAAGGTAAAACATATCAGTGAGATCTGAACATAAACTTAAAAAAATTTTTTATTGTGGAATCAGATCAAGCGTAAAGAAAAGTTACAAAAACAATTCAAAAGAATATACAGAACTCTAATATACCCCTCACTCAGTTACCCAGATTTACCAACTTTAATTTTTTGTGACATTTAGTTTACCACTCTATCTATCTACCAGTCATCTAAACATTTGAGAGAAGGATGCATTTATCTGCTCCTCTAACACTTAGCACTTCAGAGTACATTTCCTAAGAACAAGGACATTCACTATGTAACCAGCTTAAGCTGGTTAAGTATAAGAAATTTAACACCGATAATAAAATGCATATAGTCTATATTCTAATTTTTTCAGTTGTCCCAACAATGTCCCCACCCCTGGGTTGGAAGATTTATTTCTCTAATTTTAGAAACCTATATATAGCCTAAAAGTTCCCTCCTCTGACCATATTCAGATATATAATTCAGTGATATTAATTACACTCAAATATTCCGCTATCATCACCATCAATTACCAAAATTGTTCCATCAAAAATAAATTCTGTACCTACTGAGCTTGAACTCCCCATTCCCTACCCCTACACCAGCCCATGGTAACCTCTATTCTGGTTTCTATGAATTTGCTTATTCTAACTATTTCATCTCAGTGACATCCTACAATACTTATCCCTCTGTGTCTAACTTATTTCGCTCAACATGTCTTCAAGTGAACATAAACATTTTCTACAACTAGTGATGCATCAAATAATAAGATATCAACAAATGCATCTTCAATCATTAGAAAGTCTTAATAAGCAACTGCTAATTTTGTCAAATCAAAGTAGAAATAATATGGATACTATCCATTTTATTGTCTATGTTCTAAAATGCAACATTTCTTCCAAGGATCAAAAAAACTTAAGGAGAAAAAAGAAATGCATTGTTTTCAGAAATGCCTATGACATTTTTAATACATGGATTAATAAATCACACAGATCACTTATATATTTTTTATCACTATCAGGTGGCAAGGGGAAACAGGCGGGATTGTTATGAAAAACAATGAACTTACTGCAGCGTTGAACTGAAAACTCTGCGAACAGAAGCCAGCAATAATTCTGGTGAGACTTGAGCAAGCCTGTCCAACAATAATTTCAGCTGCTTTCTGTATTCTACAAACATAGCCTCATCTTCACCCTATGATATATTTTTAAATTCTCATAAAAAATTTTAAAACACCAGACCTTAAAATCTATGTAAATACTGATTTCTCATATAATCTTCCATATTTATAAGTTAAATACATACTTTTTATAAAATCAGTATTTATTTATTTATATAGGGGGCTATGCTTAATAGCCACAAATATTTCTAAACATAACCCTAGACCTTGAAATCCTAGAGCCAGAAAAAGTACAGGAAGGAGGTTTAGGACAACAGTATAGAGCCAGAATGAGTCTACAGTGGGCTCTGTGAGATTTTTAACTATTTAATCAGCTTGTACTTCAGTGTCCACTATAAGACATGATAATAATATCATATGATTAGAGAAACATTATGTGTAATAGTCCAAGACCAGCACATAGTAAGTATGCAGAGTGTTATTATCATATCATTATCCTTTTACAGCCCAAAGTTTGAGAATGCCTGAGGTGGGGAACAGAACACTTTAGCACACAGCTAAACAGAACATGTCATGACTGAGTCACTAGAAAGCACCTGATGGCCCTTGTGTTTGATGGGAAGTTTGCCCACTTGCAACCCTGGACAAGACTTCTAATCTGAACAAGTCTAGACTGTTACGTGCCTCACTCCTACTCTCCCACAGAAACTTAGGATTTAAGGCCCACAAACAGGTCTCCAATTTTCACTCTATTAAATACAAAACGAGATATAATTACCAATACATACTGTCAGTATTTGACTGAGTTCAATACTGCAAAATGTTTTAAAAAAATGGATTAAGAAACTTCCATTAATTTCACCTACTGTTGAGGTCATTAAAAACAATACCAATTTCTCAAATACTTCCCCGTTTTTTAAAAAAGGGTACTCATTGTACAATAAAATTTGAAATACTAATTTAATGCATGTAAACAATAACATTAAAACTGTTATTCTGCTCAACGCAAAAATTCTCACCTCATTTTCAAAGTTATATTCTTCATCATAAGTCAGTTTTTTCATAACGGCCAACATGATTGCCTAAAATTAAGAATAAAATCTCTTTACTATATTTCAAGGTAGATTCTAGCCATATATGGAATCTATCATAGGTTTTAAAAAAGCAAAAATAAGTCAATTTTACCTCTACATTAGCTTTCTGCTGATCTGAGAGTACTGTAAGCTGTTAAAAAATAAGCAATAATTTGTTAGGTTTTCTAAAATTATATTTACTTATAATATTTTTCCAAGTATCTGATCAAAATATGCACGCAACCTTTCTGGAAGGCAGACTGGCAGTACCTGTCTATATTTAAAATGTACAGACCCCTAAGACTGAGACATTCCACTTCTATAAATGGCATGAAAAGTCAGCAAGTACATGTAAATGAATGTTTGATTTTTAAATATATCCATAATGAATTCAGCAGAAAAGCAGATTATAGAATAGTAAGTATGACCCCATCTTGTTTTTAAAAAAGCAAAACAAGTCTAGAAACCCATTAAGAACTACAAGGGTGGGAATTACTTGTACTGATTTAAAATTTCTTCATAACTTTATACACTGCCTAAAATTTCTTGAAGTATGTATTCAGCCATTTGTTATATTTATGAGAATAAAACACTAGCTACCCTCATTTTGGAAAAAAAAAATTTAAGCTTGATTTGATTTAAATAATCCAATGCATATAAAATAGGAATGTCTATCTTATCTAATGTCATAATGAGAAATTACTAAATTTTAAAAGGTTACATTATAATATGTAGGTACAGACTAATAACATTCAATGTTTTAAGTTCTTATAGGTACAGACTAATAACATTCAACGTTTTATGTCCTTATAGGAAGCAACTGTTTAAGAAACAAAATTGTAAAAAAAGATTTAAAAGAAATAATGTGTAAGAAATTAATGAAATATGTTTATCAAAATTTCCAATATACTTAGAAATAAATACAAATTCAAAATAAAAAATAGTCTAAGCTTATAACTAACTATGAAACTATTTAGAAATTTTAGACCTGGCCATTCCTGTTAACTGGCTAGGAAGTTTTTTATTTTGTTTTAAAAATAATATACAACACCCTTATTTTAACTATGGGCTCAAAAATACCCAGAAGATGGAAATACAATAATACTTAACAATAAATATCTTTAGGTAGCAGAAGTATGGGTATAGTTCCTTATTTTTACTTTTCGGTATTTCTCAAGTTCTCTGACTCCTCTATGTTATCTACTAGGCAAAAAGATTAAAACAAGGATTTACCTGTTTCAAAATATGAAGATAATCATAACAAAACCCAATAATGTTGGAGGAGATGTCATCATCCTCATGAATCAGTAGCTGCAACAGCAGTGCTACTTTGCTTTCAACTGCTTGTAGTGCCTCTTGAGCATTCTTGATATCACCATTCTTAATTAATTTAGTCCAGCTAACTATCAATGACTGTCCCATTCCATTTACTAGTTTAGAAAACCTGGCCAGGAAGTCAACATCTTCTTCCTATAAGCAATTAAGATGCACATCAATTTAAATCATCTATCCACGAATAAAAAGAAAAGTCTCAACTTTAGTGTGAAGCCAGTGCCAATTATAGGATTCAACTTCTATTAGACAGTTCTACTGTTTTTGATCAGGAGTGTTTTAGAATTTGAATTCTTCTATTATTGTTATTATCCACAAGTCCTGCTTTGAGAATAAAATCTTTAAAGCAACCATTTTTAATGAGTACAGTTCCATAGATATGACCAGATTTGTAATTTCAGGAAATCCTATGTCTTTCTATTAGATGGTAATTATAATTTCACAAGTACTTAGCCTCCTTCTCTCTCAACTGTTACATTTGGTTAACATGTTCTAGTAAAAGTAATACTGCCATCTTATAGTATGTGTAACAATTTAAAATAGTCCTATTTTGATCTTCAACCATCCTACAAGGAGATAGAACTGCTATTAAGAGCCCACCTAAGGGCATATTGTGATATCAGAGCCAGCACTCAAACTTCAAGATTAGTTTCACTAATTTCTTTTATGCTGTTCTCCTACAGGAAAAGGATCTATATTCGCCATTTTAAGTCCTTCACTATGGACTAAAAAAAAAGACAATTATTAGAAATGTAAGGAAATGTATTCATCTGAGGGCAAGGAAAGCACTAATGCCGCATTACTTATGTATCAGCATTACAAAGATTTTTTAGTGATTCTTTACCTGTCACAGCAAAAATTAAAACAAGAACCTCCGAATTCTGTTTCTAAATTACTAAATTTTAACTTGGAGCTGTCACTCTGTTGGGGCTAAACTATAATAGCTCAAATGAGTTAAAAATCAAAAGTATGTTGAAAATATAACATTCATAATTACCTAATCCTATTTTGATCAAAAATGCACTGTCACATAAACAATATACTCTCTTGCTAGTCAAAGTGTGATGCATAGACAAGGACATTCAGCACTGCCTGGGAATTTGTTAGAAAAGCACAATTTCAGACCCTACCCTAGATCTACTAAATCAGAATATGCATTTTAACATAATTCCCAGGTGATTCACATGCATATTAAAATGTAGGAAATGGTAGTCTCTATTGTTCAATGCAAATTCAATGGACAACATTTCCAAGGTACATTTTGGGTGTAGTATTTTATTATTATAGTTCCCAGGAAAGTTTCCAACATTTAAAAGAAAAAGGAAAAGAGAAAAACCATATACTTAAGTTATTATCTCTATTTTTTCCAAAAAATTATCAAAATTTTAAACACAAATTTACTGACCTGCTCAATGCTGAAAAACCCAGCCGACTGCAATACTTGACACAAAGATTCTACTAGTTTCATTTTATCAACAGGATCCATGCCTTTATTCACAATTTCAAATAAACAGTCACATGCTTCTTCCCGTAGAACTTCTACTGACATATGACCTAGCAGCATATTTATAAACCTGGTAATGGGGGAAAATAAAACTGTTGTAACATTTTCAAATTCTTAAATTTTATTGTATTTTGCAGGTTCATATTAAAAAATTGTAAGTACACTTACCTATCATTGGCTATAAGGGATAAGTCTATCCAAGAGACATAAGCTCCAACTACTTCAAGGCACTGACATGTCACTTCTGAATTAGTATATTGATAATTCTGTAAGATTTGGTACCACGATTCCACCAGATTTGGAATGCACTGCTCCCTCATGGTATCTTTTATTAGGGTATTCCTACGAGCCTCCTAAAAGCAATCAAACAAACAAATATGAAAACAAAAAAACCACACCAGATACACAAAGCATGACAGCTGAATAGCTACGCACAATAATTTCTGTGCTACTAAATTTCCAGACTTGTTAACACATTCCCTGCCACCATTTCCTATTTATCAACTTTAAAATAATATCCTGTGATTCTCTGAATTTCCTTTTTCCGTTCTATTCATCAGTGCCAGATTTAATTTATTATACACAAAGTATAAATAAGTATTGTTTAGAAATCTTAGGCATCTGGTAAGTTATTTTTCAGCATTATGTAAACATGAGGCTTTAAGTAGAAAATGGGAGTAACTTAAATTTGCAATAATACTCTTTAAAATTATTATAAACTAAGGTGATGAGCTATGTGACTAAGTAAGACTATAAAAATGGCTAACATTGAAAATTCATAAGCAACAATTCCTGTCGTCTTCAGCTTCAGGGACTATATAGCAGTCTTAAATGCAGAATCTCTCTTTTTTTTTTACGTGGGCAGGCACCAGGAATCGAACCTGGGTCTCCGGCATGGCAGGCAAGAACTCTGCCTGCTGAGTCACTGTGGCCTGCCCATGCAGACATATTTAAAGAAATTCATAGGTGAAAACTAATTTGTATATTCCACTGGAGAAAATGCTTATCTAGTTTTTAAAAAAATCAATCAATCAATCAATCTATCTATCCATATAAAATAATCTCAAACTACATCTGAAAAAAAATCAAGTTTTAGTTCCTCTGTAAAACAAAATTTAAAATATTGGGTAAATTTATAATTATTCTTAAGAAAGTCTGTCTTCAAAAACAAGACTTCCTACTCTTTATATGCCCAGTATGTCCTACAAGATATACTTAAAATCTAAAAAAATAACGAGAAATTACTTGCCTCTGACGTATGTACCACATCACGATCCACCAACTCTGAATCAATAGCCATGAGGATTCGGAGGTACAGATCTACGCCTCTTGGATTTAGGTCCACTACTGAGAGAATGTCAAAAAAAAACTTGGGCCATTTAGTCAGATATTCTGTAACAAAGAGCAAGGCGAAGACTTGGGCTGCTTTATTTCGTATAAAAGTCTTCTCCGGTTGGGGATTCAGCATCTGATAAATACAGAAACAGTCCATGAAATTAAATGTAAATTGAAAAAGATTCAAACGATTGTGTTCCTACTAATTGTTAATAAGCAAAAACCCACTAAAATTCATCATAGTTCAGATTAGTTGTGCAATAAATATGCTTAAAAATTACCAAACCATTTAAGTGGACTGGCCAGATGCTAACAAAGATGATAATGGTTATTTCTGATTCTCACACCTTTACAGATGTTTCATGTGTAGAGCCAGCTCTTATGTAACCTAAGACATACAGGAGATGTTCTTGAAACCAACTCTCACTAAAATAAAGCATCTTATAGTTTCTTCTAAAGTGAAAAGAAAAATTTTATTATTTTTTTCTAGCTGCTTACTCTTTTTTTTTTTAAAGATTTTTATTGATAAAACAACATATAAACATTCCATACATGGAGCACAATCAATAGCTCACAATACCATCAACACAGTTGTGTACTCACCACCATGATAATGATAACTTTTTTGAACATTTATATCACTGCTTACTCTTTAAGGAAAATAAAAAATTCTAGCTATACAACAACTTTATATATTAAGATCCTCTAAAATTAAGCAAAAAGAACTTGCTGTGATTAAAGAACTCTAGTGGCTCCTTTAAAAAGGATTCCCCATGAAGAGGCTGTCTAGGAAGGTTTAATAACAGAAAAATCCAATAGGAAAGTCACTTGTGTCAAGTCGTTTAACCAGCACTTTTTAGAAAAGCTACAGAATCATAATACGATAAAATCTTAGAGATAAAGTTGCAAACTATTACAAAATTAAAATTAAAATATTTGGTTATTTGAGGTACTAAATGAAATTACTATTTTACCTGAGCTTGAAGCCAAGAAATGAGCGTCTCCCTAATTAGCTGTTGTTGAACAGTAGTCAGTTCTGAGTATCTGTTCAAAATAGATAAGAAAGATAATATATTTGGTGCCAGTGGTTTCGAAAAGTAACAGAAATATAAATTATATTTATATTTTGAAAGGGAAAATAAGCACTCAAATTATCTAAATTTCCCAAAATAAATTGATAATACCTCTCTTATCACTGCTTTAAAGAAAAGATGGCATGGGAGTGACAGGTAGGATATTAAGATAAATCTTAGTTTGATTTATGGTTCAGTTCATGGCGGGTAAACAATTTTTCAAACAGAAATATAGCCATGTTCTGAGAGTCACAGAATAAATCAACAGGTTAAACCAAGAGTTCTCTAAAGAAGCTGTTTGTTCTTTTGCTTAACAAAGCAGGGGTCCTGAACTCAAGCTGCCACTCAGCTCTGACATCATGTAGGAAATCCGCCTGGTACTGCTACATCTTCTGATTTTTCCAAAGAAGCTAGAAATATGAATTTTTCTGTGAAATATCAGGATTTTCATAGGGAAACTAATTACCAATTAACTCAATATTTTTGCAACAATTTAGGAAAAAACAAAACATCTATAAACTAGACGTGTCAATTACAGATTGTCAATTTGCAACCTATGACTTCCCCACAGAGGAAAAAATTAATTTAAAAATAATGGCCCCTCCTGACAAATCTTAGAGTCAGAACAGTGAGAAAAGTCTTACTTGTATTTAACTTGATGTTCTAGTACTTGAAAGCAGAAAAACTTTATGTGATCATCACTGGAAAAAAAAAAAAAAAAAAAAAAAAAGAAAATTGGATATGCCGAACATGAATTGGAAGAAAACAAATCAAAGGTAAAATATTAATGAATGCAGCTTTGAAAAGTTTCTCAGATCAGACCTTTAGCTTGCTACTTATCAATCTCAGTTTGTTAAATTCACAGCCACTTGTTTAAAATGCTAAGAGAAGGCCCACCCCAATCAAGACGGCAAAATGAGAAGCTTCACGATTGGTTCCTGCCACGGAAGGTTTGAACAAGGAAAAGAACCAGCAGAACCATGTGTGAGACCCAAGTTTAATTCCTGGCCTAGGTACCACCACCAACAAAAAAAGAACCAGCAGAAACATTTTTCTCAACGTTCCAGAAAACTATTAAACAATTGAAGTAACAAATGGAGAGCCAAATCAAGAAAAAGGCAACTTAAAAGCAGTAGTAATTCCTCACAGTGCCCTTTCCCACCCCTCAGCAGCTGGGTGCAGAGCTGGTCAGAGCTCCCATTGTGGATCCCTGGTCCCAGTTCTGAAGGGAGCAGAATATATTCATGTACATACTGGGAAAATGTATGGTCCAGTTTCTCTGGTGGCTGTTTGAGGGATTTAACTAGGATACTTTCAAACAGGTTTACATTTCCAAAACTTGCCCTGCATCTGGAAAGAAGTTCACAAGTATTCTACTACAGAATACTAGTTAAAAACAGTCAAATTGCAGCTGTCTGAGGCAAAGGATTGTTGGCTATAAAGACATACCATGCAAGGAAACAGGAAACATTCACACTGTATAAACTAGGGTCTTCTAGGTCATTTGTGAATGCCCAAGACAAGACTCATACTTAGAAAGTATCAGGGAGGCCCCATTGCTTTGGCCTTGAGCTATTCTCTAAACTCACTGTGTGGATAGACTCTGAAGGAGAACACTGGCACAGATCAGTCTGCAAAAACTAGGAGAGATGTTTTTTCCTCTCTCTCTCTTTTTTTTTTCCTGTTAGGCTTCTGGCATTAGGAAAAGCTCTGTCAAAACTCTGTCTTAAGCCACAAGCTTAAGAAATAACTGCCTAAGAGTCCAAATCCCAGGAATAACGTATTAAATATCAAAACGTCCAGGCTTCAACAAAAGACTACAGAACCTTCAAAGAAAGAGAAAGCAATGGCCCGGGCAATTGAGAAGATTACAGCATTAGAAACCATCATTGAGGAGGGCCAGACCTGGGGCACTCTAGACAAAGGCTTTTTCAAAAATGGGCCTCAATATGCTCAAAGACCCAAAGGAAAACATGGACAAAGAACTACAGGAAATCAGGAAAATGAAAGATTAACCCAAAGTGAGTGTCAATAGGAAATTAAAAACAGGTGCCAAAACGAGCTGATGACTACAGTAATAAATATGAAAATTTCCCTATAGGGATTATCAGCATATTGGAGCTGGCAAAAGAATCAATAAGATAACTGAAATCCTTCAGAGAAGAGAAAAGAAGAAAAGTGGACAGACTCTAAGGGACCTGTGGGACACCATCAAGAACACTAATATAGGCATTATGGGAATTCCAGAAGGAGAGAAATGAGAGAGAACATTTAAATAAATAATAGCTGAAAATTTAAACAAACTGATTAAAAGATATGAATTACATATACATCCAAGACATACATATACATCAACAAACTCCAAACAGGATAAATCCCAAAAGACCCCACAGCCAGACACTTATAATCTAACTGTTGAATGTCAAAGATAAAGAATACTGGCAACCGCAAGAGAAAAGCAACATATCATGCACAAAGGAGCCTCGAGATTATATGCCAAATTCTAATCAGAAACCATGGAGTCAAGAAGGCAGAAGGATGAAATATTTAAAGTGCTAAAAGCAAAACATGGCCCACCAAAAATTCTATATCCAGCAAACTGTTTGAAAAATGAGAGGAGGATTAAGACATTCCCAGATAAATGAAAGCTGAGGGAGTTTGTCACCACTAGACTGGCCCTAAAAGAAATGCTAAAGAAGAGTTCTGCAGGTTAAAAGGAAAGGACAACAAACAAGACTGAAGCCACATGAAGTAATAAAGATTTCTGGTGAGGGTAATGACATGGGTAAACATAAATGCCAGTAACTATGTTATTTTTGGTTTGTAATTCTACTTTTTACTTCCTATATGGTCTAAATGACAAGTGTAAAAATATATAATAAATCAGTGTTTTAGACTCATGCTGTATAAAGATTTAACTCATGCTGTATAAAGAATTAACTCATGACAAAAATTGCATAAAAGTGAGGGAAAGGAGTGGTATAGGAACATAATTTGTGCCTGCCATTAAAGTTGGTATCAAAGCAAATGAGACCATTATAAATTTAGGATGTTTAATTTAAGTAACTACAAAGAAAATATCAGAGAATATGCACACTAATAAAGACAGAAATTAAAGTATAAGTGCGGGGTGGGGAAGGGCCAGGGAAAGTTGATTCATAAGGGATGCTGCCTGAGGAGATGGGAAAGTTTTAGTAATGGAAGGCAGTGAGGATATCGCAACATTTTGAATGCGATTAATTCCACTAAATTATATGCTTAAGAGTGGCTGAGATGGGAAAGTTTGTTGTATATGTGTTTTCACATCAAAAAAAAAAAAAAGAAAAAGCAACTAAAGAGACAATGACAATTAAAGGCAATACAGGCAATACATGATCCTGGACAGGATCTAACAAGGGAGGAGAAAAGGCTCAAAAGGACATTGTTGGGACATATGAAGAAATGAGAATACACACTGTAAGCTTTACATTAATGTTAAATTTTGTGAACTTGATAACACTTAAGGTAGACATACATAAGTGAATATCCATGTCCTTAGAAAATGTACATGGAAGTATTAAGTGTTCAATGTAGGTGGCATGGTATGTACCACCGACATTCAAGAGTTCAGAAAGTGGATTGACAGAAACACAAATAAATGGATAGGAAGACAGAATGGTAAGTATGGCAAAATGTTAAAATTGGTAGATCTGAGTGTCTTGGGGATGGGGTGTGTTGGAGTTCTCTATATGAGTTTGCATCATTTTTCTGTATTATTATCCTGTAGGTTTGAAAGTATTTCAAGATAAAGCTGTTTTTGAAAAAAACTAAGAGAACTCTAAGCATATACAATACCTAATATTTACAACAAATCTGGCAAGCAAAATAATCCCCCCCAAAATTAGGATTTAAATATAGTACCTTGTCCACAGAAGGCATTCCTTCTAAATACATAAATATGTTAAAATTTCTACATTTTACAGAAGAAAGGCTAGGTGTAAAATAACGAAAGGTAGGAACAGTTAAATCAGAGATGGCTATCCAAGTCCTACTTAGATTCAACTCTAATCATCTAGGGCAGAGCCACTCATGCTGGCAGCTCAGCCTCAAAACTCAGATTTTCTATTAAAAAAATAAACTACAGGAAGCCTTTAATTAAAAGCCAGTTCTTATTTATTCTAAGAGATAGAGAAAATGCTCTTTAAACCAACTTTCACTAATATGAAGCACCCGGTTTCCGCCATAAAACATAGTGACTGATAACCTCATAGCACACTGAGATTTCTGGCTAGGAGGCCATCACTAACACTCATGAACTTTTCCCACCAACGAGTTGTTTGTTTACCAATAGTCAGTTCTATCTTCCCCAAACATTATGCCAGATACATTTCTTTTGTAAGAGAGTAAGATAATTAATTATTATATAATCTAATAAAATGAGTAAGAGAACTCCTATTTCTGAAAAATTAAGTTGAATGCTTTGGAAAGATTTTCTATAGAGAGTCAAAGGTGCTGAGGAAGATGGGGACTTGCATACATTGGGTATGGGCTAGATAACCAGAAGATTCAGAAAGGTTGGGGCAAACAACTAAAATGTCTAGGAATCTGTACTCACTGATGCTCACTCTACTACAGAGAACCAAAATGGAAATTATAGAGGATGGACTATGGGTGTGATCAACAGAAGAATGCTGAAGTGAAAACTAGTAGGCATAGGAGAAGGGGCCAAGATGGCGGCTTAGTAAGGTGTGCGCGTCTTAGTTCCTCCTCCAGAACAACTACTAAATAACCAGAAACAGTGCAGAACAGCTCCCGGGGTCACGGCAGGGACCGGACACACACAGTGTATCCCAGTCTGGATTGGCTGGTCCGGCAGCGAGAATCCGCTGTGGTGAGCTCCCTGAGCGGCGCGCGCTTCCCTGGGCTGCAGTGGCTGGCGGCCGGCGCCCCTCCCTCCCTCCTTGCCGGACGGGCTGGGAGTCTCGGAGAGGCGAGTTTCCCAAGCCGCGGCGGCCGGCGGCTGACACCCCTCCCTCGCGGGTGGCTTCCCAGATCGGCTACGAGTCTCGGATCAGCGAGTTTCCCAGGCCGCAGCGGCCGGTGACCGGCGCCCCTCCCCCACAGGTGGCTTCCTGGTCCGGCGGCGGGTCTCAGATCGCGAGTTTCCCAAGCCATGGCCAGCGACCGGCACCCCTCCCCAACAGGTGGCTACCCAGAGGGAGAGGAAAGAGTCTCCAAACAGTAGCGGGGACTGAGCCCAACCAAGCACCAATAGTGGTGTTAATGGACAAATTCTGACTACTAGAAGTAGGCCCCCAGCTCAGGCAAAACTGATCAAGGTGGAAGTCGCCTATTGGGCTAACTGAAAAAGAGGAAAGGGGGTGAAACAGAGCCTTCTGCAGCTGTTTCTACAGAGGCTCGGCTGCCTCTGGGCTCAGCGCCGGGATTACACAAGGTGCAACTGCCCCAAACACAGAAACAGGCTGCTTTCAGGGCTCTCTACCACATGAACCTTCCCCACGGGAGGGGTGAAACGCAACTCAGGTGGAGTCCCTCCCTCAGGGAATTCAGATCCCACGACTTCGCAATTTGAAGCCATTAAAACCAGCCTACAAGCTTTCCTCTATCTCCACCACCCACAGAGCAGGGAGAGCCTTTCAAAGTTAAAGGAGCCACAACATCTTTTGCTGGTGGGACCCACAGACAGACAAGCGCCACATACTGAGCAGGATAAGAAATACAGAGCCCAGAGACTTCACAGGAAAGTCTTTCAACCTGCTGGGTCTCACACTCAGGGAAATCTGATTAAATGTCCCGACACCAGCAAAAAATAACAAATCACATCAGGAAAATTGAAGACATGGCCCAGTCAAAGGAACAAACCAATAGTTCAAATGCGATACAGGAGCTGAGATAACTAATTCTGAATATACGAGCAGAAATGGAAAACCTCTTCAAAAACCAAATCAATAAACTGAGGGAGGACATGAAGAAGGAATGGGATGAACAAAAAGAAGAAATGGAAAGTCTGAAAAAACAAATCACAGAACTTATGGGAATGAAAGATACAGTAGAAGAGATGAAAAAAACAATGGAAACCTACACTGGTAGATTTCAAGAGACAGAGGCTAGAATTAGTGAACTGGAGGATGGAACAACTGAAATCCAAAAAGAAACAGAAACTATGGGGAAAAGAATGGAAAAATTTGAACAGGGGATCAGGGAACTGAATGATAATATGAAGCGCGCAAATATACATGTTGTGGGAGTCCCAGAAGGAGAAGAGAAGGGAAAAGGAGGAGAAAAACTAATGGAAGAAATTATCACTGAAAATTTCCCAACTCTTATGAAAGACCTAAATTTACAGATCCAAGAAGTGCAGTGCACTACAAAGAGAATAGATTCAAATAGGCGTTCTCCAAGACACTTACTAGTTAGAATGTCAGACGTCAAAGAGAAAGAGAGGATCTTGAAAGCAGCAAGAGAAAAACAATCCATCACATACAAGGGAAACCCAATAAGACTATGTGTAGATTTCTCAGCAGAAACCATGGAAGCTAGAAGACAGTGGGATGATATATTTAAATTACTAAAAGAGAAAAACTGCCAACCAAGACTTCCATATTCAGCAAAATTGTCCTTCAAAAATGAGGGAGAAATTAAAACATTTTCAGACAAAAAGTCACTGAGAGAATTTGTGACCAAGAGACCAGCTCTGCAAGAAATACTAAAGGGAGCACTAGAGTCAAATACAAAAAGACAGAAGAGAGAGGTATGAAGAAGAGTGTAGAAAGAAGGAAAATCAGATATGATATATATAATACAAAAGGCAAAATGGTAGAGGAAAGTATTACCCAAACAGCAATAACACTAAATATTAATGGACTGAATTCCCCAATCAAAAAACACAGACTGGCAGAATGGATTAAAAAACAGGATCCTTCTATATGCTGTCTACAGGAAACACATCTTGGACCCAAAGATAAACATAGGTTGAAAGTGAAAGGTTGGGAAAAGATATTTCATGCAAATAACAACCAGAAAAGAGCAGGAGTGGCTATACTAATATCCAACAAATTAGACTTCAAATGTAAAACAGTTAAAAGAGACAAAGAAGGATGCTATCTACTAATAAAAGGAACAATTAAACAAGAAGACATAACAATCATAAATATTTACGCACCAAATCAGAATGCCCCAAAATACGTGAGGAATACACTGCAATTACTGAAAAGGGAAAGAGACACATCTACCATAATAGTTGGAGACTTCAATTCCCCACTCTCATCAATGGACAGAACATCTAGACAGAGGATCAATAAAGAAACAGAGAATTTGAATATTACAATAAATGAGCTAGACTTAACAGACATTTATAGGACATTACACCCCACAACAGCAGGATACACCTTTTTCTCAAGTGCTCATGGATCATTCTCAAAGATAGACCATATGCTGGGTCACAAAGCAAGTCTCAACAAATTTTAAAAGATTGAAATCATATACAACACTTTCTCGGATCATAAAGGAATGAAGTTGGAAATCAATAATAGGCAGGGTGTCAGAAAATTCACAAATACGTGGAGGCTCAACAACACACTCTTAAACAATGAGTGGGTCAAGGAAGAAATTACAAGAGGAATTAGTAAATATCTCGAGGTGAATGAAAATGAAAACACAACATATCAAAACCTATGGGACACAGCAAAGGCAGTGCTAAGAGGGAAATTTATTGCCCTAAATGCCGATATCAGAGAAGAAAGGGCAAAAATTCAGGAATTAATTGTCCACTTGGAAGAACTGGAGAAAGAACAGCAAACAAACCCAAAGCAAGTAAAAGGAAAGAAATAACAAAGATTAGAGCAGAAATTAATGAAATTGAGAACATGAAAACAATAGAGAAAATCAATAAGACCAGAAGTTGGTTCTATGAGAAAATCAACAAGATTGATGGGCCCTAAGCAAGATTGACAAAAAGAGGAAGAGAGAGGACGCAAATAAATAAGATCAGAAATGGAAGAGGAAACATAACCACTGACCTCACAGAAATAAAGGAGGTAATAACAGGATACTATGAACAACTTTACACTAACAAATACAACAATGTAGATGAAATGGACAAGTTCCTAGAAAGGCAGGAGCAACCAACTTTGACTCAAGAAGAAATAGATGACCTCAACAAACCAATCACAAGTAAAGAAATTGAATCCGTCATTCAAAAGCTTCCCAAAAAGAAAAGTCCAGGACCAGACGGCTTCACATGTGAATTCTACCAAACATTCCAGAAAGAATTAGTACCAACCCTGCTCAAACGCTTCAAAAAAACTGAAGTGGAGGGAAAGCTACCTAATTCATTCTATGAAGCCAACATCACCCTCATACCAAAACCAGGCAAAGATATTACAAAAAAAGAAAACTACAGACCAATCTCTCTAATGAATATAGATGCAAAAATCCTCAACAAAATTCTAGCAAATCGAATCCAGCAACACATTAAAAGAATTATACATCATGACCAAGTAGGATTCATCCCAGGTATGCAAGGATGGTTCAACATAAGAAAATCAATTAATGTAATACACCATATCAACAAATTAAAGCAGAAAAATCACATGATCATCTCAATTGATGCAGAGAAGGCATTTGACAAGATTCAACATCCTTTCCTGTTGAAAACACATCAAAGGATAGGAATACAAGGGATCCTCCTTAAAATGATAGAGGGAATATACGAAAAACCCACAGCTAATATCATCCTCAATGGGGAAAAATTGAAAATCTTCCCCCTAAGATCAGGAACAAGACAAGGATGTCCATTATCACCACTATTATTCAACATCGTGTTGGAGGTTCTAGCCAGAGCAATTAGACAACAAAAAGAAATACAAGGCATCAAAATTGGAAAGGAAGAAGTAAAACTATCACTGTTTGCAGACGATATGAACTGTACGTCGAAAACCCGGAAAAATCCACAACAAAACTACTAGAGCTAATAAATGAATACAGCAAAGTAGCAGGTTACAAGATCAACATTCAAAAATCTGTAGTGTTTCTGTACACTAGCAATGAACAATCTGAGGGGGAAATCAAGAAACGAATTCCATTTACAATTGCAACTAAAAGAATAAAATACCTAGGAATAAATTTAACTAAAGAGACAAAAGACCTATACAAAGAAAACTACAAAAAACTGTTAAAAGAAATCACAGAAGACCTAAAGAGATGGAAGGGCATACCGTGTTCATGGATTGGAAGACTAAATATAGTTAAGATGTCAATCCTACCTAAACTCATCTACAGATTCAACGCAATACCAATCAAAATCCCAACAACTTATTTTTCAGAAATAGAAAAACCAATAAGCAAATTTATCTGGTAGGGCAGGGTGCCCCGAATTGCTAAAAGTATCTTGAGGAAAATAAAACGAAGCTGGAGGTCTCACGCTGTCTGACTTTAAGGCATATTACGAAGCCACAGTGGTCAAAACAGCATGGTATTGGCATAAAGATAGATATATCGACCAATGGAATCGAATAGAGTGCTCAGATATAGACCCTCTCATCTATGGACATTTGATCTTTGATAAGGCAGTCAAGCCAACTCACCTGGGACAGAACAGTCTCTTCAATAAATGGTGCCTAGAGAACTGGATATCCATATGCAAAAGAATGAAAGAGGACCCGTATCTCACACCCTATACAAAAGTTAACTCAAAATGGATCAAAGATCTAAACATTAGGTCTAAGACCATAAAACAGTTAGAGGAAATATTGGGAGATACCTTATGAATCTTACAATTGGAGGTGGTTTTATGGACCTTACACCTAAAGCAAGAGCACTGAAGAAAGAAAGAAATAAATGGGAGCTCCTCAAAATTAAACACTTTTGTGTATCAGAGAACTTCATCAAGAAAGTAGAAAGACAGCCTACACAATGGGAGACAATATTTGGAAACGACACATCAGATAAAGGTCTAGTATCCAGAATTTATAAAGAGATTGTTCAACTCAACAACAAAAAGACAGCCAATCCAATTACAAAATGGGAAAAAGACTTGAACAGACACCTCTCAGAAGAGGAAATACAAATGGCCAAAAGGCACATGAAGAGATGCTCAATGTCCCTGGACATTAGAGAAATGCAAATCAAAACCACAATGAGATATCATCTCACACCCACCAGAATGGTCATTATCAACAAAACAGAAAATGAGAAGTGCTGGAGAGGATGTGGAGAAAGAGGCATACTTATCCACTGTTGGTGGGAATGTCAAATGGTACAACCACTGTGGAAGGCAGTTTGGCAGTTCCTCAAAAAGCTGAATATAGAATTGCCATACGACCCAGCAATACCATTGCTAGGTATCTACTCAGAGGACTTAAGGGCAAAGACACAAACGGACATTTGCACACCAATGTTTATAGCAGCGTTATTTACAATTGCAAAGAGATGGAAACAGCCAAAATGTCCATCAACAGAAGAGTGGCTAAACAAACTGTGGTATATACATATGATGGAATATTATGCAGCTTTAAGACTGAATAAACTTATGAAGCATGTAATAACATGGACAGACCTAGAGAACATTACGCTGAGTGAGACTAGCCAAAAACTAAAGGACAGATACTGTATGGTCCCACTGATGTGAACCAACATCAGAGAATAAACTTGGAATATGTCATTGGTAACAGAAACCATCAGGAGATAGAAATAGGGTAAGATAATGGGTAATTGGAGCTGAAGGGATACAGACTGTGCAACAAGATTGGATATAAAAACTCAGAAATGGACAACACAATACTATCTAATTGTAATGTAATTATGTTAAAACACCGAATGAAGCTGCATCTGAGGTATAGTTTTTTTATTATTATTTTTTATTTTTTTTAATTTTTTCTATTATCGTTTTATTTCTTTTTCTGTTGTCTTTCTATTTCTTTTTCTAAATCGATGCAAATGTACTAAGAAATGATGAATATGCATCGATGTGATGATATTAAGAATTACTGATTGTATATGTGGAATGGAATGATTTCTAAATGTTGTTAGTTAATTTTTTTTAATTAATAAAAAAAAGAAGAAAAAAACCTAGTAGGCATAAATGCAAAGAAAAAACCTTAGTTCAATTTGAAAACATGGATAATTTAATATTTATATGCTTTAGGTTAAAAAAATTGAGATATCATTTATGATTTTATCTTCTTCACCAAATTTTTAGACAATTATCAGTCCCAATAATAAGAAGAAAGTTTTTATTGTACTATAGCCCATTTGGGATCTGCTATCAGCTTTACAATATAAAGCAAAGGATAGTTTTACTGAAAAGTCAATTCTGGAATGGCCATATTACTGGTATATTATTTTTTTCCATTTCTACACTGAATGACTATGCATTAATGCTTTTTCAAAAAGCAAAAGTTCATAAAAAGTCTTTATGAAAACATGTATTTCAAATACAGCTACATTTAACAGTCCTACTAAGTTCAAAGAAATTTAAATTCTTCTAAGAGTCAAGCAGATTAAGTTTTAATTACCTATATGTTCTCTGGGCTAGAGCTTCTGCACACACCTGCCAGGCATCTGGGGAGATCTTTAACTGTTCAAAGTAGGCCAGGGCCTTTAAGATGGAAAAACAGAAAACTGCATTAGGAACAGTTCATCTCAATTTCCTGCTAATACTACACAAAATATTCTGAGGGTAGCAAAAGTTCAACAAATTGGCAAAACTAACTGAAAAATAGTTAAAACATTGAATTTACGTTTCTGAATATGTTCTGAATGAATACTCTGAATGAAGAGTGATCATTCCTAAGAAAAAAGGTCGAATAAAAAATAAACTCCATTACTTATATACTCTAATCTCTTTTCTTTAATAGCAAAGGAGATAACACAAAAATGTCCTGCAGACCCCACTGGGTTATTATAAGGATGGAGAGAGAAAACATACGAGTGCTTTCTCAACTGTTATACTACTATGGGGTATATGCAATTATAAGTAAAGCATATAAAATGTATTTTTCCTGTTAAACACAAAATAAACCATTAAAGATATTTACAAAAAATACAACATACTGTGTATGATTCGATCTACTGTTACAAAGAGGAGTATTTCAATTCTTCAATGTAATCATATTACTTCCCCCCAAAACTGACATTAAAATTGAGTACACCGACACCAGAGACCCGGGTTTGATTCCTGGTATGTGGCCACGCAAAAAAAAAAAACTGAATACACAGGTGGTTCAGAATGGTAGAATGCTCGCCTTCTATGTGGGAGACCAAGGTTCGATTCTCAGAGCGTGCACCCTCCCACCACCAAAAAAAGAACACAACTACATGATATGAAATTTGGGCAAGCACCAAATCACTGAAAAGGTCAAAGTTTTAGGAAATGTGTCTCTCATCCTTCTGTTCATGAATTCAAGGCTTTGTAATCAGAAGAAAGTCTATGTGCCAACAAAGAGCGTATTCTGGATTAATCCCGCACTGAGTCCATGTACCCTCTACCAAACAGTTGGGAAAATGAGAGTTACTTTTTCCAGTCTTTTCTGTTGGCATGTTGTACCGGGCATCAAGCACAGATGGAGGTTTCACAAGACAATGGACAAATAGCAAAGTAACCTCAATAACTTATGAAAATTGTCTCAATCAAGAAAATTACACATAAACTAGAAGCACTGCTAGATGATTTTAAAGCACATATGTACTGATACAACCTTGAAATGTACTAAAAGGAACCTTAAGCAAAAGAGGAGGTTAATTTCAAATAGATCAATTTTTTTTTTGAACCACAGGTTGTGTGCCATTAGCAACGCAATCAATTTAGTGGGTCCTGATCAGCATTTAAATCAAACTAGAAAAAATACCAAGAATACACTGTACTTAGCAAGAATTTTAGTGTGTATGTATATATACATATATGTATACAGATAGTTATATACTAAATGGGTCAAGAAGTTATTTTTTCCTTTCAGTTTCGAGGCAAAAAAAATAAAGCACAAAAGCCACCATTAATAGGTGATGGTTTCCTGTATTATGCAACTGTATGAATGAGGGAATATGTTTTCATACATTTATCAATTGCCAGGTAAATAAATATAATTAGATTGAAAGCACCAAATATGAATTTAAATAAAGGCTATCTTTAGAAATGTAATATAGGAATCAGGCAGCTGTAAATAATTGAACAGTTGTTTCCTAAGGCCGTGCCATGAAATTCCAGGGTTTCCTTTAGTAATACCCTGGGCCAAGGCAGGGGATAATCATGTATGTTGTGTAAAAAAAAGGAGGGGATTCAGCTGCTGGAATAGTAAAAACCACTGAAACAATTTTTTGAAAATAGGTTTTAAGGCAAACACAAGTTTCCTATGTTAAAAAAATAATAAAGGAAAATAACCTAAAAGTTTTAAACCAAAGACCTTATACTCTGGAGACATGCATTACTAGAATCTTTTTTTTTTTTAATTCTACAGCAATGGTGAACAAGTCATAGCTTTTGTCACCCAGTTCTTCTACCTTATTCCCTTTCTTGAGCTTTATTGTCTTTAAGTGACTGTCCATGCAGGAAACAAAGAACTATATAGACACAACTGGGAAACTGTGTTCTGCAATAGTCATTTCTTACCACCACACTGAAGTAAGTTCCTACTATTGAACACTATCCTAAGGACTACTAGAATTCGCTTTTCCTTAAGATCCCTTCTTTTTCATCTTAATTAATTCTGCTATTCAGGTCGGTTTAATGGGATATCAAATTAATGTTGGACCTGGATACTTAACACATACCTGCGACTGAAAGAACCCATTTTTATTGATGAAAAGCATTAATTCTGTATTAAAACAACTAACAATGTATTGGACTTTTCTGAAAAATAATCTGCCATCTGCTGGGATTTAATACAAAACAAAAGATTTCAAAAAAGGAACATAAAAAATTAGAGGCAAGGCCCTCTAATACCTCAACAAATAGTCAAAGGCTTTTCGTTGTTATAAGCATGCAAAGCCAAGCTAGAGTAAAGACAAATAAAGGTCTACGATATTTCCACTATGTGAGAAAGGAGTTTAAGGTAGGTAATTTAATCCACAAAAAGTATTTGTCTACTTATAGAAGACATGGACTTTTTTTTTTAATCATTTATTAAATTCTGATGCCAAAGCAGCAATTTTTTTTTTTTAATGCAGTATGGCTGGGTTCCAGTTCATTCTTTTTCCATGTGAGTATTCCCTTATTGCAGCACCATTTGTTGAATTTTTGTTTGTTTGCTTGTTTTTGTGAGATGTATGGGCCAGGAATAGAATATGTTTTTTTAACATAGGAAACTTGTCTTTGCCTTAAAACCTATTTTCAAAAAATTGTTTCAGTGGTTTTTACTATTCCAGCAGCTGAATCCCCTCCTTTTTTTTACACAACATACATGATGATCCCCTGCCTTGGCCCAGGGTATTACTAAAGGAATCTTTTTTTTTTTAATTCTACAGCAATTAAATTAAATCTTTTGTGAGATGTATGGGCCAGGTCTCCCACATGGCAGGCAAGAATTCTACCACTGAACTACCCTCGCACCCCTCAACATGGACTTTTAACATTTTTGGATATCCTCACTTGCACTGGCAAGTAGATATTTAAATCTCAAGTCCTGTTATTTTCCTGTTTCTGTAGGGGTAGCTATTTAACAGCAGAGTCATCATGTTCTTGGTACTATGTCAGACTACTTGCAATTTCTGTTTAAAAGCAGAATCTGATGTGAATTGGTGAAATTGTTAACCTCGTTTAGCTCATCTATAAAAAAATATCTTTTGCTATAAAAAGTAGAAAGAGGAAATGTCTCTTTCCTTCCACTTGCCCTATACTTCTAAACGCCCACGTCTTTAAAAAATTAATTACAGGTCTGTCTTTAGACGCTCCTTTTATCATTCAATAGGCCTGTCTTTAGACACTCCTTTTATCATCCAGCTATAGTCACAACTGCAATCATGGGCTACATTGTTTTAACTGTTTACATTTACCCAAATATTCCAGTACCTCATAATACCATTATCCTTGGATTCCTTCTCATGTCATCATTTTATATAACTTATAACATAGGATATGATAACTGCTTATTTCCATATCTGTCTGGACTAAATATAAAGGATGTTAAAAATAACAGAGGAGTTAAACAACTTTTTTAGACCAAGTCAAGCAATGGGAAAATAAAATACACATGTCTAATTCTATTGAGAGGTCCCTTGAATGATCCTTTGCCTTACAATTTTTAAATAATTAGAAATAATGACTGATTTGGTATCAAGTCCTGCATTGAATTAAGTAAGATTTTAGTGTTCTATTCAGCCTTTTAAACAATCTCTATACTTACTGTTTGTCTTCAGAATACATTCAAATACTTCAAATATCTTTGTCTATTCATTTCTATCCAGATGAGCCCTTTATCATTGTAAGTATTTTCTATTCAAGTCTTTTAATGCAAATCTGCTGTTAACATATTTTAAAAAATAATTAAGCAGACTTAACTTACCCTTTGTCTAAAGTCTGAATCAGCATTGGGATTTAGCCCTAAAAGAGCCTGTTCATCCATCCCTGCTGCTATACTTGGAGTTTTCTGATTACAATAGGCGTGCCCACTGATCCCACAGAAGAACCCACAAACATCTGCAAATAAAAAACAAGGTTGAAACAGTATTTGATAAACATAACAAATGATTATCTAGAATATCATAATATGTGGATAAAGTCAGGCAAAGAAGTTTAAGCGTATTTAAAAGTATCCAATTACAATTAAAATAGTTAAATTCTGAGAGAATTCAAAGTCTGGAACGAATGGGCCTAGATCACCACTCCACTAATATGTAATTTCTGAAAATCTAAAGTATGCCATTAAGCTACCTGAGTTTCTTATTCTTCGAAGTCTTCAATCAAGTACACAGAAAATAATTCTTTTCTACTTTGAACAGTAGAAGCATCTAATATACACAATGTTACTTGCTAACTCTAGTACTTAAAGGTGCAATTGTGCAACTGTGTTAAAAATATGACAAATCCAGAGTATCTCATTAATTTAAATAGGGCTACTTCTACATGTTAATATTGCAAGCTTTTCTTTCTTTTTTTTAAGAGAATGACGAAATAGTAACCTCAGAGTTCACTATCCTCATTGGGGTTATGTATCAAAAACAGTTCCAGAGAAATCAAATGAAAGAGGACAAAGCAAGAAGGTGAAAAGCTAGTCATTTAGATTTTGAACAATGAGCTGGTTTTGTCCTTTATAAGAACTCCAGTCTTGGCAACCAATTCTAAAAATGCATTTCAAAGAATCTAACAGTACATTAAAAAAACTGACAAAAAACTTAATAGTGCCTACTCTAATTTAAGAGCATTTTCAGTTTCTGAAAAATGCTACAAGTGAGCAGAATGATATATATAGTTATATACAAGTTACATAAAAGCTATAGAAGTTATAGGAGGACATGGTACTCTCTTATCTAAACATGCAGAAATTATTGAATATTTCAAAATACTCCACTTTTTCACAATATAGGGTCTAACCTTCTCAAATAAGAACATAAGCCCCAAAGGCAACTTGTTTTTTGACAGAATGCTTATTTGAACAAACACTAACTCAAAAGGATGTGAAAACGAGGCTTTAAAAAATTATCATAACCAAAAAGATGCCTAAACAGGCCAAGCGACTAATAAGGAGGTGGGGTAGGGTGAGCCCTTTAGGAATGGTAAGGTCAGGATCACATCCTGGTTATACAACCCCACTTTACAAAACCTTTACAAAATCTGAGAGTCCCTCCTACGACAGAAAAAAGCCCACCTGCCTGGTAAAGTTGTAAAGACTTCAGTGAGATAAAGTATGCAAAGCATGGTGAGTACCTAACAGACCCTCTACAGGTTACTTAAAATTCAGAACAGGGCACATGGAAGTGGGGTGGGGAGGAAGAATGGGAAATAATTGGGGTATCTGGGTTTATCATTATAACACACTACTAACTCAGCATTTTGAAAAGACGCAAAGACACAAAAAAATTAGACAGTGGGTTTTTAAGCTTTTTTCCACCCCTTGGTCAAAAGAGAAAGAATCTGATGAATGCTATGCATTCCCTTCCCCGAAAAATTCATGTAAACACAGAAAAAAACATTTTCAGAGTATCTATGGCTCTCAGCTTTTATAAAGCTTCTTCAATTTGACATGATTTTAGGGAAAATTGCTTAAACTCGGTCAAGTCACTTTGATAATACCAAGGGAAACAGCCTTACGACCCTAAGGAAAAACACGGATTGACCAATAAACAACCTAAAGGAACCTAAACTTATTGCAGTCGTCAGTTCAGGAAGAATCGCCCACAGAGAAGTCACTTGGATAACCAACCTGCAATGGTACATGGCAAACTACCTACGTGTGCAACTGAGATGTTACGCACTGTAAAAAAGGTGACAACCTCCCAGCTGAACATGAATACATAATGTTCCAACAAGACATAGTCTTGCAGGCTGAAACATTTGTTACAATGGGGTAAACTTAAGTTACGCACTTAGTAAAAGGTCTTGAAAGGGATGAGGGGAAGGCGAGCAACTAAAATACAATACTCTAACTTTTCCACGATAGCCAGTAAATCATCACGGTTTGGAAAAATTCCTCCACACCTATTAAACACCGTTCGAAGACGGGTACTGAATCATTCCAGTCTTTTAACACCACGTGACAAGTCGCTTTAATAAATCGTAACTTTCCTCCGTAACAACTAATTAGCGCTTTCAAAAAGTACTCTTTTTACTGATTACAGAGAACTACTGCTGCAGAATTGTGAGAAAGGGAACAAATGGAGTGACCGTGCTGACAAACAACTACACAGGAATAACACTTCTTTTTGTCCCGGTGTGGGGGGCGAGTCAAGTTCGAGGTCCCTGCAGCTGAAACTAGTGGGACGCGAAATTAATTGGCTTGGGGGATCATAAGCCAGACCGTCCCCTCCTAGCCGACCTTGCCCCCTTCTTTCCCCAGATCCCTCCCCCCAAAAGAAAGCCTCGTGGCAATTCGGGTGATGAAACAGCCAGCAACGGGCGGCCACGCATTAGGGACGACGGCCTCGCGGCTGCAGCTCGTACCCACCCCCACACAGCTCGCCCAGTCCCGGGGCGCGCGGCCATGGAAGATCCCCGGTCCACACTCTTCCCCGAAGAGGAAGGTGTCGAGGTCTCCCCGAGTCCGCCCACCGGCCCGGCAAACTTCTCCGCAGCCTCGCAGGGAATACTCCGGGTCAGGGTCCCGCCGCCACCGGGCCCCAAATCACCTTCCCTATCACTCCATCCCGCCTCCCAGACTGCACTCCCGAGGGCTGGTCAGCAGAGCGAAGCGACGCCGAACGCAGGGAGCGGGCAGGATGGCCCTCGTCCTTGTCGCCGTCGTCCTCCGCCACCACCTCTGCACTAACTCCTGCGATCAAGCTGGCCGGGGCCGCGCGCGTCTCGCCGCTCTGCGTCCCTTAGCACCTTGTCTTGCGTGGTACAGGGCAGGGAGGCGAGCCAGTGGGCGGGTGTAGTTGGCGCCCGGGTAAAGAAAAGACCACAGGAGCCGACCAACGCCGCCACCGCTGCCGCTGAGTCAACGCGAAGCGCGTTCCCCGCGTCGGCGCCGCGCTGGCCAAGGCCAGCAACCTCATGGAGAGCGCCGACCTCAGCCCGCGGGCCGGGCCCAGGGGCCTACAACTCCCAGCATGCAATATGCAGGCAGCGCTTCCGGGCGGCGAGACGTAGAGCGCGCTCCCTGGCGCTGGCTAGGAGGCGTGGTTGCCCAAGTCTGTGATGCATGCTGGGAAGGGATATCCGGTCCCAAATCCCGCCCCTATCCTTGAATTCCTGGGAGCCTGAGCGCATGGTCTGAGGCCCTCGGATTGGGTTCGCTTGGCCCATCCTGCCTAAGAATTTGCTAAGGTAGTTAGTAGGTTAGGCTGGAGCTACGGAGGTCTGGCTGGTGTGGTCCAAACCATGTGAGAGTTCGTTGTTTAAATTATCTGTGGCCCCACGTGTTACGAGTCTAAGAACTTTAGGATGTTCTAACTGCTGAAAAGTTTTAAAATTCTACTTTAAATAAACTGGCATTTCGTCTTTCCTGAAAAGGAGACCATACTTAGTAAACCTTTATTGTAGGTTCTCTATAGGGTGCTAAATGTTATTTCGTTCTTCCATTAACCGGTTGATATTTATCAGTATTGCCTAGATTTGAATATGCTGCTCACTAGGTGTTGGTGTCGGCATTGTATCTGTACTTCAGTTTACTCATCTTGTAAATGAGCATACTAATTCCCACCGTAAAGGGCTGTTGTGACGATTGAGTTAATACATGTATTTGGCATTAAAAAAAATAAAAGCACCCAATATTTAGTTTTATTGTTAATTATTCACTCAGTAGGTGCTAAGTATGGTCTAGGTTGCAGACAGTGAGACTATAATGGGTAATCAAGTCAATGGAAAAATGGAAACAAAAATGTAACAACTCAACAGCTGCATTTCTTTTAGTAACTGCCTATGCAAATGTCTTGAATCCCTTTTGCTTCACATTTGTAACTCACTTGTTTAAAGTGTCAGGCTAGGATTCCTGTGCATTTTACTGTGTCCCCACAGCCTAGTTCAGTCACCTATAGTTATAACACAACTGAATCATTGAATGGATTAATATATGAACTGTGATGGTCAGTTATGGACGCCCAAAGCTAATCCTAGTCTGAGTAACTGCAAAGTCTAATAGATTCGATATATTCCACTAAAAATAATGGCCATCCATTCTATTGTCTTAAGTCTTTATGTGCTTTCTGTGCTTTTTTTCGTCTTTTTTTTTTTTTTTAATGCCAGCCTAGGTATGGTATTAACCTAGGATTGTAAAACTCTTTTTCAATTTTGGAAAATCATCGTTTCAGAATGTATTAGTCAAGGTTCTCTAGGGAAACAGGAGCAACAGAAGGTATATGTAAATATAGGATTTTATAAAAGTTTCTCATGCAACTGGAGGGATGCATGAGTCAGATTCCAAAGGGCAGGCTGTAAGCTGGCCACTCCTATGAAGCTTCTTGATGAATTACCCAGGAAAAGCTGGCTGGTAGAAATAAAGATGAAATTCTCACTGCTCACATATCCTTCTAATGCCTTCAACTGTTTGGATTAAATGTCCGTCAGGCAGAAGCTGGTTAGTGGTCCCTAGGTGTTAAGGATGGGGGAGGGTAATGACATCAAGGGAGGGTTTTTTGGGGGGTGAGGCGATCATATTGCTTTGTATTGTGATTGTGGTAATGGTTTATATACCTACAAATGTGTTAACCTTAATAAAACTGTTACACCCCCAAAAGTCAATTTTATTCCATGTTAATTGAAAAAATAAAATTAAAAAACAAAACAGAAAAAAAAGTCTGTCAGGGCTGATGACACTCCTTAGCCAATTGCAGATGTTATCAGTCATAATGCTATCAATTTACTGATGATTTAAGTCCATGAAATGTCCTTGCAGTGATGGTTAGGCTAGTGCTTGCTTGACCAGACAAGTGGGCACTCTTATCTGGCCAAGTTGACACATAAGCCTAACTATCACAGTCCAACCCTTGTCAACTTGGCAGCTATACACATCACCTTAAACCATTCTTAATCTCTAAAGAAAAAACAGTAACAGACGTATTTTTCATCTAACAATACTCAGCAATCCTGCATACAACTGGAAATGCACTAAATCTCTCCAGAATAGGGTGCAAGTCCAATGGTAATGTTCACTCTTAAACTTATATTCTATAATTTAAATGCTAAGACATGACCCATACAATTTATGTCATATGATAAGGTGATAAGATAGAGAAGAAAACAAAGATATTTTCTTTATGTATAAATATAAACATACTAATAAAAAATAAGAAATTTTCACAACTTACCATCCTCGTTTCTGTAGCAGGTTACATGGTTGTGGTTCGTATTTATCACTACCTTCTTCACTGCCCATCCATGTTCCCTTTAATCTCAGCAAGCACCTCAATTGGCCATGGTTCTTTCCCTGGTGGGGTGACCCAAATCTTGATTCCTGAAGTTTCTGGCATTGGTAGTCCTGCCTGAAATGGGTTATTGAAGTTTTCCATTGATTTTAATCACAGGGCATAGTTGACTAAGAAATGCCCTAGGGCATCTCCTGTATTTTGCAAAAACTCTCCATTACCCCCATTGTGTAGTTGCGGTCCTCTTTCCTCTTGATAGTCAGGATCAGTCACCCCAGGTAGTACAGTAATCCCTTCTTTGCCCTATCGATTCAGAGGCATGAGAAGCCCAAAGTGGCCAGGTGGTAGTCTTGTCTTCCAGTTCAATGAAATCACTGTTGTGTCTCTTGATAGGAGTACCCCTCCTTTTAGAAAAAGATCTGTAGACCAGAAGAGTTTAAGGTTGCAGGGACGGGAAGCAAAAATTTTTCTAATAAATCACTAGGGGTAATAGTGAGTGGTGCCACTTCCATTTCCACCACTTGATTCCTGGACTTGTGGAATCCTGGCTATGGCAGAAACAGCACCATACAGTGGACGCTGACTAAGGCTATACAAAGTCTCCTGGAGAACACTGCCCCAGCCCTGCAAGGTATTGCCACCTAGTTGGTGCCATAATTGAGTTGTTGAAAGGCAATTCCATCATTCTATCAATCCAGCTGCTTCAGGAGGATGGGAAAACATGGTAAGACCAGAGAATTCCATGAGCATGAGCTCATTCCCGCACTTTATTTGCGGGTAGAATACCATGACGATGGATAAGGCATTCTGCAAGCCCACGGATGGTAGTTTTGGCAGAAGCATTGCATGCAGGAAAGCAAACCCATATTCAGAGTATGTGTCTATTCCGGTTAGAACAAATTCCTGCCCCTTCCATGAAGGGAGTGGTCCAATGTAATCAATCTGCCACCATGTAGCTGGCTGACCACCCCGGGAATGGTGCTGTATTCAGGGCTGAGTGTGGGTCTCTGCAGCTGGCAGATTGGGCAATCAGCAGTGACTGTAGCCAAGTCAGCCTTGGTGAGTGGAAGTTCATGTTGCTGAACCCATGCATAACCTCCATCCCTACCACCATGACCACTTTGTTCATGAGCCCATTGGGCAATAACAGGAGTTGCTGGGGAAAGAGGCTGACTGGTGTCCACAGAACGGGTCATTTTATCCACTTGATTATTAAAACCTTCCTCTGCTGAAGTTACCCTCTGGTGTGCATTCACATGGGACACAAATATGTTCATGTTTTTAGCCCACTCAGAAAGATCTATCCACATACTTCTTCCCCAGGCCTCTTTGTCACCAATTTTCCAATTATGGTCTTTCCAAGTCCCTGACCATACAGCCAAACCATTAGCAACAGCCCATGAGTCAGTATACAAATGCACCTCTGGCCAGTTTTCCTTCCAAGCAAAATGAACAACCAGGGGCACAGCTCGAAGTTTTCTTTCCTTTTGCTTGCTTTGGGGTTAGTTTGCTGTTATTCCTCTTGTTCTTCCATGCAGACAGTTAATTCCTCGATTTTTGCTCTTTGTTTTTTTTTTTTTTGATATAGGCATGTAGGGCAATAAATTTCCCTCTTAGCACTGCGTTTGCTGCATCCCATACATTTTGATACATGGTGTTTTCATTTTCATTTGCCTCGAGATATTTACTGATTTCTCTTGTAATTTCTTCCTTGACCTACTGGTTTCTTAAGAGTGTGTTGCCTCCATATATTTGTGAATTTTCTGGCCATCTGCCTGTTATTGATTTCCAACTTCATTCCTTTATGATTTGAGAAAGTGTTTTGTTTGTTTTCAGTCTTTTAAAATGTATTATGACTTGCTTCATAACACAGCATATGGTCTATCCTTGAGAATGATTCATGAACAAACTTGAAGAAAAGATGTTTCCTACTGTTGTGGGGTGTAATGTGCTATAAATGTCTGTTAAGTCTAGTTCATGTATGGTATTATTCAAATTCTCTTTTTTTGTTGATCCGTTGTCTAGATGTCCTGTCCATTGATGAGAGTGGAAAATTGAAGTCTCTAACTATTATGGTAGATGTGTCTATTTCACTTTTCACTGTTTTCAGTATTTGCCTCATGCATTTTGGAGCACTATGGCTCTCTGCATAAATATTTATGATTGTTGTGTCTTCTTGTTGAATTTTTCCTTTTATTAATACAAAGTGTCCTTCTTTGTCTCTCTCTGTTTTTTTTTTTTCATGGGCAGGCACCAGGAATTGAACCCAGGTCTCCGACATGGCAGGTAAGAACTCTGCCTGCTGAGCCACCATGGCGCACCCTCTTATAATTGTTTTACAAGTGAAGTTTAAATTGTTGTATGTTAGTATAGCTACTCCTGCTCTTTTCTGATTGTTGTTTGCATGAAATATCTTTTCCCAATCTTTCTCTTTCAACCTATGTTTATCCTTGGGTCTAAAATGTGTCTCCTGTAGACAGTGTATGGATGGGTGCTGTTTTTTAATCCATTCTGTCAGTCTATGTCTTTTGATTGGGGAGTTTAATCCATTAACATTTAGTGTTATTACTAAGGGCAGTACTTTCTTCTACCATTTTGTCTTTTGGATTTTATATCTCATATCTAATTTTTCTTTTCTCTACCTTTACTGGTAATCTTCATTTCAACACTCTTCTCCACACCTCTCTCTCCTGTCTTTTCCTATCTGTCTCTAGTGCTCCCTTTAGTATTTCTTGCAGAGCCAGTCTCTTGGTCACAAATTCTCTCAGGGATGTTTTGTCTTAAAATGTTTTAATTTCTCCCTCGTTTTTTTTTATGGACAGTTCTCTGTATTTTTTTTTATTATTAATTAACGGAAAAAAGAAAAAAAAGAAATTAGCCTAACATTTAGAAATCATACCATTCTACATATGCAATCAGTAATTCTTAACATCATCACATAGATGCATGATCATCGTTTCTTAGTACATTTGCATCGGTTTAGAAGAACTAGCAACACAACAGAAAAAGATATAGAATGTTAATATAGAGAAAAAAATAAAAGTAATAAGAATAGTAAAAACAAACAAACAAAAAAACCCATCCAGACAGACAAAAACAAACAAAAAACAAAACAACAACAACAACAAAAAAAAAACCATGGCTCAGATGCAGCTTCATTCAGTGTTTTAACATGATTACTTTACAATTTGGTATTATTGTGTTGGCCATTTTAGAGTTTTTGTATCTAGTCCTGCTGCACAGTCTGTATCCCTTCAGATCCAATTACCCATTTTCTTACCCTGTTTCTAACTCCTGCTGGACTCTGTTACCAATGACATATTCCAAGTTTATTTTTGAATGTTGGTTCACATCAGTGGGACCATACAGTATTTGTCTTTTAGTTTTTGGCTAGACTCACTCAGCATAATGTTCTCTAGGTCCATCCATGTTATTACATGCTTCATAAGTTTATTCTGTCTTAAAGCTGCATAATATTCCATCGTATGTATATACCACAGTTTGTTTAGCCACTCGTCTATTGATGGACATTTTGGCTGTTCCATCTCTTTGCAATTGTAAATAACGCTGCTATAAACATTGGTGTGCAAATGTCCGTTTGTGTCTTTGCCCTTAAGTCCTTTGAGTAGATTCCCAGCAATGGTATTGCTGGGTCGTATGGCAATTCTATATTCAGTTTTTTGAGGAACCGCCAAACTGCCTTCCACAGTGGTTGCACCATTTGACATTCCCACCAACAGTGGATAAGTGTGCCTCTCTCTCCACATCCTCTCCAGCACTTGTCATTTTCTGTTTTGTTGATAATGGCCATTCTGGTGGGTGTGAGATGATATCTCATTGTGGTTTTGATTTGCATTTCTCTAATGGCCAGGGACATTGAGCATCTCTTCATGTGCCTTTAGGCCATTTGTATTTCCTCTTCTGAGAGATGTCTGTTCAAGTCTTTTTCCCATTTTGTAATTGGGTTGGCTGTCTTTTTGTTGTTGAGTTGGACAATCTCTTTATAAATTCTGAATACTAGACCTTTATCTGATATGTCATTTCCAAATATTGTCTCCCATTGTGTAGGCTGTCTTTCTACTTTCTTGATGAAGTTCTCTGATGCACAAAAGCGTTTAATTTTGAGGAGCTCCCATTTATTTATTTCCTTCTTTAGTGCTCTTGCTTTAGGTTTAAGGTCCATAAATCCGCCTCCAATTGTAAGTTTCATAAGGTATCTCCCAATATTTCCTCTAACTGTTTTATGGTCTTAGACCTAATGTTTAGATCTTTAATCCATTTTGAGTTAACTTTTGTATAGGGTGTGAGATACGGGTCCTCTTTCATTCTTTTGCATATGGATATCCAGTTCTCTAGGCACCATTTATTGAAGAGACTGTTCTGTCCCAGGTGAGTTGGCTTGACTGCCTTATCAAAGATCAAATGTCCATAGATGAGAGGGTCTATATCTGAGCACTCTATTCGATTCCATTGGTCGATATATCTATCTTTATGCCAATACCATGCTGTTTTGACCACTGTGGCTTCATAATATGCCTTAAAGTCAGGCAGCGCGAGACCTCCAGCTTCGTTTTTTTTCCTCAAGATGTTTTTAGCAATTTGGGGCACCCTGCCCTACCAGATAAATTTGCTTATTGGTTTTTCTAATTCTGAAAAATAAGTTGTTGGGATTTTGATTGGTATTGCATTGAATCTGTAGATGAGTTTAGGTAGGATTGACATCTTAACTATATTTAGTCTTCCAATCCATGAACACGGTATGCCCTTCCATCTATTTAGGTCTTCTGTGATTTATTTTAACAGTTTTTTGTAGTTTTCTTTATATAGGTTTTTTGTCTCTTTAGTTAAATTTATTCCTAGGTATTTTATTCTTTTAGTTGCAATTGTAAATGGGATTCGTTCCTTGATTTCCCCCTCAGCTTGTTCATTACTAGTGTATAGAAATGCTACAGATTTTTGAATGTTGATCTTGTAACCTGCTACTTTGCTGTACTCATTTATTAGCTCTAGTAGTTTCGTTGTGGATTTTTCCGGGTTTTCGACGTATAGTATCATATAGTCTGCAAACAGTGATAGTTTTACTTCTTCCTTTCCAATTTTGATGCCTTGTATTTCTTTTTGTTGTCTAATTGCTCTGGCTAGAACCTCCAACACGATGTTGAATAATAGTGGTGATAGTGGACATCCTTGTCTTGTTCCTGATCTTAGGGGGAAAGTTTTCAATTTTTCCCCATTGAGGATGATATTAGCTGTGGGTTTTTCAAATATTCCCTCTATCATTTTAAGGAGGTTCCCTTGTATTCCTATCCTTTGAAGTGTTTTCAACAGGAAAGGATGTTGAATCTTGTCAAATGCCTTCTCTGCATCAATTGAGATGATCATGTGATTTTTCTGTTTTGATTTGTTGATATGGTGTATTACATTAATTGATTTTCTTATGTTGAACCCTCCTTGCATACCTGGGATGAATCCTACTTGGTCATGATGTATAATTCTTTCAATGTGTTGTTGGATACGATTTGCTAGAATTTTATTGAGGATTTTTGCATCTATATTCATTAGAGAGATTGGTCTATAGTTTTCTTTTTTTGTAATATCTTTGCCTGGTTTTGGTATGAGGGTGATGTTGGCTTCATAGAATGAATTAGGTAATTTTCCCTCCACTTCAATTTTTTTGAAGAGTTTGAGCAGGGTTGGTACTAATTCTTTCTGGAATGTTTGGTAGAATTCACATGTGAATCTGTCTGGTCCTGGACTTTCCTTTTTAGGAAGCTTTTGGATGACTAATTCAATTTCTTTACTTGTGATTGGTTTGTTGAGGTCATCTATTTCTTCTTGAGTCAAAGTTGGTTGTTCATGTCTTTCCAGGAACCCGTCCATTTCCTCTAAATTGTTGTATTTATTAGCGTAAAGTTGTTCATAGTATCCTGTTATTACCTCCTTTATTTCTGTGAGGTCAGTAGGTATGTCTCCTCTTCCATTTCTGATCTTATTTATTTGCATCCTCTCTCTTCTTCTTTTTGTCAATCTTGCTAAGGGCCCATCAATCTTATTGATTTTCTCATAGAACCAGCTTCTGGTCTTATTGATTTTCTCTATTGTTTTCATGTTTTCAATTTCATTTATTTCTCCTCTGATCTTTGTTATTTCTTTCCTTTGTTATTTCTTTCCTTTTACTTGCTTTGGGATTAGTTTGCTGTTCTTTCTCCAGTTCTTCCAAGTGGACAGTTAATTCCTGCATTTTTGCCTTTTCTTCTTTTCTGATATAGGCATTTAGGGCAATAAATTTCCCTCTTAGCACTGCCTTTGCTGCGTCCCATAAGTTTTGATATGTTGTGTTTTCATTTTCATTCACCTTGAGGTATTTACTAATTTCTCTTGCAATTTCTTCTTTGACCCACTTGTTGTTTAAGAGTGTGTTGTTGAGCCTCCACGTATTTGTGGATTTTCTGGTACTCTGCCTATTTTGATTTCCAACTTCATTCCTTTATGATCCGAGAAAGTGTTGTGTATGATTTCAATCTTTTAAAATTTGTTAAGACTTGCTTTGTGACACAGCATATGGTCTATCTTTGAGAATGATCCATGAGCACTTGAGAAAAAGGTGTATCCTGCTGTTGTGGAATGTAATTTCCTATAAATGTCTGTAAAGTCTAGCTCATTTATAGTAATATTCAGATTCTCTATTTTTTTATTGATCCTCTGTTTAGATGTTCTGTCCATTGATGAGAGTGGTGAATTGAAGTCTCCAATTATTATGGTATATGTGTCTATTTCCCTTTTCAGTGTTTGCAGTGTATTCCTTACGTATTTTGGGGCATTCTGGTTTGGTGTGTAAATATTTATGATTGTTATGTCTTCTTGTTTAATTGTTCCTTTTATTAGTAGATAGTGTCCTTCTTTGTCTCTTTTAACTGTTTTACATTTGAAGTCTAATTTGTTTGATATTAATATAGCCACTCCTGCTCTTTTCTGGTTGTTATTTGCATGAAATATCTTTTCCCAACCTTTCACTTTCAACTTATGTTTATCTTTGGGTCCAAGATGTGTTTCCTGTAGACAGCATATAGAAGGATCCTGTTTTTTAATCCATTCTGCCAATCTATGTCTTTTGATTGGGGAATTCAGTCCATTAACATTTAGTGTTATTACTGTTTGGATAATATTTTCCTCTACCATTTTGCCTTTTGTATTATATATATCGTATGTGACATTCCTTCTTTCTACACTCTTCTCCATACCTCTCTCTTCTGTCTTTTCATATCTGACTCTATTGCTCCCTTTAGTATTTCTTGCAGAGTTGGTCTCTTGGTCCAAATTCACTTAGTAACTTTTTGTCTGAGAATGTTTTAATTTCTCCCTCATTTTTGAAGGACAATTTTGCTGGATATAGGAGTCTTGGTTGGCAGTTTTTCTCTTTTAGTAAATTAAATATATCATCCCACTGTCTTCTAGCTTCCATGGTTTCTGCTGAGAAATCTACACACAGTCTTATTGGGTTTCCCTTGTATGTGATGGATTGTTTTTCTCTTGCTGCTTTCAAGATCCTCTCTTTCTCTTTGACCTCTGACATTCTAACTAGTAAGTGTCTTGGAGAACGCCTATTTGGGTCTAATCTCTTTGGGGTGCGCTGCACTTCTTGGATCTGTAATTTTAGGTCTTTCATAAGAGTTGGGAAATTTTCAGTGATAATTTCTTCCATTAGTTTTTCTCCTCCTTTTCCCTTCTCTTCTCCTTCTGGGACACCCACAACACGTATATTTGTGCGGTTCATATTGTCCTTGAGTTCCCTGATACCCTGTTCAAATTTTTCTATTCTTTTCCTGATAGTTTCTGTTTCTTTTTGGAATTCAGATGTTCCATCCTCCAAATCACTAATTCTATGTTCTGTCTCTTTAAATCTATCATTGTAGGTATCCATTGTTTTTTCCATCTTTTCTACTTTATCCTTCACTTCCATAAGTTCTGTGATTTGTTTTTTCAGTTTTTCTATTTCTTCTTTTTGTTCAGCCCATGTCTTCTTCATGTCCTCCCTCAATTTATTGATTTGGTTTTTGAACAGTTTTTCCATTTCTGTTCGTATATTCAGCATTAGTTGTCTCAGCTCCTGTATCTCATTTGAACTATTGGTTTGTTCCTTTGACTGGGCCATATTTTCAATTTTTTGAGCGTGATTTGTTATCTTCTGCTGGCGTCTGGGCATTTAGTCAGATTTCCCTGGGTGCTGGGACCAACAATTTGGAACAGTTTTCTGTGAAATCTCTGGGATCTGTTTTTCTTATCCTGCCCAGTAGGTGACGCTCGTGTTACACGTTTTTCTCCGGGTCCCACCAGTAAAAGGTGCTGTGGGTCCTTTAACTTTGGAAAACTGTCGCCATAGGGGAGGTTCACCAGCCGAAGCGGCTTGGAAGAGTGCCAGCCGGCCCAGGGTCTGAACGCGGGGAGGGTCGCCGGCCGCCGCAGTCCGGGAGAGCGCCCCTCCGAATTTCCTAGTCAGCCTGGGGCGCCAAGCGTGGCGGGAGGACGCCAGCCGCTGCGGCCCGCCCGGGAGAGTGCACCGTTCCCGGGGAGTCCCGTGTTTGGAAGGGTCCCCCCCACCGTCGCCGTTCTCCGCGGCCTGGGGATTTCCGATCCAATTCTCTCAGTTGGTCCGGGGGGCCACGTGTGGTGGGGGCGCCAGCCGCCGTGGCTTGAGGGGACCACCTGTCCAATTCTCCCAGCCAGCCTGGGAAGGAGGAAAGGAGGGACACCGGCCGCTTGCCGCCCCGCCCGGTGAAGCCCGCGCCCCTCGGCGATCTCACCGGAGTGGGTTCTCTCAGCCAGTCAGCTGTTCCAGGATGGGGTACGCTGTCTTTTTGATCTCTGTCGTGGCTCTGGGAGCTGTTCTGTATGGTTTCTACTCCCCTAGTAGCTGTTCTGGAGGAGGAACGAAGATCCACGCATCTTACTAAGCCGCCATCTTCTCCGGAAGTCCCCTCTCCCTCATTTGTGAAGGAGAATTTTGTTGGATACAGAATTCTTGGTTGTCAGTTTTTCTCTTTTAGTATCATAAATATATCATACCACTGTCTTCTTACCTCCGTGGTTTCTGCTGAGAAATCTACACATAGTCTTATTAGGCTTCCCTTGTATGTGATGGATTGCTTTTCTCTTGCCACTAATAAAATTCTCTCTTTCTCTTTGACGTCTGACATTCTGATTAGTGAGTGTCTTGGAGTACATCTATTTGAATCTATTCTGTTTGGGTACACTGCACTTCTTGGATCTGTAATTTTAAGTCTTTCATAAGAGTTGGGAAATTTTCAGTGATAATTTCCTTCATAAGTTTTTCTCCTTCTTTTCCCTTCTTTTCTTCTTCTGGGAAACCCACAACACCTATATTCATGCACTTCATGTTGTCATTCAATTCCCTGAGTCCCTGCTCAAATTTTCCCATTCTTTCCCCCATATTTTCTTTTGCTTGTTGGATTTCAGATGTTCTGTCCTCCAGTTCACTAATCCTATCTTCTGCCTCCTGAAATCTAACATTGTAGGTTTCCATTGTTTTTTTCATCTCCTCTACTGTGCCTTTTGTTCCCATAAGTTCTGTGATTTGTTTTTTCAGACTTTTGATTTCTTCTTTTTGTTCATCCCCTGCCTTCTTTACATCCTCCCTCAATCCATTAATTTGATTTTTGATGAGGTTTTCCATGTCTGTTCAAACATTTTGAATTAATTGTTTCAACTTCTGTATCTCATTTGAATTGTTGGTTTGTTCCTTTGACTGGGCCATAACTTCAATTTTCCTAGTATGAGTAATTATTTTTTGCTGGTGTCTAATTTCCTTAATTTATTCTGGAGGCTGTTTTCACTTTTTTTTTTATGTAGGATTTTCTTGCTGGATGACTTTGTTGTCAATCTGTTCTTTGACATTCAGTTCAACTTATTCTAGACCTCTAGCTTAGATTTTGTTTAACAGATCAGAATTTTTCAGTTGTTTTCTTGTTTCTTGCCTTACCTGTAAGATGCTTTTTTTTTCTCTTAGTATACTTAGGTATTATAGACCCCAGTCAGATTTTCCCAGACCAAACTGCCCTCCTGTCAGGAGGAAAGAGTCACCTGTGTCAGTTTTCCCTGAGGGTGAAACCCAGCAGGTTGAAAGACTTTTCTATGAAGCCTTTAGACTCGGTGTTTTTCCTATCCTGCCCAGTATGTGGTGCTTGTCTGCCTGCGGGTCCCACCAGCATAAAGTGATGTGGTGCCTTTAACTTCAGCAGACTCTCCCTGCAGGGGCTGTGGTTGAGACAGAGGAGAGGTTGTAGGCTGACTTTAATCTCTTCAGTTTTCCAGACCCTGGGGTCTGAATTCCTTGAGGGAGGGATTCCACCTGAGCTGGACCCCATCCCTCTCCTGGGGAAGGCACAGCCTCAAGACAAGCTCTGAGACAAGCTTAATTCTGCCTTTGCCTGGGGCAGTTGGAGCCTGAGAAGCCTTGCAGTTGTATCCAAAGAGCAGTCAAGCTGTAGAAACACAGCCACAAAAGAGAAAAGAAAAGAAAACCCTTTTCAGAGCAGGACCCCTTTTTCCTGAGGTTTGCCAATCAAGAGCTTAAGTTGGTATGTTGCTCTGAGTATGTCCAGGCCCTATGTGCCCCCTTCTTTCCTTCAGGGACCAGACCCTTTCAAGTATTTTGTGCTGTCCAATAAAAAAAAAAACACTTTTTTTTCTTTTTTCATTAGCTCTGTCCCCTCTGCACCAGGGCAAAACCCAGCAACCTTAGCTTTTACTCAAGGTCCAGCTGAGCTGGGGGCCTATTTTTAGTGGTCAGAATTTGTTAATAAATTCCATGATTGGAGCTTGGTTGAGCTCAGCCCCTTGCTGCTAGTAGTCTCTTTCCTTTCCCCTCTGGGAGCCAGCCATGGGGGAGGAGTGCTGGCCTCCATGGCTTGGGGGACTCATGGTTCTGGGTGGGATTGCAGCTGGTTCAGCTTGTCTAGACTGGTATATGCTGTGTGTCCAGTCATTGATGTGGCCCCAGCAGTTATTCTGTACTGTACCTGGCTATTTACAAGCTGCTGTGGAGGATGAACTAAATCCCACACCTCACTAAGCTGCCAGCTTGCCATGGTACACAGAACATGTCATCTTATCCACTTAATTACTAAGAACTTCCTCTGCTAAAGTCACCCTCTGGTGGGCATTCACATGGGACACAAATATCTTCATGTATTTTGCCCACTCAGAAAGGTTTGTCCACATACTTTTGTGTCACCAATTTTCCAATCATGCTCCTTCTAAGTCCCTGACATTCCATTAGCAACAACCCATGAGTCAGTATACATATGTACCTCTGGCCAGTTCTCTTTCCAAGCAAAATGAACAACCAAATGTACTGCTCAAAGTTCTGTCCACAGGGAAGTTTTCCCCTCACCGCTGTCCTTTAGGGACATCCCCAAAAAAGACTGCAGTGCTGCAGCTGTCTACTTTATGGGTGGAACCCATATATTGTGCACAACTACGTCTGAGTTTTTTCTTCCTCGGTGAACAAATTGTAAAGAACTCCTCAAGAGGCCATAGCTCTGGGATGGGAAAGAGAAGGCAATATGGCAGGATTGGGGACCATGGGCATTTGGGTGATTTCCTCGTGTAAGTTGTGCCTTCAGGACCCGCTGAAATCCTATCTCGTATATACCATTTCCATTTTATGGTGGAGTGCTGCTCTACATGGCCAATTTTATGGTTTGACAGGTCAGACAACACCCAGCACATGATAGGCAACTCTGGTCTCATGGTAACTTGGTGGCCAATGGTTAAGCGTGCACTCTCTACCAAGGTCCAGTAGCAGGTTAAAAGTTCTTTCTCAAAAGGAGAGTAGTTACTGCAGAAAATAGGAAGGCTTTACTACAAAATCTCAGGGGGCTTTATAGTGATTCTCCTATAGGGGCCTGCCAGAGGCTCCAGACAGCATCCCTATTTGCTACTGACACTTGCAGCACTGTTGGATCTGCTGGGTCATATGGCCCAAATGATAGAGCATCTTGTACAGTAGTCTGAACCTGTCACAAAGCCTCCACTTATCCCAGCCCCCATTCAAACTAGCAGCTTTTCTTATCATGTGATAAATGGGATGGAGTAGTACACCCAAATGAAGGATGTATTGTCTCCAAAATCCAGAGAGGCCAACTAGGCATTATGCCTCTTTTTTGGTCATAGGAGGGACTAGGTACAACACTTATCCTTCACCTTAGAAGGGCTATCTCAACATCCCCCCCATCACTGTACATCTAGAAATTTCACTGAGGTGGAAGGACCTTGTATTTTTGTTGGTTTTATCTCCCATCACCCTGACACACAAATGCCTTACCAATGAATCTAGAGCAGTTTCTACTTCTTGCTCACTAGGTCAACCTGATATCATCAATATCACGAACCAGTGTGATGTCTTGTGGGAAGGAGAAATGATCAAGTTCCCTGTGAATAAGATTATGACATAGGGCTAGAGTGTTGATATACTCCCGAAGTAGGACAATGAAGGTGTATTAATGGCCTTGCCAGTTGAAAGCAAACTGAGAAAAAACATTTGCCAGATCAACAGCTGCATGCCAGGTACCAGGGAAGCATTGATTTGATCAAGCAATGATATAACATCTAGTACAACACCTGCAATTGGAATCACCACCTGTTAAGTTTATGATAATCCACTATCATCCTCCAAGACACATCTGTTTTTTGCAAAGGACAAATAGGAGAGTTGAATGGGGGATGTGGTGGAAATCACCACTTCTGCATCCCTCAAGTCCTTGATGATGGCACTAATCTCTGAAATTCTCTTAGGAATCTGATATTGCTTCTGATTTACTATTTTTCTAGGTAGGAGAAATTCTAGTGACTTCCACTTGCCCTTTACTATTATAATAGCCCTCATTTCACAATTCAGTGAACCAATATGGGATTCTGCCAATTCCAGTTGCTTAGTATATCTATTCCAATCATGCATTCCAGAACTGGGGAAATAACCACAGAATGGGTCTAGGGACCCACTGGACCCACTGTGAGGTAGAACTGAGCTAAAACTCCATTAATCACCAGACCTCCATAAGTCTCTACTCTGACTGGTGGACCAGAGTGATGTTTTGGGTCTCCTGGAATTGATGTATTTCTGAGACATCTGATCATTTCCTTTTCCCCAATGCACGATTACCTTGGTAAAAGCCTGAAGGTCTCCTTGGGGGAAGGCTGGGAGAAAGAGTAACATGTAAAATTTTGGCAGTGTAATAGGTCCTTCCCAAGGGGACCTGGTCTCCCCCTCATTCAAGGGGCTCTGGGTCTGTAAACTGTCTCAAGTCTGGAAATTAAGAAACCATGATTCTCTGCTTTTGTAATTCAAGTTAGGCTTTTGTTCACATGACTGAGAACACTTCTGCTTATACAGATCAAGTAGGAATTTAGTAGACTGACCATCTATTTGACTTCTATATACCCCATGATCAATGCCACAGATCTCTGTGAGTCATATTATTCTGACTGCTGCTTTGAGTCTGCTGTCCATTATGGTAGCCACACCCACCTTGTCTTTGGTGAGTAAGTGCTGCCACATGGCTTCTGCCAACTCAGGATCTGATCATCCCAATTGTGTTTAAGGATTCCGGCTAAGTGACAGCCAGTTCCCACAGCAATATCTGACCTACTTAGAAGGGTGACTACAGAGCTTTTCAGGATTGATGGAGTTGGTTTTACAAGTTTATTTCACACAGTCCTGGTGAAAGGTGTGTCCTCTGGACATTCCTGGAGTGGATGAACAGGTCCTCCATGATAAATCCACTCTAACATTCCAATCTCGCTAAGATTTTGGATCCCCTCATCTACATTATACCAGGGCAGTTCTGGTATGTCACCTTCAGGTAATTTGGCACCTTTTGATCCATATTTCAGCCAACCACCCAAACAAACTGTTAACACACTTTCTAACCCCTCGAGCTACAACACTGAATCCAGAATCTCTGCTTAAAGGGCCCAAATTCATAAATTCAGCTTGATTCAACTTTATATTCCTTTCACCATTATTCCACACCCTTAATATCCATTCCCACACATATTCCCCTTATTTCAGTCTCTATAGATTGGAAAACTTTTGCAGTTCTTTTTGAAGTATAGTGTACCTCTTCACGAGTCACACTTTGTACCTCACCTTGCAGAGGGACTTTAGTAATAGGTCTGGAAGAAAAGAGGGAGGTTAGGGTGGGTCATAAAAATAAATAGAAGTGTCTTTCAAGCCATTACCTCAGGGCATTCCATTACAGTTTTGCCTGGTGAAACAGGATTAATCTCTCCAGACAGAGGAGTGACGGCTATTTCTTCAGGGGTGGTGGCTACAGGTTTAGCGGGTACTGAAGGGTTAATCGCTTCAGGTGGAGGTTGGATGGCAGACTCCTCAGCACAGACTGGAGGTCAGGAAGCTGTTTCTTCATGGCAGACTGGAGATTGGGTGGCTATTTCCTCAGGGCAGGCTGGAAGTCGGTTAGCAGTTTCTTCAGGATAGACCATAATAGGTTTATCTAGGAAAGACTTAGCAGAATCTGGGATTTCAATGTCCCCACTGCCGTAATTATCAACCCATATGTCTCCATCCCAATTTTCAGAACCCCATTCATTTCCAATCAATGCTCTCACATTAACAGTAGACACCCTGCGAAGTTGAGAATTTAGTTTACATTTTAAATCTGCTACTCTCACAATGAGACTCGGTCTGGTTTTCAGAGACTTCAAATCTGTGACCACAGCAAATAAGATTTTCTTTCAGGGCATATATAGAGACTTTTATATCTTGCATAGGGTGCTTAAGTTGCAAATTTGAAGCTCAGCCCAGGTCTTTGGAGATGCAGAAAGAAGTCACCCCGGGGAAAGTTGTTAGAACCCAGGGGCCTGGAGAGAAGACCAGCAGAGACCATTTTGTGCCTTTCCTCTGAAGAACCAACAAAATAAATCCCCTTTTATTAAAAGCCAATCCGTTTCTGGTGTGATGCATTCTGGCAGGTAGCAAACCAGAACAGAGTTGGTACCGGAGAGTGGGGTGCTGCTGCGGTTTGCAAATACCAGATCTGCTGGAATGGTGTTTTGGATGGCTAAGGGGAAGACTTTGGAGGAACCGTGAAGAGATTAATGAAGAAGTCCTGGAGTGCTTGAAAAGCCTGTTGGTGTAAATGGGACAACTGCCAATCTTGACAAAGGAGGAGACAAAAGGGAAAAAATTGGAGTTTGCAGAGTGAGAACCATGGAAGCTCGGGTCTGAAGCCAAGAAACCTTGGCCAGGAGAGTGGACCCACCCATATACAAGGAGAGGGTGAGTTTACCCTGAAGGGCGAGGATGAGTCTCCCCTCTCATTGCAGTGGAATAGTTGTGCAGCCTCGGGCCTTGGAAAAGGCGTAACACGCTCCTTGGGGGACTGGGAGAGCCTGGCTGCCACCGTGTGGAGGGGTTGAGCGTGTGCCCCAGAAATGGCAGAGAGCCCAGGGGTGGCCCTGATGCCTGGAGAGAGTGGAGCCCATAGGTGGTCTCCTCGATGTTCCCCGAGGTTGATTTGGAAAGAGGCGGGCCACTGCATAGGCCCTTGGAAGGGGTAGGACTGCCGCTTTCTAAAGCCAAAGGATAAATGTCTCTCAGACTTTGAAATCCCCTGGTGCTTGCCCTGCAGGTTTTACATCTGTGTTTCTTCCAATTTCTCCCTATGGAAATGAAAATCTGTATCCTGTGAGTATCCTCCTTTGCATCTTGGCATTAGACAACTTGTTTTGAGATTCACAGGTCCACAGCAAGAAGAGAATTTTTTGCACCTGTTTAAGGTGATGCTTGAAGTTGCCAAGTTGACAAGGGGTGGACATGTGTTAGTTAGATTCAGCTGTCAACTTGGCCAGGTGAGCATACCTAGTCTTGTTGCTGCGGACATAAGCCAATGGTACGTGAACCTCATTTGTTGCTAATTACATCTGCAGTCGGCTAGGAGGCGTGTCTGCTGCAATGAGTGATGTTTGACTTAATTGGTGGTGCTTAAATGAGAGAATGCAACGTAGCACAGCCTAAGCAGCTCGGCATTCCTCATCTCAGCACTTGCAGCTCAGCCCAGGCCTTTGGAGATGCAGAAAGAAGTCACCCTGGGGAAAGTTGTTGGAAGCATTCCTCATCTCAGCACTTGCAGCTCAGCCCAGGCCTTTGGAGATACAGAAAGAAGTCACCCTGGGGAAAGTTGTTGGAACCCAGGGGCCTGGAGAGAAGACCAGCAGAGACCATCTTGTGCCTTCCACATAAGAAAGAACCTCAGTGGAAAGTTAGCTGCCTTTCCTCTGAAGAACCAACAAAATAAATCCCCTTTTATTAAAAGCCAATCCGTTTCTGGTGTGTTGCATTCCGGCAGCTAGCAAACCAGAATAGGCTTATTGGGGAGAACACTTTTTTCTCAGCTCCACCCTCTCCAAACATTGGGTTGCACCCTCTCTGCCATCTCTGGGGCACATGCTCAACCCCTCCAGAACAATGTGATGGCATCCAGATTCTCCCCAATTCCCAAGGACTATGCTCAATCCTCTCCAAGGCCTGTGGTACAACTCTTCCAGAACAGTGAGGTGGAAGGCCCACCCTTTGCCTTCAGGAAAAATTCACCCTCTCCAAGTGTTTTGGTGGGTCTGTTCTCCTGGCCTGAAAGTTCTTTGCTTTAGACCTTAGCTTCCATGGTTTGCCTTTGAAGTTTTTTTTTTCTTCAATTTGTCCCTTTATTGTTACTTTTAGTCCAGACTGGCAGTGGTTCTGTTTATATACATCCCACAACACTGTTTTTCTATGCAGTTTGCTAGAATCGTGTCCATTAGACAAAAGGACTTTCCATAAATCCTTCCTGGATAACTCTATCTCCAATCCTGGCTTTTTCTGAAATGGCTGATTGTTTCCATGTTTGGTTAAATTTTCACATGGGGTATGTTCTAGTTTGCTAGCTGCCGAAATGCGACACACCAGAGACTGATTGGCTTTTAATAAAAGGGGATTTATTTTGTTAATTCTTCAGAGGAAAGGCAGCTAACTTTCCACTGAGGTTCTTTCTTACATGGAAAGGCACAGGATGGTCTCGCTGACCTCTCCAGACCCCTGGGTTCCAACAACTTTCCCTCGGGTGACTTCTTTCTGCATCTCCAAAGGCCTGGGCTGAGCTGCGGGTGCTGAGATGAGGAATGCCGAGCTGCTTAGGCTGTGCTACATTGTGCTCTGTCCTTTAAGCACCAGCCAATTAAGTCAAACGTCATTCATTGCAGCAGGCACACCTCCTAACCGACTGCAGATGTTAATTAGCAACAGATGAGGTTCACATACGATTGGCTCGTGTCCGCAGCAACAAAACTAGGTATGTTCACCTGGCCAAGTTGACAACTGAATCTAACTACCACAGGGTACTATCTCTGGTGTCTTCATTTATGGAAGCCCAGAATTTTCCATACTATCAATTTCTGGTTTCATTGCACACAAGAGTTTGGTTCTCACCTTTCTCTTTCCTGTTGCCTTTCACTGCACCTGCAAGGAGAAATCAAGCTGTACTTTCCACATTTAATTTGGGAATCTTTGCTAAGCATCCAAGTTCATGGCTTTTAAAATCTGCCTTCCATCCAAAGCCAGTAAAATTTGCCAGATTCTTTGCCGCTTTAAAACAAGGATCTCCTGTTTTAGTTTGCAAGCTGCCAGATTGCAATATACCAGAACTGGAATGGCTTTAAAAGGGGGAATTTATTAAGTTGCAAGTTTGCAGTTTTAAGGCTGTGAAAATATCCAAATTAAGGCGTCCAGGAAAAGATATCTTGGTTCAAGAAGGCTGATGATGTTCAGGATTTCTCCCTTAGCTGAAAAGGCGCATGGTGTCCTCTGCTTGCTTTCTCTCCAGGAATCTTCAACAGCTTCCCCGTGGCTCTATCCATTCTGTTGGCTCTAAAGCTTTTTCCGAAATGATTCCTTCTTAAAGGGCTCTAGAAAGCAACCCTACCTTGAATGGGTGGAGACACTCTCCATGGATCCATCTAATCAAAAGTTACCACCTACAATTGGGTGGCTCACATCTCCATGGAAACAATAAAAAAGATACCACCCAGCAATATTGAATGAGGATTAAATGATATGGCTTTTCTGGGGTACCCAGCAGATTCACACTGGCACACAGTCTTTCCAGTTTGCAATACCACATGTATCATTTCTGCCTAAGGCCTTATCAGAAGTATTTTTAGAATCACATTTCTACCAGCAGTCTCTTGAAAGCATTCTAGGCCTTCTCTCTCAAGCTACTCACAATTCTTCTGGAATGTTCCCCTTATCCTTTTGAAAGCTCTTCCAACATTTTGGTATTTGCAAACCTCAGCAGCAGCCTGCTTCTCCGGTACCAAGATCTGTGCTAGTTCATCGTAAGCTGCCAGAATGAAATATACCATACTTTTAAAAATGGAATTTAATAAGTTACAAGTTTATAGTTCTAAGGAAGTGAAAGTCCCAAATTAAGGCACCAACAAGAGGTTACCTTCATTCAGGAAAGAATGATGGGCTAGGAACACCTCTGTCAGCTGGGGAGTCACATGGCTGGCATCTACCAGTCCCTTGCTTCCAGGCTTCGTTGTTTTCAGCCTCTGTTCCTATTGTGGTTCCTCACTTTGCTTCTCAGGGGTTGACTTTCATTCTTTGCGCCTGTGGCTCTCTCCAGGTTCTGGCTTGCTTAAAATCTCATGGTGCTGTCTGTTGGGCTCCAAGCATCTCCAAACATCTGTGTCTCTGTTCTCCAAGTGTTGGCATCTATGTTACTCTGCTCTGAGGTTTCTGAGGCTTCTGTCATTTCTGAGGTTTCTCCAAAATGTTTCCTCTTTTAAAGGGTTCCAGTAAAATAATCAAGACCTACCTGGAATGGCTGAAGTCACATCTCCATCTAATCAAAAGTTCACACCCACAATTGGGTGGGTCACAGCTCCATGGTGATAAAGTTTCCCAACCTACGGTATTGAATAAGGATTAAAAGAAATGGCTGTTCCCACAAAATTGGATCAGGATTAAAACATGGCTTTTCTAGGGTACATAACACTTTCAAACCCGCATACAACTGAAGAGTTTCTGAGAGAGTTATTCAAATTGATCCTTCTGTACTCTGGCTCCCTAATCTATTAAAGCATGGGCAGTTTATCATCTCAAACTAGCATAGAAGGTCAGTGACACTGGCATTATTTTAATTTATAGAATGTATTTTTGCATATGGCAACACCTTTACATATTAATTTTCAACATTTATTGTGTGTTTATTACATGCACCCACAGTTCTAAGTGTTCATACAGTAATCCTCACAACAACTCTGTGAGGTCAGTACTATGACCCCCATTTTACAGGTGAGGAAATTCAAGTGAAAGAAGTAACAGACCTGGGATCCAAACCCATATAGTCTGATTCTAGACTCTGTGCTTCTAACTCCTGACTCTCAAATCAAGGCCCATTGATTGAGGTTAATGCCTTATTGTTGAACTACAGTGCTAAGTCAGTTCTTCTTCCTCTAAACATACTCTTTCTTTCTTTTTTCTTTTTTTTTGAGGTTTAACAATTTTTAGTAATGATCAGCTGATTGACTAACTGGGACATCAATAATTGGTATGCTTTTTTTAAAAAACTTTTTTATTATGAAATATATATAATACAAAAAAACAATGCATTTCAAAGTACATTATAACAAGTAGTTATAGAACAGATTTCAGAGTTTGGTATAGGTTACTGTCCCACAATTTTAGCAGCTAGGAAAACCTCCAAGGCAATGGAGACTAAAAGAAATATCAATATAATGATGCAGCAGCTCATTTGTTAAATCCTATCTTCTCTGTTATAACTCCTCCTTCTCCTTTAATCCTTCTCCTAATCTTTAGGGGTAATTTGGGCTATGCCCTTTCTGACTTTTTCACATTGGAAAGGGGAGTTAATAATATGGGATAGGGGGATGGAACTAGTTGATATTCTTGGAGAAGCTGGCCCCTCTGGATTTTAGAACTTGTCTGGTCTAGGAACCCATCTGGAATTTATAGATTTCTGGAGGCTATCAGTTTCTGTAAAGTAATCTCAGTATGTGAAACTTTTGTAAAATCTTAGAAAGAGCCCAAGGTGTTCTTTGGGGTTGGCAGGAATGATTTTGTTTGGGATTTGGCAAAACATAGTCATTAGCAATATCTAGCTGAAGATTGCCATAAGAGGAGCCTCCAGAAGAGCCTCTCAACTCTATTTGAACTCTCTTACCATTGATACCTTATTTTGTTACAATTCCTTTCCCCACTTTTTGTCAGGAAGGTATTGTTGATTTCACAATACTAGGCCAGGCTCATCCCTGGGAGTCATGTCCCATGTTGCCAGGGAGACTCTCACCACTGGATGTCATGCCCCACATAGTGGGGAGAGCATTGATTTTTCTTGTAAAGTTGGGCTTAGAGAAAGAGAGGCTACATTTGAGCAACAAAATAGGTTTTCTGGAGGTAACTTAGGCACACTATAGGTAGACTTAAGTTCTCTGCTACAGAAGTAAGTTTCACAAAAGCAAGCCTCAAGATCAAGGGTTTGAGGAGCCTTTTTTTATAACAACAAAACTTGACTTGTTCCTGCCTCACATAACCCTTTTCTTTCAGTCACTGGAGTACTTGGAAAAGTACTTAAATAGTTCATTATGGTTTCTATTTTTTTTTCTCTTAAGCTCGTAGGGAGAGAGCAAGTATCATCGTCATCAACAACAACATTTTAAATTTACAGTTGAAGGAACCAAAATGGATCTATATTAAGTAATTTATGCTAAGTCGCAGCAGATAAATGGTAGATAGAACCCTAGAATCTTTTTTTAATTTATTTTTTATTTATGATAGATAACCACATACAAACACAAACATTCTTATCATATGATCATTCCGTTCTTGTTATATAATCAATAACTTACACTATCATCACATAGTTGTATATTCATCATCATGATCATTTCTTAGAACATCTGCATCAATTCAGAAAAACAATAAAAATAAAACAGAAAAAAATTCATATATACCATATCCCTTACCCCTCCCTTTCACTGATCACCAGCATTTCAAACTACTAAATTTATTTTAACATTTGTTCCCCCTATTATTTTTTTTAATCCATATGTTTTACTTGTCCATTGATAAGGTAGACAAAAGGAGCATCAGACATAAGACTCTCACAACCACACAGTCATACAGTGACAGCCATATCATCATATAATTATCTTCAAGAAACATGGCCACCGGAGCACAGCTCCACATTTTCAGGCAGTTCCCTCAAGCCTCTCCATCACACCTTAACTAAACAGGCAATATCTGTTTAATGCGTAAGAATAACCACCAGGATAACCTCTTGACTCTGTTTGGAATCTCTCAGCCACTGACACTTTATTTTGTCTCATTTCGCTCTTCCCCCTTTTTGGTCGAGAAGATTTTCTCAATCCCTTGATGCTGAGTTTCAGCTCATTCTAGGATTTCTGTCCCATGTTGCCAGGAAGGTTCACACCTCTGGGAGTCCTGTCCCATGTAGAGAGGGGGAGGGCAGTAAGTTAGAGAGAGAGGCTATATCTGAGCAACAGAAGAGGTTCTCTTGGGGGTGACTTTTAGGCCTAATTTTAAGTAGGCTTAACCTATCCTTTGTGGAATTAAGTTTCATTGAACAAACCTCAAGATTGGAGGCTTGGCCTATTGCTTTAGCTGTCCCCACTGCCTGTGAGAATATCAAGAATTCTCCACTTGGGGAAGTTGAATTTTCCCCTTTTCTCACCATTCTCCCTAGGGGACTCTGCAAATACTTCCCTATTCACTGTTGAAATCACTTTGGGATTTATCTGGGCATCACTCTGGACAAACCTACAAAATCTCACGCCCTATGCAAGGTTCCACGTAGTATGGTGTGTGATTAAGCTGCCCACTTAAATTATATTAGGAAATGCACTAGTCAAAATATAAATTTTATACCAAATAAACATTTTTTGCTTGTCTCACACATACATTAAAGTTTTAAAATATTAATTACCATCTATTTTCAACACCCTGCATTATTGACATTCCTTTGTTCTTCCTCATGCAGAAACATTTTAAATTTGCACATTTAGTCACTATCATTATATACTGTAGGTATTCCTAGGTTATACCATCTCAGTCTTTATTGTCTATCTTTCTTTCTGATTTCATTTGTGCCCCCAGGCTTCCTCCCTCTATCATTCTCACATTCAACTTCATTCAGTGTTCTAACATTATATTACAGTTAGGGAGTATTGTGCTAACCATTTCTGAGTTTTTATAGTCAATCCTCTTGCATAATCTGTATCCCTTCAGCTCCAATTACCCAATATCTATCCTATTTCTATCTCTTCATGGTCTCTGTTACCAACTGAAATTCTCCAAGTTCATTCACTAATTCAGTTCATATCAGTGAGACCATATGGTATTTGTCCTTTTGTTTCTGGCTAATCTCACTCAGCATAATGTCCTTAAGGTTCATCCATAGAACCCTGGAATCTTGATTCTAGATTTCTAATTTCCAGTACACCATATTTGTTGCATAATTTGCTCTTCCATTTCCTCATTTCTTGTAATCTTCTTTTAGTCTCCTATTTCCAAAGCACTCTACTGAAATTTCTACAAATTATCCAACCCTGTAGCCATTGTGTTTCATTTATTCATTTCTTTCAATTTCTCTATGAACTGTTGCCTTTTTCCTTAAAATTCTCTCCTTTCTTGGCTTCTGACCCTATATTATCCTCAAGCTCCTTTTACTTTTTTGACCACTCCTTTGTCTTTTTCACCCCTACTTTTGCTCTCAACAACATATCTTTTTTTTTCAGATATATTTAATTTTATTAAAGATCGATAAAATGCTTTCTGTCTAGAAATAAGAAGTGGAAGTGTTTTAAGATTATTTTTATTAGAGAATTTGTGGGTTTACAGAACAATCCTGCATAAAATACATGATTCCCATTCACCACTTCAGTATTAACACCTTGCATTGGTGTGGTACATTTCAACAACATATCTTATCCAAGGCTGTGTCCTTAGCCATCTGGTTTTCTCTATATATTCTCTTTCTTTTGGTATTACCAATTTCTACAGCTTCAATTCTCAAGTCTATGAACATGACTCCTACTTCTACCTTGGGTTCTAATGTTCTTTACTCCCAACTTGTATTCCCAACCAGCTACATGTTTCACCAGTATTTCAAATGTGATACGTCCAATCCAAGTCATGATCTTTCCCACAAAGTACACCTCCCTCTTGATGTGGCTATTCTTGCCAATGCATTGAATCACTCAACATAACTCAGTGCTCGTAGGGCCATCTTTATCTCCTTCATACACAGTGACCTGGTTACATTTCAGCATAGAGTTGTCTATCACATTTATACTTTCTATTTCATTCCTTCCTTCCTCTACCTTAGATTAGACCCACAAAGCTTCTCTCTTGGACTTACTTAAGTAGCTTTATTTAAGGCAATATATCCAGTACCTGCGATGGCTATTACTAGGTAGTAAGATTGTGGGTGATTTTTGTTTTCTTCCTTGTACCATTCTGATTTTTTAAAAATTCTCTACAGTTGCTATGTAGTACTTTCATAATCAGAAAAACACCAAAACAACAACAACAAAGAACTGAATAATAAAAGGCAAACAGTTTCATTAATTCTTTGAGCATTTACTGAATGCTACCTCTCACGAAGCCCTTCCAGATATCCTCAATTAGCCTTATTTGACAGTTACTTCAATGTTACTTGTTTCTCTTTAACCTCTTTTATGCCATTATTATGTTTTTGTTTTGTTTAAATTTGTGTGATTGTCTTACTCTCCTATTAGGCAGCTAATTCTTGAAGGCTTTCAATGATTCTGTTTATGTATAATAATTTCTTATTAAATACATGTGAAATGTATTGAACTGAACCAAACATAGTATAATTGTGAGTTGCTAACCTTTGAGTCCTTTGTCAAATTCTCATGTACTTCATCTCAACATGTGTTTAGCCTATTGCCACTGTCATCATAAGCTCATTCATCTTGGGCTTTTTGGATAGAGAACAGATGGAAAACAGGTCAGATGTGCTTTGATATACTCATATGATTCTAGGCCAATTAGTGGTTTCTCTTAGAGAAGTAAGTATGAAGCAGGAATACTAAGAGAAGCACAATAGAACATTGAAGCATCATTCACTATCAGAAAACATTTTTTTTTAATCCAAGGAATTTGCCTGGTTCCGTAGACTTCATTGTAATATAGCTCTGCTCTGTCAATATTTACATAGTTTGTATTCTTTAATACTAAGTGGAAGCTCTAAGAGAATGCTTTCCTAAATAAGATACTTTTAAAATCCTAGGCTCTACTTAGCACAGATTTCAAGTATCTTTTTATGCATAGTTTGTCTTTAGTTTCATGCTGGAGGATGGACACACTTGGGATCCTAGACTCATTGAGGAGTTATTTCTATTTTAAAACTTCCAATCTCAGAACTCTGGATGGTTCCTGTGCTGGTTTGAATCTGGTGTGTACTCCAGAAAAACCAAGTTCTTTAGTATTCATTCAATACTGCTGGGTGGGATCTTTAAAAAAATTTTTTTTTTAAAACATAACAATATACAAACACGAACATTCTTACCATATGATCATTCTATTCTTGGTATATAATCAGTAACTCACAATATCATCACATAGTTGTATGTTCATCATCATGATAATTTCTTAGAACATGTATATCAATTCAGAAAAATAAATAAAAAGAAAAAAGAAAAAAACTCATACATACCAACCCCTCACCCCTCCCTTTCATTCATCACTAGCATTTCAATCTACTAAATTTATTTTAGCATTTGTTCCCCTATTATTTATTTATTTTTAAGCCATATGTCTTACTCATCTGTCTGTAAGGTAGATAAAAGGAGCATCAGACACAAGGCTTTCACATTCACACAGTCACATTGCAAAAGCTATGTCATTATACAATCATTATCAAGAAACATGGCTACTGGAACACAGCTCTACACTCTCCAGCACTTCCCTCCAGCCTCTACATTATACTTTAACTAAAAAGGTGATATCTACATAATGCATAAGAATAACCTCCAGGATAAGCTCTCAACTCTGTTTGAAATCTTTCAGCCATTGACAATTTATTTTGTCTCATTTCTCTCTTCCTCCTTTCGGTCGAGAAGATTTTCTCAGTCCCTTGATGCTGAGTCCCAGCTCATTCTAGGATTTCTGTTCCACATTGCCAGGAAGGTTTATACCTCTGGGAGTCATGTCCCACATAGAGAGGGAGAGGGCAGTGAGTTTGCTTGTTGTGTTGGCTGAGAGAGAGAGGCCACATCTGAGCAACAAAAGAGGTTCTCTTGGGGGTGACTCTTAGGCCTAATTTTAAGTAGGGTTAGCTTATCCTTTGCTGGGATAAGTTTCATATGAACAAACCCCAAAATTGAGGACTTGGCCTATTGCTTTGGTTGTCCCCACTGTTTGTGAAAATATCAGGAATTTTCCACATGGGAAGTTGAATTTTCCCCCTTTCTTGGTATTCCCCCAAGGGGACTTTGCAAATATTTTTTAATTCACTGTTCAAATCACTCTGGGATTTATTGGGGCACATTCTGGACAAACCTACAAAATCTCATGCCTTACTCAAGGTTCCATGTACTTATGGAGTTCAATTAAACTGTCCACATAAGTTATATTAGGAAATGCACTAGTCAAAATATAAATTTTGTACCAAGTAAACATTTTTTGCTTTAGTCTCAAACAGAGTTAAAGTTTTACAATATGAATTACCATCTATTTTCAACAGCTGGGTGGGATCTTTTTATTGTTTCCGTGGAGATGTGTTACATTCAATTGTGGGTGGTAACTACCCATTCAAGGTGGTGTTGCTTACTGGAGCTCTGTAAGAGGGAACCATTTTGAAAATGCTTCAGAACCAATAGAGCCCACACAGTCAGAGACTTTTGGAGATGAAGGAAAATGCCACAGGGGAAGCCACTGAAGAAGCTGGGAGTGAAAGCTAGAAGATATTACCATGTGCCCTCCCAGCTGATAGAGGTGTCCAGAAGATTCCAGCAGACATCAGTCAGGTAACTTCCCAGATGACAGAGGGGTTCTACACAGCATCAGCTTTTCTTGAGTGAAGGCAACCTCTTGTTGGTGCCTTAATTCAGAAATTTTCACGGCCTTAGAAAGGTAAACTTGCACCTTAATAAATTCCCCTTTTAAAAAGCCGTTCCGTTTCTGGTATATTGCATTCTGACAGCTTACAAACTAAAACAGTTCCCATCATCTATGGCCCACTGATCACTTCCCTACCGAAAATGCCACTAAAAAAAAAAAGTAAAATTACTATTCTTGTGCATCTCTGTGCGTGCATATGGTATGGATTAGATTCTTGCTTTATACCTTAACTTAAAAATATCAAACTAGTATCCAGTGAAGAATTTGCTATCATTCTGAAGATGGGGAGCCAAATAACTTTATACATAACTGGAAATCACATACTTGTTGAGCTGATTTTTTAGCCACTTATATGGTGTTTACTCTGTTCTAAGCACTTTAGAAACATTGTTAATCCTCATAAATAACCCAGTGGGGTAGGTATTGTTATCTCCATTTCACAGATGGGGAACTAAGGCACAGAGCCTTTAAGTAACTTGCCCCAAATCATTCAGCAAGAATGATCTCACTAAATGGGAGAGCTGTAATTTGCACTTAGATGGCCTGGCTCTACAGTCTATTCATAAGCATGGTCCTCACTGCCTTTCAAGCTAATTGAATTCACCATCCCTGGGCCTAAAACAACTCTGTTCTCCCAGTGAAGGTCAAATGGTGTCTTTAGGGATTAGTTGCAGGTAAATAATGAATAATGTTTTATCCTTTTCATAGTGTTCTCAAGAAACATCTATTAAGTGCTCCATTGCACAAGATGCTGTACTAAACGTTTCTTGAGTTTGGTTGGATTTAGAAGATAAGGAATAAGTGCTTATAATGGGTGTATTTGTCTTAACTATCTACATAAAGCTTACCAAAAGATAAGGGAAATGAATATTTTAGAGCTCATAATTTACTGCCTTTGATCCTCCTACCAACTCTAGGAGGAGTCAGGGCAAATATTTTCATTCTACAGATGAAAGAACTGAGGCTCAGAAGTTTGTGGCTTTCTATAAGTCTCATAGATAATGAGCGATAGAGTTAGAGCTCTATCTAGTTTTCCTGACTCCAAAGCCAGTGCTCTTTCCCCTATATTGAATCCCTTTCCTTTAATCTGAACTTTGCTGTTACCTTGGCAACAGAATATAACACTGAGGGCCTGGAAACCATGATTCTGCCTTCTCTGTCAAAAAGTCAAAAGTTGAACTGAGGTCACCTCAAGGACCAACTCTCTTCTTTGTGTGCTTCTTTGTAACATTTGTTAAGCCTAATACCTCTGTCACCACAAGTTTATTCAGGTTGGGCTTCTTGGTATGTTGTCTTTTCTAGTCCTACACCAGTCATTCTGTCTGTCTTAGTCCCAGTTACCTGAGAGACCAGGGTATGAAACATGAAGCCTGAGGCACATGGGATAGCAGCCTGAAGGGAGGCTTTTTCATCTTCTTTGGCCACACGTTTCACCTCTGACGTTGCCATCTGACACACCAGCTCTCGCCTTGCTGGTTGTTTGAGGCAACAAATTCTACTTAGAGTGGTTTTAAGTAGGGAATAGTCTTTATTTTAGAGTAAATATCCATGCCTCTGTGACTCAATTTTCATCCAGTTATGAAGTCACGAAGTCAGATAATACCCAGATGTATGATCAGTTCTTAAGAAAACTTTAAATGCTAGGTCATTTAAGATTTTTGTCAGCAGGTGGCACTTCTCACTTGCCAAGTAACCTCTCTCTCAGAAAGGAAACTATTCCTATTTTTTGCTGCTACTGACATCCTCCTAATTATCTTATGCCTCAGTTTAACCAGTTCCAAACATTTCTCCTCAGTTTCCTTTTATAGCAGTTTTATGCTAAACTATCTGTTTATACTTTTTAATGTATACCCTCTTTCCATGAAGTATTTGAGATGGCTTACCACATATAGTATACAATAGTAAATATGCGAAACAGAATAGGAGAATATCAATTGTAATTAAGAATATCAAATATGATTCAGGGTTGCAGGTATCTGGAGAAAAAAGGAAATATTTTACATGGTTTTTATTACCAGGTCTTTGGGTGAATGTGGAAGGAGAGAACTTTTCCAGCACTGCAATAAAAATCAGAGTGTCTACCAAGGATTATTGGAGATAAGATTTTGTTGTTTGCCCGTCTCATGTCCCTAACCCAATTTATAATAAGTTAGTCCAGGGCTGTGGACATTAAGGAGTACTTTTATAGTCCTGCAGTTTCAGGGCTATGCAGTTAGCAATCAATTTATAAGCTCAACTTTTCAAGATGCTAGCCTCACTCATTCATTCATCCTACATAACTGAGTCCCGCTATCTAGCAGGATTTACCTTGGGCATTGGGAACACAAGCATATCCATTCAGTAGGTTCGGGTGTGCCCAAATCAATTTATGATAACATTCCTTTTCTCTGAGAACTTTTAACTCGTTGGAGAAAAAAAAAAGATCTTTATATCCATGAAAAATTTAATGAGCTATACCAGTCGATATTACAATCAAATGCTAAATCTGTGATCGGTTTTATTAGGGTCCTAAGATTGTTCTGCCTATTTAAAAATAAGTCGGTAAATTCCATCTCGTTCAACATCTAGGAAATTAGAGAAATCAGATTAAAACGGCAGCTTCCTATATCAATAAAGTTAGAAAGGGATGGCGTGGTCCTCAATAGCTGGGGTAGGTGGAGTCGCGGGCTAGCGTGAGGGAAGGACAGGGAGGACCCCTACGTATTGGCCCCGCAGCCCCTCTCCGATATTACCCCGCTGCCCCCTGCCGCCCGGAGCTGAATGAACTGCATTTTTCCCCGCCCACTGTTATCTGTAGTTAGCCGGAGGATGGGGGGGGCGGGGGCGGAGCGCGGATTCCAGGGAATCAGACCCGGGAGTCCGGCTCTGAAATTCGAGGCTCGGCTCGCTGCTGCAGGGGAGAGGTGGCCGAGGCAGGGCTGGCAGTGCTTTGTGGCGCGCGCGGATTCCACTGCGGCGGGCGCACAGGCGGGGCGGGGCCTCGGAGCCTCCCGCTGCGCCCGGCGCTCGGCCGGCTGCAGGCGCCGCGCATGGCCAGCCTCCAGCCGCCCGGCTTCCCCACGCGCACAAACAGCCGCCTGGACTCATTCCTGCGGAGGCACTTGTCGCCCCAGGTCTACGACGCCATCCGCGCTTATGAGCCGTGCATCGTGCTGTCTGATTCAGAAAACTACACCTTCAAGTTCGTGGTGCTCAGCGACCGGCTCATCTACCTGACCGAGAACCCGCCCAAATCCATCCGGCGGGTCGTGGCGCTGCGGGACGTGGTGGCCATTGACCTGGTGAGGAGGGCGGGCGGATAGAGGCGCGGGAGGGTAACGCGAACCCACTTCTTCGGCACCCAAGCCTAGCCCTCCTGCGCGCGGGAAGGAGAGTAAGGAATAATTTCCCCATCTCGCTTTGGACTCCCCACCTCCTTAACTAAATTCGGTTCAAGAGGCCAACTAAGGAAGCTGTGGATTGCTGTACGCACTCCAGATAAAGATGCCTTTCCCATTCTTGTAGTGTGTATTCCCTCCCCACCCCGGGAGCTAAGGGCTTGAGAACATAGCCCCCCATCAAAATCATCCTTTATGAATATTCATAGGTGCGTCGTCCATTAAGCACCTAGTCTGTGTTACACACTGTGCCAGACCCTGAGGGTGCAAAAAACGAAATAAGGCTCCTTGGAAGCAGTTATGAGAGAGACAGAAAGTTAACACCAGTACAGAAAAAAAAAAGGCCATGTAATAAGTGTTATTATGCCATATTTACTTTTTTATCTCCAGCGCTCAGAGCACATCTGGTGCTCAGTATGAATATGTGAATGAATAAGTGCACAAATGAGATCTATAGACTGGGCTCAGGTCATGCTGGGAAAACTCCCTGGAAGGAGTGACATCAGAGCTGAGACTTGAAGAGATACAATCTGGCACCAGACACGGCCTAACCTAGTTTTTAGTGTGTTGCTACTGTATCATTTTCCTCCAGGAATAGATTTGCCTTATAAACCAGCAACAGGTTGGAAGCACAGCCTCCTCTCTCCAATTACTATTTTTTCCCCTTTGGCTCCCATTGTCTGAGCTGCTCTCCAGGTTTATTTTTCCTCTTGCCATTGGGGACATGTGTCTAGCCTAGTTTTTCTTTCCCTTACCTGAGTCTCTGTGTCCCCCATGGGAGAGTTTGGCTCCTCTCTAGGAGCTGTTTTACCAAGAGAATCATAGTTTTGAACCCATCCATATGAAAAAGAATAAAATTAAGTGAAAAAAAATACGTGAAGTTTCTAGTCAAACATCTGTGGCTAATATCACTGTTTAAATTTATCTTGGGCCCACTCTATTTTTTTTCCATTTAAAAAAAATTTTATGAATAAAACCAATCAACATGCAATATGAACATTTTTTTTACATCACATAGTTGTATATTCATCATCATGATCATTTCTTAGAACATTTGCATCAATTCAGAAAAATAAATAAAAAGAAAACAGAAAAAAAATTCATACATACCATACCCCTTACCCCTCCCTTTTATTGATCACTAGCATTTCAATCTACTAAATTTATTTTAACATTTGTTCCCCCATTATTTATGTATTGTTGATCCATATGTTTTACTCATCTGTCCATAAGGTACATAAAAGAAGCATGAGACACGAGGTTTTCACAATCACACAGTCACATTGCGAAAGCTATATCATTATACAATTATCTTCAAGAAACATGGCTACTGGAACACAGCTCTACATTTTCAGGCACTTCCCTCCAGCCTCTCTGTTACGTTGGGCCCACTTTTTAGACATCCTTTTCCATTCTCAAAGGTTTTATCATTTTACTGTACAACTTTGTCTTCTTGTTAGTTAACTTTCAGCTGGTTCAGGTTTCAAATTTGCCTTTGTTCTTACTCCTGCTTTGTGGCTATACTTAATTAAAGCTCCATTTTAAGTTCATATTTGAGGACTGAAACACTTAAAAATTAGATCTGGGAATGATCAGCTATCAGGTCTCAGTTATCAATGATAATAGAGACTAGAGTGAACATAATTAAAATCCCTGGAGGATGGAATTTTTAAAAATCTTTTTGGATTTTAATAGTCTTTTTAAAATTTTTAACTATCCATTTCCACCAAAGGAAATGGACTGACTTAGGTTCATTTCCTCATTCTCCCTAAAATGTTTATCAAGCTTTTAAGATGCTAATGAGCAAAATAATGGCCAAGCAGGAGAGGGGAGATCAAAAGGAAAGGAAGGGCAAAGAGAGGTTAATAAATGCTACAGGACTGAAGAGTTAGTTCTTAGAGCTGATTATGGTATTTACAGTTATAAGCAATCAGGGTAGAGTTGTTGAGGAAATGGATTTTTCCATGCACTATACAAATCTGATCACAGGACATTCCTACTTAATCCTTCGGTGAATTGTCTTTAGGATTAAATTGCAAACATCTTCATGATCCAGTCCCTGCTCACACTGCAACCTTGTGCTTCATCAGCCCCCCTCTGCATTTCAACCACATGACAGAGCATTTGCAGGTGTGTGGCCATGCCAGGCTCTCTCCTCCCTCTGGACCACTCTGGACCGCTCCCCCTTCCTATTAGTTAACCAAATGGCCCTCCCAGACACATCCATCCCTCATCTCCATCCTCCCATTGTGTTGTGTGCAGGCCGTAACTGTTAGCACTAGTTATATTTAGTCTCTTTTCTGTAAGTGTAATCAAGAAGTTAGAATTTAAGTGATAATTATGGTTACTGAATCATTATGTGATTATATATTATTTCTACATTCTGGTATATTAGAGGGAAATACCTGAAATCTTTGAACTGTAATCCTGCTGCCTTGATCTCTGATAATGATTATATAGCATTTATTTTGTACCCTTGTGATTGTAAAAACCTTGTGACTGACCTTTACTTGTACCCATTTTATACTTTTTTTTTTTTTACTTTAGCATCTTATGATCACTAAAGTTAGCCCCTAATGTTTAAAGGGGTTTGGGTTGGACCAGAACCTACCCACCCCAATTCCAAAGTTATCTTGATAATCAAGACTGGATCTAACCAAAATGGGCCTGACCCAACCTACCCAGAACCTTAGACTTTAACCTACTTGTGACCTATACATCATTACAATACTAAAAATCATGCCCATTATCATATTAAAGCCTTCAATTTCTTACATACGGTCGTGACTAAGCATGTAATCAATCTGCACATGCTCAATAATTAGATCATCTGTAATTACATCATCTGGAGCCATTGTGCTCATTATCCTAAAGCCTGCCCATCTGTTGATACTAAAAAACTATCAGAATTACTGCAGTTCAGAGAGACACTTTTTTTAGACTGATAGGCCATCTGATTTCATGCTTTGTGCCTACCAATAAATTCTTTCTGTCTTTGAAACCCCAGGAATTCGTGATCTGAGTACATCAGGCAGAGAATCCACTGCCTTTGTCAGGTATCATAAGTGTGCAGGTTTGTGCATCTCCCCTCTGGCTTATGAACTTGAGGATTTAGACTGTTTCTCTAGCATGTAACACAGCGCCCAACACATAATAGGCATACCTTCATAAAGCAAGGTAACATTATAATTGACAGTTATGGGGCACCTATGTGTCAGGCACTGTTCTAAGCACTTTACATATATGCTTTCTATCTTAACCAAAAAACAGTTTCTTTTGTGCTTAGGAGAAGTGTGTTCAAGCTTCTACTTTAGTACTTAATATATTGTATTGTGATACTTCACTGGGATGTTAGAGTCTGTTCTAGTTTGCTAGCTGCCAATATATCAGAAATGGAATGGCTGTTAAAAAGGGGAGTTTATTAAGTTGCTAGTTTACAGTTCTAAGACAGTGAAAATGTCAAAATTAAAGCAAGGCTATGGAAATGTCCAAATTAAGGCACCAACAAGAGCTTCACTTGAGGGTTTCTCTCTCAACTAGAAAGGCACGTGGCAAACATGGCGACACCTGCTAGCTTTCTCTCCAGGCTTCTTGTTTCATGAAGCTTCCCCAGGGGTGTTTTCCTTCTTCATCTCCAAAGGTCTCTGGCAGTTTGTGCTGTTGTGGTTCTCATCCTCTCCTATGGCTCTCTTGTGGCTCAGAGACTCTCTCCAAAATGCCTGCTGTTTTAAAGGATCCCAGTAAACTGGGATTAAGACCTACCTGGAATGGATGGAGTCCCATCTCCATCTAATCAAAGATTAACCCACAATTGGGTGAGTCACATCTCCATGGAGATAATCTAATTGAGTCTCCAATTTATAGTACTGAATAGGGATTAAAAGGACAAGCTCCCACAAGATTGGATCAGGATTAAAACATGACTTTTTTTAGGGTGCATAATCCTTTCAAACTGGCACAAAGTCCTAGTAGAGGAGGTGTCTAGCCTTATCCAGCTGTTTATGTTTATAACAAAGCACATTGCCAGGCACATTGGGGGCACTCAGTTAATATTTTATGAAGAGATAGAATAATGAAACCCCAAATGCTCATTATTGCCTTTTCTACAAGTTAGGCAGTTTCAGTTCTTGTTTGACAGTATAAACCCTCTCCTCCCAAATCTGAACACCTAGGTTGTGTGATGGTTTCTTCCCCAGGCCTTTCCCTTCCCTGAAGCACAACTTGTGTTTGAAGCTCTGCATTTTGTTGTGGCTGTTTTTGTTCTTTTCTCTTTATTCTCATCTCTTCACCAACTTTACTTTTTTCTCTTCCTGAACCATCCCATACTCCAGAGGTCAGCAAGCTTTTTTTTTTTTTTAAACATTTTTTTCATTGTGAAATATATATATAACAAAATAATACATTTCAAACTACATTTTTTGGGGGGTGGGAGATTTCTGCCACTGAGCCACCATCGCACTGCCCTCAAACTACATTTTAACAAATAGTTTTAGAACAAATTTCAAAGTATGGAATGGGCTACAGTTCCACCATTTCAGGTATTTCCTTCTAGCTGCTCTAAGACACTGGAGACTAAAAAGAAATATCAACATAGTGATTCAGTAGTCATACTCATTTGTTAAATCCTATTTTCACTGATACAACACCCCCTTCTCCTTTGATCCTTCTCCCACTCTTTAGGGATATCTGGACAATGGCCATTCAAACTTCTTCATGTTTAAAAGGGGTGTTGACATTCTGGGGTACGGGTTTGTAATTGATTGATGCTCTTGGAGAGACTGATAACTCTGGTTTCAGGGCTTATTTGGCTGGGAACCATCTGGAGGTTATAGGTTTCTGAAAAATAAACTCAATGAGTGAAACTTTTACAAAAATCTCAAATAGAGTCCTGGGTATTCTTGAGGGTTTACAGGAGCACTCTTGGTTGGGGCTTGGCATACGATGGCAATTAGCATTATCTAGCTAAAACTTGCACAAGAGCTTGCATAAACTTGCATAAGAACTCCAGAATAGCCTTTGATTCTATTTGAAATCTCCTAGCCACTGATAGCTTATTTGCTACATTTCTTTTCCCACTGTTGGTCAGGTAGGCATTGTTGATCCCATGGTGCCAGGGCCAGGCTTATCCTTGGTAATCATGTCACACGTTGCCAGTGAGACTTATATCCCTGGATGCCATGTCCCACCTAGCGGGAAGGGTAATGATTTTACTTGCAGAGTTGGGCTTAAGAGAGAAAGGCCATATCTGAGCAACTAAAGAGGTTCTCTGGAAGTAACTCTTAGGCATTATTATAGATAGGCTTAGCTTCTCCATTGCAGATATATATTTCATAAGCAAAAGCCTCAAGATAAAAAAAAAAAAGCCTCAAGATCAAAGGCTTGGCCTATTAATTTAGAAGTCCTTAATGTTTGAGAGAGTATTAGGATTTCCCGGGTGGGAAAGTTTACTAGTTCCATATTTTTTCTCCAGTCCTCAAGGGAGTTTGCCAGTACTTTTTAAGTATCTGCCCAATGTACTCTGGAATGTATACTGGTAGCGGGTCAGATAACAAATACTTTAGGCTTTATGGGGCTCATAAAGTCTCTGTCCCATATTCTCTTTTAAAGAAGCTATCATTTAAAAATATCGAACACATTCTTAGCCTGGATAAAAACAAGTCATGGGGCATGCTGTAAGGGCAGCTGTAGTTTGCTCACTGGCTGCTGCTTACCTCCCTCCTTCTTCAAATCCTACACATTTTCCAGGTAAAGCCCAAGTAATTCTTTCAAACAGCTTATCCTTGACTGATCCTACGAGGGTAGGCACTTTGGTCTATTTTGTTCATTGCTAAATCTCCATTTCCTAGAACATGACCTGGTAGAGAGGAGATGTTCAGTAATATTCATTGAATATTCAACATAATCTGTCTTTCCTTATCTCTGAATTTATCTGTAATATACATTTTTTGGCATTTAGTAATACTTTTTATTTTTTCAAAGCACATTGCAACAATTAGTTATAGAACAGATTTCAGAATTTGGTATGGGCTACACTTCCACAATTTTAGGTTTTTACTTCTAGCTGCTCTAAGATACTGGAGACTAGAAGAGATGTTAATATAATGATTCCACAGTCACACTTATTTGTTAACCCTACCTTCTCTGTGTAGCTCTACCATCACCTTTAATCTTTTTCCCACTCTTTAGGGGTATCTGGGCTATGTCCATTGTAACTTTTTCATGTTGGAAGGGGCTGTCGATAATACAGGATGGGAGATGGAACTAATTGATGTTCTGGAGAGGCTGGCCTCTCTGCATTTCAGGATTTATCTGGTCTGAGGACCCATCTGGAGGTGGTGGGTATCTGGAAAGTTACTCTAGTGCATGGGACCTTTGTAGAATCTTATAAATTGCCCTAGGTGTTCTTTAGGATTGGGGGGAATGGTTTTGGTTGGGGTTTGGCAAGTTATGATAGGTAGCAATGTCTAATTGAAATGTGCGTAAGAATGTAGCCTCTTCACTCTATTTGAATTCTCTCAGCCACTGAAACTTTATTTCTCCCCTTTTGGTCAGGGTGGCATTGTTGATCACATGGTGCTGGGGCCAGGCTCATCCCTGGGAGTCATCTCCCATGCCACCAGGGAGACTTTCACCTCTGGATCTCATGTTCCACATCGTGGGGAAGGCAATGATTTCATTTGCAGAGTTGGTCTTAAAGAGAGAGAGGCCACATCTGAGCAATGAAGAGGTCCTCTAGAAGTAACTCTTAGGCATACTTATAGGTAGGTTAAGCTTCTCTGCTACATTAATAAACTTCACAGGAGCAAACCTCAAGATCAAGGGCTTGGCCTATTGATTTGGGTGTCCCTAAAATTTGACACAGTATCAGAGGTTTCCCCAGTGGTAAAGTTCAGTAGTTCCATTTCTTTTCTCCTATCCCTCAGGGAAGTTTGCCAATGTTTTTTAATTATCTGCTTAATATACCCTGGGATATATTCAGGCATCATATTAAGCTACACAGGATTAAAGTTCTTCATTCTTATCATGGGCTCCCTGTGTTTGGATTGTTTACATGACCTATCCAGACAGGCTGAGTTAGATTATACGGTACAGAAAATTTAGGTTATGGACAAAATAAACATTTTCTTCCTTTTGTCTCAAAGAGTAGATGAGGTTCTAAAATATAGACGTCTTCCTTACCCTCGTATTATGAATTTCCTTAATCTTGACCTTATTGGCTTCATTCTTATCTCTAAATATTTGGTTATACTTATATAAAACAGCCTCTCAAAATCCAGAAATAATAATTATCACTCCTGACTAAATGTGACTGCTATAAAAGCTTACAATCTAGGCCCCTGTTTTCTTATAAGTATTTTCTCAGTTAGACCACACAGTATTTGCTCTTTTGTTTCTGGCTTATTTTGCCTCACCAAATGTCCCACAGGTTCATTCACAATGTTGCATGCCTCACAACTTCATTCCTTCTTGTAGCAGCACAATATTTGATCATATGTGTACACTGTTGTTTGCCAGTCTTCTCATTCAGTGTATCCTTCAGCCATCTCCATCCATTGGGCATCATGTATAATGGCCAAAGTCAACAGTCCATCATGCTCTCAATTTTACATAATTTCATTGTTCCCAACAGAAAGATAACCAATAAACACACCCTCACCAAATAGAAAATCTGAACCTCCCCTTAACTCTCGTCCCTCCCCTCATTATTTACCCCCGGTGTTGCTGTGTATTGTTGATGTTTTTCTATTAAACATAGCCCACAGCATGCAATCACAGTTTTCCCCCATACCCTGAATTTATACACTCTTTGTACAAGATTCATACCTTTGCAGTAGTTTATGCAAGAACTTATTTATAACAGTAGTGTTAATCAGTGGGACACATGGTTTTATACATCCCTTTTCAATCATGTTCATTTTCAGTATGGTAATACTACTTATAGACCCACTCATGAATCGCCATCACATCTATGTAATCCCTTACATAGAAGTTCAACCTTATTAGCTAACTGTTTACTCATTTCTAGCTTCCATGTATTTCTAGGTCTCCTATATTCTGTATGATAAGCCTCTTGAGTTTACCTTTACCATGGTCATAAAAGTGGAATCATACAGTTTCTGTCCTTTTGTGTCTGGCGTATTTCACTCAGTAATATGTCACCAAGGCTCATCCATCTAGTCATGTGTTTTAGGATGTTTCATCTTACTGTTGCATAATATTCCATTGCATGCATATAACACATTTTGTTAATCCACCCTTCTGTTGATGGGCACTTGGATTGTTTCCATTCTTTGGCAACTGTGAATAATGCTGCTATGAATATCAGTGTGAAAATGTCTGCTGAGTTGCTGCTTTCAGCGCTTCTGGGTATATGCCGAGTAGTGTATTGCTGGGTTATAGGACAATTTGATTATTTAGTGTCCTAAGAAACCACCGAACTATCTTCCATAGCAGCTGTACCATTATACATTCCCACTAGTAGTGCGTAAGTATTGCAATTTCTCCACAACTTCTCCAACATTTGTAGTTTCATTTTGGTTTAATAGCAGCCATTCTTATAAGTGTGAGATGGTATCTTGTAGTCTTGATCTGCATTTCCCTTACAGCTGATGAAAATGAGCATCTCATCATGTACTTTTTAGCTCTCTGTATTTGCTCTTCAGAAAAATGCCTATTCATATCTTTAGCCCATTTTATAATTGGGTTGTTCTTTTGTTTTTGAGTTGTATGATTTCCTTATGTATACAGGATATCAAACTTTATCTGATGTATAATTTCCAAATATTTTCTCTCATTGAGTTGGCTGCCTCGTCACCTTTTGACAAAGTCTTTTGAGATGTAAAAGCATTGACTTTGAGGAGTTCCTATTTATCTATTTTTCCTTGTTCTTTGGATGTAAAGTTTAGAATGTAAAGATGTAAAGACCATAGGATGTAAAGACCTCCTATTACTAGGTCTTGAAGATGTTTCCATATTTTTTTTTCTATAAGTTTTATGGTACTTGTTCTCATATTTACATGCTTGATCCACTTTGAGTTAATTTTTGTATAGGGTGTAAGGTAAGGGCCTTCTTTCATTCTTTGGGCTATTTATATACAGTTCTCCCATGCCCATTTATTGAAAAGACTATTTTGCCCCAGTTCAGTGGATTTGGGGGCCTTGTTGAAGATCAGTTGACTATAGATTTGGTAGTCTATATCTGAGCTCTCGATTGAATTCCATTGATCAATACTTCTGTCTTTGTGCCGATACCATGCTGTTTTGACCACTGTGGTTTTAAAACCTGATTTTAAAACCAGGAAGTGTTAATCCTCCAACTTCATTCTTCTGTTTTAGGATACTTTTAACTATTCAGGGTCTCTTTCCCTTCCAGGTGAATTTGGTAACTAGCTTTTCCAACTCTTCAAACTAGGTTGTTGGAATTTTGATTGGTACTGCATTGAATCTATAGATCAGTTTGGGTAGAATTGACATCTTAACTACATTTAATCTTCCTTTCCATGAGCAGGGAATATCTTTCCACCCATTTGGATCTTCTTTGATTTCTTTTAACAGTGTTATGTAGTTTTCTATGTACAAGTCCTTTATGTCCCTAGTTAAGTTCATTCTTAGATATTTGATTCTTTTATTTGCTGTTTTTTTGTGTGTGAGGTTCCATGTTTTGTTTTGTTTATTCTGTTACCATATATACAATTTAACATTTCCCCTTTTAATCATATTCAGTGTTGTTAATTGCATTCACAATGTTGTATTACCATCACCACCATTCATAACCAAAACGTTTCCATCATTCCAAGTAGCTTTCAGGTTGCCTTTTTTATTTATTTGGTGCTTGTGGTGTTACTGCAATCCATTACCTGTTTCCTAGAGCTTTGAGAAAAATATTTCTGCCAGTTCTTGCTGGTTGTTCAAAGTTTCTGTGTGGTTGCTATTTTGAATGGAGTTTTTTCCTTAATTGACTCCTCAGTTGGGTCATTGCTGGTGTATAGAAACATTGCGGATTTTTTTCACATTAATTTTATATTCCTGCCACCTTGCTGAGTTTATTAGCTCAAGTAACTTTGTTGTCGATTTCTCAGGATTTCCCAAGTATAGTATCATGTCATCTGCTAAAATAATGAATGTTTTACTTCTTCCTTTTCAATTTGGATGCCTTTTATTTCTTGGTCCTGCCTAATTGTTCTAGCTAGAACTTCTAGTACAATGTTGAATAATATGGTGATAGTGGGCATCCTTGTCTCATTCCCGATCTCAGGGGGAAAGCTTTCAGTCTCTCTCCATTGAGTATGATGCTGGCTATGGTTTTCTCATATATGCCTTTTATCTATTTGAGGAAGTTACATTTGATTCCTACCCTTTGAAGTGTTTTTATCAGAAAAGGATGTTGAATTTTGTTGAATGCTTTTTCAGCATCAATCTAGATGATCATGTGATTTTTCCCTTTTGATTTGTTAATGTGCTGTATTACATTAATTGCTTTTCTTGTTGTTTTAGTTTGCAAACTGCTGGAATGTGATATGCCAGAAACAGAATGGCTTTTAAAAAGGGAAATTTATTAGGTTGCAAGTTTACACTTCTAAGGCCATGAAACTGTCTAAATTAAGGCACCAATAAGGTTACATTCACTCAAGAAAGGCCGATGAAGTTTGGAGTTTCTCTCTCAGTTGGGAGTGCACATGGTGACATCTGCTAGCTTTCTCTCCTGGCTTCTTGTTTCCTGAAGCTCCCCTGGGGGGCATTTTCCTTGTTCATCTCCAAAGGTCTTGGCTGTGTGGTTCTGGTGGCTCTCAAACTTTTTCCAAAATGGTTTCTTCTCAAAGGGCTCCAGTAAGCAACCCCACCTTGAATGGGTGGGTCACATCTCCATGGAAATGATCAGAAAGATCTCACCCAACAATATTGATTAAGGATTAAAGGATATGGCTTTACTGGGATAGACAATAGCTTCAAACTAGCACATTCCACTCTTTGGACCCCAAGTAGACATGTTCTTTTCAAATGCAAAATACATTAATTCCTTAACAATATCAGAGAGACTTAAATCATTTCAGTAGTAATACAAATACGGTACAAAGTCTGAAACAGTACAAAATCCCATCAATGTTAGCTACAGGCATGGTCTGTCCTAAGGCAAAATTTTCCTATGGCTCTTGGACTTGTAAAACTGAGAACAAGTTATCTGCTGCCAACATAAAAGAGGAACAGTCTTAGGATACGTATTACCATTTCCGTAGGGAGGAATTGGAATTTGTTGAGATCTTCTATTTCTTCTTGAGTCAGTGTACCTTGTCCATGTGTTTCCAGGTATTTGTCCATTTCATCTAAATTGTCTAGTTTTTTGGTGTATAGTTTTTCATAATATTCTCTTAAGATTTTTTTTCTTCAGGGTCTGTGGTAACAAGCCCCCTCTCATTTCTGATTTTGTTGATTTGCATCGTCTCTCTCTTTTTCTTTGTCAGCCTTACTACTGATCCACTATTGGTTTTATTGATTCTTTCTATTATTCTTTTATTCTCCTATGCATTTAACTCTGCTTTAGTAATTATTTTTTTTCTTCTATTTGCTTTGGTGTTAGTTTGCTGTTTTTTCTCAAGTTTCTCCAGGTGAGCAGTTAAGTCATTAATTTTGCTCTTTTTTCTTTTTTAATATAGGCATTTAGGGCAATAAATTTTTCTCTCAGTGCAGCATTTGCCACATCCCATAAGTTCCGATTATGTTGTATTCTTGTTTTCATTCATCTCCAGATAGCTACTGCTTTTTCTAGGCATTTCTTCTTTGACCCACTGGTTGTTTAAGAGTGTGATATTTAATCTCCATATATTTGTGAAAGTTTTCATTTTTTGTTGTATTGATTTCCAGCTTCATTCCGCTGTGATCAGAGAATGTGCTTTGAATAATTTCAATGTTTTTAAATTTATAAAAACCTCTTTTGTGCACCAGCATATGATCTATCCTGGAGAATGTTCCCTACACACTGGAGAAGAATGTACATCCTGGTGTTTTGGGGTATAATGACCTATATATGTTTATTAGGTCTAAATCATTTATCAGATTGTTTAAGTTCTTTGTTTCCTTGCTGATTCTTTGTCTGGTTGTTCTACCTATAGAGAAGAGTGTTGTATTGAAGTCTCCTACTATTAGTGTTGAAACGTCTGCTGCTCCCTTCAGTTTTGCCAATGTTTGTCTCACATACTTTGGAGCTTCTTGAATGGGAGCATAAATATTTATGATTATTTCTTCTTGGTGACTTGTTGCTTTTATTAATATATAATGTCCTTCTTTGTCTCTTATGATGTCTTTACCTTTAAAATCTATTTTGTCTGATATTAGTATAGCTACTCCCACTTTCCTTTGGTTACAGCTTGCTTGGAACATCTTTTTCTATCCTTTCACTTTCAATCTGTTTGTATCCTTGTGTCTAAGATGCGTCTCTTGTAAGCAGCATATAGCTGGATTATATTTCTTAATCCTTCTGCCAATCTTTACCAAAGTTTACTAAACTTTAATTGGTAAGTTTAACCCATTAACATTCAAAGTCATTACTATACAGGTGTTCTTGAATCCACCATCATATCCTTTGGATTTTATTTGTCAGATCTATATATTCTTTTCCCTCTTTCTCTTTTTATCCTTTAAGTTACCCTTACTGGTACTGTTCAGTTCTATGCCCTCCTCCAGACCTCACGCTCCTGTCTTTTTTTTTCAGCTGACAGAACTCCCTTTAGTATTTCTTGTAGGGCTGGTCTTTTCTTGAGAAATTCTCTCAGGATTTGTTTGTCTGTCAAATTTTAATTTCTCCCTCAGTTTCGCTGGATACTTGGTTGGAAATCTTTCTCCTTCAGTATCTTCAATATTTTATCATACCACTGCCTTCTTGCTTCCATAGTGCCATTTAAGTGGTCTGAACTCAGTCTCATATGGTTTCCCCTGTACATGGTAGATTGCTTTTCTCTTGCCACTTTCAGGATTTTCTGCTTCTCTTCAACATTTGACAGACTGATTAGTATGTATCTTGGAGTAGGTCTATATGTGCTTCTTTGATTTGCATATTTATGTCCTTTATATTTCCCCCATTGTATCCTCCACTAATCTTCCTAGCTCTTTTCTCTTCTCTTTTAGGACACCATTGTATTCTTATATTGCATGCTTTGTTTTGTCCGTTATTTCCCTGAGATCCAATTGAAATTTTTACATTGTTTTTGCCATTTTCTCATTTTCTCTTTTGTGTGAAGAAATCAGTTGTCCTGTGCTCTAGTTTGCTTATTCTTTCTTCTCCCTCTTCAAATCTACTGTTGTGTGTCTCAAGTATATCTTTTATTTTGTCTACAGCACCTTAATCTCTGTGATATCTGCTGTTTTTAATTTATTCCTTCAAATTCTTCTTTATGCTCTTCTAGATTCTTCTTAATCTCCTTTATGCCATTAGCTATCCCACTGATTTTATTAATAACATTATATGAACATCTTTGGTTAATTGTTCCAAAGTCTGTGTCTCCTCTGGTGTTTTAATTTGGTCATTAGTCAGAGCTATATCTGTCTGCATCCTGATATGCTTAGTGATCTTCTTTTGCCTTTGAGGCATGTAAATATCTGGGAAGGGTGACTTTGAAAATTGGTTTCCTTCAGTAGTCTAAAGCTTTGTATTTGTGGAATGGATGTGGAACGGGATATGGGGTGTGGGGTGGGGTACAACAGTGCAGTGATAGGATGTGGTGCAGGTATAGGCATGGGTCAGGGATGCTATCCTGGTGCCTGTGAACATGGGTTATGGGGTGCGGGGTTGTGGAAGTGCAGTAAGGGGACCCTGGGGATGGGGTGCAGCTCAGGCCAGCCTTGGAATGCAGGAGCTAGAGCTAGGTGCATCACTGGGGTCCCAGAAGTAGGGAGCAGTGGGAGGAGAGTGGGGGAGGCATGCTGATGCATGAGACTGTTGTGCAGGCAGGATGTGGGTGGGTGTGTGGAGCATGGGGGTTGTAGGTACTGGACACAGAGGTCGAGGCACAGGAAGGGCAAGGTGTGGGTATGTCCTTGCACAGGGGGAGGGTTTCAGGGGGGCCAGGATGTGGGTATGTGAGCACGTAGGGGTGGGACACAGGTTGCGGGAGATGCATGGGTTAGCAGTGGGTGATGTCGGCTAGGTGGGGCCTTGGCACAGATGCGCAGGTGCAGGGAGTTTGAGGCAGGGGTGCACACGTGTGCAGGATATGCACATGAGCACCTGCCAGTTATGGGAGCAGGGCACTTGTGTCAGGGGGTGGAACAAGAGTGTGCACATGTGTGGAGCAGGGGGTTGGGGTGCAGTGGTCAAGAGGTTGGTGCATGGATGTGTGGATACCCAGCAGGGAGGATGTGGCTGTGTGCATGCACGTGTGTGTGGGGTGGGGCCCTGGTGTACATGTGCACAGTGCACAGGGGCAGCAGGTCAGGGTTGCACCTGCCTGGGCTGGGGGTGTGTGAATGTGTAACCCAGATGCTTAGGTCAGTGCTTGTCCAGAGCTACGGGGCATGGTGGGGGTGCGTGTATGCATGAGCACAGATCTGAGGGGCTTGATGGTGATGTACACGTGTGCAGAGCTCAGTGGGGCAGGGCAGGGTTCTGTGACTGTATGGTCTGGGGTGGGTATGGCTTAAGCATGAAGGTGAGTACCCACAGCTCAGATGTACAGGTGACCACCTGCATGGGGCAAGTAGGGGGAGGTGGGAGTTGAGGGGCTGAGCCTGGTGTGTGGGTCTTGGGAGGGGAGGGGGTGAGTCTGTGTGCTTATGTGGGTGAGGTGGGTTGGGCTGGGGTAGGTGTGCACACGTGCTTGAGGCAGGGGGGTGGTAGGGGGGACATGTGCAGAGGGCCTTGGAGAATGGGGTAGGATGGGGTTGGGTGGGGGGGTAGGGGGTGGAGGAGTCAGGGAGAGGTGGATGATAGGGTTCAGGGGTGTAGGGTGTGGGGGGAGTCACCATTCAGAAGGTGGAAGTGGCCCAAGACCAGACCTGATAGTTTATTCCAAGGAAGGGTGAGGCCAGCCACACTTGCAGTCTTAACATGAGGGGCTGGCCACACCCTGTGATTAGGAATTTGGGGTTTTCAGCCACTTCATATCAGCCCAACCTTCCAGGAAGAGGTAGGGAATTAGAAATTGTATTCACCACATGGGCATTGATTCCACCAGTCATGCCTAGGTAATGAAACCCCAATAAAAGCTCTGGACACTGCTTGAGGTAGCTTTCTTGATTGATATGTATCTGAGTGCTGGGAATGTGGTGCATTCCAGTTAGAGAGGATCTGAAAACTTTGCATCTGAGACACATCTTCCTATGTATCTATTCTTTTGGCGTCTTCTGATTTGTTTCTGACCTAAGTCAGAACTGTAGTTACTGAAGTCATTGAAGTCATTTGCAAGCATTGATTATGTATGTGGTAAGACACATTATTTACTCTTCTGAAAATTCTGCTCAGTAGATACCTGACATTTAATATGCTCAAAAACAGACCTAATTTCCATCCCCTAACCTGTTCCTCTCTTAGTTTTCTCTATTTTAGAAAATGACAGATCTTCCATCATCCTTGAGAGTATTTCTCTCACTACATCAAACCTATCAGTATATCCTCTTGACATGTCCTCTGAAATGCATCCAACTCTGACCCATTTTCTGTGCTACCTATCTAATCCCTTTTCTAGACTATTGAAATTGCCCCCTAATAATTCTCCTCCATGTTACAGAGTGATCTTTTTAAAATAAATCAAATTATATCACTCTTCTCATTCAAAATCTCTGGTAGCTTCCAAATTCCTTCTTAACTACAAGGGACTCCATGATTTGACCCCTCCATCTCTCTGAGTCTTCTTTTATTCCTCAGGGCCGTTCCACTTTCCATCCTGTCTGGAACATTCTTCCTCCAAATCTTCATAGGATTGTTTCCTTCTTGTCAGTTATATTTCTGTTTAAATGACACTTCCTCAGAGATCACTTCCATGACCATCCAATCTAAAGTATTATCCCATTATTATTCATCACATTTGGGTTTTTTTAAAGCACTTAACACTACCTGCATTCTATGAAATTAAGTCATTTATTGATTTCTCATTATTTATCTCCCATAGTAAATGTGTACGCTCCACTAGAGCAGGACCTTGTCTGTCTTGTTATCCCCGAGTCACTGTGCAGAGTACCCTCCCTGGCATATAGTAGATGATCAATAACCATTTGTCTATTGGAGGAATGAATGAATGAATGCTCAGACCCATCACAGGGTTTATGTCTCAGAGAGGAAGATCATTTTTCCTTATTTTCAATTGTTGAAGTATTCCAAACTGATAACTCATCACATTGTCCAGGTTATATAGCCTGTTACTGGCAGAGCCAGAATAAAATCCCACAGGTCTCTGATGGTCATGTTCAGCTCTCTTCACACTGCTTCTGTGCTTGTATGAGATGATTACTGTGTTGCTTAGCTGCATCATGCATTTGAGAAGTAGTAAGAATCTTATGTAAGATGAGACAATACTATGGATGCTTCTCTTCCTCTACCTTTTCTCTCTTTTTTGACTCCTTTGTGTCATTTCAAAGCTCTCACTATGAGAAGCAGAAGGAGGTGACAAACTCAAATCAGTCACTTTGGGTTCTTAATCATTTGATCTGTAATTGCATTATTGCATTCATGTCTTAAGACACTGCATGATGGTGGGCATTTTGTCAGTTTGATTCACTGCTACATCCCCAGTGACTATAATGACAGTGTATTGGTCAGAATTGCTTAGGTTAAGCTGTGGTTAACAAACAACGGTAAGGTCTCATGGTGTAACACAACCATGTTGTGTTTCACTCAAACTACACGTTCATCGTGGATTAGCAAGGGACCCTGCTCATCTTAGTCACGTCTTAGTACCGGAAGCTCCATCTCAGTATGTGCTTGCTTAATCACTATGGTAGGTTGGTAGGGTGAAATTAACTTGGGAGATTAAGTACTAGATTTTTGTTTGTTTATTTTTTTAACGACTAGTTTTAAGTTTCTCTTTTTAAGTGAAATGTTCACTTCTCACATCTCATTAGCTAGAGTCAGACACATGGCCATGCCTAAATTGAAAGAGGACATAAAATACAGTCATACCATGTGTGCATCTCCAAAGAAGAGAACAGAAATAGCTGTGAACAGCCCTAATGCCTACCTCAAATTGCTGACATTTATTGAGTGCTTACCCTATGCCACTCAGCTGCTATTCTAAGTACTTAACTTTGAACTTCTTTTTCCTCATAACAACCAGAGGTAATATTATTACCTCCCTCTTACAGATAAGGATCCCAAATTACAGAGTTTAGGCGGTTTTCCTAAGGTCATCTACTAGTAGGTAGCAGAATTTGAACCTGGATACTGTGTCTCCAGGGTCAGTGCTCTTAAATTTTAGGCTGTGTCTGCCTCAGTATATTGTAGGTCTTAAAAACATTTTGATAGACCGAATCCCAGAGGATTTTAAGCTCTTTGAAAACAGAAACCCCATCTTACATTTTGTATGTTTGAATTTTGGACTTTGCAATAGGAGCTAAAAAAAAAATCCATGTTGAATTGAACTGAATAAATTAGAAACTGGATGATCAGTTGTTGAAAACTTAGGGCTCTTTTGTCTCTGAAATTAAAAACTGATAGAAGAATTATGAACAAGACTATGAAATCAAGACTAAGGAATAAAGTAAAAGATGGATTTGTTTACAAAATCTTGGAAAAAAAGAAATAGGGGTACACCCTTGCATTTTTAAAACAATATTTTAATAAGAGAAATTTGTACCAGTTGCAAATAAACATGTGGTCAAAAGTGAGGTAGATACATTCATGAATGATGTATTATTATTATTAGAGATTTAGTCAAAGAAGTTGGGGATATTTACAAATGAAAGTCTTATTCATTTGCGATAACAAAATAGACTTCTCACCAAAATGTCCCTTGCAGTACTGTCAGAGACAAACAAAAGGCTAAATGGCTCTGGATTGCATTACTTAGGTTCTTATGAACAATCAAAGAACATTAATAACAACAAACATCTCTTAGGCATGTATACCTGCCAGTCTTGTGCCAAACATTAAATGGATTACCTCATCTAATTTTATTAACTCTGTAAGGAAGATGACTTTATCCCCTCTTCACAGATGAGTAAACTAAAGCAGAGAAAGCGTAAATACTTGTACAAGGTCGTAGATTCATAGAGCATCTGAGCTGGGATGCAAACCCAGGACTTTTGACTTCAGAGCCAGCATCCTTTAAACACTATGCACACAGCAACAATTGGCCTTCTACAAAATTTGTGATATTTCTTTAGAAGTTTTTAGGTTTTTCAAATTACCTGGTTCCTGGGTGCTCGGGGTGTTGGCTGTCGAAAGGAGGTGTGGATGAAGTTATAAACAAAGCACCTTTTTTATTTCCCCATACACCATCTCTCTCAAGGTTGTTGTCCTTCAAAGCTGTGACTACTGTCATTGCTGTTGTTGGTTAGGTTCAGGAACAGGTTTAGCTGAAAATACCCAAAAGGAATGAAGCATCCTTTTCAAAGGGTGAAGACTTAAAGCTTTTTTCCTTTTATTCTTTCTTAGCTGTGGCTCTTGGCCTTGAGGTGATGATTTTTCACATCTCTGAAATAGCCTAAGGAGTCTCCAATATTATAATAGGGCCCTGCTCAATTCACAGAACAGAAAGGTTAATCCCTTATGGAATATGTGGGTGGATTGTTTCTCCAAAAATATTCACAGATTCCCAAAATAGCTCATCTACTCAGACTGCCTTAGGGACTGCTATGCTAAAGCCCAGGTAGAGTATAATGGAAAAAAACCACCCGATGGAGACTGCAATGAATTTTTAAATTATCACAGTGGCAAGGATTTGACAAGTTCCAAATGTAAAAACAGCTTCTATTTAGGAATAAGTCTATTTACAATGTTTCATAAGTAACTGCTAATGTGGTTTAATTTGAGGGAAGTCCACCCAAACAAACTCCATAGATTGGCCACTTTATCAGTAGATTCAATCCTTTGGGTTTACCCTTCAGATTGTCTCTGAAATACTCTTGAATCAATGACACATTAAATTGCAGTTTGAGTGAATTAATTATCTGCTTCCTTCTCTTCAGTGGAGTTAGCTGTGCAGAGGGGAAGTCAGATCCTGAAAGGACCATGGAAATTGGTAGATGAAGAGGAATAATTTTGCCTCAAAATTTGGCTCTTGCTGAGCCCTATTCCCACTGTCTAATGCCTCATAAAGTACAGTGATCTCCAAACTGGTGCAGAGTAGATTGTGTGTGCCTTCAGTGTTTTCCTTTTCATTTTTTCTCTGGCTTATATTTTTCCTCTTTCTATACTATATGTCTCTGAATATATGTTTGATTTTAAAGCATTCCACCAATGCTTTGAATTATTAAGAACTACAGGCACTACCGCTATTCAGAGTTACTCTTTTTTTATCATGTCTGTCAGCATACCTCTTTTACATGAACAGATGATTCTCCTGGGCCATGTGGCAGCCATTTGTGTAAATGGCTATCGTATCCCTTACAGTGATGAAGACCTTGTATGATGCATAGAATTTTTTTTTTAATGTTAGCTTGCTGTAAACATAACATCGGAGGCTGAGTTCACCCTTGCTCTAAGGAATACCTAGAGAAGACAGAAAAATGACCAGAACAGCGATTCCAGGGTGCAAATGACGTAAGAGGGTCTTCTACACCATAGGGAGCTCCTGGATGAAAAAGCTGAGGAATTGAGATGCATAGAACTGGAAATCATGCAGCTAGTGCAAAGAGCCCAATATGGCCCTTTCCAAATGGAGACCAAGAGCCCTCAGAAGTGCACGGACATGGAGTTGGAGATGAGGAAGAAGATGAGGAAGTGAGCCAAGTGGCTGCTCCTTGAACATACCACACCCACATGCACCAAGCACCCCTACACCCCGGCCAGGCCCCTGTGCTCCTCACCCAAACCACTGTACCTGCCCACATCCTCTACACCCCACAAGTGCGTGCACCCACAATTCAAACCCCCTGCATGTGCTCATGTGCATATCTGTATTCCAACGTCCTGCCTCCAACACATGTGCACCTGCCCCCCTCCCCCCCCACTGCCCTGCCCCTGCACCCTGGACACCCCCTATGCCCCAACACCCCCACAGCAACCCGAGCACATGCACACCTGTACTCCATCTCCTCACCCCGTGCCATGCCCACCTGTGACTCTTGCACCTGCACCCAACCCTTGCACCCTGCCCCCCACACTCCAGGCATGCACCCTGCCCCCCAACCATCGCTGCCCCCTGCATACCCTGCACTTAAAAACTCCAGCCCCAATCCTCATGACCCCTGTGTCCTACACAAATGCACAGCTGTGCCCTGCACACACACCCACCCTCCATGTACCCATGCCCCGTACTCCCTCTCCTTGTGCCCCCAGCATACCCACACCCCGTACACCACATAGCCCCCACGGTCTGCCTCCCAATGTGCCCTGCCACATGTCCCCCATGCTGCACCCTGCCCCTGTGTTTCAAGGCCTGCCCGAGCTGCACCCCACCCCACACTCTGCTCCATGCCCTTTCCACAAATACAAACGCTTAGACTGCTGAGAGGAATCAACTTCCAAAATAACCCTATAAAGACAATTAAATGCCTCCAGGCAAGAGAAAATCAGAAAGCATGTGTTCCAGTTTGCTAGCTGCTGGAATGCAATATACCAGAAATGGAATGGCTTTTAAAAAGGGGAATTTAATAAGTTGTTAGTTTACAGTTCTAAGGCCGAGAAAGTGTCCCAATTAAGCAAGTCTATAGAAATGTCCAATTTAAGGCATCCAGGGAAATTTGCCTTGGTTCAAGAAGGCTGATAAAGTTCAGAGTTCCTCTCTTATCTGGAAGGGCACATGGTGAACACAGCATCATTAGCTAGCTTCTTCTGGCTTCCTGTTTCATGAAGCTCCCCGGGAGGCATTTTCCTTCTTCATCTCCAAAGTTCGCTGGCTGGTGGACTCTGCTTCACGTGGCTATGTCGTTCTGCTCTGCTTTCTCTGAATCTCTTATTCTCCAAAATGTTTCTTCTTTTATAGGACTCCAGATACTTATCAAGACCCACCCAAACGGATGGAGACATGTCATCAGCTAATCCAGCTTAACAAGCACTCTTGATTAAATTACGTCTCCAGGGAGATGATCTGATTATAGTTTCAAACATACAGTATTCAATAGGGATTATTCTGCCTTTACAAAATGGGAGTTTGATTAAAACATGGCTTTTCTAGGGGACATACATCATTTCAAACCAGCACAGCATGTGAAGATACAGACAGATATAGCCCAGTCTAAAGACCAAATTAAAATACTGGAGGAAGCTCAGACTTTGTTACAACTAATCAAAGATGTTGAGAAAACTACTAAATAAATTCAGTGGGTTGGCTACTGACATAAAGGAAATGAGGAAGACACTAGAAGAGCATAAAGAAGAATTTGAAAGAACAAATAGAAAAATAGTAGATATCAAGAGATCAAAGATACTATAGGCCAAATAAAAAATATATTAGAGACACAACAGCAGATTTCAAGAGGCAGAAGAAAGAATAAATGAACTCTAGAGGACAGGGCAATAGATTTCAAACAGACAAAAGAACAAATGGCAAAAAAGATGTAAAAATTTGAATTGGATCTTAAGGAAATGATGGACAACACAAAGCACACAAATATAAGAATATTCAATATCCCAGAAGGAGAAGGAAAGAGTAAAGGGATGGGAAGATTAATTGAGAAGATAATGGGGAAAAACTTATAAAAGACATAAATATGCAAATCAAGCCGAATGAACCCCAAGCAGAATAAATCCAAACAGGCCTACTCCAAGACACATAACAATCAGTCTGTCAAATGTTGAAGAGAAGAAGAAAATCCTGAAAGCAGCAAGAGAAAAGCAATCTACTACATACAAGGGAAACCACATGAGACTGAGTTTGGACTACTCAACAGGCACCATGGAGGCAAGAAGGCAGTAGTATGATATATTTAAGATCCTAAAAGAGAAAGTCTTCCAGCCAAGAATTCTTTTTCCAGCCAAATTGTCCTTCAAAAGTGAGGAAGAGATTAAAATTTTCACAGACAGACAATGGCTGAGAAAAATTGTCAACAAGAGACTAGCCCTACAAGAAATACTAAAGGGTGTTCTGTCAGCTGAAAAAAAAGACACAGGAGTGGGAGGTCTGGAGGAGGGCACAGAATTGAAGAGTACCAGTAAGGGTAATTTGAAGGATAAAAAGAGAGAAGGGAATGAATGTATAGATCTGGCAAATAAAATCCAAAGAATATGATGGCAGATTCAAGAAATGCTTTTGTAGTGATAACTTTGAACATTAACAGACTAAATTCACAAATTAAAAGGTGCAGATTGGAAAAATGGATTAAGAAATAGGATCCATCTATACATTGCTTACAAGACACTCATGTTAGACCCAAGGATGCAAATAGACTGAAAGTGAAAGGATAGAAAAAGATGTCCTATGCAAGCTGTAACCAAAAGAAAGCAGGAGTAGCTATACTAATTTCAGAAAAATTAGACTTTAAATGTAGTCATAAGAGTCAAAGAAGGACACTGTGTATTAATAAAAGGGATGACTCACCAAGAAGGAATAACAATCATAAATGTTTATACTCCCAGTCAAGGAGCACCAAAGTACATGAGACAAACATTGGCAAAATTGAAGGAAGTGATAGGTATTTCTTTTTTTTTTTTTAATTAATTAAAAAAATTAACTAACACAACATTTAGAAATCATTCCATTCTACACATACAATCAGTAATTCTTAATATCATCACATAGATGCATATTCATCATTTCTTAGTACATTTGCATCGATTTAGAAAAAGAAATAGAAAGACAGCAGAAAAAGAAATTAAACGATAATAGAGAGAAAAAATAAAAAATAATAAATAAATAAAAATAAATAAAATAAAAAAAAAACTATACCTCAGATGCAGCTTCATTCAGTGTTTTAACATAATTACATTACAATTAGGTAGTATTGTGCTGTCCATTTCTGAGTTTTTGTATCAGTCTTGTTGTACAGTCTGTATCCCTTCAGCTCCAATTACCCATTATCTTACCCTATTTCTATCTCCTGAAGGTCTCTGTTACCAATGACATATTCCAAGTTTATTCTCTAATGTCGGTTCACATCAGTGGGACCATACAGTATTTGTCCTTTAGTTTTTGGCTAGTCTCACTCAGCATAATGTTCTCTAGGTCCATCCATGTTATTACATGCTTCATAAGTTTATTCTGTCTTAAAGCTGCATAATATTCCATCGTATGTATATACCACAGTTTGTTTAGCCACTCGTCTGTTGATGGACATTTTGGCTGTTTCCATCTCTTTGCAATTGTAAATAATGCTGCTATAAACATTGGTGTGCAAATGTCCGTTTGTGTCTTTGCCCTTAAGTTGTTTGAGTAGATACCTAGCAATGGTATTGCTGGGTCGTATGGCAATTCTATATTCAACTTTTTGAGGAACCACCAAACTGCCTTCCACAGTGGTTGCACCATTTGACATTCCCACCAACAGTGGATAAGTGTGCCTCTTTCTCCGTATCCTCTCCAGCACTTGTCATTTTCTGTTTTGTTGATAATGGCCATTCTGGTGGGTGTGAGATGATATCTCATTGTGGTTTTGATTTGCATTTCTCTAATGGCCAGGGACATTGAGCATCTCTTCATGTGCCTTTTGGCCATTTGTATTTCCTCTTCTGAGAGGTGTCTGTTCAAAACTTTTTCCCATTTTGTAATTGGGTTGGCTGCCTTTTTGTTGTTGAGTTGGACAATCTCTTTATAAATTCTGGATACTATACCTTTATCTGATATGTCATTTCCAAATATTGTCTCCCATTGTGTAGGCTGTCTTTCTACTTTCTTGATGAAGTTCTCTGATGCACAAAAGTGTTTAATTTTGAGGAGCTCCCATTTCTTTCTTTCTTTCTTCAGTGCTCTTGCTTTAGGTGTAAGGTCCATAAAACCGCCTCCAATTGTAAGATTCATAAGATATCTCCCTACATTTTCCTCTAACTGTTTTATGGTCTTAGACCTAATGTTTAGATCTTTGATTCATTTTGAGTTAACATTTGTATAGGGTGTGAGATACGGGTCCTCTTTCATTCTTTTGCATATGGATATCCAGTTCTCTAGGCACCATTTATTGAAGAGACTGTTCTGTCCCAGGTGAGTTGGCTTGACTGCCTTATCAAAGATCAAATGTCCATAGATGAGAGGGTCTACATCTGAGCACTCTATTCGATTCCATTGGTCGATATATCTATCTTTATGCCAGTACCATGCTGTTTTGACCACTGTGGCTTCATAATATGCCTTAGAGTCAGGCATATTATGCCAGCTTTGGTTTTTTTCCTCAAGATACTTTTAGCAATTCGGGGCACCCTGCCCTTCCAGATAAATTTGCTTATTGGTTTTTCTATTTCTGAAAAATAAGTTGTTGGGATTTTGATTGGTATTGTGTTGAATCTGTAAATCAATTTAGGTAGAATTGACATCTTAACTATATTTAGTCTTCCAATCCATGAACACGGTATGCCCTTCCATCTATTTAGGTCTTTTGTGATTTCTTTTAACAGTTTTTTGTAGTTTTCTTTGTATAGGTCTTTTGTCTCTTTAGTTAAATTTATTCCTAAGTATTTTATTCTTTTAGTTGCAATTGTAAATGGAATTCGTTTCTTGATTTCCCCCTCAGCTTGTTCATTGCTAGTGTAGAGAAACACTACAGATTTTTGAATGTTGATCTTGTAACCTGCTACTTTGCTGTACTCATTTATTAGCTCTAGTAGTTTTGCTGTGGATTTTTCAGGGTTTTCGACATATAGTATCATATCATCTGCAAACAGTGATAGAGTACTTTTAACCTTTATCCATGAGCATGGAATGTCTTTCCACCCATTTAGATCTTTGATTTTTTAGAAATGTTATTTTGTTTTCTATATACAGGTCCTTTCCATCCCTTGTTAAGTTTATTCCTAGATATTTGATTCTTTTAGTTGTTCTTTTGAATGGAATTTTTTCCTTAATTGTCTCCTCAGTTAGGTCATTGTGCATAGAAACTTTACTGAATTTTGCACATTAATCTTACATTCTGTCACTTTGGTGAAGTTTTTTTATTAGCTCAAAAAGTTTTGTCATAGATTTCTCAGGATTTTTCAAGTATAGTATCGTGATTTGCAAATAATGAAAGTTTTACATCTTTTTTTCCAATTGGGGTGACTTTTATTTCTTTTTCCTGCCTGATCACTCTAGCTAGAACTTCTAGTACAATGTTGAATAATCGTAGTGACAGAGAGCATCCTTGTCTCATTCCAGATCTTAGGGGGAAGCTTTCAGTCTCATTCCAGATCTTAGGGGGAAGTTTTCAGTGTCATTCCAGATCTTAGGGGGAAGCTTTCAGTTTCCATCCATCACGTACAAAGCTGGTTTTTCATATGTGCCCTTTATCCTAATAAGGATGTTTCCTTTGATTCCTACCTATAGAATTATTTTTATCAGAAAAGGATGCTAAATTTTGTCTAATTATTTTTCAGCATCAATTGAGAGAATCATGATTTTTCCCTTTTGATTTTTTAATGTGCTATATTACATTAATCAATTTTCTTGTATTGGGTCACCCTTGCATTCCTGCATAAACCTGTTGGTTGTTGTGTATAATTCATTTAATGTGTCATTGGATTTGATTTGCTAGTATTTTGTTGAGAATTTTTTGACCTATATTCATAGGGAAATTGAACTGTAGTTTTCCTTTCTTTTAGCATCTTTACCCGATTTGGTATTAGAGTGATGTTAGCATCATAAATTAAGTTTGGCAGTATTCCTTTTTCCTCAATTTTTGGAATGGTTTAAGCAAGTGTTAGTTCTTTTTGGAATATTTGATAAAATTCTCCTGTGAAGCCATCTAACCATGGGCTTTTCTTTGTAGGAAGATCTTTAATGACTGATTGAATCTCTTTATTTGTGATTAGTTTGTTGAAATCTTCTATTTCTTATGTGAGCAAGTGTACCTTGTTCGTGTGTTTCTAGAAATTTTTCCATTTCATTTAAGTTGTCTAGTTTGTTGGTGTAGTTGTTCATAGTATACTCTTAAGACTTTTTTTTTTTAACTTCTTCAGGGTCCGTGTTGATGATCCCTCTGTCATTTCTGATTTTATTTATCAGCATCTTCTTTCTTTTTTCTTCATCAGCCTAGCTAGAAATCCATCAATTTTATTGATTTTCTCAAAGAACCAACTTTTAGTTTCATTGATTATTTCTATTGTTTTTTTTTTGTTCTCCAATTCACTTAATTCAGCTTTAATCTTTGTTAGTTCTCCTCTTCTATTTTCTTTGGGTTTTGTTTGCTGTTCTTTCTTTAGTTCCTCCAGGTAACCAGTCAAGTCCTCAATTTTTGCTCTTTCTTCTTTTTTTAATATAAGCATACAAGGCAATAAATTTCTATCTCAGCACAGGCTTTGCTGCATCCTCCAAGTACTGATATGTGTATTCTCATTTTCTTCATCTCCAAGTAGTTATAGATTTCTCTAGCAATTTTTTCTTTGACCCACTCATTGTTTAAAAGTGCTTTATTTAAGCCCCATATATTTTTTAATGCTTCTTTGGTGGTTATTGGTTTCCAGCCTTATTCCATTGTGATCAGAGAAAATGCTTTGAATAATTTATATCTTTTTACATTTATAAAGACCTGTTTTGTGCATCAGCGTATGATCTATTCTCAAGAACATTCCATGAGCACTAGAGAAGAATGTATAACATGGTCTTTGGGGTGTAACGATCTATAAATGTTTGCTATGTCTAATTCATTTATCAAATTATTTAAGTTCTCTATTTCCTTGTTGATCCTCTGTCTGGTTGTTCTGTCTATAGAGGAGAGTGGTGTATTGAAGTTTCCTAGTATTATTGTTGAAATATCTATCACTGGTGAACACGTCGTGCCAGCCAGAGGTTGGAGGGGTCTTCTGAGGAGTCCTGAGGGATTTGTGAGTTAAGGTTCTGTGTGGAGAAGTAAAACTATCACTGTTTTCAGATGATATGATACTATACGTAAGATGAAATGATGTCCTGAAGCATATGACACATGGATGAACTTTGAGGACATAATGCTGAGTGAAGTAAGCCAGACACAAAAGGATAGATACTGTATGATTTTGCTTTTATGGCCTCAGTAAAGGTAAACTCAGAGGCTTATAATACAGAATACAGGGTACCTAGAGATACATGGAAGCTAGAGATGGGTGAATGGTTAGCTAATGAGGATGAACTTACATATAAGGTAATGGTTAGAAGTGAAGCAGTTCATTTGTGAGTCTATAAGTAATATTACCATATTGAAGGTGAACATGATTGAAGTGGGTTGTATAGAGCCGTCTATCCCACCAATTGACACTACAGATATAAATAAGTTCTTGAATGAACTATTTCAAAGGTATGATGAATCTTGTACAAAGAGTAAATAATAGTAGGTAAGGGGGGAAACTACTATTGCATGCTATGGGCTATGGTCAACAGGAAGATAGCAACAGTAGCACAGCAATACTAAGGTAAATAATTAAATAATTGCAGGGGAGGACAGGAATTAATGGGAGGTCTGGATTTTCTATTTGGTGATGGTGTGTTTATCAGTTTTTTTTTCTCTTGGAAGCAATAAAAATTGTCTAAAATTGAGGGTGTTGATTATTATACAATTAAGTGAGAATAATGTGAGACATGGACTATTGACCTTGGACATTATACATGATGCCCAATGGATTGAGGTGGCTGAAAAATACACGGAATGAGAAGTATAATGGCAAGCTGTGGTGTATACATATGATTGAATGTTGTGCTGCTACAGAAAGGAGTGAAGTCATGAGGCATGCAATGATGTGAATGAATTTTGGAGACATTATGTAAAATAAGCCAGAAACAAAAGAGCAAATATTGTATGGTTGCATTTAGAAAATACTTAGAAGAAAATCGGAGCCTAGATTGTAAGCACTTATAGCAATCACATTTAGTCTACAGCTGTAATTTTTTATTTCTAGATTTTGAGAGACTGTGCTACATATAGAAAACCTGGTATTCCCCTGGAACTTTGGGTCCCTGTATGACACCTAAGACTCAGACTAGGAGTTCTGCAGGTCTGAAAGGCAGCATTGCCACATACTACAACCGTTAAAGAAACTGAAAAAGAGATCAGGCTTCAAGTAGAGATAAGAACAAAGCCAATCAAGTCGGGACTAAGGTAAATATATGGGTAAAGAAGACATTGTATTTTAGAGCTTCACCTACTGTGTGAGACCGAGGGAAGAGAGGCTTATTTTGCCCAGAACGTAAATTTTCTGTGGCACATAATCTAACTCAACCTGTCTGAATAAATCATTTAAACAAGCCAAATGCATGGAGCCCAGGATGGAAATGAGGGTCTGTAATCCTGTATAGCTTAATGTAATGCCCAGAATATCCCAGAGTATGTTGCAGATATTCAAAAAGTATTGGCAGGGCAGGCAACGGTGGCTCAGTGGCAGAGTTCTCACCTGCCATACTGGAGACCCAGGGTTGAGTCCTGGTGCCTGTCCACGTAAAAAAAAAAAAAAGAAAAGAAAAAAAAGTATTGGCAAAGGCAAAGTCCCTTGAAGAATGGGAGAAAAAATATGGAACTATTTAACTTTGCCACCAGGGAAACCCCAGATACTGTCTCAGTATTAGGGACTCCCAAGTCAATAGGCCAAGTCCTTGATCCTTTTTTTTTTTTTTTTTTTTAATATTTTTATTGAGATATCTTCACATATATACAGTCCATTCAAATATACAATCAATAGGTCACAATCTATCACATATTTTTGTGTTCATCACCATGATCATTTTTAGAACAAGAAATGTTCTGCATAACTCTAGAAAAAGATATAAAAAGAAAAAAGTCACACATTCCATACCCCCATCCCTCCCTCTTATTGACCACTAGTATTTCAATCTACCCATTTTTAAAGCCCTTATCACCCCCTATTATTTATTTATTTTTGTCCTTATTGTCCTATTCATTTGTCCTTACTATGGATAAAGGGAGCATCAGACACAAGGTTTTCATAGTTACACAGTAACACTGTAAAAGCTATACAGTTATACAATCGTCTTCAAGAATCAAGGCTCCTAGAATACAGTTCAACAACTTTAAGTACTTCCTTCTAGCCACTCCAATACACCATAAACTAAAAAGGGATATCTATATAATGCATAAGAATAACCTCCAGGATAACCTCTTGACTCTGATATATCTCAGCCACTGAGACTTTATTTTGTCTCATTTCTCTCTTTTCCCCTTTGGTCAAGAAGGCTTCCTCAATCCCATGATGCTGGGCCCCAGCTCATCCCTGGGAGTCCTGTCCCATATTGCCAGGGATGTCATGTCCCATGTGGGGGAGGGCAGTGAGTTCACTTGCCAAGTTAGCATAGAGGGACAAGCCTTTGATCTTGAGGTTTGCTCTCATGAAGATTATTTATGTAGCAGAGAAGCTAAGTCTACCTATAGTTATGACTAAGAGTTACTTCCAGAGGACCTCTGTTGTTGCTTAGATGTGGCCTCTCTCTTTCTAAGCATAACTCTGCAAGTAAAATCACCCTTCCCCCTATGTGGGACGTGACATCCAGAGATGAAAATCTCCCTGGCAGTGTGGGATTGACAATGCCTTCCTGACCAAAAGGTGAAAAAGAAATTTATCAAATTAGGTATCAGTGGCTGAGAACGTTCAAAAAGAACTGAGAGGCTATTCTGGGGGCTACTCTTATGCAAGCTTCAGCTAGAGAGTGTTATTTATCATAGTTTTTCAAACCTTAAGCAAAACCTTTCCTGCCAACCCCTAAAAATCACCTAAGGATCTATCTGAGATCTTGCAAAGGTTTCCATGCACTATGATTACTTTCCAGAAACCTACAATCTCTACATGGGTTCCTAACCCAGTTAAGTCCTGAAACCCAGAGGGGCTAGTCTCTCCAGAACATCAACTAGTTTCATCCCCTATCCCATATTATTGACAGCCCTTTCCAATATGAAAAATTAGAATAGATATAGCCAAAATATCCCTGAAGTTTGGGAGAAAGATCAACGAAGAAGGTGGAGTTATAACAGAGCAGACAAGATTTAACAAATGAGTATGACTGCTGAATCATTATATTGATATTTCTTTTAGTCTCAAGAGTCCTGGGCAGCCAGAAAGAAAAGCCTAAAATTGTGGAAATGTAACCCATATCAAATTCTGAAATCTGTTCTATAACTAATTGTTGAGGTGTGCTTTGAAATTTATTGCTGTTTTGTATATATATTATTTTTCACAATGAAAAATAAACAACTTCTTCATGAGTTATGTTAGATGTCTGCGCTAGTTTGAAACTGTTGCATACCCCAGAAAAGCCATTTTCTCTCAATCCTGTTCCAGACTTTTGGGGTCAGACCTATTGTTTAGGGTGGAACCTTTCTTTCAATTGTTTCCATGGAGATCCACTCACTAATTTTGGGTGTGGCCTTTTGATTAGATGGAGTTGTAACTTGACCCATTCAAGGTGGTTCTTGGTTAGGTAACTGGAGTACTTTAAAAGGGAAAACATTTTGGAGAATGCCTAGAGCCCACAGAGACACAGACATTTGGAAATGCAGAGGCCCTAGGAGATACCAGGAACTGAGAGAGCTGGCATAAGGTGGACTTGACCAGAAGTGACATAGATATAGACATTTAGAGATGCCTCAAATGTCAAAAGAGAGAGTAGACACATAGACATGGACGTTCGGAGAGGCAGAGCCTAACAGATGTTGCAATGTGCCTTCCCTTGAGATGCTAAGCAAGCCAGAAGCCTGAAGGATCCACAGGGGCCCAAAGAGCTGGTTGAAACCAGAAGCCTTGTGAGAGGATCCAGGTGCCAATTATATGCTTTTCCATGTGACAGACATTGGTCTTTTTTGAGTCAAGAGAGTATCTTTCTCTGGATGCCTTAATTTGGACATTTTTATGGCCTTAACTTGTAATTTAATAAATTCCCTTTATAAAAACCAACCAATTTCTGGTACACAGCATTCCAGCAGCTTTAGCAAACTAAAGCAATGTACTACCTCTGTTCCCCGCTCCAGTCCTTTGATGACAGATTTTCAGGAAAAAGTTATTAGTTAAAAATGCATATATTTTACTTGCAAATCAAATCCAGTAACACATAAAATAATTATACACCATGAGCAAGTGGGATTTACTCCAGGTACGCAAGGCTGGTTCAACACAACAAAATCAAGTAATGTAATACACCGTATCAATAAGTCAAAGTGGAAAAACCACACTATCATCTCAATTGATGCAGAGAATTATTTGACAAAATCCAACATCCTTTCTTGATGAAAGCATTTCAAAAGATAGGAATAGAAGGGAACTTCCTTAACATAATAAAGGGAATATATGAAAACCCACTGCTCACATCATACTCTCTGGGGAAAGACTGAAAGCTTTCCCTGTAAGGTCAGGAACAAGATAAGAATGCCCACTGTCACCACTGTTATTCAGTGTTGTGCTGGAAGTTCAAGCCAGAGCAATTAGTCAAGAAAAAGAAATGAAAGACATCCAAATTGGAAGAAAGAAGTAAAACTCTTACTTTTGGCATATGACATGATACTATTTGTCGAACATCCTGAAAAATCCACAGCAAAGCTACTAGAGCTAATAAATGAGTACGGAAAAGTGGCAGGGTCCAAGATCAACACTCCCAAAGCAGTAGGGTTTCTGCACACTAGCAATAAGCAATCTGAGGAGGAAATCAAGAAAAAATTCCATTTACAAGAGCAATCAAAAGAATAAAATGTTGGGAATAAATTTAAGGACACAAAAGATCTATACACAGAAAACTATAAGAAATTGCTAAAAGAAATCATAGAAGACCTAAATAAATGGAAGAGCATACTATGTTCATGGATTGGAAGACTAAATATAGTTAAGATGTCATTTCTACCCAAATTGATTTATAGATTCAATGCAATACCAATTAAAATCCCAAAAACTTACTTTGCATAAATAGGAAAACCAATAATCAAATTTATTTGGAAGGTCAGGGTGCCCTGAATAGCTAAAACTATCTTGAGAAAGAAAAATGAAGCAGGAGGTCTGACACTACCTGACTTTAAAGCATATTACAAAGCTACAGTGGTGAAAACAGCATGGTTCTGGCATAAATATATATAAAGATATAGTGACCAATGGAATTGAACTGAGTTTTCAGAAATAGACCCTCTTATCTAAGGAAATTGATCTTTGATAAGGCAGTGAAGCCAATTCACCTGGGACAGAGCAGCCTCTTCAATAAATGGTGTTTGGAGAACTGGATATGCATAAGCAAAAGAATGGAAGAGGATCCATAGCTCATACCCTATATAAAAATGAACTCAAAATGGATCAAAAAACCTAAACATTAGAGCTAAGAACATAAACTTTTAGAGGAAAATATCTTATAAATCTTGTAATAGGAGGTTTCCTAGACCTTGTAACCAAAGCATGAGCAATGAAAAGAGAAATAGATAAATAGGATCTCCTCAAAATTAAGCAGTTTTGTTCATCAAAGAATTTTATCAGGAAAGTAAAAAGGCAGCCTATTCAATGGGAGATAATATATGGGAACCACCTAATGGATAAGAGTTTAATATCCAGAATATATAAAGAAATTCTACAACTCAACACCAAAAAGACATACAATCCAATTGGGCAAAAGACATAAACAGACACTTCTCAAAAGAGAAAATACAAATAGCTAAAAGGCATATGAAAAGATGCTTAATTTCAGTGGCTATTAGGGAAATGCAAATCAAAACCACAATGAGATATCATTTCACACCCACTAGAATGCCCATTATTAAAACAACCAAAAATGACAAGTGCTGGAGAGGTTGTGGAGAAAGAGGTACTCTTATCCACTGTTGGTGGTAATGTAAAATGGTGTAACTACTCTGGAAACCAGTTTGGCGGTTCTTCAGGAAGTGAAGTATAGAATTGCCATATGATCCAGAAATCCCATTACTAGGTATATATTCAGAGGAACTGAAGGCAAGGATACAAATGGATATTTGCACATCGATGTTTAAAGCAGCATTGTTTACAAGATGGAAACAGCCCAAATGTCCATCAATGGACGAGTGGCTAAACAAGCTGTGGTAGATACATATTATGGACTATTACATAGCTGTAAGACAGAATAATGTCATCAGACTTGTAACAACATGGATGAACACTGAGGTCATTATGCTGAGTGAAATTAGCCAGAAACAAAGAGCAAATACTGTTTGGTCTCACTAATATGAACTAACATTAATGAATCAACTTTGAGAGTTAATGTTAAGAACACAGGTTATAAGGATATAGAAAGAGGGTAGAAATTGGGCATTTAGTGCCGAAAGAATAGATTGTACAACAGGACTGAATGTAAAAATTCAGAAAGGGACAGCACAATACTGTTTGATAGTAGTACAATAATATATGTACACTGAATGAAGCTAAATGTGAGTATGGTGGAGGGAGAAGGGCTGGAGGCACATATGACACCAGAAGGAAAGATAGAGTATGAAGACTGAGATGGTATAACTTACAGATACCTAGAGTAGACGATGACGGTGATTAAATGTACAGATACAAGAATGTTTTTGCATGAGGGAGAACAAATGAATGTCAACATTGCAAGGTGTTGAAAATGGAATGGTATACAAGAAGAAATGTAAACTAGTATCTATAGTCAACAGTAACATTGTAATATGCTTCCAATGAATGTAACAAAGGCATTATGCCAAAACTAAATGTTAACAAGTAGGGGATATAGGAGAGGGGTATGGGATTCTTTGTGGAAGAAAAGGAAATGTCTTCATATAGATTGTGGTGGCAAAGTCATGGCTATGTGATTATATGAGAAACCATCAATTTTTTACTTAGGTTGTACTGTATGATGTGCGAATAAAACTGTTTAAAAATGAACAGAGAGAGTGGTGCACAGGTTGTTCAGTGGTAGAATGCTCACCTTCCATGAGGGAGACCTGGGTTCGATTTCCTGATCATGTATTAACTCCCCCTCTTGTCGCTCCCCCAAAAGAAAAAAGAACAAAGAGAAGCAAGTGCTAGAAAAAATGTGGAGAAAGAAGTAACTATTCACTGTTGGTAGGGAAGCTGAGAGGTGCAGCCCCTCTAGAGGCTAGTTTGGTGGTTCCACAGGAGGCTAGGGTGGGGTTGCCATATGATCCTGCAACTCTGTTGCTATGCATATACCTGGAGGAACTGAGAGTGGATAAACGAATGGACATTTGCCCACTGGTGTTTATGGTGGCAGTGTTCTTGATCCATAATGAATGGAGGTGGCCTGAAGGCACGTCTACTGAGGAATGGAAGTGGGAAGTGTGGTGTATACATACAATGGACTACTGAGTGGCTGCAAGAAGGAATGAAGTTATGAGGCATGCAACTAGGTGAATGAACCTTGTATGTTGAATGAAATGTCAGAAATAAAAAGACATATATTATCATTCCTCACTTATATGGACTAACAATAAAATATAAACATGGAGAATTGAAGTTGAGAGCATGAATTATCAGATTGGGGGTCTACTGTAAAGTGTCCTAGATTGTAAGATCTTTCAGCAGTCACATATATTCTGAAGTTGTAATGACTATTTCTAAATTCTAAGATACTGAGCTATTAGTGTATAAACTGGCACAAAATTTATATTTTGGGTAGCACATTATCTAATTTAACTTGTGTGTCAGTTTATTTGAACACCATAATTACATGGAATCTTGTATAGGGTGTGAAATCTTGTTGGTTTGTAGAGGTTACTGTGCTGTCCTAATATATCCCTGAGTAACCTGGGCAGAGAATAAAAAAGTATTTGCAAAGTCCTCTTGGGGGACTGGGAAGAAAGGAGGAAATATTCAATTTCCCCATCTAGGGAATTCCTGATATTCTTGCAAGCAATGGGAACAACCATTTCAAGAGGCTGAACCCTCAATCTTGGAATTTGCCCCTATAAAACTTATTCCTGCAAAGGAAATCTAAGCCTACTTATAATGATGCCTAAGCGTCACTGCCAGAAAACTTCTTTTATTGCTCAGATGTGGCCTCTCTCTAAGCCAGCTTGGCAGGTGAACTCGCTGCCCTGTCCCCTATATGGAACATGACTCCCAGGGGCTGTAAATCTCTCTGGCAACATGGGACAAGACTCCCAGGATGAGCTGGAAACCAGCATCCTGGGATGAGAAAGCTTTCTTGACCAAAAGGGGGAAGAGAGAAATGAGAAAAAACAAAGTTTCAGTGACTGAGAGATTTCAAACAGAGTCAAGAGGTTATCCTGGAGGTTATTCTTATGCATTATATAGATATCCTTTTTTAAGTTTAAGGTGTGGCTAAAAAATGGAGTGGCTAGAGGGAAGTACCTGAAGCTACTGAACTGTATTCCAGTAGCCTTGATTCTTGAAGATGAGTGTATAACTATAGATTTTACGATGTGATCATGTGAGTGTGAAAACTTTGTGTCTGATGCTCCTTTTACCCAGGGTATGGACAGATGAGTAAAAAAATAAGGCCAAATAAATAAATAATGGGGGTGTGGATAAGGGCTAAAAAAATTGGGTAGATTAAAATACTAGTGGTCAATGGGAGGGAGGGCTAATAAAAACAAACAAAATCAACCTTTATCCTATTACAAAATTGATTCTTAGAATTAAAAATCTAGTACAATCACTTATAATCCTACGTTCAGAGATAATCACAGTTAACCACACACCCAAGAACTGTTGGAGGATAGCATTTCAAACTGTTTTCCATGCAGGAACACATATACATGCACGCACATAAATGAAAGTATACTTCAGATTACATAACAATAATAAAAGGAAAAACGTTCCAGTTGATAGAATAAAAGTTAGGAATACAGTTTAAACTGATTCCAAGCTTTGGACTATTTATTATACTAGAATAGGTAAGTAGTTGTGTTTGTCTTCAATAAATTCAATTAGTGTTTTGTTTGTTTTTTTTCAGATTGATGATTACCCAGAATTTCTGAGTGGTCCAAACAGAGAAACCAACCAACATATTCGTATCATCTATTCTTCAGATGCTTTGAAAAAAGAGTGTGAAAAATCAAATGGTGTCAGGAAATTTCTATTTCCATTTCATCATGCCAATGCTAAAAACAAAAAAGGTATGTAATATATTTTCTTTAAATGACACAAAAAAGATAATGTTCTTTCTGGAACAAAGATGTTCTTTTTTGAGAATGAGCTGACCAATTATGTGGTGGGCACAGAGGCCAGCACACAGTTTGCCATGAATAAGTGAAAGAAGGATGGAAAAAAATGAGGGAGGAAGGGAAGGAAGGAAGGAAGGAAGGAGGGAAGGAGGGAGGGAGGAAGGAAGGAAGGAAGGAAGGAAGGAAGGAAGGAATTAAGTGTGTTCACTCAATATGGGTTTAAAAAAATGATGAGTTAGACTCTGAACTCTATCTGGTCAGTTCTTGTCTAATTTTAATAATTTCACTGACAACCACACATTTCAAAGAAAAAAGAAAGACTGTGAATCCATGTTTAGGACTTAACCTTTGCTTTTCATCTCTTTGAGCCTTGAGCCTCTCACTATCAAAGAAACTGCAAGGTCCTACCCTAATAATAATGGTTTATTATGGCTAACAGCACTCAATCATTCATCAGAAAATATTTTTTGAGAATCTGTCCACCCAAGAACTATGCTACACACTTAAATAAAAAAGATGAAAAGCCATCTTTAGCTATTGTCCTTAGGAAGCATAGGGTCTGATGCAGATGATTATTGAAGACCCCCAGTGGGGTGGGGAGAGAAGGGAAGGATGGGGGTCAGGGCTCCCGGTACTTACCCTGGCTCAACCAGTGCAGCCCTGCCCTTGTTTCACATTTTGGGCTCCACCTAGGCTTTTCCTTTGGAGATGTTTTAAAAATCCAAGGGCAAATGAACAAAAGTAGAATATCATATATAGTTCAGGAATACACAGTTTATTGTCATGATATATGTGTATGTATGTGTATGTGTATGTATTTATGTGTATATATGAATGTGCATATTATTTTTCAAGGAGCACTTTAATGTGTCTTTCTCTATAATTGGGAAGTGGTGAAAGGAGAGAAAAGAGTATGGATTTTGGATTCAGCTAAGCCCAGGTTTGAATCTTAGCCCTCACATTTCCTGGCCGTGTGACCTTCTATAAATTCACTTAACCTTTGTGAATCTCAATTTCCTCATCTCTATTACTAGCTTCTTAGGGCTCTTGTATTAAATTAAATAATGTGGATGGCACTGGACACAGCTGGAAACTAGCCAGCATCTATGACTGCATTCTTAGCGTGAAGGAGAAGGGAAAAATGAAGGTGTAAGTTGGCTCATAGATCGGCCCTTCTACTTTAGTCATCCAATGAGTGAGCCTAGACCAGCCTGTACTAACCCATTCTCTCTCCATGAGAATTCACTCCAAGTCAGACTCAGAGCTTTTGGGAGTATTGGATAGCTACAGAATGTGGCAAGACTGTACGGTTTGTACATGCTCATCGATGGGCACCTTTCCACACCGACACTGTAAGGCATGGTAACTGTTTGTAGATGTTCTAGTAATTAGCAGGCTTATTAAATCCCTGGTTGCCCATCAGGTCTCTTGTCACACTAATTAGGATATCTAACGGGTGTTGGTTGCCTTAAATGCTTATTTATCCTTGTCCACAAGCATAATTATTCTTGGTTTCTTTTATTCAACATGAGTAAGAAGATGAAAACACATGCTAAAGAAGCCAATTATAGGTAGAAGTTTTATGAAATGAAAGTGCTTAGAAACTTTGGAAATGAAATAAAAGAATTAAAAAAAAAAAGAGCTTGTGTTCATGTGCAAGGCTATTCATACAATGAACCTCCCACCCCACCCTAACCCCCCACCTGTTCTTTTACTGCCATTCCTAAGGTACCATCTAACACTTTTTGTGTTAGACTTTTGAAAAAAAAAAAAAACTGCCTCTGGCACAAATAGTCATAGCACGTATTACAGGATAAAAAATGTTCTCTTTCTCCAACATGCTGACTGTGATTGCCGCACGTAGTTCTCCAAGCTGTCCTGTGGGTTAGACCCTACAGAGTACCCAGGGCCCTGTGGGCCAACTCACAGTCATTCTGAGATATGGAGCCCCAAAGTGAGAGATGGGCTCAAACCTGTCTGACCATCTGTTTGACGAAGGTCATTTAGTAAAACCTTTAATGTTAGTTATGATGATGGCAGGCCTCGAAAAGCAGCAAACATGAACTGCTGAGCATTTAAATACAGATAATTATTAGGACTGACTCCAAACCTCTTGGGTGAAAGCCTAGGGAATATTTATGTCATGCAGCGAAGGTGCTCACACTCCAATCAACTGTGTCACTGAAATAAAGACACTCAAAATTATAAATTATTGATGGTAAAAATCCTTAAAGTTTAAATCGTCACACTTTTAAAAGGATTCTTAATTAGGCCCAATGTTTTTGTAGTATAACTGTGACCTTATATGGATCACAGTTATCATCTTGAATTGTACTTTTTATCTTTAGATTAATGAAGAAGATGATTAAACTCTAAATGAATAGTGCTGATGGGAGCAGAGTGAAAGGGGTGAATTGCATTAGAGCTAAAGTTTTTGAATGGATTGGGTTATTAGACTCTAGTGTCAGGTATATTCTGTAACAGCCACTGTATGATAGAACTTTCTGCAATGATGAAAATATTCTCTGTCTGTACTACTAATAGAGTAGCCATCAGCTACCTGTGACTGCTGAGCACTTGTGATGTGGCTAGTGCTACTGAGGAACTGAATTTTAATTTAATTTAATTTAAATTTAAATGGCCACAGGTGGCTAATGGCTGCCAAATTGGTCACTGCAGCTCTAGAAGCATGGAAGAGTCCTTGAAGGCTTTAGTGGTATATTTTGCAACACTGACATGAAGTGAAATAGAGTGTCATGGTTAGGGACAGGTGTCAACTTGGCCAAGTTGTGGTACCTGTTCATCTGATTGGGCAAGTGCTGGCCTGTCTGTTGCAATGAGGACATTTCATAGGATTAGGTCATGATCACATCAGCTACATCCACAGCTGATTCCATTTGTAATCAGCCAAGGGGGAGTGTCTTCTGCAATTAGTGATGCTAAATGCAATCATGGGAAGCCTTTTAAGGAGGACTCAGAGGAGACAGGTTCCATTCCTGCTTTGGCTGGTGAGCCTCTCCTGTGGAGTTCATCCAGGCCATCCATCGGAGTCATTGGCTTCGCAGCTTGCCCTGTGGATTTTGGACTCTGCGTTCCTACGGTCACGTGAGACACTTTCATAAATTTTATATTTGCAAGTGTTCCCTGTTGATTCTGTTTCTCTAGAGAACCCTAATTAATACATCTTGGTACCAGGAGTGGTTCTTAAGGAACAGAATCTTAAAAATGGGTTTTTATGAATGGTTTTCTACTCTGACTGGACTCAGAGACACTAAGGACTCTGATTCCCGTAATCAGAATGACACTCCCAATCTATGGACTGAGTTGGCAAAGGAGATAGTCAAAATATCATCATTCGATTCTCCTAATGCTTCGCTTGTACGAAGCCAGACTCCGGGGGATAATGTTTTTGACACCTTTACAGAGTTTTGTAGAAATAAGAGTTATAGAGATGTTGGTTGGTTGTTGTTAGATACACTGTCTACATTAAAGGGTGAAAGAGATGGGCTTAAGGCTTTAAACGAGAAGTTTAAGCGCCGTCTGAAAGATGTAGAGGTTTCTATGAGTATTCTGAAGGAAAATCTTATTTCCTGTAGCCGTAGACTTGAGATCTCTGAAAATCAGACTCAGAATCTTATTGTTAGAGTAGGAACTTTACAACGTAAACTGAAATCTCAGTCTTGTATGGTGTCTGCCGTTAAAGTGAGGGCATTGATTGGAAAGGAGTGGGACCCTGAAAAATGGGATGGTGACATATGGATTGATAATGATGTTGGGGGTGAGGTTGAAACCCTAGACCATGCTGAGCCTTCTTTAGATAACCCTGTAATAGTCTGCCCTGAGGACATAGCCACCCCACCTCCAGCCTGCCTTGAGGAATTGGCCACCCAACCTCCTCCTGAAGGGATTAGCCCTAGAGTTATTAATCCTGTTTCACCAGATGAAACTGCAAATGAAAGCCCTGAAGCAAATGGCTTGGAAGATATTTCTAATTCTTTTCATGACCCACCCCCACCACCCCTCATTTCTTCTAGAACTATAACTAGACTAAAGTCCCAACAGGCCCCTAAAGGTGAGGTACAAAGTATCACACATGAGGAGGTACGTTATACTCCAAAAGAACTGTGTGAGTTTTCCAATTTATATAGACAGAAATCAGGGGAATATGTGTGGCAATGGATTTTAAGAGTGTGGGATAATGGTGGGAGGAATATAAGGCTGGATCAGGCTGAATTTATTGATATGGGCCCACTAAGCAGAGATTCTGCATTCAATGTTATAGCTAGAGCAGTTAGAAAAAGTGTTAACAGCTTGTTTGGGTGGTTGGTTGAAACATGGATCAAAAGGTGGCCAACATTACCTGAGGTTGAAATGCCAGAACTGCCCTGGTATAATGTAGATGAGGGGATCCAGAGGCTTAGAGAGATTGGGATGTTAGAGTGGATTTATCATGCAAAGCCTGCTCTTACACCCCAGGAATGTCCAGAGGATGCACCTTTTACCAGAACAGTGAGAAATAAATTTGTGAGACTAGCACCATCATCCCTCAAGAGCTCTGTGGTTGCACTTCTCTGTAGGTCAGATATTACTGTAGGAACTGCTGTCACTGAGCTGGAATCCTTAAACACAATGGGGATGACAGGATCCCGAGTTGGCAGAAGCCAGGTGGCAGCACTTAATCACCAAAGACAGGGTAGATGCGGCTTTTATAATAGACAACAAACTCAAAGGAGGCATCAAAATTATATGACACGCAGAGATTTGTGGCATTGGCTAATAAATCATGGGGTGCCTAGAAATACAATAGAAGGGCAGTCTACTAAATTCTTGTTGGAGCTGTATAAACAAAAGAGTTCTAAGTCAAGGGAACAGAAGTCTAACCTGAATTACAAAAACACAGAGTCACGGCCCCTTAATCAATTTCCAGACTTGAAACAGTTTACAGACCCTGAGCCCCTTGAATGAAGGGGAGGCCAGGTCCCTATGGGGGAGAAACCTGTTACACTGCCACAAATTTATACTGTTAACCTTCCTCTAAGTCTTCCCCAAGGAGACCGACGGCCTTTTACCAGGGTAACTGTGCATTGGGGAAAAGGAAATGATCAGATATTTCGGGGATTATTAGACACTGGTTCAGAAGTGACATTAATTCCAGGGGACCCAAAACGTCACTCTGGACCACCAGTCAGAGTGGGGGCTTATGGAGGCCAGGTGATCAATAGAGTTTTAGCTCAGGTCCATCTCACAGTGGGTCCAGTGGGCCCCCGGACCCATCCTGTAGTTATTTCCCCAGTTCTGGAATGTATAATTGGCATAGACATACTGAGCAACTGGCAGAATCCCCACGTTGGTTCTCTAACTCGTGCAGTGAGGGCTATTATGGTGGGAAAGGCCAAGTGGAAGCCACTAGAACTGCCCCTACCAAGCAAAATAGTAAATCAAAAGCAATACCGTATTCCTGGAGGGATTGCAGAGATTACTGCCACTCTTAAGGACTTGAAAGATGCAGGGGTGGTGATTCCCACCACATCCCCGTTCAACTCTCCTATTTGGCCTGTGCAGAAAACAGATGGGTCTTGGAGAATGACAGTGGATTATTGTAAACTCAACCAGGTGGTAACTCCAATTGCAGCTGCTGTTCCAGATGTAGTATCATTGCTTGAGCAAATCAGTACATCCCCTGGTACCTGGTATGCAGCTATTGATCTGGCAAATGCTTTTTTCTCAATAGCTATTAGTAAGGACCACCAGAAACAGTTTGCTTTCAGTTGGCAAGGTCAGCAATATACTTTCACAGTCCTTTCTCAGGGGTATATCAATTCTCCAGCCCTATGTCATAATCTTGTTCGCAGAGATCTTGATCGTTTCTCCCTCCCAAAAGACATCACACTGGTCCATTATATTGATGATATCATGTTGATTGGACCTAGTGAGCAAGAAGTAGCAACTACTCTAGATTTACTGGTAAGGCATTTGCGTGTCAGAGGATGGGAGATAAATCCAACAAAAATATAGGGGCCTTCCACCTCAGTAAAGTTTCTAGGTGTCCAGTGGTGTGGGGCATGTCGAGATATCCCTTCTAAGGTGAAGGATAAATTGCTGCATCTGGCCCCTCCCACAACCAAAAAAGAGGCATAATGCCTAGTTGGTCTTTTTGGATTTTGGCGACAACATATTCCTCGTTTGGGTGTGCTACTCTGACCCATTTATCGAGTGACCAGAAAAGCTGCTAATTTTGAGTGGGGACCTGAACAAGAGGAGGCTCTGTGACAGGTCCAGGCTGCTGTGCAAGCTGCTCTGCCACTTGGGCCGTATGATCCAGCAGATCAAATGGTGCTGGAAGTGTCAGTGGCAAATAGAGATGCTGTCTGGACCCTTTGGCAGGCCCCTATAGGAGAATCACAATGCAGACCCTTAGGATTTTGGAGCAAAGCCTTACCATCTGCTGCAGATAACTACTCTCCTTTTGAGAAACAGCTTTTGACCTGCTACTGGGCCTTAGTAGAGACTGAATGCTTAACCATGGGCCACCAAGTTACCATGAGACCTGAGTTGCCTATCATGAGTTGGGTGTTGTCTGACCCACCAAGCCATAAAGTTGGGCGTGCACAGCAGCACTCTATTGTAACGTGGAAATGGTATATACTAGATAGAGCCAGAGCAGGTCCTGAAGGCACAAGTAAGTTACATGAAGAAGTGGCACAAATGCCCATGGTTTCCACTCCTGCTGCCACATTACCTTCTCTTTCCCAGACCAGAGCTATGGCCTCTTGGGGAGTTCCTTACAGTGAATTGACTGAGGAAGAGAAAACTCAGGCCTGGTTTACAGATGGTTCAGCACGATATGCAGGTACCACCCGAAAGTGGACAGTTGCAGCATTACAACCCCTTTCTGGGGTGTCCTTGAAGGACAGTGGTGAGGGGAAATCCTCCCAGTGGGCAGAACTTCAAGCAGTGCACCTGGTTGTTCATTTTGCTTGGAAGGAAAACTGGCCAGAGGTGCATTTGTATACTGACTCATGGGCTGTTGCTAATGATTTGGCTGGATGGTCAGGGACTTGGAAAGACCATAATTGGAAAATTGGTGACAAAGAGGTCTGGGGAAGAAGTATGTGGATAGACCTTTCTGAGTGGGCCAAAAACATGAAGATATTTGTGTCCCATGTGAATGCACACCAGAGGGTGACTTCAGCAGAGGAAGATTTTAATAATCAAGTGGATAAGATGACCCGTTCTATGGATACCAGTCAGCCTCTTTCCCCAGCAACTCCTGTTATTGCCCAATGGGCTCATGAACAAAGTGGCCATGGTGGTAGGGATGGAGGTTATGCATGGGCTCAGCAACATGGACTTCTACTCACCAAGGTTGACCTGGCTACAGCCACTGCTGAGTGCCCAATCTGCCAGCAGCAGAGACCCACACTCAGCCCCCGATATGGCACCATTCCCCGAGGTGACCAGCCAGCTACATGGTGGCAGGTTGATTACATTGGACCACTCCGTTCATGGAAGGGGCAGCGATTTGTTCTAACTGGAATAGACACATACTCTGGATATGGGTTTTCTTTCCCTGCACGCAATGCTTCTGCCGAAACTACTATCTGTGGGCTTACAGAATGCCTTATCCATCATCATGGTATTCCACATAGCATTGCTTCGGATCAAGGAACACACTTCACAGCAAATGAAGTGCGGGAATGGGCACATGCTTATGGAATTCTCTGGTCTTACTATGTTCCCCATCATCCAGAAGCAGCTGGATTGATAGAACGGTGGAATGGCCTTTTGAAAACTCAGTTACGGTGCCAACTAGGTGGCAAAAACTTGAAAGGCTGGGGTAATGTTCTCCAGGAAGCTGTGTATGCTCTGAATCAGCGTCTGCTGTATGGTGCTGTTTCTCCCATAGCCAGGATCCATGGGTCCAGGAACCAAGGGGTGGAAATGGGTGTGGTGCCACTCACTGTTACTCCTAGTGATCCATTAGGAAAATTTTTTCTTCCTGTCCCTGCTACCCTGAGTTCTGCTGGTCTACAGGTTTTAGTTCCAAAACAGGGTATGCTTTCTCCAGGAGAAACAACAGTGATATCACTGAACTGGAAGTTAAGATTGCCACCTGGTCACTTTGGGCTACTTATGCCTCTGGATCAACACACCAAGAAGGGGATTACATTATTGTCTGGGGTAATTGACCCTGACTATCAGAAGGAAGTAGGACTGCAACTACATAATGGAGGTAAAGAAGAGTTTTCTTGGAATATAGGAGATCCCCTGGGGCGTCTATTAGTACTACCATGCCCTGTGATTAAAATCAATGGAAAACTGCAACAACACAATCCAGGCGAGACCACTAATGGCTCTGAGACTTCAGGAATGAAGGTTTGGGTCACCCCACCAGGCAAAGAACCACGGCCAGCTGAAGTGCTTGCTGAGGGGAAAGGGAACATGGAATGGGTAGTGGAAGAAGGTAGTGATAAATATGAACTTCGACCACATGATCAGTTACAGAAACGAGGACTGTAATGCTGTTTTGTTTGTGTTATACTATTTAAGTTGTAAGATATCAAGTTTAAGAATGAATGTTGCCCAAGGATTTACACCCTACTCTGGAGAGATTTAATGTGTTTCCAGTTGTATGCGGGACGGTTGAGTATTGTCAGGTAAAAGAAAAAATGTGTGCTTATTTGTTTTCATTTGGAGATTGAGTATGGTCTAAGGTGATATATATATATATATATATATATATATATATATATATATAGGTGCCAAGTTGACAAGGGGTGGACTGTCATGGTTAGGGACAGGTGTCAACTTGGCCAAGTTGTGGTACCTGTTCATCTGATTGGGCAAGCGCTGGCCTGTCTGTTGCAATGAGGACATTTCATAGGATTAGGTCATGATCACATCAGCTACATCCACAGCTGATTCCATTTGTAATCAGCCAAGGGGGAGTGTCTTCTGCAATTAGTGATGCTAAATGCAATCATGGGAAGCCTTTTAAGGAGGACTCAGAGGAGACAGGTTCCATTCCTGCTTTGGCTGGTGAGCCTCTCCTGTGGAGTTCATCCAGGCCATCCATTGGAGTCATCGGCTTCGCAGCTTGCCCTGTGGATTTTGGACTCTGCGTTCCTACGGTCACGTGAGACACTTTCATAAATTTTATATTTGCAAGTGTTCCCTGTTGATTCTGTTTCTCTAGAGAACCCTAACTAATACATAGAGTAATTCCCAAATTCAAACAAAACATGATAATGTAACTTAATGAAATGTAAACTGAACTAAAGTTTTATGTATATAGCCCATACGTTTTCTAAAACCAATGAATGATGTGGGGTAAATTTAAATAGAGGGGTACACTCAAGTGCATTTATAAGTCTTTCAGGTTTATGGAATAATTGTTGCATGTGAAAGCTTGAGAGTTTTCACCAAAGAGACAGATTTTTAAAAAATTCATCTTTATTTAGGTCTTTAATCCATAAAGAATTTTTTTAACTTTTTATTTTGAATTACTTTCAAATTTACAGGACAGTTACAAAAATAATACAAACCCTATATAGAGAATTCTAACATACCTCTCCCCTACCAGAGACCCAGATCCACCAATTTTAACATTTTGCCACATTTGCTATATCATTTTATCTGTCCATCTATCCATCTGTCTGTCTGTCAGTCTATCTGTCATCCATTTTCTGAACACCTAAGTGCAGGTTGTGTACATCATACTCCTGGAACACTTAAACTACCATGTACACTTCCTAAGAACAATAATATTCATTTATGTAATCACATTCACAATATTGTGGTACCCTCACTACCTTTCATTACTAAATTTCCCATCTCTCCAAACAGAAACACTATACCCATTATGCATTAATTCCTTAGTCCCTATGCCCCCCACTCCTGGCAACCTGTTCTCTATTTTTTGTCTCCGATATTTTCTTTGTAGTTACGATGGAGCTTAAATTTCATATCCTAAATCTATAATGACCTCATTTGCTTTGATAACAACTTAACTTCAATAGTATGTACAAACTATACTATTCCTATACCCCTGCATTCCAACCTGTATAAAATTCTTGTCACAAAGTATATGTTTAGACATTATGATTCCACAACTACTGATTTATCATTACTTTTTACATTTGCCTTTGAGGAACTTTAAGAAGTAAAGAGTGGAGTTACAAACCAAAAATATGATAGTGCTGGCATTTATATTTACCTTTACCAGAGATCTTTATTTCTTCATGTGGCTTTGATCTATGGTCTACTGTCCTTTTCTTTCAACCTGCAGAGCTCCTTTTAGCATTTCTTATGGGCTTGCCTAGTGTTGATGAAGTCTGTCAACTTTCATTTATCTGAAAATGTCTTAATCCCTCCCTGATTTTTTCTTCTTTTTTTGACATGGGCAGGCACTGGGAATCAAACCCTGATCTCTGGCATGGCAGGCGAGAATTCTGCCACTGAGCCCCCTTTGCACTGCCCCTCCCTCATTTTTGAAAGACAGTTTTGCTGGATACAGATTTCTTGGTTGGAATTTTTTTGCTTTTAGCACTTGAAATATGTCATCCTACTGCCTTCTTGACTCGGTGGTTTCCAATGAGAAATTGGTACTTAATCTTACTGAGGATCCCTTATATGTGACACATTGCTTCTCTCTTGTGGCTTTCAGAATTCTCTATCTTTGGCTTTCAACAGGTTAATTATAACGTGGTGTGTAGATCTATTTGAGTTTATCCTGTTTGGAGTTTGTTTAGCTCCTTAGATGTGTATATTTCTATCTTTCATTAAAATGGGGCAGTTTTCAGCCATTATTTTTTTGAATATTCTCTCTGACTCTTTATCTCTCTGTTTTCCTTCTGAGACTCCTACAATGGGTTTATTGGTACACTTGATGGTACCCCACAGATTCCTTCTGCTCTGTTCATTTTTCTTCATTCTTTCTTTCTTGTACTCCTCAGACTGGATGATTTCAATTACTTTATCTTCAAATTCTCTGGTTCTTTTTTCTGCCAAGAAGAATTTTTCATTTCATTTGCTGTGGTCTTTAGCTCTGTTTCATTCTTTTTCATAATTTCCATCTCTCTATTGATACTCTTTTTGTGTTCTTCTGTTGTTTTCCTGATCTCCTTGAGTTCTTTGTCCATGTTTTCCTTTCACTCTTTAAGCACATTTAGGACCATTTTATAAAAGTCTTTGTTTGGTATATCCCAGCTCTGGTCCACTTCAGTGATGGTTTCTGATGATTTAATCTTCTCTTTGCCTGGGCCATTGTTTTCTGTTTCTTGGTATATTTTGTAATCTTTTGTTGAAACCAGGACATTTTGATATTTTCACTTTTTTTTTTTCTTAACATGGGCAGGCACCAGGAAACAAACCCAGGTCTCTGGTGTGGCAGGTGAGAATTCTGCCATGGAGCCACCGTTGCACCACTCTATTTTGATATTTTAATGTGTGATTGGTGGAATTTAGACTCTGAGGTGTCTGTTCCTTAAGCTTGCACCAACTAGTATTATGACAGAGCTTTCCTTGAATTCCAGGAGCTAATGGAAAAAAGGAAACACCTTTGCTTAGTCTTTGCAGACTGCTTCCTTTAAGACTTATCCATATATGAAATTTAGAGACCAGCTTGAAGCCAAAGCACTGGGGCCTCCCTGCTCTTTCTGCACATGCATCTTATCATGGGCATGCACATTTGGCCCTAAGAATTCCCCTATTTACATGGATATGAATGTACCCTCTTCCCTAGGATATTCCTCACGGTCCCTGGAACTGCGCTGAATATCCTATGGCCAGAAATCCCTTGCCCTAGGCAGCCACTTGACTGCTCTTCCACAGTATTCTGTATGAGAGCCTGATGAGCTGTCATCTACATGCAGGGCAAGTTCTGGGATGATGAGTCTTTCAAACCACACCAGACAGACTGCCAGACATGCATACTCCTCAGTATGTGCATGAGGTTACTCTGCTCCCTCTGGAATTGTGACTGAGGATCTGCACTGAGAGTGAGGGCTGGCTTTACACTGATTGCTTCTAAGTAGTCTTTTCTTGATTTGGCACTTGCCTTGGTGCTGCAGTCCTTTAACTGTTTTCTGGAGCTCTGAGAAATGCATTTCTGATATTCCTTCCTAGTTCTTCTGTGACAGTATGGATTCCAGAAAAGTCTCATGCCACCATCTTGATTGTGGAGGGAAGGAACAGGATTTTCACAAATATAATCAAGCCTCTAGCAGTTGAGAAAGCAGATGTATGATTTTGTAGGGTCTTTCCTAGAAATGTTCTTCAGCTGATCAGTGCTGCTGAACATGCCATAAGATATGCATTGGCTAAATGACCAAAGGACTTCATATCTAAGTCATATGAAGAATACAGGGTGCAACATGCACAAGGGAGAATACAGTGGTGTTTAATTCTGTATTTAGGTTCTCTTGTCATTATTGCTTTATACCCACCAGACTATGGGTATAAAGGACGTGCCACCAAGTATAGAAATAGAGATCATACTATACTTCATTTCTAAGTGTAAGAGCATGGATGATCCTAAGATTCTCCACACCACTGTTACAAATTAAAATGTAAGGCTAATGTAAAAAGAGAAAGGAACATTGACATTTAAGTTGTTTTGCCACAACTTTTTAACGACCTCACACAAAAAAGTAAGTTCAAGGTAGGTTAGTGAACTTAGATGGAATCAGACTTAAGGGGCTACTTAAAACTACATACAAGTTGATTGTTTATGTAATACTTCTCCTGATAGATAAGCCTCATAGCTAATAAAAGTGTTAACATGTTACACGTAATTCCTGCAATAATCAAAAGCTTTATTTATATCATATTTAGGACCAACATTTGTAAAAATGCCTATTATTAAATGTGTCTATGATAATTTGGGGTCTTAAATACTTATGCATTAACAAAATAGAAAAAACTGTTATTGCATATCTAAATGCAAAAGGGAATTTATTGGAAGATTTTGGAGTCTCTCAGGCAACCAAATGGAGAACAGAAGAGCCAAAGAATTACATTTCTTTTCTTTTTTCTTTTTTACATGGGTAGGCACCAGGAACGCCAAAGAATTAACGATCAGCGTAGGAATCTCTATCAGGGTTTGAGCAGTCCATGGGGGATCTTCTATGGGGTCATGCCATTGAGGTTTCTCAGTTCCAAAGACCTTCAGCTCTATTTCATAGGTCCAAATGTCAAAGTACTGTGGAAGACAGTGATGGGTCCAGCTTGAGTGAGAAGCTCACTCCTAGGCCAGTAAGCCATGGTTAGGGTAGGGGCAGATCCAGGTTTTGTGGGTCCTGATGCTCATACAATTTGGAAATCCTTCTTTTTTAAAAAAAAGAATGAAAACATCAAGTATAAAATGCCTGCAGTACTCCAAAGCAATCTGGATAGAAGAAATCACAAACACAAAGTGAACTGTCTACAACTACTCCCAAGGAGGAAGTGAGACGAGGGAAAATTGAAATGGTATAAGTTTGTGGTCTTGAATAATTGTGGTTAAATTGTCTTCCCTCTACATATTTTTTTTAACATGTAATTCTGTTCTACATATATATTCAGTAATTCTCAATATCATCACATATTTGCATATTCATCATTTCTTAGAACATTTCTGAACAATTCAGAAAAAGAAATAAGACAACAGAAAAAGAAATAAAACAATAACAGAAAAAAAAGATTATACATACCATACCCCTTACCCCTCACTTTCATTTATCACTAGCATTTCAAACTAAATTTATTTTAACATTTGTTCTCCCTATTATTTATTTTTATTCCATATGTTCTACTCATTTCTTGACAAGGTAGATAAAAGGAGCATCAGACACAAGGTTTTCACAATCACACAATCACATTGTGACAGCTATATCATTATTCAATCATCCTCGAAAAACATGGCTACTGGAACACAGCTCTACATTTTCAGGCAGTTCCCTCCAGCCTCTCCATTACATCTTGACTAACAAGGTGATATCTACTTAATGTGTAAGAATAACCTCCAGGATAACCTCTTGACTCTGTTTGGAATCTCTCAGCCATTGATACTTTGTCTCATTTCACTCTTCCCCCTTTTGGTCGAGAAGGTTTTCTCAATCCCTTGCTGCTAAGTCTCAGCTCATTCTAGGGTTTTTCTCAATCCCTTGATGCTGAGCCTCAGCTCATTCTAGGATTTCTGTCCCATGTTGCCAGGAAGGTCCACACCCCTGGGAGTCATGTCCCATGTAGACAGGGGGAGGGTGGTGAGATTGCTTGTTGTGTTGGCTGGAGAGAGAGGCCACATCTGAGCAACAAAAGAGGCTCTCCTGGGGGTGACTCTTAGGCCTAAATTTTAAGTAGGCTTGACCTATCCTTTGTGGGGTTAAGTTTCATATGAACAAACCCCAAGACTGGGGGCTCAGCCTATACCTTTGGTTGTCCACACTGCTTGTGAAAATATCAAGAATTCAACTTGGGGAAGTTGCATTTCTTCCTGTTTTCACCATTCCCTGAAGGGGGCTTTGCAAATACTTTTCCAGTCACTGATCGAATCACTCTGGGATTCATCGGGTCATCACTCTGGACAAAGCAACAAAATCTCATGTCCTACCTGAGATTCCAAGTACTTATGGTGTTCAATCAAACTATCTACGTAAGTTATATTAGGAAATCCGCATATTTTTTTAAAAACATTTGACCATGTGAACACATTGTTGGGGCCTCTCCAAGGACTTTGGAAGAAAAACTTGCACGTGAGAGGCACTGAAGCTTAAGCTTTATTAGTGTTGAGGGGGCAAAGTCTTATTAATATTTTTTAAAGATGGGGGCACCCATGGTGACCACTAGAAGGACAAAAATTTTAAGTGGTGGCCACTACACTTTGACTCCCACTGGTAACTCCTGAAACTGCAGGTTCTCAAGGGCACTTTTCATTAGGTTTTTGCCAGGTGGTCTCCGATTCTTAGGAGTTATGCTGGACTTTTAGGGGACTCTTTTGCAGAGACCAGAGCAGTCATAATTGTCTGTACCCTCCTTTTTTCTATAGACCCCACCCTGCATTGTCTTTGGCCCTGTAAAATTTAGAAGGGGTTCTTTTACCGAAGCTTAGAGATGACTTGGGGTATCCTTAGACACACGGAAGAGAAAGAAGAGGTGCACTGAGCAGTTCAGAAGGAAATGGGTCAGACTCAGTGAATATACACTTAATATGTTGTACTTCATTTTATGTAAATTTTATCTCAAATGACAAACTGAAAAAAAAAAAGATGGAGTGGGGCAGGAAAGGGATGCAAGCAGGCCAAGAAAGGAAACAGCTAAGAGAGCCAGAGAAATCCCCAAAAGGAGTTTTTGTGGGAGCGAAGCCTTTACCTCTCTCCCCCTCTTCCTTTGTGGACTGGTTGTGCATCCTTGATTCACAATTCTTCTTCTGCAGGGCTGGTGGTGATTAAAACAGGGGACACTGAGTTTCGAACAGAGGTTAGAATATGTAGCTAATACTGCCTTCTACAGTAGCTTATGGGAAATGTAAATTTGTTTTTTGTTGAGAATACTTATTAGATACTATTATTATTTATCACCCCAAATAAACTAATGAAACATACTGACATAATGGGGAGGTTGTGACAGTTTTCTGTACATAAGTTATGATTGATTTTTGAGTTTTACTTTAAATTAAACCAATACTACTCTGCCAAGCATATGTGTCTTTTTAAACACATTTTTTCATTTTTAGTCACAAAATAATTTTCCACACTTTTACAGGTTATTGAGGCCATCACAACAACTTGCAAGGTAACTTATATAGTTCACACAGGCAGTTATTGGAAGAGTCTGAACTTGAGCGTATTTCAACATGAAAGCCAAAGTTTTTTCTGCTCCATCATGCTGCCCAGCTCATAATTTTGAACTTGCTATTTTTTGTGAGGATTCATGAAAAGTCATCAAATCAGTACATGTGACCAAGTCTTCTTATATACTCAATGAAATTATTTAATGACCAGTTAACGTGGTTTTTTTTTTTTTCAGTCAAGAAAGAGAAGAATACCCATATCTTTTGGAGACATAAAGAGTCTAGAAATCAGAATGAATCCTCTCTCAGGTGAGACTGTTGTTTAGAGTATGTTTTTAACCAACTCTAAACAACTGACCAATTTATTTTTTGTTTCAATTTGCTTTTCTTACTGCTTTTTCTTTACTAATAGCTTAGTGTTGTGTTATTTATCTATATATAGATATATACATAAATAATGATATAGATTATATAGATTATTATATATATGATATATATGATATAGATTATATAGATATAATGGAGAAGGTATTTTGATTTCTATAGAGAGAACTTTCTCCTAAATTCAAATCTAGTTGGTTAAATAGTAAAGTATGACATTTCTCATTCACTTGAATATATAGATATCACAATTTGAATAAATAACCGGTTAAAATTAAATTTTTAAAGATTACTGTGTTCTGGTTCTGTGTAGAGTACTAGGTAAGATCTTAGGATGGACGTAATGATGAACAAGGCATAGTTCCCAACTGCTGAGACACTGTATCTGACCAGGATATATATTTGTATAAATAAGAGATTTAAGGAGGTGAAAGATCATATTCAGTTGTGGGGGTGGCTGGGTAAAGATGCTGATGACATTTGGTAAAAGAATATGCACTTTGCACATGGAGATGAAGATATTGTAGTAGAAGACAAAATACAGGTAGGAAAAAATGGAACAACTATTAAGAACAGTAAGCAGTCCAATGTGATTTAAAAATAGAACAAATAGAACAGGAATGCCAGATATAAAAGTCTGGAAGTAAAATTTGGCCCATAGTTGTTAGGTCTCTAAAGTTCACATGAAGACTTTTCATTTTAGCTCAAATAGGATATGAGAAGTTACTGAAAGCAGTAGAATAATATAAAATCATTTTTACAAAAAAATAGTCTGAACATTGTGCTTAGACTGGATTGAAGTAAGGAGAGATCAAAGATTAATGGGAAGTAATTAGAATCTGAATTGGGGTAGTCATAGTGGGAAGGAAATAAAAGGGATGATGGAAAAGGCATTTCAGAGGCAGAACACAGAAGACTAGAAATTGAAGATAGAGGAGATGGGGAGAAAAACCAGTGTAGTTTCAAGCAGGCGTACAGGTGATGCCCTTCAAAGAAATAAGAAAAAAGAATGTCAGGAAGGATCAAGCTCAAGTGCTCCTTTAGTGGGTTCAGCTTGAGTTCCCAGTGGGTCTCATCTGGTGAAGAAGCTCATCAAGCAGGGAAATTTCAATCTAGAAGGTGGGAGATAAATCTCGGAAGACATTTAAAAAGGAATTTACTAAGTTGCACAACTCGAAGCATGACTATGCTATATATTTAAGTATTTAGACATCAGAAGGAGGAGGGGAATATAGGTTTCTAAGAGCTGTGATTCAGGGGATTTATAGACATGGGAAAAACCAAAGTGAATTGAAGCCCTAAAAGGCAGGTCAGGGCCTGGGGTGGGGTGGGGGGGATGTATTCCAGTTAGGAAAGCATTGCAAAGTGCTATAAAGGAAAAGTAAATGGGATCCTAACTGGGACTATTCAGAAATGACACTGCTCAGTAACTTAGGTTTCTGGGGAGCAACCTTTTCTCACTGTGTGGGAGATTTTAACAAAATAACCTACATGGTCTTTTCAAAACCTCAATTTCATTATAATTTTCTTCCTCACCAAAAATGAATAAATAAATAAAAATCTTAGCATAGAAAGACCTTTTTTTTTCTATTGGGAATACAGAATTTTAACTTCATAGCCAACTATTCTGGACAAGAAGAGTGGTTGAAAGTTGGCTGCAGTATCTGTAATTTTCTTAAAGGCATTAAAGTTTAAGGAGTTAGCTTAAAAAATGGTTTCTGTGTTTCTGTCAGGGTTCTGGAGGCTTTGGAATTTCTGATAATATTTGAAGCTAAAACATCAGAAAAATTTATTTGCTTTGCAGGATTGACTAGTGAATTAAAGGATTGACTAGTTCTATTAACATTGCAAACCATGGCTTAAAATGCACTAAGGGGCTTCTTTATAATGCTGGTATTGGAGAAAGAACCAGGTAGCAGTGCAGCTTGGTGGTTCTCCCACCAGGGTTTCTCAATAGGGTGCTATTGGCATTTGTGTGGGACCATTATTTGATGTGTGGGATGGCCCTACACCTTGTAGGACTTGAGCATTTCTGGCCCTTGCCCACTAAATTCTAGTTACGCTTTCCATCCTAGACTTGGGTTTTCATTGACACCACAGTTTAATAATTTAGTAATAAAAACTTTACATGGCTTCCCACTAAGCGTGATTTGCATTTTAACAGGCATCAAAGACAGAAACCCAAAGAAAGAAGCTCTATTTTAGCAGAATTTTATCTTAACAGCTTTACTGAAATATAATGATAGAATAAAATGCACAGATTTAAAGCATACACTTTGATGCATTTTGACATATGTATACACCAAACCATTACCACAATCCATATCTACCGCCTTCCTGCACTGTGGCTTGGAAGCTTTTTCAAGGCAATGAGGTGGGGCAATCATAATCTTGCCTCATTTGTTTCCCACTTCTCAGGACTCACTTTCCTTAGTTGCCTGATGTCCAGTGTCTTGAAAGCTGTTTTTCAGGCAGAATGGTAATCTGGTCCCTGTTATTCTGTCTTGGCCAGAAGTAGATGAAAACTAGTAGAATTTTCAGCTTACAAAACAGCATATCTGGGAGAGAATATGAGTTGGTATGAGATACTTCCTGGAACCAGTGATGGTTCAGAGTTGTCACTGTAGGGACAGATAAAGGAAGGGGAGGATGTTAAGAGGACCCATTTAGTTAGACTGTACACTAACTTGGGGTGATGTGAAACTCTTTTCTCCTTGGTATCCACAAATACACTATACCACATATGTTTATTTGTATCACTTGGGAAGGGCTACTGGAGGTCATAAGGAGGGTCACTCCTCTTCTCTTGGTCTCCACCTGTGGGAGCCTGTTGTTGGGCCAACTCACCAACTCCAGACCCATACTATAGTAATAAAGATAATCCTGAAGCTCCAAAGGACCCCATTTATCAAAGATTCATGTGTCCCTGCTATTATGCCTTTCACAAAAAGCAAACCCACACAGTTTTAGAAATCTTTTTAACAAAAGTTAACTATCAAAAATAAAGTTAAGGCGTTCCAGGCCAAGATGGCGGCTTAGCAATGTGCACGTTTTAGTTTGTCCTCCAGAAAAACTAGTAAATAACCAGAAACAATACAGAACAACTCCTGGGGCCACGTCAGTGACTGGTCACACAGCGTACCCCAGTCTGGACCAACTGGGCCAGCTGTGAGCTCCCCCAGAACCATGAGTTCCCCAAGCCACGGCGGCTGGAGCCCCTCCCCCACAGGCTGCTTCCCAGAGGGGACAGGAAAGACACTTTACCAGCAGCAGAGGCTAAGCCCAACCAAACGCCAATTGTGGAATTAATTAACAAATTCTGACTACTAAAAATAGGCCCCCAGCTCAGGTGAACCTGGTCAAAGCGGAGGTCACTCATTTTTGCCCCGGCACCAAGGGGGCAGGGCTGATGGAAAAAGGAAAAAAAAGGAAGGAAACAGAGGTTTTTGTGGCTGTGTTTCTACAAAGGCTTGTGTGCCTTTCGATACAGTGGCAGGGCTCCTCAGGCTGCAACTGCCCCAGGCATAGGCAGAAACAGACTCGTTTTGAGGGCTTGTCTGGAACCTGTGCCTTCCCCAGGGGAGGGGTGAAGCCCAAGTCAGGTGGAATCCCTCTCTCAAGGAATTCAGACACCAGGGCTTGGTAATTTGAAGCCATTAAAACCAGCCTACAACCTCTCCTCTGTCTCCACCAAGCCCCCAGCCAAAGTTAAGGGTACTGCATTATCTTATGCTGGTGGGACTTGCAGGCAGACAAGCATCACATACTGGGCCCAGGATAAGAAAAACAGAGCCCAGAGACTTCACAGGAAAGTCTGTCAGCCTGCTGGGTCTCACCCTCAGGGAAAACCGATGCAGGTGACTCTTTCCTCCTGATAGGAGGCCAGTTTGGTCTGGGAAAATCTGGCTGGGGTCTATAATACCTATGTAGACCCTCCTCAGGGTGGGGGGAAAAAGTCACCATACAACCAGGGCAAGAAACAAGAAAACAAGAACTGAAAAATTCTCCTCTGTTAAACAAACCTAAGCTAGAGGTCCAGAAAAAGCTGAACTGAATGTCAAAGAACAGATAGACAACAAATTCATCCAGCAAGAAAACCCTAGATAAAAGAAGTGAAAGCAGTCTCCAGAATAAACTAATTAAGGTAATTAAATACCTATATGCCAGAAAAAAATAACAAATCACACTAGGAAAATTGAAGATATGGCCCAGTCAAAGGAACAAACCAACAATTCAAATGAGATACAGGAGCTGAAACATTTAATTCAGAATATACGAATAGACATGGAAAAGCTCATCAAAAACCAAATCAATGAATTGAGGGAAGATATAAAGAAGGCAAGGGATGAACAAAAAGAAGAAATCAAAAGTCTGAAAAAACAAGTCACAGAACTTATGTGGATGAAAGGCATGGCAGAAGAGATGAAAAAAACAGTGGAACCTACAATGGTAGATTTCAAGAGGCAGAACATAGGCTTTCTGGACTGGAGGACGGAACATCTGAAATCTGTCAGGCAAAAGAAAATATAGGGGAATAAATGGAAAGATAAGATCAGAGACTCAGGGAATTGAAGGACAATATGAAGCACACGAATATATGTGTTGTGGGTGTCCCAGAAGGAGTAGAGAAGGGAAAAGGAGGAGAAAAACTAATGGAAGAAATTATCACTGAAAATTTCCCAACTCTTATGAAGGACTTAAAATTACAGATCCAAGAAGTCCAGCATACCCCAAAGAGAATAAATCCAAATAGACATACTCCAAGACATTTAATAATCAGAATGTCAGAGGTCAAAGAGAAAGAGAGACTCTTGAAAGCAGCAAGAGAAAAGCAATCCATCACATGCAAGGGAAGCCCAATAAGACTATGCATAGATTTCTCAACAGAAACCATGGAGGGAAGAAGACAGTGGGATGATATATTTAAAGTATTAAAAGAGAAAAACTGCCAACCAAGAATTCTATATCCAGCAAAATTGTCCTTCAAAAATGAGTGAGAAATTAAAACTTTTCAGACAAAAAATCACTGAGAGAATTTGTGACCAAGAGACCAGCTCTGCAAGAAATACTAAAGGGAGCACTAGAGACAGATACGAAGGCAGAAGAGAGAGGTGTGGAGAAGAGTGTAGAAAGGAAGACCATGAGTAAAGGTAAAAAGAAGGAAAATTAGAAGGATATATAAAAGGCAAAATGGTAGAGGAGGTTACTGCCCAGGCAGTAATAACACTGATGTTGATGGAGTAAGCTTCCCAATCGAGAACATGGACTGGCAGAATGGATTAGGGAATGGGACCCATCTATATGCTGTTTCTACTCAAAGGACATGAGGGCAAGGACACAAACGGACATTTGCACACCAAAGTTTATAGCAGCATTATTTACAATTTCCAAGAGATGGAAACAGCCAAAATGCCCATCAACAGACGGGTGGCTAAACAAACTGTGGTATAAACATACGATGGAATATTATGCAGCTGTAAGATAGAATAAAGTTATGAAGTATGTAACAACATGGATGGACCTTTTGGACATTATGCTGAGTGTGATTAGCCAGAAACAAAAGGACAAATACTGTATGGTCTCACTGATATGAACTGACATTAATGAATAAACTTGGAGAATTTTGTTGGTAACAGAGACCATCAGGAGATAGAAATAGGGTAAGATATTGGGTAATTGGAGCTGAAGGGATACAGATTGTGCAACAGGACTGAATGTAAAAACTCAGAAATGGACAGCACAATACTACCTAACTGTAATACAATTATGTTAAAACACTGAATGACGCTGCATGTGAGAATGATAGAGGGAGGAGGGCTGGGGGCACAAATGAAGTCAGAAAGAAAGATAGACGATAAAGATTGAGATGGTATAATCTAGGATTGCCTAGAGTGTATAATGATAGTGACTAAATGTACAAATTTAAAAAATGTTTTTGCATGAGGAAGAACAAAGGCATGTCATTACTGCAGGGTGCTGAAAATGGATGGTAATTAATATTTTAATATTTCAACTTATGTATGAGACTAAGGCAAAAAATGTTTATTTGGTACAAAATTTATATTTTGACTAGTGCATTTCCTAATATAACTTATGTAGATAGCTTGGTTGAATGACATAAGTACATGGAACCGTGGGTAAGGCATGAGATTTTGTTGGTTTGTCCAGAGTGATGACCCGATGAATCCCAGAGTGATTTGATCAGTGAGCGGAAAAGTATTTGCAAAGTCCCCTTTGGGGAATGGTGGAAAATTCAACCTCCCCAAGTTGAATTGTTGATATTCTCACAAGCAGTGTGGACAACCAAAGCTATAGGCTGAGCCCCAGTCTTGGGGTTTGTTCATATGAAACTTAACCCCATAAAGGATAGGTCAAGCCTACTTAAAATTAGGCCTAAGAGTCACCCTCAAGAGAAGCTCTTTTGTTGCTCAGATGTGGCCTCTCTCTCCAGCCAACACAACAAGCAAACTCACCACCCTCCCCCTGTCTACGTGGGACATGACTCCCAGGGGTGTGGACCTTCCTGGCAATGTGGGAGAGAAATCCAAGATGAGCTGGGACTCAGCATCAAGGGATTGAGAAAATCCTCTCGACCCAAAGGGGGAAGAGTGAAATGAGACAAAGTGTCAATGGCTGAGAAATTCCAAACAGAGTCAAGAGGTTATCCTGGAGGTTATTCTTACTCATTAAGCAGATATCCCCTTGTTATCCAAGAGGAAATGGAGAGGCTGGAGGGAACTGCCTGAAAATGTAGAGCTGTGTTCCAGTAGCCATGTTTCTTGATGATGATTGTATAATGGTGTAGCTTTCACAGTGTGACTGTGTGATTGTGAAAACCTTGTGTCTTATGCTCCTTTTATCTACCTTGTCAACAAATGAGTAGAACATATGGAATAAAAATAAATAATAGGGGGAACAAATGCTAAAATAAATTTAGTTTGAAATGCTAGTGATCAATGAAAGGAAGGAGTAAGGGGTATGGTGTGTATGTTTTTTTTTTCTGTTTTCGTTTTATTTTTGTTGTCTTTTTATTTCTTTTTCTGAATTAATGCAAATGTTCTAAGAAATCATGATGGTGAATACGCAACGATGTGATGATATTGTGAATTACTGATTATATATGTAGAATGGAATAATCACATATTCAGAATGTTTGTGTTTCTTTCCTGTAATTTTTTTTTTTTAATTAAAAAAAAGTTAATTAAAGAAGTCAGTTGAATAGGAGAGTTCATTTCTTAAGCACTTCCACTGTTTGAGGTTAGATTGGCTACAGGAGGCTGAATTTGTTTATCAAAACCCATTGCTGCTTGGTAACCTGGTGTTGCCGCTTAGAGATTATTCTATTCTCTTTTAACACATGCTGACTGGGCCATGGGAATAACGCTGACCTGGAAGAATTACAAAAATCCATAGTTTTCAAGCCTGGCCATGCATCACAATCCCTCAGAGGCTCATGGAGAGTACAGATTACTGAGCTTCACTGTGGATTACCAAATCCTAAGCGTTAGCGATGGGCCCCTGCAATTTATTTTTTGTAACATCCTAGATCATTCTTTCACATAGCTGATGAGGTTTGGGGATTTATAGGCTAGACAATATACAATCAGGCCAAACTACTCATGAATCATTGAGAGCCCTGGGAATTCTACATTCATGATGTGTGTGTGTGTGTGTGTGTGTGTGTGTGTATTCCATCAACTTCTCTATTTCCTTCGTCAATACCCTAGTACAAACCACCATCATCTGGACTATTGCAACACCTCTAAGTACCCACCCCACCTTCATTCTTGGTATCTTCCTACCTCCACCTGAATCCGTTAGCCACCTTAAAGGCAAAGTGATCTTTTCATAATGCCCCTTTCTTACTTAAAACCTTACAGGATTCCCACTGCATAGAAAATAAAATTTTTACTATGTCTAGACATCTGCCAGTCCTGGCCTTTGCATACCTCTCCAACTTCATCTCAACTTCACCCCTTGTCACCATACTCTAGTGACACTGGCTAGAGCATCTCATGCTCTTTCCAGCTCAGTTCCTTTGTACTTCTCTTCTCCTCTCATTGTTACTTTTCACATGGTTAGCTCTTTCTCATTCCTTAGGTCTTATCTTAAATGTTCCTGTCTCAGAGAATTCTTGCCCCATCACCCAGTCTAAAGGATACCACCATTTAACAGACCTGCACAGATTTTCTTTACCAGAGCATTCTATTTCATAGCAATTTTGTAAGCTAAGATTATATGTTTATTTTTCTGCTTTCCCTCTAGAATTTAAGTTCCATGAGGGCAGGGACCTAGATATCCGTGTACAATGATATATTTCTAGTGCTCAGCCCAGTGCACAGGAGATGCTCAATTTTTGACTGAAAACTCTTGTTCTTTACAACTTAGCCTGGCTTGCATTTTATGTAGGCTTGGGGAAGCATAGTTTGATCTAAATCCATGTAGTAATAAGTCCATGTTCAGAAGGGTTTAATGAACTTCCATTATTGTTCTGAGTGCTATGGTTTGTGAGCTTCTGGGGGGATGGCTCTGCCTTGTGGTAGGGCACCGAGTGAAATTCCTAACATCGACTTTGTAACTGGAAGGATTGAGAGAGAAGAGAGGCAGTTCCAGTGACAACCTTCCACATGCTGCCAATATTTTTCATTTCACATGTTGGCACATAATTCTCCAATTAGAACATTCTGATTATTTCATTGTTTTCCTCAAATCTAGAAAAATAAAAGAGCTTTCTAAATAATGCTTGCTGTAGTTGTTTCAGGTTATTGTCTAGGTTAGCGTTCTGTTGAAAGTGGCAAAAATCCAGCTTAGGTTAAGAGAAAAATTTATTGGAATTTCTGGGGCAGTTCATGCAATTCAACATTATTTCAACAGATTCTCTTTCTCTCCTACCTACCTACCTATCTGTCTAGCATATTCTAATTGCTGGGTTCTGTGTTCAATTTCAGATGTATCGTGATGAGCAAAATCAGCAAAGGGTAGAATCCAACCCATGGGAATATAAGAACAGTTAGAAAGAAACTAGGATTTAGGCACAGCTGGAACTGGAATCTCGGGACCCACAGAACTCGGTTCTGTCTGCCTTCTTTGATGCTTGTGTATCAGCTTAACTTTCTCTCAGTGAGTTCCTCATCTTCAGTGGGGTAGTAAATAAAGTCATCAGCTGTCTTAAGTTCACGTTGCAGCTCCTGTGACTAAACAAAGGCTGATTCGCACATTTTCATATATCAGATTTTAAAATCCTGTGGAAGATGTCTGTCTCCTCAGCTTGAATAAATGACTCACCCCTGAAAAACTCCACCCTTGCCAACAGGACAGGGTCTTTGAAATATAGCAGCTTCCATGTGCTCCAGCTGTGGAGGAGGACAGTTTCCAAATAAAGAGGGAGAAGGAGGCAGTTTGATCCACTCATAGTTTTCTAGCATGATCGTCTCTATAATTAAACATTTGAATCAAAAGTCTAAACAAAAGGCAGGCTAGGAAAGACAACACTAATTAGAGGACCAAAGGATGTCATCATGTACAATGCTTTGAAACACCTCCTAGGTATAAACTTTTAGGCCTAATTATGAGAAGGTGCAGGTCATAAGGAGGATGCAGTTATCTTGGGACATCAGACTTACATAAGTATGATTACTTTTTCAGCTAACAGTAAACAACAGGCATTCTATCATCTAAGGGATAGAAAACAGACTAGTAAGCTCAGATAATGAGACTTGGTAGTTAGGTTTCTCTACTTTTCTGTGTGTTTGTATGTTTTTTTTTTTTTTTTTTCTTCTTGGGCAGGCACCGGAAATCGAACCTGGGTCCTCAGGCATGGCAGGCAAGCACTCTTACCTGCTGAGCCACCGTGGCCCACCCTGTTCATATGTATTTTACAGGGGAAAACCCAAGTAGGTATTCTACCAGAATGTGCTTTTAGGAAAAGTGTATCATGACTGACTTAAGAGCTTTCTAAAGCTGAAAAGAAAACGATTGCCTATTGCTTGAGAGTGTGAAAAACATAAAGACTGAGATCAATAGAAATATTTTCACAGTGCTGGCATAGAATATGATTTACATAAATATAACTGAGTTGACGATGAATAATGCAAGAGAAAAAAGGAACAGTGATGATGCTTAGCCCTTAGCCCAGGCCTGTTAGGGCCAGAGCCACCATGGTGGATTTTGATCTGAGTTTATGTCTATCTGATGTCTCTACTGATATTTGGCTAATGAAATTTTAGAATCAGATTCTCTAACCACAATGCATGGCAGGTGGAGGGACTGGCTTTTGGAGAAACCAATCTGTTTAATAAAACTGAATTATAGCTGACCAACTTCTTATTCTTAAGAAATTAGGATGTGCTGTATTTAATTGTATATCATTAAGAAAACAGAATTAAAAAAAAAACAAGATGGTGAAGTGTGTTAGTTAGAGTCAGTTGTCAACTTGGCCAGGTGAGCATACCTAGTCTTGTTGCTGAGGACATAAGCCAATGGTGCGTGAACCTCATCTGTTGCCAATTACATCTGCAGTCAGCTAGGAGGCGTGTCTGCTGCAATGAGTGACGTTTGACTTAATTGGCTGGTGCTTAAATGAGAGATCGCAACGTAGCACAGCCTAGCAGCTTGGCATTCCTCATCTCGGCACTTGCAGCTCAGCCCGGGCCCTTGGAGATGGAGAAAGAAATCACCCCGGGGAAAGTTGTTGGAACCCAGGGGCCTGGAGAGAAGACCAGCAGAGACCATCCTGTGCCTTCCACGTAAGAAAGAACCTCAGTGGAAAGTAAGCTGCCTTTCCTCTGAAGAACCAACAAAATAAATCCCCTTTTATTAAAAGCCAATCCGTCTCTGGTGTGTTGCATTCCGGCAGCTAGCAAACCAGAACAGTGAAGTGAAGCTTATATTTTTCTCTAAGAAGAAGCATTTCTTGACAGAAAAATAGAAAAAGAGAGCTGTGTTATTCCTCTATGCTTAGTGGTTAAATATACAAGCTCTGGAACTAGACTCCCTGTCTTAAAATCCTGACTGTCTTGTGCTAGCTATTTAATCTTCCCAGGCTTCACTCTACTCATCAATAGTTGATGTGCCTAATAGTACCTGTCCTATGGGGGTGATATATAAAGGCTGTGTTTTGTGCATGTAAAGTGCTTAGCCTTGTGTGGCATTCTTTAAAAGCTAGTTCTTTTGTCTATGCACAGTAAGTTGATCTCTGAGCAATAATCTTGTCAGCATCCTTGAAATCCTTGATGATACTCTGAGGCAGAACATCTTTCCTCTTTTTCTGTCTAATACTATTATAGTGTTTTAAAAAATAAAAATGCTGCTGTGCAGTTAACATGGCATGAGGTACCATCTATGTTATTTTTCTAAGGATTTCTAATGCAATGAATTGTTCTAGTTCTGTTAGAGGACCAGGTCCTGTGTTTATATAAATATATAATTTGCCTAAATATATGAATCCAGGATTCACATATGTTCAGAAACTCAAGAGAAAAGATTTAAGCCTCCAATATTTGTCCTTATAATAAAATCTTGTTTCTTGATATTTCCCATAATCGACTCTGAAAACATTAGATTTATTCACTTGCACATAATTTTTTCATAGTTTATCATGAACAAATATTCATTGACTAATTACATCTATAAAAATACAAAAAAAAAAGTATTGAGCACTGAGGTAAATAATGTTAGTTCTTAAATGAATATCCATTCTCCTTACTCTTCTCCTTCCTTTTATTCCTACCCCTCTTCCTCTTTCCTCACCCTCCTTCCCTTCCTTTATGAATCTGTGTGAAAATTTCCCTGGGATATATCCAGAGGAACAGAATTGGTTTATATATTCCACATATGAATCCTCTTGTTGGTCTCAGACCTTACAAATACCCCCTCCTGTTTTGTGAGCTCCCTGTTAACTTTGTCTTTGTGGTGTCCTTTATTGAATAATATTCTTAGTTTTGAGTTAATAAAATTAATCAAGAAGTTTTTTATTCCGAGCAAGATGGAATAAGACACAGTACTCCCATTTCCTCTGAGTGCAAATAAAAACACTGAACAGAATGCATGAGGCAGTTGATTGTCTGCTTTAAACAAAACAAATGTTCTCTATAGAATTTATACAAGATTCAGATAACATATTCAAAATGTCTAGGGTACAACCCAAAATTATCTGACATGTAAAACCAGGAAAATCATAACATCTCACAGAGGAAAAGACAGTCAATAGATTTGAAACCTGAGATGGCAGGCACAGAGGTTGGAATGATTAGATTAAGACTTAAGGCAGCCATTATAACCATGCTCCAACAAATATGGGTGAACAAATAGAAACAAATGGAAAGATAGAAAGGCTCAGCAGAGAAACAGAAGATATGAAAGGGGACCAAGTGGACATTTTAGAAGGAAAAGTGTAATACAATAACTGAAAATTTAAAAATTCACTGGATGGGATCAGTAAGCAGAATGGACATGACGGGGAGAAAGTCAGTGAACTTGGAAATAGGTATATAGGAGTGACTTAATCTAAACAACAAGGAGAATGAAGTTAAAGTAAAAAAGAACAGAATCTCAGGGAACTGTAGGACCAACATAGTTGGTATGAGAGGCTAGAATGAAAAGGCTCAACATTCATTTCCTCAGAGTCCCAAAAGGAGAGGAAAGAAAGTATAGTGAAGAAAACATATGTGAAGGAATAAAAGCTAAAAGCTTCCCAAATATGGCAAAAAACAAGCTTAGAGATCTGAGAAGCTCAGTGAACCCCCTACTAGGATAAAACTCCAATAAATCTATACCCAAGTACATCATAATTAAACTGATGAAAATAATAAAGGAAATTGAGAATTATTTAGAACTGATTAACAATACATGTTAAAATGCATGTAACTCAGCTAAAGCAGATTTTAGAAGGAAATTAATAGCTTTTAAGACATTCACCAAAAATAAGAAAGGTTAAAAAATAAATGAGCTAAGCATTAAACTTAAATTGTAAAAAGAGCATCAGAGGCAAGATGGCAGTGTAGGGGGCTATGAAATTTAGTTAGTCCTCCACAGCAGCTAATAAATAGCTAGGAACTGTCTGGAACAACTGCTTGGGGACATCCATGACCAGACATACATCAGTCTGGAACAGATGGAAGGGCCAACATCATGCACAGAATTGTGAGTAAAACCTTCAAACTCTGGAAGCTGGTGCCCCTCCCCACTGACATAGCAGGCCCAGTTAGAGACAGAGAAGCAGTCTCTGCTGGCAGCAAAGGAAGGCAGCTCAGCCAAGCTCCAATTGCAGTTTTAATGAACAAATGTGGACTGCTGAATGCAAGCTCCAAGTAGAAACTGTGAGCAAGCAGGAAAGGAATCTTGAGGTCTCTCCCAGCAGAGAAGAGGTGGAGTTGACAAGAAAAAAAAACAAAAAAACAAAAACAAAAACCCCTGAAACTTTTGGAGTTGGCCAAGATCAGAATACTGAAGCAGGGCTGTGCTCCAAGAAAAGGTACACAAAGAGCTGGCTACCAATTATGGCTCTTTACAGGTATAACTTGGGGGCTCGGAACTGGCTCTGAAAAGGGATTTTTTTTCATTCATTTAAAAATTTTTTACTTTTTAAAACTATTCTAGGTAGCTCATTAGAGAAAGCTCAGGTATTTTCAGTTGTCAGCTTTGATGTAGGCAAGGGAGGAGTTAGGATAGGTCTGAGAGTCAAGTGAAGGAGATACTTTCCTAGATGGTATATCTTCCCCAGGAAAAGGGGGTGGGTGGGGTGGGGCCCAGCTCAAGTGATAGCCCTTAATCAGAGAATTCAGATCCCAGGGAATAAGCCCTAAACTGGCCTTCTACCACAGCTTCTGGCTCAACCACGCACGCCCCTGGCAAGCACAGGGTCTGCTTAGAATTAAAGGCACTACCCCACTTTATGCTGATGGGGAGCTGTGGGCTGATGATCACCATCTGCTGGTAATGATAGGAAAAGCACAGAGCCTAGAGGCCCCACAGGAATCTCTCACAACCTGCCTGTTCTCAACCTCAGGGAAACTTAACACTGATTACACCCTCCTCCTGAGACCTGGCTTGTCTTATTTAGGAAAATCTTATTGGGGTTGATCATATCTGGGGAGACTCTCCTCATAAAAAAAGATTCCATTTAGGCAGGGCAAGGACCAGAAAAATAAGAGCTGAAAAATTCTGATCATTAAATAGAAGCTATGCTAGAGGTCTAGAATAAGTTGAACTGAATGCCAATGAAGACATAGAAAACAAAGCCAACCAATAAGAAAACCATAAGGAAAAGAGTAAATAAATTATTCAAGGAAATTAGATGCCGAAACTAACAAAAAATCACAAGCCACGCTAAGAAAACTAAGATGTAGCCCATGCAAAGGAACAAATTAACACTTCAAAAGAGATACAGGAGCTGAAAACAACTAATTCAGGAGATTCAAACAGACATGCAAAATCATATAAAATCACATAATCACCTTTTGGAGATGCAGAAGGAAAATGCCCCCCGACGCTTCATGAAACAAGAAGCAGGTCGAGAAAGCTAACAGATGCTGCCATGCTCGCCATGTGCCTTTCCAGTTGAGAGAGAAACTCTGAATGTCATTGGCCTTCTTGAACCATGGTATCTTTTCCTGGATGCCTTAGATTGGACATTTCTATAGTCTTGCTTTAGTTGGGAGATTTTTATGGCCTTAGAACTGTGGACTTACAACTTAATAAATTCCCCCTTTGAAATGCTGTTCTGTTTCTGGTATGTCACATTCCAGCAGCTAGCAAACTAGAATAACATATAAAATCCAAAAGACAAAATGGTAGAAGAAATTACTGCCTTTACAGTAATTAAAAGTTAACAGATTAAACTCCCCACCTAAAGACATAGACCAGCAGAATGGATTAAAAAACAGGACCCATCTATATGCTGTCTACAAGAGACTCACTTTAGACCCAAGGACAAAAGTAGGTTGAAAGTGAAAGTGAACATTCAAGAAAGAATTAGTACCAATCCTGCTCAAAGCCTTCCAAAAAAATTGAAGAGGAGGGGAAAGCTATGTAACTCATTCTATGAAGCCAACATCATCTTAGTACCAAAGCGAGACAAAGATATTATAAGAAAAAAAAATTATAGACCATTTTTAATGAATACAGATACAAATATCCTTAACAAAATACTCACAAATTCAGTCCAGCAGCACATCAAAATAATTATACACCAGGAGCAAATGGGATTTATTCCAGGTATGTAAGTCTGGTTCAACACAAGAAAATCAATTAATGTTATACACCACATCAATAAATCAAAGTTGAAAAACCACACAATCATCTCGATTGATGTAGAAAAAGAATTTGACAAAATTCAACATCTTTTCTTGATGAAAACACTTCAAAGGATAGGAATAGGAGGGAACTTCCTCAACATGATAAAGGGAATATATGAAAAACCCACAGCTAACATAATAGTCAATGGGGAAAGTTGAAAGCTTTCCCTCTGAGAAAGATGCGCACTGACAGCATAGTTATTCAACATTGTGCTGAGCAATTAGACAAGAAAAAAAAAGGCATCCAAATTGGAAGGAAGAAGTAAAACTGTCAGAGTTTGCAGATGACATGATACTATGTATTGAAAATCGAAAAAAGTCTACAGCAAGCTACTAGAGCTAATAAAAGAATACAACAAAGTGGCAGGCTACAAGATCAATACCAAAAATCAGTAGTGTTTCTATACACTAGTAATGAGCAATCTGAGGAAGAGATTGAAAAAAATTCGATTTACAATAGCAACCAAAAGAATAAAATATTTAAGAAAAAAATAACCAAGGCCTCAAAAGACTTATACACAGAATACTACAAGAAATTGCTGAAAGAAATCAAAGAAGACCTAAATAAATTGAAGGACATAGTATGCTCATGGATTGGAAGACTAAATATAGTTAAGATGTCATTTCTACCCAAATTGATTTATAGATTCAGTGCAATACCAATTAAAATCCCAGCAACTTACTTTGTAGAAATAGAAAAACAAATAACCACATTTATTTGGAAGGCATGGGTGCCCAAAATAGCTAAAAATATCTTCAGAAAGTGGAATGAAATGGGAGGCATCACACTACCTGACTTTAAAGCATATTACAAAGCTACAGCGGTGAAAAAGCATGGTACTGGCATAAAGATAGATATACTGATCAATGGAATTGAACTGAGTACTCAAAAATAGATCCTCTCATCCAAGGAAAATGGATCTTTGATAAAGCAGTCAAGTCAATTGGGACAGAGTAACCTCTTCAATAGATAGTGCTTGGAGAACTGGATGTCCATATGTAAAAGAATGAAAGAGGACTCATGAAAGAGGACTCATATCTCACACCTTATAAAAATTAACTCAAAATGGATCAAAATTCTAAACATTAGAGCTAAGCCCATATAATTTTTAGAAGAAAATGTGGGGAAATATATTATAGATCTTGTGAAAGGAAGTGGTTTCCTAGACCTTACATCAAAAGCACAAACAATTAAAAAGAATTACATAAATGGGATCTCCTCAAAATTAAACACTTTTATGCAACAAAAGACTTTGTTAGAAAAGAAAAAGGCAGCCCACACAATGAGAGACAATATTTGGAAACCATGTATCAGATAAGGGTTTAATATCCAAAATATATAAAGAGATTCTACAAACTCAACAATAAATAGACAAACAACCCAATTTAGAAATAGGCAAAAGATATGGACACTTTACCAAAGAGGAAATACAAATGGCTCAAAAACATATGACAAAATGCTCTACCTTGCTGGTTTTTAGGGAAATGCGAATCAAAACCACAATGAGATATCATCTCACACCTAATAGAATGGCCGCTATAAAAAACAAAACAAAACTATAAGTGCTGGAAGGATGTGGAGAAAGAGGCACACTTATTCACTGTTAGTGGGAATGTAGAATGGTCACCTGCTCTGGAAGGCAGTTTAATGGTTTCTCAAGAAGGTAAGTGTAGAATTGCCATATGATCCAGCAATCTTATTACAAGTTATATATTTGGAGGAACAGAAGGCAAGGACACAAAAGGACTTTTGTACACCAGTGCTTATAGTGGCATTATTCATGATTGCCAGGAGATGGAAACAGCCTAAATGTCCATCAATGGAAGAGTGGCTACACAATCTGTGTTATATACATACCACAGAATGGAATATTATGCAGCTGTAAGACAGAACGAAGTCACGACACATGCAACAACATGAATCAACCTTGAGAACATTATGCTGAATGAAATTAGAAACAAAAGGACACATACTGTATGGTCTCACTAATATGAACTAACAATTATGAGCAAACTTTGAGAGTTAAAGTAGAAAACATGTTATAGGAGATAGAAAGAGGGTAGAGATTGGGCATTTATACTGAAGGAGTACAGAATGTTCAGCAGGATTGACTGTAAAGATCCAGAAATGGATATTACAGTACTACCTGATAGTAGCATAATATTGTAAGTGTATTAAATGAAGCTGAGTATGAGTAGGGTTAAAGGAGGAAAGCTGGGGTTATGTATAATGCTAGAAAGAAGGATAGAAGATAAAGGCTGAGACAGTATAATCAGCAATGTCTAGAGTGGACAATGATGGTGATTAAATGTACAAATATAAGAATTTATTCTCAAGAGGGAGAACAAACGAGTATTAACATTGCAAGTGTTGAAAATGGAATGGTATACAGAAAAATATATAATCAATACAAACCAGGGTCTATTGTTAATAGTAATATTGTAATATGCTTCCACTAAATATCACAAAGGCAGTATGTCAAAGTTAAGTGTCAATAAGCCAAGGATATGGGGAAGGGTATGGGATTCTTTGTGGAAAAAAAGGAAATGTCCTCAAATAGGTTGTGGTGGCAAAGCCATGGCTATGTGATTATACCAAGAATCACTGATTTTTTTACTTAGGTTGGGTTGTATGGAGTGTGAATAAAACTGTTTAAAAATGAACAGAGAGATAGAAGTGCTGGAGAAAATGTAGAGAGAGAGAGATGTACCTATTCACATTGGTAGGGAAATAGAATGGTGTAGCCCCTCTGGAAGGCAGTGTGGTGGCTCCACAGGAGGCTAGGTGTGGGTTTGCCATATGACCCTGCAGCCCTATTGTTAGGTGTATACTTGGAATAACAGAGAGTGGGGACATGAATGGACATTTGCACACTGTGTTTATGGTGGCTGAAGGAGGGGTGCATGGACTGAGGAATCAAAGGGGGAACTGTGGTGCATACACACAATGGACTATTGAGTGACTACAAGAAGGAATGAACTTGTGAGACATGCAACTAGATGAATGATTCTTGAGGACAGTATATTATGTGAAATAAGCCAGAAACAAAAAGACAAATACTATAATGCCTCACTAATATGGACTAACTATAATGTGCAAACCATAAGAATTGAATTTGAAAGCATAGGTTATCAGGGAAAGGTCTATTGTAAAGGTTCCTACACTGTATGTTTTTACAGTAGTCACATCTATTCTGGAGTTGTAACTGTTATTTCTAACTTCTGAGACGCTGAGCTCTTTGGGTATAACCTGGTCTTTCCCTGGAGCTTTGAATATCTGCATGACACTTGAGACTCAGAGCTAAAGTTCTACAGCTATGAAAGTCAGCATTACCTTATACAGTAACTGCTAAAAATATTAAAAAAGAAATCAAACCTCAATTAGAGAAATGAATGGAGCTGATCTTGTTAGGACTAAGGCAAATCAGACTAAATGGTAAAAGATGATATTGATTGTACTTCAGTTTCTGTGTGAGACCAAAGTAAGATGTTTATCTGGTGCAAAATTTATATTTTTGGTGCAAAATTTATATATCTGGTAACACCCTATTTAATTTAACTTGTATGGTCAGCTTATTCAACTACATGAAATTTGAATACGGAGTGAGATCTTCGTTTGTCAGGTTGGTGTGATGCCCCGATACATCCCAGAATAATTTGGGCAGAAGATTAAAATGTATTTGCAAAGTCCCTTGAGGGACTGGGGAAAAAGGTAGAAAAGGTAAACTTCCCCACCTGGGGAAGACCTCTTATTGTAGCAAGCACTGGGGACTGCCAAGTTGATGGGCCAGGCTCTTGATCTTGGGGCTTGCCCTTATGAAACTTATTCCTGCTAAGGGAAGCTAAACCTACTTAGAATTATGTCTGAGTTACCCCTAGAGAATCTCTTTTGATGATCAGATATGGCCTCTCCAAGCCAACTCTGCTTGTGAACTCACTGTCCTCCCTCTTACGTGGGACATGATTCCCAAGGGAGATTGACACCCCTGGCAATGTGAGACATGACTCCTGGAGATGAGTCTGGCCTTGGCATTATGGGAATGAGAAAGACTTTCTGACGAAAAAAGGGGAAGAGAATTGAAATAAAATAAAGTTTCAGCGGCTGAGAGATTTCAAATAGTCAAAAGGTCAGGGTCATTCTGGAGGTTATTCTTATGCAGTATATAAATATCCCTTTTCACTTTTTGTGTATTGGAGAAACTAGAGAGAAACACCTGATACCATTGAATTGTAATCCAATAGCCTTGATTTTTTTTTGCATGGGCAGGCACCGGGAACCTGAACCTGGGTCTCCAGCATAGAGGTGAGAACTCTGCCTGCTGAGCCACCGTGGCCCACCCTTAGCCTTGATTTTTGAAGATGATTGTATAAGTATAGAGCTTTTAAGGTGTGACCATGTGATTGTGAAAACCTTGTGACTGACACTCCCTTTATCCAGTTTATGGACAGATGAATAAGAAAACAAAGACAAAAATAAATAAATAATGGGGGGTGGGAAGTATGGGATGTTTTGGATGTTCTTTTTTTCCCTATTATTTTTGTTTTTTGAATAATGAAAGTGTTCAAAAATCAATTGTGGTAATGAATGTACAATTATATGATAATACTGTGAACCATTGATTATACACTTTGGATGATTATATGGTATGTGAATATATAATATATAGCAATAAAGTTTCATTTAAAAAAAGAGCATGAGGGTGCATGGGTAGTTCAGTGGTTAGAACACCCACCTTTCATGCGGGAGACCTGGGTTTGATTCCTGGACCATGCACCCCCCCAAAAAAAAGAGCATCAGAGGAAATCCAAAGAATCAAGAGAATAATAATAAATAATATTAAGGGCAGAAATCAAGAAATAAAGAGCAATGATAACAATAGGTAAGATTAACAAAATCAAGGACTGGTTCTTTGAAAATATTTGAAAGCTATAGAGACTGCTGCTAAAAAAGATTAAAGAAAAAATAAGACAGAATGTGATTAAGCATAATACAGAAAGAAAAGGGAAAAATAACTACTGATAGAACAGATCCATAAAGTTATATTTAAACAAATATATTCCAATACATTTTAACTCCTAGATTAAATGATAAGTACCTAGGAAAATATGAAATACAAAAATTGGCACAGGAAATTTCAAAGAACAGTAATGAAAGTAAAAATGTCCTTCCCCCAATAAATTGAAGAACAGACAGTTTTTCAAAATGTTCTATCAATCTTTATTTTATTTTATTTTATATTAATTAAAGAAAAAAAAAGAAATTAACACAACATTTAGAAATCATTCCATTCTACATATGCAATCAGTAATTCTTAACACTATCACATAGATGCATGATCATCATTTCTTAGTACATTTGCATCGATTTAGGAAAAGAACTAGCAAAACAACAGAAAAAGATATAGAATGTTAATATAGAAAAAAATAAAAATAATAATAAGAGTAAAAAAAAAAGACACAAACAAACAAACAGACAGACAAACAAAAAAAAACCTATAGCTCAGATGCAGCTTCATTCAGTGTTTTAACATGATTACTTTACAATTAGGTATTATTGTGCTGTCCATTTTTGAGTTTTTGTATCTAGTCCTGTTGCACAGTCTGTATCCCTTCTGCTCCAATTACCCATTATCTTACCCTGTTTCTAATTCCTGCTGGTCTCTGTTACCAATGACATATTCCAAGTTTATTCTCGAATGTCGGTTCACATCAGTGGGACCATACAGTATTTGTCCTTTAGTTTTTGGCTAGACTCACTCAGCATAATGTTCTCTAGGTCCATCCATGTTATTACATGCTTCATAAGTTTATTCTGTCTTAAAACTGCATAATATTCCATCGTATGTATATACCACAGTTTCTTTAGCCACTCGTCTGTTGATGGACATTTTGGCTGTTTCCATCTCTTTGCAATTGTAAATAATGCTGCTATAAACATTGGTGTGCAAATGTCCATTTGTGTCTTTGCCCTTAAGTCCTCTGAGTAGATACCTAGCAATGGTATTGCTGGGTCGTATGGCAATTCTATATTCAACTTTTTGAGGAACCGCCAAACTGCCTTCCACAGTGGTTGCACCATTTGACATTCCCACCAACAGTGGATAAGTGTGCCTCTTTCTCCGCATCCTCTCCAGCACTTGTCATTTTCTGTTTTGTTGATAATGGCCATTCTGGTGGGTGTGAGATGATATCTCATTGTGGTTTTTTTTTTTTTTTTTTTTTTTTTTTAGAGAGAGGGAGGAAGGGAAGGAAAGACAGAGAGAAGGAAGGAAGGATGGAAGGAAGGAAGGGAGGAAGAAAGGGAAACATCTTTAAACATTTTCTTGTTTTTATTGTATTTTGTTTGTTTGTTTGTTTTTTACATGGGCTGGGGCCGGGAATCGAACCGAGGTCCTCCGGCATGGCAGGCAAGCACTTTGCCCGCTGAGCCACCGCGGCCCGCCCCTCATTGTGGTTTTGATTTGCATTTCTCTAATGGCCAGGGACATTGAGCATCTCTTCATGTGCCTTTTGGCCATTTGTATTTCCTCTTCTGAGAGGTGTCTGTTCAAGTCTTTTTCCCATTTTGTAATTGGGTTGGCTGTCTTTTTGTTGTTGAGTTGGACAATCTCTTTATAAATTCTGGATACTAGACCTTTATCTGATGTGTCGTTTCCAAATATTGTCTCCCATTGTGTAGGCTGTCTTTCTACTTTCTTGATGAAGTTCTTTGATGCACAAAAGTGTTTAATTTTGAGGAGAACCCATTTATTTATTTCTTTCTTCAGTGCTCTTGCTTTAGGTTTAAGGTCCATAAAACCACCTCCAATTGTAAGTTTCATAAGATATCTCCCTACATTTTCCTCTAACTGTTTTATGGTCTTAGACCTAATGTTTAGATCTTTGATCCATTTTGAGTTAACTTTTGTATAAGGTATGAGATACGGGTCTTCTTTCATTCTTTTGCATATGTATGGATATCCAGTTCTCTAGGCACCATTTATTGAAGAGACTGCTCTGTCCCAGGTGAGTTGGCTTGACTGCCTTATCAAAGATCAAATGTCCATAGATGAGAGGGTCTATATCTGAGCACTCTATTCGATTCCATTGGTCGATATATCTATCTTTATGCCAATACCATGCTGTTTTGACCACTAGGCTTCATAATATGCCTTAAAGTCTGGCAGCTTGAGACCTCCAGCTTCATTTTTTTCCCTCAAGATACTTTTAGCAATTCGGGGCACCCTGCCCTTCCAGATAAATTTGCTTATTGGTTTTTCTACTTCCGAAAAATAAGTTGTTGGGATTTTGATTGGTATTGCATTGAATCTTTAAATCACTTTAGGTAGGATTGACATCTTAACTATATTTAGTCTTCCAATCCATGAACACGGTATGCCCTTCCATCTATTTAGGTCTTCTGTGATTTCTTTTAGCAGTTTTTTGTAGTTTTCTTTATATAGGTCTTTTGTCTCTTTAGTTAAATTTATTCCTAGGTATTTTATTCTTTTAGTTGCAATTGTAAATGGGATTCGTTTCTTGATTTCCCCCTCAGCTTGTTCATTACTAGTGTATAGAAATGCTACAGATTTTTGAATGTTGATCTTGTAACCTGCTACTTTGCTGTACTCATTTATTAGCTCTAGTAGTTTTGTTGTGGATTTTTCCGGGTTTTCGACGTATAGTATCATATCGTCTGCAAACAGTGATAGTTTTACTTCTTCCTTTCCAATTTTGATGCCTTGTATTTCTTTTTCTTGTCTAATTGCTCTGGCTAGAACCTCCAACACAATGTTGAATAATAGTGGTGATAGTGGACATCCTTGTCTTGTTCCTGATCTTAGGGGGAAAGTTTTCAATTTTTCCCCATTGAGGATGATATTAGCTGTGGGTTTTTCATATATTCCCTCTATCATTTTAAGGAAGTTCCCTTGTATTCCTATCTTTTGAAGTGTTTTCAACAGGAAAGGATGTTGAATCTTGTCGAATGCCTTCTCTGCATCAATTGAGATGATCATGTGATTTTTCTGCTTTGATTTGTTGATATGGTGTATTACATTAATTGATTTTCTTATGTTGAACCATCCTTGCATACCTGGGATGAATCCTACTTGGTCATGATGTATAATTCTTTTAATGTGTTGTTGGATACGATTTGCTAGAATTCTATTGAGGATTTTTGCATCTGTATTCATTAGAGAGATTGGTCTGTAGTTTTCTTTTTTTGTAATATCTTTGCCTGGTTTTGGTATGAGGGTGATGTTGGCTTCATAGAATGAATTAGGTAGTTTTCCCTCCACTTCGATTTTTTTGAAGAGTTTGAGGAGAGTTGGTACTAAATCTTTCTGGAATGTTTGATAAAATTCACATGTGAAGCCGTTTGGTCTTGGACTTTTCTTTTTGGGAAGCTTTCGAATGACTGATTCAATTTCTTTACTTGTGATTGGTTTGTTGAGGTCATCTATTTCTTCTTGAGTCAGAGTTGGTTGTTCATGTCTTTCCAGGAACCCATCCATTTCCTCTATATGTTGTATTTATTAGCGTAAAGTTGTTCATAGTATCCTGTTATTACCTCCTTTATTTCTGTGAGGTCAGTAGGTATGTCTCCTCTTCCATTTCTGATCTTATTTATTTGCATCCTCTCTCTTCTTCTTTTTGTCAATCTTGCTAAGGGCCCATCAATCTTGTTGATTTTTTCATAGAACCAACTTCTGGTCTTATTGATTTTCTCTATTGTTTTCATGTTTTCAATTTCATTTATTTCTGCTCTAATCTTTGTTATTTCTTTCCTTTTGCTTGCTCTGGGGTTAGTTTGCTGTTCTTTCTCCAGTTCTTCCAAGTGGACAGTTAATTCCTGCATTTTTGCCTTTTTTTCTTTTCTGATATAGGCATTTAGGGCAATAAATTTCCCTCTTAGCACTGCCTTTCCTGCATCCCATAGGTTTTGATATGTTGTGTTTTCATTTTCATTCGCCTCTAGGTATTTACTAATTTCTCTTGCAATTTCTTCCTTGACCCACTCGTTGTTTAAGAGTGTGTTGTTGAGCCTCCACGTATTTGTGAGTTTTCTGGCACTCCGTCTATTATTGATTTCCAACTTCATTCCTTTATGATCCGAGAAAGTGTTGTGTATGATTTGAATCTTTTTAAATTTGTTAAGACTTGCTTTGTGACCCAGCATATGGTCTATCTTTGAGAATGATCCATGAGCACTTGAGAAAAAGGTATATCCTGCTGTTGTGGGATGTAATGTCCTATAAATGTCTGTTAAGTCTAGCTCATTTATAGTAATATTCAGATTCTCTATTTCTTTATTGATCCTCTGTTTAGATGTTCATCAATGGATCAATATCCATTGATGAGAGTGGTGAATTGAAGTCTCCAACTGTTATGGTATATTTCTCTATTTCCCGTTTCAGTGTTTGCAGTGTATTCCTCACGTATTTTGGGGCATTCTGGTTCGGTGCATAAATATTTATGATTGTTATGTCTTCTTGTTTAATTGTTCCTTTTATTAGTAGATAGTGTCCTTCTTTGTCTCTTTTAACTGTTTTGCATTTGAAGTCTAATTTGTTGGATATTAGTATAGCTACTCCTGCTCTTTTCTGGTTGTTATTTGCATGAAATATCTTTTCCCAACCTTTCACTTTCAACCTATGTTTATCTTTGGGTCTAAGATGTGTTTCCTGTAGACAGCATATAGAAGGATCCTGTTTTTTAATCCATTCTGCCAGTCTATGTCTTTTGATTGGGGAATTCAGTCCATTAACATTTAGTGTTATTACTGTTTGGATAATATTTTCCTCTACCATTTTGCCTTTTCTATTATATATATCATATCTGACTTTCCTTCTTTCTACACTCTTCTCCATACCTCTCTCTTATGTCTTTTCGTATCTGACTCTAGTGCTCCCTTTAGTATTTCTTGCAGAGCTGGTCTCTTGGTCACAAATGCTCTTAGTGACTTTTCGTCTGAGAATGTTTTAATTTCTCCCTCATTTTTGAAGGACAATTTTGCTGGATATAGGAGTCTTGGTTGGCAGTTTTTCTGTTTTAGTAATTTAAATATATCATCCCACTGTCTTCTAGCTTCCATGGTTTCTGCTGAGAAGTCTGCACACAGTCTTATTGGGTTTCCGTTGTATGTGATGGATTGTTTTTCTCTTGTTTCTTTCAAGATCCTCTCTTTCTCTTTGACCTCTGACATTCTAACTAGTAAGTGTTGGAGAACGCCTATTTGGATCTATTCTCTTTGGGGTGCGCTGCACTTCTTGGATCTGTAATTTTAGGTCTTTCATAAGAGTTGGGAAATTTTCAGTGATAATTTCTTCCATTAGTTTTTCTCCACCTTTTCCCTTCTCTTCTCTTTCTGGGACACCCACAACACGTATATTTGTGCGGTTCATATTGTCCTTGAGTTCCCTTATCCCCTGTTCAAATTTTTCCATTCTTTTCCCTATAGTTTCTGTTTCTTTTTGGAATTCAGATGTTCCATCCTCCAATTCACTAATTCTAGCTTCTGTCTCTTTAAATCTACCATTGTAGGCATCCATTGTTTTTTCCAGCCTTTCTACTTTGTCCTTCACTCCCATAAGTTCTGCGATTTGTTTTTTCAGTTTTTCTATTTCTTCTTTTTGTTCAGCCCATGTCTTCTTCATGTCCTCCCTCAGTTTATCAATTTGGTTTTTGAAGAGGTTTTCCATTTCTGTTCGTATATTCAGCATTAGTTGTTTCAGCTCCTGTATCTCATTTGAACTCTTGGTTTGTTCCTTTGACTGGGCCATATTTTCAATTTTCTGAGCGTGATCCATTATCTTCTGCCGGCGTCTGGGCATTTAATCAGATTTCCCTGGGTGTAAGACCCCGCAGGTTGAAAGATTTTTCTGTGAAATCTCTGGGCTCTGTTTTTCTTAACCTGCCCAGTAGGTGGCACTTGTGGCGCTCATCTGTCTCCGGGTTACCCCAGTAAAAGATGCTGTGGCCCCTTTAACTTTGGAAAACTCTCGCTTTAGGGGGGCAGGTCGCCAGCCGAAGCGGCTTGGGTGAGTACAAATCTGAATCTTCCAGCCAGCCCGGGGATCTGTGCGCAGGGAGTATCGCCTGCCTCCGCGGCTTGGGGGAACGCCTGTCCAAATTTCCCAGTCGGCCCGGGGCGCCAAGTGTGGTGGGGACACGCCAACCACCGCGGCTTGGGGAAGTGTCTATCTACCGTTCCCAGCCGGACCGGGAAGCCACGTGTTTGGAAGCGAACCGGTCGCCGTTCTCCGTGGCTTGGGGATCTCTGATCCAATTCTCCCAGCTGGTCCGCGGGTCCGCGCGTGGGGTGGGGAGGGGCGCCAACCACCGCGGCTTGAGGGGACCGCCTGTTCAATTCTCCCAGCCGGCCCGGGAAGGAGGGAGGGAGGGACTCCGGCCACCTGCCACCCCGGCCCGGGGACGCCCACGCCCCTCAGCGGTCTCACCAGAGTGGGTTCTCCCAGCCAGTCAGCTGTTCCAGAATGGGGTACGCTGTCTTCTTGGTCTCTGTCGTGGCTCCAGGAGCTGTTCTGAATCGTTTCTACTTCTCTAGTAGCTGTTCTGGAGGAGGAACTAAGACCCGCGCGTCTTACTAAGCTGCCATCTTCTCCGGAAGTCCTCTATCAATCTTTAAAGAGACATTGCAAAACATCAGAAAAGAACAGAAGTTACTGAATATGTTTTTTGCTTGTTTGAGAGTGGTATAATCTTTTTACCAAAATCAGATAAGGACACTAGACTTAAAGATAAAAGTTCATATAATTTATGACTGTAGATTAAAAATCCTAAACAAAATATCATTTAACTGAATACAGGAATGTATTAGAAATATTACAATTAAGTAAGATCCCAGAAATGTATAGATGATTTGCCATTAGAAAATCTATTTTAATTGACTACATTAACAGTCCAAATGAGAAAAACATTTTTTTCTAATGTTTTAGAAATAAAAAAACATTATTATTTTTTGTCTCAACAGATGAAGAACCACCATTTGATAAAGTGCAATAAAGTTTAATGTCTATTCATGGTAACTGAATTTCAGTTTTTTGGGGGATGATAATGTGCTCAATTTAAAATACCCATCTTCCTAGTTATCGTATCCTTGCAACTAGAGATAGCTATATAACCAAGTTCTGTTCAAAGAGATTGTTCTAGTTCGCTAGCTGCCGGAATGCAACACACCAGAGAAGGACTGGTTTTAATAAAAGGGGATTTATTTCACTAGTTCTTCAGCGGAAAGGCAGCTAACTTTCAACTGAGTTTCTTTCTTACACGGGAAGGCACAGCATGGTCTTGGCTGGCCTTCTCTCCAGGGCTCTGGGTTTCAACAACTTTTCCCCTGGGTGATTTCTTTCTGCATCTCCAAAGGCCTGGGCAGAGCTACGACTGCTGAGATGAGGTATGCTGAGCTGCTTGAGCTGTGCTATGTTGAGCTCTCTCATTTAAGTACAAGCCAATTAAGTCAAACGTCATTCATTACAGCAGGCACGCCTCTTAGCTGACTGCGGATGTAATGAGCAACAGATGAGGTTCAAGTACCGTTGGCTCATGTCCACAGCAACAGAACTAGGTACCTTCACCTGGCCAAGTTGACAACTAATCTAACTACCACAGAGATATAATCTAAAATCATGTGAAATTTATGTACCTCATATTGTCTACATTTTAAGGCAGATTATCTGAAACATACTCTCCAAATTTGGCAAAAACATGTGCAGCTAACTTCATGATGCACCAACAGAAATATAGATCCACATTTAGATTCCTTCACATTTGATGCTTTTAATATTTGCTTCAGACATGAATGTCTTGTCTTTCTTGGATAGTAGCTTTTATCTCCCCTACACAGAGTCTTTGCCTTAGGGACAGAGTAACTTGAATATTCATGATATAAACAACATGAGGGCAGAAACTTATTCTCTCTTTTACTACTGCGTTATTAGTTTAAAACAATAGTATAGGCAGTATAGGCATATAACAGGCACTATATATATAAGTATTTGCTAAATGATGAATAGTATAAATACACAGAACCCTATCCCTGTACTTAGTGTGTGCTGTACCCCAAGAAGGAACCCCATGTACGCTTTGATTAGCATATCTAATCCCCTCCCCCAACCTCAAGTTAGTAGCCTTGGTTCCACCCATGATTTTATGCCAGAGTACATTAGAACACACCAAATAATGCCGACCCTAAGGTATCACATAGTCTTAGTACAAGTATCAGCTATCTTCTCCACTAAAAGGTGGAGGAGTGCTGTTCCAAAAGCCAGATTTGTTTACTTCAGTTACTTTACTCTCTCTCAAGGCACCACTTCAAGCAGGTCTTGCTTCAGCACAGAACCACAACATACTTAGAGAAATAGGAAGGAAGAAAATAATTCCAATAAGAGCAGAAGTCGATGCAATAAAGAACAGGAACAACAATAAAAGCACCAACAGTGGAAAAGATTGACACTTCATTTCCCTTTTCTCTTCCACAATCATAAGTTCTTTTATTTTCTCTTTTGAGTGATTTCTAATAGATTAACACATTGGGCAAGAATGGGTATTTTCTTTTTTCTTATATCCCCCATCTCCGTAATACCAAAGCAGTTTACCATTCAAAAGATGTTGAATAATCATTTAATGAAAGGACATTGTTTTCAGTGGAATCCAGTCATTACGTTAATGCCAAGTGTTCTCCTACTTGAGTGGTGGATTCATGAAAGTTATTTAGAACCCCACATTTGAGCTCAATTGTCCTCTATACAGCGTTGTGTACTTACAGTATCCCCAGCATTACCCGAGAGAATTTTTTTTGTGGCAATGTCATGAGAACTGCCAGAGATAGTATTTGTTGTTAAGTTAAAAAGGGTCATTACCTAAATTTTAAACAAGTAATATTCAATTCCACCAGAGGTTTTTTGTTTTAATTAATCTAGTAACTATCACAGGTTTATTCATCTCACAAGTTGGATTTACCTGGGATTCCTTTAAAAGTAAACTCCTCTATGTAATTTAAGAGTTTACCAATCTTTCATGTGTATTCGAGGTAGAGGGTTGGAGTGTGGCAGGAAAACTTTCAAAGCGTTAAGAGTCATGGCCAAATTTAAATTAATTAGAAAAAAGTCAAAGCATCTCAAAGTACTGATTTCTAGGCTACAGTATTCAATTCCTAAATTTCTAAAACTGTGACTTATAGGTAACTGTATGTGAAGTTGTCAATGTGCCAGATTAGTTACATTTGGTCCATAAAAAGTTATCTAAATATCTACTAAAAGGAGAGAGTCAAAGATTTGGGAAAAATGTAACATGTTTTTCTTCTCATTTTCTTTCTTGGAATAGATAATTATCACCTCTATTTAACTTGCAGGTCCCAAATAGTACTAAATTAAAACTAAAAATTATATCATTTGTCAGAAATGCAAGGAAAAACAAATAAGATAGCTCACATTTTCTGGTAAGTCTTCTTTGGAGGTCGTGGGTCTGCAGCTGGAATAATTAAGGTTCCTGTTGGAATCAGATTTTTCTTGAGCATTAAGCAGCTAGTTAAACTTTACACGAGGGGGGCCCCAACCTGACCTGGGAGCGAGAATTCTGAACAATGAAAGATTTGGGTTTGTTGTTTCTTTCCTGTGAGCAGTTTGATACTAACATCAGCTAGCATTTTGTGGGTCACATAATTTTCTAACTTTGAATTCTGCCACATAGAGTTGCTTGTATTTCATGAATTTTGCTTTAGTAGAATCTTCGTGGGAAGTCTCTAATTTAGGAAAGCTCAAATTCTAGATCTTGAGATCTAGGTCTATATAGTTTATGTGGAAGAATCATTGTTCTCTCAACTGTATCATATATTTTAGAATATAATCTGACCATTCATTTCAATCTGATGTTTTTCTAGCTTCCCATGGAAACTAAGTTCTCCATTTTCATATTTAACTTCTTTCTTGTTACTTTTAGGAGTTTCTTACATACAATAATCATTTTTTCCTAATTGGCCATTTTTCTTCATTACTTGATGCAGCCAATATGCTAGCATATATGTTCCCTCTGTTCTCAGATGAACTTGTACCTAACAAGTTTTTCTGAAGCTGTTTAATTTTACCAGTTGATTTTGGGCTGTGGCTTTTAAACTGATGGTTTCAGTCTTGAGTTTATCTGTTTTGAGGCAGAAAGGGGAAAAATGACTTCTGCATATTTTTTATTTTGGAGTTTTCATTCCCACTTCTCTCATCTCTTTCTCTCATCTCCCTCAGAGATATATAATCAACTCATTAGAGAACTATTTGCCTTTCAGCAAATCTAGACTTGTAAATATGAAGTTCACATATGCAAATTCTAGGTCCTGGAACTCGTGCTTAGTAATGAGCTACTCTTTAATTGGACAAGTACGGGTGGGTATTACTGCATTTCAGATGAAGCATACAATTTAGTTTTGTGAGTTGACTTGCTTAACTGTGGTGCAGCTATCAAGTCCATGATATTTTTATTTATGCCACCAAAAAGGTGAACATTTTAACTCTTTGAAATAATAGATTTTTTCATACAACTGAGTAAATAAGACACTTCAACTGAAGATTTTCTTATAACTCCTTGAAATCATTTTGCTGAACTTTCACACAACACATATGTTGTGCCTAAAATGAGTATTTTAACATCATCATTGCTCTGATTCTTCAAGTCTCTTCAGTTTTCCATAGTTGAAAATCATCTGCAAGAACAAAGAAAAGCTGTCACTTTAGAGAGGATGGGAAAATGTATCATCCCTTTCTGGGCTAGACATATTTACTTGAAAATTTTATATTCTGAAAATCATATATTCTTAGAAACTTGGATAACTCATATTACATAATACTAGAATCCTATAAGTAGGATAAAGTAAGATAATTACTGAGCATATTCAGGGAATCCTGAATCCCCCTACTTGCAGTGGGGAGGGAACTGGGGGTAGGAACTCAGCACAGTTCACAGCACTGTACAGATACTAAATGAATTTTATAACTTGAAAATTGAATTAAAAATGAATAAAAACAAAGTGGCTTTTGGCTTTCAATGAGGTTTCAGTTTTATAGGGGAGACAAGGTACCTTAATATAAAATGATAAGCCAGCAATCCAAAGTTCTATAGGGTAATATTAATAGTTAGCACCCTACCGAGTGTTGCCTCAGTAGTTCCAAATACATTGTATGCGTTTTCTTATTTAATCTTTACAGAAACCCTGTGGGATTAGTGCTATTTTGTTCCTATTTTTAAAATGAGGAATTGAGGCTTAGGTCAGCCAAGCTTTTATAGTTACTCAGTGGCAGAGCAGGAATGGAAACAAGATTTAATCATTCCGCAACCTCTTACCCTCTACAAATGCTTCCTTGTGAGAAGAGCAGAGAGATCATGGCAAGCCAAAGAGAACAGGGAAGGTGAAGGGATGGGATACAAGGATGGGTTCTGAATAAGTGCTGATGATATTGGGAAAGTTAAAAGTCTGGCAAGTGGGCCCACGTGGTTCAGCAGGCAGAGTTCTTGCCTATCATGCTGGAGTACACTGTTTGGTGCTTTGGGTGGCACAATGGTAGCTCAATGGCAGAATTCTTGCCTGCCAGGTGGAGACCTGGGTTTGATTCCTGGTGCCTGCCCATGCCAAAAAAAAAAAAAAAAAAAAAAAAAAGTCTGGCAAGAAGTGAATTGAAGAAAGCACCATCAAAAAAATCCTTCATATCTCCATTTGAATATTTTTCCTTTATAAGAACCATTAGAAATACATAATGAGAGATGCACAACTGCATAAAATGCACAATGAAAAAACAATCAAGTTTTAAAACTAGAATGAAAAAGTCCTTTCAATGGAAAAATTGGGGCCCCTTGAAGGAGCTTTAAATATAAAAAAGCGCTTCTTTACATTACATTGGGTGAAATTTTATTTTGGAAAATAGAAAAGTCAGTTAAGGGACTGTTGTGCCATATCTTCCCCTCAAGAAGTGAGAGTAATTATTCCCTTTTCTAAACAAGTCCCTCCTTTTAAGTGAAAACATTCACTTTCATACTTATATTGCTGCTATCCAGCCACCTGTTTCTTTGTTACTTACCCTTAAATTATGAAATGCAAAACTTATAATATCACGTTTAATATTAAATTCTATCTGACAGGTACCAGCAGGAGAACAGCACAACATCCAAGGACTCAACTCCTTGTCCTCCTTCAGACATCAAGAAGCTTCCCCTTCATGGTCAAGGGGCCTTTCGATCCTTACCTACTCCCTCCAGGAGGCACTCTCAGTTCACACCAGCCAATGGCAAGGCAGACAGCAGTGTGTCATCTTGCATGGCAAGCACAAAAGAACTGTGGCAACTTCCAAATCACAAAGACACCCTAAGTAAAACCCTTCTCAAGGGAAATGGAAATGGAAATGTATTTTACTTAAATTCCTCCCAAGCCTCCAGTTTACAAAGCAACTCAAACTTAGAGAAAAAGGAGTCTGAACTTCATTTATACATTGTTTCCACAAACTCATCGATATTTCTGCACTTAAAAAGTTCATGGAACAACTATATCATAGTAAGTGTCCTCTGAAGTTAACCTTGCCATGAATATTGCTTTTTAGTGCAAATATGCCTTCCCTATTCCATCTTCCCATATCGGAAATTTAGCTTCGGAATTTAATAATATTTGAAAGACAAAATGCACAAACAATTAAGGTGATGATTTTATTTGTGCTGCTGCAAGAGGGAGAGTGTTCGTTAATGAGAAGTGTCTCAAGACAAAGAAGGGGATCTGGGTTTTATAAAGGCAGGTAAACAAGGCGGTCATAAGTGAATCTCATGGGATTGTAGAGGAAGTATGGAAATGGATCTTATCTTGGAATATTTGAGAGCAGGATGGCTCTCTGCAGCTAGCTGGGAGATTTCTTTTTGGAAACCCAGGGCTCAGATAAAGTTCAACACTGTCAATACATTTCTGTATTTTTTAGGTGCATTATTAAAAGTAAACTAATGGGAGTCATTATCATAGTATCAGATAATTTTATTTAGATAACACCTAATCTAAATCCCTTATTTTATCAGGAAACAAGTCCAAACATTTTAAGTTACTTACTTAAGTTTATATAATAAGTTTGGGGCAGAATCAGAATTCCCACTTAGGGATCTTTCTGCTACACCAAGATAAGTTTAAAAAACAAGTAATTTATTAAAATAAATTACGGTTCTTTCCCATTATGTTCAGTAAAGTATATTTTTTATTGTTGATCTTTGTCTTCCAACATCATATTAAGAAGTATGAAAGGCTGTTTCACTCAGAAGCTAGAAGCAGAAAGTTTTATAAATGGCTAAAAATTGTGAAAGATTAAAAGACAAGTTCAAATATTTAAAATTCCTGTTTTCTCCATGTAAAGAATGTGAATGGATAATAAATATTTATTTTATTATTATTTAATAAAATAGTTATTATTTAATAGTTACTATTAAAAAGACCTCATATGTTCTAATAGAAAAACCAAATCAATTTAAATATTTCAGAATAACAAGTGGTTTTTTTATAAGACTAAAATTAAAAAAAATTGTTATATATATATTTATCTGTTTATTTTTTAAAGAAGTTGTGGGTTTACAGAACAATTATGCGTAAAATATAGGATTCCCATATATGCCACCCTATTATTAACACTTTGCATTGGTGTGGTACATATGGTGCAATTGATGAAAGCACATTTTAGCTTTGTTGTACATTTTTCAAGATTTTCTGTATATAAGAACATGTCACTTGCAAATAGGGAAAATTTTACTTATTTCTTTCTCTTGACCTGATGCTCTAGTTAGAACTTCCAGTACAATGTGGGATAACAGTGATGCCAGTGGGCATCCTTGTTTACTTTCTTATATTAGAGGGAAAGCTTTAATCTTTCACCATTGAGTATGATCTTACCTGAGGGTTTTTCATAAATGCCCATATTATGTTGAGGAAATTTCCTTCTATTTCCTAGTTTTCTAAGGATTTTTATCAAGGAGGATTGTGATTTTATCAAATGCCTTTTTTACATCAGTTGAGGTGATTATGTGGTTCCCCCTCCCCACGTCTTTCAGTGTGGTTTGTTACATTTATTGACTTTCTTATGTTGATCCACTCTTGCATAACTGGGATAAATCCCACTTGATCATGGTGTATAACTCTTTTGATGTGCTATAGGATTAAGTTTGCCAATACTTTGTTGAAGGTCTTTGAATCTATACTTGTATATATAGATTGTATATAGGGTATTGGGTCTATAGTTTTTTCTCTTCTTGTGGTGCCTTTATCTGGCTTTGATATTAAGGTGAAGATGGCCTCATAGAATAAGTTAGGGAATATTGCCTGCACTTTATTTTGGAAGAATTCAAACAGGACAGGTGTTAAATTTTTCTGAAATGTGGTAAAATTCACCAGTAAAGCCATCTGATTCTGGGCTTTTCTTCGTTGGAATGTTTTTTTCTTAACTGACTCAGTCTCTTTACTAGTGATTGGTTTGTTGATCTATTTCTTCTTGAGTCAGTGAGGTAGTTTATGTCTTTCTAAGAATTTGGCATTTCATCTAGGTTATCTAATTTGTTGGCATACAATTGTTCATAGTATCCTCTTATTGCCATTTTTATTTTTGGGGGTTGGTAGTAAAATTTTCTGATTTTAGTTATTTGAGTCCTTTCTCTTTTTTTCTTTGCCAGTGTAGCTAGATGTTGGTCAATTTTACTGATCTTTTCAAAGAGCCAACTTTTGGTTTTGTTGATTCTCTAGTGTTTTTACATTTTCTGTTTCATTTATGTCTGCTCTAATTTTTGTTATTTCCTTCCTTCTCTTTGCTGTTTAGTTCATTCTTCTTTTTCTAGACCCTCTAGTTTTGAGGAAAGGTCTTTGATTTCATATCTTTGTTACTAGAGTAAGCATTTAGAGATATAAATTCCTCTCAGCACTTTCTTCGCAGCAGCCCATAAGTTTTGATATATTGGGTTTTCATTTTCACTTGCTTCAAGACATTTTCTAATTTCCCTTGTGATTTTTTTTTGACTTGTTGTTTTTTAAAGAGTGCATTAATTGCCCCATATTTGTGAATTTTTTTCATTTCTCCATCTTTTAATAATTTTTAGCTTCTTTTCATTGTGGTTGGAGAAGATACATTGTATGATTTCAGTATTTTAAAATTTATTGGGTATGTTTTGTGACCTAACATATGGTCTATCCTGAAGAATGGTCCACGCACACTCAGGAAGAAGGTTTATTCTGTTTTTATTGGGTGATATATTCTCTATGTCCGTTAGTTTACTTAGTTTAGAGTATTGTTCAATCTTCTATTTCTTTACAGATTTTATGTATAGATATTCTATCCATTATTGACTGTGGTGTATTAAAATCTCCTATGATTAATATAGAACTGTCTATTTCTCTCTTCAAATCTGTCAAAATTTGCTTCATATGTTTTGGGTCTCTGCTGTTGGGTGTATATACATTTATAATTGCTAGGTCATCTTGATGAATTGACCCTTTTGTCAGTATATAATGACTCTCTTTGTCCCCAGTAAAAGTTTTTGACTTAGAGTCTATTTTTCTGATATTAGTAGAGCTATCCTAATTCTACTTTGGTTACTACATGTATGGTATATTTTCTCCATTCTTTCATTTTCAACTGCTTATGCTATTGAATTTAAGGTGAGTCTCTTCTAAACAGTGTATAGTTGGGTCATGCTTTGTTATCCATTCTCCCAATCTCTTTTTGAGTGGGGAAATTAATCCATTTACATTTAAAGTAACTATTGTTAATGCAGGACTTTTTTGTCAATTTGCTATTTTGTGTTTGCAAATCATATACATTCTCTATCCTTCAATTCTTCTGTTAATGCCTACTTTTACATTTGTTCTTTTGTACAGTGCCATTTTGAGTACCTTCTCATTACTTTCTGGATATATTTTCCATGTATTTTCTTTGTAGTTACCATAGGGTTAAAATTCAACATCCTAAATCTGTAACAATCATAATTGATTTGACACCTAGTTACCTTCAATAGTATACATATACACCATTCCTCTATCTCTTATTTTCCTTATATTTTTTGGAAACAAATATTTTGTACATTGTACTTCCAAAGCCACTGATTATCATACTTTTTTTTGTATTTATATTTTAGCACCTGTAAGAACTAAAAAGTGAATTTACATAACAAACAATACAAAAGTACTGCCATTTGTAATTACCCATATGTTTACTTTAACAAAGGTCTTTATTTCTTTATGCTGCTTTGATCCAATGTCCAATGTCCTTTCCTTTCAATCTGAAGAACTCCCTTTACCATTGCATGTAGGGCAGGTATAGTGGCAATGAAATCCCTCAGCTTTTGTTTACCTGCATATATCTTAATCTCTCAGTCTTTTTTCAAAAAAAGTCATTTCAGGTATAAAATTATTGGTTGACAATTGTTTTCATTCAGTACTTTAAATATTTAGTACCACTGCCTTCTTGCCTCATAGTTTCTGAGGAGAAATCAGCATTTAATCTTATTGAGGCTCCCTTATATGTGAGATATTTTTCTCTTGCAGCTTTTTACAACTCTCTCCTTGTCCTAGGCATTGGATAATTTGATTACCCTTTGTCTGGGCATGGTTCTCTTTGGCTTTATCCCGTTTGGAGTTCCTTAGACTTCTTGAATGTGGATATTCATGTCTTTTGTTAAATTTGGGCAATTTTCTGCCATTATTTCTCTGAATATTTCTTTTGCCCCTTTCTATCTTTCTTCTCCTTTTGGGACTCCCACCAATGATTATATCGGCATACTTGATAGTAATCCAGTAGTTTCCTAGGCTCTGTTAGTTCTTTTTATTCTCTTTTCTTTCTGCTCCTTAGCCTGAATTATTTCAGTTGTTTTGTCTTCAAGATCATAGATTCTTTTGCCACCTCCAGTCTGCTGTTTGAAACTGCCTAGGGAATTCTTCATTTCAGATATTGTGTTCTTCAACTCCAGTATTTCTCTGGAGAGATATCATACATTGTTCATTGTTTTCCTCATATCCTTTAGTTCCCTGTGTTCTCCTTATCTCTTTGAGCATATTGAGGATCATTATATTAAAGTCTCTGTCTTTAAGTCCAAAATCTAGTCCTTTTCATTGATGGTTTCTGAATTTTTTTGTTCCTTTGGATGAGTCATCATATCCTGTTTCTTTGTCCTGTAATCTTTTGTTGCCCATGTACATTTCAATGTTTTAAATTCTTAACTCTGGGATTAGTCCCTGGGCTGTTCCTTAAGATTGTATCCAGCTAGTAATATGAGAGAGATTTTCTTGAATGTCAGGAGGTAATCAAAACAAATAAAACTAGGCAAAAAGCACTTTTCACTGTATTTGCAAATTGGTTCTGATTTGGCTAGTGGTCTCCTTCAGAGTTTAACCTTCTTATCAATCAGATCAGCTGGAGGCAAATGGTAAGTGCAGGGTCTAGTCTGTCTTATCTTGAGCCTTCATGGATCCAGAACCCAGGAGCCCACTCCTTTCCCTGGGCGTGTGCTTGTCACAGGCCTTAGGAATTTCCCATTTACAGTTTATAGCAGTTTGAGTGAACGCCCCCTCTCCTCCCTTTGAAACAGACCTTCTCCCCTTCCTGGGTGCTCTATTGAATGACTTAATGCAGGTAGTCCTTTTCCCCAGGCTTGTTTGTCCCAGCTGTCTACACAAGGCTTCTCTGCCCTCAGAACAAACTCTGGGAAGACGAGCCCAAGACATGTTTCCAGGCTCAGTCAGACTTCTATCTGATAGACTAGCACAGATATACATACACCCAAGTATGTACACAGGGGCAACTCTGCAGATGTATTGTTATTATCTGGTAGGCCCTGTTTTCATGATATATATATATATATATATAAACTCATTTAATCTACACAACTGCTTTATGAGGGTTGTATTTTCCCATCATATAGATAAGGAAATTGAGGTACAGAGAAATTAAATGATCTGTGCCAATGTGCACAGTTAATATGGGGCTAGCATTCAAGTCCAGGTAGTCTGAGTTTTTTCTATGACCACTGAAATGAATGTGGGTGGAGGGGAATTATCTTTATGAGTTGGTTAGATGCTATAAGTAAAAGAAATATTCTAGGTCCCACTCCAGTCAAGATGGCAGAGTGAGATGCTTCAAGAATACATCACCCCAGAGAAACTTTGAACAACCAGGAAGGAATGGCAGAAGTATCTTTCTCAAAGCCCCAGAGAATAGTTAAAGGACTGGAGTACTGGCATACATGCAGAATCAAGAAAAAGGCTATGTTTTTTAAAAGCAGTAGGATCTTTTGGTGCCCTGGGCTGGCCCTTCCTCCACTCCTCACAGGCTTGGCACTAAGCCAGCCTACTCTCCAAGTGCAGATCCCTGGTATTGATTCTGTCGGGAGCAGAGTAACCCTCATGCACATCTGGGAGCATATATGTCTTGCCCGCTATCTAGTGGTGGCCTGAGAAACTTGCTACCCCAGAACTTGTCCTGTGTATAGAAGACGAGTGGTGAAACTCCTACAGAACACTGTGAGAGAGCAGTCAAGTGGCTACCTGGGGCAAGGGACTATTGGCTAATGGACAAATGGTGCAATGTCTGGGACTGTGAGGAAATTACTTCCTATAGAAGAGGGGACATTCGTAGCCATGTAAATGTGGAAATTCCTAGAGCCAAAGGTGCAGGTCCCAGGCAAGATATGTGTGCAGAAAGAATGAGGGAGGCCATTCCATCCTGACCAGGAACTACTCTAAACTTATTGTATGGATAAGCACTGAAGGAGAATGCTTATACAGGTCAATCTGCAATCTGAAAAGGTGTGTTTTTTTAAAAAATCTTCTTTTATTTATTTATTTATTTTTGCTCCTGTCATTCAAGGAAAGCTCTGCTAGAATACCAGCTAGATAGAAACTTAAGAAGCAAACACTTCAGAGTCTAAACTCCAGTGATAACACATCAAAAATGTCCAAGTTTCTAAAATCTACTGAGAAACAGAAAGGAATGGCCAAGGCAAAGAAGATTAAACATTAGAAACTAACAATGAAGAGACCCAGACCTGGGACATACCAGACAAAGACTTTCAAAAATGGTCCTAAATATGCTCAAAATGCTAAAGGAAAATATGCACAAATTAGGAAATTAGGAAAAAGGTAGATGAACACAAAGAGATAATCAATAGAGGGATGGAAATTATGAAAAAGAACCAAAGAGAGGTGAAGACCACAGTAACAGAAATGAAAAATCCTTATAGTGGTTATCAGCAGACTGGAGCTGGCAAAAGAAAGAATGAAAGAACTTGAAGATAAGACAGTTGAAATCATCCCATCTGAGGAGCAGAAGAAATACAGAATGGAAAAGAGTGAAGAGAGCCTGATGAACTTGGGGACACCTTTAATGTACCAATGGATATAATGTGGGAGTCCTTAGAAGGAAAGAAAGACAAAAGGGACAGAGCGACTATTCAAAGAAGTAATGACTGAAAACTTCTCAAATTTAACAAAAGACATGACTAAATACATCCAAAATGTTCAAGAATTCCAAATAGGATAAACCCACATAGACCCACACTGTGCCGTGTTATAATCAAACTGTCAAATGCCAACAATAAAGAACCCCAAAAGCCAAAAAAAAGATGTATTACATATAAGTGAGTATCCATAACAATAGATGCTAATTTCTCATTGGAAACTATGGGAGGCATGAAGGCAGTGATATGATATATTTAAGGTACTGAAAGAGAAAACGGCCAACCAAGAATTATTTATGTGGCAAAACTGCCCTTTGAAAATAGGGGAGAGCGGTGTGATGGTGGCTCAGTGGCAGAATTTTCGCCTGCCATGCTGGAGACCTGGATTCAATTCCTGGAGCCTGCCCATGCAAAAAATAAAAAATAAATAAGGAAGAGTTCAAAATATTCACAGATAAACAAAACTGACAGAGTTCATCAACAAGAGATGAACCCTACAAGAAATACTAAAGGGTGTGCAATAGACTGATAGAGAAAACACAGATGAGAGAGACCTAAAGGAGTGTAGAAATGAAGATTACCAGTAAGAGTAACTAAAACAGTAAAGAAAGAGACAAAAATAAGGTATAGCAAATAAAAGCTAAAGGATAAAATGGTTAAGGTAAGTATTGCCTTTACAGTTATAACACTGATTGTTAATGGTTCAAACCTCCCAATCAAAAGACACAAATTGGCAGAATGGATTAAAAAATATCCATCTATATGCTGTCTATAAGAGACTCACCTTAGACTGAAGTACACAAACAGGTTGAGAGTGAGAGGTTGGAAAAAGATATTGCATGCAAACAGTAATCAGAAAAGAGCTACAGTAGCTATACTAGATTTGGACAAAATTGTTAAAAGACAAAGAGGGACATTATATATTAATAAAAGGGGCAGTCTACCGAGAAGAAATAACAATTATAAAAACTTATGCATCTAACCAGAGTGCCCCAAAATACATGAGACAAACACAGGCAACACTGAAGGGAGATAAAGACATCTCTATAATCATAGTTGCAAATTTCCATACACCACTCCTATCAATAGTTAGAACATCTAGACAGAGGATTAATAAGGAAACAGAGAAATTGAATAATATAATAAATGAACTAGACCTAAGAGACATTTACAGAACATTGCACCCCAAAACAACAAGCTATACATTCTGCTCAAGTGCTCATGGATCGTTCTCCAGGTATAACACATCTTGGGTCACAAAACAGGACTCAATAAATTTAAAAAATTGAAATTATATAAAGCAATTTCTCTGATCATGAAGAAATGAAATTTGAAGTCAGTAACAGGTGGAGAATTGGAAAACTCACTAATATTTGGAAGTTAAGCAATGTACTCTTAAACAATCAGTGGGTCAAAGAAGGAATTACAAGAGAAATCAGTAAATATCTGGAGACAAATGAAAAGAGAACATAACATATCAAAACTTATGGGATGCAACGAATATAGTACTGAGAGGGAAACTGACAGCCCTAAATGTCTACATTAAAAAAGAAGAAAGAGCTAAAGTCAAAGACCTGACCACACACCTGATGAATTAGAAAACGAACAGTAAAACTAACCTCAAAACAAGCAGAAGAAAAGAAATAATAAAGATTAGAGCAGAAATAAATGAAATTTTAATTAAAAACATAGAATCATCAAAACCAAAAATTGATTCTTTGGAAAAAAAGTGAGGGAGAGATTGAGATATTTCTAAATAAACAAAAGCTGAGAAACTTTGTCACCATCAGATGAACAAGGAATGTAGATTGAAAGGAAAGGACGCTAGACAATTGACTGAAGCCACAATAAGAAATAGGATCTTAGGGGAAGATAATGACATGGGCAAATATAAATTCTAGTACTATTCTATTTTTGATATGTAACTCTAGTTTTTACTTTCTAAAGATCTAAAAGGCAAATGTATTAAAATTAATGATAAATGGTTTTGGACTCATAATGTATAAATATATATTCTTGACAAGAACTTCATAAAAGTGAAGGGACAGAGGGGTATATAAACATAGTTTATGTGTCCTATTGTAGTTAAGTTAGTACCAAAGCAAATGAGAATGCTGTAGATTTTTTCTAATGCAGTTTTATTGAGATATATTCACACACCATACCAACAATCTGAAGTGTACAATCACTGGTTCACAGTATCATCACATATCCCATGATGAATTTTAGAACATTTTCATTACTGCAGAAAAGAAATAAATATAAAAAAGCAAACCCAAATTCTCCAGTACCCCATGTCCCTCCCCATTACTGACTCATAGTATTCATGTAGTACATTTGTTACTATTGATGAAAAAATATTAAAATATTCCTGTTAACCTATAGTCCATATCTTGCAATAGGTAAATTTGCTTCATATATCCCTGTATTATTAACTCCTAGTAATTGCATCACATTTGTTTTGGTTCATGAAGGAACTTTTTTATATTTGTACGGTTAATCATGGACATTGTCCACCACGAAATTTACTGTTATACATTCCCACGCTTTAACCTCCAGTTTTTCTCTGGTGACATTCATAACTCTGTACTTCCCTTTTCCATCACACTCACACATCATTCAGCACTGTTAACCATACTCAAAATAATGTGCTGCCATCACCTCCCATTTCCAAACTTTTAAGCTCAACCTCATTACACATTCTGCACATATTAAGCAACTGCTCTCCATTCTTTAGTCTGAAAAATACTATAGATTTTAAGAAGTTATAGATAAGGCCCATGGTAAACTCTAAGGATATAGAAAATATGTAAACTCATAGAGGAGGGAAGTGTAGTTATCAGGGTGGTGGTGGGGCCATTGGGGAGATTATGCAAAAAAATGAGTGTAGGGTTTTTGTTTTGGGGTATAGGGAAAGTTATAGTAATGGAGAGTGGTAAGTGTATGGCAACACTGTAAATGTGATTAATCCCACTGAGTGGTATGCTTGGAGGGAGGGGGGATGGGAAGATTTATGTTATACATGTTTCTATATCTAAACAAAAAAAAAAAGAAAGAAAAATTAAATGTGTAATGACAAACACAATACATAATAATGGATGGGTTCTAAGAATGAGGAGACAAAGCCCAGAGAGACCTTATTGGGACATGAGGAATATAGAATGTAATCTTTTTTCGATGTTAAGTTTCTTGAACTTGATAACTACATTTAAGGTGACTGCATAAGTGATTCTTCTTGTTTGTAGGATATGCACGTGGAAGTATTATGTGTTCAAACAGCATAATGTGTGCAACTTGCTCTTAAATGTTCAGAAAATGATAGCTAGATAGGTAGATAGAAAGAATGATATAGCAAAGATTATCCAGTTCATCTGGGTTTTAATATTTTAAATATTAAAATATCCAGTTATCTGTTGGGGAGGATATGTTGGAGTTCTCTCTATGGGGTTTGTATTAGTTTTGCAGTTGTCTATTTTTTTTAATTGTTGAAATGTCTATAGCTCCCTTCACTTTTTAAAAAAAAATTTTATTTACACAACAAGTACAAGCACATACATTCTTAACATGCAAATATTCCATTCATGGTGTATAATCAATGGCTCATAATATCATCATATAGTTGTATATTCATCACCATGATCATTTTTTAGAACATTACAATTGTCCTTTGAGTTTGAAATTATTTCAAAATTAAAAAAAAAAATTTAAAGTATGTTCTATCTCTTTGAAGACAGAACGTAAGTCAATAAGTAGTTCATATATAAATGATGATTCAGGTAAACATTCCAGTAAGAATAAGAAATTAATTCAATATAAATATGTTAAGTTTGTGATTTTTTTCATGACATGGTTGAATACTTCGGTCTGGTTATTATTTCTTGGTTAGGCCTGGTGGTGTCTTCATAGGTTTTAGGAAATTGGAAAAAAAAACTATGTCACTCAGACTTATTTTTGGTTAACTGATCCCTTGTGCTCTGAAATCTTTCACATTGAGGTAGCAAAATACTCTTGAGAGAAGGAATTGGGATCTAGAACTCTTTATATATTTCCAGGTAAAATTAATTTAAACTATCCAAAAAGAAATTGGTGCCCATCCTGATTTTAGGGTTTCCAAGAAGGAGTCTCCTTCAGAAACTCATTTTACTTATAATTTTCACCAAAAATAATTACATTTGGATTGTTTACCATCTCACATTCTACAAAGATGAAATGTATTAAGTCTTTACCCTTTATATGTTGTGAGTAGAGCTGCTAGGAAGCTAAAGAACTAAGGGATATTCTCCAAATTGAAATTCTAGATTTAAGGCAAGCATAAACATTTAGACAGGGAAGAAAAAAGGCAGCCTTAAAAAAAAAAATAGAACATTGCCAAAAGTAATAAGAAAAAGTTCATTCTCCCTACCACCGTCCCTGCCCCCACTTGTTATTATAGAATTAGACAAGGGTAAGTAAGCCTATTTGGAGTTATAAATCAGCAATATTTCAGAAATTCCTCTGACTTTTTGCCATAAATACATAATTTTTTAAAAAGCTATAACATAAATAAAAGATTATTTAGAGAAGTTGGTGAACAATACACATCTGTTGGGGGAACCCAAAATAAATGGGAAACAGCAGCACTAAAGATTTAAGGAAACAATAACTATTTTAGTTTGCTAAGCTGCTGTAAGCAATATACAGTGATATGGGCTCTCTTTTAATGATGAGAATTGATTAGCTTAAAAGCTTAACAGTTTTGAGGCCGAGAAAATGTCCAAATCAAGATTTCATCAACATGATGCCTTTTTCCTGAAGATTGGCTACTTGCAATTCTGGACTCCTTTGTCACATGGCAAGCACATGGAAGCCTCTGCTGGTCTCTCCCTTCTCTTTCAAGATTTTTGTTTTCAGCTTTGTGTTTCCATGGCTCTCGCTCTCTCCCTGTAGCATCCAATTTATAAATGACTCCAGCAAGAAGATTAAAACCTGTCTTGGGTGATGCCTTAACTGAAGTAACCTCATAAAAACCTACTTACAATAAATAGGTTTGGACCCCCAAAATACAGGTATTTTCAATATACAAAATAGATTCATTCCATCACAATATCCAAAAAGCCTTAAAAAAAGTCAAAATCAGTTATAGGTGTAATCTGTCCCTGGGCATAATTTCCCTCTGTCTGTGAAACCTAGAGAACAAGTTAATCTGCTCTGGTATACAAAGGAGGGACAGTCATAGGATAAACATTCCCATTCCCATAGGGAGAAATTGAAAGGAAATCAGGGGTCACAGGTCCCAAACAGTTCCAAAATCCAGCAGGGCACACACCATTAGATTTTAAGTTCTGAGCGTCATCTGTGGCACAAAGTTTTCTCCTCTGGGCCTGATGGAGTGGTAGCCCCACCTTTGCAAGTGCTTGTGCTGCAGCCATGCTCTCCTCAACTACTGGAGCGCTGCTCTCCCCAGATACAGGGGTGAAGGTTCCACCCTCATCAAGCATTGGGGTGTTGGCCAGACTCCAGGCTCCATCCTCGTCACGCATCTGGGGGGCGTTCAGCCCCTCCACAATGCCCCAGGCATCTGAGAAAACCAGGGCAGTAACATTCTTTCTGAACAAGGAGGCAGAAGGCCTACCCTCTCCAAGTACCAGAGCATATGCATCCTTTCCATGCACATGGATAGGTTCCCTCTCTAGGCCCAAGAAGATGTCATTAGTCTGGACCTCAGTTTCCAGACTTGAAGGGCCAAAAAGTTTCCTCAGTTCAGCCCTTCAAGTCATTTTTCCTTCAATCTGTCCCTTTTTTGTCCCTTTTAGTCTAGGCTGGCAGTGGTTCCTTATATACAGATCTTGCAAAAAGTCTGTTTTGCATGTAGTATACAACACTTCAAACATTCAGACAAAAGAATGTTCCACAAATTCTTTCTGGATAACTGCATTTCCAGTCCTGACTTGCACTGAAATGGCTGACTGGTTCCATATCCAGGTAAACCCTCAGACAGAGTTCTGTTCTCTGGGGACTCATTTTCTTGAAGCTCAGAATTTTCCAAACCATCAATTTCTGGTTCCTTTGTCACTAGAAGTTCCATTCTCAGTGTGTCCCTTTCCTCTTGCATTTTACTATAAGCTGCCTGGAGAAACATTTAGTTTGGAAATCTCTTCAGCTAAATATCCAACCTCATCACTTTCAAATTCTGCCTTCCATCTGACATCAGGATTCAATTTGCCAAGTTATCTACCACGTTAAAACAAGGATTGCCTTCCTCCAGTTTGCAATGACACATTCATCATTTCTGTCTTAAGATCTCATTGAAAGTAGTTTAAGCATCCATATTTCTACCAACAGTCTCTTCAAAGAAATCTAGGCCTTTTATATCAAGCACTTCACAATTCTTCCCACCTCTACTCATTACTCAATTACAAAGCCTTTTTTTTAAAAAAAACAAACATTTTTTTGTATTTGCAATAGCAGCATCCCACTCCCAGTACCAATATATGTTTAGTTTGCTAGGCTACTGAAGGCAATATACTCTGAAATTGGTTGGCTTTTCTTTCTTTTTTTTGGCATGGGCAGGCTCCAGGAATTGAACCCAGATCTCTGGCTCAGCAGGTGAGAATTCTTGCCACTGAGCCACGGTTGCATTGTCCTGAAATTGGTTGGCTCTTAACAATGGGAAATGATTAGTTTACAAGTTTACAGTTCTGAGGCTATGATAATGTCCAAATCAAGACTTCACCAAGATGAGGCTGTCTTCTGGAAGACAGGCTGCAGGTGATGGTGGACTCCTCTGTCAGATGGCAAGGCACACAGTGGTGTCTGTTAGTCTCTCCCTTCTCTTCCAGGTTTTGTTGCTTTTAGCTTCCTGTTTCCATGACTCTAACTCTTTATTCATGCCATTTACAAAGGACTCCAGTGAGAAGATTAAGACCCAGCCTGGACAAATGAAGTCAGCCATTAACTAGCCTCAGCCCCAGACATTCGTAAATCCTATCAGCTAGATTCTGCTATTGAAAGATAACTTGTCTTCCTTTTGTCTTACACCTTTAGTACTGAAATGATACCTCTGCTTGTCCTCCTTTCAGCTTATTTCCTGCTATTGAAATGGTAATGATAACACTGTATCCTTTTCTGGTTTGAACTTGCTATTCAAAATGATCTCATCTCTCCCTGCTAAAATCCTTAAAACCCTTGAACCCGCTAACCCTGGGGAGACAGATTTTGGGCTGCTAGGCCACCCGCTCTCCTACTACATGCGTAGTAATAAATTCTTTCACTCTTTGGGAAAAAAAAAAGACCTAGCCTGGACCATATCTTAACTGAAGTAATGTCATGAAAACTTACAATAGGTTTACACCCACAGGAATGGATTAGCTTTAAGAACATGATTTTCTAGGGTACATACAGTTCCAACCCACCACAATAACCTAAGTGTCTATTAATGGGGAACAGTTAATACATTTATTATTTATCAATGACAATAGGATACCAGGCATTCATTAAAAAGATTGAGGCACATCTGTATGTAAGACATGGAATGATATACACCATATAGTAAATGAAAAAGGTAAGTTCCAAATTAATATAACTTAAATAGTGTCAAATTTATATCATAAATATATAGTATAATGAATGTGTGTACATAATTGGAAGAATATATACCAAATGATACTAGTAAGGAGCTTTGAATAGTAGGAAGGAAGAAGAGAGAAACAGAGAGCTTTTGCTTTTCACTTTATTCATGTCTATACTGTTTGATTTTGATAAAATATTTTATAATGAGCACATTATGTTTAAGATTATAAAAAGTATGTTAGAAAAAATTCTCCACGGGGTTATCAAACACTAGATGTGCTACATAAGTAAATCATGCACTATAGAAAGGATTAAAAAGTAAGTGTATGTAATTGACTAATAGTAGGAAGAATTGATTTTCAGCTTTTTCATTAGAACAAAGGAATTTTTAAAGCAAAAATTCTAACTATTTCTACTTTTTCCCTTCTTTCAGAAAGCTACTCTTTTACAAGATCCCCTATATGCTAGTGGGCTCAGTCCTGCAATCAGAAGTCAGCAGCCATATAGGTAAGAGGTGACAATATAATAGGCTTTCATGGGGGATCATTTACTGCCCCCTTCCCTCTCTACACTGTCTGTTACTGATGGCCGCATTTATACTGCTAACCTCAACTCTGCCCTGAATTTTAGGTCTGAAAACCTGAGCACTCACTGGATATCACCTCTTGTATGTGTCACAGAAGGCTAAAATTCGGCGTATTCAAACAATACTTGGCAATTTCCTTCTTGTGCTGCGTAACACAGGGCATGATATCATTATCCCTAGATCACCTAAACTCAAGTCCTGGGTATCATACTTAATGCCTCTTTTCTTCACCCCGTCCACAGGGCCCTAACTAAAGGGTATAGGAGGCTACCAGTGGCCAAACATGTGGCAACTTTTGAGCATTAGAAAAAATGAATGACGTTATTGAGATACAATGAAGATATAAAAATTCAGAAGTGTACAATAATATGTCAGAGAGGAAAGAGAAATTCCCCCAATACCAATACACACACACAAATATAAAACTCATTGGACTCTATTAGAAGTAAATAGGGCACCATCTGCTCACTCTGCAAATCAGCAAACAAAAGGAGAGATTTAAGCACCTCTCCTGCTTTTCCCTATGAACTATATTTCAGGGTAACCAAATAGCCCTAGCTGTTGAGGGCAAAATTCCTCCTTTTTACAGAATTCCAGTGACTAAATGTGGGAGGTTTAACATTAGAATTAGAAAATTAACATTTTGCAGCCTCCAATGAAACAGATTTGTGAAACAATTTCCAATGGATGAACTCATTTGATAGAAAGGTGAAGGGGACTTCAGCATGGAGGGACCATGTTGTAAATAAAAACCCACTGATCAATCTTAGCATCACCAAAGTGGGACCACCAGTCTTTGTTTGCATCAATACTTGATACAATGAAATACTCAGCACTACCTGTGAAATAACTGTTGAAACAACTGAACCAGCATCTCACTTAAAAGTATGTATGTACGGGGTGCAAGGGTAGTTCAGTGGTAGAATTCTTGCCTACCATGTGAGAGACCAGGGTTTGATTCCCGGTCCATGCAGTTTCCAAAACAAAGAAAGAAAGAAAGAAAGAAAAAAAAGCCAGCAAAGATTCAACAAATTGTACTGCAATAATGGGATACTCAATGGAAAAAGAATAAAATGTGACCCCCATCATACCGCATACAAAAAAAAAATGTATGTATGCACAGGTGCGAATGTGTATATGTAAGGAAATAAATAAAACAAGATAAGCAAAATACTGAAAAGTATTGAACTAGGTGATGAATATGTGGGGGTTCCATATACTCTTTTCTCCATTTTTGTGTATATTTGAAATTATTCATAATAAAATATTTTAAAGCTTTAAATATAACGAGTACCTTATTTAAATCCTAATTTAAACAAAACCAAATATAAGAAGACATTTTAAGACAATACAGAACATTTAAATATGGACTAAGTATTAGACAATATTGGAGACAATTTTTAGACAATTATTAGACAATTTATTGATAAATTTGTTGGGTATGATGATGATTTTGTAAAAAAAATATTCATTTTACTTAGAGATGCATTCTGAAGCATGTGGGGGTTAAATGGCATAATGTTTAGGATTTATTATAAAAAGAAGATGGTTATAGAGATAGCTTGGAATTTCTACATGTTTTCATATGTTAACTCTTTAAAAGTATATTTTAATTTTAGTGCTTTATTTAAAGTAGTTTTTGAGTTAGTTGTATAATAAAATAGATCTTAACTTTGTATAAAAGTATGGCTTGAAATTTATCCTCCCTGGCAAAAGAGAGAGTTTGGCCAGTATCTTGATTCAGGAAAAACAGAGGTCTTGCAAAGTTAATTCAGAAGGGTAAAACATATTTTGAAGTGCAGTGATTTAGAATGCACCGTGAAGACTACAAAGATACACAAGAAATGGTCTCTACCTGCTAGGTATCTCCAGTTTCAAAGGAGTAAATATCGTTTGGATTTTCAAATTAGAGCTCTGTCACAGACATGACAGTTCTCTAACCTGACCATTGTGAACATAACACACAGCATTTATGAGACAATGTATGTTAAAACCGTTTCCAAGTGTGAAGCTTTATACAAATGTAATGGAGTATTTATAGTAAATGAGGAAATGAAAAGTTCAGAATGAAATGTTCAGGAAAAATTGAGTTTATCAGTAGTTCAGGAATTTTTCTTGCAACATTATTTTAGTGAACTTATGTCTTCCAGCTGATGAAAATACAACATTTAGATCCGCCCCCCCAACTCCACTGAATAATGGAGTTTTCTGGCATGAGAATTTTTCTTATTTAAATTAGACAAAGGATGTTTGTCATCCATAGAAAAACAAATATTCTCTGAATGTCCAAAGAAAGTGTGATTGTAAGTAACTTCTCTGTAGCAATATAGAATGCCTACTCGAATTTGCATTTATGATATATATGAGACCTTGGTTTACATATGAATTGATTTTTCATATGAAGAGATTAATATGAGTTTTTCTATGAATTTTTTTGGCTTCTATGAAAAAAGTATAGAATTATAAGAATAAAAATTTTGTTATCACAATCTATTATCATAGGTGGCAAAGGATTAAAACCAGTTTGTTTCTCTTATGGTTTATTAGCAAATTTCTGACTGTAATGGGAAAAACTGGAATATCAATTAAAAAATAATTCCTCAGGCACAGTGTTTTCATCTGAGTTTTTGCTTTTCTAAGCCTATCTGTCTGTGAAAACTACATTTGTAGTTTTTGGAGTTCTCAGAGTTGAGAGATTTTATGAAAGTTATTTTTAAATGAAATGCAGTAGTAATTAAAAATGTATGTATAGGAAAGTGAAATCTCAAAGCTTATTCCTATTTTATTGAGGTAACATAGTAAACATTGTATGCTAAGCACATGCATTAACCAATTAAAGTATCAAAACAGCACAAAGCATCATCATCCCTCACCTTATGGATGAGGAAACCGAGGCACGGAGAGGCTACGTAAGTTGCCCAAGGTAATAAACCAGCCAAGAAGGGGCAGCTCTAGGGTTCTGATCTTCCCTCTGACCTCAGCCTCCATGCTCACAATCACTGCATTCTTTTACCTCTCTGATGGCTATTGTGGATGCTTAATGATCATTTCTCCCCCAGGGGCCCCATGAGAAGAGGAACTGTTTTTCACAAAGTCTTAATTGATTGGATGGAAAAGAATGTCTTAGATTTATTTAAATAAAGGGGAGGTAGTGAGCAAGAACCAATATTTCAGGTAGTAGTATTGGGGTAAGTTGCTGGTATCATTGGTTTTTGGGGCAAGGGACAAAATGTTTTTACCTCAAGTCAGAAATTCTAGGACTATTCCGTCAATCTACCTAGAACATGAAACATCTCTCCTGCTGTTACTTTGCAACCTGGTTTTCTGAATCATTAGTTGTGTGAACCTGGATAAATTACTTAACCTCTTTACATTCCTATGCAATAGGAATTACCAACTCAGTCCCCTAAGTGGAATTGAATGAACTAATCCATGAAAAGTACCCAGGCCAGAGCCTGCCACGTAAGTTTGTGCTCAAGTGCAGGTTGTTATTAGTGAGTACAGTGGAAGGGGGAACAGTATTTAACATGATGATATTGTTTCAAGTTGTGGAAATCAAGCAGAGGAGCTAGGACAAGTACACAAATAATGGTAATAAAGTGGAATAGGATTAGTGTGACTAAGAAGTGTGAAAAAAGTACTATAGGAGGGGCCACATTCAGTTGCTGGAATTAGGGAACACTCTAAGAAGAAAGCACTACTTATTTTTAGCTCAGCCAGCTTTTCCTGAAGTGTGGACCACATGTGGGTTAGTGGTGAGAGATGCTTTCAGGTAATACTCTGACATGGCATGGAATAACTTTGAATTCCACAGTGAGACTCCTTTTAGTTTGATTTCATCAAGGAAAACCTCTTGGCTCAGCACCAGTTGTGGCAGTTAACTCTTGTTCACCTACTTTTCCTCAAAGAGAGAGGCCTCGGGCTGGGAGTATGGGGCATCTGCTTAGAATCTGTGTTGATTTCATGCTATTTTCATAGTTACATGCTAATTATGACAAATGACCAGTATTTTCCATGTAAAGTAGGGATACAAAGTTTCCTTTATAAGTAAATGTCTTTAAGCAAAGTAAAACAAACCAGTGAATTGATTTAAACAAAAATGAAACAAATAGTATTATAGATGATGCATAGATTATGATAAATGGTATATGAACAATTAGAGTTTATCAGATCCCGACCTAGGCTATGAAAGAGGGATGGGAGTTTACCAGGGACAGTGAGAGAAGAGTATTTCTACATGGGTACAGCTTGAATAAAGGAGTATAGGCAAAAAATATGCTTGGAGAGTAAAAAATAGTTTCAATTTGCTAAGTACATACCAAGAAAAAATTGAAGCAGAGACTTGAACAGGTATTTGTGCATCAGTGTTCATAGCAACATTATTCACAAAGGCCAAAAGGTGGAAGCAATCCAAGTGTCACCTGAATGGATAAGCAAAATGTGATATATCCTAAATGGAATATTCTTCATTCATAAAGGAATGAAGTTCTGATATATGCTATAACATGGACGAATCTTAAAGACACTGTGTTGAATTAAATAAGCCAGACATGAAAGACAAGTATTGGATGATTTCACTTATATGAAATACCTAGAATGGCCAAATTCATTAAGACAGAAAGCAGATTACAGGTTACCAGGGGCTGGGGAAGAAAGGGGAGGAAGTTACTGCTTAATAACAGAGTTTTTTGTGTGGTAATGAAAAGTTTTAGTAATGGATGGTAGTGATAGTAGGACAATATTGTGACTGTAACTAATATTACTGAATTGTACGCATGAAAGTGGTTAAAATGTGAAATTTTGTGTTGTATATATATATATAACCACAATAAAATGTAAAAAAAAAAAAATAGAAACAGTTCAGTTTAAAGAGGGCAAGTTCTTCTGGTAAGTAATAAAGCTAGAAGTACAAAACTATATTTATATCCAGTAGAAGTAGTTTTATAAACCTGTCAATAATAGTTGATATTCCTAAATTGCTGTTTTTTAATCATTTTTCAAATGGAAAAAAATGGAAAAATTTTTGTGTTTTGTAGATCTGAGGAGAAAATTAAGCACTTCAGTCAACTTAAATCTGAACTTTTTCTTAAAAACAATACCTTGAGGAAGATGCTTGATTTAATTACAGAACTTAAAATAGCAGCACAGGAAAACTTCATTCTGAAAAAGCTTTTCTGGAAAGTAGGTGTTTTATTTTTACTTTCAATCTTTAAACTTATTTCATCTTTTTATCGAATGTGGCATACACAAGCATAAATTAAAACATAAATAAATGTCATGTATTCTGATGTATTTTAAAATGTTGATTAAATTTAATGTTATCTAACCTTGATTGAAAATCTGTGACGTAATAAAAAATATGTGGTGGGGAATGGGAAGAGAGGCAAGAGATGGCAAAAAAGACACTAACTCCTATGGGTTGGGTTAGCAGAGTTCAATAAAAGAGATAAAGGAGAAGCAGGATGTGTTGTTGCAGAATATAGATTTCAATACATTTTGCTGTGCAGGTTCCTCTACAATAAATGTATAATTTAAAAAATTACTTTTGAGTATAGGATGGGTATTTTTAAAAACTCTCACGCCTGCAGAGTCAAGCCAACCTAACTTTTACTAAGTTACAGACGCTTCATTATCTATTTCAGGTCGAAGTTGTTGAGAAACCTAGGTGAGGGGATGCAACCTACCTAGGGCTCAGCTCACTACTGCATTTGCTAGTTATAGTTATATGTTATATCCTGACTCTGGCCAGCCCTCTCAAACATAGCTGACACATTTTATTGAGCATCTATGAAATGCACAACCTACCCAACTGTTCTAGTTTGCTAGCTGCCGGAATGCAACACACCAGAGACGGATTGGCTTTTAATAAAAGGGAATTTATTTTGTTGGTTCTTCAGAGGAAAGGCAGCTAACTTTCCACTGAGGTTCTTTCTTACGTGGAAGGCACAGGGTGGTCTCTGCTGGTCTTCTCTGGGTTCCAACAACTTTCCCCGGGGTGACTTCTTTCTCTATCTCCAAAGGCCTGGGCTGAGCTGCTAATGCTGAGATGAGGAATGCCAAGCTGCTTAGGCTGTGCTACATTGCGTTCTCTCATTTAAGCACCAGCCAATTAAGTGAAACTTCACTCATTGCAGCAGACACGCCTCCTAGCCAACTGCAGATGTAACTGGCAACAGATGAGGTTCACGTACCGTTGGCTTATGTCCGCAGCAACAAGACTAGGTATGCTCACCTGGCCAAGTTGACAACTGAATCTAACTAACACATACATACAAGATAGTCCCAGCCATTTCTTAGATTCTAGTTTCTTCATATGTGAGGTGACCAACCATTGTCATTTTACACAGGACTAGGGTGATTAACTTTCTCAGTTTGTTAACTGAGGGATTTCCCAGGTTGCAGGACTTTCAGTATGAAAGCTGGGAGAGTCCTGAGTAAGCCAGGATGGTTTGTCATCCTAATTAGAGGGCATATTGGCTACAGAGACTAGTATGCCCACAACACTGAGACTCAGGTAAGGATGATGTAGTACGATGTAGTCCTAAAATTCTTGGTACTGGATAGAAGTTAGGAGCATACCCTGTTTTGACTCTACTTCAGAAGATTGTGGACAATACAAAGACAGACATCAAAATACCCAACCAAGTTGAGAAGAACAGAGCCCAAGGGTGAGACTGATCTCTACATACAGAATGTGTAAAATGAAGTTTCAGGGTCTTTTAGCATGAAATGAATTACATTCACACGTCTGCACATTTAGCACCAGGAAGACCTGCTTATTTAGGTTGGGAACAGGACTGCTCCAAAAAGTGGGCTGGTCATATTTTCAAACTCCAACCTGTGTGTGAGACCAAAGGGAGAGATGTTTACTTGGCGCAAAATTTATATTTTGGGTAGCATGTTATCTAATTTGACTTCTATGGTCAGTTTACTTGAACAACATAATTACATGGACTCTTGCATAGGGCGTGAGATCTTGTGGGTCTGTGTTCGTATGGTGTCCTGATATATCCCAGAGTAATTTGGGCAGTAAATAAAAAAGTATCTGCAAAGTCCCCTAGAGGGACTAGGGAGAAAGGAGGAAATATTCAACATCCCCATCTGGGGAATTCCTGATAGTCTCGCAAGCAGTGAGAACAGCCAATTCATTAGGCTGAGCCCTCAATCTTGGGGATCACCCCTATGAAGCTTATTTCTGCAAAGAAGAAGCTAAGCCTCTTGATAATTATGCCTAAGAGTCTCCCCCAGAGAACCTCTTTTGTTGCTCAGATGTGGCTTCTCTCTCTCTAAGCCTACTTAGCAGAGGAACTCACTGTCCTCCCTACGCCCACAATGTGGGACCTGATTCCCAGGGATGAGCTGGGATCTGGCATCGTGGGAACAAGAAAGCCTTCTTGACCAAAAGGGGAAGAGAGAAATAAGACAAAGTCTCAGTGGCTGAGAGATTTCAGAGTTGAGAGGTTATTCTTATACATTATATAGATATCCCTTTTTAGTTTATGGTGTGGCTAAAAAGTGGAGTGGCTAGAGGGAAGTACCTGAAGCTGTGGAACCGTGTTTTAATAGCCTTGATTCTTAAAGAAGACTGATTGTGATTGTGGAAATCTGTGTGTAATGCTGCTTTTATTCATGGTATGGACAGATGAGTAAGAGAAAAATAAGGATAAAAAATAAGTAAATAAATATTAGGGGGAGATAAAGGGTAAAAATTGGGTAAATTGAAATACTGTGGGTCAGTGAGAGGGAGGGGTAAGGGGTATGGGATGCATGAGTTCTTTATTCTTTTTATTTCTTTTTTTGGAGTGATGCAAATGTTTTAAAAATGATCATAGTGATATTATGAGTCATTGATTGTACAATATTATTGGACTGTATGCTTGTGGATATTTCCCAATGAAAATATATTTTTTAAAAAGTGGGCTGGTAAGGGTAGAGCCAATACCTGGAGAACTGAATAAGGATGTAGGACAAGACCTGAAGAAGTCCAAGTCCACAAACTGAACACAATCAGAGACTTGAATTTAAAGTAGGTATCTGGATAGGAGAACTGAGGGTACCACATGACATTATGAAAGAGAGTATTGACGTTGAATACCAGAGCTTTGGTCTGGAGGTTGTTTAAGCATCGACAATCTTAAAACAGGGCTGATGCAGGTGGCCTAGGCTGTGGAACAAAAGAAAGGGACAAGACTAGATCTAACACACTCAGCCCACCACTTCATCTTCTCTCTCATCCCTTTCCTCTAAAAGCTCCAGCCATGTGGGATGACTTGAATATCCTTTCCTTTCTAACCTCTCCACATTATCACTTGATGTTTGCTTTTTCTAAGATACTCGTTTCTCCATTTTCACCTCTTATATCCTACCCAATCTTTAAGATTCAGCTTAAATGCCATTCTTTTGCCTCCTGTCATCCTTAGTGGGGAACTTTGGTCCATTCCTCCTTTGACCCCGGATGGAAGTTCTGTGCAAGAGAATTTTCTGAGATGTTTTATCATCTCCACTGTTCAATACAGTAGCTGCTAACCACGTGTGGCTATAAGCACTTGAATGTGACTAGTGCGACTAAGGAACTGAAATTCTAACTTTATTCTATTTATTTATTTATTTATTGCATGGGCAGGCACTGGGAAACGAACTCAATTTATTTTTAAAATTTAAATAGCTATGTGTGGCTAGTGACTATTGTACTGGACAGTGAAATTCCATGGTATTTCTCATAGCACTTTTTCATTAACAATTCAACAAACATTTATTGCATTCCTAATTTGTACCACGCATGGAATGGCATTAAAATGTAAACATGAATAAGATACAGTTCCTACCTTCAAGAATTAGAAAAGATATTTTCTCTTTTACTATATTTATTGGTATAATTGCCTTATTTGCCATTTTGTGCTACAGAACAGGCATGTGTCTTACTCATTTTTGTATTCTCCCTAATGCTTAACACAATGCTGTGCATATGCCTTAGTCCCTTAATCGATCTGTACTGAACTGAAAACTTAATGTCTTGTAAAAAAATCAACCTGATCAGAAGTCTAGGAATAAAATATTCATATTCTATTTTATATTTGAAAACACTGCAGCCATTCTTTAATGTACTGTCCTTAAAAAAAACTAAAATAGAAGAGCATCTAATTCAGTTGCCAAAACAAAAAAAGGCCTAAGGGTGCACAGGAGGTTCAGTGGTAGAATGCTCACCTGCAAGGCAGAGACCGGGGTTTGATTCCCGGACCATGCACCCCCTCCCCCCTCAGTAAAAGACGAACCAAAGTAAATGGAGAGGGATTTAAAAAGTACATGGGTAGCATCCCTATTTGGGGTCCTTCCACACCTTAGTGGAGCATGCCATGCCTCCCTGCCCCACCATCCCATCAGGACCTGGTAGCCTTATAATTCCTGCTCTCTAATTTACAACCAAGATCTATGCTCATGTTCTCCATTTACACAAAGTTAGTGTGTATGCCTAATAAATCAACATTTTTACCTTCTTTTAGGAGCTTTTGGATTGAAATGGCTATATAAACCTAAGTTTTTCAACATCATTCTGGGTTCCCTGAGAACATGAGGCCCCTCTGGAACCCACATTGGCATGGGGAGATAAAAGTCCTCTCTGATTTTTTATTCCTGGGTAAGAGGATGAATATATGTGTGTATATATAAATATATAAATATATACATACATACATACAGATATATTCCCTTTCAAAATTAAATTAATTTTGTTGGGGTATAATTTCTATATAATAAAATGCAGCCATTTTAAGGGTACATTTTGATGAGTTTTCACAAATGTGAATACCTGTATACCCACTAGCCCAGTCAAGACTAGAACATTTCTATTAGCCCAAGCTACCTTGTACCCTTTGGCAGTCAGTCGTCTTCCACTCCTGGCTTCAGGCAACTATTGATGTGCTTTCTGTCACTATAGATTAGTTTTACCTGCCCTTCGATTGTATTTACATGGAATTGTACAGTGTGTGTGTATATATATATATATATGTAATGTATACTCTTTTGCATCTGGCTTCTTTCATCATAGTATTTTTGAAATTCCTTTATGTTGCTGTATGTAAGTCGATACTTTAAGAGTGAAAATTCCTGAACCAGTGAACAGATGGGAAATAATAATGATTGATATTTATTAAGCAGATATGATGTGCTAAGCACTGTTTAAATGCTTTATAAGAACTATCTTATTTAATCATTACATCAAAGCAATGAGAGAATATTATCCCCATTTTTGAGACAAAGAAACTGAGACATAGAGAGTATAAGTTAATTTGCCAAATATCACACAGCTCCAGGGGCAGATCTGGGATTTGAACTCAAAGAGACTGGCTCTAGAGTAAGTGTATAAAACCATCGCACTATGCCAATACCTCAGGGCACTGCTTAAGCACTGGTACCTGAATGCCGGTACACACGTGTGTGCATTCTGCTCTTCTCATCCTGTCACAGCCAGTCACCCTCAGCCCTTTCTAATGCCATCTCACATAAATAAGGTCATATGTATACGTGTCTAAACACAGAGTCTACGCTTTTCCTAGTAAACAAAAGTCCTTCAGGAAGTAAAAAATGAATAGAAAAGAGAAGCAATTATATAATATTTCTCATTAGTACCAACTTGCTTGATTTCATAGGCCAGTGTTTATTTTCTTGCTCAACTTATCTCATGAGACTGGATGGGAACATTAAAAATTCAGTGTTTATTTGGGCAGAACTGACAATCCACATTTCCATATTATTAACAGAAGCATCAGTATTGGTCTGAGTCATTTGCATAGGCGATCTATCCCAGGCTGTATATTTGTTTTTGTCCTAGTCAACAATTCCTAACAAGAATTTTCTGTCCTTTCTTTCATTTCTTCATAAAGAAAAAATTATTTAGAAAGGCAGGAATTATAGTAGCTCCACTTAATATATAATCCCAAAATGACTGAATGACTTGCTTGAGATTATACACCTACTTCTAGATGATCTCCAGTATTAATGGTCAAGCCAGGCTACAAACCATCTTCCCCAGTTTCACCCTGTAGTTGCCAGCACTTGCCCTGTTCACCAGCACAGTAGTCTCCTGGTTTTAAGTGAAAGAATGCTTTCAGTTTGGGTTATGTGGCATTAATGGGAGATATAATTCACTGCCTCCCTAATCAAAGAACAAAACATTTCTTGATATTTTTATTATGTAAGCATAGAGAATTTTAACAACGTATACCTTAATTTTCATTTCCCTTCCTGCTTGCTTTCACAGACCAGTGACCTTTTCTATTTCCTAGTGAACAAACTTCACGAGTACTTGCCGGAGTCGAGGGATAAGAATGCACTTCAAAATAAAAGCCAAAGGGCTGATGAGCTGGTGTAAGTACTAACTGGATAATGACAGATTTTTCCTCGCTCTAGGGTGTTAAGGATAAATGGAAAGCACTGGACAAAAAGTTTACTGTATTAAGTGAATAGTGGTGCTGCAAGTTTTGCTTCACATAGATTTTTGTAAGTGGCATTTATTTGGTTCTAATTTTAAAGGAAGGATATACAAGTTGCTAATAATATTGGCTGTCCAAAGGAGAAAAAATAGGGGGCTGGAAGAACACATGTAGGAGAGAGATTTTTCACTGTATTCTCTTTTGTACCTTTGAAATTTTGAACGAATTTTTCCTACTTGAAAACATTTAAAATTATTAAAAAAATTAAAACTACTACATAGTGCCATGATTACTGTTAACTTTGGACAAACGCATGTACAAAAAAGCATGTGAAATGGCTACTAATGTCAACATCCAGCTATTCATGCATTCATTTAACAAATATTTCTGTGTGCTTAATATGCACAATCACAGAGTTGGCATTCGACCAGTGTTGGCAATTTGATATAAAAAATGTCCTTCCTGTACTTTTTTCTACACGGATATCTGAATGTAATTCTGTCAAGAATTATGATTTCATGGAATTGTGGACTTCTAATGAGAACATGCCACTCCCATGCTTTTTTTCTTCTAGGATATGTATTGAAATTATACAGACTCTGGGAATGATGTTCAGAGAAACAGAAACCGAGTTATCACGCCTGAACACATTGGCAGCTACAAAGTAAGGTCTTATAGAAGACTTTGGGACCTGTAGTTGCAGCCCTTTTATTACTCTATTAAGTGTCTTCCAAAACTCCTAATTTCACTATTCAACACCTTTGTAGTTATGTTACACTCTTTTATCTCTCCACATCCTTCTGTGATGAACAAATTAATTGACACGTGCTGAGTTCTCTCTGTTCCTTTGGATTATTAAGGGTGTAAAGATTTTCTTAGCATAATTTTATCTTTTGTTCTTCTCTGATGAACTTGAAAAAGGCCTGATACCCTATTGTATATTAAAAGCCAAGGGGTCTCCACCAGAACCTTCCAGAGTAAAACCTATATCCCCACAACAGAAAAATTACATTGGAAGGCAGGAGTTAAGATAACCTCATTTAATATATAATTGTGTGATCTAGGAGTGAATGACCTGGAGTATTTGTTAACATATGGGTAAGCTATTGTAATAAAGATATTCCAAGATATATGGGCCAAAGAAGATAGAAATTTGTGTCTTTCTTGCTTCACCACTGTGCTGCTTTGAAAGGATTATGTGCCCTAGAAAAGCCATGTTTTAATCCTGATCCATCTTGTGGGAGCAACCATTTCTTCTAATCCCTATTCAGCACTATAGGTTGGAAACTTGATTAGATTACCTCCGTAGAGATGTGACTCACCCAGTTGTGGGTTTGATTAGAAGGAGATGTGACTCCACCCATTCCAGGTGGGTCTTGATTAGTTAACTGGAATCCTTGAAAAGAGGAAACATTTCAGAGAGAGTCACAGAGAGCTTCAAGGACAAGAGCCCACACAGCCAGAGACCTTTGCAGATGAAGAAGGAAAATGCCCCTGGGGGAGCGTCATGAAGCAAGAAGCCTGGAGAGAAAGCTAGTAGATGTGCCTTTCCAGTTGAAAGACAAACCCTGAACCTCATCAGCCTTCTTGAACCAAGGTATCTTTTCTGGATGCCTTAGATTGGACATTTCTATAGCCTTGCTTTAATTTGGACATTTTTACAGCCTTAGAACTATAAAGTTGCAACTTATTAAATTCCCCCCTTTTCAGAGCCATTCTGTTTCTGGTATATTGCATTCTGGCAGCTTGCGAACTAGAACAACCATCTACAGTAGTCAAGCTTTCCTCTACAAGGTCAGCCAGGGACCTAGGTTCCTTCAATTCTGTTGTTCTGTCATCTTCTTGCATGTTGTCTTTGTCCACCTAGTTGAGCCTGGCTGTTACGGTAGTTATGCCTTCACTACACCCTGAGGGAAGGGAAAAGAGAAGAAGAGGGCAAGCAAATTTCCTTTTTACATGGACAGTCACCGGGAATCAAACCCGGGTCCTTGGGCATGGCAGGCAAGCACTCTTACCTGCTGAGCCACTGTGGCCCTTACCTGCTGAGCCACTGTGGCCTTTTAAAGCAAGGCATTTAACACTCCTACTCATATTCTATTGGTGAAAACTTCAGATACATGGCCTTAACAAGGGGGGCTCAAAAATGCCATCTGGAGTTGGACGGCTGTGAGTCTTGCTTAGCTGCAGGGGTAGGAGAATTTATTATTAAAGGAAGAACAGAAGACTATTTACTGGTGGACGGTAGCATTCTTTGCCACAGAAAGTATGTGTACCTGTTTTGCAAATTATCTGCTTGGCCATTTTATATGCATTGTAGAATATGAATTACAGCAGTTTTATTCACACATCATACAATCCATCTAACATGTACAGTCAGTGGCTGTCAGTGTAATCACAGAGCTGTGCTTTCATCATCACAATCCATTTTAGAACGCTTTCATAGCTCTAAAAAGAAAAACCCCATAGCACTTATGCCCCCCATTATTGACACTTAGCACTGGTGTGGTACCTTCATTACAACTGATGGAAGAATATGAAAATATTGCTGTTAACTATGGTCTATAGTTTGCACTCGGTGTATTTTTCCCTATATACCACTCTAATATTAACACTTTGTCACAGTGACATACATCATTCTTGTTCATAGAACATTCTTATATTTAACCATTAACTGCCTGTCCACAACAGGTTCACTATTTTATACAGTCCCATGTTTTATCCTCTAGCTTTCCTTCTAGTGACATATGGGATCCTAGACTTCCAATACCAACCACAATCACACTCATGATTCAGTGCTGTTAATTACAGTCACAATTACGTAATTCCATCACCCCTATCCATTTCCAAACATTACAACCAGCATTATTAAAAATTCTGCACAAATTAAGCATCAGCTCTCCATCCTCTATTCTCATTCTATCTTTTGGTAACCTATATCCTAGATATGAACTCCATGAGTTTGCCCATTATATTTCATTAATATTAGTGAGATCATACAATATTTGTCCTTTTGTATCTAGTTTATTTCAATCAACATAATGTCCTCAAGGTTCATCCATGTTGCTGCATGTATCAGGCCTTCTTTCCTTCTTACCGCTGAGTAACATTCCATCATATATATATATACCATATTCTGTAGTTGTTGGACATTTGGATTGTTTTCATCTTTTGACAATGGTTAATATGCTGCTATGATCATCAGTGTGCAAATATCTTCTTACTCAGTAGTAAGAAGGAATGAAGTCCTGAAGTACACAACAAGATGGATGAACCTCGGGGACATAATGCTGAGTGAAAAAAGTCAGACACAAAAGGACAGATATTGTATGATTTCACTAATATGAACTAATTATAATATGTAAATTCATAGTCATAAAATTTAGAATGTAGGTTACGAAGAGATAGAATGAGGCTAGGGAATAGGGACTGGCTGACTAATACAAACTTTTTAACTAGGTTGAATTTAAATGTTTGGAAATGGATAGAGGTGATGGTAGCAATTACTGGGAATAAAATAGTGCTGAACAGTCTGTGGATGTGATTGAAAGGGTTTGTTTAGATCATGTGTATCACCAGAAGGAAAGCTAGTGGTTAAAATATGGGAAGGTATAAAAAATAATAAAAAATCAATTAAAAATAAAAAATATGAGAAGGTGTAACACAGTGAACATTGTGATGGATGGTGCCTGTGATTAACAGTACAAATGTACATAAATTCTTTCATGAACCAGAACAAAATGTACGACCCTTTTATATATAGTTAACAATATCTTAATGCTCTTTCATCAACAGTAATAAATGTACCACACCAATAGCAGGGGTTAACAATAGGGGGGTTAAGTGGTATGGGGTGTTTGGTATTTTCTTTTTTATTTCTATTGTTTATTTTCCTTTTTGGAGTAATGAAAATGTTTTAGTGTATTACTAATCTCATCTATCACACCTTTCATTCCCATAAGTTTTTTTTTTTTTGCTTACTTTCAAATTCTTCTTTATGCTTACCCTGTCTCTTAATACCCTTTATCTCTTTAGCCATATTTTCCTTCATCTCCTTGAATTGTTGAACTTCTTTGATTAGTTGTTCCAAATTCTGTATCTCCTCCGACTTTTTAATTTGTTCATTTTACTGGGAAATATTTTTCTGTTTCTTAGTATGGCTTGTGATTTTTTACTGCTATCTGGCCATCTGATTATCATAAGGAGATAATTTGAAGGTTGGTTTCACTGTCTTATCTAGGATCTTGTTGTTGATTGGGTTTGTGTTATGGCTCTTCTTAGACGCTTGCTTTTTGGGTATGTTTCAGTTAAAACGGAGTCAGGGACCTATGTGGGGGGCTGCAGACCAGTTCCAAAGGTTTCTGGGGAGAGGGTCAGGAAAGATGCCAAAAAAATGTTTTTTTCAGCTGCACAAGGTTGTGCTTTCCTGGCCTTTCCAGCAGTGATCTTTGGTAACCAATGCCCTTGAGCCCTAAGAAGGCAGGGCATTTTTAGCCCTCTGACAGCTCTGCCAATGATACTGGTTGAAACAATGGTACAGTAGCGCCTGTCCTGTACAGCCTAAAGCAGCAGGACCCAGCGGTCTAAATTCACCAGTTAGCTGGATCAGTCCTGGGTCATGTCCCCTCTGTTCTTTGGGAGGAGGATTTCTGCGGCCCTCCCAGTCTGCAGCAGTCTGCCAGGCAGGGACCAGAGTGACCCAAAGCTGCTGGGCTCAAGGATGGGGGATGGGTACCAGGAGCCACAGCTGAACAAGTCATAGTTCTTCACAACAGTTTCTCAGTCTATTTGTACCATTCTTCCCTGGATGTGCACTGTACTTCCCTGGTCTCCAGAGCCCCAAAACAAGTGTTTCGTCTAGTTTGTATCTGTCCACTAGCTGTTTTTGGGAGAAGAGTGAGCCCTGCAGCTCCCTACTCCTCCATCTTCCCAGAAGTCCTCTAGTAAATAATTTTGGCTTTGCAGGCCAAACAGTTTTTGTTGTAACTACTTAACTCTGAAAAAGTAGCATAAAATTAGCCATATATAATACATAAATAGATGGGCACAACTAGGTTCCAGTAAAGTTCATTTACAAAAACAGCCTGTGGGCTAGATTTGGCCCACAGGCCATAGTGTGCTGACCACTGCTTTACAGCAAAAAAGAAAAACTTTGGAAAATCCAGCTCTATGCTATTTCTTCTGTATACTTCTTTATGTATCTGGTAGTACCACCATTTCTTCAATCTCTAAAGTGAGGACTCAGGATTATTTCTGATACTTCTGTCTTCTCCTACAATGAAATTATTGCTAGATTTTAGAACCCTTGCCTTCCACCTTTTGGCCCCTACCTTTCTCTATTCAAGTTGAAATCACTGTTCTTATTCATTTCTGTTTAAAGTGTTGAATTTGAAATGTTCAGTTTTATCTTGGGTTTGACCACGTCAGCCTTACTATTTCAAGTCTCTTCCCAAATATGACTAATTCTTTCCATGACCTTCATTACATATATTGTATTACCATAATAGAGTCTATTTGAAATACACATTTTTCAGCAAGTTTTGATAGGGAGAGTGTCACGTCATGTAACCCACAACAATAACCACAGTAAATGTCTAACATAACTATGCTAGAATAGATTTGGATTTACAATGAACTTGTGATGATAAGGCAGAGTTCCCATATACGCCACACCCATTTTCTCCTATTATCATCATCTTACATTAGTGTAGTGCATTTGTCACAATTAATGAACCAATATTAATATACAATTAATAGAGGCAGAGCAAGATGGCAATGTGATGAGGTGTAGAATTTAGTTCATCGTACAGGGCAGCTAGTAAATAGCCAGGAACTAAAAGGAACAACTGCTGGGGGGTCATCAGTGACCTGACACACATTGTACACCAGTCTGGTATAGGTGGAATGGCTGAGAGCCCACACAGAAATGTAGGTCTCCCAGGTCACAGAGGCCAGTACCCCTCCCCACCAGGCATGGCAGGATAGTTTCTGAGGGGAAAAGAAACAGACCTGTGCCAGATTTAAAAGTATTATGTGTCCCAGAAAAGCCATGTTTTAATCCTGAGGCAGCCATTTTTTAAATCCTGATTCCATATTATAGGGCAGAGACTTTTAATTAAATTATCTCCATGGAGATGTGACATGCCCAATTATGGGTGTAACCTTTTGATTAGATGGAGATGTGACTCCACCTATTCCAGGTGAGTCTTGATTAGTTTATTGGAGCTCTTTAAAAGAGGAAACATTTTGGAGGGAGTTCAGAGCCAATACAGACACTAGGAAAACAGTTACTTCAGAGACATGGATGTTTGGAGATATTTGGAATGCCCACAAGGAGAGAAGATGCCTAAACACAGGCAGAGCCCACACAGCCAGACAACTATGGAGATGCAGGAGCTAAACATTCCTTGGGAAGCCTTATGAAATGAGAAGGGAGAGAAAGTTAGCAGACATTGCCATGTGCCTTCTCAGCTGACACAGGTGTCCAGAAGCCAAAGACCCCAGCAGATGCCAGCCATGTGCCTTCCCAGCTGACAGAGGTGTTCCAGATGGCATCAGCCTTCCTCAAGTAAAGGTAACCTCTTATTGGTAGTTTGGGCATCCTCACAGCCTTAGAACTGTAAACTTGCAACTTATTAAATTCCTTTTTTAAGAGTCATTCCATTTCAGATATATTGCATTCTGGCAGCTTAACAAAGTAATACAAGACCTTACTAGGAGCCAGGAAGTTAGCTCAAGCAAAGCCCAAATGTGGGATTAATCAACAAATTCTGACTGCTGAAAACAGGACCCGAGCACAGATAAATCTAGAGTAAGCACTAAAGGAACCTGGGAGTTTTTTGCACTGGCAGAGAGGATGTGAGGCTGACAGAAAACCAAACCAAACAAACAAAAAAACAAAACAAAAACAGATTTTTTTCCAGCACAAAATACTGGGAAGTGCTGGGTCCCAATTAAAGAGGGCACATAGAGCCCGGGGACACACTGAGCCATATACCAACCCCAACTCTTGATTGGTAAACCCAGGGAGCTGGAGTCCAGCTTTAAAAAGGCTTTTTTTCCCTCTCTCTCTCTCTTTTTAAAAACTTCTTAGCTCGTCAGATAGAACTGCCAGCATTCTTAGACTTCAGCACTGTCCCAGGTAAGGGCAGAATTAAAGCATGTCTGAAAGATAAAGTAACTAGTCAGGTAAGGATAATTCCTGTTCTAGTTTGCTAGCTGCCAGAACACAACATACCAGAAACGGAATGGCTTTTAAAAAGGGGAATTTAAATAAGTTGCTAGTTTACAGTTCTAAGGCTGAGAAAATGTCCCAATAGAAATGTCCAATCAAAGGCATCCAGGGAAAGATACCTTGGTTCAAGAAGGCTGATGAAGTTCACAGTTTCTCTCAAGTGGAAGGGCACATAGTGAACACAGAGTTTCTCTCTCATCTGGAAAGGCACATGGTGAACAGGGTAGGGTTCCTCTCTCATCTGGAAGGACACATAGTGAACATGGCATCATCTGCTAGCTTCTTCTGGCTTCCTGTTTCATGAAGCTCCCCAGGAGGCATTTTCCTTCTTCACCTCCAAAGGTCACTGGCTGGTGGAGTCTGCTTTTTGTGGCTCTGCTCTCTCTGAATCTCTCTTTCTCCAAAATGTTTCCTCTTTTATAGGATTCTAGTAAACTAATCAAGACCCACCCAAATGACTGGAGACATGCCTCCACCTAATCCAGTTTAACAACCACTCTTGGTTAAACCACGTCTCCAGGGAAATGATCGAATTACAGTTTCAAACATACAATACTGAATAGGGATTCAAAGAAATAGCTGCCTTTACAAAATGGGATTAGGATTAAAACATGGCTTTTCTAGGGTACATACATCATTTCAAACCAGCACAATTCCCTAAGGGGTGTAACTTCCCTAACAAAAGGAGGGGGAGAAGGGGGACTGAGCTCAAGTGGCTGCCCTCCTTCAGGGGATTCAGGTCCAGGGGCTGAAAAACAGAAGCAACCTAAGCCTGCCTTATACCTCAGCCTCTGTCTGAATCAAGCCCCTGGTAGGGAGAGGCTGCTGAAAATTGAAGGCACCGCATTACTTTGCCCTGGTTGGAAGCTGCAGGCTGACAAGTGCCACATGCTGGGCAGAATAAGAAAAGCACAGAGTCTAGAGGTTTTGTAGGAAAGTCTAACAACCTGCTGGGTCTCACCCTCAGAGAAACTTGATACTGATTACACCCTCTTTCTGAGACATGGACCTGTCTGGTCTGGGAAAAGCTGACTGGGGTCAGTCATATCTGAGGATACCCATTGCAAAAAAACTGTTCCATATAAGCAGGACAAGAACTAGAAAAACAAAAGCTGAAAAATTCCGATCAGTTAAACAGACGTTATGCTAGAGGTCTAAAATAAGTTGAACTGAATGGTAAAGAACAGATAGGGAACAAAGCCAACCACACGTAAACCCTAGGTAAAAGAGTGAAAACAACCTCAAGAATAAACTAGTTAAGGAAATCAAATGCCTAGACACAAGCAAAAAATAAGTCATACTAGGAAAATCAAAGATATGGCCCAGTCAGAGGATCAAATCAACATTTCAGATGATATACAGGAATTGAAACAACTAATTCAGGATGTTCAAACAGATGCAAAATCTCATCAAAAATCAAGCCAACAAGCTGAGGGAAGATACAGCAAGAGATGAATGATATAAAGAAGACATTGGGTGAACATAAAGAGGAACTCAAAAATCTGAAAACACAAACTTATGGGAATGAAAGTCACAACAGAAGAGATTAAAAATAAATAAATAAAACAATGAAGACCTACCACAGCATAAGAAAGGATTAGTGAACTAGTGAAATCCTAAACACAAAAGAACAGATAGGAAAACAATGGAAAAATATGAGCAAGGGTCTCAGGGAATTGAATAACAACATGAAGCACCCAAATATATGTGTTATGAGGCCCCAGAAAGAGAAAAGGAAAAGGGGCAGAAAGACTAATGTAGGAAATAATCACTGAAAATTTCCCATCTCTTATGAAAGACATAAAATTACAGATCCAAGAAGTGCAGTGTAGCCCAAACAGAATAGATCAGAATAGATCCATATAGACCTACTCCAAGACATTTACTAATAAGATTGTCAGATGTTAAGGACAAAGAGAGAATTTTGAAAGTAGCAAGAGAAAAGCTATCCATCACATACAATGGAAGCTCAATAAGATAATGTATTTCTCAGCCAAAACCATGAAAGTGAGAAGGTAGTGGCATAGTATTTTTAAGATTCTGAAAGAGAAAACCTGAATTGTATACCCAGCAAAACTGTCCTTCAAAAAACATGAGGGAGTTAAAATATTTTCAAACAAACAGTAACAGAGAGTTTGTGACTAAGAGAATGGTTCTACAAGAAATACTAAAGGTAGCACTACAGAGAGGAAAAGAAAGGAGAGAGGGGTCTGAAGATGAGTGTAGAAATGAAGATTATCAACAAATGTAAAAAGAGAAAAAAATAAGACATGACATATAAAATCCAAAAGACAAAATGGTAGAAGAAATTATTGCCTTTACAGTAATAATATTAAATGTTAGTGGATTAAGTCCCCAATCAAAAGATATAGACTAGCAGAATGGATTAAAAAACAGGACCCATCTATATGCTGTCTATAAGAGTCTCACTTAGATCCAAGGACAAAAACAGATTGAAAGTAAAGGTTGGAAAAAAATATTACACACAACCACAACCAGAAAAGAGCAGGGTTAGCTATACTAATATCCAACAAATGATATCTCAAATGTGAAACAGTTAAAAGAGACAAAGAATGACACTGTATTAATATAAAAGGGATAATTCAACAAGAAGACATAATAATCATATATATTTATGCAATGAGCTAGAGTGCCCCCAAAAATACACTAGGCAAACACTCTCAACACTGAAGGGAGAAGTAGACACCTCTACAATAATAGTTGGAGACTTCAATTCCTGGCTGTCATCAATGGATAGAACATCTAGACAGAGGATCAATAAGGAAACAGATTTTGAATAATATGATAATTGAACTAGACTTAAGAGACATTTACAGAACATTACATCCAGAACAGCAGGATACATGAAACATTCTCAAGGACAGACCTTATGCTGGGTCACAAAGCAAGTCTCAATAAATTTAAGAAGATTGAAATTACACAAAACACTTTCAATGGAATGAAATTGGAAATTAATAACAGGCAGAGGGCAAGAATGAAGTTGGAAATCAATAACAGGCAGAGAGCAAGAAAATTCATGAACATGTGGAGGCTAAACTATGCACTCTTTTTTTTTAATTTTATTTATTAAATGTACCAACATACAAACATAAGCATTCTTACCATATGATCATTCCAGTCTACATATATAATCAGTAATTCACAATATCATCACATAGTTGTATATTCATCATCATGATCATTTCTTAGAACATTTGCTTTAATTCAGAAAAAGAAAGAAAAAGAAAACAGAAAAAAAATTCATACATACCATACTCCTTACCCCTCCCTTTCATTGATCACTAGCATTTCAATCTACTAAATTTATTTTAACATGTTCTCCTTTATTTATTTATTTTTAATCCAAAGAAGCATCAGACACAAGGTTTTCACAATCACAAGTCACATTGCAAAAGCTCTATCATTATACAAGCATCTTCAAGAAACATGGCTACTGGAACACAGCTTTAAATTTTCAGGCAGTTCTCTCCAGCCTCTCTGTTACACCTTAACTAAAAAGGTGGTATCTATTTAATGTGTAACAGTAACCTCCAGGATAGCCTCTCGACTCTGTTTGGAATCTCTCAGCCAGTGACACTTTATTTTGTCTCATTTCTCTCTTCCCCCTTTTGGCCAAGAAGGTTTTATCAATCCCTTGGTGCTGAGTCCCAGCTCATTCTAGGATTTCTGTCCCACGTTGCCAGGAAGGTCCACACCCCTGGGAGTCATGTCCCATGTAGAGAGGGAGAGGGCGGTGGAAAAATTGCGCACTCTTAACAAGTGGGTCAGGGAAGGAATTACAAGAGAAATCAGTAAATATCTTAAGGCAAATGAAAATGAAAACACAACATATAAAAATTTATGGGATGTGGGAAGATCCAAGATGGCGTCTTAGTAAGGTACATGCGTCTTAGTTCCTCCGACTCCAAATCAACTAATAGGTGAACAGAAACAGTAAAAAACAACTCCCGGGGCTACAGCAGGGAATGGACACACAGCGTAACCAAGTCTGGGCTGGCTAGTCTGACTGCGAAACTCAGCTGCGGTGAGTGAGATCCCCGAGCAGCGGGCGATTTCCTGAGCAGCCGCAGCTGCGGCGGTCCGAGCTAATCCCTCCCTCCTTTCGGGGCTGGCTGAGAGACTCGGAGAGACAAGCTTCCCAGCCAAGGCGGCCGGCGCCACACTTTTGCGGGCGGCTTCGAGTCCGCGACTACAAGTCTCGGATCAGAGGGCTATCCAAAGTCTGAGCTGGCAAGTCTGATCCCGAGTCTTGGCTGCGGCGAGACCCCCGAGCGGCCGCAGCTGCGGCGGTCCGAGCTAATCCCTCCCTCCTTCCCGGGCTGGCTGAGAGACTCGGAGAGACAAGCTTCCCAGCCAAGGCGGCCGGCGCCACACTTTTGCGGGCGGCTTCGAGTCCGCGACTACAAGTCTCGGATCAGAGGGCTATCCAAAGTCTGGGCTGGCAAGTCTGACTGCGAGACTTGGCTGCGGCGAGACCCCCGAGCGGCCGCAGCTGCGGCGGTCCGAGCTAATCCCTCCCTCCTTCCGGGGCTGGCTGAGAGACTCGGAGAGACAAGCTTCCCAGCCAAGGCGGCCGGCGCCACACTTTTGCGGGCGGCTTCGAGTCCGCGACTACAAGTCTCGGATCAGAGGGCTATCCAAAGTCTGGGCTGGCAAGTCTGACTGCGAGACTTGGCTGCGGCGAGACCCCCGAGCGGCCGCAGCTGCGGCGGACCGAGCTAATCCCTCCCTCCTTCCCGGGCCGGCTGAGAGTATCGGAGAAGTAAGTTCCCCAAGCCGAGGCAGGCGGCGCCCTTCTTTTGCGGGCGGCTTCGAGTCTCGGCGTTAAGTCCGCGGCTACGAGTCCCAGATCAGAGGGCTATCCAAAGTCTGGGCTGGCTAGACTGACTGCGAGACTCGGCTGCAGTGAGACCCCCGAGCGGCGTGCGATCTCCCGATCAGCGGCAGCTGCGGTGGTCCGAGCTACTCCCTCCCCCCTTTCCGGGCCGGCTGAGAGTATTGGAGAAGCAAGTTTCCCAAGCCGAGGCAGGTGGCACCCCTCTTTTGCGGGCGGCTTCGAGTCTCTGCTTCGAGTCCGCGGATACGAGTCTCAGATAGGAGGGCTATCCAAGCCGCGGAAGCCCCCCCCCCCACGGGAGGCTTCCTGGTCCGGTGGGGAATCCCCCAGGCCCGCTGCGGCCCGCAACCAGCCACAGGGTCCCCTCAAGCTGCGGCAGCTGACGCCCCCACCACGCGCGGCCCCTGAACCAACGGAGAGATTTGGATCCGAAAGCCCCAGGCCACGGAGATCGGTGACTGGGGGAGACCCATTCCAAACACTTGAGACAAACGTGTGCCACGTGCGCCACGTACTGGGCAAGATAAGAAAAACAGATCCCAGAGATTTCACAGAAAAATCTTACAACCTTGCTGGGTCCAACACCCAGAGAAATCTGAATAAATGCCCAGACGCCAGCAGCAGAAGATAACTGTCCACGCTCAAAAGATTGAGAATATGGTCCAGTCAAAGGAACAAACCAATAGCTCAAATGAGACACAAAAGCTGAGACAACTAATCCTGAATATACGAACAGAAATGGAAAACCTCTTCAAAAATGAAATCGATAAATTGAGGGAGGACATGAAGAGGACATGGGCTGAACATAAAGAAGAAATAGAAAAACTGAAAAAACAAATCGCAGAACTTATGGAAGTGAAGGATAAAGTAGCAAACATAGAAAAAATAATGGATAGTTACAATGATAGATTTAAAGAGACAGAAGATAGAATTAGTGATTTGGAGGATGGAACATCTGAATTCCAAAAAGAAACAGAAACTATAGGGAAAAGAATGGAGAAATTTGAACAGGGTATCAGGGAACTCAAGGACAATATGAACCGCACAAATATACGTGTTGTGGGTGTCCCAGAAGGAGAAGAGAAGGGAAAAGGAGGAGAAAAACTAATGGAAGAAATTTTCACTGAAAATTTCCCAACTCTTATGAAAGACCTAAATTTACAGATCCAAGAAGTGCAGCGCACCCCAAAGAGATTAGACCCAAATAGGCGTTCTCCAAGACACTTACTAGTTAGAATGTCAGAGGTCAATGAGAAAGAGAGGATCTTGAAAGCAGCAAGAGAAAAACAATCCATCACATACAAGGGAAACCCAATAAGACTATGTGTAGATTTCTCAGCAGAAACCATGGAAGCTAGAAGACAGTGGGATGATATATTTAAAATACTAAAAGAGAAAAACTGCCAACCAAGACTCCTATATCCAGCAAAATTATCCTTCAAAAATGAGGGAGAAATTAAAACATTCTCAGACAAAAAGTCACTGAAAGAATTCGTGACCAAGAGACCAGCTCTGCAAGAAATACTAAAGGGAGCATTAGAGTCAGATACAAAAAGACAGAAGAGAGAGATATGGAAAAGAGTGTAGAAAGAAGGAAAATCAGATATGATATATATAATACAAAAGGCAAAATGTTAGAGGAAAATATTATCCAAACAGTAATAACACTAAATGTCAATGGACTGAATTCCCCAATCAAAGGACACAGACTGGCAGAATGGAGTAAAAAACAGGATCCTTCTATATGCTGTCTACAGGAAACACATCTTAGACCCAAAGATAAACATAGGTTGAAAGTGAAAGGTTGGGAAAAGATATTTCATGCAAATAACAACCAGAAAAGAGCAGGAGTGGCTATACTAATATCCAACAAATTAGACTTCAAATGTAAAGCAGTTAAAAGAGACAAAGAAGGACACTATATACTAATAAAAGGAACAATTAAACAAGAAGACATAACAATCATAAATATTTACGCACCGAACCAGAATGCCCCAAAATACGTGAGGAATACACTGCAAACACTGAAAAGGGAAATAGACTCATATACTATAATAGTTGGAGACTTCAACTCACCACTCTCATCAAGGGACAGAACATCTAGACAGAAGATCAACAAAGAAATAGAGAATCTGAATATTACTATAAATGAACTAGACTTAATAGACATTTATAGGACATTACATCCCACAACAGCAGGATACACCTTTTTCTCAAGTGCTCATGGTTCATTCTCAAAAATAGACCATATGCTGGGTCACAAAGCAAGTCTTAACAAATTTAAAAAGATTGAAATCTTACACAACACTTTCTCGGACCATAAAGGAATGATGTTGGAAATCAATAATAGACGGAGTGCCAGAAAATTCACAAATACGTGGAGGCTCAACAACACACTCCTAAACAATGAGTGGGTCAAAGAAGAAATTGCTAGAGAAATTAGCAAACACCTCGAGGCGAATGAAAATGAAAACACAACATATCAAAACTTATGGGACGCAGCAAAGGCAGTGCTAAGAGGGAAATTTATTGCTCTAAATGCCTATATCAGAAAAGAAGAAAAGGCAAAAATTCAGGAATTAACTATCCATTTGGAAGAATTGGAGAAAGAACAGCAAGCTAACCCCAAAGCAAGCAAAAGGAAAGAAATAACAAAGATTAGAGCACAAATAAATGAAATTGAAAACATGAAAACAATAGAGAAAATCAATAAGGCCAGAAGTTGGTTCTATGAGAAAATCAATAAGATTGATGGGCCCTTAGCAAGATTGACAAAAAGAAGAAGAGAGAGGATGCAAATAAATAAGATCAGAAATGGAAGAGGAGACATAACTACTGACCTCACAGAAATAAAGGAGGTAATAACAGGATACTATGAACAACTTTACGCTAATAAATACAACAATTTAGAGGAAATGGACGGGTTCCTGGAAAGACATGAACAACCAACTTTGACTCAAGAAGAGATAGATGATCTCAACAAACCAATCACAAGTAAAGAAATCGAAGCAGTCATTCAAAAGCTTCCTAAAAAGAAAAGTCCAGGACCAGATGGCTTCACATGTGAATTCTATCAAACATTCCAGAAAGAATTAGTACCAACTCTCCTCAAACTCTTCAAAAAAATCGAAGTGGAGGGAAAACTACCTAACTCATTCTATGAAGCCAACATTACCCTCATACCAAAACCAGGCAAAGATATTACAAGAAAAGAAAACTACAGGCCGATCTCTCTAATGAATATTGATGCAAAAATCCTCAATAAAATTCTAGCAAATCGTATCCAACAACACATTAAAAGAATTATTCATCATGACCAAGTAGGATTCATCCCAGGTATGCAAGGATGGTTCAACATAAGAAAATCAATTAATGTAATACACCATATCAACAAATTAAAGCAGAAAAATCACATGATCATCTCAATTGATGCAGAGAAGGCATTTGACAAGATTCAACATCCTTTCCTGTTGAAAACACTTCAAAGGATAGGAATACAAGGGAACTTCCTTAAAATGATAGAGGGAATATATGAAAAACCCACAGCTAATATCATCCTTAATGGGGAAAAATTGAAAACGTTCCCCCTAAGATCAGGAACAAGACAAGGATGTCCACTATCACCACTATTATTCAACATTGTGTTGGAGGTTCTAGCCAGAGCAATTAGACAAGAAAAAGAAATACAAGGCATCAAAATTGGAAAGGAAGAAGTAAAACTATCACTGTTTGCAGACGATATGATACTATACGTCGAAAACCCGGAAAAATCCACAACAAAACTACTAGAGCTAATAAATGAGTACAGCAAAGTAGCAGGTTACAAGATCAACATTCAAAAATCTGTAGCATTTCTATACACTAGCAATGAACAAGCGGAGGGGGAAATCAAGAAACGAATCCCATTTACAATTGCAACTAAAAGAATAAAATACCTAGGAATAAATTTAACTAAAGAGACAAAAGACCTATACAAAGAAAACTACAAAAAACTGCTAAAAGAAATCACAGAAGACCTAAACAGATGGAAGGGCATACCGTGTTCATGGATTGGAAGACTAAATATAGTTAAGATGTCAATCCTACCTAAATTGATTTACAGATTCAATGCAATAGCAATCAAAATCCCAACAACTTATTTTTCAGAAATAGAAAAACCAATAAGCAAATTTATCTGGAAGGGCAGGGTGCCCCGAATTGCTAAAAACATCTTGAGGAAAAAAAACGAAGCTGGAGGTCTTGCGCTGCCAGACTTTAAGGCATATTATGAAGCCACAGTGGTCAAAACAGCATGGTATTGGCATCAAGATAGATATATCGACCAATGGAATCGAATAGAGTGCTCAGATATAGACCCTCTCATCTATGGTCATTTGATCTTTGATAAGGGAGTCAAGCCAACTCACCTGGGACAGAACAGTCTCTTCAATAAATGGTGCCTAGAGAACTGGATATCCATATGCAAAAGAATGAAAGAAGACCCATATCTCACACCCTATACAAAAGTTAACTCAAAATGGATCAAAGATCTAAACATTAGGTCTAAGACCATAGAACAGTTAGAGGAAAATGTAGGGAGATATCTTATGAATCTTACAATTGGAGGCGGTTTTATGGACCTTACACCTAAAGCAAGAGCACTGAAGAAGGAAATAAATAAATGGGAACTCCTCAAAATTAAACACTTTTGTGCATGAAAGAACTTCATCAAGAAAGTAGAAAGACAGCCTACACAATGGGAATCAATATTTGGAAACGACATATCAGATAAAGGTCTAGTATCCAGAGTTTATAATGAGATTGTTCAACTCAACAACAAAAAGATAGCCAACCCAATTACAAAATGGGAAAAAGACTTGAATAGACACCTCTCAGAGGAGGAAATACAAATGGCCAAAAGACACATGAAGAGATGCTCAATGTCCCTGGCCATTAGAGAAATGCAAATCAAAACCACAATGAGATATCATCTCACACCCACCAGAATGGCCATTATTAACAAAACAGAAAATGACAAGTGCTGGAGAGGATGCGGAGAAAGAGGCACACTTATCCACTGTTGGTGGGAATGTCAAATGGTGCAACCACTGTGGAAAGCAGTTTGGCGGTTCCTCAAAAAGCTGAATATAGAATTGCCATACGATCCAGCAATACCATTGCTGGGAATCTACTCAAAGGAATTAAGGGCAAAAACTCAAACAGACATTTGCACACCAATGTTTATAGCAGCGTTATTTACAATTGCAAAGAGATGGAAACAGCCAAAATGTCCATCAACAGACGAATGGCTAAACAAACTGTGGTATATACGTACGATGGAATATTATGCAGCATTAAAACAGGATAAACTTATGAAGCATGTAATAACATGGATGGACCTAGAAAACACTATGCTGAGTGAGTCTAGCCAAAAGCTAAAAGACAAATACTGTATGGTCCCAATGATGTAAATCGACACTCGAGAATAAACTTGGAATATGTCATTGGTAACAGAGTTCAGCAGGAGTTAGAAACAGGGTAAGATAATGGGTAATCGGAGCTGATGGAATACAGATGGTGCAATAGGACTAGATACAAAAACTCAAAAATGAACAGTACAATAATACCTAATTGTAAAGTAATCATGTTAAAATACTGAACGAAGCTGCATCTGAGCTATAGGTTTTTGTTTTGTTTTGTTTTGTTTGTTTTGTTCTTATTATTATTACTTTTATTTTTTTCTCTATATTAACATTCTATATCTTTTTCTGTTATAATGCTAGTTCTTCTAAACCGATGCAAATGTACTAAGAAACGATGATCATGCATCTATGTGATGATGTTAAGAATTACTGATTGCATGTGTAGAATGGTATGATCTCTAAATGTTGGGTTAATTTCTTTTTTTCCGTTAATTAAAAAAAAAAAAAAAAGAGAAGGGATAATTGGAGATGAAGGGATACAGACTGTACAATGGGACTGGATATAAAAACTCAGAAATGGACAGCACAATACTACCCAATTGTAATGCAATTATGTTAAAACACTGAATGAAGCTGCATGTGAGGTATAGGTTTTTTGTTTTTGTTTTTTTTGTTTTTTTTTCTTTCTATTATTGTTTTAATTCTTATTCTTTTGTCTTTTTATTTCTTTTTCTAAATTGATGCAAATGTACTAAGAAATGATGAATATGCAACTATGTGATGTTATTAAGAATTACTGATTGTACATGTAGATTGGAATGATTTCTAATTGTTTTGTTAATTCTTTTTTTAATTAATAAAAAAAAAAATTTATGGGATGTGGCAAAGGCAGTGCTGAGAGGGAAATTTGTTGCCCTAGATGCCTATATTAAAAAAGAAGAAAGAGCAAAAATCGAGGAATTAACTGCTCACCTAGAAGAACTAGAGAAAAAGCAGCAAACTAACCCCAAAGCAAACAGAAGAAAAGAAATAACAAAGATTAGAGCAGGAATAAACTAAATTGAGACTATGAAACAATAGAGAAAGTCAACAAAACCAGACGTTGGTTCTTTAAAACTAATAAAACTGATGGACGTTTGGCTAGGCTGACCAAAAAAAAAAAAAGAGAGAGGATGCAAATAAATAAAATCACAAATGGGAGAGGGGACATAATCATTGACCCCACATAAATAAAGGAGGTAATGAGAGGATACTGTGAGCAACTATATGCTAATAAACTAGACAACATAGATGAAATGGACAACTTCCTGGAAAAGTATGAACAACCAACATTGACTTGAGAAGAAATAGACAACCTCATCAAGCCAATCACAAGTAAAGAGATTAAATCAGTCATCAAGAAGCTCCCCCAAAAGTAAAGTCCAGGACTAGAAGGCTCTAGACCCATATCTCTCACCCCCTGTCATGATGAGGTTCATGTGTCAAGGTGGCCTGGTGGTGGTACCTGTTTGTCTGATTGGACAAGTGCTGGCCTGTCTGTTGCTATGAGGACATTTCATAGAATTAAATCATGATCATGTCAGCTGCATCCACAGCTGATTCCATTTGTAATTAGCCAAAGGGAGTGTCTTCTGCAATGAGTGATGCTTAATCTAATCACTGAAAGCCTTTTAAGGAAGATTCAGAAGAGACAGGCTCTCTTCTCTTCCTGCTTTGGCTGGCGAGCCTCTCCTGTGGAGTTCATCCAGACCCTCCATCGGAGTTGTCAGCTTCACAGCCTGCCCTACAGATTTTGGACTCTACATTCCCACGGTTACCTGAGACACTTTTATAAATTTTATATTTATGGATATTTCCTATTGATTCTGTTTCTCTAGAGAACCCTAACTAATATACCCCCCATACAGAAATAAACTCAAAATGGATCAAAGACCTAAATATTCGAGCTAAGACCATAAAACTTTTAGAAGACAATGTAGGTAAATATCTTATCGATCTAGTAATAGGAGGTGGTTTTCTAGACCTTCCACCCAAAGCGTGAGCAATGAGAAAAGAAGTAGATAAATGGAATCTCCTCAAAATTAAACACTTTTATGTATCAAAGAACGTTGTCAGGAAAAGTAAACAGGCCGCCAATGCATTGGGAGACAAATTTGGAAACCACGTATCAGATAAAAGGGTTTTATATCCAGAATATAGAAAGAGATTCTACAACTCAACAACAAAAAGACAACCCAATTTAAAAAATGGGCAAAAGACATGATCAGAACTTTTCAGAAGAGGAAATACAAATGGCCAAAAGGTATATGAACAGATGCTCAACATCAGTGGCTATCAGGGAAATACAAATCAAAACCACAATGAGATATCATCTCACACCCAGTAGGATGGCCATTATTAAAAGAACAAACAGAAAACAACAAGTGCTGGAGAGGATGTGGGGAAAGAGGCACACTTACTCACCATTGGTGGGAATGTAGAATGGTACAACTGCTCTGGAAGGCAGTTTGGAAGTTCCTCAGAAAGCCAAGTAAAATTGCCATATGATCCAGCAGTTCCATTACTAAGTATATATTCAGAGGAATTGAAGGCAAGGACACAAAAGGATATCTGCAAGACCAATGTTTATAGTTGCATTATTCATGATTTCCAAGAGATGGAAACAGCCCAAATGTCTATCAATAGACAAGCAGCTAAACACACTGTGGTATATGCCCACGATGGAATATTATGTAGCTGTAAGACAGAATAATGTCATGAAGCATGTAACAATATGGATGAACCTTGAGGACATCATGCTGAGTGAAATTAGCCAGAAAAAACGACACATACTATGTGGTCTCAATCATATGAACTAACATTAATGAGTGAACTTTGAGAGTTAAAGGTAAGAACACAGGTTATCAAGAGATAGAAAGAAGGTTGAGATTGGGCTTTCGGTGCTGAAGGAGTACAGAATGTACTACAGGACTGACTGTAAAAATTCAGAAGTGGATAGCCAAGTACTAACTAATGGTAGCACAATAATATAAGTTTACTGAGTGAAATGGCTATTAGGGAAACGCAAATCAAAACCACAATGAGATTTCTCACACCCAGTAGAATGGCCATTATTAAAAAATAGAAAACAACAAGTCTGGAGAGGATGTAGAGAAAGAGGCACACTTTCTCACCATTGGTGGGAATGGTGGAGCAAGAAGGGCTGGGGGCATGTATGACACCAGAAAGAAAGACAAAGGATAAAGACTGAGACAGTATAATTCAGGAATACCTAGCATGGACAATGATGGTGATTAAATGTACAAATATAAAAATGTTTTTGCATGAGGGAGAACAAATGAATGTCAACATTGCAAGGTGTTGAAAATGGGATGGCATACTGGAAAAAATACAATCAATGCAAGCTAGGGTCTACAGTTAATAGTAACATTGTAATATGCGTCCACTGAATGTAACAAAGGCAATATGGCAAAACTAAATGTCAAAAGCAGGGGTTATGGGGGAGAGGTATGGAAATCTCTGTCAAACAAAAGGATATGTCCTCATATAGATTCCTTTTGTGAAGTCATGGTTATGTGATTATACCAGGATCCATTGAGTTTTTTACTTAGGTTGGATTGTATGATGTATGAATATAACTTAAAAAATGAGCAGAGAGATACAAGTGCTGGAGAATATGTGGAGAAAAAGATGTACCTATTCACTGTTGGTTGGGAATCTGAGGTGGTACAGCCCCTCTGGAGGGCAGTGTGGTGGTTCCACAGGAGCTTAGATGTGGTGCTGTCACATGCCCTGCAACCCCATTGCTAGGTTATTCTTGGAGGAACTGAGAGTGGGAATACCAATGGACATTTGCATACTGGTGTTTATGGCAGCAGTGTTCATGATTTGCAATGGATGGACAGGGTCAAAGGGTACATCAACTGAGGAATGGAAGTGGAAAATGTGGTGTATACATACAATGGACTACTGAGCGGCTGCAAGAAGGAATAAAGTTGTGAAGCATGCAACTAGGTGAATAAACCTTGAGGTCAGTATGTTGAATGAGATTCCAGAAACAAAAAGACAAATATTATCATACCTCACCCATATGGACTAACTAAATTATACTTCAGAGAATTGAAGTCAAGAGCATGGGTTATCAGGGTGAGGCCTTTTGTAAAGAAACCTAGATTGTAAGCTCTTATAGCAGTCATATCTATTCCAGAATTGTAACTGTTATTTCTAAATTCTGAGATGCTGTTTGTATATAACTGGTTGCTCCCTGAAACTTTGGGTATTTGTGTGACACCTGATATTCTGAAGCTATGAAGCTATGAAAGTCAGCACTGCCCCATAGAACAACTGTTAAAAAAATTGAAACTTCAAGTAGAGATATGAATGAAGTTGATCTGTATAGAACTAAGGTAAATCAGAATACAGGATAAAGGATGATATGGTCTGTATTTTAAAACTTCAACTTCTGTGTGAGACCAAAGGAAGAGATCTTTATTCTGTGCAAAATTTATATTTTTGGTAATGTATTATCTAATTGAACCTGTATGGTTAGTTTATTTGAACACCTTAATTACATTGACCCTTGAGTAGAGAGTGAGATTTTGTTGGTTTGTACGGGTTAGGGTGATGCCCTGATACATTCAAGTAATTTTGGGCAGAGAATAAAAATGTACTTGCAAAGTTCCCTTGGGGGACTGGGGAGGAAGAAGGAAATATTCAACTTCCCCATTATTCTAGTTTGCTAGCTGCTGGAATGCAATATACCAGAAACAGAATGGCTTTTTTGTTTTTAATTTTAACATTTGTTCCCCCTATTAGAATGACTTTTAAAAAGGGGTAATTTAATAAGTTGCTAGTTTACAGTTCTAAGGCCAAGAAAATGTCCCAATTAAAACAAGCCTATAGAAATGTTCAATCAAAGGCATCCAGGGGAAGATACCTTAGTTCAAGAAGACCGATGAAGTTCAGGGTTTCTTTCTCAACTGAGAAGGCACACAGTGAACACAGTCAGGGTTTCTCTCTTATCTGGAAGGGCACATGGCAAATATGGCATCATCTGCTACCTTTCTCTCCTGGCTTCTCGTTTCATGAAGCTCCCTGGGAGGTGTTTTCCTTCATATCCAAAGGTCGCTGGCTCGTGGACTCTCTGCTTCATGGTGCTGCAGCATTCTCTGCTCTCTCGAATCCCTCTCATTCTCCAAAATGTTCCTTCTTTTATAGGACTCCAGAAACTAATCAAGACCAACCCAAATGGGTGGAGATACATTTCCCCCAATCCAGTTTAACAACCACTCTCGATTGGGTTACATCTCCTGGGAGATGATCTAATTACAGATTCAAACATGCAGTATTGAATAGGGATTATTCTGCCTTTACAAAATGGGATTTAGATTAAAGCATGGTTTTTCTAGGGGACATACATCCTTTCAAACCAGCACACCCATCTGGGGAATTCCTGATATTCTCATAAGCAGTGGAGACAACTAATTCAATAGGCTAAGCCCTCCATCCTGGGGCTTGCCCTATGAAACTTAATCCTGCAAAGGAGACGCTAAGCCTACTTGCAATTATGCCTAATAGTTATCCCCAGAGAATGTCTTTTGTTGTTCAGATGTGGTCTCTGTCTCTAAGCCAACTCCCCAGGTTAACTCACTGCCAAAAAATTGAAACTTCGAGTAGAGATATGAATGAAGTTGATCTGGATAGAACTGAGGTAAATCAGAATACAGGATAAAGGATGATATGGTCTGTATTTTAAAACTTCAGCTTCTGTGTGAGACCACGTGGAACATGACTCCCAGGGGTGTAAATCACCCTGGCAAAGTGGGACATGACTCCAGGGGTTCAGTAAGGATGTGGCATAATGGGATTGAGAAAGCCTTCTTGACCAAAAGGGGGAAGAGAGAAATGAGACAAAATAAAGTTTCAGTGGTTGAGAGATTTCAAAAATTGTTGAGTATTATATAGATCTCCCTTTTTAGCTTGTGGTGTATTGGAGTGGCTAATGGTAGTACCTGAAACTGTTGAACTGTATTCCAGTAACCTTGATTCTTGAAGATGATTATATAACTATATATCTTTTAAAACATGACTTTGTGATTGTGAAAACCTGCATATGATACTCCCATTATCCAGGGTATGGACAGATGAGTAAAAAATAGGGACAATGAATAATAAGGGGGGATAAGGGGTAAAATAAAATTGGGCAGATTGCAATACTAGTGGTCAAGGAGAGGGAAGGGTAAGGGGTATGGGATGTATGGGTTTTTTCTTTGGTCTTTTTATTTCTTTTTCCAGAGTGATGCAAATGTTTTAAAAATGATCATGATGTTGAATATATAAATATGTGATGAAACTGTGAGCCATTGACTGTATACTTTGGATGGACCGAATGCTACAAGAAGATATCTCAATAAAAATACTTTATATATACATATATATACACACATATATATATAGTATTAGTAAATAAAGTGCATCTTTTATTTAGATTTCCTTAGCTTTTCCCAAATATCTTTTTTTTGTCCCTCCCCTCATCCAGTGCACCACTTGACGATGCAGCTTTCACACCTTTGTGGGCCCCTCTTTCCTATGACAGTTTCTCAGACTGCCTTTGTTTGTGACAACCTTGAGACCTTTGAGGAGGGCTAATTGGGTAGTTTGTAGGACATTCTGCAGTTTGGATTAGTCTGATATTTCTCCCCTGATTAGCCTGTTGTTGCAGGCTTCTGAGAGGAAGACCACTGAGGGAACATGCCCTTCTCAGCACATGGGGTCAAGGTGCACGCCAGCAATGTGACTTACTGGTGCTGATGCTGACCTTGACCACCTGTCTGAGGGTGAGTTGGTCAGGTTTCTGCATGTAAAGTTCCTCCTTTTCCTCTTTCTATCCATGCTGTCTGGAAGGAAGTCACTCTGCGTAGCTCATACTGAAGGACGGCAGGTTAGGCTTCAGCTTCTTGACGGCAGAATCTACTAGAGTATTTGGAATTCTTCTACCTGGGAGATTTGTCTACGCCCTCCCACCATTTATTCATTCAATCATTTATTTATATCAGTATGGATTAATGGGTATTTACTTTATACTTTGGGTTATATAATCTAATACTACCTTATTTTATTGCTCAAATTGTTCCATTTTTTACTAGTTCCTTCAGTTTTACATATCCTGTCGTGTGAGTGTCTGTGCACATATGTTTATGTGTGTGTTTGGAGCACTTCCTCACTTTCTAGTACTAAAACAATCTCCAGACTCATCTTGTATATTTCCTGCCCCAGCCTTAGAATCAGCCATTTCTCCAAGGAACCCTGATCTTTCTATTGGAGAATGATCTTGCATGCTGCTTTCTAAAAATGTTTTTTTCACACACTATACAATCCATCAAAAGTGTATAATCAATGGCTTTGGTATAATCACATAATTATATTGCATGTTTTTTTTGTTTGTTTGTTAGGTTTTTGAATGGGCAGGGCTCTGGGAATTGAACTCAGGTCTCTGGCTTGGCAGGCGAGACTTCTACCACTGAGCCACGGTTGCCTGCCCTCATGGTTTTTTGAGTTAGGAATCTGGTATCACTTAGCTATGTCCTCTGCTTAGCGTCTCAAGGCTTCAATCAGTGTGTTGACCAGGGCTGCAATTTCATCTGAGGCTTGGGGTCCTCTTCTAACCTCATTGCACTTGTTGTTTGCAGAATTAATTTCCTTGTAGCTGTAGAACCCATGGCAGCTTCCTTCTTTAAGGTCATACAGAGAACATTTTTGAACCTCTTGAAAGGGCCATCCAAGATAATCTCCTTTTGAATGACTCAGGGTCAACTGATTATAGGAACCTTAATTAAATCTGCAAAATCCTTTTACCTTTATCATCTAAAATTATAATCATAGGAGTTATAGCTAATCATATTTACAGGTCCGGTCAATATTTAAGGGGTGGGGATTATTGGGTGTGTATACCCTCATGGGGTGGGACTCTTGAGGGCCACCTTAGAATTCTACCTACTACAATAAAATAGATTGACTTATGAGACTGTGAGTTTGCCCTTCAAATTTTGTGTTTCAAAAGATACTGTAATAACATTTAAATTTCATACCTTGGAAATCATAACATTCGAAACAATGAAAGTATCAAACTTTTGGGACCATTTTGAAGACTATTATGCCAATCCCATTATAAATCTCTATTTTCAGGAAGAAATTACCATCTGGATGATTTTTTTCACCTGTTTTTGGTCAGTAGATTTAAAATTGAGTCAGTGGAAGAGGTAGATTTCAAATTAAATTCCATTTGAGCAATTAAAAAAGCAGTTATGTATTTCATCATTTACCTTTTCATTATTTTCATAAGAGGAGACTTTATTAGATCAACCCACTTAGCCATATTCTTCTTGAAATATGGCATAATTCCTTCCTGTTTTAGGATTGTTGTGGTTGAATCCATAGGAAATCATGGCAAGTAACCCAGAATTTAATAATTCTTTCCCTTTACCTTGGGTACATAATACTTTGAAAAGAAGTTGTTGCTGAAATAAAGGATTATAATTAAATATAATAGCAAATGGAATGTTAATTCTAACTTAGTATCAGAAAAAGCTTCCAAATGGAGGTTCTGTTGATTCTGGAATGGTTTTCTAAAGTTAAGATTGACCATTTTAAAAGAGCCTGAATAAAGTATTAGTAAATATCCTATACAGAATATCCTACTTTTTTTTTTTTAACTTTTTTTATTAATTAAAAAAAATTAACAAACAAAACATTAAGATATCATTCCATTCTACATATACAATCAGTAATTCTTAATATCATCACATAGTTGCATATTCATCATTTCTTAGAACATTTGCATCGATTTAGAAAAAGAAATAAAAAGACAACAGAAAAAGAAATAAAACAATAACAGAGAAAAAAAAGATTATACATACCATACCCCTTACCCCTCACTTTCATTTACCACTAGCATTTCAAACTAAATTTATTTTAACATTTGTTCCCCCTATTATTTATTTTTATTCCATATGTTCTACTCTTCTGTTGATATAGTAGCTAAAAGGAGCATCAGACACAAGGTTTTCACATTCACAGAGTCTCATTGTGAAAGCTATATCATTGTTCAATCATCATCAAGAAACATGGCTACTGGAACACAGCTCTACATTTTCAGGCAGTTCCCTCCAGCCTCTCCACTACATCTTGAACAACAAGGTGATATCTACTTAATGCATAAGAATAACCTCCAGGATAACCTCTCAACTCTGTTTGGAATCTCTCAGCCATTGACACTTAGTCTCATTTCACTCTTCCCCCTTTGGTCGAGAAAGTTCTCTCAATCTCTTGATGTTAATTCTCAGCTCATTCTAGGGTTTTTCTCAGTCCCTTGATTCTGAGTCTCAGCTCATTCCAGGATCTCTGTCCCATGTCCTACCTGAGATTCCAAGTACTTATGACATTCAATCAAATTATCTACATGAGTTATATTTGGAAATGCTTTAGTCAAAATATAAATTTTGAAACAAATAAACATTTTTTGCTTTAGTCTCACACATAAGGTGACATTTTAAAGTATTAATTATCATCTATTTCCAGCTCCCTGCAATAATGACATTCTTTTGTTCTTCCTCATGCAAAAACATTTTTAAAATTTGTACATTGTACATTTCACTATTATTATACACTCTAGGCATTCTAGATTATACATCTCGATCTTTACCATCTATCTTTTTTTCTGATTTCATTTATGTCCCCAGCCCTCCTCCCTCTATCATTCTCACATGCAGCTTCATTCAGTGTTTTAACATAATTACATTACAGTTAGGTAGTATTGTGCTGTCCATTTCTGAGTTTTTATATTCAGTCCTGTTGCACAGTCTGTATCCCTTCAGCTCCAATTACCCAATATCTCACCCTATTTCTATCTCCTGATGGTCTCTGTTACCAAGGAAATATTCCAAGTTTATTCACTAATGTTAGTTCATATCAGTGAGACCATACAGTATTTGTCCTTTTGTTTCTGGCTAATCACACTCAGCATAATGTCCTTAAGGTCCATTCATGTTGTTACATACTTCAAAACTTTATTCTGTCTTACAGCTGCATAATATTCCATCTTATGTAAATGTCACAGTTTGTTTAGCCAACTCTCTGTTGATGGACATTTTGGCTGTTTCCATCTCTTGGTAATTGTTAATAATGCTGCTATAAACATTGGTGTGTAAATGTCCATTTGTGTCCTTGGCCTCATGTCCTTTGAGTATAGATAGCATATAGATGGGTCCTGTTTTTTAATCCATTCTGCCAGACTATGTCTTTTGATTGAAGAGTTTAATCCATTAACATTCAGTGTTATTACTGCATGGGTAGTACTTTCTTCTACTATTTTGCCTTCTGGATTTTATATGTCATATCTAATTTTCCTTCTTTTTACCTTTACTCATAGTCTTCCTTTCTACACTCTTCTCCACACCTCTCTCTTCTGTCTTCGTATCTGTCTCTGGTGCTCCCTTTAGTATTTCTTGCAGAGCTGGTCTCTTGGTCACAAATTCTCTCAGTGATTTTTTGTCTGAAAATGTTTTAATTTCTCCCTCATTTTTGAAGGACAGTTTTGCTGGATATAGAATTCTTGGTTGGCAGTTTTTCTCTTTTAATACTTTAAATATATCATCCCACTGTCTTCTCGCCTCCATGGTTTCTGCTGAGAGATCTACACATAGTCATATTGGGCGTCCCTTGTATGTGATGGATAGCTTTTCTCTTGCTGCTTTCAAGATCCTCTCTTTCTCTTTGACCTCTGACATTCTGATTATTAAATGTCTTGGAGTATGTCTATTTGGATCTATTCTCTTTGGGGTACGCTGCACTTCTTGGATCTGTAATTTTAAGTCTTTCATAAGAGTTGGGAAATTTTCAGTGATAATTTCCTCCATTAGTTTTTCTCCTTTTCCCTTCTCTTCTCCTTATGGGACACTCACAACATGTATATTCATGCGCTTCATATTGTCTTTCAATTCCCTGAGTCCCTGATCATATCTTTCCATTTATTCCCCTATATTTTCTTTTGCCTGACAGATTTCAAATGTTCCGTCCTCCAGTTTTGAAATCCTATGTTCTGTCTCTCGAAATCTACCACTGTAGGTTTCCATTGTTTTTTTCATCTCTTCTACTGTGTCTTTCATTCCCATAAGTTCTGTGATTTGTTTTTTCAGACTTTCAGTTTCTTCTTTTTGTTCTTTCCTTGCCTTCTTTATATCCTCCCTCAATTCATTGATTTGGTTTTTGATGAGGTTTTCCATGTCTGTTCGTACATTCTGAATTAATTGTTTCAGCTCCTGTATGTCATTTGAATTGTTGGTTTGTTCCTTTGACTAGGCCATATCTTCAATTTTCCTAGTGTGATTTGTTATTTTTTGCTGGTGTCTAGGCATTTAATTACCTTAATTAGTTTATTCTGGAGATTGCTTTCACTTCTTTTATCTAGGGTTTTCTTGCTGGATGAATTTGTTGTTTATCTTTCTTTGACATTCCGTTCAGCTATATCTGGACCTTTAGCTTAAGTTTTGTTTAACAGAGGAGAATTTTTCAGTTCTTGTTTTCTTGTTTCTTGCCCTGCTTGTGTGGTGCCTTCCCCACACACACACACTTAGGAGGGTCTACTTAGATATTATATACCCCAGCCAGATTTTCCCAGACCAAACTGGCCTCCTATCAGGAGGAAAGAGTCACCTGCATTGGTTTTCCCTGAGGGTGAGACCCAGCAGGTTGAAAGACTTTCCTGTGAAGTCTCTGGACTCTGTTTTTCTTATCCTGCCCTGTGTGTGGTGCTTGTCTGACTGTAGGTCCCACCAGGATAAGATGATGTGGTACCTTTAACTTTGGCAGACTCTCCCTGCTGGGGGCGTGGTGGAGATATAGGAGAGGTTGTAGGCTGGTTTTAATGGCTTCAAATTACCAAGCCCTGGTGTCTGAATTCCTTGATGGAGGGATTCCACCTGAGTTGGGCTTCACCCCTCCCCTGGGGAAGGCACAGGCTCCAGGCGAGCCCCCAAAAGAGCTCACTTCTGTCTATGCCTGGGGCAGTTGCAGCGTGAAAAGGCCTTCCACTGTATCCAGAGGCAGTCAAGCCTAACAGCCACAAAAACCTCTGTTTCCTTCTCTTTTTTTCCCCCTTTTTCTGTCAGTCCTGCCCCCTTGGCGCCGGGGCAAAAATGAGCAACCTCTGCTTTGATCAGGTTCACCTAAGCTGGGGGCCTATTTTAGTAGCCAGAATTTGTTAATTAGTTCCACAATTGTCGTTTGATTGTGCCCAGTCCCTGCTGCTGGTAAAGTCCTTTGCTTTCCCCTCTTGGAAGCAGCCTATGGGGGAGGGGCACTGACTGGCCGCAGCTTTGGGAACTCACGGTTCTGGGGGTTGCTCGCAGCCGGTCCAGCTGGTCCAGACTGGGGTACGCTGTGTGTCTGGTCACTGACGTGGCCCCAGGAGCTGTTCTGTACTGTTTCTGGTTATTTAGTAGTTGTTCTGGAGGACGAACTAAAACGTGCACGTTGTTAAGCCGCCATCTTGACCCGGACGTGGAATATCCTACATTTTGAGGAATGTACTAAGTGACATGATTCTTCTTGTCTAGATAGGAGAACTATGCTTGCTTTCTGATTTGGGGAAGAGATAGGAATTGTATTTTTATGAGAATTTTGGTTAATCATGAGCTTCTAAGCATTATAATGATTTAAATCATTATAAAAAGATTTGGAAGCCTTAAATATTTCTAAACAGGGACTATTTGTAGTCTGTTATTTTATTATGAAAAGAATGTTTATGATTATAGGGAATTTTTATATAGTCCTATTTGTAAATTCCTTTATGATTCCTTCCTTCAAAGCTACTTCGGTATTGTCTTCAGTTAGGCAACTCCTTTTCAACTCTATAAGGATTGTACTTCATATTCAAAGATGATGTTACTAGCCAGTGCCTCAGTATGCCCATTTTGAATCGATTCTTTTTGGCCTTTTTGCCCTATATATGGGGTATATTATTCAAACATGTGGTGACATTTATATGAGCTATTAGCCTGCATTAATGGACAATGCACACTCCATTTGAAAGCAGAAGATCTAAGGTTTAATACTAGTTTTATTAACTAGTAGCAAGTGATGTTCAATGGAACATTAAAACCCTGAAATGCTGTTTTTAAAAAGGTGTCAAGTACACTTCTGATCAAATACACATTTTAAGAAATGCTACTTATTGTATCTCCCTCCCAGAGATACATGGTACATATTAGCATATTAAAATATCTGAGAAGTCCTGTAGTAAGGATACCTCAGATACCTCATGAACTTAGTTTAACCAAGTGTTTCCTATAACTTCTTTAACCAGAGAGTCAATTTTGACCATAGTATACCCTGAAATTACTAATCCATAAAAAGCTCTTTGAAAAATACTGCTCTAATTGAAATCACCTCAATTACCCTAAAATCCAGGTTTGATAAACTTTCCAAGCTATGTGACTCTCCTTGCTTCTAGAACTATACTTCCAGAACTGTCCTCTCTCTAAAGCCCCTCAAAATTGTATTTAATTTAAATGTCTTGGGTGGGCCATGGTAGCTCAGCTGGCAGAGTTCTCACCTGCCATGCCGGAGACTCAGGTTCGATTCCTGGTGCCTGCCCATGTGAACAAAAACAAAACAAACCAAAACAGAAGAAAATAATTTAAATGTCTTATCACTAGACATTCATCTGCATGTCTATGGGTCTGAAAGTTCAGCCAAGAATGGTCTGAGGTAGAAATATAAATATACAATGTCTGCAAGCTTGACTTCACTGTATTTTCTCAACTTTACTCATTAATTGCCTTTTATTTATTTTTTTCAGGGGAACACTATTTAATCTTTTAGTAATTTTAATTAGTGAGCCTCAGATTCCAAAATCTCATCCTGTGTTTGATATTGCATTGGTGGCTGATTCGACTTTAGTTGAGATGACTTCTGATGCTAAGGTGAGTTGAGAATTTGGGGGGTAGAATAAAATATAACGTATAGGGGTCCTGGCTTCTTTTAATGTGGATCATGGCACTGTAGGATATAAATTATAATTAAATCAGAGATGCTTTGTTATTGACCTAACAACTTAATTATTCTGTTAAAATTCATAAATCTATTTGTTATGTTTTAAGGTATATATACTAAAAAATAATCAGCAATCTATAGGTTAGATACAGCTATTTATCTGTGTCTATATACAGAATATTTATGTATATATAATGCCATAGTAGGAGTCCAGAGATGCTTTCCTTAGGGATTTGGGGGTTCACTCTTATGCCTTAGTTTACTTTGGAAGCTTAACTGGCTTAAGCAGCGCAAGTTCTTGGCAAGAATTATACTTGTTTTTCTGAGTTTGTACTAAAACATTAGATATCAAGATGCTTAGAAAGCACATTTCTGAGAGAATAAATCAGCCTGTTAGTTCATTTTGAGTAAGGTCAACGCAATTTTAAAAATGAGTATGGGACATGATTTGATAGTCTTGAACGTACCATCAGAATTATGTTTTAGGAACGCTCCATTTATTCACACCATAGCTGTTCAACCGCTACTATGACTGTGTGATTGGCAGTGGAGTACCATTGGCCAGCAAAAGAGACACAGTCTCTGTGCTTGTTAGTTTATAGGGTGGAGGGAGAGACAGACATTAATCAAATGCATGAATATATAATTACAGACTCTCTGTAGAGCTCCTATAGTACTACTACCGGCAGTGGAGCCAGGGGATTAGGGATTAGGGAGTGGGGTGGAAGTGAGACTCAGACAGGCAGAGCTATTAAGAAGCTAGTACAGTTGTCCAGGTGATAGACATGTAGGCCAGATAGAAGCCTGCCTTGACCACCCAGGTGAGACTAGGTCTCCTTTCTAGAGCTTTCCTAACTTCCTGTACTTTTCTTTCATAGCCCTTGTCTTAGTTATACTATGTATGTATTCATTTATTAGATTGATGTCTGTTCCCCAACTACATTGTAATTCCATGTGGTCAGGAGCCATGTCTGTGTTGTTCTCTATCATATGCCCAAAACCTAGCACTGTGTTTGATGCATATTTGTTAAATATGTCTTCCTTCCTTGATCTATTTTCTTGGCCGTTATTAAATATGTAGTCTTTTTACAGGAGCCACTTTCTTGAGAATGACTGAACCATGTGAAACAGGGAGAGTGTCCATACTAATATTCCATACTAATTATATTTTTAGTTAATTAAAAATTCTTTGATAAGAATCTAAAGAGAACCAAGAGAAATTACCACTTTCTTACTCTATGATACTACATTATTTTTTTAAATTCTAGTTACAGAAGCTTATCCTGGAATATACAGATACAGCTACATCACTTTTATATGAGATACTTCTTGTCTTTCAGCAGGTAAACTATATATTTACTATTATATTATATATATGATCATATATTATATGGTTGATAACATACCAAACATGTTTGAATTAGAGATGGCCCCCAAAATTGGCCAAGTTAAATGACAATACCTTTAGTTCTGAAGTGTTCACTTAGCTTATTTTCCAAAATAGTGATTTTGAAGATCTGATGAAACAGGATAAAAAAATGTATTTGAGAATGAGTACTCTATTGGATATAGCTTGAACGTCATGATTTTATTTCCTTGAGTCTTTATAGGGAAATCTTGGATTGGGATCAAGAAAGTTTGCTATTCATTGGATGATGTCCTTTCTACAAAGTCACCCTCCCATAGTAAGTACCTATGAGTAAAAGCAAAATGACCACAATTTTTCCTATTAAGTGGTCACATTTATAAAACAGAAGCAAAATGTAAATCTGACAAGTATATTACTTAACTAAAATAAAACAGTTTTATATTTGGGGCCTGAATATTTAAGGTACCAAAATGATATCTTAAATGTGATCCATTATATCATGAAAAACCCTAAGATATGCTTAGAAAACAGAATGTGAAATTATGGGCTGTATGATTAAGTAAAAAGATTAAAATTTATGGTAAGCAGATCTGCACTGGCCAAATTATGCATATAGCACTTGGGATCATCTGTGGCCTTCTGTCCCAGCAGTCACCATACTCTCACCGTCTTTCCCCTCAACACTGCAGTGCTCTAAATGATCTACTCCTATCTTCCCACCAGAACGTAGCCCGTGGGATCTTTCCAAAATAAAAATCTGAGTATGTGATCCCTTTCTTTAAATCTCAGTAGCCTTTCCCTTTAGGTGAAGACTGAACTGATGATGTGTCCGCAAGGCCCTGCCTGCTGTGGCCCCACACCTTCTGGTCCCTCACCTGTGCTCTGAACCAGCCTCTCCCTCACCCCACATCATGGACCTTTACCATTTTCTCCATCTGAAAAGCTTCCCCCACCCCCACCCCTTTTCCAGCTGATTAACTTCTACTCACCCTTCAGGCCTCAGTGCCCCTTCAGGCGTTGTTGGGTGGGGGAAGGAGTGTGATTCTCTGACACCCGATTATGTCAGTTGCCCCCAGTGTAGGCACATGTAGTGTTGCATGATGTGCTCTTCCTCTCCCTCGTGGGACTTGTACTATTGCAGTTTGATGTTTCTTTGTCTTATTATTTGGTTCTTGTCTGTGGAAGCCATTAGTGCCCTCTTATATTCTGATGCTCTCTCCTTCCAGGCACATGGTAAGATTGTACTCCCCACTGCCCAACCCCTTGAAATTAGGTGGGCCTCTGTTTTTGGCTTTGGCCAATAAAATGTAAGTAGAAGTGACTTGTGTCACTTCTGGGCAGAAGCTTTAAGAGCCAGTGCATGCTTCCCCGTATTTTCTTTTCCCTCTGATGTGGTGACTGGAAATGCTGCATATGGTAGTTCTCCACCAGCTCATGTCCCTGACTGACTGAAATGAGCAGAGCCCTCTACCATCCCATAAGGGACTTAGGGTGTGAGCAAAAAATAAACCTTTGTTAAGCCATTGATATTTGGGTAGGTATGGTACCACCACAGCATAACCTAAGCTATCATGACTGATACACTGTCTTTCTCCCCAACAGCCCACAAGTGCCATGAGGGCAGGACTCTTGTCTGTTGTGCTTGGCACATAATAGATGTTCAATTAAGGGATCTCTTGAATTAATACAAATAAAGGTTTTATCCCTTAATCTTTTCTCATATTCAAACTTAAGTTTTCCTTTATTCATTCATGCATTCATACATTTAATTGAAATTGCTCCAAAAGGTAGTATCCAAACTAAATTTTCATTGCTGATGGAGGCTTGAGAGTGAGATAATATGTTTTTCCATATGTGAACATGCCTCTGTTAACTGTCAGTGATTCTCTGCTCTGAGCTGTTTTCCAGAGTGATTATGAATCTGCCTTATCAAATCTAGATTCTTCTGCTACTTCCCTAAGACCAGACAGTACACTTGTTAGCACAACCGATACCTTTATACAGACATTGAACCCATAAACATGGCTCCTTTAGCAGTGCACAGATCCTAACCAATCTCAGGCCTCCTTCGTGGAGTGTCATGAAGTTATAGTCACAGCAGCAGATGCTCATATATGCAAGAGCCAAGACCCCTACTTTCTTTGTATGGTGGTTGCACACCCTGTCATGAACTTATGTGTGGAAATTTGGGGTCCTAAGGACTCTAAGCCACAGAAAAGTTTCTTTATCAATCTCTAGGGTTGGTTCACTAAAGGTACTGAGTATGAGGCTAGTCTGTGACTATGAAATATCCTAGGATGAAGGGTGGCTGAAGGCAACTATGGAAGTCTCCAGGATCACTAACACTGTTGAAGGCTTCAAATCCGTTCTAAAGGGTTTGGGTAGAAACAGACCATTTTTGCTAACCTTGTAAATAAGGAAACTGTAGAGATCATCTGATGCACTTGCATGTCAGTCAGCACCGACTGATTGTCTCACTGGGTTCAAGCAAGGTACTAAAGAACTTAAGGCTTTTATGCCCAAATGAGCTAATTAGCATTGCTTTGTTTTACTGCTCCAGACTCTAACTTCAATCTGTGTTGGCCAGACACAGTTTACTCAATCCATGTAAATGGATCTGGATAGGGAAAAACTTGTTTCAGACCTCATGCCCTACCTATGCAGGACCAGTTGCAACATTTTTCCAAAGAAAACACAACGTATTTTTCAATTAATGGGTGTGCAGGGTGACCAGCTGGTTAGAGCTTGAAAGAACACCATCAGCCCTTTCTATTTTTTACATGAACCGGGACATAGAATAGACCTACATTTATGGACAGTGGCTTGAAAAATGCCACCTATATGTATCTTATCTCTATATATATATGTTCATGAAATTCATTGCTCTTGATTTTTATGTTGTGATTGACAGACTTTTTTGTGTGAGAAGCAGACACCCAGTAACTTCAGAATATGGTTACTTTCCCCATTTAATTTCTCCCAGAGAAAAGATACCAGAAATGGTCTTGACGAAAACCCAGCTAAGAGTGACATCATCTGCTTGTGTCTTTACCTTCTCACATACAGGATTATTTCTCAAGGTGTGGTCCAGGGAACAAATCCGTTAGAATTTTGATAAATATCTTGGGGTGGGGTAAGGGAGCAGGGTTCTGCATTTTTAATGAGTTTCCTAGGTGAATTCCTATGCACACTAAAATTTCCAAACCACTGTCACTAAAAGTCAAAAGAATCGTCTTTGGAAGTCAAGGGAGCTTATCTTTGTGGGCTATTTGTTCCTACAGGAAGAAAAGAAGAAAACCTCCTTCTTCACAGGGGGAGGCCATAGAGCTTTCCAAGCTCCCCCTCCATCTCCATCTTACTTCCAATGTTCTCTTTCCATTTTGGAGCCAAACTTCCTTGAAAGTCAGTGCTAGTTCTGACCCTGCTTGTAGGGGGGCATATGGTGAAAGCATTGGTCTGTGCTCTAGTCTCACTCAGTACTATTCCAGTGAAAAATAGTGCAAGAGGGGTGAGGTCTTCAGATATGTGTGGTGTACAGCCTACATGTAACTGCATTTTCCTTGTCTAGATTACTTTTGTGGCCAGTATTGTGAAACAAGTTGTGAAGTGGCTTTCAGCTTCATTTCAGCTGCTAAGTCCCTACCAAGCAGTTCTGTTGTATCAGCAGTTTTATATCCTCAAGAGCTGCCTGCAATACAGCAAGACTCTAGCTGAGTATATTAGAAATGATTATAGAGAAGAATTCAGGTAAGAAAAAGGTCTGGATCTAATCCTTGGTAAAACTCCAGTCATTTCTGATTTTCATGCAAAACTACAATATGGCCAAACATTTAGAAGATTTGCAATAATAGCAAATATGGTTTCATTTTTATTTTATTATTATTATTATTATTATTATTTTTTACATGGGCAGGCATGAGGAATTGAACCTGGGTCACTGGCATGGCAGGCGAGAGCTCTGCCATTGAGCCACCGTGGCCCACCCTGGTTTTATTTTTATTTATGTTTCACCTCAGTCTAAGGTAAGGTAGGATTTCCTGGACTGCACAGAACATTGCCTTTTAAGTATATTCCCAAAGCAGAAAAGACTATTGAAACATAAAGAAGTCTTAGAAGAAACTGGTTCTCACTCATTGTTTTTATTGCAGCTAGCATCTCACAGACGTACTAATGATTTTAACCTGCTGTGAGTAATTAAGAGGAACAACCCCGACTAAGTGGGATGATAAATTATGAATTGAGAATTCAGCAGAGTCACTGGAAACAGTTGATAAAGGAAGAACAGTTAATGAACATGGCTATTAGTTTTTCATTTCATTTACTTCTCTCATTCTCAGTAGCAGAACAGTAATAAAGAGCAGTAGGAAGCACTGGCTTTCTTAGCCAGCGTTCTCCTGCACTTCAGGAGCTTCTATTTCTATTTATAGGCTGGAAAAGCAACTTGCACTTAGTGGTACAGCCCTGCGTTAGGACCTGTTAAGGAAAAAAAAGCTGTGTTATGTCTGACTTTAAGAAGAAAAGGGTGCAGCAGGCATAACTGTCATTAGTTTGGATGGAGATACAAAAGGATGTGGAGGCATACATATGGCCTTAGATTATGGCCTTAGATTGGCCTTTTGAAAAATTTAAGCCCAGTTTATAGAACCTTTTTTCCTCCATGTGGTTTTACACCATAGGTTCCATTTCGTCTACCATAAAAGGGTTTTTGTATGGTCAACTGTGTTGGTCCCCACAACCCAATTTTCTTTCTCGGCCTCCTTACTTTTTTTTTTTTAAATTGAGGCAAAATTCACATAACATAAAATTAACAATTTAACCATTTTAAAGTGTACAATTAAGTAGCTTTTAGTACATTTGCAATTTTTTACAACCATCACCACTTACAATTCCAGAATAGTTTCATCTGCACAAAAAGAACTTTGTACCTAATAAGCAATCACTCCCCCTCCTCCCTCCCCCCAGTCCCTGACAACCACTCTCCCACCTTCTGTTTTTATGAATTTGCCTATTCTGGACATTTACTATAAATGGGATCATATTATCTGTAATTTGTGTCTGGCTTTTTTTCTCTTAGCATAATGTTTTCAAAGCACATTCATGTTGTAGCATGTGTCACTCCACCCAATTGTTTAAAATGAGTTATAAGTATTTACAAAATCAGAAGAACTGGCAGGAATGGGGTCACACTGCTACATGACCATGGTTGGCTGGAACCTAGTAGCAGTTACTTTCATAAATGGAGCATGTCCTGTTTAGTCGGCCACCGTCTCCACTTCTCTCTATTGCTTATTCATCCTTATCTCACTAGTGTATGTTACCTGTGGCCATTTAGGTTTGTGACCCTTGTTTTAAACTAGTGATTTTCTACTTGTTGTACAACAGTATCACCTGAGTAACTATTAAAAAATATTGACTCTCACATGTGGAAATTCTGTGCCACTCTGTCTGTGGTAGTGCCTGGGTATTGCCATTTTTTTAAAAGCTCTCAAGGTGATAACATTGTGCAACAAAGGGTTGAGAATTACTCTTTTAAGCCTTCCAAGGGAATGGCTAAAGCCTTCACACTTTTGCCTTTCCTAATGTTTTACCAAGATCATGGGGATGAATCTTTCCCCTTCCTTCCCGACTTGTCCCATACTGATCACCTCAGTTTGATCCTTTCAATTCAATTTCTTATGGTATATTGTTTCAGGAACCCAAAAGTGGGAGACTCAACTCACATGGGTGAAGAATAATCCTGGCTTCCTTATTAATGCTTTCATGCCTGATATATTATTAATGAAAATCACTTCCTTTTCTGAAATAAAGTGCTTCAGTGGGCTGAAAGGCACACATATTAGAGATCTTCTAGGTCACAAATAGGGGAAGTTGGAGGACTGAAAATGCTGGCTGTCTTGTGGTTGAGACTCATGCACCCAACAACCCCACAGCAAATGTGAACACACTGATATGACCAATGTGAAAATTCTTCTTAAAGCTGTTTGTTTCTTTTTGTGATTTGCAGGTACTTTATTCACATGCCAGCCTTGGAAAAAAGGCTCCCATTGTGTTACCCTATTACCCAACCTACTACTCAACTTATTCATGAAGTCCTGAACTTGGTTGAAGAGAAACAAAGTATAAAATGTTAACAAGAGTATAAAGTGTTAAAATCAGGAGTCAACTTAATAATAAGTCAACTTAATAATTTAATATTTAAAATAATATTTAAAATTAATATTTTAATATATTTTTAAAAACATGTATTTTTATTTACATAATACCTAGCTATCCCCACACCCTATAAACATTTTCCATCAATACTTCTTTAAGAGATGTTGTTAAAAAAAAAGTTACTAATCTGCCACATATACACACACAATTATTCAAATACATTCTGGCATATATAAAGAGGTGCTAAAAACTAGGGTTTTCTTTAGGAAAAAAAAGCATCTAAAGACATAAAAAAAAAAACTATAAACGGAATAGAAGCCCCTGGAAAATGAATACAGAAAATGTAATCTGATGAGTTTTGTTAATATGGTGAGTAGTGTGAAGCCACTGAAACTCCCAAAGATAAATTGTTCTGGGGAATATAAACTACAGAGTTATCATTAGAGAAATGTTGAACAATAGGATGGCATTCTCCTTCTCTACCTGAAAAAATATTCATGACTTAAGTACTTCTGGAAGACAACCATAGATACAAGGAATGTCAGTTACTCATTTTATCATAGGGAAAGATACCTGGACTTTGTTCAACAAAATTAAATGCATTCTGATTAACATGCCCTGACTTTAAAACCTATCATAAAGCAACAGAGGTCAAAACAGCATGATTCTGGCACAAAGACAGAAGCACTGACCAATGGAATTGAATCAAGAGTGTAGAAATAGACCACCAAATCTATGGTCAACTGATTTTTGACAAGGCCCCCAAATCCTCTGAACTGGGACAAAATAGTCTTTTCAATAATTGGGTATGGAAGAACTGGATATCAATAGCCAACATAATGAAAGAGGAACCCTATCTTACACCCTACACAAAAATTAACTCAAAATGGATCAAACACCTAAATATAAGAACTAGCACCATAAAACTTCTAGAAGAAAATGTAGGGAAACATCTTCAAGACCTAGTAATAGGAGGTAGCTTCCTAAACTTTACAGCTAAAGCACAAGCAACAAAAGAAAAAATAGATAAATGGGAATCCCTCAAGATCAAATGCTTCTGCACCTCAAAAGACTTTGTCAAAAAGGTGAAGAGGCAGCTAACTCAATGGGAGAAAATATTTGGAAATCACATATCGGACAAAGGTTTGATTTCCTGTATATACAAAGAAATCATACAACTCAACAACAAAAGAACAAACAACCCAATTATAAAATGAGCTAAAGATACAAATAGGCATTTTTCTGAAGAGCAAATACAGATGGCTTAAAAGCACTTGAAGAGATGCTCATTTTCATTGGCTATAAGGGAAATACAGGTCAAGACTACAATAAGATACCATCTCACACCTATAAATGGCTGCTATTAAACAAACAGGAAACTATAAATGTTGGAGAGGATGTGGAAAAACTGAGACACTTATGCACTGCTGGTGGGAATGTATAATGGTGCAACCACCATCGAAGACTGTTTGGTGGTTCCTTAGGAAACTAAAAATTGAGCTGCCCTATGACTCAGCAATAGCACTACTTGGTATATACCCAGAAGAGCAGAAAGCAATGATACAAACAGACATTTGCACATCAATGTTCATAGCAGCATTATTCACAATCGCCAAAAGATGGAAACAAACCAAATGCCTATGAACAGACGAGTAGATCAACAAAATGTGGTATATACATACAATGGAATATTATGCAGACAAAATGACATCCTGATGCACATGACAAGGTGGATGAGCCTTGGCGACATAATGCTGAGTGAAATTAGTTAGACACAAAAGGCTAGATGATACTGTATGATTCCACTTTTATGACCAACATAAAGGTATAACCAGAGGCTTATAATAAAGAATATAGGGGACTTAGAGATACATAGAAGCTAGAGATGGGTGAACTGTTAGCTAATGAGGTTGAACTCTGATGTAAGGGAATGGATAGAAGCGAAGGTAATTCTCTAGTGGGTGTAGAAGTAGTATTACCATATTGAAGATGAACAAGATTGAAAGGAGTTGTATAGACCTACGTGTTCCACTGATTCACACTAGAAATATAAATGAGTTCTCCTAAGAATTACTTCAAAGATATGATTCTTGTAGAAAGTGTTCAAGTCCAGCATACTGGGGAAAACTGCTATTGCATGCTGTGAGCTATGTTCAAAAGGAAACCCTCAGCACTACCACAGCAACAGCAGAGGTAAATAATGGGGGGAGGGACAAGAGTTAAGAGGAAGTTTAGATTTCCTGTTTGGCGAGGGTGTGTTATTGGTTTTCTTTCTCTTTGGAACAATGAAATTATCTAAAATTGAGACTGTTGATGGACTGTGGACTTTGGGCCATCTACACAATGCCCAATGATTCAGGTGGCTGAAGGATGCGCTGACAGAGAAGTAGATTGGCGAATGATGGTGTATACTTATGAACAAAGGTTGTGCTACTACAAAAAGGAACAAAATCGTGAGGCATGCAACGATGTGAATGAAAATGAGGGACAATTGGTGAGACAAAATAAGTCAGAAACAAAAAAAACCAAGAATGGTATGGTCACATTTAGAAAATGCTTATAAGAAAACAGGGGCCTAGATTGTAAGCTTTTAGAGCAGACACATTAAGTCTAGAGTGGTGATTATTATTTCTGGATTTTGAGAGGCTGTTTTATAGATATAATATGAAATTTAGAGATAAGAATGAAGCCGAATAGGTTGGGGTTAAGGTAATTCAGAACATAGGGGTAAGGGACACAGTGTCTATATTTCAGAACCACACATACTCTCTGAGACCAGTGGAAGAAAGGTTTATTTGATTTGGAACTGAAACTTTCTGTAGTGCATAATCTAATTCAACCTATCATTTGGCCAATCGAAACACAGAGAGCAGAGAATGAGAAAGAGGTCCTTTAATCCTGTATAGATTATTGTAATGCCTGGAAACATCCTAGAGTAATATAATAAGCAGATAATCAAAAAGTATTGGCAAAGTTCCCTGAGGGAGGGAAGAAAGAATATGGAACTATTAAACCTTACCATCAGGGAATCCCCTGATACTGTGTCAAACTTTAGGGACACCCAAATCAATAGGCTATGCCCTCGATCATGAGGCTTACTCTTGTGAAGCTTATGTAGGTAGTAGAGAAGCTTAGATTACCTGTAGGCATGCCTAAGAGTTATTTCTGAAGGACCTCTGTTGCTCACATGTAGCCTGAGTCTCTCTAAAGACAACTCTGCAAGTGAAATCATTGCCCTTCCCCCTACGTGGGACATGATATCCAGGTGTGAAAGTGTGCCTGGTGGACATGGGAGATGACTCCCAGGGATGAATCCAGACCTGGCACAGTGGGATCAACAATTCCATCCTGACCAAAAAGGGGAAAAGAAGTATAATTAATTAAGTATCAGTGGCAGAGAGAGTTCAAATAGAGTTGAGAGCCTGCTCTACTCTGGAGGTTGCTCTTACGCAAGCTTCAGGCAGAACTTGCTACCTATCTGTTCTAGTTTGCTAGCTGCCGGAATGCAACACACCAGAGATGGATTGGCTTTTAATAAAAGGGGATTTATTTTCTTGGTTCTTCAGAGGAAAGGCAGCTAACTTTCCACTGAGGTTCTTTCTTACATGGAAGGCACAAGATGGTCTCTGCTGGTCTTCTCTCCAGGCCCCTGGGTTCCAACAACTTTCCCCGGGGTGATTTCTTTTTGCATCTCCAAAGGCCTGGGCTGAGCTGCTAGTGCTGAGATGAGGAATGCTGAGCTGCTTAGCAGTGCCACGTTGCAATCTCTCATTTAAGCACCAGCCAATTAAGTCAAACATCACTCATTGCAGCAGACATGCCTCCTAGCTCACTGCAGATGTATTTGGCAACAGATGAGGTTCACGTACCATTGGCTTATGTCCGCAGCAACAAGACTAGGTATGCTCACCTGGCCAAGTTGACAACAGAATCTAACTAACACATTATCATAATCTGCCACCCCCGGACCAGGACCACTGCAGCCAATCCTAAAGAACACCTAGGGCAATACATAAGATTCTACAAGGGTTCCACGCACTAGAGTAACTTTCCAGAAACCTACAACCTCCAGATGGGTCCCTAGTCCAGATAAGTCCTGAAACCTAACCCAGCTTCTCCAGAATATCAGATAGTTCCATCTCCCTTCCCCATATTAGTGACAGACCCTTCCAATATAAAAAATTTAGGATTGCCATAGCCCAAACAACTGTAAAGAGAGGTAAGGAAAGATCAAAGGTGATGGTGAAGTTATACATAGAAGATAGGATTTAACAAATGAATGCTGAATCATTAAATTGATAATCTCTTTTAGTCTCTAGTATTTTAGAACAGCTAGAAGTAGAAACCTAAAATTGTGAAATTGTAACCCCTGTCAAAGTGTGAAATATGTTGTACAACTAATTGTGGTGCTATACTTTGAAATTTATAGCTTTTTTGTATATATGTAACTTTTTCACAAAAAAGAAGGAAAAAAAGTCGATTGTGATGATAAAAAAGTATTTAAGCTCTCTAGCCTCCTATATTCTGGCGCAGCTAGAAGGAAAAATATGAGAGGATCGTATGGTAGCCCATGACAGACTCTGGGATCTGCCCTGTAACCACTTGTTGAAGAGTGCTTTGAAAACTGTTGCTTTTTTATTTGTTTGCTTTGCATATATGTTATACTATACAATAAAAAAGTTAAGACAAAACAAAATACAAAAACACAAGTTTCACCTAAAAAAAAAAATTAAATTCATTCTATCATTCTATTTCAGTCACCTGTGGGCCAATCTGAACAGTCCCATAGAATCTCTATGAAAGAGAAATTGCCCATGAGCAGTTGTTTCCCATGACCATAAAAAGGGCATTAAAAAAAAAGTCTTCCAACAAAAGGCCTTCATTAACCCAATAAAAACTTTGGTAGCACTCTAAGCTATTGAGTTTGCACTTTTAAGAACTTAAGGACTGAGCCCTTCATTCAGCTTAATCAGGACTTGATGGAAGATCAGAGAAAATTTCACCTCCAAAGAAAGAGCTCTTATCTGCCTGTGTTGTTAGGTGTAGAGAGAGACTCAGTACCTCTTATTTCTGGCTCTGACCGAGCTGTTAACCAGCGATTTGACTTCAAGTCAGCCCCCTTTCTGCTCCTTATCTCTTATGTGAAAAGATGGGACTAGATGCTCTCCAAGTTCTCTTCCAGCTCTTTAACATTATCTGCTTGTGACAAGCCACTGCTCAGTACTCTGTAAGAGGATAGTGCATTCCCCTACTATCCTTCACACTGATACCAAAGGATCCTCCCTTTTTTGGACTGAGGCTTTCCGTCTCAGCTGTCACCAGCATCAACCTCCACAAAGTATCCAGATCCTCTCCGTCATCATCCAACAAGGAGTTCATACCTTCCTCCCTCCATTTTGGGGGTAAAGAAGGGGAACAAAAAGGTATGTGAATGTCCTAGGGATTACTCCCTGAAGATGGTTAGAAGAAATATGAATAGATTCTTGGGACAGAGGCAAGTTCACTTCAAACAGGTCAAACAGTAGGCCATGCTGACTTCTGGTGAACAGTGGAACCCACAGGATAGCAACGAGAGGATCAAGTCCATTCTGCCTCTGCTTCTAAACTGCTCTGGTTCTGGACTAGTAGCTGTGAAGGCTCTGGAGGATGCTTGGAGTTTGTCTCTCACATGCTTACCTGTGCATGCTGCCTCTGCTCTCCCACTCCTCTCTCTGTCCTGACCTGGGACCATTCTTTATCTCCTCCCTGGGAGCAAAAACCCTGTCAGAGTGGAACTGAATCTTTTCATGTAGGAGATCCCATGGCTTCTTTAACAGATAATATTTGAATATTTGTTGTCTTGATTCTTTTCAGTCTACCCTGTATGACTCTTGACTGTTCATCTGCACAGGTGGGAAAAGGGGAAACCCAGAAATTAATACTTTGAAGGGTAATCTTGTCACAATGATCTTGTATTTATGCTAATGTGTTTTTGCATTGTTGACAAAGGCAAGAAAAATCACTGGATAATCCATCTCTATTACTCACTGGAAATATTTGATTGGCTAAATATTGACTTTAATTACAAAAGAAAAATTATTTTTCAGGAAACCTAATTGTAGAAAAGTTTGAGTATAAAAATCACGTAACTTTTTAAGAATATAAAAGATTACCAAAAAGGCAAGCATACACATAGTTTCCAGGCCAGGTTCAAGGCTCTAGATTCCTTGATGACCTTTACAATGAATGTGGGAAATACTCTTTCCAAGGATGGGCAGAAAGTTTTTTAGTCATGTAAACTCTTCTTTGCCATGTCAACTTTTTTTTAGCCTTTGTCTAGAACTAATTATTAACAGATCAAACTGATAATGCTGTTCTGTAGTTACTTAGTTCCTAACTGATTCACAGTAGTATTAGACCAAATAAATGAAGAGTTTCTTCATTGATCTGAAATCTAGATTCTCTAAGTACCATGTAAAAGGGGAAAGCCTGACATTATTGTGTTGGATAAGGTATTTTACATATCTCCATACCCAATCTCACTCACTGATAGTAATCAGTTTTAAATGCATATAGGACTGCTTGAGAGTACTTTAGTAAAGATATCAAAAGGCATTTGATAAAGGTGGTCAATGCATGATGTATGGTAATGTGCTCCAATTTCTGTCACTATATACCCCCCTCCCCAGAGGTTAAAACCACTGTTTTGTACTTAATATATTTGCAGAGTAGAGAGATTCAGTGATAAATATGGAAGAGAGGCTGTATATTTCTTAAAGAGGTGAATTTGAAATTTTTAGCAACTTAATAGTGTTAACCTACTGTCTGATTTCTCTTTGTTTATTATATTTATTTCTAAAATGCAGTACAGGCTTATAAAGTCAACTTGGACTTGGCTCTATAGGAGAGAGACACTCAGCAATTCTTCCCCCATCCAATCAGACCAAGCACTCCTGTGTCTGTTAATCTGTCTTTTGGATCTGAAACTCCTCTCCTTTTCGGGAAAGCAGCATGATCCCTCTCTAGAAGTCTGGCTAACGTAATTTTGTGGATAAGAGTTCAGATGCTATGTCAGGAAGAGCTTGTTTTGAATCCTGCCTGCCTATTCACTTGTCAGAGCTTTGACAGGTTAACTTCTTTTAAGTACCTTAGTTTTATCAGTTATAAAATAATAAAAAGCCTACTTTAAAGGGTGGTTGCAAATATATATTAACTTGTACATAAACATCTAGTTCCACACCTAGCATATATTAGGATGAACCATAAGGATTGTCATTTTCAAGTCCAAAATTGTTGATATCAGTAGTTTCTTGTGGTTCAACCAAATAGAAGCCCCTCCATAAATGGTACCTATTATCTTAACAGAAACGCAAACTTGCTTAGTGATCTTATACTTTATATATCATTTATTCTAATTTCCCATATAGTACGACAATTTTTTATAACATGGCTTATACTTGAATAGATTTGTATAAACCAAATCATATAGTAAAATTAAAAATTGTTGAGTAGGAAAACACACTTAAAAATGTTCAAAATGTAATTCTTGATTTTCTTGATTGTGCCACCCCCCCATACAAGTCCATTCTTCTAACAGTCTTCTAAGTGAATGACACTTGATTGATTCATTAATTCTTAAAAGAGAACCCCCAGAGACCTCTGTACTTCACTCTTTGTCTTCATCCTCCACATGGAATACTTATTGGTCCTTCTACCAAAATATTTCTTAAACTACTGACTTCTCATAATTACTGCTGCCACCCAACCTCCACCACCTAGTGCAATAGCCCATTTAGTGACTGTGCTTTCAACCCTGATCCCTGCAATACATTCTCTAAGGTGAGAGTGAAGAGATCTTTTGAACAAGGAAATGAAAAACATTTCTAATTTAAAACCTTCTCATTGCTTCCCATTCCCAGGATTAAATTCACAATCGTAACCATGGCCTTAAAACCACCACAGGAAGGGGAAAAGAAGTGTAACTAATAAAATATCAGTGGCAGAGAGAGTTCAAATAGAGTCAAGAGGCTACTCTGGAGGTTGCTCTTACACAAGCTTCAGTTAGACCTTACTACCTATCATAACCTGCCAACCCCAACCAGGACCATTCCAGCCAATCCTAAAGCACACCTAGGGCAATGTATAAGATTCCACAAGGGTTCCATGCACTAGAGTAACTTTCCAGAAATTTATAATCTCCAATTTTTCTGGTCAGTGGACCAGAAAAGTCCTGAAACCTCGCCCAGCCTCTCCAGAACATCAGACAGTCCATCTCCCTACCCCATATTAGTGACAGATCTTTTCAACATGAAAAAGTTAGAATGCCCATAGCCCAAACACCCCTAAAGAGAGGGATAGAAAGATGAAAGATCATAGTGGAGTTATACAGAGAAGATAGGATTTAACAAATGAATATGACTGCTGAATCATTAAATTGATATCTCTTTTAGTTTCTAGTATCTTAGAGCAGCTAGAAGTAAAAACCTAAAATTGTGGAATAGTAACCCATGTCAAACTCTGAAATATATTCTACAACTAATTGTGGTGCTGTGCTTTGAAATTTATTGCTTTTTTGTATATTTGTTATTTTTCACAAGAAAAATGTCAATTGTTGTGTTAAAAAAATATTTAAGCCTTCTAGACTTCTATATTCTGGAGCAGCTAGAAGGAAAAATATGAGATGATGGTATGGTAGCCCATGACAAACCCTGGGATCTGTCCTGTAACTTAGTTGAAGAGTGCTTTTAAAACTATTACTTTTTATTTCTTTGCTTTGTATATATGTTATACTATACAAAAAAAAAAAAAATTAAAAAAACAAAACAAAAAAAGCCACAAGGGAACCTGGCCCCAAAAGATTCTCCACCTCACTCACTATACTGCTTTGTCATGTTCCGTCCAAGGAATACCCTGAGCTCTTTCAGGATCTGGAATTTTACTAGCAAATGCTCTTTCTCCAGATCTTCAGATGTCACTTCAAAGAGTGCTTCTTTGATCACATTACCTAAAGTACCCTCCCACCTTCCTACACCACCTTTTGAAATGATCCTTTTAATGTGTTTACTTTATTCTTTGCAACTTAATAATGTAAAAATTTACATTATTTACATTACATATTTATATTATAGAAATAGAGTCTTGTTCTATAGTCCCAACTATATATTAGTATAGTCCCAACTCTTGGAATAGTGTCTGGCACAAATTAACTGCCTAGTCTGTGCTGAATGAAGGAACAGACTAAGGAAACATAAATTAGACTAAGGATTAATTACTGACTTAAGATTTCACTATTATTTGTTTTTTACTTTTTTGTTTTGAAATAATTTCAAACTTACCTGAAAGTTATCAGAAAATAATACAAAAATAATACAGAGAACACCAATATATCCCATACCCAAATACCCAGATTTACCAACTTTTAACTTTTTGCCATATTTTTTATATGACTCTATCTAGCTAGCTGTTTTCTAAATATCTAAGAGTAGGCTGCTTACGTCATGCTCCCTTAACACTAAAAACTTCCATGTATATTTCTTAACAAGGATATTTACTTATATAACCACATTAAGTACCATTATCAAGTTCAAGAAATTTGACATTCATATAAAGCATCCAGTCTATATTCCAATTCTTTCAATTGTCCCAATAGTGTCCTTTTAGGCATTTTCTCCTCTATTATTAGATCTAGTCTAGGATCATGTATTGCATTTAATGGTCTCTTTAAAGTTCTGGTAACATAAACAACATAAAAATTTCCAACTCAGCCACTCCCAGTACAATTCAGTGGCATTGATCACATTCACTCCACCAACCATTACAATGAGTTATCCATCAACCCAAACAGAAACCCTGCACCCATAATGCACTAACTCCTAATTCCCCACCTCCCCGATCTATACTTTCTGTTTCTATGAATTTGTATATTCTAGTGTATAACTGGAATCGCACAATTTTGTACATGTCTGGGCAAATTTCACCCAACATGATATCCTCAAGGTTTATCCATGCTGTATCAGACTTTATTCCTTTTTTAAATATTCCACTGTGTGTGTATGGACACATTTTGTTTAATCTTTATCTGTTGATGGAGACTTAGGTTGCTTCCCCTTTTGGCTATTATGAATAAAGTTGCTATGAAACATTGCTATACAAACATCTGTTTGAGTTTCTGCCTTCAGTTATTTGGATATATACTTAAAAGTGAGTTTGCCGGGTTGTGTGGTTGTTCCATGTTTAACTTTTTGAGGAACCACCAAACTGTCTTCCACAATGGCTGTACCATTTTACATTCCTACCAATAGTGTTTGAGGGTTCCTGTTCCTCTGCATACTTGCCAGCACCCATGGTGATGCTTTATCTTAAGTCAATGTGACAGCTGGGCTCCAAAGATGGTGCAGTCAATATCATCACTTACTGCAGGCACATCACTCCTCCCATCAAGATGTGGAACTATGTCCCTTCCCCTCTCACCTTGGCTGGGCCAGGCACCTGTGATACTTGGACCAAGAGAATGTGGAAGGAAAATCCTAAGACTTCCGAGCCCAGGCACTAAGAAGGTCTGACAACTTCTACTTCTCCTTCCTGGAGCCCTAAGCCCCCATGAGGCTGGGACACCACGTGCAGAAAGAGGCTACACAGGAGCACGAGCCCTAGCTGCCACTTCGCAGCGGAGTCATGAGACATCTCAAGTGAGACCAATAGAAGAACCACCCGGCTAATCCACAGAATATTAAGATATAATAAAACGTTTGTTTTAAGCTCTGAATTTTGGGATGGTTTGTTACATAGCAATCAAAAACAATCAAGAACATTTTCATTTAAACTACTAAAATTATACATTATAACAGTGTTACAGTAATTCCAGATAAAACAATTCGCCACAATCAGGCCTCTCTAACCAATCCAAGTGTTTTACTTTGTCTATACGCCCTTCCAGCCTTTGCCTCTACACTGCTAAAACCATAGGTTAATTTTTCCTTCTATTACTTTGAATGTATTCAATAATATTTCATGGAGTTCTCATAGTCCCTTTAAACCAGGATTTAGTTTTTTAAAACATCTATTTAGACACAGTAGGTCCCACATCATCACTACTTACACTGCAGTGGGGCCCCAGGAATCACAACACACAAATAACAGCTGGCTGCCACGTGCAATCAAGCCTTGACAGTATATAATGCACATCAACTAGACTGACTGTCCCTTCCCTACACTCTTCCCTACAAAGGACAGGAGGGGTAAAGTCTACAAAGCTGGGAGGAAAGGGGTGTTTTAAAAGTTTATTAATACATATCTGAGAGTTTTCTGCCTTCTGGGTTTGGGAAGACCTTAGAGAATGGTTTTTCTTTCCATTTCTTTTTCCTTTCTTGTTGCCCAGCTAAGAGGGAGTCTTGTGTGGGACAAGAGAAAAAGCAGCAAGATTTGCTTAATATTTGTCCCAAGATTCTGAAAGAGGCAAAGAGGACATTTATATTTCCTTCTAGGTGGTTCCCTCCCTTGAAGACCCCAAAATGGGGACAGGGATTTAAGGCAGAAAATGTACCTGCAAATAAAATGTTGGATTTGACTAAAGCACTGCCTCCCTTCCTCCCTCTTCTTCCCTTTCTCTTCTTCTGGTGGTGACAGAGATGCAGTAGTAGTGGTGGTGGCAGTGACTGTAGATTGGACAAGTTTCTGTTGGTTTTGCAGGTGAGAAGGCAGTGATGTGAAGGGAGGGGGTGGGTGTAGATCAAGTGATCTAGGGCTACTTCCAGTCCTACTAACAGTTTTCTGAGTTGTTCTTCAATACCTACCACCATTATTTATAACAGTTTCTACAGGGAAATTCTGCCTTCCATCCAAATGACCTACTAATACATTTGGAAAGGACACACTTATAAAGAGAAGAGAGTAAGCTACGTCTACTAGCAACTAAAACCACCAGAGGGCGTAGTTGGATTAGGAAGGGAAAGAACAAAAGCAAACTACTCCAACCATGGAGCACTGTTTCTCAAACTTTAAAAATTCCTGCAGACCAGATGTTCTAAAAGATGATCTCAGTGATGAATATACAACTATGCGATGATATTGTGAGCCGTTGATTGTACACCGTGTATGGACTGTGCGTGTGTGAAGATTTGTCAATAAAAATATTTTTTAAAAATTCTTGCAGACCTTCAAAATTCTTTTTGTTGTCATCTTTAATATGTACTAACATAAATCTAGGTGCAAGAAAACTCTTTATGCTTTTATAAAACCAACACAAAGTTACAAATTAAAATATTTAGAAAGTTGTTATAATAAATATTTATATGTATATAAATAAATAATACAAATGTTAATATAAGATGTTTGGCTGAAACTAAGTCTCTTGCAAAGTGAGTATGGCAGAACGCTACAAATTGACCCTTGAGTTCAGTATCCTTCTAATATAAGGTTTCACATTTCTTCTCCAGAGCCACTATAAATCTTTATTTACAGAACATGCTGTGCTTTGACCTTCAGTTGGCTTGAACATTTCACATGTGTGTGAAGTCTGCCTCTGTTCACATTTTGGCAAGAGACTATTAAAATCCTTCCACTCAGGGTCAAACAATGGATCAGTGTATACAATGCAAACATAGGTACTTAAATGATGTTAAATGAAAATAAAACTTTAAATTCTCAAAGAAACCCTACAGGCATTTAAGTTTAAATCTAGAGACCTCAAAATAAGACACTCTGCTATAGAGTATAAGGGACTCAAAATGTTTAAGTATGGTGACGAGTTTTGCCAGGGTAAGTCCTGGTTTATTCCTTTTTTTTCCCAGGACCTCCTCTTCTCAGTTCCAAAGTGCCCTTATTTGGATGGTAAAGTATATGGTCATGGCAATTATTAGCCCTCCACGCTGGGGTTATAATTTCAGGACAGACATGTGCCTTAGGCAGTAGGAGTTAGAGAAAGCGTATCAATGCCATTTACATAAGTTTCCTATAGATGTCCCTCCAAAGCATTTAGTCAAATATGAGTGAAGCTTTGGGGATTAAACCAAACTTCAGACATGTCTTTCTAATCTCCTTTCATGACTCAGAGACCTCAGTAGTTCCCCCTGGTCCCCACACCCCAAAACAACCACTGAAAACACAGGTTATGAGAAGGCAAGAAAGTGAAAGGTTTCATCACAATTAGGATCCTCTGATATCTGAGACCATATAAGGTCATTTTATGGTAGGAGGAGCGAATTTTCTGAAAGGCTCACATTTACTCAGAAGAGCTGGAAGATAGAACAACAGTTTTGCAACCATATGACATAATTTGGCCAATACCAAATACTGGATGGGTTGCTATACAACAAAATTATTCCTTACTGCCAAGTCTCAAGACAAGATCCAGTTGCTGACATGATATCAGATAGTTCAGTATTAAGAATAAGGAAAAGGTGAAATGAAATAGTGATTTTTATGGAACCCAAAAAAGGTTTGTCTTAAAAAACATAAAGTGTTTTGAGAGAAAGTATGTGCATGTGTATGAGCATATATTGGATCAGCTCCAAGAACTAAAGCGTCTACAAATTAAAATATTCTGAGATTAGTCTGTTGAAGCAAAACTAATGAGAGCATCCTGACAACCCTGAGCCCTGATTCCTTCAGAGGATGACTATTATTAGCATTATTTCATATTTATCAAGTCCCAACTGGGTCACCTTGTCATAACAGACAGGAAAGAGAGAAGGAAAAAAGCACCATCTGTCCCTGGCATCAGCACTCAGTGTGTGAGCGAAAAAAATGTCTTAAAAGTGGTCTGTCAAAAGGTTCAGGAGGTGCCATAACATTTCCAAGGACCTTGCCTACCCAGCAACCTCAGCTCCATAACATCCTGATTTCCTACCATTCTCTGTCTGCTTGCATCCTGTTTTTATTTTTAAAAACATCCATTTCCATGGTAGTCACATTTCCTCCTTCCTGCCTCAGATCACACTGTAGACCAGGGGTTGGTAAACTTTTCTGTAAAGGGCCAGAGAGTAAATATTTTAAGTTTTGCAGGTCACATGGCCTCCGTTGCAAATACTCAACCCATGTGGTGTGAAAAGCAGCCATAGACAATGCATGGTGAATGGTTGTGGCTATATTCCAATAAAACTTTATTTTATGGACGCTGGAATTTTAATTTATATAATTTTTATGTGTTATTGACATATTTTTATTTATTTATTTTTCCAACAATTAAAACTCATAAAAACGATTTTCAGTCCATAGGCCTTATAAAAACAGGCTGTGGGTTAAGGAAATGCTAATCAAAACCACAATGAGGCTGCCCCATTCAAGATGACACAGTGAGATGCTGCAGCCTCTGTTCCCCCACAGAAGCTTTGAAAAACCTTTAAGAACTGGTAGAAACGTCTTTCTCAAAGCTCCAGAAAACAATTTAAGGACTGCAATAACAGGGAGAGCACCAGATCAAGAAAAAGGCTACTTAAAACCAGTAGGATCTCCTGGTTCCCTGGCCAGCCCTTCCCTCACCCCTCACCAGCTCAGTGCATGGCCAGCCCACGTTGTCAGCATGGATCCCCAGTTCCAGGTCTAGAGGGAGCAGAGTAATCCTTGTGCACATACTAGGAGCATATATGTCTGGCTCAATCTGTCCGGTGGTGGCCTGAAAGACACTATTTGTGCCAGAACTTGCCCTGCAAGGAGAAGGCAGCTTACAGAACTCTCATACAGAATGCTGTAGGAGAGCAGTTCAGTCACATTCCCTGAGGCAAGGGATTGTGGGCTCCAGAACATACAACACAGAGCTCAGAATAGTGAGGGAACTATTTCCTAGGAAAGAGGGGACATTTCAGAACCATATAAATGGGGGAATTCCTAGGGTCAAACGCACATGCTCAAGACAAGACACGTGAACAGAAATTATCCCTTTGGCCTCAAGCTATTTTCTAAACTCAGTAAATGGCTAGGCCTGAAGGAACACATGCACATTTTAATTTACTACTAAGTAAGTCTGCAAAGCCTGGGAAAGATTTTTTTTTTTTTTTGGTTACTTCCTGGCAATCAAGGAAAACTCTGTGAGAATACCGGCTAGATAATGTGTAAGGACAGATGCCTTAGAGTCTGAATTCCAGTGATAATACATTAAAAGAGCACAATATCTAGGTTTCAACAAAAAGTCACTGTATTAATTAGGGTTCTCTAGAGAAACAGAATCAACAGGAAATATTTCTAAATATAAAGTTTATAAAAGTGTCTCACGTAACTGTGGGAACATAGAGTCCAAAATCTGCAGGGCAGGCTGTGAAGCTTACGACTCTGATGGAGGGTCTGGATGAACTCCACAGGAGAGGCTCGCCGGCCAAAGCAGGAAGAGAGCCTGTCTCTTCTGAATCCTCCTTAAAAGGCTTCCAGTGATTAGATTAAGCATCACTCATTAAAGAAGACACTCCTCTTGGCTGATTACAAATGTAATCAGCTATGGATGCAGCCAACGTGATCATGATTTAATTCTATGAAATGTCCTCAATACAAAAGACAGGCCAGCACTTGCCCAACCAGACAAACAGTACCATCACCTGGCAAAAGTTGACACATGAACCTGACCATGAAAGGCACCAAACATACAAAGAAACAAAGTGACGTCCCAGGCAAAGGAGAAGAGTAAAGCATTAGAAACGTTCAGGCAGAACTAGGACATACCAAAGATTTTTTTTTTTTTAAAAAGGTCCTAAATATGCTGAAAGGAAAACATGATCAAAGAACTAGAGGAAATCAGGAAAATGACAGAATAACACAAAGAGAAGATCAATATAGAGATGGAAATTATGAAGAGGAACCAAACAGAGCTGAAGACTACAGTAACAGAAATTAAAAACTCCCTAGAGAAATTAACAACAGATTGGAGCTGAGAGAAGAAAGAAGCAGAAAACTTGAAGATAAGACAATTGAAATCATTCAGTCTGAGGAAATGGAAATAAGAAAGAATGAAGAAAAGTGACAGAGCTTGAGTAACCTTCAAGAGTACCAATATAGATGCTCAATGAACTCCAAAGAGGGTAAACCCAAATAGACCCATATCGCACCATGTTATAATCAAATTGTCATATGCCAAACAGAATTCTGAATGCCACATGAGAGAAGCAATATAGGGGAGTCACATATAGGGGAGCCTCAATAAGGTTAAGTACCCAGTTCTCATCCGAAAGACAATGGGATGACATATTTATGGTGCTGAAAGCAAAAAACTGGCAACCAAGAATTCATATCTGGCAAAACTGTCTTTCAGAAATGAAGGAGGGATTAAGACATTCCCAGATAAATAAAACCTGAGGAAATTCTTCACCACTTTACTAGCCCTACAGGAGATATTCAGGAGAGTTCTGTAGGTTGAAAGGAAAGAATAATACACAATAGATCAAGCTGCATGAGGAAATAGAGATCTCTAGTGAGGGTAACAATATGGATAAATATAAATACCAGTACTATTGTAATTTGGTTTGTAACTCCACTTTCCATCCTCTACAGGATCTAAGAGGCAAATGCATAAAAGGTAATGATAAATTAGTGGTTTCAGACTCATATTAATATGCATTTTGTAACAAGAACTACATAAAGGTGAGGGATTAGAGAGGCATAGGACTATAGTTTGTATGTATTACTGAAGTTATATCATCAAAGCATCAAAGCAAATGAGATCATTGTAGACTTAGATGTTCAATTTAAGCCACATGATAAATACAAAGAAAATATCAATGAATATTCAGGATCATAGAGACAAAAACTAGAGTACAAGCTGCCAGGGGGCATGGGGCATAGTGTATTTAGGGTTTCTGTTTGGGGAGATAAGAGAATTTTAGTAATGGAAGGTGGTACGAGTACCACAATATTGTGAATGTGATTAAACCCATTTGAATGACATGCATGGGAGTGGATGAGATGGGAAAGTTTATGTTGTATATATACTCACACAACAGCAACAAAAAAGAAAGGCAGCTAAAGAGACAATGACAATTAAATGTCATACATGACTCTGGATGGGATCTAGTAAGGGAGGAGAAAAGGTTCAGAGAGACATTATTAGGACATATGAGAAAACTGGAAGATGGACTATAACCTTTGGTTAAATTTCCTGAAATTTGAACTGAATTTGTAACTGCACTTGAAGTGGTTATAAAAGTGAATAGCTTTGTTCTTAGCAAATGTACATGGCAATATTAAGTGTTCAAGGAGTATGATGTATACAATTTATACTCAAATATTCACAAAATGGATTGATAGATAGGCAGATAGGCAGATGGAAGGAAGGAAGGAAAGAAACAAGGAAATGGCAAATGTGGCAAAATATTAAAACTGGAGATTAGGGGTATGTTGGAGTTCTCCATATGAGGTTTGAATTATTTTTCTAACTGCCCTATAAATTTGAAAGTAGCTCAAAATAAAAAGTAAAACAAAATAAAACACAATGAGATACTAATTCACAACCACGAGGATGATTATTACAAAAAAAATATGATAATACAATAATAGGCAGAGTGCCATAAAATTCACAAATATATGGCTCAATAACACACTCTTAAACAACCAGTGGGTCAAGGAAGAAATTACAAGAGAAATCAGTAAATATCTTGAGGCAAATGAAAATGAAAACACAACATATCAAAATTTATGGGATGCAGCAAAGGCAGTGCTAAGAGGGAAATTTATTGCCCTAAATGCCTATATCAAAAAAGAAGAAAGAACAAAAATCAAGGAATTAACTGTCTACTTGGAAGAACTAGAGAAAAAACAGCAAACTAACCCCAAAGCAAGCAAATGGAAAGAAAGAATGAAGATTAGAGCAAAAATAAATGAAACTGAGAACATGAAAACAATTGAGAAAATCAGCAAAACCAGAAGTTGGTTCTATGAGAAAATCAATAAGATTGATGGACTCTTAGTAAGGTTGGCAAAAATAAGAGAGAGGATGCAAATAAATAAAATCAGCAATGGAAGAGGAGACATAACCACTGACCCTGCAAAAATAAAGGAAGTAATGAGAGGACACTATGAACAACTTTATGCTAATAAACTCAACAATGCAGACGAAATGGACAACTTCCTAGAAAGGCATGAATAATCAACATTGACTCTAGAAGAAACAGACAACCTCAAAAAACCAATCACGAGTAAAGAAATTGAATCAGTCATTAAGAAGCTCTCCAAAAAGAAAACTCCAGGACCAAATAGCTTCACATGTGAATTCTACCAAACTTTCAAGAAAGAATTAGTACCAATCCTGCTCAAACTCTTCAAAAAAATTGAAGAGGAGGGAAAGCTACCTAACTCATTCTATGAAGCCAATATCACCCTTATACCAAAGCCAGACAAAGATATTACAAGAAAAGAAAACAACAGAATAATCTCTCTAATGAATATAGATGCAAAAATCCTCAACAAAATTAACTTGCAAATTGAATCCAGCAGCACAATAAAAGAATTATACACCATGACCAAGTAGGATTCATCTCAGGTATGCAAGAGTGTTCAACATAAGAAAATCAATTAATGTAATCCACCACATCAACAAATCAAAGCAGAAAAACCACATGATAATATCAATTGATGCAGAAAAGGCATTTGAAAAAATTCAACATCCTTTCTTGTTGAAAACACTTCAAAGGATAGGAATAGAAGGGAATTTCCTCAACATGATTATGGGAATATATGAAAACCCACAGCTAACATCATCCTCAATGTGTAAAGACTGAAAACTTTCCCCCTAAGATCAGGAACAAGACTAGGATGTCTACTATCATCATTGTTATTCAACATTGTATTGGAAGTTCTAGACAGCAATTAGACAAGAAAAAGAAATAAAAGGCATCAAAACTGGAAAGGAAGAAGTAAAACTCTCAGTGTTTGGAGATGATATGATACTATATGTCAAAAACCCTGAAAAATCCACAGCAAAACTACTAGAGCTAATAAATGAGTACAGCAAAGTGGCAAGTTACAAGACCAACACTCAAAAATCTGTAGTTTCTACACACCAGTAATGAACAATCTGAGGGGGAAATCAAGAAAAAAAATCCATTTACAATTGCAACCAAAAGAATAAAATATTTAGGAATAAATTAACTAAAGATACAAAAGACCTATACAAAGAAAACTATAAAATATGCTAAAAGAAATCACAGAAGACCTAAATAAATGGAAGGGCATACCATGTTCATGGATTGGAAGATTAAATATAGTTAAGATGTCAATTCTACCTAAATTAATTTACAGATTTAATGCATAGTTAAGATGTCAATTCTACCTAAATTGATTTACAGATTTAATGCATTACCAATTAAACTCCAAAAAACTTACTTTTCAGAAATAGAAAAACCAATAACCAAATTTATCTAGAAGGGCAGGGTGCCCCAAATAGCTAAAAATATCCTAAGAAAGAAAAATGAAGTCGGAGGTCTCAAGCTACCTGAAGCTACAGTGGTCAAAAACAGCATGGTAGTGGCATAAAGATAGATATACTGACCAATGGAATCAAATAGAGTGTTCAGATATAGACCTTCTCATCTATGGATAATTGATCTTTGATAAGGCAGTCAAGCCAACTCACCTGAGACAGAACAGTCTCTTCAATAAATGGTGCCTAGAGAACTGGATATCCAAAGACTGAAAGAGGATCCAAATCTCACACCCTATACAAAAATTAACTCAAAATGGATCAAAGACCTAAACATTAGATCTAAGACCATAAAACTTTTAGAAAAAATATAGGGAAATATCTGATAAACCTTATAATAGGAGGCAGTTTCCTAAACCTTAAATCAAAACCATGAGCACTGAAAAAATAAACATGTGGGAACTCCTCAAAATTAAACACTTTTGTGCATCAATGAACTTTCAAGAAAGTAAAAAGACAGCCTACACATTGGAGACAATATTTGGAAATGATATATCAGAGAAAGATCTAGTATCCAGAATATATAAAGAGATTGTTCAACTCAATAACAAAAAGACAGACAACCAAATTAGAAAATGGACAAAAGACATGAACAGACATTGCTCAGAAGAGGAAATACAAATGGCCCAAAGGCACATGAAAAGATGCTCAGCTTCCCTGGCTATTAGGGAAATGTAAATCAAAACCACAATGAGATATCATCTCACACCCATCAGAATGGCCATTATCAATGAAACAGAAAACAACAAGTGCTGAAGAAGATGTGGAGAAAGAGGCATACTTATCCACTGCTGGTGGAATGTCAAATGATACAACCACTGTGGAAGTCAGTTTGGCTGTTCCTCAAGAAGCTAAGTATAGAATTGCCATATGACCCAGTAATACCATCTGCTAGGTACCTACTCAGAGACATAAGGGCAAGGACACAAAATGGACATTTGCACACCAATGTTTATAGCAACATTATTTATAATTGCCAAGAGATGGAAACAGCCAAAATGTCCATCAAAAGACGAATGGCTGAACAAGCTGTGGTATATACATAAGATGGAATATTATGCAGTGGTAAGACAGAATAAAGTTATAAAGTATGTAACAACATGGATGGACCTTAAGGATATTATGCTGAGTGAGATTAGCCAGAAACAAAAGAAAAAATGCTGTATGTCTCACTGATAGGAACTGACATTCAGTTCCTATTAGTGAAGGAACTTGGAGAATTTCAGTTGGTAACAGAGACCATCGGGAGATAGGAATAGGGTAGATATTGGGTAACTGGAGTTGAAGGGATAGAGATTGTGCAACAGGACTGATTGTAAAAATTCAGAAATGGATAGCACAATACTAACTGTAATACAATAAGGTTAGAACACTGAATGAAACTGAATGTGAGAATGATTAGGGAGGAGGCCTGGGGGCACAAATGAAATCAGAAGAAAAGATAGATGATAAAGACTGAGATGGTATAATCTAGCAATGCCTAGAGTATACAATGATAGTGACTAAATGTACAAATTTAAAGATGTTTCTGCATGAGGAAGAACAAAGGAATGTCAATACTGCAGGGTGTTGAAAATAGATGGTAATTAATATTTTAAAACTTTAACTTATGTGTGAGACTAAAGCAAAAAATGTTTATTTGGTATAAAATTTATATTTTGACTAGTGCATTTCCTAATATAGCTTATGTGGACAGCTTAATTGAACACCATAGTACATGGAACCTTGGATAGGGAATGAGATTTTGTAGGTTTGTCCAGAGTGATGCCCCGATAAATCCCAGAGTGATTTGAACAGTGAATTAAAAAGTATTTGCAGACTTCTGGGTCAAGATGGTGGCTTAACAATGTGCACATTTTAGTTCTCCTCCAGAACAACTACTAAATAACCAGAAACAGTACAGAACAGCTCCTGGAGCCACGATAGTGACCGGACACACAGTGTACCCCAGTCTGGACCAGCTGGACCGGCTGCGAGCACCCTCCAGAACCGTCAGTTCCCAAAGCTGCAGGGGCCAGCACCCCTCCCCCACAGGCTGCTTCCCAGAGGGGAAAGGAAAGGACTTTACCAGCAGCAGGGACTGGGCACAATCAAACGCCAATTGTGGAACTAATTAACAAATTCTGACTACTAAAAATAGGCCCCCAGCTTAGGTGAACCTGATCAAAGTGGAGGTTGCTCATTTTTGCCCCGGCGCCAAGGGGGCAGGACTGACAGAAAAAGGGGGGAAAAAGAGAAGGAAACAGAGGTTTTTGTGGCTGTGTATCTACAAAGGCTTGACTGCCTCTCGATACAGCAGCAGGCCTTTTCATGCTGCAACTGCCCCAGGCATAGACAGAAGTGAGCTCTTTTGGGGGCTCTTGTGGAGACTGTGCCTTCCCCAGGGGAGGGGTGAAGCCCAACTCAGGTGGAACCCCTCCATCAAGGAATTCAGACACCAGGGCTTGGTAATTTGAAGCCATTAAAACCAGTCTGCAACCTCTCCTCTGTCTCCACCAGGCCCCCAGCAGGGAGAGTCTGCCAAAGTTAAAGGTACCGCATCATCTTATGCTGGTGGGACCTGCAGTCAGAGAAGTGCCACATACTGGGCAGGATAAGAAAAACAGAGTCCAGAGACTTCACAGGAAAGTCTTTAAACCTGCTGGGTCTCACCCTCAGGGAAAACCAACGCAGGTGACTCTTTCCTCTTGATATGAGGCCAGTTTGGTCTGGGAAAATCTGGCTGGGGTCTATAATATCTAAGTAGACCCTCCTAAGTGTTGTGTGTGGGGGGGGAAAGGCACCACACAAGCAGGGCAAGAAACAAGAAAACAAGAACTGAAAAATTCTCCTCTGTTAAACAAAACTTAAGCTAAAGGTCCGGATAAAGCTGAACGGAATGTCAAAGAACAGATAGACAACAAATTCATCCAGCAAGAAAACCCTAGACAAAAGAAGTGAAAGCAATCTCCAGAATAAATTAATTAAGGTAATTAAATGCCTATATGCCAGCAAAAAATAACAAATCACACTAGGAAAATTGAAGATATGGCCCAGTCAAAGGAACAAACAATTCAAATGACATACAGGAGCTGAAACAATTAATTCAGAATGTACGAACAGACATGGAAAACCTCATCAAAACCCAAATCAGTGAATTGAGGGAGGATATAAAGAAGGCAAAGAAAGAACAAAAAGAAGAAACTGAAAGTCTGAAAAAACAAATCACAGAACTTATGGGAATGAAAGACACAGTAGAAGAGATGAAAAAAACAATGGAAATCTACAATGGTAGATTTTGAGAGACAGAACATAGGATTTCTAAACTGGAGGACGGAACATCTGAAAAAGTATTTGCAAAGTCCCTTTGGGGGAATGGTGAGAAAGGGGGAAAATTCAACTTCTCCAAGTGGAGAATTCTCGATATTCACACAAGCAGTGGGGACAACCAAAGCAATAGGTTGAGCCCCCACTCTTGGGATTTGTTCATATGAAACTTATCCCCTCAAAGGATAGGATAAGCCTACTTAAAATTAGGCCTAAGAGTCACCCCCAAGAGAACTTCTTATGTTGCTCAGATGTGGCCTCTGTCTCTCAGCCAACACAACAAGCAAACGCACTGCCCTCCCGCTCTCTACATGGGACATGACTCCCAGGGGTGTGGACCTTCCTGGCAATGTGGGACAGAAATCCCAGAACGAGCTGCGACTCAGCATCAAAGGATTGAGAAAAACTTTTTGACGAAAAGGGGGAAGAGTCAAATGAGACAAAATAAAGTGTCAATGGCTGAGAGATTCCAAACAGAGTCAAGAGGTTATCCTGGAGGTTATTCTTACATATCAAATATATATCACCTTTTTAGTTAAGGCATAATGGAGAGGCTGGAGAGAATTGTGTGAAAATGTAGAGCTGTGTTCCAGTAGCCATGTTTCTTGAAGATGACTGTAATAATGATATAGCCTTCACAGTGTGACTGTGTGATTGTGAAAACCTTGTGTCTGATGCTCCTTTTATCTACCTTATAGACAGATGAGTAAAATATGGATTAAAAATAAATAAATAATAGGGGGAACAAATGTTAAAATAAATTTAGTAGATTGAAATGCTAGTGATCAATGAAAGGGAGGGATAAGGGGTATGGTAGGTATGAATTTTTTTCTGCTTTCTTTTTATTTCTTTTTCTGAATTGATGCAAATGTTCTAAGAAATGATCATGATGATGAATATACAACTATGTAATGATATTGTGAGTTACTGATTATATATCAAGAATGGAATGATCATATGGTAAGAATGTTTGTGTTTGTATGTTGTTATGTTTAATAAATAAATAAATAAAGGACATGATAATAAGTGTTGAGAAAGGTATGGAAAAATCTGAACTCTCACACATTACTGGTGAGAGGGTAAAAATGTCACATCCACTTTGGAAAACAGTTTGGAAGTTGCTCAAAGTGTTAAAGATGGAGTTACTATACAACCAAGCTGTTCTACTACTAGGTATACATCCAAGAGAAAGAAAAAGATATGTCCACACTAAAACTCATACATGGACACTCACAGCAACAATTTTCATAAAAACCAAAAAGTGGAAACAACTCAAATGTCCATCAGTTGAAGAATGGACAAACAAGATCGATTTATGTATATATTCAATGTAATATTATTCAGTAATAAAAAGGAATAAGTACTGATAGATGCTATAACATGGATGAACTTCGAAAATATGCCAAATGAAAACAGTCACAAAAGACCACATATTGTATGACCCAATTTATCTCAAATATCCAGAATGGATAAATCTATGAATATGTTAGATTAGTGGTGACGTAGGGCTGGGGAGGTGGGGATGTATGCTATTGGGTATGAGCTTTTTGGGGGGGAGATGATGAAATGTTCTAAAATGGTGGTTAACAGTGCACAACTCTGAATATATTGAAAACCATTAGATTGTAGACTTTTAAAGGGTGAAGTGTATGGAATATGAATTATATCTCAATAAAGTTGTTTAAAATAAATAATAACAGGCTTAGGGCTTGATTTGTTCCATGGGCAGTAGCTTGCATACCTTTGTTGTAGATACCATTTGAATGATTCTTTTCATATGCTCACCAATGGGTTCAGGCTATACAGAGTTGGAAAATTCCATTTGGAGACCTTGTAGATAGCTGTAAAGTTCTTCTCTGGGTCTTGCTCATGACGAGAGTTATGAGCCTTTTAGCTCTGTTATAAGCAACAGTGAACTCCTAGCCACCTGGCAGTTTGTAATTGAGACCAAAAATTCAGACATACAGTCTCACTGTGGTTTCCAGTATTGAGTTCTTACATAGCCACTAGGCTGGGAGGACCTTCACTCAGTCCCAGCCAAACTTACCAGGCAAGCAATCATTTTGTCCTTTTCCACATCAGTTGTCTAATTAGCTTAGATCCCCAAACTTCTCAAGGTGAAAAAATAAAGCTTCATCCCCATTACATCCCTTTGGGTAAGGAATACAAGGGAGTGATGGCAGAGTGCAAATTTTTCTTCTTATAATCAGTATTGGCCAAGACAACCTGGTTGGAAAGCCTCTACTACACCTGTAGCCCTAGGCATTCTTTCCACAAATATTTATTTAGTGCCTAAGACATTATTCTAGGTGTGAGAGATACAGCAGTGAATACGAGTTTATTGAAATCCATGCTCTCATGGGGCTTATGTTCTACTAGGAAGGAGTTTCTCTCTGCTTTTATCTGCTTTTTTTATGCAATGAAATATTATCCTTTATCATCATGAATTAGTCCTGAATCAGAGTCCTATGTTTCATGAGTGGTCATTTCACTTCTCCCTCAGCCTCTAGGCTGGGAACCTGAATTCATCCCAGACTGAACTTTTAAGTGCTATGAGTTCTATTTATAGTAGTTATAAAACATCCACTTCCAGCCAATATTATTCTTTCTTTACCTAGGCTACAGCAATAGCTTCTTTACTGGTCTCTGTGAATCTTCAATTTCCCCACAGTATTGTTAAAAAAATCAAATCTTATATCCTTTCCATATTAAAAACCTTCCAGTAGCTTTTCTATTTCTCTTAGGATTAAGTCCACAATACTTTACCTGGTCGATGATTGTACTGAATGCACTGGTCCTTATCTATCTGAACTCAAATCACTCTCCTCTTGGCTCACGTTGGTCTTCTCTCCTCATCTTGAAGGTGCCAAGCTCTTTCACACCTCAGCCTTTACACACTATCTCCCCCCAGCTTGCAACACTCCCCCCTTCACCAAGTTTACTACATTTGCATCCACCAAGATTCAGCTTTAATGTCCCTTTCTTGGTGAGGCTGTCTTTGATTCTACCCTATTACACATCTTTACTTTTGATATAGCTATTTGTGCTATTTGTTTAATGAATCTCTCCTCCATTAGACTATGAGCTCCATGGGGCAGGGCAATTACTATTTGTTCACTATTTTAACCCCTTACCTGGCCCAGACTTTGGCTCCTAGTACCTGCTCAATAAATATTTTCAACAAGGAACAGGTATGTTGAAAAGGAGATCTATTAGGACAAGAAGATTATGAAATTACCTTAAAAAGTTGGAAAAGACATTTTATGGTTAAATTTTATATTATAAATTAGAATAAAAAGAATGAAAAAAGAGGGAAAGACATATAATGATTAGAAAAGAAGGGAAGATGGAGACAGAGTGACAGAGAGGGAAAAGACAGAATCACAAGTACTGTAAGAATAGAAGGCTAGTAGAAAGAGGGAAAATTTAATTTAAAATAAAAACTAGTGAAGGCTTGACTGGAGGAGCATTGATTTTAGGAATAATGCTCTGAGAAGCTTTGCAAAGTTGAAATTCAGGCCTGTTGCCCCCACACTGGTCAAGGCAAAGACTATCCCAAATTTTGTACCGAACAATTTTGTCCATCTTTTTATCTTTATTGCTTTTGTTGTAAGCCTTAAAAATATCCCAAATGAGATATTACAAGCCTTTCTCAGGAAGGCTAGAATATTTAGGAAATAAAGCTCAGCGAGATGCTTCTGATTTCAAGAAGGAAATTTCTCAATCCACTTCCAAGCTCAATTCTAGGATAATTTGTGCTCCATCTTTCCTTTCTTCATGTCTCTCCAGGTGGTAATAGCTAATTAAGAAAACATTGGAACAGAATTTTTGGTTTCATCATTAAGTGTCAAGAAGAAGGCATTTCTAGAAAGGTTTAATAACTGGCAGAAAGCACATTCCCAAGGGTTTCTGTGCAGACCTTTGCCTCATACGCAAATGCATGAGTGGTTGAAATGCCACCTCTTAATAATGCAGGCAAGAACACCAGAAGAATTAAGAATTTAATTATACATCCACACTTTAGGAAAAAATACTCAAAATATCTCCTTTGAAGAAGAAAAAAAATATGAATTTTAATGATGTTAATAATGTTACTATAAGACTCAAACAAGAAAAGGGGATCATATTAAAGCACAAGGCAGAGTCTTAATGAGTGCTCCAATCTCCTGCAGAACTAACTGGAGAGAAAACGTTGACAAAGATAAGTTTTAAATCCAGTTTTGGAGTTTAAATAATATCCATTATGAGAACTGCACTTAAGATTGCATAAAGAGCATGATAAAAATGAGCACATTGGCTAAGGTTCACAGCAGAAGCTAAACTGGTTACTGTAATTATTGCAACAAGTACTTATTGAGCATCTACTGTGTGCTAGGCACTATAAAGATTACTAAGACCCAGTGCCCATCTTCAAGAAGATTACAATCCAACAAGGGGAATAAGTTAACCACAAAAATAACTATAATGCAAAGTAGTTGATAAAAAATGACCAGGGGATGAAAGTTTTATGAGAGTTAGCCAGAGAAAAGGCTTGTATCTCATTAGAACAATCAGTAAAATTTTCAGATAGTATTGAGATGAGCTTTGAAAAATAGTAACACTGGAATACTGAGGAAAGAGTATTCCAGGCAGTGGGTACAGAAAAGGAAAGGTATGGAAAGGGAAAAAAAGGAAAGATTTTTAGGAATTTCAGTATACTTCTGTACTTTCTATTTGGGAAGAGGGGCAGCGGGAGATAGAACTGTAAAGATAGGGAGGAATCATATTGTGAAGAGATTGTATTTACTCATTCATTCATGTACTCACTCAACAAATATTCACTGAGAACCTACTATTTACTCGGCATCGTGCTAAACACAATGGTAAAAAAAAAAACAGAGGGGCTTTGAAAGTGCACAACAAACTGTATATTCATAGACTTTCGCAACTAGAGATCTAAATATTTTTTTGACAATATAGTCACTTGTCTGCTTCCCCGCTTTCATATTGAATAAGTCAAGGTTATCAATGGTAAAGGTTTGAGTCCAGTGTGAACAAAAGTATCTTTTCCCTATCTCACAAGGGTTCAAAAGTAATTTTGAGGAGGGAAAAAATACATTTTAACTGATTATACTTTCAAGGTACATTTTAGTTTAGGGAGCTAAGTCAAATTCTTTACCAGGTTTGGAAAGATTTAACTGCTCCTTTCTTGGACAAGGCACTTCTGCAGCTCATTCCTGAAGACACTTGTCCTGTTGTTTGTCCCAGTGAGGTTGATATAATGATGATGATGATCTTATACCAGTGGCTGATTATCAGACTGGCCAAGTGTGGTCTTTATCAACTGGAAGCTACTGCTCAAGAATTCCAAAGATAGACTCTTGCAGCCATTATCAGCCTTGAACGTGATTAGAATATCAGTCTACAACCTGGAGGTGGCAAACATTGAAGATCTATCGAATCTACAGGAACGTGGATTTTAAAGTAGCAAATATGGGTACACTTGCTGTTAAAATAAAGAGGGTATGTCTACGTTTAAATTCTTAAAAAGAAACGTGAAATGAAACATTAAAAATAGAAATGGAAGTAATTGAAATGCAGTGCAATTATGTGGCTGACAATTAAGGTGAAATGTAAGAATACATTAGAGGAAAGGCTATGAAAGATTATCATTAACTCAAGGACTTATAATAAGGAGGTTTCTCAGGCTAAGTATTAATTGGGTTAACTGTGGGGCCAGGGGCTTCAAAAGCTTTCTCAGTTTGAAGCCTGAGTCTATGGAACAACCTGTCCTTAGGGTTTTAGCTCAGGTCTGACATTAAATGCTTCAGGAACTGCTGCCAAACTTGTCTTTTTACCCATGCAGGAAATAGTACTGCAAGTCCTGACACAAAGCATTTGGGCCTTGAATGCTCACTGAGAAAAGTAAAGTTACTATTCCACTTATCTTCTAATAATGTAACTCAGATTATCTAATCACCGTCCTTTCACTCTCTCAACGTGAAATCCATGTTGGGCCAGCCTAGTGGGGAAAATGGCCTTGTTTTGATACCTTAGACAAATGTAAGAACTATTTATTGAATCAAATGAATTCAATAAAAGATTTTTTTCTGTAGGCTGGAAAGAAAGACACAGCAGAGATATCATTCATTTAATTCAGCCAGTCAGTATGTATGTTTGAGCGCCTAGTCTATGCCCAGCACTGTGCTAAATGCTATAAGGAAGAGAAGTATCAGAGGTAACAGCCACAGAAATAGGATGAATACAATTAAATAAAGAAGGGTATAAGACAGTGCATGATTAGTTAAGTCCCTCCTTTGTATGTAGTGTGCTAAAAAGACACTTTGTCAAACTGCCTTGTTACCATGGTGATAGTTACTAAGAAATGCACAGATTCATATGTGGACAGGTTAGAGTTTTGTGGGGGGTTTTAAACATATGTAGTGTTTTTTCTCAGTTGGAATAATGGTTCTTAATAACAGTCTTCAATTTTCTCTGTGGATTCTGTGTTCAAGAAAGAAAGCTGGACCAAGAGCACGAGGCCTGGCATCCATACTGACCTTATACAGTCAGGGGGTTTTCCTGTTGTTTCCTGGATATGCCTGAATCCCTCTTGTGTAATCTGAAATGACTGCAAGGGTCTCAGGCTAAGTTTATCAATTCTTTAATACACAGATATGATTCCTGTAGGTTACTTAAGGTTAGAGAAAGAATCCTGAGGGACTTCTCCTCTCTTGATCATCTCTCACTCTAAATTCCTGCTTTGGTCTCGCCTGTGGTTGCTGTCTTCGCCCCACCTCATCCTATTTGTGGCCATTGTCCCCTCCTTCTTGATTCCTCAAGCACCACTACCTACAGGTGATTGTGCACAACAGACTTTTACTGAAAGCCTGGGAATAACAGGAGTTATTAAATACAGCAGAGGAAATTTAAATATCCAAAAGTTTCTTGGTCATATCCAATGTAGGGAATTTCCCACTATATTTTCTTCTCAGGCCCTGCCTGCTGCCATTTTGCTGAGACTTCCTTTCATAGCCCTTCAGCCCCAAATCTCAGTAATTTTATCATTCCACACAATATAATGCTCTTTGTCAAAACTTGCTCTCATGTAGACTAGCTACAACTCCAAAAGCCGGATTTATTGTTTTCTTCCCAAAAAAAAAGTTCCATCTACCCTAGAGGTTAATCTTGCCATTCCCCAAGAATGTAAAAGCAGCTAAATGGCTTTTTTAAAATGTTATGTCTTTGTTTTCTCTGTTCACTGCTTTTTGACTTAATTCTATTTGATCTGTATTTAAGGTAACTTTTTTCTTGAGACTGTCTGAGCTACAGATGCAAAGTCAAGGTTTCAGAAACATTCTGCATTGTATATGTTATTCATACGTTTGGGGAGAAATTTTGTTCCTTTTTTTTTTTCACTTCACTTTCTAAAAAAGAGATTCTTCAAAGATTCAGAGAAGTTATGGATTGATTTGTGATTTCCCAATTCCTGTATAAGAATAGGGAATGCAGCGGGCAACGGTGGCTCAGTGGCAGAATTCTCGCCTGCTGTGCTGGAGACCTGGGTTCGATTTCCGGACCTGCCCATGTAGGGAAAAAAAAGAAATAGGGAATAGAATATCAACTGGATTCCTGTAGAAACTCCCCTACTGTAAGTTTCTAGCGTTATCTAAAGGCCAGGGACCTTTTATATGCACTTGGCACAATTTTTACAAGAGTAACCTTCCCCATTCTGTCATAGGAGTAGCTGCTTGAGCAGTGACTAGCTCTGCTTTAAGGATATGAATCTTATCTGTGATTACACAAAAGTTTCCAAGGGTGCTGAGTGCTGACTTCTTTCTTTGGCAGACCCAAATTACATTTAGATGTCATCCCCAAAAGAAAGTAACACATGACAATAAGCACAGCTTCTTGCAAGGATGGATATTTTCCTTTGGACAGATCTCAATCTTTATATAGATATATATGTACCTATCATTAGCCTGTTATGTACTATGTATGATACCGGACTAGGTACCATAGAAGATGTAAGAAAACTATAAAACAAAATCGAGATCCTACAGGAATTTAGATTTTAGACAATGAGAAAGGGTTTTCTATACCAAAGTAATAATTATGGAACAAAAGACAAAGTAGAATTCATTCATAGAGTTCTGGAATTTTAGAATTGGAAATATGTTTTGCAGGGGAGAAAACTAGAGCCCAGAAGGGTTAGCAGTTTACCTGAGGTCACAGAAGAATTAGTGGGAGGGTCAAGAATAGAACGCAGGAATTACTATACTAGCTTTGTCGATCTCACCATATGCAACAGCTACTGAGCATACATTCTACGAAAATAAATATACAGCTTGAGATAACAGATCAACTAGAGAATGTCTGGTACACTATTTGGCACTTAAAACATGATCAATAAATGTTACCTTTCATCATTAACACAATTATCATTATCATCATAACAGCTAAGAATACAAATTATGGTGTTAGCCAGACTAGTCTGCCATTTACTGTGTAACTGTGGCTAAGCGACTTACCTTCTCTAAGCCCCAGTTTCTTCATCTGTAAAATTGGAATAAAAATATATTTAGCTAATAGGATAGTTGTGAGGATTACATGAGATAATACACATGAAGTCCTTAGTATATGGCCTAGCATGTTGAAACTGTTTAGACATTAGCTATTTCATAGCATTTATAAATCTATATAGGTATAGAGAGAGTCAAAGACACACATATAAAGTATTAATGGAACTTCTCTTTGCCTTGCCAGTCAGTTAGCTTTTACTGAGCTTTTGCTCAGTAAAAAAACATTTACTGAGCTTTTGCTATACTCAGATATCAATATAGAAGAGTAAAGAATAAAGAAAATAGAAGAAATACTACCTTTCTCAACAAATTTATATCAATTGCCTAACCAAAGATGAATGACTGAGTTTCTGTTTTCAAGGAGCTTGCAACCTAGTGGGGGAAATGGGCAAGAAACCAGGCTGTTAGAACATGGGGTGAGATACACATTGCTGAGCTCAGGCTAAGAGTTATGAAAGTTCACAGAAGGGACATCCAATCCAGTAGGAGTAGTGGTAGGGAAGGGACTGCCAAGGAAGGTTTTCCAAATGAAAGAATAAGGAGTTGGACAAAAATAAGAAAAGTTGAAAAGAGTGGAAAGCCACAGACTAGCAGTGGTGGGTATTCTGAACAGGCCCTCAGCATCTACTGCCATCTTCTAGTGAGGTTAAGAAGGAAAACCACATTTCCCTATCCCCCTGCAATTTAGGGTTCTGCTTCCGTCAATTAGATGCACTTGGAAGGTGGATCTGAGGCTGAGGCACTGCGCTCTGTTTCTGCTAGCAAACTCAGTTGTGAAGACACTGGCTTTTCTGCAGCAGTCTTTCAGTGTCCAGATGCTACTAAGATGTTGAGAGGTAGTTGCAGGAGTGACAGTGGCTTTCTGATCCTCGATCACAGCTACAGTGGTATGTTCTTGAACTCAACAGTACCAGTGACGGCCCCTGATTCTCCATCTTCCTAATTATTGCAGAGGCAGCAGCTCCTCTGGTGGAACAGTCCTGTAGTCTTATCCTAGAAATCACTCCTGAAGGTTAGGTCAAAAGACCCCTCTTTTATTCTTTCCAATGATTTTAAGCTGAGTCCCTGCATTAAATCCCTTTTGCTGAAAATGGTTTGAACGGTTCCTATTTCTTGCAACTAATAAATCAACAGAATACAAAAATGCAAAATGTGCTATGAATAACATATGCAGGGACCAGCAAACTTTTTCTGCAAAAGGCCAATATAGGAAATATTTCAGGCTTCATGGACCACATATGATTTGTCACATATTCTTCCTGTGACTTTTTTTTTAAGAATGCAAAGATTATTCTTAACCCTGTAAGCCAGATTTGGTCCACAAGACCATAGTTTGCTGACCCTTGATGAGCATAATGAAATGTCAAAAATTAAGCTATTAAAGGAAAATGCTCCTGATTTTTTGCAACTGAAAATATATTTAACAATGTCAACATTAGAATTTAACCAGCAAGCCCTTGGCCACCTGAGGCTTGTCAATCAATAGTTGACAAGATGAAGCAACAGAATTCCAATAAACAAGAAGCTGTCACTTGCCTAGTCAACTCTGACGATTCAGTTTTAATCTGTGCCCTATTAATGAAAGTCTAGTCTAGAGCAATGTGCAGGCAATCTGGACAGGTCTTGAACCATCTTACATCCTAAAGACACAAAACAGACAAATATACAAAATAGAATCATCTCTATTCTGAACACATCAGGTTCCAGATACTCCAATTTCCTATGATATCCAAAAGAATACCCATGCCTTTGTTTTGGGACATAACCATCCAACCCAAGATTTCTAGGGCTACAGAATTAAAACCTCAAGACTAGGTAAGGGAGGTATGGAGGTAGACTCATTAGATTTGGGTTTTGCATTGTCAAGTATCTGCCATGAGAAAGCTGAAATCAAACACAATGCAATTGCAATACCTATTTTTCAACTAGACCCTTCTCCTTTTTACTTTAAGTGGTAGTTCAGTTCAGTCTCTTTGATTTTCCATGTTCATTTTGAGGAAATAAGCATCCCAACCCTGGACAACTAATGATTTCTAGTCAAATATATGGGGACTTAATTCATAACTTAGTCCTAATTAAACCAGTTCACACAATACTTGCTGCAAGAAACCCTTGCTGATTCTAAACTATTAGATATAAGCACTGTGACATGAGGGAAGAGAGGAAGTTCTAGTTTATGAAAGGTCTATTTCCTCTTTCAACCACTACTGCCTTTGGAACTACACAATTGGAAAACTTGAATAGGTTGCTTGCTGATTCTGAAGAAGTAAGAAAAAGTGAGAAAAAATTTATATACAATGACTGACTGCTTCAGTGTCCAAGCTCTTGTTCCTATCCAGATTTAACACACTAATAAAATTATAATTTATCCAAGATGGTTTACAGAAATAGCAAATTTTAGGAAGACTTACATAACATTACTTATCTGTTCCCCACAGGAAAAAAAAAAATAAGGAGGCTAAGGACAGAGCTGCATTTCGTCAAGCAGAATAAATTTTGGAAATGTAGGATTCTACTTTCTCTCTCTGACTTCAATATCAAGTTGCTATTCAAGTATTTATGTAAAAGGATATTTACCACTAGTTTAGTTCTTTTTTAATCTATTTTTATTGATAAATATCCATACACATACAGCCTGTGCTGGTTTGAAAGGATTATGTACCCTAGAAAATCCATGTTTTAATCCAGATTCATCTTGTGGAATCAGCTATTTCTTTTAATCCTTATTCAGCACTGTAGGTTGGAAATCTGATTAGATTATCTCCACAGAGATATGACTCACCAATTGTGGATATTAACCTTGGAGTGGAGGGAGGTATGATTCTACCCATTCCAAGTGGGTCATGATTAGTTTGAATTCTTTAAAAGAGGAACATTTTGGAAAGAGCCCCAAAGCAGAGAGTCCATGCAGTCAGAGACCTTTGGAGATGAAGAAGGAATATGCCAAGGGAGCTTCATGAAACAAGAAGTCTGGAGAGAAAGCTAACAGACATTGCCATGTACGCCACGTGCCTTTCCAGTTGAGAGAGAAATCCTGAACTTCATTGGCCTTTCTTGAGTGAAGGTAACCTCTTGTTGGTGTCTTAATTTGATCATTTTTACAGACTTATTTTAATTTGGACATTTCATGGCCTTAGAACTGGAAACCTGCAACTTAACAAATTCCCCGTTTTTAAAAGCCATTCTTGTTTCTGGTATATTGCATTCCAGCAGCTTGTAAAGGACTTACACAGAGAACTACAAAACATTTTTAAAGGAAATCAAAGAGGATCTAAATAGGTGGAGAGATATTCCATGCTCATGGATAGGAAGGTTAAATGTAGTTAAGATGTCAAGTCTACTCAGATTGTTCTACCGATTCAATGCAGTACCAATCAAAATTTCCAACAACCTACTTTAAAGACTTGGAAAGGCTAGTTATCAAATTCATCTGGAAGGGGAAAAGACTAAAAACTAAAAGCTAAAAGCATCCTAAGGTGGGAGGATTAACACTCTCCAATTTTAAAACATTATAAAGCCACAGTGGTCAAAGCTGCATGGTACTGGTACAAAGATAAAAGTATTGACCAATGGAAATGAATCGAGAGCACAGAAATTGACCAAATCTATGGTAAACTGATCTTTGACAAGGCCCCCAAATCCAATGAGCTGGGACAAAATAGTCTTTTCAATAAATGGTCATGGGAGAACTGGCTGTCATTAGCCAGAGAATGAAAGAGGATCCTTACCCTACACACTAAAAAAATGAGCTCAAAGTGGATCAAAGACCTAAACATAAGAACCAGTACCATAAAGCTCCTAGAAGAAAATGTAGGGAAACATCTTCAAGACCTAGTAATAGAGGTAGCTTCCTAAACTTTACACCCAAAGCACAAGCAATGAAAGAAAACATAGATAAATGGGAACTCCTCAAAATCAAATGCTTTTGTGCCTCAAAAGATTGTCGAAAAGGTGAAGAGGCAGCCAGCTCACTGGGAGAAAATATTTGGAAATCACACATCAGATAAAGGTTTGATATCCTGTGTACATAAAGAAATCATACAATTCAACAACAAAAGAACAAGCACCGCAATTATAAAGTGGGCTAAAAATATGAATACACATTTTTCTGAAAAGCAAATACAGATGGCTAAAAAGCACATGAAGAGATGTTCATTCTCATTAGCTATAAGGGAAATTCAGACCAGGACTACAATGAAATACCACCTCACACCTGTAAGAATGGCTGCTATTAAACAAACATGAAACTACAAATGTCGGAGAGTATGTGGAGAAATTGGGACTCTTATGCACTTCTGGTGGGAATGTGTAATGGTCCATCTGCTATGGAAGATAGTCTGGCAGTTCCTCAGAAAACTAAATATCAAGCTGCCCTATGACTCGGCAATACCACTACTCAGTATATATGCAGAAGAATTGAAAGCAGCGACACAAATAGGGATTTTCACTTCGATATTCATGGCAGCACTATTCACAATCGCCAAAAGAGGGAAACAATCCAAATGCCCATCAACAGACAAGCGGATTAAGAAAATGTGGTATACATAGTCGATGGAATATTATGCAGCAATAAGATGAAATGATGTCCTGAACCACATGACAATATGGATGAGCCTTGAAGACATAATGCTGAGTAAAATAAGCCAGACACAGAAGGAAAGATACTGTATGATTCCACTTTTATGGCCATGTAAAAGTAAAATGAGAGGCTTATAATACAGAATATAGGGGACCTAAAGAGTCACAGAAGCTTGAGATGGGTGAACAGTTTGCTAAACAGGTTGAACATAATTGTAAGGGACTAGACAGAAGTAAATGGGGTGCACTAGTGGGTCTATAAGTAATATTATCATGTTGAAGGTGAACATGATTGAAAGGGGTTGTATTGTCATGTGTTCCACCAATTAACGCTATAAACATAAATAAGTTCTTGCATGAGCTACTGCAAAGGTATGAATCTTTAACACACACTATGGACTGTGTTTAACAGGAAAACATCAACAGTGCCACAACAATACCAGGGATACGTAATGGGTGGAGGGACAAGAGTTAGGGGGAGGTTTGGATTTTCTATTTGGTGAGCGTGTGTTTATCGGCTGTCTTTCTCTTGGGAACAATGAAATTATCTAAAATTGAGAGTGTTGATGGACTGTTGACTTCGGACATTATACCGGAGGCCCAGTAGATGGAGGTGGCTGAAAGATGCACTGACTGAGACACAGACTGGCAAATGATGGTGTAAACATATGATTGAACATGATGCTACTACAAAAAGGAACAAAGTTGTAAGGGCATTCAACAATTTGAATGGACTTGAGGGACATTTGGTGAGGCAAAATAAGCCAGAAACAAAAGAGCAAATATTGTATGATCTCATTTAGAAAATACTTATGAGAAAATTGGGGCCTAGATTGTAAGTTCTTATAGCAATCATATTTAGTCCAGAGTGGTAATTGTTACTTCTGGATTTTGAGGGGCTGTTTTATACATGTATAACCTGGTATTCAGAGATAAGAATGAAGCCAATTGGGTCAGGATTAAGATAATTCAGAATCCGGGGGTAAGGAAGGCATCGCCTGTATTTTAGAATTTCACCTACTCTTTGAGACTGAAGGAAGAAAGTTTTGTTATGTCCAGAACCTAAATTTTCTGTAGCACATAATCTAACTCAACATATACCTATCCGGATAGATCATTTGAACAACTGAAACACAGGGAGCCCAGAATAAGAATGAGAGCCTTTAATCCTGTATAGCTGGATATAATGCCTGGATATATCCCAGAGTATATTAAACAGATAATCAAAAAGAATTGGTAAAGTCCCTTGAGGGATGGGAGAAGAATTATAGAACTCTTAAACTTCACCTCCAAAGAAATCCTGGATACTGTGCCAAACATTAGGGAAACCCAAATCAATATTCTAAGCCCTTGATCTTGAAGCTTGCTCTTGTGATGCTTATGTATATAGCAGAGAAGCATGCCTATATGTAGGCTGAGCCTCCTCCCTATGTGGGACATGATGACATCCAGGGATGAAAGTCTCCTGGTGGCGTGGGAGATGACCCAGGGATAAGTCTGGCCCAGGCACCATGGGATCAACAATGCCATTCTGACCAAAAGGGGGGAAAGAAGTGTAACAAATAAGGTAACAGTGGCTGAGAGAGTTCAGTGTTGAGTAACTATACTGTAGGTCACTCTTACACATGCCTCAGTTAGACACTGCTACCTATCATAACTTGCCAAACCCCAAACAAAATCAAATCCTAAAGAATACCTAGGGCATTATATAAGATTCTACAAAGGTTCCATGCACTAGGGTAACTTTTCAAAACCTACAACTTCCAAATGGGTCCCTGGACAAGATAATTCCTAAAATGCAAAGGGGCCAATCCTTCCAGAACATCAATTCATTCCATCCCGTATCCCATTGATAGCCCCTTCCAACATGGAAAAATGTAGAATGGGCATAGCCCAAATACCCCTAAAGAGTGGTAGAAAGATCAAAATTGTTGGTGGAGCTATATAGAGAAGGTCAGGCTTAACAAAAGTGTATGAGTACTGAATCATTATACTGATATATCTTTTAGCCTCCAGTACCTTTGAGCAGCTAAAATAAAAACCTAAAATTGTGGAATTGTAACTCATACCAAACTCTGAAATCTATTCTACAACTAATTATCATAATGTACTTTGAAATTTATTGCTTTTATGTTATTTAAAGAGAAAGAGGGGTGTAACAGAGAAGACAGGATTTAACAAATGAGTATGATTGCTGAGTCATCATATTAATATTTCTGTTGGTTTCCAGTGTCTTGGAACAGCAAGAAAAAAAAATGAATCATGGAACTGTAACCCATACCAAATATTAAAATCTATTCTATAACTACCTGTTAAAATGTACTTGAAAATGTATTGCTTTTTGTGTACATATGTTCGATTTCACAATAAAAAATGTTAAAATGAAAAAACAAATACTAGAAAACATAAACCAATGGCAATATTAGAGTGATTATACACCATAACCAAAAGTGGGACTTACCCCAGGAATGAAAGGGTAGTTCAATATATGAAAATAAATCAATGTATTAAATAGAATGAAGGAAAAAAACCCCACATGATTATCTCAATAGATACAGAAAAGGTATCTGGCAAAAATCAACACCCTTTCTTGATAAAAACATTCAGAAAAGTAGGTTTAATGGTTTGAAGCTGTATGGACCCTACAAAAAGTATGTTCTCAATCTATTCCTTTGGGCATAAACCTATTGTAAGTACAGCCCTGTGTTTATGTTACTTCAGCTAAAGTGTGGCCTAGGGTGGCTTTTCTTTCTTTCTTTTTACACACTTTTTATTTAAGAAAACAAAAACATACACTTAGAACCACCAACAATGGCTATCTTAGTTGGCTTAACCATAGGTATATTTAAATAAAGTATCCAAATAATCATTGTAAAGCCTGTGTTTGCACAGTAAATTTCATAAACCAATTTAAAATTAAGGCAACAAGGAAGAAATCTACATATTCAGGTAGTAAAGTTCTTAAATTCTAAGTATTAAAAACCAACTTAGATACCATTTGATAGGCTGTCAAAACTGTGAATGTTCTCAAAATTTTTAAGTAGAAAGTTCTTACAAATATCTGTATTGCTATAGTAATGACCTATGTTACTAAATATTTTCCTTATTTCAGGAAAATATGAAGATACAAATATTTTTACAATTAACACATGGAAATTTTAACCATCTAAAATGGATATCTTAGGTAGCTTATCCATAGGCATATTAAAAAGAATATCTAAGTAATCAATGTAAAGCTTGTTTGTACAATATGTTTCATAAACTAATTTAAAATTAAAGCAAGGAAGGAAAAAAATCTATAAATACAGATATCAGAATTACTTGAATTCTAAATATTAAATATTTTAATCACTTATTGGAGTCCTTTATAAATGGGATTAATATAGATACCATTTATATTAATAAATGGTAGAGAATGGGAGAGAAGAGAGAAGAGGGAAGGGGAAGGGGTAAGAGGAGAGGAGACAAGAGAGGAGAGGAGAGAAGAGAAGCAAGAAGCTGAAAACAAGAAAACCTGGCAGAAAAGGGAAAGTGCAGCAGACATCATCATATGTCTTGCATATGACAGAGGAGTCTGGGATCACCTGAGGCCAGTCTTTGGGAAGGAAGCATCATAGGATGATTCCTTGATTTGGACATTTTTTTCAGCCTCAAATCTGTAGATTGTAAATTAATTAAATTCAAGTTGTTAAAAGGAGACACACAATATAGGGCAAGATTGTGGCATAGTAAGGTGTGGAATTTAGTTCATCCTACAGGGCACTAATAAATAGCCAGGAACTATAAGTAACAACTGTTGGGATTCCAGTCACCGGACACACATTGCACAGCAGTCTGGAATGGGTGGAACAGCTGAGATCCTGCACAGAACTATAAGTCTCCCAAGCCGTGGAGGTCAGCACCCCTATCCCATGAGCATAGCAGCCTGGGTCCCCCAAGGAAAAAGAAACAGATTTTACTAGGAACAAGGAAGGTAGGTCAATCAAACTCCAATTGCAGAATCAATTAACAAATTCTGACTGCTGAAAACAGGGCCTGAGCACAGATAAACCTAGAGTAAGCACTAAAGGAACCAAGGGTTTTCATCCCCACAGAGAGGGTGTGGGGCTGACAGAAATAAAACAAAACAAAAACAGAGGCTTTTTGAGTTGGTGGACAGCACAAAATACTGGAAAAAAGCTGGTCCCTGAGAAAAGGGAGCACATAGAACCTGGACACAGATAGAGTCATAAACCAACTCCAACTCTTGATTGGCAAACCCAGGGAGCTGGGGTCTGGCTGTGAAAAGGCTTTTTTTCCTTTTTCTTTTTTTTACTTCTTAACAGGTCATCAGACAGAACTGCCAGTATTCACAGCATTCATCAGCACTGCCAAATTAAAGGTGAATTGTGGGTGAATCAAAACCACATCTGAGTGATAAAATAACTAGTCAGGTGAGGATAATTCCCTAAAAGGTGTATCTTCCCCAAGAAAAGGGGGTGGGGCCCATCTCAAGTGGTTGCCCTTCTTCAGGGAATTCAGGCCCCAGGGGCTGGAAAACAGAAACAACAGAAACCTGCCTTCTAACTCAGCCTCTGTCTCAACAAAGCCACTGGCAGGGAGAGGCTGCTAAGAATTAAAGGCACTACATCACTTTACCCTGGTGGGAAGCCGCAAGATGACAAGCATCACATGCTGAGCACACAGGAAAAAGATAGAATCTAGAGGCTTCATAGGAAAGTCTGACAACCTGCTGGGTCTCACCCTCAGGGAAACTTGATATTGATCACACCCCCATCCTGAGACATGTACCTGTCTGATCTGGGAAAATCTGACTGGGGACAATCATATCTGAGGAGACCAGAAAAACAAGAGCTAAAAAATTCTGCTCAGCTAAACAGAAGCTATGCTAGAGGTCTATAATAAGTTGAACTAAATGCCAAAGAACAGAGAGAGAACACAGCCAACCAACAAAAAACCCTAGGTAAAAGAGTGAAAATGATCCCCAGAATAAACTAATCAAAGAAATCAAATGCCTAGACACCAGTAAAAAATAATAAGTCATACTAGGAAAATTGAAGATATGGCCTGGTCAGAGGAAAAATCCTACATTTCAAATGAGAGGCAAGAGTTGAAACTACTAATTAAGAATGTTTGAAAAGACATGCAAAATTACATAAAAAATCAAATCAATAAGTTGAGGGAAAATATGGCAAAAGGGATGAAAGATATAAAGAAGATATTGAGCATACATGAAGAAAGTGAAAATTTGTAAAAACAAATCATCGAACTTATGGTAATGAAAGGTACAATAGAAGAAATGAAATAAAACAGTGGAAGCCTAAAATAGCAGATTTGAAGAGGCAGAAGAAAGGATCAGTGAACCAGAGGCAGGACATTTGAAGTTCTACACATAAAAGAACAGACAGAGAAAAGAATGTAAACAAATGCACAGGGTCTCAGGGGACTGAATGGCAACATGAAACCCATAAATGGGTGTCCCAGAAGGAGAAGAGAAGGGAAATGGGGCAGAGAGACTAATGGAGGAAATAATCACTGAAAATTTCTGATCTCTTAGGAAAGACATAAAATTACAGACCCAAGAAGCACAAAGTGTCCCAAACAGAATAGATTCAGATAGACCTACTCCAAGATGCTTACCAATGAGATCATCAAATGTCAAAGATAAAGAGAGAATTCTGAAACAGCAAGAGAAAAGCAAACCATTGCATACAAGAGAAACTTGATGAGAACATGTGCAGATTTGCAGGAGAAACTGTGGAGGTGAAAAGGCAGTGGTATGATATATTTAAGATTCTGAAAGGGAAAAACTGCCAATAAAGAATTCTATATCAAGCAAAACTGTCCTTCAAAAATGGGGGGAGTTTAAAATATTTCCAGTCATACAGTCACTGAGAGAGTTTGTGACTAAGAGACTGGCTCTATAAGAAATACTAAAGGGAGTACTGTAGGCAGATAAGAAAAGACAGGAGAGAGAGGTCTGGAGATGAACTGATGACTATCAATAAAGGTAAAAAGAGAAAAAAAGATATGACATAAAATCTAAAAGATAAAATGGTAGAAGAAATTACTGCCTTTACAGTAATAAATTAAATGTTAATGGATTAAACTCCCTAATCAAAAGACTTATACTAGCAGAATGTATAAAAAAAACAGGACCTATCTATATGCTATCTACAAAAGCAGACACATATAGCAAACTATAACAGTAGAAATAGGAGAGAAATTTCTCCCAACATGAAAAATTCCATTTATGAAAAACCCCACAGCTAATAATATACTCAATGGTGAAAGACTAAGCTTTTCCATTAAGATCAGGAATAAGACAAGGATGTCCACTTTACTACTGCAATTCAGTATTTAACTAGAAGTTCTAGCCAGAGCAATTAGGCACAAAAAAAATGACAAGGTATCCATACTGAAAAAGAATAAATAAAACCATCTCTGCTGAAGATGACATGATCATATATACAGAACATCCCAAGGAATCCACAAGAAAACTATTAAGCTAATAAACAAGTTCAGAAAAATGGCAAAATACAAGAGCAACAAAGAAAAATAAAACTGTATTTACTTGCAGTGAACAATCCAAAGAGGAAATTAGAAAAGCAATTCCATTTATAGTAGCACCCAAAACAAATCTAGAAATAAATGCAACCAAGGATATAAAACACTTGTTCTAGTTTGCTAGCTGCCAGAATGCAATATACCAGAAATGGAATGGCTTTTAAAAGGAGGAGCTCAATAAATTGCAATTTAACAGGTTTTAGGCCATGGACATGTCCCAATTAAAGTAAGTCTATAGAAATGTCCAATCTAAGGCATCCAGGGAAAGATACCTTGATTCAAGAAGGCCAATGAAGTTCAGGGTTTCTCTTTCAACTGGAAAGGCATATGGCATACATGGTCAGAGTTTCTCTCACCTGGAAATGCACAGGCAAACACAATCAGGGTTTCTCTTTCAGCTGGAAGGGCATATGGCGAACATGGTGTCATCTGCTAGATTCTTCCCCAGCTCCCTGGGAGGCATTTTCCTTCTTCATCTCCAAAAATCGCTGGCTTTATGGAGCTGTGGTGTTCTCTGCTCTCTCAGAATCTCAAGCTTTCTCCAAAATGTTTCCTCTTTATTGGATTCCAGTAAAGTAATCAAGGCCCATCTGAAATGGGTGGACATATCTCCACCTAGTCCGGTTTGACACTCACTCTTGAGTGCGTCACATCTCTATGGAGATAATCTCATTAAAGTTTCCAACCTATAGTACTGAATAGGGATTAGAAGAAACCGTTGCACTCATAAGATTGTTTAGGATTCAAACACTGCTTTTTTTAGGGTACATAAATCTTTTCAAAACAGAACAACACTTGCACACTAATAACTATAAAACACTGCTGAAAAAATTTTAAAACACATAAATATGTGGAAGACATTTCACATTCATGGACTAGTAGAGTTAATATTGTTAAGATGTCAAAATTAATCTAAAGTAATATAGAACTTCAATGCAAGCCCTACGTGGTAGTTAGATTCAGTTGTCAACTTGGCCAGGTGAAGGCATCTAGTTCTGTTGCTGTGGACCTCATCTGTTGCTGATTACATCTGCAGTTGGCTAGGAGGCATGCCTGCTGCAATGAATGATGTTTGACTTAATTGGCTGGTGCTTAAATGAGAGAGCACAACGTAGCACAGCCCAAGCAGCTCAGCATACCTCATCTCAGCACTCGCAGCTCAGCCCAGGCCTTTGGAGACGCAGAAAGAAATCACTCCAGGGAAAGTTGTTGGAACCCAGAGGCCTGGAGAGAAGGCCAGCAGAGATCACCCTGTGCCTTTCCACATAAGAAAGAACCTCAGTTGAAAGTTAGCTGCCTTCCCTAAGAAGAACTAATGTAATAAATCCCCTTTTATTAAAAGCCAATCTGTCTCTGGTGTGTTGCATTCCGGCAGCTAGCAAACTAGAACACCCTATAAAAATTCCAATGGTCTTTTTTGCAAAAAACGGAAAACCTGATCCTCAAATTCATAAGGAACTGTAAGGGGCCGGAATACCCAAAACTTGTGAAAAAGACTAAAATTCAAGGAGTCACACTGCCCAATTTCAAATTGCATTACAAAGCAATAGTAATCAAAACAGTACAGAACTGTACAATGGATACTGAGTGGCTGCAAGAAGGAATGAAGCTGTGAGGCATGCAAGTAGATGAATGGACTTTGTGGATAGCATCTTGAGTGAAATATGTCAGAAACAAAAAGACAAACTTATAATGCCGCAGTAATATGAACTAAGTATAATGTGCAACCTTTAAGAATCGAACCCAAGAGCACAGGTTATCAGAGGAAGGCTTATTGCAAAGGTTCCTAGATTCCTATTCACATCTATTCTGGAGTTGTAACTGTTATTTCTAAATTATGAGATGCTGAGCTCTTTGCACATAACCGATCAGTCCCTGGAACTTTGCATCTGTGTGACACCTGAGACTCAGAACTAGAGTTCTGCAGCTATGAAACACACCATTACCCTACAGAACAACTGTCTGAAAAGCTGAAAAAGAGATCACACTTCAATTAGAAATATGAATGAAGCAGATCTGGTTAGGATTAAGGTAAATCAGATCAAAGGGTAAAAGATGATACTTAGACTGTTTTAAAACCTCAACTTCTGTATGAGACCAAAGGAAAAGATATTTATTCAGTACAAAATTTATATTTTCTGTAGCACAGTATCTAATTTAATTTGTCTGGTCAGTTTATATGAACACGTTGATTACATGGAAACTTGAATAGGGAGTGAGAATTTGTTGGCTTGGTACAGATAGTGTGATGCCCCAATACATGCCAGATTAATATGGGCAGAAAATAAAAAAGTATTTGCAAAGCCTTGTGAGGGACTGGCAGAAAATGTAGAAATATTAAATGTCCCCACCTGGGGAATTCCAGACATTCTTGTAAGTATAGAGGATTACTAATTTAATAGGCTAAGCCCTTGATCTTGGGGCTTACCCTTATGATCTTATGCCTGCAGAGGAGAAGCTAAGCCTACCTACAACTACGCCTAAGAGTCACCCCCAGAGTGAGGTTTCTTTTGCTGCTCTGATTTAGCCTCTCCAAAACAACTCAGCAGGTACCCACTGCCCTCCCCCCTATGCGGGACATGACTCCCAGGGGTGTAAATCTCCCTGGCAATGTGGGGCATGACTTCTAGGGATGAGCCTGACCCTGGCATTGTGGGACTGAGAAAGCCTTCTTGACCAAACTGGGGAAGAGAAACGAAATTAAATAAAGTCTCAGTAGCTCAGAGATTTCAAATACAGTGAAGAGGTTATTCTAGAGGTTATATGCATTACATTATATCCCTTTTTAGTTTTTAGTGGATTAGAATAGCTAGAAGGATATTTGAAACTGCTGAACTCTAGTCCAGTAGCGGTGATCCTTGAAGATGACTGTATAGCTTTTAGAGTGAGACGATGTGATTGTGAAAACTTTGTGGCTGACACTCCCTATAACCAGTGTATGGATAGTTATAGGTAAAATAAAAATAAGGACAAAAATAAATAATGGGATGGGGTTATAAGGGGTATGGGATATTTTGGGTATTTTTTTTCATTTTCATTTTTATTCTTATGTATTTTTTTGAGTAATGAAAATGTTCAGAAATTGATTGTGGTGATGAATGCACAACTATATGATGATTCTGTGAACCACTGACTGGACACTTCGGATGATTATAGAGTATGTGAATATACCTCAATAAAATTGAATTAAAAAAAAACATCTGTGGTATTGGCATAAAGATAAACAAACAGACCATGGAACAGAATTGAAAACCCAGAAACAGAACCACAAGTCTATGGCCCACTGATGTTGTTTTTTGGGGGTACATGGTCCAGGAATCAAACCTGGGTATCCTGCATGGAAGGTGAACATTCTAATACTGAACCACCCATGTACCCTGGCTGATTGATTTTTGACAAGGCTGCTAAATACATGTAGTGCAGAAAGAATAGTCTCATCAACAAAGAGTGCTAGGAAAAGTGGGTCTCCACATGTAAAAGAATGAAATTCTTTCATATAGTATAAGACTCTAACCTTATACTATATTTATAAATATAGTCAAAATGGATAAAGGATCTAAATATAAGAGGTAACACCATAACACACAAGGGCATGTTCAGGTACCGGCCCCTAGTACTGTGGGTGGGAAACCATTTATAAATATGACCTTTGAAAGTGTTATTAATTGTGTGCAAACCGAAGGAGGGTGGGCCCTAATCCAATATGGCTGAAGGCGCTATAAACAAAGGAAATTGGACATGAGAGAGAAATCACAGAGTGTAGCCAGCAGCTGGAAGCCAACAGAACCTGAAAGAGAAGAATGTAAGGAAATACGCTTCAGTCTGTAAATACTTTATGGCGAAACAAAGAGTGGAAATACAAAATTAAAGATATTACAAACAGAAAATTTAAAATCTAAAACCTATGAAAATTAGAAGCACTATCTGATGGTGACTAAATCATATAATCTACAAAAGTCATGTTCAGGACTCAAACCCTGGCCCTGAGGGTATGAACTCATCTGTAAATAGGATCTTTAAAGATATTATTAGTTAAAATGTGTCAAAACTAAATGGGGGGCGGGCCATGGTGGCTCAGCAGGTAAGAATGCTTGCCTGCCATGCCTGAGGACCTGGGTTCGATTCCCGGTGCCTGCCCATGTAAAACAAACAAACAAACAAAAAACACTAAATGAGGATGAGCCTTAACCCAAAATGGTTGAAGCCCTTATAAGGAAAGAAAATTTCACAGAGAAAGAAGCCAGGGGAAAAGCAAGAAGATGGAACCTGGAAAAGAAAGGCAAGGACACTGCCATGTGCATTGCCATGTGATGGGAAAGCCATGGAACCCCAGAGCATGTGGCCAGCCAGAAGATGCCAACTTCAGGATTAAGCAAGCCTCTAGCTTCTGAAAACAAGCCAATCTAATTGCTGTTGTTAAGCCAATTCATTGACCCGTATTTGTTTTAGCCGCTATGAAACTAAAGTATTCACTCACAGCAGCCATGTTTGTGGAGAAAAAACAGACAGATCTTGATGTGTACTTCAGCCCTGCCAGTTACTGGCTGTGTGTACTCTGGAAAAATTACTTAGTCTGTTTCTCCACATTCAAAATGCTGATAATTATACCTACCTTGAAGATTTGGAAAATCAGTGATCTGTAAAGTACATGGTATATCATCAATACTAAATCAGTGACAGTTTTATTATTTCATTAGCATGTTGTCAAGAAGATAGATCAGCAAAAGGGAATTAAGCCCAAATAATATAAAACTTGGGTAGAATCAGATGGCATAATCATTAAATAGTAAAATTATTTTTGTTACATGTTCTTTTACGTGCATGTTGGCTACAAAGAAAATTTAGTCTACTGTTTATTAAGTGAAAGAATGAATGCATGAATACATGAATGAATAACACTTTGCCCCAATCTTAATTTTTTTTACCTCCAAAGCAGGTTTTTATGATTAAAATAGCTTAGTGACAGGCCTTGTTGCTAGGGTTACTTTCAGAGACCTGTAAAGATAAGTATCAAATCCATGCTCTTGAGCAGAGCTATTTTTCAAGATCAAAAAAGAAAGATTTGGGCTGAAATTAAACAAGTTCTTGAGAAATAAAATATCACTGAAAGAGCATTTATGAGTTTCCATCCTTACATACTTTTAAGACAACAGATATTTCGTCACGCTGGACATTTCATCATTATCTGTGGTAGTTAGTCTCCAAGATAATTTCCAATGATCCTATCATTCCTGTACTTGACTGATCCCCATTAAATGAAGGCACGCCCTGTGTGGACAACTGCATATGGTGGAGGTGATGATGATGTGTGAATTCTGAGACTAGTTCATAAAATGCATTACAACTTCTACTTTGGTCTCTTAGATTGCTCACTTGCCCCAGGATAAGCCAATTGTCATGCTGTGAGGACACTCAAACAATTCTGTGGAGAGACTGAGGTGGAGAGAACCTAAAGTCCCTGACCAACAGTCCACACCAATTTGACAGGCATGTCTGGGAGCCAGTGTGAGAGCCACCCTGGAAGTGGATGCTCCGGCTCCAGTCAAGTCTGCAGATGACTGCAGCCCCAGCACACATTTGACTGCTACCCACAAGAGACAGACAGACATAGCTGCACAAGAGAGCTGCTCCTGAATTCCTGACTCATAGAAGTTATGAGAAATAATAAATGATTTTTTTTAAGCCACTGAGTTTTGGAGTTATTTGGTATATAGAAACAGATAACTAATACATTGATCAATAACAAACATTCATTGCATACTACTATACTAAATAGCCTGCTTATACAGTGAACCCCATGTTCACTTAAAGTAACTTCTTGCTTTATGACTTAAAAATTTTAACAGCTTGACACGTCATTAACTCTATATCATGTCTTATAAAGTTCTCATGAAACAAGGAGAACCAGTCGACAATAAATATTTAACAAATATCCATTGAGTTCAAAATACTATTCTAAATGCTATGCTGAATAAAAGGAACGTTGATGCTAATGATAACAATGTAGGTATTAATCATATTTATTAAGTATCTACTTTGTCTTAGACACCGTTCTAGATTACATACATCCTCACTTAATCTTTTTTTTTTTCTCACTTAATCTTGATACACATTACTAAATGCTTTCCAGAAAGGTCATACCAAGTTACACTCCTATCTATGGTACATAATAAGGATAGATTCACTGCATGTTTACCAGTATCCAAAAAAAAAAGTGTTTTTTTTTCCTAGTCCTGTGTATGTGAATGTATATGTGAATATATATGTATATGTATATATATATATAATGTTTATGTATATATATAAAATGTATATGTTTATATATGTACGTGTATGTATTATGTATATGTATATATATATACACATACACAGTTTATATATATATATATACATAAACTAGTTTAATCTGAATTTCTTTGATTACTACTGAGGTTGGACATTAAAAAAGAATTATTAGCCTTTTACATTTCTTTTGGGACTTGTATATTCATATCCTTTTCTTCTTAAAGGTTTGTAAGAGATTTACAAACCTTTGTACAAACCTTTAACATTGACATGTTAGACAAATTAAACTGTTGCCTGACATAGTTACAAATGTTTTTCCAGGTTGGCAACATGTTTTTTGACATGCAAAAATTTTATATTTTTATATAGTCTAGTCAGTCTCTGCCTTTATGACTTCATTCAATTGCTCATGAATAAGGTTCTTTTCTATTACTAGATCAATGAAATAGTCACATTTTCTTTTTGACTGGTTATAGCTTTTTTTGACACATGCAATTATTTTTTTGTTGTAGGATACAAAGCAGATTTTTCCCCCCAGACAGTTAATCACATGTCTTTCTCTATGTAATGAATAAGTTTTCCTTTCCCCACTGATTTATGATGCCACCTTTATTACCTTAGGAATTCTAATTTGGGTATGTTTATGAGCTTTGTAATCTCTTTCATTACTTGTCTGTTGGTTTTCTTGCTAGAGCTACATTTTTTTTAAATTACTGGCTTCTGTTTATTCATTAAGAAACATCATATTCATTAAGAACCTCTAGGAAGCCTCCCTTATTCTTCCGAAAAGATATATTACATATAAAATTTTACCTTATATCACAGTAAACAGGGCTGATCTTATTCAATAATATGTCTGAGAGCAGGGAACTGGTGTATAATATGTATTTGCTAAAATTAAATTAACACATTATTGTGAGTATAATTAACAGTGCTGAATTGTGGGTGCATGTAGTGGGAAGGGGAAGTTTAGTCACGTATATCACTAGAAGGAAAGCTGGAGGTTAAAACATGGGAACATATAACTTAGTGAATCTTGTGATGGATGATGACTGTGCTTAACTGTACAAATATTTAAAAAGTTCTTTCATGAATTAGAACAAATGTATGATACTATTACCAGGTGTTAATAATAGAGTGGTATATGGGGGGGGGAATGTACCTACTGCAAACTATGGACTACAGTTAACATTAGTAATTTTTCATCAACAATAACAAATGTACCACACCAATACCAGGGGTCAATTATGGGGGGATAAGGCATATTGGATGCTTTATGTTTTCTTTTTATTTCTTTTTCTGGAGTAATGAAAATGTTCTAAAATTGATCATGGTGATGAATGCACAACTATGTACTGATAGGGTGAGCCACTGACGGCACAGTTCAGATGGATTGTGCGGTGTGTGATTATATCCCAATAAATTTGCATTAAAATTTAACCAGTAAGGTTTGTATAAAAAGGTAGTGATGGCAGAATAGCTTTAGCTTGAGAAAAACAAAGTGAAAATAGGCAATTCCGTCATTTGTTCTACAAACATCATGGTACTATTCACTATGGGTAATTCACAAAAATGACCAAACCCTAGACTCTGCCCTAGGGAGCTCACCACTTAGTAGCGGAGATGTGAACATTGGCGTTTAAACTGTTGACTAAGTACGGAAAAATAAGCAGCTCAAGGAAGGAGAAAGGAAAAAATTAACTTAGCCAGTATTGGACAGTATTTCAAAAGTCTAGATATACAAATGAGCTGGTTTTATGGTGTTTCTTAAATGGCCAAGAAATTTGGAATAAATCTGAGTGACAAAGGTGCACCAATTCAGGCTCTTTGGAGGAAGTTACATTTATTTTTTCTTCAGTGCGAAACTTTTTTTAGGAAGCTTAATGTACCTTGGGTTAGGAAGAGTGAGTTCAAGAGTCTGGGGTGATGGGAGTTTTGCTTGGAAAAGGTTTCGTTTAACAAAGACCTCAGATCAATAAAACGGTATACAGGTGAGTTAACCGCAAGGTGACTCGGTAGGTATGCGGATAAAATATATAGACCTGTCCCTATGTCTGCTCACTTACTTGAATCCATTTAAAAGAGGACTAGGATCCCTGCTGCGCAAGGGAGTCCCAGCCCTGGCACGATCCTCGCCTTCTCGCCCTGCAGCCCCAACCCGCAGGGAGGACCGGAGAGATGCTTGGGCGAGAACTGACGTCACGCCAACGTCACTTATTCAGTACTGACGCAGTTCGCAGGGAGGGGTCCCTCAGCCCGCCGGAAAGCAGTCAGCTCCACGGTGTATGGGCCGCCTCCCTTTCCACCCTGGAAGTCCAGATAGTCAGAGCTGCAGGAATCGAAGCGCTAAATGAACTGAGGAGAGTCACCTCTTTTCTTGCCCACCTCCCTGAGACCCAAGCGCCGTCCAGGCGGCGGCGCGCGCACGAGCCCGCCGCGTGACCGGGTACGCGCATGCACCCAAGTGCGCAAGTTCATTGCCTCAGAACCCGGAAGTGCGAGGGACGGGAGAGACACGTGGGTCGGGCTGGGTCGCAGCTCGCATGGGGGAGTCTATCCCGCTGGCCGCCCCGGTCCCGGTGGAGCAGGCGGTGCTGGAGACGTTCTTCTCTCACCTGGGCATCTTCTCTTACGACAAGGCCAAGGACAATGTGGAGAAGGAACGAGAGGCCAACAAGAGCGCAGGGGGCAGCTGGCTGTCGCTGCTGGCGGCTTTGGCCCACCTGGCTGCGGCCGAGAAGGTCTATCACAGCCTCACCTACCTGGGGCAGAAACTAGGTACCTCTGTCCCGCCCCCCATGCTCCTTGAGGGGGAAGGAAATAGGGTACAGCTCGCTCTTGGCACAGGCTTGGGTTCCCGAACTCTGTCACTCCTAGCTGCGGACCATTCTGCACTCTCGGATCTCCTCCCTTCCTTTGGCTTCCACTAACTCCTCCCACCGATCTCCGCTGTAAATAGATTGGCAGATCTTGTAGATGTTTGCAAGGGCTGCACCCTAAACCGATGGTTTTATCCATTTTGCCCCATGCATGGATTGGTGGTGTAAATGAGGAGTTAACCAAATTCAGTCCAGTGACACTGCGACCAGAGGAGGATAACTTGGCATTACCACTTAGTTAATGAACACTATTGTCTTGCCACTTAGGTTAAGGCCCTGAAGGGTGATAGACCCAGTTCTACCCACTCTCGTGAACCTTTAATAAATATTTAATGAATGAAGAAATGAAGGGATACCTGGCAGGAAGGCAAGGAATGTGCCACACACTAGCTGGTGGAAACAGGGAGGAAAGTTCCCTGAAAATCGGTGCAAGAGCTGATTCAAATGATTTTCACAAGCAGTAGAATCAATTAATATGATTGGATGAGAAGGAAATAATATATGTAAAAACAAAGGATTATGCACACAAAATATTACTACTCTATAATATTTACCAATAATAACATTTAAATCCCAGAGTTTTGGAGTCATTTTACTTTGGTCTATTTTAGACTCTTTAATTATCAGAGGCACAGAGTCTAATGTGAATGAAGGACACATATGTACAGTATACAGAATAGAAATGTAAAATGGGATCTAGATTCCATTTTTATTTTTTACCCAGTTGCCTTATTGTCCGAAGATGGCCATGTACATTTTATTAAGCTATCAGTAAACATTCAGAGGTCAGGGCTTTCTGAGGGCTTAACTTCTGCCAAAGCTATTTAAAATAATAACTTGTTCTTTAATATGTTGATTTATTAAGAAATCCTAGTCAGGTAGTTCCACCTTCTGTATTTTTCCTCCCCTTTTTACAGTGCCACCTCTCACAAATATGCAATTTCTTTTGAGGAGTTATTATTATTTTACAGTGGCAAATTGCAAATATAGAGTTGTGTGATTAGATGATAGAGCCCAAACCAGAATACCTGACTTTGAAGTGTCGGATTGTGTCTGTACCCATATCATTTCTAGAAAATGTGTACTTATATTACAATTTATGTTTAATGTGTATTTTATGTGTTAATACATATTTGGAAATGGGGAATATTCTAGCTGTAAAATTGAAAGTGGGTGATTTCTGGCAGTTTTGGTTGATTTTTGATTCCCCTACTTCATCAAGAATGGTGAATAACCCTGGTCCTGTGATTTTGTTTTTAGCTCATTATGCAAATTAGGTGAAAGCTGTGAATTTACTTCCCTTACAAGTTTGGATATAAACTGAGATGGTTAAGTTGGATTTCCTAAAGCTTATTTATGAACCCTGATTAAAAATTTTGTGACACTAATTTAAATTGAATGGCCCGCAACTTGGGCTGCTTATGTATAAGAACCATATGTATAAGAACTTGCTTTCAGGCTCTGATGTGGGTTCTATGAAGCGGTCCTTCTTATGTTATCAGTTCTGCTTGTACTCCAGCTGGCATTGGTGAGCCTGAGAGCTGTACTTTGAAGCTGACCCACAGATCAACTTACACTGAAACATGCATAGCCACTGTTCAGACTCCCATGTGATCTGGTCACTTCCGAGTAAATATTCTGAAAAGGCATGTAGAACTGTACTGCCTCAGACCTTGTTTATATCTATTGTAAATGTAAGTTTTAGAATTTTAGCTTTGCAAATGTTAGTTTTTTTTTTTTTATTGCACCAGCACATATATGATATCAGAGTGCCTGCAATATGACTTCACAGTTATCAGGTGGCACTCCATTTTCTTTAGACTGTGTTGCCATTTAACACAAAAATCCCATCTTCTTCAACTCGTTTGATAATTAGAAAATTTGAATGGGTTTCTTTAAAAAGCAAAACAAAAAGTATATGCATACTTCAAAAAAAAATTTAAATGTGGTTCAGAGAATTGAGCCTTTTTTGACCTCACTCTGGTGGCTGGTGTTTATCTTGACATCTTAGTGAATCTTAATTATAGATGCTAGCTTAGGCCTTTAGGTAAAGGACAAACCCAGAGATTTCCTTTCCTGTCTTGGCTCAGTTACTGAAAATCTTTGAGTGGGAGTCCTTTTCTTGGAACTTTCTCTTCCCTTTGAGTTGGGACTATTACCTGTTTGGGGAAGTATCAATGATTAAAGTATGCTGAGTCAGTGTCTGGGGAGCATTTTAGAAGGCCATACTTTTCTTCCCTTTCTTTGATTAATTATTGGTCTTGCCAACTTCTTATTGTTGGAATGTAGCATAGCTGAAAATGACCTAACTTGAGAACTGATATTTAAATATTTTCATTAGTAAGAACTTGTAGAGTATCATGTTCAATTAGATGTCCTGCATGCTCCTATAATATACGTGTTACTTAAAATAGAGTTGAAATCTCGAGAATAGAGCCTTCGTAAATAGAGCCTTCTGGAAGTAATTCAAAATAATCATACTTTATAAATTCAGAACGTTGAAAAGAGAAAGAAATCGGGTGTCTCTGATTCCTTGTTTCCTGGCATGAATGAAGACCAATCCTATTGGATGTCCTTAACAAGGGTAGTCAGTAGATAGGGTTATGTTTTTGAGAGCTTTGAGAAAAGGGACCTGTTTAAAAAGAAATGGATTGGTGGGTTCTCCCTTCCTTATAGTGTCATTTGTTTTCATATACTGGTGATTGGTGTTTATTGATATGCTTTTAAAGGTGTTTCCACTCCCTCAGATAAGGATAATCTGATGAAAGAAGATATCCATTTTTCAATACAGAATTAAATATTTTCCCAAGGCTACCCAGTTTAACCCTGGAAGTGAGTACATAGCTGAGGTTGGTTACCTATCTGTCATATTCTTTTTACAATATTTGAAGCTCCTATTTACAATAGAATTTCAGAAGCTCAGTTATGTGTTATTGGGAGTTTGTTATATCAAGAGAATGGAAAAGGGATTAGCATATTGAACGTGTGCTTTGTTCTGGCACATTACATACCAAAGGGTATTCCTTTTGTCCTCATACCAGCTCTATTACTAGTTTTTTGTTAAAAACAAACAAACAAACAAACACAACCTAAGACTCAAAGTGGCCAAGTAATTTCCATATCACAGGGCTTTGGGGTTTTGCTTTAGACCTGGTCACAGAGGCCTATTTAGTCTGTGCTGTCACTCTACACAGGTGGCAGAGCTAGACTGGCCATGGGCACCTGAGGGAGGCAGCATCTCCGGGGGCCAGCACTCTATGGGATGTCCGTGTGAGATCAGCCCACCTGTATCATATGGCTTTTGCTGCTATTAGTAGAAGTTATGTGATACTATTCATATGTTTAGGCAGTATATTGGAGAAAAATGTGGTTTTGTTTAGATAATTTAGGAGTTTGTCTGTGGAGTTACTAGTAAGGAGAGTAGCCAATAGTCCAGGTTTGCCCGGGGTTGAGGGAATTCCTGGGATGTAGGACTTAGAGTTTTAAGACAGGGACAAAGGGGTTTTCTGGGAAGCTAGACTTTAAATGCTAAAACCTGGAAAGTTCTGTACAAACCAGGATGAGTCTGTCACCCTAGTGGTAAGGGACATGAGATTCACTTCTTTTTTTTTTTTTAAACTTTTTTTATTGTATAGTATAACATATAAACAAAGCAAAGAAATAGAAAAACAATGGTTTTCAAAGCACTCTTCAAAAAGTGGTTACAGGATAGATCCCAGAGTTTGTCATGGGCTACCATATGATCTTCTCATATTTTCCCTTCTAGCTGCTCCGAGAATATAGGAGGCTGGAGAGCTTAAATACCTTTTTATCATCACAATTGACTTTTTTTTCCTTCTTTTTTTTTTTTTTGTGAACAATTACATATATACAAAAAAAGCTATAAGTTTCCAAGCACAGCACCACAATTAGTTGTAGAACATATTTCAGACTCTGACATGGGTTGCAATTTCATAATTTTAGGTTTTTACTTCTAGCTGCTTTAAAATACTGGAGACTGAAAGAGATGTTCATTTAATGATTCAGCAATCATATTCACTTGTTAGCTCCTGTTTTCTATGTATAATTGCACCTTCACCTTTGATCTTTCCATACCTCTCACTGGGGGTGTTTGGGCTACGGTAATTCTAAATTTTTGATATTGGAAGGGTCTGTCACTAATATGGGGTAGGGAAATGGAACTATCTGATGTTCTGGAGAGGCTGGGCTTGGTTTCAGGACTTATCTGGACCAGGGACCCATCTGGAGAGATTCACTTCTTGAAGCTTTAAAACCAATTTTGTGAAATGGTTCACTCACTAGGAAGGTATTTTACAAATTCCTTGATTTCATTTACTAGGTTAATTATCTCTAAGTGAGAACTAAATCTGAGTCCTCGTTGAAGCAGAGTAGGGGAGAATTGGTGGGTGGGTAAGAGAATCATATATAGATCTGTTGTATGCTAATGAATCATACCAGACATTCATTTAACTGGTTCTTCAGTGAAATTATGGGCCAGAAAATATTAAATCCTAATCACAGGAACCAGAGAACATTGCTGGTTAAAACCTAGTGAGTGCAGTGGGATCAGATGCTTCCCTTTTGGATGCCGCGTGGTATCTTGTACTCCTGGTTTCTCTTCCTTACCTTTCATGTTCTTATGTTATTTGCCTACCAGGGGGCCAGTCTTTCTTCAGCAGGAAGGACTCCATCCGCACCATCTACACGTCCCTGCATAATGAGCTGAAGAAGGTGGTGACTGGCCGTGGTGCCCTGGGCGGGACCGCCCCTCATGTGGAAGAGCTCCTTTCCCACCTGTCAGAGCAGCTCTGCTTCTTTGTTCAGGCTCGGATGGAGATTGCGGACTTCTACGAGAAGATGTACACCCTCAGCACCCAGAAGTTCATCAATGCCGAAGAGCTCGTTGGCCTTTTGGATACCATCCTCAGGAAATACAGCTCCAGGTTGGTACTGGTGTGGAGAAAGGGGAGAGAGAACTCAGCAGACTTCAATACTTTAGGAGTTTTTCCACACTTTTATGAAAACCTAGGATTGAATAGTTGTGAAGATGAAACAGCTTTGTTACAATTTTTTTAAATGTTTACTGTCCTAACATTCATATAGTGCAAAATTTCCCATTTTAACCACTTTTGTGTGTACACTTCAGTCATATTAATTATGTTTATAGTATTGTGCTACCATCACCACATCCATCGTCAAAACTTTCTAATCACCCCAAACAGAAACTCTGCACTCATTAAGCAATAACGTGGCATCCTTCCCCTCTGGCCCCTAGTAACCTGCTATTTAGTTTTTGTCTCTATGAATTTGCTTATTCTAGGTATTTCATTTTCCATACCCTAGATAAAAGTAGCATCAGATACAGAGTTTTCACAATCACACAGTCACATTGTAAAACCTATATAGTCTTCTTCAAGAGTCAAAGCTACTGTAGCACAGTTCAGCAGTTTAGGTACTTCCCTCTAGGCACTCCAGTATACCTTAAACTAAAAAGGGATAGCTATATAATGTGTAAGGATAACCTCCAGGATAACCTTTTGACTCTGTTTGAAATCTCTCAGCCACTGAGACTTTATCTCATTTATCTCTTCCACTTTTTGTTCAAGAAGGCTTTCTCATTCCTATGGTGACAGGTACCAGCTCATCCCCAGGAGTCAAGTCTCCCATAGCCAGGGAGATTTACATGCCAGTGACTTCACCTGCTGGGCTGTCTTAGAAAGAGAGGCCACGGCTGAGCAACAAAAGAGGCTCTCCAGGGGTGACTCTTAGGCGTAATTATCAGTAGGGTTAGCCTATCCTTTGCAGGAATAAGCTTCATAGGGGCGAGCCCCAAGATCAAGGGCTCAGCCTATTGAATTGGTTGTCCCTACTTCTTGCGAGAATATCAGGAATTCCTCAGATGTGGAAGAAGAATATTTCCTCTTCTCTCCCTAGCCCCCTAAGGGGACTTTGCAAATACTTTTTTATTCTCTGCCTACATTACTCTGGGATATATTGGAGCATTACACTAACCTGTACAAACCAGCAAGATCTCATGCCCTATGCAAGGTTCCATGTAATTATGGTGTACAAATAAACTGACCGTACAAGTTAAATTGTATAACTGCTACCCAAAATATAAATTTTGCACCAGATAAATGTCTCTCCCTTTGGTCTTGCACAGAGGTCTGTAGACATTTTGATTTGGTTTCTGTTCTACATCAACCACATTTTCTTCATGGTTCCCATGTTTTGCACAAATAATTCATATTTTATTATTCCTGTGGTAGCAAAAGAGTTAATTCTATTCCCAAAAGACCTAATTTGCCTTTTAGAGAATGTTTATTTGACTCTTTATATCTGATCCATGTCAGAACTCTTATAAAAAATTTAGTGAATTCTGTCATCTTCCAACCTGTGAAATGTCTTTGTTTTAAAAAATTAACAAGCTTAATGAGTAGCATAGAGTCTATACTGCTGGCCCTGATTTGAGATGCAGATCCTGTGTGAGTTATTGCAAACATCCAGTCTGTTTTCAGAAATGAATGGAAAACACAGCTTGTTTTTTCTTCTGGAAGCCCATTTTGTACAAAGTAGAATATTGTTCCTTTCTAGAAACTTACTATGTTACTAAGCAAGTATACATTCTTGCTAAAGAATCACAGTCATTTGTAACGTTGCATTTCAAATTGAAGTATTAGCATTAATAATATGTTTTCATATGTGTTATTTAGAAGAAAACCCCCAATTTACCTCACACATAGTCAAGGTGTTTGCTATCCCTTGAATACTTTAGAAGGCAGATAGAACTTGGGTGTTTTCCCAAGAAACTATCAACAGAATTTCTGATTCTGTAGGATTTGTTTTTTAAATTTTATTTCATGCATGTCTTTATCTTATTACTCTTCTACCTATACACTGGATAAAGGGAGTATCAGTCACAGGGTTTTTACAGTCACATAATAAAAATTACATAGTTTATACAATCGTTATCAAAGATCAAGGCTGCTGGATTAGACTTGAACAATTTCATATATTTCATTCTGGCTATTCTAATATACTAGAAACTAAAAAGGAACATCTATCTAATGATTCAACAATCATAATCATTTGTTCAATCCTAATTTCTCAGTTATATCTCCTGCGTCTTATTTTTTTTTAACTTTTTTTAAAATTGTATAATATAACATATATATATAAAACAAAGAAGGAAAAAGGCAATAGTTTTCAAAGCACTCTTTGATAAGTAGTTACAGGACAGATCTCAGAGTTTGTCATGGGCTAGCATACCAACATCTCAGATTTTTTCTTCCAACTGCTCCAGAACATTGAAGGCTAGAAGGAATAAATATTTTTTTATCATCACAAACTACTTTTTTTTAATGTGTGTGTGAAAAATAACATGTATTCAAAAAAGCAATAAATTTCATAGCATAGCACAAAAATTAGTTGTAGAACAGATTTCAGAGTTTGGTGTGGGTTACAATTCTACAATTTTAGATTTTTACTTCTAGCTGCTCTAAGATACTGAATACTAAAAGGAATATCAGTTTAATGATTCAGCAATCATATTTGTTTGTTAAGCCCTACCTTCTCTGTATAACTCCATCATCACCTTTGATCTTTCTATCCCACTCTTTAGGGGTATTTGAGCTATGCTCATTCTGACTTTTTCATGTTGGAAGGAATGGTCAGTGATATGGGGTAGGAGATGGAACTAGCTGATGCTTTGGAGAGGCTGGGCCCTGTAAGATTTGTTTTGAATTTACTTACCTGACTGTTTTGTACAGAAAGTATAAAAGAAAGTTCTGACTAATCTTTTCGTTTCTTAGTTAAAACAAAACTGGAAGACAGATTATAAATGCAAATTAAAATTTATCCTCCTAAATCAAAATATAATTTTAAGAAATAATGGCATTTTCTAAAAAGGAGGTAATATTACTGCAGCTACTTTTAAAAAAGAATTCGTTTGGTATTGGAATAATGTACCATTAAGTGATTTATATTCTTTAATCATAATTTTGTAGCTGGAATACAAATACATTTTTTAACTTGAGTTACATAAATTTTCTGTTTGCATTTAGGAAACATAATTTCTTCGTCTGAATGCTTTACTTGACAGAATTTTCACCAAAGGCAGAACTATCGTTTATTTAGGCCTTATGCCCTTTTTTATTGAAGAAAGGATTTGCAGTGTTAAGACTGTTAATTAAACAATTTGTTAGTTGCATAGTTCACCAAGATTAATTATTACCAACTGAAAATTTCATAAAGCCCATAAGATGATTTCTGTGAAGAACATTCTACTCGAAGCATTTCATATGCGTACGGATCTTAATGGTGAAGACTGTTGTGAATTCTCAGTTGAAGGCCCTCTGTAACCTTGGCCCAACCTCTCTTCATATTCATCTCTGACTCTGCCCATCAAATGCCTTAAGTTACAGCCAAACTCTTTGTAAGGAGGAACAAGCTTAAAAGAGAACCAATGAAGATTTTAAGCAGAAGCCAAAGAACAGTCCATAATCTAATGTGTGGTCCCCATAGATATTTGCTATTTGCTACTATTCTGCCATGACTCCTGGAATTTCTTTTGTTTAAAATGTCCTCAAATTGCGCTACCCTGTTTTAGTTCCTTGTTACCTATTATCATAATTCTGTATAACAGATCACCCCAACATTCACACATATGGGTTTGCAGGCCTCCACAATCTTTCCACCAAAAGGAATTGTTATTTTATTAGTACCCCTCTCCAGAGGGATACTTTTTACTTTGTATCTACTCTCCTTTTACCATATAAGTTTCTGTAGGTCAAATCGGTGGCTAATTGTCTTTGTATCCTCCATGTATTGTATTTAAGAACTAGTAAACTAGTTGTTTTAAATGAAAAGGGGTTAAGGACTTATTTTTGAATGAATATCTGACCTCACACCTGCATGGACCAGCACACTTTTTTGGGAAGGAACACCATGGTGTGGGCTTGTGACAGAGAGAGATAGTGTTTCTGAAATGGAGTTGTCTGTCTCTAAATTAGAGCATTACAGGAACCTATTTTATATTTTCCTCTATTCCATGGAGACATTTTCTTTACTTTCTCCCATTTCCCTCCTTCCTTCCCTTCCTTCTTTCTTCCTTTCCTTTCTTTCTTTTGCGTGACTATAATTAGAGCAGATGTTCTCTGCAAATAGTTGTCAGTTCGTTTGGTATTCATACTCTTTCAAACTTGCTGCTATAGCTGAGGTGTATATTTTTGAATTATAACAGTATTAACAAATCCTCCTATAGGATGAGTTGTGAATAGCTTTGAAGTCTTCTTGGAGTAGAAATGGGAGCATGATACATCGTAATGTTAATCTCAAAGATTTGGCAGACTAACATAAAATTTTTAACTCTCCTTAAGGATGAAAAATAGTTTTGACATTCACCCTTCATATGTTTAATAAATATTGAGCATTTTAACACTTTTAGTATATGTTTATGGAGGAGCTCATTGAGAATTCTGTCTGAAGGTTTGCACAGGGAATTCATGTCCTTTCAGGGAGAGCATTGGACATAAATGGTGATTTCCAGTTGAAAGCAGTAGAAAAAAAACAGTAGTGTTATATGTGATAGAATTTTCTCCAATCCCATGCTATTTTCCTGAGATGAACAGTCTTACTGTATTCATATTTCCTTGGCAGATTTTCCTGATAGCCATGATAATGGGATCTTGTGATATTTAATACTCACAGAAAGTGTGAGGAGACCTGAAGACTAAGGTGGTGGGAGGTGTACTTAAAATCAAAGTTTTTGAGACTTATGTGATATTGATATATGTGTGTGTTAGAGACTCTTGATGTTTATTCCAAGACATGTGGCGTAATCTTTGAAGAGTTCTAAATTATTTAATTAATTAAGTACATTGAGGTATAAGATATTAGATCTGATTTATCTTTCTAATTCTTTCAATATATTATTGGAATTGACCCTCTTGATATTGTAGCTTCCCCATCTTGGAGAATGTTGAGGGTGAAGTGCTGGTAATAAATAGAAACAGGAATTATTACAAGGTAACAAATTTCTATTTTTAGAATGTTCAATCAAATGTGACTTTTCTTAGTCATCATATCTTCTGTAGTGTTTAAATAGATGAAAAAAAAAACCCTCTAGATATACTTTGCAATTATTTGTTTTCTAATTGTTCAATTGATAATTGCATTTTCCTCTTCAGTAAGGGCCAAAACAGAGCTGTATGAGAAGCTTCTGTCTCACTGACAGTGAAGCAGATTAAATTAAATGCACTTGATTGAAGTATGTGAATAAAATCCAATCTCATACCTATATATGTAGTAGGAAAAGAGATTTTTGTGGGTATTCTTCTTTGAGACTATACTTGACAAGCTTTTTAAAGGTTAGCAGCAATGTGGAATCTGAGACCATATCGATGAACATATTGTGCTTTGTTACATTAAAAAAAATTAAATGGTCTCAGACTTGCAAATTATCTGACATGGTGCCTGGTGTATAACATATCCTCAGTAAATGCTAGGTTCCCTCACCTTTAAAGTTGGATCATATGCTAAAATAATTCCTGCAGCCCCTGCAGGGGGTCTGAATCTTTCAGGATGTACAGAATTTGTGGAGGCTTCTTGAGAAGGAGGGTGATACAGGGCCAGGCAGATGCTGAAATGTCCTGGAAATTTCTCAGAAAGAAAGACCCAAGCAAGAAAGTTTGGAGTGGCCCATACAGAAAGAATTTACCTTAGCCATTCTATTCCAGTGTTACAGAACTGCATTTGGATCATAAATAAGACAGAACTAATGAGGCAGAGACAAGGACTTAAATTTGAACACAGTCAGTCAACATATTTATTGACTTTCTATGTGCCTTTTATTCTGGAGATAAATGCATGAAGGAAGTAGGCCCCTGTTACTGCCCCCTGTGCAGTAGCTTACAGCTAGGGTTATCGTATGTCCCCGTGTCCCTGACCAATTATATGGTTAAGCTACTAAAGGATATTAGAAATTAGAAGAGAAAATATAAGGTGCTAAGGGAGTTTATAAATGGGGGGACCTGACCTAGTCTGGAGGGGGACAGAGAAAGTGTTTTTAAGGAATTGACTCTGAACAGGAGACCTGAAGTACCAGAAAGAAGTGTTGATGGAAAGGGTCCTGCTGTCTCTTACCTCAGGGTCTTTGTACTTCCCTTTTTTTCCCCTCCACCTAGCAGGGAGGATATTCCTCATCACCCTTTCCCCCTCACTATCACATGTGCTGTTATATGTGATGTAAAAAGTGCTTTCCACATAGCAAATAGCAATCCCTGAGTCCTAACATTAATTTAGTGAGTGGGAATCTAATTAAAAATATATATAGGGCAGGCTGTGGTGGCTCAGCAGGGAGTTCTCACCTGCCATGCCGGAGACCCGGGTTTGGTTCCCAGTGCCTGTCCATGCAAAAAAAAAAATATATATATATATATATGTATATATAATAAAAAATATCAAGAGCACTTTCTGCTTAGTAAGGATAAATATGAAACAAAATAAAACTTTTATTTATGTACCATTGGCCCTTATTATTTGTGGATTTTGCATTTCCCAATTTGCCTACTTGCTAAACTTTATTTATAACCCTCAAATGAATACTCACAATGCTTTTGCAGTTGATCACAGCAGTAGAAAATTTAAGTCACCAGACCTGCACATTTCCAGCTGAGGCCAAACAAGGCCACACACTGCCTACTTGTTTTGGCTTATACTGTAAACAAGTGTCCTTTCTGCAGTGTATTTAGTGCCATGTTTTTTGCATTTTGTACATTTTGTTGGTTATTTCTCTGTTTAAAATGGTCCCCAAGTGTAGTGCTGAAGTGCTATCTAGTATTCCTTAAAGCAAGGTGTGCCTTATGGAGAAAAAAATAGAGTTAGATAAGCTTCTATCAGTCATGTGTTATAGTGCTTTTGACCATGAGTGTAATATTAATAAATCAACAATGTATATTAGATAAGTTTATCTTTAAACAGAAACATACATAAAACAAGATTATATGTCGATCAGTTAATGAAAACTTGTGACCAGACACTCACAGGAACCCAACCCTATGTTTCTTATAGGAGCAGTGACTCAGTAGTCACTAATTTGGTGTCCGTAGTAACTTTATAGGATATACCTACTGCAGATAGCAAGAGCAGTGACATATGTGTGTGTGCTGTAGAGCATCGTAAAAAATTTTAAAAACATTTTAGAGCAAGTTGAAATGAAATTACACTACTATCTTAACCTACTTTGTAATATCACATTTCTGAATATTTAATGTCTGGAAAAATTGAAAGAGAAGGAACCATGGCTCAAGATGAGAAGGGTCCAAGTCAGTCTTGGTTTTGTAGGCCTTTTTAAGGATTTTAGATTTACCCTAAGAACAGTGGAAAGCAATTACAGCTAGATATTTATTATCTGGCCACCGTTTTGCTTTTAACTGTGATTAAATATGAAGGGAATTTGGAAACTAGGGTTGAGTAAGGGCCTTCTGGTAAATATTAGGTTGTTTTTTTAATAAACATTTATTGATTTCCTTGTTTCAGATATAGTTTTATAGTCTGTGCTCTCATCTAACAACACAGGTTTACTAATACCTTGTGGAGTTACTATGAGTATGAAATGAGCTTATATGTTATGTACACACTAACAGATGTTTTAGTGACCCTTTCCCTACCTCTGCCTCTAAAGCACCACTCCCTGAAAAAAGGCTTTGTTTTGATAATAATGTTAGTCATACAATATTCAGAATAAATAAGGTAATTTGAGAATCACTAGCCAATTTAATTTCTTTTTATTTGGAAAGAAGGTAGCTATGGCTGTCATTTTTGTTAACTTGAGGCTGTTTTCCATAGAAGAATGGTAAGCTGACATAATTCTGAAATGGTGAAGTTATGTCAGAGTAACTTTTTTGATGAGTCAACATGGAATTCTTTCATCTTTTATCCACTTGCCCCCCAAGTGTAATATTATTTGTCTGACCACATTGTATTTTTTGAGGGGTAGAAAATGCCAATGTGCATGGGAAATGACTCCCAGGGATAAGCCTAGCCCTGGCACCGTGTAATCAACAATGCCATCCTGACCAAAAGGGGGAAAAGGAGTATAACAAATAAGGTACCGGTGGCTGAGAGAGTTCAAATAGAGTCGAGAGGCTACTTGAGATGTCACTCTTACACAAACTTCAATTAGACATTGCTACTTATCATAGCTTGCCAAACCCCAACCGAAACCATTCCTGCCAATTCTAGGAAAGACATAGGGCATTACATAAGATTCTACAAAGGTTCCATGCACTAGGGTAACTTTCTAGAGCCTGCAACCTCCAGATGGCTCCCTGGACCAGATATGTCCTGAAATGCAGAGGGACCAGCCTCTCCAAAACATCAACTAGTTCCATCCCCCCCATCCCATATTATTGACAGCCCCTTCCGCATGAAAAAGTTAGAATGGGCATAACTCAAATACCCCTAAAGAGTAGAAGAAAGATCAAAGATGATGGTAAAGTTATACAGAGAAGGTAGGGTTTAGCTAACAGGTATAATTCCTGAATCATTATATTGATATTTCTTTTAGTCTCCAGTATCTTAGAGCAGCTAGAAGTAAAAACCTAAAATTGTGAATTGTAACCCCTACCAGACTCTGAAATCTGTTCTACAGCTAATTGTTGTGATGTGTTTTGAAATGTGTTGCTTTTTTGTGTATATATTATTCTTCACAAAAAAGAAAAAAAGTCGATTGTGATGATAAATGCACAGCAATATGATGATATTGTGAACTGTTGGGTAATTACATGATATGTGAATATATATCAATTTGAAAAAATGCCAAGGTGGAGTAACAGTTCCATTTTTTTCTATCAATTTCCCTTCCCCCTTTAGATTTCACCACCCAATCCTCAGTCCCTTGGAAAGCAGTTTCCAGCTGGAAGTTGATGTCCTGAGTCATCTCCTGAAGGCCCAGGCTCAGGTCTCGGAATGGAAGTTCCTGCCATCTCTGGTTAACTTACACAGTGCTCACACCAAGCTGCAGACCTGGGGCCAGATCTTTGAAAAGCAGCGAGAGACCAAGAAACATCTGTTTGGAGGGCAGTCTCAGAAGGCGGTTCAGCCCCCACACCTTTTCCTTTGGCTGATGAAGCTCAAAAACATGCTCCTTGCCAAGTTTAGCTTTTACTTTCATGAGGCACTGAGCCGACAAACGACTGCTTCAGAAATGAAAACACTGACTGCAAAAGCTAACCCAGACCTCTTTGGAAAGATTTCTAGCTTCATCAGGAAATACGATGCTGCCAATGTGTCCTTAATTTTTGACAACCGAGGTTCAGAAAGCTTTCAGGGTCATGGCTATCACCACCCCCATTCGTACAGAGAGGCCCCTAAGGGCGTGGACCAGTATCCAGCGGTGGTGTCTCTGCCCAGCGACAGGCCCGTCATGCACTGGCCCAACGTCATCATGATCATGACGGACCGCACATCCGACCTGAACAGCTTGGAGAAAGTGGTCCACTTCTATGATGACAAGGTTCAGAGCACCTACTTTCTGACCCGCCCAGAACCTCACTTTACCATTGTCATCATTTTTGAGTCAAAGAAGTCTGAGCGAGATTCCCACTTTATTTCCTTCCTCAATGAGCTCTCACTTGCCCTCAAGAACCCCAAAGTTTTTGCAAGTCTGAAACCTGGGTCCAAAGGCTAGCAGATTCTCTGCATGAAAGAAAGGCTTTCAAGGCTGGCAACCGTATTAATTATTCTAATGATCTACAGTGGTCCATCACTTAGTGTTTGCCTCCATTCGTGCTTTCTGAGCTAAATGAAAGACAAGTTCTCTCTGATTGTGTTGCACACTTTATAAGCAATTAAGGTCAATTGAATTAAGTATCCAAAGAGTAATCTAGGAAGTGATCATGGCTACTGTGTATTTACGTAGTACAGCAAAATAGTTTCACTATTTTCTCCTTTTCCTGTGTTTCATGTAAATTGAATATTTATTGGTCTTTTTGGATTTTATTTCCAGATGCTTTATATTGTTCTGAGCATTGTGTTATAATGTAATCCCAACCATCCCCTCCCTTCTCCTCCTTCCTGGAAGAGTAATTGGGATAAGATATTAAATGACCTTTTTAGAATTAAAGACTATATGTTTTCACTCTCAGAAATTAGGAAATTAATAAGGAGTTATTTGTTTTGTGATTGTGGCTTATTAATTAATATTTTTGATGCCAAAATTAAGGTCTTGATAAGAAATTTCTGTCAGTTACTAAAATTGAAAGTGAATCAGTGTGGTAGCATAGCATCAGGTTTTAATAGCTCAGAAGACTCTCACATTAGCTTTTATAGCCATGGGTTTTTTTTGGGGTAATCTACATACCTAACTGCTTTTTTTTTTCTTTTACCAATATAAAGTTTGAGTTTTTCACTCTGTTTTAAGTTAAGGTCAGCATAAGCTATTGTGTGGGGTTTCTTCATTGTCTGCTTGACTTTCTGTTTATCATCTTCTGCTGAAATGTTCACTTTTGATACTGCTCTATTTTTTTAGACTTAAAAAGCGTGCAAACTTGGTTTTATAGCCACTTTTAGGTACTCATGCAACTTTGCCTATTTTTTATAAAATCAAAATGAAGGTCTTTATATCTTGTATTTGCTAAAAATCAATTGTGCATTAAGAAACCTCCTGAAACTAATCAACTCAATACATAAGTGCATCTGAACTTGGTTTCATGCCTGTTGCCTGCAAATTAGTTTTGGAGGCAGCGATACATCGGAACACTTTCCTTGAGGAGGTGTTTACGGGGAACTAGATGGATCAGTGAAGGCACAGTGGGCCAGCAAGATCTTCGCTTCTCGGTTATTGATTCATAATAAAAATAAGCCTCAAATGGTAATTGAGTTGTTATTTGACAGTTCCTTCAATTCTTGCATGAAATATAATGGTCACATCAGTCCTGCTTTTCATGATTGTTTGGAACCACAATTTTACTGGACATCCACTGCAGGTACGCAGGCAGCGCTGGCTGAGAGACCCCTTGGCCCATGTAGGAAGCCTGCTCATCTCTGATGGCCTACCTGGCGAGGAGCCCACTGGCTTGTTTTCTGGGAAGAATATGTGTTTTTCTTTTCATTAAAAAAAAAGTTAGTCATGTGATTTGTAAAAAAAAAACAGTTTACTTTAAATATTTACACTAAATAGAAAGTGATTTACCTCAGAGCTTATTCACTCAGGTTCTATTAAAATCTGAGCAGCTCTTATAACACTGACCTTGCTTTTAAAAAATTGAAAACAATTGGAACTAAAAAGTCAAATAATTTTTCCTCCCTTTTGTGTTTTGCTAAGAAACTGAAAAATATTCCTCGGTATATATGTATTTTTTTTTCCCTAGATCAATCTTCCATTAGCCTCCTTTTGGGTGGTTCCCATGATTCTAAAAGAAAATATGCTTCAGTGGAACACTGAGAGCGGTAGAAATAAAACATATATACAATATTTTAATAACCAGTCCTTGTCTTGAATGTATTGGATTTTTTTATTCACTTTTAAATATATCTTTGTTCAAAAAAACAAAATCATTTTACACTGAGATTTTTCTCTAAATTTTGTAATGAAGTGATCTGTAAAGTCTGTTTTGCTAATTGGGAGAGTAAAACTACATATTTTCTGCAGACTGCTTACTTTGAAATTTGTTTCTAACTCAAAATCTGATAAATTTTTAGGGATAATTAGAAATATTGTCACTAAGTGAGTTTACCAACAAAGATTGTTTCATTTTAGAATGTTGTTTGGACACAGAGCTGAGCATTTACAACTTTGCCCTTTCCTGGGTCCAGCTTTCTATCAGCATATGTCATTTTTGGGGGTGTGTGAAAATAAAGCCTAATTTTTAACTGAGGATCCAATACCCTTTAAATAATTGCTTTGTACATTTGGACATATTGAAGAAAGGTTACTTTCAAGAAAGAAAATAGTTGGTACTTTACTGCACTCTCCGTTGATTTTCACTCAAGTGGTTTTTAAAATACATCCATCCTTAGATCTAGCAGCAAACTCAGTTTTGTTTCTTTGGCAAGTCAGTCTCTGAGTTTGATTTCCTTATTTGTAAAATGGGGATAAGGAGAAACGGGCTGCCTTTTTTCAAAGGATAGTGTAAGGATGGAATGAGATCATACATGTGGAGAAGGGCTTTGAAAACTTAACTTGGGTTTGAAAGCTGTATAAATAAAAGAACACTTCCCTCAACCTTCCTCTTTCTCTCCCTCCCTTCCTTCGCTTCTGAAACCTTTCTCTCTGATTTCACTTTGGTCAATTATTTTCCTGTGCCTCAGGGAACCAAGACATACCCCAGTGGTCTCTGACGCAGTTTTGGAAGGCAGCATCTGAAAAGTGTTATTCATTTTTATTGTTTTTACAACGAGTTAGGCTTTTTCAGGCAGTGACAAAAGAAAACAGGGGAAGAGTTCAGTGCTGACCCTGATGGCATGACCAGATTAAGCTCAGCCACTTCGTGAAGACACAAGGTCTTAAGCTGACCAAAGGCAAGCAGTGCTGTGTGTAAGTAGCAGATTTTTTTGGCAGGAAAAAATTCTGAACTAAGACCTTTCAAAATGTGTTTTTACTATGTAATTTTTACATTAAGTATGTGGTCTTTGTTCTAATTAGTCTGCATATAAAAACATTAAATTAGCCTTTGACTTTTTATTTTTAGGTAAAAGTTTAAGAAAATATATAACTTTTCTCTATCTAGGTAAAAACACAGAACAAAATATGCCATGTGACTCCCCCAAAAAAGTACTGCAGGTAGAATTAAGTTTAGCAAGTTCCTCTCTCCTTTTTCTTCCAGGTTCCTGTTACCAATATAGTTATTACGTGGCCCTGCCTGAATTATCCTGAGCTGCCTTTCCAGAGGAAATGAGTCAGAAGAGATAATCTTGATGTGCACTTCTTCTACCTTTGGAGAGAGACTTCTGACATCCTGTAAATCCATAGGGCTTCATTTATGCAAGTATTTTGGCTTGTCTGCAATTTTTTCAACCTGCTTTTGATAACAAGGTCTGCTTCTGGGGTACTTTAGATTTAACCCATATGTTATGTATAAGATATCAATTCTAGAAAATGAAGAGGCAAACAGCTTCCCCTTTCTATAGCCCTCTGCCTAGGTAACCCCTGGATTCTGAGTGATGGTTTAGCTCAGGGAGGACCGTGAGAGGCACCTACTTGGGGCATGAGCTAAAAGAGGGCTGCAAAGACAACAGTAGTGATAGCAGATAAGTGTAGGAAGACTTGATGTTGATCTACGAGAAGAACATAGACATTGGGACTTCTGCTAATGTCCCTGGGGGCTGAATTCTGCTTTTGCTGGTTCTTAAAAACTACAGAGTAATTCCAGAATTCAGTTAATTCAAAAATCTGATGCCTGATTTGATCTGAGATCTATAATGTGTCAGCTGATGTGAACCTCTAGGTTAGGTCTAGACTCATTTCACTTTTGAAAATATGGCAGTGCAGGATACCGCTCGTCCGTCAGGGCCATCTTGGTCATAGTTCCCCCAGGATAGTCCAGTGTTAGAGCAGTCCCCAAAGTTAAGGCAGATAGAGGATCTGTTGGTGCCTTGCTAGTGTTCAACATTCATTCATTTGACAGCTGTTAAGCATCGACTATGGTAACAGAGGTGATGTAACAGTCAACCAAGACAAATATGGTGCCTACTTGGAAATATGGAGTTGGAAATGAGATGAGCTGGATTCAACTGCCCAGGCAGCCAGAAGCTTGAAAATGCTATAACAAGTAAGGCAACGAAGAGCCTTCAATCTTGGTTGACTTGCTTACCTCCCTCCAACTTTTGGAAAAACCATGATACCTTGACAATTTTTTTTTAAAGATGACTTCTAAATTTTAAATTGTCTTAAAAAATGCATTTCATGAGGGTAAATATTTAAAAATTAAACATTTAGAAATTAAAATGTGACATTGCTCTTTTAAATGTATCCTGTGAAATCCTGGTACAACAGAATTTAATAGCTACCATTTTCCTTATATAAAAATACCTTAACAAGCTTTGTAACAGCTGGAAATTTTATATCACAGCTTCTGTTCCCTGAATGCCATCTATTTCTCCCACAGAATTTTATGCTAAAATGAACTTTATTTTTTGCTTCAATGTCTTATTAGTCTCCCTATTATACTTCTCAGCATTATATAAATATATATAAATGTTCTTTTTATTATATGGCTCTAAGTATTCGATAGGCAAAATGACATATATGCTAGAAATTTTGATATATGTTAAAAATAACATTTTATTTTAAATACAATTTTTAATGAAATGAATGGGTACAGTGTTTGAGTTTGCTAAAAGTACTGGAATGCAATGTACTGGAACTTGATTGGCTTTTATAAAGGGATTTTATTAAGTTACTAGCTACAATTCCAAGGCCATGAAAATGTGCAAATTAAGCAACCAACTAGAGGATGCCTTTTCTCAAGAAAAGCTGATTCTGGGTTTCTCTGTCACATAGAAAGGCACATTGCAATATTTGCTGTCCTTCCTTCCAGGCTTCTTTTTTCAAGCAGCTCTGATTGCAGTGGCTTTCTCTCTGAGTGTCTGTGGGTCCTCACTTAGCTTCTCCTAGGCAACTCTGGGTTTCAATGTTTAGCTTAGAATCTCCAAATGTCTGTTGCCTGGTCCCATCTCTCTGTTCCCTGTGTTGGCTCTGAACTTTCTCTCTCCATGAGCTCTTTTAAGGACTACAGTAAATTACTTAAGGCCCACCTTGAATGGGTAGGGCCACAACTCCATGGAAATTAATCTAATCAAAAGGGCACACCCACAATTATATGTGTCACATCTCCTTGGAAACAACCTGATCAAAAGATCCCACCCCACAATAGGTCTGCCCCCACAATATTGGATTAGGATTAAAAGACCATGGCCTCTCTGGGGTATATAACGGTTTCAAATCAGCACAAGTGTTATGGTGGCTTAGTTAAGGAAATTGATGATCTAAATGTTTCTTTGGTGAGCAGAGATTTTTACACCTGTGTGTAAAACGGGTCTAAGATTTTCCCCTACTTGCAGTTTAAGAAACTAGCCTGCCATAGTTTCATAGATGCTGGCAGAAGACATTAGAGAGGTTATTACTCATAATAGCATTACAATACTAATAGCCAGAATATCACCAATTTTTCATTTGTCCCTGAGTCTCAATTCTCGTAGGGACAATGTGGGTGGGCCCTTGTGGATGCCTGCTCATGTGGAAGGTTGTATTTCAGGAGAGGAATTCTCATATTAGGGAACCTGAATCTTTTATAATGGATGGTAACCATGCCTTTCCATTTGCTCCTGAGGGAGATACTATCTTTATTATTCTGATGGTATGTATTCTTGTTCTTTGCCCTGGAGGGAACCGCCATCTCTGTCTTACAAGGATGCTTGCAATTCAAAGGATGTTTGCTATTCAAACAACCTTAAAAGTTAATCCAGCATTAAGGGCATTTAGTGCCTTACTCTCTGAAAAAGACTGCAGAAATGTGAAAAGTGGTGGAAAATTGTCTCCTAACACATCATAGTAAGATTATGGGTGAAAGGTAAGTTGTTTGTTTTTAAGTGAGAGTAGGGCAGTTATTAAAGGGGAAGGTAGAAAGGAGAAGCTTAAACTACTAATGGCACCTTCACAGATCCGTTTTGAGAAAGCATTCATAAGGAAGTTGAGGATCTGGAAATTGATTCCCTTAACACTGTCCACATTCTAGGCAGTGCAGTGGTGGCCCAGTGGCAGAATTCTCATCTGCCATGCCGGAGACCTGGGTTTCATTCCCGGAGGCTGCCCATGTTCCAATATATATATGAACATATATTATCCACATTCTCGTATCTCTTGGGAAATAATCGCATAACCCAAGCACTAGGATCCCACTTTGAAGATACTATTTTAGGAGTCTGGAAGGTATAGCATGGGGTGCTGGTCTTTGGGAGTAGCCCCATCGAGTAACAGTTTGGCATATTCTTGGTCTTATAAGGCCCCATTCCATTTTCCTAAACTTTTGGAAAAGTCTTTGCTAAAAGTTGCAGTTGGACTGAGAGTGTCATTAAAGAAGTATCCCTGCTTTTGCTTGGGTACAAGCACACTAGCGGAGGGTAGTAGTAACCAGAGGGAGCCCGAGTCCAGGAGCTGCAGGAGATGATCAGCAGAGCAGTGCATAGGGAGCCTGGATTGACCTGAAAACTGACAAGTGACTGAGATAGCAGACAACTGAGGTGGAGTCCTGATTCCCAGAAATAGTGAAGAATTTTTCAAGAATCTAGAATTCCTGCATTTAAATAGGATGGAGAGTTGACGATTTCTTAAATTGGATACCAATCAATAACTGTAACTTTATTGTTTATACCTCCATTGGCAATGTCTAGATACCTTAGGCCATTAAAGCAGATACATTGATTTATTTGCATAACTTTTCAACTATGCTTTTCAATAACAAGGCCAGTTTCTACGATGTGTATTTTTATTTTTTTGCATGGACAGGCACCAGGATTTGAAGCCAGGTCTCCAGCATGGCAGGCAAGAACTCTACCTGCTGAGCCACCGTGGCCTGCCCTGTGACATGTATTTTTAACCATCTGGTCTGGCAAGTTCAGTTGTCCTTGGAGAACTTGAGAAAGTGATCCTTATAGTACTTTTAATGTTAATTTTAGTTAAAAACCAGCACAGATCTCCAGGTATATGCTTCATCATATCAAAATTGAGCCTCTGCAGTATTGCTTATTTCTTAAGGAAAGGATGATATTGAGGAAAATCAGTGTTTTCTATCTTTGTCCTGAAGGAGTTCAATTCCAAGAATGGGACCTATAGTAATGAAGAGATTCCTAGCTTCAAAACAAATTTTTTTCTGTTGATTTGTCAAAACTTCAACCACTCGCAAACGAAAATTATAGCAATATTGAATAAATGCTAACCTGTTAGTAGCTGTTAAGAAACTTCTTCTTAGGGACATTGCTGAATGTTTGGAAGATGTACTTTAAGATACTTGGAATTAGTCCAGTTACCTACATTTCATTTTGCTTTCCTGGGGCAAGAATGAGCAGAAGAAGGAATTGCTGGATAAGACAGAGAGAAGACCAAAGAGGCTGGAGCCTTCCTCATGGAATTAGAAAAGACACTTACAGGCACCACTACAAGGCAGGGAACTTTAGAGAAAAGATGCAGGAGGAATTATTTCAATTTCTTAATTTTAAGATTGCAATATAAACCTTTCCTCTCTACCCTGTGAAAACTTTTGTAAGTTCTGTGAGTAGATTTTTTTTTGGTGGGTCCAGGAGAGGGAAAGTACAGTAGACATCCAAGTGTGGACAATATTTTCTTTCTTCCTTCTGTTCCTTAAGTTATAGAAGGAAAGGAACAGCAATGTTTACTTTCATCAATCAACCAAGAAGTCTTTAACTGCATATCTGTTCAGTGCTTACCAATTCAAAATCAGATGATGGTGACTTACATTTATCATCATATGTATTGATTTTATCATAAGGTGATAATGGAAAGGAAAGGCGAAATGTGATCAGTCTTTTAAATTTTAATGCAAAGGTGGTTAAGGTAAGATGTTTTGTTGTGCAAAAAAAGAAAAAGAGGAAAAACATATAAAGGGGGAATTCAATATAACTTTCTATTCTTTTTAGTTCTTTGTGGAGGAGAAGGCATAATTTAGCTGTGGGATTAGATGTATCTTAAAGAGGAAAGGAAAAAAGAGGTTAAAGATGTCGGGAAGCAGGAAGTGTTAGCCACAGAATAGTAAAGAAGGTTGCGAAGGCATTAGGAAGGCACTTTTTGATGTTCTGATCAATGTCATGAGCTTATGAAGTAAGCGTACAAGACCTCTTATATTCCACTTTTCAGGTAAATAAGAGCAAGATAGTCCTCAGTGGAGAACATCCTCTTTCCCCTCTGTCTTCATTGGGTCTGTGAGAACCCATGCAATTCTAGTTACCATCTTATTCAGCCATAATCACTGTCACTGTGTTATGGATGGAATCATGTACCCCGTAAGATATGTTCAAGACCTAACTGCTGGTCCTGTGGCTGTGAACCCCTTGTAAATAAGATCTTTGAGGATATTGTTAGTTAACATGAGACCAAACTGAATCAGGGTGGGCCTTAATCCAATGTGACTGGAATCCCTTATAAGCCAAGGAATAGGTGGCAGGAGACAAGGAGAGAGATGGCCATGTGACAGAGGCAGAAACTGAGTTATGGATGGTTGGCAAGCCACCACCAGTATGCTACAGACTTCACCAGTATGCTACAGAAAAAGTATGATCCTGGTTCATTTTGGACATCTAGCCTCCAAAACTCTGAGTAAACAAATTGCTATTGTTGAAGTCAGCCAGTCTGTGGCATTTGTCAAGGCAGCCTTGGTGAACTACGACACTAAGTTTGACTGTGAAAACCATTTCCCACACATTCTAATGAAGATAATTGCTTTTAATGGGAAAAAAAAAAATCTATTTTCCAGGCTTTTGCTTCCTTATTCCAATCTGAGGGCACAATTAAAAAAATTGTATCTAATATCTTGGTTTCTTCCTCTTATCCATTATTATTTCATATATTATCACATTTAAGGGATCCTTTGTCTTAATTTCTGGAGTTAACAAATATTTAGTGAGCATTATCAATGAACTATGATAGACAATGTTGTCATTTTCTAATAACATTTGGCATTGTCTTATTTTTGTTTTGGAGTTGGTAGGTTTCTACTGATCTTTTTGAAGGACCACAAAACCTCTTTAGGACCTGAATTTTCTGGAGAGGCTCTTTACATGAATCAAAAAGCAGTATAATTACCAAATCTCTTTCATTTGTTGTGTAAAATGATTGGGAACGAAAGTAACTGAGAAATATCCAGTAGAGGGCAATACTAAAGCAAAATACAGGCAGCTCCTGAGCTGTGGCTTTGTTTCCGTCCTGACACTGACGCTCTCCGTGTAGCTTGGCCTCTGTGGGCACTGGAAAGCTGAGCAGTGCAGGAGTTACAGTTAAAATGACCATTTTTAGTGTTTAAAGCTGGGGTTTTAATAACTACTCTTGTAGAGACAGGTATTCAGGCAAGAGTTGTCTCAAGAGATGAGTCAGAAATCCTACTGTCATAACTATTGAATTTCGACCAAAAAATTCCAAACTCTCTCCTCATCTGGTGACTGTGCGGTGAGCTTCTTCTGACTCAGAACAATTCACCAATTACTGTAATCTGTGTGACCAGCTCTCTGCCACTTCATTACTGATACTTTTATTTTGTTCTGAGACTCATGCTCCCCTCCAAAATGATCAGACAAGAGGGCTTACCTCGGACTGTTTCCAAGGATGAATAGAGAGAGCCTCTTAGCATTTTGAGAGGAGAGCAAGAGGGTCATATGCCCTTTAAGCCCATATTGAAACTTATACAACTTCCCTCCCCCAATGCCCATGAACATAGACAAAATTTTCTTTTATAATTTCAGGGATTTGTGGAATCTCCTGTGAGTCCATGAGCACTCAGGATAAAATGCCTGAAGAGGAAAAAGCTCTTGCTGAAGTCAAAATAAGCTGTTCAGAAGATTTAATAAGTCTGTAAGTTTAGTACCATGCAGTAAATAAAGGCTGAATGTTTCCACCTAGGGATCCTGAAGGCAGCTCAGCACTTTCTCTCCCAAACTTGCTCTACCTGGCTTCCCTGATTCTTTTCTTGGTGTGACTCCTGTTCCAGGGACTCTCACTTGAAATCTTGGATTCATCTTTGATTGCTCTCTGTCTTACTCAGTGTTAAATCTTTGGAGCCCTCCCATATTCACCCCTTTTTTCCACTCCCGTTGTCACCCTTTTCTGTTTGGGCTTTTACTGGTCAAGCCCGGACTAGAAATTTAGCTGCCTACTTGCTCCTCATTTCCTGTTTTTTACCTGTTGCATCCCTCTTACCCTCACCAGGTAATTCTTTTAAAAATCCTTCTTTGGTATTGTCTCTTCTGCTTTTATCCTCACCACCTTTTATAAAAATCCTGATAAAGTAGGTCCCCACTGACTCCTGAAAAAAGTTCAGTTCTGATGACCAGGTTCAGCCTTTCTCTTTGCTTCCACTGTCTGATTGCGTTACCTCATATTTCAGTGGAACTGTTGTCCTGCTCTGCCTTTCTTACCTTTTAGCCTTTGCTCAGAGTTTATTTGCCTGGAATCCTAGACTAGGTATTCCTGACATTTTTTGGTAACATGGAATCTCTTTGACAGTCTATAAAGCCCATGGACATGTTCTCAGGATGTTCTTAATGCATATCATGTATTATATATGTATACACACACACACACACACACAATTAAAAAGGAAACCAGTTATATTGAAATATGGTTGTAAACATATTTTTTAAATCTGTGATATTATATGTGTTCTTTAGCAATACATTTAACAACAAGATTGAACATTGATCCTAATACTTGTCATAGTAGTTTATTGCCTACCTCTACAATGAAGTTACAGGCTAGTGAAAATAGAGATGTATTTTCTTCTCCATCTAAGTCTATAGACCACAGGTTGAGAACCTCTAAATCTAGGTCATTACTTCTTAAACTAGAGTATGCATCCAAATTACTAGGATGTTAAAACAGAATGCTGAGGCCCATTTCTGATTCAATAGCTCTGAAGTAGACCCAAGAATTTGCATTTTTAATAAGTTCCCACATGTTGCTGATGCTGCAGGCCCAGGGATCACACTTTGGAAACCTCGGATCTAGAATAGATCACCTCATTCCATCTTTACTTAGCAAAATCGGATTCCTCTCAAAGATTCAGAAAAAGGCCACCTTCTGTATTGTTTTCCCTTCAATTACTCCTATCCCAGTTTATTTATATCACTGTCATACCAGGTTGCTTTCTGCCTTGTATTTTGGTCACTGGGGTACATCATGGCTGATTCCACTTTGAACTCCAGCCTCCTAGACAATCTCTGCTACTATGTTTCAAGCCTCCCTCAAAGAGTACATTTTTCTCCCACTTGTTAGACTCTGACCTTTTCTAGGGTATGAATCATGTCTTAGTATTTGTGGAAAGGAGAAAGGAGAGAGGGAGAGAAGGAGTGAAGATATACAATGAACGACTCCCCATTCTAGCAGCCTAAATTATAATGGAAAAGAACACCTCATTTGCTCACTTAATACCCTTTGCTTTCGTTAGCTAAAGCTGCTGAAATGTAGTCTGTAAGGAATGTGCTGGCTTTTAACAATGAGGATTTATTAGTTTTCGAGCTTATTGTTCTGAGGCTGTGAAAATGTCCAACTCAAGGCATCAACAGGCCATCCAGTGATCCTGGACCCTCTGTCACCTGGCAAGGCACATAGTGGCATCTGCTGGCCCTTCTCTCCAGTTTCGTGGCTTTCAGCTTCTCTGGCTGCTCCATTTGCAATTTTCTTCTGAGTTTCTGTCTTTCTCTTTTAGCTTCTGTGTGTTCTCCTCTGTTTTCTGAGTCTTTCTCTTTGTCCCTTTCTCTGTATTTCATCCTCTTCTAAAGGACTCCAGTAAAAGGATTAAGACCTACCTGGGGCACGCCTCACCTGAAATAACCTAACCCAACGGTCCCACCCACAATAGGTCTACACACACAGGAATGGGTTAGCTTTAAGAACATGATTTTTCCAGGTGGTACATAACAGCTTCAAACCATCACACCCCTACTGGATGCGCTACACTGAAATAGCCTTTATCTTGATTTAGAACATTTAAGAAAGTAGGTTACATATTGGGCCCTCCAGCAAAATTTCAGAAAGATGTCCATTGGCTCATGTTAATTGCTCAGTATATTACCTCATCTTAGGTCAGGGATTTGAACACTGTGTAGGTCAGAGGCCTGTGCATGGGCTTAGTTTTTTCTACAAAGCCGTAGATATAGCATTTTGGGGTAAACTTTTGATGAACCCTTTGGAACCTTTAGTTCAGAGCAGCTGATCTACATCTGATTGAACCTCCCCACCAAAGAGTATTAATAGTTTGAAGTCAGCCTGGGAGAAGACACAGAATTAGGTAAGTGTGGGGTTGCAGGATGCTGAATTCATCCCTGTACTGTTTAATTCCTTCTCCTTCACGTTCACTCTCTGACTCAGTCTCCTTTTCCTCCTGCCTTTCCTTCCTTCCGCTCTCTCTCCTGCTCCTCTTCCTCCCTTCCTTTCCCTTTTTAAATGAAATGATGAGGATGGTAATCTGAGGCTGTGAAAATGTCCAACTCAAGGCATCAACAGGCCATCCAGGGATCCCGGGCCCTCTGTCACCTGGCGGGAGGTCAATCTAAAAAGGCTCATGAGGTTCCTCCCAAACTGAAAATTCTGAATCTCTGCAAAACAGAGCCACAGTAACGAGTTCTCTCTTGCAATGCAGAAATTGTTTTTGTGGTACTGTTGGCTCCTAAGCTTTTAATCTTGTTTATTTGGCAGAGACAATAAGTTTGTGAAGAGGGAGCACGTCCTGAAGTTTCAGCTCAGGATCACCTTGCTGTGCTCGTATGAATTGTGGAATCGCAATTATTCTGTCATGTTTAGGTAATGGATATAAAGGCAAAATAGTAATTATTAACAACAATGCGGAGAAACTTTTGCATGTGGTACTTTTCATTTCTAAATGGCTTTGAGGAAAATGAGTGCAGTCTGTTAATATTAGTCATTCTGCCCATGGGATTCTTTATCTTAGGTCAGAGGGTTTCCCTTGGGCAGTAAATTTTGTGTGGGTGGCCTCCATTTCAGCAGCCATTAAACTTTTTTTTTCTTTTTTCTGCATGAGGTATAGTCCCAAACTTTTTTTTGATATGCTGTGTGGCAGGGTCACATTTCATCCTTTTTCTATATGAGTATCTCATTATTGCAGCACCATTTGTTAAATTTTGTTTGTTTTTTTGCAAGTGCATGGACCAAGAATCGAACCTGGGTCTCCCGCATGGCAGGCAAAAATTCTACCTCTGAACTACCCTTGCATCCCCCGGTCCTAAACTTTTTATTCCATCCTTGTGGGTTACATCTATGTGAAGCACAGCTAGCTGTCCACAGTTTCTATTCTCATATATGCATTAAAAATGAATTTATCCTATTATTGTAACTGGATAGGAAGCTACCATGACTAAATTATTTCTTAGGAGGGAGAAGCAGTATTCTGGCTGGAGGCTTAGGACACCTGATCTTCATGATACCCTGCCAAGTAATTCAACAGAGACTTTGAATGCCTCCGTTCCTAAAGCGGAGGATTAATAATGGTAGCTAAAATTTGAGTTCTTACTGTTTGTTAGGCACTGTGCTGATCACTTTCCATGCTTTTTTAAATCTTCTAACAATTATACATGCTAGCAACTTAATAAACCCAATGTATTGAGTAAACTGAGGCACAGAGTGGTTAGGCAACTTGCCCAAGATAGTACAGCTAGTAAGGAGACAAAGTAGGAACTGGCATCTGCCTTCACCTCCGGAGTCTGAGTTCTTGACCATTACTGCATTCCATTAAGTGCTCTGGGTTGCAGGAATGAGTTGGGCAACCCCTGCCTTGGAGACACTTGCAATTTGAAGTCCTCAGCTCATCTAAGATGTAAATATTCAGGTGAAGGTTGCCCATGCACACACCTCTCTCTTTGGTCACTTTCTGAATATTCTAGATGGATTTGTGTGTATGAGTAGACTGTAGGGATCAGATGTTGAGTCTTATGTCCTCTATCTCTTTTCACCTAGTGCCTGGCATTTAGACGGTGCTCAAGAACCATTTGTTGAGATAAAATCCTCTTTATTCTAATTCCAAACCAAGCCAAATCCCCTTTATTATAATCCCAAACCCAAAGAATTAGTTGCTGCATAGAGATTTAAAGTAAGATAGTATTTAAATGAATCGGGGGCATGATCTGACTCAATAAATGGTTTAATGATTTCAAGAATTTTTCAATAAGGACTGCAGTTTAAGTATTGTCAGCAGAGCCCTCTTCCTCCCTCCCCAGCCTCATCTGGTGCCTCTCTTCCCTGGCTCTCTTTTGGTCCCTGGGATGGCCCATGATGTTTCCCATGGCTTGACTGCTCTTCCTCACCCTCCACCCTGTATCATTCCCTCACCCCTCTCCCTGCATCCTTGGGCCCTCATTTCCATTGTCATTTCCTCCATCAGTCCTATTCCCCTCTCTTTCCACCTTTGCTCCCTCTTCTTTGGTCTGTGGGCTCCTAGGTTCCTTTCCTTCAGAGTCTTGACTTCATTGTGAATGATTGGCCATTCATTCCTGTGGATGTCTGGGTGCTTTTCCCCTGCTCTGTTCTGTAAGCTCCCTGAGAGTAGAGGCAGAGGCTCTTTTTGCTAACCTTTGTGTCTCTAGCCTGTAGCATAGTGTCTGGGAGGTAACAGGCATCAGTGTCAGTGCCAAAGAATTGCTGACTCCCTCATAATTTTCATCATCCCTCAAACATAGTTCTATTCTTGCATATGGACAATTGACATTTTCTCAATCTTATGTAAAAACCTGAATGTAAGCTCCACCAGGACAGGGCTGGTTGCCCGTTTGTTCACGTTCGCATTTCAAGCATCTAGAAGAATGTCTCATGCATTGCACATGCTCCAGAATATTTGAATTAATAAAGGTGTCCTTAGAAAAACCTATTTCACTCATTTGTAGTAATCAGTTGTACATGTTTTGCAACCCCTGTTGTTGGTTAGCTGATGGCTGGGGGTAAGCAGCCGTACTGAGTCAGGCACCACGAAGAAACGACTCAGGAGACAACCCTCAGAGGTGAGTGGAAGGCGTCTGCTTTATTGAGGAAGTGCCCAAGATTATATAGGCTGGGAGTATGCAGGGACACGTGTCGGACGGGGATTGGTGGCCGTTGTTGCTAGGGTGGAGGGCAGATTTAAGGTTAATGCTTTTGGCGCGAACCACTGCCAGTTCTGGGAAGAAAGCCCGTCGCGGGTTAGGCCATTTTGTGTTGCCTTGCATCAGCCATGGCAGCCATGTTGGCAATATTTTATGACTTCTCCATCAAAACAAGATGAGTTCCTTTCCTCTTTTCTCCAAACTCCTAACTTTTAACTAGACTGCATCTTCCAAACTCTCACTTTAGAAAATCTGGTGCTGTCCCTGATAGGTAAATACATATTTTGTGAGAACCCAGAGGTGGAAAATTTCGTTTCCCAACAGAACACATCTAGCAAAGGAGTGGTCCAATTAGAGTGAGTGGATAGATTAAAGGTGGACTAGATCTCCTACAGTTTCCCTATTTCCAAGAGCATGCTAGGAATGGTTCATGGATAATTAAGTAGCTTTCTTTGAGCAAGTTCCAAGCAAGAATATCAGCTGCAAAAGTTTTTCTTTTAAAGGATCAACAATTTTTGAAAGGACAGCAATTTTTTAAAAGCAATTTTTACATAGTAAATACTAGTTTGTGTGCATATATAAAGAAGAATGCTGCCACATGTATGAATTCTTTCCCCCCTCTGTTATTTTATGGGATTGTCACTCCCCAACCTCAAAGTTTCCTTGCAGTTCAGCTTGTCAGTGGCTCATCAAAGAAAGAAAGCAGCTTGTTGTCACCAGTAACCAGCATCTGGTTTCAGATGTGGCTAGCGTGCCTTGTTGCCATAACAGAGGGGATGTCATAATTAAACTACGAGGCATGGTGAAGGGTGTGGCTGTCGTATATTACCACACTTCTGAGAAATAAGAAAACAAATGGTCTCAAATTTAGCAGTGACATGAAGGAGTATAATTATTATACACTTCTTGAAATGGTTTCATTCCAAAAATACATTTGGTTTTAGGGAAACACACTGGAGAACTAAAACACATGGAAGGGCTAGAAATAGGTCAATGTGATTGCAGAACAGTCTTTTCAGCATTGCTGTGAGGCTCCTAATGGGTTCTGTTGGCCACCCAATCAAAAACTTGTCTTAAGACTAGCTATTCAACTGGTTACTATGGCAATGATGGGGTGCTAGCTGTCATGGTGATGAAATGGAAATTTGGGGGGCCACTTTCTTTAGAGGAGATAGATTCATTAAGGCCTGTCTTTCCTCAAAACTTGACCATATCATATAGTACTTTAAAAAATGGTCCATTTTCATACAATGTGCAGATATTTTGGTATTTATACACTCTTTCCTTATCCTTGCATCTCATGGCTTAAGTCTTTTTGCAGACACACCCCCACTACACAGTCTTGTATGGCTTATGTTAAAGAATGGCATTGCGGAAGCAAGGTTCCCTCCCCCCTGCAAAAGAAAAGGTGCTTATGCCAAATTTCATTAGATTCCTCCAAAGTTATTTTGATATGAAATAGAATAGAGTCAGATTAATCTTTAAAGGATAAAGAAGATTTGATCAATCCAATGCATCCTTACTGATGTGCTTTTTAGAATTATACTTTGAGGTGGATCTTTTTGAGAAGGAACAGAAGAAGCCTGGCTCTTTTCCCTCCCCATGCTGATGTAGGTTTCTTTCCTCTTTGCTCAGAGTTCACTGTATGCGATCATTCATAGGAAGCGTATGTTCACATGTTCTTTAAAATTTTGCATATTATTCTGGCCCTGCATGTTAGAATATGTTATTTGGCCTCTCAGGGGAGCTTCCATTTTTATATCCATTTACTACATGGTAATAAATGCTGTGAATAAAATAAAGAAGGATAATAGGGGGATTGGAGAGTGCTGTTTTATTTTATTGCAAGGTAAAAAAAATTTATTTCATTTTGAATTGGTAGTACAGTCACATGATTCAGAACTAAAAATGTATATAAAAAATGTATTTGGCAGCAAATTTTTCCATCTCTGTTCCCCATCTGCCTGGTTCTCCCCACTCTCCCTGCCTTGGTAATCTCTGATAATACTTTCTTGGGTGTTGTCCAAGGTGTCTTCATAAAAACAAGCAAATAGAGCATACACTGTTTTGCACTTTTTTTTTTTTTTACATAGTGATATATTTTGGAGAATTTCGTTTAACTGGACTTGGAGATCTTCCTCATTCTCCTTTATAGTTGCAGAGTAAGCAGCCCATTTTATGAATGTACCATAATTTGTTTAACCAGTCCCTTATTGGTGAACATTTTGGTTGTTTACAATGTCATATATGTCATTTCCCGTGTGTGTGAATTTATCTGTAAGATAACATTCTAGAGGTAGAATTACTGGGCAAAAGGGATTTGTGATTTTGATCACTATTGCCAAACTGTGCTGCAAAGGGTAGAACCAATTTACATTCCTTCCAGCCTGTAACCAAGATGTCCATTTAGCAGGGTTTTTAGGGACACTTTCTCTGCAGAGTTGACATTTGAGGAACAGTTTGAATATTGAAAAGGAGCCATCCATGTGGAAATCTAAGGGAAGAACATTTCAGGCAGAGGGAACTGTGGTAAGGGTCTGAGGCAGAAACAAACTCAGCACATTGGAGAACAGCAAAAATGCCAGAGTAGTGGGCATGTCATGAATGAGGGTGTTCTAGTTTGCTGGCTGCCGGAATGCAACACATCAGAGACGGACTGGCTTTTTATGAAGGGGGATTTATTTCGATAGCTCTTCAGGGGAAAGGCAGCTGATTTTCAACTGAGGTTCTTTCTTACGTGGGAAGGCACAGGGTGATCTCTGCTGGCCTTCTCTCCAGGCCTCTGGGTTCCAGCTGCTTTCCCTGGGGTGATTTCTTTCTGCATCTCCAAAGGCCTTGGCTCAGCTCTGAGTGCTGAGATGAGGTAAGCTGAGCTGCTTGGGCTGTGCTACGTTGAGCTCTCTCATTTGAGCACCAGCCAATTAAATCAAACATCATTCATTGTAGCAGGCACGCCTCCTAGCCGACTGCAGTATAATGAGCAACAGATGAGGTTCACGTACCATTGGCTCATATCCACAGCAATAGAACTAGGCACCTTCACCTGACCAAGTTGACAACTGAATCTAACTACCACAGAGGGGTCAAAGAACAAGATGGGGTGAAGGATTTAGCAGAAGCCAGATAGTGTAGACCTGTACTGGGTGTTTGGACTTTATTCCAAGTGACACAGGAAGTCATCAAAGGGCTTTTAAGCAGAGAAGTGAGATGATAGTTTTCCATTTAGAAGATTATTCTGACTTAAAAAAAAACTCGTTAACTGTTCTTCTTGCTCATCAGAGCAGAAAGAATCCTTTCTAAAGTACAGCATAAATATCCACCTTAAAAGCTTTTTTGCAGCAAGGATCTGAGAGAGCTGTGGATGTGCAAGGGACTAAAGACAAGAAGACTTTTGTGAGATACTAAGAGCTTAGTCATGTTATAGATCCAGGAATACTTAGATTACAAAAAAAAAAAAGAGGCAGGGAAAAGTATGCATATATTAATAGTTAAGTCCTAGAACCATTATGAAATCAGTCTTGCCTCCAGCTGCTTGCAGTAGCTTAACATTAAAGCTTCCATCATTCATTCCCAAGTACCAGATTCCTCAACTCAGGAAGGAGGCAAGGATCTTGTAGTTAATGGGGGTGTTTATTTTAGCATACATAATTCTTCCTTTTGGTGTTAAATATCTGTGATATAATGACAAAGGACAAGTAAGAAATTTGCATGTTAACAAGTTAATAAATTTTACATAGTTTAAAATAAAATTTAATTATCTCTGGGCCTTCTAGAATATCTGGAAATGAAAATATAATCTCATCTGTCATGCAACTTGGACAAATTAGCAAACACTGCCAAAATCAATGCAAAGGAAAAAGGTCTTTCCTTCACCCACACTGTGGCCCTGTTAAGGGATGTATATTACTACTCACTGCTTTTAGCTCTGCTTTTACTGAAGTGCTTATCCACTCTTTCAGTGAAATGGTTTGGACATGTCAGTCACGTGTGAATATATGCCTGTTTCTTAGTGTCACTGTTGACCATTTTCTGTTTGCTAGTTTTGGAGGACAGCGATTTAGTGTCTGTGTCTGCTCTGGAGCAGGGTCTTTGTCCAGTGCTGTGCTCTGGACACCGTTCTTGGAGGCCAGAGACCGCTCAGCTACTGGCGCCTCTCTGCCACACTTGGCATAGTGCCACAGGGCTGAGCCAGACGACTGCATCCCCAGAGGTATCTGACATTTTTCAGACGGGGACTGCCCTATTTCCAGAAGAAAGCTTGACTGAATGAAAGTGAAGGGCAAAAGTAGCATGGAGGAAGGAGCAACGAACTCCGGCAGGGAGTGTGGGGAGAGCTTCATGAAGGATGTAGCACTTTAGTTGGGTTTTGAAAGATGAACATTACTTCACCAGGCAGCTATCAGGACAAGGCAGGGATATTTTAGGCTACAGATTGGCCTGTGGGGTGCTGAGGGAGCATGCAGCCCAGAAAGTTCAGGGAACTGTCATTTGGTCTCACTGAAACCGCAAGTTCTTAAGAGAAAGTGGTGGGAAGTAAGGTTGAAATGGCAGAGATCAGAAAGTGGCAGATACTGAATTCATTTCAATGTATGGGTTGAATTGCAACTCGCCCCCCCCCCCCCCAAAAAAAGATACGTTGAAGTTCTAATTTCCAGTACCACAGGATATGACCTTGTTTGGAAATAGGGTCATTACAGATGGAATTAGACAAGTTAAAACGAGGTCATATTGGAGTAGATTGGGCTTTTCATCGAATATGACTGGTGTCCTTATATAAGAAGGTGTTTCAGTTTGCTAAAGCTGGCGAAATACAAAAATACAATATACCAGAAATGGGTTGGTTTTTACTATGGGGATTTATTAATTTATAGACTTAGAGTTCTTAGGTTGTGAAAATGTCCACATCAAGGCATCAACAGGACAACACCTTCTTCCTGAAGAAAGGCTGCTGGCGATCTGGGATTCCTCTTGTGGTAAGGCACATGGTGGCATCTACTGGTCTTTCTCTCCTGGGTTTTGTTGCTTTCAGCTTCTAGCTGCTCCGTCTGTAGCTTTCTTTCTGATTTTTCTCTCAGGTTCTGTCCTTCTTAGCTTCTCTGGCTTTTCCCTGAGCTTCTCTGCATTTTTTCCTATGTATTCTCTCTGTCTTTTCTCCTCTTGTAAAGGATTCCAGTAAGAGGATTAAGGCTCACCTGGGGCACGCCTTACCTGAAATAACTTAATCAGAAGTACCCACCCACAATAGGACTACACTTACAAGAATGAATGAAAAGAACATGATCTTTTCTGGGGCACATACAGCTTTAAACCATCACAGAAGGGGAGAGGAGACACAGATAGACACGCAGGAGAATGCCAGGTGACAATGGGGACAAAGATTGATTGCTGCAAGCCAAGGAGCACCAAGGGTTGTCAGCTACCACAAGAAACCAGGGGAGAGGCATGGAACAGATTCTGCCCCATAGATGTAAGCAGGAACATGGCCCCTCCAAAGCCTTGATTTTGGATATCTAGTTCCCAGAATTGTGAGGTAATAAATTTTTGTTGTTGTTTGTTTTTTATGGTGCATGGTCTGGGAATAAATTTCTGTTGTTTTAAGTCATCTAGTTTGTGTTATTTTGTAACAGCAGCCCTAGAAAACTAAGCTGATTAGCAATGCATTAGGTCAGAAAATATGAGAATAATAAATCACAGTGTTGGGCCTACAGGAGCTGGGAGCCATCTTTGACTTTCGAGCATTCACAAAGTTCATTCTGACCTTATAAGCATCAGGATGTGACCTCTGGGACCAGGCGACTAAGAATCAAATGTTGGCTCTGCCACTGACTAGTTTGGTGACCCAGTTCTTAATCCTTTGTAGCTTAATTTTCTGTAAGGATGATAATACTGGTAATTCTCACATGGCTTTCTTGTAACGATTAAATTAATTCATGTTTGTAGAATAGGGTCTGACACTTAATATATGTTAGCTATTAATACGTAACATGCTTTAATCAATGTCTTATACATAATAAGTTTTCAATAAAACTTAGTTGTTTTTTTTTTTTTTAAGAAAGATGACTAGGAGGAGTATAGATAATTGTTGCAAGGAGAAGACAAGGGATGCAGGAAATGTAAGAAAACCATCTAGGAAGCTGCCAGTTGAGGCAAAAAAGAATGAAGCATATCTTTCTGGAAAAGTTGGTCAATATTTACCATGAGCCTTAGAGATACTTCTAACCTTTCACCCAGTTATTTTACTTCTGAGACTCAATGTTAAATTGATGATCCAAGATGCAGTGGATGATTATACAGACAGCTTCTCACCATAGCATAATATTCAATAGAAAAAAGTCTACAAACAGGCTCCCTCAATGACTGGAAGATGATTCAATAGATTATGGTATGGTATATTCATATGCTAGAATATTATGTAGGCATTAAAAAGTCATGTTCACTAAGACTTCTGTGGAGAGCCGCCTCCCGGGTCTGGCCTAGTGGACACGCTGCGGCCTGCTCTAGAGTTCCCCCCGCCCATCGAGTGAGTCAAGATGGCGCCCGCATCCTGTTTCCGCGTATGACGTACGCGCCCACCAACCCTATCTTCCAATCACCTCTGTATACGTGGCACTAACCTATTGGGTTTGGGCACAGTATATAAGAGGTTACCCGGACAGGGTGGGTGGAGACGACCCACAGGGAGCCGTACCTGACGGCCGCATAGAGGTTGTTCCCCCGCGGGGTATCTTGTCCCGCGTGGAACCTGTAACAGAGAATGCAAGCTTAACTCCAGTAAAGGTCTGTGCTCACAACCGTTGCGTGCCTCGAACCCGTGTTTATCACTTAAGTTGGTTTGCCTGCGTCTGTCTCTTTCTCCCCTCCTGTTCCCTTCGCCGGCCGGGGATCAGAAGCCGAACGAGACGGCTGCGGACAAGTGGTGGCCCGTACGGGGAACCTTCTCTCTCGACACCTCTTCTGCAAGGAGAGCCGTACTGTCTCTTCTTGAACTGAGAAGGACGTGCATCCTGAGCTCGCAGCGGACTTCCCGCGCCTGATCACCGCGAGAAGGTGAGTACTTCTTATTACGTGAGAGTTAAGGCCCGCGGGCTTTCAGGTAGCCCCGGGGACTCGGAAGAGCTCTCCGAGTGATTAAAGTACAGTGCCGACTGCAAGCATGGGGCAGTCAGGAAGTTCACCTTTATTACCCCCTTTAAAAACCCTTTTGAAGCAGCGGGGCATCTCGGTTAGGAAGAGTTCCCTCCTGCGGTTCCTTGAAGATGTTGCTACTTTTGCACCTTGGTTCGTCCACTCCGGGAGCCTCAGTCTGCCCTCTTGGTTAAAACTTGGTAATGATATAGAACGGGCGCGCCGGACGGGCCTTTGTATGGACCCGATCCTGGTCCCTATATGGGAGACCGTTCGTGCTTGTCTTGAGGCGGAGAATGCTACAGGCCTAAGTCCGTCTTCCGCCCTGCTGCAGGCACGGCACGCGCTCCAAGAAACTCAGTCAGTTTCGTCTGCGGACGGCTCCCGTAAAGGCAAGCCGCCAGAGTCAAGCGATAGTTCAGATAGCTCTGACTCAGAGTCAGATGGTGATGAGACCGAGGGTGCAGACGCGCCTCCGCTGATCGATTGGGGGAGGCCCCCTGTCTCACCCACGCAGCCTTCCGCCCCGCCAGCGCCTGCTGCAGGGGCGCGGCGGCTTCCGGTGAATGGTTTTGGTGATCTCGCCAAAAACCCTCACCACGGGCTCCCTCTGGTGGCCGAATTAGGTAATTACAGTGGCCCTCCTTTGCAAGACCCGGAACCCCCTACAGGCTGGTCTAGGGAGGGGCAGTTACTGCCGTGCCCCCCGCCCGAGTACACAGGCCCTCAGAACTCTTCGTCATCAGGTAACAGAGGGAGACATTTCTGGAAGTGGACCCCTTTCTCAGCATTTAGACCTTTTGGCATGCTGGGTGGTTACCAACCACTTGAGCCACAGCCAGCCTCAGAAATGTACCCAGTTATTATCAATCCCCAAGGTAACAATCAGCATGAGCCATATGATTACAAAATTTTAAAGGAATTGAGGCAGGCCGTCCATCAGTATGGCCCCAATGCCCCTTTTACCCTGAATATGGTTGAAAACCTTTCCGCCCTGAATCATACACCCGCAGATATTTTTCAGCTGGCCCGTGCTTGTTTACCACAGGGCCGATATATAGATTGGAAAGCATGGTTTGAGGAGCTAGCTGAGGAACAAGCCGCAAAAAACGCAGCGGGGAGACGTGGCGGGTGGAATGCAGATATGCTATTGGGGAAAGGTGCCCACTCCCAGAATCAAACAGGGTTCCCTCAAGAAGTCTACGCCCAGATTTTCCGTTGTTTCGTAGGAGCCTGGAAAAAGCTGACAGGTGAGGGAGAGGCTCAAGCCTCACTCAGCAACATACATCAGGGCCCCACAGAACCCTTCGTGGATTTTGTAGCCAAAATGCAAACTGCGGCTGAGAGAATTTTCTCAGATCCAGGAGTGGCAGAGACTGTAGTTAAACAAATGATATTTGAGCAGTGCAACAAGGAATGTAAAGTTATCCTAGCACAAAACAGAGGAAAAAACCTGACGGAATGGGTTCGGCTCTGCAGAGATGCTGGTAGCCCGTTAACTAATGCAGGTCTAGCTGCCATGCTAGCCAGCTCCTTACAAGTAGCTGCAAAGAAATCCAAAGACCTAGGAACAAAGCCAAGAGGATGTTATCATTGTGGCCAGTTGGGACACATTAAGAGAAACTGTCCCAATAAAGGCCAACCACCTGCCACTCAACAGTTTGGTAGACCATATGCGGCAACCAGGCTATGTGGCCGTTGCCACAAGGGACCCCATCGCGCAGAAGACTGTAGGTCAGCCTTCAATGCGCAGGGTGTGCGCCTTTCTGGCCGCCCTGAACAGGACCCAAAAAACGGGCAGAGGGGGTCCACCCTTTCGGTGGACCCCCCTGCATGCCATCCGGCGACACAACACCCGTCCAAATTCGCGCATCCCCTGGATCAGCAGGACTGGACCTCTGTGCCACCTCCAGGCTTGTACTGACCCCCTCCATGGGAGTCCAATTGGTGGGGACCTCCTTTAAAGGGCCCTTACCAACGAAGACTGTTGGGCTCATATTAGGGAGAGCATCCACAGCCCTGAAAGGACTAACAGTTATACCAGGCATTGTAGATTCGGATTTCACAGGCTTTGCCCAGGTTATGGTTCAGTCTCAGCAAGGCACCCTAGTCATTGCAGAGGGTGATAAGCTGGCACAGCTCCTGCTCTTGCCCAGCTTACATGCATCCTTCCCGAGTAGAACCAGACAGAGAGGAAATAAAGGGTTTGGATCTACTGGAGAAGTTTTTGAAGGCCTCCATATGTCCCTGGAGTCTCGACCCATGCTAACTATTAAGGTACAAGGCAGACCCTTCATGGGCCTGCTAGATACCGGGGCCGATCGGTCGATCATAAGACAACAGGAATGGCCCTCCGCCTGGCCGACGTGCAAGGCGGAGGAAACCATTAGAGGAATAGGCCACGGCCTGTCCCCGAAGGCTCAACTGTCTGTAGCCTTATTTACATATAATTTTTTAAATGAAAATTCACTAGGAATGACACCTGCTCTTCAGCACACTACTCCGAGTCCTCCACATAGAGGTCTAGTCCGTTGGAAGGATGTCCTGTCAGGACAATGGCAAGGCCCTGACCCAGTGCTCAGCTGGGCCAGAGGCTCTGTTTGTGTTTTTCCCCAGGAACCAGGACGTCAACCTGTGTGGGTTCCGGAAAGACTGGTGAGAACCGTGACACCGCCCGGGGGCGCCAAGGAGCTGTTGCCCAAAAAACCAACAAGCCTTCAACCTGAACCATCAGATCAGGCCTCCAACTCTGCTGATGACGGCGGCGACTGACGAGATGGCAACGAAAACGCCGGTCACCCTTCGACTGTTTAGAAGGGGGACCAGTTTTAATACCCCCCACTCTCCCAACAGGTGGAATCAGACCTTAAAGTGCTTGGGAAGATCAAGTTAACCCCCGTTGCCTTCGACCTTTCCAAACTGGGCGAGACTGTACAAAGTCTGTGGAACCGAGTCACCTCTTGGTTCTCTTGGCCCAATTTGACTACTTGGATTCTCGTAGCGGTGGGACTATTAGTGGGATTAGTCACTGTTAAATGCTTGTTAGAACGCTTGTTCCAGACACAGCAGCAATTGCGTGTTACTACCATGTTGGCTATGTCACTCGCCCCTGGTGCTCCTGACAACGACCGCCCTGCTGCCCAGTCCCCCATTTCACCGTATGACCCATCCCGGCCACTCAGGGCGGGACGCTCGAAAGCAAGGTCAGCGGCAAGGCCCATGGCTGTGTCCCGGGTATAAAAGGCGGCACCAGATGTCATAATTTTGGTCTTAGGGTGATCTCTAAGGCAGAGTCACGGTCCTGGCCAGACTAGACTCTGGCCATTGCACAGAGACATCTAGTGACACCCTCGACTCTGGTTGCCGCTCTCCTGAGCCCCGCTTAGCCCAGTTGCGAGGCGAAGCACTGCAGGGAGAGTCACGTGGTTTCCAGTTCACGGGTTCTCCGGTCTCTATATGAGGAGTGCACTCTGGTTGGTGCCTAGCAAGCCTAGTCCAGACTCCCCAAAGCACCAAAACAAGTAGTGGGCTAATCAAGCTCACGGGAGCTCACTCATCAATGGAGACACTGGGTCTAAGAAAGGGTCTACGGACCAAAAATAATAAAAAAGGGGGAGATGTGGAGAGCCGCCTCCCGGGTCTGGCCTAGTGGACACGCTGCGGCCTGCTCTAGAGTTCCCCCCGCCCATCGAGTGAGTCAAGATGGCGCCCGCATCCTGTTTCCGCGTATGACGTACGCGCCCACCAACCCTATCTTCCAATCACCTCTGTATACGTGGCACTAACCTATTGGGTTTGGGCACAGTATATAAGAGGTTACCCGGACAGGGTGGGTGGAGACGACCCACAGGGAGCCGTACCTGACGGCCGCATAGAGGTTGTTCCCCCGCGGGGTATCTTGTCCCGCGTGGAACCTGTAACAGAGAATGCAAGCTTAACTCCAGTAAAGGTCTGTGCTCACAACCGTTGCGTGCCTCGAACCCGTGTTTATCACTTAAGTTGGTTTGCCTGCGTCTGTCTCTTTCTCCCCTCCTGTTCCCTTCGCCGGCCGGGGATCAGAAGCCGAACGAGACGGCTGCGGACAGACTTCTAATGTAAATTAATGTAAGGGAGGAAAACTCAACAATGGAGTACAATTACATGCAGAATATCAGTTCAACCCTGCTAAAAATAAGCATAGGGTAGGATTAGAAGACCATATATTAAAATGTCACTGGAATATTTGTTTGGGAATTTGAGAAATGGGTTGAAGATTTGTTGAAGTCCAATAACTGAGTTTGAATTAGGACCAGGTAACAGATTTTGGCTAATTTAAAATTCCTTTTTCTAATGCATCTGCTAATATTCAGTTATTAATAAAATAATCACCTTTGATTCACAGACTATACCTTCTAATAAAAATCCTGGTCACACTGCCTTTCTACTAATGGATTCAGTCCATCAAGGGCCTAGAACTCTAAATCTCATTATCAAGTTGGTTAATATTCCATCATTGTGCAATTTAAAATATGCCACCAGACTACTGATGATGTGTCCCTCTCCCCTAGCTTACAGACATGGTCATCCACTGTCTTTTAGAGGGGCATGATTTTTACATAAGAGATTTCCAGGATGTGCCAGACACAAAAGATTGGTGTCATGCATCATGGTTGAGAGGATAATTCATCACTAGCCCTCATTTTGGCTGCATACCCAAACAGCTAACAGGAAGCCGATCACCCCAGGAGTACTCCCACCAGAGCTGACTGGTATGAAGAATGTAGCCAGCAGTCACCAGAAGCAGATTGCAAATATCCTGTAGTTGGAGATCTAGGTCATACCACAACTTCATGATGTTAGTGTCGGACGAAGCATTTTCTCAGGACACCAGAGATGCAATCTCTCTTTCTTTCTCTCTCATACATGCACGCACATGTATTTTGATATTTTGGGCCCTGTCCCAGCTCTCCAGCCTCTCTTGCTGGGAAGGTCTATTGCTAAGGAGTATGGTAAAACAATCATTTATTTATTTATTTATTTATTTTTACCAAAGAAGCTGTGTTCTAGTATGTAGATGCAGATAAAAGGCCACTGAAGAATGAGTGAACCTCATGTGATGAACCAGATTTTTCAAAACCAGAATGGGGAAATACAGTCTGTGGAATAGAATTTGACATGCTTTCTTGGGTTCTCCATGATCTTTTTGACACTACTGATCAAATTTGGGCGAATTTTCCAGTTTAATTGTCGCAACTACCCAAGACTGAAACCAGACAACTCCCTTTCCTTTTTTTTTCCTCTCACATAAATAAATTTTAAAAAGTAACTACTCCTGCTTTCAGGTAGGCCTTCCAGACAATGGCTTAGTTCAACTTCATTCCATCATGTTTTTCAAAACCAATGCTTCTAACAAGTGGGGTTATTTATTTATTTAGCATTCATCTGTCTATGTTTAAAGATTTCTTCATATGATACCCAAAATTTAATCAGAAAATACTAAAATAAATATAATACTGAACTTATGCAATGGAATTCTATATGGCAATGAAAGCAGAAAAACTACAGCCATATGCCAATAACAGATGACTCTCACCAACATAAATTTCAACAAAAGGAGTCAGACACCAAATCTATATACTATATAAATCCATTTATATAAAATTAAACAATAGGCAAAAGCAAACCACAGTGTTATGATCAGATATCGATTTATTTTGGAGAGGAGGGAGGGGAGACTGGGATGGGTGCTAAGGCAGCTGTGGGATGCTGATAATGTTCTATTTCTTGATCTAGGTAGTGGCTACATGAGTGTATTTACTTTGTAAAAACAAAAACTCTCATACTAGTGATTTGTGCATATTTTTGTATGTGTTTTACACTTCAATGAAAAGTGTGTTTCCTTGACTTATATGTCAAGTTTTATTGGCCTCTCTTATCAATATGCCATTTGGCACATGGCTGATGATCAGTTTTATAAAACTATTATTTATTGCTAGTCTTCAAGAGTTAGCTTTTTTTAATGTTGAAGAAAAAATATCAATATTAATTCTAAAATATGTTTAGAAATTAATGTAACAATTACATTTGTAACTGTAATTATATATAACAATTTTATATATATATATAACAATTACATTTCTATCTATCCAAATGAAACCAGACAAGCGCAGCTTGGCAAGGTTTATTGTGCCTAGAGTCCTGTTCAAAGGGAAGATTAATATACTGTGTGTTTGTTTGCTGTGTGTTTTTGAGGACTGTACTCTCCTAGCCTCACAGTCAAGTCTCTCACCAACTTTTTTTTTTATTACCCAGGAGTTCCCAAACTCTGCAAACCATGGCTTCAGGGAGAAGACCCTGAGCAGGACGCCTCATTTGCAAGTTCAAGAACAATAAAGTAAGATAAAAACATTTTTTTCCAGAAAAGGTGAAGTTTCACATTACTTAGTACAACTCAGCTCCCTGGGGGGGGGGGGGGGGGGGGGCGGAAATGATGATTAAAAAAAATAAAAAAAGAAAGGGAAGAAAACACCATGGAAAATCACACCGAATTGGAACCAGACAAAGGCAGCTAGAACTATCTGATTTATTATAAAGATACACCGTGAAGAACAAACCTGACTGGATACAGAAGCCTGTAATGGAACATGCCAAAATGTACAGTACTATACATAAAAGTGCATCGTCACAACAGATTAACAGAACTTTTTATTTTTCCTTCCAGAACTGCAAAAGCATCCCCCTGTATTTTCGCCTCTGAGAGGCAGGAATGTCGCGGTAGAAGGCAGTACAGAGCACGCAGCGAACGCGATGGAAGTCAGCGGGCCCGTGGGCAGGGAAGGATGGCGTGGGGTGGGAGGACGCGGGAAGAGTTGCTGTGGGGGTGGGAAAGGCACAATCATGTCTACAAGGGAAACGAGACAGTCCGATGACTGACAAAGATGCAAGACAGGGCAACACTGGGCACTGAGGCACAGGGGTGGGGTTGGAGAGCTGGGAGGGAATGGAGGAAGTTTCAAAAGACTCATGTGGGCAGCAGAGAATGAGGAGTGGGCCAAGGAGGAAGGAGAGGGAAGCAGGATGTGGGCAGGGAGTGGAGAAAATTCAACAGTATAAGAGCAAGGCTAAAATTCTCCTAAAATAGAAAGGCACTTCCACATGTACATACTACGGATGTACATTGACACGAGTAGGTAACAGTCACAAGCGGGGAGCTACCAGTACTGCAATTGATCAGACCGACAGGAAAGGACAACACTGATTTAACCACATGGGCAGGAGTTCCCCTTAAGTAGGTATGTAAATAGCAGTCTCTCCTGTTACACAGCCACTTACTATACTTTAAATATCTATAATAACCATCACACTACACATTTAACTTGGATGAATGCTCTGAGGGGGGCATTCACAAAATGCACAGTTTATATATTTTCGTTTACTAAACAGTTTCTAAGATAAGCATTATGGAACCCAGTATAATTATTTAAACATACAAAATTCCCTACGTAATTTAAAGATACAGGTAGCCATCTCCATGATACCACAAAGACTATTTTTTTAAAAAAGTATACTAGGGTGAGTGAAAGCTCAAATTCCAGTTTGCTTTACTGATGTGAATGAAGCTGTGCCCAAGTCACCCTGATATCCCAGACCAGCTGGAGGTCGGGCTCTCAGCTCAGCAGGGTGGTCTGGAGTATGGGGCTCTGTTGACAAAGGCCTCAGGGCCCCTGTAGTGGAAAATTTGAAGCAAGGTGCAGTCACAAGCAGTGCTGTGGTTAGGAATAACCCCAAATCTTAAATCTTCTAACCCCCCTCAGCAGACTCACAGGTACTTTCACTTTGGATTCCAGAGGCCCAATCATCAGATTAAAATACCTTCAGTTTGCACACTCCAAAAACTACGTCGTTCTATGTCCTACCTACTCCCCACCCCCCCCAAGATGCCATTTTCTTTTTAAATTATGCACTACTTTTGGGAATGGCAAAACTATAAAGACAGAGATCCCTAGATTGATACAATTTGACCCTTGGCACATTATATCCATTGCTAATTGCTCCTGGTCACTGCAGGAGGTTAAGGGAGAGCCCGCGATAAGTGATTCCCTGGATGGCTCAAGAGGCACCAAAGTCAGATCACGCTGTGTGAAAACATGCAAAACTGCTGAGCGATGGTGGTCACACTTAACAAGGAGCTCCACAAAGGGCCATTTAACAGGTTGAAACAGTTTGCAGAACACTCATCGGAAAATATGTACTGAGTACCTTACTCTCCATCCCAACAATCCACTCTAAATTCCCCCTCACCTAAACCAAAAGGCTGACTTGGTAAATCTACTTCAGTGAGTTCTACAGATGGGACATGAACAGACAGCTATATCAGCCGTGAATACATTTTCTTGTGTAAGTGTAGGCAGATAAGCTTTGTAGAACTATCAAATCCATTCCCCTTTCCCAAATTGTGCACAAGGACGGATGAGATCCTCTCTATTGGGGCATTACATGCCAAGGACTCACAGTCTTTCCTCTTTCCCCTGAGCCTTCCCACCTCCCCCATGTGCTGCACCTGAGGTTGGGAAGAAGGCCATGTAGCAGGGGAACCCTCAGCTATTGAGGCTTTTAAAGGACCCTACTGGATATTGTTTGGGATCTATGTGAAGTAGCCAACTGGGGTCATCCCTGGAGTCTGAAGAGTTCTACTGAATAGGTAAGGATAGGTGAGTTCTTACTGAGTTCGGACTCACTACGAGGATATATCCCTCCTGTGGAATTGGAAAAAAAAATTCAAAGAAAGAGAAAAGGCCTCTGGCTGACAGTAGGGTATAGGGAGAGAAGACAGAGACAGGGAGTGAAGGGAGAGTGCTAGGAGCTGTCTTCTCTAAGAAGGCACGGCCTCTGGGCCTCTGAGAGCGTGGAGCAGCATGTCCTGTGCCACCAGGGACAGCCGGGTCCTGATTTGGTGGGAGGAACGTCAATCCTCTTCCATCATAATTGTAAACACCAAGGAGAGGAAACCCTGTGGAAGATTGCCAGGGAGAAACCTGGAGAAATGGGTTTGCACAAATAAGATCTGGAGAGCTAGATTAAAGCTTGTAAAAGATACAAAATAATAAACTAAAAGCATCTCTACCATTTTGATGCCCTTTCCTTAACACCCGACTCTTCTTTCAAAGAAGGAAAAGTCCTTTTATTTTAATTTTTGGAAGATATAAAGTTTGCTTTTTTCCTCCTTATTACTTCTACCTTTGCTCTCTGCTTCTATTTCCCCATCTAGCCAAAGAGGGTTGGAAACCAGTGTAGAATCTATAAAGAACTGGGAGATTGTTTAGGATAGGCATAGACAGGGAAGATTGCTTAAAAGGACTAGTGCTATTCAAAGCTCAAGCTTGGCTATCTCCAGGGTGTCCAAAGGTGCTGAAGGAGCACAAAAACTCAAGAGAGATGGTAAGGGGTGGGACATGATGCTGAGCTGGGTCTCCTTTTCAAATTGGGCAAAAAGTTTGGTTCTGAAAATTCAGAGGTGTAAAAGTTTACCCTACCTGGAAACACTTGAAAAAAAAATTTACTATTCAATCCATTTGTGAAACTGGGCCTCTGGCAAGCGGCCAGCAGTGTGCCTATGAAAGATAACAGTGTTTTATTAGTTTTATTTCTTTCCGCAATAGAATGATCAGAACTAGCAAACTGAGGTAGAGATAAAAGCAATGATCTTGATTTTAGTACAAACCCTGATTCCTTCCTGCACGATGTTATTAAAGGGCTGATAAAGTCCAGACTGTGTACCTTTTAGGTGGGCGTGCAATGCACTGCCAGTTGGAAACCAAATGTGAGTCATCAACAGATGAGTGTAAACCTAGAAGGAAACCAATGCTGGTCCAAAGGGATTATTTCTGGGCCAACCAATTTTCTTTAAAAATGCCTTTTTGTTAGTTAAGTTCAAAGATAGAGTAGGTAAAATGCTCATAAGTTTACAGATGATAATAAGCTGCTGTTGGTGGGGGAATAGTGATTTGTACCTTAGTGGAAATAACTGAATTCAAAGCAACCTCTGTAAGATGAAGGGAAAATATAGCATATTTATGGGCTAAAGAAAAACTGCCTATGCACCTGAATGTCAGAGAAAGTGGGCCCCTAGTGGAGCTCAGCTGACTGTGAATGATACAGTGACCACACGCAAAAAAAAAATAGAAAAAAAAAAAAGTCATGGTTCTGGGCACAAAATTGGGAGGAAATCATCCTACAACCATGAGGTAACACTCCCCCGTGGGCCTCAGCATGGCTTTTACTCAAGAATACCACAGCCAGATCTGGGTTGGCTCAAAGAGACAAATGGAAAGGAGAGCTGTGATTTCAGTTGAGAATCAATACGCCTCTGAAGGAAGTTGAAAGGAACCAGGGTAATTTAGTCAAGAGAAGAGAATGGTGAAGGAACAAAGGACTTGTATGCTACCTGTTCCTCCATTTCCACAGAGAAGAATGCAGGGAATTAGGGAAGACAGAAATCTTTTCTAGGCAGTTATCAAACAACAGATGTCTGAAGGAGTCTGCGGGGTAGTGTAACCAGGAAGTCTTTTAAAATTCGTCCTTCATGAATGCAGGAAACAGACTTGGAAATCTTCTGGGACCTGACCAGGTTCACGGAGGGAGTGACATTGATAGCTCTGAAGCACTGTGCCTTTCTCCTTTCCCAAGTTCAGTTCAAGTAGTAACCGCAGTTCTACACTTTTCTATAGAACCTTTAATTGGATCAGGGGAAGTGATTCTTATTTAAGAGGCAATCACCCAATTCATTCAAGCTGTGAGTTCACCCCAGGAATGTCCCACCGTGGTAACAGCAATGAGCTGCACGGAACCAGAGGTGCTCACCGTCAGCTACCAAATACCACCATCATCACCTTTCAGCCACTCCTCCAAGTACCACAACCAACACTGGTCATACATGCCTGGATCATGGATTCTTGGGCCTTCACATCAACATATTTCTGACTCACCTGGGTTACACTAAATCCGAAGCACTGTACAAAGTGGAAAGCAGTGTTGCCTTCATTACAAGTGGTGCAGCATTGGATTTTCAAGTAAGTCTAAGTGTTTCTATTGTCTATAAAATGACATACAGTATGTCCAGTTATTAAAAAAAAAAGCAATTACAAAATACAAATGCCCGTGTTAATTTAGCTAGTCTCAGACATTACATTCGAGAACATAGAAAAGCCGAAAGATCTCCAGTTATAAGCACAAGACTAACGAAAGTTAAGGATCACCGACTTTTGTCACTGATCCGTTTTCTTTTTTAATCACCTGCCCTTGTGATCTTGCTTAGCTGGCTTTACATTGTGCAAGACTTGTCTGTTGGACCCTGGGAAGGTGGGGTAGGTCCTATGGTAGGGTTGGTTTTCGGAAGAATAGCAGGTTTTGGCCTAAGGGCCGGGGGCTTCAGCTGTACACCCATTCTGGGTGCCACCAGAGGCTTGAAAGTACTCATTGTGTCACTGGAGGAGCTAGTGCTACGTCGGATCTGAGGTTCGGAGCTCCTGAGGGCAACGTTGTGCAAAGGGCTGAGAGATTCCGTGGAGGTGGCAGGGGTAGGGGCATTTTTCACTTGTTCCAAGGTATCCAGTACCACATCGGGGGCATGCTTTGCTGTACTCTGTCTCTCCAGTTCTCGGAGTTCATTCAAAGCAGTGTTCATTGTTTCTTCAATATCCTGTTGAAAAATAATCAGAAAGAGAGAACAGGCTGATAACACTAATGCAGAAACCCATACATTTCATTACAAAGTAAACAGGCCAGCAAAGAGAATGAACACTCTAACTTTATAGTCCACAGAGTGTATGAATATAATGTCATCTCACGTAATTATTTTGACTACGAATGTTCAGGAGACCAACATGTAATGGCTTATGTAGCCATCTATGAGACACCTGTTATTCTAAAGCATTAGGAAGCCTTCTGGTGAGCTTTGCATGCTGACTGCTCATATAGTTTCAACTTCAATTTATGGCAACAGATAGCTTTAGATATTGCAGTAATTTCTCAAGCAAATATTAAAAAGAATGAAAAATCAGTCTTCATTCATTCATTAATTCAAGAACTAATTTTTGAGCACTTGCTGTGCATTTGGATAACTCCTTCAAAATGTAGCTCAAGCCTTGTCTCTGATGCCTTTATTCGTGCATCTCAATGCAAGTGGTACTGCCCCCTGGCATTTTTGTGGTGTGTGTGTGTGTAGTGACTGGGTGGCATTTAGTGGGCAGGGAACCAAAATACTAGTTATCTTATAGTATTTTGATTACACTTGAAGACGAATTAGATAATTTCACCTTTATGTAGAAATACTACCATAAAAATAATATTTAAAAATGCACATTGCGGGCCCTGTGGTTCAGTGGCAGCATTCTCACCTGCCATGCCAGAGACCTGGGTTCGATTCCTGATGCCTGCCCATGCCAAAAAAAAAAAAAAAAGGAAACCTCAAATAATTTGTTTAAAAAATGCACATTAATATAAGAGTACTAAATTCATTGGTTTTAAATTGAAATTGTAAAAAAACTGAAAAACTAAAATTGGTTTTAACTGTATCTGTACAGTTTATGTGTAGTGAAAAATTGTCCTGCATCTTGTTCAACTTTCAAATGTCCTACAGACATTTATGAAGATGAAAACCTTCTATAATAACCTGAGCCTAAAACAGAACTCTTTTTTTTCCATATAAATAAAGAGAACTTTTTGTATGATGCTGAATTTTCCAGGATTGCAACTACCATGTAAATGGGGAAATTTTTTACTTTATTTTAATTGGAACTAAATGGTCAAGAGATATCCACCAACGTGGAAAAATCACATCACTAATGGGAACACTTTTCAAGGAATTTCAGTTAAAACCAATGAATTTAGTACTCTTATATTAATGTGCATTTTTTAAACAAATTATTTGAGGTTTCCTTTTTTTTTTGGCATGGGCAGGCACCGGGAATCGAACCCAGGTCTCCAGCATGGCAGGTGAGAATACTGCCACTGAGCCACAGGGCCCACAATGTGCATTTTTAAATATTATTTTTATGGTAGTATTTCTACATAAAGGTGAAATCATCTAATTCGTCTTCGAGTATAATCAAGTCCAAAGATTAACTGAAATATTTAATTTCAGAAATATTTAGATCTCCTTTATATTACAGCTAGACCTTTATAAATTTTTCAAATTAGATATATCACCTATGAATTTATTTCAGGGTGGTAAGAGTTTTTCAAAAGGTACGGTGTGGGTGAGATAGTTGTTGTAACTGACATGTTTCCTCTCTCCAGTCTCTTGGCTCCTTCCACTCACCTGGAGCATAATCCTTAGAATGCTGCACAATAATTAATTTCTGTATCCATATCTCCCACTGGATTAGAAGCACCTTGAGGTAGATGATTTAACTTTGCCTCCCTAAAGGCCAGCATGGGCCCTGGGCAGACAGTTAAGTGCTCAATAAATGTTTTCTAGACAAATAAACCATGGTACTGATGCTAAATTATAGCCTCCAATAAGAAATAAACCAAGATACAGTGATCACATATGGATACCGTAGTTTTTTAAAAACATGAATCAGAGATTCCACTGATTCGTTTAATAAAAGAATCTGCATGTTTTTCGCACAAACATCAAGATGGCATACTTGTCCTCACGGGAAAATGTGAAGACTAAAGATGGAAAGATAATTAAAGGGCAAAGCCGGAAGCCATTTTGTGAGGATGACATCACTTTTTAAAGAATTACTTTCGTATGTGATTTCCATTTGCTGCTAAGCATATGAAGTTGTTTTCTTATAAAAGTGTCTGCCCCAAAGAGAATGGTTTATTTGATGAGTTTTTGTCTTTATGATATACAGTATAAAGGATTTCCTGGTTCTAGAAGCAAAAGGATTAAACAGCTCTTCTTCCCAACCCCAAGCTCCTTATTTCCTGCCTCTCTAACCCAAATCATATTTCACCTGCTCATGAGAAGTGGCGCTGTTATGGGTTTCTCAAAGCATTAAACTCAGATATAGTCAAATATCACTATATTTGCAAGAGTTTTGCATAGCACTGTAAATAGAAAAATAAACGTTCAAAAGCCTTTTGATTTTCGCTGAGAAATTGTTTGCACCCAAAATTGTTTTAATTTTTAAAAAACACATTCAACTCCTCACCCAATCTAATTTTCTATGCAAGATTCTTTTCAGTTAGGACACTGAAAATAGCTTAGAAATATGTTATATTAGTGGATGTTTCCTTGGGTGCTTTTTATTAAAAATAATTCGTCTTCAATACTTCCCCATGTTTGTTTCATTCATTTCTCCTTTGCATGGGTGCTCTCTCTCTTTTAATCTATTCAGTTAGCATTTAATTTTCAGTGATAGCTGGAAGATGCTTTAGATTATTTAAATGACCAATCCTGAATCTATTTACCTCATCGGTCCCTGACTATAAACATATTTTCTTGTGGCTTATGCTGCAAAAAGAACCAGAGCACAAAATGGTGGAACACTGGGTACCTTCATTAATAAAAAACTACAAAGCCCTTCTTCCCCGTTACTGTTGGGAAGTGATGACATTGAAGGGAGGTACAGGAGTGAAGGAGAATCAGACTTGCTTTTCTTCAAATGGCTAACAGTTATTTACCACATTATTTATTCACAATTCCATCATTTCCTAATTTGAAAGTGTCATCTTTATCATATGCTAAAATTTTTGTTTCTGCACTCTCTATTCTGTTCCTTCAATATGTCTGCCTTTTCAGCTTTAGAATGAACTTAGAATCTAGCAGGCCCAGTCCTTCTTCACTCTTCTTTTAAAAAATTTTTTTCTGGCTATTCAGCAATGATGGGTTTGAATGTCCTGGGCGCTAGCTACACTTCTGGCATGCTTTTGTTTAAATCAATATGAACTGAATAATCAAGTTTAATGGTTCTTTAAAGGAGATCCACAACCCAGGCATTAAAATGAAGGACAAGGCAGGTTTCCTTTTCTTTTTTCTATAGTTGGTCCTACACAAAAAACATAGCTGTAAGACTTTATGAAAGTAAATCCTTCGTACCCTATCACCACGCCTCAGTCCTTAACATGCAACAACCCACTGAAGCATCGTACCTGAGCAATTGTCTCTGGGTCCAGCGGCTTGTGGTCGTTGAAACCTGTGTACTGCCCTGATGACGTGGACCTTCTAATGGGAGGGCTGTCAATCTTCTTGAGGGAGTCGTGCCGGCTGATGTTGGTCAGGCTGCCGTGGCCAGGCCGGCGCCTCCTCTCAGGACTGTCGTTGTTGAGGCCGCGGTTCTGCAGCAGGCCCCGGGGGGGACTGGCCAGGTTTGGGGAACCCAAGTCAACTGAGGAGTTGGAAAGAGCATGAGGAGGGTGGAGTGGACAATGGCCATCACTGGTCCTGCCAGGACGCCTTACTGTAGGGGGTGGCTCGCCTCTTTTCCTTTGTCTAGACACAGAGAGAGAAAACAGGAGCACTTATCCCAGAGAGTAATATACCTCCAGGCCGAGTGTACCACAGCCCCTCTTAGGCCCTGGGAGACAGGAGGTTCAGGAGCCTGATCAGCAAACTCCACTCACCTGGCTAGGTAGCCATCAGGATGACGTTCTGTTGGGGAGTTCATGTCCTTAGATGAAGACTTGTCTTCAGTGACTGGCCCACTGCTGGCCTCACTGTCTGCTTTTTGGCTCAGAGTGTCTGAAAATGTATCATCCCTGAAACAATAAAAATCAAGAATGAGGGTCTTTTCCTAGAAGAACGGGGACAAAAAAATAAGTGATGGCATTTATGTATGTAAATATTTTATTAACATTATAAAATAATAGAGTTTCACTGCAGGTAAATCGGAAAATTTAGATAAATTAAAAGTGAATTAATAATCACCCATGATACAATAAAATATCCAGAGGCAACTACTAATGTTAACATTCTAGTAAATATCCTTCTAGATTTTTTGTAGGTCATGATACATATGTGCATGCATATACATTCATGTACTGTAGCTGTATATGGCTGCATGTCTATATATACATACACACAATATTTCCTGGATTCCAGAATTTTAACATTTCTAAAATTAGGTCATATCATTTAATCACTATATATATCTTATGAAATATTTCTCTTTTCCTCAAAAAACTTCACTTAAGTGGATGGTGCATTGTGAAATACTGTATTTATCATACATACTATTTTGTAAGCTTGTTTCCTTCACTTAATATAACCATATTCCCATGTCTTTAAATATTCTTGAAATTAGAGCTTTCTCATTAAAGAAATTTAAAAAAAAAAAAAGAAAGCCTGGAGATGATTCCCTTTAGACTTCAGGCACAATCATCCCTTTTGGGAATCTGGAATTAAAACAGTAGACAGACACCCAGAGAAAAGTGCCACTCTTTTTTGGAATTAGCAATGTCACTTCACGCCTTAGAGCATCCTCTGCCTGGGTTATTTTCCTAAGAACCTGAAAGCTTCAAAAGGTGTCTCCCACTATTCCTAACTCCAACCCTCCTGGCCATGAAATACATAAAGACCCAGGAGCAAGGAGCAGAACTGTGCCCAGCTCAGAAGTTTCATCTCTCTAATCCCTTCTGCCCTTTTCTTACAAGACCAAGCTGAGTTTGCGAACAACAGCTGGAGTCCTCTGTTGGGAACACTCAGGCAGTTGAAACTGGGGCTACTCACATATCCTGTACCACTATGTACTGGTGAGGCACAAGCCCGTCAATCCCGTTGTGCCTTCCTTCCCACCAGTCCTCAGATGCGCGGTGATACAGCAGCAGGGAGGCTCCCTTCTTGAAGGACAGTTCCCTGGCAGACCGCCCAACGTAGTCAAACTTGGCTATTGCTTCTATTGGCTCACATTCTACAAAGAACACACCAGAAAACGGGGAGGGACAGGGTTATTAGGAAGGCATGCTACCTATCTGAAACGTCTCTTTGAAGCTTTAGACATAAACATGGCCATTTTAATATCCAGACTCAACAGGTTCATAAATGAATCATCAAGGCAGGAGAAAATAGAGGCCATTAAAAAAGATAGAGAAAAGCCTTCTCTTGCTGTCATAAGTTTTTCAGGCAAAGAAAATTTGAACATTAAAATTTAATTTCCATACCCTTTTCTACAGATAATGACAGTCTAATAAAAAAATTTTAAAGTTTGCAATGCGATATATAAAATCTCTCCTTGGATTTAATGCCTTCCACAATTGCTCTAATGTTATTTTGACACCGATGGAGTTTTTTTTGGAAACTGAGTTTATACCATTTATAATATGGGAAAGCCACCGTTGCAATACTAGGAAGTTTATACTCTATTAGCTTATTTTAAAAAGAAATTTCATCAACCACCACATTAATACTATTTGAATATATTTAATTTCCTCATGAGCTTTTTTTGCTACCATCAGATCTTTAAACTACCATTAACTACTATTAATGACAACTTTGCTCTCTCTAGTATCAATGACAGATTTTGGAACTTAACTATGAAAACAAGCAAAACCAAGACTTCCCTCTACCCAAATTAGAAGATAAGGTTCAGAAATGATATTTTCTAGAGATCAAAAGATATTCAAGGGTATTATGTTGAGTGAAAAAAGCCAATATCAAAAGGTTGCACACTATATATTATATGTATACTGCATATTATACCGTACATAGCATTCTTCTTTAAAAAAAATTTTTGAGAAATATCCACACATATACAGTCCACCCATATTATATAATCAGTGGCTCACAATATCATCACATAATTGTGTATTCTTCACCATGATCATTTTTTTATTAATTAAAATTTTTTTAAACATAACAAAACAAACATTCTTCCCATATAATCATTCCATTCTACATATATAATCAGTAATTCACAATATCATCACATGGTTGTATATTCATCATCATGATAATTTCTTATAACATTTATATCAATTCAGAAAAAGAAATAAAAAGAAAACAGAAAAAAATTCATACATACCATACCCCTTACCCCTCCCTTTCATTAATCACTAGCATTTCAATCTACTAAATTTATTTTAACATTTGTTCCCCCTATTATTTATTTATTTTTAGTCCATATTTTACTCATCTGTCCATAAGGTAGATAATAGGAGCATCAGACACAAGGTTTTCACAACCACACAGTCACATTGTGAAAGCTATATCATTATACATTCATCTTCAAGAGACATGGCTACTGGAATACAGCTCTACATTTTCAGGCAGTTCCCTCCAGCCTCTCCATTACACCTTAACTAAACAGGTGATAACCATGATCATTTTTAGAACATTTACATCACTCCTGAAAAAGAAATAAAAAGAAAGAACAACTTATGCATCCCATACCGTTTATCCCTCCCTCTCATTGATGCACAGTATTTCAATCTACCCAATTTTTACCTTTTATTTATTTTTTATCCTTATTATTATTTTTTTTACTCATTTGTCCATACCTTGGATAAAATGAGCACAGACACAAGGTTTTCTCAATCTCACAGTCACATTGGCAAAGCTGTATCATTATACAATCATCTTCAAAAATCAAGGCTACTGGTACACAGACAACAGCTTCAGGTACTTTCCTCCAGCCACTCCAATGCACCATAAACTAAAAAAGGGATAAAAATAACCTCCAGAATAACCTCTCAACTCTGTTTGAATCTCTCAGCCACTGAGACTTTATTTTGTCTCATTTTTCTCTTTTCCCTTTTGGTGAAGAAGGCTTCTTACTCATATGTTGCCGGGTCCTGGCTCAAATCTGGGAGTTAGGTCCCATGTTGCCCGTGTGACTTATACCCCTGGGAGTCATGTCCCATGTAGGGGGGAGGTCAGTGAGTTCATCTGCCAAGGTGGCGTATAGTATTCTTGAAATGACATAATTATAGAGATTAAGAACAGATTAGTGGTTGCTGGAGGCTGGGGTTTGAGGTGGGGTAGGAAAGTGATTGTGGCTATAAAAGAGTAGCACAAGGGGTCCTTTTGAAAGAATTGTTTTTAATTGTGACTGTGGTTCTGGTCAGAGTTGTGATAAAACTGTATAGAAATAAATGCACACTGTAAACATACACATGCATGTAAAATGTGAAATATGAATATGGTGTATGGGCTATATAAATGTCAGTTTTCTTGTTGTGATATTGTATCAGAGTTATGCAAGATATGACCATTGGGGGAAACTGGGTGAAGGGTATTCTGGATCTTTCTGTATTAATTCTCACAACTACAATGATCTCAAAATAAAAAGTTAAGCCAAAAAAAGATATTGAACTCTATGTACAGAATTGGAATACAAACAGAAAAGACAAATAAGGGGACAAACTAAACAAAACAATTACAAGAGGTGCTTTCTGTCATTCAGCTTATTGCAAAATGCCCTGCAATTTGAGGCCTTATGATCTTTCCTCATCTCCCCCATTGGCACCCCATCCTCATTCCTCCTATCGACAGAGATAAACTCCTAATCAACACTGAACAGAACTAAACGGGCTCCAAACAAGTGGCATTTAGTTTACAGAAATATAACTATACAATGGACAATTCCTTATTTCCTAAAAACTGAGCATTTTTAGCTTCCAAATACTGTAGAGTATGGGCACACAAAATAGATTAAAACCTGCCTATTTGCCATGTATTTCCTTAGTAAATTGTCCTCTATTTCACTTGGTATCAGACGTTCCCACTTAAAATAATTTATTTTTTGCAAAGTAGATTAAAATGTCTTCAATATCTATTGTACTTATATGGAAAAGTTGCATGAGAAATCCTTGGATGAACATTTTAGCTTGTTTCTCACATGTTAATTCAAACATTCACTGGGACGTGTAAGGCAAAAGCATAAAAAACCAATAAATATATTGAAAAAACTTATGTTTCTCTTATCTGAACTGCCTGGATGAATTTCAGCTAAACTAAAATTTTAAATAAAGACAAAGAAAAATGCCCCCTCTTCTTTTTTAGAGTTTTCTGGTGGATAAAATTTGAGGTGAAGAATATTCATATTGTAGACCCAAAACAGTATAATCTGCATGTAGTATGCTTCTCAGAGTAGCTGTAAATATGACTTTTAAAACAGGTTAATCTTTTAGCAACTGATTATTGGTTCTTGATCACATGTTAGCACTCTGGTAAGTCTCCCCCAAAGTAATATTTTCTTTATTAGAACAATGTAAACATCAGGTTTCATAAACATCTATAAGCCTGCTTCACAGAGGAGGGAATATAACTTGACATTTAAAAGGAATGACGTTATAGTTTGTTCTAAACTTGCAGATAAAAAATAAATTCTGGTTGTTCTGAGATGACAGATACCACAATTTACCTCCATCCTCCCTAGCAGATAGAAATAAACATGTAGGGAAAGAAATAGTCACAGAGGAACAAAAACGTGCCCATCTATTAAAAAGAACTTCATGACATGAAACTTGAACTCCACATGCCCTTATTTTTATATTTGCTTTTACTAAAACAATTAAAAGATGCCAGCACTGACATAGTACACAATCTACATACCTGTCAAAGGGAAATAAAGAGAGAAACATTAATGTTCTTTAATGCTGTTTGATCATAAACTGGTCAAGGGCTATGTAAGATAATTTAATATATATATTTTAATCATAATTTCATAATCATGACCTCTTTGATGGACATCTCACTTCATTTTCCTGAAACAACTAGAAACAGGATTGTCAGACTCTGCTGATTTCATTCAAACGTGGTGAGTTTGTAAGAGAATGGCCAGATGACTCAGAAGTACATTTTATCGGTAGCTCTAGCACATCAACTAGTAATTCTCAGAAATTTTATTATTTTGACTCTTTCAACTCCCGTGAGAGGCATTTCACAGTCAAGTGTCCATCCATAAGCTATTTACACACATCTTAGTCTAGTCATCGCAGAGCAAATCATCTTGGCAACCTACCGTACCCTTTTCATACAGAGAGGCTCACAGTCTTTCAAGGTCCTACCGAGGCCTTGTGGGATGATGCTGTTGCCATCAGTAACAATAATAATTAGAGACTAATAGAACTTTGTTTGCCTGCTTGGCCATGATAATTTTGTGTGCAAAGGGGAGGAAAATTCAGCAAAGCTAATTTCCTGACTGCCTGGTGCTGTCAAGTCTCATATTTCCATTTATTGTAGTTTCAGGCAAAACATTAATACATTACACTTTCTCTTTGGGGACCCTGCTGTCCCTGACATTATCCCTCCTAGATCTTTCACCCATTGCACTTGGAGATGCTGGTTTTGTTCTGTGACAGCCTGGCTTTTGGAAGCACAAGCTGCTCTCTCCAGTTATTCTATGAAAGAGAAAAGAAAATATGGTATCTGGGCAACCAAAGGGATAATCAATACTCTAGTTAATTTAGTTACAGGACTTTGGAGGTTGGCTGTGGCTGAGAATTTCTGTCTTTGTAAGCAGTGCTTTTCTTCGCAGCAAAATCAAGTGAACATGATCAAAATGTTATCTCAAACACAAACAGCACTCAGAAAAGCTTCTCTCTTGTAGCCAAGAGGTTAAGAACAACAGACAGAAGCAGAAGGTGAGGTGGTGAGACTGATGTCTGGGAAGATAGAAGGCTGAAGCTTTGCTTTGGCTTTTCCTACACTGGGGAAAGCAAGGAAACAGATCTAAGTCAGATGTGAAAAAGGAATGAATCATATAGAGAAACAAAGAAACCCAAGACAAAAGAAAGGATGGTGGCAGAGTTAGGATTCAGGGAATTTCAAAAGCAACACCACAGAAATAGAATTTCTCATTTTAAAGAATGTCTTCTACTTTAAATTCTCAAAGTGTCAATTCATCTTACAGTAGACAGTGGACACTAGACACTCTACCCTCCTGTTGTAACCAACTAAAAATGATGGATTGAAAAATCTTCGTAATTTGCATTAAATTTAATATGATCAAGTAAAGACTACTTAAAGACCCAAACTCAATGAGAGTATGAACCTCAAAAAAAGTAAGCAGAGCATAGGAATAGCTAAGTCAGATTTTGCATTGAGGGTACTTTCCTAACCTGGTGTGCCAGTTTGAAAGGATTTATATACCCTAGAAAAGCTATGTTTTAATCCTAATCAGTTTTGTGAGAACAACCATTTCTTCTAATCCCCATTCAGTACAATAGGTTGGAAACTTGATTAGGTTATCTTTACGGAGATATGACTCAGTCATTTGTGGGTATTAAACTTGAATAGATGGAGATGTGTCTTCACTCATTCTACGTGGGTCTTGATTAGTTTACTGGAATCCTATAAAAGAGGAGACATTTTGGAGAGAGCCTCTATTTTGAGAACAAGGAGAAAGCTGCAGAACCACGACAGAATGATGTGAGAACTACAGAGTCCACCAGCCAGTGACCTTTGGAGGTGAAGGAGAGAGGCCGCCGGGGAGCTTCATGAAGCAAGAGGCCTGGAGAGGAAGCTAGTAGACGTCGCCATGTTCACCGCATGCCTTTTCAGTGGAGAGAGAAACCTTGAACTTCATCGGCCTCCTTGAACCAAAGTATCTTTTCCTGGATGCCTTAGATCAGACATTTCTATAGACTTGCTTTTGGACATTTCCATGGCCTTAGAAATGTAAACTAGCAACTTATTAAATGCCCCTTTTTAAAAGCAATTCCTGTTCTGGTATATCACATTCTCATATCTAGCAAACTAGAACATGTGGTTAATGTAAGCTTCAGGTTTTTGCAAGAAACTAAGTTCAGGGCCTGCCTGGAGAAACAAAGAAACCCAAGACAAAAGAAAGGATAGTGACAGAGTTAGAAAATTTAAGACCCCCATAGGATCACCCTCTTAGTGTCAGAGTGAACTAGAAAGAAATCTTTTCCCTTCCAGCTCTTTGTACCCATCCATAGACTATGACCAGATACTTCCCTCTCTTCCTCTGTCCCAATCCTTGGGTACTTAAGGAAATTACCTACTTCACCAAACCTTGGAACAAATCACTTCTGAGAATCCCAACTACATGCCAGTCCTCAGGCAGATTTGCCATAGAAATTAACTGGGTGATTCCCTGGGTGAACTGGACAATCTCAAACTCTAAATTTCATGTGGTCCCTGCTGGTTGTGCCCCAGGCAAATGTAAATAAAAACCTTCTCTGGAGGATCCTACCTTCCACTAAGGCCTAAAGGAGTTTCCATAGACAAAGTTCCAAGAAATACATAAAAATTTTACAAAATAGATCAGAAAATAAGACTTCATAAGCAAAAGCCAATAGAAAAAATTTGGTGAAGACTTCAGATATTAGAATTATCAGACACATAATCTGAAATAATGGAAAAGATTAAAATGAGTAAGACTAGATACAAAAGTAAACCAAATAGAACTTTAGGAAATAAAAATATATCATAATTAAAAATAAAACTTAATGGATGGGTTTAAAGCAGATAAATTATAGTTGAAGAGAGAATAAAAGAACTCATAGACCCAGGAGTGTAAATCTTCCTGGCAACGTGGGATGGGACTCCCAGGGATGAGCCAGGTCCTGGTATCATAGGATTGATAAAGTCTTATTGACCAAAAGGGGGAAGGGAGAAATGAGACAAAATAAAGTTTCAGAGGCTGAGAGATTTCAAACAGTCGAGAGGCTATCCTAGGGGTTATTCTTATGCATTATATAGATATCCATTTTTAGTTTATGGTGTATTAGAGTGACTAGAGGGAAGTAGCTGAAACTTTAGAATTGGATTCCAGTAGCCTTGATTCTTGAAGATAATTGTATAACTATACAGCTTTTACAATGTAACTGTGATTGTGAAAACCTTGTGGTTGATGCTCCCTTTATCCAGGATATGGACAGAGGAGTAAAAAGTATGGACAAAAAATTATATGGGGAAGGGATAACAGGTAAAAAGAAATGAGTAGATGAAAATGCTCATGGTCAATGAGAGGGGGATAAGGGGTATAGGATGTAAGGTTTTTCTCTTTTTTCTTTTTCTGGAGTGATGCAAATATTCTAAAAATGATCATGGTGATAACAACTATGTGATGATATTGTGAGCAACTGACTGTATACTTTGGATGGACTGTATGGAGCATGAAGATATCTCAAAAAATACATATACATATAAAAAGAACTCAGAGATATAACAAAAAGGTACTAAGAGAAAACTGACAGCTTTATATTTAAAAAGTAAAAAATATTGAAAATTAATGTTAAGAATTAAACCTAAGAAGATAGGAAAAGAAAAAATTATACAGTGAAAAGTATAAAAGTTTATTGGGGGGCAGGCCATGGTGGCTCAGCAGGCAGAGTTCTCACCTGCCATGCTGGAGACCCAGGTTCGATTCCCAGTGCCTGCCCATGTAAAAAAAAAAGCAAATATACTTTATAAAAAAAAAAGTTTATTGGAAAGCTAGTTATGTAAATGGAAATATAATATGTTCATGATTTGGAATATTCAATGTTTATGATATTATAATTAATATGGAGAAGATAGGAATTCTCTCCATTCTAATACACATGGAATCAGTGCAAATGTAATAAAATCTCAGGTTTTTAGGTATTAGGTATCAAAATGAAGTCAGTGCTGTAGGGATAGAGAACACACAGAAGAGCGAGCCCAGAAACATTCAATGCAAGATGATACTTGATTTATGACAGTGGTATGGACCAGTGGGGAAAAAGTCATGCTGGAATAGTGAGGTCAACTGTGTATCCATATGGGAAAAAAAGTAGAACTGACCCCTACCTCACACCATACCCCTATATAAATTCCAGGTGGAATAAAAACATATACATGGAAAGCAAACTCTTGGAGAGCTTAAAATTATGTTTATTACCTCAGGGCACAGAAGGATTTCTTAAAGACACAGAGTGAAATAACAGTGAATGAAAAGATTGATAAATCAACTACTCTGAAATTAAGATCACCTGTTTAGCAAAAGACGTCATAAACAGTAGAAAAGATAAGTCACAGAGAGAAAAGACTTGCAACTGACCCAGAACTCACAAAGAACTCTTACAACAAATCAAATAAGAAAAACAAACAAACAGACAAACAAAACCCAAAACCCCCAAATCAAATCCAAGCAAAACAAAAAGCCCAGGGAACCCATAGTGAAACGGACAAAAGACTTGATAGCAATTTCACAATTCTTTTGTGTGAAATCTAAATGTTTGTGAAATAAACCATATACACTCTTATCAGATAAATGCAAATTAAAGTCACAACAAGACACAATTACACACTGACAATACTGGCAAAGATGAAAACATTTGATCAAGTGTTGGTGACCATACACAAATGGAAGTCTCAGTGGCTGATGGTGGGAGTGTATATTGTTACACACATTTTGAAAAATAGTTTGGCAGTATCTAGTAGAGTTGAAGGCAGAATTACTCCTAGGTATATATCCTAGAGAAAGTCCTATAAATTTGCAATAGGATACATGTTCCAAAATTTTCATAGCCCTGTTCTCAATGGCACAAAATGTAAAATACGTCACGTATTTATCAACAACAGGAATATATAAATACAATAGGTTTCACAGTGGAAAATATATGATTATATCTGCATGCAACAACTTGGATGAATCTCAGTAGCAACACTGAGTAGAAAAAAATCATGAAAAGTATATAAGATATGATTCCATTCATAGAAAGTTCAAGAAAATGGAAAATTAAACAACAGTCATTTTAAGACACAAATGTATTACTGGTTGACTCTGAAGGGGCAGGAAAGGCAACAAGACCAGAGAAGTGCAAAGGTAATGGTATCTGCTTTCTTAAACTTGGTGGTGGTTGCGTGCGTGTTCATTTTAACATTATTTTCTGTACCTTCCAGGTATGTTATAAATATTCTTTTGTACCTACTGAAACTTGAATACAAGCAATTTTCAAAGAGGACTAAAAGAATGGTTTCATAATGGCAGGAACCCAGGGGCATACCATCTTCGCTGGTGTGGGGCTCTGTACCAGCGTCCTGATCCACTTCCTCCAACGTACCGTGCTCACTGTAGGGGCTGTCACTGTGGAGCAGAAATGGAAATTCCCATGAAGCCAAAGTACAGGACATTTTATAAATGAACAATTGCTACTGCAAGGTTTTGGAATGGGCCAAGAGTTATTGGATATCTTTTTAAGAAAATTTTGGAGCTTCTAGGGATCATCTGGTCCCAAAGAGTTTGCGCCTTTATCTTTGACGAGGTTATTTTTACAGCTTGTAAAGACAGAAGTTAATTTATAGAGAATTGATAGAATTACAAATAATTCTCATCTACAGAAGTGCAAATTAGTTGAATTCTGGTGGGATATAATTGATTACTGCTCTGTGGATATACCAGTTTTTGCAAATCCATTGCAACATCCTTTTACTACACATACATTAATGGCACTTTGACTTTCCCTCTTAATTGGCTGTTTCATTAATAATGAATCATACATGAAAATTATTCATTTTTATTCATAAAAATTATTCATTTTTATTCATAAAAAATGAATTAAAATCTTTGATACATGCTTACTTTATAGCCGTTTGAGAGTCATGATTTTTAAAGCAGTTTTATTGAGATATATTCACATACCATACAATTCTATCCGAACAGTCCGTGGCTTGCTGTATATCCACAGGACTTTGTATTCATCACCACAATCAATTTTAGAACATTTTCATTACTCCAAAAAGAAAAAATCCATACCCTTTATATCTCATTATTATTGACACTTAGCTTTGGTGTAGTACCTTTGTTACAATTGATAAAACTATATTAAAATATTACTGTTAGGGCGGGCCGCGGTGGCTCAGCGGGCAAAGTGCTTGCCTGCTATGCCGGAGGACCTCGGTTCGATTCCCGGCCCCAGCCCATGTAACAAAAACGGAGAAACAGAATACAATAAAACAAGAAAATGTTTAAAAATGTTTCCCTTTCTTCCTTCCTTCCTTCCTTCTCTCTGTCTTTCCTTTAAAAAAAAAAAAAAAAAAAAAAAAAAAAAATATTACTGTTAACTATAGTCCATAGTTTGCATTAGGTGTACTTTCCCCCATATATCATCCAGTTGTTAACATTTGTAACGGTGATGTACATTTGTTCTACTTCATGAAAGCACAACCTTATATTTGTACTATTAAACACCATCATCATCCACATCAAGACTCTCTAGGTTATATAGTCCTGTTTTATCCTCTAGCTTTCCTGCTAGTGATATACATGGCCCTAAACTTCCCCTTTCAACCACATTCACACACATAATTTAGTGTTGTTAATTACACTCAGAATAATGTGCTACCATCACCTTTATCCATCTCCAAACATCTATAATCAAACCAATCAAAAGTTCTATGCAAATTAAGTATCAGCTCCCATTTTATCCCCTTAATATTTGTCATTTAACACTGTCACCACTTCTTTGTAGTTGGATGCTGATAAATAGAATGCAACAGTCACAAACACAAACCTGAAATTACCATAAGAGCCCATTTATATTTCTTTTGTTGGGGGACAAGGATAACTACTGTATTACTGACATTCTGTTTAGAATGAGCAGTCTCACAAAGAGCACTTCAAGTAAGAAGAAGAACACAATCAAGCACATGTTACTGGTGCAAGACTTTTTATTATGGGCTTTCCATCCTGATTATAAAAAGTAGCACCAACAAAAGGTACTAGAGTATAATGCATAAAGTTATACTGAACAGATATCTACATACTTGCTCTTAGATTAAATGAACAAGAGGTCAGAGCTTACAGATTTAGCCCTGAATGTCTGAAAATACTAAATATGCCTTTGCCACTGGTCTTGAAACAACTATGGTTATGAAAATAAAACTGCACATCTTAGCAGGGCTTAGTTTTATTCATTTATCTCATCAGAGCCGGGCTGAGTCAGTACCTTGCACATAGTAAATGCTCAAGTAAATATTTTTAATTGAATTTCATGTATAAAATTGCTGGATATATTATATAGTTAGAATCGAGCATGTTTTGCAGTTAATTTAGAAAGGAGTTCTCAAAGTAGTCAGCTCAGTTTTCTGCAGCATTTGACCTTATACAGTACAAGTACAGTACTAGTTAAAAAAAAAAGGCATACCTTCAGTCATTTAATGATATTTCAGCTACTTACTATTCTACTTCCATGTAATCTCCAGTAAGGAGGTGGGAAACAGAGTCCTGAGGAGGGTCCAGAATGAGGAACTGAAACTGGTCTATTTCTAGCTGCTCCTGAATCTGAGCTGCACAGGGCAGCTTCCAGGGTAGGTAGGAGGCAGCTGTTAGATGGGAAACTAATGTGGGATTTGGAATCAGACCAGGGCTGCCTCTAGCTACTACTGAGTAGGTTCTTTGGCCACTCTCTCTTTTTTCTTTCATGTTTTTATTGATAAATCTTCACATACACACAGTTCATACATGGTGTATAATCAGTGGCTAACAGTATCATCATATAGTTCTGTATTCATCACTGTGATCATTTTTAGAACATTTGCATCATTCTAGAAAAAGAGATAAAAAGAAAAAACTTTTACATCCTATACCCCTTACCACTCCCTCTCATTGACCACTAGTATTTCAATCTACCCAATTTATTTTGCCCCTTATCCCTCTATTATTTATTTATATTTTATCCATATTTTTTACTCATCTGTCCATATCCTAGATAAAAGGAGCAGCAGACACATTGTGAGGCTTTTATAATCTCACAGTCAAATTGTAAAAGCTATATCATTACAAAATCATCTTCAAGAATCAAGGCTACTGAACACGACAAGCAAACTTACTGCCCTCCCCTTCTCTACGTGGGACATGACACCCAGGGGTGTAAACTTTCTTGGCAATGTGGGACAGAAATCCTAGAATGAGCCAGGACTCAGCATCAAGGGATTGAGAAAAAGGGATAGACCTAAAGGGGGAAGAGAGAAATGAGACAAAATAAAGTGTCAATGGCTGAGAGATTTCAAACAGAGTCAAGAGGTTATCCGGGAGGTTATTCTTACGCATCATATAGATAGCCCCCTTTTAGTTTATGGTGTATTAGAGAGGCTAGAGGGAAGTGTCTGAAACTGGAGAGCTGTGTTCCAGTAGCCATGTTTCCTGGAGATGATTGTATAATGATACAGCTTTCACAATGTGACTATGTGATTGTGAAAACCTTGTGTCTGATGCTCCTTTTATCTACGGTATGGACAGATGAGTAAAACATATGGATTAAAAATAAATAATAGGGGGGATAAATGTTAAAATAAATTTAGTAGATTGAAATGCTAGTGATGATGAAAGGGAGTGGTAAGGGGTATAGAAAAAATAGGGAAAACAAAGGCTAAAATATATTGGGTAGATGGAAATAAGAGCAGTCAATGAGAGGGAGAGGTAAGGGGTATGGTATGCATTATTTCTTTTTCTGAATTAATGCCAATGTTCTAAGAAATGATCATGGTGATGAACATACAACTGTGTGATGATATTGTGAGTTATTGATTATATACCAAGAATGGGATGATTATATGGTAAGAATGTTCGTGTTTGTATGTTGTTATGTTAAAAAAAAAAGGTTCACATTACATGATTCTCATTATGTGGGGTTCCAGAACAGGCAAAATAAATATAGGTGTTTATTACAAAGTAGTTTCTTCTGGGAGAGATTTGTCTGGAAAAACTTGTTTAAAAATTTTGGGGGGAGAAGGAAATATTCTATATCTTCTTTTGATTGATAATTACATGGGTATGTACAATTGTTAAAACTTATTAAATTGAACACTTAGGAAATATGTATCTTATTATATATAAATTATGACATAATAAAAATATTTAAAAACTAAAAAAAAACAAAAATCAAGGCTACTGGAACACAGCTCAATAGTTTCAGGTACTTCCCTCCAGCCACTCCAATACACCATAAACTAAAAAGGGATATCTATATAATTCACAAGAATAACCTCCAGGATAACCTTGAAGCTCTGTTTGAAATCTCTCAGCCACTGAGTCATTATATTGTTTCATTTTTCTCTTCTAATCTCTGGTCAAGAAGGCTTTCTTAATCCCCAGATGCTGGGTCCCGGCTCATCCTGGGAGTGCTGTCCCACATTGCCAGGAAGATTTACACCCCTGGGAGTCATGTCCCACTTGGGGGGTGGTTTGAGGACAGTGAGTTCACCTGTTGAGTTGGGTTAGAGAGAGAGAGGTCTTTGGCCTCTCTTAACTTACTTGGTGGTGGGGGAGTGTAACAAGGAATAAAAGACATTGTGCGTACCGAGTAAGCAGCACAGTAGCTGCAAGTAGAAGGGACTCAAAGAATAGAAGCTAGTAATAGAAGGTAATTTCTCAAACACTGGAAACTCATATATCAAATAGCAAATATAAAGATTTTAGGATTCTCAACCTTTGGGATTATTTAGTTGATTATATCTACCCATTTTATACTTGACTGGGAGTTGACTATACTGCCATATCAACGAAAAAATTTTTATCCCAGCAATATATCAACATAATAGAACTGCTTAAAATGTCCTTTACTACTATAATTTGTTAGGATAATATTTATCAGTAAGAATAAAAAGGAATATAAGTAAGAATGAGAACACATTTGGTTGGCAATTCCTTTAAAATGGTAAGTTTGAAATACTTTACACAGAATTGAAACTATGAATCTGATTGAAAAATGAAATCAATTAAATCAGTTATGTTTTCTTGATTTATTTTAATAAAAATTAACATAGGTCTGTAATCAAAACAATTATTCTTTAACAAAAGACATGATAGCATAGATATATCTAAAAAGATGTAATTCTTGGGAAAGGTAGAGGGTTGAATAATAAATCGGTTTCCATAATAAGAAACCAATGCTGTCATGGGTCTTGGCATTCAAAATTATTTCACATATTATTGTATCCTCTTTTAAAAAAAACAAACTGGAAACATTTGATGGCTTAAGGTCAATTCTTTCTCCTAGCTAATTTGGTTTCAATACTTCCATAATTATAATTTTTCAGGGGGAGGGAAGGGGACCAACATTCTTGGACTTACCAGTAGTCGTCTCCAGCCATGCATTTCTCATAAACAGGCCCATCTAGCTCTTTAGCATCTGGGAAAATAGTCTCATGGTGGATGATGATGGTTTTCACAATTTCATTCACGTGAGCCTGGCAAGACACCTGATCCTGTATTTCTGGGACTGGCATCAGAGTTGGACCAAAGCAAATGGCCAGATTATAAGGATCCATCATGTTTTCATCACTGTACTGTGAAAGACTACAAAAGGAAGTAGGAAAGGAGTTATAAAAGAACAAGGTGAAAAAAAGAGAATAGCTATTTATAATACTTTATATTCTGAAAATTATCAGGATAAAATAGTAATCCATCCTCCTTTAAACCAGCTCAGTGTGAAAGCAAAGCAGCTTATGATCTTTCAACCAGACAGAAACGGAAAGGGGAGCGTAAGTCCTGTTTGCTTAATTATGTGGCATTTCTCAAAGCCACGGGAGAGTTTAATATAATATCCACTACCTTTGGGACCAGGATCAAGTGACTGAGTTTCATTTCTAAGCCTATGGTTAGGCTGCTAATGCTGCTCAAGTAAATCTAGGGGGCACAGAAAAATCTCCGTAACGTTTTATGGTGTCTTTAAAACTGTTCTCTCAGCACTCAAAAATTATTTCAGATGTAAGTTTTCTTCTCTCAATTTGAGGAAATTCTGGAGGAAAACAAAGAGCCTGTTCTTTAAAGCCACTGAAAGGAAGCTAATAACAACTCCAGGCTTTATGATCTACTTTTGGTAAGACTAACAAAACTAGGCAAAAACAAGTATCACAAAAGATACTACCAATACAAGAGAAGGGGGAAAATATTTATCATTTTTTTCATTCCAGTAAAAACTGGTAAACAATAAACTCTGGGGGAGATTTCCAGTTATGTAGTATCGATTTTTAAATTCAATCCAATGGGTATTTGTGAATTATTTTCCACAGGGGACTCAAATAAACCAGCTCTTTATTTCTATACCTCCAACTCACTGACAAGGTACTGTTGTTCTAGGGAGACCTTAGTGATGTTATTTTTCAGGGTACAGAATGTCAATCTTGAAAGGAAATGCAAAATCCAGGTGAACAGATGACAAATGAAAGGAGAAAAAAGAAAGAGTAAACTACCTTTATGAGATTGTGACAGAGACAAAGAAACTGAATACCACATGGAATGATACTTTATTTTTTTTTGGAAATAGAGTCTAGAAAGTAGAAAATACAGACGCATAATTTGCACAGAAAACATATGTCTTTCCCTCCTGTCATTCCTTAAACATTCAATCTTTAAAAAAAAAATTCACAACACAGCCAAAGGACCATGTAACAGATCACAGTGAAAACGGGTGCAGGAAGAAGAAGAATTTTCAGATTATGAATAGCCAAATTTTCAAAATGGTCTAATAGGCAAAATTTTCAAAAGAAGAGTCACAGTTAAACATTTTTGTGTCTTTAATTTAGTGTTGACTTGAAATGTAAAAACTTGGTACGAAAATGCTATTTCAAAGTTTTCATTTTACAAGTAAGCTCCAATTTGCAAGTCTAACCTCCTGATTCAAACACCCTTGTCTTTGCATGAAGCCATGCTTAGGGAGCCAGGGAGCATCTTTGTGCAGTCACTGGAAGCAATGCCAACCACTTGACTCATGGCACCTCTGCGATTTCGTTGAGATATGTGGTGAGTTAGATTCAGGTTCTGAGAACTTTCTTGATCATGGTTCTGCTTTCCTAGTCCACTGTGGTTTACTGGTTCACAGTATGTTATACCAGTGCTTACAAGTGAAAGGGAAATTTGGTAGGGGTAGCAAGGAGAGGTTCAGCAGGGAATGCAAGACACTCCATTTTTAGTGGTGATCGGTGGGGAGGGGGTACACATAATTAAAGTTAAAGATGGCAAGTCTCCAGGTTTTTACTACTGTCTGGGTGCATAGGCCATTGCTCATTTAACCTACTCAATGGCTTTGGCTTTTATTTAACTTAAATATAATTTAGACCTATCACTCTAGATGCTGCTATTTTCCAGTGGTGTCTTCTGTACCAATGGGTTGGAGTTTGTACAAATGTTGGAGTTAAATCCTATAATTTCTACCTCTGGATAGTGTTTTCATATCAAGTTTTTGCATTTCAAGCAGGACTAAATTAAAGACCCCAAAATATTAACTCTGATTTGTGAATGTTTTCGACAACACAGGGTATGCTGTACTTCCCTGTCAGAATTTCTTCATTGTACAGCATTTGGCTCTTGGGGTCAAACGGAATGGGTATGATTTCAGGAACAATCAGTAGAATTGTAATAAATCCCCATGGCTTCTGAGAACTCAAAGAGATATCTGAGAAAATATCCTAATTTTAGGAAGGGAGAATCCATGCTAGAACAAGAAGACATTTCCCCAAGATTACTCAAGAAATTGACTCGCCCTGGATTTCTTTATTTCCAACTGCTTAACTGAAATATTGGTTAGCAAGGAGACGCTTTGCTAGGACTTGAAGAAGATGCTCTTATAATAGAGACGACATACCAGGAAATAAAATAACTCAGAATTAAGCTGCCTAATTAAAAGAGTAAAGTTTCCTTGAAAATAAGCACAGTAATTTCAAAGATTCCTGTTACATTGTTTAAAAGAATATTTACAGGTACCTTCTTGACAAGGTCTCATTATGTTTAATTTGCAGAAATCCTTTTCTGAATCTGTGTATAAATCTCATCTGCGATCTTCCCCCATATCTGACAATAACATTAAAAAAAAATCACAGAAATTTTCTGCAGTGAGCAGGTGGTTTACATCATTTTGACAACACCGCCCATGACATTAACTTTGATAGAAGTTCGAAAAAAACACATATTTCTCTGAAAAGTGTTCTTTTTAGTAAGAGCTGGATATTTTGTATTTATGACCACAGTTTCTGCATCTGAGATACAGCTTTCATCCATTATGCAATGACCTTGATCCGCTAAGTAAAAATGTACCTTAAGTTTATATGCAATCATTTACTCTTCAACTCTGCTGACAGATGAAACCCAATGAACATTTTATAGGATTGAAGAACAAAGACAAAATTCAGAAGCAGTGCAAATGGAATTAAGTTGGGAATTTTGGCAGAACATTGGAGTACTTACTGGTTCAGGAAGGCAAAGAGGTACCTCATCACTATAAGGACCGACCTGGGCAAAGTCAAGAGGAGTTTGCGGATGTGAAGCGCCCTCTCATAGAGATTATCTGTTCCTACAGATGAAAGATGGCACAGTCAGGATCCTCTTACTTGCCACATTTAAATCAGAACATTGCAGTACACATATTCTACAGATAATACCTTGCCCTTAGGTGACACACAAAGAATAGCTATTACAGTGAACAAGTCATCAATCAGGTTGTGCACATCGCCATCTCTGAGGGCATCTCCTCTGACCCTCATCCTTTTCTTTGATTTCCATTCTTTGGCCTTGAGTAATTTAGAATTTTCTAGATTTAAAGTCATTTTTCATTAACTGCTATTTCTAGATTTTGATCTGATGTTTTCAACTTCTTGTTGTAAGCTGCCTAAAGTAGTTTCTTGGGTCATAGCCTACCCCTCCCCTTAATAACCATTATTCATTTATTCATCATTTATTTATTTGACTATTACTATGATCCAGGCAATGTACCAGGTTTGGAATCTCTTCCTCCTCTAAACTACCATAGTATTTTATTTCTACGACTTTTTATTTTATATTATATTATAGTCAATACTTTCAACAAATATTTATGAGAGCCTAATAATAGAGTCTAAGTACTGGGTTAGGCTTAAGGGATATATTAGTGATACAGTTTCTGCCCTCATGGAACATACACCCTGGTGTTCACAGTTATTTATTTCCTTATTCTATCTTCCCTGTTGGATGGAAAGCTCCCTGAAGAGAGGAGAGCTGGGACTGTCAAGTATTATTTTACATCTCTACCAGGAAAACAAAAGGTTCAAAGCTTCTCAGTGCTAAAGTTTTACGAAGAGCAGCAAAATTTAAGGTTACTAATAATAATCCCCTGTTTGCATAATGTTATATATTTTAAACACATTTTCATATTTGTCACTTAATTTAATGTGAATAAAAGTACTGTGGAGTGGGCTGGGCACCACACACTGTCATCTCCATAACAGATTAGGAAAATGAGAATCAGAGAGGTGAAGTGGCTCACCCAAGGTTGCCTTAAATGGAGGAGATCTGGGACTAGAACCTATGTTTTCTGTTTCATAAGCCTGGTTGTCTTTCTTGGATTTCGAAGTACCTTCATAAAGTACAATTTTGAAGACACCCAATAGGCACACATTTGCAGAAACATTTCAGAGAAAAAATAATATAGGATGTTTGAAAATGTCTCTGAGTCTTCCTATAATTTCAGTCACCGCATTTGTTCTTACTTGGTCTTTAGATATTCATTTATCCTACTTGAAAAGCTCAGTCGTTAACTTGGACATCTTGGTCAACTGATTCTCCTCCTACTTCTCTACTTCTGTCTCCCACCCATAAATTTGGTTATCCTTGAGGATCTCTAACTGGTTCTCTTCAAAGGCAACCTCATCTAATCTCAAGGTTATGACCACCACTTTTATGAAGATTGTATTTTTGCTTCATTTTTCTCCCTTGTGTTTGAGTAAAATCCTGTGATTCCTACCTCTGGATGGCTCACTGCTAATAATCCAATGAGATCTTTCTTACATTTAACCCGAATCATCATAATATTCTCTTAACTCAGTTTCCCTTTCCAGATCCTCTTAAACCAGTCATTTGCCACCTTGGCTTGGAATCACTTGGGGAAATTTTTTAAAATGCTGATGCCTGAGATCATCTATATAGTCAAAGCTGAGAGCCACTGCCTAAATTACTCATGCCAGGCTCATTTTCCTGGAATCTAGAGTGCTGACTCCAGTTGCTTTGCACTTCCTATCAAATGACAAGGTTAACTGGGCATTTTATTTTTCCTTTATATTGCTGAAAATGGTAAGGAAAATACATTAGGGAATTCTTGCTTAACTGCTGATGAGTTTGCAAAACAACAAATAATTTATCAGCTGTATCATCACGATTCATGGGAAAAACCATTTCCCCTCCCACCTTTGACTATGCCAGAGTTCTGCCACTTTTAGAAAAACAGGATTTCAGAAACTCTAAGCAGAACGAAAGTAAAATATTATCATGCAATTAATATTCCTGTAACACTTTTAATCTTTCAATATAAACCTGTAATTAATGAAAGTGTGATTTCAATAATATTGAAATGAATAGGTTTATATTCTGTCATTCTATTTGCAGAGTATTTCAAAATGGGAAAAAATATAACACTATGAACAAGGTAGATTAGGGTCCCATCTATTGGGGATAAGCACCTTGTTTTGCTATCCTTTGCAGACAATGATCCTGATATTTTTCCTGAAAAGAGGGAGTAAAGAGCCTTTTTAAAAACATTTAAGTTTTTAAACAGGTGTATGAATTTATTCTAGCCACTGGACTCAATAATTATCAACATTTCTACCTGATTTAGTCCCAGTGCCCCAGTAGCATCAAAACATGTCCCAGAGTAAGCTGTTTATCTTTCACAACAACTTCATGTGACCCTTGGGAAACCTGCATTGTACAGAGAAGAAATAAGAGATGCCTACAAAGTAATTTACAACTCACTGAGAATTTAATGGGGTGGTAGCAGATTTTGAATCTATAAATACTAAATACATAGGAACAGCTGTTATTTTATTTCACATCAGAAATGAACAGGTTAAAAGTTTATCACCACCCCCAGAAAAGTTTACTACCCAAATGAGCTGATTTTCTATATATTTAAGTATGATGTTGCTGCTTTAAGTAAAAAAGACAATTTAGCACAACCATATCTAGAAGTTCTATATCAAAAAATGAAAAACACCCACAGAGATGAAAATTATACATATTATAATCCATTCTTAAAACCCAACATTGAGATTTAGTAGCATTTATTCCCTTGCTCATTAGAAAATTATACCTGCATAATGATTTTTGTATTAATGCCTCAAGCCAGTTTCAAAGTTCAATATATTTCCATATATAATAACTTGTATAGAAAAATTGTCCCATTTATGGTTCCCTGGTTGGCAACAACCTTCGGTCTTTTCCAGCCACATATAAAGTCACAAGGAGTATAATGAAAAGCAAAACAACAAAAAAACTTATGTCATTGTCTACTGAGGATCAATGGTGTTTCAAGAGTTAAGTCTACTGACTCTTCAAACTAATTCTTCTTTTAGGTTGAGATCCACCATCAGGGAGAGGGGTTTAGTGACTTAAAGCTAGGTTTAGGGCCTTAGAGTTTAAAAAAAGAAAGGAGAAAGTAAAAGGAACAAGTCTTACTGTATTAGTGATCTTTAATATCTGTCAAATCTCATAGTGATAGTGGGGCTACTCATTCTGTAGGCTAGAAGCTTCCAAGAATCTTAATTCAAGATCCTCTCAGTTTGAACTGATTCTGAACCCCTTAAAGGCAGTTTCAAAATCTTATTTAGAAAGAACTAGAGGACCTGTGAGATAAATGCAACAGGAATATGAGTGACACTGAAAAAAAACTAGATAAAATTATGTGAGGTAGGCATATGTTTTCTACAGCCACAGTAAACATTAATCAAAGCAAAATGGAATTGCTGGCATTCCTGGTGTAGTGGCAAATCTATCTGTTCCAAAGTCCTTAGACCATGAGGGCTGTGAGCAGGACTCAGAATTTTAACTGGCTGGCTGCTCCACAGGCCCAAGGAACATTCTAAAGGAGTCTTGTTTACTCTCCAACTCCAGTTAGCAGGTCAAAATTTATGGTTCCAACACCCACTTTAGCTTACAGGTATTCCTAGATGGGTCTGAGTATGGCAATTCATGGTCTTTCACAATTCTTTGATGGATGAAAACATGGATCTTTATTTTTGCTCAGGAAAGCTGTCAGAGAGGAAAAGCGGTATTTCATTGGGATTTCTCTTAGCTGGGCTTTGTTTCCACAACTCAGGATCTCTCATGTAATTAGGTAAAATTGGTATTCTTCCAGTCCTGGTCACATACTCAAAGCTTTTTGGGCTAATTTATGTTCTTTTCCCAGCAATGCAAGGCTCAAATGTCACACATCCCAACTTTACAGCATGGTGGATTGATGGCCCCACGTAAATGCATGTGAAAATACCACAAAACGGGTTACTTCAGAAAAAGTTCAAATGAAAACACCAGTTCTTCTGTGGTACCATTTACATGAGCATTTGTTTGTCAGAAAACAAATAATAAATCACAAGATATAAATATATACTTAACTATGAACACAGGGAAGGAAATTACTTGGTGGCCACATTCAGAAAAGTTTTATTTAACAGCAGAAACCATGACCATTTCTGAGCTCTGTGGTAAAATAGTCAATATCACAGGTGGATTTACCAGTCCCAGGGCATTTTTAGGTTCACTCTTACAAAGGTTTTGAGTTTATTGTGTGTGTGAGAAAGGAAAAGGGAAAAAGAGAAGGATGTTCTAGCACATCTGGCTGTATCTTAACCTATCCTTGTGATGGGATTTACCAGCAGCTCTTCTGGTAAGAAATGAAATCCTTGCAAACCTCTCTACTCACAATTACAAACGGACTTCTGTAAACTGAATCACTGCTTTCTTCCCTAGTTAATAACAACACTGTTTTCTGTCCTGCTGAATTGTTATATTGAGGTTGGTAAAAAATCTGAGTCTTAGCCTAGAAAGTTTTACCTATTTAGTTTAGCCTAAACCTATCAAAGTTTATTTTTCGTTTAAGGATAAAGGAACCCCTAAGAAAACTACTATAAGGTATCACACTGATATTTACAATCTAATTTAAATAGCACAGTCAATAAAATCTAAATAGCACAGTCAATAAAGCTGAAGAATTTTCTTTTAATTATTGTGGTAAAATATATTTAACTTAAAATTTGCCACTTAAACCATTTTAAAGGGTATGACTTAGTGGCATTAACTACATTCACAGTGTTGTGCAATCATCACTACTATCTATTTCCAAAACTTTTTCTTCCTCCCAAACAAAAATTCTGTACCCATTAAGCAATAACTCCCTTTCCCCCCATCACTGACCCCCTATATTCCCAGTCCATGGTAACATGTAGTCTTCTTTCTGTCTCTGATTTATTCTAAGTATTTCATATACAAATGAATTCATCAATATTTTTCCTTTTGTGTGTAGCTTATTTCACTCAACATGATGTCTTCAAGATTCATCCACATTGTAGCATTCATCAGAACTTCACTCTTTATAGTGGCTGAATAACATTCCATTTTATGGATATACTACATTTTGTTTAACCATTTATCTGTCAATGGATACTTGGGTAACTTTCATCATTTCACTATTATGAATAATGATGCTATGGACATCACTGTACAAGATTGTCTGTTTGAGTCTCTGTTTTCAAATCTTTTGGGTGTATGCTTAGAAGTAGACTTCCAAGTGATAGACTAATTCTATGTTTAAGTTTTTGAGGACCCACCACACTATTTTCCAAAATGGCCTCACCAGTTTTTACATTTTCACCAGCAAAGTATGAGGGTTCCAATTCTGCACATCCCCCCCTTTTTTATAATAGCCATCTTAGTAGGCGTGAACTGGTATCTCATTATGGTTTGGATATATTTCCCTAACAACTAATGATATTGAGAATCTTTTCATGTGCTTATGAGCCATTTAATATCTTCTTTAGAGAAATGTCTATTCAAGTCCTTTGCCTATTTAAAAAATATTTTTATTGTACACAACAAAGAAACATACAAACATTCTACACATGGTGAGCAATATCAGCACATAGTTGTGCATTCATCACCATGATCATTTTTTTGGGAACATTTGTATGTCTCCAGCAAAAGAAGTAAAGAGAAAAGAAAAAACTCAAACATGCCATATCCCTTTACGCCTCCCTCTCATTGACCACTAGTATTTCCATCTACTCAATTTATTTTAACCTTCATTCCCCCGATCATTTATTTTTTATCCATATTTTTTATTCATCTGTTCATCTGTTTATCCAACAGATCAAAGGAGCACCAGACACAAAGTTTTCACAATCACACAATCACATTGCAAAAGTTATATCCTTATACAGTCATCTTTAAGAAACATGGCTACTGAAACACAGCTCTACAGTTTCAGATATTTCGCTCTAGCCACTCTAAAATACCATAAACTCAAAAAGGGATATCTATAAACACATAAGAATAACCTCCAGGATAACCTCTCGACTCTGTTTGAAATCTCTCAGTCACTGACATTTTAATTTGTCGCATTTCTCTCTTCTCCCTTTTGGTCGAGAAGGTTTTCTCAATCCCTTGATGCCAAGCCCCAGCTCATCCCAGGATTTCTGTCCCACACTGCCAGGGAGATTTACACCTTTGGGAGTCATGTCCCATGTAGAGGGGGGAGGGCAATGAGTTCACTTGCTATGTTGGCTTAGAGAGAGAGAAGCTTTGCCTATTTTTTAAATTTGGTTGCTTGTCTTTTTGTTGTTGAGTTGTTGTTCATATACTTTGTATATTTAAACTCTTAACAAATATATGACTTATAACTGTTTTCTCCCATTCTGATGGTTATCTTCTCACTTTCTTGACAATATCCTTTGATGCACAAAATTTTTAATTTTGAAGAAGTCTAATTTACTTTTCTTTTGTTGCTTGTGCTTTTGCTGTCATATCTAAGAATTCAGTGTCAAATCTGAGCTCTTAAGACTTACCCCTATGTTTTCTTCTAAGAGTGTTATGGTTTTTGCTCTTATTTAAGTCGCTGATGCACTTTGAATTAATTTTTGTATATGGTGTGAGATAGGGAAAAATGAAGAATGTTTAGCAGCAAAAACATATATTAGAGCACTAGTAAAAGAGTTCAAAAGCTTTTTTCATGAAACAAGCAGAAGTGAAGAAGTAGATTTATGTACTAGGAGACTAATCACAGTATTTTATATAATTGTAAAAATGACTGGTAACAACCTAAATTTCTAAAAATAGATGATTTGCTAAATAAAATAAAAATCATTATATGGTCATTAAAAATTATATTCTGAGGACTATTTACTGATATGGGCAAATGTTAGTGACATTATTAAGTGAAAAAAGTGGTTTATAAATAGCAAATATAGCATGATACAACTTGCTGCACTTTTTATAATAGCTTCACTGAAATATAATTTATATACCATATCATTCACCCATTTAATGTGTACAATTCAATGGTCTTTGGTATATTCACAGAGTTGTGCAACCACCACCTCAATTAATTTTAGAACATTTTAATCACTCCCACATGAACCACCATTTCTAGTGGCAGTCAGTAAGATAAAATTGCTGTTATTTAGCAATAAAAAGGAATGAAATACTAATATGTTACCACATGGATTAACCTTGGAAATACTATGCTAAATAAAAGAAGCCAGCTACAAAAGACCACATATTGAACAATTTATATCAAGAATAGGCAAATCTATATAGAGAAAATATATAGTTTACCTAGGAGTGGGGGTAAGAATAAGGGTGGAGGTAATTATGGGGAAATGATGAGATACTTCTAATGGGTTTGGGGCTTAACTCTGGGATGGTGAAAATGTTCTAAAACTGATTGCTGCAATAGCTGCACAACCCTGTGAATATACTAAAAAAGACTGAATTGCTGAATTGTACACTTTAAATGGGTGAGTTGTATGATATGTGACTTATATCTCAAAACTGTTACAAAAAAGCATGTAAGTGCATATCTAGAAAACATATGGAAAGACATACTGAAAATGTTATCATCATCCCTATATGGAGGTATGAAAAGTTTTTTCTTTTTTTTAAGTTTATTTTATAATTTTCTACAGTGGTCACATATTAATTGGGTAATAAACAATTATATTTGAAGTGCACTGACTGGCCACTTGATGATATTAAGGAGTTACGCTAATTTTTTAGGTATGATACTGGTGTTGTGGTTATAATACATATTAAAAAACACAAGAATTATCATTCTGAGAGGTACATGCATACAGATAAAATGGTGTGATGTCAGAGGGATGAGGGATGGGGAATAAACAGGACAAGTTTGGATAAGAAGTGAAAATTGTTAAAGCTGAATGATCAGTTACATGCAGGTTCATTTTATTATTCTATCTCCCTTTGTAGATGTTTGAAACTTACTATAATAAAAAAACATTAAAAAGAAGTAGGTTACAAATGGTATGCATAGTACTGTTCCACTTTGGCTTAAAAAAAGTGGGTACATGCATGAATTTTTAAAACAGATCAGAAGGACACACAGGAAACATGTATATGCCATTGGTTCTCTTTGGGTCATGGCAGTATGGCTGAATATATTTTCTACTTTGTGCTTTTCAGTTTTTTTTTTAGTATTCTACAATGAATACATGCTGGCTTTGTTAAAGGAAAAATCCCTCCCCTTTTCTTCATTGCAAGTTATACCTAAAAAATAACACATAATGCAAAATATAGTACAAAAGTTTCAGCTGGGCTTACAGCCCTGAGGCAGTTGGAAAGATCATGAATTGTTTGAATGTCTCTTCTACAGCAAGTAGTATAGATGGATATCCTGGGGAATTTCAGAGCCCAGGGTACATGGAACTTCTAAAAGCGGCCAGACTTTGTGGGGATGACTTGGGGCTTTCACAAAACCACTGGCAAAGTAGATGGTTTAAAAGCTCTTAGGAGAGGAATTTAGACTGAATTTGATTCACCATGTCTCCATCCAGATGAGTAACTTTTTAAGTGAAGTTTGCAGGGAACTGCAGGATGATGGTGTATTTTTTTTCAAAAGACAATGCTAAGACAAATACCCTTTCACCAAAAAAGATTCAAAGGGAAGATTTTTTAAAAAGTACAAAATAACTGTCACATGAAATTACCCTAATAGGGAAAAACAAACACAATTATGACAATGCTAGTAGAAGATGACATGGGAAAAAAACTATTGGTCATCCTTTGATCTCTCTCTCTCCCCTAACATCTCAAAATTTTTGTGTTTCTATCATACACTAATGTAGATTGCACTAACTTATAAATATCTTATCTCCCCTGCTAGATCTTAAGCATCTTAAAGGCAAATATCAGGAGAACCTTGAACATTGTAGGTAATTAATCAACTTGATTCAAATCATTAAATATTTGTAATATCAATGAGGGGATATAATGATGAATGACATACAATATACTAATCTCAAATAACTTATTGCAAATCCAGGAAAAAATATAGATACATCATGGGTAAGAGAAAATACTTGCCTAGAAATAAGTCAACAACAGCTGAGAATCTCAAATTTTTAAGAGGTGAGATTTTGGAGGAAAGGGAGTTGTTGCAGACAGTGTCAATATGTGTTCTTGAAAAACCTCCCTTTCTGCAAAACTGGGCACTAAAAATAATAAGACTTATGGGAAAATCAGGGTTGGGCAGACTAGTCAACACCTGTGAAGCTTTGCAACCAGAACACTAATAAAAACATTAACAATCCTATTAAATATACTTGAACAGCTAAATCTCTACTGGCAAATGTACTTAGCATTCTGCAGCTTTAAACCTTGGAGTTCTTGCTTATTCCTCTCACATGCACTCATTTCCAATTGAGACCAATTTCATCAAAAATTAAAATCGATCTAGGGTAAGGCAGGAGCATTATTTTCTTGTTTTTTATTAATCCATGGTTTTTAAGTAGGAGGAATACCTTTGCAGTTTCTTTATTTACACTTGTAGCATCTGAAGCACTGCTTGCTTGGAGGAAAGTTACTTCTGTAGCTTTTTAGTTTTTTTCTTTCTGTCTTCATATTTTGCTAAGACTGACTCTTTTAACTGTGCGAAACCTTGGCTCTGATTGTTATAAAATATTTAATGTAGTGGGAGAAATCATGCTGGAACCAAAACAACTTCTGGATCATACTACTTCAGATGCATATGAGGTAATTCTGTCAAAGAAACATTAGTTTAGCCAGAATAGATAGATTGGTAAGTGACTAATCCAGATATTGGCATAGATGAACCTGAGTTTATAGCAGATCCAGTTTATAGTAGGTTTAGTAGGCTTGCAACGTTTTTTCGGGCTTACTTTGTTGTGGCCATTAGGCTAAACACTTTATATGGGTTATTATATTTATTCACATATATACTATGAAACGGATGAAGAAACTGATATTTAATAAGATTAATATGCCCAAGGTTATAAGCTGGAAGTGGCAAAGTTGGGACTTGTATCTAGATCTTTCTGACACTATTGCCTTAGCCTTTAAGAACTACAGTGAAATCATACCTCTCATCCAATGAAAGTGCAAGATGATTTTACAGTGGTAACTGACGATGTAGGCCGACTTTCTTTTTCCAACTGGTACATGTAAATATTAAAGTTGATATGATATATGTACCTAGAAAACCACTAAGCATTGCAGAATGCTTATTAGGTTTCCAGATTTAAGCTTTCTGGCTAGGATGTGAGAAAAATCTTTGGACACGGCCAGGAGAATTCCAGAACTCTGACACCTCCTTTTCAGTTCTTTCCAGCTAGGTCAGAGGCCTGCCGTGATGAATCAGGCTACGTGAGGGCCTCAGAATGGAAACTCAGGCATACTTCTGAGTTCCACACAGGACATCTGACTGTACATGTGGCGGGGGCGGGGAGAGGAGGGACGAAAGGGAAAGACTTTGACCAGGGAATTCATACCCAATGAGAGCCAGGACTTTAGCACCAGACGAACAAAGTAACTTTTGGTGGAATATTGACTGCTCACTTCACTTCATTTAAATTCTACTTAACAAGTATATTCTAAGCACTTATATGTACTTGGACTTAATTATACTAAATATTTGGACTAGAAAAATCAATAATCTGTCAAGTGCACACAGGCCTGCATAGCTAAGTGTAGAATTCTTTACTGAGCACACTGTGCTGGGCACTATTGGCACATCACATGCACTAATCCATTTAATGCTCATAACCCCAATATGTAGGGACTGAAGTTCGACCTCTCCTATAGGATTTTTTAACCCCCTATTTTTATAGATAAGGTCACTGAAGAACACAGAGGCTAAGAACCTTGCCTAAAGGCAGTGCAATGGTGGCTGAGTGGCAGAATTCTCGCCTGGAGCCTGGCCAGGTAAAAAAAAGAACTTTGCCTAAGAAGCTCAATAAGACTATGTGTGGATTTCTCAGCAGGAAACATGGAGGTGAGAAGGCAGTGGGATGACGTATTTAAGATTCTGAAAAACTGTCAACCAGGAATTATATATCTGGCAAAACCGTCCTCCAAAAATGAGGGAGAGTTTAAAATATTTTCACACAGACACTGAGGAGTTTGTGAACAAGAGATCTGCTCTACAAAAAATACAAAAATACTAAAGGGAGCACTACAAGCAGACAGGAAAAGATAGGAGAGCGAGGTCTGGAAATGTGTAGAAATTAAATCTATCAGTAAGGGTAAAAAGAGAGAAAAAATAATAAGATATGACATATCAGAATAAAGTCATGACACATGTAACAACATAAACAATGTAGATGAACCTTGAGGACATCACGGTTGAGTGAAATTAGCCAGAAACAAAAGGACAAATACTGAATGGTCTCACTGATATGAACTAACATTAATGAGTGAACTTTGAGAGTTAAGGTTGAGAACACAGGCTATCAGGAGATAGAAAGAGGGTAGAGATTGGGCATTTGATGCTGAAGAAGTACAGAACGTGCAACAGGATTGATTGTAAAGATCCAGAAATGGACAGCACGATACTATCTGATGGCAGCAGAATACTGTCAGTTCACCGAATAAAGCTGAGTGTGGATATGGTTGAAAGAGGAAGGCTAGGGGCATGTACGACACCAGAAAGAAAGATAGAAGACAAAGACTGGGACAGTATAACTTAGCAATGCCTAGAGTGGCCAATGATGGTGATTAAATGTATAAATATAACGGTGCTTTTACATGAAGGAGAACAAAAGAATGTCAACGGTGCAAGGTGTTGAAAATGGGATGGTATACAGAAAAAAGATAATAGTGCAAACTAGGGTCTATAGTTAACAGTAACATTGTAACATGTTTCCATTAAGTTTAACAAAATACACTAAAGCTAAATGTCAATAAGAGGGGGCTATAAGGGAGGGGTAAGGGATTCTCGGGGATGCCGTTGTTTATCCTTTCTATTTTATTTTTATTTATTAATTTTTTATTCTTCATTTTTGTTTTCCTCTTCTTCTTTCTTTGCAGAAAAAAATGGAAATAATTTCATATAGATTGTCGTGGTGAATGCATAACTATGTGATTATACCTTGAACCATTAATTATTTACTTCGGGTAGATTGTATGGTATATGAATAAAACTGTTTAAAAATAAACAGAAAGGGCGGGCCGCGGTGGCTCAGCGGGCAAAGTGCTTGCCTGCTATGCCGGAGGACCTCGGTTCGATTCCCGGCCCCAGCCCATGTAACAAAAAACGGAAAAACAAAATACAATAAAACAAGAAAATGTTTAAAGATGTTTCCCTTTCTTCCTTCCTTCCTTCCTTCTATCCTTCCTTCCTTCTCTCTGTCTTTCCTTTAAAAAAAAAAAATAAATAAATAAATAAATAAATAAACAGAAAGATACAGTACTGGAGAAAATGTGGAGAGAGATGTACCTATTTGCTGCAGGATGGTGCAGCCCCTCTGGAGGGCAGTGTGGTGGTTCCCAAGGAGGCTAAGTATAGGTCTGCCCAGTGATCCTGCAACCCTATTGCTAGGTATATACTTGGAAGAAGGAAAGCAGAGGCACGAATGGACATTTGCATACTGGTGTTTAGTATTCACAATTGGCAATGGATGGAAGTGTTCTAAGGGTACATCAACTGATGAATGAAGCATGAACTATGGGGTATCCATACAATGGAACACTGAGTGGCTGCATGGAGGAAGAAAGTTGTGAGGCACGCAACTAGGTGAATGAACCCTAAGGACAGTATGCTGAGTGAGTTAAGCCAGGAACGAAAAGATAGACTTTATAATACCTCACTAATATGGACTAACTACAAGGTGCAAATTCTGAGAATTGAATTCGAGAGCACAGGTTATGAGAGAAATGTTCATTATTAAGGTTCCCAGATTGTAAGTGTTTAACAGCAGTCATAGCTGTTCTTGAGTTGTAATGGTTACTTCTAAATTCTGAGATGCTGAGCTGTTTGGGTATTATCTGGTCGCTCCCTGGAACTTCGGGTATCTGTGTTACACCAGAGACTCAGAGCTAGAGTTCTGCAGCTATGAAAGTCAGCATTACCATATACTGTTAAAAAAAAAAAAACCATGAAAAAGAGATCGGACTTCAGTTAGAATTATGAATGAAGCTGATTTGGTTAGGACTAAGGTAAATCAGATTAAAGGGTAAAGGATGATATTGACTGTATTTTAAAACTTCAACTTTTGTGTGAGACCAGAGGAAGATATGTTTATTTGGTGCAAAATTTATATTTTCTATAGCACACTATCTAATTTAACTTGTATGGTCAGCTTATTCAAATACCAATAATTACATGGAATTTTGACTAGGGAGTGAGATTTTGTTGGTTTCTACAGGTCAGTGTGATGCCCCGATATATCTCAGAGTAATCTGGACAGAAGACAAAAAAGTATTTGCAAAGTCCCCTTGAGGGACTGGGGAAAAATGTGGAAATAATTAACTTCCCCACTTGGAGAAAACCTGATATTCTTGCAAACAGTGGGGACTACCAATTTAATAGGCCAACCTCTTGTTCTTGGGGTTTTCCCTGATGAAACTTATTCCTGTAAAGGTGAAGCTAAGCCTACTCATAATTATGCCTAATAGTCACCCCCAGAGAAACTTTTCTGTTGGTCATATGTGGCCTCTCTCTCTAAGCCAACTCTGCCCCTAAACTCACTGCCTTGCCCCCTACGTGGGACATGACTCTCAGGGGTGTAAATTTTCCTGGCAATGTGTGTCCTGATTCGTGGGGATGGGCCTGGTCCTGGCATCATGGGATTGAGAAAGACTTCTTGACCAAAGAGGGGAAGAGAAATGAAAGAATAAAGTTTCAGTGGCTGAGAGATTTCAAATAGAGTCGATGTCATTCTGGAGGGTATTCTTATGCAGTAGATAGATATCCCTTTTCATTTTTGGTATATAGGAGTAGCTAGAGGGAAATGCTTGAAGCCATTGAACAGTAATCCAGTAACCTTGATTCTTGAAGATGACTGTATAACTATATAGCTTTTATGATATGACCATGTGATTGCAAAAACCTAGTGACTGACACTCCCTTTATCCACAGTATGGACAGATGAGTAAGAAAATAAGGATAAAAAAGAAATAAATAATAGGGGGGAAAGAGGGTTTGGGATGTTTTGTGTGTTTTTTCTTACCTTTATTTTTATTGCTTATAGAGTAAAGAAAATGTTCAAAAGTTGATTGCGGTGATGATGAATGCACAACTATATGATGATACTGTGAACCACTGATTTGTATGTTTTGGATGATTATGCAGTATGTGAATTGCATTTTAAAAGAAAGAACCTTGTCTAAGATCACACAAGTGTTGAACAAGTAGGTTTTGAACCCAGGCACTTTGGGTCCAGAGCCTGTATTCTTTCTTTTTTACAATCACACAGTCACATTGTAAAAGCTATACAGTTATATAGTCTTCTTCAAGAATCAAGGCTACTGGCACACAGTTCAAAAATTTCAGGTACTTCCCTCTAGCCACTCCAATACACCATAAACTAAAAAGGGATATCTAAACAATGCGTAAGAATAACTTCCAGGATAACCTCCTGGCTCTGTCTGAAATCTCTCAGCCACTGAGACTTCATTTTGTCTCATGTCTCTCTTCCTCCTTTTAGTCAAGAAGGCTTTCTCATTCCGATGGTGTCAGTCCTGACTCATCCCCAGGAGTCAGGTCCCATGTTGCCTGGGAGATTTACACCCTGGGAGCCATGTGTCCCAGGTAGGGGAGAGGGCAGTGAGTTCACCTGAAAGTTGGCTTAGAGAGAGAGGCCACATCTGAGCAACAAAAGAGGCTCTCTGGGGGTAACTATAAGGCATAATTATCAGTAGGCTTAGACTATCCTTTGCAGGAACAAGCTTCATAGGGGCGAGCCCTAAGATTGCAGGCTCAGCCTATTGAATTGGTTGCCCCATAGCTTGCGAGAATACTAGGAATTCCCCAGATAGTGAAGTTTAATATTTCTTCCTTTCTCCCCAGACCCCAAGGGGACTTCGCAAATATTTTCTTATTCTCTGTCCAAATTACTCTTGGATATATCAGGGCATCACACTAACCTGTACAAAGCAACAAGATCTCATGTCCTTTTCAAGATTCCATGTAATTATGGTGTTCAAGTAAACTGACCATACAAGTTAAATTAGATAATGTGCTACACAAAATATAGATTTTCAGAGTTTGTACTCTTAATCTCTTCCTAGTACAGGAGACAGAGAGGTTAAAAAAAGTTATTAATTTGGAGCAATAAGAGAAATCATAGATATATGTATAAGGTGGAACAATAGTAGAGAAGAAAGTGATCAAGTCTGCCTGGGTGGCAGGGGAGGATGGTATACTGGGAGGAGTGGAAAGTCTGTGAAGCCCTCATGGCAGATGTTAAATGGTTATCAGGGACATCAGAGGAAATAGCATGGGCAAAGGCATGGAGTTAAAAAAGGGCCCAGCATGCCAGAAGTTTGCTATCATAGATATATAAGTAAACAGGATAGGTATGGTAGGAAATGAGTACCTAGAAATAGAAAGAGATCAGATAGTAGAGGACCCTGAATTAGCAATACCAAGGAGTTTGTATTTTAGGTGGGAAATACTAAAGTAGGCTTTAAACAGGGGAGAGTAACATGACTCAATTTTTTCTTTAGAAAGTAGCTGCAGTGTAGAGGATGGAGTAATGTGGGTGTGTGAAGGCAAAACCTAAAAGCAGAGACTCCATTTAGGCTGTAATAATAACCCCAGTGAGAAATCAATGTAGTGGGGATGGGGTTGGGGAAGAAAGGACAGAGTAGTGAAGGTTTTTTTTTTTTTGAGGTCAAGTCAATTGAATTTGATGATTTAGGTGGGGTGGAGGGGCTGGGCGGCAAATTTCCCCATTAAAAGTAAAGCTTGTGGGCGGGCCATGGTGTCTCAGCAGGCAGAGTTCTCGCCTGCCATGCCGGAAACCTGGGTTCAATTTACTTGATCAAGTAAAGCTTGATTCTTATGAAAGCCCTTACTATGTGATTTAAGTCAACTGTAGACAGTTGTCTAGGAGGGATGCCATCAAGATGGTGGATGAGATGCTCCAGGACTCTGTTCCCCAACAGAAGCTTTAAACAACAAGCAAAAACTGGCAGAGCCATATTTCTCAAAGCTCTGGAAACAAGTTAAAAGTTTGTACTAATAGGGTAAGTGCTGATTCAAGAAATGGATCAACTAAAAACAGTTGGAAAACCTCATGACACCCCTTGCTGACCACCATTACTTCCCAGGTTTGGTGTGAAACTGACCTGTACTCCCAGTATGGGTCCCTGGCCCCAGTTCTGGAGGGAGCAGAGTAACCCTGGTACACAAACAGGCTGCACATGTATCTGACCCAATCTGTTCTGTGGACGCCTTAGGAACTGAACCGGCCTTGCCATCTCAGAACTTGTACTCCATGTAGAAGGCAGCTTGCAAAGTTCTCCTACAGAACACTACTGGGAAAATAATCAAGTTGTACCTGCCTGAGGCAAGGAATTGCTGACTACAGACATTCAGTGCATTGCCTGGGACCATGAGGAAATACTCTTTCCTAGAGGAAAGGGGGAATTTGAATCTGTGTAAACAGAAGGATTCCTAGGACGATGCAAACCTGCTTAGGACAAGATGCAAGTGCAGAAAAGACAGGGGAGGATCCAATGCTTTTACTTTTGGATGTTCTCTAAACTTATTCTTAGGATGGCTAAGTTCTGAAGGCTAGCACTTGCACAGGACAATCTACACAGACCAGGAAAAGTGTTTTCTCTTCTTCTTTTTTTTTTTTTTTTAGCACCAGACATTCAGAAATCTCTGTTATAAAAGTTTAAGGAACAGATATCTCAGAATCTAAACAGCAGCAACAACGCATTAAAATAGCACAATGACCAGGTTTCAACAAAAGATTACAAAGCATACAAAAAACAAAACAAAGCAGGAATTAATGGGCCATGTGAAGGAGCAGGATAAGACATTAGAAAGCTCAAAAAGGAAGGACATAGTTTGGATACAAGTGACAAAGACTTTTTTTTTTGACAAATACTTTCAAACATGGTCTTAAATATATGAAGAGAACTAAAGGACATCAGGGAAATGATAGATAAACATGAAGAGAATATCAATAAAGAGGAAGAAATCACGTAAAGGAACCAGACAGAGCTAAAGACCACAGTACCAAAAATATTGACCCTTGCATAGGAACTTGGACTTCAAGGAGCACTGCAATTTTAGATGTGTGGTACCCAATTATAGCTCATATCTAATTCTTAGTATCATTATTTTTACCTTTCCTCATGGTAATGTCAAAAGCCCCCTCTGAAGAAAACAGCAATCCTTTACTCTGTTGATTATTGGTTTCACAATATATCAGCCCCAGAGTAATTCTGCCTCTGTGCTTAGGATGCTGATGACAGATAATTACCGCTTGGTGTTCCTGTACTGGAATAATGATCATTCATCTCATCTTACCTTATTTCTTTTTTGATTCCTTTTTCTGCCACTTATTAAATATGACACCCAGGAAAGCTACCTTCCCTCAAATGCATAAACATTTACCTTATTTCTTAAAGGAATATTCAGTGAAGTATAAATTACCCTACTCCTAAAATTGGTTGAAAAAAACCAACAACCAAAAGACAAAAATAGTTATATTTCCATGCTTACATGTTCTGCCCCTCAGCCTGTTGAAATCTGCCTTTCTGCTTTATTCCAGCCACTAGGCTGGAAGTTCTTTGGCTCTATAGGGCCTGGGGATGTTCAGTAACAAATCCCACTCAGCTAAGGGCGAAGCCACAGCTGCAAGGATGACTCATGCTCAATCCAGAAAGGAAACAAATGGCCTCAGAAATTTGGTGGTAACTGGGAAGGGGGCGGTTGCATGTGGAGGGAGCCACTACTTTTTCCAGGGAGTTGATTCGTGAAACAATTCTGGAGGGAAAAGACTAAAAAGGAAAAAAAAAAAGTCCACTTACTGATACAAGAAATCAGATCATGAAATCTTTCCTTAGGAAAGAGGGGGTTTTCCAGCCCACGGAAATAAAGCTTCAGAACGCCAGCAACTGAATTAATATCGTGGTTACTCTGATCATCAGCCAAAGGGTTTTCACCTAAAAAAAAAAAAATTAGTTATATGCACAGAGTTTCTTTTTCTACCTCTGAACAAAAATATGCATAACACACACATTTCCATATGTACATGTATCTCTTAATTATGTTTTATGAAAGATTATACAGTACTAAATTTAAAATAATTGGTTTAGATATCTCACCCCATGGTTAACCTAAAAATAGCTGCTAAAATAAAGCTTGTTTTATATTCTGCTACCAAATAATTTTCTACAAGTTGCCCAAACTTTAAATAAAGTACTGTGGGATCTATAATTTTACCCCACTTTTTTTTTTAAAAGCAAGAAACTATAATCTTAGTTGGACATGAATTCAAATATTATGTTCTTGGTGTTTCTTATAGGTTTGTCTCTGTGCTATATGGGTCAGTGAAATTTATCAGAAGTATCAAAGGCTTCACCTAGTTGTGAACACCTGCTGTTTCCCAAAGTGGCACAGTTGGTGCATAGCACATTGAAAGCGGCCTTGAGCACTGGAAGACTGTGAGATCAGACAGCAGAATGTGTAAATGTACCCTTCACAGTATCAAGAACTCTGTATAAAAAGTGGAAAGTTAAAAATAAAAATATAAATATAAAATTATATTGTACTTTATGGTAAGGAGTTATAAGATATTAGCTATCTGGGCTGATTAGACCATCTCTCTGAGAACTGAGATAAAATTCTTAAGAAATTCATAATATGTGGGCTCAGATCAAACTCCATTTTTTATTCACAGATCCACTCTTCCCTCTTAAATTTCACAAAAGTTGTGCATTGTATTTTAATTTATTTTTTTACTTCTTGGAGCAGTTTATTTTCCGGTACCCGTAGTTCCCCTTCCCTGTTTCCAGATGGGAAATCACTGAACACGAATTTGCTAAAATATTTTTTACCCACTTTGAGATAAACTTACCCAACCAGATGACAAATAAATAATAACTATCAGGGGTATTTCCAAAGCAAAATAATACAGCATTTTGCCTGTGGTGGCTGGCATGGGAACTTGGTGTTTTAATACATTTCAGCTCATCATCCAAAGTGTGGTCAGTGTAAGAAACCAGGATTTTCTGCTCCACACATCATGTCTACCAGAGAATTTGTAACAGAAATAGATAATCTGGCCCTAAATTTACATTTTCAACCAAGGCTCTGAATTGAAGGGCGCTATGCTGAGTTTGGGTAGAGAAATGAGATGGAGAAAGAGAGAGAGGGTGGCTCTGTCCCCACATGAATGTGCATGGCTTTGAGTGCCATCAGAGGAAGGAAGGTACAGAGGTATCCAGGTGTACACACAATATAAACCATTATAACTAGAGAGCATTAATAATTAAGAGCCACCATGTAAGAGTTAGGTGTTTTCATGGGTGACAGCTCTAATCCTCAGGATAATCCTGCAAGTTTGCAATAACGAAACTGGCAAAAGTAAGAATTGAGTAACCTGATCCAAACCATACAATTAGCAAATGGAAGAGTTTGATTTGATTCTAGGTCTGTCCAACTCGGTAGCCTATGGTTTTGCTATCCATAACATGCTAATTAACAGTTTAGTAGGAACTAGCTGAGAGCTAACCACAATCAAGAGTGAGGAACCCACAGGGGATGCAGAAAGGGCCTGGGGATGGTAATAAGAAGTATTAAGAAGGAGAGAGTTCTGGTCAAGGGAAGTAGGTGGGAAGCTGGGGCGAGTTGCCTCTCACACTTGTATAGGCCCAAGTAAGGGCTGCCCTTGCCACTCAAAACCTATTCATGGGCCTCCTCTGACATGTGTGCTGTGGATTATCGATACAAATCCCAAACTAGGTACAAAGCTCATGTGCTTTTCTACCCCTGAAAACAAAGACTTTTTTTTTTGCTTCAGTTATCAGCTATCCTAAATGGATTCTTACCTCAGCATCCGAAATGAAGTAAACACTTAAAGTTTTTTAAGATACACAGAATGAGTATATCACTTCAGTCTAAAGAAAATGGTGACTTTTAAACATGGTTTGTTTAAAGAGAAAGACATGCAATTACCTCTCTCAAAGGAATTTTTAATATCATTGACTTCAACCTGTGAACCAGATACTCTGAAAATCCCCTGATGCTGAAGACCTAAAGTGGACAGAAAGGAAAGAAGATGAAAAACCCCATCACACCCTCTAGGGCCCCCTCTTCCCAATAAATAAATATTAAGTAACATTTACTTAAATATTACCAGTGACTGCTTTTTATAAGAATTCTGAGTTCATGCTTACCATAGAGATTGATGAACCGGACACAGCTTTCTACAATGAGGGGTATAACCTGTCCTGAGTCCTGGATAAAGAAAAGGCAATCAATTAACCACAAGAAGAGGCGTACATCACACATAAAAATAAGGGGCACCTTTTAATCCCTTTATTTCTAAACCTACCCCGTCTAAAAAAAAAAAAAAAGAGATGAAAGAATTTATTTCAGTTCTGGAGCAAACCAAATTAAATACATTTAAGGCAATGCTCTCTCAATTTACTCTGCTGTACCCAGAGGAGTCAAAAACAAATTTACTTCTTCTACTTGTATTTAGGCTCACATACCAAAATGAATAAATGCATCACTCACTTTTTCAAGGTTATCTACATAAGCAGCCTATCTTTAATGGGCCTGGAAAGAACTCTATATATTATAATCATAGGTTCTTACGACTGACATGAACTATCATCAAAGACAACCATGCAGCCATCTCAGGATCCTATGTATTATATATCCTTGAGAGTGCATCTTCTAGTTGACAACAGTTATTAAGGGACGTTAAGTTATTAAGGGATATTAAGTTTTGCACATGCATGAGAACTGCTTACTCGATACTTATAACACGTGCCATATATTTATTTAGTTTGCATCAGAACTTGTCCTTATAGAGTTTCACTATTCTATTATGTTTAAAGAATTAAAGAAAAAATTGCACAAATGTACATCCCAATAGATCTTGTCTTTTAGGAAGAAACATATTTTGCCTCTTGTAACATAGTCACTGCACTCGACTGAACAAACGTGAATTCTGGAAATTCTTTAAAACATGTATAGGATGAGAGATGAAATGAAGGAGTGCTGAGGTTACAGTTAAATATGCATCAATGCCAAGCACTCCGTGTAGTTGAGAAAGGTTACTGATTATAAAGTTATTTTTCATGGACTTTTTAAGACTCTGCTTTTGCAGGAATTAGATCTTTAAAGGAAATATCGAGGTTCAAAAATGATGAGCTGACATTAGGTACTAATTCATAGGGAATTTTATCCTAGAACCAAGAAGTTGGTTGTCTTAATATATTAGAAAAATTCAGAATCCACTAATCTTTCCCATTAAGCAGCAGGGAAAATATTAGGAATAATGTTGTTCAACAATTTAAACTCTTAACTATTCCTAGAATGGGTAATACACTTCCTGAGGAATAGTTTTATTTTAGATTTCAAGACAATGTAATCAACAATACAAACCAGTTAATGATACAATTACTTCTGGAGAGTGTAGTAAGCTTCTTTAATTACTTAATTTGTTTCAAGAGCATAAATTTTATTAAGTTCTTAAATAATTGCTCTAAGAACAAAAACAATTTTAATGTAGACTTGGCTCAAAACAGCAACGTAATTACATTAAAACTTGCTGCACATGTGAGCAGATTTTTCTTTAAGACAGAAATGTGTTGTAAGGGAAGTAAACTTTATATGAACAATTTACGGAACACTATTTTAAAGAGCAATAAATACTTAAAGGTGGGTGAAAAAAGGAGAATATTAGTTAACACTTTTGCTGAGCCTGGAATTAAGACAAAAAATAAAAAGGTTATTAAAAGGAAAATGTTTGCACTAAGAAAGTACTAAATAAAGATGTCTTAGGTTTTCATATGATTTAGAAGATATGTTTGTACATACTTTACATTTACTAGGTAATTGCTAATCTTTTAGCTATTATTGGTATTTCATTCAGACACAATGAATTTTGTAGTCAAAATTAACAAGTACATGTGTATGTGTGCTTTAATGTAATTTCATGGTTGTCAGATGCTTTAGTGGAAAATATCTTCCAAGATGTGAAACAATGCCCTGCACACCTCCTACCATTCCAAAAAATCCCTTTGTGTCTCATTCCTTATAGGAAAAAAGAGGGAAAATGGTTTTGCTATTGCTGTCTCACAATGATATTGTGATGACCTCAACTGGCCAAGTACTTTTCAGAAGTATAGAGATCTCTGTATCCTCTGTATTACTGTTATTTTCAAAGAGTCATTAATGTGGCATCTTGGGTTGGCAAAGAGTTCACATAAGTCAGTCTCTAATGATTGTTGGTTTACTCCTTCTTTAAAACCTAAATTTGGTTTCCTTTAGCTATTCTTAATGAAAAAATCTTTTAAAAATATATGTGCTTTCCTATTATCAGTCATTCTCCTACTGTATTATCAAATATACTGAATCATTCAATTGCTTTGAGCTTTTCTATATTATCTTTCTCTTTCAGGCCATCAGCTGCACATCTTCCTTCTTTTATCATGCTCCTTTCTCTAGCTAATTTGCTTCTACTCACAGCTATGGACTGGGAAACTACATAATCAAATTTGACAATAATTTTATATTAAGTTAGAGCCAACAGGCTCTTCTGTGTTTAAAGTTTATGGCAGTGGATCTGTGTTCATGATTTAATTGTTCAGTGGGTTTTTACTTAATTCCAAGGTTAGGGTTCATTTTTTAAGGCTCTTGAAGTTTGTAATCTATCTCTCTATGCATGTATGGATCTATTTATGTGCACATATATACAAACACACACATTTATTTTTTAACCATTAGTGCACATATTCAAGAAACAGTTCTGTGTTTAACGAAAGTAAAATCACTAACATATTATTAAGGAGGTAATTAATAATGTAGTTTTCCACATAAATGTAGTCTTCCAAAACATTTCATCCCACATCATATAATGTGCTAGCTATAAAAGAGATAAAAGCCCTCTCTTTCTTGTATAAATTACACTTGGGTCCAGAATCCAGGATTAAATGTGTATATAATCATTAACAATGACTTTCCTTAATAAAAGCTCTTGACTAAAATGTGATACATTTGCCAGACATAACATAAAAATTAAGAGCTTTATCTATCAGTTTCTACTAGAGAAGATTATTCCTCTTAAGTCAATGATGTCTATAGTTCTTTTCTAAGTAAAGCCTATTCATAAGCCTGTTTAATTAGAAACTGCAAACATTTTTCTTTTAAAGACCTTAATCAATCTAATTGAAGTCAAGCATGACTATGACTTAAAAATGATACCAAAAGTGAAAGAGGCTGTGTTCTCATTTCCCTCTAGCACTATACCTGATGTCTTGTATGCGAGTTTCTTCGTCCTCGGCTAGAAGCATTATCAGAAATACAGGATGAAAAAGAAGACAGACAGTAAACACAGCAGAGATACAAGATACAGATTACAGGGTCTTACAATTTCTCCAATATAATGAATTCCTCAAGTCATGGGAAATAAAACCTCTTGCTGTTCTTCGAAGCTAGCTTGGCAAATGAACTTTGAAATGCTTTTGGTGCCATTTCTTTTGCACCAATAAAAACAAAACATTTTATCAGGATGCTTTTTTACTGTTTCCCCCCTGCCACAAATTATGCTTTTTTTTTTTTTAATAATAAAGAGGGGCTTTCTCTTTTGCCAGGATAATAACAACCACAGTTATACCCACTTCTGAATGCTCTCAACCCAAATATTTTTTCCTTTCTGACTTCAGGAAATATTATATTGATTTTCTGGGAAAGCAAAGAGCCCCAGGATAGACTTGGACATAATGACCTGCCTCCTTTTAATGAGAGGCTAAGACCATTATAGTAAGAAGTGTGGAGATCAGCCACCCAGATGGCTGGTGCCAGTACCTTGACGAATGTTTCCAAATCCCCATTAAACAACTTAGCATTATACTGTGAGCGGGGTCTGGACTTCCTGTGTTTCTGGGGCTTAGGGGGAACATTTGGAGGCCTAAGGGAAGGGAATATGATTACTGAGCATGGCAGAAATCAAACAAAAAAATGAAACACCCAAGGTCAAATAAAAATTACAAAATGAGGGAATTCTTGGGTTCCTTCCCCACCTCCACCTATGGGGAGGGCAGTACCCCCTCCCTTCCCATTTATTTACTTTTACTCATGTCTCAAGAAACATACAAGCTGTTCATTCAGACTATTGTTTTCCTATATGTTATAGCTGGTATTTGTTTGTTTGCAAGTTTGTTTAAAAACAGTAAGCATTACCAAACCGAACTGTGAGCTATTTGGTCAAATGTTACAAAGCAGGGCCTGCGATCTTCAGTTGAAGAGTCATAAAGTAAGATACTACGACTCTTGAAAAGAAGGGCTCTGATAGGTACCATGTGAGAATTTAAATAAAGACTTTTAGTTGCAACATAATTCTTCAATGCAAACAACATGTACTAATGAGATTTTATTTCATGCAATAGTACTAATTAGCATTATACTGTGATATACCTCAGGTACTAATGAGATTTTATTTCATGCAATAGTAACCATTATTGGGATACAAGTGAAGGCTCACATGGATATTATTTCTTTAGAATAAACTATCCCACTGCCTAAATATTGGTAGTGCACCAAGATGCACTCATTTATTCTGTTCTGAACTTACTCAATCTCTGGTCTGTTTGTTGCTTTGGTTGGTTAAGTCAGTCTCTCTGACATAGAAACCCTGCACTTTAATTGGAGAGAGGGAACCTCTTCTGCCCTCACCATTAGAGGAAAGAGGTCCAGGATTATATGACTCAAGTTCTACAACTGTGCTGATGGAACATATGAAAAGAGTCCCAAAAGCTCCCTCTGGAAGCTCCAATTTAAACTCCTTAATCGCAAGGCTTATATGAGGCTGTATATCACAGTTAGAAGTTAGGTAAAGCCCTTTATTAAGCTACAAACTTGCGTGGAAGACTTACCTTTTTAGTTCATTAAAGTTCAGAAAGAATAGTTTAGAAAAAAATCCCAAGAAATTATGTGGAAGCCTCTCTAGCTCCAAACCAAATTACCACACAAAAATCAAGAGATAGTGAAAAAAAATCCTTCTAATATAGCCTTCCATAACCACATTTTAACAATTTCCCAGCAGGTGGTCTCATATTACTAAGGAGTATATTACAAGCAGGACCTGAAGCCCTATAGAGTTTAGGAGGTTAAAGGGAGACTTTCCAAATGTCTATAGGCGAATATAGAATCTTCTACCAAATAGAATGTTATATCCTACAGCAGCAGAAATTTTGGAAACCTCTTCTATACAGGAATTCTGTGCCATTTATGGAGGAAAGGATCTGGTAGGTGTAAAACAAGACAAAGCAAAAATCTACCCAACCACGAATTTAACCATATGTGTTTCATTTCATCGACTCCTTTCACTATTTATAAGGTCTAACAGAACTCCACATGGGATGGATTCTGGAGCAGCTGATGAAGGTAAAGTGATCAGAACACAGGCTCATTTCGTTTGATTTGCAGGACAAGAAATTCTTGTAGCTGGAGCCAAAGCTTGATAATTGTTGCTGCATGAATGTGGAAGTGCAGGGTAACTACTGTCCAGAGCTAATGGCGAGACATCTTTTGAATCTTCTACCTAAGGCTTAAAAACGGCCTCACCCAAAGATTCTAGAACGTGAAGTAAATGTGAAGTCAAGAGGGACCTCCGGTGAAAATGAACCTCCTGAGGGCTTACCAAAGTAATTTCCAGGGCAGAGTGGGCTATTAGGCAGTCTAGTGTGCTGATGGTTCTAGCTCCATTCTGCACACAGGACCATTCAACATGTGGACTGCATGACTTGTTCTGATTCTGTGCCTCCCACACAACTTCCTGATGATATGGCTTCCCACGTAGATGCCCTCAGTGAGAGGATGGACTGGTTGAATTGATGTGACTGTCCAGCCTATCTGACAACTACAGTTCTGATTATTAATATATCGGTATACCTTTCCTTTTTAAAAACCTTTTTGTTTGGAAGTGCTGCACATTAATTATAATTTAGAAACAATAGGCAAGATAATTGATACTGCAGAGATACCATATATGAAAAAAAAAAAAAGCTCCCTAAGCTGCATATTACTAATAGGAGCTAGGATTCACCTTCGTCACTGAGGCAGTGAAAAAAAAAAAAACTTCAGTATTTTTTTCTCTCGCAAAGTTTACAAAAGTCAGTAACTATATCTTTTAGTTTCATTTGCCCAAGAAGTAACAGGAGCTTGCTTAAGAATAAACTGCCCAGCAGTAACATTATAGAACCTTGAAAACCAACTTGCCAATTACTACAACAAACTCACCAATGTTCCAAATTCCTCTTACCTGAAAGAGAACTCAAACTTCGAATGTGCAGTCTTGCTATGTCAATTAGAGTAATTCCTGGCTCTTACACATATGGTGACATAGAAAATAAAAGCTGTCACAAACTTTCCCAACCCAGATCAGAACCTGCTTCCAAAAACTTTTCTTTCTCAGCACTAGCTTCAAAATCCTTCCATGAAGGGGGAAAAAAAGAAGAAAGAAAAAGAAACTGCACTGTGCAATGTGGCTGCATGAATTAAGAGTTAAAACCGTGAAGTGGACCACAAAGAGGTAGGGACAGAACTTCCTAAGGGTATTTCATATCGTTCCAGTTTTTATAGGACATAAGGAAAAGGAGAGGCAGGAAGTAACTAATCATACTTTTTACTTGCTAAGTCAAAAATACACACATAACGTTGCTTGTCAATTTAATTATCAAGTCAAAAGTCTTGTCAGATTATTTCTAGAAATTTAAAGTGAGGTTAAACCAAGACCCAGTTGTCTTAGACTCTTATTATTTAACCTGCTTACTAAAGAGCTTTACAATTCCATTGGGAAATCCTTAGATATGTCAGAACAAATCTGGTTTCATGAGAACCTCAACTATTTCTTTGCTTTGTCAAGTCAAAACTATCTTTCATGTATATTAACGAATATGTTAATTCTCGCAGCATTTAGATGGTTGCTTCTTGTTAAAGAAAAAAGAAAATGAGATACAATATGAGTTAATAATCAACTATTTTCCTACCTTGTAGTCATATATTCAGCTCTATGACCTGCAGAAATAAAATTAAAATAAGTACATTATATGGAATCTTTTGTATTATCTGTCTTTTATTTTAAGATACTGAGTTTATAATAACTTACACATATTATGGTGGAAAGTATGAGGTTAACATATAAAGACAGATAAATAATTCAAAGCAAATATCTCACAAAATCTGTACTTAAAATTTAACACATTGTATAATACATTGTTTCACGTGGCAATTTGAGGCAGGGTGTTGTTGGTTTTGGTCTTGTTTTTTTAAAGGAAGAAATAGCTGTTTGATCTTAACTGTTAGGTCAAAGATGAAATACAAATAAAATACATCCAAGATTCTGTTAGTTATTCCTTCTGTTTTGATTAACACTTGGTGGGTAGGAGTAGGGGGTCAAATAGTAGGGGCTCAAATAGTAGGGGGTCAAATAGGATTTCCTTTAGATTAAAAAAATTGATGTTCTTTCTATAATATGAAATCAGAGACTGGGAAAGAGAGGTTGTCTTCTATAAGCAGAAATTACATTTGCCAATATAAAATACTAAGACATTAAATTATGCCACATTTCCCCAAATTGTAAGCTAAAGGCTTTTCCCAGAGTTCTCTGTCATTTAAAACATGAGGCCCTTCTAATATACTTGGCTTCTTGAGTTGTTTTAAATAACAGGCTTTTATGTGTGTAGTGCTACCATAATCTAGGCTAATTTCAAATACGAATAGTTCTGTGGTTGCTGCCTGCTCTTACATTTCAGGTGCAGCAGCGGGAAGGGGTGTGGGAGAGTTGAAACATTCAACTGATTTGTTTGACTACAAAACAATAATATGGTCCTGAAATACCTTGGGAATACAACTGGCAGAGGGGGTTCACGTTACAAACCAAACAGGTGAGCCCAGCCTGTCCTATCATGATGTAGTGATTCAGATGTGTAAGGCAATGCCAGCATAACAACCGCAGAAGAAGCTGGTGACTGAACATTCTCCCAGGCTACAAAAGGACCTTTTACTATATTATCTTCTCTTGAATCACAAACAACATAAAGCATTTAATTAATATCTGTTTACGAAACAGGGGGCAACGGTCAATTTCCGAGAACACCCTTCTCATCACAGAGCCAGGCTACTTTAGTGTTTGCAGAATCTGTTCTTAGCCATGATTTGGAGTGGGGGTGGGGAGAAGACCCAATTTCCCCCCCTCTACTCAATTCTACCTATCATTCCATCTCAAATTCCTTCCTTGTGCTGACCTTCTGCTAGACTGAGGAAGAAAGAAGGGAAGGTAGCAAAGAATTCCTGGATAATTTATAGCTATTCATAGTGGGAGTAAATACCTAAAGCTAACAGAAAGCAGAGAGGGTGGACGATGAGCTAAGTACGGTACGTGGTACCTTGTGGGATATCCTAATGGAAGCTTTCAATAGGAAGTTTGCTAAACAGGGTTAAAGCATAGAAGAGAAGACAGAGCTGGAGATAAAGATTTGGGAGGCCATGGGAATTAGCTGAAATTACCCATGTGAGATCATGCAGGGTGAGTCAGTATAATAAGCAAAGGGTCAAGGCCAAAAAACTATCCGGATTGTGCTGCATTTTACTGCATCATGTCATATACTTTATTATAAAATAAAAGTATGGCATACTATGTGTTAGAAACAAAACAAAGCAAAAAAACAATGTCTGACATTTATTAGACACTGCACTAAGCACTTCATACAAATTAACTCAATTTTCACAACAGCTTACGAGGCAGGTAATATTATTATCCTAATTTTACAGAAGAGGAGATTGAACATCCATAAGTTAAGTGGCTTACCCAAAGTCACATTGCTTATACATGGTGGGTCTGGCCCGAGGGTTAAGTCTGTTTTAATTCCAGACCTGAGCTCCCAGGTATTATCCTATATCACCCGTTAAGAATGTTTTTTTTGGGAGAAAATACTTTGAAAGATCCTAGAAGGCAGGGATCATAGCTTATACTTCTATGTCCTCATATGACTAATACCAAATGCAAATTACTGAAGAGGATTTTTTGTAAATATCTGAATTAAAAAAGAAAGATTAATGACTTTCAAATGATTCAGACTGCTGCTAATGATAATTCCTTAGACATGAAATGCTTTATAGCTTCTACATTTTGCTATCTTGTTCAAATATTCCATCCAAATATTCTCTAGACTTAGAAAAAGATCATATACAAAATAGCTTAAAATTATTTTGCTCCATCCATTTGGTTACTAGCATGAGATAAAAAATTTAAAACCTATAAAAGATACATTTTGCATAACGAACCAAGAACAGCTTTGCAAAAGAACTATCATTCAGAGCATAACTGTACCCCACATCTACTGCTTTTTTCAGCTAATAGTCCTGAGAGTGTCTCAACTGATGAATGAGGTTTTATTTTTTAATCAGTGTCATCATTAATAGATCAATAACACACAGGCTTAGAAGAATCTGCTTCCCTGAGAAATGTGAAAGCTTACAGTGGTCTGAGGATTAGATTTCAATCACTTTCTTTGGAAGGCTATTTAATTATTAAAAACAGACAACTCTTTTGCCCCCACCTCAACATGCAAACAATGTGGAGGAAAAAACTGACCCAGGATTAACTTGCTCATAGAACAAACATCTACATTTCAGGCTGCTCTTATAATTTCCCTTAAGAATTAGTAAGTGGATTATTTGTCATACCCAAAGATATTTTATCTCCATATATTAAAAGGAAAAAACAAAGTGTAGTTTGTTGGCAATTTGAGATAAAAAGCAGGATAAAATATTTAAAATGTGCACAGTTCAAACTGGACAGAGAGAGACACATTGGATTTGTTGCCCTGATGAATGTCTGATGAGAACTCCTGGTGTCACTTTCTAGCCCCTTTTCCTCCTTAAGAATGCCACCTACTGTAGTGCTTTTCTAAAAAAAAAAAACATAATTATTCACAATCAGCTTCCCTTTTGAAAGTATATTTTTACTCCTACTCAAAACAGACAATGGATTGTGTAAGCATAACCTATTTAGTTCCTTTGTCAGAAACCTTTACACCAAGGTCTAGAAACAATGTAACACAGAGCTAAGCTTTCAGCTTTCTGTTTAGCAAAATTGCCCCATATTTACACCCCCATACCTCCAAATGTAGCCACAAGGAAGCCAATGTGAAATTAAGGCTCATTACCAAGACAGAAAAAAGAAAAAAAATTCAGTGCCTCATTTATATATCTGATTTACAGTGCTCAATTTAACTTCTCTGATTCAAAAACAAACGCCACTGCAAAAGTATATAGGATGTTGCTAAAAAACAAAGGAGATGATGGTGATAGTTTTGTTCTTAACAAATCATTGTGTATTTCTTTTTTCTTCAATGATTATTTTTCAAAGGTATGGAATTCTGAATTTGGATGGTGCCACTTTAAGAGACCAATCTAGTTGCTTTGCAATGTTGTAATCAAAGGACTCACTGGGCTCCTGGTAGCCTGCCAAAAACTGAGTAGGAAGACAGGCCAAACACATGTCTGTAGTTACAGTTTCAGCTGTGTAAGATCAACTGCTAAGTCCCTGGGTTAGGCTCTATTTGTTTTACTATGAAGGAAGTTTTTGCAGCAGTGAGGCTAGTATAATTCAGAGATGTGACTGTTACATAAAAAGTCAGGACAGTCCCTCAAAGCCCCAGTTAGTCCTCTACATCTAAATTTGCCTAGCCAAACTCAGACTTGGATCCCTTCATAAGGGTTCACATTGGATTACCTCACTACGGGACAAGCACCATTAACTCTCCTGGTCTCCTCTGGGGTAAGTCTATTAACGTGAAGAGGGCTTGCATGAAAAGCCAGCAGGCTCACAATGGTGTAGCTACAAGGTGGGGCAAGTTCTCTATGCTCAGTTTTTCTGGGCAAGGCTGTCAATGTCAAACCCCAGCAGCAGCCAACAATTAGTGTGCTGGCAAACTTGCATATGGGGCTGGGTTAGCGTGCAGAGTGGTCTGCAACAAATGGGCAGAGGAAAGCATGTCTGCTGCCCACTGGATGAAAACCATCTAGTTTCTTATGCAGAGTACATTGAGTCCAGTGAAAGCTTTGTATGGCTGGACACAACCTGTGCCACTGAGATACTAGAACCCATTGAAAGAATTCCAAGATAAAGGAATACTGGCTTAGAATTCAGCAGGTACAATATAACTTGAGACAATTCAGCAGTTAAAGACAGAATCTGGTGTATGGATTCAGCAATTTAGCTAAAATATTGTCCCGCCCAATAATGACTGTAAAATAATCTTAATAGTTAGAGATTTCTCTTTGGGAGACATAAGCGAATATGTTGAATGAGAACTATAAACATTTTGAGAATGTGACATAAACTGTATAAATACATGTGTCTGCATGTGGTGCCACTAGTGAATGCACCCACTATCTAATTCTTTCAAATTTATGTTTTGTAAAGTAGTATCCAGTCCTGCAGGACAGGACCTCATGCCTGGAAGCATTCATTTACACTTAGGATACTTAATGCCTTTGGGCTGGCAACTGACCTGAGTGGCATCATTGAAATATGAGGCATTTGTGAAAAATGGAAAAAAAGACTTTATATGGTACTATGATGGGGAAAAAAACAAAAACAGGACATAGCAAAAAACTATTCAAAGATGAAAAGGGTTTTTTTTCCCTCAAAGTTCAATCCTTCATAAGAGTTGGGAAGAACAGAACTGGGAACACGCTTACATCCTTCTCTTAGATCTCCCAATTGTTAACATTTTGTCACATTGCCCAACCCCCACCTCTCTTTTTTTTTTCTGAATCATTTGAAGGTAAGTTGCAGACACAGGGACACTTCAGCAAGCATTTCTTAAGAATAAGGATATTCTTCTTAACCACAATACCATGAATATTTGTTCAGTATTATCATTTAATATACACCCTACACATAAGTTTCTCCAACAGTCCTCATGATGTCTTTTATAGATTTCACTTTTTGATCCAGAATCTAATGAAGGTTCAGATATCATATTTGGTTGTTATATTAAGTTTTGTTGTTTGTTTGTTTTTAAATAGTCTTTAGTAGTTTAAATGTCACTTTTTTTTCCCCTAGGTAAAAACAGCCTTTTATCTTGGAGTCTGGCATCCTAATTTGTGTAATACATAGAGTCTTAGGTCATGATGACCTTTCTCCACGTGGTCATTCCCTGAAGACAATGAGTCGTTTGGCGAAAGCCAGGAGAGAAGGTGATGGAAACTCTGCTTTCAGCAGGGGGGTTACTGAATGGTAGGCTACAGGAGTTTACATCTAGGAGTAGCAGTACTCATTTGGCCTGAGTTACACAACTCAGTCTCCTCATGTCTCACTCACATCTAAATTCTTTCACTACTTACAACTTCCAGCAGCATCTAGTGTGAAAAAATATGTTTCAGAGTACAACGTGCTTAAGACAGGGACTTTGCTTATATTTATTTTATTCCTTTTAAATTTCAAAAGCAAAAAGAGAAACAATAACATTTACACCGTTCCCTTTGCATATAATCCTTCTTTCCCTCTGTTTTTTTTTATGGGGGAAAATGGGGAAATTAATACTGTCCAATTAAATATATAGCTTCAAACACTGCCTGGCATAGAGAAAGCCTTATATAAGTATTGGCTATGACAGCTGCTTTGTTATTATTAATAGATATAGCAAATCTACTTATACTATTAGATTTATTTGCCAACTAAACCAATGCCTACTGAAAGAAAAAAAAATTGTCCAAACTGGTTTAACTGGTTTCTAGAGTCCCAAAAGGCAATAGATGGAACAACAAATATCTGGCCCATTAAATAAATAAGAATGGGGATGGAAAGGCGGAGAAATCCTAGAAAGGAAGGAAGAAATAACTGGAGATAGAAGATGGGGGCAGATGTGGTTCCTTCAGACCTTTTTTTCCCACTGGCAGCACCATGCTCTAAAGTTTCCTCTCCAGGAGCTGTGGGTTGGCTTCTCAGCCTTCCCTAGATTTCACTATTCTTCCTAAAGATTAGTGACAAGCCTAAAAAGAAAAGATTCCAGGAGTAACTTGATTATTACAGACACAGGTAAGACCAAATCTGAACATACAGTGTTCCTTGCTTCTTAAAGCACAAATACATGACTCATCCTCTTTATATCTGTATATATAAGACAACATAACATGGATGCCATATATATGATAAAACATATAATCCTGGTAATCTTCCAATCTATTCCAAATAACTGACCTTCTCCAAGGGTCCTCTGTAGTAAGTCATGTTTGGCTTGAAGTTTTGTGATGAGATTACTGCCTTCCAAATATTCTCTGAGTTTCTGCAAAAGAAAAAGTCAGTTGTAAATTATTTTAAAATTATTCGATGTCAAGGAACCTCCCATAGGATACCTAAAATCCAGCCACTTTTATCTCCTCTAACTTCGAATCTTGCTACTCAAAGTGTGGTCTCTAGACCAGAAGCATCACTTGGAAACCTTTCTCCCCAAATTAGAGTTTGAAAGCACTTTTTTTAAAAGTAATCCTTTCTAAATTTATCTGTATATCAGAATTAGCTGAAGAGCATTTTAAAAAGCGCTAATTCCTAAATCCTAGCCCAGACCTACTGAATCAGGAACTCTAAGAGTGGACAGGAGTCCATATCTTTTTTTTTTTTTTCATGGGCAGGCACCGGGAATCGAACCCGGGTCCTCTGGCATGGCAAGCAAGCACTCTTGCCTGCTGAGCCACCGTGGCCTGCCCAGGAGTCCATATCTTAATAAAGAATCTAGGCTTTTAAGAGTGGTTTAGGTAGTGATGGGCGCACCATGAAGTAGAACTGTTCGGTTTCCTGCTGGTTAGCTCTTCTCTTGGCAATGCTGGGCTTACTCAGGTAGGTTTCAGAGACAGTAGACTTCACAGATTCTGTGGAGCGACTGTGCTGGAAGCACTCAGAAACATCATAATCCTCGATGGTGACCATGTCTTGAATAGTCTGCAACGTGGCTTCAGATGTTTTCTTAACCTGGGGAAAGAAATAGATGTCTCTTATTAATGCATTATTTAATGAATCCCACAAACAGAAGGAAACAGCCCACAGTGCCAGGCAGAGACCAGGACATAGGCCCTGCCCCAAGGAGTTTAAAGTCCACTAGGAGAGATGGACAGGTAGACAACACTTATATCATCAACTATAACGTGAGGATTTCTTCAAAATCATACCAAGGAGAATATCACTTTATATTTGAGTATTTATAAAGTCTCACATATCACTGGGTACTCTCTTGATTATTTTGTTCTTTTTTTTGGGGGGGGGGGGTTGCTGCCTGCAATTGATCGAGAGACTGAGGGTGGGGTGGGGGATAGGGCCCTTCCTTCTCCCTGCCCCACTTCCCCTAAGCCCAGGACTCTTCTCTGGGGCCCAGTTTAGCACTCTGTGGGATCCAAAAGGCACAAGCTCTCAAGAACCCAGTCATTAAGTGTGGCAGAATCTGGGGCCTGCAAGCTCACCTGGGAAAGAAGGACCTGCCCAGGGGGTACCAGGGGCGGGGTAGTGGTGGGGGGCACTAGTCAAAGGATGGCTTTTAGAGAAGGGGCACTCATCCAGCTCAAAGGCATAAAGGACCTGGGGCCTGGAGGCAGGAGGGCAGGGGCTGACAGCTACCCTGGGGAGGGGAGGCTCCCTCAATTACACATGACTCCAAGCCTCATAGCACTTTTGCCATCCTGACACATTTGCTCAATTACTTTTTAATAAAAAAATACTGAAAAATGCAGAAATCATAAAGGTAAAGCTTAATATATTATTGCAAAGTGAACACACCTATATAGCTACCTTCCAGGTTAAGAAATCATATATTACTAGCACCCTTGGGGTCTTCCAAACACTACGTTATCACTAAACTGATTTCTAACATCACATATTAGTTTTGTCTGTTTTTTTGTACTTTTTATAAATGGAATCCTATAGCATGTATGATTTTTGCCTTGCATCTTTACCTTATACTTCAAGTTAGTGAGATTTATTTATTTATTGTTAGTATAATTAATATTCTTCTGTTGGATATTCATCGTAAGCATATATCATAATTTATTCCATTTACTGTTGATGGATGACTTGTTTCTAGTCTTGGTCTAATGTAAATAATACTACTATGAGCACATTTTTGTTGGGCACATGTACAAGAGTGGAATTGCTGCTCAGTGGATGTCAGACTGCCTTCCAAGATGATTCCTCTAATTTCTATTCCTACCAGCAGAGTAGATTTCCTGTTCCTCCACATCCTCACCAACATTTGGTATTGTCAGTCTTTTCAATTTCAATAATTCTGATGGGTATGTTGTGGTATCTCATTGTGGGTCTAATCTGCAATTTTCCTGCCAACTAATGAGATTGAGCACATTTTCATGGGTTTATGGGAATTTGGATCTCCTCTTTTGGAAACAATTTGTTTAAATCTCCTGCCCATTTTTCTATTGTTTTTTTTTTTCTTTTTAATACATGGGCAGGCACCGGGAAATGAACCTGGGTCCTCTGGCATGGCAGGCAAGTGTTCTTGCCTGCTGAGCCACCGTGGCCTGCCCATTTCTATTGGTTTTTAAGTCTTTTTCTTACTGACCTGTGGATATGGTTGTAAGCCTTTTGTTAGCTTTATGTGTCACAATATCTTTTCTCACACTGTACTATGGCTTTTCATTCTTTTAGTAGTGACCAGATGAACAGAAACTTCTAATTTTAATGTAATCCCATTTATCAATCCTTTCCCTTATGATTAGTGCTTTTTGTATGCTATTTAAGGAATAGTTTCCTATCTCAAGTTTATGAAGATATTTTTCTATGTTACCTTCTAGGCACTTTTCTTAACAAAGTCTAATTTTAACTGATATCTTTATTCTTCTCCCAGGCATTCTAAGGAGATAAGAAGAACTTAACTCCATTTACCCCTCCTGATTTATGCTATTTTTGTAGCATATTAGGATAGGATATAGATTCATACATAAATACTTATACATACTTAAACATTTTATATACTCAATACTCATTTAGATTTACCCCTATATTTATTGCATTCTTTGATATCCATTCCTTATGCCTTAAGAGCACCTGTTACAAATTCTTTTAGTGTGAATCTGCTGGTGGTGAATTCTGTTTTTGTTGACTTGAAAATGTTTTTTTTATTTCACCTTCATTTTTGAAGGATATATTTTTTTCCTAGTTGGAAGCTATTCAGTACATTGAAGATATCACTGTACTTTCTTGTGGCTTCTACTTTACTGTTGACCAAGAAATCAGCTGCCAGTCTGTTAGTATATTGAATATGATATATGTTCTTTCCCCAGTTCCTCTTAAAGTTTTTGTTTTACCTGTGACTTCCTACAATTTCACAATGATGTGTCTAGGTAAGGATTGTAAATATACATTCTGCCTGGAATTTTGGGAGCTTCTTGAATGTATGTGATGTTTTTCATAAGCTCAGGGAATATTTTTTTCAGCCTGCATCTTTTCAAATATCATCTATTTTCCTTTCTATCATTTCTATTTTGGGGACGTCAATTAGTATGCCACTTATTGTTGTGTCCTCTATGTCTGTTACCCTTTCTTCTAGGTTTTCTATTGTTTTGTCTTTCTATGTTGCATTTTAATTAGTTTATTTGGATTTCTATCCCACTTTGATAATTCCATCTTTAAGTGTGTCTAATCTGATATTAAAACCATCCATTGAATTCTTAATTTTGGTTATTGTATCTGTCAGTTCTGGAGTTCTACGTGGTTCAAGTTCAAATCTGTTATTTCACTGTTCACAGTTTATAGTTTATTACTGAAATCTAATCTGGGTTTTCTCTCCTTGAACATAATAATTAGCTATTTTATAGTTTTTTCCTGATAATCTCAATATTTCGAGTTCCTGTGGCTGTTTCTCTAATATTTGCTACTTCTTCTGGATATCAATTATGGTGCCCAGTTATCTTTGCTACTCATTTTAAAAATATAATTATCACCCTCCAGAAAGAATGTCTATTTTTCTCAAGGCCATTAGGGGCAATCATAGTTCAGTATCACTGGATTTTATTACTGCTCAAAATGTTTAGTTTCTTCTCCTTGGGAACAATTATGGTTCCTTGGGCCTTGGACTTCAGGTTGGCATGTGCTTCATTCTGAACAATAAAATGTGAAAGGAAAAATCAAGTGAATGGCCCAGTTCACCATTACAGTAGTGATAGAAATCTTTGATTCTTTTTCTTAAAAAAACAAAATATTGTTTGGGTAAGAAACATAGAATGAAACAATAGTAATCAGTGCTAATTTAAAATGCTTAAAGAGATCACATGATGGAATTAACAGAAACAAAGGCAAAGAAATTTTACAGATTTTGCCATTATTTTGGGGGTTACACAAAATGCAAAGGATGAATACTGTTAGAAAAAACATATTAAGGATAATTTTAGAAAGCAAACACTATAAGTAGTTACTTTAAGGAGATCATGATTTATATGTAAGATGAATTAAAAGACTCACCATCCTATGTTAGACAAATAGGTTCTTGTGGCTTGGGATAAAATTTCTAATGACTGCATTATGCACAAATTTAAAAAGTATTATATTCCAAGCAATTTAAAAAGATGCAAAGATGGTGTATTCTGGAAACAGTCATGCTTGTTGGTCCAAAATGTGGCTCTAATAATGACAGACATGTCATCAAAGACATGCAGAGAGTTTCCAAACAATTGTGAGAGTGGGAAAAAAACAGTATTTCAAACTAAAACATTATTTTATATATTATTTTTAATATTTATGAATGAAAAATGCATAATTAAATTACAGATGAATGAAATTAATTAATAAGTAAATATTGAAGGTAGGTATTTGACTATTTGATCTACAGTTACATAAGTTTTTTTTTTTTAAATTATTTTTTTATTAATTAAAAAAAGAATTAACAAAACAATTAGAAATCATTCCAATCTACATGTACAATCAGTAATTCTTAATAACATCACATAGTTGCATATTCATCATTTCTTAGTACATTTGCATCGATTTAGAATAAGAAATAAAAAGACAACAGAATAAGAATTAAAACATTAATAGAAAGAAAAAAAAACAAAAAAAACAAAAACTAAAAACCTATACCTCACATGCAGCTTCATTCAGTGTTTTAACATAATTGCATTACAATTGGGTAGTATTGTGCTGTCCATTTCTGAATTTTTATATCCAGTCCCGTTGTACAGTCTGTATCCCTTCAGCTCCAATTATCCCTTCTCTTTTTTTTTTTTTTTTTTAATTAACGGAAAAAAAGAAATTAACCCAACATTTAGAGATCATACCATTCTACATATGCAATCATTAATTCTTAACATCATCACATAGATGCATGATCATCATTTCTTAGTACATTTGCATTGGTTTAGAAGAACTAGCAACATAACCGAAAAAGATATAGAATGTTAATATAGAGAAAAAAATAAAAGTAATAATAGTAAAATCAAAACAAAACAAAACAAAACAAAACAAAAACCTATAGCTCAGATGCAGCTTCATTCAGTGTTTTAACATGATTACTTTACAATTAGGTATTATTGTGCTGTCCATTTTTGAGTTTTTGTATCTAGTCCTGTTGCACAGTCTGTATCCCTTCAGCTTCAATTACCCATTGTCTTACCCTGTTTCTAACTCCTGCTGAACTCTGTTACCAATGACATATTTCAAGTTTATTCTCGAATGTCCGTTCACATCAGTGGGACCATACAGTATTTGTCCTTTAGTTTTTGGCTGGATTCACTCAGCATAATATTCTCTAGGTCCATCCATGTTATTACATGGTTCATAAGTTTATCTTGTCTTAAAGCTGCATAATATTCCATCGTATGTATATACCACAGTTTGTTTAGCCACTCTTCTGTTGATGGAGATTTTGGCTGTTTCCAACTCTTTGCAATTGTAAATAATGCTGCTATAAACATTGGTGTGCAAATGTCCGTTTGTGTCTTTGCCCTTAAGTCCTTTGAGTAGATACCTAGCAATGGTATTGCTGGGTCGTATGGCAATTCTATATTCAGCTTTTTGAGGAACCACCAAACTGCCTTCCACAGTGGTTGCACCCTTTGACATTCCCACCAACAGTGGATAAGTGTGCCTCTTTCTCCGCATCCTCTCCAGCACTTGTCATTTTCTGTTTTGTTGATAATGGCCATTCTGGTGGGTGTGAGATGATATCTCATTGTGGTTTTGATTTGTATTTCTCTAATGGCCAGGGACATTGAGCATCTCTTCATGTGCCTCTTGGCCATCCGTATTTCCTCTTCTGAGAGGTGTCTGTTCAAGTCTTTTTCCCATTTTGTAATTGGGTTGGCTGTCTTTTTGTTGTTGAGATGAACAATCTCTTTATAAATTCTGGATACTAGACCTTTATCTGATATATCATTTCCAAATATTGTCTCCCATTGTGAAGGCTGTCTTTCTACTTTCTTGATGAAGTTCTTTGATGCACAAAAGTGTTTAATTTTGAGGAGTTCCCATTTATTTATTTCCTTCTTCAGTGCTCTTGCTTTAGGTTTAAGGTCCATAAAACTGCCTCCAGTTGTAAGATCCATAAGATATCTCCCAACATTTTCCTCTAACTGTTTTATGGTCTTAGACCTAATGTTTAGATCTTTGATCCATTTTGAGTTAACTTTTGTATAGGGTGTGAGAGATGGGTCTTCTTTCATTCTTTTGCATATGGATATCCAGTTCTCTAGGCACCATTTATTGAAGAGACTGCTCTGTCCCAGGTGAGTTGGCTTGACTGCCTTATCAAAGATCAAATGTCCATAGATGAGAGGGTCTATATCTGAGCACTCTATTCGATTCCATTGGTCGATATATCTATCTTTATGCCAATACCATGCTGTTTTGACCACTGTGGCTTCATAATATGCCTTAAAGTCAGGCAGCGCGAGACCTCCAGCTTCGTTTTTTTTCCTCAAGATGTTTTTAGCAATTCGTGGCACCCTGCCCTTCCAGATAAATTTGCTTATTGGTTTTTCTATTTCTGAAAAATAAGTTGTTGGGATTTTGATTGGTATTGCATTGAATCTGTAAATCAATTTAGGTAGGATTGACATCTTAACTATATTTAGTCTTCCAATCCATGAACACGGTATGCCCTTCCATCTATTTAGGTCTTCTGTGATTTCTTTTAGCAGTTTTTTGTAGTTTTCTTTATATAGGTTTTTTGTCTCTTTAGTTAAATTTATTCCTAGGTATTTTATTCTTTTAGTTGCAATTGTAAATGGGATTCGTTCCTTGATTTCCCCCTCAGCTTGTTCATTACTAGTGTATAGAAATGCTACAGATTTTTGAATGTTGATCTTGTAGCCTGCTACTTTGCTGTACTCATTTATTAGCTCTAGTAGTTTTGTTGTGGATTTTTCCGGGTTTTCGACGTATAGTATCATATCGTCTGCAAACAGTGATAGTTTTACTTCTTCCTTTCCAATTTTGATGCCTTGTATTTCTTTTTCTTGTCTAATTGCTCTGGCTAGAACCTCCAACACGATGTTGAAAAACGGTGGTGATAATGGACATCCTTGTCTTGTTCCTGATCTTAGGGGGAAAGTTTTCAATTTTTCCCCATTGAGGATGATATTAGCTGTGGGTTTTTCATATATTCCCTCTATCATTTTAAGGAAGTTCCCTTGTATTCCTATCTTTTGAAGTGTTTTCAACAGGAAAGGATGTTGAATCTTGTCGAATGCCTTCTCTGCATCAATTGAGATGATCATGTGATTTTTCTGCTTTGATTTGTTGATATGGTGTATTACATGAATTGATTTTCTTATGTTGAACCATCCTTGCATACCTGGGATGAATCCTACTTGGTCATGATGTATAATTCTTTTAATGTGTTGTTGGATACGATTTCCTAGAATTTTATTGTGGATTTTTGCATCTGTATTCATTAGAGAGATTGGTCTGTAGTTTTCTTTTTTTGTAATATCTTTGCCTGGTTTTGGTATGAGGGTGATGTTGGCTTCATAGAATGAATTAGGTAGTTTTCCCTCCACTTCGATTTTTTTGAAGAGTTTGAAGAGAATTGGTACTAATTCTTTCTGGAACGTTTGGTAGAATTCACATGTGAAGCCATCTGGTCCTGGACTTTTCTTTTTAGGAAGCTTTTGAATGACTAATTCAATTTCTTTACTTGTGATTGGTTTGTTGAGGTCATCTATGTCTTCTTGAGTCAAAGTTGGTTGTTCATGTCTTTCCAGGAACCCGTCCATTTCCTCTAAATTGTTGTATTTATTAGCGTAAAGTTGTTCATAGTATCCTGTTATTACCTCCTTTATTTCTGTGAGGTCAGTAGTTATGTCTCCTCTTCCATTTCTGATCTTATTTATTTGCATCCTCTCTCTTCTTCTTTTTGTCAATCTTGATAGGGGCCCATCAATCTTATTGATTTTCTCATAGAACCAACTTCTGGTCTTATTGATTTTCTCTACTGTTTTCATATTTTCAATTTCATTTATTTCTGCTCTAATCTTTGTTATTTCTTTCCTTTTGCTTGCTTTGGGATTAGTTTGCTGTTCTTTCTCCAGTTCTTCCAAGTGAACAGTTAATTCCTGCATTTTTGCCTTTTCTTCTTTTCTGATATAGGCATTTAGGGCAATAAATTTCCCTCTTAGCACTGCCTTTGCTGCATCCCATAAGTTTTGATATGTTGTGTTTTCATTTTCATTTGCCTCGAGGTATTTACTAATTTCTCTTGCAATTTCTTCTTTGACCCACTCGTTGTTTAAGAGTGTGTTGTTGAGCCTCCAGGTATTTGTGAATTTTCTGGCATTCTGCCTATTATTGATTTCCAACTTCATTCCTTTATGAGCCGAGAAAGTGTTGTGTATGATTTCAATCTTTTTAAATTTGTTAAGACTTGCTTTGTGACCCAGCATATGGTCTATCTTTGAGAATGATCCATGAGCACTTGAGAAAAAGGTGTATCCTGCTGTTGTGGGATGTAATGTCCTATAAATGTCTGTTAAGTCTAGCTCATTTATGGTAATATTCAGATTCTCTATTTCTTTATTGATCCTCTGTCTAGATGTTCTGTCCATTGATGAGAGTGGGGAATTGAAGTCTCCAACTATTATGGTATTTGTGTCTATTTCCCTTTTCAGTGTTTGCAGTGTATTCCTCACGTATTTTGGGGCATTCTGGTTCGGTGCATAAATATTTATGATTGTTATGTCTTCTTGTTTAATTGTTCCTTTTATTAGTATATAGTGTCCTTCTTTGTCTCTTTTAACTGTTTTACATTTGAAGTCTAACTTGTTGGATATTAGTATAGCCACTCCTGCTATTTTCTGGTTGTTATTTGCATGAAATATCTTTTCCCAACCTTTCACTTTCAACCTATGTTTATCTTTGGGTCTAAGATGTGTTTCCTGTAGACAGCATATAGAAGGATCCTGTTTTTTAATCCATTCTGCCAATCTATGTCTTTTGATTGGGGAATTCAATCCATTAACATTTAGTGTTATTACTGTTTGGATAATATTTTCCTCTGCCATTTTGCCTTTTGTATTATATATATATCATATCTGACTTTCCTTCTTTCTACACTCTTCTCCATACCTCTCTCTTCTGTCTTTTTGGTTCTGACTCTAGTGATCCCTTTAGTATTTCTTGCAGAGCTGGTCTCTTGGTCACAAATTCTCTCAGTGACTTTTTGTCTGAGAATGTTTTAATTTCTCCCTCATTTTTGAAGGACAATTTTGCTGGATATAGGAGTCTTGGTTGGCAGTTTTTCTCTTTTAGTAATTTAAATATATCATCCCACTGTCTTCTAGCCTCCATGGTTTCTGCTGAGAAATCTACACATAGTCTTATTGGGTTTCCCTTGTATGTGATGGATTTTTTTTCTCTTGCTGCTTTCAAGATCCTCTCTTTCTCTTTGACCTCTGACATTCTAACTAGTAAGTGTCTTGGAGAACGCCTATTTGGGTCTAATCTCTTTGGGGTGCGCTGCACTTCTTGGATCTGTAATTTTAGGTCTTTCATAAGAGTTGGGAAATTTTCAGTGAAAATTTCTTCCATTAGTTTTTCTCCTCCTTTTCCCTTCTCTTCTCCTTCTGGGACACCCACAACACGTATATTTGTGCGGTTCATATTGTCCTTGAGTTCCCTGATACCCTGTTCAAATTTTTCCATTCTTTTCCCGATAGTTTCTGTTTCTTTTTGGAATTCAGATGTTCCATCCTCCAAATCACTAATTCTATCTTCTGTCTCTTTGAATCTATCATTGTAGGTATCCATTGTTTTTTCTATCTTTTCTACTTTGTCCTTCACTTCCATAAGTTCTGTGATTTGCTTTTTCAGTTTTTCTATTTCTTCTTTATGTTCAGCCCATGTCTTCTTCATGTCCTCCCTCAATTTATCGATTTCGTTTTTGAAGAGGTTTTCCATTTCTGTTCGTATATTTAGCATTAGTTGTCTCAGCTCCTGTATATCATTTGAACTATTGGTTTGTTCCTTTGACTGGGCCATATTTTCAATTATTTGAGCGTGATCCATTATCTTCTGTTGGCGTCTGCGCATTTAGACAGATTTCCCTGGGTATTGGATCCAAAAGTTTGGAAGATTTTTCTGTGAAATCTCTGGGTTCTGTTTTTCTTATCCTGCCCAGTAGGTGGCGCTCGTGGCACACGTTTGTCTGCGGGTCCCACCAGTAAAAGGTGCTGTGGGACCTTAAACTTTGGAAAACTCTCGCCGTCCTGGGGGTTCGCTAGCCGAAGCGGCTTGAGCTGGCCCGGGGTCCGAACGCAGGGAGGGTTGCTGGTCGCCACAGCCAGGGAAAGAGCCCGTCCGAATTTCCTAGTCGGCCCTGGGCAACAAGCGTGGCGGGAGGGCGCCAGCGGCAGCGGCCCGCCCGAGAGAGTGCACGTTTCCCGGGAGTCACGGGTTTGGAAGGGTCCTCCCTCACCCGTTACCGTTCTCTGCGGCCTGGGGGTTTCCGATCCAATTCTCTCAATTGGTCCGGGGGCTGCGCGTGGTGTGGGCGCCAGCCGCCTTGGTTTCAGGGGACCACCTCTCCAATTCTCCCAGCCGGCCCGGGAAGGGGGAAGGGAGTAACTCCGGCCGCTTGCCACCCCGCCCGGTAAGGCCCGCGCGCCTCGGCGATCTCACCCGAGCTGCTTCTCTCAGCCAGCCAGCCGTTCCAGGATGGGGTACGCTGTCTTTTTTATCTCTGTTGTGGCTTTGGGCGCTTTCTGTATCGTTTCCACTCCCCTAGTAGGTGTCCTGGAGAAGAAACTAAGATCCGCGCGTCTTACTAAGCCGCCATCTTCCAGGAAGTGTCCATAAGTTTTTATATTCCTGTTAGAAAACTGAGAACCTTTCATTTGTGCCTATGTATTGTAATTAAAATACAATAAAACAAATGCTATTATTTCTTTATTCTATTAAACTATAGATATTCACAAATACCAAACAAAGCACAAGTGAAAGGGTATACTACATAGTTTGAGGAGGTCTGGGAAGGCACCACTGAGGAGGTGAGGTTTGAACCAGGTATTGAAGTGAGTAGGTGTTCAATGGGAAAAAAGCAGTTGAGGCAGGGGAAATAAGAGGCAAGATAGGGACCCTGGCCTTGCTGGGCTACAACAAGTAGCTTTATGTGGAAAGTGGGGAGGTATCGCATATAGTAGAGACAATCTGTTAATAAAGGCCCTTATATAACATGTATAATTTAGATTTAATCAACAGAGGGCCATTGATTTCTATAAGAAAAGGAGTAACAGCTCAGTTTTGTATTTTTAAAAGAGCCCTAAGTTAATGAACAAAAATGAGAGCTTGTTCTAAGGAGGTGACAGTGGGAATGGAAATGATGGAACAAATCTGAAAAACATTTAAGCAATAGAAGTGGCAGGAACAACTTTTTCCAGAAATGGCTTAAATGAAAAAAAGAATACTGGAAGGAACTATCTAAGGCACAGCATTACTTCAAAAGATGCAGAAGGCTGAAAAGTACATACTGTTTTTAAGGCATGGTGGGAGTTAAATATAAGAAGAAAGAATGGAAGGCATACTTCGATGTGGTCCTAATTAAAACACAGGTGACAGTGACAAAATAGAAAGTCTCCTAAACCAAAAATAAAATAAACAAACAAAAATCATCATGAACCAAAATAAAAAATTCTGTATTTGAGTTCTGTCTTAAGATAATCTGCAACAGATGGTTGCATAACTATGTTTCACTAGAACCATGTTCATGTTCACAGGATAACAGCAGCAGCATTATCAAATGCACTCACATAAAATATACACTAAAGACAAAAATTGATGATACTATTTTCTTTCTTTTCTCAACTTCCTTCTCAGGAGCAATGGAGTCATGAGTAAACGTGGAATTGTCCAGATGAACAAAACATATGACAATCCACCAGACACCACGGCTGGGACTACATATAATCTCATGGGATGCTCTCTCAACAAAGATTTTGACACACACAAGTCATGGTAACAAGTCTTGGAGTGGGGGGTTGGGTATGTCTGGCTTGGGGAGAAGGAAGGATAAGATGAAGCAAATACGAAACAGATGACATGAGGCTTGTAGTGATGCCCCATTAACAGCTGGGTTTGGTAGAAGGCATGGCCAAAGATTTGACAAGGAACTCATGAAAAACTGCTGAAGAATGCATTGCACTGGAGGAGTTGCCAGGCAGTCTGAACTCTGAGCTGTGTATCAAGAGTAATAATGTGGTGGTGGTGGTGGGGAGGGTAGGGAACGCGGCTTCCATGGGCTTTTGTAGACTGGCTTTTTGGCCTTTCTTACCCAGGGCATTACAGTTACAAACACTGACGAGAACGGAAAGTTGTTTTGGAGCTCTAATTCTCCAAACACACCAGGCTATTCTTGTGGCACTACACCTCTCACCTTTGTGCCTGGTGCAAGCTTATTCATCCTTTAAGACTCATCACTCTAGCTGTAAAGGTGACCCCTACCCTTCTCTTGCCATCCCCACTTAACTTACTCCCTCTTGCCACCACTGAGCTTGTATGCATTTCAATTACAGCATACAATTCAGATGTATTAAAAATTAGCATGCACACACACATATAATTCAGATGTATTAAAACTAAGCAGGCACACACACAGCCTGGATTAATGCCACATTTCATTAGCTAAGGGTAGAGAAATATACTGCCAGTGCAGGGCCATAGAAGGCAGGAGCAGAGGCAGAGCATCTTGCCATGGCTTTTTTCCCTTATGCCTGGTGCCCCAGGAGGTGCAGATGGTCCCTGTCTGTGTGGAGTAAACTGGCGCCAGATCTGGAAAAATGTTTGCTGTCTCACAAGCTTTTGGAAGTCACATCACCATTCCAGAGTAATTCACACTAGTAATCTATGTGCTTGCATTTAAGGGAATGTTTACAAATGCTGTATTCCTGATTTTTGAAGACAATTAATTATCACAAGGATATATCTTAATGCAAGGAGGAAAACAGTTCATTGCTGAAGGGTCTTTGAACAAAATCTCTGCCTTTAATAGTGTTTCAGAAAGCCTGTTTCCCTGCAGTCCAGATTTGACCCTGATTTAATGACCCATCTGGGTAGATCAGATACTGAACTTGGTCTGAGGAACATGGTCCCAAATTGATTTCTCACAAGCACCTACCAAACTATTCAAATGTTAACACTTACCTTCTATAGCAAGAGAAACTTGAGGTCAAGGACAGCTTATTAATCTCTTATCTCTGGTGACTAGCAATGGTGCATCCAACACCATAGATTATCAGAAAAAGTCCAATAAATGAAAGGTGGAAGATGAAGTCATCCTCTTCTAAATCCACAAGTGCCAAAGAAATGCTTGGCACATGTCAACCACATGAGTCATCCCAAACTCTGCCATTTTCTTTGGGGTATACCCTATCATGTCTTACTTTTAGGCTTTTTGTAGAAAGTCTCCTCATTCCTTTTGGTATTCTCCTTGATCAAGGCCCTCCCTTGAGTGAAGTAATGCTTATTTGAAACATAAAATATATACTGCTTCAAAATATATGTGTTTGCAGTTAGATAGTTGATATTGCTTTCAATTTTGGCCAAGATAATGACATCATCTTCTTTTTAAGGCACAGATGTCAGTTATTTTATACGTGGGCTTTTACTGTTACCTCATCAGTAAAAGGTTATTGGCAAGTGAGAGACATTTAAATAAGTAAATATTGAAGCTAAAGGTCGCAGAGAAAATTTCAATAGCAATTATAATTAATGGTTATAAAGTTCTACATCTTAAACCAAGTCTCAAAAGAATATGAGAATTGCTCTTTAGGACTTGACCACAGATTTACACGACCTAGGACTCACAGGGTTCTCTCTGTTCTACTCCCCTCAGGGGAGTAAATTTGCTATAATTTAAGAGACTAGCTTATATTTTGTGTAAGAAAGTATGAGAAGTGACATACTTATGACAACTTTTTTTTCTAAGCTAGCTATTGGGACAAAGTGACTGAAAATGGGGAAATTATTTAAAACCAAGACGTGTCCTAAAAATGTGAAAGGCATAGTTGTTCTACCTACGTAATTAGTTTTTCTTTTTCTTCAATAACGTGTAGATAAAGTGGGGAAAGAGGAACTTTAAGAAAGGAGAACTGAAATTTATGAGGAATTATTCCAGATGTTAGTTTTGAAAAAATGTAACAGGAATGACTGCCAAGTTGAAATCCCCATGGCAAAATTTAAAGGTAAACTTTGAGAAAGGGGACAAGACTGTGTTACATTAGGTTGGAAATAGTTTGGAAAATGTTTATAGTGAGAAAGGTATGAATTATTATTTAGATTTTATTTTACTTTTAAAGTTTTTCTTTAAAAGTAAAGATCATTAATGTTTAACGTCAAAGTTTTAACAGAAGTTATACTTTTAAGTAATAAAAGGAAAAGAAAAAAATTGGCAATAAAGCTGTGTAGGCAGTGGGTTCTATTCTAATTTTATGTGCCAGGACATGGTGGGCACTAATAAATGTTTGTTGGGTGGCTGAGTGGAAGTTGGTATCATAAGATTGAGGCATCATGGATACAGGTTTGCAGTGTAATGAAAAACTGAAAACTCATTTTAAAAGATTTAACAGGTAAACTTAAATGGTGAAATGACAATAAATGTCACAATCCCTTATGAATCTCCATCAACCACAAGTTTAACCCTTCTCAAAACTTCACTTTCAGCTTTTAATACTTACAAGGAAGATGGAGGTCATTTCACAAATGTTTCCTGCTGTCTCCTCTTTGTTTTGAGGCAGGAAGTGCAAACCCAAAGACTTTCAAGGGCCAGTAATTGATGAAAATGAGTCAAGTGGGAAGAGTGGGGAGCATGGCCAGTAGGAAGCACATGCTCTGCATCTAAGGGGGTGGGAGAAAGACTTCCAGCCAAGAATTCTGTACCCAGCCAAACCATCCTTCAAAACCAAAGGAGAGATTAAAGTTTTCACAGACAAAGAAGTCCTGAAAGAATTTGTCAACAAGAGACTGGCCCTATAAGAAATACAAAAAGGAGTTTTCCCAGCTGGAAAAAAAAGCAAACAAACAAACAAACAGGAGAGGCAGGTCTGGAGGAAGGCACAGAATTAAAGAGTATCACTTACGGTAATTTAAAGAATACAAAGAGAAAGAGGGAAAAGAATATATAGATCTGACAAATAAAATTAAAAAGATAAGATGGTGTATTCAAGAAATGTCTTTTCAGTAGTAACTTTGAATGTTAACAGACAAAACTTACTAATTAAAAGACACAGATTGGCAGAGTGAATTAAGAAACAGAATCTAGCTATATGTTGCTTGCAAGAGACTCATCTTAGACACAAGGTTACAAATAGATTGAAAGTGAAAGGATGGAAAAAGATTTTCCAAGCAAGTTGTAACCAAAAGGAAGCAGGAGTAGCTATACCAATATTGGACAAAATAGACTTCAAATGTAAAGACATCATAAGAGACAAAGAAGGACATTATATACTAATTGAAGGGTCGATTCACCAAGAAGATATAACAATCATGAATGTTTATGCTCCCAATCAAGGAACTTCAAAGTACATGAGACAAACATTGGCAAAAATGAAGGGAGTGACAGATGTTTAAACATACACCACTTTCCTCTATAGACAGAACAATCTGACAGAAGATCAAGAAGGAAACAGAGAAGTTAAATAGTTTGATAAATTAATTAGACTTAACAGACATATATAGGTTATTGTACCACAAAGCACAAGGATATACATTCTTATCTAGTGCCCATGGAACATTCTCCAGGATAATCAGATGCTGGGGCACAAAACTTGTCTTTATAAATTCAGAAACACTGAAATTATTCAGAGCAGTTTCTCTGATCACAATGGGATGAAGCTGGATCTCAAAATCACCAAAGAATGAGAACATTCACCAATATATGGAGATTAAATAACACGCTCTTAAATAAACAGTGGGTCAAAGAAGAAATCACTAGAGAAATCAGTAGCTATCTGGAGATGAGTGAAAATGAGAATACAACTTATTAGGACTTATGGGATGCAGCAAAGGCTGGGCTGAGAGGGAAATTGCCCCAAATGCCTATATTAAAAAACAAGAAAGAACAAAAATCGAGGACTTAACAGCACACCTGGAGGAACTCAAGAAAGAACAGCAAACTAACCCCAATGCAAGTAGAAGAAGAGAAATAACAAAGATTAAAGCAGAGATAAATGACTGGGAGAACAAAAAACAATAGAAAAAATCAATAAAACCAACAGTTGGTTCTTTGAGAAAATCAATAAAATTGATGGGCCACTAGCAAGACTGACAAAGAAAAAGAGAGAGGATGCAAATAAACAGAGTCAGAAATGAGAAGGAGTGTGTAACTACAGATCCTGAAGAAATAAAAGAAATCATAAGAGGATACTGTGAACAACTGTATGCCAACAAACTAGACAACTTAGATGAAATGGACAAATTCCTGGAGATACACAAACAAGTTACACTGACTCAGGAAGAAATAGAAGATCTCAAAAAAACCAATCACAAGTAAAGAGATTCAATCAGTCATCAAAATACCTTCCTACAAAGAAAAACCCAGGACAAGATGGCTTCACAGGGTAATCTTATCAAATATTCCAAAAAGAGCTAACACCAATCCTGCTCAAACATTTTCAAAAAATTGAAAACTCATTTTATGAAGCTATTATCATTTTAATACCAAACCAGGTAAAGATGCTATAAGAAATGAAAACTACAGGCCAATCTCCCTAATGAACACAGACGTAAAAATTCTCAATAAAATATTACCAAATCATATTTAACAATACATTAAGAATTTTATATTATACACCATGAACAAGTGGAGTTTATTCCAGGAATGCAAGGATGGTTCAACACCAGAAAATCAATTAATATAACACAGCACACTAACAAATTAAAAGGGAAAAATGACATGATCATCTCCACTGATGTTGAAAAATCATTTGACAAAAGTCAGCATCCTTTTCTGATAAAAACACTCCAAAAGATAGGAATGAAAGGTAATTACCTCAATATGATAAAGGGAATATATGAAAAACTGATAGCCAGCATCGTACTCAATGGAGAGACTGAAAGCTTTCCAGCTAAGATCAGGAACAAGAAAAGGATGCCCACTGTTACCACTGTTATTCAACATTGTGCTAGAAGTTCTAACTACAGCAATCAGGCAGGACAAAGAAATAAAAGGCATCCAAATCGGAAAGGAAGTAGTAAAACTCTCATTTGCAGATGATATATTACTATCCTTGGAAAATCCTGAGAAATCTACAGCAAAATAAGTTACTTGAGCTAATAAACAAAATCATCAAGATGGCATGATATAAAATTAATGTGCAAAAATCAGTAACAATTCTATACACAAGCAATGACCTAGCTGAGCAGTCAGTTAAGGAAAAATTCCATTTAAAATAGGATTTTTAGGGCAGATCACAGTAGCTCAGCAGGCAGAGTTTTTGCCTACCATGCCAGAGACCTGGGTTCAATTACCGGTGCTTACCCATGCCAAAACAAACAAACAAACAAACAAAAAAGAAAGCAATTAAAACAGCCAAATACTTAGGAATGAACTTAAGAAGGGATGTAAAGGACTTGTACACAGAAAACTATATAACATTGCTAAAAGAAATCAAAGAGATCTAAATAGGTGGAAAGACATTCCCTGCTCATGGATAGGAAGGCTAAATATAGTTAAGATGTCAATGCCCCCAAACTGATCTACAGATTCAACACAGTACCAATAAAAATTCTAACAACCTACTCTGACGATTTGGAAAAGCTAATTACCAAATTCATCTGGAATGGAAAGAGACTCCAAATAGCTAACAGCATCCTAAAAGAGAAGAACAAAGTGGGAGGATTAACACTCCTTGACTTCAAAACCTATTATAAAGCCAGAGTGATCAAAACAGCATGGTAATGGCACAAACATAGAACCATTGACCAATGGAATCGAATCGAAAGTGCAGAAATAGACCACCAAATCTATGGTCAACTGATTTTTGACAAGGCCCCCAAATCCTGGGACAAAATAGCCTTTTCAATAATTGGGCAGGGAAGAACTGGATATCAATAGCCAAAAGAAAGAAAGAGGACCCCTATACAAAAATTAACTCAAAGTGGATCAAACACCTAAATATAAGAACTAGCACCATAAAGCTTCTAGAAGAAAATGTAGGAAAACATCTTGAAGACCTAGTAATAGGAGGTAGTTTCCTAAACTTTACACCCAAAACACAAGCAACAAAGAAAAAAATAGATAAGTGGGAACTGCTCAAAATCAAATGCTTCTGCACCTCAAAACACTTTGTCAAAAAGGTCAAGCGGCAGCCAACTCAATGGGAGAAAATATTTGGAAATCTCAAATTGGACATATTTTCTCAAAATATGAGAAATCATACAACTCAACAACAAAAGAGCAAAGAACCCAATTATAAAATGGGCTAATATATGAATAGGCATTTTTCTGAAGAACAAATACAGATGGCTCAAAAACACATGAAGAGATGCTCATTTTCATTATTAGCTAAAAGGGAAATGAAGATCAAGACTACAATGAGATACCACCTCACACCTATAAGAATGGCTGTTATTAAACAAACAGGAAACTACAAATGTTGGAGAGGATGTGGAGAAACTGGGAAACTTATGCACTGCTGGTGGGAATGTATAATGGTGCAGCCACTATGGAAGACTGTTTGTCAGTTCCATAGGAAACTAAATATCGAGTTTCCCTATGACCCAGCAATAGCACTACTTGGTATATACCCAGAAGATTGGAAAGCAATGACATGAACAGACATTTGCACACCAAAGTTCACAGCAGCATTATTCACAATCGCCAAAAGATGGAAACAAACCAAATGCTCATACATAAAATGGAGTATTATGTAGTTGTAAGACAAAATGACATCCTGAAGCATGTGACAAGATGGATGAGCCTTGAGGACATAATGCTGAATGAAATTAGCCAGACATGATAGGATAGATACTGTATGATTCCACTTTTATGACCAGCATAAAGGTTTAATCAGAGGCCTATAATACAGAATATAGGGGGCTTAGAGATACATAGAAGCTAGAGATGGGTGAACCGTTAGCTAATGAGGTTGAACTCTAACGTAAGGGAATAGATAGGAGAGCAGGTGGTTCTCTAGTGGGTCTAAAAGTAATATTACCATATTGAAGATGAACAAGATTGAAAGGGGTTGTATAGTCCTGTGTGTCCCACTGCTTAAAACTAGAAATATGAATTAGTTCTTGCAAGAATTACTTCAAAGATATGATTCTTGTACAAAGAGTGTTTAAGTCCAGGGTACAGGGAGAAAACTGCTATTGCATGCTGTAAGCTATGTTCAAAAGGAAACTATCAGCACTACTACACCAATAGCAGATGTAAATCATAGTGGGAGGGACAGAGTTAAGAGAAGGCTGAGATTTCCTCTTTGGTGAGGGTGTATTTATTGGTTTTCTTTCTCTTGGGAACAATGAAATTATCTAAAATTGAGAATATTGATGGACTATGGGACTTTGGGCCCCCTACATGATGCCGGATGAATGCAGGTGGCTGAAGGATGCACCGATGGAGAAGTAGACTGGTGAACTATGGTGTATACTTATGAATGAAGGTTGTGCTGCTACAAAAAGGAACAAAGTCATGAGGCATGCAATGATATGAATGAACACGTGGGACTTTTGGTGAGACAAAAGCCAGAAATAAAGAACAAGAATGGTATCATCATCTTTAGAAAATGTTAATTAGAAAACAGGGGCCTAGATTGTAAGCTTTTAGAGCAGATGCATTAAGTTTGGCATGGTGATTATTATTTCTGGATTCTGAGAGGCTGTTTTATACACATAATCTGATATGTAGAGATAAGCATGAAGCCGAACAGGTTGGTATTAAAGTAATTCAGAACACAGAGGTAAGGAAGACAGTGTCTATATTTTAGGACCACACATACTCTTTGAGGCTAATGGAAGAAAGGTTTATTTGGTCTGGAACTGAAATTTTCTGTAGTGCATAATCTAATTCAACCTATCTATATAGCTCATTTGAACAACTGAAACACTGGAAGCCCAGAATAGGAAAGAGATCCTTTAATCCTATATAGATTATTGTAATGCTGGATACATCTTAACATATATTAAGTAGATATTCAAAAAGTATTGGCAAGGTCCCCTGAGGGATGGGAGAATAAATATGGAACTATTGAAGCTTACCATCAGGGAATCCTCTGATACTGTGTCAAACTTTGGGGACACCCAAATCTATAGGCCATGCCCTTGATCAGGAGGCTTACTCTTGTGAAGCTTATGAAGGTAGTGGAGAAGCTTAGACTACCTATAGGCATGCCTAAGAGTTACTTCTGGAGAACCCCTTTTGTTGCTCAGATATGGCCTCAGTGTCTCTAAGTCCAACTCTGCAAGTGCAATCATTGCTCTCCCCCCATGTGGGACATGATATCCAGGGGTGAAAGTGTCCCTGGGGATGTGGGAGATGACTCCCAGGGACGAATCCAGACCTGGCACTGTGAGATCAACAATTACATCCTGACCAAAAGGGGGAAAAGAAGTGTAATTAATAAAGCATCAGTGGCAGACAGAGTTCAAACAGAATTGAGAGGCTACTCAATTCTACACAAGCTTTTACACAAGCTTCAGTTAGACCTTGCCACTTATCATAACCTGCCAACCCCCAACCAGGACCATTCCAGCCAATTCTAAAGAACACCTAGGGCAATATATAAGATTTCACAAGGGTTCCATGCACTAGAGTAACTTTCCAGAAACCTACAACCTCCAAATGGGTACCTGGTCCAGATAAGCCCTAAAACCTAACCCATCCTCTCCAGAACATCAGATAGTTCCATCTCCCTACCACATATTAGTGACAGACACTTCCAATATCAAAAATTTAGAACTGCCATAGCCCAGACACCCTTAAAGAGAGGGATGGAAAGAAAGGGGATGGTGGAGTCATACAGAGAAGGCAGGAGTTAACCAATGGGTATGAATGCTGAATCATTAAATTGATATCTCTTTTAGTCTCTAGTATATTAGAGTAGCTGGATGTAAAAACGTAAAATTTGGAAATTGCAACCCAGATTAAACTCTGAAATATGTTCTAGAACAAATTGTGGTGCTGTGCTTGAAATGTTTTTGTATATATGTTATTTTTCACAAAAAAAGGAGGAAAAAAAGTTGATTGTGATGATAAAAACATATTTAAGCCCTCTAGCCTCCTATATTCTGGAGCAGCTAGATGGAAAAATATGTGAGGATCGTATGGTAGCTCATGACAAACTCTGGGATCTGTCCTGTAACCACTTGTTGAAGGATGCTTTGAAAACTATTGTTTTTTTATTTCTTTGCTTTGTAGATATGTTATACTACACAATGAAAAATTAAAAAAAAAAAAAGACAATGGCAAAGCAGAATTCAAAGGCCCCAGCTTTTCACTGCAGAAGGGAATGCCAGTCAAGGGTTGCCAGACTTTTCAGTTTTTAACAGGCCAGTACCACAGGAGCCAAACAAAACAGGTCTATGGGCTGCCAGTTTTGACCTTGTATACAGTACACTATTTTCCTAGAGTTTAGAGAATGTTTCCAAATAAAACAGCGTAAGGATATACATGAAAAAACAAATAGGAAGTCACTAGACACAAAGTGTCGGTCCAGGAGGATGCAGTTAGCTACATTAGATGAGCATTTTGTGATGCCTAGCCAAAGCTTTAAACCCTAAAACACTGCCTCAAAGGGAGAGCAATGGCTTTCCTTTGGAAAGGCTCATTTGCAGCCTTACTCACAGTGGTTGCATCTTAAATACACAAGTTTGAATAAGGAGTGGTTTGGTTCCTCTGGGAAGAATGGAAGTTGCAACGGTTTTAACCAAACTATACTCGTCTAGAAACATACCACTTTTTTTTTTATCAAAGCTTTTTTATTGCAAATTAAAGAAACCCATTCATATTATCATAAACATAATGAGGAATGTTGGGAGGATACACAATTATCACGCAGATTTATGTAGCCCTACAATGGAACACACTTGATATCAGAAAGAATCTAAGGCAACTTTGTCATTTCTGACTCTTGTCTGTCTCTTTCACTAATGCTTCAACCAGGTTCTGCTTATATGTTTTCCTCTGAAGACGGTCTTTCTCGTCTTCTCAGTGAATCAATCCATGATTAAAAAGAAAACAAAGTCTCTTACGAAAGTGAGAATCGAAAGGGAACTCCCTTAATCTGATAAAATCTATCTACCAAAAAACAGCAAAGATTATATCTGAAATGACAAATTTTGAGTTTATTATTTACAGTAGTACTTAAAAAAAAAGAAAACAGAAGTAAATATAATGAAAGATGTACAGTTTCTCTAGGCAGAAAATTATAAAATATTATTGTAAAAACTTAAAGAAGCCTCAGATGGAGGTATATACCACATTCATTAATTAGAAGACTCAGAATTGTAAATTTGTCATTTCTTCCCCAGTTGAGCTTAGATCTAGCCAATGAAATCCCAATAAAAATTCCAGCAAGGTGGGGTGCAAGGTAGTTCAGTGGTAGAATTCTCGCCTGCCATGTGGGACACTGGAGTTCGATTCCTGGCCCATGTACTTCCCCAAAACAAACAAATATGCAAACAACAACAACAAAAATTGAACAAAATGTTGCTGCAATAACGGGATACTCACATGGACAAAGAATGAAATGTGACCCCTGCCATACAGCAAAACAAAACAAAACAAAACAAAACAATATCCCAATAGGCATGTTACTTGTTTTGTGGAATGTGACAAGCAAATTCTGAACTAAGAAGAGCCAGAGCACTTTTGAAACAGAACAAGGTGGGAAGATTTGCTCAATCAGAAATCTGTTCTTATTATAGAGGTATGGTTAATTAATCCAGTTTCGTACTGACAAGTATGGACCAGTAGAAACAACAGAACAGAAGAGATTTGCAAATGTGAGCGCTTGATTCTCAACAAGCATGGCACCAGAGAGCTGTAGTGAAACGATGGCCTTTTTAAGAGGGTGTGGGCCAACTGCATGTCAATATTTAAAAAAAAGAGAGAGAGAGACTTGATTCTTACTTCACAACATACACAAAAATCAACTTTAGAGAGACTAGATCTAGATTCAAAAGAAATACAGCATCTAAAAGATTTCAAAAATAGCTAATGATTTCTTAAATTACACACAATGCAGGGAAAGATTTCTTAAATTACACACAAAAAGAGAACAAAATATAAAAAAAGTGATAAAATAGTCTACATTAAAATGAAATCTTCTGTGCATCAGAAGATGCCACTAAAGGGTGGCTCCACTAGGTGAAAGGCTGTTAGGAAACTTTGTATAAAGTTATAATGGACAGATTCTGCTGACAACATTTGAAGCTGCGCACAGCTAGACTACATTTCAGTCCTGATCACGGTCTTCTGTTTGCTTTTAATCCATTTACATCACTCTTTCATTTTTTATTATATTTTTATTGAATTACCTTCACACACATTCAGTCCATCCAAAGAATACAAGTAATGGCTCACAATACCATCACATAGTTGCGTATTCATCACCATGATCAATTTCACTCTTTCTTAACAGAAACAAATAGCACATTCATATAGCATAAAACAGCCCAGCGGGAGTAAAATAAAATATGGTGCTAAAGTGATTTTGATAACTCACTCTAGTTCTTCTTTCTGCCTCTCATTTCTTTCTTTGGAGAATGGTCTGTCTGTAAGTAGCAACACATATTTCACTTGGGGTTTTAAGTCAAAGGGCTTTACGAGTGAGTGTAATACCCAGGCTAGTTAATGAGAGAATCCCATTTCCCGGGTACAATGATTGCTCTAGAAGTAGATATGATTTAAGACAGGCCAATGAAGACAACTATGGGAGGCCATGTGCCTTTCTTTTTAAGATGACAAGCTGTAGGGATTACATAGTCCTGGATCTATCCCCACATGGGGGAGAAACCTACTAACACAGATAAAGACACCAAAGTGATAGAGAAGGAGATTCCTGACAATATCATCTGAACACAGAGCTGACCATGTCTGAGGCTACTGTTTAACAATGACCAATAAGTTAACTTTTTAGCTTGAGTAAGTTTAACTTAGATCCCTATAAAGTACAAATGAGAGCCTTGACTATAAAAGAAACATTTTTGGTTCATAATTTTATTTCAGGAGCATGTGGAACCAATTGAATTAATTTCAGGAACAGGTAAGTGAATCATACTACTGCTTTCTGGTACAACACATATTTATAATTCACATATTATGTTATATCCACTTAAATCCACTAATGACAGCAAACAAACACTTCTCTATCTCATTCATGTACTACTTTAAAATGTCTATTTTTACTAATTATATCAGTGAGCCATGTTCAGTATCCCCAAATTTATGAAATACAGAAAAACACAAAGGAAAATAAAAATACTAATTTCAAAAGTTAGGATTAAACTAACATTGTCAGCCAAAAGTTCCTGTGCATCGTACATTCTACATGACTGTATATTCTCAGACACATATGCTGAATTTGATAATCCATGGGAACTATTTTTGGCATGAATTATAGTTTAGAATAAAAGGTGTGTGTTCATATGCATGCAAGTGAATCCTTGACAAATGGTACAATACAGAATCTTTTGCCTTTTTTCCGCTACAAAGAGTATTTATAGGAATCTTGATTTTGCTGACAATGCCTCTGTGGATCTGGCAAGATGAAGAGCTTACATTCAGAATGTTAAATACGCTTACATCACGTGAAAATGCCTTCCTAATACATAGAAATTCAGATTACTTACGGCGCAGAAAGCATGCTCACCTCCTCATTCTCAATTTTGAGTGTGGCCAGTCGTGACTGCAGCTGCTGGTATCTGAGCATGAGCTCGGCCTGCACTGGCTGCTGAGCGCTGACCTGGCAGACCTGAGGGGGAATCAGAAAGTGCAGTTACAACAGGGCGCAATTAAGCCAGCCTCCAGAGACACTGTTCTCCTCCTGAAATGCCAGATGAATCATGCTGATATCTTCAAGATTCCAATTACATATTTATTTTAAAAGCTGCCTCAAAAATTCTTTTTAAAATATGGACCTGTTACGTAAGTGGCAAGGGCAGAATGCAGCTGCTTGGCCTGGATGTGACTGGGAAGACAAGCTGCAGGAAGCACTGCTCTAAGAACAGGGCAGTTCCTGGAAACTGAGCTCTGATGCTAAAGTCACAATTGTGGACATTCTTGATGACAATATCCAAATGTATCATACAGGTATATGTATGTGATAGAAGGTAGCGACGTTTATGGGTTAGAATGTGGGCTATGGAATCTGCCAGCTTGTGTTTGAATCCCAGCTCAGCCACCTACTAGCTCTGACTTATAAGTTATTAAACCCGTTTCCTCATATGTAAAATAGGGATAATAAGAATTCCCACACTGCAGGGTTGTTGTGGACATCAAATGAGATAATGTACAAAAAGCACTTAGAGTAGTACCTGGCATGTAGGAAGAACTCAGAAAATGTGAATGATTATTTTTAGCTATCTTTCAACCATGGCTTTCTTTACTGATATCAGCCAAATCATGAGATTCATCATGAACTTGAGGCCACTTATCTTAAGTTTTGGTAGAAAGATATTTTGGCTATGATCCTAATTAAGGGTAGGCTCAATATTAGAGATTATATTAAAATTGCACCAGAAACAAACAATTTCTTCTCATATTCATCGTCTAGAAATGCTCTCTGGTGAGGGAGATTTCTTTTACGGAGTCTCCAAAACACCATAGAGATTATTGTACCCTGCTAGAACCAGCATTAAAAAGAGCAACAGATTCTCTTTATTAAAATAGTAATAAACAAATACGAACTATGAACACCCAACTGAAGCCACTTCTCCCATGTTTATTTAATATAACCACAGCCAAAAATTAAATATAACAACCATTTGGTTTTCAAAATAGAATGCTGGGTGTGAGAAATCAGTCACCTTGGTTGTCAAAATGCATGTGCTATTGGTGTAAAAACTGCTTACCATTTCGAATCAAGTAATTCACTCTACTAAATCAGGTAAAATAGAATTATATTAAAAATATATATCCTATATGTTTTTTAACTGATATTTCAGAGAAAATTATATTAAAAGAATCTGCCATGGATGTTATAATTATATTTATTTTTCAAAATAGACTATGACCACAATCAGCTAAAATTGAGTTTTTTTCCTAAGAGTACTGTTTTGCACAGCTGGAATACCACTGTTATATAGCATGCTTCATTAGTTGCTTTTTCTTATTGTTTCCCCCACTCCAATGACAATAAACAACTATAACTTAGAATCACATTATTTTTTTTCTGTAAAATAGAATAAAAAGCTAAATTTATATAAAGAACCTAAGATATATAATCTCTAGCACTCATTTTACCAAATTGAAGCCAAGCGGATCTTAAAATGATGTTTTGCATTTATATTTTTCTCTTTAACTTTTCTGTCATTTACAATTATTTTTCTGCATGGGGATCTTTAAATCAAGATTACAAGGAATCCTCAGACAGATTCTATTGGGCCAGAAAGTGCTGTATTTTGCTATTAAATTTGAATTTGAATGTCCTGAGGTAGAGAAAGAACTCTCCACCTAGACCTGGCCAGTTTAGGAAGTGGTGGCTGATCTTAGCATAATATTATGGCAGGATTCTGTAGAAGGGCAGAAGAGAGAAAACAACTGGGAATCCTTATGACAGTTTGGTTAGAGCAAACGGAGAAATGAAAGTGAAGAGACATTTCATTGGTTTTAAAATAATCAATTACTGACCTCGTCACCCATGTGAGACTGAAATTCAAATTTCATTGGTGGACAAAATGCAGTGGGGTACATCTCCATGAATCTCTGCTTATCACTCCTTGGCTCTAAATTGTCAACTGCATTCTCAATAATGTCTAAGCCTTCGTGTCTGGAGGTTTCAAGGTTATACTCCGCAGAGAGATACGTTCTTAGGGCTCTGTTCAGACTTGCATGGTAGCCTAGATCACAGCACTTAAAAAATAAAAGAATACCATATCCAAAAATTAATTCAAAATGCATTAAAGACCTAAATGTAAGAGCAAAAACTATAAACTCTTAGAAGGAAACAGGGTAAATCTTCACAACCTTGGATTAAGTAATGGTTTCTTAGGTATGACAGCAAAACCACAAGCAACAAATTAAAAAGAAAGGACCTCATCAAATTAAAAATGTTTATACTTCATTGGCACTATCAAGAATGTGAAGAAAATCCACAGATGGAAGAAAATTCTTTGTAAATCATGCATCTAATAAAGGACTTGAATTTAGAATATATAAAAAACTATTTCTACTCAACATTAAAAAAGACAACTCAATTCAAAAATGGATAAAGAATCTGAACTGACAGTTTCTCTAAAGAAGATATATAAATGGCCAATAAAATATGAAAAGATGCTCTTATCATTGGTCATTTGATTAGAAATGCAAATCGGAACTGAAATGAGATAAAATTCATACCCACTAGAAGGACTAGATTTAATAAAACAGATAACAACAAATGTTGGAGAGGATGTGGAGAAATCAGAAACCTCATACACTGCCAGTGGGAATATAAAATAGTTCAGTCACTTCAAAAAACAGCCTGACAATTTCTCAAATGGTAAACACAGAGTTACCACATGATCTAGCAACTGTATACCTAGGTAAATACCCAAGAAATGTAAACATAAAGACTTTACATTTTCACACAAACGTTCATAGCAGCATTATTCATAATAGTCAAAAAGTGGAAACAAAACAAATGTCCATCAATTGAAGAATGGATAAATAAAATGTGTACTTCCATACAATGGAATATTATTTGGTAATAAAAGGGAGTGAAGTACTGATATATGCTACAACATGGATGAACTTTGAAAACATGCTATGTGAAAGAAGCCAGTCACAAAGGACCACTTATCGAAAGATTCTATTTATAAGAAATGTCCAGAGTAGAAAAATCTAGAGAGACATAAGGTAGGTTAGTGGTTGCTAAAGACTGGGGCAGAGGAGGAAATGAAGGAATTGGGGGTAGGAGCTAAGGGTGTCAGGTTTCTTTTTTGGGATAAGGTAAGTATTCTAAATTTGATTGTGATGATGGAGGCACAACTCTTTGAATATACCAAAAGGCAATGAGTTGTACACTTTAAAAGGGTGAACTGTATGGTATGTGAATATATCTTTTATTGTTTTATTAAAACAGTAAAAAAGCAAAATTAAATATGAAAAGAAATAATGAAAAAATATTCAGGATTCATCCTTGCATACTGCAACTGAGACAATGATTTACTGAATTCTACCAGGACGCAAAGATATTGGATTATTATACATTTTACTGAAGACTCAAAGTAATCTGTATTCTTTTACAAGTGAGAAGAACAACTCTGGAAATTAGTCAGTTATAAAAATACTGATAGCAGAATTTTTAATTTGTACATAAAAGCAATATAAACCTCTTAAAGAAGAAACGAATGGTTTTAATGGTACAAAGGCAGGTTGTTCCTATATTGTTCTAATGAAGTTCAATCAATTCAATTTGATTCAATTCTACTCACTAAATGGCCATCGATTAAGTGCCAAGGCATTGCTAACTCCAGAAATATGAAGACTAGAACACCGTAAAATATAATCTCCAGCCTCAAGGCATTTGAATATAAGTTATTCATTAGTTTACTTCTAAAATAGTAGTAGAGGGGGCACAATGGAAGGAAACTTTGTACAAAAGATATATCCACAAGGACATGAACCATCAGATTTGCCTTTATAAAGGTGGGCGGGCAGTCAATCAATGACTGATCCTTGGAAGTGGCAATGATTTAATTCTACCCCCTAACCTCCAATTTTAGAATTATTAAATTTGGGGTTTTTATGTAAAGTAGACCATTGGCATCAGCATCACCAGGGAACTTGTCAGAAATGCAGACTCTTGGACCTTACCTCAGACCTGCAGAATCAGTACGTGAAGTTTAAAAAGATCCACACATGATTCATATGCACGTTTGAGAACTGGTGTCTTAATCCTAAAATACAAGGTTCCTTTGCAGGAACTATTACCCCATGCAGCCAAGAGCATTCTCCTTACTTGATTAAAAAAAAAAATCAGAAAATAGCTGCTACATCACAATGACAAATACAAGCAAAATAAAATTGTGAAATGCAGCGATCAGTCTCATAAATGGAATTGGCTATACTCAAATGCAGAGAATGATTCATTTTCGGTTAAATTAAAAAGTCTAGTCTCAGATGAACAAAGGTCTCTTTTAGTCCTGCTCCTCAAAATTCATAATGATTTTGTGCAACATGGTTTTATATATATCAGAGAGACTAAAAATTTATTCTCTCTCTCAATAACACCTCATCCTATAAAAACATGTATTTGCAAAGGAAATGGCCTCATTTCTTTGAGATGAACCAGGGCTTACAAACACCCTACTTTCTGAAATAAGACAGGTTCCTTCTGATTATAACGGAGCAGATCATACCAGCTGCTTTATTTTATGAGTATTGATCCCAGTGGGACTTGGTAGAAAATTGAAATTGAGAGGAAAGAAATAACCTAAAGTTTTTTTTCTTCCTACAAAAACCAAGTCTTTTTTCAGCTTAAAAGGGAAAGGAGGAAAGGAAGAAAAAAGGAAAAGGAGAAAAGAGAGAGTGCAACTCCAACTACCCAATTTACTTGGAGCTCTGATAAAGGTGTAAGTTTCCATTATTCTTAGACTTAAAATAGCTCACTCATCAAATTTTGGAATTCTGTTTCTTTGGGAAGTAAATGTCAACATTACAAAAGCATCAGTTGCTTGTGTTTCCACACCCAGTTCAGCCAGATAAATTTGGAGGTCTGGACCCAGGGAGAGGACCTGGTAGTCACAGGTCGGGGGGGAGAAGAATGTAAGCATGTGGCTTAGTAACTCTTTTTTTTTTTTTTTTTTTTTTTTTAAAGGAAAGACAGAGAGAAGGAAGGAAGGATAATAGAAAGAAAGGGAAACATCTTTTAAACATTTTCTTGTTTTATTGTATTTTGTTTCTCCGTTTTCGTTACATGGGCTGGGGCCGGGAATCGAACCGAGGTCCTCCGGCATAGCAGGCAAGCACTTTGCCCGCTGAGCCACCGCGGCCCGCCCATTAGTAACTCTTGCAGGGACCTCCTGGTACCTTCTGATCTCTGAGTGCTTCAGACTTAGGAGGTTTCCGTGATGTGCTTTGATGGAAATTTTCCTTCTCTGTGATGCTAATTCATCTCTAAGGTCACTTAATTGGCATGATTTTATCATTTCTGACATGCATTTTCTACATATACATTCTAGATTTTTCAAGCATTCAAACTTAAAAAGGAAACAAAAAAACAGAAAAAAATCTTATTCAAGGTTTCCAGTGACAGCAAGGCCAGCCACCACAAAATCATCTTTTTTTCTAAACTGAAAGCCAAAATGACACTGGATATGTTAAGATTCAAGATATTTGGTTAAAAAAGTTCTAAAGTAATTCTATGGAGCTTATGAATTATTAATGCTGACAAGAAAAGCCAGTTTCTGCACAAAGAGCTGAATTATAACCCAAATGCATTTAATGATGAAAATACTTAAGAAACCAATAAAATATTTCATGAAAACAAAGCAGTGTTGTTCTGATGGATGGAAAAATCTCTGAACGGATGGATGCATTAAACTTATGGGTTAAAACTGGGGAAGGAAAGACTGTTAGAAGTAGCAAGTATTTTTTTGTTTTTTAACATCCCAAGAGCTACCAAGATAAATTACATTAGGCATTAGTGTAAATCATCAGAGTAGTCTAATTTCTTTAGGCAAAAGGGTGGCAAATATTATCAAAATGCAGATGAAATCCAGGCATTGAGAACTGTGACAAGCACTTCATCTTGTCCCAAGGGCTGAGGCTGGCTGAGGCAGACCATAGCGGGTATAATGATGGGTATACCTGGATCACAGCTGTTCAGAGGGAAAACTTACTATGGGTATGTGTTTGTATTCATAAACTCCATGACATAACAAGCCCTACTGGGGTAGAAGCTTGGTCCTAAGATAGAAGTTACCATAATGGAACTGCATGGGAAACAAGTCCTATAAACGTGGTTTCAGAGTAGTGTAAGTGACAACATCATCTGCTAGGGCAGCATGGCGGTGCCTGGAGGGAGGCCCCAAGCTCACAAGTAACTCCAGAATCAGGCAGCTGTCATGAGAATGGAGACAGGAGGAATTCTTCTGCAGAGCTATTCTACCTTTTCTTTATCACTCCTACCTCTGTCTGAGAGGGTCCCGTGATCTTTTTGCCTTTATTCCTATCTCTGGCTTTTGATAAGCTTAGCTTTAACTATCCCAGAGCTATGCATCATGGATGAAGTCTTGGTTTGCCCCTTACTTCTAGAATTTCGGAAAAATAGTACAACCCAAGAAAACTGAATAGCAAAAATAAACATAGGGAATTCAGAGCTTTTATATTAGATATCAAATGAAGAAAGTCCATGTCTTCTGAATAAATATCTTTTTGCCCTCAATATTTTCTTCTCCAAATCTTCATGAACACATAAGAGACAGGCCTCTCACAGGACTGACCCAGATGTTTAAATTCCTATGGCAACTTTTTATATACCTGCTTGCACACCTGTTTTTTCTGGGTTCCTGATGGTCTACAGGGAGCTGACAACTTAATTCTTGCTGCAGCTTGAACAATGTGGCCCAGCATTTACCAAGAATTGTTTTGAGTTTTCTCTTGAGCAATGAAAATGTCAAAATGGTACATCTGTATGCTAGGGATGGATACTAAATAGGAAGTAGGAGAACTGATGCTTCACAGTGAACTCATATTTCAATAACTAGCCTAAATAAGCATTTGTTGCCTAATATAATTCCCATCCATCTACATGTGGGCAATCGTTTCCTTCAGAGAAGCAGCTCTAGACTCATATTTCCCAGGCTAGAATCTCTGTAACCAGCCTGAAAATCCCAAGAGACGAGAGAGACCAAACAAAGCAAACCCAGATAAATACAGGTCAGGTGTGAAACTACTGAGACAATAAAAGGTAAGAGGAGCGGGAGTACTAGGGGAAAAGCATGTTCTTTTACGTAGGGTAAGTGAGGTACATGAACGAAAAGAAGGAATCAGTCTTACAAGGCTCTAGAAAAGTATTCTAGACAGAGGGCAAAGGCCTCACTCAAGAAAAAGCTTTGTGAGTTTGGGGAAACAGAAAGAAGGTCAAGAAGACCAATGTACCCGGAGCACAGTACTAAGTGGAGAGTGACAGGAGATGACATTGAATGGCAGGTGGGTGCCAGTTCACACGGAGTCTTGATGAATACCTTGGATTTTATTCTAAGGACAATCGGAGGTCTTAGGAGAGTTTTAAATAGGGACTGTTTTAGTCTGCCAAAGCTGCCAGAACGCAACACACCAGAGATGGATTAGCTTTTAATAAAAGGGGATTTATTTAGTTAAAAATTGTCCAGCTCTTCAGAGAAAAGGCAGCTAACTTTCATCTGAGGTTCTTTCTTACACAGGAAGGCACAAGGTGATCTCTACTGGCCTTTTCTCCAGGTTTCTGAGTTCCAAAAGCTTTCCCCGGGGTGATTTCTTTCTGCATCGCCAAAGGCCTGGGCTGAGCTGCCAGTGCTGAGATGAGGTATGCGGAGCTGCTTGGGATGTGCTACATTAAGCTCTCTCATTTACACTTCCAGACAATTACATCAAACATCATTCATTGCAGCAGGCATGCCTCCTAGCCCACCACAGATGTAATCAGTGACAGATGAGCTTCACAAGCCATTGGCTTATGTCCACAGCCACAGAACTAGGCACCTTCACCTGGCCAGGTTGACACCTGAACCTAACTGCCACAGGGACCACCATGTTCTAATTTATATATTTTAACAAGTTTATATTGGCTGCTTAGAAAAGTATAGATTATTGTAAGATATGAGTGGAAGCTGGGAGACATCTTAGGAAGCTATTGTAATAACGCAAACATGAGAAGAGATATTGCAGGCTTTGTCTAGGAGACAGATAGCACAGATGGTGAGAAGTGGAAAGGTATAGGACAGTTAGGAGGTAGGAATGGCAGGTAGATGATCCATGTGTATGTGGGGAATGAGAGAACTGACTTTAAGGCTTGACAACTGAGTAGAAAGTGGTGCTATTTACTGACATGTAGAAATGGATAAGAACGAAGTTGTGTGTATGTGGAGGATGGTAATGGTAGGGGCAAATGGATATAAAAAGTTGTATCCTAATTTGAGCATGTTTGGGGTATTTATTAGATAACTGTTCAAGATGTTCAGTAGGTATGGATATCCAAATCTGAAACCAAGGAAGATATAAGGCTAGTAATAAAACTCTACCTTTTATTAGGTTGTATTTAAGCCAAGGGACCAATGAAACAGAGAGCAAAGATCACGCCTTAGGTGACCTTCAACATTCAGAGGTCCAGCCAGGAATAAGTGATTACTGGGGACTGAGAAAGAGCAGCTTGTGTAGCAGGAGTGAAATCAGGTAGGTGCGGTTTCCTTTAAGACCCCCTAGCATCTCCACTAGAAGGAACTTTAAAAGCCACTTTGTTCAGTCATCCAACTCATTACAGGGTTTAGATGTCCTTTCTGTCACAAAGGGACAAAAACCTGCCTTAATCAGTTCACATAATTACTACAATATCCTAACCCATTTAACATGATCTCTCTATAATCTTCCTAATAAGAGTTCAGGTTGAATGGGGAATACAGAATTATAATTTGGCAGGTTTTCATGGATAAATCCTAATATTAATATGTGCTGGGAAAAGTCAAGCTAATTAAGAAAACTTTGAACTCTGAATAAGTTGCCTTTTAATTAAACACATGTCCCTAGAAACAAAAAGATAAGCCTAAACACTTCAGCATATGATTATTCAGAAATGACGGGATAAAGATGGCATGCGGCACATGATGCAATCTCATTTCACTTCATTCTGCATAAATGCAAAATAAAACATCTGACATATCTCTACCAAGAAAGCTAGTTGGACTGGGGGATTATTTCAGGGCAATATTCAATGATAGTAATGGGATTTACCCTGCAAGCTCCAAAGTGACCTACAGACTTTTACAGGAGTAATTGGACTCCATGAAACTGATCTGCAAGGATGACAAATGCTTTATTATTACTAGGGAGGTGCTTTGGGACAAAGCACAGATAGAATTTTACCATTGAGAACTTGATTTCTCTGCATGAATTTTGAGGGGTGGGATGGTGTGGAATTCAATTGAAAGAGGCTACATAACCAGAAATGCAATCATAAAACCAGTTGTTTTAAGAAGTCCAGATTTTCAGAGCTGAGAATTTGATCATAGGTCATGGGATCTCTGCATTAATACTTGTACTCTCCCCCTATTTCCTCAGAAAATCATAATCACCTGAAAATCTCAGCACTCAATTATAAATCCTAATTCTTAGAGAATAATGCTATAGTCTCTTTCACACATAATGTTTTAATAATAATGATCAAAGAGGTAAAATCTAATATCTACAAAACTACAATCTATTTTCCCTTACAATTTATATCTTTATTTTCCCAAACCAATTAAATTTTCTTTAATCAATATTTGCAATATATATTTTACAATTCATGTTTGTCAGAATGACATAATAAAAATCTTCTTTGTTGTGAAATTAACTCTCTGTTCCATTTCCCATCTAATTCTAAGCTAAAATAATCAGTTATTCTACAAATTAAAATTTATTTATTACTTTATTTGGAGACAGAGAAGCCCTCTTAGCAGCCTTGTGTTTTTTTGTTGGCTCTCTGGATTAACCAATGCTCAGTTCATTCTTTAAGTTAGGGGTCGGCAAACTAACTATGGCCTGTGAGCCAACTCTAGCCCAACACCTGTTTTGGTAAATAAAGGTTTGTTGGGACACAACCACACCCAGTGGTCTATGTATTATTTACAGCTGCTTTTATGCTACAATGGTGGAGGTGAGTAGGTCACAATAGAGGCTTATGGTCTACAAAGCCTAAATAAAGTATTTACTGTCTGGCCCCTTATAGAAAAGTTTGCTGATCTTTGCTATAAAGAAATGGCATGGGTTCATTTCTGTGAATAATACACAGTTAGTGTATTATTACTTAGAAGTTAGTACTTCTAAACATTTCTGCTACAATAGCTAGATTGCATTATTCCAAGGGTCAATTTCATATATTTGTGCATTTATATTTATTTTAATTAAAATTTAGTTAAATATTAAATAAACTGATAAAATAAGTTTTACAGGAGTTCGTAGAAAGACTAGATAGAAAACAAAACTGCTATCAAATTAGATGAAGGTATGCTACTTGTAAGATTGTAAAAACATTGTAAATACCTAGAATATATTTTTCTTGACTTTAAAGAAGTTAAAACTAGAAATCATAGTTAGTATACAATGGATGTGACTTGTGCAAGGAAGACCACTCAAATCTCCAGCTGGGAGGCCCATATAAAAAGATAAATCCTAATATCAGAAGATTGGCAAGTACAAGTACACTGATATGCTTTAGATAAAAAATACTTAAGGAATTTATCATTTTTAATATTTCCTTATTTTTCTCTTTAAAAAGATGAAATATGCCATATTTCAGAAAAGTATAAAACATCTATGTTCCCTTTAAAGATATAAAACATAGCCAGTGTTTCAAGAAGCCCCCGAGTCTCCCCACTGCAATCACAATCCCTTTCCTCCTCCCTAGAGATAACTCACTATTTTTAAGCACCCAGAAACGTATAAAGCTCCTTTTGTATACTATATTCAAATATTTTCAGCTGAAATGAAAGAATACATACTTGGTTATCAATTGAGCTGTTTTTCTTTCATTATACTACCCTAATATCAACAAAATTTAGAGCTCCATTGGTCTAATATTTTAATTTGAATTTGATCAAGAAGTTTATTTAGTTAATAATCTTACAATTGCATTGCTTTCAATGGTGGAGTGCAACATAAAAATTCAGTACTCAAACAAGTTATTTCAAAGCACTTAAGATTACTAAAAATATATTCCAGTAGCTATTCAGTAACCATTTTTTACGAAAAATATTTCCTAAAAATGTATTCAAGTTTTTATTGCTTTTAAAAGTTTTATTGCTTTTACATCTCAGAAGAGAGCTTTAGAGTCACTTATTTTTTCACTTATGTATATCTGGAGGTTACTTTTGACACTTTTCTCTAAATTCTTTAGTATAGTAGAGTTGCGCTATTCAAAATGATAGCCATTTCTAAGAGTGAAAAAGACTTACTAATTCAAACTAATATAGATAGGGAAAATTTATCTAAAATGGAAAAAACCCTAAATTGTTAAATGTTTTACAAACCTTTTGGTACCTTCAAATAAATAGAAAAGACATGAACTAGACTGATCAAAGTGCTGACTTATTCTAAATTAGTAGATTTCCAGTTTAGGAAATCCAAAATTCAAAGAAGTTTAAAGTTTGCTGTAAAGGGGAAAAAGTTAACTTTATGATGAAAGTATCAGATTCACTTCAGTCTAAACCTGTGGTGGATTTTAGCATCAGTAATGATGGATTATAGATGTTACATCTCTATATAAGAAAACAAAGTCACTGATGATGCATTCTATTATCAAAAGTTTAACCCGAATTCATCTAGCCTTTATATAATGTGCACTTTGCAGGAAATATAGAGCATAGAGAAACTGGGACATTCTGAAGAAAAACTGCCCAGGTTTGTTCAACAGGGGACTTTACTACGTTAAAAAAAGACTTATGGGACATCCAAACCAGATACAACATGTGATCTTAAATTGAATCTGGTCCTGAAACACAGCTGTGAAATAAATTTTTAGTAAAAAATGGGAATATGGTGTAACTATTAGATGAGATGAAAATCCAATCACATGAAAAGATACAGGTTATTAAAAATCAAGTTAAAAAGTTGTATGTAAAGTACAATTTCATACTCTACTTCTAGTCTAAAAAAGTACATGTGGACATATAGAAAAAGTCTAGGATTTAACAGTGAGCAACTTGGGTGATACAACTGTGATGCTTTTATTTATGTTTCTCAATATTTGCTAGTTTTCTACAATGCATTTGTACTTCTGCAATTGTAAAAGACTAGGTTAAACACAAATTCTATTAAGTATTTATATGACTTTTTTGTGATATTAATAGGTTCATTCATGATAATCATAGAAAATTTTCTTAAAAAAGAGACAGATATTGAAATGAGTAAAAATCAAGGGAAATAAGAGGTAATTTATATAAGAAGGTCTTTTCAACTTGAATTCTTTGAAAAATTTTTTTTATTTAATCAATATACCTTCAGTGCCTTCCATGTCATTTCACATATAAATTGATGTGGATTTAAAATGCTGCCTTAGCTTTTTCTCCCTGGAATAATAATTCTTCTTAATTATTGTTAGACAGCTCAGTATGAAAGATAGTTTGCTAAATAAACTCACAAAGCATAAAGGATTCTGGACACCTTTGCATAATAACCAATCCGTTTCCTTTCACTAGGAAGGGTCAAGCTTAATGGTTTTAAGAGAATCACTATATATATGTAAGTTGGATTTCTGCAAAATAAGAAGCCATTTAAGAAGGTACACATTCACACTCTGATTGTCTTAAATGTGAGTCAAAGAACAAATAAACTACCTTCACTAAGGGAGTATTCAATTTCAGGTAAATGTGGCAATGATCCAATTTTGTCATTTCTTTAAAAATTCATGTTTAAATTATGTCATTTGAGAATTGTTCACATTTGAATTTAAAGCTGTAGAAGTCTAACTTTCTAAAATTGAAAATTACTTTGCATATTAAACTGTCACTTATATGCATCAGTTAATAAATCCGGAAGTTAAAATATCTTGAACTTCACAAGCAGTGAAAGAAAATATAAAGGGGAACTCCTCATAATCAAATACTTTTGTGCCTCAAAAGACTGTCAAAAAGGTGAAGAGGCAGCCAGCTCAATGGGAGAAAATATTTGGAAACCATATTTAGATAAAGGTTTGATATCCTGTGTACATAAAGAAATTATATAACTCAACAACAGAAGAACAACCCAATTATAAAAGGGGTTAAAGATATGAATAGACATTTTTCTGAAGAGCAAATACAGATGACTAAAGAGCAATGAAGAGATGTTCGTTTTCATCAGCTACAAGGGAAATGTAGATGAAGACTATCTGAGATACCACTTCATACCCATAACAATGGCTGCTATTAAACAAACAGGAAACTATAAATGTTGCAGAGGATGTAGAGAAATTAAGACACTTATATACTGCTGGTGGGAATGTATAATGGGATAGTCACTATGGAAGACAGTTTGGCGGATCCTTAGAAAACCAAATATTGAGTTGCCGTATAACCTGGCAATACCACCACTTGGTATATACCCAGAAGAGCTGAAAGCAGTGACACAAACAGACATCTGCACACCTATGTTCACAGCAGTATTATTCACAATTGCCAAAAGATGGAAGTAATTCAAGTGCCCATCAACAGACCAGTAGATAAACAAAATGTGGTATATGCATACAATGGAATATCATACACCTGTAAGACAAAATGACGTCCTGAAGCATATGACATGCGTTGAATCTGAGGACATAAAGCTGAGGAAAATAAGCCAGTCACAAAAGGATAAATACTGTATGATTTTACTTTTATGAACTTGGTGAAGGCAAACTCAGAGGCTTATAATACAGAATATAGGGGACCTAGAGATATACGGAAGCTAGAGATGGGTGAATGGTTAGCTAATAAAGTTGTACATATACGTAAGAGAATGGATAGATGTGAAAGCAGTTCATTAGTGGGTGTATAAGTAATATTGCCATTTTGAAGGTGAATATGACTGAAATATATATTTCATATATATCCCACCGATTAACACTACAAATATAAGTAAGTTCTTGCATTAACTACATCGAAGGTATGAATCTTGCACAAAGAGGTTATAATATTGGAGTATAGGGAGAAACTACTATTGCATGCTATGGGCAATGTTTAATAGGAAGATATCAATAGTACCACAGCAATACCAGGGGTAAATAACTGGGGAGAAAGACAAGAGCTAAGGGGAGGTTTGGATTTTGTATTTGTTAAGGGTCTGTTTACCAGTTATTTTTCTCTTGGGAACAATGGAAATTGTCTAAAATTGAGAGTGTTGATGATTATATCACTAAGTGAGGACAATGTGAGACATGGATTGCTGACTTTGGACATTATACATAATGTCCAATGGATGTAGGTGGCTGATGGATACACTGACTCAGAAGTAGGATGGTGAATTCTGGTATAAACATATGATCGAATACTATGCTGCTACAAAAAGGAATGAAGTCATGAGGCATGTAATGATGTGAATAAACCTGGGGGACATTATGTGATAGAAAATAAGCCAGACACAAAAGATCAAATATTGTAGGGTCTCATTTAGAAAATACTTATAAGAAAACTGGGGCCTAGATTGTAAGCAATTATAGCAATCACATTTAGTCCAGAGCTGTAACTGTTATTTCTAGATTTTGAGAGGCTGTGCTATGTACGTATAACCTGATATTTCCCTGGAACTCTGGGTACCTGTGTGACACCTAAGACTCAGAGTAGGAGTTCTGCAGGTCTCCAAGGCAGCATTGCCATATACAACAACTGTTAAAGAAATTGAAAAAGAGATCAGGCTTCAATTAGAGATAAGAATGAAGCTGATCAGGTCAGAACTAAGGTAAATTAGAACACAGGGGTAAGGAGGACATTGTCTGTATTTTAGAACTTCACCTACTCTATGAGACCAAAGGAAATGAGGTTTATTTTGTCCCAAACCTCAATTTTCTATAGCACATAATCTAACTCAATCTGTCTGGACAGATCATTTAAACAATCTAAACACATGGAGCCCAGAATGGGATTAAGGGCTTGTAACTCTGTATAGCTAGATGTAATGCCTGGATACATCTCAGAGTATGTTGAGCAGATAATTAAAAAGCATTGACAAAGTCCCTTGAGGGTTGGGAGAAAAACTATGGAACTATTAAACTTTACCACTGGGGAACCCCCTGATCCTGTCTCAAACATTAGGGATTCCCAAGTCAATAAGCCAAGCTCTTGATCTTTCTTTTTAACCATTTAAAAAATGTTTTTAGACTTTTTTTATTGTAAGTATAACATATATACAAAGCAAAGAAATATAAAAGCAATAGTTATCAAAGCACTGTTCAAAAAGTAATTACAGGAATTCAGTCTCAAGATGGCGGCTTAGTGAGGTGTGGAATTTAGTTCGTCCTCCAGAGCAGCTAGTAAATAAACAGGAACGTTACAGAACAACTGCTGGGGCCACGTCAGTGACTGGACACACAGGGTACCCCAGCCTGGACAAGCTGCACCAGCTGCAAGCCCAATCAGAACCCTGAGTTCCCCATGCCGTGGAGGCCAGCACCCCACAGGCTGCTTCCCAGAAGGGAAAGCAAAGAGACCAGCAGCACGGTCTGAGCGCAACCAAGCTACAATTGTGGAATTAATTAACAAATTCTGACTACTAAAAATAGGCCCTCAGCTCAGCTGAACCCTGAGTAAAAGCTGAGGTTGCTGGTTTTTGCCCAGGTGCAGAGGGGGCAGGGCTGACTGAAAATGAAAAAAGGAAAAAAAAAAAAACAGAAGTTTTTTTGGATTGGATAGCACACAATACTTGAAAGGGTCTGGGCCCTGAAGGAAAGGAGGGGGCACCATAAGACCTGGAGATACACAGAGCTACATACCAACTTAAGTTTTTGATTGGCAAACCCAAGGAACAGGGTTCCTGCTCTGAAAAGGATTTTTCTTTTTCTTTTTTGTGGCTATGTTTCTACAGCTTTAGATACAGCTTCAGGGCTTCTCAGGCTCCAAATGCCCCAGGCATTGACAGAATTAAGCTTGTTTGTCTGTCAAGAGCCTGAGCCTTCCCCAGGAGTAGGGCCCAGCTCAGGTGGAATCTCTGCCTCAAGGAATTTAAACCCCAGGGTCTGGAAAACTGAAGCAATTAAAGCTAGCCTACAACCTCTCCTCTGTATCAGCCAAGCCCCCAGCAGGGAAAGTCTGCTGAAGTTAAAGGTACCTCATCATCTTATGCTGGTGGGACCCGCAGGCAGAAAAGTGCTACATATTGGGCAGGATAGGAAAAACAGAGTCCAGAAGCTTCACAGGAAAGCCTTTCAACCTGCTAGGTCTCACCCTCAGGGAAAACTGACACAGGTGACTCTTTCCTCCTGAGAGGAGGCCAGTTTGGTGTGGGAAAATCTGGCTGGGGTCTATTATAATACCTAAACAGACCCTCCTAAGGGGAGTGGGGAGGTTCCAAACAGGCAGGGCAAGAAACAAGAAAACAAGAACTGAAAAATACTTATGTTAAACAAAACCTAAGCTAGAGGTCTAGAATAAGCTGAACTGAATGTCAGAGAACAGATAGACAACAAAGTCATTCAGTAAGAAAATCCTAGGTAAGAAAAGTAAACACAATCTCCAGAATAAACTTATTAAGGAAATGAAATGCCTAGACACCAGCAAAAAATAATGAAATACTAGGAAAATTGAAGATATGGCCTAGTCAGAGGAACAACCCAACAATTCAAATGATATACAGGGGTTGAAACAATTCAGAATGTTCAAGCAGACATGGAAAACCTCATCAAAAATCAAATCAGTAAATTCAGGGAAGATGTAAAGAAGGCAAGGAATGAACAAAAGGAAGAAATACTCTGAAAAAACAAATCACAGAATTTATGGGAATGAAAGTCACAGTAGAAGAGATGAAAAAAACAGTGGAAACTTACAATGTTAGATTTCAAGAAGCACAAGATAGGATTAGTGAACTGGAGGAAGGGATATCTGAAATCTGACAGGCAAAAGAAAATATAGGGAAAAGAATGGAAAAATATGAGCAGGCACTCAGGGAACTGAATGACAACATGAAGTGCACAAATATATGTGTTGTACGTATACCAGAAGGAGAAGAGAAGGAAAAAGGAGGAGAAAAACTAATAGAGGAAATTATCACTGAAAATTTCCCAACTCTTAAAAAGACTTAAAATTTCAGATCTAAGATGTGCAGCAAACCCCAAAGAGAATAGATCCAAACAGACATACTCCAGGACACTTACTAATCAGAATGTCAGATGTTAAAGAAAAAGAGAGAATCTTTTTTTTTTTATTAATTAAAAAAAGAATTAACAAAACAATTAGAAATCATTCCATTCTACATGTACAATCAGTAATAAAAGAGAGAATCTTGAAAGTAGCAAGAGAAAAGCAATCCATCAGACACAAGGGAAGCCCAATAAGACTAGGTGTAGATTTCTCAGTAGAAATCATGGTGGGGAGAAGACAGTGGGATAATATATTAAAGTTACAGATTCAATGCAATACCAATTAAAATACCAAAAACTTACTTTTCAGAAATAGAAAAACTAATAACCAAATTTATCTGGAATGGCAGGGTGCACCGAATAGCTAAAAAATATCCTGAGAAAGAAAAATGAAGTTGGAGGTCTCACGCTACCTGACTTTAAGGTGTATTACGAAGCTGCAGTGGTCAAAACAGCACGGTACTGGCATAAAGATAGATATATTGACCAATGGAATTAAATAGAGTGCTCAGATATAGACCCTCTTATCTATGGACAATTGATCTTTGGTAAGGCAGTCAAGCCAACTCACCTGGGACAGAACAGTTTCTTCAATAAATGGTGCCTAGAGAACTGGATATCCACATGCAAAAGAATGAAAGAGGATCCACATGTCACACCCTATACAAAAATTAACTCAAAATGGATCAAAGACCTAAACATTAGAGCTAAGACGATAAAACTTTTAGAAGAAAATGTAGGGAAATATCTTATAAACCTTATAATAGGAGGTAGTTTCCTAGACCTTACACCCAAAGCATGAGTGTTGGAGAAAGAAATAAATAAATGGGAGTGCCTCAAAATTAAACAATTTTGTGGATCAAAGACTTTGTCAAGAAAGTAAAAGGACAGTCTATACAATGGGAGACAATATTTGGAAACAATATCAGATAAAGATCTAGTATCCAAAATATAAAGAGATCATTCAACTCAACAACAAAAAAGACAGACAACCCAATTACAAAATGGGCAAAAGACTTGAACAGACACTTTTTAGAAGAAGAAATACAAATGGCCAAAAGGCACATGAAAAGATACTCAACTTCCCTGGCTATTAGGGAAATGCAAATTAAAACCACAATCTCACACCCACCAGAATGGCCATGATCAATAAAACAGAAAATGGCAAGTGCTGGAGAGGATATGGAGAAAGAGGCACACTTATCACTGTTGGTGGGTATGTCAAATGGTACAACTGCTGTGGAAGGAAGTTTGGTGGTTCCTCAGGAAGCTAAGTATAGAATTGCCATATGACCTGGTAATACCATTGCTAGGTATCTACTCAGAGGACATAAGGGCAAGGACACAAATGGACATTTGCACACCAATGTTTATAGCAGCATTATTTACATTTGCCAAGAGATGCAAACAGCCAAATTGTCCATCAACAGATGAGTGGCTACACAAGCTGTGGTATATACATACAATGGAATATTATGCAGCTGTAAGACAGAATAAAGTCATGAAGTATGTAACAACATGGATGGACCTTCAGGACATTATGCGGCGTGAGATTAGCCAGAAACAAAAGGATAAATACTGTATGGTGTCACTGATATGAACTAACTTTAGTGAATGAACTTGGAGAATTTCAGTTGCGAACAGAGACTATCAGGAGACAGAAATAGGATAGATTTTGGGTAACTGGAGCTGAAGGGATACAGATTGTGCAACAGGACTATTGTAAAAATTCAGAAATGGATAGCACAATACTACCTAACTGTAGTACAATAATGTTAGTACACTGAATGAAGCTGAATATGAGAATGTTAGAGGGAGAAGGCCTAGGGGCACAAATGAAATCAGAAGGAAAGATAGACAATAAAGACTGAGATGGTATAACCTAGAAAAAAAAAGTAGTTACAGGACAGATCCCAGAGTCTGTCATGGGCTATCATACCTCATGTTTTTACTTCTAGCTGCTCCAGAATATTGGAGGCTAGAGGGCTTAAATATTTTCTTATCATCACAATCGACTTTTTTTTCCTTCTTTTTTTGTACACAATAACATATATACAAAAAAGCTATAAATTTCCAAGCACAGCACCACAATTAGTTGTAGAACATATTTCAGAGTTTGATATAGGTTAAAGTTTCACAATTTTAGGTTTTCACTTTTTTAAAAAATTTATGTTTATTTATTTATTTATTAATTAATGGAAAAAAAGAAATTAACCCAACATTTAGAAATCATACTATTCTACATATGCAATCAGTAATTCTTAACATCATCACATAGATGCATGATCATTATTTCTTAGTACATTTGCATCGGTTTAGAAGAACTAGCAACACAACAGAAAAAGACATAGAATGTTAATATAGAGAAAAAAAATAAGAGTAATAATAATAGTAAAAAAAAAAAAAAAAGACAAACAAACAACCAGACAGACAAAAACAAAAAACAAACAAACAAAAAAAAACCTATAGTTCAGATGCAGCTTCATTCAGTGTTTTAACATGATTACTTTACACTTAGGTATTATTGTGCTGTCCATTTTTGAGTTTTTGTATCTAGTCCTGTTGCACAGTCTGTATCCCTTCAGCTCCAATTACCCATTATCTTACCCTGTTTCTAACTCCTGCTGGACTCTGTTACCAATGACATATTCCAAGTTTATTCTCGAATGTCAGTTCACATCAGTGGGACCATACAGTATTTGTCCTTTAGTTTTTGGCTAGACTCACTCAGCATAATGTTCTCTAGGTCCATCCATGTTATTACATGCTTCATAAGTTTATCCTGTCTTAAAGCTGCATAATATTCCATCATATGTATATACCACAGTTTGTTTAGCCACTTGTCTGTTGATGGACATTTTGGCTGTTTCCATCTCTTTGCAATTGTAAATAATGCCACTATAAACATTGGTGTGCAAATGTCCGTTTGTGTCTTTGCCCTTAAGTCCTTTGAGTAGATACCCAGCAATGGTATTGCTGGGTCATATGGCAATTCTATATTCAGCTTTCTGAGGAACCGCCAAACTGCCTTCCACAGTGGTTGCACCATTTGACATTCCCACCAACAGTGGATAAGTGTGCCTCTTTCTCCGCATCCTCTCCAGCACTTGTCATTTTCTGTTTTGTTGATAATGGCCATTCGGGTGGGTGTGAGATGATATCTCATTGTGGTTTTGATTTGCATTTTTCTAATGGCCAGGGACATTGAGCATCTCTTCATGTGCCTTTTGAAAATTTGTATTTCCTCTTCTGAGAGGTGTCTGTTCAAGTCTTTTTCCCATTTTGTAATTGGGTTGGCTGTCTTTCTGTTGTTGAGTTGAACAATTTCTTTATAAATTAGGGATACTAGACCTTTATCTGATATGTCATTTCCAAATATTGTCTCCCATTGTGTAGGCTGTCTTTCTACTTTCTTGATGAAGTTCTTTGATGCACAAAAGTGTTTAATTTTGAAGAGTTCCCATTTATTTCTTTCTTTCTTCAGTGCTCTTGCTTTAGGTTTAAGGTCCACAAAACCGCCTCCAATTTTAAGTTTCAGGTCCATAAAATTGCCTCGAATTGTAAGTTTCATAAGATATCTCCCTACATTTTCCTCTAATTGTTTTATGGTCTTAGACCTAATGTTTAGATCTTTGATCCATTTTGAGTTAACTTTTGTGTAGGGTGTGAGATACAGGTCCTCTTTCATTCTTTTGCATATGGATATCCAGTTCTCTAGGCACCATTTATTGAAGAGACTGTTCAGTTCCAGGTGAGTTGGCTTGACTGCCTTATCAAAGATCAAATGTCCATAGATGAGAGGGTCTATATCTGAGCACCCTATTCGATTCCATTGGTCGATATATCTATCTTTATGCCAATACCATGCTGTTTTGACAACTGTGGCTTCATAATATGCTTTAAAGTCAGGCAGCGTGAGACCTCCAGCTTCGTTTTTTTTCCTCAAGATGTTTTTAGCAATTTGGGGTACCCTGCCCTTCCAGATAAATTTGCTTATTGGTTTTTCTATTTCTGAAAAATAAGTTGTTGGGATTTTGATTGGTATTGCATTGAATCTGTAAATCAATTTAGGTAGGATTGACATCTTAACTATATTTAGTCTTCCAATCCATGAACACGGTATGCCCTTCCATCTATTTAGGTCTACTGTGATTTTTTTTAACAGTTTTTTGTAGTTTTCTTTATATAGGTTTTTTGTCTCTTTAGTTAAATTTATTCCTAGGTATTTTGCTCTTTTAGTTGCAATTGTAAATGGGATTCGTTTCTTGATTTCCCCCTCCGCTTGTTCATTACTAGTGTATAGAAATTCTACAGATTTTTGAATGTTGATCTTGTAACCTGCTACTTTGCTGTACTCATTTCTTAGCTGTAGTAGTTTTGTTGTGGATTTTTCCGGGTTTTCGACGTATAGTATCATATCGTCTGCAAACAGTGATAGTTTTACTTCTTCCTTTCCAATTTTGATGCCTTGTATTTCTTTTTCTTGTCTAATTGCTCTGGCTAGAACCTCCAACACAATGTTGAATAATAGTGGTGATAGTGGACATCCTTGTCTTGTTCCTGATCTTAGGGGGAAAGTTTTCAATTTTTCCCCATTGAGGATGATATTAGCTGTGGGTTTTTCATATATTCCCTCTATCATTTTAAGGAAGTTCCCTTGTATTCCTATCCTTTGAAGTGTTTTCAACAGGAAAGGATGTTGAATCTTGTCAAATCCCTTCTCTGCATCAACTGAGATGATCATGTGATTTTTCTGCTTTGATTTGTTCATATGGTGTATTACATTAATTGATTTTCTTATGTTGAACCATCCTTGCATACCTGGGATGAATCCTACGTGGTCATGATGTATAATTCTTTTAATGTGTTGTTGGATATGATTTGCTAGAATTTTATTGAGGATTTTTGCATCTATATTCATTGGAGAGATTGGTCTGTAATTTTCTTTTTTTGTAATATCTTTGCCTGGTTTTGGTATGAGGGTGATGTTGGTTTCATAGAATGAATTAGGTAGTTTTCCCTCCACTTCGATTTTTTTGAAGAGTTTGAGGAGAGTTGGTACTAATTCTTTCTGGAATGTTTGATAGAATTCACATGTGAAGCCGTCTGGTCCTGGACTTTTCTTTTTAGGAAGGTTTTGAAAGACTGATTCAATTTCTTTACTTGTGATTGGTTTGTTGAGGTCATCTATTTCTTCTTGAGTCAAAGTTGGTTGTTCATGTCTTTCCAGGAACCCGTCCATTTCCTCTAAATTGTTGTATTTATTAGCGTAAAGTTGTTCATAGTATCCTGTTATTACCTCCTTTATTCTGTGAGTTCAGTAGTTATTTCTCTTCTTCCATTTCTGATCTTGTTTATTTGCATCCTCTCTCTTCTTCTTTTCGTCAATATTGATAAGGGTCCATCAATCTTATTGATTTTCTCATAGAACCAACTTCTGGTCTTATTGATTTTCTCTATTGTTTTCATGTTTTCAATTTCATTTATTTCAGCTCTAATCTTTGTTATTTCTTTCCTTTTGCTTGCTTTGGGATCAGTTTGCTGTTCTTTCTCCAGTTCTTCCAAGTGGAGAGTTAATTCCTGCATTTTTGCCCTTTCTTCTTTTCTGATATAGACATTTAGGGCAATAAATTTCCCTCTTAGTACTGCCTTTGCTGCGTCCCATAAGTTTTGATATGTTGTGTTTTCATTTTCATTTGCCTCGAGGTATTTACTAATTTCTCTTGCAATTTCTTCTTTGACCCACTGGTTGTTTAAGAGTGTGTTGTTGATCCTCCACGTATTTGTGAATTTTCGGGCACTCCGCCTATTATTGATTTCCAACTTCATTCCTTTATGATCCGAGAAAGTGTTGTGTATGATTTCAATCTTTTTAAATTTGTTGAGACTTGCTTTGTGACCCAGCATATGGCCTATCTTTGAGAATGATCCATGAGCACTTGAGAAAAAGGTGTATCCTGCTGTTGTGGGATGTAATGTCCTATAAATGTCTGTTAAGTCTAGCTCATTTGTAGTAATAATCAGATTCTCTATTTCTTTATTGATCCTCTGTCTAGATGTTTTTCCATTGATGAGAGTGGGGAATTGAAGTCTCCAACTATTATGGTAGATGTGTCTATTTCCCTTTTCAGTGTTTGCAGTGTATTCCTCATGTATTTTGGGGCATTCTGGTTCAGTGCGTAAATATTTATGATTGTTATGTCTTGTTGTTTAATTGTTCCTTGTATTAGTATATAGTGTCCTTCTTTGTCTCTTTTAACTGTTTTACATTTGAAGTCTAATTTGTTGGATATTAGTATAGCTACTTCTGCTCTTTTCTGGTTGTTACTTGCATGAAATATCTTTTCCCAACCTTTCACTTTCAACCTATGTTTATCTTTGGGTCTAAGATGTGTTTCCTGTAGACAGCATATAGAAGGATCCTGTTTTTTAATCCATTCTGCCAGCCTATGTCTTTTGATTGGGGATTTCAGTCCATTAACATTTAGTGTTATTATTGTTTGGATAATATTTTCCTCTACCATTTTGCCTTTTGTATTATATATATCATATCTGATTTTCCTTCTTTCTACACTCTTCTCCATACCTCTCTCTTCTGTCTTTTCGTATCTGACTCTAGTGCTCCCTTTAGTATTTCTTGCAGAGCTGGTCTCTTGGTAACAAATTCTCTTAGTGACATTTTGTCTGAAAATGTTTTAATTTCTCCCTCATTTTTGAAGGACATTTTGCTGGATATAGGAGTCTTGGTTGGCATTTTTTCTCTTTTAGTAATTTAAATATATCATCCCACTGTCTTCTTGCCTCCATGGTTTCTGCTGAGAAATCTACACATAGTCTTATTGGGTTTCCCTTGTATGTGACAGATTGTTTTTCTCTTGCTGCTTTCAAGATCCTCTCTTTTTCTTTGACCTCTGACATTCTAACTAGTAAGTGTCTTGAAGAATGCCTATTTGGGTCTAATCCCTTTGGGGTGCGCTGCACTTCTTGGATCTGTAATTTTAGTTCTTTCATAAGAGTTGGGAAATTTTCAGTGATAATTTCTTCCATTAGTTTTTCTCCTCTTTTTCCCTTCTCTTCTCCTTCTGGGATCCCCACAACACGTATATTTGTGCGGTTCATATTGTCCTTGAGTTCCCTGATACCCTGTTCAAATTTTTCTATTCTTTTCCTGATAGTTTCTGTTTCTTTTTGGAATTCAGATGTTCTATCCTCCAAATCACTAATTCTATCTTCTGTCTCTTTAAATCTATCATTGTAGGTATCCATTGTTTTTTCCATCTTTTCTACTTTGTCCTTCACTTCCATAAGTTCTGTGATTTGTTTTTCAGTTTTTCTATTCTTCTTTTTGTTCAGCCCATGCCTTCATCATGTCCTCCCTCAATTTATTGATTTGGTTTTTGAAGAGGTTTTCCATTTCTGTTCGTATATTCAGCATTAGTTGTCTCAGCTCCTGTATCTCATTTGAACTATTGGTTTGTTCCTTTGACTGGGCCATATTTTCAATTTTCTGAGCGTGATCCGTTATCTTCTGCTGGCATCTGGGAATTTAGTCAGATTTCCCTGGGTGTTGGACCCAACAGGTTGAAAGATTTTTCTGTGAAATCTCTGGGTTCTGTTTTTTTATCTTGCCCAGTAGGTGGTGCTCGTGGCACACGTTTATCTGTGGGTCCCACCAATAAAAGGTGCTGTGGGTCCTTTAACTTTGGAAAACTCTCACCGTGGGGGAGGTTCGCCAGCCGAAGCGGCTTGGAAGAGTACCAGCCGACCCGGGGTTCCAAACGCGGGGAGGGTCGCCGGCCGCCGCATCCCCGGAGAGCGCCCGTCCCAATTTCCTAGTCGGCCCGGGGCGCCAAGCGTGGTGGGAGGGCGCCAGCCGCTGCGACCCGGGAGAGTGCACCATTCCCAGCTGGATTGTGTTTGGAAGGGACCCCCCCGGTCACCGTTCTCCACGTCCTGGGGATTTCCAATCCAATTCTCTCAGTTGGCCCGGGGGCCGCGTGTGGTGGGGGCTCCAGCCGCCGCGGCTTGAAGGGACCGCCTGCCCAATTCTGCCAGCTGGCCCGGGAAGGAGAAAGGGAAGGACTCCGGCCGCTTGCCGCCCCGCCCGGGGAAGCCCGCGCCCCTCGGCGATCTCACCGGAGTGGGTTCTCTCAGCCAGTCAGCTGTTCCAGGATGGGGTACGCTGTCTTTTTTATCTCTGTTGTGGCTCTGGGAGCTGTTCTGTATCGTTTCTATTCCCCTAGTATCTGTTCTGGAGGAGGAACTAAGATCCGCATATCTTACTAAACCGCCATCTTCTCCGGAAGTCTTTAGGTTTTCATTTTTAGCTGCTCTAAAATACTAGAGACTAAAAGAAATATCAATTCAATGATTCAGCATTCATTTTCATTTGTTAAGTCCTATCTTCTATGTATAATTCCACTATCACCTTTGATGTTTCCATACCTCTCATTGGGGTTGGTTGGTCTATGATAATTCTAATTTTTTGATATTGGAAGGGTCTGCCACTGATAAGGGTAGGGAGATGGAACTATCTGATGTTCTGGAGAAGCTGCAAGCCCTTGATCTGAAAGCTTGCTCTTGTGGATTTTATTTATGTAGCAGAGAACTATGCCTACCTACAATTATGCCTAAAAGCCCAATAAATATCCATGGCAATAATGATAATACTCTGATCATCATGACATGCTATTCCTGTCCTATAATATTATCTCTCTATAATATATATATATTATATATAATATAATATCTCTATAATATTGAAGATGCTACCCTGCATCTCCACAGAGATGTCTAATAGGCATCTCAAACTTACTAGATATATAGACCTATTTATTCCTTGGCTTTTCAACTTGTTTCTTTTCCAAGTTTCCCATCTTAGTCAACGGCACCAGCATAACCTAACTACTAGGTCCTAAATCTAGGAGTCACTTTCATTCCTCTTTTTCACACACTATATCAAATTTCTATTCATCTCGTCTTTAATATATTCTGACACCAACCACTTCTCACCAAGTCTATACACTACCACTCCAATCCAAGCCATTTCCATTTGAAGTCTGGACAACTGCAAAAGCCTCTTGATATATTTCCCTGCCTTCATTCTAGTCTCTACCTTCCCTTCAGCCTATTTTCCACCCAGTTGCCAGAAAGAGTCTTTAAAACGTAAAGCAGATGATGTGGCTTCCCTGGTAGAAACCCTTCAATGGTTTTCTATCACACTTAGAACTACATCCAACACCTGCTTCTGTCCTCAAGTCCCTAAATGGTTTCGGCTCTTGCCTACCTTATTTCCTAGCACTTTCCTTCTTACTTAACTACAGCCATAATGGTTTTCTTTGTTACTCCCTGAGCATCTTGAACTTGCCATGCATGCTTCAACCTTTGCTTAGCCCTCTACCTAGAGGAATTCTTTCCCCAGAGCATTACATATCACCTCTCTGTTAACCATCCCTCCCTCCTCCCCTGATTGCCCATCTACAGAAGCACCCCCATTACTTTGTTTGATTTTTTCTTCATGGCACTATCACTACTTATTTTATGCTTATATAAATTTGTGTATGGTTGGTTTCCCCAACTAGCACATAAACTCCATGAACATGGGGAGTTTATATTGCTCAATGCTGGATCCCCATTGACAAACAGTGCGTGGTACATTTTAGGTATTAAAAAAAATACTTATTCAATATATGGAGACTTTTTCCTCATATTAATATTGGTTTGGGTTTAGCCAAGTAGTTATCATTACTCCAAAATAAGCCCTCAACAAAAAAGCAAGTAGTGTAATTACACAGACTCAGTTCTATATTCCATATGTTTTACAGAATCCTTACAGAGCTGTTTGAAAATTAGTGTTATAAAATTCTTTATTTTTGTTCATAAAACCAAGCAGATATTTTTCTGTTTTGCTTTCTCTATATTTTCCAGCAGTTTTACTGAGATATTTTCATATATCATACAATCCATCCAAAGTGAACAGTTGTTCACAGCACTACCACATGGTTATGCGTTCTCCACCACACTCAATTTTAGAACATTTTCATCACTCAAAAAATTAAAAACAAACAAACAAAAAGTCCTGACACAACACATACCCCTTATCCCCCTGTTACCCTTAGCGTCGAGGTGATACATTAGTTACTGTTGATGAAAGAATATTAAAGTATTATTGTTAACTATATTCCATAGTTTGAAGTAGGTGCACTTTTGTCATATACCTTTCTACTATTAACTCCTTATAATAGTGATATACATTTTTTTCTAGTTCATGAAAAAACACTTTTATATTTGCTCTGTTAATCACAATCATCATCCACCACAGGATTCACTGTCATACAACCCCCTGTTTTATCCTCTAGCTTTTCTTCCAGTGACATACTCTACTCTAAACCTCCCTTTTCACCCACAATCACCTACATAATTCAGCGCTGTTAATTACACTCACTATATTGCGCTACCATCACTGCTAACCATTTCCTCACATTTAAATTCAACCTAGTTAAGAATTCCTAGCAAATTTTTTTTTTTAGTCATAAAATGTAGCAGAAGATGATGACACTTTACTTGGAAGATCCTGAGAAATATACAGCAAAGTTACTCAAGTAATAAACAAATTCAGCAAGGTGGGAGGATATAAAATTAATGTGCAAAAATCAGTAACATTTCTATACACAAGCAATGACCTAGCTGAGGAGCCAGTCGAGGAAAAAATTCCACTCAAAATAGCAACTAAAAGAATCAAGTACTTAGGAATGAACTTTACTAGAGACATAAAGGACGTGTACACAGAAAGCAACATAACACTGCTAGAAGAAATCAAAGGAGATCTAAATAGGGGGAAAGACATTCCCTGTTCATGGACAGGAAGGCTAAATATAGCTAAAATGCTAATTCTCCCCAAACTGATCTACAGGTTCAACACAGTACCAATAAAAAATCCAACAACCTACTGTGAAGATTTGGAAAAGCTAATTACCAAATTCATCTGGAAGGGAAAGAGACCCCAAATAGCTAAAAGCATCCTATAAGAGAAGAACAAAGCGGGAGGACTAACACTCCCTGACTTTAAAATCTATTATAAAGCCACAGCGATCAAAATAGCATGGTACTGGCACAAAGACAGAACCACTGACCAATGGAGTCAAATCAAGAGTGCAGAAATAGACCACCAATCTATGGTCAACTGACTTTTGACAAGGCCCCAAAATCTTGGGACAAAATAGCTTTTTCAATAACTGGACAGGGAAGAACTGGATATTAATAGCCAAAAGAACGAAAGAAGACCCCTATCTTACATCCTACACAAAAATTAACTCAAAGTGGATCAAACACCTAAATATAAGAACTAGCACCATAAAGCTTCTAGAAGAAAATGTAGGGAAACATCTTCAAGACCTAGTAATAGGAGGTAGCTTCCTAAACTTTACAGCCAAAGCACAAGCAACATAGAAAAAAAAATAGATAAATGGGAACTCTTCAAAATCAAATGTTTCTGCATCTCAAAAGATTTTGTCAAAAAGGTCAAGAGGTAGCCAACTCAATGGGAGAAAATATTTGGAAATCTCATATTGGACAAAGGTTTGATTTCCTGTATATACAAAGAAATCATACAACTCAACAACAAAAGAACAAAGAACCCAATTATAAAACGAGGAAAAGATATGAATAGGCATTTTTCTGAAGAATAAATACAGATGGCTCAAAAGCACATGAAGACATGCTCATTTTTCATTGGCGATAAGGGAAATGAAGATCAAGACTACAATGAGATACCACCTCACACCTATAAGAATGGCTGCTATTAAACAAACAGGAAACTACAAATGTTGGAGAGGATGTGGAGACACTGGGACACTTATGCACTGCTGGTGGGAATGTATAATGGTGCAGCCACTATGGAAGACTGCTTGTCAGTTCCATAGGAAACTAAATATCGAGTTGTCCTATGACCCAGCAATAGCACTACTTGGTATATACCCAGAAGATTGGAAAGCAATGACACAAAGACATTTGCACACCAATGTTCATAGCAGCATTATTCACAATCGTCAGAAGATGGAAGCAAACCAAATACCCATCAGCAGATGAGTGGATCAACAAAGTGTTGTATATACATAGGATGGAATATTATACAGCAGTAAGACAAAATGATATCCTGAAGCAGATGGCAAAATGCATGAGCCTTGAGAACATAATGCTGAGTGAAATTAGCCAGACACAAAAGGATAGATACTGTATGATTCCACTTTTATGACCAGCATAAAGGTATAATCAGAGGTTTATAATACAGAATATAGGGGACTTAGAGATACATAGAAGCTAGAGATGGGTGAACCGTTAGCTAATGAGGTTGAACTCCAACGTAAGGGAATATATAGGAGTAAAGGTGGTTCTCCAGTGGGTCTAGAAGTAATATTACCATATTGAAGATGAACAAGATTGAAAGGGGTTGTATAGACCTACATGTCTCACTGATTAACACTAGAAATATGAAATAGTTCTCGCAAGAATTACTTCAAAGATATGATTCTTGTACAAAAAGTATTTAAGTCCAGGGTACGGAGGGAAATTGCTATTGCATGCTATGAGCCATGTTCAGAAGGAAACCCTCAGCATTACCACAGCAAAAGCAGAGGTAAATAATGGGGAGAAGGACAAGAGTTAAGAGGAAGTTTAGATTTCCTATTTGATGAGGGTGTGTTTATTGGTTTTTTTCTCTTGGGAACAATGACATTATGTAAAATTGAGACTGTTGATGGACTGTGGACTTTGGGCCCTCTACATGATGCCCAATGAATGCAGGTGGCTGAAGGATGCACTGAAGCAGAGGTAGATTGGCGAACGATGGTATATACTTATAAATGAAGGTTGTGCTGCTACAAAAAGGAACAAAGTCATGAGGCGTGCAATGATATGAACGAATATGCGGGACATTTGGTGAGACAAAATAAGCCAGAAACAAAAGAACAAGAATGGTACGGTCATCTTTAGAAAATGCTTATAAGAAAACAGGGGCCTAGATTGTAAGATTTTAGAGCAGACACATTAAGTCCAGAGTGGGGATTATTATTTCTGGATTCTGAGAGGCTGTTTCATATAAATAACCTGATATTTAGAGACAAGAACAAAGCCGAACAGGCTGAGGTTAAAGTAACTCAGAACATAGGGGTAAGGAAACAGTGTCCGTATTTTAAAACCACACATATTCTTTGAGACCAATGGAAGAAAGGTTTATTTGGTCTGGAACTGAAATTTTCTGTTGTGCATAATGTCACTCGACCTATCTGTATAGCTCATTTGAACAACTGAAACACAGGGAGCCCAGAATAAGAAAAAGGTCCTTTAGTCTTATGTAGATTATAGTAATTCCTGGATACATTCTAGAGTATATTAAGCAGATAATCAAAAAGTACTAGCAAAGTCCCATGAGGAAGGGGAGAAAGACTATGGAACTATTAAATCTTACCATCAGGGAATACCTTGATAATGTGTCAAACTTTGGGGACACCCAAATTGATAGGTCATGCCCTCAATCAGGAGGCCTACTCTTGTGAAGCTTATGTAGGTAGTGGAGAAGCTTAGACTACCTAGAGGCATGTCTAAGAGTTACTTCTGGAGGACCTCTTTTGTTGCTCACAAGTGGCCTCACTCCTAAACCCAACTCTGCATGTAAATCATTGCCCTCACCCCTATGTGAAAAATGACATCCAAGGGTGAAAGTCTCCCTGTGAGGTGACTCCTAGGGATGAATCCAAATCTGGCACCATGGGATCAACAATTCCATTCTAACCGAAAAGGGGGAAAGAAGTGTAACTAATAAAGTATCAGTGGCAGAGAGAGTTCAAATAGAGTTGAGAGGCTACTCTGAAGGTTGCTCTTACTCAAGCTTCATTTAGACTTGCTACCTATCATAACCTGCCAAACTTCAACAGGACCATTCCAGCCAATCCTAAAGAACACCTAGGGCAATATATAAGATTCCACAAGGTTTCCATGCACTAGAGTAACTTCTCAGAAACATACAATCTCCAGATGGGTCGGTCCCTGGTCCAGATAAGTCCTGCAACCTAGCTCAGCCTCTCCAGAACATCACATAGTTCCATCTCCCTACCCTATATTAATGACAGATCCTTACAATATAAAAAATTTAGAATTGCCATAGCCCAAACACCTCTAAAGAGAGGGATGGAAAGATTAAAGGGGATGGTGTAGTTATACATAGAAGATAGGATTTAACAAATGAATATGAATGCTGAATCATTAAATTGATATGATTTTAGTCTCCAGTATTTTAGAGCAGCTAGAAGTAAAAACCTAAAATTGTGGCATTGTAACCCCTGTCAAACTCTGACATATGTTCTACAACTAATTGTGGTACTGTGCTTTGAAATGTTTAGCCTTTTTGTATATATGCAATTTTTCACAAAAAAAAGAAGGGAAAAAAGTCAATTGGGATGATAAAAAAAATATTTAAGCCCTCTAGCCTCCTATATTCTGGAGCAGCTTGAAGGAAAAATAAGAGAAGATTGTATGGTAGCCCATGACACTCTGGGATCTGTTGTTACAAACTACTTGTTGAAGAATGCTTTGAAAACTATTGCTTTTTTATTACTCTGCTTTGTATATATTTTACACAATACAAGAAAAAAGTTAAAAATGAAAAAAAAATGTAGCAGAAAAATGTCCTTTTATTTCACCAGAATCCTAGAAAAAAAATACCTATTAAAAAACGCTTCTGTATCTGAAACAGTCAAGTGATTATGCACCTGACAGAAATTTTTGTTATAAAGGAAAAGAGAAAAGATTTTCTTCATTTTAATTTATTTATTGCTAAATGGTTTTGTTTAAAGACATTATGATATTATGGGAGAAAACTATTTTGAAACTCAAAATGAAAGGGGAAAGTCACATCACAGTATGATGAGCTGGAACATCATTCTCTCCCTTACCATTTCCCAAACTATGGCACTAGAGTAATAATTAAATTCATGAGACATTTTCATAAAAATGAAGTTGCTTTAACCTATTATATATTCAAATTATCACAGACACTATGAACCATAAAGATAATCTAATGTCATAAAACTGCTGAATTTAGTCAATACAAAACAGTAGATGGGGAAAGTTCCAGCAGATAACTCTCTGAACTCCCCTCTTACTTCATCTGTACTTTTCTTATGGCACTTAACACTTTTATCTTGTATTTGCAGATATTGGCATTTTTGACAGATGATTTTTGTCTGTTTCATCTTTATGGTATTAGCACAATGACTTGGGCAACTCAGTACTTGTTTTCAGAATAAAAGGATGAATGATGCAGAGGGTTAAATTTGGAGAACGATGGCAGTAAGCACTGCATAGCATCAATAGAATAGTGGATATAAACTCGCTAAATTCTAAATGAGCTCGATATCTGCTTTTTAAAATATCATAGTCTACGAGTGAAAAGAATTGAGTTAGACAAATCTATACAAGTGGGTATATGTGCTCACTCTACTTTCACTTCACATTATTTATCATAACTATAAAAAAGTAATTGTTTTTGTAGTCATTGCTTCTGTCTTCTCCACTTTAAATTCCATGAGGGTAAGGAATGCACATGGCTTACTATAGCCTCAGTATCTCATTATGGTAGGGGTTCAATAAATATAGGGGCTCAAAAATATATTTTGAATCAATGAATACAGTAAGGCCTAAGCTGCTGCATAATTTGAAGCTGCTGCATAATTTGAAGATGACTGAGTTCTCTTTCTAGCTCAGTTTATCAGGCAATCACAACTTCACAAAACTCAACAATCTGTTTTTCATTCATTTTAAAATGCACATTTTTTTCACATTCATCTTACAATTGATTAATGTCTTAGGATTCATGCATAGTTTACTTGGCAACATAGTTTTTTCTTTCTGAGTAGAATGTAAAATAACATTATTTTAATAAGTGGTGTTCAAGAATCAATGAAATACAGTTAATGTTAATTCCATCTTACTATGGAGAAAACAAAAATTTCAAGTACTTACATCAATTAAATCTGAAAGGTCATGAATATAATACTTGAAAACTGAGGCATTGGTTGCTTCAAGGGTTAGGAGATACTCATTCCGTGCTTTAATTGATTTTAGCTTATTTTCAGAATACTTTGCTTGTCTCTGGAAATGAAAACATTCAGGCATTGGGAAAGAAAACTATCATTTTAAAACAAGACAGAGAAACATATATGAATCTGTATTAACTTAAACAATGTATTCCACATATATAACTGACCCTCAAAGGCCCTTGTGAAAAGTACATTTTGAATCTGATTTAAATAATAAAACTAAAATTACAGCTATAGGGAATAACAACAATATATTTGGGCTTTGGGCCCATTTGCAATGAAATCTCTTTGTTGATATTCAAGTCCTCTAAATTCTGTATTGAATATTTGGCATTCAACACCAAACAATATCCAGCTGTTATTACATGACTTTTATGTTTCTTAAACATTTTCACCCCTTAGGAAATGCATGTCATTTCACAATAATTTACAATGTGTGTGTAATACCTATTGCATCAGTGTTCTTAGTTTTGTCACCTCAGAGAGGGTAGAAAGGCTCTACAGTATATTTTTACTTACCTTTTCTTTCATTTTTTCTATTTTTTTTACAGAGCTTCGCCGCTGATGTCTCTCTTCTAGTCTAATATTAAACACTGGGTCACCAGATCTTCCAATTTGCTTCTCTTCTTGCCTCTCAGCCTCTTTCAGCTTGCTCTCTGCACTGATGCTTTCTGCATGGTACATATGGTATGTTTTCATCACCTGTGAAAAAATTACCCAAATTGCTAATAGACGTCTGCCTGTAACTTTGAGAGTGAACAGAAATGATTATATGACATATATAGTAAAATGGCAGAGGGAAAACTAGAATGTTAGTAAAATAGATGAACGATGGACTTTTCCATAAGACAGATCGAAATATGCAAATTCGCCTGCCAGGAAGAGGCACTTAGGGGACAGGCTTTGATGAAAATATGATTTACGAAGTCTTACACATGCTTTCAATGTACTTGAAATGTTCCCTTAAATTTAAAAGTGTTTCTCTTAAAGCTCCTCTGCATTATTTATCTGCAGAATAGACCATTTATTCATGGATAACTTTTAGCCTAAAATTTGGAATTACAAACAACTCCAAAACCCATCCTTACTAAAAGAAGTTTATTACATAAAAATCTACTTGTCAAAATACAAAATATAAATATTAAGATTTATACATGGTTTAGATTAAAAATATTGTTTTTCTGACCACAAATTAATACAGAAATATTGATATAAAAAATAAAATGAAGAAAATAAAAACCAATCAGAGACAACAACTGTTAAAATTAACCTACTAGTTTTTTTTCCCATGCAAATACACATAGCCACACATAGATTTCTTCATTTACAAACTGGGATCACAGTATATTTTTAATTTTTAGTGTCCTTTTTTCACCTAACATCTTGACATTTTCTTATATTACTAAATATTCTTCTAAATTTTAAAGGCTGCATAGTATTTCATTATATGACTGTTATAATTAATTCCCTATTGTTGACCATTTTAGGATACTTTAACATTTTGCTTCATAAATAAAGCTCTGTTGAAACCCTCTATCTCATTTCTTCTCTTACAAATGATGTACGTAAGTTTCACTTTACCAAATTTAGGGATATACAGACATAAAATTTTATAATGTATACTTTTCACATATATTATAAACTTATATACGGTACCTCTAATTAATTATTAAAAATGTCATTAAAATGTTTGTGCACAAAATTATGTCACATTTCCTAGGACAAATTTCCAGAAGTAGAACTGCAGAGTTAGAGAATATGCACATTTTAAGGGCTTTTGAAGCATACTGCCAATTTAATACTCTGTTAATCTGAGAAACAAACTCATCTATATAGTTATCTCTTAAAGCACCTTAGATAATATAGGCATTTAATGTGCATATATATTTCTAAATAATGAATAAATAAATGTATTTCTTAGATACAGAAGAATAATAGTCAAAGATATTTAGATATTTTTACTGGAAAGTTACAGTTTTCCAATATATTTTCAATCTGCTTTTATATGTAGATCCAGACATCTGGGCAAACTCTAAAACCTGTTCATTTTGGGCACAATTATACTCCTTATAAGAACAACACACATAAGGTATGATGACTCCAAATACAACTGATGTCTCAAGGAACATACTAGGACTTAGCATCCAAGTAATTGATCGTGGCACTTCTCAGAAATTATTCCAAATTCCCACCCACAGAGGAGAGATTTTATTTCATTCACCAATAACCAGAAGTTAGTCAAAGCCAACTATACAACTAAGATGTAGTTGTTAAGAAGCTGAGGTTAAGGAAAAGTTTTGAAATAATGATCTTATTTTTTCATTTCAAAAGATGAGTTTTAAAATAATTTGGAAACTAGAAGCATTATTAGATAAATATATTTATTTAGGTCAAGCCATATGAAATGGCTGTTTTTATAGGTTACATAAAGAAAGGTATAAACCAGCACTTTCTTAAGATTCAGCTTAATACATGTTCTCAAGATGATGACCTCGAAGAGTACAACATGGAATTTATTTTCATAAAAGTTGATGATGTCTTTTCTTAAAAATATAAGCTAGCAAACCATGTCAAAGGCATTAATGAACAAGAACAAAGTAACAGCAGTTTTTCGGGGCTGTGTGTAATCGGAAAGTTGTCTGTTTTTAGTAATTATTTAAAGTATCCGGTGGGGGGAGGGTGTGTTTGGTTGGCTACTCCAGTTTAAAAGAAAAATGAAATAGCATTAGGAAGAAGCTTGGCAGCTGGGGAATGAGAAGGGAGTCACCCTGCAGCTGGGCAAACAGCAAGGTCAATGAATCTACTACACACCTCACATTTCTCGGCTTGGATCTGTTTATACTCCCTGCCTGAAGCAAACCCACATACCATTTGGATCCAGGTTCCAGTTACATGGTAAAATGAGAGGGTAAAGAAACCCACATGCAAATACACACACGCACAGAGTTGTTTAGTTACCTGTTTTCTTACTAGTAAGGAGGAAGAAATGAAGACACATATCTTCTATAACGTTTGGATGAAAAGGGCATACCAGACAGCCCTTGGTATCTGAGAAATATTTAATTCAAATATATAACAAAGAAAAGATCTAAACTCCTGACTCTATCTTTATTTGGATACTGAAGACTAGCCTAAGTAAATAATTTGTACAAATGAAGCCCCAGAAAAAGAGAAACCATACTGAGCTGGCTGCCAGTGTGATGTTCTTATTAACTAGTTGCATTTTTGAAAGGAAAACATTTGAGTTGGACCTAACATTAGAAGAAAAGGGTAAAAATATTATCTCATCATAATCTGCTTCAGCACAATAGATAAAGATTCTCTACTCAATTCAATGGCAATTTCTAGAAAGGAAATTTTTTTGCTTAGTTGGAAGATGGATTCAATTTGATTTAAAGGTTTCCACTATTCTTTAAAATGCTAACAATTGAAATAAATGAATTTTAAAAGTTGGGGAAAAACACTAAAAGCTTTTTGAGAACTCTAATTGCAGATAATGAATGTGACTACAAACTGCATTATTTAAAATGTGAGCTGTTGACAGAAGTTAAATGTGCCTTGTATTTAAAATAAAATGACAGTCTCCAATTTTTAGAGAAGTAAAAGGAAGCTTTTATTTTTTAAAGGTGCATTTTGAATACATACTGCAAAGAAAATAACAGCTTCTCAGCCAGTTTAATGTAAACATAATCCTTTGCATACCAAAATGGCACGATAGATTTATATCATTTAAATGTACTCCAATGGCATATTTTCCTATTTGAATTTCTCTGCTAAAACTTTATACATGCTTATTTATTCAACTCACTCAATTTATTTTTCCTTAACTATAGGAAAAATCAGGTCAAGTAGAAAATGACCATAATCATAGATTTCTTTCTGTAGAAGATTATGAGAGCCTATAAATCACTATTGCACAGAAACCGTTAAATTTTTTTCTTATTGATAACCACATGGAATATGTCTGACACTACCCTTTTATTATAAATCAAAATAATCAAAACGCCTGTGGTAAATTTTAATATTTAGTGCTAAGAAATCACTATGTAAAAGGCATTATTTAAAACTTCTTCAGAGTTCTAAATTGTATGGTGAACAATGAATTGTGTTAGTTTTTGCAACAATGAATTATAGCAAAGTTGCAGTTTTATGTGTTTAATATGTACAATATACAACCACCTTTAGTAATACTTTAAGTTATTCTGTAAAAGTAAATTAAAATGATGCTGGTAACAGTAATAATAACAACAACAACAAAAAAGAAATCACTATGTAACTAGAAAATTATACATGTATTAGTGAAGATCAGTGTATTAAGGTTATAGCTTCTAATTTTTAGTTCTGGCTCACAAGTTAGAAGACACTAATAATATGAATGGATCTACCAGTTACTACATGTGGGAAGTTATTTAATACATTTTGTCACCTTATAAGATTGTTGTGGGTAAAAAATTCTGTGTCCCTGTGTATTTAACTTAAAAACTTACAGAGTATATACTATATATGTGTGTATATATTTATGTATATACTATATCATATAATATGTATATGTTATATGTATACATTTAACTTAAATGTTACATGATGCTTACTATGAGCCAGATATTGTTTGAAGCATTTTTCAAATAATAATTCATTTAATCTTCCTAAGAATTCTTAGCAGTAGTTTCCTTTATTATTCCCATTATACAGAGGAGAAAACTGGCTCACAGAGAGGATAAGTAATTTACCTAGGATAATATGGCTGGTAACTGGTGGAACAAGGATTTGCACACCTGCAGGAAACTGGCTTCAGATTAGGTACTACTAATTGCTACGTGATAACCTTTGGAAAGTCTAAAGCATTATACAAATGGAAAGCTTCTCTGTCTGGGGGACATACTTACTCTTGATTATTTAGTAACGGAGGGGAATAAAGAGTGCAAGGTAATCATTTATTCATTCAACGTTTTTAGGTATTTGCTACTTATGATGAACTGATGGGTTTAAAAATAAACAAAGATTAGCTTCTCATCCTCTACAAGTGTAAAGTTTTGGAAATTAAAAAGTGGAAAAAAACAACAAAAAAGCTCAAACAACAACAACAAAAATGGGACTTAGAGATTTGAGTAGACATAGATGAAGGAAGAAGGCATTCAGGCTGGAGGGATGGTACCAGCTAGTGGGGGAGTGGGGAGGCAGGGGACCACACAAGTGAGGTGGGTATGAGTAGACCAAAATGGCAGAGAAGGTGGTCCAGGGAAACACTTGAAAAGACAGTTGAGTAACTGAGCCAAAGGGTAAGACTGAATAATTTGGCATGTGCAAGATCAGGAAACTCCAACTAAGACTGCAGCTTATCCTGTAAGTGTTTTTAAATCCACAGAGGTGTGGAAAATATAGTCAAATCAGTATCACTGTAATAATCTGGTGAAGACCTAAGAAGGATTTGGAATGTGAAATGGCCTCATTTTGGATGAAAGAAGTGGGAATGGAAAATCATAAAGGAGATTAAAAATGATAGCTACAATGGACTTCCAGTTGACCAAGATGGCAATATAAGAAGCTTCAGGGTGCCATTCTCACGCAGGATCTCTGAACATCTTAGCAAAAACTGGCAACACAGCATCCTCAAAATTCCAGAAAACAGCTTAAGCATTGCAGTAATTGGACAAGTGGCAAAGATAAAAAGAAAACAACTATAAAAACAATAGAAGAAGGTTACGATCAACATGATGATGTAAGACATTCCCTGGAAAAGTTTTCCCTCAGAATCAGCTAATAAAAGGACAAATCCCACTTACTTACAACTTTGGAGGAAGAAGAGACTGGAGAAGGATTCCACAAATGCTTAATCTAAGAAAATGGAGAATAATCTACAAAACAGGGTAGGAAATTTCTGTCCTAGGCCTGCCAGTCTGTACCCTTACATCTCACTCAGTCCTATGCAGCTGAGGTGGCATGGCCCAGGTCTCTTCTGCCACAGACACAGACTATACAGCCATACACAGCAGCAAGTTAGAACCCTATACTGGTACAGGGACCAAAACACCCAGGGCAGAACACAAGCCATTAAGTTGTGAGGCATACAAACAACTGTTGGCAAGAGATTTGCTTAATGAGCATAGTTTCTGCTGGCTGGACCACCTAAATGTGAAAAAGACTTTTCTGGAGTGACCTACCTTTTCTAGATAGATCCTATCTGGTTCCCTGGAGCAGGGACCCTAAAGGGAAAGAAACTGGAAGAAAAAAAGCCTCCTAGAAAAAAAAGGAGGGATTAAACTGAACTGCTGTAAGACAAGTAGGACCCCAGAACTGAAAAGTATAAGAAAAACAGTGCTGAGTGAGGGGGAGAATTGAAACGAACCAAAGTAGCTGGGAAAAAATTCTGCACAGAAACAAACAGAACAGATCAAGATCCCCAGAGATGGAAAAGAGGAAAGGAAGTGTTCTCCTGAAGCTGAAAAAAATTGCACAAAAAGTGCAATCTTCAAAATTGTACCACATATCCAGGGCAAGAATCAGATGAAGAAAAGCTGAAAAATCTGAACAAACACAGGCTACTCTATGGTCTAAAATAAGCTGGATGATGTGTCAAAGAAGAGCCTTAACACAAAACCCACTAACAATAAAACCTTAGACAAGAAGGAAAAACTGACTTTCAGATTTAACTCATCTAGATAATCAGATGCTCAGACATCAGCAGGAAATTATAAGACATGCTAAGAAACAGGAAGATATGGCTCAGTCAAGGCAACAAATTAAAACTTCAGAGCAGACAAAGAATTTAGAATAACTAATCAAAGGTCTGCTGTTCAAACCAACCAACCAACTTAAGGAAATGAAGGAAAATGTGGATAAACACTAAGATATTTAGAAGATAATACATGAGCAAAAAGAAGAAACAAAGTATAAAAAAGAAACATAGAAATTATGGGGATGAATGGCAAAATAACAGATTAAAAATACACTAGAGGCATAAAAGAGGAGATCTGAACAGGCAGAAGAAGGAATTAAAGAACTAGAAGAAAGGATAGTCAAAATCATACAGTCAGAAGAACAGACAGGGAAAAAAAATAGAAAAAAATTGGACAGCGTCTCAGGGGTTTGAGAGACAGCACAAAGCATACACACATATGCATATGGTATTCCAGAAGGAGAAGAGAAAATAAGCAGAAAGAATATTCAAGGAAATAATGGCTGAAAATTTCCCTACTCTTATGAAAGACATAAATATACATGTACAAGAAGCACAATGAATTCCAAACAAAATAAAACCTAATAGATCTACTTTGAGACACATATTAATCAGAATGTCAAATGCCAAAGATAAACAAAGAATTCTCAAAATAGTAAGAGAAAAGCAATTCATCACTATAAAGGAAGATTAAGTGCTGATTTCTCATCAAAAACCATGAAGGCAAGAAGAGAGCTATGATATATAATAAGGTACTAAAGAGAAAAGCTGCCAACCCAAAATTCTTTTGGTGGGGCTGCCAGCCAAAACTATTCTTCAAAAATGATGAAGAGTTGAAAACTGTTTATCAGTGTTTGTCAGCAAGAGACCTGCCCTACAAGAAATACTAAAGGGTTTTCTGCAGGCTGAAAGAAAAAGACAGGAGAGAGAGGCCTGGAGGAGAGTGTAGAAATGAAAATTATTTGTAAGAGTAACTAAAAGGGTAAAAAGAGAAGCAAAAATAAGTTATGACATATAAAATCCAAAGGGTAAAATGGTTAAAGTAAGTACTGCCTTTATAGTAGTAACATTGAATTTTAATGGACTAAATTCCCCAATCAAAAGACACAGATTGGAAGAATGGATTAAAAGGAATAACCCACCCATACATTGTTTACAGGAGACTCATCTCAGACTTAAAGACAAAAATAGGTCAAAAGTGAAAGGATGGAGAAAGATATTTCATGCAAATAGGAACAACAAAAAAGGTGGCGGTAGCTACACTAATACCCAGAATATATGAAGAAACCATACAATTCAACAATAAAAAGACAAACAGTCCAATTTAAAAATGGGCAAAAGACTTGAATAGATATTTCTCCAAGGAGGAAATATAAATGGCTAAAAAGCATATGAAAAGATTCTCAACAGCACTAGCTAATAGGGAAAAGGAAATCAAATCCATGAGTTATTTCACATCCACTATAATGTCCATTATTAAATAAACAGAAAACTACAAGTTTTAGAGAGGATGAGGAGAAACAGGAACACTTATTCACTGCTAGTGGGAATGTAAAATGGTACAGACATGGTAGAAGACAGTTTGGCAGTTCTTCTGGAAACTAAATATAGACCTTCCATATGAACTGGCAATCCTGCTACTAGGTATACACCTAGAACTGAAAACAGGGACACATTTGCACTTCCACACATGTGGGGAAAGCCTGCACACCCACTGTGGGCCCTTGGTCCTGTTTCAGAGGGAACAAAGCAACTTGTATGTACATTCTGAGGTAACTGTATGTTGGTACAAATCTCTCAGGTGGTAGTATGAAAGACTGAACGAGTCCTCTCTACCTTGCCCTCCCAGGACTTAACCTGCAGGCAGAAGTAGCTTGTGGAGACTTAAAGCAGTAAAAGAATCAATTAAGTCAAAAGACATTTGCACACTGATGTTCACAGTAGCAGTATTCACAATTTCCAAAGACGGAAGCAATCCAAGTGTCCATCAACTGATGAATGGATAAACAAAATGCGGTATATACGTATGATGGAATATCATTCAGCAGCAAGAAAGAAATAACTCCTGATGCATGCAACAATATGGAAGAACCTTTAGGACATTATGTTGAATGAAATAAACCAGACACAAACATTGTATGCTCTCATTAATACTAACTAAATATAATGAAGGAATTTGTGGAGCTAATATCTAGAATATATATTATCAGAAGATACAATGAGGATAGAGAATGGTGAACTGATGCTTAATTTGTGCAGAATTTTTAAATAAGGTTGACTGTACAAGTTTGGAAATGGATACAGGTGATGGTAGCACATTATCACGTGTGGGTTACAATTCCACAATTTCAGGTTTTTACTTCTAGCTGCTCTAAGACATTGGAGACCAAAAGAGATATCAGCTTAATGATTCAGCATTCATATTCATTTGTTAAATCCTATCTTCTCTGTATAACTCACTATCACATTTGATCTTTCCATCTCTCTCTTAAGGGGTGTTTGGGCTATGGCCATTCTAAATTTTTCATATTGGAAGGGTCTGTCGCTAATATGGGGTAAAGGGATGGAACTATCTGAGGTTCTGGAGAGGCTGAGCCCTCTAGGTTTCAGGAATTATCAGGACCAGGGACCCATCTGGAGATTGCAGGTTTCTGAAGTTACTCTAGTGCATGAACCCTTGTGGAATGTTATATATTGCCCTAGGCATTCTCTAGGATTGGCTGTAATGCTCCTGGTTGGGGTTTGTCAGGTTATGATAGATAACAAGGTCTAACTGAAGTTTGCGTAAGAGCAACATCTAGAGTAGCCTCTCGATTCTATTTGAACTCTCTCTGTTGGGTTAGCTTTTACAATGGGGATTTATTAGTTTAGTAATTTACAGTTCTAAGGCCATGAAGATGTCCCAATTAAGGTACCAACAGGATGATAGCTTCTCTCAAGAAAAGCCAATGACATCTGGGATTCCTCTCTCACATGGGAAGGTACATGACCAGTGTCAGCTGATCCTTATCTCCTGGTTTTCATTACTTTCAGGTTTTGGCACTTTATGCTTCTACAGGTCCTTGCTTGCTTCTCTCAGAGAATTTCTAATCTCTCTGCCTCTGTTTCTCTCTGTCTCTCTCTCTCTCTCTCTCTTCTCTCTGGGTATCTCTCCTTTATCCTCTCATAAAGGACTCCAGTAAAGTATTAAGATCCACCTGGAATTGGGTGGTTCACGTTTCAACTGAAACAACCTAATCAAAGGGTCCCACCAGAAGAATGGATTAAAAGAACATGGCCTTTCCTGGGGAATATAACAGTTCCAAACTACCACACCATAAATGAAGAAAACCATATTTAGGATATAATTGCACAATGATTTTTAAAAAAATCATCCTCAACATGCTCAAAGACAAAAAGGAAAACACGGAAAGAACTAAAGGATATCATGGAAATAATGAATGTACAATATGAGACTCTAAATAAAGAGAAATCTTAAAAAGGTACTGAGAAGAATATTAGAATTGAAGGCCACAAAAAATGAAATGAAAAAGTACAGCAGATTGGAGCTGGCAGAAAAAAGAATCAGTGGACTCAAACACAAGGCAACTGAAATGACTAAGGCTGAGATGAAGAAAAAAGAAAATGAAAAAAGTGAACAGAGCCTAAGAGATCTGTGGGACACCATCAAGTATGCAATATATGTATTATGGGAGTCCTAGAAAAAGAAAAAGAAAGGGATAGATGGACTAGTCAAAGAAATAATGACAGAGAACTTCCCCAATTTAACAAAAGACATGAATATGTGTATTGAAGAAGTGCACCAGACCCCAAAAGGATAAACTACAAGAGAACCAAGTTTAGACACATAGTAGCAAAATGTCTAATGCCAAGAACAAAGAGAGAGCTCTGAAAACTGCAAGAGAAAAGCAACATGTTATGTACAAAATAATTCCAATAAGATTAAGATTAAAACAATCTCTCCTCATCAAGTTAAGGAGGCAGTGGGGCAAAATACTTAAAGTGCTGAAAGAAAATAACTACCAACCAAGAATTTTAAATCTGGTGAGATATCTTTCAAAAATGAGGGAGAGGGTAGATGGCCAACTACAGTAGCTTGCAATCAGCCCTGTTCCACAGAAATGTTAGAGAAGGGACAGGACGGCAACTGAGGTGGCAATTTGGGAGTACAGCTGATTTGGGAGAGCCTTCTGCACCAAATAGAGTGGCCCTAGCTGCAGAGGCCGAGGAACTGAGAGGCAGAATGCTGGAGCCTGGCTGGAGGCAGGGAGCCCATGGGACTTCATGGATGGGAGCCAGGGACTAGGAAGTAAGCCAGGCTGTGTTCCTTGAATGTGCTACCCTCACCAGCACAGCCCCAGGACCAGTGATTCACCACACACCCCATGCACCCAAACCCTGATACCCTCTGTTTCCTGCACTTCACCAGCCCTTACTGCATTTACCTGCCCCACCCCCCACCCCAAGTGCAGCCCAACCCACCACTCCTGCACTTTTCCCAAGCACTACCTCCCCCTCCCTCTTCCTTGCAGGCTGTTGCCAGCACATAAAGGCTGCAGGCACCAACCTCCATACCCAGGCTACCCGCATGCCCCCTGCCCATAGCATCACACAGCCTCACCCTGCCCTCCCTGAGCTCTGCGCATCAGTTTACTGCACACCTAGACCCATATATGTGAATGGGCCTCAAATCACATCATTCAGCTCTGGGAACCTCAGTTTACAGCAGTCCTAGAACTGCGCATGTGCACAGACATCAGCCACACTACCTAACTCTAAGAAAGTGCTGACCTGTGCAGCTGGGTCACATCTGCCCCCAATCCATGAAAGCATAAAACCAACCTGTTGCCACAGCTCTATGCATGAGCACGAAGAGTACCCATGCTTTATACCAGAGCACACCAGGGCTACACCACCCAGACTGATGCATCCGCACAGCTACATCCTCCCTGGCTATGGGCACCCACATTCACAAACATTAGCATAACATCCCCATATGTTATGCCTATATCCATCCTGCGCCTATACCCATCCTGAAAAAAATAACCACACTGAGTGTCCCACCCTGTACTCTGCTCCCTATTGTACATCCATCCCAGAAACCTAAGGCCTGAGACTACTGAAAGAAATCAACTCCCAAAATAAATCAATCAAGATATTTATATGCCACGGAGACAGCAGAAGATCACTAAGCATATCACAAAGCAGAGAGATATAGTCCTGCCTAATAAACAAATCAAAACACCAGAGAAGACACAGATGTTGAACAACTAACCAAAGATGTTCTTACTTAATAAATGGGATAACAAATGACATAAAGGAGAGCAAGAAGACAGTAGAAGAGCATAAAGAGGAATTTGAAAGAATAAATAGAAAAACAGCAAATAGCACATAGATTAAAGATTCCGTTGACTAAATAAAAAACATACTAAAGGCAAACAACACCAGATTTGAAGAGACAGAAGAAAAAATAAGTAATATAGAGGACTGGATAACTGACTTCGAAGATTCAAAACAGCAAATGGCAAAAAAGATGGAAAAATTTGAATTGGATCTCAGGGAAATGATAGACAAAACAAAGCACACAAATATTAGAGTCACTGGTGTCCCAGAAAGAGAACAGAGGAGTAAAGGGGTTGGAAGAGCAGTTCAGAATACAATGGGGGAAACTTCCCAACCCTTAGAAAGGACATAAATATGCAAGTCAAAGAATCCCAATGAACTCCAACTAGAATAAATCCAAATAGGCCTTCTCCAAGACACACAATAAGCAGTCTGCCAAATGTTGAAGAGAAGCAGAAAATCCTGAAAGCAGAAAGAGAAAAACAATCTCTTACATATAAGGGAAACCAAATAAGACTAAATTCAGACTACTCAACTAGCACCCTGGAAGTGAGAAGGCAGTGGTATGATATATTCAAGATCCTGAAAGAGATAGACTTCCAGCCAAGAATTCTGTACCCAGCCAAATTGTCCTTCAAAACTGAGGGAGAGATTGAAGTTTTCACAGACAAAGAAGTCCTGAAAGAATTTGTCAACAAGAGACTGGCCTTATAAGAAATACTAAAAGGAGTTCTGCCAGATGGAAGAAAAAAGGAGAGGGAAGTCTGGAGGAGGGCACAGAATTGAAGAGTACCACTAAGGGTAATTTAAAGAATACAAAGAGAAAGAGGGAAAAGAATACATAGATCTGACAAATAAAATAGATAAGACAGTGGATTCAAGAAATGCCTTTTCAGTAATAATTTTGTTAACAGACAAAACTTACTAGTTAAAAGATACAGATTGGCAGAATGAATTAAGAAACAGAATCCAGCTATATGCTGCTTACAAGAGACTCATCTCAGACACAAATCTACAAAAAATTGAAAGTGAAAGAATGGAAAAATATTTTCCAAGCAAGTTGTAACCAAAAGGGAAGCAGGAGTAGCTATACTAATATCAGACCAGAGAGATTTCAACTGTAAAGACCTCATAAGAGACAAAGAGGGATACTATATACCAATTAAAGGGTCAATTCATCAAGAAGATATAACAATCATAAATGCTTATGCTCTCAATCAAGGAGCTCCAAAGTACATGAGACAGACATTGGCAAAATTGAAGAGAGCAACAGATATTTCAACAATAATAGTAGGAGACTTCAATACACCACTCTCCTCTATAGATAGAACCACCAGACAGAAGATCAAGAAGGAAATAGAGAAGTTAAACAACTTGATAAATGAATTAGACCTAGCAGACATATATAGGTCATTGCACCCCAAAACACAAGGATATATAGTCTTCTCTAGTGCTCATGGAACATTCTCCAGAACAGATCATATGCTAGGGCACAAAACAGATCTTTACAAATTTCAAAACAATGAAATGATTCAGAGCAGTTTCTCTGATCACAATAGGATGAAGCTGGATCTCAATAACTACCAAAGAATGAAAACATTATATATGGAGATTAAATAATATACTCTTAAACAACCAGTGGATCAAAGAAGAAATTGCTAGAGAAATCAGTAGCTGTCTGGAGATGAATGCAAATGAGAATACAACTTATTAGAATGTATGGGATGTGGCAAAGGCTGTCCTGAGAGGGAAATTTATTGCCTTAAATGCCTATATTAAAAAAATAAGAAAAAGCAAAAATCATGGACCTAACAGCACACATGGAGGAACTTGAGAAAGCACAGCAAACTAACCCCAAAGCAAACAGGAGAAGAGAAATAACAAAGATTAAAGCAGAGATAAAAGAGTGGGAGAAAAAAAGAACAATAGAAAGAATCAATAAAACCAAAACTTGGTTCTTTGAGAAAATCAATAAAATTTATGGGCCATTAGCAAGACCGAAAAAGAAAAAAACAGAGAGGAAGCAAACAAACAAAACCAGAAATAAGAAGGGGTGCGTTACCACAGACCCTGAAGAAATAAAATAAATCATAAGAGGATAATATGAACAAAGTAGACAACTTAGATAAAACAGACAAATTCTTGGAGCCATTCAAACAAGCTACACTGAATCAGGAAAGAATAGAAGATCTCAACAAAGCAATCGGAAGTAAAGAGATTCAATTATTCATCAAAAACCTTCCTACAAAGAAAAGCCCAGGGTCAGGTGGCTTCACAGGGGAATATTAAGAAACATTCCAAAAAGAACTAACACCAATCCTGCTCAAACTTTTCCAAAAAATTGAGGAAAAAGAAACTTTACCTAACTCATTTTATGAAGCTAACATCATCTTAATACCAAAACTGGGTAAAGATGTCATAAGAAAGGAAAACTACATGCCAATTACTCTAATAAACATAGGTGCAAAAATTATCAATAAAATATCAGCAAATTGAATCCAGCAACACATTAAAAGAATTACACACCATGACCAGGAATGCAAGGATGGTTCAACACTAGAAAATCAATGAATGCAATACAGCACGTTAACAAACTGAAAGGGAAAAATCACATCACCATCTCAATTGATGCTGAAAAAGCATTTGACAAAATTCAGCATCCTTTACTGCTGAAAATACTCCAAAAGATAGGTTTCAAAGGTAACTATCTCAATATGAAATATGTGAAAAACTGATAGCCAGCATCATGCTCAATGGAGAGACAGACTGAAAACTTTCCACCTAAGATCAGGAACAAGACAAGGATGCTCACTGTCACCACTATTATTCAACATTGTGCTAGAAGTTCTAGCTAGAGTAATTAGGCAGGACAAAGAAATAAAAGGCATCCAAATTGGAAAAGAAGTAAAACTCTCATTATTTGCCAATGATATGATACTATACTTGGAAGATGCTGAGTAATTTACAACAAAGTTACTTGAGCTAATAAACAAATTCAGCAAGGTGAAGGGATATAAAATTAATGTGCAAAAATCAGTAACATATCTATATACAACCAATGACCTAGCTGAAGAGTCAGTTAAGGAAAAAAATTCATTCAAAATAGCAACGAAAAGAACCAAGTACTTAGGAATGAACTTAACTAGGGTCAGAAAGGACTATATAGAAAACTACATAACATTCTGAAAGAAATCAAAGGAGATTTAAATAGATGGAAAGACATTCCCTGCTCATGGATAGGAAGGCTAAATATAGTTAAGATGTCAATTCTCCCCAAATTGATCTACAGATTCAACACAATATCAATAAAGATTCCAATAACATACTTTGAAGATTTGGAAAAACGAATTACCAAATTTATCTGGAAGGGAAAGAGACCTTGAATAGCTAAAAGCATCCTAAAAAAGAAGAACAAAGTGGGAAGATTAACACTCCCTGACTTTAAAACCTATTACAAAGCTACAGTGGTCAAAACAGCATGGTACTGGCAGAAAGATAGAACCATTGAGCAATGGAACTGAGTCAAAACTGCAGAAATAGACCACCAAATCTATGGTCAACTGATTTTTGCAAAGGCCCTCAAATCCTCTGAACTGGGGCAAAATAGCCTTTTCTACAATTGTGCAGGGAAGAACTGGATATCAATAGCCAAAAGAAAGAAAGAGGACCCCTATCTTACATCCTACACAAAAACTCACTCAAAGTGGATCAAACACCTAAATATAAGAATGAGCACCATAAAATAGCTTCTAGAAGAAAATGTAGGAAACATATTCAAGAATAGTAATAGGAGGTAGCTTCCTAAACTTTACACCCAAAGCACAAGCAACAAAGAAAAAATAGATAAATTGGACCTCCTCAAAATCAAATGCTTCTGCACCTCAAAAGACTTCATCAAAAAGGTGAAGTGGCAGCCAACTCAATGGGAGAAAATATTTGGAAATCTTTTATGGGACAAAATTTGATATCCTATATATACAAAGAAATCATACAACTCAACAACAAAAGAACAAAGAACCCAATTACAAAATGGGCAAAAGATATGAATAGGCATTTTTCTGAGAGGAAATAGAGATGGCTCAAAAGCACATGAAGAGATGCTCATTTTCATTGGCTATAAGGGAAATGCAGATCAAGACTACAATGAGATACCACCTCATACCTATAAGAATGGCTGCTATTAAACAAACAGGAAACTACAAATGTTGGAGAGGATGTGGAGAAACTGGGACACTTATGCAGTGCTAGTGGGAATGTATAACAGTGCAGCCACAATGGAAGACTGTTTGTCGTTTCCTTAGGAAACTAAATATTGAGTTGCCCTATGACCCAGCAATAGCACTTCATATATATCCAGAAGAGGTAAAAGTAATGACAAATAGACATTTCCACACTGAGTTTCATAGCACCATTATTCCATTGCCAAAAGCCAGAAGCAAACCAAATGCCCATTAACAGACAAGTGGATAACAAAATGTTGTATATACTATGATGGAATATTATGCAGCAGTAAGACAAAATGATGCCCTGAAGCACATGACAAAATGGATGAGCCTTGAAGACATAATGTTGAGCAAAATTAGGAGACACAAAAGACTAGATACTGTATGATTCTACTTTTATAACTAGCATAAAGGTATAATCAGAGGCTTATAATATAGAATATAGGGGACTTAGAAATATATGGAAGCTAGAGATGGCTTCTCTAGCCATCTCTAGATGAACAGTTAGCTAATGAGGTTGAACTCCATTGTAAGGGAATAGATAAGAGTTAAGGTGGTTTTCTAGTGGGTTTAGAAGTAATATTACCATATTGAAGATTGAAAGAGGTTGTATAGACCTATGTGTTCCACTGATTAACAATAGAAATATGAAATAGTTCTTGCAAGAATTACTTCAGAGATATGGTTCTTGTACAAAGAGTGTTTAAGTACAGGGTACAGAGGGAAAACTGCTATTGCATGCTATGAGCTATGTTCAAAAAGAAACCCTCAGCACTACCACAGCAACAGCAGAGATAAATAATGGGAGGCATGGACAAGAGGTAAGAGGAGGTTTAGATTTCCTATTTGGTGAGGGTGTGTTTATTGGTGTTCTTTCTCTTGGGAACAATGACATTACCTAAAATTGAGACTGTTCATGGACTGTGAACTTTGGACCCTCTACATGATGCCCAATGAACGCAGATGGCTGAAGGATGCACTGACTGAGAAGTACATTGGCGAACAATGGTGTATACTTATGAATGAAGGTTGTGGTGCTACAAAAAGGAACAAAGTCGTGAGGCATGCAATGATGTGAATAACATGTGGGATATTTGGTGAGACAAAATTAGCCAGAAACAAAAGAACAAGAATGGTATGGTCCTTTTAGAAAATACTTATAAGAAAACAGAGGCCTAGACAGTAAGATTTTAGAGCAGACACATTAAGTCTGGAGTGCTGATTATTATTTCTGGATTTTGAGAGGCTGTTTTATATATATAACCTCATATTTAGAGATAAGAATGAAGCTGAACAGGTTGGGGTTAAAATAACTCAGAACATAGGGGTAAGGAAGACAGTGTCTATATGTAGAACCACACATACTCTCTGAGACCAATGGAAGAAAGGCTTATTCAGTCTGGAACTGAAATTTCTCTTAGTGCATAATGTCACTCAACCTATCTGTATAGCTCATTTGAACAAATGAAACACAGGGAGCCCAGAATAAGAAGAGGACCTTTAATCCTGTATAGATTATTGTAATGCCTGGATACATCCTAGAGTTTATAAAGCAGATAGTCAAAAAGTATTGGCTAAGTTTCCTGAGGGATGGGAAAAAGACTATGGAACCATTAAGTCTTACCATCAGGGAATGCCCTGATACTGTGTCAAACTTAACGGACAACCAAATCAATAGACCATGCCCTAGATCATGAGGCTTACTCTTGGGAAGCTTATGTAGGGTAGCGGAAAAGCTTAGACTACCTACAGGCATGCCTAAGAGTTACTTCTGGAACACCTCTGTTGTTGCTCAGATGTGGCCTTACTCTCTCTATAAGCCCAACTCTGCAAGTGAAATTATTGTCCTTCCCCCTACATGGGACATGACATCTAGGGGTGAAAGTCTCCCTGGTGACGTGCGTGATGACTCTCAGGGATGAATCCAAACCTGACACTATAGGATCAACAATTCCATCCTGACCAAAAGGGGGGAAAGAAGTGTAACTAGTAAAGTATTAGTGGCAGAGAGATTTCAATTAGAATAGAGATACTACTCTGGAGGTTGCTCTTATGCAAGCTTCAGTTAGACCTTGCAACCTATCATCACCTGCCAACCCCCAATCAGGACCATTTCAGCCATTACTAAAGAACACCCAAGGCAATATATATGATTCCACAAGGGTTCCAAAGCACTAGAGCAACTTTCCAGAAACCTACAATCTCCAGATGAGTCCCTGGGTCAGACAGGTCCTGAAACCCAGCCCAGCCTCTCCAGAACATTAGATAGTTCCATCCCCCATCCCATATTAGTGACAGACACATCCAATATAAAAAATTTAGAATTGCCATAGCCCAAACAACCCTAAAGAGAGGGACGGAAAAATCAAAGGGGATGGTGGAGTGATACAGAAAAGATAGGATTTAACAAATGAATATGAATGTTGAGTCATTAAATTGATATCTCTTTTAGTCTCCAGTATTATAGAGCAGCTAGAAGTAAAAATCTAAAATTTTGGGATTATAACCCATGCCAACTCTGAAATACGTTCTACAACTAATGGTGGTGCTGTGCTTTGAAATGTATTGCTTTTTTGTATGTATGCTATTTTTCACAACAAAGGGGGAAAAAGTCAACTGTGATGATAGAAAAATATTTAAGCCTTCTGGGCTCCTATATTCTGGAGCAGCTAGAAGGAAAGATCTGAGAGGATCATGTGGTAGCCCATGACAAACTCTGGGATCTGTCCTGTAACTACTAGTTGTAGAGTGCTTTGAAAACTATTGTTTTTTTTTTTTTTTATTTCTTTGCTTTGTATGTATGTTACACTATACAATATAAAAAGCTAAAAAAAAAAAAAATGAGGGAGAGATTAAGAAATTTCCATATGAACAAAAGCTGAGGGAGGTTGTCACAACTAGACCTATCCTATAAGTAGTGCTAAAGAGAGTTCTTCACACTGAAAGAATTGGACACTAGACAGTGGACTGAAGCTGCATAAAGAAATAAAGACCCCTAATAATGGTAACCATATAGGTACTTATAAATGATAACACTATTATACTGTAATTTTTGGCATGTAACTATCTTTTACTTCTTACAGGTTCTACAATTCAAATGCATAAAAAGCAAAGATAAATAGATGTTTTGGATTTAAAATGTATACAGACACAATTTGTAAGTAGTAAAACAAAAATGTTAGGGGGATGGAAGGGTATAGGGACAGTGTATTTGCAAGTTATTGAAGTTAAGTTGGTACCAAATCAAATGTAATTGTTATGGATTTAGGATGTTAACTTGAAGCCCAATGAAAGCCATAAGCCACAAAGAAAATATATGAAAAATACAGACTAATAAATGAGAAGGTCCTCAAACTGTTACACTACAAAAAGCAAATATATAAGAAAGTATGCATTAATGGAAGAATCGAGGGACTAAGGATGTAAGACTTACAAAGAGCAGCAGCAAATTAGCAGAAGAAAACCCTGCATTATCAGTAGTAACTTCCAGTGAAAAGGCAGAGATTGTCAGCGTGGATTAAAATGCATGTCCCAACTACATGCTGTTTATAAGAGACCCATCTTAAATTCAAAGACACAAGTAGGTTGAAAGGGAAAGTATGGAAAAAAAATATGCCATGTAAGTGGCAACCAAAAGAGAGCTTGAGTAGCTATACTAATATCAAATAAATAGATTTCAAGTAAAAAACTGTTAAAAGGGACAAAGAAGGTCACTATATACTGATAGAGAGTTCAATTGAAAAAAAAAGACATGACAATCACAAATATGTACGTACCTAAAAACAGAGCCCCAAACTATATGAAGCACATATTGACATATTTGAAGGGAGAAATAGACAGTTCTATATTAATAGTAGGAGATTTAAATATACCACTTTCAATGATGGATAAAACATGCAGACTGAAAATAAGTAAGAAATTACAAGACCTGAAAAACTAAACCAACTAAACTTAAAAAACATATAGAACACTTCACCAACAGTAGTAGAATATATATTCTTTAGGCTGTATATTCTCCAGGATAACCTCCTGACTCTGAATTTTCTGACACTGAGACTTTATTTTGTCTCATTTCTTTCTTCTATTTCTTCTTTCTTCTTCTTTGGTCAAGAAGGTTTTCTCATTCCCATAACAGGTCCCAGCTCATCCCCAGGAGTCAGGTCCTAGGGGAGAGGGCAGTGATTTCACCTGCCAAGTTGGCTTAGAGAGGCCACATTTGAACAATAAAAGAGGTTCTCTGGGGGTGACTCTTAGGCATAATTATCAGTAGGGTTAGACTCTCCTTTGCAGGAATAAGCTTCATAAGGGCGAGCCCCAAGATTGAGGGTTCAGCCTATTGAATTTGCTGTCCCTACTTCTTGCAAGAATATCAGGAATTCCCCAGATGAGAAAGTTTTCTATTCCCTCCTTTCTCCTCAGTCTCCCAAGGGGACTGTTCTAGTTTGCTAGCTGCCTGAATGCAACACATCAGAGATGGATCGGCTTTTAATAAAAGGGAATTTATTTTGTTAATTCTTCAGAGGAAAGGAAGCTAACTTTCAACTGAAGTTCTTTCTTACATGGGAAGGCACAGGATGGTCTCTGCTGGCCTTCTCTCCAGGCCTCTGGGTTCCAACAACTTTCCCTGGGGTGATTTCTTTCTGCATCTCCAAAGGCCTGGGCTGAGCTGTGAGTGCTGAGATGAGGTATGCTGAGCTGCTTGGGCTATGCTACATTGAGCTCTCTCATTTAAGCACCAGCCAATTAAGTCAAACGTCATTCATTGCAGCAGACACCCCTAGCTGACTGCAGGTGTAATCAGCAAAAATTGAGGTTCATGTAACATTGGCTCATGTCCACAGCAACAGAACCAGGTACCTTCATCTGGCCAAGTTGAAAATTGAATCTAACTACCACAGGGACTTTGCAAATACTTTTTTTTTTTATTAATTAAAAAAAATAATAACACAACATTTAGAAATCATTCCATTCTACATATGCAATCAGTAATTCTTAATATCATCACATAGATGTATGATCATCATTTCTTAGTACATTTGCATCGATTTAGAAAAAGAAATAGCAAGACAACAGAAAAAGAAATAAAATGATAATATAGAGAAAAAATACAAAAAATATATATAAAACAAACAAACAAAAAAAACTATAGCTCAGATGCAGTTTCATTCAGTGTTTTAACATAATTACATTACAATTAGGTAGTATTGTGCTGTCCATTTTTGAGTTTTTGTATCTAGTCCTGTTGCACAGTCTGTATCCCTTCAGCTCCAATTACCCATTATCTTACCCTGTTTCTAACTCCATATGGTCTCTGTTATCAATGATATATTCCAAGTTTATTCTCTAATGTCGGTTCACAACAGTGGGACCATACAGTATTTGTCCTTTAGTTTTTGACTAGTCTTACTCAGCATAATGTTCTCTAGGTCCATCCATGTTATTACATGCTTCATAAGTTTATTCTGTCTTAAAGCTGCATAATATTCCATCGTATGTATATACCACAGTTTCTTTAGCCACTCGTCTGTTGATGGACATTTTGGCTGTTTCCATCTCTTTGCAAATGTAAATAATGCCGCTATAAATATTGGTGTGCAAATGTCCGTTTGTGTCTTTGCCCTTAAGTCCTCTGAGTAGATACCTAGCAATGGTATTGCTGGGTCGTATGGCAATTCTATATTTAGTTTTTTGAGGAACTGCCAAACTGCCTTCCACAGTGGTTGCACCATTTGACATTCCCACAAACAGTGGACAAGTGTGCCTCTTTCTCCACATCCTCTCCAGCACTTGTCATTTTTTGTTTTGTTGATAATGGCCATTCTGGTGGGTGTGAGATGATATCTCATTGTGGTTTTGATTTGCATTTCTCTAATGGCCAGGGACATTGAGCATCTCTTCATGTGCCTTTTGGCCATTTGTATTTCCTCTTCTGAGAGGTGTCTGTTCAAGTCTTTTTCCCATTTTGTAATTGGGTTGGCTGTCTATTTGTTGTTGAGTTGAACAATTTCTTTATAAATTCTGGATACTAGACCTTTATCTGATATTTCGTTTCCAAATATTGTTTCCCATTGGGTAGGCTGTCTTTCTACTTTCTTGATGAAGTTCTTTGATGCACAAAAGTGTTTAATTTTGAGGAGCTCCCATTTCTTTCTTTCTTTCTTCAGTGCTCTTGCTTTAGGTTTAAGGTCCATAAAACCGCCTCGAATTGTAAGTTTCATAAGATATCTCCCTACATTTTCCTCTAACTGTTTTATGGTCCTAGACCTAATGTTTAGATCTTTGATCCATTTTGAGTTAACTTTTGTATAGGGTATGAGATACGGGTCCTCTTTCATTCTTTTGCATATGGATATCCAGTTCTCTAGGCACCATTTATTGAAGAGACTGTTCTGTCCCAGGTGAACTGGCTTGACTGCCTTATCAAAGATCAAATGTCCATAGATGAGAGGGTCTATATCTGAGCACTCTATTCGATTCCGTTGGTCAATATATCTATCTTTATGCCAATACCATGCTGTTTTGAACACTGTGGCTTCATAATATGCCTTAAAGTCAGGCAGTGTGAGAGCTCCAGCTTCGTTTTTTTTCCTCAAGATGTTTTTTGCAATTCGGGGCACCCTGCCCTTCCAGATAAATTTGCTTATTGTTTTTTCTATTTCTGAAAAATAAGTTGTTGGGATTTTTATTGGTATTGCATTGAATCTGTAAATCAATTTAGGTAGGATTGACATCTTAACTATATTTAGTCTTCCAATCCATGAGCACGGTATGCCCTTCCATCTATTTAGGTCTTCTGTGATTTCTTTTAACAGTTTTTTCTTTGGATAGGTCTTTTGTCTCTTTAGTTAAATTTATTCCTAAGTATTTTATTCTTTTAGTTGCAATTGTAAATGGAATTCGTTTCTTGATTTCCCCCTCAGCTTGTTCATTGCTAGTGTATAGAAACACTACAGATTTTTGAATGTTGATCTTGTAACCTGCTACTTTGCTGTACTCATTTATTAGCTCTAGTAGTTTTGTTGTGGATTTTTCCGGGTTTTGGACGTGTAGTATCATATCGTCTGCAAATAGTGATAGTTTTACTTCTTCCTTTCCAATTTTGATGCCTTGTATTTCTTTTTCTTGTCTAATTGCTCTGGCTAGAACCTCCAACATGATGTTGAATAATAGTGGTGATAATGGACACCTTTTCTTGTTCCTGATCTTAGGAGGAAAGTTTTCAATTTTTCCCCATTGAGGATGATATTACCTGTGGGTTTTTCATATATTCCCTCTATCATTTTAAGGAGGTTCCCTTGTATTCCTATCCTTTGAAGTGTTTTCAACAGGAAAGGATGTTGAATCTTGTCAAATGCCTTCTCTGCATCAATTGAGATGATCATGTGATTTTTCTGCTTTGATTTGTTGATATGGTGTATTACATTAATTGATTTTCTTATGTTGAACCATCCTTGCATACCTGGGATGAATCCTACTTGGTCATGATGTATAATTCTTTTAATATGTTGCTGGATTCGATTTGCTAGAATTTTGTTGAGGATTTTTGCATCTACATTCACTAGAGAGATTGGTTTATAGTTTTCTTTTTTTGTAATATCTTTGCCTGGTTTTGGTATGAGGGTGATGTTGGCTTCATAGAATGAATTAGGTAGCTTTCCCTCCACTTCAATTTTTTTGAAGAGTTTGAGCAGAGTTGGTACTAATTCTTTCTGAAATGCTTGGTAGAATTCACATGTGAAGCCCTCTGGTCCTGGACTTTTCTTTTGGGGAAGCTTTTGAATGACTGATTCAGTTTCTTTACTTGTGATTGGTTTGTTGAGGTCATCTATTTCTTCTTGAGTCAATGTTGGTTGTTCATGCCTTTCTAGGAACTTAACCATTTCATGTACATTGTTGTATTTATTAGCGTAAAGTTGTTCATAGTATCCTGTTATTACCTCCTTTATTTCTGTGAGGTCAGTAGTTATGTCTCCTCTTCCATTTCTGATCTTATTTATTTGTGTCCTCTCTCTTCTTCTTTTTGTCAATCTTGCTAAGAGCCCATCAATCATGTTGATTTTCTCATAGAACCAACTTCTGGTCTTATTGATTTTCTCTATTGTTTTCATGTTCTCAATTTCATTTATTTCTGCTCTAATCTTTGTTATTTCTTTCCTTTTGCTTGCTTTGGGGTTAGTTTGCTATTGTTTCTCCAGTTCTTCCAAATGGACAGTTAATTCCTGCATTTTTGCCTTTTCTTCTTTTCTGATATAGGCATTTAGGGCAATAAATTTCCCTCTTAGCACTGCCTTTGCTGCGTCCCATAGGTTTTGATATGTTGTGTTTTCATTTTCATTCGCCTCGAGATATTTACTAATTTCTCTTGTAATTTCTTCCTTGACCCACTGGTTGTTTAAGAGTGTGTTGTTGAGCCTCCACGTATTTGTGAATTTTCTGGCACTCTGCCTATTATTGATTTCCAACTTCATTCCTTTATGATCCGAGAAAGTGTTGTGTATGATTTCAATCTTTTTAAATTTGTTGAGACTTGCTTTGTGACCCAGCATATGGTCTATCTTTGAGAATGATCCATGAGCACTTGAGAAAAAGGTGTATCCTGCTGTTGTGGGGTGTAATGTCCCATAAATGTCCGTTAAGTCTAGCTCATTTATTGTAATATTCAAATTCTCTGTTTCTTTATTGATCCTCTGTCTAGATGTTCTGTCCATTGATGAGAGTGGGGAATTGAAGTCTCCAACTATTATGGTATATGTGTCTATTTCCCTTTTCAGTAATTGCAGTGTATTCCTCACGTATTTGGGGGCATTCTGATTCAGTGTGTAAATATTTATGATTGTTATGTCTTCTTGTTGAATTGTTCCATTTATTAGTAGATAGTATCCTTCTTTGTCTCTTTTAACTGTTTTACACTTGAAGTCTAATTTGTTGGATATTAGTATAGCTACTCCTGCTCTTTTCTGGTTGTTATTTGCATGAAATATCTTTTCCCAACCTTTCACTTTCAACCTATGTTTATCTTTGTGTCTAAGATATGTTTCCTGTAGACAGCATATAGAAGGATCCTGTTTTTTAATCCATTCTGCCAGTCTATGTCTTTTGATTGGGGAATTCAGTCCATTAACATTTAGTGTTATTACTGTTTGGGTAATACTTTCCTCTACCATTTTGCCTTTTATATTATATATATCATATCTGATTTTCCTTCTTTCTACACTCTTCTCCATACCTCTCTCTTCTGTCTTTTCGTATCTGACTCTAGTGCTCCCTTTAGTATTTCTTGCAGAGCTGGTCTCTTGGTCACAAATTCTCTCAGTGACTTTTTGTCTGAAAATGTTTTAATTTCTCCCTCATTTTTGAAGGACAATTTTGCTGGATTTAGAATTCTTGGTTGGCAGTTTTTCTCTTTTAGTAATTTAAATATATCATCCCACTGTCTTCTTGCCTCCATGGTTTCTGCTGAGAAATCTACACATAGTCTTATTGGGTTTCCCTTGTATTTGATGGATTGTTTTTCTCTTGCTACTTTCAATATCCTCTCTTTCTCTTTGACCTCTGACATTCTAACTAGTAAATGTCTTGGAGAACGCCTATTTTGATCTATTCTCTGTGGGGTGCGCTGCACTTCTTGGATCTGTAATTTTAGGTCTTTCATAAGAGTTGGGAAATTTTCAGTGATAATTTCTTCCATTAGTTTTTCTCCTCCTTTTCCCTTCTCTTCTCCTTCTGGGACACCCACAACACATATATTTGTACGCTTCATATTATCATTCAATTCCCTGAGCCCCTGTTCAAATTTTTCTATTCTTTTCCCTATAGTTTCTGTTTCTTTTTGGATTTCAGATGTTCCATCCTCCAGTTCACTAATTCTAGCCTCTGTCTCTTGAAATCTACCATTGTAGGTTTCCATTGTTTTTTTCATCTCTTCTACTGTATCTTTCATTCCCATAAGTTCTGTGATTTGTTTTTTCAGACTTTCCATTTCTTCTTTTTGTTCATCCCATGCATCTTCATGTCCTCCCTCAATTTATTGATTTGGTTTTTGAAGAGGTTTTCCATTTCTGTTCGTATATTCAGAATTAGTTGTCTCAGCTCCTGTATCTCATTTGAGCTATTGGTTTGTTCCTTTGACTGGGCCATATCTTCAATTTTCCTGGTGTGATTTGTTATTTTTTGCTGGCGTCTGGGCATTTAATCAGATTTCCCTGAGTGTGGGACCCAGCAGGTTGAAAGACTTTTGCAAATACTTTTTTATTCTCTCCCCAAATTGCATAGGTATATATCAGGGGATCACACTAACTTGAAAAAACCAACAAGATCTCATGCTCTATTCAAGATTCCATGTAATGATGATGTTCAAGTAAACTGACCATACAAGTTAAATTTTGTGCTATCAAAAATATAAATTTTGCACCAAATAAACATTTCTCCTTTTGATCTTGCATGATGCACTCTTAAACAACCAATACATCAAAGAAGAATCACAAGGAAAATTAGGAAATAACTTGAGGTGGATGAAAATGAAAACAAGACATACTAAAATTAATAGGACATAGGAAAGGCAATGCTGAGAGGGAAATTTATAGCTCTGAAGGCATACATTAAAAGAGAAGATCTCAAATCAGATCTAACTTTGCAACTGGAGGGTCTAGAAAAAGAGAAGCAAACTAAACCCAAAGCAAGGGAAAGGAAGGAAACAACAGATATTAGAAATAAATAAATTAGAGAATTAAAAAATAGAGTGTAATAAGGAAACCAAAAATTGATTCTTTGAAAAGATCAATAAAATTGACTAACCTCTAGCTAGACTGACAAAGGAAAAAAGAAAGAAAAAGGATAAAACCACAGTCAGCAAGTGTGTTTTAAGCTTCCAAATATCATGCAATGGGTTGGGTTAAACAATGGGAATTTACAAGCTCATGATTTTGAGGCTGGGAAAAAGTCCAATCAAGGTGTCATCAAGATGATGCTTTCTTTCCAAAGACTGGAGTCCTGGGTCTGGCTGCTGGTGATCTTTAGTCCTGGGTTCTTCTGTATTAAGGTAAGGTGTGAGGTGGTCTCCTCTGATCTTTCCTTTCTCTTCCAGGTTTTGTTGACCTTCAGCTTCTTGCTTCCCATGGCTCTCTTTCTCTTCCTCTCTGTCTGAATTCCACTCCTTTATAAAGGAGTTCCGTAATAGGATTAAGACCCATCCTGATTGAACTGGGACACACCTTAACAGAAGTAACATCATCAAAAGGTCCTACTTACAATGGGTTCACACCCACAGGTATGGATTAAGTTTAAAAACGTGTTTTCCTGGGGTACAAAACTTCAAACCACCATAAACTTTATGCCAACAATTAGACAACCTAGATGAAATGGACAAATTCCTAGAAGTACACATACTGCTTATAATGACTCAGGAAAAAACAGAAGATCTCAACAGAGCAATTAAAAGGGGTTGACTCAGTAATCAAAAACCTTCCTATAAAGAAGAGCTCAGGACCAGAAGGCTTCACTGCTGAATTTTACTGACCATCCCAAGAAGAATTAACACCAGTTCTGCAGAAAGTCTTCCAAAAATTGAAGAGGATGGAATACTCTCTAACTCATTTTAAGGCCAACAACACTCTCAAACCAAAGATAGATAAAGATATCACAAAATTATAGACCAATTTCTTATGAATACAAATGCAAAAATCCTTAACTAGCGAACCACGTCCAACAGCACATTAAAAAAATTATACTCTTTGCTGGGCAAAGACCATTGGACTTCAAAGTCTGAAAGTCATTTATCCTTCAGCTTTGGAAAAGTGGCAGACCCACCCTTTCCAAGGGCCTATGCAGTGGTCTGCCTCTTTCCGAATCAACTTCAGGGGACACTGAGGAGACCACCTTTTTCTAGGTTCCACCCTCTCCAAGCATTGGAGCCACATCTGGGTTCTCTGCCACTTTCGGGGCACACACTCAACCCCTTCATGTGGTGGAAGCCAGGCTCTCCCCAGTCCCCCAAGGACTGTGCTGTACCTTCTCCAAGGCTTGAGGCTGCACGACTCTTCTGCTGCAACAAGGTGGGAGAATCATCCTTGCCCTTCCGGGTAAACTCACCCTCTACATGTATATGAGTTGGTCTACTCTCCTGGCCAAGGTTTCTTGCTTCAGACCCAAGCCTCCATGGTTCTCACTCTGCAAACTCCAATTTATCCCTTTGTGTCCCCGTTTGTCCAGATTGGCAGTGGTTCCGTTTATACCAACAGTCTCTTCAAGCACTCCAGGACTTCTCCATCATTCTCTTCACAGTTCCTCCAAAATCTTCCCCTTAGCCATCCAAAAAACCATTCCAACATATCTGGTATATGCAAACTGCAGCAGTATCCCACTCCCCAGTACCAAATCTGTTCTAGTTTGCTAGCTGCTGGAATGCAACACACCAGAGACGGATTAGCTTTTAATAAAAGGGGATTTATTTTGTTACTTCTTCAGAGGAAAGGCAGCTAACTTTAAGTTGAGGTTCTTTCTTACACAGAAATGCACAGGGTGGTCTCTGCTGGCCTTCTCTCCAGGCCTCTGGGTTCCAACAACTTTTCCTGGGTGATTTCTTTTTGCATCGCCAAAGGCCTGGACTGAGCTGTGTGTGCTGAGATGAGGTATGCTGAGCTGCTTGGGCTGTGCTATGCTGAGCTCTCTCATTTAAGCCCCAGCCAATTAAATCAAACATCATTCATTACAGCAGGCAGCCTCTTAGCTGACTGCAGATGTAATTAGCAACAGATAAGGTTCAGGTACCATTGGCTCATGTCCACAGCAACAGAACTAAGTACCTTTACCTGGTCAAGATGACAACTGAATCTAACTACTACAGTACCACACTAACGCACTGTTAATAATAGGACAAACTGGATTGTGAAGGGTTATGTGGTTTTTGCCCAATTTTTTCTGTAAACCTACAACTTATTTAATTAAAGAAAAAACAGTCAATGAATAGTTAAAAGGATGGACAGATATGTGGAGTATAGTAAAATGTGGTAAGTAGATGACTCATCACTGTAAAATTTTATCCAACTTTTTGCCTGTCTGGAAATTTATGTAATAAACAATACTGAAAAATATTAACTAACTGATGTTTTTAAATGAGAAAATTCTAAACATCAGGTCATAAAACAGTTTGGATACACATGATATATAAATTCTATCCACATACTGATGAACATTTGGTCCCCAAATAGAATACAATTATATTTTAAAATTGTTGACAATCATACATTTTCATAAGAAAACAGGTCACATCATTGTTAAATAAGAAAAATGTGAAATCTGCACATATGCATGGTACAGAGAATGATTTAAAATAAACTTTATTGAGATTTATTTTTATAAGTTAATTATAGGACCTTTTCTCTATTCTCATTTTCTATGACCTTGTTCTTAAATTTGACTCAACTCCTATCACCATGGAGTTCAAAACCCTTGCAGAAGGGTCCCAACTTATCTTTCCATGAAAACCTAGTGTACGACCCTGAGTCAATCACATTCTGCTTCCTCCTCAGAATTCACACTATCTTGCCTGTGCGGCTTTCTCTCAAGCCAGTTCCCTAGCACTGACACCTGGTTGCATCTGACCCATCCTAGATGGCATGCTCACATCTCACCTACTGCACCAAGCCAGAGTCATCTTGTCCTTCAAAGCCAAATCTTACTTCAGAATTTCTGACATGAGTTATAGATATTTCTGTACTATCCAGTAAGTTCACCCAGAAAACCAACAGTATTTAATGTACCTTCACATCCTCAATACTGCCTTTATGCACTTGGAGTGTAAAGGTAAGAAACAAATGGTTGAGATACAAATGAAGGACAGGAGCCCATTTTATGGTCAGCTTGTTCCTTCATTGAACAAATATTTACTAAACACCTATTATTTGTCTGGCATTGTTCTTTTCCACCCTTCCCTCAGCATACAAATAGCACCATCAATAAATACTTGGAGTTTGGACTAAAAGGTTGAAAATCATTCTAAATCATTCATATTAGAATTTATGGCCCTTTGAAAAAAAAAGTGATAGTGGTGCTGGTGAAATGAAAGGCAACATGCCAGTGGCAATATTTCCTTTTTCCACAGCCTGCGGCTTCACTAAATCCACCAATTGCTAACAGCTGAAAAGCTACCTTCTTCAGGTTTCCTTAATTGTCAACAACATAAGACAAAGATGTATTTTCTACAGTCAAAAGATAAGAGGGCTGTAAATGTAACTGAGTTTCTCCAAGTTCCAGGTTCTGGAACAAAACCAGGGCGAGAGCAACACAGCCTTGGAAGTGTATTCCCGTTGTTTCCCAAGAAGGTCGCAAGTTCATGTGGAGAGAGGAGGTGGGGGTGAGGGGTGGAGGGGAGCAGGCACCAGCCACCCTAGGAACTTGCTCCCCCATGGGCCTGTGCAGCCTTAGTCCCTCCCTTGAAGTTATAACCTCTGCTTGGCCAAGCTGTGTCTCTGACAGCTGATTCCACATGGGGTGAAACGCAGGAAATAATTTCAAGAAAACGCAGGAACTAATTTTAAGAAAGCACTAAAAATGCTGCATGCCAGGAACATTACACCTGCAATCTCTGCCTTCTTGCTTTTTAGTATACTAAACCAACACAGCGTCTGGAGACAAGCAGACCTGCATTTTGGTTCCAGTGGTACCATTTCCTAGTTGGGCAAGTTTCTTAACTTGAAGTCTGTGAAGTAAGATAGGGGTTTTACATGATAGAATTCATGTAAAGCATATAACAGCATGAGTGATTCTCATTCTTGCCAGTTTCCAAGGCATGATATAGGAGCTAAGGAGGGCAGCTCTGAGGCTGGACCACCAGGCTTCAAATTCAGGCTCTAAACAGGTACAGCCCACCATTCCCCAAAGGTAAAGCAGCTAGGAGACCTAATGTATAACAAAAGCAGATCACATGGAAGCCTTCCACTTTTATTATGTTGAGACCCAGGCTAAACAAAACCTCTTAAAAACTAGTATAATACAACAGCGAACAATGCCTAGGAGTGACTGCATAGAAACCAACATGTTCATGTGTCACACCACCTGAATTTATACTTTTAAAAGGCTTCTAGGCTATCTGTAATATATATCCCATCATCAGCATCCTCATCAACATACGGCAACAGTTACTATACATTTAGGGGGGCATTTGCCCAGATTTAAGGGGTAGTGTTTCTTGATCTGAATGTATTCATCCACTGAACAGTTACTGAGCATCTATATGCGAGGCGCTGTGCTGGGCTCTGGGAGGCGCGCTAACAGAAGGGAGCCCCTCTCACTGTAAAACGGGTAGGGGTGGGTATGTGCAGGGGTGGAGAGGAGGGTAGTGGTGGACTCTAGGATAAGCCAAATGGGAGTGAGTCAGACGGAGAAGGCGTCTGAGGCTCCCTCTGAATGAGGTTATATTTAAGTCTGGACGCCCACTTAAGGGAGAAGAGGTGGGGAATATATTTTATTTATATAAAAAATGTAAAGGCAGGAGAAGGCCATCCTCCACAGAAATGCTCCTTGGCCAATATCTACAACGGATTTCTCTGTCTTTTAGTTTCCACCCCTCCACACCCGACTTAAAGCCTGTGAGCGACACTTAATGGCATTTTTTATTCTCACTCATGGTATTAGAGCAAAAAAAGTTGCTGACCCCTGAGGTAATGAGTGGTTGATAGAACTGTCACAACGATGAACTTTCACAAATGCACCACCTCCCGGCCCCCACACTCCAAATGGTCTTCATAAACGAAAGCAGAATTTAGAGTTTATGAAACTTAATTCTATTTGCAAAGTAGCATTTACAAAAGAACTCACTGAGATATGGTGAATCTATTTGTAGTTAAAAGCACAGACTCATAAGACAACTGCCTGGGTTCAAATTTTGTCTCTATACTTACTAGCTGTTTGCTCTTGGGCAGGTAACAACCTTTCTGTGCCTTAATTTCCTCTCTGTAAAGAGGTCCTGATTGAGCTCTGAGTCAATGATTCCAGATAGTTAATTTCACAACAACTAAATACCATAAGAATTTATTATTTGGGGAAATATAAAAACATATTTCTTACTGGCTAAAGGGGTTGATTTTTTTTTCAGTGTCGGGGCAGAAACAGATAAATTTTAACCAAAAATAATACTATTACTCACTGCATAGGGTAAATGGGAGGATTAAATGTGTCAACACATGCAGATAACAACAATGGAAGAGCCCAGCAGATAACAAATGCACAGAAAATATCAGTTACTTATGCTTGGAAAAAGTGACCATAAAACAATTCATTTTAATATGAAGTAATGATTTCTCCAAGAATGGAAAGACTGCCCCTTCAACACAGGTATAGGGGAGGGAAATTACTGATAGTTCTATTTAAGTATATGTCAAAGATTTTAGCAAAGTGCTTTGGAATGGGTAAACAGACCAAGATGAACAATTAAATGGCATAAGATGTTGTCTTGATAGCTAGTTTATCAAAGAATCAAATAAAATTTGAGGTACATTGTGGCTTCACTGAAATGAAACCAGCATAATTTATCCCCAAATTATATTTATAATCTAAACAAGTGCTTTGAACAAATGGCACCGTCTGGGACTCTGCTGACTAAGGAATGCCAACCAGCCAAATGACAGGGCAACAGAGACAGAAAATAACCAAAAACAAAGGGAAAAGTACAGACTACACATGGAAGGGGAGAAAATAAGGCTAATAAATATTGCAAAATATAATTCTATTCTGTTCAGTGCAGTGTTAAAAGAGCTTGTAGGAGTAATTATGAAGAGAAGCATTTTTAAGGGGAAAGAGCTTAGGAATATGAAACCATAAACTTGGATTTTGTGGCTACAAAATAGCTTTGCAGCCCCAGCCTCTCTGATCCTTAGTGTGAGTTGCATCTCTTAGGGATGACAACATTCCAGACCGAAATTAAGGATACAATCAAATCAAACTACCCACCTTGAACACTTTGCAAAGTGTGGAAAGAGACAAAATACAAATTAAATGAATGATCACAGAAGGAAAAACTGATTATGTAACTTCTGGGTACAGAAAACTTCTTTCCAGAGCATTTTAATATGTCCTTCTAACAGGAGAATATTTGATGAAACTCAGGGGAAATAAAGTAAGATGGCATTCATGAGCAGTATATGAAAATAGAATTCATACTGCCATTCACAATTTTGTTTTCTATTGGAGACTTTCTGTTTTCTTCCCCATCTCTAGGTGCCGGAGATTTTTAGTGGAAGGCAAGTATTCACATTCTAGATAACTGAGGCTGTGAAGTTCTCAGTCTGCCATATTCTAACTGTGTGACTGTGGGGCGAGGCTGTATTGAACTCTCCTGGCCCACAGCTTTCTTACCTATACACAAGGTGGTGGGGCCACTGGAGCACTCAGACTAGCTGTAAACCTCTGAGTCAATGATTCCAGATAGTAAATTTCACAACTAAATACCATAAGAATTTACTATTTGGGGAAATATATAAAACTTACTCCTAACTGGCTAAAGAGGTTGATTTTTTTCAATGTAGGGGCAGATACAGATAAATTTTAACCAAAAATAAAGAAACCAGTGTAACAACAAAGTATATAATTATATCCCTGCTTCTGTTCATTTGAGAAAGCAAGTTGTGCTTCAGGCTATGCCAGGGATATAAGAATTCTCTCTGCATGGACTCTGAGGCTATAATTCATTTGCTTTGCTGCAAAAAAGTATCCAGAAATGAATAATACCTCCATAGTCTATCTAGCACACTGCTGTATTGATGAATCTTATATAGGTATATCTATCACTATGGTGATTTTAATTAGCTCCAAACTGATTACTGATCAATCATCAAGTGCTCATTAAGGAGGAAAACCCAGGAAATATTTAGATGCAGAAATGACACCCTTACAGATATGTTACATGCTTTATTTTTCACTGTTACGGCTGAGTTAAAGCAAGACCTTAGTCATCCTGTTGAACATGTTAAATTTAACAATAATTTTTAAATGGTAATATAAATAACAATTAGTTTCACAAGACCTTGCTATGTGAATAAAAATATTGAATGAAAAATATCGAACCCATCCTAAATAGGATAAATTGTTTTATGCCTTATTAAAATGAAAATGTTTCCATTTGCAACAAGAGTAAACTGTATTTACTAATCTTAATTTGTGCTATCTCTGTTTCTGGCAGTTATTAGAGGCAGTTTCTAACAAACAGGGGTTATTAGTTTTATTTATCTATAATTAACTTTGATGAGCATTCATATGAAGCAAAAACTTCTTGAGCCCCCTACTATATACCACACTTATGCTAGACCTTGTCCTATTTGACCTCATTAACTATTACTAGATACTAAATTATGTTTTCATTTTTTATTGATTCTGCTTCATTAATTCCTAACAGTAATTTTTCAGAAAAGTAATTAACATTTTGATGTAGTAGTAGAATATCTACCCAGTTCACAATGATCAGAGATTTCTAACATGAAACAAATGCCATTTTATCCAGGAAGCCCTAATTTTGCAAAAGATACTTATCTTTCTTGTCTCTCAAGTACAAGGAGTTTCCAGAAAGCTTTGCTTCATACCTCCTTTATTTTTATGTCAATGATTTACTAATACTCGGGCAATATCAAAGTACCTGGAGTTCCCTGCACAAGCAATGTGGTTTCATGCATCTGTGTTCTCCCTCACACATTCTCCTCTTCTTGGAATGCTTTTTCCATCCTTCTTTTACCGTTGAAGGTCACTTTCTTCAGGAGGTCCCCAGAGTAGCTCCATGCCTGTACAGACCTGCAGAGACCTCTATTTGGCCTAGCACTGAACACTGCATAAGGAATTATCTCATAAAACAAGCTCCTTAATGACAGAATCATGTCTTCGTCATTTCCATCTTTCCAGATCCTAAATATGTGTTGAAACACTCCTTCCCCACCCATTCGGTTTGCATTATTTGGAGTCAATAGAGATAGATGATCCTATAATAATTTCAGAGGGCAGGCAACAGTATTTCTAGTGCTTTATATTGATGTGACAGCAAGCAAAAGTTGAGATGTAGGACAAATTCTGAATAATTGCATTCTATAAATCTTGGGACCTTAAAAGTCACACCCTCTCTCCATATCCTTGCTGGGTAGCCACCCTCCAAAGAAGAAGAGCCACTGTCTTCAAATATAGTTCATCCATTTCTGAGACTCCTTAATTGTTAAATCAGGAATCAGACTGCCTGGGTTCAAATCCTGGTTTTTGTTTTTCACCATGTTCCTCAATTTCATCACTTCTAAACTGGGAATAAGAATAGTACCTATGAGGTTGTTGTGAAGATAAACTAAATTAATACGTGTAAAGCACTTGGAGTGCTACCTGGCACACAATGGTTGCCTTAGCCCAGCCGATGATAACTTGTTTATTACGACACACTTGAGAGGTTAGGGAGCACAAAAAGGGCTTTTGTTTTATAGATGAAAAGAAACTGAGCTGTAAAGAGAGTTAATCCTTGCCCAACAAACAGAGAAATTCAGTGATAGACAGTCATTCAGAATATCTTAGTTTCAAAATGGGTTTTCATAGGAAATCTTTGGAGGCCCTGAGATACAAGTTTAGTCTACTAAAAAAACAAAAACAAAAACAAAAAACACCCAAGAGTTTGTATTTATAATACATATTAACCAGGGCTACACTGAACATGGAGGCAGTAGAGGTTAAACAATAGTGTTTGGTGGCAAAGGAAAAGTACCAAGTAGGTGGCAATGTTGAAGGAGAAAAGCACATGCCCAGTGAAATTTACTAGAATTTCAATGTCCCCTGCAACGCTAAATACTAAATTCTTTTCAAGGAAATGGTTCACACATTTTCAACATTATATGTGTATATTAGACATCTAAGTTATAAAGTTTTGTACATGAAATCTTTAAATGGAGGACATAAGACACTTGAGATCACAGAAGCCCCATAACCCTGAGAATTACAGCATAAACTGTAATGGAAAGGTTGATATGGAATCCTTTTCTTTCAATGAAAAATGGTTTGGAATTTGACACATATACTCCATGCCTCAAATACAACAGTTCTCACTCCATTCCTTTACATGTATGTGCACATGTGCGCACACACACGCAGAGGCCTTTGTTAACCTGTGCAAGAAAACAAGTTTTCCAAGCACTTTTGGCAAAGTGGCTAACCATTTTCTGCTGCCTGAGTTCTTTATGATCTCATTTTAGAAACTCTCTTGAAATCTTTCAACTCCTGATTTTTCCTTTCTTCCTATATATGGCTGTAGAAGGCAACTCGGAATCTGCCTTGTGCTTTCCCTAGCTCTATACTTTGGCTCTTTTTGCCTTACCTCTACTTACATTTCTACTAGTTTCTCCCCACCACATCCCCCAGGTTTTTATCTTTACTGAACACTGACTATCTTTCAAAGTCTACTTTAAAAGTGGTTTCCTGCTGTGCTACATTGTGCTCTCTCATTTAAGTACCAGGAAAAAAAAAAAGTGGTTTCCTCTCTGCAGTTGCAGTTTTCCTCATTTCTCAATTCCGGATGTCTCTTTCCCAAGTGCATGCACTCGCTCTTATTCTCTCTCTCTTGGACCTCCAAAGCCTTCTGCCTGAATCCATCTTTTGGTACATAATGGAAGGGAGTATAGCATCTGGGTTAGGAGCCTAGACTCTGCCTGATCTGAGACTTCCTACCTCTGAGACCTTGGGTGTTACTTAACCTCTCTGTGTCTCACCTATCCCCTGGGGTAGTGAGGTGTTTAGAACAGCGCCTAGCACCAAGACTAACTGTTATTCTGTCTTTGCTTTAGCACGTTTGCTAGACTGAAAGCCTCCTGAACTGGTACTATGTCTTACCTAAAGCTCCCAGTTCAGCACCAGGCAGCTCATAGGAACCTGCTTGCTAATATGAATCAAAATAAAACCTGGGTATCTGTTCAATTTGGCCATGAATTAGCTCTGGGGCTTTAGTTAGCCAGTTAAATCTCCCTGGGTCTCAGTGATATTCCTCCAAAATAAGGAGGTTAATTTGATCATTTTTAAGGTTCATTCATGGCAAAATTCTATCAACCTATGATAGGATTAAAGTCTTAACTGAGTTAAGATATACTGAATTGGATCATTGATACACTGATTTAGATCTTGATTTCCCTCACATGATTTTTTACATTTTTCCTGATGAATATTTCTGGTCTGTTTTTGAGATAATAAATCCAAGTAAACTGTCCATAATTCATTCTATGTTTTGGCAAGTGCCAGATACATAAACAAAGCTAAGAGATTTAATTATCCATTAAAAACAAAATATTCTGATTAAGATGTCTGTCACTAAAGTAATCTATTCATTTAAAATCATAAAACTGTCGAGAGGAATTCTTGATTAGAAACATTCTTTAGGGATTTTTTTGTTTTACTAAACTATACTTTGTAACACTTTATTTCATTTGCAAGACAAATCTTTACTATTATTATTATTAAAATTTAGTTCAGGTCTCCCGCCCGGGAAATCAAGCGTTCCTCTGTCTCCTGGATAGGTAAAGGAAAATTTGGCGGCTCCAGCATGCCCCTCAAAATCAGGAAATGAAATTCATATAATAAATACTCCATCAAGACTTCCGGAGAAGATGGCGGCTTAGTAAGACGCGCGGATCTTAGTTCCTCCTTCAGAACAGCTACTAGGGGAGTAGAAACGATACAGAACAGCTCCCGGAGCCACGACAGAGATCAAAAAGACAGCGTACCCCATCCTGGAAAGGCTAACTGGATGAGAGAACCCGCTCCGGTGAGATCGCCGAGGGGCGTGGGCTTCCCCGGGCGGGGCGGCAAGCGGCCGGAGTCTCTCCCTTCCTCCTTTCCGGGCCAGCTGGCAGAATTGGGCAGGCGGTCCCCTCAAGCCACGGCGGCTGGCGCGCCCACCACGCGTGGCCCCCCGCACCAACTGAGAGAATTGGATCGGAAATCCCCAGGCCACGGAGAACGGTGACCGGGGGGGTCCCATCCAAACACGTGACTCCCCGGTCTGGCTGTGAACGGTGCACTCTACTGGGCCGCTGTGGCTGGCACCCTCCCACCAAGCTTGGCGCCCTGGGCCAACTAGGAAATTCGGACGGGCGCTCTCCCGGACTGTGGCGGCCGGCGACCCTCCCCACGTTCGGATCCCCGGGCCGGCTGGGAGATTTGGATTGGCACTCCTCCAAGCCACTTCAGCTGGCGAAGCTCCCCCACGGTGAGAGTTTTCCAAAGTTAAAGGACCGACAGCACCTTTTACTGGTGGGACCCGCAGACAAACGAGTGCCACGAGCGCCACCTACTGAGCAGGATAAGAAAAACAGAACCCAGAGATTTCACAGAAAAATCTTTTAACCGGTTGGGTCCAACACCCAGGGAAATTTGATTAAAAGCCCAGACGCCAGCAGAAAATAACGGATCACGCTCAGAAAATTGAAAATATGGCCCAGTCAAAGGAACAAACCAATAGTTCAAATGAGATACAGGAGCTGAGACAACTAATGCTGAATATACGAACAAAAATGGAAAACCTCTTCAAAAACGAAATCGATAAATTGAGGGAGGACATGAAGAAGACATGGGCTGAACAAAAAGAAGAAATAGAAAAACTGAAAAAACAAATCACAGAACTTATGGAAGTGAAGGACAAAGTAGAAATGATGGAAAAAACAATGGATACCTACAATGATAGATTTAAAGAGACAGAAGAAAGAATTAGTGAATTGGAGGATGGAACATCTGAATTCCAAAAAGAAACAGAAACTATAGGGAAAAGAATGGAAAAATTTGAACAGGGTATCAGGGAACTCAAGGACAATATGAAGCACACAAATATATGTGTTGTGGGTGTTCCAGAGGAGAAGAGAAGGGAAAAAGAGGAAAAAAACGAATGGAAGAAATTATCACTGAAAATTTCCCAAATCTTATGAAGGACCTAAACTTACAGATCCAAGAAGTGCAGCGCACCCCAAAGAGATTAGACCCAAATAGGTATTCTCCAAGACACTTACTAGTTAGAATGTCAGAGGTCAAAGAAAGAGAGGATCTTGAAAGCAGCAAGAGAAAAACAATCCATCACATATAAGGGAAACCCAATAACACTATGTGTAGATTTCTCAGCAGAAACCGTGGGAGCAAGAAGAGAGTGGGATGATATATTTAAATTACTAAAAGAGAAAAACTGCCAACCAAGACTCCTATATCCAGCAAAACTGTCCTTCAAAAATGAGGGAGAAATTAAAACATTGTCAGACAAAAAGTCACGAGAGAATTTGTGACCAAGAGACCAGCTCTGCAAGAAACGCTAAAGGGAGCACTAGAGTCAGATACAAAAAGACAGAAGAGAGAGGTATGGAGAAGAGTGTAGAAAGAAGGAAAGTCAGATATGATATATATAATACAAAAGGCAAAATGGTAGAGGAAAATATTATCCAAACAGTAATAACACTAAATGTTAATGGACTGAATTCCCCAATTAAAAGGCATAGACTGGCAGAATGGATTAAAAAACAGGATCCTTCTATATGCTGTCTACAGGAAACAAATCTTAGACCCAAAGATAAACATAGGTTGAAAGTGAAAGGTTGGGAAAAGATATTTCATGCAAATAACAACCAGAAAAGAGCAGGAGTAGCTATACTAATATCCAACAAATTAGACTTCAAATGTAAAACAGTTAAAAGAGAAAAGAAGGACACTATATACTAATACAAGGAATAATTAAACAACAAGACATAACAATCATAAATATTTATGCACCGAACCAGAATGCCCTAAAATACATGAGGAATACACTGCAAACACTGAAAAGGGAAATAGACACATCTACCATAATAGTTGGAGACTTCAATTCCCCACTCTCATCAATGGACAGAACATCTAGACAGAGGATCAATAAAGAAATAGAGAATCTGAATATTACTATAAATGAGCTAGACTTAACAGACATTTATAGGACATTACACCCCACAACAGCAGGATACACCTTTTTCTCAAGTGCTCATGGATCATTCTCAAAGATAGACCATATGCTGGGTCACAAAGCATGTCTTAACAAATTTAAAAAGATTGAAATCATACACAACACTTTCTCGGATCATAAAGAAATGAAGTTGGAAATCAATAATAGGCGGAGTGCCCGAAAATTCACAAATACGTGGAGGCTCAACAACACACTCTTAAACAACGAGTGGGTCAAAGAAGAAATCGCAAGAGAAATTAGTAAATACCTCGAGGCAAATGAAAATGAAAACACAACATATCAAAACTTATGGGACGCAGCAAAGGCAGTGCTAAGAGGGAAATTTATTGCCCTAAATGCCTATATCAGAAAAGAAGAAAAGGCAAAAATGCAGGAATTAACTGTCCACTTGGAAGAACTGGAGAAAGAACAGCAAACTAATCCCAAAGCAAGCAAAAGGAAAGAAATAACAAAGATTAGAGCAGAAATAAATGAAATTGAAAACATGAAACAATAGTGAAAATCAATAAGACCAGAAGTTGGTTCTATGAGAAAATCAATAAGATTGATGGGCCCTTATCAAGATTGACAAAAAGAAGAAGAGAGAGGACACAAATAAATAAGATCAGAAATGGAAGAGGAGACATAACTACTGACCTCACAGAAATAAAGGAGGTAATAACAGGATACTATGAACAACTTCACGCTAATAAATACAACAATTTAGAGGAAATGGATGGGTTCCTGGAAAGACATGAACAACCAACTTTGACTCAAGAAGAAATAGATGACCTCAACAAACCAATCACAAGTAAAGAAATTGAATCAGTCATTCAAAAGCTTCCTAAAAAGAAAAGTCCAGGACCAGACGGCTTCACATCTGAATTCTATCAAACATTCCAGAAAGAATTAGTACCAACTCTCCTCAAACTCTTCAAAAAAATCGAAGTGGAGGGAAAACTACCTAATTCATTCTATGAAGCCAACATCACCCTCATACAAAAACCAGGCAAAGATATTACAAAAAAAGAAAACTACAGACCAATCTCTCTAATGAATATAGATGCAAAAATCCTCAATAAAATTCTAGCAAATCGTATCCAACAACACATTAAAAGAATTACACATCATGACCAAGTAGGATTCATCCCAGGTATGCAAGGATGGTTCAACATAAGAAAATCAATTAATGTAATACACCATATCAACAAATCAAAGCAGAAAAATCACATGATCATCTCAATTGATGCAGAGAAGGCATTTGACAAGATTCAACATCCTTTCCTGTTGAAAACACTTCAAAAGATAGGAATACAAGGGAACTTCCTTAAAATGATAGAGGGAATATATGAAAAACCCACAGCTAATATCATCTTCAATGGGGAAAAATTGAAAACTTTCCCCCTAAGATCAGGAACAAGACAAAGATGTCCACTATCACCACTATTATTCAACATCGTGTTGGAGGTTCTAGCCAGAGCAATTAGACAAGAAAAAGAGGCATCAAAATTGGAAAGGAAGAAGTAAAACTATCACTGTTTGCAGACGATATGATACTATATGTTGAAAACCCGGAAAAATCCACAACAAAACTACAAGAGCTAATAAATGAGTACAGCAAAGTAGCAGGTTACAAGATCAACATTCAAAAATCTGTAGTGTTTCTATACACTAGCAATGGACAAGCTGAGGGGGAAATCAAGAAACGAATTCCATTTACAATTGCAACTAAAAGAATAAAATACTTAGGAATAAATTTAACTAAAGAGACAAAAGACCTATACAAAGAAAAAACTGTTAAAAGAAATTGCAGAAGACCTAAATAGATGGAAGGGCATACCGTGCTCATGGATTGGAAGACTAAATATAGTTAAGATGTCAATCCTACCTAAATTGATTTACAGATTCAATGCAATACCAATCAAAATCCCAACAACTTATTTTTCAGAAATAGAAAAACCAATAAGCAAATTTATCTGGAAGGGCAGGGTGCACCAAATTGCTAAAAACATCTTGAGGAAAAAAAACGAAGCTGGAGGTCTCGCGCTGCCGGACTTTAAGGCATATTATGAAGCCACAGTGGTCAAAACAGCATGGTATTGGCATAAAGATAGATATATGGACCAATGGAATCGAATAGAGTGCTCAGATATAGACCCTCTCATCTATGGACATTTGATCTTTGATAAGGCAGTCAAGCCAATTCACCTGGGACAGAACAGTCTCTTCAATAAATGGGGCCTAGAGAACTGGATATCCATATGCAAAAGAATGAAAGAAGACCCATATCTCACACCCTACACAAAAGTTAACTCAAAATGGATCAAAGATCTAAACATTAGGTCTAGGACCATAAAACAGTTAGAGGAAAATGTAGGGAGATATCTTATGAAACTTACAATTGGAGGCGGTTTTATGGACCTTAAACCTAAAGCAAGAGCACTGAAGAAAGAAAGAAAGAAATGGGAGCTCCTCAAAATCAAACACTTTTGTGCATCAAAGAACTTCATCAAGAAAGTAGAAAGACAGCCTACACAATGGGAGACAATATTTGGAAATGACATATCAGATAAAGGTCTAGTATCCAGAATTTATAAAGAGATTGTTCAACTCAACAACAAAAAGACAGCCAACCCAATTACAAAATGGGAAAAAGACTTGAACAGACACCTCTCAGAAGAGGAAATACAAATGGCCAAAAGGCACATGAAGAGATGCTCAATGTCCCTGGCCATTAGAGAAATGCAAATCAAAATCACTATGAGATATCATGTCACACCCACCAGAATGGCCATTATCAACAAAACAGAAAATGACAAGTGCTGGAGAGGATGCAGAGAAAGAGGCACACTTATCCACTGTTGGTGGGAATGTCAAATGGTGCAACCACTGTGGAAGGCAGTTTGGCGGTTCCTCAAAAAGCTGAATATAGAACTGCCATACGACCCAGCAATACCATTGCTGGGTATCTACTCAAAGGACTTAAGGGCAAAGACACAAACGGACATTTGTACACCAATGTTTATAGCAGCATTATTTACAATTGCAAAGAGATGGAAATAGCCAAAATGTCCATCAACAGATGAGTGGCTAAACAAACTGTGGTATATACATACGATGGAATATTATGCAGCTTTAAGACAGAATAAACTTATGAAGCATGTAATAACATGATGGACCTAGAGAACATTATGCTGAGTGAGTCTAGCCAAAAACTAAAGGACAAATATTGTATGGTCCCACTGATATGAACTGACATTAGAGAATAAACTTGGAATATGTCATTGGTAACAGAGAGCAGCAGGAGTTAGAAACAGTGTAAGATAATGGGTAATTGGAGCTGAAGGGATACAGACTGTGGATCAGGACTAGATGCAAAAACTCAAAAATGGACAGCACAATAATACCTAATTGTAAAGTAATCACGTTAAAACACTGAATGAAGCTGCATCTTAGCTATAGGTTTTTTGTTTTTTTTTACTATTATTATTACTTTTATTTTATTTCTCTATATTAACATTCTATATCTTTTTCTGTTGTGCTGCTAGTTCTTCTAAACCGATGTAAATGTACTAAGAAACGATGATCATGCATCTATGTGATGATGTTAAGAATTACTGATTGCATATGTAGAATGGTATGATTTCTAAATGTTGGGTTAATTTCTTTTTTTCCGTTAATTAATAAAAAAATAAAATAAAAAATACTCCATCAAAAAAAAAAATTTAGTTCATATAGCTCACTTCGTTAAAAAGACAGTCTTATCTGTGGTTCACAAGTACCAATCACAACTAATTCTCAGATCACAAATAGAAAATGAAAACTCCAAGCAAGAACCAGGGAGTATTGGCATTAATTAGCAGAATGTCCTAGAAGACATTTATATATATAAAGTTCTCATCAAACTGATGTCCTCAGAGATCTCTGCAATGGAAATTTTATTACTCTGGAACATTTTGGCAGGAAAATAAAGCCACGTTAAATTAGCTATCTAAGACTCCAAAATCAGACTGTGTCTAAGCTAAGATTAGATTTCAGAAGTTGTTGGAGGGAGTCAAATGATCCCAGCACCTCTTTTCTTTCCATCTAAGTATCTAGTAATCAAAGCCAGAGGAAGGATATATGGAAACCCTTTGCAGCCCAGGAATCTCCAAACAGACTGCTTTAAAAAAAGTTCTCCAAGTGTCAACATGGAGAATGTGGTATTCCAATGAGATGTTCAGTTTGGGGCATAAAAATTTTTTTTCTAAAATACGTTTTTTTAATTAGAGATATTAAAGGTATACTGAAAAATCATACAGAAAATACATGATGCCCATATCCCTCCCTCCCCCATTATTAAACCTTGCATTAGTGTGGTATCATTGTTAGAATTGATGAAAGAATATTACTATAATTGTATTATTAATTATAGCCCATAGTTTATGGTCTAGGGTTCACTGTTGTACAGTCCTATGTTTTGTTTTCAAAATTTTATCCTTTTAATACATATGTCCCAAAGAATGTGCTATTCTGAACAGATATTCAACTTGGTAGCTTTTTACATGTCCTTATACACCATATTTCTCTGTGTTCAGTGTACTGTTCTGAGACCTGGGCCTCTCTGTAGTCTATCTCAAAGGAACGAATTTTCATTTTCACTACAGAAATATGTATTTCAAATACTTAAAATGCCCTTAAGCTAACATAAATACAAAAACCAGAAATAAATAAATAAATAAAAAACCTCTACGAGGTTCAGAGAAAAATCTTCCAATATGAAATGCCAAATATCTTGGGCCCTTTTCAAATGACTTTTCAACCTTGCCTTCGGCATGTTTCTTCTCTGTAGAAGAATGCATTAGCTCCTGTTTGTGGGAGGCTCACAAAGTGCAGCCAAGAAAGCATTCTTCAGCAGACCTATAAGGACGAATTTTCATATTTATTATGAAATAATAAACAGTGTCTTTCCCCCCACGTTTCTAAAAAATAATTAGCTCTTTTTATTTTAACATTTTAAAGGGCTGGCATGGATATGTCTGTGCATTCTGCAGCCCTATATTCCAAATAACTAGTATACAAGTGTTCTAGTTTGCTAGCTAGAATGCAATATACCACAAACAAAATGGCTTTTAAAAAGGGGAATTTAATAAGTTGCTAGTTCACAGTTCTAAGGTTGAGAAAATGTCCCAGTTAAAACAAGTCTATAGAAATGTCCAATCTAAGGCATCCAGGGAAAGATACCTTGGTTCAAGAAGGCTGATAAAGTTCAGAGTTTCTCTCTCAAGTGGAAGGGCACATGGCGAACACAGTCAGAGTTTCTCTCTCATCTGGAAAGGCACACGGTGAACACGGTCAGGGTTCCTCTCTCATCTGGAAGGGCACATGGCAAACATGGCGTCACCTGCTAGCTTCTTCTCCTGGCTTCCTGTTTCATGAAGCTCCCCAGGAGGAGCTTCCCTTCTTCATCTCCAAAGCGCTGACCGATGGACTCTGCTTCGTGGTGCTGCAGCATTCTCTGCTCTCTCCAAATCTCCTTCATTCTCCAAAATGTTTCCTCTTTTATAGGACTCCAGAAACTTATCAAGACCCACCCAAATGGGTGAAGACATGTTGTCACCTAATCCAGTTTAACAACCACCCTTGATTAAATCACATCTCCAGGGAGAGGATCTGATTACAGTTTCAAACATATAGTATTGAGCAGTGATTATTTTGCCTTTATGAAATGGGATTTAGATTAAAACATGGCTTTTCTAGGGGACATACATCCTTTCAAACCAGCACAACAAGGTGTTCAGTAGCCGCTTGGCTTGTAACAGGACTGCCTTCATCCTCAATTTCTATTTGTTAGGCAAAATCAGAGATAGAGTTTAGAAGGAAGAAAGCAAAGGTGAATGGGAGCAAATCATGGATGCTTAACAGTAATCACTCTGTATATGAACACAAAGCTAAACAGGTGGTGTTGACACATATAACAACTAAAGCTAAATGAAAGATTATGGGCCAGAGAGGCATCTGGAATGAATGTCCTAATATTAAAGCTGAGCTGTGTTTGCCCCATTTTGTAATCCCTATCAACTGTCTAGAAAGTGCCATCAAGTTTTCACAAGTGTCAGAGTTTAGTGGGAAGAATTTTATCTATGAGCTTTATCTATTCTTTAGAAGTAGGTTCTACCCTTTTCCTCCCCCTACCTCCCCTGCATACCTTTCCCTATGAGCAGCTGTCCAGTAAGGAAAGGATGGGCTTTGGGGGCAGATTGGGTTTATATTTTGCATCATTCATTTACCTTCTGTGTGCCCATGAGCTAGTTATTTTAAGTCCCAGTTCCCTACTTGTAAAACTGGGATTAGCAAAACCTACCTCATAGGGGTGCTATGAGAAATGAATGGGATAATGTGTATGTAAAAGTCATGGTGCTTGCCTCATACTAAGGGTTCAAAACAAATCTTCAATTTCTCAGTTCTTTTCCTCTTGATTTCATGGAGCCTTAAGATGGATTATCTCTTGACTCTGGCCAACCATGTTTGCCACTGATGTTTAGAGAGTGTAACAATCAATTATATATAATTAACAATCAATTTCACGTGGATTTATCACTATGATCTCTGTTTTACTCTCTACTGGAATTTAATGTTTTAATCTCTACTGGAATTCACTTACTGAGAACACAGAGTCTCCTTATGCCAAATGCTGAGCATAATGCTGTAAAGCATAGGCATAGTCAAGAAACATTAATGTAGGACAAATAATTGTTTCTACTAAAATACAGCATAAATCCCTTTGAGATTCTGGTGTTAGTGGGCAGATTTAATGCCTGAAACCACTGGTTCATGTTCAGCCCTTTGACAGACTGATGAAGACACATTTTACTTTGAACTTCCCCAATCTTCTGGATAACCATTTCTGTTTTGTTTTGTTGGTTTTTTGTTTTGTCTTTTGTCATGGTCAGGTTCAAGTGTCAACCTGGCCAAGTGGTGGTACCTGCTTGTCTGGATGGGCAAGTGCTGGCCTGTCTGTTGCTATGAGGACATTTCATAGAATTAAATCATGATCATGGCAGCTACATACACAGATGATTCCATTTGTAATCAGCCAAGGGAAGTGACTTACTTAATAAATGATGCTTAATCTAATCACTGGAAACCTTTTAAGGAGGATTCAGAAGAGATAGGTCCTCTCCCTGCTTTGGCCAACGAACCTCTCCTGCGGATTTCGTCCAGACCCTCCATTGGAATCGTCAGTGTCACAGCCTGCCCTAGAGATTTTGGACTCCACATTTCCATGGTTATGTGAGACACTTTTATAAATATTATATTCACGAATATTTCCTGTTGATTCTGTTTCTCTAGAGAACCCTAACTAATACACCTTTTTACTTCCCTAGTGCCACAATCACAGTGCTGTTCCCATTTGCTATCGATTCAATTTTCTTAGGGGAATTTACCTTCTTTTCTCTTTTTATACAAAAGTAATATGAATCCATTAAGGAGAAAATATATATATTTTACATAAATGTGTAAAAACTTCATCATTTATCTATCTATAGACAGACAGACACACATACATATATATATAAAAAGCATCTGTAGTTTCTATGACCATCATTTCTGCTTTCCACATTCACTCTGTGAGGCAGAGAAGGAGATGTTAGCATCCTTACTCCACTGATGATGAAGTGAATGACAATGATGGTGATGAAACTAACTACTAACAATTATTAAGTATTTACTATGTGCTAGGCACTGCTCTAAATGCTTCATCTGTATTAATTCAGCTTTAATTTTTGTCTTAGCAGTTATGTCTGCCATATTTTACACTTATTTGTTTACTGTCTCTCTCTCACTAGACTATGAATGCCTTGAGAGAAGGTATTTGGTCTGCTTTTATTCAGTGCTGTATCCTCAGTACATTTAACAGTGCCTGACACTCAGTAGGCATTAAAAAATGTTTGTTGCATTAATGAATTAATTTTCATTATAACTTTAAGAGTTAGGAATTATTATGGTTTCCATTCTACAGAGGAGGAAACTGCGACCCAGAATCTCACTCACAGCCAAAAAGGCTGTGATTTGAGCACTGGCCTTTTCCCATTATGCTCTGATGCCCTGCCAGATGCCTAAAGAGACTAAGTGATTTCCCACACAACTGCAGTTAATGGAGCTGCGATTCAAATACAAGTTTGTTGACTACCGGTCCATTTTTTTTTTTTTGGCATGGGCAGGCTCCGGGAATCAACCTGGGTCTCTGGTATGGCAAGTGAGAATTCTGCCACTGAGCCACCGTTGCACCGTGCCAGTCCATTTTCGTTTCACTACAGCATCAGACTCTCCTTGATTTCTTAACCCTTCTCCCAAACTTGCTAATTCTAACTTTTACCTCTCTTCCCAATCTTAAACTCAAAAGGAAGTTAATTAGCAGACTAGACTCAGAAAGGGACTCTTGGTGTATTGGTCTCATCTGCTGGATCATTTAAATGAACACTTCTAAGGAGTACAGTTTGTCATTGAGCTGTGTGTTCAATTTCTCACCTATACTTTTGTTAAAGCATTAATACCATTAATTCTAAATATATATATATTCTAAATATATATAAATTTATATATATATAAATGAACAGGTGATAAACTGCTTGAATTCTTTGTGTTTTGGGGAAAGATCTTAGGAAATGGCTCCCCAAAACTATGACATTTTATAGATAAAATGACAGTAAAGGGCACAGGCTCTGGAGTCAGACCTAGACCTGAGAACTCATTCTACAACTTACTATGCAACCTGGGACAAGCCCCTTAGCTCCTATGAGCCTTAGTTTTCTCATATGTAAAATGGGGATAATGATAGTAACTACCTCACAGAGATGCTGTGAGGACTACATGATACATTGTGAGTAATGTACTTAGCATAATTACTAGCACATACATAGTATGTGTACTAGCAACTCTGGCAGGCATGGCTAGTTAGCTACAAATATCCCCCTTTTCTCTCAAATTAACAGAGCTCCCCAGTTTTAACTGATTGGCAATGAGCTAACTTGCTAAAAGATTATAATTCCCAGTCCTTCTGGCAGCCTGGTGGGTCCATGTTCCCAGTTCGGTCAATGAGATCTATGCGAAAGTCTTATGTGGAACTTCCGTTCAGTCTCTTTAAGAGACAGGCACTTGCCCTTATTCCCTTTCTCTATTCTGCTGTTAGGAATGCAGATGTAGTGGCTAGAGCTCTAGCAATTATATTGATCTATAAGGACAAAGGCTACAATTAGGTTTTTCTGAGCAGTGGATTAGGAGGACCCTGATTCCTGGATGGCTCTATATTGTCTCCATACCAGCCCTGGGCTGCCGACTTCTGGGACTTTTATGTGAGAGAAAGTAAACTTCTATTTTGTTTATGACATTATTTTGGGTACCTCCGTTACTCAAGGTTAAACCTAATCCTAACTGACTCAACTGACCCTTGTGGTAGTCTAAGAATCCAAATGGAGGCTTGAAACTATTTTGTGGCCCTGATTCTACAAATTAAGTCCAACTGGAAGCAAACACTTGGAAAACTAGGTGCGTATCTGCATTTCTTCCCTTTCAGAAGCTAATATAATGTTAATGTCCTCTCTCCTCTGAGCAGAAGTCCAGAAGATTTGATAAAACTCAACTCAATCTAAATGATCATAAGACATCTTTTCTACTCTTCCCAGGCATTTGTATTTTATTTGAGACAAAACTCTATGATAGAATGTCGGGCATAATCATCAAGCCTGTGGGAGAAACATTTTTGGGTAAAAAGTTCGCACATAAGGCTGCCCACCTATCCCTAAGGTAGTACTGGTATAAAGAAGTTAATATACTTTTCAAAATGTTCACTCTCAACTCTAAAGGAGTATCAAATGCTGAGAGCAAGGAAGTGGTGAAGATTTGTCTAAAAAGGCAATAAAACAGCATCTTAAATTTCATGAAGTTACATATTTATACTTATTGCTTTGGAAATCATTATTATATCATGAGTTGTACAAAAGTTCTATACATGGTGCAACTCAGTAGGTTATTTGCTCATGATCAAAATATCAGTCAGTGCTTGAACAAGGAACCTAAAGCAATAAATAGTTCCTGAACCCCTGGGCCACTGTTCAAATTATCATCTTTACTCTCTTTACTAATATAAATGGAATATGTATAGTTGTTAGATTTTACTTGAATAAGACAGAATGTATATATAGATTAAATGTGCAAGAAAGTCCAAACATCATCTCCTTTTAGAGTAAAAACTGTGTGTCTTTCCTCAAGGAATATGACCTCTGGCATTGGCTGAACATGCTCTTTGGTTATCTAAACATTTTTTCCAGGAGCTTAAAGTGATTTCTATAGATTACCCAATTCAAATCTCATTACCTGTCTCCTCTATTTCTTAATTCCTAAACTGATTCCAAGAGGTTAAATGACTCTGATAGTGTCACTAATATCTAGTGACCTTGTCTAGAACTTGGCTTCTTCAGGCTTTCAAACTGATATTCATAAGGGTTTTGAGGAGGTGTGAGCTTCTGGTTCAATTATAAAAAATCAAAGACTGTCAGGTTTTCCAAATTATCTATTAAGAGCTTTGTCCATCTTTGTGGGAAAGATTTGGCCCAGTCGAGGGAAGGAAGAGGGTGGGAAAATGGTCAACCAGTTCTTCATTTTTTTGGTGAGGGTTGGAGGACCTTCCATGTTGTGCATTCTCTTTGTGGGATTTGGTGATTAGACCTTTGCTCCCTGAAATCTTGAGATAGGACTCAGAGCAGCATTTTGATTTTGCAGATGAGGGAAATAATACCCAAATATCTAAGTTCAATAACTAAGTCCAATTGGTAGGCTGAATCCAAGAGAAATTCCACTATACACATCCCTTATAGATAAAATCTTCACAACATTCTATTGTCTTTTCCTGTATTTAATGATTAAGTTTATTTCTGCCATTTGCTTTGACTAATATTACCAGTTTCAGATCATAATCAACAGGCTCTTGTTGATGAAACCATGACAAACAGAAGACTTATTTTTTTAAGTATTGGGGCTGACTTATATTTCTAGGTAAAATAATGTGCAAGCAAAGGAAACCACAAGAGAAGTCCTCATCTTAATGGCACAGAATTTCTGCTCATTCTTTAGTAGACTCAGAGGCACAATTCTCATTTAATTTTTAAAATTCTAAACCTTAGGTTTCTAAAAATTTTTGATACCTTAAGTTATCAATAATTAACAAATTATACAAAGTATGGATCTGCAACTGGCCTTGATCATCTAAAATAATTTCATTAGATATTTGGTTTATGGGGGCAAACCTATCAAATGTGGCTTTCACATGTTGAAGCTGTCACGTAAACGTTTATGAAGGAGGAACAAACACACAGAAACTATCAATTTAATATGTAAGTACAGGTGTAGCAATATGCTACATAAAAATACAGATCTAGCACACATGCAAAAATAATTAAAATTTTATTTTATAAAAATATTATCCACTTATAAAAATTTAATGTTATAAGTGCCCTTATTTAGCAGGTGCCAACTGAGCATTAAAAATTATTTAATTCACAAAACTGTATCTTACATACATGGTCTTTTAGCAACAAATGAAAGTCGTGAAACAAGAAACATATTTTAATAATAAGTTTCAAGTTAATTTGTCTCTTGTAATTTGTAATCTTGTAATTGCAAAAATTGCAATCCTTTGCAATTAAATGCAAATATTATAGCTGGGGACAAATTAATTCTCAATTGACAAATGCTCATTAAGTAATTCTCTCTTTTAAAATAAAAACTCCTCAAACTTCACCAAAAGGAATTTTTTTTTTGCAGGTTTCTTGACATTTTTTTTTTTTTTTTTTTTTTTTTTTAAAGAGAGAGGGAGGAAAGGAAGGAAAGACAGAGAAGGAAGGAAGGATGGAAGGAAGGGAAACATTTTTAAACATTTTCTTGTTTTTTATTATATTTTGTTTGTTTTTTTGTTTTTTACATGGGCTGGGGCCGGGAATCGAACCGGGGTCCTCCGGCACGGCAGGCAAGCACTCTTGCCCGCTGAGCCACCGCGGCCCGCCCGGTTTCTTGACATTTTATTTAGCATAAATTCTAAGATGGCCCAGCAAACACTGGAGAAAGCCTTTTTATAATTTTTTGATGTGGAGCTTAACGCTTAAAATTGTGCTTGCTCCCCCTCTCCCCCAATTCAACATGCAGATATCACACATTCTCATACAGGCTGATTCTAGAGCATTACAAACTGATAGTTTTATGAGAGTATCTTTGCCCTGTAATGCTTAAAACAATTTCACAAAACTAAATACTATCATGGTATAATAGCATCATTCATCTAGTTGCCCAAACTGAGTACATTTTCACAATAGTAACATAGAAATCTGTTTTTAAGAACATCAAAATAAGCCAAACCACAATAACCCAGGTTTTAGTTTTAAATAAGCGTGTCTGTGAAGACTGCTGCTGAACTCAAAGCATGCAGATATTAATGGCCACCTAGATGAAGCTGGATCTTGAAACTCCTTCAGTAGGTCCAGTGATGTAATGCTTCACTCATCCCAAGGATCTCCATACTTGTCTACTCTGACCTGGGCAGTATGAACAGTAATACCAGTGGGAGCAGAGTCATTCACGAAGAATTGAATGGAATTGGCTCATAATGAGGAAGCATCTCTTTTTCTATGTTGTCTGCTGCTGAGGATGTCACAAAAGATGAACGACCACTCACACTTGAGTCATATTTTGACTTTTTAGAATAGTGCCCAGGTGATGAAGATCGTTCTGTCTGTCCTGATCATAGAGCTTCTCCAAGAGGGGAATTCTCAAGTTTCTTAAACTTCTCTAGGCAGGTTTTCATATAAGAAAGTATCCCATGATACAAGCAAATATAAGTTTAGGGATACAGCCGTATTTGGGATGACTTGAGAGGATCCTTTTACTAATTAAGCGTTGATTAATCAACATACCTGTTGCAGCCAAAGGCACATATCTGTACCAGAAGCTTTTCATCATTACATTCTGCGAAGACCTTTGTTTCTCAGGTGGAATATAATCAGCCCCTAGAAGGGGAATTGGTCTTGGAACTTCTGCATTTGGTTCTTGAGAATCAGCCCTCCCATTCATCTTTCCACCTGATGTCAATGGTGAGCAAGGGCCCAGACACAACCCAAGAGTGGGTAGGAAAGGGTTGTGGAAACCCAGAGGTGTGCAAGACCATGAAAAGGGGGGAGGAGTGACAGTGAATGACTACGCAGCCCAGATGTCACTCAGAAATCTCCAAAAGAAATTTGTATTGAATGATATGATCATTAAATGTATAAAAATATTTAAATGAGCATATGGCTAATTCCAACTTTGTGACCTTAATGGCTTTAGTTTTTTAAAAAATAAAGTTGTTTTCCATAATTAATTTCTTATGATTATATGCAATGCTCTAAATAAAATTTAAGGCCAGAATACAAATAATTGTAACTTTACTATATTGTCAATAACAAAACAATTAATTTAACTGAAATGGTAAAAAAGAAGAAATTAAAATAGCAGAGTAACACAATTCTAAATTAAGTCCCAGAAATGACTAATCTAAAAATGGTAACAATTTAAAGCAAAATGTCCTGAAATTTAATGTTTGTACAGGTAACATATAATCCAACCAGTTAAAAACATGCCTTTTTTTGGAATCCCTAATTTTAGTTTCTTAAAGTATGCTAATTGCATACATATTTGCGTGTGTGTTTGTGTACAAGGATCCTCAAATTGGGAGGGAGTATAAAAGAAAAACATTTCAGCCAGACAAGCATCCATCGACACTGGCTTGGAATGAGTTCTAATATGAACAATGTTTCTATAAATCAGAATTCTGAATATAGAGTTCTTGCAAAGTAAGAAAGATTATGTACTTACTGTATAAAGCTCATTAAGAACCTTCATTAAATCCTCATGAAGCTGGAATGCAATTTCTTTGCTCTGTAATTAAGAAGAATTTAAGAATATTTAAAAATGCAATCAAAACTTATTTCTAAATTATTTACATCTTAAAAAGCTCACTAACAGAAAATAGAAGAAAGGATGTGACACAGTGGAATGCCCTGCTGTAACTGACATCATCATCCAAATGGCCCTATCTAAATATCAAGTGGTATGCCCCAATGATCAGCACAGGCCGGACAGAAGCAAACAAGTAGACAGCCTGCATGGCTTCCCTGTCATCCAAATCAGACATTATCAAGAAAAAGTAAGGAGGGAGAAGCATTGTGCCGGCTCAAAAGTAGAGCTGCAGAATTAGTCATTTAAAAGATGAACTGCAGCATCCTGTCTCCCAGTATCTTCATGAAGGAATTATGCTGTGCAATTTTCCAAAAAGCTAAGTTAGAACCCAAAGGAAAATGAACTACCACTCTCCAAAATAACTATTTGATGGACTATAATTTTAGTTTTAAGAAATCACTTTGAAAGTAGTGAGACGTTAAGGTCACTTATGGGCCACACACCTTTGCCCCTATATTTATTATTATTATTTTCATTAAGACAAAAAAGCAGAGAGTTTCATTCTCCTACCCAACTGGTAAATCACAGTATTTAAAATATTCTTCCTAGGCTAATACTGAGAGTTTGATAGAGAATATCTGAATTTTTTTTTCAGCAAAATCTGTCAGCTATTTTAAAGAAAATCATATTTCTATACTGTTCTCAGTCCATTATGTAGTCTGCTACGGAGAATGGAAGTTTGTAGCAAGACTTAAACCATATTGTGAGACAAGAGCAGCAACTTCCTCTGGCTCCTTTATATATATATTTCCCACTGGGTGGCTGGTATTGAGAGTAAGGGACATCAGCTCTGCAACCCGTGTCCTGCATGGTGCTTGGGGACTGGGCCAGGATGAGAGTGGGATAAGCAAGGAGCTAAGAGTGCAGGAATTTGAGGAGGCATTCACTCTCACGGTAGTCCTGGCCCTGCTTGAGCACATGGAAAAATTCCAATAAACGCTTGCTAAATTGATCCATAAACAAGATGAAACATATGCAGCCGAAGAGGAGTGGTTACGGTATTAGGACCTCTGTTGAGAGGACCAGCAGGAAATTCCCACAGACCACACCTAAAAACATACTAGGACCCAGATGAAGCAGAGTTTGTCTGCAAACACAAGGCCACTGGATCAGACCTCAAAAAAAAAAAAAAGAGGCCAAACAAGATAAAGCAAAGATTTATAAAAGATAAAATAATGAGGGAAGATGACATCACAATAATTTTTGAACTTTGAAAAGTTCAATAATTACCGCATTGGTCACTGGGTTTTCTTGGAGTGCTGAAGTGAACGCTGCTGTTCATTGGACTGCCTCTAAAATCTGTAAATTGGATTTAAGGATTTTATGTTTTGCTGTATCTCTGATGCATGAAGATGTGGGTTAAGAACTACTCAGGAGAGAAAGCAAAGTCCCAAGTGAGCAAATGAAGCCAAATGAAACTCATTTTATTTCCCCTAAGTCTTGGTTATTCTGAATGTGTACATTACATTGCAATCTCCTATGACTTCAGCTTGGTGTTATTTTAATATCAGATTTCATTCAAGGATCTGGGCCACCAATTCAAAACTCTCTAATGGGATCAAAGGCCACCAAGTAACTCTGCTCAGCTGCCCATATTCAGGTAGCAAGTCCAAAAAGAAACTATTTCTTGGCTAAGACTTTAGAACAACAACAACAAATCCCTTAGGTCCAATTACCTCCAACACAAGAATATTTAAAGTTAGATAGAGATTTAGCCTTGGGGTTACAAGGGCCTTCCAAGCCACCCTAGAACAAATGCCTTAAAACAAGCAAGAAGATTCTTTCTTTCACATTTTATAAGATCTCAGGTAATGAGAAGAAATCTGGCATCAGACACTTTACTTTCTGCCAAGAATTTACTTACATATTTCTTTCACTTTTCCCCAGAGACCCTGAAATATATAAAGTTGGACTGGGAGGCAGTATAGCATAATGCTTAAAAGCACAGACTCTGCTGAGAGATTTCAAACAGAGTTGAGAGGTTATTCTGGAGGTTATTCTTATGCGCTATATAGAGATCCCCTTTTTAGTTTATGGTGTATCAGAGTGGCTAGAGGGAAGTATCTGAAACTGTAGAGCCGTGTTCCAGTAGCCATGTTTCTTGAAGATGACTGCATAATGATATAGCTTTTACAATGTGACTGTGTGATTGTGAAAACCTTGTGTCTGGTGTTCCTTTTATCTACCGTATGGACAGATGAGTAAAAAATATGGATAAGAAATAAACAAATAATAAAGGGAACAAACATTAAAATAAATTGAGTAGACTGAAATACTAGTGATCAATGGGAGGGAGGGGTAAGAGGTATGGTATGTATGAGTTTTTTCTTTTTTATTTCTTTTTCTGGAGAGATGCACATGTTCAAAAAAATGTTCACAGTGATGAATACACACACACACATACACACACACAACACAGATTCTGGAGTCAGAATACCCAGGAGTTTGAGATTTCAAAGACTTTGGATCTCCCTGTGCCTCAGTTTCTGAACTGTAAAATGAAGATAGCCATTTTACCTATCTCATAGGGTTGTGATAAAGGCCAAAGATATGATACATACATACCTCTTAGAACAGTATCTAATTAATACACAGTGAAGTTTCCATAAATGTTGTTATAATTACTTAATTCTTTCCCAGATACTGTCTCATGATAGCAACTTCCTTGAATGAAAAGGCTACCTTGCATTTTTCGTTCCTTTAGTCTCTGATAGCACATATTCCATTGATTACCACTGGGAAGGTTGGTTGATTTAATTTGGTAGTCCTCCCCACTTCCTTCACCTTTAGTTTTCTCCAGGGGACCCCTGGCTTCCAGGTCCACAGGTACTGTGTCTCAGCTCTTGGGCTTTTCATAGTCCACACTCCTTTGCCACATACATACATTAGACCTACCTCCATTTTCGTGGGGTTCCTACTAGCGGTACAGGATGAATTAATGAAACATCCATTTGGAAATGGATAATTCCTCAAGCTAACACAGTAACATATACACAATTCATGAAGGAGGACCTTAGGGAGCAGAGCTGATGCAGGAATTATGTGGAAAGTTAGTAGGATTTTCATCTAGGCAGGTAGACCCTCAGTTATTCTCACAGCACATTACTGAATTTCTGTCTATTTGTTCCCTTTAAACAGTTGTCCAATACTCCATAACTTAGTAAATAGCCTAGTAATTAACCACTTTCTTCCCACCATCACTCTTTGGTCTGTAAAGTTTGTTAAAGAAATGAAGTGTTCTGAAAAAGCATGAGTTCAAGTGACTAGTATGTGAAACATGAATTTACACACCCTTGCAGTCATAGATACTTGGGCCAGACACAGTATCAGGCCCCATGTCAAGTGCTGGGGACATGGTGACAAGGTCCCTGTCCTCGTGACATGGAAACAAAGAACAGGACCACCTCGTATTATCCCTCCTCCACTTTAAACATGTCTCAGATGTATTACAGTAAAAGCAAAAACCAATCTTTTCTTCTGCATACTATTCTGGACTTCAAAAAAGAGCAGTCGTATATGTTTTGCAACACAGTAAGATATGCACAGTAAGTTAAGATAGGCTGTGGCACAGTTAGTACTCTGGCTTACTAGGTTAATGAATCAAAACCCTGTAATTTAAAAATATCTGGATTATTAAAGGGTCCATCAAAATTCAAAAGGCTGAATATGCCCTGGATTCTATTTCATAAAAATTTGAAAACAGTGAATAGACCCTTGACCCTTGAACAAGAACTGTTAAGTAAGAAACTTGATACTGCTATTAAGGAAAGTAATCAATGTTCCCTTTGTATAAGGGAAAAAAATAACTTTATGAAATACTATACATTTGAAATAAAGGTATTTTCTTTGCTATTTTAGATTAGCTGATTAAAATTACTTTTGCACAAGGGAGGAAAGGAAAGTCTCCTTAACTGCCGCAAGGTACAGATTTTGGAAAGGAAAGCGGTTACTTTTTCCTCTCATTCATATAAGTCTATATAAGCTCAAAGAGAGTAAAACTTAAAATAAATTTCAATAGGATTTTGAGACTCTGAGCCAAGATGAAAAAAAATGGTTAGGACTACTTAAGCCCAGAGCTTAGCTCTGAGCCCATTTCCAGTTGTTTACAATCCACTATTACTTTGATGTTTCAAACACATGCCAAATTGACAGTTTTTACATTTTTCCTTTATAAAAATGAATTCAGCATATTGATGAATATTGGAAAGAGAACAGAAGGACAAACTCACCACCACTATTGATTCATTTCCTTCAAGTTTGTTTCTCTAAACATAGATCTGACTTGTAATCATTCAATAATGATAAAGTATATTTTTTATTCTGCTTTTTCCAGTTACCATAAATTTCCCCATGTCATTATGTAATTTTCAGAACCACCATAATTATTGGACTTATAATAACGACCCAGTGAATGCACTATAGCATATTAACCATTCCTCTATTATGGTTTCCAACGTTTCCATTAATCACTGAATCATTTATTTATTTACTTATTCATTCAATCCCACCAATGTTTTCAGTACTCTGAACTATTATCATTTATGCTCATCTGAAGGCCTGTCTTGCATTCCTTAAGAACAATTCCCTGTCATAAAATTACTGGGATATAAGTATGAGCATTTTTAAGATTCTTGATACACATTGGGAAATTGTTTTCTAAAAGTGTTAGAATGAATTTATACTGCTTCCAGGACAACACTGTCACCAGAATCAGAAATCTGGGCTTCTTCTTGAAGGAAAATCACTAACCATACCTATCTTGACTGCTCCATTTATTGGTACTGTTATCGGAATCTTTTTCTAAAATAAAGATCTAATTATGTCCTTCTTCTGAATAAAATCCTTCAAAGACTTGCTAGATTTTTCAGGATAGAGCTCAAATTTCATAACTCACCCTTTATTTCCTCCACTTAAATAGTCTACTTCACTCTCCAAAATTCTAAACCTCATTCTTCAGTCTGATCATCAACTGCTAACTCACAGGTCCTGTTTTCACATTTCTGGGCTGTTGTTCCATACCATCCCCTCTACTTCCCTTTCTTTTCCTGGTATAATCCTATACAACCTTAATCACTACTGTGAAAACTTTCTTCTAAATTCACCTTGACCCCCCAACAAAGAAAGAAATTGGGACTTCTTTGTGAATTTAGAATATATTCCTTTATCATAACCCCTGAGCTGTATAATTTAGTGGTTAAGAGATCAACTCTAAAATCAAACTCCATCTGAATTTTGCCTGTATTTATTCTGTCTATGCACAAGGTAAGTCATTTTGTGAGGCTTCACTTTTCTCATTGGTGCATGAGGATCCCAACAGCTTCTACATCATAGGGTTTTATTGTGGTGGTCCTTAGTAAACGCTTATTACAGAAGTTGGCAAACAGTAAGTGTTAAGCTGATGCTATCCATGATTACCATTCTTATCACAAATGTCTTTCTCTTCTCTCAGAGAGAGACTTTCTATGAGAACAGGGACCATGTCCTAGTCATCCTGGTATTCCCAAGCCCTAGAAGTTTGATGCCTGGCACATTTTTAGGTGCCGGATATACTTTTGTTGCTTGACTGGGATCCAGAGCTGAGTAAGGGATGGTTCCTGCTCTCCAGAGGAGCGGATATGCCAAAACAGCTTTGTGTAAGGAGCACCGTGGAGAGTGCTCCACTGGGTGTGTCCTGCCCAGGATCCCTGTTCCTGGAAGCCTGCAGGCTTGCTCTCTGGAACCTCTCAGAATGGAGGCCGGGCCTCCCAGAAAGGCAGAACAGAGAACAGATTAATACAGTCACATGTGACCACACTGAGTAATCAATCAAGTGATTTATGTGGTTGGATTAAATGACCAATTCAGAGGGCCTCTGGCCTCTCACAGAGGTATTTTTAAGGTCAGTCTTTTGTGAGGTCTAGTCATAGTGAGTCAGAGCGGGAATAAGAGAAAAGAGGAAAATTAAATTAAACATTTTAAATGATTCTAGTCTCTCACGCTTGGCGAGTGCTGGATGTAAATTCTGGTTTAAAGGGATCGGGGCACACTTTCACAGTATGTGTGCCTTTAAGTTTCCAAAACTCATGTTCATGTGTCTTCATAATAATAGATTCCCTTGCTTCACGTATACTCTTGAAGACAAAGGTAACAGCATTGTGCAAAATGCCTGCTGGAGAAAGTTGCTTAATGACCTAAACCAAGCTGCTGGATAAAATTTATAGTGTGGTTTCTGCACATTTTCCTTCTACCTGCCAAGGGACATGGCTTCATACTTAATAAAATCACAACGAAATATCAGAGCATGAAATTAACCTCATGATCCACTTCATTATCAAGGAGAAAATGAACCAGTATTCTTTTAGATAAAACTTCACTCTACCAGTGGAAAAAGTAGAAAAAGTAATAGAGGGAAACAAAAACTTTGTTTAGAAATATGTCAAAACTTAAGCCTAAAGGGAACTATGTGGGGCATGCCATAGAATATTTAATAATGTGATGCTGGGTAAATGTGGCATTCTGCACCCAGGTTAAAAAAAAAAAATCTGATGTTGTTGGGTCTAGCTTGGAAGCAGACAATCTGAAAGGGGCAAAGTCACCTACTCTAAAGTCACTCAAAACCTCTCAGGTATAAACAGCATTTGAACAGACAGGTTAGGATATACAAGACAGATTTAAATCCTACAGGGAATAGATTAGATGAAATAACTATTTTCAGTTTCATTTTCCATTTCCTTAACCTGTTGAAAATCACAGATTTCCATGCTAGGTTATTTTTTCCCCTCAAAATGGTGATAAACTAAAAAAATCTTCAGTGTCACTAAATGAATAATCACTTAGGTATAAAGTCTCATTGGCTGATACATGTAAACATACCCAATTAAACGCAGAGTGAGTTATAAACCTCTGGTTTAGACCAAATATAATTAACTGAAAAATATCAGAAATATATTTCTAGGGCATTATTCAGTATTCTGAACTTTTCCAAAAATTTAATGTCAGCTTTATTAAAATTTCTTAGTATTATGTTTTCCTTAGTACCTGAAGCTGAGTCTACTGATGTATCAGTAAGGGTGATAGGGCTTTTTCTCCTTGTGACAAGGGGTTATTATGCAGAAATCCTAAGCTAAGCAAGTACCCTGTGTGATCAAAAGCTCCCCTTTGTATCACAGTTGGCTGGGGTTAGACCACACTGTGTATGTAGGAAACCCATGACTTCAGCTTTAATAGCATTATGGTAAGAAAAATCTAAGGGTTTTTACAAAAACAAATCAATAAGTAGGAGATTTGCTTATTTATAACATCCACTGAATGAGCAAGCAAAAGGCAGAGATTCATTGAAATATTGATAAAAGTTCATACATTCATTTACTCCACATGCATTCTCTCATTCACTCCACCAGTTTCTACTGAGTGCCTTCAATGTGACTTTGCAGTCTACTGAGAGAGACAGAGAAGGAAGCAAAGCAATTTCAATCTGGTCTGATTTGCGCTTATTCAAACAATTTAAACCAAGTAAAATCTCTATCTTTATATATCACTTGAACTAAATCCAAAATCTTTTTATGAATTGATCTTCAAGAATTTAACCTGATTCAGAAGCTTCTTTTAAAGATTAATATTTAGCCTAACACCACCAATTTCGGAACCACATCTGGTTAATTTTCTTATAGAACTATAGTGGATAAAGTTAAGGTAGCCTAAGGATGAGAAAAAAGAAATTTTCCTGAGGCAAGCATCCTTTTCACCAAAAATTTGGCTCCTCACATGAAACTAGACAAATTTAGAAGACACTGTGACTAGTGAGCAAGTCGACACAGAATAATAACCTATTTGAAGTGGGGCAACTCCTGAACCCGCAAGATGGGTTCAGGGCCAGACTATTTAAATGTCTCTAACTTCCCTAAGCCTGTTTCCTCATCTGTAAAATGGGGGGAAATTACAATACCTACTCTATAGGGTTGTTATGAGGATTAAATGAGATGCTTATATTATATGCTTAATAAAGCAACTAGCATACTTTATTAATACTAACTTCATATCCTTGTATCATCTCATGAAGTTACTTTCTGTTTTTCTAAATACTGATGCAACATTTATTTATATGAACTTTCAAATCAGAATGTCTCAGATATTCAGTTCAACATAATTCAGGATGTACTTTTTGGAATGAATAATTAATGAATATCAAACAGGAGAAAGTACATACTAGAGAACCTTGCAAAGCTACAACAAAGCAGAACTCCAACACTGAGATAGTTTTTGTTGACTTCAGACAGTAATAATTGTTAGAAAGATCTTTAGGATAAGTTAAAACAGGCCTCCACTTAACTTCTACCAACTGGTCTTAACTCCTGGAGTCTTACAGACTTACTCTTAGCCATCTTCTATATGACAGCACTTCAAATATTTGAAAATAGCTATTGTCTATTTTCAAATAGCTAGTGTCTTAACTAATATACTTTTGCTATGCTTTCTAAATATTGCCAATGTCTTCATCTATTCCCTATATGACACAGTTGAAAGAAATGAGAGAGACTTTCCCTTATCCTTCATATAACTATTTAGTTTCTTGAAACTAGTGGTATTTCAGTACACTTTCTTTATGCTTTAAAAACATCTCTTAATTTCCTTAGTTGTGGAGTTGACAAAATGCCAATTCCTCCAACTTGGATTCAAAATTTTTGTGCCCCAACTGCCTTTCTTGAGCTCAGATTGCTGCTGCCCCACTGTGCCATGCCACAGACTATATCTTAACCCCAACCAGCTGTGAAACAGATGTGAGATTTTGGTCCAAACTAAAAAGAGATGGCCTAATACTTCTTTACAGTTACTACTGCTGAGGAGTGGAAAGGCGGGGTGACCAAGACGCCCCACGTAGCATAATTTTCCTCTAGCTTCATTTCCCAGACCAGAATTCCGGCCCTTCTCCTTGCTGTTTTCTCCATACAGAGAAATGTACTTCCCCCCAAAACACTTAAGACCTTAATCCAATGTCACTCTCTTTGGGAAGCTTTTCTCCATCAAAATGCCTTACTCAATTCTCTATGCTCTTAAGGCCTTAGGTTCCAGCTGTGTAAAACCAGTGGAATTTTTTTTTCTCCATTTGTTTCCCTTACTTGATTTAAGTTCATTGGGAGTACAGATTAAGGATTTGTGTCTTACTTTTGTGACTTTAGTACTTACCATTGTGTGTGCCACATAATGGTAATCAATAAAGTTTTGTTGAATGAATAATGAACAGAATTTCTACTCTGTTTTGCAAATACTTCTTTTTTTTTTTAACATTTTTTGTATTAATAAAACCAGTCAATATACAACACAAACATTCTTAACGTATGAACATTCCATACTTTGTGTGCAATCAATGGCTGACAATATCATCACACAGTTGTATATTCATCACTATGATAATTTCTCAGAACATCTACATCACTCTGGAAAAAGAAATTAAAAGAAAAAATTCATACATACCATACTCCTTACTCCTCCCTCTCATTGATCACTAGTATTTCCCTCTACCCAACTTCTTTTAACATTTGTTCCCCCTATTATTTATTTATTTTTTAATCCATACTTTTTACTCATCTGTCCGTACCATAGATAAAAGAAGCACCAGGACAAAGTTTTCACAATCACACAGTCACTTTGTGAAAGCTATATCATTATACAATCATCTTAAAGAAACATGGCTACTGGTACACAGCTCTACGGTTTTAGGTACTTCCTTCTAGCTTCTCTATTACACCTTGAACTAAAAAGGGGTTCTCTACATAACACATAAGAATAACCTCCAGGATAACCTCTCAACTCTATTTGAAGTCACTCAGCCCCTGACACTTTATTTTGTCTCATTTCTCTCTTCCCCCTTTCAGTCAAGAAGGTTTTCTCAATTCCTGAGTCCAGCTCATTCTAGGATTTCTGTCCTACATTGCCAGGGAGGTTTACACCCCTGGGAGTCATGTCCCAAGTAAAGATGGAGAGGGCAGTGAGTATGCTTGCCATGTTGGCTGAGAGACAGGCCATATCTGAGCAACAAAAGAGGTTCTCAGGGGTGATTCTTAAGCCTACTTTTAAGTAGGCTTAGCCTATCCTTTGCGGGGATAAGTTTCATATGAACAAACCCCAAGAGTGAAGGCTCAGTCTATTGATTTTCTTGTCCTCACTGCTGGCAAGAATATCAGGCTTTCTCCAAATGGGGATGTTGAATTTTCCCTCTTTCTCACCATTCCCCCAAGGGCAATTTGCAATTTTTTTTTTTTATTCACTGTTCAAACCACTCTGGGATTTATCGGGCCATCATTCGGGCAAACCTACAAAACCTCATGCCCTACTCAAGATTCCATGTACTTTTGGTGTTCAGTTACATTAGGAGATGCACTGGTGAAGATATATATTTTGTACCAAATAAACATTTTTTGTTTTAATCTCACACATAAGTTAAAGTTTTAAAATATGAATTACCATCTATTTTCAACACCCTGCAATACTGACATTCATTTGTTCTTCCTCATACAAAAACATTTCTAAATTTGTATATTTAGTCACTATCATTATACACTCTAGGCATTCCTAGATTATACCATCTCAGTCTTTATCATCTATCTTTCCTTCTGATTTCATTTGTGCCCCCAGTCTTCCTCCTTCTATCATTCTCACATTCAGCTTCATTCAGTATTCTAACATTATTGTATTACAGTTAGGTAGTATTATCCATTTCTGAATTTTTACAATCAATCCTGTAGCACAATCTGTGTCCCTTCAGCTCCAATTACCCAATATCTACTCTATGTCTATCTCCTGATGACTTCTGTTCTTAACTTATATTCTCCAATTTCATTCATTAATGTTAGTTCATATCTATGAGACCATACAGTATTTGTCCTTTTGTTTCTGGCTAATCTCACTGAGTATAATGTCTTCAATTCCATCCATGTTGTTACGTACTTGTTTTGGAAACACTTCTAAAAAATAAAATGAAAGTAAATGTTACAATGGATTTGTCACAACTATTTAGGGGAATCACAAGACCCTGCCAAGTTACGAAAGATAGCTATTTTAGTAGCCCTTGCAATCTTCATCTTTTGTACTAGAGAGAAGAAATTTTTGTGGACATGTTTATTCAAATGAATGCATTAGCCAGTTATGGTTCTATGTGCTCACTTGAGACTTCTGAAGTTTAAAATTTTACTTTAAAAAGTAAAAATGTGGCATATATTTATTTATTATCAATTATTGAATGTAACTAGTTTTAATTAATATAAGTAGTTCATATATCCAGTGTCAAAATGTTCTATGTTTTTATAAGTTACAAGTATTTTGGTGGTAAAAGTTCTGCCTGTTTTCATTTAACTCTTTCTCTAATAATGAAAACATTTTTCCTTCCCTTGGCTGAGATTTAAAAGATATTGAAATGAATCTCACAGCCATATTCAGTAGCACCTTCTCTCCAACTGCATATTTTTTGGTTGCTATCCTCCAAGATGTCATAAATGTTTCTTAAATCAAATATTTGTATATGTGCAATCTTCCCAATATGGCATTTCTTGCAGCTATTGGAAATCTTTTAGAAACCTACCATGTGGAATTAAACATAGTCTTCAACTAGTACAAAACCTTGGAGAACAACCAGAATACTGTTCTTATATTACTTTGGAATTTGTTCATCTCAACTGCAGACACTTCAACATTTGGTAGGAATGTTCTCACTTCACTGACTTCTTAAGGCAGCAACTTACTTCTTGATGAGATGGAGTAAGGATTCTTTGTTAAATGTTGTCTTTTACAAATAACCAAAACTGAATACCTCCAGGAGTGAACACTTTTTTTAGTTTTCACTTGTCTTTATTGGAGATGAGGGACTTGTTGCCTTCTGATCAATGACATATTTGTGAATTTCATTTAGAGTTATGAACCTAAGATTTAAAAACTAACCTAACTGTGGGGTGATGAGAAAATTTTGGAAATAGATCATGATGATATTTGTACAACATTGTGAGTATAATTAATGCTACTGCACTGTTCACTTAAAATGGCCAACTTTATGTCGCGTATATTTTACCAAATTAAAAAAAATTGGATAATTTATTTTTTAAAAATAAGCTTATTTAGGGGGACTCAATTAATTTGGGTCAATGATTCTCAATCTGGGTGTGTGTGTATGTGCAATTTTGCCCTCCATGGGATATTCTGCAATGTCTGAAGACACTTTGGGATGTCATAACTGGTGAGATGCTACTGACATGTAGCAGGTAGAGAAATGTGCACTTACTTGTACTGTTGCTCCCCACTAGTTTTCTCTGGCTGCTTTTAAGATTTTTTTGTCTTTAGTCTTTAGTGTAATTATAAATGTCTGTTGTGGGTTTCTTTGGGTTTATCTAGTTTGGGTTTCACTGAGCTTCTTGAATGTGTAGATTTAGGTCATTCACCAAATTTGGTTGTTTTCTTGCGATTATTTTTTTCAAAGATTTATTTCTACACCACACTCTTTCTCTTTCCATTCAGATCTTTTGGTAGAGTCCCACAGGTTAGACCTTTTGGTATTGTTCCACAAGTCCTTGGAGTTAATTATTTTCAATCTTTTTATCTGTGTTGTTCATATTAATTATCCTCAAGTTCACTGATTCTTTCCTCTGTTATCTTCATTCTGCTATTGAGCTTATTCAATGAGACTTTTACTTCACTTATTATATTTTTCAGCTCCAAAATTTCCATTTGGCTATTCTTTGTGTCTTCCATTTCTTTGCTGAGACTTACTATTGTTCCATTCTACTCAAAAGTGTTTGCCCTTACTTCTTAGAATATTTAAATAATGATTGCTTTAAAAGTCTATGTTAGTAAAATGAGCCAGTCACAAAAGGACAAATATTATATGACCCCACTTACATGAAATATCTAGAATAAGCAAATTAGAGGTTACCAGGGGCTGGGGGAGGAAGGGAGAATGGGAAATTATTGCTTAATGGGTACAGAGTTTCTGTTAGGGGTGATGAAAAAGTTTTGGTAATGGATGGAAATGATGGTAGCACACCACTGTAAATGTAATTAATGCCATTTGTAAATTAATTAATTGTAATACCATTGTAAATGTAATTAATGCTGTTTGTAAATGTACATTACATTTACAATGGCAAATTTTATGCTACTGTTATGCCACAATAAATAAATAAAATAAAAGTCTACATTAGATAATTTAAGCAGCTGTGTTATCTCATCATTGATGTCTGTTGATTGTTATTTCCAGTGTAAGTTGAGATTTTCCTGGTTCTTTGTATGTCAAATAATTTTGGATTGTATTCTGGATATTTTGAATGTCATGAGACTCGGAGTCTTGTTTAAATTAGGTGGAGAATGCTGGTATTTTTGTTTTCATAGGAAATCAGCCTGGTTGGATTCAGGATACAAATCTGATCAGCCCTCTTTGGGTTGTGGTTTTAATATCAGTTCTGTTTTCAACACCTTTGTTCTACTATGTGGCTCTGTCCTGCACATGCACTACCCAGGAACCAGTCTGAAACCCTGTTGGCAGTCTCTTAGTTCAGTTTTCAAAATTTTAGGTAGGAATACTGTTTAGAATCAGACATATGCATGTGCAGCTTTGGGGGTGAGCCCAGGAGTTCATAAAGGACTTTATGGGATTGTTTTCCCAATCTCCTCCCTCTCAGCAACCTTCCCAGAACTCTTTGGTTCCTTGGGACTCCCCTTTTCAGTCCTTTGACCAGAATTCTTGTACTTTACTTATTCCATTCTGACATAAACTTCTCAGTATTACTCTGGGGCAAAGCTGTAGCCAGACAGAGAGAAAACAAAACAATGGGTGATCATTCATCTCCTTGGGGCCACAGCTTCTTCTCTGGGGAGGAAAATTCCTCTCCCTGAGAGTTTTAGGTGTTTTGCTTCCTCACTGTTGTTGCCACTACAGCTGCTGCTCTTGGGGGATTGTCTGGGGAATGAGGCATGACAAAATTTGAGAGAAGAAAAGAAAAGAAAAATGGAATATTTTCTCTGCTCTTCCTTTGATGCACTTTCAGCCAAAAAGAAGACTTTTCCCACGGTTATCTACATTTATGTTCGATGCCCACCTCTGGGTTTCAAGCTGCCATGAGTCAAGACTAGTGGATATTGGAGGAAAAATGGGAAATTTATTGCCAATTCAATGGTATTTTGAATTCTGGTCTTTTGAATTCTGGTCTTCTTTGTCTGCTACTATTTACATTTCAGAGTCTTCATATAGCTGCTCCAGGCATTTAGTCTAGGTTTTATAGCTATATTAAGCAGAAAAGGCAGGAAGGAACCTATATTAATCTTACTGAAACCTGTATGTCATGGTCAGGTTCATGTGTCAACTTGGCCAGGTGGTGGTGCCTGGTTGTCTGGTTGGGTAAGTGCTGGCCTGTCTGTTGCTATGAGGACATTTCATGAACTTAAATCATGACTACACTGGCAGCATCCAGAGCTGATTGCCTTCTGCACTGAGTGACACTTAATCTAATCGACAGAAGGCTTTGAAGGAGGACTCAGAAGAGACAATCACTCTCCTGAGAGTTCATTGAGGACCTTCATTGGAGTTGCCAGCTTGTGGCCTGCCCTACAGACCCTGGACTCTACATCCCCAGAATTACATGAGACAGTTTTATAAATTTTATACATATCTCCTGCTGATTCTGTTTCTCTAGAAAATGCTGGCTAATACACTGTATTAATCTTTTTATTTCTCCTTCCATTGGGGGAACACTGGATGTCTTTTAAAGTTCTTTGATAAAGCTTCTGAACTTTAGAAGCTCTTATTATGCAACCCATCTGGTAAATTTATAGCCAGCCCAATCACACACATCCTGTTGTTACTAAGAATTAAAGGCAACAGTGTAAATCCAAAATAGCAGTAGCGGCAACTAATATTCATTGAGCACTTACTATGTGCCAACCATCCTGTTAAGCAATTTATAAATACAAACTACAAATATCTTCTAAAATAGTTCAGAAAATTAAATCAATGTAAGAAAGGTTTTGATTTATTTATAGAAAAATGAGGTAACCACAGGGTTGATAAAACTCAAGAGAATGAGATAGAAGTGCTAGCTTGAATTATTCTTACTTATTTATCCAGGCCCCATCAATAATTAAACTGCCTTCAAGGCCACTGGAATACCATTTAAATTTTCTGCTACACTGCACTGAAATGCCTTGAAAAAGTTAGTCATATTATTTACTACAGTTGCATCATCACACTAAATTGTACATGACAGCTCTCTGCTTAAAAAAATAGTCAATTTATTTTTCAGGAAATAAGTTACTTATTGGTAAATCATAGTCATGACCATCATTACCCCAGAAAGGTAAAAGGTAGAGATTTTACCCAAGGCATGAAATTCTAATATCATCCTTTGACCCAACAATTCTACTTCAAGGAATTTAGTATAAGAAAAAAATATCAGAATGTGTGAAAGATTTAAATGTCCAATAACAAGGAAATAATGTTGCCATGCAAAGGGTGAAGCACTATGCAGGCATTAAGTATCCTATTTTGAAAGACTGTTTTGAGACATGGAAAATGCTAACAATATTTTATGGAAAAAGAGCAGGTTAGCAAGCTACGTGCAATGAAATCTCAATTTTGTAAAAAAGCATTATGTATCTATGCTTGTATACTTACATATATGTTTATCCAATCTATATTGAAAAAATATAGTCCAAGATATTAATAGTAGGTAGTGTTAATGGGGGTAATCATTTCCCTTTTTTATTTTTTCATATATTCTAAATTTCTACAATGAATATATATTTTCACTGTAAAAAAAGAGAGAGACTCTTTCTGTGTACATATATAGTTTGGTAGTTTTCAGGTTTTTTAAAACTTATGTACCTTTTCTTCAAAATAAAGTCAGAATCTTCTTAACAATGTGGGACAGAAATTCTAGAATGAGCTGAGACTCAGCCTCAAGGGACTGAGAAAAACCCTAGAATGAGCTGAGACTCAATATCAGGGGATTGAGAAAACCTTCTCAACCAAAAGGGGGAAGAGTGAAATGAGACAAAATAAAGTGTCAATGGCTGAGAGATTCCAAACAGAGTTGAGAGGTTATCCTGGAGGCTATTCTTACGCATTAAATAGATATCACCTTGTTAGTCAAGATGTAATGGCCAGGCTGGAGGGAACTGCCTGAAAATGTAGAGCTGTGTTATGTACTTTCTTGTTTCTTGAAGATAATTGCATGATATAGCTTCCACAGTGTGACTGTGTGATTGTGAAAACCTTGTGTCTGATGCTCCTTTTATCTATCTTATCAACAGACGAGTAAAACATATGGAATAAAAATAAGTAATAGGGGGAACAAATGTTAAAATAAATTTAGTAGACTGAAATGCTAGCGATCAATGAAAGGGAGGGGTAAGGGGTATGGTATGTATGAATTTTTTTCTGCTATTTCTTTTTCTGAATTGATGCAAATGTTCTAAGAAATTATCATGATGATGAATATGCAACTATGTGATGATATTGTGACTTACTGATTACATAGGTAGAATGGAATGATCATATGTTAAGAATGTTTTTGTTTGCTTGTTATATTTTTAAAAAATTAATAAAAATTTTTTTTTAAAGATGTAGTTCAGTATATAGCAGTTCATTTATATATACCATTTCTTAAAGAACACAAAATTCTTGGGACTCCTTTCCCCTGAAAATATTTAAGAGCCACTTCAACTATGAAAGAGTTTGAAAGTTAATTTATTTTTCATGTAATTACATCCCTGAAAAAACAAAATCTAAACTCTGTAGTCGTGTATTTCAATGCCAAACTAAAGAATGCCTGTAGCTTGGGAGAAAAGCATAAATAATAAAGTTCTAGTTAAATAAAAAAAATAAAATAAAATAAGGTCAGAATCTTAGAGAGCGTAGTATAATGACACTTTTTATTAACCTACACTAAAGAGTCTGTTTGAATATTAACTTACTATAACTGGTCTATTTAAAAGTACAGCTTTTTTCCCCCAGGAAATGTCTTTTTTTTTTCTTTCCCATTGGGATATTTAGATAGAATATGATTGATTTTGATCAAAATTTTAAAGTGTCTACAAAACTCCAAATCTTAATAGAATTTTTCCCTTCCTTTTGGATTACAAAGGTAATAATAAAAGTGGGTTACTTTAACTATTGTGGGTCTGAATCTTATAACCTAGAGTATTTATGACAAATTGGGGTAATTCTCAGTAGATCATGGCCAGTTGCTGCTGCTTTGATTTCCTGCCTATAGTTCAGAATGACTGACAGGCTATTTGCTGCCTCATCCCAGGAAAATCATTCTTCAGGATTTTCTTCTTTAGTCTGCTCATGAGGATAAATAGGGAGAAGGACAATAGTTTTCCCAATTTTCAAGGTTTTTGACCTATGCATCCTGTAACAACTCCAATAACTACAAAACAAAACAAAACAAAACAAAAAAACCCACCAAAACCTCTGAGAGTCCAGGGTAGCTATGAACCATCTAAGATGTGGGCAAAGCAAGACTATATACCAGCCAGCCTGGCTCTGCAACTTATATCTCTGAGCATTTTGTTTCCTCTTCCCTGAAATGTGGATTATAACATCTGTTCATTGGGTGACTGAGTGAAATGATGTATCTGAAATGCAGAGCACAGTGTTGGGTGCACTGTTAAAACTTGTAAGTGATGGCTTATAAATGTCCTTATTATCGGTGAAGAAACAAAATATATTATACATGGTCTGCAAAGAAAGGATAAAAACATATTGATAATTTGGAAACAATCCATGGAGAAACAACAGACCTCAAGGTAATTCAAAACAGAGAGAGATAATTTAACATATTCAAATGTCACCATTTTATGGTGCTCCTTCCAAGCTGCATACTTCTACTAACACTCTTAAAATTGGTAAAGGAGATTTTGTGATAAGGTGCTCAAATAGCCAAAGTGATCATCGCAAACTGGCTGTAACCTTTCCTGCAACTATGACTGCTGACATTAATAACATTTTTATGTGCAGCTTATGAACTGCACATTTGCTGGCTCCAGATGCAGAACACTCTCTTTCAGCATGAGTAATGGAAAGAGGCAGGAAAATCTCATGACTGGGAGGCAGGGTTCAAGAACAGGGAAACACCACTTCTTAGTTCTCTGAGAAAGAAGTGAGGGCTGAAAATGGAACAAAATCATATGAATGAAGAGTCCCCAAACACTGACCTTTTCTTAAAATGGTAAAGGAGAATGTGAAGGGGTAAAAGCAGACTCTCTCCCATCTATGTTTGTATTGTCTATACCTAATGGAAGGTCTGGAAATGAAAACCTGTTTCTATTGAATGAATCAAAGAAACCACTGAAGCCTCACTGTTGAGACTCTCCAGATGAAAGGGCTGTGGGAGATCTTAAAGACATGGAATGTTGAGCAACACTGGCATTCATTTGATTATTCCCTGATTTCCCATTAATTGTTGAAATTGAGGACAAAATTTTAATTTGGCTATATGCAATGATGTATGAGGGCATTTCTGAGTCCACTTACAGATATGATTTAGAACTTCATAATAAATGATAAACAAATAAACCATGATGATCTAGATGTGATTATCACACAGTGTACCAGATAATCTTTTTAGGATGAGAATGCATTTAATATAATACCTTGTGTAATTTCACATAACATGATTATTGCAGGGATATGGAATAAGTGTTTATGATATAAATAAAAATGAGTAGCTATGGTGGATTGAGGCAGAATGTATCTCAGGAAAACATGTTCTTAAACCTAATTCATTCCTGTGGGTGCTAACCCATTGTAAGTAGGACCTTTCAGTTAAAGTGTTTCCCACCTCAATGATGATGGGTCTTAATCCTATTATTGGAGTCCTTTATAAGCAGAATGAAATTCAGACACAGGAAGAGAAAGCCACAGGAAGCAAAAAAGCTGAAATTCAACAGAACCTGTAAGAGAAGAGAGAGGCCAGAAGAGGTGGCCATGTGCCTAGCCATGTGACAAGCTAAGGACCAAGGATCTCCAGCAGCCAGCCCCGGAGCAGCAGTCCTCAGGGAGCAAGCATCACCTTGATGATGCCTTGATTTGGATTTTTTATAACCTCAAAACCATAAATGAATAAATTTCCATTGTTTAACCCAACCCATTTCATGGCATTTGCTTCAGCAACCTAGGAAACTAAAATAATAGGTAAAAGTTACTTAGGACTTAAGAAGTCCACACACTGGGCTGTCCATATGTGACTCATGAATCCTCCAAACGAGGATATGAAATATGTCAGTATTCCTAGTTTATAGATGCAGGACTGAGGCTTGAGAGGTTTTGAAATACCCCCAAGTCCACACAAGCTACTAAAAGTGATTCATACCCAAAATACATCTGATTTCAGAAACTAAAAGCTGAATCGCTATGCTAATCTGACAAATAAACTTTATTATATCTCCAAAGGCTTAAATCTAAAATAATCAATGTTTAGATAATTGGTTATCGTTGTTTGAAAAAGCTTCATTTTTCCTACCCACTGAAAAATTTCTGTTGAGCTTAGGCAACTAGATATCTTTACAACTGCTTCTGATATTATTTAAATTAAAGTCTTGAAGCTCTTACCTATATCTATGTATGGGATTAAGTATTCCTACAAGTGTCTTCTTGATTATTATGCCCAGTTGAATGCAATAGCATTCCTAGAATTATCTGCTCCAAACACATCAAATGACAGTGCTCAGAATCTATCTGGATCTCCATACAAATGTAGGGACATTTCTGAAAAGTGAGGAAGTCCCAAAAAGGACATGCATTATGTTCACTAAGGATTCCATGGGAGTTTCTAAAGGTTATTTCAGAATGACTGATCATTTCTTTTAATTCTGACAGCAAATAGCCTCTTGGAACCATGACAAAGGAAGAAGAGCTACAGAAGAGTGGGGCTGGTGATTTAAAAAAAAAAAGCACGAGAGACTAGTCTTGCTTTCTTATCTAAAAGGACAAGAAGTTCTTTGGCCTTGGATTCTGGCTTCCTGTTCTTTCAGACAGCAAATGTGTCTAATGGGCTAATCTGGTTCTTCAATAAACTGCAGCCTCTCCCTTTAGCCCTCTGTCCCTCTTGTTCTTTCTTTTTCCACCAATAAACATGGATGGAAATGTGAAGTCTGTAATCTGATGTGTCTGTATGAAGAGGACAGAATCTGATACCCGTAATAGTAATGACTATTAATTTTCCAGTTGGTCAGCAACGACTAGGAGTTAGAAGACTATTCAAGAATCTTTGGAGGATTTTCCCTCTAAATGCCAAAGTAACTAGGAGCCCTATTTAAACATGCATTTTGCAAGGACTGTGATTCTATGAGTCCCAGAAAATTCGGATAACAGAAAGAAAATTGCTACGTAACAAACAAGCAGTTGTGTATGTGTGTGTGTGTCTCTGTGTGTATGTGTATGTGTACTCTGTACTCACTCCCCAAATCCCCTTTCAAGAGAGCCAGGAACTCTATCCCCCAATTACTGGGAGTATTGGCTGCTGGCTGTTGAAATTCACAATTGAGTTCCTCTGGGAATCACCTTCAGGAATTACCCTTGGGAATTACCCTCCACCAAATGAAGCTGTCTCACCTCAAGATTATTTACCTCCTCCCCAAGAGCAGCCCAAATCCAATGACTGGAATACAAAGGCTAGGCCTCTTTACCTGGATATAAAACAACTATCTCCAAAGAGCCATCCTGGCTCCAGGGCTCAAAGAATCAACTTCTTCCTCTGCCCAATCCTGCCTCCTTTACTTGCTTAGAGGAAGTGGTGGGCAATCCCCAGGAAATCTCCTGCATGTACATTTCTGTTTCAGTCTGTTTTTCTGGGAACACAAACTATGATACAAATAATTAATATTACCCTTTTAATTTTATGGATAAGGGGAAGCAAATGAAGAGAAGTTGAATCATCTCTCAAGATCACATTGCAAGTAAGAAGAGCTAGGGTTCAAATCCAAGTCCATTTGACTCTTGGCTGAACTTCTGATCAACTTTTACCAAGCCCTTGACTTTGATTCACAAGATTCAAATTCTTACCTCTTAGCAAGACATTCAAAGTCTCTTCTTCTATAGCTGTCCTTTCTTGCCTCACATTCTATCATACACTACCATGAAATCCTTGGTCTATTCACATCAAACTCTTTGCTTCCCCTGAATACATCATACTTTCTAATGCCCCTTTGCCTTCGAACAAACTGTCCCCTCTCTAGAACAGCTAACTGTCCTTGTCTGCTTAATGAACTTTTTATGCTACAAACCACAGTTTAAGTGGTCTCTTTTCTCCAAGGAATTTCCTGACCCTTAGAATTTGGGTTACTTTAGACTTCAAACATCCAGAGGGCTGGACAGTGGTGACTGTTAATTATCGTGATGGGTTCCTTGTAGCAGGTATATGCCTTCTTTTTTTTTTTTGGGAATCAAACCCAGGTCTCCGGCATGAACTCTGCCTGCTAAGCCAGTGTGGCCTGCCCAGGTATATGTCTTTTAAGTCTGCTTCCCCAGCCAGGCATTTTACAGATGGTTTGGTTGAATGGATAAATAGATGAATTAAATCATGGTGCTGGCCACAGAAGTCCTGGCTGAGTGGATGTCAGCACCTCTACAACTGGTAGGCATCATATGGTGTCTTCCAAATTTGGTTAAAATGTGGCCTCCTTGAGCACAAGGACTAGTTTTTCCTCACCTATGCAGCCTTTTCAGGACCCAACACTGTCTTTTGCTCGGAGGTTATTGAACCTATTGAACTGAATGAGGTCTCAGACAAAAGGGTTGACATACAGGAAAATTAAACCTTATTTTTATATCCCAGTCTAAACTTTTTTTTTTTTTACAAATCCTTACCATTTAAGATACATAGGACATCTCTAAACCTAATCACTTCTTAATTAATGTGATCCTTAAATACCAATTTTTAGAATTTCTCCTTTGTTTGAAATATTTTTTTTCTATTTAACAAAGCAAAAGATAATTTAGAGTTTACTAAATTCTACTTTTTGGTCAGAAATCAAATCTAATGTATATACATTGAATGTGACTAAGAAGTTTTCCAGCTGGCCTGCTTTAACACTACATCTTTGTTTTAAGGGGCCCCTTGGAAAACATAAATACGCCATTAATCCACAGGGTGCTTCTTCCCTACTTTCTGAGACTAATAATTACTTACTGAATAGAAGTAAAGCTATTAATATAAGCACCAAACACTACTAGTACAAAGCTGAAGGGGAAAAAAAATCCCTTTTTCTACAAACATAAAAACTGTAAAAGTAAGCTCATTCTCTACAAAGGAAAGGGTTCAATTTTGTTATTGTTCTCCACAAAAATGTCCAAATACACATATACCAAAAAAACCGCCTGGAGCTGCTGAGACTAGTAACACTCACAAAAGTTTTAAAAACCAAGTTCCCATTTTTAAATGGCTTTTGGTATGAGGAAGCTCTCTGGTGTGCAAGGGGCTGGATTTCTGGGTCCTGTGGAATTTTTTTTCCTAGGGCTCTCTTACAGTGTCTTCTGCTGGACTGCTGAGAATAATAGAGATAACATTTTTTTTCGGAGAGAGAATACACGTGATTATCTTGTTTTTCACAATCATTGAGCAGTGTAAGCCTCAAACACGGAATCTAAGCCTTTTCCTCTCTGGTTTGATTTCTTATAACTACAGGTAGTTCATTTCTAGGCATGGAGATACAATTCACAGGTACATCCTATTTTCCAAATTTCAGCTGACAGGTCACATATTTAGTGATTTACAACTCTGCTTGAATGCCTGCTCAGGTTTAACTTTTTATTTTCTGTCTTTAAAATATTAATTGGCTTTTTACCAAAATTATTTATTTGGTAATTAATTATTTTTTTACCAAATTATTTAATTGGAAATTATATCGTTTCAGGCTAAAGTTTTTTGTATCCAGTACATTCACTGGTACTTAATCGACACCCGTTCTCAGTCCTGGTTCTAGGTAAAGCAGTTAAAGGAAAGCATGATAGGGCAGAATTATGGAGTTTACCTTTTTAAACATCCTGGTGGAATCCTCACTTATCTGCATGAACCGCATAATCACATTGTTCAGATAGATGTCACTCAAGGTTGCATGATCTTTGCTTTCTCTCCTCACTTGGTTCAGGAGCAAATACCAGCAGTTCACTGGGGACAAGAGGTTCTGGTCTTTCCTACGAAACGAAGAGAAACAGAATGACCACCAATTCCAAAGCAGCCCCAATCGGCTGGGTGAAGTAAGCAAAGCAAACTAAGGAGCCACAACAGACAGATTTTGTTGCTGTTCTTTCTGACTTCAGGTGTTTCTCATATCTGGACACTCGGTGGCCAGCAGAACAGCCTTCCAGGCTGTAGATGGTAAAAAGCCAGTAAATTCCCAGGCTTGGAAGGAAAAACTTGGACCAAGAACACCAGTTAAAACCCACATTCCTGACAAGAGCATGGGACTTAAACTTTTGCAGTGCTCAGAAAGGCCCTTGGTTTAAAACATCTCATTGAAGAAAGCAATTTATGTTTATATAAAAACCTATTGACTACTGTCTCACAGACAGACTGTGGCTCGCCACTGTGCACAAAGTCTGCTTTGAATGTTCAGTCTGTTGTCGGAAAAAAAATTGGCTAGCTATGCTTTCCAAGGGACATAAATTTGGGGTTATTTATTAATCCCCTGATATATAACCTCCAGCCTCCCAAAAAGTGTTCCCAGGAATCAGAACTTTATAGCACTGTTTCAAGTCTCGTGAATAGAATCAAGAAGTTTGCAAGCTTATAACTTTTCACGTCCTGTTTAAACCCATCAAATGAGTACAGATTTATAATTCCTTCTTGTTTTATTTTAGATAGTAAAGTTAAAAGTGAATATGAACCACATGGGAGACTTCTCAAAAATCTTAAGAAACTCCAAACAAAAACAATTAGACTAAGATGTTACTGCTTCCCAAACAACAAAAAGCAAATAACATAATCAAAGAACAAAGTTGTTTGCTTTGCTTTTCCTTTAAAAAACTGTCAAATGGTAAAGCAGTACAGAATGTTTATTCCAACTCAGAAACACAAGCTCCATTTAATCAGACATATTATCCTCCTATTATTCATGGTCATTTATGACTCCTGAATATTAACTAAGTTAGGAAAGAAATAAGTCAGGTCTTTCTGCCAGTAAGTCTCTCAGACTCAGGATTTAAACACTACATCAAGTCAAAGGAAAAAGAAACAGAGGATGGAAACAAGAAGCAGGATCGGGTTGGGGGAGGGGGTAGGTAGAAACCTCTAATCTAGGCTCTGAGCACTTGCACCTAAAAGAGGTGCCTCCCTGGCGGCATATTAACAATCAGACCCCTCATTTTAGGAAGCCCTTGTGTTTCTTGAAGCCATAGGGCAAGGGGCAAGGTTCTATTGCAGTCATCTGAGGCCTGAGGCCCTTCTACTATCAATGGAAAAAAATGTTAACCTTATTATGTTAGTTTTTATGGGTATCCTTTATGCTCAAATTGCCCATAAATTTTCTGAAAACATTTTGTTCTTCTTTGACTCCTCAACACCCTGCCCAGAGTAGGTTTTAAATAAATGTTATTTCATTCACTGAATAAACATTAGCTATTATTATTTCTCTAATAATAATAATAATAATATCAGTTATAACGCAGTACCCATCATTTGCTAAGAACCTACTGTGAGAAGTTGTGAAGAGGTTAAGAGCATGGGATCTGGAGCTAGACTGTCTAGGTTCAAATCTCAAGCCTACCATTTACTAACGATGTGATCTTGAGCAAATTATTTTAACCTCTCTGCCATAGTTACTTCATCTGTAAAATGGGTAAAATAATAGTACCTACTTCACAGGAATACTAGGAGGATTATTTGAGTTAATATATATTTTTAAATGTGTACAATAATGCTTGAATACACAAGCACTGTAAAGTTAACTAGTTTTATTCAGGGGGTATTCTAAGGAATTTACAGACATTATGTCGTCTTCATCTTCACCACTATCATTTCAGGCAAAAGATTTTCATATCCAGTCTATCAATGAGAAGGGTAAAGGTTAGCAAGGTGCAGTGATGTTTTTAAACACCAGAGCTAGTGTCAGAGATAGCGTGTGAGCCCAGGGAGGCTGAGCCAAGCCCTAGTCTTTCCACCAAGCAGTACCATCTTTATGCCAAAGACTATTCAAACAATGAGTGTTCTAGAACTGTATCAGAACACTTACATGACTGGTGATGTTATAATGCTGATGATAGAAGATCTGTTTGGTGATGGGGAGAAGGGATATTGAGTGCATACCCTGTGCCAGCAATCTATCATAGCAAGGATTTTTCATGTTTCTCATTTAATGGCCATAAAAAAATCACATTTTACAAGTTAGGAAACCAAAGCTCAGAGATGTTAAGTAACTTGGCCAAAGTTACACAGCGAAGTCACTATTTTAACCCAGGTCTGTCTGACTTTAATAAAAAAAAAAGTCTACCTTTGAGATTTTCCTAATCCTCCTTTGTCCTGTCCATAGACTTTTTATTCACCCTATCTTCACTCCCTTATTTTGTAATACAATTATTTAAGTCTAAGAAATTCCAAGGGCTTATTTTTTGAAGAAAACTACTGAACAAACCTGGAAAAGCAAAAAGTGGCATCTGATGCACAAAGGAGTCAGACTAATGTGCACAGGCCTTTCTGTGCTTTCAGTTTACAACTGACTACTAAGCACAGAAAACATAAGGAACTCAAAAATGTTTATGGAATGTATGAACAGGCTGCCTTATTTGCAACTGCTTTTAGCAAAGGACAGTTGGTATAATTGTGAATACTGCACTGGTTTCATTCTCATCTTTCCATCCTCAGTCTCTATCAAGTACATTTGACATATAGTCAATCTGGGAATCATCACTGAGATTTATTTCTATGCTGGATCAACACTAGAGGTAAAAGTCATAAGAAAAAAAAAAGGTGTCCCCTATTCCAAGCTGAGAATGAGGTCCTCTAGACAATTCTGTATTTGCTTCTGCAAAAGCACCCCAGAGATAGTTATCACCCTCCTTTTAATGTAGGATCCTAGGCCACAGACGGGGTAAAATGGAACTGCAAAGCCGCTGATGAAGGCAAGGACGCACTTCCTCACAATTCCCTCCAACCTGGAGCCCAGAGTGAACACAGACCTTCTTGTTGTCTCCCCATGCAGGTGGATAGAGATCTTTTCCCTGAAATAATAACTCCTCTGACTAACTGCAGGCAATGGGGAAGGGCGTGGGCAAGCCCTCCGTCCCAACTCTCTACCTTATGCAGGCCTCATCTCCTGTCCCCACATGGATGTGGTTGTCACTTAAGTTTTTTGGTTCCCTTTTCCATTTTCGGCCCCTGGAAATTTCCCTTACTTTCCTGTGAGTTCAGTTGTATATTTAAAAGGATATCCGTTATTTTTAACCAACATTTCCAGCTTTGTGACAGAAGTGTTTTTCAGATTACCTAGTCTGCTGCATTTCCAAAAATGAGCATGTACTGCCTTTTTAATATCTCCCATCTTTGAGATTTTCCTAATCTATTTCTCGACACTTCGGTATTGCTAGTTTGTGCGGATACCTTCCTCACCTCCAACACAGAATGAAATTCCACTCTGTCCATGGCATCTTCACTTAGCCCTGGACTTACCTGCTTAGGTGTCTGTCTCTTTCTTTGGAGAAAAAAGTAACTTTCATTATCAAAAAACTTGTATGTATTTTTTTAAAGAAGGAAGTATAATTAATGTAAAGTTTTAATTATGTCCACACATAAGAATTTTACCAAATGACTCTTGTTTTAAGTAGGTCTCAACTGCAGTGACCACAAACATGATAGGAGAGCCCTAAACTTAAATAACCTTTACTTTCTTAAAAAATCAATACAAAACCCTAAGTGAGGTCTTTGCTTTAAAGAAGCAGCTATTTTAAATTTGCCCTTTCAAACACTTACATATAGCAGACAGAAACTCCCATATCAAGAATTTTATGAACATCTTTTCTTCTTGTTTCTGAAGTTTTCAATAAATATATATTTATTGGAAAGAGAAATGTCAGGAAGATACTACTAGTTTAAAATATAGTAAACTGTTGCCCATAAATTATAAATGAAGAGGTTTGCTTTTATTCATAGGGATATGCCAATCAATAGCTTAAACAAAAACAGAAAAATTTAAATCCAACAAAGATGGCAAAAAGGTAAGATATCACCTTGGAAGGTGAATTTGAGTTGTCTCTCTTACTTGTATTGCTGATGATCCTTAGTACTTCTTGTTTTTGCCATGAACCTTTCTGCTAACTTCTCTAGGTTCCGAGAATATTCTGTCTCAATTTCAGCTTTTTTCCGGAAGAAATCTTGCAGGTCCTGGAGAAGCTGAACTCGCATCTCTGTTTGCTGCTCCAGGCATTTTTGTTGTTCTACTAGTTGAGCTCGAATTTCTAAGGAAAGAAGAGAATCCATTTAAGTGATTTTCCCAAAATTACTGAGGTGTGTTGGTACGTGCAAGATAAAAATAATGAATTTGTTTATATTTAGTTCTGCATTGGACTCTTATTAGACTGCTATGTCCAAGTTGGGTTGTTAAACAAGATATCTACTGACCCTTTGAAATACTAAGACAGGCCTCAGGAAAGAATGTAATAAATTAGAATAGAAATATGGGTTATTATGTTGGCAATGCCACAAACACACAAGGAATCATAAGAGAAAAAATAAGTCTTTCAGATAACAATTTGTAGCATGTGACATATTTGGGTAACTGAGTACACTATAATCTTTTTCAACAATATTTTACTTCAACTATTTCTTTTGAGTTTGAATGGCAAAGAAATAAACATCATTTCTTCCAGACTCTGAACCACTACACAATTTCCCAGCTGGCATATACAGAGATTGACATCTGGTAATTCTTACATAGTGCATAAATTTCTAGTCTGTAAAACACACAGCTTTAGGTTTTATAATGATGCTGAGCCTAAAAATAACTTCCTTCTATTTCCAAATAAGCCATTCATGACAGGACAATCCCAAGATTCTACTTTAGTATTTTGTTCACATTAAGGCCTCTTCACTTGGCCTTCACTTTTTACACACTGTTCAGACTAACAGCCTTGTCAATACACATAATCCTGAAAGAATCCTTTGATAATTTTAATACATTGGGAAAGTTAAGGTTAGTCAGTTAGGATTAGCAAAGCACAAAAGGAAAAAAATGCATCATGCAAAAATATTTGTAAATGCCTGTAACAATAAAACGTGTCTTTGGAAAGTGAGATACAGTATCTACTAACTAGGGACTTGTTTTTGTTCTAAAACTCAGGGCTAACCTCCAAAGACAAGAATATTTATAGTGGAAACATACATTTCATCTTTTTTAATGTCCGTGCATATTTCTTAATAGTGAGGGCTAAATCAAACTTCAGTGGAGTTAGTAGAAATCAACCGCCACCTTCTGAACGTCTTCTTATTATTCCTCTCCCATAGCAAAAGGACTGAGCTGACAAAATACATGCATAAACATGACCATGCTTAATCAAGCTCCTAAGCAGAATGATGGTCAAGTTCTGAATGGGGAGTCAGGAAATTTGCCTGATTTAATAAGAGATAATAATAATCCATTGCTTCTTATTCTACACCCTACTGAGTCAAGTACTAGCATTATCTCCATTTTATAAAGAGGAAACCGAGCCTGAAAGAGATTAATACTTCATCTAAGGACCCCAGCTAGTAAGGTGCACAGGGAAGACCTGCTCTGACCCACATCTGTCAGTCTCTTTGCTCCTTTCCCACCCTCCTTCCATCCATCCAACATTTTTGAGTACCTATTGCGTACCAGGCTTATATTCAGCAAAAAAAAAAAAAGATACAATAACTACTGAAACAAGATTTGTGCACTCAGCGAGGTCATGTTTCAGGCACAACTATTTCTGGGGTGTCCTGGGAGAAGACAAAGAAGTATTTCTCCAGATCCTCTCCTGGTTTCTCCAGCTCTAGATGGGAGATCTTAATCTAATAGAAGTACAGAAAACACCAAAGTGAAAACATTATATAGCTTTTAACCACAAAGAACAGCATCCGGTTTTTAGTCAATCAAAGTAAGTGTTTTTCAATACAGTGTTATAATCAGCATGTCTCCCAAACTCTTTCCTCCACAAATACAGAGCTATTTTTGTTTCATAAAGAAGAAAAAAAAAATCAAGAATGGAGGCATTTTTCATTCAGAAATTCCAGTAAGGTTTTCAAGATGTAGTGATTTTCGCACATCTTACTGTGCTAGAGAAAATAAATCAATCACTTAAGGCTGCCAATTAGTTTTCTCTCTTAAAAAAAAAAAAGGTGCAAAAATACCAAAATAAGAAATAAAAGTGATCAAGAGCATTTGCATCACACAATTTTTACTTACAACTCTAAGTAGAGGTACCCAATAATTATATGACTACCTTCTTGGATCTCATTCTTAAATGCTCTCTTGCTGCTTCAATCAGGGTTTTTAAGTCAAGAAGGAAGTTCTGAGAAAGAGGATTGTATTTAAACAATTAAAGCCTTACTCTCATTAAAGTAACTGTTACTTCATGCTATCTGTAATTTCGCAATCAAAATAGAACACTTGCAGTGTTTCCAACAATAGTGAAAATGTAGAGGGACAGAATAAGAGTACCAATGTGAGAAAATAAAATATACTCCAAAGAATGGAGGAGAATCAAAGCAATTTCCTTTTTAATTTAGAGAAATAATTTTTAAAAGATCACAAGAAAAAATATTACGAGAAAAGAAATACCATAAGAAATATCACAGGAGGAGTAAGAAGATGGCAGCATAGTGAGATGTGAAATTGTCCTACAGGGCAGCTGGGAAATAGCCAGGAACTGTATGGAACAATTGTTAGAGGGACTTCAGTGACCAGACAGACATCATACACCAGTCTGAAATGCGTGGGACTGCTGAGATCCCACACAGAACTGGAAGTCTCCCTGAGGGAAAAAGAATAGACCTTACTAGGTACAAGGAAGTTACCTCAACCAAGCTCTATTTGTGGAATTAATGAACAAATTTAGACGGCTGAAAAAGGCCCTGATGATAGATAAACTTGGAGTAATCAGTAAAGGAACTGCTGAAAACCAGCCTGGAGGATAGACAAACCTGGAGTAATCAGTAAAGGAACAAGTAGTTCTCTCCCTTCCCTAGCAGAGAGAGGTTGGGGCTGATAAAAAAGCAATAACAATAGACTTTTTGAGTTGGACAGCACAAAGTACTGTAAACGGACTGTGCCCCAAGAAAAGGACACCCATAGAATCTAGGGACATATACAGCCCCTGTACTAAATCCAGCTCTTGGTTGGCAAACCCAGGGACCTAGGATCCACCTCTGAAAGGGGTTTTATTTTCTCATTCTCTCTCTCTCTCTCTCTCTCTCTCTTTTATTTTTCATTTCTTGACAACTCATACAACTGCTAGCATTCACAGATTTCCACACTGTCTTGGATAAGGGCAGAATTAAGATATGTCTGAGAGATAAAATAATCAGGTGAACAGAGATAATCCCCTAAAGGGTGTATTTTCCCTAAGAAAAGGGGGCCAAGGCCCAGCTAAAGTAGCAGCTCTTATTCTGGGAATTCAGGCCCCTGGAATTGGAAAATAGAAGCAACCTAAACCCTCCACTACCTCAGCCTCTGTCTTAGCCAAGCCAAGGGCAGGGAGAGGCTGCTGAGAATTAAATGCAAAACATTAATTTACACTCATGGGAAGCTGTGGACTGACAGGCAGCACTTCCTGAGCAGGACAGGAAAAGAAGAGTCTAGAAGCTTTATAGAAAAGTCTGATAATCAGCTGGGTCTCATTCTCAGAATAACCTGATACTGATCATCACATCCTCTTCCTGAGTCATGGGCCTGTCTGGAATGCGAAAAACTGACTGAGGTCAATCATATCCGAGGAGCCCCTCCTCACAGAAAGGTTGCAGATAGGCAGAAGTAAGAACCAGAAAAACAGGAGCTGAAAAACTCTGATCAGTTAAACACAAGCTATGCTAAAAGTTTATAATAACTAGAACTGAATACCAAAGAAAAGACAGAGAACAAAGTCAAATAAAAAGAAAACCCTAGGTAAAAGAGTGAAAAGGACCTCCAGAATGAACTAATTAAGGAAATCAAATGATTGGAAACCAGCAAAAAATAATAAGTCATACTAGAAAAATTGAACATATGGCCCAGGCAAAGGAAGAACCAACATTTCAAATGAGATACAGAAGTTGAAGCAACTAATTAAGGATGCTCGAAGAGACATGCAAAATCACATCAAAAATCACATCAGTGAGTTGAGGAAAGACATGGCAAAAGAGATGAAGGATATAAAGAAGACACTGGGTGAATATGAATTAGAACTCAAAAGTCTGAAAAAGGAAATGTCAGACTATATGGAATGAAAGGCACAATAGAAGAGATAAAAAAAATTAATGGAGACCTATGATGGCAGATTTAAAGGGGGCAGAAGAAAGGATTAGTGAACTAAAGGACAAGACATCTGAAGTCCTAGCCACAAAAAATCAGATAGGGAAATACTGGAAAAATATGAGCAGGGTCTCAGGGAAATGAATGACAACACGAAGTGCATGAAAATATGTGTTATGGGTGTCCCAGAAGGACAAGAGAAGAGAAAAGGGGAAGAAAGACAAATAGAAGAAATAATCACTGAAAATTTCCCATCTCTTATAAAGGGTATAAAATTATAGATCCAAGAATCACAGCGTATCTTAAATAGGATAGATCCAAACAGACCTACTCAAGACAGTTACTAATCAGATTGCCAAATGTCAAAGACAAAAACAGAATTTGGAAAGCAGCAAGAGAAAAGCAATCCATCACATACAAGGAAATTTGATAAGAAGTTATCAAATGTGCAGATTTCTCAGCAGAAATCATGGAGGTAAGAAGGCAGTGGTATGATATGTTTAACATTCAGAAATATAAAAACTGCTAACCAAGAATTCTATACACAGCAAAACAGTCCCTCAAAAACAAGGAGGAGTTTAAAATATTTTCAAACAGTCAGTGAGAGAGTTTGTGACTAAGACACCGGCTCTACAGGACATAATAAAGGGGGCACTACAGGGAGATAGGAACAGACAGGAGAGAATATGAAGAACAGTGTAGAAAAGAAGACTACCAGTTTAAGTAAAAAGACAAGGAAAAAAAGATATGACATATAATATGCAAAAGACACAATGGGAGAAGAAACTACTGCCAATACAGATATAATATTAAATATTAATGGTCAAAACTGCCCAATCAAAAGATACAGACCGGTGGAATGGATTAAAAAATAGGACCCATACATATGTTGTCTATAAGAGACTCACTTTAGACCCAAGGACAAAAACAGGTTTAAAGTAAAAGGTTAGAAAAAGATATTTCACACAAACAACAACCAGAAAAGAGTGGGAGTATTTACACTAATATTTGACAAATTAGACTTCAAAATATAAAACAATTAAAAAACACAAAAAAACATTATGTATTAATAAAAGGAACAAATGATCAAGAAAACATAACAATCATAAATATTTATGCACCGAGACAGAGTGCCCCAAAATACATGAGTTAAAACACTGACAACACTGAAGGGAGAAGTACACACTTCTACAGTTACAGTTGGAGACTTCAATACAGAGCTCTCATGAATGGATACAACATCTAGACAGAGGATCAATAAGGAAACAGAGATTTTGAATAACACGATATATGAACTAGATTTAACAGACATTCACAGAACATTACTCCCTACAACTGCAGTATACACATTTTTCACAAGTTCCCATGGATCATTATCAAGGTTGAACCATATGCTAGGTCACAAAGCAGTCTCAATAAATTTTAAAATACCGAAATGATACACATCGTCTCAGATCATAATGGAATGAAGTTGGAAATTAGTAAAGGCAGGAGGCTGGAAAATTCACAAATATATAGAAGCTATAACAAAAACACTCTTAAAACAACCAGTGGGTCAACGAAGAAACTACAAGAGAAATCAGTAACTATCTCAAGGCAAATGAAAAAACACAACATATCAATATTTATGGGGTGCACAAAGGTGGTGCTGAGAAGGAAACTTGTGGCTCTAAATGCCTATATTTATAAAGGAAAACAAAACAAAAAAACAGCCCAGTTTTGCATCTCCCAGCCTGAAATACTCACTATAATCATGTGATTGCCTCATCAGGGTTGTTTGCATTCTTTCTCCCTCTCTGAACATGGCAGCCTCAGTGAAAAAGAAGAATAAGAAGGGGAAGACTCTCCCTAACAGACTTCCTGACTGAGGATGGGGAGACCGGTGGAGGAAGCACCTATGTTCCCAAACCAGTCAACTGGGCTGATGAAACAGACAACCTGGAAGGAAATATTTCAACCATGTGGCACAATAGTGATGACGATGTATATAGGGCACCTCCAATTGACTGTTCCATCCTTCTCACTGCTCCATGAGCTGCTCAGAAACCCAATATCAACTGTGGCCATCTTCCCAAATTGTGCTTTTCTAGGGAACCTGCCCTATGCTGTGACAGAAGACTCCATTCAAGAATTCTTAAGAGGATTAAATATCAGTGCAGTGCATTCACCACATGAACTCAACAATCCAGAGAGATTTAAAGGTTTTGGTTATACTGAGTTTGAGGACCTGGAGTCCCTGTTGAGTGCCCTGAGCCTCAACAATGAATCTCTAGGTAGGAGGAGAATTCTAGTGGATGTTGCTGACCGAGCACAGGATAAAGAGAGAGATGATCATTCTTTTGGCTGGGATAGAAATCGGGATTCTGGCAAAACAGATACAGTCTGGACGGCCCATCCTGCCACAGACAGCTTTGATGAGTACCCCTCTAGAAGAGGTGATGATAGCTTTGGGGACAAGTATCCTGATTGCTATAATTCAGATCAGTATCATGAAGGGTATCGTGGTGGTTATCATGATAGCCCATGCCGGGATATAGATCAATATGGGGGCTGGGATCACTATGATGACCAAGGCAGTAGAGACTATGATAGAAGCTATGACTCCCAGATAGGCAGCGGCAGAAGAGCATTTGGTAGTGGGTACTGCAGGGACAATGACTACAAAGGAGGCAGGGATCATTATGAAGACTGATATGACAGACAGAATAATTGGTTGTGGAGTTCCAGAGATGATTACTCTCAAGATGATTATAGGTCTGATAATAGAGATGCCCTCCACTCCCCAAAGACCCAAACTGAAAGTAAAGTCTCAGAGTACTCCTAAGGAAGATGATTCCTCTGCTAGCCCTTCCCAGTCCAGTTAAGCAGCTTCCATCTTTGAGGAGGTAAAGCCTGTTGACACGGCTGCTAGAGAATGGGAAGTAGAAGAATAGCTACAGAAGGAACAGGAGAAATTGCAGCATCAGCTGGAGGAGCCAAAACTAGAACAATGGCCTCAGGAAAGACACCCAAGTTGGCGAAGTGAAGAAATTCAGGAATGGGAATGGTCAAGGACAGGAAGTAAGTAATCACAGACTGGCACCTTCAACACATCTGGCAGAAGTAACTCAGATCAGGATGCATGAAGGAAAGAAAGCAAGAAATCTCTGGAAAATGAAACACTCAGTAAGGAAAAAGACCATCACTCTGCAACTTCTAATCCTCACAAATCTGATCAGCCTCTAAAGGTAATGCCAGCCTCTCCACCACATTCTCTCAAAAGAGAATGTTTGGGTGAAGTGAAGTTCTAATCCTCCTATTCGAGTGCAGAGTTCAGACACAGAGCAGCAATCTCCTACAAATGGTGGAAAAGTACCTTCAGCTCAATCCTCTGAGGAAGGACCAGCAAGAGAAGATGAAAACAAAGTAGATGGGTGAGCATCCCAAAAGGCCAAAGTGGGAACTCCATCTGTGGTCCAGGAAATGAAGGGAGCAAAGACCACTGAAAGGAGTCTGATAGGGAAAATGGCAAAAAGGATCAAGACCCCAGATCTGCACCTGAACCAAGGAAAACCGAAGGAAATCTAGCTTCTAAGTTCAGTTCTGAAGGCAAGTGTGCTGGTCTGTCAGTTGATGGTGAAGATGAAAATGAGGGGGGTGGATTATACCGAAAAAACCTTTACATACTGTGCTTTCTCATAATCTCACTCCATTCTGCAACATTCAAGAGCCAATAAAATCTCTATCCAGAAAAGACAAAATAAAAAACTCTATCTCCTGGAAAAAAAAAAAGAAAAGAAAAGAAAAAAGAGCAAAAATCATGGAATTAACTGTTCAGCTGGAAGAATTAGAGAAAGAACAGCAAACTAACCCAAAAACAAACAGAAGGAAAGAAATAATGAAAATTAGAGCAGACATAAATGAAAGTGAGAATATGAAAACATAAAACAAAATCAGCATAACAAAAAGTTGGTTCTTTGAGAAAAATCAACAAAATCGATGGACCCTTAACTAGGCTGATAAAACAAAAAAGAGAGTGGATGCAAATAAATAAAATCAAAATGGCAGAAGTGATATAACCACTGATACTGCAGAAATAAAGGAGGTAATAAGAGGATACTATGAGCAGCTAGCTATCTGATAATAAACTAGACAACATAGATGAAATGGACAACTTTCTAGAAAAGCAAGAACAACCAACATTGACTCGAGAAGAAATAGACCACCTCAACAAACCAATCACAAGACATTAAACCAGTCATCAAGAAGCTCCCAGAAAAGAAAAGTCCAGGACAGACAGCTTTACATGTAAATCTATCAAGCATTCAAGAAAGAATTAGCACCAATCCTGCTCAGTCTTCCAGAAAAATTGAAGAGAAGGGGAAAGTGACCAAACTCATACTATGAAGGCAACATCACCTTAATACCAAAGCCAAGCAAAGATACTACAAAAAAAAAAAAAAGAAAATTACAGACCAATCTTTTTAAAAAATACAGTTGCAAAAATCTTCAACAAAATACTTGCAAATAGAATCCAGCTGCACATTAAAAGAATTATGCACCATGATACACATGGGATTTATTCCAGGTATGCAAGGCTGGTTCAACACAAGAAAATCAATTAATGCAGTATACCACATCGATAAATGAAAGAGGAAAAACCACATGATCATCTCAATTAATGTGGAAAAGGCATTTGAAAAAATTCAACATCCTTTCTTGATGAAAACAATTTAAAGGATAGAATAGAAAGCCCTTCCCTCAACATGATAAAGGGAACATTTGAAAAATGCACAGCTAATATCATACTCAATGGGGAAAGACTGAAAGCATTCCCTCTAAAACCAGAAATAAGACAAGAATGCCTACTGTCATCAGAGTTATTCAACATTTTGCTGGAAGTTTCAGCTAGAGGAATTAGGCAAGAAAAAGAAATAAAAAGCATCCAAATTGGACAGGAAGAAGTAAAACTTTCACTGTGTGCAGATGACAAGATACTATGTGTTGAAACTCCCCAAAAATCTACAGCAAAGCTACTATAGCTAACAAATGAATGCAGCAAAGTGTCAGGGTACAACATCAACAGCCAAAAATCAGTAGTGTGTCTATTAATTATAATAAGCAATCTGAGGAGGAAGTCAAGAAAAAAATTATATTTACAATAGCAACCAAAAGAATAAAATATTTAGGAATAAATTTAACTAAGGACACAAAAGACCTATAAACAGAAAACAACAAGAAATTGCTAAAAGAAATCATAGAAGACCTAAATAAATGGAACGGCATTATTGTGGTCATGGACTGGAAGACTAAATATACTTAAGACATTGATTCTACACAATTGATTCATAGATTAAATGCAAAACCAAAGATAACCCAACAACTTAGTTTGCAGAAACAGAAAAAGCAACACCCAAATTTATTTGGAAAGGCAGGTTGCCCAAATAGGAAAAAAAAAAACATCTTGAGAAAGAAAAATGAAATGGGAGGTCTTACACTACCTGACTTTAAAGCATATTACAAAGCTACAGTGGTCAAAACAGCATCGTACTGGCATAATAATAGATAGACTGACCAATGGAATCAAACAGAATGTTCATAAATCTACAGATAATTGATCTTTGATTAGGTAGTCAAGCCAACTCAACCTGGAAGAGCAACCATTCAATAAATGGTGTTTGGAGAACTGGATATCCATATGCAAAAGAAGGAAAGAGGATCCATACCTCAAACCCTATACAAAAATTAAGTCAAAATGAGTCAGAGACCTAAACATTAGTGCTAAGACCATGAGACTTCTTGAAGAAAACGTAGGGAAATATCTTATAAATCTTATGATACAAGGTGGTTTCCTAGACCTTACATCAAAAGTATGAGCAATGAAAAAATAGATAAATGGGAGGGTCTCAAAATTAAACACTTTTGTGCATCAAAGAACTTCGTCAGAAAATTTAAAAGGCAGCCTATGCAATGGGAGACAATGTTTGGAAACCACTTACCAGATAATGGTTTGACATCCAGAATATATAAAGAGATTGTACAACTCTATCAACAAAAAGACAACCATCCAATCTAAAACTGGGCAAAAGACATGAATAGACACTTTTCCGAAGAGGAAATACAAATGACCAAAAGGCATATGAAAAGATGCTCAGCTTCATTATTAGGGAAATGTAAATCAGAAGCACAAAGAAATATCATTTCATACGCACTAGAATGGCCATAATAAAAAAAAACGGAAAATGACAAGTGCTGGAGAGGATGTGGAGACACAGGCACACATAGGTGGGAATGTAGAATGGTACAACTGCTCTGGAAGGCAGTTTGGCAGTTTCTCAGTAAGCTAAGTATAGAACTGCCATATGATCCAGTGATCCCATTACAAGGTATCTTATTCAGAGGAACTGAAAGCAAGGATGTAAACGGATATTTTCACACTGATGTTTATAGCAGTGTGACTGACAAGAGATAGAAATAGCCCAAAAGTCCAGCAGGAGAAGAGTGGCCAAACAAGCTGTGGTTTAGACATATGATGGAATATTACACAGCTGAAAGACAGAATAAAGTCATGAAGCATGTAACAATGCGGATGAACCTTTAGGACATCTGCCAAGTGAAATCAGCCAAAAAGAAAAGAACAAAAATATGGTCTTATTAATATGAACCAACATTAACAAATGAACTTTGAGAGTTAAAGTTAAGAACACAGTTTATCAGGAGAAAGAAATAGAGTAGAAATTGGGCATTGGTGCTGAAGGAGTATAGAATGTTCAAGCAGACTGATCGTAAAGATCCAGAAATGGAAAATATTGTCTAATGGTAGCACAATATAACGACACTGAATGAAGCTGAACATGAGTACGGTTGAGGTAGAAGGGCTGGAGGCATGTATGACACCAGAAGGAAAGACAGAATAAAAACTGAGACTCTTACTGGGGTATAACTTAGCAATGCCTAAAAAGAAGAATGATATTGATTAAATGTACAAATATAAGAATGTTTTTGCATGAGGGAGAACAAATGAATGTCAGCATTGTAAGGTATTGAAAATGGGATGATAAACAGAAAAAAATACAATCAATGCAAACTAGGGTCTACAGTTAACAGTAACATTATATTATGCTTCCACTGAAGATGACGAAAGCAATATGCCCAAACTAAATGTCAATAGCAGGGAAAATGGGTGAGGGATATGAGCTTATTTTCAGAAGAAAAGGAAACGTTCTCATACAGATGTGGTGGCAAAGGCATGGCTATTGATTATACTGGGAGCCACTGACTTTTTACTTAGATTGGATGATATCATACGCAAATAAAACTTTAAAAATGCACAGAGAGATACAAGTGTTGGAGAAAGAGATGTGCCTATTCACTGTAAGCCGTGAATCTGAGAGGTGCAGCCCCTATGGAGGGCAGTTTGGTGGCTCCACAGGAGGCTAGGTTTGGGGATGCCATATGATCCTGCAACCTGATTGCTAGGTACTTACTTGGAGGAACTGAGGGTGGGGACACTAATGGACATTTTCACACTGGTGTTTATGGCCGCAATGTTCATGATGTGCAATAGTTGGAGGTGGTCTAAGGGTACACTGTCAGAGGAATGAAAGGGGAAACTGCTGTATACATACAATGGAGCGGCTGCAAGAAGGAGTGAAGTTGTGAGGCATGCAACTACATGAATGAACCTTGATGACAGTATGCTGAATGAAGTGTCAAAAACAAAAAAGACATATTTATCATGCTTCACTCCTATGGACTAACTGTAATACACAAACTCAGAAAACTGAAGATGAGAGCTTGGGTTATCATAGGTTGGGGCCTATTGTAAAGGTTCCTAGATTGTAAGCTCTTATAGCAGTCACATCTATTTGGAGTTGTAACTGCTTTTTCTAAATTCTGAGATGCTGAGCTATTTGTGTATAACTTGGTTGTTCCCTCAAAATTTGGGTATTTGTGTGATTGCTGAAGACTCAGCATTAGAGCTCTTAGGCTATGAAAGTAAGCAGTATTCCACACAGCAATAGTGAAAAAATGATCGGATTTCAAGTAGAGATATGAATGAAGCTGATCTGGATAGGACTAAGGTAAATCAGAATACAGGGTAAAGGGTGATATGGTCTACATTTTAAAACTTCAACTTCTGTGTGAGATCAAAGGAAAAGATGTTTACTTCATGCAAAATTTTTATTTTTGGTAACTATGCTGGTCTGAAAGGATGTATGTACCCTAGAAAAGCCATGTTTTAATCAAAATCCCATTTCTTAAAGGCAGAATAATCCCTATTCAACACTGTATGTAATTAGATCATCTCCCTGGAGATGTAGCCCAATCAAGAGTGGTTGTTAAACTGGATTAGGGGAGATGTGTCTCCACCCATTTGGGTGGGTCTTGATGGGCTTACTGGAGTCCTATAAAAGAGGAAACATTTTGCAGAATGAGAGTTTCAGAGAGAGCAGAGAAGAACGACATTGCCATGAGAAGCAGAGAGCCCACAAGCCAGGGACCTTTGGAGATGAAGAAGGAAAATGCCTCCTGGGGAGCTGCATGAAACAGGAAGCCAGGAGAGAAAGCTAGCAGATGATGCCTTGCCCACCATGTGCCCTTCCAGCTGATAGAGAAACTGTGACTGTGTTCACTATTTGCCTTCTCACTTGAGGGAGAAGCCCTGAACTTCGTTGGCCTTCTTGAACCTATCTTTAACTGGATGCCTTTGATTGGACATTTCTACAGACTTGTTGTAATTGGGACATTTTCTTGGCCTTAGAACTGTAAACTAGCAACTTCTTAAATTTCCCTTTTTAAAAATCATTCCGGACTGCCCTGGGTTCGGAGCTATGGCCAACAACAGGAAGCAAGTGTTTGTTGCCAAAGTGCTGAAGAAACTTTTTCCTAACGTTCCAAAAGGCCAAGAAAAAACTGCACCACTGATTCTCACCTCAGAAAAACCACCTGAGAAAGTGACACCTAGGAAAGCAAAACTCGAGAGCATTCAGCCTTCTACAGGTGGTGGCATTGAGATCCAGTCTGAAAGACGGCTGTACACAGTGAGTCTGCCCCCTGAGGGATACATCCCATGTTTGTCAGAGTTGAACAGTTGCACAAAATCTGAGAAGTCCTCCAGCAGTGATGACGCAGAAGGCACCGGGAATTGAACCTGGGTCTCCAGCATGGCAGGCAAGAACTCTGCCTGCTGAGCCACCATGGCCCACATGTATATATGTTATATTTAGCAATAAAAGATGTTTAAAAAAAAAAATCATTCCATTTCTGTTATATTGCATTCCAGCAGCTAGCAAACTAGAACAGTAGCATACAACCTAATTTAACTTTTATGGTTAGTTTGTTCAAACAACATAATTACATATTATCCTGACTAGGGAATGAGATCTTATTGGTTTGTACAGGTTATCATGATGCCCCAATATACCCCAGAGTAATATGGGCAGAAAATAAAAAGGTATTTGCAATGTCCCCTTAGGAGACAAGGGAGAAAAGAGGAAATATTAAACTTCCCTACCTGGGGAATTCCTGATATTCTCACAAGCACTGGGGACAACTAATTTAATAGGCCAAATTCACAGTATTGGGGCTCATGTCTATGAAACTTATTCCTACAAAGGAGAAGCTAAGCCAATTTATGATTATGCCTAAGAGTAACCCCAGAGAGTCTCTTTTGTACTCATATGTGGCCTCTCTCTCTAAGCCAAGTTGGCAGGTGAACTCACTGCCCTCTTCACCTACATGGGACATGACTCCAGGTAACACAGGACATGATTCTGGGGGATGAGCTGGCACCTGGTCTCATGGGATTGAGAAGAACTTCTTGACCAAAAAGGGGAAGAGAGAAATGAGACAAAATAAAGTTTCAGTGGCTAAGGGATTTGAAACAGAGCCAAGAGTTTATCCTGGAGGTTATTCTTATGCATTATGCAGACATCCCTTTTTTGTTTATGGTGTATTGGAGGGGCTAGAGGGAAGTATCTGAAACTGTTGGACTGTATTCCAGCAGCCTTGATTCTTGAAGACAATTGTATACGTATATAACTTTTACAATGTGACCTCATGATTATGAAAACCTTGTGGCTGATACTCTCTTTACCAGGGTATGGACAGATAAGTAGAAAAATAAAGACAAAAATAATTAAATAACAGGGGAGATAAAGGATAAAAAAAATTGGGTAGATTGCAATATGGGTGGTCAATGAGAGGGAGGGGTAAGGGAGGTGGGGTGCATGGGATATTTTCTTTTTATTTATTTTTTTGAAGTCATGTAAATATTCTAAAAATGATCATGGTGATGAATATACAACTAAGTGATGATGAGAAAAGAGAATGTAGTGATAAACTATGTGATGATACCGTGAGCCATCAATTGTATACATTGGATGCATTGTATGCTGTGTGAATATATCTCAATAACATTGCATTAAAAATTTAAAAAAAAGAAACTATCTTGCCAGGAAGAGAAAACATTAGGCTTCTTTATACCACCAGAGCCACAGGGCAGCATGAGACAGGATGTCACTTTCCCTCCTCCCTGCACATAGGGTAACTGTTTGAATATAACTTCACTACTTTTGAGCTAGCCCCATAGGGGCACTGAAAAATTTGAAAGACTGTTAGAGAAATGAATAAATGAGTAAAATGAAAGCTGCACTGAACTCTACACTATGACTCCCACAATAGGTCCACTAACTATCATAAGTACTCAAAATCATTAGCACTAGCACTGATGAAACAACATCAAGGGCTAATTTCTAGAAAATATTGGGCCTTATTTTTGTAGAAGGGACTGCAGCTTCCTTCCCACCTCCAGTTTCTTTAAGAACAGTCCTTTCTATTAGCTTTCTTGGGTTAATATTGACCTAGATAATTTTTTCAGACTCTAGGTTCAGTTCAGTTTAGCTGAACAACAATTTTTGAGCACCTACCTTGTGTTAGACAGGACCACAGATAATGGAGACACAAAGATTTGTAAGACAGAGCTTCTTCTGATAGGGAAGACAAAATCCTAAACAGATAATTTCAATAAACTGTGTTCAGTTCTAAAATAGAGGAACACACTAGCATGCTCTAGGAAATGGAGAGGAAACTGATTCAGAATGTGGGTAAGCTTCTCAGAAGATATAATACCCTGAAGGATGAACTGATTACAGGATATTTAGCTGTAATCATTAAGAAAGTGAAAAGACAGTTGTGCCAGTTTGAAACAATTATGAGGAGTTAAGTGAAGGCACACAGATGCTTAAAGAGGAAACTGCTGGCATCAGAAAGTGGAAGCAATGGAAAGGAAATGAGGACCAGCAGATGCCAGTTGCAAGCCCTCCTTTGTCATAGATATCAACCTTCCTTGAATCAAGGCATCTTTCTCTGGATGTCTTAGTTTGGACATTTTTATGGCCTTAGAACTTCAAACTTATAATAAGCCATTCCATTTCTGTTATATTCCATTCTGGCAGCAGTAACAAACCAGTACAGATTTTGGTGCCAGAAGTGGAGTGCTGTTATGGTTTGCAAACACCAAACATGTTGGAACGGCTTTTTAAATGGATAAGGGGAAGATTTGGAAGAGTTGTAAGGATCCTGATAGAGAAAGCCTAGAATGCTCTAAAGAGAATGTTGGTAGAAATGTGGACTCTGAAGACACCTACGATGAGGCTTTAGGCAGAAATGAGGAATATGTCATTGTAAACTGGAAGAAAGGAGATACTTTTAAAATTGCAGATAATATGGCCAAATTGAGTACTGCTGTTGTATGGAAGTCAGAATTTAAAAGTGGTAAGTTGGGGTATGTAGCTAAAGAAATTTCCAAACTAAATGTGGAAAATGCAGCCTGGCTGCTGCTTGCAGCATATAGTAAAATGTTATAGGAAAGAGAGAAGTTGAGAACTGAACTTTTGGGTACAAAGAATACAGAAGTTGATGGTCAGGAAAGTTCTTGTCTTCCAGAAAATTAGACTCAGTGAATAGGGCCCCATATGAGGGATTTAACCAAACATGGAAGCATTCAACCATTACAGGACAAGTGAGGACAGGAGATGGAGTTATCCAGAAAGGATGCGTGGAAAGCCCTATTGTCTGATGGGTATGACCCCAGTATACCGCATAGAAAACCAACAAGTGTATTGTGGGATCTATATAAATCCAATGCGAACCATTGGCAGTCTGGACTGAAAGGGGCAGAAAAGGGACAAGTGAAGGAAAAATTACTTTAGAGGCAGAACCATGGAAGCTAAGGTCTGAAGTCAAGAAACTTCAGGCCAGTAGAGCCAATTCACCCATACATGTGGAGTGGGTGAGTTTGCCCTGGAAGCAGAGGGTGGGCCTTTCACTTCATTGTCAGGAAGAGTTTTGGTGCCCTAGGCCTCAGAAAGTGTGGAGTACATAAACCAGGGATTAAGGGAGTCTGGCAATCACCCCCTTGTGCTAAGGGGGTTAAGTGTGTGCCCTAGAGATGGCAGAAGGTGAGGCATTGCCTCACTGTTTGGAGAGAGTGGAGCTAAGAAAAAGTTCGTCTTGCCCAGTGAGCCCTAGCTTGCAACCCTCATCCCAGCATTTGGAAAGCAGGGCTGCTGTGTAGGCAGAGTAGGACTGCCAATTTCTAAAGCCCCGAGGATGATGAAACCATATTTTATGAATGACTCTCAGACTTTGATATCCAACGGAGTTTTCCTGCAGGTTTTCAGAACTGTTTGGGTCCAATAACCTCTGTTTACCTTTCAATTTCTACCTATGGAAATGGGAACATTTATCCTATGACTGTCCCTCCTTTGTATGTTGGCAGCAGATAAACTGTTCTGAGGTTTACAGGTCCAGAGCCAGAGGAGAACTTTGCCTTAGGACAGATCATGCCTATAGCTGACTTTGATGAGATTTGATTCTGTTTCTGACTTTGCATTGTTACTGAAATGGTTTAAGGCTTTGTGATAATGTAATGGAATGAATGTATTTTGTATATGGAAAGAACATGTCTTTTAGGGGTCCAAAGGGTGGAATATGCTGGATTGAAACTATTACGTACTCCAGAAAAGCCATGTTTTAATCCTGATCATCCTGATCCAATCTTGTGGGACCAGAACTATATTTTAGGATGGTAATTTTCAATGAGATTGTTTCCAGGGAGATTGAGCTACTCAATTTTTGGTGTGACCTTTTGATCGGATGGAGGTGTGACTTCACCTATTCAAGGTAGCCCTTGATTAGGTTACTGAAGTCCTTTGAAAGGGGAAACGTTTTGGAGAAAACTCACTTGCAGATGCTTGGAGAACAGTTGCTTCAGAGCAGAAAGAGACACAGACATTTGAAGATGCTTGGAGTTCCGACACAAAGTAGATGCCTATACATGGATGCTTGGATATGGAGAGCCCAGCAGATGTCAACACGTGCTTTCCCATGAGATGCTAAGTAAGCCAGAATCAGGGTTGTGTACCACAGGAGCTAAGTGAAGGCCCACAGATGCTTAAAGAGGAAACTGCTGGCATCAGAAACTGGAAGCAATGGAACTGAACAAGGACCAGCAGATGGCATCCATATGTCCTCCCATGTGACCCATACTGGCCTTCCTTGAGTCAAGGTATCTTTCTCTGGATGCCTTTTGTGATGGTTAGGTTCTGGTGTCAACTTGGCCAAGAGATTACGCCCAGTTGTCTAGTCAGGTAAGCACTGGCCTGACTGCTGCTGCAAGGATATTTTGTGGCTGGTTGATAAACGGAAGACTAGTGTATTAAATCATCAGTCAGTTGATTACATCTGTGGTTGACTGTATCTGCACTCAACTAAGGCATGCCTTCCACCAATGAGATAATTCAATCAGTTGAAGGTGGGTGCTGTGCAGATTTTGGACTCTTCCATTCCACCATGGCTGTATGAGACACCTTTATAAATCTCATATTTTCAGATATCTCCTGTTGGTTCTGTTTCTCTAGAGAACCCTGACTAATACACCTTAATTTGGACATTTTTATGGCCTTAAGCATGTAAACTTTCAATGTAATAAATTCCCTGTTTAAAAGCCATTCCACTTCTGGTATATTGAATTCCGGCAACATTAACAAACTAATACAACAGCCTACAGAATGGAAGAAAATATTTGCAAATCATATATCCGATAAGGGAGTTTATTTGGAATATATATAAAGATTCCTTACAACTCAAGAATAAAAAGACAAAAACTATAAAAATGGGCAAAAGATTTCTCCAAAGAAGATATATAAATGGAAAATAAGTGCATAAAAAAGATGCTCCACATCAAAAATCTGAAAATGCAAATCAAAACCACAATGAGATATCATGCCACACCCTCTTAGATGGTTATAATCAAAGAGTCAGATAATAACAAGTGTTGGTGAGAATGTAGAGCACCTGCAATCCTCATACACTGCTGGTGGGAATGTAAAATGGTACAGTCACATTGAAAAACAATCTGACAGTTTCTCAAATGGTTAAACATAGAACTACCATATGACCCAACAATTTCTCTCCTAGGTGTATACCCAAGAAAAATGATAACATGTATCTACACAAAAACTAGAACATGAATGTTCAAAGCAGCATTATTCATAATAACCAAAAGATAGAAGCAACTCAAATGTCTGTTAAACGATGAACAGATAAACAAAAAATGGTATATCCATACCATGGAATATTATTCAACCATAACAAGGATGGAAGAAGTACTAATATATGCTATATTATAGACGAATCTTGGAGACATTAGGTGACGCGACAAAATAACACAAACTATATGATTCCATTTATATGAAATGCCTAGAGTAGACACATGTATAGAGACAAAGTAGATTAGTGGTTGGCTAGAGCTGGGGGAATTGGGAGAGGATGGGTACTGACTGGTGATAGACACAAGTTTTCTTTGGGGTGATGAGAATGTCCTAAAATTTATATTAGTGGTGGTTATAGAACTCCCTGTGAAAATACTAAAAATCATTGGGTTGTATACTTTAAATGGGTGGATTATGTGATATGTTATTTATATTTCAATATAGGTCTTCTATAAAAAAGGTATATAGCTATATTACAATTCAATAAAATTTCAGTTGTTGAGACATATTTGATGATGATAATGATAAAAATAACAAAATAATTCTTCACATTTCTCTGCATAATGTTTTTTAGCAGCTTATCAATTTAGACAACATATGGGCAAGCACTTTAAAATATATGCACAAAATGACTCCTGCCTCAAAATTTTTATTTCATCCTAAATATCTATAAGCCAGAAGAGTAAATTTACTTACTGGCTTGCATCATCTGTAATTAATTTTTACAATTTCAAATGGTATAGAAAATTTTTAGGAGTGGTCATCATAGTGACTCCCACACAATCACTCTTTTAGACAGAAAATACAATCTCTGGGGAGGCTCTAAGCAGTCATTATTTAAATCTCAGGGCAGGACCTACTAAATAATCATAATGTCTGTCTTATTGTTTTTTAAATGACTATTACTTAATTTCTGTCCTACCAATACATCATTACAGAATGAATCCGTATCACTAATACAACAACAAAAATGCACAAAAAGAGTGTGCTTTCAAACTACTGCAACTAATCTGTTTTTTAAAAATGGAAATGATTCCTGTAAGCTATAAAAATCTGCAAATACCAAATAAAATGTAATTGCCTAGAAAAGGATGAAACAGGCATTTCTTACTATTCTGACAATGGGAAGTTCTATTCCTAAAACAAATTTCTGTTAGTCCATAGGCTGATATACATTTCATAGAAAATTTGAGTCAAAGCTGGGTTGCTTCTCTAATATGTTACTGAACGATTAAGATTAAGAGGTAAAAGACATACAGAGTATGATATTCATAATTATTTCACAAAACAATACCATAACATTTCATCATAAACCATCTCAAAAATTTTACATTCTCATTTGGTCAGATTTTCATTATATCAAAAGAGTGACAGGTTTTATCAGTCCCTTTACCCAAATGATATAAAGAATATTCCCAAAAGACAGATGAGAGCCACTGGGAATGTTTTTAAGAAAACAACCAATGAAACTATACATGTATCTACCATATCATTGCTCCTGTAAATATTTATACATCTTGGCACTTGCTGATTACATAAATACCAAGGGCATACTTTTGTGAAATATGCTTTTTTAGATTAGAAACGTGAAGCTAAAAAAATCCATACATGTGAGCTTGGATATTTTAGCAAATGGACGAAGTAAGCAAAGGCCATTTCTCCACTTCATAAAGAATGTGAACCCAAGATTTATAATGCTCCTAAACTCTGTACAGATATCAGCATGGCATTGGAATGGACCCAGGTTGGAGTTAGTGTCACCTACTAAAAATCACATGACATAGTGTAAGTCACTTAACCTCTCAAACATTATCTCTGTAAAATAATAATACCCATATCACAAAGACTAGAGCAAAAATTAAACAAGATATTTTAAGTGAAAAGCATGCTGTACTCTGCAGGCCACCATGAAACAGATGGAGATCTTATTATTACCAGTACCAGCAAGCTTTCATTTAAAATATATTTACTAAATATTTCCTCAGCCAGATTCCTTACTAGAAATTATGAATAACAACCTGAAATTCATGAGTCTCATTCTCAGTGAGATGACACACAATGCAAACAGATGAGAGCTACTGACTTTTAGTGCTTCAAAATAGAGATATAAAGGAGCAATAGGAGGTATGAGAAGGGAGTTTTATGAGGCAAGCATGAAGGGAGGAAACCTGACAGAAGTTTGCCGGCAGACACACAGGGGAGGGCATTTTAGGCTGAAGGCCCAGCACATACATAGGCACGAGGTGGGAGAGAACAAGGAATGTCATAACAAGTGCTTCTCTGTTGCCAAACCTTGAACCCTGGAAGGGTAGAGGCTTCGATCATAGGCTATATTAGAAAGGAGTCCACGTGTCAGTCTAAGGAGTAAAGACTTTATCTCATGGGCCATAGTTTTAAAAATTGACTTATAAGGACCTCCTGGGACATGTAGTTCAAATACCTACATCCAAGCCTCTTGGCTGGATATTTTGATGCTGCTGGTCTGGTGGGATCTGACATGGAGTGTTTTTATTAAATCCCCAGGTGATTTTATTCACCAGGCAACTTTGGGAAACACTGGTGGGGAGCAACTGAGCAATTCTGAATAAGAAAGATCTAACCAGATTTACATTACAGAAAATAATGCCAATTTAAAAACTACATAGTAAAAATACTATGATTAAAAAATACATACTAAATAAACAAATAAATAAGTAAATAAAATGATAAGCATCCTGCACCTCATGGTGCAGTCTTCTTTGTAAAATATATGGTTCCCCATTTGAATTATGAATTACTGAGCAAAACAAACACACAAATACCCTCAAAAGTATGAATGCTATTGATGTTTTCCTCACCTAAATCTTCCATTTTCACCGTGAATGAGTAACTCATTTCTGTCTTCTGGTGTGGAGCTAGTATTATTTCCCCATACTCTGTGATGGAAGATCTTCTAGTAGAAGGTGCTAGGTTAAAATCACCCTACAGGAATATCTTTAGGGCTATGATGGCCAATAGAATAGTCACTACCCACACTGAGCACCTAAAATGTTGCTAGTCTGAATTGAGATGTACTGTAAGTACAAAACACACTCAAGAATGGAGGAGGTGGGAAGATGGTGTATTAGGGAGCTCCTGGAATCAGTCCTACCACCAAACCACAATTAAATAGGCAGAAACTGTCTGAAACAACTACTCTAAAACTTCAGAGGCCAGAAGAATACTGTACAGCATAAAGTGAAGAGCAGAAGGAGAGGCTGTAATATTACAGTAGAGAACCGTAACTTAGTCTCTTCGCTTGGGCGGATACTGGTGCCCATCCCCCACTCTGACAGGACGATGCAGCGGGGTCCAGCCCAGCTAGATCGCTGGCGATAGAAAGAGACATAAACATCCTATTCCCCAAGAACAGAGACGGGTACAGTTGATCACTGATCACAGCTTTTGATTAGTGAATTCAGATCACAGCTTCCTGTCTAAGAGGGCAGCCCTTGTTTCAACACCGGCCAGTGAACACAGCAACAACAATTGTTTACACATTCCCCGGACACAGACAGAGACAGAGGAGACTTAACATACGGCACTTCAGAGGGATGCAGGGGACAGTTAGCTGAAGGGCTCATTTACCCAGCAGGCCAGGAAAGCTCAGCTACCAGGAGTCATTGGAGAAGCTTTTGGAGCACTTTCTGGATCTCCTCCCAGTCAATATAGAGCTGGTCTGTACCCAGTCTGCACATCAGTGGGTCCTTGGCCCTGTTTTGCCTAGGAAATTTCTCTCTGGGGTGACCATCCTTCCAGAATTTGTCTTCCAGGCAAAAGCAGCACAAGACAATGAAAGGAGTATAAAAAACTATAGAGGTGGACAGTCTGGGACAAAGAGCTGCAAGCTTCAAATACCTGAGTGGGAGGTCTATATCCTGGGAAACAGAGGGGACAACGAAATCCCTATAAACAAGGGAACTACAAACAGCTAACCAGGAAAATCCCAGGACAAGACAGAGGCCCAGAAACACAGGGAAAACCCTGCACACTGAATGTGCCTTAGGGAAACCTTCTTGATAAGAGAGCTGAACTCAAGAAAAATCTCTGGCTTATCACCAGCTGGTTACGAAACCAAACAACAGACATCTCAGGGAAGAAATCCCAGAGTTAACACTTTAAAATATTAAAATATACAGTGTGCAAAAAAAGAACACAAGACCAAGAAACAGGAAATGATGGCCTATGCAAAGGAAGAGGACAAAAATCCAGAAAACAACAATGAGGAAGATGAGAATATGGACATACCAAAACAAAGCCTTTAAAAAATTATCTTAAAAATGTTCAAGGAGGGCGGGCCGCGGTGGCTCAGCGGGCAAAGTGCTTGCCTGCTATGCCGGAGGACCTCGGTTCGATTCCCGGCCCCAGCCCATGTACCAAAAACGGAGAAACAGAATACAATAAAACAAGAAAATGTTTAAAAAAGATGTTTCCCTTTCTTCCTTCCTTCCTTCCTTCTATCCTTCCTTCCTTCTCTCTGTCTTTCCTTAAAAAAAAAAAAAAAAAAAAATTAAAAAAAAAAAAAAAATGTTCAAGGAGATGAAGGAAAGTACAGATAAAAGCTAAGGGATATCAGGGAGGCAGTGAATGAAAATATATGAGTCTAAGTAAAGAAACAGAAATTTTGAAAAGGAACCAAATGGAACTACTGGATTTGAAGACCACGGTGACTGTAAGGAAAAATGCCCAGGAGGGTTTCAAGAACAGAATGAAGTTGGCAAAAGAAAAGAACTTGTGAATTTGAGGACAACACTTGAAATAAGTCAGGCTGAGGAGCCTGAAAAAAAAAAAATTCAAAGACAAAATAGTCTAAGACACCTCTGGGACATCATCAAGTACAACAATATCTACATTATTGGAGGCCCAGAAGGAAAAGAAAGAGAGAAAGGAGCAGAAATAATGACCGCGAACTTCCCAAAGTTACCAGAAGACAGAAATATGCACATCTGAGAACCCAAGGAACACCAAACAAGATAAACATGAAGAAAACTACTCAATCATATACTGGTTGTATTAGTTTGCTAAAGCTACCCCAGAATGCAGTATACCAGAAATGGAACAGCTTTTAAAAAGAGAATTTAATAGGTTGCAAATTACAATTCTAAGGTGAAAATGTCAAATGTAATGCACCAACAAGAGGTTATCTTCACTCAAGAAGGGCTGATGCCATCCTGAACACCTCTATCAGCTTGGAAGGCATGTGGCAGGTGTCTGCTGGTCCTCATTCCCAGTTCCATTGCTTCCAGCTACTGGTGTCAATGATTTCCTCACTAAGCATCTATGGGCCTTCACTTAGCTCCTCCAAGACACAACTGTAGATTTTGGCTTGCTTAGCATCTCATGTGAAGGCACGTGGTGATGTCTGCTGGGTTCTGCCTGTGTTTAGGCATCTGTTCTCTCTGTTGGCTCTCCAAGAATCTGCAAACATCCATGTCTCTGTCAGCTCTGAAGAAACTATTCTCCAAGTGTCTAGAACTGAGTAAGGTTTCTCCAAAATGTTTCCGCTTTTAAAGGACTGTAATAAACTAATCAAGACCCACCTTAAATGGGCAGACTCACATCTCCATCTAATCAAAAGGCCACATCCACAACTGCATGTGTCACATCTCCATGGAAGTAATCTAGTCAAAGGATCACATCCACATCTGGGCATGTCACATCTCTATGGAGAGAATCTATTCAAAAGGGTTTCCACCCTGCAATACTGAATGAAGATTAAAGAACATGGCTTTTCAGGGTAGACAACAGAGTCAAACTGGCACCCCAAAAAAGATATGTTCTTTCCACATACAAAATACATTCATTCAACTACAATATCATAAAGCCTTAAGCCATTTCAGTAACAATACAAATGTGATACAATGTCAAAAACTGTAAAAATCTCATCAAAGTGAGTTATAGCCATGGTCTTTTCAAAAGCAAAATTTTTCCCCTGGCTCTGGACCTGTGAAACTCAGAATAAGTTATCTGCTGCCAAAATACAAAGGAGGGAGAGTCATAGGATACATGCTTCCAATGACACAGGGAGAAATCTAAAGGTAAATAGGGTTCACCTGACCCAAACAGTTCTGAAAATCAACAGGAAAAACTCCACTGGATTTCAAAGTGTGAGAGTCATTTATTCTCAGGCTTTAGAAAGCTACAGTCCCACCCTTTCCAAGGCCCTATGCAGCAGTCTTGCTCTCTCACCAAATACTGGGGTGAGTTGCAACATTAGGGCGCATTGGAAAGACCGCTTTTCTCCTGGCTCCACCCTCTACAACAGCATCTGGGATCTCTGTCATCTTTGGGGCACACACTCAACCTTTCTAGAACAGTAGGGTAGCAACGAGGCTCACCCCAACCCCTGGCTTATGCGTTCCAGCCTCTACAAGGCCTGGGGTGGCTCAACTCTTCCTGATCAATGAAGCGGGAGGCTACTCTCTGCCTTTGGGGCAAACTGACCCTGTGCAAATGCATGGGTGGGTCCATTCTCCTAGCCAGAGGTTTCTTGGCTTCAGATATTAGCTTCTCTGGTTCTACCTCTGGAGTCATTTTTCCTTCAATTTGTCCCTTTTCTGTCCTGTTTAGTCCAGACAGACAGTGGTTCTGTTCATACAGATCCCACAATACACTTGTTGGTTTTCTATGCAGTATATTGGGATAATACCCATGAGACAATAGGACTTACCACAAATCCATTCTGGAAAACTCTATCTCAAATCCTTGCTATCCTATAATGGCTCACTACTTCCATGTTTGGTTGAATCTTCAGGTGAGGAACTAACTATTATCTAGGGTCTCACCAACTATTATCTAGGGTCTCACCATCTGGAAGTCCAGAAATTTCCTGGCCATCAATTTCTGTTTTTTTTTTTTTTTTTTTTTTTTTTTTGTATCCAAGAGTTCAATTCTCAACTTATCTCTTTCCTGTTGCATTTTACTATATGTTCCAAAGAGAAGCCAGACTACATTTTCCACATTTAGTTTGGAAATTTCTTCGTCTAAATATCCATGTTCATCACTCTCAAATTCTGCCATCTATCCACAAAGAATGCCTTCCTTCCAGCTTGCAATGATACCTTCATCATTTCTGACTAATGCCTTATCAAAAGTATCCTTAGAGTCCACGTTTCTACAAACAATCTCTTCAAAGCATTCTAGGCTTGCTCTATCAAGTTCCTCACAACTCTTCCAATATCTCTTATCCATTTAAAAAGCTGTTCCAACTTGCTTGGTATTTGCAAACGGCAGCAGCACCCCAGTCTCGGTACCAAAATCTATATTAGTTTGCTAAAGCTGCCAGAATGCAATATACCAGAAATGGAACAGCTTTTAAAAAGAAAATTTAACAAAGTTGCATATTACAATTCTAAGGCTGTGAAAATGTCAAAATTAAGGCACCAGCAAGAGGTAACCTTCACTCAAGAAAAGCTGATGCCATCTGGAACACCTCTATTGGCTGGGAAGGCATGTCGCTGGTGTCTGCTGGTTCTTGTTCCTGGTTCCATTGCTTCCAGCTTCTGGTGCCAGTGGTTTCCTCTCTAAGCATCTCTCAGGCCTCACTTAGCTCCTCAAAACACAACTCTGGGTCTGGCTTACTTAGCATCTCATGGGAAGTCACAAGGTGATGTCTGCTGGGCTCTTCCCATGTCTAGGCATCTGCTCTCTCTGTCAGCACTTCAAGTATCTCCAAATATCCATGTCACTGTCAGCTCTGAAGAAACCGTTCTCCAAGTATCTGTATCTGAGGTTTCTCCGGAAAGTTTCCCCTTTTAAAGGACCCTAGTCAACTACGCAAGACCCATATTAAATGGGAAGAGTCACATCTCCATCTAGTCAAAAAGCTATACCCACAATTTGGCATGTCATATTTCCATCGAAGTAATCTAACCAAAGGTCACATCCACAACTGGGAGAGGCAATCACTCAAAAGGGTTTCCACCCTACAATACTGAATGAGAATTAAAGAATATGGCTTTTCTGGGGCACACAACTGTTTCAAATTGACATATTAACAAACACAAAGGACAAAGAGAGGGTTCTGAAAGCTGACAGAGAAAAGCAAAATGTTAACTACAAGGGACCCCCAATTAGATTGAGTGCCAATTTCTCATCAGAAACCACAGGAGCAAAACACAGTGGGTTGAAATACTTAAGGAGCTGAAAGAAAACAACTGCCAGCCAAGAATTTTATATGTGAGATTTATTTCAAAAATCAGGGAGAGATTAAGACATTCTCAGATAAACAAAAGCTGAGGGAGTTCATCACCATTAGACCAGACATAAAAGTTTATGTGAAACTCTCTTTCACATAAAAAATAAAATGAAAGAGAGTTTTTTGAACTGAAAGGAAAGGACACTAGACAGTAGTTCAGTGCAGCATAAACAAATAAACACCTGTCATAAACATAACCATTTGGTAAATTATAACTGCCAGTATCATTGTATTGTATTGTTTACTATTTAGCTCCACTTCTTACTTCCTACAAATGCTTAAATGCAAATGAATAAAAATTAAGAAAAAATCCAGTTTTTTTTGCTACACAATGTATATAAGTGGTTAAAAAAAAAATGTGAAGGCACACAGGTTGTTCTAGTATGCCAGGTGTCAGAATGCAAAATACTAGAAATAGAATAGCTTTCATGAGGGAGAATTTATTAAGTTGCAAATTTACAGTTCTAAGCCTGTGAGAATGTCCAAATTAAAACAGTTCTATAAAGATGTCGTAATTAAGGCACCAGCAAGAGGTCACCTTCACTCAAGAAAGGTTAATGAAGTTTAGAATTTCTCACTCAACTGAAAAGGCACAGGACAAACATGGTGACATCTGGTAGCCTTCTCTCCAGGCTTCCTGTTTCATAAAGCTCCCCCAGGGGCATTTTCTTTCTTTATCTCCAAAGGTCTTTGGCTGCGTGGGCTTTCATGGATCTCCTGGCTCTCTTGCTCTCTCTCCAAAATGCTTCCTCTTTTAAAAGATTCCAGTAAACTAATCAAGACCCACCTAGAATGGGTAGAGTTACAGCTCCATGGTAGCTATCTAATCAAAAGTTACCACCCACAATTGGGTAGGTCACCTCTCCATGGGAACAGTAAAAAAGCTCCCAGCCAGCAATACTGAATGAGGATTAAAGGACATGGCTTTTCTGGGGTCCACCACAGATTCAAACCAATACACAGTGGTATAGGAAAAGTATATGTGCAACCTACTGAAGTTAAGTTGGTATCAAACCAAATATGATTGATTTACATATATATTTAGCATGCTAACTTTTAACCCTACTGGAAAGAAAAGAGGTGAAAAGTATATCCAGATGGAAATGAGAAAGAACGCAGTATGGTACAAAACGAAAAAAATCAAATAAATATAAAAGTTAGAATTGACAGAAGTGAGGAGCAAAGAAAAATAATACTTATAAAGGCTAAATAGTGAAATGACAGAAAAAGTCTTATGTTATCAGTAGTAACTTTAAATGTAGATGGATTAAACTCTCCAGTCAAAAGGCAGAGATTGGTAGAATAGATTTTAAAAAACACATGACCCAACTATACGCTACCTGCAAGAGACTCAGCTTAAATTCAATGATACAAGTAGATTGAAAGCAAAAGAATGGAAAAACATACACCTTGCAAGTAGGAACCAAAAGAGAGCTGTGATAGCTGTACTATTATCAGATAAAATGGGCTTTCCAGTCAAAAACAAAAGTTACAAGAGACAACAATGGTTGTTATATACTGAGAAAGGGTAAAATTCAACAACGAAATGTAACAATTACAAATATTTATGCACCTAACACCAGAGCCCAAAAATATATGAAGCAAATGCTAACAGATTTGAAGTGAGAAATTGATGGCTCTACATTAACTGTAGGAGACTTAAATATACCTCTTTCAATATGTCTGGAACATCTAGTCAGAAGATCAATAAGAAAACACAGACTTGAATGATACTCTAAACCAACTACACCTAACAGACATAAATAGAGCACTTTCTCCAACAAAAACAGAATACACATTCTTCTGGAGTGCACATGGATCATTCTCCAGGATAGGCTATAAGGTCACAAAATAAGTTAAGTCACAAAATAAATTTTAAAATATTAAAATCTTACAATGTATATTCTCTGACCACAATGGAGTGAAGCTCAACATTAGTAACTGAGAGAGAAATGGAAATTCAAAATTTGTGGGGATTAAACAGAGCAATGGGTTATACTCTTAGAAGCAATGGGTTAAAGAGGGTATCACATACAAAATTAGGGAGTATCTTGAAGTGAATGAAACTGAATGAAAGTGAGCGATATGTTGTATTTTCAACATGTCAAAACTTATGGAATGCAGAGAAGGCAGTATGAGGAAAATTTATAGCTCTAAATGCTTATATTAGAAAAGAAGAAAGTCTACAAATCTGAGACCTAACCTCAAACCCGGAAGAACTAGAAAAAGAAGAGGGAATAAAGCTAGAAGCACAGAATAATGGAAATAACAAAGATTAAAACCGAAAAAATGAAATAGAAAACAAACAAATAAAAATCGATAGAAACAATCAACAAAATCAATGCTGGTTCTATGAAAAGAAAATTTACAAACCTTTAGCTAGACTTTCAGAAAGAGAGAATATAAATAATCAAAATCAGGAATGAAAAGAAGGACATTATTACCAAATCTGCTGAAATAAAAAGGACTTTAAGAGGATATTAATTATGTGGGGAGAACCAAATCAATAGGCTAAGCCCACAAATTTAGGGTTTGCCCCTATGAAACTTTTCCCTGCAAAGGATAATCTAAGCCTTCTGAAAATTATGCCTAAGAATCACCCCCGAGAAATTCTTTTGTTGCTCAGATGTGGCCTCTCTCTCTCTAAGCTAACACAGAAAGCAAACTCACTGCCCTCCCCTGCTCTAACATAGCCACTCTCAGTGGTGTAAACCTCCCTGGCAATATGGGACAGAAATCCTGGGATGAGCTGGGACTTGGCATCAAGGGATTGAGGAAATATTCTCAACCAAAAGGGGAAAGAGAGAAAGACAAAATAAAGAGCCAGTGGCTGAGAGATTTCAAACCGAGTCGAGAGGTTATCCTGGAGTTTATTCTTATGCATTATATACATATCACCTTTTTAGTTTATGGTGTATTAAGAGTGGCTAGAGGGAATTACATGAAACTGTAGAGCTGTGTTCCAGTAGCCATGTTTCATGAAGATTACTCTATAAAATACACACTTCTACAATGTGATTGCGATTTTGAAAACCTGTGTCCAATGCTCCTTTTATCTACTGTGTGAATAGATGAGTAAAAAATACAGATAAAAAATAAATAATAGAGGGAACGAAGACTAAAGTAAATTAAGTAGATTGAAATACTAATGGTCAGTGAGAGGGAGGGGTAAGGGGTATGGTATGTATGAGATTTTCTTTTTTATTTCTTTTTCTGGAGTGATGAAAATGCTCAAAAAATGTTCACGGTGATGAATACACAAGTATGTGATGATATTGTGAGCCATTGATGGTATATCATGTATAGAATGTTTTTATGTCAAGAATGTTTGTATGCTTGTTTGTAGTTTATAATAAAAATATTAAAAAATAATTTAAAAAAAGGATAGACTAAGCCTCCTCAAAACTAGGACTAGGTATCACCTCAGAGAACCTCTTTTGTTGCTCTGATGTGGCCTCTCTCACTAAGCCAACCTGGCAAGTGAACTCACTGCCCTTCCTTCTATGTGGGATAGGATTCCTAGGAGTGTAAATCTCCCTGGCAACATGGGATTAAGAAAGCCTTCTTGACCAAAAGTGAAAGAAAGAAATGAGACAAAATAAAGTTTCAGTGGCTGAGAGATTTCAGAGTTAGGAGGATACTCGGGAGGTTAGTACTATGCATTATATAGATATCTTTTTTTACTTTATGTTGAATTGGAGTGGCTGGAGGGAAGCACTTGAAACTGTTGAGCTGTGTTCTAATAGCCTTGATACTTGAAGATGACTGTATAAAAATATAACTTTTATAATTGGACTGTGTGGTTGTAAAAACGTGTGTCTTATGCTCCTTTTATACAGGGTAGAAATAATAATTTTTATTACTTTGTATTTTTATTAAAAATCAGTAAAATAATATAGACAAAAATAAATGAATAATAAAGGCGTACATAGACTGGATAGATGGAAATACTAGCGGTCAATGAGGGTGAGGGGTAAGGGGTATGGTATATATGAGTTTTTGCTTTTTATTTCTTTTTCTGGAGTGATGCAAATATTTGAAAAAATGATCATGGTGATGAATACACAACTATGTGATAATATTGTGAGCCATACAATACAATACATGATTGTACACCATGTATGGACTGTATATGTGTGAAGATTTATCAATACAAATATTTATTTAAAAAGAGGCTATTATGAACAACTGTACACCAATAAATTAGGTAACCTAGATGAAATGGACAAATTCTTAGAAACATACCAACTACCTACATTAAGTCAAGAAGACATATAAGATCTCAACAAACTAATTACTACTAAGAAGACTGAATCAGTAATGAAAAACCTCCCAACAAAGAAAAGCCCAAACCAGATGGTTTCATGGGGATTTCTACCAAACATTGCAGCAAAAATTATTCCACTTCTCGTCAAACTGTTCAAAAGCTTGAAGAGGAGGGAGTACTCTCTAACTCATTCTGCAAAGCCAACATCACCCTCATACCAAAGCCAGATAATGATACCGCAAGAAAACAAAATTACAAACCAATATCTCTTATACAGATGCAAAAGTCCTGAAAAAAATTCAAGCAAACCAAATCCAACAGCATATTAAAAGAATTACACACTATGGTCAAGGTAGATTTATCCTGGTATGAAGGTTGGTTCAATATAACAAAATCAGTTAATCTAATAAATCAGATTAACAAAATGAAGGACCCCAAAACGCCAAACTGTTTTCCACAGCCCTGCACCATTATACATTCCCACCAACAGTGAGTAAGTAAGTGTTACAGTTTCTCCACCTCCTTTTCAACATTTGTAGTTTCCTGGTGGTTTAAAGGCAGACATTCTTGTAGACGTGAGGTGATATCTCATTGTAGTCTTGATTTGTATTTCCCTTATAGCTAATGAAAATGAGCATCTCTTCATGTGCTTTTAGCCATGTGCATTTTAAAAAATTTTTTTTAACTTTTTTTATTAATTAAAAAAATTAACAAACAAAACATTTAGATATCATTCCATTCTACATATACAATCAGTAATTCTTAATATCATCACATAGTTGCATATTCATCATTTCTTAGTACATTTACATCGGTTTAGAAAAAGAAATAAAAAGACAACAGAAAAAGAAATAAAATGATAATAGAGAAAAAAAAGACTATACATACCATACCCCTTACCCCTCGCTTTCATTCACCACTATTTCAAACTGAATTTATTTTAACATTTGTTCCCCTTATTATTTATTTTTATCCCATATGTTCTACTCTTCTGTTGATATAGTAGCTAAAAGGAGCATCAGACATAAGGTTTTCACATTCACAGAGTCTCATTGTGAAAGCTATATCATTGTTCAATCATCATCAAGAAACATGGCTACTGGAACACAGCACTACATTTTCAGGCAATTCCCTCCAGCCTCTCCACTACATCTTGAACAACAAGGTGATATCTACTTAATGTGTAAGAATAACCTCCAGGATAACCTCTTGACTCTGTTTGGAATCTCTCAGCCATTGACACTTTGTCTCATTTCACTCTTCCCCCTTTGGTCAAGAAGGTTCTCTCAATCCCTTGATGTTAATTCTCAGCTCATTCTAGGGTTTTTCTCAAGTCCCTTGATGCTGAGTCTCAGCTCATTCCAGGATCTCTGCCCCATATTGCCAGCAAGGTCCACACCCCTGGGAGTCATGTCCCACACAGAGAGGGGGAGGGTGGCGAGACTGCATGTCGTGTTGGCTGGAGAGAGAGGCCACATCTGAGCAACAAAAGAGGCTCTCTTGGGGGTGACTCTTATGCCTAAATTTTAAGTAGACTTGACCTATCCTTTGTGGGATTAAATTTCTTATGAACAAACCCCAAGACTGGGGGCTCAGCCTATAGCTTTGGTTGTCCCCACTGTTTGTAAGAATATCAGGAATTCTCCAAATGTGGAAGTTAAATTTTCCCCCTTTCTTGCCATTCCCACAAGGGGACTTTGCAAATACTTCTTTATTCACTGTCCAAATCACTCTGGGATTTAGGGGGGCATCACACTGGACAAACCTACAAAATCTCATGCTCTATTCAAGGTTCCATGTATTTATAGTGTTCAATTAACCCGTGCATATAAGTTATATTAGGAAATGCACTAGTCAAAATATATGTTTTGTACAAATAAACATTTTTTGCTTTAGTCTCACACAGAAGTTGAAGTTTTAAAATATGAATGACCATCTATATTCAATACCCTGCAATATTGACATTCCTTTGTTCTTCCTCACACAAAAACATTTTTTAATTGGTACATTTAGTCTTAATCATCATATACTCTAGACATTCCTAGATTATACCATCCTAGTCTTTATCATCTATCTTTCCTTCTGGTTTCATATATGCCTCCAGCCCTCCTCCTTCTATCCTTCTCACATTCAGCTTCATTCAGTGTTCTTAAATTATTGTGCTACAATCAGGTAGTATTGTGCTATACATTTCTGAATTTTTACAATCAGTCCCATTGTACAGTCTGTATCCGTCCAGCTCTAATTACCCAATATCCACCATATTTCTAACTCCTGATGACCTCTGTTCTTAACTGAAATTCTCCAAGTTCATTCATTAATGCTAGTTCATGTCAGTGAGACCATACAGTATTTATCCTTTTGTTTCTGACTAAACTTACTCAGAACAATGTCCTAAAGGTCCATCCACATTATTACATGCTTCATGACTTTATTGTGTCTTAAAGCTGCATAATATTCCATCGTATGTATATACCACAGCTTGTTTAGCCATTCATCTGTTGATGGACATTTGGGCTGTTTCCATGTCTTGGCAATTGTAAATAATGCTGCTATAAACATTGGTGTGCAAATGTCCATTTGTGTCCTTGCCCTCATGTCCTCTGAATAGATACCTAGAGACGGTACTGCCAGATCATATGGCAATTCTATACTTAGCTTCCTGAAGAACCGCCAAACAGTATGGCCAACTGATTTTTGACAATGTGGCAAAGACCACTCAATTGTGAAAGAATACTCTCTTCAACAAATGGTATGGGAAAAACAGACCTCCATTTCCAAAACAAAAGGGGAACCCTTTCCTGACACCATATATGAAAATCAACTCAAAGTGGAATAAGACCTATATATAGTAGCCAGAACTATAAAACTCCTAAAGAAAAAGTAGGGAAGCATCTTCAGGACCCTTTTGTTAGGCAAAAGGTTTTTAGACTTTAAATCCAACGAAAAAGCCACAAAAGAAAAAAAATGAGGTAAATAAGACCTCATGGATGTTAAAAAGACCTCATGGATGTTAAAAATCTTTTTTAACATTTTTTATTGTGAAATATAACATATATACCAAAAAGCAATAATGTTTAAAGTATATTTTAACAAGTAACTATAGAACAGACTTCAATGTTTGGTATGGACTAACAGTTCTACAATTTCAAGTTTTTCCTTTTAGCTTCTTTAAGACAAAGGATACTAAAAGAAATAATATAATGATTCAGCAGTCATATTCATTTTTTAAATCCTATCTTCTCTGTTATAATTCCTCCTTTTCCTTTGATCCTTCTCCTAATCCCTGGGGTATTTTGGGCTATGCCCATTCTAACTTTTTCATGTTGGAAAAGGATATTGACAATATAGGATATGGGGGTGGAATTAGTTGATGTCCTTGGAGAGGCTGGTCCTTCGGGTTTTAGGATTTATCTGGCCTAGGAATCATCTGGAGGTTATAGGTTTCTGCAAAATAAACTTAGAATATGAAACTTTTGCAGAATCTTAGGTAGAGCACAAGATGTTAAACATTAAAAGCTTTTGTGCTTCAAAGGACTATATCATGAAAGTAAAACCACACCTCGCAATGGGAGAAAGTATTTGGAAACTGTATATCTGATAAAGTATTAATATCTAGAATATACAAAAAAAAAAACCCTTCAACTTAACAACAAAAAGACAAGCAACACATTTTTTAAATTAGCAAAAGACTTGAATAGACATCTCCCCCAAAAGATATTCAAGTTGCCAGAAAGTACATGAAGAGATACTCAACATCATTAGCCATCAATGATGAGAATCAAAACCACAATGAGGGACAGCAAGATGGAGGCGTAGTGAAGCATGGAATTTAATATGGCCTCCAATACAGCAAATAAATAGCCAAGAATTGTATGGAACAACTGTTCAGGGTACATCAGTGACTGGACACACATTGTCTACCAATCTGGAATGGGTGGAATGGTTGAGATCCACACAGAACTGCAAGTATCCCTGTCTGGAATGGGAAAAACAGGTCAATCATTTCTGAGGAGACCCTCCTCAAAAAGAGGTACCATATGAAGCAGGGCAAGAATAAGAAAAATAAGAGCTGTAAAATCCTGATCAGTGAAATAGAAGCTATACTAGACTCTAGAATAAGTTGAACTTAACACCAAAGAACAGAGAGAACAAACTCAAATGACAAGAAATTCCTAGGTAAAAGAGTGAAAATGACCACCAGAACAAACTAATTAAAGTAATCAAATACCCAGACGCCAGCCAAAAATAATGAGTCAAACTAGGAAAATCAAACATATGGCCAGGCAAAGGAAGAAACAAACACTTCAAATGAGATACAGGAGTTGAAGCAACTAATTAAGGATGTTCAAAGAAGCATGCAAAATCACATCAAAAATCAAATCAACGAGTTGTGGGAAGATATGGCAAAAGAGATGAAGGATATAAAGACATTTGGCAAATACGTAGAACTTGAAAGTTTGAAAAAACAAATGGCATAATATATGGGAATGAAAGGCACAATGGAGAGATGAAAAATAATGGAGATCTACAATGGCAGATTTAAAGAGGAAGAAGAAAGGATTAGTGAACTAGAGGACAGGACAACTAAAGTCCTACCCAAAAAGCACAGATAGGGAAAACACTGGAAAAATATGACCAGGGTCTCAGGGAACTGAATGACAACATGAAGTGCAGGGATATACATGTTATGGGTGTCCCAGAAGGACAAGAGAAGAGAAAAGGGGCAGAAAGACAAATGGAAGAAATAATCACTGAAAATTTCTAATCCCTTATGAAAGGCATAAAATTACAGATCCAAGAATCACAGCATACCCTAAACAGAATAGATCCAAATAGACCTACTTAAGGCATTAATCAGATTGTCAAATGTCAAAGACAAAGAGAGAATTCTGAAAGTAGCAAGACAAAAGTAATTTGTCACATACAAGGGAAGTTCAATAAGAATATAGGCAGATTTCTCAGCAGAAACCAGTGAGGTGAGAAGGCAGTGGTATGATATATTTAAGATTCTGAAAGAGAAAAACTGCTAACCAAGAATTCTAAACCCAACAAAACTGTCCCTCAAAAACGAGGGGGAGTTTTGTCCAGGCAGTGGGCGGTATAGCCAACTCCATGCCCATGCTGCCATGGGCAAACAACACACTGCAGCACATCAGTCTTGAGTATCATTCCAACATGATTGCAGATGCACTGAAGGTGATCAAAGGTGGCAAGGCATGAGTGTTTATGCCACCTGCCATGGCTCCACTGAGGCTGTCATTGCTGTCCTCTCCACCCAAGGTCCCACCTACACCCATGCAAAGTTTTCAATAAAGCATGCACATAAAAATTATATTAAAAAAACAAAACTAAGGGGAAGTTAAAATATTTTCATACAAACCGTCACTGGGAGGGTTTGTGATTAAGAGACCGACTGTACAAACCATGCTAAAGGGAGCATTATAGGCAGATAGGAAAAGACAGGAGAGAGAGGTCTGGAGAAGAGTATAGAAATGAAGATTACCAGTAAAGGCAAAAAGAGAAAGTAAAAGATATGAAATATAAAATACAAAAGACAAAAAGGTAGAAGAAAGTACTGCCTTTACAGTAATAACAGTTAAAAAAATGTCAATGGACTACGAATTGTAAACACTGTAGTCATAAACGCCAGCATGCAAATGTCCATTCCTGTCCCCACTCTCCATCCCTCCACGTACAAACCTAGCAATGGGGTTGCAGGATCATAGGCAACCTCATCCTTATACTCCTGTGGAACGACCACACTGTGCTCCAGAGGGGCTGCACCTCTCAGCTTCCCTACCAACAGTGAATAGGTACATCTCTTTCTCAAGATTTTTTTCTAGCACTTCTTTCTCTTCGTTTTTAAACAATTTTATTTACACATCATAATCTCCAACCCAAGTGAATATCTATGCCTTCACCACCATAATCTATATGCAGACACTTCCTTTTGTTCTGCAAAGAATCTATACTCTACCATATCCTCCACTTGTTGGCATTCAGTTTTGGAATACCGCTGGTGTTACATTCAGTGGAAGCATATTAAGATGTTACTGTTGACTATAGACCCTAGCTTGCACTGATTGTATTTTTCCCTGTATACCATCCAATTTTCAACACCGGGCAATGATGACATTCATTTGTTCTCCCTCATGCAAAAATTAGTTTTTATGTTTGTACATTTAATCACTATCACTATCCACTCTAGGCATATCACTACCCACTCTAGGCATTCCTAAGTTTTAAAGTCTCAGTCTTCATCCTCTTTCCTTCTGGTGTCAGACATGCACCCAGCCTTTCTCTCTCAACCATACTCACATTCAGCTTCATTCAGTGGACTTGTATTATTGTGCTACTATCAGAGAGTATTGTGTTATCCATTTCTGAATTTTTACAATCAGTCCTCTTGCACATTCTGTATTTCTTCAGCAACAACTATCCAATCTCTACCCTCTCTCTATCTCCTGATGACCTGTGTTCTTAAATTTAACTCTCAAAGTTCATTTGTTAATGTTAGTTCATATTAGTGAGACCATACAGTTGTTGTCCTTCGTTTCTGGCTAATTTGTCTCAGCATAATGCCCTCAAAGCATTCATCCATGTTGTTACATGCTTCATGACTTTATTCTGTTTTACAGGTGCATAATATTCTATCATATATACCACAGTGTTCTAGTTTGCTAGCTGCCGGAATGCAACACACCAGAGACGGATTGGCTTTTAATAAAAGGGGATTTATTTTGTTGGTTCTTCAGAGGAAAGGCAGCTAACTTTCCACTTGAGGTTCTTTCTTACGTGGAAGGCACAGGATGGTCTCTGCTGGTCTTCTCTCCAGGCCCTTGGGTTCCAACAACTTTCCCCAGGGTGACTTCTTTCTCTATCTCCGAAGGCCTGGGCTGAGCTGCTAGTGCTGAGATGAGGAATGCCGAGCTGCTTAGCTGTGCTACATTGAGATCTCTCATTTAAGCACCAGCCAATTAAGTCAAACGTCACTCATTGCAGCAGACATGCCTTCTAGCTGACTGCAGATGTAATTAGCAACAGATGAGGTTCATGTACCATGGGCTTATGTCCGCAGCAACAAGACTAGGTATGCTCACCTGGCCAAGTTGACAACTGAATCTAACTAACACACACAGCTTGTCTAGCAACTCATCCATTGATGGTTATGTGAGTTGTTTCTACCTTTTGGCAATCATAAATAATGCTGCTATAAACTTCGGTGTGCAAATGTCTGTTTCTGTCCTTGCTTTCAGTTCCTCTGAATATATACCTAGAATGGGATTGCTGGATCATTTGACAATTCTATATTTAGCTTCCTGAGGAACCACTAAACTGCCTCCTAGAGCTGTTGCACCATTTTACATTCCCACCAGGAGTGGATAAGTGTGCCCCTTTTTCCACATCCTCTCCAGCACTTGTCATTTTCAGTTTTTTGTTTTTTATATATATAATGGCCATTCTAGTGGGTATGAGAGGATATCTCATTGTGGTTTTGATTTGTATTTCCCTAACAGCCAGTGAATTTGAGCATCTTTTCGAATGCCTTCTAGCCATTTGTATTTCCTCTTCTCAAAGTGTCTGTTCATGTCTTTTGCCCATTTTTAAATTGAGTCATTTGTCTTTTTGTTGGTGAGTTGTAAAATTTCTTTATATATTCTGGATATTAAACCTTTATCTGATATGTGGTTTTCAAACATTGTCTCCCCTTGTGCAGGCTGCCTTTTTCTTTCCTGATGAAGTTCTTTGATGCACAAAAGTGTTTAATTTTGAGGAGATCCCATTTAACTGTTTTTTTCATTACTCATGCTTTGGGTGTAAGGGCTAGGAAAGCACCTTGTATCACAGGATTTTAAAAATATTCGCCCACATTTTCTTCTAAAAGTTTTATGGCCTTAGTTATGGGTCCTCTTTCATTCTTCTGCCTATGGATATCCAGTTTGCCAAATAACTTTTACTGAAGTGGCTGCTCTGACCCAGATGGGATGACTTGAGTACTGTAATGGTTAGGTTCTGGTGTCAGCTTGTCCAGGTGATGTGCTGAATTGTCTTGTCGGACAAGCACTGGCCTGAACATTGCTGCAAGTATATTTCATGGCTGGTTGATAAGTTGTAAGGCTGGTTTATTAAATCAGCAGTTAGATGATTGCAGCTGTGGCTGATTACATCTGTAATCAACTAAGTGTGTTTCTGCCACAAGTGAGATAATCCAGTCAGTTGAAGACTATTAAAGGAGAAGAGAGATTTTTTTTACTGCTTCCTCAGTGAGTAAGCCATCCTGTGGAATTCATCTAGACCCTTCATCAGAGCTGCCAGCTTCACAGCCTTCCCTATGGATTCTTGTTGTAGTTTACTAGCTGCCAGAATGCAACATACTAGAGATGGATTGGCCTTTAATAAAAGGGGATTTATTTAGTTAAAAATGTATAGTTCTTCAGATGGAAGGCAGCTAACTTTCAACCAAGGTTCTTTCTTACATGGGAAGGCACAGGGCATTCTCTGCTGGCCTTCTTTCTAGGCCTCTGCGTTGAATAACTTTCCCTAGGGTGCTTCCTTTCTGCATCTCCAAAGGCCTGGGCTGAGCTGCGATGAGGTGAGCTGAGTGCGATGAGGTATGCTGAGCTGCTTGGGCTGTGCTACATTGAGATCTCTCATTTAAGCTTCAAGCCAATTAAATCAAACATCATTCATTGCAGCAGGCATGCCTCCTAGCCGACTGCAGATAAAATCAGCACCAGATGAGGTTCACATGCCATTGGCTCATGTCCACAGCAATAGAACTAGGCACATTCACCTGGCCAAGTTGACACCTGACCCTAACTACCACAATTTTGGACTCTTTCATTCCCAAGGTTGTGTGTGACACCTTCATAAATCTCATATGTACAGATACCATCTATGGTGCTGTTTCTCTATAGAACACTGACTTACACATTTTGGTACCAGGAGTGGTTCTTGAGAAAGAGAATCTTAAAAATGGGTTTTTGCAATTGGTTTTCACTCTCATTAGACTCAAAGGCACTACTGATTCCATTAACAATAATCAAAGTGGCACTGATAGTCCATGGAGTGAGTTGGCAAGGGAAATATGCAAAATAGCACCATTTGATTATGTTAATTGTACGTTTAAATGAGGTAAGGCTCTAGGTGAGAGAATTTTACCACTGTTAAAGAGCTTTGTGGAATTAAGAGGTATAATGATGTTGGCTGGATTTTATTAGATATGCTAGATACAGTGATGAGGGAAAGGGATGACCTGAATGCTTCAAATTTGCAACTTAAGTGTTGTATGAAAGATGTAAACGTTTCCATGTGTGCCCTGAAAGAAAATCTTATTTCCTGTGGTCACAGACTTGAGAACTCTGAAAACCAGGCAGAGCCTCATTATGCGAGTAGCAGAATTATAATGTAAATTAAAATCTCAACTCACAGGGTGTCTGCTGTTAAAGGAAGCGCTTTGATTGGTAAAAAAACGGGATCTTGAAATTTAGGAAGGTGACATACTGCTTGATAATGATGGCAATGGGGAGATGGAATCCCTGGAATCTGCTGAGCCTTTGCTAGATAGACCTGTAATACACTGCACTGAGGAAAGAGCTTCCCAGCCTCCAGCCTGCCTTGAGGAAGCAGCTTCCCAGTCACTAATCTGCCCAGAGAAATCTACCATCCAGCTTCCACTCAAAGAGGAGTAATTCTTCAGTGCCTGCTAAATCTGTAACCATCAGCCCTGGGGAAACATTTCTCACTTCTCTATCAGAAGTGACTAATCCTGTTTTACCAGATGAAACTGCAACAGAATGCCCTGAGTAATTGGCTTATCCTTCTGTGGTGGTTCTCTGGCTCTCATCATTCTCCTCATTCTCCCGCTGTTCTGAAGCTTTCTCCAAAATGTCGCCTCTTTTATAGGATTCTAGTAAACTAATCAAGACCCACCCAGAATGGGTGGAGACAGTCTCCACTTAATCAAATTTAATACCTACAATTGAGTCACATCGCCATGAAGATAATCTAATCAAATTTCCAACCTATAGGGCTGGATAGGGATTAGAAGAAACCATTGCTCCCACAAGACTGGTTAGGATTAAAACCTGGCTTTTCTAGGGTTCATAAATCCTTTCAAACCAGCACACCCGGCTATGGGAGAAACAGTACCATACTGTAGACACTGATTCAGAGCATACAGAACTTCCTAGAGAACATTTTCCCAGCCCTGAAAGGTACTGCCCCCTAGCTGGTACTGTAATTGGGTCTTCAAAAGGCCATTTCACCATTCTATGAACCCAGCTGCCTCATTTTCTCACAAGAGAACCACAGAGTCCACCAGCCAGTGACCTTTGGAGATGAAGAAGGAAAATACCTCCCAGGGAGCTTCATGAAGCAAGAGGCCTGGAGAGAAAGCTAGCAGATGCCACCATGTTTCCATGTGCCCTTCCAGCTGAGAGAGAAATGCTGAATGTCATATGCCTTCTTGAACCAAGGTATCTTTCCCTGGATGCCTTAGATTGGACATTTCTATAGACTTGCTTTAATTTGGACAATTTTACAGCCTTAGAACTGTAAACTAGTAACTCATTAAATTCCCCTTTTTAAAAGTCGTTCTGTTTCTGGTATATTGCATTCCAGCAGCTAGCAAACTAGAACACCAGGATTCACAGGTCCAGGAATTGAGGGGTGGAAATGGGAGTGGCACCACTCACTATCAACTCTAGTGATTCACTTGAAAAATTTTTGCTTCCTGTCTCAGAAACCTTAAGCTCTGCTGGCCTACAGGTCTTAGTTCCAAAAGATGAGGTCCGCCTACCAGGAGACGCAACAATGATTCCATTGTTAAGGCTCTCAGCTGGCCATTTTGGGATTCTCATGCCACTGAATCAACAGGCAGGAAAGGGGATTACTGTACTGTCTGGGGTGATTGATCCTGACTATCAAGGGGAAATAGGACTGCAACTACATAATGGAGGTAAAGAAAAGTTTTCCTGGAATACAGGATATCCCCTAGGGTGTTAGTACTACCATGCCCTGTGATTAACTCAATGGGAAATTTCAACAACCTAATCCATTGGACTACCAATGGCCCAGAAACTTCAGGAATGAAGGTTTGTAGAACCCCATCTGGCAAAGAACCGTGGCCATCTGAAGTGCTTGGTGAGGGCAAAGGAAACATGGAAGGGTAGAGAAAGGTAGTGATAAAGAACTATGGCCACGTGACCAGTTACAGAAACAAGGACTGTGATTGTATGAATATTTCCTCCCTGTTTTGTTATGAGTATGTTAGCATTTGTACTTAAGCAAATATCTTGTTTTCTTCTTATTATATGACAAAAAATATATTGTTCCTGTTATAGTATTTAAGTCATAGGATATGAAGTTTAAGAGTTACTGTTATGTAAGGACTTGCACCCTATTCTGGAGAGATGTTGTATGTTTCCAGTTGTACAGAGGACAGTTGAGTATTGTTAAGCAAAATACATGTCTGTTATTGTGTTTTATTTGGAAACTAAGCATGGTACACAGTGATGTGTACAGCTTATTCCAGTTGACAAGGGATGGACTGTGATGGTTAGGTTCTGGTGTCAACTTGGCCAGTAATGTACCCCCAGTTGTCCAGTGAGGCAAACACTGGCCTGGCCATTACTGCAAGGATATTTAGTGGCTTGCTGACAAACTGGAAGGCTGGTTTATTAAATCATCAGTCAGTTGATTGCCACTGTGACTGATTACATCTGCCATCAACTAAGGGTATCTCTCCCACAAATGAGAAAATCCAATCAAATGAAGACTAGTAGAGAAGAGAAACCTTTTAACTGCTTTTTCAGCCAGCAAGTCTTTCTTGTGGAGTTCGTCGAGACCCTTCATTGGAGCTGCCAAGATTCACAGCCTGCCCTATGGGTTCTGGACTCTTCCATTCCCACAGTTGTGTGAGATAACTTTATAAATCTCATATTTACAAATATCTGCTGTTGGTTCTGTTTCTCTAGAGAATCCTTACTAACAGAACTACCTTATCAAAGATCAATTGTCATAGATGAGAGGGTCTATTTCTGAACACTCAATTCAATTCCATTGGCCAGTATATATATCTTATGCCAGTACTTTGCTGTTCTGATCACAGTAGCACTGTCTTTGCTGCATCCCATAAGTTCTGATATGTCGAATTGTCATTTTCTTTTGTCTCCAGATAGTTAAAGATTTCTCTAGCAATTTCTTCTTTGATACATTGGCTGTTTAATAGTGCATTATTTAATCTCCATATATTTGTGAAAGTTCTGCTTCTTTGGTAGTTATTGATTTTCAGTTTCATTCCACTGTGAGCAGAGAAAGTGTTTGAATAATTTCAATCTTTTAAAATTTCTTGAGACTTCTTTTGTGTCTCAGAATATTATCTATCCTGGAGAATGTTCCTTGAGCACTAGAGAAGAATGTATATCCAGGTGTTTTGGGGTTTAACGATATATATAAATACGTCTGTTAGGTCTAATTCATTTATCAAATTGTTTAAGGTCTCTGTTTTCTTGTTGATCCTCTGTCTGGTTCTTTACCTATAGAGGATAGTGGTGTATCGAAGTCTCCCACTATTATTGTTGAAAATCTATTGCTCCCTTCAGTTTACCAATATTTGCCTCGTGTACATTGGAGCTGCTTGCTTGGGAGCATAAACATTTATGATTATTGTTTCTTTTTGGGGAATTGTCCCTTTTATTAATATGTAGTATCCTTCTTTGTCTTTTTTTATGTTTTACATTTAAAGTTTAATTTGTCTGATATTAGTATAGCTACTTCTGCTTTCTCTGGGTTACAGCTTGTATGGAACACCTTTTTCCATCCTTTCACTTTCAATCTATTTGTATCCTTGGGTCTGAAAGGAGTCTCTTGTAAACAGCATATAGCTGATCATATTTCTTAATCCATTCTGCCAATCTGTATCTTTTAATTGATGAGTTCAGTCCATTAACATTCAAAGTTATTACTGTAAAGGCACTTCTTGCCTCTTATTCTTTGGATTTTATTTGTTAGATCTATATATATTTTCTCTCTTTCCCCTTTTTATCTTTAAATTACCCTTACTGGTAGTCTTCAATTCTGTCCCGTCCTCTTCTCTCTCTTGACTTTTTTCACCTGACAGAATTCCCTTTAGTATTTCTTGTAGGGCCAGTCTCTTATTGACAAATTCTCTGAGTATTTGTTTGTCTGTGAATATTTTAATTTCCCCTCACTTTTGAAAGACAATTTCTCTGGGTACAGAATTCTTGGCTGGAAGTCTTTCTCTTTCAGGACCTTAAATACACCATACCACTGCATTCTTGCCTCCACAGTGCCTATTGATTAGTTTGAACTCAGTCTTATGTGATTTCCCTTATATGTAGTAGACCACTTTTCTCTTGCAGCTTTCAGGATCTTCTGCTTATCTTCAATATTTTGTAGGCTGATTAGTATGTGTCTTAGAGTAGGCCTATTTGGATTTATTCTATTTGGGGTCCTTTGAGTTGCATATTGTTTTGATTTGCTAGCTGCTGGAATGCAATATACCAGAAACAGAATAGCTTTAAAAAGAGGAATTTAATCAGTTGCTAGTTTACAGTTCCAAGGCCGAGAAAACGTCCCAATTAAAACAAGTCTATAGAAATGTCCAATCTAAGGCATCCAGGGACAGATATCTTGGTTCAAGAAGACTGATGAAGTTCAGGGTTCCTCTCTCATCTGGAAAAGGAATATGGTGAACACTGTCGTGGTTTCTCTCTTGGCTGGAAGGGCACATGGCGAGCAAGGCATCATCTGCTAGTTTTCTCTCCTGGCTTCCTGTTTCATGAAGCTCCCTGGGAGGCATTTTCCTTTTTCATCTCCAAAGTTCACTGGCTTGCAGGCTCTCTGCTTCTTGTGGCTATGTCATTCTTCTTCTCTGGCTGTCTCTGAATCTCTTCCATTCTCCAAAATGTTTCCTCTCTTATAGGACTCCAGAAACTTATCAAGACCCACCCAAATGCGTGGAGACATGTCGTCACCTAATCCAGTTTAATAACCAATCTTGATTAAATCACATCTCCAGGGAGATGATCTGATTACGGTTTCAAACATACAGTATTGAATAGGGATTATTCTGCCTTTATGAAATTGGATTTAGATTAAAACATGGCTTTTCTAGGGGACATACATCCTTTCAAACCAGCACACATATTTATGTCTTTTTATGGGTTGGGATGTTTCCCCATTATCTCCCCAACTAATCTTCCTAGCCCTTTACTCTTCTCTTCTTCTTCTGGGACACTGATGATTCTTAAATTTGTGTGCCTCATTTTGTCGATCTTTTACCTGAGAGCCAATTCAAATTTTTCCATCTTTTTTGCCATTTGTACTTTGGTGCATTGAAAATCAATTGTCCTTCCCTCTAGTTCACTTATTATTTATTCTGTGTCTTCAAATCTGCTGTTGTATGTCTCTAATATATTTTTTATTTGGTCTACAGCATCTTTAATCTCTATGATATTTGCTATTTTTCTCTTTATTCTTTCAAATTCTTCTTTATGCTCTACTAGTATCTTCTTGATCTCCCTCATGTCAGTAGCCAGTCCACTGAATTTATTTAGTAGAGCTGTATGAACAACTTTGATTAGCTGTTCCAAAGTCTGTGTCTCCTCTGGTGTTGTAAATTGGTCATTAGGGTGGCTATATCTGTCTACATCTTCATAAGCCTTGTGATTTTCTGTTGGATGGAGGCATATAATTATCTCGACAGGGTTACTTTGGAAGTTGATTTCCTTCAATAGTCTAAAGTTTTGTATCTGCAGGTCGGGTATTGGACAGGAAGTGGCACATGGGGCAGGGCACAGTGTTACATAGAAGATGCAGTGCAGGGATAAGAATGGGGCAGGGGCACTATGCTCGTACCCAGGAGCATAGCATGCAGTGGTGTGGAGGCCATGCAGGTGGGGAGCAGCCCAGATAGGCCTTAAAGCTCAGGGGCAGGGTGCAACATGGGAGACACAGAGGCAGAGTACAGCAGGAGGGTAAAGTAAAGAGGCAGCCTACAATATTTAGAAAACACATCTCAGAAAAGGGTTTAATATCCAGAATATATATAGAGATTCTACAATTCAACAATGAAAGGACAAACAACACAATTTAAAAATGGGCAAAAGTCATGAAGAAACATTTTCAAAAGAAGAAATACAAATGGCATATGAAAAGATGCTTAACTTCCCTGGCTATTAGGGAAATGCAAAGCAAAACCACAATGAGATCTCTTTCACACCCACTAGAATGGTCATTATTAAAAAAACAAGAAACAGAAAATGACAAGTACTGGAGAGGATGTGGAGAAAAAGGGACACTTATCCACTGATAGTGGGAATGTAAAATGGTGTAATCACTCTGGAAAGCAGTTTGGCAGTACAGAATTGCAATATGATGCAGCAATCCCATTACTAGTATATATTCAAAGGAAATGATAGCAAGGATACAAATGGATATTTTCACACCAATATTTATAGCAACATTATTCACAATTGCCAAGAGATGGGAACAGTCCAAATGTCCATTAATGGACAAGTGGCTAAACAAGCTGTAGTATATACATACAATGAAATATTATGCAGCTATAAAACAGAATAAAGTCACAAAGTACGTAATAATGTGGATTAACCTTGAGGACATTATGCTGAGTGAAACCAACCAGAAACAAAAGGATATGTACTGTATAGTCTCACTAATATGAACTAACATTAATGATTGAACTTTGAGAGTTAAAGTAAATGTCCTCATATAGCTTGTGGTAGCAAAGGCATGGCTATGCAATTATACTGGGAAGCAGTGATTTTTTTACTTAGGTTGGATCATAACGCTGTGCGAATAAAACTTCTTAAAAAATAAACAGAGAGATAGATACAAATGCTGGAGAAAATGTGGAGAAAGAGATGTACCAATTCACTGTTGGCTGAGAAGCAGTGGCAGTTTGATGGTTCCACTGGAAGCTGGATGTGGGGTTACCGTAAGATCCTGCAACCCCTTTGCTAGATATATACCTGGAGGGACTGAGAATGGGGATATGAGTGGATATATGCACACTGGTGTTTATGGCAGCAGTGTTCATAGTTTGCCACGGGTGGAGGTGGCCTATGGGGACAACGACTGAGGAGTGGAAGGTAACTCTGGTGTGTACATACAACTGACTACTGAGCAGCTGTAAGAAGGAATGAAGTTGTGAGGCATGCAACTAGGTGAATGAACCTTTAGGATAGTATGCTGAATGAAATGTCAGAAATAAAAAGTCAAATATCATCATGCCTCATTCATATGAACTAAATATAATATACAAACTTGGAGACCTGAAGTCGAAAGCATGGATTATTAGGTTGGGGTCTATTGTAAGAGCTCCTAGATTGTAAACTATTTATTATTTATCTATTTCAGAGTCAGAACTGTTTTATTTTTGTAAATTCTGAGATGCTGACCTATTTGTGTATAACCTGATTGTTCCTGGAACTTCAGGTATTTGTGTGACAACAGAGTTTCAGAGTTAGAGCTCTGAAGGTAGAAGAGTGAGCATTACCCCATACAACAACTGTTAAAAACATTGAAAAAGTGATCAGATTTCAAGGAGAGATATGCATGAAGCTGATCCAGATAGGATTAAGGTAAATCAGAATACAGGGTAAAGGATGACATGGTCTAAATTTTAAATCTTCAACTTCTGTGTTAGAGTTAAGGAAGAGAGGTTTATTCCAAGCAAATTTTATTTTTTTGGTAGTACATTTTAATTTAACTTGTATGGTCAGTTTATTCAAACATCATACTTACATGTAATCGTGAATAGGATGTGAGATCTTGTTGGTTTGTACAGGTTAGTGTGATGCTCCAATACATCCCAGAATAATGTTGGCAGAAAATAACAAAGTACTTGCAAAGTCCCCTTGAGAGACTGGGGGGAATGGAGGAAATACTAAACTTCCCTACCCGGGGAATTCCTGGGGATGACCAATTCAATAGCCCTTGATCTCGGGGTTTGCCTCCATGAACCTGCAAAGGAGAGGCAAAGCCTACTTATTAATTGTAATAAGTATAACCCTGAAAGAACCTTTTTTGTTGGTCATATGTGGCACCTCTCTCTAAGCCAACTTGGCAGGTGAACTCGCTGCCCTCACCCCTACATGGGACATGATTCCCAGGGGTCCAAATCTCCCTGGCAACATGGGACCTGACTTCCAAAGATGAACCAAGACCTGGCATCATGGGATTGAAAAAGCCTTCTTGACCAAAAGAGTGAAGAGAAAAGTAAGATAAAATAAAGTTTCTATGGCTAAGAGATTTCAGAATCAAGAAGTTATCCTGGTAGTTATTTGTTTGCATTATATAGGAATCCCTTTTTAGTTCATGGTGTATTGGAAGGTGAGCCAGTTTGCAACTGTCATGTATCCAAAAAAAGTCATGTTCTTTTATCCTCATTCAGTATTGCTGAGTAGGATCTTTTGGTTGTTTCCATGAAGATGTTTCTCACTCAATTGTGGGAGGTATCTTTTGATTAGGTAGTTTCCACTGAAATGTGCCTCCACCTATTCAAGATGCGGGTTGCTTACTGGGACCCTGAAAGAGGGAACCATTTTTTAAAAATCTTCAATGATGACAGAACCCACAAAGCCAGAGATCTTTGGAGATTCAGAAGGAAAACGGCCCCAGGGAAGCCTTATGAAATGAGGAGAGAAAGCTAGCAGATGTCTCCATATGTGTCCTCCCAGCTAACTGAGGTGTCCAGAAGCCAGAGACCCCAGCAAATGCCAGCCACATGCCTTCCCAACTGACAGAGGTGTTCTGGATGGCATCAGCCTTTCTTGAGTGAAGGTAACCTCCTGTTGGTGCCTTAATTTGGACATTTTCATGGCTATAGAATTGTAAACTTGTAACTTAATAACTCACTTTTTAAAGCCATTTGTTTTCTGGCATACTGCATTCTGGCAGCTTTAACAAACTAAAGCAGAGGGGCTAGAGGGAGTACCTGAAACTGCTGAACGATTCCAGCAGCCTTGATTCTCAAAGATGATTGTATCACTATATAGCTTTTACAATATGACCATGTGATCTGTGAAAATCTTGTGTCTGATGATCCCTTTATCCAGGGTACAGACAGATGAGTAAAAAAAATAAGGACAAAATAAATAAATAAATAATGGAGGGTATAAGGGATTTAAAAAAGGCAGGGATAGGTTGCAATGCTAGCGGTCAATTTGAGGGGGGTTAAGGGGTATGTGATATATGTTATTTTCTTTTCATTTCTTTGTCTGGAGTGATGCAAATGTTTTAAAAATGATCATGATGATGAATACATGACAATGTGATAGTGAGTCATTGATTGTTTACTTTGGATGGAGTGTATGGTGCGTGAAGATATTGCAATAAAAAGGTTTTTAAAAAAGACCTCTGAGAGCAGCAGCAAAAAATAAAAAATAAAAAACAATGAGATACTATTTCATCCCCATTAGAATGGTTGCTATTCAAAAAACAGAAAATATAAGTGTTATAGAGGATATCAAGAAATATGAACATTCAATTCATTGCTTGTGGCAATGTAAAACAGTGTAGCCACCTGGATGACAATTTTGTGGTTCATCAGAAAGTCAAGGACAGAACTACTATATGACCATCCCACTACTCAGTATGTACCCCCAAAGAATTGAAAACACGGACTGAAACAGATACTTGCACACAGATGTTCATAGCAAAATTATTCACAATTGCCAAAAGATGTACATAACCCAAGTGTCCATCAAACCAAGAATGGATAAACAAAATGTGGTGTATATATATACACAATGGAATATTACTCAGCTGTAAAAAGAAATAAAGTCCTGATACATGTGACAACATGGATGAACCTTGAAGACATCATGTTTCATGAAATAAGCCAAACACAAAAGGTCAAATATTGTATGAGCTCACTGATTTGAAATGACTAGAATATGCAAAGTCATAGAATCAAAATCTAGAACATAGTTACCAGGACACAGCATGGAGATAGAGAGTGGTAAGTTTAGGCTTAACATGTACAGGGTTTCCATTTGGAGTGATGGAAAGGTAATGGATGGTGGTGATGGCAAGACAACATTATGAAAGCAGGTAACAGCCATGAAACATATATCTGAGAATGTGATTAAAAGCAGAAATGTTAGATTGTACATATGGTAACAGAATCAAAAAAATTTTTAAATCTGTGGAACTATAATACACAAACAGTGAACCCTAGGCCCAACTATGGACTGTAATTGAAAATACAGTAACAAAAATGTGCCTCCATCAATTGTAACAAATGTCCCACACCAATGCAATTTCTTGGTGTGGAGTAGTGTATGAGAATTCTGTATTTTATGCATGATTGCCTGTATACCACAGCTTCTTTATTAAAGAAAAAAAATTTAAAATACATATAAGATTTCAGAGTAGTCTTATGAAAAAAAAACAGAATGAAAAACACCTCAATAAATTTTATATTGATTATAGGTTGACATAAAGTTTTGAATATACCGGATCAAACAAGAGATATTACTAAATTTAATTTCAACCATTCAGCTGATTTAAAATTTTTTAAATGTGCTTACTGAAACATTCAAATCTACATATGTGGCTCATCTATTGGTCAGTCCTGCTCTAGAGTTATGAGTACATTTCGTATTTAGAATCTGGAATGTGGAGCCTCCACCTCTTTGACCAGATGGCCGACTTGTTCAGAAGACAAGATTTCTGCCCAGGCAAATATGGTATAGATACAGAGAATCAAGAGGCCAGCTCTAGTTCAAAGAGATGTGATCTTGGAGGAGTAACTACTTCTCTACAACTCATGTTTCCTCAAGCGCAAAATGGTTTCTATTAGTAACTGCCATGTCCCCCTGACAAAGACTCCAGTGCAGTAATACATGAATATACTTTCTCATGGGGGTAGTACACTGGTTTGGTTAATTCTCATTAAATATGTAATGACAAAATAAATACAAGTTCTAGATTTGATGGTATAGACTACACAGGCTAAAGGACTTTCAGAAAAGGAAAGACCATGGACACACTGGGGGTCACGATCCCCTGATTCAGAGAGGGTTGGTCCTGAACCATCTTTAAAGGATCTGTAACATTCGGAAGGATGTACAAATTCTAGTAATGGAAATGTAGTTCCTTAAATAAATTCCAAATGATGTTCTCAGCACTCTGACCCAGAAAAGTTAAGTACTGGAGAAGGAAGCTTAGCGTGGCAGGATCAAATGTTGCCTTCCAGATCACTGCCTCAGAGAAAATGTGACTCCCTAAGATCTTTTCCTACTTTGGAAATATCACACCAGCAACAACTCACACAAACCAAACAGCACAGCAGACATATATGAAATCAAGTTGCTTCCATTCAAAGCTCAAGCAATTGATCCTTGGACTCTAGAGATAGCATATTTTGGGGAGGAGAGTATTGGCAAAATCCTGGTGAGAAATCACCTTTTGATTAAAATAAGGTATTCTTAGCCCAGTCAATCTTTATAACTTCTGGTGAAAAGTAAAGTCAATTTTACAAAATCTCTGATCCTTAAAGAATGGCTGTATCCATTTCACTGTCATTTTCATTATAATACCTTTATTACAAATACGTTAACTTCCTTATTATTTTAGAATAAAAGTTTAATACAGAGCAGTGGTTTTCATAGCTTTTCAAAGATGAACATGATATTTGGCCTAAATAACATTTGATGGTAAAGTATGGGAACATATGAAGAAAAAAATGAAAAATGTAGCCTATATAAAAGGCAGTAAAAAGGTAGTCAATTATGAGTTTAACTACATTGTAGGAAAGGACAGTTTAAGGAAGTCAAAGCTGAATGATTCATTACAGTTCTTCCATTTAGAATGCACCAGAGGGAGGGTTTCATTAACTTCCCATAATTAAGCAAGTACATTGAGAACGAATTAGTAGATTGATTTTTACTACCAGGGAAAGACAGTGTATGGATATCATTGACCTGTAGAGTGCAGAAATTTATATTTTGGAACGGCTGTGTTACTGACAAAGATTCAAGGCATTGTCTAAACTTCGACTTTCTTTCTTGATATAATTCAACATAGAGTCTCATGGAGTAAACATAAAAGTTTACAAATGTTTTTCTCTGGATAAATTTTATGACTGGAAAACTTTTAAACCAGCTTAAATATTTTTACTGGCTTAACTGCAATTTGAGCTTTTAAAATTAAGGCTATCTCTGGGGATGTGAGGGTAGTTCAGTGGTAGAATTCTAGCCTGCCATGCAGGAGATTCGGGTTCAATTCCCGGCCCAGGGACTTCCCAAACAAACACACAAATCAACAAAAACAAACAAGCAAAGAATTCAACAAATGGTGCTGCAGTAACAGGATACTCCCATGGAAAAAGAATGAAATGTGACTCTGCCATACAGCATACAAAAAAAAATTAAGGCTATCTCCATTATTTCAGTAATTACAATTTGAAAGTGTCCACGAGGAAACAATTTAAACTCCCAAGCAATGTATCAGTTTGCATCTAACAGAAGAGTATTTGTTGAGTTCCTTTTAAGTTCCAGGTCTTGTGATAAGTACTTGATATAGCTTATGTCATTTAATTCTTATAGCAATCCTATTATGTAGTGCTTCCATAACATAGATAGGGAAAGCGAGGCAGAGAGAGGTTAAGCATTTTGTCCAAAGTCATAGTAAATGCTAGAGCTTGGATTACCACTCAGGTCTGTCTTACTTCAAAGTCCATGATACAAAATTATAATGTTCAGCAATTATATATAATGTGTAATTACCCCAATCAAGTTGAAGTGACCTAGGCTTGACCTTTTAGATGGTTTCTTAGATATATACGGGTACTATATACCTGTATATACTATATACCTATTAATGTATCAAATGAGAATTTATGTATCAAGTATTTGCTATCATTTATAAAAGCAATACTACTGGCTGTATTTCCATCATTTCTTTAAATTAAGAAGACCAAAAGACATGACCTCCCTCTCCAAACTTCAACTTTTTTTTTTAATTAGCTCAATGAATACGGTTAATTCCCATGCATTTCCTGAATGCCATAGCTTCATAGGAATTATGTATTTAGGTCAATTAGTTTTCTGTAAAATCATTACTGCAATATTGTTATTATGCTATAATTTCTACAAAGTTTTGAACTATACAGTTTATAAACTCTGAATGCAAATACCATGTCTCTAATAAATTTCTGCATAGCACATAACAGGTACTCAATAACTATCTTTGATGTATGTTTGTTTCAGTAAAGATAATAAGTTATCCAAATGCTTAGTTATTCACCTGTCGACTTAGGACCCAAATTTCACTGTCAAAAAATGGATTTCCTCTCTCTTCTCCCGCAACCCACCCTGCCACAACCTCTCATTCATGCTTTGTTTCATGTGATCCTTCTGGAACCCAAGCCTAAAAGCAGTTTCTCTCATAGACAATGTCCATTTAGATCAACAGAGGAAAAGAATTCCAGTTAAATCCATTAAATAACACACTACTTTAAACATCTATCAAATAAAGGTATATTTTATATGTTATGCCAGTTTGAATTCACGGCCCCAGAAAAGTCATGTCCTTTAATCCTCATTCAATATTGCTGGCTAGGAGCTTTACGATTATCCATGTAAATATGATCCACCCACTTGTGGGTGGCAACTTTTGATTAGATCGCTTCCAGGGAGTTGTGTCTCCACCCATTCAAGGAGGGGTTGCTTACTGGAGCCCTTTAAGAGGGAACCATTTTGGAAAAAGTTCTGAGAGCCAAAAGAGCCACAAGAGCCCACACAGCCAGAGACCTTTGGAGACGAAGAAGGAAAACACCCCTTCATGAACGCTTCATGAAACAAGAAGCTTAAGAGAGAAAGCTAACAGATGTTGCCCTGTTTGCCATATGTCTTTCCAGTTGAGAGAGAAATCCTGAACGTCATCGGCCTTCCTGAACCAAGGTATCTTTCCCTGGGTGCCTTAAATTGGACATGTTGCTTTAATGTGGACATTTTCATGGCCTTAGAACTGTAAACTTGCAACTTAATTCCCCCTTTTGAAAAGCCATTCCATTTCTAGTATGTCGCATTCCAGCAGTTATGTAAACTAGGACAAATCCCCACTTCTACCTTTAGAGAATTCCTTAATCTAGGAAAAAAAGACAAAGGAAGTATTTTACTGAACTTTCTATAAACCTCTATTAGGGCTTTGCCATAAGCTACTGGTAACTTTCTTATTTTGATTTAACTACAATTCAATAAATGTGAGCTCCAATAACTTCTGGCTCCAAGTGAAATACCTGAACTCTGTCTCAGGAGTTGATGCCAAGAAATTGGAAAGAAGTCTATTACCTGTGCTCCCTGAATGTCCATTTCACAATTGAAAGGCGCAATTATATATCACAGAATAAATGCCTTTCAAGATTTAGGCTACAAAATCCTTAAAGAGGTAGCATTTTTTCATGTGTTAGAAAAGGGATAGAAAAAGGAAAAGAAAAGAAAAGAAAATGAATATACCCTTTAAGATTTTTCAGTCCTAAGCAATACTAAACATCAACCATCAGCTTTGTCAACATGTCAGAAATATTCATTCATTCTCTTCTCCATTATTTTATCTCTTCAAAGTACCAAAGAAAATGTCCATTATGGTAGATAACCCATGCATTAAAAATAGCATTGCTCTATTTCATCCTTAGATAGGACCCAGATTTACTAATAAAACTGTACTTCTGGGCTTGTACAAACATTCAGATTTTACTCACATAACCTGAAAAAATAGAATTTAGCAATGCTCACTCAACAAGTGAACAAGTAAGTATGAAAACGCTTATATTACTCTTTGGAAAAACATTTTTTGAGCACCTTCCAGGTCCTAGGCCCTGGAAAGGCAAAAATAAAACCAATGCTTAAAGAGTTCCTAACCTAGCTATAGACTACAGACATGAAAATAAATAACTGTTATTTTTATAATTATCATTTTTAATGAAATGTAATATACCATATAACATAAGCATGAGAAAGTGCTCTAAGGAATTCTACCCAGGTAAATCAAGGAAGGCTCCACAGAGGAGGGGACACTGCAGCTAGGAATTTGTCAGGTTGGGGTCAGATGGCAAAAGGTATTATGGGTAAAAGGAGTAGTTGTGCAAAGTCCCAGGAGTGTGAGTACCTGGAGAATTCAAGGTGTTACCAGACTACAAGTATGGCAGATTATTCTAGATGGTATAGTGAGAAATAAAGAGGCTCAATGATATGGTAAGCAGAGTCCAGGCCAATTATTAGGGGATTTGAAAGTAAATGTGCTTTTTATTTACTTATTGCAGGGAACACTTCAATATATTTAACAAGTTATAAACAAACTGCAAATTATTCACATTTAGAAGAGATAACTGTAGAATTATATTCTAACGGATGAAGTGATCAGGAAATGATACTTCCTGCCAACTATTTGACAACAGATTTCTTACAATAGTTTTATGCTAATTTAGATAAAAGAGGGCAGTGTCAGCTGTACCTAATATATGGAGTGGAAGGATTTATAAGTATCATATGCCATCAAATTGCCTTTTATTTCAATATAATTAGATTTAAATTTTGAATTAAAGTGGCTTAAAATTGCAAAGTATATAAAACACTATCTTCGTTTTCCCTACTTATTTTGTGGTCTATTCATTTTACAATTTATTTTGAAAAGGTGCATTATAAAAGATATAAACATGTCATATCATTTCATCTTTATAACAAAGCAGTATTTCTGAAATACTAAGGTGAAAATTCCAATATTTTCTAATTTTATACCTCTTTATTTGCTCTTTATAAAATCTCAAGTACAGTATCAGCACTATTGTCTCTGTCAGACACCCACTGGTTTTTATTTTTTTTTATTTTATTTTTTTTTTGCATGGGCAGGCACTGGGAATCGAACCTAGGTCTCCAGCACAGGAGACAAGAACTCTGCCACTGAGCCACTGTAGCCCGCCCACACCTACTGTTTTACATCATCTGGAAGAGGTACATTTTTAAACATGATAAGATGCATACACAATTCTCAGTGCACTGCTTGAGAATTAGTATCCTCCTCTCTCCAAATCTCCAGAACCATTGAGTTCTCCCCCACCTTTTTTCCTAATGATGCATCTACAATGTAAATGTTGCCTTTTAATTTAATCTATCCTCCCCAGTTCTCTGCCCACGCTATACACTCCCCTCTGTGAAACAGTGGAACAGATGAGAAAGGAAAACAGCAGACCAATAAAACAGAGGAAAAAGAGGGAGGGTGGGAGCAGGAAAAGATAAAGGAAACACAATTTGTCTTGCTTTGCCACACAATGGAGTATTAACAAATTAACAAGAGGAACTTATTGGCTCATGGTTTGAGAAGCTAGAAGTCCAAAATCAAGGTGTCAGCCAGGCCATGCTTTCTCCTCGAAGTTGGTTGCATTCTGGTGCCAGCTTGCTGCAAACCTTGGGGTTCCCTTGGCTTGCAGCTCTGCCTCCCCCGACACAGAGACCTCTCTCTCCTGGTGTCTGCTCTTCCAGTTTCCACTGACTTCCTGCTTCTTCCTGTTTGGTCTGCTTGACTGACTGCATTTGAATTTCCTCTGCTTAAAAGGACTCCAATAATACGGCTTAGGACCCACCTAGCCTCAGTTGACTACATCTTAACTAATAATATCTTCAGAAGGTCCTATTTACAAAGAAATCCACACCCACAGAACATGGTTTAAGATTAATATGTCTTTGCAAGGGTACATAATTCAATCTACCGCATAGTTTAATGAGAAAACAAAGGGAGAAAAATTAAGGTGAGCAAGAAAAATAAGAAAGAGGAAAAATTCAGGAGGCATATGGGAGGAAAGGGGGTGGGTGAAAAAAATGAAACAAATAAAAGTAAGTGAAGAGGATCTTTAGGATGTCACAAAATCAGACTTGGGCACCAGAGGGCCTGGAAGCGAGTTTCAGTCCACTCATGCTTAATTTCAGGCTGTTATAGTTTTATAGAGTATATTTTGCTTTTAACATATTCCTTCATCCTTGGGCTAATTTCAAGGTCAAACATACAGAATGATTTCTCTTAGAAGCAAAGGCAGATTGTTCACAGTTACAAGATCTTTTTTTCACCCTTTAGAAAACCTTGGAAATCCATGTGAAATCAAAATTGGTCATGAACACGTAACTTCAATTTTAATGGAGGCTGCCATAATACTCATCCACGACATCCTATGGTGTTCACTAATTCTCACGTAGCTCTGAGACCAAACAGCAGAAATTCTTTGCACTCATTTTATTTTCAAGGTTAGATTTTGCAGCTGCTCTAGCTTCTTAATTATTTTGGCACCCAGGGGGAAAGCAGTTAAAAGCAGGTAGAGTCCATTAGAATACTTTGCACTGTCTTCCTTCTCAAAGCTTTCCACGTAGATGCACAGTACTTTTTTTTTTCCTTTGAAGTTGAGATGTTTTTGGCGACGACTCCCACGACTCACAGGCACAGCTGATGTTCTCTTGGCTGCCAGCATTAACAAAGCTGTCTGAATGGATGGCACTGAGCCTTCTGCCACTCCATTGGACGTTTTTCTGAGCACAGGTGCCAAGTAACCATGAGCTCAGGCAAACGAGCAGTCTGCAGGGCACATCAGGCCCACCTCCTGGACTAGAGCAGCTCATGAATGCCAGCAGCCCAGCACAGGATGAATACATTTTTTCTCCTTCACTCTGGTTACAAGGTTGGCTGGCTGGGATCATCCCAAAGGCAGAACATTTGGCCCAAATCCAAAGAAACACTTTACACTGTTCAGCAATCCCCTCCAGGGGTTGAAATAATAACGACTTACGGTCTTAAGACCTGACAGTGAACATTAGATAAAGAGCAAGGGTCACAAACTGATGCTGTCAGAGGCCACACAGGTACTATACACGAGTAAGGGGGTATTAAATAACAAGGGAAGGGAATGACTGTGGCTCAATGGGGAGCACATGTCTTACTAGCCACCAAGCTCCAGGTAATTCTTGCTATATAGAAAGCTTGATGCAGTTATGCCAGTTCTGTTTTATTGGTTTTTTCCCCCGAGAGAAACCAGAAATCTGGATTTGGAGGTAAAATTTCCAGAGTTTTAAATATTGGCAACTAATTAATTTAAAACAAAACAAAACATATCTTTGAACCAGTATGCACCTCTGGACTACCATCTTGCAACTTTTAATATAGAGAAATTCTAAGTTTATTGAACAAAGTTAATACCTTCTTCAATTGTCATAAATGTAATAAAGCACACAATATTTGGATCAATGATGACTTTTTGGGACCTCATGAGGGAGACATCAATGGAAGATGTGTGGAAAACCAATAAAAATAATTTAAGATGACATATTAAATGGGTCATATTATTTCCTGGCTTTAAAATGCATTTATTTGTAAACTGGATGTCAATGGGTTGACTTATTCTAAAACTTCTCATGTTAATTTTCTCAGAATTGGAAATACCAGAACAGTTCTCTTTACCATTCTTTTCTGGGTCTCAACCTAAATCAGGAAGATGACCTGAAGTCCAATCTTACTGGAATTGTTTCTCAAGATGAGAACTGTTTCTGCTGACTTGAGAATTCAGAGAAAAGCATTTCAGCTCCTAATGCTAGGTACAATTCGGATTTACTGGTTATCTGCAGTTTCAGTTAACTTTTCATACCTCTTGTCTTCGGATACATGTTAGAGAACATGTGTTCTCTAACACATGTTCAATTTACATTAAGCCTCAGAAAGAACATAACCCTGTGTCCTGTCAGGTGGTCGAATTCTCTCCAATCTATGCTGGTCTAGAACTCAATCTTTCCCAGAGCAATTTGTGCTACCATCAGGCAGTTCCAACCCTTACAAAATTCTCCCAGCATAGAAACAAGAACTCAGGTATTGCTTCAACAAAAATGTATCATATGTCAACAATATGATGCAAGTTAGTTGCCTGTAATATAAAGATGAATAAGCTAGGGCACACCCACCCCACAAAGAGCTCACATACAAAATTTTTTAAGTAAATATCAAACTTTACAAAATAAATAAAATATATACTTATTTGTATGAATAACTATACTCAAGAGACAGGACAAAACCAACCAATTAAAAAGTCCAGGATATAAAGTAACTCATGAGAAGTAAATACAGAAATATTTAAATGAAAGGAAAGGTTTAATAGTTACAGAGAAATAGTCATGAACACTCATATATGAAACTTCCTTCAAAACTAATTTAACATCCTTTCCTAATCTCTCTCAGAACCACAGGCCAATAGGAAACCAGTTGTCATGTTCATTACCTACCACAGAAGAGGAGCAGATTTACTCACCCAAATCTCCAGTCTTGGAGTGGGAACAGGTTTGGTATCACCCTTGTTTTCACTTAACAAACCTCTCCTCCTTTTTTATACCTGTACCCCTTCTTCTCCTATTCTATTCCTGAAGGCTAAATCAAGAAAAAGATATTTGATCAAAACCATCCCCATTCTTTACCCAGACCCCCAAATTGTCCAGATAAGAGAAATTCTAGAAAAACAAACAAACAAACAAAAAAACAGAATATGGAATGATTAATGAGAAGGCATATTTGATCCTATGCAAATATGGTCATAAATTCTGTGTAAAGCTTTGTTTCCCCAGCTGAGCCTAAGGGAAGATTTCCTCTGTTAACCATGATCGGGACTTTTTTTTCTTTTGAAAGCACCAGTTTAAATTCTGAGCCCTCATCTTGGGTAATTTATTTAATTTTAAACCTCAATTAAAACCAAACTCAAAAAGTTGTTATGAGGATTAAATTAGATGATGCATTTGAAGAGTTCAAATTCAGAGCCTCAACATGGGAAATGCTCAATAAATCATACCTATTGTTACTAATATTATTATACATATTGGCCCTAAAATATTTTCACACATTGCCCAAGAATCCATATTTTTGTGAGTTCTCATGCCCTGTACCTTCCATTTTGGGATGGTGATGATGCCTATTAAAAATACACTTTAATTTTTCCCAACATCCATGTACACATACAAATTATAAAAGAAAGAAGGGGGAAAATCACCCATCCAAAGAACACCTGTTAGTATGGTACAATGATATTTAGTGTTTTCTCTTCCAATGTGAATGATTCTTTTAAATTTAAAAATAACCTTTTATTACTATAAAGGCAGACATAAAAATTATAAAAAGTTAGAAAATATAACCCCAAAACTGATTTCCTATCATCAAGAGATTAATATTGACAATGCTTTGTTGTATAGCCTTCTAAATTACTTTTCTAATATGCACAGCTCTAGATTACATTCATTTTTATTTTCCAACACCTAATAATTTATTCATTCACCATCTTGGGTGTGGAAATTATGACTACTGCTACACACAGATAGAACTTCCAGAGCACTCAAATCATTGGCCATTCTTCAGAGTCAGCCTGTTTATTGCCTCAAGTCCTTACAATTGTCCTGACAGACACAGTCCAACATACGTGTTTCACAGATGAAAAGACCAAGACTCGGGGAGGTCAAATAACAGCTCAACACCACAAAGCATTAAGTGGGAGAGCCAGATTTCAAATCCATCTTTGTCAAGCTCCAAAGCCTGTATTTTTCCCCAGCCTAAGGTTAAGAAAATATTACTAGAGATTCTAGATTTGAAAACAAACAAGCTCAACTGGCTCAGATCCTTGTTCAGGAAGTAAAATAGAATGATTCTCATTTGACAAAAAGACAAACGTGACTAAAAGTTACAAAGCAAACTGCAGCAGAGTTGGGCCTTAAAGATGGTTGTTAGATGAGAACACCATTATTTTTATACAGAGGTAACTTTACCAAGAGACATTTAAAATTTAGAGTTTACTGGGGTTTTTGGTAAAAACAGACACACCCTCAAGCTATCCACAAGTTATCCTTGATGTGCTATTTGTGGGGTGTAATTCAAAGAGGAAAACCACAATTAACTAGGGAATTATAAAGGCCTCAATGTATATAACATTGTAATAATTCCCCTGGAGTTGGACACATTGGGATTCGGCAGAGGTAGATGAGTGTCCCAGCTGTGTCACTAAATACCACAGTGGCCTTTGTCAATTTATTGAACCTCTTCAGGGTTCAAATGACTTCATCATTAAAATAGGTATAATAAATACCCACCCCTCCTTGACTCACACCACTGTTGTTAGGGTGTGAGGGTATGAATGACAAAGGGCTTAGGAAATTTTTCTGTTCAAAGGTAAAATAACTAATGACAACTACAATAATAATGTATGACTATAGTTAAATTTGATCCAGTGCATATTATGTTAGGCACCGTTCTGTTTTACATGAATTAGCTCATTTTATTCTCATACTGACCCTATGAGGTTAGTACTATGATCTCAGTTTTACAGATGAGTAAACTGAGGTAAAAAGAGGTTATGAAACTTGCCCATGGTCACTTGGCTAGTAGGTGAAGCTGGGTTCTGAACCCAGTCCAGTTCACATTTTATTGGGGGTTGAATTGAGCATCCCAGTTTGAACATGTTTTTGGTTTTGGTCTGCATTTGGAAACCACTGCCGATAAAATGTTTGTCAGGATGTTACTTCAGCAATCACACTGTTACTTCAGTGTGGCCCACCTGCATTAGGCTGGGCTTTAATTTGGATTACTGGGGCCTTTAAAAGCAGAGAAAAGGCAGAGGAAGAGAGAAGACGCCACCATGTGCATTGCCACGTGACTGCTTGAACCAGTCCCATGCCATGGTCTTCCAGGAGAAAGCGCCGCCTTGCTGAAACCTAGCCTGAAAACCATGAGCCAATAAATTCCCGTTGTTTAAGCCAACCCGCTGTATGCTATTTGTTTTAGCAGATAGGAAACTAAACACACTTCTAGCTACGTTTAAAAAAAAAAAAAAGGAGGTTCCTAGAATCCTTTTCTAACCCCTTCCTCCATTTCCAATAGCACCTGTCCCAGCCCTCAGAGGAAAAAAAATAATCCCAAAATATACTCTATTGTTTCAGAGATTATTACTCTTTCCATTGATATGTTTTCCTTTGTAAAATAAATAAAACAAGAAGACAGACTTGAGGCTATTCTGACAAACTTGATGATTAAAAAAAAAACTAAACAATGACTTCGTCTATTAGAGTTATTTTATATTAAGGCATTCCAGGTAATTTCATAAGAAAAATTTAAAAGTTTACTATTCTTTCAAATACTGAGTACTACTTTGTTTTTGTTTTTTTTCCTGAGATGCCTATCTTTATTGATTGGACAGGACAGAGTACTACTATTTTTAAGAAGGTTCCCATGAAAACTTTTCCCCAGTGGCCCAGAAAAATGATACCTTTTCTTAAAGGGGTTATACTTACAACCTTAAAGTTTCAGTTCTGAGAAAAACCTAAGAAGAAAAATAGGAACAGGGATAAAACTTAATAGTCATATTTCAAAGAAACTCAATAACCTACTGAACAGAACCCCATCTATTGATCCTTTCCTCTTAATCAGAGGTTCCTATGTGGTTAAATATTATTTGAGATAGATACTGGCCTCTGGTTGTTGGAGAACATATTCCTCCCTTAGGTTTTTATTTTCTGTCTGAGACTCACACCCCAATTAAATGCTTAGACTGTAGGCAAGTATACCATAGAAAGCAAGCAGACAGAAATACGGTATGTCATGAATGCAGACCACATGCGTAATTTAAAATTTTCTAACAGTCATATTAAAGAATGTAAAAAAGAAACAGGTAGAATTCATTTTAACAATATATTTTATTAAACCCAACATCTCCAAAATATTACAATTGTAACATATAATTAATGTAAAACCTTAATGAGATATTTTTCTTTTTATACTAAGATGTCAAAATCTGGTGTATATTTTACACTTAGATACAGTGTAGGGACATAAGGTACCAAATGCCAGTGATATGGGCACTTAGCACATATCAATTAATATCTTCTTTCCTTTCTGCCCGTCCTTCCTTTCCACCTTCCCTGTCTATGTCCATCTTCATATGACACCTCCCCTGAAAGTTTTACCCAATTACCCATGCAAAATATACCCACCAGTCCCCCAACACCCATCATTCTATCCCGTTACCACGGTTATTTTTCTTTGCAGCACTCAGCAGTCCCTCACATTACATTATACATTTATTTATTGGCCTTTAGTGAAATTTCTCCCCCTAGAATGTAAGCTCTATGAGAACAGGGAAGATGTTTTGTTCACTGCTAAATCCTAATTCACACACAGAGCAGGATATTAGTAGGTTTTCAATAAATACGTTTATTCAACAATACTATACATCCACCACCCATTATCAGGCCTTGTTGGAAAGATGTACAGAGGACCTTAAACATCTAGGAATAGGGCCCCTGTCCTGCTGAAGAATCCTGGGGGCCAAGGGAATGCCCTTACCCAGATCCTGCCACAACACTCACACATATTTACAGTACGCTCCATATAACCATAACACCAAATTCCCCATCCATTTAGCCAGAATCCTTTTCACGCTTGTCCAGCCTTTCCTATAGAGTTACCCAAGACCCAGTGCAGTGAGGGAAAGACCTATGGATGGGAAGAGAATGAGTCGAGGTTTTCAATTATTCCAGTTGTGGGGATTCTAATCTGGTGCTGGCAAATGTTAAGAGCAGGTCTACATATATAAGATATAATTCCTGTTCTTAAGGAGCTTACAGTCTAAGATAGCACTGTCCAACAGAATGTTGGCTATTGGGCACTTGAAATGCAGTATGACTAAAGAATTGACCCTTTAATTTTTGTATTTAATTTTAATTAATTTAAAGTTAAAATTAAATAGTCACATGGAACTAGTGGCTACCATACTGGACAGCACAAGCCTAAGTGGAAAAGAAAATCAAAGGTTATAGAACAGGTTTGTATTTGTTTCCTATTGCTGCTGTAACAAATTACCACAAACATTGGGCTTACAACAACACAAATTGATTCTCTAATAGTTCTGGAGTTGGAAGTCCAAATTAATATTAAGAGGCTAAAATCAAGGTGTCAGCAAGGCTGTTTCCTTCTGGAGGGCCTAGGAAAGAATTTCCTTGCGGAGCACTAGAAAAGCCTTTGGAGACTGCTGATATTCCTTTGTGAGTAGACACTTACTCCAGTATCTGGTTCCATTGTTACATCACTGTCTTCTCCTCATTTGACATACTTGCCTCCCTTTTTATAAGGACTCTTGTAATTATATTCAGCATTTACTCAAACAATCCAGGTCAATCTCCCCATCTCAAAATCTTTAATTTAATCACACCCACAAAGTTCCCTTCTTTCTTAAAAAAATTACTTTAGACTCAAGTGAGTACCAATTATTGAGTATCCTCATATCTCAAGAACTGCTGAATTAGAGGTCTGAAGTTAATAATGAATAGTTTTCACACTGTTCATAGCTCCTGTTGTTTATGATCTAGTGTGAGTGAGAGGATTACAAATAGATAATTACTCTAACAGTGCTATACAGAGTGAAGGCCTATAAGTCATAAAACATGAAAAAGTAGTTTGTATGTTATGTTTGTTATGTTACTTTTCTGAATTTAATTTTCCTTATACCATCTAAAAATACCTGAATTTGACATAAATCTGTATGACAATTTAAAAGGCTTCCAAAAATTTGGTTCATTTGGTTGCTATCATACAATGTCCCTACTGCCATGTAAGGAATTGACACGTATTATGGGTTAGAACTTGGACATCTGTAGGGAGGCACAGTGCAGAAAACTACAGGTTACTGAGCGCCGTAGAAGATAAAGAGAGAACAAGACAGAGAGCCAGAGAAGGATTTTCATCAGGAAACTGATGGGAAAAAGACAGCTCCGGCAGCAGAATGACTAGAGGGATGTCAGAGTGGGGACAGGAAGACCAGTCAGGAAGCTCACTGGGAGGAAAGAGGAGAGGTGAAAAGAGAAGAGGGCCTAAAACAAGTCAGTAGGGTGGACAGAGAGAAGAAAAGAAAGGCATGAGAAGTATTAAGGAGGGAGCCCATGAAACTCCTGAGAGGAACCACCTTAAATGGATTTCATCAGTGAACCAAAACATGGGGGCCTATTTGAAAAAATCAAGTTTTATAAAAAGTTTATCAATCTTGAATGTAGACTTTCGTCTACAAGATTGTACAAGTGGCAAAGAGTCAGTCTGAGTTCCAGAGATTTTCTTGCTCATTTCAGCTTTATGTCAAGGCAGGTATATCAGGACTTGGGGGTTTTTGAAGGTGTATTACAAAGGATTTAGAAGATTCAAAGCCATGAGATAAATCTTGTAAATTCATCTCAATGTTAATACAGTGGTTAAGGCTGCCAACTTTGATATCTTATGGACCTGCGTTCAAATACCACCTTTGGCCCTTTACTAGCTTTGATTTGTGACTCATGAGTAACCTACTTATCGCTCTGTACATGAGTTTCGTCATCTTTAAAAGAGAGATAATAAAGCATATTATAGAGAAGTAATGAGAAGTAAATGACATCTTATTTAAGTCCAGTACATGCTAGGTAATTAATAGAGGTTGTTATTATTATTACCACTATTATTATTATTAATGGAAAGGTTTTTAGAATAATCATAGCTAGGAAAACATATGTTTATTACTAATAAATAGAGTAAGGCTTCCCTAACCAATTAAAAAAAGACACAGGTAGGAATTTCAAATCTGGAAAGAAACGTATCAGTAAATCCGCATAAAATAACTATGGTTAATCTAATGACATGGGTTTAAATCTTCAGGATAAATGCCAGTTTAACTGGATTTATTTAGTTCCTATAACAACTTTAAATCATCCACTGGGCTTCATTACTGTTTCAATGAAGACAGTAATTACCTGGAAGCTTAATCAGCTATTCTGGTATCCATCTGAATTAGAAAAAATTTAAATACACAGGAATCTCCCAATTTATGAACTAGATATGTATGTCCCTGAAGGAATATGTATGTGGCAAATTATATTTTAATAATCACAACTTACTTTCTCAATGACAATTTCAGAAACATTTCTCTGGAAAAATGCAACAAAATATTTTTGGAACCAGCTATAGGATTAAGAGGGATGGTATTTGGTATTCAAAAACAGAGTGGTTTATATTAAATTTTAGGTCTTCCTAGGGTCAGATTTTGGCAGGAGTGGCAAAGAAATTTTCATATTCTGGTTATGAAAAAACATCCCATCCTGTAACTGATATACTGGAAGACTGTCTTTCTAAAGTACAATGTATTTATTTCTATTACCTTCCTTTGGCAAGACATTTTATTGCATTCAAGACAGCAATTACCCACCTGCAATAAATATCCTATTTTCAATCAATGGGATAGCTCATTATGAATATGACAAATCATTACTTTGGCACACGTTGAAAGAGAAGGCTGGGGGGAAGCTGGGGCTTAAATAATGGGAATTACTAAAAATTAGCATTCTATTGATAAGACCTATAATAGGGGTTGGTGTGCTTTTGTGACTTTTCAGACTGGATTCAAATCATAGCTGTTTTAGGAGGAAGGCAGTGTCTTTAGAAAGCAGGTAATTTAAGGTACAGACTTGCTGAAATTACAATATGGATAATCAGCTTCCTATCTGCTAACCCTAATCACCAAAGGACAGCAAATTAAATGCCAATCTTCACTATCCACAAACAGTAGTTTAAAAATGATATCCTTTGAACTCTACTTCACCTTATTAAACACTCCCTGAAGTTACTCATAAGTCAAGCCATTCGACAAGGATGATCAATCATAGTTAATGGTCACTAGGAAAACCTACTACAGTTGCCTAATAGACAACCTAGTAATGAGGAGCAAGAGTGAGCATCACTTTCTAGTGAGGAGGGCTCTAATTCCTAACTCTTCTGCGGAGCAAGAAAGGAGTCATGGGGATTCAGCCTAAGCACATGTTTAAGACAGTTGAACCTCTCTGTACAGAGTGGGGGTGACTCTCTGCAGAAGGCAAGCCTATCTTTCTAGGGCTGTTGAAAGTTTCTGAGAGGGGATCTTAGAACCACAAAACCACCATTGTGAGGTGTCCCTCATCTCATTCATTACCAGGAATGTTCCATGCTAGTTCCGTGGCATTTGGGGAAAACTCAATCTCCTTCCTCCAGTGTTATTTTGGTATAAATCTGGATCCATTCAGAAGTCAGACTCAAAAGACTTCAGAGAGGAACTTGGAGACATGCATTCTCCCCAAGGCTGCTGCCCCCATTGCTGCTGGAAAGCCAGGCTGCCTCGGGTGGTGTGACTTCATCCTCTTGGTGCTTTGCATTGGCCACAGCACTCTCTCATTACTTAAGACTCAGCTCCACCACATTTATTATCCATGAAGGATGGAGATGCAGTTGTGAACAAGAAACCATTTCTGGAGGTTTGGTACATCACATGTGTCATGCAGGATTAAATCATTCATAGACAAAAAATAAAAATAAAAAATAACAAGTAAACGTTCCAAGAAAAAAATTGATGAGAGGCATAAGAACACATTAAAAAGCAACTAGACAAGTAACAAAGACAAGCAGACGGGTACTGCAGCCCTGTCTCTATCTGCCCGTATGTTTTACTTCACACCCATATGCTCACTCTCAGTTCCCATATGGTTTTTCTTTCTCAATACGAAATGGGGGGGCGGGGGGCGCGGGTAGCTAACAACCATGCATCTACTGCATCTACAAAAGCTACCACAGACACCAAGTATCCTAGAACATCAGACAGGAAAGCTGAGTTAAATGTTGACCCCTGCTAGGCTCTGGTATGTCCAATTCTGGTTCCTTCTGTCTTCTCTTCAGTGTCAGTTATTTCTGCACATTCTATCCCAGGTCCAATGACAGGCTCTTTGGTCCACCTGTGGGTATTTGTTTCAGTTCATGGAGATCATTTGCCTGAGGCCTTAATCTGAGTTCTGAGTGGAAGGCTGATAAACATGAGTTTGCCAAGGAGACAGACAGAAAGCATAAAATGTCACCAGTGCCATCTTGACTGATGTCTAGCTCCTCATCTAGACTGGTAAGGTAATGGTGATTACCAGGCCTACGGTTCCAGCAGGGTAGAAGCCTGTGATCAGTTACTCTCAATGATAATGTGACCTGGTAAAATATTACGTCTTTGAATGTTCATAGCACTTACTCAAAGTAGCCAAAAAGCAGAAACAACTCAAATGTCCATCAACTGATGAATGGATAAATAAAATGTGGCACATCCATACAATGGAATATTATCCAGGAATAAAAAGGAATGAAGTACCAACATATGCTACCACATGGATGAATCTTTGTGACTTTCTTTTTAAGTCACAAAGGACCAAATATTGTATGATTACATTTATGTGAACTGTCCAGGAACAGACAAATCTATAGAGGCAGAAAGGAGATTAGTGGTTGCCTGGGACTATTAAAAGGAAGAGATTGGGGAGTGATTGTAAATGGTTTCTTTTCAGTTTCTTCTCAGGGTGATGAAAATATGCTAAAACTGATTGTGGCAATAATTGCACAGTTCTGTGAATATATGAAAAAACAACGAATTGTACACTTTAAATTGGTGAACTATATGGCATATGAATTATATCTTAATAAAACTGTTACTTTACGTTCCAAATTTTTTTTTTTTTGGCTCTTAAAAAGGGGAATTTATTAAGTTGCTAGTTTACAGTTCTAAGGCTGAGAAAATGTCCAATTAAAACAAGTCTATAGAAATGGCCAATCAAAGGCATCCAGGGAATGATACCTTGGTTTAAGAAGTCCGATGAAGTTCAGGGTTTCTCTCTCATCTGGAAAGGCACATAGTGAATATGGTCAGGGTTCCTTTCTCAGCTGGAAGGGCACATGGTGAATACAGCGTTATCTGCTAGCTTCTTTCCTCCTGGCTTCTGGTTTGATGAAGCTCCCCAGGAGGCATTTTCCTTCTTCAGCTCCAAAGGTCGCTGGCTCGTGGACTCTCTGCTTCATGGTGCTGCAGCATTCTCTGCTCTCTCTGAATCTCCCATTCTCCAAAATGTTTCCTCTTTTACAGGACTCCAGTAAACCAATCAAGACCCACCCAAATGAATGGAGACATGTCGTCATCTAATCCAGCTGAAAAACCACTTGACTAAATCTCATCATTCAGGGAGATAATCTGATTATAGTTTCAAACATACAGTATTGAATAGGGATTATTCTATCTTCATGAAATGGGATTTTGATTAAAACATGGTTTTTCTAGGGGGCAAACATCCTTTCAAACCAGCACAGACATGTATGACACTAGAAGGAAAGACAGAAGATAAAGACTGGGACGTATAACTTAGTGAAACCTAGAGTGGACAGTGATGGTGATAAAATGCACAGATATAAGAATGTTTTCCCATGAGGGAGAACAAATGACTGTAAACAGTGTAAGGTATTGAAATTGGGATGGTATGCAGATGCAAATTAGGATCTATAGTGAACAGTAACACTGTAATAAACTTCCATTAAGTGTAACAAAGGCAATATATCAGAGCTAAATGTCAGTAAGAGAGGAGTATATGGAAAGGGTATGGGGTTTTTGGTGTTGTTATTGTTTCTCCTTTTTATTTTATTCTGTTATTTTATTTTTATTTTTTCCCTCTTCTTTCTTTGCAGAATAAATGGAAGTGTCTTCATGTAGATTATGGTGTCATAAATGCTTAACTATGTGATTATACCAAGAACCACTGTTTACTAGGTATGGATTGTATGATATGGAAGACCCACCTTGAATGGCTGCATCACATCTCCATGGAAATAATCTCATCAAAATGTTCCATCCAACAATGGATCTTCTCCCACAAGACTGGATTAGAAGAATATGGCTTTTGTCTTTGTTTGTAACCTGGTCATTCCATGGTACTTTAGGTACCTGTGTGACACCTGAGGCTCAGAGCTAGAGTTCTGCAGCCATGAAGGTCAGCATTATCCCATACAGCAACTGTTTAAAAAGCTTACATCTATAGTTTGGATCTCAGGAGGAGAAGAGTATGTTACAACATCCCTTGGGTTTTCAATTCACCTCTCCATAGCCTTCTGAGCAGCAATGAACCTCCACATTCACTGAGGAAGGAAGTCACCTCTCCATCTGGGGTTCTCAGAGTGGCTGGGGTGATGGTCTCACTGCTGGCCAGAAAGTTCAGACACCCATCGCTGGGGAGGACACTTCCTGGATAAGACCCCACACCAAGACTTTTTTTTAATGAGATGAGAGCTGGACACTGGGCTTTTAGGGATATTTATTCCTGAGTGGTTGGGAGACATTCTTCAAGATTCTCAACTAATCCTACATTCAGGTTTAAGGTTACCTGAAGGCTTAATGCAAAAGAAGGCTCTGAAAGATGAATCATACTGATAGCTTTCCCAGGTAAATCCTAGTTTTGGATCCTGCGCTTTCCAAGAAAATGCTACCTTCTCATGTAGAGAGCAGCCACCAGGTTGTCATCTGAAGTACTGGAACCACGTAGGCACTAATTAGTAACCTGAGGAAGGAAGTCACCTCTCCATCTGGGGTTCTCAAGAGTGGCTGGGGTGATGGTCTTACTGCTGGCCAGAAAGTTCAGACAGCCATCGCTGGGGAGGACACTTCCTTTAAAAGATCTTGTAACCTTTTGTTCAAGGCTCAGACTTTTGAGGTGACTCAGCTGGACCCCATGAACACGGACAAGTTAAATCTTGCTTCCTGAAGCTTCAGAGTCTCGGTTCCAATTTCTTCGGGATTCCACATAACATTCCTGGAAGCTCTTGTAGCACTTCGCTCGCTTGCAGGCTCACCTCTCTCCAGTCAGAGAGGCAGGGCTGGGGGTTCGCAAACGCTGCGAGGAAGCTCCTGGCTGGCTCACTAAGACAGAAGTTGCCAGACTTCCCTTGTCACCAAAGTCCCTTTCCAGTGTCCATATCTCAGGTGAGAAGGAATTCAAGAATGAGATAAGCAAGAACAACCCAGTCAGAAAGAATTACTGACAGAAAAGAAAGTGCACTATTAAGAATCCCAAGGGGGCACGTCCCAGGGACGGAAGTGCGCACGTGGTTTAGCCCAACGGTTTTCCACGTTCCAAATTTTGATTCTTATTAAAAGTTCTCAAGATTAATTCAATCCAAGGTAATATACATGATGTCAAATATTACATCTTTGAGAACAAAAATCCCAAGGGATTGCTTTTGCTTTATCATTCAAAGTAGAAAAGAGAAAATCTATTTTATTTAATGCAATATATACATTTGGATTCAATGCTTTAGGAATGAAGAATTTTAAAAGGCTTGAAAAGTGGGCAAACTAATACTTTAAAAAATGAGGGGTTGGGAGAAGATTTTTGGGATTAGAATAAAGGATTGGGAAATATTTCAATTAAAATTAATGCAAAGGAAATGCTAGTATAAAGTACTTATCATGTGAGTATCCACACATAGGAGCAAACACACATACATAAGACATTAACACTCAGAATATACTGTTATCAATATATTCTGAGGTACAAATTAGAACATGTAGGTTTGGTGGAAGGTTACGCCAAAAGATTAATTCACAGACATCTTCAAGTTACAGAGGAATTGGTTTGTACGGTAGTGGATGAAACAACAAATGTCAGGTCCCCCTTACTTAAAAGAAGTTACAAAAATATTATGCCTTGTTTATTAGTCCTCACAACGCAAACTCATACCCTATCAGTTAAGAGAATCTGTTCTTTTTTTTAAATTTTTTTTATTAATCAAAAAAAAGAAAAGAAATTAACACAACATTTAGAAATCATTCCATTCTACACATGCACTCAGTAATTCTTAGTATCATCACATAGATGTATGATCATCATTTCTTAGTACATTTGCATCGATTTAGGAAAAGAACTAGCAAAACAGCAGAAAAAGTTATAGAATGTTAATATAGAGAAGAGAATTAAAATAATAATACTAATAAAATATATATATATATAAAAAGGAAAAAGAAAAAAACAAAAACAAAAGATACAAACACACAAACAAACAAACAAAAAACCATATTTCAGGTGCAGCTTCATTCAGTGTTCCAACATAGTTACATTACACTTAGGTATTATTGTGCTGTCCATTCTTGAGTTTTTGTATCTAGTCCTGTTGCACAGTCTGTATCCCTTCAGCTCCAATTGCCCATTATCTTACCCTGTTTCTAACTCCTGCTGGTCTCTGTTACCAATGATATATTCCAAGCTGATTCTCGAATGTCGGTTCACATCAGTGGGACCTTACAGTATTTGTCCTTTAGTTTTGGGCTAGATTCACTCAGCATAATGTTCTCTAGGTCCATCCATGTTATTACATGCTTCATAAGTTTAGTCTGTCTTAAAGCTGCATAATATTCCATCGTAGGTATACACCACAGTTTGTTTAGCCACTCGTCTGTTGATGGACATTTTGGCTGCTTCCATCTCTTTGCAATTGTAGATAATGCTGCTATAAACACTGGTGTGCAAATGTCCGTCTGTGTCTTTGCCCTTAAGTCCTTTGAGTAGATACCTAGCAGTGGTATTGCTGGGTCGTAATCCATCTGCCATTCTATGTCTTTTGATTGGGAAATTCAGTCCATTAACTTTTAGTGTTATTACTGTTTGGATAATATTTTCCTCTAACATTTTGGCTTTTGTATTATATATATCATATCTGATTTTCCTTCTTTCTACACTTTACTCCATACCTCTCTCTTCTTTCTTTTCGTATCTGACTCTAGTGCTCCCTTTAGTATTTCTTGCAGAGCTGGTCTCTTGGTCACAAATTCTCTCAGTGACTTTTTGTCTATAAATGTTTTAATTTCTCCTTCATTTTTGAAGGACAATTTTGCTGGATATAGGAGTCTTGGTTGGCAGTTTTTCTCTTTTAGTAATTTAAATATAGCATCCCACTGTCTTCTAGCTTCCATGGTTTCTGCTGAGAAATCTACACACAGTCTTATTGGGTTTCCCTTGTATGTGACAGATTGTTTTTCTCTTGCTGCTTTCAAGATCCTCTCTTTCTCTTTGACCTCTGACATTCTAACTAGTAAATGTCTTGGAGAACGCCTATTTGGGTCTATTCTCTTTGGGGTGCGCTGCACTTCTTGGATCTGTATATTTAGGTCTTTCATAAGAGTTGGGAAATTTTCAGTGATAATTTCTTCCATTAGTTTTTCTCCTCCTTTTCCCTTCTCTTCTCCTTCTGGGACACCCACAACACGTATATTTGTGCGCTTCATATTGTCATTCAGTTCCCTGATCCCCTGCTCAAGTTTTTCCATTCTTTTCCCTATAGTTTCTGTTTCTTTTTGGAATTCAGATGTTCCATCCTCCAGTTCACTAATTGTAGCTTCTGTCTCTTTAGATCTACCATTGTAGGTATCCATTGTTTTTTTCCATTTTTTCTTCTTTGTCCTTCACTCCCACAAGTTCTGTGATTTGTTTTTTCAGATTTTCTATTTCTTCTTTTTGTTCAGCCCATGTCTTCTTCATGTCCTCCCTCAATTTATTGATTTGGTTTTTGAAGAGTTTTTCCATTTCTGTTCGTATATTCAGCATTAGTTGTCTCAGCTCCTGTATCTCATTTGAACTATTGGTTTGTTCCTTTGATTGGGCCATATCTTCAATATTCCGAGCGTCGTCCATTATTTTCTGCTGGTGTCTGGGCATTTGATCAGATTTCCCTGGGTGTGGGACCCAGCTGGTTGAAAGGTTTTTCTGTGGAATCTCTGGGCTCTGTTTTTCTTTTCCTGCCCAGTAGGTGGCGCTCGTGGCGGTCATTTGTCTGCGGGGCAGTCGGCCCGGGAAACCGCGCGTGGAGGCGGGGGTCGCTGGCCGCGGCTTGGGGGAGTGGCGGTCCAAATTGCCCAGCTGGCCCGAGACGCCAAGCGTGACGGGAGGGCCCTGCTATCCAATGTTCCCAGTCAGACCGGGAGCCACGTGCGTGGAGGGGACCCCAGTCGCCAGCCGCCTCAGCCGGGAAAACGTGCGCCCCTCGGGTATCTCACCGCAGCGGATTCTCCCTGCCCGTTCAGCCGTTCCAGAATGGGGTACGCTGTCTTTTTGGTCTCTGTCGTGACTCCGGGAGCTGTTTCGTATTGTTTCTGTTTCTTTAGTTGCTTTTCTGGAGGAGGAACTAAGACCCGCGCGTCTTACTAAGCCGCCATCTTCTCCGGAAGTCTCAGAGAATCTGTTCTTAACCTGGGGCCAGACATTGGGAGCTCCCTTATATTGGAAAGTAATATTTTTAAAATAAGCTTTTGGTCTCTCTTTCACTCTCAGTACATTTTTTGCACATATTCTTTACACTCAAGAGCCTTGACATCTTGAACTATCTTTTTTTTTTTTTTTTGCCCTTTTTGCATTCTTGACAATGGAAATAGGTTTTCTCATGAAATTAGTTTTTGACTGACCCTGTTGCTTCCTTTCACAAGATATGCATCTGTACCTTGGAAAAATCTGATCAAAGTTCCACATAATTCTACATTATAGATCAATTATTCAATAACACTTCTTATTGTGAAATGTGACCTAATGAATATATCCATAAAGAACTATAAATCTCAAACTAGAACAGATCCTTATTCGTCATGTAACATTTTACTAATCTGAATAATGGCTCTCTGGGACTCTTCCTTTAGCCTGGTAGGAGAGCCCATACAAAAGCCTACTCTAAATTGAAATTACTGTGCATGCGACTCCTCTTTTAAACACTGACCTCCATAAAGACAGGAACTATGTCTCAATAATCTGCATATCTGCCCTGGCAGAAGACAACTCAGCTGAACGTTGACAAGGCTGTGTCCCTACCATTCAAGATGGACATTCTGCAATTTAAAAGCAGTGGGCTCCACCCTACAGCATACAAAAAACAGGGGGTGGGTAGAGTTCTTTTAAATCCACATATATAAAATCTTGAATGATTAAACCCAATTAATAGAGACTTTTAATTTTGTTGTCTTTTTCTTCTGTACTTCACTTTTAGATATGGTAAATCTGAATATTAAAACCCGATAAAGAGACTTTTGGGGAAGGTGGCAGAGAGAGGAGCCCCAGGACTCAGCCCTCCAAACAAAACAACTATTAAACAGGCGAGAACTATCTAAAGCAACTATTTTGAAACTCTAGAGGCCAGAAGAAGAGTGGACAGCTTCTGGGGAAGAGTGGGAGAAAGCAGCTGATAAATGATGGTAAGGAACAGCAAATTGCTCTCGCCCCATGGGCGGCCAACGATGCCTATCCACAACTGTCACAGCAACCACCATGGGGTCCAGCCCCTGGGTAGCTCGCTGGTAACAGAGGGGACATAAAATCCTATTCACCAAGAATGAGGGTGGACACGGGTGATTGCTTTTGATTAGCAAATTCAGACCACTGGTTCCCAGTTATGGCAACAGCTATTGTTTCAACTGCCCTGGATAAAGGCAACAACAGCCATGGCTTCAACCCCAACCCAACAAGGGCAGTGACAGCCACTCTATCAACCCTCCCTGGACAGGGAGATTTAAGATGCAGCGCTTACTTGGGACTGCAGGGGACTGTTAGCTTAAGGGCAGCATTTAAAGAGTGGGCCAGCTCTCAGGAGCCATTGGACCCCATCCTGATCCCATCCCCAGAGAACTTTGGAGACAGTTTGCACCCAAAACAGTATCCCTGACCCTCTTTTGCCTGGGAAAAGACTGATTGGGAAAGTCCTTTCCTGGGTGACCCTCCTACCAGAATTTACCCTCCAAGCAAAAGCACCATGAGACAAGAAAAGGAGTGAAAAAAATAAAGAGGCAGCTAGTCTGACACAGGGCTGCCAGCCTCAAATACCTGAGAGAGGGAGGTCTGCTTCCTGGGAAACAAGCAGACAACCAAATGCCTGTAAACAAGGAACTCTACAACAACAAACAAGCAAAAGCGCAGAACAAGACAGAGACCCAGAAACACAGGGAAAACCCTGCACACTGAATGTGCCTTAGAAAGACCTTCCTGATAGGAGAGCTAAACTCAAGAAAATCTCTGTCTTATCATTACCTAGTTACAAAACCAAAAAACAGATGTCTCAGAGAAGAAATCCCAGAGTTAATACTTTAAAATATTAAAATATACAGTGTGCAAAAAAAGAGAACAAGGCAAAGAAACAAGAAGTGATGGCCTGTCCGAAGGAAGAGGACAAAAATCCAGGAAACACCAAGAAGGAAGACGAGAATATGGATATAACAAAACAAAGCTTAAAAAATTTATCTTAAAAATGCTCAAAGAGGCCTTGTTCTTGTGAAGCTTACTTATATAGCAGAGAAGCTAAGCCTCTCTGTAAGTATGCCAAAGAGTTACTTCCAGAGGACCTCTTTTGTTGCTCAGATGTGGCCTCTGTCTCTGTAAGCCCAACATTGTAAGTGAAATCATTGCCCTCCTCCCTACGTGGCACATGACATAAGTCTCCCTAATGGCATGGGGGATGACTCCCCTGGCCCTGGCACCATAGGTCAACAATGCCATCCTGACCAGAAAGGGTAAAAGAAGTGTAACAAATAAGGTATCAGTGGCTGAGAAAGTTCAAATAGAGTCGAGAGGCTACTCTAGAGGCCACTCCATGCAAGCTTCAGTTAGACACTGCTACCTATCATAGTTTGCCAAACCCAACCAAAACCATGCCTGCCAATCCTAAAGAACACCTAGGGTATTCCATCCCCCTATCCCATGTTACTGATAGCCCCTTCCAACATGAAAAAAGCTAGAAGGGGCATAGTCCAAATACCCCTAAAGAGTGAGACAAGGATCAATGGTGACAGTGGATTTATACAGAGAAGGTAGGGTTTAAACAAATGAGTATGACTGCCAAATCATTATATTGATATTTCTTTTAATCTCCAGTATCCTGGAGCAGCTAGTAGTAAAAACTTAAAAATGTAGAATTGTAATCCATACCAAACTCTAAGTTCTGTTCTACAATTTAAAAACAAAAATGCTCAAGGAGATGAACTAAGGTATATCAGGAAAACAATGAATGAAAAATATGAGTCTAAGTAAAGAAATAGAAATTTTGAAAAGGAACCAAATAGAACTACTGGATCTGAAAACCACAACAACTGTAAGGAAAAATGCCCAGGAGGGTTTCTTTTCAAGAGCAGATTAAAGCTGGCAGAAAAACAATCAGTGAACTTGAAGACAAGACACTTGAAATAAGTCAAGCTGAGGAGCAGAAAGAAAAAAAGAATTATTCAAAACAAAAATTGCCTAATACGCCTCTGGGACACCATGAAGTACAACAATATATGCATTATGGGAGGCCCAGAATAAACAGCCAAAGAAACAATGACAGAGAACTTACAAAACTTAGCAAAAGATTGGAATATGCATATCTGGGAAGCCCAAGGAACACCAAACAGGATAAACATGAAGAAAAGTACCCCCTGTCATATACTGACATATTAACAAATGCAAAGGACAAGGAGAGGGTTCTGAAAGTTGGAAGAGAAAAGCGAAGTGTTATATACAAGGGAGTTCCAATTAAACTGAGTGTTACTTTCTCATCACAAGCCATAGGAGCAAGAAGACAGTTGGTGGAAATACTTAAAGTGCTGAAAGAAAACAACTGCCAGCCAAGAATTTTATATCTAGTGAGACTCTTTCAAAAATGAGAGAGACCCAGTCCATGCACCCCCTCGAAAAAATGAGGGAGAGATTACCACATTCTCAGATAAACAAAAGCTCAGAGAGTTCATCACTACATGACTAACTGGACATATGAGCAATGCTAAAGGGATTTCCTCAGACTGAAAGAAAAGGACATTAGACAATGGTTCAATGCAGCATAAACAAATAAGGACCTGTGATAAAGGTAACCATTTGGGAAGTTATAACTGCCAGTATTATTATATTGTATTATTTACTATTGAGTTCTACTTCTTGTTTCCTACAGGTGCTAAATGCAAATACATGAAAATCATTGGAAAATCCTTTTTCTTTTGGCCACACAATGTACAAAGCTATAAATAGTAAAAAGTTAAAAAAAAAAAAAATAGGGGTATAGGAAAAGTCTATGTGCCACAATTGAAGCTAAGTTGGTATCAAACCAAATATGATTATATATATATATATATTCATGACTGCTTTTATATCCACAATTTCTCTAATTTAAAATAAACTGATACAGTTGAAATTTTTAAAAAGTTAAAAAAAAAAACAAAAACTTCCAGGAATCCTGGGGTCAGTTAAACTCATTTCAACCCCAAAACATATCACATATCCTTGAGTATGTTATTTATCTGTTTATTGCCCATTTTCTCCATCTAGAATATAACTCTGTGAGGGCAGGGATTTTTTTGTCTATTTTGTTCACTGCTCTTTGACCAAAGCCTAGAACACTGTCTGATACATAGTAGGAGCTCAATAATTATTTCTTGAATAAAGTGATTGAAAAATACATTTGATAAAGAATTACAACAATTAGAAGTTTTCTGGTCATCGACAGTTCTGGTAATCAGAAGAGTTTTCTGGTTAATTTCCTGGTCTATAATTAAAGATTATCAAAATATTCAAAGCATATTAAGCACTTACAAAGTATACCATTTTTAGTGGCTACCATTTCTTACAAGTGTAGATTGCCTACAAAAATGAATAATTCCTGTGTCATGCAAATGCAAATTATCAAAGCCACTGCAAAATCGGAGGCAGAGTTTTGGACAAGACCTTATTAAGGAGGCCCTTCCATCCTGGCTATTTCCTCAGCCTTATTTAGACTGAGAACCAAAACTTATTTTAGGCAGTGATTTAAAATCAGAACTGTATATCTTCAAAGGATTTAAAATAAATGAGTTCAGGCAAATTAATAGTCACCAAAAGAAAAGATTTTGCTAATATTCTATTTTAAGAAATTTTTCTTATTCCAAACAAATGTATAGGAAAAAAATGAAGATTCCATATTATTCGCAGTACCTGAAAAGCAGAGTGATTATGAAGAAACCCAAAATAAGGACTACCTCCATTTCTCCCAGATGGTCTTATTTTATATCTGTTAAGTTTCTCTTAAAGTTACATTTTAATTTATTCAATTAAGTAGATATTTATTAAGCCCTGACATAGAGTTCAACATGGGGTGTTAAATCTAGCTAAATTAAGAATTTAAAAAGAAGGGAAAGGTGAAAGAGGAAAAGGTATCAACATTTATTGACACTTTTCATATAAAAGCTTGCTTACTCTTTAAAACAACTAGGAAGGCTGTCAATATACTCATTTTATAGATCAATACACTGAGGTCCCAAGAGGATAAGTAACTTGCTTTTGGCCACATGAACTAGAAAGCAGCAGATCTGGGGTTCAAACTTATATCTGTTTGGACTGAAAACTTCATAAGTACACCAAATTGCCTCTCTGAACACTATATATAGCATTTTTTAAATGAGAAAGACAGAAAATATCCCACCAAAAGTAGGATAAAGAATAGAAGAAAATTAGCCTAGAAATTGTTAGGCCAAGAAAAGTTTTTCAGGAAAACAAATACGTAAACAAAATGCTAAATGCTAAATTTATTATGATATTAATATGTTGCGCCTTTAAGACATCTACCTAATGGAGGTATATAAAAATATCTCTTTTTCCCATAGATAGGGGAATTTTTTTTAATATGGAACTACTCTCAAACACAGCTTACTGAACAAACCACAATAAGAAAAATATATTTTGCAACATTTTATGGAAGAAATATTTAGACTGACATACATGAGGATCTGTGCTTATAAGAGGACATATCTGTACTATATTAACAAGAATTAATGAAGTATCAAACCAAAAATGGTTGTAAGTGAAAGTACATAATTTCCTCACATATTAATATATGGGAAGATGGGTCAGTGGTAATTTAGGGCTAAGAAATAGGCCAATGAAAAAGTCTATAAATGTACTCATGCTGCTGACAGCATCATTGTGAAAGTGCTAAAACAAAGCCACTTCCGTGTTATTTTTAGTAAATACTAGGATGGAAGCTAAAAGAATGAAAGTCTGGAAGGGTCAGATCCCCTTTAACTTTATAGTTTGTACCAGATGATAGACTCACAACACTTAAAATCAATTAAGAAACTTAAAGGAAGACCTATGCAAGGAGACTTCATAAAGTGGCAGAGCATCTTTTCCTTCTCTATTACGATGAAATCTAAAGAAATGATGTACAATGTCACATTCTCCACATGAGGTTCACCCTCTGTGTTCTCCTGTGGCAGATATCAGTAAATGATATCAGTAAGTCGTATCTGCCACTTCGCAGTCTGGGCTTCCCACACCATAAACAGCCACTAACAAAAAATCATTAGGCAATCCAGTATATAATGGAGGAAGTACAGGCTTTGGAGCCATAGAGATAGAGGTTTGAACTCCACCTCTGCCATTTATTAGTTGTGAGACTTCAGGCAAATTATAGAGCCTAGGTTTTTTCATCTGCCTTCAAGATTGTTTTAAAAATTAAATGGGGAGATAGATACAAAATGTTCTTAAAATGTTAGAACCTTTACCTCTTCTCTTTCCCCCCTGTTAAGCACTTAGTTTATTTTTATTCCAAACCCCATGTTGGGTTCTTTGCAAGCATTTAACTAATCCATTTTTCCATCCCCAAAGTCAAATAACCAAACTTTGTGTCCCACTAAGTTGATTATTCTGGGGCTGACTTCCATTTGGAGTTCTAAATGCTTTATACTTCCTATTCTCATCCAGAAATCAGAAGGCCCAATGGCATGGGTTTCATTTCTTCACCTCAACTCACAAATTTTGATTATGCTCAGCTACAGAATGTAGAGTAAGTTGTATTTGTATTTAAAGTCAAGAGGAAATAGTCCTAAAGCTGCTGCATTCTCAGAAAGTTGCTAAATTGTCTTGGCTAACAAACTCATTTTCTGCTGAACATAGGTGTGATGGTTAGGTTCAGATGTCAACTTAGTAGAGGTGATGGTACCCAGTTGTCTGCTCAGGCCATTAGTTAGTACAAGGCTATTTCGTGGCTGGTTGATAAACCAGAAGGCTGGTTCATTCAATCAGCAATCAGCTGACTGCATCTGTGGCTGATTACATCTGAGATCAACTAAGGGTGTGTCTTCCACAATCAGCTTGATTTAATCCAATCAGTTGACAACCTTTTCCCCCCCATGGGCAGGCACTGGGAATCAAACCCGGGTCTCCAGCATGGCAGGTGAGAACTCTGTCTGCTGAGCCACCGTGGCCGGCCCAGTTGACAACTTTTAGGTAAAAGGGGGAATTTTCACTTCTTCTTCAGCCAGCCAGCCATTCCTATAGAGTTCCTCAAGGACCTTGATTGGAGTTGCCAGCCTTGGGGCCTATCCTATGGATTTTGGAGTCTTGTATTCCCACGGTTGTGTTAGAAGCTGCCTCTTCCTACTCCCTACTCTCAGTTACATATGGAAAAGCTGGCTAAATCACTTTAACATACAAAAAGGTGCTGGTTCCATTAAATAACATTGAAAATGTGTTTTCTAAGAGGTAAAATGTTTTGTAATTTCTATAAATAATTATAGAAGCTTATCAGTTACCAAGTCCAAAAAAAGCAGATTTTTTTCCCCAAGCAAGAACCTTTAAGTGAGAAAGCTAAAGAACTGAAGTGCAAGAATAATCCTAAGAAAGTACATCTTCATCCCTTCAAAAATAAACATTCTGAAAGTAAAGTTAAAAAAATACATAAATTAAAATTCTGATAAATGGAAGGCATGATGGGAGGAGCTTTCTTTTTTAAAGTTCAATCTGTTTTTGTAAATAACATGTACAACACTCTTAAAAATTATGCCAAAACTGAGACCAGAATGCTGCCTGGATTCCGATAAAAAGAATTATGTTTTTCAGATCAGGTTTACTCCTATGATTACTGAACATATTAACTATTCCAGCATACCTAGCAGGGGGCAGTGGATAAATTGTTTCTAAGAAGCATGGACTGAGTCAATCAGCAAACATGTGACAGGTCTTATTCTGTGTCAGGATAGGACATCTGAGATGAAGTAAGAATGTAAATGGGTCCCTCCTGACCTCTAGGAGCTTATCTAGTAAAGCATAAAACAATCAGATAATTATCATATAATAGGGTAAGTGTCATGACAGCAACAAACAGAAAAGGGTAACAAACAACAGACAACAAGCACCAAGCCAGAATGAGGGTGGTGGCCGTGGGGGGCTGGGTGGATTGCAAGATAGGCAGGTAGGTAATTTTAGTGGAGAGAGCATTGCACAAGGAACATTTAGGAATGGTTCATTGTTTCAAATGATCGATGCCAGGCAAGACTTCCAACGCATCTCAAATGCTTTTGCTATATTTACAGAATGTCAAAAATCCTGTCTGGAATGTGAAGGTTTGTACAGCTTTTATCATCATCTCACACAAAAAGTTAAAGACTTGGTTAAGACAGTGAGCTCTGGGGTGAAGGGATGGCACAGAGGAATCCAGAAAGGAGTAGACCTTGGTAAGACAAACAGGAGTATCACTGCAGGAGAAAACCACAGACAGTCATAAGCTACTGATATAGGGCCACGAGGACTATGTACTGTACATTAACTTCATTTCTATCAGAAGAAGAAACAGACACAAGACCTAATAAATGTAAGAGAGAAACAACTGAGTTACACTAAGTGCAAAGGCTTGCAGCACTTGCACAATTTCTTAATGAGGGGGAAGCCAGAAAGAAAACCACACTCTATACAGGGATTTTACAAAGAATAAATCTTTCAAGATGAGGGTTCCAAGGAGAGCAGTAATTGTTTGGTTTCCTTCTGAGTTTTTGTGAATCTAAAAACACCTTTTTCTGATACTTAAAGATGCTTTAAAAAAAAAAAAAAAGCAAGTGGAGGCTCTGGGGCACACAGACAGAAAGGAGAAGTTTACCAGGTTAGGGCCTTTATTCGTCTCATTCTTTGAGAAGATACATCTCTCTTTTTCAGTAGGAAGTTTATTCACATTCTAGCCAGCTGCAAAATAGGGTTGACAGCCAAGTTCCTATTGCCAAAGTTCACTCTTCAAACTGGCAGCCTGAAGTCTGATAACCAGTTAAAATGCTCAACACAATCACAGTATTTTGGTGGAAAACAGAAGCTCCATTGTTGAGAGATGTATTTTCAAGTTTAACTCTTCTAGAATTATGAAATCCAAAACAGGAGCTATTAGGATCAATCAGTATGAGAGTGAAGGGAATTCTTCTCACGTTTTGCTCTGGATTCTGTTCTCCTTTTTTCCCAAAAGAATAATTGGGTTACTCTGATAATGGTCAGAAAAGTAGATTGTCAGCAACTATGAGTACTTGAAAAATAAAAAAAAAACTATCTCAAAGTCATAATATTCCATGTTTGCTATCCCTTACATTTCTATAATATGTTATATCCTTTAAAATGGAAACATCCAATACAAAGCTCTAGGTTTCCTAAGAACCACTGACAACAAAAGAACTGATTCAGTTATAATTAGTTATAATTAAAGCGCACTCACAAGATTGGAGGTGAAAGTATTTTCTATTTGTATCAGAAATATATTCTGTTTTTGGTATTAATATATATTTATGGAAGTTTTATATGTTATGTCCATCTATTCATTCAATAAACACATGTAAAGTATCTGCCATACACGAGAACTATACCAGGGAGGTACCATGGGAATATAAAAATAAGTACAACATGGCTTTTTATCCTTTAGGAGTTTGCAATCCTGTGGGAAATGTAAAGACATAGCAAAACTGAAACACAGACTGTGTTAAGTGTTATAAGGTATGAGAATACAAATATGGGAAGAGATCATATTTAAGTTGCATCATGAAGAACGGTATGATGGGATATACTAGAAAGAGATGGGTGAGTACATGACACTGGATTGTGGGAGACACTGAGCTCCCAACTGAAATCAATTTCATTCTGAGGGAAATGGTTCTGAGGAGCCAGTGATGGTTTCCATTGAGAACAGCTAGCAACATGGCCAAAGGTGTTCTTTTTTTGGAAAATCTCTCTCAGAACATAATAGGAAGGGGGAGAGATATGCAGGAAGAACAGTTAAGAAACCAGTCTACTAATCCAAATTTGAGGTAATTATGGCTTAAATTAAGATGGTTGAAATAGTAACTGTGGAGGTTTGGGACTGTATGTATCTCAGAAAAACATATTCTTAAATTTAATCCATTCCTGTGGGTATGAACTCATTGTATATAGGACGTTTTTATGAGGCAACTTCAGTTAACGTGTGTCCCGGGCTAATCAGATGGGTCTTAATCTTGTTATTGGAATCTTTCATAAGAGAATGAAATTCAGAGAGAGAGAAAAAGCTACAGGAAGCAAGAAGCCACATCAATGGAACCTGGAAGAGAAGGGAGAGACCAGGAGATACCACCGTGTGCCTTGCCATGTGACAAAAGAACGAAGGTCACCAGCTGTCAGTCCTGGAATTCCACTTTCTTCAGAGAAGAAAGCATCACCTTGATGATGCCTTGATTTGGACTTTCTTTCAGCCTCAGACCATAAACAAGTAAATTCCCATTTCTAACCTGACCTATTTCATGGAATTTGCTTGAGCTGCCTAGGAAACTAAAATAGTAACTAAAGGAGAAAATGGAATTGAGGTCTTCCCTATGTGTTGGCTCTCTTTGGTTTTGCATTATGAAGATTTCCATTTCATTATGCAGTTTAGGGCAAAGGAAACCTGGTGGCATTTTCAGTTGAAATGATACCTAATATGACTAAGATGATGTCTGCAGAATAAAGAAGAAAAACTATATGCTCATCTTATCATCGTAATAGATGCAGAAAATATTTTTACAAAATTAAAGTACATTTATGATAAAAATTCTCAGCAAAAAAAGAATAGGAGGGACCCTTCTATTCTATAACTATATTCTATAACTATATTCTATAACTATAAAACTATAGTTAATACCATACTTAAAGGGAAAAGGCTGAATGGTTTTCTCTAAGATCAGGCACAAGATAAGGATATCTGCTCTCACCACTTCTATTCAGCATTGAGGTGGAGGTTCCAGCCAGCGCAATAAGCTGATTCTAAAATTAATAGAGAAATGCAAAGAACATAGAATAGTCAAGACAGTTTGGAAAAGAACAACAAAGCTGGAGGGCTTAAACCATTTGCTTTCAAGACTTATTACAAAGCTATAGTAATCAATACAGTGTGTTATCAGCATAAAAATAGTTATATAGAACGATAAGACAGAAGACAGAGTCCATAAAATAGACCCACATATACAGGCAGCTGATTTTCAATGAAGTTGCTAAGACAATTAACAGGTAAAGGAAAATCTTTTCAATAAATAGCACCTGAACACCAGGTCTCCACATACAACACCATATATAAAAACAAATTAAAAATGGACCATAGACCTAAATGTAAGAGCTAAAAAATATACAACTTCTAGAAGAAAACAAAGAAGAACAATTTTAGTGACAATGGTTTATTAAGAAAACACAAATTAAAGTTGCAATGAGATACCTCCGCTACATATCCATTAGACTGGCTAAAATTTAAAAGACAATATCAAGTGTTGGTGATAATACAGACAAATGTAATTCTTGAAGACTGTGGGTGAATTATAACTGGTACTACCATTGTAAATGGTACCACCCCTTGGAAAATAGGCAGTTTCTTATAATGTTAAAGAGACCTACCTTGTGAACCAGCCATTCCACTTCTGGGTGTTTACTCCAAGAGAAATTGAAAAGTATGTCCACAAAATGACTTGCACGCAAATGTTCGTAGTATCTTTAATAGCCAAAAGTGGAGGCAATTTAAATGCCCATCAACCATGTTAATGGAAAAACAAATTGAGATAACCTATATAATGCCATCCTACTGAACAATAAGAAGGAATTAATACTGATATATGCAGCAACACGGATGAACCTCAAAATAATTATGCCAAGTGAAAGAAGATAGATGAAAAAATAGGAAACACACTGCACTATTCCATTTATATAAAACTCTAGAAAATGCAATGACAAAGAGCAGATCAATGGTTGCCTAGGGAGGGGGACCTGGGAGGGATAAGGGAAAGATTATAAAGGGGCATTTAAAAAGGGTCATAGAAATGTTCACTATCTTGATTGTGGTGGTGATGGTTTCATGAGTGCATATATATGTCAAGACTCATCAAACTGGGCAGGCAACAGTGGCTCAGCAGGCAGGAATGCTTGCCTGTGATGCCAGAGGACCTGGGTTCGATTCCCGGTGCCTGCCCGTGTTAAAAAAAAAAAAAAAAATGATTCATCAAACTGTACATTCTAAATATGTGTGATTTATTCTGTCGTATACATACCTCAAGAAAATTGTAAACAATATTAAAAAATGGATGGAAGGGGAAAGAGTCATTCTACTAATCTAAATCGAGGTAATTAAGTCCAAAATTAGGATGTGACAATAGAATCCAGGTTTCCCCATTATTATGTTGGCTCATATCTATTGCACATAACAAAGACCTCCATTTCATAATGCAGTTTAGGGAGAAAGAACCCAGGAGGTTTTTTTCCAGTTGAAATGCCAAGGTGATTTCTATAAAAGAGACAGAGCCTGAAGAGATCAAGGTGCAGATGAGGCGGAAAGAAGGGCTGTTGCAGAGGACATTATGGTGCTGCCCAGATCCCCCTTCAATACTGAAGTTACCAGGAATATTAGCAGTCGATGGGTTACAGCTGAGTCCCTCTCCTGTAGTTGTGTTTGGCCAAAGGAACTCGCCCATGATTCTTCCGCCTCCATCGCCATCCAATTTCACAGCTCACTGTGGGATGTCTTCAGACCTCTTATAAGCACTATTCCCAAAGTACCATGTAATAAACAACCTGCATACAAACATCCATCTCAGTCTGTTTCCCGGGAGGCCAGAACTAAGACAGCTCCCCAAAGCAGCATAATAAAAAATATAAAAAATAAATAAAACCCCCCTGAAATATCTTCAGCGGGAAAAAGCAAATGGAAGGGTTACAGGTTAAATGGAAGAATTATTTTAAGGTGGTCAGAGAAAAGTAGAAGCATTCCAAAGAGCTCCGTTTTCAAACCGAGAAAATAAACTACATTATTATTATGATAGACTATAACAAAAAATCTGTAAAAATAAGCATGCACGTTCTACAAAGCTTTCTACAAACATTTTGACTTTCACAGACCAATACTGTGGATACTAACATTTTGAAGATGTTGAGTCCATAAGGTAAGTCAGCTGAGATGTGGGGCAGTAATAGTGCGGGAGAAAAAATGCCTATTAGGAAATTAGGTAAACACCAGACATGAGAAAAAGGAAAGAGAGAGAGATAAGCCTTTGGCTCCTCAAAAGAATCACCATCAATGGCACCAATGGCAATAAAGAGTTAAAAGTAGAAGCACTGAGTCCAAGTTTCTCCTGCCTTGCGGGGAGGGGTGGGAAGAAAGAGGATGTCAAAAGGAAGGAGAAGGAAGAGCTCAATTTGTTTTGCTTCCTGGAGCTGGGTCCGGGGTGGGGGGTGGAATGGGGATACCTTTCCTGAGAACTCTGCCAGGAAGTCATCTTTTCTGTCTGAATAACCGGATTTCATAAGAAGTGAATTGTGGTTCATCTATGCCACCCTATCAGAGAGAGGGGGAGCGGCAGCCTAGCTAGGCAACAGTGCTTACAGCCACTGTGGAATGAGGGGAGTTTGAGGGGAGCCCAAGGGCTTAGGGGGTACCTTGCTGCTTGCTCATCCAGCATGCACCTGGGTTCCTGCTTGGTTCCAAAGTGAATCTTCGGTTCAGGTTCTTTCATGATAGTGACAGTAATAGTAATAACCATATCAAAGGCAACTATGAGTCTTCGATTGTATGTCTGGTTGCACATTTGTAAGTAAAGCTAAACTTGTTTTCCCACCAAAGATGTCACACCCACTCGCCAGAGGCAAGTTGTTTTACCAAACTATAATATTTGTTCTTGGATCTTTTTGCTGTTGGTAGATTTTTAAATGTGTTCACCTCATTCATTTCATAGACCTTTTCCCCCATGGTTTTATATACCAACCATGTGCTTTTGGCACCTAAAAGTAGTCTATATGCTCCATGGCCATCTACATTTGTAATGTCTTCAGGCAACTCAAATTCAACACATCGCAAAACAATCATCTATGTCCATCTCCAGTCTCCGAAAACTTGCTCCTCTTTCTTCTGTTTTACCTCTGGAGAAACAGTACATAAGTTGTTTAAAAGTGTGGGCTCAGGAGCCAGCCAGGCTAGTTGGGCTCAAATCCTGGCTCTTACCACTTACAATCTTGGTACCTTGAGCAAATGATCTAACCTCCGTTTGCTTCAGTTTTCTCAACTGCAAAATGGAAAAAAATAATAGTACCAATATAATAAAATAATTAACAAGCTAATATATGTTAAAACTTGGAGTGGAACTTGGCACGCAGCTAACACCTCAATGAATATGAATTATTATCACTATTAAGTCAGTGGGGTATAATAAAAGAAGACTTCTCTTTGATGATAAAGACCATTTATTTCTTATTCATCCTAGTATGATCAGTTCCTGGCATAGTGCCTTGCACGTATTAGATGCCCAATGCATGTTTTTAACTGAGAAAAACAATTTTGCAGCTTATTGTAAAACTACTATGAAAGAGACTGCCAATTATTTTGTTGAGTGAATGACCATTTATATATAAATAAGTGGCAAGAAAAAAAGATAGTCTCTCTCCTGATGTACTGGCATGCTTCCTTCCACCAAATAATGAGTGGTGTGCAACTCATGTTTCGCTTTTGGAAACCTTCAGGAAGGACAGAGTTAAATCAGGGACTGAATGGCAGAATTAGCTAGATTTTCTAGTGCTGATAATCCCCTAGTTATTTTAAAGGGTTCCTTTCCTTCCTTTTAATATTTTTACTGGAAGCTGGCTAAAATAATTTTTGGAAGTATCCATTTATAGAGAGAGAGAAAGAGAAGAGAGACAGCACTTTTTTTATGGCAGGCATTGTGCTAAGAACAATAATGAAAGGGTGAACAAAGGAGACAGTGCATGCCGGGAGATGGCTCAGTGAGAAGCAGAGGAAGGTCAGTGTGGAGCAGTGCAGAGGGCAGGAAAGAGGATAGGCTCCAAGAGAAGAAAAAAGGAGCAAAAAGCAAAGTGCACTGAGAATGCTTGGCAGCAAGTTCCAGTGATAGTAATAATGGTTCATTAAGACGTTTGCTGAGGCAGCGAGTGAGCAACTATTGATACTCATTGCAAAGTGGAAAAAACTTCTGGAGACCAAGGCCAGTTAAAGGAATCAGCAGAATCACTGCAAGCCAACTAGGGCTGAAAGAGAGCAGCAATAACATATGACCAGCAATCTGAAGCAATAAACAAGAAAAAAGAAAATCATTTTACCTAATATACTACTACTGAATCTCCCAAATAATTTGAGATGGTCTGCAATTAAATATAATAAAAATTCAATTCCCAGTTATACAGTTTTATTTAAAAATATATGCCATTAAGTGCATTTGGCTAATTTAATAGCTTGGAAAGTCCACACGTAAGTTATATTATGTATAGTTATTTTCAAGTAAGTCCTTTCTATTTAATTAAAGAACAATAAGATTTTTTTATAATAGTATAAATGGCATTCTTGAGTACTGCTACAATTATCTGGTCATTACACTGATGCCCACTGAAAATTTTTTTGAAAGGGCTACTTAACATCTCTTCTTACTTGAGTACAAGTAAAGGGGACTGAGAGAGAGGGAGAGATTCACAGAATTGATGGAGTGGTTATAAACGCACAGAATTTCAGGTTCTTCATTTAAAGGAGTTCCTCTCAAGTCATTATCAACATGCACTTACTCTTTTTTAAGCAAAATTTTGGTAAACGCAGAAATCCTCGTGTTGGAGGGAATAAGTAGAAAAAGCCAGGAAGTGCCAATAAGGAAAGATAATATAATAATAAGTTTCCTGAGAAAAACTAAAAAAATCACAGCCAGGTGGGACTGCTCCATTCGAATGAATTCAGGCTCATTGGCATAACAATGGAAGAGAACAAGATTAAATTATTTTCAGCAAAATTTAAGATAGCAGGCTTGGATATGAACAATAATAGAATAGAAAGGACTTTCCCCACAAAGGAGACATTTTAAAAAAACAAACAAACAAAAAAAACTGCTGTGTTGGGAGGAGAGGTTGTAAAACGTTCTATTAAAAAGCTGGGCCACAATGAGGGTTGTGCAGAGAATATTCACGCATTGCTATTGTTAAGAGGCAGATATGGTGAAGTCTAAATAAAATTTCAATGACAATTTAAAATAAACCCTAAATGAGCATTTAGCTCATTGTATTAACTACAGATCCAGACATTCTAAAGATCTGTTACAGTTAAGCTGACAATCAAATACAATGGACATGACTGATATTTTTTTAACCACTATAGCCTTATCGCCCAGGTCTCCAGTTTAAAAGTATAATTACTTCATTTTTGGTGATAAGAGCTAAAATTACCAATTCCTTTTTTATTCAAACAGAAGGACAACAGATTACAATTAATAGGGGTAGTAAACTGCAAAAGTGCAAACAGTAGGAGAAAAGGTGTTTGAGGGAAAGAAAGCTGACTAATTTAATGTGTAGTTAGCAGGCATTAACTTGACTTCAAATATCTTATTTACCACAAGGGAAGTTCTCTTTTGTAGATCAGCAACACTGTATGAAATCAAAACATTACTTCCATTCAGAAGTCATCAAGCTTTTGACACTCAGTCTCTGCAGCACACCTGGAAGAAACAATCACAGCCCCCAACCTAGAGTAATACTGCTTTTTATCAGGCCACGGGAAGGGAATGCACAACTACTGCAATGATAACGGGACTAGCATTTCCTCAGGCAAACTTCATTCTCCATATGTTGACTATGCATAATTCATAGGAGATGCCACATGACCCCTAGAACAAGCGCCCTTGTGAGTTTTTATGGTGACACTTTGAGGCATGTTGCCTTCAGCTACGGATAACACTGGAATGTAAGAAACAAACAGGCCCAATTTCCCTAAACACTGTTTTTAAGCTGATACTGTAGTTAGTGGTCAGCTGAACACAGAAGAATACAATTAAGAACAATTAGCCATTCAGTGGCACCACCACAGGCAGTTCTTTTGGCTTGTATTTTAAACAAAAAGTCAAGCTTCCGAGTGGAATACTTAACCATCCTGCAAGTGAAGGAAATATAAAAACTTCTTCCTGTTTCCTGGGCCATCTCAATTCCAGACAGCATTACCCCTCCGGCCCCCCTCCCCCCAACTAACATTGGGCCCACCCCCTTCCTTCCCTAGGGCACAATAGCACTCCTTGGTCCTAGCGCTTCTGCTCAGCTTTAAAAAAGCATTATTATTTAAGTAGGGAAAATAGATAAGCAGCTGTATGAGAAAGACAAGGCTGATAGAAATCAGGCTGAAGAACAGAAAAAGAGAGGGTTGGGAAGGAAGAAGGAAGGAGAGTAAATAGTTCAGCAGAAGGAAAGTCAGAAGGAGAAAGAAGAAAGAAACCAATGTTTCACTTTCTAGAAGGGAAAATGATTAGGAGTGGAGAGATCACCTCGTTAGGTTTGAGAGTTACAGGCACCTCACAAATCTTTTAGTTCACTCTCCATTTTAAAGGTATAGAGTGATTACCCCAGGGTCATAGCACCAAACAGTTAAGATTTTTAGCACTGTTCTAACTGTGAGCACCCATGACAGTAAAAGCTACCTTAACACCATGAACAATTATTCTTCTGAGAGAACTTTTTTTTTTAACTTTACATATGCTATGAAGTGTCTAACAAACGAGGTTTCCTTTCTCACTGGAAGAAACAAACCTTTGTGGGAAGGGGGTATTTGCTTCTTCACCAAGCATTCCAGGTGGCATGGATGCATTTTTCTTAACTTCAGCTCCCTTTTTTTGCCACCTTCATATTTCTCCCTTTCTTCCAGGTCTTCCATTAAAAATATTTGTTCCTCAGTATTTATAGATGCTTGAAAGCTCCCTTAAGCCCTTTTTGGAACAAAAAAGTATAAGTATCTTCTGTAGCACTTGTCTTTTCAGGGAACTTGGCGTGTTTCACAGGTATTTGTTCATATTCTCACTGGAACTTGTTAGGAAGGAAGGCTAGGTATTTCAGTTCCATGTAAAGTCTCTGTGTGATTTTACATGGTCACATAAGGAATCTGAGATGAGGTTTTGGAATTAGCACTCTCAGATTTATCCCCTTAGAATATACTTCTAACTGAAAACTCAGTTAAAATGTGTATATATATAAAGTATATCACATTTTGCCCAGATTAAATGAGAAGCACACTGGCAAATCTTATGCCTTTAAGGCATATTTCTATTCAAATTACAGTAAATAACTATAAGGCTGAGAAAACTTGAAATACATTTCTCAAGGAATTTCACAAACAGTAGCAGAAGATGTCAACGTGGTGAAAGAGGCTGTTCCCTGCTCCATTTCATAAGTGCATTAACGGCACAGTAATTTACACTACCTTTCAGCTGTTCAAATGCCCAAGGCATCACTTCTATTTGTTCAACATTAACCATAAAGGGGAAAAGCAAAGAATGAAAGAAGGAAAAAGAAGAATAATGAGGGAAATAATCAAGTATTCTTCTCTATTCAGTTTCCTATGAGGATGGGATTAGGGCTGGCGTTGGACCGAAAGATCTTTCTCAAGCTTCGGGACACAAACAACCATAAAATAAAAACATATTATGGCCCAGAAGTAACAGGTGACAGGTGAGTACCACCAGACACCTTTTCAAGCTTGGAAGAGTCAGCCCCAACCAGGTGGCATCTGCTCTTGCAAGCCCATCTACAGGAGTTCTTAAAGGTCCTTACATAATTTATGTGGCTCAAGGAAAAGCGAAATGCACACCAATTAACACATTTACTAATCAGTATTACTTTCTCAAATTTGGCAATATTATAGAAAAACGTGTTTAATTTCAATAGATTAAGTAATATTAATATAATTTAGTAATAAACTGTCATGAAAATATTTTATAAATCAAGTTTAATGAAATGGAAAAAAATATTTTTTTAAAGGGCAAACATTTAAATTTTGAAGCAGAGAAGGCACCAAGCCAGCCTTAGACATACAAAAACTTATTAAATGACAAGCCTTCCATGCTGCCCTGCGGTTCACCCTCTGATCCTTTGTGCATCTCCACTGAGCCCTTTAAAAAGGCAGTCCTCTCAGGCCACACAGCCAGCTTTCTGTCTCCTGGTACACTCATTTCAGTAGAAAGCACCAAAGGCCCCTCTCTGGAAACACATTGCTTAGTCCACATATGTGGTTTGCTAATGTGCAAAAACACTCAATTTAGTTTTTGGCAGGCCTGGTAACACAGGGCTGCCCACTGCCATGTTGGAGGTTCAAGGTCAGCAATGCCACTGGCTGCCTCTAAACCCAGTGTGCTTTTTCCACACTCTGAAGCAAGACTCAACACCAGGAAAAACAAAGGTTGTTGACATGGGATAAAAAGAAAAAAGAAAAAGAAGAGCTAAGGCTTTGCATGTTAGTACACACCATTTTATTCGTTATTAAAGAGAGAAAGCAGTTCTAGGCAGGCTCCTGGGTGCTAATATAATGCACTACACATCTCATTAAAGAAGCAACAAAAGACCTCATTGTTCTCATGCTAAAGGTCCCTGTATAGAGAGAAATAAAAATGTTAGGATTTCCCAGTCTTAGCCCTAAGGGAGATCCATCTTCAAAGAAGGTATCAAACTATATAAATTCAGCATCCCTGCTTTAATTAATCTACCATATGGAGCCCAGATGTCAGAAACAACTTTGATTTGAATCCTGGTCCCACCAGTTGTTCGCTGCCTCTGGGACCTTTGGCAAGTTACTTTTCTGAGTGTCTTCTTCAGTTTCCTCATCTGTCAAATGTGAATGAAATTAGTACCTACTTTATCAGGTTTTTGTGAGAATTCAATTAAGTTAGATTGTTTGTTACTGCTCTTTAAATTCTTGTTAAATTAAATGTAAAAACAAAAGAAAATACTCTGACCTTGGTGACAATACCTCAGTGCTTCTCATCCCTAGCTGCCCATTAGAATCACCTGGGAAAATATTTTTTAATAACAACACCTAGACTCCATTCCCAGGGATTCTGATATAATTGGTCTGGGGTGAGTCTGGACATTGTATTTATTTTCTTTTTGTAAGCCCTCCAGATATTTCTAACATGTAGCTAAGGTAAAAAAAACTACAGTAATACACGAGTTTAAAAAAGAATGTTTCAATATGCAATGAATGTTCAATGCAATATGGTACCATAACTATAGCCACAATTTCCAATAATTATGTCACTGTGTAATAGGTGGACTCTCTTTCTTCATCCCCAGTAGCATTTGAAGCCTTTGCAGAGAAAATTAAGAAGAAAGATAAATTTAGTAATGAACTTCCATAACAATTATTGATGTTCACTTCATTTTGTTTCCATAGAGAAATAACAGAAAATCCTAACATTTATGAGGGAGCCCTCAGATCACCTTTTATTCAAATCTTTTTTTGTTTGTTTGTTTTTTAGCAAGAGTGAAATATAAAATTTCTAAAGTATTTAGGGAAAAAAATGTTGCTCAAAGTTGCAACAATAAAGCATAGATTTTTAAAAGATGGCAATAATATATCTAAAACGTGAATTGTGAGACTCTTGGCCCTTCTATTTAGAGCTCTATAAATGTTAGGTATGACTTCTCTCTTTTTAGTTGTGAATGCAGATGGCATTGGAAGAATAAGTATCTCTGATTAATATGAAGAAATAAGTTACAACTCTTCAGTGTCTCTGAAGAAAGAAATCACATGGGCCTTGTTTTGTTGAGAGTGACAGTGAATTACTTGGGATTGCATTAACAGAAAAGATGATCTTACTCATTTGGATCAGAAGGGAAAAATTCAAGTGGCAGGAGTGTCACCAGTGAAAAAGCCACATATATAGTACTAGATGAACAGACAAGCACTTTCTGGAATTACTGCAATGCTATTTTTATATATGAAGGTGAGTAAGGCCAGATGAGTTTTTGCATGAAAGTCTATTTGTGTTGATACTTGCAAGGCTATTATTGATAATCAGTTGTTAATGCACTGGTTTATTATTCCAACAACTTACTCTCTGTGCATTTGTACATCCAGTGTATCTCCACACACACAACCCCCCCTTTTCCCTTTCACTTTTAAATGGAAAATGAATCAGCCATGTAAAGGAAATCGTTTATAATTATTGCAATGTGTTTTTTCATCAATGTAAAGTAAAGTTGGTAGTTTTATTTTTGTAGTCCTTCATGATTCCCATTTGCAGTGTCTGGGCTGACTCAAAGATCCATCATTAATGGTAGAGAAACCATAGAGCAGTACACGGGAAACCAAACTACTGATCCTGTTTTTTTTGTTTGTTTTTGTTTGTTTGTTTTTTTTTGGTATATGACCACTCTTTTCTACATCTTTATAATGGATTAAAAATTGCTTTCATTTTGAATAAAAGAAGGTAATATTCAAAGCACCATTGACCAAGTGATGAAACCAGTTCACTTAAAAAACTTTTTTTCATGCATTAAACATTGACACTTCTATTCGAATATATTTCTATTCTGTAGCTAAAAGATATATTTAAAAAAATTTTTTCCGTCTTCTGTGAACAACACATATTAGTTGAGGTATTCCACTTGGGTCATAAGAATTTTTCATTTACTCATTCAGCAAATATTACTGTATTTATCACATGCAAGAAACTATGCCAGGCACTGTGGATCATATTAAAATGAATAAGGCCAGAAAACAGTTTGGTAGTTCCTCAAAAAGTTAAACATAGAATTACCATATGACCTCACAATTCCGTTCCTAGGCATATACCCAAAAGAACTGAAAGCAGGGACTCAAGCAGATACCTGTACACCAAGTTCTTAGCAGCATTCTTCATAATCACCAAAAGGTGAAAACAACCCAAGTGCCTATCGAAAGATGAATGCATAAACATGTGGCATATACATACAATGAAATATTATCCAGTCATTTTTAAAAGCAAAGACATTTTAGTTAATGCAACAACATGGATGAAAGTTGAAAACATTATACTGAGTCAAAGAGACACAAAAAGACAAATATTATATGATTCCACTTATATGAAATATCTAGAAAAAGCACATTCATAGAAACAGAAAATGTAGATTAGAAGTAATTAATCAGGAGCTAACAGAAGGCAGGAATGGGGAGTTATTGCTTAATGGGTATAGAGTTTCTATTTGCAGTGATAAAGTTTTGGTAATGGATGGTGGCGGTGGTAGCACAACATTGCGAGTGTAATTAATACCACTAAATTGTACACTTAAAACAGTTAAAATGGAAAAAAAAAGTTTAAGCTGAAGAAGGCCAAAATGCTATGAATCTTTAGAAAAATTGCAGATCATACTTTACTGAAGAAGGCTCAAAATCAAGGACTATTTTACAGAGTAGAAGAAAGGCACATGAGTCATGTCTTGGAAGAAAGTGGGTACGATTTTAACAGGTGCATATGGTGAGTACATTCTAGGAGGGAGAAACAGCATAAGCAAAGGAATGAGAGCTGGAAATCAGGGCCCTGATAAGGAAGTCTGGTTTAATTAACCGCTTATCGAGTGTGTGTGTGTGTGTGTGTGTGTGTGTGTGTGTGTGTGTGTGTGTATGAATTATTTTAATTATGTTAAAATATTTAAATTATTATTTTAATAATTCATTATGCATGAATTATTTATATATATATATATATATATAAAACAGTGTAGAGTTAGGTCTGAAAACAAAGGGAGGCCAGAATACTAAGTGCCTTTACTGCTGTCAGGCAAAAGAGTTAGGGTAAATATTTACTTCTACATGTGAGTTAATGTTAGGGGGCAGAAATGGTAAGGAAAGAAGATGATAAAGAAAGAAAAGTTCTTCATAGCTACTGAATTGGAAAACAGTTGACTGGATCAAATAATATACATATCCTCTAACCATGTATGGTTTTGATGGGTCTTTAAATATTTTAAACTTATTTTAGATTTTCAAAAAGAATATACAAAGAATTACATACAGGGATATGAATATTTTCCTATAGACCTTATATAAATTGAAGCTAAATTTCAGTCTTTTGCTGTTTTCATAATGGTCATGCAAGGAATATTTATCAGTCTTTTTTTTGACATTATGGTAATATATATGACATAAAAATTACCATTTTAACCATTTTAAGTCAACAATTCAGTGGGATTTATTATATTTACGATGTTGTGCTACCAACACCACCATCCATTACCAAACTTTTTCATCCCCCCAAACAGAAACATTGTACCCATTAAGAAATAACTCCCCATTCTCTTCTCTCCCTGAACCCTAGTAAGCTCTAATCTATTTATCTCTGTGAGCATACTTTTTCTATATATTTCAGATAAATGGGAGTATATAATATTTGTCCTTTTGTGTCTGTCTTATTTCATTTACCATGTTTTCAAGGTTCATCCATAGCATGTATTAGAAGGTCAGTCCTTTTTTATGGCAGAATAATATTCCATGTATGTATATATATGACACTTTATTAATCTTGATCTGTTGATGGACACTTGGTTAGTTTCCACCTTTTGGCTATTGTGAACAACACTGCTGTGACCATTGGTGTCACAGATCCTTTTTTTTTGTAAGGGCAGGCTCTGGGAATTGAACCCGGCATGAATTATTTTAATTCATCTTTTGGGTTGTGTTCCATAGCCCTTGAAATATACTCATAAGGACTTAACAGACTGATAAATTTTAGTAGCATACTAGTAGTTGAAGAATCAAAGAACTTGATTCTACTACTGGTATTTAAGATTACACTTGCATTATGCTCTGGGGATACAAAGGAAAACAGCTTGCATTGCTTGCTCCTGCCCACTGCCATTTGCCCTTCTGCATTTTCTCCTCCATTCTGATATAAGCCTTATTTAAGTGGATAATCATCTAGCAACCAACTGTGTACCTACTTTATTGATAAAAAGAAGCATACTTACTATATAGAAAGAATGGTTGCTTTGCCATCCTTGAGAGACCGTATTTGGGGAGGGCATATTTTGGAAGAGGGGCTTATTACTTGGCACCTGAAGAATGCATGCACTGAGAGATAATACACAATTATATAACTAGGTTAAAAGTGTTTCAAAAGGGAAAGAGGTGGGAAAAAGGAAATCATTTTTGATCCAGTAAATTGGGGGCTTGGAGACATATTAATGTCTATAAACCCATCCCTAGCTGGGATTAGAAGTCCAAAGCCTAAATTTTCTGTAGCACATAATCTAACTCAACCTGTCTTGATAGATCATTTAAAGAACCCAACCACATGGAGCCCAGAATGGAAATGAGGGCTTGCAATTCTGGATAGCTTAATACAATACCCAGATACACCCCAGAGTATGTGGAGCAGATAATAAAAATGTAGTGGCAAAGTCCTGTGAGGGATGGGAGAAAAGATATGGAACTATTAAACTTTATCACCAGGGAATGCCTCAAACATTAGGGACTCCCAAGTCAATAGACCAATCCCTTCATCTTGAAACTTACTCTCGTGAAGCTTATTTATGTGGTACAGAAGCTAAGCCTACCTGTAGTTACGCCTAAGAATTACTTCCAGAGGACCTCTTTGGTTGCTCAGATGTGTCCTCTCTCTCCCTATAAGACCAACTTTGCAAGTAAAATCATTATCCTCCCCCCTACATGGGACATGACAGCCAGGGGTGAGACTGACCCTGGCACTTTGGGATTGACACTGTCTTCCAGACCTAAAGCAAAGAAAGAATTATAACAAAATATGGCTTCCGTGGCTAAGAGAGTTCAAATAGAGTCAAGAGGCTATTCTGGAGGTTACTCTTAAACAAGCTTCAGCTAGATATTGCTATTTACCGTGGTTTGCCAAACCCCAACTAAACCATTTCTGCCAACCCTAAAGAATACTTAGGGCTCTATCTGAGATTCTACAAAGGTTTCACGTACTATGATTACTTTCCAGAAACCTAAACCTCTAGATGGGTTCCTAGGCCACATAAATCCTAAAACTCAGAGGGACCAGTCTCTCCAGAATATCAACTAATTCCATCCCCATATCCCATATTATCACCATTCCTTTCCAACATGAAAAAGTTAGAATGGGCAAGGGGTATGGCATGTATAATCTTTTTTTTTTCTGTTTTCGTTTTATTTCTTTTTCTGTTGTCTTTTTATTCCTTTTTCTGAATTGATGCAAATGTTCTAAGAAATGATGATATGCAACTAAGTGATGATATTGTGAATTACTGATTATATATGTTAATGTTTTAGTTCATTTGTTAAATTTTTTTTAATTGATAAATAAATTTTTTAAAAAAGTTAGAATGGGCATAGCCTAAAATACCCTAATGATCTGGAGAAAGATCAAAGGAGAAGATGGAATTATAACAGAGAAGATAAGATTTAACAAATGAATATGACTGCTGAATCATTATATTGATACTTCTTTTAGTCTCTAGTGTCTTGGAGCAGCTAGAAGGAAAAACCTAAAATTGTAGAACTGTAACCCATACCAAACTCTTAAATCTGTTCTATAATTAATTCTTGTGATGTACTTTGAAATGTATAGGTTTCTTTGTATATATGTTATTTTTCACAATAGAAAATTTAAAAAAAAATTTTAAGAGGGAGGTTCTTTTAAAAGTGCTTTAGTTTTGATGACAATTTCTTTTGGTCATAAACCATTTTATATTTAATCTACCATAGATGTGAAATGCACCAATGGGTGCAGTGATAATTCAGCAGACACAGTGCCTGTTCTGTGGGGCCTGTAGCGTAGCAGTGATGTACAGCTGTTTACAAAGAACAAACACTGCAACACCAAAATAGGAATGGATGATTAGCACAAGTCCTCTCAGTCAAAAGGAGCAGTGTCTATTCAATTCAAGAACTTCAGAAGAAAAGAAGCAACAGATATAAAAATTGAAAAATGAAATATGCATGTATTCAATTAGTATACATTACTAGTACATATATAATATAGTATACCGTATTCATATTGCATCTTCGGGAGTGTGGTAAGATGAGATATTTAAGGTATTGGGAAAATATTCAGGTAGATGCTTGGGGAACAGAATAAAGTTCAGATGAGAGGTTTGGGTTCATTATTATACAATACAACAAATGGAATAATTGCAAAATTATTGACAACTCTTCTATTAAAATTATAAGAAAATCATGCTGACATTAGAATCTAAAAACAAAAACGAATGTAAGCCTTATCTAGGAAGGCAGCATATTGTAAGAGTTCAGACTCAGAAGGTAGACGAAGTTGGTCGAATCCCAAATGGACCACGTACAATTTGGTCAAGGAAGTTAATCTCTGAGTCTCAGTTTCCTCACCTGTAGAAGTGGGATGATAACTGCATTTATTTCACAGGGATGCTATGAAGACTGAATGAAAAAGATGGTAAGCAATTATAGCTACAGTGCCCAGTGCAGGTTAAATGCTCACAACTCTTAGCTATTATTATGGCACACCTTTCCAAAACAAATCCATAATTGCTTGCTTTTAAGATATTAAATTAGAAGGGTAATTTTGGAGCAATCAAAAAGTATATATAATTGATGGTGTGAGAAGAGAGAATCAAAATACCTACACCATTGGTACAATAGCAAAGTACTGTAAATATATATTATCTGACATTTTTTACAATCTGAAATAAAAAATTATAGATTTGGAAGAAAGGATGAAAGGAAAATCCTCTTGAAATTTCAGCCAAATTGTGATCCTCCTAGGTCCAAATTGATTTTTCACTTGCCACAAGGGGCCATTTTATTGATGCATGAAGCATCTGAAACAAGAAAACTATTCTTACTTCCTTTTTTTCCCTTTTCGTTTCTTTGTTTCCTTAACTTTCTTCCATTCTCTTTTTTCCTTGCTACTAGTGTTGGCTACTATAAAATTAAGTAACAAATTGTTAGTAAATGTTAACACTTTCCTCAATTTTTCTTTACTATACCACTTTCCCAGGAAATTTTAATTCTATGACACTGATGAAGCCACATATATTTTAATTTTTTCAGGTAGATCATATTGGCATAGTTTTAAGAATGAAGCTTTTCAAGGTATGCAACTATTATAAATTTTGCAGGCCTCTGGCAATGTAGAAAGAAATCACCCCAGGGAAAGTTGTTGGAACCCAGAGGCCTGGAGGGAAGGCCAGCATCCTGTGCCTTCCCATGTAAGAAAGAACCTCAGTTGAAAGTTAGCTGCCTTTCCTCTGAAGAACTAACAAAATAAATCCCCTTTTATTAAAAGCCAATCCGTCCCTGGTGTGTTGCATTCTGGCAGCTAGCAAACTAGAACACCCATCAAAATTAAGATGCTGTACATCCCATTTATTTTTCTAAATGATCATAAAATAAAAATGTAAAGGTATGATATTCAACACCTTGATAAGAAATTAAGTCATTGATGTTGGAAGCAAACATTTCATAATAAAGAAATAGAATAGTGTCAACAATAGAATTACCTAGAATGTGAATCTTGAATGAATGTTGGTATGATGTGCATCTAAAGTAGGCTACCTTTGAACTAGGCAAGGGAAGGTAGTCCAGTTATTCTGAAAGAGCACCTGCTGCTAAATCAAGATCCAGGCAACAAATCACATCCACTTTAAATCATCTGTTCTTTTAAGCATCAGGGACATATAAAATAACATCCATTGCAATGATAGTCACCCCTCACAGACCATGCCAAAACAACACCACTTATGTGCTATAAGAAACCTTCAACCAGATGGCATGGCTTGGCCCAAGTTTTTATTTCGTTTAAAAAAAATAATAATAAGCTTTAAATTAATTCATTAATTTAATAGTGTATTTGGCAAATATTTATTGCCTGAATACTGACTACTGCCAGGCACACGAGAGGTAGTAACTACAGGGAGAACTCTCTTGGGCATAGTCACACATTTTATAAGCTCTACATTCTCAAACAGGCTGGTTATCAAGGACCAAGGTACCAAGCAACTAAGTAAACCTCAAGAGGATGATTCCTCTGGGAATTCCTCAAATTGCTCCCTCCTTAATAAAAGGTGATATCAAAGAACTAAGATTGGACTCTTATCATTTCATAAGCAGTGAAGTTCATAAGCATATGAATTTACTCATTTACATATTCTTTTGTTATAAGGCTGATTGCAAAGGCTCTTTTTTAATTTACTTTTTTAACTTTTTTATTGTATAATATAACATACATACAAAGCAAAGAAATTTTAAAAAAGCAACAGTTTTCAAAGCACTCTTCAAAAGTGGTTACAGGATACATCCCACAGTTTGTCATAGGGCTACCATACAATCCTCTCATATTTTTCCTTCTAGCTGCTCCAGAATATAGGAGGCTAGCAGGCTTAAATACTCATCACAACTGACTTTTATTCCTTCTTTTTTTGTGAACAATAACATATATACAAAAAAGCTATAAATTTCCAAGCACAGCACCACAATTAGTTGTAGAACATATTTCAGACTTTGACATGGGTTACAATTTCACAATTTTAGGTTTTTACTTCTAGTTGCTCTAAAATACTGGAGACTAAAAGGGATATCAATTTAATGATTCAGCATTCATATTCATTATCAAGTCCTATCTTCCATGTGTAATTTCACCATCACCTTTGATCTTTCCATACTTCTCACTGGGGTTTTTTGGGCTATGGCAATTCTAAATTTTTGATATTGGAAGGGTCTGTCACTAATATGGGGTAGGGAGATGGAACTACCTGATGTTCTGGAAAGGCTGGGGTAGGTTTCAGGACTTATCTGGACTAGGGACCCATCTGGAGGTTGTAGGTTTCTGGAAAGTTACTCTAGTGCCTGGAACCCTTGTAGAACCTTATAAATTGCCCTAGGTGTTCTTTAGGATTGGCTGGAATGGTCCTGGTTGGGGTGGGCTGGTTATGATAGGTAGCAAGGTCTACCTAAAGCTTGCATAAGAGCAACCTCCAGAGTAGCCTCTCGACTCTATTTGAACTCTCTCTGCCATTGATACTTAATTAATTACACTTCTTTTCCCTCATTTGGTCAGGATCAAAGGCTCTTTCTGAAAATCAAAATGATAAATTAGCTATTGCAATCTTTTCTCAAGTAACTTCCTACTGAAATTATCAACGGTTTGGTAGCTGTAATGTATTCTTCTCATATAAAACTAAAAAATGCAATGTAAACTATTATTGAAGTGTTTTACTTAGTCTTATAGAGAAGGAAATCATGTTGACTCTGCAGTAAGGGAATCTAAAAATGGGCATTTAGAGGTGGATAATTTTATTAGAGGAAAAAGAATAAGACTAGCTATTAAATAGCATCTTAATTATGCACTGAAGTAGCTATAATCTCAAACTTTTCTTGCCTTTATATGAAATTTCTTTGCTATTACTGGTTAAAAAATTAAAAGAAGGCTATTTCCTTATCCTAATCACCTCTTAAATAAAAAGGTATCAAATTAAAATATTGAAGTATGAACAAAATATTTAGATACCTTTACAAACTGATATAAATATGAAAGAACATAATGTAACATAGATAAGATTTATCCTACATATAAAGAAAGAACAAACAAGAGGGACAGTTTGATCTCATTTTAGGAAAATAAAAATTAAGACTGGTAGAACCTTGTGAAATATTAAGTGTCCTCCTCTGTGTGGTAAGCATTTTATTTTCTAGATTGGTTAGAATATATGTTCAGATTTAAGTAGGCAAGTCTCTTTCAAAGGGAACACGAAAAAAAAATCTTTTCTTTGTACCAACAGTGAGTACTCATGAGGGGAAGTAAACATGGTACAAATGTCCTAAAGCAGATACCACCAAAGGTTCTGCTATTACACAGTTACCTTGCAGGTAACTCTGGTTGACCTGCTTGCTCAACTGGAACTCACTTAGGTCAAATCCCACAACCCAGATTGAATGACATCAATGAGAGAGACTAGACTACAGATAAGTCCTTAATTGCTGTAAAAGCCTTCAATGAAGTGTAGATGGAGTGGTGAGTCTTGAGGTGTACCCTCTTCCCACCCTCTTTGTAATCAAACAGGCCTACTCCTATAGTTAGTCACAGGGTCATTCATTCATTCATCAAACATGGACCAAGCCCTTACTCTGTACCAGGCTCTGTAGTACTGGGGCTGGATATAAAAAGAGAATTAACATCATTTCTTCCCTTAAAAATCTCACAGTTTGTTGGAAGAGATATATAAAGAGAAAGCTCTCGTGCAACATTATAAGTACAATGGGACATGTGCTCAGGGTATTAGAGGGGCACAGAAGAGGGGCACTACATCCAGTATGGTGTAACCACAAGCAGTTTGGTGTCGCTGGAATATGAAGGATATTGTATGAAGTGGTGAGAATGGAGGACAGAAAAGTAGGCTGAATTAGATCACGGGGGCCTATACTTTATTTTTTTTATTTTTTTATTTTTTATTTTTTTATTAACGGAAAGAAAAAAAAAAAGAAATTAACACAACATTTAGAAATCATACCGTTCTACATATGCACTCAGTAATTCTTAACATCATCACATAGATGCATGATCATCGTTTCTTAGTACATTTGCATCGGTTTAAAGGAACTAGCAACACAACAGAAAAAGATATAAAATGTTAATATAAAGAAAAGAAATAAAAGTAGTAATAATAGTAAAAAACAACAACAACAAACAAACAAGCAAACAAAAACAAAAAAAAACCCTATAGCTCAGATGCAGCTTCATTCAGTGTTTTAACATGATTACTTTACAATTAGGTATTATTGTGCTGTCCATTTTTGAGTTTTTGTATCTAGTCCTGTTGCACAGTCTGTATCCCTTCAGCTTCAATTATCCATTGCCTTACCCTGTTTCTAACTCCTGCTGAACTCTGTTACCAATGACATATTTCAAGTTTATTCTCGAATGTCCGTTCACATCAGTGGGACCATACAGTATTTGTCCTTTAGTTTTTGGCTGGACTCACTCAGCATAATATTCTCTAGGTCCATCCATGTTATTACATGCTTCATAAGTTTATCTTGTCTTAAACCTGCATAATATTCCATCATATGTATATACCACGGTTTGTTTAGAAAAATCACATGATCATCTCAATTGATGCAGAGAAGGCATTTGACAAGATTGAACATCCTTTCCTGCTGAAAACACTTCAAAAGATAGGAATACAAGGGAACTTCCTTAAAATGATAGAGGGAATATATGAAAAACCCACAGCTAATATCATCCTCAATGGGGAAAAATTGAAAACTTTCCCCCTAAGATCAGGAACAAGACAAAGATGTCCACTATCACCACTATTATTCAACATTGTGTTGGAGGTTCTAGCCAGAGCAATTAGACAAGAAAAAGAAATACAAGGCATCAAAATTGGAAAGGAAGAAGTAAAAATATCACTGTTTGCAGACGATATGATACTATACGTAGAAAACCCAGAAAAATCCACAACAAAATTACTAGAGCTAATAAATGAGTACAGCAAAGTAGCAGCCTACAAGATCAACATTAAAAAATGTGTAGCTTTTCTATACACTAGTAATGAACAAGCTGAGGCAGAAATCAAGAAACGAATCCCATTTACAATCGCAACTAAAAGAATAAAATACCTAGGAATAAATTTAACCAAAGAGACAAAAAACCTATATAAACAAAACTACAAAAAACTGCTAAAAGAAATCACAGAAGACCTAAAGAGATGGAAGGGCATACCGTGTTCATGGATTGGAAGACTAAATATAATTAAGATGTCAATCCTACCTAAACTCATCTACAGATTCAATGCAATACCAATCAAAATCCCAACAACTTATTTTTCAGAATTAGAAAAACCAATAAGCAAATTTATCTGGAAGGGCAGGGTGCCCCGAATTGCTAAAAACATCTTGAGGAAAAAAAACGAAGCTGGAGGTCTAGCGAAGCCGGACTTTAAGGCATATTATGAAGCCACAGTGGTCAAAACAGGATGGTATTGGCATAAAGATAGATATATCGACCAATGGAATCGAATAGAGTGCTCAGATATAGACCCTCTCATCTATGGACATTTGATCTTTGATTAGGCAGTCAAGCCAACTCACCTGGGACAGAACAGTCTCTTCAATAAATGGTGCCTAGAGAACTGGATATCCATAAGTAAAAGAATGAAAGAAGACCCGTATCTCACATCTTATACAAAAGTTAACTCAAAATGGATCAAAGATCTAAACATTAGGTCTAAGACCATAAAACAGTTAGAGGAAAATGTAGGGAGATATCTTACGAATCTTACAACTGGAGGCGGTTTTATGGACCTTAAACCTAAAGCAAGAGCACTGAAGAAAGAAACAAATAAATGGGAGCTCCTCAAAATTAAACACTTTTGTGCATCAAAGAACTTCATCAAGAAAGTAGAAAGACAGCCTATGCAATGGGAGACAATATTTGGAAATGACATATCAGATAAAGGTCTAGTATCCAGAATTTATAAAGAGATTGTTCAACTCAACAACAAAAAGACAGCCAACCCAATTACAAAATGGGAAAAAGACTTGAACAGACACCTACCAGAAGAAGAAATACGGATGGCCAAGAGGCACATGAAGAGATGCTCAATGTCCCTGGCCATTAGAGAAATGCAAATCAAAACCACAATGAGATATCATCTCACACCCACCAGAATGGCCATTATCAACAAAACAGAAAATGACAAGTGCTGGAGAGGATGCGGAGAAAGAGGCACACTTATCCACTGTTGGTGGGAATGTCAAAGGGTGCAACCACTGTGGAAGGCAGTTTGGGGGCCTATACTTTAATTGTGTATGTAACAGAGAGTATCTGAATGGTTTTAATAAAGTAACATGCTAGGTGAAGAGAAACTTCATTCACTCCTGGGCAGCCCTAACAGGGCAGCATCCCTAAAGGTCTGGCTCTGAACCTAAGCTCTGAATCTATGTTACTACCTGTGTGAATTTGGACAAGTCACTTAACCTCTCTGAACTTGATTTCCTCACTTGATAATGGGAATAACAGAGTCCACCTAAGTCACCTCATAATATTGTTGTGAAAATCAAATGGCATTGGGTGTGCAAAAATAATTCCTAAATGCTGTTCAAATACTTATTGTTTACTACTATCACTCTTTATATCTGGACATTTGCTTTGGAATAATGAATTTTGAGATTAAATTCCTATCCATGTATGAGTTCCTTAAATTCAATTGAGAACCTATTTTGAGAAATAATTGAGTCTTTATTTCATCTGCAGCAAATAGTGAATGCACTAGATACAGAGCTGGGATAGCTGAAGAAATCTAAGGCAGAACTAGGAAATTTTCAAGCAAGTTTGAAAAAATCTACACAATAATAAAAATTTCTCTTGGAAAAGATTAAAAAACTCAATTCTGATATTTGAACATGGGTTTTCCCTTCCCCTTTCATTGATAAAGTCAAGAAATGATTATTAAATGTCTTTTATATAAGAGTCAGACAATATGCTAGACCTGAAGCTATCTTTAATGCACTAAATAGTCTTATGAGACTCATGGTACATTCTAGGTAAGGAGAGAGCTATTAAATAACTACACAAATAAATACATAAACACATACTGTGAAAAGTGCTGTTTCGGTTTGTTAATCCTGCCAGAAATGCAATATACCAGAAATAGGTTGGCCTGTATAAAGGGAATTTGTTAAGTTACAAGTTTACAGTTCTATGGCCACAAAAATGTCCAAACTACAGCATTCAGAAAAAAGATAACTTTCATTCAAGTAAGGCCAATGGGCCCAGAATACCTCTGTCAGCTGGGAAGGCACATGGCTGGCATCTCCTGGTCCTTTGGCTTCTGGCTTCAAACAGCTTCCCTGGGGGTATTCGGGGTTTCTCTGTCAGCCAGGAAGGAACCTGCAATGTCTGATAAACTTTCTCTCCCAGCTTCTCATTTCAAATGACTTCCCCAGGGACATTTTCTTTCTGCATCTCCAAACATCTTTGCCTGTGTCAGTGCTGAAGTTTTTTCCAAAATTTTCCCTCTTAAAGGACTCTGGTAAGTGACCCACCTTGAATGGGTGGAGACACATCTCCATGGAAACCACTTAATCAAAGGTCCCACCTACGATTGGGTGGGTCACATCTTCATGGAAACAACATTGAAAAAACCCCACCCAACAATATTGAATGAGGATTAAAGAACATGGCTTTTCTGGGGTACACAACAGTTTCAAACCAGCACTACTATGAAAGAAAAGCATAAAATTACATTTTTTAAGAACATATAGCAGGGAAACAATCTAGTTGTAGCAGGGGTAGGAGAGAAGGAGGGCAGTGCCACTTAGAAGTACAAATGTCTTTCTAAGACAGTATTATCTGAGCTAAAATCTGAAGGATGACATTATTTAGGGGGAGAGGAGGTAACATTCCAGCAAGAGCCTGTACAAAGGCCCAAAGAGGGAAAGAGCCTGTTGCCTTCAAGGAATTGAGAGATGCCCAGGCAGTGGGGGGAACAGCTAGAGCTGAGACTAGAGACATGGACAGGAGCCTGCTCATCTATGACCTTTAGTCATATTACAGGTTTATCCTAGGAGCAATAAGAAGGTCTCTGAAGGCTAATATGGTAGGATAATATGAGCTGGCTGCAGAGTAGAGAACAGACTGGAGCAGGGCTAAAGCAAATGGAGTTAGGAGACTATCACAGGATTCCTGGTGAAAACTGATGGCGGCTAGGACGAAGGTGGGTGTGAGGCAAATGAAGAGAACGGAAAAGATTCCAAAATTTTAGGGGGTGGGGTAAAAATGACAGGATGTAGTGATGGAGCGGTGATGCTGATAAGTCAGAAGGAGTGGCAGAAACAACTCCCACATTTTTGGCTTGGATCAACCGGATGGATCAGCTACCATTCACCGAGAAAAGGAAAAGGACCACGCATGAAAGGAAATCGCACCTGCTCAATTTCCAACCCCACCTCCAGGTATTTTTAAGCTTTTTATTTTGGAATAACTTTAGACTTACAGAAGAGTTGTAAAGATAGTACAGAGAATTCCCTTATACCTTTCACCCAGATTCCCTGAAAGTTAACATCATAGTGTATAACTATAATTATTCTGGGTTTTTTTAAAGGGGGCAGATATAAGAAAAGCAAGCCCAGATTGTTGTGCTACAATCCTAGAAAGCAATCAATCCAAATATGAACAGACTCCAAGAAAAAAAAGAAAATATGTTTCAACCAGGAATTAATGTCAGAAATTAAAAAAGGGAACATAACAGATTCTTCAGTATTAAGAAGATCATAAGAGGATATAAAGAACAAATTTATGCATATACATTTGAAAATACAGACAGAATGGATAAATTTCTAGAAGATCACAGTTCTCTAAATGGTCACAAAAAGCAATGGAAAAAATGGGAATAATCTTATAACTATTAAAGAAATTGAATCTATAATTAAAAAACCTTTCCACAAAAAAAACTTTAATCCCAAATGGCTACAAAATCTACTAAACTTTTAAGGAAGAAATACTGCCAATGTTACACAATTTCTTCCAAAGACCAGAAAAAGAGATAACATTCCCTGACTCATGTTATGAGGCCATCATAACAAGGACACAGGAGATGAGGTGCAACAACCATAATTTTATTTCATTGAATTTAAACTATTTTCATAATAAGACCTCATCAAATTGTACTTGCTCAGTTTTGTATATGTTTAATTGGAGGTACTTTGGAGATAATCAACAGATTATCTCCTGTTAATTAGCATTGCCACTAATTAATATTAGTGAGTAGCATTGCCACATATATAATATATATTCTCCATATAACAAATTTTTGTTTTCTCCCAAAAGTTCTTATTCTCCCCAAGGTCTTCCTCATTTCAATCAATGTACCTACATGCCCTGTTACTCACCCCAAGCCTAGATATCATACTTAATTTCTCTCTTTCCTCCATACCCCTATCTAAACCATCAAGAGGTCTTACTGGACTTACCTTCAAATTACATACTGAACCTACCTTCTAAACTCCTTTTTCTGCTAACACCCTGATAGAAGTCACAATCATCTCTAGCTTAACTACTGAATACTTCCCAACTGTCTCTGCACATAGAAGCTGGAGTGATCTTTTAGAAATGTTAACTGAATCATGTCCCTTTCCTTCTTGCATCCCTCCTAGGATTCTCATAACTCTTAAAATAAAATCTAAATTATGATATTTACCATGACCTTTCTAGGAAATCTGGCCCATGCCTCCCTGACCTCTTCTCCTCTAGCTCTCTCATGTCTACTCACAACGGCCCTCTCACCATTGTATCTAGACACTTCAGGGTGGTTTCAGCCTCTGGAAATCTGCCATGGAATTTTCTACCACAACAGCTTCACATTTCATATGGGTTGTTCCTTTACTTCTTTCAAGTTTCTGCCTAAGAATCACATCCTCAGAGGCTCAATCTCATTAGTTATCAAGGAAATGCAATGAAGACCATAATGAAATACCATTTTACACCCAACCCATTAGGCTGGCAAAAATTAAGATGACATAATACCAAGTGTTAATGAAAAGTAGATCACTTGGGATTCTTAATCACTTTGGTTGGGAATATAAACTGGTCCCACCCCTTTGAAAACAATTTGGTACTATCATGTAAAGTTGAACTTTGACATATCCTATAACCCAGAAATTCCACTCGCATGTAGGGAAATGTGATGCACATGTACATCCAGAGACATAGAAAAATGTTCAGAGCACTATTGTTCAAATAGAAAATAGTTGGAAACCATCCTGATGTTCATCAATGGGCAAAGAATCAACTGATTTTCCACATTCATCCAACAGAATATAAATCAGCTGTTAAAATGAATGCTACATGCAGCAACATGGAACAATGACACTACTTTTATAAAGCAAAACTAAACAATATAGTATTTATGGATATATCCATAAGTGATAACACTATTATTTATATATTGTATTTATACATATATAAAGCCAAAGAAAGGTAAACATAAAATTTAGGAAGTAGCTGCTTTAAAGGATAGGCAGGTAGATGGATAGAGTAGAACAGCACAGGAAGATGCAACAGAATCAGTAATGTGGTAGGCTCACAGATATTTTATTGTTTTATTGTTATATCTCATAACTTACAAAAATGCTAACATATATATTATTAAATGTTACAAGATTTAAAGTCATTGTTGAACCAAGATGTCTCCAGAGTGGGGGCTCCAGAGAAACCAAAAGCAATAAGATCTATCTGTATGTGAATAAAGAGATTTCGTTTAAGGAACTGGTTCCTACCATCATGGGGGCTGGCAGGTCTGAAATCTATAGGGCAGGACAGCAGCCTGGAATGTATATGTATGCACACATTCATTTTCTTGTTTATGATGAGTCTCTCCCACTAGACTACAAACTCTGTATCTGTGGAGTCTCTGCCATTCTTGTCCACAACCATATCCCCAGAGCTTAGACCCATAGCTGGCATATGGGATAAATATTTATGGTACAAAGGAACAAATGACCTAAGTAGCAAAATGAAGCAATATAGCATGAAAGGTTTAGTGTAGGGACTTCAGAGTTAGACATTTCTGGGTTCAAATCCAGGCTCTCTACCCTTCTTAGCTGGGTAACCCTGAGCAAGAGTTTTTATTTCACTGGATCTGTTTCCTCAACTATAAAACATGTTTATTGGGTAGCTGTGATGATTAAAAAAGGAATTTAGCACCATGCCCAAAACAAAATTATTATTGTTGCTATTATTATTTTATTATGCACAAAAACATATTTCTCCCCATAAAAAATGTCTTTTATTGGTAAACAAACCATCTTAGTGGCTGTAAACAATCTGAATTCTTTAGCCAGTTTTTCTATGACAAATTTTCTCCACAGCCTGTTTTAAAATGGACCAATATGGACTCATATAGTTATTTCTGCAGTTTGGTCAGACTAAAAAGATGTGTCAGGAAAATCTTATAACCACCAAACTTCCAGTGGAAATGGCACAATATAATCTTGGATCTGCCCTCACCACCAATTTAGGAGACCAGCAAGATGAAAATAGTATCTGCCACTGATCGAAGGTATTCTGTATTCTAAAGAACATGCACATATCTTGATAATTCCTCAATTACCATAAACTAACATAAAGTTAGTTTATGAAGTCAATGTATACAAGAATTCCAAAAAGCAGACTTGGTGTAAATTGCTTTTAACTTTGGACCTGGGTCAGTTCTGGAGCAGACATCATGTTCAAATAATCACTAGCAATTCTTGAGGGTAGACTTGCACTATCTACTGCAATACATCTTTTTAAAGCAAAACAAAACCAAAAAAAAAGAAATATCTGTCTTTATGACTGATCTGTATGTTGCCCAGAAAGACATGTTATTCATCTTTTGATGAAGTTATTTCAGTTAAGGTGTGGCCAATCTCCATCAGGATAAGTCTTATTTCTATTACTGGAGTCCTTTATAATTGCAATGAAAGCCATAGAGGGAACAGCTAGAAGCTGAAGGTCACTGGAACCCAGAAGAGAATTGGAGAGGCTAGAAAAGGTCATCATGTGCCTTGCCATAGAACAAGCTAAGGGCCAAGGATCACTGGCAGCCAGTCCCAGAATGCTTTGTTTTCAGGTATAAGGCATCACCTTTGATAATGCCTTGACTTGGACTTTTTCCTAACCTCACAACCATGAGCCAATATCATTGTTTAAGATGACCCATTGCATGATATTTCCTTGAACAGCCAAAGGAAACTAAAACAATGACATTTTATACATAGTAAACCCCAGGGCCTTTATTGCTACAAAACCGTAGTCCTTTCTAAAAATGACTCTCACAACACTTTTACTTCAAAATGACCACACTTTACAGTACCGCCAGCACACTAATAATAAAAATCAAACTCCTCAGTGAATGGACCCACATTGTCCATCTTGGACAACAGCTATGACATCCTGGAAAATAGGGCATCCCACCCTATAGATCAACCCAACCCTCTTAGAGAGCTCTAGATCTTTCTGGGAGATCTGCTGCAGTTCAGGGCAGGCTCCATACCCAGAGGACACCCCCAGGGCCTCTAAAGACTTGGGAAAATCCCAGATAAATAATAACAATGATTCAAAACAGCAACAATAATAGCTACCATTTTATTCAGTTTACTATGTATCAGGTAGTATTTGTCCTAAGTGCTTTACACATATATGCTAATTTACTCTTTATAATAATTCCACTAAGGGGGTATAAAGCTTGTAATTTGATTAACTCCCACAAGTTAGACCCCTGAAAGTGAACACATGATAATTATAATCTGACCTTGTGGATCAAGGTGAGACCAGAGCACATGTCAACAATCCAATCCACGCGGTCCCTAGGAGTAAGCATCAGTAGTTCCAAATGGTCTGATCTCATCATGTCATAGAACCGGGCATGCAACTCTCCAATCCAAACTACTATTACCCTAGAATAAGCCAAGTGCAAATAAATTAAAAGGAGTTCGTTGGGAGATAGGGACTGAGGAAAGGGACATACCTTTTGTCACATCCTACACCCTGACTACTTCACATCAATCTACTGGGCTGCACACAAAGCCCAGACCTGTCTCAAATCCCATGCCTTTTACATCCCACATGGCACCTCATCCCCCTTCTTGTCCTTCAACACAGACACAACTTCCTCTTGGAATTTCTTAGACTCTCCCATCATTTCCTTCCAGCCCCTCTATGCCCGTAACATTTTGTGTGTGCTTGTTAAACCATTTAATTACAGCTTTCATTTTTATTTTGTCCATCTCTCCATTAAATTTTTAGCATCTTGAGACCACGGGTGACATTTGTTTTCCTAGTATCTGGCACTGTGCTGGCTGGGCAGCTGCAGACAACCAATAAAGGTTTACTGACTGAATGAAGCAAGGAAACCATGGTTCCTCTTGGAGGCACATAATTTCTCACCACCACCCAAACAACTCCCTTGCAGAACAAGCAGTATGGGAGAATTAGAAAAGAGAGGAGCCCTGAATGGTGGAGATCTGCCTGATTTGTAATAAAGGATTACTAGGGAACTTTTCCTGAGATTTTTGCTTGCAAGCCCAGAATTTAAACTTGCATCTTTTTCAATGAAACAATAATTATCACTACCACCAACGACCGAGGCTTGCATTTAATCCTAGGAACTTCTCACTTCATTAATATCCAAGTTTCTGAATGGCTTTACAAATTTAGTGAAAGGCTGCTCACAACGTTTTGAGCAGAGTTTTCTGTTCTGAGAGTTACTTTCTCTCTTCAGGGCAAATCGCATTTGGTTTTTCTTTATCCTCCTAATAAACGTTACTTAAAAGGTTGGCGGCATTGAAAGTGAAGAGAGAAAAACACATCTAGAAGTTGTTAATCAATATGGAATTTCTCTGGGTGCCTGTGTGACCTCAGCGAATTTCAGATTTCCATCAGTCTCCTGGGAGATGGTTGCTATGATCACTCAGTGTCCCCAGCTAAAAATCTTCAAAATGTGGACTGCTGCTTTTATTCTCTCGTCTCTTCTTTATTAGCTGTTTTCCCCTTACACATAGTTTCTTTCTCCACGAATGCAATCTGCTCATATATATATATATATATATATATATTTTTTTTTTTATCACATTATATTCCATACACACAGAATGCCTCCATTCTTTTGGTTCCTCTGGAAATACTTTTATTTGGGTTATAACATTTGGCAGTCCATTAGGAATACCATTTATATTTTTATGCTTCCTATTTTCCCTGAAAGCAAATTATTCAAATGGCAGTCAGCCCTGCCTACCTCTCCTCTTTCAAAAACACTAATCCGCCCTAGAAGAAACTGAACACTGACAAAAACATCCAACCTGGTTGTTTCATTTTATGCTGCTTATATAATAAACTATTGGCTTGGAATGTCTCAAGATAAATTTTTAAATTTATGCAACTTTAATATTTTTCCTAAAGTTAATATAAATATACTTTTATTTGAATCTGCAGTTACTATTCATATTTCAAATACTGAAATTATTTCATAATGACTATTTCTTACAAATTTGCAAGAGGGAAAAACTTGAGTAAACTAAAACAAATCCAAGTAGTGACTGTTACTGCTCCTTCCCAATAACCAGGGACGGCTCAAATTCAGCCTCCAAAAACAATCTTAACATGCTCCAACCAAGGTAGAAGCTTTGTAGAAAATCTAGAATTCAAATGTAAATTACTGAACAGATTCCTTCAGGGGATTTTCAAAGTCCTAATTAAGTAGATCTGGTAAACAGGAAAAACATCTAAAAGAAAAATGTGATATTAAAAACACATGTATAGCAAATGAATCATAGGTAACAAATTTAGAGAAGCTTGTAGGGTCTTCCTTTAGCTACATATTTTTTAAAAAGATGAGCAACTCAAGGATAAATACCAAAATTCAAATCTGTGAAGGAGAGTGTGCCTGTACAGTTCCACTACAATAATGTGACCGAGAAAACAGGATGGGGCTGTGGGATAGGTTTTAATCAGCACAAGTAATAAGCAAAAATCAAAATGGAAATCCTATTTTACTTACATAAAAAAAACACTACTACCTAAATTTATGCTGGTAATTCCTATTTTAAAAAATATTAAATTGAGGTTATAGATTTTATTAAGGGTCAACCATTGGCAAATGAATTTTTCTGGATCTCTTCTAAACATTTTCTCTGTAATTTTAAAACCATCAGACATCTGGGGTCCTGTGAATTAATGCATCAAGTGAGGTCACTAAATACAAAAGAAATAGAAAAACTTCTAAAATCCATTCAGTCATTTGTTCATTCAATTAACAGTTACTGAGCATTCATTTTGTACCAGGAGCTGCTGTAAGCATTTGGGATACAAAAGTGATTAAGACCTGGTCTTAACTACCTTTAGACTTTTTAGTGGGAAAGGCAGGCCATAAACAGATAATTACAGTACTATATGGGAAGTGCAATGATAGATGCATGCAACAGTATGATTCAGCCTTTTAAAAGGCACAAATGATGAGTATGAGAACACTTTTATGAGAGTTGCAGTTTCATTGTTTTGGATGCCAAATTCATTATTATATATGCAAGACTACTGTTCATGCAAAGACAAACCTTGGTTTTAAGGTGCTTAGAGTCTAGTACAGGGAACAGATGGGGAAAAATGATAAATAGTGCTTCTCAAACTGTGATAAAGGACTAGCTTTTTTTTTTTTTTCAATTTGAATCTTCCAAAGACTAACACTTTTGCAAACTAAATCAAAATACTAGAAAAATGACATGACATAAAAATGCCCCTAATTTAAATTACTCTGTCAAATTGCTTAAAAGTTCCTAAATACTTACTTTCAGTTTTTGTACTTATGGAATACCCATAACATATGAAGACTGCAATGAAGCAACACAGAGACCTAAAGAAAAAGAAAACTATACAAGTTGCTGCCCCTTACCTGGGAGTGATCAGTTTATGGGGGGAAAGACAAAATTAATATAAGATAAGCATCTTCAAAATATGTGACCCATGAACTGCATCTTTTAAACAACAATGGAAAACAAACAAACAAACAAAAAAGCAATGGAGTAGGGCTTGCTAGAAATATGCAGTGAGGAATAAAAAGAACATTATTTCAGGTAGAAGGAGCCACACAAGCAAAGCATAGAAGAAGGAAAACAAGAATTTCCATATAATAAAGTAAGGGAGGAGGCAGATCAAAGAGGGTCTTCTGAACCTTAGAGTAGTGCCCCTCTTGGTGAAATTTCATAAGAGGACTGAAAAAGGAAAGTAACTCATTTTCCTACTGGTATTCTCTTGTTACAAAAAAAAAAAAAAAAAAAAAACTCTAGCCATAGTCATAGTAAAGTTAATCTGTCTGGGTGGGGCTCATTAAATCCACCTTATGTTTATATGACTTCCTTCATGAACCCTCATCATGGCCATGCAGAGCTGGACTACTTCTAAAATGGCGAAAAAACATTCCTATCCTGCCAGAATTAGAGTTTTCTGGTGGTAAAGAGTACAGTTTATATTTCTCCTATTGTTTTGTTTTCATTTTTCTTTTTCCATCTCTCCTTTCAGGATAGTTTAGTGGTAAAGAATGTGAGCTCTGCCTAGCACTGACTTACTTTCTCCAAGACCTTGGAAATGATTAACCTTCCTATTTGCTTAACATTAAAATAGAGATAGTGACAGTGCCTACCTCACTGGGTTATCATAAGGATTAAATGGGTTAATACAAGTAAAACACGCAGAACCGTGCCTGTCAAATAATCAGTGCTCAATAAGTGTCACTGAGTTATTAGTATTATTAAAAATAAAAGGGGGCGGGCCGCGGTGGCTCAGCGGGCAAAGTGCTTGCCTGCTATGCCGGAGGACCTCGGTTCGATTCCCGGCCCCAGCCCATGTAACAAAAACGGAGAAACAGAATACAATAAAACAAGAAAAAATGTTTCCCTTTCTTCCTTCCTTCCTTCCTTCTATCCTTCCTTCCTTCTCTCTGTCTTTCCTTTAAAAAAAAAAAAAATAATAAAAAATAAAAAAAAAATAAATAAATAAAAAAAAAAAAAATAATAAAAGGAAATGGAAATACATATAATACCCTCCCACCCCCAATCCAGGCTCATTTATGTAGTTATCCATGTAGGACCTCAGTAGGTTCCCTAATTTCAAACCCTGTACATTTCATTCATTATTTCTCCAACATCAATTTAAAACCAGTGGAGAAAACAAGAGCTAATTACAAGTGGAGAAAACAGAGCTAATTATAGGCCCCCAGAGTAAAATAACTGAAGAAAATCAATAGAGAAGAGCTTATTTTACATACTAATCCTACCTTAGTTATTCCTAAAATTAGAAGCCAGTAGTTTGGGGATACTGGAAGACATTTCCTCTATGAGAGGAAACCAGAATGAGACAAGACTGTTTAGGCAGGCTTTATTTAAAACATTCAGCACCTCTTAGAAATGTAATCAGGGTGATGCTTAAATATTTTAAAATCTGCGATGTTGTCTAGAGTTCACAGAGCATTTGACAGTTGGGACTATCGAATAGGTAACACGGTGTCGCTTCACACAGAAGGCTTAGAAGGGGGTATAGTAATTCTGAGTCAGGAATGTAAGAGTTTATCTTAATTTAGCAGCTGTCGTGCTGGTAACAGTCAAATCTAGCAAAGTCTTTTCAGGGAGATTGTCTTAGGGCGCAGCCGCCTAGACAAAACAACATTACATGGATGGGTATATGAGCTCCCCAGTATTGTCACAAATTACAGAGACAGAACTAAGGCAGCCTCATATGTTGCCAGCCAGCAAGCTGATCAGCAGATGCTTTAAGACATTCAGAGGCAAGGATGTTTAAACACCGGGTATTGTTTCCGACACCAAGTCCTTTCTCTCCTGTTCCCCCAAACCTCCACATCTTCATCCTATAGTTGTCAAGACAAATTAAAGGTCTTTTAACACTGGAAGAGGCCCTTTAAGACCAGGCTGGGCTGACCTCTCCACTCGGCTGTCAAAAGACTTGACCTCGAAGAAATTAGTACAAGTATTGTCCCTTAAAGGCAAAAAATTATACTGGTTTTACCATCAGCTGCAGAGGCAATATAAAAGCACAAGAGAAAATTTTATTACAGTCCAACACCTCTCCACCCATATCTATTTTCATTATACTTTTTGATCTCTCAATTCTGCTTTGCTACCTTGTCTTGTAAATATTACTAAAACACTACTGTAAGGTTCCATTTATCATGTCTTCAATGTGTTTGAAAATACCCAGTATTTCTATAGTTAGAAAGAGAGGCACAGCTTCCAAAGTTTGCATATTCAAAATAGGGCAGAAGAGGAGAGGGAAAGATTTAGGCTTACACTGTGTTACCCTTGAATGCTAAATTTATTCAAGAATCAAGTGGAGTTGGAAGGAGAGCCAACTAAAGAAAATACGACAGTAGTTTATATGATCAGTGTCCCTGAGGTAGGAATAAACCCAGGACAGAAGGCATGGACATATATAGTTAAAATAACTGGGTTGCCAGTGAGATTGAGGAAAACAATTTCCTGCTAATAATATCTAGCAATAAGCACACCTGCTAGGCAGCAATAATCTTGCCAAAATCATTTCTCAATTCTTCAAACTGGATTTTGAACTTAACACTGTTCCAGTCATTCAATCATTCAGTCAAGCAATAAAATGTCTCTTGATTATGCAGCACTGCTTTTGACCCCCTAGAGTAAATTTAAAAAAAAAAACAAAAACAAAACCTGCGCAAACAGACCCTTTCCTCAAGAAAATGTACATTCTTTTAAGCAATTATTAGCACACAGTAAATGGGAAGAACAAATCGGTTCAAAGATGACTTAAGGGAAGCCCAAGGGTGCACTGCTCATACAATTCCAGGATAATATTATAATTTCAATAGTGGAAGAAAGACAGTAGAGATATAGAAGGATGCCTATATTTGCTTATGGAAGTCACAGACAGTCAAGAATGAAGGATACATAGGGAAGTTGTTACAGGAAAAGGAAAAAGTGCATGTAATTGCAAAGAGGTAATAGAGAGTATACCACTGGAGCATAGAATGAAAAGATGGGATAGCAGTCTGGGGATGGACTGAGTGATGTGGTAAAAGATGAAATAGGATACATAGGTGGGGCCTTGTCCACATTTAAGAAAGATTATTAAGAATCAGGAGGACAGGGCTCAAGTCATTTATGCCTTTGCAACTTAGTAGATGCTCAATTAATTTTTGCTGATTGACTGAACATAGACAGATGTTACTGGATTCCTTTTGTGAAGTTATGTTGTTAAAAAAAAGAAGTAAAATGAGTTCAGCAATGGGACAGAACACAAGATTGATAAGCAAAAGTCTATTTTATTTCTATATGCTAGCAATAAACAATATGAAATTGAAATAATCCCATTATAATATTATGCAATAAAATGAATAAAACACGTAGGAAAATTTTAACAAAACAGTACAATACTTACTCAGCGAAACACACAAAAATATTGTTGGCCAATAGTAAAGAGGATCCAAACAAATGGAAAGACATGTCATATTCATAGGACTGAAGACTAAACTAATGTTATGATGGCAATAATCTCCAAACTGATCTAAAGATTCAATATGATCCTTATCAAAATCTCAGCTAGTTTGTTGTTTTGCAGAAACTGACAAGTAGCTCCTAAGATTTATATAGAAATTCAAGCAACTCAGAATAGCCAAAACAATCTTTAAAATAACAAATTGGGGATTCACACCTTCTGATCTCAAAACTTACTACAAAGCTATAGTAATCAAAACATTATGGTACTGGTATAATTAATTTATACCAGTCAATTGATTTTTTACCAGGGTGCCAAGTCCATTGATTTTTCACAAGGTGTCAAGTCCATTCAATGGGAGAAGTTAGTTTTTGCAACAAATGGTGCTAGGACAATTAGCTATCCACATGCAAAAGAATTAATTTGGACCCCTTACCTCACACCATGCAGAAAAATTAATTCAAAATGAATCATAGGTTAGCAAAGGAGTAAATCTTTGTGATTCTTGGTTCATTAGATATGATACCAAAAGTACAAGAGACCAAAAAATATAGAGATAGAAAATTTGGACTTCAAATTAAAAATATTTCTGCCTCACAGAACACCATCAAGAAACTGAAATGATAACCCACAGAATAGGAGACAATACTTGCAAATCATGTATCTGACAAGATACTTGTACCCAGAATATTTAAAGAAGTCTTACAACTCAATAATGAAGAAAAGAACTCAATTAAAACATAGGAAAGGGGCCGGCGGTGCTCCCGCCGCCATCTAGCCCTCCTCTTCCTCTTTCTCCGCCGGCGGTGCTCCCGCCGCCATCTTGCCCTTCTCTTTCCCCTTCTGCTCTGGTGGCGCTCTATCCGCCATCTTATCCTTCCCTTTCTCCTCCTACTCCAGCGGCTCTCCAACCACCACCGTGCCCTCTTCCGCCTTCACCAGCTCCTCCGCCACCATCCTCGACAGCCTTGCCATCCTCGCCTTTCCTCCTCCAGAACAGCTACTAGGGGAGTAGAAACGATATAGAACAGCTCCTGGAGACACGACAAAGATCAAAAAGACAGCGTACCCCATCCTGGAACAGCTGACTGGCTGGGAGAACCCGCTCCGGTGAGATCGCTGAGGGGCGCAGGCTTCCCCAGGCGGGGAGGCAAGCGGCCGGAGTCCCTCCCTTCCTCCTTCCCGGGCCAGCTGGCAGAATTGGGCAGGCGGTCCCCTCAAGCCGCGGCGGCTGGCGCCCCACGACACGCAGCCCCCCGGACCAACAGAGAGAATTGGATCGGAAATCCCCAGGCCGCGGAGAATGGTGACCGGGGGGGGGTCCCTTCCAAACACGTGACTCCCCGGTCCGGCTGGGAACGGTGCACTCTCCCGGGCCACGGCGGCTGGCGCCCTCCTGCCACGCTTGGCGCCCCGGGCCGACTAGGAAATTCGGACAGGCGCTCTCCCGGGCTGCGGCGGCCAGCGACCCTCCCCGCGTTCGGACCCCCGGGCCGGCTGGCACTCTTCCAAGCCGCTTCGGCTGGCGAACCTCCCCCACAGCAAGAGTTTTCCAAAGTTAAAGGACCCACAGCACCTTTTACTGGGGGGACCTGCAGACAATTGTGTGCCACGAGCGCCACCTACTGGGCAGAATAATAAAAACAGAACCTAGAGATTTCACAGAAAAATCTTTCAACCTGTTGGGTCCAACACCCAGGGAAATCTGACTAAATGCCCACACGCCAGTAGAAGATAACGGATCACGCTCAGAAAATTGAAAATATGGCCCAATCAAAGGAACAAACCAATAGTTCAAATGAGATACAGGAGCTGAGACAACTAATGCTGAATATACGAACAGAAATGGAAAACCTCTTAAAAAATGAAATTGATAAATTGAGGGAGTACATGAAGAAGACATGGGCTGAACAAAAAGAAGAAATAGAAAAACTGAAAAAACAAATCACAGAACTTATGGAAGTGAAGGATAAAGTAGAAAAGATGGAAAAAAAAATGGAAACCTACAATGACAGATTTAAAGAGACAGAAGATAGAATTAGTGATTTGGAGGATGGAACATCTGAATTCCAAAAACAAACAGAAACTATCGGGAAAAGAATGGAAAAATTTGAACAGGGGATCAGGGAACTCAAGGACAATATGAACCGCACAAATACACGTGTTGTGGGTGTCCCAGAAGGAGAAGAGAAGGGAAAAGGAGGAGAAAAACTAATGGAAGAAATTATCACTGAAAATTTCCCAACTCTTATGAAAGACCTAAAATTACAGATCCAAGAAGTACAGTGCACCCCAAAGAGATTAGACCCAAATAGGCATTCTCCAAGACACTTACTAGTTAGAATGTCAGAGGTCAAAGAGAAAGAGAGCATCTTGAAAGCAGCAAGAGAAAAACAATCCATCACATACAAGGGAAACCCAATAAGACTATGGGTAGATTTCTCAGCAGAAACCATGGAAGCTAGAAGACAGTGGGATGATATATTTAAATTACTAAAAGAGAAAAACTGCCAACCAAGACTCCTATATCCAGCAAAACTGTCCTTCAAAAATGAGGGAGAAATTAAAATATTCTCAGGCAAAAAGTCACTGAGAGAATTTGTGACCAAGAGACCAGCTCTGCAAGAAATACTAAAGGGAGCACTAGAGTCAGATATGAAAAGACAGAAGAGAGAGGTAAGGAGAAGAGTGTAGAAAGAAGGAAAGTCAGATATGATATATATAATACAAAAGGCAAAATTGTAGAGGAAAATATTATCCAAACAGTAATAACACTAAAAGTTAATGGACTGAATTCCCCAATCAAAAGACGTAGACTGGCAGTATGGATTAAAAAACAGGATCCTTCTATATGCTGTCTACAGGAAACATATCTTAGACCCAAAGATAAACATAGGTTGAAAGTGAAAGGTTGGGAAAAGATATTTCATGCAAATAACAACCAGAAAAGAGCAGGAGTGGCTATACTAATATCCAACAAATTAGACTTCAAATGTAAAACAGTTAAAAGAGACAAAGAAGGACACTATATACTAATAAAAGGAACAATTAAACAAGAAGACATAACAATCATAAATATTTGCGCACCGAACCAGAATGCCCCAAAATAAGTGAGGAATACACAGCAAACACTGAAAAGGGAAATAGACACATCTACCATAATAGTTGGAGACTTCAATTCACCACTCTCATCAATGGACAGAACATCTAGACGGAAGATCAATAAAGAAATAGAGAATCTGAATATTACTATAAATGAGCTAGACTTAACAGACATTTATAGGACATTACATCCCACAACAGCAGGATACACCTTTTTCTCAAGTGCTCATGGATCATTCTCAAAGATAGACCATATGCTGGGTCACAAAGCAAGTCTTAACAAATTTTAAAAGATTGAAATCATACACAACACTTTCTCGGATCATAAAGGAATGAAGTTGGAAATCAATAATAGGCGGAGTGCCAGAAAATTCACAAATACGTGGAGGATCAACAACACACTCTTAAACAACAAGTGGGTCAAAGAAGAAATTGCAAGAGAAATTAGTAAATACCTCGAGGTGAATGAAAATGAAAACACAACATATCAAAACTTATGGGATGCAGCAAAGGCAGTGCTAAGAGGGAAATTTATTGCCCTAAATGCCTATATCAGAAAAGAAGAAAAGGCAAAAATGCAGGAATTAACTGTCCACTTGGAAGAACTGGAGAAAGAACAGCAAACTAATCCCAAAGCAAGCAAAAGGAAAGAAATAACAAAGATTAGAGCAGAAATAAATGAAATTGAAAACATGAAAACAATAGAGAAAATCAATAAGACCAGAAGTTGGTTCTATGAGAAAATCAATAAGATTGATGGGCCCTTAGCAAGATTGACAAAAAGAAGAAGAGAGAGGATGCAAATAAATAAGATCAGAAATGGAAGAGGAGACATAACTATTGACCTCACAGAAATAAAGGAGGTAATAACAGGATACTATAAACAACTTTACGCTAATAAATACAACAATTTAGATGAAATGGACGGGTTCCTGGAAAGACATGAACAACCAACTTTGACTCAAGAAGACATAAATGACCTCAACAAATCAATTACAAGTAAAGACATTGAATTAGTCATTCAAAAGCTTCCTAAAAAGAAAAGTCCAGGACCAGACAGCTTCACATGTGAATTCTATCAAACATTCCAGAAAGAATTAGTGCCAACTCTCCTCAACCTCTTCAAAAAAATCGAAGTGGAGGGAAAACTACCTAATTCATTCTATGAAGCCAACATCACCCTCATACCAAAACCAGGCAAAGATATTATAAAAAAAGAAAACTACAGACCAATCTCTCTAATGAATATAGATGCAAAAATCCTCAATAAAATTCTAGCAAATCGTATCCAACAACACATTAAAAGAATTATACATCATGACCAAGTAGGATTCATCCCAGGTATGCAAGGATGGTTCAACATAAGAAAATCAATTAATGTAATACACCATATCAACAAATCAAAGCAGAAAAATCACATGATCATCTCAATTGATGCAGAGAAGGCATTTGACAAGATTCAACATCCTTTCCTGTTGAAAACACTTCAAAAGATAGGAATACAAGGGAACTTCCTTAAAATGATAGAGGGAATATATGAAAAACCCACAGCTAATATCATCCTCAATGGGGAAAAATTGAAAACTTTCCCCCTAAGATCAGGAACAAAACAAGGATGTCTACTATCACCACTATTATTCAACATTGTGTTGGAGGTTCTAGCCAGAGCAATTAGACAAGAAAAAGAAATACAAGGCATCAAAATTGGAAAGGAAGAAGTAAAACTATCACTGTTTGCAGATGATATGATACTATACGTCAAAAACCCGGAAAAACCCACAACAAAACTACTAGAGCTAATAAATGAGTACAGCAAAGTAGCAGGTTACAAGATCAACATTCAAAAATCTGTAGCATTTCTATACACTAGTAATGAACAAGCTGAGGGGGAAATCAAGAAACGAATCCCATTTACAATCGCAACTAAAAGAATAAAATACCTAAGAATAAATTTAACTAAAGAGACAAAAAAACTATATAAAGAAAACTACAAAAAACTGTTAAAAGAAATCACAGAAGACCTAAATAGATGGAAGGGCATGCCGTGTTCATGGATTGGAAGACTAAATATAGTTAAGATGTCAATCCTACCTAAATTGATTTACAGATTCAATGCAATACCAATCAAAATCCCAACAACTTATTTTTCAGAAATAGAAAAAACAATAAGCAAATTTATCTGGAAGGGCAGGTTGCCCCGAATTGCTAAAAACATCTTGAGAAAAAAAAAAAAACGAAGCTGGAGGTCTTGCACTCCCTGACTTTAAGGCATATTATGAAGCCACAGTGGTCAAAACAGCATGGTATTGGCATAAAGATAGATATATCGACCAATGGAATCGAATAGAGTGCTCAGATATAGACCCTCTCATCTATGGACATTTGATCTTTGATAAGGCAGTCAAGCCAACTCACCTGGGACACAACAGTCTCTTCAATAAATGGTGCCTAGAGAACTGGATATCCATATGCAAAAGAACGAAAGAAGACCCATATCTCACACCCTATACAAAAGTTAACTCAAAATGGATCAAAGATCTAAACATTAGGTCTAAGACCATAAAACAGTTGGAGGAAAATGTAGGGAGATATCTTATGAAACGTACCATTGGAGGCAGTTTTATGGACCTTAAACCTAAAGCAAGAGCAATGAAGAAGGAAATAAATAAATGGGAGCTCCTCAAAATTAAACACTTTTGTGCATCAAAGAACTTCATCAAGAAAGTAGAAAGGCAGCCTACACAATGGGAGACAATATTTGGAAATGACATATCAGATAAAGGTCTAGTATCCAGAATTTATAAAGAGATTGTTCAACTCAACAACAAAAAGACAGCCAACCCAATTACAAAATGGGAAAAAGACTTGAACAGACACCTACCAGAAGAGGAAATACAAATGGCCAAAAGGCACATGAAGAGATGCTCAATGTCCTTGGCCATTAGAGAAATGCAAATCAAAACCACAATGAGATATCATCTCACACCCACCAGAATGGCCATTATCAACAAAACGGAAAATGACAAGTGCTGGAGAGGATGCGGAGAAAGAGGCACACTTATCCACTGTTGGTGGGAATGTCAAATGTTGTAACCACTGTGGAAGGCAGTTTGGCGGTTCCTCAAAAAGCTGAATATAGAATTGCCATACGACCCAGCAATACCATTGCTGGGTATCTACTCAAAGGATTTAAGGGCAAAGACACAAACGGACATTTGCACACCAATGTTTATAGCAGCATTATTTACAATTGCAAAGAGATGGAAACAGCCAAAATGTCCATCAGCAGACGAGTGGCTAAACAAACTGTGGTATATACATACGATGGAATATTATGCAGCTTTAAGACAGGATAAACTTATGAAGCATGTAATAACATGGATGGACCTAGAGAACATTATGCTAAGTGAGTCTAGCCAAAAACTAAAGGACAAATACTGTATGGTCCCACTGATGTGAACCGACAGTCGAGAATAAACTTGGAATATGTCATTGGTAACAGAGTCCAGCAGGAGTTAGAAACAGGGTAAGATAATGGGTAATTGGAGCTGAAGGGATACAGACTGTGCAACAGGACTAGATACAAAAACTCAAAAATGGACAGCACAATAATACCTAATTGTAAAGTAATCATGTTAAAACACTGAATGAAGCTGCAACGGAGCTATAGGCTCTTTTTTTTTTTTTACTATTATTATTACTTTTATTTTTTTCTCTATATTAACATTCTATATCTTTTTCTGTTGTGTTGCTAGTTCTTCTAAACCGATGCAAATGTACTAAGAAACGATGATCATGCATCTATGTGATGATGTTAAGAATTACTGATTGCATATGTAGAATGGTATGATTTCTACATGTTGGGTTAATTTCTTTTTTTCCGTTAATTAATAAAAAAAAAATAGGAAAGGAATTTGAATAGACATTTCTTCAAAGAAAACATACAAATAGCCAAAAAAAGCACATATAAAAAGATGCTCAACATCATTAGTCCTTAGGAAAATGCAAATTAATGCAAATCAAAACCACAAGTTACCACTTTATACTCACTAGGGAGGCTAAAATTGAAAAATTATATAATAGTAACTGGTGAAAATATGGAGAAATTAGAACTCTCATATAATGCTGGTAGGAATGTAAAATGGTACAGTCTCTTTGCAAAAGAGTTTGGCAATTCCTCAAAATGATAAATAGAGAGTTACTGTATGTTTCAGTAGTTCTGCACATATGTACACACCCAAGAGAAATGAAAACATAAGTCCATACAAAAATCTGCACATAAGAGGTCACAGGAGCATTACTCATAATTGCAAAACATTGAGACAACCCAAATCCATCAACTACTGAATGGATAAACAGAATGTGGTATAGAAATACAATGGAATATTATCAGCCATAAAAAGGAGTGAAATACTGATTCATGCTACAATGTGGATAAACCTTGAAAATACATATTTAGTAAATAAAGCCAGTCACAAAAGACCGCATATTACATGACTCCATTTATGTAAAATGTCTAAAATAGACTAATCTATAGAGAAAAAAAGTAGACTGGTGATTGTCTGGGGCTGGGGTGGTATGTGTATGGAGGTGGGAGGGGGGGTTGAGGGGATTGGGGGTGACTGCTAATGGGTAAGGGGTTTCTTTTGGGGTGTTGAAGATGTTCTAAAATTAGATTATGGTGGCAGCTGCATAACTCTGAATATACTAAAAACCAAGATACTTAGCATTTTATAGTCTGTGAAATATATCCCAACAATACTGTGAAAAAGAAGTGGGGGAGGGGTAGTTAGGTGATCAAGCTGTATTTAGTAGAAAATATTTTCAAAATAGAGAAGAGCCTGTTATACTGGAGACTGGGTTCGATTCCTGGAGCCTACCCATGCCAAAAAAAAATAGAGAAGATGTGGTAAAGGTAAAGTACTAATGGAAAAAGAGAGACATAAGTTTGAGAGCTTGATGATTCCTCAAGGTGGGGCTCTTATGTCTACACTCAACCCTTCAGGGATAAATAGGTAACCCAAGTTAGGCCAACTGACCTCCCAGGAATTTGATTTTGAGCAGAATCACAGAAGGACTGAAGACATTTAGAAGTGAGTGATTTCAGTATCAGAACTATCCATCCTTGAATTCTTTTTACATTGCTCCCCAGAGCTATCCAAGTTCCTGGCTGTTCAACTGTCCTTCCATTATGTCTTCCATTATTAGAACAATATTAATTCCCCAAAATTCCCCTTTTCTTGCCTTGGTTTAAATTATCCCAAATCAGCTTCTATTGGCAAGGATCCATTCTTTTGGCTATTCAAGGTAGGTCAGAGGATAAGTATAAATGCCCATGAGATATACTGCAGCAAAGTACAAAATATAAACTAATTTCCCCTAAGGAATTTCTGATACAGAATAAATATTCTCTTAGAGGCCCACCTGATGATACATATTACAATAACAGATTATTGCTCTAACTTAACTAAATTTACAGAGACAAGTAAGATTTTTTTCAGTGGCATACTGTTTACTATGTGGGCAAATCATATAAATACAATGATAAAAGTATTTTTACATCTGAAACTTTAAAGAGGAGGTGAATCCAGGCACTAAAATACTGCTGATAAGTCTTACATATCTTAACAGTGTTTCTTAAATTTAAATAGTGGAAGGGCTCTTTTACTACTAAAGGCCATAGGAAATAATTTTAAGGACCTCTAATTGAGAAGCCCTGTATCATAACTGTTAGAAACACAATGGTTACTTGGTATCAATTTGATGGTAAACACCAAAATAAATGTGGATGGAAACAATCCAATGTCCATCAATGGCTGAATGGCTAAACAAACATAACATTCACACAGTGGAATACTATTCAGCATTTAAAAGAAACTACTGGTACATGCAGCAAAACCTCAAAACCTTACACTAAATGTCAGAGGCCAGCTGCAAAATACCACCTATCATTTGATTCTTTTTATGAAATGTCTAGAAAACATAAATTTATAGAAACAACAGAGCAGTGGTTTCCTAGGGTTGGGGTGGGATTGGGAATTAACTGAAAAAAAAAAAAAAAAACATACATGAGGGACCTTTTCAGTGAGATGTAAATATTTTAAACCCAGACTGCAATGATGGCTGCACAGTTCTATAAATGTATTAAATTCACTGAACTAGATACTCAAAATGGGTGAATTAGTGTATGCAAATTGTGCTGGTTTGAATCTATTATGTGCCCTAGAAAAGCCATGTTTTAATCCTGATTAAATCTTGTGGGAGCAACCATTTCTTTTAATCCTGATTCAATAATGTACATGGATCCTTCTCATTAGATAAACCGCATAGAGATGTGACATACCCAACTGTGGGTGTAACTTTTGATTAGATGGAGATGTGACTCCACCCATTCCAGGTGGGTCTTGATTAGATTACTGGAATCCTTTAAAAGAGGAAATATTTTAGAGAGAGAAACAGAAATGACAAGGTTAGAGAAACACAGAAGCCTGAGAGCCAACAGAAGCTTCACAGCAGGACTGATACAGATGTTTGGAGATTCTTAGAGCCCAGCAGATGTCTGTCTCCATGAGATGTTAAGCAAGTCAAAACCTGGAAAGAGATAAGGGAAGCCAAGAGATGAAAGCCAGCCTTGGAGAAGTAAAGTGAGGAACCTCTGCAGGAACAGAGGCTGAAAGCAATAGAGCCCAGGAGCAAGGAAACAGCAGATGCCAGCCATGTGACTACCCAGCTGACAGAGGTATTTCTGACCCATAGGCCTTTCTTGAGTGAAGGTAACCTCTTGTTGGTGCCTTAATTTGGACACTTTCACTTCCTTAGTACTGTAAACTTGTAACTTGCTAAATTCCTCATTATAAAAACTGTTCCAGTATTGGTATATCGCATTCTGGCAACTTCTAAATTAAAATACAAATTATATACCTCAAAAAATACCTTTAATGAAGTTCACATGGATTTTTATTATTTGGCCACTATAAGAAATTTGGTTAGAAATTTAAGTTTTACTTTTCCTAGGCTGCTCAACCAAATATCATGAAATGGGTTGGCTTAAACAAAAGGCATTTGTCAGCTTACAGTTTTGAGGCTAAAAGTTCAAATCTGGGTATCATCAAGGCAATGCTTTCTCCCTGCAGACTATGGCATTTTGGGGCTGGCTGCCAGCAATTCTTAGTCCTTAGTTTATCACATGGCAAAGCACTTGGCGGTGTCTCTGGGTTGCACTGATTTCAGCTTCTGGCTGTTTCTTCTGTGGCTATCTCTCTTTCATCTCTCATTTCATTTTGTTTATAAAGGACTCCAGTAAGAGAATTAAGACCCATCCTGATGGGGCTGGGTCATAAGCACATTAACTGAAGTAACCTCTTCAAAAGGTCCTACTCCATGGCTTCATGCCCACAGGAGTAGATTAGATTTAAGAACATGTTTTTCTGGGGCACAAACAGCTTCAAACCACCATAATGTAAAACCATGTAATTATGCCTGATGTTAAGGTACTCCGCAGACTGCTAGAAACAAAGAATAGTTTTACCTTAAACAGTAACTTCCAATGACTACCTGTATTCATTTTTTATTGCTGTTATTTAAAACTACCACAAAGTGAGAAGCTTGAACAATAAAAACTTGTTATTGCACAGTTCTGTCAGTCACAAGTTTGACATGGATTTCACTGGATTAAAACCAAGGTGTCTGTAGGGCTGAGCTGCCTTCTGGAGGCTGTATTTGAAGATCAGTTTTCTTGCTCATTCAGGTTCTTGGCAGAATTCAGGTCCTGAGATTGCTAGACTGAGATACCTGTCTCTTTGCTGAATGACAGCCGAGAGCCATCCCCAACTTCTAAAGATCCACCCATGTTCCCTGGCTCATGGTACCCTCCTTCGTCTTCAAATCCACCAGCTGTGTTGTGTGTCAAGACCCTCTCCTTCTTCAAAACTCTCCTTCTCCTTCTATCCCATTTCCCAACCCAGTCAGGAAAGGTTCTCAGCTTAAAGAATTCACATGATTAAATTGGGTGTACAGAGAAAATTCAGATTATCCAGGTACATCTCCCTATCTTATTGTCTATACCCTTAATCATACCTGCAAACCTGTTTTACCCACATAAGGTAACTGGGCTCGTTTGAAGCTCTATATACCTCTGAAAAACATGATCTTAAAGTTAATCCATTCCTGTGGGCAAAACCCCACTATTAAGTAGGATCTTGTGATGAGGCTACTTCAGTTAAGGTGTGACCCACCCCATTCAGGATGGTTTTTATTGGAGTTTTTTTTATACATGGAATGAACACAGAAAGAGAAGAGAGAGTCATGGAAGCAAGAAGCTGAAATCAGTGAAACCCAGAAAAGAAAAGAGAGATCAGCAGATGCTACCATGTGCCTTCCATGTGGCAGAGGAGCTAAGCATCGCCAAAAGCTTGTGTTTGCAAAGAAAACATTGACTTGATGATGCCTTGATTTGGACATTTTCCCGAAAACTAAACATAAGCAAATAAATTATCATTGTTTAAGCCATGGTATCTGCTTTAAGCAGCCCAGGAAACTAAAACAGTAACATATTCACAGGTTCTGGGGATTACGGCATACAAATATTTGGGGGGGTATTATTCTGCCTACTCCTACTGTCTACATTGTAAATTTTTGGCTAAAATATTTATTTTTATAAGCTCAACCTACTTAACTGCCAAAGTTGGCAATTTATCATTTTATATGTAATCTTAATAACAAATAGCTTAATAAAAGTTTAGTATATTATTGGGAGGCATAATGTAATTTTATAAATCATATTTTTATAGAAAAATAAGGATGAATAAAGGACATAGCAACACAGATGTGCATATTTGCTAAAAATAACTATCAATTCTTGTCTAATGGGAAAATGGGTATTAAAGAATATTAGTAGAAACATTACCTGATTATTTATATGTTTAATATGCCACTTCATAAATAAATATCTCTTCACAAATTGAAAGAGAAATAATGTTCTCTATTAAATATATATAAATATACCTTTAAAAAAAAGCAAATGTGGGTCAATATTCTTCCAAGTCGTCATCAGATAATCCCAAAATATGCCTTTTTTAAGATCACTTTAAACGTATCCAAACTCAAATTTTCATAGAATTCCAGGAGTCCGAAGGATGTCCTTATAAATCCCTAAGTGTTCTTGGAGAAAAACTGTCCCAAAGGTATATTCTTGCAAAGTTTTCTGGGGTGCCAAATATTCTTACCCCTTTCCATGCACACAAAAAAGACAAAAGAAACAAAACATCAGTTATGTCCCACACACCATTTAGTGGCAATCTCTTTAGAATGCCTTATAAGAATTTTTACATCTTTTCTGTTATATTTTCATTTCTCTTCATATGCCTTCATTATAAAAATTGTAAAATTGCATGTTTTTTAAAGTAAGTATAATTCTATTGTCTTTGTTTGCCTTTATATTTTTTAATCTATCAGCCCTCCCTCTTCTTCTAGTAAAAGCTCTGGACATTTGTCCAGATGCCAATATTAACCCTTTGCCTGTTACAAACAGAAAACTAGCTTTTCCAGTTTGTTGCTTTTCTACTTGTTTTGTTTCGGTTTTTTCTTCTGAGTGTAGAAGCTGTTAATTTTGACACAGTTGAATCTGTCAGTCTTTTCTGTTTACAGTAAAGTTTTAAAGCTCAAAGTTATCATTCCCCCATGGGTATGCTTGAGCCTATCCTGGTAAAACGCAATGCACTGAACAGACAGTCTTGATGACTAGGCTCATTTCCATAAACACTAATTACTGCATTTTGCTGAGCTACGGATAGCAAGGGAGTTTACTGGGAGGTACTTGGGAGTGTCTGTCCCTTCATTAAATAGCCTCCGGCTGCTATGAATTAATTAAGTCTTTCCTATGTTGTCATCCTGTCTGCTGTTATTTCTTACTTCTGTTGGGGTACCTGCTTACAAAAAAACACCACTTTCCCTTTTCCTTTGTACTGACTCTATTTGTTCTGTGGATTAGGAAGTAGACTTATTAACTAGAGTTTAGAGTTGTGTATAAATCACGACCAAAGAGGTTCTGAGTGGGGCATTTGGACTTCCCAGTATGTAACGTGCACAAGCTGTCATTCATGAACACGGTCTCTTCAGAGGACGCAGATTTCTTACTGAGGTTCAGACAATTGGACCACCTGATTTACTATGCTGAGACTCCTCTTTGCTCAGCTCTTATCAACTCTTAAGGAAATGACAAAGAGAATGACAATTTAGTCATTAGATAACCTGGACACATATGGCCAATACCTCCTCCTGTGCCCAAAGCAGACTTTGATAAACTATCATAGCATTATGTTTTTTAACTGAACATCGCATGCTGCAGAACTCTTTTCAATATAACACAATAGCAATATCAGAACTGTGGCTTGTAAAACCCAGAACAATGGTCAAAAGCAGGGGTCTTCAGATATTTATTGATGAGGGACTGTAGTTGTTTCCTACTTTATAATCTGATTAACCATATTTAAAATATATAACGCCACATAAATTTCCACTGAAATATATAAAATAAATTAGTGGCTTTGGGCTGTTTTGGGGAAGGGTATCGGGCAGCAGGGGTAAAAGGGAAACTTTCCACTCTATACCAATACCTTTCAGATTTTGGACATGTGGACTGTATTATAAGTAAAACGTACCAGGACATATTAGAAGCCCAGTGATCAGGGAAGTACCACTGCACAGCCTACCTGGGCTGGAAAAAAAATACCTACTTCTTCAATCATTTTGCTTTGTATCTTCAACATCTGGCTTCCATCTCATGTTTCTAAGGCTCTGCTTCAGTCCCAGTTATCGTATCCATATTTCAACAAAGAAAAAGGGGAGAGAAAGGAGAGCACAATCTTCCCCTGAAGGACAGATAAATTCTTTTCATATGACAGTGGTCACACATTAAAAGAATTATACACCATGACCAAGTAGGATTCATCCCAGGTATGCACGGATGATTCAACATAAGAAAATCAATTAATGTAATACACCATATCAACAAATCAAAGCAGAAAAATCACATGATCATCTCAATTGATGCAGAGAAGGCATTTGACAAGATTGAACATCCTTTCCTGTTGAAAACACTTCAAAAGCTAGGAATACAAGGGAACCTCCTTAAAATGATAGAGGGAATATATGAAAAACCCACAGCTAATATCATCCTCAATGGGGAAAAATTGAAAACTTTCCCCCTAAGATCAGGAACAAGACAAGGATGCCCACTATCACCACTATTATTCAACATCGTGTTGGAGGTTCTAGCCAGAGCAATTAGACAAGAAAAAGAAATACAAGGCATCAAAATGGGAAAGGAAGAAGTAAAACTATCACTGTTTGCAGACGATATGATACTATATGTCGAAAACCTGGAAAAATCCACAACAAAACTACTAGAGCTAATAAATGAGTACAGCAAAGTAGCAGGTTACAAGATCAACATTTAAAAATCTGTAGCATTTCTATACACTAGTAATGAACAAGCTGAGGGGGAAATCAAGAAACGAATCCCATTTACAATTGCAACTAAAAGAATGAAATACCTAGGAATAAATTTAACTAAAGAGACAAAAAACCTATATAAAGAAAACTACAAAAAACTGTTAAAAGAAATCACAGAAGACCTAAAGAGATGGAAGGGCATACCGTGTTCATGGATTGGAAGACTAAATATAATTAAGATGTCAATCCTACCTAAACTGATTTACAGATTCAACGCAATACCAATCAAAATCCCAACAACTTACTTTTCAGAAATAGAAAAACCAATAAGCAAATTTATCTGGAAGGGCAGGGTGCCCTGAATTGCTAAAAGTATCTTGAGGAAAAGAAACGAAGCTGGAGGTCTCGCGCTGCCTGACTTTAAGGCATATTATGAAGCCACAGTGGTCAAAACAGCATGGTATCGGCATAAAGATACATATATCGACCAATGGAATCGAATAGAGTGCTCAGATATAGACCCTCTCATCTATGGACATTTGATCTTTGATAAGGCAGTCAAGCCAACTCACCTGGGACAGAACAGTCTCTTCAATAAATGGTGCCTAGAGAACTGGATATCTATATGCAAAAGAATGAAAGAGGACCCGTATCTCACACCCTATACAAAAGTTAACTCAAAATGGACCAAAGATCTAAACATTAGGCCTAAGACCATAAAACAGTTAGAGGAAATTGTAGGGAGATATCTTATGAAACTTACAATTGGAGGCGGTTTTATGGACCTTAAACCTAAAGCAAGAGCACTGAAGAAGGAAATAAATAAATGGGAGCTCCTCAAAATTAAACACTTTTGTGCATCAAAGAACTTCATCAAGAAAGTAGAAAGACAGCCTACACAATGGGAGACAATATTTGGAAACGACATATCAGATAAAGGTCTAGTATCCAGAATTTATAGAGATTGTTCACCTCAACAACAAAAAGACAGCCAACCCAATTACAAAATGGGAAAAAGACTTGAACAGACACCTCTCAGAAGAGGAAATACAAATGGCCAAAAGGCACATGAAGAGATGCTCAACTTCCTTGACTAGTAGGGAAATACAAATCAAAACCACAATGAAATATCATCTCACACCCACCAGAATGGCCACTATCATATGACAGTGGTCAGAACTTTGTCACATGACCATATATAACCATGAGGAAGTATTGGAAATATAGTCTTTAGCTGGGCAAAGGGGCGGCATGTACTCAGCTAAAACACAGGGGGTTCTATTACTTAAAAAGAAAGGGGCAAAAGGGCTTGCAAACAAACTCACAGTCTCAATCACAAATAATTAACACAAAATTTAGGATAGTGTTTTTTTTAGTGGTAGGAAAGGGAATGCAATACAGGTTGTTTTGATGTACTGGCAACATTTTATTTCATAATTTGGGTGGTTACAACACGGGATTTATTTTTTCATTGTTATTCCTTTTGATGTATATATCTAGATTATTCCTTGTGTGTATTTCACAATTTAAAAAACATATTAGGGCTGCTGAAGGTAGGCATGGATGTGTGGGGATTCACTATATTATCCTCTCTACTTCTGAGTATGCTTAGAAATTTCCAGAATAGAAAGTTTGCATGTGTGTGTGTGTATAGATATAGTATAAATTCATCTTAATGCCCCCTCGGGCACACAGTGTGTATTAAAAAGCACTATGCTCAACGTTGTGCTTAATGTTATATATTTGAGAAATAAAGGACTTAAACCCTTAAAATGTTTATGGTCTAACTGGGAGGTCAAGATTAAAATAATACAGTACATGACAGAATGACCAAATGAGAAGCAAAGGCAAAATCCAGAAAAAAAGAGAGATCCATTTGGTTTAGAAAGAATGAGGTTACGATGACCTTAGGAAAGGAAAAAAATTAACAAAAATAGTAGGCAGTTAATAAAAATAAAAACAAATATGTAAACTAATTTTAACCAATTAGATCTGTGCAGTCCTCTTCACGTAGCGATCATTTTGTTTCAAAGTTTAGAATCAAGTTGAGTGCAAAGTAAGGGAACAGAAAGAAAAATAAGCTACTGTTCCACTTTTACACATTAAAATCTATTTTGTTATTCTATAATCACATCTAGCAGATCATTTTAAGGGAAGACTGAACAGGTATCTTTAGTATGCAGCAAAGCATACTGGTTAGGGAAACTGCAGTCAGCCTGCTTAAGTATGGATCCCAATTCCACAATTTGCAAACTGGGAGCCCAGGCCAAGGGCTCACCTCTTTGTGCCTCAGATTCCTCTTCTGTAAAATAGGGATACAAGCACTCTTTATCTACCAGAGATACAGTGTTCTACAGTTCTTAGAATAATGTACAGGACATAGTAAACACTCAGTACATGCTTGTTGTTGATACCTGCTTTTTCCATGACTCTTTGAAAACATGCTTTTCAAATTCTGTGTCTTCTGGAGTCCACTGGGGTGAGGGAGGTTATTTCAAACAAGTTAGATATCTGAATTTTGGTAAAATTTCCTGATTTTTCTAAACCATAAAAGCCAAAGAAGGCAAATTTGAAAACTAAATCCAGTGAGCTACCAATTCCTGGTTTAAATCTTTATGGAGAACAATGTTGGGCAATTTACTACATAAAGAAAATGTTGAAAATAAAATTTGACAAGTTACAGGATTTAAATAACTCCAATTTAGAGTTTAAGCTTGATTATTTCTCATATTCCTTATATTCCTTGACAATAATCCAGTTAATTTTTTAATCTCAGGCTCTTTCTTGCCATCCAGTAGATATTGGACCTCCGTTTCCTTCCCAAAACAGCTGGGAAATACTTAGGGAATCTAAGCTGTGGTTAGTAATAGCTACTGGCAAAGCTCGGACAATCAACTTGGGTACACATGACTAAAAACACACTGTGACTAAAAACACAGTAGATGCTATGAGCCACTGATTGTGTACTTTGGATGGATTGTATTGTGCACGAATACATCAATAAAATTGAATTAAGAAACACACTGTGTAGGGGGTGCAAAGATAGTTCAGTGGTAGAATTCTCACCTGCATACAGGAGACCGAGGTTCAATTCTTGGCCCACATACTTCCCAAACAAACAAACAAGCAAACAAACAAACGAAAAACCACCAAATAAAAACTCAGCAAATTGTGCTGTAATAGGGGATACGGATACTCACATGGAAAAAAAAATGAAATGTGCCATAGAGCATACACACACACACACACCAAAAAAAAAAAAACCCACTGTGTCAAACAAAATACGATTTAGTGCTAAATGTACTAAATGGTATGATGCCAACTTTAGATGGTCCAGAAATATAGAGCGCTTTATGCATGCCAGAAAAACAGAAAGAAATAGCATTATTCACGCATAAGGTAAGATTTCACTTCACCTTATAGAACAAGTACAATTTAGAAAGCCAGAGGGGTAAAAGGCACAGACTGTAGCAAATGTGGAGAGTCAGGGTGAGTTCATTTGTGAGCCAGACCAGGCAGGCCAGCTCAACAAAAGTGTGTACATTTTGGACTACTGAGGAAAATAAACTTGCATAATTAAGCACGACCAGCCTATGAATGGCTTCCCTACTCCCCTAAGGATTTATCCACTATTGTAATCCATTCTTGTGGGTTTGAAACCATTCTAAGTAGGGCCTTTTGATGAGGTTACTTCAGTTAAGGTGTGGCCCACTTAATCAGGAGGGTCTTAATCCTGTTACTGTCCTATATATGAGAATAAATTCAGATAGAGAGAGAGAGAGAATGCCATAGGAATCAGAAGCTAAAACAGAACCCAGAAGAGAAGGAAGAGTCCAGGAGACACTGTCATGGGTTGGAGGAAGCAAGGATTACAGGCAACCAGCCCCAGAGTGCCACATTCCATGGGACAAAGCATAGCCTTGACAATGACTTGATTTGGACATTTTCCCAGCCTCAAGATTGTGAGACAATAAATTCTCATTGTTTAAGCCAAACCATTTCACATGGTATTTGCTTGAGCAGGCTAGGAAACTAAAATGGCAACATATCCAATTTAAAACCCCATATAATTTAAAGTTTTAATGTGCAGAAATTTCCCACTTTGGAACAGAGACTGAAGCGCCTAATGACATGTCAATTTTATGTGACAGACTTTCATTTTTAAATTAGCAAAAGGGAATACATGAAATGTCCAAGGAAAATGTCCCCATTCAATAAAACAATAAGACTGTTTAGAATGATATGAAATGCACAACTTTTTCCTATAAATTAAAATCAGAACATACTAAATTGATTGGAGTATAATATTATATTTCATAACTGCTAAACCAAACTCTTAGCCACCACATCAGTCTCCACATTTCTGAATGAACTAAAAGACTTCCAACAGGCATCCTTTCCAGCCTAGGAAATTCTGCTGGAAAAGCCCCCTGCAAGTATGTGGCATGCTCATAGCTTTTTATTTTGTGTCCCTTAAAGTCCAATAATAGCTATATTTCACAGAAAGTTCTTCCTTTCTACCCCAATAGTCTGTAGGATAAGTTTTGGTTAGATACAAGGTCAGTATAAATCAAGCTCTACCTTCTTATCACAATGAATGAGCTATGTAAAAGTGCAAGACAACACCACTTCCTGTTACCCCAAACCTCTCAATGATTGAAATATATTCAGCTTCAGGTGAGTGGGCATTTTGTGGCTTCTTGTTCTCTGATTTCCATATGAATATGTAGAAATAACTTTAAAAAGAATAAGGATGGAGTGGGCCACAGTGGCTCAACTGGCAGAGTTCCAATGGGATGGGCCACAGTGGCTCAGCAGGCAGAGTTCTCGCCTGCCATGCCAGAGACCCAGTTCAATTCCCAGTGGCTGCCCATGCACAAAACAAAACAACACAAACAAAAATAACAAGGATGAAATCTATTTCTCTCCTGCGCCTCTGGCACATATACACCACCCTCCTCCCCCTGAAAATGCTAACCAAAAAGAAATCCCCAGAAAGATTTGTATTCATTCATTGTGTTCCCAAATTGAATTTCAGGCTCAGAATAAAGATACTTGAAAATGCAATTAAATGAAATCTAACGCAGAAACATTTTACTAAGTGGAAAAGCACCACAAAAATTTCAAGAGGACTGTGGGAAATCCTGCTATTTTAAGACACATCTGAAATAGCAAGCAAGGTAAATTGAGGTTGTTACCAAAGGAAATCTTGAGAGCATGTTAAAGAGTTATTGCCTGAAAAGAGAATTCATTGAATTCCTTTAGAGGAATTTTTTTTCATCTCCTCCCATACACTGCACATGGATTCATTAACGAAGGTGAAAATATTCCTGTGTTCCAAATATCCAAATCATTAAACTAAGGTAGGGGTAAGAAAGTTGAGAGCACAACACAACTAGCATGTTCAAACATTAGTCTACCAAATATTGCTCTAATCGTCCTAGTTCTCATACTATCATGTCCCCTTAATTTGGCCAAACATATTCTTCCCTAGCACATTAGCTTAATTCCCAAACAAAAGTAGTCTCCAGATTTACTCCTTTACAGAAACCACATCAAAACAGCACATAGTCTATAGCAATAGGCTTCATAGTGATAAGATCTTTACTTTAAAAATAGAAAATCCAATACTGTTAAAATGGATAAAGAAGGATAAATATTTACATTATAGGAGGGTATGTAACTTAAGATAATGACTTCCTCCTCAATATTAACTAAAATTTGATTCACATCCATTATATAAAGATGAATCAGTCCAGTATTATTGCCATTTTCCAGAATACTGATGCTTACATTGTGTGGATCCATGGAGAGGGTAATTAATACATGTTCTTTGGGAAAAGGACTTTCTGATCAAGTTTGGGATATGCTTGGGAAACGAAATCCAGTGTGAAGCATTTTCCAAACATATTTGGCCATAAAACCAATGTTGCTCAAAGCTGTCTGACTACAGAACCCTTCTTTCAAGGAATTCCAACTTAATAACTCAGTGTTCTAAGGAAGACACTAGGAAATATTTTAAAGAAAATATCATAAAGCAGCAACCCACAGGATCCTACCCACGGACATATTCTGTCTGGTATACATAAAGTTTTAAATTAAAATGTGCCAATACTGGAAATCTGAAGATATCACAAGGACCTCTAGATTCACTAACACTAATAACTGGATGAAGGTTGGTAGAGGATTTAGGGTACACAGCCTCCAATCTGACACAGTCCTTTCCACTCTGTAATCTCTCACTCCCAATATGCTTTATGCATGTGGATTATCTGACTGCCTCTCCTAGGTATTTATTTGCTTTTGGGACCACTGCACAGAGGGAAGGGGAACACAGAGAAAGAATCACATGCTTCTTTCCCTGAGAAAGCCCATCTCCAGTAAATCTCAAAATTTTTGATGCCATGCCTTCTCTTTTTTAGTGCTGAAGCTCTATATCTGGACTTTGCACCTCTATCAAACAATTCAACTAGAATGTTCTGCAATATGTTTTCTATACTAAATTATCAGTAAGTCACAATCCTTTTATTATTAACAACAAAAATTTTTTTACTAAGTACTAGACATGGCTAAGTATGTGGGTACTATATCATGAAACCCCACTGTGCCAGTTTGAAACTGTTGTATACCCCAGAAAAGCAATTTCTTTAATCCTAATTCAATATTGCTGGTAGGATCTTTTTCACTGTTTCCATGGAGATGGGACCCATCCAATTGTGGGTGGTACCTTTTGATTAGATGGTTTCCATGGAGATGTGTCTTCACCCAGTCAAGGTAGATTTGCTTACTGAAGCCCTTTAAAAGGGAATCATTTTGAAAAAAGCCAAAAGAGACCCCACAGCCAGAGATCTTGAAGATACAGAAAGGAAATGGCCCCCCAAGAAATCCACTTTAAGAAGCTGGTAGAGAAAGTTAACAGACATTGCCACGTGCCTTCCCAGCTGAGAGAGGTGTCGAGAAGCCAAAGACCCCAGAAGACACCAGCCACATGGCTTCCCAGATGACACAGGTGTTCTAGGTGGCATCAGCCTTTCTTGAGTGAAGGTAATCTCCTATAGATACCTTAATTTGGGTATTTTCAAGGCCTTAGACCTGTAAACTTGCAACTTAATAAATTCCCTTTTTAAAAGTGGTTCTGTTTCTGGTGTATTGCATTCTGGCAGTTTTAGCAAACTAACCCCCCCCCCCCATCCCCGATACCAACTCTGTGGCATATGTACCTTTATTAACCCCCATTTTATGGATGAGAAAACAAGGAACAACTTGTCCAAGGTCCCACAATTAGTATGTGGCAAAGCTGGCATTCAAATATAAGCTGAATGTCTCCAGAGGCCATGGTCTCAACCATTACACTATACTGAACCTTATAAAGAAAAACTGGACTAAGTGAAGGCAGCCTGGCAGGAGATGATGTTTTATCTTATGATATATCAAAGAATAAAGGCATGTAGCCACCTGTTGTTGCTGGGGGTATAATTCACCCAGAGAGTAGATGAATTTGAGACACCATATCTTGAATAGCCCATGAAGCAAAGAAGCAAAAATTTCACGTGGAAATAGCTTTTTGTCACTAATCAAGTTACTAATAACCCCAACTTCTACTTTTGTCTATGTAAACCCTTTAGGTATAACATGGAAGCATTTCATAAACATTGTAGGATACATAACCTCACCTTATACAAACGAAACCAGATCTCTGTCTAGGTTAAAGGACCTGCATCGAACTTTATAAGCATATAGAATGGGGTAAGTTCAGTGGGGTAAGTCTGGAACTCAACTTCAGGGCTTTGGATTTCAGATCTAGATTATCATAAGTGACTGTGGTATGGAAAGAGGTAGAACAGTGCTGTCTAAGACACCTTTTTACAATGATGGGAATGACCCATACACGTGCTGTCAAAATGTGACTGCATAATAAAGGAAATAAGTTTTCAAGTTTATTGATTTTTAATTAACTTTAATGTTAATTAAATAGTAAAAAGTGGGTAGTTCCTACCATGTTGGACTGTGCAGGGCAAAAGCTTTCACAAAACTTTTCAACCACACTTACAGGGTATGAACCATGAAATACATTGTCTAAAAAGGCTTAATGACTCCCATGTGTGATAAGCTACTGACCAGAAGGGGCCAAAAAAGGGTCTAGCCCTGATTTGAACACCAATCTTCATAGTAAGCTAACAAGTCATATCCTGAAAAGTAGCAGAGTGCGTTGAATGCAGTAAGGACTTGAATGTTTAGTTCAGGTAAACAAATTAAACTTTTGTTTCCTTATGTGCAAAAGAGCTATATGACAATGTTAAGTGTAGCTTCAGTCACAAAGTTTAACAAATAGTGGACATTAAAATGAATTGACCAGTACATGATCCAGGATTGGATCTAATGATAAAGAAGACAATGCCCAAAGGACATTATTGAGACAACTGAAAAAATAAAGGAATAGGGACTACATGCTTTAAATCAGTGTCAAATGTCTTGAATGTGATAGTTGTACTTAAAGTGGTTACATAAGAGAATGTTCTTCCTCTTAGGAAACATGAAGTATTACATGTTAGAGGAGCATGATGTACGCAACCTCCTTAAAAAGTAGACGAATGGAAATATAGATAGATGATGGAATGATATAATAAATGCGGCAAAATGCTAATAGTTGGTGTGCTGGTTTGAACCCAGAAAAGATCATGTTTTTCTAATTCATTCTTCTGAGGCCAGACGTATTGTGGGTAAGACCTTTTGGTTAGGCTATTTCAATCGAAATGTGACTCAGCTCTTTCAAGGTGGGTCTTAATCCTTTAGTGAAGTCCTTTGGGAAGAGGATAAAAAACAATAAAATCCTAGAAAGCTTAGAAGAGACAAGCCACAGGAGAAACAACCAGCAGACAACACCATATGCCTTCCATGTGACAGAGGAACCCCAGATGCCAACAGCCTTTCCTGAGAGAAGGTATCTTCTTCTTGATGCCTTAATTTGGACATTTTCATGACCTTAGAACTGTAATTTTGTAAATGATCCCCATCAAAATAGTCAATCCATTTCTGGTATATAGCATTCTGGCAGCTTTGGCAAACCAAAACAGGTGGTAAATCTGAAAATCTGGGTTGGGGTATGTGAGAGTTTTATGCTGTTTCTGTATTATTTTGGCAACTTTCCTATATATTTAAAATGATTTCAAAGTAAAAACCTTTTTTTAAAATGCACTGAATTAATCAGAGCAAATACAAATAAAATGTAGCAGACTTATTTATGTATGGATGAATTCAACATCACTTAGTGAGGGGCTTTAGACAAGTCATTCTGCCTCTCTGATCTCAATTTTCTCTTCTGTACAAAGAAGGGATTGGACACTGATCCCTAGTCTTTCCCAGCTGTCAAATTCTAGCTGTCAAACATGTAATGGACACTCAGTACACATTTTCCATTTGATAACTGTAGCTAAATGCAGCATAAAATTACAAAATCAGATCCAGAACTGTTCTTCTTTTCACTGAAACCCACTGCAACCTTGTAGTTATTAATACAGAAAAGTACCTTTGAGTCTCCTTAGCCAGGGCCATCCCCTGCTGCCTACCACACATATGATCACTGTGCAGCTCCATTTACAAAGCCTGGTTTTCTTATGATAATGGCCCCAGCACTGTTCTTCTCAGGTCTTCAATTTCCTTATTCATTTACTTCAGCTTCAAATAAAAGCCTTGCCCATATAAGCCTGAAAATGACACCCTGTTTTTAATTGACATATACAACATGTATTTTCCAATGAACTAAACAATGTCTGATTGGCAGGTAGGCAGGAAAAACAACATAATCTCAGTCAAAATAACCATAGTAGCAAAAGACTGGATTCATTTAGCTGTAGCTTGGATATGTAGCATGGAGTTCTGAAGATCCTAATTTTGTACTTGGGTTTACAATATCACTCTTCTAAATACCTATATAACTGAACATCCCTGCTTAGATGACATGCAATCAAGGAAAATAATGAGTCATAGCAAACAACTTCAAAGCCTTGGCACCACTTAGGTTAATAATATATAATTGCTACAATTTCTTTTAATGCAGTACATTTAATTAAGTGTGCTAAGTCTCTATGCACTAACTTATTTTCAACCAGAAGCAACCATTTTGCTTTCTGAATTGAGGCATTCTAGATTGTGCCCTTTTTCCAAAAGCACAAGTCTCCTCAATAACATTTCATTTAACACTGGCTTAGAAAAAAGACAGAAAAGCCCATGTTTCCACCTTCAGAGACAGGATTCAAAGATGAAATAAACTATAGCTTCCCAAACCAGTGAGAGGGAATGCCATCTCCTAAGTACTCAAAAAGTTACATAGAATGCTTATCATGGTTTTGTAAATCAGGTAAAATAAATTTTCCATACCGCATCCCCATGCAGGGGGAAAAAAAACAAGACTCCAAGAAGCAAAAGAACATAGAAAAGGAAAGAAAGGGGAGAGAGACACCACTTTTATTCGGACTGATGGAATACACATGCATCTCAAAAGCATTACTTTCCACTAAAAAGTTAAGATAAACATGAGAGATGAACATTTTGATTCAATAATATCATGACTTAATGGCATTTGTCTAGAATATTTTTCAATAACTTTCACAATGATATTGTAACAATGATTCCATGTGAGCACTCCATTTGTTACATATTTTATGACACTATTTTTTCATGCTGTTTTTTACCAGCATATTTAAAACTGAATCATAGTATTTAGCAATACAGCAGTAACCATCAGAAAAGTCAGGAACGGAACATTTAAAAATGGTTGACTGCATTTAATATTAGAGGTGGAGAGGGAGGGCATGGATGCTTTTCACTATAAACTTGTTTATTCTATTTGATTTTATAACCTTTTGCTTTTTTATTGTGGTTTTATATATATATATATAACATAAAATTTATATATTTTTGCACAGTTCAGTGACAGCGCACTTACAATGCTGTGCTAATATCACAAGCATCCATTACTAAAAGTTTTTCATCAACCCAAACAGAAACTTTGTACCCATTAAGCAGTAACTTCTCACTTCCCTTCCCCCTACCCAGCCCCTAGTAACCTGAAATCTATTTTCTGTCTATGAATTTTTGCTTATTCTATATTTTTCATATAAGTGGACTTACACAATAGTTGTCCTTTATGTATGGCTTATTTCACATAGCATATTTTCAAGTCTCATCCATGTTGCAATATGTATCAGAATTCATTCCTTTTTATAGCTGAACAATATTCTTTTGTACATTTCTGCCACATTTTATCTGTTCATCTGTCAATAGACAATTAGTTGTTTCCACATTTGGCTATTTTGAATAATGCTGCTATAAAAAGTATCTGTTTGAATCTCTGCTTTGACTTCTGTTAGGTATATATGTAAGAGTAGAATTGCTGGGTCATTCCATGTTTAACTTTCTGGAGAAATGCCCGACTGTTTTCTATAGTTGCCAAACTATTTTACATTTCTACCAGCAATGCACGAGGATTCCAGTTTCTCTACATTCTCACTAACACTTGTTATTTTCCGTTTTTTAATAATAGCTATTCTAGTAAGTGTGAAGTGGTATCTCGTGGTTTTGATTTGCATTTCCCTAGGTTCTATTTTATTTCTGTGTGCATATATTTCCTTATTATTACAAGGCTGAATTTGGAGAAAGAGTCTCTATAACAGAATTTCTGGAATGAGTAAGTTTATTACTATCCACTTTTAATAGCTATGGCATATATATCTGGGGGAGGGCACAGATTTACTCCATTTGTCAAATTTTTTTCTGACTATACTAATATACTTTCAATTTTAATCAGTTCAATGAAACATTCACTACACATTAGCTTTATGTGAAGAGATTCACTAGGTGCTAGCGAATCAAAGGTCAACAGGACGTGAATAAATTCCCACCCAAATGTAAGCCAACAGACACGGAATAAGCAAAGTATGGGTCATACTTCGCAGTAGTGGTTCAGAGAAAGGAACGATCATACTTGATGGGGGTCAAAAATAACTTCTGCAGAAATGGATGAACTAATGGCCATGTGTGGAGATGTATTGTGGGAAAGAAGGTCCTGGGTAGTTCTAATCCCTTACAGAACGGGATACTAGGAGCAAGCAAACAAGAGAACTGAAGGCCAGGAGTTAGCAGAGCAAGGTATACAATGGCAGAGGTGGAGAAGTAGTCTCAGATGACAACTCAGACGTGAAGGGGAAGGTCACAGGACTTGAGGCAGGGAGGGCTTCTATGAGAGAAGTGTCAAGGGCAGCCATGAGTGTGAAGGGTGACCCAGAATCAAGAATAGGGAGGGTCACAAAGAATGAGAGAGGATGGGGATCTAGTTCGGTGGCCTGAACCCAAGGAAGAGGAAGGACTTCTATCCAAGGAATGAAAAAGGTGTCTGGGATCAGCAGCATAGCTCTGGGCAGGGCCTTTCCCATTCCTGGCCTGGAAAGCACAGATTTCTCTAGAGAAGCCTCTGTGGAGGATGTGCTTTCCTTGTGGGAGAAACAAGGAGGTGCAAACAAAGTTTTAAAGGAACAATCTATAAAGAGGGTAAAAAATACAGGCACTTATTTAGAACCAGCAAAAGAGAATAAAAGGGATGCAAAGACACCAACGTGGGAAGAAGGGTGTCTTGCCTTTGGGCCGAGGATAAAGTGACTACCTGTTGTAACCCAGGTGAAGAGGTTTTGTTTTGCAGGCGTGAAAGCTTGGGCAGACCCAACACAGAGGTACCCCAAGTTACTTACGCCTAGTCTGATCTCTCTCCACAGTTTCACCGTAGGTGGAACTGGCCATCGCACAGGGAAGTGAGTGGGGTTGTGGCCGGGCAGCGGTCACATCCTCCAGCTTAAATATATACCACTCACACCACATACTCCTCTAAATAGCTCCAATTTTGATGGTCAACCACTTCTTTAGCCTTCCTTGATCACAAATTACATACAGCTCCTTTAATTAATGTGGATTCTTTTTTCCACTCTGGAATGAGAACACAAACTTTGCTGGCAGCCACAGCAGCCAGTAGCATGACAGAGGGAAAAAATATGTACCTCAAAGAAAAGCATTCATTTACACTTTTTACTTATATATTCTCTGCAAGCTTATTCTTTTCCTGCCCTTTGGCCGCTGTCAATATTTCTATCTAACATAAATGTGTGGCTTTTGAAAAACAAATCATTCTGCTCCTTTCTGTTAAAAATACCTCTGGCATTTTGTGGGAGCAGAGCCAGGGGGCGGGGCGAGGGGAGGGATGATCTAAGATCAATGCTGAGTTATTCTCTTCCAAATCAGGTATCAGGGTCCAGAGTACACAGAAGTATCTGCAACTTCAAGAACACAGTCAATGCGAACCGTGTTGCTATTTCTAAAAGAGATGGAAGGTAGGGAAGCTACAGGCCAGTTACGAAGAAAACAGGTAAAGTAAATGAATGATGAGCCTATGGTAAATTTCAATAACTGTCAGATGTATCCTTGTTACTTTTTGTTTCGGCTACCTACACCTAAGAACTGGGGTACTTAATATATCTGTTCATTCAGCAAGTACAGATACAGTGCCTACTATGCACCATGCATAAATTAGGTGCTTCGACTGTGAAACAACTATTTGGTCTAAAACAGGCACGATGTACACTAAAGTTCAGGGTTCTTTGTAGAGAAAAGTCAGTCCGGTATTTAATCTCGCTCTGTGTCTTCCCCACCCCACCCACCCACTCCCAAATAACAAAGATCTTTTTTTAAAAAAAAAAAAAAAAAAAAAAGCTCTCTGAGGCGACTGACATTCTCTTCATAGAATAAGCTCTATTACGTCGCATTCCAAATGTCTCAAAAGTAATGTGGCATTACATTTTTTTAACAGTAGCAGCAGCTGCTGCTGTGACTCATTACTTAGATTGGGCAATTCACATAATTTAAACTGCTTTAAAATCTACTTGAGCAGATTATGGGGATGAGAAGTACAGACCAGAACTGCCACCATCTCCTGTTGTCTCTACCTCACAGCAGTGAATTCTGAAAGAGTTAAAACTCTCCTAAGGGAATCCTCTGCTGAGCCAAGAGTGTTAACTTTTGAATCTTCATGAGGGCAAATGATGGCTGCATCCCTCTGTCATTCATTCACTCTCTCACTGCTTTGTTACTTCCACAAACAAGCAGGGAACACTGAGACCTCCTCTGTGCCAGGCCCTGCCCTGGGGATGAGAAGGCCCAGTGGTTTTAGGATGGATATCCCTTTTCATGTGAGCTGTGTGGGGAAGGGCTTTCCTGGTAGAGGGAACAGTGTGTACAGATGATGGGGCTGAGGCCTATATAACCACAGAAGGGAAGGAAAATTTAAGAAGAGAAGGCACTTTGGTCAGGGTTGAGAGTGTGAGTTTTTATTAAATCAATCCTCCCTCCTCTCTATCCTCTCCACTGATGGTTCATGCCAATTGCCATGTGCAAGCTTGATTTAGCTGGCCATGGAGACTGCAGGGGGCTCTCTGGCAGCCTGGGGTTCTATGAAGGGGCTTCATCATGCCATGAAGCTGTATTTTTGGCAAACCTGAGAGATAATGTAGTTTTGTGGCACAATTATCTGGCAAAGTGGGACCAAGTCTTATTCTCTTTGAAAAACAGTAGAAGATGAAGGTGTGTGTGCCAGGCTAGTGAGTGTATTAACAATTTTCTTAGTTTTAGGCAGAATTTTTCACTCAATGAAAAAAAAGACTTTCTATAAGAGAGACAAGGAACATGCCATAATAGCTCAGCATTAGTTCTAGTAAAGTGTAAAGCTCTTGAGTTTTGCTCTGTGATAGGAGATGAAAGTTCAAAGTACCTGATGCCTTGGACACATCCAAGCCTGTGATTTAGATCATCTTATGCCAACTAACTGGGAAGAGACAAACCTCGACGATCAGCTAAAGGTGAGCTGACAGCTGACACTGCAAGAAACATCCAGTCTTTAAGGAGAAACTAAATCCACACATTATAATAAAAAAAAAATTAATAAAATTATTAAAGGCCACAGAAGAAAAACTCAGAGCTGTCAATCTCTGTGGAAGCCAGATCAAGTGTTTGGAGGAATATATGCCAAAGTTTAAAGGCTCAGCTGCTGCCCTTGGAGAAGAGAACACAGATGCTAACTTGGAAGCAGGAGATGGAGACTATGTTGATGACCAGGCAAGGGGAACCAGGAGGAAACTGACTACAACGTTGCAAAGTCATGTGAGCATTTCAAAGCCAGAAGAGAGAGAAACATCAATCCTATATCAACACTTCTAAAGTAGAGAACAGTAACACTGACCTCAGATATCATCTTAAAAGTCTCCAGATTGATCAAGCCACAACTGAAGGTACAGTTCAAAGTCTTCAGGAGATAAGAAATGAACTGACTAAACTTTGTCAAGAGAAAGAAATGGAGCTTCTCAGGATCCTATCTGTCAATGTAGATCATGACTTAGGGAGAGAAGAGGAAAGTTCTGAAGCAAATGGCTGAATGAGCCAAGACAATGGGGAGCTAAAAACCTAATGAGATTAAGAGACCTTGAAGAAAAGCTGGGAAGAACAATTTATTCTTCACGAAGCTAGATTTGTTTCTTGAAATGAAAATTCATGATCACTGAGTAAGCACAGGAGCCCAATCAAAAACTTTCTTAACAAGGGACAGCAGACCCAAGACAGCTCAAACAGGGATTAAACTTGAGCTTCTAGAAATAGAGCCTCACGCATCTGACAATCTAGATAGCAATTCTGCAGGGAGTATTTGCTTCCTCAATCCTAGGCATTGGGAGATGCTTACGCTGAGACAGTCTCATGCCCTTCCCCTTAAACCCTCTGCTTGACTGCCAAACTTTTCTCCTCCTTCTGCACAGTCAAATCCAATGTTCCCAGTGGATTCAGTTGGAGAGTTTATTGCAAGATGATTTCTTGTTCTTTCCCCACTTCAAAAAGTCTATATACTTCTATACCTCAGGCTGCTTTCAATCAAGTTCTTATCCTTCTCCACCCTCATGGGCTGGGAATTTTCCTGGATACTCTTATCTAGAAAATGGAAGTAAGCTAGTTTCTAGGTTCACTAAGTCTCCACATGATCCCACTGGTCAAAATCCTAAAACAGTATGTGTCTATTTTTTTCTTCTAATGTATTTTTAAATTATATGTACTTTATAAAAATCTCTTTTACATAAGTGATTTTATTTTGTTCAAATTGCAGCTTGATAGAAATTTCAGGACAGTTTTTAGTGAAAAGAGATCATTTGAATTACTCTCATTATATTATACATTCTAGAAAATTTAAGCAGTAAGTTTTAATTTGATGAACCAGGCCACTGTTCTCTAGACAATATAATATCCATAAGTAGTTTGGGGACATTTGAAATTGCAAAATACTTTTCTCTCTCCCAACAGCTCTATATAGCACAGTAATAGGAGAAAGGTGAAGTTCCTCGGTCTCAAAAGCTTCAGTTGATTCAAAGAAAATCTACTTGAGTAGTTTAGGAATGAAACTAGGATAATTTAATGTTAATTAAATTAATGTACAAATCTCAATGATTTATTCTCCAACTTTTTTTACTGTATGTATTCAGAAGCATTTCCCTTTAAAGCAAATTTCAAAATAGAGATGTGCCTTGTTAAATGATGAGCAAGACCTGCATTAAGTTGTCAATGTGAACACATATTCCTACTGGAGGCATTTTTGTATGTTCAATAATTTTATATATACAAATTGTCATCTACTTTTGGTATGAATATCTATTTTAAAAACTTTTAATTGGGTGGGCCACGGTGGCTCAGCAGGTAAGAATGCTTGCCTGCCATGCCACAGGACCCAGGTTCGATTCCAGGTGCCTGCCCATGTTAAAAAAAAAAAAAAAAAAACCTTTTAATTTAGGAAGATGTTTAGTTATAATAAGAATATTTGCTATGAGATTTGTGGCAGAATCAAGCATATGAAACACTTCAAACAAAAAACAGATTTCCTCTTATTCCTGCAAATGACAGGCTAACATACTTAAAATTAGGTCTAAGACTCACCCTTAGAGACCCTCTCTTGTTGCTCAGATGTGGCCTCTCTCTGAGTCAACTCAGAAGGTGAATTCACTGCCCTGCCTCTTACATGGGACATGACTCCCAGGAGTGTAAATCTCCCTGGCAACATGGGAGAACTCCTGGGATGAGCCGGGACCCGGCAACATGGGATTGAGAAAGCCATCTTGACCAAAAAGAAGAAGAGAGAAATGAGACAAAATAAAGTTTCAGTGGCTGAGAGATTTCAAACACAGTTAAGCAGTTACCCTGACTCTATCCTACATTATATAGATAGTGCTTTTTAGTTTATGGTATATTGGAGTGGCTAGAGGGAAATATCTGAAACTGTTGAGCTGTGTTCCAGTAGCCTAGATTCTTGAAGATGACTGTATGAAGATATACAGTTTACAATGTGACTGTGTGATTGTGAAAACCTTGTGTCTGATGCTTCTTATAACCAGGATATGGACAGAAGAGTAAAAAATGTGGACAAAAATAAATAAATTATAGGGGGGACAAAGGGTAAAATAAATCGGGTAGATGGAAACACTAGTGGTCAATGAGAACGAGGGTTAGGTGTGTGGTATATATGAGTTTTTTCTTTTCTCTTTTTTCTGGAATGATGCAAATGTTCTAAAAAATGATCTTGGTAATGAATACACAGCTATGTGATGATATTTTGAGCCATTCAGTGTACATTATGTATAGAATGTATGTGTGTGAAGATTTTTCAACAAAAAAAAAGGTTTCCTTTTTCTAGTTCTCAGACTTTTTAGCCCGAGACTTACCTTGTTAAACTGCCTTTGCTATTAAAAAAATGTGTTCAGCTTCAAGAAGTCTTTGATGTTAGCCTAGGATGGACAAAGCACAGGCCCATGTGTAATTGATAAACAGAGTTGCAATTTAATAACCAAGTTGGGTTCAATCCCACCACCTCTTGCCTAGCTGAGTCTTTCATTCTGCTTTGAAAACTTGATGAAAATGAAGAAATTCAGGGTCAAAAGACCCCAAGTGGAAATAATGGGGCAGGCAGGTGGACCTGAATGCCCTGCTAGGCAGATGCTAGCTTGGCAGGTTGCCACCACTGCATGTGCAGGGTAACCAAAACCACAAGGTACACCAGACCTGCTGTCTTCCTGGATGGAAACGGTTATCTTCTCACGTGACTCAGGAACCAGTGATGATCTCTAAGGATTCCCTTACATGATCACAAAAGAAGCCTGTACTTCTGGCTTCTTACTGGCCTTGAAAAGTTCCTTTATAAAATGTCTACAAAATGTCACAACTGATAGTTTCAAGAGAATTATTCTTGATCTTATATAGCTAACTAATTAATATTTGGGTACCTAAACATAAAAATAAGAGACCCTGTTTATTCTGTTGCCTTAGGAAGTTAGTGAATTTACAAAGCAGTTACTTGATTGTAATCAAAATTTTATAAATAAGTTCAATAAATTTGCTAGCTATAATAAAATATAATCTTAGGTTTAATATGATTTTTAAATGTCTGTCATTCTGAGTGATTAGAGTGAATAACAGACGTGTGCCCTTTTAGAATTTAAATTATAAAAGCCTTATAGCAACATGATAAACAGTTTGAAAAATGGAGGGGAAAAAAGAGCTATCCTTAATCCTAATACTAAAATAGAGGTATCATTTATCTATTCATCTGAAAATATACATATTTACTTAATTATGTTCAGGCTGTATAAACAGCTTTGTATTCCGATGTTTTCAATTATTTTTCTATATTGCTAGTTTTTAAATAATATTTTCCACTATTATAATCTATCAAATGAGTAGAACTTTAATATGGTTTTCTTTTTATTTTGCTACAGTTTTAATAATTTAATAAACTAAAAACCACCTCTTGATATTAAATGTTTAAAAATTAAAAATAACTTCTAATTCAACAAGGATTATCCATGAGAGTAAGTTCATGAATATAAAATAGTTAAGAAGGAGAGAGATATGTTAAATTAGATAAAATTGCACCTATAAATGATTTTTTAAATACAACTTCTGTTCGTACCCTGAATAAGGCAGCCATTTCTTTTCAAAAGTGTTCATTGCTATCTACTGTATCTGATGAATAATCTGTACACAGCAAGCACTGAAAATGAATAAAGATCGTAGAAATATTGGCACCACTAAATGCTCTCTGTGAATTATTATATTTAATCTTCAGGCAGCCTATGAGTTTAATACTAGTATTACCCCATTTTATAGGTATGAAAAGTGAGGCTCAAAGAGATTAAATACTGTAATTTGAATGAGATCATGCAGCTGGGATGGGAGTGCAGGCATCCTGACCCAAAGCCAGCATTTAGTCAATATGCTATTAATTTTACTGTTCCCCAAACAAAACAAAACCACCAAAAATCTAATCTATTACTATGGACTGTCAATTTATTTTTGGCAAGATCTTTTTCCTTGCAAATCATTGTTATTATGCAGATGAAATTCCCACACCCTCTTCTATCTTTAGCATACATTTATATTATTCTGTATACATATCATAAAATACCCATAAATGGTTTACTGTAGTGTATTAATGGTCCCTAATATTCCATGCTAACACTTTGATATATTCCAGCCCACACGCCATCGTTGCTACTCCAGAAAATGCCTCTCTATAATCTCAACAGCCCAAAAACAGTGAATTTCAACCATGGTAATGTGTGGACCCGAAAGGTTCCAGAAAGTCAGTATGACAGTTCTGAAGGTGGTAGCACCATCGTCGGCTGCTTTCCTACACTATTACACAATCAGCAACAAAAAAATGAAAAGTGAGAAAAACAGTCAACTGATTTTTGGAACTTCTCAAAGTATGCAATACAAATACATTTGGATTACGGCACTGAAGAAGTGTTGACAGCAATGTGTTCCAAAGTTCAGCCTCCCCCACCCCCGTCCCCCAATCTGGTTATATATTTGAGTGGGACCCTGGCAAAGTGAAGAGCGTGCAGATAAAGGATGGCAGGCTGGTGAGAGGTCTGGAAAACATCATATACTCACTCATTCACACATTAATACATTCTCAAAGTGCATCAAGCGTGGGCCAGGAGCCAGGGAGTCAAAACAAGAATAAAATTATCCTTATCCTTTCAAAGCCCAGAGTTCCAAGGGAGTCAGAAAAAAAATAACAGAAATATAATACATGGTTTGATAGAGGCAATGGGAGATTCTGCCACAACCCAGAGGATGGAGGGGAAACTGAGGTCGTGAAATTCCTATATCCATACTCTACTAGGTCTGGTCTCCCAGGGTCAGTGCTGAGGCCTGCGGCCCCTGTGGCTGAGGATGCTTCCACGGACAACTATTTTGCTTGGGAGCAAACAAACCATCGTGGCCTGTTCCCTTAAGAGACTCTCTAATTACCTCAAAACCAAAAGATCTTGCTTCAGTGAGGGCAGAGAAGTGGACATGGTTTTGGGGTATTTAAAGTTGGTGGCTACTTTTTAAGAAGGGATAAACTCACTGTCTGACTATTTAGTGACTAAATCTATTCAAGAGTGATTGGGACATGGGCATTTTAAAAGAATTCTTTGAATTTCCTTCCCCATAAACCCAGTAGTCCTAAAAGTATGGCCCACGGATCAGTACTAGCTTGCCACTTTTCTTACCAGTCCCCAAAGAAATAAGCACAGAAATTGAAAGTAGGTATTTAGATACTTCATGTGTTTGTTGGATCCCATTAGGAAAAAAAGGGGGGGGAGGGGAGGCTTTCTAAATGTTCTGTATGTCTATGTCATTTTTGTAGTAATTCATTTTACTGTATTTTACGAAAGCATGAATTAATGGCAAGTTAGTCACAACGACAAAAATGGCCACCACACTTTGAGAGGCAAGGCCCTAAACAGTTTGGAGTATGTAATTCACAGCAGTACATTTTCCTCCCTAAAAAGAGCAAAAAATATAAAATGACAATTAAGTTCTTTTTGTTTGTTTTTGTTTTTGTTTTTGGCGTGGGCAGGCACCAGGAATTGAACCCAGGTCTCCGGCACGGCAGGCAAGAACTCTGCCTGCTGAGCCATCATGGCCTGCCCACAATCAAGTTTTAAAAGAAGAATTTAGCCTTCAGGATAAGATTCTCACTGAGAAACTAAGTATTTAAAACCTACCATTTATTATTAATTACTCTACTTCAGGCACTAAGCAACCAAGCCAGGTTAAAAATTATTACTGTATTACCAATGAGAAAACTGAGCCTTAAGAAGGCCACATGTGAGCGGGAAGGTGGCAGAGATGAACCTATCCCATTTCCAAACCAGAACTCCAAACTGTCTAATACAACTGAAAGTCTACCCGGTGGAGAATAAAGAGGTATAACGGTCCAATCTCTCAGACAAACAAGTCATTCCCCATTATTTCCTCCCTACACTGACTAGAAAAATTGATTCTCACATAGCTTCAGAAATCAAAATTGACAACTTATCCTTTAATACACTGAAAGCCAAAAAAACAGAGAAAGATGTTGATTTAGATTTGGATGTACCAAATAATGGGCAATTACAACTTTGGAGGCAAGAGAGTATCTCTGGGTTTTTTTGTTGTTCATTTTTATTTTTTAATATTTAAATAACATCCCATTTAATGTTCTTGGTTGCATTCAACAAACAAATTGCGGCTGCTCTATTTAAAAAATGTTAAAAATATAACAAAGTGAATATACAATTTATTTAACATTCAAACTGCATTAAGACATGCAAATATGGCAATTTTACTGGGGGGTTATCCCTACCTAGGATTTGATATCTCTGTTGTTTTTTTTTAATGTTTTTATCTAGATATCTTCATGCACCATATAGTCCATCCAAAGTAAACAATCAATGGCTCACAATATCATCACATAGTTGTATACTCATCACCATGACCATTTTTAGGAAATTTGCATCACTTCAAAAAAAGAAATAAAAAGACAAAAGAAAAAACCCATACATCCCATACCACTTACCCGTCCCACTCTCACTGACCACTAGTACTGCAATCTACCCAATTTCTTTTTACCCTTTACCCCCCCATTATTTATTTATTTATTGTCTTTTTCTTACTCATCTGTCCATACCTTGAATAAAGGGAGCAATACACACAAGGTTTTCACAATCATACGGTCACATTGTAAAAGCTATATACTTATACAACAGTCTTCAAGAATCAAAGCTACTGGAATGCAGTTTAACAATTTCAGGTACTTCCCTCTACCACTACAATATACCATAAACTAAAAAGGGACATATATGTGTGTGTGTGTGTGTGTGTGTGTGTGTGTGTATAATGCATAAGACTAACCTCCGGTATAACCTCTTGACTCTGTCTGAAATCTTTCAGCCATTGAAATTTCATGTTGTCTCATTTCTCTCTTCCCCCTTTGTCAAGAAAGTTTTCTCAATCCCATGATACCAGGTCCCAGGCTCATCCCTGGGAGTCATGTCCCATGTTGCCAGGGAGATTTAAACCCCTGGGACTAATGTCCCATGTAGGGGGGAGGGCAGTGAGTTCACCTGCCAAGTTGGCTTAGGGAGAGGCCACATTTGAGCAACAAAAGAGGTTCCCTGGTGGTGGCTCTTAGGCATAATTCCAAGGGGGATTTTGCAAATACTTCTGTATTCTCTGCCCAAATTACTCTGGGATATATTGGGGTATCACACTAACCTGTACAAACCAGTAAGATTTCACTTCCTATTTAACATTCCATGTAATTATGGTGTTCGAATAAACTGACCATACAAGATAAATTAGATAATGTGCTACCAAAAATAGAAATTTCACACCAAATAAATATTCCTTCCTTTGGTCTCACACAGAAACTCAAGTTTTAAAACAGTCAATATCATCCATTACCCTGTATTCTGATTTCCCTTAGTCCTATCCTGATCAGCTTCATTCATATCTCTAAGTGAAGGCTGACCACTTTTTCAACTTTTTAAAAAGTTTCTGTATGGGGTAATGCTGACTTTCATGCTTCAGAGTTCTAACTGTGAGTCTCAGGTGTCACAAAAAAAAAGCCGAAGTTGCAGGGAATGACCAGGTTAAACACAAATAGTTCAGCATCTCAGAATTTAGAAATAATAGTTACAACTGTAGAATAGATGTGACTGTTGTAAGAGCTTATAATCTGGAAACTTTACAATAGGTCCCAACCTGATAACCCATGCTCAACTTCAATTCTCTGAGTTTGTATATTATAGTTAGTCCATAAGAATGAGGCATGTTATTTGTCTGTTCCTGCCATTTCATTCAACATACTGTCCTCAAGGTTCACTCACCTAATGACATGCCTCACAACTTTATTCCTTCTTACAGCTATTCAGTAGTCCATTCTTTCTACAAACCGCAGCTCTTCCTTCCATTCCTCAGTCGATGCACCCTTACAATGGTGGCCACTTCTAGCCATTGCACCACATATCATAGCTACCACAATCTATATGAGGACATTTTCCTTTTTTCTGCAGAATCCTATACTCCTTCTCCATATCCCCTGCTTTTTGGTATTTAGTTTTTTGCATATTGCCTTTGTCACATTCAATAGAAGCATATTACAATGTTACTGTTAACTGTAGACCTATTTTTTCCTGTATACCATCCCATTTTCAACAACTTGCAATGCTGACATTCATTTGCTCTCCCTCTTGCAAAAACATTTTGTATTTGTACATTTAATCACCATCATTGTCCTCTCCATGCATTCTTATGTTGTACTGTCTAAGTCTTTATCATCTATCTTTCCTTCTGCTCTCACACAGGCCCCAAACCTTTCTTCCTCAACCATACTCACATTCAGCTTCATTTAGAGTACTTATTGTGCTACCATCAGATAGTATTGTACTATCCATCTCTAAATCTTTACAAACAGTCCTGTTGCACATTCTGTACTTCTTGGACCAAATGCCCAATCTCAACCCTCTTTCTAACTCCTGATAACCTGTGTTCTTAACTTTAACTCACAAAGTTCACTCCTTACTGTTAGTTTATATTAGTGAGACCTAACACTAGTTGTCTTTTGTTTATGGCTAATTTCATTCAGCATAATGTCCTCAAGGTTCATCCATTTTGTTACATGATTCATGACATTATTTCGTCTTACAGCTGCATAATATTCATCATATGTATAAAGCACAGCTTGTTTAGCCAATTGTCCACTGACAGACAGTAGGGCTGTCTCCAACTCTTGGCAATAGTGATGCTATAAACATCGGGGTGCAAATGTCTGTTTTCGTCCTTGCCTTCAGTTCCTTTGAACATATCCCTAGTAATGGGATTGCTGGATCATACGGCAATTCTATACTTAGCTTCCTGAGGAACCACCAAATTGTCTTACAAAGCAATTGCACCATTTTATATTCCCACCAACACTGAATAAGTTGCCTCCTTCTCCACATCCCCTTGCCAGTTTCTATTTCTTTTGATAATGGCTACTCTAGTCTGAGTGTGAGATTCTCACTGTGGTTTTGATCTGTGTTTCCTTAATAGCCTGTGAAGTTGAGCATCTTCTCATATGTCTTTTATCCATTTGTATTTCCGCTTCTGAAAAGTGTCTGTTCATGTCTCTTGCCCATTTTTTAATTGGGTTGTCTGTCTTTTTGTTATTGAGTTGTAGAATCTCTTTATATATTCTGGATATTAAACCTTTATCTGATAAGTGATTTCCAAATATTGTTTTCCATTGCATAGGCTGCCTTTTTACTCTCCCGACAAATTTCTTTGGTGCACAAAAAGTATTTAAATTTGAGGAGATCGTTATTTCTTATTTCATTGCTCCTGCTTTGGGTTTAAGGTCTAGGAAACTGCCTCCTATCACAAGATTTATAAGATATTTCCCTCCATTTTCTCCTAAAAGTTTTATGGTCTTAGCTCTAATGTTTAGGTCTTTGATCAGTTATAATTGATTTTTGAATAGGATATGAGATATAGGTCCTCTTTCATTCCTTTGGAAATGGATATCCATTGAAGAGGCTTATGTGTCCCAGCTGGAGTATCAAAGATCAATTGTCCATAGATGAAAGGGTCTTTCTGAACATTCAATTTTATTCCATTGGTCAGTATATTAATTTTTACCCCAGTTCCATGTCGTTTTGACCACTACAGTTTTGTAATGTTTTAAAAGGCAGGTAGTGTGATACCTCCCACTTCATTTGTCTTTCTCAAGATATTTTTCGCTAGTTGGAACATCCTGCCCTTCCAAATAAATTTGGATGTTGGTTTTTCTATTTATGCAAAGTAAGTTGTTGGGATTTTAACTGGTATTGCATTGAATCTATAAATCAACTTGCTTAGGATTGACATCTTGAATATATTTAGTTGTCCAATCCATGAACACAGTATGGCCTTCCATGATTTATTTTAGCAGTTTCTTGTAGTTTTCTGTATAGATCTTTTGTTTAATTAGTCAAGTTTATGCCTAAATATTTTATTCTTTTGGTTGCTATTATAAATGGATTTTTTCCCCTGATTTCTTCCTCAGACTGCTCACTACTAGTACATAGTAACACTACTGATTTTGGGGTGTTGTTCTTGTACCCTGCCACTATGCTGTACTCATTTATTCACTTTAGTAGCTTTGCTGTAGATTTTTTTGGGGATTTTCAACACATAGTCTCATATCACCTGCAAAAAGTAAGAGTTGATTTTATTGATTTTTCTCAAGAACCAATTTCTGGTTTTGTTTATTTTCTCTATTGTTTTTATATTCTCAATTTCACTTATTTCTGCTCTAATCGTCATTATTTCTTTCCTTCTGCTTGCTTTGGGGTTAGTTTGCTGTTCTTTAGTTCTTCCAAGTGAACAGTTAATTCCTCGATTTTCACTCTTCTTTTTTTTTTCCAGATTTTTCCTTCTAGTTGTTCTAGAACATTGGAGGCTAGAAGAAATATATAATTTTTAATTAACATTTTTTTCTTTTTTGTGAAAAATAACATAAAAAAAGCAATAAATTTCAAAGCACATTGCAACAATTAGTTGTAGAACAGATTTCAGAGTTTGGTATGGGTGTGCCAGTTTGAAAGGATGTATGTACTCTAGAAAAGCCATATTTTCATCTTAATCCCATTTGTAAAGGCAACTGTTTCTTCTAATCCATACTTACTAATGTATGTTAGAAACCTTAATTAGATTATCTCCATGGAGATGTGACTCACTAGAGAGAGGGTGTTAAATTGGATTAGGAGGAGACATGTCTCCACCCATTCCAGATGGGTCTTGATTGGTTTTACTGGAATTCTTTAAAAGAGAAGCATTTTGGAAAAAGCTAGAGAACTACAAGAGAAAAAGCCATGAGATTCTCAGAGAGCAAAGAACACTGCAGCACCATGAAGGAGAGAGTCACCAGCCAGCAACTTTTGGAGATGAAGAAGGAAAACGCCTCTCAGGGAGCTGGAGAGGAAGCTAGCAGATGACGATGTGCTCGCCAGGTGCCCTTCCAGCTTAGACAGAAACCTTGACCATGTTCGCCATATGCCTTTCCAGATGAGAGAGAAACCCTGAACTTCATCGGGTTTCTTGAATCAAGGCATCTTTCCTTGGATGCCTTGGATTGGACATTTCTATAGACTTGCTTTAATTGGGACATTTCCATGGCCTAAAAACTGTTAACTTGAAACTTATTAAATTACCCCTTTTTAAAAGCCATTCCATTTCTGGTTATTGCATTCCAGCAGCTGTAAAACAATAGGTTACAGTTCCACAATTTTAGGTTTTTACTTCTAGCTGCTCTAAGATACTAGAGACTAAAAGAATATCAATACAATGATTCTGCAAATATACTCATTTGTTAAACCCTACCCTCTCTGTATACCTCTACTATCACTTTTGATCTTTCTCCCACTCTTTAGGGGTCTTTCTTCTTTTCTAATATAGGCATTTAGATTAATTAAATTTCACTCTCAGCACCACCTTTGCTGCATCCCATAAGTTTTGATATGTTGTGTCTTCATTTTCATTTGCCTCAAGATATTTACTGATTTCTCTTGTGATTTCTTCCTTGACACACTGGTTAGAATGTGTTGTTTCATCTCCATGTATTTGTGAATTCTCTGGCTCTCTGCCTGTAATCAGTTTCCAACATAATTCCATTATGATCCAAGAAAGTGTTTTGTATAATGTCAATCTTTTTTAATTTATTGAGATTTGCTTTGTTACCCAGTATATGGTCTATCTTTGAGAATGATCCATGAGCACTTGACAAAATTGTGTATCCTGCTGTTGTGAGGCATAATGTGCTGTAAATGTCTGTTAAGCCTAGTTCATTTATCATATTATTCAAAAAATTTCCTTATAATTCTCTGTCTAGATGTACTATCCATTGATGACAGCGGTGAATTGAAGTCTCCACCTATTATTGTAGATGTGTCTACCTATTTCTTCAGTGCTCTCAGGGTTTGCTTCATGTATTTTGGGGCACTCTGGCTCAGTGCATAAATATTTATGATTGTTATGTCTTCTTGATGAATAGTTCCTTTTAATAATACATAGTGTCCTTCTTTGTCTCTTTTACTTGTTTTACATTTGAAGTCTAATTTGTTGGATATTACTGTAGCTACCCCTGCTTTTTTCAGGTTGATGTTCATGTGAGATATCTTTTTCCAACCTTTCACTTTCAATCTGTTTTTGTCCTTGGGTCTAAAGTGAGTCTCTTATAAAAAGCCTGTGGATGGGTCCTGTTTTTTAATCCATTCTGTCATTCTATGTCTTTTGACTGGGGAGTTTAATCCATTAACATTTACTGTTATTACTGTAAAGGCAGTACTTTCTTCTACCATTTTGTCTTTTGGATTTTATAGGTCATATCTTTTTTTTCTCTGTTTAACTTTACCAATAATCTTCATTTCTACATTTTTCTCCAGAATAATCTTCATTTCTACATTTTTCTCCCGACTTTTCTCTCCTGTCTTTTCCTATTTGCCTGTAGTGCTCCCTTTCATGTTTCTTGTATGGCCAGCTTCTTATTCACAAACTCTCTTAGTGACTGTTTGTATGAAAATATTTTAAATTCTCCCTCATTTTTGAAAGACAGTTTTCTTGGGTACAGAATTGTTGATTTGCAGTTTTTCTCTTTTAGAATCGTAAAGATGTCATACCACTGACTTCTTGCCTCCATGGTTTCTGCTGAGAAAAATGCACATAGTCTTATCAAGCTGCCCTTGCATGGGATGGATTGCTTTTTTCTTGCTGCTTTCAGAATTCTCTGTCTTTGACATTTGACAATCTGATTAGTAAGTGTCTTGGAATAGGTCTATTTGGATCTATTCTGTTTGTGGTACAGTGTACTTCTAGGATCTGTAATTTTATGTCTTTCATAAGGGATAGAAAATTTTCAGCGATTATTTCTTCCATTAGTCTTTCTGACCCTTTTCTCAACTCTCCTCCTGGGACTCCCATAACATGCATACTCGTGCATTTCGTGTTGTCATTCAATTCCCTGAAACCCTGCTCATATTTTTCCAGTCTTTTCCCTATCTGTTTTTTGTGTGTAGGATTTCAGATGTTCTGTCCTCTAGTTCACTAATCCTTTCTTCTGCCACTTCCAATCTGCCATTGTAGGTCTCCATTGCTTTTTTCACCTCTTCTATTGCACCTTTCATTTCCATAAGTTCTGCCATTTGTTTTTGTTTTCAAGTTTTTTACGTCCACCTAATGTCTTTTTTATATCCTTCATCTCTTTTGCTATATCTTCCCTCAATTCATTGATTTTTTAATGTGATTTTACATGTCTTTTAATTAGTTGTCTCAACTCCTCTATCTCATTTGAAATATTGGTTTGCTCCTTTGACTAGGCCATATCTTCGATTTTTGCCAGTATAAAGTGATGCAGTGCCTTCAATTCTCTGCAGTGTCTACCTGCCAGTGTTGTGGTTGAGACATAGTCTAAGGTAGAAAGTGGGCTTAGGTTGCTTTTGTTTTCCAGCCCCTGGGACCTTAATTTCCTTAAGGAGGGAAGCCACTTGAGCTGGGCCCCACCACCCCCTCCTTTTTCTTGAGGAAGAGACACCCTTTAGGGGAACTCTTTCCATTCACCTGGCTAATTGCTTTGTGTCTCAGACATGTCTTAATTCTGTCCTTGCCTGGGGCAGGGCTGAAGCCTCCCAGTACTTGCAGTTCTATCTAATGAGTTGTTAAGAAGTGAGAGAGATTGAGAGAGAGAGAGAGAGAGCTGGCCATTTCAGAGCAGAACCAGCTTCCCAGGTTTGCCAATCCAGAACTGGGCTTGGTATACAGCTCTATGTGTCCCCAGGATCTTTGTGCCCCCCTTTTCTTGGGGCCCAGCCCTTTTCCAGTATTTTGTACTGTCCAACTCAAAAAGCCTCTGTTGTTTTTTTGCTTTTGTCTTTTTTTCAGTCAGTTCCACTCCCTCTCTGCCTTGGCAAAAACTTCTGGTTTTTTTAGTGATTATTCCAGGTTTATATGTGCTTGGGGCCTCTTTTCAGTAGTCAGAATTTGTTAATTCTGCAACTGGAGCTTTGTTGAGCTACCTTCCTTGTTCCTAGTAGGGTCTGTTTCTTTTTCCCTCAGGAACCAGCCTGCCATGCCTGTGGGGGAGGGGTGCTGTCCTCCATAGCTTGGGACACTTCCACATATTATTTACAGTTCTGTGTGGGATCTCAGCCATTCCACCCATTCCAGACTGATGTACATGTGTCTAGCCACTGATGTGTCCCCAGCAGTTATCCCATTGTTTCTATTTACTAGGTACACTAGAGTACAAACTAAATTCCACACCTCGCTATACCACCATCTTGCCTTATCTCTGATTTTATAAAGCAGATGCGAATACACTCTAAATCATCTGCCCCAGGGGTTGGCAATCTATGGCCCATGGATCAAATCTGGCCCACAGCATTGTTTCTGTCTGTATATACAGCTTTTCTGAAACATAGTCGAGTGCATTTATTACAGATTGTTAATGGCTGTTGTTGGCTATACTGGTAGAACTGAGTAGATGAGATAGAGACTGTATGACCCACAGAACCCAAAATATTTACTCTCTGGCCCTTTACAGGTTTGCTAACACCTGTTCTATGCTAATAAATCAGTCAGTAACACACAATAATAAACTAATCCCTAAATCTTATTTTAGGTAGTAGGATCAAGTGACCGATATATCAAAATTTCTCTAACATTGTTATTAGAGAAGCAAAGAGAGCCTGACTTGAATTTTTTATAGAATTTCCTTTGTCAGCTTTTTAAAGGAGAGTGTACTGACTTGCTAATTTTCCCACATGTGGATAGGAAAAAAGGCGAAGCATTCTAAGTGACCTACAACATAAAAAAAAGAGGCTCTATCATCAGCTGTATAATGGTGGTGTCTAAAAGCCATATTTGAGGCCAGGCATACATTCTTAGTACTTTATACCTCTCTCAGAGGATTTCCATTGGTCCTCTTAACAACCCCATTAAGGTGAGGCTTCTGAGGCCCTGCTGATGGTGACTAAGCGAAGTAAGCACTGGCATTCAGAATGTAGAATTTGGTCTCCACATTATCTGACTCCAAACCTCACGCTCCTACCACTTCTCTCCAGCTGTTGCCAAGTGACAACAAATAAATTAGCCTCAAATAAAATAAAAAGCAACCAGACACACTCAAATTTGATAAAAGAATTGTTTAATATCTTAGACAATCACAATGAACTAACCCAATAGTTGTGATATTACCATACCTTTGAAAACAATTGTTCACCCACCCAACAATTTCATTTTCTTGAGTGAGTCTCTGTTTCCATTTTAACAAAAGGCAGAAAAAAATGCAAGTGGGGCACATCTTAATTACAGCCTTTTTTTGTTTGAATATGAACTGTATTTTCCTATTAAATTATACTTTCTAGAAGAACAATATGATTTAAATCCTTCTGAAGGGAAAAATACCTTTTTTGTGGGTTTATGTTTGCAAAGAAGCAAGAAAGCATTGGCTGAGAATCATGTTCCCCTAAACACATAACACACACAAACAAAATTTAGGTACAGATTACAAAACTAAAGATGCATTCCCATTTATTATTTTTATTTTTAATTTTACTGCTACTTTAGGGGGACTTGTTAAATTCCAAAATCTGGCCCGTATAGAAAAAGCTTCATTAAAAATTTTCAAGTAGATAAGGATGCTGTCAATGAAAATGATAAAAACTACCTTAAGAAAATAGTTATAGTAAATTGCACGTCTTGAAATATTCTAGTTGGTATTTTTTTTTTTTTTTGCATAAACAATAAAATAGCTGAATCACATGCTTGTCTTCAAAGTCAATTTTGGTGCACATCATTCTGCTTGTCACAGTATTTTATTCAGAAATGATGCCTGTCCCAGAGAACACAGACTACTGCTAAATGTTAGAAACATCTTAAATTTTGTAATATTTGCACATAATTCTTCTTGAGCAAAGGATTGTATGCTTTTTTGGGAATTTGAGTTACATAAACACTGTAATTTCACCATTAAACATATTTCTGGGGTCATAAATATTCATATTACATAATAAAGACAGTACACACCACTGATAAAATGTGATTAACATTCATTTACAGTAGCTTAGCAGACTTTGCCAAATGCTATTTCCCATAACAGCCTATGAGATTCTGATTGCATTAAGCTTTCTGATTATTCTTTTCTATTCTGTGGTATTTCTGAGATTCCAAAAATCATCATCAAATGAATTTTAAGGTCTTTTGAAGTTCACAAGGTCTGTGGTTCATAATATTAACTTTCCCCAAATGTTTGTTCTTTCTGAGTTTGTACTTCTAAATCACTTGTATTTCCCCAAACAATAGTTACTTTCTAATCATGCAGTCTTTCCAGTTTAATTCTATAAAATCAAAAGGCTGCTGATCAAGATTTCTTCAGACTTTTTATATTGGTTTCACATAAATAAAAGTACATTTTGTAAAAAAAAAAAAAAAAGCACACTGCTCTCAATTTTCTATGGTACATTTAAGATATATTCTGCAAAACTGTTTCAGAGATATAATAAACATGATTATTATGTTTTAAACAATAAACACTGCTGTCAGCATATTACTTTCATTAAGTGAATTTTATCCCTTGATTTCATAAACAGCAGCTGGTTATTCTTGCTGAGTTTCATTACTTCCTCATAGTAATCAGCCAAGCCTTGGGAACTATTTACAATTAAGAAACTTTGTATATTGTAGAGATCTCTAAATTTGTAATCAACTACAGTTTCAAATTATATCCTTTTATAGAACTTCAGATTTTGTATAACTATATACACTTCTATTGTCTCCCCCAAATAACTTGTAGGCTGTTAAAATTTAACGCATTCTTGCTTAAACTTGTAACCTTAGGATTAGTCAAATTGGATGGCTGAAATAGCTTTGTCATAATCTTATTTGAGTTCGTGTTCTAATTTTTGAAAACTACACCATTTGAAGTAATTTCAAAGAACTCTCAATGCTATTTTATACTTTAAATATCCCAATAAACATAATTCTAGTTGAACACACCAATTAGCACAGTACAGTTTCTTTATTCACATACGTCTCAACACTAATAAGGACATAAAAGTTCTCAACTGGGAACAGTCTGGTTCGATGTACATTTTATCAGCTTTGTCACCAGTGACCTGATAGGAAACTGAAATAACAGAAAATATTAGAAATCTGGTATCTGAGGGTCCAAACAACTATTTACTGAGCACTTTCTATATGTCAAGTACCCTGGTAGGTGCCAGAACCAGTTTTTAAGGACCATATTCCATGGAGGGCAGACACTCAACAAATGATTACACAAATAATTAATTATAATTAGAGTAGGTTTAGGAAAATACTTTTATTATAAAGGTAGTAACATCATAGGGATATTAAAAGCTCATAACTGAGTGCTCACTATGAGCCAGGCAACATTCTGATGCTTCATATGAACTAACTCATTTACTCATCAATGTAACAGATATTACTTGCAGAAAATTTGAAAAATACAAAAATGTACAAAGAAGTTTTTAAAAGTTACTCATAACTGCTTTTACTCAGAAACAGCTATTGTAATATTGTGGTATACACTGTATTTTTTTTCACCAGAGTTTTATCCCACTCAGTGGGAGATCCTGAATAGTCTCTCTTGTCCTTAGATTTTCTCCAGTCATGATTTTTAATAGTTTCATAATATTCCAACATTTGACCATACTATAGCTGATTTGATTATTTCTTGACCCTTGGGTATTTATGTGGCTTATGATTTTCTTGTTTTTTTAAAGTCTATGATGAACATTCTTATGCATACATCTCCATTCTCATCTCTGTCTCTTCTGGACAGACTTCTAAAAGCAAGATTACAAAGTCAAATTATACTCCAGAAAGACTATCAATTTATTCTTCCATTTTTAGGGAACAATTAATATTCATCACCCTCGACTATATCAAATGCTATCCTTTATAGGAAAATTCTAGCTGAAAATTAAAAATGCATCTAATTTTGTGTGGTCAATCTGTGCAAGAGCATTCCTCAGCTATGGTGATATGTGATCTTTTTTTTAAAGAAGGCAATTTAAAACATTAAGTAGGATTAATATTTTAAAAACTTCAAGTAGCAAACATTAGACATATATTTTTCTAAAACTTAATGAAAAGTCGGAAAAACTGGAGTTCCCAAATGCAAATACCTCCTGCCACCAATCAGGACATTAGGATTTTTTTCTCAAATTAAATTCATGTTGAGGCATCTAAATGCCAAAATGGTGGAAGAAAATTGAAAGGCCTGTAATTCAGCATACAGAACATACTGATTTAGAGACAGTGACTAAAATGAAATTAAAAGGAAGTGTTGAGAATTTTGCCACAGGAAAGAATTCACCACAACAAATGACTATAGATATACAAGCAATTCCATCATGTAAAGAAGAAATTCAGAGAATGCATTCTCAAATGATTCATTATTACTTTTGGGGAAAAGTCAGTCAGAATGGAAATATCCTCACCCACAACGTGTCTGGCCTTGAATTCTTCCCTGCTTATGGTCTCTCAAGAGCCCAGGAAGTTGTGAGAAAATGGATACCACAGATTGCACACTCCCTCCTCAGCTGAACTTACTGGAGGAAAAAATTGAAAACAAGAGGTGGGGAAAGATTTCATCCTTAGAGAAATGTGCTATTGGAGTAAACTGAGGAGAAATTTTTAAAGAGTTTAAAAAACAAAAAGAAGAGCAGGGCTCTTCATTGCTGGCTAAAATACCAACTATGGAGTTGTAAATGTGGACACGGTAATCCATGATGTGCAGATGTCTGAGCATGGCACCCACCCCCTACCCCTAAGCGTTAGGGAACAAATGAAAATTTGCATTCTTTTGATCAAAATAACATTAATGATTATGAGATAACTAAAAATGACAAATGATAGAGTTCAATTCCAAAGTTATCTCCACTAGCTAAAATGATGGACTAGAACCCCCAACATAAAATTTAACAAGGTTAAACATCACAATGTAATTAAGTTTTTAAAACTATTTGAATCAGAATAGGAAAAAGCAAGGAAATTCACATTTGTTGAGCACCTATCTCTAAGACAAGCCTTTACAATGACTTTACAACAACTAACTAATTTAATATTCCAAACAGTGCTTTGAGGTAGAGAGTATTCACTCTGTTTTATAGACAAGGAAACTGAGGTTTAGAGAGGCTAGGGAACTTGCCTAGGGTCTCATTGCTAGAAAGCAGAACCAGAACTGAAACTCAGGTCAGATGAATCCAAAGCCCACCCCCTCTAAATGGTAGACACTCCCTCTAGTACAGAATATGCAAATTAGGCACAGTGAGATAATAAACTGTGTAACTTTTCAAGTGAAACTGTGTATGTGTGAGCATCAAGTGTGATGTGTGCTTGGAAAGTGTTATTGGTTCTGTAACTATTTAAACAGAAGAAAAGGACTAAGAGGTGGAAGCTGCATTTGGGAAGCAAACTGCACTTTGTAAAAAGAAGAACTTTCCACCAATGACAGCTGTCCAAACTTCCTTGTGAAGGATTAGACTACTTGGCACTCTCAAGATTCAAACAAAAACCCAATGACTCCTTGTCTGATACTGTGGATCGGGGAAGAAGCTGAACTAGTTGATCTTAAAATCCGTTCCACTTCTGACATTCTCCAACACGAAGAACAGCTTAGAACAGACTCTTGCTCATAGAAAGGAATATCTTTTTCCCTTTAGTACTTCTACCCTGACTTTAAAGATGTTTTGGATTATTTGTCCAAAATACAAAATATAAAAAACAAATGTCTCAAAAGGAGAGAAAAAACTTAAAACAAACATCTCTAGAAGTAAAATTGCAGGAAGTCATCTTTTCACCTTACCTATTCAATCCCTCCTGTCCCACTGGCTTACTTATCTCTGGATAGTGATATACCTCCTACATACATTTGGATCAGTAGTCTCCAAATGCTTTTGATGGCACACCCCGTAAAAAAAAGATGATCATAATCCCAACATGTGTCTATTTCTATTTTTATAAATTATGAACATGTATTACTGAGCAGCTATGTTTTTTGGGTATTATATACACACAAAAAAAATTATACACAGTAAAAAATACATAGCATATCCAGCACATCACTGTGTGTCTTGTTCTTCACTTTGTAAACCTGACAGATCATTCATTTCTTTCTTACCTGGGTCATCAAGACCTCTTAATTTCACCTCTTTCTCCATATTGTACAAGGTTTCCATTCCCAAGGTCAAGGACAGGACTGAAGTCTTCAACATGCCACTGAAGAGTATGAAAAGACTTTTAAACTTTAAACTCAGGATTTTCTAATCTATGTTGCATACTCATATTTCACCATAATACCCTCAATGGCTCTCCACTGCCCACAAAGTCTAAACTGTTTATACGGCATTCAAGCAAGGCATATATAATAGAATGGTTGTAATCTCACTAGCTATGTCACTTCTAGCTAATGAACTTTCCTTAGTTTTCTAATTGGTAAAATGGAGTTGGCAGTGTCTACCTCATATGTTCCTTGTGAGATTTAAACAAAATAATGCATATAAAAGTACACTAACCCTGTCAAGTACATAATACATGCCCAACTGCTACCGTCTATTATCAGCATTATCTTCCTATTCTTATCTTCTTCTGTTACTCTACTTAAAGCAATTACAACACTAAGCTGTTTCCTAAAAAAGGAAACATATTAGAATTACTGGAGCCTTTCTTCAACGTGGAATGTCCTTCTCCTTTTCCCTTTCCTTCCCTTCCTGGAGAACTCCTACTCATCCATCAAGGCCTAGTTCAAATGTCTCCTCCATGACTCTGTATTTGTGCTCCCTGGGAAGAACCAGTATCTTCCTCCATGATGTTCCCATAAATTTAAGCCACCTCTAACACACGACAAACTCAATCTTTGTTTATTTCTCCATCTTTAAAGTTAGGACCTGTTTTACTTGTTATTCATTCAACAAACACTGCCTGAGCAACTATTACTATAAACTGCTATAAGACATATCAGGAACTGGGATAAAACCAAATTCCTGCCCCGGGGAATTCTACAGTTTAACAAAAAGGTATTCAATAGCTGTTTGTTGAATGAATCCAGCGTGACTGTAAAGAACTTAAATCAGCGACCCATAATCAAATGTTTCAATCCTGTTAACAACAGAGTCACATCCTAAGCATTTTTAATTTACTAGAATATAACTACATGTCTATGTGTATTTGGAGGGGAAGAAGGATAGAAGGAAAAATCTTATTTTTCCCCTCTTTCAACTAGACCGTGGCCACACAGAGTGAGAGGTCACAGCCTATATGTAAAGAGAGTTCACTTCTAGCTTACAGGCTTTTATGGGGACGGTTCTTAGTGATTTTCAAGGGCAAGTCTGTTTACCTTTTCTCTTTATTGTCTGATTTGAGGTCCTAACCCTCAACTAAGTTTTACTTCTCATATAACTATTGCTAAAGCAATTTCACAAACTGAAAGCAAACCTAGGATTTAAAACAACCAAATAAAAGCTCTCATAAAACATAATAAAATGTCCTATTTATACAAAAACTCCCGTCCTCATACTAACTTGAATTCACCATTATGCACAAAACAACTTGCAATTCAGTTGTTTCAGAACTAGCTGTCAAGCCAGCTGAATGGACCTAAAAGTTGGTGGTGACAGGAGGAAACCGAAATGTGCTAATGGAGATCCTAAAAAGGGTGCATGGCCCTGTGTGTCCGTTCCCTTAGTTCAAAATCACATACAGACTTGCACAGAAACTGAAGTTTTATTCCTCAAAGGCTAATCAGGTTCCTATTTTAGTTTTCCATTTGCCAGGGTGTGATGTGAAAAGGCTCTTTATAACTTGAGAACATTAACAAAATATAAAAATGGGGGGAGGAGGAGGAAGGTAAGAAGCCGGGAGCTGCATGTATTTTCTATAACCTTAGTTTAAATTGCCATGATTTAATGTCCATTTACAGGAACTGAGGGCAATGATAAGACAGGTAAAGATCTTAGGGAAATTGGGAGGAAAATTAGCATCTAAATTGGCTAACTTAAAGAAGTCACAAAATTGCTTTGAGTTTTACAGCATTGGTCTCCAAAGTGGGTCCGCGGCATAACATTTACGGGGGAACCTGTCAGAAATGCCAGTTCTTTGGGGTAGGGACAGACTGCTTTGAACAAGTCCTTCAGGTACTTCTGAGTTGTGCTAAGTGGTTCTAAACGAAGTCCGAACAACATTCAAAGAGGAAGAACAACAAGAAAAAGAATGAAGTCTTCAGTAAAACCATAAGAACCAAGCTACAAAAATACAACTTTTTTCCCAGAAGAAATCAAGATTCGGGTGGGGCTCCTTCACTTGGGGAAAAAAACAAGGCCTTTTGGTGGGAATAAATGGGCACTAAATTTAGCAAGATTATCCGAGTTTAGGACTTTTTAAATCTTTCAACCCGAAGTGCCTTTTCTATTACATACAAAGAAACGTTTCCACCATGAGTTTCTTCATCAAAGAATCCATTGTGATAATAATAAAACAACGATTTATTAGGATGTAATTGTTGAACAAAACCTACAGGCATTTATCTGAATGGACATAAACTCTGTTCATTAAGACAAAGATGGCCATCACTTCTCCTAACTTTTTTTGGAAGTTTAAAGAAAGTGAATGAAACAAAATCTAAGCATTTATCATTTTATAAGGAGGAGTTCTTAAGTGGCTCTGCAGAATGGCTGAAAGCACAGGTTGAACAACACTGACAGCTGTATAATCTTGGGCAAATTACTTAAATTCTTTTCTTTTCCTTTTTTTTTTTGTTTCATTTTACCCAGCTGCAAGGTGACACCTATATGATCTCCCTCAGAAGGAGCCCACTCTAAATGCTAGCTGCTGGTACTGTAGGCAGGCATAATAATAACCCCAGGCAGCATTTATATTGTAATTAGTGGATGTTTATACACTGCACCGGACATTTCACATGAGGTCACTAGTATCCTTCTGGACCCAGGTTTTCTTTTTATTTATTATTAGGGGAGACTAGATCTTAGCCAAAAAACAATCAAATTATAAAAGGCTTCAATGGCACAGTGAATACCAATAGGTGAATACAGAGGAGAAATGAGAGCTAAATCATGGAAGATCGACTCTGGTAGAGAACAGTCAATGAGTGTCTGCATCAGGTGTTCCTCAGGAAGGGTGCTGACCCACTCAAAAGGAGGAAAGGACCAAAAGGTACATGAATATGTTTAAATACACCCACACAAATATGTATACATACCATATATATCCTATCTGGAAGTAAATGAGATTATACATTTGACAACTATCTAGAATAACTGTTGGTTCTCTTCATTTAGTTTGGCAGAGGATGTATTTTCGGCAACCCTTAATGAACAACTAGTGCAGATTAATGGTACAGCAATCTACATCTATAGTTGCAATCATACACACAGAGAAAACAGAATTCATTAGCGTTCAAGGTTCTCCAACAACGATGCAAGAAACTGTAAGGAAGTGCTTCTCTGTTGATAAATGTCACAGGAAGGCTAACAATACAAATCTTTGAAGACTGTACCCAGTATAGCTTCTGGATGTTGCCTAAATATCTCCCATTGCTTTTCTAAAGAACAATTAAAATCCAGATTTTCAGTGTGGATTTCAGTGTGTAAGGTATAAATCTATTATGTGAGTCAACCTCTTTAGAGACGACTAAGTGTTAAGTTATATAAGAAAAAAATTAGTCAGTAGTTAAGATCACAGCTTCTGGTAGTAGATAATAATAATAATGGATAGTGGTTCACTTTTATTAAGCCCTTAATACATGCCAAGAACAGTGCCAATCTCTTCAGAGGCTTGATCTCATTTACCTCTAAAAACAATATTATAAAATAGATACAATCATCATTCCCATTTTTAGATTAGAAAATTTAGGTTTCAAAGGAGCCACAATTTGGATTGGATTTATCTACACCATGCTGCCTCTGACTCTCTAAAGGGAGTTCTGAACAGGAAGCCAAATCATTGAAACTAAACGACAGGGTTAGTCATGGGTGAATGTCATCACCATTTTCATTTAAAGGACAGCCTTACCTCTAAACAACAACAAAAAAAGATCTCCAAGTAAAGGAATACTACTCAGCCATTAAAAGGATGAGGCAGATCTATATTTATATGAAATGGTAGAGACCAGTGCTATCCAAATGAAGGTCTGGGAATCTTTTGTTGCAGATCCATAAGGAGATAAAGAGCTTGTGCTGGAATCTAAACCATCCCATCACTTAGCACTGTTTAGTTTAGCTGCTTTTCTTTTGCAGCAAGACTTTCTGAATAAAGGAAGCATTGTCACAATTTACCTTATCGAAACACAGATTGGTAACAAATAGTTTCCTGAGGAGCACTGGTCTAAGGATAAACTCCAAGAAGGACAGACAGAGATACATTGTTGTGCAAACAGTAAAAGCCTATACTCTGCTTAGCAAAACAGAAAAGCTTCGTATATACAAATGAATTAAGTAGTGATATTTAAAAAGAAAGAGAAAGAGAGCCACTGCAGTTTTGTTGTAAGGCCTTGGTGATTTGTGGCTCCTGGCTGCTTGCTGAGGGTAGCCCACCAGACACATGCTGTTGCTGTCCTCAGTAACCCAACTGCAGAATTCTGCAAGGTAACTGCCCCGGAGCCACCTTCAGCCAGTGACAGCAGGAACTGGTGAGAGAACACCCTGGAGAAGTTCAAGACTTACCTGGTTTCTCAGGGAGCTCCCCAGGGACCAAGCCTCAGGCAGTCCACCCAACCACACACCCTTCTAATAAAGTAAATAAATAAATTAGAAGTCTATATAACTACTCTGTAAATAACCACATTTGTTCAATAAATAGATAAATCTTATCATTAAAAATACAAATGATGTCACCAGCAGGAGGCACTCTAAACAACTTGGAGTGGCTGTGTCTGGAAAGGGGGGAGTGTCTATTTTCTGCCTTACCAATTCTGTACTTTAGCCATCAAATTCCTTGCACCATAAAAGTTACATAAGTGGGATTTTTTTTAACAGAAAAAGTTTTATTTTCCCAGTCCAAATATTTTTTTAATTAACTAAAGACCATATTTTATTCAGATTTAATTAGTTTTTAGCTAACGTCCTTTTCCTGTCCCAGGAGCCTGTCAAGGATGCCACATTATACTTAGAATCCTCTTGACTCCTTATTCTCTTATAGTCAAAAGTTTACTATTATTGCTTCCAGAGCCCAAGTTTACGAAAGTGGCCATACACTTATATTTTCTGAGTGCCTGGGTCAGACAGTGGGTTCATTAAACACTCTACTTGTCTCAACAATGCTCTGAGGTAAGTACTATTATTATCACCATTTTACCAGGAAATCGAGGCACTGTGAGATTAAGTAATTTGCCCAAGGTTACATACATGAAAACTGGCTAAACCAGGATTCAGACCCCCCAACGCCTGATTCCTGAGGCTACTAAACTGCTCTAAACCGCTTTGCTATCTAAAATATGTATAAATCTGTGCAATTGTGCTCATTTTAGAGTGTTATATGGCATTTGAAAATGGAGCATGGCATTAAGAGAATGTCAGAAATATCCAAAAGATGAATGACCATAAACACAATTAAAATCATTTTTCACTGTTTCACAGGGCATAAAGCTTTTGTACATTATTTCACAATTTAATTCTGAGTCTGCTGGAGGAAATGAGGTGCCTGAAGAGAAAGAGCTTAAATTACAGGCCTAAATGTAGAAGAATATACTTCTCAGATCCAAAGAACAGGTATTTATTTGTAGATCAGGTAATTGGAGAATACAGAAAAATATGTATAATTAAAACTAAACTCTAGAAAAACAGAGTCTGGAAATCTTTCAAATAAAGTTTTTTGGTGGTCTATTTGTGAGTTTTCATAAACATTTTCAATAAAATTGCAATAGTAGTTCAATTAAAAATGGAATGATAAGATCAACATTCAAAAATCTGTAGCATTTCTATACACTAGTAATGAACAAGCTGAGGGGGAAATCAAGAAACGAATCCCATTTACAATCGCAACTAAAAGAATAAAATACCTAGGAATAAATTTAACTAAAGAGACAAAAAACCTATATAAAGAAAACTACAAAAAACTGCTAAAAGAAATCACAGAAGACCTAAATAGATGGAAGGGCATACCGTGTTCATGGGTTGGAAGACTAAATATAATTAAGATGTCAATCCTACCTAAACTGATCTACAGATTCAATGCAATACCAATCAAAATCCCAACAACTTATTTTTCAGAAATAGAAAAACCAATAAGCAAATTTATCTGGAAGGGCAGGTTGCCCCGAATTGCTAAAAACATCTTGAGGAAAAAAAACGAAACTGGAGGTCTCGCGCTGCCTGACTTTAAGGCATATTATGAAGCCACAGTGGTCAAAACAGCATGGTATTGGCATAAAGATAGATATATCGACCAATGGAATCGAATAGAGTGCTCAGAAATAGACCCTCTCATCTATGGACATTTGATCTTTGATAAGGCAGTCAAGCCAACTCACCTGGGACAGAACAGTCTCTTCAATAAATGGTGCCTAGAGAACTGGATATCCATATGCAAAAGAATGAAAGAAGACCCATATCTCACACCCTATACAAAAGTTAACTCAAAATGGATCAAAGATCTAAACATTAGGTCTAAGACCATAAAACAGTTAGAGGAAAATGTAGGGAGATATCTTATGAATCTTACAATTGGAGGCGGTTTTATGGACCTTAAACCTAAAGCAAGAGCACTGAAGAAGGAAATAAATAAATGGGAGCTTCTCAAAATTAAACACTTTTGTGCATCAAAGAACTTCATCAGGAAAGTAGAAAGACAGCCTACACAATGGGAGATAATATTTGGAAATGACATATCAGATAAAGGTCTAGTATCCAGAATTTATAGATTGTTCAACTCAACAACAAAAAGACAGCCAACCCAATTACAAAATGGGAAAAAGACTTGAACAGACACCTACCAGAAGAGGAAATACGGATGGCCAAGAGGCACATGAAGAGATGCTCAATGTCCCTGGCCATTAGAGAAATGCAAATCAAAACCACAATGAGATATCATGTCACACCCACCAGAATGGCCATTATCAACAAAACAGAAAATGACAAGTGCTGGAGAGGATGCAGAGAAAGAGGCACACTTATCCACTGTTGGTGGGAATGTCAAATGGTGCAACCACTGTGGAAGGCAGTTTGGCGGTTCCTCAAAAAGCTGAATATAGAATTGCCATATGACCCAGCAATACCATTGCTAGGTATCTACTCAAAGGACTTAAGGGCAAAGACACAAACGGACATTTGCACACCAATGTTTATAGCAGCGTTATTTACAATTACAAAGAGATGGAAACAGCCAAAATGTCCATCAACAGAGGAGTGGCTAAACAAACTGTGGTATATACATACGATGGAATACTATGCAGCTTTAAGACAGGATAAACTTATGAAGCATGTAATAACATGGATGGACCTAGAGAACATTATGCTGAGTGAGTCCAGCCAAAAACTAAAGGACAAATACTGTATGGTCCCACTGATGTGAACGGACATTCGAGAAAAACTTGGAATATGTCATTGGTAACAGAGACCAGCAGGAGTTAGAAACAGGGTAAGATAATGGGTAATTGGAGCTGAAGGGATACAGACTGTGCAACAGGATTAGATACAAAAACTCAAAAATGGACAGCACAATAATACCTAAGTGTAAAGTAATCATGTTAAAACACTGAATGAAGCTGCATCTGAGCTATAGGGTTTTTTTTTTTTTTACTATTATTATTACTTTTATTTCTTTTCTCTATATTAACATTCTATATCTTTTTCTGTTGTATTGCTAGTTCCTCTAAACCGATGCAAATGTACTAAGAAACGATGATCATGCATCTATGTGATGATGTTAAGAATTACTGATTGCATATGTAGAAAGGTATGATTTCTAAATGTTGTGTTAATTTCTTTTTTTTCCATTAATTAATAAAAAAAAGGAATGATTTTTTGAAAGTGTGTTCATGAACACTTTCAGAGCTCTTATTATAATACTGTATCCCAAAATGTTCTCTTCAAAGGGACACATAATTCAACAAATTCTTTTTACCAAATTCTCGAAATGTAGCAGCTTTTTGTGCCACATTATTAGCAAGGAATGCGTCTCATTGTCTGTAGTACTGAAAAGAAAAATGTGAAAGGATGCAGCAGAAGATATCAGAGCAAAGTTGATGAACTCCAAGACCAGCCAAAGAAAATAATCCTGGCACTTTCTCATGTGCTCAACCTGAGCCTCCTAACAAGGGGGCCCTAATACTCCTCTAAGGACAGTCCTGCAGCAACAACCCACCTCTGGCTCTCTGAGTTCTGGACTTTCTCATGGTGCTTAATATTATAATTCGACTGAACTGTAGGAAATCAATACGAGGACAAGATTAAAGCCTAGACTGATCCTCACAAGAGAACTTTCTTGGACTGCACTGACAAATTCTCACTCAGCCGTTACCTTTGTAAAACAAAGTGAGCAAGCTAACTTCCTGCTCCTCATCTTCGAGGTTAATACTGTTTGAAGGCTTAATTCCATTTTCAAAATAGACTAATTTCACGGCGTGACTAAAATTTGGACTTGCTCAACAGAGAAAACTGTCTGACTTAAGATAAGCAGACAGCTACTGTTCTATCTTAATTGTTGGAGGTCTGAGGAAGGGAGCTGTTTTGGTAAGCAGCACCTTCAGAACAAAGTAAAAGGACAAAAGTCCAGAGCTCTTCCACAGGCCAACTGAAAAGGGCGTTAGAAATGACAGTCCAGAAACTGGTTCAGCAAGTCCCTTGAGAACAGCTGTAGCCTTGGTACATGTTGTTATGCCAGGTCGGCTATACCCCACAGTGATGCCAAGAAGCCTGGAGGGCACCACCTCCCCGATGGGGCCCAGCATTCTTAGGTCTCCACAGCCGCTGGCCCCAAGGGATAAAGTGGTAGAAGCAGTTCCAAAGGAAAAGGAAAGTTATCCCTCATCAACTGTAAGAAAGTAAGATGAGACACTGGATGATTAGCAATAGCAAGACCCCAGAGATTTTCAACATTTCAGACTGTTCACAAAAGAGTGTCTTCCTACTTTGCCCATATCAGAGCCTTTCATCGATCCTTACTACCCATTTTCAACCTTAAAATCCATATAGCCTGGATTTTTCCATGATGCAGACACAAACCTATATATGAAGAACTTAAAAGTGTTGATGTGGCACTATTTTGTTCTCTTGTACATGTATCCTCCTGAGTGAAGGGCTCTTGGGATTACATACATTATGCTGGATGGCAAGGAGCAGAAACATGTAATTTTCTTTGGAAAACAAATATAGACATATTCTTTCCAAGTAACTTAGACTACATATGCTATAGGGTACGCTTGCTAAGATAGTATTAGATAAGAGGTAAATTAAAATTAGTGTAAGTATTGCTGAGCTCAAAGGAAAAAGAAAAACACTGGATATTAGATTTCTTTTTTCTGCAGTACAGCAAAATTAGATGGACAATCCTGCATGACCTGATTGAGACTAAAATGCTGATAAAATATTTTTTAATGATTTTAAACATATCACAGAGTTTTTATGTCAGCAAAGAATTTGAAAAGCTCCAAACGATATAAAGTGTGTATGAAACAGACCAAAAGGTAGTAAGTGCCACGGAGAGACATAGGCAGGAGAAGGGCCAGGTGAAGCATGAAGCTTATAGTGTTAAGTAGCACAGTTAAGGTAGATCTTATCAAGAAATAAATCTCAAAATTAGCTTAATCAGGCCATATTCTAAGATGAAAACTCAATTAAGTTAGGAAACAGTAACATAAAGATAACTGAAATAATTCATTATATCTGGAAATCCATTCCATTATATCTGGAAATTTTAAAGCACAATTTTAACCAGACCATGATCACAGAACAAATCATTCTAGAAAATCAAATAGTACACAGAACAGAAAGATATAAAAAACACTACATTATAAAAATTTGTAGAACACAGATAAAGCCGTACTAAGAGGAACTTTAATAATCTTACATGTTTATATTGGGAAAAAAGGAAAATAATGAGCTAAGCATCCAACTTAAGAAATCAGAAAAGGATAAACAAAATGACTCCCACACACACATTTAAAAAAAAGTAAAAGAAAGGGAATAGAAAAGAGAAACTAATGAAACAGAAAGCAAACATATAATAGAGAGGACCAACAAAGCCAAACATTAATTCTTTGAAAAGATAATAAACATTCTTCTGACAAGCTCAGTCAAGAAAAGAAGGGTGAAGGCACACATACACACAACTGCATTTAGCAAGAAAAGGAGACATAACTGCAGATGCTGCAGAGACTATAAAGATAAGTTATTGGAGATAATTTTAAGTCAGTAAATCAATAACTTGAAATTTTGGAAAAATAGAAATTTTTTTGGAAAAAAACCCCAGCAAGCTCAGAAAACTTTACAGATGAGTTCTACTAACCATCCAAAAGCCAGCTAATTCCAATCTTACATGAATTCCTCCAAAGATAAACCAGTAAAAAAGGAAGCAATCCCCACTAATTTTAAGAAGCTAGTATGTCCTACTGCCATAACCAGATAAAACAATACTAAGAAAAGAAATTATGGTCTAATCTCACTCATACATACAAATTAAAATATCCTGAATAAAGTATGTGCAAACAGAATCCAGCAATGAATATACTAGAAATAAATGATAAACCAATTGGCTTTATCACATAGCAAAGTTTAATCTTAGAAAATGCGTTATTTCAATAGTCTTAGCTCAAACAATCTTAAAAATAAAACCATGAGGATTCAACATATGCAAGCAATAAATGTGTCTTAATGGGTATACACAGAAGTTTATATGGAATGGTTAAGTGTACGTTCTTCTCAAGCCCAGATGGAATACTTATAAAAACTGAGTAGGTACTACTCCAAAAACAAGACCCAACAAATTTCAAACAGTATTACTTTCAGGTCACAATGTAATTATGTTAAAACAAAAAGATAAGTTAAAGATCCCCACATATTTTTTTTTAATTCCAAAGACACACTCCTATTTGGTATCCTATGTACCTCATGGATGAAAGAAGAAATCATTAAGTTTTAAATACTTTAGAACTTAATTTCTAATAAACTTCACATATCAAAACTTGTATAATGCCTTTTATATGAAATATCTTGAATAAGCAAGTTCATAGAGACAGAAAGTAGATTAGAGGTTTTGAGGGGCTGGAGGTAGGGGGTGGGGAATGGGGGGATTTTGCTTAGTAAGCAGAGTTTCTGTTTGGGGTCATGAAAAAATTATGGTAATAGATGGTGGTAATGGTAGCACATATTGTGAATGCCACTGAAAGGTATACTTAAAAATGGTTAAAATGAGCAATCCTGTGTTATATGTATATTGCCAAAATTAAAAAAAAAAAAACTTGTGTTATGCAGCAAAATGGTACTTCAGGGGAAATTCATTATCATAAATATTTACTAGGAAAGAACAGATATTTTACTAGAAATTAATGCTTATACTAAAAATAGTTATATTAGAAATAATGAATATGTTAGAAAAGAAAGTTTATTCTTCAAATGTAGATATTAAAAATGAGGAAAGTATAAAACATTATATTTTAAAAGATGCTTATGTTCTGCGCTTTTATTAGAAAAGATATTTATCGCCTTAAACGCTTATAACAGTAAAAAGGATGAAAATTATTGAGTTATGTATCCAATTTAAGAAAACAGAAAGAACACTACACATTCAAAGAATATTAGAAAGGTGATACTAAAGATAAGCACAAACATCAATAAAATGGGAAACAAAGACTGAGAAAAATAGACAAATCCCTGCTAATATTCAGCAAGAAAAAGAGATAAAGCAAAAATAAACATTGCTGTGTAATATTTTAAAGTCAATCCAGATTAACCTACTTTTTAAAATAAGAGAATACTATTTTCAACATTATGTTAGTGATTTGAAACTTCATACAAAATGGAAAAATTTCTAGAAAAATATATATCAAAACTAACTGCAAAAGAAATAGAAAGCTTAAATAATCCTTTAACTATTTTAAATATATATTTAAATGCTGACTAGCTCTTAAAAAACACTTCACACAAAGAAAGCATTAGACCCAGATAAAGAGTTCTACCAAACTTTCAAGAACCAGAATATTCCAAAATTCACAAATTCTTCCACAAAATAGAAAAAGAAGTAATATTCTCTAACTCATTCTGTGAGTTGGTAAAAGTTAGATATGAACCCAGGCAAGGACACTTACATAGAGAAAATCCTAGGACAAAAATACTAAACAAAATGTTAACAAATTGAACCCAACTGTTTATAAAAATTTATATATATAAAGGGGGGTGCAAGGGTAGTTCAGTGGTAGAATTCTCGCCTGCCAGGTTCAATTCCTGGCCCATGCACTTCCCAAAACAAACAAGCAAAGAAAGAAAGAAAAAAATTCAATGAATGGTGCTGCAATAATGGGATACCTACATAGAAAAAAAATGAAATGTGACCCCTGCCATACAGCATATAAAAAAAAAAAATAAAGAAAAAATTATATGTATATATAAATCCAAGCTTTGATTTCTGCAATAAATATAAAATCTAAGTGAATAAGTGCCTCATCTTCTACTTTACTTCATGAAAATGTAAAAATAAATCACTGTTGAAAAACAGTTGTAATAAATGAGGAGGTTGGATAGAAAATGTTTAAAGTCCATCATAGTTATAAAGTTTCGATTTATACTCTAACTTGTTGCTTTTTTCTATTCTAGAATAGATGAAAGAACATTAAATGTAGACAAAGATTCCATATTAGTGACTTTTAATTTCCCTATTGCAACCTATGGCATGATGTGCGGTCATGAAATTGAATTAGCATTTCTTCATGTTCCATCTGCTACCAAAATATACTATTCGTATCCAGGCAGCAGAGTGATCAAAGAACAACAGATTCTCTTGGCACTTGTTGTACATATTGCATGTAGATGAGTACCGGGCCTTCCTTATGAAAATACTGCAAATAATAGCTGTCACTTTTTAGCAACAACCAACTAGATAGCATGCACTATTAAAAACAAACACAACTTCTAATCCATGAGCTCAATCTCACAAAATGTGTCTTGATTCTTTTGGGTCCCATATGTGTAGCTCCACAATCTATTTGTTGCAAAATACAAAAATTACAGATTGCTGAAATCCACAGACAATCCCCAGACCTTCTGTTAGCCATTTGTTTCAATCTCATCCACTGTTAAGTGTTTGTCAGAGACGTTAAAGAATAGCACAATCAACTGGTTGGAGTAGCATACCATTTTCCAGACAAGCTTTCTTTTTAATGGCCCACACAAACAAGAGACTTATTTTTCTTAATTCTAAGTCTTTAGGAAATTGAACATCATGCATGAAATGGTCATTCTCTCTCCTCCTAGTTAACGTGCTACTTTTAATTATTGCTCAGGTTCCTTTTGTCTCTTATTTTAGCCTATGCATTCTTCAACTACTTGCGTAATTTCCAATCCCCCGACCCTTCACAATTCTCTGCTGTGTACTTCTCTGTGAACATGATTTTGATCATTAACTTTCTGAATTCTCTACTGCATTATATTTTAATTCTCTGAAAACTCAACTGATACGCAGTGGTTTCGAATTTGTTATGAAAAAAGTGAAAGTAAAGATCACTCCCCCCCAAAACAGGGCAGTTGAAAGAAAACACAAGAAGCTTGACATTTTTAAAAAGTGATTAATACAAATAGGCATGGCATCTTCAACTAGAAGCATAGATTTTTTTATGGTTGAAAGAATCCAAACTCCTTATTTCGCAAGTAAGAAAAGCAAAACCCAGATAGACTGGGTGACTTGCTCTACCTGATATACATCTAACTAAAAATATTTATGGAAGTATACATAAAATTACACATTATCACATGTATAGTTCTTTTCACAGTTGAAAACAGCACCATGAAGACTATTTCCAAAACCTGCCCAGGAAGCCACAGTGACAAAATTCCACATCTAGAGTTATTTCTTTAGACAAAAAATATTACCTTAGAAAGTCTGTATTTAATTGCATCTGTTAACAGGGAAAGGGGAGAGAAAAGGAAAGGGCACGCACCAGTTTGAAAGTATTATGTTTCCCAGAAAAGCCATGTTTTAATCCTGATCCAATCTTGTGGGAGCAGCTGTTTCTTCTAATTCTGATTCAATACTGTAGGTCGGAATCTTTTGATTAGGTTATCTCAGAGATGTGATATGCCCAATTGTGGGTGTGACTTTTGATTAGATAGACATGTGACTCCACCCATTCCAGGTGGGTCTTGATTAGTTTACTGGAGTCCTTTAATGGAGAAAACATTTTGTAGAGTCAGAAACTACAGAAAGGATAGAAAGAGAGCCAACAGATTGAGCAGAGACAAAGATGTTTGGAGATACTTGGAACCCAGCAGATGTTGTTGTGTGCTTTCCCAAGAGATGTTAAGCAAGCCAGAACCCGGAGAGAGCCAAGGGAAGCCAAAAGATGAGAGCTAGCCCCAGAGAAGGAAAGAGAGGGACCCCCATAGAAACAGACACTGAAAGCAATGGAGTCCAGGAGCAAGGGACCAGCAGATGCCAGCCATGTTGACCTCCCAGCTGACAGAGCTGTTCCAGACCCATCAGCCTTTCTTGAGTGAAGGCAACCTCTTGCTGGTGCCTTAATTTGAACACTTGCACTTCCTTAGGACTGTAAACTTATAGCTTATTAAATTCCCTTTTGAAAAGCCGCTCCAGTTCTGGTATATCACATTCCGGTAGCTTGCAAACTAACATAGGGCAATCAATACTCCAGATTGTGTTCTCAATCACATATAGTCAAAAGGACTCTATATAAAATATATAAAAGGTACAAAATCATATATAGTCAAAGGGACTCTTGAAACTATTCGTACACCTAGGTTACCCATAGAGTCCAATATATGTGGCTTTACTCATTAAGAACAGATTTGTCTTCTTTTAATGAATCCAACACAGTCAGGTTTTTCTTCAGCAATAGATCAGTTCACAGTTTCCTTTATTTATCATCAGAAGGAGGTGGCTGGAATTTAAGGGGTAAGTTGCTCTAAAAATACAGATTTTTAAACAATGGATTCATATTCTGTGGGGTTAAGATGCTCACCCTTGGAGAGGCACCCAAGAAATGAACCTGCATTAGAAAGCTAGAGTCCTGTCTTCCACGTTATCCTTACTGAGGGACCTACTCTCACGCACAGGACAGCTGTCCTCATGCACTATCATCTCTCTCCCATTCTTTCTTAGTTTGCCTTTAAGTACAAGTGAATTTGTGCCATTAAATGTGTATATGATATTACTCCATTATACTACTCTATCTCCATATTTGTATATGGATGTAATTATCCGGGTCAGGCACCAGATGTGTAAGTTTTGCTGGGAGACACAGATAAAGTCTGGATATAGGCCCTGATGAGAAGGGGAAGTCAGGCGGAGGGAGGTGTCATAAAGCAGCTTGAGGACTCCTGGGTATGGATAAGGGAGGTGGTAGAAGGGAATAGGGTAAAGAACACTTTGTGGGAAATGGAATTAGTTCCAAAAATAACAGCCAGAATGCTCAAAAGTCTTTCTTTGGTTAAATTTGAGAGACACATTTTAAACTTTGCAACTCATCTCATTTTACTGATTTTTAATCAAGGTATAGGGACTATGCTTCCAAGCATACAAGTAACCACATAATCACAGAATTCATACTTTGGAAGAAATTAATCAAGAGAATAGTTCTCAGATAAAGACATGACATGGTCAAATGACCTTAGAGCAGAGACAACTAAGCCAGCACTTGGAAGTAAATTCTGCTAGTCAGTGTTTCCGGCAGCAGGAAAACCAGACCACCACCACTTCAAGAAAAGCCACAAAGAGCCATATGGAAAAACTGCACTGAGAAATAGTGACTGTGAAGACGAGTCCTACATTGCAAAGAAATTCTTAAAAGAAAGGTTACAATTCATTAGAAAGTTTACCTGGGTCTAAGGAAAGAATTACTCCTCTGCTAATACAACATCCATATTTGTATAACCAATTCCTAGAAGTACAAATAATTCCACATAGATAAAAATCTGTGTTTACTGAACAATGTTTACTTAACTCCATCAGAGGGGTTAACCAAAAGAAAACATTAGGTCCATGAGCTTGCACATTGCATTTGCTGGTGGCCATGATGAGTTGGTCCAGAGTCACACTCGGGTGATACTGGATTCCCCCACCAGTTCATCTCCCTGGCAGGTTCACAACTTGACCACACAAAAGAACACACAGGCAGACCACGGTGGCTCAGCAGGCAGAGTGCTTGCCTGCCATGCCGGAGATCTAGGTTCGATACCTGGTACCTGCCCAAGCAAAAAAAAAAAGAAAGAAAGAAAGAAAAAAAAAGCAACTGCAAAAAAAAGAAAAGAGAACATGCAGCCTGCACCTGCCTTTCCCAAGACAAGTACAGTAATGCCTTCCTCAGTAGTCTTTTCATACGACTGTATATATGCAAATCCAGGTGTCTACATAGTAATCTTTAACTTCACACTGAATATTCCAAAGAATAGCAGAGATCTTCACACTCCATCTATTGTCTCAATCAGGAAAGGTACTTCTAAGACACCACAAAAGAGAAAGGAAAAAAAAAAAGCTACAAACACACATATGTATTAAACACCTCAGCAGGAGCACAATATACCCGTACTAAAGAAAATATTTTTTTAGCCACAAGGCACAGAAAACAAAAACGCTTAATTGCACTTAATTAGTTAATATAAATGGACTGGAACTACTATTCAAATATTCAAACCTTCATTTTTACATTCAGGTGATTTTTAGCAAACGATAAGGCAATATTCCCACTTGCATGTGAAATACGGCACTGAATCCTGGCCGATTATAAAGGAGGAGTCAGATTCCACTAGTCCCTGTGTGGTGCAACTGCCAGGCTTTGAGCGAGCTATTTTTTTTTTTAAAGGGGGCTCACTTTAATGAATTAATAGTGAACGGTGTAAACGTCTGAAATGGCCAGCACTCAATGAAGCTCTAAACCACTCCGTGTCCAGACTTTAGAAAAATGACTCCTTAAATACATTATGCCGTTATCATGGTATCATTTAAAAGAAAGATGACGATGATGATGGTGATGGTGATGGAGATGATGATAACTGAATAGGGACTATCACCACACCACTGCCTACCTCCCCATGTAAGTTGTCCGGCGGGGGTGGTTAAGTTAAAGCCAGTTCTCTTCCCACTGAACCACTGAAGGTATGGGCTGGCAGCGCGAGAAAGACACCCAGGTTTCAGGTCCCAGTGCGTTCACGGATCTAGGACTAGGGTTGGGATTGGGACTGGCTTGTACAAAGCTCAGGACGGCTCAGCCGGGCGCTGGAGCTGCCCCTCGCTGCCCCTCACCACCCTCCTCCAACACAGACATCAAGTTAGAAATGCAACTCCGCGAGCACAACGACAAGAAGGCACACAAAAGGAGCAAGGCAGCCGCTCCCATCCTTACCTTTGACTTGACTTTCATACTCGGCTATGATCTCTTTGTCCTTTTTGAATCTACTCGGGGTGGACATTATCCAGCTGTTTCGGGTTTCCTTTCAATGGGCAAGTTCTGTTCAGTGGTCACAAACCAGTCTCTTTGGAGAGGCAGAGAGTTGTACTCCCACACGCCGGGAACCCAGGGCAGCACCGGCAGGAGGTGAAAGAGAAGAAAGGAGCGAGCCGAGGGCTAGATTAACCCGGGTGCAGGCACCATCTCCTCAAAACTGAGCCGCCGTCGGTGATCCCGGGAGAAGCCGGGGCTTGGGGCCGGAGAGGCCAGGCGCGCAGGCAAACTCCAGCGAGCGAGCGGCGGGGGGCGTCTCCCTGCCCACCCCACCCGGAGCTCGGCCACTTCCTCTACGACCGCTGGGCGGACGCGGGGCTCGCGCCGGCGCTCTGCACCATTGTTAGACACCCGCACCCGGCGCCCGGGTCAGGGCCAGTTGAGGAGGGCGGGCGCGGGAGAACGCGTCCAGCTCAGGCGCCTCGACCCTCCCTTCCTGCCTCCAGCCGCCGGGGCGCTCGCTGCTCCCGCCGGGGCTGGGGTTGCTGCTGCCGCGGCCGCCGTTCCTCCGCCTGCAATCACGGCTACTCTGGCCCGGGCAGGCACAAGAAATCGCAATCCTAAAGCGGGTCGTCGCTGCTGGCCGGGAGGGCGGCGGCTGCGACGTTCTAAAAGCGCCCTGTGGCCGCAGCCCCGGCGGAGTTTAGGTCTCCAGAACCCGCGCGGCTCCAGGCTCCTTTGCCACGGTGCGCCGAGGCAGCCTCTTTCTCTTGGTCCTCTTTTCCGCTGCTGCCCCCAGGAGGCCGTCGGTGACAGGCGCACTCGCACACGCACCAGGGACAGCCGCGCCCCCGGCGGCCGCAAAGTTGTCGGCGCGCACCAGCCGGCGGCTCTCGGGCACCGAGAAAGCGAGCGGTTTGAGGACTGCGGTGGCCTCGGCGGCCTCACGGGACTCTGCGAGACCGAGCAAGGTTCCGGGGAGGGGGCCGCGCTCTAACCCCTGCCCTTCTCCGCCCTCGCCCCCGCCCTCGCTCGGTGAGGAAACCCGGGCTCCTTGGGAAAGATGGATGCCTCTTGTGGCCAACCGCAGCCCGGCCCCGCGCGCTGAACCCCGGCGGCAGTGGGCGGCGCCCCGGGCACCTCCCCCCACGGTACTCCTCTCCGCCCGCCGGCCGGGATCGCGGCTGGGGCCGCTGCTGGAAAACCCCTTCTCGACCAGGGGGGCCTCTTTGGCTCGAAGATGGGGGCTCTGGGTGGGGCTCATTTCAGAATCCAGTCGGAAGTGCATATTTGGATGTCTCGATGACAGAAAGGCATGTGACTCCAAGATGTTGGATCCCAGTAGGAAAACTGGAGTCTGATTTGAGAGCTACTTGGATTTTAAAAATCAAAAGAGGGCGAAGCTCTTGTTGAATCCAAGCTGAGAAAAAGATCCAGAACTATATTTTTCCCCATTCTAAAAGTAGCTGGAAGAGCTAGGATGGTGGAAGAGGCATGGTGTGTTAATAGGCCACACTTAGCACACCACTATCTTTTTAACGATCACTTTTCTCACCTGAGTCCTTTCAAATCACTTTTCAAATATTATGGACATGATTTATCAAAATGATGTGCCCCGAGGGGTGTCCAATTTCAAAATGTTTTCCTGGCAAAATCCAAAGGATAGGGTCTTTTAGACTTTGCTCATTCATTCATGTATCCAGTGATAAACGTTCCAGTAAAGCTATGGGCAAAACACCAAGATAGGAAACTAGGGATTCAAAAATTAGGATCCTGCCTTAAAGGATCTCACAGTCTATTGTTGCATAAATAAATAATTATAGGCAGTACAATAAAGCTGGAAGAGAGAGAAATACTCCCACCTTTGGGAGCCTTGAGGAAGGAAAAACGAATTGCAGAAGAGGTTTGGTGAGTGAGGGTACAGGGAGGCGGTATTTGAACAAACTGTACTTAAAGAATGAAGGTAGTAGTTTGTCACCTTTGGGAAGGAAAGGGTTGCATTTTCCAGTGAAAGAAGGAGCAAAATACTCTGGAGGAATTGCAAATAGGGTTTTAAGATGTCCTTCACTAAAACACCAGACCTCTCATAGGAGGTGAAAATGTTTCATTTAAAAATAATATATGCATATTTTAAATTGGTAATGCGATTACGCTGTTTAATTATGCTTTTTGAATTTAACTTTTTAGCGAGCCTTTTTACTTTATAACAGAATTCTCTTACAAACTAAACATTTTATTTTTTAAAGTTTTGGGTTTTTTTTTTCCATCTTACCGCATAGGAGGCTATCATATGAGACCCCCTGGCTGCATTAGTTTCACGTGGTGCTGTCTTATGTGAGGATAGGATGAAAAACCAGATTATCCAAAGCAGAGGTTGGAAAGGAAGGTCAGGGCCAGCTGGGAGAGGCCTCCAGTGTACCCTGGCTGAGTGGCTTGGACTTAGTTCTGCAGACAGCAGGGAGCCTTTTAAGTAGAGGAGTGTCATGATCAGATTTGAGTTTTATAGAGATAACTGTTGGCTGTGTGGAAGGATAAATAGAGAGAGACCAGAGGCAGGCATACCAGTTAGGTGATAATCAGTAGTCAAATCTAAACATGTGATTCGTATCATCCATGATGTGATTGGGATTTATTTCATCTTTGTACCTGGCAAGTACACCTTGGCAGCAGAAGCTGCAGTCCCAAGAAATGAATTGTTGGCTGAGTCTTGAAGTGAATCACGATGGTAAGGACTAGATTCAGAGACAACATGCTAAGGAGGGAATCTTGGCTCTGCCACTTCCTGGGTGACCTGGTAAAAGTTATTGTACCTCAGGGGTTGCGTGGGTAGTTCAGTGGTAGAATTCTTGCCTGCCAGGTGGGGGACCCGGGTTCAATTCCCGACCTATGCACTTCCCAAACAAATAAACAAAAGAAACCAACAAAAACAAATAAACCGAAATTCAGCAAATGGTGCTGCAATAATGGGATACTCACATGGAAAAAGAATGAAATGTAACCCCACCATACAGCATACAAAAAAAAAAAGTTGTACCTCTCTAAACCTCAGTTTCCTCATCTGTAAAATGGGTTCCTGCCTAGCTCCTGCACATGCTTTAAGCACCTACTGGGAAAATCCATTAAAAGGACTTAAAGGTCATTGTATATACTCAGTGAATGTTAACTATTAGTAATATTATTACTATCATTATTATTACTTAAGTTTTAAATCTTCTTCAATAGAAATCTATTTAAAATTAAAGATAATATCTTAAATATCTTTGATTTCATCATAATGCCAGTAAGACAATAAATTTTGCTGGAATGTTTATGTTAATGTGTTATTGATATCAGCATGCCACCATTTTGTTGTTGTTAAAACTGGGTACTGGCACTAAACTGAGCATTTTACCTATATTCTCACAAGAACCCTGCAAAGTAGAATCTATTATGTTCATTTTACAGATGAGAACCTGGAGGCAGGAAGGTTAAGTAAATTTTGAAAGATCACAGTAAACATGTAAAGGTTTGGCTGGGGCAGAACCCACATCTGCCTGCCTCTAGCCTGGTTGCTTTTTCTAGTCCTCTACTCTGCCTCTTATGGTATATGGCTCCTTCAAGCTTGTGGAAGCAGGTTTAAATATCATAAAATGTTTTTGACAAATTCATGGTTTTCTGTGGGTGAACTGTCTCAGCTTTGCTTTTCTGGTCTAGTATCAGCGTAATCAACAAATCAATTATAAAAACTATACTTATAATTTCCTTTTCAAACTCTCCTTGTCTTTTCCGTATTTCAGAGCCCACTTTGCCTCATAAAGCTGGATATGGAGAATGCCTATGACTTTAAAAAGCAGAAAGCCAGAATGACCCAGGTTTGGGGAGCCAAGCTAACGGATGCTATTTCTTACTCTTTTCTCTGTGACTTTGCACCACCTTGTGGTAGTTATGGCATGGCAATGACTGCACCTTAGCCCCCAAACTCTTCACGACTCTCCCACTCTTTTGGGGTGTAGTATGAGAAATTTCGATACCTGACAGTGGGATCGCCACTGCATATTAAGCTACCATGTTATCCGGCATTTTCCTTTTAGAACCATTCTAATGTATTAAGCTTCTCAATTCCTATAAAATAAAGTTAATTTTACCATCTGACCATTTACCCTGGGAGTCAGTCATAGGAGGTGCCTGGGTCTTTGCAGCCAAAAAATTAATCATGGACCTGAATTGCAGCAGAAATTTTTCAATAGTAAGTAATTTAAATCATTTTTTAAAAATTAAACCCAAATGTGTGAAATAGTCAATGCCAAATTCACATGAATTTTTAGCTATATTTTTCATTTCTAAGAATTTCATGTTTGTGGTAAGCAATTCTGCTACTCCCCTTCACATAAGGGATATGTTCTCCCCTGCCCTTAAGGACAGAAAAGTATATGAAGCTCTGCCAATATCCCAGATTTTATTCTTGGATCCATCCAGAACATCAGAAAACTGACTGCCCTGCACTTAACGTCTTATATTGTCTTGACTCTGTGGCACCTCTGTTTCTTCTTAAATTACATGCAGTACTGTGTCCAGAAAATTGCATTTGGGTATCATGTCTTGGAGCAGTGTTTTATAAAGTATTATCTTACTACTGATCACCTTTATAAGAATCATCTTGGATCATCTCTTTAAAATTCAAAGAAGTGGGACCTACACTACAACTTAACCCAATACTTTCCAAATTTTAATGTGCATGCAAGATACTTGGGTATCTTGCTAAAAATGCAGTTCTGATTCTGTCTGAAGCAGGGCTTAAAGCATCTCTAAGTCTCCTAAACTATGTCAATAATGCTGGCCTAAAGACCGCTCTTGGGGGAGTAAGGACCTAAAGGATCCATATTTTGGGTGGGTAGGAAGTTCCCAGATGATTTTTATGCCTGAGAGTCCTCCCCCGAGGTCAAGGACTATTAAAAGAATATCCTATACAAAGATTTTACTATATTTACTCAACTAATGTTGAAGACATCTTCAAAATTTTTGTCAATTTAGTGTATCCTAAGAAACTGGTCTGTTTTCTTCTTATGGAAAATAAAAATTTAGCTTTAGCTTTTTCATCTCTAAAATGGGGATACTAATATCTCTAAGAGGTTTATAGTACGGAATAAATGAAAATTGGACATAAAGCGCACCAAGGTTGGCTTAGTACTTATGCCATAAATGGTGGTGGTGGGGTGATTATTATTACTTTGGTGTCAGAAAGCTAACATCCAAATTTATAACAAAACCATTCCAATTGTCCATCTGTGTGTTCTTTTCACCTCCTTATTTGAACCTCCTATTTTAATTAAGGCTGTCTTTGCTCTTGCTGCTTTTAAAAGTTTGTATTCGTTTCCTATAGGTCTGCATTTCCTATATATTACCTCAAATCTTTCATAGAATGATGGGAGGATCCATTCTAACCAACAAATATTTATTGAGTATGTATTTAGTTGAACATATGATATTGCTGATTTTCAAACATGACAATTCATGATTCAATTTACTACTATGTTCCCCACCTCTGCAGTTCACATAAATAAATTAAACAATTAAAAAAAAAAAGCGCTTCTGAACACCTATACTAACATTCAGTCAAACCCTGCCAAATCTAGGGAAATTCCACTCAGCTCATAGATTGGACTAGTTCTGTGCAGTTTGCCAGGTAGCCTCTCTAGAAATATTATCATTGTTTAAAGACTTGGCCCATAAATTAATAGCAACTTGTCAAAATGGACCATATTAATATCCTTTTTCCCTTTTCTGGAAGCAGTGTAGTAAAGACAAGCTGTCAAAAGACCTTGCCAATTTCATCCTGATGTACTTCAGCTAGCAGGGAAGAGGGGAGAATAAAGCATAAAGGTGAGTTTAGGTAAGTCCCTGGAAAGATCAGGATGAATGGTGCTGAAGAGAGAAATGCGGAGAGAAAGGAAAGGAAAGAAAGGGGCAAAGAAACACTGGGAAAAACCAGGAAGAGAGAACAATAACATGAATGATTATTCTAAAACTTCAATTGTGTAATTCAGCTCCTCTCACACACACCCCAAAAAATCCTCCTGTCTCTGATTTTCAAGAAAATGGTTTAAAGCTAAAATAAATTTGGGTCTTAAAATCTCTACTTTTCTTTGAATAAAGCTGCTTTATAGTATTGTGGACCATCTGCTCAAAATTACCTATTTCCATTTTACAAATCGTTATTAAAACAAGATTTACTTTGTTAAATCTTATATTCATGACTTCCAAACACCCACACGTAACTTCCTTCTCATTACAGCTACTATTTTCTGCTTTTGAAATCCTACTACAACTTCCCGTGTGGCTGCTGCACAATGTAAGCAGAATATGAATAATCAATGAGCCTGTCCTGATGAAAGTATTATATCCCATCACTTATACAGATCTATAAAAAGAGATGCTATTATTACTCAGAGGGAAATAGTCAAAGTTAGGCAAGAAATGGCAGCTACAATTATCAGAATGAGAGATGGATTGGTATGTAAGCAAACTCTAACAAAGAGATTTATTATCCCCAAAACACATGTATCTCTGTTGCCTTTGTTTTGAGAGAATAAATGAAAGACTCCTCCCTCCTCGCCATTGTACTGTGGCAATAGACATTTTGAGGCTGCCTAACGCTGTCACCTCTTTTGCAGAGAAATAAGTTTGTAAAGTTATTCCTTATTTTACATGATAAAATGTACATGTAAAATTCCTTATTTTACATGATAGACTCCTGGTGAGTATAAAAGAAAGTTGAAGGTTGGCATATAGAATCCCATTTAAATATGCTAGAGACAGCTACTCTTTAAAGGAATCTCATGATATATTCTTTTCTAAACCAAAGAATAATTCCAGAAATCAATTATCACCTGCTGTAATATTTTGTGCAAATCTGAATAATCATGCATTATGTTTTTCTTTAAAGCAGTACTCAAACAAATCAGAACCAAAATCTCATTTTTATAATAAATGTTTTGTAACACCTCCTTTAATATCCTAAAAGAAAATTTATGGAAATAATGGTTACCCACACTCACATTTTACTTTAAAAACCAATATAATATCCTAACTGCAATATGAAGGAGAAATAAAAAGAAAACAAATCATGATGAAATGATATATATTTCAGTCTGTAAATACTCAATATTGACTATATTAGAAGACTTAATGAAGTAGTCAGATGCTTGCATCAACTTATAATGAATACATTTAATATGAAATAAGTAAAGATCAGAAGATGTTCCATACAAGATGTACAAGACAATGCAAGACAGAGATATCAGTGTACACTAGAATTAAAAACTAGTATAGTCAATATATATCATAACCTTGCAAAAAATACTTTGTGTTTAACATGTAAAATTGAGAAAGGCTAAAAGGCTCAGGTGATTTAAACCAACATTTCACACACATGAATGAATTCTTCATTTTATGAGACTGGCCTGGGCGTTGTAAGACATCCAGCATTGGTCCTGTCCACTAAATGCTAATATCCCTCCTCCCCCACAATACTGAGAAAAAACAAAATAGCCCCTACATTTCAAAAATGCTCCTTAGGAAGCATCTTGGCCCCAACTGAGAACCAGTTTCTTAAAGAAGAACCAGTTCTTAAGAAGCATTCAATTGCTTCTCTAGAGAATGGTGTCACAATTGTCTCCTTGGGGCTTTGGGGTAATTTATCCTGTCCTGTTATCTAAATTTTCCTTAAAATACCTCAGAATTAGATGTACAATGTCTTACTTCCTTTGTGACAGTCCAGTATTCTCCCAAAGAAAGGACACTCATTCGAAGAGAGTTGTAAAATAATTTGTTTTTGGAGTTCTATAGCAGTGTATGTATATAGTTAATACAAAATGAATATGCAGATATTGAAGCTGCATGTTCAAAACTTTTTTTACTGATGGTGTTAAAAAAAAGAAAAAAGTTTATATATCCCTTCTAAAGGCCCAGTTAGATACAGAGTAGCAGATACAACTTGACCTTGACTTTAGCCATTTCTGATATCTTTTTAGAATCCTAAGTTACCAGCAGTGATTCTTACCTGTTATTTTGGCTAAGATATATTTGTGATAAAGACATGAAGACCCTTCATGATCAAATTTATAGCAACACAGCTTCATCTCTTGCCACAACCTCTCCCTTACATTGCTTCAGCTGCACCCAACCACACACCATACTTCCCCAGATGCATCATGCGCTCTCCCTCACACCTTTGTGCCTCTGCAATTGCTGACCCTCTGCTTAGAACACTTATACACACACATACACACACAAACAGTACCAATCCCACCCTCATCCTTTTGCTTGGCTAACATCTCCACTTTAAGACTCAGCTACAACATCATCTCAGAAAATGTTTCCCTTAACTCTCTTCCCATTTCAGGCCACAGTAAGTCCTCCCCATAGACTTCCTACCCCCACCCCATCCTACCCCTGCCAGCACCCCAGCTTCCTTTGGTTAGGGCCCTTGCTATACTTACTGCATTAGTATTACCTGTCTGATTCCACTTTTGATCTGTAAGTTGCTCAAACATGCCTGAATTCTGTTCCTGGCATACAGTAGGTGCTCAGTAAATACTGTGGAAAAAATTGAATGAGGATCAAGATGGTGGAGTGAAATATTTCAGGGCTCCATCTCTTCAAAGCAGTTTTGCACAACCAGCAAGAACTGGCAGAGACAACTTTCTCAAAGCTCTAGAAATCAGTTAAAGGACTGTAGTAACAGGGTGAGTGCTCAATCAATAAAAAGGTCCCTTAAAAGTAGTAAGATTCCTTGGTACCCTGGCTGGCCCTTCTCTGCACTTCACAGCTCAGTACAGTGCCAGCACATGCTCCCAGTGTGCATCTCTGGTCCCAGTTCCAGAGGGAGCTGAGTAACCCTCATGCACATACTGGGAGCATATATGTCTGGCCCAATTTATCTAGTGGTGGCCTGAGGGACTTTCTGTCCCAGAACTTGCCCTGTATGTAGAAGGCAGCTCACAGAACTTTCCTACAGAACACCCTGGAAGAGCCATCATGTTGTGCTGCCTGGGTCAAGAAATAGCTGGGACCTTGAGGAAACTGTTTCCTAAGGAAGAAAGGATATTCATATCCATGTAAATGAGGATTTCCTAGGGCCACATGTGCAAGGCCAAGATAAGAGGCATGCACAAAAGGGTCAGGGAGGGCCTTATGCTTTGGCCTGGAGTTATTCTTCAAACTCAGTGTATGGATAAGCCCTGAAGGTGAGAACTCTCACAAGTCAATTTACAAAGACTGGCAAGTTCTTTTCATTTTTCCTTCTTTTTTCTTCTTCTTCTTCTTAGTTCATGGCATTCAAGGAAATCGTGACACTAGCTGGAAAAAATTTTAAGGAACAGACACCTCAGAATCTAAATTCAAATAATAAATAACACATTAAAATATCAACATGTCCAGGTTTCAACAAAAGATTACAAAACATACAAAGAAATAGGAAGTGGTAGCCCAATCTAAGGAGAAGGTTAAAATGGAAAAACCAGACCTGGGACATTCCAGACAAAGTCTTAAAAAAAAAGATTCTCAATATGCTCAAAAAGTAAAGGAGGGTGGGCCATGGTGGTTCAGCCAGCAGAGTTCTTGCTTGCCATACTGGAGATCCAGGTTCAATTCCCAGTGCCTGCCCATGCAAACAACAACAACAAACAAACAAACAAAAAAACCAGCAAAAATTTAAAAATAAAGTAAAGGAAAACATGGTTAAAAATAAAACTAAAGAAAACCAGGAAAATGATAGATGAACACAAAGAGAATATCAATAGAGAGATGGAAATTATGAAAAAGAAATAAACAGAGCTAATGACCACAATAAGATGAATGAAAAATTCTCATGGGGGAATTTTTAGCAGACTAGAACTGGCAGAAGAATCAGATACTTAGAAGGTAAAATCATTGAAATCATCCAGGATGAGGAGTAGGTGGAAGAAAGAATCAAGAAAGTGATCAGAGCCTGAGGACCCTGTGGGACACCATCAGGCACACCATTATATGTATTGTGGGGAGCCCAGAAGGAAAAGACAGAAAGGGACAGAGAATATTCAAAGAAATAATGGCTGAAATTTTCCAAATGTAAGGAAGACATAATATACACATCCAAGACCTTTATTGAACTCCAAGTGGAGTTCAAATAGACCCACATTGCACCATGTTACAATCAAACTGACGAGAATGCCAAAGATTAAGAGAGAATTCTGAAAACCACAAGAGAGAAGCGATGTGTCACATACAAAGGAGCCTCAATAAGAGTAAGTGCCAATTTCTTGTTGGAAGGCAAGAAGGTAGTGGGAAGACATATTTAAAGTGCTGAAAGCAAAAACTGCTGTGCTGGTTTGAAAGGATGTGTGTCCCCTAGCAAAGCCATGTTTTAATCCTAATCCCATTTTGTAAAGGCAGCCATTTCTTCTAATCCCTATTCAGCATTGTATGTTTGAAACTGTAATTAGATCATCTCCCTGGAGATGTGATGTAATCGAGAGTGGTTGTTAAACTGGATTAGGTGATGACATATCTCCACCCATTTGGGAGGGTCTTAATTAGTTTCTGAAGTCCTATAAAAGAGGAAACATTTTGGAGAATGGGAGATTCAGAGAGAGCAAAGCAGAACAACACAGCCATGAGAAGCAGAGTCCACCAGCCAGCGACCTTTGGAGATGAAGAAGGAAAATGCCTCCCAGGGAGCTTCATGAAACAGGAAGCCAGGAGTGAAAGCTAGCAGATGACATTGTGCTCGCCATGTGCCCTTCCAGCCAAGGAAGTAACCATGACTGTGTTCACCATGTGCCTTCTCAGATGGGAGAGAAACCCTGAACTTCATTGGCTTTCTTGAACCAAGGTATCTTTCCCTGGATACCTTTGATTGGACATTTCTATAGACTTGTTTTAATTGGGACATTTTCTCAACCTTAGAACTGTAAACTAGCAACTTATTAAATTACCCTTTTTAAAAGGCTTTGCATTTCTGGTATATTGCATTCTGGCAGCTGGCAAACTAGAAAAACTGCCAATCCAGAATTCGGTATCCAGAAAAACTGTCCTTCAAAAAATAAGAGAGGAATCTATATTCTGAAGCAGCTAGAAGGAAAAATCTGAGATGATGGTATGGTAGACCATGACAAACTCTGGGACCTGTCCTGTAACTACTTGTTAAAGAGTGCTTCGAAAATTATTGCTTTTTTTCCCTTCTTTGCTTTATATATATAATTTTTTTTTAAGTTTAAAAAAAAATAAGGGAGGAATTAAGACATTCCCAAAACAAAAGCTGAGGAACTTTGTCACCACTTAGGCAGCCCTACATGCTAAAGGAAAGGATGCTACACAAATAATTGAAGCCATAAGAAGAAATAAAGATATTCAACAAAAGGGGCCCAAGATGGCAGCTTAGTAAGGTACACGCATCTTAGTTCCTCCTCCAGAGCAACTACTAGGTGACCAGAAACAGTGCAGAACAGCTCCTGGGGCCACGGCAGGGACCGGACACACAGCGTACCCCAGTCTGGACTGGCTGGATCGTCTGCGAGACTCTGCTGCGGTGAGCTCTCCAAGTGGCAAGCGCTTCCCCGGGCCACGGCGGCTGGCGGCCGGCGCCCCTCCCTCCCTCCTTCCCGGACTGGCTGAGAGTCTAGGAGAGGCAAGTTTCCCAAGCCGTGGCAGCCGGCGCCCCTCTTTCGCAGACAGCTTCCCGGACCGGCTACGAGTCTCAGATCATTAGGCTCCCCAAGCTGCGGCGGTCGGTGACCAGCACCCCTCCCCCACAGGCGGCTTCCCGGCCCGGTGGCGAGTTCCCCGGGCCGCGGCGGCCGGCGACCAGCGCCCCTCCCCAACAGGCGGCTGCCCGGAGGGAGAGGAGGGAGTTTCCGACAGTGGCAGGGACTGGGTCCAACCAAAAACCAATAGTGGCATTAATAAAGGAGCCACAACATCTTTTGCTGGTGGAACCTGCAGACAGACAAGCGCCACCTACTGGGCAGGATAAAAAAAAACAGAGCCCAGAGACTTCACAGGAAAGTCTTTCAACCGGCTGGGTCTCACACTCAGGGAAATCTGATTAAATGTCCAGACGCCAGCAAAAAATAACAAATCACACCAGGAAAATTGAAGATATGGCCCAGTCAAAGGAACAAACCAATAGTTCAAATGAGATACAGGAGCTGAGACAACTAATTCTGAATATACGAAAGGAAATGGAAAACCTCTTCAAAAACCAAATCAATAAATTGAGGGAGGACATGAAGAAGGCAAGGGATGAACAAAAAGAAGAAATGGAAAGTCTGAAAAAACAAATCACAGAACTTATGGGAATGAAAGATACAGTAGAAGAGATGAAAAAAACAATGGAAACCTACAATGGTAGATTTCAAGAGACAGAGGTTAGAATTAGTGAACTGGAGGATGGAACATCTGAAATCCAAAAAGAAACAGAAACTATAGGGAAAAGAATGTAAAATATGAGCAGGGACTCAGGGAACTGAATGATAATATGAGGCGCACAAATATACGTGTTGTGGGTGTCCCAGAAGGAGAAGAGAAGGGAAAAGGAGGAGAAAAACTAATGGAAGAAATTATCACTGAAAATTTCCCAACTCTTATGAAAGACCTAAAATTACAGATCCAAGAAGTGCAGCGCACCCCAAAGAGAATAGATCCAAATAGGTGTTCTCCAAGACACGTACTAGTTAGAATGTCAGAGGTCAAAGAGAAAGAGAGGATCTTGAAAGCAGCAAGAGAAAAACAATCCATCACATACAAGGGAAACCCAATAAGACTATGTGTAGATTTCTCAGCAGAAACCATGGAGGCAAGAAGAGAATGGGATGATATATTTAAATTACTAAAAGAGAAAAACTGCCAACCAAGAATTCTATATCCAGCAAAATTGTCCTTCAAAAATGAGGGAGAAATTAAAACATTTTCAGACAAAAAGTCACTGAGAGAATTTGTGACCAAGAGACCAGCTCTGCAAGAAATACTAAAGGGAGCACTAGAGTCAGATACGAAAAGACAGAAGAGAGAGGTGTGGGGAAGAGAGTAGAAAGAAGGAAAATTAGATATGATATATATAATACAAAAGGCAAAATGGTAGAGGAAAGTATTACCCAAACAGTAATAACAGTAAATGTTAATGGACTGAATTCCCCAATCAAAAGACATAGACTGGCAGAATGGATTAAAAAACAGGATCCTTCTATATGCTGTCTACAGGAAATACATCTTAGACACAAAGATAAACATAGGTTGAAAGTGAAAGGTTGGGAAAAGATATTTCATGCAAATAACAACCAGAAAAGAGCAGGAGTAACTATACTAATATCCAACAAATTAGACTTCAAATGTAAAACAGTTAAAAGAGACAAAGAAGGATACTATGTACTAATAAAAGGAACAATTAAACAAGAAAACATAACAATCATAAATATTTACGCACCGAACCAGAATGCCCCAAAATACGTGAGGAATCCACTACAAATACTGAAAATGGAAATAGACACATCTACCATAATAGTTGGAGACTTCAATTCCCCACTCTCATCAATGCACAGAACATCCAGACAGAGGATCAATAAAGAAACAGAGAATTTGAATATTACAATAAATGAGCTAGACTTAACAGACATTTATAGGACATTACAACCCACAACAGCAGGATACACCTTTTTCTCAAGTGCTCATGGATCATTCTCAAAGATAGACCATATGCTGGGTCACAAAGCAAGTCTCAACAAATTTAAAAAGATTGAAATCATACACAACACTTTCTCGGATCATAAAGGAATGAAGTTGGAAATCAAAATAGGCAGAGTGCCAGAAAATTCACAAATACGTGGAGGCTCAACAACACACTCTTAAACAATGAGTGGGTCAAGGAAGAAATTACAAGAGGAATTAGTAAATATCTCGAGGCAAATGAAAATGAAAACACAACATATCAAAACTTATGGGACGCAGCAAAGGCAGTGCTAAGAGGGAAATTTATTGCCCTAAATGCCTATATCAGAAAAGAAGAAAGAGCAAAAATTCGGGAATTAACTGTCCACTTGGAAGAACTGGAGAAAGAACAGCAAACGAACCCCAAAGCAAGCAAAAGGAAAGAAATAACAAAGATTAGAGCAGAAATTAATGAAATTGAGAACATGAAAACAATAGAGAAAATCAGTAAGACCAGAAGTTGGTTCTATGAGAAAATCAACAAGATTGATGGGCCCTTAGCAAGACTGACAAAAAGAAGAAGAAAGAGGACGCAAATAAATAGAATCAGAAATGGAAGAGGAGATATAACACTGACCTCACAGAAATAAAGGAGGTAATAACAGGATACTATGAACAACTTTATGCTAATAAATACAACAATGTAGATGAAATGGACAAATTCCTAGAAAGGCATGAACAACCAACTTTGACTCAAGAAGAAACAGATGGGGGGCGGGCCGCGGTGGCTCAGCGGGCAAGAGTGCTTGCCTGCCGTGCCGGAGGACCCCGGTTCAATTCCCGGCCCCAGCCCATGTAAAAAACAAACAAAACAAACAAAATATAATAAAACAAGAAAATGTTTAAAAATGTTTCCCTTTCTTCCTCCCTTCCTTCCTTCCATCCTTCCTTCCTTCTCTGTCTTTCCTTCCCTTCCTCCCTCTCTAAAAAAAAAAAAGAAGAAACAGATGGCCTAAACAAACCAATCACAAGTAAAGAAATTGAATCAGTCATCCAAAAGCTTCCCATAAAGAAAAGTCCAGACCAGAGGGCTTCACATGTGAATTCTACCAAACATTTCAGAAAGAATTAGTACCAACCCTGCTCAAACTCTTCAAAAAAATTGAAGTGGAGGGAAAGCTACCTAATTCATTCTATGAAGCCATCATCACACTCATACCAAAACCAGACAAAGATATTACAAAAAAAGAAAACTACAGACCAATCTCTCTAATGAATATAGATGCAAAAATCCTCAACAAAATTCTAGCAAATCGAATCCAGCAACACATTAAAAGAATTATACATCATGACCAAGTAGGATTCATCCCAGGTATGCAAGGATGGTTCAACATAAGAAAATCAATTAATGTAATACACCATATCAACAAATCAAAGCAGAAAAATCACATGATCATCTCACTTGATGCAGAGAAGGCATTTGACAAGATTCAACATCCTTTCCTGTTGAAAACACTTCAAAGGATAGGAATACAAGGGAACCTCCTTAAAATGATAGAGGGAATATATGAAAAACCCACAGCTAATATTATCCTCAATGGAGAAAAATTGAAAACTTTCCCCCTAAGATCAGGAACAAGACAAGGATGTCCATTATCACCACCGTTTTTCAACATCGTGTTGGAGGTTCTAGCCAGAGCAATTAGACAAGAAAAAGAAATACAAGGCATCAAAACTGGAAATGAAGAAGTAAAACTCTCACTGTTTGCAGATGATATGATACTATACTTTGAAAACCCTGAAAAATCCACAGCAAAACTACTAGAGCTAATAAATGAGTACAGCAAAGTAGCAGGTTACAAGATCAACATTCAAAAATCTGTAGTGTTTCTATACACTAGCAATGAACAAGCTGAGGGGGAAATCAAGAAACGAATTCCATTTACAATTGCAACTAAAAGACTAAAATACTTAGGAATAAATTTAACTAAAGAGACAAAAGACCTATACAAAGAAAACTACAAAAAACTGTTAAAAGAAATCACAGAAGACCTAAAGAGATGGAAGGGCATACCATGTTCATGGATTGGAAGACTAAATATAGTCAAGATGTCAATTCTACCTAAATTGATTTACAGATTCAATGCAATACCAATCAAAATCCCAACAACTTATTTTTCAGAATTAGAAAAACCAATAAGCAAATTTATCTGGAAGGGCAGGGTGCCCCGAATTGCTAAAAGTATCTTGAGGAAAATAAAATGAAGCTGGAGGTCTCATGCTGCCTGACTTTAAGGCATATTATGAAGCCACAGTGGTCAAAACAGCATGGTACTGGCATAAAGATAGATATATCGACCAATGGAATCGAATAGAGTGCTCAGATATAGACCCTCTCATCTATGGACATTTGATCTTTGATAAGGCAGTCAAGCCAACTCACCTGGGACAGAACAGTCTCTTCAATAAATGGTGCCTAGGGAACTGGATATCCATATGCAAAAGAATGAAAGAGGACCCGTATCTCACACCCTATACAAAAGTTAACTCAAAATGGATCAAAGATCTAAACATTAGGTCTAAGACCATAAAACAGTTAGAGGAAAATGTAGGGAAATATCTTATGAATCTTACAATTGGAGGCGGTTTTATGGACCTTAAACCTAAAGCAAGAACACTGAAGAAGGAAATAAATAAATGGGAGCTCCTCAAAATTAAACACTTTTGTGCATCAAAGAACTTCATCAGGAAAGTAGAAAGACAGCCTACACAATGGGAGACAATATTTGGAAACGACACATCAGATAAAGGTCTAGTATCCAGAATTTATAAAGAGATTGTTCAACTCAACAACAAAAAGACAGCCAACCCAATTACAAAATGGGAAAAAGACTTGAACAGACACCTCTCAGAAGAGGAAATACAAATGGCCAAAAGGCACATGAAGAGATGCTCAATGTCCCTGGCCATTAGAGAAATGCAAATCAAAACCACAATGAGATATCATCTCACATCCACCAGAATGGCCATTATCAACAAAACAAAAAATGACAAGTGCTGGAGAGAATGTGGTGAAAGAGGCACACTTATCCACTGTTGGTGGGAATGTCAAATGGTGCAACCACTGTGGAAGGCAGTTTGGCGGTTCCTCAAAAAGCTGAATATAGAATTGCCATACGACCCAGCAACACCATTGCTAGGTATCTACTCAGAGGACTTAAGGGCAAAGACACAAACGGACATTTGCACACCAATGTTTATAGCAGCATTATTTACAATTGCAAAGAGATGGAAACAGCCAAAATGTCCATCAACAGACGAGTGGCTAAACAAACTGTGGTATATACATACGATGGAATATTATGCAGCTTTAAGACAGAATAAACTTATGAAGCATGTAGTAACATGGATGGACCTAGAGAACATTATGCTGAGTGAGACTAGCCAAAAACTAAAGGACAAATACTGTATGGTCCCACTGATGTGAACCGACATTAGAGAATAAACTTGGAATATATCATTGATAACAGAGACCATCAGGAGTTAGAAACAGGGTAAGATAATGGGTAATTGGAGATGAAGGGATACAGACTGTGCAACCGGACTAGATACAAAAACTCAAAAATGGACAGCACAATACTACCTAATTGTAATGCAATTATGTTAAAACACTGAATGAAGCTGCATCTGAGCTATAGTTTTTTTTGTTTGTTTGTTTTATATATATTTTTTGTATTTTTTTCTCTATATTATCATTTTATTTCTTTTTCTGTTGTCTTGCTATTTCTTTTTCTAAATCGATGCAAATGTACTAAGAAACGATGAATATGCATCTATGCGATGATATTAAGAATTACTGATTGTATATGTAGAATGGAATGATTTCTAAATGTTGTGTTAATTTTTTAATTAAGAAAAAAAGATATTCAGCAAAGATAATAACATGTGTAAACATAAATACTAGTACTACTGTATTTTTGATTTGTAACTCTACTTTTTACTTCCTATAAAATGATGGTGATTTGGAGCTGTAGGTACCCCAGAAAAACATGTTCTTAATCCATTGGAAGTAGGACTTTTTGATGAAGCTACTTCAGTTAAAGTTTGTGCTAGTTTGAAACTGTTATATACCCCAGAAAAACCATGCTCTTTTAATCCAATCTTATGGGTGCAGATCTATTGTGAGTGGGACCTTTTGATTAGATTGTTTCCCTGAAGATTGTGACTCACCCAATTCAAGATAGATCTCAATCCTTTCCTGGAGCCCTTCATGAGAAAGAGCCAAGAGAAGGTAAGAAAGAAAATGGCTCAGGAGAAGCCAGAAGGACCCACAGGAGTTGAGAGAGTCATTTTAAAACCAACCCAGGAGAAAAAGGCCAGCAGATGTCATCATGTGCTGTCCCATGTGACAGAGGAACCCCAAATGCCAGCAGCCTTTCCTCAGAGAAAGTATCCTTTTATTGGTGCCTTAATTTAGACATTTTCACTAAATGTTACTCAGAATTGTAACTTGCAACTTTATAAATCCCATTGTAAAAGCCAGTCCATTTCTGGTATAATGCATTCTGGTAGCTTTAGCAAACCAAAACAAAGTGTGACTCACCCCATTCAGGATGGGTCTTAATTCTATTATTGGAGTCCTTTATAAATGTAATGAATACAGAGAAAGAGAGGGGAAGCCACAAAAGCAAGAAGCTGAAATCCACAAAACCCTGAAGAGAAGGAAGAGGCCAACAGACATGCAGCAGGGAAGCCAATGATCACTAGCAGATGGTCTTCAGGAAAAATGCATCACCTTGATAATGTCTTGATTTGGACATTTTCTTGGCCTCAAACTGTAAGATAATAAATTACCATTGTGTAAACCCAACCTATTTCATGATATTTGCTTTAAGCAGCCTACAAAACTGAAATAAGGATCTAAAAGGCAAATGCATAAAATGTAATGATTAATTAATGGTTTGGGACTCATAATGTATAAATACATAATTGTGACAAGAACTATGCAAAAGTGAAGGGATGCAGGGTTATGGGAAAATAGTTTGTGTTTGTTTTTGAGGTTCTTATGTTAAGCAAATGAGATTGTTATAGATATAGGATGTTAAATTTAAGTCTTGTGTTAACTACAAAGAAAACATCAGCAAATATGCAAACTCATAGAGATAGAAAATAGCGGACAAGTTACCAGGGGTTGGGAAGAAGGGCAATGTGGAATTCATACAAAATTAGTTTAGGGTTTCCATAGGGGTGAAGCGAAAGTTCTAGTAACGGATGGTGGTAAGGATACTGCAACCTTGTGAATATGACTAATTCCACCAAATCGTATGTTTGGTTTTAGTAGGTGTCATGGTCAGGTCCATATGTCAACTTGTCCAGGTGATGGTGCCCAGATGGCTGGTCAGCCAAGTGCTGGCCTGTCTGTTGCTATGAGGACATTTCATGTACTTAAATCATGATCTCATTGGCTGCATCCCTAGCTGATTGCATTTGTAATCAGCTAAGAGTTGTGTCTTCTGCAATGAGTGATGTTTAATCTAATCACCAGAAGGCAGATTCAGAATAAACAGTCATTCTTCCTGCTTCAGCCAGCCAGCCTCTCCAGAGAGGTCATTGAGGACCTTCATTGGAGCTGCCCGCTTGCAGCCTGCCCTCAGAACTTGGACTCTACATCCCCACGGTTATGTGGGACACTTTATATATTTATGAATATCTCATGCTGATTCTGTTTCTATAGAGAACCCTAGCTAATACAAGATTTATGTCATAGAAATGTTTGCACAACTGAAAAAAAAAAAAGAGAGAGAAACTAAAGTGATAATGACAGTTAAATGTGATGCATGATACTGGATGGGATCTAAGAATGGAGGAGAAAGAGCTCAAAACAACATTACTGGGATGTAGGAACAAATGGAACATAGAACACAAGATTTATAGCAATGTTAAATTATTTGAACTTGATAACTACACTTAAGGTGATTACATAAGTAACTGTCCATGCATGTACAAAATGTTACATGGAAGTACTTTATATGTTCAAGGAGTATGACGTGTGCAAACTGCTCTCAAATATTCAGAATGTAGATCTATAGATATATAGGTAGATAGATGAATGGAGAGAAGGGAGGGAGGCAGAGAGGGAGGAAAGAAGGAAGGAAGGAAAAAAGGAAGGTGTATTAGTTAGGGTTCTCTAGAGAAACAGAATCAACAGGAACACTCGCAAATATAAAATTTATAAAAGTGTCTCATGTGACCACAGGAACACCGAGTTAAAAATCTGCAGGGTAGGCTGTGAAGCCGATGATTCCGATGGAAGGTCTGGATGAACTCCACAGGAGAGGCTCACCAGCAGAAACAGGAAGAGAGCCTGTCTCTTCTGAATCCTCCTTAAAAGGCTTCCAGTGATTAGACTGAGCATCACTCATTGCAGAAGACACTCCCCTTTGGCTGATTACAAATGGAATCAGCTGTGGATGCAGCTGACGTTATCATGATCTAATTCTATGAAATGTCCTCCTAGCAACAGACAGGCCAGCACTTGCCCAACCAGACAAACAGGTACCACCACTTGGCCAAGTTGACACATGAACCTGACCATGACAGAAGGAAAGAAGGAAATAGAATAATATGGCAAATGTGGCAAATTGTTAAAATTAGTGGATCTGGGTGTGGGGACAGTGGGAATAGTTCAGAGTTCTCTGTATGGGGTTAATATTTTTGCAACTGTCCTGTAATGATTTCAAAATAAAAAGTTTTACAAAACAAGTGGGTTGTGGCATCAGGTTGGTAAATGGCATAATTTGAAAATATATTCCTTTCCAGAGGAATTTCCTTGTATTTGAGATTTGAGAACCTTGCTTAATTAATTTTGATGAGGTTAATTGATCAAAATGAAGAATGATGAGCCAAAGTAAAAGGTAAAGACCTTTAACATTTAGGATGAAAGTAAAATGGATCTATTCTTGCTGAGATACATTTAGCTGAAGTCCCTAAAAAACAAGATCTATTAAGTTTGAGGCAGCTGAGATGAAACAGAAGGACCCCTGGGTATTGAAGTTCTGGGTTTGGGATTCCAGCTCTGTCACTTTACCTCTCTGAGCATTTGTTTTCTCAACTATGAAAGGAGGGAGTGAAATATGTAATTTAAGAGGTTTAGTGAGATGATATCCTTGAAATGGCATCGTAAACTTCAGGGCTCTGTATGGAGTAAGAAGTGATTTTTGAGTGCAGCATACAGGAAACTGATTCAAGGAAAGGCAGAAAGTTCAGTCTGCCCAGGCAGGGGGTATATCAGAACATTTAGCACTCCATTCCTGCTTGGATGCAATTTCCCAACTTAAACCAGAAACTCTGGTTTGCTGTAAGGACCAGAGGGGAATGCTACTGTCAGCTGCTATCTGGACTTGCCAAATAAAAGTCATTCCATTTAAAAGAAATCAAATTAAATAACAGTGTACATGAAACCCTCTGTAAATTTATCATCATCATCTACACTAAATAGTCTTGGGATATATAGATCTTTAAGAACATAAAAGGGAGTTTCAGTGATTCATCTACTGTCAATATATAGAAACACAGTTGGAAAATAGAATTATACAGACTTAAAATTTTATTCTTTCACTGTTACAAATGTGATGTTTTGAAAATGTGGGCTTAGAATGACAGTACACATGGCAAAACTTATATATGGGGACAAAGAAGTGCTTATCCTAAGATTTCAGAAAAACATAAGTATAGGAGTAGCCAGAGAAAACATATGTCCTCCTGGTGTTTTCCTCAAGAGGGACATCATCAATCATGTGCTTCACTCAGGGCCTTTGACTTGTCATGTCTGCTATCCTGTGCCAGCAGATTTCATGACAATTTTTCTTAGCTATTGACTGCATGTGCAATCCCCAACCATTTAACAGAGCTGTCTCTGAATTTAGAGCTGGAGAAGGGGCAAAAACAAGGAGGATTCTTTTCTCCTTTTGTTTGTGAACACTGCCAAATTTACTCATTGTTCTAGCTTGCTAGCTGTCAGAATGCAATATGCCAGAAACGGAATGACTTTTAAAAAGGGGAATTTAGTAAGTTTCTAGTTTACAGTTCTAAGGTCGAGCACATGTCCCAGTTAAAACAAACCTATAGCAATGTCCAATCTAAGGCATCCAGGAAAAGATACCTTGGTTCAAGAAGGCCAATGAAGTTCAGGGTTTCTCTCTCAAGTGAGGAGGCACATGGTAAACACAGTCAGGGCTTCTCTCTCATCTGGAAAGGCAAGTGGCAAACACAGTATCATCTGTTAGTTTTCTTTCCTGCCTTTTGTTTCATGAAGCTCCCCAGGAGGCATTTTCCTTCTTCATCTCCAAAAGTTGGTGGCTGGTGGACTCTGCTTCATGGTTCTGCAACGTTCTCTGTTGTGGCTTTCTCGTGGCCGTCGTCCATCTCTGCTCTCCCTGAATCTCCTGCTTTCTCCAAAACGTTTCCTCTTTTAGAAGATCCAGTAAAGTAATCAAGACCCACCTAGAATGGATGGAGATATGTCTCCGCCTAATCCATCTTAACAACCACTCTTCATTGTCACATCTCCAGGGAAATGATCTAATTACAGTTTCAAACATACAGTACTGAATAAGGATTAGAAGAAATGGCTGCCTTTACAAAATGGGATTAGGATTAAAACATGGCTTTTCTAGGGTACATACATCCTTTCAAACCGGCACATTCGTCTTCTTAGAATTAAGGAGGAGGAAAGAAGAAGAGATTTTCAGAGAAAGGAGAAAAGGAATAAAAGCAGGAGGAGTTGGGAGAATTTGAGGTGTTCTGGAATTCTTTTCAACTGGTCAGGATGGAAACCAAGTATAAAAGCCTGAATAGCCCTTTTACTTGCAAAAACACCTGTCACATCCTGTTCCAAGCCTGGAATAGATGATAACTGTAACCGTCTACAATATCTGTTATAATCTGAAGAATATTCATTCATCATTTGTTCATTTAATAGCTGCTTATAGAAATATTACTATGTATCAAACACTATATTAAATGGTGAAACATATGTAAGTGAATAAAGCAAGCACATTCCCTGCCTTCATGGAACTTACAATCTAGTGCAGGAGATGGATAATAAATGAGCAAAGAAACAAATATACTATACCAACTCTAGTATGTTAGAGGAAGGATACACGCAGGTGTGTGATGGAGGTATAGGTGTATATGGTGGGGGTGGGTGGGCAGGGGAGGGCTAAGATAAAACGGGTATGAAAGGATTTTAAGAAGAAATGACATTTGAGCTGAAGCCAGAAGTTTGGGGTGATGAGAGGAAGGACTTTGGATAAGAGTAGCGTAAAGGGAGAAGGGACAGCATATTCAAAAACTTAGAGGTAGGAAAACACTTGACGAATAATAGATGAGGCCCTACATTTAGTGGGGTCTCCCCTTTGGCACTAATCAAGAAGCAGGGTTCCAAGAACATTAAAGACCAGGCAAAAGAAACCTTTTTCTGCTCCTGGGAAATTCAACTGACTCATTAGCAAATCCAAGTGACCAATTAGCAAAGACAATGGATTTCTGGAGGGAATGTAAATTGACACAACATGGAAAACAACTAGGCTCTACTGCATAAAGACAAACCTTAAGACCCAGAAATTCTACCCTAGGGCAGAGATCATCAGAATTTTTGCTCCTGTGCACAAAAGTAATTTTGTGACAATCTCTACTCCCAGGAACAGTTTTAGATAGTGTGTTAGTTAGGGTCCTCTAGAGAAACTGAATCAACAGGAACACTCGCAGATATATTTATAAAAGTATCTCATGTGACGGTGGGAATGCAGAGTCCAAAATCTGCAGGGCAGCTGTGAAGCTGATGATTCCGATGGAGGGTCTGGACGAACTCCACAGGAGAAGCTCACCAGCCAAAGCAGGAAGAGAGCCTGTCTTTGAATCCTCCTTAAAAGGCTTCCAGTGATTAGACTGAGCATCACTCATTGCAGAAGACACTCCTCTTGGCTGATTACAAATGGAATCAGCTGTGGATGCAGCTGACGTGATCATGATTTAATTCTATGAAATGTCCTCATTGCAAAAGACAGGCCAGCACTTGCCCAACCAGACAAACAGGTACCACCACTTGGCCAAGTTGACACATGAGACTGACCATGACAGATGGATAACTAACATTTTTAATTCTAAATGTAAACAGTTGCAAAAGATATCATCTCCATCATGTTATAAATACTGCTATTTTAAAATAAAACATTTCACATTTGAAAATATATCAAAAGGAATCAACGTGCCATAGTGCTTTGATACTTCGTAAAAATTTTTTGGACAAGCTCTTTTTACACACAGAAATTTTCTGTTACTCCTTTATCTCTTTGAACTCATTTTTCCATTCTGCTTCCTCCCCACAAATTTATCTTAATGTATGTTTGGAAATGATTCTTGTTCATGTGTCACAAATCTATATAATAAAAGATACATAAGTGAAATGAGTTAAAATTTATTTTATTTCCTATGACCAAGGGCTCTAAGGATTAGAAAGTATTGTCTTGAATTATTATTACAATTATTATGTTACAGAACTGATCAAGCAAAGTATTGCAAAGCTTGCTAAATAATTATTAAACACTTAAAAGGTAAAAATTTTATTAGGAAAGCACTCTTAGTGAGGTGGATGTAGTTTTTTTTGCCTCCAAATTAATTCATATTTCCTTCGGTGACTTTTGCTTATTTCTAGAATAAAATAAAATTCAGCATTAATTCTCTTCCTATTTTTTCTTGTATTTCTTACAAATGTAAGGGCTGAGAAATCTTTTTCAATTAAATAAGTATAAGGGAATGGAGTGACTGTCAATTCTTTGAGTTCTTTGTAAGTATTATGACAATCACTCTGTGTTTATCAGAAACACTTAATAATCTGTCAGCTGACAACCAGGTTTGCTTCTCAGTCATTAGAGTCACCTAATTCTGGCACTAGTACTTCCAGGTGCCCTCCTTTTTGGCTAGAGGATTTTTTTTTAAAACATTTTTCAATTGTGAATATAACATGCAAAAAAGCAACACATTTTAAAGTACATTTTAGCATGTGATTTTAGAACAAATTTCAAAGTATGGTAAGGATTATAGTTCCACCATTTCAGATGTTTCCTTCTAGCTGCTCTCAGACACTGGAGACTAAAAAGAAATATCAATATAATGATTCAGTAGTCATACTCATATGTTCAATCCTATCATTTCCATTACAACTCCTCCTTCTCCTTTGGTCCTTCTCCCATCTTTAGGGATATTTGGGCAAAGGCAATTCTAACTTCTTCATGTTGAGCAGGGGTGCTGATAGTATGGAGTAGGGGGTTGCACCTGGTTGATGCTCTTGGAGAAACTGGTACCTCTGGGTGTCAGGGCTTCTCTGGCCTTGGAACCACATGGAGATTATAGGTTTCTGAAAAATAAACTTAGAGAGTGAAACTTTGATAGAGTCTCAGATAGACCCCTGGGTATTCTTTGGGGTTTACAGGGATATACTGTTGGTTGGGGCTTGGAGTACCATGGCAGTTTGCAATATCTTGGCTAGAAGATGTTGTAGTGGTGGCCAGTGCCCTAGAGGAAGATTCAGGGTGGAGAGCAGTGGCCTGGACTGAAGGGTCTGACTCCCCAGCACTGGCATATTCTTCAGGCAGATGAACTTAGGAAAGGGTAAATATGGAAGTCAAGGATCTGAAAATCAATTCCCTTAAACTCTCTGCGTGAAACCCACAGAGGTACCTGTGGACACAGCACAAAGGCCACTGTCCAGGGAAACTTCTGCACTTGAGCAGCCCGAGATATGTCCAAGAATGTTTGCAGCATCCCTGCTTGCAATCCCCTCAGACTAGGATTGACCGGTATGCCCCTTGGCAGGAGAGAGCATACAAACATTTTGGCCTATTCACATAATGGAATTTAACATGGCAGTGAAAGCAACCAAAAAACATAGAGGAATCTTAGAAACATGATATTGAGTAAAAACAAAACACAAACACACATACAACCCTAACAAGTCCCAACAGACTCCATATAACATGAACCCGTTTTTAGAAATCTCAAAAAATGTCAAATCAATAATGTAATGCTTAGGCATCTGCCATTAAAAAAGAAAACAAAATGGTAAATGCAATTCAGGGTAGTTGATACCTCTGAAGGGGAAAATGGGCACCAGAAAAGGGAGCCTCATATTGGTGGTTGCAAGTTATTCACTGGTGATGAGCTTATAGTTAATGATTATAGAATTATGCACAATAACATACATATATATTGCAAATGGACATATGTGTATGTGACACATATAGTTATCTTGGAATACAATTGAGGAAAATAAAAAAAAGAAGGGAAAGGAAAGAGGGAATGTATGAGGACAGACTTGGTTTCAAAAAATAAAGAAATACAAAGAAGCGGATTTGACTTCTTTTTCTGTCTTTCCAAGTGCAGGGGCAAGTTAGACCAACACATTCTATTCCTTTATTCTGCTTATTAAAAGAGAAAGAAAAATTACAATATCCTAAGTGTCCATATAAAGACTGTAGGCATTAGAAGGAAGAGCTAGTCAAGTGGAAGTGCATTTATCCAACTTTATCTTTTAAGTACTTAATACATTTTTAAGTAACAAATTGGACTAAAAACCCTGTCTTCTTGCTATGAAGAAGTTAATCACACACACACACAAACATAAAACCATCTATTAAGTGAAGTGTAGTCACATTTTATAAGAACTTGGATTATGTAAATTTGAAATAGCACAATATAAAATATTGTTTCACTTTATATGAAAATTTGAAATAATGCAAATCTTATTCCCCTATCCCCAACCCCAAGTAATCAGGAATCCCATGTTATAACTCCAAAGCTGTCATGCAGAGGCAGACAGAGTGAATTGGAAACTCTACTTATGCCGTTACACATGGCAAAGCTACTTTACTGTAAAACAGAAATATGCCAAGTTTTGACTCAAGTTTTCAATTTTGTGAAATTTTTTTGGAAACACATAACTTACATAAAACTTGATCTATCTTGTACGGGGCACTTTATGCATAGTTTATTTCTAATTCTTTCAACAAATATGCATGCTACCTCCTCTTTTATTCTTTTTTTTTTCAGATTTTATTCTGCCTTTTGTGCTTTGGAGTTAACTTTAATTTACTTAGCTAGTAGAACTTTACACAGCAAATAAAATCATTCATTCTACTTCACTTTTAAAAGGTGAATGGACCTAAGTTTTTTTTGCCCAAAGTTAAACAACCAGTAATGCAGTAACTGTTGGAATCCAAATTTAACTTAACCTTCTCCTATTGGACATTTTAGTTTTCTGCTCTTTATATGATGTCAGCAAAATTTAAAAAGTGGGCAAAAATCAAGATGGTATTAAATGAATCAGAGATGTCCTAAGAACACATTGTTATAGTTGCTAAAGATGAGGAATTTCATCTGTGTGATTATTGTCTTGTGCTCCCTGTCTTTTGAGACTTTTCATAGAATTAATCCCAAATAGGCTAATCTCCTCACATTTGGAGCTGGGAAGGAGGCTATTTTCTCAGAAACCTCTTAGCCTTTGAAAGACTGCATGGATAAAATTAATAGTAAAGGACTCTGACTCCAGGCAGAATTTTCAAATCCTAGGACAAATTTAAGAATACTGTTCTAGTTTGTTAGCTGCTGGAATGCAACACAACAGAGATGGATCGACTTTTAATAAAAGGGGATTTATTTAGTTAAAAATGTATAGTTCTTCAGAGGAAAGGCAGCTAACTTTCAACTGAGGTTCTTTCTTACCAGGGAAGGCACAGCGCGATCTCTGCTGACCTTCTCTCCAGGCCTCTGGGTTCCAACAACTTTCCCCGGGGTGATTTCTTTCTGCATCTCCAAAGACCTGGGCTGAGCTGCCTGTGCTGAGATGAGGTATGCTGAGCTGCTTGGGCTATGCTACGTTGAGCTCTCTCATTTAAGCACCAGCCAATTAAATCAAACATCATTCATTGCAGCAGGCACGCCTCCTAGCTGACTGCAGATGTAATCAGCGACAGACGAGCTTCACATGCTCATGTCCACAGCAATAGAGCTAGGCACCTTCATCTGGCCAAGTTGACACCTGAATCTAATACAGATACCTAACAGGGATTGTGTTAGGATAAGAGGTTGTCTGCTTATACCTTATGATTTGAGGAGATTTGAAAAGGATTTCTAGCAACAGGATATCTGCCCCTCCAGCCACTCCCAGTATCTCAAATCATCTTTAAAAAATCCACTGTAGAGACACTTAGTCCTTCAGCAAGGTTTTGAATCAATTAATTAAATATTGAGTAACTGTTATTACTCAGTTGTGTGATAAATTCTGAGTGTGAAATGGAAGAAGCTTAAGGTATAATCACTATCATCAGTGCAGTTACAGCCTAATCAAGGGGTCTAAACCAAACCATGTTGAAATGGAAATATCCCATATAATAAAGTTCCATTATTTTCTTCCCAATATTTATTTATTCCCCCTCCTTATTACAATACCCCAAATTTCCTTTGAGAAACCACCTTTTCCCTGTTTTCAGTTAATAGCTTGAGAGGTCTGACTGATGGAAGAAAGCAGCATATCCCACCCAGGGTATTTGTTCATAGAATGGGCAATCAGTTTGTTTAGCTTTAATGAGGTTTCTTTCCTCACAATTTAATGAGGTCTACTGAGCCAACCCTATATTCAGGTATTGTTGTTTTAGACGCCAGAGGTCCAGTGATGAAGAAGATAGACAAGGTTCTTGGAAGCTTATATTTTAGCGAAAAGGGAAAGTAAAACTTGTTCTGAACTTCATCAGCCTTCTTGAACCAAGGTGTCTTTCCCTGGACGCTTTAGATTGGACAATTCTATAGACTTGCTTTAATTGGGACATTTCCACCACCTAAAATCTGTTAGCTTGCCACTTATTAAACCCCCCTTTTTAAAAGCCTTCCATTTCTGGTATATTACATTCCAGCAGCTAGCAAACTAGAACAGTATCATATAATACATATTGCTCTGTAATTTGCTGTTTTATATTCAATGTTTTGCTTTTGAGATTTGTGGTAGACAAAATAATGGTTTCCCAAAGATGTTCAAGTCCTGATTCCTGGAACCTGCGAATAACTTATGTTACATGTCAAAGAGGAATTAAAGTTGCAAGTGGAATAGAGGTTGCTAATTAGCTGACTTAAAGGTAGGGAGTTTATCCTAGATTGTCTGGATGGCCTCAATATAATCACAAGCGTCCTTAGAAGTGAAAGAGGGAGGCAGAAAAAGGAGAATGAGGGAAAGAGAGCAGCATAAGGACTCGACCCAGCATTGCTGGTTTTGAAGTTGGAGAAAGAAGTCCATGAGCCAAGGAATGGAATTGACTTAGAGGAGCTGCAACAGGAAGGGGACAGGAGAGTCTCCTGAAGGAATACAACCCCGCTGAACCCCATTTTGGATATCTGCTCTCCAGAACTATAAGATAATATATTTACAGGGGTTTAAGCCACTAAGTCTCTGGTAGTTTTTTACAGCAGCCATAGAAAACGAATACAACATTTATATGGAGGTTTAGTTCATTTATTTTAGCTGCTATGTAGAATTCGATTGCATGTGTTCTTTGTCTCTTCTCAAAATTATATTTGGGAGAGTCCATCATGTTGCTGCATGTAGCTGTAGTTTGTAGTTTCATTAATTTCCTACTGAATAACTATACCACATTTTATTTTTCCACATTCCTGTTGGTGAGCAGTCATATCATTTCGTCTTTCTGTTATTACAAGCAATGCTACCATGGATGTTTGTGAAAGTGTTTCCTTATGGATATGTGCAAGAGTTTCTCATAGGTCAGGAGGTTGCTACCCCATGTGGATAATGAATCTAACGTGCAGCCAGATTTTCAATTTAAAGGGAGGGGAATTGCCGGATTGCAGGGTTTATGTAGGATTAATTTTATTACATGTGCTAAAGTGCTCTCCAATGTGGTTCTATCATTTGAAAATCTTCCAGGGGTACATCAGTGTGTTCATTTTCCTACAAACTCAAATTTGACTTTTAAAAATTTAAATGATGACCTTAAAATGGTATCTCCTTTTTTATTTAACATGCATTTCCCTGATTATTAGTAAGGATGTATATGTTTACATGGATTTATAGGCCATTTGTCTTTCTTCTTCCTTGAATTGTCTGAATAATGTGGAACAATATAATGATGGACCCACTTACACAGGATACGCCACATATTAAAATTTAATTGGATCCCTTTAAGCCTTAAGGTTATTTAAGAAAGATTTATTAAATTTCAGTAATTTTAAGTGAAATTTACTGGGGATCTAATGAATGTATTACATTTAATAAAATATAAGTAATCATATTTGTCTTTTTACATTATGAAGAATTAAAAAACTATTGAAGTTCTGAGAAACTTGAATGTGGCTCTTTTGACAAATATTTTGTTTTTTTTTGCACTCGAGCATTGTATTTTTTATTTTGCAATCAAGCATCTATAATATAAATCCATTTTTCATAAGAGAAAAAAAAAAAAAGGAACACATCTGGACTCTAACCAGTGCGTTAAGGAAGAACAAAATCCTTTCAACAATAAAGATCTTGGTAATGGTTGACTGTTTATTAAGTATTTAATTCTTAAATTGTAAAGAACTCGAAACTTGACAGAAACTCACAAGTGGATGGTAGCAGCTGGGTATTCTGCTCTGTGCTTCTAAAACTGCATTGTGGGAAACAGCCCCTACTCGAAAAACCTAGTCTGCCCAAATGCCAATAGCCCTTCTCTGGCATTCTCACTCTCCCCACTGCTTCTCAATTGAAAAATGTCTGAAGCAAGAAAGTTTAGGGCTAGAAACATATCATTTGTGGTTTCACTGCTCCCTCCTGTGGCCAAAGCCTGTATGTGCACCACTGAAATATTCCACTCGCCACTGCCTTTTGTCATTACAATTTTTTGCTTCTGTATTTCTACTTGTAACCAAAATTTATCAAATTATATTAATATGTAAAGATTTCAAATTGCTATGTTAGGTATATGAACATAGATATAGACAGACAGACAGATAATAGATTTGCTTGTTTTTCTTCTAAGTCATTGTTACATGGAAATTTGAATACTGTCTTTTGAATACTGTTAATCGATAATTTCCTCGTGACTTGATGTCTTTTCCTCAATTTCTATCTCCTGTGTACCTTTTAATCATGATATTTATCTATTTTTCACAAGTGCTTTTTCTATAAAGATTGTAAGTAAAATACAATCACACAAAGCACAGAACCAATTAGGGCAACTTGAAGGCCAGCAAATTCAAAGTTCTAACTTTGCAGGTATCCTCTAAAACTTCAAGAAGACACACAGACCTCAATTAAAGTGTTGGACCATTGCCATACATAAATGGGTAATTTAAGCAAAGAACCCACATGTGAAAAAAAATGCCTGTGCTTCAGTATTAGAAACATGGGTATGTACTCTGGAAGCAGTTCGTTTTGGGGTGTAAGCTCTGGCACTAGACTTTAGGATTAACCCCTCCCTCACCATGGCTAGTGAGCTATTGCATGTAAATTCCACAAACCTATTTTTTTTTAGGGGTGGGGGGAATCACTCTGTGCCTTGATTTCTTCATCTGTAAAATCCCTCCCTCTTAGGTATTTGTGATAATGAAATGAGAGTCCGTGTGTGAAATGTTCAGCATGTTTTACTAAGCATTTAATATTAGCCACTATCAGGGAGAAAGTTTTATGGTATCAGAAAAACTGTATGATTCAGATTCATGACAGAGGTGATCAGGAGGGAGGTAGTTTTTCCCAAAAGTAAAGTTGGCTCAGCACAAATCTTCTGACTTTATTATACCCGGCACACATGTCCATCCTTTCCTACCTTTCCTCCTTTTTGAAACTGCTGAAATGAATTTGACTGAAGTACAATAAATATTGGAGAAGAAATTACATGGGGTGAGAGGATAAATATATCTAATATATTCAGAGAGTTTCACTTTCTTGTGTATCATTTAGTTGAGCTGAGATTTTGTTGGCTTTATTTATTATTTTTATTTAATAGGAAATATATCTATATAGTACAAAATGTATGCAGTACCAAAGCATATACTGTTACAAAAAAAAAAAGTCTCACCCTCACTGGCTTCCTTCCCGGAGTGGGGCAGGGGAAGCAGCGTCACCTGCCAATTTCTTCACATGTGCATTTTTTACTTTTTTTTGGCAGGCCTAGGAATCGAACCTGGTCTCCGGCATGGCACACAAGAACTCTGCCACCGAGCCACCATGACCCACCCTGCACATGTGCATTTTAAAAGCACCTTTTTCATCTTTTTTTCATATCATTTATATAAATACGTACACATAAATATATATCTAGAACAGAAGCAAAATCTCTTTAAGTAATGCCTTTACTGTTTGTATTGTACTCCTATTTTCTATCCTCTCCTCTTCTATGGTATTATTTGATCTAAAAAAAATTGGTTATGGCCTACTAAATTGATTTCATAAGACACTAATTGGTCACAATCTTCTGTTTGAAAAACACACCTGTAAGCTTCTTTAAATTGTAAGGTAGGTAATGCATCTTTTATATTTAATTTACCTGAATGTGGTGCTTCTTCTTCCTTTTTTTAAAATGAGAAATAAATTTATTTGGGGTAGTTTTGGAAAAATTTTAAGCTTAGGAGGAGAATGTATTTCTTTTTGTCAACTCTATTGAGGAATAATGTATGTATAATAAAGCGCATTGATTTAAACATACATCATTTGGTGAAGTCTGAATTTGCCAGCCAAAAGCTGGCACAGTGTTAGATTATGTCTGCCCTGTTCTTGGGAGAGTGGTCCTCCACTGCCCTTTCGGTCTGGAGCTGCCTGTCCACCAGAGATTGATGAACAAGACATTTTCTGCCTTGAGAGTTGGGGACGGGTGCCAGGAGCCAGGGCTGAGGGGGGGTTACACACATTCTTTCACTGCAGCTTCCCATCTCTTTGCCCCACACTTTTCTGGGTGTTGTAGAACACTTCCCCTGATCTTCAGAGCCCCAGATTCATTGTTGCCGTTTCTGCCTGTCCCCTTTCTGGGAGAAAATGAGTCCAGCCTCTCCCTAATCAGCTATCTTGGGCCCTCTCCAGTGTGTTCTTAATATTCTTTACCTCCTTAGCTATATTTTCCTTCATCTCCTTGATTTAGTAAATTTGTTTAAACGTCTGTGATTAGTTGCTCCAAATTCTGTGTCTTCTCCAAGTTTTAAATTTTCTCCTGTAACTGGGGCACATCTTCCTATTTTTAGTATGGTTTGTAACTTTTTGCTGATGTCTAGGCACCTGATTATCTTGACATATTTACTTTGATGGCCATTTTCTCTCTCTGGCCTAGTGTTTCTGTGTTGATTGGTTTTGTATTAAGGCTTGCCCTTTGACACCTGGTTCAACTTATTCTAGATCTTTAGGATTGCTCATGTTTAACTGATCAAAACAGGGCCTGACACCCAAGAAGGGGTACAGACCAGTTCAAAAGGGCCCAGGGAAGAGGGTCAGGAATGAAGCCTTTTATTTTTTTTTCCTTTCTCCCCTAAGCTGGACTTTCCTGGCCTGCCCAGCAGATGGTGCTTTTTGACAAGCCTTTCCCTACAGACCCAAGGAGGGTGTGTATTTTTTCAATGTCCACTGAGTGGTGTTGAAACAATGGCCACAGGGATCCCTGTTCCAGGCAGGCTAGAATCACGATTCAGAGCAGGAACCCAGCAGTTCAAACTCACTAATCAGAAGCCATGCTCAGCACTCGATCACGCCCCCACCCCATTCCTGGGGAGGAAGACCTTCACACGCCTTTCCGTTAGTAGCAGCCAGCTACTTTCCCATATCTGAGGCAAGCCTTTGGGTGGAGGTTGGGGAGGGATGGAAACTGGCTACTGCCCTGATTCTTTCACGGTTCTTGCTTAGCTTTTCAGTCTCCCCGTGCCATCCACTCTTTCCTGGATGCTGTACAGTGTTCCCCTGGTCTCCAGAACCCCAGAACCATTGAATCACATAGTTTCTGCCTGTCCATGTCCAGCTGCTTGTGTAGGAGTGTGTCTTCTATTTTCCTACTCCACAATCTTCCATGGAAGCTCTCTTGAGTCACATTTTAACTTCATTTTCAGCTTGTACACAGGAGTGGCTCAATATAAGATGGTTGGTCAATATCATATATAATATAGGATTTACGAGGATATCTTAAAGAACTGTTATAATAAACTTATAGTAATAATAAAATCACACACCTAGTATTTTTAAATGTTTTTTAATTTAGATCTTAACTCAAAAAGATAATTAGTTAACTTTTATTATTAATTAAAAATGAGTTCTCTAAAATATTAGTAAATTTCATTTTTAGCTCTGTTTTGAAGTGTTGATACCACTGAAGTAACATTTTTCTTCTTTGAACCTTTTCTTGTAAAATTAGAGTTTTCTCCTTTTCTAAAACAGCAGGAAGTTCCTTCCAGCTCTTAATAAAGATAAAGGGTGCCCCCATGGACTTGAGTAACTGCAGAGGAGCACTATGGTAAACAGATGCATTTCCACAACCACCAGGTGTTATTACATCTTCTACCACAGGAATGGAGCCATACGAGCAAGCCTCATATATTCTATAACATTCTGTGTTTACTCCTACTGGGCACAATGTGAGATCGCTCTGAAGCAAAGCATCTTGATAATTCTTAAGGCTTTCATTTGTTTCCTGAGGCTGCCACCTAGAAAACCAGAAAACAACTTTAGTTTTCACTTTACTAATCAGATCTTTTGTGAAAGAAAATATTTTTTCTTTTAATATCAGTGACAGAAATGGTGAGCACATTACTGCGATGACAGGGAGAAGTGATTACTAAAATCCTACCTAAATAGATTTCCTGAAAATATTTAAGAACCGTAAATTTGAAAACTTAACAGCTATACAAAGATTGTGGTTACCATAAAATTTCTTAAAGAATAACATTAAATTGACCCATATTTTCTGAGTATCAGGTCCCCTCCTCCTGCCCTCTAAACCACTGCCCTCATGAAGCTTATAATCTAGTTCTAGTGGTGGAGGAAGATAGTAGCCAAGTCTTAAGTCAGTAAATTATTCAGAAGGAATTAAGTGCTGTGAGGAAAAATAAAGCAGAGAAATGGGGAGGAGTTTCTAAGGGGGTAGGGTTGCAATTTTAACTAGGTGATCAAGGAATGCTTCATTGCAGGGGCATCTGAACAGAGCTGGAAGTGAAGGAGCAAACTACTTCATTTTTTGAGAAAAGAGAGTACAGAGAAAGTGTAATGCCATGAGAAAGTATGTGCCTGGCATATGCAAGGAACAGGAAGGAAGCTAGGGTGGCTGAAGTGGAGTGGCTAAAGTATGACGATTGAAGGGGATTGGTGTAGAAAATGAGGTCAGAGCTGTCACAGGAGGCCCTATCGTGTAGGATTTTAGTCAGAGGGCCACATGTCCTGACTTATATCTTAACATAATCAGCCTGGCTATTGTGTTAAGAAAAGATTATATAGGGGCAAGGGTAGAAGCTAAGAGATTAGTGAGAAAGCCAGATGTTCTTTCCTGAAATATGAAACAGGGTCATATTGTAAGAGAGGCTGGGGGAAGAGGTGTAATAATTTGAGTAGAGAGAAAAAGGTATGAAACAGTCTTCTTGGAGAGTGGAGAATACATGGACTAGGAAAATGGTCATGTATTAAAGGAAGATCAACTGGCACCTTTCTCCAACCACGTTCAGCTGCACAGATGCAGTTCTGGGGCAGGGAGGAAGCTGGATTTAACTAGATTAGGGTTTGTCAGATTAGAAAATTATGGAGTTCAGGGTATACACAGTCATGATTAACTATGAAAGTGAAGTGGGATAAAGAAGAAAATGAAGACGTGAGGGCAGCAAAGGACAGTGAAAGGGTAGTAGGAACAATGGAATGTCTCAGTTGGATTACTGAAGTCAGATTATCACAGGGAATGAGCTGGAGTGACAGGAAATGGTGCTTGTTTTGGAATCTGAACTATGGAGAGGTAGCAGCTATGTATGACAAGGTCTAGGACATGAGCATGCAGGTGACATGGCTGAGGTATGGTGGAGGCCCAGATGTAAAAGAAGTGGTTAAAGAGGAGGTTAAAGAAATGAGATGGAAATGATGGAAGGACCATCTATGTAGATTTGGGAGTGACCAAGAATTAAGATTAGAGTAGTGTCTGGGAAAGTGAGAGTATACCAGCAGTTAAAAGCTAAAAAGAATTAGGGGATAAACCCAAAGGTGAGAATAAGAATTCAGTAAGGAAAAAAAAAAATAAAAAGAATTTAATGAAGAGGTATGATAGACCATTTTCTCTGTTGGCATGAGATTTAAAATGGAATTTTGGGGATAAAAAAGGAAGAATGGTCTGGAAACAACAACGGAAAGCAAGGTGGATGCCCACCTTTATTCTGGGCTCGAGGTATATGAAAGGAATTACTAGAAAAATTATATTTCCACAATGAACTTTTGTTATTTTACATTGTTCTCACTCATTCCACTGCAGACACATTAGCCCTTTAGTGTTCCTCAAATACAGTAAGCATGCTCCTGCTTGAGGACCCTTGCGTTTGCTACTCCCTCTGCTTTGAATACTTTTCTGTCAAATATATATATGGCTCATCACTGTACCTTCTTCAGTTTTGCACTAACCTTCTCTCTAATGCCTTCCTTGGCATTCTAAAATAGCCATCATGCTCCACTACCAATCCCCAGCACTTTCTATGCCCCTTCTCTGCTTATTTTTTTAATATGACACTTATCAGCTCTGACACTCAATGTATTTTACTTGTCACCTCCAACAAGCTTTCATGTGCCAGGGAGGGGCATGGACTTCTAGCTATTTTGTTCACTGCTTTATTCCAAGGGGCTAAAATAATTTCTGGCATATAGAATCTGCTAGATAAATATTTGTTGAATGTATGACTATAATATGGTTACATTAACAATAGAGTTGGAAGTTATCCATTCTAGAAGAGAGCATCTGCTATAATCAAAAAATAAATTTTTATATAAACAAGGGCATTCTTAGATAACCCTTCTCTGATATCACTGCTTTATATATGACACTCATTTGTTTATTCAAAAACAAGGTAAATGTTTTCAAAATTCCTTCCCTCACTCATGAACAGCTGTTCTCTGATTACCATGTAAAAGATGAAAATACACACTTTTTTGTTGGCTAAGTCAGCTAAAATCCTGAAATCTCTTTAATCCTATTAATCCACCCATCCACTCATCCATTCACCCACCAATCCAATTCATCCATCCATCCACCTGCCTACTCATCATTTATCCTATTCCTATCATGTGCAAGATTTTATTTTATATCTGAGGATTCAAAGAACAATAATTGGTGATCCATGTCCTCAAGGTGATGTCAGGTTCTTGAAGGTGTGAGGAGTATCACATGCCATCTTGGAACACTAAGCTGGTCTGCTGACCATTTCAGTCATGAAACTAGTGGCATATACAATCTCCTGTGTGTCAAATCTGACTAAGAATTATTAAGGAAACCCTAGCAATTGAAATTTGCATGACAGTTAATAGTGTTTTTCTTCAAGATGGATTATAACTATAGGAAGTACTACTTATTTTAATATATACAACCGAGTCTGCTTTTCACAGCTTTACTATCAATGTAGTTCCTGGAAAAGACTAGTATTAGTGGAGTTAACAATACCTCTTTGGGGACCTTTTGTACTACAACTCTCAAATGGGGGGGGAAGGAATAAATGGACTAATCAAGAAAACACAGAACTTACTGTTCTCTTGCTGAAACCCAACAAAGTTTATCATTCCCGTCTTGTTTCAAAATGTTCACTAGTTCTTGTCTGGATGAATTTTCATAAATGGTTCCTAAGAAATTACACAAGTATGGTCTCTCATCATGTAACATTGACCAACTTGCTTCCACCACAGGAAAATTCCTGTATCTATAAAAAGAAGTACATAAGGGTTAACAATATATAACAATAGTATTGGCAAAGTTCCCATAACTCAAGATCTTAAGGAGCATGATGGTATAGAAAGATTCAAAATATGATTTTTCTAAATCTCAAATTGTAATTTTCCATTCTTTGTTTGGAAAAGTCCCTGAACTTACTGACTTAAAAAGAAGATTTGCCATCGTGATCAAAGCTTTTTGATTTTTACATTCTTCAACTTCCATTATTCACCTGTAGCTGTTAGGTTGAATTCAAGACCTCTAAACTATAAAGAATCTTTTACATTCAAAACAATCATGATTTAACCAATGTTTAAGCCAGAGAGTGGAAAGATTATAGAATACATATTGCTATAGCAAAATTAATTTCAAGGGCTTCTCAAGTTTTTTTTTTTTTTTTAAAGAAACTTTTCATGTCAATAAGGAGAGTCCTGTCATAACTGGCCTCCTCTTATGTACATTTGGAAACAGGAATCAAATTGTGTGCCTGAAACATAACCTTCCTGTAAGAGCAAAGCTTTGTATAACAGTCTACAACAGAGATTCTCAACTTCAGTGTTACTGAAATTCTGGGCCAGATAATTTTTTTAAAAACATTTTAATTTGGAATAACTTCAAACTTGCAGAAAATCTGCAAAAATAATACAGAAACAATACACAGAACTCCACGAGTCCTCTATCCAGATATTCAGAATTACTAACTAATTACATTTCAGCATCTTTGTTAGGTCTGTCTATCTATTTCAAAGTTAGCTACATACATCATGCTTCTCTAACACTGAGCACTTCTTAAATGTTTCCAGAGAATAAGGACACTTACTTATGTAACCTCCTTAAGTACAGCTATCAAGTTGGCCAGGTAACTTTTTGCTGTGGAGGCTGTTCTGTATATAATAGGGTGGCCAGTGGCTTCCCTGGCCTCTACCCACTAGATGCTGGTAGTTTTCTGGTTGTGACAACCAAAATGTCTCCAGATACTGCCAAATGTCTCTGGGGTGGTGGTGGTGGTAGGGGAGATGGGGTAGAGAAGACAGCAAAATTGTCCCCTGTTGAGAACCACTGATCTATAAGAAAGATGCTGGTTTAGTCCAATGATACCAGATTTACAAAGAGTTTCTATTCTATACTACATGAAAATAGAATGTAGAATTATTGTGGAAAAATTTTTTTCCATTTCAAAATGGGCTATACTTAAAAGATGGATTTTTTCCAGAGTGTTGTTTAAATTTGTACTTATTTTTTAAGAGAAGTTGTGGGTTTACAGAATAATCATGCATAAAATATAGGATTCCCATATACCACACTATTATTAACAGTTTGCATTGATGTGGGACATTTATTACAATTGGTAGAAAGCACATTTCTATAACTGTACTATTAACTATGGTCCATGATTTAACTTAGGGTTCAGTGTTTATGTTGGGCAGTTCCATGGATTTTTTTTTTTAATTTATTCTAGTATCATATATACAACATTTCCCCTTTTTAACCACATTTACTATATATTTCTGTGCTGTTAATGACATTCACAGTGTTGTGCACTGCACCACCATCCATCATCTAAACATTTCCATTGTTCCAAACAGGAACTCCGTACATTTTAAATGAGATTTCCTCCCTATTTTAAACTAGGCTGTACTCAAAAAAACCCTTTCTGTCTGGCCCTACCTCCAACCTACTGAGAATCTCAAAGAGCCTGGTGATTATCTTATTAACATGCTTTCCCAGTGATCACTATATAGCTAAAAAGATACTAGTCTAAAGTTATATCCAGTAACAAGTGGTAGAATATCGAATGCCCAACCAAGTTTACAAAAATCACATTAGTGAGATTTTTTATAATTTATCACTCAAAAAAATATTTATTGAATGTCTACTCTGCCAGGCACTGTTTTGTCTCTGGTGTATCCCCTCAGACAATAATCTCTGCCCTCAGGAAGCTTATAAACTAATAGCAACTTATTCTTAAATAAAAGTGCTCTATTAATAGAAGATTAAAACTATGTTTTCCATTTTATAGCTGGAGAAAGACTTTAGAGATACAGATTGAAAAGACTCAGCTATCATTTAATTAGCCTCTCATTTTCTAGACAGGATTTGTGGAAATCAACCAGCCCTTAAGGCAGATACAAGCTACCATAATCCTTTTAAAACCCCAAATACACTATGTTCTTGATTTAATAATATTGCTCATAAAATAAGGATTAAAAAAAATTTTTTTTTTACTATAAATCATATAGGTTTTATAAATGTTTTAAGAAATTCTGTCTACCTTTTTCTGCTAACTTCTCTGTAGGGCACTCCTTACTCCTCTGTGAGGCACTTCAATTACTGTCATTGAAGCATGAGCTCAAACCATATTTTTGCTTCTAGGAAAGAGCATCATTTGTGCTCAATGATACAAGAACTAAATTCACAAATTTAAACTGCAAACTTTCTGATTCAGAAATTCAGATCTAGAAACATGGGATAATATTTCGTACTTACGTTGCTACTCCTAAAGGCCACTGAAAAACATCCACTTCATTAACCCAGGGGCTGTCATATATTATGAAAAGCAACTCCACAGAGCCTCCATTTCTTTTGAGGAACTGGTTTATCCATTCATTATTACAACGCTCATTTCCAAGTAAAACAACAGCAAGATGCTGGAGTTTTTGAGTTTGCACTAAATTTTGTGCATAAAGTAACCACTGAGTGGCATAAAAGACCTTTGTTTTTTCTCTCCCATTTAAAACAAGTATCACATTATTCACATCAACGGAGAAATACCCTGGGACTACAGCTGGACCAGTGATGAAACTGTTAATAGAAGCAAAAATACAAAAATAAACAAACAAAAACAGAACAAAGGCATTTGATAGCAGACATGATTAATCATTTTATGTAACGCCCCCAATGAGATTTAATTCATATAGAGAAATATAATCTCTATAATACAAGTTCTTTTAAACAAGTTTGGCTGCTAGGGCATGACTATAGATTAGTGGGAAACTTTGGTTACAGACAAATCAACCTATATATGATAATCAGAAATGTGGTAATTTTTTTTAAATCCCATTCAAAATAAGTGCTAGCTACAATTTGAGTTGCTAAGCAAAGAATTATGTGGTTCAAGCCAGAAAGGTGTTTAATTAAAGCCAGTAGTCCCTAAGCCCTCTTTATGGTATGAGGTACTACTACACTCTTCATCTGAGTGAAGTGTGTGAATCAATGGATAAGAAAGAGCCAGTGAATTGAGAAATAAGAGGATGGCATCATAAATCTTCCATGAAGGTAGGCTTCAAATATAGAATGTTAAGAAAGAAAAGAATGTTGCAGAACACTCCAGAAAATGATTACACGCAAACTGAAAAGTATAAATAGAAAATATTTATACTTATGCATATATATCTAGAAGTATAAATTATAAATATTTGAATGGAAAGACACAATTCATGATAATGGCTGCTTCTGTAGAGGACAGAAGAGGAAGGGGACTGGGGAACTGTACAGACAAAGCTTCACTTTTTTAAATTACTGTTTTCTTTTTCTTTTTTCACATGGGCAGACACTGGGAATTGAACCTGCGTCTCCGGCATGGCAGGCGAGAACTCTGCCACTTGTGCCATCATCGCCTGCCCAAAGCTTCACTTTTATTGGAAATATTTTGATTATTTTGAGAGTTAAATATCTGAAGAAAGTATGACAGAATGCTGGAATTTGTTAGTTCTGGGTAGTGGGTAAATGAGAATTTATTATACTATTCTCTGTGCTTTACTGCCCCTTTAAAATTTTTCATAAAAGGAACAGACAGGTTTCATAATTCACATTTTCATATCATGTGCTGCTTAGAATAACCAATAGTACTGAACTATTTTAAACTAATATGTAATAAATATTAAAAAATGCTATTTGATCTACTTAAAAATGGGTTACACTGGTTCTAGATTCTTTACAACCTGCTAAAACCTTTTCATCTTTAACACAAATATACTAAAATCCTGCTTTTATTGTTCATTATTACTGGGGTAGAAGACTAACATTTATTAAATGCTTTTTCTATACATGATACTTTAGTGCGTTGCATGGATTTTCATGTAACCCTCAAATCTCTGCAGAGACCATTATTACCTCATTTTGTATTTGGGAACTCAGACTTAAATTACTCAGCCTGTCATGGCAATACTGACTTTTGAATTAATGTCTGCCTAACTTCAGAACAAATTTTTCCATTATCCTAAAAATACTACAGTTAGTAGATAATAGAACACAAAATCTAAACACCTATTTTGTTTGTGTGCACATGTACTGTATGATTTATATGACATTCTAAACTTGTAATAACCTGCAGAGATCAGGACATTTTCAGTTTTCCTTAGACAGTAATTAGCACTGGAGGTGGTTAATGATTCAGTGATAATTTAGTAATTTAAGATAATTTGCAGAATTTGAAGTCTAAGCAAACACTCTGGTTTTAGGGGTAATGATCATGATAGTTGATAGTTATATGTTTCAAATATTTATTATTGGTAGTTTATGAATATTTTCTTTTAGAATCATGGGCAGGTATAATCAGTAGAGCATGAGAAGTCTTTCAGTTCTCTTCCCCATCTGAGACCAAATTTACTAAGGATGACAATAAGGACACCTTGAGAAAGGTTATTTGACCTGCTAAAGTTAGTGGACACTGGATAGGAAATGGTGGAGTTGGGATTTAAACTTAGTCATGTGACATTAAGCCTATGTACATAATGTGCCCAAGCTATTTTAGAGTGTCACACAATCTTTTGTGTTGTTTTCCTTTTTAAAATATTTACTAAGGATAACTTTGACAATTTTACATCAATATTTCATTTTGATTTCTAACTTGAGAAGATAGTAAAGTACTTTAAAATGTTTTTATCAGGATAATTTGTAATAACTGATAATACTGAGTCTTCATGTTCTAAGTATTATATTTTTATGGTATTGCTTATTTTTGATACTATTATTATTACTATTATTTTTTAATATATGGACAGGCACCGGGAATTGAATCCGGGTCCCCAGCATGGCAGGTGAAAACTCTGCCACTGAGCCACCGTGGGCCACCCGATACTATTATTTTTAAGTGTTATTTCTAGAGTGTGATTTTGAGACATACAGATTTTTTCAAACAGTATAGCTAATTATTGCTCTGTACATCACAGAACAGATAATGAACATGTGTACAGTGTTTTATAGCTCATAAACAGTAGCATGAGAGTATATGTTAAATGCTAAATTAAGTGATATCAAATAAAATTGTGACAATAGTTCAAAAAGGGAAATCAGAAGAGGAAGACAATAGCTTTGAAAAGTATTCAAGGAATATAAGTAAATGAACAAGGCAGAGATGCAGATAAGCTTAGTGGTTCAAGGGTGTATGAATTACAAGTGAGTAGAACTAATTTAAGTTGAGGAGGAATAGCGGGTTGTAAGGATAAAAGGAGGTAATCTCTAGCACAAAGTCTTAACTCAGTAAGTGTCCATTATTTTTATGTGAAAAGAGGAACATAATATTACATCTTTAGGATGATTTTAACTATGTATTAACATGTATAGGAGAAAGGCTGGAAGTAAATACAATAAATGTAAACTATATAACTACTGTTTTTGGAATTATGGACAAAGCGGAATTATAAGTGATTAAAAATTTATCTTTTCTGAATTTCCCAAGGTATTATAATAATCACTTATTACTCTTTTTTATTATAAATCTATTTTAAAAAGAAAAATGTAATTTTAAAAATAAATGAACTTATCAAATCTGAGTACCAAATAAGTTAAAGTAAACTAAGAATCTTAAGCCAGTCAGAGACATTTGGAAGAATATTTTATAGTTAAGTAAGAAAAATTAAGCATTCATTTTTCTAGATTATGAAAAATTAAAAACCCAATATCTTGGGGCCTTTTTATCATATATGCTATATTTGGACAGGAAGAAATTAATGTATAAGAAAATTTTTGCACAGTATTAATTCAGGTGGACACAAACTTTTATTCATATACCATTAATTTGGGATATATATAATATACTTAGTCCAAATAATACTAAAATAAATTAACACAAATTTATTATTTTATTAATTATTTATTAAGCTATTTTTCAGGTATCAATTTCTTTATAAAAGGAACACTTTTCTAATTTTTTGATGTTTACAAATTAACAAAATTAAGTATGATTCATTAAAGGTGATATCTGATCTGTTTTAGTATCTCCAGAGTTCCCTTACTTATGGTCTTACGTATCCACATCAAGTACAACTGCCCTCACCCTCAGACTAAGTGGGTTTTCCAGATATGAAGACAATGTTTATGTAATGATAAAAGCCACTAGATCAATGCTGTGGACCTAAAGTATAGGTCAGATGTTTCCAAACTTTCTTAGTTCACAGTGACCTTAGTGTTTCAGTAAATTTTACATTACTCCACTCCCCCCAGGCCAAAAGAAATGTGTAATGAATGGTTCAGTTTATAAAGTAATTAGGTCCAAATAACTTTTTGTTGTTGAGTTGAAGAATCTATCTATCTAGCTATATAAAATCCTTATCAGATATGTGGTTTCCAAATATTTTCTCATTGTGTAGGTTGTCATTTGGCTTTCTTGATAAAAGTCCTTTGAGGCACAGAAGTTTTGAATTTTGATGAGGTCGCATTTATCTATTTTTCTGTTGTTGCTTGTGCTTTGGGTGTAAAGTCTAGGAAACCACTGCCTAATATAAAGTCTTGAAGATGTGTCCCTATGTTTTCTTCTAGTAGTTCTATAGTTTTGGCTCTTGTATTTAGGCTTTTGATCCATTTTGAGTTGTTTTTTGTTTATGGTGTGAGGTAGGGGTCCATTGTCATTCTTTTGAAATTAAGGTTCAATTTGCCCAGCACCATTTGTTGAAGAGGCTCTTCTTTCCCAATTGAGTGCTCTTTGCCCCCTTGTCAATTGGCCATAAATGTGAGGGTTGAATTCTGAGCTCTCAATTCAATTCAGTTGGTCTATATGTCTGTCCTTGTGCCAGTACCATGTTGTTTTGATTACTGTGGCTTTGTAATAAGCTTTAACATTGGGAAATATGGGTTTCTCTAACTTTGTTCTTCTTTTTCAAGATGGCTTTGGCTATTTGGAGCTCTTTACCCTTCAATATATATTTAATGATTGGCTTTTCCACTTTTGCAAAGAAGAATGTTGGAATTTTGATTGGAATTGTGTTGACTCTATACATTGCTTTGGATAATACTGGCACCTTAATAATCTGGTCTTCCAATCCAATGAACAGTTTGTCCTTCCATTTATTTAGGTCTTGTTTGATGTCTTTTAGCAATGAATGTTTTGTAGTTTTCCATGTACAAGTCCTTTAAATCCCTGGTTATATTTATTCCTATATATTTGATTATTTTAGTTGGTAATATCAATGGATTTTTTTTTCTTGATTTCTCCTTCAGTTTGTTCATTATTAGTATATGGAAACATTACTGATTTTTGGGTGTTGATTTTGTACCCGAATACTTTGCAAAATTCATGTATTAGCTCTTGGAGCCCTGTTGCGGATATTTCAGGACTTAACATGTCATCTGCAAATAGTGAAAATTTTATTTCTTCTTTTCCAATCTGGAGGCCTTTTAATTCTTTTTCCTACCTACATGCTCTGGCTAGAACTACCAGTACAGTGTTGAATAACAGTGGTGACAGTGGGCATTCTTATCTTGTTCTTGATCTTAGAGGGAACTCTTTAAGTCTTTCACCATTAAGTATGAAATAGTGGGTTTTTAAATGTGCCCTTTATCATGTTGAGGAAGTTTGTTTCTATTTCCCAGTTTTCCAAATGATTTTATCAAGAAAGGGTGCTTTTGGGGTTTTTGCCAAATGCTGTTTCTGTATCACTTGAGATGATCATGTGTTTTTTTTCCTTCATCCTGTTAATGTGGTGTATTATATGAATTGATTTCCTCATGTTGAACTGTTGCATACCTGGGATAAATTCCACTTGATCATGGTGTATAATTATTTTAATGTGCTGTTGGATTCAGTTTGCTAGTATTTTATTGAGGATTTATACATCTACATTCATAAGGGATATTGGGCTATAGATTTCTTTTCTCATGGTGTTTTTTTTTTCTGTGTGATATTCTCCATAGACATAGATCATTGGGTGCTGCTTTGGGGATTGCACGTCCTTTGGGTGTCCATGTTAGTCAGCAGCACAGTGACTAGTTCTTCCAGTTTTGAGGTTAGATCTCTAATTGAAATCTTTCTTCTTTTTAAATGTAAACATTTAGAGCTATAAATTTCCCTCTCAGCACTGACTTTGCTGTATCCCATAAGTTTGGGTATGTTTATTTTCATTTTCATTCACCTAAAGATATTTCCTAATTTCCATCTTAACCCATTGGTTAAGAGTATGTTGTTTAATTTCCACATATTTGTGAATTTCCCATTTTTCTTTTATTGATTTCTAGCTTCATTCCATGTGGCTTGAGAATATACATGGTATAATTTCAATAATTTTAAATTTGTTGATACTTGCTTCGTGACCTAAGATATGGTCTATCCTGAAGAATAATATATGTGCACTGGAGAAGAATGTATATTCTGTTGTTGGGTAAAGTGCTTTATATGTATTCTATACAAACCTGGTTGGCTTCAAGTCTTCAATTTCCTTATTGATCTTCTGCCTAGATATTCTATCCAATATTGAAAGTGGTATATTAAAGTCTCATACTATTGATGTAGATCTGTCAATTTCTCCATTCAAATTTGTCATTATTTGCTTCATAAATTTTTGGACTCTGCTGTTAGGTACATATATATTTATAATTGTCATCTTGTTGAATTGATGTTTTATAAGTATACTATGATTACCTTTGACCTCAACAACAGTTTCTTAATTAAAGTCAATTTTATCTGTTATTACTTTAGCTACCCCAACTCTTTTTCAGTTCCTACTAGCATGGTATATAGTCTTCCATCCTTTTACTTTCAACCTACTTATGTCTTTGAATTTAAGGTGAGTGTCCTGTAAACGGCATATAGTTGGGTCATGCATTTTTATCCATTCTGCCAATTTCTGCCTTTTGACTGGAGAGTTTAATCCATTTACATTCAAAGTCATTACTGAGAATGCAAGACTTCCTTCCGCCATTTTGTAATTTAGTTTTTATATGTCATTTCTTTTTGTTCATCAAGACTTCTGTTAATGCCTACTTCCATATTTACTTGAATTTTTTTGTATTGTACCAGTTCCCTCTCATTTCTATCTGGATGTATTTTCTACATATTTTCCTTGTGATTATGAAGGGTTTAAAATTTAACACCCTAGATAAACAATATATTTGATTTGATACCAACTTGACTTCTATAGCACACACAAAACTATTTCTATACCTTTCCATACCCCCACCTTTTATATACTTATGACCATATATTTTTCTACTCTGTATATCCCCAAACCATAGATTTATCATTATTTTATGCATTTGCATTTTAGAACTTATAGGAAGTAAGCTATGTAGTTACATTTAAAAAATACAATTTATAATTACCCAGTTACCTTTATTGATAACTTTGTTTATATGTCTTGAAACACTGTCTAGTGTCCTTACCTTTCAATCTGAAGAACTCCCTTTAGCATTGCTTGTAGTGCAAGTCTAGTGGTGATGAATTCCAACAACTTTTGTTTTTGTGGGACTGGCCTTAATTTCTCATTTTTAAAATACAGTCTCACTGGATATAAATTTCTTGGTTGACAACTGTTTTCTTCCAGCACTTTAATATTTCAAACCTCCATGGTTTCTGATAAGGCACTTAATCTAATTGGGACTCCCTTCTACATAACACATTTTTGTCCTTGCAGCTTTCAGAACTCTTTCTGTCCTTTGCATTTCAAAGTTTGATCAGTATGTAATGGGACACATTTCTCTTCAAGTTTATCCTGTTTGGTGTTCTTTGGGATTCTTGGATGTGTATAGTCACATCTTTCTGCTAAGTTTGGGATGTCTCCTTTTATTTGATCACTCCTTCACCCCTTTCTCTCTTTCTTCTCCTTCTGAGATTCCTATATTACATACATTGGTCTGTCTTATATTGTCCCAGAGGTGTGTTAATAATTCTTTTTTCATTCTGCTCCTTAGCCTGACTCATTACAATTGTGCTGCTTGAGTTCAGTGATTCTTATACCAGCTCCAATTTGCTGTTCAAACCCTCCTGGGCATTATTCACTTCAGTTATTGTGGTTTTCAACTCCAATAGCTCTGTCTGAGTCCTCTTTACAATTTCTATCTCTTTAATAAGATTTTCATATTGTTCATTCGTTTTTTTCCTGATATTCCTTAGTTCTTCTTCATTTCTTTGAGCATACTGAAGATCATTTTTTTAAAGTCTTTGCCCACACTCTTATCTTCTTCATTGATTTTTCTAGACTTTTATCCGCTTCCTTTGGATAGGCAATCATTCCCTGGTTTCTTCTCTTGCAATCTTTCATTGCACACTGTACATTTTAATATTTTAAGCTGTTAACTCTGGGATTTATTCCCTGAGATGTGCGTTTCTTGAGTTTGTATTCAGCTTATGATACGACATGGACTTTTTTGAGTGTCAGGAGCTAACAAAACCAAGGAAACCTAATTTAAACACACCTTTCTCCATCTTTGTTAATTGACTTTGCATTGCCTCATGTTCTCCCTCAGCATTCAGTCCCTCTAACAGTAAGGTCAGCCCAAGGTGAATGCAAATTGTAGGGCCCTGCCTGTCTTTTCTGGGCCTGTGTCTTGTCCTGGGCTTGTGCTTGCTAGTGGTTTTAGGAGTTCCTCTGATTATAAGAGTTCAAATGCCCCCTGTCCTTCCTAGGAGATAAACCTCCCTTTTCCAGGTGATCCACTGCAGAACTTAAAGCAAGTAAACCTTTGTCCTAGGCCATTCACCCACCTCAATTGTTTCCTACACTGCTTTCATTGTCTCAAGCTGCTTCTGCCTGGAGGGGAAATTCTGGGAGAGGGGCATGCTGAAAAGGAGTTTCCTAAATCAGTCTTTTCTAGACAGAACAAGGTCAGGGACCCACAAAAGGAGTGCCAGTTGGCTTCAAACTGCCTTGGGAAGGGGATGAGGGAGAGACCACAAAGGGCACATACAGAATTTTAAAAGTGACTTGCTCTTCTAGATTTCTTAGCATGTATTTAAAAGTCAGAACTTCTAATTTTCAATATTTTTTCTTCTGCTTGGCTCATGTTCTATAGTTTGCTACCTGCCAGAATGCAACACACCAGAGACGGATTGGCTTTTAATAAAAGGGGATTTATTTTGTTAGTTCTTCAGAGGAAAGGCAGCTAACTTTCAACTGAGGTTCTTTCTTACGTGGGAAGGCACAGGGCGATCTCTGCTGGCCTTCTCTCCAGGCCTCTGGGTTCCAATAACTTTCCCTGGAGTGACTTCTTTCTGCATCTTCAAAGGCCTGGGCTGAGCTGTGAGTGCCAAGATGAGGCATGCTGAGCTGCTTGGGCTGTGCTACGTTGAGCTCTCTCATTTAAGCACCAGCCAATTAAATCAAACATCATTCATTGCAGCAGGCATGCCTCCTAGCCCACTGCAGATGTTATCAACAACAGATAAGGTTCACATGCCATTGGCTCACATCCACAGCAATAGAACTAGGCACCTTCACCTAGCCAAGTTGACACCTGGATCTAACTACCACAACTCAGCTAAAAATGTTCTCTTCAGCAAGTACTTTCAGTGCCTAAAAAGTGCAGAGAAATCTTTCAAACCATTGAGTCTAAAACTGATTGTAAAAACAGAATATACTTTGTGAAAACAGAATATACTTTTTAGAATCCAATATAATTGTTACTGTTTCATTCTTTCTAAATTCAGCCATGTACTTCTGAGCAAACACTATATATACCATTGTTATATTAAGTGAGCTAAAGATGTGAAAATATCTAACAGTTTTGATAAATGACAGATGCACAATCTAAACAGATCACACAAGTTCTCTGCCATTGAAATATATATAATTATTATTAGTTCGTAAGTTATTTGAGAAAATTCAGTTTTATATAATGGGTATACTTAACTTAAGAAAGGTCCTTATATTTTTTAAATGTAAGCTGTTGAGATTTACCCTTCTATTGCAGTGAGTATTTTGCCACAACTCCACATCTTAATTCATGTTTTTGATGAACACTCCCCACTCCCACACTAGCTTGGCTGGAGTAGGAGAATGGGTCAGGAGAGATGTGTTTCTGAAGTTTTAGGTCATTTTTTCCCAAATAAATAATTTCATACATCATTTTTACATGTTATAAACCGATCTGAACAATTACATATGCTTAACCCACTATAATATTCCATTCAGAGACTGCACATCTAGTTTAAGCTCTCAATTTACAAACGAACTTTCAGTGCACAAATATTTTGCAATTTGGATCTAGCTATAGTATAATATGTCTATTTAACATTCTATAACAATACCATGACTTTGATTTGCTGTATATTATAATACCAATAATATTCTTATTTTTTGCAATGCTCCTTTTTACTTTTAAAGTATAAAATGTCATCATCTTTATGTTTTCCCCACTTTGAACATAAACATTCTGTAAAGTGCTTCATTTCCCCCATTTTGAGGCCAATTTTTGAAATGTAACTTTTAAAAAAATTTGACTCATTTTCATATTTATATTTTTAGCTACAGTGGGCAGACCCCTTGTGAAAAGGCACGTTTATCTTTGATCAATTTGTGCCATGGTATTCTTTTTAAAAATCAACTGAAAAAATAGATATCTTTTGATCTTTGCCACAGACAATTGTATTGATGTGAAAATTAATGCATCTTCAGGTTCTAACACTGCCTGATAGAGGAGAGGCTCAATAAAAATGTATTTTAAAGCAAACAAATGAGTGAATTAAAAAAATCAAATGACTTAATCAAACTTTGTCTTCCATTTCTGACTGGCTATGTCCACTTTTGATTTATGTCAATAAATCTGAATTTTAAAATTTGAATTTATTTCCAGCATACAAATATAGATAACCTAATTAATGATAAGTTAATTCATCCAAAGAACAGAGAAGAATTAAAAAGATTTCTTTAATACTGTCTTTTTAGGTTTGAAAGAGCTTTACATTATGCTGATTTCATGTTTTTTACCTCTTAAATTTAGACTCTAATTATGTACACAATTAGGCTGTTCCCTATCAATCATCTATATTAAAAACCCCTACTGGAGTTCTCCCACATTAAACATGAAGATATAAAATAGTATTTACAAACAAGCTTATTATTATAATTTATTTTGTTCTATTTTTGCCTCATAAACTCTTCCACTAGTTGGCTTTTTTTTTTTTAAAACAAAGTTCACTATATTATGCTCTTTTTTCTCATGAATAATCATGGGTAAATTCTATCAGAATTGCATATGAGAGGGAGCGGTAAGATGTATGGCATGTATGAGTTTTTTCTTTTTATTTCTTTTTCTGGAGTGATGCAAATATTCTAAAAAGTGATCACGGTGATGAATACACAACTATTTAATGACACTGTGAGCCACTGATGGTACACCATGTATGAGATGTATATGTGCAAAAATTTCTCAATAAAAACATTTAAAAAAAAGTTACTCATTATATTTACTAATTACAAAGGGAAAAAATGGTAACCTTATAACTGAGAAATTAGGATTTAAGGAATGATTATGATCACTGAATTATTATAAAGATATTTCTTTTTACTTTCTGGTATATTAGAGTAGACAGAGGGAAATACATGCAATCTCTGAATTGTAATATAGCTGCCTTGATCTCTGATAATGACTTTTTAGTCTTTATCTTGTGCCTTTATGATTGTAAAAACCCTGTGACTAACCTTCACTTGTACCCATTTATCCAGTTTTTCGACTTTAGAGTCTTGTGGTCACTGAAGGCAATCCCTAATGTTTATTAATGAAGGGTCTTGGGACAGCCCAGAACTAACCCACCCCAAGTCCAAACTTATCTTGATAACCGAAACTGGATCTACATGCCTGACATGCAGTAGATTAGATTTTAACCTATAAATCACCTATACTTAATTATATTGCTAAAAATCACACCCATCATCACATTAAGGCCACCGTTTTCTTACTCACGTCTGTAACGAAACATGTAATCAATCTATGCATGCTGAATTATTAGATCTCCTCTAATTACACTGTTTGGGGCCATTATGCTCATTATCCTAAAACCTACCCATCTTTTAATGTTATGAAACTATCAAAATTACTGTAATTTGGGGAAACATATTTTAGGTTGATAGATCATCTGATATCCTGCTTTGCATCTAGCAAAATACATTTTTTTTTCTCTTTGAAACCTGGCATCTCAGGGCATGGGCAAAAGAATCCACCACCTTTGTCCAGTAACAACTTTACACACGGAGAACGCTGGCAGACACCACTTTAATAGACTGATCAAAGTTAGCATAACTAGCAATGAGAAAAAGTAAGATTCACTGAAAAGGACACATCATTCCTGAGGTATGTGGCACAGGCAAGCTCCGGGAATCGAACCTGGGTCTCCGGCATGGCAGGTGAGAATTCTGTCTGAGGTATTCTTAACTAAATGGAAATCTGAATTTAATTATGAGGAAAAATCAGACCAATCCAGACAAAAGGCCAGTCTACAAAGTAAATGAACAGGACTCTTCATAAGCCACAAGTTACAAAAGACAAAGAAAGTTTGAGGAACTGCTGCAGAATGGGCAGACCAAGGGGACTGGCAACTAAAACTGCAGAGGGACAGTAGGGGGAATTAACGGTTAACCAGTCTTTAGAAATCATGGTTCAATTTTTGAAGAATTATGAACTAATTGTCAGTATAAATACATTTTCCAAAGTTAGGTAGCAATGATTTTTTGATTGTCAAAGATTTAAACAACATGACTGACAATTTAGTAAGAACTGAGAACAAGAACTGTGGGAAACAATGTCTCTTTTCTAGTAATAAGTAGAACAAAGAGTGGGCTGTAATTTGGTAATCTGAGTGTTCTAAAATTGCTAAATATTAATATACAGTGAAGTAGGTAGCCAGAGGTAAAGCTCCAACTGTGAAACTTTCAAATTATCTCATGGTGGGGCATTCTATTAATTCATACTCAGTTGAATTTACCTGCTCTCACAGAATCCTACTGGAATTATCTATTAAGACAAAAAAAAGATATTAGGAAGGCCACAAAGAAGGCCTCTGGTTCATGGAGCATTCCTTTCTCTTTACCAAATCATATATAATTCTCCGAGCAAGGTTCTCCTTGCTTTGGAGTTGAGGTCTACTTTTCTGCTGATATTATAAATAGTATCTCTATTCAAGTATTTCTCTTAATAAAGTATTTGGTCTTTGGGTATTATATGAAGTTGTTTACTTGCTATTCTAATTTTCATCAACCCAAAGAGTTCTTTTTTAGGTAAGGATGATGTTAACCTAAGGAAAAAAATCATTCAATTTTCATTCAGACTATTATGATTCACTACACAAAGTATGTTCAAAAACAAAAGGTAATATAATACTATTCTATGTGAGACCATTTTATGTTTTCAAACACAGAGAAGTTTGTACTCTTTCTGATTCGCAGTATTTGTTTCTACCCTGCAGTTACTTCTGATTTACTAGTGGTCAAATAAGATGGTGAATTAGTTGAAACATTTAAGTTAGTACCCATGGACACTGATTCAACTCAAATCTTGCAATTCCATAAAGGTTTATTAATTTTGGATAAATAAATTATGCATGCTACTTATCATTAAACTAAAGCTCTTTTAAAAAATCTGCTATACTGGTTAACTTCCTTGTATACCCAGTTCCTGAAAATCCTAAGAGGAAATAACATGGCTATTTGATCATGAAGGTTGTCTTTTGGGAGCCTGTGCTATCTGTTAATTCAAACACTTTAATATTATTACCATAACAATATAAAATTTTATAAAGACACTAACTTCTCTATGAATTTTTAAGATTTTCCTGAAAAGTTTATATATATTAGAGAAATACCCATAATAGCACATTTACTTTCAAATACCAAATATTGGTGTTCTATGCATAATATTTACTTTCAATTTTACTAAATAAAATCTTAATCCTACCCATTTTTAAGTCTTCAGTTTACATAGCCACAGATAAGTTTCACAAAAATAGCTCAAAAAATTTCAGCAATACATTGGTTTTATTGAACTTGAAAAAGAAAGACTTGAATATTGCAATGAACTGGTAATCTAAACTATTAAACCATATGATAGAACTCATACATGAAATATGTTTTAATAAATAAAAACTTTCAAAAATGGACTACATCTTTCAAACCACCTCAGTATTATAAAAAGTGAAAACGACTTAAATGAAAAGAAAAATGAAAAATACTTCTCATAAGAAAATGTTCAAGGTAAATTTTAACTATTACTATTAATTTATGAGATTTATTTCTTTATTCTTCACAAATTGAAATAGAAAAATTTTACATAAATGTTTGCTTTTATTTTCTTCCAGGATGTTCATAATACATTGTATCTCAATACATCAAAGGTTAATGTTACACAACTCATACCTGAAATGTGTTCTTCCTACAAATAAATTTCCTTCTCTCCACTGAGCAGTCACATCAGTGGGATCAAGTAAGCCTCCAAAAATATGCTCCCACAGATACAAACCTGGTAATTAAAAACAAAACAAAATAAAACATTACCGTCTTGTCTTCTCTGGTATGTGAGGTATCTGACAAAAATCCAGTATCCTTTCTTGATAAAGATACTGAGAACACTAGGAATAGAAGGAAAATTCCTCAACATGATAAACGGCATATATGGAAAGCCCGCAGCTCGTATCCTACTTAATGGTGAAAGACTAAAAGCTTTCCCTTTGAGACCAGGAACAAGACAAGGATGCCCACTCTTACTATATTCAACACAGTACTGAAAATTCTTGTCAGATCAATTACGCAAGAAATAAAAGGCATCCAAACTAGAAGAGAAGATTTAGGATCATATTATCTATTTGAAGATAATATGATCCTAAATATAGAGAATCCTGAAAAAATCCACAATAAAGCTCCTAGAGCCAATAAATGAATTCTGCAAAGTGGGTAAATGATCAACACCTAAAAATCAGTAGTCTTTCTAAGCACAAGTTCAATCAGGAGAAGAAATCAAGAAAAAAATTCCCTTCACAACAGCAACTAAAAGAATCAAATATCAAAGAATGAATCTATCCAAAGATATAAAGGACTTGTACACACAAACTACAAAACACTGCTGAAGGAAATGAAAGAAGACATAAATAAATGGAAAGATTTTCCATGTTCATGACTGGAGGACTAAATATCATTAAGATGTCAACACCATCCAAAGCAATTTATAGATTTAATGCAATCCCAATCATATTCCAATAACCTTTTTTTGCAGAAATGGACATGCAATCATCAAATTTATATGGAAGGGTAAGGGCCTGGAATAATAAAGCCATCTTGAAAAAGAATGAAGTAATCAAAATAGCATGGCACTAGCACAAGGGAAAACATACAGACCAATGTAATAGAACTAAGTGCTCAGAAATCAACCTTCACATTTATGGCCAACTGATTCTGTCTTTTTTTTTTTTTTTTTGCTCTTGAGACTTTTTATTCTAGCTTATGGAGGTTCTCCTAGAAGACTGATTGTGCACTTCTATTTTCTTTTTTTTTTAAATGGCTGTTATTTGAGATAAAGGCTCATTAAATCTGGACAAAAGCCAACTTCAAGATCTTTTCAGATGTCCTCTTTAGAAACATATGAATTTTAACCTTATTTATTCACTTGAAATGCTTTTTGCTATTTTTTGTATGCTGCTGATATAATTAAGGAGCACATGTGTATCTCAGAAATTTTTGCCACATCTTCTAAAGTTCAGTAGTAAGTGAGAACTGTCGGTCGGGCTTACCTGCACTGAAAGTTAGATATCAAAGTTCAAACTAGAAACACTTCTTTCCCATCCCTTTTAGGGCTTCTCACAAATATTGGTTTCTAAGGCTGTTGATCAGTCGGTTTAGGATAGGAATCATAATGCCATAAAACACAGACGCTACTCTTTTCCTGCTCTGGCCAACTAATTTTTGACAAAGTGACAAAAGACCACTCAACTGGCAAAGAACAGTCTGTTCAACATATGGTTCTGGGAAAACTGGATCTCCATTTGCAAAAACAAAAACAAAAAACAAAAAAAGGAGGACTCCCCCTACCTCACACCATATACAAACATCTACTCAGAATGGATGAGAGGCCTAAATGTGAGAGCCAGAACTATCAAACTGTTAGAAGAAAACATAAGGAAGCATCTTCAGAACCTTGTGTTAGGCAATGTTTTTTATACTTTAGACCTAAAATACAAGCAAGAAAATAAAATATAGATTAAAAAAATAAAAGGTCTTCAGAACCTTGTGTTAGGCAATGCTTTCTTATACTTTACACCTAAAATACAAGCAAGAAAATAAAAAAAAACAATTTAAGTGGCAGCATTATTCACAATTGTCAAAAGATGGAAGCAACTCAAGTGTCTATCAACCAATGAGCCATAGCCATAAAAAAGAATGATGTTCTGATACATGTGACAACATGGATGAACCTTAAAGACATGCTGAAGAAATAAGCCAGAAACAAAAGGACAAATATTGATCTCATTGATTTGAAACAATTAGAATAAGCAAACACATGGAGCTGAATTTAGAATATAGGTTACCAGGGGACAGGGTGGAGATAGTGAGTACAAAGTTAAGGCTTAAAATGTACAGGGTTCCCATTTGGAATGACTGAAATGTTCTGATAATGGGTGATGGTAGCACAGCATTGTGAATGCAATTAATAGTACTAAATATATATCTGAATATGATTAATAGGGGAATATTAGATTGTACATATGTTAACAGAATAATAAAAAAAAATCCATGGACCCACACTCTAGAGTGAACCTTAAGTTAAACAATGGATTATAATTAACAGTACAATTATAAAAATGTGCTATCAACAGTTGTAACAAATGTCTCACACTAATGCAATGTGTTGGTGGTGGGCTGGTATATGCAAATCTTGAATTTTATTCATGATTGTTTTGTGTACTCACAACTCCCTTAAGGGGGAAAAAAAAGGACTAGGTTTCAGCCTATCATTTACCCTCAACAATCAATTAGATTAGGCGCTTCTTAATTTCCTGAACTATCAAAATAGGTTGAAAGATACAAAATTCTAATTAAGTCATATCAGTTCTCAAAAACTTTTGACATCTTCTGTTTGGCTTTCAAGGCTCTTTATTAATGTGTAATCTCTCCATGCAAACATTTTGTTGAATTTACTTCCAATATGAACTACTGACTTTCAAAAGTCTGTTTCTTTACTGTCTGTTAAGAAAATTCTGTATAAATATCCTTTCTATTGATAATTAAAATTTTATCGAGCAAAGTAGTCCAACATTTATCAAGCATCTACTTCATGGAAGATGGGGCTAGGCCTTTAAATTTTTCCATTCTGACAGTAGACCTTGAGGAAAAGAGTTGTAGGAAAAGACTTGGATATTAGGCTGAAAAATACACAACGTGGTCAGACTGTGGAAGGTCTTAAATACAGAGCTGAAGAGACTGAATTCGATCCTGTGCCTGTGGAATAGGGTGATGAAGGTTGCGTTCGACAAAATTCATCTGGTCAGTTTATGCTTATTGGATTGAAAAGAGAGAACTCCAAAAACATGAAAATTTATTAAAATGCAGTTTTATTTTAAAAAAGTGAGGATTTATAGGAAGAAATCAACATTAGAGACTTTATAAAGAAAAAATAATTGATAGAATGTTATGACTGGAGATCTGGGTCTGAGCACTTGCAGTTTAGAGGACAGTAGTAATTTTCAGTGGTATATATTTGCATACAAGTGTGAATGCATTAATCAAACATCGTGGGCCAAGCAGGATGCTCTGTTCACTTTCCTGCATCTAGTACTTTCTATCTATATCCTTTATTGTACATATATCCAACTCATGTTTATAGGTCTAATAAAGGTCTTCCTAATTTACTAAATTGTTCTGACTCTTATAGCCCTCACTGAGTTCCCCATTCTTTAATCCAGTGTAATATATAGCTTGCAGCCCTAGAGTCTGATGACATTCAGAGCAAAAATGCTTCTGTGGACAATCACGTTTATTCAACTACATACTATATTTCCTTCCTGGACGCTCAAAATAAACACTGGAATATTAAAGGAACTGAGAAACATCTGCAATTTTAAAAACCTTGTTTAATTTTGCTCAGTTCAGTGTTTCCCAAATTTGTTGGTCACCAGAGACCACATCTTATATTTGTGTAACAAGTTTCCAATAAATACACAGATTCCTGAAAAATTCAGTTGATGTAAATATTTCAGTGATGCTACAGGATCCACTCTGCATCTAAAAATAGAGCTGTGTTCTTCTGAAGATCAACAATGAATATATGTGTTCACAAAGATGATGTCTAATGGAAAGGAGAAATGTAATATTGACAAAAAAATGAAACAAAGCATCATAACCACACAGCATGGTGTCTTAATTAACAAAGGCTGAAATAAACTATTATTAATTAAAATGAATTTAATATTAATGAAGTATATTTCATAATGATTTTTAAATGTCTTACCTCTACATATTAACTTACCAATAGCTGCTTTGCCCCAGATTTGTACACTGAGGTCTGTTTTTCCTTTTGTAGATTTATTTAATATTTGAAGGCTAGTTTTAAACCTATGGTGTTGCTCATTTTTTTCATCTCCTTCCCAAGGATTCCATTCTTCACTTCCCAAAGTAGCCTGTTCTGTTTTAAAAAGAGCAACAATATTTATCAATTAGGTGTAGCTGCAGTTGTAAAGTCATTTAAATTAGATGTTAGGGAGTTCTAGCATTATCCTAATTTCAACTTTTCAAAATGATAAACTGAATTTGAATTGGCTAACATATTAAAGGAAATCAGCAACTTAATTTTTATTTAACTTTTACCCTGAAAGAAATAAAATGCTAAGACAGAAAAATGACCTCGTCCAAAACAAAACCTAAAATAACGGGATAAAATGTATCAAGTTACATGTTTAACTTTGCAATTCTTTAGCTATTTTATATACACTATGTAACACATGGATAAAAACTTGACTTCAAAATGTAAAGTGACTACCAGTTTTATCAGAGAGCACTGCACAAAAAATCTGAAATAAGAAATAAGGGTTTGAGTCCGATTCTGACAACATAACTCAAAATACAGGACAGGAGGCCGGAACTTGGAAGAAAAAACCCTGACCCTCTAAGCCAATGCAAGATTAAAGAAGCCTCTTCATTTCGATATGGAAATAGATGTCTTAATCCTGCGGCGATTTCTGCCTTCCTGCAGCATTCGTGCGAATTCCTTGCACTTGCGACAACTTCCTGAATATTTAATAAGCGTTTTAAAGGTAGGCGCGCCTGTCAGCCTTGGGAACAGGGGGCGGGGGAATGGGGACCTTGTGTGAGGTTCCCGCAAGGATAAGGAAGATGCACGCCCTCAGGTCTGGCCTACGAGAGCTGGAGGAGTAAAACACACGCCAGTGCCCACAGGCAAACACGAACCCCAGAAGGGGTCTGCAGCCTCGCGGAGGGGTTCCACCCATGCCCCGCCGCCCCCTAGCTCCGGGTTCCCAGGCACTGTGAGATAAAGAGTTCGCAGTCCGCATCCTACCTCGGCCGCGCCTCTCCCGTGCGGGGGCTGCCCCCTTCCTCAGGCCCCGCGGGGCCGCTGCCGTTGCCTGGCGTCGGCTCCCGAAGAAGACATGGTAGGCGGCGTAGAGGGAGAAGAGGCAGTACAGGGCGATGAGAAAGGAACAGAGACGCTTCCGCGTCAGTCGCATCCCACCCCAGTTTCCCGTCAGGCCGCCGCCGCTGCCGCCGCCGCCATGAAGCGGGCCGGAGGAGAAGCCGCAGTCCAGCTCCGCGGCCCCGGCGGCGACCGGTGCAGGACCAGGCTGGGTAAGAGCGAGCCATCAGAACAGGTCCCGCCTCCGGCCCATCCACCTTTCTACCGAAGCTCTTCCGCCCGCCTTCCGCCCGACAGCAACTCCGCCTCGCCTTGGCCCCGCCCACCCCAAGCTTCTGGGCCGCAAAGGACTGTGGGAGCCAGGGTGAGGCGAAACGACCCGAACCTGGCGCTACACGAGTGCAGGAGGCGGGGTGGGAACCTGTCTTTCAGGCTTTTTGAACCTACCTCTCTTTGTAAGCAAAGGTTTCGCCAGCATGTGACCGTCATGAAAAACAAAACAAAGCAGCGCTCTCCTCCGTGGTCCATGAAGGCCACGTGAAGGCGCGACCATGTCATTTTTGACCCGGAATTCCCAAGCTTAGCACAAGCGCTTTCTACATTGATAAATAAATGAATATAAATGTCCTTTTTAAAAAAATTAAGTTTTATTAGTGTGACCTGAATCCACAGACATGTAGTCTTTTGTCAGACAGAGGCTGTGAAAAGATAGTTTTGAAGTTAGAATGGTAAATAGCTTTACTAATGATTTTAATATGCTCAAACTTCCATATTTACTCAGGAAACTATGAAGTTAAAAACAAAAGCACCTGAGGTAGACTGACATACCAACAGTCATTTGCGATGCTCATTAAGACCCCAACCTCCTTGGGAAAGGAGGAACTGTAATAAAGAAATTCATCAAGTCTGCTTATCTTCACCAAATACGCCCATTTCTACACAAACATTCTGTCTGGGCAGCTTTCGCAGATTTATGACACCCAATGATGCCCGCCCAAGACAACTCACATAGCTCATGTCCTCCTTGCTTCCCCCTTTCCTTATCCCCATACCCTTTCTTTTTTCTAAGCAGGTGTATAAACTTTTTCTCCACCACTTTTCTTTGAGCAGTAACTTCCTGTGCTGACACGCATGCACTTTGCTCAATAAACTTATTCTACGCCTTGGTTTTCAGATTTTGTATTCAGCTTAACATTGTCACTAAACTTTCTGTCAGGTCTCGTGAAGTTGGTCTATAATTTTTTTGTCAGTTATGTCAGGCATTGCTGTTTAAGTTGTCTGGCAATCTTGGTAGCCAGAGAACTTGTAGGGTACAACTGTGGAGTTCGCCATTAAAACCTTCAGTCGATATGTCTGGAGTGGTTCAACTCTCCACTCCTGAGGAATTTCTGGATAATACTTCCCTCCTCTTCATTGACAAAAATCTACTTCTCCTGAATTTTATGTTTTTTGTGTCAGGTTCTGTTTCTTCCAAAGTGACAACTAGATAAGGGGAATTTTATGGCTGGAAAGAAATTTAGGTGCAGAGGAGTAAGGTGACTTGATCATAATTGCATACTTTGTTGGTGGCTAAACTGGACGACTAGAACCCCTGTATCTGATTTCAGTTCCTTATTACTGCCATTTTAGTAGCTATGTCCTGGCCTCATCCTAGCTGTTTTTTCTCTTTTTCTTAGTAATATCAGGTCCTGATAACCAATAGCTTTATCGAACTTAATCACACATTTTATTTATCTGACTGGATTCTGAATAATGTTTGTTCCAATTAAATCCACTACCAAAGGATGACACTTTGCTACTATTGAGGTTATTAAAACAATATTGTGCAATTTCTGAAGGCAGTTCCAAAAGAGTTCCCAAAGTGTTTTTGAGCACAACTGATGGGATAAGTATATATATCCATCCCAGATATTTCCTTATTTGAAACTAGATAACTATCACCACCTGAAGGGGACAAAAGCATTCTGAGATGTGTAAGCCTGGTATATTTGTTAGAAAAAGAAATCATACTGTTTCATTATCCTGATCTGTAGACAGGAAATGAAGATACTTTTACCAGTTTTTTCTTTTTTTTTTAGTAATAGGACCAGTTCCTTTGTCTACAGTCTCTCATTTTTATTCTTTTCTTCTAGAAAATTATGCCTTTTTTTTTTTTTACTTTTGATTTAGGCTTTTTTTAAAATACTTTGTATGCCAACCTTTTGTTGTTTATACCCATTACAAATATATGCTTTCAATTTGGGGTTTATCTATTAATTTTATGTTATATTTTATTATAAAGTTGTAAATTTTAATATAGGATTATAAATATTTATAGTTTGGGATTGTGTGTGTATATTCTGTAAGAAAAAATACCTTGGAAAATCTTTTTGGAATACTAATTAAAGTTGCATTGAATTTATAGAATAATTTGGGTAGAACTGACATGTTACAATATCAAGTCTTCCCATCCATATGTATTATGTGTTATCCCAGCACCTGGTAGAGACCATCCTTCAATCATTGATCTCCGATGCCACCTTTGACAACATTAGGTTTTCATATATGTGTGGGTCTAGTTCTGATTTCTCTGGTCCCTTCTTGTGTCGATTTTACATCGTCTCATTTAATATAATTTTATAATAAGCTTTTAAATGTTTGGATGAGCAAACCTCCCCAACTTGTTCTTTTAGTTTTTAAAAATTATCTCGGCTCTTCTTTGCCCTTAATATTTCTCTGCAAAGTTTAGAATTTGCTTGTGCAGCTTCACTAAAAATCCTTCTTAGCATTGAAATTGGAATTTTATTACATATGTAGAATAATTTGGGAAGAATTAATTTTTTTTACAATGTTGAATCTTTAAATCTATTCTGGACATTCAAATTGTCCTTGATTCAATTTATCACAAACATTGCTACACAGGACATCAGTGTGCTTGTCTTCTTGTATCCACATGAGATATATCCTTCAGGGCACAGCTCCAGGTATACATGTCAATGGAACACAGAAAAATCTTAATATTGAGTGAAAAAAGTAACTCACAGAAATAAACATATAGTAAGATACATTTAGGTCTAATTTAATGTCTTTCGATAAAGCTTTTAATTTTATCCATAAAGTTTGCATAATTTTTATTGGATATTTTGTAATAGTTTTGGCTGTATATAGCATAGTTTCAAAATAATAGTGGTATGAACAAGATAGAAATTTATTTTGCATTATATTAAAATTTCGAGTGAAGTAAATTCTTGAGTTGTCTCCATATCCTGAAGAGTAGGAAGAAAAAATAACAACTGAAAAAAGTTTCTACTGCAGAAATAGTTTGTGCTTTAATTGAAAGTCTTTCTAAACTAGAGGAATATCAGTGTGAGAGAACTGTAAGTGATCCTAGTAAATGAATTTTCTTATTCTCTTCATAAGAGAACTAAGAAAGACAAAGGTAAGCTAGAAATGCTTTCTTTGAAACACATTACAGCTATCAAAGTCCTTTTTTATACTTTTGCTTAACAACAACAGAGTCCAAATGATATTTAAAAAGATCTTTTCAAGACCCTTAAGATGGAAGAGCCATAGAAAAATAAACGATGTTAGCTCATTGCTCTCTCCTCACCATTCCCTTTAGTAGCAAGGAATCAAAAAGAACATTTTCTGTAGCAGAAAGTGACTTGTGTAAAAATATGTTCAAATGATGACAATATTGACACTTTTTTAAAAGATCACACTTTCAAAAAAAGACCTGGTAATGTTATTATTTCATTTTTATTTACACATGAAAAATAGATTTTTCTTCACTTTATTTGGTGTTTGGCTTATTTTTGAATATTATTTTGTTTTTTTAAAAATATTTGTTCATTTTGTTTTCACTTTATATTCACTTTATTTTTTAAGTTTTTTATTGCATAGCATAAACAAATATACAAAGCAAAGAAATTAAAAAAAAACTGTTCTCAAAGCACTCTTCAGCAAGTGGGTACAGGACAGATCCAAGCGTTTGTCATGGGCTGCCATACGATCCACTAGATGTTTCCTTCTAGGTACTCCAGAATAGAGGAGGCTCGAAGACTTAAATATTTTTTTAGCACCACTATCAACTTTTTTCTTCTGTTTTTGTGAAAAATAACGTATATACAAAAAAAAAGTAATAAATTTCAAAGCACAGCACCACAATTAGTTGTAGAACATATTTCAGAGTTTGACATATGGCTGACGATTCCACAATTTTAGGTTTTAAACGGTACTGTGAGGATCGATTGTTCAAAAGGCAGAAGGGAAACTGCATTTAAAGTAAGTGAATGGAGGTGGGAGCTGCAGAAAGAATTTTAATTTTATGGATACATCTGTTTTTGTATGAGAGATTTCTGATACCTGCTAACATAAATGATCACTTTCCTTTTTAAAATATGGTATTACAAATAAAACTCGCATGTTTCTGTATTTGTGAATTGGTAGTGTTTGCTTGGAGGGAAAAAATGACTCAAGGTTAATTTTTAGGTTTGTCCTTAAAATTTGATTTGCTGAGATGATGTCTTCTGTATGCATGGCTTGGCTAAGGCTCATGGTTCCTGACACTTTCTTTCTTAAAGAAATAGATGTAAGCTTCCTAGCATTAAGATTCCTTTAAAAGAAAATAAAATCAATATGAAAGATTTTATAAATAAATAACGATGCATAAATATAGATTCACTCATGTAAGCTATTTAGTTGGCTGATTTCTGGTAGAAAAACTGTGATAAAATATGTGGATCCTTTTTCTTAGAAAGCTCCACTTTATAGCAAATTGATTTTTAAAAAGTACTATGCTTTTAAAATCTTGATTGTCTCATTAGTTACTTAATATTAAACTGCTTTGGGACTTTATATATTTAAATAAATCTGTGACTTCTTTTTTTTCATTATTTCAAGAATACTTCATTAGTTTCTGTAATCAAACCCATGTAGATAAGACCTTACATATTTAATACAGTGCATTACCCCTGTACAAATGGAAAAAATTAAGTTTAACATTTGTAGACCAATATGGCTTTTAATTTCTATACAGTGCCAACTCAACACGGTACAACTTGGATACTTCTTCCAAAGTTGACAGCACAGCTAAAGTTTCCAAAAATTCAAATTATATATATATATATGTATATGCATATTTATATAAAAAGACCAATGCTACTATTGATGCATAAGCAGTATGTTATGCATCAATAGTAGCAACAGCTTTTCCAGGTTCTGCAGTCATCTGAACAAAATTATAGAAATATCCAGCACACTCCATTAAAAAAAAAAGTAGAAAAACAAAAATCTCAGAAAACAGCAAGTTCTATTACTGTTATGGTACCTGGCCACCATTTTTTTATTATTATTACTTTTCAATCATCATCTGGAAAGAAAAAAATTCTAGAATAACATCATTAAAAACAGGTCTGATATAACATGGTCACTACTATGTATCATAAAGCAGGTACAAGATATTTTACATTCACAGAGTATGATACAGTATTGTCTTACATCTATAATACCAGAGGATATAATTAAAAAGGCATTATTCAAGACTTGACACTACTTTCCCAGTAGAGGGCCCAAAGGTTGGTGCGACACAGCTCTGGTGAAGAAATGCACCTTCTTAGAAAGGAATTTCTTTAATTAGCGGCACGGTTCCAAGGACATTGTTCTTCATGAAATCAGCTAAAAACCGTTTTGAAAAAAAAATTGATTCATACAAAGATGAGAGAGCGTAGCAAGCAGGACTCAACCTAACTAGTATTCTGCCAAATCTGTCAGGTTTGAATGGTGAGAGCTCCATGGAAGAATGGATAGGCCAAGTAGCAGTTCAAAGCTTCGGGCCACAAACAAAACACAGCATTTTAAATCTATGACTTCTAAAATTACACTTAGTATTTCAAATGGTTGAAGTCAGGTATTGTGCCAGTTTGATGCTGTTGTTATATCCCAGAAAAGCCATGTTTTTTAATCCTCATTTAATATTGTTGGGTGGGATCTTTTTTATTGTTTCCATGGAGATGTGACTCACTCAGCTGTGGGTGGTAATTTTTGATTAGGTGGTTTCCATGGAGATGTGTTTTCACCCATTCAAGGTGGGGTTGCTTGTTGGAGTCCTTTAAGAGGGAACCAGTTTGGAAAAAGTTTCAGAGCCAAGAGAGCACACATAGCCAGAGACATTTGGAGATGCAGAAGAAAAACACCCCTGGATAATCTTTATGAAAGGAGAAGCCAGGAGAGAAACCTAGCAGACATCACCATGTGCCTTCCCAGCTGACAGAGGAGTCCAGAAGTCAAATACCCCAGCAAATGCCAGTCACATGTTTTCCCAGCTGACAGAAGTGTTCTGGACTGCATCAGCCTTTCTGAGTGAAGGTAAACCTCTTGTTGATGCCTTAATTTGGACATTTCCATGGCCTTGGAACTGTAAACTTTCAACTTAATAAATTCCCTTTTTAAAAGCCATTCCATTTCTGTGTATTGCTTTCCAGCAGCTTTAAAAAAACTAAAATAGGTAATATACTTTTTCTGAGTCTTCTATTTGAATTAACATTTATCTAATACCTTTAAATGATCCTCGTATGAGATAGTTTTGAGTCTACTCAATATTCATTCTATTCTCTGAAAAAGTTCCACTATAAAATATTGTGCCTAATATTTCTAGTGCAATAAACAAAGAAGAAATAACAGGTATAAATCTGAACGTATGTAGGCTCTGTAGGCTGAAAACTACAAAACACTGATGAAAGAAATCAAAGATAAAGACCTAAATTAGTGAAAAGAGATACCATATTTATAGACTGGAAGATGCAATATAATCAAGATATCAGTTATCTCCTAATTGATGTATATATTTAAAACAACTCAAAAATCTGAGCAAGACATTTGTAGATACAGATAAGCTGACTCTAAAGTTTCATGGGGAAAGCTAAAGGAACTATAATAGCCAAAATAATTTTTTCTTTTTTTTGCATGGGCAGACACTGGGAATCCAACCTGGGTCTCTAGCATGGCAGGCGACCAGCATGGCAGGTGAGTACTCTGCCTGCTGAGCCACTGTGGTCTGCCCTAGCCAAAACAATTCTGAAAAAAAATATAAGAGAATAAAGTTGGAGGATGCACAGTACCTTTCAAAAGACTTATGAAGAAACCAAGGTAATCAAGACAATGCGTATTAGCAATAGGATGGTTTCATAGACCAAGGGAACAGAATAGGGTCCAGAAAAGATCCACAAATATATGACCAATTGATTTTGACAAAGGGGGAAAGGTAATTCAGTGAAAAAGGGTAGTTTTTTCAACAAATGGTGTTAAATGATTAGACATACAAAATTCTAATTTTCACACCTTCTACAGAAATTCACTTGAACTGAATCATAGATCTAAATGTTAATGATAAAGCTTTTAATAGAAAACATAGAAGAAAGTCTGTGTAACTTTGGGTTTGGCAAAGAGTTGGTAGATATGACACCAAGAGCTTGATCCCTAAAATAAAATTTATCGATTAGACTTTATCAAAATTAAAAACATTTGCTCTGCAAAAGACTCAATTAAGGGAATAATAAGACAAGTGAGGATGGGAGAAGACATTTACAATTCATGTATCTGATGTACGACTTGTATCCAGAACATATAAAGAACTCATAAAACTGCATGGTAAGGAAAAAAAAAAAACAAAACGCATGCACACAGTGAAAACATTGACCAAAGATTTGAGTAGGCACTGCACCAAATTAGACAAACAGATAACAAATAAGCATGTGAAAAGTTGCTCAACACAGTAAGGAAAATGCAAATTAAGACCACAATTAGATACCATACCATGCCATACCATACCAATTATAATGACTAATAAAACATACAACAAAATAAAAACAAACAAACAAAAGCGATAAGTGCTAGGAAGAATGTGGAGAAACTGAAACTCTTGCTGGGAATGCAAAATGTGACAGTCACTTTGGAAAACAATTTGGCAATTTCTTATAAAATTAAACACGTTTACTATGTGATCCAGCAATTCCATTCCCATGTATTTTCCCAGAGAAAATGAAAATATTCATGCAAAAAATAGTACAAAATGATTATAAAGCTTTATTCATAATTGGCAAAAACTAAACACAACTCAAATGTCTTTTAATGGATGAGTGGGTAAAATGTGGTACATCCATATAAGAGAGTTATATAAAACTTACGTATAAAAAGGAATGAACTATTGAGTGAAAGAAAATTCAGAAAGTTACCTACCATATGATTACATTTAAATGATACTCTGGAAAAGACAAAAGTATAGGGACAGAGAACAGATCAGTGGTTGTCAGGGATTAGGGGTTTGAGAAGGGTTTGACTACAAAGCAACAGGATGAGGGAATTTTGGGGGGTGACGGAATTGTTCATATCCTAACAAGATAGCTTATATGAGTTCATACAAAACTCAAAGAACTTCATGAAACAAAGAAAGAAACAAACCAAAACCAACCTTCCTTTCCCAAATATACTTATTTTAAATTTATCTCTTATTTGCTTTATATGTATCTTGATTATGCTTGGGTATATGCATTTATCAAATCTCACCAAACCCTTAAAATGAGTGCATTTAATTGTGTATAAATTTTACAGTAATAAAACTAATTTAAAACATGTGGCACCCAGAGCAGAACATAGCACTTTGGGTAATAACCAATTAGCATTAGGTAGAACTGGACTGTTCTTTACTTTTTGATATGCTCTATTGAGTTGCATGAATTTGATTAATAAGTTATGCAAAAATATTTATGGAGAAGAGCACCATAAATGATATCAGAACTAGAGATGCTTTCTGCCTTTTAGAATATCCTCAAATAACCATAACAGAAATAATATGAATATATCATATGAAAATAGAAAAGGCAATATAAATTCTAGGCACTGTACTTTTCTGCCTTACCAAGAAGTATAAACTGTTCGAATATCAACAGAATTTATTGGGCAATACGAACTAAAATATTTTTAAGAAATTAATTGTAAGGGTGCAGCTAAATAAAAATAATTACATTTAGACAGTTTGAAATTAGAGTAAGTAAAAATGTAAGCTTATAAGATTATCTGGTTTGCAGGAGCTTTTGAATCATGCATACCTTTAAAGACAGTCAATGTGGACATTTTTAACTATGTTATATGCATATATATATTTATAATAGATGTAGATAACTTTGATAGGTGAAGTGAGTGTTGAAACTGATGGAGTTTTGTGTCCACAAATAACAGCTAATATTATTCCTTGTACCTCAAACATGTACTGCATATATTTTTTAAAAAACATGCCTTGTGCAATTGCACAAGAAGAGTCAGTATGCGTGAGAATTCATCCCAGGAAAGAAATAATGGGTAAAAACTTGGCAGGATTTGTTCTGCTTATGTTGCTTTCTTAGGAAGAAATTTTGATAACCATCTACTTTGGATTGGAATGTATGCCTCTTGAGATGTTGAACAATTTTAGAACTAAAATTTTATTTTGTTTCTTGAGCAGAGTTTTGAACTTCCCTTGGCAATGAGATGCATTGAAAACTGGACAAAATTTGGCAACATTCCAGAAAGAAGTGAAAAATACTTCATAGAAATTTTAATAAAAATTTAATTTCCTCCAAATCCTTCTATGAATGATTTACGGTTCATATATCATCTTAATTTTATGTAAATATAAAAATAAATTCAGATAGATTCTATTTGTTGAACTAAACACTTATAAAGTAATGAAACATAATTTTACATTAGAAAATACTGGGACAGAGTTTCTTAAATGATTTATTCAAAGTCACTCAGGTTGTTTATAGTAAAACTGGGGCTAAAACTCAGAGCTTTGGATATCCAATTCATTTTCCACTACTCTGTTAATATTGCCTCAACACTTGTATATACATATAGACACAAAAATCTTACACATAATCTGATTGCTACACATAGTCATACAGACAAACACAATGCCTTATCCAAAGCACTAACTTTGTAATTGTAGTTTGCATATGTCTGATCAAATTTCCATGGTTTAAAAATAAAAGACACTGGATGGTAGAGTATAGATAAATTGTCACTCAATGTTTATAAAATTTTACAAGTAAGTTTTACCTCCAGAAACTTAAAGTGGACACATGAATAAAGAGGCTTCTTTTTCTTGGCCCATTGAATCTCATAAGAAGTAAGTGCTCCAAATTGGACAATTTTGATATTAAATAAATAATAGTAGTCATGGATTATAATCCATTCAATAAAGTAGGAAACCAGGAGTTTACACTGATGTTAGAACAAATTCAAAGTTTGAAGAGAAATGGGATATATTCATAGTTTCAAAACAACTTCCTATGAAATATTTGTGACTTAAAAGAAAAAGAGTCACAGACTCCACCATAGTCAAATGATCAGGTGAACAAGTCAGTAAAGGGACAAATCAGAATCACGTGCCAAGTGTTAAGAGGTGATGGAAGAATGCAACGTCACTTCTCTGATATTCCTGCCAAAAATATTTTTGGCAAACCAGAATATAATCATGAGGAAACATCAGACAAACCCAAATATAGTGACACTCTACCAAAAAAAAAAAAAAAAAAAAAAAAAAAAAAGGGGGGGGGCCTGTATATATCTCACTAACACTGCAAATATAAATAAGTTCTTGCATAAACTGCATCAAACGTATGAATCTTGTACAAAGAGTCAATAATAGAGGGGTAAGGTGGAAAACTACTATTGCATGCTATGACCTATATATAACAAGCAGTCACCACCAGTACCATAGCAATACTTAGGTGTAAATAATTGGGGGTCGGGGGAGGGACAAGAGTTAAGGGGAGTTTTGGATTTTCTCTTTGATGAGGGTGTGTTTGTCTGTTATTTTTCTCTTTGGAACAATGAAAATTGTCCAAAATTGAGAGTGATGATGATTTTACAACTAAGTGAGGATACTGTGAGACAGGGATTGTTTGTTTGTTTATTATCCATGATGCCCAATGGATGGAGTGGCTGAAAGGTACAATGACTGAGAAGCAGAAAGGTGAACTGTGGTATATGATGGGATTTTGTGCAACTACAGATAGGAACGAAGTCATGAGGCATGCAACGAGGTGAATGAAACTTGAGGATGCTATGTTGTGCAAAATAAGCCAAAAACAAAAGGACAAATAGCGTATGGTCTCTTTCAGAAAATACTTATAAGAAAATTAGATTGTAAGCTCTTATATCAGTCAATATCTTCTATCAGTGACTGATAGAAGATATATATATATATATATATATATATATATATATATATATATATATATATATAAGATATAGAGTCCAGAGCTTTAAATCTTATATATATTTAAGATATAAAGTCCTTAGCTTTAAGTGTTGTTTGTATATTCTGAGATGCTGTGCTATATATGTATAACCTGCTATTACCCTGGAACTTTGGGTACCTGTGTGACACCTAAGACTCAGGGTGGAGTTCTGCAGGTCTGAAAGTCAGCATTGCCATATACAACAACTGTTAAATAAACCTAAAAAGAGACCAGACTTCAATTAAAGATAAGAATGAAGGCAACCTGGTTGAGGCTAAGGTAAATCAGAATACAGGGTAAAGGATGACAGTGTCTGTATTTTAGAATTTTACCTACTGTATAAGACCAAAGGAAGAGAGGTTTATATTGTCCCAAACCTAAATTTTCTGTAGCACACAATCTAATTCAACCTGTCTAAATATTTCATTGAAGCAACCGAAATACATGGAGCCCAGAATGAGAACGAGGGCTTTTAACTCTGAATAATTTAATAATACCCAGATACATCCCAGAGTATGTTGGGAAAATAATTAAAAAGTATTGGCAAAGTTCCTTGAAGAATTGGAGAAAAAATAGGGAACTATTAAACTTTCTCACCTGGGAATGCCCTGATACTCTCTCAAACACTAGGAACTCCCAAGTTAAGAGTCCGAGCCCTTGAGCATTTTTTAATAAATATTTTTATTGAGATATCTTCATGTACCATACGGTCCATCCAATGTGTACAATCAGTGGCTCACAATATCATCACATAGTTATGTATTCATCAACATTATCATTTTTAGAACACTTGCATTATCCCAGAAGAAGTAAAAAGATGAAAAAAACCAAACAAACCATACATTCCATACCCCTTACCCCTCTCTCTACTTGACCATTAGTATTGCCATCTACCCATTTTTTACTCCTTATTCCCCCTATTATTTATTTATTTTTTGTCCTTATTTTTTTTCTCATCTGTTCACATCTTGGATAAAGGGAGTGTGCTGGTTTGAAAAGATGTATGCCCCCTAGAAAAGTAATGTTTTAATCAAAATCCCATTTCATAAAGGTAGAGTAATCCCTATTCAATACTGTATGTTTGAAACTGTAATCAGATCATCTCCCTGGATGGTGTGATTTAGTCAAAAGTGGTTGCTAAACTGGATTAGGTGACGATATGTCTCCACCCATTTGGATGGGTCTTGATTGATTTATTGGAGTCCTATAAAAGAGGAAACGTTTAGGAGAATGGGAGATTCAGAGAAAGGAGAGTAGAACGACATAGTCATAAGAAGCAGAGTCCAACAGCCAGCGATCTTTGGAGATGAAGAAGGAACACGCCTCCCAGGGAGCTTCATGAAACTGGAAGCCCGGAGAGAAAGCTAGCAGATGATGCCATGTTCACCATGTGCCCTTCCAGCTGACAGAGAAGCCCTGACTGTGTTCACCATGTGCCCTTCCACTTGAGAGAGAAACCCTGAACTTCATTGGCCTTCTTGAACCAAGGTATCTTTCCCTGGATGCCTTTGACTGGACATTTCTATAGACTTGCTTTAATTGCGACATTTTCTTGGCCTTACAACCGTAAACTAGCAACTTATTAAATTCCCCTTTTTAAAAGCCATTCCGTTTCTGGTATATTGGATTCTGGCAGCTGGCAAACTAGAACAGGGAGCATCAGACACATGGTTTTCAATCACACGGTCACATTGTAAAAACTATATAATTATACAATTGTCTTCAAGGATCAAGACTACTGGAAGACAGTTCAACTGTTTCAGATACTTCCCTCTAGCCACTGCAATACTGCATAAACTAAAAAGGAGATATCTATATAATGCATAAGAATAGCCTCCAGGATAATCTCTCACCTCTGTTTGAAACCTCTCAGCCACGGAAATTTTATTTTGTCTCATTTCTCTCTTCCTCCTTTGGGTCAAAAAGGCTTTCTCAATCCCATGACAAGTCCATGATCTTGAAGCTTGCTCTTATGAAACCTTTTTTTTTAAATTTTTAAATTGTATAATATAACATATAAAAAGCAAAGAAAGAAAGAAGCAACAATTTTCAAAGCACTCTTCAACAGGTAGTTACAAAAAGATCCCAGAGATAGTCATGGGCTACCATTCCATCATCTCAGAGTTTTCCTTCTAGCTGCTCCAGAACACTGGAGGCTAGAAGGAATATATATATATATATATTTCTTATTGTATATATTATTATTATATATAATATATATATATTTAATCATCACAATAGACTTTTTTCTTTTTTGTGAAAGATAACATATATAAAAAAGCAATAAATTTCAAAGTATATGGTAAACAATTAGTTGTAGAACAGATTTGAGAGTTTGGTATGGGTTACAATTCCACAATTCTAGGTTTTTACAGCTAGCTGTTCTAAGATACTGGAGACTAAAAGAAATGTCAATATAACGATTCAGCAGTCATATTCATTTGTTAAATCCTATCTTCTCTGAGTAGTTCCACCATCAACTTTGATATTCCTCTCACTCTTTAGGGATATTTGGGCTATGCCCATCCTAACTTTTTCAGGTTGGAAGAGGCTGTCAATAACATGGGATAGGAAGATGGAACTAGTTAATGTTCTAGAGTGGCTGGTCCCTCTGTATTTCAGGACTTATCTGGCCTAGAGATCCATCTGGAGGTTGTAGGTCTCTGGAAAGTTATTCTAATGCATGGAAGCCTTGTAGAATCTTATATATCACCCTAGGTGTTCTTTAGGATTGGCTGGAATGGTTTTTGTTGGGGTTTGCCAAATTATGGTAGGCAGCAATGTCTAACTGATGCTTGTGTAAGAGTGACCTCCAGAGTAGCCTTTTGACTCTATTTGAACTCCCTCAGCTACTGAAACCTTATTTGTTACACTTCTTTTCCCCATTTTTGTCAGGATGGCATTGTTGATTCCAAGGTTCCAGGCCAGACTCATCCCTGGGAGTCATCTCCCACACCTCCAGGGAGTCATGACTCCCCTGGGTGTCATGTACCATGTAGTGGGGAGGGCAATGATATCACTTGTAGAGTTGAGCTTAGAGAAAATGAGACCACATCTGAGCAACAAAGGAGGTTCTCTGGGAGTAGCTGTTAGGCATACCTAAATGTAGGTAAGCTTCTCTGCTACATACAGAAGCTTCACAAGACCAAGCCTCAATCAAGGGCTTGGCCTATTGATTTGGGGGACATGACAGTTTGAGTTAGATTATGTGCTACAGAAAATTTAGATTCTGGACAAAATACACCTTTGGTCACAAAGAGTAGATGAAGTTCTAAAATATAGATAATGTCTTCCTTACCCCTGTATTCTGAATTACCTTAATCCTGACCTGATCAGATTCATTTTTTTCTCTAAATATCAGGTTATACATATATAAAACAGCATCTCAAAATCCATAAATAATAATTTACCTTTCCAGACTAAATGTGACTGCTATAAGAGCTTAGAATCTAGACCACTATTTTCTTACAAGCATTTTCTAAATGAAACCATATGGTAATGCTCTTTTTGTTCTGGCTTCTTTTGCCTCACCAAATGTCCCACAGGTTCATTCACAGTTTTGCATGCCTCACAACTTTGTTCCTTTTGTAGCAGCACAATATTCGATCATATGTGTCATGGTCAGGTTTATGCATCAATGTGGCCAGGTGGTGGTGCCTGGTTGTCGGGTTGGCCAACCATTTGCCTGTCTGTTGTCATGAGGACAGTTCAGGGACTTAAATCATGATCACATTGGCTGCATCTACAGCTGATTGCATTTGTAGTCAGCTAAGGGGAGTGTTTTCTGCAATGAGTGATACTTAATCTATTCACTGGAAGGTTTTCAAGGAGAATTCAGAAGAGACAGTCACTCTTCCTGCTTCAGTCAGCCAGTCTCTCCTGAGAGGTCATTGAGGACCTTCATCAGAGCTGCCAGTATGTGGCCTGCCCTACAGATCTTGGGCCCTTACATCCTCATAGTTGCCCAGCCAGCATCTCCTGAGTTCACTGAGGAACTGAGGACCTTCGTTGGAGCTGCCAGCTTGAAGCCTGACCTACAGTCCTTGGACTCTATATCCCCATGGCTATGTGAGACACTTTTATAAATTTTATATTTACAGATATCTCCTGTTGATTTTATTTCTCTAGAGAACCCTAGCTAATACAAACGTATACACAACTGTTTCCCAATCTACTTCTCAGTCAGTGCATCCTTCAGCCACCTCCATTCATTAGATATCATGTATAATGTCCAAAGTCAACAGTCCATCAACACTCTCAATTTTAGATAATTTCATTGTTCTCAAGAGAAAGCTATCTAATAAACACACCTTCACCAAATAGAAAGTCTAAACGTCCCCTCAGCTCTTGTCCTTCCCCCCATTATTTACCCCTGGTGTTGCTATGGTACTGTTGATATTTTCCTGTTAAACAGCCCATAGCATGCAATAGCAGTTTCCCCCATGTCCTGAACTTATACACTCTTTCTATAAGATCCTACTTTTGCAGTTGTTCATGCAAGAATTTATTTTTATTTATAGGGTTAATCAGTGGGAAACATGGATCTATACAACCCTTTTAAATCATGTTCACCTTCAATATGGTAATATTACCATTATACATTCCCACCAGCAGTGCATAAGTGTTCCTGTTTCTCCACATCTTCTCCAACATTTACAGTTTCCTGTTTGTTTAACAGCAGCCATCCTTATAGATGTAAGGTGGTATCTCATTGTAGTCTTGATCTGCATTTCACTTATTGCTAATGAGAATGACCATCTCTTCATTTGCTTTTGAGCCATCTGTATTTGCTCTTCAGAAAAATGCCTATTCATATCTTTAGCCCATTTTATAATTGGGTTATTTGTTCTTTTCTTGTTGAATTGTATGATATCTTTATGTATACAGGATATCAAACCTTTGTCCAATGTGTTATTTCCAAATATTTTCTCCCATTGAGTTGGCTGCCTCTTCACCTTTTTGACAGTCTTTTAAGGCAAAAAAAGCATTAGATTTTGGAGTTCCCATTTATTTATTTTTTTCTTTTGTCTCTTGCACTTTGGGTGTAAAGTCTAGGAAGCTATCTCCTATTACTAGGTCTTGAAGATGCTTCCTTACATTTTCTTCTAGGAGCTTGTCCTGGTCAGGTTCATATGTTAACTTGGCCAGGTGGTGGTGCCTGTTTGTCTGGTTGGGCAAGTGCTGGCCTGTTTGTTGCTATGAGGACATTTCATAAAATTAAATCATGATCATATCAGCTGCATCCACAGCTGATTGCATTTGTAATCAGCCAAGGGGAGTGTCTTCTGCAATGAGTGACATTTAATCTAAACACTGGAAAGCTTTTAAGGAGGATTCAGAAGAGACAGTTTCTCTTCCTGCTTCAGCTAGTGAGCCTCTCCTGTACAGTTTGTTCAGACCCTTCATCAGAGTCATCAATTTCGCAGCCTGCCCTATGGATTTTGGACTCTACATTCCCATGGTTATGTGAGACACTTTTATAAATTTTATACCTACAGATATTTCCTGCTGATTCTGTTTCTCTAGGGAACTCTAGCTAATTACAGAACTTTATGGCATTGGTTCTTATATTTAGGTGTTTGATCCATTTTTAAACATTTTTGTATGGCATGTATTGTAAGGGTTCTCTTTCATTCTCTTGGCTATTGATTTCCAGTTCTCCCATGCCCACTTATTAAAAAGACTATTTTGTCCCAATTCAGTAGCTTTTCAGTCCTTGTAGATGATCAGTGGACTATCGATTTGGTGGTCTGTTTCTGTGCTCTCAGTTTGATTCCATTGGTCAATACTTCTATCTCTGTGCCAATACCATGCTGTTTTGACCACCACCACAGTGGAGGCTTTATATTAAGTTTTAAAATCAGGAAGTGTTAATCCTCCCACTTCTTTCTCCTTTCTTAGGAGGTTTTTAGCTATTTGGGATCTCTTTCTCTTCTAGATAAATTTAGTAACTAGCTCTTCCAAGTCTTCAAAGTAAATGGTTGGAATTTCAATTGATACTGCATTGAATCATAGATTAATTTGGGTAGAATTGACATCTGAACTATATTTAACCTTCTTATCCATGAGCAGGGAATTTCTTTCCACTTATTTAGATCTTCTTTGATTTCTTTTAGTGATGTTATGTAGTTTTCTCTGTACAAGTCCTTTACATCCCTAGTTAAGTTCATTCCAAGGTACTTGATTCTTTTAGTTGTCATTTTTTTATTCTTACCTTTTTTATTGTATAGCATATATATAACATATATACAAAGCAAAGAAATAAAAAAGCAATGGTTTTCAAAGCACTCTTCAACAAGTAGTCACAGAACAGATCCCAGAGTTTGTCATAAGAGGCTAGAGTGCTTAAATTTTTTTATCATCACAATTGACTTTTTCCCATACTTTTTGTGAAAAAATAACATGTATATAAAAAAGCAATACATTTCAAAGCACAGCACCACAATTAGTTGTAGAACACATTTCAGAGTTTGGCATGGGTTACAATTTCACAGTTTTAGGTTTTTACTTCTAGCTGCTCTAGAATACTGGAGACTAAAAGAGATATCAATTTAAGGATTCAGCATTCACCTATCTTCTTTGTATAACTCCACCATCACCTTTGATCTTTCCATACCTCTCTCTCTTTTTTTTTTTTGGTGACCATACTTCTCTTAAGGGGTGTTTGGGCTATGGCTAATCTAAATTTTTCAGATTGGAAGGGTCTGTCACTAATATGGGTTAGGGAGATGGAACTGTCTGATGTTCTGGAGAGGTTGGGCTAGGTTTCAGGACTTATCTGGACCAGAGACCCATCTGGAGGTTGTGTAGAAAGCTACTCTAGTGCATGGACTCTTTGTGGAGTCTTGTATATTGCCTGAGGTGTTCTTTAGGATTGGCTGGAATGGTCCTGGTTGGAGTTTGGCAGGTTATGATAGGTAGCAAGGTCTAACTGAAGCTTGCATAAGAGCAACCTTCAAAGTTGTGTCTCTACTCTATTTGAACTCTCACTGCCACTAATACTTTATTAATTACACTTCTTTCCCCCCTTTTGGTTAGGATGCAATTGTTGATCTCACAGTGCCAGGTCTGGATTCATCCCTGGGAGTCATCTCCCATATCACCAAGGAGACTTTCACTCCTGGATGGCATGTCCCATCTAGGGGGGAGGGTAAAGATTTCACTTGAAGGATTGGGCTAAGAGAAACTGAGGCCACATCTGAGCAACAAAAGAGGTTCTCCAGAAGTAACTCTTAGGCATACCTATACGTTGTCTAAACTTCTCTGCTACCTACATAAGCTTCACAAGAGTAAGCCTCATGATTGAGGACATGGCCTATTGATTTGGGTGACCCTAAAGTTTGATACAGTATTAGGAGATTCCCTAATGGTAAAGTTTAATAGTTCCACATTCTTTCTCCCACCCCCTCAGGGAACTTTGCCAATACTTTTTGATTATCTGCTTAATATACTGTAGGATGTATCCAGGCTTTACAATAAACTATACAGGATTAAAGCACCTCTTTCTTATTCTGGGCTCCCTATGTTTCAATTGTTCAAATGAGCTATACAAATAAGTTGAATTACATTATGCACTATAGAAAATTTCAGTTCCAAATCAAATAAACCTTTCTTCCTTTGGTCTCAAAGAGTATGTGTGGTTCTAAAGTACAGACACTGTTTTCCTTACCCATATATTCTGAATTGCTTTAACCCCAACCTGTTCAATTTCATTCTTATCTCTAAGTATCAGGGTATATATATATATATATAAAACAGCCTCTCAAAATCCAGAAATAATAATCACCACTCCAGACTTAATATGTCTGCTCGAAAAACTTACAATCTAGGCCCCTGCTTTGTTATACGCATTTTCTAAAGGTGACCATACCATTCTTGTTCTTTTGTTTCTGGCTTATTTTGTCTCACCAAATGTTCCACATGTTCATTCATATCATTGCATGCCTCATGAATTTGTTCCTTTTTGTAGCAGCACAACCTTCATTCATAAGTATACATCATTGTTCACCAATCTACTTCTCCATCAGAGCATCCTTCAGTTACCTGCATTCATTGGGCAGGCAGAGGGCCCAAAGTCCGCAGTCCATCAACATTCTCAATTTTAGATAATTTAATCATTATGAAAAGAAAAGCAAACCAATAAACACATGCTTGCCAAATAGGAAATCTAAACCTCCTCTTAACTCTTGTCCCTCCCGCCATTATTTATCTCTGCTGTTGCTGAGGTAGTGCTGATGGTGTCCTTTTGAATATAGCTTATAGCATGCAATAGCAATTTTCCCCCTGTACCCTGGACTTAAACACTTTGTATAAGAATCATATCCTGTGAGAACTAATTTATATTTCTAGTGTTAATCAGTGGGACACGTAGGTTTATACAACCCCTTCCAATCTTGTTCATCTTTAACATGGCAATATTACTTATAGACCCATTAGAGAACCACCTTCACCTCTATCTATTCCCTTACATTGGAGTTCAATCTCATTAGTTAACAATTCACCCATCTCTAGCTTCTATGTAGCTCTAAATCTCCTATATTATGTATTATAAGCCTCTGATTATACCTTTATGCTGGTCACAAAAGTAGAATCATACAGTATCTATCATTTTGTGTCTGGCTAATTTCACTCAGCATTATGTCCTCAAGGCTCATCCATCTTGTCATGTGCTTCAGGATGTCATTTTGTCTTATTGCTGCATAATATTCCATCGTATATGCATATAGCACATTTTGTTCATCCACTCATCTGTTGATGGGCATTTGGTTAGTTTCCATCATATATGTATATAGCACATTTTGTTCATCCACTCACCTGTTGATGGGCATTTGGCAATTGTGAATAATGATGCTATGAACATCAGTGCACAAATGTCTGTTTGTGGCCTTGCTTTCAGCTCTTCTGCATATATACCAAATAGTGCTTTTGCTGGGTCATAGGGTAACTTGATATTTAGTTTCCTAAGGAACTGCCAAACAGTCTTCCACAGTGACTGCACCATTACCCATTCCCACCAGCAGTGCCTAAGTGTATCATTTCCTCCACATCTTCTCCAACATTTATAGTTTCCTGTTTGTTTAATAGCAGCCATTCTTTCTTAGTTTGTCATATATTCCCTTTCTTATATTGAGGTAGTTACCTTTGATTTCTGTCTTTTGGAGTGTTTTTAACAGAAAAGGATGCTGAATTTTATTGAATGCTTTTTCATCATCAATCGAGGTGATCATGTGATTTTTCCCTTTCAATTTGTTAATGTACTATATTGCATTAATTGATATTCTTGCATTGAACCATTCTTGCATTCCTGGTATAAACCCCATTTGATTGTGGTGTATAATTCCTTTAATGTGTTTTTGGATTCGATTTGCTAATATTTTATTGAGAATTTTTGCATCTAAGTTCACTAGGCAGATTGGCCTGTAGTTTTCTTTTCTTATAGCATCTTTACCTAGTTTTGGTATTAAAATGATATTAACTTCATAAAATGGGTGAGGTAGAGTTCCTTTTTCCTCAATTTTTTGGAGAAGTTTGAGCAGGAGTGGTGTTAGTTCTTTTTAGAATGTTTGATAAAATTCCCTTGTGAAGCCATCTGGCCCTAGGCTTTTCCTTGTAGGAAGATTTTGATGACTGATTGAACCTCTTTACTTGTGAATGGTTTGTTTAGATCTTCTATTTCTTCCTGAGTCAGTGTAGTTTGTGTGTCTCCAGGAATTTGTCCATTTCATCTAAGCTGTCTAACTTGTTGGCATATAGTTGTTCATAGTATTCTCTTATGATTTCTTTTATTTCTTCAGGGTCTTTGGTAACGCACCCCTTCTAATTTCTGATTTTGTTTATTTCATCCTCTCTCTTTTTTCCTTTGTCAGTCTTGCTAGTGGCCCATCAATTTTATTGATTTTCTCAAAGAACCAATTTTTTGATTTTATTGATTCTTTCTGTTGTTCTGTTGTTCTCTCATTCATTTATCTCTGCTTTAATCTTTGTTATTTCTCTTTTTCTATTGCTTTGGGGTTAGTTTGCCATTCTTTCTCGAGTTCCTCCAGGTGTGCTGTTAAGCCCTTGATTTTTGCTTTTTCTTGTTTTTAATATAGGCATTTAGGGCAATAAATTTCTCTCTCAGCACAGCCTTTGCCACATCCTATAAAGTCTGATAAGTTGTAGTCTCATTTTCATTCATCTCCAGATAGCTACTGATTTCTCTAGCAATTTCTTCTTTGACCCACTGGTTGTTTAAGAGTGTGTTATTTATTCTTCAAATATTTGTGAATGTTCTCATTCTTTTGTGGTTATTGAGATCCAACTTCATTCCACTGTGATCAGAGAAAGTGCTTTGAATGATTTCAGTGTTTTTAAATTAATAAAGATCTGTTTTGTGCCCCAGCATATGAATTATCTTGGAGAATGTTCCATGAGCAATAGATATGAATGCATATCCTAGTCTTTGGGGTGCAATGACCTATATATATCTGTTAGGTCTAATTCCTTTATCAAGTTATTTGATTTTTCTATTTCCTTGTTGATCTTATGCCTGGCTATTCTATGTATAGAGGAGAGTGGTGTATTGAAGTCCCCTACTATTATTGTTGAAACATCTATCTCTTCCTTCAGTTTTGCCAATGTCTGTCTCATGTACTTTGGCTCTCCTTGATTGGGACATAAATATTTATGATTGTTTTATCTTTTTGGTGAATTGACCCTTTGATTAGTATATAGTGTCTTTCTTTGTCTCTTATGATGTCTTTACATTTAAAGTTTATTTTGTCCAATATTAGTGTAATTACTCCTGCTTTCCTTTGATTGCAACTTGCATGGAAAATTACCTTCCTATCTTTCATTTTCAATCTATTTGTATCCTGTGTCTAAGATGAGTCTTTTTTTTTTTTTTCAGAGAAGGAAGGAAGGATGGAAGGAAGGAAGGGAGGAAGAAAGGGAAACATCTTTAAACATTTTCTTATTTTATTATATTTTGTTTGTTTGTTTGTTTTTTACATGGGCTGGGGCCGGGAATCGAACCGGGGTCCTCCGGCATGGCAGGCAAGCACTCTTGCCCGCTGAGCCACCGCGGCCCGCCCTAAGATGAGTCTTTTGTAAGCAGCATATAGTTGGATTATGTTTCTTAACCCATTCTGCCACTCTGTATCTTTTAATTGGTAAATTTAGTCTGTTAACATCCAAAATTATTGCTGAAAAGGCATTTTTTGAATCCACCATCTTATCTTTTTTATTTTGTTTGTCAGATCTATATATACTTTTCCTTTGTATTCTTGAAATTACTTTTAGTGGTACTCTTCAATTCTGTGCCCTCCTCCAAATGTCCTTCTCCTGTCTTTTTTTTTTTTTTTTTCAGCTGGCAGAACTCCCTTTAGCATTTCTTATAGGGCCAGTTACTTGTTGACAAATTCTTTCAGGACTTATTTGTCTGTGAAAACTTGAATCTTTCTCTCAGTTTTAAACAACAATTTGGCTGGATACAGAATTCTTTACTGGAAGTCTTTTTCTTTCAGGATCTTAAATATATCATATCATTGCCTTCTCACCTCCAGGGTGCTAGTTGAGTAGTCTGAACTCAGTATTATTTTGTTTCCCTTGTATGTAGTAGATTGTTTTTCTCTTGCCACTTTCAGGATTCTCTGCTTCTCTTCAACATTTGATAGACTGATTAGTGTGTACCTTGGGGGAGGGCTATTTGGATTTATTCTCTTTGGAGTTCATTGGGCTTCTTTGACTTGTATATTTATGTCCTTTATGAGGGTTGTGAAGTTTTCTACCATTATATTACTACTCTTCCTAGCCTTTTACTCCTCTCTTCTCCTTCTGGGACACCAGTGATTATTATATTTGTGTGTTTTGTTTTTTCTATCATTTCCCTGAGATCCAATTCAATTTTTTCCATCTTTTTTTGCCATTTGCTGTTTTGAGTCTTTGACATCAGATACCCTGTCCTCTATATCACTTATTTTTTCTTCTGTCTCTTCAAATCTGGTGTTGTGTGCCTCTAGTATGTTTTTTATTTGATCAACAGAGTGTTTAATCTCTGTGATATTCACTATTTTTCTATTTATTTTTTCAAATTGCTCTTTATGTTCTTCTATTGTCTTATTGATCTTCTTTATGTCATTTGCTATCCCACTTACATTATTAAGCAGATTTATGTGAACATCTTTGATTAGTTGTTTCAACATCTGTGTCTCCTCTGGTGTTTTAATTTGGTCATTAGGCAGGGCTATATTTGTCTGCATTGTGATATACTTAGTGATCTTCTGCTGTCTTCATAGCATGTAAATATCTTGGTTGATTTACTTTGGGAGTTGATTTCTTTCAGTAGTCTATGGCCTTGTGTTTGTGGGATGGTTGTACAGCAGGAAGCAGGGTACAGGGTGGGGCAATCAGTGTTGTGATCTGTTTTGGGGCATTTATAGGTGCAAACTGGGGATTTTAAGCTTATGCTTGTGAATGTGGGTGCCCAGCGGCCAGGGAGGATGTAGCCGTGTGGGTGCACAGATATGGGGGATGTAATCCTGATATGTGTTGGTCTAAGACACAGGACCCTTTGTGTGCATGTGTAGAGCTGTGGCAGCATGTTGGCATTATGCCTTCATGGATTGGTGGCAGATGTGACCCGGCTGTGCAGGTCAGCACTTTTTCAGAGCTGGGAAGTGTGACTGAGGACCGTGTGTATGCGCGGTTCTAGGACTGCCATAAAGTGCAGTTCCCAGAGCTGAATGACATGATTAGGGGCCTGTGTACATTCATGGACCTAGGAGTGCCGTAAACTGATATGGATAGCTCAGGGAAGGTATTGGGGTGAGGCTGTGCGACACTATGGGCAGGAGGGCAGGGGTAGCCTGGGTATGGAGGTTAGAGCCATAGCGTTTATGCATTGGCAACAGCCCGTGGGGAACAGGGAGGGGGAGGTAGTGCTTTGGAGGGGTGTAGGAGAGGTGGGTTGGGCTGCACTTGGGGTGGGGGTGTGGGGCATGTACATGCACTGGTAGCTGGTGGAGTGAGGGTGCCTGGAGTGCAGGGAATGGGAGCAGGTGATAGAGTTTGGGTGCATGGGGTGTGGGGTGGGCCGCTGGTTACAGGGCTGTGCTGGTGAGGGCAGCACACCCAAGGAATGCAGCCTAGCTTACTTCTTAGTCTCCAGCTCCCACCTGTGCACTCCTGTGGGCTCTGTGCCTCCACACCAGACTCCAGCTTTCTGCCTCTCAGTTCCTCGACCTCTGCAACCAGTGCTGCCCCATGTGGTGCAGAAGGCTCTCCCAGGTCAGTTGCACTCCTGAATCACTGCCTCAGTCACCCTTCTGTTTCTTCTCCAACTTTTCCATGGAGCAGGGCTAATCTCGAGCTACTCTATTCAGCCATGTTCCTGGAAGTCTTAGTTGTTATTTTGAATGGAATTTTTCCCTTAATTGACTCCTCAGCTAGGTCACTGCTTGTGTATAAAACGTTACTGATTTTTAGACATTAATTTTATATCCTACCAACTTGCTGAATTTGTTTATTAGTTCAAGTAACTTTGTGGTGGATTTCTCAGGGGTTTTCCAATATAGTATCTGTCATCTGCAAATAATGAAAATTTTACTTCTTCCTTTCCAATTTGGATGACTTTTATTTCTTCATCTTGCTTGATTGCTCTAGCTAGAACTTCTAGTCCAATGTTGAATAATAGTGGTGACAGAGGGCATCCTTGTTTCATTCCTGATCTTAGGGGGAAAGCTTTCAGTCCCTCTCCATTTAGTATAATGCTGGCTATTGGTTTGTCATATATCCCCTTTATCATATTGAGGAAGTTAACCTTTGACTTCTTCCTTTTGAAGTGTGTTTATCAGAAAAGGATGGTGAATTTTGTCAAATGCTTTTTCAGCATCAATCTAGATGATCATGTGATTTTTTCCTTTAGATTTGTTAATGCGCTGTATTACATTAATTGATTTTTTTGTGTGTTAAACCATCATAGTATTCCTGTTATAAACTACTCTCGGTCATGGTGTATAATTTTTTAATGTGTTTGGATTTGATTTGCTAGCATTTTGTTGTGAATTTTTGCATCTATGTTCATTAGGGAGATTGACCTGTAGTTTTCCTTTTTTGTAGCTTCTTTACGTGGTTTTGTTATTCAAGTGATGTTAGCTTCATAAAATAAGGTAGGTAGTGTTTCTTTTTTGTAAGGTTTTTGGAAAAGATTGAGCAGGATTAATGTTAGTTCTTTTGGAATATTTGTAAAATTCCCCTATGAAGTCATCTGGCCTTGGGTTTTTCTTTGTAGGAAGATATTAATAACTCATTGAATGTCTTGTGATTGGTTTGTTGAGATCTTCTATTTGTTCTTGAGTCTGTGTAGCCTGTTCATGTGTTTCCAGTAATTTCATCTAAGTTGTCTAGTGTGGTCGAGTCAGTTGTCAACTTGGTCAGGTGAAGGCACCTAGTTCTGTTGCTGTGGCTATAAGCCAATAGTACATGAACCTCATCTGTTGCTGATTATATCTGCAATTGGTTAGGAGGTGTGCCTGCTGCAGTAGATGATGTTTGACTTAATTGGCTGGATCTTAAATGGGAGAGTACAATGTTGCACAGCCCAAGAAGCTCAGCATATCTCATCTCAGCACTTGCAGCTCAGCCCAGACCTTTGGAGATGCAGAAAGAAATCACCCCGGGGAAAGTTGTTGGAACCCAGAGGCCTGGAGAGAAGGCCAGCAGAGATCGTCCTATGCCTTCCCATGAAAGAAAGAACCTCAGTTGAAAGTTAGCTGCCTTTCCTCTGAAGAACAAATGAAATAAATCCCCTTTTATTAAAAACCAACCCATCTCTGGTGTGTTGCATTCTGGCAACTAGTAACCTAGAACATCTAGTTTGTGCTTATAGTTGTTCATAGTATCCTCTTATTTTTAAAATTTCTTCAGGGTCTGTGCTAATGACCCCCTTATCACTTCCAATTTTGTTTATTTGCATGTTTCTCTCTTTTTTTCCTTGTCAGTCTTGCTAGTGGCCCATCAATTTTATTGATTTCCACAAAGAACCAAGTTTTGGATTCACTGATTCTTTCTATTGTTCTTTTGTTCTCCCAATCATTTAATTCTTCTTTAATCTTTGTTATTTCTCTTCTATTTGCTTTGGGGTTAGTTTGCTATTCTTTCTCAAGTTCCTCCAGATGAGCAGTCAAGTCTTTGATTTTTGCTCTTTCTTCTTTTGTTTTTATTAATTAAAAAATTAACTAACAGAACATTTACAAATCATTCCATTCTACATATACAATCAGTAATTCTTAATATCATCACATAGATGCATATTCATCATTTCTTAGAACATTTGCATCGATTCAGAAAAAGAAATAGAAAGACAAGAGAAAAAGAAATAAAATGATAATAGAAAAAAATAAAAATAAATAAATAAAAAAATAAAATAAATAAAATAAAAAAACTATACCTCAGATGCAGCTTCAGTCAGTGTTTTAACATAATTACATTACAATCAGGTAGTATTTTGCAGTCCATTTCTGAGTCTTTGTATCCAGTCCTGTTGCACAGTCTGTATCTCTTCAGCTCCAATTACCCATTATCTTACCCTATTTCTATCTCCTGATGGTCTCTGTTACCAATGACATATTCCAAGATTATTCTCTAATGTCGGTTCACATCAGTGGGACCATACAATATTTGTCCTTTAGTTTTTGGCTAGTCTCACTCAGCATAATGTTCTCTAGGTCCATCCATGTTATTACATGCTTCATAAGTTTATTCTGTCTTAAAGTTGCATAATATTCCATCGTATGTATATACCACAGTTTGTTTAGCCACTCATCTGTTGATGGACGTTTTGGCTGTTTCTATCTCTTTGCACTTGTAAATAATGCTGCTCTAAACATTGGTGTGCAAATGTCCATTTGTGTCTTTGCCCTTAAGTCCTCTGAGTAGATACCTAGCAATGGTATGCTGGGTCGTATGGCAATTCTATATTCAGCTTTTTGAAGAATCACCAAACTGCCTTCCACAGTGGTTGCACCATTTGACATTCCCACCAACAGTGGATAAGTGTGCCTCTTTCTCCACATCCTCTCCAGCACTTGTCATTTTCTGTTTTGTTGATAATGACCATTCTGGTGGGTGTGAGATGATATCTCATTGTGGTTTTGATTTGCATTTCTCTAATGGCCAGGGACTTTGAGCATCTCTTAATGTGCCTTTTGGCCATTTGTATTTCCTCTTCTGAGAAGTGTCTGTTCAAGTCTTTTTCCCATTTTGTAACTGGATTGGCTGTCTTTTTGTTGTTGAGTTGAACAATCTCTTTATAAATTCTGGATACTAGACCTTTATCTTATATGTCGTTTCCAAATAGTATCTCCCATTGTGTAGGCTGTCTTTCTACTTTCTTGATGAAGTTCTTTGATGCACAAAAGTGTTTGATTTTGAGGAGCTCCCATTTCTTTCTTTCTTTCTTCAGTGCTCTTGCTTTAGGTTTAAGGTCCATAAAACTGCCTCCAATTGTAAGATTCATAAAATACCTCCCTACATTTTCCTCTAACTGTTTTATGGTCTTAGACCTAATGTTTAGATCTTTGATCCATTTTGAGTTAACTTTTGTATAGGGTGCGGGATACGGGTCCTCTTTCATTCTTTTGCATATGGATATCCGGTTCTCTAGGCACCATTTATTGAAGAGACTGTTCTGTCCCAGGTGAGTTGGCTTGACTGCCTTATCAAAGATCAAATGTCCATAGATGAGAGAATCTATATCTGACCACTCTATTCAATTTCATTGGTTGATATATCTATCTTTATGCCAGTACCATGCTGTTTTGACTACTGTGGCTTCATAATATGCCTTAAAGTCAGGCAGTGTGAGAGCTCCAGCTTCGTTTTTTTTCCTCAAGATACTTTTAGCAATTTGGGGCACCTTGCCCTTCCAAATAAATTTGCTTATTGGTTTTTTTATTTCTGAAAAATAAGTTGTTGGGATTTTGTTGGTATTGCATTGAATCTGTAAATCAATTTAGGTAGAATTGACATCTTAACTATATTTAGTCTTCCAATCCATGAACACGGTATGCCCTTCCATCTATTTAAGTCTTCTGTGATTTCTTTTAACAGTTTTTTGTAGTTTTCTTTGTATAGGTCTTTTGTCTGTTTAGTTAAATTTATTCCTAAGTATTTTATTCTTTTAGTTGCAATTGTAAATGAAATTCATTTCTTGATTTCCCCCTCAGCTTGTTCATTGCTAGTGTATAGAAACACTATAGATTTTTGAATGTTGATCTTGTAACCTGCTAATTTGCTGTACTAATTTATTAGCTCTAGTAGTTTTGCTGTTGTTTTTTCAGGGTTTTCAACATTTAGTATCATATCGTCTGCAAACAGTGATAGTTTTACTTCCTCCTTTCCAGTTTTGATGCCTTGTATTTCTTTTTCTTGTCTAATTGCTCTGGCTAGAACCTCCAACACGATGTTGAATAACAGCAGTGATAATGGACATCCTTGTCTTGTTCCTGATCTTAGGGGGAAAGTTTTCAATTTTTCTCCATTGAGGATGATATTAGCTGTGGGTTTTTCATATATTCCCTCTATCATTTTAAGGAGGTTCCCTTGTATTCCTATGCTTTGAAGTGTTTTCAACAGGAAAGGATGTTCAATCTTGTCAAATGCCTTCTCTGCATCAATTGAGATGATCATGTGATTTTTCTGCTTTGATTTGTTGATATGGTGTATTACATTAATTGATTTTCTTATGTTGAACTATCCTTGCATACCTGGGATGAATCCTACTTGGTCATGATGTATAATTCTTTTAATGTGTTGCTGGATTCGATTTGCTAGAATTTTATTGAGGATTTTTGCATCTATATTCATTAGAGAGATTGGTCTGTAGTTTTCTTTTTTTGTAATATCTTTGCCTGGTTTTGGTATGAGGGTGATGTTGGCTTCATAGAATGAATTAGGTAGCTTTCCCTCCACTTCAATTTTTTTGTAGAGTTTGAGCAGGGTTGGTACTAATTCTTTCTGGAATGTTTGGTAGAATTCACATGTGAAGCCGTCTGGTCCTGGAATTTTTTTTTGGGAAGCTTTTGAATGACTGATTCAATTTCTTTACTTGTGATTGGTTTGTTGAGGTCATCTATTTCTTCTTGCGTCAAAGTTGGTTGTTCATGCCTTTCTAGGAACTTGTCCATTTCATCTACATTGTTGTATTTATTAACATAAAGTTATTCATAGTATCCTGTTATTACCTCCTTTATTTCTGTGAGGTCAGTGGTTATGTCTCCTCTTCCATTTCTGATCTCATTTATTTGTGTCCTCTCTCTTCTTCTTTTTGTCAATCTGTCTAAGGGCCCATCAATCTTGTTGATTTTCTCATAGAACCAACTTCTGGTCTTATTGATTTTCTCTATTGTTTTCATGTTTTCAATTTCATTTATTTCTGTTCTAATCTTTGTTATTTCTTTCCTTTTGCTTGCTTTGGGGTTAGTTTGCTGTTCTTTCTCCAGTTCTTCCAAGTGGACAGTTAATTCCCGAATTTTTGCCCTTTCTTCTTTTTTGATATAGGCATTTAGGGCAATAAATTTCCCTCTTAGCACTGCCTTTGTTATGTCCCATAGGTTTTGATATATTGTGTTTTCATTTTCATTTGCCTCGAGATATTTACTAATTTCTCTTGTAATTTCTTCCTTGACCCACTCGTTGTTTAAGAGTGTGTTGTTGAGCCTCCACATATTTAGGAATTTTCTGGCACTCTGCCTATTATTGATTTCCAACTTCATTCCTTTATGATCTGAGAAAGTGTTGTGTATGATTTCAATCTTTTTAAATTTGTTGAGACTTGCTTTGTGACCCAGCATATGGTCTATCTTTGAGAGTGATCCATGAGCACTTGAGAAAAAGGTGTATCCTGCTGTTGTGGTGTGTAATGTCCTATAAATGTCTGTTAAGTCTAGCTCATTTATTGTAATATTCAAATTCTCTATTTCTTTATTGATCCTCTGTCTAGATGTTCTGTCCATTGATGAGAGTGGGGAATTGAAGTCTCCAACTATTATGGTAGATGTGTCTATTTACCTTTTCAGTATTTGCAGTGTATTCCTCACGTATTTTGGGGCATTCTGATTCGGTGCATAAATATTTATGATTGTTATGTCTTCTTGTTGAATTGTTCCTTTTATTAGTAGATAGTATCCTTCTTTGTTTCTTTTAACTGTTTTACACTTGAAGTCTAATTTGTTGGATATTAGTATAGCCACTCCTGCTCTTTTCTGGTTGTTATTTGCATGAAATATCTTTTCCCAACCTTTCACTTTCAACCTATGTTTATCTTTGGGTCTAAGATGTGTTTCCTGTAGACAGCATATAGAAGGATCCTGTTTTTTAATCCATTCTGCCAGTCTATGTCTTTTGATTGGGGAATTCAGTCCATTGACATTTAGTGTTATTACTGTTTGAGTAATACTTTCCTCTACCATTTTGCCTTTTGTATTATATATATCATATCTAATTTTTCTTCTTTCTACACTCTTCTCCACACCTCTCTCTTCTGTCTTTTCGTATCTGACTCTAGTGCTCCCTTTAGTATTTCTTGCAGAGCTGGTCTCTTGGTCACAAATTCTCTCAGTGACTTTTTGTCTGAAAATGTTTTAATTTCTCCCTCATTTTTGAAGGACAGTTTTGCTGGATATAGAATTCTTGGTTGGCAGTTTTTCTCTTTTAGTAATTTAAATATATCATCCCACTGTCCTTGCCTCCATGGTTTCTGCTGAGAAATCTACACATAGTCTTACTGGGTTTCCCTTGTATGTGATGGATTGTTTTTCTCTTGCTGCTTTCAAGATCCTCTCTTTCTCTTTGACCTCTGACATTCTAACTAGTAGGTGTCTTGGAGAACGCTTATTTGGATCTATTCTCTTTGGGGTGCGCTACACTTCTTGGATCTGTAATTTTAGGTCTTTCATAAGAGTTGGGAAATTTTCAGTGATAATTTCTTTCATTAGTTTTTCTCCTCCTTTTCCCTTCTCTTCTCCTTCTGGGACAACCACAACACGTATATTTGTGCACTTCATATTATCATTCAATTCCCTGAGCCCCTGCTCAAATTTTTCCATTCTTTTCCCTATAGTTTCTGTTTCTTTTTGGATTTCAGATGTTCCATCCTCCAGTTCACTAATTCTAACCTCTGTCTCTTGAAATCTACCATTGTAGGTTTCCATTGTTTTTTTTCATCTCTTCTACTGTATCTTTCATTCCTATAAGTTCTGTGATTTGTTTTTTCAGACTTTCCATTTCTTCTTTTTATTCATCCCTTGCCTTCTTCATGTCCTTCCTCAATTTATTGGTTTGGTTTTTGAAGAGGTTTTCCATTTCTGTTCATATATTCAGAATTACTTGTCTCAGCTCCTGTATCTCATTTGAACTATTGGTTTGTTCCTTTGACTGGGCCATATCTTCAATTTTCCTGGTGTGATTTGTTATTTTTTGCTGGCGTCTGGACATTTAATCAGATTTCCCTGAGTGTGAGACCCAGCCGGTTGAAAGACTTTCCTGTGAAGTCTCTGGGCTCTGTTTTTCTTATCCTGCCCAGTATGTGGCGCTTGTCTGTCTGCGGGTCCCACCAGCAAAAGATGTTGTGGCTCCTTTAACTTTGGAAGGCTCTCCCTGCTGTGTGTGTGGTGGAGACAGAGGAAAGGTTGTAGGCTGGTTTTAGTGGCTTCAAATTGCGAAGTCCTGGGATCTGAATTCCTTGAGAGAGGGATTCCACCTGAGATGCATTTCACCCCTCCCTGGGGAAGGTTCAGGTGGTAGAGAGCCCTGAAAGCAGCCTGTTTCTGCGTTTGGGGCAGTTGCAACCTGTGTAATTCCGGTGGTGAGCCCAGAGGCACCAAACCTCTGTAGAAACAGCTGCAGAAGGCTCTGTTTCACCCCCTTTCCTCTTTTTCACTTATCCCAATAGGTGACTTCCGCCTTGATCAGTTTTGCCTGAGCTAGGGGCCTATTTTTAGTAGTCAGAATTTGTTTATTAATGCCACTATTGGTGTTTGGTTGGACTCAGTCCCTGCTACTGTTGGAGACTCTTTCCTTTCCCTCCGGGTAGCTGCCCGCGGGGGAGGGGTGCCAGTTGCCAGCCGCCGCGGCTTGGGGAACTTGCTTATCCGAGACTCGTAGCAGGTCCGGGAAGCCACCCGCGAGGGATGGGTGCTGGCTGCCGTGGCTTGGGGAACTTGCCTCTGCGAAACTCTCAGTGGGCCTGGGAAGGAGGGAGAGAGGGGCGCCGGCCACCAGCCGCTGCAGCCCGGGGAAGCACATGCCACTCGGGGATCTCACCGCAGCGGAGTCTCACAGTTGGTCCAGCCAGTCCAGACTGGGGTGAGCTATGTGTCCAGTGTCTGTCGTGGCTCCAGGAACTGTTCTGTACTGCTTCTGGTTATTTAGTAGTTGTTCTGGAGGAGGAACTAAGACACGCGCACCTTACTAAGCTGCCATCTTGGCCCCTCATCCAAAAGGATTCCCGAGAAGACACACTTTGAGCTCCCATATTGCCATCATCTGCTCCAGCTGGTCCAAGGCAGGGGCTCTGCATCCTCTGGGCCTGGGTCCCACAGCCCCGGCTGCCGCCACCACTGCCGCCGCCTCCACCCGCTCCATGAGCGCACTCTCTTTCTTCTTTTTTAACATAGGCATTTAGGGCAGTAAAATTCTCTCTCAGCATAGCCTTTGCTACATCCCATAAGTTCTGGTATGTTGTATTCTCATTTTCATTAATCTCCAGATAGTTACTGATTTCTCTAGCAATTTCTTCTTTGACCCACTTGTTGTTTAAAAGTGTGTTGTTTTATCTCCATATATTTGTGAAAGTTCTCATTCTTTGTAGGTTCTTGATTTCCAGCTTCATTCCATTGTGATCAGAGAAAGTGCTTTGAATAATATCAATGTTTTTAAATTTATAAAGATCTGTTTTGTGCCCCAGCATATGATCTATCCTGGAGAATGTTCCATAAGCACTAGAGAAGAATGTATATCCTGGTGTTTTGGGTGTAATGATGTACATATGTCTGTTAAGTCTAATTCATTTATCAAATTGTTTAACTTCTCTACTTCCTTGCTGATGCTCTGTCTGGTTGTTCTATCTGTAGAGGAAAGTGGTGTGTTGAGGTCTCCTACCATTATTGTTGAAATGTCTATTGCTCCTTTCACTTTTCTGAATGTTTGTCTCATATACTTTGGAGCTCCTTGAAAGGAAGCATAAGCATTTATGATTGTTATTTCTTCTTGGTTAATTTTCCCTTTTATTAATATACATTGTCCTTTTTTGTCTCTTATGATGTCTTTACATTTAAAGCCTATTTTTTCTGATATTGGTATAGCTTCTCTTGCTTTCTTTTGGTTACAGCTTGTGTGGAACATCTTTTTTCATCCTTTCACTTTCAATCTATTTGCATGTCTTTTGTGTATTTGAAATCGGTTGTCCTGTCCTCTAGTTCATTTCTCCTATCTTCTGCCTCTTCAAATCTGCTGTCATGTGTCTCTAGTGTATTTTTTATTTGGTCTACAGCATATTTAATCTCTATGATATCTGCTATTTATATGTCTATTCTTTCAAATTTTTCTTTATGCTCTTCTTATATCTTCTTGATTTCTTTTATGCCATTAGCCATCCCACTGATTTTATTTAGTAGAGTTATATGAACATCTTTGATTAGTTCTTCCAGGGTCTGTGTCACCTCTGGTGTTTTAATTTGGTCATTAGGCTGGGCTGTATCAGTCTGCATCTTTTTATGCTTAGTGATCTTCTATTATCTTTGAGGTATTTAAATACCTCAATAGGTTACTTTTAAAGTTTATTTCCTTCAATGGTCTAAAGCTTTGTATTTGTGGGATGGATGTTGAGCATGATGTGAGGCATGGGTCAGGTCAGGGCACACAGTGCAATGACGGACTGCAGAACAGATGTAGGCATTATTGGGGATATTATGCTGGTGCCTGTGAGCATGGGATGTGGGGCATGGTACTGTAGGTGCAGGTGCACAGGTATGGGGGTGGGGTTTGGAGCAGGGGTGTGCATGTGTGCAGGGTGGGGGCTGTGTAGTACAGATATGCATGTGAGCACCTGACAGGTGAGAGCAGGGTGCTTGTGCCAGGGGGTGGAGCAAGGGTGCGTGTGTGCAGGGCAGGCAGTTGGGGTATAGGGGCAAGAGGTTGATGCACAAATGTGTGGGCTCCTGGCAGTGGTGGGGAGGATGTGGCTATGCATGTGTAGGGTTAGGGGGCGGGGCCCTGGTTGCATATGTGCAGAGCTCAGGGACAGTGGCTGGGGTAGAGCCTGCATGGACTGGGGGTGGGTGTGGTCAGACCTTGCCCAGAACCTGGGGTGGGGGCTTGACAGAGGTACATGCATGCATATGCACACATCTGGGAGGGCTGTAAGCTGATGCACACATACACAAAGCTCAGGGCAGTCGGGGTGGGGTTGCGCAACTGTATGGAGTGGTGGTAGGTGTAGCCTGGCTATGAAGGTGAGCACTTTCAGGCTTGATGTGGCAATGACTGCCTTCAGGGGACAGGGAGCGGGGAGATGGGAGTCAAGGGGCTGGGTGCGAATTGGCAGATCTCATGAGTGGTGGGCGAGACTATGCACTTGTGTGGGAGAAGTGGAGTGGCCTTAGGCAGGTATTTGTGTGCTTGGGGCATGAGGGACAGGGAAGTAAGGGGTTGGGGAATTTGGGGCTGGGGGTGCTTGGAGCATGTGAATGGAGGTGGGTGACAGGGTTCAGATGCATGGGGTGTGGAGTGTGTCATGGGGTTGAGTGGCACGCCTGAGGGTAGTGCACTTAAAGATCAAGGCTTGGCTTACTTCCTAGTGTCCCTGTCTGTGCACTCCTGAGGACTCCGGGCCTCCATTTGGAAAGGGGTGTGTTAGGCTGTTTGCACTAGCTGGACGGTCTCTGGTTCCCTGTGTCTCAGTTCTTCAGCTTTAGCAACCAGGGCCTCCATATCTGGTGTAGAAGACCCTCCAATGTCACTTACACCTGGAGTCACCATCCCAATCACCTTCCCATCACTTCTCTAGTTATTTTTTTTTTAGAGCAAGAGTGAACTTGACCTATCCTATTCTGTCATCTACCAAGATCTCCCCTGAAAATTATTTTTGTAGCGGAGAAGCTAAGCTATCTATAATAATGCCTAAGAGTTACTTCCAGAGAACCTCTTTTGTTGCTGAGATGTGGCCTTTCTCTTTTAAACCCAACTCTGCAAGTAAAATAATTACCCAACCCCCTATGTGGAACATGACATCTAGGGTGTGAGTCTTCCTGGCAATGTGAGACATGATTCCCAGGGATGAGCCTGGTCCTGGCACTGTAGGATTAACAATTCATTTCTGACCAAAGGGGAAAAGAAATGTAACAAAATAAGGTATCAGTGGCTGAGAGAGTTCAAATAGAGTTGAGAGGTTATTCTGGAGGCTACTTTTCTGCAAGCATCAGCTAGATATTGCTAGTGGTCACTGTTTGCCAACCCTCAACCACCATCATTCCTGTTCACCCTAAAGAACACCCAGGGCTCTATTTGAGATCCTAAAAAAGTTTCATGCACTAAGTTTACTTTTCAGAAACCAAAAACCTTCAGATTGTTACTAAGCCTGATAAGTCCTGAAATCCAAGAACATCAACCATTTCCACCCCGCTAGGCCATATTGTCGACACCCATTTTCAACATGAAAAAAGTTAGGACAGGCATAACCTAAATATCCCTAAATATTGGGAGAAGAATCAAAGGAGAAGGAGGAGTTAAACAGAGAAGATAGGAATTAACAATTGAGTATGACTACTGAATCATTACATTGATATTTCTTTTTAGTCTTCAGTGTCTTGGAGCAGCTAGAAGGAAAAACCTGAAATTGTGGAACTCTAATACATACCAAACTCTGAAATCTGTTCTATAACTACATATTGAAATGTACTTTGAAATTTATTCCCTTTTATATACATGTGTTATATTTCACAATACAATTGTAAAAAAAAATGGCCCTGTAATTAAAAAAATATGAAAAATCAAAGCAAGACTGAGGAGCTTGCATACTGAAGAATACTAAAGAGATATGGCAACTCATTGTAATACATGGTCCTGTACTGGATCCTTTTGCTAAAATGAACACTAGTTTTTTTTTCTATGATTCTACTTATAAAAAGTATAAACAAAGCATACAATCAATGTTATTAGAAATCATGACAGTGCTCAGTCTTGATTAGGAGTTAATGATCATAAAGAGCATGAGGAAGCCTTTTGAAGGGTTGTTAATGGGTTAGTGCTGGTCACACAGATGTGTTCATTTTGTGAAAATTCACAGCACTCTATACTTTCAATACATGTGCTTTGTTGCATGTATAATAAACTTCAATACAAAAATATTATATACATACCTGGTGTTCTGGACAGCAAGACAGATCCTGAATATTTCTTTCAATCCCTCCCCTCCCAACAAAGGCAGCAGTAACCATTGTTTTAAACCCACCCAGACAGAGGAAGAAGTGGTGGATATTTAAAGACACAGCACTTCCTCAGGGTTGTGCAGGGACTGTTAGCTGTAAGGCTGCATTTGCTGGTCTGCTGGGAAAGCTCAGCTTTAGGGAGCCATTAGAGAAACTTTTGGTGCCTGTGCTGGTTTGAATCTGTTGTGGACTCCAGAAATGCCATGTCCTTTAATACTCATTCAATATTGCTGGGTGGGAGCTTTTTGATTATCCAAGAAGATGTGGCCCACCCAATTGTGAGTAGTAACTTTTGATTAGATGGGTTCCATGGAGATGTGTCTCCACCCATTCAAGGTGGGGTTTGCTCACTGGAGCCCTTTGAGAGGGAACCATTTTGGAAAAAGCTATAGAATCCATGCAGCCAGAGACCTTTGGTGATGAAGAGGAAAAACATCCCCTGGGAGCTTCAAAAAACAAGAAGCTGGTAGAGAAAGCTAGCTGACATCACCACGTTCACCATGTGTCTTCCCAGTTGAGAGAGAAACCTTGACTGTCATTGGCCTTCTTTAATTAAGGTATCTGTGCTGATTTGAAAGGATTTATATACCCTAGAAAAGCCATGTTTTAAGGCTAATTAATCTTGTGAGGGCAATGGTTCCTTCTAATCCTTATTCAGTATTATGGTTGGAATCTTGATTAGATTATCTTCATGGAGATGTGACTCAATCAATTGTGGGTATTAAACTTGATTAGTTGGAGATGTGTTGCCACCCATTCTGTGTGGGTCTTGATTAAGGTTTACTGGAATCCTATAAAATAGAAATTTTGGAGAGTTCCTTTTGAGGATGAGGAGAGAGTCACAGAACCACAACAGAAGGATGAAAGAACCACAGAGTCCACCAGCTAGTGACCTTTGGAGATGAAGAAGGAAAACACCAAACACCTCCTGGGGATCTTCATGAAGCAAGAGGCCTGGAGAGAAGGCTAGCAGGCATTGCCATGTTCACCATATGCCTTCCCAGTTGAGAGAGAAATGCTGAACTCATTGGCCTTTCTTGAGTGAAGATAACCTCTTGATAGTGCCTTGGTTTGGACATTTTTATAGACTTGCTTTAATTTGGAGATTTTCATGACCTTAGAACTGTAAACTTGTAACTTATTAAATTCCCCTTTTAAAAAGCCATTCCATTTCTGGTATATTGCTTTTCAGCAGCTAGCAAACTAGAACAGTATCTTTCTCTGGATGTCTTAGATTAGACATTTCTACAGCCTTGCTTTAATTTGGATATTTTCATGGCCTTAGAACATGTAAACTAGAACCTAATAAATCCTTCCCTTTTTAAAGCCATTCTGTTTCTGGTATATTGCTTTCTTGCAGCTTGCAAACTAGAACAGTGCCTTTCCTGTTCCCCTCTCCAGGACACTTTTGAGCTGGTCTTTGTCCCCTTCATGGGTCTCTGGGAAAGACTGATTTGGGGAAGTCTTGTCCTGGGTGACCCACCTCCTAAAATTTGACCTCAGGCAAAATCTGCATGAGACAAAAAAAAGGAGTATAAAAAACTATAGAGGTAGGCAGCCTGAAAAAAAAGCCTTCCAGCATCAAGACCTGGAGAGATAGGTCTGTTTCCTGGGAAACAGAGGAGACAACCAAACCAAACTCCTGTAAACAGGGAAACTCCAAAACAACTAAGAAGCAAAAGCCCAGGGCAAAGGGAGAGGCTCAGAAAGATGGAAAATCCTGCACAGTGCATTCGTCTTGGGCAGACCTTCCTGTTAGGAAGTGCTGACATTCAAGAAAATCTCTGTTGTACCACCAGCTGGTTTCAAAGCTGAGAAACAGAAATCCCAGGGAGTAAATCCCAGAGTTAACATTTTAAAATATTAAAATGTATGGTATATGACAAAAGAAACAGGAAATGATGTCCATCCAAAGGAAGAGAACAAAAATCCAGAAAGAAGATGAGAATGTGGACATATTGAACAACATCATTAAAAAATTGATGATCAAGCTGATCTGGTTGGGACTACAATCAGAATATAGGGCAAAGGATGATATTGTATGTATTCTAGAGCTTCATCTACTGTATGAGATCAAAGGCAGAGAGGCTTATTGTTTTTAGAACCTAAATTTTCTGTAACACAATCTAAATCAACCTGCCTGCATAGCCCATTTAAACAACTCAAACACATGGAGCCCAGAATGGGAATGAGGTCTTATAATTCTGTTCAGCTTAATTAATACACAGATACGTCCCAGACTATGATAAGCTGATAATTAAAAAGAGTTGGTAGAATCCCTTAAAGGGACTGGAGAGAAAATATGGAACTATTGAAGTTTCCCACCTGGGAAATCCCTGGTACTCTCTCAAACCTTAGGATTCCCAGTGAATTTGAACAAGATAATTGAAATGAGCCAGGCTGAGGAGCAGAAAGGAAAAAAGAAATATTATAAGTGAAAATAGTCTAGGACAGCCATGGGATACCATTAAGTGCACCAATATACACATTTTGGATATCCCAGAAGGACATGAAGGAGAGAAAGGGACAGAAGGAACAGTCAAAGAAATAATGACAGAACTTCCCAAACTAACAAAAGATATGAATATATACAACCAAGAAGGTCAGACAACACCAAACAGGGTAAGTATGGAGAAAAGTATACCCTGTTATCTATTGATCACACTATCAAATGCAAAGGACAAAGAGAAGTTCTGAAAACTGCAAGAGTAAATTAAAGCAATATGTTATGTTCATGGAGTCCCAATTAGATTGAATGCCAGTTTCTCATCAGAATCCATGGAGACAAGAAGGCAGTGGATTGAAATACTTAAAGTATTCAAAGTGCTGAAACAAAACAACTGACAATCAAGAATTTTACATCTGGCAAGACTTTTAAAAATGAGGGAGATGAAGATATTTTCATTAAACAAAAAGACATTCTCAAGTAAACAAAAGCTGAGGGAGTTCATCACCACTAGAGCTACTCTATAAGCAATACTCAAGGGAGTTCTTCGGACTGAAAGGAAAGAACATTAGACAGCAATTCAAAGAGGCACAAAGAAATAATGATCTGTGATAAAGATAACTATTTGGGTAATAGTTGTATTGTATCGTTTGGTATATAACTCCACTTTTTATTTCTTACAGGTGCTAAAATGCAAATGCATAAAATAATGATAAATCTAGGTTGATGAACATAAAATGTACAAAGTAATAAATGGTAACAAATACAAAAAATGGTGGGGATATAGAGGGGTACAGGATAAGTATATGTGCATGCTGTTGAAGTTAAGCTTGTATCAGCAAAATATGTTTGTTATATATTTAGGATTTTATATTTTAACCCCTTGGTAACCACGAGGAAAATAGATGAAAAATATATCCAGATGGAAGGGAGAAGGCACTCAATATGGTACAACACAAAAAGTCAAATAAATAAATAGATAGGCATTAACGGGAGTGAGGGACCAAAAAGTTATGAAACTTACAAAGGCTGTGCTGGTTTGAAGCTGTTATATAACCCAGAAAATCCCTGCTCTTTTAATCCGAGCTTGTGAGGGGAGACATATTATGGGTGGGGTCTTTTGATTAAGTTGTTTCCATGGAGATGTGACCCACCCAATTCAAGGTTAGTCTTAATCCTTTTACTGGAATCCTCTATGAAGAGTGTAAAAGACAAGAAACAGAGAGAGAGCTCAGAGTGGACACAGAGAACAGAAAGGTGAAACCAGGACACAGATGTTTGGAGATGGTACACTAAGAGATTAAATCCAGAGTTTGTCCCAGAGAAACTAAGTGAGAAACCACAGATGCCTAGAGAGAAAGCCACTGGAATCAGAAGCTGAAGGCAACAAACCAGGAGCAAAGTCCAAAGATGCCAGCCACATGCCTTCCCAACTGATAGAGGTGTTACAGATGCTGGCAGCCTTTCTTCAAAGTCAAGGTATCTTTCTCTGGATGCCTTAATTTGGACATTTTCCTGGCCCTAGAACTGTAAATATGTAAACTAAAAAATCCCCTTTGTAAAAGCCAATCAATTTCTGGTATATTGCATTTTGGCAGCTTTAGCAAACTGAAACAAAGGCTGAATAGTAAAATGGCAGAAGAAAGTCCTGTATCATCAGTAGTGACTTTAAATGTAAATGGATAAAACTGTCCAATCAAAAGGCAGATATTGGCAGAATGGATAAAAAGTATGATCCAACTTTATGCTGTCTGCAAGAGACTCTCCTTAAAGTGAAAGATACAAGTAGGTTGAAGGTGAAAATATGGAGAAAATATACCATGCAAGCAGTAATGAAAAAAGAGCTGGATGGCTATACTAATATCGGATAAAAAGACGTTGAGTAAAAAACAGCCATGAGGTACAAACATGGTCATTATAAACTAATGAAGGGGACTATTCAACAGGAAAATATTATATTATTAATATATGCAACCAACAGCAGAGCCTCAAAATATATGAAGAAAATATTGACAGATTTGAAGGGAAAAATCCATGGTTTTACATTAATAATAGGAGACTTTAATGCATCACTCTCAATAATTACAGAACCTCTACTCAGAAGATCAATAAGGAATTACAGGACTTGAATGATACACTACACCAACTAGACCTAACAGACATATATAGAATACTGTACTTAATGAAAACAGCATACACATTATGCTCAAATACATATGGATCATCCTCGGTCACAAAATAAGTCGCAATAAATTTTAAAAAATATTGAAATCACGCAATCTATGTTCTTTGACTACAGCAGAATGAAGCTAGAAATCAATAACAAAGAAAGAAACAAAAAATTCACAAATATTTGGAAATTAAACCACATACTCTTAAAAAAAACCAACGAGTTAAAGAGGAAATTTAAGCAAAATTAGGAAACATTTTGAGGCAAAAGAAAATACAATATACCAAGACTTATGGCTGCAGCAAAGGCAGTGCTGAGAGGGAAAGTATAGCTCCAAATGCTTACATTAATAAAGAAGAAGGACTTCCAATCAGAGATCTAACCTCAGAACTGGAAAAACTAGAGAAAGAAGAGCAAACTAAACCTAAAGTGAGCAGAAGGAAGGAAATAACAAATATTAGAGTCGAGATAAATGAAAGAAAACAAACAAACAAAACAATCTAGAGAATCAACAAAACCAAAACTGACAAACCTTTATCTGCAATCACAGAGAAAAAGGGAGGAGAGTCAAATAATGAAAATCAAAAGTGAAAAGGAGGGTATTGCTACCGACCCTGCTGAAATAAAAATGACCATAAGAGGATACTATACAGTATAGAAAAACTATACAGTTTTTTTCTAGATGAAATGGACAAATATTTAGAATCACACAAACTACCTACACTGACTTGAGAAGAAATAGAAGATCTCAACAAACCAATTAGTAGTAAAGAGATTGAATCAGTAATCGAAAACCTCCCAACAACAACCAAAAAAAGCCCAGGACCAAATGGCTTCACAGGGAATTCTACTAAACATTCCAGGAAGACTTACCTCCAATTCTGCTCAAACTCTTCCAAAAACTTGAAGAGGAGGGAAGCTCCCTAACTCATTCTATGAGGTCAACATCTCCTCATATCAAAGTAGATAAAGATACCACCAGTAAATAAATCTATAGTCCAATATCCCTTATGAATATAGATGAAAAAATTTCAACAAAATACTAGCAAACTGAATCCAACAGCACATTAAAAGAATTATACACCATGCTTAAGTGGTGTTCATCCGTGGCATGCAAGGCTGATTCAAGATAAGACATAAATTAATATCATACACCACATTAACACAATGAAGAGAAGAAAAGAGGCTCATCTCAATTAATGCAGAAAGACGTTTGCTAAAATATAGCGCCCTTTCTTGATAAAACACTTAGAATAGTAGGAATAGAAGGAAATTTCCTCAACATGATAAGGGGCATATATGAAAATCCCAGGGCTAACATTCTACTTAATGGTGAAAGACCCAATGCTTTCCCTCTGAGACCAGGAACATGACAAGGATGACCACTGCTACCACTGTTATTCAACATTGTACTAGAAGTTCTTCCAGGAGCAATTAGGCAAGGAAAAACAAAAGGCATCCTTTCATTGGAAAGGAAGAAGTAAAGCTTTCCACATTTGCAAATAATATTATCCTATATACAGAAAACCCTGAAAAAATCCACAACAAAGTTTCTAGAGCTAACAAATGAATTCTGCAAAGTGGTGGGGTACAAAATCAACACTCCCAAATCAGTAGTGTTTGTATCCATAAGCAATGAATAATCAGAATATGAAATGATGAAAAAAATCCATTCATAATAGCAACTAAAGAAATCTATTATGTAGGAACAAATCTAACTAGAATGGTAAAGGACTTGTACAAGCAGAACTACAAAATATTGATAAAAGAAATTAAAGAAAATCTAAATAAATGGAACAATATTCCCTGTTCATGAATTGGAAGATAAATATTATTAAGATGTCAATACCACTCAAAGCAATTTATATACTCAATGAAATCCCAATAAAAATTCCAGTGTTCTTCATAGACATGGAAAAGACAATCACCAAATTTATATGGAAGTATAAGGGGTTCTGAATAGATAAATTCATCTTGGAAAAAAAGAAAGAAGTTGGACGACTCATAAGTCCCAATCTTAAAAATTTATTACAAGGTCTCAATAATCAAAACAGCATGGTAGTCTCTCAAGGACAGATATATAGTCAAATGGAATAGAATTGAGAAGTCGGAACTTAACCCTCATATTTATGGCCAACTGTTTTTTTTTTTTTTTTGTATGCTATATGGCAGGGGTCACATTTCATTCTTTTTCTATGTGAGTATCCCCTTTTCACAGCACCATTTGTTGAATTTTTTTGTTTGGTGGTTTTTTCATTTTGTTTGCTTGTTTGTTTGTTTGTTTGGGAAGTGCATGGGCCGGGAATAGAATCCAGGTCTCCCACATGAAAGGAGAGAATTCTCCCACTGAACTTACCCTTGCACCCCTGGCCAACTGATTTTTGATAAGGTGGCTAAGACCACTCAATTGGGAAATAATAGTCTCTTCAACAAATGATGTTAGGGGAACTGGATCTCCATTTGCAGAAAAAAAAAGAGGACTCATATGCAAAAATCAACTGATAATAGATCAAGGACCTTAAAAAAATAGCCAGTACTATCAAACTGCTAGAAGAAAACCTAGGGAAGCATCTTCAGGACCTTGTGTTGGGCAATGGGTTCTTAGATTTTACACCCTAAGCACGAAAAATGAGGGAAAAAATAGATACATGGGACCTCATCAAAATGGAAAACTTTTATGTCTCAAAGGATTTTATCATGAACGTGAAATGACAACCTAATTAATGGGAGAAAACATTTGGAAACCACATATCCAATACAGGTTTAATATCCAGAATATATAAAGAAGTTATTTAACTTAACAACAAAAAGACAAACAACCCAATTTGAGAATGGGCAAAAGACTTGAACAGACATCTCTCCAAAGAAAATATACAAATGGCCAGAAAGTACGTGAAGAGATGCTCAACATCATTAGCCATCAGGGAATGCATATCAAATACACAATGAGATACCATTCCACACCCATAGAATGGCTACTATTTAACAAATGGAAAATACCAAGTGTTGGAGAGGATGTGAATAGGAACATTCATTCATTGTTAGTGGCAATGTAAAATGATGCAATGCTGTGGAAGACAGTTCCTCAGAAAGCTAAGTATAGAACTATCATATGACCTGGCAATCCCCCTACTGGATATCTACCCCCCAAAATTTAAAGCAGGGGCTTGAACAAACATCTGCACAGTGATGTTCATAGCAGCTTTATTCACAATTGGCGAACAATGGGAGCACCTAAAGTATCCATCAACCGATGAACAGATACACAAAATTTGCTATATACATGAAATAGTATTCATCCATAAAAGTAATGAAGTCCTGATACATGTGACAGCATGGATGAATCTTGGAGATATCATATGGAGTGAAATAAGCCACACACAAAAGGACAAATATTGTATGACTGCACTGTTCTGCAACAATAAGAATGAACAAACTGATGGAGTCAGTTTGAATTCTAGATTCTAGAATCTAGAATATAGGTTACCAGGCGATGGGGTGGGGGGGAAAGGGAATGGAAAATTAAGGCTTACTATGTTCAGGGGTTCTATTTGGAATGATGGAAATGTTTTGGTAATGGATGGTGATGATGGTAGCACAATATGATGAATGCATTTATCAGCACTGAAATATATATATATATAATCTGAATGTGATCGAAAGAGGAAATGTTAGACTGTATATATGGTAATAATATAAAATTATTTTAAAAACCCATGGAACTACACTACATAGTGAACTCTAAATTAAACCATCAACTTTAACTAACAGTACTATTATAGAAATATGCTATCATCAGTTATAACAAATGTTCTCCACCAATGCAAGGTGTTGGTGGTGGGGTGGTATATGGGAATCTTATAGATTCCAGAATCCAGAAGTCATGATTGTTCTATAAACCCACAACTTCTCTAGGAAAAAAAATACCCCTTCTCACCCCACCAAAAAAAACAAAACAAAACCCCACCTTGTTATTATAGGAGATTTCAAACATACAATAGTAAAGATCAGCTTCAGGTCTGATTTTGGCAAGGATATTTCTTAGCTAGTGCTTCTGATAACAAATCAGGAGGCATGCAATGGCCAACTGTTTCTCTTTTTGTGCTGTTGTGACTGATCGTTGGGTTCAGGCATTACCAACCAGGTCTAATCAGTATAAAGCTCCCATCAGCCTTCTTCTAGCACTAGAGACTGGCATGGAATAGAACAAGGAATTCAGATTATCCAAGAACAGAAGATTTATGGATACTGTGCTGGTTTGAAAGGATGGATGCCCCCTAGAAAAGCCATGTTTCAATCAAAACCCCATTTCATAAAGGTAGAATAATCCCTATTCAATACTGTATGTTTGAAACTGTAATCAGATCATCTCCCTGGATGATGTGATTTATTCAAGAGTGGTTGATAAACTGGATTAGGGGATGACATGTCTCCACCCATTTGGGTAGGTCTTGATTGGTTTATTGGAGTCCTACAAAAGAGGAAATATTTTGGAGAATGGGAGATTTGGAAAGAGCAGAGAATGCTGCAGCATCACGAAGCAGAGAGTCCACGAGCCAGCGACCTTTGGAGATGAAGAAGGAAAACGCCTCCTGTGGAGCTTTATGAAACCAGACGCCAGGAGAGAAAGCTAGCAGATGATGCCATATTCACCATGTGCCCTTCCAGCTGAGAGAGAAACCCTGAACTTCATTGACCTTCTTGAACCAAGGTATCTTTCCCTGGATGCCTTAGATTGGATGTTTCTATAGACTTGCTTTAATTGGGACATTTTCTTGGCCTTAGAACTGTAAACTAGCAACTTATCAAATTCCTCTTTTTAAAAGCCATTCTGTTTCTGGTATATTGTATTCTGGCAGCTAGCAAACTAGAACAGGTACAATTTATACTGGTTTGTTTTGCTTTTTTCCTGAGACAGCATCCCTTGTCTCTTTGGCTTCAGACTTAGTGCCCTTTCTTTGTTACAAATGATTCCTCTTATAAATGCCAGATGAATAAGTCATCTTAGAATGGCAAACAAGTATTTGAATATGTACATGTTTGTGAATGTCAAACATTTAAAATAGACCTTTTGAATTACTGCTATACCAAGAAAAATTTTATGAAGGAAATAAAATAAAGAATAGTTATAAGGCCATACCTTTGTTGATTAGCTGCTCTGTGGTTATCAACAATTTGTAAGAAACTGCAAAATTGTCTGCTTTGGGTCTTTTGAGGTCTATATCAAGTGGAGATGAGATAAATATCTTTTCTGCTGTAATTCTGGATGCCTGGATTTTCTTTGGATGAGTGTCAAATTAAAAAAAACAGCTATTTTCTTCATTATTACAATAATTTTCTTCATTATTACAATAATACATGTTCACCACATAAAATTATTAGACTAGCATTTTAAAATTCTGAAAAGCAGAAAGAAAAAGTAAGATTGCTCTTAACTATAACTCTGTGACAATCATTTTTAATATTTTTGGTAGATTTAGAGTCTTATTTCTCTAAGTACATTTTTACCAGAGTTGAGAACTTCTTGCAGGAAAGCACCTGGAACAGTGCCTGAGATATAGTAGGTATTTAATAAAGGTTAAATAGTAGGTATTTAATAAATAGTTAAATAAACTATTAATATAGATGTTATATGTTAATTTAAATTCTCTTTCTTAACTACTTTTTTTTTTTTTTTTTTTTTTTTTTTTTTTTTTTTTTTAAAGGAAAGACAGAGAGAAGGAAGGAAGGATAGAAGGAAGGAAGGAAGGAAGAAAGGGAAACATTTTTAAACATTTTCTTGTTTTATTGTATTCTGTTTCTCCGTTTTTGTTACATGGGCTGGGGCCGGGAATCGAACCGAGGTCCTCCGGCATAGCAGGCAAGCACTTTGCCCGCTGAGCCACCGCGGCCCGCCTCTTAACTACTTTTGATAACACAAATATTTTCTTAAGTTCTAACTAGAGACTTATGAACGTATTTTTAGCTATGTGGCTATCCATTATGAGGATATGGCATAATTTATTTAATTTTTTCTTATTCTTTGATATTTAAATCATTTCCAAACTTTATTTTCTTGTAAATAACATCATGTTGGCATATATAGGTAATCCAACTTTTTAACTTAGAATTTTTTTTGTTTTGTTTTGCAAGTAAGCTCCTGTCAATGCCCTGGGCATTCTGTCCATAGGGCAACACTTTTCTTTGCTGAAAATCATTCTCAGGGAGCTTGACCTTTTGGAATGCAATCCAGTGCTAGGAATCCTGCAATAAAATTTTATGAGCAGTCAAAAATGATGCTGTTCAATCTAAGCAATAAAGCTACTCTATTTAATGTATAACTGAGAGCATATTACTTTTCCAGAGCCCACTTATCCTCCATATATGCAATTCTAACCAGTTTTTCATCTGATTTCCCAACCCTTAGCACATGAGAAGTGGACAATTAGAAGGCAATTCGAGGAAAGTTGCCATATAGAGACACATCAGGCACTGAAGTAACTGACAGGTTGACATTGACCACGGAGAAGAAGGAAAGATTGTAAATTCAGATGCAAGAACACAAAAGCACAAGACTCTGAGGCCATATCATATACTTTCAGAGTTTTACACCATTATATGTATCCCCTTAGCTGAATTACAGCCTGCAACGGTAACTGATGTGTCTGATGATGATCCCAACAATAAAAAATTGCTTAGTACTTTCTGTTTAAATAAGGGCTGCCCTAAATAGCCATGGTGGTGATGACCCTAGGGCCTAGGGCTCAGACTACTTAGCTCTATCACTGATTTGAGTTTGATCTTGGGCCAGTACTTAAACCTCCGTACTCTTTAGTTTCTTTCTTTTTTTTTTTTAATTTTATTTTTTTATTAATTAACAGAAAAAAAGAAATTGACCCAACATTTAGAAATCATACCATTCTACATATGCAATCAGTAATTCTTATCATCACATAGATGCATGATCATCGTTTCTTTAGTTTCTTATTTATGAATTAAGGAAAGAAATATTACCTGTCCCATGGGGTTGTGCAAGGATTAAATTAGGTAATTCATTTAAAATGCTTAGCATGGAGCCTGGATAACAAGCACTCAGTAAATTACTATTATTATTTTTAAAAGATATTCTTTAGAAATTATTTTTAAATGATAAAAAGGTTTCATCAGGAAAATTAATGTAAATAAATTCTTTTTCTGTGATGATGTTTTATTAGTGAGGCATCATCATAATCAGTAAATACTAGTCAATTTATTAAAGTAGTTGTGTTGAGATTAAGATCAGGATTTCTAATTAAAGAAAAGTGTTCAGAATTTCAAGCATGAAGCATTTATTTTTTTTATGTTGTTTTAATAAAAGTCCATTTTACACAATGGCTTCTAGCTATTTATAGTAGAAAAAACAAATCATTATTAACATTTGCTTTTACAGATTTTTTTGCATGGATGTAGAATGCTAGAGGACATGATCATTTTATTCAGTCCAGCAACCCCATACTAATGCTGTAGTCTACCAGCCAACAGATCCAGAGAAGAGGATGCTAACTCTGCCAATGTTTTCTGTGAGATCCTGGGCAGGCCATTTTGGATCCATTGACCACAGTTTCATTACCCATTGAATGAACATAGAAAATACTATCACCAGCCTATGAGCACAGACAAGGTCACATTAATGCCCTGATTAGGACAACACTTTTCATCACCTGCTCACTAAGGATTTATCTGCAACATGGCAAATTCTTCTCAGATCATTATTTCTGATAGTCCTTGGGTGGTGGAGAGGGGTCATCTCAAATGTTCTCTTTGACAAGTCTTGTCTAATTGTCTGCTTTCTCTCCTTGTCATGGTGACTCAGCACCACTTCTTTTGCCACTTCTTTTACCACTTCAGGCAAATAGTGGCTTCAGGCACAGGTGTCCTTCATTTGTGTTGCTTAAATCCATAGGATACCATAACTGTACCTGAGCCCATAGCAGAATAAGGATAAGGTATTGCCTCCCATCTGTTCTGCCTGACATATTGTTAATACAATACCAAATGTGCTGTCCTTACTCTCTGAGGTTCATGGAATCAGCTCCGTAAGCATCTGTCACTGATGCCCCAACCCCCCCAGGCTATCAGCAGTCGGATACCATCCCATTCCCTGTCACACCCTTTCTCTCATTTCTCCCTAGAACTTTTATCTTCCTTCCATGACTTTCCGCCCCCCCCCAAAAAAAACCAAGCCCTTGCCTAGCAACTCATGGAAATATAGAATGATTAAAACTGAATTGATTAAAAAAAAATCTTTACTTAGTATATAGGCTGTATATGTGGTCAACACAAATTTGTACAGGGGCTATCAGAGTTATTTCTATAATTTTATAAAGGTCGTTGTGTCACACCATATAATCAATCATTCCAGACCTTTGTAAAATGGCTAAATTAAAAAGGCAGCCCGTGATACCACTTTTTCATTTCCTCAAGGCTGATGGGAAGAGGTGGTACAAGCATAGGGTTCTTGACATAGCCCCATGTGCATATTGATGTTAATTTATAATCTAGTCATTGAGTAATAAAAATGTTGAAAGTATTCCATTCTTTTTGATTCAGACATCACAACCAGCTAAATAACCTTACTGTAACCCTACCCTAACCCTGGTTTCCAAGCTGGTCTTCTCATTAGAAGCATTAGGCCAGGTGATATTTAAGTTTCTCCCATCTTTAATTTGTATGTTTACATTCTAAAGACAACACAGAATTGTGCTTTGGAAGAGGGTGATAAATACAAAATTAAAGAGCACAAGGGATTAACAGGGGTGAGAAATACAAAATTAAAGAGCACAAGGGATTAACAGCACACTGAAGGAAAACAAAAGAGAAGGAAAAATTGAATAGAGGATAAGAATTGGAAAACAGTACAAAAGCAATGGAAAAATACAGGGAACTGTAAACTATATTTAAATCAGCAATCCTATCTTATGTCTTTTAAATTCTTTTAGTAACATTTTACTTAAGCTATATCCTGTTTTTTCTGAATTTAGTCAGAATCCATGAAGTGGGTATTATAGTGGTGAGCAAGAACTAATTAGAGAGACACACACAAATTGGAGTGCTGCAGAATCTGGATTAAATGAAAATTCCACTTCGATTTTCGGTTTATTTAAACATTTTCTGTATGACTTTATGTGCAATCAAAGCATGGACTGTGCTGGGTGAGCCGTAACCGTTTCTGTTGGTGGATGTGGTAGGCAGCTACTAACACAGTCGCTGCATCCTGGAATTCATGTCCTTGTGTAATCAGTCCCTTCCTGGGAGTGTGCACTGGATGTGAGATTTGCTTCTAATAAATAGAATACAGAAACAGTGATGGGATTTCACTTTGAAATTGATTACCAAGAAACTCTGACTTCCATCTTGCCTCTAGCTGACAGGCCACAAAGAACTGAATTCTGCCAACAGTCCAGTGAGTGAGCTTGGAAGCAAATCTTCCCCAAGGCAAACCTTGCATTGAGATAGTGATACCTGGACTGTGGCCAAAGCGAGAAAATCTGAGCCAGAGGAATCAGGCAAGCTGCACCAAGATTCCTGACCCACAGAAACTGTGAGTCACTAAATGTTTATCGATTTAAGCTGCTAGGTTTTGGGGTATTGTGTTAAGTTCAGATAGATAGCTAATACAGTGGATAAAAGTGCAGGTGGAAAAATGATTATAAGACCAATAAAACCACATACAGGTAAATCAAGTCATGGCAATTAACGGAAATTGAAAAATCTCTTTCTTAAAATTGTACTCCTTTCCTAGTGGTTTAAAAGAGTATTTAAGGACTGTTGGCCCCCTGACTTAATGGTGTAGAGCTACGGTCCTAAAGTCATGAAGAAGTCTAGTCCAGGAAATAAGCAAGTACCCAAGTTGCATTTATATTGCCTATTTGTTTTATAATTCTTCGGCTGTATGTGGTATCCTCTAGGCCAAGTCATACACATTTGAATTCATCCATCATTCATGTCTTTGAAAATAAATTCTGAACGCAAATATTAATGACCCAATATGATTAAAATCAACTAGATGAAAAGAATGAAAAAGTAACATTAGGTTACATTATCTTTTCCTAGGAAAGTAATACATGGAAGGATTGATATTTCACTTTATTAAACATTAATTTACTGCTTTGACAACAACTACAAGGAGAATGACTCAGACACATGGGTGTTGTCTCATTTAAAAATATTAGACAATGGATTTAAAGAATTCTATTTTACTCCCCAGAAATTTAACACTTCTCACGGTGTAGGTCGCTATTAACTTTAGGTCAGTGCCTAACATGTCATCTTACACAGCTTCTGGATATTTTTTATGAGTGAATGACATTTATATTAAACCCTGTAGTAACAGAATCCTGATTTATTAATTTGTTAAATTATTCAGCCATATTCATAAAATTTAAACAAAGGTTAATTACCAACATTCAGTTGTACAACCTTTGTAACCACAAGTGACTGAGAAGTTTATGTCATTACATGATTGATTTTATGAACGTGTAAGTACATAGCAGAATAATACAGTTAGAATGATTAATATCCTAATCATGATGTTATTGGCCATTAAAAGAATTCTAGAGACCGGGAAACATCCTGCATTTGATTGTAATGAAAACTGCTCCAGGAGGGCAAGTAGGAAGAGGCTGTTAGATATTTATTAATTATCTAGAAGAGATTTCCACTGTTTGGCTTTGACAAGATATGGGAAATTTTTTTCCCATCACATTTTTTTTGGAAAAGCCCAGCTCCCTAGCTCCATAAGGTACTTAATGGAAATACGGCAGGATCCAAAGACATCTAGATTTTCTCGCAGGTTCTTTTACTTAGATGCTGCAGAAGCTTCCTGTGATGTCTCTCTAGATCTGATCTGAAACATCTCAAGTTAGTAGTTCACTTCTAGTTAACTTCTAGGTAACTTTTCTCAAGAGGACTCTTGTATTTCCCTAATTGCTAGATATTAGAGCCTGTACCATATTCTAGTTAGAGGGAAGAGAAAATAAAGAGGCACATTCTTGGCAGCATATAATTATCACAGCATGAGCCCACTTCTCACCCACGTGCCAGAACGAAAAAGCATTTTCCATGGAGACACACCTACCTTGTGCCTTCACTGACATTATTTCTGGAAATCTAGAATACATCTTGCTCTAAATTAATATCACAAAACCTGCGGCTCCCATGACAGCAAACTATAGGACTTCCGTGCCTATCTCTGAGAGTTGGTCAGTGAAGGGTTTGGTGAGGTCATCAAGTCAGTGCTCATGTACAGGAAATGAGGGCAGAGAGGTCCAGATTTATACAGTATTTCACTTGCTCAGAATCCTACTCTTCCTAAAAATAATATAAGGGAAGTAGCATCTTGTGGAAATTGCATAAAACTGAGATTTGGATTCACCTCATTCAAATCCTGGATTAGTCAAATGATGGCTATGTGACTGTTGGCAAATTCTGGCAGTTTGCTAAAGCTGCCAGAATGCAACACTCCAGAGATGGACTGGCTTTTAATACAGGGGGGTTTATTTAATTAAAAACTTACAGTTCTTCAGAGGAAAGGCAGTTAACTTTCATCTGAGGTTCTTTCTTACACAGGAAGGCACACAGCAATCTCTGCTTGCCTTCTCTCCTGGCTTCTGGGTTCCCACAGCTTTCCCTGGGGTGATTCTTTTCTACATCTCCAAAGGTCTGGGCTGAGCTGCCAGTGCTGAGATGAGGTATGCTGAGCTGTTTGGGCTGCATTACGTTGAGCTCTCTCATTTAAGCTTCTAGCCAATTAAATCAAATATCACTCATTGCAGGAGGCACTCCCCTTAGCCAACTGCAAATGCAAACATTTGCATGAGTTTCACATGCCAATGGCTCATGTCCACAAAACAGAACTAGGCACCTTCACCTGGCCAAGTTGACACCTGAACCTAACTACCACAGCAACCATCCAGAGACCTTAGTTTCCTCTTTTGTAAAAGGAGAAAAATTATACATCACTTATAGGATTGTTGTAAGACCCAAATTTTATGTCTTATATAGTGTTAGGCATATATTAAGCTAGGAAAGAATGTTAGCTGTTGCATAGAGTGACTCAGCTCATGAAACTGTTGACCAGACCCCACTTATAATGATAAATAGTAACTAGTATTTGTGTAGTGCCTCCCAGTTTACAAAAATACTTTCATACCCACTATCTTATTTGATATAGGGTCAGAGTCATTGAGAAATGTGGCTATCACAAACAAAAAATGGCAGGGTTGGGACTCAAAAACACATTGTCTGACTCCAAATTCCATGGTTTTATCACGAAGCACTGTATCTCAGAAATGCAATCTTCCTTTGAATCCTACGGATTATTTCTTTCACTACTCATTTGGCAGTTATTACCCATTGCTTTATACAGTAATTTTTTTTCTTATGGATCTATGTTCCATTTCCACAGTGAACTAGGGGCAGGCACCATACTTTATGAATCTCTGTAGCCCCTACGATGTCCTAGCTTAGTGCTAGATGTGTCTTGGGGTGTAAACAACAGAAATAGATGATTCTCACTATGCTGAGCAAATAGGAATCTACTGAAAGGCTTTTATGGGTTTACATAATTTATGGGAAGCTGAGGAACTGGGCTGGGAAATAGGTTCATCCAAGGCTGTTCTGGAGATAGAAGCAGGACAATGGGCTTATAATAGGGAAAGTATGGTCAGGATCCTGCTACTTAGGGGAAAAATCAAACGTTATTCATTTCTTATTTCTATGTCACACTGTTCAAGAGTGGGTATTTGAGTGACTTATATTGGATCGTGGGTCTGTCCCTTGTCTAGGGGAAGATAAGTACCTGCTTACAGTCCCACCAGCCCATATCCAATGGTGTAGTTAATTACTCATTAACTCAATGGGAAATCTGGATGCTGTTTGAAAGGAGAAATGAATCTAGGAAGTCAACCCCTCAGTCCTCAAAAACAAACAAGTGTTCTACTACAGGATTTGTTGAATCAGTTTAAAAATAAAGACTTGTTGCCATTTTCAATTTTTCATGACCTGGAATATAGGGTGTGAATACTGAATGACCTGGATCTATAAAGCTTATTGAAAATATCTTCTAGGATGCACGGTCCTATATCTTTAGTTTTCATTTCCCAAGATCTTGAACTGTACAAATGTGTTTGGAGAAAGCACCATGACGTTTTGTCTGGTTGAATGTGTATTGCCAATTCAATAATGGAGATAATTTTGAATCTCAATTCCATTATTTATCATATTGGCTTTATCAGTAGTCACATTAATTACAGTAACTACGATTTGTTGCACAAATACTACATTGCAGGCACTGAGCTAGGTGTTTTACATTTGTTATATTACATAATACTTAAACGGTGGGTGCTGTTGGTTTCATTTTACAAACAAAAAGCAGAGGCTAAACAAGATTAATGAATTTGCTTAATGAAGTTAAGCATTTCAGTTCAGATTCAAATCCAGGCTCTTATTAAATCATTCTACATCTCAATATCAAGGACTTTTATATTATAACTTAATTATGAATAAAAAATATGGTATGGTATGTTCATAGCACATTTCACCATCTTGCTCCACTTACAAAATATATTTCATAGCTGAATAGGAAACAACTAGCAGAAATAAATAGTACTCTAACATTATTTGGTAATATATGTACATGGAAGAAATGAAAAGATAATCATATTGTAGATTTAATTATGAATAATATACCATATAAAAAATTTAAATCCTGTATATTTTTGATGCTACAGAAGAAAAAAAATTCTCAGTATTTTAAAATTGTTTCAAAGTATTCAGGAAGCTGGCATATGGGTTTACATAATTATAATTAATAATAAAATGACAGATTTTTCCATCCAAGGTATCTAGGCAAAGGAATCATATTTTCTTAAATGGATTTTATTTTATTAACAGACATTTTACAATGTAGATAATTTACAATTTTAGTCTCTATTAGAAGGAATCTTTGCATCTGAGACTTCAGACTTGCATAAACTGGCAACATGATAATTTACCTAGGGATTTTTGTTTGTTTTTTTATGTGTCTGGAAGTCTTTATTTCACCTTTACTTCTTTTTGCCCAGGGTTTTGAATGGGAAAAAATATTTGTCTCATCTTTCCTATGCAAATGAAGCAATTGACTTCTGCTTGATGGGAAACAACTTTTTCAGAGGATACCAGTTAACACCTGGAATATAATTTAAAATAGGTGACAAGTAGCATCCACTAGATGTTTAGCCACGTACCCTAGTTAGTGCTTTAAATGAAATCATTGCATTTAATCCTCACAACAGACTTTAATTAAGGTTCCTTTTTGTTTCCACCATAGAAGGTAGTTCTGTATAAAATCCATTGAGGGATATTCAGAAAAAAAAGGCAGAGTGTCTGGGCTTCTATAAAGGGTGCTTTATTCTTCTATTCATTTGAAAGAGAACAAGAAGGGAGAGGGAGAAAAGTAAGAGTCTAAGGAACTCTTTGCTGGCTCTTGGATGATTTACTATGTGAAGGAGAAACAGGAAAGCCTTAATATTTGAGTGTCTTTGCTCATGAAGCTGCTCCACCTTGGGGCTGGCTTATTCAAGGTTTTAAATATTCTTAGTTATATGTGCCTGGCAAGAAAAGCGATAGAAGGTTGTACTCTAGGGCCCTCCAACCCGGGTGGAGGTTCTCACCTCCTCATCTATCCATGGGGCCTCACATTCTGTCTGTACTCTGTGGACCTTATGCTCTGATAGCATTGCAATTTAGCATTGCATGCCATTTTTTTTCTAGGCGCTCTCATCCCTTACCTATAAATAATATTTTTGGCTAATATATTTTTCTCTGTCATACTTTTAAATTATTAGAGAAGTGAATACATATGTCTATCTCCCCCAGAAGAAAATATTTCACCCAAGAAAATTACATATATAAAACCATACACAGGGTGGGCCATGGTGGCACAGCAGGCAGAGTTCTCGCCTGCCATGCCGGAGACCTGGGTTTGATTCCCAGTGCCTGCCCATGCAAAAACAAAACAAAACAAAACAAAACAAAACAAAAAAAACAACAACTATATACAGATGCTTTTTTCCTCCAAAGGGAAACAACTTATTTTATGGATCAGAAAACTTGAAGTTAAGTAAATTATCCCAGGACACAGCCAGAAAAGGATGGACTTGGGATTTGAGTTCAGGTTCGTGGTGGCCAGAGTATTACTGGTTTGAACAATGATCAGTTTACTCAGTACCTAATAATGGATAAAATACACAAGTAGAAATATTAGAATAAAAAAATAGGTTCTAGAGGTGTATCTATTTTGTGTTTAAGATTCACTTATTCTTTAAAATATATCTTGAGTCCTTAATACAATATACATGAATTAATCCTACAAATTTATTCCCAGGAAATGAGTGCCTGGGAATAAGTTTGTTGTCCGTTTGGGGTTCAACAATTTCTCAACGAACTCTAAAAATAAAAGTAACCGTTCATTGTCACATTCTTTACGTCACTGTGTGAACAGTTTTACTTTGCGTTTCCTGGAAATACTGACTCATGTTTCTCTCATTGGCAGCTATAAATCATATTTGAAAGACTTCTGAGAGAACATTTTTAGTGGAAATGGTCTTTTAATACGAAGATGCTCTACTGACTAATATGAAAGCACACATGGCTTTTAACTTTAGGTTTTACTGATGCCTATAGGGGTTAGACCAATTTAGATGTCCTCTGATAAAGCACTAGTTTCCGAGTAACAGAGGTGGAGATTAGCAGCAGAGTCTTTACCTCCTCTTCAATATGTATGGCTTTATATAGAAATCTGAACTCATTAAGGTATGTGTGATAGTTAGATTCAGTTGTCAACTTGGCCAGATGAGCATACCTAGTCTTGTTGCTGCGGACATAAGCCAATGGCATGTGAACCTCATCTGTTGCCAATTACATCTGCAGTCAGCTAGGAGGCGTGTCTGCTGCAATGAGTGACGTTTGACTTAATTGGCTGGTGCTTAAATGAGAGATCGCAATGTAGCACTGCTAAGCAGCTCGGCATTCCTCATCTCAGCACTTGCAGCTCAGCCCAGGCCTTTGGAGATGTAGAAAGAAGTCACCCCGGGGAAAGTTGTCGGAACCCAGGGGCCTGGAGAGAAGACCACCAGAGACCATCCTGTGCCTTCCACATAAGAAAGAACCTCAGTGGAAAGTTAGCTGCCTTTCCTCTGAAGAACCAACAAAATAAATCCCCTTTTATTAAAAGCCAATCCACCTCTGGTGTGTTGCATTCCGGCAGCTAGCAAACTAGAACAGTATGGATACAATGAATAGGTATTATTGCCACCAGATACCCCTATTCTCTCTGAGTTCCAGGGGAGAGGAAGAGGGGTGTGCTGGCCAAAGAGGGATAATGAGGATTACAATTTCTTTTTATTTCAAGGGCAATTTAGCTCTTGCCAGTTTTGAAAAAGAGGATCTGATCCTTTAGACTGCCTGAGGATATCTAAAGGAAACTGGTATCTCTGGTCAGTTTGGGGGGATCACTTCCATCAGTGCTCAGCATTGACAGTAGAAGCATGAACCTGATGGAGACCCTGTGGCCTCAGGCACACCAGCAGTGGTGGCCACCAGGCACTGCCTTCATGGCGACAACTGGTGTCTTTCCTAACACTAATTCAGACTAGCCAGGCATTTGGGAACTTGACTGCCCAAGCACAAATTACTCACCAGTTCTTTAAATATGTAGTAACAGCAAATTATACTCTTATGGCTCACAGCAGAATAGATGATTACAAAACAGCAACGTTATTAATTTGTCTTCTGCCAGCTTGTCATTTGAGTACTTCAAGTACTTTATGTGTGCTGTCCAGGGAAATATTGTAATTTTCTTAGGGAGACTCAATCAGTCCTCTTTTTAGAATGGTCCTGGAAACTCTTACCATGATACAGTTTGCATTAGCAAAAATATTTCATGCAACTGTGCATCCTGCCTGTCACTTCTTATTTTCCCTACAGCTATTTCCTCTTTCATTGTTCTTTCAATTTTTTTCCACACTTAAGGGACTTTTGTATACTGCTACACAATTTAATTGTTACTTTTCTCTTCAACATTATGTCATTAGCATTTTCCATACAGTTTTTTTTAAGAAACATTTTTTATTGAGGAGAAGACATGACAATATCACAAAAAGCAAATGGCTATAAAGTATTGGGGTGGTAGTATTTTGCCACGCTCTTGTTTAGAGCATTTGTGAGTATATATGTTGTCCATTTTAGATTATTATATTAGGTCTTTGAGGGATGGAATTGCATCTTCCTTCATGATAAGAACATAAGTTAGTAGTTTTTGTGGGTAAAACAAAAACTATAATAACTTTCTCCATCAAATATGGTAGAGAAATTAAACAATATCCCCATGTGAGAAATTAAATATGTCCCATGAGAGAAATTAAACAATATCTCTCCTCTTGGCCCCTTGTATCAAATACTTTCCTAAGGATTTGCACATACACACAGATGCAGGGTCTCATTTATTCTCAAACAACTCTCTGAGAAGGCATTGCTCATGATTCCTATTTTATAGCCAAGAACACTGGGTCAGAGAGGTTAAGTAACTTGCTGAAGCTCACACAGCTAGTAAGCAGCCACTAACTGGCATAGCTTTTTTTTAGACTACCGAGGTATAAACACAGCCAGAAAATTCACCTTTCAAATGTTTTTTAGTATTTTCACAGCCAACAGCACTATCTAATTCCAGAACATTTTTATCACTCAAAAGAAACCCTGTACCCACTTCCCTCTAGTCCCTCACAACCCCTAATCTACTGTCTATCTCTATGGATTTGCCTGTTTTGGACATTTCATATAAATGGAATCATATAATATGTGGCCTTTGGGGTCTGGCTTCATTCACCTCGCATAATGTTCTCAAGGTTCATTATGTTGTGGCAAGAATCAGAACTTCTTTGCTTACTAAGATGGAATTATCTTCCAGTGTATGGCATGGCCTTTTTAAATTTTAGTTTTAGAGATAGCATAATATCAGAAGAGTGGATACTGTATAATTAATAGTATCCTATAAAATTTTAAATTGTTTCATTTTTTTATTTCTATAACAGATAAAATAAGAGATTAACTACTTATGTATAATTTTTGTCAGATTTAGAATAATTTCTTTAGAACACAGTCCCAGAATTGGAAATCTTAGTTACCAATATTGCAACTAATATCAAATTGCTTCTAAATAAGTTTTAAAAACTTTGCTTTCACTGACAATATCTGATCATGCCCATTGCCTCCCATACTTGTAAGCTCTGACTACTACAATTTGGTAGATCAAACTTCTTTTACAGGTGAGAGTGAATATTTTTACATGTTTTAAAAATTTACTTTTCAATAAATTGCCTTTTATTTTTCCTCTAGAGACTCTTCCATGGATTTTGTTTTTATATAATCTTCTGTGGATTTTGTAATTTATACAAATTTTTTATATTATTAAAAAACCTAAACCTCTGTCAATTGTATTCATTGAATGTATGTTTGTAATATCTTGTTTATCTTAAATTTATTTTCTAATTCAGAAATTTTCATTTAAGTTTAGTAAAAGTTCCACCCAGATCAGCTTCATTCATATCTCTGATTGATGTTTGATCACTTTTCAGTGGTTTTATCAGTTACTGTGTGGGATAGTGCTGACTTTCATAGTTGCAGAATTCTAACTCTGATTCTCAGGTGTCACACAAATGCCCAAAGTTCCAAGAAATGACCAGGTTATAGGCAAATAGCTCAGCATCTCAGAATTTAGAAATATCAGTTACAAACTCTGGAATAGATGTGATTGCTCTAAGAGTTTACATTCTAGGAATCTTTACAGTAGGCCTTCACCTGATAACCTGTGCTCTTGAATTCAATTCTCAGAGTTTGCACATTATAGTTAGTCCATACCAGTGAGCATTGTAATACTTGTCTTTTCGTTCTGGCTTATTTCATTCAACATACTGTCCTCAAGATTCATTCACCTAGTTGCATGCCTCACAACTTCATTCCTACTTGCAGTTGCGCAGTAGTCCATTAAATGTATACTCCATGGTTCCCCCTTCCATTTCTCAGTTGATGTACCTTTAGGCTACCTCCATCCTTTGCAAATCACTAATATTGCTGCCATGAATTCCCGTGTGTAAATGTCCATACAACTGCTCTCAGTTCCTCTAAGTATACACCTAACCATGGGGTTGCAGGTTATATGGCAACCTCATCCCTACCCTCTTGTGGAGCCACCAACTGCCCTCTAAAGGAGATACACCACTCTACTGCCCTACCAACAATGAATAGGTACATCTCTCTTGCCACATTTTCTCCAGCACTTGTATCTCTCTGTTCATTTTAAAACCATTTTATTCACACATCATACAAACCAAGCTATGCAAAAATCAGTGGTTGGGCAGTGCGACCATGGCTCAGCGGGCAGAGTTCTCACCTGCCATGCCAGAGACCCGGGTTCAAGTCCCGATGCCTGTCCATGCAATAAATAAATAAATAAATAAGTAAATAATCAGTGGTTCCTGTATTATCACATGGCCATATGTCACCATGTAAGGAGGTTTTTGATACTGATTTAATCTCTTCATTTGTGATCAGTCTGTTGCAGTCTATTTCTTCTTGAGTCAGTGTAGGGTCTTTGTGTGTTTCTAAAAAGTGAATGAAACAGCATTTTATGGAAGTTGTCTAGTTTGTTGGCCTCCAGTTGTTCATGGTATCCTCTTATGATCTTTTTTTATTTCTTTGGGTTTTGGTAATGACCACTCCCTCCATCATTCCTGATTTTATTTATTTACATCTCTCTTTTTCACTTTGTCAGTGTAGCCAAGTTTTCGTTGATTTTATTGATCTTCTCATAGAACCAGCTCTTGGTTTAATGAATTTTCTCTATTGTTTTTATGTTCTCCATTTGATTTATTTCATGCCCTACCTTTGATATTTCTTCTGCTTGCTTTGTGATTAGTTTGCTGTTCTTTCTCTAGTGTCTCCAGTAGGTCAGTTAGGTTTTTGGTGTTAGCTCTCTTTTCCTTTTTAGTGAAGGCATTTAGGGCAATAAATTTTCCTCTCAGCATCGCCTTCCTTCTCTACATCTCAGACATTTGATATGTTGCACCCTCATTTTCATTCATCTCAAGATATTTACTGATTTATCTTGCAATTTATTTTTTGATCCACTGATTGTTTATCAGCGTTTAACCTCCATATATTTGTGAAATACCCGGTTCTCAGGTTGTTATATATTTCCAGCTTCATTCCATTATGTTCAGAGAAAGTGCTTTTATAGTTTTAGTCTTTTAAAATTTGTTAAGACCTGTTTTGTACCCCAGCATATGGTCTATCCAGGAGAATGTTCCAGGGTACATATACCCTGCTGTTTCAGAATGCAACCATCTATATACATCTGTTTGGTATAATTCATTTATCATATTATTTAGTTTCTCTATTTCCTCACTGATCCTCTGTCTATTTGTTCTTTTTATAGAAGAAAGTGGTGTGCTGAAGTTTTCCACTATTATTGTAGAGACATTTATTGCTCCCTTTAGTTTTGTCAGTGTTTGCCTCATGTACTTTGGGGCACCTTGATTAGGTACTTAAATATTTATGATTGCTATTTCTTCCTGGTGAATTGCCCCTTTTATTAATATATAGTGTCCTTCTTTGTCTCATAACATTTTTGCATTTAAAGTCTATTTAGTTTGATGTTAGCTGCCCCAGCTTTTTTGTTTTTATTTTTGTTTGAGTGGAATATCTTTTCCCCTCCTTTCACTTTCAACATATTTGTAGCTTTGTATTTAAAATGAGTCTTTTCTAAAAAGCAAATAATTGGATCATATCCTCTTATCCATCCATTTTGTTAAACTTTGTCTTTTCATTGGGTTGTTTAATCCATTAACATTCTGTGTTATTATGGGAAAAGTCATTCTTACTTCAACCATTTATCTTTTGGCATTTATTTGCCAGAGCTATTATTTCTCTATTTTTTACTTTTTGTTACCCTTAATGATAATCATCATTTTTATACTTTCCTCCAAGCCCCCTTTCCTGTCTTTTTTTTCCAACCAGCAGAACTCTCTTTAATATTTCTTTTAGGGCAGGTATCTAGTCAACAAATGTTCTTACTTTTTGTTTACCTGTGATATTTAAAATTTTCCCTCGTGTTTGAAGGACAACTTTGCTGGACAAATAATTCTTGGTTGTATGCTGGTTTTGAAGCTGTTATGTAACCCAGAAAAGGCCACGTTCTTTTAATCTGTTCCTGTGGATGCAGACCTATTGTGGGTGGCACATTTCAGTTAGGCTATTTCAATTGAGATGTGACCCAGCTCACTCAAGGTGGGTCTTAATTCTTTTACTGAAGTCCTTTATGAGAAGATAAAAGACAGAAAAAGCCCAGAGACCTTAGAGAAAAATCACAGGAGGAGCTGAGAGAGAAAGCCACTGGAGCCAGAAGCTGAAAGTAATGAAACTGGGAGAGAAGGACCAGGAGACGTGGCCATGTACCTTCCCACATGACAGAGGTGTTCACATGCTGGGGGCCTGTCTTCACAGTCCAGGTGTCATCCTGTTGATGCCTTAATTTGGACATTTTCATTAATTAAAAACTGTAAATTGTAAGTTAATACATCTTCATTGTTAAAAGCCATTCCATTTCTAGTGTAATACATTTTGGTAGCTTTAGCAACCCAAAACAGCTGGCAATTTTTCTCTTTCAGTATCTTAAATATATCATATCACTGTCTTCTTGCCTCCATGATGCCTGGTGAGTGGTCAGCACTTAGCCTTATGCAGTGAATCTCTTTTTCCTGCTACTTTCAGGATTCCTTCCTTCTCCTCGGCATTTGACAGTCTGATTAGTGTGTTGGAGTGGGTCTATTCAGAGTTATTCTATTTGGAGTACTTTGGGCTTCTTTGATTTGCATATTTATGTATCTTTTATAAGGGTTGGGAAATTTTCCACATTTATCTCCTCAAATATTCTTCCTGGCCCTTTACCCTTCTCCTCTCCCTTTGGGATACCTATGATTTATACAAGTGTGCTTCATGTTGTCAATCACATCTTTGAGATCCAGTTCAGATTTTTCCATTTTTTTTTCCATTTGATCTTTTGCGTGTTTGCTCTGTCTTCTTGTTTGCTAAACTTTTCTTCTGCCTCATCAAACCTGCTGTTGTGTATTCCAGTATATTTTAAATTTTATCCATCATATCTTTCATTTCTATAACATCAGTTATTTTTCTATGTACCCTTTCAAATTCTTCTTCATGCTGTTCTAATATCTTCCTGATATCCTGTATCTCTTTAACTATCTTTTTTTTTTTTTTAGTCCTCTAATGCTACCAGTATGCAACATACCAGAACTATGCTGACATTTATAAACGGGATTCATTAAGTTACAAGTTTACAATTCTAAGACTATGAAAATGTCCACACTAAAGCATCCAGCTAAAGATACCTTGATTCAAGAAAGGCTGGTGATATTTGGAACAACTCTGTCAGCTGGGAAAGCACATGGCTGGTGTTTACTGGTCCTTTTGCTTATGGTTTGAAACAGCTTCCCCTGAGGCATTTTATTTCTGCATCTCCAAATGTCTCTTTTGGTGTCACCTCTGAGGTTTTTACCACAGTGGTTCCCTCTTAAAGGAGTCTAGTAAGTGGATTAAGACCCACCTTGAATGGACAGAGATACATCTGCATGGAAACCATTCAATCAAAAAGTCTTGACCCAATTCCATGGGTCACATCTCCATGGAAACAACTTAAACAAAAGCTCCCACCCTACACAATAGGTCTGCCTCCACAAGATTGGATTAGGAAGAATAGCATGACTTTTCTGGGTTACGTAACAGTTTCAAACCAGTATACCATCTCATTGAAGTTATTTAGGATATTTGTTTGAACATCTTTGATTAGTTGTTCCAAATTTTGTGTCTTTTCCAGCTTTTTAATTTGATCATTTTGCTTAGCCATATCTTCTTGTTTCTTGATGTGCCTTGTAATAGTTTGCTGGTTTATAGGCATCTGATTAACCTGATAATATTAATTTGAAAGTTGGTTTCCCTCTTTTGTTTTAGATTTTGCTGTTACTTGAATTCATGTTGAAGGTCTCCTGTGGCACCTGATTTGTCAGTATTTTCCAGCCAAACCAGCACCAGGGTCTCATGCAAAAGGTGCAACCCCTTTCAGAAAGATCTTAAAGGGGGGCGGGGGGAGGGCAGAAAAGCAGCTTCCTGGACTGCACTTTCCCAGACTTCCCAGTAGATGGTGTCCTTGGGCAACCAATTCCCCACAACCCTTTTCTCCCAAACTGCAGCAGCCCGCTGGGCAGATTCCAGACCAAGGTTCCATTCAAGGCTGTTTAAGTGACCCAGAGGGGCAACTTGCCAGCCAACTCTCAGATCAGGACTTTTCCGCATCCCCCTCTCTTCCTGAGGGGAGGGCCTCCCCATTTCCACCAGATCCTGATGCCAGAAGCCTCAGGCGTGGGGAATGGGCACTGGGAACCACAGTGGGATCTTTGTGGAATAAGGGAGCTGCTGGCTCCTGAACTCACATGTAGAAAGACTCAAGGCTGTGGGACCAAGAAGGTTAACTTTGCCAGCCAGCCACCAAACCAGGACTGTGAGATGCTTCATCAGTCTACAAGAACCAGGCTGATGCACAGTTGCTGGTCTTGGGGGTATAGAACGGACAGTTTGAGTTCACTAACCCTTATTTCTCAGTCATAGTTTGTCTACTTTTCATCCAGCTCTTCCTTCTATGTTGCAGTAGTACTTCCCTGGTCTCTCAAGCCCCCAAACTATTGCACTGGACAGTTTCTACCTGATCGCAAGGTGTTTTTGGTGGTGAAGTGAGGTCTGCCTGTCCTTTTTCCACATCTTGGAGGAGCTGCTTTTAGCAATGTTTTGTAGTTTTCTTTGCACAAGTACTTTACATCCTGGTTAAATTTATTCCTAGATATTTGATTCTTTTATTTGCTATAAATTGAATTTTAAACTGAATTTTTTCCTTGATTTCCTTCTCAGCTTGCTTATTGCGTGTTATAGAAACACTGATGATTTTTGCATGTTGATCTTGAACCTGCCACGTTGCTGAATTTATTAGCTCTAGTAGTTTGTTGTCAAATTTTGGGGGCTTTCTACATATAGGATAATGTCGTCTGGAAAGAGTGAATGTTTTAGTTCTTCCCTTCCAATTTGGATGCATTTTATTTCATTTTCTTACCTACTCACTCCGGCTAGAATTTCCAGTACAATGTTAGATAACAGTGGTGACAGTGGGCATCCTTGTCTTGTTCCGTGTCTTAGAGGGAACATTCTCAGTTTTTCACCATTGAGTATGATGTTAACTGTGGGTTTTTCATATAAGCCCTTTATTATGTTAAAGAAGTTTCCTTCTATTCCTATTTTTCTAAGTGTTTTTATCCAGAAATGGTATATTTTGTCAAATGCCTTTTATGCAACAATTGAGATGATCAGGTGTTTTTTCCCTTTGATTTGTCAATGTGGTGTATTACATTAATTGATTTTCTTATGTTGAACCACCCTTGCATACCGGGGATATGCATACACTTGATCATAGTGTATAATTCTATTAATTCATAGTGTATAAACCCTTGCATACACTTGATCACGGTGTATAATTCTATTAATGTGCTGTTGGATTCAATTTTGCAAGTATTTTGTTGAGGATTTTGACATCTCTATTCATTACAGAAATAGCTTATAATTTTCTTGTGGTATCTTTATCTGGATTTGGCATTAGGGTGATACTGGCTTCATAAAATGAGTTAAGTAGTATTTCCTCCTCTACAATTATTTTGGAAGAGTTTGAGCAGAATTGGACTCAAGTCTTCTTGGAATGTTTGGTTAAATTCCCCAGAGAAACTATCTGGTGCTGGACATTTCTTTGTTGGGATGTTTTTAATGACTGATTCAATCTCTGTACTTTTAATTGGTCTGTTGAGGTCTATGTCTTATAGAGTCAGCACAGGTTCTTCCTGCATTTCTTGGAATTTGTCAATTTCCTCTAGGTTGTCTAATTTGTTGGTACACAGTATCCTCTTATGATTCTTTTTATTTTTGTGGGATAGCAATAATATCCCATTCTACTTGGCTAGCTGCTGGAATGCAATATACCAGAAATGGAATGGCTTTTAAAAGGGGGAATTTATTAAGTTGCAAGTTTGCAATTCTAAGGCCATGAAAATGTTCCAATTAAAGAAAGTCTATAAAAATGTCAAATTAAGGTACCAAAATGAGGTTACCTTCACTCAAGAAAGGCTGATGAAGTTCAGGGTTTCTCTCTCAGCTAGAAAGACACATGGGGAACATGGTGACGTCCACTAGCTGTTTTTTGTTATCATTTTATTTTTTTGGTATTATTCAAGTGCCATTGCTGCAGACTACTAATTCCGTGACCAGGGACAAGTCACTTGGTGGTAGTAACAGGCTCCTTCCATTTCATTTCCTTTTGTGTGCATAGTGTTACTGAGTTCTGGCCAAATGGAATGTGAGTGGAAGTCATGTGAGCCATAGACTCTGAGTATCCAAGGTATGGCAATCTCACAAGATGAAAAGAATCTGAATCCCTGCATGACCACATGGAAGTTTGCTCAACTAATATACCCGTAATTGGATGTGATATAAGAGAAAAATTAAGTTTCATTGTGCTAACCTATAGGAATTTGGGAATTTGTTTATTGGCACAGGTAATATAACTTATCCTAACTAAAATGGTTACCATATATGAACTGACAAGTCTTTAGCAGAAAATGGGGACTGTGCTGGTTTGAAAGGATTATGCACTCTAGAAAAGCCATGTTTTAATCCTGATCCAATATTGAAGGAGCAACTGTATCTTTTAATCCCTATTCAACAATGTAGGGTGGAATCTTTTAATTAGATTATCTCCATGGAGATGTGATACACACAATTGTGGGTGTTCACTTTTTGATTAGATGGAGATGTGACTCTACCCATTCCAGGTGGGATTTGATTAGTTTAGTGGAATCCTTTAAAAGAGGAAGCATTTTGAAGAGAACCACAGAATCCACCAGCCAGTGACCTTTGGAGATGAAGAAGGAGAACACCCCTGGGGTGATTCATGGAACTATAAGCCTGGAGAGAGAGCTAGCAGATGTCACCATGTTCACCATAGGCCTTTCCAGTTGAGAGAGAAACCCTGAATTTCATCAGCCTTCTGGAACCAAGGTATCGTCCCCTGGTTGCTTTGGATTGGACAATTCTATAGCCTTGCTTTAACTGGGACATTTTCACAGCCTTTGAACTGTAAACTTGCAACTTAATAAAAACCGCCTTTATTATTATAAATGATAGTGTAGTATATTTGTAGAAACATATTTATTGACATGAAAAGATGTATGAAATATATCTTAGGCTTTAAATCAAAGAAGAACAGACACTATATTCCCATATTTTAATAAATATGTAGAAGTCAAAATGTCTGAAAGTGTATATCCTAAAATGTTAGTTTCCTACCTCCAGACTTTAAAAGTTGTATGACATTGAAGCAGTCACTTGACCACTCTGAATTAGTGTTTCATAGAAAATATAAGAAAAGAAAAGGTAAAGTGATTAAAAGGTCATTAGCTACAAAAATGTTTTGGACAAGAAGCATGTTGCAAACTTCTATTTCCCTTTTGGTGACTAAGACAGGACTAAATAGTAGAAGATGCTCCATAAATGTAGTATTACATTTAATTTAATTGTATTTAATGGTTACAATATCTGTAGGTCATCTTACATTAATGAAAAAATGCAGAAAAAAACACTTTGCACAGAGCTTTACACATAGAAAGTGGTCAATAAACTTTAGTTATAAGTATCATCATTATTAATGATTTTATGACCCATAAAAATTTGTAAGTCTAAAATCACTATAAAATATCCAAGTGAGTTTGGGAATGATACTACAGGCAAGATGTTTAGACTAATTACTACAATGAAAACTGGCTTAATTAAAAACCTGTAGCCTGAAGATCTGAAAAGAAGAAAAAACACTTAGAAGCTAGGAATAGAAGGAATATTCCTCAGCATGACAAAGGGCACAAATAGAAACCCATGGCTAACATTGTGCTTAATGGTGAAAGACAGAAAGCTTTCTCTTTCAGATCAGGAATAAGACAAGGATGCCCACTGTCACCATGGTTATTCAACACTGTACTGGAAGTTCTAGCCAGAGCACGTAGGGAAGAAAAAGAAGTAAAGGCATACACATTGGAAAGGAAGAAGTAAAACTGTCCCTATTTGCAGGTAATATGATCCTAAAAACAGAAAATTCTGAAAAATCTACAACAAAGCTCCTAGAATTAATAAATGAATTCAGCAAAGTAGTGGGGTACAAGATCAACACCCCAAAATCAGTAGTGTTTCTTTACACCAGTAATGAACAATCTGTAGAGGAAATAAAGAAAAAAATTCCAATGACTGTAGCTAAAAGAATGAAATATCTAGGAGTAAATTCAATCAAGGATTTAAATGGAAAACTTCAAAATATTTCTAAAAGAAATCAAAGATGACCTAAGTAAATGGAAGAATATTCCATGTTCATGGATTGGAAGACTACTAAATATTGTTAAGATTTCAATTCCACACAAAGCGATTTACAGATTCAATGCAATCCCCATCAATATTCACACAACCTTCTTTGCAGAAATGGAAAAACCAATCATCAAATTTCTAAGGAAGGATAAAGGACACTAAACCATCAAAAACATCTTGAAAAAGAAGGATGAAGTTGGAGGACTCACACTTCCTGATTTTAAAACTTATTACAAAGCTACAGTAATCAAAACAGCATGGTAGTGGTAAAATGATAGCTATATAGGCCAATGAAATCAAATAGAGAGTTCAGAAATAAACACTTACATCTATGGCTAGCTTAGTTTTCTGAGCATTTTTTAAATTGTGAAATACGACATGCAAAAAAGGGATAAACTTCAAAGTCATTGTGACAAGTACTTATAGAACATATTTCAGACTTTGGTATGGGTTGCAGTCCCATAATCTTAAGTTTTTCCTTCTAGGTGCTCCAAGACACAGGAAACTTAAACAAATAACATAATGATTCAGCATCCATACTCATCTGTTAAATTCTATCTTCCCTGTTATAATGCCTCCTTCTCCTTTGATCCTTCTCCCAATCTTTAGGGGTTTTTGGACTCTTCCGCTTCTAACTTTTTCACGTTGGAAAGGGCTGTCTATAATATGGGCTGGGGGATGGCACTAGTTGATGTTCTAGAGAGGCTGGCCCCTCTGCAATTCAGGACTTATATGGTCTAGGAACCCATCTGGAGGTTGTAGGCTTCTGGAAAGTAATCACAGTGTGTGAAACTTTTGTGGAATCTCAGATAGAGCACTAAGCACTCTTTAGGGTTGACAGAAATGGTTTTGGGTAATGTTTTAGTTTGAAAGCTGCTGGAATGCAATATACCAGAAAGGGAACAGCTTTTAAAAAGGGAATTTATTAAGTTGCAAGTTTACAGTTCTAAGGCTGTGAAAATGTCCAAACTGAGGCATCCAGGAAAAGATACTTGATTCAAGAAAGACCAATGAAGTTCAAGGTTTCTCTCTCAGCTTAGAGGGCTGAGACCTGGCAATGTCAGCTAGCTTTCTCTCTTCATATCATAAGGCTTCCCTGGGGGGCATTTTCCTTCTGTATCTCCAAAGATCTCTGGCTGTGTGTGCTCTGTTAGTTCTGGTGGCTCTGTAGCTTTTTCCAAAGTGGTTCCCTCTTAAAGGGCTCCAGTAAGCAACCCGATCTTGAATGGGTGGAAACACATCTCCATGGAAACCATCTAATCAAAAATTACCACCCACAATTGGGGTGAGTCACATCTCCATGGAAGCAATCACAATGATCCCATCCAGCAATATTACATGATGATTAAAAGACATGGATTTTGTGGAGTACCTAATAGCTTCAAACTGGTACAGTGGGGTTTGGCAAACCATGGTAAATAGCAATATCTAGCTGAAGCTTGTATAAGAGCAACCTCTAGAATGGCCTCTCAACTCTATTTGAACTCTGCTAGCCACTGATACCTTATTTTGTTACATTTTTTCCCCCTCTTTTGGTCAGGAAGTCATTGTCAATCCCATGGTCATTCCTGGGTTTTATATTCCATGTTGCCAGGGGGATTTTCGCCCCTGGATGTCATGTCCCACATAGTGGGGAGGGTAATGATTTTACTTGTAGAGTTGGACTTAAAGAGAGAAAGGCCACATCTGAGCAACAAAAGAAGTTTTCTGGAAATAACTCTTAGGCATAACTATAGGTAGGCTTAGCTTCTATGCTACATAAGTAAGCTTCACAAGAGCATGCCTTAAGATCGAGGGCCTGGCCTATTAACTTGGGAATCCCTAATGTTTGAGACAGTATTAGGGTTACCCCAGTTGTAAAGGTCAATATTTCCATAATTTTTCTCCCACCCCTCAAGGATTTTCCCAATACTTTTAATCTCTTCAACATACTCTTGGGTGTGTCCACTCTCCTTGCCCAAGAGTTCTTGACTTCAGATCTCAGTCTCCATGGTTCTACCTCTGAAGACATTTTACCTTCACTTTGTCCCTTTTCTGAGACTTTTACCAGACTGGAAGCAGTTCCATTTGTACAGATCCTACAACACTCTTGTTGGCTTTCTAGTCAGTATGCTCAGATCATGCCATCAGACAAAAGGAGTTTCCACAAATCCTTTCTGGATAATTCCATCCAATCCTGGCCTTTTCTGAAATGGCTGACTGGTTCCACATTTGGTTAAATCCCCACATGGGGCTCTATTCTCTGGGGTCTTCCTTTCTGGAAACCCAGAATTTTCCAGAACATCTATTTCTGGTTTCTTTATACCCAAAAGTTCACTTCTCAAATTATCTCTTCCCTATCACATTTCACTATAAGCTGTAAGGAGAAACTAGGCTGCACTTTCCACATTTAATTTGGAAGTCTTTTCCGTTAAATATCCAAGTTCATGGCTTTTAAAATCTGCCTTCCAGCCAAAACTACTTGTCAATTGTGCCAAATTACTTGCCATTTTAAAATAAGGGCCACCTTCCTTCCAATTTGTGATGACACATGCCTTATTTCTGTCTAGAGCTTCACCAGAGATATCTTGAGAGTCCACATTTCTACCAATAGTCTCTTCAAGGCATTCTAGGTCTTTTCTATCACGCTCCTCATAAACCCTCCAGAACTTCCCCTTATCCATTTAAAAAGCTGTTCCAACATTTTGGTATTTGTAAACTGCAGCACCCTACTCTCTGTACCAAAATCTGTTCTAGTTTGCTGGCTGCTGGAATGTGATATACCAGAAACAGAATGACTTTTAAAAAGGGGAATGTATTAAGTTGCAAGGTTACATGATCTAAGGCTGTGAAAATGTCCAAATTAAAGTAAGTCTATAGAAGTATCCAATCTACATCATCCAGAGAAAGATACCTTGGTTCAAGAAGGTTGATATCATTCAGGGTTTTTTTTCTTAATTGGAAAGGCACATGACAAATTTGGCGATGTCTGCTAGCTTCCTCTCAGGCTTCTTGTTTCAGGAAGTTCCACAGGGAGCATTTTCCTTCTTTATATCAGAGGTCTCTGGCTGTGTGGGTTCTGTAGCTTTTTTCCAAAATGGTTCCCTCTTAAAGGACTCCAGTAAGCAACCCCACCTTGAATGGGTGGAGACACATTTCCATGGAAACCATCTAATCAAAAATTACCATCCACAATTGGGGTGAGTCACATCTCCATGCAAACAATCAAAAAGCTCTCATGCAGCAATACTGAATGAAGATTAAAGGACATGGCTTTTCTGGGGTACACAACAGATTTAAACCAGTACAAAGTTCCTCCTCCATAGCTTGAGCGCAATTAGGCCCTACCTCTCCAGGGCTGACCTAGCAAAAGACAATTTTCTGAGGAGTCTTGGCTTGAACCTCCATGTGAAAGAAAACCAGAACTTTCAGGTTTATGTTACATCCAGCTGCTGATTGGGGGAGCACCTTCTCCATTTCCTTCATGCAATACCATTCTTAATAAATAAGAAAGGTACATTTTAAATTCTGAGTCTATGATAGCTTTTCCACAAAAGCAGAGGATAACATGAAAGTTATGTCCAGTCATGCATCCCTTTGTGGTAGAGAGGATAAAGAACTATTATATTAATTTTAAAAGAGCATGTTTAAATTCTCATTGTAAATATGTCTTAGTTTTACTAGTCTCTTTAGATAAAAAGAAACTTGCTAATTTTGCTGGTACATATTACTCACCATTTAGTGCACAAAGTGTTATAGCCTTTTATTCTGAAATTATTTGATTTCAGATTTATTGGTGATTTTGTTTTAGTTTGTGATTATTTTTCCCAAATCTAACCAACCATAAAATCTGATGTCAAATACATTTCCATTTTTTCCTTTGCCTTCCTAAAATTTAATTAAAGCTCAATCTGTTAAAACATAAGTGTTTTTGCATGATTCCTGACTTAATACATATTCAAATATACTTAAAATTCAAATGTAGCAGTCACTGAATTATAGCTGACAAAAATATGGTACAATTTAAACCATTTTTTTACAGTTTTTCAAAACACAGTTCAATACCGAGTGATAATTAAGCAAGCAACTGAAACTTGTGACTCAATAAATGTTTTGAAGTTTATGTCAAAGCATCCATATGTTCTTCAACTGTTAGCAAATTATCCTATCATTTAGTATGGTACTTCTTTCTTCATATTGGAAAACTGAGGTTCAAGAAAATACATTTTCTCTAGGCTCAGCCAGTCAGTAGAAAAGCTAAAAAGGAATCCCTACATCTCATGATTCTTAATTTTGGTTCAGAAACTTTTCTTTTCTTTGCAGCTTTTTCCCCCAATTAGCTCAAATACTAACTAGTAGCAATTTGGTATGTGGACAGGAATTGAGAGTAACTGGGGAAGGCAATACCAAACAATAGGTCCTTGCAATAGTCCTACTAGATATTTTGAAGGCTTAAAATAAAGCAATAGTGATAAGGATGGAGAGAAACTAGAGAACTCAAAGACAAGCAAAACAGTTCTGTGATAAAATTGTTTTGATTTGGTGCTTTGTGAGATGCAAATATTCAGGCTGAAACAGAGGTTGAAGATGATATTGACTTGTCTAGTATGGATGGCTAGGTGAATGATGCTGCCTTTTACCCAAAGAGAAAAATTTGTAAAATGGAATAGGTGAGCTCATGAAAGAAGATGACAAATTCAATGAAAAAGTATTTTAAAATAAATAGTCTATAATTATGCTTTAAACGTTAAGACTGTATGAGTATACAATGGAAAATAAGTTTCACTTGCACACTCAACCCCTAGTTTCTCAATTTCCCTCCCCAGAGTCAATCACTGTTAGCACTTTTTGTGTCTCTGTGGCAGAAACTGCCAATTACTTATGACAAAGCAGTTCTCCCTTTCTTCTTTACCAACAGAACCTCATATTTTTGGATGGTTCCGCAAACATATTTTTCAGCTCTCCTTGAAAATAGAGGTGACCATGTGACTTAATTCTGATCAATGGTATTAAACAGAAACTATTAGATTGAACTTACAGGAAAGCTACATAAAAGGTATCAGGCAGCTTTTGCGTTGTCTCCCTTTGCTCCTCATTGTCTGTTGGCCTGGAACATTGATGAGATGACTGGATATCTAGGTGCCAGGGAGAAACTGCTATCAGCAGAGCTAGGTGTGAACAGTGAGGGCCAGGCAGTTTAGCTCTGCAGTTGGGCGAAAGTCAGGCAAAACCACAGGTTCAGATGTTTTGTCTTCTCTTCTCTTCTCACAGTCAGCAGACCTGGGACCACTCCCTGAACACACTGGTGGGGCCATCGTATGGCTTCAGGAAGCCCACTCTTCTCTTTTTCATGTTTTCATCCTCTAGCTTTAGTAGTTAACTCTGGATGTTCTGTGTTAAATTAACTCCAGTTAAGTTCCATAGCGTATTTCAGAATGTTGAACTAGTACTTTATTATTATTATTTCTAGTGGAAGTAGGGAGAAGGAGCTGTGGAAAACTCCCTGGACTGGACTGGGCTAGAATGAAGTGGAGCAGGATTTAGCTCCCGGTTCCTCCCTCAGCACATAGGCCTGGCTAACATTGTATACAGCAGATGGGTATTGCTCATCTCCTAGGAAGTCTGTGTACCAAACAGCCACTGGGGCTTAATAACAAATTTGAGAAGAAAAATACTGATTAAAAAATGCATGACAAATAATTTGACATACCCTTTCTAAAATAACATTGACCTTTTCCCTTTAAGATTATGATGATCAAATATTATATAGGATAATGCATTATAGTAAAAAGAATATTAAGACAGCAGTAATTTCCCATCTGGATTGCAATATCTGGATTGCCATTTAACTGCTTGCAGAAATCTGTAATTTCAATATGTATGGAATAAGTGATAATTTGCCAAATTAAGGAAAATATCCAATAAAAATAAAGATAGACAATACATGCTAATTTAATGACAAATTCATTCTGATACCGTTAACTGCAGTGATCTTGGAGTTTTGGATGGGGAGCAGTAGGGACTTCCCTGTACCCGCGAGAATATTGTATCTATAGAAAGTGCCTGGTCCACCTGGGCTGATTCGCAAGTGGGGACTGTACCCCTGTCATTCCACAGCACTGGGCCTGCCCCTGTGTTGGTGCCTCAGGACTGTTAGCGCTGCAGTAAGAAGTTGGTAACCACTATAAGGTTATTATTTGAATCTCTCAGGGTGTCCAAACATCACCTCTGGAAGATCCCATCTCCATGAATCAGGATACTCCATGATCTTCAGAAACCTCTAGAGGAGGAGGTACTTGTTCATACTTCCAGCCATCCTGATAGTTTATGTTTCATCCCTACTGTTAAGGAGGGAAAGGACTATTCCAATTGATCATTCCTCCCTGCTGCACTCTTCGTTGCCTCTCTTATGCAAACCGAGAGCATCAGTTGACGGTTAAGCTCCATTCTTTGCTGCCTCCAGACATCTACTGTTGCTCCCATCCTGATTCTCACTTCATTGGTGGGTTCTGATGATGAGAAATGGTGCAAGTGTCCAAGAAAATAACTTTGCCATCCAGTAGGGGATGCAGAGCACCTGATGAACCTTTTTTAAAAAACATTTTTATTGAGATATCTTCATGCACCACCATACAGTCCACCGAAAATATACAATTAGTTGCTCACAATATCATCATATAGTTGTATATTCATCATCACAATCATTTTTAGAACATTTGCATCACCCCAGAAAAAGAAATATAAAGAAAGAAAACCCCATATATCCCAGACCCCTTTACCCCTCCCTCTCATTGACCACTAGTATTGCAATCTACCCATTTTTTTTTTTTACCCCTTATCCAACCCGTATTATTCATTTTTTTGTCTTTATTCTTTTACTCATCTGTTCATACCCTGGACAAAGGAAGCATCAGTCACAAGGTTTTCACAATCACACGGTCACATTGTAAAAGCAATATTACTATACAGTATTCTTCAAGAATCAAGGCTACCGGAACACAGTTCAACAGCATCAGGTACTTTCCTTCAGCCATTCCAATACACCAAAAACTGAGAAGGGCTATTTACATAATGCATAAGAATAACCTTCAGGGGTGGGCCCTGGTGGCTCAGCAGGTAAGGATGCTTGCCTGCCATGCCAGAGGACCTGGGTTCGATTCCCAGTGCCTGCCCATGTAAAAAAAAAAAAAAAAAAAAAAAAAGAATAACCTTCAGGATAACCTCTTGACTCTGTTTGGAATCTCTCAGCCACTCAAACTTTATTTTGTCTCTTTCTCTCATCCCCCTTTTGGTCAAGAAAGCTTTTCCAATCCCTTGATTCCAGCTCCAGGCTCATACCTGGGAGTCATGTCCCACATTGCTTGGGAGATTTATAACCCTGGGAGTGATGTCCCATGTAGCAGGAAGGGCAGTGATTCACCTGTCAAGTTGGCTTAGAGAGAGAGAGGCCACATATGTGCAACAAAAGAAGTTCTCTGGAGGTGACTCTTAGGCATAATTATAAGCAGGCTTAGCTTCTTCTTTTCAGGAATAAGCTTCACAGGGGCAAGCTACAAGATTGAGGGCTGGGCCTATTAAACTGGTTGTCTCCAATGCTTGCAAAAATATCAGGAATTCCCCAGATGAGGAAGTTTAATACTTATTCCTTTCTCCCCAGTCGACTGCCACAAGGGGACTTCCCAAATACTTTGCTATTTTCTGCTCTGGGATGTATCAGGGCATCACACCAACCTGTATAAACCAATAAGATCTCACTCCTTATTCAAGATTCCATGTAATTATGGTGTTTGAAAAAACTGACCATACAAGTTAAATTAGATAGCATGCTACCAAAAATATAAATTTTGCACCAAATAAACATATCTTCCTTTGGTCTCAGACAGAAGTTGATGTTTTAAAATATAGCCCATATACCTGATGAACTTTTAATACATTGCTGTTATAGCAGACACCAGAAATGAATCCATTTATGACTACAATGCAAATGTAGGAGCCAGAAGTGAAAAGATAGAGTTCCAATACATAAATCAATGTCTTATCTGTGATGGAAAACTGACCCAGGACTTGTGTCATGTCACTTCGAACTCTTGGAATGGAGGAGTAAAATGGTACAAACAGAGGAAACACAGGTGCCAGGAATCCAGAAGGCAAACTGCTGGCTGCAGTGATAGTAATTGAAAATTGCATAGTTTCAATGAGGATAAAGTCAAACAAGTCTGACAAAAACCAGTGTTCTAGTTTGCTAGCTGCTGAAATGCAACACACCAGAAACGGATTGGCTTTTAATAAAAGGGGATTTATTTTGTTAGTTCTTCAGAGGAAAGGCAGCTAACTTTCCACTGAGGTTCTTCCTTATGTGGGAAGGCACAGGATGGTCTCTGCTGGTCTTCTCTCCAGGCCCCCGAGTTCCAGCAACTTTCCCTGGGGTGATTTCTTTCTGCATCTCTAAAGGCCTGGGCTGAGCTGCGAGTGCTGAGTTGAGGAATGCCGAGCTGCTTGGGCTGTGCTACGTTGCACTCTCTCATTTAAGCACCAACCAATTAAGTCAAACGTCATTCATTGTAGCAGGCACCTCCTAGCCCACTGCAGATGTAATTAGCAGCAGATGAGGTTTACGTACCATTGGCTCAAGTCACAGCAACAGAACTAGGTGTCTTCACCTGGCCAAGTTGACAACTGAATCTAACTACTACATGTCCACCCTTTGTCAACTTGGCAACTACACGCATCACCTCAAACAGGTGCAAAAAATTCTTTTCTGGCTGTGGACCTGTGAATCTCAAAACAAGTCATCTGATGCCAATATGCAAAGGAGGACAGTCACAGGATCCATAGGGAGAAAGTGGAAGAAAAACCCGCAGGGAAAACACCATTGGATTTCAAAGCCTGAAAGTCATACATCCTTCGGCTTTAAAAAGTGGCAGTCACACCCTTTCCGAGGGCCTATGCAGTGGCCTGCCTCTTTCCAAATCAACCTCAGGGAACATTGAGGAGACCATCTCTCAGCTCCACTCTCTCCAGGCATCAGGGCCACCCCTGGGCTCTCTGCCATTTCTGGGGCACACGCTCAACCCCTCCATGTGTTGGCAGCCAGGCTCTCCCTGTTCCCCAAGGAGCGTGCAACACCTTTTCCAAGGCCTGAGGCTGCACAACTCTTCCACTGCAATGAGAGGGGAGATTCATCCTCGCCCTTCAGGGTAAACTCACCCTCTCCATGTATATGGGTGGGTCCACTCTCCTGGCCGAGGTTTCTTGGCTTCAGACCTGAGCTTCCATGGTTCTCACTCTGCAAACTCCAATCTCTCCCTTTTGTGTTCTCCTTTGTCAAGATTGACAGTGGTTCCATTTACACCAACAGTCACTTCAAGCACTCCAGGACTTCTCCATCATTCTCTTCACAATTCCTCCAAAATCTTCCCCTTAGCCATGTTCCAACATATCTAGTATTTGCAAACCACAGCAGCAGAACTACCCTGAGCTCTGCTGGTCTACAGGTTTTAGTTCCAAAATGGAGTGTGCTTCCTCCAGGAGAAGCAACAATGATTCCACTGAACTGGAAGTTAAGACTGCCACCTGGTCACTTTGGGCTACTTATGCCACTGGATCAACAAGAGAAGAAGGAGAATATATTTTTGTCTGGGGTAATTGACCCTGACTATCAGGAAGAAGTAGGACTGCAACTACATAATGGAGGTAAAGAAGAGTTTTCTTGGAATATAGGAGCTCCCCAAGGGTGTCTTTTGGTACTACCATGCCCTATGATTAAAATCAATGGAAAACTGCAACAATGCAATCCAGGCAGGACAACTAATGGCTCTGAAACTTAAGGAATGAAGGTTTGGGTCACCCCACCAGGCAAAGAACCATGGCCAGCTGAAGTGCTTGCTGAGGGTAAAGGGAACATGGAATGGGTAGTGGAAGAGGGTAGTGATAAATATGAACTTCGACCATGTGATCAGTTACAGAAACGAGGACTGTAATGCTGTTTTGTTCATGTTATACTACTTAAGTTGTAAGATATCAAGTTTAAGAACGAATGTTTCCCAAGGATTTGCCCCCTATTCTGGAGAGATTTAATGTGTTTCCAGTATATGCAGGACAAGTGAGTATTGTCAGGTAAAAGGAAAAAAATGTGTTTTATTGTTTTCATTTGGAAATTAAGTATGGTTTAAGGTGATATATATATAGCTGCCAAGTTGACAAGGGGTGGACTGTCATGGTCAGGGACATGTGTCAACTTGGCCAAGTTGTGGTACCTGTTTATCTGGTTGGGCAAGTGCTGGCCTGTCTGTTGCAATGAGGACATTTCATAGAATTAGATCATGATCATATCAGCTGCATCCACAGCTGATTCCATTTGTAATCAGTCAAAGGGAAGTGTCTTCTACAATGAGTGATGCTTAATCTAATCATGGGAAGCCTTTTAAGGAGGATTCAGAGGGGACAGTTTCCATTCCTGCTTTGGCTGGTGAGCCTCTCCTGTGGAGTTCATCCAGACCCTCCATTGGACTCGTCGGCTTCACAGTCTGCCCTGTGGATTTTGGACTCTGCATTCCTGCGGTCACGTGAGACACTTTTATAAATTTTATATTTGCAAGTGTTTTTTATTCTGATTTGATTCTGTTTCTCTAGAAAACCCTAACTAATACACCCAGGAACCCAAGAAAAACAATCCAAATTTTCTGCTGACATATCTTCTTTCAAAGAAGATAATAATATCCTACAATTATAAATTAAAAGAAGATTATACTATCCTACAATTATAAATAAACAGACAATACAGAAAGTATCTTTCAAATCAAGGAAAATTGTTCTTCCTTACATCAGCCTCCAAATCTAGAAGTCATTCTTGACTTATTCAAAGAACTTCTGATAGTGTGGCTGGAGGAAGGTCTGTAAAAGGGACAGGGTACTGGTGACCAGTAAAAGAATCTTGGACAGAGGTGCCTTGCAAACCCCACTTGAACCAGTGCTGGTGAACATAGTCCCACTGGGACTATATGTGGGGGGCCACATATAATCTTAACTGATATAAGATTCTGTCACAAATTCCATTTTGAGCAAGTTAAGTAGGAGATGACTGCAAGATATCCAGATGTAAATATCAGGTGTATAGTTAAGACATGCATTGTAAGTTCTTCAAGTGCTTGAGATATAATGGATGCTTAATAAAATATTTATTTAGTGAGCTCAAGGGTGAGGTCTGGAGGTGACATATTCTTAAATTATTGGCATATGACATGTGATTAAAGAATGACTCCAATCAATGGAGAATACATAGAGTAGAAAGAAGAACACAACCAAAGATAAAAGCATTTAGACACAACCATCTAAGAGGAATTAAGTTTTCTTATTCATCAACATTTCATATCTCTCCATTTATTTAGGTCTTTTTTTTTTTTTATTAATTAACAAAAAAAAGAAATTAACCCAACATTTAGAAATCATTCCATTCTACATATGCAATCAGTAATTCTTAACATCATCACATAGATGCATGATCATCATTTCTTAGTACATTTGCATCGGTTTAGAAGAACTAGCAAAACAACAGAAAAAGATATAGAATGTTAATATAGAGAAAAAAAATAAAAGTAATAATAATAGTAAAAAAAAAAAAAGACAAACACACAAACAGACAGACAAAAAAAAAAAAAAACCTATAGCTCAGATGCAGCTTCATTCAGTGTTTTAACAATGATTACTTTACAATTAGGTATTATTGTGCTGTCCATTTTTGAGTTTTTGTATCTAGTCCTGTTGCACAGTCTGTATCCCTTCAGCTCCAATTACCCATTATCTTACCCTGTTTCTAACTCCTGCTGGACTCTGTTACCAATGACATATTCCAAGTTTATTCTCGAATGTTGGTTCACATCAGTGGGACCATACAGTATTTGTCCTTTAGTTTTTGGCTAGACTCACTCAGCATAATGTTCTCTAGGTTCATCCATGTTATTACATGCTTCATAAGTTTATTCTGTCTTAAAACTGCATAATATTCCATCGTATGTATATACCACAGTTTGTTTAGCCACTCATCTGTTGATGGACATTTTGGCTGTTTCCATCCATCTCTAGGTCTTTTTAATGTCTTCAGTCAAATTTTATAATTTTCTCTGTAAGGTCTTGTACATTTGTTAACTTTATTCCTAGGAACAATGTATTTTAAAAATGCAATTGTGAGTTTGATTTTTTTTTAAATTTTATTTTCCAATTAGATACTGTTAGTGTGTCAAACCTGTATGTTGATCTATGCCCTTTCTGGACTCTCTTAACGCTAAAAGCTTTTCAATTAATTCTTTAAACTGATGATAAGATAACTGCAAACATTTTCATATTACTGTAAAAAGTTTCATCTCTTCTTTTTCATTTTAATTTATTTTTTCTTATTTCATAGGCCAGCATCTCTAGTCCAATGCTACATTTTAGTGGGAATTGCTGCCATAGAAGATATACTTCTAATATCTGACCATTGAGCATGATTTCACCTGAGGTTTCTCTTGAAGATATGCTTTATCAAGTTAGAAAATCACCCAATAAACAACACTTCCATTCTATGTCCCAGACCAACTTCTTATTCCCTTCACGTCTAGTCATACAGCAACTTTGGTATAGCTCACATTTTCTAAATATGTACCCTTTTGTGTGTATCCTGGGTTACAGTTTCTCTCTTCAATGTGGTCCTGTACACTTCCAGGATTTTTGTAATTCTTCACATTTTCTGGTCTGCTGAGAGTTCTTGTTTTAGAGCATGGCTATGGATTGATTACTGTATCACTTTGATATAATTTCTGTGAATGTGATACAGGAGAGGAATATTTATGGTTTGCATGAACATTAGTGAACATTTATAAGAATTTAGTGAAATTCTGAAGATTCATTTAAACTTAAAAAATGTAACAAAAATTTTAAACTTTGCCAAATACTTTTCTATGTGAACTTTATGCAGCATATCATATGTGTTAAAAATAATTGCATACATTTTTAGCAGTTAATGAAGAATTTGATGTTTTTATAAATTTTCTTAATCAAAACTGAAGTTTAATTAAGCATGTAAATTTCTTAATTATGTAATTCCATTTCAAAGATGATTATCTTTTAAATTGTTGAATGTAGAATATATGATGTCAATTCTTTAGCTGAGATTTTGTTTGTGGTCTAAAATTCTATCAATTGTAAGTATTCCATCAGTGGTAAAAAAGAATGTGTATTAAATCAAGCTTATTGATTACTAATAATTTTCTCTACATTAGCCTTTTTTGTTCTATTTGATATTTAAAAAAAATGAATTAGGCTCTGTTGCAATGGTAGTGTATTTTTAAATTTCTCCTTATAATTCCATCCATTTGCTACAATTTTGTTGAAGTTATGTTACTGGGCACACAAATATTCATGATATATATTAATCTTGAGTTTAAAAATATTAACAGTGTTAAACTTCTCCCTATAGCTTTCACTATTTGTTTTCTTTGAATTCTGTCCATTTGACATTAAAATGCATCACAAACCAACTTTCTTTATATTAGCGCTTTAATCATAGTAGCATTTAAATTTTTTTCTATTTGTTTTTTAACATACCTGTATCAATTTGGTTTACTTTTTTATAATGAGTACTTACATTGATTTTTAAAAATCAGTCTGTCAGTCTTATTACTGGGAAGTTTATCTATATTTATTTTGATTCTGCTATATTTTGCCCACTTAAGTCATCTTATTTTGTGTTTTTCATCACATTTTTCTTTCTTTTTTTTTTTTTTTAACTCTCTTTACTTTATTCGGAATAATGCCACTTTCCTTGTTTTCTTTTTCCTCTATTGCATTATATATATTCTCCACACCTATTGTTTTGTAGTTTCTCTTAGGAAAATGCATATAAAATATTTTTGTGCAATATTTAGAATCAAATCTTTCCCAAAACAAGACTAAAATTTAGCATGTTTTACTTTCTTTTGTATTCCACTTTGATTCCATTCCTTTCTTCAAACTCATATTTTGATACAGCCTGGACTTTTAGATTTTTTAAACAGGTCAATTTAAAATTGTTTTTAGCTATTTAATAATTTTAAACAGATGTCTTTCATACCATTATTTGTTGCATTTTATTATTCTTTTTGGATTCCTGTTTCCTTTTGGTATCAAGCATAACTTACTAAATTTTCTAGAGATAATTTGTTGGTATAAATTTGTTGGTATAAACATAACTGTTTCAAAATGTCTGCATTTTACTTTGAATGATAGTTTGGTTAGGTATAAAACTGTATCTCAGAGCTATGACAGTGTTTAGTTTGCTAAAGCAGCCAGAATGAATGTATCAGAAATGCAACATCTTTTAAAAAGGGAATTTATTAAATTGCAAGTTTACAGTTCTAATGCCATAGAAATGTACAAACTAAAGCATCCAGATAAAGATACTTTAACTCCAAAGAAAGGGCTGATGATGTTCGGGGTTTCTCTCTCAGCTGGTAACATCTGCTAGCTTTCTCTCCATTTCACAAGGCTTCCTCAGGGGTGTTTTCCTTCTGAATCTCCAAATGTCTCTGGCTATGTGGGCTCTATTGGCCCTAAAACTTTTTTGAAAATGATTCCTTCTTAAAGGACTCTGGTAAGCAACCCCACTTTGAATGGGTGGAGACACATCTCCATGGAAATCAACTAATCAAAAGTTACCACCCACAATTGGGTGGGTCATATCTCCATGGAAACAATGAAGAAGATACCACCCAGCAATACTGAATGAGGATTAAAGAAAATGGCTTTTCTGGGATACACAACAGTTTCAAACCAGCACATTCCACCCTTTGGGCCCCCAAAAGACATTTTATTTCCAAATGCAAAATATGTTCATTCCATCACAATATCACAAAGCCTTAAAACATATCAATAAAACTGCAAATACAATACAAAATTAGAAACAGTACAAACTCTCAACAAAGTCAGCTACAGGCATGGTCTGTCCTAAGGCAAAGTTCTTCTCTGGCTGTGAACTGTAAAACTCAGAACAGCTTATCTGCTGCCAATATACAAAGGAGGAGTAGTCATAGGGTACATATTACCATTTCCATAGGGATGAACTGGAGAAAACACAGGGGTCACTGGACCCAAACAGTTCTAAATACCTGCAGGGCAAACTCCATAGGATTTATAAGTCTGAGAGTCATTCATCCTTGGGGCTTTAGAAAATGGCAGTCCCACCCTTTTCAAGGGCCTATTTAGTGGCCCTGCTTTCTCCAAATGCTGCTGTGAAGTTTGCAACACTGGAGGACATTGGGGAGCCCACCTTTTTCTTGGCCCCACCCTCTCCAATCATTGGGCAGAACCTGGGCCCTCTGTCATTTCTGGGGCACCAGCTCAGCCCCCTCAGAACAATGCAGTTGCAGCCAGGCTTCCCACAATCTCCAAGGAATGTACTCCACCCTCTCCAAGGCCTGAGGCACTGAAACTCCTTCCCTCAATTTTGGGAGCAAACTCACTCTCTCCAAGTGCTTGGGTGGATCCACTCTCCTGGCCTGATGTTTCTTGGCTTCAGACATTAACTTCCATGGTTCTACCTTTGAAGTGGTTTTTCCTTCAGTGTGTCCCTTTTCTATCCTTTTTAGTCTGGACTGGCAGCAGTTCCATTTATACAAATCCCACAGCACTCTTTTTGGTTTTCTATGCAATATGCTGGGATCATGCCCAGCAGACAAAAAGACTTTATACAAATCCTTTCTGGATAACTCCATCTCAAATCCTCACTTGTCCTGTAATGGGTGACTAATTCTATGTTTGGTTAAATCTTCATCTGGGGTGCGATTCTCTGGGTTCTCCCTTTCTGGAAGCCCAGAATTTTCCAGAACAATACTTTCTGGTTTCTTTGTACCCAGGAGTTCAGTTCTCAGCTATCTCTTTCCTGTCAGTTTTCACTATAAGCTGCAAGGAGAAACAAAGCCACACTTTCCACATTTAGTTTGGAAATCTCTTCTGCTAAATATCTAAGTTCATGACTTTTAAAATCTGCCTTCTATCCAAAACCAGTAGTCAATTTTACCAGATTATTTGCCACTTCAAAACAAGGGTAACCTTCCTTCCACTTTGCAATAATGCATGCATTATTTCTGTCTAAGCTTTATTAGAGGTCTCTTTGGAGTCCACATTTATACCAACAGTCTCTTCAAGGAATCCTTGGCCTTCTCTATCAAGCCCCTCACAACTCTTCCAAAATCTTTCCTTTATCCATCTAAAATGCCATTCCAACATGTTTGGCATTTACAAACCACAGCAGCAACCCACTTCTCTGGTACCAAAATCTGTTTTAGTTTGTTAAAGCTGCTGGAATGCAATATACCAGAAATGGAATGGCTTTTAAAAAGGGAATTTATTAATTTGCAGTTCTAAGGCCAAAGGAATGTCCAAACTAAGGCATCCAGAGAAAGATACCTTAACTCCAAAGAAAAGGCCAGTGACGTTCAGGATATCTCTCTCAGGTGGGAAGGAACATGGCTAGCTTTCTCTCCATTTCATAAGGCCTCCCCTGGGGCATTTTCCTTCTCCATCTCCAAAGATCTCAGGCTGTTTGGGCTCTATTGGCTCTAAAGCTTTTTCCAAAATGGTTCCTTGTTAAAGGACTCCAGTAAGCAACCCCACCTTGAATGGGTGGAGACACATCTCCATGGAAACAATAAAAAAGATCCCACCCAGGATTATTGAATGAGGATTAAAGAACATGACTTTTCTGGGGAACATGACAGTTTTATACTAACACAGACAGATTGCAAAAATGGCCCTTATTCTTTACACAAGCCCACTCTTCATATTCATGCCTCTTGTGAGATAACTTTGAAATCTACTTCCTTCTAATTCTGGGTTTGGGACTCAAGACTTGCTTTGGCAATGGGACAGTAGCAAATATGACACAAGCAGAGTCTTGAAAAGCACTTGTCTTGATTGCTTTTGTCCTCAGCCACTACCATGAGAACATGCTTGCATAAACTTACCCCAGTTACTCCACCTTGAAGCCATCCTAGATTGGCAAATAGCCAGCTGGACCCCAGACATGTGGGTGAGCCCAGCCAAAATCAGAAGAACCACTGATCTGAGATCAGCCTAAATTGCCAATTTACAGATTGGTGAACTAACTAAATCCTCATTTTTTTCAAGCCATTGTTTTAGGAATTTTTTTTTTTATATAGCATTTTTTGTGTGTGTGACAGTGGTTGATACAAAAGGTGTTTTTCTTTGCTACTTGGAAGATACGGCTCTGTTACCACCTTGCATAGAGTGCCACTGTTGACATGTGTAATGGAATATGATTGCCTTTTTTAATAGATAAGCTATATATAGATAAAAACCTTCAGGATATTCTCTTTGCTTTGATGTTCAGAAGCTTTACTACTATCTATTTATATTACTAGTATGTATTCAGTAGGATGTATTTGTAATTATGTAAATACAAACAAAAATGTCTATAAGTATATTGGATGCTTGGGAATACGAGAATATTGAATTTAACACACCACTTCAGATCTGTCTTGAGTTAGAGTTCAAGGTGGAATTGGAAGAGTTGAGGTTTACAGCAATGGCAGAAAATTGAAGCCTACTGGTACAAAACAAAAGTTTCTAGACTAACATGGAAATTCAAGGTTCATGACATGATATCATTATGACTGTGGGTGCCTGTCTATAGATTAGTGATTTAGAATTGATAAACCCTGGAAAACAAAGGTCTGGCCTTTTAGCTTCTACTCAGACTGCAAATCAATAACAGTAGAAAGGGGCTGCTAATGTTAATAGGAATCCTCACAATGTCTTTTTCAGAAATGACTATAAAGAACAATGGACAAAAAAAAAAGAACTAAGCTAGTCATATTAGTTGGCAGTCATTTGTGCATTTTTCCTCTCTTCTAGGCCAGTTACTAGTTTTGTATCCATTTTCTGTCTTTGAGGTTTTGTTAACATCTCTAAATCATTAATAGAGTCAATAGAGTACATGTTCTAGCAAGAAGAAAAATTAATCCATGAAGATTTAAAAATTAAACAAATAAAACAAAAAAATATCTCAGTGTTTGTTTTTTATTAAAAAGTTGAATTCATCCTTCTAGCCTCCAATGTTTTGGAGCAGCTAGAAGGAAAAATCTGAGATGATGGTATGGCAGCCCATGACAAACTCTGGGATCTGTCCTGTAACTACTTGTTGAAGAGTGCTTTGAAAACTGTTGCTTTTTTCTTTCTTTGCATTATATGTTATATTATATAATAAAAAAAGTTTTAAAAGTAATTCAATTCATGGGATTTCTTTGCTCTCTTTTATTGTATTGGTCTTTAGAATCCTGTTCTATTGGAAATCTGTATATAGATCAGTTAGAAATTCAGGTTGCTTCTCCCACCACAAATAATAACAGATATTTATTTGATGAGATATGTTATAGAAGTGAGGATACCAGATTCTGTGAATGGTGAAAGCTCTAGCTCTTACTTACTTCTTTGATTTATGAAATTTTATAGCAAACCATGTATTCTCCCTTGCCCATTGTACTCAGGCAAGAGACTGGAATATTCTTTTATTGAAAAATAAATGTTAGGATATCATTGGAGTATGTTAGGACCACAATGAAGACATGAGTTGATAAAGTCCATTCACTAAGCACAGAGAACTTTCAAAATGAGGTTTTAAAGTTTTGTTCTTAAATATAACATTTAATTAAATTTCATTAGGCACTTAGGGAATGACTTCAGATTGAAATACAGATTAAAATAAACATGCACACAGATAGAAAAATGTAAACTCTAGATTACCAATAAAAAACTCTGGGAAAGCCATAAATAATGTCCTCAGAGAGATACTATAAAGTAAAAACAAACAAACAAACAAAGTATTATGAAAAAGGAAGAAACAGAGGACAGGAAACTCTTATAATAAATATGATCATTAAAATAAAAGATTAAATAAAATGGAAAGAATTTCCCAGAAAGCTGGACAAAATATCAAATAATATGGAAAATAGGAGAAGAAAGAAGGGAAAATTAGAGAATTAATTTTGGGAGGCCAACAGCTGACCACTGGTAGTTCCCAGAAGTAAGAATAGAGGAAGTATAAGGGAGAATACAATTAAATAACAAGAACATTTAAAAAAACTCAAGGGTGTCCAAGTTAAGATTGATAGGGCATACAATGCTCAAAGAGAATTAATTTTTCAAAGGCCCATATGTCAATTTCATGTCACCTTGAGAACAACAAGGATATAGTGAAGATCTTAAAGCTTTCAGAAAGAAAAAGAACCAAAGGCATACAGAGAAGTTGGACTGGCTTTAAGTTTCTCAGTATCAATACTGGAAATTAGAAGATAGAGTAGAGTTTTCAAAATGCTGAAAGAAAATGTTTTCTACATTTTCATTCTATAACTAGAGAAACTATTAATCAAATGTAAGGGGCAAATAATGTTTATATATCTTTATATATGTAAGCTCCAAAATTAAGCTCATATACACCCTACTCTCAGGGAGTTAGTGGGGTACATGCTTTAGCAAAATCAGAGAATAAACTAAGAAGTAGGAACACTTGGCATCCAGAAAACAAAGAATTCAGCATACGAAAATAGCAAAGGAAGTCACAGAATGACAACTATGCTGAAGCTCAGGTCAAAAGTTCCTGAGATATGTAGGAGGAAAGTCTCCAGGAGTGAGCACCATAGAAAAAAAAGGGAAATTGTTATGTTATTTGATATGTTTGAAAAGTGGAGGGATAATTAGAATTGCAGTTCTATAAGAAAGGAAAAGTAGTTCTGGAACATGACCTGCACCAACTACATTTACAGCTCATGGTAATCTAAGTGCCAACTATGACCTCAGTGGGATGAGGGTGGAAGGAAAATGAGGTGGAAGAGACAATATCAGGGAATCAATAAATAATGACAAAACTGATAAATCAACAAGTTTCAATATACACATATTTAGGAATACAGAGGGCGATGAAGAAGAAAGTGCCAAAATGGTTGCCCCTGGGGGTGGGCATATAATAGGGGAAAACTGTTCTTTTTAGATAAATCTTTTGGTAATATTTAATCTTTTTAAGGCATGGGCAATTATTACAACAATTGAAGCTATTTTTAAAAACAAAAGGGATAGATATCTTTCATACTAGACTATGTCCATATAATGGAAAATTCATTTTTTTTTAACTTTTGTTATTAATTGAAAAAAATTAACAAATAAAACATTTAGAAATCATTCCATTCTACATATATAATCAGTAATTCTTAATATCATCACATAGTTGCATATTCATCATTTCTTAGTACATTTGCATCGATTTAGAAAAAGAAATAAAAAGACAACAGAAAAAGAAATAAAATGATAATAGAGAAAAAAAACTATACGTACCATACCCCTTACCCCTCGCTTTCATTTACCACTGTTTCAAACTGAATTTATTTTAACATTTGTTCCCCCTATTATTTATTTTTATTCCATATGTTCTACTCTTCTGTTGATATAGTAGCTAAAAGGAGCAGGTTTTCACATTCACAGAGTCTCATTGTGAAAGCTATATCATTGTTCAATCATCATCAAGAAACATGGCTACTGGAACACAGCAGCACATTTTCAGGCAATTCCCTCCAGCCTCTCCACTACATCTTGAACAACAAGGTGATATCTACTTAATGCGTAAGAATAACCTCCAGGATAACCTTTCGACTCTGTTTGGAATCTCTCAGCCATTGACACTTTGCCTCATTTTACTCTTCCCCCTTTTGGTCGAGAAGTTTCTCTCAGTCTCTTGATGTTAATTCTCAGCTCATTCTAGAGTTTTTCTCAGTCCTTTGATGCTGAGTCTCAGCTCATTCCAGGATCTTTTTCCCACATTGCCAGGAAGGTCCACACCCCTGGGAGTCATGTCCCACGCAGAGAGGTGGAGGGTGGTGAGACTGCTCATCATAGTGCTGGAGAGAGAGGCCACATCTGAGCAACAAAAGAGGCTCTCTTGGGGGTGACTCTTAGGCCTAAATTTTAAGTAGAGTTGACCTATCTTTTGTGGGGTTAAGTTTCATGTGAACAAACCCCAAGACTGGGGGCTCAGCCTATAGCTTTGGTTGTCCACACTGCTTGTGAGAATATCAAGAATTCAACTTGGGGAAGTTGAATTTCTCCCCACTCTCACCATTCCCCGAAGGGGGCTTGCAAATGCTTTTCCAGTCACTGATCAAATCATTCTGGGATTCATCGGGGGATCACTCTGGACAAACCAACAAAATCTCATGTGCTACCTGAGATTCCAAGTACTTATGACATTCAATCACACTATCTACATGAGTTATATTAGGAAATGCTCTAGTCAAAATCTAAATTTTGTAACAAATAAACAATTTTTGCTTTAGTCTCACACATAATGTGACATTTTAAAGTATTAGTTATCATCTATTTTCAGCACCCTGCAATAATGACAATCCTTTGTTCTTCCTCATGCAAAAACATTTTTAAAATTTGTACATTGTACAGGAAAAGTCATTTTTAAGGATATAACAGAGAAGAACTATAAGAATAAAGAGTCTCTGAGAAGAGAAAAAATGTGAGGATATCAAAGGACATATTACTAATTTTATTTACAAAGAAATCAGAAGATGAAGGAAAAATGATCTTAAACCTTATATTAAATGGAAGAAATTACATTAGAATAAAGGCTTTTTGCTTTTAAAATAGAAACCCAATTCTAAGTATCCCATTACTTTCATAGAATTGACATTCCATTTGAATGAAATTGACATTTCAGTCAAACCATTTTAGAAAAGTTGCAATACCATATTCTTCAAGTTAGTGGATTATATTTTTATTTTGAAGAAAGTGGAAGTCAAATGATTAGGAAAAAGGGTACAAAACAATTGTGGGAAGATGACAGAGAATGAAGCTCCAGGAATCAGTCCGTCCACCAGAAAAATTATTAAACATTCTATTTGAATGAAATTGAATTGAGATTGACATTTCAGTCAAACCATTTTAGAAAAGTTGCAATACCATATTCTTCAAGTTAGTGGATTATATTTTTATTTTGAAGAAAGTGGAAGGCAAATGATTAGGAAAAAGGGTACAAAACAATTGTGGGAAGATGACAGAGAATGAAGCTCCAGGAATCAGTCCGTCCACCAGAAAAATTATTAAACAGGCAGGAACTGCATCAATTATTTTTAAACTCCAGAATCTAGTAGAAAACTGTGCAGCTTCCAGGGAAGACTGGGAGAAAGAGGCTGGTAAATCATGGTAAATTAATAGTAAGGGATTTATGGGACTTCTGTATTTTAAACACAAGTTTTCAATAAACCTACAACTTTAGAGAAGGCAGAAAAGAAAAGGGGAAGCTTAAGGACTGTATGTTGAATAAAATGTCAGAAACAAAAAAATAAATACTATCATGCCTCACTCATATGGAACAAGTATAATATAAAAATTTGGTGAACTGAAGTCGAGAGCATGGGTTATCAGGTTGGCAGCTATTGTAAAGGTTTCTAGATTGTAAACTCTTACAGCAGTCACATACATTAAGGAGTTGTAACTGTTATTTCTAAATTCTGAAATACTGAGCTGTTTGTATATAACCTGGTCATTCCCAGAAACTTCGTATATTTATGTGACACCTGAAACTCAGAGTTGGAGCTCTGAAGCTATGAAAGTCAACACTACCCCATACAGCAGCTGTTTACAAAGTTGAAAATCTCTTTGACTAGACTTATGAATGAAACTGATCTGGATAGAACTGGGGTAGATCAGAATACAGGGTAAAGGATAAATATCGTCTATATTTTAAAACTTCAACTTTTGTGTGAGAACAAAGGTAGAGATGTCTAGTCAGTGCAAAATTTATATTTTTGGTAGTTCATTATCTAATTTAACTTGTATATCCAGTTTAGTTAAACAGCATAAGTACATGGAATCTTGAATAGGGGGTGTGATTTTGTTGGTTTGTTCAGGTTAGTGTGATGTCCTGAAACATCCCAGGGTAATTTTGGCAGTGAATAAAGAAGTATTTGCAAAGTCCCCTTGAGGGATGGGGAGAAATGAGGAAATATTCAACTTCCCCATTTGGAGAATTTCTGATATTCTTGCAAGCTGTGCAGACAACCAAATCAATAGACTGAGCCCTCAATCTTGGGGTTTGCCCCTATGAAACTTATTCCTGCAAAGGATAGGTTAAGTCTACTTTAATTATACCTAAGAGTCTTCTGTTGCTCAGATGTGGTCTTTTTCTCTAAGCCAGTTTGGCAGGTGAACTCACTGCCTTGCCCCCTATGTGAGACATAACTCTCAAGGGTGTAAATCTCCCTGGCAATGTGGGACAGAACTCTTGGGATGAGCCAGGAGCCTGCATCATGGGATTGAGGAAGTCTTCTTGACCTAAAGGGGGAAGAGACAAATGAGACAAAATAAAGTTTCAGTGGCTGAGAGATTTCGAACAGAGTTGAGAGGTTATCCTGGAGGTTATTCTTATCATTATATAGAAAGCTCTTTTTAGTTTATGGTGCATTATAGTGGCTGGAGGGAAGTATCTGAAATTGTTGAGCTGTGTTTCAGTAGCTTTGATTCTTGCAGTCGATTGTATAACAATATAGCTTTTACAGTGTAACTGTGTGATTCTGAAAACCTTGTTTCTGATGGTCCTTTTATCCAGGGTATGGACAGATGAGTAAAAAATATGGAAAAAAAATAAACAATAGGGGGATAAGTGGTAAAATAAATTGGGAGATTGAGATGCTATGGTCAATGAGAGAGAGAGAGGTAAGGGGCATGGAATATATGAGTTTCTTTTTTCTGGAGTGATGCAAATGGTCTAAAAATGATCATGGTAACAACTATGTGATGATATTGTGAGCTCATTGATTGTATATCATGTTTGGCCTGTACATGCATGAACATTTGTCAATAAAAATATTTTTCTTAAAAAAGGAAACAAAGTTATAAAAAGCTGCTCAAAATATTGCTCAAAATATAAATTAATATGAGATATGAAAACCCAATAAAGAAGCATTATTGTATAAGGAATCATTGCCAAAGACTTCTGGGAATCAAAATGTCAGAAAATAGAACAAATAATAAAGTGAAATGAATCTGAAGAATGCAAAGGAAAAAAATGGTGCAATAAATGGTATAGAAATTGTATTGTACTTCAGAAGCAAAGACCTGTTGATAAGGGGGTGTACCCAATGAAGGAACTTTTGAAATGAATGTGTACTGTAATTTGTATATTTGTGTTTAAATTTACCATATAATTTTGTGCTTTCTTTTTTGGCCTATCAAATCTAGTCTCTTTTTGCCTCCTTTCTTGTCTTCCTCTAGATTTATTACCTTTTGTTATTCTATTGTTTCTCATTTACCAGTTTGGACTTTGATTACAGATGTCTAAAAACTAATAGTGGTTATAACATTTCGTTTCTGCCAATTAAAAAACAAAGATAGATAATCTCAACCTGAAGTAAAATATATTTGACAATTAATTTATGTTCTATTCAAACACACTTTAATAATAATTGTAGCATGTGTTCAAATATGGATTTTCATATGTTCATGGAAAAAAGAAAAACAAATAAGCTGAAACCTGACCCCTAGAATTAAGAAGTTGGTCTTCTGGGAATAACAGTAAGCAATTAAAAACCAATAATAGTATATCTATACTTTCTCTATGCTTCTATTAATCACTCTAAAATATTCCTCCTGTTACTATTATTTATAGAACTAAGACTAATGTATCTATATTATTCTTTGTTTATGACAACCGTTCTATATGAACTTCTTTGAACTCAAATCTGAATGAAAGGATCAAATTCTATTAAATTTTACAATGATAATCTGGATGTGAAATGGTTTACTTTCTTAAGGGTGCTTGTATGTTAGAGCAACTCTGATTTCATTAGATCTAGTCCATGAACTAAAAATCTTTTCCTGGAATGTATTCTTAAGATCTCATTTGCTACAGTCCTAACCTCTAGACAATGCCATTATTTCCATTAAGTTCTGAAGGAGCTGAGGCTGAGTAGTTAAGTAGCTGGCTTAATCCCCACAACTGTGAAGTGACAGAGGGAAAGGTGAGAACTGAGAATCTCATGTGGGCAGCACAATATTCTCACAGTAAAGCAAGTTGATCCTCTTTCTGGTGCATTTAGTTCAGAAATCAGAATGTAAAGGAGATAATTCTAATTAAGCATTCATCTGTTTTCCACATCCTCTAAGTCAGTGTACCACAATTCAATCTATTCCTCCCCCCAAATTAAGGGGAAAAAAAGATTCATACCCTTTAGTGGAAATGACTTCATTCAAAGTAAGCATTTCACAGTTTTTTATTTCCTCCTGAAGTTTACTTTGTTCAGTAGTTAGAAGAAAAGAAGAAGACAGTATGGGATTATTTTCAGATGTCCTGATACATTTCCTATGATTCCTCATTCCGTTTCTTGGTTGGGAGTACAGTTTAATACATCACCACATTCTACGATTAATATATTTTTAATAGATACTTGATTTTATAGGTGCTAGTTACAAAATAGGTCTGAAAGACAAGTTAATGGACTTCTTAGAGTTCCCCGTATTGACTGCACCATTGCATATTGCATATTTATTGCAACTCCACTGGTAATTAGATACCTAGTTTTAGCACATCATTTCATTTTGGTTTTCCTCTTCTTCAACATATAAAAATCCAATTCAACAAGAAAAAGAGGACACAATTCAAGGGTTGGGGATGAGCAATACTTGGTTTCACTGAATTTATTCACATATGAAGAAATCGACTTTGATTTCAGCTCCATTCTAAATTATGTTGCCCTTGGGAAATTTGCTTTAAAAATCCTGCTCCATTTGGAACTATTTTTTTAGTGGCCTGAAAACTTGTATGTGCCAAATAGTTCATAGTTGTTTTTGTCTGGAATAAGCAGAGCCCAAATTGAGTTATTAATATCTTCATGAGATGTTTTTACAAATGTTAAAGATTAACAAATTGGTGTACTGGATGATTTCATATCTCCATGGTAAATCAGCATTTAGAACTAAACATCAAAGTCCCAAATATTATTGGCATTCATGATGATTCCCATAAAATCTATTTCAAGTATCCTGTTCACATTTTAGCTTTGGCTAGACTGCTGAGTGCCACTTATGGATGCAGTAGAATAAAGATTGATTCTTTGCTGGCAAGGCCTAGTATGGGATTTCTCAAACTGGAATCCCACAGCTCTGTGGCCCATAGATATATTCTCTACAAGAATTTTAAAATTTTGTTTTTTTTCAAAGATAATCTTAACAAATAATGTACACACGTTTTTGGCTATCTACATGCCTACCTTATAACCGAAGGTAGCAACTTCAGGGTTTATGTTTGGTTTGTGCTTATTCTGATATTAACTTAATTGATGTTGTTTAAGTTTTAATGGGGGAATATGTTCTTCAGATCACTGGGGATCAGAAAATTTATCCTCAAGAACCAAGAATTCTCAGTCTGATATTTATTGACCACGTTCATTAGAAATGAGAACAAAATCGTTGACTTTTGTGCAGAATAAACAGAAGTTATTGACACTTGCTAATGTTGAGTCACTGTACTGAGCGATTTTTGGGTATAAGTAAATTAAATATTCACACAACATAGGGGTGCAATAGGTACTATTATTATTTCATTCCTTTTGAAATATTCGAATCTTTTGGATTTTGACATTTCCCACTTAGCGTATAGACATTTTGATTGCAATTATGAATATGTTGTGGAGAAAAGTTCAGATCAGGTTTGCTTGCCAATTGTTTTACTTTCATGGATTTGTCTTCCCTTGCTTTTCCACATCTTCATTTAATATTCCTGTGAAGCTTCCTCAGTGTCATTTAGAGTAAGGTTCCTTTACTTATTGTATTCATGCTGATAAGGTAAGATACAAGGCACTCTTGTCTTCAAAGCAAAATCACATTGCAAAACATGATATTTTTAAAATTTCACATTACCTTGCTGATCTAATCAGTTCTATTACAGGAGCTCTTGCTCCCAGACTGATAGAGATAACTTAATAACTTATGACTTTTTTCATTTGAATAGCAGTCTATATTCATTGCTTTCTTAGGACAAACTAGCATCATTTTTCTTTGCTTTAACTAGTACGAAGTGTCATTTTTCAAGACAGATTCCTCTGTTTACACAATTAATACGCTTTTAAATTTACCTTAGAGATAAGTAATAACAAATCAAGGAAAATAGAATTTTTTTAAGTTTTAACAGACAGATGTTTCCCATTTACTGGACCTTTTATTTTATTTGCTCCTGGCTATTATACATGTTAATTTCAAACAATTTTGTATGTCAGTCAAGCCTTTGTACTATACTGCTTTACTTTTGACAACTAAAGGACTCCCTACTTATTGAGTCTAAACTGTAGGAAAAGTTCAATTTTCTCTTATTCTTCAAACATTTCTTTAAAATAATTTATTGAACTAAAGTCGCATTAATTTTTTTTTGCTGAGAATGTCTTAACAATGTTTATAATTGTATTGGTCATTGAATTCCTAATCTTTCATTTTTATATATTTAATCTATTTCTTAGTATTGTTTTCCATTTTAAAAATTAAAGTTTTTCAGTGAATAAGTATTATAACTAGCTAATTAGATGAAAACATTTCCATATATTTTACTAAATTTGAATTCAACAAAAATTTCTTGAATGTATACTACATACAAGGCATTAAGCTGAATGGTGGGAATTTATGGAATAATGCAAAAAACCCGTCTCTGACCTCCAAAGTTTTTGGTGACTTTATAATATTCTTGCACTATCATTTTGGTATATGTGGGTCCCCACTTTAAACCTAAAATGAGAGTGTCTTAAAGAAAAATCTGCCTTTACCTTTATTATTATTATTCTTTTGCTTGGGTTAGAACCTGCATAGGTATGGGGCTGAATACTGGCCCCTGAAGATACTGGGTCTTAATGCTTGTAATCCATAAATGTCACCTTATTTGGCCTAAGGGTCTTTGCAGATGTGATTAAGATAAGGATTTTTGAGATGGGGAGATTATTCTGGATTGTTCAAGTAGGACCAATTGCCATCACAAGTGTCCTTATAAAAGGGACAGACAGAGATTTGAAACACATACACAGGCAACATGAAAATGCAGACAGGAATTTGAGTGATGTGACCACAAGCCAAGGCATGCCAGCAGTCACCAGAAGCTGAAGAGGCAAGGAATGGATCCATCCATAGAGCTTCTGGAGTGTGTGCAGCCCTACTAACACTTTGACTTCAGCTCAGTGACCCTGATTTTGTACTTCTTGCCTCTACAACTATGAGATAATAAATTTCCCGTGTTTTAAGTCACCTGTGTGTTGTAATTAGTTATAGCAGCCACAGGAAATCAGTACAGTAGGTACCCACAAATGATAAAGGACAGGGTATGAGGTAGCAGAGAATGAGCTTGAGACTGTGGGTCCCAGCACACCTGAGTTTGTCTTCGGGCTCTGCCAATTTCTAAAGCAATTTAATTAAATAGCATGAGTTTCAATTTCCTTGTTTGTAAAAATGGGAATGGAAAAACATCTCAATGTAGTCGAAGTAAGGTATTGATTTTTAAATACTTAGGATCTTTTGGATTGAATATATCTTTAAGAAACCATAGCCTTATCATAGTTATCATTAATGCTTACAACCTGCTAATTCTGACTCCCACACATAGAACTTGACACTTTGCTTCACATGCACAAGTGGCCAAAAAAATAGTGGCATAAAATAGAGCCACAGAGAACCTTGTGCAAATAATATATCAAAATAAATTCTTGGAAGAGTTTGAGCAGGATTGGTGTTAGTTCTTTTTAGAATGTTTGATAAAATTTCCCTGGGAAGCCATCTGACCCTGGGCTTTTCTTTGTAGGAAGAATTTTGATAACTGATTGGATCTCTTTACTTGTGATCTGCTTGTCAAGCTCTTCTATTTCTTCTTGAGTCAGTGTAACTTGTTCATATATTGCTAGGAATTTGTCCATTTCAGCATTGATTTTTTCTATTGTATTTGTATTTCTCCAATTCATTTAATTCTGTCTTAATCTTTGTTATTTCTCTTCTTTATTTGCTCTGTGGTTCATTTGCTGTTCTTTTTCTATTTTCTCCAGGTGAGCAGTTAAGTCCTTCATGTTTGCTCATTCTTCTTGTTTAATATAGGCATTTAAGGCAATACATTTTCTTCTCAGCACTGTTTTTGCTGTATCCCATAAATTCTGATTTTTTTTATTCTAATTTTCATTAATCTTCAGATATCTACTGATATCTCTAGGAATTTCTGATTTGATCCACTGATTTAAGACTGCATTATTTTATGTCCATAGATTTGTGAAAGTTCTGTTTCTTTGGTGGTTATTGGTTTTTAGCTTCATTCCACTGTGGTTAGAGGAAGTGCTTTGAGTAATTTCTTTTCAAAGGTTTAAAGACCTGTTTTGTGCTCCAGCATATTATCTATCCTGGAGAACACTCCATGAGCATTAGTGAAGAATGTATAGCCTGTTTTTTGGGGGTGTAATGATCTGTATATATCTGTTAGGTCTAATTCATTCATCAAACTGCTTAAGTTCTCTATTTCTTTGTTGATCCACTGTCTGTTTGTTCTATCTATAGAGGAGAATGGTGTATTGAAGTTGCCAACTATTATTGTTGAAATGTCTATTACCTCTTTCAGTTTTGCCAATATTTGGCTCATATACTTTGGAGCTCCTTGATTGGAAGTATAAACACTTGCAATTGTTATTTCTTCTTGGTAATTGTTCTTTTTATTAACATATAGTGTCCTTCCTTGTCTCTTATGACATGTTTTTATTTAAAGTCTATTTTGTCTGATATTAGTGTGGCTAATCCTGCTTTCTTTTGGTTACCACTTGCATGGAACATCTTTTCCTATCCTTTCACTTTTAACCAATTTGTATCCTTGGGTATAAGATGAATTTTTTTGTAAGCAGCATATAGATGGATCATATTTCTTAACCCATTCTGCTAATCTGTATCTTTCAGTTGGTCAGTTTAGTTCATTAACATTCAAAGTTATTACTGTAAAGTTATTTCTTGCATCCACCACCTTATGCTTTGTTTTTTATCAATCAGATCTATATATTCTTTTCCCTGTTTCTCTTTTTATCCTTTAAGTTATGCTTACTGGTACACTTCAATTCTGTGCCCTCCTCCAGACTCCTCTCTCCTGTCCTTTTATTTTCAGGCATCAAAACTCCCTTTAGTATTTCTTGTAGGGTCAGTTTCTTGTTGACAGATTCTTTCAGCCTTTGTATGTCTGCAGAAATTTTAATATCTCCCTAAATTTTGAAAGACAACTTAGCTGGACAAAGAATTCTTGGCTGGAAGTCTTTCTCTTTCAGGACCTTAAATATATCATACCACTTCTTTCTCACCTCCATGGTGCCCATTGAGTAGTCCAAACTCAGTCTTTTGTGGTTTCCCTCATATGTGGTGAGTCAGTGTTCTCTTGCTACTTTCAGAACTTTGTGCTTCTCTTCAACATTTGACCATCTGACTAGCATGTGTCTTGGAGTAGGCCTATTTGGATTTATTCTATTTGGGATTTTTTGGGCTTCCTTGATTTGCATATTTATGTCTTCTATAAAGTTTAGGAAGTTTCCCCCAATTATTTCTTCAACTAATCTTCCTAGTCCTTAACTCACCTCTTCTCCTTCTAGGACACTGAGGATTCTTATATTTGTGTGCTTCATGCTGTCCATCATTTCCCTGAGATCCAATTTCAATTTTTTCCAACTTTTTTGCCATTTGTCATTTTGTGCATTCGAATTTAAGTGTCCTTTCCTTTAGTTCACTTATTCTTTCTCTGATTCTTCAAATCTGCTCTTGTGTGTCTCTAGTAGATTTAAAATTTGGTCTACAGTATCTTTCATCTGTATGACATCTACTATTTTCTACTTATTCTTTCAAATTCTTCCTTATACTCTTCTAATGCCTTCTTGATGTCCTTTATGTCATTAGTCAACCCATTGAATTTATTTAGGAGAATTGTATGAGCACCTTTGATTAGTTGTTCCAAAGTCTGTCTTTTTAAGTGGTTTTTTTTTTTGCATTTTTGTTATTAATTTAAATTAAAAAATATAACTAATAAATGCAAACATTCTTAACTTTTGATCATTCCATTCTGCATATATAATCAGTAATTCACAATATCATCATAGTTGCATATTCATCATCATGATCATTTCTTAGAACATTTGCATCAATTCAGAAAAAGGAATAAAAAGACAACAGAAAGAAAATCATGCATGCTATAGCCCTTACCCCTCCCTTTCATTGATCACTAGCATGTCAACCTAAATTTATTTTAACATTTGTTCCCCCTGTTATTTATTTTTATTCCATATGTTTTACTAGTCTGTTGATAGGGAGATAAAAGGAGCATTAGACACAAGATTTTCACAATCACACAGTCACATTGTGAAAGCTATATCATTGTACAATCATTTTCAAGAAACATGGCTACTGGAACACAGCTCTACATTTTCAGGCAGTTCCCTCCAGCCTCTCCATTACATCTTGACTAACAAGGTGCTATCTATTTAATGCATAAGAGTAATCTCCAGGATAACCTCTCGACTCTGTTTGGAATCTCTCAGCCATTGACACTTTATTTTGTCTCATTTCGCTCTTCTGCCTTTTGGTCAAGAAAGTTTTCTCAATCCCTTTATGCTGAGCCTCAGCTCATTCTAGGATTTCTGTCCCACTTTGCCAGGAAGGTCCAAACCCCTGGGAGTCATGTCCCACATACACAGGGGGAGGGGAGTGAGTTTGCTTGTTGTGTTGCCAGAGGAGAGAGAGAGGCCACATCTGAGCAATAAAAGAGATTCTCTAGGACTAATTTCAAGTAGGCTTGACCTATCTTTTGTGAGGTTAAGTTTCATATGAACAAATCCCAAGATTGGGGGCTCAGCCTACAGCTTTGGTTATCTGCACTGCTTATGAGAATATCAAGAATTCAACTTGGGGAAGTTGAATTTCTCCCCACTCTCACCATTCCCTGAAGGGGGCTTGCAAATACTTTTTTATTCACTGTTCAAATCACTCTGGGATTTATTGGGGTATCACTCTCAGAAAAACCAACAAAATCTCATGACCTGCTTAAGGTTCCATGTACTTAAGGTGTTCAATTAAGCTGTCTACATAAGTTATTTTAGGAATGCACTAGTCAAATATAAATTTTGTACCAAATAAACACGTTTTGCTTTAGTCTCACACATAAGTTAAAATTTTAAAATATTAATTATCATCTATTTTCAACACCCTGCAGTAATGACTTTCCTTTGTTCTTTCTCATGCAAAAACATTTTTAAAATTTGTACATTTAGTCACCATCATTATGCACTCTAGCATTCCTAGATTATACCATCTCAGTCTTCATCGCCTATCTTTCTTTCTGATTTCATTTGTGCCCCCCGCCCTCCTCCCTCTATCATTCACACATTCAGTTTCATTCAGTGTTTTTACATAATTGTATTATAGTTAGGTAGTATTGTGCTATCCATTTCTGAGCTTTTACAATCAGTCCTTTTGCACAATCTGTATCCTTTCAGCTCCAATTACTCAGTTTCTTACCCTATTTCTTATTTCCTGATGGTCTCTGTTACCAATGAAATTCTCCAAGTTTATTCACTAATGTCAGTTCATATCAGTGAGACCATACAGTATTTGTCCTTTTGTTTCTGGCTAATCTCACTCAGCATAATGTCTTTAAGGTCCATCCATGTTGTTACATACTTCATAACTTTATTCTGTCCTATAGCTGCATAATATTCCATCATATGCATATACCACAGTTTGTTTAGCCACTCATCTGTTGATGGACATTTTGGCTGTTTCCATCTCTTTGCAATTGTAAATAATGCTGCTATAAACATTGGTGTGCAAATGTCTATTTGTGTCCTTGCCTTCATGTCAATGGTATTGCCAGGTCATATGGCAATCCTATATTTAGATTTTTGAGGAACGGCCAAACTGCCTTCCACAGTGGTTGTACAATTTGACTTTCCCACCAACAGTGGATAAGTGTGCCTCTTTCTCCACATCCTCTCCAGCACTTGTCATTTTCTGTTTTATTGATAATGGCCATTCTGGTGGGTGTGAGATGATATCTCATTGTGGTTTTGATTTGCATTTCTCTAATAGCCAGGGAAGTTGAGCATCTTTTCACATGCCTTTTGGCCATCTGTATTTCCTCTTCTGAGAAGTGTCTATTCAAGTCTTTTGCCCATTTTGTAATTGCGTTGCCTGTCTTTTTGTTGTTGAGTTGAACAATCTCTTTATGTATTCTGGATCCTATGCCTTTATCTGATATCATTCCCAAATATTGTCTCCCATTGCATAGGCTGTCTTTTTACTTTCTTGATGAAGTTCTTTGGTGTGCAAAAGTGTTTAATTTTGAGGAGTTCCCATTTCTTTCTTTCTTTCTTCAATGCTTTTGCTTTGGGTGTAAGGTCTAGGAAACCACCTCCTATTATAAGAGTTATAAGATATTTCCCTACATTTTCTTCTAACAGTTTTATCATCTTAAATCTAATGTTTAGGTCTTTGATCCATTTTGAGTTAATTTTTATATAGGATGTGAGATATGGATCCTCTTTCATTCTTTTCCATGTGAATATCCAGTTCTCTAGGCACCATTTATTGAAGAGACTGTTCTGTCCCAGGTGAGTTGGCTGGTCTGCCTTATCAAAGATCAAATATCCATAGATGAGAGGGTCTATGTCTGAGCACTCTATTTGATTCCATTGGTCAATGTATCTATCTTTTTGCCAGTACCATGCTGTTTTGACAACTGTGGCTTCATAATATGCCTTGAAGTCAGGCAGTGTGAGACCTCCAGCTTCGTTTTTTTTCCCCAAGATACTTTTAGCAATTTTGGGCACCCTGCCCTTCCAGATAAATTTGCTTATTGGTTTTTATATTTCTGAAAAGTAAGCTTTTGGGATTTTAATTGGTATTGCATTGAACCTGTAAATCAATTTAGGTAGAATTGACATCTTAACTATATTTAGTCTTCCAATCCATTAACACGGTATGCCCTTCCACCTATTTAGGTCTTCTGAGATTTCTTTTAACAATTTCTTGTAGTTTTTTTTTTTTTTTTTTGTATAGGTCTTTTGTCTGTTTAGTTAAATTTATTCCTAAATATTTTATTCTTTTGGTTGCAATTGTAAATGGAATTTTTTCTTGATTTCCCTCTCAGATTGTTCATTACTAGTGTATAGAAACACTACAGATTTTTGAGTGTTGATCTTGTAACCTGCCACTTTGCTGTACTCATTTATTAGCTCTAGCAGTTTTGTTGTGAATTTTTTACAGTTTTCAACATACAGTATCATATCATCTGCAAACAGTGAGAATTTTACTTCTTCCTTTCCAATTTTGATGCCTTGTATTTCTTTTTCTTGTCTAATTGCTCTGGCTAGAACTTCCAACACAATGTTGAATAACAGTGGGGATAGTGGACATCCTTGTTTTGTTCCTGATCTTAGGGGGAAAGTTTTCAGTTTTTCCCTATTGAGGATGATGTTAGCTGTGGGTTTTTCATATATTCCCTTAATCATTTTGAGGAAGTTCCCTTCTATTCCTATCCTTTGAAGTGTTTTCAAAAGGAAAGGATGTTGAATTTTGTCAAATGCCTTTTCTGCATCAATCGAGATGTTCATGTGGTTTTTCTGCTTTGATTTGTTGATATGGTGTACTACATTAATTGATTTTCTTAGGTTGGACCATCCTTGCATACCTGAGATGAATCCTACTTGGTCATGGTGTATAACTTCTTTAATGTGTTGCTGAATTTGATTTGCTAGAATTTTGTTGAAGATTTTTGCATCTATTGTTCATTAGAGAGATTGGTCTGTAGTTTTCTTTTTTTTGTAATATCTTTATCTGGCTTTGGTATGAGGGTGATGTTGGCTTTGTAGAATGAGTTAGATAGCTTTCCCTCCTCTTCAATTTTCTCGAAGAGTTTGAGCAGGATTGGTACTAATTCTTTCTGGAATGTTTGGTAGAATTCATATGTGAAGCCATCTGGTCCTGGACTTTTCTTTTTGGGGAGTTTCTTAATGACTGATACAATTTCTTTACTTGTGATTGGTTTGCTATGGTCGTCTATTTCTTCTCTAGTCAATGTTGGTTGTTCATGCCTTTCTAGAAAGTTGCCCATTTCATCTACATTGTCATATTGATTAGCATAAAATTGTTCCTAGTATCCTGTCATTACTTCCTTTATTTCAGTGGGGTCAGTGGTTATGTCTCCTCTTCCATTTTTTATTTTATTTATTTGCATCCTCTCTCTTCTTCTTTTTTGTCAATCTTGCTAAAGGTCCATCAATCTTATTGATTTTCTCATAGAACCAACTTGGTTTTGTTGATTTTCTCAGTTGTCTTCATGTTCTCAAAGTCATTTACTTCTTTTACTATTTCTTTCCTTTTGCTTGCTTTGGGGTTAGTTTGCTGTTCTTTCTCTAGTTCTTCCAAGGGGAAAGTTAATTCATTGATTTTTTCTCTTTCTTCTTTTTTGATATAGGCATTTAGGGTAATAAATTTCCCTCTTAGCACTGCCTTTGCTGTATCCCATAAGTTTTGATATGTTGTGTTTTCATTTTCATTTGCCTTGAGATATTTAATGATTTCTCTTCTAATTTCTTCCTTGACCCACTGGTTGTTTAAAAGTGTGTTGTTAAGCCTCCACATATTTGTGAATTTTCTGGCACTCTGCCTATTATTGATTTTCAGCTTCATTCCTTTATGATTTCAGGAGGTGTTTTGTATGATTTCAATCTTTTTAAATTTATTGAGACTTGCTTTGTGATCAAGCATATGGTTTATCCTTGAGAATGATCCATGAGCACTTGATAAAAAGGTGTATCCTGCTGTTGTAGGGTGTAATGTTCTATAAATGTCTGTTAAGTCTAGCTCATTTATTGTATTATTCAAATTCTTTGTTTCTTTATTGATCACCTGTCTAGATGTTCTGTCCATTGATGAGAGTGTGGAATTGAAGTCTCCAGCTATTATGATAGATGTGCCAATTTCTCTTTTCAGTGTTTTCAGTGTTTGCCTCATGTATTTTTGGAGCATTCTGGCTTGGTGCATAAATATTTATGATTGTTATGTCTTCTTGTTGAATTATTCCTTTTATTAATACATAGTGTCCTTCTTTGTTTCTTTTAACTGTTTTACATTTGAAGTCTAATTTGTTGGATATTAGTATACCTACTCCTGCTCTTTTCTGATTGTTATTTCTATGAAATATCTTTTCCCAACCTTTCACTTTCAACCTATGTTCATCCTTGGGTCTAAGATGTGTTTCCTGTAGACAGCATATAGATGGGTTCTGTTTTTTAATCCATTCTGCCAGTCTATGTCTTTTGATTGGGGAATTTATTTCATTATCATTTAGTGTTATTACTACACAGGTAGTACTTTCTTTTACCATTTTGCCTTTTGGATTTTATATGTCATATCTCATTTTTATTCTTTTTACCTTTACTGATAGTCTTCATTTCTACACTTTTCTCCACACCTCCCTCTCCTGTCTTTTCATATCTGCCTCTAGTGTTCCCTTTAGTATTTCTCACAGAGCTGGTCTCTTGGTCACAAATTCTCTCAGTGATTTTTTTGTCCGAGAATGTTTTAATCTCTCCCTCATCTTGAAGGACAATTTTGCTGGATGTAGAATTCTTGGTTGGCAGTTTTTCTCTTTTAGTAATTTAAATATATCATCCCACTGTCTTCTCACCTCCATGGTCTCTGCTGAGAAATCTACGCATGGTCTTATTGGGATTCCCGTATGTGATGGTTTGGTTTTCTCTTGCTGCTTTCAAGATTCTCTCTTTCTGTTTGACCTCTGACATTCTGATTAGTAAGTGTCTTGGAGTAAGTCTATTTGGATCTATTCTCTTTGGGGTATGTTGCACTTCTTGTATCTGTAATTTAAAGGCTTTCATAAGAGTTGGGAAATTTTCATTGATAACTTCCTCCATTAGTTTTTCTCCTCCTTTTCCCTTCTCTTCTCCTTTTGGGACACCCACAACACATATATTCGTGTGCTTCATATTGTCATTCAATTCCCTGAGTCCCTGCTCATATTTTTCTATTCTTTTCCTGTATTTTCTTTTGCTTGTTGGATTTCAGATGCTCCATCCTCCTGTTCATTAATCCCATCTTCTGCCTCTTGAAATCTAACATTGTAGGTTTCCATTGTTTTTTTATCTCTTCTACTGTACCTTTCATTCCCATAAGTTCTGTGATTTGTTTTTTTCAGACTTTTGATTTCTTCTTTTTGTTCATTCCTTGCCTTCTTTATATGCTCCCTCAATTCACTGTTTTGATTTTTGATGAGGTTTTCCATGTCTGTTCAAACATTCTCAATTAATTGCTTCATCTCCTCTATCTCATTTGAATTGTTGGTTTGTTCCTTTGACTGGGCCATATCTTCAATTTTCCAGTTGTGATTTGTTATTTTTTGCTTGTGTCTAGGCATTTAATTACCTTAATTAGTTTATTATGGAGATGTTTTCACTTCTTTAACCTAGAATTTTCTTGCTGGATGACTTTGTTGTCTGTCTGTTCTTTGAAATTCAGTTTAGCTTATTCTGGACCACTAGCTTAGGTTTTGTTTCACAGAGCAGAATTTTTCAGTTCTTGTTTTCTTGTTTCTTGCCTTGCCTGTATGGTGCCTTCCCCACCCACCCCATCCTTAGGAGGGCCTACTTAGGTTTTATAGACCCCAGCCAAATTTCCCAGACCAAACTGGCCTCCTGTCAGGAGGAAAGAGTCACCTGCGTCAGTTTTCCCTGAAGGTGAGACCCAGCAGGTTGAAAGACTCTCCTGTGACATCTCTAGACTCTATTTTTCTTCCTGCCCAGTATGTGGTGCTTGTCTGTCTGCAGGTCCCACCAGCATAAGATGATGCAGTACCTTTAACTTTGGCAGACTCCCTGCTCGTGGCATAGTAGAGACAGAGGAGAGGTTGTAGGCTGGCTTTAATGGCTTCAAATTACCCCAAGCCCTGGTGTCTGAATTCCTTGAGGGAGGGATTCCACCTGAGCTGGGCCTCACCCCTCCCCTGGGGAAGGTACAGGCTCCAGACAAGCCCCCAAAAGAGCTCACTTCTGTTTATGCCTGGGGCAGTTGCAGCCTGAGAAGCCATTCTGCTGTATCCAAAGGCAGTCAAGCCATAGAAACACAGCCACAAAAACCTCTGTATCTTTTTTTTTTCTTTTTCTGTCAGCCCTGCCCCATCAGCGCCAAGCAAAAATCAGTAACCTCCACTTTGACCAGGTTCAGCTGATCTGGGGGCCTATTTTTTGTTGTCAGAATTTGTGAATTAATTCCACAATTGCTGTTTGGTAGGACTCAGTCCCTGCTGCTGGTAAAGTCTCTTTCATTTCCCCTCTGGGAAGCAGCCTGCTGGGGAGGGGCGCCTGCCGCCATGGGTTGGGGAGGTCACAGTTCTGGGGGCCTCACAGCCGGTCCAGCTGATCCAGACTGGGGTATGCTATGTGTATGACATGACCCCAGCAGTTGTTCTGTACTGATCCTGTAGCTGTTCTGGAGGAAAACTAAACCCCACTCCTCAGTAAGCCGCCATCTTGGCCCGATCTCCCTTCTTCAGCGTTTTAATGTGGTCATTAGGCTGGACTATATCTGCCTGCATCTTCGTATGCTTTATGATTTTCTGCTGACTTCAAGTGTTTCGATTATTTTGGTAGGGTTATTTTGGAAGTTGATTTCCCTCAGTCATCTAAGGTTTTGCATTTGCTTGGATTTGCATTGAAAGTCTCCTTTTGCGCTTGTTTTGTCAGTGATTCCCCAACAAATCAAGGCCCAGACCTCATGCAGGGGATGTGACTCTGCTTGAGGATCTGTTTGTAGCTCACAAGATAGGCAGTTTGCCAGACTGCACTTTACATTTCTCCCCAGCAGATGGCACTCTTGGGCCTCCTCTTCCCTCAGTCTTGCTTCTGGACTGGCACCAGAGTGAGCTGGATGGAACCAGGTGTAATTCCCTGAGGTCCACTAGTCCCAGTGTGCTCTGAAAGCCCCCAACTCTGGGGTTGGAGTGTAGGCAGTGTGCATCTCTGTGAAGAGTCTCCTAATGAGCTTGATGGGACTGGTGACCCCCAGGCTTCTAGCTGGAATGACCTTGGGTTGTGGGACTGAGTATGTCAGCTCCCCCTGTCCACAGTAACCTGGAAATGCCTGCAAGCTAAGCATGGCATGGGTTGTGGACAGACCCTGTGTGCTGGTGCAGACTGCAGAGCAGGGATGCAGTGGGGGTCTTGGGGGTACAGGGGAAGGGAGTGGTATGGGCAAGGCGTGGGGGGCATTGGGTGTGGGGTGGCACAGTGTCATGGGGACTCTTGGTGGGGTGCATTGTAGGGATGGGACAAGGCATGGAGGGCATGTGTGTATGGGGGCATGTGGTATGTGGCATGTGACAGGGCTTGCTGTGGCGCCTTGGGTTGCTGCGCAGGTGCACAGATATGTGGGGCATGGGGGTGTGTGGTGGAGGGTGGAGCATGAGGTGTGTGTGTGCCTGGCACAGGGGAGCAGGGCATGAGGCTCCTGGGGGCACAGATGTGCAGCTATGTGAAGCAGGGGAAATGGGGGTCGGGTGCACAGGTCGTGGTGGGCAGGTATGCAGTTGCGTGGGGCATGCGGTATCGGGGCATGAGTGGGAGCCTGGGGGGCAGACTGCTATTCACTGTGTTGTAGGTACGCAGGGTGTAGGGCTGTTGTGGTGTGAGTGCATGGGGGGGTTGTCGTGGGTGTGAGGGACACAGTTGCATGTGGCGTGGGGGGGCATGGGTGCATGGGTGTGGGGGGGTCTGGGCATGGTGCTCAGGGTGTAGGGGGCAGGGTGCAGGTGCGCGGGTACATGGAGGAGTAGGGGCGTACATGTGCAGGGTGCATGAGCATGGGCAAGGCGCGGGCGCACGGGGGAAGGCTGGGCTCGTGGGTAGGGTGTGGGGGCCATGGGGCAGGTGCAAAGGTTGCAGTAGGTCAGGGAGTGGGGGTCAGGTTTTGGGGCGGACACCTGTGTGGGCACGTGGGTGTGTTGCAGTCACTGGACGTTGGGTGTGGCACGGCTTGCTTTCTCACCCCCACCTCCCCACCTGTGTACTCCTGAGGGGTCTGGGCCTCTGTATGAAAAGAGAGGCAGTAAGCTCTGTGCACTGCTGGATGGTCTCTATGAGCAGGGAAAGCAAGTTTCCTACCTTCTCCGTTCCCTAAGGTAGTACCGATTGGTGAGTGATGAGGGGGCTGATATCCCATGCTAGCTGCAGGGACAGGCATTTTCCTGGGCACATCTCTTTTCCCTGGTGGAGTCCTCATGGAGCCCACTTACCTGGTTTTCTGCATCTCAATTCCTCAGCTCTTTCATCCAGGGCCTCCCTATGTTGTGTAGAAGACCCTCTCAGGTCACTCATGCCCTGGAACTGCTGTTCTGCTGATTTTTCTGCCACTTCTCTAGCTGTTCCTTGGAGTAAGGGTGAGTTCAGCCTATTCTATCCCACTATCTTCCTGGAAGTCTCACTACTTTAACTTTTATAATTGTAATTTTTAGCTTTTCTTTATATTTTTGCCCCTATGGGTGTGTTCTAGTTTGCTAGCTGCTGGAATGCAACACACCAGAGATGGATTGGCTTTTAATAATAGAGGATTTATTTCATTAGTTCTTCAGAGAAAAGGCAGCTAACTTTCATCTGAGGTCCTTTCTTACGTGGGAAGGCTCAGGGTAATCTTTGCTGGTCTTCTCTCCAGGCCTCTGTGTTCCAGCAGCTTTCCCCAGGGTGATTCCTTTCTGCATCTCCAAAGGTCTGGGCTGAGCTGCAAGTGTTGAGATGAGGTGTGCCAGGCTGCTTGGGCTGTGCTACGTTGTGCTCTCTCATTTAAGTACCCGCCAATTAAGTCAAACGTCATTCATTGCAGCAGGCACGCCTCCTAGCTGACTGCAGATGGAATCAGCAACAGATGAGGTTCACCTACCATTGGCTCATCTCCACAGCAACAGAACTAGGTGCTTTCACCTGGCCAAGTTGACAACTGAATCTAACTACCACAGGGTGTATACCATAAATAATTGCTTAATTTGCCTGCTTATAGTTTTTTGACTAATGAAATCATGCTATTTGTATTTTGGGTCTTATTTCTTAATCCAAACATTATGTTTTAGAGATTCTTCCATGCTATTTTATATACCTGTAGTTGGTTCATTTCATTACCGAATAGTACTCCATTGTAGAATATCACAATTTATTTATCCATTTATTATTGATGATTTTCTGTTGCTTTCATTTTTTGATACAATTACAATGATGTTCTTTTTTTTTTTTTTTACATGGGCAGGCACTGGGAATCGAACCTGGGTCCTCTGGCATGGCAGGCAAACATTCTTGCCTTTTGAGCCACCATGGCCCGCCCAGCAATGCTGTTCTTATATAATTGTTTTGGATATATGAACATGAATTTCTCAAGAGTACACAAATGAGGAGTGGAATGGTTGAATCATGGGTTTTGCTTATCTTCAACTTTACTGGGCAATGCCAAACTTTGTTCTAAAATGGTTGTGCCATTTTATGTGCCAGCAATCAGAATAGGAGAGTCCCCATTGTTCCACATTCTCAGCAAAAATAGGGCAGAATTAAAAATTTTTGCTAATCTTCTGAGAACGTAGTACAATCAAATTCTTGGGTTTATTCTGCTTGCTAGAGAGGAAAACATAACCCAGTAGAAAAAAAATGAGCACAGCCTTCACTTGATACTTCACAGAGGTAATCAAAGTGGTTTCTTTCAGTTCTTTGAACACTTCAAGAAGTTTTCCTCCCTTGAATCCTTTACGTATTCTCTTTTCCCTGTTCTTTGCATGGCTGACTCTTTCTTGTCCTTCAGTTTTGGACTCTCAAGGTGCTTGTTCTTATCTAAAGGTGCTTGTTCTTATCTAAATTTGTTCATCTCCTTGGTTTATCTCCAAAGTACCTATTCTTTGCTTGGTAGCACTTATCACAATTTTGAATTTATATTTGCTTGCCTCTCTCTGTTTTGCTAAATTGTAAGCACCACAAAGATGAGGACTGTGCTGTGTAGTTCATGATCATATACCATTTTGACTGGCATGTAGTAGTACTCCATAAATACATGTCAAACCGATGTATGAAATGATTTGCCATTTGAAACTAAACAAACTTAAATTAAACTTTAACTTCTTCGTTATAATTTATGCTTAAACAAATTCCAAATGGAATAAAAATTTTAGTATTAACCATGGTACCCTAAATGTTTTGGAAGAAAAATAGGAAATAGTTTTGCTAAGCATGACAATAAAGGTAGTTATTATAAAGGAGATTGATTGAATAGCCTGGTTAAAATGAAATGTTCTGTTTATTACATAAAACTTCATAAATAACATTAAAAGTCAGATGACTGAGGAAATTTTTTTGCTAAATATATACAGGTAGAGGACTAATAACCTTAATTAAAATAAAATCTTAATATTCAACCAGAAAAATGCTGATATACAACTGTAAAAATAAGTGAAGGACCAAAAAAATTCTGTAAAAAAAGATATATATTTAATGAGCATATGACAAGATGCTTGACTTCCCCAGAAAATATCTAACTCAAGTAAATCCAAGAGATTCATTTAAAAATATTATTAGATATTAAAAGAATAATTGCATTCTATTTTAGTGCAATGAGAACAGAAATAGATCCTTACAGATATTCTTTCTGGGAGTCTAAATTGAAATAACTATTCCATTTAGCAAGTTGGATGAAAAGAGCATCTGCTTCAAGTCAGGCATTTATTCTAAGGATGTATCAAACAATGAAACATGTGTAAGATTAACTGCATTGTTGCTTAATAATATGATGAATTAGAACCAGAATAAATAATTATTAAGAGGGGATAGGTTAATGAAATTCTAGTATACAACTACAAAGTGGAATAAATTACAGTCTATAGCTTGTTATTTATGACATGGAAAAACGTTCAAAATATAAACTGAAAAAGGTTTCAAAATACATATATATATATACATATATATATATATATACATAAAGTGGTATTCTCATTTTTTTTTTTAAATCTATCCATTTTCTCTGTGTAAGCATTCATCTAACTGTCTCTCTTTCTATCATTCATTCATCCACATATTGGAAAGTATTTAGAAGAACATTCAACAAGTGTTAACAGTGCTTATTTTTAGGTGCTAGGTTTATATCTAAGTTTACCTTTTTCATTTTAACAATGCTATGAAACTACTATCTTATCTAATATAAATAAATATCATAATCCAAAACATGCACCTATTTACACTTGAGAAAGAGGAATGTGAGTATAAAGAACACAATATTATGTTTGGAAGGAAAAACACAGATTATATACATATAAGAAAAATGATGCTAGAAAACATTGGCAGTTCTGTAACTTCTACATTTTCTTTTTGTATATATCTAGTACAAGTGCGCTCATTATTAAAAACACACTTGAAATTTCTCACAAGAAAGTAGATCAATTTCCTGTACATATTTGGCTCTAGTCACAAGTATGGTATAAATAACGATTTCAGAACTTGCATTAAAAAAAGAAAGGAAGAAGCTAATTCGTAAATATTTAGGAACCACTAGAAAGAAATTCTTTGCTTTTTTTTTTTTTAACTGTCTTTCTAATATTAGTTAAAGTCTTAGGGTAAACCTAAGCATATTTTGTTTTGTTTTGGATAAGTTCATACATTGGTGGACATCTGGGATGTTTATTTTTCCCAGATTTATGAACTTTATGAACTTTGTGGACTATAGATCACCTTTGGATTGTTTCCCAATAATGTTCTCTAGTGGTTTTTTTTTCCTTGAAATACAGAATTTTATTTAGAAACTCTTTAAAGTAGAAAAAAACCCTGTCAAGAAAGACCAGGTGGAAAACGAGTTCCCAATAAAATGGAATTTTAGGGCAACGAAAGTCTAAAAGGCCAAAAATAAGAAATAGCACCATTGTCATTTGAACAATGGCTAGTTACCGGTGTTTTTTTGGCCTTGTTAATCACTGAATCCACGTTTTCCTCTGAATTCCACACAGAGCATGCACTACACCACAGTTTATCATAAAATACCTGCTTTCTACACACATTTTAGGAACGCTACCACCAGCAACAAATCAATACAAATACATTAGGGCTGACCAATTTCAGTAGTGGGTGATGTGCATTTCGCAGAATGTTGTCGAAGGGACTGAATAGGCTGTGGGCAAAAAGCAAATGAGGGAGAGTTAAGGAATGGAATATTTAAATATTAATAATTAAATCAGTCACAGTACTGTATTTTCTGCAAAAGAAAATTAACGCTTAGTAATACACTAACAAATTTATCCCCAAAGAGATTAGTACACTGGCAAAGTACTCTGATAGCAGTGGAGAGTTTGTGGATAGCAGGTACCAAAATACCCCAGCCTTGCAGATCCATGGTAGCGATGGCCTTCACTGATCACTCCCTTTGTCAGAGGTCCAGAAGAAACTTGCAGCATGATCACCTTCCTGCTGTATTTCTACTCTAAGCAGCAAACTTTAAGGAGCCAAAGAGGAATCCCCAGAGGACAAGGGGAGCGGAGAAGAGAAACGTGTTATATGTAAACTTAAAAAACAATAAAATGGGACACAACCCCCATTCAAATCCCAGAGATGTGGGCAAGTTCCCAAAGTAGTTGTTAGATTGAAAAAACCGGACACACCTCATTTCCCCAAAATATACAATAAACAGAAATTTAGGGGGTAATTGGAAAAATCATCAGAGACATGCTCAATGAAAATTGAGCTCTTAAACTTAAATATCTCAGGGTTGAAACACACCCTGTATTCATCCAGGGAACCATACCTCTTCGTTTTTAGCAGGAATGCAATTGGTCAGTGACACCAAATGGTTATACAGAGCAACTTTCCTTTGGGCCATTGTCTAGGCCTATGAGGATTTGAGCAGTCTTGCGAAGCCTTGTGAACAGCAGGTTCCAAATGTTCCAAGGTCTGGCCCTTCCTTCCCAAACACAATGTCAAACACATAAAATCTGTCATGCTATATTTTATATTTTGAAATATGGAAGCATATTTTAAATATTCTCAGGGCATTTATTACAATGGTCTCTGCCAAGATTTCACATTAGCTTAAAATTCAATTCAGTCTTTCCATTTCTCTACTGAGGTCTTGGCTTATAACATGTTCTCCAGCAATCGGTGTTTCCAGCAACCACATGGTGAGCCCCAGGGTCAGTCTCTTTGTTCCCTAGGTGAACCAACTAGATGCAAATATTGCTCTGCTACAAGGTAAAAAGCTCCTAACTCATACTTAATGGAAAAGGTGTGAAATTCCTGCAAAGTGAACTTTTTAAGAAGAGGGACTTTTGGCTTATGAAAAGAAACCAATGAATTCTCTAAGAATAATAAAAGGGAGTATTTTACAGTTAAGCACACGATTTGGAATGAAGAATTTGGATGTTGCTCTGCTGGTCCAGGTTGTTAATTACTCTTCTCGTCCCTCCCATAGGCCCCTTCATCAGGTATCACAAAGCCTTCATCCATGGTTTACAGAATATCCATAGTCCTCTGAAATACAGGGTCATGTTCCCCCTCATTCTCCTGACAAATCAATTCAATCTTCCTTAGTTTACCAAAGTAGAAATCTTTCTCCTTCTCCAAGTCTTCGACAGTAAGTTTCGATACGTTGACCTGCTGAATCAATTCAGCGGCTTCATCATCCCCATTGCCCACAGCAGGATTCTTTCTCACCACACCTGGACTAGCCTTAAAAGCTGCAGTAGTTCTCTGTGCTGAAATGGGCCTCTGTGGAGCTGCACTGCTAGAGCTGAGAGGTTTCTTTGGTTTATTCAGAGCTGGAGCAACAAGGGAGGGAGCCACTGCCATCTCTTGACCTCATCTAGCAGGTATAGGATCATGGTCTTTTCTGTCATAGTTTGCATCAAAAAACTTCTTGAACCACTGAACAAATTCAAAATTGTCCTGAAACTTTCCTTTCACTAAATTTGTTCACAGGAATTATTTTGTCAACACCCATTCTCTTAACACCTGCTTGTAGTATTTTGAAGTTCTGGTTGTATTCATGTTCTAACTTAGCTTGGAACTTCACCTTCTTCCAGGCAGTGGAGCCAGGGAATAGTATGTCCATAAACTGACAATAGGCAGCCCCTGAGCACAATTGTTCAGTCTTTATCAAATTCAGCTGCAGAGACTCATTGATCCATGCCAGCATGTCATGTCGACTTAAGTTATCAATGGTCATTGATGTTGAATATACTTTCACTGCCATTTTTCCATTTTTGGCTCTCAGTGGGGCTGCAACCACTGCCTGGGCCTGGCACCGGTTCCATCCCTGTGTCATTCAAAATGCGTGACTGTTCCTTAGTCCTTTACAATTGATCTTTAAAAAGTTAAATAAAACATATGGGGAAGGTTTTCTAACCTTATTCTAAATGGTGCACTAAAGTTGTTGAAAGCATACTCTCTACACATGATTTCAAATATTGGTTCTGAGATTTTATTGATTATATAGTCTAAGGCTAAATCCTTAAATGTTACCTCCTTTGTAAAATGATGATAGTAACACACTTATTTCATTAGTTATGATAATTTAGAAAGAAAAATATGTAAAAGACCAAGTTTACTGAGTGCCATATAAAAACACTTAAAACCATTGTTACTGTTTATTTTTATCAGTTATGTGGCTGTGGTTCTGATTCAATCCAGACTGACCCCATTTTTAAGAGTATAAAGGAAGAGTGTCAATAGACCATGACATAAAGAATTTCTGGAATATTTAAAACAGATGAGGAATATATAATTCCATACAAATGAAAGGAAAGAACTCCCAAAATGTGAATCTTCCCAGCAGAATCCCAGAATAACTTCAACCATATCGAGTGTGGTTAAAAGGCCATGGGCAGTCAGTTATATTAATCCACCAGTTCTCAAGCCAAAGTCCATGGAAATTTTCTAACGTGGGAGTTTGATGCCAGAGATTCTTAGAAGGGGAGGAGCCATACCGTATAATCTAATTGTCCATCTGCAAACATACAAATGTGAATAGGTAATTTAAAAATAGTGATTATTTATGGAAAATCAATAGCATGAAAGAGAGGCTCAGACTTACATATAGAATAAATTGACTCCAGGAAACAGAGTTAATGCAGGGATGAAAGAAAAGCTTAAAATAAGATCAGAATCTTTAGAGTTCTGGACCATATTTTGTCCATTAAGAAGGAAAGGCTATTGAGAAAGAAACCATTTTCTTGGGAATAATTTTTTTTATAAATATGTATAAAGAAATAGATAAACTAAATAGCAGAGAAAATACTGCTGAAGACTAAATTATTGAACTGGATGATGGTTCAGGGTGGGCTACATATAGAACTGAATGCAAAAATCTGAAGTAATGATATACAAGGGCACAGTTAAGTGCATGGAGAATAGATACAGATCTCATGTATCTGTAAGGAGATAGATGAGAAATAATGGTGAGGAGAACTGAACACATAAATGACTAGAATAATGACTCAAATCTTTAAATTGAAGGGATGCTCTGAAAGCTGGGTAGAAAGAATGGAGAATAATGATGGGGAGGCAATAACCCATTTGCGCCTAGAAAAAACAAGGGGAAATGCCTGAAAGCAAAAGTTAAAGAGAAAATCCTAAGAAGCAAGAAAAAAAACAAGCAACCCCCCCATACACAAAGTACCTACTTAAAAATAGGAATCAGCCTAGATCATATTCATTAGCAATACTAGGTGCACAATTAAAAGGAAACCATGTGCTCCAAATATGAGGAAGTACTATTGTTTTAGCCTATGCTATTATACAAGAAAAAGCAAAATAAAGACATTTTCTGACACATGGGGCCTCAGAAAGTTTAGCACTGAACTACCTTCTAAAAGGATTTCTTGAGACAGCAATCTTGAAAAAGTCAGAAAAAGTAAAAATGAGTTAAAAAAAGAGAAAAATATGATGCAGGAAATAGTGGTTAGCAAAGAAATCAGTAAAACACATTTACCAATATGCTGTAGGTTAGAATATATAGGCTATATTTACTTTTGAATTTGTACCAGTTTCCCCTTTAAGTTTAAAGCAATTGAGAAAGCATTTCTAAAAAGGAAAAATCCACTATTAAAGGAAAAGAGATAACACTTAGGACAAAAATGTCCAGATTATTGAGCACACCTTGAAATGGCAGTGTAGAGAAAATCAAAGACATGCTTGAGTGTTTATCTTTCTTTGATGGGTATATAGATACTGATTAATTCTTATATTGATTAATGCTTATATTAATTCATATTATAGGTGAAACATTTTGGTATAAATCCCAGGGCAAGTCCAGTCCAGTGAAAGCATCCACATGTATGTCAGAGGCTATCTGCTTGGAGCCCTATAATGGGAGCCTCTGTGTGTTTTTAATTAATAAGAGGTATTTGTTTAGAGACTGAGAAGATGGAGTGAGATGATTAAGAGCAAGAAAATAAAATCCAAACTATTCTTTCTCAAACCCTTTACTGCTTAATATTCTCTTTGGATAAAGAGGAAAAAGTTAAAAAGGGAAAGGGGGTGGGGAGAAAAAGTAAGAGAACTCACCAGAAATAGGGTGAGTTACTTCCAAATCACTAGAGAAAACAAAAACAACAATGAAAACAAATAGCCCCCAAGACCTTGATTAAAAGAGAGCATAAATGTTAAAAACAAAAGAAAAAAGAGGCAGAAGTAAGACAAAACATATCACATATTACAATGGACAAGGATTATTAAATGGAAATGTTGAATTGGGTATACCAAACGAAGCAAAACTAAATTAACAGGGTTGAAATTAAATTACCCAGGAAGATTGGAAATGTAAAGTAGCAAAATGCTAATAAAAAAAGAAAGTTGTAGCAATAGTAAAATCAGACAAATCATTCATGGTGAAAAAGATTTAAAGGGACCCTGTCATTGTATTATTCATAATACACTAGGAAGACATAATGGCTGTGAATTTTTGCATGTTGTAGCATAGTTTCAAAATTATAGAGCAAGGATGTGCTGTAACAAATTACCACAAATGTAATGGCTTGCAACAACACAAGTATATTACCTTAAAGTTCTGGATGTGAAAAGGCAAGGGACATAAAAGGTACATAAAAGGCAAAGATGTATAAAAGGCAGGGTTGCATTCTTCATTGGAGGTTGCAGAGGAGAATCCATTTCCTTGTTCTCCCCAGTTTCTAGATGCCTGTCATACTCCTATACTCCCTGGTCATTGGCCTTCCTGTTCCAAATTCCACTTTTAAGGACACAGCGATAACATTGGGCTCACTGGGATTATCCAGGATAACTCCCTATTTTCAGATCATCTGATTAGCAACTTTAAATTCATCTGCTACCTTAATTCTCTTCACCACGTAATGTAACATATTCACAGGTCCCAGGGATGTTTATCTCTTTGAGAAACATCCTGCCTATCACAACCCTATTCTCAGAAATGACCGAGGAGATTTAAAAAATTGAGTATAGGAGATTTAAATAACAAATTATCAAAAGCTTGATTTAATATATAATATAGAACTTTGTCTCAAACATAGAATGAACATTATTTTCAAGCACCCGTGTTACATTTATATTCACAGAGAAAACCTCAAAACAATAACAAAGGCCCACAATTTTTGAGCACATAATAATGTAAGTAGAAATGACTAAGAAAATAATGGAAAATAGTTTTTAATTGAACAAATCAATTGGGTAAAAATCAAAACACCTTTCTAAATGAATTGAGGTTTAAAGAGGCTATCAAACAGGATATTACAGATGACCTATAAAAGAATGACAACCATAAAAGTGAAAATCAAAACATATTCAGGGAAATGCCTATAACTTTATATGCAATTACTAGGAAACAAGAAAACTGTAAAATGAAATAATTACGTATTCCCAAGAAAAAGTAGCAACAATCTTAAGATATGAGGATAGAGTTAACAATTATAAGAAAGAAATTACTAAAAAAGAAAACAGAGAAAAAACCAAAGTTGTTTCTTTGTAAACACAGTAAGACAAACTTTGGAACACACTTTAAGAGATACAAAAGCAGCTGTGTCTAAGGTATGGAGATGAATAAAAAGTAAATAAAGTGACTTCCTTCTCTCTGCTGGATTAGGTAGTTAGCCAAGTCTTCCTGCATTAAACAAATTAAAAACATGAATAAAACATATAAAAACTATTCTTAAAAAAAGTAACAATCTGACAAGATGGTAAAAAGATATCAGGCCAAGGTTGGAGGGAAATTGAGACAACAGAGAGGTAAAGGGGCACAGGAACTACTTTGTCCTGAGGGTTTTTGCTATTCTTATAAATTTCGTCTTGACTTTGGCAGCTTCCCAAGGTAAAATGGACAGAAATCAAAGTTTGGGGGTTGCCTAAACTAGGAAGTTTAGTAGAAGCCTCTCCCCACATTAAGTTGCAAGCCCAAAGAGTCATACTCTTAGGGTAAAAGTGAGCTAGTAATACACCAGTACTCAAGAAGCTTTGCAGGCCCCAAATTATATCATCCAGGAGATTCAAAATATATAAATAAGTACAGCATAAAGTGGCACCAGACTAATATGCTCCAGGGACACTGCCAGATCTTCTATGGGGAAGAGAATCTTCATTCTAGGCTTCAAATTATTCCTACAAATAGTATTTCTCAAGGATAATGTCAAAGATAAAGAGCACAAAGAAACAAGGCATTTTGGGTGAGAACTAGTGGCAACTACAATCAACAGAAGCATACCTGTAAATTGATACATGTTGGAATTATTAAATAAGGTATATAAAACAAATCTATTTCCTGTTTAAAGAAACGTAAGACAAGAACGGCAATGCAATTCAGAGACAGAAAACTATAAAATACAATCTAGCAGATTTGAAAATAAATAAAATGGAACTGCAAGTTTGACAAAACTGAAGAGTTTTGATAAGTCAAAAAATAAAATAAAAATAAAATAGATAAGTCAAAAAAAATTATCCTGAATGAATCAGAGAGTCAAAATGATGAAAATTATGGAAGAGAGGTTAAGAGACCATGGCACAGAGTAAGGTTCAACATGAACTTAATCATAGTTTTAGAAAGAGAGGCGAGAGAAAATAGGTAGGACAATATTTGGAGAAAAGTCCTAAGAAATAGGAAAAGCCATCAATCAGCAGATTCAAGAAGCATAAAAAATCACAAGCAGGATTAAAAAAATAATAAACCTTAGAGTGAAACCACAAAAAGAAAAAAAATAAGTCAGCCAAAGGAAAAAAGATTATCTTTAGTAGATTGAGTTAGACCGTCAATCAACTTATTAGCACAATGGAAGCTAGAAGCAGTAGACTGATGTCTTCAATGTGCTTAGAGACAAATAACTGCAAATCTATAAAGAAAAGTAAAAACAAAAATCATTTTAAGAATCAGGATAGTGATAATCTCCTTAATGAAAGTGGAGGTTGTGATTAGGAATGGACACATGGAAGGAATTCTTGGGTGCTGACAATGTTTTGTAGCTTGAATTGTGACTATAAGTACCCATTTTATAATAATTCATTAAACTGGATATGTACGTTTTATGCATTTTCTGCATGTATGATCTATTTTATAATAAAAATTTATTAAAATAATTGTTTTATACTGGTTTTCTTTTCTTTCCTTCTTTTTTTTGCTGTTCATACCACTTTATTCAAACCTGAGCACCTCAATAGAAAACTAATAATCTCCGGTAAACTATTTTCCTTAGTAACTTTGAATTATTGTAAATGTATAATATACATTGTAGAGTTCATATAATGAAAATAACTAAAAGAATTAGTGTAATATAATGAACTGAACGAAATAAAATGAATTTTGTAAAACAAGGCTGCAAGATTATTGCTAACATATCCTAATATATGTAATACTAATTACAGATACGCTATTTATTAAGAGTCTAGCCATGTAGGAACAACTGAAGCCTTTTAAAGGGGAGAAAAGAAATCGCTGTTTAAGTTACTATACAATTGTACATTTTGTATACTTTTAAGCAACTCAAATATTACAAATATTGGAAATAAAACATGCCAGTTCAAACTAGTACAGAAAAGTATTAACATATATGGAGACTACAATGCAGTAATCTATCTACAGTACATTTGAAGGTGGAATTTAAAATAATCAAGTTCAAATGTTCATAATTGTTAGTTTATTGATTGTATTGATCTAAAAGAAACAATCCCCTTCCCAGTCCCCAAACAAAACTGCACTATATAAATGACCATCAGTGATTAAATAGAAATCAAAAACACTTGGTTTGTTTCATTTTCGGTGAAGAGCTCAATGCTGCCGGGAGCACTATCCCGTAAGATGCATTTATCAGTTTTTGTATTCCTAAAATGACATGGGGTTACATTTGATTTTTACCACCGTTTAAGAAATAACAGGACTGACTATAATTTAGATACAGTATACCATTAATGTTCATTTTTGTTCTTGAAGATGTGGGGCTGAATTCTCATGGTCTCTTTATTAAAATGTGGAATGTACACTTTAAATATAGATACTAGGAGAAATTGTACTTTCCCAAAGACTGTAGCTAAACACAAATATATCTAAGAAACTTCTCCTAAAAAAAAAAAATGTTTCTCAGACAAATGTAAAAAAAGAAAAACAACAACAACAAAAAAAGTAAAATAAAACAAAAAATGTTTCTGAAAAGCCCACGTTAATAAGTTCTGAATCTTTTTCATAGATTACTACTCTACCAGTTTGGAACTGTGGGTCCAGGTAGCCATTTGTCTCTCCCTAGTTATAAGAAACAATTCCATCTAACATTACAAAAAACAAGCTACACACAACAGCTCTCGTTTTCCCCTTCTACCTCTGAAACATCACCCAGAGGGATATATGCACGTTCTTAAAAGTTAAGTTTGAAACACTGAAAATAATGGCTTTAGAAACATGACTATCATAAATGTCTTCTCGGGAATCATACCGGGCTTGTTAAATGTCCAATTCCACTGTCATTAATATGTAGGAAGCAGAACGATATTCCAGCTAGTTCAAACTGGAGATTTAGTTCCTACAACCCTGACCCCTAGCTGGAAGTGTAGGTTCAGTCAAGTCTACTCCTCTTCTCTGGGAGAACTGGTTCCTGGATTCTGTGGTTCAATCATTGGCACGTTTTTAGCTACTGTCATGAATATTTCATTTACATTTATTGCTTTAGCTGATGTCTCCATGAATAATAAACTGTGGCCAACTGTATAGGACTGTGTTTCCTGGATATCTACAGCTCTTTTATTTGCTAGGTCAACCTTGTTTACTAATAGAGCTCTTAATGATGTTACACTTTGCTTGCCTCTGAAGTCCTTTAACCCAGTTTCTTGCTCATGCAAAGCACTCCTCATTTGTGATAATATATACAGCTACGGCTGCTTGTGCTCCTTTGCAGCACACGGGTACTGCCCAGGTTATCGTTCTCGACCAGCTCTATCCTGTATTTTAAACTTCAGAAAAGCAGCTTCACTGGTACTCTTGAAATTCATGAAATTGGCTCTTCACAAAACGAAGCACTAGGCTTGATTAGGCAACGGCAGATTCTCCCACAAGTTCTGGTTTGAACTGCATATTTTATTTCCTTATTTGATCCATTGGGTCTTGTTGCTCCCCGATTAGCCATGTCCAAATTTAAAAAAAGTACCTAATTTCAGACTCTTAACTGAACCTCCAGGATCCAAGGTACATATATATATATATATATATATATATATATATATATTTTTTTTTTTTTTTTTTTTCTTTCTGGAGGTAGCAATCTGGCCTTCAGCTAATGGGGCTGAGCGGTCAGAGCTTGCTGGCAGCAGGTCCCAGGCGTGCCCCAAAGGATGAAACGGAGACTAACTGTGTGGACATAGCTTTAGCAGTGGCGGTGCCTCTTCTCGGCACCTCTCCTCTCACCCTGGACGGTGCGGAGCTGCTGCTGCGGAGGCGCCAGCGTCCGGCTCTGCCTCTCGCCGCCCGCCTTTCTCTTTCCTTCCCCTCTGCAGTCCGCGCCAGGGTTTTGACGCCTACTTCTTCCTTCCCCTCCTGTGCCTCTTCTGTGTATACTGTTTTATGTCAAACTTCAAACTCTTGCTGGAAACAGATGTGTTTCTTATAAAGATCGAAGCTCATATGCAAAAACTGAGCAGGCAAATAAATATAAATTAAAATATTATGAGAAATCTAAATCTAGCCTTTCTGTCCATGCAGTATCGCCGAAGTATCAGACTTAGAGAATTTTGCTGGCTAGTAATAAGAAATCTTTAAAGAATTTATGTTTTCGATGTTTTGATACCATGGTAAAAAGCTGGAAACTCTTAACTCTTGAAGTGTACATCTTATCGTGGGAAAAATATATTATCATTATTACTATTATTATTATTATATGTAAGCATATTTTATCTCTTCTACTAGACTGTGCTAATGGGAGGTCAAAACTAGTGTTAGAATCACCTTTATATCCTCCAGGGGTGTCTAGGGCAGTGCACCCGAAATGCATACTCATGGAACATCAAATGAAAATAACTTGCCTGTGGAGATGCTTAGTGGCTAAATCTCTTGTTCGGTACTTCAGAGCTCCTTCATCTGCTTCACCTCAGCTTGTGTTTTGCTTTGAAAGGTTTTTACTCTTAAGAGGTTTACAGACTTTATGAAGGTGATGCATAGGTGATGTATTATCAAGGGAGCTGGAATCAGCAGATAAAGAGATGTTTGCTAATTAAGCGAGCTAATGTACTGCTGAGTCAGCACTGATGAATCTTCTCATTTGCACAATTTCAGCTGTTTGACTCAGTCTTAGTGTTCATACTTGACTGAATTTTAAATTACTTGCCTCCCTGAGGATTATATGAAACTATAATTACACAATGTGTCAAATGAGAGTAAAACTGTCCTTGAATTGATACTGTTCAAGTTTCAACAGCGTGGATACCCGCTTAAGTCTCTGTTATAGTTCACAGGTCTGCCAATAGTGGGTGACAAGTTGATTTCCCTCTGTGATTAAGATGCTCAGTCCATTGCTAACTGTTAATGCACAATCATTTTAATATACAACACTTTCTTTCCTGTGGGCTTATTTCAGGGAATAGAGGCCCCTCTGTTGATATTCACTCATCAGAGGAGCTCTTGGAAGTGCTTGTTTAAAGGAAGAACAAAGCTCCATAGCATTGCAAGCATAGATTTTTTTCTCCCCTGGGTGTTGGTTTGAAAAATGATAAATTGTATGGTCAGAATTCCTGAATATGAAAGCAAATAAAACAGAATCCAGCATATAGTGTATAATGAAAACAGCTCAGATCCCTTCTTGTCATCTAGAAGAAGCCACAGTTACTGGAATGACAAATAGTTGGGTGTGATTTAATTAGGTGAAACAATGCTGTAGTATTAGTATTAACATTACTGATAAAAAGGAAAAATTTCAGAGAATGAATGTTGTGCTTCACTCTTGCTGTCATGGTGACAATCCTAGGTTTTTCCCTTGTGAGAAACAGAAAAACTTGATTCCTTTCCTTTCCATGCAGCTGGCACTGATGATGCGTTCTCTTTTATGATCAGAGACCACTGTTTTTTTCCTGATATTACATTATCAGAAAACCTATTCATTATACATTTTTAAAGCTTATTATTACTTGGAACTTTAATACCAGTTTTCCTAAGAGCTAAAGTTTTATGGACTAGAAATTGATAATAAAACACATTTCAAAAATCAGTGATCTCATTCCATCATTTCTAAGGTTCTCTGTTTTCTAATTGTGCTGATGAATGTTCCCAATGATTCACAATTTATGTCCAATTTAGTGGATATTGTTCCCTTTTCTACAAAATCAGGTGTAAGGCGTCAAGAACATATAGGGCCATCGACCCAGGATTAGAGATTTTGGATGTAGGAATTAAACTGTGCCCTTTCTCTTATATATCTTGCTACCTATCGGTAAAATAAGATTCATTCATTCAACCAATATTTATTTAGCAAGAACTATTGAAGATATAATAATGACCGAAACAAAGTCTCTGCCTTCATGGACTTTACATACTAACAGTGTAGTTGAAAATAAGCCAATTATATACACACACAACCCAAAGCATCATAACAAAACATAACAGCATAACAAGGTCAAGTGGTAAAAAAATTGCTGAGAAGATACATGAAGTAGAGTGACTGAAATGAGAAGTTACTGGAGGGGTGACTGGATACAAACAGAGAAAAGGTCCTATTTTAGGCAAGGTGAGCAGGAAATGTCTCTCTAGTGACGGTATATATGAGCAGATGCCTTGCATTAGTCAGGTTCTTTAAGGAAACAGAACCAAGAGGAGATATCTGCAAATATGAGATTTTATCAAAATGTCTCCTGCAATTAAAGGGATGCACGAATCAAAATTCCATTGGGGGCAACTCCAAGGAAGGTCTTCGATGAATCCCCCAGGAGATGCTTGCAAACTGACGTGGAGATGAAAATGCTCTCTTCTGACTGCTGAAGTTCTCACTTCTCCTTTTAAAACCTTCAACTGATTGGATAAAACATCTCTCATTACAGAAGACACTTCCCTTAATTGATTGTAGATGTAATCAGCCATAGATGCAATCAGCTTACTGATGTTTTAAGTTCATGACATGTCCTCAAAGCAACAGTTAAGTCAGTATTTGCTTGACCAGGGCATCATCAGCTGGCCAAGCTGACACATGAAACAAACCATCACAGGCCTGAATGAAGTAAGGGAACAAGTCACACACACATGGCTTGTGGGGAAAGAGGACTCTAGGTAGTGAGGACAGGATACGAAATTTGCTTGAAGAGCTAAGTGGTACTGTGGTGGAACCTACTGGAAAGAAAACTGAGACTATCTGGCTTTAGGGGAAATGATCAGAGACATTCTTGATGTTTCTGTGCTAAGAAATCTGGCTCATCTGAGTAGAAATCCAGGTTGAGCAATGCCTTGGCTGGGAATTTAGAGTGTGTATTTGGCTGGAGCATTCTTTGTGTCCTATCTCTTGGGAACCTAAATGTGGTTATGGGAGCAGGTTTTGATGTGCATCTGGCTGACTAAGGGACCATAACATTTAATGAAATTGGCAGGACAGAATCCTAACATCTGAAAATGACTAACAAACAATAAGTAATGGGTTTCATCTCTCACCCTGCTTCTGAGTTAAGGTTGCACTTCAGTTTTCAGAGAGCAATATATCCATGCGTTAAAAATGTGCAGATGTTTCTGTAACTTCTTCATAGTTTGATTCATTCCCACCCTACCCTTTCCCCCCAATTCTCCATCAGTAAAGAATTTGCTGACACTTGCAGTCTATAATATCTTTCATTTTCCAAATATAAATTTATATCTAATATACTTTCTTGCCTATCCGTGGTCCTTTGTATAATATTCTGAAAACTGCCCCCGTCCTCCAGCTCCCTAGTTAAAGAAATCACAGTCTTAAGGTATTCTGCTGTTTCTCAGGTTTTCTTTGGTAATATTTACCAAATAAAAATGGTCCAGTTTACTCACATACATAATTTCCATTATTAGATGGGATCTAAAATATTTTCTTCACATTTGAAAAGCAGTCTTTGTTTTCTGCTGTTCACTGACCTGGAAAAGGTCCTTTAAGAATGAGTTACTTATTGGGAAAAGGACATGGATGAAGAATAAGTATAAAGGTGCTGTTTTTAAAACAAGAGTTTCAGAGTTCCAGAATGGTTTAGTGCTGTAAACTAGGTGAATGAATAATTTGATTTAGAAGTAAACATGAAAAAATTATAAAAATGAGTCACCTATAACTAGAAACTCTGGAAAAGGTTAATTGGCTCCACAGAAGAGGAGTTATTACAGAAAAAGCAAAGTAAACTTGCGAGAACAAGTATTTCCTGAGCACCTGCCATGAGCTGGGGATGTAGCAGGCTGGAGGAAGATACTAGAACAGCAAGGGATGAGGGAAGGTGACCTTGAAAAATAGGCTGGTGTAGTCTCTAGTTCTAGGAGCCTAGAGGTTTTAGAGTTGGAATATTATTAGTCTATTAGCTGCTTTAAAATCATTGTAAAGTAACTCTGATGTGGATACCTAAAGATTGCTGGGGATTCATGCCTTAGTTCTTTCTCTCCTAAAGTTATTATGAAATACTTTAATCTTATTCCACTGGTCCTTTTTGTAATCATTTCTGCCTAATCCTGAAAAAAAAATCTTGCCGATTTAATCAAACATCAAATACACAAGTTTCTCTGCATCCTCCAGTTTATATAAATGTGGTATTTTAGAACTACTCTTAGATTCTATGGGCACACTCTAATAACAGCAAAGAATATTAACAAGAATAAATCAGTTTTTAAAGTTTAAAAATAAATTGAGCTGACAGATAATAGAAAGGTAAAACCCATGCCGGGTTGGCCACAAGAGAGTTGAAAAAGTCAGCTTTTCTCAATATTGAAAGGTGAATAATGCTGTTTTCTTGCCAATGTGTTTTTGACTTACAATAACAAAAGCTTGATTGAGGTGCACAAAAAATATGACATACATAAAAATGACAAACCATTATTTTCATTCATCTTTTTAATAGCCAGTTCCAACCCTCCAATGGAAAGTTTCTTTTCAGAGAACTGATGAGTCTCAAAGTCAATAGTGAGTTTTTCCAGATGTTCAAAAAGCTGAGTGACCTGTGACCTCTGGTTGCTCCAGGTCTCAAAAGAGCAAAAATCCTGGAAATCTCTGTTTTTCCTCTTCCAGTCAATCATTAATGAAATGTAACTTATTTCATTTATTATGTTTCTTTTCAGTTACTATAGGGTCAGCTTTATTCTTTAGGATGATGGACCACTCTCTCTGAACAAGTGAAACTAAATAAAGGATTTCTGACTCTGAGAAATGCGAAAGATAATGTGGCACCCCCTTGTTTGGGCCGTCTGTATTAACTCCCCGGACTTGAGCACCCAGACATTCACAGATGCATCTTTCTTCTCAGAGTCATTAACTGCACAGTCATTTTATGTCACTGTAGGAGTCAATTCAAGTTTCCTCAGTCTGTTAGTATTTCCCCAACATAGAAATGTCCCATGTGATACATGGCATTAAGCATTTATATACAGACTTTTTATCAAGAGTTGGCTATTAGTCACATGTGACTATTGAAATTAAAATTAAATAAAATTAAAAATTTAGTTTCTCAGTCACACTAGACACATGCAAAGTGCTCAATGGCCAAATATGGCTTGTGGCTGCCATATTGTATAGCACACATATAGAACATTTCTAGAAAGTTCTACTTAGTGCTGATTAGAGGATAATCTGATTAATTTTTTTTTAAAAAACAGTATTTTTAATTACTTTTCCTGTTCCCTTAAGTCCTAGAGAACAGAGTTACAATATTTGTTTTTTTTGAAAATACAGTAACAAACTAATACATTTATTATCATGGAAATTGCATAAACTCACACCCTCAAGAAAAGGTCTTATATGATATTTACGGACATAAATTGTTTTTACAATTAAAAAAAAAATCACTTCTACATCTGTTATTTTAGTTAGCCTTTGCATAAGTGCTATGAGATATCATTTCCTTCATTTTATAGATGGAGAAACTGAGCCTCAAAAAGACAGAATGATTTACAAAGTATGTATAGCAAGTGTCATGGTCAGGTTCATGTGTCAACTTGGCCAAGTGGTGGTACCTGTTTGTCTGATTGGGCAAGTGCTGGCCTGTCTGTTTTCAATGAGGACATTTCATAGAATTAGATCATGATCACGTCAGCTGCACCCACAGCTGATTCCATTTGTAATCAGCCAAAGGGGAGTGTCTTCTGCAATGAGTGATGCTTAATCTAATCACCGGAAGCCTTTTAAGGAGGATTCAGAGGAGACAGGTTCCATTCCTGCTTCGGCTGGTGAGCCTCTCCTGTGGAGTTCATCCAGACCCCCCCATCGGAGTCATCGGTTTCACAGCCTGCCCTGCGGATTTTGGACTCTGCATTCCTGCGGTCACGTGAGACACTTTTATAAATTTTATATTTGCAAGTGTTTTTGATTCTGATTTGATTCTGTTTCTCTAGAGAACCCTAACTAATACAGCAAGTAAGCAGTGGAGCTGAGATAAAATCCATGAATGATTCCAACTAACATGTAGTTACAGTTATTATAATTGTGAATACAAGTTATTATTGAATAGGTGGAAAAATAGGAAACTTTCTAATGTGCGGATAATGGTTTCTAATCCTATAGTTAGTTATTTCTGAAAAAGTTCCTTGAGTACTTGTGACTGTCTTAAACAGAATTTGGTGTCATTTATGTCTGCAGAATGTTGTAAATTCTATTCCCCTCTAGAAGAGTCACAATTTACATTTGCGTACAAATGGCACTGAGAAATCTCATTGTAAAGGGACCTGTTTAACAAACTCTGACTTGATCAGTTATATTAAACCAGAACACACTTTAGAAAATCCTGCTTTACTACTAGACAGTACAGTTTCTCTAGAGATGCATGGTGGAGTTGCAATACCTAAAAGCAATTTGTGAACAATAATTCAACCAGTTTCGTTAATCATAGGCCAGAAAGTCATATGCCCAGACAGATGTTTAGGGATTTGAGGTATGTGGGAAGCAGACAGCTCACTCATTTTTGGTCAGTTTATGGACCCCAATTCTCTAGAAATTCTTTTTATGGATTTGGCAGTACCAGCTTGTCCTCAGGGGAGTTGTGTCTACGATACATCCCATTCTGGATTACTAATCTTTTTAGACTTCTCTGACTCAGGGTAATGCATATATGGTTAAGATTGTTCGCTGGGAAAATCCTAATTATATATATGATATGTAAGACTATTAGGACTTACATATCATATATATAATTATATTATATCATATATATAATTATATATATGATATGTAAGACTATTTCCCATAACCACTGCAGTGGTTATGGGAAATTAAAAATTATAAAATATTTCCTAGTTTGATTTATTTAACTGACCACTAGTTCCTCTCAAAATAACATAAACTAGAAGTGCCGATTATTGACTTTAGATTTTTAACTACTTGACACATGTTTTTCACATATTAGATTACTTTTCAACAAAGAAGCATGGGGTTTCTGCTTTTTAACTTTAGATACAAGACATTGGAGCAAATCTGGATAATAAAAAATTAAAAATAAAATCACATTATTACAATTTTGCTTTAATGGAAAGTACAATGCAATGACCATGTTTATTAATGCTGAAGACAGGGTGGCAAAAATGCCCTGGGAAATTTCAATTTTAGGCCTGCAGTCTAATAAAAATAGTTCTGAACTGGAGTAAGATGACAGAGTTTAACACTGCTCAGATTGTCCAGAAGACCAACTACGGTAAATATGTTTCTGCAAACCAAGTTACATATTTAATATATACTAATGTACATCTTGATAGCCTTCTCTCTCTCTCTCTCTTTTTTTTTGTCATGGACAGGTATCAGGAATCAAACCCGGGTTTACAGCCTGGCAGGTGAGAATTCTGCCACTGAGCCACCATTGCACCGCCCTAGACTTCTCTTTTGACAAAATCATTCTTAAAGTGATTTGAAAGAATAAATAGATGAGAATGACCCAGAATATTTTAGGACCTTGAGCATAGACTTTCACTGCCAAATATTAAAAAATACTATAAAACTTCAGTAATAAATGCATCATAGTAGTAATAAAAAGATAAATCAGACGTGGAATAGAAGCCAATAGACTCTAAAACACATATGAATATATATCAAAATAAAGGTGGAATTTCAAATTGGTGGAGAAATAAGATTATCAAATGAATAAAATGAGTTCAGTATCATCATTTGGGGGAAAAAAAGATTTTTTTCCCCTCATACCTTTATTAAAATGAATTCCTGAAGGATTAAATAATTCAAAGTAAATTAAGAAGCTATAGAAATCTACAAAAAAATAAGGGTGAATATCTGTCTTACATAAAAGCATAAAAGATTTTCCCAGCAGAAAAGCAAAGAATAAAAAACAGAAGTAAAATACTGATAGATTTTACTACATTAAAAAATTCAAAATTAAAAGGCAAACTGGGGAAGTATTTTCAACATATATGCCTAGCAAAAGTTTAATGTAACAAAAAATCTTACAAATTATTAAAGAAAAGATGCACTCATTAATGGAATACTAGCAAAGAAATGAAGATGACATTTTAAAATGAAGAGATATAAACGATACGCATATGAATGTATGTACAAACTCGGTAGTCATAAAATAAATAAAAAATAAGAATAATAAGGTACAACAGAAAAATGCTAAAGAGTCTTTTAAAAAACTGCTTTTGGTCAGGGTTAAGTAAAACGGGACATTCCATTCACTGCTGGTGAGAAGGTAAATGGTATACTATTTCTGAAATTCAGCTTGGCAATATGTATCTTAAGTATGCTCAAATCTTCAGATCTATTAACTCCTCTTCAAGCAATTTAAATGGAGAAAATACTTAAAAATATACACAAAATTTATACACAAATGCTTTTATTATTAAAATGTAAATATGACCTAAAAGATGTATTATTATCCCGGAGAATATTGTGTTTAAAACCATTGGCTTGGGAGTACACAGACCTGGTTTTGAATCTCAGTTCTTAAAAAGTGTTGCATCCTTGAACAAGTAACTTCTCTGACTATTGCCTGATCTAAAAGAGAAATACAAAAGTGCCTGTTTCAAAAGACTGCTATAAGAATTGACTGACAATACCTCGTATTCCCCTAAAGCAGAGCTCAAAAAATGGTTATTACTATTATACATAGATGAAAACAAGTTTTGGAGAATATTAATGCTATTGAGAGATATCAATAAATTGATATTGATTTAAAAATCAATATTTTTGATTTTTAAATATTGATAGAAAAATTCAGACACAAAATTATGATTCAAATAATATATACACATGTGGGTATATGTTTATTGTGTGTGTGCACACACACACAACTTGTATTGGAAGCTGTTATTTATGTACAATTGTGGCTATGGGAAGAGCAGACTGTGTTACCAGACTTTCTTATTTCTAAAAGAGAAACAAATTAGGAGAAAATATAGCAGAAATGGCAAAATTTTAGATGATTTTGTCTTATACTTTTCTGTATTCTTTTTTTTTTGAAAACAGTGTATGTGTACTAATTTTATAATCTGAAAAAATATTTAAAAATAACTTTTATGAGTGCTGTATTAAATGAAAAATGTTAACTCTGGAAAGCTGTATTGAAGAGTTCTAGAAGGAAAGATAAAATTTAGAAGTGATAGATTTAAATGTTATGATTTACCTATTTTCTTATTGACTGTTTAGAATTGGTTTTGATGACTATTTGGTAACTTTTCTGAATAATGTAGAAGAGGCCTCTTGAAATTTAAATGTAGGTAATGGAAAAAGATATAAACTCCATGAGTACACACACAGGAAGGCACACAGAGAAGTAGTCTATATTCAGTCAACTCATCTCTGATTATCTATGATCATATTAATACCATTGTGTGGTATTTATAGCCTTTAAAAAATGAATAAAAAATAATAGCTTCCAATGATAATCAGATTCCTTAGATTAATTACTTTACCAAAAAGAAATATTTCATTAAAAAGCTCTCACATATCTGTATCAGATAGGATAAGTTAATTTGTGCAATAGTAACAAACAACCCCTAACTCCTCGATGAGTTAAAAATACAGTTCATTTTTCTCCTCCTATTATTTGTCCAAAGAGAATCATTAGAAGCGAACTGTTCATTCGTCGATTTAGATTCCCCAGCATGGGGTTTCTACCAGAGAAGCATGTAGAAAGTAGTAGGGAGAAAAGAAGTAGAGAAGTAACAGAAATTAAATGCTTCCATCCACACATAATGACATTTATCATTTTGTTCCCAGTTCATTGGCCAAAGCAATCACATGGCCATGGCGGCAGGGAAGTAGAATTTTCTTGTGTGATCAAGGGAGAAAGAATCTGTATTGCTGAAAACTTAGTAATGTCTGCCACACATGTCCACTGATATTACAATAACACTCACATGGAGAGAAAGAGATTATTGGAAGGAAGCAATAGACTGCTTTTCTGGATTTATGGCAGACTTTACAATGAAACATTATTTTATGATGTGCTTAATCAAATGTGATTATCATGCATTCAAAAGTTAGCATAAACTTGCTTTTCTGTCTTAATAAACTTAAATTAATAAAAATACATATTATCCATTTTGTGACAAGATATTTCTAGAGTACTAAATTTAAGCAACAAGAAAAAGGCCAATAAACTTGCAAGATAGAAAGACCTGCAATTTTTCTTTCCATTTTTTACACTTCTTTTCAGTGAACTTCAATGCTTGTCTTTTAGCTCTTTGAAACCAGGAGATGGAGCCATGCAGCTGAAGAGATTCTAACACTCTGGATTCTTTGGATGTTTAAGAATAAGAAATAGCATTTAATTTACAACTTTATGGGGGGAAAGAAGGTTTATGCCAACGTCTTATTCTCTTTGCAAATAGACTAAACTAATTTTCAATAAATACAAAAGAAAAATATCTGGGCCATTATGTTCAAGCATTATTTTGCCAGAATATTTTGTTTTACAAATGCCTCTTCTTCTGTACTCCTAGCCATATGACTTTTATATCTTATTTCATACTTATTTCATCTGTTTGGTTCCATGGAAATTGTTTATCAGTCTGTATTAAATAAGCATCAAGATTCCTAGGGTTGAATAATAATAAAACCTGATATTTGATTCTAGCCTTAAATCCAGGGTAGGTATCTTACATAGCAACAAGGATTAAGCAGGGGCACTGATGAATAAAGGAGGCTAGGTGGGAACTGGGGCCGACGGGGAATATATGAGCTTGTATGTGGAAGCTGTTATTCATGTCCAATTGTGGCTTTGGGAAAAGCAGACTCTGTGTTACCAGACTTTATTTCTAAAGAGAAAAAACAAAACAAAACAGATTTTTATGTGAAATCTCCAGATTTTAAAAATTCAAAGTATGTTTGGAAATTTACAGGAGCTCTCCAGGCAAAACAAAGACACTGGGGCTATCAGTTTAAGACCCTGCTTAAATGGTGCAAGGTCATTTTCACATTTATTATTTCACTGGAGCCTAATGATAATTCTATGAGACAATTGTTATTATTGCTAGTTTATAACTATGGGTAGGTAATGGGGCTTAGAATGATCAAGCAATTTGCTCAAAGCCACACATCCAATAGGTAAATCTTCTGATTCCATTTCTATCTAGTATTCTTTCCACATATTTATCTTTTAAAGATGTTGTCTGTTTATTGAAATGAATATGGGATCTTTCTTCTGATCCCAGTTTCTACTGTTTCCATGTGGCTTTGAATTTGACCTTTCTAACTTCAATTTTTCTTCCATCAGACAGTGTCCCTTTAAGACCTTGTGGCTTCTAAGGCCACCTCCAGGTCTGACACCCCGTTGTTTCCAGCCAATCAGCCCAAGACAGAGGCATAGTCATTAGATTACATGATGGCCATCATGATCTTGGTTTCAATGATTACTCAGCTCATACAGGACAACTTAGTTTCCTAGGGCTTCCAGAACAAGGTACCACAAATTATATGGTTTAAAACAACAGAAATTTAATGTCTCATAGTTCTGAAGACTAGAAGTTCCAAACCATGGTCTTGGCAGGGCCATACTTCTTAAAAGGGGGAATCTGTCCCATGTCCCTCTCCTGGCTTCTGATTATGGCTTACTAACAAACCAGGGCGTTCTCCTACTATGTCTGTCCAAATTTCTTCTCCTTGTAAAAGATACCAGTTATACTGGGCTAAGGGTCTACCCTAAGTCAGTATGACCTCATTTTAACTTACCTAATTCTATCTGTAACAACTTTATTTCCGAAGAAGGCTACATTTTGGGGTAGTGGGGATTAGGACTTCATATCTTTTGAGGGGACACAATTCAATCCATAACACTCATGGTATTTATGTTTGTGGCACTTTCTTTCTTGTCTTCACACAATCTAAAAAATGCTGGATCTGAGACCCTGAGTAAATTAGTCTGGTCCCTATATTCTGGTTTGAAACTATTCTGTACCCCAGAAATGCCTTGTTCTTCTGATCTAATCTTGTGGGGAAAGACCTATTAATGGGTGGGAATTGTTGATTAGGTTGTTTCCACAGAGATGTGATGCCCCCTATTTAAGGTGGGTCTTAATTAGCTTATTGGATTCTGTTAAGAGGGAAACATTTAGGAGAAAACTCATATGCAGACTTTTTGGAGATGCAGAAAGAAAATGCCCCAGGAGACACCAGAAGCTCAAAGAGTGGTTTGAAACCAGAAGCCAGGACAGAAGGACAGCAGATGCCTCCATGTGCCTTCCCATGAGACAGAGAAACCTCAGACACCAGCTGCCTTTACTCTGAGAAGTATCCTCTTCTGTGTGCCTTAATTTGGACAGTTTCATGGTATAAAGAATTATAACTTGTAACCTAATAAATCCCCTTGAAAATAGCCAGTCTATTTCAGGTATATTGCATTTTGGCAGCTTTAACAAACCAAAACACCCTATTTTTTAATTTAAGGGCAATGAAATTGATCTTTTATTTCTTCATATATATATATTTATGTTGTTTAGCTATAGATTTCAATGGGTGAAGATAAAGGGGCAAAATGGTATTTCTTGGCTAGAGTTCTTTTGTAATTATAAGCCCTGATTTATGACTCCTTTACTCTTTTTTTTCCATGTAAAGCTTTTGTTTTAATAAAGGAAACATTTTCATGGCTTAGATTTTATACCATGTTTACAAATAAGGAAACCTTGCAGGCCCAAACTGGCAGTGAAGCTAGTACAGCTAGAAGGAACGCATGCTCCACATGCATTTCAGAGTTAAAAACAGAGAATATCAGATGCATCATTCTCTAGACTAGATTACAGAGCTAGAGAAGAGCAGAAGACTTGGGGAAGTTCATGAATCACTATCTGATCCCTTCACTTTCACACTGCAGAACCAATTGAGAGTTGTATTACTATTTTTTTTTGTTTTTTTTTATTGTGAAATATGACATATATACAAAAAGCAATAAATTCTCAAGTACATTGTAACAAGTAGTATAGAACAAATTTCAAAGTTTGGTATGGGTTATAGTTCCACGATTTTTTTTTCTCTTCTAGCTGCTCTAAGACACTGGAGACTAAAAGAAATATTAATACAATGATGTTGCTTCCTATGAAATGGAGCTCAAAGGATATTAAGAAATGACAAGAAAGAAAGAGAGAGAGAGAGAGAGAGAGAGAGAGAGAGAGAGAGAGAGAGAGAGACACAGACAGGTTCAGGGGGTCTGAGGCTTAACTTTAACAAACAACAGACAACTTTATTCTTATCCAGATCCTGCTTATATACTGCAGGGTGACAAAAGGCATGCATACATTTCTTGAGGGAACAGAGAGCTTATCTTTCAATGCTCTCTTCTTTCATATTTAACGTAAACATTTGGGGTAAACTTTCTCTTCCTCCCAGACTGCTCTACATAACAATCTCCACGGTTTACTGCCGCCATCCTGAGGCCAGCTACTCCAGACAAATTCTGCAGGTCTTGTTTTAACCCTTGGCTCCTACACAATGATTCAGCAGTCATACTCATTTGCTAAACCTTATCTTTTCTGTTGTAACTCTTCCTTCCCTGTTGATCCATCTCCCCATCTTTAGGGGTATTGGGCTATGCCCATTCTAAATTTTTCATGTTGAAAAGGGTTGTCGACAATATATGATATGGGGATGGAACTGGTTGATGTTCTTGGAGAGGTTGACCCCTCCGGGTTTCAAGGCTTATCTGGCCTAGCAACCATCGGAAGATTTTAAGTTTCTAGAAAGTAAACTTAGTGTGTGGAACTTTTATAGATTCTCAGATAGAATCCTAGATGCTTTTTAGGGTTAACAGGAAACTTTTGAAGAATCTCAGATAGAGCCCTACATGTTCTTTAGGGCCAACAGGTTGAGGTTTGGCAAACCTAGACAATTAGCAATATCTAGCTGAAGCTGGCATACGAGTAGCCTCCAGAATAGCCTCTCAACTCTATTTGAACTCTCTTAGCCACTGATACCTTATTTTGCTACATTTCTTTCCCCCTTTTTGGTCAGGAAGCCATTGTTGATCCCACAGTGTGAGGGCCAGGCTCATCCCTGGGAGTTATGTCCGCATTGCCAGGGAGACTTTCATCCCTGCCTGTCATGTCCCATATAGGGGGAAGGGTAATGATTTCACTTGCAGAGTTGGGTTTATAGAGAGAGAGGCCACATCTGAGCAACAAAAGAGGTCCTCTGAAAGTAGCTCTTAGGTATAACTATAGGTAGCCTAACCTTCTCCACTACAGAAACTAGCTTCACAAGAGCAAACCTTAAGATCTAGGGCTTGGCCTATTGACATGGAAATCTCTAATATTTGAGACATTATCAGAGGTTTCTCTGGTATAAAGTCTAATAGTTCCATATTTTTTCTCCCATCCTTGAAGAGACTTTGATAATACTTTTTAATATCTGCCCAACATACTCTGAGATGGATCTAGGTATTACATTAAACTATGCAGAATTACAAGCCCTCATTCCCATTCTAGCCCCATGTGTGTGGGTTGTTTAAATGAGCTATCCAGACAAGTTGAGTTAGATTGTGTGCTACAGAAAATTTAGGTTTTGGACAAAATAAACCTCTCTTCCTTTACTCTTATATAGTAGGTGAAGCTCTAAAATACAGGTAATATCTTCCTTATCCCTGTATTCTGTGTTACCTTAGACCCAACCAGATCAGCTTCATTCTCATCTGTAATTAAAGCTTGATCTCTTTCTCAGGTTCTTTAAAAGTTGTGGTATGTGCTAGTGCTGACTTTCAGAGTTGCAGCACTCCAACTCTGAGTCTTAGGTGTCACACAGGTACCCCAAGTTCCAGGGAAACTCAGTTTACAGACATAAAGCATAGCCTTTCAGAATCTAGAAATAACACATCTCTGGACTAAATATGAATGTAGTATGAGCTTATAATCCAGACCCCAATTTTCTCATAAGTATTTTCTAAAAGCTTATTTGTTTCTGGCATATTTTGAACAAGATGATGTCCCCAAGGTTCATTCATTTTATTGCATGCCTCATGACTCCATTCCTTTCTGTAACCGCACACTATTCCATCATATGTATGCACTACAGTGCCTTTCTGCTTCTCAGTTAATGTACCCTTCACCACCTCCATCCATTTGGGCATCATGAATAATGTCCAAAATAAACAATCCATGTATTATAGTATCCTCACTTAGTTGTAGAATAGTCAACACTCTCAATTTTAGACAATTTTCATTGTTCCAAAGAGGAAAATAACAAATAAACATCCTCACCAAATAGAAAATCTAAGCCTCTCTTTAACTCTTGTCCTCCCCCCCCCCAATTATTTACCCCTGTTATTGCTCAGGTATTGTTGATGTCTTCCTGTTAACTATAGGCTACAGCATGCATTAGTAGTTTTCCCCCTACACCTGTCTATTAAGTTTCCTACCTTCGAAGTAGTTCATACTAGGATTTATTTATATTTGTAGTGTTACTCAGTGGGATACATGGCTCTATACAATGCCTTTCAATCATATTCACCTTCAATATGGCAAGACTACCTATAACCCCACTAAGGAATTACCATCACTTCTAGCCATTCCTTTATATTTAAGTTTAACCTCTTTAGGTAACTGCTCACCCATCTCAAGCTTCCGTGTATCTCTGTGTCCCCTATATTCTATATAAAAATTTTCTGAGTTTACCTTTACCTGGGTCATAATAATGAAATTATACAGTATCTATCCTTTTGTGTCTGGCTTATTTCACTCAGCATTAGGTCCTCAAGTTTCATCCATATTGTCATGCGCTTCAAGACATCATTTCATTGTACTGCTGCACAATATTACATCGTAATTATATACCACATTTTGTTTATTTACTCACTGGTTGATGGCCACTTGGATTGTTTCCATCTTTTGGCAATTGTGAGTAATGCTACTATGAACGTTGATCTGCAAATGTCTGTTCGAGTCATTGCTATCAACTTTCCTGGGTAATACCAACTAGTGGTGGTATACCAAGTTGTAGGGCAACTTGATATTTTGCTTTCTATAGAACACCAAACTGTCTTCCACAGTGGCTGTATCATTATACATTCCCACCAGCAGTGAATAAATATTCCGATTTCTTCACATCTTCTCCAAAACTTGTAGTTTCCTATTTAATAGTAACCATTCTTTCACCTGTGAGGAGATATCGCATTGTAATCTTGATTTGCATTTCCCTTTTAGCTAATGAAGATGAGCATCTCTTCATGTGATTTTTAACCATTTGTTTTTCTCTTGAGAAAAGTGTCTATTCATATCTTTTGCCCATTTTATATTTGGGTTGTTTGATTTCTTTATGTATGTAGGATATCAAACCTTTATCTGATATGTAACTTCCAAATATTTTCTCCCATTAAGTTGTCTGCTTCTTAAACTTAAAAGTCCTTTGAGGCAGAAGCATTTGATTGAGAGTTCCCATTTAGCTATTTTTCTTTCATTGCTTGTGCTTTGGGTATAAAGTTTAAGAAGCTACCTCCTATTTACCTTGTCTTGAAGCTATTTCCTTATATTTTCTTCTGGGAGTATTATGATACTGACTTTTACATTTAGGGCTTTGATTTTTTTGTGTGTGTGTTAATTTTTATATAGGGTGTAAGGTTAAGGGTCCTCTTTCATTTGTTTGACTATTGATATTCAGTTCTCCTATGCCCATTTATTGTAAAGATTATTCTCTCCTAGTTCAGTGGATTTGTGGGCCTTGTCAAAGATCAATTGACTATAGATTTGGTGGTCTATTTCCACACTCTCAGTTAGATTCCACTGGGCAAAACTTGTATCTTTGTGCCAATACCATGCTGTTTTGAGCACTGTGGGTTTATAATAAGCTTTAAAGTCAGGAAGTATTAGACCTCCCATTTTGTTTCTTTTTAAGGATATTTTTAGTTATACAAGGTCTCTTTCCCTTCCAAATAATTTCATAACTACTTTTCCGAGTCATCAAAATAGATTATTGGAATTTTGATTGGTATTACATTGAATCTGTAGAACACCTTGGGTAAAATTGACATCTTAACTACATTTAATCTTCCTATCCATGAGGAGGGAATGTCTTTCCACCTATTTAGATCTTTGATTTCTTTTAGCAATGTTTTGTAGTTTTCTGTATACAGATCCTTTACATCCTTGTTTAACTTTAATCAAATATTTAGATACTTGATTCTTTTAGTGGCTATTTTGAATGGATTTTTTCCCTTAATTGTCTCCTCAGTTCAGTTATTGCTTGTGTATGGAAACATTACTGATTTTTGTACATTAATTTTGTGTCCCACAATTTTGCCAAATTTGTTTATTAGCTAAGTGGCTTTGTTGTAGATTTCTCAGGATTTTCCAAGTACAGTATCATGTCATCTGCAAGTAATGAAAGTTTTACTCCTTCCTTTCCTATTTGGATGCATTTTCTTTCTTTTCTTCTTGCCTGACCCCTCTAGCTAGAACTTCTAGTACAATGTTGAAAATAGTGGCGACCTTGGGCCTCCTTATCTCATTCCAGATCTTAGGGGAATGCTTTCAATCTCTCACCACTAGGTATGATGCTGGCTATGGATTTTTCATATATGTTCTTTATGATATTGAGGACGTTTCCTTTGATTCCTACCCTTAGAAGTGTTTTTATCAGAAAGTGATGCTGAATTTTGTCGAATGCTTTTTCAGCAACAATAGAGATGATAATGTGATTTATCCCTTTTGATTTGTGGATGTTCTGTATTACATTGATTGATTTTCCTGTGCTGAACCACCCTTGCATTCCTGGTATAAACCACACTTGGCCATTGATGTGTAATTCTTTTTGTGTATCGTTGGATTCGATTTTCTAGTATTTTGTTGAGATCTTTTGCATTTCTGTTCATTAGGGAGATGGACCTGTAGTTTTCCTTTCTTGTAGCATCTTTATCTGGTTTTGGTATTAGAGCGATGTTACCTTCATAACTGAGTAAGGTAGTGTCCCTTTTCCCTGAAGTTTTTGGAAGAGTTTTAGCAGGATTTGTATTAGCTCTTTTTGGAATGTTTAATAAAATTCCCCTCCTTGTGAAGCCATCTGGCCCTGGGCTTTTCTTTGTAGGAAGATTTTTGATGACTGATTGAATCTCTTTACTAATGATTGGTTTTTTGAGATCTATTTCCTCTTGAGTAAATGTAGGTTGTTTGTAAGTTTTTGGAATTTGTCCATTTCATTTAAATTGTTTAGTTTGTTGGCATATAGTTGTTCATAGTAGCCATTTATGGTTTTTTTAAATTTCTTTAGGGTCCATGGTAAAGACCACCCCTCTCATTTCTGATTTTTAAAATTTTTATCACCTCTTTTTTATTTTTTGTCAGCCTAGGTAAGGGTCTATCAATTATATTGATTTTTTTCAAAAAGTCAACTTTTGGTTTTGATTCCTTCTATTGTTTTTTGTTCTCCAATTCAGTTAATTCTGCCCTAGTCTTTGTTATTTCTCTTCTATTTGATTTTGGGTTAGTTTACTGTTCTTTCTCCAGTACTCCACTTGAGCAATTAAGTCCTCGAATTTTGCTTATTCTTCTTTTTCAATATAGATATCTAGGGTAACAAATTTCCCTCTCAGCACTGCCTTTGCCACATCTCATAAATTATGATATACTTATTTTCATACATCTCCAGATATATACCAATTTCTCTAACAATTTCTTCTTTGACCCACTAATTGTTTATGAGTGTGTTTTTTAATCTCCATATATTTGTGAAAATCTGTTGTGGTTTTTTGGTAGTTATTGATTTACATCTTCATTTAATTGTGGTTAGAGAAAAAGCTTTGAATAATTTCAATCTTTAAAGTTTATAAAGATTTGTTTTGTGCTCCAGCATATGACCTATCCTGGAGAACATTTCATGAGCACTAGAGAAGACTGCATATCCTTTTGTTTGGGGATGTATTGATCTATATATGTCTGTTAGGTCTAATTCATTTTTCACATTGGTTGAGATCACTATTTTGTTGTGGATCCATTGTCTAATTGTTCTATCTATAGAGGAGAGTGGTGTATTGAAGTCTCTCACTATTACTGGTGAAGCATCTTTTGCTCCTTTCAGTTTTGTCAATGTTTGCTTCACTTTGGAGCTCCTTGATTAGAAGCATAAACATTTATAATAGTTATTTCTTCTTGGTGAATTGTCCCTTTTATTATTATGCAATGTCCCTGTCTCTTATGATGCCTTTGTATTTAAAATCTATTTTGCCTGATATTAGTATAGCTACTCCTGCTTTCTTTTGGTTATAGCTTGAATGGGACATCTTTTGCCATCTTTTCACTTTCAATCTATTTGTAACTTGGGGTGTAAGATGAGTCTCTTGTAGGCAGCATATAGATTGGATCATATTTTTAAATCCATTATGTATCTTTTAATTGGTGAATTTAGTCTGTTAACATTCAAAGTTATTACTATTAATGCAGTTCTTGCATCTACCATCTTATCTTTGTTTTTTATTCATAAGATCTATATATTCTTTCCCTCTCTCTTTTTATCCTTTAAGTTACTGCTACTGGTACTCTTCAATTCTATGCCCTCCTTCAGACCTCTCTCCTGTCTTTTTTTCAGATGACAGAACTCTCTTTAGTATTTCTTTTAGGGCAGGTCTCTTGTTGACAAATTCTCTCAGAGTTTGTTTGTGAAAACTTTAATCTATCCTCTACTTTTGAAGGACAACTTAGTTGGATAAAGAATTCTTGACTGGAAGTCTTACTCTTTCAGGACCTTAAATATATTATATCACTGCCTTCTTGCTTCCATGGTGCCTGTTGAGTAGTCCATACTCAAGTCTTATGTGGTTTCCCTTGTATTCTTGTATTGAATTTTCTCTTGCTACCTTCAGTACTTATTGCTTCTCTTCAACATTTGACCATCTGATTGATATGTGTCTTGGAGTAGGCCTATTTGGATTTATTCCATTTAGTGTTCATTGGGCTTATTTGATTTGCATATTTGTATCTTTTATAAGGTTGGGAAATTTTCCCCCATTATTTCTTCAACTAATCTTCCTAGTCCTTTATGCTTCTCTTCTTCTTTTGGGACACTGGTGGTTCTTGTATTTGTGTGCTTTGTGTTATCTATCATTTTCCTGAGATCTAATTTCAATTTTTTCATATTTCTTACCATTTGCTCTTTTGGGTATTTGAATTCAGTTGTCCTGTCCTCTAGTTCACTTATTCTTATTTCTGCCTCTTCAATCTGCTGTTGTGTTTCTCTAGTATATTTTAAATTTGGCCTACGGTATCTTTCATCTCTGTGAGATCTTCTATGTTTCTATTCTTTCAAATTCTTCTTTATGCTCTTCTAGTGTCTTTTTGATATTCTTTATGTCATTAGCCAACCCATTGAATTTATTTAGGAGAGTTATATGAACATCTTTGTTTAGTTGCTCAAAATTCTGTGTCTTTTCTGTTGTTTTAATTTGTTTATTTGGCTGGCCCATATTTGCATGCATCTTCAAGTGCTTTGTGATTTTTCTGTTGCCTTTGAGGCATTTGATGATTTTGATAAAGTTATTTTGTACATTGACTTCCTTCACTTGTCTAAGGTTTTGCATTTGCTTGTGTTTGCTTTGAAAGTCTCCTTTTGCACTTGGTTTTTCATTAATTCCCCACCAAACTAAGTCCTAGACCTCTTAGAGGAGATTCAACTTTACTTGAAGATCTGTTAAAAGCTAGGCAGATAGGAAGTTTGCCAGACTGTGCTTTCTACTTCTTCCCAGCAAATAGTGCTCTTGGGCTATCTTTTCCTCTCAGGTCCACCTCTCCCTGACAGTGGTAGCTGATTGAGCTGAATGGAGACCCAGTGCAACTCCAGTGGGGTCGCTGCTCTCAGTGTGTGGTGAAAGCTGCCAACCGTGGGTCTGTGGGTTGGGCAGTATGTACCTCAGTGGAAGACTTCCATTGTGGGCCCAATGGGTCTGGTGGCCCCCAGACTCCCATTTGAAATGACCTCGGGCTATAGGACTGGCTGTTTCAGCTGCCCCTGTCCACAGTCAATCCAAAATGCCTGGCAGTGTGCAGTTCCTGGCTTGGTGTGCTTCGTCCTCTCCACCTCTCTGTTCATGCGTGCTTAAGGTCTCAGGGCCTCTGTGAGGAAAAGGGAGAAGTACTGGGATAAAATGAGTCCTTTTAGCACCCAGTTGTCAGATCAGCTCCACCCTGCACCTCCTCCTTCCCCCAGAGGGAGGGTCCCCAGTCTCTGTCAAAAACCCAGATGCCCACAGTTGCCTGTCTCAGGGGTTGGGCAGGCACTATGTATAGGCTGAATGGTCTCTGTGAACAAGGAAAGCAAGTCTGCTGTTTTCTGTGTTCCCCACAGGAGCTCCTAGCTGAAGAGCTGTGAGGGAAGATCTCCCAAGCTAGCTGTGGGGTTAGGCTGGAGGGTAGGGGTGCTCTACTCTTTTAGTTTCCCTACTTTCCTGTGCACCACCGATTGTCTCCAATTGAGTCACAACCGAGCACACTCACCCCATTATTTCTGTCCCAATTTCTCCATGTTTTTATTCAGAACCTCCCTATATAGTGTAGAAGACCTTCTCAGGTCAGTTGCACCCTGGAACTGCAGTTCCAGTCATTTTTCTGCCACTTCTTTCATCGTTCCAAGGAGCAGGGGTGAACTCAGTCTATCTTATTCTTCCATCTTCCCAGAAGTCTGAGAATTGTATTACTTTTAAATGAACTACAGGTAGGCTCCTGTTAATTTTAAATGAAACTTTCTCCCATTTTTAACCATTAGGTCAAGGGCATTAGTTACAAAAGGGTATTCCACTGATAAAGTATAGAACAATATTAGAGCAGCAAAGAGGAGGTTACATGGGTGATCTTGGCTCTTCAAATATCAGAAGCTTGATATCATGGCAGTGGAAGAGTGCACGGAATTCCCACATCCCAAAAGCTTACTCCCCAAACTTCCTGTTGGCATTCACACCAAACAAGGCTCCCTGTACTTCTAGCATTATCTGCTGGATTATGAGATTCATCGAGCTTTCTAGGGTATTAGAACATTTATTTTACAATCTGCACTATAGATCTCAATACCACCAGCTATATCCTCAGGCAGGTAGACCTGATCAATTTAGACATCAACATCTTTTTTGGAAGCAATTTTGTACGTAGGAATCATGTTTTATCCCTCAGCATTTACCAGAGGTAAATTCCATTTCGTGCAATGAATAATTCAGGGCTCCAACAACTGGTACAAAACCCTGCAGTACCAGTCCATCCAGTAGTACTTGATCGTTTTATAACTTGCTGAGTCTCTGCTTTGCTTTCCTTAGGAGGTCTGTGATAAGGTCATCTGAGGCTCTGAGGATTTTCAGCCTTACTTGGTTCATCAAATCTGACATCTAACTTTTCCTTTTGCTGCTCAATCTGCTTTTCTTTCTTCTTATAGTATTACATAATCTTCAGTATTTTGTATTGTACAGAGCAAACTTTCTCAATGTTGAACTCTTCTGCCTTTATATATATTTCTTCTGCTTTCTTATTAACTTCTTGTTCAATGAAAGTTGTCATGTATTTAATTTTCTTTTGCACATCAGCATCACTGAGGGCTATGGTAAAAATGATGTTAGCTCAGTGTGCAAGAGGCTCAAGTTTAGATTTGAAAAGGAAGGGGAGTAGAAAATCTAATGCAGGTATTAGCTTCCTTCTTTACTCTTTAATGAGTTTTTCTGCTCTTTAATGAAATAGGGTGCCATTAAATCAGCCACTCTCAGCCCTATTAGGTCTATATTGTGGTTTTAAATAAAAATTCCTATTTTTCTTGCCTCTTGGGAAAATCCTTTGAATAGTTAATTAGTTTTTAAAAATGTTAGGAGACCTAAGAAACACATTTGGAATTCTCCTGAACTAAGGATTCTCTCTGCCATTTTGATCAAATAGGAAAGGCTGGCACAGAGCTCTCCTTTTATTTTATGCTCTATGCTACAACCACAACTTAAGGACTCAAGGTAGTTCCATCATATACAGAATTAAGCTTTGGTATGACTAGAGAAGGCACATTTAATTAGAAGTCATGGTGGTATATTGGATATTTGAATATCTAGTATGGACCCAGCACTAAGTTAGGAACTTTGCATATATTGTCTGAAGAACTTGCCCATTACCCAGTTGATGCAGATGTCAGTATTCCCAGGCTCAGAAAAGTTTAAAAACTCCCAAGGTCACACTGCTACCTCCTGGTAGAATTTGAACCAGAAGTCAGATCAAATTCAAAGTTCTTTCTCCTCACACATCACCCTTGAATTATTGTCCTGATTCCACATTTGATTGTGTTCTGATTCCTGTCTATTTTTTCCTCCATTTTAAGAGTTATTTGGGTACCATCATGAATGAATATTATTTGTAATGAAGATAAAAAGTTCTGAGATCTTGGGTAAATATGTTAAATTATATAAATTCCTTAGAACACTGTGTCCTGCATGTGGATGCCTAACTCCAAGCACTTGGTGACACAATTCCCTCCGCTAGGATTTTCTTCAACTTCCATCTCAGCCTACATGGATTTTATCTGTGCTTCAAGGCTCACTTCACATTCCATATGACTTCTCCCTTCTCTCATCTCCAGTGACACTATGGTTCCAACAATTCCTTCATCACTTAGCTTAACCCATCTGTGAGTTCTTTGCAGACAAGATCATGACTTCTACGCTTCTGGCACCCTTCACATGCCAGATTGTCCTTGGCTTAGTGGGGACTGGTTATACACTTGGTATTTGCTAACTTTGCCCATCATTCTGCCGTATAGGTTAGGATAAGCCTGTTTAAAACTTATATGTTCTCTTTCCATCTCTCATATTCTTTTATATTCCTTACTGCATTCAACAAATATTTTTTAAAAACAGAATAGCAATAGAAACACATTTAGGAGTTGTGTTACTTGTATCAAATGCAAAATAGCTGGTTTATTGATTGAAATTTAGGAACCTGTCACCTGGACTTAATTCACCATGACTGGTCAGAGGTCTTTTTAATGGACTTTAAGCATATATTTAGAACATGATGCTCTTAGTTTATTGAAGCCAATTATTTCAATTGGACACATTGTTGATGAACTCCTCTCAAAGATCTGTTACTTTAATCCATAGATTTTGTGATAAATTAAATTATTGGTTTCAGTATTTTACCTCTGTACTGATAACCTTGCCATGGCCCCTTGGCTTTGTGTTTGGACACATGACTTGCTTGGGCCAGTGGAATGGAGCAGAATTTACAGTGTGCCAGTTTTGAGTGTACCAGGACTTAGGAGGCCTCCCTTATTTCTGCCCTTCCTCTTGTACTTTTGGCAATGCCATGAGAAGAAGAATGCCTACCGGTCCATGATAAGAAGAATGAGAGGCATTTGAAGCAGAGCCACCCATGCTCTTCCATAGACCAGAAATGAAAAGTAAAGCTATTAAAGCCACTAGAGCTTGAAATACAGCCTGCCAGCCATGCCCACCTAAGTCAGTAGAACTCAAGCTAATCCTTAGATCTGTGAAAATAAATGTTTGATGTTATATGTCACTGAGAATATGAGGTTGTTTTTGTGCAATATTATGGTGGCAAAATAGCAGTCAAAGTAATTTACCCTGCAATTCTATTACACCACCAAACACTAAATATAATTTGTCCCTACACTCAAGAAGTTTTTTTTTCAAAAGTTTAAAATTCCTCCCACATTATTATTAATATTGAAGAACAAACACTAAAAAAATTAAAATAATAGAGGAGAAAAACAATTGGCAAATCACACGTTAAATTTCTGTTTAAATATCACTTCCTAAAAGGAATCTTCCCTGTACCTCCAATTTATATTTGGTACCTCTCTTCTTAGTTTCTCTCATGCAAAAATCAACTCTTTTCCTTTATACTTTGTAATATATGATTGAATTTTATACTTAAAAAATTTCATCAACTCTCACTAGACTGCATTCCGGCAGCTAGCAAACTAGAACAGTTCGTCTGATTAAGTATCTCTCAAACAGCAGTTCTTGGATCTACTTTCTCTGTCACTATCTCTGTAAGGCAGTAAAAGCTTCCTGGGAGGTACATATGCTATTATCTTTAGGTAATTTATAAAACCCATATATTCATTGTCTCAAAAATAATTATTCAATTTCAGTATTCCCCTTGCCAGGTTAAGGTGGGTTCTCCACATCATACAATGCTTTAACATCTTTGTGGTTTCCTGTTTTCAATGCATAGGCTTCCTAATGATTTTTGAATCCAAGACATATGACGATATATTCATATATTAGTATAGATGAAAATGTGATATTAATAGAGACAGTATAATTCAGTGGAGAAAAACTTGGTTTGGGAGTCAAAAAAATGAGTGACTGTGTTTGAGTTCCACTTTTACAACTTTCTGATTATGTTACTAATATGAAAAATAGGGAAGATAACTTCAACTCTAAAGGTTTGTTGTGAAGTGTGAATGAGTTGACTATGAAAAAAAATGTCTGTAAACTGCAAAAATTACATATATATATACATATATATATAATAATAATAATTACAGTGTCTAAGCATATTTTATAAAATACATGTGGAATATATTATAGCTGACATTAAAGGTGTTCATAAGTACTGTAGAACCTACCACCATACATTCTGACTCCCCTGTATGTTTTAAAATGCTGCTTCTGCACTTAATAACTACAATGGAAAGTGTGATATTTTAATTATTTTCAAACCTCTGGGATTGTTAGCATCTATACTTACTGAAAGCATTCCCACAAGCTAGAGTGAGGTAATTTCTACTTAAGAGTAAATGGTAGACAAAGATTACTGGTCATTACACAATTCCTGAAATATATACAGAGAATTTTATTGTTAAACCATTTTACTTTGTTGAATCTGTGAATCATATTATCCTGTCACTAATATGTTAGCAAATTGGCTGAAAGATGTATTGATCATTTTCAAAATTTAGAACTTTTATGAGAAACAAGCTAACAGTACACTGTGAACATAATAACATAATGAATCTAATCTCAGTGGAGTTGGTAGAATGGATCTTTAAATAAAATACAGAGATTCTCTATAGCACAAATCTATTGATTCAGGCTGTTAACATACACTCATAAAACCAAGATTCAGCTGAGAAAAACATTATTATATCTACAATTCCTGAATGGTTTTAAAATCTTTGAAACCAGCACAAAATTTATATCTAAACTCTTCTTGACCTCATTTAAAAGTTTTGAAGTATAGTACTTCTCACAATAAATACGTACTGCTCTTTTATAAATGGCACATTTATTATGCTTTCTTGTAAGAGAAGCATGTGTTTTATCCAGAGCTGGCAAGCCACATAATATCCTCCTTTTTCCATTTTGTCACCATTTAAAATTGTTATAGTTGCATAGATACTAAAGTGAAACATATAAGATAGTTTGAGATTTAGAGGAATCTACATATGAATAGTACCAAACAATTCAAACTCTATCACAAAGCAGACTGAGCAGATTTTTTTCTTTGTTAGAGAAGTTGTGGGTTTACAGAACAATCATGCATAAACTATAGGATCCCCAAATACCACCCCACCAGTAACAACTTGCATTGGTGTGGGACATTTGTTACAGTCGATGATAGCACATTTTTATAAGTGTACTATTAATTAAGGCTCATAATTTACTTAGGATTTACTGTTTGTGTAGTGCAAATCTATAGATTAAAAAAAATTATCCTGTTATCATATACACCATCTAACATTTCCCCTTGTATCATATTCAGATATATATTTCACTGCTGTTAATTGTGTTCACAGTGTTGTGCTACCATCACCACCATCCATCAACAAAACATTTCCATCATTCCAAACAGGAATTTTAAGCCTTCATTTCCCATTCCATATCCCCATCCCATCCCTTGGTAACCCATATTCTAGATTCTGACTCTATGAATATGCTTATTCTTATAGTTTTAAATCAGTGAGATCATACAATAGTTGTCCTTTTGTATTTAGCTTATTTCACTCAACATGATGAGTTCAAGTTTCATCCATGTTGTCACATGTACTTTGGACTTCATTCCTTTTTACAGTTGAATAGTATTCCATTGTATGCATATACCACATTCTATTTATCTATTCATCAGTGATGGACACTTTGGTTGCTTCCATCTTTTGGCAATTATGAATAATGCCATTATAAACATTGGTGTGCACATATCTGTTCAATTCTTTTGGCCATGCATCTAGTATTGGAATTGCCAGGTCAAATGGTAGTTCAATACTTAGCTTTCTGAGGAATCACCAAACTGGCTTCCACAGAGACAGCACTGCCACCAGCAATGAATAAGTGTTCCTATTTCACTGCACCCTCTCCAACACCTGCTATTTTCTGTTTCTGTAGGAGTAGCTATTCTAATGAGTGTGACATGGTATCTCATTGTGGTTTTCATTTGCATTTCCCTGATGGCTAATGATGTTGAGCAACTTTTTCTTGTGCTTTCTGGTTATTTGTATATTTACTTTGGAGAGATGTCTGTTCAAACTTTTTGCCCATTCTTAACTTGTATGCCTTTTTTGTTGTTAAGTTTAAGTTTATATATATGTATATTCTGGTTATAAACCTTTAGCAGATATATGGTTTCCAAATGTTTTTTCCCATTGTGTAGGTTGTCCTTTTGTTTTCATGATAAAGTTCTTTGAGGAACAAAAAGTATTAATTTTGATGGGGTTCTATTTATCTATTTTTTCTTTTGTTGCTTGTGCATTAGGTCTAAAATATAAGAAAACATCACCTAACACAAGGTCCTGAATATGCTTCCCTACATTCTCTTCTAGGAGTTTGATAATTCTAGCTCTTACATTAAGTTCTTTGATCAATTTGGGCTTATTTTTTGTATAAGGTATGAGGTAAGAGTTCTCTCTGCTTTTTTTTTTTTTTTTGAAAAGGAGATCCAGTTTTCCCAGCAGCATTTGTTGAAGATGCTATTCTTTTCCAATTGAGTGATCTACCAACCTTGTCAAAAATCAGTTGTCCATAAATATGATGGCTGTGGTCTGAGTTCCCCCTTCCATTCCATTGGTCTATATGTCTATCCTTGTATCAGTATCCTGTTGTTTTGATTACTGTGGTTTTGTTGTAAGTTTTAAGATCAGGAAGTGTAAGTCCTCCAATTTCATTATTGTTTTTCAAGATGATTTTCAGGGCTGCTTAACTTTCCACATAATTTTGATGATTGGATTTTCCATTTCTGCAAAGAAGGTTGTTGGAATTTTTACTGGGATTGCATTGAATTGATAGATTGCTCTGGGTAGTGTTGATATCTTAATGATATTCAGTCCTCTAATCCATGAACATGAAATATTCTCCCGTTTATTTAGGTCTTCATGATTTCTTGTAGCAATGCTTTATTGTATTTGTATGTACAATCATTTAAATTCATGATTAGAGATTTACTCCTAGATATTTGATTCTTTTAGTTGCTCTTGTGAATGGACTTCTTTCTTGATTTCTTCTTCCAATTGTTTAGTGCTTGTGCATAGAAACACTATTATTTTTTAGATTGATCTTGTACCCAACCACTTTGTTAAATTCACTTGTTAGCTCTCAGAGGTTTGTTATGGGATTTTCAGGATTTTCTGTATATAGGATCATAGGATCATACCATCTGCAAATTGGGAAAGTTTTACTTTTTCCTTTCAATTTGGATGTTTTTTAAATTTCTATTTTATATTTTTATTGTGGAAAAATCCATACGAAAAAGCAATAAATTTCGAAGCACACTGCAACAATTAGTTTTAGAGCAGATTTCAGAGTTTGGTATGGATTACAGTTCCACAATTTTAGCTTTTCCTTCTATCTGATCTAAGACACTGGGGACTAAAAGAAATATCAAATACTGATTCAGCAAGCAGTCATACACATTTGATAAATCTTATCTTCTCTGTTATAACCCCAAACTTCTCCTTTGATCTTTCTCCCAATTTTTTAGGAGTGTTTGAGCTATGCCCATTCTAACTTTTTCATGTTGGAAAGGGCTGTTACCAATATTGGAGAGGGGGATGGAACTAGTTGATGTTCTGGAGAGGCTGGTCCCTCTGGGTTTTAGGACTTCTCTGGCCTAGAAAGCCATCTGGATGTTGTACGTTCCTAGAAAGTAATCATAATGCGTGGGACCTTTGTAGAATCTCAAATAAAGCCCTAAATGCTCTTTAGGGTTGGCAGGAATGGTTTTGGTTGGGGTTTGGCAGACCATGAAAAATAATAATATCTAGCTAAAGCTTTGCATAAGAGTAGCCTTCAGAGCAACCTCTTGAATCTATCTGAACTCTCTCAGCCACTGATACCTTATTCTCAGTTGCTGATACCTTATTCTTAGCCACTGATACCTTATCTTTTATTTCTTTTTCTTCCCTACTTGCTCTGGCTAGAACTCCTAATACAATGTTGAACAACAGTGGTGACAATGGGCATCCTTTTCTTGTTCCTGATCTTAGAGGGAAAGCTTTCAGTGTTTCATCTTTTAGTTGAATGTTAACTGTGGGCTTTTCTTATATGTCTTTTAATCATGTTAAGGATGTTTATTTCTATTCCTAGCATTCTAAGTGTTTTTATCAATAAAGGGTGTGGGATTTTGTCAAATGCCTTTTCTGCGTTTGAGATGAACCTTGTTTTTTTTTCCCCTTCATTGTGTTAATGTGCTATATTACATTAATTGATTTTTTAATGTTGAACCAACCTTGCATACTAGTGATAAATCCTATTTGATCATGTTGTATAATTCTTTCAATATGTTGTTGGATTCAGTTTTAAGCTGATATTTTATGAGTGAGAGAAATAGTTCAAATAATTTAGACATATTTGAACCTTCCCTAACTTCTCTGAGTAAAATATCTACAGTTTTTTCACACCAGTTGATTGAATGAGTTGGTTGATACATCTGCATAATAATGGAAAATACACACCAGAAAATGTTTTAACATAAACAAAAATCTTCAAAAATCTTCAAGAGCAAACCCTTGTTTCTCCCGCTTCAGAGAAATGTACCATGAATAATAGCCTTTAGAGAGTCTCACTACAAACCCTTGCTTTAATATCTGGAACAAAGTAGATGCTGGTAAAATTAGTTTCTTCATGTTTCCCACTTCTTCCTGCATTTTTTTTTTTGCATGGATGGTCAGGTACCGGGAATCAAACACAGGTCTCTGGCATGGCAGGCGAGAACTCTGCCTGCTGAGCCATGGTGGCCCACCCTCTTCCTGTTTTTTGAGAATTGAATCTCATGTTTTTCATTGGCTTAGGGTTGTTTGAGATAACAGTCATTTAAATTAAATTATCACTAAAATTCATTTTTCACAGAATTCATGTGAAATTAAGAGTGAAAATTTTGCCTTATTTCAAAAACACTTCATGAATTCTTCTGAGGTGATTGTGTTTTAATTGTTATACTTTTTACTACTTCTGACATGGATTGAAGTTACAGGCACTAAATTCTCCCAAGTTATTGAAAACTTGCTAATATAAAAGTTTAGAATAAAAAATGTTACTAGATGTAAAATTACAAAACACATCCAAATATATTTATGCTTTAAAACTCCATTTTAGTCTCATACTCAAAAAGTAAAATAAAACATAAGCTTCCATTTATATAAAAGAGAAACTAAACCATTCTTTAGGATACTTCAGTTTTAGCATTTCCTCTTTAAAAATGGAGCCATCAGTTCAAAAGAATGAATGGAATATGAGAGAATCAATATAAATTCATTTAACATATTTGAAAGGTTGACCATAATATTAGTTCTGAATTTCATGACTCAACATATAATTGTACAAGTAATCCATTCAGATTTTTGAGATCCATTCAGGTCATTCTATAAGAGAATGCCCAACTTACACCTAAAACAATATTTGCTCTAAGACAGCTGAATGTTGTTGGACAAATACATACATGTGTATATATATATATATATTTGCATGCTGTATGGCAGGGTCACATTTTCATTACTTTTCCATTTGAGTGTCCTGTTATTGCAGTACCATTTGTTAAATTGTTGTTTGTTTGTTGTATTTTATTTTTGTTTGTTTGTTTGTTTTTGGGGAAATACATGGACCAGGAATTGAACTTGGGTCTCCTGCATGGCCGGCAAGAATTCTACCACTGAACTACCCTTGCACCCCCATGATCATTAATTTTAAATGGGCTCCCAAATCTGACATTTTTCTAATAAATTTACTTTGATAGTCTCACATTATTTCTCCTCTCTTATATCTCTCACATCCTTTCCCTTCCCTTCTTAGTTTCATCTTCTTTCCCTGAGAAATAAAAGCAATCAGATGAGAATTACCTAGTCTTCCCACCAGGAAATATATCAACCAATCAGTATCTGTACCTACATTCCCAAATTTCTCTAGTGTTACAGTGAAAGAATCGTCCATACCCTTATTTAAGCTCAGACCCTCCACTTTGATTTCATTGTGGCTTATCTTCATGAAGACTGCATGTAAGAAATTAATGCCTAGGCTCAAATCCTAGAAGTTATTCTTTTTTCATCTTGCACCACATAAACTGATTAGCATATCTTGTTGGTTCAACCTCACAAGTTTATCTTCAATCTGATCTCTTCTCATCCTTTCCGCTACTATAATCTTAATTTAAACCACCATTCTCTCTTATTTCTTAACTAGTCTTTCTTCTTTTCTGCTTCTACTACTGCCATACTTCCCACCTCTACCAAAGTTCATTCTGCTCGCAATCCAAATCTAAATCATATTTTTAAAGCCTAATTCATAGCAAATCCTTCCTTCAATAAAACATTCTAATAGATGGATATGATCTAATGCCCTACATGATTTAGCCCCTGTCTCCCTCTCTGACTCATACCACTCTTTCCTTCATTTATTGTCATTTAATTGCACTGGCCTCCTCTCTGCTTTCCCAATATGCTGGGCACTTTTCTTTTTGCGTCATGTACAGTTCTTCTATCATAACGTATTTCCTCCAAATCTTTGCATGGTTGGTTTGTTCTCATTCATCAGGACTCAACTCTCATATTGGCTTCCCAAAGAGGCTTTGCTGTCTACCCTATTTAAAGCCAGTCTTCCCGATCTCTCTATCTCATTTTTGTTTTCTTCATAGCATTACTCAATATCTAAATTTATATCTATTTATATGTTTACTAACTCAATTGTTATCTGTTTCACTTGAACATTAACTTCCTAGGAGAATATTTTTTCTATAGAAGCTATTGTTGAGTTAATTAGTGAATGTTACTGCTCTCTATCCAAATGTGATCTTACAAGCCCTAACAAAATAATGAATAAAGGCAACAATCATCAAAGGTCGCTGACACCATTAGGCTAAATGTTGGTAGGATTTCTGTAGTGGATAAGTCAGACTGACTACATCTGAATCCACTTATCAGTTGTAAGAATCCCTAAAAGGAAGACCATTAGCCACTATGTGCTTCCAAATATGACACAATGGAAGGTATTAAACTCCACTTATAAAATATTCTTACCAGAACATTGAACCAGAATCTATGGGAAATGGAAGGACAGTTTAAACTATATCACATGGAAGCAATCTGCCAAATCCAGAGCATACGTAATTTTACAGGACAAACACCATGTCTTTTCCAATGGTTAACTATTTTCAAATAGTTTTTTTCTTACAAAAAAGGACAAGGGGAAGCTATTAAAGAATGAAAGAGATACAAGAAACATACCAAAGAAATGATATGTATGATGTTTAGATCCAGATTTTTAAAAAGTAGCTGTGCAAGACATTTTTGCCTTTTTTTCTCTCTTCAGAGATGGTTAGGGAAATTTGAACACAGACAGGAAAATTGTTAAACAATATTAAGTAATTATTTTTAATTTTCTTAACTATGATAATATTATTGTGGCTATATTAAAATATCAACTGGAGTTATCTATTCAGTACCTATAGGGGAAATGATGAGCTGTCAACAATTTGCTTAAAAAAACTCAAGATATAAAGTGTGTATGCTGGAGGAATAGCTGAAATGGGATTGGTAAAATGTTGATAATTGTTGAAGTTGAATGATAGGCTTTTCTGAAATCATGCTATTCTTTATACTTTTGTGTGTATTCAAACATATCTGTAATTACAAAATTATATTTAAATTATCTTTACTTTGCTCTTATTCTTGAAGGATAGTTTTCCAAAGTATGTACGTCTAGACTGACAGTTGTTTTTCTTCTAGCCTTCTGAAGCCATAATTCCACCGATTTTGAATGTTGTTATCAGCACAAAGGGTATTTTACATTTCCATTAGGAATGTCTGAAAGTGTTAACCCACAGTCTTGCCAGCTAAGTATGTTGTCAAACTTGGATTTTTGCCAATGTGACATTTCAGAAAATGTATTTCACTGTCACTGTAGTTTTAATTTGTATTTCGCTTATTATGAGCAAACTTGAGCATCTTTTCTTATTTAAGAGGGTTTTGAATTTCTTCTGTGAACTGCCTATTGCTGGACTTGTCGTTTCTGTTTTTAGGTATTAGAGATATCAATCTTCTATTAATATGATAAGTTAGAACCCATCCTTCTACTTTGTCATCTGTATTTTTACTTTGGTTATGGTGTAACAGTTTTTTGTAGAAAACAAAAGCTTTTAAAAAGTATGTAATCAAATTTATCAATATTTTCCCTTATGGTTTCCAAATTTTGTGCCATAATTAAGAAACTTTTCCCCATTCCTAGGTTACAAAATCTGCATTTTCTGCTATATTTGAAAGTATTGATTTTTCATATTTAAATGCCTCATTATTTTGGAATTTATCCTGAATAACAATGTGAGGAAAGAATTCAGTTTTGTCTTCACATAGCTATCTGGTTGTGCCAGCACCACTTTCTAAATTGAATTTCTTTTCCCCATTGATTTGAGATGCCGCTTTTATATACACTAAATTTCTTTATGCAGTTAAGTTTCTATTCTGATCCAATGTTGTGTCTATATTAATGCACCATTAGTACACTGTTTTAATAGAGGCATTATAGTATGTTTTAATGTCTGGCAAAATAGACCTTTCTCCATTCCATTTTATGTCAGACCTTACCTTGTTATTCGTGAGTATATATTCTCTCAAATGACTTTCTTCTAGCTACTGAAAGAAAAAGCACCTGGTATTTTTATTAGGATCACATAAATTTATTAATTAACTTAAAGAGATTGATATTTTTATAATTCTGGGTCTTCCCATACAAAAATATTGTGTCTCTTCATTCTATAAAAATAAAAATAGTGGGAATATATTGTGTTTATAGTTTATATAAAAGTAAAATATATGACAATAATAACCCAAGGATAAAAGGGAGGAATTATGTGTATACTGCTTCAAATTCCTTATCCTACACATGAAGTTATTCTTGTTCCATTATGGCTAATTTCTTTTTATACCCTGAATACTGTTTTTTTTTTTTTGTATGCTGTATGGTGGGGTTACATTTCATTATTTTTCCATGTGAGTATCCTGTTATTGTAGCATCATTTGCTGAATTTTTGTTTGTTTGTTTGTCTTTTGTTTTTTGGTTTGCTTGTTTGTTTGTTTTTTTGGGGACGTGCATGGAGGGGAATCAAGTTCTCTGAATACTTTTATGGGCATATCTTTTCTTTGGCATTTTGCAGTTTCATTAGAATGTGTTTATGTGTACATATTTATAAATATTTAAACTTTTTATTGTTGTATCATAAATACAAGTAAAAATTTTCCTTTCAACTACTTTCAAGTATAGATTTCATTGATAATGATTACATTCACAAACTGTGCCATATCACCAATATCCTCTACGTAAACTTTTTCATCACCTCAAATAGAAACTGCATCCATTAAGTAATACCCCCATACCCCTCATCTCCTAACTCCTAATAACCTGTAATCCACTGTCTATCTCTATGAACTTGCTTCTTCTAGGTATTTCATATAAGCGAGATCATTCAATAATTTGTCTTTTTGCATCTGGCCATTCCCCTAACATGATGTGTCCAAAGTTTATATATAATGCAACATGTACCAGAACTTCATTCATTTTTCATGGCTGAATAATATTCCATCAGATGTAAAACCAGATTTTGATCATCCTTTTATCTGTTGACGGAAACTTGGGTTGCTTCCACCTTTTAACTATTGTAAATAATGCTGCAATGAACTTTGGTGTGCATTTCTCTGATGCCGATTTTTTTTGAGCATCTTCTCATGAACCCGGAGGCCCTTTGTATATCTTTGGAGAAATGTTAATTCCAGTTCTTAGATCATTTTTTAAATTGAGTTAATCATCTTTTTGTTGTTTAGTTGTAACAGCTCTTCATATATTCTGGATATCAAATCCTTATCAGATATATAATTATCAATTATTTTCTCCCATTTTATAGATTCTCATTTCACTTTCTAGATAATGTCCTTTCACAAACAAAACATTTTAAGTTTGATGAATGTTTATTTATTCTATGACAAAATTCCTGTGACTTCCTGGATAAGAGAATTGGTGCCTTTCATCAATCTTGGAAAATTCTTAACTATTATTTCTTTCAATGTTGCCTTTCCCTCATTCTCTTCTCTAAATCTCTAATTTTATATAGATTAGACCTCATTATTTCTTCTATGTCTCTCAATCTTTCATATTTTCACACTTTGTCTCTCTATACTGCATACTGTACACCTATTTTTCTTCAGATTCATCTTCACCCATCTTTAAATTTCTGCTTAATTGTTCTAGTGAGTTTAATTTTCAATCAAGGTGTCATTTATATACAATAAAATATACATATATTAATTGTATAGTTTAATACTTTCCTACATACATATCTTTGTACCTTTTAGTATGAGATACAGAACATTCATCAGCCAAGAAAGTTCCCTTGTGTCTTTTCCTGTCAATACTCCTTACATATAACTTCTATTGCAACTTTTATCATTGTAGTTCAGCCTTTTCTTGAATATCTTATAGTTGACTCATGCAATGTATACTCTTTGTGCCTGGCTTATTTCACTCAAAACAATATTTTTAGCTTTTAGCCACATCGCCGTATGTATCAATTATTCTTTGTTTAATGCTGTGCTGTATTCAAGCATGAATATATACCATAGTTTATTCATTCTCCTCTTGGACATTTTTCTATTTATTGATGTCTTATACTAATGATTTCCTTCCTTCTACTTTCTTTGGATTTAATTTTTTTTTTTTGGCTTTTTGAGATGAAGGCCCATATCATTGGTTATACATTTATTCTTTTCTACTATATACCTTTAAAAATGGGAAATATCCCCTAAATCACTGTTTCAGCTTCATTTCTTAAATTTTGATATGCTGTATTTTCATTTATCTTTCAGTTCAAAATATTTTATAATTTTCATTGTGATTTTCTATTGAAATTATGGTTTATTTAAAACTCTATTACTTAATTTTAGCATATTTGAGATCTTCCTAGTTATCTTTTGTTAGATTTCTAATGTAATTCTAACATTACATTACATTCTAACATTAGAATGGACAGAGAACAGCTACACGATTTTAATCCTTTGCAATTTACTGAGACTTGTTTTAGATCCAGCATAAGGACTATTTTCATGAATTGCAGTTCCATGTCCACTTGAAAATAATATGTATTTTTCATTTGTTGGGTATGACAGTCTATAAATATCAATTAGGTCAAGTTGGTTAATAGTGTCAACTGTCAATTCTCTTTCTGGTTTTCTGTTGGCTTCATTTATCAATTACAGAACGATGTGTATTAAAATCAACTCTGATCATAGATTTGTTTAGTTTCCCTTAATTTTAGCTTCATAAAAGAATCCATTGTTTAGTTGTAACAGTTCTTCATATATTCTGGATATTAAATCCTTATCAGATATACAGTTAACAATTATTTTCTCACATTTTAAAGTACATACCCATTTAGGATATTTACCTTTATGCTGTATTGGCCTGCTATCCACATGAAATTGCCCTCTTTATCTCCAATGATATTCCTTTTCCTCATGTATCATTTGTATGATAGTAATATTTCCATAGGGCTTTCTTAAGATTAGTGTTTACATGATATAGTTTTTCCTAAATGATTCATTTAGTCTTACTGATTATACCTTGGATATATTTCTTAATTGGGTATAATCATCAACCTATCTATATCCTTCTGTTTGAAGTGTATCTTTTAAAAGGGACAAAAGATTGGATATTTTTCTTTAAAAATCCCATCTGACAATATTTATTTTTTAATCAATGTGTTTAATCTATTTATATTTATGCAATTACTGATATAGTTGGATTAAATGAACTATCATACTATTTGCTTTGATTTCCCCCAACTTTTATAAATCTTTTGATCCCAGGATTTGAATTAATCAACATTTTCTCCTTATCCCATTTCATTTTCTTGAATGTCTTTTCAGCTAGAGTCCTTAGCATTATTTTTTGAGTAGTCCCTTTGAAGTAAAGCTGCCCTGATGCAGTAGTCCTTAGACACACGTTACGACTTAAATTTAAATTAACATTAACCAAATTTAAAGTCAAAACTTTGTTTCTTATTTTAACTTTTAGGAATCACAGTCTCTTGCAATGGGATGTATGTGAACAACCGCAGCAAGAAGAAACTTAGAGGCCACAAGAGGATCGTGTCAGTCCCCGGAAAACTGGACATTGGTAATATCTGTCCCTCATCTTCTCCAGTCTCCTATATCTACTCTTTCTCCCCTGATTTCCCTTGTGCACGTCTCTTCTACAGCTCACAAAGGATGGAGTTCCTCTGGACGTGGCTCGGTGTTCTCTCCTAATTCTCTATTCCCTGAGTGCTTTTATTTCCTGGCACAGGAAGACTATTATACAAACCCACAACCTGTCAGCAGCATCCACGGTCCATTGGAAAGTCACCTGAATGTTGTGCTGTCAACACATTCCCAAACAAATCTTCCTTGTGGTCCTCCTCCTGTGTTCTCCATCTTGGGTTGTTGGTATCCACTTTCCTTCACTTCACTGCAATATGCAATGACTCATTTAGTCTTACTGATTATACTTCGGATATATTTCTTAATATGTGTGTTCTCTAAATGTCCAGTTTCACTAATACCTAGTTCAGTGTTCATAATTTCTCAGATTACGACACCTAAGTAAATTACCTTTCAAGCTGTAGTCACTTTCTCCAGAAGTACATTCATTTTTTTTTACACTTCCTGCAGAGTTGTGTTTCAGAAATCAATTGTAATCATGCTGTTTTTCTATGTAAGCAAACAAAAAACCCCTTTGCTTGTTCACATTTCTTACAGGATGCCACTATCACTGCCATTACCACTATTTCCACTACCAGTTTTCCTTTGGCTACCTATAATACCACAATTACTATTAACCACTACTACTACTACTATTTCAACCATTTATTGTGCATGTCCTGTGTGCTGGGCAATAAGCATTTTACATAATGTATTGGTTAAAAACATGGACTTTAGGTTAGGCAGACCTATATTTTAATCACAGCATAGCCACTTACTAGAAAATCATTTAACCTCAGTTTCCTTGACTGTAAAATATGGATAATAATATTATCAAAGGTATAACATTATTCTTTGAGAATTGAATAAGATAACTATATAAAGCACAATACTTTTCATATAGTATATATTCAATAAATTGTAGTTACTTATCACAATAATAATTGTTATAAATTCATTATCCTTGATTTCTAACATAATCCTGCCTCATATCCTCTCTTGACAAATAAAGAAATTGAGGTTCAAAGAAATCAGCACAAGATCACACAGCTAACAAATAGTGCAAAAGAATACAAAATCCACAATCTCTTTACCATCTCTGCCTACCAGATCCCCTACTGCATGTATGACAATCAAAACACTGGCTGCACCCACCTTCCCAGGCTTGTCTTCTTACCTTTTACTCCAGTCCCCATGAACCAATTCTTGTCTCTACTCACAGCAGACCCCTCACTATTCCTGAATATGCAAGGAAATTTTACTTCTCCATTCTTCTGTGCTTGCTATTCTCCCTGCCTCTTTAGCTTCGCCCAGCCTCTAAGGCTCAGCACCATACCATCTCCTCTGCCAATCTGCCCCAATATCTGCCTGCTCTCTCTTGCCTCTCTACCTCTCACCATCACACCTCTTAGAAGTTACATCATTGTAAGACTGTGATTTATTTTTTCATCTTTCTAGTACAGTGAGTTTCTCCAGCCACAGACTATAGCTTGCTAATTTTTCAATCCCTAGGGCCTGGCATATAACTGTTATCTACTGTGTGTTTCTTAAAACAAAGAATGAATGAGTGAAAAATTGTATGATAGGCATGTGAAGTTAAGAGAAGGAATCAGAGTTCGAAAGAGAGATGTATCTTATCTCTTCTGTGTTTCCTGTGCTGTAGCCGTCTTTGGGCTATGTTGGTTAGCCAGCCTCATGTCAACATCAGCGCGTTCTCAGACTGCTAGGCTGTGGGTTACCCAGGACTGTTTTGGCCTTTGTTTCTAAGTGATTACTTGGGTTACTCAGAGGAAGTTGGGATGGTCTTCCTGGGTGACCTTATTACATATTATCATATTATTCATGCTGTATTGGATTATATATTATATTTATATTATATTCCTCTCTGTAATTGCATTAGTTGCTGGGAAGCCAACTGTAAAAGCCAGAGCTCACCTGGGCTGAGTGTCCCACATGCCATTCAAGTAATTAGCATCTAAAGCTCTGGTATGTAAGTTATTGCCTTGCCAGGCACTTTAGTGTTTTCCTGGGCCATGGGACACAGGACAATATTAAGCAATGAAAAAAGGAAAAATATTTCAAGGAAATGCTGTAAAACTATCAACACGCGTAACACAGGAGACATACAGACCATACCACTGGAGATAACTCAGTAATATGAAAACAAAATGCATAAAAAAAGAATAACAGAAAGGAAATTCAAGGGAAATTAAACTAGACAACACAAGTATTAAGGAAATTGGATTTTCGGAAGTGTCACAATATGAGTAATTTAACAGGAACAGTTTGTGTAAATGAGCTTGTACTCCCAACTCTGTGGTATGTGAAAAGAAATTCAGAAACAATGTTAACCCCTTTATTGCTGCTCTCTTTTCTGGACAATAATTACTAGATAAATCAAAAGCAAAGGAATTGACATTTTTAAATCCCTACTATGTGTAAGCAGTTTACATAAAATACCTCATTGAGTCCTCTCAATAATTTATGAGATATGTATTGTCATTCTTCTTGGCTTAGAGAGGTCAAATTATGTGTCTAAGGTTATATTGCACAGTGGTTGAGCTAGAACTCATATCTAAGGCAGACCTTAAATTCTATCTCTTTATTTCATCAGTCTGCTTTCCAGAATAACCTCACTAGAGCACAATCTCTGTCATGATACAGTGCCACTACATTGATCCCAAAGATAGAATGACGGATATTCTCATGCAATAATATATTTACATTGGCAGTTATAAAACACCCTTTTTAAAAGAAAACTTTAAAATTGAGAAAAATTTGCTGAACATTGTAACAACCACTTATATACTTATAAATTTGACAATTATTAACTGATATTTGATCTACCTCATTTTTTTTTTTACAAAACAATACAGAGGTGATTCAGTGGTAGAATGTTCACCTTTCATTGGGAGACCTGGGTTCGATTCCTGGACCATGAACCCCCCCCCAAAAAAAATGCTTAAAACAATACAGGGAATAAGTTGAAGTCTCTTTCATGACTCATTTTTCCCATTCCCTGCCAACCTCCATTAATAGGCAATTACTAAATTTTATACGTGTCAGAGATGGTTAGCTATCTACTAAAATTCCTGTTTTCCTTTTTTGTAGTTTTGAGTTTTTACTGGGAAATGGCTGGTAGGCAAGTGGCTACATTCCCAACCTCCTTTACTATTTAGGTGTGATCTTATGAGTATTTCTCATCAATGGGATGAACAAAAGTCATGTTTTGCCAAAGCTTTTAAGAAATGGTTGTGCTCTGTTCCCATTCTCTTTCTTTTTCTGTTGGCTCATGCGCTGGTTTGAAACTATTATGCACCTCAGAGAAGCCATGTTTTTCTGATCCAATCTTATGGGGCCAGACCTACTGTCTAGGGTGAGAAACTTTGATAGCATTGTTTCTGTGGAGATTGAGCCACTCAGTTGTGGGTGTGGCCTTTTGATTGGATGGAGACATGACTCTGCCCATTCTAGGTGAGCTTTGATCAGTTTCCTGGTGTCCTTTAAAGTGGGAAACATTTTGAAAAAGGCTCAGAGCCTACAGAGATACAGCTGTTTGGAAATGCAAAAACCCCAGGAGATGCCAGGAGCTAAGAGAGCCAGCAGAAGCTAATCGAAGCAAAAGAGCCAACACAAGACCCAGATGTTTGGAGATATGGAAAGCTGGGAAGCTGTTTGAAACCAGAAGCCAAAGGAGCAGCAGACACCAGCCATGTGTCTTCCCAGCTAACAGAGGAGTTCTTCATCTATTGACTGTTCTTGAGTTAAAATATTTTTCCTTGGATACCTTAGTTGGGATATTTTTATGGCCTTAGAACCATAAACAGGTAACATAATAAATCCCCTTTTTAATAGCTGTTACATTTCTGGTATATTGCATTCCAGCAACTTTAGTAAACCAAAACAGCCAGTGACAGTGGCAAAGTCCTAAGAAGATGTTAGAGTTTAAAGATTGAAAGAGCCTAGTCTCTAAATCACTTCATGGAGGAATAGCATGTGATTATAAGGAAAACCTGCACTAGAATGTTATATCAACAATAAATAAACTATTGCCTTAATCTGGTGAAATTTTGTGATTATTTGTTTCTATTACTCCAATGAATTACCTAATCACTCTATTAATCCCATTTTTATAGATAAATAACTCTAACCACTCTCATTAATCTTATTTTTTATGACTATATTGTCCTATCACTTTAATTAATCCATATTTAGTCTTTCATAGATATTTATCCTAATATAATAATTATTTTAAATATATTTGCTCATTAATAATTTGAACAATCCAATTTTATTCTTTGTAGATATTTATTAATATAATTTTTTGTTTTAAGAAAATTTACATAAAAGTATGTGAATTTTGAGCTACAGATTATTTTTTACATATAAGCAGTTTTGGAAATCAGTGTTGCTATATGTTTCTATGCGTGCATATATCTATAAAAATCTAGATCATAGAAATCATCTATTTCTATGAATCATCATATAAAAATCAGATCAATATCAACCTGGCCTTCAACCACACAACAATGTTATTGAATTCTCAGAAAATGAGAATAAATATACGACAATCCCCAAATATATATTAATTATATATTTACATAAATTCATTTACAAAAAAAAAACTAGATCATATGTCGTTTTCTTAGGGCTGCTGCAACAAAGTATGACAAACTAGGTGGTTTAAAACATCAGAAATTTATTCTTACAGTTCTAGAGGGTAGAAATCAAGGGGTCCACAGGGCCATAACCCTCCCCTATGGCTCTAGGGAAGAACTCTTCTTCCCTCTTCTACTTCTGGGGGTTGCTGGCAATAATCCTTGGTGTTCTTTGGTTTATAGATGCATCACTTCAATCCCTTTCCCCATCTTCACATGGCAGTCTTCCCTCCCTGTATCTGCATCAAAATTTCCCTTTTATAAGGACACCAGTAATACTAGTTTTAGGGCTCATCCTAATCCAGTATGGCCTCCTCTTAATGTGATTTCTTCTGCAAGAGACCCTATTTTCAAATAAGACCACCTTTACAGGTTCCAGGTGTACATAAATTTTGTGCAGATCACTTCTCTTACCTGCTATAGAATATTCCAACTTACCAATAAGAGTCAGGCTGTTTACCCAATTTGGGTGAGCATTTAGATTGCTTTATCTCTTTCTCTTTTTCTTTTACAAACACTGCTGTAATGAAAAGCTTTCTACAGTTTCTTTATCATAAATACAAAATTCATTCTATATTTTGAGTTGTTGAATCATAGAGCATATGCATTTTACCTTTTTATGAGATATTGTCAATTGTTCTCCAAAACAGTGGTACAAGTTGCAGCAATATATAAACATTGCCACTTCTCTGCATCATTGCCAACACTTTAAAATTCTTGACATTTTGATTTTGAGAAATGATATCTTCTTGTTTTTTAAATATTAATTTACTGAATGAGTAGGCATTTTGGCCACTTGGGGTTCCTTCTCTGATTATTAATGGCTTATATACTTTGTCTATTTTCTATGCAGTTGTTTTTCTTTTTAAATTGATTTTTGAAGGGTTTTAAAAATATTCTGCATGAATTTGGTTATTTTCTTTCTAGTGTGTCTCTTGTTTTCACATTTGTGTCTTTTTGTTTGTACATTTTTCATTTTGAGGTCAAATTTACTAAATGTGATTTTCTTAATGTACAAAATTCCTTAAATTTAATGCGTGAAACATATTTTTTAATTGTTATTTTTTTTAATTAGAGAAGCTGTAGATTTACAGAAAAGTCATTTAAAAAATACATTCCCGGGCGGGCCGCGGTGGCTCAGCGGGCAAAGTGCTTGCCTGCTATGCCGGAGGACCTCGGTTCGATTCCCGGCCCCAGCCCATGTAACAAAAACGGAGAAACAGAATACAATAAAACAAGAAAATGTTTAAAAGATGTTTCCCTTTCTTCCTTCCTTCCTTCCTTCTATCCTTCCTTCCTTCTCTCTGTCTTTCCTTTAAAAAAAAAAAAAAAAAAAAAAAAAAAAATACATTCCCATATACCTACTGTTGTTGACATTGGGCAATGGTGTGATACCTTTGTTACAATTGATGAAAAAACACTAAAATATTACAGTGAACTATAGTCTATAGCTTATATTAAATATGTTTTCCCTCATATACCACCATATTATTAATGCCTTATAATAGTGTTGTACATTTGTTATAATTTATGAAAGAACATTCTTATCTTTGTACTATTAACGACAGTCCTTTTTCACAACAGGGTTAACTGTACTATATATCCCATGTTTTATCTTGTAACTTTCATTCTAGTAATACACAGAATCCAAAACTTTCCCTTTTCAATCACATTCATAAACATAATTCAGCACTATTAATAACAGTCACAACATTGTGCTACCATCACTACTAACCATTTCCAAACATTTACAACCAACATAAATAGAAATTATGCACAAGTTAAGCATCAGCTCCTCAGTCTCTACTCCCATTCTATCCCCTGGTAACCTATATTCTGGATTCTAACTCTGTGAGTTTGCTTATTATAATTAGTTCACATCAGCAACATTATACAATATTTGTCCTTCTGTGACTGGCTTATATCATGCAAGATAATGTCCTCAAGGTTTATCCATGTTGTTACATGCATCAGACTTCATTCCTTCTTACACCTGAATAATATTCCATTGTATGTATAAACAACATTTTCTTTATCCATTCACTATCGATGGACATTCAGGCTGCTCCCATCATTTGGCAATTGTGAATAATGCAGCTATGAGCATTGGTGTGCAATTATCTGTTTGTGTCCCTGCTTTCAGTTCTCCTGAGTACATACTCATTAGCAGAATTGCTGGATCATATGGCAATTCTATACTTGGCTTTCTGAGTGTGTGGGCTTGAAAGTACTACGTACCTCAGAAAGTCATGTTTGAATCCTGATTCAAACTTATGAGAGCAACCATTTCTTTTAATCCTGATTTAATATCATAGGGTGGAAACTTCTGATTAGATTATCTCCATGGTGATGTGGCATCCCCAATTATGGGTGTGGCCTTTTAATTAGATGAGATGTGACTCCACCTATTCCAAGGTGCATCTTGATTAGTTTACCAGAATCCTTTTAAAGGAAACATTTTGGAGAAAGTTCAGAAAAAACAGAGACACTTGGAGATGCAGATGCTTGGAGAGCAGAATGACGGAGTCCACAGAGCCAGAGACCTTTGGAGATGAAGAAAGAAAACACCCCTGGGGAAGCTGTTTGAAACAAGAAGCCATGAACCCCAGTAGATAATAGCCACGTGCCTTCCTAGCTGACAGAGGTGTTCAAACCCATTGATCTTTCTTGTATTAAGGTATTTTTCCCTGGATGCCTTAGTTTGTATTTTTAAATAATCTTTCCATGGTTGCCTTAGTTTGGACATTTTTATAAGCTTAGAACTGTAAACTTGTAACTTATCAATTTCCCTTTTTTAAGAGCTGCTCCATTTCTGGTATATTGCATTCTGGCAGCTTAACAAAACAATATGCTGAGGAACTGCTAAACCATCTTCCACAGTGGCTGCACCATTTTATATTCCCACCAGCAGTGAGTGAGTATTTCTATTTCTCTACTTCCTCTTCAACATGTGCAGTTTTCTGGTTTTTTAATAGTAGTCATTCTAGTCAGTGTGAAAAGATATCTTATGGGAAATAATAGCTAGTGATGTGGCACATCTTTTCATGTGCTTTTTAGCCATTTGTGTTTCCTCTTTGGAAAAATGTCTATTCAAATCTTTTGCCCATTTTAAAATTTGGGTCATCTTTTTATTGTTAAGTGTAGTATTACTTTAAATATTCTGAATATTAAACTCCTATCAGATGTGTTTTCCAAATATTTTCTCCTATTGAGTAGGTTGCATTTCACTTTCTTGACTAAGTTCTTTAATGCACAAAAGTTTTTAATTTGGATGAGGTCCCATTTATCTACTTCTTCTTTCATTGCTTGTGCTTTGGTTGTAAAGTTAAGAAATCACTTCTCACCGCAAGATCTTGAGAATGCCTCCCTATATTTTCTTCAAGTAGTTTTATAGTCTTGGTATTTATATTTAGTTCTTTAATCCATTTTGAGTTAATTTTTGAATGAGGTGTGAGATAGGGGTCCTCTTTCATACCCCTTTTGCATATGGGTATCTAGTTTTTCCAGCATCATTTGTTGAAAGGACTATAATGTCCCAGTTGAGTGGACTTGGCAGTCTATTAATTACTTATAGACCTAAAAGTCTATTTCTGAGCTCTCAATTTGATTCCATTCATCTATATATCTATCTTTATGCCAGTACCATGCTGTTTTAACAAACTTCATTCCATTATGATCACAGGAAGTGCTTTGTATGATTTCAATCTTTTAAAATTTACTGAGGCTTGTTTTGTGGCCCAACATGTGATCCTGGAGAATGATTCACGCACACTTGAGAATATATATCCTGCTGTTTGGGGGTTAAATGTTGTTAGTTCTAGTTCATTTATCATATTATATTCCCTTTTTTTAAGAGCTGCTCCATTTCTGGTATATTTCATTCTGGAAGTTTAACAAACTTATATTCTGAGGAACTGCTAAGTTCCTTGTTTCCTTTGATCCTCTGTTCTAGATGTTCTAGCTATTTACAGAATGGTATATGTACCGAGTGGTATATTGAAGTGCATGGTGGTTTGAAGCTGTTATATACTCCAGAAAGACCATGTTCTTTTAATCTATTCCTATGGGTACAAACCTATTATAGGTGGGTTTATTGAAATAGGCTATTTCAATTGAGATGTGACCTATTCCATTCAAGGTGGGATCTAATACCCTTACTGGTATCCTTTATAAGCAAATAAAGGGCACACAGAAAGAGCCCGAGAACTCAGAGAAACTAAGAAATGGAATTAAGAGAGGCTGAAAGAGAAAAACTATGGAGAAGTTAAGAGAGGACTCACAGAAGCTGAGAGGAAGCCAGTGGAACCAGAAGTTGAAAGCAATGAAACCTGGGAGCAAAGGACCAGCAGATGCTGGCCATGTGCCTTCTCATGTGACAGAGGTATCCTCGATGCCAGCAGCCTGTCTTCAAAGTCCAGGTATCATCCTGTCAATGCCTTGAGTTGGACATTTTCATGAACTAGGAACTGTAAATTGTAAGCTAATATATTCCCATTGTAAAGGCCAACCCACTTATGGTATATTGCATTCTGGCAGCTTTAGCAAACTGAAACAAAGTGTCCAACTATTATTTTAGTGATGTCCACTTCTCCCTTCAGTTTTGCCAGCTCTTGCCTCATGAACTTTGGGGCACCATGGTTAGGTACATAAAAATTTATGATTTTTTTTCTTGGGGTATTGCCCCTTTTATTAATATACAGTATCCTTCTTTACGTCTTATAACAGTTTTGCCCAATATTCATGTGCTAGTTTGAATCTGTTGTGTACCCTAAAAAGTCAAGTTCTTTAATCCTCACACAACATTGCTAGGTGGAATTATTTTGATTGTTTCCATGGACCCACCCAATTGTGGGTGACTTTTGATTAGATGGTTTCCATGGAGATGTGCCTCCACCCATTCAAGGTGGGGTTGCTTACTGGAACTCTTTAAGAGGAAATCATTTTGGTAAAAGCTTTAGAACCACTAGAGCCACCAGAACTGAGAGAGTCAACAGAATGAACAGAACCCCAGGGAAGCTATTAAAGAGAAAGCTAGAAGATCTTGCCATGTGCCTTTCCAGCTGACAGAGAACCCCTGAATGTCATTGCCTTCTTGAACCAAGGTATCTTTCTCTGGATGCCTTAGAGTGGACATTTCTATAGCCTTACTTTAATTTGGACATTTTCATGCCTTAGAACTGTAAACTTGCAACTTAATAAATTTCCCTTTTTAAAAGCTGTTCCATTTCTGGTATTCCAGCAGCTTTCAAAGTAGAACAATTGGCATCCTACCCCAGATCTTTTTTGGTTATTGTTTGTGCAGAATATCTTTTTTCAACCTTTCACTTTCAACCTGTTTGTGTCTTTGGGTCTAAGGTGAATCTCTTGTAGACAGCATATAGTTGAATCATATTTTTTTTATCCATTCTGCCAATCTCTGCTTTTAATTGGGCAATTTAATCCATAAATATTCAGTGTTATTACTATAAAGGCAGCGCTTATTTCAGCCATTTATTCTTTGGTTTTTATATGTGATATCATATTTTTGTCTCTCTTTTTACCCTTCTAGTTACCCTTACTGATAATCTTCATTTCTACATTCTAAGTCTCTCTCTCTCCTGTGAATATTTAAAACTCTCCCTCATTTTTGAAGGACAGTTTTGTTGGATAAAGAATTCTTGCTTGGTAGATTTTTCTCCTTCAGTACTTTATGTCATACCACTGCCTTTTTTTGCCTCCATGATGTTTGATGAGAAATCAGCACTTAGTCTTTTTGCTATTCCCTTGTATGTGATGAATTACTTTTCTCTTGCTGAGTTCAGGATTCTCTCTTTATCTTTGGCATTTGACATTCTGATTACTGTTTGTCTCAGAGTAGGTCTATTAGAATTTATTCAGTTTCAAGTACATTATGCTTTTTGGACATGTATATTTATGTCTTTCATAAGAGTTGAGAATTTTTTTGGCTATTATTTCCTCAAATATTCTTTTTGCCCCATTCTCCTCTTCTCTTACTGGGATGCCTGTGATGCATGTATTTGCATGTTTTCTTCTACCATTCAAATTCCTGAAACCCTGCTCAATTTTTCCCATTCTTCTCTCTATCTGTTCTTTTTTCTGTAAGCTTTAGATTGCTTGGTCTTCTGCTTCACTGATTCTTTCTTCTGCCTGTTCAAATCTACTGTTGAATATACACTGCAAGTATATTTTTACTCTCATATATTATGCATTTAATTCCTTTAATTTCCATATGTTTCTTTTCATACTTTTAAATTCTTTTTTATGCTCACTCAGTGTCTTCTTATAATCTTTTTCTCATTAGCTATATTTTCCTTCATCTCCTTGAACTGATTTAGGAGATTTGGTTAAACATCTATGAAATTTTTTTTTTTCAAATTCTGTGTCTCCTTCAAAGTTTTAATTTGTTTCTTTATCTGGGTCATATTTCTTGTTTTTTAATATAGCCTGTAATTTTTTTTTTCTGACATCTAGGCATCTTATTATCTTGATGAGTTTACCCTGAAAGTTTTCTCTCTTGTCTTGGGTTTTATTGTTAACTTGGCTTTGAGTTAAGGCTCTTCTTTGATACTTGGTTCAACTGTTTCTAGACCTTTAGAATTGTTTATGTTCAACTGGTCAGATCTTTCAAGCTCTACTTCATCTGATGCTTTCCTTGTATATATAGTACAATTTTTAAGATTGCAGTATATGTACAATTGTTTCAACTCCCCAGGAGAAAGCATCCTTTCCTCTACTCCTTCTCCAGGAATTGTGATCTATTGTCTTTGTTTCACCACTATTGTTTTTTCCTTCATTGCCTCCAGCTGCTTTTTTTTTTTTTTTTTTTAAAGGAAAGACAGAGAGAAGGAAGGAAGGAAGGATAGAAGGAAGGAAGGAAGGAAGAAAGGGAAACATTTTTAAACATTTTCTTGTTTTATTGTATTCTGTTTCTCCGTTTTTGTTACATGGGCTGGGGCCGGGAATCGAACCGAGGTCCTCCGGCATAGCAGGCAAGCACTTTGCCCGCTGAGCCACCGCGGCTCGCCATCTCCAGCTGCTTTTACTTGGAGGATAAATTCTAAGAGGAAGGTCAACCTGGAGAGGACTATCCCAAGTCAGTATTTCCCAGCCAGAACAGGGCCAGGGATCCATGAAGGGTGGCAGAGAAACTCCAAAGAGCCTTGTGGAGAGAGTCAGTCAAGATGCCAGAAATCTCTTTGATGACACTTCCTTGCCTGCCTAGCAGATGGTACCTTCAACAAACTCTTCGCTGTACCCCCAAGGAAGGCCTCTGTCTTTAAAACTTCACTGCCTCCACCACTGTCGGGGGTGGGGTTGAAACAATAGTCATGGTTGTCTTTGTCCAGGGCAGATGAAACAGCAGCTTAGAGCTGGGATCCAGCCATCCACATTTGCTAATCAAAAGCCATCATCATGTTCGTCTGTGCCTGCTCCCACCGCCTACCCCCATTCTTGGGGAGGAAGACTTCCACATCTCTCTCCATCCACTGCAGCCAGCCAGGATTATTTTTAATGCAGAAAACAGTGATGAGGCCTATTTGGGATCTGAATCAACAGAGAAAAGAAAAAATAATTCTCTGCAAAGCTAATGATATCTAGAGAGAGAACGCTCAGGCTTTTCCAGGCCACAGAATGGGCAGAAGACTTGCTATACTTTGAGAACCTGGAAGTGAAGGGCCTAAAGTCATATCTAAATTTCGTTTGCATCTTACACACCAAATCTAACATTCACTGGATCCATTGATTACTTTCAGTTGGTCTTTAATTAATTCTGTCATGTTCTGAATTTGCAGGCAAGTTTCTACTCTCACAAGCATAATATCTGCTGTCAGTCTTAAGAGGAGGCCAATGGTGTCCTCCCATATTCATAAGCCATTCATCCTTGCTTTTCAGTGTTGTTGAAGCATGTGCTAGAACTTGCTTCTTTTAAAAAGTGTGTTTAAATTTGATATTTTTGATATTAGTGACAGACCCTTCAAATACAAAAAATTTAGAATTGCCATAGCCCAGACAACCCCAATGAGAGGTATGGAAACATCAAACGTGACAGTGGAATTATACATAGAAGAGAGGACTTAACAAATGAATATGAATGCTGAATAATTAAATTGATATCTCTTGAGTCTCCAGTATTTTAGAGCAGCTAGAAATAAAAATCTAAAATTGTGAAATTGTAACCCATGTCAAAGTCTGAAATATGTTCTGTAACTAATTGTGGTGCTGTGATTGGAAATTTAAAGCTTTTTTGAATATATGTTAGTGTTCACAAAAAAGAAGGAAAAAAGTCAATTGTGATGATAAAATATTTAAACCCTCTAGTTTCCTATATTCTGGAGTGGCTAGAGGGAGAAATATGAGAGGATCATATGGTAGCCCATGACAAATTCTGGAATCTATCCTGTAACCATTTTTTGAAGAGTCCTTTGAAAACTATTGCTTTTTTACTTCTTTACTATGAGTATGTTTTATACCATACAATAAAAAAAGTTAAAATATTTTTTGATATTTTTGAAATGATTATTACTACTCATTAGAGGCATTTCTTTTTTGTTTCTAGTGTGTTAGAATACCCAGAAGGAAATACCTGAAATTTTTGAACTATAATCCAGTAGCCTTGATCCCTGATAATGACTGTATAACTATATAGCACTTATTGTGTGACTGTGTGATTATAAAACCATGTAATGGACACTCCCTTTATCTGGTGTATGAGTAGATGAGTAATAAAAGACAGGTGTGAAAAAAATTGATATGTTTGGATAGCTCCAGAAATACAATTTTGAAAAATGTGTAGTAAAATTGTGAAACTCTGGTAAAACAGCCAATACCTATAAAAATAAAAACCCTACAGGTAAAAAAAAAAAAAGCTAAATTAAACATGTTTCAAGAGCATTTCTTAGTTCTGAGGGACAGTGAATAAAAATACATGCATATTTAAGTCTGTGGAACATATCAATACACATTTGATGGTTTTTCCAAGAATATTTTAGTTTTTTTTTTTATTAATTAACGGAAAAAAAGAAATTAACCCAACATTTAGATATCATACCATTCTACATATGCAATCAGTAATTCTTAACATCATCACATAGATGCATGATCATCGTTTCTTAGTACATTTGCATCAGTTTAGAAGAACTAGCAACACAACCGAAAAAGATATAGAATGTTAATATAGAGAAAAAAATAAAAGTAATAATAGTAGAAAAAAAAAACCAATACAAAACAAAAACCTATAGCTCAGATGCAGCTTCATTCAGTGTTTTAACATGATTACTTTACAATTAGGTATTATTGTGCTGTCCATTTTTGAGTTTTTGTATCTAGTCCTGTTGCACAGTCTGTATCCCTTCAGCTCCAATTACCCATTATCTTACCCTGTTTCTAACTCCTGCTGGACTCTGTTACCAATGACATATTCCAAGTTTATTCTCGAATGTTGATTCACATCATTGGGACCATACAGTATTTGTCTTTTAGTTTTTGGCTAGACGCACTCAGCATAATGTTCTCTAGGTCCATCCATGTTATTACATGCTTCATAAGTTTATCCTGTCTTAAAGCTGCATAATATTCCATCGTATGTATATACCACAGTTTGTTTAGCCACTCTTCTGTTGATGGACATTTTGGCTGTTTCCATCTCTTTACAATTGTAAATAACGCTGCTATAAACATTGGTGTGCAAGTGTCCATTTGTGTCTTTGCCCTTAAGTCCTCTGAGTAGATTCCCAGCAATGGTATTGCTGGGTCGTATGGCAATTCTATATTCAGCTTTTTGAGGAACCGCCAAACTGCCTTCCACAGTGGTTGCACCATTTGACATTCCCACCAACAGTGGATAAGTGTGCCTCTTTCACCGCATCCTCTCCAGCACTTGTCATTTTCTGTTTTGTTGATAATGGCCATTCTGGTGGGTGTGAGATGATATCTCATTGTAGTTTTGATTTGCATTTCTCTATTGGCCAGGGACATTGAGCATCTCTTCATGTGCCTTTTGGCCATTTGTATTTCCTCTTCTGAGAGGTGTCTGTTCAAGTCTTTTTCCCATTTTGTAATTGGGTTGGCTGTCTTTTTGTTGTTGAGTTCGACAATCTCTTTATAAATTCTGGATACTAGACCTTTATCTGATATGTCATTTCCAAATATTGTCTCCCATTGTGTAGGCTGTCTTTCTACTTTCTTGATGAAGTTCTTTGATGCACAAAAGTGTTTGATTTTGAGGAGTTCCCATTTATTTATTTCCTTCTTCAGTGCGCTTGCTTTAGGTTTAAGGTCCATAAAACCGCCTCCAGTTGTAAGATTCATAAGATATCTCCCTACATTTTCCTCTGTTTTATGGTCTTAGACCTAATGTTTAGATCTTTGATCCATTTTGAGTTAACTTTTGTATAGGGTGTGAGATATGGGTCTTCTTTCATTCTTTTGCATATGGATATCCAGTTCTCTAGGCACCATTTATTGAAGAGACTGTTCTGTCCCAGGTGAGTTGGCTTGACTGCCTTATCAAAGATCAAATGTCCATAGATGAGAGGGTCTATATCTGAGCACTCTATTCGAGTCCATTGGTCAATATATCTATCTTTATGCCAATACCATGCTGTTTTGACCACTGTGGTTTCATAATATGTCTTAAAGTCAGGCAGCACCAGACCTCCAGTTTCGTTTTTTTCCTCAAGATGTTTTTAGCAATTCAGGGCATGTTACCCTTCTAGATAAATTTGCTTACTGGTTTTTCTATTTCTGAAAAATAAGTTGTTGGGATTTTGATTGGTATTGCATTGAATCTGTAAATCAATTTAGGTAGGATTGACATCTTAACTATATTTAGTCTTCCAATCCATGAACACGGTATGCCCTTCCATCTATTTAGGTCTTCTGTGATTTATTTTAACAGTTTTTTGTAGTTTTCTTTATATAGGTTTTTTGTCTCTTTAGTTAAATTTATTCCTAGGTATTTCATTCTTTTAGTTGCAATTGTAAATGGGATTCGTTTCTTGATTTCCCCCTCCGCTTGTTCATTACTAGTGTATAGAAATGCTACAGATTTTTGAATGTTGATCTTGTAACCTGCTACTTTGCTGTATTCATTTATTAGCTCTAGTAGTTTTGTTGTGGATTTTTCCGGGTTTTCGATGTATAGCATCATATCGTCTGCAAACAGTGATAGTTTTACTTCTTCCTTTCCAATTTTGATGCCTTGTATTTCTTTTTCTTGTCTAATTGCTCTGGCTAGAACCTCCAACACAATGTTGAATAATAGTGGTGATAGTGGACATCCTTGTCTTGTTCCTGATCTTAGGGGGAAAGTTTTCAATTTTTCCCCATTGAGGATGATATTAGCTGTGGGTTTTTCATATATTCCCTCTATCATTTTAAGGAAGTTCTCTTGTATTCCTATCTTTTGAAGTGTTTTCAACAGGAAAGGATGTTGAATCTTGTCAAATGCCTTCTTTGCATCAATTGAGATGATCATGTGATTTTTCTGCTTTGATTTGTTGATATGGTGTATTACATGAATTGATTTTCTTATGTTGAACCATCCTTGCATACCTGTGATGAATCCTACTTGGTCATGATGTATAATTCTTTTAATGTGTTGTTGGATATGATTTGCTAGAATTTTATTGAGGATTTTTGCATCTATATTCATTAGAGAGATTGGTCTGTAGTTTTCTTTTCTTGTAATATCTTTGCCTGGTTTTGGTATGAGGGTGACGTTGGCTTCATAGAATGAATTAGGTAGTTTTCCCTCCACTTCGATTTTTTTGAAGAGTTTGAGGAAAGTTGGTACTAATTCTTTCTGGAATGTTTGATAGAATTCAGATGTGAAGCCGTCTGGTCCTGGACTTTTCTTTTTAGGAAGCTTTTGAATGACTAATTCAGTTTCTTTACTTGTGATTGGTTTGTTGAGGTCATCTATTTCTTCTTGAGTCAAAGTTGGTTGTTCACGTCTTTCCAGGAACCCGTCCATTTCCCCTAAATTGTTGTATTTATTAGCGTAAAGTTGTTCATAGTATCCTGTTATTACCTCCTTTATTTCTGTGAGGTCAGTAGTTATGTCTCCTCTTCCATTTCTGATCTTATTTATTTGCATCCTCTCTCTTCTTCTTTTTGTCAATCTTGATAGGGGCCCATCAATCTTATTGATTTTCTCATAGAACCAACTTCTGGTCTTATTGATTTTCTCTATTGTTTTCATGTTTTCAATTTCATTTATTTCTGCTCTAATCTTTGTTATTTCTTTCCTTTTGCTTGCTTTGGAATTCATTTGCTGTTCTTTCTCCAGTTCTTCCAAGTGGACAGTTAATTCCTGCATTTTTCCCTTTTCTTCTTTTCTGATATAGGCATTTAGGGCAATAAATTTCCCTCTTAGCACTGCCTTTGCTGCGTCCCATAAGTTTTGATATATTGTGTTTTCATTTTCATTCGCCTCGAGGTATTTGCTAATTTCTCTTGCAATTTCTTCTTTGACCCACTCGTTGTTTAAGAGTGTGTTGTTGAGCCTCCACGTTTTTGCGAATTTTCTGGCACTCCGCCTATTATTGATTTCCAACTTCATTCCTTTATGATCCGAGAAAGTGTTGTGTATGATTTCAATCTTTTTAAATTTGTTAAGACTTGCTTTGTGACCCAGCATATGGTCTATCTTTGAGAATGATCCATGAGCACTTGAGAAAAAGGTGTATCCTGCTGTTGTGGGATGTAATGTCCTATAAATGTCTGTTAAGTCTAGCTCATTTATAGTAATATTCAGATTCTCTATTTCTTTATTGATCCTCTGTGTAGATGTTCTGTCCATTGATGAGAGTGGTGAATTGAAGTCTCCAACTATTATGGTATATGAGTCTATTTCCCTTTTCAGTGTTTGCAGTGTATTCCTCACGTATTTTGGGGCCTTCTGGTTCAGTGCATAAATATTTATGATTGTTATGTCTTCTGTTTAATTGTTCCTTTTATTAGTAGATAGTGTCCTTCTTTGTCTCTTTTAACTGTTTTACATTTGAAGTCTAATTTGTTGGATATTAGTATAGCCACTCCTGCCCTTTCTGGTTGCTATTTGCATGGAATATCTTTTCCCTACCTTTCACTTTCAACCTATGTTTTTCTTTGGGTCTAAGATGTGTTTCCTGTAGACAGCATATAGAAGGATCCTGTTTTTTAATCCATTCTGCCAGTCTGTGTGTTTTGATTGGGGAATTCAGTCCATTAACATTTAGTGTTATTACTGTTTGGATAATATTTTCCTCTACCATTTTGCCTTTTGTATTATATATATAATATCTGGCTTTCCTTCTTTCTACACTCTTCTCCATACCTCTCTCTTCTGTCTTTTCATTTCTGACTCTAGTGCTCCCTTTAGTATTTCTTGCAGAGCTGGTCTCTTGGTCACAAATTCTCTCAGTGACTTTTTGTCTGAGAATGTTTTAATTTCTCCCTCATTTTTTAAGGATAATTTTGCTGGATATAGGAGTCTTGGTTGGCAGTTTTTCTCTTTTAGTAATTTAAATATATCATCCCACTCTCTTCTAGCTTCCATGGTTTCTGCCGAGAAATCTACACATCGTCTTATTGGGTTTCCGTTGTATGTTATGGATCGCTTTTCTCTTGCTACTTTCAAGATTCTCTCTTTCTCTTTGACCTCTGACATTCTAACTAGTAAGTGTCTTGGAGAACGCCTATTTGGGTCTAATCTCTTTGGGGTGCGCTGCACTTCTTGGATCTGTAATTTTAGGTCTTTCATAAGAGTTGGGAAATTTTCAGTGATAATTTCTTCCATTAGTTTTTCTCCTCCTTTTCCCTTCTCTTCTCCTTCTGGGACACCCACAACACGTATATTTGTGCGGTTCATATCGTCCTTGAGTTCCCTGATACCCTGTTCAAATTTTTCCATTCTTTTCCCTATAGTTTCTGTTTCTTTTTGGACTTCAGATGTTCCATCCTCCAAATCACTAATTCTATCTTCTGTCTCTTTGAATCTATCATTGTAGGTATCCATTGTTTTTTCTATCTTTTCTACTTTATCCTTCACTTCCATTAGTTCTGTGATTTGTTTTTTCAGTTTTTCTATTTCTTCTTTTTGTTCAGCCCATGTCTTCTTCATGTCCTCCCTCAATTTATCGATTTCCTTTTTTAGTGGTTTTCCATTTCTGTTCGTATATTCAGCATTAGTTGTCCCAGCTCCTGTATCTCATTTGAACTATTGGTTTGTTCCTTTGACTGGGCCATATTCTCAATCTTCTGAGCATGGACCATTATCTTCTGCTGGCATCTGGGCATTTAGTCCAGATTTCCCTGGGTGTCGGACCCAACAGGTTATAAGATTTTTCTGTGAAATCTCTGGGTTCTGTTTTTCTTATCCTGCCCAGTAGGTGGCGCTCGTGGCACATGTTTGTCTCACGTGTTTGGAAGGGATCCCCCCGGTCACCGTTCTCCGCGGCCTGGGGATTTCCGATCCAATTCTCTCAGTTGGTCCGGGGGGCCACGTGTGGTGGGGGCGTCAGCCGCCGCTGCTTGAGGGTACCCTGTGGCTCCTATTATTAATGCCCCTATTGGTGTTTGGTTGGACCCAATCCCTGTCACTGTCGGAAATTCCCTCCTCTCCCTGGAGGGGTGCCGGTCGCCGGCCGCTGTGGCCTGGGGAACTCGCCACCGGACCAGGAAGCTGCCTGCGGGGGAGGGGTGCCGGTTGCCGGCCACTGCGGCTTGGGTAGCCCTCTGATCCGAGACTCGTAGCCGGTCCAGGAAGCCGCCCGCCAAAGAGGGGCGCCAGCCACCGTGGCTTGGGAAACTTGCCTCTCCGAGACTCTCAGCTGGCCCGGGAAGGAGGGAGGGAGGTGCTCCGGCCGCCAGCTGCCGCTGCTCGGGGAATCGCTCGCCGCTCCGGGATCTCACCGCAGCAGAGTCTCGCAGTCAGACTAGCCAGTCTAGACTGGGGTACGCTGTGTGTCCATTCCCTGCCATGGCCCCGGGAGCTGTTCTGCACTGTTTCTGTTCACCTAGTAGTTGCTCTGGAGGAGGAACTAAGATGCGTGTATCTTACTAAGCTGCCATCTTGGCCCCGCCTATCAAGAATATTTTAGTTTTAGCAATATTATTGTCACCAAATTTCAAAAATCAAATCTCTAAAGTTGGAGATTCAAGAGAGAAGAGAGAAAGAAGGCAAGTGAAAGTAACTTGGTATTACTAGAGTGTGTGTTCTTTGTTCTTTAATTCATCTTTCATGCACTTTGTTCCAACAATGGTATTTTAGCTCCAAAGAAGCTCAATTTATCTGTGAAATCACAAGCAATTATCCATCCTTGGAAATGACTGAGTTAATCGAACGCATGTAAGCATTGATTACCCATGTGGGGACATGGGGGTGGTTGCAAATGTTCCGATGTTTAAAGCTTTGTACAAATTTAAAGAGAAATGAAAAAAAACAACACAAAAAATAAGTGTTTTCTGAGTAAACTTCAGGAAAAGACTATAGGGGGCTGGCTTTAGGGACGTAAATTTCACAAGCACTTTTATGTCAGCTTAAGTTTAATTAGGCAACTACTGCTTTTAATTATTTGTGGGGTTTTAATGCTTTAGAGATTCTATTCTGGTTCCCATTCAATTTCAATGCTCTGCCCAATGTAGGTTGTGAAATTTTTTTAAATGTGCATTGGTGGTATTTAGGGATCACACCACTTGGGGTTAAAACTAGCAACTGCAAATAAGACAGTGGCTCTCAAGGCCAAACCCCATGCTCCAACCGCAAGGCCTTTTTGACCTGCCAATGATCTATGCCCCAATCATTCCTCTCCTGCATTTTTGCTTTTTCTGAAACATTTTTGGGAGCACATTACTCTGGGTGGGTAGACATCCTATATGCATCTGCGCAGACATCAAGTTGATATTTCTTTTGCTCCTGAATCACACAAGGCCTCCAAGAAACTTTGAGGTCTTGTTTTTTCTTGTGCCCTATCCAGAAAAGAAGCATGGACCCTCTTATTTTTTTCTTGGGTATTCAGATCTACTTAGGGTCCATAATATCCCATATCCTGCCTTAGTTTGGTCTGGGAGAGAAGTAGGGGCCGTGCTATTTTCTAAACTTTTTGCTTCCCCTCTGATTCTTTCTTCCCTCATACTCAGCAACTTTCCAGGCATTTATCTCTATTTGTATTTAACTTGTTTATTTTTATGATGACTATAATGTATTATAAGTATCAGATTTTAACTAGAAACCTCAATCCATGGTATCAGGACTTCTAACATAGCACCTAGCACACAGCATACACTCCCTAAATATTTATTGAATAAATGAATAGATTGGAGTGGGGAGATAATTTATTTATGGATAGAATGACTTAAAAAGAGCAAACAGGGTAGGGAAATCCATCAACTATCTGAAGGGTTAGCAGCATCAACAGCAGGTCCCTTTGACACTGTGTTTTATTTCAGAGGGAGACAATGTAGTTTCTGTAGGTGCAGAGTACAAACCTTTTCCTGGAAAGGGAACATCCAAGAGACAGACAAAGCCTAAGAGAGTAGGAGTGGACTGAGAATGTTTGATGTATGTCAGTGAGGGAAAGAAAGGAAGGAGATTTAGGGAAAAACATCTGGGACTATATTTAGAGGCGATAGGCCTCATGACCTCAGTTACCTAGAACAGGATCTTTTTTTTTTTTTTTTGCATTACATCTGATTTATTAAATCAATTAAATCCATAAGTTTAGCACTGACAATAGTAACGGATCATTTACTCAACCTCCCACATCTACCACCAAACTTAAGCACATAAGATCTAAAATTATGGTCTCTGAATCTCAAGGGTTGAGAAACTTGTAGAACAGGGTCTTGAACTATGAGAAACTGTTTTCAGCTGAATGTTCTGCTATAGCTAAGAAGCGTGATGAAACTTTAACCCTGATAAGAATGCATGTAAACAAAGTACACACAAACATTCCCTTGTCCATATAAAAAAATCAGTAAGAATGTATTCTTTTAAATAATAAAATAATAAGCATTAGGAATTGAAGTTAGGATTAGCGTCTAACACAAAGAATCCTTGATTTCAATATGATATTGCTGGAAAGGGTCAAGAAAAGGGCAATTACAATTATTTCTTTGATTTAAGACAGTATGCATCAAGGAGCTGTAGGATGAAGACTAGCTTTAAATGTTAGGGTCTTTAGTGAAACGACCAAGATAGACTAAGGGAATATGAATGATTCCAATATAATAAAAGGGAAAGGGAATTGAAAGATATTGAGCACTGATATCATTTCTCAGAGAAAGACACTGAGATTCAGCAATTTTCCTGAGAGTCAGAAAACTAGTAACTAGTAGAGACAGACTTCAAACCCAGGTGAAACTGTCACGGAATTAGAATTTTAGGGACAATTTTTATTACTGAATTGTTACATAGATATTCCTTTTTACTTTCTGGTGTATTGGAGTAGACCTAGGGAAATACCTGAAATCTCTGAATTGTAAAATTCAGTGACCTTGATCTCTGATAATGATTGTATAGTTTTTATATTCTGCCCCGATAATTGTAAAAACCTTGTGACTAACCTTCAGTTGTACCCATGTTTATTAATGAAGGGTCTTGAGTCAGTTCAGTACTAACTCACCCCAAGTCCAAAGTTATCTTGTTACCCAGGACTGGATCTAACCAAAGTGGGCCTTCCTGACATGCACAGTAGCTTAGACCTTAACCTACAAGTCCCCTATACCTCATCATAATACTAAAAATCACACCTATCATCATATGCAGGCTGTCATTTTCTTACAGACATTCTGTGACTAAGCATGTAATCAGTCTGCGCATGCTCAATAATGAGATCACCTCTAATTAGATCACTGGGTGCGATTGTGCTCATTACCCTAAACCCTGCCCATTTTTTTCTCTAATAAAACTATCAGAATTACTGCAGTGCGGGGAGATAGATTTTGGGCCGGATAGTCCATCTGCTTTCCTACTATGTGCTTAGTAGTAAACTTTTTCTCTCTTTGAAACCCCGATGTCTCAGGGATTGGTCATTTGAGTGCATCGGGCAAAAGAATCCACCACCTTTGTTCAACTAAACTTCAAATTTGTACTCATTCTTCCTTATTTATGAATTGATTCATTAAGTCTTGTTATACCAGCACTCACATTTTTTGCAGAATACCTTAATGCTGAAGGGAAATAAGTTTAGGATAAGCAGAAATTGGAACTACTGCCTCTTATACCTAGCATGGTAGTATGAAAATATTTTTTAAAAATTTCTAGATTAATTCATGAATACCTGAGCAATGAAAGGTTATTATGCTAAACCACAAAGTTTGGGAAGCTTCTTTAGCAGAAGGAATTCATTTCAAGGAGATGATTCATAGCCTTAGAGCAGTATTTTTAAACTGTTTCATAGAACATTGACAATTCTGCAAGAATTTCTTAAGTTTTTTAGAAAAAAAGAATTCTGTTATAGTTAAATAAGTTTGGGATATAGAAGTAAAACAAAGCAAAAATGTTAATTAAAGGCAGGACTCAGTCTTTCATATGCTAATAACATGCCCTGCTTTTGAAGAGATTTCTGAACATTTCCTAAAGCATTTTCCATAGGAAATGTTTCCTTACTACTAGTAGAAAGAGAATCCTTGGCAGGGCTTACGTTTTACCCAATAAGGTAATTCTTATTTTCACATCATGATTTTATTTTATTTTTATTTATTTATTTTTTTATTCCATATGTTCTACTCATCTGTTGACAAGGTAGATAAAAGGAGCATAAGACACAAGGTTGTCACAATCACACAGTCACACTGTGAAAGCTGCACCATTATACAATCATCATCAAGAAACATGGCTACTGGAACACAGCTTTACATTTTCAGGCAGTTCCCTCCAGCTTCTCCATTTCCTCTTGGATAACAAGGTGATATCTACTTAATGCGTAAGAATAACCTCCAGGATAACCTCATGATTTTATTAATCTGTCTGCTAAAGTTCCTTTCTGATTACATTTATAGCTCTACACAAGAAATCCGAAATGCCAGGGAAAACCAACATTTCTAACAAACTTATTAGAGAGGAGAAATTCTTTACTCTCTAGAATTTAATCTACAAGAAATTTTCCTTCTGACACAGGCTATAATGACAGTGTATTTATGGGTTCAAAACAGCATCCATTACTTCATTAAACTAGACTATTATAAAGGCACCTGGAAACACAGCTATAACCCCTACCAAAACATACTCTCCAGAAGGCAAACCATACACTTTAGAAAAAAATTTTTTAAACACAACTATTTGAAGATATTGGAGAATGACCAAAAACTGGCAGATATTAGACAACAGTTAAAGCTTGGAGGATGTCAATGGTGCTGGTAAAACTTCTATTTTTTATAACTTTTAGTCTAAGGGCTCTAAGGTAAGTAGATGAAATACATATGATAATGATAGCATAAAGGGTGGGGTGGGGGTTAAATAAACCTTCACACAGAAGTGTTCTGTTACATTTAGCACTTTTCCCAAGATATTTTGTTATCATATATATATATATATATTTTGCCTGGGCCGGCACAGGGAATTGAACCTGGGTCTCGGGCATGACAGGTGAGAATTCTGCCCTTAGCCACTGTTGCAGCACCCTGTTATTCTATTTTAAGGTTCAATTCTCAGTAAACAGATAACTTTAATTTCCCTTCTTAGCATAACAGCTGAGCTCTGCTTATGCATGTACAAATGAGTGATGTGAAAACATGCAAACTTTCAGCTGTAGTTGCTAGAAATGTATGTAAAAAAGGGTATATCTGGTTATTTCTAAATTTTTTCTAAGGGTTCAGTGTTAGCAATCGCACCCTAGAAAAGAAACATTTGAAGGCAAGTGAGTAATTTCATGATCTTAAATTCTTCTGACTAGCTGGCTATTGTAACAGACACTTATAATTTGTTTAAGGAGAATTCAGAGAGATGAAAACACATCAGGGAGTCTGAAGCAGATAAATATCTCAAAGTTCTGTTCTCCAAAAGGGGGCACCAGGTACTCATATTCCATGCATTTTACAGAGTCTAAAAATCATACAATGGGTATTTTGCCATGTTTTCTTCTGGTAATGCAACTGGTCAAAAAATAGTAAGTTCTTACTTTTGACTGTAAAAGAAAGCAAATTTGTATATTCCTACCAGCTGTCAGACTTCTCTTTGATTTAGGCCTAAACCCGGCACTGGCCACCTCTGGGTGGGTACAGTAGCCTATCACGCGGTAGGCGTTTTCAGAATGAAGTTGTTACTTGTTGTCCTTATTCTGGAGAGGCTGGAGACAGACAATGTGCAGAACCCAAAAAGCCTCAGTGGAGAGCCAAGCAAGAGCATTTTTAAATCCCCTACTGTTTACAGAACACATTTACGCTGTGGGAAACAAACAAAACATGCAAGAGTAGAAATAAATAAGCAGTCATTACAAAGTTCTGTATTTATAAAAAGATTTGCTAAAAATCTCAAAATATTGTTGAATAACTCAGCGATTGGAATAATTTAATATTAGTTTAGGAAATGGAAGACTTCGAGTATGAAGGAGTAAACATGTAGTTGTTTAATTAAAACGTTCAAGAATATAAGCCAGGTTTTAATGGAAAGGAGGAAGAGTTGGTAGGCTGGGGCAAGAGGGGAACAGGTGCTGAGACAAAGCAGGACACTGGAATCCCACAAGTTTCAGTCCTTAAGGACACTCGAGCCCAGGCTGAGTCTTTTCTCTGGTCTCTACTACTTTCTTTTTTGCTATAGGACCTGGAAAAAGGTTTAACTATTTTCTACTTTTTCCTATGCACTAGCCCACCAATTCCCTGTAGCTTCCCATCTTGTTTTCCTTTGCTTCTTCACAAACCATGGAAAGGAAACACAATCTCCTAATACCTTTCCTACATTTGGGTTTTCTAAGAATTTTGGCTGTTATAGGGAAACAATGGTTTAACCATCCCCCATTCTCCCCCCCCCCCCCACCCCCATTTCCTTCTCTCCTTCTCAACCTCAGGGCAGGGAAAATAAAATTAACCAATTGTATGGGCAGTGTCAGTATCTGAGCCATTCCACTGTTATCCTACCTATTTTTCTACTTTCCTTTCTCCTTTCCTCCCTTCCTTCTTTCCCACCCACCCCTACCCTCCTTCTATTGAAACAAAAAAAGAACCACCGAAACTGGAAGAGTTTGTGGACAAACTTCCATCAGTTCACAGCTATTTCCCAGCTAAAATAAGGTGGCCAAATGGGAAACTTTGAAACTAGAGGATCGAAACTGAGTGAGGCAAACGTTTCTGCTCTGCCTCTTGTCTAGTAGGGAAACCAGGATCATGTTGAGGAATTCAGCCCATAGGAAATAGATTATTATAGAAGCCTTAAAGAAATAGTAAATAAATCTCTTTTCAATATCATGACAGCTGTCCTAGTTTCAAATTGCTGGCCTATTTTAGGAAAATAAAGTATAAAGGAAATGTCTGCTTCTTTTTGCTAAGCAAATAGCACATTGTTGATACTTCATACTGTTCTTTTTTTCCCATCACCCCAATGGAAAAATTATAATTTGTTCTTGGTATGTTCTTTCTGCATTTCAATAGTTCTCACTGTTTAACTCTATGGTGAGAACTCCCAAGTTTCTCATTATAATGGTCACACGTCCTTGACCATTCCCCTAAGATCTAGATTCCTATTTTTAACAGACTGCATGCATTTCCATTGAGATACCCCACCAGTAGCATAAACTTATCACACATACAAATCAGTACTTCCTCCTAACTTGCCCACTTATATGAATTTTACCACCAAAATAATCAGGTTGACAGCCTGACTTTCATTTTTACTTGTATCTTTTTCACCCTGATATCTAATCAGCTCCCAAGACTTATTGTTCTTTTTGTTACTCATGGCTCCAAGTGTATGAATTATGGGGTCTTGGGTAAATAATTTAACCTCTTTGTGCCTCACTTTCCCTAAAAAGGGAATTATAATATTAACTACCCCATTGACTGGAGTCAGTAATACATATATATTGTTGTGAAGAGTCAGTAATACATATATAATGTAATCGCCTTCAGTAACACATATATAAAGTAATCGCCTAGCACAGAGAAAAAGTTCAGTAAATGCTACCTATTATTATTGTCATTGTTGTTATTTCATGTTTTCTCTTTTACTTTCCAAAGCCTCTACCTAAATCTGGCCTGCTATCTTCTCAACATTCTAATTCAGTATTTCCAAACTTAGTCTGGCTGCCTTTCATTTCTCCGCATTCACATCAGTCCTACGTTTTGTGGATGATTATAGCTCAGACCATGTTGCATCTCCAAACCAATTGCCTTTCATCATTTCATATTTGCCTTAGGATGTATCCCAAGCTATTCTGCCTGGCATAAAAGACGCTAATCTACTTCTTGAATTTAATTTGTATCTATTCTGCTTCATGACTCTTGTAGGTCAGTCAAACTAAATTTCTTGCTCTTCCATATATCTTTGTTCCAGCTATTTTCTTTCCCTGGCAGGTCTTCTCTTCTCGCTTCCTCCCTGACCCCCAGCTTTGTGATCAAATTTTACCCAATTAAAAAAAAATTGTGAGTTACATTTAAGGTATATCTTTCTAAAAAGGAGTTTTTTTTTTTTAAGAACAAAGACCAGTTTTTATAAGATCATCGTTATAGTCCCAGTGCTGATAGTTTTACAACATACACAATAAACATGGCAATATATATAATAAAATATTGGCTGAGTAAAAATAATGGACAAACCTCCTTCTATCCTTTGAAGGAATTTTTTTTGGTCATTTATATTTTCACCCACTACACTCCCCAAATTACTAGCAGAAAAAAATAATTTGGTATACCTTACTGGGAATGATAGCTAAGAAACTTACTGATTTTCATTTTCCTTTCATCCAAAAAGTTTTCTTTGCTGGGTTTAATGAAAGAAATACAAGCATGAGGTTTAGTCATGAGTTGCACTTAACTTTGAAATTGTTCATAACACCGTTTGATTAGAAACTTGATTTCTAATTTAATTCTACTTCAAAGTATCATATCTAGAAACTGTCATTTATAATGTTGCCTTATTTTCATTCCACCTCCCCGAAACCCAATTTCTCTCTCTCTCCTGTTTTGAACTTTCATTTAATTTAACAGTCAGGTTTAAAAACAAGTTTATAGTAGTTAACTGCAAAGAGAACTCATTGGACATTTAGAAACACTGCTATAATTGTATAATTTTATTAGTGTTTATTGAGAGTCAACAATATGCCAGCAGCAGTTAGTGATCACAAATGAGAGAAAATAAACTCTAACTATAGGTTACAGGAATAATTCTACTCTAACACCATCTCATAAGTTATTAGGATAAGTGAGACAGGCTAAGCACAGTATTTGAACCTCTCAGAATAAAGGAATCAATTCATAATAATTTTAAAACAATTTTTGTGAAATATAAGATATATACAAAAAGCAATAAATTCCCAAGCACATTTTAACAAATAGTTATAGAACAGAATTCAAGGCTTGTTATGGGTTACAGTTCCATAATTTCAGGTTTTTTCTTCTAGCTGCTTCAAGACACTGGAGACTAAAAGATATATCAATATGCTAATTCAGCAATCATATTCATTTGTTAAACCCTACTTTCTCTAATTTACAATAATTTTTAAAAATTATATTTGAGTGTCCACATCCTACCAGAAACTTGGGAAATGACTTAAGTAAGTTGTGCTTCTGAAGCAGTCAATCAGTTCCTAATTTCACAAATTGTACTTATTTCTCATTAGAACTCTGTTCAAACAGAGTTTGGGGTTTTCTTTTTCAAACAACACTTCATCTAGTATGTATTGCTGTTTTCTTTTTTTAAAATTTTAATGTAATTTTATTGAGATATATTCACATACCATATAATCCACTCAAAGTATACAATCAATGGTTCGCAGTCTCATCACAGTTATACATTAATCACCATGAGCATATTTAGAACATTTGCATTACTCCAGAGAAAGAAATAAAAGGAAAAAAGAAAACACCAAACATTTCATAACCCATCACCTCTCCCTCTTTATTGCCCACTAGTATTGCACTCTACTCAAATTTTTTTTAATTTTAATTTTTATTGTGTAAAGTACATACAAAAAGCAATAAATTTCAAAGCACACTGCAATGATTAGTTATAGGACAGATTTCAGATTTTGGTATGGGTTATAGTTCCACAATTTTAGTTTTTCCTTCTAACTGCTCCAAGATACTGGAAAGAAATATCACTATAATTATTCAGCAGTCATACTCATTTGTTAAAGCCTATCTTCTCTGTTATATCTCTACCTTTTCCTTTAATCTTTCTCCCAATCTATAGGTTGTATATGAGCTGTGTTCTTCTAACTTTTTCGTGTTGGAAAGGGGGATGGAACTAGCTGATGTTCTGGAGAATCTGGTCCCTCTGGGTTTCAGGACTTATCTGGCCAGGAACCCATCTGAAAGTTGTAGGTTTCTGGAAAGTAATCACAGGGCATGGATCTTCGTTGAATCTCAGATAATACCCAAGGGGTTCTTTATGGTTGGCAGGAATTGTTTTAGTCAGGGTTTGGGAAGCATGATCAATGGCAATATCTAGCTAGGCTTGCATAACAGTAGCCCCCAGAGTAGCCTCCTGACTATTCAAATTCAGCTACTGATACCTCATTTGTTACAATTCTTTTCCCCTTTTTGGTCAGGAAGGCTGTGCCAATCCCATGGTGTCAGGGTTAGGCTCATCCTTGGGAGTCATGTCCCTTGTTTCCAGGGAGACTTTCACCCCTGGATGTCATGTCCCACATAGGGAGGAGGGTAATGATTTTACTTAGAGAGTTGGGCTTAGAGAGAGAGAGAGGCCACATTTGAGCAAAAAAAGAGGTCCTCTGGAAATAACTCTTAAGCATAACTATAGGTAGGCTAAGCTTCTCCACTACATAAATTAGCTTCACAAGAACAAGCCTCAAGATCAAGGTCTTGGCCTATTGACTTGGGAGTCCCTAATGTTTGAGACAGTACCAGGGGTTTTCCTGGGCAAAGTTTAATAGTTCCATATTATCTCTCCCATCCCTCAAGAAATTTTGCCAATACTTTTTAGTTATCTCCTTAATATACTCTGGAATGTATCTGGGTATTACATTAAGCTGTACAGAATTATAAGCCCTCATTCGCTGCTGTTTTCCTTTCAAAAGCCTCTACCATCAGATATGGTCAGAGTAGAGAGCTCAAAACTGTAATGGATTCCCATTGTCAAATTAAAATAATTTAAACTCCTTATATTTCTTATTTGGTCACAAATGAACTTCCCACATTAAATTGAGACTTGTGTCTCAGTTCCCACATCTGTAATATGGATGTAATAATAAAATACTTACCTTATAGAATTTTTATAAGAATTAAATCAGTTACTACTTAGAACAATGACACATAGTAAGCATTCAATATGTATAAGCTAATAATTGCTATTATTTTTAAAATAATCCTAATTCATCTTCTTTCTTTGTCTTTGTTTTCTATCAATTATTACTTTCTCTCCCACTCGATTCAAATGTCCTTTACAACTGGGACTTTGTATTATTCTTTTATTTTTCAGTTTGTGTCTATGACATAGTATATGATAAAAAAACTTGAGTAAATAAGTTTGTGAAATTGAACTTGAGGTATAATATTAAAAAATGGAAAAGGAAAAAGAAAAGGATTTCAGAGATTACTGAAGAATGCTTTAGAATGCACAGTAAAAGTCATTATCTTAACTATTTCCTTGAGCAGGAAAGGGTCCAAAACATGTATGGAACTTGCTCCCATGAAGTTTTTATCCTAGTGAGCAAAACCAACACACAGAAAATCAACTAATCATACAAATGAACTAAATAGTTACTGGAATCAGGGCAAATATAATGAAGGAAAGAAATAGTTAAGCTGGAAAACTAGACAATCTTTAGGGCTCTGTAAGGAGAATCTGCTACAGATTAAATGGTAAGGGGAGGCAGGTCACCACCTAAACTGAGATGTAAAAGAGGAGAAGGGGTGAGCTGAGATGTAAAAGAGGAGAAGGGGTTAGTTAATTTAAAAGCAGGAGAGTGGTTTCCCTTGACACAGAGAACACCTTCTGCAAAAACCCAGAGACAGGACTGAGACTGGCATAGTCTAAGAACTGAGAGGAAACAAGTAAGGCTGAAATGCTGTGTACAAGATGTTAAGAAGTGAACTGTGAAGTTGGAGAAGATGGGGCAGATGTTGAAGGCCTTGTGTGATGTTGTAAGAGACCAGTTAGTGCCTTTTGAGGCCAAGAACTTAAGACAGACCAACTAAAAGACTTGTAGGACAAAAGAGAGAGATCATTATGGGGGTGGCTACAGAGATGGAGAGAATTGATGAATTGACCATATATTTTAGAAAAAAACCCAATCAATGGACTTACTAATATATGATATGTGGGAAATACAAGATGATTTTTTAGATTTTTATTTTGAGTGATTAGCACAATGGCAGTTTCATGCAATGAGATACAGAAGACTTGAGAGTGAAAATAAATTTAAGGTGGGAACAAAAGGTTCCATTTTCAGCATAGAAGTTTAGATATCTGTGATACATTTAAAAGAAATGTAAAGGAGGCAGGTGAATATAAGCCTGGAGGTCAGAGGAAAGGTCAGTCAGCAATGATATTCATGGGAATGAATATGATGACCTAGAGGAGGTGGACTGAGAGAGGACACAATTGGAAAGGAAGAAAGCTCAGTAGGAAGATGAAAAAAAAAAAAAAACAACAATAAACACAGAAAGAAAACCAGGAGAATAGAGGTTTTCACAAAGCAGGAAGTAGTTTATTTTGTTGCCTCCTACTGACAAATTTCAAATGACTTAACGGAAATGTTAGTGACCAGTAGATTTGACTGTGAGATAGATGTTGACCTTGACAGAATCTGTTTAGTAGAGTGTAGGAAGGGCAGCTAGTTAGAATGAATGGAGGTGAGGATGTGGAGAGAGCACATAAAGATGATTCTTTGGGAAAGTTGGTTATAACAGGTAACAGAAAAAGAAAGCAGTAGCTAGAAAGCAATGTGGGATAATGTGTCAGAAGGAGCTTTTTATCCTTTCTCATATGCTATTTCATTTAATCCTTGCAACAAGAAGATACTATGATTCTAATATCTATAGACATTTAAGCAGGGGGATGGGAAGGAATGGGCAGATTTGAGATATATTATGGAGTAAAGCTAATAGGATATGGAGATATACTGGTATAAACAATGGGAAAAAGGGGGAAATCAGGGTAACTTAAGTAGGTTTATAGATAATAGCAAGGGAGAAGGTACTTATGTCAGTTTGAAAGTATTATGTACCCCAGAAAAGCCATTTTTTAATCCTAATTCAATTTTGTGGAAGCAGGCGTTTCTTTTAACCCTGATTTAATACTGAGGTTGGAACTTTTTTTTCTCACATGAATAGGTACCAGGAATCAAATCAAACCTGAGTCTCCAGCAGGAACTTTTGATTAGATTATCTCCAGAGATGTGGTGTGCCCAATTGTGGGCTGCCTTACAGCTGCACCATCATATGTACATGCCACAGTTTGCTTAGCCACTTGTCCATTGATGGACATAGGTGCTGTTTCCATTTCCAATTGTAAATAATGATGTTATAAACATCAGTGTGCAAAGTCTGTTTGTACCCTTGCCTTCAGTTCCTCCAAACATGTACCTAATAATGGTATAGCTGGATCATATGGCAAGATCATACTTAGCTTTCTGAGGAACCACCAAGCTGACTGCCAGAGCAGTTGCACCATTCTACATTCCCTCCAACAGCGAATAAGTGTGCCTCTTTCTCCACATCCTGCTCTCCAGCACATGTAGTTTTCTGTTTGTTTGCTTTTTTTTTTTGGATAATGGCCACTCTAGAGGTGTGAGATGATATTGCATTGTGGTTTTGATTTGCATTTCCACAATACCAAGTGAGGTTGAGCATCTTTTCAAACATTTTGAGCCATTTGTATTGCTTTCCTGAAAAGAGTGTTTTGCCCAATTTTTAATTGGGTTGTCTTTTTGTTTTTGTTATAGAATGTCTTTATATTTTCTGGATATTAAACCCTTCTGTTATGTGAGTTCCAAATATTAGCTCCCATTACATATGCTGCCTTTCTACTTTCTGTCAAAGTTCTTTGATACACAAAAGTGTTCAATTTTGAGGATATCCCATTTATCTATTTATTTTTTCATTGCTTATGCTGTGGGTGTAGAGTCTAGGAAACTATCTCCTATCACAATAGCTTTAAGATACGTCCTTACATTTTCTTCTAAAAGTTTTATGGTCTTAGCTCTCATGTTTAGGTCTTTGATCCATTTTGATTTAATTTTTGCATAAGATATGGAATATGGGTCCTCTTTTACTCTTTTGGATAGGAATATCCAATTCTTCAAACACCATTTATTGAAGAGGCTGGTCTTCCCCATTTGAGTTGGCTTGACTACCTTATCAAAGATCAGTTATCCACATATGAGAGGGTTTATTTCTGAAAACTCAATTTGATTCCATGGGTCAGTATATCTATCTTTATGCCAATACCATGCTGTTTGATCACTGTAGCTTTGTAATATGCTTTAAAGTCAGGTACTGTGAGACCTCCCATTTCATTTTTCTTTCTCAAGATATTTTTAGCTATTCAAGGCAAACTGCCTTTCCAAATAAGTTTGATTATTGGTTTTTGTATTTCTGCAAAATAAGTTGCTAAGATTTTAATTGGTATTGATAGAAGCTATAAATCAATTTGGGTCAAATTGACACCTTAATTATATTTAATCATCCGATCCATGAACATAACATGTCCTTCCATTCATTTAGGTCATCTTTGCATTCTTTTAGCAATTTCTTCTTCTTCTTTTTTTTTTTTTTTTGCATATAGCTCTTTTGTGCCCTTCATTAAATTTTGTCTTAAAAATTTAATTCCTTTTGTTACTATTATAAATGGAATTTTATTCTGGATTTTCTCCTTAGATTGCTCATTATGAGTGTATAAACAATGATTGATTTCTGGGTGTTGATTTTGTACACTGCCACTTTGCTGTACACATGTATTAGCTCTAGTAGCTTTGTTATAAATTTTTCAGAATTTTCAACATGTAGTATCTTGTCATCTGCAAACAGTAAGTTTTGCTTCTTCTTTTCCAGTTTGGATGCCTTTTATTAATTTTTCTTGTCTAATTGCTCTATTACTTCTAGCACAATTTTGAAGAACAATGGTACAGCCAGCCTCCTTGTCTTATTCCTGGTCCCAGAGGGAAAGTTTTCAGTCTTTCCTCATTGAGTATGATGTTAGTTGTGGGTTTTTCCTATATTCCCTTTATCATGTTGAGGAAGTTTCCTTCTATTCCTATCCTTCGAAGTGTTTTCATCAAGAAAGGATGTTGAATTTGCCAAATGCATCAATCAAGATGATCATGTGGTCTTTCCACTTTGACTTATTGATATGGTGTATTACATTAATTGATTTTCTTGTGTCGAGCCAGCCTTGCATTCCTGGAATAAATCCCACTTTGTCATGGTGCATAGTTCTTTTAATGTGCTGTTGGATTTGATTTGTAATTATTTTGCTGAGTTTTTTTATAACTATATTTATTAAAGAGATTGGTCTGTTATTTTCTTATCTTGTATTTTTGTCTGGCTTTGGTATTAGGGTGATGTTGGCTTCATAGAATAAGTTAGGTAGCTTTCCCTCCTCTTCAATTTTTTTGAGCAGGATTGGTACTAATATTTTCTGAAATCATTGGTAGAATTCATCGTATGTGAAGACATCTGGTCCTGGGCATTTCTTTTTTGGGGGCTTATTAATGACTGATTCAATCTCTTTACTTGTGATTGGTTTGCTGAGGTTGTCTATTTTTGCTTGAGTCAATGTTGGTTGTTGGTTGTTCATGCCTTTCTAAGAAGTTGTCTATCTCATCTACATTGTCTAGTTACTTAACATATAGTTGCTCATAGTATCCTCTCCTTTCCTCCTTTATTTCTGTGGGTTATGGCCCCTTTTCCATTTCTGATTTTATTTATTTGTATCCTCTCCTTTTATTTTCTGTCACTCTAGCTAAGGGTCAATTGATTTTTTAAAAAACTTTTTTATTGTATAGTATAACACACATACAAAGCAAAGAAATAAAAAAGCAATAGTTTTCAAAGTACTCTTCAAAAAGTGGTTACAGGATAGATCTCAGAGTTTGTCATGGGCTGCCATATGATCCTCTCATATTTTCCCTTCTAGCTGCTCCAGAATATAGGAGGCTAGAGGGCTCAAATAGTTTTTATCATCACAATTGACTTTTTTCCTTCTTTTTTTTGTGAACACTAACATATATACAAAAAAAGCTTTAAATTTCCAAACACAGCACCACAATTAGTTGTAGAACATATTTCAGACTTTGACATGGGCTATAATTTCACAATTTTAGGTTTTTACTTCTAGCTGCTCTAAAATACTGGAGACTAAAGGAGATATCAATTTAAGGATTTAGCATTCATATTCATTTGTTAAGTCTTATCTTCTATGTATAATTCCAACGTCACCTTTGATCTCCCCATACCTGTCATTGGGGTTGTTTGGGCTATGGCAATTCTAAATTTTTGATATTTGAAGAGTCTGTCACTAATATGGGGTAGGAAGATGGAACTATCTGATGTTCTGGAGAGGCTGGGCTAGGTTTCAGGACAATTCTGGACCAGGGACCCATCTGGAGGTTGTAAGTTTCTAGAAAGCTACTCTAGTGCATGGAACCCTTGTGGAATCTTATAAATTGCTGTAGGTGTTCTTTAGGATTGTCTGGAATGGTCCTGGTTGGGGGTTGGCAGGTTATGATAGGTAGCAAGGTCTACCTGAAGCTTGTGTAATAGCAACCTCCAGAGTAGACTTTCAACTCTATTTGAACTCTGTCTGCCACTGATACATTATTAATTACACTTCTTTCCCCCATCTGTTCATCATGTAATTGCTGATCCCATGGTGCCAGGTCTGGATTCATACCTGGGAGTCATCTCCCATGCTACTGGGGAGACTTTCACCCCTGGATGTCATGTCCCATGTAGGGAGGAGGTCAATGATTTTACTTTCAGATTGGCCTTAGAGAGAGTGAGGCCACATCTAAGCAACAAAAGAGGTTCTCCAGAAGTAACTCTTAGGTATCCTATATGTAGGCTAAGCTTCTCCACTACCTACATAAGCTTCACAATGGTAAGTCTGAAGATCAAGGGCTTGGTCTATTGATTTGGGTGTCCTAAAGTTTGACACATATTAGGTGATTCCCTAATGGTAAGGTTTAATAGTTTCATATTTTTTCCTGCCACCCCTCAAGGTACTTTGACAATACTTTTTGATTATCTGCTTAATATAATGTAGGCTGTATCTAGGCATTGCATCAACCTATACAGCATTAAAGGACTTCTTTCTTTTTCTGGGCTCTCTGTGTTTCAATTGTTTAAATGAGCTATAAAGATAGGTTGAGTTAGATTATGTGCTACAGAAAAGTTAGGTTCCAGACAAAATAAACCTTTCTTCCTTTGGTCTCAAAGAGTATGTGTGGTTCTAAAATATAGACAATGTCTTCCTTAACCCTGTGTTCTGAATTACTTTAACCCTGACCTGACTGACTTCTTTCCTATCTCTAAATCTGATCTCCCTCATTTTTGAAGGACAGTTTCTCCAGGTATAGAATTACTGGTTGGCAGTTTTTTTCCTTCAGAATCTCAAGTATATCATACCACTGCCTTATTTCCTCTATGATTTCTGCTGAGAAACCCACATAGTCTGATTGGGCTTTCCTTGGATATCATGGAACACTTTTCTCTTGCTAGTTTCAGAATTCTCCATCTTCGACATTTGACAATCTGCTTATTAAGTATCTTGCAGTAGGTCTATGAAAACCTATTCTGTTTTAGGAACAATGTTCTTAGATCTATACTTTTATGTCATTCATAATAGTGTGAATTTCCTCCATTATACTTTCTGCCCTTTTCCCCATCTCTTGTCCTTCTATAATGCTGAAAACACATGCATTTGTGCACTTCGTATTGTCATTTAATTCCGAGACCTTGCTCAATTTTTATGTTATTTTCCTTATCTGTTCTTTTGTGCATAGGATTTCAGAAGTTCTGTCCTCTAGTTCACTAATTCCTTCTTTCACCTCTTCAAATCTTCTGTTCTAGGTCACCATTGTGTTTTTAATCTCTTGCATTGTAACTTTCATTCCCATCCGTTCTTCCATTTGTTTTTTTCAAGTTTCAAATTCTTTTCTATGGTTTCCCAATGTCTTCTTTATATCTGTGATAGTTAGGTTCAGGTGTCAACTTGGGTAGGTGATGGTGTCTAGTTCTGTTTCTGTGGATTTGAATCATTAGCTTCTTAAACTCACTCCTGGCTGATTATATCTGCAATCTCTAAGGGGAGTGCCATCCTCAATGAGTGATGTTTAATTTATGGGAAGCTTAAAAGAGAGAGCTCAATGCAACAAAGCCTGAGCAGCTCAACATACTTCATCTCAGCACTCACAGCTCAGCCCAGACCTTTGGAGATGCAGAAAGGAATCACCCTGGGGAAAGCTGTTGGAACTCAGAAGCCTGGAAAGAAGGCCAGCAGAGATCACCCTGTGCCTTCCCATGTCCGAGAAAACCTCAGATCAATGTTAGCTGCCTTTCCTCTGAAGAACTAAACATTTTTAAGTAAATAAATCCCTTTTATTAAAAGCCAATCCATCTCTGGTGTGTTGCATTCTGGCAGCTTTGGCAGACTAGAATAATCCTTCATCTCTTTTGCCCTATTTTCTCTCAATTCATTCATTTGAATTTTTACTTGATTTAGCATGTTTAACAGAAAGTAATTAGTTGTTTCAACTCCTGTACCTCTTTGAAGATTTAGTTTGTTCCTTTGACTGGACCATATCTTTGTTTTTCTAGTATGATTCATAGTTTTTTGTTGGTGTCTTGGCATTTGATTTCCTTCATTTGTTTATTCTGTTCTTGTTGGTTGGGTTTGTTCTCTATTTGTGTGTGTATGTTCAGTTCAACTTATTCTAGACTCTAGCAGAGCTTCTATTGAACTCTTTAGAATTTTCAGCTTTATTTTTTATAGTTCTTGCTCTGTGTAAATGGAACCTTTTTTTTGGATGGTCTCCCCAGATATTATTGACCTTAGTCATATTTTCCCCAGACAAGACTGCCCCAGGTCTCCAGAGGAGGATACAATCAGTATTAAGTTTTCCTAGGGATGAGACCCAGTAGGTTTTTAGAGATTCTTATGAAACCTCTAGACTCTGTGCTTTTCTTATTCTTACCAGCAGGTGATATTTGTCAGTCTGCAACTCTTCACTGGTGTAATGTGGTGTGGTGCCTTTAATTCTAATCTGATTTTGTAGTTGCTAGGGGCATGGTTGAAACAGAGGTTGATATAGAAGGCAGGTTTAGGGTTTAGCCCTTGGGGTCTGACCAGTTGAGCTGCTCCCCCTCCCCCACTTTTCCTGGGAAAGATAAGCCCCTTTAGGGAATTAACTCCTTTACTTGACTTGTTACTTTGGCTCTCAGATCTATCTTAACACTGCCCTTATCTGGATCAGGGATAACAATTGAAAATGCCAGAGGCGTCCTCTAATGAGCTACATAGAATATATTTTTTTAAATCCCTTTCCAGAACAGGTTCCCAGCCCCCAAGTTTTGCCTGTCAAGATCTGGAGCTTGTACTTGGCTCTGTGTGCCATGGGATACAGAACTTTTCCAGTATTCTGAGCTGGGCTGACTCCAAAAGTCTTTTTTTTTCCTTTTTTATTCCCATTAGCCCTGCCTCCTGTTTGCCTGGAGAAACCTCAGGATTTCTTCCCTACTTACTCTAAATTTACCTTTGTTTGAGCTTATATTCAGCTGATCATATGTTCATTAAAACCATAATTAGAGCTTAGCTGGGCTGCCCTCCCTTGCTCCCAGAAGAGGCTTCTTCTTTTTCCCCACAGGGAAATGTTTTCAACTGAGCTTGCCATGCCAGTAGGGGAGGGACGTCAGCCTCTGGATTCTGGGGGTTTTATTCACAGTTCTGTGATGTGATCTTGGCACTTCCACCCTTTCTATACTGGTATAAAATATGTGTTCAGGCACAGATGCCCCCAGTTATTCCAGACAGTTCCAGACATTTATTAGCTGCTCTAGAGGATGAATAAAATTCTATACCTCCCTATGCCACCATTTTGCCCTGCCTCATTTAGAACTTTGGAAATTAACAAATGGCTTATGATGACATAAGGAGTGTTTATTCAAGAAAAATGGCTGAATCCTTGTAAGAACTGTGACCTTCATGACATTTTAATTTGCCTTATTCTGAACATGCCCCTTTCACCAATTCTGTGGTAGCCTTGAAATGCCCTCCAATCATAGTGAAAACCAGCAGCCTCATACACACTGAAGAAGACAGAATGAGTTTAGAACTCTTCACAAGAAATATTCCTAGAGAAATGCCATTCCTCTACTTGTTCTGCAATTCTCCAGAAACACTACTTGGTGGGTTTGACTTCATTTGACCTGAGTGCATTCCCAAGTGAAAGCAGCTTTTATCTTAGAGAGTTTGTTGAAAAGAGTTAGCAGTTTCCTAAGGTGGTGATAACAGCTGGGGCAAACAAGCAGTTGACAAAAATGTTTAAAAAGAGAAGCTGGGAAATGATATGGTTACATAGGGCTATGGAAAACTCTGACACATTCCTGGGAATCTAGACGGCATCATACATGTTTAGGGATGTATGCCTATCCAGGGTTGCGTGCATACATAGGAAAATACCTGAGAAGGCCATAAGTTTTCACTTCTGCCTGCTCTGTGAAAACAGGAATTGAAGGCTAGGAAAGAGGTGCAAACAGCCTGTTTGAGCATTGAAGGTGTGTCCCAAATGCACACAGAGCCTCTCATCAAAACCTGGGAACATATTGGCTCCAGGTATTTAATAAAATCCCTATCTAGTCATTAGCTGGCCGCTAAACTAACTGAGCAGAGGTTTCAGTGGACATACACAATGAAAGAAACAGATGTTGCAGGATTAGTTCAGGAAAGTTGTTCGATAGCAGTGACAAGAATCAGAACATAGCAACAAACAGCAACGGCAATTCTAGAGTTTGGGGAACTAATTTCCAGACCTGAGATGAAAAATTCATAAGAGGGACTCAACAGCAGATTTGAGCTGATAGAAGAAATAAACTTGAAAATAGGTCAATTGAGATGATCCAGGCTGAGAAACAGAAAAAATGATTGAAGAAAAATGAATAGAGCCTTAGAGACTTGGCTCAGAGACTCAACACATTGAGTGTACCAACATAGTAATAATAAGAAAAGGAGCGAGAGAAAAATGGGAAGAAATAATATTTGAAAAAGTATGACCAAAAACTTTCCAAATTTGATTTAAAAAAAACAACAATCTACACTGCCAAGAGGCCCAACAAATTCCACATAGTATAAATTCAAATAGATCCAGAGCTAGAAACATTATAATCAAACTTCCCAAAGCCAAATAGAAAGAGAATTTAGAAAGCTGTGATAGAAGCAACTCATCATATACAAGGGATCCTCAATAAGATTAACAGCTGATTTCTCATCAGAAACCATGGAGGCCAGAAGACAGTGGGGTAACATACTCAAAAGCTGAAAGAAATAGACAGCCAACTAAGATTCTGTATCTAGCAAAATTACCCTTCAAAAATGAAGGTGAAATGAAGACATTCTCAGTTAAGCAAAAACAGAAAATTCATCTCCAGCAGACTTGCCTTATATGAGATAATAACAGGAGATTTTTAGGCAGAAATGACAGACACTAGATAGTAACTCAAATCCATAGGAAGAAATAAAGATCACTGGTAAAGGTCACTGCATAGATAGATAGAAAGGTAGTATAAGTGTAACTTTCTTCTATTTTATTTAAAAGATAATCACAATAAACGATAATTGTAAATCTGGTTGATAATTAAATATATAAAGATATAATCCATAAGACAATAACTGCACAAATAAGAGGGAGGGAACAGAGCTATATAGACACAAGGTTTTTCTATACTATTTAAATTAAATTGATATTAATCTTAAATAGACTTTTATTTTTATATAATTAAAATTCCCAGTGCAAGAACTAAGAAAATAACTAGAAAAGTATAGCAAAAGAAATGATAAGGGAATTAAAATGATATACTAGAAAACACCTATTCAACACAGAAGAAAAGAGTAATTGAGGAATAGAGGAACAAAAATGACATAAGATATAGAAAACAAGTAGCAAAATGGCAGGTGTAAATTCTACCTTATTAGTAATCACATTAAATGTCAATGTATAAAACACTCCAATCAAAAGGCAGAGATTGGCAAAATGGATTAAAAAAATCAAGATCCAACTACATGTATAATATAAAAGACATTCTTTAGATTCAAAGACATAAATAGGTAGAAAGTAAAAGGACTGAAAAATTACATCATGCAAATTGTAACCAAAAAAGAGCTGGAGTGGCTATACTAATATAAGACAAAATAGACTTTAAGGCAAAACTTGGTATCAGAGAAAATGAAAGATATTTTGTAATGCAAAAGAGTCAAGAAACATAACAATTATAAACATTCATGTACCTGACAAGTGAGCCCCAAAATGTGAGCAAAAACTAACAGAATTGATGGGAGAAATGGACAATTCAACAAGAATAGTAAGAGAATCTCAATATCCCAATTTTAAAAATGAATAGAACAACTAAACAGGAGATCGGCAGGGAAACAGACTTAACATAAACCAATTAGGCTTAGATATTGATAAATCACTCTACCTAATGACAGCATAATTCATGTTCTTTTCAAGTGCACATGGAACAGTCTCAAGAATAGATCAAATGTAGACCACAAAACAAATCTCAATAAATTTAAAATGATTGAAATTATATGAAGTATGTCATCTGATGACAATGGAAGAAAACTACAAGTCAAAGACTGAAGGAAATTCACAGCTACATGGAAATTAAAAACTCACTTCTAAATAACCAATAGATAAAAGAAGAACTCACAAACGAAATTTAAAAAATGCTTTGAAACAAATGAAAATGAAAACACAACATATGAAGAGTTATGGGATGTATCTAAAGCAGTGCCTAGAGGGAAATTTTAACTGTAAACACCTGTATTTTAAAAAGAAGAAAAATATCAAGTAAGTATCTAAACTTTCACTTTAAGAGTTTAGAAAAAGAGAAGCCAATTTTACCATAAAGTAAGCATAAGGAAGGGAATAATAAAGATCAGAGTGAAAAATGAGAGAATAGGAAAGCAGTGGAGAAAATCAGTGAAACTACAATCTGGTCCTTTTAAAAGATCTGTACCATACCACCATGGCTGTGACCTGGGTTCGATTCCCAGAGCCTGCCCATGCCAAAAAAAAAAAAACAAAAAAAAACAAAAAAACTACAAAGTTCTTGTAATGATCTTCAAGGTCCTGTATGTTCTGACCCTCTGTTATCTTTCTGGCTTTATCTATTAAATCTTCCCCCTTCGATCATTCTGCTCCAGTCACGTTTAATTTCTTTCCTGTTTCCTGCACTAGCATGCCAAACGGATCCTTGTCTCATGGTCTTTTACTGGTGGCTGCCTCTGCCTGAACTGCACTTCCGGATGGCTAATGCTCTCCTCTTCTTCAAGTTGCTGCTCATATCTGACTTTCTCGACAAGGTTTACCCTACCACATCTATTGAAGATCACAAAGCATGCACATGTACTTTTTTTGTAGTGTGATCTTTAGATTAGCTATGATTGCATAATAAACAACAACAAAATCATTGTGAAATATACCACAAACATTTTTTTTTTTGCCCACTGGTGTGTGGATCAACTACAGCTGCTCTGCTTCAGGCTGCAATGGTTGTGGCAGGTCAGCCCTACATGTTCTCACTTTGGGACTCAGGCTGGGTATGTAGCAGCCACTCAGGAGAAGTTCTTCTCATTATAATACAAGAAGTGAATAACTGTGCCAGCCAACTGTGCCAGCACATTTCAAACCTCTGCTTGTATTATATCTGTGAACAGATAAAGTAACATGGCTGAGCCCAAAGTCACGTAGACTCTGGCTATGGAGGGATAGGGGTAGGGAGTGAATACTTTTAAAAGTGCTCCAATTGCCACATGAGTTTTTAAAATTTTTAAATGATACAAATAAATTTAAATCATAGACAGATGATGGGAATATAAAATCTAGGATTTCATTGGTAATTTCAGTTTTATAATAATATTACAAAATATATGAGGGGCCATTGTATTAGTTATCTATTGATATACAACAAATTACCCTAAAACTTGGTGGCTTTAAACAACCATAAACATGTATTATCTTACAGTTTCCATAGGTTAGGAATTCAAGAGAGCTTAGAGGAGTGACTCTGGACTGAGGCTGTTAGACCTGGAGCTACCGTCATCTGAGGATCTGCTTCCAAGATGACTTGCAAGAATGTTGGCAGGAGCCTCTACTTTCCTGCTGGCTGTTAGCAGGAGGTCTCAGTCCCTCAACGTGTGAATCTCTCCATAGGGATCATGCTTAAGGATGCTTGTGATGTACGGCAGCTAGCTTCCACCAGAATGAGTGACCAAAAGATAAATAAGGAAGCTTCAAAGTCTCTTATAATCTAGTCTTAGGAGTCACCCTCTTGTTTGGAAGTCACACTCTTTCCAACAATATCTTACTTGTTACACAAAACTTTATTCAGTGTGGGAAGGGACTACTCATGAATATGAGGACTAGGGCTAGAGATCATTGGGGCCCATCTTAGAGGCTGGCTACCAAGCCAGACTTCAAAATAAGTGATTGCTAAACTAACTCCTCCTTTAAAATATATTTTAAAAAGCAAAAATAAGTTGTTCTTGAACTTCAGTGGGTATACACAGTTGTTGAAATTCCAATGACTAAGTTTCACCTTCAGAGATGGTTATGCAGGATATTACGTAAAGGCCAAGAATGAGAATGAAGACATCTTGCTGTATGCTGAGAAGCACAGTCTCAAACTGGGAATTATTAACTGATATATTAAGAGGCTTAGCTGAGAGTCACTTGAAAGCAAGAGTTACTCCAACTGGTGAACGTACAAAAGGCTTTTGGAAACCTGTATGTGACAGATAAATTCCTGAAATTCACATATCAAGTGGAATTAAAATGTTCTTTATGCTTCATGTTCTCTCACCTCAATCATTCACTTACTCTCATGGCTATTATCAATAAGTACATTCCCTCCAAAATTTTAACTTTTAGTATCTCATTCTTTTCTTGTCTCTTCTTCTTTCTTTTCCTTTCTCAACTAACACTTAAAGTCTACATAATCACTCTGTTCCTGTTGTTGTTGTATATTCTATCTAAATATTAATGATCCTCAAATATTTCACTCCAGTCCCATTTTGCCCATGAATTCTATACTGATACACTCAATTGCATCATCAATTTTTTTACTTGGATGTCATATAGCCATCTCAAATTTGACATACTTGAAAGTACCCTCTTAATTTCATGATCCCTAACTTGTTTCTTCCACTTTCTTCTCCATCACAGGAAATGGCATCTTCATATTTCGACTCAAAATACTTGGAGTCATTCTTGACCTCTCTTCCTCTCACAGCCCACATGCAATTCAACAGCAAATCTTGTTTCGACCTTCAAACTATATCCAGAGTTGGATCACTTCTCACCCTTATCTTTGTCTGAGCTATCATCACTTCTCACCTGGGTTATTGTAATAGCCTCCTAATTTGTTACCTTGTCTCTACTATTGTCCCAGTTGCCATTCTGTTCTCAGTCTGCAGCTAAAGTGCTTGGTAAAAAAGTTAAATACCATTCCCTTGCTTAGAATCCTTCAATTGTTTCTATTTACACTTAGCAAAAATCCTCACGATTCTTTGCTATGATCTAGGAGAATCTGCAGGATGTGGCCTCTGGCCGCCTTTCCATTCTCATCTATCATTTTCTCCTTCCGTCCCTCCCTCCACTCCAGCCACATCTCCTTAACTATGCCAATTTGCCTTCACCTCAGGACCTTTGTACTTGTGGTTCCCTCTACCTATTCTGCTTTCTCCTGATGCTTTGTTCCACACTTTCGTTCAGGTCTCTGCCAGAATGCTAGACTTCAAAGAGGGCTTTCAGAAAATCCTAAAGAAAACAACTACTCTGCTCTCCCTCAAAATGAAACCCTCTTCCTTACTCAGCTTTGATTCGGGGGGAATAACATTCATTACTACCTGATATCCTATTATATGTTCCTCCTCTACTCCACCCCTCAGATGCTCCATGTGGAGGAGAACCTTTTACCTGCACTGTTTTGTCCTTAGAGTGCTTAAATTCGTATCTGCTATAAAGTAGGGTCCCAATAAATATTTGTTGAATAAATGAACAGATGCGTGAATGAACTATTTAAGGTTAATTGTTGAAAAGATGGAATAATGCATGGTAAATACTCAAAGTTGCTTCTTAAAAAAGACTATAAGGGCGGTGCAAGGGTAGAATTCTTGTCGGCCATGTGGGAGACCCTGGCTCAATTCCTAGAGCCTGCACATACCAAAACAAACAAACAACAACAAAAAATACCTTAAGAGACTGTAATGTACTTTAAAATATTTCCCAGAGGCAACCCTATATTTTCATGTATACATGTACAGTCATACAAAATATTACATGACATGATTAAAATTGAGATTTCTTTATAAAATAAGTAATCTTTTCAGACTTTTCACTCACTCATTACATTGAAATAAATGTTGTCTTATGACCTTGTTATTTTGAAATGTCTTACAACCAAGGGTGTAATATTAGGATGAAAACTAATCTACCTGTGAAATAACTATAGTTTATGAAACATTAAATTTGAATCTATTAATCAACTATAATGCCATAGTTGTATTTTTCTAAATAATCCTAGATATAAAAAAATCCCAGGATAGGCTTTCCATCATAATTTAACATAAGGCCTATTGGCTTTAGCATATTGACATATTTAACATTTTATACCTATGAGGCTATAAATATATAAGTATTGATCCCACAAGGAATTTATTATCTAGGATAGGAGACTAGTCATTATAATATGTGGTAGAAAATCATGCAGACCAAGTGGTTAGAGATAAAATGTCCTGGGAGTACAGAGTGGGTAGAGACATTTCTTGTTAAAAGGAAGGGGTGGGGTTTGTTCCTACAGGCACCTGCAAGAGGAAGTTTTGTGAACCAACTGGAGTCAACTTAAGACAAATCAACTACAGACTCTCAGGGAAGATGTCACTATAGCCTTAGACTATGACTCCTTTCAGTGAACCGATGTCAATTTTAGTAAGAGCCACCTTGTTCAGTCTCTTGAAAACTTTGACAAAGGAGGCCAAAAAAGAGAGACTAAAAGATGCGTGCACTGATCAAGAAATGTAAATGCATAGGTGTGGAGTGTTCTAAAGAACACGATCAAACCAAAATTTGCAGGTGAAAGTCCTGAGAAAGTTTACAGCTTATTGACTTCGTACCATACCAAAACAGAAGTCTAAGAATTTTAAATGAAGCCTATGCATAGTCACAGTGAGTGGTTCTGCAAGTGGATATGTTCTGGCTATGGACTTTTATTAGTATGAATAAACATTTCATTGGATTAATTGACATTTTAAAGAGCACCCAAGATGTCAGTACCAGAGGCAAAATTAGAAGGAACTCTTGGACTCTTGATTCTTAGTCCTAGATTTAGATTTAGATTTTGTCATTTTGTTTCTTTGCAAACAGTGTACTCATGAAGTTGAAGTGTCTTCCAACTTTTAAAATGTGCCAGCTTGGACAGACAGACCCAGACCATAATAACAGCTACTGTCTACTCAACACCTACATTGTTCCAAGCACTTTGCAAATGTTATTAACTCCTACAAAGCATAAAAAAAGTAGGCATTAGACTCCTGAAAAAAATCAGGTGAAGAAATGAGGATTAAAGATTTTTGTCTAAAATCACATGGTTTGTATACCAGAATTTGAGCACAAATATATATGTTAAGCTGTAACTTTGCTAGAGTTGATCAATACATATTTACTGAGATGCTTGTAGGTTGAAAACACTTGAAAAATCACACACATACTGACAAATCTTTGTTATTTTGAAATGTCTTACAACCAAGGGTGTAATATTAGGATGAAAACTAATCCACCTTACTAAACTTACAAAAATTTGCTGCTTGGTAAGCACTGCTTGACATTTGCCTTAGAGCCTTTCCTGTTGGGACTGTAAGTTGCATAAACCCAGTGGTGGTGCTGTCCTGGATCAGCTCATCATGTGGACTGGCTTGGGGCTCTTTCCATGTAGGTAAACAGTTGTCTTCCTCATTCATTTTGACCAATGCTCATGTATGTATTTGGATTGCATGCATTTTGATGTTATATCAAAGATTGCTGAAATAAACATACATGTATACATTTCTGTGTGTATGTGTGTGTGTGTATCATTCTCTGGAATAAATACTTAGAAGTAAATCGTTAGGTCCAGGAATGTATTTCAAAGTTTGATTGAGACCACTAATTACCCACCAAGCAGGGAATAGCAATTTAATGTACATCAAAAATACCTGAATGTCTATTTCTCCATATGCCAACATTTTGCTCATCTGATGGCCAATAGCATATAATCTTGACATGATTTTTGTCAAGCTGAATGCCTTTTCAGATGTTATGGGCTGTTTATCTATGAATTGTTTCTATCTTTTGCCCATTTTTAAATTGATTTGTTTATTCTTTCTTTCTTATTGAATCAGTTCAACTGCTGCTATTTTGTCCTCATCAGTTCCTGATCTTTTAATTATGTATAAATCCGGCTATATATATATACATATATATATATATATTTTTTTTTTTTTTTTTGCATGGGCAAACACTGAGAAATGAACCTGGGTCTCCGGCATGGCAGGTGAGAACTTTGTCACTGCACCACCATCGTACTGTCCTGTCCAGCTATATTTATAAGGCCCAATCTGTTAAATTTTTCCTCTTTTATAGATTTGGAGGTTAGAAGCATCTTTTTCCTTGCTTAGAAGTATCTTTACTACCAAATGTTATTTTTTAAGATTCAATATTTTCTTCCAGTATTTTAATAATTCAGTTTCTTTCCCCAGTTACAGGTAGATTTCTTAGTAGGACCAAGAGTATTTTGCATTTTGTCAGAAAATCAATGCACGTGTTTCCTTTCTGACCTCAGCACTTAGTAATATGTGATGCTGTTGATAATCTCAATTTACATGAACATGAAGAATCCTTCTATGGATTCTGATTTTAGCTCTAAAATCAGCAAGTAAAATATATTGATATATGGACAATTTTTTTTCTCACTTTATTTGAAGATCATAGTGTGCCAGTGACTGCTTTCTGGAAGTAGCAAGATATTATTGTCATTTGATCTAGGAGCCATGGAAAGATCACAATTTAGTGTAGCTAATATGGTTAAACTGATCTCAGAGTATGGCCTCATGGACATGGCTTGATTAATGATTTCAAAGGGAAATTGTACCCAAGCTCCTAGGTCAATGAACGGTTATTCCATAGACTGAGAGTACTGGAAGGAATCTTGGAGAACATCTGGTTTAGTGCCTACACATTATAAATGAGGAAGCCAAACTAAGATACTATCATTTGTCTAAGGTCACCCAGTTGGATGGACAAGATAAGACTTACTGATGCAATAAGAGAATGTTGTTAGATGTAACAACAAACTGTGGGCTGCTATGCTGACCATTCAGCATTTCTGATATTTGTGAAATATTTCCAATTTTAAGTTGTTTAGAGTCTCATCCCAAATTATGAAAAATATATAATTCTGTAAGTGCACACTTGAACTCATCCCTATGATAGGAAAGTCCTCATTTCACCCATACTCCAAAAGACCACAGATTTCTTAGGTTTTTAATATTTTCATTATTTTTTTATTAGAGAAACTGGGTTTACAGAACAATCATGCATAAAATATGGATTCCTATACACCTCTCCACCACCAACACCTTGTACTGGTGTGAAGAGTTTGATACAATTGATAGTAGCACATTTTAATTATTATATTATTAAGTAAATCCACAGTTTAACTTAGGGTTCATATTTGTGTAGTGAAACTCCATGGATTTTTAGAAAAATTTTTATTCTGTTACCTTATATACAATCTAACTCCTACCACACCCACCCCACCCCCCCTTTTTTTTTTCATGGCCAGGCACTGGGAAACTTTTCCCCTTTTAATCACATTCAGATATATATTTCAGTGCTGTTAATTGTGTTCACAATGTTATGCTACCATGACTTACAAAAAATTGCATTCATGTTTTCATTTTCAAAATATTTCCCTTTGTATGATCTCATGTGATTCTCACTTGAAATTGCCTCAAAGAAATTCTTAAAAAATGAAATAATATCCTTCTAGATTTCAGGTTTTCATCAGAACAGACTATGACTGACACATAGTCCTGCTTTTCAACCCTTCCATCCATTTACCCTTTTATAAATGTGTTCATTTACTTACTTATGAATAGTTAATATTATTCTGAAAGCATATATTATAAAAAGTTACCTCAGCCTTGTCCCAGGCCACTCAGTTCCCTTCCCGCTATGTTACTCCTAGGCCAGCATGTAGCAGCTGATTTAGAACCAGTGGTGTCTGGCTGTTTTCTAGCACCACAAAACAGGAAGCCCTGCCAGAGTGACCGCACTTGGAAGCCCCATTATAGCCTCTGGGTGCTACTCAATGTATAATTAAGTTTTTCTTCAAACTTGTAAAAAAGAATGACAACCACAATAATAACTTATGGAAATCATGAGGATACACATGGTTGTGTACGCACACACATACACACACATGTCAGGAGATAATACTTAATCTTGCTACATAGTATATACCCTGGTATTTTCACTTCTGTTTAATTTTTAACAATACATTAAACATGCACATACATATTTTATGCCCCAATTCCATTCAATTTAAAAAATATTTCTTCCATTCCTGGTTATAAACGTTAGTGAGACTTTGTTCAAACATGGGACTGAACACTCAAATTTGCCAGAGCTTCCTCCCGGTATTGCTCCCACACCCCATCTTTATGAAAGGATTTAAACAAAAGAACAAAAATACCAGGGCCAAGAGAAGAAAACAGCAGTAACATTTTGAAAGCTGGATAGTAGAAGGACCAATGACAACAGATTCAGTTGAAGCTTTTCCCTGGGAAGAGTACAGAAGAGGACTGTTTCATCCTATAGAATCTCAGAGAGATTCAGGAAATAGAGGTTCCAGGTGTTTGTGAAAAGAGAAATGCTAAAATCCAGCCTGGGCTCTCTCAAGTGAATTAGACTCTTTTACATAGAGACTTCTGCAGAACTTCCTGCTTACCGCCCATGTCCCATTCCACCTCTACCATGCCCTCCATTTCCAGTAGTCTTTAAGGGTTTTGTGGGATACCTGAGCCCTTTTCCCTCAGCTTGATGCATCTTGAACCCTCTTGAACCCATCTTGGGCCACAACTTTCTTGACTCAAGTTCATCAGTAACACCCTCTACCCACTTTCTGCCTTTCAGAAATGTGTAGATAGCTTGTTAGCTAATGGCTTTTCTTCTGTTCTTTGTATGCACATAGGTGTGTTTTTAAAGATCTTTGTTATTATAATTTTCAGTTCATGATGATTTAGAAAAGATTTGCAGTAAGAGCAAAGTACTTATATTGAACCTAAGTCTCTGAAAATTTTTCATTAACATGTATACAAACAAATGAATATGGGTGGTAAATCTGCAGGTTACAAAGTGTTGGGCATGGGTTCTTAAAGGATTCCACAGGAGATAGTGAGCTAAAGCTTAAGGAGTTTATTGGTAGAAAGATATGGGCAGAGAGCAAAGGTAGAGCAGGCAGGTGGGAGCCAGCAAAACCTGCCAGCGAAAGGAAAGGAAAGGAAAAATGGCTCCAACTCTTTTTCAGACAGCTCATGCTTTTAAAGGGAAAACCACGCCAAGAGGGGTGGGGGTGATGTGTGGCCTCAGGCGTCACTGGGAGACAGGCTGGTGCAGATCATGACTTCATGCTCTGGGTTATCTGGTCTAGCCTCTGGCCAGTGGGGTGTCGGCATGTTTGTTTTTTACAGCTTGCTGTATTCACATCAGGTCCTGTCAGAAGAGCTGCTGAAGGAGAGAAACTGAAGGGGCCCCCATGTCACAGAATCCATTTTGTATGTTTAGGTTTATTTTCTGATACCTGACGCAAAGCACAATGGTAAACCTACCTCCTTACGTAAAAAAAAAAAAGAACATCAATAATTCTGCTGAAGTTCCCTGATGCTCCACTCAGTTGCATCTTCCTGCCTCAGCCCAGAGATAACCACAATCCTGGATCATGTGTTTATTCTAATTTTGCCTTCTTTTTGCCTTACCACATATATATACATTTGTTTTACTATTTGGGGGGCTTTGTAAACATGAAAACATCTGTAATCTTTCGTGACTTTTTTTATTTAACAGTTGCTTCTAAGATGATCTCTTTTGATGTCAGTAGTTGTGTCCTTTTATTTTTACTGCCAAGTAGCGTGGATGTGTTATTATTTATTTATCTATTGTTAATCCCCTGATGATGGGCCATAGCAGATGTTTCCTCTTTGCTTTTCTTTCCTCTTTAAATTCTTTCTTCTTTTTCCCCCATGCACAATGTTTCTATGAACATTCTTTTAGATGTTTTTGATACAGACATACAAAAGTTTCTTTGGGATAATTGCCTAGGACTGGAATTCTGAATTGTAAGACATACACATGTTCAGCCTTACAAGATAATGCCAATTTTCCAAAGATTTCCTGCCAATTTACACTTTTAAAGACAATGAATTCTCATTGTTCCACATCATTTACAAAATTTTGCATTGTCAGACCTTTCAAGTTTAGCTATTCTCCTGGGTACAAAATGGCTTTCTAATGTGGTATTAGTTTTTTTAAACTTTATATTATACATTGAGTATTACATAATACAGCAAAGGGCACATAGCCCAGGTGTATCACTCAATATATTTTCACAGAACGGATGGATGAAACAGTATTATAAGCAACCCAGAAATCCTCCCACGCTCATTTCTTTTCACTCCCATCCTATAGAACTACTATCTTGACTTCTAACAGTATAGATTAATACCACTCATACACACACAAACTAATTTTGAATTCTCAGCAAGTTCACTGTAACTCCACCCTTTCGTCTCTCTTGTTCTATGAGTCTACACATTTGGGACATTAAGGTTTAGAAATGCTTTCCTAAGCAGCCTGGAAATCTGAGTTCTGTTGTCCTTCCAAAGGAAAAGCACAGAGTGGGAGATGAGACACATCAAAGAGATAAGAAGCCAGGCAGATGCAGGAACAGAGTAAGAGGGTCTGGGACAACTTCTATAAATGTCCAGAAGTGTCTGAGCCTACTGGCCATATTGGTAGTCAGCTTGTTCTAAGTAGGCTTAAATAACTAGGTTTATAGTCACTCAAAAGTATTTTAAGCATTTATTACATCACTCACTATGTAAGGTGCTGGTGATTCAATAGTTCCCAGATCTTACACTCAAGAAACTCAGAATATGGGAGAAGGGACAGACCCAGAGACAAATAAACAATTGCAAAGTAAAGTGACAGGAACTGTGCTGGAAGTAGTGGCACCTAGTGGGAGTGTTCATCTCTACTTGGGGGTGGGGTGGGGTCAGGAAGGATTTGCCTGAGAAGAGCCCTTTGCCTTCACTTTTGAAGAAGGAGGAGTTTGCTGTATAAACAAAAATATAAAAGCAGAAGTTTCTAGGCACAGGGAATAATGTAGAAAGGAATGAGGTCTGAGAAAGCATAGTTTAATTAGGTCTGAACATCCTTCATTTGCTAAGCAGCAGAGTATGTATAGAGGGACTGAATGTTGAAAACTGAGATGCTCAATCATGACATCTCTTGTATGCCATAGTAAGGATTTAGGATGTATTCACTAAGTTACTACAGTACTTTTCTTGTGTGCAGGGAAATAACAATATTGGATTGGGGTTTGGGAAGTACTGCTCTGGAAGGAGCGAAGAGGATGGTTTGGAAGGTAGAAATTGGACAGAGGGTAACTCCAGGCCCACTTGCAGAAATTTTCAAGGACATTACTACTTTATTTTTGCTCAGTTCTAGGACCTACTTGCTTCAGACTCTTTGGCTAAGTCTCCTTTTTCTACTGAATACTTTTACTTAGGATTTGCCAACAGAACATAGTTGGGGGAAATATAGATGAAGGAAAGATAATGAAATGAGTTTGAGGACTCCATGGAAAGGCCAGGTGTAGGATATGGACTAGACTGCTGAAGAGGGGGCAGGGAATAAAGGCCTTATGAGTCAAGGAGATGAAGAAACTGCAGTTAAGAACAAGTCAACATCAGGGACACTGTGGTCACTTACAGGAATTGCAGAATTGAGTTGGAGAGGAAGTTCTGCAAGTTGGGTGAATATGAACATTGATCAGCAGGAAATTGACCACGGTATGGAAAGGTAACATGTTATAACCTACAAGCATGAACTTGTTGGAAGATGACTTTCTGCATAAATGGGGTAGGAAAATGGCCTGGATGTGGCCCTAGGTTGCAGAAAGAATGCAACATTGTTCTGCATCCCGTGATCCATGGTATATGGGAGGATTTGCTGCCTCCACGTTGAGGGACAAAGAAAACAGTTTCGTTGTAGGGAAGGCGGACTCCAATAAAGGAAAGAAATAGATGGATTTTTTTTAAAACCAGCTATGGTTTTCCTTCACCTTTTTGGATTGTTCTTCTTTTTCTATTTTATGTAGCAAAGTAACAGGAGTTGCAGAGGGCAGCAGGCCAACAATTTAGAAGGAACACAAATACGTGCAGTAACTTAAGTCTTTGGAATAAATGGCAATGCATGGGAACTAGGATGTTTCTATGTGAGAATCTGCATGATATAAACTAAGTTACTATTCTTCACATTGGAAAATTGCAAACCCCAGGAGATCCCGGAAACATTGCAAAGGAAACGTATAATATAGATTCAGCTTGTGACCTCTCTTGACATCTTTTGGGAAAGAGCTCTTCTCTGCCTCTTTAGGTCACTCCTAGAAGCCATGAGGCTGCAGAGCTCCTCACTCAGCACAGGGCCTGGTCCACAGCAGGGCTCAGTGCTAACAGCTTTCTCCAAGGCCTTTGGCTTTTCCTTCTGTTCTCTCTGAATGGTAGTTCAGGGATTTTAACTTCTGCGGCATTGAGAAAGAGAATAGAAGTTCTTGCCTTTCAAAGCATTATACTCCAGCAGTATAGATCCTGCTTGAATCTTTCACTTCAGGATAGAGGGATGCCACCTTCCAATGCCCATACCACATAGCTATAGGAAAAATCTGTCCCTTTTCTCTTTGCCAGCAGCAAGGCTGTGATAACTGTCTCCTGTTCTTATCAGAACGCATGTATATGGGAAACATGTCTCACTATGATCTCCTCCTGCCACAGTGGTGATTAAATGACTTATCTTTTCGGATGCCAGAAGGACTCCCCTAGCCCCAATTTTACTTGCATAGGCTATTATGGTGCCTGAAATTGCCACCTTTAGTGGCTGCTCTTCAGGGCTAATGTATTGAAGGTAACTATTAAAATGCGAAAGATGCATAGGCAAATTGCTATCAATTGTTAAAGCCTTAGAAGTAAATAAGCTTTTCAGAAATCTGAGGGAATGAGATCCAAGAAAGGCAAATTTTGCTAAGGAATGGAATGAAAGAAGATTGGGAAGATTTAAAACCTGGGGCTCACCTAGGGAGGGCAGACACGGTGATGTCTCATACGAAGAGCTCAGGAAGTCAAGGCAGCATGAACACCTGGACCTTTAGTAGGGTTTCTGCTAGGCAAGAGGGTCACAGAATACTAGGAGAGATGGAGCTGGTCTCTGACCTGGAAAAAGCAAAACCAAAAGTAATTTTCTTTTCTGTTCTGCCTGGGATGAGAACCTTCATTAATTTAAAGCATAAATGCCCAGGAAGCAACAGTGAATGCCTTAGAACTGGGGACTTGGTTCTGAAACTCCCGCTGTGGCCTGGGGCAGGGAGTAGGACAAGAAGAGGAGTCAATATAGGCACTGAAAGGGAAGACAGAAAATACGCACTCTTTATAAAGTTTTAAGTTGGAGGTAACTGAGACAAATTAGAAATTGGGTAATAAAAATAAAGTATTAGAGAGGAGGGAGACAGACAAATAACATTAATGACTAGCGGCATTTTTTAATGGCATTGATGAAAGAGATAGACAGAGAAAGAGAAAGAGGGGCATAGGGAGAAAATGAGGGGGAGACATAGAGGGAAAGGGAAACTGAAAGAGGGGAGAGAGACAGTGAGAGAGGGAAGGGAAGGAGAGAAAGAGAAGAAGGAGAGAAGGAGAGGGAGGGAGAGAGAGAGGGATGGAGAGAAAGGGGGAAGGGAGGGAGGGGAAGAGAGAGATCATTAAGGACTTAAAAAGCTCAAAGACTTCTCATGTATGTACAGAAAATGAAAATCACAAAAACAATAGTTATATGGAAAGTCATTTGACTAAATGGAAAGCACTGCAGTGTTATATATTTAATTTTTTTATTAGAGTAATTGTAGGTTTTACAATTACTAATTTAGAAAAATTAGCCACTCCCACTCCCACTCCCAAAGTTTTCCGGATTAAAACTTTACTCTAGTGTGGTATGGTACATTTGTGTTACAATTGATAAACAATATTATTATTATTAACTATAGCCCATAGTTTACATTACAGTCCACTCTTGATGTTGTACAGTTCTATGTTGTTAACTTACATACAACCTAAAATTAATCATTTTAGCCACTTTCAGGTATAAAATTCAGTGGTAAATACATCCACAATATGTTGCTACCATCACCGCAATCCAAAAACCTTTTCCATCACCCCAAATAGCAAGTCACTGCAGGGTGTTTTGTGGTTTGTCAGCCCAGCAAAAATAGAATACATCAAATAGGTCACTGTCTATTTCTGACTTATCTAGTTCTATGATAAGAGGTCTCTTCGTGGAAAAATAATATTGTACCTGAGAGCACTTCTCAAAAACATTTTCCTAATTTCATATAATCTTTATAGTCAATTCTCCCAATATATACAAATAAAGAATAAGCGGTATGGGGATAAGCTGCTTCAGTCTTTTGCATTTGATGGTGATTTAATTGATTTTAATCACCTCTTAATTAAGGCATGTGTTTCTTTTGTTTATATCTCCCATATTAGTACTAACAGAACTTTCAGATTAATCAAATTTAGAACCATCAACACTAACTACAGCTATTGTATTACATATATCATATCTTCATACTTAATGATCTGAAACAATTACCTTTCATGGAACGCTCTCTTCAGAAAAGCTTAAGACCTACAGAGTCAAAGCAGGGAATCAGCTGAATGAAACATGCAAACAAACATCTAACCAAGAAGAGACTCCAGAAGAGTTTAGACTAGAAAAGAATTAATTGCACAAAAAACCCAAAACCAACCAAACAATAGAAAAGTTCCAACATGGTAAATACTCCCCAAGAACTTTCAATGACATAACCAATTTAATGCACTCAGGAAATGACAAACGTAGAATCACAGAAACTCTAGAGATTAGAACCAGAAAAAAATTTATAAATAGAAAGTTAGAAAGACTTTGACCCAGACATCTGGCCTTATGAAGATAAAGTATTATTGCTACACTCGGCAGGGGAGGCAAGTGAGTTCCAAGGCCACCCAGCTAGTTAATGGTCAAAGAGGATTAAATCCTGCATTTCCATCTTCAGTACATGTTATTTAGAGTTAATAAAAAAGTTTTATAAATTTTTTAATGATATTTTTAGAAAACAAGAGTCAAAACCCCAATATATTAAAGAGTTCAAAAGGGTGACTTAGGGAAAAAATACTTATTCTTATCCAAAGAATGACTTAGGAATTTATAGCTATATGGCCTTATTCAGGAGAGCTTGAAAAAAATGTTTTCTTCAATTAAGATGTGGGAAGAAAAGGAAAGAAAGATTTTTAAAAACAACTTTTCACACTTTGTCTTCATCTTTCAAATACTTCTTTTTTTTTTTTTTTTTGTGCTTATTTACTGACATTTTATTTCCAAAGACATCAGTTGAATCCCTTCAAAAACAGAAGCTAATGATGACAATGACACGTCTACATACCTTTACTGAATTATATGTGCCCAGTTTTATTATATGAAACCTGTAACAATTTGGGTGTGGTATGGTTGGTTGTATATTTTTGGAACATTGAAAAGGCTTTATACAGATTTGAAATTTCTAGAAAGATTACTAGCACTATAAGATGATATAACCAGCCATACTATTTGTTCTTTTGTCTATAAACTTGCTTTTCATCCTATAAAAGGGGCTATTGCTTGTGTTAAGAGTCCAGCAGATCTGACAACTATAAAACATTTTGAATCGATGATCCAGAGAAGTAGATGGGTGGAACAGACCTACAAATAAAATAAACAACATCCAGGCATCTCTGTATGTTCTCACTGAAAAAAAATTGTGTCATAAAAGAAAGCCATCATAGAGTGCACGGGTGGTTCAATGGTAGAATGCTCACCTGCCATGTGGGACGCCTGAATTCGATTCCTAGACCATGTACCGCTCACCCATCCCCACCCCACCCCCCAAAAAAGAAAACCATCATCTTCATCTGTTCTCTTCCCCCAACTCCATGCAAAGTAACCTTCACTGCAGCATATTTTAACTTGTCTGCTTGTAACCAAGTATTCCAGATGTCAGCTGAGTTTTCCAGTCCCCCGAAATCTGTCGAAGATTGGCTCAAACCCCCATCCCTAACACTAGTGATGACCAAACCCTCTGCAAAATTTTATATTCAGATGGGTGAGGGGATGTGAGTAAGGAGGTGAGGATTACATTTTCCTGGTCACTTCTGTCTTGGTTATCACTTCATTTGAAATAGCTCTGTCTGTGAAGAGTTTCCCACATGTCCTTTCCGTATTCTTTACACCAGGAAAATCAGACAAGAAACACAATTTCCTCCTCAGATTCCGCAAGAAACTCACCAATTCACATCCTTAAGTGATGTATAAAATGAGACTAAAGAATAAGCTAACCACGTGAGTAGATTGAGGGTTAAAGGTGTCCAAGTAGGGAAAACTATTTGTGGAAAGGCCTTGAAGCAAAAAAGAGCATGGCATATTGTTGCTACTACAGAAAATTCAATGGGCTTCCTATTTTTCCTTCTTTTGGGAGGTGGGGCTTGGCAGGCTGAGTTTTTGTATGCCAAACATTCAATACTCCCCAATACAGCTGTGTATTTCTTTAAACAAGACCAAAAATGCAAATACTGGCTTGTGGCTATTCTTTTTCCTATGATCAAATCACAATAATACCTTGAATTCTCATTGTGCATTTGTTTTTTTTTTGTTTGTTTTTTTTTTTTAATTTAATTTTATTTTTTTTTATTAACGGAAAGAAAAAAATGAAATTAACACAACATTTAGAAATCATACCATTCTACATATGCACTCAGTAATTCTTAACATCATCACATAGATGCATGATCATTGTTTCTTAGTACATTTGCATCAGTTTAGAAGAACTAGCAACACAACAGAAAAAGATATAAAATGTTAATATAAAGAAAAGAAATAAAAGTAGTAGTAATAGTAAAAAACAACAACAACAAACAAACCAACAAGCAAACAAAAACAAAAAAAAACCCTATAGCTCAGATGCAGCTTCATTCAGTATTTTAACATGATTACTTTACAATTAGGTATTATTGTGCTGTCCATTTTTGAGTTTTTGTATCTAGTCCTGTTGCACAGTCTGTATCCCTTCAGCTTCAATTACCCATTGTCTTACCCTGTTTCTAACTCCTGCTGAACTCTGTTACCAATGACATATTTCAAGTTTATTCTCGAATGTCCGTTCACAACAGTGGGACCATACAGTATTTGTCCTTTAGTTTTTGGCTGGATTCACTCAGCATAATATTCTCTAGGTCCATCCATGTTATTACATGGTTCACAAGTTTATCTTGTCTTAAAGCTGCATAATATTCCATCGTATGTATATACCACAGTTTGTTTAGCCACTCTTCTGTTGATGGAGATTTTGGCTGTTTCCATCTCTTTGCAATTGTAAATAACGCTGCTATAAACATTGGTGTGCAAATGTCCGTTTGTGTCTTTGCCCTTAAGTCCTTTGAGTAGATACCTAGCAATGGTATTGCTGGGTCGTATGGCAATTCTATATTCAGCTTTTTGAGGAACCGCCAAACTGCCTTCCACAGTGGTTGCACCCTTTGACATTCCCACCAACAGTGAATAAGTGTGCCTCTTTCTCCGCATCCTCTCCAGCACTTGTCATTTTCTGTTTTGTTGATAATGGCCATTCTGGTGGGTGTGAGATGATATCTCATTGTGGTTTTGATTTGCATTTCTCTAATGGCCAGGGACATTGAGCATCTCTTCATGTGCCTCTTGGCCATCCGTATTTCTTCTTCTGGTAGGTGTCTGTTTAAGTCTTTTTCCCATTTTGTAATTGGGTTGGCTGTCTTTTTGTTGTTGAGTTGAATAATCTCTTTATAAATTCTGGATACTAGACCCTTATCTGATATGTCATTTCCAAATATTGTCTCCCATTGTGTAGGCTGTCTTTCTACTTTCTTGATGAAGTTCTTTGATGCACAAAAGTGTTTAATTTTGAGAAGCTCCCATTTATTTATTTCCTTCTTCAGTGTTCTTGCTTTAGGTTTAAGGTCCATAAAACCACCTCCAGTTGTAAGATCCATAAGATATCTCCCAACATTTTCCTCTAACTGTTTTATGGTCTTAGACCTAATGTTTAGATCTTTGATCCATTTTGAGTTAACTTTTGTATAGGGTGTGAGAGATGGGTCTTCTTTCATTCTTTTGCATATGGATATCCAGTTCTCTAGGCACCATTTATTGAAGAGACTGTTCTGTCCCAGGTGAGTTGGCTTGACTGCCTTATCAAAGATCAAATGTCCATAGATGAGAGGGTCTATATCTGAGCACTCTATTCGATTCCATTGGTCGATATATCTATCTTTATGCCAATACCATGCTGTTTTGACCACTGTGGCTTCATAATATGCCTTAAAGTCAGGCAGCGCGAGACCTCCAGCTTCGTTTTTTTTCCTCAAGATGTTTTTAGCAATTCGGGGTACCCTGCCCTTCCAGATAAATTTGCTTATTGGTTTTTCTATTTCTGAAAAATATGTTGTTGGGATTTTGATTGGTATTGCATTGAATCTGTAAATCAATTTAGGTAGGATTGACATCTTAACTATATTTAGTCTTCCAATCCATGAACATGGTACGCCCTTCCATCTATTTAGGTCTTCTGTGATTTCTTTTAACAGTTTTTTGCAGTTTTCTTTATATAGGTTTTTTGTCTCTTTGGTTAAATTTATTCCTAGGTATTTTATTCTTTTAGTTGCGATTGTAAATGGGATTCGTTTCTTGATTTCTGCCTCAGCTTGTTCATTACTAGTGTATAGAAAAGCTACAGATTTTTGAATGTTGATCTTGTAGCCTGCTACTTTGCTGTATTCATTTATTAGCTCTAGTAATTTTGTTGTGGATTTTTCTGGGTTTTCTACATATAGTATCATATCGTCTGCAAACAGTGATAGTTTTACTTCTTCCTTTCCAATTTTGATGCCTTGTATTTCTTTTTCTTGCCTAATTGCTCTGGCTAGAACTTCCAACACAATGTTGAATAATAGTGGTGATAGTGGACATCCTTGTCTTGTTCCTGATCTTAGGGGGAAAGTTTTCAATTTTTCCCCATTGAGGATGATATTAGCTGTGGGTTTTTCATATATTCCCTCTATCATTTTAAGGAAGTTCCCTTGTATTCCTATCTTTTGAAGTGTTTTCAGCAGGAAAGGATGTTGAATCTTGTCAAATGCCTTCTCTGCATCAATTGAGATGATCATGTGATTTTTCTGCTTTGATTTGTTGATATGGTGTATTACATTAATTGATTTTCTTATGTTGAACCATCCTTGTATACCTGGGATGAATCCTACTTGGTCATGATGTATAATTCTTTTAATGTGTTGTTGGATACGATTTGCTAGAATTTTATTGAGGATTTTTGCATCTGTATTCATTAGAGAGATTGGTCTGTAGTTTTCTTTTTCTGTAATATCTTTGCCTGGTTTTGGTATGAGGGTGATGTTGGCTTCATAGAATGAATTAGGTAGTTTTCCCTCCACTTCGATTATGTTGAAGAGTTTGAGGAGAGTAGGTACTAATTCTTTCTGGAATGTTTGATAGAATTCACATGTGAAGCCGTCTGGTCCTGGACTTTTCTTTTTAGGGAGGTTTTGAATAACTAATTCAATCTCTTTACTTGTGATTGGTTTGTTGAGGTCGTCTATTTCTTCTTGAGTCAAAGTTGGTTGTTCCTGTCTTTCCAGGAACCTGTCCATTTCTTCTAAATTGTTGTATTTATTAGCGTAAAGTTGTTCATAGTATCCTGTTATTACCTCCTTTATTTCTGTGAGGTCAGTAGTTATGTCTCCTCTTTCATTTCTAATCTTATTTATTTGCATCCTCTCTCTTCTTCTTTTTGTCAATCTTGCTAAGGGCCCATCAATCTTGTTGATTTTCTCATAGAACCAACTTCTGGTCTTATTGATTTTCTCTATTGTTTTCATGTTTTCAATTTCATTTATTTCTGCTCTAATCTTTGTTATTTCTTTCCTTTTGCTTGCTTTGGGATTAGTTTGCTGTTCTTTTCAAATACTTCTTGTATAGTGTTTCTTTCACCTAACCACAAATAACTTCACAGAAGCCCAGTGGAGTTCTTCATTAGTAGATCAAATATATTGGCATTTCTTTTTTTCTATTACAATCATATTACCACCACAAATATCCCTAGGACTTACCTTTTCCATCAGGCAAAAACATATTTAATTCATTTCCTACAATCAATTATTTAAAATATCAAAGATGTCCAACAGGGGAAAAGAGTTTTTACCAAAATGCAAATTCTCTTTTCATTTACACTGCAATGGAAAATCCAGGTTCTTCTTTAAAGTAAGGTTTAAAGAATGCATTGATTAATACATTAATCAAGAAGAGAATGCAGATCCTCAGCAAACTGTATTCCTTGTTTTAGAATGCATTTCATGGTTGCCTTTTCCCTTTGGAAGGTTGAGAAATGGAATTTGTGTTGGAATGAACTTTCTTAAGAATTACTGGGAACAGGACAAGATAAGATTATGTGCAAAACTCTTACCTTCACAGCACAAAAGATTGGAAGTGACCAAAAGTTATAAGGCTAAGGAAGCATAACATAATCTTTTGAATAAATAGAATCACATGGAGTTATAGGACATGAAGCAACTACAAAGGCCGTCTTGTCTACCTCTTTGCCCTTGTGTTGAGTTAGAACCAGATCTGAGGCTACCTGATTTAAATGCAGAAAACTACATGCTACTCTGAGAAATTGTTCTTGAATTACCTGTTGAAAATGAAGCAATTTTTAAGCAACTGTTCACCAATGAGAAATCTGGTAGATAATAGAGTATGCCCAAGAATAAGCTACATTTGGGGCTTATTCAATGTGTCTTTGAAACAAGATAATGAGCTAAGTAAAATTTTGATTCTCTGAAATGATTTTAATTGCTTTTTGATTGAATTGAGTGTTTTGCTTCAAATGCTAGGACATGAAAAAAAAATCTGATCTTTGATAAAATACCAGCTGTTCTAGTTTGCTAGCTGCCAGAATGCAATATACCAAAAACAGAAGGCTTTTTAAAAGGGGAATTTAATTCAGTTGCTAGTTTACAATTCCAAGGCTGAGAAAATGTCCCAATTAAAACAAGTCTATAGAAATGTCTAGTCTAAGGTATCCAGGGAAACATACTTTGGTTCAAGAAGGCTGAAGGTTTGTTTCTCAAGTGGAAGTGCACATGGTGAGCATGGTGTCATCTGCTAACTTCTTCTCCTGGCTTCTGTTTCATGAAGCTCCCCGGGAGGCATGTTCCTTCTACATCTCCAAAGGTCGCTGGCTGGTGGACTCTGCTTCTTGGGGCTATGTTCTGCTCTGCTCTCTCTGAATCTCTCTCATTCTCCAAAATGTTTCCTCTTTTATAGGACTTCAGGAACTAATCAAGGCCCACCCAAATGGGTGGAGACATGACTCCAGCTAAACCAGCTTAACAACCACTCTTGATTAAATCATATCTCCAGGGAGATGATATAATTACAGTTTCAAACATGCAATACTGAATAGGGATTAGAAGAAATGGCTGCCTTTACAAAATGGGATTAAGATTAACACATGGCTTTTCTAGGGTATGCACATCCTTTCAAACCAGCACACCAGCCAAGTTAATGATAATTTGCATTACTACATTATTTAAATTTACAAAATAATCTCTTGACTTTTCATGGGTCATTTCATTTCAAGGAATCTCTCATCCACAAAATACCTCTGTGAAAGGAAGGGTATGTGTTATTATACCCATTGTATAGATAGGAAAATGGAAAGAGAGATTAGGTGATTTGTTAAACTGATTCTAGATTATAATATTCTCTTCTTCCAAACAGAAAAATGTTCTAATAAGCAGTTTTATAAACTGAGAACATGAGGCCAATAGTCTTTCTGCCTAAAATAATTGTATAGATATTATAAAGAAATATAGTGGATATCATAAATATTTGCATTTTTTTCTGATCTGAAGATTTAAATTTTAAAATTATGTTTGGTGACTAGATTGTGTTACAAAAGTAAAATATTCAAATGATAAATTCTGAAATTGAAAAGCAAAGCAAAATAAAACAAAACAGGAAATTTCAAAAGAAATGAAGTAACATATTAAATATATCTTTACAAGTATTCCTTCTAAGAAATGGCTCCAGAATGTCTAATTTGGAGGGGTAAGTATTTGACTTAAATTAAACTCCATAAGAATTTTCAAGAGCTATATTGATCTGATTGAAGCAATCAGCTGAAACTTTTATTAGGACTTAATTTATGCTTTAAAATGCTTCTCCAGGCACTCAAAACCCATACAGATACTGAAACTTAATTTCATTAACTGGGACATATTGATATAAGTCTTGCCCAGACATAATGACCATTTTCTTGATGGACGGAAGATACATGGTAATTTTCAATATTTCATTTGGGCAGTCATGAAGCTAATTTACTTTGAATTCATAGTGTGTATTAATGTTTTCAAAATGTGTCTTCTAGAACTTTTTTATCATAAAAGTCTTTACATTTTCTGCTTTTCATTGTATTAGTTCCAATGATTTTCCTCTAGTGTTTCAAAGTTAATTTCTTTAGTGTTACTAACCATATATTATCAGCTGGAATAATGCTGTACAACATATCTACCTGAGTGGATACAGTGGCTACAATAATTTTTCTCCTAGAAAATCAACTACACTGATTGCTTTTGGTACATGTATTACTAGCAATATCCCCTTACTCTTTTTCCACCAAACCATGAAGTTAACAAGCCTGTTAGACAGAAAGTATAGATTTTTTTTCACACTTCAGAGTCTAGAGTGTTTAGAATCATGCACTTATCTCTGAAAATATGCCCTTGTAGAAAATCAAGGGATTCCATCATTCAAATTTAAATGATCTTGCTAAAATGCTGAGAAAATGCAGGAATACTCATCTTCTAATTTATATAATTGAGATATGGTACAATCAATGGCATGATCCATGCTGATAAAATATTGGCATATTTCCTTCTTAATAATGACATTATCCTGTAAAAAAATGGTTAACTGAATGAGCTCCACAGCCACTTGTTCATTCACCAGCTCCATAAGCAAAAAGTACTTTTTGCTGTCACTTTACAGCACAAAAATAGCGTGGTATAGATACTGCCTGTTCCTTCTCATGAAACTTTGTGTCTTACACACAAATTTTCATTTTCTTTTTGTCACTAGGTCAGCTACATTTGGAATTATTTTGATTCCTTGAAGCTTCTCTTTACTGATGTGCTAATCCATAAGATTATAATTCCAAAACATATGGATAAAAATAATAAAGCCTCAAGAAATGACCCGGTTAGCTCAGCAACAGTAGTTATTTTTCTATATTGAGAGTTAAAGTATAAGTCTTAGGAACATCAACTGAAATCATTTTGTTCCCACTTGCAAGAGTTGGAAGTGTCCATGTTATGTATATTTTTCCCTCAAATGTACAGCAGGATTTCTGGTCACGTATCACCTGGTACATTACTCAAAAGAAATCTTATAGTTTGTTTGATGGCACACTGCAGTATCTTCTCATCACTGTCTTTCCAATTCTTGCTGAATTTGGCATTGCTTGCAAAATGCTGAAGTTTATTTGCTTCAAAGTTCACACTTAGGAGCAAATACAATGGTGGTTGCCTCTAAACCAAAATGAAAAATTTCTGCTCAAATTTGATTATTTTTATAAACATAAAGTTTTCTTAAATGGGTGAAAAAAAGCCTAAAAATAGTGCATAATAATTTTATAGCAATAAACTTCAGATTCATTGAGATTTCACAGTCATCTATAACAATTTTTAGCCAATGGGGTGGTTTGAAGCTGTGTGTACCCCAGAAAAACATATTCTTAAATCTAATTCATTCTTGTGGGCTTGAATGCATTGTAAATAGGACATTTTGATAAGATTGCTACAGTTACGGTGTGTTCCACCTCAATCAGAATGGGTCTTAATCCTACTACTGGAGTCCATGATAAGAGAATAAAATTCAAACACACATAGAGAAAGCAACTGAAGCAAGAAGCTGAAATCAAGGAAACCCCAGAAGAAAAGAGGCCAGCAGACACTGCTATGTGCCTTGCCAGGTGGAAAGAAGAGCCAAGAATCACCTGCAACTGGTTTTTGGGAAGAAGTCATCATACTGATGATGCCTTGATTTGGATATTTTTCCAGCTTCAAAACCATAAGTGAATAAATTCCCATAGTTTAACCCTACCCATTTCATGGTATTTACTTTGAGCATCCTAGGAAACTAAAATAACCAGCATCACAGAACTCTGTTCTTTGTCAATTCTAGAAGCAGGGACAATTTGAATCTCAACTTCTGCCTTTAACTCTATAAACAGCAGGGACAAACCGATTTTATTCTTATGCTCCAATTCCTAATTGGTGGTTTGAAGCTCATTATTAACTATTTTGCAAGCCAGGTTTTGAATATCCTTTATTCCACCAATTTTTTATTCTGTTTATATTCTTAGATCACTCTGAAAAGAACAGAACATGGCATACGTTTAAAAAGTTAAAACTTCCACAAATAAGAGGGTTAGTCATCATTGACATTTGCCAAAAACTTGAGGTTCACTTGATTCTAATAGCTTTGGCATTTTACAGATAAGGCTTTCTACAAATGGCTGGATGCCTTGAGAATGGTGAGCTGTAAGAAGCTGTTTCAGAGTCTCCGCAGCAACTAAAACATAATGTACTGTTTTCCTATGACAGCCGTAACTAATTACCACATTTAAAGTAATACATTTATTTTATAGATATTTGAGGTCAGAAGTCTGAAATCAGTTCCACAGGGCTGAAATCAAGGAGTCACAGGGTACACTTTTGGAAGTTCCAGGGGATACTCCATTCCTTGCTTTTTCTAGACGTGCATTCCTTAGTTCATGTTCCTTTCCTTCATCTTCAAATCTGCCAATGTAGCATCTTCAAATCTCTCTCTGCTCTATCTTCACATCTTCTCCTCTGTCAAATCTCACTCTGCCTCTCTCTTACAAAAAGACACTTGCAATTGCATTTAGGGCCTACCTGGATAATCTTTCCCTCTCAAAATCCTTAATGTAATCATATTTGTAAAGTCCATTTTGCCAGATATGGTAATAATCTAAACTAGTGATTAGGATCTAATATCTTTGTGGCCATTATTTGAGGAATGTGCTACCCATCAAATATTTGTTATGAGGGTACAAAGCAAAACAGATCAGCATATTCAAGCCTGGGGCCAAACCCACACCAGCTATGGGCCAGAAGTTTCAATGGGATTGTGTTACTGTGATAGGCAAGGTAGATCCAGACAGATGATGAGTTAAGTAGCTGGATCCACTCACAGAAAGAAACTCAATAAAGGGGCTGCTGTTGACCCAGCCAGTTGCTGTATACTGCCTGGATGTACCAATGGAATGTAACAGGGTACCAGGCTCCATCTACCTGCATACCTTGCTTATTTTATCTTGAATTTTTAATTTCTGATTTGTGATATTATTTCATATGTATAAGTTCTCAATTTAATTATATTTGAGTTGGAATATTGTATTACAGTTTTCTTATGCTTTCTGGCTTTTTGTATGTGTTTTCTTCTTATAAATAGTTTTAATTTTCATTTTCATTTTATTTTTTTCTTAAAGGAATGTAAGATTCTTTTTTGTGCCCACAATTACATGCGTTTCATTTTCTTGTGCCGTCATGCACAGGCAATCTTGTGGAGGTGGGTGAGTGGGGTATATGGGATGTCCTTGGATTCTTAGTTTAAGACAGCTCTCTTTTGTTGTGACCATAAAGGACAGATTTTTTTTACTAAATGATGCCTATTTTGGGGTGGGGGTTGGGTAGGCAGGATGGTGGTAGATCTCCTTATTCTTCTGGTTCTCTGATACAATCTTGCTTCATCAGGGTCCTTGTCTTCAGCTGCTTTCTTCCTCTCTTCACCACCAAGCTTCCAAGGATCATATATTGCATTGAAGATTCCTCCCTCTTCCCTAGAAGTGGTGCCTTACCGAGAGTGTGTCCTTTGGACCTACTCACTTTTTCATCCCTTCTTTTGATCCCCACTCCCACCCTACCCCAAATATCCAGTGCACTGATCCACCAGCTCTCATACTAACTCTTGGTAATTCCCCACTGAGGGGAGGATGTTCTCCCTTAAGGTGGGTCCTTGTGAAATGCACGCCCACTGCCAAATTGCATTTGTGCCTGGTGTATACATTCTGCTGAATCTTAGCTCTGTGAGCTCCAGTATACAAACTCAGCTGGTCTCTGATGTTTCATTTGCTGTATATGTGTAAACTGAAGAAGATTGTCAAATTCTCTGTCTTCTAATTGTGCTGTAGGCCTAAGGGTTATGGATGATTTTATTTGCTTTCTTGTTGATATGATATTTTAAAAGCTGTTTAAGAGAGATTAAAACGTATATGACTGCCTATCCTTCTGGAACCCAGAAGCTTCAATTATTTTTAAGAAAAATAGCCATTATGTAGGGAAATAAACTGTTAAGAATACACATTATCGTAAATATACTTTGACATCCTCTTATGTCAATATTTTATTATTGAAAGAAAAGTAGTCATTTTGGGCGGTGCAATTGTGGCTCAGTGGCAGAATTCTTGCGTGCCATGCGGAGACCCAGGTTTGATTCCCAGAGCCTGCCCATGCCCCCCCCCCCAAAAAAAGGATTCAAATCGTCATTTTGACATGAGTGAATTAAAGCAGATGGCTTTATAAATTGTTTTAAAATGTCATTTCCTTCATACCTTGTTTTAAACTTACCTTTTATTTGGTTCTAATCAAGAAGATGCTGAGAATCATCTTAACGTTAACTGGTAACATACAGGATGTTAAAAAAATTTAGAGATCACTTCTTTTGAGAGAATCTTAGAATTCATGAAGCTTTGTTAATTACAAGAGAAAAGAGAGAGAGAGTTTTGAAAGCTGTGTTTTTCCTGTAGTCTAAGAAATGAAAATACTGTTGCCAACAGTGAAATTTTATGAGTTCATATGTTTAAATTATTTCAGAGAGTATTTTTAGTACCAATGTAATCTCAGAATCAATACTTTTCCCTGTAAAGTACAACTTCAAAGTTATTGCTATAACTAGGCACTATATATTTAAAATCCAGTTCTGTAATCAGTGTATGCTAAAGAGCCACTAAGAGAATTTAATTTTGAATTTATTCAGGGTCTTTTTAAAAAATGTATTGTTCATTTGAGAGAGAAGGGACAGAAGGCAACTGGGATGGTGATTCCAGGATATGACCTACAAGGGTCTTCTACACCACATAAGAAGGCCCTTATGTGGCCTTCTGAAGAATTGGGATGCAGAGAACCAGATACTGTCCAGCTAGTGCAAACAGCCTAACACACTCCTTTCCAGATGGTAGCCTGGAGCCCTCAGGAGTGTAGGACAGGGAGGGGGGATAAAGAAGTAAGCCAAGCTGTGTTCCTTGAACGCACAGCCCTCATGAGCGCCACCCCCACCCAGCTATCCGTAACTCCACCCATACCCTATGCACCTGAACCCTGTCACTGCCCAGCACTCCTCCTTCCCCGTTCCAAGCACAACCGCCCTGGACCTGTGCCCAGCCCCTCGACCCCCACCTACCCTTCCTGCCCCCTATAGGCAGTTACCTGCACATCTGGGCTGCCAGTCCTGAGACCCAGGCATGTGCATGGCCACATCCTCCCGGCAGGGTACCCATGTATCCATGCACTGACCTCTTCTTTTTTAAAAAATATTTTTATTGACAAGTCTTCACATATACATTCCATACATAATGTACAACCAATGGCTCACGATATCATTACATAGTTGTATAGTCATCACCACAATCATTTTTTAGAACATTTGCATCACTCCAGAAAAAAGAAATTAAAAAAAACAAGAAAACTCATACACACCATACCCCTTAACCCTCCCTCTTACTGACCACTAGTATTTCAGAATCACACTTACTTTTTGAGACCAAAGGAAGAAAGGTTTATTTTGTCCAGAACCTAAATTTTCTATAGTACATCATCTAACTCAACCTGTCTGGATAGCTCATTTAAACAATCCAAACAAAGGAAGCCCAGAATAAGAATGAAGGCTTTTAATCCTTTATAGCATGCCTGGATAAATCCCCGGTTATATTAAGCAGATAATCAAAAAGTATTGGCAAAGTTCCTTGAGGGATGTGAGAAAATATATGGAACTATTAAACTCTACCACCTAGGAAACCCCTGATACAGTTTCAAACATTAGGGACACCAAATCAATAGGCCAAGACCTTGATCTTAATGCTTACTCTTGTGAAGCTTATTTATAAAGCAGAGAAGCTTAGCCTACTTGTAAGGTATGCCTGAGAATTACTACTGGAGGACCTCTTTTGTTGCTTAGATGTGGCCTCTCTCTCTAATCCCAACTCTTCAAGTGAAACCATTGCCCACACCCCTAGGTGGGACATGACATCCAGGGGTGAAGTCTACTTGGTGGCATGGAAGACGACTCCCAGGGATGAACCTTTGTTGTGATCAACAAAGCCATCTTGACCAAAAGGGAGAAAAGAAGTGTAACAAATAAGGTATCAGTAGCCAAGAGAGTTCAAATAGAGTTGAGAGGCTACTCTAAAGGTCACTCTTATGCAAGCTTCAGTTAGACATTGAATTGCTATCTATCATAGCTTGTCAAACCCCAACCAAAACCATTCCCACCAATCCTAGGAAACACCTAGGGCATTATATAAGACTCTACAAAGATTCCATGCACTAGGGTAACTTTCCATAAACCTACAACCCGCAGATGGGTCCCTGGACCAGATAAATCTTGAAATGCAGAAGGGCCAGCATCTCCAGAACATCAAACTAGTTCCATCCCCCATCCCATATCATTGACAGCCCTTTCCAATGTGAAAAAGTTGGAATGGGCATAGCTCAAATACCCCTAAAAAGTGGGAGAAAAACAAAGATGACAGTGGAGTTACACTGAGAAGGTATGGCTTAACAAATGAGTATGACTGCTGAATCTTTATGTTAATATTTCTTTAATCTCCAGTATCTTAGAGCAGCTAGAAGTAAAAACCTAAAGTTGTGGAATTGTAACCCATACCAAACTCTGAAATCTGTTCTACAACTATTTGTTGTGATGTGATTTGAAATGTATTGTTTTGTATAAATGGTACTTTTCACAGAAAAGAACAAAAAATCTTCCTAGGTTTAGCCATAGCATTTTAATTAGGTATCAGTTCAGAGATGGTCAGCTGGTGGTGTAACAAGAAGCCCAAATTCCTGAGGAGGCAACTAGAATTTATTCTGTTTTCTGTATATCAAGATCTATAGATTATCTTTTTAAACCCTGTCATTAACCTTAGAAATCTATTATAATGCCAATTTTACAGATGAGAAAATTGAGGGCTGGGAAGGTTAGCCAACTTGTCCAAGTTCACAGTGCAAGTAAGTTCTGAGATTTAATTGCCTGGAATCTACTGCTTTTGTTTCTATGTCACATGTTGAAGTCTTTGAGCTCTAATTTCCTCATTTTAAAAGTGAACTAAGAACACACATCTTGCTGATTTGTTAAAAAAAAAAAAACAGTGGCAATTATGAGGTGGCTATTATTAAAAAAAACAAAAACAGAAAATAACTTTTGGTGAGGATGTGGAAAAATAGAACCTTATTACATCATTGGTAGGAATGTAAAATGGTACAGCTGCTATGGAAACCATTTGGCAGTTCCTGAGAAAGTTAAATATAGAATTACCATATGACTCAGCAATTCCACTCCAAAAGGACTGAGAGCAGGTACTTGGACAGATATTTGCATACCAATGTTCATCACAGCAATAGCCCAAAGTTAGAAGCAACCTAAGTGCCCACCAACAGATGAATGGATAAATGAAATGTGGTATATACATACAATGGAATATTATTCAGCCATAAAAATAAGTAAAGTATCGAAGATTATGCTGGTTTGAAAGGATTATACACCCTAGAAAAGTCATGTTTCAATCCTGATTTATAACATGGAGATGTTTCTTTTAATCCCTATTTAGCATTGTAGGATGGGAACTTGATTAGATTATCTACATGGAGATGTGACATACCCAATTGTGGGTATTAACCTGTGATGGGATGCCACCCATTCCAGGTGGGTCTTGATTAGTTTACTGGAATCCTTTAAATGAGGAACCATTTTGGAGGGAATATAAAGCCATGAGAAAAGCCATGAGATACAGGAGAGTCCACACAGCAAGACCTTTGGAGATGAAGAAGGAATATGCCTGTTCTAGTTTGCTAGCTGCCAGAAGGCAATATACCGGAAAAAGAATGGTTTTTAAAAAGGGAAATTTAATAAGTTGATAGTTTATAGTTCCAAGGCTGAGAAAATATCCCAATTAAAGCAAGTCTGTAGAAATGTTCAATCTAAGGTATCCAGGGAAAGGTATCTTGATTCAAGAAGGCCATGAAGTTCAGGGTTTCTTTCTCAGCTGGAAGGACACATGGTGAATATGGTCAGGGTTTCTCTCTTGGCTGGAAGGGCACATGGTGAACACAGCGTCATCTGCTAGCTTCCTCTCCAGCTCCCTGGGAGGTGTTTTCCTTCTTCATCTCCAAAAGTTGCTGGCTGGTGGATTCTTTGCTTCATGGTTCTGTGGTGTGTTCTGTTGTTGTTTCTCATGGCTCTGTTGTTCTTCTCTGCTCTTTCCAAATCTCCAGCTTTCTCTAAAATGTTTCCTCTTTTATAGGATTACAATAAACTAATCAAAACCCACCTGAATGGGTGGAGTCACTTCTCCATCTAATCAAATTTTACAACCACTCTTGATTGAGTCATATCTTCAGGGAGATAATCTAATCAAATTTTCCAATGGAAAATTGGAATGGGAATGGGATGTGACTGCCATCGCCAGCCAATCTCACCACTGCATTTTGGAAATAGATAACTTACTTTCTGGTTTTACAGGTCCACAGAAGGAAAGGAATTTTGCTTCAGGGTGGATCATATCCAGGGTCGTACCTGATTTAGATGAGATTAGGGATTTTGAGTTATGCTGTAATGGACTGAGACTTTTGGGGATGTTGGAATTAGTGACTCTATTTTGCATGTGTGATGGACATGAATCTTTGGCGGTCAGAGGGTAGCACCTGGAGGGCTGAGGAATGGACATAGCAAAGATGTCCACATCCTAATCCCTGAAACTGTAAATTTGTTACTTGACATAGCAAAAGAGAAGTTGAAGTTATGATTAATTTAACAATCTTGAGAAGGACACATTGTTATTATTCTATCCAGGTGGCCAATGTAAATCACATGGGTCTTTCAAAACAGAGAACTTTTCCTGGCTGTGGTCAGAGGGGCATGTGACTACAGAATGATCAGCGATGTAACACCACTATTTTAGAAGATGAATAAAGGAGTCATGAGCCAATGAATAAGGGCAGCTTTAGAGGCTGTAAAAGGCAACAAGCAGATTCCCCTTATAGAAACTACAGAAAGGAACACAGGCCTACTGATATCTTGATTTTAGATCAGTGAGACCTATGGCACACTTGACCTACAGAATTTTAACAGAATACATTTCTGTTGTTTTAAGTCATTAAATCTATAGACATTTGTCACAGCATCAATAGGAAACTAATATAGATTTTAGTATTTCTTCTTCTCTAACAATCAAATCCTGGGCATGATTTTCAGCACAATTCACTATTAAACTGCAGGAGATGCATCATTAGAGGCATTCTGGCTTTCACACCATGCCCTGAGTTAGTAGGTGGCTGACATGCACTTGTCATTTTCTTTCTCCAGCACTTAACAACAACCCATAGCCACCTGCACAGTTCTGAACTTACCATTGGCCTTAGATTTCTCAAATACTAGAGAAATCTTAGAAGCTAATGAATTCCCTTCTACTTCTGTAATTTCCAGAGGCAAGTTTTAGTAGTTATGATATTAATTTTAGTAATTATAATTTTCAAAATGGATCCTTATTGCTACTTGGTCAGCAAATGTTTCAGTATCAGAATATCATCACGGGGATCTGCGTCCTAGGATCATTTCCAGTATCAACTGTCTTGGTTTGGGTTTCCCAAGAAGTGAACCCTTACACAAGAATTTGAGTGAAAATAGATTATTTGGTGAATGAAAAAATGAGACCAATAGTAATAGGAGTTATTAGGTTGGGGAACAGGGAAGGTCACCATGACTCGAGCTGTGTAAAATGTGCTGCTCCTTCTAGATGTCACCTAACCCCCTTGCTTAAAAACTGCCTGCACCAGGACCCAGTGGCGAACTCACAACTCCCTACCTGGAATTCTGTGAGCTCTGCCTGGGAATGCAGGAATAAACTCACTCACTCTAAGGCTTCTTGGTTTGCCTCTTCTCTCTTTCGCCTCCTGAACCTTACATTTTGGTGCCTGAAACCCAGGAGGAGAGCGCGGGTGCCACCCACCTGGCCAAGGGCCACCCAGCCTCCTCTGTCCTCTTTCCTCCACATATCCAGCAACAAGGGATCTCTTGGCCCGCCGTGACATCCACCACAGATTGGGTAAGTCCCTTCCCTCCTAGCTCTGCTGTCAGGTCTCACCATTTCAAAAGCTTGTCCATAAATTACCCTCCGAAAATCGTGAATTCATGTCAGGTTCTCTTCTGAGGGCTGAGGTGAACGGGGATGCCTACAAACCTTACACCCTTTCCCGGGACTGGAAAAGTCATAGGGATGCCCCGCTTCTTGTTTCCCTCCAGATTTTCAGGTCCAGGACCTGAAAGGGCCTCAAACCAGGGTGAGACGTCTCCTGGGGAGATGAGCCTCTGCTCTTAAGAGCTCCAAGGATTCTCTCAGGGCGTTGGGACACCGACACCCGCTGGGCCAGTCATTTCTCCTTTCAGACGCATCAGTACGGGCAGCAAATCCTTGAAAGCCAAACCCTCTACCCCACTGGGTTGTCTCCTGACTAACCTATCAACACTGGATTTACTTCCAGACATCTGGCCAAAATGCCTCACTTACTTTTGTAAAAAGGTTTGGCCCCAAAATCAATTGGACAACAATTCTCATTGGCCTGAGGATGGGACTTTCAATTTTAATATCCTTACAAACCTCCACAACTTTTGCCAGAGGAATGACAACTGGGCTGAAATTCCTTATGTCCAGGCTTTTTTTCTACTGTGCTCCCACCCCTCTCTCTGCACTATCTGCTCTACAGCTCAGGTTCTTCTAGCCAAAGAAAGCCTCAAGCCCTTGCTCCTGGACAAACAATCCAATGAAACTTCCTCCTTTTCCGACCCCCTCAATTCATCTTCCTTTAAATGACCAGGGCCTCCACCATATTTAGATCAACTATCTTCTTCTCCCCCGCTCTACCCTCCTCTCCCGCCGGCAGCACTCCCGCTGCCATCTTGCCCTCCTCTTTCCCCTTCTACTGCAGTGGCTCTCCAACCACCACCAGGCCCCTTCCCCCTTCACCGGCTCCTCTGCCACTGCCTAATCCTTCGTCATCCTCAACAGCCTTGCCATCCTCACCTGTAAGCTCCCATACCTGCTCAAAAAGTACTTTACTCTGTCCCCTCAGGGAAGTTACAGGACCTGAAGTGTTAATTCAAATACACACTCCCTTCTCCCTGGCTGATCTCTCTCACATTGAAAAATGGTTGGGCTCCTTCTCCAACGATCCAACTACCTATACTAAAGAATTCCAATATCTGGCTAATGCCTACGACCTTACCTAGCATGATATCATGTAATCTGCTCTTCTTCCCTAACTACAGATGAAATGGATTGCATTTTCAATGTGGCCAGGCTTTATGCTAACTGGGTGCATATAACCGACCACACCATGCTGGTAGGGGCCGAGGCAGTACCAGATCAAGAGCCCGGGTGGGACTATCAGATTGACACTCCAGTGGGGAAAAATGGACAGATTAGGCATAAGAAAGTGCTTACATGTCTCATAGCTGGCATGCAAAAAGCTTCCCATAAAGTCGTAAATTTTCATAAGCTAAGGGAAATTACTCAAGGTCCTGAAGAAAATCCTGCCGCTTTTCTAAACTGGCTCACAGAAGCCCTCTCCCAATATACCCGCCTAGACCCTGACTCGGAGGCTAGTAAAACCATCTTAGCCACACATTTTATATCCCAGTCAGCTCTGGATATAAGGCGCAAACTTAAAAAAATCGAGGACGGTCCTCAGGCCCCTATTCATAAACACGGCCTTTAAAATTTTTAATACTCATGATAAATTAGAGAGGGTAGAGAAAGAGTCCCGGGACTGCTGAAGGGCAAATTTACAAACCCAATCCCTGATTATGGTCCTGTGGCCCACCTCAACTGACAAGAAGCCAGCTATGACTAATCCACCACCAAGAAAATTCTTCAAATGTGGCCTTGACAGACACTGGTCCCACCAGTCCCCCAATCCTCAACTGCCCAAGGAACCATGCCCTCTCTGTGGGGAAAAAGGGACATTGGAAAAGTGACTGCCTCTTGGTGCCTAGCCGTGAGGGGCCGTCCTTCCAACCCCTAACCCACCGCTGGCAGTCCTGGGCCTGGCCACCGACAGCTGACAATGCCTTGCCTCAGTGACCCCGATCACCCTCATCGAGCCCAGGGTAACAATCAAGGTAGCGGGTAAGTCCACCTCCTTTTTAGTGAACACGGGGGCTACCTTCACCGTCCTCCCCTCTTACTCAGGTCAACTTCCCCCTTCCCAGGTCAGTTATGGGCATAGATGGCTGTCCTTCATGCCCCTTAACTACTGGACTGCTTACATATTTAATAGAAGGCTACCCCATTACACACTCTTTCTTAGTGATGCTTTCCTGTCCCAGCCCACTAATGGGGCGGGATCTTCTCACCAAATTAGGAGCCTCACTTCACTGGATACAAAAACCTCAAACGAATTTATTATTACCCTTATATGTGGCCTCCACCTCCACCCAGTGTTCCACCCTTCCCTCACCTCCTCTACTGCCTCACCTAGTGAACCCAGAAGTATGGGATACCTCATACTCTCCTAACAGCTTCCCATCATAGATTAGTTCTTATGCAGTTAAGTGATCCCTCCTCATTCCTGTCTTGGCCACAATTTCCGATGTCCATAACCCATCAAAAAGGACTCCAACCCATCATTAATCAGCTCAAGGGAAAAGGACTCCCTCATACCCACTAACTCACCATATAACACCCCTATTTTGCCTGTCAAAAAACCTGATGGTTCTTATCATCTAGTCCAAGACCTCCAACTAATTAATGAAGCTGTCATCCCCATCTACCCAGTAGTTCCCAACCCATATACTCTTCTCTCACACATCCCCCCTCACTGCACTCATTATTCTGTCCTAGACCTCAAAGATGCCTTCTTTACAATCTCTCTAGACCCTGCCTGTTACAGTTTATTTGCCTTTACCTGGAAAGACCCAGACTCTTCGGCTGCCCAACAACTTACATGGATGGTATTACCTCAGGAGTTCCGTGACAGCCCCCAAATCTTTGGCCAAGCCCTAGCCAAGGACCTAATAGGGTGCAATCTAACTCGCAGTGTCATTCTCCAATATGTAGATGACCTATTAATTTGCAGCCCTTCTGAAGAAACTTCCACAAAGGCTACAGTCACCCTATTGAATTTTTTAACTAACAAAGGATGTCAAGTCTCCTCCGCCAAAGCTCAACTCCCTTCCTCCACCGTCACCTACCTGGGGCTCTGCCTCACTCCCACATCCCAACATCTAACAGAAGACAGACAGCAAGCCCTCCAAGAACTCCAACCTCCAGAAAATGCTGAACAAATTTTATCCTTCCTAGGTTTTGTGGGGTTCTTCTGACACTGGGTCCCCGGCTTTTCCTTCCCAGCAAAACCTCTTTATGAAGCAGCCAAGGTGACGCCCACGGGACCCCTGAATGACCCCTCTACTATAGCCAAAGCTTTTCTGGTTCTCCAAAGTGCCTTACTTCATTCTGCCCCACTCACTCTTCCAAATCCTGACAAGCCCTTCTTCCTTTTCACCCATGAAAAACAAGGAATAGTGGTGGGAGTCTTAACCCAACCCCTGGTACCAACTTATACTCCAGTGGCCTACCTCTCTAAGCAAATGGACCCCACCACCCATGAGTGGCCTCCCTGTCTCTGAGCACTGGCTGCAGCCACCACCCTAACTCATACAGCTCTTCAACTTAATCTGGGTAGGCTTCTCCAAGTACTGTCATCCCACTGTTTACAAGACCTCTTATCCCATAAATCTCTCTCTCTGCTCACTCCTTCCCATCTGCAGGAATTTCACTTACTCTTCCTAGAAAACTTGGATATCACACTCTCTGTCTCGCCTGGCCTCAACCCTGCTACTCTTCTCCCTTGCAGCCCCCTATCAAACTCCTCTCCACAGCCCACTCACCTTTGCACTGAAATCATGGAAGAGCTCGCCTCCCCACGCCAGGGCCTCTCAGACACACCACTGTCACAGGCAGACCTCACCCTCTTTATTGATGGGAGCTCAATAATAGACCAGGAAAGCTCAGGGCTTCATAGGCTATAGTTTCTCCCACCAAAATACCTGAAGAGGTACGGCTCCCAGAGGGAACCACATCCCAAAAGGCTGAACTAATTGCTGTCACCAGGGCCTTACACCTAGTCAAAAATAAATCCACCAACATCTACACAGACTCCAAATATGCTTTTCTGGTAGCACACAGCCACTCAGCCATCTGGAAGGAGCGAGGGTTCCTTACCACCAAAGGCTCACCTGTAACTAACGCTAAGCTTATCCAACGCCGACTTCAAGCACTTCAATTACCGTCACAGGTGGTCATCATCCATTGCAAAGAAAAACAAACAGATAAATCCAAAATCACCCGCGGAAATAACTGGGCCAATACTGTTGCACAGGAGCTAATTAAAAAACCCTCACCTTTAAACCCTCCAGCACCAATTCTTTTCTTTACTCTCCCCTCACTCCAACCCGCCTATTCTTCCAGGGAACATGAAAAACTCCTTGCACAGGGAGGCTCTACTATACCGGAGGGCTGGATCTTCCTTGATAACAAGGTGGATCTCCCAACCAAACAGGCCCCCGATATTCTTTCTCAGGTACATTTATCACTTCATATCGGACCCAGGGCCCTCACACAGTTCCTCCAGCCCTTATTCCATCACCCATCCCTAACTCACCTCATAATGTAGGTCTGCTCCTCCTGTCCCACTTGCCAAATAACAAACCCCCAAGGAGGGTTGCACCCCACTTTCCCAACCCATCAACTAAGGGGCCACCTTCCGGGGCGGGATTGGCAAATTAATTTCACACACATGCCCACCCACAAAAAATTCTGATACCTACTAACTATGATTGACACCTTAACAAGCTGGATAGAGGCTTTCCCTACTACATGGAAAACTGCTGACATGGTGGCTGACATCCTCCTAAAACAAATCATTCCCCACTTTGGATTACCTACCTCCATCCAATTCGATAATGGCCCAGCCTTTATTTCTCAGATGGTCCAGTAGGCCTCGTCTGCCTTGCAAATAGACTGGAAACTACATATCCCATACAGACCCCAATCCTCAGGTAAGGTGGAATGAGCTAATGGTCTTATCAAGATGCAATTAACCAAACTAGCCATTGAATTATGACAGTCCTGGGTCGACCAACTCTGCTCCGCTCCATGAGCACCTACTTTCTTAAGCCCTTTTGAGCTCATGTATGGCCGCCCGTTCCTACTCAATCACCATCTGCCGGTGCAGCCTCCTCCTCTGGGTTCCTACTTACCATATATCTCCTTAATCAGGCATTTGCTGTGGGAACATGCCAATCAATTCCTGACACAACCAGGGGAAACTGATCCCCCTGATCCTCCCCACAGTCTCCAGCCAGGAGACAAAATGCTCCTTAAACAGCTCCAGCTCAGACCACTCCAACCACAGTGGACTGGCCCCCACACAGTGATTCTTAACACTCCTACAGCAGTAAAACTTCTAGGCGACCCCTCTTGGCATCACCTGTCATGGGTCAATCTATACAAACAGAATGAAAGCCCATATACCTGACACTGTCTGGGGCCCACTCACATCTGCCTCACTCACACTATTCACCCTCCTAACCCCCATTGAGGGCACTTCCTATATATGGCAATTCAAAATCTGGGAAACTGTTAACCAAAATGGCAAGTCAGCCAGCCATATAATTAGTGCAGGAGACTGCCCTCTCGTGGGCTGTAGCCAATCTTTAACCATCCCATAACTCCTAAATCGGTCGCTAGCAACTGGGGCCATTTGCCTACTTTCCATACAATCAAACTAAAGCTTACTGCAACCAGGACAAGTATAACAACATATATGGGGGATGGCCCCTATTGGTCATGCAGAATACATGATGCTGATGATGGGACGGGACTCTTCTACATCAGTTCCAAATGATTTTACATGAATATTACAGATCCCTGGGACACTAGATGGGTGATGGGGGTTCAAGGCAAACTAGACTACAGCGGCTGTTCCCAGTACCCCATAAGAACCATTGAAATGCATCGTGAGTATATCCTCATGAATAATACTCATACCCAGGTGTCTATCAACATTTTACAAACAGAGCAGAACCTCTCCAACCACATCGCCAAACTCTCTGCCCCAACAGCCCCTCAAACATGGCTCCAAATCCTCCAACACACCTTACAATTCCTCAACCAAACACAAATACTTCCCAACATAACCCACTGTTTCCTTTGTGTTTCATTGGGAAGGCCCCTATTAGCAGCTGTCCCTATAAATCTTACCCAAATACACAATCATAACACTGATTCCTGCCATACCACCCTAAAGAACATCCCCCTATGGGAACCAGAGCCCAATAACCTTCCCTACCCCCTTAGGCTCTGCTACCTCACCCACACAACTGTGAGCCAAGCAGAGCTCCATAGCAAATGCCAAACTAACATCACCATCCACAACACCCACACCACTCAAGGGCAATATTTCTGGCATAATGGGACTCTTACCAAGGGTCTCAACCCCACTACCCCAGGACCATGCTTCCTGGTGACCATAATTCCTTAATTAACCCTCTACAGTGAATCTGAGTTAACTTGGCTACTGCCCCCTGTTCTAGTTTGCTAGCTGCCAGAATGCAACATACCAGAAATGGAATGGCTTTTAAAAAGGGGAATTTAATGAGTTGCTAGTTTACAGTTCTAAGGCTGGGAACATGTCCCAGTTAAAACAAGTCTATAGAAATGTCTAATCTAAGGCATCCAGGGAAAGATACCTTGGTTCAAGAAGGCAGATGAAGTTCAGGGTTTCTCTCTCAAGTGAGAAGGCACATGGTGAACATAATCAGGGCTTCTCTCTCAGCTGGAAGGTCACATGGTAAATACGGTGTCATCTGCTAGGTTTCTCTCCTGGCTTCTGGTTTCATGAAGCTCCCTGGGAGGTGTTTTCCTTCTTTATCTCCAAAGGTCACTGGCTGGTGGACTCTCTGCTTCACAGTGCTGTAGCATTCTCTGCTCTCTCTGAATCTCTCATTCTCCAAAACATTTTCTCTTTTATAGGACTCCAATAAACCAATCAAGGCCCACCCAAATGGGTGGAGACATGTTGTCCCTTAATCCAGTTTAACAACCACTCTTGACTAAATCACATCATCCACGGAGATGATCTGATGACAGTTTCAAACATACAGTATTGAATAGAGATTATTCTACCTTTATGAAATGGGATTTATATTAAAACATGGCTTTTCTTAGGGGGTATACTTCCTTTCAAACCAGCACACACACACCCCCTTTGCTCCAAAAGGGCTGCCTTCCTTATTATCCTGGTAAGCATCAGCCTGGCTGCCTTAATCACAGCCTCAGAAGCAGTGGGAGGAGTGCTAGGACATGGTATTTTAACCTCTCAAAACTTTGAAACTTGACTACAGGTAGCCCTGGAATCAACGTCAGTATCCCTATCTTCTCTGCAACATCAACTTACCTCACTGGCCCAGGTGACTCTTCAAAATCGATGGGCTTTGGACCTGCTAACAGCCGAAAAAGGAGGGACGTGCATATTCCTCCAAGAAGAATGCTGCTATTAAATCAACAAGTCAGATCTGGTAGAACAAAATGTTCACGCCCTAAACAAACTAAAAGAAGATTTCTACCATAAAAAATAAGGAACCAACTCTGCCCTAACCTGGTTCTTTTCACCCCTGGTGACATGGCTCCTCCCACTACTAGGACCAATTATTCTAATCTGTCTTTTCTTTCTCCTAGCTCCCTGTATCCTCAACTTCTTTCAAAGATGCATAAAAGAACTGTCATGGGTGGCAATCAACCAAATGCTCCTACATCATTATCACCACCTGCCTTTCTCACCAGATTCCTATAGCCAACCTCCCCACTCTCCTGACTATGACAGATCCGGCCTATAACCCCATACTACCCCAATGCAGCAGGAAGTAGTCAGAAAGATCTCGGCACCCTATTATCACAAAAATAGGCTGGAATGTTAGGTCAGGGGAACAAAGAAGGTCACCATGACTCGAGCTGTGTAAAATGTGCCATCCCTTCTAGACCTCACCTAACCCACTTGCTTAAAAACTGCCCACACCAGGACCCAGTGGCAAGCTCACAACTCCCTACTTCAAGTTCTGTGAGCTCTGCCCAGGAGTGCGGGAATAAACTTGCTCACTCTATAGTTTAGAGAAGTGGTCTGCTTCTTCTCTCTTTCACCTCCTAAACCTTACAGGAGTAACTGAAATTGGGGAAAGAGGAAATAGACAATGTCTATGGTGCTTGTGTAACAAATAGCAGATAAAGATAAAAATGAGTCCTGCTCTTCATGTCACATTTTATGAGAGCGTTTGCTTGTCCGGTCTGTCTAGTCAAACCACTGGATTCATGTGTTGATGGTTATCTACCTTGCTCAGATACATCTGTGGCAGGTATGTATAGTGTCCATCAAACTAAGTATTTCCAACTCTGTTTTCTGGGAACATGGTAGGATTTTGTTTTTTAGTTCCCTTATGGTTGGGGAGGACCATATGACTAGTTCTGGGAAATGAGTTGTGAAAGGGAGAGATAGAAATGCTGTGCATTACTTCCAGTCTGAAGCCTTTAATTATTAAAGATGCCAGGGTTTATCACAAGGGTGTGCTGGTAAAGCAGCTATCTGGAAAAACAAAACCAAAAAACAAACCCAGCCCTGATTTGCAGAATTTTCCATTGTATAGCTACTCCTTCCATGGCCAATTCCAGGCCATCAGCATAATATCACAGAATGAGGGTTTGAGAACTGTTCTAGTTTGCTAGGCTGCCAGAATGTGATATACCAGAAACAGAACAGCTTTTAAAAGGGGGAAAAATTATTAAGTTGCAAGTCCATAATTCTAAGGCCATGAAAATGTCCCAACTAAAGCAAGGCTATAGAAATGTCCAATCTAAGGCATCCAGGAAAAGATATGTAGGTTCAAGAAGGCTGATGACATTCAGGGTTTCTCTCTCAACTAGAAAAGCACATGGTGAACATGGGGATGTCTGCTAGCTTTCTCTCCAGGCTTCTTGTTTCATGAACCTCAGTTTTCCTTCTTCATCTCCAAAGGTCTCTGGCTGCATGGGCTCTCATGGCTCTGAGGCATTTTCTGAACTGGTTCTTCTCAAAGGGTTCCAGTAAAATAATCAGGATGCACCTGGAATGGGTAGAGTCATGTCTCCCTCTAATCAAAAGTTAATATCCTCAATTGGGCACATCACAACTCGGTGGGGGTAATCTAATCAAGTTTCCAACCTATCATACTGAATAGGGAGTAAAAGAAATGGCCACCTCCACGAGATGGATCAGATGAAAACATGGCTTTTCTAGGGTACATAATCTTTTCAAACCAGCATTTCACCCTCTGGACCCTAGAAAAGACATTCAGTCCATCACAAAGGCCTTAAACCCTTTCAGTAACAATACAAATACAAAACAAAGTCAGAAACAGTACAAAATCTCATCAAAGCTAGTTACAGGCATGGTCTGTCCTAAGGCAAAATTCTCCTCTGTCTCTGGACCTACAAAACTCAGAACAAGTTATTTGCTGCCAAAATATGAAGGAGGGACAGTCATAGGATAAATACCCCCATTTCCATAGGGAGAAACTAAAAGGAACACAGGGGTCACTGGACCCAAGCAATTTCACAAACCTGCAGGGCAAACTTCATTAGATTTCAAAGTCTGAGAGTCATTTATCTATCTTTGGGGCTTTAGAAAGCAGTAATCCTCCCCTTTCCCAGGGCCTGTATAATGGCCTGCCTCTCTCTGAATGTAATCTTGGGGAACATTGGTGAGACCACCTTTTTCTTGGCTCCACCCTCTCCAAGCATTGGGTGACACTTGGGCTCCCTGCCATCTCTGGGGCACATGCTCAACCCTTCCATGTAGTGGCAGCCAGGTTCTCCCTAATCCCCAAGGAATTTTCTCCACTCTCTCCAAGGCCCAAGATGGAACAAATCTTCCACTGCAATGAGGTAGAAGGCCCACCCTTTGCTTTTGGGTCAAACTCACCCTCTCTAAGTACTTGGCTGGGTCCATTCTCCGGCCTGAGGCTTCTTGACTTCAGATCCCAGCATCCATGGTTCTGCCTCTGAAGATATTTTACCTTCCCTTTTTCCCTTTTCTGACTCTCTCAAGTCAAGACTGGCAGTAGTTCCATTTATACAGTTCCCACAGCACTCTTGTTGGCTTTCTGTGTAGTAAGCAAGGATCGAGCCCATCAGACCAAAGGAGTTTCCACAAATCCTTCCTGGATAACTGCATTGCCAATCCTGACTTTTGTTCTAAAATGATTGATTGGTTCCACATTTGGTTAAATCCTCATGTAGGGCACTCTTCTCTGGGGTCTCTCTTCCTGGAAACCCAGAATTTTCCCAAAAATCAAATTTCTGGTTTTTATTCCCAAGAGTGCAGTTTTCAGCTTATCTTTTTCCTGTCACATTCCACTATAAGTTGCAAGGAGAAACCAAACTGTACTTTCCACATGTAATTTGGAAATCTTTTCTGCTAAATATCCAAGTTCATGGCTTTTAAATCTGTCTTCCAGCCAAAGCCACTAGTCAATTTTGCCAGATTATCTGGCATTTTGAAACAAAGATTGTCTTCCTTCCATAACATGTGCCTCATTTCTGTCTAAGGTCTTATTAGAAGCATCTTTGGAGTCCACATTTCTACCAACAGTCTCTTCAAAGCATTCTCAATTCAATTGTGAATTGAATTCACAATTCAAAGCATGGTGTTCTCCTATAACTCCTCCAAAATCTTCCCCTTTTTCATTTAAAAAGCCATTCCAACATGTTTGGTATTTGCAAACCACAGCAGCACCCCACTTCTCTGGTACCAAAATCTGTTCTAGTTTGCTAGCTGCCAGAATGTGATATACCAGAAACAGAACTACTTTTAAAAGGGAGAACTTATTAACTTGCAAGTCCACAGTTCTAAGGTCATGAAAATCCCCCAACTAAAGCAAGCCTATAGAAATGTTCAATCTAAGGCATCCAGGGAAAGATGCCTCAGTTCAAGAAGGCTGATGAAGTTCAGGGTTTCTCTCTCAACTGGAAAGGCACATGGAGAACTTGGTGGTATCTATTAGCTTTCTCTCCAGGCTTCTTGGTTCATGAATCTCCCCTGGGGACATTTTCTTTTTTTCAACTCCAAAGGGCTCTGGCTACATGGGCTCTTGTGGTTCTGAAGCAGTTTCCAAAATGGTTCCTTCTTAAAGGGTTCCAGTAAGCTAATCAGGATGCATCTGAAATGGGTAGAGTCACATTTCTCTCTAATCAAAGGTTAATACCTACAATTGGGTGCACAACATCTCTGTGGGTATAATCTAATCAAGTTTCCAACCTATAATACTCAATAGGGAGTAAAAGAAACAGCCACCTCCATGAGATAAATCAGGATTAAAAAATAGCTTTTCTAGGGCACATAATCCTTTTAAACTGGGACAAGAAGTGATGTGTACAGTTAGCTTGCATGAACCAGTATGAGCTGACTATAGATATATCATACTATGGATTTATTATCACCCCACTTAACCGAAGTTAGGTCCTTATTGCCTTGAGCTGGCAAGTAAACCAACTCTAGAATCTGTTTTCTAGGATCACTACTAGTACTGTCCAATTTGACTTTTGGGAACTCTCTTTCCATCTTCCAAGGCATTTAAAAATGGGAGAGATGGCAAATATTCCAGGCCTCCAGCTTATCTGCTGAGGAAATTTAGCATGGATAAGAAATGTTTTTTTTTTTCAAAACATAATCTATTCTATCCTGGGCAGTACATCTCCCTCAGAAGGAATAATGTTATACTGCGAAGAATAAAGACAATTGAAGGTTTGGATTAGCATAATTGAATCAAATGCTATTGAATTAAATTCATGCAGAATTTGAAATAAATCATGTCCTTAGTGCAAATCTCTAAATTAGTGAAACTTTTTCACCTATTCACAAAGATTTCATCTTCCTGTTAAATGCACACCCACAGAAACCTTCTGCTGGTATTTGTTTTTCTTCTTTACCACTTCTACATGCAATTCAGGCACTAGAATAGTCCAGGTTCGATGTCTCAGAAGAAAGAGTTTTTACTTAGTTATGAGCATCAAAAGTCTTTACCCTGAAGCAAACAAAGGATTCCAAGTATAAGCAGATACTTGAAAGACCTCCCTATGGATCAAGTAAGACTTCCCACTAGAGACTAAAGTGTCTTGTTTGGAAGGAGAGTCAGAGGCAAAGGGTACATGCTACCTTTGCCAGTGGATGGGTTCCTGAGTTTCCCCTCAGTCCCAGAGGCAGGAAGTCCCAGGGGAGCTAGAACTCCCAAATCAGCTTTTTAGAATCTCAGAGAAGAAGGAACCCAAACCCTTATTCTAAGAAGAGTCCCAGGAAAGGTAGAAAGATTCTATAGAAGAAATGGCTAACAAGGATGTCTAGTTAAAAAGGGCCCAATCATGTACAGGAGCTGCCAAATATTTCCTGTGCTTATAAGTGCATTAATTCCTTGTTTTTCTAACAAGTTAATTTCAGAGTATTCATTTTACATCAAGTCTTTCCTTTGGAAGAAGACATAGTTTCAAGAATTTCTATTGCAGTTGTGAAGACAATACATACACACTTGGAGTACTGAGAAACAAAATACCATTAGGCAAGTCCAAGATAAAATATCATAAACCATATATATAAAGTTCTTAATTCTTTAGACATTATCTACAAAGTCAAATTTGTATCTTGTTTGGAAAAAACAAAATGTGTTGTTTAATTGTTGTAGGAAACAGAGGTGGATCTCCTGACATTTTGCCCCAAGCATGCAAATGGACTCTTAACCAAAATTAAAAGAATAAAAATAAAAATCTGAATTTTTGCTTTGTATGACAATTTGGTCACATTCTTCTCTCCCTCTACTCTGTATACCCCTCCGAGGTATATCATTCTGTATTTTTTTGTGCTGCCATGGGTGAATGGAAAACTTTTCACAAAAAACAACTGCAATGTATTTTGCTATTGTAGTTCTCTTGCCTTGCTTAAAAACAAAGGCTTGTGACAATTGTACAATGTAGTTGTGGAATATATACTGCCATTGCATAAGTTTTCAAATTTAGAATCACTTTTGTCTGTCTTCACTCTCAAAACAGAGCAATCAATCAAATGAAAAACTTTAATAGCCCCATTAAAATTCTTTCTAGCTACTAGAAGATGCATGGTCTAAATGCCAAATGATTAGAAAATATTCCCCTTCTGCCTAGTGAAGGACTAATGTTGTGATGGAGCAAGGTCATGGATAATTTTATGAAGGTGGTTCTAAATTGATTAAATCTGTACAGAGTCTTAGAGGAAGTATTCTCGTTAAGCACAAATGTCTAGAGTCCATGGTCTCTAACCTCAAAGAGTTTGTGATATATTGAGGAGACTGACTACATATTTAAAGCACGTGGTGAGCATTACCAATTTTTTTCATAAAAGCTAAATAATATCACACAGAGTAAATAATACTTGAAGGATCAGAGAATAAATGAGTACTTTGAGTAGGTGTTTTCAGAAACCTTTTCTATGAGAACTTTGACAGAGTAAGTAACGCATTGCTATATCCTTTCTTCATGCTATCCCTTTTATATGGAACATCCCAACTCTTGCTCACTTAAAATTCTAGGCATTCAAGGACCCACCCAAATTCCATCATGGATTTTTCCCCCAGCTTCTGTAGCCTTATCTCTTTCTTTCTGACTTCCTGTTACATTTTCAGTGTAGGGGTGCTTAAATCAGACTGCTTAAGTTTGAGTCTTGGCTCTCTGCCTAGTGATTTGGAAATTAACCTGTGACACATCTGTAAAATGGACATTATGAGAGTTTGAAGCTGTGTGTACCCAGAAAAAAACATGTTCTTAAATCTAATCCGTTCAAGTGGATGTGAACCTACTGTTAGAAAGACAGCCATGCCTGAAAAAGAATAAACGCTCACCCACTCGTGGAGAAGAAAATAATTTATTCATGATCTTGCAATAACTGGTGCACATCAAAATGTGGCACCTAGAGTGCCAAGTAACTGAAAGCTTTAGTATTTATTCCCTAAGCCTAGCACGCAGGTCCCTCCCATTTCTCTGCTGATTGGATACTCAAGATTTACAGCCTATCCAAGCAGCTTAACTGTATTAAATTTCCCACTGAGACTCCCTGCTTTCAATTACACTTTATATTCCAGCAACCCTGGTCGGTATTTATTTAAACTTGTTTTTGCCCATATAAGGATTCAGCACTAATTCTAGGCTTTCATCAGAGGCCCTCTCCATTCCCTGCCTACAAAACCAGTTTGAGCTGTCTTGCAGCCTTTGTTTAGTGAGTTCCATTTCTCTCATCCTGTGCCATTTTGTGTGAAAGCTAAACTTAATTTTCTTACAATTATAGGTAGGAGCTTTGGATTAGGTTACTTCAATTAAAAAGGTGCAGCCCACCTCAATCAGGGTGATCTTAATCCTATTACTGAGGTCCTTTGTAAATGGAGTAAAATTCAGAAAGAGAGAAAGCCACAGGAAGCAAGAGGTTGGATATTGATGGAACCAGGGAGAAAGGAAGAGACCAGAAGAGGCCACCATGTGTCTTGCTATGTGACAAGCTAAGGACCCCCAAGGTCACTGGCAGCCAGTCTCAGAATGTAGGTCTCTGTGAAGAAGCTACCACTTGATGACACCTTGAGTTGGACATTCCTTTAGCCTCAAAACCATAAGCAAATAAATTCCCATTGTTTAAGCCAAACCATTGCATTGGTATTTGCTTGAGCAGCCTAAGAATATAAAATAGATAATGATACTTTTCTTACAGAATAGTTGTTAGAGTGAATTAAAACATAAAGGGATTAGAACAATGCCTCCTACATAGTAATCTGTAAGTATATATTAGCTATCATCATTGCCATTTTTGAACTAATTTGTTCATTAATTGGTTCGTGTATTAGTTCCACATCAACTATATTATAAGCTTCTTGTGATCAAGAACCATTGCTTAGGTCACCTTTACAGTGTCCAGCACAGTAGTAATACACAGTTGATACTTAATATCTGTGGGCTAAGTCAAGTCATCTGTAAATTAGTTAGGGTGAGGGAAGAAAAAAGAGAAAAAAACCCTCATCGGGAACACCATCTATTTGCATCAAATGGGTGATATCATTTCATCTTCATAGTACTTATGTGGGAAGGAGGTTTTTCTTTACATAAATTAGGCTTGTATGATAATTAAATAATAATACATATAAAGAGCCCATCATAGTGATTACCACATGGATGGCTCAAACAATATAACATATACTAAATATTAGAAGGGAGAAAGCCAGAAAGTTTCATATTTTCACATCATTACACAGATGATTCCTATGAGCTTGCATTGCCTTGCATCAATGGCCTGAGGCCAAACAGGTAGTAAGTGGTGCCAATAGGAATGGATACCATGCCTTTGATTTTAGTACCTTTATTAAATCAAAAACTACTAAAAAATTCTTTTAAAAAAGGCTTTGAGGTTATGATGATGGAGTGGGATGACTGAGAAACCTATTCTAGATACATTGGTTTAACTTTCAACTGTTGTAAAATAATCTAGAGACAAGATGCTGGCTATTGGATGAATGGCAGGGTTAGAGGAAAGAGTAATAAATTAGGAGGCAGAATCTAGTTCTAATCTTGGGTTTGCCTTTATGTAACTGTGACTGAACCTCCCTGAGGCTCAGTTTCCATATATATAAAAGGAGAAGGGTGATTTAATGATCTCTAACTCTCTTTACTCTCTGACATTCAAAATTATAAATTACAGAGAATCTGAAGAGATGGAACTCAATTTCATATGAAAAAAAAAATTCTTATTCTGTGGAGTTGGGGCAGAATTTCTTCCCACTTTTCAAGGAAAAGCTGAAAAAATGTTTTAAACTATATGTTTGAATGGGGTATTTTTTGTCAGTATTACTTATTTGGCCATATTTTCCTTCATTGTATAAATACAGAAAACACTGAAATCATCCTTCATTAATGGTGAGAAAACATTTAGGGACAGTCAATCGATTTCCTTTGCTTCTAAAAATGCAGAGTAAACAGCACCTTCCAATCCTGTTTCTGGGGTCTTCTTATTTAACCCTATTAGAAGTTCAGCAATGCAATATAAAGCTTTGAGAAATATATAAGCTATTCCAGGGAAAGTCAGAAAGGGCCTGTGTAATGTCAAGTATTTGGAGGATTGAAAATACTGGCTTCAAAGGGATGTTTTCACATATATATTATATTGGGTATCTAATCCAGATGTTCTGGGTGAGGGACTAATGTTAAAGGAAACAAAATATACCCAAATGATAACTAATGATCTTCTATCAAGGTAGCCAAGGAGAGAGCTATTGTAAAGAAAATGCCTTGCCTTTTTCAAAAGGTATATTTGAACTTGTGATTTGCATTTTTATGGAGTCCTTAGACTACCATTTACTAATTGTATTTATGGGACAGAATGGTAATAAGTTGTTAAACTCTAAACACCACAGGGATTCCCCAATGCTCTGAACTAAATGTGAGACTTAGAAAACCCTTTATTGAGGAAAATATCTGTGTTCTCCCCAGGCACTCCTGTGAAGATTTGCAAATAAACCCTGGTAAACAAATTGCCAATTGAAACGGTTAAGACAGAAGTGAGAAAACACATGAGAAGAATAAGCCTATTATATTTCACCTTAATTGGTCTAATCCAAAGAAACAAGCCAGTAGTTTGGTAATAGGACTCAAGAGAGCAGCATCATTGATGTTGTTCAAAGTTGTTTTAATAGGTCTTCTAAACCAGTAACTCCTAGGAAACCTGGGATCCAACTAATGGGAAGAAATACTGATTTAAAAATGAAAGGAAAATCTGGTCAAACAAAACATCAAAAGAAATAAGCTTAGGTGAGGTTAAACATACTTGGACACACTTTTGCCCCACGGCTTGCAAGGTTAAAGAAAGTTCAATTTGTAAAGCCCTGGCGTGATAGCAACCACTGACCACTAAGCATGGCAGAAGAGTATTTATTTTGCAGGATTTATGGTTCATCTGGACCAACTTCACAGATACATCAAGGGAGATTAGCAAAGAGGAGATGGGTAAAAAAGGACAAAACTTTCATTTTTGAAACCTCATCCTCCCCACCCCTACATATGTACAAATTACATGAAGAAAATGCTCTCAACAAACAAAATGGCTTCACTGGTTTTCTGGTCTCTTTACAAAGTATCCAGCAACTTAAGTCCTTTTAGAGAGCGAGAAAGAGGGGGAAAAAAATACAAAACATTATCTTAAGAGGAAAGGTGCCACAATGCCATCCCAGTGTTTAACTACAGGACTAAATAAATTTCTCTACTTGAAGGTAAAGTGTTTTTGCTGCAGGAATAACATGTTAAGACTTCTTTCAAAGGGAAATTTTAAATTTTATTAATGAATCAATATGCTCTGAAATGTATTAGAACTTTTGACAGCAGAAGAGAAACAAGTCCATGATTCCTGCTTCAGGGATAGTATAGTTGAACATAAAGAACTGGAAAACAAATAGGATGTAGGTTGTGAGGCATGCACTTTTGGACTGGGAGAATCACAAGGAGCTAAAGCATTCCCAAATAATGACTAATGATCTTCAACAAGGTAGAAGTATCAAGTTTGGGTTGAGCTGACAAGGGAGTTTTCAGGGAAGAGCTATGATTTGTGTTAGACTTTAAGCATCATTTTAAGACTATGCTAAGAAACATACTGAAATAGCAAAGGCAATAACGTTTTATCCTGCTTATTGTTTCCCGATGCCATGTCTTCACTCAGGACATCCCTCCTCTTCTGGGGTGTTCCTCCTAATCACGTGTTTCAAAATTTGGTTCAGAACACACCTTTTGTATCATTTGCTAATGCTGTCAAAATGCAGCACACTGGAAATGCTTTGGTCTTCACAATGGGGATTTATTAACTTGCAATTTACAAATGTCCCAATTAAGGCAAGAACAGGATGATACCTGGACTCTGAAGGCAGGCTCCTGCCATCAGGGACACCTCTGCCTCATGAGAAGGCACATGACTGGCATCTGCCAGTCCTCTGTTCCTTCCCTTTCATTGTTTTCAGCTTCTGGTTCCAGAGGCTTCCTCTGTGGGTCCTCTGTTGGCTTCTCTGGGGCTTTTCTCTCTAAATTCTTGTTTTTCGTGTGTGTCCTTTATACTCTCATAAAGGACTCCAATAAAAAGGATTAAGCATTCCCCAACCATGCAACCGCCCCCCCCTCCAAAAAAGGATTAAGACCCACCTTGAATGGGCTGAGTTGCATCTCAATTGAAGTAACCTAACCAAAGAGTCCCACCCACAATAAGTGTGTACTCACACGAGTGGATTAAAAGAACACAGCCTTTCCTGGGGTACATAACAGGTCCAAATCAGCATACTTCTCCAGAAAATCCACCCAGCAATTCTTTAGTCCTTCATCAACAATCCCATCTGATTGCACTATTTTGCATTTTAATTATTCATGTATCATTTGCTTGGAGGTGTTGATTTTACTGAATTTAACCTACTGGGGTAAGAATTTAGTATCTTGTTTATTTGATGTTTTTCGATGTTATTTCCCTTTCATTCTTTCATTACTTACTCAAATTTTTTGCACCTACTAGGTTGTTTTATGTGAATTTATTTTTCTGAACTTTTAGAATGAAGCGGAGTTCAGGAAAGTTTTCTTAACTTCTCAGAACTTCTCCTCCAACATGCCATCTTTTCTCTCTCTCTCTTTTTTTTTTAATGGGGCTTGTTATCTGAGTTACTCCTGCTCTGTTCCTCCCTCCCATTTTGGTGTAGACAGCTCTTTCCCTTTGTCTTTTTTGTTCCAGCTCAATTTCTTGAAAGCTGCTTTTTGTTATATATAATTTGCATATAATAAATTGAAAAGTTTGATGAGTTGATCTGATTTCCATCATGGCATTTTGTCTTTTCTAAAATTTTACATAAATGGAATCATACAGTATATTGTCAGTCTGTTTGATATTAAAATTCAAGCTCTTTACTAGTACCAATGGCCTCTCTTTAAAGGATAGAAAACGGTGAAGTAGTTGAGGTAAATTGAAATTGAACCTATTACTCAGGGTTGCCTTTTAGCAACCAAGGGAATAAAATCTGGACCTATCCATACCCATGAGCCTTATTAATAAATAATCAAAATATTATCAGCAACTACTGTAACTATAAACAACCGTAAACAACTGAGAGAGACCCTGGGGGTCCAAGAATGAGTAAAATATATTTCCTGTCTTCTAGAACTTGCTGTGAGTAGGAGCAATGAAAGCAGAAACAAATTACTTAAAAAAGTGCAGGGGGTGGGTACACACGTGACACTCTGGGAGTTCAGAGGAGAAGGCAAACATATTTAACTAGAAAATCAGAAAAAATTTTTTAAAAAAGAAGTAGCTTTGTTCTTGGACTTGAATAACGAGAGATTTAAGAAGGAGATGATGGTGAGGTGGCATTTCAGGTGGAGACAATAACATGACTGTGGAATGCAGACTGATGACCTGCAACCCCACCAACCCTCTAAAATGTCCATATCCTAATCCTCAGAGCTGGTTGATGTTACCTTTTACAGCAAAAGGGACCTTGCAGTTTTGATTAAGTTATGGATTTTAGGATGAGGAGATTATCTTGGATCATCTGGTGGGCCTAATTAATTAATTACAAGGGTCCATGTAAAAAGGATGCAGCAGGGTCAGAGTCACAGAAGACATATGATGACAGAAACATAGGTTAGAGAAAGATTTTGAAAGATGCCACGTAGCTGGCCTTGAAGATGGAGAAGGGGCCGCTAAAGAAGGCAAAGAAAGAGATTCTCCTCTAGAGATGCCTGAAGATTAACAGCTCTATCTACATTTTTTTTCTTTTTTAAACTTGTCTTTAATTGTATAATATAACATATATAAAAAGCAAAGCAGCTCTTTCTCCACCGGCAGCGCTCCTGCCGCCATCTAGCCCTCCTCTTCCCCCTTCTCCGCCAGTGCTCCCGCCGCCATCTAGCCCTCCTCTTCCCCCTTCTCTGCCGGCGGCGCTCCTGCCGCCATTTTGCCCTTCTCTTTCCCCTTCTGCTCCGGTGGTGCTCCATCCGCCATCTTACCCTTCCCTTTCTCCTCCTACTCCAGCGGCTCTCCAACCACCACCGTGCCCTCTTCCACCTTCACCGGCTCCTCCGCCACCGTCCTCGACAGCCTTGCCATCCTCACCTTTCCTCCTCCAGAACAGCTACTAGGGGAGTAGAAACGATGCAGAACAGCTCCCGGAGCCACGACAGAGATAAAAAAGACAGCGTACCCCATCTTGGAACGGCTGACTGGCTAGGAGAACCCGCTCCGGTGAGATACCGAGGGGCGCGGGCTTCCCCAGGTGGGACGGAAAGCGGCTGGAGTCCCTCCCCTCCTCCTTCCTGGGCCAGCTGGCAGAATTGGGCAGGCGGTCACCTCAAGCCGCGGCGGCTGGCGCCCCCACCATGCGCGGCCCCCCAGACCAACTGAGAGATTGGATTGGAAATCCCCAGGCCAGGGAGAATGGTGACCAGGGGGGTCCCTTCCAAACACGTGACTCCCTGGTCCAGCTGGGAACGAGCACTCTCCCGGGTCGCGGCGGCTGGCACCCTCCAACCATGCTTGGCACCCGGGGCTGACTAGGAAATTCGGACGGGCACTATCCCGGGCTGTGGTGGCCGGCGACTCTCCCTGTGTTCAGACCCCCGGGCCAGCTGGCACTCTTCCAAGCCGCTTCGGCTGGCGAACCTCCCCCACGGCAAGAGTTTTCCAAAGTTAAAGGACCCACAGCACCTTTTACTGGGGGGACCCACAGACAAACGTGTGCCATGAGCACCACCTACTGGGCAGGATAAGAAAAACAGAACCCAGAGATTTCACAGAAAACTCTTTCAACCTATTGGGTCCAACACCCAGGGAAATCTGACTAAATGCCCAGATGCCAGCAGAAGATAACGGATCATGCTCAGAAAATTGAAAATATGGCCCAGTCAAAGGAACAAACCAATAGTTCAAATGAGATACAGGAGCTGAGACAACTAATGCTGAATATACGAACAGAAATGGAAAACCTCTTCAAAAACGAAATCGATAAATTGAGGGAGGACATGAAGAAGACATGGGCTGAACAAAAAGAAGAAACAGAAAAACTGAAAAAACAAATCACAGAACTTATGGAAGTGAAGGATAAAGTAGAAAAGATGGAAAAAACAATGGATACCTACAATGATAGATTTAAAGAGACAGAAGATAGAATTAGTGATTTGGAGGATGGAACATCTGAATTCCAAAAAGAAACAGAAACTATAGGGAAAAGAATGGAAAAATTTGAACAGGGTATCAGGGAACTCAAGGACAATATGAACCACACAAATATACGTGTTGTGGGTGTCCCAGAAGGAGAAAAGAAGGGAAAAGGAGGAGAAAAACTAATGGAAGAAATTATCACTGAAAATTTCCCAACTCTTATGAAAGACCTAAAATTACAGATCCAAGAAGTGCAGCGCACCCCAAAGAGATTAGACCCAAATAGGCGTTCTCCAAGACACTTACTAGTTAGAATGTCAGAGGTCAAAGAGAGGATCTTGAAAGCAGCAAGAGAAAAACAATCCATCACATACAAGGGAAACCCAATAAGACTATGTGTAGATTTCTCAGCAGAAACCATGGAAGCTAGAAGACAGTGGGATGATATATTTAAATTACTAAAAGAGAAAAACTGCCAACCAAGACTCCTATATCCAGCAAAATTGTCCATCAAAAATGAGGGAGAAATTAAAACATTCTCAGACAAAAAGTCACTGAGAGAATTTGTGACCAAGAAACCAGGTCTGCAAGAAATACTAAAGGGAGCACTAGAGTCAGATACAAAAAGACAGAAGAGAGAGGTATGGAGAAGAGTATAGAAAGAAGGAAAGTCAGATATGATATATATATAATACAAAAGGCAAAATGGTAGAGGAAAATATTACCCAAACAGTAATAACACTAAATGTTAATGGACTGAATTTACCAATCAAAAGACACAGACTGGCAGAATGGATTAAAAAACAGGATCCTTCTATATGCTGTCTACAGGAAACACATCTTAGACCCAAAGATAAACATAGGTTGAAAGTGAAAGGTTGGGAAAAGATATTTCATGCAAATAACAACCAGAAAAGAGCAGGAGTGGCTATACTAATATCCAACAAATTAGACTTCAAATGTAAAACAGTTAAAAGAGACAAAGAAGGACACTATCTACTAGTAAAAGGAACAATTAAACAAGAAGACATAACAATCATAAATATTTACGCACTGAACCAGAATGCCCCAAAATACGTGAGGAATACACTGCAAACACTGAAAAGGGAAATAGACACATATATCATAATAGTTGGAGACTTCAATTCACCACTCTCATCAATGGACAGAACATCTACACAGAGGATCAATAAAGAAATAGAGAATCTGAATATTACTATAAATGAGCTAGACTTAACAGACATTTATAGGACATTACATCCCACAACAGCAGGATACACCTTTTTTTCAAGTGCTCATGGATCATTCTCAAAGATAGACCATATGCTGGGTCACAAAGCAAGTCTTAACAAATTTAAAAAGATTGAAATCATACATAACACTTTCTCAGATCATAAAGGAATGAAGTTGGAAATCAATAATAGGCAGAGTGCCAGAAAATTCACAAATACATGGAGGCTCAACAACACACTCCTAAACAACGAGTGGGTCAAAGAAGAAATTGCAAGAGAAATTAGTAAATACCTCGAGGCAAATGAAAATGAAAACACAACATATCAAAACTTATGGGATGCAGCAAAGGCAGTGCTAAGAGGGAAATTTATTGCCCTAAATGCCTTTATCAGAAAAGAAGAAAAGGCAAAAATTCAGGAATTAACTGTCCACTTGGAAGAACTGGAGAAAGAACAGCAAACGAATCCCAAAGCAAGCAAAAGGAAAGAAATAACAAAGATTAGAGCAGAAATAAATGAAATTGAGAACATGAAAACAATAGAGAAAATCAATAAGACCAGAAGTTGGTTCTATGAGAAAATCAATAAGATTGATGGGCCCTTATCAAGATTGACAAAAAGAAGAAGAGAGAGGATGCAAATAAATAAGATCAGAAATGGAAGAGGAGACATAACTACTGACCTCACAGAAATAAAGGAGGTAATAACAGGATACTATGAACAACTTTACGCTAATAAATACAACAATTTAGATGAAATGGACGGGTTCCTGGAAAGACATGAACAACCAACTTTGACTCAAGAAGAAATAGATGACCTCAACAAACCAATCACAAGTAAAGAAATTGAATTAGTCATTCAAAAGCTTCCTAAAAAGAAAAGTCCAGGACCAGACGGCTTCACATGTGAATTCTATCAAACATTCCAGAAAGAATTAGTACCAACTCTCCTCAAACTCTTAAAAAAAATCGAAGTGGAGGGAAAACTACCTAATTCATTCTATAAAGCCAACATCACTCTCATGCCAAAACCAGGCAAAGATATTACAAGAAAAGAAAACTACAGACCAATCTCTCTAATGAATATAGATGCAAAAATCCTCAATAAAATTCTAGCAAATCGTATCCAACAACACATTAAAAGAATTATACATCATGACCAAGTAGGATTCATCCCAGGTATGCAAGGATGGTTCAACATAAGAAAATCAATTAATGTAATACACCATATCAACAAATCAAAGCAGAAAAATCACATGATCATCTCAATTGATGCAGAGAAGGCATTTGACAAGATTCAACATCCTTTCCTGTTGAAAACACTTCAAAAGATAGGAATACAAGGGAACTTCCTTAAAATGATAGAGGGAATATATGAAAAACCCACAGCTAATATCATCCTCAATGGGGAAAAATTGAAAACTTTCCCCTTAAGATCAGGAACAAGACAAGGATGTCCACTATCACCACTATTATTCAACATTGTGTTGGAGGTTCTAGCCAGAGCAATTAGACAAGAAAAAGAAATACAAGGCATCAAAATTGGAAAGGAAGAGTTAAACTATCACTGTTTGCAGACGATATGATACTATACGTCGAAAACCCGGAAAAATCCACAACAAAACTACTAGAGCTAATAAATGAGTACAGCAAAGTAGCAGGTTACAAGATCAACATTCAAAAATCTGTAGCATTTCTATACACTAGCAATGAACAAGCTGAGGGGGAAATCAAGAAACGAATCCCATTTACAATTGCAACTAAAAGAATGAAATACCTAGGAATAAATTTAACTAAAGAGACAAAAAACCTATATAAAGAAAACTACAAAAAACTGTGAAAAGAAATCACAGAAGACCTAAATAGATGGAAGGCCATACCGTGTTCATGGATTGGAAGACTAAATATAGTTAAGATGTCAATCCTACCTAAATTGATTTACAGATTCAATGCAATACCAATCAAAATCCCAACAACTTATTTTTCAGAAATAGAAAAACCAATAAGCAAATTTATCTGGAAGGGCAGGGTGCCCCGAATTGCTAAAAACATCTTGAGGAAATAAAACAAAGCTGGAGGTCTCGCACTGCCTGACTTTAAGGCATATTATGAAGTCACAGTGGTCAAAACAGCATGGTATTGGCATAAAGATAGATATATTGACCAATGGAATTGAATAGAGTGCTCAGATATAGACCCTCTCATCTATGGACATTTGATCTTTGATAAGGCAGTCAATCCAACTCACCTGGGACAGAACAGTCTCTTCAATAAATGGTGCCTAGAGAACTGGATATCCATATGCAAAAGAATGAAAGAAGACCCGTATCTCACACCCTATACAAAAGTTAACTCAAAATGGATCAAAGATCTAAACATTAGGTCTAAGACCATAAAACAGTTAGAGGAAAATGTAGGGAGATATCTTATGAAACTTACAATTGGAGGTGGTTTTATGGACCTTAAACCTAAAGCAAGAGCACTGAAGAAGGAAATAAATAAATGGGAGCTCCTCAAAATTAAACACTTTTGTGCATCAAAGAACTTCATCAAGAAAGTAGAGAGACAGCCTACACAATGGGAGACAATATTTGGAAATGACATATCAGATAAAGGTCTAGTATCCAGAATTTATAAAGAGATTGTTCAACTCAACAACAAAAAGACAGCCAACCCAATTACAAAATGGGGAAAAGACTTGAACAGACACCTCTCAGAAGAGGAAATACAAATGGCCAAAAGGCACATGAAGAGATGCTCAATGTCCCTGGCCAATAGAGAAATGCAAATCAAAACCACAATGAGATATCATCTCACACCCACCAGAATGGCCATTATCAACAAAACAGAAAATGACAAGTGCTGGAGAAGATGCGGAGAAAGAGGCACACTTATCCACTGTTGGTGGGACTGTCAAATGGTGCAACCACTGTGGAAGGCAGTTTGGCGGTTCCTCAAAAAGCTGAATATAGAATTGCCATACGACCCAGCAATACCATTGCTGGGTATCTACTCAAAGGACTTAAGGGCAAAGACACAAACGGACATTTGCACACCAATGTTCATAGCAGCGTTATTTACAATTGCAAAGAGATGGAAACAGCCAAAATGTCCATCAACAGACGAGTGGCTAAACAAACTGTGGTATATACATAGGATGGAATATTATGCAGCTTTAAGACGGGATAAACTTACGAAGCATGTAATAACATGGATGGACCTAGAGAACATTATGCTGAGTGAGTCTAGCCAAAAACTAAAGGACAAATACTGTATGGTCCCAATGATGTGAACCGACATTCGAGAATAAACTTGGAATATGTCATTGGTAACAGAGACCAGCAGGAGTTAGAAACAGGGTAAGATAATGGGTAATTGGAGCTGAAGGGATACAGACTGTGCAACAGGACTAGATACAAAAACTCAAAAATGGACAGCACAATAATACCTAATTGTAAAGTAATCATGTTAAAACACTGAATGAAGCTGCATCTGAGCTATAGGTGTTTTTTTTTTTTTTTACTATTATTATTACTTTTATTTTTTTTCTCTATATTAACATTCTATATCTTTTTCTGTTGTGTTGCTAGTTCTTCTAAACCGATGCAAATGTACTAAGAAACGATGATCATGCATCTATGTGATGATGTTAAGAATTACTGATTGCATATGTAGAATGGTATGATTTCTAAATGTTGGGTTAATTTCTTTTTTTCCGTTAATTAATAAAAAAAAAAAAGCAAAGCAAGAGAAAAGCAATAATTTTCAAAGTACTCTTCAACAAGGCTCACCTACATCTTGATTTTAGTCTCTAGGACTTATTTCTGACTTTTGATTTCCAGAACTATAAGACAATAAACTTGTGTCATTTCAGGTCACTAATTTTGTGGTAATTTGTTATAGTAGCAATAGGAAATGAATACAATGAGCAAATAGAGCTTTTTAGGAAATAGTGAGCAGTAGAGTTTGGATGTAGCTCAAGGTATCTGTAGGGAATGGTGATATAGGGCTGACCAGTAGGTTGGGACAACCTACTGAGAACATTCTTTGGTGCATGGCAAACACTGAAATATTTGCTAAGTGCATTTGTTGCACATATTTTAGAAGAAGGTGAGGAGATGGGAAAGGGGTCAAAACTGTAACTTGTAAGTGAATTGGATAGTGGTGTGTGGGGTTGTCTAGTAGAAATATGAAGACTAGAAGAAAAGTAGTGTGGTAGTTAGATTCAGTTGTCAATTTGGCCAGGCGAAGGCACCTAGTTCTGTTGCTGTGGGCATGAGCCAATGGTATGTGAATCTCATCTGTTGCTGATTACATCTGCAGTCAGCTAGGAGGCGTGCCTGCTGCAATGAATAACGTTTGACTTAATTGGCTGGTGCTTAAATGAGATTTCAATGCAGCACAGCCCAAGCAGCTTGGCATACCTCGTCTCAGCACTTGCAGCTCAGCCCAGGCCTTTGGAGATGCAGAAAGGAACCACCCCAGGGGAAAGTTGTTGGAACCCAGAAGCCTGGAGAGAAGGCCAGCAGAGATCACATGGAGCCTTCCCACATAAGAAAAAAACCTCAGATGAAAGTTAGCTGCCTTTCCTCTGAAGAACTAGTGAAATAAATCCCCTTTTATTAAAAGCAAATCTATCTCTGGTGTGTTGCATTCTGGCAGCTAGCAAACTAGGACAAGTAGTGAGGGCTAACACGGGAATCCAACAGAAGAGAGAGCACTGAGCAGGACACCTAGTGATTATACTTTCAAAACCCAAAGTTTGCCACGTAATGCTTAAGGAACAACAGGTCAGATAATGTGAAATCATGGCTGTCCCAGGAAACTCATCTGTATCAGCATTTCTCCACGTATATTACTTGGAACACTAGTCCCACAAACTGCTTTAAAGAAAAACATTTTTACAGTCAAAGTAGAAAAACTCAATATTTTAGAGTGTTAAAAGTTCTAAGAAGGTTTATAGAAAAGAAATTCAACTTTGTACAATTCAGCACTTCTCCAACTTATTGAACACGCGACCCCTTTTTCATGGAATGCCTGTCACTGGAACATTCACAGCCACCTTGCTCCTCATGTGTCCCATTCTCTAGACCAACACTGTCCAAGACTGTAGCCCCCAGTCACATGTGGCTATTGAGCACTTGACATGTGTAATTCTGAATTGAGATGTGCTGTGAGCATAAAACACACTAGATCTTGATTTTGAAGTCTTAGTACAAAAAGGGAATGCAAAAATTTAAATTTTTATATCTATTTTCATGTTAATATAAAATATCTTGGAATTATTAGGGTAAATGAATAATGTACTAAAATTAATTTCTTCTGATCTCTTTAAATTTTTAAATGACAAATAGAAATTTAAAATTACATGTGCCCAAAATTATATTTCTATTGGACAGCACTGCCCGAGACTGTCCTATTTGCTTAGTACTCTCTCTGATTTCTAGGTTCTTTTCAAGAACTGTAAAGGATCTGAGGTTTTACCCTATTAGCAATCTAACAAGTTAGTTCATCGCAAGTTTCAAGGATGCTGGTCTATAAGACATGAGACTTTTGGGTAAAAAAAATGAAGGCTAGCTTAATATTTATGGCAGTAGCAATAGTTAGATTGTGAGCATTTTTTTTGGTACCAGTTCCTTGAATCCCAGTTCCTGCAGGGTAATATGATGATACCAATACATTCATTCTTTGCTCTGGAAGGAGACACTCTTATCTTGTAAGACTGTAAGTAAACCTGTCCTTTCCTCTAAATAGAGACACCAACTCTACCTTTGCTATAGAAACATCCTTGAAAAGACAATGTGGAGCAATGACAATTATTGTCTTGTTTGCAAGATGTTTCTTTCCCTGCCATTTTTTTTTTTTTGCCATGGTGGGTATTGTCTCAATAGTGGAAGATAATCTCTAACATTTGCTTAAGCTTCCTGGACCACTTGATGAAGTGTCAGAGTCTGATGAGAGATCTCAGGCACAGTACCTAACACACCTACCATTCATCTTGATCCATAAGTTTACCGCACACCTTGTTTGACTTTCTCTCACATAATAAAATATAATAATAATGAAGCACTGTACATATCTTGTATAACCATTTACATAATAAAATATCATGTATTATTCAATGTGTTTGTATGTTTAATCTTCAAATAAATAGCTTTCACCTTCAAAAAATTCTTAGGGTAGAAGACACAATCTAACAATGATACCATTGCTTAAAAGACCATCTGTAATTGCCTTCTGAACTTGTGAAAATTTTTTTTGATTATACTTAATGGTGGAAAATGCATCTCCTTTGGAAGAGTGTTAGATTTCTACAAGTATCTCAAAGTCATTCCTAGCCAAGTCTTGTGAATAAAATTGAGTAAACCAGAAGGGTACTACTACTTTTTTTTTTTGCATGGGCAGACACGGGGAATCGAACCCTAGTCTCTGGCATGGCAGGCAAGAACTCTACTTGCTGAGCCACCAGAGCCCACCTGGTACTACTACCTTTTAAAATAAGTAAAGTACAATTTTAAGGCTTCATTTCCTACTTCAAATAGCTAATGGAGTAATTTTAAAGGGAATTTCTAAAGAAGAGTTCCAAAATTATTTTGAACAAAGGCAGTGTTACCTGAATAAGTAAACAGCTCTGTAAAGTGACTAATTTGAAAGTGTGTGCTGTTTCTGATTGGATACATGATACAAATCGTGTTTTAAAATCATTGTTTCTTTCTACAATTGTGCTCTTTCTTCTGTGAGGATATTAATAATAATAGCTTATTGTTGATGACTTACAGAGTTAAATACTTTATACATATTAATTATCAGAAATTCCAATTTACAGGAAAGAAAATGAGACACAGAGATTTTGGTCAGTTGTTCAGTATCTCCCAGTTAGTTTGTAGCAGAATCAGAATTTGAACCCGGGCATAATGACCGCAGAACCTACCCTTCTATTTGTATATGTACTATTTTATCAAGCCAAATAGAGAAAGAATATGGAATATGTATAATTATATATCAACTTTCAGATTTTCAAAAACATTCAACCATAGATCTGTGCATATATTACCAAAAAAAGACAAAGTTCTTGTTTGGAATTTAATATTCTACACCATACATATTGGTTCCATCTAGTTTCAGTTACTCATTTTTCACATTTAATGTCTCTCTTGTGTATAAAAAGGATGTGAAAATCTGGGGAGATGTAAATATAGTCTTGCCTTCAAATGTGTTTTCAATCTCTGTTATATTTATGGATTCAAACTAATAGACAAGAGGAAGACATATGAAGGACTTTGAATTCCATAAAACCATGTATAAAACCCTGCAAACACATAAGGAGGAGCTTCAAAAACTCAAGAATGTAAGTGCCAGTCTCATGACTTAGGTTTACTGGCTGTTTTGTGTAGAAATTTCTGGTTAAGGAGAAAGTTGTAATTGAAGTCATTCTTTAAAATCTTGGAAATAGTAAATGTTTGTCCCTGATTTTGAAGAGCAGTATGGAAATGCATCCCTGAAGTAGAGTCTGGAGCTAAGATTTATTCATTCAGAAATTCATTCATTTATTTATATTTCTTATTCATAAAATAGTTATTTAGAGTATTCTTTGTGCATAACACAATACCAGGAGATGCAGAGTATACAAAGACGTATGCGGCAAAATGCCTGCCCTCATAGAGTTTACAATCAAGCTGAGTAGTGAAAACATGTGCACAATTGACCATAGTACCAGGCAATACAGCACACAAGGAAATGCATTTCAACCAACTTAACCGAGCACATGTTGGTTTCTATATTTTACTAGGCACTGGGGAAACAAACATGAATAAAAACATTTGTTTTAGTCTAGAGAATTTCTTGGAATAATGTTGGTCTCCGAAGAATGACTGTATAGCATTTAGAGCCTGAGGAAGAAGAAAATTTCTTATCATCAGAGGTGTTTGTAATAGGCTGGTGGTGGCATAGTGGGCATATTGAGGAAAGAAGTTCAAACGGCTTGATGGTGTGCAGTAGTTGACCATTTATGTCCTTTCAAACCCTGAGGATCTGTGATTTTAAGCTTCTATGTGTTTTCTACAAAGTTAGGTGGATGCTTCAGAAATTCTCAAATTGTCTTGTGTCAGCAGTCCCCTACTCCAGATTCAAATAATCCTACCGTGGAGGATTTGAATTGATCCTTTAAGTCCTAATCAGTGTCTAAACACAGAGAAGTCTCATGAGCCCAGCAAGCATTGTTTGCTTGCTTTTTCTTTTCAAGCCTGATTCAAAGAACATGTTCCTTCACTTAAAAACAGTGGAGAATTAAAAGAGTAGATCAAAATTTAGTACACAGTGTCTGGCTGTTTTAAAAACGGTTTCCCACATTTCATCCCAAAATCAAAGTTTTCTTCTTTAAAGGATTTTCCTCCAAAGAGCACATAGGGTCCTGCACTTGAGGAAAAGTAATTGGATTTATCAAAAATGAAAGAGAAAATGGAGAACTATAATGACAAATAGCACAATGTGACCACAATGCTTACATTTTTAAAAACCGATTTAAGTATTTTCCTCTAAATTAGTTTCTTTCCTTATTTTGGATTAGTGTTTCAACAGTAATAAGAATAAAGTATTTCCACATCCAAAATAGGAATGCAAATTTTCATTTTGTTCTTTCACTAGAAAATTAACCTTAATAATTGGATTTTAAAAATCTTTAAAATGTGGACGTTTCATTGTTAAAGTAATTTTTACTTCTGAGTTTCTCCTAAAAGTTTCTAAACTGTTATAAAGTTTTATCTCAGGAGAAAGAAGAGTTTTCCAATGATTCTAAAACTGTACTATATGGGTTTCTAATGAGGCATTTTATTCTGTCAATAAGCCCTGAGAGGCTCATTGGCATGAGGCTGGAATCTGGTGATGGATGATGGGATTTGGATGAGATGGAGTCAAAGAAATAAATAAAATGTTTGAGTGATCTTAATCACAGCCTAGGTGGATAGAACACCAGGGCCATCTAAATGGAAAATGAGGTTGGTTGAGCTATTTATAGACAGAAACTCAGAGTGGAAAAAAATCTCAGGAGAGGACAGTTTCTTTTGTAAAGTGAGTTTGAAAGTTATTTTTTTTAAACAATTTTTTTCAAAAAAAGTGGTATGTAGAAGTGAGTAAGACTGCAGATGTAGAGCCAGATTAGCTGGATTCACATCCAGGCCCTGCTGCTTTGCTAGCTCTTTTTGAGGTATACAAGCTCCTTAACCATTCTGTGCCTCAGTCTCTGCATCTGTACATTGGGGGTTAATAGTACCTCATCACAGAGCTGTTGTGAAGATTGAATGGCTGATACATGCCAAGAGTTTTGACCAAGTGCCTGGCAGAGTCAGCACTCTAACTCTCACCCTGAGAGGCAAGCTTTATCAAAATCCTGAGTTAGTAAATGAGGAAACTAAGGCACAAAACTATTAAGTAATTTGCTCAAGAGCAAACAGCTGGTGAGTGGCATTTTGAACCCACGCACTGTTGTTTAGAGATTGTATATAAGGAATCCAGTATACATGAGAAGTCTCTAAATTTTAGTGACACAGTCAGGATTAGGTTTCTGTTTGTTAAAATACTGAATACAATACAAGAATACCTTTAAAATATGGTTATTGCTAATTAAAACATAATTTAGCCTATTCTCACCTGCCATGCTGGAGACCTGGTTTTGATTCCTGGAGACTGCCCATGCCAAAAAAAAAGAGGGAGAAAAGTTTCTTACAACTTATAACCTAACTCTACCTCAATAGACAAAGGAAGAATGGTGTCATCGTAAAGGTTACATTTAGCTGAAATTTGCTCTGGTGGGTAAGGAGGAGGCTTTACTGTTCAGCTCACTCAGAATATTAAGCTAATAAAATTAAATAAATTCCTTCCATTATTTTTCTTGGCCCACTGGGAAGTCAATAAAAGCTAAAGTATGTTAGAGTCACAACTAAGAGTGGGGGTCTTAAAAACATGTCTGATATCTTATAAATGTCTCTGGCTTCTCTGGGCTGGCTGGAGTTATGTTTCTATTGAACTGAGCATCTACCAGCCAGAGTTTAAAGTATTTGCTTACTGAAGCCACCTGTTCTCTAGTGCACGACGCAGGACACTGCAGAATGGCACAGAGGACAGGAGGGTGGGTGCCGAGTCAGACCAATTGGTTTATAGCCCAGCTCTGCCACTTATTTGCCACATGGCCCCACATGAGTTCCTTAATGGCTCTGTATTTCAGTTTCTTCATGTTTAAAAGCGGGGTAGTCACAAAAACCACCTCATAGGTTTAGTGTGAGGATTAAATGAGTTCACATTTGTAAACCTTAGAGGAGTGCCGCCACAGAGAAAGCACAATGTAAGGAGAAGCTACTGGTGATATTTTCACTGGTGGCTCATAGACACACCTCGGCAACTTGGCTGAAGCACTTATTAGAAATGAACTGGCATATAAGTGTAGATTAGTTGGAGTGTATATAGTAGAGCCAAATCTCAATGTAAGTATCATGAGTCCAATCATATCTGTCAGTTAACAGAATTTATTAAGCATGTGACATTTATAAGGAAAAAGTAAATAAAACGACACTATTATATTTTAAGGACTATGTAAAGAGATGACAAAGCTTAAGAAAACATCAGAAAGCTCCCGATCACTAACCTCTCAGGATATCTAAGGCTAGTTCAAGCTTTGCCCCATTTCCAATGCTCAAAAAAAAAAAAAAAATCTATCAATGTCTCAATGTTGCATTCATCACTGATACATTCTGACAATACTTCCCAAGTGCCCTAATACAGTCCTCTAACATTTCTGAGTCTGAGTTTTCTCATTTATAAAACTCAAGTACTCTCTGCCCTGTCTGACTCACTGGGTAATTGAAAGGGAGATGAGATACTATAAAAGAACTCTTTGGAAGGTATTAATTGTTGGGCAAAATATGGTATTATGTTAAGAATGGTCCTTGGGTATCACAAGATACTTCAGGGTTCAAAAAGCAAGTTAAATCCAATTCCCCTAAAATCACCAGGGAAGAAAAATAGATGAAATTTTCATAAAGGTTTTCATCAAGTGCTAGAATTAAAAGCTGTGCTCATTTAGCTAGAGATACATGTCAGCTAGAGAGAATGTTACTATTCCTAACTTTGTAATCACTCCACTCTTTAGTGATCAAACATCAGACGCAGAGGGCTACTAAGGGCTTTAGTTTAGACTGGAAATTCCACGCTTTTGAGCAGACCAGGGCAGAGATGAGTTCTTGCCAAGAAGGCTTCTAGGAATTTTCATGCTATATCAGATGAGTGACCTCTTTCTCTGCCTAGGTATATTGAAATCCTCTCCTTAGGTACCAAACTCTGGAGAGGTAGGAGATATCAGGCTGTGGTGGTTGCTTCTATCTTTGCAGTCAAAATGTAAAAGACCACACTGACCTAAAATTCTCGTAATAATTGGTCCTTCAAGAATACTTGCTCTAGCATGCATCATTATATGAATTTACCATGCAGCACTGCTTGTAATAGTGAGAGCTAAAAACTGGGAAAAATTGGAAACAACCTAAATATTCTTTGTTGGGGAGTTCTTTAAATAAATTATGGTACATTCATCTATGGAATGTTTATTCTATGTATTCCACAACATTACAAAAATAAAGATTTCCATGTATGGGCTTGTATTAGGAAAGCTACATATATATAGTATAACCCCATTTTTTGGAAGTAAATATAAAGCGTTCTCTCTCCACTTTCTTACTCATATAAAAAACACACATATCTGCAGAAATGCAGAGAAAAATGTTTTTGAAACTGTATACCAAATGTTAGTTGTGGTTTTCTTTGGGAAGCAGGACTTAGGGGATAGGGAGACTCACTTTTCACTTTAGTTGATTTTTGAATTCTTTGAATTTGATAACAAGACATTACTTATTCAAATAATACAATAAAATACAATAAGAAAATATAAAAATATACAAATAAATAAAATACATAAAAATAAGAGAATTTGAATACATGCATAGACACACGCACATACACACACACACACACAGGTAAATACTATGACCTCTGTCTTTAGCACCTACCAATGTCTTCCTCTCCATTATCCTTACCTTGCCTGAAGAACCCAAGTTCCCTTCTGGGCTTCTGGTGCAGTTTTAAGTTTAAATCTTGTACCAGGAGGATCCTCTAAATGAACATGAACATGGCCACCTCTCTCATTTTAGAATAGCATTTTACTAGCAGCACTTTATGTACCTGTCTTTGTGAGCTAACCTCAAATTACTGCCAACTCGTGCTTATTATAGTTCAGCACTTTATTCAGAATCCCTGTATAACTGCTGAGGTCCTGCTTCCATTCCTTTCTTTATGGGTGTCTCCTCAAATTCAAAAGTTTACTGCTCGGTTGGATTTTATTGTACCTAAAAAGGCAATATTTGTTTATTTTTCCATAAAATTTTCTTTGCAGCAAAGTGTTCTCTCTGGGCCCAGGGTATCAACCTCATTAAACTATAAGTCCCGTTAAATTGGTATGAATAATTGAAGTTGAAACTGGAATTATTCTATTTACTGAATTGCTATTTATTGGACAGCCATGTGACTACAAAGTGTATACCAGCTGAAGTGGCATTACAAAATATGCTCACTGTTTGCCTTCACCTCTTTCCATTGCATGTCTGAAAATTTTCTCATGACAAGTGAATGCCTTTTTGGTCTAGAATCAAGAGACTCGGGCATTTAAATGACCAAAATAAACACTAACATGGGTTTCTGCTGTTTGTAAGGACTCCCAATGTTTTGTAATTCCCCAAACACCATGATGGCAAACAGTTCCCCCCATTAGATGCAACAAAACATCACTAAAATGTGCAAGCAATTTCAAATAAATAATTCTGTTATGCAGTATTGAAGTCATGTTGCAATCAGCTGAATTTTCGGGTAAGTTTGTCTTTCTGTTGTCTGTTTTTTATTGTTTTGTCACTTACTAAAGACCAAATGCACAAGAAAAGTTGTAGAAACAATGAAACCTACTTGAGATATAGATACTCTGCCCATAGCCCAGTCACTAGCTAAGAGAGATTCACTCCCACACAGAAGCCTTGTGAAATTTGTGATACAAATTTGTACCTTAGCAAAGTTATAACCTATCATGGGAATGTAGTTCACATAAAATGGTCATATATAAAAGGTTAAATTTGTGCATGCTAAAGTCTACTGCATTTGTGGTAAATTAGTCAACCCTAGCGAGCCTTTCTCCTTATTGCTACTTTGTTACTTTGTGGAAGAAAAATGAGTCATAATTGTACAGTTCCTGTAAAATTCATTCAAGTTCCTTCAATCTCCAAGTTCTCTCCCCAGACCTGGACATGCAATTCAGTGGAAAATGGTGCAGATGGGACAATGTATTTCCTTGTTCAGGACCCAATGTGGAAATACAACTGGATTCAGAATCTGGGTATTTGTCATTTCAAAACCATAATCTTGATCTTTTCTCTTAATCTCTCTGGTTTACACTTTCGACATCTACAACATGTCATATTAGGGGGGAAAAGATCCGGATATAAAGCTCCTGAGATTCAGAATTAATTGCCCTTCTGCCTATTTGATATATCCACTTTGATATCCCTTGGAAACCCATTAAACATCTCAAATTTAGCTTGTCAAAACCTAATTCTTAAATTTCCCCACCAGATTTGTTTCTATTCTGGTCTTTCCCCATTTAAGTCAAGGGTTTATCCATGAATCCAGTTTTTCAGGCCAAAAACCTAGGAGTCATGTACAAATCTGTCTTGTCGCTTTATCTCTAAAATACATCCTAAATCTGATTACTTATCTCCATTTCATATCATCTCTACTGCTATCACCCTAGTCCAAACCACCAGAATCTCTTATCTGAATTACTGTAATATTCTATTTCCTTACCATCTTCCTATAATCTTTTTCCACACTGAAGTTAGATCTTTTCTAAGAGATAATTAGATCCTAACTCTACCTGCTTAATCTTCCTTCAACTTCTCTCAGAATTTGGAATAAAACTGAAGTTTCTTTTCATGATTCACAATTTCCAGAAAACCTGGCCCCCACTTTCTATTTCAATCGCAGTTACAAATTTACCAGTTTCCCTCCTGCACCAACAATTGAGCACAACTTTTTTCTGGTCATTGAAAATTTCAAGCTTGTTTCAAGCTTAAGGCCTTCGTTATTTCTACCTGGATAGTTCTGCTCCAAAATCTAGGTTTGAATATCTCTTCTTCATCATCCAGTTTAGTTCAAACGTCACCTCCTCAGAGAACCTGCCCTATCATCCAACAGTGGCCTGCCCACCTTCTAGTCACTCTCTAGCTCAATACCTTTGTTCATTTTCTTCACAGCACTCTTTACTACTGCAACTATCTTAAATATTTGTTTAATTGATTTATTTCTATGGTCCACAAAGCAGAGACTTTGTTCTGCCCACCACTGTATCCTGAGTGCCCACATCAGTGTCTGGCACATAGTGGGTGCTCAATAAATATTTCTTGAATGAAGGGATACAATGGATGTGTCTTTAAATCTCTGATTGAACACTGCAGTCAGATATTCTCCCTGCAGCCTGGCATGGTCCGGAGACCTCAAGGATTCTAGATATGCCACCCTGAGAAGATAACCTTTGTTATCATTCTCCAAATATCCTCACATCCCTTTAACAGTGGCCTTTTAAGGGCTAAAAAGGTACTTACTTTGGTGACTCTCACTGCTGGTTCTTTGAAACTGAGACCAGTCTGGTCCTTGCTTGCATCACCCTTGTTTTTATATTGGGAAAATGTTGACTGTATGTATTTAATTGCTATTGTTCTTCTTGGATGATGTAATGGGAAGAACCAGTTGGAATGGAGGCCCAGCTATTAGTGGTTTTCAACATCTCCCCTCCTCTTCTGCATTCATACATAAAACCCAGGAAATTGTTGTCCATTGTAATACAAATTGCTCACTCCTAGCTAGCTTTCGTAATTGCTAGTGGTATTCTTGCCTTCAATGAACTTAGATCACTCCTTTATTATTAGAAAACCAGGCAAGTTCTGATATTTGCTTCCAACGGGAAAGCTGTGACTGAAGACTTGAGAGAATAAATTTAAAAGATAACCTGTCACAGAACCAAATTCACCTTGGGAAGAAAAATTTGTTTTTCCTAAGAAGTTCAAAGCTTTTTAATAAGCATTAGATCCGCTGCTGATAGGTTGGTTTTTAAATATAGTTGCTTTCATGAAAATAAATTTTAAGAAATATACTCTTTGTCCCCCCCAAATAACCATGATGGTCTTAAGAAATAAAGAGAAACACTATTTTCAACTTTCCAATTTTCCTGTGTTAAAGAAATAGTTACAGGATGTGAGAACAAAGTAATGCTGAAATATGTATAACATATATACATGAACATATTTAATGTTAATATATAGGCTCTAAGCCCACTTTTTTTTTTTTCAAGTTTTTACATTTTCATGCCTGGAACAATGATATTTTATGTCAATTTAATTGTAAAAGTAATTTAATTAAAAAGAGAAAGAGGAAGCTATAGCCCACAAGCCTATCAGTTTTAAGAGACAATGTCTATGCTCTTTTAATGATAATATCCATTTAGTATTTACTTAACATTTCCCTTCTAGTCATCTTAAATGCCTATACAAATTCATCTAGTGCCAAAATGAGCATTAACCTAAATTTATAGATAAAATTTAAAGCAGATATTATAGAAATCCCCAATTGTAAATACAGACATGAACCAATAGAGTGGACCCTTTAAAGGCCTCCTGTAATTAGACCACTTCTGTGCTGAAGACAATTTTGGCTTAATCAGTTAGACATGTTTCGAATACAACGTGTCCCTAAGCTAATCACATAGTGATTTAAACAGATTGACACTTCAGTGTTGATTCAGTTTGTACTTCTCCAAAACTAAAAGCGAACAACAAAAGAAGCAAACAATAACCAACTTGTTGTCTAGCTAGATTAGTTTTCTATTGTAGCCACAACAAGTTACCATTAACCTAACTGCTTAAAAGAACACATTTATTAGCTCACAGTTCTGTAGGTAGAAGCCCAGGTAGGTCTGTCTGACTGGTTCCTCTTCTCTGGGTCTCACACGCCCAAAATCAAGGTGTTGGCCAGGCTGGGCTCTTACCTGGAGGCTCTGGGGGACAATTCACCTCCAAGCTTATGCAGGTTGCTTACAGAATTTAGTTCCTCGAGGTTGTACAGTTGAGGTTCCCATTTCTTTGAGGTCCTCCACCAGGAGCCTCTTTCATCCCCTTTAAAGGCCTCTTGTATCCCTCCACACATGGTCACTTCCTTTTCCCACTTCCAATCTCTCTGACTTCCCTTCTGCCCCATCGTGGCTGCCTCCAGCTGGAGAGTTTTCTGCTTTTAAGGACTCGTGTATGCAGATTGAGCCCACCTGCATAATCAGCATAATCTCCATAAGATTTATCATGACATATGATATATCTCCATAATCAGCAGAAGGTCTTTAATTATATATGCAAAGTCCTTTTTGCTGTATCCACAACTTTTAGAGATTAGGGGTCTGGCCATCTTTGCAGGGGGGCATTCTGCCTACCACACTGTCTTGCAAAGCTCCATATGCTATGGGGTCTACCTCCCTCCTCTTTTTCAGTATGCTGCGTTCACACCGGCCTTCATCCTGCTTCGTGAAGATACCAAGTCTGTTCTTTCTTCAGGGCCTTTGCACTTGCTGTGCTTTTTGCTGGGAATGTTCTGTCCTTAGATGTTCATGAAGAGGATTCTTTCTCATCACCAAGTCTTAGTGTAAATGATAATCCACTGGGAGGCAATCCCTGGCCCTCCCTGTAAAATTAACTCCCAATTCTCCAGTCACTCTATCCCATCCCTCAGTTTTTCTTTATAGATAAAAGTTATATATTGCTGTAGATAGCCTTTGTGTGTGTGTGTATGACTATTGTCTGTCTCCATCCACAATGATTGAAGCTTCCTGAGGCCGGGGGCTGTGGCTGACTTGCTCACTACTGCATCACCTGTGTCAAGAGCAATGCCAAGACCCTTAACATGGTGGGAAAAACCCAATGTTTGCTGCCCAACTTTTACTTTAGTTCTTTCTTTGAATGACTAAAATTAACAATTTTATACTACTTTGTCTTTTTAGTTATGTCAACAAATTATTCTAGTAAAAGATATTATAATGAATACATCTCACCAACCATGAATATAACAGTATGTCTAAATCCAGATTGAAGGGAAATTAGCAGTTGTCTTGGACTCTGAGTCTTAAAGAAAGGCTTCTCCATCCTGGCCACATATTTGAATCACCTGGGAAGCACTGTAAAGAAACTTATTCACAGGTTTTACACCAGACCAATTCAGGCAATCTCCAAAAAAAAAAAGATTCTATGTTTTAAAGCCTTGCCAGGTGATTCTAATGTGCAGCAGTGGTCTCCTGGGACTTTCAGTAACTGTAGCAGGAGCTGTGATCCTTGATAAGGTGGAAGTAGAGGAAGTGGGCTCTCAGGTGGGGCACTTTCAAGACCTTGGTAGGTGGAACAAGCCTGAACAGAGCACTGTGGTCACTCTGAGCTCAGGAGGCAGAGATTGATCAGAGCTCAGGGCTGCTGAAGTAGCTGGAATTTGTAGGGCAGAATACAGGAGGGTGGAGGGTGCTGTGGAATGGGCTAGGAGGTGGGGGCAAAAGTCTACTTGGCAGTTCCAGCATGTTTTTATTCAAGGGGAATTGTAAAGAAACTGATTCTCAGGTCCCACCCTGAGAAGGGCAAGGCTGCATGTGCACAAGGCAAAACTCCAAAAGGCTTAGAAGAGAGTGGCCTTTACAGAACTGAAAGCTGAAAGGAGATACCAAAAGGAACTCAGTGCTAGGGACACTGGCCTGCTTGCCCAGCCAGAGCAGAGAAACCAGGTGGAGAACTTCTGAAATTCTGTTGAGACCCTAGAAAATCAACATTTTGGGAGTGAGGCCCAAAAGGGAAATATACCCACTCTTGCAAAAATAATAAATGAATGAAGGCAAGCCTGTGCAAAACAATTGGTCAGTAACTTACCTGCCTACCAGAACAACCTACAACATTGATTAAAGACACTAATCCAGACTTCCTACAAGATGTTATCCACAACATCTAGCTTATTATAAAAAATTACTGGACGTGCTAATAAGTAGAAAAATGTGACCCACAATCATCAAAAAATATCAATAAACCTTGACCCCTATATCGTGTTTTACACAAAAATTAATGCAAGATGTATTAAGATGCAAATGTAAAAGTTAAAATTATTAAACATCTAGAAGAAAAGGTAGTACAATACTTCCATGATCTTGGGGTAGGCAAGGATTTCTCAGAAAGCACACAAGAAATGTTAACCATGGGAGGGAAAAAATATTGCATTGGACTTAATAAAAATTAAAATATGCATATCAAAAGATGCCATGGTAGAAAACAAAAAGTCTAGCTATGAATTGGGCATATATATTTTCAACTCATGTATATGATATATACTCGTGACTAGTTCATAAGCGGAATTTCTACAAATCAATGAGATAAAACAAATAGATCAAATGTTTTTTAAGAAACATGGCAAAAACTTCTTTCATACAAGAAGATATACAATGGCCCATAATCACAGGAAAAGGCGAAAACAAAAAACAAACAATAAAAACCAAGAACCCAAAACAAAACACTAGGCCCAATTCACATGCCCCAGATAGCTAACATTAAAAAACTAGGGCTGAAAATAACATATTGGTGAGGATGAGGAGCAAGTGTAACTTTTGAATATTGTAGATAAAAGTGGAAAGTGGAAAAACTACTCGGAAAAACTGCTTGGCAGTTTCTTATATAAATATTTAGAAAATCTCCATTCCTAGATATTTACCTAAAAAAAATTGCAAATGCAAATACTCATCAATAGGAAAATGGCCAAACAAATTGTGAAATATTTATAACATGGCATACTAGGAAATTTTTTTTTTAAAATAAACTACCGTTTCACTTACCAACATGGATGAAACTCAAAATTGTACTGAGAGAACAAGCCAGACACAAAATATTACTTCTGTAAGATTCCATTTATAGGAAGTTCAAGAACAGCTGAAATGAATGTGCAGTGATAGCAATCAGAATGGTGGTTACCTTTGGGGATTGATTAGAATGGGACATGAGGGAGATTTCTGGAGTGATAAACATGTTCTAATCTGGGCTGGAGTGTTGGCTGCACAGATGTAGCTTGTCAAAATCCATCATGTTGTACACTTAAGACATACACATTTTACTGTGTTGTGTAGTTACTTTAATAAAAACGTTTCATAAAAAAAATTAAACAGACAAGCTGGAGACTCGGGTTTCATTCCTGGAGCATGCCCATGCTCCTTAAAAAAATTAAAGAGAGAAAGAGAAAAAAGGGACCATTATGGCAGCATTTTTTATTGTACCCATCCTCTGTTTTGCCCAGCTCTACTGATGGCTTCTGGGTTGGTATGGAATGGGTTCCAGGCAGAATACCGCGGGATTCTCAGCAGTTTGTTCTAGGCTATTGGAGCTATGGCTACCCAGTAGAACTCTGTAGTGCCAAAGAGAGACTGTGAACTGATATGGAGTTTGACTTTGGGCTGATCTTCAGTAAGACCCCAGAGGTGGTAGCGGAGCTGTTGCCAGATGACATCAGGCCAGGTCTTGGCCACTACAGCCTCCGGTGGGAGTCAGTGGTGCATGCATCTGCCATTGGTTTTTTGATGGGTCTCCTATATTTGTTCAGACTTATGCATTAGGTTAGAAACTGACTTTGTGTTAAAAGAAAATGCAGTTTGCACAACTGGTTCATATGAAATGTTAACTTCTTACCCGCTTGGTTCTGTTAAAAAAATCAATATAGATAATAAGTCATCTTTAAAGAATACCAACTTAAAAAAAGTCTTCAAAAATATAAACCTTTGTGGAACATATGTAATTCTGAAAAGAATCAACTTCAATCTAATGGAGGAAATAATTCTTCTAGTAAAAGAGGTAAAATGAAGAGAGATACAGACCCTCAAGGCAAGAGATGATGATGGCTAAGAATTTAAGAACGATCCAGTCACAAGAAGATGATAGGAGCCATCACAGCACAAGAAGCATTTCTTAACAGTTCAGTGGCTGAAAGCCTGCTTCCTTATTGTCCATCAAATGTCTAAGAGGAGAGCTCTTCTCTTTGTTCAGACCCCTTGTACCAGCAGGCTCTGTTCACCTTCTCCCTCTCCAGTGCGAGACTCATTGTTGTCTGTGGATCCGAGGGGACAGTTTCTGAGAGGACTTCCTTTTCCACCTTATCCTCTTCTGGGAAGCAGTTATGAACTTCCCTCCATGCTGAAGTTTTTGTCCATCTCCATACTCTGAAAACAGAGTTCCTTCAAGGTTAATTCAAACTCCAAGTGAACCAGCAGTCGGGCTCCCACAATACAAAAAGAGATTTGGGCTTTAAAAATTCTTTTATCTCTCTTCAAAAGGAATTTTAATCTCATTCATTATCGTTTTAAGAAATGTTACTGCATCCACCATATTTGTGCTCAAATAAAGCTTGATGGAACTTAGTTTTCAGAATAATGTTTTATAAATATTATTTATGTAAATTTTATAAGTAAATTATTTCTATTATATTTTTATCTATATTTGATACCCATATTGTGTTTTATTTAATTATATGTATGGTTTAGCAAAAGGAGACAATTAAAATACAAAGGCAATTTTGGTTTGCCCACCCCATTATTTACTATAGTTATAAATCAAATGAAAAAGTAAGACTTTTTTTTAGCTTAATGAATAGTGATTGGTTAAAGAAAGAAATTTTTAAATGAATTTACTACTTATCATAATTGTGGGATACAATCAATGTGCTATAGAGGGAAATGTATAACATTTAATGTTTCTATTCAACGAGCATAATACAAATACTGATATTCAATAAGAATAAAGGCAAAAAAGATTAATGACTAAATAGGAAAAAGTTAAAAAGAAACACTTTACCTTGCTTTATAGCAGCTTTTAGCAATCCTAATTTCTAGGGCATACTCAAGACCATTTAAATCAGGACTTCAAGGAGTGAAACTAAAGCATTAGTATTTTGGAAAGCTCTCAGGTGGTTTTCATTCATGGGAAAAATTGGGACCAATTTTTATTGCATTATCACATACATGATTTAATTATAAACCCATGTAAAATAAATCTTATGGCTACTTTGTCTTAATTATATAATAGAATACTTCAATCTCAACAGACTAGTCCCATAAAAATTGAGTACAAAAAAGAATCGTCATGAAAGGAATACTCCAATTTATAATGATAAATAAGAAGATGATGTGATATAAAGATTAAAATTTTAAACAGGAGATCTATTCATGGATTTATTATTTAAAAAAAATAGTTAAATGTTTTTTTCTCATTTGATTTGGTTTGATTTGAATCCTGTCTTCAGTTTTCTTATTTTTAAAACAAAAAAGATGAACTGCAACAATTCCTGAGGTCTCTTCTAGTTCTAAAACTATGATTTTAGCATGAGTGAAAATATTTGGAAATCTTATATTGGGATCATATAATATCCCTTAAATACAAAAAAAAATGATTACTCATCTTTTCCAGAGAGATCTTTATACATTCCCAGTCTCTCTTTCTAAATACCTATCACCCTTTTTTTCTGATGGTGGAATTTCTTTTCTTCCTGATGTTATAGTCAGAGACCTAGAACTTGGCTCTGAAGAAATCTCGTTATCTGAGTATATTCACCTTTTTACAATAATTACCAGTGATTAGTGTGGTTCCTACCACACTGAAAATCTCACAACTTTAGTTCTTCAGATTATGAATATGAATACTTTTCTATTTCATCATTTAAATGAAGTAAAAATTTTGTAGTTATATAAACTTAGACATGTACGTATATTTTATCAGTAAGCCATTGCCACAATAATGCTGTTAAACAAACTACCCCCAAACTAGGAGGAAAACAACAACACGATTTATTTCTTGTGGCCATAGATGTGGAGGCTGGGCTCCAGCTGACTGAGGTTGGGATTGGCTGGGCTTGGTTTCGATCTGTGGCTTGGGTCCAGGTCTGCTCCATTTGTCTTTCTTCTTTCGTCGTCCAGAAGCTACAGGAAACAAGTTCTTCTCGCAGCAAAAGGCAGAAACATAAGTGGGATAAATGAAACATGCAATGCGTCTTACTGTCTAGGCTCAGAGCTGACATACTCAGAACCTATTCAGAACCTGCATTCCATTGGCACATTTCATGACCAAGCCACAGATCAATGGGGCTGAAAGTACACAGTGAAAGGGAAGTGAATATTACTGAGTTCACACCTTTATCCTTATCTATATACATGAAAAATGAAGGAAAATTGTATCCTACATGATCTCCACCTTTCATTTTTCTTCTCTTGGAATGCCCCATTTTTCAGAAGAGCCTTTTCACATATCTGCTGCAACAAATGTTGACATTCTCTTTGCCTTAAGATGGACAAAGCATTAATTCAATTGGCTAGAAAGGTCCCAGGTGAGAGAAAAAGCAATACAGATTTTACAGTTAAACCTTTCAGATCTAAGTACTTTAAAACTATGATTTTGTTTCTTAAAAATCACAGTCCTGTGGCTCAGTGGCAGAATTCTCACCTGCCATGCCAGAGATCTGGGTTAGATTCCTGGAGTCTGCCCATGCAAGAAAGAAAAGAAAAAAAATCAAAGTCCTGTGAGGAAAGGGATGATCATTTATAGGAAAACACTTAATCTGAAAGTAAATGTGACAGTCAAAAAATAATGTTAGAATTGCTTTCTGATGGATTCTGAATCAGAACTCCTCCTTAGAAAGAAAAAATGAAAAATTTTTTCGTTAAAATGATTGTCATTTCTAAGAGAAACAAAGAGGGCATATGGGGATTGGCTGCTGAAAAAGCACATTTCCCCACACTTGTATTCTTTGTTTTCCCACAACAATAGTACTTGTAATACTTGTGAAGTACAATCACAAAATGAGGATTGACTTGAATCGATCCTCATTATCTCAGGTGATAAAGAACGAAATGAAATTGATGCTTACCCACTAGACACAGAGATGGCTTAAAAAACAAAACAGAAACAAAAAACTTCTTGACTTCATGCCAATGTCAGCCTCCTGACTTCCTGGCCATTCATTGATGTTCTCCCCTTTTAGCTCAGATGTGAGCTGGAGTTCTGATTTATCATAACAGGGTTTCTCTCATCAGAATCACACAGTGGAGTTGAGAATTCATCTTGCTGTCAGAAACCCATTTCTCCTCTGTCCAGGGGAGCTCCAGGTTCCTCAAGGTCTCCAGATCCCATAATTCTCTCTTCTTTTTCTGCTTCTCTGACACAGCCAGGTTAGTCCAGCTGCCCAGTCAGAATTCTGTATTGAATTCTCTGCCAAATAATCCATCTCTTTTTATTGTAGACTATTCTGCAGATCTGTTGTCATTTCTTACTGGGGCCTGGGATTTGCTCCCTACATAACCTTGAGTGAATGAACTAGTTTTCCACGTCTACGATAGAGCTCCTTCCTACTCAGACTCCAGCTGCAAGGCTGCACCAGTCAAAGTGGACACCTCATAATTTGCTCCGCTATCAAATACCTGTGTAGGTAGATGAAGACATGGGTCACACAACTGGCATGCAGGTGTTAGTCTGTAATAAACAAGTCCCCTATTGCTATCTATCATACTAATTTCAGCTTTATCCTTACTCTTCCACCAATACTTGCACATGGAGACCGTCCCAGTTTACCAAGGGTTGATATTTTGCAATCTACATACACAATGAGGGGTGAAAAATGCTACTGGCAAGCTATCTGATGTAATGGAATTTCTGCTGAATTTGTGTTGAATCAGTGATGGATGAATGAAGTAACCCTGGCACTATGCCATTTACAATGTATTTATCTCTGTTATCTTAGTTTTCTTTTTCAGAAAATGAGAACTCTCCTAGGATTTGCATGCGAAAGGCATTTATTTAAATAATCCTCCCTCACAGTGGAATTTTACATCTTTATATTTGAATAAATAGCCATTTTAAATGTAAGATTAAAATGTCATCAGTCTTACAGTGATTAAAAAGATCTCTGAAATGTTCATTTCTCTTATGTATCATTGCTTATATTGGTGATTGTTGTTATTGTCTTTTTGTTAATTGAAATCATAAAATGTCGTAGATATAAGCATAGACTGGGTAATGTTAATAAAGTGGTAGTTAACCATATAATATAAATTATTAGTGTCTTGCAAAGTCCTAGGTCAGGATAATGTTTCTAGATGAACATAAAACAATACTCTGAAGGTTTTTTTTTACCAGGTGACCAAATACAAAAAAGATATCTTTAAAAATTTGAAAAAAATTTAAAAAGGTAGAAAGGTCACAGGATGCACAAATATCCATGGCACGTGACTGTCAGCCCTCTCCATAGCCCTTAAAAGCTAGGAATTGGTTAAATTCAAACAATGCACAAAGCACCAAGCCCAACTCTGTTGGTGGGACTGGAGTTCCCTAATCATGTCAGCCATTATAACTGAATTTGGGCAATGCTTTTTAATTCCTCCCATAGATAGGTAACCTTGGGGTCCAGTACAACCAGATGGCTAAAATTTATCTGATAATCGCTCATTTCAGCACATCACTGTCCCTATATCAAGGGACAAACTCTCTGACGGAGAGATTTATGCTCTGAGGATAAAGGTAGAAGGACAGGTAAGAAAAAGGCTGTGCTGTATTCCCTATTCAGTCTGCTTTGTGCCTCTAAACAGGCTTTTGTTTTTAAAAGGATTTTCCATTTACAAATGTTTCTTTAATGACCTCACTGAGGTTAAGAAGGATTTGGAGAATCCCTGAGAGTGCTGAGTGGTAAAAAATGCTGATTTTACCAAGATCTTGGATCTAGCCTGGGGTCTTTCTATAACAAGTTTTCCCCAGGATAATTTTAGTTATGATCTAGATTTATTTGTTATTCTACACCTTTCTTCACAATCTGAATGTTTTATGGATTCATTCTCCCTTGGAAAAAATACACTGAAAATGTTTCAGGTGACATGGAAAAGCCATTAATACCTCAAAACCCATATATCCATAAGAAAATTAAATGTCTATAATAATTATAACTTTTCCAGCCTCTGTGTTAAGTGTTTACATTTAATATCTCTGATCTCAGAAACAAAGACAAAACAAAACAAAATAAACAAAATTCTGAGAGACAGATATTACTCCTATTTTCCTAGATGATGTCAGGAAGCTATTAAGTAACAGAATTTGAATCTCTTTCTCCTAAGATCTAAGAATGCACACTCCCCTTGAATTGTAGGAATGTATATTAGGAGTGACTTTCTTAACCATCTCAGTAGTATTTCCTTGGTGGAAACTTATTTAATTTAATTAATAATTTCAGAGTAAAAATACAGATCGTCACTCCAGGGATATCGAATAAAGTGAGCTTTCATTATAATTGAAAAGTTGGCATTGCCTATAATTTGCAACTTTATACACTGCAGAAGAGAAACAGATTAAATCTTCTCTCCAAGAATGAATTGCAATGGCCCTTCTAGAAGAATTCTCCTAAAACAAATACAGTTATCCCCTTTTGGGACTATCAGATACATACTATTTTGGAAACTATGATAAATTTCAGGTCTGATGTATAGCTGCTATAGACTACTAAAACAAATGTTCAGGCTTTATAGTGACACCATATTATTAATAAAGTCATTGTATGTAGTATGATTTCTCTATGGAACATAGTGACTACTGAAATATTGAATAAAAAGAATATATGAAGAAATGAATTAACCACATGGCATCAGCAAAACATACTCATGGTTTCAAATTTATTTGGCTAAGTATTGATTGCCAGGTGTCTCTAGATGAATTACAATATTCTTAATATTGCTAAAAAACAAAACCATCAAAAATACATACATGAGGGCGGGCCGCGGTGGCTCAGCGGGCAAGAGTGCTTGCCTGCCATGCCGGAGGACCTCGGTTCGATTCCCGGCCCCAGCCCATGTAAAAAACAAACAAACAAACAAAATATAATAAAACAAGAAAATGTTTAAAGATGTTTCCCTTTCTTCCTCCCATCCTTCCTTCCTTCTCTCTGTCTTTCCTTCCCTTCCTCCCTTTCTCTTTAAAAAAAAAAAAAAAAAAAAAAAAATACATACATGAATGTTGAAGTGAATATTAAAAAAACATTAATAGGTGATTGTTTCATTTTTAGAGTCAACGTTTAAAGAATTTGTCCCAATAAAGGTGATGGAAATCATTCAAAATCATGACTGTTAAATAGGAGGGCCTAAAAAGGAACAGTTATTTTTTAAAGTAGTTCTTGGAACAGCAAATGTCAGAAACCCAATTGTCTGACCAGGGGTATATGAATGAAATTCTATGACAAAAAGAGTCAAAAATAATATCTGAATGAGAATTTTGTCAGTATTCTTGGGGAAAGGAATTTGAAAGAATCATTTGTTATTGGTAATGAGTGACAGCAGGAAAGAATCCAGCATATCGTTTCCCAGGAGATACAATGGGTAACACGATCATGATCAGACTCGCCAGTTATCATGAAATACAATTAAAGTAAATCAGAGCTCCCTTCCTGTCCGTGAGTCCTTTGCTGGGATCAAAGACAGATTCCCAGTCATCTCCCGATATGCAATCCTGGCTAGTTGCATATATTCCCATGTTATCCCTTCTGCAGAACTAGAGTTTTCCAAAGTTTCACCCTTAACAGGAGAACTAAGACAGCCAAGCCTGCCAGGTTGCACTGAAGCACAACCCATCAGAAAAGTGCCATGTTTCTGGATATAAACAACTAAACTCTATCAATGAAACCAAATAGTAGAAAAACCTGAAGTTTAAATTATCTTACAGGGACAAGGCAGGCATTGTTGGGGAGGGAAATAGTACAGAGTTAGCAAGAGGCATTAAAGCAGTCAAAATAGCATACCATGAAAGATAATTTTAAAAAAAAAAGGCAAAACCTGATTCTCATGTAAATATAAAATGAACATATATCAAAAATTCTATTAACCTAGTTAATGAAATGAGGGAATCAGAAAAGATGTTGTTTCAAAGGAGAATTCAGAGAACAGATACATTTATGGATCAGGATTATTGAAAGGCACTTGCAAATTGATCCTAAATTTTCCATAGGGGGAGGGTTGTCCCTCCACTCGATAGAAGGCATTTGTAAGTCCACAGACAAGAATCATTTGCTTTGCCATGGGTTTGCTACAAGTTAATTTTAATCTCTAAAGATCTGATTTCTACAGGTCTGATTTTCTAAGGATCTAATTTCTAATGATTTTTCAAAGATAAAGGGACATAGACTATAGGTTCAGATAATCCCTTGAGACTCCAGCATTCCTTTAAAAGGATATCTGATAATCTGTGTGTGTGTGATGGGGGGAGTGGGCAGTGGCACAGTAGTATGTTGGTCAGTACTTAATCATCGGATTTCCAATTCCCCCACCCCTCCCCCAAATCCTACTTGTAGCATTGTTTATTTCTATGATACAAATGCTCCCACCATGGCTGATTTCAGGCTAATAATGTACCATTACTGAGGTGGTTATGAGAAAAGATGGGCTATAGCACAATTTTATAGTATTTCCTCCATTCTGATAAAATAGACATAAAACATCTCTATAACATAGATAATAGTAAGATAATTAGAAAGTGATCGGGTTTGAGAATTTATTGCATTGATTTGTTTACTGATGTGCAGGCCTATCAGTTTTAACATATGTACATATTAATGTAAATAACAACAGACTCAGTAGTGGAACAGTTAAAACAAAACAAAACATCTCCCTTCTGCTGCACTTTTGTAGTCACACCTTTGCCTCCCTCTAAGCCCTGGCAATCACTGATGTGTTGACTGTTATGATAGTTTTTCATTTTCCAGAATGTCATATAAATGGAATCATACAGTATGTAATCTTTTGAAATTGTGTCATTTCACTCAGCATAGCACCTTTCAGAATAATCCATCTTGTATGTTTCCCTAGTCTGTCCCTTTTTACAATTTACCTGATGAAGGATATTTGGTTGTTCTCACTTTTTAGTTACTATGAACATCATTTTCATTTCTCTTGCATGGGAATGGGATTCACGTGATAAGTACATATATGTAACTTTATGAGAAAATGCCAAACTATTTCAAAGTGTCTGTACTATTCTGCATTCCCAATCAGCAATGAATGAAAATTCCTGTTGTTCCACATCCTCACTAGAAATTGGTATTGTCAGTAAATATATTTAAAATTATTTTATCCATTTCATATGTGTGTAGTGGTATCTAATTGTGCCTTTAATTTGCGTTATCCTAAGGTCTAATGATATTGATTATCTTTCTGTGGGCTTAACTGTTATTCTTATATCCTCTTTTGTGAAGTACCTGTTCCATGCCCTTGCCCATTTTATTTTTTACAGGATTTTTTTCCTGTTGTTGAGTTTTGGGATTTCTTTATATATTCAGAATCTAATTCCTTTAGCAGATATTTCTCCCAGTCTTTTGTTTGTCCTTTCATTCCTATCCTTGTATTTTGCATATCAAAAATTTTTTTAATTTGATGAATTCCAATTTATTTTGTTCTTTAATGGAACTTGCTTTTATACATATATATTTTTAAAGACAAATCTTTACACACATACATTCCATATATGGTGTGCAGTCATTGGCTCACAATATCATCAGATAATCATTTTTTATAACATTTGTGTGCTGGTTTGAAAGGATTTATGTACAGTAGAAAAGTCATGTTTTAATCCTAATCCTATTTTGTAAAGACAGCCATTACCTCTAATCCCTATTCAGCACTGCACCCAGAAAACTTTGATTAGATTTTCTCCACAGAGATGTGACTCAATCAAGTGAGGGTATTAAGATTGATTAGATGGAGACGTATCTCCACCCATTCTACGTGGGTCTTGGTTAATTTACTGAAATCCTATAAAAGAAGAAACATTTTCGATAAAGCTGGAGATTCTGAGAAATCAGAGAATGTCACAGTACTACAAAGCAGAAAGTCAATCAGCCAGCGACATTTTGAGAATGAGGAGAGAGCCACAGAACCAGGATAGAAGGATGAGAGAACCAGAGTCCACCAGTTAGCAACCTTTGGAGATGAAGAAGGAAAACGCCTCCCTGAGAGCTTCATGAAACAAGAGACCTGGAGAGAAAGCTAGCCGACAACACCATGTTTCCCATGTGCTTTTCCAGATGAGAGAGAAACCCTGACCATGTTTGCCATGTGCTTTTCCACTTGAGAGTGAAATCCTGGACTTCATTGGCCTTCTTGAATCAAGGGATCTTTTCCTGGATGCCTTAGACTGGACATTTCTATAGACTTGCTTTAATTGGAACATTATCATGGCCTTAGAACTATAACTTGCAACTTGTTAAATTCCCCTGTTTAAAAGCCATTCCATTTCTGATATATTGCATTCTGGCAGCTAGCAAACAAACAATTTCATCACTCCAGAAAGAGAAATAAAAGGAGAAAAGAAAAAATTCATACACACTGTACTCCTTATCACTTCCTTTCATTGACTACTAGTATTTCCACTTACCCAATTTATTTTACCCTTATCTCCACTATCATTTATTTTTTATCCATATTTTTGAAATCACTTGCCAATACCCTGGATAAAAGGAGCATCAGACACAAGGTTTTTGCAATCACACAGTCATATTGGAAAAGTTATATTTTATACAATTGTCTCCAAGAATCAAGGCTACTGGAACACAGCTCAACAGTTTCAGGTACTTCCCTCCAGCCACTCCAACATACCATAAACTAAAAAGGGATATCTATATAATGCATAAGAATAACATCCAGGATAACTTTTCAACTCTGCTTGAAATCTCTTAGTCATTGAAACTTAATTTTACCTCATTTCTCTCTTCCCACTTTTGGGCAAGAAGGCTTTCTCAACTCGAAGATGCCAGGTTCCAGCTCAGCCCAGAAGTTCTGTCCCACGTTGCCAGGGAGATTTACATCCTGGTAGCATGTCCCACGTAGAGTGGAGGGCAGTGAGTTCACCTACCAAATTAGCTGAAAGAGAGAAGCCATATTTGAGCAACAAAAGAGATTTTCTGGGGGTGATTGTTAGGCATAATTATAAGTAGGCTTAGCTTATCCTTTGCAGGAATAAGTTTCATAGGGGCAAACCCCAAGATCAAGGGCTCAGCCTATTGATTTGGTTGTCCCCACTGCTTGCAAGAATATCAGAAATTCTCAAAATGGGGCAGTTGAATATTTCCTCCTTTCTTCCCAGTCCCCCAAGGGGACTTTGCAAATGCTTCTTTATTCACTGCCCAAATTACTCAGGGGTATATTGGGGCATCACACTAATCTGGACAAGCCAACAAAATCCCATGCCCTATTCAAGGTTTCATGTACTAATGGTGTTCAACTAAACTAACCATGTAAGTTAAATTAGGTAATGCACTACCCAAAATATAAGTTGTATTTTTTTGGGTTTTTTTAACATGGGTAGGCACCGGGAATTGAACCCCGGTCTCTGGCATGGCAGGCAAGAATTCTGCCACTGAGCCACCATCATATCACCTGAAAATACAAGTTTTGCACCAAATAAACATCTCTCCCTTTGGTCTCACAAAGAAGTTGAAGGTTTAAGATATGGATGATATCATCCTTTACCCTGTATTCTGCTCTACCTTAGTCCTATCCAGATCAGCTTCCTTCATATCTCTACTTGAAATCTGACCCATTTTCCTATTTTTTAAAAGTTGCTGTATGGGGTACTGCTGACTTTCATAGCATCAGTGCTCTATGAATCTCAGGTGTCACATAAATAACCAAAGTTTCTGGGAATGAGCAGGTTATATACAAACAGTTCAGTACCTCAGAATTTAGAAATAACAGTTACAACTCCTGAATATATGTGACTGCTATAAGAGCTTACCATCTAGGACCCTTCACAATAGGCCCCAACCTGATAACTCATGTTCTCAGCTTCATTTCACCAAGCTTTTCTATTATAGTTAGCCCATATGATTGAGGCATGATAATATTTGCCTTTTTGTTCCTGACATTTCATTCAACATACAGTCCTTAAGGCTCGTACACCTGGTTGCATGTCTCACAACTTCATTCCTTCATGTGGCTACTCAGTAGTCTGTTGTATGTATATACCTATTTCTCCCTTCCATTCCGAAGTCATCGTACCCTTAGGCCACCTCCATCCATTGTGATTCTTGAATACTGCTGCCATAGACACCAGTGGGCTGAGCAGTGGGGTTTCAGAATCATGTGGCAACCCCAACCCTAGCCTCCTGTGGATCCACCACACTGCCCTCCAAGGAGCTGCACCTGTTTCCCTACTGACAGGTACATTTCTTTCTCTACATTTTTCTCTAGCACTTGTTTCTCTTTGCTCATTTTTAGATTGTTTTATTCTCACTTCATAAATCCAACCTAAGTATATAGACATGCATTTGCCATCATAATCTATATAAGGACATTTCTTTTTCTTAAAGAATCCATACCCCTCCCCCATGCCCCCCACCTGTTGACTTTTAGTTTTATCATAATGCCTTTGTTACATTCAGTGGAAGCATATTACAGTGTTAAAGGCGACTATAGACCCTAGCTTGCATTGATTGTACTTTTTCCTAAAGGTGACTATAGACCCTAGCTTGCATTGATTGTACTTTTTCCTGTATACCATCTGTTCTAGTTTGCAAGCTGCCAGAATATGTTATATGAGAACTGGAACAGCTTTAAAAATGGAATTTGTTAAGTTGAAAGTTTACAGTTCTAAAGCTGTGAAGATGTCCAAATTAAGGCAAGGCAATGAAAATTTCCATATTAAGGCATCAAAGGAAAGATGCCTTGGTTTAAGATGATGTTCAGGGTTTTTCTGTCAGCTGGAAAGGCACATGGTGAGATCTGCGAGCTACCTCTCCAGTAATCTTCAATGGTTTCCCTGGGGTGCTGTCAGTTCTGGTGGCTCTTAAGTTTTTTTCCAAAATGATTCCCTCTTCAAGGGCTCCAATAAGCAACCCCACCTTGAATGGGTGGAGACACATCTCCATGGAAAATATCTAATCAAAAGTTACTGTCCACAATTGGGTGGGTAAACATCTCCATTGAAACAATAAATATGACACCACCTAACAATATTGAATGAAGATTAAAGGACATAGTTCTTAACTGGCACACCACACATTTTCAACACCTTAGAATGCTGACATTCATTTGTCCTCTCTCATGCAAAAATGTTTTTTTATCTGTACATTTAATCACCATCACTGTCCATTCTAGGCATTCCTAAATTATACCATCTTAGTCTTTATCCTCCCTCTTTCCTTCTGATGGAACTTGCTTTTGACACTTTTTTTTAAGAACTCATTGCCTGACTCCAGATGACGAAGCCTTACTTCTAACTTTCTTTTATTTTATACTTAGATCTATGATCTACATGAGCTACTTTTTGTATAAGGGATAAGATTTAGATTACAGTTCATGTTTTTATAGTTGTACAATTGTTCCAATTGTTTCAAGATTGTTTTGGCTACTCTAGTTTCTTTGCCCCCAGTCCTATGAATATGATCCTATCTGGAAATAGGATCTTTAAAGACGTTATTAGCTAAGATGAAGTCAAATTGCGTTAGGGTGGGACTTAATCCAATATGACTTGTGTCCTCATAAGCAGGGAGAATTGGAAGCAGACAGATGGCCATATGATGTAGGCAGAGATTGAGTTGTGCTACAGATTGCTGGCCAGCCACTGCTAGAACCCTATGGATTTCAGAGGAAGAATGGCCCTGCCCTCACTTTGATTTTGGACTCCCTAGCAACCAGAACTGGGAGACAATACATTTCTGTTGTCTAAAGTCACCCAATTTGTGGTGCTTTGTTACAGCAGCCCTAGGAAACTAAGATACCATATGTATTTTAGAATCACTTCTTTATATCTACAAAAAAATAATTTGCTGGGATTTTGATTAGAATTGTGTTAAATCTACAAATCAAATTGTTGAAAACTGACATCTTATCTACACTAAGTCTTCAAACCCATGAACATACTATGTCTATTACTTTATATCTTCTTTGATTTCTTTCACCAGAGTTTTTCAGTTTTCAGCATATATACCCTGAACATGTTTTGCTAGATATATACCTAACTATTTCACTTTTAGGCAGAAATTGTAATGGCTTGCATTTTAAAAACATTTTTAATTTCCAATTGTTCATCACTGGTGTATAAAATTAGAATTTATCTTTGTGTTGACCTTCTGTCTTCCAACATTGCTAACCTCACTCATTAGTTCTAAGAGTGTTTTTCTTTTTGTATATTTCATGGCCAACCAGGTCTTCTTTAAATAGGGACAGTTTTATTACTACCCTCCAAATGTTCATGCCTTTAGTTTTTTTTCTTACTTCTCCAACTCCTAGTTTCCCCAAAAATGTAGTGTCTGGGGGTTTTCTTTTTCTTATTGTTCTATACAGTTTCCACATAGTCAACTGTGTAGTTTTGGAAATAAACTGCTGCTTCATTCCTACTGTAATTAGTAGGAATAATTTTTACAAACTTTTTTTTACAAGGAAATGACAGTAGAAAAGATAGAGTTCTACTGTGGAAAAAGAGAAGAAAGTATATGGGTCAGTCTCAAAGTAAGTGATAAATTTGAGTAATTTAATGGAAACCAAATAAGAAAAGTTACTTACCCTAACTGGGAAATTTTTCTGTTAAAAATATGTCTTTAAAATTTTGTTCAGGAAAATTTGTTTTTAGAAACAAAATGGGAAATCTTTAGACATCTGAAGATAGAAGAAAATGTTAGCTTTTTGGTATTAGTATAAAACAGTAGAGTCAATTCTAACAAATCAAAGTTTGGAACTTAAAATAAAACCATTAGCATTTTATTGACTGAATAATTGGCAAATACATCAATCAATTCACAGTCAGGATTTCAGCAACCCATATTTTGAAATGTTTTTAGCTTTACTATAATAGTTTTTTAAGTTGCAAACAAAATTACAGCTTTGCTGACAGAGACGAGGAAGTGATTACTTAAAAACATCTTTCCGAGATTCATTAAACTTTTGGCTCCTTCTCAACTGAGGATTTGTTCAAGAACATTTTTTTCTGCCAATAAAAACTCTCAAGGACATTTAGATTGTTATCCTCTTCCTCTTCTGACCCACACATCTCTTTGCTTCTAACTCTGGCCCAGAATTTAGTGAGCATGCTGGGTGTCTGCTTTACTTCTCTCTCTTTTGCCGTCTTCTGAGAAAATTGCCCCTGGTCCTGGGCTTTCATGATACAGAATCAGAGAATTTACAGCAAAGAGGATTGGAGAGACTACAAAAAAGGAAGGAAGAACTTGATGAGAGAGATGTATGTGCATCTGCACAATAAAGAATAGTAGACAGCTGATGGGGAAAAGTTAAAAGTCCCTCTAAGGAGGAGAGATATATCGCCAGCTGTTAGACCTGGAGTCCTTAAGGATTCCACATGAGACATGAGTTACTAAACATTAACAGATTTATTGAAGGAATAAAGCAGGGAGGAAGTAGATGGGAGAGAAAAGGGAGAAAACAGGTAGGAGCCAGCATGAAGAAAGAGAAAATGGTTCTGGTTCCTTGTTCTAGAAGCTATGTTTTAAAGGGACAGTGATGCCAGGAGGGGAAGGCGCCCACTAGGTGTTGTGTTGTTTCCTGATTGGATGGGGGCTTGTAACAGGTTTATATCTGGACCCTTGGACCTGCCAAGGACACTGAGGAGGGGGGCTGAGGGGTCCTCTGCATCAAGAGTTACTTTTTCTCTTAGAATTTTCTTTCTGTGACCTAACACCACGCTGTTAAATATTTTCTAAGATATTTAAAGTGTGGGATTTCTTTTACAGCTCTTTTCTTTGGGGACTGCGCCTCTTTGAAGTTGATACCACATATAGAATAGACTCAAGAACTTATAAAGATTAAAGATACTATATCACCTCTAATGTGTATGCATTTGTAAAATGTTAAGCTAGAAAATTATTAAGAAAAGAAAGACTTTTGGGTCCATGACCATCCATAATCACAGAATGAGACTTGAGAAAATAATCACCTATTTCACATCAGAATTTTCACAACTACATGAATTGAGTAAATAAAATTTTCATAGAAGTGAAAATATCAAGATTAATGAACTGAAGTAATATTCAAAACAAATTATGTATACAAAAAGAAATGTACCACCTACTCAATTTACATGTCTGGTAAATTCAACTTTCTAGAGCATAATCATGAGCCTGAAAATTAAATCATTATACTTTCTGTTATTTCATTTTTATTTCCCTTTCTGAGCAAATTTTTTATGGTCAGGAAGATTTTGATATAACAACCCAAGGTTATATGGATTTGTATTTTTAAAAAACTTTTTATTGCAGTAACATCTGTACAAAACTTTAAACTCCCAAATTTTAAGTATTTATTTAGTTGTTTAAAAATAACCAAAATAAACCTATCACCTGTTGACATATCTATTTTTATGAAGAATAACTATATTTTAAAAAAATAATTACTCTAAAGAGTAGTATGGTTTTATTTCTTGAAAATCTTTTTAATTGCTGGCTTAATAGAAGACAGCTGATTCTTATATCTCTTCTGCTTTTAATCTCTTGTGAAATCACACACTATGAAACCTCTGGCAAACATTATACACTCAAGAGAGCATGAAAGTGATAAAGGCAAGTAATAACTTATTGTTATTAAGAAAAGGGTCTTAACTTGTGGAAACCATGAAAGAGTTTCAGGGACTCACAGGCTATAGTTTGAGAATTATTTTTATTACATTTTATTTAAAATTTTTATTTTGAGAAACTGTTGATTCAAATGTAGTGGTGAGAAATACTCCATAAATACAATAATCCCATTATGCCATTTCCTCCAGTAATAACATCTTGTAAAAGTTTAGTGCAAAATCACAACAAAGATATTGACATGGAGAATCAAGATAGGAAACATTTCCAACACCATACGCAAAAATCCCTCATATTGCCTTTTTATAGCCATGCCCACTTCAGCCCCCATTTCAACTTCTGGCAGACAACAATCTATAACTTTGTCATTTAAAGAATGTCATATAAATTTCATGCACTAAGTCACCTTATGGGATTGACTTTTATTCACTCAGCATAATTCTTGGAGATTCACTTATGTTGTTGTGTTCATTTCTTTTTATTACTGAGTAATAGTTCATGTTATAGATATACCACAGTTTTTTTAACCAACCAATCATTGATGGCATCTTGTTCATTTCCATTTTTTTGCTATTACAAATAAAGCTGCTATAAATATTTATATCTAGGTTTTTATGGGAGCATGAATCTTCCTTTCCCTGGGATATATCCCCAGGAGCGTAAGTGCTGGGTCATATGGAAATTGTATGTTTAGTGCTTAGGAAACTGCCAGACTGTTTTTCAGAGTAACTATGCCATTTTAGATTCCCACCAGCAATGTATGAGTTATCTGTTTCTGTGTTGTTGCTATTTTTATTTTAGACAATCTGATAGGTGCACAGTGGTATCTCATTATGGTTTAATTTGTACATCCCTAGTGGCTAACAATGTTGAACATCTTTTCATGTGCTTATTTCATGTGAAATATCTCATCATGTTCTAAGTGGATTGTTTGTTTGTTTTTCTGCTGAATTTTGAGAGTTCTTTATATATTCTAGACACTAGCTGGTCCTTTGCTGGATAGGGCATTTGCAAATTTTTCTCCACTCTATATTTGTATTTTCATTCTCTTAAGACCTTTTGCAGAGCCAAAGCTTTTAATTTTGATGAAGTCCAATTTATCAGGTTTTCCTTTTATAGATCATGCTTTTGACAAAAAAAAATAAGAACTCTTTGCCTTTAGATCCTGAAGATTTTTCCTATATTTTTTCTAAAATTTCATATTTAAATGTGTGATTCATTTTGAGCTAATTTTTGAATTTTTGGATAAGGCATGAGACTCAGGTCAAAGTTAAATTTTTTTCCTATGGATGTCCAATTGTTCCAGCACCATTTGTTTAAAGACTATTTTTCCCCATTTGCAATTGCTTTTGAAACTTTGCCAACAATCATTTGGGAATATGTAAGTAGGTCACATATTTCGTCATTCTCTATTCTATTTCATTGATCTATGGGTTATCTTTCACCAGTACCATACAATCCTGATTGTTATAGCTATTATATTGTCTTGAAATTGGGTGGAGCCAAAATTGTTGGCTCTTCTAGTTATTTTGCCTTTCCTTATAAAATTTAGAATAATATTGTTTGTATCTTTAAAAAATCTTAGTTGGATTTTAATAAGAATTGCAGTAAACCTGTAAATCAATTTAATGTTATTTCACCAGGTTGCGTGAGTATCAAAAATTTATCTCTTTTTATAGCTCTTAATCCTCTCCCCCAATTATAATTGTCTTTAATATTTCTTCACATAGAACCACATCAAACAATGTATTGGTTTGCTAAAGTTGCTGGAGTGCAATACCAGAAATGGAACAGCTTTTATAAAGGGTATTTATTAAGTTACAAGTTTATGGTTCTATGGCCATAAAAATGTTCAGACTAAGGCATCCAGGGAAAGATACCTTGACTCAAGAAAGGCCAGTGAGTTCAAAACACCTCATTCATCTGGGAAATCATGTGGCTGGCATCTGCTAGTCCTTTGACTTCTCATTTCAAATATCTTCCCTAGGGGCATTTTCTTTCTTCATCTCCAAATGTCTGGGTCTCAGGTTGGCTCTGTCAGCTCTGTATTCTCTTTAAAATGCTTCCTCTTTTAAAGGACTCCAATAAAGTAATCAAGACCTACCTTGAATGGGTGGAGTCACATGTTACACACATCTAATCAAAAGTTCACACCCAAAACTGGGTGTGTCACATCTCCATGGAAACAATCTGGTCAAAGTTTCCACTCCATAATATTAAATCAGAATTAAAGAACATGGCTTTTCTGGGGTACCCAAGTTTCAAACCTGCACAGACAGTATTAGAATTTTTGTTTTAATTACCAAACTATCAAACATAATTTAGAAAACTCAAGAGGAGAAGGAAAATCTATTGTATTTACCCATATTTTTCTTACTATATTCTTCTACCTTCCTGATTTTCCATGATTCTTTCTTTGATATTTTTTTAAGCCTAAATAATTTCCTTTAGCCTTTCTTTATGGTGGCTTTTTCATTTCTGGCTTTGTTTCAATTGATTTTTGTGTGTGTGCTCATTATAGTACATATTTGTTTATTTCTTTTCATGATTAGTAATTTTTTATTAGATGCCAAACATTGTGAATTTCACTTTTTTGGTTTCGTATATTTTATATTACTAAAAATATTTTTTAGCTTTCTTCTGGGAGGCAGTTAAATTATATGGAGATAGTCTGATCCTTAGGGCCACGACTTAAAATTTATTAAACATGATCAGAGCAGTGCTCAGACTAAGGTTAACTATTCCCCACTGTTCAGGAAAAATCCTAATGCCCTGTGAATCAATGTGGAATTCCAGAATTGCTGGTAGGAACATTTATTATCCTGTTCCTGTGTGAGTTACTGGGTACTTTTACTTCTAATCCTTTCGGAAGGTTTTTGCCTGACTTTGAGCAGTTTTCCCACATGCAAGTGCTGATCAGTACTTGCGATGGTTATGTTGATATGTAAACTTGGCCAGATAATGGTGCTCAGTTGTCTGGTCAAGCAAGCTCTGCCCTAACTCTTACTACAAGGATATTTCATGGACTTAAATCATCAGTTAGTTGATTACATTTATGGCTGTAATCATTCTACATTCTACAATCAACGAAGAGTGATGTCAGCAATGAGAGACATATCATCCAATCAGTTGAAGGTTTTAAAAGGAGAAGTGATGACTTCAACAGTCAGAAGAGAAACTTTCCATCTGTATTTCAACTGGCTAGCTTCTCTTGGGGAATTTGCCAAAAACATTCATCAGAGTTCTGGCTAACACCCTGCCCTACAAAATCTGGACTGTGCATCTCCACAGTTGTGTGAGATAATTTTGTTTACAGATATCTCTTGCAGGTTCTGTTTCCCTAGAGAATCCTGAGTAATACAGTACTCAACAGAATACTTGACGGGGACCGTCTGTAAATCTATAGAGTCTCTCCCTCTGATACTCAGTCTTACAAACTTGAGCTACCTTGGTCTACCTAGACTCTCAGCTTTGTCTCCTCAGCTCAGGACATTTTCTAGGCTCTATCAATGTTTTTCTGACTTCTGCAGCCTCCTGGAAACTCTGTCAAGGCAGTAGGCTGAGGCGATTGTAGATCCTAACTTATTTTTTGCCTCTCAGGGGTCATTTTCTATTGTTATCTGACGTCCAGGATCTTGAAGATATATTTTGTCCCAATTTTTGGTTCTTTCAAGCAGAAAAGTAAATTCAGTCCCTGCTGCTATATTTTGTCCAAAACCAGAAGTCCCTGATAAGTGCTGATTGAGTAACTGACAAACAATGAAAAACTGTAGAAATAACATGAGGCCTAGGATATGCTTTCACCTTTCCAAAAGGATTTAACTTTTTTTTTCACAATCAGGTGGTTAAGGGCAATAGCGATCCATTTCACTTTAATCCAATTTCAGGATTGAGATGATTCCAACCTGAGCTTTAATTCTTGCAAGGACAAGTTTATTTCTGGTAAATCCTTTTAAATGTTGCCAACTTTAACTGTAGGGGGCTTACGCGGTGCTCCATTTGAAAGATTTTAGTGACTTAGTTCCATAGAGGATAGCTCTACAAAATAAGATTTGTGCCCCCTATTCAAACTATTCTTCCAATCCATCAGTAACACGTTAGCCATCTTTTATAATTAAATCCTTTTAAAAAGGCCCCTTCCTTCTTTCTTTCCTTCCTTTCTCTCTCCCTCCTTTTCTTCCTTCATAATTTGCAAGGTATAATGCAAAATGAAGATGTGAGGCCTCTTGTATCTCTCTTGACTTGTCATGAGAATTTTTATTGTTTATTTAATGTCATTCTATGTAAAGAAAAATTAGAATTTTTAATTATTGTCTTGAATTGTGCCATTCATCTTTATATTGGTTAATGTTACTTTAAAACACAGCTATAAGACCTTTTTATTATTATGTGGAATCTTTAGAATTGCACAATTCATATTTCATAGCTTATATGTGCATACATATTTTGTTATTAGCAGAACAGTGGAAATGTAGCTCAAGACTTAATTGACTATTTTTATTTTGATACACACTCATTCTACAAACACTCTACCTTAGGCTTGTGATGAATAAGAAAGGACTAAAAAGGAAAGGAAATATTTGTTGCCCAATCTTTTCCTTTACTTCCATGCCATCATTTTCAGTGTCAGTAGTAGGGTGCTACTTTTTAAATTAACATAAAAAAGTATATGATAAGTTTCTTGGATTGTGTTTCTTACAACACCATTACTTTCTGTTCTAGTTTGAACGCTATCAGAATGCGCTATATCAGAAACGGAATGACTTTTATTAAAAGGGGAATTTAATAAGTTGCAAGTTTACAGTTCTAAAGCTGTGAAAATATCCAAATTAAAGCAAGGTTGTAGATATCCAATCTAAGGCATTCAGGGAAAGATATCTTGATTCAGGAAGGCTGATGAGGTTCAGGGTTTCTCTCTCAACTGGAAAGGCACATGGTGAACATGGCGATGTTTGCTAGATTTCTCTCCAGGCTTCTTGTTTCATGATGCTCCCCCAGATTGCTCCATCTCTAAAGTTTGGTCTCTGGCTGTGTGGGCTCTCATGGTTCTAGTGGCTCTCTCCAAAATGTTTCCTCTTTTAAAGGAATGTAGTAACTTAAGCAAGACCCTTCTGGAATGGGTGGAGTCACATGTCCCTCTAATCAAAAATTAATACCCACAGTTGGGTGTGTCACATCTCTGTGGAGATAATTTAATCAAGTTTCCAACCCACAGTACTGAATAGGGGTTAAAAGAAATGGCTGCCTTCCACAAGACGGATCAGGATTAAAGCATGGCTTTTCTAGGGCACATAATCCTTTCAAGCCAGCACTACTTACTTTCTGCATTCAAACAAGTTCTGATTCAAAGGAAAGCAAGGCCTCTCAGGGCTAACATATCCCCTCCTACCTAGTTGTATCTGTAACATGTCTACCTTATACTAGCTTTGTGTTTTGCTCAACTCCCATGCCTAAAACATCCACCATAATTCAGCGTTCAAAGGGCCGCACTAACATTATAAGTAAATGAGGTGGTAAGGACATCAGGCATGCATATTGCATGTACCTCCTCTGCTCACATGCATGCTGTATTGTCAAATATCATACAATGGGCTGGCTTAACAACAGGAATTTATTGGCCCATGGTTTCAGATGTTAGAAAGCTTGCTTCCTCCCCATGTCAGTTTTTTCTGGTTAGACAGCAATCTTTGAGTTTCCTTGGCTTTTCTGTCACATAGCAAGGCACATAGTGATGTCTACTCCTTTTTTCCTCCAGGTTCTGTTGACTTCTAACTTTTTCCCCTGCTCCTGGTGGTTTCCTTCTTTCATGTCCAATTTCCTTTGCTTTTAAGGACTGCAGCCATATTGGATTAAGGCCAACCCACATTCTATTTGGGCCCACTTTAACTTCTTTAAAGGTTCTATTATAATTAAGTTCACATCCAGATGGTCAGGGGTTGGGACTGAACATGCCTTTTGCGGGGGACATGATTCAATTTCCAACATGTCCCATAGGACTTCACTTACAAAAGACAAGTTCAAAGATAAAATTTTTAAGCATTTCAGGAGGGCAACAACAGAGCATTAAGCCAAGTGCAGGCCCCTTCTAAGTGCAATGCCCTTTGTGACTATATAGGTCACATGCCTATGAAGTCGGCCCTGATCCCATGAACACATTCTGGGAAACACTGCTCTTGCTTAATATTTGGTTTCTCCTCTATGAAGTGAAGATAGTAACATTACTGACCTCTTAGGTTGTTGTGGGAATTTAATGAGTTAATATGTGAATTAGCCAGCAACTGTCAAAACAATATTGCCCAACAAACAACTCCAAAACTCAGTAGCTTTCAATAGCAGACATTCTTTCTGACTTACAGACCTGTAGGTCAGCTGGGTGGATCTTTTCAAGCTGCAGGTCAGCTGGGGATGGCTCCAAGTTTTATGTTAGGTCCCTTCTCCATATCTCTTAACCTGCAGAAAGAAATCTCATAGCTTCTTATGAAGATCCCAAGAGAGGGGCATACACACATCAAAACACACAGCTCACTTTACATCCAGAACATGAATATTTGCTAAACTGTAATCCAATATATTGTGATGGCTGTACTTTAGACTCAATCTCCAAATTTGTTCTTCTAAATCTATATCCTATACATATTCTGTTATAATTATAATGTATTCTATACTATATATATATAGTCTATTATAAAGATGAATTTGAAGTTGTCCCCGTTTTATCTGGACTCTACCAGGAAATTGCATATGTGGGTCTATATTATGATATACTTGGAGAGCTGGCAAACTTACCATGTGCCCCCATCTCTCCACAATACAGAGCAAAGGAGATCATGGGAGGACAGTGAGGAAGACACTGGTATTCTTGTGTGCTGGACCTTGAGAGTTCTCACTAGCAGGTTCAACAGGGGCTTACATTGGCTCATGGAGATACTGAGACAGCCTAAGAGAAGTAAACAGATACAGGATGCTGAGAATGAGACTTTGCCTGCCCATGACCACCTACAAGAGCCATAAACACAAATTTAGCAGCTACATTGTGCATAATAACAAGATAGATAGGCATGAGACCTATTTCCTATATAGATGCCTCAGCCTAAATACACCAGGATGAGTCACCATAAGGCAACAAAGGATGTCAGTCTTTTTTTTTTTTTTTTTTTTTTTTTAATTTTTTTATTAATCAAAAAAAAAGAAAAGAAATTAACACAACATTTAGAAATCATTCCATTCTACACATGCACTCAGTAATTCTTAGTATCATCACATAGATGTATGATCATCATTTCTTAGTACATTTGCATTGATTTAGGAAAAGAACTAGCAAAACAGCAGAAAAAGATATAGAATGTTAATATAGAGAAGAGAATTAAAATAATAATACCAACAATATATATATATATATATAAAGGAAAAAGAAAAAAACAAAAACAAAAGATACAAACACACAAACAAACAAACAAAAAACCATATTTCAGGTGCAGCTTCAGTCAGTGTTCCAACATAGTTACATTACACTTAGGTATTATTGTGCTGTCCATTTTTGAGTTTTTGTATCTAGTCCTGTTGCACAGTCTGTATCCCTTCAGTTCCAATTACCCATTATTTTACCCTGTTTCTAACTCCTGCTGGTCTCTGTTACCAATGATATAGTCCAAGCTGATTCTCGAATGTCGGTTCACATCAGTGGGACCATACAGTATTTGTCCTTTAGTTTTTGGCTAGACTCACTCAGCATAATGTTCTCTAGGTCCATCTATGTTATTACATGCTTCATGAGTTTAGTCTGTCTTAAAGCTGCATAATATTCCATCGTAGGTATACGCCACAGTTTGTTTAGCCACTCGTCTGTTGATGGGCATTTTGGCTGTTTCCATCTCTTTGAAATTGTAGAAAATGCTGCTATAAACACTGGTGTGCAAATGTCCGTCTGTGTCTTTGCCCTTAAGTCCTTTGAGTAGATACCTAGCAGTGGTATTGCTGGGTCGTAATCCATTCTGCCATTCTATGTCTTTTGATTGGGAAATTCAGTCCATTAACTTTTAGTGTTATTACTGTTTGGATAATATTTTCCTCTATCATTTTGGCTTTTGTATTATATATATCATATCTGATTTTCCTTCTTTCTACACTTTACTCCATACCTCTCTCTTCTGTCTTTTCATATCTGACTCTAGTGCTCCCTTTAGTATTTCTTGCAGAGCTGGTCTCTTGGTCACAAATTCTCTCAGTGACTTTTTGTCTATAAATGTTTTAATTTCTCCTTCATTTTTGAAGGACAATTTTGCTGGATATAGGAGTCTTGGTTGGCAGTTTTTCTCTTTTAGTGATTTAAATATATCATCCCACTGTCTTCTAGCTTCCATGGTTTCTGCTGAGAAATCTACACATAGTCTTATTGGGTTTCCCTTGTATGTGACAGATTGTTTTTCTCTTGCTGCTTTCAAGATCCTCTCTTTCTCTTTGACCTCTGACATTCTAACTAGTAAATGTCTTGGAGAACGCCTATTTGGGTCTATTCTCTTTGGGGTGCGCTGCACTTCTTGGATCTGTATATTTAGGTCTTTCATAAGAGTTGGGAAATTTTCAGTGATAATTTCTTCCATTAGTTTTTCTCCTCCTTTTCCCTTCTCTTCTCTTTCTGGGACACCCACAACACGTATATTTGTGCGCTTCATATTGTCATTCAGTTCCCTGATTCCCTGCTCAAGTTTTTCCATTCTTTTCCCTATAGTTTCTGTTTCTTTTTGGAATTCAGTTGTTCCATCCTCCAGTTCACTAATTGTAGCTTCTGTCTCTTTAGATCTACCATTGTAGGTATCCATTGTTTTTTTCCATTTTTTCTTCTTTGTCCTTCACTCCCACAAGTTCTGTGATTTGTTTTTTCAGATTTTCTATTTCTTCTTTTTGTTCAGCCCATATCTTCTTCATGTCCTCCCTCAATTTATTGATTTGGTTTTTGAAGAGTTTTTCCATTTCTGTTCGTATATTCAGCATTAGTTGTCTCAGCTCCTGTATCTCATTTGAACTATTGGTTTGTTCCTTTGATTGGGCCATATCTTCAATTTTCCGAGCGTCATCCATTATTTTCTGCTGGTGTCTGGGCATTTGATCAGATCTCCCTGGGTGTGGGACCCAGCTGGTTGAAAGGTTTTTCTGTGGAATCTCTGGGCTCTGTTTTTCTTTTCCTGCCCAGTAGGTGGCGCTCGTGGCGGTCGTTTGTCTGCGGGGCAGTCGGCCCGGGAAACCGCGCGTGGAGGCGGGGGTCGCTGGCCGTGGCTTGGGGGAGTGCCGGTCCTAATTGCTCAGCTGGCCCGAGACGCCAAGCGTGACGGGAGGGCCCCGCTATCCAATGTTCCCAGTCAGACCGGGGAGCCACGTGCGTGGAGGGGACCCCAGACGCCAGCCACCCCAGCCGGGAAAACGTGCACCCCTCGGGTATCTCACAGCAGTGGATTCTCCCTACCCGTTCAGCCGTTTCAGAATGGGGTACGCTGTCTTTTTTGGTCTCTGTCGTGACTCTGGGAGCTGTTTCGTATTGTTTCTGTTTCTTTAGTTGCTTTTCTGGAGGAGGAACTAAGACCCGCGCGTCTTACTAAGCCGCCATCTTCTCCGAGGATGTCAGTCTTTTTTAATTCAATAAGAGAGCACAGCGTTTTGCGTTTTTTAATTATGGCAAATTTATGAAAGTGTGGAAGCTAATGTTCTCCTCTTAAAAGACTTCACAAACTTTCAAATTCAGAAATCCTTGAGGAGAGATTGTTCTTACAGTAAAAACTCTTTCTGGCTCTTAGATGCCTAAGAGGAGGAATTCAAGAAAAGAGCATTTACATAGTTAATCTGCTCTGCTTTATGTAGTTTTATGGGTAATATAAGCATCCCTGATTTATAAATAACCAAGCTGATGTGCACATGCCTCTCCAGCTCTAGTAACTTTTCAGGGGTGAAAGAACTGCTTCTCAAAAAAGCAAAATGAAACCTTCAGAAATGAGACCAGTGTCTGTCCCAGCTACAAAAATATATAGTCATCTTCTCTAAACCCAGGAAATGAAAGGTTACAGCTTTTCCCCTTATGAGGTACAAATACTATCATGCTGCCACCCTCCAGCTCAACCTGGCAGCTGCCAAGATTTTAACGTGGAGTAAATGAGATGCTGGTGTCCAAAGCTATATTCTCATGAGTGCATTGTTTAATACATAGTATACATTTCCATACAGCATAAAAATCTATTTAATTCATTCTGTGACTGTGGGTTTCAGTATTTGAGCTAGCCTGGGGACTAGGAGCAGGATTTTTTTTTATCTGAAAGGGCTTCAGTGGGTCTGTGAAGCCATTCAAAGTATATGAAAAATTGGGGCATATATGTAGAGGTGTAGTTGTCTAGGGAGTATGTCCACAGCTTTCAAGAGATACCCAGAGAGTTTCGTGACACAACGAGTTCAAGAACTACTAATTTAGAATATTGTTTATAAGAGAAATTGCTTTTCAAATCCAGAAAAACAACTTCAAGCAAACTTTTGGAAGCCAGCCTGTTGGGATGATGAGAAGTATAAATATATCTTGTAATGACAAATCCCATTAAAATATGATTTAATGGAAGTAAGTAAATGCTTGCCTTTTTTTAAATGAAAATAAGTAAATGTTAACTTGCTTTGATTTTATTCTCAGTCCAAATTGGTCCTAAAATGTTCTTATATATCTTATCCATTAACCACAGCACCTGAAATTATCCAAAGTTCTAAGGGGCTCCCATATCAGAAGCTCTATGAAATGTTTTAACTAGGTTTTTACTTTTCTTATTTTACATCTAAAATATATTTAAAGGTCAGAATAGAGAGAGAGAGAGAGGAGAGAGGAGAGAGAGAGAGAGAGAGAGAGAGAGAGAGAGAGAGAGAGAGAGAGAGAGAGAGAGAGAGGGAGGGAGGGAGGTGGGGGCAGAGAGAGAATGAGGCTGTAGAAAAAAATTCTACATTCTATTTGAATGTGAAAATAGAAGTTTGGGGTTAAGGGAACCCTTTTGGAGAGTGACACCATTGATCTTTAGGGACTTGCAAAAAATTCTGAATAAACCCAACTCTGACCCAAGACTTCTTAAAGTTCAAAAACTGAGGGCTAATTTTGTGTGTTTTTGTTGAATTTTCACATGATTCCATAGTGCCTGCTTCCAGCTGGAACTTGACATGGAAATACTTATACTGAAATAACATTGAGAAGGGAGTCCTTGTGTGGTTTCTGATCAAGCTAAAACCAAGAAAAAATGAAAATCCCAGGAGATCGCCTCATTTTTATTTTCATCTTTTCTTCTACTGCATCTTAAGAAAGTCTCTGGGCTGGTAATCTGTATAATAGACATTTTGTAAAACATATTAGCCTGAGATCTTTTTTGGCTGTAAAGGCTTATAATAAAATGAGTTTATCTACCAGTAAGTTATTCAGGAAATCATCCTCTCCAACAGTTTTATTACTACTTGGGGTTGCTATCTCTTTTATTTAATTTTTTTCTTGATTTCTGGCAAATCAATCAGGTGAATTTTTAAAAAAGTCATACCCCATTAAATCTAGTCAGATTATTTTTCTAGCTTCTCTCAAAAAAAATGATTTATGAATTTATTTCTGCATAGTGTGTACTAAAATCAGTAAGAAGCATCATACAGAAAAATAAAAAAAATATTGACTTAATAGCACCCAAACTAGACTTCTTTTTTCCTGCTCATCCTTATATTGTGCACCATAGCTGATGATTATCGTTTAAAAGTGTGTCTGTATTGGCAAGATTAGTGAATCTGTCTACAAATGAAAGAGGTCTGATTTGCTTTGCTAATATTGCTGGAATGCAATATACCAGAAATGGATTGGGTTTTACAAAGGGGATTATTAGGTTACAAATGTGCAGTTCTAAGGCCATGAAAATGTCCCAATTAAAGCATCAACAAGAGGATACCTCAAGAAGTGCCAATTGTGTCTGCAGTTTCTCTGTCACATGGGAAGGCACATGGCAATGTCTGCTGCCTTTGCTCCTGGGTTTCATTTCTTTCAAACTCAGGTTCCTGTGGCATTCCCTCTGAGATTCTGTCTCTAAGCATCTGAAATCTCTTGGGTCTCTGTATCAGCTCTGAGTCGCCTCTCATAAAGGGCTCCAGGAAAGGATTAAGACCCACATTGATGGGTGGGGTCACATCTCCACGGACACAACCTAATCAGAAGGTCCCAGCCACAGTTGGGTGGGTTTCATATCCATGGAGACAATCTAATCAAGAGGTCCCACCTGACAATAGGTCTGCCCCCACAAGATTAAATAAAAAGAACATGGCTTTTCTGGGGGTACGTAACAGTTTCAAACCAGCACATGGTCTAAGTTTTAATAGGAGCCAAAAACCAAAGAAAATAAAATCTGGGCATTGAACAGCTGAACTCTTTTCTTCCACACTTACCTGGCAGGGGTGGTGGGTCCCTTCAGCTACTTCTGCACAGACCCTGGTCACATGAGAAATAACAAGAATGTCTTCCAGCCCTGAAATCTAGTACAAATTGGAATCAGTTTTATTTGGATAAAGGAGATAGGAGCATGTCTGTATTTGTGCATTTTGTCTGTGTGTCATGCTGTGTTGTTCATCAAATACAAAACCAACTGACCACATTTTCATAGCTTGTAGCAAAACTGTACTTTAAAATATGGTTCTCTTAAGAAGAAATTAGAAGAGAAGGATGTGTCCAGGATTCCCGACAAAAAGACAACTTCCAAATCTTAGCTATAGTGGGAAAGGCGTTTTTTCACCCTCATTTGCCTAACATACATTAAATTAACCAAAACACTTAATGGGTAATCTCAGGTAAACAAATAGAATATTCTTTTTTGAATATTTCCTGTTGGAACTATTATACTATGAGCTCATCATGGCAAACACTATTTGCCATGCAATAGAATAGAATCATGCTATTCATTTTCATGATACTGTTTTGCATGTGTGTGTGTGCAGTATTTTTTTAATTTCTCAGGGCCTGACATGGTGAGTGGCACATAGGAGAGACTCCATAAATATTTATTTCATTTGCTCAATTTGGGTCAATAGAGTACAGAATTCTAGGGTTTAGAATTTCTGAATTTCAAGTGTGAACAGCTTTGGGCAACATTGTTAAAAGGGAAAACTATGCTTTGAGAATCTGCTTTCCCTATCACTGCGTACATCACAGCTGTCAGTGTGATTTCACTGTGTTCTGGTTGAGATTGAGTCTCCACTGCTATGTTCACCGCAGGACTGTTTCTCTTGATTAAACTATTTTGTGATGAAAGAAGATCAGGTGATGGTGATTCAAAGTGGAAGACCTCCAGATAACTTACTTGCTTTGAGCCTCTAGGAGTGTTCCTTGTGATAACGGTAGAGATATTTCAGGGTGCAGCACCCTTCCTCGCAGAACCTCTCAGATCACAAGCCACAGACAAGAGAAAAAAACCCTGGTTTGAGTCTTAGTGTTAAGGACTGGAGAGGAAGCAGCGTAATATCCCCCTGGGAGAGTAATTTTCTCCTGATTTTGCAGATGGGAAAACTGAAAAACAGACCATAAGTGACCGCTCAATTTAGCATTACTGATGAGGGTTAGAGTTGGAAACAAAAACAACGGACCGTCGTAGGTTTCCTATCACGTTAAGCCTTTATTTATCCAAGTTGTATAAATTAACTTGATTAACAACTTTGGCCTCTCTTTTCTTTAGAGAATAGTAATTACATTTCTCTAAACCATAACTAATATGTGTAATGCAAAACTAGCATATGCAGTTTTCTGGGTCAGTATATGTTATGCTTTAAGTCAATAAATCTTTGAAATGCTATCATGGAATAATTCAGTATAGTGAGTTTTTTTTCTTTTTTAAGGAAATCATATTTATTATGTACTGAATTTGGATGATTTTCCTCCATATGTTATTATTTCAGCTAGATGTTGAAGATTAGGTAATAAAATTTTATTTGACTGAATCATTAAATATAAGGTTTAGATTGATAGTCTTCTTGATTTTTAGAAACAATGTTAAGGGTACGTTTTTGCAAAAAAAAACTATAATTTTTGTTAAATTCTTTTTGTACATTTTTAGTATTCTAGCTTTACTGCAAAAGCATAGAAGAAAACAAAAAACTAAATTACTGTAAAGCCTTCAACTTTGGGAGAGAAGCAGCCTTCTTTGAGTTATTAATTTAACAAAATTTATTTAACAATAATGGCATAATGTTTTTCCCTATCTAGGACACAGTAATATTATGATCATATTTTGAATGTGTGAAATAAAAACACAAAGCAGAATCCCCTTACTCCATCCCACATGGAAATTGTTAGAGGAGGTATGTTGAACATTTTCAGTAAAAAAAAAATATGATCTTGAGAGCTGTAAAGGAAATGTCTAGATCACCTTTAACACTCTCTTATGACTCTATTTGCATGCCCAGGTCATAGTGAGACAGTAGTTTTGGCCGCTTAATGATTAAAATACAGAACAAAAAGGTAGCTTTCTTCAGATGTGTTGTCAGGTGGCAATTCAAAGTGAGATCCCTGACTGTTCACTTGATACACACTACCCTAGTAATGACAGCCCATTTTAGAATAGATGATTTCTAGGACAAATTCCCAAGCACTGAGAAAATAAATCTGGGCTCAAAGAGGGCTTCATCACTGACATTGGCTACGTTATGCCCCCAAAAGTGCCGAATTGTACTTTTCGAGTGCATGGGACTGCTGGGAAATCAGCGCATGCGTCTCTCTTTAACCTTAGCCTTTAGTTAGGAACCACTTGCAGTCCATGTCCCATTGGACTCTGCATTAACGAACCACATAGGGCCAGAGTTTATGTAATTTGGAAAGCAGGCAGTAAAAGGCTGTTGGTGAATGTGCTCTTAATGAGCCTATAATGTGATTATTTTTATATGCCACAAATTTCTCACTGATTTAATGCCAGTTTTTGGTTGTCAATATTCATTTGTGAATTTGAGCTTTATGGTTTCTGGGCTAGAGGAAACCAGAAAGTGAAGGAGGATATTTAACCAGAAAATCTTTATCATAATAAATCTCCCATGTAACCTAGCTAAAAATTGTTTTACTTTTTAGAATGCGTTTAAAAATTACTTATGATATAACATTCATTGTCACCAAAACAGACTTAAGGCACTACTACTTTTAATTCTGAAAAATTATGATGACAATTTTGGACATTAAATACATGTTTTTAAAAAATACTGAATGCTGATCATGATTTAGAGAATAAACAAGAAATAAACATGGTGTCATCTATGTTCTTTGGTACATTGACTTGAAAGGCTTTGGTACATTGACTTGAACGGCTTGGGTCTCAGCAGTGGCTTCCGGTATTTCATAAACAAATAATTGGTATGGCAATGCATTCCAATAAACCTGGCACTGAAATTTTTATTAAGATAGACAACCGTTCTTTAAATCCTTGGTTGGATACAAAATCTTATTTATTTTTATATAGGAGGAGCAGGAACAAGAAGTCCTTTTATCAAAATACTTATTTAACTTTTCAAGCTGGAGAAGGCATGAAAGAATCATTAGAAACTTTGGCTTCATTTCTAAGCGTTCAGATAATTAGAAGTTTATGGTGCAAGAAACGAGTGCCATTTATTACACAGCACACAGAAAGCCTCTATTTTTTTTTTTCCATCTAAAGGTCAGGGCTAAAGTGACAAATGGCTGCTGCAGCAATCACTATGTCATCTGAATTACAGTCTGTCCTGAATCAGGTTGGATTCCTGCCCATTGGTATTTGTGGATTTGTGTATCCGGTCAGGGGGATTTAAATCTCTTCTTACTTCCCAAGATCTATGAATAATTATCTTTCACTTGGCTTTTCAGTAACCCCCTCCACTGGATTTCTTCCCTTAGTCTACATATATTTTTAGGTATCCCATTTCCCTAAAAAAAATATCTACTAAAAAATCAAATTTTTAATGATTTAATACATGTTCAGCTTATTTTTTCATTTTCCAAAATTAAAAATTTTCCAAATTAAAAAATTATTGACAATTAAGTTTAGTGCAATTACAAGGATGCCATTAATTCTCTAAGGATGTTATATCAAAGGGAAAATTAGGAATCATCATTTACAGCAATCACAAATTAAGAAAATGACAATTAAAAAAAAGATAGCTTTTCCTTATCTAAAGAACAATAATTATGATAATAATCCTTGCTCTTTACTTCCTTATAAAATGCAAACCTGTTTGCCTATTGCAATGACTTAATAATTTGAGCATAACTTGCTTCTTTAATAAAGCGATTTTATTGAGATATATTCACATACCATACAATCCACCCAAAGTGTACAATCTATGGCTTTTTTTTTCACAGAGTTGTGCACCACAACCAATTTAAGAACATTTTCATGACTCCAATAGAAAAAGCCCATGCCATTAGTAGTCACCTCTCAGACCCTCTATCCTTCCCCAGCCCTACATAACCACTAATCCAATTCTGTATTTATAGATTTATTTATATTACATTTATATAAATGGAATCATACAATATGTAGTACTTTGTGTCTGGCTTCTTTCACTTACCATAATTTTAAATATTGTTATTTTTTAAATTAGACAACTTGTGGGCTTGCAAAAATAGACATGTTCCCATATAACCCTTTATTTTTGACACCGTGCATTATTGTACATAATCAATGGAAGACTATTTGTTTATAATCAATGAAAGACTATGAAATATTACTGTTAACTATAGTCCCTAGTTTACATTAGGTGTATTTTCCCCATTCACCACCCTATTATTAGCACCTTGTAATAGTGTCAAATAGAATAATTTATATAATTTGTATAATTCATGAAAAAACATTCTTATGCTTTGTGCTGGTTTGAAATGATGTATATACCCTAGAAAAGCCATGTTTTGATCCTAATCCCATTTTGGAAAGGCAGCCATTTCTTCTAATCCCTATTCAGCAATGTATGTTTGAAACTGTGATTAGATCATCTCCCTGGAGATGTGATTTAATGAAGAGTGGTTGGTAGAGGCATGTCTCCACCCATTCAGGTGGGTCTTGATTAGTTTACTGGAATCCTGTAAAAGAGGAAACATTTTGGAGAAAGTGAGAGATTCTGAGAGAGCAGAGTAATGCAGCCACAAGAAGTGAAGTCCACCAGCCAGTGATCTTTGGAGATGAAGAAGGAAAATGCCTTCCAGGGAGCTTCGTGAAACAGGAAGCCAGGACAAGAAGCTAGCAGATGACACTGTGTTCACCATGTGCCCTTCCAGATGACAGAGGAACCCTGACCATGTTCACCATGTGCCTTTTCAGATGAGAGAGAAACTCTGACCATGTTCGCCATGTGCCCTTCCACTCGAGAGAGAAACCCTGAACTTCATTGGCCTTCTTGAACCAAGGTATCTTTCCCTGGATGCCTTAGATTGGACATTTCTATAGACTTGTTTTAATTGGGACATTTTTTCAGCCTTAGAACTATAAACTAGCAACTTATTAAATTCCTCTTTTTAAAATCCATTCTTGTATATTGCATTCTGGCAGCTAGCAAACTAGGATATGTTTGTACTATTAACTATAGTCCACCATCCACAACATCGTTCACTGTTATATAGTCCCATGTTTTATCTTCTAACTTTCCTTCTAGTAACATGCATGACCCAAAACTTCCCCTTTCAACCATATTCACAAACATAATTCTTATACTTGTACTATTAAATATAGTGCATCGTCTACCATAGGATTTAATGTATTGTACACACCTTTGTTTTATCTTTTAATTTTTATTATAGTAATATATGCAACTTAAAGTTTCCCCTTTTAGCCACACTCATCTATATATTTCGTGCTGTTGATTACACTCACAATAAAGTGCTACCATCACTACCATCTATTTCCAAACTTTTACCATTACCCTAAATAGAAATTCTGTATAAATTAAGCATCAACTCTCCATTCTCTAACCCCAATCTATCTCCTGGTAACCTGTATTCTAGATTCTAACTCTATGAATTTGTTTACAATAATTAGCTCATAGCAGTGGGATCATGAACAATTTTATCCTTTTGTGTCTGGCATATTTCACTCAACAGATGACTGAAATGTGAAATGTCCTCAGGGGTCATGTATGTTGTCCCAAGCATCAGGCCTTCATTCCTTTTTATGACTGAACAATATTCCATTGCATGTATATACCACATTTTGTTTATCCATTCATTTGTTGATGGATAATTTCATCTTTAAGTAATTGTGAAAAATACCACTATGAACATAGGTGTGCAAATATCTGTTTCAGTCCCTGCTTTAAGTTCTTCTGGGGGTATACCTAGAAAAAGTTTATTTTGTCTGATAATAGCATAGCTACTCAGCTCTTTTTTTTCTTGGTTACTGTTTGCATGGAATATCTTTTCCAACCTATCTCTTCAATCTAATTGTATCTTTGGGTCTAAGGTGAGTCTCTTGTAGAAAACAAACTCTTGGATAATATTCTTTCTCTGTTCTGCCAATCTGTGGCTTTTGATTGGGAAGTTTAATCCATTAATATCCAATGTGATTATTGTAAAGGCAGTATTTACCTAAACCATTTTATCCTCTGGTTTTTGTATGTCATATTTTTCTTTTGTCTCTGTTTTCACACTTCCAATTACCCTTATTGATAATCTTCATTTCTACACTCTACTGCAAGCCTCTTTCTTCCATCTTTTCCTTTCAGCCTGCAGAAATTCCTTAAGTACTTCTTTTAGGGCAGGTCTCTTATTGACGAATTCTCTCAATTTCTGTTTATCTGCGAATATTTTAAACTCTCCTTCATTTCTGAAGGACAGCCTTGCCAGATAAAGAATTCTTAGCTGGCAGTTTTTTTCTTTCAGTATCTTAAATATATCATTAAATTTAAATATATCATACCATTGCCTTCTCACCTCCATGGTTTTTATGAGAAATTGGCACTTAGCCTAATAGCAGTTCCCTTGTATGTGATGAATCATTTTTCTGTTCCTGCTTTTGGGCTTCTCTCTTTATATTTGGCATGTGACATTCTGATTTTATGTGTCTCAGCATAAGTCTATTGGGATTTATTGTGTTTGGAGTATGTCATGCTTTTTTGACCATGTATACTTCTGTCTTTCATAAGAGTTGGGAAATTTGGGGCCATTATTTCCTGAAATATTCTTTTTGCACTTTATCCCTTGTTCTAGTTTTCTAGCTGCCAGAATGCAATATACCAGAAACAGAATGGCTTTTAAAAAGGGGAATTTAATAAGTTGCTAGTTTACAGTTCTAAGGCTGAGAAAATGTCCCAATTAAAACAAGTCTATAGAAATGTCCAATCAAAGGCATCCATCCAGGGAAAGATACCTTGGTTCAAGAAGGCTGATGAAGTTCAGGGTCTCTCTCTCAAGTGAGAAGGCACATGGTGAACATGGTCAGGGTTTCTTGCTCATCTGGAAAGGCACATGGCAAACACAGCATCATCTGCTAACTTTCTCTCCTGGCTTCCTATTTCATGAAGCTTCCTGGGAGGCATTTTCCTTCTTCATCTCCAAAGGTTGCTGGCTGGTGGACTCTTGCTTCTCATAGCTATATCATTCTGCACTCAGAATCTCCTACATTCTCCAAAATGTTTCCTCTTTTATAGGATTCCAGTAAACTAATCAAGACCCACCTGAATGGGTGGAGATGTCTCCACCTAATCCAGTTTAACAACCACTCTTGATTGAGTCACATCTCCAGGGAGATGATCTGATTAAAGTTTCAAACATACAGTACTGAATAGGGATTAGAAGAAACAGCTGCCTTTACAAAATGGAATTAGGATTAAAACCTGGTTTTTCTAGAGTACATACATCCTTTCAAACTAGGAACATCCTGTTTTTCCTTCTGGGATACCCATAACACATATGTGTATGTGTTTTGTGCTATCACTCATATCCCTGAGACCCTGCTCAATTTTTTTCCATTCTATTCTCTATTTTTCTATCTATAAGATGTCAATTGTCCTGTTGTCTAGTTTGCTGTTTCTTTCTTGTGCCTGTTCAAATACACAGGGCCCCTGTGTGCCCCTAGTGTACGTTTAATATCTTCTAATGTGCCTTTAATTCCGATAATTTTTGTTATGTTTCTTTTCATACTTTCAAGTTCTTCTTTATGCTCAACCATCATCTTCTTAATATCCTTTATCTTGTTAGCTACATTTACCTTCATCTCCTTGAATTGATTTAGGAAATTTGTTTGAAGAATTTGATTGATTGTTTCAAACTCTGTGTGGCCTGTGAAGTATTTTTTTTTTTTTTTGCCCATGAAGTTTTAATTGTTCCTTTTATTGAGTCATGTCTTTCTATTTCTTAGTATGCTTGCAATTTTTTTCTGATGTCTAGGCGTCTGATTATCTTACTTGGAAGATCTTACTTTGAAGATCAGTTTCTTTCTCTTGCCTAGAGTTTTATTGTTGATTGGCTTTGCATTAAAGTTCTTCTTTGACATTTGGTTCAACTTATACTAGACCTTTAGAATTGTCTGTGTTTGAAGATTTTTCCAGCTCTTCTTCACCTCATTCTTGCCCTGGATATGTGGTACAGTCTTTTAAGATTGCACTTTTTGTGCAATTATTTCACCCCCAGGAGAAGGCTTTCTGTCCTCTATTTCTTCTTGGGTAATCTTGATATGTTCTGTTTGTTGAAGTTTTGCCTCTAATGTCTTTTTACACTCCTTTCATTGTCTCTTGCTGCTTTTGCTTGGAGGACAATTTTTGGGAGGAGGGTCATCCCAGACAGAATTTTCCCAAGTCAGTATTTCCCTGCCAAAATAGGGTTAGGGACTCATAAAGGGGTCACAGAGCAGCTCCACAGAGCCCTGGGAACAGAGCCAGGAAATTTGCCAGAGGCCTTTTTGATGACTCCCTGAAGCATCATGTTCCTGGCCTGCCCAGCGGATGGAGCTCATTAGAAAGTTTTTACCCACAGTTCTGTGGAACTATCGTGTCTTTAAACCTCCAAGGTCTTCACCTCCTCAAGGGTGCGGTTGAAACAGCAGCTCAGAGTAGGACCCCAGCAATCCGAATTTACAGATCACAACATTTATCAGTGTTTGGCTGTGCCCAGTGCCGTTCTTGGAGAAGAAAACTTCAGTGTCCCTCTCTGTCCACAGCAGACTTCAGGCCTTGAGTATGGGGGATGGGTGCTGGCAGCCACCACAGAGCGAATTACAGGGTTTCTTTTATTTTTACTGCAGTTTCACAGCCTCTCCCTCCTGTTCTTCCCTGGATGCTGTACTGTGCTACCCTGGCCGCCAGAGCCCCAGAACAGTTTTTTCAGACAGTTCATACCTTTTCACTAGTTGTTTTACAGGAGGATTGAGTCCTGGAGCTCTCTACTCCACTATTTTACCAGAAATCTCTGCTAACTTGCTTTTAATATACACCATACAAAAATGAGAAAAGTCCCTTGGATGTGATTTATTTAAACTGCAAGTTTTTATCATTGGAGTCAGATTACTCTAGGACCATTGTGCTCATATGTCACATTTATTTAGTAAAACAAAGTGAAGGAAGGAAAAACCAGTCAAGTTGTAAAGCTTCAGAATTCGCAACAGAGATTAGAAAGTAAGGGTTCATTTATGCTCTTTTCTTTTTTTGATGCATGGTCCAGGAATCAAACCTGGTTCTCCCACATGGAAGGCGGGCATTCTAACCACTAAACTACCCGTGCACCCCTCATTTATGCTCTTTAGCCTAAGCAAGGGCATCTAACTGCAATGCAGGTTCAAATAGGCTTAGAACGAAGTGAGGACAACTGGATAACCCAGGCTTTGGGAAATGGACAAATGTCAGACTATTGGGAGACTGTAAAGAGAACTCATTTTGGGGATGAAAGTAGGACTTCTTAAGAGAATTGATGGGTTCTGCTATTTCTATTCTAAAAAGCTAATTCTGGGCAGGAAATAACTTGAGGAACTAGGCTTGAGAAAGTACTGGAAGAGAAAGTTTTTCTCTCTAGGGCAGAAATAATTTGTTCAATACTAAACATAATGGAGTAATCTGGAGTAGCTCTTTGTGGGTAGGGATATTAATAATGATGGCAAATATTTATATGTTACTTACTATGAGCAAATAATTGTTATAAGTGCTTTACAAGTGTTAATTCATTTAATTCTCACAGCAACAGTGTGAAGGTGGTATGATTTTAGCACTCACATTGTCAGATGAAGAACAGAGAGATAAAGTAACTTGACGAAAGGTACCAGTTAGTAAGTGGAAACAAGGTCAAACACTGGCAATTTGGCTCTGAAGATGTGTACATCACCACCACGTGAAACTTCCCATCCTTGAGATGGGTCTTGCATGTTAGCTAGGATAAGGTTAGGCTGCAAAATAGCTGTGATTAGTACATTGACTAGCATGGTTTAGTATGTAATCCACATACAATGTTGTATTTATTATTTTCCCTCTCCCTTTTCCTTTAAACTTTATGCCGTGGAGGTCATCTTCCCCAACCCTGTATATAAACTTTGCAAACTGATGATGTTTCTCTTCGCTGTTAGGTAATGGACAGCCCTACAGTACGGATATATTGAAAACATAGTTTTGGTTTGCAAGGCAGAATGTTTAGTTTGAGATAGAAATCAGGACCCAGAACTTAATTTAATTTCAGTTCTTTTCCTTCCCTTAACTCAATTCTGCCTCTGGCAAGAAGTCTGCAGTGGGTAGAGGAGAGTGGCAAGGCTGACTTCTCTGTTTCTCTCTCTGCTTCCCCCAAGAGCCTGCTTGTGGGGAGAGAAACCAAATAAGGCAAGAAAAAAGTCACCTGAACTATACTACCCTAATCTGCATTTATGCCCTGAGCCTGGTGTATGGTCATAGCTGATGCTTTCTCTTGTGCATAATTTTATAGACCCCTTTGCCTACAGTTCTTGTTCCCTAGAAGGATGAATCTGTTCTGAGGGTTCCTCCAGCCTCTTGCTGCTGAGGTTCTTCTGCTTCTTCATGTGGCCATAGTGGACTGGTCCAGGACAGTCTCTGCCTTCTGTTTCCTGCCTAGCCTCCTTTGGTCCCTGAGAAGCACTGTGGCACCCTTCATCTGAACGAGTCTTGGAGGGCAGCCTGTCTCAGTCCAGCAGGACCATCTCATCTTCAGCGAAGCAGTTCTTCAGCCTATGCTGAAGAACTATACAGGGATGAATCCCTGGTCCACCCTGCACCCCAGCTCTAGGAATAATGAACTCCCTGAGCAGCACCATGAGACCTGTTCACTGAGGATGCAGCAGGTGTAGGGGTGAGGCATGCAGCCTAGCTCCCCAAATCTCCTCCACAAATCCTTTAATCTCCACTCTCTCAACTCTTTTATATACACATATTGGTGGTGGGGTTCGAGAGTTCTTGAATAAATTCGGGAGCATGTGCTTTGACAATTCCTTTCACTTTGGAATTTCACCTTATTGTGTCTTGGTGCCTAGCAAAGAAAACGTCAATAATAACACACACACATAACAGTGGTTTAAATAAGATAGGACTTACTTCTTTTTGCATAAAGGAAGAGACTGGTGATGGATAGTTCTGAGCTTGTATGGAGGCTCTATGATCATCAGGTTCTGAGGTTACACAATTTAAAAACTTGAAAACTGAGAGCAAGATTCCAGTAGGACTTACGTAGAGCAGTAGAACTTAGCCCTTCTGAGATACAAAGCAGTACAGAAAAGAGTGGCTTAACTCTGCCAAGGCTGCAGTGTGGGAAGGCACCCACCTCACTCAGCATGCTTTACTTCACCGCCCTTCTTCCAGTTTCTTAACACTCATCAATGTCTTGCACTTGTTCCCAAACTGTTTTCTTCAGCCCCACTACCACTGCCTTAATCGATCCTTACTCACTGATCCCAGATGAAATGTCTTTCTGGAAAGTCTTCTTTGACAGATATGTGTAGAACAGGTCCCCCTGTCCAGTGCTTTCCTAGCAGTTCCATCTATAATACATAACTGCTTGTATACATTTCTTGTAGTTCATATCCGTGACTAGACTGTATCAGGCTCCATGAGACTGGAGCCACGTCTGACTTGTTCACTGCTTTATCCCCAGCACCTGCAGTAAGCCACCTTGTGACATAATAAATCTTTGCTGAATTAATGACTGAAGTCATCATAAGTGTTTTCCTTATTAAAAATCCCTAAAGCTGTTTCATCATCTTTGGCAACCTGCTGGGTGTTTATCAAGATTTGGCTTATTTAAATTCTTAGCTGTGTCATTGATGGAAAACACATTTCACTTAACAATCTACTGTTTTGCTTTATCTAGTGGCAGTGTTTTAATCCAAGTGTCTATTCTGTGAGTACAATTTTCAGTTTTAAGTAAAATGAAAAAGGAAACACAGTTTTGTCTTTTTTGCAGGCAGGAATGACAAACAGTAAGATTGTCAGATATTTAAAAACAGATGTGTTGGCTCCAAATAAAACTTCACTGTAGCCTTCTAGTCTATCCATTATTCTAGCATTCCTTATTATAGTCTAAGTTCACCAGATTCCTACTCCTAAGTTTCTAAAACAACTTGGTTACTTTTTCTTAAAAAAAAAAAAAAAAGAAACCCTCGTCTTTAAAATTACACGAAAGCACATGTTTATTCTTGAATAATCAGAGATATAAAAACCTCCAACATGTTCACCATTCAGGGATACCCTCTGTTTATGTGTTATCGCATGATATATCAACACTTTTTTAATCTCCACAAAATGGATCCTCTTTTTTTATGCTACTGGTAAGGTGACTTTTTCACAAATTTTTGCAAATATGCTTGTCTTTTAAGAAAGAAAAACCCACGTTTTATTTCTAGGAATGAAGATTTGTTGTGTGTTTCTCAAATTAGCACCGTACTCCCCATGGACACTATGTGATGTCATACTGCTGCTTTATTTTTCTAGTACATGAAACCTTTAATACAAACTACCAGTAAACTATGATGGTTCAAAAAGAAGTGCGTACATGTTGTGCTATACTCCTCGCTTTGTGTAAACATGCAAACCGAGTTGTCTCAACGCTTGGACTGACTGCTTCTTCAGCTCCTTCCCCTGGAACTGATCTCAAACATTATCATCTGAAACTCATTAGTGTGCTGTATAACCACGTCCAAAATTTTTTGTAGGTTTTGTACTCTACAATTTCCTTTGGCATGCTTCAACACTTAAACTTCCTTGTAAGTTTAACTTATTCTAATGCTTTAGTCTGTTTAATATACCCTCCCAGTTAGTTTGTCTGGTTATAATTATCTCACCACATAGAGCTTCTTCTTCACTAGATTTGTGAGAAACATCCCATTCCCTGGCTCTTTGATTGCAGTTAAGCATAAACAAAATAAATTCATTTTTTATATTCAACATTACTAAGAGGCACTACTACTTTTTTACATCATTATATGAAAGCTATCTTCTTCAAGCCGAAACAAAACATAACGAAAACATTGTCCCTTCTCCTAGTATGCTTGAGTATCCCAAACTGCCCCCTCCCTTATTTTTGTACTTTCTCATTCATTGGTTCAACATTCAGATAGCCTTTCCATGGAACAGGTTTATGTTCTCCTACTTCACAAAATAAGCCATATGACTCAAAAGTAAGTACATACCTTCCTAAGATCGTGATGACTTATATGGTATAAACACTGTGTAATTATAGGAATGGAGAAACCCACAGAGAATCAGTAGGATAAGTGTGAAAAATGGGTTGATTAATTTTGGAGATCTTTGCTTATTCCTAGTCCTTGGACCTTGGCCACAAGGTATTTAAAAATTCTGGTTTTAATCCACATCTTCTGAAAGTTTTCTGCTGTGCTTCATTAGATCAAAACCCCTAGGATAAATGGAAACTACAGATATTATCCAGGCAAGTAGTAGAAATTTTATTACAGTTCCATATTGGCACAACATGCATTTTATTTGCTCCATAGTTCACTGGGTCTATGTATGCATAAATGTGCATTCAAATCCCAGAGGCTTTGGAAGAATCTCTGGTTGTACATAAAGGTGCTTTTGGTTGCTATAGAAAGGAAAAAATAACCCAGTTATGACAAAGACCAAAAGTTCCTTTTAATGACACTGTTTACATTCCTGCCTATGGTGCCAGATTGCTGCCAACAAATGTCAGTCATAGGAACAGGAGGAACTTGCTTGACTAATATAAAAGGAAGCATCGTCACCCTGCGTGGTTTCCTCTCATTCGAAGCATTTGCCACACTGCAGATGGGAATTGCATAGAACCGGAAGGCATTCCAAGAGAGGTAAGGAATGAAAACAGACAGCTAGCAAAGAAAGACTGAGTTTTATGGGAACTATTTCCAAGAATAAGAATTATAAACCATAATGTTTCCATAGCAACCTTTCCTGCTATGTTGAATCTCATGGGACAGAAACTGTAAGAACAAACAAAGCTGTGTGTATGCTCAGAGCCATTTTGAGGACCTCCAGGTACTTGGTTAGAGAATATAGAGCCCCTTTTCTGGGCTCTCCTTTTCCACACTTAGTGACTTCCTTGTCCACTATGAAGCCTTTTATTTATTAACATAGTTTTGGCTATTCATTGCATTCACACTGGCACAACATATACTAATAGCTTTAATAATAACCAGCAATAAAGTATTACTAAGTACTAGGTACTGCACTAAGCCCTTCATCATCTGTGTAAACTCTCATAAACCTATGAGGATAAATAATTTTACATCCCCATTTTACAAATAAGAAAAATGAGGCATGGAATGTTAAATGACTTATCAGCACCAAGATTTATCAGCTAAAAAGAGGTAGAGCATCTTGACATTAGTTCCATCTGACTCCAAAATCCATGCTTTGTATTAATAAGATCAAAAGTCAAGGAATTGCTTTCTAATCCTTAGTTATTTTGACTAAAATTTAGGAGTACATCCTCCAACATGCTGCCTCTGTTGTGGTATATTGTCCAAGTGATGGGTTTTTACCCCTTCCAACTTAGGAACAGTGGGCTGCCCTTTCTAATCATTTGTGTTCTAAGCATTTCTTGTTTGTTTCGATTCAGTGTTTAAATATTGATAGAAAAGCAATGCTAAAGGGGAGGACTAGGGGAGAGTGGCATTGATCTTTTTCTTTTATGTGTCTCCCTATGTGTATGTACTTCTACATCTATACATATACACACACAGAGGCAGATATGTGATATGGATATCATTGGGAATTTTGCTCACAACTTTATTTTAGGAGGTGGGGGAGTACATGGGCCAGGAATTGAAGCCAGGTCTCCTGTATGGCAGGTGAGAATCCTACCACTGAACTACCCGTGCACCCAGCACTGGTCTTTTACACCTGTCTGCTGCTTCTTCACCCCACCCCAGACTTATGCTATAGTTGTGCCATCATCCGCGAGAACTCTGAAGTCCTACAGCCACAGGAAGCCTGTGTATGACTTGAGAACAAAAGTTAGACTCCAGCACTCTTAGCCTAGAGGACTCCCCAAGAGAAGTTAGAAAGAGAGAGGAAAACCCAAGAGCAACTGGATTAATGCTAATCTGGCAGGTGGGGAAAAGCAGTATCACTGTTAGAGGATGGATATAAGTATGACATCATCTTCCCTAACTTGTCAGTGAAGCCTGGACATTCCTGTTGCTTGTGCAAGTCCTCTCTTTTAAAAGACAGTACAGTATGAATTTTTTTCTGTTTTCTTTTTATTGCTTTTTCTGAGTTGATACAGATGTTCTAAGAAATGATCATGATGATGAATATACAATTGTGTGATGATAGTGTGAGTTATTGATTATATAACAAGAACAGAATGATCATATAATAAGAATGTTTGTGTTTGCATGTAGTTATGTATCTAAAAAAAGACAGTACAGAAATCTTCCACAAAAAGATTAACTTAATATGATACGCTAGTTGTGAGGCTATTAATAAAACTTGAAATATAAAGCAAACCAAGTCTTATTTATAAGACAGGACCTTTCTCATTAATCTATAGCTATTATCAGTTACTTTTTCTAACATTGGACCATTTCCATAATTTTGACAGCAATAGAACCAGACAGAACAGGTGAGACCAGGATTGGGAATGGAGCCAGACTGTTGGCAAAACAAATCATGTTGTATATCGGCCAAAGCACAGAACCAGCTTATATCGGTAAGGTGTGAAGTTAGCAATAGTCTTGTTCAAGATACAGGATGCCAGATCAACCTGAACAATGCAGAATGTTTGAGATTTGACTGGCTGGCCTGTGATGAGGATATAGAGATCTAAGCTGAGTAGAGAATGCAGGTTACTAAAGCGTCATGGTGTCAAAACCAGAGTTAGTGTCTACAGTTCCAAGCAGGGAAAGTAACACTGACAGAAGCCAATCCAAACATGCGGCATGGGCTAGAGGTGGGTATTAAAAAGATAAAAGGGAGCTCATCTAGGAAAAAAATCTGCTAGACTCAGCAAATGAATATTTGTCTGTATGGATCCATAACCCAGACTGTAGATGATTTGAAAGGCAATTTTTTGTTGTTTTGTAGCAGCATTTCTCTTATAGGCAGGTATGGCAGAGATTCGTAGATATTCTTCAAAATGTTTTGCTTTGTGTAATCCCTAAAAGAATTTTTAGGAATTATGTGTTGCTGGTTAAACAGATAGAAATGAGAGGAATTTGTGTCTTAGTGTCACAATTAAAAGATATTTTTGACTTACGTGGCAAAAATTACAGATAATATGCTAACAAAAATATTTTTAAACAATCTGTCCACTCACTACCTGATGAAGTCTTTTTTAATTTGGTTGCTGCAAAGACACCAATGACTCACAAAAATATTTGATATCCAATTTTTATACTCATTCCTTTTCTCAAAATGTGTTCACCACCACCAAAAATGTGTTCAAGTTCTAATTCTGGTATCAGTGAATGTGGTGTTACATGAACAATTTCTCCTTTACTGTCAGAAATTGTATATTGTCCCTTTTTTCTTTTTGAATATATATTTCTATTCAACTTTCACCAGAGAATTTTATTTAATATATTTTATGTTTGGAAGCCCTTTTCTGTTTGGGATATGTTTTCTATATTTATTTTATGTTTGGAAAACTTTTTTGGATGTTCATAGTACTCTTCTTCAAACTAATATGAGATTAAAATGTTTTAATATTTCATTTGACTATAAGTATAACATTTCTTCTGGATTGAGTTCTAATTAAAATTAGTATAGCACAAAGTTGATCATAAAAGACATATGTTACAAATTTTTATAATAATTGACTATAGCACAAACTTATTAGAATACCTCCCTCAATTAGATGAATATACTTTCTCAATAGTTCATGAGTTTGGGGATATTACTTATCACTCAAATCAAACAAGGTTCAACATAAATTCTATTGTAATTTTTCATTTTTTGTAAGCACTAGAAACCTTGTTCAAGTAAACAGATAGAAATGAGAGGAATTTGTGTCTTAGTGTCACAATTAAAAGATATTTTTGACTTACGTGGCAAAAATTACAGATACTATGCTAACAAAAATATTTTTAAACAATCTGTCCACTCACTACCTGATGAAGTCTTTTTTAATTTGGTTGCTGCAAAGACACCAATGACTCACAAAAATATTTGATATCCAATTTTTATACTCATTCCTTTTCTCAACAATGATATAAATTTTTCAGGTGACCATTTGTTTGACATTATGGAACAATGCAGCATATCAAGATTAAGGATGGGTGAGAAGGGTGTCTTTTATAAAGTAGGAAAGGGCAATTTTGAAAATGGAGATGGGGAAGGAGAATCTAATTGCTCCTCCATCAGAGACGGGTTCTCAAGCAGATCAGTTTTAGGAAAAAGCACATATGGAAGCTGAAGATCTGGAATTTGATTAACCTAAAATTGTCCATGGCCACAAACCTTTTGGGGAGTTTTTTCGAATCCCTGGGGTGTTCAGTACTTCAGTTTTGAGAAACTCTTTTTCCCAACAGCATCAAAGGGAAGCCCTTATATCCTTATATTCTAACACTCTGGTCTTAACTTTAGGTTAAATTCCCTTACAACACTATTTGAATCCTAGATGGGAGCAAAATCCTTCCTATAATTAATAAAAAACTTTGAAACTTTTGTCCAGGTTGACAGCAGTTCTTCCAGCAGTTTAGCTGAGAGTCCAGTATTTTCCTATAGTGTCTTATTAGTTTCAAAAAATAGCCTTTATTCAGGTAACAACTCAATAATGAATTTCATATGTATCAAATGTATGTTTTTAAACCGATGACCAAAGAGTAAAAAACAATTTGACCTACATTAGCAAAATGTTATCAAAAGCACAAAAATCCCCAGATAGTTCTGTATGACCTGGAAAGTTTCCTCACGTTTTCATTGTTTTGTTGTTGGTGGTGGTGTAGAACATTTATTTTTTCTACAAAACACTCAAAATTTAGGTTAATGGGAAATAATTTTAATCAAAGAAAGTATATTTTCTTCCCATGGATCCTGCTTTGTATTAGGAAATGACACTGTGATCCATTTTACTACAACTAAAATATTACAAAATATTCACAAGAAAATATTAAAAATAACTCAAATATAAAAGCCAAGATGTGATGAAATAAACAGGTTCCTTGTAAAGTTCTACTCCAGTGCCGGCAGCACACAAGAGAGGAAAGTGAAAACAAATATGTAACTAAGATCAGCCTGATCTCATATTTCAAAATAATTGTAGAAGGGGAATAAATGGGATGGAAATGGTGACATGAAACAGAATGGATGCTAATAGCAGCACTCTTTCAGTAATCAATCATTTCTGAATGAATACTCTTTCTTATATGCCATAAATTCAGACCAAGACTAAACTTTAGGATATTCTTTGCATTGAAATGAGAAAATATCTGATATTGGAAGTAGTTCTTTTATTTAATCTTAATAAGTGCCTCTTTCTTCATGAACCTCTGATGTGAACAGAAGCCTATAATGGCATCAAAAGCTTTCACAGTATTTCTTTCATCTCTTCCATGAAGGCTTCATACACCATCCTTAGTTTGCACTGAGATAGGAACAGAAGGACCAAATTTGGGGGTTGCTTTGGCAAGAAACACAGCAGAATCATCCTCTGACTTTCTTTAGGGAGTAACAGTAGCCCATTTATTCTCCTGACATACTCTTAGTGCAGTGGGCACAAACTAATTAATCTCTGCCTGGGGATTAGTGATCTATGGCTTAGTACTGATGGCTGCTGGGACTTTCTTCTCAACGGTGGCTGCTCTTGTATCATCTCTTTTGGGTCACAGAATCAAATTGGGTGGGGCACTTAAAACCCCTGAGTTCAGCAAGGGAGCTGGTGGGAAAAGCCCAGGTGGGGCAGGTTCAAGTGAAGCCACCAAAGGTGGGAGCATCATGCCAGGACGGGGGTGGAGGGCTACCTGGAAGTGCAGAGAAAAGGAGCCCTGGTGGGGGTCCTTGAGGAGGAGGGCTCAGAAGCTGACCTGGAGGTGAATTTAGAGGAAGGCCAGATGGTCAACCTGGTGATGGTCCTGGAAGTAAGAGTTGGGATAAAGGCCCTTGGAGTTCTGGCATTCCAGGTAGTCTCAGAATGGAGGAGATCCTGGAGGTGGCCCAGGAGGAAGTCCTGTAGATGGTCCAGCTGGCTGAATAGGTGATTCAGGTGCTGGTTCAAGAAGAAGTGGTCCTAGTAAGAGAGGTGCTTGTGTTTGAGGAGGAACAGACTGCAGAGAGGGCTGCTGCTGTGAAGAAGCTGGTGATGTGCCATCAGGAGAGTCTTCTTTATGCTGTTTTTGAGATTGCTTTTCTGCTTCAAAATCATCAGAATAATCTTCATCATTATTTTCTGAAAATACCTCACCTGGGACTTTCTGACCTGCCATTCAAATATCACAGCTTGAAGAGGAGTCAGTTCCTTCATGCTCTTTTTTTACCTTGATTTTTCAGTCCTATGTGCAAATCACATGCTCAGACCTGACTCTTTTTCTTAATTGTTGTCTTTCTAATTATCATCATGATGCACAAGTTCATTCCCCTCACTTTCTCCATCTGATCTGTCAGTGTCACTTTCATCAATGCTGTCATCATCCTTAGCCTGATCTTTATCCACAGGATAGCTAGCCATCATCCTCACTTGTGCTGGAAACATCATCATCATGACCTCACTGAGCAAGTTCAGGACTATACAACATATCTTCCTCTTGCCTACATGGAGGAAGATCTAAGGCAAAGTCTACTTTACATCTGTAAGACTTGAGGAGGAGATGCACCAGGGGGAGGGCCAAGAGGTTTTCTTCCAGGAGACAAATATGTAATGCCATGCTCAAGAAGAGTATGTATAGAAACTGCCTGAGTTGGGCGAACATAGGCTGAAGTCCTGTAAGGATGCAACATGACTGGGCACCACAAAGTGGAATGTCCTGAATCAAGGTGTTGGAAGGAGCATGAGGCATATCTGGCAAAGGAATACTGTCACCTTTATATGCTAAGCATTCTTGACAGCATCCAAACATTGGTTAAATTGAGCCCTTTTCTGTTCATATTCTACTTCTAGCATTCTTAATTCTTTGTAACTATCTGGATTCTCTTTTTCATAGAGTTGTAAAATACATTCAAAGGTTTTGTGCAGCTTTTTATGTTTGTTTTTCAGCACCTTCTCATACAACTGTGGCTGTTACGTGGGGTTAAATTCTATTTCATCTAATTACTCCATATCTGGAATAATCTGCTTGGCTCCTTCATCTTCAAAACTGTATCTTGACCATTATATGCAGTTTTTATTCTTCATTAATTCTCCCTTCTGGGTTTCCTTTTGTGCCTGGACTGTGGGGTTTATAAATTTTCCACTTGTGGTGGATGATGTAGATCTCCATCCCATGTTTAAAATCTGTATTATTGTTCATTAAAACAACAACAACAACACTTCTGCGGAGTTTCTGGGACTTTGAGAAGTGGGGTATGTGCAATTTTAACCTCTTTTACTTCATGGGAGTCTGCACTAAGACCCCTCAGTCAGCCACTCAGCCATTGCCACCTTGATACCTTGCATGTTTTCATTGTTCTTAGAAAATTTAAACTAATATCTTCCTACAGCTCTACATTCCCTTAGTTGTGAGTAGTGAGCTAGGGGCAACTTATTCAGTAAGTAATAATATTCTTACATTAGTTGAGCTCAGAAATTTCTAGGGAGAACTTTGGGAAACAAATCAAATTTGAATTTCATATAACCTTCTAAAGGGAAAACTATACACTGAAAACTAGAAACACTGAAGTGGAAATAAAGTGGGAAGTAGGATCCTAAATGGATTGCTAAATTATTTTATAAAACAGATTGGCAATCAAACTCAGAGTCAATCTCACCACCCAAAGTCCAGCAAGAATATACATGTATTCACAGGTTTATTTATTAGTTAGGTTTATTAACTTTATACAGCAAGGGAAACCACATCCAGGGGAATCTTAGGAGCATCTTAGTAAGGGGAACTTGAGATGGATTTCTTAATAGGGTTTGGATATACGGTGGAGGATTCTGAAAAGAGATTAGGAAGCAAGACCAGTTCTGGATTGGATGTTGTCAAGAAACATGGTCAGTGATTGCTAATCTAAAAAGGTTGAGTCTAGAAGCAGCAAGATTAGTGTGGGGCTAGGTTTGTCATTGATAAGAAAACAGAAATCACTCAAAAGGATGTATGCTAGTCATTTCTCTGGTAGCAGCTTGGCCTTGTTTCTGCTCCATTAGAAACATGCTTTTTTATGCGAGTAACATTGATTATGTTGGCTTTGTCTGTGTTCTGTTGGAAACATCAAATTCTGTGAGGGACATTGCAGTCTGATTAGCAGCAGGAGCTATTTTCATCGCTTTACTAATTAAGTGCTCAGTTTTTACTTTGCTGACAGGGTATGCAAATTTGGAAGCAGGGCTGAATTGTCCAGGAAAGCAGATGCTAATTCCTATACCTTCAGCAGCCCTGTTTCTCTTTCCTTCCATCTAAACAAGACACATTCTGACATCGACATTAATGCTGAACAAATATTTAAGGGATTTCAGTTTGCGGGACATCAAAATATTAGACCTGCTTGGGAACCCCATGTCTCATCCCATTTATGGGGTTGGTATAGGTTTTGATAGAACCCTATGAATTTTGTTATTAGTTTCATCGGCAACTCTTTCCCCAGTAGATTCTTCCAAAATATTACGATACAGAAATCAACACATGAGATGCAGGTATAGATGAACACAAATGCAACTGTGAGTACAAAGCAGAATGGAAATATGTAAAATAGATTAGTCCAGAGAATGAACCAATGTATGGTCATCCTTTTAATAAAACTTTTATTGCTCTTTATGACTGCATTCTTCCTTCTGCAAGAGAAAGACTCTGGACGATTGGCAGGCTCCAGCTCATGGTATTGGGGGTGGGAATATCACAGAGATAAGAAACGATAGGCCTATAGACAGAGTGGCAGACCCAGAACCAAAAATGCTTCTTCTGTCCTATTCTGAGCCCCCTAGCACAGAGCTGGAGGGAAGTCCATCCACTTATGCCCACCGCTTCCTCATGGGAGGCAAAGCCAGAAGAGCTGGCCAACCCCTGGGGACAAATGTGGAGTGGAATAGCACTATATTTTTGAGTTAAGCACCCTATTGGGGAGTTTTGCTTCACCTCTAGGGAGGAAGAAGATATGCACTGAAAGAGGCCTGTATTTTTATTTACTGATATTTAGCTTTGTGAAAGTGAGGGCACTTACAAGAAGGTGCTCTGTGTTGGCTGGTGACTCAAAGAATTAAGCTGCATTTGACTAGAGAGTTTCTGTTATTTTTTGAGAAGAGTAGAAGAGAATAATTATATCTTACCAGAACTGGCATTCATTTCCGATGAGCTGTTCCTGTTCACTAAGCAGTCATCAAATATAACAATTTTGGGGAATGTGCTGTCCTTGCATGAAATTTCAGTAACAGTAGACTTGCTGCTGTGATTTTACTCATTATGTACCTCATATGGGTGCCCTAAGTAATCATAAGGGGATTTAAACAAGACCTTGCACCACACAATATTAAGCTGTAGAAGCAGGGGGAGTGCTTTATTTTCCTATTGAGGGTCAGATCTTTCTGAGATGGAAAGAGAATGAGCTCTGGAGCAAATGAATGTTGAATAAATCCTCTACTTTGCCATTTACTTGCTCTGCCACAGAGAATGCAATTTCTGAATCTCAATTTCTTTATCTATGAGTTGGGAATAATTATACCCACACTGTGGATCTTAAATATATAAAGACAAATCATATATATACATTTGCAACAGTTTCTTGGGATCTAAACACATTTTATTCACAAGCCTATGTTTATATTTGGTAACGGAAAACATGTAATCAAGGAAGTCAGTCTATTTTGTTTTAAAAAATCTCTTTCAAGTGATTATTCAATCAATTTAGGGTTTAAATGGTCTCATTTCAAAGTTCATACTTCCCCTCCAGGCTCTCCTTTCTTCTTTCCTCCTACCCTCTTCCATCCAGGGTACCAGAGGCAAGAAAAGCTCAAATAACCTCATAGTCGTAGAGATGTTGTGAGTCCACCTGTGTTAGTTTGATTCAGTTGTCAACTTGGCCAGATGAGCATACCTAGGCTTGTTGCTGCAGACGTGAATCTCATCTGTTGCTAATTACATCTGCAGTCAGCTAGGAGGCATATCTGCTGCAATGAGTGACCTTTGATTTAATTGGCTGGTGCTTAAATGAGAGAACGCAATGTAGCACAGCTAGGCAGCTCCGCATTCATCTCAGCACTTGCAGCTCAGCCCAGGCCTTTGGAGATGCAGAAAGTCCCCCCTGGGAAAGTTGTTGGAACCCAGGGGCCTGGAGAGAAGGCCAGCAGAGACCATCCTGTGCCTTCCACGTAAGAAAGAACCTCAGTGGAAAGTTAGCTGCCTTTCCTCTGAAGAACTAACAAAATAAATCCCCTTTTATTAAAAACCAATCCATCTCTGGTGTGTTGCATTCCGGCAGCTAGCAAACCAGAACACCACCTGTTTCCTCTGAGTCTGTATTGGCAGCTCCTAAGATATCTTATGTCTATGTATTTTTGGCCTCTATGTTCATTCATTTCTGACCATGTAACATGACATTTATTCTCTTGGCATGGACAGTCACAATTATTCTTCCCACAATCATGCAGTTTTATCCCTCTCAATTGACTCCACAATGGCTCTGCTTCATCCTCCATCAAAATCTTATCTAAAGGATGTCTACTCACGGTCTCTGCTTAAGGAACCTATTCTTTGCCTCAGCTACTCCCAAGCACCCACTCTGTATTTTGCTAGTTTCTCCAGCCCTTTTTACAGGTCATGGAAACTTTCCAAGGCCAAGACACCTTTCACCCTCTTCTCAATTCAGCCTCAGCCTGAAGCTTGGACCTTAAAGCTTAACTCCAAGTTGCTTGAAGAGGAATAGAAAGACCTCCTTAATTGATGCCCTTGTGATTGAGGCAAGAAAAGCTCAAATAATCTCATAGTGGTAGAGATGTTGTGAGTCCACCTGTGTTAGTTTGATTCAGTTGTCAAAGGAAAGAGCATGAGGAATGAACTAGGGTCCCTGATTACTAAAAATCAACTCTGTATATTTACATACTTTATCAACTTTAATCAACTCTTCATATGACTACCAACCTCTTCTGTTAAGAGCTATTCATATATTTTGCCATTTTTACCACTTTTTAGAGATGATCCTGGGAAATTAGAGAAATATTTCTGTCTTCATGTCTCTGCCGCTTTTTCAGTAAACCAGATAAAATAATGCCTTCATTTTGGGGGTTCTAAGAATTAAATGAGACAATGAAAGGAAGCATCTGCTACATAGTAGATGATCAATGAATGTTAATTCTCCTCATCCTCTATTTCTAAGCAGGCATAGCAAATTGATGAAGAGTTCTACTGAACATTCAAAAGCTCTGCCAGACTGCAGTTACTGTCTGGCTTATTTAAGCATTTCTTTTTCCTTGAGAGTTTCATTTCAGTGTTTGAGGGAAATAATTCAGAATATGCTAATGAAATTGATGACATATGCTATCCTCACCCTGAGAAATGAAATAAAATCCTTGATGGAACCAAAAATCTCTTTGAAGAGAGATACTTAAAAATATCCTAAAACTGAAAATTATTCAATTAAGTTGTTTGAAGACTGTGAGATCTGAGCAAAAAAGCATGGGAAGATGACAATATAATTCTGGTTACAAGCTCAATCACTAATTTACTTATCTACTTGGGACAAGTTGCTATACCTTAAACCTTCACATTTTATTTTTCTATCAGTAAAGCAAATTAAAAACAAGTTATAAAATGTCAGGCCATAAGTAGCCAAAATAATATATCATTGTTTAAATTGTTTTGTGTTGATTTATATATTTATATGCACTATAGCATTTAGGTAATGGAATTGTTTTTGCTTTCTTAATTTGAAATGTTTCATACATTCATAGTTTACTTAAAGTTCTGTAACATGTATCCTGGTATATATATGTCAGGGTTTTTCCAGGGGCATGTAAACATTTAACTTTTGTTAAATGTTTTTTTTTTTTTTAATATTTTTTTTGTGCGTGTGCTCTTTCCCTTTACTAATTTTGCCAAAGTTTTGTCAATTTTATTAGCCTTTCCAAGGTACCAGATTTTGGCTTTAATTTCTTATGTTTATTTTTTCTTTCTGTCTACTTTCTTTGGGTGTTAACCCATTGTTATTTTTCTAACTTCTTAAAAGGAATACTTGTCTCACTTAATTTTAGCCTCTCTTATTTTCTAATATAAATATTTAAAGCCACAAATACCATTTTAACTGTATCGTACAAGTTTTGGTGTGTGGATTTTTAAAAAAATCGTTTAATTATATGTATTTTCTATTTTACGATATTGTCTTTCAGGAGTAGATGTTTAAAATTGCAGGATTTATTTTTATTTCCAAATGTAGTGTTAATGATTTCTAACTTATCTTCATTGTAATATTCTGTAGTATGTTGCTTGCAATTTATTGAGAAATTAATTGTTTGAATTTATTGAAATGTGTTGAGTGAGCAATTTTTGTAAATTATTCATATAGACATGAAAAAATATATCTTACAGTTTTTCTTTATATAAACATTATATACATGTCCATTAGAATAAACTTTTGTATTTGTCAATTACTAAGGATGCATTAAAATCTTGCACTATATTGGCAGATTTATCAATACCTCCTGATGGTTCTGTCTATTTTTGCTTTCTGTATTTTGAGGCTTTTGTGAGATATATTCATCTTCTAATTTTGCAAGATAAAATACAGAACATCCAGGTAATATGAATTTAAGATAGACAATGAAAAACTTTTTAGTATAAGGATGCCTCATGCAATCTTTGGGACATGCTTACTTAAAAATGATTTGCTGTTTATCTGACATTAAAATTTCACTGTATGTCCTGTGTTTTTATTGCTACATCTGGCAATTCTATCTTTTGGAGAACTGAACCTTTAATCTACATGTGATAGTCTACATGTGATATTTCTAAAAATGCTAGAAATAGAGCTATATACTTCCTGCTTTCTTTTCCTCTGTTTATCTCTCTTCCTTCACTTTCTTCCTTTTATTCCATTCCTTCTTTTATTCCTATTTGGCATTTTGTCTAATAAATCTTTTCACATATTTTCATTTTCATCTTTTCTATGTCCTTATATTTTATATATGCCTCTTTTAAGAAAAATATAGTTGAGCCTTTTAATGTCTGACAATCTTTGCCTTTTAGTTAGCGTTTAATTCTTTTATATCACCCATAATTATAGGTATATTTGGATTTGTCCTACTTTTTTCTTTGTGATGTTTTCCTTTGGTTTCAGTCTTTTGAATTAAGGATTTTTCTTGTCCTATTTTTTCTCTGTATTTATCCTACTCAAGATTTATTCGATTTTCTAAATCTAAGGGAAAGTTTCTTTCATTAATTCAGGAAAATTATTAGCCATTATCTATTTGAATATTTCAGCTTACAATTTTCTTTATCATCTCTTTCTAGAACTCTAAAAAGGTGGGACTTGGACCATACTCTCCATCTTTGCAATTTTCCAATTAGTGATCCCTCTGTGCTGTATTTTATATAACTTTACTTCTACTTTCCATTTCACTAGGACCCCAAAACTAACTTTTATCTGGTATTTAGTTTGTCATATTGAATTTCTAATTTTAATTATGGCACTTCTTTTATTTCCATAAATTTTATTTTTATTTTTTCAAATCTTCTGGGTAAATTTTGACAGTGTTCTTTCCAATGTCTTCTTTACTTACTTGAATATATTAAATATTATAGTTTATATCTGATAATTCAAAAGTGTGTTTTTAAGGGTCTGAAATCTGTAGTTGTTACAGTTGACCCTTGCTCAGGAAGCTTCTCTCCTCAAATATTCAGTAAGATCTTGTGAGCCCTTGTTCCTTGGAATGTTATTAGTGGAAATTTTTTGAAGCTTCTGTTAAGCTCCTTCACTAAAGAGGGACAGTGTTTACTTCTGATAGATATCTAGGAGCACTATTATCTTGGGACTGATTTAAATTTAATTTTTGGCCTAAGGTTTGGGTGCCTTAGACAGTGTAGTTTCAGGTTCCTAATCTGTTAGGAGAGGTGGTTAGGAATTTGAAGGCAGGACATTTTCTGCTCTCTATTTAGTGTCAAAGAACAGACAGGCAAACAATCTCCTTCCATAGATTGGGATTGCTTGTCTACTCACTCAGGGTGTTACCATTTGGATTTTTTGCCTTTAACTAGAGATCTCTGACCCAAATTTCCCCTACCCTTGGGGTTGAGATCTCCAGTTAAAGGCAAAAAAAAAAAAAAAAGTAAATGCTTAGCATTGAAGATTTGTACTTTCTTATGGTTTCTCGCCACCAAAAATTCACTAATTTAGTCACTAATTCATCCATCTGTTAAAACACTTGTTTTTTCATCATTTTAATATGAGCTGTACTGGGAGAGGTTTCTTTGACAATCTAGCCTACAATATTATTGGAAAATGAGGTCTAAAGCTTTTTAACGTGGATTGTAAAGGGATTCATATTGTAATTCAAAATGCGAAAAAAATGAATCCATTTAACAGATGTTCAAAATAAATAGCAAATTTCAAAAGATACCACTCTACCACTGACATTTTATAGCTTTGGATTTGTGTCTACTCTGAATGAGATTTTCCCGATTAAATACCTAGAAAATTAAACACTGCACTAACTGCCCCTCTTAATGTAACAGTTTTTTTTCACCATAGCAATTTAGCTAAGAAATGTGTTTTTTGTTTGTTTGTTTTTGCAAAGCTTCATTTTATGGTACAAATACTATGGAAACCAGACCCTAAGAAGCCTTCCAATGAGCCTTGCCTCTTGATATTCATGCCCTCTTCTTATATAATCTTTTCTCTTACTGAATAGGGCTGATCTTTTTAACCACAAGTTATACAAAAATGACTATGTCTTTCCAGAGTAGGTCAGAAGAAATTTTGTGACTTCTGCCTAATTGCTTGGGTCATTCACCCTGAGGGAAGTGGACTGCCATCATGACCATCATCAAACAGCTCTAGGGAAAAGTTTCCTGCCAATAACCAGCACCAACTAGCCTGCCGCATAAATGAGCTATCTTGAAGCAGATCCTCTAGCTCACGCAATCCTTCAGATGACCGCAGCCCTGGCCAAAATCTTGACTGTAACCTCAAGAGAGACTCATAGTTAGAACCACATAACTAATCTGTTCCAGAATTCCTGACCCACAGAAACTGTATGAGATAATAAATGCTTATTGCTGTTGTAAGCCACCAAAGTTCAGAGCATTTTGTCATTATAGCTATAAATAAATAACACAATTACCCTACAAGTTAGGTATGCTGATATTTTCACGTAATTGAAAATTTTGTGTCACTTTTTTGTCTCCTAAATAATCCAATGGCAATCTTATCAGGACATCTATTTCAATAATAAGATCCAAGCAAGGACTGAATTCAGCTCAGAAATCTTTTCAGCCACGCAAAATTACCAAACACTGGAAAGAGTAAACTATCCCTGGATGAGAGGGAGATGTCTGTGATGCGCTGCTGTCTGGGCCAAGCAATACCAGTGACTTTGCACTGTCTGTGTACAAAAGCTCTTACCCCTGTTGTATTAGTTTAAAATACACACACATATAAGAGAACAGCAAAACAGTTTTGAAAGGTTTTTATGGTTTTAATATGTATTACAGCTCACAGAACATATGTCCAAATGTAGGGATTGCGTCACTTATTTCTTACAGCACCTAATGCTGTCGTGTACCCCACAGCATATGCATGTGAGGACTCTAGAAAAAAACTAGTAGTCTCAACATTTTTCTCTTTTTTCCATTTTCCCACCAAACAACCTTTTTTTCTGAGCCCTTTTCTCCCCTCCATACCAAACTGTATTCTTACATTCACCTCTCTAACCTATAACCTACAGACCTACTGACAGTATCTACTTTCAGGGAATTCTTTTATTAATGATGGAATAAATACTACATTCCTTAGCCAGTATTCGAATTCCTCTCTACATTGGATTCAAATTACCTTTCTAGTCTTTCATCTCATCTTATTACCCACATAAATCCTTCATTCCAGACAAATATCCCCTATTTCTGCTTCTGATTGTTTTAAGGATGACATTTCCTCTGCAAGAGAATCTCTCCTCCTGGCTCACACAGGTCTTTTTACTCTTCAAAACCCACCTCTGATGCATGTCTCCATGAAGTTTTCCCTCACTGCCATAGGGGGAAATGTCTCAGCTACTATGGCAATCTTTTGTACAGTTCATTTAGCTCTTGGGACTTACAGTTATATCATTTACTAAGGGCTGTACCTGATTTACAGCATCATCTCTCCCTTCCTCCACCAAACAAACACCTAGAATCCTAACTGCCCTTCTTCCCATCTAGCTGTTAATTTGTTAGGATTGTGACATCTTTGTACTTTCAACCACCTTCAGCACAAGGCATTCTTTGTTCCCTAGTACTTGATCATGAGACAATGGCCCAGGGGGAGGGGTGAGCACTTTGAGGGACACGTGGACCACAGGATGTGCTGTGGCCGAGACCCTCAAGGGGGCAGAAGAGGACTTGCTGTCTCGAGTCCACCAGCAGAAGTAATTGCAATCTGGTTTTTAAGATTTCTCACCTGGTCCCCAGGAGGTAAATAAATGCAGAAGGCGGGAAGGAAACAAATATGAGTTATTTAGAAGTTACTCTGAATAGCAACAAGAAGAGCTACCTGGAACAGAAAGCAGCCACATGATAACCCAAATGGGGAGAGAAAGAGGAAGCCCATCCAAAGAAAGGCAGAAAAGCCCCAAAACACATTTGTGTAAGACCAGAATTTGGGATATAGGCCAGGTTCATTTTTGAACAAGAAAGAGAGCTAAGCTCTGAGTTTGGCAAAGTAAGAGGTAGGACTGAACAGAGGGGGCAGGAAACCAAATGTGGTTTGGCTCAAATTACTCTAAAACTTGGACAGATCTTTTTAAATTCATAATATATTTATTAAAATAGGATAACAAAATTAAGTAAAATATTAGCAAAGAGAATTCATCAATACATTCAAATAATGATACTACATCATGACAATCTACTTACATGACATATAAGAAGAAAAATTATATGATCTTCTGCATATATTAAAAGTGACTTTTGACAAAATTCAACACCTAGTCTTATAAAGTTAATAAAATAAAAAATTTTCTTAACATATCTTATACGAAAAGTATTACCCAAATCAAACACACAAGAGGAATTAATTAAAGGTATGAAATTTGGAAATGAAGTGCTAAAAAGATCACTATTTCTAGATACTTTGATTATAAAACTGAAACTCTTGAGAGATTCAACCAAAAAAAAAAAAGCTGCAAAATAATAAGAGATTTCAATAAGAAACTGGGGTAATTAATATGCAGAAATTAATTCATAAATACAAGCAACAAATAACTAGAAGATATAATGAAAGAAAATTCCACCTACAATTGCAACAAGATGATAAAACACGTAGGACCAAATTTACCGAGAATGTGTAGATGCTTTTAAAAGCAGGTAGCCTCAATAGCAGAGAGCAGACATCCTCATTCCCTGGAGTCCATGTGTTTCAAGTAATTTTCCTCTGAAGACCTGAAGCAGACTCCCCATGTCTTCCTAATTTGAAGGCTCAGACTATTTTTTAGGAATGTCTACAAAGTATTGTTTGAAGAAAGCTTCCAGATCTCAATTCATGTAGGGAACAGAGTTGGCTGAACACTTTGTTGAGGAATACCTTGTCTAATCACTGAAATTGCCTTGAGAATACCACCTCTGTCAGGTTCTCTGTGTTGGCACATTGCCACCTAAGGAAGTGGTTTCACAGAATCTCATCATTACTCAAAATACCAAAACACTGGAGAGCAATAGCAAATACAGTTCCTAGCCTGAGAAAATGAGAGTTATTGTCTCCATGTCCTGATATGTTTTAATCACTAGACTGATAAATTCATTCACACTGGTATAGATGATTGATAATATTTCTGTCAACATAATTTCCTGTTATAGCAAAAACTGTAAGCAAAGAAATAATTTAAAATATCAGTTATTAGGTGGTGGTTTACAAGAACATTTGTTTCTGTAAAATGAAATTGACTATCTCTTGATTTAAGACTATGAACCATAATATCCCGTTAAAGATTATTTTTCAGGTATAGTCTCCAAAACCTCAAGTGACTGTACTGAGCAAGTGCTAGACACTACAACACGTATTTTACATATTTTTGGAGGAAAAGGCTAAGTCAACTTTCTTGGAATCCATTCACTTCTTTTATGGGGAGTAAAATGGAACTGGGGGATACCTTTGAGGAAAAGAAAAAAGGAAGTTGACTGGTTTTCTCTTCTTATCAATGGGCTCCAGGAAAATAGACTAATGATATTTGCTAAGAGGAATGGCCCTTAAGCATATGATGCCCTTGACTAAAACATTTATAGTAAATAATCTCAAAGAATCTGTGGACTATGAGACATAGCTCTTCAGAAAACATCACATAGGTCACACAAACACTGGCATATAATAAAATGAAGGTATTTCATAGCTTAAACGCTCCCTACTGTGTCAGATAACAACCTACGAAATCTCATTTGGAGATCGCATCTGTTTTTCTGAACCAGAGTCAGGCCTGGGAAGAAAGAGCCTTAGTAACCATGTGGTTATTCCCAGGCCTCTGGCTGCTTGGCCTGTCCCTCTGTTACCTGTGCTCTTGCAATGATTTGCAAGGCTCAATACTGGGTAAGATTTCTGATTTGAGTGAGTTGAATTGGACAAGTTGATTCTATCGACTTACTTCTTACAAGCCCTAAGGTAGGTATTATTTATCCCATTTTGTGAATGAAGAGACTGAAATTTAGAGAAGTTAGGAAGTCTACCCAAAGTTACACAGCTAGTTTAATGGCAGAACTTGGGGTGCACATGTGTCCACCTGATTCCAAAGCCCTCGTTGTTCCTATTACATCTTTTACTAGTTTAATGAATACATCATTAGATTGAGTTTAGATGAAATTTTCTCTGAAAAGAAGTCAATGATTCAAAAGTAGAGATGAAGGGACCTTAAGTCATTTTCATTGCCAAATGTTTTTTACCCTGAAATGTAAAAGCTGTTATGGCAGTGGCTGGAAAATGGGTGGCCAGTTTTACACATTGCAGTTGTAAATATTGTCTCATGAAGTGTATCATGAAACAATAAATAGAAAAACCTCAACTGAGGTTGTGTCAGAGAGGGATGCTTAACAGTGTGAGATGGTGGGTTTCAAAGAATTGATGTCTTTGTGCAGACAGAAGACTGCTTTCTCACCCTAATCTAGTGACTTAACAACATTCATTTTCTACTGATGTGCATCTCAGAAGAGGACAATATGAATTTGAAAGCATCTGAAGGAGAGGTATGGTCGAAATCGGAAAATTATTCCGGAGTAAAATAGGCAGCAAAAATGCTGGAAGGCAGTTCCAGCATTTACCCAGTTCTGCACTATAATATGAAAGAAAGCCAAACAAATGTAAATGTACCATACAAACATATATGTGAACTTTGAGCAAATATTTGGAAGGATTTAAGAGGCTCTACAATTGAAATAAAATCGATAGTTTTAGTGCAAGGACACAGAAGATTAATAGCAAATGATGCAGAATGAGAAACAATATAAAAAAGAAAGACTCTAAGGAAAACCAGGTTTTAGTGCTAGGAAGAGCAAGAGGAGAGAATTTCCAAAAGAAGAAATGCAAATAGATAATAAAATATGAAAAAAGTTCAACCTCTACAGTAATAATTTTTGCCAAATTATCAAAAAAATTTTTCTTAGTGAAAATAATCAGTTTTGGTAAAGAGGAGGTGAAATTTATGGTGGGAATTTAACGCCCAGTGGGAGCTAAATAAACGCCACCTTTCTGGAAAGCAGTTTAGGACTATGTATTAAGAGTTTTAAATATATTTATAGTCTTTGAGTAAATTTAAGATAGGCATCATTTATTTGTAATAGTGAAAAACTGGAAATAGATTATTTGATAAATGAACAATAGAAACTTTTAAATACAATCAAACAATGAAAAGGTGTTTTGACATTATAAAAATTATGTTTTTATTAGTGTTAAATGTACCCAATGTATTTTTATAATAAAAATATACAAAAAAATATTCTGGTTGTCAAAATGAGTAGACATGATAGACAGCTCTTAATACAGAAAGTTGCTTGAATAAAATAACTATTTTTGACTGGGAATGCAGTTTTAAAACATTACATGGCTCTCCTAGAGTTCATTACAGGCAATAAATCTTGCAAGATTGCCTTCTCAGAGAATGTTCTGATTGCCAAAGGAGACTAGAGGGGTCATGGAATTAAGATTTAGGGAGGAATAACATACAGAACTAAAAAGAGTCTTCAATAAGGAGACATTCCTGAATGGTAAAATGTAGGATTGCTACTTTAATTAGGTAAGTCAATGAAAACAGATAAAGGCATCCAAATTTTTGCTTATGAAAATGACCTTATTAATAATCTCAACAACAATATAATGAAATTGCATATGATGGAAATTGTGGTTTTAGTATTTATAGCTTAGAGAATGAAAGATGAAAGCTTCCATTAATTAAGCAATACTTTAAATAATTGGTATTTTATCATTTGCAATAGTATCTACATACATTTGAAAAATAGACATTTATATATGCATGAAACACTATCTTTATTCTATACTCTAGCACGGAACAGAATATACATTCACAGATTCCTTACAAAAATTCCATGTCCTCCTAGAGGGAGTGGGGAACACTTGTATAGATTTGTGACAAGTTAAACTGGAAAAATCTTCTTTCTCTCACTTATATCAAAAGAATACTGAGATTCAGGAAAATTTACTCAGAATTGTTACATTGGAAATGACAGGCATAATTTCTGATTCACCAAAACCAGGAGAACAAACTTTGGCAGCTAACTGTGTTTTATCTTATAAAGTAGTCAAGCCTCAGGCATAAAAGAGAAGGATGAAATGCTTCTCAACAAAATTATGATGATGGTAGTGATGGTTGGTATGTATAATTCTAAAGAGAAAGTCAAAAACAACACATGAGATTAGACTGAAAAGCAATTTACTGCCATTCTTAAACTAACAAGCTTTTCATTTTTAAGAACAGAAGCTTAAAAGAGAAATGATTAAATTTTGAAATCCAGAGGGACCTGACTTGAGAAATCAAGCCAGAGTTTGGAGAGCTCATAAAAATTAAACGTAACACAGGAAAGAATGAAAGATATGCAAGAGTAGCTCTGAGTACAGGAAGGGAAAAAAAAAACACCTCCACCTTACTGGGCTATGAAGAGGAACCTGGGTGTGTGTGTGTGGGGGGGGGGGGTAGGAGGGTGTTGAGGAGAAGAGAGAGAAGAATTAGCTGTAGATGGAGTCCCTGAAGAATTAGCTGTAGATGGAGCCTCTGAGGAATTAGCTGTAGATGGAGTCCCTGAAGAATTAGCTGTAGATGGAGTCCCTGAAGAGGCTTTGTTCTGCCTCCTCCAGTAGTGAGGGTACTGGGGTAGGGTGGGGAGGGCATCAGAATACGATTCAAGGATTGAGAAACCATGTGATGACCTTCTTACTTTAAACACTTGGAGGAAACAGACATAACCCCCAATGTGGAACCACTGCAATAAAACTGTAGTGTACAAAGAGAGGAACAAACTTGAACTAGATATTGCTTATTCTTCCCAGGTCTCAGTCAGCAGGGCAAGCTGTAGAGAGGATCTAGGAAAGTTCTCATAGCCCCCATGAGAAGATTTGGAAGACAACTGAAAATTCAAAATAATTCTATCTTTTGGAGGTCCCTGTGAACAATGGGGGTGAAGGATTGTAGATGAAGCTACAGAGTGAGCTTCTCAGAGCCCAGGGCCAGTGGGAGGACATGGCTAAGTGAGGATAGGTAACATTTGAAAAAGCTGAGGTAGAAGCCTGGCAGAAAGGGGGTATGACTGAGTTCCTCTCAGCTGTCTTTTGTAGTTTCAGTATACAGATTTTCAATAATTTTTTTTCTAAGCATTTTAATTTTTTTAGGGAAGACAAAGTGAAATAGAGAGAGAGAGAAAGAGAGAGAAAAAAGAGAGGAAAGGAGAAGAAAGAGAAGAGGGAGAGAAGGGTAGAGGAGGGAGGGTAATGTGGGCAGGGAGCACCACATTCCCCATCTGTTCCCCAAAATCTTCAATCAGATCATACTAGAGCAAAATGTTAGAGGAAGTTGCATTGGCTTTCCATCTGGAAGCTGATCACTTCTTGGCCTGTTATTCAGAGCCAAGAATACGGCTTGCCTTTAACATTGTTATCTTTACCAGAGTCAAAATATCAAGATCATATAGAACCTATCCTTTTGTGTCTGTCTTATTTCACTGAGGATTACGTCCTCAAGTTTCATTCATGTTGTCATATGCCTCAGGACCTCATTCCTTCTTATTGCTGAATAATATTCCATTGTATGTATATACTATTTTGTTTATCCACTAATTTGTTGGGGTGCACTTGGATTGTTTCCATTTTTTAGTGATTGTGAATAGTGCTACTATGAACATTGGCATGTGTGCTGGTTTGAAAGGATGAATGTACCCTAGAAAAGCCATGTTTTAATCTGAATCCCATTTTGTAAAGGCAGCCATTTCTTCTAATCCCTATTCAGTACTGTATGATTGAAACTATAATTAGGTCATCCCCCTGGAGATGTAATTCAATCAAGAATGTTTGTTAAATGGGATTAGGTGGGGACATGTCTCCACCCATTTGGGTGGGTCTTGATTAGTTTACTGGAATCCTATAAAAGGGGAAACATTTTGGAGAATGTGAGAGATTTCTGAGAGAGCAGAGAATGACATAGCCATGAGAGGCAGATTCTACCAGCCAGTGACCTTTGGAGATGAAGAAGGAAAATGCCTATTGGGGAGCTTCATGAAAGAAAGCCAGGAGAGAAAGCTAGCAGATGACACTGTGCTTGCCACATGCCTTTCCAGATGAAAGAGAAACCCTGACTCTGTTTTCCCTTGTACCTTCTTTCTTGAGAGAGAGACCCTGGCCTTCATCAGCCTTCTTGAACCAAAGTATCTTTCCCTGGATGTCTTAGATGGGACATTTCTACAGACTTGTTTTAATTGGGACATTTTCTTAGCCTTAGAACTGTAAACTAGCAACTTATTAAATTCCCCTTTTAAAAGCCATTCTGTTTCTGGTATTTTGCATACCAGCAGCTAGCAAACTAGAACAGTGTGCAACTGTTCAGTATATACTTTTCTGAGTATATACTAAGTAGTGGTATTGCTGGGTCATAGGACAACTCGATGTTTAGTTTTCTGAGAAACCGCCAAACTGTCTTCTATAGTGGCTGTACCATTAGTCAGTCCTACCAGCAGAAAATAAGTGTTCCAATTTCTCCACATCCTTTCCAACATTTGTAGTTGCCTGTTTGTTTAATGGCAACCATTCTTACAGGTGTGAGATGATCTCATTGTAGTTTTAATTTGCATTTTCCTTATAGCTAAAAAAGATGAGCAACTCTTCATGTACTTTTTAGCCATTTGCTTTGCTCTTCAGAAAAATATCTATTCATATCTTTTGCCCATTTCATAATTGGGTTGTTTATTCTTTTGTGGTTAAGTTACATAATTTCTTTATGTGCACGAGATGTATGGTTTCTTAATATTTTCTCCCATTGAGTTGGCAGCCCCTTCACCTTTTTGACAAAATCCTTTGAAGTGCAGAAGCTTTTGATTCTAAGGACCTCCTATTTATCTATTTTCACTTTTGTTGCTTGTGCTCTGGGTGTAAAGTTCAAGGAACTACCTCCTATTACCAGGTCTTGAATATTTATCCCTGTGTGTTCTTCCAGGAGTTTTATAGTACTGGCTATTTAGGTCGTTGACTTTTTTTTTTTTTAATGTGGGCAGGCACCGGGATTGATCCCGGGTCCTCTGGCATGGCAGGTGAGCATTCTTGCCTGCTGAGCCACCATGGCCCTTTTGATTTATTTTGAGTTAATTTTTGTATAAGGTATAAGATATGAGCCCTCTTTCATTCTTTTGACTACTGAGATCCAATTTTCCCAAGCCCATTTATTGAAAAGACTGTTTTGTCTCAATTCAGCAGATTTGGGAACCTTGTTGAAGATCAATTGACTGTAAATTTGGTAGGCAATGTATGCCCTCTGGATTCAGTTCCATTGGTCAATGCTTCTCTCTTGCCAATACCATGCTGTTTTAACAACTGTGGCTTTGTAGAAAGCTTTAAAGTCAGGAAGTGTTAATCCTCCCGCTTCATTCTTCTTTTTCAGAATATTTTTAGCAATTTGAGGTTTCTTTCCCTTCCAAATGAATTTGACAATCAGCTTTTCCAAGCCCACGAAATAGGTTGTTGGAATTTCAATTGATATTGTATTGAATTTATAGATCACTTTAGGTAGGCTTTACATCTTATCAATAATCAACCTTCCTATTCATGAGCACAGAATATCTTTCTATCTGTTTCAATCTTTTTAAATTTCTTTTAATAATATTTTGTAGATTTCTGTGTACAGGTCCTTTACTTCCCTGGCTAAGCTTATTCCTAGATACTTGATTCTTTTAGTGGCTATTTTGAATGGAATATTTTTCCTTAATTGTCTACATATTGTAAGAAAATTAGGTTTAGCTTTCTCACAAGTTGGTGCAGAAAAGGACTGCAGGATAGCTCAAACCGGTCTTGCAGGCAGGGAAGGAGAGCACCTCTGATGTGAGCCTAGAATTGACACCAAATAGGTAGAAACAAAGTTTAAATAACTGACAGCCAGAATCATTGAAATGCAAAGCATAATCAAAAGCAGGAGCCTTCTGTGAGAAATTTGAATTAGTTAGACTATACAGATAATCTGTAACCTCTGGAATATCTTATCAGCAGAGAAACAGGGGAGGAGCGTGCATGCTAGGTTTAGGATATAAAAACCTGTGGTATTCTATTGTTTGTTGCACTAGCCACCATCATTTTTGGCTAGGCACCCATTCTTGCAAGATCATGAATAAATTCTTTTCTTCTCCACAATCAGGTGAGCCTTTATTCTCTTTCAGGTATGGCATTCTTTCTAACAATTTGGGGCTTGTTCAGGATCTGAGGCTTCAGAGGGGAACCCCTGAGGAGGACAAAGGGAAGGCTCACCCCACTGATTGAGTGGTCTCAGACTCCTCCATTGGGGGCCCACCTCTGGCAGCCAGAAGGACCCAAGACTAGACGCTTGGATCCTCCTATTGTGAAGGAGAAAAGGGGAAGGGAAAATCTGCCTCACAGTGATAGGCAACTCTGTACATGGGCCAACATAAAAAAAAGTGCTATTAAGTATTGCCTGGTGGTCAGGATGAATTCTGATGAGCCTGGCATTGAGAAAGCACATGTGGATTCCATATCTGCTGTTCCCTTTTCCATGAGAGAAAGGGCTAGCATCAAACAAAGTGAAAGGATGCTGAGACAAAGGAAACCAGGTAAGACTCAGAATGGGTAGAGGCAGTTAGCCGGCTGAGGACAAAAGGAAGGAGGTACAGAAACATCACCCCAGAAATATTTCCCCGGAGAGCCCATAGGGAGAATGTGGTACATTTGACTGACAGTGCCTGGACCAAGGGGAAAGGAAAATGTACATTTGGACAAAAAGAAAGCGTTGTGCCACCTGATGTATTCTAGCAAAAATATGGGGCAGATGAGGACTGGCTTTGTACTGACCTCGTGCTTTATGTTAATGAAAAGAAGCCCTTCTCCAAAGAGGAGTCTGATTATGCCATGTTTTGGCTGAAGGTAAGGGGGACCCTTCTTTATCCTGTTAAGATCAAAACCCCAGAGCCATAAGGCTAAATCTTTAGAAGGTACGGACTGGGATTCTTTACTGAGCCTTCTCCCACCCTATGCTTATCCCCCCTGAGCAGGGACTGTTGGACCCTGAAGGCCCAACAAAATTAATCCACCTTCCTCCTGGGGAGCTGGAGGAGCAATCAGGGCCAACTGCTCCACCCATGATAACCCACCAACAATTGAGGAAGGAGTTGGAACACTGGGAAAAAAAAGATATATGGAATTCTCCATTTCCAGGGGCTCCTGAGGAAAGAAGAGGAAAGAACATAGACCTGTTGAGTCCTCATACCCTCTGAGAGAAATACCTGTTGGACTAGGGGAAATTGGTTATATACCTGGTCCAAACTTATGTCTATCCTAAATATCCTCTTTATGGGGGAAGAAAGGTGAATGGTGAGGAGGGCAGCTGTGAAAGAATGGGAGAGGCAGCACCTGCCCAGACAAGAGGTAATAGCAGCAGAGCAGAAATTCCCCAATGTAGATCCCAACTGGAATAATAATGATCAGGAAGACAGGACACAAAGGAGAGATCTTTAAGGCCTCACTATACAGGGGATAAAATTGGCTATACCCAAATCTTGGAACTTAAATAAAGCCTTTGAGGTGGCTTAAGAAAAAGACAGCTTAAACTATCCAGTAACTTTGAGTCTTTAAAGGGACTAAAGAAGCTACCCAGAGTTACCGATAATCTGGTAATTTTCTAGTTTTGTCTCCTTAGTTCAATAGAACTATTTCAAAGTGGTACGTGACCCACTTGCTGCAGAGTCTGAGTTTCTCTATAATAAATCCCTTTGCCAAATGCAGGAGTTGCAGACTTGCTGCTGGTAAGAGTGAAGCAAATGGGTGAATAAAACTATCTTGATGTGAGAGTATTTTCCTGTAGGAGTTCAGTCTTGATAAAAGTGTCAGTGCAGGAAATGGACTCCTAGGTGTCTCCTGACAAGATCTGCCAACTACTTCTGAGCAATAATTTTGGCATTGTTTGAGGTGGCAGAAAAGATGCCTGCCTTCTGATATATTTGGGCAAGTAGCTGAGCCAAGGAGAGGTTGAATGATTTGAATGATTAAAAGAGACACAAGGGATTCTTGGTTAAAATGGAGACTTCATTTGAGAACAACAACAACAAAAAAAACCTCAAATAATCTCTTGGACATTGAGCCACATATTTTACACATCTTTATCCAGTAAAATCCTGTTGGGTTTTATGTCTGTTTTTTTTTTTTTTTTGTTATTGTTGTTGTTTTGAGGAATGAACTTAAACAAAACTCCCTCTGCTTACCTGCAGAAATTGAGGGACCAGGTGAGGAAATATTCAGGAATGGACTTTGTTAGTCCTGTGGCCAAAGAATGTAAAGGGGTCTTGGGCTGACATTCAGAAAAAGATCCAGAAAATAGATGGGTGGAGGGATAAACTACCAGGAGCATTATTGAGAGAATCTCAAACTGTATTTTAGTTGTAATGTTTTGTTGTATTCAACTTTTCTGGTGATGCTGGCCCTTGAGACCCAAACAGTTTCCTTTCTTTGCTTCCAAATTTTATTTTAGATGCAGGATCATTCTTTGGCACAGCCATGGGCTTTCATTTGTTGTTTGTCTGCTCCTAGGTGTTGTATGAGAGGAAGGTGGGGAGCAGGTGAGAGGGGTGTGCCTGGAACTGCTCAGTGTCAGGACTGTGAAGGACAGGCTGGAGCTCTCAGCTTTGAATCAGCTCTGGAGAAGCAGCAAGAGGGAATCAGATAGTCTCTGGGCATCTATTAGGTGCCAGTTAGTGAGGGTCTTGTTTATTCAAGAGTGAAGCAGAAAAGAGGTGCTGAGACCAGCCCTGCTTGCAGTGGCCACGGGGCACATGCTGGCCCTTGCAGCTCTGTAGCCATTAGCTACATGCTGGTCACTACTGCATGGAGGCCAGAGTCACTTGGCTGACTAGGGGTGGGGGGAAGAAGCCCCAGTGCTGGGAGCATGGACTTGGCAACTGCCTGGCTCCCTTCTGTAAGCCCCAAAGCTCTCCACCACATGTGGCCCACTCTTGGGTTCCCAGGACTGCACAGCTGCTGGCCCCTCTGGAGATAGGGGCCAGTGCCAGGGATGGGCCAGGGATGGGCTTGGCTGAGGGGCCATTGCAAATACTGCCTGGGTGTTCTTTATGCTGCCCACCAAGTGTAGAAACCAAGTCACTTGGTTGGACGGCTTCCTCTGCCATGCCATTGGTTATAGTGGGTTGTGATAAGGGAAGATGAAAGCAAAAGTAACAAGCTAAAGTCATGTTGAGCATGGGCAACCACATGGTCAAGAAAAGATTAGAGATGAATCAGGGAGGAGACAGGCAGAAGCAAGATTGAGAAATGGTCTGGCCCAAAGAGGATAAAGGGGTGAGGAGGGCACAGGACTCATCAGTGTGTTATCACTGTGGGAAATCTGGTCATTTCAAAAGGGAATGCCTGAGTTTAAAGAAAGAAGTTGGGTTATACCCTGTTGAATTTTGAGGATTAGGGAGGTCAGAGCCTCCTCATCTCAAGAGCCCACTGGGAGCCTTTGGTAAATCTAAAGGTGGGCCCATATAGTGAGAAATTACATTTTTGGTGGATACTTGGGCAGCTCAATCTTCTGCTCCCCATATCCCAAAGGGGATTGAATTGCCTAGTAGCTCCCTCACAATTTCAGGGGTAAGGGGGGAAAGATGTAAAGTCCCCATTTTCAAGCCTACTAATATATGTTGGGAAGATAATCAAATTATAGGCACCCCCAGCTGTACAGTCCAGAAGCTGAGGGTAACCTGTTGGGAAGGGATAATACTCATGGGACTGGCTGATGGGCACAACCTGAGACTACTACATAGAAAACCAGTAAGAGTGTTTGGCACTGCCAGTTGGGCCTGGGAGGGACAGGGAAGGGACAAATTGGAGGAAAAATGGATTCAGGGGCAGAACTATGGAAGCTAAGGTCTGAAGTTGGGAGGTCTTGGGCAAGGAGAGCAGACTTGGAGAGGGTGAGTTTGCCCTGAAGGCAGAGGATGAGCCTTCCACCTTGTGGTGGAGGAATGGTGCCACCCTAGGCCTTAGAGAGGGTTGAGCACATTCCTTGGGGATTGGGAGGCCTGGCTGCCTACAAGTGGAGGGGTTGGGCATGTGTCCCAGAGATGGCAGAAGGCCTGGGTGTCACCTGATACTCGGAGAGGGTGGAGCCAACAGAGATGTGGTCTTCCCCGTGTTCCCCAGGGTTGCATTCAGAGGCAGGCCACTGTGTAGACCCTTTGGAAGGGTGGGACTGCAGCTTTCTAAAGCCCCATAGATAAATGAGTCTTAGACTTTGAAATCTAATGGAGTTTGCCCTGCCGGTTTTTGAAACTGCTTGGGTCTAGTGACCCCTGTATTCCTTCCAATTTCTCCTAATGGAAGTGGGGACATGTATCCTATGACTGTCCCTCCTTTGTATGTTGGCAGCAAATAAATTATTCTGAGTTTTATGGGTCCAGAGTCAGAAGAGAATTTTGCCTTAGGACAGACCATGCCAGTAACTGACTTTGCAAAGGACCTATTCCTTAAGAATTATGTACTGGCTTTGTCTTCTATTCTGTCATCCCTCAGACACCTTGACTTGCTGACCCAGACTCCACCTCTTGAATTTGATGCCCATCAACACCAACCTGGCAGTTGGATTCTCATCAAATTGTTGAAAGAGTCCAAACTCCAACCAGCCTGGAAAGGATGTTGACACCTGAAATGGCCATCTGGATGAGAGAGAAAGACTCACTACACCTGGGTGAAAGTACTACTACCTGAGCTGAATGATAGCTACCCAACAACACAGTCCAATTCCTGGGAAATAACTCCAACCATGGACCCTTTAAAAATTACATTAAAGAGACAATCATTGGGAGGGTAGATGGGGGTTTTGGATTTGGGGTTTGGGCTCTTTATTTTAATCTAACATAGTTAATAGTGACCCTGGCCAAAGGAGAGTCTTACCCAAGGAAGACAGATGAGGGATCTGAGGCCCAATTTAAAAATGAGAATAATTATACTTGTCATAATGTTCCAAATTGGGGATGCAACAAGGCCTGTTAGTTTGGTGGTGAATGTAACTGAAGGCTTAAAGTCTTAAACTGTACAGTTTGGTGAAAAGCAAACTTAATGAACTCACCAGGAAGGAGGTGGGACAAAAGAGTTCAGGCAAAGGCTTTATTTCAAGAAAAAAAACAGAGCTGCCCAGGCAGCAATTCAAGAGAAAGAGAAAGACGGCTCCCCAAGGTGGCAGGGGATAGGGTTTTTAAGGCTTAGGGAGTTGGGGGCCAAGGGTTAGGCGGGTCCCTATTGGCTAGTTTTCATAAATAGGGGACACATTTGGAGTTGGCAACTTTCCATTGGTAAAGTTTAAAATTTAAATGCTGCTTTAGGCATGCAGGGTTATAAATCCCGAAGGGTGTATAGTAAATAAGGGGAGTTCGCACAAGAATGCATCTGCTGGAGACTGAAGGCTGAATAATGGGAGGTTATTGCAAGAGGACAGTTGATGGAGGGGGAAAGAGATCCAGGCTGGGGCAATCTGAAGGGAAGAGAGGCTTTCTGAAATATTTGCCAGGAGTAGGTTACATCCTGGGGGGGAGGGTTCCTATCCTCCAGGCTTAACATTTGATGCTTGGCAAGTAATAGACTGCAGAGACTTAACAAATCAATGGCAATTGAGTGGGGAAAATAAGTACTTGTGTCCAGAACCAGTAGGGGGGTGTTACATTTGAGCCTTTCCTTCTCCCTCCTGGGATGATGTATGATGGACTACCCAGTTTCAAGGGTGGACCGTGAACATGGGATTAATTTAACCTGGTGGTGATAACCATCAAGGAAGCAGACAAACATCCAGCAGGGAGTGGCAGCAGAGATACAGTAGTAGTTGATAGAATATGTGGGATGGGTGCAGACCTCACTGGAAAAGACCCTCTAGGAAGATTCAAGATACAAGTCCTATCCCCCGATACCAATAACACCCTCTCCAGTGAACTCTTTAATAGCTCCTAAGGATACTCAGCTAGAGATTAGTTCCCCAATAAGGAATGATCCCAAAGTTATCAGGATGGACAGAACAGAAAATTTGGAGCAAACCATAGAGATAGAGACAGGGTACAGAGATACAAATACCTGGGTGGAATGGATCAAAATACAGTCCAGAGTCTAGACAAAAGCCATTGTTATGCTTGCACAACAGGCTGACCCACTGCTCTTGTCGGGCCTTTTCTGATGGGTTTTTCAGTATACTATTCCTGCTGAAAATTGTAATACATTGTCCTTTCTTTTTCCTCCAGTCAGGGGTGCAAAAGTGAAGACCATACCAGCTTCTCACCTTAGTCTAGGAAACCGCTCTGCCAGTCTCTCTAGATGGGAAGAAGAGCTCCAGGACCTTGGGACCATGGCTTCATGTACCCAAGCATGGAATGTGACTGAGGATAGTACTGGCAATTTCTGCAGTTTAACCATACCCCAAGCAAGCCTTTGGTGGTACTGTGGAAAGGGCATCCTCTGACTGGTATTGCATGAGAAGTGGAAGGGACCTGTGCTCTGGTCCAATTAGCCATCCCATTCACCCTGGCATTTGAAAAGGAGAAGGAAGTTCTAATCCAAGGGAAAAAAAAAGAAAAGAAGCTTACTTGGTTCATTTAATGATAGGGATGCCAAGGGGAATCCCAGATGAGTTAAGGCTAGGAATCAAGTAGCTGAAGGATTTGAGTTATCCTTATTCTGGTGGATCACCAACAACAAAAATATGGAGTGGCTTAATCAGGAAAGATTTATCAATTACACAAGGATGCAGTTAAGGGAATAGTAGAACAGTTGGATGCTACTAGCTGAATGACATGGGAGAATAGGATGGCCCTAGACATAATGCTAGCTTAAAAGGGAGGCATTTGTGTTATGGTCAGATAGTAGTTGTACATTTATCCCTGATAATAAAGCCCCAGATGGAACTATCACCAAAGCTACACAAGACCTAATGGCCTTATATGAAAAATTGGCAAAAAATTCAGCCTTTGATAACCCCATCATAGGATGGTTAGAAGGATGGTCTAGGAAATGAAAAGGAGCGGCATTGTCCATGTTAACTTCTTTAATCATCATAGCTGAGGTACTCCCAGCACTTGGGTGCTACATTATCCCTTGTCCCTGAGGGTTAGTACAGAGACTCATTGAGTCTGCCTTAACCAAGCAATTGCCTATTCAGTACTGGCAAAACAGTTTGTAGCCCCTTAAAAAGGAAGATCCCTATGGTGAAAAGTGTGAAAAGGCTCTTATCAAGTTTGAAGAAGGACTAAAATATGAAAACTAAGAATTCAAAAAAAAGAGGGGGGATTTGTAAGAAAATTAAGTTTAGCTCTCACACAAGATGGTACAGGAAAAGGCTGCAGGATGGCTCAAATTAGTAGGAGAGCACCTATGATTTAAGTCTAGAATTGGCACCAAATAGGTAGAAATAAAGTTTAAATAAGTAACAGCCAGGGTCATGGAAATGCAAAACATAATCAAAAGTGGGAACCTTCCATGGGAAATCTGAATTAGACTATCCGGATAGGTTGTAACCTCTAGAGTATTCAGTCAGTGGAGAAACAGGGGAGGGGCCTGCATACTAGGCTTAGGATGTACAAAACTGTGGCATTCTATTGTTTGGTGCACCAGCCACCATTTTTTGGCTAGATGTCCATTCTTGCAAGATTATTAATAAATTCTTTTCTTCTCCACAATTGGGTAAGCCTGTATTCCTTTCAGGGATGGCGTTCTTTCTAACAATATTTAGGTCATTATTTGAATATAGAAACATTTCTGATTTTTGTACATTAATCTTGCATCCTGTCACTATATTGTTTGTTTATTAATACAAGTAACTTTGTTGTGGATTTCTCAGGATTTTCCAAGTATATGATCATGTTGTCTGTGAATAATGAATGTTTTACTTCTTCCTTACCTATTTAGATGCCTTTTATTTCTTTCTGCCTATTTGCTCTAGCTAGGACTTCTAGTACAATGTTGAGTGATAGTGGTGACAAAAGACATCTTTGTCATGTTCCTGATCTTAAGGGGAATGTTTTCAATCTCTTGCTGTTGAGAATGATGCTAGCTATGTGTTTTTTATAAATGGTCTTTATGATATTGAGGAAGTTTCTTATGATTCCTGCCTTTTGTGGTATTTTTACCAGAAAAAGATGTTGAGTTTTGTTGAATGCTTTTTCAGCATAAATTGATATGATTATATGATTTTTCCCATTGAATTTATTAATATGATGTATTACATTAATTGATTTTCTTATGTTAAACCACCCTTGCATTCCTGTTGTGAATTCCACTTGGTCATGATATATAATTCTTTTAGTGTATCACTGGACTCAATTTGCTAGAATTTTGTTGAGAAATTTTGCATCTATGTTCATTAGAGAAATTGGTCCATAGTTTTCTTTCTTGTAACATCTGCATCCAGTTTTGGTATTAAAGTGATATTAGCTTCATAAAATGAGTTAGGTAATGTGCCGGTTTGAAAATATTGTATACCCTAAAAAAACCATATTCTTTCATTTTCATTCAATGTTGTTGGGTGGGATCTGTTTAATTAAGTTGTTTCCATGGAGATGTGACCTACCCAATTGTGGGTGGGGCTTTTTGATTAGGCAGTTTCCTTGGAGATGTGTTTCCACTCATTTAAGGTGGGGTCACCTACTGGAGCTCTTTAAGATGGAACCTTTTGGAAGAAATTTCAGTGCTGACAGAGCCAATAGAGCCAACATGAGACCCAGACATTTGGAGATGAAGGAAGAAAATGTGCCTGGGAAAGGTGTTTGGAATGGAAAGCCAAAGACCCCAGGAGATGCCAGCCACGTGCCTTCCCAGCTGACAGAGGTGTTCCAGACCCATTGGCCTTTCTTAAGCCAAGATCTCTTTCCCTGTATGACTTAGTTTGGACATTTTTATAGTCATAGAACTGTAAACTTACAACTTAATAAATTCTCTTTTTAAAAGTCATCCCAAGGTGGGCCATGGTGGCTCGGCTGGCAGAGTTCTCACCTGCCATGTTGGAGACATAGGCTAATTTCCTGATGCCTGCCCATCGAAAAAAAGAAAGAAAAAAAAAGCCATTCCATTTATGCTATATTGCATTCCAGCAGCTTTAGCAAACTAATATAGGTAATGATCCTTTTTCCTCAATTTTTTGAAAGAGTTTGAGGAGAATTGGTGTTAGGTTTTTTTGGAATGTTTGATAAAATTCTCCAGTGAAGCTGTCTAGTCCTGTACTTTCTCTGTAGGAATATTTTTGATAAATAATTGAATCTCTTCATTGGTAATTGGTTTGTTAAGATCCCATTTTCTTTTTAAAACAGTGCTAGTAATTCATAGGTTTCTTATAATTCATAGGATATTCATAATATCCTCTTATGAATCTAATAGTGCTGGTAATTCATAGGATATTCATAATATCCTCTTATGTCTTTTAAAATCTCTTCAGGATCCATAGTAATGACTCCATACTCATTTCTAACTTTGTTTATTTGCACCCTCTCTCTCTCTTTTTCAATCTAGCTAGGAGTCCATCAATTTTATTGATTTTCTCAAAGAACCAATTTTCAATTTTGATTCTTCCTATTGTTTTGTTGTTGTTGTACTCCATTTATTTCTGCTTTAATCTTTGTTATTTCACTTCTTATACTTACTTTGGTGTTAGCTTGCTGTTCTTTCTCTAGTTCCTCCAGGTGAACAGTTAGATCCTCTATTTTTGCTTGTTCTTCCTTTTCAATGTAGGCATTTAGGCAATAAATTTCCCTCTTAGCACACTGCCTTTGCCAAATCTCACAAGTTCTGACATGTTATATTTTCAATTTCATTTGTCTCCAGATATTTACCAATTTTGCTGATATTTTTTTCTTTGGCCCACTGATTGTCTAAAACTGTGTTGTTTAATCTTTTTATATTTGTAAAAGTTCTGATTCTTTGATGACTGAACAATCTATTGTGATCAAAGTGTTTTGAATAATTTCAATCTTATTAAATGTATAAAGACTTGATTTTTTACTCAGCATATGGCTTATCCTGCAGAATATCCTGTGAGCACTTGAGAAGTATGCATATCCTGGTATTTTAGACTGTAACATTATAGATAAATACATATATATTAGGTCTAATTCATTTATCACATTTTTAATTCTCTATTTCCTTATTGATCCTTTGTATGGTTGTTCTATCAATAGAGGAGAGTGGTGTATTGAAATTTCCCACTAGTCTTGTTTAAATGTCCTTTGCTCCCTTGAATTTAGCCAGTATTTGCCTCATGTACTTTGGAGCTCCTTGACTGAGAGCATAAACATTTATTATTCTTATTTCTTCTTGGTGAATTATCCCTTTGATGAATATATAGTGCCCTTCCTTATCTCTTATGACATCTTTATGTCTAAAGTCTATTTGATCTGATGTTAATAATTCTATCCCTACTTTCTTTTGGTTAGAACTTGCATAGAACATCTTTTTCATCCTTTCACTTTCATTCTAATTTATACCTTTAGATCTAAGATAAGTCTCTTGCAAGCAGCATACAGATGGATCATATTTTTAAACTTATTCTGCCAATCTATAACTTTCAATTGATGAGTTTCATCCATTAACATTCAGAGTTATCATTGTAAAGGCAGTTCTTGAAACTGCCATCTTATCCTTTAGTGTTATTTATCAGATCAATATATGCTTTTCCCTCTATCATGATCTTTTAAGTTACTATTAATCTTCAATTCTGTACTCTCCTCCAGACCTCCCTCTCTTGTCTTTTTTTTTCAGTCAACAGGGCTCTTGCTGGCAAACTCTTATAGCCATTGTTTGTCAGTGAAGATTTTTATCTTTCCTTCTATTTAAAGGATAGGTCAAAGAATTTTTGGCTAGAAATCATTCTCATTCAGAATAATAAATATATTATATCCCTGCCTTCTCACCTCCATGGTGGCTGCTGAGTAGCCTGAGCTCAGTCTTACACAGTTTCCCTTATATGTAGTGAATCACTTTTTCCTTGCTGCCTTATTACTTTTGGCTTCTCTTTAATATTTGACATTCTGATCAGTACATGTCTTGGAGTAGGCTTATCTGGATTAATTCTATTTGGGGGTTCCTTGGTCTTCTTTGATTTGCATATTTGTCTTTCTAAGAGTTGGGAAGTTTTCTCCCATTATCTCTTCAACTAGCCTTCCTATCCCTTTACTCCTCTCTTCTCCTTCTAGGACATTGAAAATTCATTTATTTGTATATTTTGTGTTATCTCTTGTTTTCCTGAAATCTGGTTCCATTTTTCCCATCTTTCTTGCCATTTGTTCTTTGATGTGCTCAAGTTCAATTGCCCTATCTTCTAATTTACTTATTTTTATTCTGCCTCTTCAAATCTGTTGTTATATGTCTCTAGCATACTTTTAAATTGATCTACAGTATCTTTCATCTCTATGAGATGTACTATTTTTCTATTTATTCTTTCTTATTCTTCTTTACCCTCTTCCAGTGTCGTTCTGATATCTTTTATGTCACTATGAACTTCCTTTATTAGTTATTCCAAATCTCATGTTCATTCTGGTAATTAAATTAGTTCATTTCACTAGGCCATATCTATGCAAGTCTTAACATGCTTTATGTTTCTTGGTTGCACATGGAGCATCTACATTCTTAATAAGGCTATTTTGAAATTTAATTTCCTTCATGTGTCTATGTCTTTGTATTTTATTTACATTAAAAGTCCCTTTTTGAACTTAGTTTGCCAATCCTTCCTCCCCAAATAAGCCCTGGATCTCATGTAGGTATTGCAATTCTTCTTAAAGTACTATTGAGATTTAGGCAGATAGGCAATTTGCTAGACTGAACTTTCTGCTTCTCCCAGAAGATGGCGTACTTGAGCCGCTACTTCTCCTCAGGCCCACCTGTAGTCCCTAATTATAGGTGCTGGTTAAGTTAATTGGAAACCCCATGTAATTCCAGCCAGGGCTCACCGCTTGCATGGCCAATTGTTCTGGTGGTTCTCAAACTTTCACTTGGGATGATCTTGGGCTGAGGGACTGGGTATTTCAGCTTCCCCAGGCCACAGCCAGTACAGAAATATTTGGTGGGTAATTGTCATGCACAGTTCTGCAGCTTCCCCAGCCTTGCCTCTCCAGCTGCATATGCCTGAGGTCTCCCTAGTCAGCGGCAGGGTAGTCTGGAATTGTGACAGAGCTCACTCATCCCATTCTCTCTGTCCTAATATGTCCACTTTTTCAATCAGGTTGTCCCTAGTTTGAGATGAAAGCCCTCTCTTGTCACTCACACTTTGGAACTGATGTCCTGGTCATTTTTCAGCTCCTTCTTTCATTATTGCATGGAGCCTGGGTGAACTCAGTCTCTCCTGTTCCACCATCTTGTTGGAAGTCCTATTTCTAAGTATTTCATGTTCTTGATGCTATTGTAAATAGAATTGCTTCTTTAGTTTCAATTTCTGATTGTATATAGTATATAGAAATAAAATTAATTTTTATATATCAACCTCGCATCTTGCAACCTTATTAAATTCATGTAACTATTCCAATAGATGTTTAAATAGATTTTTTGCATACACAATCGTGTTGTCTGCAAGTAAAGACAGTTTTATTTTGTCCATTCCAAACTTTATGCCTTTTATTTCTTTTTCTGTTCAATTTATGACCTTTATTTATTTATTTATGCCTTATTGAGTGGCTAGGACACCAGTAAAATGTTGTATAGAATTAATGAGGTCAGACATCTTTACCTTGTTTTCTTTCTTAGGTGTAAAGCATAACTATTAAGCCATAGGTTTTTATAGATGCTCTTAATCAACTTGAGGAAGTTTCCTTTTATTCCTTGTTTGCCAGTCTTTATCATGAATGGGCAGTTATTTTTGTCAAATATTTTTCTTGCCCTTGTGTTAATAAGGGGCATTTATTTGTGTTTTTTACAATACAATGTTATTAGATATACTCACACACCATAGAAACCATCTGAAGTATACAACCACTGGCTCACAGTACCATCACATACTTGTGCATATATCACCATGAACAAATTTAGAACATTTTCATTACTCCAGAAAGAAATAAAAAGAAAACCCTAATCCTCCCATACTCCTTATCCTCCCATATTATTGACCTATAGTACTGGTGAGGTACATTTGTTACTGTTGATGAAAGAGAATGAAAATATTATTGTTAACTGTAGTCCATAGTTTGCAATAGGTATGTTTTCTCCATATACCCCTCTATTATTAACTCCTTATAATAGTGTTGTACATTTGCTCTAATTCATGGGAGAATCTTCTATTTGTACATTAATAATGGGCATTGTTCACAAGATTCACTGTGTAATTCATTCCCATGTTTTAACATCCAACTTTCCTTCTGGTGACATTCCACCCCACTCACAACCATTTAGCACTGTTACTTATTCTCATGATAACATGCTACCAGCACCTCTGTTCATTTTCAAACATAAAGTTCAACCTCGTTAAACATTCTGTACATATTAAGCAAATACTCCCCATTTTTCAGTCTCATTCTGTATCTTGGTAACATATTCTATATTTTATGGCTATGAGTTTACATATTATAATTAGTTCATATTAGTGAAATCATATCATATTTGTCCTTTTATATCTGACTTTTTCATGTCACATTATATTCATCCATGTTGTTACATGCTTCAGGACTTCATTCCTTCTTACTGTTGAATAATATTCCATCATATGTATACATCATTTTGTTTATCCATTCATCTGTTGATGGAAACTTGGGCTGTTTCCATCTTTTGGCAATTGTGAATAACGCTGCTATGAACACTGGCGTGTAAATGCCTGTTTACACCCCTGCATTCAAAACTTCTGGGTATATCCTAAAAAGCAGGATTGCTGAATAGTAAGGCAACTCTATACTTAGCTTCCTGAGGAACCACCAAACCATCCTCTATAGTGCCTGTACCATTTTATATTCCCACCAGTACTGAATAAGTGTTCCAATTTCTCCAGATCTTCTCCAACACTTTTAGTTTTCTGCTTTTTTTTTTTTTTAATAGTGGTCATTCTAGTTTGTATGAGATGATCTCTCATTGTGGTTTAGATTTGCATTTCTCTAACAGCTAGAGATGTTGAGCATATTTTCATGCTTTTAGCCATCCATATTTCCTCTTTGGAAAAATGTCTATTTATGTCTTTTGATCATTTTTTAATTGTCCTTTGCCTTTTTATTGTCACATTGTAGGATGTCTTTATATCTTCTGGATATCAAGGTTTCCAAATATTTTCTCCCTTTGAGCCTGTTGCCTTTTCATCCTTTTGACAAAGTCCTTTGAAACAGTGACGTATTTGATTTTGAGGAGTTACAATTTATTTGGGTGTAAAGTCTAAAAAACAACCATCTATCATTAGATCTTAAAACATTTCCCTACATTCTTTTATATTTAGGTCATTGATCCGTTTTTGAGTTAATTTTTGAATAGGATTCCTCTTTCATTATTTGATTATGGATATCCAGTTCTCCCAGCATCATCTATTGAAGAGACTGTTTTTATAAAAAAATCAAATGACCAAAATGGGGCAAGATGGTAGCATAGAGAGGTGTGGAATTTAGTTTGTTCTCCAGAGCAGCTAGTAAATAGTCAGCAACTATACAGAACAACTGCTGGGGGTGGGTGGGGGTGGCATCAGTGACTGGACATACAACATACACCAGTCTGAGATCCCACACAGAACTGTAAGTCTCCCAAGTTGTGGAAGCTGGTGCTGCTTCCCCACAGGCATGACAGTCTGGTTCCCCAAGGAGAAAGGAAACAGATTTTACTAGTAGCAAAAGCTTAGCTCAACTAAGCTCTAATTGTGGAATTAATTAACAAATTCTGACTACTGAAAACAAGCCCTGAGCACAGATGAACCTGGAATAAGCAGTAAAGGAACCAGGAGTTTTTGCCCTGGCAGAGAAGGGGCAGGACTGATGGGGAAAAAAAAGAGGTTTTTGAGTTGGACAGCCTAAAATACTGGAAAAGGGTTAGACCCCAATAAAAGGAGGCACACAAAACCTGGGGATGCATAGAGACATGTACCAACTCAAGCACCTTTTAATAGCTCAATGGGTAGAACTGTAAGTCCTCTCAGGCTCCAGCACTGCCTCAGGCAATGGTGGAACTAAAGCATGACTGAGAGACCTAGTCAGGTGAAAGGGGTTAATTCCCTAAAGGGGTTTCTTACCCCAAGAAAAGGGTGGCAGAGAAGTGGAAGCCCTTCTTCAGGAAATTCAGGCCCTAGTGGCTGGAAAACAGAGGCAATCAAAGCCTGCCTATTAGCCTACTATTGCAGCCTCTGTCTCAACAATGCCCCTGGCAGGGAGATTCTGCTGAAATTAAAGGCAATGCATCACTTTAAGCTGGTGGGAAGTTGTGGGCATACAAGTGCCACATTCTTGGCAGGATAGGAAAAGCACAGAGTCTAGAGGCTTCATAGGAAAGTCTGACAAGCTGTTTGTCTAACCCTCAGGAAAAACTGATGCTGGCTACTCTCTCCTCCTGAGAGATGGCTCTGTCTTGACTGAAATAAAATCTGACTGTGGTCTATAATATCTGAAGAAACTGTCTTCAAAAGAAAGACTCCATATAAGTAGGTCAAGAAACAGAAAGACAGGAACTGAAAAATTCTGATCAGTTAAAATAGCCTGTGCTGGAGGTCTAGAATAAATTGAACTGAATGTCAAAGAACAGCTGGAGAACAAAGCTGTCCAGCAAGAAAGCCCTAGCTAAAAGAATGAAAATGATCTCCAGAATAAATTAATTAGGGATATCAAATGCCTAAATGTCAGCAAAAAAAATAATGAGTCATACTAAGAAAACTGAAGATATGGACCAGTCAAAGGAACAAACCAACACTTCGAATGAGATACAAGCATTGAAACAACTAATTCAGGATGTTGAAAGAAACATGCAAAATCTCATCAAAAATCAAATCAATGGTGGTTCAGTGGTAGAATGCTCACCTTTCATGTGGGAGACCTGGGTTTGATTCCTGGACCATGCTCCCCCCCCAAAAAAAAAAAATCAAATCAATGAATTGAGGGAGGATATAAAGAAGACATTGGGTGAACATAAAGAAGAACTCAAAAGTTTGAAAAACACAAATCATGGAAGCTATGGGAATGAAAGGCACAATAGAAAAGGTGAAAAAACAATGGAACCCTACAACAATAAATTTGAAGAGGCAGAAGGAAGGATTAATGAACTAGAGAACTAGATGTCTGAAATCTGACACACAAAAGAAAATATAAGGAAAATAATGAGAAAATATGAGTAAGGTCTCATGGAATTGAATAATATAAAGCACATGAATATATGTGTTCTGGGTGTCACAGAATGAGAAGAGAAAAGAAAAGGAGTAGAAAGACTAATGGAGGAAATAATCACTGAAAATTTCCCATCTCTTCTGAAAGACATAAAATTACAGTTCCAAGAAGTGCAGTGTACCACAAACAGAATAGATTTAAATCGACATACTCCAAGGCACTTACTAATAGATTGTCAAATGTCAAAGAAAAGGAGAATTTGAAAACAGAAAAGGAGAAGCAATCTGTCATATACAAGGGAAGCTCAATAAGACTATATATGGATTTCACAGCAGAAACCATGGGGATGAGAAGGCAGTGGTATGATATATTTAAGATTCTGAAAGAGAAAAACTGCCAACCAAGAATTCTATACCCAGAAAAAACTGTCCTTCAAAAATGAAGGGGAAAAGGAAAACCAATTATTTCAGCTTTACTGCACCATCACCAGAAATGTCAAAGTGGTTATATCTTGTTTGATCATCAATTTTAAAGTTATAGGTAAGACATTTTAGTAATTTATTATTTGTTTAATTAAATGTCATGAATAAAGCTTCTTTTATTGCAAAAAAAAATGTCATTGGGGAGAACTTCATCTCCATAAAATTGGTGATACTCAGGCCACAGGAGTTTGCAGCATTGCCTATTTAAAAGAGCAAATGTTTAAGAATGTGGCTGATTTATTTGTGATGAAAATGAAGGTTCAAAGGGCAGGGTCCTGCTGTACATCATTTTGAAGAGAATGGATAATGATTTTAGGAAGAAAGCACAGGAGTAACCTTAGATTTAATTGTAAAAGCTAGCATGTTTTAATTTTTTTGTCGACAAAAAATTTAGGATCCCTTATTTTTCAGAGGTTTCTTCATAGAATTGTCCCTTCCCTCAGGTATTAAGTATCTATTAATTTGTTATTACATCAGTAATAATTTTAGAAAAATATCACCAAAAGCAACATAGTGTGATGTGGTGTGAATATGGGACCCTGAGGTAGAAGTCAGAAGACCCAGGGATGCTAGTACCTGATTTGATCTGACTACCTGTAGGAACTAACAGTCACTTAATTTCTCAGCCTGAATTCCTTAATGTGGAAAGTCAGGTAGTTGGAGTAGAGATCACCAAAATTATAAGTGTCTGACTTTAGCAATTTCCCTACCTTGTCACAGATATTTGCTGCAGATCTCTGTAACTATAATTGTCCCAAAATCAAACCCAAAATTAGGGCATATGCCTTAGTACAGGAAAATCAAGAATATACATACACCAGTAATAGAGACAAAAAGATGACCAAGTATTAGTCAAAGTTCAATTCATTAAATGATTTATTTAAAAATATATAACAAAAGAATATAATTTTATAATGTCCTTCCTTGGTTTGAATGAAGAATATAGGCTATTACTAAAATTTTTCAATGCTCAAAGTATTGAATTGTAGGAAAAACATATTTTTAGATATCCCCTGTATCTTAGATTCTGCATATTACTAGCCAACTTTTCCTCTTTTCTTTGGGGTCTCAGCTTTTTTTCTTCCACTCAGATTATCCCTTGGCATACTAGCCCTGTAGGGATTTTCTTTAAGGTCTCTAAGGATTTCTCCATCACTAAAGCTAAGTTTTTCTCAATCTTCACCTAAATTGTTATGCTATCTGATATTATTTATCACCAATACTTCTTAAGATGATCTTCCTTTTCTTTCATAAGATAATTTTGTATTTTATTTCCCTAGCAATTCCCCTATCTTCTTTTTCCTATTTCTTACCACTTTTCCCTACACTCCAAAGTCTTGTACTTCATGTTCTTCATTTTTAAACTCTTTTTCATGGCAATCACACATGAAAAATGACCTAAATTATTTATCAGTAGAAATATCATAAGTTTCTAACTTATAGTATCCCTTGACCAGAGTTTTCTAAATATATTGCTGAGCAAAATAGTAATAAAGTCAGATCAATTTTTGAAAAAAATGAAGGGGAGATCAAAATATTTTAAGACAAAGAATAGCTGAGAGAATTCATGACTAAGAAATGGGCTGTGAAAGAAATACTAAAGGGAGTACTACAAGTATATAGGAAAAGACAGGAGAGAGAGGTCTGGAGATGAGTGTAAAAATGAAGACTATCAGTAAAAGTAAAAAGAACTATATATATATATATATATATATATATATATATATATATATATATATAACATTAAAAAACACAAAAGACAAAATGGTAGAAGAAAGTGCCACGTTTACAGTAAAAACATTAAATATTAATGGATTAAACTCCCCAATCAAAAGACATAGGCTGCCAGAATGAATTAAAAAACAGGACCTATGTATCTGCTGTCTACAGGGGACTCAATTGAGACCCAAGGTGAAAAATAGGTAGAAAGTGAAAGGTTGGGGAAAGATATCCTATGCAAACAACAACCAGAAAAGAGCTGGGGTAGCTATACTAATATCTGACAAATTAGACTTCAAAAGTAAAACAATTAGGAGACAAAGGATACTATGTATCAATAAAAGGAGCAGTTCAACAAGAAGACATAACAACCATAAATATTTATACACCAAGACAGAGTTCTTCAAAAAAAACATTAGGCAAACACTGACAAAAATGAAAGCAAAAGTACACACCTCTACATTAATAGTTGAGGACCTCAATTCCCAGCTTTTATCAATGGATATAACATCTGGACAGAGGATCAATAAGGAAACAGAGAGTTCAAATAATATGGTAAATGAATTAGGCTTAACAGACATTTACAGAATATTACACCCCACAACATCAAGATACACATTTTTCTCAAGTGCTCACGGAGCATTCTCAAGGATAGATAATATGTTGGGTCACAAAGCCAGTCTCAATAAATGTAAAAATATTGAAATTATATGAAACACCTTCTCAGATCATAATGGAATGAAGTTGGAAAAAATAACAGGCAGAGAGCCAGAAAATTCACAAATATATGGAGATTAAATAAAACACTCTTAAACAACTAGAGGTGAAGGAAGAAATTACAAGAGAAATCAGTAAATATCTTGAAGAAAATGAAAATGAAAACCCAGTATATCAAAATTCATGAGATGCAGCAAAGGCATCTGATAGATGCCTTTTAGAAAGGGAAATTTATTGCCTTAAGTGCCTATATTAAAAAAGAGGAAAGAGCAAAAATCAAGGAATTAACTGTTCATTTGGAGGACAAGAGAAAGAACAGAAACCTAACTCCAAAACAAATGAAAGAAATAACAAAATTAGAGCAGAAATAAATGAAATTGAGAATATGAACACATCAAGAAACTCAACAAAACTGTAAGTTGGTTTTTTGAGAAAATCAATAAAATCTATGGACCCTTAACTGGGCTGACAAAAAAAAGAGAGAGAAAGAGAGAGAGGATGCAAATAAATAAAATCAGAAATTGAAGAAGGAGTATAACCACTGACCAGGCAGAAATAAAGGAGGTAATGAGAGGATACTATGAGCAACTATATGTTAATAAACTAGATAACAAAGATGAAATGGACAACATCATAGAAAGGCATGAACAACCAGCTTTGACTTGAGAAGAAACAGATGACCTTAACAAATCAATCACAAGTAATGAGATTGAATTAACCATCAAGAAGCTCCTCAAAAAGAAAAGTTCAAGGGCAGATGCTTTTACATGTGAATTCTACCAAGCATTCAAGAAAGAATTAGTATCAGTCCTTCTCAAACTCTTCAAAACTTTGAAAAGGAAGGAAAGCTACCTAACTCATTCTATGAAGCCAACATCACTGTAATACCAAAGCCAGACAAAGATACTACCAGAAAAGAAAATTATAGACCAATCCCTTTAATGACTACAGATGTAAAAATTCTTCATAAAATACTTGTAAATTGAATCTCACAGCACATTTAAAGAATTATACACCATGGCCAAGTGGGATTTATTCCAGGTATGCAAGCTGGTTTAACACAAGAAAATAAATTAACTTAATACATCCTATCAATAAGTCAAAGTGGAAAAACCAATAATCATCTCAATTGATGTAGAAAAGGCAGTTGACAAAACTCAACATCCTTTCTTGATGAAAACAGTTCAAAGAATAGGAATAGAAGAGAACTTCCTCAACTTGATAGAGGAATATTTGAAATAAACCCACAGGTGACATCATACATATGGGGAAAGACTGAAAACTTTCCCCCAAGATCAGGAACAAGACAAAGATGCCCACTGTCACCACTGTTTCCAAATACTGGAAGTTCTAGCCAGAGCATTAGACAAAAAAAAATTATAATAAGAAGAAATGAAAGCCATCCAAATTGGAAAGGAGAAGTAAAACTCTTATTGTTTTCAGATGACACGATACTATATATTGAAAATCCAAAAAAATCTACACTAAAGCTACTAGAGCTAATAAATGAGTACAGCAGAGTGGCAGGGTTCAAGATCAACACCTAAAAATCAGCAGTGTTTCCATACATTAGTGATGAGCAATCTGAGGAGTAAATCAAGAAAAAAAATTCCATTTACAATAGTAACCAAAGGAATAAAATGTTTAGGAATAAATTTAACTAAGGATATAAAAGATGTATACACAGAAAACTACAGGAAATAGCTAAAAGAAATCACAGAAGACCTAAATAAATGGAAGGGTGTACCATGTACATGGATTGGAAGACTAAATATAGTTAAGATGTTAATTCTATACAAATTGATTTATAGATTCACTGCAATACAAATTAAAACCCCAACAAATTACTTTGCAGAAATAGGAAAACCAATAACCAAATTTATTTGGAAGGGCAGGGGACCCCAAATAGCTAAAAATATCTTGAGAAAGAAAAGTGAAGTGAGAGGTCTCAAACTACCTGACTTTAAAACATATTACAAAGCTACAGTGGTCAAAACATCATGATACTGGCATAAAGATAGATATTGACCATTGGAATTTAACTGAGGGTTCAGAAATAGACCCTCTCATCTATGGACAAATGATCTTTGATAAAGCAGTCAAACTCATCCACTTGGGACAGAGCAGCCTCCTTAATAAATGGTATTTGGAGAACTGGCTACCCATATGCAAAAGAATGAAAAAGGATCCATATCTCACACCCCACACAAAAATTAAGTCAAAATGGGTCAAACACCTACACATCAAAGTTAAGTCCATAAACTTTTAGAAGAAAATGTAGGGAAATAGCTTATAAATCTTGTAATAGGTGGTGTCTTCCTAGACCTTACACCCAAAGCCCAAGCACTGAAAAAAGAAATAGATGAATAGGATCTTCTCAAATTAAATACTTTTGTGCACCAAAGAACTTTGTCAGGAAAGTAAAAAGGCAGCCTATGTTATGGGAGACAGCATTTGGAAACAACATATCAGATAAGGGTTTAGTATCCAGAATATATAAAGGGATTCTTCAACTCCAAGCCAAAAAGACAAACACCAAATTTAAAAATGTGCAAAAGACAGGAACAGACACTTTTCAGGAGAGGAAATCCAAATGGTTAAAAAGCACATGGAAACTTCACTGGCTATTAGGGCAATGCAAATCAAAACCACAATGAGATCTCATCTGATACCCAACAGAATGGCCATTATAAAAAAAAATGGCAAGTGCTGGAAAGGATATGGACAAAGAGGCACATTTACCCACTGTTAGTCAGAATGTAAAATGGCACAACTGTTTGGGAAGGTTATTTAATGGCTCCTCAGGAAGCCAGGCGTAGAATTGCCAGATGATCAAGCAATCCCATTACTAGGTATATATTCAGAGGAACTGAAGGCAAGGACACAAATAGACATTTGTACCCCAATATTTGTATCAGTATTATTTAATTGCCAAGAGATAGAAACAGCCCAAATGTCCATCAATGAATGAGTGGCTAAACAAGGTGTGGTATACACATATGATGGAATATTGCACAGCTATAAGATAGAACAACATCATGAAGCATGTTACAACATGGATGAACATTGAGGGCCTTATGCTGAGTGAAATACTGTATTATTATGAACTCCATTAATGACTGCACTTTGAGAGTTAAACCAAGTGATAGAAATAGGGTAGAGATTGGGCATTTGATGCTGAAGGAATACAGATTGTGTAACAGAACTGATTGTAAAAATTCAGAAATGGATAGGACAATACTACCTGATGTTAGCACAATAATATAAGCACACTGAATGAAACTGAACGTGAGTATGGTTGAGAGAGAGGGGCTGGGAGCACATATGAAATGAGAATGAAGATAGAGGATAAAGACTGAGATGGTATAACTTAGAAATGCCTAGAGTGGACAGTTGTGGTGATTAAATGTACAAATACAAAAACATTTCATCATGAGGAAGAACATCTCAACGTGTTGAAAATGGATGATAAACAGGAAAAAGTAGAATCAATGCAAGCTAAGGTCTATAATCAACAGTAACGTTGTAATATGCTTCCACTGAATGTAACAAAGACATTATGCTGAAACTAAATGTCAACAGGTGGGGCCATGGGGGAGGTGTAAGAATTCTTTGTGGAAGAAAAGGAAATGTCATCATATAGATTATGGTGGTGAAGGCATGTCTATACACTCAGGTTGGGTTGTATGATGTGCACATAAAATAGTTTAAAAATGAACAGAGTGGGCGGGTCACAGTGGATCAGCAGTCAGAGGTCTTGCCTGACAAGCCAGAGACCCAGGTTAGTTTCCTGGTGCCTGCACATGCAAAATAATAATAATAATTAATAATAATAATAATAATAAATAAATAAATGAACAGAGAGAAACAAGTGCTAAGGAGCATGTGGAGAAAGTAATGTACCTATTCACTGTTGGTAGGGAAATTGAGAGGTGCAGCCCCTCTGGAGGGCAGCATGGTGATGTCACAGGAGGCTAGTGGTGAGGTTGTCACATGATCTTGTAACCCCATTGCTAGTAATATACCTGGAGGAACTGAGAGTGGGGACACAAATGGACATTTGCACACTGTTGTTTATGGGGGCAGTATTCATGATTCACAATGGATGGAGGTGGCCTAAGGGTACAAGGACTGAGATAAGGAAGGGGGAATTGTGGTATATACTTAAAATGGACTACTGAGAGGCTGCAAGAAGGAATGGAGTTGTGAAGCATGCCACTAGGTAAATAAACCTTAAGGATGTTAAGCTGAATGAAATGGTAGAAACAAAAAGACGAATATTATAAGACTTCAATAATATGGACTTCAAACATTATCAACTTCAATCATAGTTAATAATGTACAAATATGGAGAAACTGAAGTTGAGAACATGGGATATCAGGTCAGGGCCTATTGTAAAGGGTCCAAGTTTGTAAGCACTGACAGTATCACGTATATTAAGGAGTTGTAATTCTTACTTGTAAATTCTGAGATACTAAGATGTTTGTATATAATCTGGTCATTCCCAGAAACTTAGAGTATTTACATTATACCTGAGACTCTGAGTTAGAGCTCTGAAGCTATGAAAGCCAGCATTATCCCACATAGCAACTCTCATAAAAGTTGAAAAAGTGATCAGACTTTGACTAGAGATATGAATGAAGCTGATATGAACTACTTCTGCAAAGTAGTCTGTTGGAATTTTGATTGATTTTGCATTGGATTTGGGTAGAATTGCAATCTTAATGATATTTAGCCTTCCAATCATGAACATGGTATGTCTTTCCATTATTTAGGTCTTCTTTGATTTGTTTTAGCAAAGTTCCATAGCTTTCAGTGTACAACTCCTTTCCATCTCTGGTTAGGGTTATTACTATACATTTGATTCTTTTACATGCTATTGTAAATGAAATTTTTTTCTTGATTTCCTCCTCAGATTGCTCATTACCAGTATGTAAAAACACCATTGATTTTTGTGTTGATTTTGTATCCTGCCACTTTACTTAACTTGCTTATTAGCTCAAGTAGCTTTGCTGTCATTTTTTTTAATGGATTTTTTAAAATATAGGGTCATGTCATCTACAAATAATGACAGTTTTCATTCTTCCTTTCCAATTTAGATGCTTTTCATTTCTTTTCTTGCCTAATTACTCTAGCTAGAACTTCCAGCACAATGTTGAGTAGAAATGGTAACAGTAAGTGTCCTTACCTCGTTCCCTATCTTGGAGGGGAAATGTGCTGGTTTGAAAAGGTTTATGTACCCTAGAAAAGCCATGTTTTAGTCCTAATAAACCTTGTGGGAGCAACAGTTTCTTCTAATCCTTATTCAGTACTATGTTGGAAACTTTGATTAGATTATCTCCATGGGGATGTGGCTCACTCAAGAGTGGCTGTTAAACTGGATTAGGTAGAGATGTGTCTCTACCCATTCCAGGTGGGTCCTGATGGATTTTACTGGAATCCTTTAAAAGAAGCACTTTAGAAAAAGCTAGAGAACAACAAGAGAGAAAGCCATGAGATTCTGAGAGAGCAGAACACCGCAGAACCACAAAGCAGAGAGTCCACCAGCCAGTGACTTTTGGAGATGAAGAAGGAAAATGCCTCCCGGGGAGCTGGAGAGGAAGCTAGCAGATGATGCCATGTCTGCCATATGCCTTCCACATGAGAGAGAAACCCTGAACTTCATCAGCCTTCTTGAATCAAGGTATCTTTCCCTGGATGCCTTAGATTGGACATTTCTGTAGATGCTTTCATTAGGACATTTTCATGGCCTTAGAACTGTAAACTAGCAACTTATAAAATTCCCCCTTTTAAAATTCATTCCATTTCTGGTGAATTGCACTCTGGCAGCTGGCAAACTAGAACAGAAAGCTCTTTGTCTCTCACCATTGAGTATGATGCTTAGCTGTGGGTTTTTAATATATGCCTTTTATCATGTTGAGGAAGTTTCCTTTGATTCCTACCTTGTGAAGTGTTTCTATCATGACAGGATGCTGAATTTTGTCAAATACCTTTTCTGTGTCAATTGAGATGATCATGTGGTTTTCCCCTTTTGATCTGTTAATGTGGCATATTATGTTAATTGATTTTGTGTGTTGAACCACCCTTGTGTTCTTGGAATAAAGCCCACTTGGTCATGCCATATAATTCTTTTAATATGCTGTGGAATTTGATTTGCAGTATTTTTGTTTTTTTGAGATTTTTGCATCTATGTCTATTAGAGAGATTGGTCTGAAGTTTTCTTGTAGAATCTTCATCTGGTTTTGGTATTAGGGTGATGTTGGCTTCATATAATGAGTTAGGCAGTGTTCCCTCCTCTTCAACTTTTTGGAAGGTTTGAGCAGGAATGGTATTAATTCTTCTTGAAATGTCTGGCAAAACTCATCTGTAAAGCCATGCAGTCCTGAGCTTTTCATTGTCGGTAGATTTCTGATGACTGATTCGATCTCTATACTTGTGATTGGTTTGCAGTATAGGTTGTTCGTGTTTCTAGGAAGTTGTCCATTTCATCTAAATTGCATAGCTTGCTGGCATACAGTTGTTCATAGTAACTACTTATGATCATTTTTATTTCTTTGGGGTCCAAGGTGATGCCCTGTGTATTAGTTAGGTTTCTCTAGAGAAACAGAATAAACAGGGAACACTCACAAATATAAATTTTATAAAAGTGTCTCACGTGAATGTGGAAACGCAGAGTCCAAAATCTGCAGGGCAAGCTGTGAAGCCAATGACTCTGATGGAAGATCTGAATGAACTCCACAGGAGAGGCTCACCAGCCAAAGCAGGAATAGAACCTGTCTCTTCTGAATCCTCCTTAAAAGGCTTCCCATGATTAGATTAAGCATCACTCATTGCAGAAGACACTCCCCTTTGGCTGATTACGAATGGAATCAGCTGTGGATGCAGCTGACATGGTCATGATCTAATTCTATGAAATGTCCTCATTGCAACAGACAGGCCAGCACTTGCCCAACCAGACAAACAGGTACCACAACTTGGCCAAGTTGACACATGAACCTGACCATGACACCCCACTTCTCGTTTCTGATTTTATTTATTTGAAGCAGTATGTATCTGGTAGACAGTTCTGAAGCATGGTCAAGACATTGCAATTGGAAATTTCAGAGTCATTAACAGAGTTTTGGTTGAAGCTATAAAAAGCAGGCCTCTAGTTCTAGCTAGTAGGTAGCAGCAGCTTAACTTTCCCACTGCAGCAGACAGCCAGGGACTGAACCTTAGGAAATATTTCTAGAAAGTGAGAGTAGAGACAAAAATGAAGAATATAAACTGTAAAGTAGCAATTGAGAGTTAGAATAAACAACAATCTAAACCATTATACAATGGAGCAAGGCATTTCATGATAAAGAATGATCAAATTTACAAATGCAATATAGAAGTCAAGAAGAAGCCAAGTTTATAGTTATTTCTAAGAGTTACTTCTGGAGGACCTCTTTTGCTGCTCAAATGTGGCCTCTCTCTCTAAGCCAAACTCTGCAAGGAAAATCATTACCCTCCCCACTATGTGGGACATGGCATCCAGGGGTGAAAGTCTCCCTGGAAATGTGGGATATGACTCCCAGGGATAAGCCTGACCCTGGCACCATGGGATCAAAATGCCTTCCTGACCAAAAGGGGTAAAAGAACTGTAGCAAAATAAGGTATCAGTGGCTGAGAGAGTTCAAATAGAGTCAAGAGGCTACTCTGGAGGCCACTCTTATGCAAGCTTCAATTAGAAATTCCTACTTATCATGGGTTCCTAAACAAGAGAAGTCCTGAAATGCAGAAGGTTCAGCCTCTCCAAGAACATTAATTAATTTCAACACCTCTCCCAAATTATCGACACCCGTTTCTAAAGAAAAAGTCAGAATCTCTCTAATGGACATAGATGCAGAAATCTCAACAACAAAAAAAAATACTTGCATAAATACCCTTAAAGATTGGCAGAAAGATCAAAGGAGAAAGAGGAGTTATAACAGAGAAGATAGGATTTAACAAATGAGTATAACTGCTGAATCATTATATTTCTTTTAGTCTCCAGTGTCTCAGAGAAGCTAGAAGGAAAAACCTGAGATTGTGAAATGTAACTCATACCAAACTCTGAAATCTTTTCTATCACTACTTGTTACAATATACTTTGAAATTTATTGCTTTTTTTGTATATATGCTATATTTCACAATAAAAAAGTGTTAAAAAATAGTTTACTTCCACCTTCACAAACACAAGTCTAAATATCATGCTAGGCACCACAAATTAAATAACAATCTATATTAGACTATATTTTCCTTAAACATGATTTAAGATAATGTAGATTTTAAAAGCAAATGGTTTTGCTTCAGTCTCATACATAAGTTGAAATTTTAAAATATTAATTACCATCTATTTTCAGGAAAAAAATGTGTATTTGGCACAAAGTTTATATTTTGACTAGTGCATTCCCTAATATAACTTATGTAGACAGCTTAATTGAACACCATAAATACATGGAACCTTGAGTAGGACATGAGATTTTGTTGGTTTGTCCAGAGTGATGTCCCGATAAATCCCAGAGTGATTTGATCAGTGAATAAAAAAGTATTTGCAAAGTCCCCTTCGGGGACTGGTGAGAATGGGGGAAAATTCAACTTTCTCAAGTTGAATTTTTGATATTCTCACAAGCAGTGTGGATGACCAAAGCTATAGGCTGAGCCCCCAGTCTTGGGATTTGTTCATATGAAACTTAACCCCACAAAGGATAGGTCAAGCCTACTTAAAATTAGGCCTAAGAGTCACCCCCAAGAGAGCCTCTTTTATTCCTCAGATGTGGCCTCTCCCTCCAGCCAACACAACAAGCAAACTCACCACCCTCCCCCTGTCTACATGGGACATGACTCCCAGAGGTGTGGACCTTCCTGGCAACATGGGACAGAAATCCTAGAATGAGCTGAGACTCAGCATAAAGGAATTGAGAAAACCTTCTCAACCAAAAGGGGTAAGAGTGAAATGAGACAAAGTGTCAATGGCTGAGAGATTCCAAATAGAGTCGAGAGGTTATCTTGGTGGTCATTCTTTTTTTTTTTAATTTTTTTTGAATTAAAAAAAATTAACAACAAACAAAACAATAAGATATCATTCCATTCTACATATATAATCAGTAATTCTTAATACCATCACATAGTTGCATATTCATCATTTCTTAGAACATTTGCATCACTTTAGAAAAAGAAATAAAATGATAATAGAGAAAAAAAAGTTATACATACCATACCCCTTACCCCTCGCTTTCATTTACCACTAGCATTTCAAAATAAATTTATTTTAACATTTGTTCCCCCTATTATTTATTTTTATTCCATATGTTCTACTCTTCTGTTGATATGGTAGATAAAAGGGGCATCAGACACAAGGTTTTCACATTCACAGAGTCACATTGTGAAAGCTATATCATTGTTCAATCGTCATCAAGAAACATGGCTACTGGAACACAGCTCTACATTTTCAGGCAGTTCCTTCCAGCCTCTCCACTACATCTTGAACAACAAGGTAATATCTACTTAATGCATAAGAATAACCTCCAGGATAACCTCTTGATTCTGTTTGGAATCTCTCAGCCATTGACACTTAGTCTCATTTCACTCTTCCCCCTTTTGGTCGAGAAGGTTCTCTCAATCCCTTGATGTTAAGTCTCAGCTCATTCTAGGGTTTTTCTCAGTCCTTTGATGCTGAGTCTCAGCTCATTCCAGGATCTCTGTCCCCCATTGCCAGGAAGGTCCACACCCCTGGGAGTCATGTCCCATGCAGAGAGGGGGAGGATGGTGAGACAGCTCATCATGTTGCTGGAGGGAGAAGCCACATCTGAGCAACAAAAGAGGGTCTCTTGGGGGTGACTCTTAGGCCTAAATTTTAAGTAGACTTGACCTATCCTTTATGGGGTAAAGTTTCATATGAACAAACCCCAAGACTGGGGGCTCAGCCTACAGCTTTGGTTGTCCCCACTGCTTGTGAGAATATCAAGACTTCGACTTGGGGAAGTTGAATTTCTCCCCACTCTCACCATTCCCCAAAGGGGGCTTGCAAATACTTTTCCACTCACTGATCAAATCACTCTGGTATTCATCGGGGCATCACTCTGGACAAACCAACAAAATCTCTAGTCCTACCTGAGATTCCAAGTACTTATAACGTTCAATCAAACTATCTACATAAGTTATATTAGGAAATGCATGCATTAAGTAGATATCACCTTGTTATTCAAGATGTAATGAAGAGGCTGGAGGGAACTGCCTGAAAATGTAGAGCTGTGTTCCAGTAGCCATGTTTCTTGAAGATGATTGTATGATATAGCTTTCACAATGTGACTGAGTGATTGTGAAAACCTTGTATCTGATGCTCCTTTTATCTACCTGGTCAACAGACAAGTAAAACATATGGAATAAAAATAAATAATAGGGGGAACAAATGTTCAAAGAAAAAAAGACACAACAACAATGAACTGTGAGCCCCACAATTTGGGGATGATGGATATGTTTACAATCTTGATGATTGTATACATATGTTAAAACTTGTCAAAGTGTTCACTTTTTTGGGGTGTGTGTGTGTGCATGGTCCAGGAATCAAACCCGGGTCTCCCGCATGGAAGGCGGGCATTCTAACCTCTGAACTACCTATGCGCCCCAAAGTGTTCACTTTTTATGTGTGTAATTTATTATACATCAGTTAGACCTCAGAAAAGGTGATTTTCAAAAAGAAAGCTTTCCAGGTAATTCCAAACATCTAGCTATAGATAAGAAGTATCAGCTGAAACATAGGATCTTACTTAGCACCAGAGATCTAACATCATAAGGTTCTGATCGTTTGAATTCAGTGTAATGTGGTTGAAGAATATCAAGTGTTAAATTTTATATTTTGCTTAAATGAAACTCGTTTTGGAAAATAAATTCACGTCTGCAGGGAAAAAAAAAAAGCAAATGGTTAGGCAGGCAACAGTGGTTCAGTGGCAGAGTTCTCACCTGCCATGCCAGAGACCTGGGTTCGATTCCCGGTGCCTGCCCATGTATATAAACAAAAAATGTTAAAAAGCAAATGGATGCCAATTACATAGGGTGCTGGTTTGAAACTGTTATGTACCCCCAGAAAAAGACATGTTCTTCTAAACCAATCTTATGGGGACAGACCTATTGTTGGGTGGAACCTTTGGATTTCCATGGAAATGTGACCCCCACCTATTCAAGGTGGGTCTTAATCTGCTTATTGGAATCCTTTCAGAGAGGGATATTTTGGAGAAGACACAGATGTTTGGAGACAGATAATTCCCCAGGAGCTGCTTAACTAAGAGATGCAATCCAGAGTTTCCCCTAGAGAAGATAAGAGAGGACCCATGGATGCTTAGAGAGGGAAAACACACCAGGAGATGCCAAAAGCTGAGAGAGCAGCTCTTGAAACCAGAAGCTGGGAGAGCAGGATGGCAGACATTGCCATGTGCCTTCCCATGTGGCAGAGGAACCCCAATGCCAACCATCTTTCTTCCAAGAAAGTATCCTCTTGTTGGTGCCTTAATTTGGACATTTTCAGAGACTTAGAATTGTAGCTTGTAACTTAATAAATCCTCTTTATAAAAGCCAATCCATTTCTGCTATATTGCATTCCAAAACCTTTAGCAAACTGAAACCCATGGGGTAGGGTGAAGATTTAGGTACCAATCAAGCGGGTGAATGCATTTTCTACAGTATATATTGAAGCACGCAGGCATACAGTTATCTGAGATTAGTGTACCCGGGGGCAGTACAATGTCTGAGTTTCTTTGTCCATATAATAAAACCCCAAAAGTATTTGCCTAAAGTGCAAAGACTTTTCCTTGGTAGTCTTGGTCCCAGAAATAAGAGAGTATGATTACTAAACACCTTTAACGTGATTTTCATTACTGGAAAAAACCACGTTTCATGTAAAGTCTTTATAAAATAATTCAGAGACAGCATATTTAAAATATGAAGACAGGCTGGCTATTTCTGATAATTTTTAGTTTTATAAATATGCATTCAGTTTACTACCAGTTTAAACATGTACAAAATATTTTGTCCTCAGCAACATGATATACCTTTCAGAAGCCTCTCTGGAATTACAATTTCAGTCCAAGGAGAAAGCTCTGATTTCTCATCACATTTGCTCCATCTTCCAGATCATCTTACCATTGACCAAAACTTCACTTGTATGTAATATTAAAATTGTACTACTATTATTAATAAATAGTATTTATTAATAATTTCACAATGATTTAGTTTAAAAATTACAAAAAAATATATGACTTTACTTTATAAAAAGCCCTGTTTTTCTAGTTTGCTAGCTGCCAGAATGCAACACACCAGAGATGGATTGGCTTTTTTTTTTTTTTTTTTTACATGGGCAGGCACCGGGAATCAAACCTGGGTCCTCTGGCATTGCAGGCAAGCATTCCTGCCTGCTGAGCCACCATGGCCTGCCCAACAGATTAGCTTTTAATAAAAGGAGATTTATTTTGTCAGTTCTTCAGAGGAAAGGCAGCTAACTTTCCACTGAGGTTCTTTCTTACTTGAGAAGGCACAGGATGGTCTCTGCTGGCTTCTCTCCAGGCCCCCGGGTTCCAACAACTTTCCCTGGGGAGACTTCTTTCTGCATCTCCAAAGGCCTGGGTTGAGTCACGAGCGCGAGCGCATTGAGATGAGGAATGCTGAGCTGCTTAGGCTGTGCTACATTGCAGTCTCTCATTTAAGCACCAGCCAATTAAGTTAAATGTCCTTCATTGCAGCAGACACGCCTCCTAGCCAACTGCAGATGTAAATCAGCAACAGATGAGGTTCACATACCATTGGCTCATGTCCTCAGCAACAAAACTAGGTCCGCTCACCTGGCAAAGTTGACAACTAACTAACTACCACAAGTCCCAATTTGAATTTAAACAGGACACAGAAGAGAAAAGAATGAACTGTTGCTTCAATTTGAGATGGGGCATTCTTTATTGCAGTAACAACAAAGCTACAGCAACATCCTGAGGTCCATCCTTCTAGGAACTCCACTGATAACTTCTGAGGTAGATAAGGTCTAAATTTGTTTCCAATCCCTGTGAATATTCCAGCTGCCAATTTGTAGCCCCCAATGTGATCAGGATTGGGAGCAAGCAGTATGATCCTGGATTTAGGAACTGGCTCTGAACCCATTGGTTTTACTCCCCCCAAATCAATGTAAAACAATCGCTGTAGCAATTCATAAGTAAGCAAAGTCACACCAAACTGGGGCAAGGATTAAAATACACAAGCACTACCTCCTTTCCAAAAAGCTTTTGGACCTTCTTCCTGCAATTTCTTTTTAAAGCAGTCTATAACTCCACTGTAAGTGGTTTGGCCAGCGTGGACAGCCACCTGCAATCTCATTGTGATAACATCAGAAGGGATCATTAAAGATGCTGCAGGCAAACCTGCTACAGCACCAGTAAGAGCAGGCTTCCTAGGCTCATCTGCCCATCCTCATTTGCAAAGGAAGGCTTCACATGAGCCTAGGACTGAAAGAAGATGGCCGAGAAAGCAATGTCTTGCAGAAAGCATGCTTTGGCACTCTTGTAGACCCCAAAGAATCCTAGGTCTTGCACAACAGACAAAGCACTAACTTGAGGACAGTGATGATATCTTCAGCAACTTGCAAATGGATCTTGATAATTTCTAAAGCATATGTGAAAATTACCTGGGAACCTCCAGCAAGAATTTCTCCTGCGAGTGGAACAGAATCATCTTTATGCATAGATTTATCCCTCACAAAATCATTCACTGCAAGAGTTATGGCCTCCTCTGGTGCAACTCCCAATAACTACAGCAAGAGACCTCTACAAAGTCAAAAGAAGCCATCATAGCATAGCACTTTCTTAAAACAATCAAAACTGTTTTTATACATAAGTTCTCCTACAAAAGAAAAACCAGTGAAACGGTGGTTTTACATTTGAGTTTTTACAAAATCAACAAGATACAGGAAGTGGCTTCAATAGCTCCAGCAAAAGAACCTACAGTGAATGTGTAAACTGACTCTGCAACCTGTATGAGGATTGGTCAAGCTGAATCCCCTGAGGCCTTCTGCCTCTGGGCCTCAGCCAAGTTAAAGGGCAGCATTCCCTCTTCCAGAGAAGCAATTTGTTTAATATCTGCTAAGGTCAGCCATCCCCATGGCTCTTATAAATCTGTTACCTGAAACAAGATGTCAAATTCCAGGGGTGTAACCTGACCAAATTAAAGCTGCCAGAATAAACTCCTCCTTAGTCACCTCTATATCTTTCCTGTTGCCAACCAAAGTGATGTAGATCTTTCTAATAAGTTTCATGTTGTTAATGAGTTAATTAAATTAATTAAAACAGGAAAAACAAACTTGATGGGATGTGGTACCTCCAGCAGCAGCTACTAGACATTCTTCCATGAAAGGTGTCAAGACACAGAGACTGATAGTGATCACGATGACTCAGAGTTGATGACTGTAGCTCTTCTGGTCCTGGAGTTGTCGCATTGCACAAATGCATGCTTTGTATGCTCCAGTTGTATCTGTAGCAAATACTGAGTGAATTCTGCATATGTCAAGTTATTTTTCCCAAATGTATTTGCACAAATTCTGAATCCGCATTAAATGGAATATGTTGATGAATTACGATCTGTTTAAAAACTTGCTTAACATCCTCAAAAGTAACTCTCCTTTGCCAGCTTTGTCAAACAGCTAAAATGCCACCATGAACAAAGTACCAAAGCCACACAGAACAGATTCAAATACAACAAATTCTTGAAAGGATATTCATCCACCTTTGGTCTGATTCACTATAGCAAAGTCTTTGGAAAAGTTTGACTTTCTCCAAAAATGTTTAAGTATCGAGTGACAAAGTCATTGGGAGCCACAAAAAATATTTTACAATGCTTGCATACCTCAGAAATATTGTGCTAAGCTCAGCTAGATCTGCTTTCTTGGTTAAAGCCACCTTGGCAGCTCTCATGCCCCTGGATGGGGGTGCAGTGGGTCCTACTCACTAACTTGCTCACACTATGAATCTGGATGGCTCATTTCCTGTCCTAACAGTGGCAGAAGATGAGATATGGCCTGGCAGTGTGAGTGTCTGGCCTGCTTTCTCATTCTGTCTTGCCAGCACAGGTCATGCAGGCATTGCCAGCCTATTGGCTGGGCTCCAGTATATTTTTAATTTCATGTACAGTGTCTTTTATTTCCATGTCTGTTATTTTTCAATGTATTCTTTTAAAATTCTTTATGTTCTTCTAGTGTCTTCTTAATATTCTTTTTTAACATACACATTTTCCTTCATTTCTTTGAATTCACTCAGATTTGTTTGCACATCTTTCATTAGTTGTTCCAGATTCCATATCTCCTCTGACTTTTGATCAGTTATTTTGACTGTACCATTTTTTCCTTGAGTTTTAGTATGGCTTGTGATTTTTTGCTGATTGTCTCAGTTTGCTAAAGCTGCCAGTATGCAATACACCAGAAATGGATTGGCTTTTACAAAAGAGATTCATTAGGTTACAAATTTACAGCCCTAAGGTCATTGAAAATGTCTATATTAAGGCATCTACGAGATGATACCTGGACTCTGAAGAATGGCTGCCAGCATCTGGAATGCCTCTGTCAGCTGGTGTACTAGTTTGCTAGCTGCTGGAATGCAATATACCAGAAACAGAATGGCTTTTAAAATGGGGAATTTAATGAGTTGCTAGTTTACAGTTCTAAGGCTGAGAAAATGTCCCAATTTAAAAAGTCTATAGAAATGTCCAATCAAAGGCATCCAGGGAAAGATACCTTGGTTCAAGAAGGCTGATGAAGTTCAGGGTTTCTCTCTCAAGTGAGAAGACACATGGTAAACACAGTCAGGACTTCTCTCTCAGCTGGAAGGGCACATGGTGAATACGACGTCATCTTAGCTTTCTCTCCTGGCTTCTGGTTTCATGAAGCTCCCCAGGAGGCATTTTCCTTCTTCATCTCCAAAGGTCACTGGCTGTAGGACTCTCTGCTTCGTGGTGCTGTAGCATTCTCTGCTCTCTCTGAATCTCTTATTCTCCAAAATGTTTCCTCTTTCATAGGACTCCAATAAACCAATCAAGACCCACCCAAATGGGTGGAGACATGTCATCACCTAATCCCATTTAACAACCACTCTTGACTAAATCACATCATCCAGGGAGATGATCTGATTACAGTTTCAAGCATACAATATTGAATAGGGATTATTCTACCTTTATGAAATGGGATTTATATTAAAACATGGCTTTTCTTTGGGAGCATACTTCCTTTCAAACCAGCATAGCTGAGAAGGCATATGGGTAGCATCTGCTGGTCATTTCTCCCAGTTTGATGTATGCAGCTTCTGATTCTAACGTCCTTTCTTAGCTTCTTGGGGCAAAACTCTGGATTTCATCTCCTAGTTTAGCATCTCCTGGGGCATTTTCTTTCTTAACTTCTCTAAGCATCTGTGCTTTCTCCAAAATGTCTCCCTCTTAAAGAACTTCAATAACTGCATTAAGACCCACATTGAACGGGCAGGGTCACATCTCCATGGAAACAACCTAATCAAAAGTTCTCACTAAACAATAGGCCTGGCCCCACAAGATTGGATTAAAAGAACATGGCTTTGGCATAAGGGTGATGTTAGCTTCATAGAATGAGTTAGATAGTTCAATTTTTTTGAAGAGTTTGAACAGGATTGGTACTAATTCTTTCTGGAATGTTTGGTAGAATTCACATGTGAAGCCATCTGGTCCTGGACTTTTCTTTTTGGGGAGTTTCTTAATGACTGATTCAATTTCTTTACTTGTGATTGGTTTGCTGAGTTTGTCTATTTCTTCTCAAGTCAATGTTGGTTGTTCATGCTTTTCTAGAAAGTTGTCTATTTCATCTGCATTGTCGTGTTTATTAGCATAAAGTTGTTCATAGTATTCTGTGATTACTTCCTTTATTTCTGTGGAGTCAGTGATTATGTCTCCTCTTCCATTTCTGATCTTATTTATTTGCATCCTCTCTCTTCTCCTTTTTGTCAATCCTGCTAAGGGTCCATCAATCTTATTGATTTTATCATAGAACTAACTTCTGGTTTTGCTGATTTTCTCAATTGTTTCCATGTTCTCAATTTCATTTATTTCTGATCAAATCTTCATTATTTCTTTCCTTTTGCTTGCTTTGGGGTTAGTTTGCTGTTCTTTCTTTAATTCTTCCAAGTGGACAGTTAATTCTTTGATTTTTGCCCTTTCTTCTTTTTTGATATAGGCATTTAGGCCAATAAATTTCCCTCTTAGCACTTCCTTTGCTGCATCTCATAAGTTTTGACATGTTGTGTTTGCATTTTCATTTGCCTCAAGATATTTACTGATTTCTCTTGTAATTTCTTTCTTAACCCACTGGTTGTTTAAGTGTGTTGTTGAGCATCCACATATGTGTGAATTTTCTGGCACTCTGCCTATTATTGATTTCCAATTTCATTCCTTTATGATCTGAGAAAGTGTTTTGTATGATTTCAATCATTTTAAATTTATTGAGACTTGCTTTGTGATGCAGCATATGGTCTATCCTTGAGAATGATCCATGAGCACTTGAGAAAAAGGTGTATCTTGCAGTTGTGGGGTGTAATGTTCTATAAATGTCTGTTAAGTCTAGCTCATTTATTGTATTATTCAAATTCTCTGTTTCTTTATTTATCCTCTGTCTAGATGTTCTGTCCATTGGTGAGAGTGTGGAATTGAAGTCTTCAGCTATTATGGCAGATGTGTCTTTCTCTCTTTTCATTGTTTTCAGTGTTTGCTTCATGTATTTTGGAGCATTCTGGCTTGGTGCATAAATATTTGTGATTGTTATGTCTTCTTGTTGAATTGTTCCTTTTATTAATACATAGTATCCTTCTTTGTCTCTTTTAACTGTTTTACATTTGAAGTTTAATTTGTTGGATATTAGTATAGCTACTCCTGCTCTTTTCTAATTGTTATTGGTATGAAATAGATATTACAAAGATATTACAAACAGATATTACACAGGTATTACAAAAAATAAAACTACAGACCAATCTCTGTAATGAATTAGATGCAAAAATCCTCAACAAAATTCTGGCAAATCGAATCTAGCAACACATTAAATGTGTTGCTAGACCAAGCAGGATTCATCCCAGGTATGCAAGGATGGTTCAACATAAGAAAATCAATTAATGTAATATACTATATCAACAAATCAATGCATAAAAATTACATGATCAATTCGATTGATGCAGAAAAGGCATCTGACAAAATTCAACATCCTTTGCTGTTGAAAACACTTCACAGGATAGGAATAGAAGGGAACTTCCTCCAAATGATAAAAGGAATATATGAAAAACCCACAGCTAACATCATCCTCAATGGGGAAAAACTGAAAACTTTCCCCCTAAGATCAGGAACAAGACAAAGAAGTCCACTATCACCACTGTTACTCAACACTGTGTTGGAAGTTCTAGCCAGAGCAATTAGACAAGAAAAAGAAATACAAGGTACCAGAATTGGAAAGAAAGAAGTAAAACTCTCACTGTTTGCAGATGATATGATATGTTGAAAACCCCGAAAAATCTAGTAGCAAAACTACTAGAGCTAATAAATGAATACAGTAAAGTGGCAGGTTACAAGATCAACATTCAAAAATCTGTAGTGTTTATAAACACTAGAAATGAACAATTTGAGGGGGAAATCAAGAAAAGAGTTCCATTTACAATTGCAACCAAAAGAACAAAATATTTAGGAATAAATTTAACTAAAAAGACAGAAGACCTGTACAAAGAAAACTACAAGAAATTTTTAAAATAAATCAGAGAAGACCTAAATAGATGGAAGGGCATACTGTGCTCATGGATTGGAAGACTAAATATACTTAAGATGGCAATTCTACCTAAATTGATTTACAGATTCAATGCAATACCAATTGAAATCCCAAAAACTTACTTTTCAGAAATAGAACAACCAATAACCAAATTTACCTGGAAAGGCAGGGAGCCCCAAATAGCTAAAAGTATCCTGAGAAAAAAAATGAAGTCAGAGGTCACATACTACCTGACTTTAAGGTGTATTATGAAGCTACAGTAGTCAAAACAGCATGGTACTGGCCTAAAGATAGATATACTGATTAATGGAATAGAATAGAGTATTCAGATATAGACCCTCTCTTCTATGGACAACTGATCTTTGATGAGGCAGTCTGCCAATGCACCTGGGACAGAACAGTCTCTTCAATAAATAGTGCCTACAGAACTGGATATGCATATGTGACAGAATGAGAGAGGATCCATATCTCATACCCTATACAAAAACTAACTCAAAGCGGATCAAAGACCTAAACATTAGATCTAAGACCATAAAACTGTTAGAAGAAAATGTAGGGAAATATCTTACAAATTTTATACTAGGAGGCAGTTTCCTAGACCTTACACCCAAAGCAAGAGCATTGAAGAAAGAAAGAAAGAAATGGGAACTCCTCAAAATTAAACACTTTTGTACATCAAAGAACTTCATCAAGAAAGTAAAAAGACAGCCTACACAATGGGAGGCAATATTTGGAAATGATATATCAGATAAAGGTCTAGTATCCAAAATTTATAAAGAGATTTTTCAACTCAATAACAAAAAGACAGAAAGACAGACAACCCAATTACAAAATGGGCAAAAGACTTGAACAGACACTTCTCAGAAGAGGAAATATAAGTGGCCAAAAGGCACATGAAAAGATACTCAACTTCCCTGGCTATTAGGGAAATGCAAATCAAAATGACAATGAGATATCATCTCACACACACCAGAATGACCATTATCAATAAAACAGAAAATGACAAGTGCTGGAGAGGATGTGGAGAAAGAGGCATACTATCTACTGTTGGTGGGAATGTCAAATGTTACAAGTGCTGCAGAAGGCAGTTTGGCAGTTCCTCAAAAAGCTAAATATAGAATTGCCACATGGCCCAGCAATATCATTGCTAGGTATCTACTCAGAGGACATGAGGGCAAGGACACAAATGGACATCTGCACACCAATGTTTATAGTAGCATTATTTACAACTGCCAAGAGATGGGAAACAGCCAAAATGTCCATCAACAGAAGAGTGGCTAAACAAACTGTGGTATATACATACTATAGAATATTATCCAGCTGTAAGACAGAACAAAGTTATGAAGTATGTAACAACATGGATGGACCTTAAGGACATTATGCTGTGTGAGATTAGCCAGAAACAAAAGGATAAATACTGTATGGTCTCCCTGATGTGAACCGACATTAGTGAACAAACTTGGAGAATTTCATTTGCAACAGAGACCATCAGGAGATAGAAATAGGGCAAGATATTCAGTAACTGGAGCTGAAGGGAAACAGATTGTGCAGCAGGACTGAATGTAAAAACTCTGAAATGGATAGCACAATACTACCTAACTGTAATGCAATTACGTTAAAACAATGAAGAAGCTGAATGTGAGAATGACAAAGGGAGGATGACTGGGGTCACAAATGAAATCAGAAAGAACGAAAGACAATAAAGACTGAGATGGTATAATCTAGGAATGCCTAGAGTGTATAATGATAGTGACTAAATGCACAAATTTAAAAAAATTTTTTTTCTTTTTAAATTTTTATTGCAATGCTTTTATTGTAAAAACTTAACATGCAAACATAGAAACATTCCTGATGTACAAACATTCCATAAATGGTGTACAATCAATGGTTCACAATATCAATCACGTGAATAGTTGTGTATTCATCACCATGATCATTTTTTTTATTTTTTTATTAATTAAAAAAAGAAATCAACACAACATTTAGAAATCATTCCATTCTACATATGCAATCAGTAATTCTTAATATCATCACATAGATGTATGATCATCATTTCTTAGTACATTTGCATCGATTTAGGAAAAGAACTAGCAAAACAACAGAAAAAGATATAGAATGTTAATATAGAGAAAAAAATAAAAAAATAATAATAAAAAATAAAAATATATATATATAAAAAAAGGAAAAAGAAAAAACAAAAGACACAAACAAACAAACAAACAAAAACTATAGCTCAGATGCAGCTTCATTCAGTGTTTTAACATAATTACATTACAATTAGGTATTATTGTGCTGTCCATTTTTGAGTTTTTGTATCTAGTCCTGTTGCACAGTCTGTATTCCTTCAGCTTCAATTACCCATTATCTTACCCTGTTTCTAACTCCTGATGGTCTCTGTTACCAATGACATATTCCAACTTTATTCTCGAATGTCGGTTCACATCAGTGGGACCATACAGTATTTGTTCTTTAGTTTTTGGCTAGACTCACTCAGCATAATGTTCTCTAGGTTCATCCATGTTATTACATGCTTCATAAGTTTACTCTGTCTTAAAGCTGCATAATATTCCATCGTATGTATATACCACAGTTTGTTTAGCCACTCTTCTGTTGATGGAGATTTTGGCTGTTTCCATCTCTTTGCACATGTAAATAATGCTGCTATAAACATTGGTGTGCAAATGTCCATTTGTGTCTTTGCTCGTAAGTCCTTTGAGTAGATACCCAGCAATGGTATTGCTGGGTCATATGGCAATTCTATATTCAGTTTTTTGAGGAACCGCCAAACTGCCTTCCACAGTGGCTGCACCATTTGACATTCCCACCAACAGTGGATAAGTGTGCCTCTTTCTCCGCATCCTCTCCAGCACTTGTCATTTTCTGTTTTGTTGATAATGGCCATTCTGGTGGGTGTGAGATGATATCTCATTGTGGTTTTGATTTGCATTTCTCTAATGGCCAGGGACATTATGTGCCTTTTGGCCATTTGTATTTCCTCTTCTGAGAGGTGTCTGTTCAAGTCTTTTTCCCATTTTGTAATTGGGTTGGCTGTCTTTTTGTTGTTGAGTTGAACAATCTCTTTATAAATTCTGGATACTAGACCTTTATCTGATATGTCGTTTCCAAATATTGTCTCCCATTGTGTAGGCTGTCTTTCTACTTTCTTGATGAAGTTCTTTGATGCACAAAAGTGTTTAATTTTGAGGAGCTCCCATTTATTTATTTATTTCTTCAGTGCTCTTGCTTTAGCTTTAAGGTCCATAAAACCGCCTCCAATTGTAAGTTTCATAAGATATCTCCCTACATTTTCCTCTAACTGTTTTATGGTCTCAGATCTAATGTTTAGATCTTTGATCCATTTTGAGTTAACTTTTGTATAGGGTGTGAGATACGGGTCCTCTTTCATTCTTTTGCATATGGATATCCAGTTCTCTAGGCACCATTTATTGAAGAGACTGTTCTGTCCCAGGTGAGTTGGCTTGACTGCCTTATCAAAGATCAAATGTCCATAGATGAGAGGGTCTATATCTGAGCACTCTATTCGATTCCATTGGTCGATATATCTATCTTTATGCCAATACCATGCTGTTTTGACCACTGTGGCTTCATAATATGCCTTAAAGTCCAGCAGCGCGAGACCTCCAGCTTCGTTTTTTTTCCTCAAGACACTTTTAGCAATTTGGGGCACCCTGCTCTTCCAGATAAATTTGCTTATTGGTTTTTCTATTTCTGAAAAATAAGTTGTTGGGATTTTGATTGGTATTGCATTGAATCTGTAAATCAATTTAGGTAGGATTGACATCTTAACTATATTTAGTCTTCCAATCCATGAACATGGTATGCCCTTCCATCTATTTAGGTCTTCTGTGATTTCTTTTAACAGTTTTTTGTAGTTTTCTTTGTACAGGTTTTTTGTCTCTTTAGTTAAATTTATTCCTAGGTATTTTATTCTTTTAGTTGCAATTGTAAATGGAATTCATTTCTTGATTTCCCCCTCAGCTTGTTCATTGCTCGTGTATAGAAATGCTACAGATTTTTGAATGTTGATCTTGTAACCTGTTACTTTGCTGTACTCATTTATTAGCTCTAGTAGTTTTGTTGTGGATTTTTCTGGGTTTTCGATGTATAGTATCATATCGTCTGCAAACAGTGATAGTTTTACTTCTTCCTTTCCAATTTTGATGCCTTGTATTTCTTTTTCTTGTCTAATTGCTCTGGCTAGAACCTCCAACACGATGTTGAATAATAGTGGTGATAATGGACATCCTTGTCTTGTTCCTGATCTTAGGGGGAAAGTTTTCAATTTTTCCCCATTGAGGATGATATTAGCTGTGGGTTTTTCATATATTCCCTCTATCATTTTAAGGAAGTTCCCTTGTATTCCTATCTTTTGAAGTGTTTTCAACAGGAAAGGATGTTAAATCTTGTCAAATGCCTTCTCTGCATCAATTGAGATGATCATGTGATTTTTCTGCTTTGATTTGTTGATATGGTGTATTACATTAATTGATTTTCTTATGTTGAACCATCCTTGCATACCTGGGATGAATCCTACTTGGTCATGATGTATAATTCTTTTAATGTGCTGTTGGATTCGATTTGCTAGAATTTTGTTGAGGATTTTTGCATCTATATTCATTAGAGAGATTGGTCTGTAGTTTTCTTTTTTTGTAATATCTTTGCCTGGTTTTGGTATGAGGGTGATGTTGGCTTCATAGAATGAATTAGGTAGCTTTCCCTCCACTTCGATTTTTTTGAAGAGTTTGAGCAGAGCTGGTACTAATTCTTTCTGGAATGTTTGGTAGAATTCACATGTAAAGCCATCTGGTCCTGGACTTTTCTTTTTAGGAAGCTTTTGAATGACTGATTCAATTTCTTTACTTGTGATTGGTTTGTTGAGGTCATCTATTTCTTCTTGAGTCAAAGTTGGTTGTTCATGTCTTTCCAGGAACCCGTCCATTTCATCTAAATTGTATTTATTAGTGTAAAGTTGTTCATAGTATCCTGTTATTACCTCCTTTATTTCCATGAGGTTAGTAGTTATGTCTCCTCTTTCATTTCTGATCTTATTTATTTGCATCCTCTCTCTTCCTCTTTTTGTCAATCTTGCTAAGGGCCCATCAATCTTATTGATTTTCTCATAGAACCAACTTCTGGTCTTATTGATTTTCTCTATTGTTTTCATGTTTTCAATTTTATTTATTTCTGCTCTAATCTTTGTTATTTCTTTCCTTTTTCTTGCTTTGGGGTTAGTTTGCTGTTCTTTATCCAGTTCTTCCAAGTGGACAGTTAATTCCTGAATTTTTGCCTTTTCCTCTTTTCTGATATAGGCATTTAGGGCAATAAATTCCCCTCTTAGCACTGCCTTTGCTGCATCCCATAGTTTTTGATATGTTGTGATTTCATTTTCATTCACCTCGAAATATTTACTAATTTCTCTTGCAATTTCTTCCTTGACCCACTCGTTGTTTAAGAGTGTGTTGTTGAGCCTCCACGTATTTGTGAATTTTCTGGCACTCTGCCTATTATTGATTTCCAACTTCATTCCTTTATGATCCAAGAAAGTGTTGTGTATGATTTCAATCTTTTTAAATTTGTTAAGACTTGCTTTGTGACCCAGCATATGGTCTGTCTTTGAGAATGATCCATGAGCACTTGAGAAAAAGATGTATCCTGCTGTTGTGGGGTGTAATGTCCTATAAATGTCTGTTAAGTCCAGCTCATTTATTGTAATATTCAAATTCTCTATTTCTTTATTGATCCTCTGTCTAGATGTTCTGTCCATTGATGAGAGCGGTGAATTGAAGTCCCCAACTATTATGGTAGATGTGTCTATTTCCCTTTTCAGTGTTTGCAGTGTATTCCTCACGTATTTTGGGGCATTCTGGTTTGGTGCATAAATATTTAAGATTGTTATGTCTTCTTGTTTAATTGTTCCTTTTATTAGTAGATAGTGTCCTTCTTTGTCTCTTTTAACTGTTTTACATTTGAAGTCTTGTTTGTTGGATATTAATATAGCTACTCCTGCTCTTTTCTGGTTGTTATTTGCATGAAATATCTTTTCCCAACCTTTCACTTTCAACCTATGTTTATCTTTGGGTCTAAGATGTGTTTCCTGTAGACAGCATATAGAAGGATCCTGTTTTTTAATCCATTCTGCCAGTCTATGTCTTTTGATTGGGGAATTCAGTTCATTAACATTTAGTGTTATTACTGTTTGGATAATATTTTCCTCTACCATTTGGCCTTTTGTATTATATGTATCATACCTGATTTTCCTTCTTTCTACACTCTTCTCCATACCTCTCTCTTCTGTCTTTTCATATCTGACTCCAGTGCTCCCTTTAGTATTTCTTGCAGAGCTGGTCTCTTGGTCACAAATTCTCTCAGTGACTTTTTGTCTGAAAATGTTTTAATTTCTCCCTCATTTCTGAAGGACAATTTTGCTGGATATAGAAGTCTTGGTTGGCAGTTTTTCTCTTTTATTAATTTAAATATATCATCCCACTGTCTTCTAGCTTCCATGGTTTCGGCTGAGAAATCTACACATAGTCTTATTGGGTTTCCCTTATATGTGATGGATTGTTTTTCTCTTGCTGCTTTCAAGATCCTCTCTTTCTCTTTGACCTCTGACATTCTAACTAGTAAGTGTCTTGGAGAATGCCTATTTGGGTCTAATCTCTTTGGGGTGTGCTGCACTTCTTGGATCTGTAATTTTAGGTCTTTCATAAGAGTTGGGAAATTTTCAGTGATAATTTCTTCCATTAGTTTTTCTCCTCCTTTTCCCTTCTCTTCTCCTTCTGGGACACCCACAACACATATATTTGTGTGCTTCATATTGTCATTCAGTTCCCTAATCCCCTGCTCAAATTTTTCCATTATTTTCCCTATAGTTTCTGTTTCTTTTTGGAATTCAAAAGTTCCATCCTCCAGTTCACTAATTCTAGCTTATGTCTCTTTAAATCTATCATTGTAGGTATCTGTTCTAGTTTGCTAGCTGCTGGAATGCAACACACCAGAGATGGATTGGCTTTTAATAAAAGGGGATTTATTTTGTTGGTTCTTCAGAGGAAAGGCAGCTAACTTTCCACTGAGGTTCTTTCTTACGTGGAAGGCACAAGATGTTCTCTGCTGGTCTTCTCTCCAGGCCCCTGGGTTCCAACAACTTTCCCCGGGGTGACTTCTTTCTGCATCTCCAAAGGCCTGGGCTTAGCTGCTAGTGCTGAGATGAGGAATGCTGAGCTGCTTAGCAGTGCTACATTGCAATCTCCCATTTAAGCACCAGCCAATTAAGTCAAATGTCACTCATCGCAGCAGACACGCCTCCTAGCTGACTACAGATGTAATTGGCAGCAGATGAGGTTCATGCACCATTGGCTTATGTCCTCAGCAACAAGACTAGGTATGCTCACCTGGCCAAGTTGACAACTGAATCTAACTAACCCAGTATCCATTGTTTTTCCAGCTTTTCTACTTTGTCCTTCACTCTCATAAGTTCTGTGATTTGTTTTTTCAGATTTTCTATTTCTTCTTTTTGTTCAGCCCATGTCTTCTTCATGTCCTCCCTCAATTTATTGATTTGGTTTTTGAAGAGGTTTTCCATTTCTGTTCGTATATTCAGCATTAGTTGTCTCAGCTCTTGTATCTCATTTGAACTATTGGTTTGTTTCTTTGATATGGGCCATATCTTCAATTTTCTTAGCGTGATCCGTTATTTTCTGCTGGCATCTGGGCATTTAATCAGATTCCCTGGGTGTGGGACCCAGCAGGTTGAATGATTTTTCTGTGAAGTCTCTGGGCTCTGTTTTTCTTATCCTGCCCAGTAGGTGGCGCTCGTGGCGCTCATCTGTCTGCGGGTCCCACCAGTAAAAGATGCTGTGGCTCCTTTAACTTTGGAAAACTCTCGCTGTGGGGGAGGGTCGCCAGCCGAAGTGGCTTGGGGGTGTGCTGATCCGGATCTCCCAGCCGGCCCAGGAATCCGCGTGTGGGGAGGGTCGCCGGCCTCCGTGGTTTGGGGGAGTGCTGGTCCAAATCTCCCAGCCAGCCCGGGACGCCAAGCGTGGCGGGGGGCGCCAGCTGCCGTGGCTTGGGGTAGTGCCTATCCAACGTTCCCAGCTGGACCGGGAAGCCACGCGTGTGGAAGGGACCCCGGTCGCTGGTCTCCGTGGCTTGGTGGACCTCCAATCCAATTCTCCCAGCCGGTCCGTGGGGCCGCGCATGGGGGGGACACCAGCTGCCGTGGCTTGAGGAGACTGCCTGTCCAATTCTCCCAGCCAGCCCGGGAAGGAGGGAGGGAGGGACTCCGGCCACCAGCTGCCCCAGCCCGGGGAAGTGCGCGCCCCTTGGTAATCTCACCGCTGTGGATTCTCCCTGCCGGTTCAGCTTTTCCAGAATGGGGTAAGCGGTCTTTTTGGTCTCTGTCGTGGCTCCGGGAGCTGTTCTGTACCATTTCTATTTCTTTAGTAGCTGTTCTGGGGGAGGAACTAAGACCCGCGTGTCTTACTAAGCTGCCATCTTCTCCGGAAGTCCCTAAAAAATGTTTTTGCATGAGGAAGAACAAAAGAATGTCATTATTGCAGGCTGTTGAAAATAGATGATAATTAAGATTTTAAAATTTTAACCTATGTGTGTGACTAAAGCAAAAATTGCTTATTTGGTACAAAATTTATATTTTGATTAGTGCATTTCATAATATAACTTATGTAGACAGCTTAACTGAACACCATAAGTACATAGATTCTTGAGTAGGACATGAGATTTTGTTGGTTTGTCCAGAGTGATGCCCTGATAAATCCCAGAGTGATTTGAACAATGAATAAAAAAAGTATTTGCAAAATCCCCTTCGGGGAATGGTGAGAAAGGGGGAAAATTCAGCTTTCCCAATTTGAATTCTTGATATTCTCACAAGCAGTGTGGACAACCAAAGCTATAGGCTGAGCCCCTAATCTTGGGGTTTGTTCATATGAAACTTAACCCCACAAAGGATAGGTCAAGCCTACTTAAAATTAGGCCTAAGAGTCACCCCCAAGGGAACCTCTTTTGTTGCTCAGATGTGGCCTCTCTCTCTCCCCAGCCAACACAACAAACAAACTCAGTGCCCTCCCCCTGTCTACATGGGACATGACTCCCAGGGGTGTGGAACTTCCTGGCAACATGGGACAGAAATCCTAGAATAAGCTGAGACCCAGCATCAAGGGATTGAGAAAACCCCTAGAATGAGCTGAGACTCAGCATAAAGGGATTGAGAAAACCTTCTCAACCAAAAGGGGGAAGAGCAAAATGAGACAAAATAAAGTATCAGTGGCTGAGAGATTCCAGAGTCCAGAGGTTATCCTGGAGCATTAAATAGATATCACCTTGTTAGTCAAGATGTAATGGAGAGGCTGGAAGGAGCTGCCTGAAAATGCAGAGTTGTGCTCCAGTAGCCATGTTTCTTGAAGATGATTACATAATGATATAGCTTGCACAGTGTGACTGTGTGATTGTGAAAACCTTGTGTCTGATGCTCCTTTTATCTACCTTATCAACAGATGAGTAAAACATATGGAATAAAAATAAATAATGGGGGAACAAATGTTAAAATAAATTTAGATTGAAATGCTAGTGATCAATGAAAGGGAGGGGTAAGGGGTATGGTAGGTATGAATTTTTTTCTGTTTTCTTTTTATTTCTTTTTCTGAATAGATGCAAATGTTTTAAGAAATGATCAGGATGCTGAATATGCAACTATGTGATGATATTGTGAATTATTGATCATATATGTAGAACGGAATGATCAAAAGTTAAGAATGTTTGCATTTGTTTATTGTTATATATATTTTTTAATTTAAAAATTAATTAAAAAAATAGAAAAAAAAAGAACGTGGATTTTCTGGGGTGCACAACAGTTTCCTAACCAGCATACTGATATCTAATCTTCTGATTATCTTGATGGGTCTTTTCTGAAGGTTGATTTCTCTCACTTGTCTAGGACTTAGTTGTTGTTTGGGTTTGTATTAGGGCACTGCTCTGATAATTGGGTTTTCCATATTTCTCAGCCAAAACAGGGCTGAGTACCTGTGCAGGGGATGTGGACCAGCTACAATGGGCCTGGGATAGGGTCTGGAGAGGCTGTGAAAAGCCTTGCAATGGCCCATTGCACTTTCTGGCCTGCCCAGCAGATAGTGCTCTTCTGTAACTTAACCATCTTCAGAAGGTGTTTATCTTCTGGAGCTCTGCAGCATCTAACTGGGCAGGACTGAAACAGTGGGGTTCCTTTGCCCTCATTTTGTTGGCCAAAATCTGCCTCAGTGTGGTTGTGGCCAAAATCCTCAGTGAGGATCTGCCTACAGTATCCTCTCTGTACTTGGGGTGGAGTATGAACATATGTAGCATTATTTCGATACCAAAGCAGTCCAAAGATGTCACTCACAAAGATGTCACTCACCACCCCAGTCTACAGTAGTTCATTAGTCAAAGATTCAGACTTCCCAATGTTTTCCTCAAGGGTTGGGGATGGGCATCAGGACCCATAGCTGGGAACACAGTCTCTCACCACATTTTCTTGGACTCTTCATCCATCACTGACCTGGGTCTTGAAGTGTCCTCCCTTGTGCCTGGATCCCCAAACAGTTGATTTGAGCAGTTTCTGCTTGGTTATTTCCTGCTTTGGGGACAGATTCAGCTGTTTGGGAAAGTCTCCCTAATCTTCCATTTTGGATCCTCCTTGTTGCCCTTTTATATTCTGCCCTCACCAGTGGCTTAAATCCTGCCATGGGTCCCTGTGGGCTTGGACCTTATTGTCTGGATTTTGAGATATGTCTTATTACTGTGAGAGATTTTATTGTCTGTGTCCCTGATGGGGAGTGGGAGGGATCATGGCTGTTTCCTCTGGCACTTCCCAAGCTGCATGGGGCCGAGTGAGGGGGAGGAAGAGGACTGGTTGGTCCAGGACGGAAGTTTCCTATCTAATATTTTTCTCTTTTTTGAGTCAGTGATTGTGGGATTCTTTTCCAGTCCTTACCTTCCTCCAGAGTTCTGGACAAGTGAGAACTGTCTTTTTAATTTTTTTCTTAATCTTTGAGGAGGGGTTTCCAGTAGGTCTTATGTTGCCATGAGGTGACATCTGTGTGTATTTTTGTGAGTGACATCTTTGGACTGCTTTGGTATTGAGATAATGCTACACTCACATTGAATGAATTAGGAAGTCCTTCCTTTATATTATTGAAAGGGTTTAGGTAGGGCTAGTAATATTTTTCCTTAAATGTTTGGTAGAGTTCACTAGTGATGACATCTTTGTCTGAAGTTTTCTCTGAGAGAAGATTTTTAATTATGAAATTTAGTTCTTAAATTGATAAAGATATGTTCAAAAATTTTTAAAAATTTCTTCTTGAGTCAGTTTAGAAATTGCTATAATTTATGTTTTTAAAGAGTTTGTCCACTGAAAGTGTCAAGTTGACTGGCAAGGAATTGTTATAGTATTCTCTAACTATCCTTTTAACATCTATGTTGATGTCACCTCCTTCACTCCTGATACTAGCAACTTGTGTTTTTTCTCTTTTTTAACTGATCAGTATACCTAGAGATTTATAAATTTGATTGGTCATTTTGGAGAACCAGATTTTTATTTCATTGATTTTTATCTACTGTTTGGTTATTTTATATTTCATTGATTCTGCAGTCTGTGCTTATCTTTATTCTGTTCTTAATTCTACTCCCTTTGTTTTTCTTCTTGTCTAGGTTTTTAAAGTGGAAGCTTTTATCATTGGTGCTCAACTTTTTGTCTTTTCCAACATAAGTACTAAAGCTATGTATTTCCCTCTAAGGACTTCCTTTGCATGTTCTACAATTTTTTTTATTAGAGAAGTTGTGAGTTTACCAAACAGTCATGCATAAAATACAGGATACCCACTACTAACACCTTGTCTTGGTAGGGAACATTTGTAGGAATTGATGATAGCATTTTTTTTATAATTGCAATTTTTTTCACAAACTTTGTTGCAATTGATGGAAGATCACAAAAATAGATCTATGTATCATTCATTATTTACATAATGTATATTTTCCCCATATACCACCATAAATTATTACCACCTGAATTAGCTATTATACCTTTGCTATAATTCCTGAAAGAACTTGTTATACTTTTACTATTATCACTTATAATACTAAGTACAGCCCATCATCTACAAAATGTATTGTACAGTCTTATATTTTATTTTAATTTTTATTATACTAGCATATACATCTAAAGTTTCTCCTTTTAAATCACACTTACCTATAAATCTCAGTACTGTTGACTACACTTCACAATCACCACCATCTATTTTCAAACCTTTCCCATAACCCTAAATAGAATTTCTGTACATGTTAAGCATCTGCCCCCAATTCTCTAACCCCACTCTATCTCCTTGTAACAAATTCTAGATTTAACCTTATGAATTTTCTTATTATAATTAGTTCATAACAGCAGTATCATGCAGTATTTATCATTTGGTGTCTGGCTTATTTCATTCAACATATCTCCTCAAAGTTTATCATGTTGTCACATGCTTTAAGACTACATTCCTTTTTAGGGCTGAATAATATTCTATTCCATTGTATGTATGGATCATATTTTGTTTATCCATTCATCAATTGATGGCACTTGGGTTGCTTTCATCCTTAAGCAATTGTGAATAATGCCTCTATTAACATAGGTGTGCAAATATCTGTTTGACTCCCTGTTTTCTGTTTTTCTGGGTATATACCTAGTAGCAGGATTGGTGCATCATATTGTAATTCTATACTTCACTTCCTCAGGAACTGCCAAAATGTCTTCCTCAGTGCCTGCACATTTTTATATTTGCACCAAAAAATAATGAGTGTAATTTCAATGACACCTGTGGTTTTCTGTTTTTTAACAGTGGCTGTAATAGTAGGTATGAAATGATTACTCACTGTGGTTTTAATTTGCATTTCCCAAATAGCTAGTGATGTTGATCATCTATTCATATGCTTCTTAGCCATTTCTATTTCCTCTTTGGAGAAATGTCTACTCAACTATTTGGTCCACTTTATAATTTGGTTGTTTCCTTTTTGTTGTTGTTGAGTTGTAGATTTCTTTACATGTTTTAGATATTAAACCCTCATCAGATATGCATTTTCCAAATATTTTCTCCAATTGAGTAGGATGTCTTTTCACTTTCTTAACAGAGTCTTTTGATGCAGAAAAGGTTTTAATTTTGAGGAGGTCCCTTTTATGCATTTTTCCTTTCATTGCTTATGCTTTGGGTGCAAAGTCTAAGAAACCATTGTCCACCATAAGATCTTGAAGAGGCTTCCCTCATTTTCTTCTAGGAAATTTATAGTCTGGTTCTTATATTTAGATCTTTGATTCATTTTAAGTTAATTTTTTCTATGGTGTGAGATAGGCCCCTTTCATTCATTTGCATACTCATATCCAGTTCTCCCAGCACCATCTGCTGAAGCAACTAATCTTTCCCAGCTCAGTGGACATGGCAGCTTTGTAAAAAATCAGTTGGAGATGGAAAAATTTGAATTGGATCTCAGGGAATTAATGGACAAAACAAACCATCCAAATATAAGAATCACTGTTGTCCCAGAAGGAGAAGAGAGGAGTAAAAGGCTAGGAACAGTATTTGAGGACATGGTGGGGGCAAACCTCCCAACCCTTATAAAGGACATAAATATGCAAATCAAAGAATTCCAACAAATTCCAAATAGAATAAACCCAAACAGGTCTTCCCCAAGGCACACACTTCAAACCGGCCTCCCAAGATACACTCTTCAAATGTTGAAGTGAAACAGAAAATCCTGAAAGCAGCAAGAGAAAAACAATCTACTACATACAAGGGAAAACACATAAGACTGAGTTCAGACAACTCAACAAACACTATGGAGACAAGGAGGCAGAGGTATGATACATTTAAGACCCAGAAAGAGAAAGACTTCCAGCCAAGAATTCTGTACCCAGCCAAATTGTTCTTCAAAACTGAGGGAGAGGTTAACATTTTCAGACAAACAAATCCTGAAAGAATTTGTCAACAAGAGACAAGCACTACAAGAAATACTAAAGGGAGTTCTGCCAGTTGGGAAAAAAAAAGACAGGAGAGGGAGATCTAGAGAATGGCACAGAATTGAAGAGTACCAGGAAGGGTAATTTAAAGGATAAAAAGAAGAAGAGGGAAAAGAATATATAGATCTGACAAATAAAATCCAAAGGATAAGATGGTGGATTCAAGAAAAACCTTTTCAGTAATAACTGTGAATGTTAACAGAACAAACTTACCAGTTAAAAGATACAGATTGGCAGAATGGATTGAAAAATATAATCCAACTATATGCTACTGGCAAGAGACTCATCTTAGACACAAGGATACAAATCGACTAAAATGAAAGGATGGGAAACAAGATGATCCATGCAAGTTGTAACCACAAGAAAACAGAAGTAGCTATACTAATATTGGACAAAATAGACTTTAAAATGTAAAGACATCATAAGAGACAAAGAAGGATGCTATATATTAATAAAAGGGACATTTCACCAAGAAGAAATAACAATCATAAATGTTTATGCTCCCAATCAAAGTGTTCCAAAGTACATGAGACAGATATTGGCAAAACTGAAGGGAATGATAGACGTTTCAACAATAGTAATAGACTTCAATACACCATTCTCCCCTATAGATAGAACAACCAGACAGAGCATTAATGAGGAAATAGAGAAGTTAAACAACTTGATAAATGAATTAGACCTAACAGACACAAAAAGGTCATTACACTCCAAAACATGAGCATATACATTTTTCTCTACTTCTCATGAACATTCTCCAGAATAGATCACATCCTGGGGCACAAAACAGGTCTTTATAAACTTAAAAATATTGAAATTATTCTCTGATCACAATAGAATAAAGCTGTTTCTCTGATCACAATGTAATAAAGCTGGATATCAATAACCACCAAAGAATGAGAACTTTCACAAATATATGGAGATTAAGCTCTTAGACAACCAGTGGGTCAAAGGAGAAATTTCTAGAAAAATCAGTGGCTATCTGGATACAAACAAAAATGAGAATACAACATATCAGAACTTATGGGGTGTGGCAAAAGAGGGAAATTTATAGCCCTAAATGCCTATATTAAAAAACAAGAATAAACAAAAATCAAGGCCTTAACTGCTCACCTGGAGGAACTTGAAGAACAGCAAACTAACCCCAAAGCAAATAGAAGAAAAGAAATAGCAAAGATTAACACAGAGTTAAATGAATAAGAAACAAAAGAACAATAGAGAGAATCAATAAAACCAAAAGTTGGTTCTTTGAGAAAATCAAAAACTTGATGGGCCACCAGCAAGGCAGACAAAGAAAAAAAGAGAGAGGATTCAAATAAACAAAATCAGAAATCAGAAGGGGTGTGTTACTACAGACCCTGAAAAAAATCATAAGAGGATATTATAAACAGCTGTATGCCAACAATCTAGATAATTTAGATGAAATGGATAAATTCTCTGGAAACAAACAAACAAGCTACACTGACTCAGGAAGAAATAGAAGAGCTCAACAACCCAATCATAAGTAAAGAGATTCAATCAATTATCAAAAATCTTCCTATGGAGAAAAGCCTAGAGCTAGCTGGCTTCACAGGAAATTTTATAAAACATTCCAAAAAGAACTAACACCAATTCTGCACAAACTTTCCCAAAAAAATTGAGGAAAAAGCAACACTACCTAACATATTTCATGAAGATAACACCATTTTAATAGTGAAACTGGGTAAAGAGGCTGTAAGAAAGGAAAACTACAGGCCAATCTCTCTAATGAACATAGATGCAAAATTTCTCAACAAAATACTAGCAAATTGAATCCAACAACACATTAAAAAGAATTATACACCATGAACAAGCAGGGTCTATTCCAAGAATGTAAGGATGGTTCAACACAAGAAAATCAATTAATGTAATATAATGAAGTGAAAGGAAAAAAATCACATTATCACCTTGATTGATGCTGAAAAAGCATATGACAAAATTCAACATTTTTTTCTGATAAATACACTTCAAAAGACAGGAATCAAAGGTAACTTCCTCAATATGTTAAAAGGCATATATGAAAAACTGATAGCCAACATCGTACTCAATGGGGAGAGACTGAAAGTCCAGACAGGGAATAATAATATTATTCAACATTGTGCTAGAAGTTCTAGCTAGAGCAATGAGGCAGGAAATAGAAATAAAAGGCATCCATTTTGGAAAGGAAGAAGTAAAACCTTCATTATTTGCAGATGATATGATACTATACTTGGAAAATCCTGAGAAATCTACCACAAAATTACCTGAGCTAATAAGCAAATTCAGCAAGGTGATGAGATATAAAATTTATGTGCAAAAATCAGTAACATTTTGAGGACTTCCGGAGAAGATGGCGGCTTAGTAAGACGCGCGGGTCTTAGTTCCTCCTCCAGAAAAGCAACTAAAGAAACAGAAACAATACGAAACAGCTCCCGGAGTCACGACAGAGACCAAAAAGACAGCGTACCCCATTCTGGAACGGCTGAATGGGCAGGGAGAATTCGCTGCGGTGAGATACCCAAGGGGCGCACGTTTTCCCGTCCGGGGCGGCTGGCCACTGGGGTCCCCTCCACGCACGTGGCTCCCCGGTCTGACTGGGAACGTTGGATAGCGGGGCCCTCCCGTCACGCTTGGCATCTCGGGCCAGCTGGGCAATTTGGACCGGCACTCCCCCAAGCCGCAGCAGCCAGCGACCCCCGCCTCCACGCGCGGTTTCCCGGGCCGACTGCCCCGCAGACAGACGAGCGCCATGAGCGCCACCTACTGGGCAGGAAAAGAAAAACAGAGCCCAGAGATTCCACAGAAAAACCTTTCAACCAGCTGGGTCCCACACCCAGGGAAATCTGATCAAATGCCCAGACACCAGCAGAAAATAATGGATGACGCTCGGAAAATTGAAGATATGGCCCAGCCTAAGGAACAAACCAATAGTTCAAATGAGATACAGGAGCTGAGACAACTAATGCTGAATATACGAACAGAAATGGAAAAACTCTTCAAAAACCAAATCAATAAATTGAGGGAGGACATGAAGAAGACATGGGCTGAACAAAAAGAAGAAATAGAAAATCTGAAAAAACAAATCACAGAACTTATGGGAGTGAAGGACAAAGAAGAAAAAATGGAAAAAACAATGGATACCTACAATGGTAGATCTAAAGAGACAGAAGCTACAATTAGTGAACTGGAGGATGGAACATCTGAATTCCAAAAAGAAACAGAAAGTATAGGGAAAAGAATGGAAAAACTTGAGCAGGGGATCAGGGAACTGAATGACAATATGAAGCGCACAAATATACGTGTTGTGGGTGTCCCAGAAAGAGAAGAGAAGGGAAAAGGAGGAGAAAAACTAATGGAAGAAATTATCACTGAAAATTTCCCAACTCTTATGAAAGACCTAAATATACAGATCCAAGAAGTGCAGCACACCCCAAAGAGAATAGACCCAAATAGGCGTTCTCCAAGACATTTACTAGTTAGAATGTCAGAGGTCAAGGAGAAAGAGAGTATCTTGAAAGCAGCAAGAGAAAAACAATCTGTCACATACAAGGGAAACCCAATAAGACTATGTGTAGATTTCTCAGCAGAAACCATGGAAGCTAGAAGACAGTGGGATGATGTATTTAAATTACTAAAAGAGAAAAACTGCCAACCAAGACTCCTATATCCAGCAAAATTGTCCTTCAAAAATGAAGGAGAAATTAAAACATTTATAGACAAAAAGTCACTGAGAGAATTTGTGACCAAGAGACCAGCTCTGCAAGAAATACTAAAGGGAGCACTAGAGTCAGATATGAAAAGACAGAAGAGAGAGGTATGGAGTAAAGTGTAGAAAGAAGGAAAATCAGATATGATATATATAATACAAAAGGCAAAATGGTAGAGGAAAATATTATCCAAACAGTAATAACACTAAAAGTTAATGGACTGAATTTCCCAATCAAAAGACATAGAATGGCAGAATGGATTACGACCCAGCAATACCACTGCTAGGTATCTACTCAAAGGACTTAAGGGCAAAGACACAGACGGACATTTGCACACCAGTGTTTATAGCAGCATTATCTACAATTGCAAAGAGATGGAAACAGCCAAAATGTCCATCAACAGATGAGTGGCTAAACAGACTGTGGCATATACCTACGATGGAATATTATGCAGCTTTAAGACAGAATAAACTTATGAAGCATGTAATAACATGGATGGACCTAGAGAACATTATGCTGAGTGAGTCTAGCCCAAAACTAAAGGACAAATACTGTATGGTCCCACTGATGTGAACCGACATTCGAGAATCAGCTTGGAATATATCATTGGTAACAGAGACCAGCAGGAGTTAGAAACAGGGTAAGATAATGGGTAATTGGAGCTGAAGGGATACAGACTGTGCAACAGGACTAGATACAAAAACTCAAAAATGGACAGCACAATAATACCTAAGTATAATGTAACTAGGTTGGAACATTGAATGAAGCTGCACCTGAAATATGGTTTTTTGTTTGCTTGTTTGTGTGTTTGTATCTTTTGTTTTTGTTTTTTTCTTTTTCCTTTTTATATATATATTTTTTATTAGTATTATTATTTTAATTCTCTTCTCTATATTAACATTCTATATCTTTTTCTGCTGTTTTGCTAGTTCTTTTCCTAAATCGATGCAAATGTACTAAGAAATGATGATCATACATCTATGTGATGATACTAAGAATTACTGAATGCATATGTAGAATGGAATGATTTCTAAATGTTGTGTTAATTTCTTTTCTTTTTTTGATTAATAAAAAAAAATTTAAAAAAAATAGATACTTGACATCAATAGGAAATCAGAGACCAATAAACCTGAAAATATGCCCAGCAGTCACTAAAAGAAAATAGCATTTTTAACAACTAAATTGACAAATTTTTTCAAACCATTTTTGGTGAGTATGCAATGAAATACTCTTCTAATGTTGGAGTGAAACCTAGTGCATAGTTCCTGGAAGGTAATTAGATGATAGTTCAAAAACCAAAGAAATAGTTGAATGCTTTGATCTATTATATCCTTACACTAATTTCTTTTAAGGAAACAGTGAAAGATGTGCATAACTATCTATCTATATCAGATTGCCTATCTTTATAGCAAAAATTTTAAAACATCATGAATATCCAAATTTTATAAATTGATGATGGTTTATTCATATGACAGAATATTCTCAGCCAATAAAAACATATTTTTCAAAGATCATTTAAAAAAATAGCAAAATGTTTACAACATTACACTGAACAGGAAAAGCAGATATAAAATATACATATCACTTTTTCCCAATTTGAGGTTTTATATATTCACAGAAAATGTGCTAGAAATAACTACATGAAGATATTAATGGTTTTATCTCTGGTTTGTAGGACTATTAATACTTTTTATTTTATTTTTATATTTTTTATGTTCTTCAAATAATCTTACAATTAATTATAATATTTTAACAATAAAATCACTATTAAAAGAAAAGAAATCAGTAACATTTTTATACACAAACAATGACCTAATTGAGGAGTCAGTTAAGGAAAAAATTCCATTCAAAATAGCAACTAAAAGAATCAAGTACTTAGGAATGAACTTAAGTAGGGATGTAAAAGACTTATACATAGGGCCATGGTGGCTCAGCAGGCAGGAATGCTTGCCTGTGATGCCAGAGGACCCGGGTTCATTTCCCAGTGCCTGCCCATGTAAAAAAAAAAAAAAAGATTTGTACACAGAAAAACTACATAGCATTACTAAAGGAAATAAAAGACAACCTAAGTAGGTAGAAAGACATTCCCCGCTAATGGATAGGAAGGTTGAATATATTTAAGATGTCAGTTTTACCCAAATTGATCAATTCAATGCAGTATCAATTAAAATTCCAACAATCTACTTGAAGACTTGGAAAAACTTGTTGCCAAATTCATCTGTAAGGAACAGAGACCCTCAATAGCTAAACGCATCTTTAAAAAGAAGAATGAAGTGGGAGGATTAAGACTTCCTGATTTTAAAACTTATTATAATGCCACAGTGGTCAAAACAGAGTGGTACTGGCACAAAGATGGAAGTATTGATCAATGCAATCAAATCAAGAATGCAGAAATAGACCACCAAAATCTATGGCTAACTGATTTTTTGACAAGGCTCCCAACTCCACTGAACTGGGATAGTAGTCTTTTCAATAAACGAGCATGGGAGAACTGGCTATCAATAGCCAGAAGAATGAAAGAGGACCCTTACCTTACACCCTGTACAAAATTTAACTCAAAATGGATCAAAAACTTAAATATAAGAACTAATACCATAAAGCTCATAGAACAAAATGTAGGGAAACATCTCAAGACCTAGTAATAGGAGGTAGCTCCCTAAACTTTACACCCAAAACACAAGCAATGAAAGAAAAAATAGATAAATGGGAGCTCTTCCAAATTAAATTCTTCTGCACTTCAAAAGACGTTATCAAAAAAATGAAGGGGCAGCCAACTGAATGGGAGAAAATATTTGGAAATCACACATCGGACAAAGGTTTGATATCCTGTATACATAAAGAAATCATACAACTCAACAATGAAAGAACAAAAAAATATATAAAAATGGGCTAAATATATAGAATAGGCATTTTTCTGAAGAGCAAATACAGATAGCTCAAAATCACATGAAGAGATGCTCATTTTCATTAGCTATAAGAGAAATGCAGATCAAGACTACAATGAGATACCCCCTCACACCTATAAGAATGGCCACTATTAAACAGGAAACTGCAAATGTTGGAGACAATGTGGAGGAATTGGGACACTTATGCACTGCTGGTGGGAATATATAATGATACAGCCACTATGGAAGACAGTTTAGGGGTTCCTTAGGAAACCAAATGTCAGGTTGCCCTGTGACCCAACAACAGCACTACTATGAACCAATGTTCATGACAGCATTAGTCACAGTTGTCAAAAGATGGAAATGATCCAATGATGAATGGATTAACAAAATTTTGTATATACCTATGATGGAATTTTATGCAGCAGTAGGACAGAATGATATCCTGAAGCACATGACAAGGACTAGCCTTGAGGACATAATGCTGAGTGAAATAAGCTGGACCCAAAAGATAGATGATGTATGACTCCACTTTTATGACCTTGGTAAAGATAAAATTGGAGGCTTATAATACAGAATGTAGGGGAGTTAAAGATACATAGAAGATAAATGGAAGTTAAAGATACATAGAAAGGTTAACTAATGAGGTTGAATTCAAATGTAAGTGAATAGATAGAACTGAAGGTGGTTCACTAGTGGGTCTACAAATAATATTACCATATTGAAGGTGAACATGATTGAAATGGGCTGTTTAGACCTATGTATCCCACTGATCAACACTACTAATATCAATAAGTTCTTAAATGAGCTATTTCAAGGATATGATTCTTGTACAAAGAGTGTTTAAGTTCAGGTACAGCGGAAAACTGCCATTTCATGCTATGGGCTATGTTTAACAAGAAAACATCAGCAGTACCATAGCAACATCAGAGGCAATTAACATACAGAGGGACAAGAGTTAAGGGGAGGTTTAGATTTCCTATTTGGTGAGCTTAATGCAATGCCTGGATATATCCTAGAACATATTAAGCAGATAATCAAAAAGAATTGGCAAATTCCTTGAGGGATGGGAGAAGAAATATGGAATTATTAAACTTTACCACTGGGGAAACCCCAATACTGACTGAAACATTAGGGACACCCAAATCAATAGGTCAAGACCTTGATCTTGAGGCTTGCTGTTGGGAAGCTTATGTATGTAGCAGAGAAGCTTAGCATACCTATAGGTATGCCTAAGAGTTACTTCTGGAGGCCCTCTTTTGTTACACAGATGTGGCCTCACTCTCTCTAAGCCCAACTCTGCAAGTGAAATTATTGTTCTCCCCACTACATAGGGCATGATATCCATGGGTGAAAGTCTCTTTGGTGGCATGGGAGATGACTCCCAGGGATGAGTCTGGCCCTGGCACCATTGGATCCACAATTTCATCCTCACCAAAAGGGGGTAAAGAAGTGCAACAAATAAAGTATCAGTGGCTGAGAGAGTTCAAATAGAGTCAAGAGACTACTCTGGAGGTTACTCTTATGCAAGCTTCAACTAGAAATTGCTACTTATCATGGTTTGCCAAACCCCAACCAAAACCATTCCTGCCAACCCTGAAGAACACCTAGGGCTCTATCTGAGATTCAACAAAGGTTCTATGCACTATGATTACTTTCCAGAAACCTACAATCTCCAGATGGGTTCCTGTACCAGATAAGTCCTGAAACCTAGAGGGGCCAGCCTCTCCTGAATATCAGCTAGCTCCATCTCCCTATCCCATATTATTTACTTTCTTTTTTAATTCTTGCATGGGCAGGCACCCGGAATCGAACCTGGGTCTCCAGCGTGGCAGGCGAGAACTCTGTCACTGAGCCACCATTGCCTGCCTCCTACCCTGTATTATTGACAGACTCTTCCAACATGAAAAATTTAGAATGGGTATGCTGGCTTGAAAGGACTATGTGCCTTAGAAAAGCCATGTTTTAATCCTGATTCTATTTTGTGGAGGGAGCTATTTCTTTTAATCCGTATTCAGCATTTAGGTTTAGAGACTTGATTATATTATCTCCACACAGATGTGACTTACCTAATTGTGGGTATAAACCTTTCATTAGAGGAAGATGTGACTCCATCCATTCCAGGTGGGTTTTTTATTTGTTTATTGGAGTCCTTTAAAAGAGGAAACATTTTGGTGAAAACGAGAGAGAGAGTCACAAGAACTGCAGAGCCCATGCAGCCAGAGACCTTCAGAAATGAAGGAAGAAAATGTCCCCTGGGGAGCTCCATGAAAAAAGGAGCCTAAAGAGAAAGCTATCAGAAGTTCCCATGTTTGCCATTTGCCTTTCCAGTTTAGAGAGAAACCCTGAACTGCAAAAGCCTTTCTTGAGTGAAGGTAACCTCTTGTTGTTGCCTTAATTTGAACATTTTCATAGACTTGCTTTAATTGGGACAATTTCATGGTCTTAGAACTGTAAACTAGCAACTTATTAAATTTCTCTTTTTAAAAGCCATTCCATTTCTGGTATATTGTATTCCAACAGCTAGCAAACTAGAATAATGGGCATAGCCCAAATACCCCTAAAAAGTGGGAAAAAGACCAAAGTTGATGGTGAAGTTATACAGAGAATGTAGGGTTTAAAAATGAGTATGATTGCTGAATCATTGAATTGATATTTCTTTTAGTCTCCAGTATCTTAGAGCAGTTAGAAGTAAAAACATAAAATTGTAAAACTGTAACCCATGCCAAACTCTGAAATCTGTTTTACAACTAATTGTTGCACTGTGCTTTGAAATTTATTCTTTTTTGAATATATGTTTTTTTTCACAAAAAAAGAAAAAAAAAGTCAATTGCGATGTTAAAAAATATATATTTATTCCTTGAAGTCTCCAGTGTTCTGGAGCAGCTAGAAGGAAAAATCTATGATGGTATGGTAGCCCATGACAAACTCTGGGATCTTTCCTATAACTACTTGTTGAAGACTGCTTTGGAAACCAGAAATGGAATGGCTTTTTTAAAAGGAGAATTTAATAAGTTGCTAGTTTACAGTTATAAGGCTATGAAAATGTCCCAATTAAAGCAGGCTTATAAATATGTCCAAATTAAGGCACCAATAAGAGGTTACCTTCACTCAAGAAAGACTGATGAAGTTCAGGGTTTCTCTCAACTGGGAAGGCACATGGTGAACATGGCAACAACTGCTAGCTTTCTCTCCGGCCTCTTGCTTCATGAAGCTCCAAAGGTCTCTGACTTTGTGTGGCTCTCTCATTACTTTCTTGTGGCTCCGAAAGGGAACTCTCTCCACAATGCTTCCTCTTTTAAAGGATTCCAGTAAATTAATCAAGACCCACCTGGAGTGGGTGGAGTCACATCTCCCCCTATTCAAAAGTTAATACCCTGAATTGGGTGAGTCACATCTCTATGGTATTAATCTAATCAAGTGTCCAACATATAGAGTTCCGAATAGGGTTTAAAAGAAACAACTGACTCCATGTGATGGCTCAGGATTAAAACATAGCTTTTCTAGCGTACATAAATTCTTTCAAACCAGCACAGAGGCCCTTTAGTCTTCCAAATAAATAGCTTTTCCATTTATAAAAATGATAATTAGCTTTTCCATTTATAAAAAGGTATACTGTCAGAATTTTTATTGTGACAATGTTGAATCTATAAATCAATTTGGGCAGCACTGATATCTTCCAATCTATGAACACCAAATCACCTTCCAATTGTTTAGGTCTTCTTTGATTTCTTTTAGCAATGTTTTGCAATTTTCTGTGTATAGGACCTTCATATCCTTGGTTAAATTTATTTCTAGATATTTGATCCTTTTAGCTCTTATTGTAAATGGAATTTTTTTCTTGATTTCCTTCTCAGATTACTCATTAATAGAGTATAGAAACAATACTAATACAATACAATGCTAATACAAAACAATTTGCATACTAATTGGGTATCCTGCCACATTGCTTAACTTGTTTATTTGCTCTAGTTGCTTTGTTGTAGATATCTCAGGACTTTCTACATATAGGATCATGTCATCTTCCAATAGTGACAGCTTTTCTTCTTCCTTTTTCTTGCCTAATTTTCGCACAATATTGAACATCAGTGGTGTCAGTGTGCATTCTTTACTATGTTTTAGATCTTCTGGAATACCTTTGAGTACAAAGTCAGCTGTGAATTTTTCCTATATGCTGTTCATCATGTTGAAGAAATTTCCTTCTATTCCCATCTTGTGAAGTGTTTTTATCGAGAATGCTGAATTTTGTCAAATGCATTTTCTGCATTAAACAAAATGATCATGCGGTTTTCTAACTTCTATTTGTTAACGAGATGTATCATATTGCTTGATTTTCTTGTGTTGAACTACCCTTGCATACTTGGGAAAAAACCCTTGATCATGGTGTATAATTCTTTTAATATACTGTTAGATTTGATTTGCAAGTATTTTGTTGAAGTTTTTGCATCTATATTCATTAGAAAGATTGGAATGTAATTTTCTTTTCTTTTAGCATCTTTATGTGGCTTTGGTTTTAGTGTGATGTAGGCCTCATAGAATAAGTTAGGTAGTGCTCCCTCCCCTTCAATTTTTTGGAAGAGTTTGAGCAGGATTGGTATTACCTCTTCTTAGAATGAATGGTAGAATTCACCTCTGAAGTCATCTGTTCCTGGGATTTTCTTTCGTGGGAGGTCTTTGATAACTGATTCAGTCTCTTTACCTGTAATTGATCTGTTGGGGTCTTCTATTTCTTTTACAGTCAATGTGGTTTGTTTCTAGGAATTTTGTCTATTTCATCTAAGACGTCTAATTTGTTGGTATACAGTTGTTCAGAGTATCCTCTCATGATCCTTTTTATTTCAATGGTATTAGCAGTAATACCCTTCCTCAACCATTCTGATTTTATTTATTTGCATCATCTCTCTTTACTTCTTTGTCAGTCTAGCTAAGGGTTGTCAACTTTATTGATATCAAAGAATCATCTTTGGTTTTCTTAATTCTTTATTTTTTATTCTGGCTGTCACTTATTTCTGCTCTATTTTTGTTATTTCTTTCCTTTGGCTTGCTTTGGAATTAGTTAGCTTTATTTTTCTTGTTCTTCTAGGTGTGCAGTTAGGGCTCTGTTTTAGCTCTAGTTTTTAATTAAGCTTTTAGGGCTATAGATTCCCCTCCCTGCACTGCTTTTGCTGCATAATGTTTTTCTATCTTGGGTTTCTGTTATCCTTTGTCTTAAGATATTTACTGATATCCCTTGCAATTTCTTCTTCACTCCATTTATTAAGAGTGTGCTGTTAAACTACCATATATTTGTGAATTTTACAGTTCTCTGCCTGTTATTTTTTTCCAGCTTCATTCCATTAAGGTCAGAGAAAATGCTTTGTATAATTTCAGTTTTTTTAAATTTATTGAGATTTGTTTTGTGACCCAAGATCTGGTCTATCCTGGAGAATGATCTATACACACTCAAGAAGAATGTATATTCCCCTCTTTTGGGGTGCAATGTTCTGAATATTTCCATTAGGTTTAATTGATTTACATTATTATTCACATTCTTTGTTTCCTTATTGATCTTCTCTCTAGATGTTCTATCTATGAATGAGTGTGGTGTTATTGAAGTTTCCAAGTATTATTGTAGAGATGTCTATCCCTCCCTTCAGTTTTGCCAGTGTTTCCTTCATGTATTTTGGGGCACTATGGCTAGGCATATAAGTATTTATTATTGTTATTTGTTCTTGGTGGATTGCCCGTTTTATTAATATATAGTGTCCTTCTTTGCCTCGTAACAGTTTTGATTTTAAAGTCTGTTTTTTCTGATACTACTATAGCTACCCCTTTTCTGATTACTATTTGCATGATGTATTTTTTCTCCAGACTTTCAACTGATTTGTGTCTTTGTGCCTAAGGTGAGTCTCTTGTAAACAGCATATGGCTGGATCATGCTTTTTTATCATTCTGTCAGTTTGTCAACTTGTATCTTTTGATTGGGGAGTTTAATCCATTAACATTTAGAAAATGCAATACATACTTTGCCACTTTCTTTGTTTTTTTTTTATGTCATTTCTCTTTATGTCTGTCTTTTTACTCTTTCAATTATCCTTACTGATAATCCTCATTTCTTCACACTAACTCAAGCCATTCTTTTCTGTCTTTTCCTTCAGCTGCAGAACTCTCTTTAGTATTTCATGTGGGACAGGTCTTTTGTTGGTGAACTCTCTCAGTGTCTATCTGTGAATATTTAAACTTCCACCTTATTTTTGAAGGATTGTTTTGCTAAATAAAAAAATTTGGGCTGGCAGTTTTTCTCTTTGAGTGTCTTAAATATGTCAAAGCACTGCTTTATCACCTCCAGGATTTCTGATGAGAAATTGGCACTTAGTGTTATTGAGGAGGGCCTGCATATGATAAATCACTTTGCTTTTGCTGCTTTCAGAAATTTCCCTTTATCTTTGGCATTTAAATTCTGATTAGTATGTTTCTTGCAGGAGGTCTATTAGGAATTATTGTTTGAAGTACATTGTGTTTCTTGAACATATATACTTCTGTCTGTCATAAGAGCTGGGAAATTTTGGGCTATTATTTCCTCAACTATTCTTTCTGCCTCTATCTGCTTCTTTTCTCCTCTGGGGCACCCATGACACATATGTCTGTTCACTTTTTGCTGTCATTCAAATACCTTAGAAGCTGTTCAGTTTTTTTCCATTCTTTCCTCTATCTGCTTTTGTGTAAGATTTTGATTGTTCTGTCTTCTAATATGTTGACTGCCTAATCAAAAATCATAGATGACAGGGGCTATTTCTGAAAACTCAATTCATTTCCATTGGTCAGTATATCTATCTTTATGCCAGTAGCAGGCTGTTTTGACTACTGTAGCTTCATATTACGCTTTATGCCAGGTAATGTTAAACCTCCACTTCATTTTTGTTTCTCAAGATATTTTTAGCTATTGGGGGCACCCTGCCCTTCCAAATAAATTTGGTTATTGGTTTTGCTATTTCTGCAAAGAAAGCTGTAGGGATTTTAATTGGTATTGCATTGAATCTATAAATCAATTTGGGTAGAATTGACGTCTTAACTGTGTTTAGTCTTCCAATCCATGAACATGGTATGCCTTCCATTTATTCAGGTCTACCATGATTTCTTCTAGCAATTTCTTGTAGTTTTCTGCATATAGGTCTTTGCATCCATAGTTAAATTTTTTTCTAAATATTTGATTCTTTTGGTCCTATTGTAAATGGATTTTTTTTTCTTGATTTCCTTCTCAGATAGCTCATTACTAATGTATAGAAACACTACTGGTTTCTGGGTTTTGATCTTGTATCCTACCACTTCTTTGTTATCATTTATTAGTTCTAGTAGCTTTGCTGTGGATTTTTCTGGACTTTAAACTTACAGTATCATGTCATCTGCAGAGTTTTACTTCTTCCTCTCCAACTTGGATGCTGTTTATTTCTCTTTCTTGTCTAATTGCTCTGGTTACAAATTCCAGCACAATGTTGAATAGCAATGGTTACAAGTGGGCATCCTTGTTTTGTTACTGATCTTAGAGGGAAAGCTTTCAGTTTTTCCCCAATGAGTATGATGTTAACTGTGTGTTTTTTTCATTTATTTCATTTATCAAGTCAAGGAAGTTCCTTTCTATTCCTATCATTTGAAGTGCTTTTGTCAAGTATCAATGTTGAATTTTTTCAAATGCTTTTTCTACATCAATAGAGATGATCATATGGTTTTTCCACTTTAACTTATTGATATGGTGTATTATATTAATTGATTTTCTTGGGTTGAACAGCCTTGCAAACCTGGAATAAATCCCTGTTGGTCTGTGCTGCTGAATTTGATTTGAAAATATTTTGTTGAGGATTTTTGCATCTATATTCATTAAAGAGATTGATCTATAATTTTCTTTTCTTGTAGAATCTTTTTGTGGCTTTGGTATTAGGGTGGTGTTGGCTTCACAGTATGAGTTAGTTAGCTTTCCTCTTCTTCTGTTTTTTTGAAGTGTTTGAGCAGGATTGGTATTAATTCTGGCACATGGACAGAGCAACTTATTCTTCACTGTAGTTTATCAGCCTCTTTCTCCTACTCTTCCTTAGATGTTGTGCAGTGTTCTTCTGGTCTCTGGAACCCCAAAGAGTTGTCTCGGATAGTTCTTGCCTATTCAATAGCTGTTTGGTGGAAGGAAAGTCTTGGAGTTCACTATTCTGTCATGTTTCCTGGAAGGTCCCCTCTATGAATTTTTATATGTAACATTTTTATTTTCTTTTTGTTCAAAATATTTTCTCATTTTCTTTGTGATTTCTTTTTTGGCCTATGGGCTATTTAGAAGTACATTTCTTTGTTTCCACCTGTTTCCTAATTTTTCATATATTTCGTTATTGATTTCTAACTTAATTCTATTATAGTCAGAGAATGTTTACTATATTATTTCAATTCTTTTAAATTTATTGAGATTTGTTTTATGTCACAGCACATGATCCATTTTTATAAGTGTTGCATGTGTACTCGAAAAATATCTGTATTAGGCTGACATTGGGTACAGTGCTCTATAAATGTCAATCAGGACATGTTCATTGATAGTATTGCTTAAGTTTCTTAAATCCTTATTATTTCAATGTAGTTCTATGTTATTGAGAGAGGAATCTTGAAATCAAGTGTAATTGTCTATTTGTTATTTTCCCTTGAGTCTCTCAGTTTTTTATTCATTCATTCGAAGCTTTCTTATTAAGCAACATACATTTACAATTTTTATATGTTCCTGATCTATCAACCCTGTAATCATTATGAAAGCTCTCTGTTTATCTCTAGTAATATTTCTTGTCTTGATACCTAACTTATATGTTAATATAACCATGTAGCTTTTTTATGATTACTTTGTTCATGATATATTTTTTATCATTCTATTACTTTCAATCTATTTGATTATTTGTATTTAAAGTGTAACTTCAGTAGTCAGCATATAGTTAGTTCTTAATTTACTATCCAGTCTATCAATCCCTTGCATTTTTATTGGAGCCTTAGTCCATTTACATTTAATGCAATTATTGAAATGGGTGGGCTTGGTTTGCCATTCTTCTGTTTGTTTACTATTTGTCTTATCTCATTTGTCCTTTTATTCCTCCTTTCCTGCCTTTTTCTGTATTAAACAGATATTCTTAGTATATCATTTAACTCCACTAATGACTTTTTGCTGTATTTCTTGACATTATTTTTATTGTTTGCTCTAGGAACTATAATATGCATCTTTAACTTATCACTAAAGTTAAATTTAAGTACTTAATAAAAACATTAGTATGTTGCTTCAGTATCTCTCCATCCTTTTTTATTGTTCTTATATATATATTATAGCTACATACATTATAAAGCCAGTAATTAATGTTTTTTCTTTAAATAGTCGTATGTCATTTTAAAAAAATGAGAATAGAAAAGAAAAATATTTAAATAGTCATTTATATTTACTCAGATACTTATCGTTTCTGGAGCTCTTCACTCATTCCTGTATATCTGAGTTACTATTTCATGTTATTTTTTTCAGCCAGAAGGAAATTTGTTGTGCATGACTGCTAACAACAAATCTTTCAGTTTTTGTATCTCTGATGATAACTCTACATTGCCTATATTTTGGAAGTATAGTTTATCTGTATATAGAATTTTTGTTTATAAACCTTTTTTTCATGTCAGCACTTGAAATACATCTCTTTAATTACTTCTGGCTCCATTATTTCTCTGGAAAAGTCAGACAATTTTCACTTATTGTTTTTCTCTATGCAATGTTTAATTTTTCTCTGCTTCTTTCAAGATTTTTACCTATATTCCAGCAGCTTGACAATGATGTGCCTGTCAGTGGATTTCTTTGTCTTTATCATACTTGGGTTTTATAAGCTTCTTGAAGCTGTAAGTTTATGTTTCTACCAAAGCTGGGAATTTTTCCAACTTCTTTCTTCAAATACCCTTGTAATGCCCCTTGGTCTCCTCTATATCTGGTATTCCAATTATGTGTATTTTGAACTGCTTTGTACAGACCACTGGTTTCTGAGGCTTCATTCAGTTTCAGTTTTCGATCAGAGTGAATTATTTCTATTACTCTATCTTCAAGATCACCAAGTATTTTTTCATTTGTCTCAATTAAATTCATATGTTAAATGCTTCATTTTAGTAGTTTTAAATTTTTAGCTCTAGTATTTCCATTTGGAGTTTTAAAAAGCATTTCCACCTCTATTCGTCTATCCCTTGTTCATATATGTTTCCTTTAATTCTTTAACCATATTTTCCTTTATTTCTTTTAAAAAATTTATAATAGCTGCTTTAACATCTTTGTTAAATGAATAGTAGAACATATTTGTAGTCAGTATCTATTGATTTTTTTTTCTGAGTATGACTCACACTTTCCTGTGTCTTTGTATTTTTTGTAATTTTTAGTTGAAACAGCTATATTTACTATAAGATATCATGTGTTATACAACTCTGGGATCTTTTTTGCTTTTCTTAGGGTTGCTGTTTTTTTCTCCTACTATGTGCTGCATGGGATCAAACTATGAAATGTTTTTCCCCTGTAGTGTGCAGCATCTGACCCTGCTCAGTATTTTTCTGCTTCTATTTACAGGTATTTTAGCCAGCATTCTGGAGGTCTTCTCCACACTAGTATAATTTAGCAATCAGAGAGCACTTAGTTAGAGTTTATATTCAGATTTTGAAACTCATTATCTTCATAATTCCCTTGCCTCTTGGTTTCTCCACCTGAAATTTCAAGTCCCTTTACCAGATCCAAGTTTGTCCTCTGATACCTCTGGTACTACAAGCCTGTAAAGACTTCAATTTTCTGCTGCCCAAGTTCTGTGCATATTGGAAAACTCAGTCAGTGGAAGGCCCCCAAAACGTGTAAATGCCAACCAAGGCAATCATGTCTTGCAAGGGTTGATCCATCTAGTTCCTGCTTTACCACCAGTCTCCCTTGATGTCTCTCTCTTATACACACACACACACACAAGCATAGCAGTTAGCAGGGACTTACAGCAGTTTATATTAGATTTTGGATTTAGCCCTTCTGAAGTTCTCTTGTTTTCAAAATTTCCTCCTTAAGTTTCCAGTTGCTCTGATATTCTGAACTCTTCCATTTGCCACTTTATCTTGGCAAGGCTGTGGGTTTCCTCTACTAGAATTGGGTAGGAGTTGGGGATACTTTCATGTAAGAAAGCTACAAATTCACAGTACTTTCAGATGCTGTAGCAGTCTTTAAAGACAGAACTCTTCTGAAGCTTCTGTTTTTAGTAATTTTGTCTAATTTTATAATTGCATTTTTGGGAGGGATTGTCTGGCCTCCTTATGACCCCATTAACCAAAGTCCCCAGCTGAATTCTTTATCATCTTGAACTCCCCAATGCTGAGACCTATGTCAGCAGTGCATACAACAGAGATAAAGGCTGTCACCCTAAGACAAATTGGAATGAGATGTCTCAATGAAAGTCAGTAATTACCAGTGAGCAGCAGTTAGACCATATGCCTCTCTAAAGTTCTCATCCACTTCCCACTTTATCCACACACCATCCAGGGAGAAGGGTAGGGGGCAGGGAGAATCACCGAGAGAAGACAACAACCCTAAAAAGGAACTTTAATTTAAAATTCACTGAATTTAAATCCTAAACTGAGTCAATAACATGCAAAAGAAACTTTAAGACCATATCTAAGTAACCTAGAACAGGAAAGATTAAACATTTTTGTTGTAGTCATTTTTTTGTGTTTGTTTGCTTTGTTATTACTATTGAGGAGAAAGGAGAAATTGTGGAAAACTGAGTTTGGTTATAAATAATTAAAGAAATTTACATTCTGTCCATATTGAGAGACTAGAGCCCATCCCCACTTTGACCAACATCCAGTCTGTCAAGATGGAACAGAAAGAACTGCAATCATAATCTAAAGTTGAGGTTTTACTTTAGTTTACTTCTTGCAAAAAGGAACGAAGGGATAAATCTTATCTTGTGGGTAGGTATGGAATTTCTGAAGGGAGGAAGGATTGAGAAAGTCTTGAGGAAGGGATGAAATGTAAGTCAGAGGAGAATAGGAGAAAGAAATCAGGAGTGGAGGAAGCATTTTTGGGATGATATCTTCCAAAATTCTAAGTTTGGAAAGGTTTTCTCTCGTACTGTATAAGGACATGTTAAGTAGAATCTCAATATTTGCTCCTTTGCCATTGTTAAACTTCTGAAATTTGAGAGGTTAAGAATGGTAAAGACTGTGGAAGAACAGGTTTGAGGGAGGAAATCAAGAGTTCATTTGGACATCAGGTGAACTGTCAAGTAGGCAGCTGCATATGAGAGTCTAGAAGCTAAGGGGAGAGTATGGGTCTGAAAATAGATATTTGAGAGTCATCAATATACAGATGAGATTTAAAGTTACAGCGTGTAGAAGAGATCTAGGGGGCAAGCATAAACAGAAGAGATGTCTGAAGACAGTCTTGGGGCTTTCCAATAGGAATATGAGAGGAGTCTGGCAAATAGAAGGAAAAAGGACCGTAGTGAGGCAAGCTAATAATCAGGAGAAAGTGGAGGACCAGAAGCCAAGAGAGAAACTTAGTTCAAAAGAATAATTGATTAACTATATTTAAAGCTTCTGATAGGTCAAGTAAAATGAGGACTTAGAATTTACCACCAGTCAATGGATTTAAAGGTTTTGGGAAGAGAGTGTCAGTGAATAGAGGAAGTGAGCAAAAGCCTAATTAGTAAGAGTCAAGAGAGAATGGGAGAAGAACTGTTGAAAAAGTAACACTTTTAGAGGGTTGAGCCAAGAACATCGTACTCATGGTATTTCTTTAAATAACCCCAAATGTATCCATCATTAAACTATATAACAAAAACCTGACATGTAAGCCTCAGTTCACTCAAAAGCAGAGCCTGAAATAAAGGCTTGCATATAGATGGATTTTTTGAGAATGACTTCAGGGAGTATGTACAGGAGGAAGAAGCCAAAAAGGACGAAGTAAAAGCAAATCCAATTCAAAGATGAGTTTACAAATTGACTGTGGGTATGTGGGGCTCAATCATACTTTCTGAGAACCTGTATAAAATGCAAGTTGGAGCTCTCCAACAGGGACAAAAGATGAAAGCATTTATCTATCAGCTGCTATCCCTGTTGGTCAAGAGTGGCCCTTAAATCTTAACCCACTCATATTTTCAGGTTGCCCATGATGGGGACCAAAAGATGTTTCCTCATTCATCCCACAATAAAAACCTGTATGGTACTTGATATATGGCAGTGGCTAGAAGAATAGATGGAGCCAAGAATATTTTATGTAGATGTCCAATAGAGCTGTGTGCTTGTATCCCTTCATGTTGGCCTGCCTAGAATTGATTTTTAGTGGATTATTTTCTGATCTATACCCTCTGCCTTAAATTTTTTTAGAAATATTTGGGGTATATTTATTGAAAATATGCTGTTGAAGGTATTTATAATAACATGTACCACCTCTTTAAAGTTTCCATGGGAGAAACATTCTCATACTACAATGTTTACATTCTCTTAAGTAGCTAGCCCATTTATTTTAAAAATACACATAATGTTAACTATCAAGTCTCTTTTCCTTGGTTGCAGTAAAATTGTGAAATGATTATAGAAAACGCACAGAAGTTTATTATATGCATTATGTTTCTTAATTTTAGTCTTGGCTTAATTATAACCTTCTTATTTTTATTTTGTCTCTCCCCGAGTATCCACATATATCTACTTCTAAGTATGTGTAAAAGGACATAATATTTCTCTTTGGTTTGCCAGCTTTGTCTGGGCAACAAAAGGCTAAGAATAAGACAACCAGTGGCAAGGGTGTCTCATCCCAAAGAGGAACTTTCAAAGGAGGTATGTGAAAGAGGATTTGCAACCCTTATCCCAATCCCTTCCCAAGAATGATAAAGTGCTAAATTTGAAGAGGCTTGGCAAGGGCAATTTTTGGAGATGTTTGCTGATATTTTATGAGTAACCCTAACACCCACGTAGAGATAAGATGAGGGGTACTTTCCCAAAGAGCCTAATAAGAAGGTTTTCAAAGAACCCACTTAGAAAGATTGTTATATGTCTTCTGGAGTTTTGGTGATCCACATGACTTTATTTAATTCAGAACTGAAGAATTCTATAGTTGATAGGCTTTGTCTGGGTTTTCCTAAAGTGGCAGAAATAGAAATGAAGGTAAATTATTCTTTTAGCTTAAGGGTTAGCCAGGATGCATGAGTTTGCCCATGGGCCAAGTGTACATTGCAGAATGAAGCCATCTTGAAACACTCTATACTGAAGACTGCTTGCCTTGGTGAGGGGAAAGCAGCTCTAAGAAGCTATAGGATATACTATTAGGGGCAAAAGTAGAGGGACAGGTTGTATGCAAAACCAGTGCCTGGAAACTGCAATGCAGATAACCCCTTGGGGCCTTTAAACAATTTAAAAATGAGCTCCAAGGAAAAGAGTCAGCATTCTATCATCCACCAGGACCAGAGAACATGTACATAATATGACAGTACTAAGCAATTAAGGTCTTTCTTACCTCTTATTTACTTATTTCTCCTACCTTCCCTCACTCCAACATTGAAGAGGCAGAAACCATAGCTAGCATGGAAGCGAAAAAGGCAAGAAGGAGAAGGGAGAGAAAAAGTCAGTCCTTTCATCTTTCCTACTACAGGTGTCCATGCTGAAGCTGGAGGAAGGAGAAACTTTAATTCAGATGGCTATTAATGGAACTAGAAATTTTAATTACTGTTTCATGACTAAAAGTGACAAAAGGGCCCTTTTATTATCTAAAAGTAAACAGAAAAATGATGGGAACTGACATTATCTCATATAGATATAGGGAGAAAGGGTGATTGTAGGGGCAATAATGAAAATAAAAATAGATTTCTTTTGCAATTTCATCGTAGGGTTTTGGGTTCTACTATATCTACTATGTGTGTATGTGTTTGTGTTCATATAAGCTGCAATATTTGATGAATCTACCATGGTGCCTACTGTAAACACTTTTTCAGTAGGGTTGCTTTTTCATCCACAGCCGGGTGCTAATGGAAGTGTCCTTGGGCTGTTCCTTGAGTAGGGATGCTTTCTTCTAGGGGATATGGTTTTAGTTTTTCCCACTGCCCCCACCTTAGCTGATTGTACCAGATGTGAGAATTTGATTTAAGAATGAAATTAACGACCTATTAGGTAAATTGATGCAGAAGTTCTGCCTAAACAGAGATGACTATAAATAGCAAGCTGGGTCAGATATATTTTTCCTTGGAGATTTGAACAGGAAATAGTCTACTGGGATGGGGAGCAGTTTCAAACAAGCTGCCTGGAAGAAGACAAGTGCCTATGAGGGTGAGGAAGTTACAAATGATAAGAAAGAAAGACAAGTAAGTGGAAATCTTGCAATGACAGTGAGGCATGCTTCACAGCGTAGAGGGAAATGGTTGATTGCCAGCTGAGGCAGATGGTGACTGAGTCATTATAATAGTGAGAATTGCCAAATTTCTGCTACATAAGAAACAAAATAAACTTGTTTTTGGAGGTTGGCTCCATTTTCCAATTCCCCTAAAAGACTGGTATGTAGTTCTCTACATAAGCGAGATTTTTGTCTCTCTTATGAGTATCCTCACATGGAACCCATTGGTTGAGGTATCCTGAGGGAACCTGAAAGTCCTTGCTTCCAGAAGCTCTGATTTATACTATGTTTAGACTATTTATTGTCAGAAAGGCAATAAATAATGTCAATAAATATTGATTAAAAAAAAAAGTTTTTATCATTCTCTGTACTGATATGCCAAGAAATAAGGAGGTCCATTAATGCTAAAATTCAACTTCAAATTTAACATTTACTCTTTTAAGTTAACTAATTTTTACAACCGTAACAAGAGTATGTATAGTATGAGGTATTCAGCATAAAAATTTAGAAACCACTACAAAATAGAACTCTAGAATCTTGATTTATTTGGAATAAGAATGGTATGGAAAAGAGCAACAACCTCAAAAATTCTAAGGTAAAAATTGGAAGACTTGGGTTTTAATCCCAACTCTACCACCAAAAGCTTTATGTTATGTAACAAGTAAATAAGTTCCAAGACTGTCAGTTACTTTATCTTTAAAATAAGGTATTTAAAATACATGATTTTTCAAGTTCTGTTAAGATCTATTAATCTATATCATATATTTCTCTAGAAGCATAAAGAATATTTAACTTTACAGACATATAGGTAGCCAAATATGCAAGCTAGGGAAGGTTAAAGCATTGAACAGAGTTTTTAGAAGGAAAAGGAAAATGTCACCCTTTCCATCTGAAAAGACCTCTAAAAATAGAAAAATTACATATTTTCTACATCAGGCAAACCTTTGAGCAAGCTTAGGGTAACCCAAGTTAAACTTGCATGAGATAAAAACCATGGTGAGCATTTGAGAGTCTCTTCCTTGTCTGGGTTTGAAGTATGCCAATAGGTTGTCTTTATACACTCTCACAATAGGTTCACTGAACTACTGGTATATCTTTGCTTGTATGTTAGGTTCCAGGGATTCAGCAGAGAGTACGGACACAGCTCTGTTTTGGGGGCAATAAATACTAGGTAATCAGGGAATTGTATAGCATAAATACAAGAAACATCTGTGGCTGTACAAACTCCAAGTGTTGTGTGGTAAAATAAGTGCAAGGCCTAGAGAAACAGATTTCCTAGATGCAGACTGAAGACCAAACAGTGAATAAGAATCAGGAATGGCCTTTCCCACAATCAAAGAGAAAGTATTATATAGGCAGACTTTAAATGGAAATTGCCAAATCCTGAAGTGGCCCCTTCAAGGATAATAGTTGATTTGGTGGATTCAGACATTGCTACAGTTTTCAGAGCCCTCTGTTGGGTGAATCCACAAGCATAAACAAGAAAAAGAAAGCCACCAAAGCATTTCCTGTAGTGATAGAGAAGTTAATTGAAGAATACTATACACTGAATAGAACTTTTAATTTTGATATAACAGTTATCTATTATAAATGCATGCCTTGAAGGACTAACATGTCAAAGGCAGAAAAATGTGCCCCAGGATTTAAGGCTATAAATGCTTAACTGTGATCTTCTACATGATGGCAGATTTTCTACTTAAGGTGAACATTTAAGATGTTAATCGCTGCTATTGAAGATGAGAATGTGGAAGTTATTATGATATTGGAAGAGATTAAACATCAAAATCACTGTTGACATAATTGTAGAATGTAATAGAATTGTTTATTTTGTTTATGGTGGAAAATGCTCTCTAACTAGACTTATAATTTTGAAGGATTTGAACTTTCAGATCAATAAAAAACGAAGAAACACACAAGCTGTGCTGGTCTACCTAAGGAGGTTTGATTTGAGGAGGTAGAAAAACGAAGAAACTGAAGAGCTTCTAGAGTCTCAGCCTGATGATTCAACTACAGAAAATTTGCAACAACTTATCGCATCAGGCCAAGTAGAGGCAGAAGATAATGAAGGATGAAATCGACTATCAAAACCAGAAGATAGCTAAAAGTACTTCACAGTGGTCAGATGTTTTAAGTATTATTGAAAAACAGTTATGACGGCTTGAAGATAAGGACTATAATGTGACTGTAGTACAATTGTGCGTGGCATCTAGACAAACTGGGAAACATGAAAGGAGACAACTAGAAAATCAGCAGAAATTTGATCTATTTTTTAGGCCAGTACAGAAGACATATGGAGAGGAAAATGAGTCACTCCCATTCGCCTCTGGCATTATAACTTTCTGGTTAATTTCAGATAACCCCCTTTTCACCACCTCTACAATCAAACTTCAGGTCTTTTCTAAGGTAAAGCACCATATTGATTGTAGTATTTATATATGTCTTAACCACTTAACATATATAAAACTGTGGTATGCTTTTAATTAGGATTCTTACTTTATAAGAGGAAGGGATGCAGATATTTTAGAAAATAAGACATTTTCTAATGATTCTTACAGAAACTCTTAATACCTTACTCCCCAAAACCATACAGATGCGGCCATTATCAATCACTGGGGTACTGAGTTAATGGGCTTTGAGAGCAGTTAGACCAGAGTTAAGATCAGCTCACTGTTATTAGCTAAAAAATTGGTAGCTATTTTAGGATATCATTATCCTAAAATTTTCTAGGATACCTATATAATATAGCTGGTTCTAACTCTCTTGTGGATAAGCTACATGGAAATCAGATTTAAATCTAAAGAACTGCCTGGTGCATTTGAGTTCAGAACATGTGGAAGAATCAAAGTTTTCATGTGCCCCACAAGAATGTAAGTTCTGCACAGGCATGGATTAGTGTCTGTATGGTTCACTGTTGCAGCTGCAGAACTAAATGACACTTCAGTTGAAATAAGTTATTTTGGATGAATGAATAATTGAATAAAAGGATTTGGTAGCCCAAAAGACTAAACAGATTTTATTCTTGGGCTCCTACTTCTTTGGAAAGTGTTTGAGTAGGCACTGCCAATGTGTGTCTTAGTGGCTAGAATTTTTTTTGCATCCACTGCTTTCCAAGCCCTCTTCTGAATCATATATTATTCCTTTAAATGTTTTAATATATCCAGACTGATTACTGTCTTACTTGGCTCAGTATTTATCCTGTTTCTATAGGAAGAATTTGCAAATGTGTGCTATGATCAGTTTTGGGTTAATTTTACAACGTAACATTTCCTACAGGTTTCCAACCTGTAGGAAAATTATTCAAACTCATTTATGAAAAGTTGTACTTTCACCAGGATAAGCTGATATAGTTTTCTGCCTGCACAAATACTTGCCATATTTGCATATTTTTGGTTATGTTTTGAAAGTACCCATAAGTTTCTAATTATAAATTATTTTACCTTTTTTCTAAAACTCCCTGCCCAAAATAGAAAGTTTAATTTCATTAATTTTTTAAACTTTTTAAATGGTGAATTATAACATATATACAAAAAAGCAATAAATTTCCAAGTGCATTTTAGCAACTAGTTATAGAACAGATTTTAAAGTTTGGTATGGGTTACAGTCCCATGATTTTTCATTTTTTCCTCTAGCTGTTCAAAGACATTGGAGACCAGCAGAATTATCAATATAATGATTCAGCAGTCTCATTTGTTAAATCCTATCTTCTCTGTTATATACCTCCTTCTCTTTAAATAACATATAAGTAAAAACAATGAATTTCAAAGTTCATTGCAAAAATTAGTTGAATAGTACATATTTTAGAGTTTGGTACAGGTTATTATTCCACAGTTTTACATTTTTATTTCTAGCTGCTCTAAGGTACTGGAGACTAAAAGAAATATTAGTAAAATGATTAATCACTCATACTTATTTGTTAAACTCGAACTTCTCTATTTAACTCCACCATTACCTTTGTTCTTTCTCCCACTCTTTAGGAGTATTTGGGCTATTCTCATTCTAACTTTTTCATGTTGGAGGAGGCTGTTGATAACATGGAATAGGGGGATGGAACTAGTTGATGTTCTGGAAAGGCTGGTCGCTCTGCATTTCAGGATTTATCTGGTCCAGGGACCCAGCTGGAGGTTGTAGGTTTTGGAGAGTTACCCTAGTGCAAGGAACCTTTGTAGAATCTTATATAATGCTCTAGGTATTCTTTAGGATTGGCAGAATGGTTTTGGTTGGAGAATTTATTTTATTTTTCCCCTTTCAAATAAAAAAACAATTGAAGATATGACCTCACTAGATATATTCTGGTTTTCTTATGTTCTAATTATTTTTTATCTAATTATTTATTGTTGTTCTTTTTATTTTCAGTACAACAAAATTTGTAACACAATTACATTACAATAAAACTGATGTAAAGAAACATCTGAATTTGGATTTTCCAAGATAAAAATAAATCTGTGGCTGGATCATTTCTTATTAATTTTTAACTTCAAATGTAGTGAACATAACTCTGCCAATATTTCTTTATAGTAAATTAATGTCAGTAAAAATGCAAGAAAGGGATCTTGTTCTAACTCAATTGTAAGTGGCTAATATTTGGTTAATATGTGGCTGACAGCAAGGCAATCAAATAGCAGTGTAGTTATTGAAGGGGAACATAACTTATTCATATTTATAATTCTATATTTATCACTGTTTATGGAAATGATGAATCAAATGAAAAACAATGTTACTTAAATTTAAAACTGCGTGCCAAGTACTTTTATGCACCAAGGTTGGAAAGTTCCCAAACAAGGAAATTTCAGATTCCTAATTCTAGAAAATTAACTTGGAAATTATTCTATGATGTGTTGTGGAAGGGTGAACAAGGTTAAAATCGCCATTTTGCACTGCCCATAAACTCTCCCTATCCCTGCTCTGCAGACCTTTCCACATGCAGACACATTAGACTGTTGCCAAATGCTCTGCAATATAATGGAGAGAGAGATCATTTGGTGAATGTTGAATGTTTGCTGAGGGTTAAATATTTGCTGAATATTGAACCTGGTTACCAGCCCAGACTGAAATTTAACAGGTCTTTATTGATTACCTATCGAGAATGAGAGAATGTGTTAATCACTGTGCCACAGAAGAATGAATCAGATTTTTAAAACTACCCTCAAGTAGCTTGCACTTTAGTAAAGGTGAATGACATAGCATGCCCAATGACATTGACAATAAAGCTTATAACTTTGGCTTAGAAGTATAAGATCCTGATAAAAAACTGTGTGAGCCCTATGTGGAGAGATTATCTGGAATTAAATACAGTTGAATCAGAAAAGAGTTTATACAGGGATGGTAAGGGTGAAATTCAAAGAGAATTTAGGAAACTTAGTGGGATTTTTTGTTGTATAGAGGTCAGAGGTACTGAATTCCAAGCCAAGAGACCAGTCTGATCATAGGTCCTGATGCAGAGAAGCATGAGGAACTAACTAGAATACACAAGTACACTAGGCTTCCTGGGGTACTGAGTTCCAGAGGAGGCATAATAGGGAAAAGAAATGGAAAAAGTACACAAAGATAGTATTGATGTTCTTGAATAGCTCCCTGAGTTAACTCAGCAGAAGAAATAGGAAATAAAAAGAGAGAGCTGTATAAACTAATACCAAAGTAGATTATCTGATTGGATTTGGTAACCAAGGGAGGAATCAAAGGCGATTTCAAGACCTCATGATGCAGGTAGGAGGGGAGATAGGTTACCCTAGAATGTAAACTCCTAGAGGGCAGACATTTTTGTCTGTTACACACTCTTGTTTTCCCTGTGCCTACTATCTAATGAATGCTCAATAAACATCTTTTGAATGAAAGAATGGGATCATAACAGATTTGGAAAAAGAGAAAGAATAAAGGGTTTAGGAAGCAAGATGGGGACTCTAGTTTTGGACATGCTTATTTGAGGTAACAGTGGAACATCCAGATACTGATATACATGGGACTGTTTATTTGCTATCCAAACATCTTCTTTGGTAGAGAGTCTATTCAAATATGTTGCCTGTATTATTAATAAATTATACTATCATGTTCCTTATTTACACTGAATACAAGTTCTTTATCAGACATATGCTTCGAAAATATTTTATCTTAGTCTGTAATTTGTCTTTCATTTCTCTCAGAAATGTTTTATAGTTTTCAGTGTACGAATCCGGCCAGTCTTTTGTCAGATTTGTTCTCAAAGTATTTACTTTTTTTCTTCACTTACACTAACCACATTTCAAATGCGCAATGGCCAGATGTGGCTAATAGCTACCTTAATGGACAGCACAGATATAGGACATGTCCATCATTGTAGAAAGTTCTATTGGACACCACTGCTCTAGAGTGTGCATATGTATATAATGCACTGCTCTGTATAAGTATTTCACACATACACACGCACACCACTGAAAATATATTTATGACTATTTTGTGATATTATTTAACTTTGACTTTGTAGAAGATATTATATGATATCAAATGTCTTTCAAATACAAGTGAAAACAAAACAAACCTGGAACTAGTCTAGAGTCAGTTTTCTTGTTTCAGGCCATTAAGTATTAGATTATTTTAAAAATAGCTGTACCTTATTGCCTAAGAAGAATATCAAATTAAATAGAAAATATAAAAGTTGCAGGGAATTTTGCAATAAATAAACTAAAAAGAATTAGCCCTGTTTATGTTTATTTTTAATTGTTGTTAGTTTTTATTCTGGCAAAATATATATAACCTAAAATTTCCCCTCTTAACCACATTCAATATATATTTTAGTATGTAATTACATTGATACTATCATCCATTATGAAAACTTTTCCATCATTGCAAATAGACACTCTGTACCAAATAAGTATTGGTTCCCCATTCCCTAACCTACCCAGGCCCCAGGTAAAATTGTATTCTAGTTTCTGACTCTATGAATTCACATATTCTGAGTATTTATTAACAGTAATATCATACTGTATTCATCCTTTTGTTTCTGACCTACTTTCTCAACAAAATGTCCTCACAATTCATCCTTGTTGCCACATACATCAGGACCTCATCCTTTCTACAGATGAATAATATTCCGTAGTATTTATATACCACATATGATGGGGTTGCTTCTATCTTTTGGAATTGTGAATAATGCTACTATGAATATTGGTGTATAAATATCACTGTTGAGTCCCTGCTTTCAATTCGTTCTTTGAGTCCCTGCTTTCAATTCAATACCTACAAGTGGGATTGTCAAGTCAGATGGTAACACTGTACTTGATTTTCTATGAAACTGCTATTCTCTTTTACACAGTGGCTAAACAATTTTACATTCCCACCAACAGTTAATGAGTTTTCTCCATAACCACTCCATTTCTCCACAACCTCTCCAACACTTGTTGTTTCTCATTTCTTTAACAGGCACCATTCTAGGCGGTGTGAAATGGTATCCCGTTGTAGTTTTGATTTGTATTTCCCTAATGGCTAATGATGTTGAACATTTTTCATGTGCTTTTAGCCATTTGTATATCTTCTTTGGAAAATGGCTACTCAAGTCTTTTCTCCATTTTTTAACTGGGTAGTTTGTCTTTTCATTGTTGAGTTGTAGGATTTCTTTATAAATTCTGAATAATAAACCCTTAATAAGTATGTGGTTTCCAAACATTTTTCCCATTGTGTAGGTTGTCTTTTTACTTCACTGAGGAAGTTCTCTGATGTGCAAAAGTTTTAATTTGATAAGGTCACATTTATCTATTTATTCTTTTGTTGCTTGTGCTTGTGCTTTTGGCATAAGGTCTAAACTATTACCTAACACAAGGTTCTGAAGATGTTTCCCTATATTTTTCTTGCATGAGTTTTATATTTCTGGTTTTATATTTAGTTTTTGATCCATTTTGAGTTCATTTTTATATATGGTGTGAGATAGGGATATCCCTTAATTCTTTTGCATGTGGATATCCAGTTTTCCCAACACCTTTTGTAGGAAACACTATTCTTCCCCAATTGAGGGTGGACTTGGCACCTTTGTTAAAAATAACTTGGCCACAGAGGTGAGGGTCTATTTCTGAAATCTCAGTTCTATTCCATTGGCTTATATATCTGCCCTTGTGGTAGTACCATAATGTTTTGACCATGTAGCTTTGTAATAAGTTTTAAAATTGGAAAGTATGGGTCCTCCAACTTTGTTCTTCTTTGTCAAGATAGTTTTGTCTATTCAAGTCCCCTTACATGTCCAAATAAATTTGATGATTGGCTTTACCATTTCTGCAAACAAGGCATGAGGATTTTGATTGGGATTATATTGCATCTTTATATTTGTAAACTCCTTTGGATAAAATTGACATCTTAACTATATTTAGTGTTTTAATCCATGAGCATGGACTATGTTTTTTATTTATGTAGGTCTTCTTTGATTTCTTTTAACAATATTTTGTAGTTTTCCATGTACAAGTCCTTACCTTTCTGTTCCAGGCCAGCACAACCCTGAGGCCAAAGAACACACCAGGCAGAATTTTAACTATGAGTTTTAATTAGGGATGTATGAATAGGATAAAATTCTACCCAGTGGTGGCCGGTTGGGAAATGAGAGTTAGCACTCCATCCAAAACAAGAGAGAAAATGTGACAAGAGGGGTGGTTTATAAAGCTTAACAGAGTCCTGCGAGATTTGGTTACAATGGGATTTCAGCAGACTCTTGTGAGATTTGGTTCAGCAGAGTCTTGTGAGAGTTAGTTACCAACAGTGATTAAGAGAAAAGAATTTTCACACAAGCTGCTATGTGCTTTCCTAAGGATTGCCACACTTTCTTGCTTACATTTATTCATAGATATTTATTTTAGTTGCAATTGCAAAAAGAACCTTTTTTTCTTAAATTCCTCCTGAGATTGTCCATTACTTGTATACAGAAACTGCTGATTTTGGGGTGTTGATCTTGTACTGTACCACTTTGATGAATTTATTTTATCTCTAGTAGCTTTGTGGTAGTCTTTTTGGGACTTTCTATATATATAGGATCATGTCAGCTGCAAAGTGAAAGTTTTACTTCTTTCTTTCCAATTTGGATGCCTTTTATTTCTTTTCTTTCCTAATTGCTCTGGCTAGAACTTCCAGTACATTGTAGAGTAACAGTGGTAACAGTGGGCAGCCTTGTCTTGTTCCTGATCTTAGAGGGAAAGACTCCATCTTTCATCATTGAGTATGATGTTAGCTGCGGGTTTTTCCTGTATGCCCCTTACCATATGAAGAAAGTTTCCTTCTATTCCTAGTTTTCTCAGTGTATTTATCAAGAAGGGGTACTGGATCTGTCAAATACTTTTTCTGTGTCAATTGAGAAGATCATGTAGTTTTTTTCTCCCTTCATTCTGTTATTGTCATTATTACAATAATTGATTTCTTTATGGGGCACTTCCGTTGCATACCTGGGATAAATCCCGCTTGGTTATGGTTATAATTCTTTTAATGTGCTGTTGGATTTAGTTGCTAGTACTTTATTGAGGTGTTCAGCTCCAATATTCATAAGGGATATTTATCTATAATTTTCTCATATTGTGTTGTTTTTATCTGCATTTGATATGACGGTGATGTTGGCCTCATAGAATAAGTTGGGGAGTGTTACCTCCACTTCACATTTTTTGAAGAGTCTGTGAAGAATTGGCGTTAATTCACCAGTGAAGCCATCTGGTCTTGGATCTTTTTGTTCTCTTAAGCATTAAGGATTCCCAATTTTATTAGCCAAGCCCTCAATTTGGCTAATAACTTGGGGTGACTCTTAGACATAATTATAAGTAGGCTTGGCTTTGCCATTGCAGAAATAAGTTTCCTAAGGAAAGCCTCAACCTTGGGAAGGTTTTGATTACTGACTTATTCTATTTATTAGTTATTGGCCTGTTGAGATGTTCTATTTCTTCTAGAGTCAGTGTAGGTTGTTCACATGTTTCTTGGAACCTGTCCATTTCATCTAGGTTGTCTCACTGTTGGCACACAATTGTTCATAGTATTTTTTTATTTTACATAAACTAGCATATTTAATCCTCACAACCACTCTCTGTGGTAATTATTTATCTTTATTTTTCATGTATGTCTTTATTTTATTACTCTTCTACCCAAACACTGGATAAAGGTTCTGCTACAAGAATTTATAATCACATAGTCACATGATAAAATTTATATAGTTATACAATAATTATCAAAGATCGAGGCTACTGGATTACAGTTCAACAATTTCAGGCATTTTCTTCTGGCAACTCCAATACACTAGAAATTAAGAGACATCCAAGTAATGATTCAGTAGTCAGAATCATTTGCTAAATCCTAATTTCTGCATTTCACTTCCTCCCTCTCATTTAATCATTTAATCAATCTGCAGGAATCTCTGGGTAATGACCATTTTAACTCCATGCTGGAAAGGAGTGTTGACTATGTGGGGTAGAGGAATGAAACTGGTTGATGTTCTTGGAGAGACTGGTACTTCTGGGTTTCAGAGTTTATCTGGCATAGGAACCATCAGGAGGCCTTAGGTTTCTAAACAAATAAACTTACTAGGAAAATATTTATAGAGCCCAGGGTATTCTTGGGTTTACAGGAATACTATTGGTTGGGTTTGGCATACTGTGGCAATTTGCAATATCTGACTGAAGCTTGCATAAGAGTAACCTCCAGAATGACCTCTCAACTCTATCTGAAGTCTCTTAGCCACTGAAATTTATTTTGTTTCATTTCTCTTCCCCATTTTACTCAAGAAAGCATTCCCAATCCCACGATGCCAGGGACAGGCTCATTCCTGAGACTCAGGTCCCATGTTGCCAGAGACACTTGTACTACTAGTAGTTATATCCCATGTAGGGGGATCGGTAGTGAGTTATTTGCGGAGATGGCCTAGAGAGAACCTCTGAGCAACAAAAGAGGTTCTCTGGGTTGACTCAGACATAATGATAAGTAGGTTTTGCTTTGCCATTGCAGAACTAAGTTTCATAAGGGCAAACCCCAAGGTTGAGGGCCTGGCTTATAAAATTGGGAGTTCTTAATGTTTAAGAGAATATCAGGAATTGCCAAGGTGGGAAAGTTTAATAGTTTCACATCTTTCACTAGTCCCTCAAGTAAAAAGACTTTGCACATACTTTTTACTTTTCTGCCCCAAACACTCTGGAATTTATTGGGTTATTGCCTTAACTGTACACAATAACAAGACCTCATTCTCTATTCTAGGTTCTATGTAATTATGCTGTTTAAATAAACTGCCCAGACAGGTTATATTAGATAGTGTGCTACAGAAAATTTAAATCTTGGACAAAATAAATACCTCTTCCTTTGGTTTAACACAGAAGTTGAAGTTTTGAATATCAGGCAAAATCCTCCCTTACCCTGCATTCTGATTTAACTTACTCTTAACTAGTGTGGTAGTTAGATTCAGTTGTCAACTTGGCCAGGTGAAAGCACCTAGGTCTGTTACTGGGGACATGAGCCAATGGTATGTGAACCTCATCTGTTGCTGATTTACATCTGCAGGTGGCTAGGAGGCATGCCTGCTGCAATGAATGATGTTTGATTTAATTGGCTGGTGCTTAAATGAGAGAGTTCAACATAGCACAGCCCAAGCAGCTCAGCATACCTCATCTCAGCACTCGCAGCTCAGCCCAGGCCTTTGGAGATGCAGAAAGAAATCACCCCAGGCAAAGTTGTTGGAACCCAGAGGCCTGGAGAGAAGGCCAACAAAGATCATCTTGTGCCTTCCCACATAAGGAAGAACCTCAGTTGAAAGTTAGCTGCCTTTCCTCTGAAGAGCTAATGAAATAAATCCCCTTTTATTAAAAGCCAATCCATCTCTGGTGTGTTGCATTCTGGCAGCTAGCTAACTAGAACAACCTGATATGTTCCATTCATATCTCTAATTGAAGTCTGATTTGTTTTTCAGCTTCTTTAAGAGTTGCTGGATGGAGCAATGCTTATTTTCAGAGCTAAAGAACTCTAACTCTGAGTCACACAGATACCCAAAGTTCCATGTAATGACCAGGTTATACACAAAGAGCACAAGATCTCAGAATTTACAGGTGACAGTTAAAACACAGGAATAGATATAAGTGCTATAAAAGCATACAATGTATGAACCTATACACTGTGCCTTATTCAACATTCTGTACTCTGAAATTGTCAATTGGCAAATCTCTGCCTACTTTCTATCCCCTAATAACATATGCTCTTGAATTCAATTCTCAGAATTTTTTTATTAGAGTTAGTTTACATTAGTGAGCTCATATAATATTTATCCTTTTGTTTCTGGCTTATTTCACTCAATATAATGTTCTCAAGGTTTATTCACCTAGTTGCATGCCTCATAATGCATTCCTTCCTGCAGCTGCTCAATATTATCTCCTATGTATACATCACAGTTTGTCCATCTCTTCATTAGTCAATGTACTCTTAGACCATCTCCATTCATTGGAGATTGTAAATAATGCTGCCATAAACACTAGTATGCAAATATCTATTTGTGTCCCTGCTTTCAGTTTTCCTAGTATATACGTAATACCAGGGTTGAAGGATTACATGGTGTTTTAGTCTGCTAAAGCTGCCAGAATGCAATACACCAGAAATGGATTGGCTTTTAATAAAGGGTGATTTATTTAGTTAAAAACTTATAGTTCTTCAGAGGCAGGGGGGTATAAGGGCAGTTCAGTGGTAGAATTCTCACCTGCCATGTGGGAGACCTGGGTTTGATTTCTGGCTGATTCACTTCCCAAACAAACAAAGAAACCAATAAAAACAAACGAACAAAAAATTCAACAAATGGTGCTGCAATAATGGGATACTCACATGGAAAAAGAATATGTGACCCTGCCATACAGCATACAATAAAAAAAAAAAAACAAAAAAAACCATGGTTCTTCAGAGGAAGGGACCTAACTTTCATCTGAGGTTCTCTCTTATACGGGAAGGCACAGGGCAATCTCTGCTGGCCTTCTCTTACTGTTTCTGTATTCCCACAGCTTTCCCCAGGGTGAATCCTTTCTATATTTCCAAAGGTCTGGGCGCTGAGCCGTGAGTGCTGAGATGAGGTGTGTTGAGCTGCTTGGGCTGTGCTACCTTAAACTCCCTCATTTCAGCATCCAGCTAATTAAATTAAATATCACTCATTGCAGTAGGCATTCCCCTTAGCCAGCTGTAGATGTAATCAGTGACAGATGATTTTTACATGCTAATGGTTCATGCCCATAGCAACAGAGCTAGGCATCTTCACCTAGCCAGGTTGACACCTAAACCTAACTACCACATGTCCACCCCTTATCAACTTGGCAACTATACATATCACCTTAAGCAATATTAAAATGGCAAAAATTTCCTTCTGGCTCTGGATCTATGGATTTCAAAACAATTTATCTGGTGCCAACATGCAAAGGAGGGACAGTCACAGGATACATGTTTTCATTTCCATAGGGAGAAATTGGAAGGAACACAGGGGTCACAAGACCCAAACAGTTCTGAAAACCTGCAGGGTAAACTCCATTGGATTTCAAAGTCTGAAAGTCATTTATCCTTGGGGCTTTAGAAAGTGGCAGTCCCACCCTTTCCAAGGGTCTACACAGTGGCCTACCTCTCTCAGAACGCAGCCTTGAGGTACACTGGGGAGACCACCCTTTTCTCAGCTCCACCTCTCCAAGCATCAGGGCCACACTCAGGCTCTCTGCCATCTCCAGGACACATCCTTAACTCCTCCATGTCGTGGCAGCCAGGCTCTCTCTAATCCCCAAGGAGTGTGCTGTACCCTCTCCAAGACCTGAGGTGGCATGACTCTTCCACTGCAATGAAGTAGAAGGCCCATCATCTGCCTTTGGGGCAAACTCATCCTCTCCACATACAGGGGTGGGTCTACTCTCCCGGCCCAATGTTAATTGGCTTCAGACTTGAGCTTCTATGGCTCTCATCCTGCAAACTCCAATCCAGTCCTTTTCTGTCCCCCTTTGTCCAGACTGGCAATGGTTCTGTTTATACCAGTATCTTCAAGCACTCCAGGTCTTCTCCATCAAACTCCTCACAGTTCCTCCAGAATCCTCCCCTTATCCATGTAAAAAAAAAACAAAACTGTTCCAACATGCCTGGTATCTGCAAACTGCAGCAGAACCCCAGTTCCCCAGTACCAAAATCTGCTCTAGTTTTCTAGCTGCCAGAATGCAATACACCAGAAATGGAATGGCTTTTCAAAGCAGGGAATTAAATAAGTTGCCAATTTACAGTTCAAAGGCTGTGAAATTGTCCAAATTAAAGAAAGTCTATAAACATGTCCAATCTAAGGCATCCAGGGAAAGAAACTTTGGTTCAAGAAGGATTTCTCTCTCAACTGGAAAGGCACATGGCAAACATGGTAGCATTTGCTAGCTTTCTCTCCAGGCCTTTTGCTTCATAAAGCTCCTGCAGGAGTATTCTACTTCATCTCCAAAGTTGCTGCCTGGGGGACTCTGTAGTTCTCATGTCTCTGTTGTGCTTGTCATTCTCTGGCTTTCTCCAAAATGCTTCCTCTTTTAAAGTATTCCACTAAAGTAATCAAGACCCACCTGGAATGGGTGGAGTCACACCTCTCTCTGTTCAAAAGTTAATACTCACAGTTGGGTGAGTCATCTCCATGGAGACAACCTAATCAAGTTTCCAACCTATAGTACTGTATAGAGATTAGAAGAAATGGTTGCTCCCACAAGACTGATTAGGATTAAAACATGGCTTTTCTAGGGTATATAAATCTTTTCAAACCAGCACACATGATAACCCTATACCTAGCCTCCTGTGGAACCACCACACTGTCCTCCAAAGGTGCTGCATCATTGTACTTTCCTACCATCAGCAAATAGGTATATATCTCTCCACATCTTCTCCAGCACTTGTATCATTCTGTTTATTTAAACAGTATTATTTATACACCATACTAAATTTTAAAAAATCAATGGCTCCTGGTATAATCACACAGTTATGCATTTACCACCACAATATATATGAGAATATTTCCATTTTTTAAGCAAAGAAAGAAGGGGGGAACAATGATAAAAACAAGAATTCCACAGCCCTCCCTTATATCCCCTTTTTCCTGACCATTAGCTTTGGTATACTGCCTTTGTTACAATTAATGAAAGAATATTGCAATTTTACTGTTAACTATAGACCTTAAATTGCGTTAATTGTATTTTTTTCCATATGCCATCCCATTTTAACATCTTGTGATGAAAATATTCATTTGTTGTCCCTAATGTAAAAACTGTCTATATTTGTACATTTAATCAGTATCATTGTCTGTGATAGGTTTTGCTAAGTTATACAGTCTCAGTTTTTATTCTCTATCTTTCCTTTTGGTGTCACTCAAGTATCCTTTTGTAGTTCTTTTTATTTCTGTTGGGTCAGGAGTAATCACCCCTTTCATTTATGATTTTAACTATTTGTGTCTTCTTTTTTCTTTGTCAGTCTACCTAATTAATTTACAAATTAATTGATCTTTCCAGAGAACCGAGTGGTTTTTATTTTAATTCTCTCTACTGATTTTTAATTTCTGTTTAATTTATTCCTTCCTAATCTTTATTTTCTTCCTACTGCTCATTTGGGGTTTCATTTGCTCTCTTTTATTCTGGTTCCTCCATGAATGCAGTTAGATTTTTGATGTGTGCTCTTTCTCCTTTTCTAATAAAAGCAGTTAGGGCTATAAATTTCCCTCTGAGCACTATCTTTGCTCCATACCATAAGTTTGACATACTGTGTTTCCATTTCATTCATCTCAAAATATTTACTGATTTTCCTTGTAATTTCTTCTTTGATTCATTGGCTGTTTCTGAGTTTATAAGTGTCTTGTTTGTGGAATTTCCAGTTCTCTGTCTGTTACTGATTTCTAGCTTCATTCCTTTGTGATCAGAGAATATTCTTTGTACAATTTCAATCTTTTAAAATTTATTGTGGCTTGTTTTGCAACTTAACTTAGACTATCCTGAAGAATGATCTATGGGCACTTGAGAAGAATGCATCCTACTGTTTTGGGGTGCAATGTTCCGTATATTCTATAATGTCCAGTTCATTTATCATATTCAAGTTCTTTGTTTCCTTATTGATCTTTTGTCTAAGATTCTACCCATTAATGAAAGTGGCATGTTGAAGTCCTTAACTATTCTTTTAAAGATCTCTACTTCTCCCTTCAATTTTGTCAGGGTTTGCCTCATGTATTTGGGGGCACTGTGGTTAGATGCTGTTTTAGTTTGATAAATGCTGCCGGAATACAATATACCAGAAATGGAACAGCTTTTAAAAAGGGAATTTAGTAAGTTACAAGTTAACAGTTTTAAGGCTAAGAAAATGTACAAACTAAGGAGTCCAGAGAAAGATACCTTGACTAAAGAAAGGTCAATGTCTGTCACTTGGGCAGGCACGTGGCTGGCATCTACTGGTCCTTGTTCCTTGTTCTGTAGCTTCCAGCTTCTGATGCCAGTGGTTTCCTCTCTAAGCTTCTGCAAGCATTCACTTAGCTGTTCGGGGACACAAGTCTGGGTTCTGGCTTACTTAGTATCTCATGAGAAGGCACACGGCATCCTCTACTAAGCTCTGTATCTCCAAATGTCCCTGTATTGGCATCTGCTTTCTCTATCAGCTCTCCATTCATATGCAAATGTCTGCATCTCTGAACCCTGGAAGCAACTTCAAAATGTTTCTCCACTTAAAGGATTCCAATAAACTAATGAAGATCCACCTCGAATGGGTCAAGTCATATCTCCACCTAATCTAGAAGGTCACACCCACCATTGGACATATCACATCTTCATGGAACTAATCTAATCAATAGGACACACCCACAATTTAGTGTGTCAGTCTCCACAGAAACGATTAATCAAAGATTCTATCCTAAACACTAGGCCTGGCCCCACAAGACTGGATCAGGATTGAAAGAAAATGCCTTTTCTGGGGTACAAAACAGTTTCAAACCAACACAGATACATAAATTTTTACAATTGTTATTTCTTCTTGGTAGATTGGCCTTTTATTAATATCTAGTGTACTTCTTTGTTTCTTGTAACAGCTTTTGACTTAATGTCTATTTTACTATCCCAGCACTGTGATGGTTACTATTTGAATGGGAAATATTTTTCCATGCTTTCACGTTCAATCAACTTGTATCTTTGAATTTAAGGTGATATAAACAGCATATGGTTGTGTCATCTTTCTTATCCATTCTTTCTTATCCATCTTTTCCTTTGACTATCCATCTTTTCCTTTTCCTTTGACTAGAGATTAAACCATTTGTAAATTTAAAGTAACTACTGATAATGCAAGTTTTTCTTATGACCTTTTGCTATTTGTTCTTTGTAATTTGTAAACTTTTTTGTGCCCCAATTTTTCTGTTATTACCTACTTAATTTTTATTTGATTTTTTTGCTGTGCAACATTTTGAGTTCCTTCTCATTCTGTATATATTTTTCAGATATTTTCTGTTTGATTACCATGGGACTTATAATTCTTTATGTATTTTTCAGATATTTTCTGTTTACAATAGGACTTACATTTACAATGATTTATAAGTCCTATGATTACAATAGGACTTATATTTAGCATCCTAAATTTATAAGAATCACTTTTGTTTGATATCAGCCAACTTCAACAGCATACACATAAACTGTTCCTATACTGCACTGCTCTCCCCTCCTTTTTGTTGTACTGGTTACTATTCTTGTATTTATACACTTGCATTTAGAATCTGCAAGAAGTAAAAAGTTGAGTTATATACCAAAAAATAAAATACAATAATAGTGGAATTTATAATTACCCATGTGGTTATCTTTACTCAAGTTCTTCATTTCTTTATGTTACTTCAGTCCATTGTCTAGTGTCCTTTTCTTTCAAATCAAAGAACTCCCTTTAGCATTTCTTGTAGGGCTGTCTACTGGTGACAAAGCCCCTCAGGTTTTGTTTCTCTGTGAATGTGTTCACCTCTAGTTCATTTTTGAAAAGCAGTCTTGCCTGACACGAAATCCTTGTTTGGCAATTGCTTTCTTTCAACACATTGCAATTTTTTCCTGCTTCATTCCTCCATATTTCCTGATAAGAAATCAGAACTTAATCATGTTGGGGCTCCCTTGTATATAACATATTGTTTTTCTTTTTCTGCTTTCAGAACTCTCTCCTTGTCCTTGGCATTTGAAAATTTTACTACTGTCTGGACATGGTTCTCCTCAAGTTTATCCTCCTTGGGATTCTTTGAGATTGTTGAATGTGGATATTCATATCTTTCTTTAAATATGGATAGTTTTCTGCCATTATTTCTTCAAATATTCCTTCTACTCCTTCTGTTTCTTTTCCTTCTGGGAATTCCATAACATGTAAATTGGTACACTTGATGGTGTTCCACAGGTCTCTTAGGTTCTATTCACTTTTTTTTTTCCTGCTCTTCAGCCCTAATCATTTTAATTGTCTTGTCTTGAGTTCACTAATTCTTTCTTTTACCAACTCTAATCTTCTGCTGAAACCATCCGGGGAATTTTTTACTTCGATTATCGTGGTCTTCAACTTTAATTTTTCTGTTTGGGTCTTTTTAAAAATTTCTGTCTTAATTGATATTCTCATATTGTTAACTCATTATTTTCCTAGTATTTTTTATTTCTTTCTTCCTGTTTTCCTTTATTCCTGAGCATTCTGAAGATCATTTTTTAAGAAGTCTTTCTCTGGTTTGTCTCAAGTCAGGTGTTGTTTGCTGATAGTTTCTGAATTGGTATCTTGTTCCTTTGGATGGCCTATAGTTTTCTGTTTCTTTATTTGTCTGATAGTCTTTTTCTGCACACTGTACATTTTAATATTTTAAAGGGATTTAGTACCCAACCTGTCTGTTCCTTAACTTTGTATCCAGTTACTGATATGATATAGATTTCCTTGCATGCAAGGAGCAAACAAAAAACAAACCAATGCAAAAAACACCTTTCACAGAACTTTGCAGATTGGCTATGCATTGGCTATTGCTCTTCTTCATAGTTTAGCCCTCATACCAAGAAAATCATCTCAAGGCAAATGCACAGAGTCATTTCCTTCTTTTCTGAGACTGTGTTTTGTCCTGGGCTTGCTTGCTAATGGTCCTAGGAATTCCCCAATTTATGGGAATCTGAATGCCCTATCTAATCCTTAACAAGTAGACTTTTTACCCCTCCTGGGTGCTCTACTTTATGTCTTAATGTCAGTATTCCTTTGCATCAGTCTGCTTAGGTTTCTTACAGTGCTTTTTCTATCTGCAAGTTGTTTTTGCATGCAAGACAAGGTCTGTGAGGGTTAACCAGAGAGGAACATCCTGGTTCAGTCTTCCAGGCTTCCAACCAATAGATTGACATCCATAAACAGGCACCTCAGTATATACATGGGGGTTATTCTGCTCCCTCCAGAACAGGGCCAGAGATCCATAGTGGGAGCACAAGCTAGTTCTATACCGTGCTGAGAAGGGGGGTGGGGGTAAGGGGAGGGGGCCGGTAGGGGCCAGCATGAGTGCCATGTGCTTCTCCTACCATTTTTTAAATCTGTGTTTCCTTGACTTGACACTTATCCAGTTACTGCAACCCTTTAATATTTTCAGGAGTTTTGAGGAAGATGGCTCTGCCAGATTTTATTAATTATTCAAAGATTCTGACAGGGACCAGAAGCCTGGTGTATCTTATGCCTCCCTCTTGATCAACCAGAAGTCCCCAGCGTATATTTTTATGGTAGCTAACCCAAAGTCATAAAACTGCAACACAGGATAGATGTCATATAAAAAGGAGTAATTAAGTAGTAAACATGTTTTGATATTATCACAATTTTCAATACAATGTTTTAAAAAATTATATGTGAAATAATATGTGATTTTTGGTAGCAGAATAAATTGTATGAAGTTTCCTAATTTTACTAATTCATTCTCTTTCCTTATACAACTCCAGTATCTACTATCTTCTTTCTACCATGTATAAGAAAAGGGGTCTGCCCTTGGATATTTTTTTGTCTTCAGAAATCCCTTCTCAGGGACCATTCCCTGGCGATTTTGCTGCACATGCCTCCTATTTACATTCATGGCTCTTAGTTGAAGTTTAACAGGTTGCAACTAATAAGCAACAAAATCACTCAGCTAGAATTTCCATAAAACCAGGAATTATTTCTTATGCAAAATTATCCAGCATTAATCATTTTTAAAGGTTAAATTAATAAGCTAAGATAATTGACTAGTTGTGTGGTACTTTCGTCCTTCACTAGAGTGGGCTGGAATTGTGAATTTTTTTCTCTCTCTAAAACCCCTTATGTGGATCCATGGCAGCACAGTGCTTATTCACACAAACAAATAAATAATACAAGAACCTCATCAACTCAATGCTTTAATCTCCTCCACAATGTTCCTAGACTCTAATTAAATGACCATACACACACAGCCACTATCAATTCGTCTATTTCCTTTTGTGAAACTTTCCCATTGTTTTCAGCCTTTCTTCAAATGATAGACTCTAGATTTCTTTTGCCATCTTCTAAAAAGAGATTTTTCACATTTTTTTTTAAAGTGTAGTGCCCAGGGCCAAAACACAGTTCTAGAAATGGCTGGGTCAGAGCAGATTAAAGCAGGACTCTCTTCTCCTTCACCCTCAATTTAGTCTTTATGTCGAGCATTTGTACTATAATATGACACTAGCTTATTTGGCACCTACTTCACAGTTCTGACCTATATTCTCTTGAGGACATCTGCTATTCTCCTCTTATCAAAAGCACAAAACAGTCTTATTGACTCACTTGGACAACTGTCAACTAAAGCTCTCCAGTCTTTTTCTTATGAATTGTGATGAAGATATGCCTCCTTCATTTGTTCCTATCAAATTATAGAATTTGGGGGCTACTAAAGAAAATTGAGGACTGGGAAAGGGAATAACTTGCTAGTAGTCATACAGCTAGATATTGGCCTAGCTAGGACTAGAAGAGCCCAGACCCCTTATTCCTGGTACTGTGCTCTTTCAACATAGGTTATCCTGCTGTAGTTTTAACTATTAGGAAGCTTATATTTGCCTCGATACATGTTTTTCATGGAAAGTTAGTCCTACAGAATCATTTGATTATTTTTGGTCATTATAACTAAATATTTAAAATAGCACTAACTTATTTGAATTAGTCCTTGTGGTTTATAATGCACTTTATCATCCAGTATCACTTAATTTCTTGGGTTTCTTCTTAGCTCATCTTATTTCTTTTGCCATCCATGTATGGCAAAAGATTGTATAAGAATGTCATCCATGTCCTTACCTGTGTCCTCACCTTTAGCTTCATTACTAAAACTATTGAGTTGGATAGAATCAAAGATGGAGGCTTTCAAAAGGCTCTAGAAACCTCTTTTCATAGAGACATCAATCCATTAATGAAACATATTTGGTTCTGGTCAATCAATGATGAATCCTCCCTTCCACCCCCTTCTCCCACATCTGCTTTATTGATTATGCCACCTCCAATATTCTAAAACTAATCTAAAAAACTTATCAAACATCTTGCTGAAATTCAGAGACACTCTGTACACTTTTACACCAGCCTTACGGGCAAAAGAAAATTCTTTTTTTTCTGATATTGCAGTCAGTTTAGTTGTTAAAGGACTTTATCTAAAGTCTTGTTACCCACAGTGTTTTCCTAAGACCACTCACCAGGGAGTGATTTAGAAATACAGGAGCTGAGACTTTGCCCCTCCCAGCCCAGAGATCCTGAATCAGAATCTGCATCTTAACAAGATCCCTAAGTAATTGTAATCCTTTCAAAGTTGAAAAACATTTCCTTAAAGATGTTTCAGTATAGAAAATATGAACTCTAAAACTTAAAATTGTGCTTTTAATTTCCTTACTCTTTCTTTTCTTGTACATAAAAAAGAAACTACTATCAAATTATTTCAAATAAAAATACTAAAATATTAATTATAAAATAAGGGATACGAAATTAGATATATAGAGAGAGATTGGTATAGATATATAATAAAGGCATGAAAGGGTTAAACAGAAACATTCACTGAACTTGTGCACTATGAGGAAGATAGAGAACTAATGATGTTACACGGGAAATCTTATCTATTTTACCAGTGAGGAATCAGTTTTTAACTTAAACCTCTATTAGGAAGTGGCTCTTCCTATGAAAAAAGTAGTTCACAACATCCTAGTCTTTATTACAAGTAGCAGGGAACAAAAAGTGTGTTGGAGCCAGAACACATGTCACTCACAGCCATGTAGTTGGGCCTGTAAATATTAACTGTTGCTATTCCCCCAGGAAATAGCTAACTGCCCTGTGCCAGACATTTTGCAAAATATATTATAGGGACTCAAGGCCTCCTTATTAGTCTGATAAACTGCTCACGAAGTGAACTCTAAATCACATTATAAACAGAAGCTGACAATAACTACCTTGCCATAGTGAAATGATCCATCTCAGATGAGACCAGCAAGGGACACAGGAGAGGATTAGAATCCGAATAAGAGTAATTTAGACCAGATCAGGCTGGGCTCCTTTCATAGTCACACACAATATCGGAATCTTACGATATATATTTATTTTCTGTAGCACATGTTAAATTTCAAATGTATAGTACTTATATATAGTTCTTACCCAAAGTCTGGATTATATCATTCTTATGAAATCCGTTTGTTATTTTCTAAACTGTGTTAAAGAATATATAGACAAATTTAGTTGTTTGTATTTGAGTGTTGATGTCAAGACCTTGAGTAAGAAAAACCAAGAAAATGCCATCTCTTACAAAATTTTCTCTACCAATTAGACAAAGATTTTTTTAATATAAAGGAATATGAATGATTTTTATGACTTACCCTTCTTTCCACTCTTCTCAATACTCTAAATTTTCTTAAGTGAATTCATATTGCTTCTAGAAAAACCAATAAACCTTGTTTTTAAAAGTCCTTGTTCTAGTTTGCTAGCTGCCAGAATGCAATATACCAGAAACAGAATGGCTTTTAAAAATGGGGAATTTAATAAATTGCTAGTTTACAGTTCTAAGGCCGAGAAAATGCTCCAGTTAAAACAAGTCTATAGAAATGTCCAATCAAAGGCATCAAGGGAAAGATACCTTGGTTCAAGAAGGCCAATGAAATTCAGGGTTTCTCTCTCAAGTGGAAAGGCACATGGCGAATATAGTCAGAGTTTCTCTCTCATCTGGAAAGGCACATGGTGAACACAGTCAGGGTTCCTCTCTCATCTGGAAGGGCACATGGCAAACACAGTGTCATCTGCTAGCTTCTTCTCCTGGCTTCATGTTTCATGAAGCTCCTCGAGAGGTGTTTTCCTTCTTCATCTCCAAAGCGCTGGTTGATGGACTCTCTGCTTCATGGTGCCACAGCACTCTCTGCTCTCTCTGAATCTCCTTTCTCCAAAACGTTTCCTCTTTTATGGGACTCCAGAAACTTATCAAGACCCACCCAAATGGGTGGAGACATGTCGTCACCTAATCCAGTTTAACAACGACTCTTGATTTAATCACATCTCCAGGGAGTCAAACATACAATATTGAATAGGGATTATTCTGCCTTTACAAAATGGAATTTAGATTAAAACATGTCTTTTCTAGAGGACATACATCCTTTCAAACCAGCACAGTCCTGTAATAGGGGAACCTATAGATTAAAAGAAGCTTAAGGAACATATTAACCATCTGCCAATATGGACCTTATATAGTTCCTGATTCAAATAAACTATTAAAAATGAATAACATGTATGAAATAGTTGGAAGTTTTAATTTTGTCTGCATTTTTGATGATATTAATTTATTGTTAGTCTTTGGTGTAATGATGGTTTTATTTTGCATATATAATTAAAAACATATATACTGGAATATTGATGAATATCTAGGATTTTCTTCACAATAAGATGGGAGAAGATGAGGTGTAGACAAAACAAGATTACCCATGAGTTGATAAGTATTGAAGGTGGGTGACAGACATATAGGAGTTCATTATACTCTTCTATTTTTGTATACATTTAACTTTTCCCACTGAAAAAGTTAAATAAAATCCCGCCATACCAATGAAATCCTTTCTTATTTTCATTCTGCAATAATAATTTTTAAAATGAAATCTGTTTTATAAGATTTACTCAGTAATCTGAACTTGGGCTTCAGATTCCAGTGAATTGTCTTCTTGGCTTATGATACAAACATTTTGCCTTGAAAAGTCCTTAATAAATCTTTTCTTTGCTGCATTGCAAAATACAAAATATCTGTCGGGATTTTTCTGTTGACTTTCCAATGAACGAGGGCAAGGATCTTGCTATAGAGGTAATTATTCAGCGGTATGCATCAACAGTGTTGCACCTAAATATTAACTTCTATTGGCAAATGTAAGGAACTGAAAAAAGTACAACAGTTCTTTGTTCTGAAGATTATCTCCCTGAGCCTCCTTCTTTGCCTTAGCTCTAATTTGCTTTATGTCCTTGACCGTTTTGAGTACTTTCCTTGGGAACACTGCATAAACAGTTCTGAAGTGAATCAAGGCAACCTTGTTTGTAGCCTACAGAGGCAGATACCAGGGACCCGGTGGTAGCCACAACTTCAGATTTCAAAATTAGTTCCTATTTTTCTACCAGCAGAACTCATTTTTCCAGAACTAGCCCAAACTTCGGCTTTCTTAAAGAAAATATAGATAACTGGCATAGTTTGGAATATTCATTCAAATGAAAGTCAAGTCTCAGTTCAATATATGCTCGAAGAAGGACGGAGGTAATTAGAAAGAATGAGAGGGATAGGAAAGAGAACATCACTGAATTTAAGGTAATGTTTACTATTTTATTTTAAGCTAATATATTAGGATTTTGTTCATCTTCCAAGGTGGCACATTATCTACTCTTGCACTGTGTTTTAAATAGATGCCTCTCATCACAAAGTGTTACTTAATTTATAGCTGCCTTGTAACTCCAAAGGTGACCATTCAGTCATCTTTGACGGAGAATCATTTGAAGATAGAAGTTAATTCAATTGGCAAAAAAAACCTTTTCAATTACCTCTCCATATCATTTTATAAATAGTCATTTTGTCACCAAATACCAAATTGTGCACTTCCTTTTTCTTTAAAATAAAAAGAAACCTTAAACCAAAACTAAATCATGAAAACTGATTGTGAGTATTTGTTTTAAAAAATAAAAATAAAATTAAGAATTCTTAGCCAAAGAGTCAATAGTAAAACAGGCTGGTGAGGGACAAGTACTGAATTTTTTCCTACCTCTGGAAATCAAAGGTTTAAATTTGCATAATTATCAACTTTACCTATTTCTAGTTCTAGCTAGTCTTTGAAATGCCAATTTTGTTTGATGTGGGCTCCAAAATATGTTTGGGCAACAAGTGTTTTAAATGTTTACCCTAACACTACATCAGCCTTACACAGTGCAAGTTTTAATAACCTTCAATGACCTAATTCATTCAAAAGTATGCTTCTTGCTGAGTGTTTTAGTTATTCCATTGCCATTTGTACTGTCCATATACCTAAGTACTAATTTAACACTATGTGACACATTAAGCATTAAACATGATTTCAAAATAGGACATGTAGGGGTATTTTTCCAATCTTAGTCTGAATTGTGCTTCAATTTGTGTGGCATCTTTGAAATCATTGATCTGTTTTTTCTTTGTACCCTGTGCCCTTGGTGAAGTTTGTACTTAAAACTGTTTACTTATGTACTGCATGGTTCAGATTCTGAAATTCCAATTTGGAAAGTTTTTTTTATTCAGATTCCATAATGCTGATCAGGTGGTTGTTAGGAGTACACTTTGTTCTTTATGTAAGAATTGTAGAAAAAAAAGACAGAAAAATTAATTATCTTCTCAAGAATATCTCCATGTTGCTGTTGGCTTTGGAGTAGTCAGGAAAAAACAAAATAAAAATAAAAGTCACAAACCCATCTCTAGTATGTTTTTGCACATCTGTGACTCCTCCCTTATACCTCGTGTTGTTCTAACAGGAATTATAGACAGCTTATCATATAAATTGATTAGCTTGAAGAACTGGATTGAGCTACGGTGTTATTTTTGTTTTTTCACTGCTACCTAATCTAGTGAAACAGTATAATGTATCATGAAGTCTTTGCATGAGTTCTTTCTCTAGTTTGTCCAACATCAGGATCCTAAAAAACTATGTCAAGGAATTGAAAATGGGAAAATGTCTCCTGCAGGGAAATCCCTAAATTGAAATCACTTGACTAGGAATGTCACTTAGTGATCGATGAAAACTTGACCTCAGAAACAGCATCAACAGCAATCAATGTTGATAAACTGCAACAGATTTAGAATTGGCAAATACCTTTCCCCTTAGTTGGAACTGAACAGAATTAATTGCAGTAACCATAAAGTTGTGAAATACACTGGTTTAAAGAGTCTCAGATACATGTTTGGGTCTTATCTGAGCTTGCTATCTGAAACTCAGGGTCCAGCAGGAGCTATTATGGTGATACAATGAGATCATGCATGTCAATAACTCAGGAAGCATGACCTCAGAAATGATGTTAATGTTTTAAATTATAAATAACTTGAGGAAAAGGTATGAATAAATAAATTATTTGGGAAGCCCTGTTTTTTAATAACGGTAGCTATAAGCAAAGATTATTTCAGCATAAAAACATTAGTTATGTAGAAAAATATTCAAAATCTTATAAATATGACCAATATAATACACAATTAGAAAATTGGGTAAAAAAACAAAAGAGTAGAAATCCAAAATCTCTAATCAAAATGTTTCTAATGAAAAGGATTCTTGGATATTAGCATGAGGGCATTCCAAGCACTGAGGAGTCATCATGGAGGAAAGAAGGGCCTTGCTTAACTTGGCAGAAGATCTTGTTCTCTTCAAAAAGGACAACCAGAACATCAATCAAAGCAATTGATAGCATATGTTGAAAGTTCAGAGGCAAAAGACAACAGGCGATGGTGGTGTTATACAAAGAAGGGAGGGTTTAACAAATGGGTATGATTGTTGAACCATTATATTGATATTTCTTTTAGCTCCAGTATCTTAGAGCAGCTGGAAGTAAAAACCTAAAATTCTGGGGTTGTAACCCATACAAAACTCTGAAATCTGGTCTACAACTAATTGTTAAAATGTCATTTGAAATTTATTGGGGTTTTTTGTATATATGTTATTTTTCACAAAAAAAGAAAAGTCGATTGTGATGATAAATGCACAGCTATATGATGATATTGTAAAACATTGTACAGTTTGGATGATTACATAGAAAGTGACTATATAACATATATCATTAGCCTGAGGAAACATATGACAAAGAAGACCATATAAAAGAGTCAAGAGAGACTTTAGAGACAAGCTCCATATCTATATGATGATAAACTTCTGCGGTCCTTTATTTCATTTTGGGTGGGACCCTAGTTCCCAGCTAACGATATCATCTTTAATAAATGCAAGAGCAAACTATAAAATTTGGGAATAACGCTGCTGGATCTAATACAACATCCCAGCCAGGTCGAAGTTCATTCTGAAATCAGCTTTGACATATGTGCCAGTTTGAAAGTATTATGTACCCCAGAAAATCCATGTTTTAATCCTAATCCAATCTTGTGAGGACAAAATTTTCTTTGATCTTGATTCAATACTGTAAATTGGAATCTTTTAATTAGATTATCTCCAGGAAGATGGGACACACCCAATTGTGGGTAATGGTTTTTCTTTTTTTGGGGGGGTGCATAGTCCAGGAATTGAACCCAGGTCTCCCACATGGAAGGTGAGCATTCTACCACTGAACCACTGTAACGGTCTTTTGATTAGATGGAGATTGTGACTCCACCCATTCCAGGTGGGTCTTGATTAGTTTACTGGAATCCTTTAAAAGAGTAAACATTTTGGAGAGAAGCCTCAGAGTTGACAGAAACTTCAGAGCAGAGCTGACACAGAGACATGAATGTTTGGAGATGCTGGACCCCAGCAGATATCACCATGGTATGTTAAGCACACCAGAATCTGGAGAGAGCCAAGGGCAGCCAAGAGATGAAAGCTAGGCCTGGAGAAGCAAAGTGAGGCCCTCACAGGTACAGAGGCTTAAAGCAACAGAGCCCAGGAGCAAAGGACTATCAGATGTCAGCCATGACACTTCCCAGCTGACTGAGGTGTTCTAAACCCATTGGCCTTTCTTGAGTGAAGGTAACCTCTTGTTGGTGCCTTAATTTGGATACTTTCACTTTCATTAGAACTGTAAACTTGCAACTTATTAAATTCTCCTTTTGCAAAAGCCATTCCAGTTCTTGTATATCACATTCCTGCAGTTAGCAAACTAACACAACATAGATGAATAATTTTTAATTCACAGTGTCACTAATTACGATTCAAGATTATTTATAATCTTTATAAAAATACAATGTTATTTATTTAGTACAAACATCACGCTAAACTCTTTGCAATATAATTGTTTCATTTTGTCTTACCTAATCTTATATTAGTGTTAGGTCGGGGGAACAGGGAAGGGCACTGCAACTTGAGCTGCGGAGGCTGTGTCGCCCCTCCCAATATGTCTTCAGGAAGTAAGGAACCGCCCCACCCCGACGTCACCTGACCTCCATCCTTAAAAGCTGCCCGTGCCAAAGCCCGCGTGCGGACTCACTTCTCTCTCCATCTTGGGTTCAGTGAGCTCTGCCCGGGAGCGCAGAAATAAACCCGCCCACTTTAAATTTCCTGGTCTATCTTCCTTCTTTCTTACCCTTTCGCCTCCTAAACCTTTCAGTTAGCACTAAGCAGAGTATCCAGAACTGAATAGATGGTAATGTTTGTTGAATGTATCTACAAATGAATGCATGGATTAAGTCAAAGCTGACAGAATGCAACACACCAGAGATGGATTGGATTTTAATAAAAGGGGATTTATTTAGTTAAAAATGTATAGTTCATCAGAGGAAAGGCAGTTAACTTTCAACTGAGGTTCTTTCTTACATGGGAAGGCAAAGGGTGATCTCTATTGGCCTTCTCTCCAGTCCTTTGGGTTCCAACAAATTTCCCCAGGGTGATTCCTTTCTGCATTTTCAAAGGCCTGAACTGAGCTGTGAGTGCTGAGATGAGGTGTTCTAAGATGAGGTATGCTGAGCTGCTTGGGCTGTATTATGTTGAGCTCTCTCATTTAAGCATCCAGCCAATTAAATAAAACATAATTCATTGCAGCAGGCACACCTCCTAGCCAACCGCAGATGTAATCAGCAACAAGTGAGCTTCACGTGCCATTGGCTCATGTCCGCAGCAACAGAACTAGGCACCTTCACCTGGCCAAGTTGACACCTGAACCTAACTACCATAACTCTTTAATCAAAACCCTTATAACATTCATATCTTTAGACTAATAATTCTACTTTTAGAAATATTTCTTTTATAAATCATCAAATTATAAACATAAGTTTATGTTCAGCCTTATTCACTGTAACAATATTTGTAATAGACAAAATTTAAAGATAGGGAAATTTTTAGTAAATTGTGGTATATTTACACATAAAATAGTCTATAGCTATTATAAATCATGTTATTAAAGAAAATTTAATGACAATGGAAAATGGTGCTAATATTACAAAGTGAGAAAGAGATACATAGCATGATCTCAATCCCATAAAGGAAAACATGCACACATAGAAAAGAAAAGGATTGAAAAGAAAATATGTGCAAATGCAATATTGGATATCACTAGATGATTGGCTTATGGGTGATTTCTATTTCCTTTACACTTTTCAGGGTTTTTTCCCAATGTTTCCACAATGAGGACATATAATTTTTTCATATTGGAAAAAATGCTTTAATAATATAGTGACTTCATGATGACTTCATAGCTGTATGAAGCAGAGCCAGCTATAGGGAAATGAATCAAGATTTTGTGTGGTAATATAAAAAGATTGTTAATTATTATTTTTTTCTTGTACATATGGGAGGTGCAAAGATTAAAATGTAGCCAATGCTTACTCTTGTGAAGCTTATGTATGTAGTAGAGAAGCTTAGTCTACCTTTGGTATGCCTAAGAGTTGTCTCCAGAGGACCTCTTTTGTTCCTCAGTTGTGGCCTCTCTTGCTCCAAGCCAAACTCTGCAAGTGAAATCATTACCCTCCCCACTAAGTGGGACATGACATCTGGGGTAAAATTCTCCTTGGTGGTGTGGAAGATGACCCCCAGGGATGAGCCTGGCCCTGACACCATGGGATCATCAATGCCATCCTGACCAAAAGGGGGAAAAGAAGTGTAACAAACAAGGTTTCAGTGACTAAGAGAGTTCAAGTAGAGTCAGGAGGCTACTCTGGAGGTCACTTTTATGCAAGCTTCATTTAGGCATTGCTACATATTATAACTTGCCAAATTCCAACCAAAACCATTCCTACCAATCCTAAAGAACACCTACGGCAATATACAAGATTCTACACAGGTTCCATGCACTAGGGTAATTTCCAGATTCTTACAGCCTCCAGTGAGTCCCTAAACCAGATAAGTCCTGAAATGCCAAGGAGCCAACCTTACCAGAACATCGACTAGTTCCATCCCCCATCCCATATAATCGACAGCCCCTTCCAACATGAAAAACTTAGAATGGATATAGCTCAAATACCTCTATAGCATGAGAGAAGGATCAAAGGCGATGGTGATGTTATACAAAGAAGGGAGGGTTTAACAAATGGGTATGATTGTTGAACCATTATATTGATATTTCTTTTAGCTCCAGTATCTTAGAGCAGCTGGAAGTAAAAACCTAAAATTCTGGGGTCGTAACCCATACAAAACTCTGAAATCTGGTCTATAACTAATTGTTAAAATGTCATTTGAAATTTATTGGGGTTTTTTGTATATATGTTATTTTTCACAAAAAAAGAAAAGTCGATTGTGATGATAAATGCACAGCTATATGATGATATTGTAAAACATTGTACAGTTTGGATGATTACATAGAAAGTGACTATATAACATATATCAATTAACATTATTTTAAAAAGTTTACCAAGGACCAAAGGGGAGGCGAGAACAGTGAGTAATAGCTTAATGGGGGAAGAGTTTCTGTTTAAGGTGATGAAAAGCAAGTGTAATAGATGACAGTGTTAGTAGAACAGTACTGGTATTAATACTACTGAGTTGTATACATGAAAATGGTTAAACTGGGCAATTTTGAGTTGTATATTTGTTACTATAATAAATTTTTTAAGAAAAATGAGAATATAAGAGGGCTAGCAAAATTATAGGCTTAACTTACTAAATAGTATTTCCATATTCAAACAATAAAAACGTTGAAATTATAGAGAAAATAATCACATGCAAAAAATGTGGCCAATGAATTGTGTTAGAATGGAGTGGGATTAGCCTTCAACATGAATTTTAGCTTCATTAAGTTTTCCTTATGTGAGTCTTGCTTCATCAACCAAGGAAATAGCTTTTTAATTTTATTTTTATACTTTATTATGTAGTTGATATTTTAAACACTTATCTCTAGTATTAATGCCAGGTTCCTCTGGTCATATATTTGTTCAATCAGATAGCAAGAGTTGTGTTAATGGAATTGAATGCCTTGGACACCATTAACTAGTTAAAAATCAGTTGCTTCCTTAAATACTTTATTGCAACTTCCATGCAGTGAAGAGAAGAAGCCTCTACTACACATTCAAAACCAAGCTTCCAAAAACATCATCTATGTGATTATGGTAGCCTAATAATACATGGTAGTTCTCAACGACTTTAGCCAAGATCTTGCCATGAAAATATCGTGGAAGCATGATAACTGGAATCAACGTATGTATTGGCTTGTAATTTATGAATACTGTAGCAAACATTACAATTTTTAACTCCTGCCTATAATCAGTGCATGGTATTGACTCTCAATCACTTTAGCTTCATTCTAATAGTTTACAAATGTTATAGTTCCTCAAAATGGAATTTTTCTAGAGGCATTTCTTGAATCTGCAGATGGATCACTGGCACAACTCCTCTCCTTGAGTGGGAGCTGGTATGTGTGGCATGAGAGATAATTAGAGAGGGTTATGATTTCCTACCATTTAGGATTCTGTTAATAAAAGCATGTGAATCGAAGAAATGGCTCCGAAGAATTCATTCACTCAATGATGCAGTTTCACAGACCTTTCTATGGATTGTTACACATGCCAAATTTAGTTCTCTAAAAAGCGCTGTTTTATGACATCTCCATGAATGACACATTCATAGTTATTTTATCATGCATTTGAGAAGTACCTAGACTAATGTATGGTTTTCAAGATAAGCTTTGATTTTGTTGTGAACCAGCCAACAGTCTTTCACTGGGAGCAAGCAACTTAACATTAAGCTCTCTCTAATTACTACAGCCAAACTACAGAAACTCAAAAAGGAACATTACTTTGAACCACTTCATATTGTTTCCTCCATTTGCTAAAGGAATAGTATCTGGACGATTTGATGAAATTCTTATTGAAGAGGGAAGACAATGGACTAAGGATCTGCTACAGTTCTCTGCAAATATTCCAGCTCTTAATAATAGTAAGCAGCTTAAAGTTGTCTTTTTTTTTTTAATTGAAGTAATTAATGATGGCTCTGAATTGACTGGTACTGATGAGGCTTATTCGCATTCCCTCATTGATAGCTTTTCGGAGTGTAGAAAAGGTTTCTCCAGGGACAGCGACCTGATATTTCTTACTGGTGATGTGGATTCTCTTGCTGGGTTACATATGGAATGACTTTTAATCAAAATCCTCCCATTAGAACTTCTGGTCTCAATCTTTCCTTAAATTCTTCAGCACTTCTTCAATTCCTCCGTTGCTTCTGACAGTGCACAGACTAAAACAGAACAACAACTGGAAAATTGTAGCCTCTTTCCTGGCAGTTTAAAGCCTAAGTTTGCCAAAAGAGATTAATTGGAGAAAGCAGGAGAATTAATAAAGCTGGCTTTAAAAAAGGAAGGAGGAGAAGATTATGAAGCTGCATCTGATTTTTATAGGAAGGGAGTTGATTTATTCCTAGAAGGTTATCAAAGAGAGTCAAGTCCTGCCCATTGAGAAACTGTGGAGAGAAGAACATCAGAGTATCTCATGCAGGCAGAGAATATCTCTAGCTTTTATGGAAAACCCCATTTTGAAGGCATAGCACAACCTCAAGGATAACTAAGTTCAAGGCCCCCTTGGCACCTAAGGAGCCCTGTTGAGGAACTGAAGGAATTCAGAGTCCTTGAGATAAGTGACAAGGCTTTACTTTTAATGGACACAAGGACAGAATGGACATTCATTTTGAAAGGTCCAAGGAAAAGCAGTGAACACAGCAGGAACAGAAAAACCATCATCCCCTGCTGTGTGCCCAAAATGGTGTGTCTGCACAAGTACATCATCCCTGTTGGCATTTCTTGTGCTGCAGCAAACTCTGTTCATATATCAGCACATTTTTAAATAGGAATCCTGAAGACAGCTTTGACATCCAGGAGGTGAAAAAAATCTCCGCTTACCAAAGTTCACCTGCACCAGCCAACTTATGGTTCTTGCGACAGCAGCAGCTCTGATTGCAGAGGAAGTGATGTTGGAACCATGGCTGAGGTTCTGCCTTTGAAGACAAGCCTTACTCCAAAGTCTCAATATGATAGCTTCCAGGAGGACAATAGCCAAATTCTCCAAAATGGCCAGATTCTGGCTCAAGTTCAGAAGAAGAATATACCAGTAGTTATTTAACATTATGCAGTGAATATCAGCACTATCTGCAAATAATACAGAAGAAAGCTTATTCCATATTTCTTACCGTCTGTGACATGCTAATGAATATAATGCAAATACAGACACTTTAAAAATAGAAGTATTGCTGTTTACAGATCAAGCTGATGATTTGGCTAAAGAAGAACTAACTACTTTATTCCAGAGACTCTGAGACTAAGAGAGGGTGTGGGGTTAGCACTAAAAGGAGACGAGGAAATATGTCAGTTATTTGAGGAGCTTGAAAAAAAAATAATATTAAACTCCAGGTTTATATCCCAGGGGGCTGCATTCAAAGATAGACAGCTGAAATGGTGGTAGCCCTTGATGCTTTAAATAGAGAAGAAATTGTGTGCCACTATTTGAACCCAAACAACACCTATTGAATGAGGGAGGACACATTCAGCTAAAGTAGTATAGTGGGTGGAGTGAGGTTGAAGATTTTTGTGACAGTGTTGCCATAGGGAACTTATACTGTGCCCCATATACTGCACAATCATGGGAGAAACTGAAGCCTGTGATTGGTGAAGTTTGGGTGTTGTCCACTTTGAACTTCTCAATGGCAAGACTGGTTGAGTGCTAGCAGGAATAAATACTCACACTACATTACACATGCCAGAATGTGTCTCTGAAGAGGTTTGCTCACTCATCTAACAGCTCTTGCAATTCACAAGCTTGGTGCCAAGAGTCTTGGTGCTGGCACTGCTGGTTTTGAAGACATCACATCTCATCCATTTTTCACCCCTGTGGATTGACCAGAACTGCTGAGATGAACACAATGCAGGGTTATCTGCAAGCACCCTGATCTCTGACAGCTGTCTCCTGCACTGAGCCAACTTGCCTTCAAGTCATTTATGAAGCACCAAATCATTTGAATAAAAACATTCAAGGAAATGAGAGAAGAAAAAGGTTAAACAAGAACAATTTATTTACAGTTAATCTCTGGACAAGACACTGATTTATAATACTAAGGGGCTATAAGACAAAAACTTAACCAAGGTGTGATTGTTATTTAATCTGCGTTTAGGGTTGCAGATGAGTTGTAAACTCAGTGGAAAGAGGAATTTCCTTCAAGATATTCCGGTTAGGAAGTTCTAAATATAGAATTAAGTGTTACTAGAAAGAATGACCTTTACATGGCAGCTAACAGTATTTTCTGCTAACTAATAATTGGTTTATACGATCAAATTAATATTTGTTGAATAATAAACTAAAATTGCTTCATGAATAATGTCATCTACAGAGCTTTAAAAAGTAAGAAAAAAGAATATACAGACATCTAATGGGAAACTTGTACCATGATGCTGTACAATTATTGTATCTTTAAGGTGGTCTCATACTTTAGGAAATTCATGTGAGAAGAAAACACTCCACGCTGTCAATTTTGCACTTTGTTGGTTGACACTGCTTACTTGGAGAAGGCATTTACATATACACTAGTCTCTCTCTTCAACCTTGTTTCCTTTCTTCATCTTTCCATTTCTTATATCCTTTACCTATTCTCTCATATTCCATTCTTCCCACCCCTACTAACACACAAGCAACAAAAAAGGGAAGGGAGTATTTATTTCCCAAAATTGTATCAACTTACTAAGGACTAGGAAATCATGATGTCAAATAAATGTGGAAAAAAAACTTTTCTTTTTTTTAAAAGAGAGGGACCATCTTAATTAAAATGCAGGCATATTGATTCCAAAGTCTGTGCTCTTTCCAATAAAATACCTTTATGATTTCTTATTTTCTCTCTCAGTATTCAAATAATTCCTACGTGCTGTGAGGAACAGAGGGCTGTCACTTTTATCAAAATTAAAATCAGGGCGGGGAGGGTGTTTCTTTGATTTATTTTAGGAAAAAAAGGACAATCACCACTTAATTCCCTCAATTCTTGATGCTTTTAAGCCAGTGTAGGAAAATGGTCTTACTGTAAAGTCTGCTTTTGCATTAGTAATGTGAAATTCTTCTCAAATTAATTTCATTAAAATAATAACTCCAATTAACTTACAACAATGAGGTAAAACTAACTTTTGAGAAGTTAAATGAATTGTTTCAACTAATTTTCACAATATTCTAGTGAAACAGATACTGCTGTTACCCTCATTTTACAGAAGAGGAAACTAAGGCATAGACAGGATTAAGTAACTTGACCATAGCTAGTAAGTGGCAGATCTGGAGATTGAATCCAGGTGCCCACTTTACATCATCCCATAGAATGATGATGAGAACCGAGCAGAGTTTTAACTACGTGACAATCCCGACTTTCATGTGAACTTTAAAATATATACTATATTAAATACTTATACTATGGCATATTTTAAATACACAGGTGAATAAATTATGTACGCAATCCCTCATTTTGGCATAGATGTAAATAGTGAATGAAACAATTTAATTATATAAATATCATGAGTTCCTGTTTTGAAAATAATTCACAATTTAACATCTGAGGGGAAGCAAGTTAAGCATCTCAATTCTGTGACTTTGAATTTCTGGTATTTCTTATTCCAAGTTTCTTTAATGAATTCTGAATTTATAGGAGACTAGAAAACATGTAAGGCAAAATCAATGTGCAACAGTTTTTTAAAATCTTGACTAAGAATAAATGGTTAGAGTAGATTCTGAGGAAACAGTCTGCATGTACATTGCCAACTGGTGATAAAACTAGAGAACTGACTCTGAAATGACCTAGAGGAGCATGAGGGCACCGTTTGCAAAAAGAATTAACTGTAAATTAGCTGTGATCAAGAAATAGAGTACTGACATTGAATATCAATTAGTGACTAATTCTCTATCATTTTAGTTGGGTCTGGAATACATCATATAAATTTTTTTGTATGATATTTGCTTTCCTGATTTGGGTTTCTAAGATGACTCTAAATCAATTTCTATTTTTTGCTTTAGATAAATTGATAGTTAAGGAGAAGCTGTCCAGTTGCATTTAAGTAAGCAGGAGAAAGTCAACTGGGTATTTGCATTGTAGATTACCATCAACCTGTGTTTTAGGGTTTAGGATATCTGTGCTCTCTATGACAAACCACTTGCCTCCCCAACACGGTGAGGGCTTTGACACATCTCACCATTATCAGCATGTCACAGAACAGAGATTCTCATGAGGGAGCTCAAGTCTGGGGCTATTCTGAGGACTGGAGTTCAGGGACAGGAGTGGGAGAGGGGCTGTTTGTGATCATTCTGCTGAAAAACCTTTATGGGTTGCTTCTTATCAGAATTTGTGGTCTCAGAGCCTATGTGCTGGTTTGAAAGGATGTATGTACTCTAGAAAAGCCATGTTTTAATCCTATCCCATTTTGTAAAGGCAGCCATTTCTTCTAATCCCTACTCAGCACTGTATGTTTGAAACTTTAATTAGATCATCTCCATGGAGATGTGACTCAATCAAGAGTGCTTGTTAAGCTGGATTAGGTGGAGACATGTCTCCACCCATTCTAGGTGGGTCTTGATTACTTTACTGGAATCCTATAAAAGGGAGATTCTGAGAGAGCAGAACGACGTAACTACGAGAAGCAGAGAGTCCACCAGGCAGTGTGACCTTTGAAGATGAAGAAGGAAAATGCCTCCTGGACAGCTTCATGAAACAGGAAGCCAAGAGAGAAAGCTAGCAGATGACGCTGTGTTTGCCATGTGACTTTCCAGCTGAGAGAGAAACCCTGACTGTGTTCACCATGTGCCTTTCCACTTGAGAGAGAAACCGTGAACTTCATCAGCTTTCTTGAACCAACTATTTTTATCTGGATGCCTTAGATTGGACATTTCTATAGACTTGCTTTAATTGGGACATTTCCATGGCCTAAAAACTGTTAACTTTTTAACTCCCCTCTTTTTTTAAAAGCTGTTCTGTTTCTGGTTGCATTTCGGCAGCTAGCAAACTAGAACAGCCTACCTTCCATCCTATGCTATGCCTCCCCAGAACCAGCTTTGGGTGAGTCCCTGGAGTGGGGCTGGCTTGGAAAGCTCCCCAGCAACGTCTCGGGGACTGGGAGAGTTGTAGGTACAAAGCCATCTCTGCCCAGAGGGATAAGTGGAGTGCTGAGGAGTGAAGAAGCCCTGTGTGGCCACTCCCCCTTTCCTTGTCTGGGCCCTGTCAGCTCCAGGCCCTGGCTTAAGTGGAGGAAGTAGTGGAGGATGGTGGTGGTCAGGCTTTGCATAGTTTTGCTAAAAGAGGATGTAACTTGAAGATGGTGAAGCTAAAAGCTCTTTTCCATTCTTATTCTAAATAAATCCTTTTGAAGAAAATTAGAATCACTTAAAAAAAAAAAAAAAACCAAGAGACTTGAGCAACAGAGACACATGACTACATAACCTCATATTTTGTAAACTGAATAGAGTTTTCCAAGCATCCCATTTAGTTTTCTCCCAAGGGTAGTATAATGTTCAAGATCATTTCAAATGCTCTTCAGACTAAAGTGAGGCTTAGAATAGCAGAGAAAAATATAATGATTTCAAGTACAGTATTTTAGTTTCTCTATTAGACATGAAAAGAGCATGCATATGTAATTTCAGCATTTCCTCAGGGACGTTTTCCTTTTGGACTGAAGCAAAATCATTTAGACCGTGCAGAAGAAACTTTCCAACATAAAACTTGAGACACAACAGAAGGTTGGCAATTGATAACTGATACAGTAAGGCCTTGCAGACTATGGTAAGAACTGTGGCTTTCACTCTGAGTAAAATGGGAAGACATTGGCAGGGCTTAGATTTAGGTTTCTAAATAATCACTTTTGCTACTATGTGGATAATAGACTGTAAGGAGAAGCGAATAGAAGCAGAGAGACAAGGTAGAAAGTTTTGTAATGATACAGGTCAGACATGTGACAATGCACTGGGATATGGAAGAAGTGAAGGTATTCATAAGCAGATTTAACAGTAACTATTTACCATAAAATTCAGTGATTCTGAATTTACTGCCACAGAGAGAATGAGACTGTAGGGTTTCTCTAAAAGTTCAAAATGCAGAGCTCTTCAAAAAGCAGATCAATTACAATTCATCCACCACAAACCTCTGAGGATGATCCTCATCTTATTTTTTCATGAATTGTAGATATATAACCTATAAAAGGATTTGATGATGATTGCTGCTTATTAGAGTGCCTGTTAGAAAGCTTGTCATTGATTCTGTACATCAACATAATGACAAGTATGGATATTTTTATAGAACGTTGCACCTATGAATAACCATTTTGCATGCAAAAGAATAGCACAGTTATTCTAAACTGTGCTAAAGAAATGAATGAGCTATTTAAAATAATGAAAAAATAAGGATTAATTACAGCAATCTACATGGTTTATAAAATGCATTTAATAATGACAACTGATTATATATATACACATAAAGCCAATATACATTTCTATTTAAATATATATAATTACTTTATTAGAAAAAAAAGAGTAACATTTCTGGTTTAATTTAGAACAATGAGAATTACTGAAAAAATTAGTCTATAAATCACCTAAATATTACCCACTCATTGCCTGTTTCACAAAGAAAGGAAGAAAACATTAAAGAGAAAAGCAGGAAGAACCTAGAATAAATGAAGACAATGATATCAATCTTTGTCTTTTAATTTATTGCTTCTAGATTGAAGAAGGGCTACTGCCCCCCAATATCCAGTCTTCCTTTTACCTTTTAGTAATAAACTTACCTTAGTTTTAATGGAGCAAATACTTGTCTACCTTACAGAATACATTTTATTCCTTGAAGCTGGGCATGAACATGTCACTAAGTTTGGACCAGAGGGTTATGAATAGAAGTGATATGCATAATTTGTGTGCCACTTCCTTAATAAGATGGCTGTCTGTCTTTAGTAAGATAGATGCCTGCTACTTTATTTTTCCCGGCAGCTAGAATGCAGCTATGATGGCAAGGCTTCATCCACCACATGGATAAGGACAGGGTGGAGCAACAAGGTGGAAGATACTTGGGTCCTAAGATGTAGAGCAGAGCCCCTTTCAACTCTGGAATGCCATCCTTACCTTTGACCATTTAATGAGAGGGAAATAAATTTCTATCCTATTTAAGCCACTGTTATTTGAGACTCTTTATTATAAAAACTTACCTTGTGCTCTAATTCATCCATTAGAGAGTTTTAAAATTCTCTCATTCTGCTTCCATTTTTTGAGTGGCTTCTGTGTATATTAGGCAACAGGTATAAGATGGCAGCCCAATATACTCTCTGCCATCATGAAGCTTAGAGACAAGTAGAGAAAAATGTACAAATCAAATATCACATAAATAAAGGTAAAACCACATAGTGTGCGCTAGTTCCATCCTTTAGGTGCATTCAGGATAAGTCTAATTCCTCTTCTACATTAGAGTTCTCAAAATATTTGAAACCTTGAGTCTTTACTAATTCTCAAGCAGAAACAATTATCTTCAACATTCTTCTCATCATGTGGTTTGGAGTTTCTTTCACTCCAAATATCACTCCATTCTAGTCATATCCTTCACTCCATTATACTTATATCCTTCTTGATATGCAATGACCAAATGGAATGCATTAATTCAGGTGTGGTCCAACTGATTGATGTAACAAATTAACATGCTTAGAGGCTTCAACCAAAACAAATATATTCTCCTACAGGCCTGAAGGCCAGAAGTCCAAAATGAGTCTTAGAGGCCTAAAATCAAGGTATTGACAAGGCTGATTACTTCTGAAGCCTCTAGGAGAGAATCTTATTTTCTTGTCTTTTCTAGCTTCTGGAAGCTGCTTATATTCCTTGGCTCATGACCCCATCCTTGCACATTGCCTTTTCTCACCCTGCTTTCATCATCACATCACTTTCTTCCTCTTCCATAGTAAAATCTCACTCTGACTCTTGTGATTCATTTGTGTTTACAGTTAGGGCCTACACAAACAATCTAGGATAATTTTCCCTATCTCAAGATCCTTAGCTATAGCTACAAAGTCTTTTTTACTATAAAAGGTAACATTCACAGGTTCCCAAGATTAGACCTGGATATCTTTGGGGACCATTATTCAGCCTGCCATTTAGTCATACTCTAGACTCAAATTAAACATACTAGCAGATAAAGTTTCAAACCTTTTCATACATGTTAACAGGCATCATCCTATTTTTTAGACGTTTTGGTATTCAAGTGCGAGACCAAATATTTCATACCCTTATTAAATTCTCTCTTGTTATATGTAATCCATTGATCTGGAAAAAGAGAACTTATTGTATCTATACTCTACTATGTGGCATATCTAATAACCTCTCCATTTTTGAAAGCATTGAAAAGATGTCAACATGTTTTTCCTGTTTTTGAAAGTCTGATGTGATGAGGTTTCATTGTATATGGGCAGGGGATTGTCATAGCTCAGTAGTCCTGGACCAAGGCTGAGGAAAACTAACTGAGCTGGCAGGGGTGCTCCTAAAGAGTGTTGATAAAAGTCCAGTCAAAGTCTCCAAAGCGGGATGGTCCTGGCTCATGCTGACACAGGGCTCCAATCCAGAATGTGAGCCATGGCAATAGGAGAGGCTCTCCAGCAGGAACACGTGAGGTCAGTTATTTCAGGCTTTTTTCCATTTACAGAGGAACCTGATCTGAGGCTGAGGACATAGATAATAAAGTCCAGCCTCCTCAGGGTAGAGAGCAAAATCTAAATGAGGGACTGAGATTCAGAGTAGAGTTCCTAGTAGAGTGAGGAAGTGGTGTTTGGCAGGAAACTAAGGCAGATGTCCAGTCATATTTGCTGACCCAACTTGGAAAGAGGCTGAAACTCAGCAGGTAGGTAGATGCCCTTGTCTGCCTCATACCAGGCAGTGATTAAGAAGACCACCTGGAGACCTTACTCTCTGGAGTGTTGGCCAAGACTGAATCAGAGACTGGGATTGGAAGGCCCCTAGCTCAGAGGGAGGCCGGGGGAGAAAGGAACATGAATTTATAAAATTCCAGGCCTTGAAGAAGTGTGGGAAGTACTGTAACCCAGTACTTTCATCATTTGTAACTTAACTACCCTTGAATACAGACCTCTTTATTTGAGTAGGAAAATTGCCTTTCTACCCCAAATGGAAAAACTCCAACAAAATATTTAAGATACTTCAGGGAATAATATGGAGTGCTTACCATAAGCCTGGCAATGCTGCAAGTGTTTTGATATACATTATATACATGACATATTAAGTAATTATACTTATTTAATCCTCACAACAACCTATGAGATATTACTTTACAGATGTTGAAACTGAAGCATCAAGAGATTAAGTAACTTGTTCAAGTTTACAAAGCTAGTTAGGATTTGAACACAGAAGCCAAGATTTTAACCACCACACCGTGCTGCCTCCTATGCACGCTCCCTTCTTGCATCACCCACCATGCATAGTCCTTGCACAAAAACAAAGCCCTATAAATGTCTGTCGAGTTGATCGAAAATGGGGATAGAAGCATGAGTAGAGGGATGGATGGATGGAAGAAATACCAGCTGGGAGAATATCAGTTTTATTTAATCAAATGAAACAGCATGAAAACCCTGCTATTACAGACTGCTTCTTTAAGAGCAGTGTAACTTCACTAATAACGAAATCTTCACCATCTTTTATTAGCAAACACCTTCTGTGATGCTGTCACAGTTAAAATAGGATCCAAGTTGGCTAAATACCATAAACAATATGTGCAGCTCCTTTTTTTTTTATTCCAAAATGAAAGGGGACATTACAATTAAACGGAACAAGAATGTTCTGAGCCAAACATTGGAAATCGCCTACACTCGTCCATTACTCTGTTTAATGTGTCAAAAGTAGCTCTTTAAACATTCATTATTCCTATTTCTTATAAAGGACACAGTTTTTGTTGAATTCTGAGTTGCATGAAGGCAGATGGAAGAAAAGGGAGCTCTGTATTCAATATCTGCTTTGATATAATTTTCTCTTCTTTATATGTACTGCAATATTAAGTCTAGGCTGATAAGTTGATTTGGCATTTATAATTCTTGGCAATGGACAGACCTGCTGTTATGTATGCTTGCCCTGTTTTAGCATTTGCTAACATGTCCATAGAATAAGATTCTATTAGAAGTGTTTTAGAAAATAATTTTTTCCCAGGTACCTGTGATGCTATAAGTTTAAAGTAGCAATTACAATTCCAACAAATAATACACAGCTGGGCTTCAGTGAAAATTTTGTTTCTACTTCTTCTGAACCAAAAATGACATTTTCTCAAGCACCTAGATTTTCATTCAAATATTGTTTACTCTGTCACTTAAAGCATGGTGGATTGTATGAATATATCTAAATGTGAAGGTTTGGCAGGCTTTCAAATAACTGAAGACCACATGTTGCCCTTGGTAAAAATTATTTTGTACAAGGAGTATGTACAGATGGACTGCTGAGAAATCATTTGCCTGTTTTATGGCTTTTGGCTTCCAACCCACCTGGCCTAGGCCTTGTCTGATCATCTAGTTATATTTTCACAACAACTCAAATGATAGGATCTTTTCCAGTATCATTTGAACTGCCTGCAGCTGTCCTTGTCAACCTTTGTAGTCACTCAAATAAAAAGCAAAGATAATTTTTTCCCTCAATTTTCTCAAGCAAAAACACTAAAATTTTCTTTATGTTTGGTTTCAGGCCTCAGCTAGGTCACATATGGCATTATTTTTATCCTGTGTTCAAGGCCTAATAGTTTTATGACATGATCTTTAAGTCAAGTCATTCTTTCTTTACTCATTTAACCTGTTCATTCAATATTATTTTATTGTGTGCCTTTTGTATGTCCAGTTCAATGATACACAAATAACTAATGGAGGATTAGGACTCTTGAAGATTTGACGGTCTAATAGAAATGAAGATATGTAAACAGGAATTAGAGTGTCATGCGGAAAGTGCGTTTTGAGGGCAAGTATTATGAGATCTCAGAGGAGAGCGCAATGGAGATTTGGAGGGAACTAGGCACCAATCTAACTTGTAGGCTGTCACTTGCTTATTAAGGTTTGGCTTTCATTCTAACATATTTTAATTTTGAGGGATTTTTCAATGTTTTTGCTTGTTCACCATCATCATCATCATATTATACATGACGCAATACAACAAACAACTATTCATGAATCTTAACTATGCCCCAAAAATCTAAGGAAATTAATTGGAAAATCTAATTCATTAATAAAAGCTAATAAAAAATTAGCTTGTCAATGATTACTATTTATTATTGTACCAATTTTGAATTTTCTATTTTTTCTGTAAATTTAGCCATTTCATCTGGGCTATCATATTTATTTTCAAATAGATGTCCACAATCTCAAATTAAATTTTAGATAATGGTTTTGCTTAGTTCACTTTGTATTTTTTTATTTGTACTGTTTTATTGATTTGTCTTCCAAGACATTTATCTATCTTGTCCATCTTTTCAAAGAATGATTTATTAATAGTATTATAATTTTCCTTCTAAACATTGTTTTAGCTCTGTCCCATATAATTTGACACATACTGCCTGAATTGTTTGAAATATTTAGAATCGATTTCCTCTTTAAATCAAAGCTCTCCAGATTTATGGTTTGTTCTGTTTTGTTTAGTTTTTGGTTTTCAGACTTATGGTATTTTATTAACTACCTTTGGCTATTAAATACTCATTTTTTTGAGTTGTCATTAGAGAATAAATCTGTATATTAATTCTTTGGATATAATTCATAAGTCCACTTTGGTTTTGCACTTGGTCCATTTTGTGTGTGTGTGGATGTTCCACATGTGCTTAAAAAAACACACACAAAAAAAGTATAAATGCCTACAGAGATCAATTAGTTCAACCTTATAGTACTATTGAAATATTTTCTGTCTTTGCTTATATTGTCTCATTGCTTTATCAATAAGTATTGATTTATCTCTTTCTCCTAGTTATTATAATACATATTTTTAAAATGTTTATGTATAAATTCTTATGCCTTTTACCGTCATATATTGACATTATTTTTACAATTTTACTTTGATACAAAATTGGTACTCATCTTTTTCTGATATGTTTTTTGTAAGCTACTTATTTCAATGTTTTGCCACATTTTGTTTTAAGTATATATCATACTGTTGGTCCTTTGTTTTGTTCTGATCTGTATTTTAAACCATTATTGGTAGTTTTTATTACTAATATGCAAGAATTTATTTCTACCATATTACTTTTAACATGCTTTTATGATAATGTTTTCTCCTTTCCTACCTTTCTTTGGAGAGCTCAAACTTCTACTTTTGAAAACTCATGCTTTGAATTCTTCCTATCAACTTCTTAAACATATCAATATCTCTATATTCCCCTCAAAGATATGAGTGCTTTAGTATGCTCATCTGCCCACCTCTCCATTAACTCCCGCCATATTGATAGTCCTGGAATGCTATGTATATACATTGCTTTTGGCCTTTGTTAATCTTCAAGTTATTTGAAGTTATTTACTTATCTCCTCTTTCCCATATTGCACTGGTTCCTCCTTGATGAATTTCTTATTGCTGAAATACTTCCTGCAAAAAATACTTTCATCTTTGCGTGGAAAACATCCTAAGGCTTATATGCCTAAGAATAACTTTATAGCAATTAACATTTAAAGTATTGTTTACCTGGATATAAAATTCTATGTCTCAAGTATTTCTTTTTCAATACCTAGAAAATATTATTTCATTATCTTCCTCTTTCTTGTGTGTCTGTTCCGAAGTTTTATATCAATATAATTCTGTTATCTTCATAAGTTTTTGCATTTTTTCTCTGGAAGATTTAAGGTTTTCTTTTGATGTTTTTAAAAAGTTTCACAATAATCTGTTTTATGTGATATGTTCCTTTTTCTGTTCAGTTTGATTCTGGGAAACTTTTGTTTTTTAGTTCTTCACATTTCATATACTATATTGCTTTTCATACCTCCTTTGTCAACACCATATTTGTTAACATTTCTTTAAGAAAATATCTTCTCTTTTTTCCTTCTGATGACTTTGGGAGAATTATTTGATCAAATCATTACTATACTTGAATTCTATATCTTCTAAAATTTAGCCCATCTTTTCAGTTTTTCTCTTTATTATGTTTTTCATACCTGTTATTTCCAACTGGCGTTTTAAAAAACAAATGCTTATAAATGTACTCTTCAACAAGACTACTGAAATTTTCCTGAGGTTACTCCTACAAATCTTCGTAGCAGCTATTTTTCTATTCCTATTTGCAATGCTCCAAGCAATGATCTGCCAAGGGTCATGTGGCTGTTTTGAGAGAGCAGCACTGCAAAAGCCCTCCCCCAATGCAAGCCTTTTTCCATGGAGGCATCCTCCTGCGCAGGATGCCTTTTCTCTTCACTTACACGATCATGAATGCCTCTGTCTTCCTAGAGTTCTCAATAGTCATTCCTTGGTTCTTCAGCTTACACATTTTCTCCCCTTTAAAGCCCTCTTCCAAAATTGGGTAGGAAAAGAGAGCCTCTAGCCCATGCTAGTTTCTTTCTCATTTCTCACCATCCCTTCCTCCCTTGAGCCCAAAGAGAACATACACAGAGGCACATATTGAGAGGCGCAGTAGAATGAGAAAAAAATATATGGAGGAAGGCAAATGGATTTATCTTCCCCTTGCAGCTTAGTGACTCTTGTGCCTACTGCTTTCTACCTCTGTAATCACACCATGTTATAACACTCCATTGTAGGAAAGTTTACAGGAAGCTGGAAAATCCCAGACCCTTTGGTAAAAGAGAAAATCCTTAACGTGAATTGAGTAGCATTTTAAAACCTGCCCCGTGGGGTGTGGAACATCAGTAGAAAACCTACATTAGTAGGCAATGTATTTATTCTGTATGGTAAGTGAAAACAAAACACATGGCTGCAATAAATGCATGCTTTTAAAGTCAAGAACAAAAATTCTAATGTCCTTAGCTCATTAATTTTGATTTTTATGAAATTATTCCATTAGCTCTATAAGGTACATTGTCTTAGCTCTGTTAGGCTGCTGTCACAAATATCACAAACTTGTTTTGACTTCAAAACCGGACTTTACCGGCTTGCTCCCTCCCGGGGTCGATTCTTGCTCCCCAGCAGTCTTTGGGTTCCTCAGCTTTCCAGACTCAGGGCAAGCCCTCTTCTTTCTCATCCAGGTTCCAATGACTTCCAGCTTCTGGGTCCTCCTGTTGCTTTCTCCTATTATGCCTGAATTTTTTTTACTTATACAAGACTCCAGTAATCACGATTAAGACTCAACCTCATTCAGTCGGTTGAGCCTTAACTAAAATAACATCTTCAAATAATCCTCTTTACAAAACATCCAAGAGTTGGAATCAAGACCCAGAACATATCTAAATTGGGAAATATAATTCAATCCATCACATATATTAAGTATTATTCTGCTGGGGATGTTTGATGTTTTGTTTTGTTTTCAATCAACAGACAATCCACGTGACAATTTAGTCTGTAATGTGGGAGGAAATGGGCGTTAACTAAGGTCAGAAAAGATTACCTAATGATACCTCAAAAGATGTGATACGTGGCAATAACACTACAGTGTCTCAAAATATTTGTCCCGGTGTCTGAGAAAGATCTGCCTGAACAAAAGTTATTGGCTGTCTTCTAGACTAGAAATTCATTTTGAGCTACTTTATCACAAAATTTAAAATATTTATTTTAAGCTTTGGCATATGAGGCTTTATACTAAGAAATCTATGCTGAGAATTAAGCAGCTTAATGTTTCTGCTGTCTCCTCCAATATCAGTGTAAGTGTGTTTGTAGACTTTTTAACTTTATTGGATTTACTCAATCCTTTGGGTAAATATTCTGTTAATTTAAAGTTCAAATTTACTATCAAGGATGCGTTTATCCTCTCAAAGAATCTTCCCTTCCTCTCCCCCTCCACATGATGATGTCGGGGTTCAAAGGGAAACCTATATACCATATGTAAAACTTTGGGGAAGGGGAACCCTGATCCTTCTCTGCTAGTTTCCACTGGCCTCTGGTTGAGGTATAATGCATCACCCCAGCCTCTATGTCAGCCTCTGCCTTGACGGGTCTCCTGCAAAAGTTCTGCCATTGATGGAATTTGTGGCAGGTCCTCTCCACATGGTGAGGGAAAATCCAGCTTCCGTGCTGACTTGCCGTGTCATCACCCTGACTCTCACCAACATTCAGAATCTCTGAGCCTCAGGCTCATCTTCCTACTGACCCCTGACTTGGGCTGTCCATGTCCCTATTCTCTGCCATGGGGTCACCTCATGTCTCAGCCCACAGGAGCAGCTGGAGTGCCCTTCCATGACGTACAGAATCATTCACTGTTCCTCTCTGTAAGCATGGCAATTTACTAATAACAAGTTTATAAAAAGACCACTTTTTACATTTTCTTTTTTTAGTTATGTTTTATTAACTGATTTTTTGTTTTCTCATCATAAAAGCATTTAAGAAATCTTTATTTTGTCTTGCCCAAGATCCTCTTTACTGCAGATGAAAACAGAAACTGGGACTGATACAGGGAATCGGAGAGGTAGAGTGATGGGGGGATTGAAGCAATAAGTAAAACATATCCCTCAAATTATGGATTCTCTACTTTTATCAATACGAAAACTGATGTACCTTCCAGCCTTCATGAACACATTGATATGGACACATTCATAAGAAGAGCAGATTGAAGGATTTTTTTCAGAATATTTAAAATGTCATCCTAGAACTGCAGAGTTTCTGAATATTTCAAACTCATTTGACCATGGACATTTTATTTTGCACTTTTTTAAAGAACTATTGTTCTTTGGGAAAATTGTTTCAGAGACAGAAGGTAACAGAGAGCTCTGTTTCCTTTAGCACTGAGGTCTTTTCATAAAAAAATATAAAGCAGTTTTGCCCTCTGCCTAAAAATTAATCTTTTTTATAGCCAAAATACTCTTTGGACTCAGTAGATACAAAATCAGCAACAAAATTCTCCTTAAAATATATGCACCTGCTGTAGATTCCCAGGCTATCACTCTGACCTGAGATTCTAATTCCCATTAACATGTTAAAGGATGAAACTTAGAAGAGGAAATTCAAATTAGTGATTCACTAAAACTTTATAGCTCTTCCTGTGCTCAATCTGGAAATCCACTTGCCTTTACCCTCAATACTCATACCTTACCTTTCCAAAATACTCCTGGTTTTCAAGATCACTTTCTCAGTCCTGTTGATTTGGTCCTTAGCACAATATGAGTTGTGTACATAGGGAGTACAGGGGAGTTACTTCTCATTTTAAAAGAGGGAACTCTTTTACAACAAGGAAGTGATCAAAGTATATTGTCAAAGTCAAACAACACCTAAATTAGAGCCAGGACTAGAGCTGGAGACCCTACACTCCTCCTCTGATCCAATGCTTCCATCACACCCGGGGAGAATATATTTGTATAACATTATAATTGCCATGCATAATAAACAGAAGCAGACTTCCCAGGACATTGGAATACTATTCCTATTTAGTGAAATAAATCATTTGCATCTTTGATTAGGAATTCAATTCCGATGGCAAATTGCTTAAATTGGTCAATAGGATTGATTTAGTTATTATAAGTTATCTCAACCAATGCACTTAATCTAATTAGAAATGCTGAAGAAGAAACAAATGATATCTGAATATCTGGTACTGAGAAAGCATAAAACTGCATTAGTCTAAACATCTAACTACATAAAAATACTGCCTGAAATAACTAAATTTTAAAAAGAGTAAATTGATTCTTCCGTAATTACCCATGTATCTAAAGGAAATTTTTCATATTTCTTTTGGAAATATGTAATTTAATCTCCTTTAAGAAATTCTACCAGAGTTAACTCTGCTTTTTCATTTTACATTATTGTCCAGCTGACCCTCATTTCATTACACTCTGTTCTATGTTTCAATTGAAAGAAAAGGAGAAAAGGTTATTACAATCATCTTTCTGAACAACCCACAGATATCTTTAATTTTTTTCCTTATCTAGGTCTGTCTATTCACAGAAACGTATGGCCTAATAAAGCAATAAAAGCAGTGGGGAGAGATGTCACCTTCCCCCCACACACACACACACAAAAATTGTTTTGGCTTTCCATAGCAACTTCCTAATCCCAAACATAGACTGATACAATCATTTGGTGGAATGATTCTTGCATATTAAATGTAGACCTAAAAACTTACTAACTGCTTAAAAAGTTTTATAGTGGAAGGAACAGTAAAGTTGGAATAGCCACGATTATCTAGGACATGGAGCATAATCTCAGATCTCTGAAGGAGAGGACCTGGTAAAGTGGAAAGGAAGGGTTAAGGGAGCACAAGCAGACTGTGGTGGACAGTACAAAGCGTTGAAGTAAGAATTTTGTTCAAACTTCACCTCTTATTTGTGAGGCTTAGAGACATCACATGGTGTGCTGTGATGTCCTGTGTGCGTACAGGAAGTGTACAGGAAGTGCCTCATCCAGAAGACCTCAATGAGCCTGTGTCCAGGCTCTGCAGCCCTCCACCCCTCATAACTGGGGCTAAGTCCTGGTATGCGTGGCCGGAACTAATACTCATCTCAAGCAGTGGACCTTTAAGCATCATTAGTCCAGCACTCCCAAGCATCATCCAGACAGTGGCCCTTCTTTCCTACCAAGCTCTAGCCACTATAATACCTGGCTCTCTGCAATGGCTTCCTAATTCGTGTCTCTGCATTTATTCTCACCCTCCCCAATCCATTCTCCACACAAAACCAGAGTAATCTTTTAAAAGGACACATGTTCACCCTTGTTAAAATCCCCTCAACTGTTTCTTTAGATAAAACCCAAATTTTTAATGTGCCCTACAAGACCGCATGATCTACCGCCTACTTTTCCAGCTCTTCGTCCCAGTCTCCTTCTGCTATCATGCTACAGTCATGCTGGCTTTCTTTTTCTTCTCAAAAAATAGTCCTTCTCCCTTCCTTCCTCGAGAATTACCACTGCTCATTCCCTCTTACCTGCTTAATATCTGTCTACGTGGCTGGAAGGTAAGTTTCTTGAGAGAAAGAACCTGCTATATCCCTAACCAACTTACATAGTGTTTTTCACATGGTAAGTGTTGTGAGTTGAATTGTGTCCCCCAAAAGATATTTTGACTTCTTAACCCCCACCCCCTCCCCAGTACCAGTACATGTGACCTTATTGGGAAACAGGGTCTTTGCATATATAATAAAGTTAAGATTGGGTCATCCTGGATTAGAGTGGCCCACAATTCCAAAGACTGGTGTCTGTATAAGGAGAGAGATATTTGGAGACACACAAAGTCATACAGGGAAGAAGGCCATGTGAAAGCAGAGGCAGAGATTAGAGTGACACAGCAAGTTAAGGGGAGCCAAGGACTGCTGAGAGCCACCAGAAGCTAGAAGAGGCAAGAAAGAATTCTTCCCGAGAGCCTTGTGAGGGATCATGGCCCTGCCAACACCTTGATTTCTGATTCCTAGCATCCAGAATTATGAGAGTAATTTCTGTTGTTTTAAGCCACCCAGTTTGTGATCATTTGTTAAGGTAGCCCTAGATATGAATATCATCAAGTAGCAATAAAACCTGTTTGGATAAATGGGTAACAAGACCTTGGCTACTATCTAGTTTTAACCTTGTGGACAAATTCCAATGGCTGGATTTCTGTGTTCTCACTGTGATTGAATTTCCATCTTGACAACTTCCCTAGTTCACAATTTAAGAGTCATTACAATTTTCTGCCCATGCATTTAAGAAGAAGAAAAAAAAGGCTGATAAAATTAAAGAACTACTTTTTTTTTTTTACAATATTGAAGATTCATTTCACAATAGGATTCACAACAGGCTTCTCCTCAGAGTACCTGTGTGAGCTTGATTTAAATTATTATTTGACTTCTCCAAATTCAATTTACACAGTACTCTTTGGAAATAAATTAGTGCATGTTTGAGGTAGAAGCAATCTTAGGACTCACCTGTGTCCTCAGTTGTCAAATGAAGGAGTCATTGCTCAGAGAGATTTGGAGACTGGACAGCTTGCTCAAGATAACCCTGGGTTATGACCAGTGGATGATCTGGTACGAAAAGACAATACTGCATTCAGAGAGAAATTCAGATATACTGTATTTAATGGATACACTTAATGTAGAAATTCCTCTTTGGAAGAATTTAACTTATAGCTGATATATACAAGTTGATATGAAATGGAGATTTTTAGATTTCACTTACCTAGGTTTACCCCCCCTTTCCTGTAAGCTTTGCGCAGGCTTCAACAAAAGTGCTGCTAAACTTTGTGGAGAAGTTTACAGATGGGGTGGAACCATGCTGTTCACTACAGTAGCCACTAGCCACAAGTAGATACTGAGCACTTGAGATATGAGCTGCCCAAATAAAGACGTATCAAGAATAAAATAAACCTTGGATTTTGACAACTTAGTTGAAAAAAATTGAAATATTTCATTAATAAATTTTTATGTTGATTACATGTTTAATACTATTTTGGATATGTTGAGTTAAATAAAATATACATTAAAATGAGTTAATTTCCTCTGTTCTTTTTTACTTTTTAAATGTGACCACTAGAAAATTTATAATTATATATGTGGCTTACATTTTGCATTAATATTTCTATTGGACAATGCTGGGATAAAAAATGTTTATCACGTGGTAAGGCAAGTATTTCAGTTTAATGGGCAAGTAGTTCATCTTATTTCTCTGCCTGTGCAGTACGTAATAGATGCTCATTATATGTTTGTTAGTTAATGAATGAAAAAGGAGATGAAATATGGGGAGATAAAAGGGAAGCATTGGTTTGCAGATTCTTTGTATTCACCCAGATCAATTAAGAACAGTAGAATATACCAAGTTACTTGTAAAATAACTGCAAAGTTTTTAGAAATTTCAAGAGAGAAATAACTGTTAACATTTCAGACTAATCATTCATTGTGAATGTAAAATTTAGAGTACTTTTTCCCCTCTTTTATTTAATCATTAGGATAAACTGCATGTCAGAAAGAATGTGTTTCAAAAGAGACATAACCAAAAGAAAGAAAATCTACTTTATCTCTAAGCAATGACCCCCGGAGTCATTTCCTGTATAGTGCTCTAAATAGAAAGCTCTTTGCCTATGGCAATCCTACTCCTCTTCAGGTCTCGTCTCCCATCTATTCACTCTTAAGCCTTTCCTTTTAACTCATATAAAATATAATTATTGTTTTTATTAGTTGTTTTTATTATTATGGCACCCCTTGTATCCACTTTATACTTTATTACCCATTCCACACATTTCAGAACTTGATCGTCTTGTAAAATATTATTCTCTTATTTTGTTGGGTTTTATGTCTTGTGTCCTGTGAAAACAGGACAGTGTGCTGTTTTTTTATACTCTCCACAGTATCAAATATAGTAAGCCCTAAATAAAGATTGGTGAATCCAATTAAACAAATAACCACATAGCATGAAGTGTGACACTCTTTATGTGGGGATAACACAGCTGGAATCATTTTAGGGAGGAAGTATTATGGAGACTAATGGCTACTTGTACATGACTAGAGTTAAAATGTTCTCATTAATATGTTTTCCAAGAAGTGGTATGCTTGTGCTTTTATTATGTGAAAACAAAATGTTCAGTGATTAAAACAATTCCAGAGGTTTCTCTTCATATTTATACTAGAACAACCCAGGAACATACATAAATTCTTTCACAAAAATAGTGTGATGTGGGTTGTTTGGGTTAACTGTTATTGCATGAAACTTAGTAGCTTTTAACAACAGTTTTACTTTGTTCACAATCTCGTGGGTCAGGAACATTGGACGGGCTCAGCAGGGCAGTTTATTTCTGATCTATGTGTTGGCACCTGGGGCTGGAGCTGAAGGTTTCCACATCCAAGATGACTTCTTCACACAAAGGTTAGGTGTCTTAGAGCTCCTTGGCCTTTCTCTATACCTCAACTTCTCGCCCCCCCTCCCCAAATGACTTAGGTTTTACAGCATTGTTATCTAAGGGTAGTCAAATAATCACTTCTCTGAGTTCTTTTGGTTAAAACAGTCTTGGAGCCTACCCAGATTCAAAAGAAGGGGCCAGAGACCCCTCCTCCCCTCAAAGGGAAGAAAATCAATGGCTTTAAAAATTTCCCACATGAATTTATCAGCTTCCTATAAAACTAGGCATCTGTATGGAATCTGACAACTTGGTTTACCTTGGACACTTGGCTGAGAACAGCCTTTTGAGCTTCTGCCCAAACAAGCGCTTGTATTCAACTTAAACACATTCCCTGGGCTAAATGTAAAACTTTCCTAACACTGCTCTGGTTTTCTAAGTTTGTCCCAAACTATTTTCAACACAACAGTCTTTCCTTTGTCTTTCTGTTACATAGCCCAGATTCTAAAGCTGGATCCGTGGCCCCTCAGGAATGTCTTTGAATCATATTAATTGTCATTTAAAGACCGTATTGAAAAGTAAGTGTCTGATAAGGGCAGCTAACACTATTTTCCCCTCTCTCTGATTATTGCCATGGTGAGTGTTATGCATGCTGGATGTGAGTAGGATGTGGCTTGCTGGCCGCCAGATATGACATCCTTATCCTTGAATTGCTTAAAATTTAAATAAAACACTCACTAATACCACCCATACTGGTGCTGGTAGGTATTTCTTTCCAGAAATATTTATTGGCTATAACTGAGACAAAAACCTTTACCATGTAGGAATTTCTTTCATTCAACTTACTTAACTAGCATACACAGTAAAAAAAAAAAAAAAATCGCTGAATAATTTTGAAAATGAAAAGTCAAGTGTCCCTTTCCTCTCTTCCCTCTTGTGAAGAAAGGCCTGGGTAAAATTTAAGCCATCTACTGCAAGTCTGAAATTAACATGTAGGCTTCAATAAGTGACATGAACAGTTGTTTATACCAGATTGTCATCCTCTCCCTCTTTTCTGGTAACAAGACCATTCTTTTCTATGAAGAATTCATTTCACGTGGTTTAGGTAGGACAATTCTCATCCCTTTTCCTAACCGTAAGGACCAACGTGTAACCCAGGCCAAGCCAAGCACAGGATCCCAACCTGGTGTCTACTATGACCGGCTTACAGGTGGGCATATGAGCCAAACTGAACAATCAGAATTCACCTTGGGAAACTTGTTTGGTCTGCTGAGAAATATATCCTCATTTCTCTGGGTTTGCCAAGATACTAGGATATGAATCTTGGGATTCTGTGGGCCATCATAACCAAAACATGGAGGCATTCTAAGAAATAAAAAGAGAGATAGAGGCCTGGTGACATTGTATATGCCCCTGGATCCAGCCTTGCCTTCAGCTTTGTGCCTCTGCACTTCTTTTTTCTGCTAAAGCAAGTTAGTATTGAGTTTCTGCCCTAGGGCAGCAAAGTACTTATTAATACAATGGAACCTCCAAAAAGAAATTTTATAGTTGAATTGGAATTTGTCTAATGAGATTTAGATAGTATTAATTCTCTTTTCACTTATTTGTCCCAAACATAAAACTTTGCTGATGATTTGTTTTGTAATAAGACTCCCAGAAAAAACATATATCATATCACAGAATTATAAAATTTAAAAATGGAAGGAAACTTGGAGGTCATATTAATCATCAGTAATTACTTCGGGAGGAAGGAAGGACGACTTTTGCTTGTTTGCTGTGAGCAAGACTCGCTAGATCCTCACAGATCTTATTTCCCCTTCCTTGGTACAAAGGTAATCACCTTCCCCAGCCTCCCTCACAATTATATTGAAGTTAGAAGGGTAGTTCTAGCCAATGGCATAGGGTCAGAAGTAATTTAGTCCACTTCCAGGAATTTCGCCTGAAATCCTTGGCACATTTTCCTGCCTCTCCAACCTTATATCTACACGAGAATGAGTTGGAAGTAAAAGACTCCAAAGAACCCTTTTACAGAAGAAACCTGGACCTCTAAGGTTGGAGGAAAGCTGCTAAATCTGCATTAGACTGCAGGAGTGAGAAGTAAATTTTTGTGTTAAGCCACTGAGATGCCATGATTTAAAGCAGGAAATTGGAAGGTTATTTTCTCATATCATAAACACCTTCCTTGTATGACTAGATCTTTTTACAATTTCTATGAAATAGGTTTTAGCATCCTCATTTTACAAAATAGTTAGGATCTTGTTAAAAAAAAACATTCACCCAGAAGGAGGATTCAAGTCAGATCTATCTGAATAAATGGTCAATATTAATTGGCTAAAAGGTTGGTTATGCGAAGAGAGGAGTAAGTTAAAAGCTAAAATCTTCTAGATGTTTGGTAGATCTAAAAAGGGAAGATTCCTCAGAACAAGCTAAAATTTAAGAAGATGAATGAGAAAGAAATTGCTCCATTGATTCAAGGAGACACCTGGAATTGACGATAGCCAGCCAGGAAGCAGTGTAATAAATGAAATCATTCCACATGGGAAAATTCCAAAAGGAAAAATTTAGAAAGAGAACATTTCAATGAGTAATTCAGAATAAAATCTTCTCCCTCCTTTACAACAACCACTTCAAATTCTTTCTCAAATTAGTATAGCACTCTAACAAGACTGCTTGAAAGCAAGGGAACAGGACAAGCAGCACTTAGAGATGGCATTGACTCACACCAGTCCTGTTGAAAAACTACAGCAGCAAATTAGTTACTGAGTAATCATTGGAGATGTGCTGAAATTTCTCTAACAGCTGCTATGAAACCAGAACTGACATTAAAAGACAAGGCTGACTAAATTTTAAAGAAACAGAGAAGGAGGAGAGAAAACTAAAGAACCATCATATTACAGTAAGAAATTAGGCTTCCCAAGGTTTGGATATGAAAGAAATAAAAGCTGTTCTGGCAATGGCAAAATTCAGAAGCATGAGGATTTTCTTTACTCTAATGGGGGTAAAAATTGACACCCTTACAGACTTGTTTATTTGAGCTGAACAATGTAGACTTTTAATTTTAATCAGAATGTTCTTGTGGAATATGTAGATTTACTTAGCCAACCAGACATTATCCAACTGCTCTGTGTCTTACATATATGTTACCTGCCTGCCCCGGAAAGCATTTCCCTGAAGAAAGGAAGGAAGGGAGGGAGGGAGGGAGGGAGGGAGGGAGGGAGGAAAGATGAAAAAGTCTTAACTCAGAATGGGACTTCCTTGGGACAGTATCAATAGGGGAAAAAAAGCAGAAGAAAGAGGAGAACAAGAGAAAGGGGATCAAAAATGAATAGTAGTAGATTAGCAAATATATCTTTACTCTGGTTTATTTTGTGCTTCAGATTTACAAAAACTCCCAAAGAAAGGAACTATCTTAAAGTTGAATGTTCAAATGCTTCAAAAATAATTTTGTTGAGAATTTCAAATGTCTGGAGAAAAGGAGGAATATAGGCTTTTTTAAATGTTGGATTACTTCTAATTAAAACATAATTTGAAAACGTGTAGGTTCTAAGGTTTTGCTTCAGAAAATAGCACTACATGCACAAGTTGAAAGATTGAAAATTCTTCCTTGAAATTGACATTATGGTAGGCTGGACTCCTCCCTCAGTGTGAGTATGTGGGAGAAGTTTAAGTAACACTTTAAAGTAATTTTCAAACTACACAGGACTACCCTTGCTCCACTGATTCTCTTTTCACACTCCCCCAGAAATTCTGCTGTTCTTACTCTTTTTTCCTTTTTTCTGGGAATCACTGACCATCAGGTCCCTTGGTGTTTTGGGGGTAGAGAAAGCTAAAATAATTAGTCTATACTATCCCATAAAATGCATTAGAATATAAAAAGCACTCCTAAAAGTATGTATATAAAAAAAAGCACTCCTAAAAGTGTGTTATAAAAATACATAAAAAAAAACCTCTGAGGTTCTTAACAGGAAACAACTGGAGAGCACAATCTCTTTAATAAGAGTTTATACTTCTTATTCATGTAATTATAATCTTAAAATGGGATTATTTTAAAATGTCATCCTCTCAAAAGAATTCAATTATATCATTTGCAGTAAGAATATTAATAATCTTAGGCATCTGGCTCAAAATGCAAAGAATGATGAAGGATCAGTTTAACTTTCTTTATCTCACATAACATTACCAGACTTTCACACAATACTACATGTAAAGTTGAAAAGATGATGTTTGAAATATATTTAAAGCAACAATTAGGAAAAAGTGCATTAACACCATCTTTATATATTGAAAAGTAAGTATGTATGTAGAAGAACCTGAATATATGATTTGATGCATTTTTGATTCTCGGTAATTCCTAGCTCTTCCAAGTTGCCCAGCCACTCTCCTTCTATTGTAAAAACATCATACATTGTTCTGCAACTGGATAGGGAGGAGAGAAGAAATGCAAATCTATATATATAAAAAAAAGCAGTCAACTTTGAATTTAAAAGAGGTAAGTTCATCCAAGATAAGTAGTCTAAAATCCAAAGAACGTTTTTTTCACAAAAGCTAGGCTCTTGAAACAAGAGAAGGTTTGTAGGTATTCTAAAACCTTGGCTTTGGTTTTAAAAGCAAGGCCTGGCTGATACAGGGAATAGAGCATACCACGCTTGGGTCACCAAACTGAAAAGAATTTTGTTGTATAAGACTGAAGAAGAGTTCTCCACTTCATCAGGACCTAGCTATAATAAGGAGAAGTTAAGAGAGAATTAGGAATCACAGGGAGTAGGTAATAGAAACAGTTATGGTTGACAATCAGTTTGGAATTTTGGAAGGAATAAGCCTTATAATGTGTTCCCAGGGTGCGGCAATAGAGTATATATGATATTGAAGTAAGTTTAGACGAGAGGACCTGAAAGAGCCCACCCTACTTGGCTCCCTATGGACATGAAGGAGATACAAAAATTTCTACCTGCCCAAGGGGGTACGGAAGTAGCTGAACACTTATAGAAAGAGTCCAGGCAGGCAGTCTTCATGATGAGGGGCAGAGACCTCTAAAGACTTAAATGTGGACAGTAAAGCTGAGGACAAATGATGGATCTGGGTAAGAGGATCACCAGTGCCAGCAAGAGGAGAGTAAGCAAGGAGAAACCACTACATCGTTTTTCCCATGCCAAACCTGGAGCAATCACTTTGCCTTGTGACGGCAGAGCTGAGAACCAGAGAGAACAGCTATAGACCTCAGCAAGGGATGCCACAAAAATAGAGGCAGACTCCAAAACCCACATAGGACTCCTAAATTCTACATTTTAAAAAGATCATGACTCATGCAAATGTAAAATCAATACATGCTCAAGCTTTATACAGCTTATTAATAAGTTGAGAGACCCAGTAAGATGTTAAAGTTCTATTCAGAGGAGAATTTAAAGAACATTGATTATATATATACAGTGTGTATATGTGGGTTTGTATATATATACATATATATATATGCAGTCAGGAATGCTGAAATGAATTTGCTAATAGATATAAGATTGATTACTGTCTTATAGGACAATAAAATGTAATGTTTGGGGTTATCTTTTGTATACTACAGATATTCATCATATTTCTTTTGGACAAAATTCATTTGCACTACTGTCAGTTTCCAACAAGTTAACTTCTCAGAGTTGCAAAACAGACTAGTAAAAGTCAGTCAAGGGTGTACACCACAACAATGCCTACCACTCTATTGAAAGGTCATCAAGTAATCCCTTAGATTGAGACAATTTTTTCTGACATTTTATATCACTCTTGAGCTGAAGCTGGCAAAGATTTGTGGCAGATGGCTTTTGTCTGATACCAGAAAAAGTATATACGCCCCCAAGGACATTAGATTATCCCAAGTAGAAGTGGAGAAGAGAAACAGGGAGCACAGATGGGGTGAAGGAGGATGGCAGGCTGACCTAAATTTTAAACTGGAATTGACTGCATTACCTGGGATTAGTTGGGTTAAGTTTTCCACTGTCAGCAGATGTTATTTTAGAACTAAACTATATGCAGTTACATTAGGGTAAAGGTTATTATATTCTGGAGGCATCATGTTTCCATGTGGTGACACTCTGGCTCTTGGCTGTTTCCCAGATGTTTACTCACTCTTCCCCAAGGGAAGAGGAATAGAACTGCTTGGCTCACCTCTCTCTGAGATCTTCCTGTTTTGGATGTGACTCTTCTCAGCCTGGTGCACGATGCTGTGTCTAGGAATCCCTTTCATTTGAGAGAAGAATACATGGGAGCCCATAGGGACTACACATCTAAGCCACATCCTCTATCCCAATACCATGAATAATGAAACTAACGTTTTGGTTCCCATATAGCTGATGCTAGTACTTATCTCTCAATTATTTTTGCATACAAGAGAGGCAGAAGGGTATTATTTAATGACTTCCTAAAACTCGAACAATTATATTTTTACATTGTCAGGCTTGGACCTGTGAAATTCGAAGGAAAATGTTTTGATACAAGAATATCAATATTTAGTCAATAACTGGAAGGCAGAAGACAAACAGGAAAGAAAAAAAATGAAAAACAGTGAATTTGGCCATTCTCTTAAATGTCAAATTCCAATAAATATTATTCCATTCTTATCCTATTTGTCTCCTCTGGCATTTGAAAATTATACCCACCACCTTTCAGAAAGTCTCTCCTACTTCAGCTCGTTTGACATGAAAAAAAGGAAAGAAATAACAAAATGCTTATTTGATAGAACTTATTTAGATCCTAAGAAACCAAACATGGCTAAGAAATGGACTCTTCTTTCATGTAGCTTGCATGACATACAAGATGACCCAGGAAAAAAGAAATAATAAGGATTTCATAATAAAATTTGTGCCATAAGATTGAAAATAGAAGGCTAACTTTATTTTTACTTTCTTAGTTTTCCATGAATCTTCTTTTTTATAATTTATTTAATTTTGATTATTCAATTTTCAAAATTTTTTCCAGGAAAAGAAATTGAATGCACATATTATAAAACTTGGTTTAAGCATCATGACAGAGAAAACCTTATACAATATAACATGGAAATTATATTCCACTGCTCAAATTATTCTGAGACTCATATCAAATAATGGATTTTAAATCCTTTAAAATTCAAGTCGAAATTGGTAAGAGGTTCCATAATATTGAGCTATTTTCAAATGATATTATAATTTTGATTCTTCATTTTAAGCCACTGCCAATAAGCATGGCACTTCAAACTTAACTCACAAAATCATAATAAAAACATTTTTTACATTTGCAGGGTGACAACTTATAAACATTCTCATATGAATGTATTTGTTCAATTGTGTACTTTGAAAATTAATGATAATATCTTAGACATATTGGAAATAAATGTATCCTTTTTATTCCTCTATTTATTCATGGAGAATTATATTTCAAAATGCTTTTTATCTTGGACTCTCTGATTTGGTTTTAGTCAGATTTCTTTCAATGCTTAAGATGCTTTTGCTATCCAAAGTCACTACATTTCCCCTAAGCCACAGCATTGGACTTATAAATTACATTTTTAACTTACTGATTAAAACCAACACAAATGTAATAATTTTTTTTTGTAATATAATGATTGTGTCCAGAATATATCTTTATCAAAACTTAATGCCAAACCCAGGATATCCTCCCATGAGGCTTTATTCTGGAATTTTATGAAGACAATATAATGTTCACGATTTATAATTAAACTAAGCGAAAAAAAAAATGTTTTGGCCATTTTTGAAAGTCCCAGTCAAATCAGGAGGAACTAGAAGAGTACGCCTGAATTTGTCCACACAAAGGAAAAAAGGTTTTTAATTTGTCAACAATTGTTAAGAGATGAAAGGGGAAGCATGTCTTTTAAAGACCAGGAAACAGATTATCAAGAGATCCTCAGACAGTGAAGAGTTATCACTGAAATTCAAAAGCCTCCTGCTCCTTGTGCCCTGTCTAATTATGAGGAAAAATGTACTCTGTAACAGCCATCTCAAGAATTATGGTGATAGAAAAACATTGCTTTTAACCTACATCAGGCTATTCATTCTAAGGAAGACAGCAAACATGGAAAGTGTTTACTATATCAGAGACAAATCAGTAGAGTGGTTAACTACACCATTTCGGGAGAAAGAGAACCCAATAATGTAGAGCTCACAGGGCTACTACTACCACTACTACTCTGCCTCTGTGTTCTTGGGCAATTTATTTAACCTCCCTGAGACCTGGATCTTCATTTGTTAAACTGTGGTCCACTCACCTCATTGGATTTGTGAGGACTAAATAAGATAATATTTGCAAGGTCCTAGTTAACAGCTCCTACTACATATGGTCCATAAATACCATGTATTATTTTTACTATAGAATTTACAACAGCTTAAAGAGCAGAGATATAAGTGAAATTTGTCCCCAAATGATTCCCATGTCACAATTTGGCTCTTTCAGATTCTGTTTATAGATTATTTGGAAAAGAATATGCCTATTAAAAATGACACATCTGTCCTTGTAGGAATGGCCCCACCAAAAGACAATCCTCTCAGTCTTCACTAGCTCCATGTGAAGACTGATCATTTTAGCTGCCAACCTTGGCTTTCGAGTCCTCTAGAAATAAAGAGTCCCCACCATGGGTATACATAGCCAAAAAGGCTTAAAGATCATATCATCCACATGGTACCAGGGACCTAAGCACACAACATATAACCAAAACAGACAGCTATAAGTATATAGTAAATTATACATAGTTTATCAGGGAACCTGTGCTGGTTTCAAATGATGTATGTACCTTAGAAAAGCCATGTTTTAATCCTAATCCCATTGTATAAAGGCAGCCGTTTATTCTAATACCTATTTAGTATTGTATGTTTGAAACTGTAATTAGATCATCCCCCTAGAGATGTGATTTAATCAAGGGTGGTTGTTAAAATGGACTAGGTAGAGGCATGTCTCCACTCATTTGGGTGGGTGTTGATTAGTTTCTGGAGTCCTATAAAAGAGGAAACATTTTGGAGAAAGAAAGAGATTCAGACAGAGCAGAGCAGAACAACATAGCCATGAGAAGCAGAGTCCACCAGGCTCTTTGGAGATGAAGAAGGAAAATGCCTCCCGGGGAGCTTCATGAAACAGGAAGCCAGGAGAAGAAGCTAGCAGATGACGCTGTGTTCACCATGGCCCTTTCAGATGAGAGAGGAATTCTGACTGTGTTCACCATGTGCCTTTCCAGATAAGAGAGGAACTCTATGTTCGCCATGTGCCCTTCCACTTGAGAAGGAAACCCTGAACTTCATCGGCCTTCTTGAACCAAGGTATCTTTCCCTGGATGGATGCCTTTGATTGAACATTTCTATAGACTTGTTTTAATTGGCACAATTTCTCGGCCTTAGAACTGTAAACTAGCAACTTATTAAATTCCCCTTTATAAAAGCCATTCTGTTTCTGGTGTATCACATTCCAGCAGCTAGCAAATTAGAACAGAACCTATGCAGAACCCAAAACAACAAACTACTGATAAATGAGCTAGGAAGCTATGTGACTATTCTCCAGTGTTGACCAAGAAGAGATTGTCCAGCCATCAGCTCTGGTATGAAGCTTCAGGTCATTTGAAACTACAACTGCCAGATTAGATGGCTCAACCTAGACTTGGCATGTCAAGTTCATGCCTTTAAAAATATAGCATAATTTGGGCTTGGCTTGGCAAAGGGAACCATGTTGAGTGCCATCTCCAAACAATTCACAGTGGCTTCTTTGAATGCTTTGTTGGGACAAATACATAGGTTGAGTCTGGAGTCAACTGGAAAAAGCACAGTAATCCAATTGGCAGTGGGTGCACAGGAGGAGGTGTGTGTGACATCATATGTTCTACCTACTTGAAATCTCTCAACTAGGCTACACTTGAAAAGGGCAGATATTACATATTTTCTGGATCAAGTGGCCTGCAATGGTACTTAAAGTTAGAAGATGCTAATGAACTATTAGTAAAGAAAGTGGAGTCAAGAAATGAATTGGGCAGTCTCAACTTCAGGATCTAAGGACTAACTTAGGAAGTGACTTGGGAAAAGTGCTGTTTCACAGAGCTAGGTGAGAAATGATCAGTTAGTGCAGTGGTATATCAGATATCACAGAAGGACAAGAAGTCTTATTTGGTCGAATCTCCCAGGGACATATGCTCCAAGAATTATTATCAGGGATTATGCCCTGAAGAGTAATCAGTATACTCTTCAGAAATTCAAATATTCCCAAAATAATGTTCTGTTGTTCCCCAATTAGGAGATAAACATAGATTTTAAGAAATTCAACTGAAATTCCTCCTTATGTTTATGAGAGCTTTCTCAGAAGAATGAAAATGTGCAAAAGGGTAACAGGTTACCTTTCCTAATAGTCATAACAATTTAAGGCAGCCTAAGCTACTTGGTATGGCCTGTCTTATGAAAACCTCTTCCTAAAGGTAGGGACTTTCTTAAAAGGTGCCACATCTTTTAGAGGTGCCACACCTCTAGTTACAAAAATAGCTGGAATAATTTTCATGAAAAACTGAAAATACGTTTGGGATTGCATGACTTAATATTGAACCTAAGGGCTTATTTGAAATTTAGTCAACCAGGGAAGCATAAAAGAAATAGGCGAATTGCCTCTGAAAATAATAATAATAAAATTGAGAAATAAAGAAATAAATAATAAAATTGAGAAATAAATGGGAGAAAGATCAAAGGTGATGGTGAACCTTTGTTCACCATCTGAACCAGTTAGTGCATATACCACTGCACTAACTGATCAGTATCATTTCTCATAATACTCTGTGAAGCAGCACTTTTCCCAAGTCAGTTCCTAAGTCAGTCCTTGGATCCTGAAGTTGAGACAGCCCAATTCATTTCTTGACTCCACTTTCTTTACCAATAGTTCATTAGCATCTTCTGCCTTTAAGACCATGAAATGAAAAAAGTGTGTACTATGTATTAATAGTATACACACACACACAAAAAAAATTTTCAAATATTAGGAGTGTCAAATTGAAAGTGACTAGGATATAGTGTCCTGTATGAAGGAGGTGATTTCCAAAGAAGTTGCTTCTCATGGGGCCAATTTTAAATAACTGTATTCCAGTATGAACAATCACAGGGATTTATTTATTTAAGAATGAAAAGAATCCCCCACCCCATATTATTGACAGCCCCTTCCAACACGAAAAAGTTAAAATGGGCATAACCCAAACAGCATTAAAGAATGGGATAAAGATCAAAGGTGATGGTGGAGTTATACTGAGAAGATGTCAGGTTTAACAAATGAGTATGAGTGCTGAATCATTATGCTGATATTTCTTTTAGCCTCCAGTACCTTAGAGAACCTAGAAATAAAAACCTAAAAGTGTGGAATTGTAACCCATTCCAAACTCTGAAATCTGTTCTACAACTAATTGTTGCGATATACTTTGAAATTTATTGCTTTTATGTATATATGTTATTTAAAGAGGAAGAGTATAATAGAGAAGATAAGATTTAACAAATGAGTATGACTGCTGAATCATTATATTAATATTTCCGTTGGTCTCCAGTGTCTTAGAGCAGCTAGAAGAAGAAACAAAAAATCATGGAACTGTAACCCATACCAAACTTTAAAATCTTTTCTCTAACTACTTGTTAAAATGTACTTGGAAATTTATTGCTTTTCAGTATATATATTTCATATTCCACAATTTTAAAAAAAGTTTAAAAAAAAAAGAAGAAGAAGAGATTCTTTTGCACAAGACACCTGTCATCATAAGGAAGGGCTACTGTTCCATGTTCCAAAATGTTGCTAGAAAGGAGATGTAAACCAAATTAGAAACAAATTTGAGTCAGACCAGTTTAAAGGGGGAAGTAATTGAACCCTACCTGCTGATCTTTTACTATGCCTTCTTCTGTGAATATTTGTCTAGAGGTTCAATACCAAATGATTTCCTACAAAGGTCTGAAGATGATGCTTGAGCATTCACTTCTCAGATAGAACTACCAGACTATCTTTCATTTCTGCATGTAGCACAATATTGATAAAGGTTGTCCAAAATCCAAAGGACTGTTCATAAGAGATTGGCTGAAGCAATATAAGGAAAACATAGGCTGGTAGAATGGATTTTCCAAAGCCAGCTTGATGGGCTTGTGATATAGCAGAAGGGATGTTATGTGATTTCTGAGGCAAGTTCATAAAAGGCAATGTAGTTACTGTTTGAGTCTCTTGGGATATTTATTCTTGGAACAAACCACCAGGCTGGAAGAATAAGAATAAGGCTTCAGATGATTCTAGTCTCCAGTCTTCAATCACTCCCTGCCTTTAAGTTTTCCCAGCTGAGAACCAAACACCATGAAGCAGAGACAAGCCATCCTTGTCGTGTCCTTTCCAAATTCTTGAACAACAAAATGTGTGCACATAACAAAATGGGTGTGGTTTTACACCGCTTAATCTAGGGTGGTTTGTTATGTAGCAATAGTAATTAGTAAATATTTTGGGAGCTTAAGTTCTGGTTTGGGAATGAGTATCAGGCAAAAGCTGGAAGAATCTTGGGGAGACTAAAATGGTTTATGGAGCCTAGTGGAAATTCAGGAAAAGGTTATTAGAAACTTGAGGAAAGAGGATACTTTACATAGTAGCAGAAAGTTTGGCAACACTAGTCTCTGGGGCAAGGTAACATGAAAGATAAGAAATCTGTCAACTAAACTCAATGATACAGCTAAGAGAATTTCCAGGTAAAACAATGAAAGTGCATCCCGGTCCCTTCTTATTGCCTATGGTATAGTGCAAGAGGAGAGAGAAGAGCTAAAGCACAAACTATTAAATATAAAGGATCCAAGACTTGCTGGGTTCAAAAATAAAATGGTTTCTCATTCCCATCCTCTCCAGACTTTAAATTGTTATCAGAGTAAGAGAAGATATCAGAGTAAAGAAAAAATCCAGGGTAAGGACCTTAAAAGATTTACGGTGGTTTCATCCCTTTAAAAATGACAGAAGGCCTTGTAAGTATCTTAAGCACATGCCTCATAGACCTTCTTCATTAAACGGAAGGGCTTCTAAGAAATGTAAGAGCATTAAAGTAAAGAAGGGCTTATCTCAAAGAAATTGCAGATGTGGTGATATTTGTCTCAAGAAGTAGATTATAAATTTAATACAAGAAAACCCACAAAGCAATTATATCAATTTGATTTAAAAGGGAAAGGGGCAGAGACTGTGCAAAATGAAGGGAGACCTTTGGGTCCCTAAACTATTATGGGCAGAAAGCAGGTATGAAAACTACTAAGGTGCAAACATAGTCTCCTTTTTATGGAAAAAGAAGAGTGATTCCAAGTGCAGAAATAAGGGTCTAGACGTGCAGTCATGAGCCAAGGAGATTAACTTCTGGACACTGAACCCTAATCAAGCAATTGATTACATTTCAGTTTGCTATGGACTAGTGATCATTGTGGGTCTCCTGTTTCCCCCCTTTTAATACAGAATTATCTGTGACAGTTATGCCTTTGCCACCATCGTATGTTTTGTGTGTGGGGGCATGGAGATTCAGATAATTTTTCTCTTTAGTTCACAGATCTTTAGGTGAAGAGATACAATAATCAAGGAACAGCACCTAAGGAGGCTCATCCAAACCTGGACCTAATATAAGTGACAAAATTCTGAATTTCAGTCTGATGCCATAATGAAATGAGACATGGTGTCTTAGGGAAGGAGACGGGTTTATTTTTAAATGTGGGGGAGGTACGATACAATGTATTTTCCCAAAATGGCCACAATATCTCCTACCCCTTATGGCTGTTTGCTGTTCCAGAGGTGGGAGCTATGGTGACACTGGAAAGGCATGTGACTAAGTCACAAGTGACATAATATGATCTCTGACGTTAGGCCATAGAAGGGAATATAGCTTCTCCCTAGTCTTCTTGGGACACTTGCTTTTGAACCCAGTCATTCTACTGTGAGGAAGCCTAAGCAGCCATATAGAGAATCTGTGTACATATGGTCCAGCCAACCTCTGCATCTGAATTCCCATCTGATAAGCACTGTCAGTCCCCCAAATAAGAGTGAGTGAATCTCCAGATGATTCTGGCCCCCAGCCATCAAATACAACCATCCTTAGAGTCTTCTCAGCTGAGATAGCAGACATTGTGGAAAAGAGACAAGCTGTTCCCGCTTTTCTCTCTCTGAATTCCTGACCCACAGAATCTGTGAGCAAAATAAACGGTAGGGATTGTGATAAAATAGCAGAGTAGGAAGCTCCAGTAATCAGTCCCTCCAGCAAAATAACTATTGAACTGGCAGGAATGATCAGAATCAACCACTTTCAAATTCCAGAGTGTACGGGAACATCGTGCAGCAGCCAGGCAGAAGCCAGAGGAAGAGGCTAATGACTTGCGATAAAGACGAGTGAATTTCAATTTCCCTGCAGTGGCTATCATCTCCCTTCCCCCAACCTTGCAGCTTGCAGCAGTGGTGACTAGAGCTTTGGCTTCTGGCTCAGCCTCACGGTTCCAGGAGGGACATAAAGAACTATTCCTTCACGCTGAGGATGTAAAGTTTTATTCCACATCTCTACCTTTGATCAGCTACTTTAGATTGCTAGGGACTTGTTCTGAGGGCAGCCATTGTTTCAACCCGCTGGGGCAAAGGCAGCAGAGGAGTCTTACAGACTAATCTTCTTCAAAACTCTAGAAAACAGTTAGAGGGCTACATAAACCAGGCAAGTGCTGAATTAAGGAAATGCACCATCAAAAGCCATAAAAGAGGCTCCTGTGCACTTACTGGCTCCTCTCCTATCACCTCCACAACCCAGAGTGGAGCTGGCTGGCCCATGTGTGGTAAGTCCCTGGCTCTGTTCCAGATGGAGCAGAGTGGACCCTGTGTACCTACTGTGGTGTGTGTATGTCAGTGCCAAACAATGGGGTCAGAGACTGTGCTGGGGATTGGGTCTCAGTTTCACCCTCCCAAAGTTTGTACTGAAGGACGATAAGACAGCGGGAGAGTGTGAGAAACAATTAAGTTGAAATGCCAAAGGCAAAGGAATACCTGCATTAAGTCACTGGAAAGAACACTCAAGAGGGGGAGGAGATCTTTTCCAAAGGGAGTAGAGGGACAGTCACTCCTGTGGATATAAATAGGGAATTCCTAAGGCATAGACACAAAAGAAGCAGCAGCCTGCCCAGCTCTGACTCTACTAAAGCTCAGATAAGACAGAAAGGACCCTGCTCTTCCCATTTGTCTCAGGCTGATCTGCTTGATAGGAGAGCTAAACTCTGAAGGAGAAGACAAGCTAAGGCAGAGCCAATTTGCAGAGAGTGAAAGATGCTTTTTTCGCCTGGATCTGTTTGTTTTGATTAGCTCCTGGCATTTAAGAAAATCTCTGTCATACACTAGCTGGATACAAACTTAAGGGACAGTCCAGGGACTAAATCCCAGAATTAACTTTAAAATATTAAAACGTACAATGTGCAACAAAAAAATAACAAGACCAAAAAAAAAAAAAAAACCCAGAAAATGATGGCCCATCCAAAGGAACAAAATAAAAATCCAGAAACCAACAATGAAAATGATCTGACTTTGGACTTACCAGAAAAAGACTTTAAAACAACGATACCCAGTATGCCCAAGGAGACAAAGAAAAACATGGAGAAGGAACTAAAGAATTGGAGGAAAACAATAGGTGTACAATACGGGAATCTTTCCAGAGAAATACCAGAGTTGAAGGATACAATAAATGAAATGAAAATTTCTCTGGATGGTTTCAACAGCAGATCAGAGTGTGGCAAAAGAAAGAATCAATGAACTCAAAGACAAGACAACTGAAATGATTCAGACTGAGGAGCAGAAAGTTAAAAGAATAAAAAAGAAGGAACAAAGCTTAAGAGACCTGTGGGACACCATCAGGCATACCAATATATACATTATGGAAATCCCAGAAGGAAAAAAAAAAAAAAGAAAGGGGCAGAAGGAATATTCAAAGAAATAATGGCAGAAAACTTCCCAAATGTATCAAAAGACATGAATACGCATATTCAAGAATCCCAGTAAACCCCAAACAGGATTAATTTAAACAGAACCACACCCAGACAAATAGTAATCAAATTGTCCAATGCCAAGGACAAGGAAAGAGTGCTGAAAGCTGTTAGAGAAAAGCAATCAGTTAAGTACAAGGAATCCCAATAAGATTAGACGTCTAGTTCTCATCAGAAACCATGGAGGCAAGAAGGCCATGCTATGAAATATTTAAGGTGCTGAAAGGAAACAATTGTCAGCCAAGAATGTTATATCCAGCAAGACATTCTTTCAAAATTAGGGAGAGACAGTCACAGATAAGCAATAGCTGAGGGAATATGTCACCACTAGACCTGCCCTACACACAACGCTAAAGGCAGTTCTTCAGACTGAAAGGAAGGGGCACTAGATGGTGAATCAAAGCAGCATAAAGAAATAAAGACCTCTGGTAAATGTAACAATACAGATAATTACAAATGCCGATACTATTGTATTGGTATAGAAATATCTGAGTCCCTGCTTTCGAATAGTTGCCTCTCCTTTGCTCACAACTTGCATGGTGTATTTTTTTCCATCCTGTCACTTTCAGCCTACTTACGTCTTTGAATTTAAGATGACTCTCTTTCAGACAGCATATAGTTGGGTCATATGTGTTGTACTGTTTGTTACATAACTCCATTTCTTTCTTAATATAGGTTCCAAAATGCAAATGCACAAAAGGTATGATATATTGATGATTGTAACAAGTAAAGAAAAAGAGGGGACAGAGGGGTATAGGAACAGTGTACATGTCTATTATTAAAGATAAGTTGGTATGAAACAAAATATGATTACTATACATTTAAGATATTAAATTTTAACCCCATGGTAACCACAAAGAAAAAATATGACATATATTCAGAAAGAAATGAAGTGAATCTCAAAGTGGTACAGTACAAAAATAAATAAATTAATAAATAAATATGGAAGTAACTATTAAGAGAAGAATTGAGGGTCAAAAGGTATAAGACTTAGAAATACAAAATAGCAAAATGGCAAAAGAAAGTCCTGCATTATCAGTAGTTATTTTAAATGTCAATAGATTAAACTTCAGAGTCAAAAGGCAGAGTGGACAAAAAAGCATGACCCAACTATATGCTATCTGAAAGAGAGTCATGTTAAATTCAAAGACATAAGTAGGCTGAAAGTGACAGGATGGAAAAAAATATACCATGCAAGCAGTGACCAAAGGAGAGGCAACTATTCGAAAGCAGGGACTCAGATATTTCTATACCAATATTCATAGCAGGATTATTTAGAATTGCTGAAAGCTGGAAACAACCAAGTTTCCATCAACCAATGAATGGATAAATAAAATGTTGAGTGCATATACAATGCGATATTATTCAGCCACAAAAAGAAATGAAATTCTAATACATGCAAGAACATACATGGACCCTGAAGATATCATGTTCAGTAAAATAAGCCAGACATGAAAGGACAATTATTGTATGAACTAACTTACATGAATTAATGTGAATAAGCAAATTCATCTAGTCAGAATCTAGAATACAGGTTACCAGGGTCTGGGGTGGGATAAAGAATGAAGAATTAATGCTTAATTGGTACAGACATTCTGTGTGGGTTGTTGGAAATGTTTTAATAATGAATGGCGGTGATGGTAGCACAACATTTTGAATGTAATTAACTGAACAGAATTACATGTTTGAATGTGGTTAAAAGGGTTTTAGGTTGTATATATGTTACTAGAATAAACTTTTTTTAAAAAACATTGGATTGTACAACACAAATAGTGAATCCTATCTTAAATTATATACTATAGTTAATAGTATAAATCTAAAAGTGTTCTTTCATGAATTGTAACAAATGCATCACACTAAGGCAAAGCATTAATAATAGGGCGGTATATGAGAAGTATGTATTTTATGCACAATTTTTCTGTAAACCTACAACTTCATGTCAAATCTTGAAACAAAATCAAAATATTCTATCTTTGGGTTAATTATTCTTCTTTGAGCCTCTCAAAACATTCCTCACAGGGAAAAAAACCACAAAATCATGGAAAAAATGTTAACAGACAATGTTTTCTCCTAGTTTACATAGTTTTGAATCATAAACAATGGAAATTTTAAAAATTGAATTACAGCACATTATTTCGTTCCCGTGGACACTGGTTATTTTAGTTATTTCTTCCATCAAAGATAAGCAATTTTAATAAGCAAATATTTTTATTTAATGTCAAATGCTGAATAATATTCCTATGCAAATGTCTTCTAATAATGGTTCTCTAGCAATATAGTACTTCCATTTAATGTGTTGGGCAAGTGGGGGTAAGAGGTGTTTATCCTTTTGCTCAGGTTTATGTGAGATGAGGTTGAAGCTACAGGTTCAATGAACAGAATTTGCCTCTTTCACGGAAATAAAATGCAGAACCCTTAGAGAGGGATGAGCCTTATGAAATAGAAAGGGCTAAAGTTTGATGGACAGATAAATCTTGGGCAAGTCCCATAGCAACACTGAGCCTCAAGTTTCTCATTGGTTAAATGGGGATAATAATAACTCCTTAAATATTTATCCAGGAGGGGAGCATCTGTAAATTATACATACTGTAGGCCATATCATACTAAGTATTTGGTAGTCAAAAAGCTCATTTTCTTTGTGTAAATATTTAGCAAAAGGACTTATTTTACTGTGACAATAAACATTTCAAACCACATTGGAATGTTTAAGGCATCTTAAACACATTCTCACCTTAATTTTAATAACACAACTGATACTTTGTTATTAAGGTGATTCAGACTTTAAGTAGATAAAGAAGTTCAATTGCATCTTTCAATCTCCTAAATCCCAAGAATTTCATCATATAACCCAATGGTTTTTAGCCTAGGGTGATTTTGTCCACCAGGGAACATTTAGCAATGTTTGGAGCTATCCTTGGTTGTTATAGCTGGGGAAGTGCCATTGGCATCTAGTGGGTAGAGTTTAGGGATGTTGTTAAACATTCCACAATGCACAGTACACCGACCACCTCCGCACAATGAATTATCTGATCCAAAATTTCAATGTCAAGACTGAGAAAACGAAATTCTTGAAAGATAAGTCATTGACAGAGTGTTTAAAAAACGGATGAGGGTGGGCAGGTGATGGTGGCACAGTGGCAGAATTCTCACCGGCCATGCCAGAGACTGGGTTCTATTCCCAGTGCCTGCCCATGAAAAAAAAAATGGATGAGAGGTCTGGCTCTGGTACCATGGGATCAACAATGCCATCCTGACCAAAAGGGGGGAAAGAAGTGGAACAAATAAGGTATCAGTGGCAGACAGAGTTCAAATAGAGTCGAGAGGCTACTCTGGAGGTCACTCTTACTCAAGCTTCAGTTGGACATTGCTACCAATCATAACTTGCCAAACTCCAACCAAAACTACTCTTGCCAATCCTAAAGAATACCTAGGGCACTATATAAGATTCTACAACAGTTCCATGCACTAGAGTAACTTTCCAGAAACCTACAACCTCCATATGGTTCCCTGGACCAGATAAGTCCTGAAATGCAGAGGGGCCAGCCTCTCCAGAACATCAACTAGTTCCATTCCCTTATCCCATATTATTGACAGTCCCTTTTAACATGAAAAAGTTAGAATGGGCATAGCCCAAATATTCCTAAAGAGTAGGAGAAAGAACAATGTTGATGGTGGAATTATACAGAGAAGGGAGGGTTTAACAAATGAGTACGAATCATTACATTGATATTTCTTTTAGTCTTCAGTACCTTAGAGCAGCTATAAGTAAAAACTTAAAATGGTGGAATTGTAAACCATACCAAACTCTGAAATCTGTTCTACAACTAATTGTTGAATGTGCTTTGAAATTTATTGTTTTTTTAGTACATATGTTATTTTTCATTTAAAAAAAATAGTATTTCTTCTAGCCTCCAGGTTTTGGAGCAGCTAGAAGGAAAAATCTGAAATGGTGGAACGGTAACCCATAACAAACTCTGAAATCTGTTCTTTATCTACTTATTAAAGTGTACCTTGAAAATAATTGCCTTTTTTTTCTTTTATTTGCATAAGTGTCATATTTAACAATAAAAATATTTTTAAAAGTAGATGGGGGAATGCAAAGTTGAAGGATGGGGTCAGAGCTGTGACATTGTTAAATGTCAACTTTATATTTAATCCTTATAAAAGACATTGGGGCCTCAATCTGAAAAGAATTATATGGATTCAGAGTCAACACTACCTGGTGATGCAGTTCAGAAAGGAATAAGGGATTGGGAGGGGGCGTCAAGGGATACATGATAGTAGGCCACTGAGTAGTACTACTCACTGAAAGGTTAAATATTGGAGGAAGAGATTTCAGGGAAGATGCTATTTTCAGAGATGTTGAAATCAAGGATTGTTCAGGAAAAAAGGGACATATATAAATGGATATAAAAAATATTTACTTTATTAAATATGACTCAAAAAATCTGGGCTGAAGATACAGATGTGTGTGTTCTCACAAACACACTGTGACTGAAGTCATAACAATAAATGAGTTGGTCTGGGGATCACATAATATACAGATGAACAGCATGATAATGCAGAACAAGATCAGTGAAAGGTGCTGGAGTGATGAAAGAAGAAATATGTCAGACTTTGCTAATTGTGAAGCAAGGAAAGTTTGGAGTTGATATAAGAGCAATACTAAATATTATTTTTAGTCAGTTTGTATATATCTAGTTTAAATCAAATCCACACATAGTTTGTGCATAAACTGCCGTTTACCTCATTTTCGCACTAGGAATTCCTTTATATTACCCCCAAATTGTAAAACAGTAATTCTCTTGAGCATATGCCCAAAATTCCATATTACTTTTCTTCTCAAAAACTGCTTACATACCAGGGCAATTAGGGAATAAGAAATAAAAGGCATCCAAACTGGAAAGGAAGAAGTAAAGTCATCTTTCTTTATAGATTACAAGAGCTTTTATCTATAAAATCCTAAAGTAGCCACACCAAAAAAAATAAAAAACCATTAGAGGTAATGAATGAATTCAGCTGAATGTCAGGATACAAAATCAGCCAGCAAAAATTTGAAAAGGTCATTCAGAAAACAATACCATTTAAAACAGCATAAGAAAGAAGAAAATACTTAGGGAGAAATTTAATCAAGAAGGTACAAGATTGTACACTGAAAGCTAAAAGCATATCTAAAAGAACTTAGAGAAAACCTAAATGAATGGAAAAACAGCTGATGTTCATGGATTGGATTCCCAATCTCAAAACTTAGAATAAAGCCTCAATAATCAAAACAGTATGGTATTGGCAAAAGGACAGACATATAAACAAATGCAATATAACCAAGAACCCATAAATAAACTGCTTTAGTTTCCCAGCTGCTAAAATAAACTTTTCTTCTCACACATTACTTTTCTTCTCAAAAACTGCTTGCATACCAGGGCAATTAGGGAATAAGAAATAAAAGGCATCCAAACTGGATTTAGCCACACAATGTGGCTAAACAACAGGAATTTTTTGGCTCATGTTTTAGAGGCTAGAAGTTTTGTTTCCTCCTAGGTTGGTATTTTCCCACTGGCTGGCAATCTTTGGGGTTCCTTAGCTTTTTCATCACATGGCAGTGTTCTCTCCTCTCTTCTGGGTTCTTTTGATTTCCACCTTCTGACTTCTCCCCAAGGCTGCTCTCTGTGTCCAATTTCCTTTACTTATAAGGACTTCAACCATATTGGATTAAGACCCATCCTCTTTCAGTTTGGGCACACCTTAACTAATAACATCTTCAAAGTTCCTATTTATAACTCGGTTCACAACCACAGGAACATGGGTTGGGACCTAAATATATCTCTTGGGGGGGGAGGGGGGCAAGATTTAATCCCTAACATTAACCCACACATCCGCGGCCAGCTGACTTTTGACAAAGGTGCTGCTTTGATATGCTAATACTGCTGGAATACAAAATACCAGAAATGGATTGGCCTTTATAAAGAGGATTTATTCAGTTACAAGTTTACAGATCTAAGGTCTTAAAAATGTCCAAACTCAAGGCATCCAGAGAAAGATACCTTGAATCCAAAGAAAGACCAATGTCTGTCACATGAGAAGGCATGTGACTGGCATCTGCTGATCCTTGTTCCTAGTTCTGCTTCCAGCTTCTGATTCCAGTGGCTTTCTCTCCAAGCACATGTGGGCTCTCACTTACCTGCTCTGGGGCAAAACTCTGGATTTCAACTCTTAGCTTAGCCTCTACTGGGAATGGAGATTTCTTCTCTTGAGGTTCTGACTACTTCCGTGAATCCTTTCTTAGCACCTGGACTATTTCTGACTCAATTTCCAAACATCTGTGTCTGTTGGTTCTGAACTCTTTCTCTCTGTGTCAGCTCTCTTAAGACTCCAGTAATTAAGTCCCACCTTGGGTGGGTGCAGTCACATCTCTTCTAATCAAAATGTCACACATTTGGGTGTGTCACATCTCCATAGAAACAACCTAACCAAGAGATCTCACCTTATAATGTTGGATCAGGATTAAAAGAACATGGCTGCCCCACAAGATTGGATTAGGATTTAAAAAGTATGGTTTTTCTGGGGTACATAACAATTTCAAACCAGCACAGTTTCTAAGATCATTCAATGAAAGAACAATCTCTCCAGCAAATGGAGCTAGGAAAACTGGACCCACATGCAAAAGAATGAAGCTGGATCCTTACATTGTATATAAAAAGTAACCTAAAATAGAACAAAGACTAAAGTTAAGAGCTAAAACTGTAAAACTCTCAGAAGGAAATATAGGGGCATATCTTCATGATCTTGAATTTGGTAATGATTTCTTAAATGACACCGAAAGCAAAGACAACAGAAGAAAAATATAGATAATTGGACTTTATTGAAATTCAAAGTTTTGTACATCAAAGAACACTATCAAGAGCGTGAAAAGACCACCCAAAGAATGAGAGAAAATAGTTGTTGTAAATCATATCTATAAGGGTTTAATATGGAGAATATGCAAAGAACTCCTATAATTCAACAAAAAAAGGGACAAATGGTCCAATTTAAAAATGGGCAAAGGATATGAATAGATATTTCTCTAAAGAATATGTATAAATGACCAATAAATACATGAAAAGATGCTTAAAATTATTAGTCCCTAAAATCATTTAAGAAAATGCAAGTGAAAATCACAATGAAATACTTCTTTGCACCTGCTATGTGGTAGATTGAATCATAACCCCACAACTGTGGCTTTGAACTCATTTGTAAATAGGTCCTATGATAATCCTACCTTGATAAGGCCAACTGAATCAGAATTGGCCTTATTCCAATATGGCTTATCCTTATATGTAAAGGAAATTGGACATGTGGCCTGTTGATCTACCGATAGTGGACGTCTAGCCTCCAAAAACTTTGAGACAATAAATTCCTGCTGTTTAAGCCAAACAGTGTGGTATTTTTCATAGCAGCCCTAGTTATGACAAATTTGGGTAGCCAGAATAGGATGCTGCTATTACAAATACCTTAAAAATTTGGAATAGCTTTAGAATTAGATAATGGTATCTAACTAGGTAATGGTATCTATTTAGATAATGGTATCTAATTCTAATTAGGATGGAAGAATTTTAGGTGCTGGATAGAAAAACCTAGATTGCATTGGGAAAAACATGCATGTTAAAGGAAATTATGAATGTGTTATTGAAAAGTGGAAGAAAAGCAATCCTTTTTATAAAGTGGCAGAGAACTTGAAGAACTAGTGCTTCAATGTCAGATGAAAGGCAGAAGTTGCAAGCAATGAAACTGGATCAGCTTAGGAGATTTCCAAGCTAAATGTGGAAGGTATAACCTTGCTGCTTGCAGTAAAATGTGAGAGAAAAGCAATAAAACTGGGCATTGAACTCTTAAGCATCAAGGGCATGCTTTTGATGATTTTGAAAATTCTCAGCCCATCCAGGGAGTCTAGAGCCAGAAGCAACCCTAAGAGAGCCCTCCCTGAGTTTGGTAGTTGAGATCCCAGAGAACTGGGCTCTGTACAAGGTTGTGGCTGAATGCTTGTTAGCTAAAGAGATTAGGCATATGACTAATGTATTCAGTCAGTCATCTCAGAGGAAATCAGAAACAGAAATGCAATTATGCAGAAAGAATCTATGAAATATCCTTTTGTCTTATGGCTTGAATTCCCCTTGAACTACAAAGAAAACCAACAAAGTTTTTGAGAATTTTGTATGAGCAGAAGCATTGCCAGCCTGGGCTGAAAAAGAAAGAGATGGGATGAAATGAATGGAGAATGACTTCAAGAGCAGAGCCATGGAAGCAGAAGTCTGAGCAGAAGAGAATTTGAGCCAAGAGAGAAGGACTTTCACCCTGGGGGTGGAGGGAGTGACTTCTCTCCAGGTGTTTGGGGGGGTCTTCTGTCCTCGCATTTGGGGAAAGCATAGCTGCAACCCTACTCAGAGAGGGGGGAGCTATGCCCTAGCATTCAGGAAGAGCATAACCTCCTCCCCAGTGCTTAGAAATGGGGGTCTTGCCACTCCAGTAGGCCCAGAGGACAAAGCACTGAACTACAGATGACTTTCAGATCTGAGAATATAATGGAATTTGCTCTGCTGGGTTTCAGATTTGCTTGGGATTTGTGACCCCTCTTTTCCTCCCAATTTCTCCCTTCTTGAATGGGAATGTGTATCCTATGCATGTCCTACCATTGCATATTAGAAGCAGATCATTTGTTTTTTAGTTTTCACAGGTCTCCACAGATGGGAGACGAATTTTGCCCCATAATGAACTACATCCATAATTGAATATGTTGAGACTTTGGACTTAAGTGTTACTACTGAAAATGGCTTAAGGCTTTTGAGATATTATAGGTGAATGTATTTTGCATGTGGAAAGACTGTCTTTTGGGAGTTCAGAGGGGAGACTATGATAGACTGAAACAGGCCTCCCACAAAGAAATGTTCATGACCTAACCCCCGTTCCTCCTGTTGTGAACTCATTTGTAAATAGGATCTCTGAACATCCTATTTCAATAAGGCAAAATTCAATCAGGGTGGGCCTTAGTCCAATATGGCTGAAGTATTTATAAGCAAAGGAAATTTGTCATGGAAGCAGAAGCCAGAGAAGGAGACAGAAAGAAAGAGATTGCCACGTGAGAGGTAGAAATTAAGCCACCACAAGAATGCTACTGACGTTGGGGAAAACGTGGCATGCCTGAGACCCTAATGATAAGCTTCTAGCCTTCAAAAACCGAGAGGCAATAAATTCCTGTTGTTTAAGCCAACCAGTAAGATGTTTGTCATAGCAGCCTAAGAAAACGAATGCATACTAGAATGGCCAAAATTTTAAAAATGGAAATTACCAAATATTGGTGAGGATATAGAGAAATTGAAACTCTCAGACATTGCTGGAAAATAGTTTGGTGGCTCTTCAAAAATTAAATACATATTTACTGTATAACCCAACAATTTCATTCCTAAGTATAAACCCAAAAGAGTTGAAAGCAGGGGCTCAAACAGATATTTGTATGACAAGGTTCACGGCAACATTAGTCACAATTGCTTGAAGATGAAAACAACTTAAGTGTCCATCCAACAGGTGAATGGATAAACAAAATGTAAAATATAAATATAATGGAATATTATTCAGCCATAAAAAGGAATGAAGTTCTCATACATATGACAACATGGATGAACCCTGAAGATATTACATTCAGTGAAATAAGCCATATAATTATTGTATGATCTAACATATATAAAATAATTAGAATAAGCAAATTCACAGTGTCAAAAACTAGAACACAGGTTACCATGGCTGGGATGGGGGCAAGGAATGGGAAGTTAATGCTTAGTTGGTACAAATTTTCTGTGTAGACTGATGGGAAAGTATTGGTAATAAATATCATTTATTTTCATATATTTAATTTGTAACAGGCTCTAAGAAATAACTTAAATTCTCCTACTGTGTCCTATTAATATCCTAAATTTGCTTTGTGAAGTTTTCTTCCTTCTCAGACTTATGTTGTGAATGTAATTGTATATTTGAATGTGGTTAAAAGGGGGAAATTTTGGGTTGTATATATGTTACTAGAATAAAAATTCTGAGGAAAGAAACCACCATAAGACTGTATGAAACAATGAACCCCCGATATAAACTGTGGACTATGGTTAATGATCTAATTATAATAATATTGTTTTATCAGTTTTAAGAAAGAAACCATACAAATGTGAAGTGTTAATGATAGGGAAGACTGCATGTGTGAGGGGATTGTATGGAAACTCTGTATTTTCTGCTTGACTTTTCTATAAGCCTACAAGTTCCCTAGCTAAGGAAAAAAAATGGGAGTGGATAAACAAATTGTGGTTTATCCATACAACTGAATGGTACTTACCAAGGAAATGGAATAAACTAGTTTCACGTGCAGCATCATATATTATGCAGAGTGAAAGAAGCCAAACAGAAAGAGTACAAACTGTATGGTTTCATTTATATAAAATTTCAGATTGTGCAAACTAATCTATAGTAACAGTAAGTAGACAAATGCTTGTGTGGGAGCAGGGCTGGAAGGGACTATGCAGATGGGAAGGGGAACTACGAAGGGACACAAAAAATCTTTGGGGTGATAGGTTCATTATCTTGATTATAGTAACAGTTTCATGGGTTTACACATATGCCAAAACATTAAGCTGTACACTTTTGATATTGCAGTTTATTGTATACTTCAAGAAGGGTAATTTTATAAAAAGTGGCCTGAGGGCTCGTGCAAACTATTTATTACTGTTCTGCAATGGGATAAGTGTAAACACTGAGTTTAGGTATCTAGAAAAAAAATTTATGGCAATTTGATACTGCCACAACATCCAGTTTACATCATCAGTAAACTCTCCTTGAAAAGATTCAGCCTGAAGTTGTTCTCCCTCCATCCTTATACTCTGATTGCCCTACTTATGTCATTCAGATCAATTATTAGAACTCTGTCATTATTTTTTTGCCATTTATCCTCCCTCTAATATCTCCAAAAAGGCAAGGAAAATATGTATTTGGACCAATGTTTTTTGGCAGGGTGACTAACCCCTGCTAGGCACTCAATAGATATCTGCTGAATGAATGAACAGATTAAAATGCTGTTATTGATCTTTGGGGAATCACGAAAAACAGACACAATGGCTCTAAGACTAGAGATATGCAATGGGAAAATGTTAGTTCAAAAATTTTTCAACTTTTTTGATATCCTTATTCAGTAAATGTATACAATGGATTGCTGGAGGAATAAGTTTGGGCACCTTAAGGAGGAAGTTGTGATAGCTAGCTGTCCTGTGCCTACTGGGAAGAAGCCAGAGGAGACTCGTATTTTCTTTCTAGAAAAAAAATGGATATCCAAAAGACTTTGAATTAGGTCTCTCATAGTATTGTGGTAGATAAGGTGAAAAAACAAATACTAGATACAAGCAAATTTTTGGCTAGTTTAACAATAGATAAAAAGTATGGCAAGTTTCTATGGCTAGTCAGAAATCTCTAGCGGTATGTCATTCTTAACACAGTCATTGCTTTTCTTGATGACTAGCATAATGATACAAAAAACCTTCTTGTTTCGATCCCCATACAGGCCACCAAAAAAAAAAAAAGCATTCATATCAGGTTTTCTGATACGATGATGAAGAGAATACCAGAAATTTAATTTAATTTAAAAACGTATTTTTAAATACCCTGCAATTTGATTTGCCTTTCCTTTAATCCAAGAGTCAATTGGGAGGAAGTTTTTAAAATTTGTTTGTTTAGTTTTATCTTGTTTTGAATACAATTGGTTAGGGCATTGACTTTCTTGTACTGTTATTAGGTTACGGTTTCAATATATTGTAATCAATGTTGCATATATAATTTTTATTTTTATGAATATTTCATAGGCATTTGTAAAGACTGTATTTTCTGTTTTTAAAATACAAGTTTGATGTATATCAATTAGCTATAACTTATTAAATGTTATTTTAGTCTTTTATATAATTTATTTTCATATATTTAATTTGTAACAGGCTCTAAGAAATAACTTAAATTCTCCTACTACCAACGCGTTCCTATTAATTTACTAAATTTGCTTTGTGAAGTTTTCTTCCTTCTCAGACTTATGTTGTATTAATAAAGTTTACTACATTCCATTTCTATCTTCAGCTAATTTGGAAGCTATAGATCTTATTACTTTTGTATTAATTTCCTTAATGTTTTAACATATTATAAAATTAGAATGAACTATCATAAAGACAGAGATTAAAAGGATGATAAAGCTGGTATAACAACTGATGAAAACCTTTAATTTACCATAATGACAGAAAATTTTTCAGCAGTGGATTGAGAAGATAACAAAGTAATACTTTAAGTATGCTGAAGAAAAATATTTGCCAACCTGAAATTGAAATAAGCTAACTGATAGATCTAAATTCTGAGACACTGAGTTATTTGTATATAACCTGGTCGTCCCCTGAAACTTTGGGCATTTATATCACACCTGAGACTCAGAGTTAGAGCACTGAAGCTATGAAAGTGTGCATTACCCCATTCAGCAACTGTTTAAAAAGCTGAAAAAGTGATCAGACTTCATCTAGAAGTATGAGTGAAGCTCATTTGAATAGGACTAAGGTAAATAAGGGTACTGGGTAAAGGATGATATGGCCTATATTTTCAAACTTCAACTTCTGTGCGAGACCAAAAGAAGAGACGTTTATTTGGTGCCAAATTTATATTTTGGGTAGCACTTTATCTAATTTAACTTGTATGGTCAGTTTACTTGAACACCATAAGTACATGGAATCTTGAATAGGGTGTAAGATCTTGTTGATTTGTACAGGTTAGTGTGATGTCCCAATATATCCCAGAGTAATCTGGACAGAGAATAAAAAAGTATCTACAAAGTCCCCTTAGGGAATTGGGGAGAAAGGAGGAAATATTCAACCTCCCCATTCAGGGAATTCCTGATGTTCTCAAAAGCAGTAGGGACAACCAACTCAATAGGCTGAGCCTTCAATCTTGGGGCTTGCCCTTATGAAGCTTAGTCCTGCAAAAGAAAAGCTAAGCCTACTGATAATTATGCCTAAGAGTCACCCCCCAGAGAACTTCTTCTGTTGCTCAGATGTGGCCTCCCTTTCTAAGCCAACTCAGCAGGTAAACTCACTGTCCTCCACCCTACATGGGACATGACTCTCAGGAGCGCAAATCTTCCTGGCAATGTGGAACCTGACTGTCAGGGATGAGCTGGAACCTGGCATCATAGGAATGAGAAGGCCTTCTTGACCAAAGGGGGAAGAAAGAAATGAGACAAAATAAAGTCTTAGCGGCTGAGAGATTGCAAACAGAGTCAAGAGGTTATCCTGGAGGTTATTCTTATGCATTATATAGATACCCCTTTTTAGTTTATGGTGTATTGGGGTGGCTAGAGGGAAGTACCTGACACTGTTGAACTGTGTTCCAGTAGCCTTGATTCTTGAAGAATACTGTATAACTACATAGTTTTTACAATGTGACTGTGTGATTGTGAAAACCTTGTGCCTGATGCTCTTTTTATACAGGGTATGAATGAAAGGAGTAAAAGAATAATAATAATTAAATAAAATAAGGATAAAATAAATAATAGGTGGAGACAAAGGGTAAAAATTGGATAGATTGAAATGCTGTGGGTCAATGAGAGGGAGGGGTATGGGGTATGGGATGTATTAGTTTTTTTTTCTTTTTACTACTTTTTCTGGGGTGATGCAAATGTTTTAAAAATGATCATGGTGAAAATACAAAATTATGTGATGATATTGTGAGCCATTGATTAATATGTTTGGATAATATGTATGTGTGCAGATATTTCTCAATAAAAATATTATTTAAATGGGTTAATAATTCTCAGTATCAAGACATGCAAGGAAATAGTCAAGATTAAACTAAAAAAAAAATCTTTTTTCATAGCATAATGGCTATCTTAATTAAAGGTGCTTAAAAAAAACACTATTTCAATGGAGAGAGCCTTGTGAAAATATGCATCAAGAAGCTTTCTGTTTTAGTAAAACTTCAGCTAGAAGTCCCCAATATGCCTACTTCCAAGTCCCTTTTAAAATACATATCCAGATTCGCAAAAATACAAAAAGCCAAGACATTTCTGAAAATCAAAGAGAAAGAACCAACTATTTGCAAGAATCTCTAAGGCAGATTAAATTGACTTGAAAGTCAATGAAATTGATCAAAAATCATGGCCACCTCACCTGAAAACAAAATGGCACAACCCATGAGGAAATAAGTATAGAGAGGTTCAGTTATGGCCACACTGTTAACTACTAATCCAAGGCAAAGGTTCTTTTTTATCCAGAAAATGGGTAAACACCCCACTAGCACTTTCAAAGGCAGTTTAGAATTCCTATAAACCATCAGTACAGAGAAGTTTTGTCTGATACCAGAGATGGTCCTTATACCAGCAAGGAAGTAAAAAACTACATACAGTCAAAATGATCCTTCAAAAGTCACTAAGTAAAGCTTCATAGAGATTGACATACTGCCTCTCTAAGTCTAACACAGCTGGTGTCTCCTCCAGAATTGTGGAAGTGAAACGTGCTTGGCTAGAGAAAATGTTGTATGAATAACTCATATCTTTAAAGACTGGCCCATACTCAGCATTTCAAGGTCCTCACAACATTAGGGAGATGTGGGAACTGAGCTAAAGAGAAAAAAGAATAACTTATTTTTCTCATTTAATCCTTGGTCAAGGGCACGTGCTTACTGAGTAGAATTTCAGGTAGATTTCTCTGCACTACTTTCCTAACTTCTCCCCTATACAGTTGAATTCATGTAAGCTGAGTGTGCTTCCATAGATGATGTACTTCCTCGGTTGTCCCTCCCTGAGCTTAGTTAGAGACTTTGATTCCCGAAACACTGAATATTAGTTAAAAGTAACTAAAACAGGATGAGCTTTAAAAGCAGTAGCTACTACAGGATATTTCAATGTTTTTCAAAGTTACACTCATGAATTACCTGATACACTTGCTAAAAATGGAGATTTCTGCTCTTCAACCTAAATCTATTGACCCTTTGGAGGTGGTATGCAGAATTCTGCATCAAAAAAAGTTTTTTGCATATTTCTTAATAGTGTACTTATTGTTTTAGATGGTGACTCATGTAACTGGTCATGTTTAATTCTTTGCTATGACAAGTTGAATGCTTGGAGTCAATTCTGTAGCCATCACTGGCAACTTTACAAAACCTTATAGCCTAACAATAAACAAACAAACAAACAAATAAATAAAATAAAAACCTTATAACCTGTAAAAAAAAAAAAGTTTTTTGCTTGATAGTTTGATAACCAATGCTGTGTTTTTCCCTGTGCCTGATGCTCCTTTTAAAATCTACAGACAATATATTGAAAATTCTTACTAACAGATAATGAAAATAAGTCACCCAGGTGAAGTCAGGACTCCACCCCCCCACCCCCACAGAGAGAGAGATTTTGTACATGGAATAGCAATATGTATCTCCTGAAGAATAAGAAGGAAAAGGAGAAGAAAGAAATGACAAATGTCTAAAGAGATATAAAAAATTGTTAAAAAACAATAATAAGAGTGGGTTTGGTGTAGGAATAAAGATCCCAAAAAAATTCACACATATATGGTGTATTAGTTTGATTCAGTTGTCAACTTGGCCAGGTGAGCATACCTAGTCTTGTTACTGTGGACATAAGCCAATGGTACGTGAACCTCATCTGTTGCTAATTACATCTGCAGTCAGCTAGGAGGCGTGTCTGCTGCAATGAGTGACATTTGACTTAATTGGCTGGTGCTTAAATGAGAGAACGCAATGTAGCACAGCTAAGCAGCTCAGCATTCCTCATCTCAGCACTAGCAGCTCAGCCCAGGCCTTTGGAGATGCAGAAAGAAGTCACCCCGGGGAAAGTTGTTGGAACCCAGGGGCCTGGAGAGAAGACCAGCAGAGACCATCCTGTGCCTTCCACGTAAGAAAGAACCTCAGTGGAAAGTTAGCTGCCTTTCCTCTGAAGAACTAACAAAATAAATCCCCTTTTATTAAAAGCCAATCCGTCTCTGGTGTGTTGCATTCTGGCAGCTAGCAAACTAGAACATATGGAAACCTGATTTATGACAGAGCTTTGTCTTTGCAGATGACCATGGAAAGGACAGATTTTCTTCAATAAATCATGAAACTTTTAGGAGAAAAAAAGATGGGCCGTGCAATGGTGGCTCAGGTGGTGCAGTGGTGGCTCAGTGGCAGAATTCTCATCTGCCAAACCAGAGACCCAGGTTCAATTCCTGGAGACTGCCCATGCCAGGAAAAAAAAAAAAGGAAAATATCTTTAATGATCTTGAGATTGGGAAGTATTTCTTCTTAAGTAAGGTATGAAAAGTATTAATCAAAAAAAAGAAAAATTAGTAAATTCCGCTGCATTGAAATTAAGATATTTATGACAAGATATCATCTATACAGGGAAATGACAAACCTCAAACTGGAACAAAAGTAAATTGTAACATATATCTGAAGAATTAGTATCAAGAAAATAAAAAGAACTCCTATAAATTAATAATAAAGGACAAGAAATCAATTGTGAAATGGGAAATCTATAGACAAATGCATTTTATAGAAAATGAGCAAGATGACAAACTTATGAAAATGATCAACATCTTTAACTAATATTCAAAATATGTAAAATCCCTAATAATATGCAAATTAAGACAACAATGATATATCCTTTACTCTTTTAGGTTGATAAAAAATAATAAGTCTAGTAAAAACAAGTGTTGACAAATCCTTGAAACAGTAGGGAACTACATGTTGCTATGAAAGCACTACCACTTCGTAAACAATTTGAATATTCACATATCCTATGACCCAACAATTCTACTCACAGATACGTTCCCCGGAGTCCTCTTGCACATGTGCACCAAGAGACATAAACAAGAATGTTCATAAGAGCAAAAATCTAGAAACAATCCAATTATCCACTGACAGGAGCATGAATACAATTGTGATATTTACGCAATGAACATAATACTATAGTGAAAACAACTTCATTATAGCCTACCTCACAATATGATATTGAATAGAAAAAAAAATTGCATAGGACTATATATAATATAATATCATAATTCTACAGCCAAAAGAACAAAATTAAACAATATGTTGTAAGGAGTACAAACATGTAATGCAACAATCTTTTTAAAAAATAAAAATCACAAAATGTATAATCATTATCTGTCATTGGGGAGAAGTCAGGAACGTGATAGAAGGAAAAAACATACAGGTAACTTCAAAAGTATTCTAATTCTTGAGTAAGGTATTAAATTAATATATAATCATTTGGGCTTTATTATTCATAACTTCAGGTACATATTACATTTATTGTTTTGCATGTATTATAAAATGTTACATAATAGAGCATTTTATTTGCAATAGTAAAAAGGAGGCCATTGAGAGAATTGGCAGCAATTTATATAGACAAGCTTTTTTTGCTATTAAAGAGAACAGAGAAATGGAAGAAATTTGATTGATATGACTAAAATATGAAGCATATAAATGTAAGGGAAGGATTTAAGATGGGAGGTATAGCATATTTGTAAGGTGAGGAAAAGAAACCAGTTGAGAATGAAAAACTGATTATCCCAGAAGCAAAATTCTTAAATAGACTAGAGAGGAAAAGATCAAGTGAATAGATTAAAAGAGTGAAAAATAGACAAGTGGAAGGAGTAGAAGCAAAATAATGGGTACAGGAGCAGCTAAACCAATAGAGGGGGTGGTGTTGTCTTCGATTGTTTTCATTTCCTCAATGAAGTAAGAATGAAAGCCATTAGCTGAAAGTAAAAAAAAACAGGGGAATGAGAGGGTGATGGAGAATTGAAATACAAGGGAGTGTAGGAGAGTTGTCTTGCCAGAAAATGAATGGACTTGATGAATATTTTAGGATTGTTGAGCATTGGAAATCCCTTGAAGTTATGACTATAACTGTAAAATGAGACCAGTCAAAATAATTTTGTTTTTCTCCAGCCAGAACTACATTTAACCAAAACTGGAGTTTCTCCAGGGGAATTGCAATTAAAAAGAGGACAAGGAGAACAGTGAGCACAAGAGAGTAATCACAGTAAGGAAGCATAGACCCTAAGATAAGTAAGGAGATAAATGAGGCCCCAGAGAGGGATGAAACACAGCAAAAAGTAAGCTAATTAATGGATTGGAGTTCTGGTGGTATATAAGAATTGTTTATTCACTCAATGATATTGGAATAACTGGCTAGCCATTCCATGGGCATAGTAAAATCCCTACCCTACTCCTTACGCCAAAATATATTCCAAATAAAGTAGAGATTTAAAAGTAAAGAACTAAATATAAATCAAACAATACAAATATTGATATATATATGTACACATATAAATGCATAAACAAATATATGTGACAACTTTTTTAATTTTAAGGGGAAAGCCTTTTTGGGTATTGTCATCAAGGGAAATACTTTATTGATACAACCAAAGAAAAACTATGCTTCGTACTGTAAAAATAAGTAAATGTGTGTTTGATTCACTCACTTATACATATATACTACACATTTCATAAGCAAAGTTAAAATGCAATGCAAAACTGGAAACAATGCAACATGTATGACAGACAAAGAATTAATTTTATATATGTGTGTGTATGCACACATGTATATTTAATTCTTACCAATCAATAAGAAAAAAGATACAGGTGAACACAAAATTCATGAAAAAACTATAAATATTCAAAAAAGCTTTCAACTTCAGGAGGAACCAAACAAATATTAATTACATTTAAGAGCAAATTACATGAGAAGGCCAATAACAAACCATCTCTTACAAATCAAAAAGAAAAACAGGAACACTACAATATATGGGCAAATAAAATGAGTAGCTAATTCACAAAAGAAGAAATATAATTAAGTGACACATTTATGAAATGTTTAATTTCATTATTAATCAAATCAATGCAAATTAAAACAATTGGGTACTCACTTATCAAATTTGGACAGAGTTCCTTTTTAGCAAGGAGACTCCATGTTCATAAGGAGTCTGTAGGAAACGGTCCTCTCATTTGCTATTGATTAGACTGTAATTTGAATATATTGTTATTTGATAATAGGATCAAAGACCTTAAATTTTACATAACTTTGACCTAGCAAATCCACTGAAATTTTATTACATAAGAAAACAATATTCCTTAAATAGCACCAAGCATTGTTCTCATTTTAAATTTTACCCTATAGAGTAAATACTTTCATAGTGAACACCTCCTTGCTTGATATGCAGCACATTTTAGAAGACAGTGTATGGGTGTGCATTTGCATGTGTGTGTATGTGTGTGTGTTAAAGAAGCTTATCCACTGGGTAATTTTTCAAATCAAATATATACTCACCAGTCAAGGATCCTAGAAGGATGACCTAGTACCATTTAAGTACCTTTCAGATATAAACGCTTATCTTCTCATTTTCAAGGAGATTGATTTCAAGGAGATGCTCAAAAAGTTGTCTCCTTCATCTTAGAAAGCTGGAATTCTTTTCCACTCACACTGAAAACAAAATGGAATTTGGAGTAAATGAATAGTATAATTGTCACACTAAGCCAGAATTGCTTAGAGATTACGCTAGAGATAGTCAGCAACATGCTCCAAAATCTCTGCCTGGACTGGCTACCTGGCCTTTTGTTTCAAGGTTATGGGGTAACCTGATGAAACCCCACGAACTCCCTGCTATGCAGAAATTTCCAAGGGAGTCAGTTCTTGTGGTAGTGAATGAATGAATGAATGAATGAATGAGGCAAAGGTCAACAAACAAGTGTCTCCTTCAAGAATTTTTTCCTAATTCACCCAATCACCAATCACTTTCTAAATTTTAAATTACTTCAACATTCAAAAATCAGTTCCTACTACAAAGTGTGCTATCTTATTCTGAAAGTGTGTTGGTGCTTGCAATGTATATGGGAGTCAGTAGGGTATAGAGATTAGAACCTAGAACCTAGGCTTCAAATAGACCTAAGTTGACTCCTGGCTCAGACACTTGAAGCCTTGCAACTTTGGTTAAGTTGCTTAACCTCTCTAACCCTTGTTTTTTCATCTATAGAGTGAGATAATATAATAAATGTACATCTATGTGCAGTTATTTTAAGCATTAAATGAGATAATGAATTTAAATCACTTAGCCCATCTGCTTGGTGTTGCATTATTATTAATAAAAATTATTAGTATTATTATTCTATTGTACTTAGTTTACCCAAGAGAAAACCAAAGCTATTTAATAACCAATGCAGATCCTACAGAATTTCCTAGTCTTAAAAGCAAAAATCTCATACATAAAGGAAATGTTAAATAATAATCAAGTGCCCAGAGTTGATTCTCTAAGATCCAGGCTAGAGGTTCACAGGTGGCACACAATGTAGTGGTTACAATCATAAACTATGGTGGAGTCCATTGATTCTGCTCAAATCCCAGTTCTATCACTTAGCAGTGCTGTGAACAAGGGCTGGTTATTTTGTACACACTGTACTTCTGTTGTCTTAAATGTAAAATGAAATAACAGTACATTCCTGAAAGGATCATTGGGGGAGTTAGGTGAAGTAATAGTTGCAAAGTATCTATGATCTTGTCTGGCCCAGGCAAAGCACATAATGACAGCTAAATTATATTCGTCTTTGTATCCAGCTCAGGACCTAGTACAGTGATGTGTAACGAATATTCAGTGATTTACTAGAAGTATTGATATACACACCAAACCACAGTCCTTTTAGTGTCCTTAATTTAAAAGTGACAGGGAAGGAATCCATGTGGGTGACAGAAAGAAAAATGATACAGCATACCATCCTCCATTTTCTCAATAAGGTGAGGAAAGGAAACTGACAGATTAAAGAGAGAAAGTGGAAATTTTTGAATAGCAACTATAAAAAGTACACAAAGTAATCTGATAAAGTAAATGTAACCCAGAAGTCTCTTGGGCCTCCTTGCCCCTGGGAGACTAGGTTAAACTTAACTTCAACCCCCAATCTCCTGAATTGACTAGTGGCTGCTCCTGAGCATTTCAGAACTCTACGTAGCTTCACTTTGTGGTCTTCAAACTGTCCCTTGTCTTATGACATGATAATCACAATTCCACAGAGAAAATAAAATGATGGGGTTTTCCACAGTCAAATATTCTGGGGAATATTCACAAACGAAGTTAAGCAAGTTTCTTCCAGGAGGATTGTCAGAGCTTTTTTTATGTGTAAATCTACGGAAGAGGATGAGGTTTGACCATTTGACTATGGAAATGGTCATGGAAAACCAATCAAAATTTTCCAATGCATAGAAGACAGCGTATGATTTTGCTACCTTAATTGGAAGGAAAAACTTTAATGCTAAAATAGGAGGTAATATGAAGGGTTATATTTGAAAAAAGGGAGATTTTATGCATTGAGCACCCATAAGATGTCAGAAACTTAACACACCACAGTTTATACAATCCTTGCAGCAACTGCATAAATTACATTTCATTATCAAGATTTTATAGATGAGGAATTTGAAGCTGAAAGATGAAAACAAAACCAAACAGCTAGAAGGAGAAAAAGGTAGTTTCTTTCATTAATTGAGACACTTCTTAAACATCTGGGATTATAAAATGGAAGGAAGGGAGGCTGGCAAATGAAAGAGATAGATTATTACAGGATATGGATGTACAACTTCCATGTGTTTCTTTTCATCATTCCACCCTGCAAAATATGTTAACTGAAATCCCTGAGAATAAGGAGAAAAAAGGGAAGAAAAAGCACGACATGGTATAGAAAATGTTGAATGTATTCTTATATACCAGTACCACAGTTCTTTTACCCTCACTGAGGAATTTTCATAGCAGGTCCATTGAGGTTCATGAATACTGAGTTTGCATTTCAGATGTCCTGATTTTCCTCTGAATGCAGAACCAGTAAAATTAAGATGGACACTTTTTAAAAACCATATGGGTTAAAGGGGGACTGGGCTCTGGAATCTGCAATAAACATTTTTTTCTGCTTTCTAGGCCCCATGGCATCTAGTACAATAATGTTATATGTTTCATATACTATGAAATTAGGTGATTGATACATATAAGTAACTGGTATTGTTTTTTACTGAATAGAGTATCTTCCAACTGTATCCACTGATGGTACTTAACAGGTAATATTTATATATTATAGTTTGACTATTAAATCAGAGGGCCTAACATAGGTGACTGATTTCCTGAGAGGCCACAGCACTGTCTCCATGGAATAAGAATGCCCAAAGGAACCAGGTATTGCAGACAGGATTTCCACGTCCCTTCCTCCCCTAAAAGCCCAAGGGTATAGGGTCAAAAGCAATAAAATTGCCAGGTTCTGGTCAATGGACCTCTTCTGCAACACCCAGGGACACTAAAGTAAGGCAACATTATTTCTCATAAGGCAAACTAATAACATAATCTGTGAAATAAAAGGTCACCTCTCTGAGCTAACAACTATTCCCTAAATGCTTGAAGTATTTTTCCAGATAGGTAGTCTGGAAACCTTTTACTTATTTGTACCTCTGAGCCATTTTAATCTTTTGCTTCCTAGTTATCTTGGACACAAAGACACAACACAACACAGCTTTTAGTTTTTGGAGCATTCCTGCCTGCCTGAACACTGTCCTGCTTGATTTTCACAATTACACGTGAGTAGGTGTGATGGTTAAGTTCTGGCGTCAACTTGGCCAAGTGATTATGAACAGTTTTCTGGTCAGGAAAGCACTGGCCTGACCATTGCTGCAAGGATATTTTGTGGCTGGTTATAAACTGGAAGGCTGGTGTATTAAAGCATCATTCAGTGGACTGCATCTGTGGCTGATTACATCTGCAGTCAACTTAGACTTCACTGCATCTTCAGACAGGAAGCCTCTTCTGTGGAGTTCATCCAGACCCTTCAACAGAGCTGCCAATTTCTCAGCCTGTACTACAGATTTTAGACTCTTCCATTCCCACATTTGGATGAGACACCTTTATAAATATCATATTTACAGATCTCTCCTGTTGGTTCTGTTTCTCAGGTAAGGTCAGTGCTTTTATTCTTCTGTTTAAGACGTGTAAACTGAGCCTTACACAATAAGATAGTACTGGAATTACAGATTTCTGAGCCAGAACTTTTAATGCAACAACCTTCGGGATTTCATGTCAATGAAGTGGGAAGCAGAATAGAGTTACCACTGAGAAATGAACTCCAGAAAATCTTTTGGTTTATTTGTCTACATTTTACAGACCATATTTTTTCTGACACAATCAAACTTATACCACAGCCTCAGAACACACAGGATATGAACAAAGTCGTGTTTTTATATCCCGATAAAGTGTTCTATTCTTTTTCATTCTTCTTGGAATAGCCTGAAAACAGCTCCCCCTTGCTGTCCTTCGAAGTATACCTTCACCAAAGTTAAAACAGAACTGAGGGATGGAGTCAGATATCTGTGTCGCTCCTGCTCTACCCCTGGGCTGTAGCTGGCCCGAGTTAAGTAACGTGTTAGTGGTCTCCTCTTCCTTACAAGTGCCTCTTTCCTGCCCCGAGATTTCCTGGTTCTCATGGCCGAGCATAGGAGGCAGGCAGATTCTCCCTCCCGTCCCTGGACAGACTCCCCGGGTGGCCGCAGTTGAGCAGCTGCTCTTCGTCCATCCTAAGAACAGTCCCCGCGATTCACAAGTAATCAAGTAGAACAAGTTCCCACGGACTACTGCGGCCCGATTCCCAATATTCCCGCGGTGGGAATCGGACTTTTCCTGGAAACAACCCTAGGAATCTACTTTAGAGAAAACTCCCTAAGTCCCCTGGCCCCACCGGGAAAACGTAAAACTAGAAGGCGCTCTCTTTCAGGGGTGTAGATGCACACACAGCAGCCATAGGGACTGTGGTGAGAACTAGGGAGTGCGTCCTGCCGGTCCACACACGTAGGCAGGGTAACGAATAGTGGACATTAGTGGGAAAAGTTCACCCAAGTCACCCAGCTGTTACCTTGCAAAGTAGGGGCGGACGTAATGCAATTCCCGGAGCAACTGTGCCCGGGGAATAAAATGAGCCAGACTGGCTGCCTCGGGACGAGCCCGCTGCGGAGGAAGGAACCAAGACTGTGAAGGTACCTGAGCGAGCGCCTTTCCGTGAACGCTATTCTAAGCACCGTATTTAGCGCCTTTGAAGCATTGCGGGGTCCAGGTGGCCAGTGAGGGTGCCCAGAGGAAACGATGGTGAGCCCAGAAAAAGCATGACACGGCTAGGTTTTCGGAAGTGGGGTAAAATGCCAGGGTCCCGCCTATTATGCTGAGCAATCGGCGAGTCTCCCAGCCCCACCCACCCCTGCAGCAGTGATGAAAAGAGGACAAATCACCGACGTAAGGGAGTAGAGGCACCAAGCAGTTGCCAGCCACAAGGGCGTTCTGGGGAACAAGCCACAAGCCCGTTCTGGGGAACAGAAAACTCCGCATATAGAATTGAGTTCGGAGCCCAGTTGTTTTCAGGGACTGGGAGCGCGGAAGAGCTGGGAGACGAGCCAGCGCACCCGGCGGAAAGCGGCTTAGTGGGCTGGCGGGACTGCGCCCTGAGACGCCCGCAGCAGGTAGAGAGCCGAGCCAAGGGAGCCGCGAGCCAGGGAAGGAAAGCGTGCTCAGGTATAGGGGCCCGCGCCAGGGAGGCTCAGAGGGAGCGCCCTGCCGGCCGACGCGAGGCCGGGACACCATGCATTTCGCCAAAGGCTCCGGCACGGAGCGCGCCGGCAACTCCAGTCCGTGGTGGCCTCTGACCAGCGGCGACTCCAATGCGAGCCGGGAGGCCGAGGACGTCGGAGAAGCCAGCAGCCCGGAACAGGATGTGCGGAACGAGGAGCTGGCCAAGGTGGAGGTAGCCCTCCTGGCCGTGACTTTTGTTGTGGCCGTGCTGGGCAACAGCAGCGTGCTGCTGGCGTTGCACCGCACGCCGCGCAAGACATCCCGCATGCACCTCTTCATCCGCCACCTCAGCCTGGCGGACCTGGCCGTCGCCTTCTTCCAGGTGCTGCCGCAGCTGTGCTGGGACATTACTTACCGCTTCCGCGGGCCTGACGGGCTGTGCCGCGTGGTGAAGCACCTGCAGGTGTTCGGCATGTTCGCGTCGGCCTACATGCTGGTGGTCATGACCGCCGACCGCTATATCGCGGTGTGCCACCCGCTCAAGACGCTGCAGCAGCCCGCGCGCCGCTCCCGCCTCATGATAGCGGCCGCCTGGGCGCTGAGCTTCGTGCTGAGCACGCCGCAGTATTTCATTTTCTCCATGATCGAGGTGAACAATGTCACCAAGACCTACGACTGCTGGGCCACCTTCATCCAGCCTTGGGGGGTCCGCGCCTATGTGACCTGGATGACGGGCGGCATCTTCGTAGCGCCAGTGGTCATCCTGGGCACCTGCTATGGCTTCATCTGCTACCACATCTGGCGCAACATCCGCGGGAAAACAGCGTCGCGCAAAGGCGAGGGCACCGAGGGCGCGGGCGGCGCCTTCCGCAGGGGGATGCTGCTCGCGCCTTGTGTCAGCAGCGTGAAGACCATTTCCCGCGCGAAGATCCGCACGGTGAAGATGACCTTAGTGATAGTGACGGCTTATATCGTCTGCTGGGCGCCCTTTTTCATTGTCCAAATGTGGTCCGTCTGGGATGAGAAGTTTGTCTGGGTTGGTAAGTGCCGGGACAATGGGGGGGGGGGAATACAGGGATGATGGGGCTGCGTGTGTATGTGTGTGTGAGAGAGGGAGGGGGGAAGGACAATATTTTAAAAAAATATCCTCTAGGGCAGTAGTTCTTAAACTTCTTCTAAGTGCAAAAGAATCACCAGGGAAATTTTCAAATATGCACATTTCTGGGACCTCCATTGATTCAATTTATTGGAATGCGGTCCCAGGAATCTGCATTTATATCGTGCAATGATCCTAAAACCACAAACTGTGCCCTGGAGTTGGTCATGAATATACAATAGTTTATCAAATCACTAGCCATAGAACCATGTAATTACCTCTTTTCCAGACCATTGGACTCAGGGAAATATATTTACTATCACAACTGTTTTTTCCTAGAACTCTGAAAAGTATCACAATTTAACATTTACATTTTGCAGAAATATGCCACGGGTAAAATATCTAAAGGGCAACAGTAAAAGTGGACCTATTTTTCTCAAGAAAAATGGAGAACAATTCTTTTAAAGAATTCTAATTTGGTTTTTAGCTAAGGTTCCATTTCTCATCATAATCTTTCAATTTTTCTTTACAATCTCTTTAACATTTTCCATTATTTCAAAGCAGTATTGATAAACTCTAAAAATGTTAGGCTAAGTGACTAGTCTTCCAGCATTAGTTTAATCATACAACTCTCCACACAATTCATGCAGTAGTTTACTGAGAATGTTCTATATACATCTACTAGATCGCCTGATGTTAATGCCTTCAAAACTAGAAAAACTGACTTCACAGAAATTTGCCCCAAAAAGGCATTCTTTAATACTGTATCTTGAAAAACATTTCCTTTAAGTAGAAGAAAACTTTTCCAAATCATATATATTACAGGAATGTTACTTCTAACAACTGTAGAAGGGAAGTAGATGTTTGGGAGGGGCTTTTTCTTTTTATTATTTAGGACTGGGATAGAGGAATATATGCTATATACTTTGGAAGTTATAGTTACAGTAAAATATGTGAGAGTGAATTTTAAAATTCTTGCATGGTTTTCTAAGATTTATTACAGATTATAAAAAACACAACATAAATGTTCTTGCTTTAATTTTGGTTTACAATTTCCCTGTCTTCTTTGATTGTAGCAGCCTTTTGATATTGCCTACCAAAAAAAAATCTAGTCTAATAATTGATGTATTAGGATTTTCACACGATTTTGCATTCTTTTTTAATACAAATTCATTTGTGATTTTGCATTCTTTTTGAATGCATACTTAGGAAATGATTGTGATCACTTTCAATAGTAGCATCTTAGAACAGGGTGTGAAGAAATAGCCTATAATTTATTCTGGCATAACAAGACTGCAAAGACCCAAGTTTATATTTAACAATCAAGGGGAAGGCACTGCTTTCTAGCTATTCTCATTTGCGCTGCTTTCTGGTTATTGTTATTTCTAGAAAACTCATATAATAGTTCCATTCAGTATAATAGTTCCATTGTCAAGGGTTATAATATTTATATAGTGTGATCAGTGCTAATCAACATAAAAATATTTCAAAATCCTTTTGTAATTTCCTAATTCAGTTGTTCTTAATATAATTTAATTATTTAAATCACAAAGATGGTTTTCTTTTAAAATCAAAAACAGCTTAAATTTTGTATCTTTCAGGGACTGATTCCAACTATTCCCTTCTGTTTAATTTTCATATTATAAGATTATATTGGATAACCTTGTGAACTATGCCTAGTAGTTTGAGTTTTGTTATTAAATACATCCTTATAATATCAAAAATCTTAAACTGTTAGACATAGTTCATGGTGTTATACTTTTACCTGAGTTGTTAGGATGAATACAATGTTGTATATGTGGTTATATAAACTCCTCAAATTTCACTGAAATTGTAGTCATTCTATAAATTCTATGTACAAGAAATTATGCTACTGCTAGTGTAAAGGATACAAAGATTTTTTAAAACAAGCTATATAATATTCTTAATCTGAGTATAACCTACTTGTGATTTTCACCTATTCTATTTAAATATTTAATAGCAGTTTAACAAATATTTGGATTAATTCCAAGACTTCTGGTGTAGGCAAATGTTTTAAAACCAAATCCCTGTATATACCACCCATTTCCCTATTCAATAAATAAAGTAGCTCATTTTCTATACTAATACATGAGTTTTTTTCTCTTTCATTAGTCACCACAAAATAATGAGTTCATCTATTGCTCAGTTACTTGAATTTGATTATTGAAATAAATCACCCCTTATGTTTTTCATACAGATTCGGAAAACCCTGCCATCACCATCACTGCATTGCTGGCTTCCTTGAATAGTTGCTGCAATCCCTGGATATACATGTTTTTTAGTGGCCATCTCCTACAAGACTGTGTCCAGAGTTTTCCATGCTGTCGAAACACAAAGCAAAAATTCAACAAAGAAGATTCAGACAGCATGAGCAGGAGACAGACTTCTTACACTAACAACCGCAGCCCAACAAACAGTTTGGGTACCTGGAAGGACTCTCCTAAATCTTCCAAGTCCATCAAATTCATTCCTGTTTCAACTTGAGCCCATTTTTGTGCAGCCAGACTATTGTTACTGACTTTTTGAACCATTGCTGAATGCAGCTAGAAATCATGAGAACAAATGAGCTTAAATGATAAGCATAAATTAATCTATCATGTACAGGACGGTTTCCAGATGCATTTACACATGACTTTGATCAAGAGCTATGAACTATTTTATACAAACTGCTCATGAAAACATACTACAATAAAATTTGTAGGCCTAATTCCCAGAAATATTATAGAAGTTATTTTTCTAAACGGAAAATCACTTCCACCCTTGGCTTTGTATTTTGTTGATAGTTTCTCTTTTTTTATTTTTATTTTTGACATAATTAAAGCTTGATTGATTTAAAGTTCATATAATGTAGGGGCACCATTACTGAACAAAGCCTACTGTCAGCCTTAGTGTTTGAAAAAATTAGGAGAGACTTCAGAGAAAATATATTTCTAGCCAATAAAGTAAATTGCTGCATTAGAAAATACAGTCTTAACTAGTGGCCTGGAAATAGGACAGAGGCCTTGAAGAAGGAATGAGTTCCTAGGGCATGTTAAACCAGAGGTGTCCCATTTAGAGTGAAAAAGGGAAAGTTGTCTTTGAAGTTATAAATCATACTAAATTTAAAAACGTTAACTTTGTTAGAACGGGAAGTACTCACCTTTAGTTAAATCTTCTGGTTTCATTGGTGGTGACAGCGTCATTATTAACATGCTGAAGTTAGAGAAAATGCTGAGAGCTGGCTGATATCTTTTTGCTTCCCGATGCAAGGATGTTTTCAAGTCAGCTTTGTGTGAGGAATAACCCCCCTTTTTTTAGAAGCGCAACAAAGAAAAACCTAAGATACTCTGTAGATGCTGTCAACATGGTAAATGCATTAAACCAATGTTATAAAGCAGCCTCTGCTATGCTGAACATGAACACAATCCAGAGAGTCTCCTAAGGAATGAGTAGGGATATAGAACGTCACCCCACCTCATTGCTTAAAATTCACGTTGCCTTTACATTTGATCTCCCACCCATCTAACAGTTTCATAAAGAAGAGCAGGGTGGGTAAAAAGGAAAAATTGCTCTGCCTTTAGTCTGTCCTCCTCCAGTATTAAATGCATAACTTCAGGCAAGTTACTTAGGCTGTACAATGGAGCTGATAAGATCTACCTCACGGTATCGTGTGAACTGTGAAAAGAGCTCCGTAAACTGTGAAGTGCTGGACATACGACGGTTTTGCTTTTATTATAGCCTTGGGATTTTCAGAATTGCAGTGTTCTTTCCTGTTTGTTTTTCATTAATCAGAATTGGTTGGCTCTGTGTCTGGAATATAAAATCCTAAAATTTAAATATAGCTCTGCTGATTCATTGGAAAGCCTTGACAACGGTCACTAAACCTGACTTCTTTCCAACTAAAGTCTTCTAATTTAAAAAGAGAACTTGTTTTCCTTAGAATGCAGGTAAATCAAAATCAACCAAGAGTGTTGATTTCAATCATTTTTAAACAGACAAATAAATACTACTTTGCTACTATTATGCCTTTTTCATTAACAGATCTCCATGAGTTTTTTTCCAAGATATTTTGTTTGGCTCCCTCTCCTCCTTAGAGACCAAGCAATAATTTCAGGACACATCATAAATATTTTGCATCTCTTAGAAGAAGTAATACTTGCTTTTAATATCACTATGGCAGATGTTTGGGCATTAAATATGAGGAAAGGTATGGGTTTTTTCTCTTTACAGATAAGGGAATGAGCACTAGATGGCACTGGGAGAGCCTGGAACCATCAGCTTCCCTCCTCTTCATTCTTCTGCCTTTCCAAATCTCAGCTCTTTTACTCCCTGAATTGAGATGTCCTAAAAATGTTTGTAAAGGTTTTATAAAGATTAAGCCCTTAAGTTTTAGGTTTCTGCTTTCAAGAAATAACTAATATTTCTCTAAAAAGATATTTCCAATGTGAGCCATCACCTAAATTAGTCAATTCATTATGTGAATCATGGCAGCATCTCAATAACATTCCCCTCTGAAATGCCATCCACCTTTATGATGAGTTCTTTTTTGCTATTTTAGCAACTGAAGTCTGTTGGTTAGTGACAAAGATTAGCCTACTTTTTTCTAAATCCAATCCTAAAAAAAAAATAGCTTCATGGTTCTTGTATAGATTCTGTTTTAAAATGTTGACATATACTGCCAAGTAAAACAATTCAATTTGTATCTTATTCCGGGAATATCCAGCAAATTAGGTGCATATCAGCCCACCCAACTGTTTTCTCCTTTTAAATGCATCACATGAAAACAATAAAGAAAAGGCTGGAGAAACTGAAGACACCTGGGTGATAGTTCTTCACTAGGCAAGCGTGTGCTCTTACTCTCTATGGTTTAGGCTGAGAAATTTAACCTATCAAATTGCTAAACTTTCTTAATGTTATGTACCAAGAATTGGCACTCACATGAAACAATTTTAAATTAGAAGAGTCCTTCGTCTCTATATCCATCATATTTTAGAAGTCAATTTAATAGGGTAGTACCTCAGCGTTCAAACTCCTTTTTTTTAATATATGCAAGATATTGTCTATCATACTTTTTAAGTTTTTTAAATAAAGCACTTTTGGGAAAAATGAAACAAAAAGAAACTTTAAGCACACAATATTAATGCATCTGTGAGTATGGGGAATGACTGATAAATAATCCATCAACAGAGAGAAACTGACGGCATTATCTATTGGACATTTGAAAAATATGAATTGATGACATAAGGAAAACATTTTTAAGTACACCGTAAGGGATTTCTGGGTAAATTTGAGGGCATGTCTTTTTAAAGTGTAAAACTATTGGGCATTTATATTGAAATTTTATTTAGAACAAAACTGTGAAGAAAATTAGTGAAATTCTTAGGTCAATTAAATATTTGTCCTACAAAGAGAATTCCCATCATCATCATCATGATTAAGAGATGGATATGGTTTTTAAGAGGAAAAAATAAAATAGTCTTAACTACCAACTTTCTTCTTCTAAGAAACTCCCAAACTTTTCTTAGAAGAGACAACCATCGATAACTAAGGAGTACAACTTTAATCTGATATTGCACAAGTAAAGTATTTCAATTAGGTTAAAGTCTTATGTTTTTCAGACTCTAAAAGACCAACAACTTTAATCCTTAACTGGACACTCACAGCTTTAACTTAGGGCCTTAGATGCTGTCTTTACCACTAAAGCACACTTAGAATCTATCTGGGGGTAGAAATGAGCCAAATTCATCAGATCAAATGTCATAGATGAAGACCCTTTAAACGTATGTGAATTGGGTCCCTGCAGATTTTCGTAGTGAAAGTAACAGCTCTATTTAGAATAAGACCAAGACAGGACCATCTGGGATGCTATTCCTGGAGGTACAGAAGTAGCCCCTGCATCCCTGGCCAACCCCTCTCTGCCCTCTCTGTAACCCTTTTAGTACCACTCAGTGCTATTGGCAACACCTGGAACCAGGAGTAATATAGGACAACAAATAATGAGTATAATTCCTGATATAATTTAACTTTATCTGATTTAAACAAAAAACTAAGGAATGTTCAGAAGAAGGATCCCCAAGACAGACTTAGGGGGTTGAATCACACAAATTGTGTGATTCCATTATACTCATAAGCACTTTAAGAACATAGTTTAACACAATTTTTATGTATACCATATTAGCATTATTGAAAGTATACATATAGTATATTAGCATCAAAAACAGTGTTTTGGCTAAAAATTAAATGGCAGTATTTTTCTTTTGTTTAATATATGCATAAAAATCACATCTTTTTACACTGATTTATATTCTAAATAGAAATTAAAGCAAAGTATTGTAAAGTGAATTAAACACTTTTGTGTTTCAGGGTCAAATTACAAATATACAAAAGGAAATCTGAAAATAAAACTGACAGTAACATCAAAATAAATTAGTTAAAAATATAAAGTAATTAGCATTTCCACATATGAAGTTAGTTGTCTTTATATCACAGGATTTCTGACAAGTATAACCTGGAATCATTTGACATTACTGTGTCAAATTTACTAAGAATTAATGTTATATATTTAATACTCTCACATCTTTAGAACTAAAAATGTTCTCTATCTCCTAGCTTATTGTGCTATTAGGAGAATTTCAATGTGTTTTCTTTGGGCCAAGAATTGAACTGATGTCAAAAATGTATTGTGATTTTTATTTAATATTTGATCCTACACAAATGGATGAAAATGACTTGTGGTATTATATTGAAATAATATGCTTATTCCTCAATTTTACTTTGTTAGCTTGTTTCAAACAATAAAAATAAATTTAGGATGTGTTTGAAATAATTCTTTTACAATCTAGTTTAATAATGATATATATTTCAAGCTAATTGTGCCGATTTTGGAAAAACAAGATGGATTTTACAGCTGGTAGTTGTTAATAGGCTTATATCTGAACACAAAAATGTTCATGTCTAAACTACTCAACTATATCGAAAACAGATAAAATTTTATAATTGTCTTTTAAATAAATTATGATCCAGAAAACAAGCAATTTTGTAATAATTTGTATTAAAACAATTGGGTCAAATGAGAATTATTCAAGCATAAAAATGTCATTTCTGTTCATTTATTTCTAGAAGTTGCTTCAGCTAATACGTTGGTGACACTGATTTCTGGAGCCCAAAGATCAACATTATGTCCATTAATTGTCTTTAAAATTGGTATTATTTTCCTTATGGGCTAATACATACAAATCATACTAACTTTCAATTTATGTTGCAACATTTTTCTTTTACATGTCAAATCCTAATAGCATGGGATAAAAGACCTATTTGGGGTTTGGTTTAAACTCTAGAAGCAGTTAATGCCCAGAATGGAGAAAAGGGAATTTCAGGTCCCTCTTTTTAAATATCACTGATATTTTAAAAATCATTGTTATTTTAAAAGATTTATAAATGTCTAAGAATTAATAGGATTTCTGCCAAAGTATATTTTCAAAAAATCCTATGGATCAGGTAAAACTCAAATGATAGCTCTAATATATACCAGAAGAGGCTCATAAAGAAACATGCAAGTGTAAAGTTTATTCATTTGTTCATTATCCATCTCCAGCCCTTTTCAATTTTAAGAGTTAAATGTTTCTTTCTTTCTGCTCCTCAAATACCTCTCCACACCTCCACCATAACACATATTAAAATAGTTAGTGATAATGCTTTATCGACTTCACCAAGATTATCATATCATATCTATCTTAAAAATGGGGAATGTATGTTCTTCATCTTTGCATCCTCAGTACCTGGCATATAGTAAATGTTCAATTAGTGAAATTAATGCAGTTATTCTAAATACACAAAAACACACATATAAGATAATTCATAATGCTGTTATGAGATACTGTGACTGTTTAAAACTAAGAATCTTTAATTTCATTAAAGAGCATTGTATAATAAAAACGAAAACATTACATTGGGGAATCCAAAGCCCCAGTGTTCCCACCATCTATAGCTGAATAACAATGGAAAATTTATTTTGATGGATGTGACAACCTAAGTACTATTAGCTTGGTTGGAAAAAGATGGATTTACAAATTCAAGATCAAACTTAATCTTAATAGAAAGCCTTTGTCATTGCCACAGAAATGAGCACTTGTCCCTAAGCACAATCCAGTAGAAATTCAGCAGAATAAGTCAAAGCATATATTTTTCCTCCGCACAACCCTAGCCTCGGGCTTCCGGGAAGATGGCGGGCAAAGTGGAGTGGATTCATTCCTGCCCTATGAAACAAGATAGAAGATGGGGAGAAAATGTCCAATACTGCAGGTCCTGTAATGTGAGTAGTCTAGAGAGGGTTAGGCAGTTTTGAAGGGTAGAAGGATCCCAGGAAAGTGACTGGGTTGGGTGATAGGGTATCACCACCGGGTGGCCTGCAGTGCACCTGGGAGGTACAATAGGAGGGAACTGACCCTCTTGGCCTCCAGTTTGACCAGCGGCCAGCTGGGGAGACCTCCCCACATGGTTGCAGTGGACAGAGCCCACAGGGAGCCCAGAGGCTAGTGATCATCTACTGCAGGACAGGCTTTGGGGTTGGGGGGAGTGATCACCAAGTCAGGTGCAGGAATAGCCACTCCGCAGTCCCAGTGTCTGGCAGGCCCACCAGTGCTGCAGATCAGTTGATGGGCAAATCCCCCATGAGCTGGTCAGTTCCTCCATCCCCCGGCAGAGACCTGCCAAGTGGCTGCCTCTGGCGGAGCAAAAATGAGAGGGAGATTGTTACTACAGATCATGAAGAAATTTTTAAAAATCGTAAGAAAATATTAAGAACAACTATATGCCAACAAACTAGACAACCGAGATGAGATGGACAAATTCCTAGAAACACACAAATTACCTATACTGACTCAAGAAGAAATAAAAGATCTCAACAAACAAATTATAAGTAGAGATTCAATCAGTCATCAAAAATCTTCCCCCCCCACACACACACACAAAAGCCCAAGACCTGATGGCTTCACAGGAGAATTTTATCAAGCTTTTCAAAAAGAACTGATACCAATCCTGCCCAAACCTTGCAAAAATCTGAAGAAATAGGAAAGCTACCTATTCATTTTATGAAGCTAGCATCACTCTAATACCAAAATTAGATAAAGATGATACAAGAAAAGAAAACTACAGACAAATCTCCCTAATGAGCAGAGATGTGAAAATTCTTAACAAAATACTAGCAAATTGTATCCAATGCCACATTAAAAGAATTACACGTCATAAACAAGTGGGGTTCATATCAGGAATGCAAGGGTGATTCAACATAAGAAAATCAATCAATGTAATACAGCACATTAACAAACCAAAAGGGAAAAATCGCCTGATCATATTGATAAAGCATTCAACAAAATCCAGTGTCCTTTCCTGATAAAAATACTTCAAAAGTTAGGCATTGAAGGAAACTTTCTCAATATCATAAAGGGAATATATAAAAAACTCATAGCTAGCATCATACCTAAATGGTGAGAAATTGAAAGCATTTCCCTTAACATTGGGGATGAGAGAAGGATGCCCATTGTCACCACTATTATTCAACATTGTATTAAAAGTACTAGCTGGAGCAATTAGACACGAGAAAGAAATAAAAGGTATCCAAATGGGAAGAGAAGAAGTAAAACTTTCATTATTTGCAGATGACATGATCCTATATTTAGAAAACCCAGAGAAATCTTCAGTAAAGCTACTTGAGCTAATAAGCAAATCCAGCAAAATGGCAGGATACAAGATTAATGTACAAAAATCAGTAATGTTTCTATATACAAGCAATGACCTATCTGAGGTGATGACTAAGGAAAAAAGTCCATTCAGAATAGCGACTGGGAGAATTAGGTATCTAGGAATAAGCCTAACCAGATACGTCAAGTATGTATGCACAGAAAATTACAAAAAAAAAAAAAAAATCCCAACAACCTACTTTGAAGACTTGGAAAAATTGATTATCAAATTTATATGGAAGGGAAAGAGACTTCAAATAGCTAAAGATATGCTAAAAAAAGAAGAGCAAACTGGGAGGTCTATCACTTGCTGACTTTAAAGCTTACTATAAAGCCACAGTGGTCAAAACATCATGGTAGGACTTCTGGGCCAAGATGGCAGCTTAACAATGTGTGCATCTTAGTTCATCCTCGAGAAGAACTACTAAATAACCAGAAACAGTACAGAACGGCTCCTGGGGCCACATCAGTGACTGGACACACAGCGAACGCCAGTCTGGACCAGCTGGACTGGCAGGAAGCCCCCCAGAACCGTGACTTCCCCAAGCCATGGCAGCTGGTGCCCCTCCACCACAGGCTACCTCCCAGAGGGCGAAGGAAAGAGACTTTACCAGCAGCAGGGGCTGAGCCCAACCAAATGCCAATTGTGGAACTAATTAACAAATTCTGACTACTAAAAATAGGCCCCCAGCTCAGGTGAACCTGGTCAAAGCGGAGGTCGTTCATTTTTGCCCAAGTGTCAAGGGGGCAGGGCTGATGGAAAAAGGAAAAAAAATAAGGAAACAGAGGTTTTTGTGGCTGTGTTTCTACAAAGGCTTGACTGCCTTTGGCTACAGTGGCAGGGCTACTCAGGCTGCAAATTACCAAAGCATAGGCAGAAACAAGCTCATTTGAGGGCTTGTCTGGAGGCTGTGCCTTCCCCAGGGGAGGGGAGAAGCCCACCTGAGGTGGAATCCCTCCCTCAAGGAATTCAGACACCAGGGCTTGGTAATTTGAAGCCATTAAAACTAGCCTACAACCTCTCCTCTGTCTACACCATGCCCCCAGCAGGGAGAGTCTGCCAAAGTTAAAGGTGCCACATCATCTTATGCTGGTGGGACTTGCAGGCAGACAAGCACCACATACTGGGCAGGATAAGAAAAACAGAGCCCAGAGACTTCACAGGAAAGTCTTTCAACCTGCTGGGTCTCACCCTCAGGGAAAACTAATGCAGGTGACTCTTTCCTCCTAATAGGAGGCCAGTTTGGTCTGGGAAAATCTGGCTGGGGTCTATAATACCTAAGTAGACCCTCCTAAGGGTGGCGGGGAAAGGCACCATACAAGCAGGGCAAGAAACAAGAAAACAAGAACTGAAAAATTCTCCTCTGTTAAACAAAACTTAAGCTAGAGGTCCAGATAAAGCTGAACTGAATGTCAAAGAACAGATAGACAAAAAATTCATCCAGCAAGAAAATCCTAGTTAAAAGAAGTGAAAGTAATCTCCAGGATAAACTAATTAAGGTAATTAAATGCCTAGACACCAGCAAAAAATAACAAATCATACTAGGAAAATTGAAAATATGGCCCAAAGGAACTAACCAACAATTCAAATGGGATACAGGAGCTGAAACAATTAATTCAGAATACACGAACAGACATGGAAAACCTCATCGAAAACCAAATCAGTGAATTGAGGGAGGATATAAAGAAGGCAAGGAATGAACAAAAAGAAGAAATTGAAAGTCTGAGAAAACAAATCACAGAACTTATGAGACTGAAAGGCACAGTGGAAGAGATGAAAAAAAACAATGGAAACCTATAATGGTAGATTTCGAGAGACAGAACATAGGATTTCTGAACTGGAGGATGGAACATCTGATATCCGGCAAGAAAAAGAAAATATAGGGGAAAAAATGGAAAAATACGAGCAGGAACTCAAGGAACTGAAAGACAATATGAAGCGCACAAATATATGTGTTGTGGGTCTCCCTGAAGGAGAATAGAAGGGAAAAGGAGGAGAAAAACTAATGGAGGAAATTATCACTGAAAATTTCCCAACTCTTATGAAAGACTTCAAATTACAGATCCAAGAAGTGCAGCATACCCCAAACAGAATAGATCCAAATAGACATACTCCAAGACACTTACTAATCAGAATACCAGAGGTCAGAGACAAAGAGAGAATCTTGAAAGCAGCAAGAGAAAAGTGATCCATCACGTACAAGGGAATCCCAATAAGGCTATACATAGATCTCTCAGCAGAAACCATGGAGGCAAGAAGACAGTGGGATGATATATTTAAATTATTAAAAGAGAAAAATTGCCAACCAAGAATTCTATATCCAGCAAAATTGTCCTTCAAAAATGAGGGAGAAATTAAAATATATTCATACAAAAAAATCACTGAGAGAATTTGTGACCAAGAGACCAGCTCTGCAAGAAATACTAAAGGGAGCACTGGAGACAGATATGAAAAGACAGAAGAGAGAGGTGTGGAGAAGAGTGTAGAAAGGAAGACTATGAGTAAAGGTAAAAAGAAGGAAAATTAGATATGACATGTAAAATCCAGGAGGCAAAATAGTAGAAGAAAGTACTACCCGTGTAGTGATAACACTAAATGTTAATGGATAAACTTCCCAATCAAAAGACATAGACTGGCAGAATGGATTAAAAACAGGACCCATCTATATGCTGTCTCTACTCAAAGGACATGAGAACAAGGACACAAATGGACATTTGCACACCAATGTTTATAGCAGCATTGTTTACAATTACCAAGAGATGGAAACAGCCAAAAAGTCCATCAACAGACGGCTGGCTAAACAAACTGTGGCATATACATATAATGGAATATTATGCAGCTGTAAGACAGAACAAAGTTATGAAGTATGTAAAAACATGGATGGACCTAAGGACATTATGCTGAATGAGATTAGCTAAAAACAAAAGGACAAATACTGTACGGTCACTGATATGAACTGACATTAGTGAATAAACTTGGAATATTTTGTTGGTAACAGAGACCATCAGGGGATAGAAATAGGATAAGATATTGGGTAACTTGAGCTGAAGGGATACAGATTGTGCAACAGGACTGAATATAAAAACTCAGAGGACTTCCGGAGAAGATGGCAGCTTAGTAAGATGCGCGGGTCTTAGTTCCTCCTCCAGAACAGCTACTAGGGGAGTAGAAACGATACAGAACAGCTCCTGGAGCGACGACAGAGATCAGGAAGACAGCGTACCCCATTCTGGAATGGCTGACTGGCTAGGAGAACCCGCTCCAGTGAGATCGCCGAGGGGCGCGGGCTTCCCTGGGCCGGGGTGGCAGGCGGCCGGAGACCCTCCCTCCCTCCTTCCCGGGCCGGCTGGGAGAATTGGACAGGCGGTCCCCTCAAACCATGGCAGCTGACGCCCCCCCCCACACGCAGCCCCCCGGACCAGCTGGGAGAATTGGATCGGAGATCCCCAGGCCACGGAGAACGGTGACCAGGGTCACTTCCAAACACGTGGCTTCCCGGTCCGGCTGGGAATGGTGCACTCCCCCAGGCCGCGGCGGCAGGCGCCCTCCCACCACGCTTGGCACCCTAGGCCGGCTAGGAGATTCGGACGGGCGCTCTCCCGGGCTGCAGCGGCCAGCGACCCTCCCCGCGTTCAGATCCCCGGGCCGGCTGGGATATTCGGACTGGCACTCTTCCAAGCCACTTCGGCTGGCGAACCTCCCCCACGGCGAGAGTTTTCTAAAGTTAAAGTACCCACAGCACCTTTTACTGGTGGGACCCGCAGACAAATGAGTGCCACGAGCGCCACCTACTGGGCAGGATAAGAAAAACAGAACCCAGAGATTTCACAGAAAAATCTTTCAACCTATTGGGTCCAACACCCAGGGAAATCTGACTAAATGCCCAGACGCCAGCAGACGATAACGGATCACGCTCAGAAAATATGGCCCAGTCAAAGGAACAAACCAATAGTTCAAATGAGATACAGGAGCTGAGACAACTAATGCTGAATATACAAACAGAAATGGAAAACCTCTTCAAAAATGAAATCGATATATTGAGGGAGGACATGAAGAAGACATGGGCTGAACAAAAAGAAGAAATAGAAAAACTGAAAAAACAAATCACAGAACTCATGGAAGTGAAGGACAAAATAGAAAAGATGGAAAAAACAATGGATACCTACAATTATAGATTTAAAGAGACAGAAGAAAGAATTAGTGATTTGGAGGATGGAACATCTGAATTCCAAAAAGAAAAAGAAACTATAGGGAAAAGAATGGAAAAATTTAACCAGGGGATCAGGGAACTGAAGGACAATATGAACCGCACAAATATACGTGTTGTGGGTGTCCCAGAAGGAGAAGAGAAGGGAAAAGGAGGAGAAAAACTAATGGAGGAAATTATCACTGAAAATTTCCCAACTCTTATGAAAGACCTAAAATTACAGATCCAAAAAGTGCAGCACACCCCAAAGAGAATAGACCCAAATAGGCATTCTCCAAGACACTTACTAGTTAGAATGTCAGAGGTCAAAGAGAAAGAGAGGATCTTGAAAGCAGCAAGAGAAAAACAATCCGTCACATACAAGGGAAACCCAATAAGACCATGTGTAGATTTTTCAGCAGAAACCATGAAGCTAGAAGACAGTGGGATGATATATTTAAATTACTAAAAGAGAAAAACTGCCAACCAAGACTTCTATATCCATCAAAATTGTCCTTCAAAAATGAGGGAGAAATTAAAACATTCTCAGACAAAAAGTCCCTGAGAGAATTTGTGACCAAGAGACCAGCTCTGCAAGAAATACTAAAGGGAGCGCTAGAGTCAGATACAAAAAGACAGAAGAGAGAGGTATGGAGAAGAGTGTAGAAAGAAGGAAAATCAGATATGATGTACATAATACAAAAGGCAAAATGGTAGAGGAAAATATTATCCAAGCAGTAATAACACAAAATGTTAATGGACTGAATTTCCCAATCAAAAGACATAGACTGGCAGTATGGATTAAAAAACAGGATCCTTCTATATGCTGTCTACAGGAAACACATCTTAGACCCAAAGATAAACATAGGTTGAAAGTGAAAAGTTGGGAAAAGATATTTCATGCAAATAACAACCAGAAAAGAGCAGGAGTAGCTATACTAATATCCAACAAATTAGACTTCAAATGTAAAACAGTTAAAAGAGACAAAGAAGGACACTATCTACTAATAAAAGGAACAATTAAACAAGAAGACATAACAATCATAAATATTTATGCACCGAACTGGAATGCCCTTAAATATGTGAGGAATACACTGCAAACACTGAAAAGGGAAATAGACACATATACCATAATAGTTGGAGACTTCAATTCACCACTCTCATCAATGGACAGAATATCTAGACAGAGGATCAATAAAGAAATAGAGAATCTGAATATTACTATAAATGAGCTAGACTTAACAGACATTTATAGGACATTACATCCCACAACAGCAGGATACACCTTTTTCTCAAGTGCTCATGGATCATTCTCAAAGATAGACCATATGCTGGGTCACAAAGCAAGTCTTAACAAATTTAAAAAGATTGAAATCATACACAACACTTTCTCGGATCATAATGGAATGAAGTTGGAAATCAATAATAGGCGGAGTGCCCGAAAATTCACAAATACGTGGAGGCTCAACAACACACTCTTAAACAACGAGTGGGTCAAAGAAGAAATTGCCAGAGAAATTAGCAAATAACTCGAGGTGAATGAAAATGAAAACACAACATATCAAAACTTATGGGATGCAGCAAAGGCAGTGCTAAGAGGGAAATTTATTGCCCTAAATGCCTATATCAGAAAAGAAGAAAAGGCAAAAATGCAGGAATTAACTGTCCACTTGGAAGAACTACAGAAAGAACAGCAAACTAACCCCAAAGCAAGCAAAAGGAAAGAAATAATGAAGATTAGAGCAGAAATAAATGACATTGAGAACATGAAAACAATTGAGAAAATCATCAGAGCCAGAAGTTGGTTCTATGAGAAAATCAATAAGATTGATGGACCCTTAGCAAGGTTGACAAAAAGAAGAAGAGAGAGGATGCAAATAAATAAGATCAGAAATGGAAGAGGAGACATAACTACTGACCTCACAGAAATAAAGGAGCTAATAACAGGATACTATGAACAACTTTATGCTAATAAATACAACAATTTAGATGAAATGGACAGGTTGCTAGAAAGACATGAACAACCAACTTTGACTCAAGAAGAAATAGATGACCTCAACAAACCATCACAAGTAAAGAAATTGAATTAGTCATTCAAAAGCTTCCTAAAAAGAAAAGTCCAGGACCAGACGGCTTCACATGTGAATTCTATCAAACATTCCAGAAAGAATTAGTACCAACTCTCCTCAAACTCTTCAAAAAAATCGAAGTGGAGGGAAAACTACCTAATTCATTCTATGAAGCCAACATCACCCTCATACCAAGACCAGGCAAATATATTACAAAAAAAGAAAACTACAGACCAATCTCTCTAATGAATATAGATGCAAAAATCCTCAATAAAATTCTAGCAAATCATATCCAACAACACATTAAAAGAATTATACATCATGATCAAGTAGGATTCATCCCAGGTATGCAAGGATGGTTCAACATAAGAAAATCAATTAATGTAATACACCATATCAACAAATCAAAGCAGAGAAATCACATGATCATCTCAATTGAGGCAGAGAAGGCATTTGACAAGATTCAACATCCTTTCCTGTTGAAAACACTTCAAAAGATAGGAATACAAGGGAACTTCCTTAAAATGATAGAGGGAATATATGAAAAACCCACAGCTAATATCATCCTCAATGGGGAAAAATTGAAAACTTTCCCCCTAAGATCAGGAACAAGACAAGGATGTCCACTTTCACCACTATTATTCAACATTGTGTTGGAGGTTCTAGCCAGAGCAATTAGACAGGAAAAAGAAATACAAGGCATCAAAATTGGAAGGAAGAAGTAAAACTATCACTGTTTGCAGACGATATGATACTATACGTCGAAAACCCAGAAAAATCCACAACAAAACTACTAGAGCTAATAAATGAGTACAGCAAAGTAGCAGGTTACAAGATCAACATTCAAAAATCTGTAGCATTTCTATACACTAGTAATGAACAAGCTGAGGGGGAAATCAAGAAACGAATCCCATTTACAATTGCAACTAAAAGAATGAAATACCTAGGAATAAATTTAACTAAAGAGACAAAAAACCTATATAAAGAAAACTACAAAAAACTGTTAAAAGAAATCACAGAAGACCTAAGTAGATGGAAGGGCATACCATGTTCATGGATTGGAAGACTAAATATAGTTAAGATGTCAACCCTACCTAAATTGATTTACAGATTCAATGCAATACCAATCAAAATCCCAACAACTTATTTTTCAGAAATAGAAAAACCAATAAGCAAATTTATCTGGAAGGGCAGGGTGCCCCGAATTGCTAAAAACATCTTGAGGAAAAAAAACGAAGCTGGAGGTCTCACGCTGCCTGACTTTAAGGCATATTATGAAGCCACAGTGGTCAAAACAGCATGGTATTGGCATAAAGATAGATATATCGACCAATGGACTCGAATAGAGTGCTCAGATATAGACCCTCTCATCTATGGACATTTGATCTTTGATAAGGCAGTCAAGCCAACTCACCTGGGACAGAACAGTCTCTTCAATAAATGGTGCCTAGAGAACTGGATATCCATATGCAAAAGAATGAAAGAAGACCCATCTCTCACACCCTATACAAAAGTTAACTCAAAATGGATCAAAGATCTAAACATTAGGTCTAAGACCATAAAACAGTTAGAGGAAAATGTAAGGAGATATCTTATGAATCTTACAATTGGAGGCGGTTTTATGGACCTTAAACCTAAAGTAAGAGCACTGAAGAAGGAAATAAATAAATGGGAACTCCTCAAAATTAAACACTTTTGTGCATCAAAGAACTTCATCAAGAAAGTAGAAAGACAGCCTACACAATGGGAAACAATATTTGGAAATGACATATCAGATAAAGGTCTAGTATCCAGAATTTATAAAGAGATTGTTCAATTCAACAACAAAAAGACAGCCAACCCAATTACAAAATGGGAAAAAGACTTGAACAGACACCTGCCAGAAGAGGAAATACAAATGACCAAAAGGCACATGAAGAGATGCTCAATGTCCCTGGCCATTAGAGAAATGCAAATCAAAACCACAATGAGATATCATCTCACACCCACCAGAATGGCCATTATCAACAAAACAGAAAATGACAAGTGCTGGAGAGGATGCGGAGAAAGAGGCACACTTATCCACTGTTGGTGGGAATGTCAAATGGTGCAACCACTGTGGAAGGCAGTTTGGCGGTTCCTCAAAAAGCTGAATATAGAATTGCCATACGACCCAGCAATGCCATTGCTAGGTATCTACTCAAAGGACTTAAGGGCAAAGACACAAATGGACATTTGCACACCAATGTTTATAGCAGCGTTATTTACAATTGCAAAGAGATGGAAACAGCCAAAATGTCCATCAACAGAAGAGTGGCTAAACAAACTGTGGTATATACATACGATGGAATATTATGCAGCTTTAAGACAGGATAAACTTATGAAGCATGTAATAACATGGATGGACCTAGAGAACATTATGCTGAGTGAGTCTAGCCAAAAACTAAAGGACAAATACTGTATGGTCCCACTGATGTGAACCGACATTCGAGAATAAACTTGGAATATGTCATTGGTAACAGAGTCCAGCAGGAGTTAGAAAAAGGGTAAGATAATGGGTAATTGGAGCTGAAGGAATACAGACTGTGCAACAGGACTAGATACAAAAACTCAAAAATGGACAGCACAATAATACCTAATTGTAAAGTAATCATGTTAAAACACTGAATGAAGCTGCATCTGAGCTATAGTTTTTTTTTATCTGTCTGTTTGTTTGTTTGTCTTTTTTTTCCTTTTTCTTTTCTTTTTTTTTACTATTATTATTATTTTTATTTTTGTCTCTATATTAACATTCTATATCTTTTTCTGTTGTTTTGCTAGTTCTTTTCCTAAATTGATTCAAATGTACTAAGAAATGATGATCATTCGTCTATGTGATGATGTTAAGAATTACTGATTACATATGTAGAATGGAATGATTTCTAAATGTTGTGTTAATTTCTTTTGTTTCTTTAATTAATAAAAAAAAAATTCAGAAATGGACAGCACAATACTACCTAACTGTAATACGATTATGTTAAAACACTGAATGAAGCTGAATGTGAGAATGATAGAGGGAGGAGGGCTGGGGGCATAAATGAAATCACAAAGAAAGATAGATGATAAAGATTGAGATGGTATAATTTAGGAATGCCTAGAGTATATAATGATAGTAACTAAATGTACAAATTTAAAAAAGTGTTTTTGCATGAGGAAGAACAAAGGAATGTCATTACTGCAGGGTGCTGAAAATAGATGGTAATTAATATTTTAAAATTTCAACTGGTGTGTGAGAGTAAAGCAAAAGTTTATTTGGTGCAAAATTTATATGTTGACTAGTGCATTTCCTAATATAACTTATGTAGATAGTTGGCTGAATAACATAAGTACATGGAACCTTGGGTAGGACATGAGATTTTGTTGGTTTGTTCAGTGTGATGCCCTGATGAATCCCAGAGTGATTTGATCAGTGAGTGGAAAAGTATTTGCAAAGTCCCCTTCAGGGAATGGTGAGAATGGGGGAAAATTCAACTTCCCCAAGTTGAATTCTTGATATTCTCACAAGCAGTGTGGACAACCAAAGCTGTAAGCTGAGCCCCCAGTCTATGTGGGACTTGACTCCCAGGAGTGTGGACCTTCCTGGCATCGTGGGACAGAAATCCCAGAATGAGCTGAGCCTCAGCATCAAGGGATTGAGAAAAACTCCAGAATGAACTGAGACCCAGTATCAAGGGATTGAGAAAACTTTCTCGACCAAAGTGTCAATGGCTGAGAGATTTCAAACAGAGTCTACAGGTTATCCTGGAGGTCATTCTTATGCATTAAGTAGATATCACCCTGTTATCCAAGATGTAATGGAGAGGCTGGAGGGAACTGCCTGAAAATGTAGAGCTGTGTTCCAGTAGCCATGTTTCTTAATGATGATTGAATAATGGTATAGCTTTCACATTGTGACTGTGTGATTGTGAAAACCTTGTGTCTGATGCTCCTTGTCAGCAGACGAGTAGAACATATGGAATAAAAATAAATAACAGGGGGAACAAATGTTAAAATAAATTTAGTTTGAAATGCTAGTGATCAATGAAAGGGAGCTGTATGTAAAAAATTTTTTTCTGTATTCGTTTTTTTTGTCTTTTTATTTCTTTTTATGAATTGATGCAAATGTTCTAAGAAATGATCATGATGATGAATATGCAACTATGTGATGATATTGTGAATTGCTGATTATATATGTAGAACAGAATGAGCATATATTAAGAATGTTTGTGTTTCTTTCTTGTAATTTTTTTTTAATTAGTAAAAAATTAAAAAAAAAACAACACCATTCCCTAATTATTATTTCTGGATTTAGATATAACCTGATATTTAGAGATAAGAATGAAGCCCATCGGGTTGGGATTAAGGTAATTCAGGACACAGGGGTATGGAAGATATTGTCAATATTTTAGAACTGCACCTATTCTTTGAGACCAAAGAAAGAAAGATTTATTTTGTCTGGAACCTAAATTTTCTATAGCACATAATCTAACTCAACCTGTCTGGATAGCTAATTTGAACAACTGAAATGCAGGGAGCCCAGAATAAGAATGAAGGCCTTTAATCCTGTATAGATTAATGTAATGCCTGGATACATCCTAGAATATCTTAAGCAGATAAGCAAAAACTATTGGCAAATTCCCTGGAGAGATGGGAGAAAAAATATGGAACTATTAAACTTTACTATCAGGGAATCCCTGATACTGTGTCAAATTTTAGGGACAATAAAATCAATAGGCCATGCCCTTGATCTTGAGGCTTACTCATGTGACCCTTATGTAGGTAGTGGAGAAGCTTAGCCTACCTATAGTATGCCTAAGAGTTACTTCCAGAGGGCCTCTTTAGTTGCTCAGATGTGGCCTCACTCTCTCTAAGCCCAACTCCGCAAGTGAAATCATTGCTCTCCCCCATATGTGGGACATGACATCCAGGGGTGAAAATCTCTCTGGTGACATGAGAGATGACTCCCAGGGTTTAATCTGGCCCTGGCACCATGAGATCAACAATTCCATCCTGACCAAAAGGGGGAAAACAAATGTAACTTATTAATAAAGTATCAGTGGCTAAGAGAGTTCAAACAGAGTTGAGAGGCTATTCTGGAGGTTGCTCTTACACAAGCTTCAGTTAGACATTGCTACCAATCATAACCTTGCCAAACCCCAACCAGGACCATTCCAGTCAATCCTAAAGAACAGCTAGGGCAATATATAAGATTTCACAAGGGTTCCATGCACTAGCGTAACTTTCCAGAAAACTACAACCTCCAGATGGGCCCCTGAACCAGATAAGTCCTGAAACATAGAGGGCCCAGCCTGTCTAGACATGAGATAGTTCCATCTCCCTACCCCATATAAATGACAGACCCTTCCAACATGAAAAATTTAGAATGGCCATAGCCCAAACACCCCTAAAGAGAGGGACAGAAAGAGCAAAGGTGATGGGAGAGTTATACAGAGAAGACAGGATTTAACAAATTAATTTGATTGCTGAATCATTAAACTGACATTTCTTTTAGTCTCCAGTATCTAGGAGCAGCTAGAAGTAAAAACCTAAAATTGTGGTATTGTAACCCATGCCAAACTCTGAAGTATGTTCTACAACTAATTGTGGTGCTGTGCTTTGGAATTTATTGCTTTTTTGTTTATATGTTATTTTTTCACAAAAAAAGAAAGGAAAAAAGTCAAATGTGGTGAGAAGAAAAAATATTTAACCCTTCTAGCCTCCTATATTCTGGAGAAGCTAGAAGGAAAAATATGAGAGGATCATACTGTAGCCCATGACAAACACTGGAATCTGTCCTGTAACTACTTGATGAAGAGTGCTTTGAAAACTACTGCTTTTTTATTTCTTTGCTTTGTATATAAGTTATACCTTACAATAAAAAGTTAAAAATAAACAAACAAACAAAAAACATCATGATACTGGCACAAAGACAGAAGGACTGACCACTGGAATAGAATCTAGAGTCCAGAAATTGACCATCAAAGTTATGGACATTTGATCTTCAATAAGGCCCCCAAATCCACTGAATTAGGACAGAATAGTCTTTTCAATAAATGGGCATGGGAACTGGATTTCAATAGCCAAAAGAATGAAAGAGGACCCTACTTTATGCTCTATACAAAAATTAATTCAAAATGGTTCAAAGACCTGAATGTAAGAGCCAGTACCATAAACCTTCTTGAAAAAAAAATGTAGGGAAACATCCTTCAAGATATAGTCATAGGAGGTAGCTTCTTAAACTTTACACCTAAAGCACAAGCTGTGAAAAAAAAAAATAGACAAACGGGAACTCCATAAGATCAAGAACTTCTGTGTGTCAAAGGATTTTGATAAAAGGTGAAGAGGCAACCAACTCAATGGGAGAAAATATCTGGAAACTACATATCAGACAAACGCTTGATATCTTGGGTACATAAAGAAGTTATACAGCTCACCAACAAAAGAACCAACAACCCAATTATAAAATGGACAGAGGAAATGAATAGGCACTTTTCTGAAGAGCAAATACAAATGACTAAAAAGCACATGAAGAGATGTTCATTTTCATTAGCTATAAGAGAAATGCAGATCAAGATGACAATGAGATAGCACCTCATATCTATAAGAATGGATGCTATTAAACAAACAGGAAACTATAAATGTTGGAGAGGATGTGGATAAATTGGAATGCTTATGCATTGTTGGTAGGAATGTAAAATAGTTCAGCCACTGTGGAAATCAGTTTGGTGGTTCCTCAGAAAACTAAATACTGAGTTGCCCTATGACCCAGCAATATCAAAACTTAATATATACCCAGAAGAGTTGGAGACAGTGACACAAACAGACGTTTGCACACCAATGTTCATAGCAGCACTTTTTTTAATTGCCAAGAGATGGAGGCAATCCAAGTGCCCATAACAGATAAGTGGATAAACAAAATGCGGTATATACATACAATGGAATATTATGCAGCAGTAAGATGAAATGACATCCTGAAGCACGATGAGATGGATGAGCTTTGAGTACAAAATGCTGAGTGAAATAAGTCAGACACAAAAAGACAGATACTGTATGATTCCATTATTATGACTGTGATAAAGCCGCCAGTGTTTTGGAGCAGCTAGAAGGAAAAATCTGAGTTGAGTGCATGGTAGCCCATGACAAACTCTGGGAACTGTTCTGTAGCTGCTTGTTGAAGTGTGCTTTGAAAATTATTGCTTTTTTTCTTTCTTTGTACATATATGTTATATTTTACAACTAAAAAACAGTTTAAAAAACTATAGGCAGTTATAGTAATATTAGATAAAATAAATTCTGGAAATCAAAATTTTGAAAATATTTAGTAACATAGCTCACTACTATAGCAAAGTTGATATTTGTAATAAGTTTTTACTTGCTATTTTGAGAATGCAAACAGTTTTGATAGTTAATCAAATGGTATTTAAGATACTGTTTAATATTTAGAATTCAAGTAATTCTGATATCTGCATTTATAGATTTTTTTCCTTCTTTACTTTAATTTTAAATTGGTTTATGAAATATATTGCACAAACAGGCTTTATGATGATTACTCAGATTTTTTAAATATGCCTATGGATAAGCTAACAAAGATATCTATTTTAGGTGGTTAAGATTTCTGTATGTTAATTATAAAAATATTTGTATCTTCATATTTTCCTGAAGTAAGGAATATATTTAGTAACATCGATCGTTACTATAGCAATGCAGATATTTGTAAGAACTTTCTACTTGATAGTTTGAGAACATTCGTAGTTTTGACAGCTGACCAAATGGTATCTAAGTTAGTTTTTAATACTTAGATTTTAAGAACTTTGCTATTTGAATATGTAGATTTTTTTTCCTTGCCTTAAATTCGCTTATGAAATTTACTGTGCAAACACAGGCTTTACAATGCCTATATGGATACTTTATTTAAATTTGCCTGTGGTTAAGCTACCTAAGATACATTCATTTTTGGTGGTTCTAAGTGCATTGTTTGTTTTCTTAAGATAAAAATAAAAAATAAAAAAAATCACACACCCACACACACAAAAAAAACAACTCTAGATTCTATGGTTTACCAAAGCACCATGTTTTGACCCACAATCACCTCCCATAAGCTTGTGTTACCCAAGTGTCTACTGCCTGGGTGCCCCAAACCTTTACCTTTTTGGCTCACCCTTTCCTTTAATATCCAAATTAAGTTGTTCTAGCTTCATCTCATGCATTATGCAAAGCTTTTATCTTTCTCTAGATCTAAAAGGAACCCTGGGGGTTATTCCGAATCCCTGCTTCTCCTAAATTCTCAATCCCTCAACTCATTAGATTACTTCTCATGACTACTTTTTCTTTACCTATCTCCCCATACCTAACTTTCTTCCAACAACCCTAAAAACACTGGGCTGCCCTGTATAATAGACTTTACCCAATGGTTAAAGGGCTCTTGGATTTACACTCAAAAGAGACAGTGATTCATATGCATTGTCCGAAAGCTCAATGACCATCCCTTCTTATGAGTATTTGTCTCAGGTTGCTCTTCTCTTAAGGGCTCTGGTGGCTGCCATCTTGCTCAGGCCTCCTTTCTTACCAACCCCCAAACTCTTGCTTTTCCATCTGCCAGAAATTAACATTTCTTCTTCTCTATTATGTAGAACTATTTACTTTTTATTTGTCTATAACTCTCTCACTTAGACCATGTCCTTCAAAACTGTACATTGTTTTTATGGTGTTTCTTCCAAGCAGAAGAGCCATTCTCATTCCAAAAGAAATGTCTTTTTGCAAGGTCAGAGAGTTCAAACTGCAATGAGTTTTTAAAAATAACTTTTCCACATTTCCTGTATACTAGGTGTGAGGTTCCTAAATGACTCAAAATTTACCCTCTTTATGTATATGTGTAACTGCCACACAATTGAGATTTCTCCACATAAGATTACCCACTATCCCCATGCGTCCAGAGTAACAAGATTGTCTCAAAACACTCTATCAGATTGCTGAATCATTATATTGATATTTCTTTTAGTCTCCAATATCTTAGAGCAGCTAGAAGTAAGAACCTAAAATCGTGGAATGGTAACCCATAACAAACTCTGAAATCTGTTCTACAACTCATTGTTGAAATGTGCTTTGAAATTTATAGGGTTTTTTAATATATATTATTTTTGACAAAAAAGGAAAAAAGTCAATTGTGATGATAAATGCACAGCTATATGATGATATTGTGAACCATTGGTTATGCACTTCAGATGATTACATGGTATATAAATATATAATATATATCAATTAAAAAAACACTCAGATATCCATCCCTTAATACTCTTAGATGGCACCCAACTTGGCTTTTCTATTCCTTCTTGATTATTGTATTTATTCTTTTTGTTGATATGCCAATTCCTTTCCATAGCAATCAAGCTATATAAAGTAACTTCCTATATATATATATATATATATTTTTTTTTTTTTTAACATGGGCAGGCACCGGGAATCAAACACAGGTCCTCGGGCTTGGCAGGCAAGCATTCTTACCTGCTGAGCCATCGTGGCCCGCCCAACTTCCTATATTTTAATTGCTACTCTGGCCTTAATGCCTTGGCCTAAGTGTTTGCTCTACGTTACCTTATTAGTATTTTATTGTACTGTAGTATCATATAACAGCAACGACAATGCTGAGCTAAATCAAAACAAACAAACAAAATCTTCCCAACAGTTCTTTAAACTGGGCCCAGATGCTTGTCAAAATCTCTGCTAGAAATGTTCTAAAATGTGATCCTGGTGATGAATACTCAATTATGTGATGAGATTGTGAGTTATTGCTTGTAAATCATGTATTTATATCATCACCGATCAGAAAGAAAATATACTGAAATATATATCTGGAAATAATATGAAGGCTATTATTTCATATTATTTCAGAAATAATATGAACCTACAGAAATAAAATTATGAAGTTGTAATGAGATATCTAAAATAAGGTTTAAGCAGACATGAAATGTGTCTACATTGAAGAACTAAATATTTCTAAGATGTCAATTTTTCTTAAATTAATCTACAGCTTTAATACAATTCCAACGACAAAAAAAATCACTGATGAGTTTTTGAACCTTATTAAACATTTGAGAGTTCATCTGGACACAACAGAATGTTAATGTGGCTATAGAATCAGGAAGTGAAGTAGTAGAATAATGAGGGTAAAGAAGATCAGGGAATTTAACTTTTTCCTATTTATATGTCAATGTGGTTTTAATTTTTTACATCATTAATTACTTTTATAATTCAAAAGTTAACAAAAATGGAAATAAAGTTCATCAGAAGAATAATTTGGCAAGAGTTGATAAGATCTTTAAAGGAATATCAGGCCTGCCATATACAACCATATTTCACGGCTACCGGGACAAAAATAGACAAACTGATGAAATAGAACAGATTGTCCTCAAGAGACTCTGTTTCATATTCTATATGAATTTGATGTGAAAAAAAAGAAGTCCTGACAAAACAACAAAGGAGAAAAACACGATACAATAAATGATTAATAATTTGAAACCAAAAAATCAATTTAGTTATTTCATTCATGCTCCCATATGAAATTCAGAAAAACTGAAGAGTTAAAGAGTAGAAGAAAATAAATGTAAGCACTTGCCAAAATTCTAGAGTGAGGAGAATCTATAAAATTATGATGGAAAAAAAACACAAAATAAAAGATGAGTAGATGTGAATACAAACAGCCTTAAGATTTCCCTTAGAACTCTTTTTCAAGAAAATATAGCAAAAGTAAGGCATATTTAAGAATATTATGACCCCTAATTAACTGTCATGCCTGGAATTTTCCTAAGTCATCCCTGAAATATGCTGTTCGAGTAGACAGAGGTAAAACTAGAAATTACGTGTAAGAATTAGAAATGCTACACAATATATATGGCCTATTGATCCATACAGAACAACTATAAGACCAAAAAAAAAAAACATACAAATATACTGAGAGTTAAAATGCCACATCAGGCTAAAAATAAGTTGCAAAGGAGATAAAGAATAGATAACAGGTAAAGGTAAAAAAATGTACCTTTACAAGTATATCTGACAAAAGTCCATTGACTCTTGGACCTGATTGGAATGCTGATACATTTTTTTTCCTGTGATCCCATAGGTTAAGTAGTTATAAGGTACAGATCATGTAGATATGTAGAAAAACTATTTTCCAAACACTGAAAATAAATTTTACTTTTAGGCAGCCTATAAAATTCTCCTTTTTGTGCATTTTCCTTCACATACTAAGAGTCAAAAGACAGACATCTTTTGTTAAATCCTTATCTAAAACTATATTCATCTATCTCCATCCTCCACATTTTATGGGCTATGAAGCCAAACTGTAATCTGAATGACAGCCTCTCATTAAAAGGTATTTCAAGCATATCCATGAAATTAAAGTCACATGTGTCAAACCTCATCTAAAACTAAGATCTAATTACCTTGCCTGAAGACATTTGTTCTGGCAAAAGAATCTTTTCCTTCCCATCTTTTTTCAACCCATGAGAAAATCTTTTCTGTGACTTCAGCATCTTCTAAATAGTGTGCATATGAAGGCAATGTATAAACTAGAATTCAAATAAATTTTCTTATTTTAGAGCATTTGAACATAATATTGCAGGTATCTTTTTTTTTTTTTTTTTATTTTTAAGAGAGGGAGGAAAGGAAGGAAAGACAGAGAAGGAAGGAAGGGAGGAAGAAAGGGAAACATTTTTAAACATTTTCTTGTTTTATTATATTTTGTTTGTTTGTTACATGGGCTGGGGCCGGGAATCGAACCGGGGTCCTCCGGCACGGCAGGCAAGCACTCTTGCCCGCTGAGCCACCGCGGCCCGCCCCTATTGCAGGTATCTTAACACAATGTTTTAAACTTGAACTTTTCCTTTAAGTAATGGAGATTTACCCCCACCCCCATCAAAATGTGACTCTAAATACAATCTTGTAAACTCCAACATTCATTTACTCCTGAGGGGAAAAAAAATGTCTTGAAGGCCCTTGAAAAAAAAATGTCTGGAAAGTATGGAAAACTTTGACATACATTTCCAGGTCTTGAGTTTGGGTTTCCGCTTCCATAGATGATTTTTGCTGAGTCTAGAGTCCTGCTCTGAAGCCTTAGCCTGCTGGCCTGCAGTTTAACACTAAACCAAATGTTTCCAACCCTCTCACTGAACCCTGCTTCTTCTACCCCTATCTAGGGCAGAAGTCCCCTCCAAACCATCATCAGGAATCACGGTGCAAGGAATTATCTAAGTTTTGGTAACATCTGCCCAGTGACCCCTTGACAGAGCCTCACCTGCCAGTTCTGACTCCTTGACCTTTGACGGGTTCCATCCCAGACCAAGCACAAATTTGACATCTGTCCACGGACGTTGTGATTAGGGTTATACCCCAACTAGGTTCAGACCTCTTCCAACTAGCCTATTTCTCCTGTTGTATCTAGCTCAATCTGATATTGAAATTTTATGTTGTATTGAGATTTTTCTATTCACAGATCTGTCTCACCATTAGACCAGTAGTTCTCTACCCATTAGGATCACCTGGGAAGCTTATAAAAAGTAATATATCCCATCCCATTCCAAACTAAAATTAAATCATAATCTCAGAGGGAGGTCCTTGGTACTGCTATTTTTTAAAATGCTTCCCAGGTTAATTCAATTATACAACCAGGATTGAAACAACTGCCTTAGGCTTTGAGATCCCCAAGAACCAGAGAGCTCTTAGTGTCTCCATTTATTAAGCACTTCCAGCTCCGTGGGCTGGGCACTTACATACATTATCTTATTCATTCCATATAAATAAACTCATGGAACAGGTATTAATACTTCCATTTTACAAACATGGGAAGTAATTTATTTTAGATTACACATGTTTTAGGTTTTAGAGCCAGGATATGACCTCAATACTTGGCAGATAGAATCAATAACTACTTGCTGATTGAAAGAACATGTGGATGAATGAATGCCTCCAAATCTCCTGCAGCACAGCATTCTGCCACTCCAATCTGGATATTCTAGGAGCAGTCAACCTTTGTAAAGCTTTAAACAGGTTCTCAATAATGACTGTTTAATAAATGAATCAATAAATTAATAGACTGATTAATAAACTAACGGGTAATAGATGATCAAATTAGTGTATGGGACTTTTTCCCACTTCAACCTTCTGGGGAGAAATCAGAATGATGTTTTGTTCTTCACGTGGCATGATCTGGCTGGGAGGTGACTTTAATGGTGTTTCCCCTCCTCATCTCCTCCCTGCTGCCGGCTTTTCATTTTTCTAAGGCCCCTCAAAACTCAAGGAGTCTCTCTGTCCAGATAGCTCTCACCAGCACTTCCCTACACTGCTACTCTGGTGCCGCACACTTTAATGCCTTTCCACTTCTAAATGGATGGATCAGAGTCTAAACATTTCCACACGACAGTGGTTGTTTGTGGAGAAAGTTACTTGGTGGTACCCAGACTGCTGACTCGGGATCTAAGCTCCAAAGCTTCATTTCTCTTGGGTATACACCTAGGAGTGGGATTATTAGTTCATAGTACAGATGTGTGCTTGGCTTTATTAAATACTGCCATACAGTTTTCTAGAGAAGCCCTAACAATGTATGCTCTTGCCAGCAAGTATTGCAATTTCAGTTGCTCTACATCCTCTCTGTCACTTGGTATTGTCAATCTCCCTCTTTTAAATTTCAGCTGCTCCACTGGGAGTGTAGTAGGATCTCATTAAGGTTTTGATTTAGATTTCTATGGTTTTGATTCAGATTTAGAGATGGGAACTTTTTCATATGCTCACTGGCCATGTGAATACCCTGTTATGTGAAATGATTGTAAAGTATTTTAGCTATATTAACTCGGATTGTTTGTCTTTTTCTAATTAAGTTGTAGGAATGTAAGGAGTTGCTTTCATATTCAGAACATGAGTCTTTCAATGATGTGCATGTGTCCAAGATCTTCCTGTCTGTGGCTTGCATTTTCCCTCTCTTGATGCTGTTTGATATATAAAAGTTCTAGATTTTAATAAAGTCCAATTGATCTTTTTTTCCTTTATGGTTAGTGCTCTATGCTTTTTGTTTCCTATTTAAAAGATCTTTGTATACCCCAAGACCGTGAAGAAATTTTTTCACCTTTTGTTATCTGGAAGCTTGATTGTTTTACATTTTATATTTACATCTGCAACCCATCTGGAAGGTATTTTTATATGATGTATGAATGAGATTTAATTTTTTAATTTATGGATATGCCATTGACCCAGCATCATTTATTGAAAAGACCATTCCTCCCTACCCCATCCAGTGGGAACTTTTTCATAATCAGGCGGCCATGCGTGTGTGAGTCTGATTCTGGGTTTTCAATTCTGTTCCATTGTTCTATTAGTCCATCTGCACCAAAGCACGATATCTTAATTATTATAGCTCTAGAGTAGACCTTGATGTCTGGTAGTGTAATTTCTCCAACTCTGTTCTTTTTCAATATTATCTTAACTACTCTTGGCATTTTCCATTTCCATATACATTTTATAATCAGAGTGTCAATCTCCATTTTATTAAATGGAAGCTGGATCTTCATTTGAAATTGCATCAACTCTATAGATCAAATATTAGCGGACTCACTTTGCTAATATTGTTACCACAATATTCAGACATTTTTGTATTTATGTTTATGATAAAAAAGAATTACCTCATTTTCTAGTCTTGAAAAGTTTGTAGAATTTCTTCCTAAGTCTCTAGAAATATTCACTGGGGAAACCACATGAACTTTTAGTTTCTGTCATGTATGCTAGTGTGGAGGGTATTTTCATAATAGATTCAAAGTTTTAACAGATAATCCACTACTCATATTTTTCTATTTCTCCTTCTGCCAACTTGGGCAGGTTGTAGTTTAAAAAAATTTTCTATTTCATCTAAATGCTCAAATTTATAAGTATAAAACTGTTTATGTTTTCTCATTTTGATGTCAGTCTGTTAAATCTGCAGCAATGTACTTTTCCATTTGTTTTATTTTTATTTTTATTAGTCCTATCTGTGATTTATAAGTTCATTAATCATATATGAAAAACAAATTTTGCCTTTTAAATTTTCTCTACTGTATGGTTGCTTTCTATTCTATTTCTTTTTCTTCTTATATTTATTATTTTTTTCTTCTACTTTTCCTTAGATGTGACTGACATTTTATTCTTTTTCTAGCTTTTGCAAGGGAAGAGTAAATTATTGATTTTTACCCTTTTTTACCTAAAATTTACATTTAAGGCTATACTTTATATTCTAAGCACAGTTTTGGCTGCATCTCTGAAGTTTAGGTATATCACAACTTTATTATCATGTCAAAACATTTTTAAAATTTGTATTTTGGTGTCATCCTTGATGAAGCAATTATTTAGAATTATATGTTAAATTTCCAGGACATTGGAGTTTTTCTAGTTATCTTTCTATTATTGATTTTGAGTTTCATTCCAGAGTAAAGAATATACTCTGGATGATTTCAAACAAATGTCCCCATTTCAATTCTCAGGATCCTATTCTTTCCAAATTGATGCCATAAAACTAGACTAAATATACAAAACAACTGTTTTTAAATATTGTACAATAGGCAACTGTTATATTGAACTCTGATCCATGAGAGAAGGGAAATAAGTGAGATGAGATATATGATTATTCCAGCTTTTGCCTGGGAACACATTTGAAATACAGTGCATAAAAGAGGATCCCAAACAAATAACAGAAGTCTCACTAAGCTGAGGAAGTATAAATTTGAGGTTATGGAAGCTGAGGTGGCAGAGTTCTGAAAAGGGTGCAGAAAAGAGCTCCAGAAATTTGCACAGGGTTCCTTGAGTCTTTGCTGAACACTAAGCTACAAATCACAGGCTAAAACTCCACAAGAATGTCAGAGAATAACTGGAAGCTTTAAGATAGACAATTCCCAAAGTTCATACAAAGCTGAGAGATATTTAAATTCTGACAAGCCAAAGTGGGGACTCTTCACTGATCATCCAGGAATTCAGTAGACACCAGAAAATCCATAACCTGGGAGCTGAACAAAACTCTCCCTTGAATAAAGGTCTCTCTAGAACTAACCTAAGAAGGCTTAAAAATGAGTCCTAAAAGTGATTAAACTGATCTACAAGTAATTTAACTTCCTGCCAGAACAAAACCGAACACTTTTCCAATAAGACAGCAAAACCCAGACACTCAAACATGGAACATTCACAGTGCCCAGCATTTGATTATAAATTGTTACATGTACAAAGAAAATATGAAAATATTTATTTCCTGGAGCAAAATAAATCAATACAAATAGGCCCAGATATAATCAAGATGATAGAAATAGCACAAATGGGCATTAAAGAAGCAATTAAAAAATATGTTCAAGTATGGTCAAGTATTTTAAGGAAAATAAGATCATTATAAGGAAAGAAATGGAAGATACATTTTAAAAATGAAATTTCTAGACAAGAAAAATATGATGAAATTTAAGAACGCACAGGGGGATTAGAAAACTTTTTCACCGAATGAAAATTAAAACACGCTATATTAAAATTTATCAGAGGCAATTACAGCAAATGTTTAAAAAGATATGATGCAAATTTTTGTATTAGAAAATAAGTTAGAACTCGGATCACTGATCCAAGTTTCTATCATATGAAGCTAAAAGAAGGGTAAATTAAACCAAAGTCAACAAAAGAAAGAAATAATAAATACAAAACAAACTAATAAATTTTAAAATGGGCAAGGGATAGAAAAAATTGAGTGAAGCCAAAAAATATTTTTATGAAAAAAACTAATAAAATAAACAAAACTTAAGGTAGACTGGTTAAGAAAAAGAGGGAAAACAAAGTTTGCTAGTATCAGTAAAGAAATAGGGAGCATTTGTGCAGTTGCAGGTATTAAAAGGAAAATAATGGAATATTAGCAACAACTTTATGCCTCCAAATTTGACAACTTCATGGAAATGGACAAATTGTTTGAAAGGCAAAAATTTCTAAAACTAATTCAAGAAGAGTTAGAACATCCAAATAGTCCTATATCTATTAAAGAAGTTGAATATGTAATAAGCCTTCTGAGAATAAGAATAACAAAACAAAATAAAACTAGAAACAAAAGACCATCAATATTGAATTTTATCAAATACTTAAGGAAGAAATAATACAAACTATCTAAAATGTTTTTCAGAAACAAGAGAAAGAAACATAATTCATCCTGAGGTCACCATCACTTTGATACCAAATCCAGAAAAAGACATTTAAAAAAAATAAAAATACAGATCAATATGGCTTATAATTATAGACACAAAAATCTTTAATAAAATATTAGCAGATCAAATCCAGTAATAAATGTGTGTGTGTGTATGTATGTGTATATACATATATATATATATTATAATATACCAATCACTAAATTTTGAAGATCAATCAATAAATTTACCATGTTAAGAGGATATTTTAAAACCATATCATCATCTCAGTAAAGGCAGGAAAAGCATTTGACAAAATTCAGCACTCATGCATGAAAAAAATTCTCAGAAAACTAGAAATACAAGGGAACTTTCTTGACATGATAAAGGAAATCTACAAAAAACCTACTGCTAACATCACACTTAAAGGTGAACAACAGAACGTTCTGCCCTAGATCAGGAGCAAGGAAAAAATATCCATTTTTACTACTTCCATTCAACATAAAACTGGAAGGTCCTTATCAATGAACAAGGTTAGAAAAACAAAAGCATATAGTTTGAAAGGAAGAAGTAATACTACCTTTGTTTTCAAATGACATAATAATGTACATAGAAAATTCTAAGGAAACAAAAAATCTACTACAATTAATAAGCGAGTTTAGCAAGTATCACAAGATCCAAGGTCAATATACAAAAATAATCTTCTATATGCCAGCAACAACAATTAGAAATTGAAAAATAACATTTACAGTACAGTTGAATAACATAAAATACTTATAGATAAATTTAAAGGATTGTGTGCAGGATAATGCTGAGAAAAATCGAAGAAGGTTTGAATAAATGGAGATGTATACTGTTTATGGATCAATAGACACAATATTTTAAAGAAAATTCTACTCAAATTGACCCATGGATTTAAACAGCTTAGTCAAAATTCAAGCAGGAATTTTTAGACAAAATGAAAGACTGATTCTAGAATTTATCTGAAAATTTAAAGGCTCTAGAACAGCACTGTTCAATAGAAATTTCCATAGTAATGGAAATGTTCTGTTCTGTGCTATCCAATCAAATTAGTCACTTGCCACCTGCAGCAACTGAATAGTTGAAATGTGGGCTAGTGCAATGAAGAAATTATTTTATTATTTTAATTAATATACATTTAAAAGTCACATTATAATGAGTAAAAAGAACCAAACACAGAGCGCTACACACTGTGTGATTATATTTGTATGGAATTCCAGAATAGGCAATGCTAGTGAAAGAAAGCACATCAATGGCTGCCAATGGCCAGGGTTGGGATTTTTGGCTGCAAAGGGGCATAAGGGAGGCAGGATGGCAGCTTAGTGAGGTGTGGAATTTTGCTCACCCTCCAGAGCAGCTAGTCAATAGCCAGAAACAGTACAGAACAACTGCTGGGGCTATCTCTGTGACCAGACACACGACATACAACTGTCTGAACAAGCTGGGGCCACTAAGACCCCACGCAGAACTGTAAGTCCCCAAGATGTGGAGGCCAGCACCCCTCCCCCACAGGCACTGCAGCCTTGTTCCCAGAAGGGAAAGGAACGAGACTTTACTAGCATCAGACAGAGGCTTAGCTCAAAGAAGCTCCAATTGTGGAATTAATTAAAAATTCTGATTTTTGGAAATAGGTCCCCAGCTCAGATAAACTCAAATAAGAGCTAAAGGTACTAGAGCTAAAGGTTTTTGCCCCAGCAGAGAGGGAGCAGGGCTGACTGGGGGGGGGGGGAAAGAAAGAAACAGAGGCCTTTTGGACTGAACAGCACAAAATACTTGGAAAGGACTTGACCCTAGAAAAAAAAGGGAGGAACATAAAGTCTGGAGATACATAGAGCTGCACACCAACTTAACCTCTTGATTGACAAACCCAAGGAGTGGGGGTCCTGCTCTGAAAAGTCTTTTTTTTTTTTTTTTTTTTTTTTTTTGCTGTTTTTCTACTCCTTAACAGCTCATTAGATAGAACTGAAAGCCTTCTCAGGCTCCAACAGTGCCCCAGGCAAGGGCAGAATTAGGCTTGTCTGAGAGAAAAAGTAACTATTGGGTGAAAGGAGTTATTTCCTTAAAGGCTGTATCTTCCCCAAGAGAAAGATGGGGCCCAGCTCAAGTGGAATTCCTTCTTCAAGAAATTCAGGTCCCAGGGACTGGCAAACTTAAGGAATTAATCCAATCTACAATCTCAACACTGTCTCAGTCACAGCCCTGGCAAGGAGAGTCTGTTGAAGTTAAAGGTCCCACATCACTTTACACTGGTGGGAAGCCACTGCAGACAAGCACCACATGCTGGGTAGGATAGGAAAAACACAGAGTCTAGAGGCATTATAGGAAAGTTTGAAAACGTGCTGGGTCTCACCCTCAGGGAAAATTGATGCTGGCTACTCTCGTGTTCTGAGATGTGGGCCAGTCCAGCCTCAGAAAATATGACAGGGGTCTACAATATCTGAGGAGACCCTCCTCAAAAAAAAAAAAAAAAAAAAAGGCTCTATATGGGCAGAGCAAGGAAAAGAAAAACAAGAACTGGAAAATTCTGATCAGTAAAACAGAACCTATGCTAGAAGTCTAGAATAAGTTGAACTGAATGTCAAAGAACAGATAGAGAACAAAGCCAACCAGCAAAAAAATCGTATGTAAAAGAGTGAAAATCACCTCCAGAATAAATTAATTAAGGAAATCAAATGGCTAGACACCAGTAAAAAATAATAAGTCATACTAGGAAAATCAAAGATATAGCCCAGTCAAAGGAACAAACCAACAATTCAAATGTGATACAGGAACTGAAACAACTAATTCAGAATGTTTGAACAGATATGGAAAATCTCATAAAAAAATCAAATCAATGAGTTGAGGGAGGATATAAAGAAGTATTGAATGAACAAAAAGAAGAAATTGAAATTCAAAAAAACAAATCACAGAACTTATGGGAATGAAAGGCACAACAGAAAAGATGAAAAAACAATGGAAACCTGCAACAATAGATTTGAAGAAGCAGAAGAAAGGATTAATGAACTAGAGGACTGTACATCTGAAATCTGACACAAAAGAAAATAAAGGGAAAAGAATGGAAAAATATGAGCACAGTCCCAAGGAACTGAATGACACATGAAGTGCATGAACACATGTGTTGCAGATGTCCCAGAAAAAGAAAAGAAGGAAAAAGGAAGAGAAAGACTAATGGAGGAAACTATCACTGAAAATTTTCCACCTCTTATGAAAGACATAAAATTACAGTTCCAAGAGGTGCACCACACCTCAAACAGAATCGATCCAAATCAACATATTACAAAACACTTACTGATCAGCTTGTGAGATGTCAAAGAGAAAGATAATTTTGGAAGCAGCAAGAGAAACAATCCATTGCATACATGGGAAGCCCAATAAGACTTTGTGTGGATTTCTCAGCAGAAATCATGGAGGTGAGAAGGCAGTGCTATGATATATTCAAGATTCTAAAAGAGAAAATTCTATATCAACCAAAATTCTCCTGCAAAAATGACAAACAATCATTGAGGAGTTTGTGACCAAGAGGCCAGCTCTGCAAGAAATACTAAAGGGAGTACTACAGGCAGATAAGAAAAGATTAGTGTAGAAATGAAGACTACCAATAAAGGTGAAAAGAGAAAAAAATTTAGATATGACACATAAAATCCAAAAGACAAAAATGTAAAAGAAAGTACTGCCTTTAAAGTAATAACACTAAATGTTGATGGATTAAACTCCCCAATCAAAATCATAGACTGGCAGAATGGATTAAAAAACAAGACCCATCTAAATGCTGTTTACAGGAGACTCATTTTAGACCCAAGGACAAAAAATACGTTTGAAATGAAAGGTTTGGAAAAGATATTTCATGCAAACCACAATCAGAAATGAGCAGGAGTAGCTATACTAATATTCAACAAAATAGACTTCAAATGTAAAACAATTAAAAAAACAAAGAAGGACACTATATATTAATAAAAGGAACAATTCAACAAGAAGACATAACAATCATAAATGTTTATGCACCAAGCCAGAGTGCTCCAAAGTACATGAGGCAACACTGACAATACTGAAGAGAGGCTCTACCATAATAGTTGGAGACTTCAGTTCCCTGCTTTCATCAATGGACAGAATAGCTAGATAGAAGATCAATAAAGAACAAAATTTGAATAATACAATAAATGAACTAGACTTAACAGACATTTACAGAACATCACACCCAACAACAGCAGGATACTAGCAACTATATGCTAGTAAGTTAGACAACATAGATGAAAAGAACCCAATTTAAAAATAGGTAAAAGACATGAACAGACACTTCTCAGAAGAGGAAATACAAATGCTTATAAGGCACATTAAAAGATGTTAAATTTCACTGGCTATTAGGGAAATGCAAATCAAAACCACAATGAGATACCATTTGACACCCACTAGAATGCCCATTATAAAAAAAAAAAAAACAAAAAAGAACCCAGAAACCAATAAGTTTTGGAAAGGATGTGGAGAAAGAGGCACACTTATCCACTGTTGGTGTGAATATAGAATGGGACAACTATGCTGGAAGGCAGTTTGGTGGATCCTCAGGAAGCTAAGTATAGAATTGCCATATGATCCAGCAATCCCTTTGCTAGGTATATATTCAGAAGGCAAGGACACAGTGGACATTTGCACACCAACTTCATAGTAGCATTATTTACCATTGCGAAGAGATAGAAACAGCCCAAATGTCCATCAACAGATGAGTGACTAGACAAACTGTGGTATATACATATGATAGAATATTACACAGCTATAAGGCAGAATAAAGTCATGAAGCATGAAACAGCATGAATGGACCTTGACGACATTATGCTGAGTGAAATTAGCCAGAAACAAAAGGACAAATACTGTATGGTCACACTAATATGAACCAAAATTAATGCGTGAACTCAGAGAATTATAGTTAAGAACACAGGTTATCAGGAGATAGAAATAGGGTAGAGATTGGGCAATTGGTGCTAAAGGAATACAGATTGTACAACAGGACTGACTGTAAACATTCAGAAATGGATAACACAATACTACCTGACTGTAGTAAAATAACATAAGTACTGAATGAAGATGAATGTGAGTAAGATAGAGGGAGAAGGGATAGAGCACATATAAAACCAGAAGGAAAGATAAAGGATGAAGACTGAGATGGTTTAATTTTTAGGGATGCCTAGAGTGGACAATGACGGTGATTAAATGTACGAATAAAATACATTTTGCATGACGGAGAACAAATGAATGTCAATAATGTAGCATATTGAAAATAGATGGTAAATAGGAAAAAGTACAATCAATGCAAGCTAGAGTCTATAGTCAACAGTAACATTGTAGTATGCTTCTACTGAATGCAACAAAGGCATTATGCCAAAACTAAATGTCAACAGGCAGGGACCATGGGGAAGATGCATGGAATCTTTGTGGAAGAAAAGGAAATGTCTTCAGATAGATTATGGTGGTGAAAGCAAGTCTATACACTAAGGTTGGATTTTATGATGTGTGACTAAAACTGTTTAAAAATGAACAGAGAGAAATAGTTGCTAGGGAAAATGTGGAGAAAGAGATGTACCTATTCACTGTCAGTAGGGAAACTGAGAAGTACAGCTCCTTGGAGGGCAGTGTGGTGGTTCCACAGAGGCTAGGGGTGGAGTTGCCATATGATCCTGAAACCCTGCTGCTCAGTACATAAGCAGAGGAACTGAGTGAGGGGACATGAATAGGCATTTGCCCACTTGTGTCTATGGTGGCAGTGTTCACAATCCACAATGAATGGAGGCAGCCTAAGGGTACAATGACTGAGGAATGGTGTAAGAAGGAATGAAGTTGTGAGGCATGCAACTAGGTGAATGAAACTTCAAGACTGTATGTTGAATGAAATGTCAGAAACAAAAAGAGAAATATTATCATGTCTCACTTATATGCACTAACTACAATGTAAAAACTTGGTGAACTGAAGTTGAGAATTTCAGTTATAAGGTTGGGCCTATTATAAAGGGTCCTAGATTGTAACCCCTTATAGCAGTCACATATCTTCAGGGATTATAGCTGTTATTTCTAAATTCTGAGATACTGAGCTGTTCATTTATAACCTGGTTGTTCCCAGAAACTTTGGGTATTTATGTGACACCTGAGACTCAGAATTAGAGCTCTGAAGCTATGAAAGTCAGCAGTACTCCATAGGGGAACTGTTTTAAAAATTGGAAAGGGGATCTGACTTCGTTAGAGACATGAATGATGCTGATCTGGATAGGACTAAGATAAATCAGAATAGAGGGTAAAAGATGATATTATCCATATTTTAAAACTTCAACTTCTGTGTGAAACCAAAGGGAGAGATATTTATTTGGTGCAAAATTTGAATTTTGGATAGCACATTTTCTAATTTAACTCATATGGGCAGTTTAGCTGAACACCATAAGTACATGGAATCTTAAATAGGGTATGAGATGGTGTTGGTTTGACCAGGTTAGTGTGATACCCCATTATATCCCAGGGTAATTTGGGCAGTGAATAAAGAAGTATCTGCAAGGTTCCTCTGGGGCACTGCGGAAAAAGAAAGAAATATTTAACTTTGCCATTTGGAGAATTTCTGATAATCTCGCAAGCAGTGGGAATAAACAAATCAATAGGCTAAACCCTTGATCTTGAGGTTCACCCCCTGTTCTAGTTTGCTAGCTTCTGGAATGCAACATACCTTTTAATAAAAGGGGATTTATTTAGTTAACATATAGTTCTTTCAGAGGAAAGGCAGCTAATTTTCAACTGAGGTTCTTTCTTACATGGGACGACATGGGGAGATTTCTGCTAGCCTTCTCTCCAGGCCTCTGGGTTCCAACAGCTTTCCCCAGGGTGATTCCTTTCTGCATCTCCTAAGGCCTGGGATGAGCTGCAAGTGCTGAGATGAGGTATGCTGAGCTATTTTTTGTTTTGTTTTGTTTTGTTTTGCTGTACTATGTTGACCTCTCTCATTTAAGCACCAGCCAATTAAATCAAATATTCATTAAAGAGGCACACCTCCTAGCCAACTGCAGATGTAATCAGCAACATGAGGTTCACATGCCATTGGCTCATGTCCACAGCAATAGAACTAGGCACCTTCACCTGGCCAAGTTAACACCTGAATCAAACCACCGCAACCCCTATGAAATTTATTCCTGCAAGGATAAGCTAAGCCTATTTAAAATTAAGCCTAAGAGTCACCCCCAGAGAACCTCTTTTGTTGGTCAGATATGGCCTCTCTCTTTCTAAGCCAATGTGGCAAGTGAACTTGCTACCCTCCCCCCTACATAGGACATGACTCTCAAGGATGTAAATCTCCCTAGCAACATGGGACAGAAATCTCATGGGAGCCAGGACCTGGCATCAAGGGATTGAGAAAGCCTTCTTGACCAAAATGGGGAAGAGAGAAATAAGGCAAAATAAAGTTTCAGTGGCTGAGAGACTTCAAATAGAGTCGAGAGGTTATTCCAATGCATTTCATAGATATCCCTTCTTAATTCATGGTGTGTTGGAGTGGCTGTAGGGAAGAACCTGGAACTGTTGAGTTGTATTCCAGTAGCTTTGATAATTGAAGACGATTGTATAAAGATACAGCTTTTACAAAGTGAATGTGGAATTGTGAAAACCTTGTGTCTGTTGCTCCTTTTATCCAGGGTATGGATGGGTGAGTAAATATATATATATATGGATAAAAATTAAATAAATAATAGGGGGACAAAGGGTAAAATAAATTGTATAGATGGAAATACTAGTGGTCAATAAGAAGGAGGGGTAACATGTGTGATATGTATGAGTTTTTTCTTTTTCTGTTTATTTCTTTTTCTGGAGTGATGCAAATGTTCTAGAAAATGATTAGGTTGATGAATACACAATTAAGTAATATTGTGAGCCATTCATTGTGCACGAAGTATGGAATGTTTGTGTGTTAACATTTATTAATAAAAAAACTTTTCAAAGGGCATCAGGGAACTTTTGGGGTGATCTTGATTATATTACACAGGTTTATTGGTGCTCAAAATTCATTCAAGCTGTAAATTTAAACGGTTGCATTTTATTGGTTGTAAGTTATGCCTCAGCAAAGTTGATTTTTTTCTTTTAACTTATGAGAAGAATGAGAAGCACTGGACTCTAGGCTTGGCCTTCAGGAATAACTCCCAGAACAACATAACAGGATAGCTTGGTCAGAAGGCTTTAGAAGAGCAGAACAGTCAGGAAGGCAAGGAATCAGGAGGCTGTGACTGGGGCCAGTGACCTCAGGAGCACACCATCTTTGCTGTGTTCTCCAAATCTGAGAATGAATATGATTTAAAGCCATTCCACCCACTGGAAAATTTAAACCATCTTCTCAACACTCATGAGCTTGTGACTGGACATTGGAATGTTGCTACAGAAAAGCTTAACCTTTCCCCACAGAGTACTTGTCAGTAGGAACAGCCCAAGGGATAGAAAGTTGGCACCCACTCACCCTGGCCTTTTAAATCTTGGACAGATTTATCTACAGGTGGAATCCAATGTGCAACTAGAACATTAACGACAAGAGAATCTTTGAAATGTAGTTTTTAGTTTTTCAAACACTGCAGTGCAGAAATGCACACTAGTAAGTTGAAGTGAACACTGAACTCCCCAGCATGCAATATTTCCCCAACATATTTAACTATGTTGAGTTAAAGCATGTCATGGCTCCAGCTTTTCATAGAATACACATTTGGAAATTTATGCATTGCAACAAATGGCAAACAATCTGGAAGAATATATCTATAATATCTTACTTCTAACTTATACCTTATTAAATTAATTTAAACATAAATTTGAAACTTTTTAAAATAAAAGAAGAAAATACAGCTAAATAATCATATTACCAAAGGATAATGGACACTTTCCTAACATTTCATAATAGTCAGGAATCATTAAGTTTAACCATGTAACAATTTTAAACTTCTCTATGTCAACAAGTAATATTTAGGGGAAAAAAATGACAAACTGGCATGATGTATTGAGGATACAATTGCAAAAAGATTGGTATTTTAAAAAAAAAAAAAGCTTTATCAAATCAAGAAGGAAAAAAGAAGAATGTCCCAATAGAAAACTGGTTAAAGGACATGAATAGGAAATTAATAAAAGAAAAATATGTTCTTATGAAAATACTCAATTTCACTCAAACAAATGAAAAATGTAAAGACGACAAATCATCTTTCATGCTTCTAATGAGGAGAGGTGTAAAAAACATTAATATTTAGCATTGACAGAGTGTTAGAAAATACTTCATACTCAGCTAGCTAAATTGTAAACTGCTGCAAACTTTCTGGAAAATGATCCAGTGATAGATCAAAAGTCTTAAAATGTACAAACTTTGGGAATGAAAAATATCATTGCTAAATGTATACCAAAGGCAAATAGAAAAGTGAGAAAATTTTCATTGTAATGCTTTCTATAATAGCAAAGAATAGGTGACTGAATAAGTAAAATAATTTGTGCAATTAATTATTACACATGTTAAAATTCATATTTTAAATGAATTAAGATCATAGAAAGATATTCACAATACATTGTTAAGGAAAAGGACAGGCTATGGAACTGAGGTACATGCTGTTTGTCAAATATTGCAGCTCAACCCCATCTAGTCACTTAGCAGTATTGCACATATGGTCTTCACTACGTTTGGTTGGGTGGGGTTGTGTGATTGCTTCTTTGCATGTGAATAGAAGTGAGCTCCTTCCAGTTCAAAGAATTTAATTGCTAATAAAAGAGTTTACAGAATTCTTTATCTCTGCCACTATAATAAGTAACATATCAGATAGTAGTTTCTCTTGCTCCATCTGGAGTAATAATGTCAGTGATTTGAGAGCAGCTCATGAATCTGTAAAGAAAATATAGCAAAAAATAAACCTTTGGGGTCTTAAGCAATTGATACCTTGAGGTTGTTCATTACCACCACATAATCTAGCCCATATTCCCTGATCCATTATAACTCTTATGTCTGAGTAGCAAAACGAATGTGGGGAAATGTATGAAAAAATATACTACACTGTTATTAAAGGTAGGATTACAGGTGATTAAGAGTCATTTCCCACTTTTTAATTTATGTTCTTTTTTCACAGTGATCATGAACTACTTTTTAATATGAAAATGGTATCTGGCACTCTTTTTTTTCCTATTAGGTGAAATTTAAAGTACCTCAGCCTGTGATATATTCTTTTTATGAGCTCAAAGACAGAAAAAATTATCTTTCTGGTGAATGTTTCTTTTTCAATACTCCAGCTACATAACTCACATATCTTTCTTTTGCCTTTTCCACTGAGAAATTCAGAGCAAAATTTTCCATTCTACAGCTATATTTTTTTCTTAAGCTACTTTTAAAATCTGTTAATATTTTTATCTTTTTTCTTTATTTGTATATATTACTTCACAATAATCTTGTTAAAGCTCTAATTTTATTATATTAATTTTTAATTTATTGCAAGCTACCATGAATCCCAAGTGTAAGTGTTCAAGTAAAATAATATACCATAAAAATAAATCATCTCAAAGAATTGATTTTTAGTTTTAAAGACCACCAGAAAATAAAGGAATTAATGCAGAGTTTAATAGATGATGTGTCAAAATATTAAGGTAAATTTAAGATGAAGAGACAATGTGATATAAAGTGGGAAAACAATTAAAATAATATTTGCATCTCCCAATCAAGGAGCTCCAAAGCACATGAGACAAACACTGGCAAAAGTAAAGGGGATGATAGATGTTTCAACAATGATAGTAGGAGATTTCAATACACTACCCTCCTCTATAGATAGAACAACCAGACAGAGGATCAGGAAGGAAATAGAGATTTAAACAATTTGATGAGTGAATTAGACCTAACAGACATATATAGGTCGTTATACCTCAAAACACCAGGATATACATTCTTCTCTAGTGCTCATGGAACATTCTCCAAGATAGATCATATGCTGGGGCACAAAATATATCTTTATACATTTAAAAACACTGAAATTGTTCAAAGCACTTTCTCTGATCACAATGGAATGAAGATAGAAACCAATTACTACCAAATAATGGGAACTTTCACAAATATATGGAGATTAAATAATACATTTTTAAACAACCAGTGGGTCAAAGAAGAAACTGCAAGAGAAATCAGTAGCTATCTGGAGATGAATGAAAGTGAGAATAAAACTTATCAGAACTTATGGGATGCAGCAAAGGCTGTTCTGAGAGGGTAATTTATTGCCCTAAATGCCTATACTAATAAATAAGAAAGAGCAAAAATCAATTACCTAACTGCTTATCTGGAGGAACTTGAGAAAGAACAGCAAACTAACCTCAAAGCAAATAGAAGAAGAAAAATAACAAAGATTAAAGCACAGATAAATGAAGGGGAGAACCACAGAACAATAAAAAGAATTTAAAAAAACCAAAAATTTGCTTTGAGAAAATCAATAAGATTGATGGGCCATTAGCAAGGCTACAAAGAAAAAGAAGAAAGAGGATGCAAATAAACAAAATCAGAAACGAGAAGGGGGTCACTGCCACAGACTCTGAAGAAATTTTAAAAAATCATAAGAGAATACTATGAACAACTATATGCCAATAAACTAGACAACTTAGATGAAATGGACAAATTCCTTGAAACACATGAACAAGCTACACTAACTCAAGAAGAAACAGAAGATCTCAACAAAACAATCACAAGTAAAGAGAGTCAATCAGTCATCAAAAATCTACCTACAAAGAAAAGCCCAGGGCCAGATGGCTTCACAGGGGAATTTTATCAAGCATTCCAAAAAGAACTAACACCAATCCTGCTCAAATTTTTCCAAAAAATTGAGGAATAAAGAACATTATCTAACTCATTGTATTCTAGTTTGCTAGCTGCCAGAATGCAATATACTGGAAATGGAATGGCTTTTAAAAAGGGGAATTTAATAAGTTTTAGTTTACAGTTCTAAGGTCAAGAAAATGTCCCAGTTGAAGCAACTCATAGAAATGTCCCATCAAAGGCATCCAGGGAAAGATACCTTGGTTCAAGAAGGCCAATGAAGTTCAGGTCTCTCTCTTTCAAGTGAGAAGCCACATGGCAAACACAGTCAGGGTTCCTCTCTCATCTGGAAGGGCACATGGTAAATACAGCATCATCTGCTAGCCTCTTCTCCTGGCTTCCTGTTTCATTAAGCTCTCAGGGAGGCATTTTCCTTCTTCATCTCCAAAGGTCGCTGGCTAGTGGACTCTGCTTCTTATGCCTATGTTGTTCTGCTTTGCTCTCTCTGAATCTCCCTCATTCTCCAAAATGTATCCTCTTTTATAGGGCTTCAGAAACTTATCAAGATCTGTCCAAATGGGTGGAGACATGTCATCACCTAATCCAGCTTAACAACCACTCTTGATTAAATCACATCTCCAGAGAGATGATCTGATTGCAGTTTCAAACATACAGTATTAAATAGGGATTATTCTGCCTTTATGAAATGGGATTTAGATTAAAACATGGCTTTTCTAGGGGACATACATCCTTTCAAAACAGCACGGAAGCTAACATCACTTTAATAGTAAAACTAGGTAAAGATATTACAAGAAAGGAAAACTGCAGGCCAATCTCCCTAATGAAGTGATATGTAAAATTTCTCAACAAAATACTAGCTAATCGAATCCAACAACACATTAAAAGAATTATACACCAAAACCAAGCAGGATTTATACCAGGAATGCAAGGATGGTTCAACACAAGAAAATCAATTAATGTAACATAGCACATTAACAAAACAAAAAGGAAAAATCACAAAATCATCTTGATTAATGCTGAAAAAGCATTTAATCGAATTCAATATCCTTTTCTGATAAAAACACTTCAAATGACAGGAATCAAAGGTAACTTCCTCAATATGATAAAGGGCATATATGAAAAACCCGTAGCCAACTTCATACCCAATGGAGAAGACTGAAAGCTTTCCCCCTAAGACCCAGGAACAAAACAAGGATGCTCCCTGCAACCACTATTACTCAACACTGTACTAGAAGTTCTAACTAGAACAATCAGGCAGGAAAAAGAAATAAAAGGGATCCAAATTGAAAAGGAAGTAAAACTATCACTATTTGCAGATTTCATGATACTATCCTTGGAAAATCCTGAGAAATCTACAACAAAGTTACTTGAGCTAATAAACAAATTCAACAAGGTGGCAGGATATAAAATTAATATGCAAAAATCAGTAACATTTCTTTACCTGAGCAATGACCTAACTGAGGAGTCAGTTAAGAAAAAATTTCCATTCAAAATAGCAACTAAAAGAATCAAGTACTTAGGAATGAACTTAACTAGGGATGTAAAGGACTTGTACACAGAAAACTACATAACATTTCTAAAAGAAATCAAAGGCAATCTGTATAGGTGGGAAGGCATTCCCTGCTCATGGATAGGAAGGTTAAATATAGTTAAGATATCAAATCTACCCAAATTGATCCACAGATTCAATGCAGTACCAATCAAAATTCAAACAACCTGTTTTGAAGACTTGGAAAAGCTAGTGACCAAATTCACCTGGAAGGAAAAGAGACCCCGAACAGCAAAAAGCATCCTAAAAAAGAAGAATGATGTAGGAAGCTTAACACTTCCTGGTTTTAAAACATTATAAAGCCACAGTGGTCAAAACAGCATGGTAATAGGGGGTACAAGGGTAGTTCAGTGGTAGAATTATTGCCTGCCATGCAGGAGACCCAGGTTTGATTCCCAGCCTGTATACTTTTCCAAATAACCAGCACAAAAAATTCAATAAATGGTGCTGCAATACAGGATACTCGCATGGAAAAAAGAATGAAATGTGACCCCTGCCATACAGCATACAAAAAAAAGTCCAGCACAGTACTGGCACAAAGATAGAAGTATTGAATAATGGATTCAAATTGAGAGTGCAGAAACAGACCATCAAATTTATAATCAACTCATGTTTAACAAGGTTCCCAAATCTACTGAACTGTGACAAAATAGTCTTTTCAATAAATGGGCATGGGGAAAACTGGATATCAATAGCCAAAAGAATGAAAGAGGACCCTTATCTTACACTCTATACAAAAATTAACTCAAAGTGGATCATACACCTAAATATAAGCACCAGTACCATAAAGCTCCTAGGAGAAAACATAGGGAAACATCTTTAAGACCTAGTAATAGCAGGTAGCTTCCTAAACTTTACACCCAAAGCACAAGCAACAAAAGAAAAAATAGATAAGTGGGAACTCCTCAAAATCAAATGTTTTTGAGCCTCAAAAGACTTTGTCAAAAGGTGAAGAGGCAGTGAACTCAATGGGAGACAATATTAGGAATTCACACATTAGATAAAGGTTTGATATCCTGTATCATAATGAAATCATACAACCCAACAACAAAAGAACAAGCAACCCAATTATAAAGTGAGCTAAAGATATGAACAGACATTTTTCTGAAGAGCAAATACAGATGGCTCAAAAGCACATGAAGAGATGCTCATTCTCACTAGCTATAAGGGAAATGCAGATCAAGACTACAATGAGATACCACCTCATACTTATAAGAAGGGCTGCTGTTAAACAAACAGTAAACTACAAATATTGGAGAGGATGTGGAGAAATTGGAACACTTATGCACTGTTATAATGGTACAGCCACTATGGAAAAGTTTGCCATTTCCTTAGGAAACTAAATATCGAGTTGCCCTATGACCCAGGAATACCACTACTTGGTATATACTCTGAAGAGTTGAAAGCAGTGACACAAAAAGACATGTGCACACCGATGTTCACAGCAACATTATTCACAATCACCAAAAGATGGAAACAAACCAAGTGCCCATCAACAGACAGGTGGATTAACAAAATGTGGTTTATACCTATGATGAAATATTATGCAGTAGTAAGACAAAATGACATCCTGAAGTACATGACAAGAAGAAAGAGCTTGGAGGACATAATGTTGAGTGAAATAAGCCAGACGCAAAAGGAAAGATACTGTATGATTCCATTTTTATGACCATGGTAAAGATAAAATAAGAGACTTACAGTACACAATATAGGGGATTTAGAGATACAGAGAAGCTAGAGATGGGTGAACAGTTAGCTAATGAGATAGAACTTAATTGTAATGAATATATATAAGTGAAGGTAGTTCACTAGTAGGTCTATAAGTAATATTACCATATTGAACATGATTGAAAGAGGTAGTATAGACTCATGTGTCCCACTGATAATTACTACAACTATAAATAAGTTCTTCCATGAAAAAAAACTGTAAAGGTATGAATCTTGTACAAAGAGTGTATAATTTCAGGGTATAGGGGGAAAATGCTATTGCACGTTATGGGCCACATTTAACAGGAAAACATCAATAGTATCACAGCAGTACCAGGGGCACATAATGGGGCAAGGGACAAGAGTTAGGGGGAGACTCCTCACCTCTATTTGGTGAGAACATGCTTATTGGCTATCTTTCTCTTGGAAACAATTAAATTATCTAAAATTGATGAACTGTTGACTTTGGTGTTATACATGAGGCCCAGCAAACGGAGATGGCTGAATGATGCATGGACTGAGAAGTAGGTTGGCAAATGATGGTGTATATATATATATGATCGAATATGGTGCTGCTACAAAAATGAAACGAAGTTTTGAAGCATACAACAATGTGAATGATCATGTGGGACATTTGGAGAGGCAAAATAAGCCAGAAACAGAAGAGTAAATATTGTATGATCTCATTTAGAAAATCCTTATAAGAAAACTGGGGCCTAGGCTGTAAGCTCTTATAGCAGTCACATTAGGCTGGAGTGGTAAATATTTCTGGATTTTGATGGGCTGTTTTATATATGTATAAGCTGGTATGTAGAGATAAGAACAAAGCTGATCAGGTCAAGATAAGGTAATTCAGGATACAGGGGTAAGGAAAACATGGCCTGTATTTTAGAACTTCATCTACTCTTTGAGACCAAAGGAAGAAAGGCTGATTTTGTCCAGAACCTAAATTTTCAGATTAGTAACCTAACCTAACTCAACCTGTCTGGATAGATCATTTAAAGAACCTAAACACAGGTAACCCAGAATAAGAATGAGAGCCTTAAATCCTGTACAGTTTAATGTAATGCTCTCTTTCTTTCTTTAAGCCAAACTCTGCAAGTGAAACCATTGCCCTTCCCTCTACACTGGACATGACATCCAGGGATGAAAGTCTCCCTGGCTGGATGGGAGATGACTCTAAAGGATGAGTCTGGCCCTGGCACTATGGGATCAACAATGCCATCCTGACTAAAAGGGGGAAAACAAGTGTAACAAATAAGGTACCAGTGGCAGAGAGAGTTCAAATAGAGTTGCAAGGCTATTCTGGAGGTGACTTTTATGCAAGCTTCAGTTAGACATTGCTACTATCATAACTTACCAAACCCCAACCAAAACGATTCCTACCAATCCTGAAGAATACCTAGAGTATTATATAATAGTCTGCAAAGGTTCCATGCACTAAGGTATCTTTCCAGAAACTATAACCTCCAAATGGTTTCAGGACCAGATAAGTCCTGAAACCTAAAGGGCCCAGTCTCTCCAGAATATCAACTAGTTCCATCTCCCTATTCCATATTACTGACAGCCCCTTCCAACATGAAAAAGTTAGAATGGCCACAGCCCAAAAACCCCCAAAGAGTGAGAGAAATATGAAAGGTGATGGTGGAGTTATACAGAGAAGGTTGTGTTTAACGAATGAAGTATGAGTGCTGAATCATTATATTGATATTACTTTTAGTCTTCAGTACTTTAGATCAACTAAAAATAAAAACCAATAAATAATAGGGGGAACAAATGTTAAAATAAATTCAGTTTGAAATAGTGGCAAATGAAAGCGAGGGGTAAGGGGTATGGTATGTATAATCTTTTTTTTTTCTCTGTTATCATTTTATTTCTTTTTCTGTTGTCTTTTATTTCTTTTTCTGAATTGATGCAAATGTACTAAGAAATGATGAACATGCAACTATGTGATGATATTAAGAATTACTGATTGTATATGTAGAATGGAATGATATCTAAATGTTTTGTTAATTTTTTTAATTAATAAAAAAAGTTTAAAAATAAATAAATAAAAATAAAAACCTAAAATCATGGAGTTGTAACCCATACCAAACTGAAATCTGTTCTACAACTAATTGTTGCAATGTACTTTGAAATTTATTTGCTTTCCTATATACATGTTATTTTTCACAAAAAAAAGAAAAAGAGATGGAAGAGTTTAATAGATAAGATAGGATTTAACAAATGAGTATGACTGCTGACGCAATATATTGATATTTCCTTTGGTTTCCAGTGTCTTGGAATAGCTAGAAGAAAAAAATGAAAAATTGTGGAACTGTAACCCATATCAAACTTTAAAATCGTTCGTATAACTACTTGTAAAAATGTACTTGGAGATTTATTGTGTTTTTGTGTATATGTTATTTTTCACAATAAAAAATGTTAAAAAAAATAATACTATTTGCAGTGGAATATCTGGATTTTATTTAAAGCTTTCCTATTTTCCAACTTTATATTGCTAGAAAAATAATTTAACATCCAAGCCTCTTATTACTCATCGGTCAATGGGGATAATAATATTATGATTACTTATTGAGAAATTATTATGGAGCTCTTGTCTTAAGGACATACATCTAAGCACTTTGCACAGATTATTCCATTTAATCTTAACCACAACCTTATGATATATTTATCATTATTATTATTATTGTTGGCAAAGAAACTCAACTACAGAGGTTAAGTATGTAACCCAAGGTCTCAAGGCTTGGAAACAGTGTCAGAGACGGTGTTTGATTCCAGAATCTATGCTCATATTCAATAATACTCACATGACAGGATTTTTCTGAGGGGCAAATATAATATTCGGTTTTTATTATTTTTTTATTAAAATAATATTCTACAACTTAAGCACATTTCCTGTTATTCATTCCTAGTACATAGATAGTGTTGGTAGACAAATCCTCTATACCAGAAATTATCAAAATATTTTTAGCAGAAGAACATTCAACAAAGCAAATATTATGCAGAGGTCCAGTATGGATAAGAAATTACAAAAGAAAAAAGAGAGAGAGATTATTTTAGTCGAATTGGGAGGTGGGGAGTGCAGGGGTAGTGAGAGGACTGTACTCCTCAGAGCTCTGGGAGTTTCATGAGGTAACATATTTAAAAAAGGCTTTTGTTTAATGATTTTATATATTAGTGGAATCCAATTGTCAGAGATATCAGGTATTAAGTTTTACATTTAGCTTTATAGTCTGAGATATAATGAAATATATGCATTACTTATTGGTATATACACAAAGCTATTAAATTCACAGCAAAAACTGAGTCAGTGATTTATATGTCTTTTCCCACTAAAAATTGTATTCATCTTCCTCCCTTCTTGTCTTCATCCCTTCTTGTCTCCCTCCTTCACTCCCTCCCTTCTTCCCTTCCTTTACTTAGCTAACTGATCATATAAATCTCCATTCCATTTTGTATGATCTGGACTCTTGTCCTAACTGGACCACTGTGCTTCTTATTGAACTTTTGTTTCTCAGCCCCAAGATCCCTCTTCAGTGCTGTGTACTCTGCTCGTCATGCTGGGGCTGGAGTTCTGTAATATACATTCCCCAGACTCCCTTGCCAACTTGCTATCAGTTCTCTGAGAGGAGGCTCCAATAGGAGATTGGAAATCAGGAGTCAGTTATGAAGGTGTCCCTCCAGCTATACAGGACAACTCTGGCTCCAGACCCTCAGGTAGCTTTCAGGGCTAGCCCGTGCTGGTACCCTGCCATGAATGATCAAAGTACCAGCCACAGAGTCCTCTGAAAGTTCAAAAGCACTGGCTATGAAGCACCCCTTACCTCAAAGGTACTATCACTACCTATGCAGCACATGATTCTTTTTAAAGGTCCCAGAGCTAACTGCAGGGCACCCCACTGAAAAATCTCAGCCCCTACTATATGGGGTCACTTCCTCCAAGCTCCAAAATTTTTTAATACATCCTTTCATCTTTCCACAGCCCTAGGCATGGAAATGATTTCTTCAGTTTCTATTACCTGTGTTATTTTCTCTGCATCCCATTTCTGCTTTCTCAGCCTTCCAATGTAAGTGTAAAAATTTCTTGTACCTTTCTTTGAAACATCTAGTGTTGTTGTGTTTTTGTTGTACAGCTCTGTGAACTTACATCAGTCGTTTACTTCACTAAATGATATATATTGTCTCGCAGATTTTTTTTAACCTCTCTCCTTTGACCCATCTCACAATTGCTATTGTCACAATAGTCCCTGAATAGGGACTTCCTAAGCAGGCACCCACAAGTCCTCTGCCAGGGATGAATATAGAGCAGTAGTGTCACAGAAGAATTTATCCCAGAAGCGTTCACTGAATACCCTCAAACCAAACCAAAACAAAGGAGAGACAGAGAAAGAGAGAGGGGAAGAGAGGGAGAAAGAGAGGGAAGGAAGGAGGTGGATGGGGTGGGGGGGACAATTAAAACAGCACAGGCAATTCTTCCTGCCATGCCACCCAAAGAGTCCATGATTGCATTGATCTTGAGATGCATGATGTGTCTCTGCCCTCCTCACTATATCCATAAGCACCTAGTTGTCTTCCCCTACTGAATACGAATCTAATGCTTAGAGATGTATAAATATTTCATACAACATGATCTCTAAATGGAACCAATACTTCATCTTGTGTTCATGTGAAGAAAAATTGACCTGATCCACCTCAGCATAATAACCTACAACCCTGAACCTTCCAAAGGGATTTCCAAGGGTAATTTTGGCTATTCTAAAATTGTGTCCAATGTTCTGACTTCAGAACACAACCTGCAAATAAGATTGTAGTTTCTCTGTTTTGGCCAGTGATAAAGTTTAGTTCCCATATGATTCAATGAACTTCATAGGACCTAACTAGGCATCCCCCCAAATTTTCCAAGTCAACCCCAAAGTCAAAATTTCTCAGAGAGGAAATTCTGCAATCTCTCCTCTTGCACATTAGCATTAGGTATGGCCCAATAGTTGCCTGAGAAAAGAGGCACAAGTATTCGCCTACCTAAACCTCTTTTTACCTCGATTTGGGGGCAGGCGAGATTTCCCACTTATACCCTGGCTGCCTGTAATAATCATTGTTTTGAGGTGGTCATCTGTTGGTTAACTGTCTATCGCTCCCTGCATGTCCTGGATCACTACTCGGTCATAATCTATATAGCTGATGGTTAAGGAGTGAAACAGAGTAGGGATTGCGTGATACATGGGACCATGGCAACAATGGGAGACCTGGGAAAGACACCAAGGAGAGGGCATGGAGCAATGCCTGGGCATTTAGTAATAGGCAGGAAGTAGGGGGAGGTGCTAGAGGTGGAAGACAGGAAAAGTGACAGGAAGTGAGGGACTGAATGACATCCTCGGGCATCCATCTATAGTGTATATAAATCTATGTTTTTCTCATATGGCAGATAATTTCCCAGGCCAACTATCTGATTTGTGTTAGGCATATAGTCTGAATTTGATCAAATCCTATTCATTTTCTTGGAGGAAGAAGTCAACTCCAATCCATACATCCACCATAAAAAAGTGGAGGTTATACATTATAGTGACAGGGGTATAAAGAATCAATGGTGTGACAATATCCTTTACCTCTAGCTGAATCCTACCTATAATCTTTCCACCCAGCTCAGAATGAAGACAAAGACTACATAACACTTCATAAAGTGACAAGAGAAAAACAGCTGTTCAAACATTCCATTTTCTCTACTCAACCTTGATGCAACACATCCATTATTTTTCAAGTTTATCGAAGCCCATCACCAGCTGTTATAGCAGGTACTGGAGCAGAAGATAATCTCAGGGCTAGACAAAGAAGAGAAGAGAAACCCAGGGAAGAAATATCCCAGGGAGGAAATATCCAATTAACACAATTCAATTTTTTCTCAAGCCACCTGTATTTCTAACTTGTTTTCCTTCACACACCAAAATAAAATGTGATAAAAAGGGTACGGTATGAACACAGTGTGAAAATGAGCCCAGTTCTCTCAAGAAATCTATGCTTTATCATGCCTGGGATCTAGCAAAGTCAATGTGAAGGAAATAACACTCTCCCTGGCTGGATCCAGGAACTCAGATTTTTAATGAATTCATTGGCCTATCCACAGTGATCTCAAAGTCCCCCTTTGTGCTCTTCTCTGCCATAAGAGTTACACTTTACCATTTACACAAGTTCTCTTGCCCTCCTACTTTTACCATCTTCCCTTCCTAATCTAGGTTATACACTAGTCAAACATTAATATTCCCTCAATACTCTTTGAGCCAAGAATCTACAACTCCCTTTTGGTTCTCAAATTAAGCCCAAACTCTCTTGCTGGCATGCAACACTCTTGGATTCAAGGAACTGAAATTAACATAGAAAAATAAGATGCTGATTGTGACCTGAAATACAGTTTAGTAGACTCTTACAAGGACAGTCTTTTTTTTTTTTTTTTAACTTTTTTTATTGTATAGTATAACATACATATAAAGCAAAGAAAATATAAAAGCAGTAGTTTTAAAAGCACTCTTCAATAAGAGATTACAGGACAGATCCCAAAGTTTGTCATGGGCCACCATACGATCCTCTCATATTTTTCCTTCAAGCTGCTCCAGAACATAGGAGGTTAGAGGGCTTAAAATTTTTTTATCATCACAATCGACTTTTTTTTCCTTCTTTCTTTGTGAAAAATAACATATCTACATAAAACCCTATAAATTTCAAAGCACAGCACCACAATTAGTTGTAGAACATATTTCAGAGTTTGACATGGATTACAAGTTCACAATTTTAGGTTTTTACTTCTAGCTGCTCTAAAATACTGGAGTCTAAAAGAGATATCAATTTAATGATTCAGCAGTCATATTCATTTGTTAAATCCTATCTTCAATGTATAACTCCACCATCACCTTTGATCTTTCCATCCCTCTCTTTAGGGCTGTTTGGGATATGGCAATTCTAAATTTTCATATTGGAAGTGTCTATCACTAATATGGTGAAGGGAGATGATACTACATGATGTTCTGGAGAGGCTGGGCTATGCTTCAAGATTTTATCTGGACCAGGGACCCATCTGGAGGTTGTAGGTTTCTGGAAAGTTACTCTAGTGCATGGAACCCTTGTGGAATCTTATATATTGCCCTAGGTGTTCTTTGGGATTGGCTGGGATGGTCCTTTTTGGGGGTTGGCAGGTTATGATAGGCAGCAAGGTCTAACTGAAGTTGGAATAAGAACAACCCTCAGAGTAGCCTCTCAGCTCTATTTGAACTCTCTCTGCCACTGATACTTTATTAATTACACTTTTTTCCCCCTTTTGGTCAGGATGGAATTGTTGATCCCATGGTGCCAGGTCTGGATTCATCCCTGGGAGTCACTTCCCAAGTCGCCAGGGAGACTTTCACCTCTGGATATCTTGTCCCATGTAGGGGGGAGGGCAAGGATTTCACTTGCAGAGTTGGGCTTAGAGAGACTGAGGCCACAGAAGTAACTCTTAGGCATGCCTATAGGTAGTCTAAGCTTCTCAGCTACCTACATAAGCTTCACAAGAGTAAGTCTCATGATCAAAGGCATGGCTATTAATTTGGGTGTCCCTAAAGCTTAACACAGTATCAGGGGATTTCCTGATGGTAAGATTTAATAGTTCCATATCCTTTCTCCCCTCCCTCAGGGAACTTTGCCAATACTTTTTTATTGTCTGCTTAATATACTCTAGGATATTTCCAGGCATTACAATAATCTACACAGGATTAAAGGACCTCTTTCTTATTCTGTGCTCCCTGTGTTTCAACTACTCAAATGAGCTATACAGACAGGTTGAATTAAATTATGCACTACAGAAAATTTCAGTTCCAGATCAAATAAACCTTTCTTCCACTGGTCTCAAGAGTATGTGTGGTTCTAAAATATAAACACTGTCTTCCTTACCCTTATGTTCTGAATTACTTTAACCCCAACCTGTTTGGCTTCATTCTCATCTCTAAATATCAGGTTACATATATAAAACAGCCTCTCAAAAATCCAGAAATAATAATCACCACTCTGGACTTAATGTGTCTGCTCTAAAAGCTTGCATTCTAGGCCCCTGTTTTCTTACAAGCATTTTCTAAAAGTGACCATTCCATTGTTGTTCTTTTGTTTCTGGCTTATTTTGCCTCACCAAATGTCCCACATGTTCATTCACATCATTGCATGCCTCATGACTTTGTTCCTTTTTATAGCAGCACAACCTTCATTAATAAGTATATACCACCATTCACCAATCTACTTCTTCATCAGTGCATCCTTCAGCCACCTGCATTCATCAGGCATCATGTAGAAGGCCCAAGTTCACAGTCCATCAACATTCTCAATTTAGATAATTTCATTGTTCCAAGAGAAAAAGAAAACCAATAAACACACCCTCGCCAAATAGGAAATCTAAACCTCCTCTTAACTCTTGCCCACCACCCCACTATTTACTTCTGCTCTTGCTGTGGTAGTGCTGATGGTTTCCTTTTGAACATAGCTCATAGCATGCAATTGCAGTTTTCCCCCTGTACCCTGGATTTAAACACTCTTTGTACAAGAATCATATCTCTGAAATAATTTTTGAGAGAAGTAATTCATACTTCTAGTGTGAATCAGAGGGACACATAGATCTATAAAACCCCTTTCAATCTTGTTCATCTTCAATATGGTAATATTACTTATAGACCCACTAGAGAATCACCTTCGCTCCTACTATTCCCTTACTTTGGAGTTCAAATTCATTAGCTAACTGTTCACCCATCTCTAGCGTCTATGTATCTCTGAGTTCCCTTAAGCCTCTGATTATACCTTTATGCTGGTCATAAAAGTAGAATCATACAGTGTTTATCCTTTTGTGTCTGGCTAATTTCACTCAGCATTATGTCCTCAAGGCTCATCCATCTTGTCATGTGCTTCAGGACATCATTTTTTTTTTTACTGCTGCATAATATCTCATTGTATGTATATACCACATTTTGTTGACCCACTCATCTGTTGATGGGCATTTGGTTTGTTTCCATCTTTTGGCGATTGTGAATAATGCTTCTATGAATATCAATGTGCAAATGTCTGTTTGTGTCACTGCTTTCTGCTTTTCTGGGTATATACCAAGTAGTCCTATTGCTGGGTCATAGGGCAACTCAATATTTTGTGTTCTAAGGAACTACAAACAGTCTTCCATAGTAGCTGCACCATTATACTTTCCCACCAGCAGTACATAAGTGTCCCAGTTTCTCCACGTCCTCTTCAATATTTAAAGTTTCCTGTTTGTTTAATAGCAGCTATTCTTACAGGTGTGAGATGGTATCTCATTGCAGTCTTGATCTACATTTCCCTTATAATCAATGAAAATGAGCATCTCTTTATGCATTTTTGAGCCATCTGTATTTGCTCTTCAGAAAAATGTCTATTCATATCTTTAGCCCATTTTATAATTGGGTTACTTGTTCTTTTGTTGTTGAGGTGTATGATTTCTTGTATATACAGGAAATCAAACCTTTGTCCGATATGTGCTTTCCAAATATTTTCTCCCATTGAGTTGGCTGCCTCTTCACCTTTTTGACAGTCTTCTGAGGTGTAGAAGCACTTGATTTTGAGGAGCTCCTATTTATCTATTTTTTCTTTTGTTACTTGTGCTTTGGGTGTAAAGTTTAGGAAGCTGCCTATTACTAGGTCTTGAAGATGTTTCCCTACATTTTCTCCTAGAAGCTTTATGGTGCTAGTTCTTATATTTATGTATGTGATCCACTTTGAGTTAATATTTCATTAGGGGTCCTCTTTCATTCTCTTGGCTATTGATATCTAGTTCTTCCATGCCCAATTATTGAAAAGACTATTTTGTCCCAGTTCAGAGGATTTGGGGATCTTGTCAAAAGTCAGTTGACCATAGGTTTGGTGGTCTATTTCTGCACTCTCAATTCAATTTCATCGTTCAATGCTTCTATCATTGTGCCAGTACCATGCTGTTTTGACCACTTTGGCTTTATAACCAAGGTTTTAAAGTTAGGGAGTGTTAATCCTCCCACTTTGTTCTTTTTTAGGATATTTTAGCTATTTGGGGTCTCTTTCCCTTCTAGATGAATTTGGTAGTTAGCTTTTCAAAATCTTCAAAGTAGGTTGTTGGAATTTTAATTGGTACTGTGTTGAATCTGTAGATCAATCTGGGGAGAACTGACATCTTAACTATATTTATTCTTCCTGTACATGAGCAGGGAATGTGTTTCCACCTATTTAGATCTCCTTTGGTTTTTTAGCAATGTTACGTGGTTTTCTGTGTACAAGTCCTTTACATCCCTAGTTAAGCTCATTCCTAAGTACTAGATTCTTTTAGTTGCTATTTTGAATGGAATTTTTTCCTTAACTGACTCAGCAGGTAGGTCATTGATTGTGGATAGAAATGGTACTGATTTTTGTACATTAATTTTATATCCTGCCACCTTGCTGAATTTATTTATTAGCTCAAGTAACTTTGCTGTAGACTTCTCAGGGTCTTCCAAGTATAGTATCATATCATCTGCAAATAATGAGAGTTTTAATTCTTCCTTTCCAATTTGGATGCCTTTTCTTTTTCCTGCCTGATTGCTCTAGCTAGAACTTCTAGCACAATGTTGAATAATAGTGGTGACAATGGGCATCCTTGTCTTGTTCCTGATCTTAGGAGGAAAGTTTTCAGTCTCTCTCCATTGAGTTTGATGCTGGCTATCGATTTTTCATATATTCCCTTTATCATATTGAGGTAGTTAACCTTGATTCCTATCTTTTGGAGAGTTTTTATCAGAAAATGATGTTGAATTTGATCAAATGCTTTTTCAGCATCAATCAAAATGATCATGTGATTCTTCCCTTTCAATTTGTTAATGTGTTGTATTACTTAATTGATTTTCTTCTGTTGAACCATTCTTGCATTCCTGGTATAAACCCCCACTTGGTCATGGTGTATAATTCTTTTAATGTATTGTTGGATTTGATTTGCTAATATTTTATTGAGAATTTTTGCATCTATGTTCATTAGGGAGATTGGCCTGTAGTTTTCCCTTCTTATAGCATCTTTATCTGGTTTTGGTATTCAATCATTTTAGCTCATAAAATGAGTTAGGTAGAGTTTGTTTTTCCTCAATTTTACATAAAAGTTTTAGCAGGATTGGTATTACTTTTTTATGGAATGTTTGATAAAATTCCCCTGTGATGCCATCTGGCCTGGGCTTTTCTTTGTAGGAAGATTTTTGATGACTGATTGAATCTCCTTACTTATGATTGGTTTGTTCAGATCATCTATTTCTTCCTGAGTCTGTGTAGCTTGCTTGTGTGTCTCCAGGAATTTGTCCATTTCATCTACGTTGTCTAGTTTGTTGGCATATAATTGTTCATAGTATCCTATTACGATTTTTTTTTATTTCTTCAGGGTCTGTGGTAACTCTTTCTCATTTCTGATTTTGTTTATTTTCATCCTCTCTCTTTTTTTCTTTGTCAGTCTTGCTACTGGTCCAACTTTTGGATTTATTGATTCTTCCTATTGTTCTTTTGTTCTCCCATTCATTTATCTCTGGTTTAATCTTTGTTATTTCTCTTCTCCTATTTGGTTTGGGGTAAGTTTGTTGTTCTTTCTCAAGTTCCTCCAGGTATGCTGTTAAGTCCTTGATTTTTGCTCTTTCTTGTTTTTTAATATAGGCATTTAGGGCAATAAATTTCTCTCTCAGCACAGCCTTTGTCACATTCCATAAGTTCTGATAAGTTGCATTCTCATTTTCATTCATCTCCAGAGACCTACTGATTTCTCTAGCAATTTTTTCTCTGATGCACTGCTAGTTTAAGAGTGTGTTATTTAATCTCCATATATTTGTGAAAGTTCTCATTCTTTTGTGGTTGACATCCAGCTCCATCCCACTGTGATCAGAGAAAATGCTTTGAGTAATTTCAATGTTTTTAAATTTATAAAGACCTGTTTTGTGCTCCAGCATATGATCTATCCTGGAGAATGTTCCATGAGCACTAAAGGAGAAGATAAAATCTTGTGCTTTGGAGTGCAATGACCTATATATGTCTGTTAGGTCTGATTCATTTATCAATTTATTTAACTTCTCTATTTCTTTGTTAATATTCTGTGTGGTTGTTCTATCTATAGAGGAGAGTGGTGTATTGAAGTTGCCTACTATTACTGTTGAAACATCTTTCACTCCCTTCAGTTTTGCCAATGTCTCTCTCATGTACTTTGGAGCTCCTTGATTGGGAGCATAAACATTTCTGACTGTTTTCTCTTCTTGGTGAATTGACCCTTTAATTAGTATATAGTCTCCTCCTTTGTCTCTTATGATGTCTTTACATTTAAAGTCTATTTTGTCCAATGTTAGTATAGCTAGTCCTGCTTTCTTTTGTTTACAACTTGCGTGGAAAATCTTTTTCCATCTTTTCACTTTCAAACTATTTATATCCTTGTATCTAAGATGAGTGTCTTCTAAGCAGCATATAGCTGGATTATGTTTCTTAATCCATTCTGCCAATCCATATCTTCTAATTGATATGTTTAGTCCATTAACATTCAAAGTTATTACAGAAAATGCATTTCTTGATTACACTATCTTATCTTTTTTATTTTATTTCTCAGATCTATATATTCTTCTCCCTCTTCCTCTTTGTATTCTTTAAATTACCCTTAGTGGCACCCTTCAATTCTGTGCCCTCCTCCAGACCTCCCTCTCCTCTCCTTTTTTTTTTCAGCCAGCAGAACTCCTTTTAGTATTTCTTATAGAGCTGGTCTCTTGTTGACAGATTTTTTCAGGATTTCTTTGTCTGTAAAAACTTTGATCTCACTCTCAATTTTGAAGAACAATTTGGCTGGGTACAGAATTCTTGGCTGGAAGTCTTTCTCTTTCAGGATTTTGAATATATCATCCCACTGCCTTCTTGCCTTCAGGGTGCTACTTGAGTAGTGTGAACTCAGTCTTATTTGATTTCCCTTGTATGTAGTAGGTTGGTTTTCTCTTGCTGCTTTCAGGATTTTCTGCTTCTCTTCAACATTTGACAGACTGATTAGTATGTGCCTTGGGGAAGGCCTATTTGGATTTATTCTGTTTGGAGTTCCTTGGGCTTCTTTGGCTTGTATATTTATATCCTTTATGAGGGTTGGGAAGTTTCCCCCCATTATATCCTCAACCACTCTTCCTAGCCCTTTACTCTTCTCTTCTCCTTCTGGGACACCAGTGATTCTTATATTTGTGCACTTTGTTTTGTCTATTTCCCTGAGTTCACATTCAATTTTTTCCATCTTTCTTTACCATTTGTGATTTTGAGTCTTTGACGTCAATTATTCTGTCCTCTGTATCACTTATTCTCTCTTCTTTCTCTTCAAATCTGGTGTTGTGTGCCTCTAGTATGTTTTTTATTTGGTCAACAGAGTCTTTAATCTCTGTGATTTCTGCTATTTTTCTATTTATTCCTTCAAATTCCTCTTTAGGCTCTTCTGTCTTCTTGATCTACTTTATGTCATTTGTTATCCCACTTATTTTATTAAGTAGAGTTGTATGAACATCTTTGATTAATTGTTTCAATGTCTGTGTCTCTTCTGGTGTTTTAATTTGGTCATTAGGCAGGGCTATATCTGTCTACATTGTGATATGCTTACTGATCTTCTGCTGTCTTTGTGGCATATAAATATCTTGACTGATTTACTTTGGGAGTTGATTTCTTTCAGTACTCTATGGCCTTGTGTTTGCAGGATGGTTGTACAGCAGGAAGCAGAGCATGGGGTGGAGTGCTCAGTGTGTTGTTTTGTTTCGGGTCAGGTATAGGCGCAAGTTGGGGATGTTATGTTGATGCTTGTGAACATGGGTGCTCAGCAGCCAGGGAGGATGTAGTGGTTGGGTGCACTGGTCTGGGGGGCGTAATCCTGGTGGTAGCAGGTCAGCATTAAGTCTTCATGGATTGGGGCAGATGTGACCTGGCTGCACAGGTCAGCACTTTCTCAGAGCTGGGAAGTGTGGCTGAGGGCTTGTGCATGCATGGTTCTAGGACTGCTGTATAATGCACTTCCCAGAGCTGAATGACATGCCTGGACCTGGGAGTGCCATAAATGGATGTGAAGAACTCAGGCATGACAGAGTGAAGCTGTGCGACACTATAGGCGGGGGTGGCGGGTGGGGTTAGCCTAGGTATGTAGGTTAGTGTCTGCAGCATTTATACACTGACAACAGCCTGCAGGGTGCAGGGAGGGGGGGGGTAGTGCCCCAGGAGGGGTGCAAGAGAGGTGGGTTGGACTGCACTTGGGGCGGGGGTGGGGGTGGGGGGCAAATATATGCACTGGGGGCTGCGGGGTGGGGGCTCCTGGAGCACAGGGAATGGGAGCAGGTGGCGGCCTTCGGGTGCTTGGGGTTTGGGGTGAGTTGCTGGTCATGAGGCTGTACTGGGGTGAGTTGCTGGTCATGAGGATAGTGAGCCCAAGGAACATGACGTGGCTTCCTTCCTAGTCCGGGGTTCTCTTCTGTGCACTCCAGCAAGCTCCACGGCTCCACGCCTCTGCACCAGGCTCCAGCTTTCTGCCTCTCGGTTCCTCAGCCTCTGCAACCAGGGCTGCCCCATGTGGTGCAGAAGGCTCTCCCAGGTCAGCTGCACTCCTGAATTGCCACCTCAGTCACCCTCCTGTCCCTTCTCTAACTTTTCCGTGGAGCAGGGCTAATCTCCAACTACTTTATTCAGTCATCTTCCCAGAAGTCTCCACAAGTAGAGTCTTTTACCTATACCTTTTAGGAAAGAATATTTGCAATACTTTCCTAGATGCCACAAAGGAGAGGATCAAAAAGAGTTGCCTGAGACATTAAAAAAATCAACTACAGGTGAGAAAACTGCTTTACAACCAGTTTGCTTGTCAGAAAGCAGCTATAGAAGACAGACCCTTGTTCCTTAATGACCATTAAGATTAAGGGACTAGTACTCTCTGAGAGCAAAGTTGAGGCAGGCTAGAGCAGGGACTTGAGAGGAAAGAGAAGACACCATGAAGAAGCTATTGAGCAAGAGCAGGTAATCAAGATCAGGATGCCTGTCCTTCACAGGTATCCTGCCTGGGGCTACCCACATTAAGAAGCTGTAACTCTCTGAGGGGGAAATTGTGGCAGGATTAGAAATAGGGCAATAGCTGGCTGATGAGCAAAGGGGAAAATCCAAGAAGCAGTCAGGCCTCAAGAAGAAAGGTATCTCTGGAAAGAACAGCAGTAAACAGCACCTGGGGCCAACCAAATCTACCTAAGTCATCTGCAATAAAGCATCAACAAAGGAGGAAGAAGAGGGGGATATAGTCAAATAGTTAATAAAAATTATAAAAGGAAAAACATCTATAAAAGTAAACCCTTCCCACAGCATCACGCACCTCTTGCCTCTTTCCTGTTATGAGAACACACATATGCTCCTCTTTGCATGTGACTTAATAAATTATCTGCCTGTTTACTTGGAAAAAAGTTTACTTGAAATATGCTTTGTGTATTATCATGCTTGATTTATCATCCTTCAGATCTGCAATAAATGACAAGAACAGATTTTCAATGTTCTTATCACAATAGTAAAGATTTGACTGTGCACAATTCCACAATTTCACGCTATCATATTACCATGGCTGTCCCTGCTTTCAGTAGCATCGTTCTCTAGGCCCTCCAGAGTTGCACTCTTGGCAGTTTCTTTGACTCCATTTCATTCTCCATACTTCATCTGCAACCAGTGACTTAGTCCTGCTGCAGGGATATCAGTCTCATGGTCTTACTGGTATTTCCCTTTCTCTCTGTATCACTGCCAATACTTAGATAAAACCTTCTGTCACCTCCTCATTATACAACACAAATAATTCTGAATAAAACTTGAAGAGGTTTCAATTCTTGTCACTTTACTCTGTACAATTCCAAGTTCCTGCATTCTTAAATAACCTGCTCATAGGGTTAATGTACTTAATTTTGAGCTGGAAACTAATATTCCAAATACACTCTTGCAATCATATTGCTTTTCAGTTAAAAAATTTACAATGACCCTTTTGATTCTCAATTTGTGCTTAAATTATCTCCCTGGCATTTAAAGCCTTTCAGATCAATGAACTAGAATTAACATAGATGAATAAACTACCTTGTGACTTTAAAAAAAATGGAATCATAGCTATAGCTGCTATGTCCATGCAATACTGTAAAAAAGAAGAATACAGAGGGAGTCAAGGAAGCTCAAAGAGTGGGCTTGAAGTCAAATATTGGAGATTAAAGAAATTATTCTGGAGGCAATAGGACTGAATTGAGTTTGAGTGATGAGCAAAGCATAACAAAATAAAGGTGAGAAGGAGATTCAACTAGCCACACTCTATTCAGTCTTCATTCTCAGTATGAACAATATTCACTACTTACATTTGTAGAACACTCTACTTAATATTCTTTCCTATTTACATTCCATGGTTTATTTACTGAACCTTAAGAATCCTCTTGTCCATGGTTTTCTCTAGCTAAAACCTCCTTACCCTGGCCTTTCTTTTATTCCAAATATCGTCAATGCTTAGGTTTAGAGCGTATCCATGTGGTCTTGGGCTTCCCTATATGTAGGCATAATCTAGCTTCCCATTTGTTTCACATTATTAAAACAAAAATGTTTCATGTATTGTTCTAGTTATGCCATTGACTTATTTAATGTTTCTTTGAGCAAATGTAAAAAAGAGAGATACAAAGTTTTTGAGGTTTTTATGAAGAAGGAGGAGGGGAAGGAGGGAATGGAGGGGAAGCAGGGAATGGAGGTGAAGGAGGCAAGGGAAAAGTGGGAGAGAAAGGAGAAAGAGAGAGAGCAGAAAATGAGGAGAGGAAGAGGAAGATGGGAAAGAAGAAAGAGATGGAGAATTTCATGGCATATATCAAACTTGTATAACTGGTATAACCATAAAAATAATATATTAATATATACTGGAATATTACCATGTGCCATGTGTTGCATATTTATTATGATAATAAAAAGTTAGAAAGGAAGGAAGGGAGGGAGGGAGAAAGGACTTTCCTGAAGTCTCATAGCTAGTCAGTGATTTAGAAGGGAATGAAATGGTCAGCTTTATACCACGTTCAAGTAAGACCTCCAAACACTGAGAAGAAAAACAGAGGTCTTCAAATAGCTTTATGCTTTCTTCCTGGGTACCATGTTTTCCTGGATGATTTTATAGTTTCAAAGAAAATCACACCCAACTTAAAATATATTCTAGAAATTTGACTTTGTAAGCCATTTCACTAGTTTTAGGATAATTTGGATAAAGAATTTAGCAATATTTTTTGTTTGTCACATAAAAGTTTACTCATCAATACAATCATATTTCAGGGGTATAAATTTTGGTTAGATTTCAATATTATACATTTTAGAGTATTGGATGATAAAGAAAATTCATTGCAGTTGATAATTAATAAATATTACTTTAATTGTAATAACAATATGATATTTTAGAGCACAGGTTTTAGAATCAAATAAAACTAGGTTTGATCACAGGTCTGCCATTTACTAGTAATACGATATTTAGATGAGTTACTTTAGCTTTCTGAGCTTCAGTGTGTTCATTTGCAAAATGATGATGGTAAAACCTACTTCTCAGTGTTATTTAGAGAATTAATTGAATAAGCACTCAACAGTCTACATCAAGACCATTATTAACCCTAACTAGTTATGTGAAGGGCAGCACATGAATTCTCTCAACTTTCATTTTCTGATCTAATTCCTTATCCAGATTATCAATCCTGTAAATCCCATGATTATTACTTACTTATTTTTTCTGTGTTTTTTTAATAGTTTGTTGACATATATATTATCATGCTTGAAACCAGGAGCTATAATTTGTTTGTCTTCTCCCATACCTGGTTCAGTGCTTGACACATAAAGAGTAGTCATTAAATGTTTATTATGAATGAGTGGATAAATCAATAACTAGAAGTGTTGAATTAATGAATGAATAACAACATATATATATATATAATCCATGATAACAATATGCAGGGAAAAAGGGATAAGGATGAACTATTCATTTTAAACTATATTCCAGGGTACATTTTTAGAGAATCTTGGTGAAAATTTTTTTTTAATTAAATTTTTTCTTATCTAAAAGCAGGTGAAAAAAAAACATTAGTTAGGGTGGGAGTTTTATGGTAGTTATAAGAGAACAAATCTAAAACTGTAAACATAAATTAGTGCTTTTTGAGGCAATCTATGCATCACTGATTCAGCTGGTATGGTTCTCTCCTTATCTCAGCAAGCTAGTTAATGAGGAAAGTTCTGGAATTTCTTAGCCTAGGCAGTTTCAAAATGTTGCCGGAGCCTGTCCATACCAAAAAAAAAAAAAAATGTATTTTGCCCTTCAAGTAAACCAAGAAGATAGATTAGGTTCTTTTTCTTTCCTACAGTCCCACCAGATCTATGATTTTGAAACATAATGAAAAATTTTTCCTACGTCTACGTTTTGCATAGCTATAAATAGAGTGCCAGGAAGTGTTTGGCACTATGTTTAGTAGTTCATAAAAAAAAGCAAATAAGTCATAGGTTTTGCTTTCTAAGGGGCAAATTGTAACCTCCTTAATTAAATTCGTTTTGTTTTTCACCTGGGCACTGTTGGTTTGACACCTCTGGATATAATAAAATTTCAACTTTCTTTCAGGCCTTACTGCTTAAAAGAAGGTAGTATTACTTACTTGTAGTTTGATGTGTACTGAGAAAGAGGAAATCCTGTGGTATTTGAGATAAATTTAAATTACTCAGCCACAATCCTAGAAAATTTGGACTAACCTTTATGGTACTCTTAATCTAAATACCTACTTTAAACCTTTTTTTTTTTTGGTTAAGCCTGCAGTCTTTCTCATGATATAGATGGAATAAGTTATCAGAGCTCTCATTCTATGTTAGAGTAAATGAAAAATTGCTTTATTAAGAAAATAAAGCATGGTTATGTAACATAGAATAACCAATGTAACTTTAATGTTCTACCACTAACACACACACTTTCTTCCAATTACAACAAGAACACTCCACCAAGCACCAGTGTTCTAGCAACTCAAATATTCAATGCACTGAGTAGATAAAGCTGATCTCCCTGCTGAACCCTGCTAGAGCGCTGAGTAGGACACGAGCTGAGTCTTGGGCATGCTCCTTCTAACCTTCCATTGATGGCATATCCATCATTTCTAGTCTCAACTGTACTGAGTTCATGTTGTTGATTGCTTCTCTCACACACAATTAAAAGACCCTTTGATCTGACAATCAATCTGTATAAAAGATATTTATTGGAGATGGAGAGCTCCATTTTAATAGTCCTGAAGGCTAAAGAATTTGAGATTACCTAGTCAGAAATGAGTATAGTGACTTTCTGAGGGGTGCGAAGGATACAGAATGTTAGGATGCCAACTGCAGTGTGTGTTGTTTATTTGAGTATATGGATGTGTATGTGTGAGTGTGTGTGTATGTGTGTGTGCCAGAGAGAGAGAGAAAGAAAATGAAAGAGCACAAGAGGGAGATTGATTGTGCGCGTTGTGGGGAGAGGAGACCATGTCTGTCCATACCCACTTTTCTGAAAATCTCCACAAACAGTAAAAACTGGGAGAGGTGGCAGAACTGACTTAGAGATATTTTTAAGAAAGGCTTAAAAATCGTCCAACAAATCCCAATCTACCAACTAAAAATCTCCCTCCTAGGGTCTACACCAGTCAGTACTGAGAAGTTTCTTCTGCTTACTGACTCATTCAGTTCTTTTGACGCACGACTGGGTTTGCAGAGGAGCTATTTTCAAGACTGTGTTATGATTCATGGAAAGGAGCTAAGAGAAAACATCCATCACATCTCTAATTCTTTAGTTTTCCTTCAAACTACTCCCAGAAATGTTTTAAAGGCAGGGAAATCTTAAATTAAAACATCAAAGGGAATGTACTCATAAAATATTAAATAAAAAAAGAAAGCTTTGAAATAAAATGAACATTATAATCCTTAGTTTATAAAGTTTATGTTTATAGCAAACAACTAGAAAAATATACATCAGATTTCCCAAAATTTGTTTCATGGAAAACAAGTTCTTCAGGATGCTAAGAGAAGCAGTTTTTTGTTACTGTTTTTTTTTTTTCAAATAGTCACTTTAAGATTGTGAAATGCTCAAATAAAAAAAAAATGTTTAACAGGTTTCTTTACTTCAGGAACCCCTTAATCTGGAATATGGCAGAGTGAAATTCTAAAAGATGTGTATAATAAAATACACTGTTGTCATAGGATGACTCCAGGCCCCATTACAATAGGAATTTTCTAGAATACAACTTAATGTTTCACACTAAGCTTCCACTCTTCCAATCTAAATAGTAAAACATACTCTCAATTTTTCCTGGGATATCTTCCTGCTTCCTAGGGCTGAGACATAATTTGAGGATCTTAGGCAGTGTCAATTCAATACATATGGAGGGGAGAGGACAAAAAAAGAGATGCAACAGCTCAGCAGGCAGAGTCCTCGTCTGACATGTCCAGGTTCAATTCCCAGTACCTGCCCATGCAAAAAAAAAAAAAAAAACGAGAGTACAACAAATCTAGCCCCTGATCATCAGTACACACTGTTTAATACTGAATCATGAATCACCCTGTGCTGATTTGAAATGATGTATGTACGCCAGAAAAGCCATGTTTTAATCCTAATCCCATTTTGTAAAGACAGAGCACTTCTAATCCCTATTCAACACCGTAGTTTGAAACTTTAATTAGATCATCTCCCTGGAGATGAGATTTAATCAAGAGTGGTTTCTAAACTGGATTAGTTGGAGGCATGACTCCATCCTTTTGGGTGGGTCTTGTTTAGTTTCTGAAGTCCTATAAAACAGGAAACATTTTGGAGAATGAAAGATCTGAGAGAGAGCAGAGCACAACAACATAGCCATGTGAAGCAGAGTCCACCAGCCAGCAACCTTTGGAGATGAAGAAGGAAAATGCCTTCTGAGGAGCTTCATGAAACAGGACACCAGGAAAAGAAGCTAGCAGATGATGCCGTGTTCACCATGTGCCCTTCCAGATGAGAGAGGAACCCTGACCGTGTTCACCATGTGCTTTTCCAGATGAGAAAGAAACTCTGACTGTGTTCGTCATGTGCCTTCCCACTTGAGAGAGAAACTCTGAACTTCATTGGCCTTCTTGAATCAAGGTATCTCTCCTTGGATGCCTCAGATTGGACATTTCTATAGACTTGTTTTAACTGGGACATTTTCTCAGCCTTAGAACTGTAAACTAGCAACTTATTATATTCCCCTTTTTAAAAGCCATTCTGTTTCTGGTATATTTCATTGCAGCAGCTAGCAAACTAGAACGCACCCTCACCTCTAGCTCTTCAGGATGCTTGCACTTCCCAACTGAGACCCAGGTATATTTCATGAAGTTTCTTAAGTCCCTTCTACATAGATACACAAATAATCAAGTCTCATTACTTTACTTTCCTTCTCTTCTGCCCAGCCCAGGTAAATCTCTTTCTCAGCTACTGTGGAGGGAGAGGGTAGAGATAAGAGGAGTGGAAAACCTATTTTCCGTAGTATCCTAGAATCAGACCAGCACATAAGAGCTGACTGTTAAACCTTCAGGAATTCTGTGAGCAGTGTGACTTCACAGTGGTAGTTTTTAAAGCAGCCCCTTTATCTTGCTCTTTAAAGGTAAGGTATTCTGGGATGGAGAAACACACCATGCTCCTTGAGAGCAGGAACTTAAGATCTTACAACAATTCAGTATATTATGGACATTAATATCAAAATGCTCAATTACAGAAGGGTTTCAATTATGAGGGAATTCTGTATTCCTCGGCTGTTAGCTCAAATACACATCTGAGGGTCTCTCATATTTCCAAATGTGGCTTTTAAATCTTTCTTTTGAATTTTCTATGGAGAAGACCACAGCTGTTTAACCATCAATGCAAATCACTGACTTTAGAGTAGGGTTGTTCTAGGAACAACTAAAATACTTTTGGAGACAAGTTTGATGACAAAGATGGAAATCAAACTGTATGATAATATTTTTTGTTTAAAAATAAAGTCTTCAGCGGTGCAATGGTGGCGCGGTGGTAGAATTCTTGCCTGCCATGCTGGAGACCCAGGTTTATTTCCTGGACCTGCCCATGTAAAATTAATTAATTAATTAAAATTAAAATGAAGTCTTACTGCAATAAAGTCATGAGACCAGTTTTTGTATCAATGACTTAGGTTTTTTGTTTGTTTGATTTTGTTTTGCATGGGCAGGCACCGCGAATCAAACCCGAGTCTCCGGCATGGTAGGTGAGAACTCTGCCTGCTGGGCCATCGTCACCCACCCATCATTAACTTAGTTTTGAAGCCAATCTCAGAAGAATCACCTAAATAATTTTGCCTAAACTAAATGCACAAACACACAAAGTAATATTGGAGTCAGAATTTTGATATAGTTAATAAAAATGCTTCCATGACTTTATTCTTTGATAGTGTTCATCATCAGTATGATTTTAGTAAATAATTCTTAACCCAGTGACTGACAGCTCACCTATTGGGGCATTTACAATATAGGGTGGCAGTCTCTAAAGTCATAAGATCTTGATTAAAATTCCGGCAAATTTTGCGCAAATTACTTAATCCAAGCCTCAGTTTTCTCATGAGAATTAAGTTGACATATACCTCAAAGAATAGTTGTAAGAATTTAAAGAATTTTAAAATAATTTAAACATACTATTCCTAAGATTCCTTATAGCAAAAAGGAATTCCCTTCAGTCATAGTCACATTTCCTGGTATTATTTCTTCCAAAAACTATCCAAGTACTAGTACTGAAAAATGGTACTTCCAACAGAATTAGCTTCAAACTAATTTTATTTACCTAAAAAAAGACATATAGAATAATTCATACAATATTTATTAAGTAAATATTGCATGACTAATGGAGCCTCATTTCACTTTATTTGACAGCTATGATAAATCTTAATGATTTCATTATTTACATGTTTTTCTATCAAGATATTTGTCTGTCCATCTTTTCTTCCTATCTTTCTGCTGTAAGCTCTTGTTCTATGTTCATAAAACAACTTACCCTGACATCTTAATCGTTACTATGGATGATATATTATACTTTTCTGCTTCCTTAGGGGACATCCCTAAGGAAAATATCACTTTCACCCATTACCTAGCAGTCATTCATACCAACACCAAATTTGTTTATAGGATATGTTATGCTGGAAAGCTCACTGTGGAATTCTAGTCAGAGAGGATCTAATACAGGAAGATGTAATTTAATAGCGGTATTGAGGTGTAACTCAGGGTATAAAACCATAGTTCAGGGAAAAACATCTGAAAGAGCAAAGGGAGACTGATTCACATTCACAAAGCTGTAACTGAGTCCCCAGAGAGAAGATATGTGATAGGTATTGGACTCATGCTACAAACAAAATCAATCACTCTTTCATTTTAAATGAACTCTAGAATGGTTTGTCTCCAAAAAAGGCTGCCACCAATTCCTACCATCCCTGTGTATGCATGCCGCATCTCCCACCAAGGAATGGAGTCTATTTCCTCTCCCTCTGACCTGTAACTTGGTTTAACCATTAGATATAGCAGAAACGATGCAGTGCCAATTCTAATTCTAGGACCTAAGAGGTCTGGGAAAAGCTTTCCTGAAGCTCTGAGCCACCATATATGAAATCTGCCTTCTTCATGTGGAGAGAGAGCAATCCAGACAGCCTCCAGACATACCCGTGCCAGATATGTGAGTGAAGCTATTTTGTATTTTCCAGCCCCAGCTAAATTTCCAGCTTAATGCAGCCTCATGAAAGACCCCTCCACCAACAAAACATGGAGTGGAAGAAATGTCCAGCTGAGCAACCAGACTGCAAATGCATGTAGAAATAAAAATCATTTTTGTTTCAAGTTACTAAAAAGTTGGGGGGAGCTTTGTTATACAGCAGTAGATAATTGAAAGACACTCTATCCCATTCAATATGATTCAATATTTGAACTGTTCTAGGCTCCACTCTTCAAGAAGCTAACTCATTATCCACAATTAATGCTCTACGTTAAAGAAACACTCTCCTATATACAATTAAATTCAGCATCTCATATTTATTTCCTGCCATTACACAATTTACAATGATCACTTCACCCAGAAATCTGTTTTATGCATATCAACAAACTGATTCTAAAGTTTATACATAACTGCCAAAAGCCTAGAATACCCAACACAACACAGAAGAAAAACAAAGTTGGCATTCTGGAATTCCGGAACTGAAAAAAGCACCCTAAGACAAAACTAAGGACTTCTGAATTAAGCATGGCCTAATCAGTTCATACGAATTCATTAATGTGCAAATATTAATGTGTTATAGATACTAACTGTAACTAATAAATAAACCAACAAAATACATTACTAATAGGGAAAGTGGGTAAGAAGTGTATGGGAACTCTGTACTCTTCACAATTTTTCTGTGAATATAAAACTATTCTAGAGCAAAACAATTTATTAAAATTTTTTTAAAATGATCACTTAACAATTTAACATAATCAGACTTAATAATAAGACTTCCAAAATCTAATACCTGAAGAAGAAATACAAAATGCTTATCAGTGACCTTGGGGGATCTCTCTTAAGCCACGGGGCATGTTTCTTGGGCAGACAATTCAAGTTAACAAAATTTTTACCATGGTTTAACTCTGTGACTCTCTACAGAGAATCAGAGGAGGTACCACTTTAAGAGGTGTTAGAAAAAGGTGGGAATAGCTTGGGTTTGCTCAATTTGGAAAGAAGGTACTGCTATGAGCAAGTAGTAAATGGGAGCCAAGAAGTTTAGACATACTACAATGTAAGAACTGTCCTTTCCAAGAAACAACTGTTCCAAGTCCCAAATGCTTTTGAATGACTCACCTACTGAACATACAGTTAGGTGAAAAGTTAGTTTTTATTTACAGAACCTAGAACCTAATTATATTTTACATATAAATGGAATTTTGCAGTATTAATATATGATGAATTTTCCTGGAAACCAACCACAATGAAAATGAAAGAAGATTGCATTTTTTGTTGGAAATGTTATGAAATCTATTTAACATTTCAGAAATAAGAGCACAACTTGTATTTTTGAAATATAACTTCAGTCTTAATTTGTAACTGACATATTCATATGGATTTGAACACATTTTTGGCCCATATTTTCTAATATCTAATATAATTTCATATGGCAATAGCTTATTGAAATTTGAAATTGAGTTTACTGGTTTGAAACTGTCATGTACCCCAGAAAAGCCATGTTCTTTTAATCCAATCTTCTGGGGCTAGACCTGTTGTTGGGTGGGACCTTTTTGATTAGGTTGTTTCCATGGAGATATGACCCCACCCATTCAAGGTAGGTTTTAATCAGCTTACACGAGTCCTTTAAAAGGGAAATATTTTGGAGAAAGCTCAGACACAGACCTTTGGAGATGCAGAAGGAAGACACCCCAGGAGATACCAGAAGCTGGGAGAGGACAGCAGACATTGCCATGTACCTTCCCAGGTGATAGAAGAACCCAAATGCTGGCTGCCTTTCCTCCAAGAAGGTGTCCTCTTGTTGGTGCATTAATTTAGACATTTTTACAGCCTTGGAATTGTAACTTGTAACCTAATAAATTCCCTTTATAAAAACCAATCCATTTCTGGATATATTGCATTCCACAGCTTTAGCAAATCAAAGCACTGGGTTTATAGTATCATCCCCAAGTAAGCATTTATTAAGATGTCTAGTTTACCAACATGTTTTTCTAATGAAAAAGTGAAATCATCAAGATTATGGAAACTATTTTTAAAAATATTGTAATCAGAAGAATAAAGATCTTATTTCTTTTAGAATAACAAAAGTGATCAAAAGTATAGTAAGACACAATATTTTAAAATAATATTAAAAATAAAAATAATTAGAATATGCAAACTCAAAGAGACAGACTCTAGAATACAGGTTACCAGGTGTGTTCGTTTGTAAGCTGCCTTATTGCAATATAGCAGAACTGGAATGGCTTTTCAAAAGGGGAATTTAGTAATTTACAAGTTTACACTGCTAAGGAAGTGAACATGTCCAAATTAAGGTGCCAACAAAAGGTTACCTTCATATAAGAAAGGCTGATGGGGCAGGAATACCTCTGTTACCTGGGAAGTCACGAGGCTGGCATCTGCTGGTCCCTTGCTCCTGGGCTCTTTGCTTTTAGCCTTTGTTTCTGTGGGGGATCCTTACTTTGCTTCTCCAGGGCTGCCTTTCACTCTTGGCTTCCCTTGACTCTCTCCAGGTCTGGCTTGCTTAATGTCTCATGGCAACATGTGCTGGGCCCCAAGCATCTCCATACATCCATGTCTCTCTTCTCCACGTGTCCACATCTGTGAAAGCTCTGCTGTGAAGTTTCTGTCACCTCTGAGGCATCTGTCATTTCTGATTCTATAAAATATCTCCTCTTTTAAAAGATTCCAGTAAACTAATCAAGACCCACCTTGAATGGGTGGAGTCACATCTCCATTTAATCAAAAGCCCACACCCACAATTGGATGAGTCACATCTCTGTGAAAATAATCTAATCAAAAGTTTCCAATATACATTATTGAATCGGGATTTAATAAATGGTTGCCGCCACAAGATTGAATCAGGATTCAAACATGGCTTTTCTGGGGTACATGACATTTTCAAACTGGCACACCAGGGGATGGGGTAGGAGTAGGAAAAAGGGAGTTACAGCTTAAAATGTGCAGGGTTTCTATTTGGGTGATAGAGAAGTTTTGGAAATGGTTGGTGGTGATGGTAGCATAACATGCGAATGTAATTAAAAGCACTGACTTATATGTTTGACAATTGTTTAAAGGGGAAATTTTAGTTGTATATATGTTGCTAGAACAAATTTTTTTAAAAAACCTCCATGGAACAACACAACACAACTAGTGAACCTTAAGTTAAACCATGGACTATAGTTAATAGCACAACTATAAAAGTGTGATTTCATCAATTGTAACAAAAGTGCCACACCAATGGTGTTAATAATAAAGTGACATAGGAGTACCCTGTATTTTATGCATGATTTTTCTGTAAACCCACAACTTCTATAGTTAAATAATAGTAACAATCTCACCGGATGAACAAGAGATTTTAGTTTGACATGAAATACAAATGAAATCATCTCTTCTATTTTGTTGACCAATATGTTGTTTTGAAAAAAACAAGAGTTGTGAAAGCTGCTAAAAATCAGCCGTGTAATGAATAGCAATTGAGTAAATTTGATTTACAAATAGATAAAGTAGGATGATTAATCTTTGCTTGCACATATAATAAGGAATTTAAAAGTCATAGGGAAATGCTTTCAAAATTATGAACACTGTGGCTACAAAGGCATTGTCTATACTAAACATCATAAATATTTTATGAAAAAACTACCCTTTTCCAATTCATTACTTGTACAAAAAATGCATCAGTTTAGCTGTTTAGTAATGTGGGCTTAAAACCTTTACAAAAAGTAGTGCAACAGATTTTAGCAGGTACATATTCATAAACAAGTTTTAGTTGGGAAGAATCTTAGTGAAAATCTTCAGAAATCAAAGATTATTATCTCATGTGTTATTAAATTAAAGCTGTGAAGTTTCTGTCGCCTCTGAGGCATAATCTTGAATAACAGATTACTTTATACACTGAACATTGGTAACAAAGAAGAGATTTAATATTATTTTTCTATACATGGAAGTTATCTACACAGGAAATCGTTCAATAAATTTCCTTATTTTTAGATACTACCAGAGAATTTTTTAGTTCAAAGAATCAAAAATTAATTATTCAATTCACAATACTACAAAATGAGGTGGCATATGTTTAAGATACATTTGAAAAGGTAAATGGATTAATTAAGTTAAAGGAAATTAAAGTGAAAGAAACTACCATGCGGTTCTATCAACAAACATAGTATTTTAAAATAATCTTGATCATTAGAATTTTCAGTTCTCACCCCTGCAACAATTGAGGGAAAATAGGCTTAAAAATACTTATTTAAAAGCATTACTCTTTTGTTTGGATGCCATTTTTAAAAAGTAATGATTAGATTTAAAAGTCTCAATGAAATCCCAATACCCTATTGAGTGATTAATTCCTTTGGAAAGGATGTGGAGCGCTCTTAGTCAACTTTTATACATATGCTTCTTTGGAAAGAGGCTAAATACTTATCTTAGTATTTCCCACCACATATTTAGTGTAGCTACTGCAAAGGCAATGACACCCATTATAAATATGGCATTATATGCCATACTGCCAAGACCATTTAAAATGCAGAGATCTCCCAAAAATAAACACTGCTTTTATTATACAGTATTACAATTATGAATACTTCACTTTGTTGTAATCCTACATATTTTGAAAGTTTGAAAAATGAATGAGAATATTCTGTTGTAAAACTTATATACAGAAATTATTCATTAAATTTTGGGCTAATCTTACTCTAGAATCTATCACAAAAATTTTCCACAGTGTATTTTATTGCAGTTTTTTTCCAAGCCATCCTCTATTCCCCACCCCCACCCCCATACACACTCATAAACACTTCTCAGCACCACCTGAGTTAAGAAAATAATCTAAGAGAGCATAAATAGAGACTGGAAGAGAGAGGTGCAGTACTAGTAGCTGGGTTGTATTAAGGACTGACTAGAGATCAGAGCAATGAAATGAAAGTGATACCAGCTGTCATGTTTGCATGACTTTACCCACACACAGTTAGTTGGCACAATCAGGTAGAATCAATGGAGAGCTGGATTTAATCAGGATTTGGGTTTTGCCAAAGTACATAGCCTTGCAAGAGTAGGTCAAGGGAACTGGGGCTGTGTACAACAGTGATTATAGTGAATGTCATAACTAATCATTGGTTACAAATTATGACATCACTGTCCTTGCATTTGTCCATGCCCCAGAATCAACATCAATATCAGAGGATTTGTGTCTTTGCCCCAGAAAAAAAATTCAACCTTCCACTCTTAAAATTAAATACCTGTTTTTTTCTAGAAAATAGGGAAGGAGGTGATGTTAGTGTTAGCACTGAGCATTGAATTGGCTTGCTTGCATTCTTCATGCATGCAACCTATAAATATAAACTTCGTTAAAATCTCCCATTTTCAAGTAAAAATAACAAGAAATTTACTGTGAAGAGCATTTAGATAATGGTTGGTCACATAAAGCAATAATTCCTTTAGTCACAAGACTGGACTTTTCTCTTGGCAGAGAGTGGCAAGTGTTTGAAGTCAATGGAAACCCCAACCCTATCCCTTATTTCACAAAACACAGATTTGTTTTAATTGCAAAGCAAATAAACAAGTGTACAGGTCAAGACATGTCACCTTCTATGTTTGAGAACAATGTTGCTCTAAATGATTTATTTAAGGTCACCCCAAGGGTTAGAACATATCCAAGGTTCCTCTTTATGTCCTAAATGCTCTTTACTGGGAGTTTCTGGTAATAAGCCTTTGCTCCCTCTGTTTCCAGTAAAAACAATTTGCCCTCTTAGTCAGATTACATATTGGCTTTAGCACCTCAAATGCAGCATCAGCCAATCCTTGAGGAAAATAAACATAAAATAAAAATTTACTTTTAGTCTATCAAATGGGGGGTGGGGTAATTTTATAATGCAGAGTTTTCAAAGTTAAATATACTAATGCATAAAGGAGCAGCAAAAAAGATTTTTAAAACTGAAGGGAACTCTGATCAGTCTTTTAACAACTGAAAGAGAAATGGCTTGGAGGGAGGAGATAAATAAGGTCTGGATAAAAGGATTTTCTATATACAATTGTTTCTGAAAAAAATTCAGGTGGTACTTAAAAGTGATTATTGGAGTAATCATTTAAACTTGAATTTATTAGTCATTTCAGCCAAACACCTAATCAAATTTCTTTACCTATTTTTTTCCATTTGACCATTTAGCTGCCTGTTTTGATGTATGACATGAAGGAAAAATTGCTATTTGGGAGGGAAAAAAAAGAAAAATTACAGACAGCTTCTAAATATAGTCTTTCAGATGGACAGTTCTTTTATTTGGGACATCCATGGGCCTTTTTAATTATACAAAGTATGCTCCAAAGCCTAAAAATTTAGTACTGAAGCAAAGAAGAGTTCAATTTCTCTGTATATTTAAGCGCTCATTTAACTTAGTCTGTAATTTACTTTAATATACCTCAGCATGGACATCATGATGTTATGTACGTATTAGGCTAAAACACATGCCTGGCACATTCAGATGTTCTAATCAGGATTTCACACTGGAGCTGTGAGGAATGTGGAGGAAAGAACCACTAGAATTTTATCAGATAGGCTGCTCTCCGGAGGCAACCTTCTTCTCTGATCAACCACAGGCATTTTGTTAATTAGCATAAAGGCAGAAATTATACCTTATTTCACAGCATAATGGATGTTAGAAATGGGCTCTCATTGGTGAAAACAGTAATATTCAAGGTACATCAGTCGACTAAAATACTTTAGAACAGAGATTGGCAAACTACAGTCCACAGGCCAAATCCAGCCCACCTCCTGGTTTTTTGCAGCTCATGGGCTAAGAATAGTTTTAACATTTTTTAATGGCTGGAAAAAATTTTTTAAGAATAACATTTTGTGACACATGAAGATTATATACAATTCAGATTTAACCATCCATGAATAAAGTTTTATTGTAACACAACCACAGTCATTTGTTTGTGTATTTTCTGTGGCAGGGATCAGTAAACTTTTTCTATAAAGTGTAAGAGTAAATAAATGGCTTTGCAGGCTACATGATTTCTGTTGCAGCTACTGAACTCTGCCATCACAGTACTAAAGCAGCCTTAGGCAGCACAGAAATGAATGAGTGAGGCTGCATCCCACCATACCATCATTTACACAAACAGGGAGTGGGTAGAATTTCCATCATTTACACAAACAGGGAGTGGGTAGAATTTGGCTTGTGAGCTGTAGTTAGTTAGCTAGTCCCTGATCTATAGCTGCTTTCACGCTACATTAGCAAGAGCTCAGTAGTTGCAAAAGAGACCATATGGTTGGCAAAGCCTAAACCACTTACCAAAAACAGTTTGCCAATTTCTGCTCTAGAATATAAGCTTCATGATACCTGGAACCTTGTCTCTCTTAACTATAACTACATTTCCAGAATTTAGAATGTAAATTATTGGTACTCGGTAGGCGTTTATAATTATTTCTTGAGTGAATGAGTGAATGAATGAATGAGTACATATGTACTTGCTGTGCATAAAGACTATTTCATTATAGTACCATTCCATTTTTGTATTCTAGTAGAATATTCTGCCTTCGAGTGAACTTGAAATCCTTCTCCCTGTAACTTTCACCTGAGATCCCAGTTATGCATGTCTTTGTTACTTATAAATATCTAATCTATCCTCTACCTGAACTTCTTCAAATATTTGAAGTCAATTTTCATATCCCCTGAATCGTCCCTCTCCAGTCTTCATAGTATCGTAACTCTCCCTCCATGATGCATTTTGAATTTCTTATAAGCCCCTACTGAAAATTATAACTCACAAATCCTTTTGTTATTTTCAAAAACCTAATCATGAGAATATGAACAAAAGGTTAGAGCAGCTAGAATTTGCTAATGCGCTACTTTATCATTGGAACACATGTGGCAATACCAAATATTATTATTCTTTAAATGTCCAATAAATGGAAAGATTTCCCAAATGCTGAAAAGTATTTTTATTATCTAAAGAGTATACCACACATTAGAGAGTTCTACTAATCTCAGTTTTGCTCTTTTTACAAATCTCTCTAAACTTTGGAGACCTACAGAGTTATTCTTCAAGAATTGACCTTATTAAGCACATTAGTTTCTTTAACAAGTCAAGCTCAATTAATAAGTGACAATTACTATTTTAGACTAGCTTTAATTTCATATGCATCTGTAGAACAGCCAGTTCTACAAAAGCATTAAGCAACTCTGTGGTTGCTTTAATTTCAAATGCAGTCTTTAGAAATAATTCAGCCTATTTTTGTAGCACTCCAGATCCATACTTACATTCAATTATTTCCTTCCCCATTTATCTTACTGTCCTTGGCTCCTCTCCCTGAGGTTCTTCCATGACTGAAGAGCACTTTTAAGCTACTATTCACTGTCCTGTTCCAGTGAACTGAGACAGATAATAGCATTCCTAACATAATGGGTCCTCTCTAATATAATTTTGCTGTTACTCAATGTATCGTTTACAGCAGATGGGCCACTGCACAAAACCAACATGTTGAAAAACACAAATATCACTCCCTCACCTGGAGAGCAAGACGGTATTGCAGAAATCTGTTTAAATCTAATGAAACTTCAACTGTATGTAGTCTTTGGGCCTCTAGTGAACATGGGTTCTCATAATAGCCTTGAATTTGATTCTACTTACAGGATAGGATGTTGTAGTGTTGGAGAAGGTCTCATCCTATCCTGGGAGACAAGTAAGAAGATAGAGGGTGTTTATTCTGAATGACTGTAATATTGGAAAGAGCACAATTGTAGTAGACTGTTGGGCTAGAAATTGTTTTTCCACATCTTTTGTTGAAAAGCACTTTACAAAGACCCTACAAAATTGGATAGTAATTTAAGCCTTCAGAGATAATCAAGACCACTATTGAGGAGTGGTGTGGTGGTAAGTGCAGACTTCAGGAGAAATACATAGGGTTGAACCATTGCTCTGCTACTTGCTGTGAGATACTGGGAAAGTCTCTATATTACTCTGAATTTTAGCTTCTTCACCTGTGTAACTGGACCACCTACTATGCAGGGTTATATGAGGCTGGAATATTTTAAACATCTAGAAAATTTGACTGACCCCTAACAAGTACTCAACAAAAGTCAGTTCTTTTATTGTCATCAAATGTGGGACGATCTTTTCTCTGAGCTCTACAAAGAACAAGAAAAAAAGAGTAGGGAGGGGTTTCCTGGGACATGGGACTTCAAGTTGTTCAAAGAACTGTATATGATAAACTATTTCAAGGACTGAATATGTGGCCATTAGTTCCTTCCCAATGTCTTAAAGAGTATTTCTGTTGTTTTGTGGGATAAAATTGGAAAATAAGTACTCATAGCTGTTGATAATTTATCTTTAATCACTTAACTAAAAGTTGAACTGATTTTACAGCAGTAATTCCCAATAGGGAGAGGGGGTCAGGTAATTTTGACTCCTAGGGGACATTTGCTAATGTCTAGAAACCTCTTTTTGTTAGCTCAGCTGGCGTTGCTGAAGAGGATGCAGCAAGCCTCTAATGGGTAAAAGCTGTGAATCCTGCTACAATCCTCCAATGTATGAGACATTCTCCCCGCTTCCCCCAGCAAAGAATTAGCCAGTCAAAAATGTCAATAGTGCTAAAGTTGAGAAACTATATTCTACAGGCCAAATAATCCCTATTCTCCTTACATTTCCTCATGCTAAATATCAGTCACAGGAAAAAATCCAATGGCATACCTTGCTCTCTCAACCACTATAGATTTATCTGCTGTATAACTCTATGATTATAATAATGTTTTTATAGCACTTTTGAATTAAAGGTGCTTTTATAGAATATCTCAACCCTGACAATAACTTTGTGAGGGATGTATTTTTATTAACATCCATTTTAAAGATGTGGAAAATGAAGTTTAGAGATATTTCATGGGCAAGAACTAAGGTCCAAATACAAGATTTCAGATTCTAGATCTCACATGCCTGGCACTGCCTCCTGCTCTACTTGTCTTCATTCTGTCCTACGCTATTCTCAGCAGACGGGTAAATGCAAAAGCCCTTGTCCCCTAAGACCTGCTAAAGCAGTGGTTCACATCTGGGTTGCACATGAGAATTACTTGGGGAGGTTTTTAAAATATAGATTCATGACCCCACGAAACTATTACATCTGAATCTATAAGGATAGGGTCAAAACATATTTCCCGAAAGCATCCCACTCATGCCCACTTCTAGTATGGCATCTGGTTCGGATCACAAATCAAGTAATAGCAATGATCATTCCAGGACCATCCGCATGTTAGAATTCCTTTATGTAAAGAAATAAATCTCTAGTAGTATTTTAGGCATCAAGGAAAGTCAGTATGATGGGAACAGTTTTATGTTAGTAAGCCTCTTGACTACTCAAAAATGATGGCCATTTTCACCTTCTTTTTTGACTCTGGGTTAAAGAAATTTTCAAAATGGGGCTATATTTTGTTGTTTTCCTCCATATAGCTTTCATGTCCCTCACGCACATCATACACAATACACTTCATAACAAAGAACATTCTACATTAAAAAGGAAGAAACCTATTAAAGGCCCAATTAGTGTACAAGCTGGCAGGGTCATTATTGTACAATTGCTGCATCTATACATCAGCTAATTCCAGTACCACTTGCCATTTTTCAATCTTGTTCATATTGGTAACTAACATGTGGTTCTTTTTCATCATAATTCCCCTGATTGCAGGTTTTAGGCTTATAATGATCTTTACAGATGAATTACTAAAGTTCACTGGTATGCAGTGCTCTCTCTGTAGACCAAAACATGGGCATCAAGTGAGAACCTATTAGAAACACAGGCTCTAGATTCCAGCCCGACCTACTGAACCAGGTGATGCTCATTCAAGTTTGAGGAGCACTATTCTAGTGGTACGAGAGGGAGTTTCCCCCCAACACATTCACACCGATAATAATAGCTCAGTACTGAAATGAGTCTCTAAGACAGTGGTTCCCAAAGTGTGGTCTCTGAGACACCAGCAATCCCCTGGGAATGTATTAGAACTGATTCTGTAAGCACAACCAGGCATATAGAATCAGAAACTCTAAGTGTATAACCAACCAATCTGTCTTTTAACAGGCCCTTGAAGTGATTCTGCCACATGCCAACATTTAAAAACCATTTTTCTGAGGCAGAAATGATCAATTTTGTCCTCATATTGAAATAATCTAGGAATGGTATAGACAGATGAGTGAAAATATGGATAAAAATAAATAATAATGGGGGAACAAAGGTTAAAATATATTGGGGAGATGGAAATACTAGAGGTCTATGAGAGGAAGGGGTAAGGAGTATGGTATGTATGAGTTTTTTCTTTTTCTTTTTTTTTTCCCTGGAGTGATGCAAATGTTCTAAGATATGATCTTGGTGATGAATATACAACTATGTGATGATATTGTGAGCCATTGATTGTATACCAAGTATGGAATGTTCATATGTTAAGAATGTTTGTGTTTTGTATGTTGTTTTGTCAATAAAAAATATTTTAAAAAATAAAATAATAATAATCTAAGAATATTTTGTAAATGTCAGTACCTGAGACCCACCAGAAAAATTAAACAGTATTTGAACAAACACCTGGCAATCCAGATGATTCTAATGAGCAGTCAAGGTTTATAACTAAGACTTTGAAAAAAGGTCAAGGAGATTGAGAAAGCTTTGGAGGTCTGATGCAGTATTTCTCAATCCTGACTGCCTAGTGGCAAAAAATAAAAATTAAAAACCTGGTATCATGTTCCCCGCCCTGCAATTTGTCTGAGCTGGTTTCTGGGGATTACATATTTTTTAAATGATTCTAATGTGTTGCCAGGATAGAAAAACACTAGACAAACCTTTGTTTCACAGATGAGAAGTATACGGTTAAGAGGTGAAGTGGCTAATTTAAGTTTACAAGGATGTCTCAAGAATGTTGAAATTAGAACTCCCAACTCACTAATTCCTGACCCAGTGCTCTTTCCCCATATATAGTTTCATTGTCCTTTCATGGCATCTGCCTTCTACCTGAATTTCATCTCCCCACAAATTTTTAAGGTCTTGAACAGATATGCTTTTTGTCTTCCAAGAGCCCAGCCACTTTGACCAAGAAAGTTTTGGGGTAAAAGATACTATTCACATCTTTTTAAAGAGTAAATATGGATGTGAGGAAGCTCAGCAACTCCCATTTCACATAATCTTCTCCCATATGAGTTTGTCACAGCCCCACCAAAAGATGGAATCTGACTGAATCTGGGCTGGACTTGATGGCTATTTTGACCAATAGCCTACGACGGAAGTAACAATGTGTGCTCCCCATGACTAGTTCTCCAAAAGCCTTGACACTTCAGTCTGCACCTCATCAAACACTAGCTCTTGAGACACCATTTCTTGAATCTCAGTCCCCATGCTGGGAGAAGCCCTAGCTACATGCAGAGGCCACATGTAAGTACACTGGTCCACAACCCTAGCTGAGCTCTCAGCTAGCAGCCAACTTTAACTTTCTATCGTTGTGGGTGAGTTATCTCAGAAGACCAGCCCAGGGGAGCCTTCAAGATGGCTGCAGACCCAGCTGACATTTGATTGCAACAGCATGCAAGACTTCAAAGGAAAACTACCCCAGCTGAGCCCAGCCACTATATACAGAAAAATGATAGATTATAACACATTTTTTAAGGCTCTGGGGTTTTGAGGTGGTTGATTAAGCACCAACAATGGAAAATAGTTTCTAGTGGAAAAAGTTTGGTATCAGTAAGATACCATTACTTACTGATTGTTATTGTTAATAATAACAATTAGAGTTAATTGTGAGAGCAAAGGGTCAGGGTAAGGGAGGGCAGGGAAAACAAGGAGCACAAAAAAAAGAAAAGAAAAATATTTAAGGAATGTCAGAACAGGAATATACTGTCTCCTTAGAGAGTCAATGAGACATAACTACACACTTCCAACAGGGTTTGGAAGTATGAAAAATACATATAGTAAGTATATAATATGTTTTTACTGATAGTAAATGGTCTGAAATTACTATAAAACCAGAAATTTAAAGATTCAAATAATGTCAAGAATGAGGCTGAAAGAGAGAACATTTTCTGAATAAAGTTATAAGCATACAAGTTAATCTTTTCTATTCCTAGATCGCCCTATTTACTTTGTAATTTTGAATATGAATCTTTATTGCAATCACAAATATTGCCATCAGACAATGAGGACTGTGCCAAAAATTTCTACAGGATAGTTTTCTAGCTGAGCAGGTAAACAAGTATGTTTCCAAATGTCAGCTCTACCCTCTGCCAGATAGATCTAGCACTATGTCAGAAACTCAAGCTGTGACCCCTCCCTTTCATATTTAGTATTTTTTCAGCAAAAATAATGAGTCTGGAATTGGATTTGGATGACAATTGCTTTTGAATCAAAACACACAAAAAAAGAATACTGTACAATTTGTTCTCGTCCCAATTTTACCGCAATGCACTGATTCTGCAGTGATTTTCGACATCAAAATATATTTTTATTGTCATTAGAGCTGACTTAAAACACACATGGAGCACAGGCAAATGTTGTTTCAAGGTGCCTTTTGTGATCCAACTTCCATCCTCAACTTCTTGATATATTACCTTTGCTGGTGTCTGGCTGTTGAGTTCAGGTGTTTAAAGTTCAGTCATAAAGAAACTAAGGTCAGGAGTTCACGGGGTGTACCTGCAGCTTTGTTCTCTTTGATAACTGCAGTTAGGCCATCTCGTAGCCCACATCCTATTTGTCAAGAGAGAAAGTAGGAAAGATCAGGGAAAAGCCATTTCCACTACCAAGAAATAACTCAAAACATTGGCCCAGGTTTAATAATTATTTATTATACATGCTACCTCTCTTTTTCCTACATCTGTTAGGAATTACTAATCAATTATGGCTTTCCGTCTCTTTGAGGTTGAATGCAACCTAAGAATTCTCAAGAGAATGCCCAGACTTCCTCACTTAATCAGATGAAAACATTTGTTATCCTTCCATTTACCACCTTGATGGTACATCAGGAAAATCATCTCTATATACAAGTAGCTTTGTTTATTACTAGCCTTCTAACTTTGATGGACAGAAGTCAAAGAGAATCCTCCAACTGAATGATTGTGAGGCTAAGTATTTATAGAAAGTTTTTTATTCTGCACAATAACTAATTTTCCCTATAAAAATTGCAAATACTCTTGGTATATAGTATGTGATCAGGATGCTATAGTGGTAGTTAAAATTAAAATGTCACTTTTCATAACAAGGATCAGAAATGTCTCTGATTCTTGTTTATTTTTTCCAAGTGATGCAAGAAGGAATGCTAGAGAACTCCTAATCCATTAAAAATAATAATAAATGCTAATTGTGAGATATGTCTATTAGCTGGCACATATCGTCTGCCAACTTTCATGGCAATGATCTGGATAATTTTGTAAGTCACACAGAAGTCATTCAAAGAACTTCACCAGTCTGACATTAGGATCGGTCCATAAAACCCAGGTTATGTAAACAGATATCTTCAAAGCAGATTTGGGCAAATAAATCAATACAAAGCAAAATGCAGCAAGCACTTTTTCAGCGATTATTTTCAAAGTACTATGCTAGTCATTTGGAGACTACAAAGTATTAAAGTGGGTCTTTCCAAACAGGAATTTGTAATTAATTGAAGGAAATATGCCTTGAAAACTTAAACAGTATGAGGCAGCATGGTGATAAATAAGTGAATGGGTCAGTGAAAAAGATATTAAATTTAGATGGCTGATTATATCCCCAGGGAAATATTTGCTGTAAAGAGAAGCACTCTTGCTATAAGAAAACTCTAGATTTATCTTCCCTGTAGAAAACATTACTATCCTAATAATTTTCATATTTATGTTTCTTTAGGCTACTTCTGAAATTTATTTCTTTTAAGGAAAAAAATCCAAATCTTTTTCTGAAACTTCTCAGTTTTTATAGCCATGATCTTATGATTAAGAAGAAAAATAGTATGAAAGGCCTTTATGCTTTTCGTACAACCACAGGTCAGAGGCTTAGAAAAAATACTGTGTCGGTGATATTTTTAGCCCTGCCTTCAAAGAACTAAGTCCTTAATTGACCACCATTGTCTTTTCTTTTATGTGAACAAATGTTTCTAATTTTATAAGTGCTCACGCTCTGTCGTTAGGCAGAGGCAGCACTGTGTAGTGGTTAGGAATAGAGCGTTAGAGTTGGAGTATCCAGGCATGACTCCTGGATGTATCACTTATCAGCTATGCAACTATGGGCAAAGCGCTTAGCTCCTTTGAACCTCATGTTTGTGTGTGTAGGTGTGCACAAGTGTGTGTGTGCGTGTGTGTGTGTGTGTGTGTGTGTGTGTGAATGAAGTGGAATACAATAAATAGTAGCCATTATTGTTACCATTAGTTTATGTGAGATTTGCCCTTCAGAAGGTTAAGTTTGTCCATTTCTTGACTAACTTATAAAATGACTTTGATAATAAAGCTAATAGTATCCAACACGCATTTCCATTCTTTGTCAACAGGGTACCAAATGGAATTTTCCTTTTGCCCAAAATTGCAACTAAGGCTCAAGATACTGCTATATAATCTAGACTCAGAAGTGCTGGTAAGTCACCAAAACTTAGGTACAGCCAACCACCTTCCCTCCAGGATCACTGAGAGGTAACCTTGACAAACCACTCCTCCGCATCAGCACCACCACCCTCATACCACCCATATAAGAAGAGAACTGAGAGATGAGAGGTATGGGTGGTAACCTTTGGGAAGTTCAAGATTTGTGCTTGTAAACATAAGCAGAGAAGAGAAAGAATGGAGAGAGTTGCTGGAGTTGAGACAAGGGACGAATGGAGGAGCTTGCACTTCCATCAAATGGCACAACAAATATACTTTGAGTTTCCTAGGAAGGGGAGTTTGTTGAGGGAGACCTCAAAGAAAATAGTTGGGTTTGATCTGATTTTATCTCCCTATAAGAGGGTCTCCCAGGCAGTAGAGGAATGATCTACTTTGTTGAGGTTGATAAAATTCTATAAAGAAAGCCTCATGGACTCATCAGAGCCACAAAACTGATGCTAACCTCCTTTTTTATGTCCATAAAAATTGTTTATCATCACTAGAAACTGGAAGCTGCTTCCATTTTTGAAAGTGATCCATCTTCCTTGCTGTAGCAAAACATCTGGTGTCCAAAATAAAATGCTGTTATCTGCAAACTCAATTCCCATGTTTCTTTCACAAGGCTAAAGCAAGGCTACTGGGGCTGGAGGGGCCAGAGGCAGATCTTGCAGGCAGGACTATCTCAGTAACTTAAGACCCAATGCAAAATGAAAATGTAGATGGAGGAGAGTCAATTTCCACTTCTCGCAGTCTTTCCTTGTCTCCAACCCACAGCTGAAGAGCATCCTTCCAAGGGACTACACAGAGATGCTGTGCTGGGTGCCTGGATAGGAGGGAGTGGGGAGTGGGCTTCTGAGAGGCCCTGCTGAGTAACCTGCCAAAGGCACCAAGTCACAAACACACACCCTCTCAGGCCCCACCAACCACCACAGCCAATGTGATACACTCACTGCCCTGGAGTGGGGAGCCATAGCACAGCTGTAGGAAGGGAGACTGGCAAAGCCCTGAGCACTAGAAGGAGCTAGGAGCAGGAGTATACATTGGACATCCTGGCCAGGGTTGGCAAGGAGACCAAGGAAGAGGGGCTACACACCACCTCAGTCTTCAAGCACCACTTCCACCCGCATGCTCCATTGCTCCATCAGACTTCACTTATAAAGTACAAATTTAAAGATAAAGTTATCAAGAATTTCAAAATGGCAGTTGCAGAGCATTGTATCCCAAAGTGGGGGAAGGGTGATGATGCCCATGAAGCCAGAATTGCTCCCACGTCAGGGAACTGGGCAGTGGGAAGGCCCTGTGGAGCCCTCCAGGGCACCCACAGATGCTCATCATAAGAAGTCAACATTTGAATGGGCACCTCAGAGACATGACCAATAGTGAGTCCATGGTAACCAGGAAAACAGTGTTATCCAATCAGGGAAAAGACTGCAACCCTACCTAGATAAATAAGTGATGTTTGCTCCTTTTGCTGGCCCTTCTGCCTGTACCAAGAACTGGAAGAGCTAGCCCTTAAAGAGAGAGGAGGAATAAGCGCATAATGAGACAACCTCCTCACCACCAACTACATCCAAAGAAGATTTCATCTGTATTGGTGGGAAAAGAAAAAAAGCTCTGAATTAAGTTGAGATTGAAATTTTGAATTGTATAGGATTTAAATGACTGTATTTTTAAAAAATTACTTAAAAGTAAGAAATTGTAATTAAAGGAACTGCTCCTCGATGAAAAAGGCATTCAACATAGCAGTTACTGGGGAACAAAAGGCATTTCATGCCTATATCCTAAGAAGCACACCTCTTCAATTAATTGGCTACATATGATTGCCAACAGAGGCCCAAAGTAGGTGCACACCTACACAGGTGATACATTTGCAAACCCAGGGCCTTCCAGAGCCATGGGAGTGAAAAAGAGGTAGGCAAGTTGCCCTTGCTGCTGCCAAAATCCATGTGTCCCATAGCAGAAGAGGCAAAGAAGGGAAACAAAAGAGCCTGGAGTATTAAAAGTATACAAGCTTCCCAATGCCTGCCGATGCAAAAAAAAAAAGAATATAAGCAACTCAATCTAAAAACAACATACATTTAACATAAGTTAAAGCTACAGGAACCTGAGGATATTTGAGCTCAAGCTATGAAGCCATGAGTATATCAACATTTATTAAGCATCTACCAATGGGAAGACAAAGAAAAATAAAGTATATCCATGCCCTCAAATTTTCTACAATCTACTTAGCCAGTATATGGGTGTATAAAACAATTGAAGGACAAGGTAGTGCTCAGCTTGTGTTAGCCACTGAAAGTGTAATAAAAATTAGGAAAGAGAGAGACTGTTAGTCCAGGCTGGAGGGGTCAGTAGAGGATGCACAGTGGAGGCAGGGCTTCAGCTATATTAAAAAAAGAACACATAGGTTGTTTTGGGCAAAATGGAAAAACAAGGTAATCCAGGCAGTAGAGATAGCATGAGCATTAGTGTGTGGATATCAAGTGCTTGTCCAGTCAGTGAGAAATGCAGCCTCAATGTAACAGAAGGTAAAGGCAGGAAAGCAGACAGGTATACAACTGGGTAGGTGGGGCAAAGGGAATTATAAAGATTGTCATGGAAAACCTGTACTAATTGTCCACATGCTTTACATGAACTATCTCATTTAATTCTTACAAAAATCCTGAGGTAGACATTATTTTATAATTCAGTAAACTGAGAGTCAGGAAAGTAAGGTTACTTATTCAGTAGAATGTTTACTATTAAAAAACAGTAGAATGTCTACTATTAAAAAAAGAAGATTAAAAATTGTTGGGCAGGACATGGAAAAATAGGAATGCTCATTCATTGTAGGAATGTAAAATGATGTAGCTTCTGTGGAAGACATTATGGCAGTTCCTCAGAAAGTTTAATATAGAATTACCATATGACCTAGGAATACCACTTCTATCTATATACCCCAAAGAACTGAAAGCAGGAACTTGAACAGATATTTGCACATCAGTGTTCAAATTGGCATTATTCATAATTGCCAAAAATAGAATTAGTCCATCAACTGATAGAAGGATAAATAAAATGTGTTATATACATACAATGGGCTGTTATTCAATTGCAAAAAGGAATGAAAATCTGATACATGCAACAATATGAGTGAAACTTGTAGAAATCATGTTGAATGAAATAATCCAGATACAAAAGGACAGCTATTGTATGAGGTCGCTGATCTGAAATTACTAGAATAAGGAAATTCAGGATCATAAACTAGAACATAGGTTACCAGGGGCTGGAGTAGGAGAAAATGGAAAGTTAATGCTTAATTTTTACAGCGTCTCTATTTGGGTTGATGGAAAAGTTTTGATAATGGATGGTGGTGATGGTAGCACATTATTGTGAATGTAATTAATAACACTGAATTGTATTAAAATGTGGTTTAAAAAAAAAGGAAATCTTAGGTTGTGTCTATTACTACAATAAAAATTACAAAAAGAAAAAACCCATAGGACCATACAAAACAAACAGCAAATCTACTGTAAACCATAGACTATGATTAATGGTACAATTAAAAAAATGTTCTTTTAGCAATTATAACATATGTATCACATCAATACAAGGTGTTAGAGTCATATAGGAAACTCAGTATTTTGTGCATGATTGTTCTGTAAACCTACAACTTCACTAAAGAAATAAATAGCAGAGAAGTTAAAAAGAGGGAGAAAAAAACAAATAATGAATGCAATTATATAAAAATTACAAATAGGGTAGATATTAATCCAATGACAGAAATTATCATTATATATGAATGGTTAAATATACCGATTAAAATACAGACATTGTCAGAATGGTGATGAATAAAAGACCCAATTTTATGCTGTGTACCAGAAATCCACATTAGACATAAAAATTGAGTGGTTAAAAATAAAAGGATGAAGAAATATGTACCATGCTAACACTAATGAAAAGAAAGCTGAGGTAGCTATATTAGTTTCAGACAAAGTAGACTTTAGAACAAGAATGATTATTGGGGATAAAGAAGAGTATTACATAATAACAAAGAGCTCAATTCTCCAGAAAGATATAACACTCCTAAATGTGTATGCACCTAACAACAAAGCATCAAAATGCATGCAGGAAAATCCAAAAGGAATGAAAGAGCAAATAGACAAACCCACTATTATAGTTGGAGATTTCAATATCCCATGTCAAGCAGCATGATCTATCATCTTGATCAAGTTAGCATTCTAAGAATATCCCATCCAAAAGTAGCAGAATACACAAGTCCTCTCAAGCTTACATGGAACATTCACCAAGACAGACCACATTCTGGGCCATAAAACACATACTAACAAGTTTTAAAGAGTAGAAATAATAAAAAGTATTTTTTCAGACCAAAATGAAATTAAACTAGAAAATAATAATAGAATGCTGGTTAAAAAAAAAAATCCCCGAATACTTGAAAGTCAAACAAAACACTACTAAATAACACATGGGTCAAAGAAGTCTTGAGAGAAGTTCAAAATGTAAATGTAATGAAAATAGAATTTATCAAAAGCTGTGGGAAACACTGAAAGAAATTATTAGAGAGAAATTTATAGCATTAAATCCATATATTAGAGAAGAAAGATCTAAAATAAACAAGCTAAGTTTATACTTTAGGAAACTAGAGAAAGAAGAGGAATTTAAACATAAAGAAAACAGGAGAAAAATGAAAATTATAGCGAAAATCAATGAAATCAAAAGCAGGAAAACAATAGAAGAAATCAATAAAAACAAATAATGGTTTTTTGAAAAGATCAATTAAATTGATAAATCTATAGCCAGAATAATCAAGAAAAAAAAGAGAAGACACAAATTACCAATATCAGAAATGAAAGAAGGTCATCACTAATATTCATGGGCATAACAGGATAATAAAAGAATATTATAAGCAACTCCATACCTACAAATTATATACCTTGGATGAAATGGACCATCTAAGAACACAATTTGTGTCCTTGAAGACACAAACAACCAAAACACACACATATGGAACATTGGAGAAAACCTGGATGACCTTGAGTATAGTGATAAGCTTTTAGAAACAATACCAAAAAGCACAGTCCATGAAAGAAAAATTGGCAATTTGAGCTTCATTTAAATTTAAAACATCTCCATGAAAGACACTATTAAGTGAATGAAAACACAAGCCACAGACTGGGAGAAAATATTTGCCAAATTGCCAAACACATATCTCATAAAGGATTTGTATCCAAAATACACAACTCAACAAATCAAAATACATATCTCTTGAAACTTAACAATAAGAAAATAAATCAATTTAAAAATGAGCAAATCCATGCGGGAGGCATGGGTTCAATTCCTGGACCATGCAACAACAACAACAAAAAAAATGGGCAAAGATCCAAACAGACACCACATCAAAGGAGATGTAAAAATGGGTGTGCTGGTTGGAAAGTATTATGCACCTCAGAGAAGCCATGTTTTAATCCTGATTCAATCTTTTGGGGGCAGCCATTTCTTTTAATCCTAATCCAATACTGTAGGGCAGAAACTTCTGATTAACTTATCTGCACAGAGATGTTGCATGTCCATTTGTGGGTGTGACTTTTTGATTAGATGGAGATGTGACTCCACTCTTCAAGGTGGGTCTTGATTAATTTATTGGAGTTCTTTAAAAGAGGAAACATTTTGGAGAGACCAGAGCTGACAAAGATGTCGACACTTAGAGAACAGAGACACAGATGTTTGGAGATGCTTGGAGCCCAGCAGACATTGCTGTGTATCTTCCCATGAGATAATAAGCAAGCCAGAACCTGGAGAGAGCCAAGGGAAGCCAAGAGAAGAAAGCCAGCCTTGGAGAAGCAAAGTGAGGAACCCCCACATAAACAGAGGCTGAAAGCAACAGAGCCAGGAGCAAGGGACTAGCCACATGACTTTCCAGCTTACAGAGGTGTTCCAGACCCATCGGCCTTTCTTGAATTAAGGTATCTTTCCATGGATGCCTTAGTTTGGACATTTTCATAGACTTAGAACTATAAACTTGTTACTTATTGAATTCTCTTCATAAAAGTCATTTCATTTCTGGATATTGCATTCTGGCAGCTTAACAAACTAATACAATGGGATATAAGCATATGAAAAGAAGCTCTACATCCTGTCATTAGGGAATTGCAGTTGAAACAAGCATTGAGATACCACTACACACCCATTATAATGGCTAAAACCCAAACTACTGATAACATCAAATGCTTGTAAAGATATGGAGCAAAAGAAACTCTAATCCATTGCTTGTGAAAATGCAAAAATTACAGCCACTTTGAAAGACAGGCAGTTTCTTGAAAAGATAAATATAGTCTTATCATATGATCAAGCAATTTCATTCATAGGTATTTACCCAAATGAGTTGAAAGTTATGTCCACTCAAAAATTTTCATGCAAATGTTTATAATAGTTTTATTCATAATCACCCAAAACTGAAAATAACCAAGACACCCTTCAAAGGGTGAATGGATAAACAAACTACTACATCCATACAGTGGAATATTATTCAACAATAAAAATGAATGAAGCATCAAGCCATGAAAAGGCATGAATGAATTTTTAATGCAAATCACTAAGTGAGAGAAGCCAGTCTGAAAAGGTTAAACATTTTATGACTTCGATTTTATGACCTTCTTGAAAAAATATATAGAGAGAGAGAGACAGTAAAAAGATAGGTAGTTGCCAGGGATTCTGTGGGAGAGGGGGAAGGTTCAATAGATGAACCACAGGGGATTTTCTAGGGCAGTGAAATTATTCGGTATTATACTGTAATGGTGAACACATGACATTATGAGTTCATCAAAAGCCAATGAACTTTACAGAAAATAATGAACTTCAATGTATCTAAATTTAAAACAGCCTTTTAGGAGGATGGGAGATTCCAAGAAAGAATACACTGTGACAAAATAATCAATGAAGGGAGTAAGAAGGAAAGGCGCTGACCCAAGAAACCTCACAAAAGAGAGCGGAGTCTGTAATACTAACAGCAAAAGGAACTCACAGTCCTCTAATTGATAAAGTTGTTTCCCCATGGGAGATTGGGCTAACAATTCTGATACCAATATACATTTATATTTAAATGGAACAACTAAGTAAATGAATGGAGAGAGTCAGGTTACTTATTGTCGAAATGGGAGGTTATAAGCAAGTGGAAGAGGCCAGAATGATCCATGTGGTAATGGATTAGAGTTGGAGACATCGATATGAACTTACTTTAAGCTTAATATAGATACAGATGGCTACACATAGAAATATTTATAGATATATTTATGTACATGAGTTAGTATACACACATTTATTTCCTTGCTCTGTCAGCTGAGAAAAACTTGAATGAATCCCTGGTAGCAGTGGGCACACTAAGTGTTCATATCTTGGTTTCTAATAACATTAACCAATAAAAGAAGCTATGGTCCTTGGAGAAATGTCTGAAATATACAAGATGAGCCTGGAGCATCTTGTTGTATCAGAAAGTAAGGAAGTACTGGGGAAGGGAGGGAAGTGCCCAGTGGTCAACACTGAAACAATTTGAGCAATAAAAAAAAAAGTAGTAGTTGATTATAAACAAAAAATATAAGATAAATATTCATGAGTCAATACTGATATAAATAAATGACCAGATAGATAAATAAATGATGGGGTGGGGAGAGACAAATCTCCCTTGCTGAAGAATTTCCAATAATTTTTTTGGGAACTTTCCTCTCAATGAAGGGATTTACTTACTTCTTACAAACTTACTTACTTCTTAAGTGTAGGCTACACACGATAACTTTCTTACAAAGAGTACGATTTGAAAAAAGAGGAAAATAGCAATTTTACAGTGGAAAACCTGGACAAACCCTCAGCCAGATGATCAAGGTTCAATCAACAGTGATGTCATATTGATAGCATATAACCTTAATATGCCATGATGAAAATGGAACTTTACCACTGTGATCTTCCTCCCCAAAACCCAAAACCCCAGTCAAATAATGAGAAAAACACTGGAGACATTACAGTAGAGGAACATCCTACAAAATATCTGACCAGTACTCCTCAAAACAGTCAATGTCATCAAACGCAAAGCAAGTCTAAGGAACTAAAACAGCCAAGAGCTTTAGTAGACAGAACAACTAAATGTAATGTGGTGTCCTGGAAGGGATCCTGGAGCAGAAAAAAAAAAGGAAACCTCAATAAACTATGGATTTTAGTTAGTTATACTCATCAATACTGATTCATTTATTATAACAAGTGTACCTGTTTCAGTTTGCTAAAGATGCCAGAATGTAATATGCCAAAAATGGGTTGGCTTTTACAATGAGGATTTATTAGTTCAAAAATTTGCAGTTCTAAGGCTATAAAAATGTCCCAATTAAGGCATCAGCAAGATGATATCTTCTCTGAAGAAAGGCTGATGACAGCCAGGATTCCTCTGTCACGTGGGAAGGCAATGACCGCAGTTTGCTGATCCTTCTCTCCCTGGGTTCAGTGCTGTCATGTTCTGGCTCTTTAAGTTTCTGTGTGTCCTTGCTTGTTTCTTCAGGGGTTTTTCTCTCTGGCCATTTCTTTCTGTCTTTTATCCTCATAAAGGACTCCAGTAAAGGATTAAGACTTTCCTTTAATGGGCTAGGTCACATCTCAATTGAAATAACCTAATCAAAAGTCCACCATAACAGATCTGCCCCCATGGGGATGGACTATAAGCAACATGGCCTTTTCTGGGGTACATAACAACTTCAAACCAGCACAGTACCATTCTAATATAAGATGTTACTAACAAAGGAAACTGGTATGGTAGCTCTTTGTAGCTTCTTCTCAATTTTCTCATAAATCTAAAACTGTTCTAAAAAATAAAGCCCATTTAAAAAAATATTCCATTATATATTACTAATTTACAGTTTCCTACTAGTCAAAGTACAAGTCAACTTGGTGAGGAAAATATGACAACCTATTTGCAAGCATATTAATAAATTTAAAATTTGAATAAAAAAGGATTGCGTTCCTATTAAGTAACAAGAAATCCTAACAAGAAAACCTTAGAAGTTTGGCTGCTTGTAACTGCATGTGCATAAGGCCATAGTACTCGATAAAGATAAAGCCTAGCAAAAAACATTTTTAAATCATGCAGATAGAAAAGAAACCAAAATCTACTCAAAAAATCCAAACATACAAAATTTTATTATATGGAAAAAGAAGGTGTTTTGGCTTCTTACTTGGTCCCAAAGATAAAACTAACATTAGAAAAGACATCTAGAGATGACTGGGAGACAGATGGTGTTACTTCCATCAGAAAAGAACATATTCTAATTTACAGCAGTCTTGAGACACAGTACAGAAAATAAAGTCATATTCAGATGTTGCACATCAATTAAATTATAAAAATATATTCCTTCAACATCCTTATCTGACAGGGTCACATCTTTCAGCCCAAAGGCAGAAGTACATAACCAGAAGCATACGTTTGAGGCATTTTATACAGTATTCTGATGAACCCGAGTTATTTTGGGGGTCATGGGGGCATAAAACCTTGACCTAATCTGTTTGTTCGTATAGAAGATGACGGTATCTCCTATGGAAGAAGTTAGAGACCCCTGACTTTCTTTGCTGGTGTGGTCACTATCTTTTGAGGCACATCGTGTGGTGTTGTGAAGACTAAAGTTGTTCTGAAAAAACTCTTTGTTATACATCTGTGAATATGGGACAGGAAAGTTGATCATATCCAGGAAATGTCATGAGAATAGTTGTTACAGGAACTATTGGCCCTCTGGGAAATTGCAGGACTTCTTGGATTTGATTTTTGAGCATGAGCCAGAGACAGAGCTAAACCAAAAAATATGGAATGGTGACTACGAAAAGAGTTAGTAACTGCTCTTCTCTAAGAATATTGCTACCAAAAATGATGATGATTTTGCAGTTAGCTTGTCTTACAATCTACCCTTTAGCTTCCTAAATTTGTCACAAAGCTATTACCCGGTTATATCTAATCCATTAATGAAAGAGGGAAGGAATTCAACTTTTTTCTGTGATATCCCACATCAGGATAAATTCTAAACTTTAATGTGCTGACCTCATCCTTGGACCTACTCCCAGTTGCACCATAAATTCAAGCCACTAGGAACTCAGTTGTCTCAAGTGGGCCTTTGCACAAGCTGTTCCCACTGCCTGGAGTAGACTGGCATTTCTCCAGCTTATCTGAGACACTAATTCTTACTTAGCAATTAACTATTGCTTGCTAATTCTTCAACACTCAGTTCAGTCACTCCTCAAAATACCTTCTCTGGCCTCCGCTGGCTCCCACCTAAGAAGTCCTTCCTCTTCTTTCTTCAAAAGTGCTCCATGCTCACTCCTTCTATAGCACTGATACTGAGTGTCATTTGCCCATTCCTGTGTCCAGAACTACCATTAAACTGTGTTTTTGAGGCCAAGTCTATTACTTTGGGATTTCTAGGCTACTGTATGTACAACAGATGGCACTTAAGGGTCACTAATAAGAGTTGTGGGATGAATAAACACAAAGTAAATATGTTAAAGCAGAAATCTGCTATTGGAAAGTTAATACAACCCAAGTATGCAAATTAAGAGGTGTAACCTAAATAGTACATTCACTTTTATGACATATTTCTCTGCTTCCATTCTTCCTTCCATCATCCTTCTTCACTCTGCCCCAGAATGCTCTTTCTGAACAAATTTTAAAAAGGGCCTGTGGGCAGGTCCTTCGTGATCTGGCCTGGATCACTTTTCCAGTTTAGTCTCTCCCACAACTTTCGTCCCACACAACACTATAGCCATACTAATCCACATCAGTTTCCAGAGCTCATTCTTGCACAGAGCATGGCACACAAGAAGTGCTCAGTCACTATTTGTTTAATAAAAGAAAAAGGCCAATTACATTTAGTATACCAAAGATGCAGACTGCAACTTAAGGAGAAAATCTTCGTTGCATTTAGGTTAAGAAACTTAGATTAAGAGCCTACTCTAGGCCAGGCACAGTGTTAGGTAACAGAGGAACAAAGATGGGTAAACCACAGTCCCTGTCCTCACAAAATGTACTGTCATTCAGGTGAAAAGATACAAAGGCAGATAATTTATTTAAATGTAGTAAAATACAAATTTACACAGTATACTTTTCTAGGAGTCCAGGGAAGACCTTCTAGAGGCTATGACTCGTAAGAAAACCTTGAAGGTTAATAAATTTATCAGGTTGAGAAAGGGCACTTCAGGCAAAAAGAACAGCACAAGTAAAGGCATGAAAGAATGAAACAGCAGGCATAGGCTGAAAAGCTATAAGAGATATAAGCAAGAGATGATGATGGCCAAACTAGAGTAATAGGAAATAAAGAGACATAGGATAGGCATGAGTTATTAATTGATGGAATTTAGGGAGATGTGAAGGTAGAAGAAGGTGTCTGTAATGACTCTTGGTTGAAGCTTGGATGGAGAAGGAGAAAATTTAGGGTGGGGTGGGGAAGATAATGAGTTCCAATCTGAACAAGAGGTTTGAAATATCTGGGGGACATAAAGTTAATATATTCAGAAGGCAGTATAGACAGCCCAGGCTATTATAATCAGGGCAAGAAATCTAAAACCACAAGGGTAAGTGATCTTATTTAAGGAGAGAATAAACAGAGGAAGACACAAAGAACCAAGAGCTCAGAGTAACAGAGGAGAGGCAAAGGAGGAGTAGCCCAGGAAGATGACCAAAAGAAGTAGAAAGAAGTTGCCTAACCAGGGGATATAATTCATAAAAACCAAGGGCATAGTTTCAAGGAGAAACAAATCAAGAATGACAATTTTACAGATTAGTAAGAAAAAAGGTAAAGACAGAGAAATAAACATTGGATTTGGCAATATGAATGCCATGGGGCTGACACTGGCAAGGAGAATTCTGTGGAATGATGGGTTCTGAAGCCAAACTGTGGAGTTGATAAGTGAAAGGCAGTTAAGGAAGAGGAGAGGGTGAGTGTAGGAGGACCCTTAAAGCATGGGAAGGAATGAAAAAAAAAATAGGGTGATGTGGAAACGGACAGGGAGGAGAAATAGTGGTTCTGTGGTTACAGAAAAATTTATTTTATGATAAAAGAGCCATGAGTATGCTGGTAACGGAGGAGAAGAAATCACTAAAAACAAGTAGGAGATAAAACAAGACACACAAAATAAGAGCTCCTTCTTGTCTGGGATTGTCTTTCTTTTCTTTATCACCAGCCTCACCACAGTGCTTGGCCCATAGGATAGGGGCTCAATAAATGTCTGCTAATGAATGAATTAGTAAGTAAATGATAAAGCAACACCCCAGAGGAATCCAGCTGAATATGATCAAGGGACCAGCGTGAGAGACTGACCATGAGCAAGTCAAGAGACCCTTCATTCTCTGAAATTATAACATAGGAGGGAAAGATGGATTTCCATGGCAGAGCTTTCTTACATGGATAGATTAATTTTGTGGTTCTGCAAATGCAAATATCGAGGGATCTGCTAATTAAGTACTCTGTTAATTAATTATGCTAATGAGTTTTCTTTTTACTTAAAATTTCAACATTTTCTGATTGGCCAGTCTCAGGAAGATTCTATTGTATTTCTCTGGCCTTATGGTATATTTTTTCTATCATATCAGCCCTTAAAAACCTTAAAGACCCTTAAGCATATGGACCCTGACTTTTTCATTCTTTACAATACTTAGCATAGTGCCTGGTAAATTGAAGGCATTCAGTAAATCCTTGTTTTTTTAAACAGAAAAATACCAGGGTCTGAAGCAATGTGCTTAAACTTGTTTTAAACCTCTGGTTAGAATGGACTGCATTATGTATACATTAGGGCAACAAACTTTAAAAATCAGGACTAACTATAGGATTGACAGAATCAGGAAGTCTATCAAGACACATTGATCATTCTGAAGACCCAATGTGTGTCGAACCATAGCACATGTTTGACACACACTGGGTCTTCAGAATGACCAATGAATGAAGATAGAATGCTTCATGAAATTATCTACATCCTGGTTTTCTTTCAAGTGCTCCACTATTACATCCCAGATGTGGTCCCAGTAGGGAAATGTTTTCAATTTTCTCAAATCCCTTTCTATTCCCAGGCCATGCCATACCTCCAGGATCCGCACACACTATCCCTCTGCCTGAAACACTCTTCTATTTATATTCACCTGGCTAACTTCAAGCCCCGTGTTCAAATGCCATTTTATTCACAAAACATTTCTCAACCCCATATCTCACCCTACTGTGATTATTCCTTTATTATTTCACTAATCTGCTGTATTGTAATTATTGTTAATCAGATCAGTTCAATCAAGCATGTCTTTTCATTTTTCTATCCCCTGGCACACAGTGACTTGGTCCAGAGTGGAAACTGTGGAGGTGGTGAAAAAATTGTATTTGAATTGGGCTTATATTTTGAAGGTAGAGTGAATGGGATTTGGTGACATATTGGATGTAGTGTGTAAAAGAAAAAAAAAGAAAAAGAGGTGCCAAGACTGGCACCAAGAAGAGTACCATGTGCAACTAGAAATGTGCAGTCACTGTTACCTGAGATGGAAAAAACTATGGACGGATTAGGTCAGGCATTCTGTTTTAATTTGAGAAGCCTATTAACACCCAGGTGGGGAATCTGAGGTTGGATATAAGAATTGCAGCTTCAGTGAAAGGTCTGGCCTCTGTAAATTTGAGAATCCTGAGCATATAAATTGTATGTAAATAAACAATTTATTTAGTGCAAATAATCCCTAGGGATTAGTAAATAAGAAAAGAAGGTCTAAAGACAGACAAAAAATCGTTTAAAGAGGAAGAATTAGCAAAAGAGACTGACAAGGAATAGCAATCTAGTTGAATTGCATAGAAGGAGTACTTTTCACTTGATACTATCTCAAGAATCAAATAGCAAATTTTCTATTAAGTTGCTAATGAAACACAAATGTCAGACTAAAGCTACGCGGTTAGGTGCCAATTAATATAATTCAAAGAAAATCCAAAATTATCACAGAGTCTTTGTTAGAACCACATAAATTTCACCCAGGAATATAGGTAACATTCACTAAAAATTGTCTTCTTTCATTGTGGCCTCGAGTCTCACAGTTAACAAAATGTGACATGGGTTCCACCCACTGGACATTTCGTGTTACTGCAAAGATATCCTTTAAACTTGGCTAATGCAGGTTTTATTCATTCAATATTAATATTATTTATAGGTAAATATTACTTTATTGATTGTCTCTACATATCAAGTACTGTTATATACCCTGGAGACATAACAGTGAACCCTGACAAAAAATCCATGCTTTCGTGGAACTTATATTTTAGCGTATAAATAGAAACCTTCATATTTTTGCTTGCCACAATAAACTACAGACCAAATTTGTGCAGTATGCATACTTACTAAGTCTGTCCCTAAGATTTTAGCAGTTAAGAGAAAACAGCGCAGAAGAATTTGGAAAAATAATGGCCAAGAACTTTCCAAAATTAGTGACAGACACTGAACAACTCATCCAGGATGCTCAAAGAACACTAAGCAGGATAAATACAGAAAGAAAAAACCCACACCTTGGCATATCATATTCAAAGTGCAGTGAGGAAGCCAGAGGCAGGGGAGAACTTACCTATAGAAAAACAAGGTAAAATTACAGCAGTTTCTTGGCAGAAATCAAGCAAGATGAGAGTAGAGTGAAATATTTTCAAGTGTTGAAAGGGAAAAACCCATAAACCTAGAATTGTATACACAACAAAATTATCCTTCAAGTTGAAGGAGAAATACTTTCTCAGCTAGACAAAAATAGAGAGAATTTTTTAAAAATAGAGGGAATTTGTCACCAGTAAAGCTGCCTTGCAGGAAACTTTAAAGTTCTTCAAAGGAGAGGAAAATTAAATAGGTCAGAAACTCAGAACCACGTAAAGAAAAGGAGAACAAGAAGGAATAAATGAAGATAAATTAAAATATTTTCTTTTTCTTATTATTGTAATGACAATTTTTCAAAATAATGATAGCAACAATATATTGGATGATTAAAGCTTATGGATAAATGGAATGAATGACAGCAATGTTATAAGTTACAGGAGGGAGAAATTTGGAATACTCTGTTATAAGGTACCTGCACGAGCTTTGAAGCACTATGTTTTTATTTGAAAGTGGACTTAGATTAATTGCAAATGTATATTGCAAATTATAGGGCAATCAGTAAAATAATTTTTAAAGAAGTGTAATTGATACACTAATAAAGGGGTGAACATAGAATTATATAAATGCCCTAGAAAAATTACAGAAGTCAAAAACAGAGTGAAAAACAAAAAAAAAAACAGAAATAAAGAATAAAGGTAGCAAATAGAAAACCGTTATACATATGGTAGCTATCAGTCCAAACTATATCAATAATCACTTTAAACATGAATGGTCTAAATATACCAATTAAAAGGTAGAAATTATGAAAGTATATTAAAAAAAAAAACAAGACCCAGCTATATGTTGCTACAAGAAACCCATTTTAAATAAAAAGATTAAAAGTAAGAACACTATATCATGTTAACACTGAACAAACAAGGCTAGGGTAGCTATATTAAAGATAATAAAGACCTCAGAGCAAGGAAAATTATCAAAGATAAAGAGAAGCATTATATAATGATAAAGGAGTCAATTCTCCAAGAAGTCATAACACTCCTCAATGTTTATGCACCTAACAATAAAATGTCAAAATCAGTGAGGTAAAAACTGATAAAACTGCAAGGAGAAATAGACAAATCCATTATTATAGTTGGAAACTTCAACACTCCTCTCTCAGTAATTGACACATCTAGCAAGCAGAAATCAGTAAGGGAATGATTGAACCTAACAGCACCATCAATCAACTGGAAAATAATTGTCATTTCTAGAATACTTCATCCAACAACAAAAGAGTATGCATTCTTCTCAAGCTCACATGGAGTGTTCATCAAGACAGAGCACATCTTAGGCCATAAAACAAATGTTAACAAATTTAAAAGATTAAAAAGAATACATGGTATGCTTTTAGGCGACAATTTACTAAAATTATAAACCAATAACAGAAAGAGACCTAGAAAATTCCAAAATATTTGGAGGGTAAAACAACACACTTCTAAATAATACATGAGTCAAGGAAGTCTCAAGAGAAAGTTTAAAATAGTTTGAACTAAATAAAAATGAAAATATTTTATTTATCAATATTTATGGGTTTCAGCAAAAGCAGTGCCTAAAAACAGAAGTTATGGCATTGAATGCATATATTAGAAAAGAGATAGATCTAAAAGTCAAAACCGAAGCTTATAACTTAGAAAACTAGAAAAAGAAATTTAAACCTAAAGTAAGCAGAAGAAATGAAATAATAAAACTTAGAACAGAATCAGGGAAATTAACAGAAAAAGAAAATCAATGAAATGAAAAGTGGTTTTTTGAAAAGGGCAATAAAATTGGTAAACCTCTGATCAAGCTAATCATGAAAAAAAAACGACACAAATTAATATCAGAAATGAAAGAGAGGCCATTACATTTGATCCCATGGACAGCAAAAAGATAATAAAGGAATATTATAAACAACTCTATGCCTGTATTTGATAAACTAGGTGAAATGGACCAAATGGACCATTCTTGAAACACAATCTACCAAAACTCACACAAAGAAAAAATAGGTAGTCAGATTAAGCCTACCCCAATTAAAGAAATTGAATCAGCAATTTAAAAACCATCCAAAACATGGCTCAGTGGCAGAATTCTTGCCTGCCATGTGACAGACCCAGGCTCGATTCTCGGTGCCTGTCCATGCAAAAAACAAAAAAAACATCCAAAACAGAAAGCACCAGGCCCAGATGGTTACCCTGGTGGATTTTACCAAACTTTTAAAGAAGAAATGATCCAAATTCTCTACAATCTCTTCTAGAAACTAGAAGCAGGAGGAAATACTTCCTAACTTATTCAATAAGGCCAGCATTATCTTAATGCCAAAAACAAAGGCATTGCTAAGAAGGAAAATCGCAGACAAAAATCTCTCATGAGCATAAATGTTGAAATCCTCAATAAAATATTGGAAAATTGAACCCAATAATGTATAAAAATAATTGTATATCATGACCCAGTGGATTTATTCCAGATATGCAAGGCTGGTTCAACATTTTAAAATCAGTGTAATTCATCAAAACAGCAGTCTAAAGAAGAAAAATTATATAATCAGGACATAAGATACAGAAAAAGCATTTGACAAAATTCAATATCCATACATGATAAAGAAAATTTTAAAACTCTCAGCAAACCAGGAATAAAGGGGAACTTTCTCAACTTCATAAAATACATCTAACAAAAAGCCTACAGCTAACAGCATACCTAATGGTAAGAAATGAGATGCTTTCCCCCTTAGATTGGGAAGAAAACAAGGACAATCCCTGTCACCATTTCTATTCAATATCTTACTGACAGTCATAACTAATGCAATATGACAAGAAAGTCAATAAAAGATACAGAAATTGAGAAAGAAGAAATAAAATTGGTTTTGTTCACAAACGTTATGATTATTTATAGAAATTCCAAAAAATCAACAACAACAAAAACTCCTAGAACAAATAAGTGATTATAGAAAGGTTGCAGGATACCAGGTTAACAGAGAAACATTAATTCATTTCCTATATACCAGTAATGGATAATTGGAATTTGAAATAAAAAGCACAACACTATGTACATTAGCACCCAAAAACAATAAAATATTTACTAGATCTTTGTGAGGAAAACTATAAAACTATGATGACAAAATCAAAGAAGATTTAAATAAATGGAGAGAGTCCATACTCATGGATAAGGAAACAACATTATTAAGTTGTCAATTCTTTCCAACTCAGTCTACAATTCAACACAATCCCAATAAAAATCCCAGCAAGTTATTTTGTGAATATCAACAAATTGATTCTAAAGTTTATATGGAAAGGCAACATCCAAAATAGCCAATACAATTCTGAAGCAGAACAAGATTTACTATAAAGCTACAGTGATGGAAACAGTGTGGTACAGGCAAAAGAATAAACAAATAGGTCAATAGACTAGAATAGGTAGCCCATAAAAAGACCCACAGAAATATAGTTAACTGATCTTTGACAAAGAAATCAAAGACAATTCAATGGAGAAAGGATAGTCTTTTTAACAAACAGTACTGGAACAATTCACTATCCATATGCAAAAAAAAAAAAAAAGAATCTCAATACAGATCTTGTACCTTCCACAAAAATTAATTCAAAATGGATCACAGACCATTGGAAAATGAACAACAAAACTGTGCAGCTAATAAGTTAATATAGGAGAAAATCTAGGTAACCTTGGATCTAGTGATAAATTTTTAGATACAACACCAAAAGTACAATTCATTAAAGAAAAACTGATAAATTGGACTTTATCAAAATATAAAACTTTTGCACAACAAGAGACTCTCAAGAGAATGAAAACACAAAGCACAGACTGGGATAAAATATTTCCATATTGCCAAATACATATCTGAAAAAGGATTTGTATCCAAAATATGCAAAGAACTCTTAATACTCAACAATAAGAAAACAAACAATACAATTTTTAAATGGGCCAAAGATATGAATAGACATGTCACCAAAGAAGATATAAAGATGGAAAATAAGCATATGAAAAGATACATATCCTATGTGAGATACCACTATGTACCTAATAGAATATCTAAAATTAAAAATACTAACAACACCAAATGCTAGTGAGGATGTGGAGCAATAGGAACTCTCACACATTGTTGGTAGAAATGCAAAATAGTACCACTACTTTGGAAGACATCTGGCATGTTTCTTACAAAACTAAATATAGGCTTACCATATGATCCAGCAATCATGCTCCTAGATATTTACCCAAATGAGCTGAAAACTTGTCCACATAAAAACTTGACATGAATGTTTATAGAAACTTTATTCATAAATGCCCAAAACTGGAAGCAACCAAGTGTTCTTCAACAGGTGAATGTGTAAGCAAACTAATACATTCACACAATGGAATATTATTCTGTGATATAGAGGAATGAGCTATCAATCTACTAAGAAGACATGGAAGAACCTTAAACGCATACCGTTGAAAGATGCCAGACTGATAAAACTGCATGCTATGTGATTCCAATTATATGACATTGTGTAAAAGAAAAACTATAGACACAGTAAAAAAAATTAGTGATTGTCAGAGTTCAGGAATAGGGGAGGGATGAAAAAAACCAAAGACATGGTGGTGTACAAGGCATTTTTAGGGAACTGAAATTAATTTTTTTGTATAAGACGGTAATGGTAGATATATGACACTTAGAATTTCTCAAAAGCAGAACTGTATACAAGATAAAATGTGAACCATAATGCAAACTATGTATTTTAATTACTAATAACATAGCACTATTGTTCATGAATTATAACAAAAGTACCACATTAATGCAAGTGGATAATAAAAGAAATTGGGTGGGAGAGGTGGGTATATGGGAACATTCTGTACATTTTATGCAACTTTTCCATAAATCTAAAACAGCTCTAAAATATAAAGTTTATTTAAAATATTTTGATATTCTTTCAGGTTGAAAAGAATTGAAAGTAGCTGTTAACAATTTCCACTCAGCCATTAAAACTCAGTAATACATGCTTTTAAAATGTCAAATTTTGAATAATATAACTTCCTGATGAACTTTTCAATATAATTTAGCTGAAAAATGTACTCCTATGCAGCTAAATATACTGACCAATGACATAAGCCCATTAAAGGCTGCTGCCTAAAATGATGATTTTGCTTTACAGTGATATATTACACCATTCTCTTTGACGGAAATTAGACACGAAACCAGTTTTTCCTTCACAATCAAGGCTGGTTCAAGACAGTTATCCTACATATCACCTACCTCAGTTACAATCCCATTCTGCCATTACCTCACTTTGTGACCTGTGAAAGAATGCAACTTCATTATGTGTTTAGATTTAGAAACTTTCAGATAAATTTTTATTCAATTTAAGCTTGTCAAAAATGTTGCAGCATGGGGAAATCAATTATAACAACTATCACACCATCAGATGTTAAACTAATATATTATATAGTTGGGGGGGGGAGAATAAATGTAGGTAGGAAAGGAAAAAATAGTAAAGGGAAATCCAGTGAGTCCAATTTGAGTAAAGCTCTGGAATGAGTCAATAGGTACACCTGATGCACTACAACTCTCTCCTATTCTAGTTATGTTTTATGACATTTTATAAATATTTAAACCGTGTTTACAAACTTAATGCTCATAGATGCAAATAAGTTAAGATTTATATTTCTAAATACACATATTCAGTACATACTTGAGAGTTCTTATTCCGTTGACCATGTGTAAGAAAGCACAGAATTCAGCAAAATGCAATCTGGCTTGAGACCTGTATCTTTAACCTAATAAATCAGCTAAGGAACTTTGTAACCCCCAAAAGCATTTTAAACATTTCATGGCATAGAAAATGTATTGTACCAAACTTGGACAAACAAAGATTTAAGTAATTCCTTCCTTTTTGTTTGTCTAAAGATCCCTTTCTTCTTAAAGACTTAAACTCTGATTTCATATTTTCCATTTCCTATGAACCAAAAGTTGTTCTACTAAGCTCTAGTTTCCCTTCTGCCACCACATTCTCTCTTCATTATACTCCATCTGTGAGGTTGGTACGATACAAAGAGCAGCATCTAGGGACTGAGATAAACTGGGATCAAAATCCAACCCCACAGCTTCTTAGTGTAATGACTTAGAATGCATTATTCACCAGCATGAGCCTCTTTTCTCCCTTTGTAACACTCATATTCTAGAGTAGTCGTACAGACAAGAAAAAAAAATTGATAAATACAGCATCTGGCTCATAATAACACTCAGAAAAGTGTACCTATTATCTTCATTGCCTGAGTGCTGTCCTTAAATGTCATGCACCTCTCTCCAGTGACATGTTTTTCTTCACGGATCAAGCAATTTGGCCATTTCTTCTGACGCATAGTTTTCACAACCCATTTACATCCTCCATCCAACCAAATATGCCATGCAAATCTTTGGTTATTTTTAAATTCATAGTCCTCTTTCATTTGCTTTCTATGTGGCCTGGATTTTAATGCCACGTCATTATTTGAAATGACACATGAAGAACACGCCATCCTGGAGGTTGCTGTAGAAGCTGAAGCACTAGGGGGTGGGAAAGGGACATTAAGAAGTAGAAAGCCTGGGGCTCCTGATGAGGGCCTGGGAATGGAAGAACCTGGTCCAATGACCAGAAGAGGGATTTGGGGGTCAGAGTTTTATACTTCTTTCTTTGCTCTGCTATTCCCACAACACTTGATCAGAAAAAGCTCACTGCCTTTTCTGAGCCTCAGTTGTCTTACCTGTAGAACTCATATAATACCTACCTCAGTCAGTCATTGTGAGAATTAAATAAGATGGTTTGATACATGTCAAATAATTTGCCTACAGTTTGACATAAAGCAAACACTCAATAAAAGATGAGAGCAGCAGCAATGGCGGTAGTTACTCATAATTTCTAAGATTCTAGAGGCCATAGACCATGCTTTTTGTTTTGTTTAGTTCTTTCGTTGAAATGTAGGAGATGGTGAGAATGGCAATCTCCTTTCTACGTGAGGCAGACAAAGCTTATATTCTATATTGTGTTGCATCGTATTATTTGAGAATACTCAGTTCACTTGTAGCAGCAAGAAAAGAAAGCAGGCTGTATAATACTCATAAGTGCTAAATAAAGGTAGTGAATAAGCAAGTAGCTTGTGAGACATGGGCAGAATTCACAAGATGTGTTAAGTATAAATAGTTTGCAATCAGTAAAATGTTAAATGGAATATATGATTTTTCTTAAAGATAGACCAAGAATGAGTATTTATTTATAAAAAGAAAAAGATAGAAGGACCAAATCATAAAGTAAAAATCAAGCCACCTTCAGATTGACAGTTCAGTCATTTTTATACTGAGCAGCCCCTGGAGTCCCACACTGCCCTCCCATGTCTCTGCCCAAGGGACACAAGCTCAAAGCTGCCCAGCGAACTCATCTAGTGAGCTACAGCTGTGTTTACATGCTCTTGTCCCTGCATCTCTCTGCTGGAACAAGTGTGTGTTGACTCCAGACACTCACCTGGCTAAGCCCCCTTGTTCAAACCGAGTTCTGGTACTCATAATCACACCACCATTCGGAATAACTGATGAGAGAATGGTGACATATGAACAACAGCTAACCTAGTACCCAGTAGTATGGTGTTTCCACTCCATGGGCATCCCATCCTAAATGTGTTAGCTTGCCCCATACCTTTTCTCCCTCACTTTTTGTTATATGCTTTAGATTGACCCAATAAATGATGTGATTCGATCACCTTAATTTAGTTTGTGAGACTTTCTGTTCTGTGACCGCTAGGCTAAGTTAACTGGAGTAGACTTGCAAGCGACCATAGCATCAAGGTGATTTCCCAAATGACATATTTCTCCTCAAAACCAGAATTTCTTTTCAGAAAACAATAAGTTAGTATTCTACAAAACCATTAGATTGGAATCATTTTGCACTAGAGGACAATAAAAGCTTTCTCCCCACATTTTTCTGGTGAAAGCAGTTTTGATTTCTGCTAAATAGTTGAAGAACTAGCAATTTCATACAAAATTGCAACCTTTCCTTCAAGGTGACTGTTTCTAGCTATATTCCCTACTGTTATCTGATGTCCTATTTTACCATCACAGAGATTTGGTTTGTTTGGTCTTGGGTTTATTTGTTTTAACAAATTATCAGCACTCTAATAGTTAAAGTTACCCTCGCTGGGCGGGAGACGCAGCCCACCAGCAAAGAGCACAGAAACCCAAGCTCATGCAAACAATGGAAATACCAGTACCGGGAAGCAGCTACTGCCCAGCCTATCTTCTGACTTCCTTCCTCCCACCCTTCCCTCCTTTTTCTCCTTTTCTTCTTTTTATCTTCTCTCTTTTTTTTTAACCCACAGCCTTCTTTTTCCCATCACCAGATGTGAAACCACGTGGGCTGTACTTTGAATCATCTCTCTGCTCTAACCATTAATGTTTTGTTATTGTATCAACTTTGTCTTTTGGATTTCTCAGAGAATGAGATCACCCCTGGGAGAGCCTTCAGTCCTTTGTGCACATAAGCTCCTGTCAGACACATCCAACTAATTATTCAGGCATGTTTACACTAATCTGAATCCCACTGGTAGACAAGTCTTAAGCTCAAGCAGCAACCATTTACTACATGTACATAAAATGAAATCTAACCTCTAGGAGAGACCTTGTGACATGCTTATTCTAGTCAGAGAAGGAATCAGGGGAAGTACTGGCCACTCTCCCTCCATGTCCAGCCCCTGTCTCAGTTTGCCAGAGCTTCTATAACAAATACCACACACTGGCTGGCGTAAGTTGCAGGAATTTATTGTCTCACAATTTTGGAGGTTAGAAGTCCAAAATCTAGGTCTTGACAGACCATGCTTTCTCCTGGAGACGTTATGTTCTGGTACTGCCTCGCTGCAGCCCTTGGGGTTCCCTGACTTGCAGCTCTGCCTTTGTAACCTGGCGGTCTGCCTCTCCTTGTGTCCACTTCTTGTTTCTGCTGACTTCTGGCTTCTTCTTACTTCTGGTTTCTACTGACTGCATCTTGCTTTCCTCTCTTTATATGACCTTTCTCATACAAACTAAGGCCCACCTTGATTCAATATGGCCATAACTTAACTAATAGCAACATCTTCAAAAGGTCCTATTTACAAATGGATTAACACCCACAGGAATGCAGATATCTATGAACATGTCTTTTGAGGGATACGTAATTCAATCCCCAATAGCCCCCAAGATCTTTCTCAAGAAATGGATACCATCTCATTTTTCTCACCATAAGCCTGAGGGGAATCATTAGGTTCCTTAGAGTGAAATATCTACAGATAAAAAATAATCATTCTTACTCCCATATGTATGGCCAGTTGATTTTTCACAAGAGTTCTAAGTCTATTCAATGGAGAAAGAACAGTCCCCTCAACAAATGGTACTGGGAAAACTGAATAGTCACATGCAAAAGAATGAAATTGGACCCCTGACTTAAACCATATACAAAAATTAAATCAAGATGGATCAGAGACCTAAATGTAAGAGCTAAAACAGTAAAAATCTTAGATGAAAACATATTTGGGAACTTGTATTTGGCAATGGATAATTAGATATGACATCAAAAGAACACTCATGAAAGGAGCAATAGATAAATTGGACTTTGTCAAAATTTAAAACTTTTGTGCATCCAAGTGGAAAGGCAAACCTACAGAATAGAAGAAGATAACTGCAAGTCATATATTTGATATAGGTTGATGATTCAGAATATATAAAGAACTTCTATAACCCAGCAACAGAACGAGAAAACAATTTTAAAATGTTCAAAGGATTTGAATAGACATTTCTCCGAAGAAGATAAACAAACAGGCAATGAGGACATGAAAAGATGGCTCAACATAACTAGTCACTAGGAAAATACAAATTAAAACCACAACGAGATATCATTTTACACCTACTAGAATGATTTTCATTAAAAAAAAAAAAAGAAAATAGCAAGTACTGATGAGGGCGTTCAGAAACTGGTACTCTTGTGCATTGCTGATGGGAATGTAAGAAGGTAGAACATCTATGGAAAACAGCTTGGTGGTTCCTCAAAAAGTTACATGTAAAATGACCTTATGATTCAGGAATTCTGCTCCTAGTTATACATCCAAAAGAACTGAAAGCAGAGATTCAAACAGGTACTTGTAGGCTGATAACCATAGCAGCATTATCCACAATAGTCAAAAGGCAGAAACAACTCAAGGGTCTATCAACAGATGAATGGATAAAGAAAATACAATATATACATACAATTGTATAATTATTCGGTCATAAAAAGACATGAAGTTCTGATAATATGCCAAAACATAAATGAACCTTGAAAACATCCTGTCAGATAAGCCAGATGCAGAATGACAAATATTGTATGCTTCAACTTATATGCAATATCTAGAATGAGCAAATTCATAAAGACAGAAACAGATCAGAGGTTGCCAAAAGCTAGGGAAAGGAGAGAGGGAGTTATTGCTTAAATGGTATAGAGTTACTGTTTGGGATGATGACAAAGTTTTAGTTATAGATGGTGTTGATGGTAGCACAAAATTGTAAATGTATTCAATGCCACTGAATTATGCACTTAAAATGGTTAAAATGGAAAATTCTATGTTATATATATATATGCATAAAATTATATATATTATATATATGTTATCACAATAAAATGTTCTTTTTTTTAATTATCCTCTACCAATATTGCCTGACAGAAAGGAGGAAGGAAATCCAGTCCTTCCACATTTAAGTTTAAGGATAGAGAATGAAGGACTATGTTTCTTTGTCTAAGCGTAAGGACATAGAATCAAACTTTACGTTTCTTTTTATCCTGCTTCATTAATATGCAACCACTAACAAATAAACAGGAAAGCAAAAAAAAGAGATTTACTGGATCACATAACTAGAAAGTCCAGAAAGAATGCAGGCAGTGAACCTGGCTGGATCAGGGATCTGGTTCCATTTTCCTGCATCTCTCTTGGTTCTCCTCTCTTCCTAGCATTAGCTTAGTTTTCAGGCTAGCTGCTATTATAATCACAAGAGAACTGCCAACAGCAGCTATGACTGCCTACTTCCTTGTTCACATCCAGGAAGAGTAAAGCTCAGTCACATAGATTGAATTACCCTTGAGGCCAGTGTAAAATCATGCACGACTGGTTTAGCCCTGGATTCCCTCAACCAACCCCTGTGGCATGGAAAATGAGATTGCACTGTTAGGAAGAGGCAGCTGGAGATGGTGTCAGTTGCATCAAAACTGCAGGGCTGCTGCACAATAAGGAGAATAGCAGTTCCCCAATGAAAAATCTGGGTCCTTCCAGAAGGATAGAACACCGGGAATCGATGCTACATAGACAACAAAAAAGCATCCACTGCACCAACAGCACCGAATCTTTCATTTATGCAATTTTATCAACAAGTTTCTCTAGATCCACTATTTACTTACGATTTCATGTAATCAAAAATCACTATGTCCCACTACCTTATAGCAATATTAAATACTTTAAGATGATAGGATGAAGTCACCTCAGAGAGAATAAAAACACACTCCCACTTCCTGCTTCTTAAGCGAAAACTGTTAAGGAAGATTTTTTAATATTTCAGTTTAACTACTGTCTGTTGAATCCAAAGAGAAGCCATTCACTTAAGAGCAAGGTAGTTTCAGCAGTCTCATCTTCAATGCCTCTCTCACTTATTCTCATTTCCATGCTGCGTTCCTATCAAAGTAAATTTCCTGCTGTACTGCTGTAACACCATGTGATGCGGCCTTCTAAACTCAAATCTATCGCTGACTGGGTATTTTCCACATTTCAAACATACTTCTCTCCCAAGGCTGAGTGGAGCCAAAACTCAGGGGACATGGCCTTGTATTGTTTTATTATCATTCAGCAGTCTTTTCCCAGCAGTCCTCTGGGGCTCTGTTGCATCTTTTGCCAGCAGCATTTTGACTTGTCATGTTACTTTGTGCTGCACCTACTCTGACTCACAAGATCTGCCATTTGAATTCTAGTTGATTGACTAATTCACCATGTTCATATGCAGAAAAATTTCCTTCCAAAGCCACTCAACTAACCTTAGAGTGGTAAGATTTCAAACGTAGATTCTGATCAAGTACAGTTAGAGCCAGTTTTCTCTAAGGCAGCTGGGGGTTAATGGTAGCCCTTGCAGCCAGGACACAACTGACGCACGACTCTAGACCAGAGTTGACTACTACTTTCAATTCCTTATAGGAACTAAGGAGAAGTGAGTGTGGAAGAAAAGGTGAAGAGAAAGGAGAAGGCATTCGCACTAGCATTGATTATATAGAGAATCAGAGCAAATATTGTCCACAGGAATCTGTTCTGGTCCATTCTGGGGGGCTTATTACAATGTGTGTCCTATTTTTCTGATCTTTCAGGCTCCAGCCCATACCACTTTTTTCTTCACAAGGCCTCTTCTCACAAAGAACTTCTACTCACAACTCTCGTAACGCCGGTAGCCATACTGGTTTCTTTCCCAAGTAGTTTCATCTTGAAGGAGGCCAAGCATACGTGAAGCAACTTTGCTGCCTTCCTCCATCTTTCCACCAATTGTACTGGAAAGAGATGAATGGGAGCAAATAACTATGTTTGCCTCAAGTAGATCCAGTAACTGATGAGCATGAAGAAACGACTTTACCACAGTGATATGGTATAGAATGGAAAGATAATATTGAGTCCCTCCTTCATTCCTGTATCCAATCACCAATTCCTACTGATTTTATCACATATAATTAAATCCATCTCCTGCTCCAATATTTCCCACTGCCTTAGCCAAGGTCAGGCCTTCATCATCTCTTACCTAGATTAGAGAATTACCTTTATAAAACTCTCTGTTTAATATGTAAATCCAGCCATCATATCCCATGATTAAATCCCTTCAAGGCTCTTCTTGCCTGTAACAACTATTATCAGACCAGTTGATCTTTAAAAAATATTAAAAGCTTATACAAAGATGCCAACTTTACATTTTGCTAAGGAGAGACAATAAGAAAAAAATAACATCTATCACAATCCTTTTATAAAATTAAAAACAATTTAAAACTACACATATACACACACAGGCGCACACAATGTAATCTTAGAAAAAGGAACAATTAACTCCTTGAGCAAATGTAACTTTGTGAAAAACTTCTACACATCCCCAAAGCCATGAAAATTTGGCCTCACACTGGCTCCATTCTGCAGAGTCTAGTACAGATATAAGACCTTCCATGAGTTGGTCCCAGGTTACTGTTCTAGACTTATACTTCTCAGCCTAAGCTCTAGCAACTCTACATTGTTCATGGTTCACCCACACATCAAATTGTTTCTCACCTTCCCCCTTTGCTGAAGCTGTCTCCACGGATTATAAGGCCTACCACCTCCCATGCCTATGCCACACCTTTGCTTGGCTAACTTCATATCCTGTGATTCTCAGAAAAGGAATTCCATATCAAGAACCATTTTCTCATGCCTGGTGTACTTTTACCGCAATCCTCAGAGACAAGTTTAGGTAATTCAATAATATCCTGTGAAAATTAGTAACATTGAGTATAATCAACTAAATTTTACCTCTTTCTTCTGTTAGATGAGAGTTCCTTGAACTATTGTACTCTATTGGTATCTTTTCATTATTATGTCAACAGCACTTAGCACAGAGCCTCTTGACACATTATGGGCACTCAGAAATGCTTATTGACTAAAAAAAAAAATGAATAGATATTTTTACTTCCAAGGGTATATATAATAGTAAGCGAACTAACTAGGAAGAAATTATTAATTCTTCAGAAGAAAGATAATATATACATAAAGTTTTATTGGACACATTTTGCTTTTGCCTTCTTTACATAGGTGGCACTACCCTACAGAAATAGGACAGTCATTTTGAAGTGGTTTTTTTCTACCACATTTCAAGTAATAACTCAACAGAGTTCATTCAATTCTCTGCCTATTCTCTCACTCATAGATATCTGGGCACCTGAAAAATTTTGAGGATATGAAAGTATGCTTATTTTTCCAAGAATTTCTTAGTCCAAGAGAAAAAAAGCAGATGTTAAACATGTTTTTTGTTATTCTGTTAGTACATGGTTCAGAGTAATGCTTATTCCCTAAAGGAAATGTCTTTAAAAGCCATTAGCTGGCCACTGTATAATTATAATACTCGTGGTACTGGTTACTGTTAACACATGCATGCACTTCGTTGAGAGTATTGCTGATTCTAACTCAGAGCTCCAAATCTGAAACCCTGGATTTCCAACCCTGAGAACTGTGTCAGAGCAAAGGGTTGTACCTAATGATTATTTAACTTTACTTTTTACAGCTCTCATAAATGTTAGGGAAGAAATGAAGTAATGACTAAATGTGAAGGCTCTGGAATCAGACTAATTGAATTTTCAATTTGGATCCTTTTTGCTGACCAAGTGACTTTGGATTTACACAAATTACACCTGCCACAAATATTTTGCTTAGAAAATGGGGGGAATATTAGCATATACTTTATAAAGCTGCTATGGAGATTAGATGTTATAATCTGTCCAAAGTACTTAGCTCTCAAAATATCTTTTTAATTGCTCTTTTCCCTGCCTCTCCATGTGTAACCCCAGTCCTCTGAAGAATTCTGCCTCCCAGAGTTTGCCTGGAAGTCTCCAGAAAGAATCTCACTAGGTTCACAAACAAATGAAGTGAACTGGCTGTTTCGCCTCCCTGAGGTGGTCCTAGTTTCCTTCCTTTACTCCAGTATCCTTACAACTTACCCCTGTCACCTCACAGTGTATTACAAGCACCATAATTACCCACCAGACACTGCTGCTGCTGCTGCAACTTCCAGCCACTGCCACCCATCACTGTCTCCTTGGAATACCTTAGTTGCCAAAACTGGTTGGGAAGAGTGCTTTGAAGTACTAAGACATTGTTCCTGGTTTCTAGTAATATAGCTCTTTCAGATTTTACTGATACACCACCATCACTACTCTACTCCCACTTAGTCCAAAAGGATTGGAAGAAGGACAGAGGTGATGAACCAATAACACAAGGTTCTCAGAATTACTCCTCACTTCTGCCTTTGCTGCTCGATCAGACTAGAGATATGAGTTAGCTATTGTTACAATTGCTGGCCCAGATCATTCTCTCTGTGTAATCAAACACTCCAAAACTTGGCAGTATAAAACAGCAACTTTATATTCTCATGCACAGGTGTGCAGGTCAGCTGGGATTGGCTGGCCTAAGTTGGGTTTGGCTCTAAGTACAGGCTGGGTCAAGGCCCGACCCACACATCATCCTCAAACCAGAGGGCGAGCCAGCAGGTGTTCTTTCAATGGCATTGTCATGAATGTAAAAGGGCAAGCCTACTCTCTCTCTCTAAGCCCAACTCTGCAAGTGAAATCATTGCCCTCCCCTCTACGTGGGACATGACATCCAGGGATGAAAGTCTCCCTCACAGCATGGGAGATGACTCCCAGGGATGAGTCTGGCCATGGCACCATGGGGATCAACAATGCCATCCTGACCAAAAGGGGGGAAAGAAGTGTAACAGATAAAGTTTTAGTGGCTGTGAGTGTTCAAATAGAGTCGAGAGGCTACTCTGGAGGTCACTCTTATGTAAGCTTCAGTTAGACATCGTTACCTATCATAACTTGCCAACCCCCAAACAAAACTATTCCTGTCAATCCTAAAGAACATGCAGGGTGTTATATAATATTCTACAAAGGTTCCACGCACTATAGTAACTTTCCAGAAACCTACAACCACCAGTTAGGTCTCTGGACCAGATAAGTCCTGAAATTTGAAGCCTCTCCAAAACATCAAATACTTCCATCCTCCTATCCCATATTATCCAACATGAAAAAGTTAGAATAGGCATAGCCCAAATACATAAAGAGTGGAAGAAAGACCAAAGGTGATGGTGGAGTTATACAGAGAAGGCAGGGTTTGACAAATGAGTATGACTGCTGAATCACTACACTGATATTTCTTTTAGTTTCCAGCATCTTAGAGCAGCTAGAAGTAAAAACTTAAAATTGTGGAATTATAACCCATACCAAACTCTGAAATCTGTTCTACAACTAATTGTTGCAATCTGCTTTGAAATTTATTGCTTTTTTGAATATATGTTATTTTCCAAAAAAAAGTTGATTGTAATGATAAATGCACAGCTATATGATGATATTGTGAACCATTGATAGTACACTTTGGATGATACATAGTATATATCAATAAAAAATAAATAATTTAAAAAAGCCTAACCACAGAAGCATATTTCAAGCCTCTGTTCACATCATATCTATTGACATCCTATTGACCAAAGAAAGTCACATACTACAAATTCAAGCAGAGGAGTAGGGTGACTCCACAATGAGGCCCCAGAAAGGGATGTATAATATTAACAGAGGTGAAGAATTGCAACCATTAATTTACCAACCATACTCACTGAACCTGAGATAAAGAAGCAAAGCAAAATAGGCCAGAGCTATGAAAAACAGTTCCAAGGACATACCGATGTGTAGAATAACAGGTTGGAATGGGGTGACTGAGGAAGATGGAACATGAAATCCCAAAGGCAGCCAGTTAGAAAGAAGAGGAATGAGTAACTATTGCTTCCGAGTTTGTCCTCAGTTTACTTTGGGCAACCAAACTAAGAATTGACCTCTAGTATATAAGCCTTGAAAGTCTGGCCCTCCCAGAATCTCCATGCATGTTCAGCAGGGGCCAGAATTGCTCACTGCCTTAAAAAGAAAACTTTTCCTTTTCTTTACTGTATGTATTATTCAAGCTGGATTCTCTCTCAGATATATGACCAAAGTGAAGCTCAAATGAAGTTTAGAAGGCTTGATTCAAAACCTGCAAAATTCAGGCTTTGTTGGTTTCCAAAAACTAAGAAAGTTTTATGTTTTCTAGTTACTATGTAAAAATATCATGGATATTTATCAATTCAAAAAGATAACAATAAGTTCAAGAAACTTTAGTTGCTTATTACAAAATATGTAGTCAAGCATGAGGCACTATTTTGGTTTTTCTTACAATGTTTATAATGATACTGTAAGTCCTGGCTGTTTTCCCATAGCCATCTCTGGAACTTAAATATAAACCGTTTTCTATTTGGCCCATAAATTTTTAATTATCTATTTGAAATATATCATTCCCCCATATATTCAGTGGGGGACAGCTTCTGAGAACCTCAGATGTTAGCAAAAGAACTGTGCACTCTGTTTAATTCCCAAGATATCATTTGTATTGAAAGATGTTGGTTTGGTTCTTAGAGAGGCAGTCTGGTTTTCTAAAAAGATCTCTGCTCCCAGCTCTACTATTAACTCTCTAAAAGAATTTTCGAATCTTCATGTTTTCTCTTAGTTCTAGCACTCTCCCCTTCTTCTCTCCCATGTGCCTTTCATCCCATTATTTTGCAGAGCAATTTATTCCCTTCTTTGCAGACTAAGCTCTGGAGAGTCTCAATTTTCACTTTCAAATGGGCCTTCAAAACATTTTCTAAAACGAAGTAATACCTTTGTTGCCACTGTGTTAGTGTATCAAAATCCTTATTTTTTTTTTGCGTACCCTTCTTTTGTTATTAATTAAAGAAAAAAAAGAAATTAACAACATTTAGAAATCATTCCATTCTACATATGCAATCAGTAATTCTTAACATCATCACATAGATGCATGATCATCATTTCTTAGTACATTTGCATCAATTTAGGAAAATAACTAGCAAAACAACAGAAAAAGATATAGAATGTTAATATAGAGAAAAAAATAAAAATAATAATAATCGTAAAAAAAAAAGACACAAACAAACAAACAGACAAAAAAAAAACCTATAGCTCAGGTATAGGTTATAAGGATTTAAAAATAAATCCTTATTTTTAATAGAAGAGCAATTTCTTCTTCCCCCTGCATCACATAATATTAATAGGCTTGCAACAAACTTGTGAAAAATGTGAAAATTTATTCTTGATGAATAAATGAAAAAAACAGTTATAGTTTTTACACCTGCCATATTCTGAATACTAACCATTTTTATAAGTACTCAATCCTTAACATCACCTTGTTAGATAAGAATCTATGAGAAAAAATTGGATTCAGAGAGGTTAAAAAATTTGTCCCAGATCACACAGTACTGAAATTGGGGTTAAACCCACATCTACCTGACCTCAAAACCTCTATATTCTCATCTACAACAAAGGAAGTTTAACCAGATCATCTCTGAGGTTCTCTTGCAATCCAAAATTCAGTGATTTTATGACCATTTCAAATTGTTTGCTGTCATCTTCGCACCACTACTTTTCTGCAACCTAGAGAAGAAGCCAGAAGTAATATTTCCCAGAATTCCTTTCCCCATATGATCCTGGAATTTGCCATTGAAAAGCACGTGCATAAGATTTGGAAGGCAGAGGAAGAGGAATGATTATTTGCCAGAGACAGTTGAAATCAGACTCACAGACCAGGGATCAGCAAACTTTTTCTGTAAAGGGCTGAGTAGTAAACATTTTAGTCTTTGAAGGCCATGGTCTCTGTCATGACTATTCAACTCTGCTGTCATAAAGTACAGAAATAGACATTTAAACAAATGAATTTGGAGTATTCCAATGAATCTCTATGACACTGAAATATGAATTTCATATAACTTTCATGTGTTACAAATATTATTTTTTCTCTCAACCATTTAAAAGTGTCAATCGTCTCTTAGTTCATAGGTTGTATAATCATAGGCAGCAGCAGGTGCATGGGTAGTTCAGTGGCTGGAATGCCTGACTTCCATGCGGGAGACCTGGGTTTGATTCCCGGACCATACACCCAAAAAAAAAAAGGCAGCAATGGGACTTTGCTGATCCCTGACATAGAGAGTTGGCAGGAAAAAGACTCACAGTGGCTTCTGAGTGAGCACCTGAGATCCACCCTCTTCAGTGTTTTAGGATGAGACAGTCAGGGATAGTTTCTCTGATTCTGTACCCCAAGCTCTTCCACTCTGTACAGAGTTAAGTTCTGCTTTAATGACCAAACTCCAGCTCTTAAAGATTTAAATATTGGCAGCAGGTTCAGGAAAATAGAACATCAAAGAAGAGAATCTGGAATTGGTTCTCTGATCTGAAAAAAGTTAAAGGAAGTAAGTACCTCATTACTTGAGAAGAGTGAGACTGTTGTAGCATGACATGCAGTGCAAAATAATCTCTTAAATTTCTACTACTAGTTGCTTGGAATCAAGTGCCTACAGAAGGCTATGCATCAAAGACTTTATGACTGTTGTAATAGAGTGTTCCAGTAGAAAGTTTGACAATAGGGACTATGGAACTGGCAGGATGTTTATCACTGCATCTTACAGAAAAAAAAAATAATAACTTTATGGAATTCTCAAGCACAGTCAGAGAACCAGGAAGCCAGATTGTCCTGAAAGAACCTATTATTTCGTGTAGCTCTATGACTGAGATTTCTGAAAAGCAAACCCAAAGTTTGATCCTGTGGATGGCTGGATAACAATGAAAGCTGAACTTATAACCAACTTTGTCAAGCCTCTTTTGTGAAACTTTAGGTGTTGACTGGGAAAGAATGTGACCATAAGAATCAAAATGGGGATACTTGGGGAAGATTCCAAAAGAAAGGAGAGGCCCTCATCCTACCAGAGCAGTTGCAAGCAGATGCTGGACAGACAGCAAGTGAGAGATGCACAGCATTATCTTGCACACACTAGGACCACCCACTTCAGTGCTACTGTGTGCAATGGTTAGGTGGAAGGTTATCCAACCTGCCCTTTTTTAGCCCTTCTGATCGCTACAAAACCTCTAATTCCCTACATTAAAATACAAAGAGTAACTTTGCTTTTCTGAATGAACACTGACTGGTACAATATCTAAATATCAGTTATCCATAAAATTAGGAAATATGTTAATATTTGAGACACTTTGCAAGTCAACGGTGTTAAACAAAAGGATTGCCATTGTGTGGGTGCAGAGATGTAAAGCACAGATGTTCCTCAACTATAATGGCATGGGTGGATACCGGTGAATGTTCCCAGCCACATGCACCATATAATGCACATGAGGACCCACACATGTTTGTTAGAAACAGAGGAAAGAAATTCTCTAAATTATGGGCTTCTGCATTTTTAAATTAATATTATTAGCAATAGTCAACAATTTAACACTGTTACATTAAAGTCTTAAGGTCTGCCTATCTCCCAAGTGTACCCTTCAGTAGGATGAATCATGTTCACGATGTTGTGCTGCCTTCATCACCTTCATCCATTACCAGGACTTTCCCATCACCTCAAACAGAAATCCTATAACCATTTGTAGTAACTTCCCACTCCCCCTTCCCCTTTGCCTCCCAACCCTATTTCTGGTAATCTGTAATCTCCTTTCTGTCTCCATGAATTTGCATATTATAGCTATTTTGTATTCAACTTAAATTTTTAAGGGTAACATACTTTTCCATAGCATTTAGCTTTATGTACCCAAATCTTTGGAAAGTGCTCTTTGAATATTTTTTAATTATATTGTAAAAATCACTAAAAAGAGAATATTTCAATAGCATATGTTGGTTATAAAGCTATTTCACATGAAAAAAAGTCATTTTGTGGCCTATTTCTTCATCTAATGGGTTTAAGTAATATTTAGTAGACTTTTAATGAAGTTCAAGAAAGGATATATAAAAGAGGGATAGTATATACCCATCAGCATGTCTTCTGGAAATTAAGTAACAAATTGTGAGCTATTAACAAACAGAGGACTTAGAAAAAGACCTACAAAATAATAGAAAAAGCAAAATAAATATGACATGTCTAAAAAATAAAATAAAACCAAATATTTCTTCCTGATGGTACTGTTAACTGATTAATCTCAATATTCTGAATTTATTTCCCCTGAGAGTAGGGGCTTTGAGAGCAGGGATTTTATTTAGTAAAGTGTTCATCAATTTACTCAGCACCAAGAACAATACCTGGTATAAAGAAGGCCTTCAATAAATATAGATAGATAGATAGATAGATAGATAGATAGATAGATAGATAGATAATTTTTTTTTTCTTTTTTCGCATGGGCAGGCACCAGGAATCAAACCAGGGTCTCTGGCATGGCAGGCAAGAACTCTGCTTGCTGAGCCACTGTGTCCAACCCCAGTAAATATTTTTGAATGGATGTATGCATAGATAGATGAATGACTTTTTTTGCCTTTTATTTTATTTTATTTTATTTCATTGCACCACCACTCATAAAAGCCTCATAAAATATATATATGTATATAAAGAGTCTTCACCTCTGTTTCAACTATCATTAGCACTCTCTCAAACCACATATCTGATGCTTGTTCAACATCCTCAGTTGGGTAGCTTTCATACAAACACCTCAAATTGAGCTTGTGGTCTTTTCCTGATCTCGAATCTCTCCCTCTCCTGTCTCATCACCCCATCACCAATGTTCCCCTCCCTTAAGTAAATGTTACCACAATCTTCCAGCCATCTGAGGATCTTCTGTCATGGCTCCCTTTTCTTACTCTCTAGATCCAGTTACCAACAAATGCAATAAATTGTATTTCAAAAAGCCTTCTTAAATCTATCCACCCTTGATATTTCCATAGCCACTTCTTGAATACAAGCTGTTTCCATCTCTATCTGGATCTGGCAGTAGGCTTCTATCTCATCTCCCTGCATTCACACTTGCCTCTCCAATTCATTCTTTTTATGTCTACCAGAGACATCTTTATAAAACTCAGAGCAGATCAAGTCTTCCTACTGTTTAAAGCCTTTCAAAGACTTCCCATTTCTCTATGACTGTCCCTCTGTCCATCTCTTCATCCTCATTTTGTGCCCCTGTCCCCTCATTCACTAGGACTCTAATATTTTATTCACAGAAACAGACAGAGAGTGATCCAGAATTCAACCTGAGGACATTTAGATAGCTTCTAAACTTGTGGACTGGCCAAACAGGAAGAACTGAGATGAGACACAATAAATAGAGTAGTTTCATTTGATTGGATGGTAAAATAACCTGGGTTGGAATTTGCAGACCCAAATCAGACAGAATTAGATATTTAACTCGAATCTGGGATATGTGCATTGTGAGACACCACCTTCTGCATCTGAGGGACATGAAAAAAAAAACTCACTAACCTCTTTATATTGGTCAGTAAGCATGGAAACTCAGACCAGAAACCAAGCCAAAATCCTCTGACCAATAAGCAGCCTCAGTGCATTGGAATTTGCTTCAATTTACTTGAGAAGATATTATTGAAATAGTAAAAAATGTTTCCTTGATAGTCACAAGGCCACCACATGCAACTAACTGGGCAGGTTGTGTACAGCCCAACTCCAGGCTGTACCTTTTCACAGTAGCTGATCTGAATGTTGCCTCAGAGTTGTTCAGGCAGCTAGCTATGCAGCCACATACAGCAGTCCTCATAAATAAGTACCTTTTAACTTCAGTAAGAGCATTAATATTTTTGTGTGATGTTCAAGAATAAATGTTTGTAATTAATGCCTTAATTTTGGTATAGTTACTGTCTAAAGCATTTAAAATATTGAAGAGAATTGGGCATATTAGAATATCTAAGAGATTAAAGTTGTGAGTCAGTAGAAAACAGCTAACATACTCAAGCTGGGATAACTTGAAGAAAACTTACAGGGACTGCTAAAAATGGGTCAACAGTACTCTGAGGCTAGTGACAGTGGAAATTGCCACTCTAGACCTGAAGGGTATGAAGAGGGTCATAACCTGAACCCAGAGACAGAGGGGGCTATATGGAGATGGCCACCTGACCAGAACTGTAACCTGAAGTTGAATGGTGCAGCTGGCCAAGAGTGACCCCAAAAGGAGGAAGTCAGGGGAACAGATGTCCATACCTCACTTTCTCCAAGTCTGGTCTGTGCTTCCCAATGGCACATTTTCCCCTCTCAGGATCTTCTTTAGTCCTCCATCCTGGAAGAAGTATAGATCACCAAATAGAAGAAACATGGAGTATCAACCAGCATCTTCTCACAGGGTGTCGTTAATTCATTTATGCCCCATCTGGAATCTAAAACTGCCACTATAAACATGTTTCACATAAATTAGCAGGTGAATAAAAGTATAGGATCCAACCACTTTTCTTTATAAATAAAATGGATACCTAGATATTTTACTCAAAATTCTATGCAGTAAAACTTCCCTCCACCATTGCCTTTCAAGGTGGTAAAAAGCAGTGGCTGTCCACTTATGACTGTTGTTAACACATATAAACAAGGACTATATTTTTTAATTTTCTGTTAATAGGCCATTGGGAACTCCCCTTGAGATCACAGGTATGCATTAAGGAAGACGTGATGAAACAGTAAAAGGAGAGGGTAGAGTCTAAGCAATGTCTCATGCTATTTTCTAGGCCTGCTCAGGCTCACTCTTTCCATTTAATAATGTAATGCTGCAGCATTTGATTGATTTGGTTGAACAGATGACACCTAGTGTCTTAGTTTTGAGAAGCAGGTGAGTGCTGAGGATATTTAGTCTCTATCAAGATCCAAAGAAAGCCAGGAGCTGCTTTTCAAATGGAGGAGTTGTCTGCAGAAAGGAGCATGGCTTTGCCCTAGGGTTCTCCACTGTGTTTATCCTATTGGGGCTTGCCAGAGACTCTATTCAGTATCTCTGCCAGACATATTCATTCATAGCCGTTGGGTTGGTGGGGTCATAAGGCTTAAATAGCAGGGCAGGTTCTAGAGCCTAACTTTGTTCTAAGTCCAACTGTCAACTTAAGGGTTAAATGGGCCAGAGCACCATGTTCAAGAGTGGTAAATGTGCCTTTAAAATGGAAAGAGCCTCAATAAGCATGTGCTTATTTGTGATGGATAATGAATGGTGTAGGCTTGTTTAATTTAGAAGGGTAAATCACAATGTGCACCAGATCCATGGAAAATTCACTGATACAATGGTCCCTGAACAAATGTATCTTGCTAAGGTGCTTGCTGCTTCCTGTTTACCAGATCCAATTAATATAATACAATTGCTATGCTATTGGCTCTCAGGATGATTAAAGTCCCTCTGGACTATATTATGCCGGAGGATAGAGTTGATATATGTCCTAAGGTGAGACCATACAGTAAAACTGTTGTCCCTATCACACCAAAGCAAACTATTTCTGATCTTTGTTACTGATAAATTTGGAGAATAAAAAGCATTTGCTAGATCCAGTTGCCAAAGGTTGCATTTTTTTTTAGGATGGATATATTCTATCCAAAAGCATATCTGCCATTGGCATCACCTTTTGACTAAGTTTGAGATAACAGGTTGTCATTTTCCATAATCCTCTGGGGCCTGCACTAGTCAAGCAGATGAGTTAAATGGAAGAATGGTAAGAATCATCATATCTATGTCTTTCAGTTTTTGATGGTGGCACTGATCATGGTAATTGGTCCAAGAATGTGTCATTGTTTTATTCACTATTTTAGTGGCCCTTCTTACTATAATAACTCTCTCCCTTGGTCAGAGGACCAATGTCGAGAGTCTTCCAGATACTAACTTTGTCTATTCCTGCTACATATTCTACTATTAGGTGAAGTGCCACAGGATAAGTTCAGAGTCCCACTGAACCCAATTTGAGACAGTCTCCAGCCAAAACTCCATTTATTGCCTAGCCTCCATAAACCTCATTCTGACCAGCAGACCACAGCAGCTTTTGAGGACTTCAAGGATTATCATCAATTCAAAGGCAATATATAGTAACGTTTAGAAGTCTAGGTAGCTCCTTTCCCACAGGACACAGGCACCATAATAAATGTCTACAAGACCCTCTGGTAAAGTCTCAAGAGGAGACTTTATACACTTGTGGCCACATTGCAGGGTCTTGCCTCAAAGAGAACTGACCTCCCCCTCAGTCAAAGAGCTTTGGATCTATTAGCTACTTCAGGCCTGGAAACTGGGAAATGTTCAATGAATCACCACTATGGTAACTTGAGTTTCTATCGACCAGATGGAATTTTTCTGTTTATATTAGAGAGCATCTTACCAACTGCCCATTTATTTCACTTCTATTTCACTTACCAGCTGCCCTTTATCAATTACCATTAATCCTTACAGATTAGAATATTTTATCACTCTGTCCTGTGACTTTTTGTGGTGAGGTGCTTATCTTTTCTTTGAAATTTAAGTGATACTACTTAGTGTCTACCATTCTGGGTCCCTTTATTTCCACTGAGCTCAGGGAACCTAATTCCATTCCAATGTCTTCCTCCATCTTCTCCAGCTTATGAAGCCTTATTGAGTTCAGGCTTCAATTGGGTGACTTATAAGATAATTATCACCACTCCCAGTTGCTCAAATCCTCACATTAAACCTCCAATCTCAGATAAGTGTATTGATGAATTATATTTGATCAAGCTTTAGGTTTCATTCACCTTAGTCTAACACCTTAGAATCCATGCCTTTACATGTTTCCAGACTCCTGATGATACAGATTCACAAGACCCTACAACTCTTTCAGTATATAAGCCAATTTCCTCCAAGAACAGGCCTGTATTTCTCCATTTCAGCTATGTTCAAATTTAACTATTATTATGGACCTAGAGACAGTGACAAAGGTGAATTAACATTGGCCTACTGGGCAATGACTCAGAGACTTTATGCAGAGGAAGGCTCGTTTCCTCAGACAGGAGTAGAGAAGCTACCTCTGCCAGCCTCTTCCAAGGAAGATTTGAGAGTCTGGAATTAACACCCTCGTCCATGTATACTTAAATCTCTCTCTCTCTCTTCCTTCCCTTAATGTAAGAGTCCTGTCAGAATGGAGCATATAATGCAACCTTTATAATGAGGTCCTGTTCTTGGCCCTCAACCATAGCTACCCTGCAATTATAGAAGACAAGGGACTACTTCAAAGCTGTCCATGAGGCTGTCTGATTTTTCATTCATGTTCTCAATTGGATATTCATAGTTTTCCATTTAATTTTTTCCCTAGGTTCGCTTTAGGGTCATCAGAAGCCAACTGATGCCTCATAGTGCCAAAGTGCCACAGCCACTTCATCTTTCAACACACCAGCTCTCACTGCACGTTATCTCATACTAACATCAGTGGTAATTTAAATGATCATGATGCCATCAGATACTATGTCTTATTTCACTGCAACAAGGAGCTCATTAAATATATAAGTGATCTAATACCAGAAACCCATCTGAAAGTCTGTTTCCTGAGGGCCAATCTTGATACCAAGTGCTGTGTTAGTCAAAGTCCTAGAAGGAAGCAAAAAAGCACACACAGATTGACAGAATTTTAGGGGACTTTAATAAAGAGAATATTTACAATAAGTGACCATAGTATCTGGAAACTACAAATATTAGTGCAGTACTCCATGGCTCGTAGTAATGGAGGAGTCCTGTACCACCCCAGAGCCTACAGAAGCACCAAGAGACAGAGAGGGCTATGTGGAGAGGGTCTTCTGATATACCTGTGACATTCAGTTGAAGGACAAAACCAGTGAAAAGTCACTTTGTAAGGAGGGGACTAGGGGAATAAATTACCCTAACCTCATTTTCTTTCCTCCTTCTACTCTCCTGCTGGTGTTCCTTATCGATCAACCCTAACAGGAAGCTAGAGGACAAGGATTGTCAATGATGTAGACCACACTGGTCAACTTTCTGAAGCAAAAGCAAGGAATAAAATGGGTTAACACTATTTACCAAGCAAGACTTGAGATTTCTCTATAAAATCTGTGGTTGAGTAATTAATTTCAGACTTCTGATTTTGGTTGAACAATGTCAGATTTTGGTTGATAATTTGACTAACATGTGGAGAGTTTGGAAAGTTAGCTGAACTTGAGATTCATCTTTTCTGTAAGTTTAATTTGTCATAAAATTATTAATTTCTTAGGCAGTGTTTTAGTTTAATAGGGCTGCCAGAATGCAATACACCAGAAATGGAATGGCTTATATAAGGGGGATTTATTTAGTTACAAAATTTACTAATTCGGGAAGGCACAGGGTGATGTCTGCTGACCTTCCCTCCAGGCTTCTGGGTTCAAATGGCTTTCCCAAGGGTGATTCCTTTCTGCATCTCCAAACATCTGGATCTGAGCTACTGAGCTCTGAGCTACTTGTGCTAGGCCATGCTGAGCTGCTTCTCATGCTTCTGACCTCTCCTTTTAAGTTTTACTCATTGTGGAAGGCATACCCCTTAACCAATTGTGCATGTATTCAGCCACAGATGAATCTCACATGCTGATGATGTAATTCCACAACAACAGAACAACTGGGCACCATCACCTGGCCAAGTTGACACATGAACCTCACTATCACAGGCAGGTTTTCATTGTGGGGATAAGCAGTTATAATTAAAGGGAAAGACAGAATGGATAAGATTCATAACTGCAGATCAATAATTTTAAGGTATTTAAATTATTTAAATGTCTCTTTAAAATGATAGTTTAAATTCATTATATTTATAAGTAGAAAAGGATTTTTGATTGAATTTAAAAGCAATATAAAAACTGAATCTTTAAACAATAGATTTAACATATTGAGTGCCAATTTTAAAACCAATCACCAGAAATAGTCTTTCTGTGCCTGAAAGTCACCCTGAATGACCCCCCAAAATTTGTACTGGCCTACCCCACTACCCAGTCTTTCAAAATATTCCATGTTTTTGTGCTTCCAAATTTTCACACATGGGGTGCTCTCTTGAACCACTCTCCATACTTCTTTTCATGTGGCTGATAAAGCCTCATTCATCAAGTCTCAGGGTAAATCTCTCTTCTTCAGAGAAGTCCCAGACCCAACTCATGTTCTCCAACAAATTGATCAAATGCATCCTATAATTTTCAAGAAACTTATCAAAACTATAACCAATTACTTGATTAACTACCTAATGCCTATTCTTTCCATTAGACTGTAAGCATAAAGAGGGCAGGGACTTTGTCTTGTTTTTAGCAAAGAGCCTGGAATACAATAATACTTGTTTAAAAATATTTAAATACATGAAATACATTGTGATGAGATACTGAAAAGAGTAAAAATATCTATACTAAACTATTAAGTTAAATTGGTTAAAATAGTCAAAATTATATGTACATATATGTAATTGGAAGGTATAGCAATGGAGAAATGACCTTCAAATATAGTTAATAAATTAATAAACTAATAACAGAATTCTTACATCATTACTGTGACATTGAAATTTCTGTTAAGCATTTACCAGAGTTCTAAGACAATTAACCACTCAGTCTTCAGACTTGCAAATTCAAATACCAAGGATCAGAAAAGTAGTTTTTTTGTTTTTGTCGTTGTTTTCCAAGAGCCATTGTAAAACATCCGTACAAAGCAAACAGTGGAAATAACACGATTTTGGAAATCATGGCAAAACCAAAACTGTAGTACACATATAAGTCTATAAACAGCAAATCAGAATTGACCTCATAAAAAAAAGAAAGTAGAGTCTCAGGGCCTGACAAGAATGTGGCGGTCCTCTCTCCCAACCAGAAAGCCACCACTGCCTCCAAATGCTCTCATGATGGTGACTTCTCTGGGATCCAACACCTATAACAGGCAGAACTAGGAGGATGCAGTCTTCCCCATACCATGCCAGATGTGTCTTAGGAAAAAAACGCATATTCAAATGACCAACGAAAAGTACGGGAAGGAATGCAAAATCTGTACCAGGCCATTCACAGTCTTTAGCTGGTGTCCCAGGGTTCACATGTGTTTCAAGAAAACCAAACCCTGTCAAACCTGCAGCAAATTGAAGAATGTCTGCCTAACCTGCATCTTGGACCTAGAATATGGCCTGCCCATGCAGGTTTGTGATGTGGGATTGTTTTTTTTTTAACATGGGCAGGCACTGGGAAACGAACCCGGGTCCTCGGGCATGGCAGGCAAGCATTCTTACCTGCTGAGTCACTGTGGCCCGCCCTGGGATTGTCTTTTAAAGATCATATGCCAAAGTCAGCTGTCAACAAAGGGTACTACACACAGAATATGGAGAAAGAGATTTCTAACTCTGATGGAACACGATCAGTTGGTTTCCAACTGATGTGGAGAAAGCCACATTTACAGTGACATGCTACTTGAACTAGCCTGGACCACACTCTAAAATAAATGGAATTGACCCCACATTTGCTTCTTCTGGGTGAAAGGAGAATGTAAGAGAGGAGAGGAGTGTCCTTATAGACATGAGAAGCCTACAGAACCAGATGACTCCGTTGCTGATCAGACTATCAAAGACCAATATTATGGAATCAATGATCCTGTGTCAGATAAGCTTCCTGTGTCAGATAAGCCTCTAAAGTGGGCTGCAACAAGGCCTCATCTGGACCCACCAGAGGACAAGACCATCACTACACTATTTGTTGGTGCTCTGGGAGATACTATTACTGAGATGGATCAAAGAAATTATTTCTACTATCTTGGAGAGATTCAAACAAATAAGCTGCCATTAACACATCTGGTTACTACTATGACATTACTAATAAAACCTAATGCCTGCTACCCTTTTCTATATTGGGACAAGTGACTGAACAAATTAGAATGTCCGATAGAGTTATCATCCCAATTATATGTTCATTTTGCATTTTTTTATTTTTGGAAAAAAAAATGACCTGCAGTTAAAAAGAAAACTTTTGACCATTTTTATGTCCATTGGGTATTTTCCTTTTTATCATCTTAAAAAAAAGATTACTAATTTTAATCATTGTAGTGGCATGAGGGCAATTGAACTCTTTTTGAAGTCACACCCTTGGAAAGACATAGAAACCAGCAACCAACACAGTCCAGATCTTTTTTTTTTCCTCTTTTGCACATTTCTTTCTAAAGGAATTTGGCTAATAGCTTTGCTCTCTATGCCAACAAAAAGGCAAAAATTACTTTTTATTCCTGTCAGTCAGATGGAAATACAAATTCCATGGAGCTGCATATCATCATAGAAGCTTGGTGTCTGGAATGAAGTTATTTTAAAGAACTTCTTGTGAGACACTAACAATCTGAAACAAAAAAGCATTGGAGGGTGTTTGCATGGAAGATTTGTGACTTACAGCTGGAACGTCGATCTCCAGCATTCACCTTTGTGTGTCTTTTTTTTTTTTTAACGATTTTAATATTTTTTTTTTTAATTTTTTACATGGGCAGGCACCGGGAATCGAACCTGGGTCCTCTGGTATGGCAGGCGAGCACTCTTGCCTGCTGAGCCACCGTGGCCCGCCCCTTTGTGTGTCTTTAGCATCTCATTTTAATTTCTTGCTCCTGAGCAGGGGTTATCTGTTGGTCTTAGAATGTTTGGATATAACCATATTATAGATGGTAAAGGAAACGTGATGTTGTGTTGTACTGTATTTTAAAATGATTAAAAAATAAGTTAATTTTCAAAAAAAAAAAAGGAACAAATGACCATAATAATTATTTAAACTCCAGTGTCTAAGGTAACTCTCTCTTTAAGCAACCAGAGCAAATACAAATGCAGGTGCCTTAAATATACAAAACTTCAAAAGCCCAAATATTTTTAAAAGGTTAATCTAATGATATCATTCCCCTCATTAAAACCCTCCAATGAGGCGGGGCCAAGATGGCGGCTTAGTAAGGTAGGTGCGTCTTAGTTCCTCCTCCAAAGCAACTACTAGGTGAACTGAAACAGTGCAGAACAGCTCCCAGGGCCACGGAAGGGAATGGACACACAGCGTACCCCAGTCTGGACTGGCTAGTCTGACTGCGAGATTCAGCTGCGGTGAGATCCCCAAACGGCGCGCGATTTCCCGAGCAGCGGCAGCTGTGGCGGCCGGAGCTCCTCCCTCCCTCCTTCCCGGGCCAGCTGATAGTCTCGGAGAGGCAAGTTTCCCAAGCCAAGGCAGCCGGCGCCCCTCTTTTGCGAGCAGCTTTCTGGTCCGGCTACGAGTCTTGGATCAGAGGGCTACCCAAGCCACGGTGGCCCTCCCCCATGGGCGGCTTCCTGGTCCGGTGGGGAATTCCCCAGGCCACGGCGGCCGGTGACCAACGCCCCTCCCCCACGGGCGACTTCCTGGTCTGGTGGCGAATTCCCTGGGCCCACTGTGGCCGGCAACCAGCCACAGGGTCCCCTCAAGCCGCAGCGGCTGACGCCCCCACCATGCGCGGCCCCCCGAACCAACGGAGAGAATTGGATCAGAAATCCCCAGGCCGCGGAGATTGGTGACCGGGGGATCCCTTCCAAACATGTGAGACAAACGTGTGCCACGAGCGCCACCTACTGGGCAGGATAAGAAAAACAGAACCCAGAGATTTCACAGAAAAATCTTACAACCTTGTTGGGTCCGACACCCAGGGAAATCTGACTAAATGCCCAGACACCAGCAGCAGAAGATAACGGTCCACGCTCAGAAGATGGAGAATATGGCCCAGTCAAAGGAACAAACCAATAGTTCAAATGAGATACAAGAGCTGAGACAACTAATGCTGAATATACGAACAGAAATGGAAAACCTCTTCAAAAATGAAATTGATAAATTGAGGGAGGACATGAAGAAGACATGGGCTGAACATAAAGAAGAAATAGAAAAACTGAAAAAACAAATCACAGAACTTATGGAAGGGAAGGATAAAGTAGAAAAGATGGAAAAAACAATGGATACCTACAATGATAGATTTAAAGAGACAGAAGATAGAATTAGTGATTTGGAGGATGGAACATCTGAATTCCAAAAAGAAACAGAAACTATCGGGAAAAGAATGGAAAAATTTGAACAGGGTATCAGGGAACTCAAGGACAATATGAACCGCACAAATATACGTGTTGTGGGTGTCCCAGAAGGAGAAGAGAAGGGAAAAGGAGGACAAAAACTAATGGAAGAAATTATCACTGAAAATTTCCCAACTCTTATGAAAGACCTAAAATTACAGATCCAAGAAGTGCAGCACACCCCAAAGAGATTAGACCCAAATAGGCGTTCTCCAAGACACTTACTAGTTAGAATGTCAGAGGTCAAAGAGAAAGAGAGGATCTTGAAAGCAGCAAGAGAAAAACAATCCATCACATACAAGGGAAACCCAATAAGACTATGTGTAGATTTCTCAGCAGAAACCATGGAAGCTAGAAGACAGTGGGATGATATATTTAAATTACTAAAAGAGAAAAACTGCCAACCAAGACTCCTATATCCAGCAAAATTGTCCTTCAAAAATGAGGGAGAAATTAAAACATTCTCAGACAAAAAGTCACTGAGAGAATTTGTGACCAAGAGACCAGCTCTGCAAGAAATACTAAAGGGAGCACTAGAGTCAGATACGAAAAGATAAAAGAGAGAGGTATGGAGAAGCGTGTAGAAAGAAGGAAAATCACATATGATATATATAATACAAAAGGCAAAATGGTAGAGGAAAATATTATCCAAACAGTAATAACACTAAATGTTAATGGACTGAATTCCCCAATCAAAAGACATAGAATGGCAGAATGGATTAAAAAACAGGATCCTTCTATATGCTGTCTACAGGAAACACATCTTAGACCCAACGATAAACATAGGTTGAAAGTGAAAGGTTGGGAAAAGTTATTTCATGCAAATAACAACCAGAAAAGAGCAGGAGTGGCTATACTAATATCCAACAAATTAGACTTCAAATGTAAAACAGTTAAAAGAGACAAAGAAGGACACTATCTACTAATAAAAGGAACAATTAAACAGAAGACATAACAATCATAAATATTTATGCACCGAACCAGAATGCCCCAAAATACGTGAAGAATACACTGCAATCACTGAAAAGGGAAATAGACTCATATACCATAATAGTTGGAGACTTCAATTCACCACTCTCATCAATGGACAGAACATCTAGACAGAGGATCAATAAAGAAATAGAGGATCTGAATATTACTATAAATGAGCTAGACTTAACAGACATTTATAGGACATTACATCCCACAACAGCAGGATACACCTTTTTCTCAAGTGCTCATGGATCATTCTCAAACATAGACCATATGCTGGGTCACAAAGCAAGTCTTAACAAATTTAAAAAGATTGAAATCATACACAACACTTTCTCGGATCATAAAGGAATGAAGTTGGAAATCAATAATAGGCGGAGTGCCAGAAAATTCACAAATACGTGGAGGCTCAACAACACACTCCTAAACAATGAGTGGGTCAAAGGAGAAATTGCTAGAGAAATTAGCAAATACCTCGAGGCCAATGAAAATGAAAACACAACATATCAAAACTTATGGGACGCAGCAAAGGCAGTGCTAAGAGGGAAATTTATTGCCCTAAATGCCTATATCAGAAAAGAAGAAAAGGCAAAAATGCAGGAATTAACTGTCCACTTGGAAGAACTGGAGAAAGAACAGCAAACTAATCCCAAAGCAAGCAAAAGGAAAGAAATAACAAAGATTAGAGCAGAAATAAATGAAATTGAAAACATGAAAACAATAGAGAAAATCAATAAGGCCAGAAGTTGGTTCTATGAGAAAATCAATAAGATTGATGGGCCCTTAGCAAGATTGACAAAAAGAAGAAGAGAGAGGATGCAAATAAATAAGATCAGAAATGGAAGAGGAGACATAACTACTGACCTGACAGAAATAAAGGAGGTAATAACAGGATACTATGAACAACTTTACGCTAATAAATACAACAATTTAGAGGAAATGGACGGGTTCCTGGAAAGACATGAACAACCAACTTTGACTCAAGAAGACATAGATGACCTCAACAAACCAATCACAAGTAAAGAAATTGAATTAGTCATTCAAAAGCTTCCTAAAAAGAAAAGTCCAGGACCAGACGGCTTCACATGTGAATTCTATCAAACATTCCAGAAAGAATTAGTACCAACTCTCCTCAAACTCTTCAAAAAAATTGAAGCGGAGGGAAAACTACCTAATTCATTCTATGAAGCCAACATCACCCTCATACCAAAACCAGGCAAATATATTACAAAAAAAGAAAACTACAGGCCAATCTCTCTAATGAATATAGATGCAAAAATCCTCAATAAAATTCTAGCAAATCGTATCCAACAACACATTAAAAGAATTATACATCATGACCAAATAGGATTCATCCCAGGTATGCAAGGATGGTTCAACAGAAGAAAATCAATTAATGTAACACAACATATCAACAAATCAAAGCAGAAAAATCACATGATCATCTCAATTGATGCAGAGAAGGCATTCGACAAGATTCAACATCCTTTCCTGTTGAAAACACTTCAAAAGATAGGAATACAAGGGAACTTCCTTAAAATGATAGAGGGAATATATGAAAAACCCACAGCTAATATCATCCTCAATGGGGAAAAATTGAAAACTTTCCCCCTAAGATCAGGAACAAGACAAGGATGTCCACTATCACCACTATTATTCAACATTGTGTTGGAGGTTCTAGCCAGAGCAATTAGACAAGAAAAAGAAATACAAGGCATCAAAATTGGAAAGGAAGAAGTAAAACTATAACTGTTTGCAGACGATATGATACTATACATCGAAAACCCAGAAAAATCCACAACAAAACTACTAGAGCTAATAAATGAGTACAGCAAAGTAGCAGGTTACAAGATCAACATTCAAAAATCTGTAGCATTTCTATACACTAGCAATGAACAAGCGGAGGGGGAAATCAAGAAACGAATCCCATTTATAATTGCAACTAAAAGAATAAAATACCTAGGAATAAATTTAACTAAAGAGACAAAAAACATATATAAAGAAAACTACAAAAAACTGCTAAAAGAAATCACAGAAGACCTAAATGATGGAAGGGCATACCGTGTTCATGGATTGGAAGACTAAATATAGTTAAGATGTCAATCCTACCTAAATTGATTTACAGATTCAATGCAATACCAATCAAAATCCCAACAACTTATTTTTCAGAAATAGAAAAACCAATAAGCAAATTTATCTGGAAGGGCAGGTTGCCCTGAATTGCTAAAAACATCTTGAGGGAAAAAAACGAAGCTGGAGGTCTTGCACTGCCTGACTTTAAGGCATATTATGAAGCCACAGTGGTCAAAACAGCATGGTATTGGCATAAAGATAGATATATCGACCAATGGAATTGAATAGAGTGCTCAGATATAGACCCTCTCATCTATGGACATTTGATCTTTGATAAGGCAGTCAAGCCAATTCACCTGGGACAGAACAGTCTCTTCAATAAATGGTGCCTAGAGAACTGGATATCCATATCTCACACCCTACACAAAAGTTAACTCAAAATGGATCAAAGATCTAAACATTAGGTCTAAGACCATAAAACAGTTAGAGGAAAATGTAAGGAGATATCTTATGAATCTTACCATTGGAGGCAGTTTTATGGACCTTAAACCTAAAGCAAGAGCACTGAAGAAGGAAATAAATAAATGGGAACTCCTCAAAATTAAACACTTTTGTGCATCAAAGAACTTCATCAAGAAAGTAGAAAGACAGCCTACACAATGGGAAACAATATTTGGAAACGACATATCAGATAAAGGTCTAGTATCCAGAATTTATAAAGAGATTGTTCAACTCAACAACAAAAAGACAGCCAACCCAATTACAAAATTGGAAAAAGACTTGAATAGACACCTCTCAGCGGAGGAAATACAAATGGCCAAAAGGCACATGAAGAGATGCTCAATGTCGCTGGCCATTAGAGAAATGCAAATCAAAACCACAATGAGATATCATCTCACACCCACCAGAATGGCCATTATCAACAAAACAGAAAATGACAAGTGCTGGAGAGGATGCGGAGAAAGAGGCACACTTATCCACTGTTGGTGGGAATGTCAAATGGTGCAACCACTGTGGAAGGCAGTTTGGCGGTTCCTCAAAAAGCTGAATATAGAATTGCCATATGACCCAGCAATACCATTGCTGGGAATCTACTCAAAGGAATTAAGGGCAAAAACTCAAACGGACATTTGCACACCAATGTTTATAGCAGCGTTATTTACAATTGCAAAGAGATGGAAACAGCCAAAATGTCCATCAACAGACGAGTGGCTAAACAAACTGTGGTATATACATACGATGGAATATTATGCAGCTTTAAGACAGGATAAAATTATGAAGCATGTAATAACATGGATGGACCTAGAGAACATTAGGCTGAGTGAGTCTAGCCAAAAACTAAAAAACAAATACTGTATGGTCCCAATGATGTGAATCGACATTCAAGAATAAACTTGGAATATGTCATTGGTAACAGAGTCCAGCAGGAGGTAGAAACAGGGTAAGATAATGGGTAATTGGAGCTGATGGGATACAGACTGTGCAACAGGACTAGATACAAAAACTCAAAAATGGACAGCACAATAATACCTAATTGTAAAGTAATCATGTTAAAACACTGAATGAAGCTGCATCCGAGCTTTAGGTTTTTGTTTTGTTCTGTTTTGTTTTGTTTTGTTCTTAGTATTATTACCTTTATTTTTTTTCTCTATATTAACATTCTATATCTTTTTCGGTTGTGTTGCTAGTTCTTCTAAACCGATGCAAATGTACTAAGAAATGATGATCATGCATCTATGTGATGATGTTAAGAATTACTGATTGCATATGTAGAATGGTATGATTTCTAAATGTTGGGTTAATTTCTTTTTTTCCATTAATTAATAAAAAAAAAAACTGCATGGGTCCAGTGACCCCTGTGTTCCTTCCTCCCTGTGGAAACATGTATATGTATCCTATGACTGTTTCTCCTTTGTATGTTGGCAGCAAATAACTTGTTATGAGTTTTCAAAGGTCCAAAGTCAGAGGATAATTTTGCCTTAGAACAGACCACAGCTGTAACTAACTTTGATAGGAATTTGCATGTTTCTAACTTTGTATTTCATGTATATTGCTACTGAAATGGTTTAAGGTTCTCTGATATTGTTATGGAATGAATGTATTTTGTATATGGGGAAAACATGTCTTTTTTAGGGTCTAGAGGGTGGAATGTGCTAGTTTGAAAGGATATATGTCCCCTAGAAAAGCCATGTTTTAATCTAAATCCATTTCATACAGGCAGAATAATCCCTATTCAATACTGTATGTTTGAAACTGTAATCAGATCATCTCCCTGGAGATGTGATTTAATCAAGAGTGGTTGTTAAAATGAATTAGGTGACGACATGTCTACACCCATTTGGGTGGGTCTTGATAAGTTTCTGGAGTCCTATAAAAGAGAAAATATTTTGGAGAATGAGAGATTAGGAGAGAGCAGAGAATGCTGCAACACCACAAAACAGAGAGTCCATGAGCCAGCGACCTTTGGAGATGAAGAAGGAAAATGCCTCCCAGGGAGCTTCATGAAACCAGAAGCCAGGAGAGAAAGCTAGCAGATGATGCCATGTTCACCATGTGCCTTTGCACTTGAGAGAGAAACCCTGAACTTCATCGGCCTTCTTGAACCAAGGTATCTTTCTCTGGATGCCTTAGATTGGACATTTCTATAGACTTGTTTTAATTGAGGCATCTTCTCAGTCTTAGAACTGTAAACTAGCAACTCATTAAATTTGTCTTTTTAAAAGTCATTCTGTTTCTGGTATATTGCATTCTGGCAGCTAGAAAACTACAACAGTCATAGTTATTATTTTTTGAATAACTTTATCTCATATATCTTTTAGCTATTGTTGTTTGGTTTATCTCTCCAGCAATCAACTCTCCAGCTAGTGGCAAGAGGCAGATATTAACTAAGTGAGAAACTAACAAAATTGACAATCCACTCTTATCCTGTTCCTATTTTATTCCCATTTATGTCATGACTAGCAGAAGAATTGAGATGTAGATGTGTGAACTAAAAACTATGTTCCGTTAGGTCAGATTATATGGCTACATAATAAAATTTTAAACTGAAAATGTTAAAAAAAAAAAAAAAAAACCTCCAATGAGAATTTCTGATACTCTCACAAGCAGTGGGAACAACAAATCAATAGTTCAAGTCCCCAATCTTGGGCTTTGCCCCTATGAAACTTATTCCTGCAAAGGAAAGGCTAAGACATCAAAGGATTGAGAAAACCTTCTCGACCAAAAGGAGAAAGAGAGAAATTAGACAAAATAAAGTATCAGTAGTTGAGAGATTTCAGAGTCGAGAGGTTATTCTGGAGGTTATTCTTATGCATTATATAGATATTCCCTTTTTAGTTTATGGTGTATTAGAGTGGCTAGAGGGAAGTACCTGAAACTGTAGAGCTCTGTTCCAGTAGCCATGTTTCTCGAAGATGATTGTATAATGATATACCTTTTGTAATGTGACTTGTGATTGTGAAAACCTTGTGTCTGATGCTCCTTTTTTCTACAAAATGGATAGATGAGTAAAAAATAAACAAATAATGGGGGGGAGCAAAGGTTAAAATAAATTGAGTAGATTGAAATACTAGTGGTCCATGAGAGAGAGGGGTAAGGGATATGGCATGTATGAGTTTTTTTTTTTCCTTTTTATTTCTTTTCCTGTAGTGATGCAAATGTTCAAAAAATGATCATGGTGATGAATACACAACTATGTGATGATATTGTGAGCCACTGATTGTACACCATATATAGAATGTTTGTATGTCAAGAATGTTTGTATGTTTCTTTGTTGTTTACAATAAAAATATTTTTAAAAATTAGGCTAAGAGTCACCCTCAGAGAACCTCTTTTGTTGCTCAGATGTGGCCTCTCTCTCTAAGCCAACATGGCAAGGTAACCCACTGCCCTCCCCTCCTGCGTGGGACATGACTCCCAGGGGTGTGAATCTCCCTGGCAATGTGGGACAGAAATCCCAGGATAAGCTGGAACTCAGCATCAAGGGATTGAGAAAAACTTGTTTATCAAAAGGAGAAGAGAGAAATGAGACAAAATAAAGTTTCAGTGGCTACAATTTCAAACAGAATTGAGAGGTTATCCTGCAGGTTATTCATACATATTATATGGATATCCCTTTTCAGTTTATGGTGTATTTGAGTGGCTAAAGGAAAGTACCTGAAACTGTAGAGCTGTACTCCAATAGCCTTGTTACTTGAAGATGATTGTATGAAGATATAACTATTACAATGTGACTGTATGATTGTGAAAACCTTGTATCTGATATTCTCTTTATCTACAGTATGGACAGATGAGAAAAATTATGGATAAAAAATAAACAAATAATGGGGGAACAAATGTTAAAATATATTGGATAGATGGAAATACAAGTCGTCAGTGAGAGCGAGGGGTAAGGGTATGATATATATAAATTTTTTCTTTTTGTTTCTTTTTCTGGAGTGATGCAAGTGTTCTAAGAAATTATCATGGTGATGAATATACAACTATGAGATGATATTGTGAGTCATTGATTGTATACACCATGTATGGAATGTTTGTATATTAAGAATGTGTTTGAATGTTGTTTTTCAATAAAAATATATTTTTAAAAACCCTCCAATGGCTTCCCATTACACTTAAAAAAGAAAATCCAAACTCCCTACAATGGCCTTAAAGGCCCAACATTTCCTGGCTCCTGCCAACCTCTTGACCTCCTTTCCTGTCATCCCTCCAGCCCCTTGCTTATTGATATATTTTCACTTCCTTTCTATTCTGGAATATAACATGCTCATAAGTATTTTATAGCCTTTGCACTAGGTTCTCTGTCTGCCTGGAATGCCCTTCCAATCAATTTATGCATGGCTAGCTACTTATCATCCAGGGTTCAGTTCAGATATTACCTTATCAGAGAGACTTTCCTGACTACCCAATCTAAAGAAACCTCCCCAAACCCTTGCTCTTCAATTTAACATCACTCTAGAAAGCATTATGGTTCTTAATATATTTGTCCCTTCCTCCCTAATTATAGAGCCTTTTTATGGGCCCATGGTTACTCAGAACAAAGATTTCATTTCTAGGCTTCTCTTGCAGTTGAATGCAGCCATGTGAGTATAATCTGCCATTGGGAAGTGCTGTGTAGCTGCACCCTGGAACCCTCCTTATGACACAATGAGAACATGCCCTTTCTTTGCACCTTTCTCTATTCTGCTATCTTAAATGTGGTGATTTCCAATAGCATATCTGGCAGAAAAATGAAAGACAGCAGGAAAGGTCATAAAAGCTCAGATTACCTACTTGGACTTTGATATGAAAGAAACAAATGTCTATACTCTTAAAGTTGCATTTGATGGGGTTTTCTATCACTCACAACTAAGTACACTATACAAAAACTTATATATAAGTTGCTATCCTGTTTTACCATGCTGCTCTGACAAATACTACACAATGGGGTGACTTGAACAATGGAAATGTATTGGCTCATCGTTTCCAGACCAGAAGTCCATCAGCTGTAACATTCTGCCGCTGGCTTCCAGAGATCCTCAGGCTTCTGTAGCTTGTATCCCTAAATCATGTCAAGTGGTAATGTCCTCTCCTTTCTCTTCCAGGTCACCACGGATATCTAGCTTCCAGGTCCTCCTTCTGACTTTCTCTCAGTGTGTCTGGATTTCTTCAGCTTATAAAGGATTCTAGTAATCTGCACTAAGGCCCACCCTCATTCAGTTGGGCTACACCTTAACTAGAAACGACATCTTCAAGAAATCCTATTTACAATGGGTTCACACCCACAGGAGTGTGTGAACATGTCTAAATTGCAGTACATAGTTCAAACTACCATAGCTGTCATACAGTAAAAGAGGGGATCCTAACAAAGAAATGTAAAAGATATTTTTAAATCACCAAAGATGATGCAAAATGTCATTGGTTGAGGGTTCATGGGTGGTTCAGTGGTAGAATGCTCACCTTTCATGTGGGAGACACAGTTCAATTCCCAGACCATGCACCCCCCAAAAAATAGAAAATAAAAATAAATTTTTTAAAATGTCATTGGTTATAAAATGCATCCTAGTGTAGAGATATGAAAAAAATCTTAAAATTGATGAAGTATACTTATTTAATTTATTAACAACATTATTTTTCTGTTGCTTGCCATAGTTCAAATTATGTTTTCCTTACTTTTTCACTCACTTATTTATTATTGCTTTACTTTCCCTTGCAATATAATATCCATGAGATTACGGCCTTTTCAATCTTGTTTACCAATACATTTCTAGCCTAGAGAGTTACCTGATTTTTATTTGTACTCAAGCAATGTATGTTGAATAAATGAGCAAATAAAATTAGGTAATAATTAGCTTGCACTTTCCAATATCATTCTAAAGCAGGAATTCTTAACTGTGGTTCATAAATGAGCTTTAAGGCTTACTATACCTGCTGAGAATATATATAGAACTTATCTTAGATGCCTATGGCAAATACCGTGGGTCGACTTGCTCAGCAACCATCCCTGTTCTCTCTAGTGTGCTTTTCTGTACTTCACAAGCCTGGAAGCTAAATACCACGTTTTTCAGAATTCCTTGCAGCTTTAGCACTGCATGCAAATTAGATTCCATCCATTCGAGGCAAATGCATGAAATTTAGAAGACAGATTGAGTCAGAGACAATCTTACTATTGTTGTTTTTGTTGACCAGCAAGGTGATACAGCTATGGATATCAAGAGTCAGTAATGTAATATCAGCCAGACCCATTGTTCTAGTGTCTAGCGTTGAGCACCAAGGATTTTAAAAGGTAGCTATAACAGTAACAGCATTAAATTCCAGATTCTGGTTTCCTGTTCCCTGGATCAAATTATGATATTGTGATGTTAGACTCAATAGTTCCAGTACTGGCATCCTGATTTCCTTTCCTTCAGCCCTTCCAAGAATTTTTAAGCACTTATTCTCTAGTCAAATCTGTTTCTGCTTAAAATACCTAGAGAAGTTATTCTATCCTCTTTTAAACCCTGACTGGCACAGATACCAGAAGCAGTTGCAGGAAATAGGCTCCCAAGAACAGAAATGTGGATTTGATTATCTGATATGGTTGGATTGAAGACAGAGGTTACTCGGTTACTATGAAAATGGACATTTGTGGCCCATGCAGTAGGAAAATGGTTACTTAAATTAGCACTTGTGGTTTCTTAGAATAAAGTGCCTATTGTAGGAATGGTTTCAACCAATCGCCTGGCAATTAAATTGGGAAAGGGAATATAAAGATTGTCCTGACGCACTTAGAAAGAAAATGACCAGCTTAGGATTGTTTTTTTTGGGGGGGGGGGGGGTGCATGGTCCTGGAATCGAACCCAGGTCTCCTGCATGGAAGGCAGGCATTCTAATCACTAAACTACCTGTGCACCCCAGCTTAGGATTTTTAATTCTCATTTTAAAATAGGGTTAGAAGACCAAAGATCTCCTTTCACTTTCTAAACAAATCTATCTTATTTTTTAAATCATAGGGCTCAAATACCTGAAAATCAATCAGAGTATGATCATAAGGAGTAAGGAATTACAATTTAAGTTTAATTCAGAGGCTCATCAGGCTTTCTGTGTGAAAGAGTGGGTACTGAGCAGAAAGACTGAGGCTTAGGAACTGGAGTGGGGTCACTAGATGGGTCTAGATGACTGAGTACTCTGGACCCCCAAAAGCCACTTAGTCTCCTTTAGCAGTTGCATTAGTTATCAATTGCTGCTTAACAAGTTACCACGAAACACAGTAGTAAAGAAACTTTTACTACCTCACAATTTCTCAAGGTCAGGAATCTGGGTTGTGTTTAGCAAGTACTTCTATCTCAAGATCTCTCACAAGGATGCAATTAAAGGTGTCAGCTGGGGATGTAATTGTCACAAGACTCTACTGGTGAAGATCCACTTCCAAGCTCACCCACATGGCTATCAGCAGGCCTCAAGTCTTCACTGGATGTCTTGCTTGATAAGGCTGCTTACAACCTGGCAGCTGGCTTCCCTGAGAGTAAGCAACCAAGAGAGCATAAGTGGGTATCCAAGATAGAAACCACAGCCTCTTTGTAACAATTTCAAAAGTTATACTTCATTACTCTTTCCATATTTTACTTATAAATGAACCACTAGGTCCAGCTCACGCTCAAGGAAAAAGGATCAGCATGGAATGAATACCAAAGGTAGGAATCATTGAGGACCACATTAAAGGTTGCCTACCACAGCAGTAAAAGTGGTCTCCCTCCTCTTGTGTCTGCCTTAAATTTTTTTTTAAGGATCTTGTATGAAGTAGTGGCAAGTTAATTTTCAAGAGGACCATTTTCCTCATGCCTCTCTTCCTTTCTCTTCTCATTCTCCCAGACAGTGATGTGCTCAAGCCAGCTCATACCAGTCCCTGAGAGATAACTGTGCACATCTGTCCAACTTAATGTTCACAGATTTGAGGTTGGTAGCTTGAAAATGGTCATAGTAGGAATATTTACACCATGGAATTGGCAAATGCTACAAATCAAGTTTTTCAGAAAGCTGATTTACTAGCACACTACTACCCCCCATATCTATAAAGTCAGATTTTTGCATGCCCTGAGGAGATTATAGAGTCTGGCCCTGGAGGAGAAGGCCAAAAAAGATTGAAACATCTTGCTAATATATATTTGCAGAAACCTTGGTATTAAGTGTAGGGATGAATTCTAAATCTTCTCTAAGAAGGAGGACTTTAGATCATGACAAAAGGTCCTGGATGGTTGAACTTATCAGGATTCTAGATTGGAAATACTTGTTTAATAGTTTGGAATGGTTAGAAGAGACTGCTGTTGGTTGACTACAGACTGCACTCAATGGTGTCTAAACTAAATTGAGTGAACAATCATAAAAATTCAGACTATAGGAAACAGGTCTTGGGTTCTTCAATGGATAAATTATGAGAAAGGAAGAAATGGAAGATGAATTTTCAGATTAAAAGAAAATTAAAAGACAATCAAATATCTCCCTAGTGAGTGAGACAGACAACGAAAAAATATGTATCATATATAGCCAAAGAACAACAAGAATTCAAACAGATTTGTACACCAATGTTCATAGCAGCATTATTCATAATAGCCAAAAAGTTCAACAACTCAAGTGTCCATCAACAAATGAATAGATAAATAAAATGTGCTATACACATATTATTCTAGTTTGCTAGCTGCTGGAATGCAATATACCAGGAATGGAATGGCTTTTAAAAAGGAGAATTTAATAAGTTGCTAGTTTACAGTTCTAAGGCTGAGACAATTAAAACAAGTCTATAGAAAGGTCCAAACTAAGGCATCCAGGGAAAGATACCTTGATTCAAGAAGGCCGAAGGCATTCAGCATTTCTCTCTCAGCTGGAAGAGTACATGGCAAAGTCTGCTAGTTTTCTCTTTCAGCTCCTTGGTTTCATGAAGCTCCCCAGGAAGCATTTTCCTTCTTCATCTCCAAAAGTCACTGGCTGGTGGACTCACTGCTTTGTGATTCTGCAGCGTTCTGAAGCTTTCTCCAAAATACTTCTTTTATAGGATTCCAGTAAACTAATCAAGACCCACTTACAATGGGTGGAGATACGTCTCCATCTAATCAAGTTTAATACTCACAACTGATTAAGTTACATCTCCGTGGAGACAACATAATCGAATTTCCAACCTATACTACTGAATAGGGATGAGAAGAAACCATTGCTTCCACAAGTTTGATTAGGATTAAAACATGGCTTTTCGAAGGTAGATACATCCTTTCAAATTGGCACACATGTAGAGGAATATTATTCAGTCATAAAAAAGGATGAACCTTGAAAACATTATGCTAAGTAAAATGAGCCAGACACAAAAGGACAAATATTGTGTGATTAAACTTATAGGAAATATCCAGAATAAACAAATCCATAGAAACATATGGTATACTTGAGATTACCAGGTACTGGAGGGAGGAAGGAATGGGGAGTTATGAGCTAATGGGTACAGAGTTACTATTTAGGGTGGTGAGAAGTTTTGGTGAGGGATGGTGGTAATGGTAATACAACATTGTAAATGTAGTGAATTCCACTGAATTATACTCTTAAAAATGGTTGAAATAGGTCCCTCTGCTGCCATAGGGGCGGGTGAGAAGAATAGGGCTTGGCCATGAGCAGGGTAAGGGGCTCTTGGGTTGTGGGGGTGGCATGGAGGGGTGCTGCATGTGCGGTACTGGGGAGGCGAGGGAGGAGGGGGTGTGGCGGGGGGACCCCAGGCCTGTGCACTTTGCTCGGGCTCTCCCACAGCTTTGCACCTGGGACTCTGACAGCCCCGGAGATAGGTTCATGGTGGTTACTTTCAAAAAGCTGCCCTATGCCATTAAGGCTGGATGGAAAGAGAATCAGCGTGTATGAATGAACTAAAAAATCCTCAGTCTGAAGGACTTACAACTCTTGGTCAGTCCCTAAGGGCAGCTTTTGTTTTATTAAATTTAAACAGATTAGTAACTGGCATAGAAAATTTGGGCAGAGAAGAAACCCTTTTTTCTTGGAGCTAGCAAGAATTATTACAGTTACTAATGGGAGCAAGTTGATTACTACCAGTGGAGTCCAAGATGAGCTCCATTTACCTCTAAGTTCTCCTTTGCCCGAAAGTGAATTGACCAAAGAACCCTTTTGTTGGGTCACAGACTCTGTGCATTAGTGTTGCAGTTGCCTGGCACCACAGAAATGAAATGGACAGGGGTGCCTATAGATGACTCTGCAATCACACCCATGTGGGAAGTGACAGGAGGTCGCTCACACTCTGTATGTTCTCTAAGAATGCTTAATCAGTTTCTGAAGTCCCTGGTGCAAAAGATGCAAACTGAGCAGGTAAAAAACTTTGAAAAAGCAAGACCAAATCCTTCACTGTAGAAGATAGGCAACCAGATATATCAAGGCCTTTTGGATCTCACCTTGGCAAAATTGTCACTAGCTCATATATGTCAGACCAAATCCTAAGACTGGGGTTCCTATCGGTCACTGGCCTGTACCAGAATCTTTCTGGCCAGATCAGAATTCTCTACCATAACCACCTCATTCATCTCATTGTGTAGTGAGGTTCTCTTGTACAGACTATGAACCAATAGTTATTGGCAAATTGCCTTTTGACAAGTATGAGTTGGAACCTTCAACACTGACCTGATTTATTCTGGAAAGAAAATCTCCTCAAACATATTGGCAGGTATATGTGAGCAATAATGCAAAATATAGTGAACTTGGCCATCCTTATGGCTACTTGAAAGCCAGCATGGCACTGAAATGTGTCAACTTATTTGTGATGCCTTACAATTATCCAGTCCTTCTTCCCCTTTTAGTTAAGTTTCTAGGTATTGTGTAGATGTAAGTTTTTGAGGACTGCTTCTCCAAAAGCAGTTGGAGAAGACTTCTTTCTCTCCTGGTATCATCTCAGATTTAAGAGTGGCAGTCAAAATACAAACGCCTTGTTTAAAGTACATAAAGCAAAACCAATGCTGAAATGACAGTCATTTGAAAGTTATCTGAAGACAATGCCTCCCTGCTATCTTGGGCCCTTGAAGAAAGCTGTTAGAATAATGGGTGCACCTAACCTAACAGCAGACAGTTTGGAATATGGACTTGGTTACAGTGACATGTCATACCTCAAAAAAATTGAATCAAAAGGCCAAAATAGAATCTGAGAAGTCATTGGATTTCTAGGCAAAATAAGTAGTACAGGAAACTGGAATTAAGGTCTGCAGCTGGTCACACAGTTTATCAATGGCTAATAAGAAAGATTTTCAGCAACTGCTCCAGGGAATTTCAGAAGATGTTCCACAGACTGCTAGACCTTAACATGAAGGAGTACACTGGTTTCCAAGTGGCTTTGCAGAATAAGGATTTGAAACCACAGATATTCAGAAATGTTTATGGCATACCAAGACAGAATCTTTTGGATCACTTAACAAGAATAAGGTCTAATCTTTTGAAGAGCACCTGCAAATTTCTCAAAGGACATGTTGAAGAAAATGAAATCAATGTTTGAAATTTTATTTTCAAAATCTGTACTATTTTATGCCACAATATGTTTAGTTGGAACAAACTGATTTAGAAAATGTGATCAAGTGCACAGTGTTCCTATACCACAAATGGGAAACTACCAGGAATACTTTAAGCAAGTACCTTCTCCACTAAGAGAAATTGATCCTGATCAGTCTCAAAGATTGCTTTGAACTGGATTAAGAAAAAAAAGTATGATGATAGATAAAGCAGATGGATTTGTGGCTGGACCTCAAAATAAATATAAACAACCTGGAGACCCCAAATGTGTGTCTCTGCTACTCAGGAGCAGACAACAGAATCCTGTTGTGAACAGTTATATTGGAGGAAAAGGACCACCTGAACCTTTTTTAATAAGATCAAGCACAGCCAGATCTTATTAAACCCCTTCCTTTTCATAAGAGTTCAGAAACCACTAATGATTCAACAATGGATGATGTGGTTGAAAATAAAGTTACAGACCAACTTTCATCACCAAATACTCTGAATATTCAATTGTCAACATTCTCTTCTCCAGCCAATTTACCGGAATGACCAACCAGTCATACAAAGGCTGCTGGTCATGATCACTTAGGAACTAATGACCTCAGTGTTGGTGGTTATTTAGAAAATCACACGGAACCATGAGATAACCAACAATGTGCTAAAGAGAATATACCAGCATCTTCACTCAACAAAGGAAAGAAACTTATGCATTGCAGAAGACATGAAGAGGTAAACACTGAACTAAAAGCACAAATAATGAGAGAGATTCAAAAGCCAGGAAGAAAATATGAAAGAATCTTCACTTTACCAAAGCATGTGCAAGGCATTTAAACACAAGACTAATAATTTTACAAAATGTCATTTAAGAAGCATTAAGGTTTAAGAAACGAATGCTCTTCTTGGGGAACTTCTTGGATGAAATTCACTGAAAAGCCAATCAGGTCAATCATATTAATAGTAATTAAAAGAAAATAGAATATGGCCATTAATTTCACTATTGTCTCCAAATGCAAAGTAAATATAAGACTGTTGTGATCTTGCATTCACTTTTTGACATGCATTGTTGGTTATTTGAAATACTAAAAGAAGTCTACAGATCTTTTTTCCAATATTTTACAGTGACCTTTTCTTCATTTTGGTTTATTTTTGTAATGTGAAAAGTAGGACTCTAAAAAACATTTTTATTTAATAAACTAACAATATTCCTCCAAATTTTTGCTTGCATTTACTCTTGCATGTCAATTTCCCTCAGGTTCTATTTTCTTAAGCCAACCTTTAAAATTGTCATCTGTTATAGTTGAACTTTGCCAAAAAATAAAAAAAGAACTTAGGCTGTAATTTGGGGCAAAAAGTGCATGAATTAAAACTAGGTAATGTTTTGTATATACAGTTATTTTGGATTTATTACTGTAAGTTGATAAATGTATTTTGAAGAACATTTAAGAAAAGCACTTTTGTTATTGCATCCATAAATGCTCTATTTTACTCCAAAAAATGGTAAATAGCAAGTTTTATATTATATATATGTGGGGGGGATCTATGTGTTATTACAATACCTTTCTTAAAAAGAAAGAAATCAAGAGTTCATCAAAGATGGGCATACAAAGATATTCTGATGATAAAAAAAATGGAACTAACTTAAATGTCTAAAAGTAGGAAACTGGTTTTTACAATTATATCAGTAAGAGATAGAAAAAAGGGAAGGGAAGGGAAGGGAAAGTAAAGGAGGGAGAGAGGGAGGGAGATATGAAGAAAGGGAGGAAGTTCTGAGACAAGATGGAAGAGTATTCCAGGCAATGGGAACAGCAAGGCCTTCAGTGGGGGTGGTGCTGAGAGCTCAAGAAGCAGCAAGGACGCCAGTACAGCTGGAAAAGGGTAAATAAGGAAGAAGGGGAAGGGGTGAAGTCAAGAGGTTTCCTGAGACCAGAACTCATAGAGCCTTAAAGGCCAACTTTTAAGTACAGGACATAGGTTTCAAAGCAATAAGCAACTTTTTTTTGATATATGGTATAAATCCATCTTCATGGATTTCATGTAAAGAAATCCATGAAGATTTCTTTACATGAAAGAAGTACATACTTCTTTACTTGTACTTTCTTTACATGAAAGAAGTACATACTTCTTTATATGAAACAAGATTTTTTTAAAAAATAGCATCATCATCTCAATTTCAGGCTTGCCTGTTGCCCTTCTAGTAAGCTAACAAAACAGTGGCAATAAATACAGCACAACCTTCTTGAGCACAAAAACCATTGCGCTGTTAGAGAAAGGGCAAGATAGTGGCACAGTGAGGTATGGAATTTACTTTGTTACTAGGGCAGCTAGTAAATGTCCAAGAACTTGATGGAAAAACTGTTTGGGGGATGCAGTAATTGGACACACATTGTACAATAGTCTGGAATGGATAGAAAGGCCAAGATTCCACACAGAACAGTAAGTCTCCCAAGCTGCTCAGGCTAGTGCCCCTCCCCCGTGGGCACGGTGGGCTGGTTCCCCAAGGGAAGAAGAAACAAACAAGGAAGATCAACTGAACTCCAATTGTGAAATTAATTAACAAATTTGGACTGCTGAAAACAAGCCTCAAGCACAGATAAACCTGGAGTAACCACTAAAGAAACAGGTAGTTTTTGCCCTAGCAGAAAGGGAATGTACTGTGCTGATTAGAAAAGGTATATGTACCCTAGAAAAGCCATGTTTTAATCCTAATCCCATTTTGTAAAGGCAGCTGTTTCTTCTAATCCCTATTCAGTACTGCATGTTTGAAACTGTAATTGGATCATGTCCCTGGAGATGTGGCTCAATCAAGAGTGGTTGTTAAATTGGGTTAGATGGAGATATGTCTCCACCCATTCAAGTGGGTCTTGATTAGTTTGCTGGAATCCTATAAAGGAGGAAACATTTTGGAGAATAAGGGAGATTCTGAGAGAGTAGAATGATGTACCCACAAGAAGTAGAGAGTCTACCAGCCAGGAGCCTTTGGAGATGAAGAAGGAAAAAGCCTCCTGGGGGGCTTCATGAAACAGGAAACCAGGAGGGAAAGCTAGTAGATGATGCCATGTTCACCATGTGCCTTTCCAGATGAGAGAGAAACCCTGAACTTTATAGGCCTTCTTGAGTCAAGGTATCTTTCCCTGGATACCTTAGATTGGACATTTCTATAGACTTGTTTTAATTGGGACATTTTCTCAGCCTTAGAACTATAAACTAGAAACTTATTAAATTCCCCTTTTTGAAAGCCATTCCATTTCTGGTATATTGCATTCTGGCAGCTAGCAAACTAGAACAGGGACTGACAGAAAAAAAATGAAGATTTTTGAGGTAGATGAGCACAAAATACTGGAAAGGGGCTGGGTCCTGAGAAAAGCAGGCACATAGAACCTGGGGGCACATAGAGCCATGAACCAACTCCAACTCTTGATTAGCAAATCTGGGAGCTGGGGTCCAGCTCTGAAAAGGCTTTTAACTCTCTCTTTTTTTCTTTTTTTTTTTTGTTTTCACTTCTTAACAGCTCATTAGATAGATCTGTGGGAATTCTTAGACTTCAGCATTGCCCAGACAAGGGTGGGATTAAGCCATGTCTCATAGACAAAGTAACTAGTGGGGTGAATGGGGATAATTCCCTACATGGTGTATCTTTAAGTAGTTTCTACTGAGAGCAAGAGAAGGTAGCTCAGCCAAGCTCCAATTGTGGTTTTAATCCTGGCAGAGAGGAGGCATCACTAATAGGAAAAAAAAAAAAAGTGAAATAGAATAAAGATGGAGAATTTTGGAGTTGGCCAAGCTCAGAGTACTGGAATTTTGAAGGCCAGAGACTGACTAAGAAAAGGGTTTTCTTTTATTATTTTAAACTATTCCAGATAACTCATTAGAGAAAATCTCAGGCATTCTCAATTGTCAGCAGGACTCAGAGAAGGGCTGTATTAAACCAAAGTCTGAGATACAAATTCATGCATCAAGTTGGGGAGATAATTTCCTAAAGGGTTTATCTTCCCTAAGAAAATGGGGGCAGGACCCAGCTCAAGTGGTGGCCCTCCTTCAGGTAATTCAGGTGCCAGGGGCTGGAAAACAGAAGAAACCTAAGCCTACCTCTACCTCAGCCTCTGTCTCAACCACACCCCTGGTAGGTAGAGGCTGCTGTGAATTAAAGGCACAATTTTACTTTACACTTGTGGGAAGCTGTTGTAGACAAGTGCCACCTGCTGAGAAGGATAGGAAAAGCACAGAGACTAGAGGCTTCACAGGAAAATCTGACCACATGCTGGGTCTCACCCTCAGGGAACTTGATACTGATTGCATCCTCCTCACATGGGCCTGTCTGCTCTAGGAAAATCTGACTGGGGTTGATCATATCTAAGAAGACCTTCCTCAAAAAAAGTTTCCATGTAGGCAGGGCAAGAACCAGAAAAACAAGAGCTGAAAAAATTCTGAACAGTTAAACAGAAGCTATGCTAGAGGTCTAGACTAAATTGAAGTGAATGCCAAAGAACAATAGGGGAAAAAGCCAACCAACAAGAAAACCTAAGGTAAAAGAGTGAAAATGACCCCCAGAATTAAGAAAATCAAATACTTAGATACCAGCAAAAAATAACAAGTCATAATAGGAAAATCGAAGATATGGCACAAAGGAACAAACTAACATTTCAAATGAGATACAGGCACTGAAACAACTAGTGCCTGAACACTGAAACAACATTAAGGATGTTCAATCAGACATGCAAAATCACCTCAAAAATCAAATCAACAAGTTGAGGGAAGATATGGCAAAAGAGTTAAAGAATATAAAGAAGATATTTGGCAAACATAAAGAAGAACTTGAAAGTTTGAAAAAAACAAATGAAAGAACTTATGGGAATGAAAGGTACAATGGAAGAAATGAAAAGAAATCAACGGAGACCTACAACAGCAGACTTGAAGAGGCAGAAGAAAGGACTAGCGAACTACAGAAGAGGACACCCAAAATCCTACACACAAGAGAATAGATAGGGAAAAGAATGGAAAAATATGAGCAGGATCTCAGGGAATTGAATGACAACATAAAGCACATGAATATACATGTTACAGGTGTCCCAGAAGGAGAAGAAAAGGAAAAGGGAGCAGAAAGACTAATGGAGGAAATAATACTGAAAATTTCCCATCTCTTATGACACACATAAAATCACAGATCCAAGAGGCACAATGATCTCAAAACAATAGTTCCAAGTAAACCTACTCCAAGAAATTTACTAATCAGACTATCAAATATCAGTCAAAGAGAGAATTCTGAAAGCAGTAAGAGAAAAGCAATCCTTTACATACAAGGGAAGCTCGATAAGACTATGTGGAGATTTCTCAACAGAAATCATGGAGTTGAGAAGGTACTGGCATAATATATTTAAGCTTCTGAAAGAGAAAAAGTGCCAACCAAGTATTCTATACCCAGAAAAACTGCCTTTCATTTTAAAATATTTTCAGACAGTCACTGAGAGTTTGTAACTAAGAGACCAACTGTACAAAAAATACTAAAGGAAATACTGCAGGCAGATAGGAAAAGACAGGAGGAAGAGGTCTAGAGAAGAGTGTAGAAATGAAGATTATCAGAAAGGTAAAAAGAGGAAAAAAAAACAAATGACATATAAAATCCAAAAGACAAAATAGTAGAAGTACTGCCTTTAAAGTGGTAATATTTAATGTTAATGGATTAAAGTCCCCAGTCAAAAGAACTAGACTGGCAGAATGGATTAAAAAACAAGACCATCTATCTATAAGAGACTCACTTTAGCCCAAGGACAAAACAAATTGAAAGTGAAAAGCTGGAAAAAGATATTTCACACAAACAACAACCAGAAAAGAGAGGGGGTAACTATACTAATATCCAACAAATTAGACTTCAAATGTAACAGAGACAAAGAAGGACTCTATATATTAATAAAAGTAACAATTCATCAAGAAGACAGCAATCATAAATATTTATGCACCAAGCCAGAGTGCCCCAAAATACATGAAGCAAACACTGACAACACTAAAGGAAGAAATAGACACCTCTACGGTAATAGTTGGAAACTTCAATACGTCACTCTTAGCAAATGATATAACATCTAGACAGAGGATCAATAAGGAAATAGATTTTGAATAATATGACAAATGAACTAGACTTAATAGACATTTATAGAACAACACACCCCACAATAGCAGGATATACATTTTTCTCAAGTGCTCATGGATCATTCACAATGATACCACATGTTGGGTCACAAAGCAAGTCTCAATCAATTTAAAAAGACTGAAACTATACAAAACATTTTCTCTGCCCCTCTGGAAGACAGTGTGATGGCTCCACAGGAAACTAGGAGTGGGGTTGCCATATGACCCTGCAACTCCATTGCTAGGTGTATACCTGGAGGAATTGAGAGTGAGGCATATGAATGGACATTTTCACACTAGTGTTTATAGTGGCAGAGTTCATGATTTACAATGGATGAAGGTGGCCTAAGCGTACACCATCTGAGGAATGGCATGGAGAACTCTGGTTTAATTTACAATGGACTACTGACCAGCTGCAAGAAAGAATGAAGTTGTGAGACATGCAACTAGGTGAATGAATCTTAAGGATAGTATGTTGAATGAAATGTCAGAAACAAAAAGACAAATATTATCATGCTGCACACACAGAGACTAACTATAATATACAAACTCAGAGAATTGAAATTAAGAGCATAGGTTATCAGGTTAAGGCCTGTTGTAAAGATTCCTAGATTATAAACTCTTATAGCAATCACATCCATTGCAGAGTTGTAACTGTTATTTCTAAATTCTGAGATATTGAGCTAATTGTGTATAACCTGGTCATTCACTGTAACTTCAGGTATATGTAAAACCTGAGACTCAGATTTAGAGCTCTGATGCTATAAAAGTCAGCAGTAGGGGTGCAAGGGTAGTTCAGTGGTAGAATTCTTGCCTCCCATGTGGGAGACCCAGGTTCGGTTCCTGGCCCATGCACTTCCCAAATAAACAAACAAGCAAGCAAACAAATGAAAAACCAGACAAACAAAATCAGCAAATGATGCTGCAATAAGGGGATATTCACATGGAAAAAGAATGAAATGTGACCCCTGCCATGCAGCATACAAAAAAAAAGTCAGCATTACCCCGTACAGCAACTGTTTAAAAAGTTGAAAAAATGATCAGACTTCAACTAGAGATATGAATGAAGCTGATCTGGATAGGACTAAGGTAAATCAGAATACAGTGTAAAAGATGATATGGTCTAAATTTTAAAAGTTCAACGTGTGTGTGAGACCAAATGAAGAGATATTTATTTGGTGCAAAGTTTATATTTTTGGTAGCACACTATCTAACTTAACTTGTATGGTCAGTTTATTCACACATCATAATTACATGCAATCATGAATAGGGTTTAAGATCTTGTTGATTTGTACAGGTCAGTGTAATGCCCATATACATTCTAGAGTTTGGGAAGATAACAAAAAAATATTTGCAAAGTCCCCTTGAGGGAATGGGGAGAAAGGAGGAAATATTAACTTCCCACCTGAGGAATTCCTGATATTCTTGCAGTGGAGACAACTAATTTAATAGGTGGAGTCCTTGATCTGAGGGCTAAACCATAAGAAACTTATTCCTGCAAAGGAGAAGCTAAGCCTGCTCATAATTTTGCCTAAGTGTCACCCCCTAAGAATCTCTTTTGTTGCCCAGATGTGGCCTCTCTCCTTAGCCAACTCTGCAGGTGAACTCATTGCCTTCTCTCCTGCATGGGACATAACTCCCAGGTGTGTAAATCTCCCTGGCAGTGTGCTACATGACTCCCAGGGATGAGCTGGGACCTGACATCATGGGATTGAGAAATAAAGTTTTGTGGCTGAGAGATTCCAGAGTCAAGAGATTCTGGAGGTTGTTCTTATGCATTATATAGATATCCTATTTTTAGGTTTTAGTGTGTTAGAATAGCTAGAAGGAATTACCTGAAACTGTTGAACTATATTCCAGTAGCCTTGATTGTTGAAAACAATTGTATAACTATATAGCTTTTAGAGTATGACTGTGTATTTGTGAAAACCTTGCATCTGATGCTCCCTTTATCCAGATTATGGACAGATGATTAAAAAATAAGGACAAATAAATAAATAAATAAAATACATAAGGGGGGTAGTTAATGGGTAAAAAACAATTGGGTAGATTGACATAGTAGTGGTCAACAAGAGGGAGAGGTAAAGGGTATGGGATGTATGGGGTTTTCTTTTTTCTTTTTATTTCTTTTTCTGGAGTGATACAGATGTTCTATCATGGTGATAAATACACAACTATATGATGATATTGTGAGCCATTGATCGTATACTTTGGATGGACTGTATGGTGCATAGAGATATCTCAATAAAAATATATTTTTTAAAATGATTACTGCATTTTAGGTCACTGATAGTACTCGTGTAAATGTCCAACCTCCCAGCCACTGTTAACCATGCATAGAACTAGTTAATTTAGTTAATCCCCCAATCAGGTATCAGATATCTTTGACCATGAACTTTTTTAAAAGCAATCTTTACTGGAAAAAAATATAATACTGGTTTGAGCTACTAGTTCATTTCTCTTCTTATCTATATTCAGTGGGACAGGATGTAAATTATAACATGAGATTTGGGGGTAAAAATTAGGAGGGTCAGGCAACGGCGGCTCAGTGGCAGAGTTCTTGCCTGCTGCGCCAGAGACCTGGGTTCGATTCCCAGTGCCTGTCCACACAAAATTAAAAAAAAAAAAAAAAAAGAAGGAATATCCTTCTGATTACAAACATCAGTAAAGAAATGTTTAAAGCAGCTTTATAATCACTTTTTCAGTCAGGTTTTTAAGAATAAGATGGATGGCTTGTTACAAATTGACCTAAGCCAATTTAGCCATTCTGCAATAATCAGATTCTCTTTGGTGGCTATCAGTGCCTCCAAAGATAATAAGCAGATGAAGACTAGAGGTTTCCTCCCTCATAACCTTGCTATCAGGTGGTAAATTACAATGAAGACAAAATTTGGACTGAATTCTGCTGCACATACAAACATTTATTGCCAGATTCTCATACTCTGTTCATACAAGTGTTAAGCTACCTGTACTATATTTCTAGCCAGGCTCATAACTCCAACTCCATCAACTGTCTAAGGAAATATTGCTTTTTGTATCTCTTAGGTTAATTAACAAATTCTATTGCAGACTTAGCAATATTTGAAATTGCCATCTCTCTATTGTAGATTCTTAAATAGTCTTTCAAATACTAATTAACCTCTTGGAGTGTTGCTTTCTGATTAAGAAGCTTCAAATGTTAACTCATCACTCCTAGGATGTAGATTAAACTGGCACAGACTCTGATTGTCTTATGCACTGAAGCATCTTGAAATGGATTATAACTGATTAAACAGAGAGCCTTAGTCTAGGTTGATTTAGGCAGAAAACGCTAGGAAAAATGAAAGTTGATTAGTTGGTATCTCATAGTGTCCCTTTTCTTGTCCAGGGATTCTTGATTGCCTTACAATATTTATACACTTGGACAGTTTCCTCTAGAGAGAGCTTCACATTGTCATTATATGCAACATGATAAAAGTAGCAGTTTTACATCTGGCCACCAGAGGTCAGTAAATTTCTGCTTATTCGGTACTTTCCACTTGAACTCCTTAAGGGAGTTATAAATTAACTAATGTACAGTATTCAGGAGGGTTTTTTCAATTTTTAAAGTAGAGGAAATAAAATTTGCAAAGAAACCTAAAGAATAGTTGTCCCACAGGCCTAAGAGCCTCTCCCCTCTGTGACTACTATCTTATATATAGTTTAAAATACGTTTGAAAAGAGTAAGCCTAGATTTAAAACAGGGATCTGACCATCATCATTTCTTTTTGTATGAGAAAAAACATAAACAAATTTCTGACTAACATTTTTAAAAGAATGTAGATTTCTTAGCTGAAATATAATTATACTACATTAAGTTCTATACTTCATATAATGACCTCCTCTAGACTCCATCACAAACTACTTTACACCTCTATTCTACCTCACATATGCTTATTTATATCTTTCTCTCCAATGACAATGCCATCGTAAGGGCCTTCAGGGCAGGAATCCAGTCTCTTCCTTCTCTATCCTAGCACAATGCTAAGAATATAGGAAATGAAAAAAATTTTGCTGAAGTGAATTTTCATGGTCCCCTTGTCCTCTCAGACGCACTGCAGAGCATGTGTACACATACACACAGACGCAACCGCGGGCAGTGCCTCCAACCTGGAGAGTTTCCTGGTTGCATCATGAATCTGAACATCAGAGAAACCCACCTATTCAATTCTAGAAACACCAGATAATTTTGTTCACTAGAACAGGAATTTTCGAATTGATTTTGTACACCAGCAGCAGAAATACATTCAGAAATATATGTAAATATATAAGCACTCAGCCCTAATATACAAATATTTATTTATGAATTACAAATGTGCACATGCATTTTTATATATATTTTTAGACTATCAGAGATATAATAAAACTATTTAAGTAATTATGTTGCTTTATTTGCTAATGATGCAAAGAACTCTTTTTGATCTCTCTAAAATAATGTTTTAGTAATAGTGTTACCAAATATTAAACATTTGTGGGTACTCATCTTCATCAGGCTTCTATGACATACCACACAATGGTTTGGCTTAAACAACAGAACTGTTCTGGCTAGCAGTTTGAAAGCCTAGAAAATCTGCTTCCTTCTGGAGTCAGCGATGTTCTGGTTGGTCAGTAATCCTTGGGTGCTTTGGTTTGCCCATCATACAGCGACGTGCTCTCCTTTCTTTTAGAGGTTCTCAGTGGCTTTCTCTGACTATGTCTGAATTTCTTTTGTTTACGAAGAATTCTAATAATTCAGATAAGGCCATCAAATATTTAAACTGACCACACCTTAATTTAAAATAACATCTTCAAGAGATCCTATTACTGAGTTCTCTGGGCAAGAGTTGTAAGATACTTTCCAAGATGCCCAAGTGGAAGCTGCAAAGGTTCTGATGGCCTAGCTCGTAGGTCCCAGAATCACTTCCGCCACATTCTATCAGTTAAGCAACTCATTAAGACAACCTCTTGATGGGGAAATGTCATGTGCATATAGAGGGAAAGCATTGATGATGTCACCTTGGAGACAACTCAGCACAGTGAATATCTAGCTGTTTCACTTAGCAACAAATCTTGGAAATGTACTGAAGTTAATACATACAGATTCTACCTTGGTTCTTTTTAATTGCTGCATAACATTTGCTAAGATCATACCACAATTTATTTAGGCTCTTGCTTTTTTAAGGACATATAAGTAGTTTACATTTTTCCTATTTTAAAATCATCCATGAATATGCTTACTTTGATTTTTGTTCCAGTGTTTCTAAAGTGAACTCTGAGAAATCACATTATTAGCCTTATAGGATATAAGCTTATTTAACGCATACTATAATCTCTCTCTCTAAACAGGCCTGACCACTTTACATTTCCCTGGGAATGTATGAGTACCAGTTTCCCTTGTAATCATACCCAAAACTTGACACCATCAGACTTTTCAAATGCATGCTAATTTTATGAGTGAAAAATGGTATCTCACTCTTTTATTAATTTTTATTTCCATGACTACTATAGCTGTTTACTCAACATTGGATTTGCTCTTTTGTAAATTGCCTGTTCATATCTTTTGGCCATTTTTCTATTATACTTTTTGTGTGTCTCTATTTATTTGTAGAAATTCTTTGTATACTCTGGATTCGGAGACTCTTGTCTTTTACCTAATTCAGAGAAGTACCGATGAAAGCCAGGATCCTGGCTATGACATGCTTAGAAGTTAAATAAAGAGGGAGGTTCACGGCTTTGATGTTCAGTGCCTAGAGTCATAGCATCTATTTAATAATTTAGCCAAATGCGACATTTGGGAGTCAACCAGAGTCCCAAGATTCCCCAGGCAAAAGTAAGAACCCCATTCTTGGGGTTACAAATTATACCCTTGATAGTGTTTCTCAAGGTGGGGTTCTTAATCAATGTCTTTAGAATCATCTGGGTGCTTGTGAAAAATACAGATTCCTGTATAATTCCATGGGGTGGGCCCCAGGAATAGGTACTTTTAACAAGCTATTCACTACTCACCACTAAAGTTTGAAAATCACTACCCTGAGAACAAGCCGGGAAGCTATAATAATGGTAGAGTGAAAGCTGGAATAATTTACCACTTCTATGGTTTGCTAAGGTGACAGTTCTGGGAAAGAAAAATAGAATCTCAGACTCATAAAATCTGAGACCCAAAGGCATCTCAAAGATCAACTAATCCAGTAGTTTTAAACCTGCTTGCCATCAGAATCACCTGGGGATATCCACCCAAACCAATCTAATCAGAATCTCTGTAGGTTGGGTCAGATAATCAGTAATTTTGAAAAGCTATGGTGTATCTTCTATAATCTGAATCAAGAACCAACAGACTGGATAACTCATTTAAACAAGCTAAACACATGGAGCCAGAATGGAAACGAGGACTTGTAATTTTGTATAGCTTAAAGTAATACCCGGAAACATCCTAGAGTGTATTGAGTAGATAACTAAAAAGCATTGGCAAAGTCCCCTGAGGGATGGAGAAAAGATATGGAACTATTAAGCTTTACCACTGGGGAAACCTCTGTAACGATCTCAAACATTAGAGACTCCCAAGTCAATAGACCAAGCCCTTGATCTTGAGGCTTGCTTTTGTGAAGCTTGTGTCTGCAGCAGAGAAGCTAAGCCTACCTATAGGTATGCCTAAGAGTTACTTCCAGAAAACCTCTCCTGTTGCTCAAATGTGGTCTCTCTCTCTCTAAGCCCAACTCTGCAAGGAAAATCATTACCCTCCCCTCTACCTGGGACATAACATCCAGGGGTGAAAGTCACACGGCAACATAGGACATGACTCCCAGGGATGAACCTGGCCCTGACACCAGGGGATCAACAATATCTTCCTGACCAAAAGGGGAAAAGAAATGTGACAAAACAAGGTATCAGTGGCTGAGAGAGTTCAAATAGAGTTGAGAGCCTATTCTGGAGGCTAATTTTATACAAGTTACAGCCATATATTACTAATTACCAAGGTTTGCCAAGCCCCAAACAAAACCATTCCTGTTAACCCTAAAGAACACCTAGGGCTCTAAGACTCTACAAAATTCACACACTAAGGTTACTTTCCAGAAACCTACAACCTCCAGATGGGTTCCTAGGCCAGGTAAATCCTGAAACCCAGAAGGGCCAACCTCTCTGAGAACAGTAATTAGTTCCATCCCCCTATCCCATATTATCAACACTCCTTTCCAACAAGAAAAAGTTAAAATGGGCATAGTCCAAATAGCCCTAAAGATTAGGAGAAAGATCAAAGGAGAAGGAGGAGTTATAATGGAGATGATAGGATTAACAAATCAGTATGATTGCTGAATCATTATATTGATTTTTTTTTTTCTCCAGTGTCTTGGAGCAACTACAAGGAAAAAACTAAAATTGTGAAACTGTAACTCATACCAAATGCTGAAATCAGTTCTATAACTACTTGTTATGTACTTTGAAATCTATTGCTTTTTCTGTATATATGTTATATTTTACAATAAAAAAAATGTTAAAAAAAAAAAGAAAGAAATAATGAAAAGAACCGCCAGACCAATGCAAACCCCTTACCTTCCAGAAAAGGAAACTCAGACCAGTGACTTCCTGAGACTTGTCTAGAATCTCACAGAGTCTACTAGCTGAAACCTTAACTGTCCTGAGCTCTCTCCATTATTTAACAGTTCCTCTAAAAGGACACAAGTTAACTATTTTTTAAAGTTTTGTTTTGAAATATTTTAAAACTGAGAGGATAGTTACAAAAATCATGCAAGTCCCATGGAGAGAACTCCATATGGGAGAGAACTCCAACATACTCCTACCCACTCCCATACTCCTACCCACTCCCAGACACCCAGATCCACCGATTTTAACATTTTACCACATTTGCCATATCATTCCATGTATCTATCCATCAATCTATCAGTCTATTCCTCTATCTATCCATTTGCAAATCCATTTTCTTAACACTTGAGTGTAGGTTGTATACATCATGTTCATTGAACACTTAATACAGCCATGTACATTTCCTAAAGACAAGGATATTCACTTATGTGTCTACATTAAATGTAGTTATCAAGTTCAAGAAATCTAATATTTGTATAAAGCTTATAGTCTATATTCCATTTTTTCATATGTCCCAATAATGTCCTTTTGAGCCCCTCCCTCCTTTGTTAGCTCCCGTCCAATAACATGTTTGCTTTTAATAGTCGTTGTCTCTTTAGATGCTCCTTCTTTCTTCTTTTTAACTGTGAGAACATATATACAATGTAAATTTCCCGATCTCAGTCACTCCCAAGCATAGCATTCAGTAGGTTTAATCACATTCACTATATTGCAATAGCCTCACCACCTTCTATTACTAAAACTTTCCCATCTTCCCAAACGGAAACCCTAAACCCTTTTTTCACCCACTCCCCACTCCTCCTGCCCCAACCACTGGCAACCTACACTCTCAGTTCTGTCTCTGTGAGCTTGTATAGTCAACAATATTCCCTTTGTACTTATCATGGGGCTTAAATTTAATATCCCGAATCTGTTCAGTTTCATACCAACTGAACTTCACTAGCATATACAAACTAGGTTTCTATACACCTCTGTCCAACCACTTATATATACTTCTTGTTACAAATTACATTTTTATACATTATGAGTCCAAAATCTATTGATGTATCATTACATTTTATGCATTTGCCCTTTCTATCTTGTAGGAAGTAAAAAGTGAAGTTACAAACCAAAAATGCAATAGCACTGGTATTAATATTTACCTTTGTCATTACCTTTATTGAAGATCTTTATTTCTGCATGTGTCTTTGATCTATTGTCTATTGTCCTTTCCTTTAAAATGCAGAACTCTCTTTATCATCTCTGGTAAGGCTGGTCTAGTGGTGACAAACTCCCTTAGCTTTTGTTTATCTGGGAATGTCTTAATTTCTTCCTCATTTTTGAAAGATAGTTTTGCCAGATACAGAATTCTTGTTGGAGATTTTTGCTTTCAGCACTTTAAATATGTCATGCCACTGCCTTCTTACCTCCACGGTTTCTGGTGAAATATTTTCACTTAATCTTATTGAGGCTCCCTTGTACATGACATGCTGTTTCTCAAAATTCTCTCTTTACCTTTGGCATAAAGTGCCACAGAATGGGTATATTTAGGTTTATCTGATTTGGAATGACAGAAACCTCTCATGCTAAGAAAAATCAGATTCACTAAATATGATTGATTATAGATTATAGGTCAAGGATTTATAAGGAGAAATTTGTAATTCAGAATTTAAAAATATGTAATGGGCCTATCATGACACTACTGCACTACATTAGGGTTTTTTTGCTTTCGAGGGAGAAAATTTTTGTTTATGTGTTTGTTTTATATCAAAGAAAGTGCCTTGATCACAAGGGCAGTAGACTGAGCTCTGGAATTAAATCCAATCTATTTCTTAATCTCATATGATTAATGAGATCCCATTTGATTAAATGTGTTTTTAAAAACCACAAAAAGAGACCTGAAGATGTTATTTAATTAAACCAGTTATTTTTTCTATAGCTATGGAAAAGTAAATTTTATATGGCATAATTTTACAAAAAAGTACACAGTTGGCTTGTTTTATGTTTCACGAATCAAAGCATAATTCTTTTGAAAAACTTCTTTTTATATCTGCAAAATTTATATTTGTCTGTAAAAATATCAAAATGCTGTGGCTATCCAGGAAAACTATCCTATCATCCTTTTACAAATGGGGTGGGGGGAGGGAGAATAAAACCCTCCCATGGCTCATTAACATTTTCTCAGAAGAACCTCTAGCTAACTCCACTATCAGAGCTGCGACCTAAACCCTGATAGAAACGAGTTCATCCTAACTGAAAAATAATGGAAAAGAGGGTTGGAGAAAGTGGAAAATGCACCCTGCTTTCATCATGGGATGGCTAGAATATTGCTTCTTAAATAAAAGAGTATATCTTATAAAAGGAATGTAGCTACTGGGTACTTGATCTCTTAACCTGCTGACATTTTATATTGGAAAAGCAAAATTGATGCTATGAGTATGAGGTTCAGTTAACACAGATAGTAATGATATGGAGCAAAATGAAACTGTGGAGATTTATTGGAAAGTGGCAGGAAAAAAGAAGCAGAATATGGCTTAATTTTAACCCTTTAAAATTCTTTAAAGCATGAGATTTAAAGGGCCTCATGTCACGATGGGATTTCATTAAGTCTCACTGCACAGTCATTACCTCAATTTGCAAGCAAGAAGTGGACTTTCTTATTGAATAAGGGTATTAATTTCTAGTCTGTTCTTAATCAATATAATCAGACATAAAAGCAAGAACTGCACAGATGCTTTTATGAATAAGAAAGAAATAGGGAAAAGGATTCTTGGAAAGCCAAAACAATAGAGAACATGCCATCATAATTCCAAATAACATCTGGTGGCTTAAGAGGAAACAAACAAGGCTTATGGTCTACAATGGCTGTCCATCTACAAAGAGGTTCATTCCAGAAACTATATTTTTTGTTTTGTAGGAAATGCTGCTTATTTCCATAATACAGTGCATTCTAGTAGAGTGTATAAGGACCAACATTCATGATGTTCAGTATATATCATGAAAGGTAAGTGAGCATAAAAAAGCATACAAGTCAACACATTTACATCTGAATCCTCTTAAGACTGGCTAACAGAGCAGAATCTGCAAAGCAATAGGACACCCAGAGGAGCATCCAAGGGTCAACACTGCACAGAAACAAAAAGCTTCTGGAAGGAATTGAAGAAAGTTCCCCAGGGACCCTTTACTTAAATTGTTTGCTTCAAGAAGAGCAGTATATGGTCCTGTCAAAAGGGCATTGTCTTTGGAGTCACAAAGACCTGGGCTCACATGCCAGCTCTGCCACTTAATTACTGCTTAAGTTCTTTGAGCTTCAGATTCCTCATCAGTAAAATGGGGATAATATACCTAATCTGCAAGGTGGTTAAATTACAGTAGAAGGGGACAGTTTGCAAGCAGACAGCTGCCTTTCCCTGGAACCCACAAACAAATCCTGTGCTCAGGACCAGGAGTGTAGGCAATCCCCTAGCAGATAAGGAGAATGCTGGTGCATTCCTTCCCCTATTGTCCCATGCAAATATAAATATTCACTGAAGACTGTCTGGTGGGCATGTTTTAGGACATTCAGCTCAAACCCAGAGGTATATCTGCCCCTGGCAGGGATAGAACAGGGCTCCTGCATGACAGTGCACAAACACAAGAGAGGGGTGCTGTGCATAAAACATCTTCTTACTTTGGCCAGAGATTGGGACGTGCTGGCAATGAAGAACCAATGCCAATAGTGAAGCTTACCTTGCTCTATTTCTTCTCTATGTGAGTAAAACATCTTTCCCTCAGAGCTTGTGTGAGTTGTGCTTCTGCTGGTGACCCCACTACCTGTATTGGAGTGGGATGATATATCTTTAGGTGTCTGTCCTTCTGGCCGACAGTGGTTACATTAACTGAGCTAATAACTATGGATAATGTGGTATTAGTACGTGCCTGATAAATGTTAGTATTATAATCACTCACGTTCAAGCTGGAGGCATGCTAAACAATCACATAGATGAACATCAGCCTTTTCTAGAAACAGCTGAGATACAGCTTGAAAGCAAGTTTAGAAACTAGCCCTCCCACTCCTGAATTTCAATGATGTTCAGATTGCTCCTCAAATCCCTAATAGTTCCACAAAGTCTAATCAGGAATTGCCTAGATGGTGGGGAGAGAGGACCAAGAGGAAAGATTCTGGGCTTCTTCTCCTACCTCAACACAGCAACTCCACTTCTCTTCCTTTTATATGTTGGGTTTCTACATAAAGATTCATTAGAAGAGAAAATATCATGGCCAAAAAAGAAGTTAGTAAACTGTTATGCTGAGCTGCCAGCCCCATTGAGGAATTTAGGTAACACTGGATATTGGATGGAGTACATGTCCTGTCCCAGAGCCAGGGGATCATGGAGACCCTGTGTCGCCATGCAATGATTGTTGCAATTTCTCCAGGCAGAGTTGGAGAGGAGGCTTTTGATGCCCTGTAGAGAGAAATGTATGCACACTGTTAAGGCTATCTCAGCACTATAATCATTCAGGAGCAGATCTGCCTCCACTGGCTTTAATCAGGGACATTGAGGGGCAAGACCTCTTCTGACAGGAACAGAAAGAATGCTAACATTATGTAAGGCGTCCAAGACAATGATGCCTAGAAGTAGAAAAGAGCAGATACTTCCCCCACGGCTGACTCGCTGAACCTGGGAACCAGATCCCCTCTGTGAAAATAGATCTGGGAAGGAGATTTCATGGAAAGCTTGGTCCTTGGATTTTACCAACTCGTGTGGCCCAAGTCAAGGTTTAAACAAAGCTATTGGCCTGAGAGTTAAATACCTTCATCTTTACCATGTGAAGACAGGTGACATCTGTTTTTCCATATTGTTCACCTGGGTAGTACGGGGTTTTGTCTGTGTTGGGTATTTGTCCACACCTGTTATGCATTTGAGTTCCTCTACCAGTCAGCCATTTCTGCATAAATAAACACCCCAAAACTTAGTGGCTGAAACACCATTTATTTAGTTTACAATTCTGTGGGTTTGCAATTTCAGCTGGGCTCAACTGAGCAGCACTAGTCTTGCATGGATTTGGTTGCATGTCTGTGGCCAGGTGCTGGATTGGCTGAATGCTTATTGATTTAAGATGGCCTATGCTAAAACAGCTCAGCTCTATTCCTTATGAATCCTCATCCTCCAGCAGCCTCCCAGGTTTCTTCACATAGAAGAGGCAGTAGTGCCAAGTGAAAGCAGAAATATCCAAGGTCTGTTGGGACCACAGCTTAAAACTGGCACAACATCACATTGTGCCACAGACACAAAGCTAGTTCATATTCAAAGGATGAAGAAATAGGGCAGTCCCTTTATTGGAGTGGAAAAGTCTCATTGCAGGAGCCTGGAAGGTATTAACAGTGGCTCTTTATGCAAACAATCTTCTACAGTTCCCCTCAAGTATTTCTGGGAGTCCTTAGAGTGTATCTAATCAATAAGACTATCAACACCCTGTCAATGCCTGACACCTCCTACAAGGTCAATAAAAATGCTCTCCCTTCCCCATGCTTTTGGTTATCATTATGAAGCAATGAAAGTTTTTAGAAATGTAGACAGACTATCATTTTTGATTCAGCGCTTTATCTAGAATTCATAGAAATACATGAGTAGAAAGTAAACTGAGAGAATCTCAGTCCACATACCCCCACTCCAAAACAGGATCATTGAGGACGCCCCATAAAGATGACTATTCCCTTTTTAAAGAATAAAGGTTCTTAAATTTAGTCACTCCAAGGCAGCTGAGCACCTTGTAAAGAATTGTAATTATTCCTCTGAGTCAGTATTTCTCAACCTTGTTTTTCACTATTTCCTTCCCCACCAAAGAACCCAAGAGACACTTTCCTAAAGACTATCCCCACGAAACTTTAATACCACAAAAATATCAGTGTTTTATACAGAAAGTTTCACTCAGAAGTGAGATCACCCCCAATGAGAACCATTTCTGCTTTCCCCTCTATGTCCCAGAATCAAGCCAGAATTTGTCTATATTCACCTTTAGTCATAAAGGGGCTGCTGACACCAGTGAATCTGGCTTCACGTGACAAACAGCAGAAGAGGAAGATAGGAAAAAAAAGTCAAGTGGATTCATAAATAAGGTTTTATCAACAGGAACAAACCAAAGGGAAAGAAATCACCGGTTATGACTGAAGACTGAATCGCTGTCCAAAACTATCAAATCCTAAAACAAAATCCATGCCTACCCTTACAGAAGTTCATGGTATATATTGGAAAAGAGATGACTTCCAATCCAGTACCATCCTAATGTTTTCTTGATCATTCTCCATTTTAATGTGTGTGTGTATATGTGTGTGTACAGTATAAAGCACTTAAGAATGGTATGGGCATTAGTTGGTATCATAACTATCAAAACTTCTGTGTGCTATCTCAGCAGTCATCTAACTTTGGCTAAGCCATTTGCTTTAACACTGACTTTTGGCCTAGTTAATGAATAGCTTTCCAGCCCCGGGCCATGAAATCCCCCAGAGTTCAAACCCGAATCTGTGGCCACCACCAATACCACCCACACAACACTTTACTCAAAGTCCACAGCTGCCCAAATAATAAGCTAACTGTCCCCACCACCATCAGATTCCCAGTCCCTTTGTCTTTTCTCATGCCTTTGCCAACCCTTGACTCTCATGGGAAAGCTACTAATTTCCACCCCAGAACCACAATAAAGGCCAAGTCCCTGGGTCCTTCTTGCTCTGCTTGTGTGCTCCTCGCCAACTGGGTCATCCACCCCAGTGGACAGTGCTGCCCACTGACCACTCATGGCACAGCCCTCTTCCCACTGGGACCCGTACGTAATAAACTATCTTTCCTCATGCATTATTGCCTCGGTTTCCCATTGTTTCACACCTGATTTCCCCCAGGCCCAAATTTAAAATCCAATTTAATTAATCCAAGATAGTTGGTATTTTCCACGGATGGGGTATTTACAATCCTCCTAGTATCTTTCACATTGTTAAGCTCATTTGGTAATGTGCTCCATTTGAATTTTCAGAAACAATGTTTTTGTTGATCTTCAAGCTTATTAATTTTTTTTAACGTTGTTAAATCTCTAAAATCGATTTGTTTGGGAAATGATATAATGCGAAAAACCTCTAAGTATGTGATAAATATGCACTTCACATTTAGCCAAGTAAGTTTGGTACCTGTGTGTGTATGTTTGAAAATATTCTTACACTGTGACACTAAAAAATTCTAACCATAGCTAATTAGTGTGCACATACTCTGATCTTGTTAATGAAGTGATTAAAGCACCTTCCCAGATCAAAGTATGAGGGAGTTATTTGTAGACTGGTACTTTTATGTAGATATGAAAATTGGGTTATTCATTCTCTTCTCTTATTCTGACATTTTAATTTGAATTAAATTCTGCTGAGTGTTCCTAAAAACTGGTATTAAGAATTAAACAAATTTAAAGAAGAATGACAAAGGTAGATTCAGTTAAAGCAAATTGCATCCTTAGGCCACTAAATAACATAGTTCTCTATGCCATCACAGGCTGAGAGGGTCCTATGCCAAAGCCTTGGATCCTGTGGATAAGCAGAATTAGACCAAACGTCTTGAAGTTCTCAGCTTGATTCCCCAGCCCTTTGGGCTAGAGGAAGTGAGGTGTTTGGCACCTCTATCAGCAAATCTATTGTGAAGTCTCTGCTTCACTGGGCTTTAAGCAATGATTAACAGGGATCAAAAATGGTTCCAATTTAACTTGCAAAACATAAAACTCGAGTAGAGAAGTAAACCAGTATTCTCTTACACAAGCAGTAGAACAGAAATTACTATCACTTCACCTCATGTTGTTAGATGCTTAGCAGGTGATAAGCACTAACAGTAACATATTATTTCATCATCTCCTAATAATAAGCAATTGAAGTAGTGATTATCATCCCCGTTATACAGAAAAGGAAACTGAAGAAGAGACTTAAATTACCTTGAATTTGTAAAGGAGATTAAAAGTCTATCTGCTCCACTGCCCATGTTCCTAAATGGCCTCTCATAGCTAGCAAGGCTATGAAAAATACTGTGCTGGCTTCACTTATTTCCTTAACAGAATCTTCAGCCAATAGTTGGCAGGATGATATTTTTTAAATATTCTTTCCCTTGCCCCAGCATTTCCCACCCCTTTTACAGAGATAGTGGGTCTCCGGGAAGAGATGTGATGGATCCAAAAGCAGAACAAAGCTGAGGAATCTCTTCCTGCTTGTGATAACTGAGAACTCCAGGACAAACAGGATGTTTGCAGCAAGCTCTGTGAGAAAGAACAGGTCTTTCCTCCATCAGCATCCCCTTAAGCCCATTCACTCATTCTTTAAAGAAGGAAAGGAAGAAGAAAGGGTGGCAGGAGATAAGCAGAAAGAGCAACAACCTAGATGAGTGTCTGAGAGAGGGGATCTATAGTCTAATTCTCAGGATTGAATTGGAGAGACTGGATGGTTTGGGTGCATATCTAACTGAACATGATTCATAAAGAGTTTCAGAAAAATTCCTGTGCCCCACAGGTTCATGAAAACCTTAGTTACAGCGTGGAAGAAGGTGAAACTTTGGTCCTAAAGTGGCCAGATAAATGAAAAGGAGGGGCATCTCACTGGTGAACAACATGCAGGCCCATCCCTGGGTTGACCAACTAAAGCAGCTTCCCTGGGCCTCGTACTTGGATGGGAGTATGTGATGCTGCACTTTATCCCTATATTCTAAGCATCATTAAAACTCAACATTATGATATATTGTCTAGCATTTGCTTCAAAATACCTATGGAGGAGGGGTATAGATGAAACAAGAGTGGCTATGAATTTATGATTGTTATACCTAGATGATAAATACATGAAGGTTCACTGCTTTCCACTTTCTACATGTTTAAATGTTTTTGTAATCTTAAAATTTTAATTCCAAAAATTTTCTCCTTTAATAATACCTCCAAAGGGCTTAGAAAATTACCAGCAATGCACTTCTTTCCAATTGCATTCAACTTAGGCTTGCCCATACTGGTAGAGTTGCCCCATGTCCTATAAACTTCCAAGAAAGGCCCTTTCAGCATACACCGATACAAGAACTGATGGAGCAATTGACATTTCATTAGATGTCTGCGTGATATTGAGAGCTAATTTCTTCCTTCTACTCTCCCACCAATGCCTTGGGCTTCACCACATAAGCCATCTTATATACAGTCCCAGGAGGAAGATGGGAACCACAAATTGTCTGAGATTGGGTTTCTGTGCAACAGGAGCAGAGCTAAAAGAAGAAAAAGCTATATTTCTTGTACCTGAACTTATGCACAGAAATTATTACCTGCTACAGATATTTTCAGAGTGCTTACTGTACACTGCCACTGGCTAGTAAGCTAGCCAATATCTGATTCCATTGATTCTTATCATATATATGTAAAAACATGTAGGTTTTATAATTCCTATACAAAGATGAAGCAATTGTGTCACCCAAAGAGGTTTAGTTTTGGCGGGGATTCCTGGCTTCTGGGACAATTCCCTTAGGGTCTTAAGCTCCACCAAACAAAAACCATTTTGTAATGAGACTTGTCTTACTTTGATGGCCAATCTGTCCTCTTAATTAGTTGAAGCTTTTAGGCCTTATTGATAGCGCTGTGTCATGCAAACTGATTATAAAGCAACAATTAGGATTTACGAACCAATGGTATAATTGAAACGAAATTGGATTTTCCACTATATTATTTCAAAGACTGTTGAATCTTATGTGCCTGGGCATCTAATTGCCTGACTTAGAGGGTCTACAAGGCAGCCTGAGGCAACAGGACACACGCCTGGAACCTGTAGTAGCAGTTGTACCTGTAAATTCTAGCCCCAGAAAGAAGGGCTGTTTTTCTTCTATTAGAATGAGAACTAATGAAGTCTTTCCAGTTTCCTTGGAAACCCAAATGGTACCAAACTAGCTCCATTCTGCTCACCACTGTGAGCAGGTGCTGATATCCTATACATTATGAGCCTGAAGATGAGAAATCATAACCTTTTATTCCCACCCTATCTAAATCTTTTCTCCTTCCTAAGTCTGGAAAGGACAAGAGGCCACATTAAAGCTTGCTTTTGTTTGACCCATATTTGTGAGTCGGGACTTTAAGAGTCCACTCTCTTAGAGGAAGAGGAATCTGCTCCTAGACTCACTCTTAAACTGTAACCTAACACAAATTGAGTTTGAATTGTTCCTCTGGTAGTGGTCATGGGATACACCCATCCACGTGCTCATTTACTGACTTGACTCTCCATATGAACTATAGATTGTATTTATAAGATAGCCAACTTGGATTGGGACTTCAATCTTTCACCAATGAACAAACTAAACCTAACTGGCATATGGCTTTGAAGTTTTGCAAACAGGATTTGGAGTCAGGCCAAACTAAAGTTGAATCCTCATTCCTCAACTTCCCAGTTCTGTGACCCTGGATAGTCAAACAATCTAGGCTGTGGTCTCTCTATATGTAAAATGGAGATAATACATACATTATACATCATTATAAATATTTTTAGAATACTTAACACACATCCTAGCATATATAAGTGCTTAATAAATGCAAACTCTAATAAACACATGTTCCAAGAAAGCTAAAGGCACCAGTCAAGATAAAATCCCCACATCTAGGAACATGGTCAAGAAAATAAAGACCCTAAGATAGTGAACCACCATCTTCTTTCAATAGCTCCTGATGAAGAAAATGTGAGAAAACCCTGGAGAGAGGTCAGAATTGGGAGCTGTGGCCATAAAAGCAAGTTAAGCTCTTACACAGGGCCTATCATAAAACTTTTACACCTTGTATGAAAATCTAGAAGAGCAAAAACAACATTGGATTGGTTGACTGAAATGTGCTTTAAGCTAAAATGAATTATGCACTGTCCTGATTGATTTATATATATTAACACACCCTACATTTGTTTTAAAAACATAAACAGCAACATTCTGAAAATTATGGAACTGAGATGCAAGCCCAAGCAGTCAGGTAACTGAGCTCACACACCTAACCCCTGTTTTATGTGGCTTCTTGCCCCAGCATTTTACTTGATTGCTTCTAGTAACTGGAAAGCACACAAACTTTGTTTGTCAAAGTGGATCTATTCATCCTGTAAAATGAATGCCACACTGAGATCTTGGCTACACCTCAGTAATGAAAATTCAAAGGACACAAATGACTCAGCCACACTGAGCAAATTAACTGGGGGCCCTAGTTTGCTCTGGAGGCCAATGACAGCATCCACTAGCGTAGAGCATGACAGGAGACCTCAGGCACAAAGCCACAGTCACAGAATCAGTTTTCTACCTGGAAGTAATACAGGGTCTCTTTCTCCCTGGTTCAAATTTTATCAGCTGGAAGAAGCTGCATACATTTTCTCCAAAGAAGAAAAAGAGCTATTAAATTCCAACGTTTGTCTCTGTTGTATGGAAATGACCAAGGTACGCTGCTTTCTTTGAAAAGTTTCCGGTTGCAGTATTGGAGTCTCTTCTCTTTCAATTAATGAATAGCAAATGGCTGGCCTATTTTTTTCCCAAAACTAAGACCTGTTTGCCAGCTTCCCTTTGTGCACAAAATACACCAGTCTCCAATTTCAGTTGGGAAAAAAAGGTATGTAGATGGGGACAGCTTTTCATTAAACAAAGACATTTTAATTTCCTCTTAAAGGTGCATCCTAGTGCTACAGTGTTGGTAACATCAAATTCTCAGGTGAATTGCCAGAGATGGAAGTAACCCAAAGTGTAAGAAATGAGAAGTAGAATTATATACCAAAAAAAAAAGCAATACAATATACTGACATACATAATTACCTATATGGTTATGTTTACTAGAGATCCATCAACCAATGATTGGACAAAAAAAAATTGGTATATATACAAAGGATTTTTTTTTGAGCAACCAGTAAGTTCATTGTGCTGTTTTTGTTAATTCATAATTGCTCTAGGTGCTACAAAACACATCTTCAAAAAATGGGAAGACAAGTCAATAGATGGTTATAATTAGAAGTGAAAATAAGCATACAAGACACTATGAAATAGGAACTGATGAACTCTACCTGTGGAGGTCAGGAAAAGTTTCTAAGAGTGAGACATGAGGGAAGATAGAATAAGAATTAACCAGGTTGAAGGGAGAAAGAAAAGGGGAGGTGGTAGAATAGCATAAACAAAACCATGGAAGTAGTAGAAAAGCATTAGCTTGTTTTCAAGAACAGATAATGTTTCATTTACAGTGTTTTCATGTACAGATAAGGTAGAAAGGGAGAGGACAGGTGACATTACTTTCTCTACATACGTTCTCCAAAAGTGATGACTTTTCAACCATTTTTGAAGGAATTATGTTTGTGTTAGTCAGGGTTCTCCAGAGAAAAAGAATCAATAGGATATATATCTATATATATATATATATATATATATATATATGGATAGATATACATATGTATATGTCTATGTGTATACATGCAGACACAGATTTATTATAGGAATTGGCTCACCCACCTGTGGGAAGGGTAAATCCAAATTCTGTAGGGCAGGCCACAAGAAGGGAACTCTGAAGAAAGTGTTCAATGAATTCCCCAGGAGAAGCTGGGGAGTCACCAATTCTCCTTTTAAGGCCTTCAATTGATTGGATGAGATTTCCCTCATTGTTGATAGCACTCTCCTTAGTTGATTGTAAAATGTTATCAGACATAGCAATTAACTTATTGATGATTTAAATTCACAAAATATCCTCGCTGTAATAATCAGGTCAGTATTTCCTTAACCAAACAACTGGACACTAGTTGATACATGAACATAACTATCATAATAAGTGACGTGATGGTTCTTAAAACCATAATGAAAGAATTAGGGAAGCAATGTAAGAGCAAAGATAAGTCCACTTAATAATCAACAGAAACATCAATGGTCAGATCTTGGGACTAAACTGAGAAAGACACATGATAATTCTCTCTAAGGCCATTCCTTCCCTACCTCCTGGCTCTTTACTCACTCTCATTGGCCCTACCATCAGTATTAGAACCTGGCCCCACTTCTGATGCAGGGTGGTTGTTGATGATTTCTTGCTGATGACAGTGGCATGCACAGAGAACCATCTTGTTAATTGAGTGTTCCAAGGATTCTGAGTTAATTTAAAGAAGTTTCTGTTTGTTGCTTTTTCTACAATTCGGGGTCAAATAATACATACATATAAGAATAAGAGCACATTTGCAAAGAATGAGTAATCTATTCAATTTGTGATAGCTGGAGAAAAGATCTTCTTCCAGGGTACAGGGGAGAGCTCTCAGCAGGCCAACAGCAGTAGGGTATTGAATTAGACCATTACTTTTTATGAACTTTAGAATTCTTATCTATAAATAGTCTAGAATTTGGGACCTGGCTCTGACCTTTCTTCAAGTGAGGGCCATAAGGCCTTAATTTTAGAGAGTTATGTTTTATTTTGCAGGTGCTTTTATTTCCAAAATTAAATATACACAGTGATCTAGAAATATAAATATAATAAAATCTTGTTTAGAAAACATTGGAAAATAAAAGAATAACATGCTCCCAAATATAAAAAGAAACTGTAAAATAGTTCACAGATTTTAAGCACAAAGATTCTAAATAAGAATGAATATTTTAGTGGCAAAAACTTGAATAAATGAACAAAGAAGCTTTTGCTGTTCCTTATATTAGTAAGTGGACATTTCCCAAACATTCTTTCTATTCTCAATGAAAAATGTAATGTACAAAATGAATGCATATTGATTTTAGCAATGATGAAGAAGCCAAGAAAAATTAGTTAATTAATTTAAAGATGTCTTGGGTTATCATGAGCCAGCACTCTTACTCAATGCCATTTATTCAAAAAGGTATAAAGAGAAATAAAAATGCTCCCCATCTCTTTACCCTATTGAGGATGCATCTATAAGCAAACATAAATAAAGTTAATCCTCTTGGTTCAATGCTATTTTTTGCTATGACAAAAATTAATTTTAAATGATTAAAATACCAATACACACTTTTCAATTTTTGCTGTTCAAAGAACACAAATGGTACAAAGAGTTAAAATGGACAAAACACCAGATTGGGTTTTTTTAAGCTATACGTGATTTTTTTTACAGCGGTATTGAGGTCTAAATCATAAACAACAAAATTAAATAATTTTCAGAGCACAGTTTGATGATTTTTGACAAATGCATACATACAAGTATTCAGGCATACTATCAAAAGAATATTTCCATTTCCCCAAACTGTCATTCCGTGCACATTCTCATTCAATATCCACCCTACTCCCAGCCACAGGCAACAACTGATCTTTCTGTCACTGTCATTTTGTTTTTTTTTAGAATTACATAAAAATGGAACCATACCATCTTTTGTATCTGGCTTATTTCTTTTAGTATGCTGTCTTTGAGATCATGCATGTGTTGCACATATCACTGGTTTAACTCTTATTTGTTGCTGAGTAATCTGCTATTGAATGTATGCCACATTTTGTTGATCCACTCACCAGTTAGCTGATCACCTCACCAGACATTCAATTGCTACTAGTTAGGGATCATTGTAAATAAAGCTTTTGTGAACATTCATGCACAAGTCTCTGTGTAAGCAAATGTTTTCATTTCTTTTGGGTAGATTTAGGAGTGAAATGGCTAGATTGTATGGTAGGTGCAAGTTTAACCTTTTAAGAAACTGTCAACATCTCCCAAATGGCTGTACCATTCATCTTGCATTACAAACTGATTTAATTCAGCATGTTTTGATTATATAGATCCACTGTAGGTTGCTATAAACAAAATTCTGAATTTGCAGCTTTTTCTGCATTATGCATTTTTCTGAGTCTGCTTCTCAGAATACAAATAAAGACACACACACACACACACACACACATGCAAACGAGAATCAGGAACTCTCCCTTGAGCATATCTGCCCTTGATTTGGGGTCTTAGAGCCAGTCTTACTAGTAGTGAAACCAACAATATGTCGGATTTAGCCAATGAGTATTATTGACTATTTTCACTTATGTGATTAATCTCCTTTTCAAAGTCAGCTCTAGATCAGAGAACATAATCTCCTTTCGAACAAACAAACCAAATAGCCAAGAATCTGCATGAACATGGAAGATGGCCTGGAGCAACTTGGTCTTAATGACCTTTAAAACAATGTCAGAGAGGGAGCTATATTTTCAAGGGAAGCAGAAACAAAACAACTAAAGAATCTTCCCTCAGGACAAAGTAAATACTAAATACACGTCTCACCACTTTGGAAAATTCCTGCATCACTAATTGTTAGCCCCAAATACACTTTGCTTGTAGGCTTTCTGTACAGAGACAGTGCCTCCAAAGCACTATCCTTGAGTGCATTTCTTACGTTTTAAGAAATGCTTGTCGTTTTATGTAGTAGTAATAAACAACAAGTTTCAACCACAGTTCTTCATGTTACCATTTTCCTTTGTAATAAGAAGGCTTGTCTTTGAAAGAAAAAACGGATAAACTGGGGTAATACATTAAAATATCTGAATGTTATAAAAGCTTTTCTAAGCTTTTTTATCTTTTTAATCATTATACAAAGTTGATATGTTACCTCACAAAATAAAGAACTGGATAATGATAATAAGCAAGGAAGAAAAGAGACAGTTTTTTAAAAAGGATTAACAAAACTGACACTGTCTCACTCCTTTAATTTTCCTTAGCCTGATCTTTACTCCTCAATCTGTGAAAAAGAGTAATTACTTTGTGGCACTTTAAAAAACAGCAGATTTCCCTAAGCCAACAGTAACATGTTAATAAAAATTAGTTTTGTTAATAAGGGGATTTAGGATTACCCTAATCTTTCAGTCTTTATCCAGAGTCAAAGAGATGCCTGACTTTTTTTCTTTCGTTTATTTTAAAGAGTGGTTTAAGTTAGTATAGAAATAACATTATCATAAAACAATTTTGGCTTTATCTACAATAAGAAACTTCTTCTAAAGATGTCCTTGGTATGTTTCAGGGATGGTAGCTAATTTCCCCTCTCTTACCTGCTTTAGGCCCTTTGTCAAAAGAGATGCTAGAACTCCAATCAGTTCCAGGCCATAGATGACCTTAGAATTATTCATCAAATCCTTAGGGATACGTCAATCAAATACAACTCTTAAGAATTCATGTGCTTTGCATTTTTGTTTATCAGTGGGATAGGTTTGACCTGCCCCAGGTCTATGCACAAAGCCCTTCTGACCAATATGAGGTATTTGCAGAATTCAATTATAATTTCCTTGAAATTGTAATTATCAACAAATAAGTCATGCTTTTCAATTTCAAATGATATTGTATATTTACACTTGAAAATTCTTCTAAATTTGAATCAAATCCAAAATAGGGTTTAGAAAATGAACTTTGGAGGGCATGCCTTCACACCCCCACCCACAGCTATCTCTTCTCAGAACATGCTGTGTGCAGCCACAGTGGTCTTATTATTGCCTCATGACTTCACTATACTCACAACCCCAACTCAAGATAATTAAGCCAAATTGGACACTTGACTAAGGAAAGTCAATCCATTGACTGAGCGATAACTACATGATCCTCTCTGGAGAATCTGAAAAGACAAAGTAGATATTGCCAAGTGATAGCTGCATCTAGTGCTAAAAGCTCATACAGAGGCAGGGCCAGAAGTAGTTTCTTATTGTAGATAAAGCCAATATTGTTTTATGATAATGTTATTTCTATACTAACTTAAATCACTCTTTAAATATATACGAAAGAAAAAAAGTCAGGCAATGGCAAGAGAGAGGAGCTTAAATACTGAGATTATGGGAGATAGCAAAATGTGAGTTAAAAGAGGAAGTTGGTCTAAAAGAGAATAGACTAAACAGAGACAAGTAGAGAGAAATAGAGATGAGGCTATGTAAAATCAAACAGAGAAAGAAAGGAAAGAAGAGAGAGGAGAGAATTTGTCTAATCCTGACTTTACAATTACCCTTTACACTGTGCACAAGGCTTTGGCACTACTTTATTTCCAAACTATAGCTGACTTTGGGATTATCCACCAAACCTTTATGATATGGGTATATTAATCAAACACAGCTGTGAAGAATTAATCAGATTAAAGGAAGATGGTTGAGTAGTAAGTGTCCGGAATTATCAATCGACCTGGTAGGAACTGTCAAAATCAACTACTGTGAAACTCAGGAATTTAGTGGAACACAGTATAGCATCCAGGGAGAAGTGAGAGAAAGAGGCTGGTAAACTGTGACAAAAACAGGTGAGTTGCACCTTGCATGCAGTGGCTACCATCTCTCTTCCCCGGCCTTATTGTAGCCAGGAGTGGGGGCTGGAACACGAACTCTAGGCACAGCTTGCTCAGGCCAGGGTGGGACATAAAGATGTAGGTCTTCAAACTCTGGGGGGGGCAGGAGGATGATATGGTGGCAGATCTTCACTTTTGATGAACTAATTCAGATCACTGGGATTTGGCTCTGAGGGCAGCCATTGGTCCAACACCCTACAGGGAAGGCAGCAGAAAAAGCTTTAAGACAGTAACCTTCCTCAAAACTACAGATACAATTAAAACCTTAACTAGACAAGTGATAAATCAAGAAAACGTAGCTTCAGAAGCCATAAAGGAAATTCTGGGGGCACTTGCTGGCCCCTCCTTCACCCCCTCTACAACATATGGTAGAGTCAGTTTGTGTTTCCTTTGTGGGCCTGGGGTTCTGTTCCAGAGAAAGCAAAGTGGCCCCTGTGCACAAACTGGGGTTCATGTATGTCAGTGCCGATGTATCGGGTGGAAGTCTGAGAGACCAAGCCAGGGAACTTAGATCAGGCTCACATTCTCAGAAAAGCACCTTGCTGACAACTGAGACAGTATGAGACACAATTAAGTTGAGGTGGCCTGGGAAAAAGGATTCCCCGGAGGTCTATTTCAAAGGGAGTGGAGAGGGCATGCATATGAATTCCTGTACACTGTAATCAGGAAATTCCTAAGGCCTCTGCCAAGTGCAAGCCTGGGAATAGAAGCATGGGCCAAGGCTCTAGCTCCATGAAGGATCAGATAAGACAGAGAGAATCCCTAGCAACCCATTTGCTTCAGGCTGATATTCTTGATAGGAGATCCAAGCTCTGGAGACTACCAGCAAAAGTCGAGACAATTTGACTTTTGAAATTTGACAATTTGAAAGATGCTTTTTGCTTTGGTTTGTTTTGATTAGCTCCTGACATTCAAGAAAATCTCCATCATATCACAGCTGGATACAATGTTAAAGAATGGAGATGTGAGGGACTAAGCAAAGAAAAAACAAAAACTGATGGCCTATCCAAAGGAACAACATCAAAATTCATAAATCATCATTAAGGAGGAATACACTTTTGACATACAGGAAAAGGACATAGAAAAATTATCATCAATTAGTTCAAGCAGATAAAGGAAAACATGGAAAGAACTGAAGGATATGAAGAAAACAATGGAACAATATGAGAATCTCTTTCAGATTTGCACTAGAAATTAGACAGGAATACTGGAGTTGAATAACACAATAACTGAGAGGAAAAGGTCCCTAGACTGCTTCAACATAGCAGATCACATGTGGCAGAAAGAAATGAACTAGTGATCTTGAGAACTAGAAAATGTAAATTATTCATATTATGAAGCAGAGAGAAAAAAGAATAAAAGACAACAAACAGAGCCCTGCCATTATTTCTTTGAACATTACTTCTGCCGTTTTTTTTTTCTTCTCTTTCAAGGACTCTCATAATACCTATTTTGAGACACCATCAAATATACCCATATAGGTATTATGAGAGTCCCAGAAAGAGAAGAAAAAGAAAAAGGGACAGAAGTAATTTTCAAAGAAATAATGGCAGAAAACTTCCCAAATTTAGTGAAGAACATGAATACACACATTCAAGAAGCCCAATGCCAGCCCCCAAGAAAGGATAAACTAAAAGAGAACGGCACACAGACACATAGTAATCAAGGTGTCCAATGTCAAGGTCAAGAAGAGAGTACTGAAATATGCAAGAGAAAAGCAATAAGTTATGTACAAGGGATACTAATAAGATCAAGTTCCAATTTCTCATCAGAAATCACAGAGACAAGAAAACAGTGATTTGAAATATTTAAAGTGTCTAAAGAAAACAATTGCCAAGAATTTTAAATCCAGCAAGACTTTCTTTCAAAACTGAGGGACAGAATAAGACATTCCAGACAAACAAAGCCAAAGGAGTTCATTACCATTAGATCTACCCTACAGGCAATGCTAAAGGGGATGTTTCAGACTGAAAGAAAAAGACAATAGACAGTGTATCAAAGTGGCATGAAGAAATAAAGATCTCTAGTAAACATAACCATATAGGTAATTATGTATGTCAGTATATTGTATTGCTTTTTTTTTTGGTATATAATTCTACTTCTCATTTCTTACAGGTCCTAAAATGCAAGTGACTGAAATGTAATGATAAATCTATGGTTTTGGATTTACAATGTACAAAAATATAATTTGTAACAAGTACAGAAAAGATGGGAGACAGAAGGATATAGGAACAGTGTATTGCATGTTATTGAAAATAAGTTGGTATCAAGTCCAATATGATTGCTAAATATTTGGATGCTAAATTTTAACCCCATGGTAACCACAAAGAAAATGAATGAAAAATATATTCAGAAAGAAATGAGAATGCCACAATACAAAAAATACAATACAAAATGGCACAATACAAAAAAATAAAAATAATGGAAGTAGGTATTAAAGGAAGAATTAAGAATCAAAAAAGTCATAAGACTCACAAAGGTCAAATAGCAAAAGGACAGAAGAAAGTCATAATTTATCAGAAATTACTTAAATACAATGGATTAAACTTTCTGCATTGGCAGAACAGATAAAAAGTATGACCCAACTATATGCCATTTAAAAGAGACTTACCTTAAATTCAGAGACATAAATGGATTGAAAGTGAAAGGTTGGAAAAAATATACCATGTAAGTAGTGATCACAAAAATGCTGGGGCAGCTATATCAGATAATACAGACTTTAAATCAAAGACAGTTATAGGGGGAAAGAAGGTTATTGTATACTGACAAAAGGGTCATTCAACAAGACATAACAATTAAAAATATATATGCACTTCAATAATGTAAGTACACTGAAGGAAGCTGAATGTGAGAATGATAGAGAGAGGAGGGCTGGGGGCACATATGAAACCAGAAGGAAAGATAGATGATAAAAACTGAGATGGTATAATCTAGGAATGCCTAGTGACTAAGTGTATAAATAAAACAATGTTTTTGTATGAGGAAGAACAAAGGAATGTAAATATTGCAGGTTAATATTTATAATAATACAGATGGTAATTCATACTTTAAAATTTCAACTTCTGTGTGAAACTAAAGCAAAAAAAATGTTCATTTGGTACAAAATTTACATTTTGACCAATGCATTTCCTAATATAACTTATGTGGACAGGTTAATTGAATACCATAAGTACATAGAACCTTGAATAGGGCATGAGATTTTGTAGGTTTGTCCAGTATGATGCCCTGAGAAATCCCAGAGTGATTTGTACAGTGAATAAAGAAGTATTTGCAAAGTCCCCTTGGGGGAAGGGCAAGAAAGGGGGAAAATTCAACTTCCCCATTTAGAGAATTTCTAATATTCTTGCAAACAGTGAGGACAACTGAATCAATAGGCTGAACCCTCAATCTTGAGGTTTGTTTCATATCTCTGCAAAGGATAGGCTGAGCCTACTTAAAATTAGGCCTAAGAGTCACCCCCAAGAGAACTTGTTTTGTTGCTCAGATGTGACCTCTCTCTCAACCAACACAGCAAGCAAACTCATTGCCCTCCCTCTTTCTACATGGGACATAACTCCCAGGGGTGTCAACCTCCCTGGCAATGTGGGACCGAAATCCTAGAATGAGCTGAGACTCAGTATCAAGGGATTGAGAAAACCTTCTCGACCAAATGGGGGAGGAGACAAATGAGACAAAATAAATGTCAGTGGTCGAGAGATTTCAAACAGAGTCACAAGGTTATCCTGGAGGTTATTCTTACACATTATATAGATATCCCCTTTTTAGTTTAAGGTGTATTAGAGAGGCTAGAGGGAAGTGCCTGAAACTGTAGAGCTCTGTTCCAGTAGCCATGTTTCTTGAAGAGGAATGTATAATGATACAGCTTTGCAATGTGACTATGTGATTGTGAAAACCATGAGTCTGATGCTCCTTTTGTCTATGGTATGGACTGATGAGTAAAAAATATGAATTAAAAATAAACAAATAATGGGGGGAACAAATGTTAAAACAAATTGAGTAGATTGAAATCTAGTGATCAATGAAAGGGAGTGGTAAGGGATATAGAAAAAAATAGGGAGAACAAAGGTTAAAATATATTGGGTAGATGGAAATATTAGTGATAAATCAGAGAGGGGGTAAGGGGTATGGTATGTATGAGGTTTTTTCTTTTTTCTTTTTCTTTCTTTTTCTGGAGTGATGCAAATGTTCTAAAAAATGATCATGGTAATGAATATACTACTATGTGATGATATTGTGAGCCATTGATTGTATACCATGTATGGAATTTTTGTATGTTAAGAATGTTCATGTTTGTATGTTGTTTTGGCTTGTCAATTAAGATAAATAAATAAAATTTTAAGACTATATATATGTGCACTTAACTGCAGAGCCTCCCAAAATATATGAAGCAAATATTGACAGATGTAAAGGGAGAAATAGACAGTTCTACATTAAGAGTATATTTCAATATCACACTTTCAACAATGCATAGAACCTCTACAAAGAACATCAGTAAGGGAATAGAAGACATTAATGATACTCTCAACTAGCAAGACCTAACAGACATATATAGAACACCTCACCCAAAAGCAGCAGTATGCACATTCTTCTCTAGTCACATGGGTCATTCTCCAAGATAGAACATATCTTAGGTCACAAAACAAGTCTTAATAAATTCAAAAATATTGAAATCATACAATGTACCTTACCTGACTACAGTGGAGTGAAAATAGAATTCAACAACAAAAGGAAAAGTCAAAAACATGTGGAAATTATGAAACATACACTTAAACAACCACTGGGTCAAAGAAGAAATTGCAAGGAAAATAAGGGAATATCTAGAAGTGAATGAAAATGTAAATAAAACATACCCTAACTTATGAGATGCAGGAAAGGCAGTACCAAAGAGGAAATTTATAGCTATAAACACTTACATAAAAAAGAACAAAGATCTCAATTCAGAGATCTAACCTCAGAACTAAAGAATCTACAAAAAGAACTAAACCCAAATTGAACAGAAGGAAGGAAATAACAAGGATTAGAGTAAAGATAAATGAAATAGAAAATTTAAAAAAAAATAGAATCAATAAAACCAAAGGTTGGTTTTAAAAGATCAATAAAATGGACAATATTAAGCTAGATTGACTAAGAAAAAGAGAACAAGGGCACAAATAACTAAAATCAGAAATGCAAAGGGGGACATTACTACTGACCCCACAGAAATAAAATGGAATAATGTAAGTGGATACTATGACAACTGTACTCCAACATAGTAGATAAACTAGATGAAAAGGACAAATTCCTAGAATCACACAAACTACCTACACTGACTCATGAAGAAATAGAAGATCTCAACAAACCAATAACTATAGAAATTGAATCAGTAATCAAAAACCTACCAACAAATAAAAGCATAGAACAAGAAGACTTTACGGGTGAATTTTATCAAACACTCCAGGATAACTTAACATCAATGCCACTGAAGTTTTATAAAAATTTGAAGAAGAGGAAACACTTCCCGACTCATTCTATAACACCAATACCACCCTCGTTACCAAAGCCAGATAAAGATGCATAAGAAAAGAAAACTACAGACCAATATCCCTTATGAAAATAGATACAAAAATCCTCAATAAAATACTAGCAAACAAATCCAACAGCACCTCAAAAGAATTATACAAAGATCAAGTGGGATTTACTCCAGGTATGCAAACACAGTTCAAAATAAGAACATCAATTGATATAATACACTACATTAACAAAACAAAGGTTACAAAAAACCACATGATCATATCAATTGATACAAAAAAGGCATTTGAAAAAATCAAGGACCTCTTCTTGATTTAAAAAAAACTCAGAAAACTAGGAATTGCAGGAACTACCTCAACATGATAAGGGTCATCTATGAAAACCCACAGCTAACATCATATTCAACAGTGAAAGATGAAAACTTTCCATTTAAGATCAGGGACAAGACAAGGATGCCCACTGTCACTTCTGTAATGCAATACTGTACTGGAAGATCTAGTTAGAGTAACTAGGCAAGAGAAAGAAATAAAAAGCATCCAAATTGAAAAGGCATAAGTGTGACTTTCCATATTTGCAGACAACATGATCCTATGTAAGGAAAATCCGGAAAAATTCACCACAAAGCCTCTAGAGCCAATGAATGAATTCAGCAAAGTTGCAGAGTACAAGGTCAACATGCAAAAATCATAGTGTTTCTATGCACTACTAATAATCTGAAGAATTCAAGAAAAAAATCCACTTACAATAGCAACTAAAAGAACCAAATATCTAGGAATAAATCTAACCAATGATGTAAAGCATTTGTACACAGGAAACTACAAAGCATTGCCAAAAGAAATCAAAGAAGACCTAAATAAATGGAAGGGCATTCCATGTTCATGGAGTAGAAGACTAAATATCATTAGTCTTCTACTCCATGAGTAGAATTCTACCCAAATTGATTTACAGATTCAATGCAATCCCAACCAAAATTCTAACAGCTTTCTTTGTAAAAATGGAAAATCCAAACATCAAACTTATATGAAAGGGTACGGGGTCCAGAATAGCCAAAGCTATTTTATAAAAGAAGAATGAAGTTAGAGGACTCACACTCTCCAATATTAAAACTTATTATTAAGGTACAGTAATAAAAACAGCACAGCACTGGCCCAAAGACAGACAGAGACTAATGGAATCAAATTGAGTTCAGAAATCAATGCTCACATTTACAGACAATTGATTTTTGACAAGGATGTCAAGTCCACTCAACAGTAAAGAATAATCTCTTCAACAAATAGTGCTGGGAAAACTGAATGTCCATATGCAAAAGAATGAAGGTGGACCCCTACTAACATCGTAGGCAAAAAAAAAAAAAAAAAAAAAACCTGAAAATGGATCAAAGACCTGAATATAAAAACCAAAACTATAAAACTCCTAGAAGAAATGAAAAGAAAGTATCTTCAGGAACTTGTGTTAGGCAATTGTTTCTTAGTCTTTATACCCAATGCACAAACAATAAAAGGAAAAAATAGGTAAATGGGACCTCATCAAAATTAAAGACTTTTGGGCATCAAAGGACTTTATTATGAAAAGAAAAAGACATCCTTCACAATGGGAAAAAAATATTTGGAAGCCACATATCCAATAAGGCTTTCATATCCAGAATATATAAAGAAATCTTACAACTCAACAATAAAAAGACAAACAACCCAATTAAAAAATAGGGAAAAGACTTGAATATACACCATTCCAAGAAGATATACAAATGGCCAAAAAGCATATTTGCAAATCAAAACTATAATGGTATACCATTTCATACCCACTAGAATAGCTCCTATCAAAAAAAAAAAAAAAAACCCTGGAAAATTACATGTGTTTGAGAGGATGTAGATAAAGGGAACACTCATTATTGGTGGGAATGTAAAAGGTGCAGCTATTGTGGAAATTCATTTGGCAGTGCTTCAGAAAGTTAGAATTATCATATACCTAGCAATCCACTTCTAATTACATACCCAAAAGTACTGACAGCAGGGACTGTCATAGATATTTGCATATCCATGCTCATAGTGGCATTATTCACAACTGCCAAAAGATGGAAGCAACCCAAACTGTCCATCAATTGATGAATAGATAAACAAAATGTGGTAAATATATACAATGGAATATTAGCTGTAAGAAGGAATGAAGTTTGGATACATGTGTCAACATGGATGAACCCTAGAGACATCATGTTGAGTGAAATAAGCCAGGCATAAAAAGACAAATATTCCATGATCTCACAATAATAAAATAATTTGAATAAGCAAATTCATGAGTCCAGAAACTTGACTATAGGTTACCTGAGTCCAGGGTTAGGGTAGGGAATGGGGAGTTAAAGCTTAATTTGTAACAAGTTTCTATTTGGGTTGATGGAAAAGTTTTGGTACTGGAAGGTGGTGATGGTAGGACAACATTGTGAGCATAATTAACAGTATGAATTATATATTTGAATATTTAGTAAAAGAAGAGAGATTTTAGGTTGTATACATGTTTCTAGAATAAAAATGTATAAAAACATAAAACATAAAGCATAGGACTATACAACACAGTGAACCCTAATAGAAACCATGGGCTATAATTAATAGTACAATTATAAAAATGTTCTTTCATGAATTGTAACAAACATACCACACTAATACAGGGCTAGTAATAAGGTGGTATATGGTACTCTATTGTATCTATTACTTCTATAAAAGTACAACTTTTCTTATTAAAAAATTAAATAATAAATCATAAAGCAACTTAATTTTAATTAAACTCCACTCTTGCCTTACATTTCCCCCTAAAATCAAGAAGAGGATAAGGATAGTCACTCTTGCCACTTTATTCAATATTATTCTGGAAGTTCTATTCAGGGCAATTAAGCAAGATAAAGAAACAAAAAACATTCAAATTGAAAAGGAAAAAGTGAAACTATATTTGTAGATGATATGAGCTTCTATAATAGAAATGCAAAGGAATCTACACAAAAAGCTAATAGGGCTAATTTTATGGGTTAATTATAGCTCCCTAAAACATATGTTATGGTACATGGGTAGTAGTTCAGTGGTAGAATGCTTACCTTCCATACAGGAGACCTGGGTTCAATTGCCGGACCACATACATAAATTAAAAAAAAGAACATATTGAAGTCCTAACCCTCAAAATCTCAGAATGTGAACTTATTTGGAAACAGGGTCATTACAGATGGAGTTAGCAGGTTAAAATGAGGTGATACCTGAGAGGACATGAGGGCAAAGCCCCAACAGACATTTGCACACCAATGTTTATAGCAGCTTTATTCACAATTGCCAAGAGATGGAAACAGCCCAAATGTCCATCAACAGACGAGTGACTAAACAAGCGGTGGTATATACATAAGATGGAATATTACACAGCTGTAACACAGAATAAAGTTATGAAGTATGTCACAACATGGATGGACCTTAAGGACATTATGCTGAGTGAGATTAGCCAGAAACAAAAGGATAAATACTGAATAGTCTCACTGATATGAACTAACATTAATGAATGAACTTGGATAATTTCCGTTTAGAACAGAGGTCATCAGGAGATAGGGTAGATATTGGGTAATTGGAACTGAAGGGATACAGATTGTGCAGCGGGACTGATTGTAAAAATTCAGAAATGGATAGCCCAATACTACCTAATTGAATACAATAATGTTAGAACACTGAATGTAGCTGAATGTGAGAATGATAGAGGGAGGAGGCCTGAGGGCACAAATGAAATCAGAATGAAAGATATACAAAAAATGGAGATGGTATAATCTAGGAATGCTTAGATGTATAATGATAGTGACTAAATGTACAAATTTAAAAATGTTTTGCATGAGGAAGAACAAAGGAATGTCAATAATGCAGGATGTTGAAAATAGATGGCAGTTAATATTTTAAAACTTTAACTTACGTGTGAAACTAAAGCAAAAAATATTTATTTGGTACATAATTTATATTTTGACTAGTGCATTTCCCAATATAATTTATGTGGACAGCTTAATTGAACATCATAAGTACATGGAACCTTAAGTAGGGCATGACATTTTGTAGGTTTGTCCAGATTGATGCCTTGATAAATCCCAGAAGGATTTGAACAGTGACTAAAAAAGCATTTGCAGGAGAGTGCCAAGATGGCAGCTTAGCAAGGTGTGGGATTTAGTTCATCCCCCAGAACAGCTACTAAATAGCCAGGAACAGTACAGAACAACTCCTGGGGCCACGTCAGTGACCGGCCACACAGCGTACCCTAGTCTGGACCAGCTAGACCAGCTGCTAGCCCCCCCAGAACTGTAAGATCCCAAAGCTGCAGTGGCCAGAACCCCTCCCCCATAGGCTGCTTCCCAGAGGGGAAAGGAAAGGGACTTAACCAGCAGCAGGGGCTGAGTGCAACTAAACTTCAATTGTGGAATTAATTCACAAATTCTGACTACTAAAAATAGGCCCCAGCTCAGCTGAACCTGGTCAAAGTGAAGGTTGCTGATTTTTGCCCCAGCACCAAAGGGGCAGGGCTGATAGAAAAAGAAAAAAGAAAAAAAGAAACAGGTCTTTTGGATCAGGTAGCACATAATACTCATAAGGATCTGGGCTCTGGAGCAAAGGAGGGGGCACATAGGATCTGAAGGTACACAAAGCAACATACCAACTTATGCTCTTGATTGGCAAACCTGACGAATGGAGGTCCTGCTCTGAGAAGGATTTTTCTCTTTTTTGTGTGTATGTAGCTGTGTTTCTTCAATGGCTGGACTACCTGTGGACACAGCTTCAGGGCTTCTCAGGCTGCAACTGCCCCAGGCATAGGCAGAACAAGCTTGTTGGAGAGCTTGTCTGGAGCCTATGCCTTCCCCAGCAGGGAGTCCCTCCCTCAAGGAATTCAGACCCCAGGGTTTGGAAATTTGAAGCAATTAAAGCCAGCCTACAACCTCTCCTCTGTCTCCACCATGCCCCCAGCAGGGAGAGTCTGCTGAAGTTAAAAGTATCACATCACCTTATGCTGGTGGGACCCACAGGCAGACAAGCACCATATACTGGGAAGGATAGGAAAAACACAGAGTCCAGAGACTTCATAGGAAAGTCTTTCAACCTGCTGGGTCTCACCCTCAAGTAAAACTGATGCAGGTGACACATTCCTCCTGATAGGAGGCCAGTTTGGTCTGGGAAAATCTGGCTGAGGTCTATAACACCTAGATAGACCCTCCTAAGGGTGGGAAAGGAAAAGGCACCACACAGGCAGGGTAAGAAACAAGAAAATAAGAACTGAAAAATTCTGCTCTGTTAAACAAAACTAAGCTACTGGTCCAGAATAAGCTGAAGTGAATGTCAAAGAACAGATAGACAACAAAGTCATCCAGCAAGGAAACCCTAGGTAAAAGAAGTGAAAACAATCTCCAGAATAAACTAATGAAGGTAATTAAATGCCTAGATGCCAGCAAAAAATAACAAATCACACAAGGAAAATTGAATATATGGCCCAGTCAAAGGAACAAACCAACAATTCAGATGAGATACAGGAGTGGAAACAATTAATTCAGAATGTTCTAACAGACATGGAAAACCTCATCAAAAATCAAATCAATGAATTGAGGGAGGATATAAAGAAGGCAAGGAATGAGCAAAAAAGAAGAACTCAAAAGTCTGAAAAAACAAGTCACAGAACTTATGAGAATGAAAGGCACATTAAAGAGATGAAAAAACAATGGAAACCTACAATGTCAGATTTCAAGAGGCAGAAGATAGGATTAGTGAACTGGAGGACAGAACATCTGAAATCCAACAAGCAAAAGAAAATACAAGGAAAATAATGGGAAAATATGAGCAGAGACTCAGGGAATTGAATGACAACATGAAGCACGCAAATATACGTGTTGTGGGTGTCCCAGAAGGAGACGACAAGGGAAAAGGAGAAAAACTAATGGAAGAAATCATCACTGAAAACTTCCCAACTCTTATGAAAGACTTAAAATTACAGATACAAGAAGTACAGCATATCCACACAGAATAGATCCAAATAGACATACTACAAGACACTTACTAATCAGAATGTCAGACATCAAAGAAAAAGAGAGAAACTTGAAGGCAGCAAGAGAAAAGCAATCCATCACATATAAAGAAAGCCCCCAATAAGCCTATGCATAGATTTCTCAGCAGAAACCATGGAGGCAAGAAGACAGTGGGATGGTATATTTAAGTTACTAAAAGAGAAAAACTGTCAATCAAGAATTCTATATCCAGCAAAAATGTCCTTCAAAAATGAGGGGGAAATTAAAACATTTTCAGACAAAAAAATCACTGAGAGAATCTGTGACCAAGAGACTGTCTCTGCAAGAAACACTAAAGGAAGCACTAGAGGCAGATATGAAAAGACAGGAAAGAGAGGTGTGGAGAAGAGTGTAGAAAGGAAGACTATGAGTAAAGGTAAAAAGAAGTAAAATTAGATATGACACATAAAATCCAGAAGGCAAAATAGTAGAAGAAAGTACTACCCATGCAGTGATAACACTAAATGTTAATGGATAAACTCCCCAATCAAAAGACATAGACTGACAGAATGGATTAAAAAACAGGACCCATCTATATGCTGTCTACAGGAAACACATCTTAGACCCAAAGATAAACATAGGTTGAAAGTGAAAGGGAAAAGATATTTCATGCAAACCACAATCAGAAATGAGCAGGAGTAGCTATACTAATATCCAACAAATTAGACTTCAAATGTAAAACAGTTAAAAGAGACAAAGAAGGACACTATCTATTAATAAAAGGAACAATTCAACAAGAAGACATAACAATCATAAATATTTATGCACCGAGCCAGAATGCTCCAAAATACATATGGCAAACACTTCAAACACTGAAGAGAAATAGACACATCGACCATAATAATTGGAGACTTCAATTCCCCACTCTCATCAATGGACAGAACATCTAGACAGAGGATCAATAAAGAAACAGAGAATTTGAATAATACAATAAATGAGCTAGACTTAATAGACATTTATAGAACATTACACTCCACAACAGCAGGATACACCTTTTTCTCAAGTTCTCATGGATCATTCTCAAGGATAGACCATAAGCTGGGTCACTAAGCAAGTCTTGATAAATTTAAAAAGATTGAAATCATACAAAACATCTCCTCAGATCATAAAGGAATGAAGCAGGAAATCAATAATAGGCAGAGTGCCAGAAAATTCACAAATATATGGAGGCTTGACAACACACTGTTAAACAACCAGTAGGTCAAGGAAGAAATTGCATAAGAAATCAGTAAGTATCTTGAGACAACTGAAAATGAAAACACAACATATCAAAATTTATGGGATGCAGCAAAGGCAGTGCTAAGAGGGAAATTTATTGCCCTAAATGCCTATATCAAAAAAGAAGAAAGGACAAAAATGAAGGACTTAACTGTCCACTTGGAAGAACTACAGAAAGAACAGCAAACTAATCCCAAAGCAAGCAAAAGGAAAGAAATAATGAAGATTAGAGCAGAAATAAATGACATTGAGAACATGAAAACAATTGAGAAAATCATCAGAGCCAGAAGTTGGTTCTATGAGAAAATCAATAAGATTGATGGACCCTTAGGGAAACTGACAAGAAGAAGAAGAGAGAGGATGCAAATAAATAAATCAGATATGGAAGAGGAGACATAACCACTGACCCCACAAAAATAAAGGAAGTAATGAGAGGATACTATGAACAACTTTATGCTAATAAATTCAACAATGTAGATGAAATGGAAAACATTCTAGAATGGCATGAACAACCGAACATTGACTCAAGAAGAAATAGACGACCTCAACAAACCAATCACAAATAAAGAGATTAAATCAGTCATTAAGAAGCTCCCCCAAAATAAAAGTCCAGGACCAGATGGCTTCACATGTGAATTCTACCAAACATTCCAGAAAGAATTAATACCAATCCTGCTCAAACTCTTCAAAAAAATTGAAGAAGAGAAAAAGCTACCTAACTTATTCTACAAAGCCAACAGCACCCTCATACCAAAGCCAGACAAAGATATTACAAAAAAAAAAAAATGACAGACCAATCTCTCTAATGAATATAGATGCAAAAATCCTCAACAAAATTCTAGCAAATTGAATCTAGCAGCACATTAAAAGAATTATACACCGTGACCAAATAGGATTCATCCCAGGTATGCAAGGATGGTTCAACATAAGAAAATCAATTAATGTAATTCACCATATCAACAAATCAAAGCAGAAAACCACATGATCATCTCGATTGATGCAGAAAGGCATTTGAGAGAATTCAACATCCTTTCTTGTTGAAAACACTTCAAAGGATAGGAATAGAAGGGAACTTCCTCAAAAATGATAAAGGGAATATATGAAAAACCCACAGCTAACATCATCCTCAATGGGGAAAAACTGAAAACTTTCCCCCTAAGATCAGGAACAAGACAAGGATGTGCACTATCACCACTTTTATTCAATATTATGATGGAAGTTCTAGCCAGAGCAATTAGACAAGAAAAAGAAATACAAGGCATCAAAATTGGAAAGGAAGAAGTAAAACTCTCACTGTTTGCAGATGATATGATACTATATGTCGAAAACCCAAAAAAATCCACAGCAAAACTACTAGAGCTAATAAATGAGTAAAGCAAAGTGGCAGGTTACTAGACCAACACTCAAAACTCTGTAGTGTTTCTATTCACTAGTAATGAACAATCTGAGGGGAAATCAATAAAAAATTTCCATTTACAATTGCAATCAAAAGAATAAAATACTTAGGAATAAATTTAACTAAAGAGACAAAAACCTATAGAAAGAAAACTACAAGAAATTGTTAAAAGAAATCACAGAAATCCTAAATAAATGGAAGGGCATACCGTATTCATGGATTGGAAGACTAGATATAGTTAAGACATCAATTCTACCTAAATTGATTTACAGATTCAATGCAATGCCAATTAAAATCCCAAAAACTTACTTTTCAGAACTAGAAAACCCAATAACCAAATTTATCTGGAAGGGCAAGATACCCCGAATAGCTAAAAGTATCCTGAGAAAAAAAAAATGAAGTCAGAGGTCTCACACTACCTGACTTTAAGGCATATTATTAAGCTACAGTGGTTAAAACAGTATGGTACTGGCATAAAGATAGATATACTCACCAATGGAATAGAATAGAGTGTTCAGATATGGACCCTCACGTCTATGGACATTTGATCTTTGATAAGGCAGTCAAGCCAACTCACCTGGGACAGAACAATCTTTTCAATAAATGGTGCCTAGAGAACTGGATATCCACATGCAAAAGAATGAAAGAGGATCCATATCTCACACTCCATACAAAAATTAACTCAAAATGGATCAAAGACCTAAACATTAGATCTAAGATGATAAAACTGTTAGAAGAAAACTAGGGAAATATCTTATAAATCTTATAATAGTGTAGCAGGCAGGCCTTCCCCTCTTTCTGGTTTAGCTGTGCTCTCTGTGGGAAATCCCCAAACCCCCTCTCCTTGCAGGCAAGTGAGATAAGGCACATTTCCTGGGATAGAAACCCCCTCCCCTAGCCTTCAGGAATTGGCGAAGATGCACATAGGCAAGAGAAGACATTTCTGGGGTAGGGGCCCCTCAACAGTTCAGCTCTGGGCCATTCTCAACTTAAATCAGCCAATTGTTTACCTTGTCTTTAACATGTCAAAGAGTCTATAAAATCTAAGGCTGCCTTTTGCTCGGGGCTCAGGGGCTCAGACTTTCAGAGGCAATTCAGCTGAGCCCTATGGCCATAGCAAATAAAACCTGCTTCCCAAAACTACAGATCCTTAGTCTCAGCCTGTACTAACTTCGCGGAACGTTCCTGGAGACCTGCGGCCTCGTTCCTGGTTTTCGCGCTACAATAGGAGGTGGTTTCCTAGACCTTACACCCAAAGCACGAGCACTGAAGAAAGAAAGAAAGAAATAGGAACTCCTCAAAATTAAACACTTTTGCACATCAAAGAACTTCGTCAAGAATGTAAAAAGACAGCCTACACAGTGGGAGACAATATTTGGAAATGATATATCAGATAAAGTTCTAGTATGCAGAATATATAAAGAGATCGTTCAACTCAACAACAAAAAGACAGGCAACCCAATTACAAAATGGGCAAAAGACTTGAACAGACACTTCTCAGAAGAAGAAATACAAATAGCCAAAAGGCACATGAAAAGAGGCTCAACTTCCCTGGCTATTAGGGAAATGCAAATCAAAACCACAATGAGATATCATCTCACACCCACCAGAATGGCCATTATCAATAAAACAGAAAACGACAAGTGCTGGAGAGGACGTGGAGAAAGAGGCACATTTATCCATTGTTGGTGGGAATGTCAAATGATACAACCACTGTGGAACACAATTTGGCAGTTCCTCAGGAAGTTAAATACAGAATTGCCATATGACCCAGCAATACCATTGCTAGGTATCTACTCAGATTACATGAGAGCAAGGACACAAACGGACATTTGCACACCAGTGTTCATAGCAGCATTATTTACAATTGTGAAGAGATGGAAACAGCCAAAATGTCCATCAACAGACGAGTGGCTAAACAAACTGTGGTATATACATACGATGGAATATTATGCAGCTGTAACACAGATAAAGTTATGAAGTATGTAACAACATGGATGGACCTTAAGGACATTATGCTGAGTGAGATTAGCCAGAAACAAAAGGATAAATACTGTATGGTCTCACTGATATGAACTGACATTAGTGAACAAACTTGGAGAATTTCATTCATAACAGAGACCATCAGGAGATAGAAATAGGGCAAGATATTGAGTAATTGGAGCTGAAGAGATACAGATTGTGCAACAGGACTGATTGTAAAAACTCAGAAATGGATAGCACAATACTACCTAACTGTAATATAATTATGTTAAAACACTGAATGAAGCTGAATGTGAGAATGATAGAGGGAGGAGGGCTGGGGCACAAATGAAATCAGAAAGAAAGATAGACAAATAAAGACTGAGATGGTATAATCTAGGAATGCCTAGAGTGTATAATGATAGTGACTAAATGTAGAAATTTAAAAAATGTTTTTGCATGAGGAAGAACATAGGTATGTCATTACTGCAGGGTGTTGAAAATAGATAGTAATTAATATTTTAAATTTTTAACTTATGTGCGAGACTAAAGCAAAAAATATTTATTTGGTACATTTATATGTATATATATCATGAAAACCTTGTGTCTGATGCTTCTTCTATTTACCTTATGGACAGATGAGTAAAACATATGGATTAAAAATAAATAAACAATAGGGGGAACAAATGCTAAAATAAATTTGGTAGATTCAAAAGCTAGTGATCAATGAAAGTGAGGGGTAAGTGGTATGGTATGTATGAATTCTTTTTCTTTTTATTTCTTTTACTGAATTGATGAAAATATTCTAAGAAATGATCATGATGATGAATACACAACTATGTGATAAAAAAAGAATGTTCATATTGTATGTTGATTGGTTTTATTAATAAAAATTTTTTTAATGAGGTCATACTGGAATAGGGTGGGCCCTTAATCCAATATGACTGGTATCCTATAAGAAGGAGAGGAGGGCGGGCCATGGTGGCTCAGCAGGGAGAGTTCTCGCCTGTCATGCTGGAGACCTGGGTTCAATTCCCGGTGCCTGCCCATGCAAAAAAAAAGGAGAGGAAACACAGACAGACACACAGAGAGGACAGCCATGGGAAAACTGAGGCAGAAATTGAGTTATACCATCAATGAAGGAGCACCTCCAGAAGTCAGGAAAGACACAGGGGCACATGACCCTTCCAATATATTGATTTGGGGCTTCTACCCTTCAGAACTGTGGATTAAAATCTGTTATTTTAAGCTCTTTGGTTTGTAGTACCCTTGATATGACAGCCCTAGGAAACTAAGACAACTAATTAAAAAAGAGCAATGTACAAAAATCAATTGTATTTCTATACACCACCAATGAAAAAATCTAAAAATGAAATTAAGAAAATTCCATTAATAATAGCATCAAAATGAACAAAATACTTAGGCATAAATGTAATAAAATAAGTGCAAGATTTGTACATGTTGAAAGAAATTAAGAACATCTAAATAAATAGAAAGGTATTTGTGTACATGGATCAGAAAACTTGATATTCTTAAGATGGCAATACTGCCCAAATTGATCTTGATCTATAGATTCAATGCAAGTCATATCAATATTCCATGTAAATATAACAATATTCCATGTAGTTTTTGCAGAAAGTGGTAAGCAGATATTAAAATGCATATGGAAATGCAAGAGACCCAGAATAGCCAAAACAATCTTGAAAAAGAATAAACTTGAGCAATTTGCACTTTCCAGTTTCAAAACAATGCCATTTATAGTAGCATTGAAAAGTATAATACTCATTATATAAGACTCTACGAAGTTTCCATGCACTAGGGTAACTTTCAAAAAACCTACAACCTCCAGATGGTTCCCTGGACCAGAAAAGTCTGATATGCAGAGGGGCCAACCTCTCCAGAACATCAACTAGTTCCATTCCCTTATCCCATATTATCAACAGCCCCTTACAACATGAAAAAGTTAGAATGGGCATAGCCCGAATACTCTTAAAGTGTGGGAAAAAGATCAGAGGTGATGGTGGAGTATACAGAGAAGGTAGGGTTTGACAAATGAGTATAATTGCTGAATCACTAAATTGATATTTCTTTTAGTATCTAAGAGTAGCTAGAAATAAAAACCTAATTGTGGAATTGTAACCCAAACCAAACTCTGAAATGTGTTCTACAATTAAGTGCTGCGGTGTGCTTCGAAATTTGTTGCATTTTTATATATATGTTATTTTTCACAAAGAAGGGAAAAAAGTCAATTGTGATGACAAATGCACAGCTATATGATGATACTGTCAATCACTGATTGTATATGTTGATTACCTGGTATGTGAATATATAATATATATCAATAAAAATAACTTTTAAAAGTATGATACTTAAAAATAAGTTTAACAAAACTCGTGCAAGACTTCTAAATCTCCAAAGTATTGCTGAGAGATATTAAAGAAAATCTTAATAAATGGAGAAATATGTCATAGTCAAGGATTAGAAAATTCGTCATTGTTAATATGTCCACTCTCCCCAAATAGATCTCTAGAGTCAACACAAATCTGATGATAATTCCAGCAATATTTTTAACAATAGAAATTAGCAAGGTGATCATAAATTTTATATGAAAATATGTAGGACTAAGAACACCTAAAACAATCTTGAAAAGGAGAATAAAGTTTGAAGATTCACACTGATTTCATGACTTCCTATAAATTCTCATAAATCAACACAATGTGGTATTGACATAACAATGGACAGACAGATGATAGGAACAGAAAAGAAAATTCAGAATGACCCAACAGATTTTCAACAAAGTAATTCAACGGATGAAGCAATTCAATGGATAAAGAAAAAAATTTTCAACAAATGATACTGGAACAACTCAATACACATAAGGAAAAAAAACAGTCTTATCATACCTCATACAATACAAAAAAATAATTGGAGATGAAAAATGAACCACATGTATAAGCTAAAACTAAAAACTTCTGTTAATAAATATAAAAGAAGACCATTGCAAATTTGACGGAGACAAAGATTTCTTAGACAAGAAACAAAATGTATGAACCATAGGGAAAAAATGAGAAGATGGACTTTTTCAAAATTAAAAAGAAAAAAAAACCCTCTGCTCTTCAAAAGAAACTATTAAGAAAATGAAACAACAAACCATACACTGGAAGTAAATATTTGCAGTATATCTACAAAGGTCTTGTATTCACAACATATAAAGAATTCTTGTAATTCAATAATAAGAAAATTGTCCATTTAAGTTTTAAAAAGTACATGGGAAAAATATTTTAACAGACATATCATCAAATAATATATTCAAAAGGCAAATAAATACATAAAATGATGCTCAATATCAGTCATCAAGGAAATGAAAAAAAATTACAATAAAAAATAGTAAGATACAATGGTTAAAATTTAAGACTGACACCCAAAGTGTTGACACATAGGTTAAGCAACTGGAACTTTGAAACATCAATGATGGAAATAAAAATGGTAAAACTACTTTGGAAAATAGTTTAGAAGTTTCTTGTTAAGTTAAACACACACTTGCTAAATGATGCAGTATATTCTACTTACAGGTATCTACCCAAAGGAAATGGAAGCAGGTGTTCAGAGACTTGTAAACAAATGTTCACAGCAGTTTTATCTACAATAACCCAAACTAGAAACAACCCAAATATTCATCAGCAAATAAATGGACTACCATATTGTGGTATATTCATAGAATATACTACTACACAGCAATAAACAGGAATGGATTACTAATGCACAAAATAACACTGACAAATTTCAAAAGTAAAAGAAGCCAGACACAAAAGAACATACTTTGATTCCATTCATATAAAACTCTTGGAAAGACAAATCTACAGTGAGTGAAAACAAATTAGTGTGTTGCTTGGAGAGGAGAGGAGGTAATGAATGGTAAGGAGCACAAATGAAACAGCTAGGGTCATGAATATGCTTTATATTTTGATTGTGTTGATAGCGTTGTGTATATTGTCAGCATTCATTAAACTGTAGACCAAAAATGTATGCATTTCATTGTATATGTATCATCCTGCAGTAAAATTTGTTGTTGTTTTTTTAAAGAACAAGAGATACTACTATACACTCACTCAAATGGCTAAAATTAAAAAGACTGACAAGACCAAATGTTGGTTAGGATATTGAACAACAATTTGTGGATTATACATTGAGTATGGGAGTATAAAATGGTAGAACTCCTTTGGAAAACTGTTTTTTAGTTTCTTATAAAGTTAAACATATACCTATCCTATGCCCTAAGAATTTCGCTCCTAAATATTTCGCTCAAGAGAAATAAAAACATATAACCACACAAAGACTGGACTATGAATGTCCATAGTCACTTTAAATAGAACAGCAAAACACTGAAACAACCCAAATGTCACTCAACGCATGAATGGATAAACAGATTTTGGTATAGACATAAGGGAATGCTACTTATAATACAAATGAACAAACTGATAAATGTAACAATATGAATGAATCTCCATGTTAAGCAAAAAAACCTTACACAAAACAGTACATTCTATATTAGTCCATTTATATAAAGTTCAAAAATACGCAAAAATAAACCTACGGGTCTCCAAATCATTGGTTGGAAGAGGTCACTGAGGAGAGCTGCCCACCTAGAAACATCAAATTAGTCTGGTGAAAAAGTAATTATCTTTTATTGTGTTAAGCCACTGAAATTTGGGGGAATTTATACATTATAGCAGCTAATGATAAAGATAGAAATTCAATTCAGTATAAAGGAAAGATCATTAAATTAATTTTGGCTACTTATCTAGCTATTAAGGAAAAATAAAATTAGACCCTTATACCATATACAATAATGAAATGCAGGTAGATAAAGAGGTTATTTTTTTAAATAAGAGAATTAAATTTTGTAAGAACTCTTGATGAATACATATACAACAAACACATACCAAGATTGGAAACTCTGAAGGTATTTTTTAATGCAGTCATTTTAAACATCAACATAAACATAGCTGAAACCATAATGCTGCAGAAGTTGAAACGTTGAAGATGAGGTCATAAAAAGCACTGCGACTTCCTCCTATCTCTCAGCTCACTCCTGGAAGAAGTCAGCTGCCATATCACCCTATGGGGTGAGGAACTGAGGCCTCCTGCCCACAGCCAGTCTGCACGAGGCACCTCATATAAATATATGAGCAGATGACAGACACTTTTCTAAGAGCTTTACACATATTAGTTCATTTAATCCTTGTACCTCTTTGAAACAGATTCTATGATCTCCATTTTACAGATGAGGAAATTGAGTCAAAAGTACAGATGAGGAAATTGAGTCAAAAGACAACTTATGAAACCTTCCCAGGGTAACACCATTTGTAAGTGATGGTGCTGAGATCAGAATAAAGAACATTACCTCTTACATTCCTGTTCTTAAATTGCATACATTACTGGGTTATTAACATGAGTTTAAAGCAGGGGCAGAGGGCTGGAGGGGAAGAGGATGGGGAAACTAAGCAAACATAGGGGAAAAAAAATTACTGTGTTAAGAAAACACTATATAGGGTGGGCCATGATGGCTCAGCGGGCAGAGTTTCTGCTTGTCATGCCGGAGACCCAGGTTTGATTCCTGGTGCCTGTCCATGCGAAAAAGAAAACACTATATCATCACATTTGGAAAACTTCTATATATGTATAAAACTATTTTAACAATAAATAGAAAATAAAGTACGAAAGGAAATATATTTGAAATTTTTATTTACTGGTTTATCGCACCAAAGAGAAAATTATATTTAAAATAACTAACTCACCATTATTTATTTATTCGAGGAATATTTAGTGAGCACCTGTTATATGCTAGGCAGTGTGCTAGATGCTTAAACAACAGTGAGTAAGGTGTGGACTCTCTTCTTGAGGCAATAACGTGAGCTGGAGATCAGCAAATCTGCTGTATGATAGAATTACGTGAGCTTCCTCACACCCGTAATCCTAAGACAGACATTCGAGTTGCAAAAAGAAAAATTAACAATATACATTGATATCTGCAAATCAACTATGCCAACACTGAACTATGCTAACTCTTCTCATTTCCTCCTAGCAAACTTTTTCCATGTGTCTAGGCTAAAATAAGATATAGGTGCACTTATCATTCTCCCCCTAGACTTGCGTGATCATGAAATCTATTCCAAGAGGAAATAAAAATGAGAAGCCAATCATTTTTATGTATATTTTTATGTATATGTATGTCTTTTTGAGATTCCTGAGGTTCAGTACATGATCAGTATTTTGATCACTGTGGAAACTTATATACCTATTCTAAATCCATAAATGCACAAATCCATGCTGATTACATTTGGAATGGAGACTTTCTGCAATATTATTGTCAGTATCTACACAAAGATTGATTGAAATTCTTTCTCAAAACCACTCCTCAAATTACTTTCTAAATTGAAGTAAGTATTTGCCAAATGAATATCTCAGAATACAGAATGCTGATAACACAAAAATCCTCTCAATTAGAATCCCTTTTGGAAACTAAAATATGCCAAGTAAGGGAGTATTTGATTATTAGAGAATCACTGGAACAAACTGTATTGGCATTCATTTCCATTTCATAAAATAACCTAAAAATAAGAATGGAATAATGGTTTTTTGTATGAAAGGCAAATAAGGTTAAGTACCTCACTGCAGAACAAGTGGAAGGAAGCAGGAGACTGAGACTTAATGGGTAGGGCATTTTCTCTCTTCAATTTTATAACGCTGGAGAATCTTCCAAAAGAGAAATTTTTTCTGAAGCGGCATATAGTATATGATCTCTTCTAAATGAACGGATGAATGAAAGACTCTCCAGCCTTACCTTCTACTGTTCATCTTCTTTCTCATTTCAATCCAGTCATCCTGATTTATTTCTGCCTTGCTCATTTCTATGTTAGGGATTTGCATTTGCTGATCCTTCCATCAGGAATCTGCCCCCAGATTCTCCCAAAGGCCTTCACTCATATTTCACTTTTTAAGGATTCCTTCCCTGATCACTCTGTACAAAGGACCCACCCTCCACACTTATTCTCTTTCCTTTCACCTTGCTTTAGTTCCTTTAGCAGGCTTGGCCCTCTGATATTCTCTTCATTTATTTTCTATTTTTTATCACCAGACACCCCCCTGCATAAGGTTAGCTTCTTTAGAGCAGGTAACTTGAATAATTGACTCACTGTTATATTCCCAGTGTGGAATATATGCCTGGCACCTAATAGAAACTCAACTAATACGTGTTGAATTAATCAGTGAGTGAGAGGGAACACTAAAACAGGAAGTTTGCAAAATGCCTACTCTAGCTCAAATTTTCCTTGAAAATTTTCTGAAACAACTACAGATTCAGTAACATTACATTTTAGAAGATTATTTGGTGATTAGATTGGGCTGGGAGGTTCCACTTGATTAACAATATTACAAACCAACAGCTGTTTTTCCCCCTTAGTGCATTATCTCCTATTTCCCCCACAGTTCTGGGTTAAGGTTTAACAACCAAAAGAAAAGGTGAGAGAGAACACTCATCAAATCAAATTAATTTCCCTGGCTGTCTCTCATACATTCCTGCTGCGGATAAGCCTCTTAGACATCTCATTACTTCAATTTCTTTTTCTCAACCGTGAGATTAATATGGTTGTTTTGAGGATGAATAATAATGTTTCTATAATGCTGACAGGTGCCATATACATTCTTAAAAACAGAATTAAAATGTTATTTCCTTTTCTCTTCCCCCCCTCCCCCCGCACCCACTTCCATCTCATGGTCCCGGATTTTATCTTCTTCCTCCCACAAATTACAGAAAATTATTACTATCTAAACGGGAGCTTAAATGGACTTTCAAGGATGTGTCTGTCTTGCAAAACACAGGTTCCCACTCCTGGGACTGAATCGATGACTGCAATGATGATGCTGGTAAACAGGATGACGGTGATGGTTCTGACATTCTCATTCCTTAAGGCGTCATCATCTGTGAGAATCATCAGAAACCCTGGCCACCTCTTTGTCAAGGAAGCTGATGGGATTCTAACCATTAAAATTGCAATTATACAAACACTCTTTATGACTTTGCTATTCACGTTAGCTTTACCATTTAGGGAAAGGCTTTCATAAAAATACTTTTAAGTTTATCAGCTGTAACATGCCTCCACGGACTTTACACTCTCTGCTCTCTGCCACCTCCACATCATCTTGCTTACTTATCAGGACAAGGAAGGTTGCACACCAAAGGATTTACAGTTTGCCAAACATCCTTATAACCTCTGTCTCATTACTTACAGTAGCTACTCACAGAGGAGGCATTCACCTCCCACAAGCAGGACTATCAAAGAAGATGCAAAGATAATTTTGCTACCAGCTAGCTGTGAGGAAGCAGATACATTGAGTGTTGGAGACTGATTTCTTGAAGTTTACAGAGTAGCAACAAGCTTATCATCATACTCTATAGAAGGATGGAGTCGTCTTCTGCTGGACTATTCTAGAACCTGAAGTCCAGAATACTGAATTCTGGTCTTCAGTAAATACACTTCAGAATCAGTTTCTGAAACAAATCAACCACATTCCTGATTCTAGGCCCACAAATTCTATGCCTTCTGGACAACTATTCTGTCTACCTGGAATTCTATTCTCCCAAATCTTTGAAAATGTATTTCCTGTTCATCCTTGTGATGTAAATGCAATGTGACATCCTCAGATCATCCAGACTAGATCACTTTTGCAAATAACAGAACACTTAACTAAAAGTCTTCAACAATAAGAATTTAATTTGATTAACAAGAAGTCTATAGGCTTGTAGTTCTGGGGTTGACTTCATGGGCCAAAGTTATGTCAGAGTTTTGGATGAGCCTTCTGCCATTTTTTTTTTAGCTTTCCCTCGTGGTTACAAGATAGCTGCCATACCTCCAAGCACTATGTTCTCACAAGACAATATCTAAAGCAGGAAAGAAGGGAAGGGTTTTATCCTCACACATTTCTCTCTTCATTAAGGAGGGAAATTTTTCCCCAAACTACCCTTCTATTTAGCAGACTTCCACTCAGATCCACTGGACAGGACTGAGTTACTCGCCTATACCCTACCTGCTGATGCAGCACTCAAGCTCCTGGCAGCAAGCAGGCCCCTCCCCGCTTAACTGCTCTTTCATAATCCTTCCTGGTTCTGCCCACCAGTGAGCAGCCAATCACCTCCCTCAAGTGTAGCCAGTTGCCATATTAGGAAGATACTAGCAGCCATTCTGTCTATAAATACCTTGTATCAGGGCCTGGTTGGGCTCAGACTTTCAGCGGCTGAGCCCAGTGGCCATAGGCAAATAAAACCTGCTTTTTGAAACTTCAGAGTCTTGGTTCTGGTTTGGTCTGTTTCCCCATAACATTCCTGGAGGCCTGCAGCCTCGTTGCTGGTTACACACTCCAGTCCTATTTTCACATAAGGTTCCTAGAGGCTTTTGCAGAGCCTGGTTCCTGGTTTCATGCTGCACTAAGAGAGTGGGAGTCTGAAAGTTTCTGTGTCTAAAGTAGGTAGATTTTATTGGCAAACGAGAAGGCCTACTGAGTAGACAATCAACAATGCATACCATAGCAGATTCTTCTTCTACTTATATGTCCTCATAGCATCATGTACTTTCCTTTGTACCTCTTATAACAATTGTTGTTATGTAATTATCCCCTCAGAATGTAAACCTCATGAGGGCAGGGTCTATAACTTCCTTTCTCATCACTGTACTCCTAGCATCGTGCCTAGCATAGTGCTTGACCCCAAGAACAGCTATATAATTTGTGGGGCCCAGTTGAAATGAAAATGTAGGGATCCTTGTTCAAAATTCAGGGAAAAAAAGTGCTGTTAAAAGTATTAATATATGAAGTTTGTTTCTTTCATCTGAAGTCTCTCTTCTGACTTATTGTATTTTTACCTTGCTATTTAGTGTCATTCTAAGGAAACTTTGAATTATAACTTATTGACATGAATTTTATCATTCATCTTTATAATACATATTGCCAGTTTTAAATACAAATGTAAGTGAATTTAACCCATCTGTGGAATCATCAAAATTACATAGTTCACATTTTGTAGCTCATATAAGCATATTTGATTCTTACCAGAACAGTAGAAATACTACACAAAACTAACTCAATTATTATTATTTCATTTCTTGATACATGCACATTTTACCAATACTTTCTAACTTTAACTTACTAATGAGTAAGAAATGACTGAAAACAAAAGGAACTATGGGTTCCCTTTCTTCCTATATCATCATTTTCAGTCTAAGTAACAAAACTAAGAAAAGATGTGATAGGGTGTTTTGTTAGTTCGTGTTTCTTAGAATACCATTGCCTTCTTTTTGTGCTTGAAGCAAATTCTGGTTTGAATGGAAAGCACAGCCTCTTGGGGCTGTCAGTGCCCCCACAAATGTAGTCCTAGATAAAACACTCTTACCTTGTGCTCACTTTAAGTCTCACTGAACTCCCTCGCATCATGGGTCTGCTTTAATTCTGTGCTCATGGGGCAACACAAATCCTGTATGTGAATAAGGCAGCAAGAAATGAGTTAGACACATATATTATGTTTGTCTCCTCTGTTCACATTCCACTGTCCCATTAACTTCACTTAAAAACACTTATTGAATGATAAAATTATTAAGAACTTCAAGATGGCAAAAGCAGGGCATTAAATCAAACACAGAGCCTTTATGAGCATGGGACTCTGTGTGACTACACAGATAACACATCCAAGTTTCTCTCATTCAGGAAATTTAAGTCCCTGAACTTTTACATCCAATGGCCTCCTTGGCATCTTCACTCAGATATCTCATAAATAACATGGTCGAAACAGAACTGTTCACTCCACAGCCTATCTTCAACCTGATCTTTTCCTCCAGCCTTATCCATCTCCCAGTAGGACACCATCTTCTACCTAGTTTCTCAAGTCAAAAATATACAACTTGAACTTGATTGCTTTCTCTCCTTCACCCCACATCCAATATATTATCCAGTCCTGTTCTACCTACTATCAAAATATATTCTGAATCTGTCCCCTTCTTTGTTTCTCTCATAACCACATTTCTAGTGTAATCAGCTATCACTTCTCACCTGGACTACAGCCACAACTTTCTAACTGGTCTTCCCACTTCCATTCTTGTACCTTGCTCACCTACAAAGTATTATCCATGTTATCTATATGTATATATAGATATATATATTGCATGGGCAAGCTCCGGAAAATGAACCCAAGTCTCTGGCTCAGCAGGGGAGAATTCTTGCCACTGAGACACCATTGCACTGCCTTCTCCATGATCTTTTAAAAGGGTACATCAGATCAAGTCATTCCCATCCTTATATCAGATGAAAACTCTCAAGTGGCTTATAATCATGTTTAGAGCAAAATCTGAACTCCTAACACTAGTCAACAAAGCCCTCCTAATTTGGCCCCACCTACTTCTTTGTTCTCATCTCTTACCACCCCTCACCCACTCAGCTCAAGCCATAGAAATATTCCTCAAATACACTAATCTGATTCCCACCCAAGGGCCTTCACACTTGCTTTTTCCTCTGCTCAGAATATTCTTTCCCTTGTTCTTTGCATAACTGTATACTTTTTGGCATTTAGCTCTCAGCTTCAGTTTTGCTTTCTCTAATAGATTTTTCTTACCACCCAATCTGTGGTAGCTCCTGCTTACTGATCTCTTTCCATGCCAATACCCTCATGCTTATCATATCCAATACTTATTTCTTTCTGATTCTTTTTTTCTTTCTCCCTCTCTATCCATTTTTTTAATGCTTTGCCAAAATCGCATCTCAGAATGTAAGTTTCATGTGAGTTGGGTCTTTGTTTTGGTCATCACTACATATATGGCCCCTAAACTGTTCCTGACACATAGCAGAAGTTCAGTATTAGCATGCTTACACTCCTTTCCATATGCATAAGTTTCCCATTGGATTTATTTGAGGACCCATGATTCAGTTATCACAGAGGAGACCAATACAGATAAAATTTTAGATTTCAGGCCTGAAGTTACCAGCCTGCTTGGCAACCACTTTGAGCCATGTTAAGTATAAGAAGAACTCAGCAAGGGAAAGAAGCACAGGATCACAATCTTCAAGAATATAGTAGGGAAGCCTGGGGAGCAGAAGAGAGGTGGGGAAAGGCTGTAACTGAGAAGGCAGCGGAGAGAAGACATAAAGCACATGGAAGGAAGGCAATGAGAGCATAGCAGAGGGAGCCCCTGATTGCAAATGCTGAGGAACTGAGAAACAGAAAACCAGAGACCATCTAGCTGGTGCAAACAGCCTAATGTGGAAGCCTGGAGCCCTTACAAGGGCACGGACAGGGAGACGAGGAGATGGGGACTAGGAAGTAAGCCAAGCTGCATTCCTTGAATACATTACCCTCACCCCATGCACCTGAACCCCATCACATGCCCCATCTCCCCATGATCCAAGCACCCCTGCCCTGCCAAACACCCACACATACCTCCGCCCCACACCTCAACTCCAAGAATGAGCACACCTGCCCCAGCCCAACCAACCTCTCCAGCAAAAGTACAGTCTCTGCCCAGGCCAACCAACCTCTCCTGCTAAAGTGGAGGTGCAACACCAACCAAGGGTCCCATGCCCTACACCAGCACATACCAGGGTCCCAACCCCCAGACCTGTGCATCCACAAAGCCACGTCCTCCCCACAGCTGGGCGCCCACACTCACAGGTACCAGCATAGCATCCCCAACCTGCACCTATATCTGTGTTGCAATGCATCGCTGCAACGTTGGGATCCACCCCGCACCCTGCATCCTGCATCCTGCTCCACATCCATCCTGCAAATACAAGACTTTAGACTACTGAAGGAAATCAACTTCCAAAGTAAACCAATCAAGATACTTACATGCCATGAAGACAATAGAAGATTACTAGGCATATCATGATGCAGACACAGCTAGCCTAGCCTAACACCCAAACTAAAACACCAGAGGAGACACAGACATTGGAACAACTAATCAAAGATGTCCATATAACTCTACCAAATAAAATAAGTGGGTTGGCTAATGACATAAAGCTACTAGAAAAGCATAAAGAGGAATTTGAAAGAATAAATAGAAAAATAGAAGATATCACAGAGATTAAATATGCTGTAGGCCAAATTAAAAGCATACTAGAGACACACAACAGCAGATATGAAGAAGCAGAGAAAGAATAAGTGAACTAGAGGACAGGACAACTGATTATGAACTTGAAACAGCACTCAAAACAGCAAATGGCAAAAAAAAAAAAAGATGGAAAATTTTGAACTGGATCTCAGGGAAATGATAGACAAAGCAAAATCCACAAATATGACAGTCATTGGTATCCCAGAAGAAGAGAGAAGTAAAGGTCTAGGAAGAGTATTTGAGGATATAATGGGGGAAAACTTCACAACTTTCATAAAAGACATAACTATACAAACCAAAGAGGCTCAACAAACTCCAAATAGAATAAATCCAAATAGGCCTTCCCCAAGTCACATAGTAATCAGTCTGTCAAATATTGAAGAGAAGCAGAAAATCCTGAAAGCAACTAGAGAAAAACAATCTACTACATACAAGGGAAACCAAATAAGGCTGAGTTCAGACTACTCAACTGGCACTATGGAGTGGAGAAGGCAGTGGTATGATATATTCAAGATCCTGAAAAAGAAAGACTTCCAGCTAAGAATTCTGCATCCAGCCAAGTTGAACTTCAAAACTGAGGGAGAGCTTAAAATTTTCACAGACAAACAAATCCTGAAAGAATTTGTCAACAAGAGACCAGCCTTACAAGAAATACTAAAGGAAGTTCTGCCAGTTGAAAAAAAAGAAGGAGAGGAAGGTATGGAGGAGGACAAAGAATTGAAGAGTTCTAGTAAGGATACTTACAGGATAAAAAGAAAAAGAGGGAAAAGAATATATAGATCTGACAAATAAAATTTAAAAAGATAAGATGGTGGAATCAAATGCCTTTTCAGTAATAACTTTGAATGTTAATGGGCTAAAATTACCAATTAAAAGATACAGATTGTCAGAATGGATTAAGAAACATAATCCATCTATATGCTTCTTACAAGAGATTCATTTTAGACACAAGGATACATATAGATTGAAAGTGAAAGGATGGAAAAAGATCTTCAATGCAAGCTGTAACCAAAAGAAAACAGGAGTAGCTATACTAATATCAGACAAAATAGACTTTAAATGTAAAGACACCATAAGAGACAAAGAAGGACACTATATACTAATTAAAGGGTCAATTCACCAAGAAGATATAACAATCATAAATGTTTATGCTCCCAATAAAGGAGGTCCAAAGTACATGAGACAGACATTGGCAAAACTGAAGTGAGTGATAGATATTTCAACAATAATAGTAGGAGACTTTAATACACCACTCTCCTCTATAGATGGAACAACCAGACAGAAGATCAACAAGGAAATAGAGAAGTTAAATAACTTGATAAATGAATTAGATCTAACAGACATATATAGGTCATTGCACCCCAAAGCACAAGGTTATATATTCTTCTCTAGTGCTCATGGAACATTCTCCAGGATAGATCATATGCTGGAGCACAAAACAGGTCTTTATAAATCTAAAAACATTGAAATTATTCAAAGCACTTTCTCTGATCACAATGGGATGAAGCTGGATCTCAATAACCACCAAAGAATGAGAACATTCACAAACATATGGAGATTAAATAACACACTGTTAAACAACGAGTGTATCAAAGAATAAATTGTTAGAGAAATCAGCAGCTATCTGGAGATGAATGAAAATGAGAATACAACTTATCAGAACTTATGGGATGTGGCAAAGGCTGTGCTGACAGGGAAATTTATTGCCTTAAATGCCTATATTAAAAAACAAGAAAGAGCAAAAATTGAACACTTAATATCAAACCTGGAGGAACTTGAGAAAGAACAGCAAACTAACCCCAAAGCAAATAGGAGAAGAGAAATAACAAAGATGAAACCAGAGATAAATGAATGGAAGAACAATAGAAAGAATCAATAAAACCAAAAATTGGTTCTTTGAGAAAAGCAATAAAATTGATGGGCCACTAGCAAGACTGATGAAGAAAAAAAGAGAAAGGATGCAAATAAACAAAATCAGAAATGAGAAGGGGTGCATTACCACAGAACCTGAAAAAATAAAAGAAATCATAAGAGGATACTATGAACAACTACACACCAACAAACTAGACAATTTAGATGAAATAGATAAATTCTTGGAGACACACAAACAAGCTGACTCAGGAAGAAATAGAAGATCTCAATGAACCAATCATAAGTAAAAAGATTCAATTAGTCATCAAAAATCTTCCTACAAAGAAAAGCCCAGGCCAGATGGCTTCACAGGAGAATTTTATCAAACATTCCAGAAAGAACTAACACCAATCATACTCAAAGTTTTCCCAAAAAATGAGGAAAAAGGAACTCTACCTAACTTATTTTATGAAGCTAATATAATTTTAATACCAAAACCGAGTAAAGATGTTATAAGAAAGGAAACCTACAGGCCAGTCTCCCTAATGAATATAGATGCAAAAATTCTCAACAAAATGCTAGCTAATCAAATCCAACAACACAATAAAAGAATTATACACCATGACCAAGTGGAGTTTATACCAACAATGCAAGGATGGTTCAACACAAGAAAATCAATTAATGTAATATACCACATTAACAAATCAAAAGGAAAAAGTCACATGACTATTTTGTTTGATGCTGAAAAAGCATTTGATAAAATTCAGCATCTTTTTCTGATAAAAACCCTCCAAAAGATAGGAATCAAAGTTAACTACCTCAATATGATGAATGGAAATATATGAAAAATCAATAGCCAGCATTGTATTCAATGGAAAGAGACTGAAAGCCTTTCCCCTAAGATCAGGTACAAGACAAGGATGCCCACTGTTACCACTATTATTCAACACTGTGCTAGGAGTCCTAGTTAGAGCAATCAGGCAGGACAAAGAAATAAAAGGCACCCAAATTGTAAAAGAATTAAAACTTTCATTATTTGCAGATGATATGATGCTGTACTTGGAAGATCCTGAGAAATCTACAGCAAAGTTACTTGAGCAAGTAAACAAATTCAGCAAGGTGGCAGGATATAAAATTAATGTGCAAAAATCAGTAACATTTCTATACACAAGCATTGAGCCTGCTGAGGACTCAGTTAAGGAAAAAATTCCATTCAAAATAGCAACTAAAAGAATCAAATTCTTAGGAATGAACTGAACTAGGGATGTGGACTTGTATATGGAAAATGACATAAAATTACTAAAAGAAATCAAAGGAGATCTAAATAGGTGGAAAGAGATTCTCTTCTCACGTACAGGAAGGCTAAATGTAGTTAAGATGTCAATTCTCCCCAAATTGATCTATAGATTCAGCACAGTACCAATAAAAATTCCAACAACCTACTTTGAAGAGTTGGAAAAGCTAACTACTAAATTCAGGTGGCATGGAAAGAGACCTCAAATAGCTAAAAGCATCCTTAAAAAGAAGAATGAACTGGGAGGATTAACACTTCCTGACTTTAAAACCTGTTATAAAGCCAAAGTGGTCAAAACAGCATGGTACTGGCACAAAGACAGAAGCATTAACCAATAGAATTGAATTGAGAGTGCAGAAATGGACCACCAAATCTATGGTCAACTGATTTTTGACAAGGCCCCCAAATCCTCTGAAATGAACAAAATAGTGTTTTCAATAGTGGGCATGGAAGAACTAGATATCAATAGCCAAGAGAGTTAATGAGGACCCCTATCTTACACCCTACACAAAAATTAACTCAAAGTGGATGAACACCTAAATATAAAAACTAGCACCATAAAGCTTCTAGAAGAAAATGTAAGGAAACATCTTCAAGACCTAGTAATAGGAGGTAGCTTCCTAAAGTTTACGCCCAAAGCACAAGCAACAAAAGAAAAAATAGATAAATAGGAACTTATCAAAATAAAATGTTTCTGCACCTCAAAAGACTTTGTCACAAAGGTGAAGAGGCAGCCAACTCAATGGGAGAGAAAATATTTAGAAATCACATGTCGGACAAAGGTTTGATTTCCTGTATATACAAAGAAATCATACAACTCAACAACAAAAGAACAAACAATCCAATTATGAAATGGGCTAAAGATATGAATAGGCATTTTTCTGAAGTGCAAATAAAGATGGCTCAAAAGCACAGGAAGAAATGCTCACTTTCATTGGCTATAAGGGAAATGCAATCAAGAGTACAATGAGATACTGCCTCACACCTATAGGAATGGCTGCTATTAAACAATCAGGAAACTATAAATGTTGGAAAAGATGTAGAGAAACTGGGACACTTATGCACTGCTTGTGGGAATGTACAATGGTGCAGCCACTACAGAAGACTGTTTTGTGGTTCCTTAGGAAACTAAATGTCAAGCTGCCCTATGACCCAGGAATAGCACTACTTGGTATATACCCAGAGGAGCTGAAAGCAATGACATAGACATTTGCATACCAATATTCATAGCAACATTATTCACCATTGCCAAATGATAGAAACAAATCAAATGCTCACCAACAAATGAGTGGGTCAACAAAATGTGGTATATACATATGATGGAATATTAGGCAGCAGTAAGAAAAAATGACATCCTGAAGCACATGACAAGATGGATGAGACTTGAGGACATAATGCTGAGTGAAATTAGCCTGACACAAAAGGACAGATACTGTATGATTTCTCTTTTATGACCAGCATAAAGGTACAACTAATCGTGGTGCTGTGCTTGGAAATTTATAGCATTTTTGTATATATATTATTGTTCACAAAAAAAGAAGGGGAAAAAAAGTCAATTGTGATGACAAAAAGTATTGAAGCCCTCTAGCCTCCTATATTCTGGAGCAGCTAGAGGGAAAAATATGAGAGGATCATATGGTAGCCCATGACAGACTCTGGGATCTATCCTGTAACCACTTTTTGAACAGTGCTTTGAAAACTATTGTTTTTTTTTATTTCTTTCCTTTGTGTATATGTTATACTATACAATAAAAAAAGTTTAAAAAAAAGAAAAAGGAATGACGTTCTGATGCAGGCAACAACATGTATGAACCTTGAAGACATCAGGTTGCGTGAAATAAGCCAGACACAAAAGGGCAAATATTGTATGATCTCACTGATCTGAAATAATTATAATAAGCAAATTCATAGTCATAGACTAGAACACAGATTTCCAGGGGCCAATGTTAGGTAAGGAATGGAGAGTTAATGCTTAACTGGTGCACAATATTGTAAAGGTAATTAACACAAGTGCATAGTATATTTGAACATGGCTAATAACTGATATTTTAAGTTGTATGTATGTTGTTAGTAAAACGCTTTTAAAAGAAATCATAGTGAACTCTAATTTAAACTATGGACTCCAGTTAATAGTACAATTATTATAATATTCTTTCCTCAATTGTAACTATTTTACTAGGCTAATGCAAAGTTTTAATAATGGGGGATAACTATAGAAACCATATTCTCTGCATGATTTTTCTGTCCATCTACAACTTTTCCAATTAAAAATTATAAAATTGATAAATTTAAAAAAAGAAATATAATCCAGCTGCTTACAAGAGACTCATCTTAGACACAAGGATACAAATAGACTGAAAGTGAAAGGATGGAAAAAGATTTTCCACACAAGTTGTAACCAAAAGAAAGCAAGAGTAGCTATACTAATATCAGACAAAATAGCATTTAAATGTAAAGACATCATAAGAGAAAAAGAAGGACACTATATATTAATAAAAGAATATAGTAGGGAGCTTCATTCCCAAACAGCCCTAACTACTACCTTCCAAAGAAAACAGGAAATGTTGATAGAACACCATCATCATATCAGGAGTATTCCACTAACCAGGTGGTAAGGCAAGCATCTGACTCTCTCCCTCACTCCATACACCCTCACCTGAGGCCTAGACCATTACATGTGCTAAGGACAACAGCTCTGCCACCTAATATCCTGTTTTACATTCTTCACCCTCCTCATGACATTTTTCAACAAATTCATTAGAGTTGTATAAAAGAAAAGGAATTTATTCTTAGCCAGCAATGATTGGAAAGAATACAGAAATACTAAGAGTCAAACAGGCAATCCCCAAAAAACATACAACCAGGAAAATTAATAAAGGAAAATATATTCCATTCAATAAATATTTTTTCTTTTTAAGCTCTTCAAACTCCATTAAACCTTATATCTTTAAAAAATAATTTTTTAGACTCAACCAGTATTTGAGGGGCATAGATCAATTCCCTTCTTTAAGCTGAGAAATACACCATTTATACTGAAAGAATTATTCTGGGTGTGGATTAAATCTTTAAGAATATAGAATGGCAAGACTCAGAACAGCTCTTCTTTTATTCTCAGTAACTCAGAGGGAATTTTCTGAAATGTTTTACTTATACCACTTTATCATTTGGTTCAGAGTAAAAAGACCAGCCTTGAATAGTATTAAATACTTGGCTACTAATTAAGTGAGATTACCAGTTTCTCTATGAGATTTTTTAAAAGCAACATTGATAAATAGTAAATAAGCAAAACTATCAAATACATAAAATGCTATTTCTTATAATGGTTTTTTTTGTTTGTTTTTTACAAAAGGCAAATCCTTTAATTTTTACTTAAAATTTTCTCCACAAATTCATTGACTTGATATATGTTAGAAAGGCAGTATTTTAGCAAAATGAGCAATAACAAGGTGAATGTATTATATTTATGTATATACATGTAAATTTCCATCCTCTTCAATTTAAGTGTCCCTAAAATAAACCACCTAAATCTAAGAAATGGTGTTTGATTGTTTAATGAGCAATACAAAAGAATCTCAATAAATGATACTAAACAGCTAGTTTGGCAACAATGAGACCTTTCAGCATCTATTCTCTATGTTATACTCTGTATCACACTGTGTGATATTTCACTTCCATTATTTATGTGAATTTTCATCATCTCTAATTCAGTAATTAAAACCTATTCTGTAAATTAAGAGCAAAACATTTAAGTGGTTATATTAATAAAAAACTATTTTGCCCAGAATTTCAATATTCAAAATGTTATTTAGCATATTTTCATTAAGGAAAAGGAATAAATATTTGGTTTTAGTAGTCTTTTATTTATTTTTGCTTGTTTGCTTTTTCTCATATAACATGGTTTTAACCCAGATTACATAAAAACAGGACTCTTATTTACGTAAGGATCATCTGTTCCTGGTGTTTAGACCTCACCTTTAAAGCATAATCCAATGTTGCAGCATCACAGTTTGCTATTTTTGAAAATAAGAGTTCTGATGCAGATGCCTGAAATGATATAAAACTACACTCAATACTGCAAGGAGCCTAGATTCTTTTTATTGGAGAATAGCATTAGAACAGAATGGTTTATATTGTAAATCAGGCTTAAAGCTTGATATTTCAACTAACCTTGAGCAGAGGGGATCCATATTATTTGTTTATATGGTACATAATTTTGGGTTACCTGCTAAAGGTGTGGTCTTAAGCAAAACTGTAAAGTAAGGTCAAATTTGTCTTCAAACTCCACCTTCCTTCCTCATCAGTCAACATAGTGTCTTGATCTTCCTACATACCTGCCTACAAAGTCCTTTTCCTAAAATTATTCCAAACCCCACCATCACTACCAAGACCCTCCCAAACATAGCGTTCTGCCCCCTTTCTTATTTCCATCCATGAGAGATTCCTGAGATATCTTTACTTCCCTATCAGTACATCCAATCTGCTACTTCTCAGAGCACTAGGAACCATCCTGATGTGTTTTCCCAGGAAGAATATTGTAGACCTAAGTTTAGACAATGAAGGTTGGTAGGGAGGAAAAGTGATTTGAGAGTCATAGATTCTTAAAACACAACACATGGTAGTTAGTTTTATATTCACTGGGCCATTTCTATGGGCAAGGAGAAAATAGGAACTTAAGAATTGTATGTACCCTTAGCTTTTACAATGTGACTATGTGATTGTGAGAACCTTGTGTCTGATGCTCCTTTTTTTTTTTTTTTTGAGGGTATGGACAGATGAGTTAAAAAAATAAATAAATAATAAGGGGAGATAAAGAATAAAAATTGGGTAGATTGAAATACTGGGGGTTAATTGGAAAGGTAAGGAGTGTGAGATGTATGAATTCTTTTGTTTTTTCTTCTTTTTATTTCTTCTTCTGGAATGATGCAAATGTTCTAAAAATAATCATGGTGAAGAGTACACAGCTATTGAGCCATTGATTGTAGAATATGGTTGGACTGTACATGTGTGGCTATTTCTCAATAAAAATATTTTTTTAAGAAAGAATTGTATCTGCCATTCTAAACTCAAGTGAAAAATGAGATTTCTACGATATGTCCCTGGGGCTTACCGTATGGCTGACTTTGTGGGCAAACAACCTGTGCAGTTGCAAAAGCCCCATGCTTAGAAAGGTCTTGTATGAGATTTAATACTCATTGTTGCCATCTTTAAATTCTTAATAATTTGGAGGGGAGGTACATTTTCATTTTGCACTGAACTTAGCAAATTACATATATAGTCCTTGCCTGCAGTGAAAGCAGAATTGGGTACCTAATTACTTTAAGACTTCAGAACTCTCCCTCAAGGTAGGGAGATATGGCCAGTTCTCATATACAATTTCTTAATTAAGTACTAGTCACTGAAGTGGTTGCTATATTGAACCAAAATAAAGACACCCCAAATTCATTTGGCTCCACTTGCTTCCTGGGACTTTGACTACTTGCTCAGTGAAGAGTCCAGCCATTATAGCTATCACTTCATCTATTGACTCAGTAAGCTGTTGGCCTCTCTAGGGTGAGGGTGAGCTCTGACATGGCTCCCAACACCTCGACTGTAAGCAACTCCAATAACAAGGTCCAACCAGGCCAGATCCATGGAGGTGTTGGCTTCTTGCACCACTTCTAGACTTGAAACTTTCCTCATAGGGCATGGAATATTGCTTCCCCCAGTACCCAAAAGGACTTTGTGACACAAAGTGATAATCAAAGAAGTTAAAACTATATGGAGTGAAGATGGGGGGGGCAAGATGGCAGTGTAATGAGGAGCAGAATTTAGTTCATCCACTAGGGCACCAAGTAAATAGCTAGGAACCATATAGAAAAACTGTTTGGGGGACTTCAGTGACTGGACACACATCCTATACCAGTCTGGAGTTGTGGAACAGCCAAGATTCCAATTAGAAATGTAAGTTTTGCAAGCCTTGGAGGCTGATGCCCTTCCCCAACAGGCAAAGCAGGCTGGTTCCCCAAAGGAATGGAAGCCCTGATATACCCACAGGGACCAACCACTCTGCTGGGCACCGAGAATAGTCACCCTGCCAAGCTCAAGACTTGCCACCCTGCCAGGCACAGAGTATAGCTGCTCCACTGGGAGCACAGCCACTGGGAGAACAGCCGCTCCACCGGGCACCAAGAATAGCCACCACCAGCACCATGAATAGCCACTCAACCCCACAGTCTCTTGCTCAGCCAGCCACTGCACTTGGGGAGAGAAGAGAAGAAGAAGTGATACAATTGGTAAGCCTCAAGTAGAATTGCATGAGATCTGGACCTTGGTTTATCCAGTAATTACTGACAAACCAAGTGCAAAAGAGGACCTAAAAGGTAAACCCAAGCAAGTACTAAACATTAAATGAGTCAAGGAAATCAACTTGCAAAATAACCTCATCAAGATAAACAAATACCACAAACACAACAGAAAATCACAAAGCATAAGTAGTGTCAGGCAGATATGGCCCAGCCAAATGACCAAATTAAAACAATGGAAGGGACACAGAATTTGGAACAACTAATCAAGGATGTTCATAATGACATAAAAGATATCAAGAAGACACTTGGGGAGCAAAAAGAAGAATTTGAAAGTATAAATAGAAAAATAGTGGATCTCACAGAGATGAAATATACTATAGACCAAATAAAAAATATACTAGAAACACACAACAGCAGATTTGAAGAGGAGGATGAAAGAATAAGTGAGCTAGAAGACAGGACAACTGAACTGAAACACACAAAAGAACAAATGGCAAGAAAGATGGAAAAAATGGAACAGAACTTCAGGATATGTTGGACAACATGAAGAGCGCAAACCTAAGAGTCACCAGTGTCCCAGAAGGAGAAGAGTACAGGGCTAGGAAGGTTAGTTGAAGAAAATTATCCAAAACACTTTCTTTGACCACAACAGAATGAAGCTGGAAATTAATAACCACCAAACTGTACTAAACAGAACACTCAGAAGTACATGGAGATTAAACAACACACTTAAATAATCAATGGGCCAAAGAAAAAATTTCTGGAGAAAAATGAAAATGAGAACACAACGAGTCAGAATTTATGGGATGTGGCTAAGACAGAGCTAAGAGGGAGATTTATTGCCCTAAATGCCTATATTTAAAAAAAAAAAGAAAGAAAGAAAGAGGGTGGTGCGATGGTGGCTTAGTGGCAGAATTCTCACCTGCCATGCTTGAGAACTGGATTTGATTCCCAGTGCTGGCCCATGCAAAAAAAAATCAATAAATTAAAATTTTTTTTTAAAACTTGAAGACTCAATACTCATCTGGGGAACAGCTACCCAAACCCAAAGAAAAAGAAGAGAAATAACAAAGATTAAGGCACAACAACAACAAAAACAATAGAAAGAATCAGCAAAACTAAAGGTTGGTTCTTTGAGAAAATCAATAAAATTGATGGGCCCCTATCTAGGCTAATAAATAAAAAAAGAGAGAGGATGCAAATAAACAAAGTAAGAAGTGAGAATGGGTAGTTACTATAGATCCTAAAGAAATGTTAAAAATCATAAGAAGATACTATGAAGAACTGTACACCAACAAATGAAACAACTTAGATGAATTAGACACATTCCTAGAAACAAATGAACTACCTACACTGACTCAAGAGGAATTAGAAGAGCTCAACAAACCAATTACAATTAAGAGATTCTATCAGTTACCAAAAATATTCCTATAAAGAAAAGCCCAGGGTCAAGCAGATTCACAGGGGAATTTATCAAACTTTCCAAAAGAACTAATACCAAAATCCTGCTCAAACTCATCCAAAAAAGTGAGGAAAAAGGAATACTGTGTAACTCATTTTATGAGGCTAACATCACTCTAATATCAAAACTGGATAAAGACACTGCAAGAAAGGAAAACTACAGACCAATCTCTCTAACAAATATAGATGCAAAAATTCTCATAAAATACTAGAAAATTGAATCCAATGGTAAATTAAAAGAATTATATGTCTTTTACATCACCAAGTGGGGTTTATGCCAGGAATGCAAGGATGGCTCAATACAAGAAAATCAATCAATGTAATACAGCACATTAACAAATTGAAAAGGAAAAATCACACAATCATATCAGTTGATACTGAAAAAGAATTTGACAAAATTCAGTATCCTTTTCTGATAAAACCACTTCAAAAGGTAGGAATTGAAGGAAACTTCCTCAATATCATAAAGGGCACATATGAAAAAACCATATACAGCATCATACTCAATGGTGAGAGACTGAAAGCATTTCCCCTAAGACAGGAAATGAGACAAGGATGCCCATTGTCACCACTATTATTTAACATTGTACTAGAAGTTTTAGCTAAAGCAATCAGGCAAGAGAAAGGAATAAAAGGCATCCAAATTGGATGAAGTAAAACTTTCATTATTTGCAGATGACGTGATCCTATACTTGGAAAATCCTGAGAAATCTATAAGAAAGCTACTTGAGCTATTAAGCAAATTCAGCAAAGTGTCAGGATACAAGATTAATAAACAAAAAACACTAATGTTCTTATACACAAGTAATAACCTGAGGAGACACTTAAGGAAAGTGTTCCATTCAAAATAGCAACCAAAAGAATCAAATATATAGAAATAAACTTAACCAAAGATGTTAGGGACCTGTACCCTGGAAACTACAAAACATTGCCAAAGAAATCAAAGAAGATCTAAATAAATTGAAAGATATTCTATTCTCATGGATAGGAAGGTTGCATATTGTTAAGATGCTAATCCTTCCCAAAGTAATGCAATACCCATCAAAATTCCAACAATCTACTTGAAGACTTGGAAAAGCTTGTTATCCAATTTATTTGGAAGGGAAAGAGACCTTGAATAGCTAAAAATTCCTTAAAAAAAAAAGAAGAGTAAGGTGGGAAGACTAACACTTCCTAACTTTAAAATGTATTATAAAGCCATAGTAGTCAAAATAGCATGGTATTGGGAGATCAGGGCCAAGATGGTGGCTCACTGAGGTGTGGGAATTAGTTTGACCTCCAGAGCAGGTAGTAAATAGCCAGGAACAGTACAGAACAACTGCTGGCACCATGTCGGTGACCAGATACACAGCGTACCCCAGTCTGGACAAGCCATGAGTTCCCCAAGCCATGGTAGCCAGTGCCTCACCCCACCCCCACATGCTGCTTCCCAGAGGGGAAAGGAAAGAGACTTTACTAGCAGCTGAGCACAACCAAGCTCCAATTGTGGAATTAATTAACAAATTCTTACTACTAAAAATAGGCCCCAGCTCAGCTGGACCTCAAGTAAAAGCTGAGGTTGATGGTTTTTGCCTGGGCACAGAGGGGGCAGGGCTGACAGAAAAAGAAGAAAGAAAAAAAAAGAGGTTTTTCTGAATCGGATAGCACAAATTACTTGAAAAGGTCTGGGCCCTGAAGGAAAGGAGGAACCACATAGGACCTGGAGATACACAAAGCAACTTACCAACTTAAGCTCTTGATTGGCAAACCCGAGAAATGGGGGTCCTGCTCTAAAAAGGATTTTTTTTCTTTTTGTTTCTTGTGGTTGTGTTTCTATGGCTTGACTACTCTTTGGATATAGGTGCAGGGCTTCTTAGGCTCCAACTGCCCCAGGCATGGACAGGATTAAGCTCGTTTGAGCATTTGTCTGGAGCCTGTGCCTTCCCCAGGAGAGGGGTGGGACCCAGCTCAGATGGAATCCCTCCGTCAAGGAATTAAGACACCAGGGTCTGGAAAAGTGAAGTGATTGAAGCCAGCCTGCAACCTGGCTGGCTCTTCTCTGTCTCAACCACACCCCCAGCAGGGAGAGTCTCCTGAAGTCAAAGATACCATATCACCTTATGCTGGTGGAACCCACAGGCAGACAAGTGCCACATACCACACAGGATAGGAAAAACACAGAGTTCGGAGGCTTCACAGGAAAGTCTTTCAACCTGCTGGGTTTCACCCACAGGGAAAACTTGTGTAGGTGACTCTTTCTTCCTGATAGGCCAGTTTTGTCTGGGAAAATCTGGCTGGGGTCTGTAAAACCTAAGTAGACCCTCCTAAGTGGGGGGAAAAGGCACCATACAGGCAGGGCAAGAAACAAGAAAATAAGAACTGAAAAATCCTGATCTGTTAAACAAAACCTAAGCCAGAGGTCTAGAGTATGCTGAGCTGAATGTAAAAGAACAGATAGATAACAAAGTCATCCAGCAAGAAAATTCTAAGTAAAATAAAAAATGAAAACAATCTCCAGAATAAACTAATTAAGGACATTAAATGCCTAAACACCAGCAAAAAATAATGAATCATACTAGGAAAATTGAAGATATGGCCCAGTCAAAGGAACAAACCAACAATTCAGATGTGATACAGGAGCTGAAACAATTAATTCAGAATGTTCAAAAAGACATGAAAATCTCATCAAAAATCAAATCAATGAATTGAGGGAGGATATAAAGAAGGCAAGGAAGGAACAAAAAGAAGAAGCCGAAAGTCCAAAAAAACAAATCAAAGAACATATGGGAATGAAAAACACAGTAAAGGAGATGTAAAAAAAAAAACAATGGAAACCTACAATGTTAGATTTCAAGAGTCAGAGGATAGGATTAGTGAACTGGAGGATGGGGCATCTGAAAGTCAACAAGCAAAAGAAAATATAGGGAAGAGAATGGAAAAATACGAGCAGTAACTCAGGGAATTGAATGACAACATGAAGCACATAAATATACATGTTGTGGGTGTCCCAGGAGAAGAGAAGGGGAAAGGAGGAGAAAAACTAATGGAGGAAATTATCACTGAAAATTTCCCAACTCTTGTGAAAGACTTAAAATTACAGATCCAAGAAGTTCAGTGTACCCCAAACAAAATAGATCCAAATAGACATACTCCAAGACACTTATTAATCAGAATGTCAGATGTCAAAGAAAAAGAGAGGATCTGGAAAGCAGCAAGAGAAAAGCAAACCATCACAGACAAGGGTAGCCCAATAAGACTATGCATAGATTTCTCAGCAGAAACCATGGAGGCAAGAAGACAGTGTTATGATATATTTATGTTACTAAAAGAGAAAAACTGCCAACCAAGAATTCTATATCCAGCAAAATTGTCCCTCAAAAATGAGGGGTAAATTAAAACATTTTCAGATAAAAGATAGCATGGTATTGGCACAAAGATAGAAATATTGATTAATGGAACTGAATCAAGAGTGCACAGATAGACCAAAAAATCTATGGTCATTTGATCTTTGATAAGGCTCCCCAATCCACTGAACTGGGACAAAATAATCTTTTCAGTTGTGGGCATGGAAGAACTCAATACCAATAGCCAAAAGTATAAAAAAAAGTACCCCCACTTTACACCCTATACAAAAATGAACTCAAAATGGATCAAAGACCTAAATATAAGAGCCAGTACCATATTTTTCCAGGTTAATGTGATGCCCTGATATTTCCAGGAGTAATCTGGGCAATGAATAAAGAAGTATTTGCAAAGTCCCCTTGGGGGACTGGGGAGAAAGGAGGAAATATTCAACTTCTCTATTTTGGAGAATTTCTGATATTTTCTCAAGCAGTAGGAACAACCAAATCAATAGTCTGACCCATCAATCTTGGGGTTCACCCCTATGAAACTCGTTCCTGCAAAGGATAGGCTAAACCTACTTAAAGTAGTCCTAAGAATCACCGCCAGAGAACCTCTTTTGTTGCTCAGATGTGGCCTCTCTCTCTGTAAGCCAACTCAGCAGGTGAATTCATTGTGCTGCCCCTCCTCCACCACCCTGCCACCCAGGGGTGTAAATCTCCCTGGCAACATGGGACAGAAATCCTGGGATGAGCCAGGACATGGCACCAAGGGATAGAGAAGCCTTCTTGACCAAAATGGGGAAGAGAGAAATGAGACAAAATTAAATTTCAGTGGCTGAGAGATTTCAAACAGAGTGGAGAGGTAATCCTGAAGTTTATTCTTATATATTATATAGATATCCCTTTTCATTTATGGTGTATTGGAGTGGCTGGAGAGAAGCATCTGAAACTGTTGAGCTATATTCCAGTAGCCTTGAGTCTTGGAGACAATTGTATAAAGATAAAACTTTTACAATGTGACTGTGATTGTGAAAACATTGTGTCTGAGGCTCCCTTTAACAAGGGTATGGACAGATGATTTAAAAAATGCAGATAAAAATAAATAAATAATAGAGGGACAAAGGATAAAATTAATTGGGTAGATGGAAATACTACTGGTCACTGAGAGGGAGGGGTAAGGGTTATGGTATGTATGGGTTTTTTCTTTTTTCTTTTTATTTCTTTTTCTGGAGTGATGCAAATGTTCTAATGTAATGATATTGTATGCCATACATTGTACACCATGTATGGAATGTATGTGTATGAAGATTTGTCAATAAAATTATTCTTTTAAAAAGAACAAACAAAAAGCCAGTACCATAAAACTTCTAGAAGGTGATGTAGTGAAACATCTTCAAAATCTAGTAATAAGAGGTAGCTTCTTAAACAATACACCCAAAGTACAAGCAACAAAAGAAAAAATAGATAAATGGGAACTCCTTAAAATTCAAAGCTTCTGTACCTCAAAGGACTTTGTCAAAAAGGTGAAGAGGCAGCCAACTCAATGGGAAAAAATAGTTGGAAACCATATATCAGATGAAGGTTTGATATTCTGCATACATAAATTATACAACTCAACAACAATAAAACAAACAAACCAGTTAGAAAATGGGCAAAAGATATGAATAAACATGAATATCAAATACAAATGACTAAAAAGCACATGAAGAGATGCTCACCTTCATTAACTATAAGGGAAATACAAGTCATAACTACAATGAGATATAACTTCACACCTATAAGAATCACTGCTGTTAAACAAACAGAAAACTACAAATGTTGGAGAACAAGTGGAAAAATTCGAACACTCATTCACTGCTGGTAGGACTGTGTAATGGTACAGCTACCGTGGAAGACAATTTGGCAGTTCCTCAGAAAACTAAATATCAACTTGCCTTTCCACCCAACAGTACCAATACTCGGTATATACTGAGAAGGGCTGAAAGCAGTGACACAAACAGACACTTGCACACTGAATGTTCATAGCGGCACTATTCACAATTGCTAAAAGACAGAAACAATCCAAGTCACATCAACAGATTAGTGGATAAAGAAAATGTGGTATATACATATATATATATATATATATATATGGAATATTATACATCAGTAAGACAAAATGAGTTCACAAAACATATGACAACGTGGATGAACATTGAGATCATAATGCTGAGTGAAGCAGGTCAGACACAGAAGGATAGATACTTTATGATCTCACTACTATGACTCTGGAAAAGGTAAACTCAGAGGCTTACAAAGTAGATTATAGAGGGTTTAGAGATGCACAGAAGCTAGAGATGGGAGAATGGTTACCCAATAAAGTTGCACTTAAATGTAAGAGAACAGATATAAATGAGGAGTTCATTAGTGGAGTAATAAGTAATATTTTCATTTTAAGGTGACAGTGATTGAAAAGGGCTGTATAGAGTCATGCATCTCACTGATTAACTCTACAATTGTAAATAAATTCTTACATGAACTACTTCAAAGGTTTGAACTTGTACAAAGAGTCAATAATAAAGGGTTACAGGGGGGAAACTAATATTACATGCTATGGCCCATAGCTAACAGGACAACATCAACAATTCCACAGCAATATCAGGGGATAATAATTGGGGGGAGGGGCAAGAGATAGGAGGAGGTTTCAATTTTATATTTAGTGAGGCCATATTTATCAGATCTTTGTCTCTTTGGACCAATGAAAATTGTCTAAAATTGAGAGTACTGATGATTGTACAACTTGAGTGAGGACACTGTGAGATACGGATTGTTTATTTTGGACATTATTCATGATGCCCAATAGATGGAGGGGGCTGAAGGGCACAATGGCTGAGAAGCAGAATGGTGAGCTGTGATATATTCATATGATGAAATATTGCCTGACTACAAAAAGGATTGAAGTCCAGAGGTATGCTTCAACTGAATGAACCTTGGGAACACTGTGCCATGCAAAATAAGCCAGAAACAAAGAACAAGTATGGTATGGTCTCTTTTAGAAAATATTTATAAGAAAACTGGAGCCTAGATTATAAGCTCTTATAACAGTCAGACAATGCAGAATTGTAAGTGCATTTCTAGATTCTGAGATGCTATGCTATATATCTATAACCTGGTAACTCCCTGGAACTTCAGCTACCTGTGTGACACCTAAGACTCAGCTTTGGAGTTCTTCAGATCTAAAAGTCAGCATTGCTACATACAACAACTGTTAAAGAAACTGAAAAAGAGATCAGTCTTCAATTAGAGATAAAAATGAAGACAATCTGGTAGGAACTAAGTTAAATCAGGATACTGGGCAAAGGATGATAGTGTATGTATTCTAGAGCTTCACCTAGTATATGAGACCAAGGGCAGAGAGGTTTATTGTGTCTATAATCTAATTTAATGTAACACAAGATCTACATCAACCTGCCTGGATAGCTCATTTTAACAACATAAATGCATGGAACCCAGAAAGAGAACAAGGCCTTATAATTCTGTATAGCTTAATGTAATACCCAGATGCATTCCAGGCTACAGTGTGCTGATAATTTAAAAGTATTGGCAGAGTCCCTTGTAGATTGGAGAAGATATATGGAATTAAACCTTCCCATCTGGGAAACCCCTAGTACTCTCTCAAACATTAGGGACTCACAAGAAAATAGGCCAAGCCCTTGATTTTGAGGATTGCCCACACGAAACTCATTTCTGTAGTGGAGAAGCTAAGAATACTTATAATTTTACCCAAGAGTTGCTTCCAGGGAAACTCTTTCATCGCTGAGATGGTGGCCTCTCTCTGTCTAAGCCCAACTCTATAATGAAAATTATTACCACCACCACCCCCTACTTGGGACAGGACAGCCAGGGGTGAAAGTTTTTCCTGAAAGCATGGGACATGATTCAAGGGATGAGCCTAGCCCTGGCACCATGGGATTGACATTGTCTTCTGTAATAGTTTACTAAAGCTGCCTGGAGCACCCCTCCAACTGGGATGGTACGTCACTGGCATCCACTGGTCCCTCTTCCTGGTTCCGTGGCTTCCAGCTTCTGATGGCAGTGGTTCCTCTCTAAGCACCTGTGGGCCTTCACTTAATTCCTTCAGGACACAACACTGGGTTCTGGCTTGCTTGGCATCTCATGGGAGGGCACGTGGCAACTCGGCTGAGCTCTGTCTGTGTCTAGGCATCTACTCTTTCTCTCGGCACTCCAAACATTGTATCTCTGTTTAGGCATCTCCTCTTTCTGTCAGCACTCCAAGCATCTCCAAACATCATGTCTCTGTCAGCTCTGAAGCAACTGTTCTCCAAACGTCTGCATCTGAGGTTTTTTCAAAATGTTTCTCCTTTTAAAAAATTCCAGTAAAGTAATCAAGACTCACCTTGAATGACAGAGTCACATCCCCATCTAACCACAGGCCACACCCACAATCAGGTTTGCTGCATCATTGTGGAGAAAATCTATAATTCCACCCTATAATATTGAATCAGGATTAAAGGACATGGTTTTTCTGGGGGTACACAACGCTTTCAAATTAGCACATCTTCAGGACCAAAAAGAAATAGAATAAAGTAGCAGTGGCTAAAAGAGTTCAAGTGGGGTCAAGAGGCTACTCTTGCAGCTACATTCATGCAAGCTTCAGCTAGATATTGCTAATTGCCGTTTTTGCCAAATCCCATCCAGCAACATTTTTATTAACCTAAAGCACACCAAGGGCTCTAATTGAGACACTACAAAATTTCATGCACTAAATTTACTTTCTTGGAACTTATAACCTTCAAAGTATTTCTAGGACAGTTAAGTCTTGAAACCCAAAGGCACTAACCTCTCCAAGAATATCAACTAATCCCATATTGTTGATACCCCTTTTCAATGTAAAGAAGTTAGAATGGGCATACCCCAAAGACCTCTACAGATTGGAAGTAGGATTAAAGGAGAGGGAGTAGTTGTTAAAGAGAAGATAGGATTTAACAGACGAGTATGACTGCTGAATCACTCTACTGATGTTTCTTTTTGTTCTCTGGTGTTTTGGAGCAACTACAAGGTAAAACTTGGAGTTTTGGAATGGTCATCCATACCAGACTTTGAAATCTGCTCTGTAACTATTTGTTAAAATGTACTTTCAAAATTATCGTTCCTTTTTTATTGCTATTTTTCACTTTTGTTATATTATATTTCACAATAAAAAATGTTTTTAAAAAAACCTATATGGGTTGAGCATTAACTAATGAGAGTCAGGAAGCCAGAGAAGCTCTAAATAGATAAATCCTTCTCCCTCCCTTCCACTGATGGACAGTTCTCCCCACCTGCAGGTACCCTGCATGCGCAGCAACAAGCTGTGCTTTCTCTTGAAGCTACACCCAATTCGGTTATGTACCATCCTATAATACCTTTCTCTCTTTCCCTGCCTCACTTCTCTTTTTCTTTTACTTTTTCTGTCTTGGGTTTACATCCCCCAATAAAATATTAGTAAGCTTTGTCTCAGGCTTTGATTTATAGGGAAGCTGGGCTAAAGTAAGAACTTTATATACATAATCTCTTCCAATCTTCATGGCCACCTTAGGAGGATGGCAGTATTATCCTTATCCTATGATGAGGAAACAGCCTCAGAAAGGTTTTGCTTTCCCCAATTCCTACAGCTAAAGAATTGGGACATGAATCCACATCTTTCTGTTTCCAAAGAATACAAGCTTAACCACCATGCTACATTCTGCATCTCGCCATGTGTGTTAGGAAATAGGCTTTTATTTTAATGAGATGATTACGGGATGCCCACAGACTTAGAGGTGAATTATAATAGTTAATAATCTCTAAGCACTTACAACACACCAAGAATTTTAAAACCTCTGTATGTGTTAACTCATTTAATCCTAACCCAAATGTTAAGGATGAATCACTACTACAACTTTTTTTTTAACAGATGAAGCACAAAGAGATTACGTAACTTGCCAAGGTCTCCAAGCTCACGAGTGACACAGCCAAGCATGGACTCAGTCTAGTTGCAGAAGTCAAGTTCTAACCACAATACGGTAGTTTGTTCCATCAGAAAAGGTGGAAGGAACCATTGTGTACCTGACAGCAGCCTACCAAAAGTGCCTTTGCTTTTATCTCTGGCCATTCTAGGGAACAGGACAGATAACACTGTGACACTTGCTATCTAGATTAGCCCCTAAGTGGATTAGTAGAAGTAGTACCTAGAAGTAAGTGTTTCTGAGGTGTTTGGCATCAATAAAACAAAGTTTGGGGCAAGGAGAGTCTTGATTAATTTTGGAAGGAGAGGCATTATACTAAAAACAGAAAATAAAAGGGATCATTGCAGATAAAAAATACAGTAAATGTAAAAACCTTGCTTGTTTAAATCATTTGGGGAAGACAATACATTGTGCTAGTCAGGATCTTTGGAACAATAGGATAAATGTGTAAGAGCAGCTTCCGATGTTTACCTTGATTTTTAAAATCAGTATAGGGACCATTTTCTAAAAATGAAGGGTTAGGAAATCAAAATGATTTTTTAAGATAAAGTGTGCGCTCTAAGGAGTTACAAACTGTAGGAGAGGTTGTGAGTCTGGCTAAAAGAAAATGAATGAGGACTATGAGATATACAAAGATGTGTAAAGAATCAATCCCTTAACTTAAGGAGCTGGAGAATAAGTATGGTATACTGGAGAGAGTCAAGACTTTGGTTACAGAAACTAGATTAAAATCCCAGAGGTACTGCTTATTGCTGTATGATCTGGGCCAGGTATCTGGATTTTTCATAGTTTGTTTCCTTATATGTAAATCCCATTCATAGGGCCACTGTATCTGTTATGTATATACAATGCCTAGCACATAGTAAGCCCTGAATAATAGTATCTATGTTCTAGGAAAACAAAATTGATTTCACATCATGACAATCTCCTTTTATTCTTTCTCTTGTCAAAAGAGGCAGAGTAAGTACTGTAAGACATAGGCACACACTTACAAAAATAAGATTGGGGTGCAAGGGTAGTTCAGTAGAAGAATTCTCACCTGCCATGTGGGAGACCTGGGTTTGATTCCTGGCCCATACACTTCCAAACAAACAAACAAGCAAACGCACAAATGAAAAACCAAACAAAACTTCAACAAATGGTACTGGAAAAAGAATGAAATGTGACCCCCGCCATACAGCATACAAAATAAATAAGGTTAATTTAGATATTGCTTTGAGATTATTTTGTAGGACTGCATAACTTTTTGAAATAATAGGAAGTACCTTCATATGTCACAAAACCATAGCTGGGACACACCAACCTCATATAAGGAAGCCCTCTGCAGTGGATGTTGTCAAACCAACATTGCCCGATGTGCATTCACAGTTTCGCAACTCCACCTCCAAGCTCCTCATATCATGCACTCCACAGCAAACGTCAACAGCTTTGTTAGAAGGAAACCAGTAGCAATAAGATTTTAGAATGTTTTCAACCATCCTTTCACTTTAACAGGACTTTTACATAGCTAGTTTTCCTGGCAGGAAAGCATTTCTTTATCTACTCCTACTGGCTTTCAATCTGTATTATGTTTAGTTCCTCAAGGATTTTTAATTTACTAAGTGAAGGATTTCCAAGAGTCCATTGAAAAGAGGAAGACAATCTAGTAGAGGAAATAAATAAACACACAAGTCACGAGTAGCATCCTGGGTCCCAGATCATTTCTGTTTCTAAGGTGGAAGAAGGAGATACAAAGAAAAAAAATATTGGAGAACTCATGGTCATCTAATAAAAAAAAAAGTAAAAGATAAAACGTATATGACCCATATACTGTGGTGCATGCTTACAATGGAATGAACTCTTTATATCAGACACATTTTAGAGGATACTGCTTTTAGGTGTTTTGGTACCTTTTGGAATTCGGAAATAGAGAATTGTGTGTGTGTGTGTGTGTGTAAATATTACCCCAGCATGTAGGATCCTGGAAGGCATGAATCTAAGTTTATCTTTAAATCCTCCTGCCTGGCACCATTATCCTGTTGAATAAATATTTACTGAACTGAACTAAAGCTAAAGCCAGTATTAAAAAGCTTGTAGGGTGGGCCACGGTGGCTCAGCAGGCAGTGTTCTCACCTGCCATGCTGGACACCCAGGTTTGATTCCGGGTGCCTCCCCATGTAAAAAAAAAATTTATATAAAAGGTTTGTAAATACCTGTGACTCTTGTAGTTCTGCTTCTGCATATTGTTTTCACTTAAAGGAAACAATATTGCTTCTAGCTCATAACGAAGTTACTCTTTCTGTCATGGTTGTTTTCCAGTTAAATCTGGGTGGGCTATCTTCAAATTGTGTTTCACTAAATTTTTAAACCATTTCTCCTCTCTGCTTTTTTACCCACTTAGGACTCTCCACTTTCCTGTACAATAACTACTGCAGTCTGCTTTGGTAGCTGTGCATCTTAGGTGAGCAGCCAGCCGAGTTGTGCTGTCGAGGAGAATAACATTAGTGCTTTAAGACTATTTAGGTTCTGAGACTGCATTCATTGTCTCCACTTCGCCCACCCTTTTTGTCTTCAGTACGACTAAAGAAAGGCACAGTGTGTCTAAATGCCCACAATCTCAACCTTTCCAGACCCTCCTCCGAGTAAAACAAGGTGGCCCCTAAATAGGCAAATTCATGTCTGAGTTACCCCTTCGAGATAATATTTTTATTTTTTTGCTGGCTTTCAGCGCATTCATCTAGTGGCAGGACCAGTAGGAAAGGAATTTGGGGACAAATTACACCAATAGGTAATTGCATGCCCTCAGTTCAGGAACTGAAATAAGCAATTTCAAAGAGAACACGGACAAGGAAGAAGAGTTTAGGGGAGACAAGAGGAGGGAAAATGTTGGTAAAGGATACAGGAAAATGCGGGTGGCACATGGCCCCCGAGGGGGAACTGACGTACTAAAATATAAAATTCAAAAGTGCACAAACTTCTTTTACATGCATTATTTTGTAACAACTGAATGAAATAGAGAATACTTTGATCTCTGAGGTGAGAAAAGAGGCTCAGAGGGGTTGAGATTATCTGTCCGAAGTCATGCAGCTAGTAGATAAGTGGTAGCGCTGGCCGGTAACCTCTAACATCACTAGTAGCAGCAGCAGCAGCAGCATTTTTAGCTTCATCATACCAGAACAATTTTTTACTCTGAGTATTAATCAGTCTATAAATAATTACTATGCCCAACTGTTTGTAGACACAGCAATTGAATAAATATATTCAAGTATGACAATAATCTTTGCCAAGGAAAAACTTTCCAGATGTCAAGCAAATTACCACCACTTCCCTTAACTAAAAATGGTAAAAATGAACAATAAGCTCCAATAGGGGAATAATGACTATGTTTGTCTTACAAATGAGGGAGCTATGGCACAGGAAGTTCAGTAACTTCCCCAGAATCGCATAACTTCAGCATTCTGGCCCAGAGTTCTTTCTGGACTAACATGCTAAATCATTTTATGTATTGATTTCGAATAAAATAACTAGGTGATTTTATTATCAACTCAATCACTTTAACCATCTGTACATATATTTTAATTCAATTAATTAAAAATTTATAAATTAATTTAATTTTATGCTATGCTTTTGAAACTTTTATTTATTGGTTAATTCTTGAAAATGAGCAAAGTGCATCATTTCCCTTGTGACATCTGAAAATATTTATCACATGTCTTTTTTCAGCTACTAAAGTAATATAACCATGTTGTGAAAAAGAAGCTAAACATTACAGAAATTCATAAAAACATATAGTCCTCTGTAAATCCACTCCCTCATTGATAATTCCATCAACCGCTTTAGACCATCACGGTTGTATCAACTTCCTTAAAACTTGAGTCCTAAACTTCCAACAATGCACATTTACAGTGTTTAGCGAAGTATACCTACTTCAGGCTTTTATGGCAATGACAGCTGCTAGGCAGCATTCAGATGAAGTCAGTGCTAGCGTGCCTCACTAGAGTGTCCCTCAGCCTGACCCCAGGACTCCCTTCCCTGGGGTCTAGCTCAGCATGGTCAAGCTGTAGCAGGTAACTTCCCCTGGCTGCTTCAAATGCTCTGAAGAGAAGGAAAGGAAGCTCACTGAAAGGAACAAAGGAAAGTCAAGGAGCCAGACTAAGAGAGAATGCCCTGATACTCTTCAAAGAAAATCAAGAAAGCCATTTCCTTTTGTTGCTGGTAAACTGGCTCTGAAGACCATTCCAAAGTGGAAAGTTCAAAAATATTTGAGCAAGGTTATATTCATTCAACACGTATTGATTATCACTTACTATATATATTTTCCAGGCACCGTGCTATAAACTAGGGATATGAAGATAAGCAAACTAGACATGCTTCCTGACTCATCTTGCTTATGAACGGGGAAGACAGATATTAATTAAATAAGGTTACAAATATAATATAAAATTAAAACAGTGATAATGGGTAAGAAGGAAAGTTACACAGTGATATTCTGCAAAGGATCTCCCATAGGTGACTATGTTGCTGTGTATTATGAGTAGGGGGGAAGTTACTCATTTTACAGATAACCCTCACATTCAATCCATTAGCATGATCTCACGACTCAGCAAACAAAGCAGAGAGCAGTGCTCTTGTGATCCACGCAGTCCAGTTAGGGGAAAACATGCCAGACTTGTGACTGACTCGATTTTATGGATCCAGGGCCAAAAGCAATACTGAGTGCCTTTGAATTTGACCACCCTTCAGTCACAGCTTTTTGAGGCTGATAAGTGGCACTGCAGGGACGGATCAAAGAGTGGAAAATGCATGGCAAGTAAGGTCTGCACAGGCAATTTAAAAGGCAGATATGCTTTGCATAACATCAGACACGATGAAGCTGCTGGTACTAAAACGACAGTTCAATAAAGCAGTCGCTACTAATAAAAACCTAAGATTAACAATTTAAGTTCCAGGGCCTCGACCTGGTATGGAATTTATGGAAAAAAAGGTTGGCAAAACAGCTAGCATTTGCTCAACTTCTCAAAATATCATCGAGTGAGGTTAACTCTTCCCTAAAGAGAAAAAATCTTTCCAGGAATAACTGTTGGAGACTATCCAGGATTTTTCATCTGATTTGCTGTGGGAAAACATGACATTTACATGTAATAAGGATAAGGATTTTTTTAAAGATTATATGATACTTAAATACACCTGAGAATGATTAATTCATTATACTGTTTATACTTGTTTATATTCACTTCAGAGAGATTTAATCTCTGCAGGGTACAGTTGTTCCATTTGCATAATAATTGTCATCTGTGGGTATTTGTCCCAGCCCGCAGTGGCCTTTCCAGCCAAGAGACCAAAGAAAGCATGAACTGAGACATGAACTTCATTATAGAAATTTATTTACAGTAGTAGAGAAGGAAGTCAATCAGGAAACCGCACTGCTCCGAAGGTGGTTGATTCAGAGCTTGGGTGAAAGTGCTCTGCGCTTAGGTGGGAATCAACAGGGCCAGTTATAAGGACCTGAGACACAGACATTCCATTGAGTATGAAAACATGGGTCTAGCAAAGGGGTCTCATGACACAAGGGTAAGACTGATGATAGTTTGTGTGCACCAGGGAAAGATTATAGGTTGCTTTGTAGGTAACAGTAAACATGATAATCTAGCAAGGACTCCAAGAAGGAGGTAGGGTATATATTAACATCCTATGCAGAGAAGGGTCTGGTTTCTTACATATATTGACCATCTGCATGTCCCTGCTTCCATAAGGAGGTCAACTCAAACACAAACTAACCCAGGTCATGCAAGCAGTTGCATACTTGCAAGTTTTACAAACAGTTAGGGAATAGCTCAGCCCTGGGTTCCCACAATCAACCCCATGCAGCAGTTAGCATCGACCATAGGACAGCCATTGCATCCATAGTCCACAACAATATAGTAAGTAGCAAAGTACAAACAAACTATCACATACCGAAGAAGGCACTAACAAGTGGCACCATTACCAAGCTATAGAATTAAACCATCATGATAGGGGATCATCTGATAAGTATTCAATGTTTTGTATGTGAGCTTGCACATGATTTAAAGCATATGTAACATTCTGCGAGCTTTCTATATATACACAACACTGGATATTTGTTAAAGCACAGCTGCCACCTTGCACTGTGGTGAGAATATCTACTGTCATTCTATTTTGCAAAACTACTTTTCTAAGTTGTGTGGTTTCTTCATTAAGTAAGGATATAGCTAATTTTGATTCATTGAGGGCACATGCAGTGTGATAGGCTAAAGCAGTTACATGTTTTTCAGTTACTATAGCAGCGCCGCCTGGGATGAATATAGCTAGAGGATAGAACCACCAGGCAGTTCGCTTGATTCTATATCAGGTTCTTACCATTTCCCACTTACTGGGCTTGTGTGGCAGTTATCATAAAAGGTAGTAAGTTCATAGGGCTGCCCCTTTGTACATCATCCAGTCCAGTTATAGGGCAAGTAGATTCAGCCATTTCGTCCACAGGTCCAGAGCCATTCCTTGAGGGATGGGTAGGCCCCATGCTTATTTTGCATTGGAAAAGGCTGCTGTTTTGCAAACAGATGATTACATTTCAAAATTCAGTAGGTAGCCACCTCATGGCCTCATACCCTTCAATCCACTCTATGCAGACAGGTGTCACTTTGCCCACAGTGACTGTCTCAGCAGTGAGCCACCCTAAGCCATAAAATACAGAATATTCAAGTATAGACCAGGATATGTTGACTTGTTCCTGGACCAGGGAATAAATGTAGTAATAGGAATGAGCCCTAGAAGGGAAAGTCTCTGGTGACGAAGAGAAAGAAAAGAAGTTTTCCCAAACTGGCTGTCAGCATGTATTCTGCCATATCAGCACTGCATTCCCTCATTGTTCAGTTGGTAGGAGTGATGATGGTGCATAGGAGGCCGGTGGCACTAGATGACAGCAACTCTGTGACCTCTTCTGTGTGTAGGTTACAGCAGAAGCCCACTGCACAAATATATTTCCCACAATACTACAGGCAAAAAGAAAGATGTTTATGGGGATCAATAAGGGGAAAGGTCTTGGTGGTCTAATAATACACACACTAAATTCCCATTAGTGGATGAAAGGATCCCTGAAGAAGGTGTGTGATGGGGGACTTCAGATACCATATTTCCCCCCTGGGGCAATGCATGGTCCCTAGGAGTGGTGTCTACGGCTAGCTTGGGCATAAGGAGAGCCCATAGTGTCATATATACAGTGCCTAGTGATATGGGGGTCCAGGATTAATAATATAAACATTTTTTAGCATTTTGTGACAGAATTGTGGCCTCGTGCTTAAATTCTGAGTAGTCCCAACACTGCATGGACTTAGGATTCCCAGCCAGCATGGCTGCACAGGCCAGGACCAGAGCCAATGGACCTTATTTTCCTCATTTTCTAATGCTTGTGGCACAGGCAAGAGCAAGTTGTTATTATTACTTCTCTGTGGCTACAATGCCACTGGCCCCTTTAACTGTATCCTCAGGGTATACATGAGTCCAGCTGTCACCATCTCAATGGTGCCAGGGTGGTCGCCCTGGGCCTAGAGTTGATGTTGGCCAAGGCAGGATACAGCCATCAAGTCCACTGCTGCAGAGACTTTTTGTCATCTTTTAGTTGCTCCTTTAAGAGGCCATTCATCTTTTCAACTAATCCTTCTGTGGTTGGGTTATAAGATAAATGGAAAGTTCATGAAATATCATGCTCTGTTGCCCAAACCTGAGCCAACTGTCCAGTGAAGGGGGTCCCTCTATCACTGTCTACATGGGTAGGAACCCTGAGGTAGGCACTTATTTAATCTAGGTTTTGTCTTATAGCTCTCTGGATAGTCTTTCATAGGGGAAGGCTAGCCGCAGCCCTATAGCCATATCTACAGCTGTGAAGGTGTACTTTGCCCCTTTTAGACAGTGGGAGAGGTCCTATATAGTCTGCTTGCCACCAGGTGACCAGTAGCTGCTCATGGCCAATGGAGACAAGTTGATAAGGAAGCATCCTAGGCTGTTGTAGCAAGCACAAATGGCAGGCATCTACCACCTCTTTTATCTGCTGTCATGTTATAGGCAGCTGAAACTGTCTAATACCCTTGGTGTACTGTTTTCCAGTGTAGCCACTCAGCAGCTTCATGTGCTAAAGGCACTAAGCTGCGAATTTTTGCCAAAGCATCTGCCTTGACATTGTCTGGTAATGAATTAGTGTTATGAATGGAAACATAGAAAACAGTTACCTCACATTCATGGCATGTAGTCCAGATGTCTTCCCATATCTCCTTCCTCCATTTGGGATGACTGACCACTGTCCATTGTTCCTGTTTCCATGTGACTATCCACACTGTAAAACCTCGGTACAGAGCCCAAATGTCCACGTAGATGGTCAGTGCATCCCTGAGTTCACAGACAAGGATCATCCACACAGCTCTTAGTTCAGTGCACTGGTTGCTTTGCATAGTTCCAGTCTCTAGTCTCCCACCAGATGGCATCATTGCTAGGTTGAACAGCCACAGCTGTCCAAGTAGCGGGTTGCCAGTGTGCCAAACCATTAGTGTATCAGGCGGAGTCAGGCACGCTCCCACTCCCATCAATTGTGGGTATAGGAACATCCACTTCAGGAGGCTGGCCAGAAGAGGGCACCACTGTTCTTCCACGTAAGAGATTGGTGTCAAGCATCTATGCACTTAAAGAGCTGTTGTTGAAAACACTTTGTTGCAAGAGCTAGGCCTTCCACTTTATCAGCGTGCAAAGCCAAGCACTCCCAGGATGGAGGTTATTAGTGCTCTAACACACCCACCCCTGTATGGGGATGGCAGTTCACAGAGTTACTGGGCACTTTGAGCTAGTCCTTCCACTTGCAGCAAGGCATTATAGGCTGCACACAACTGTTTTTCTAAAGGACTGTATCTCATTCTGTGTCTTTCCACAATTGAGACCAGAATCCCATAAGTACACATTTTGCCTGCTGCTGTTACTACGAGCTCCACCCAAAGCCAATTTCAATACTGACCACATCCAATTCACAAAGCATCTCCAGATCCATTCACCCTAGGGCTTGTACCTGTGCTATAGCCAATTTGGACTTTTTAAAGGAAGCCTGCTGGGGGATATCCCATTCCCAAGCTTTCCTCTTTTCAACTAAAGTGCACAAAGGTTTTAGGATTTGTGCCAAGTACAGTATGAATAGTGTCCAATATCCTAACAAACCCAGGATTGCTATTAGTTGTTCGAGAGTATGGGGGAGGATAATTTTGTACTTTGTCCACAACAGCAGAGGGAATGGTTTTAGTCTTACTTGACCAAACAACACCCAAAAATTTGAGAGAGCATCCAGGTCCTTGTAATTTGTCTTGACTTACTGCTCATCCTCAGCTTTCAAGGTGGGTCACCACTGTGTTAGAGGCAGTTTCTAGTTCTGGAATAGAATTATTGGTTAACATGACATCATCAATGTAATGAAACAAAATCATATTTTTGAAGGTTTCCATGTCTGTAGATCTTGTGGTACCAGCCCATGGAAAATAGTGAAGATACACCGTGAAGTAGCACTGTGAATGTCCATTGTTGTCCTCCCCATATGAATGCAAATTAAGGGAGGCTGAAGGGATCTAAAGAAACACTGAAGAAGGCATTAGCAAGGTCTAATACAAAATGAAATTGGCCTACATATGTACTTATGTCTTATAACAGAGTGGCAATATTTGGCACAGCTGCAAACAAAGGGGGAGTTACTTTATTTAGTTCTCTATAGTCAATTGTCATCTGCCATACATACGTACTTATGTCTTATAATAGAGTGGCAGTATTTGGCACAGCTGCAAATAAAGGGGGAGTTACTTTATTTAGTTCTCTATAGTAAATTGTCATCTGCCAAGTTCCATCAGGTTTTATGCTAGCCAAACAGGGCTATTGACAAGATTATGAGTTGGAATGATAATGCCTAATTTTTCCAGCTTTTTAGTAGTGGTGGTGATTATCTGATGGCCTCTGGGTAGTTTGTACTGGCATATTATCACTGTGCATCTAGGAGAGGGTAATTTCACCAGTGACCATTTAGCATGGCCTCTCATGATGGTCTTAACACCTGGCACCGAAGGCAGAATTCACCTATAGTAGGGTACAAAGCAATATTTTATGATATATCAATGCCTAATATATACTCTAAGATAGGGGATATAAATACTGTATAAGTTTGATGGCACAACCGACAAATCCTCATTAATAGCCAACATAGTGTTGCTTTAATTCCTTGGCCCCATACCCTGCTATAGTTCAGGCAGGACCTCCAGTCCATGGCTGTTTCCCATATACTAAGGTCAATTCCATTCCATTTTAGCATTAGTGTCCACTAATGCTAAAATGCTATGTACATTGGTTGGGGACCAAAAGATGGTTAGTTCCATGTGTGGCCTCTGATCTCCATTGTCCCCAAACACTCCTCTTACTTGGGGATCTTGACCTGTCCCCTAATCAAGGAGGAAGGGGGCTTCCCATATCTCCTCAGCCAGAGAAATGAAGCGCTCCTTCCAGGGCATCGGCTGAGCCTTCCAGCCAATATCATCATTCACTACTAGTGCCCTGGTCTGAAACTTAATGAACCTTTGTTCCTTGGGGAGCTTATTCCATAATTTGACCAGCACTGCATGTGGCCGTCCATCAATACCTTTGGTCTTAGTTCCTGTGGCTATTAAATCCTCCCACGTCTGTCAGTGTGATACTCAGTTTGGGCCATGGTGTCCCTTTGGTACATGTCCCATGGCCTTAATCCCTGCCTGGATGCGCCACAGGCAGTCTATGTCTCCCAAATGATCAATTGTCTGAGCAGTCTCTGAGATGGGTTTTTTAAACCATCTAACTGAGAACTGGCATTAAAGCTCCATACCACTGCTTGGGGGCAATCTGCAGAATTGCCTCCCACATTCCTGCAGTGAAATTTATGCTATTGGGTCCTGCAAAATCGGGTGCATAAATTGCCTGCTCCATACCTAATCCCTGTAGCATATCTTGGAGCTCATCAGTGGTGCTCCACTGGGGGACTGGGTGCAGGAAATCTCCTTCACTGAGTCACACTTCCTTACATATGAGTACAAGCCAATCTATTAATGAGCGTGCTTCTTGGTTGGGCTCCATTGCATGCATGTGATGATGCAGCAAGGGGTGAGTAGTGAGAGAAGCTAATTTGCTTAACTCATACCCTGAGAGCAATATGCCATCAGCACCCATGTCCTATAATCATAACAGCCAATTTGCAAAAGTTTCTTTGGGATTTTGCCTATATTGAAGGCCCATTTCTCTCAATTTAGAGGTAGTGAAGCCCTGTGAGGTAGCATGTAACTTGTGTCAGACTGGGGATCTTCAGTGTCCTCTTCTCTTCTAGGATTGCAACAGTTTTAGATTTGATCTTCTTTTATACTAAAGGGTGAACTAATTTGGACTTTCCCACTTCTTCTTCCCAGTCCAATTGTGGATCTTCCTCATCTGAGGAAAAAGCCTGGGGTCTCATACCTTAGGTTCCCACTTAAGGGAAGTAAAGATATGACTTACTTGGAATTTATGCAAGGAAGTAGGGTGTAGGTTAACTTCCTACACAGAGAAGGGTTTGATTTTTTACATATCCTTATTCTAGCATAACAACATGCCAAAGTCTCCAAGTTTTCATCCACTTGCTTTAACCTCACATTCAAGGCATCCTTTAATTCTGCTTGCACTATCCCTTTATAATTTAAGTTTCTCTTCTAGGTGGTGAACTGCCGCTTCAACCTTCAATGCCTTCTCAGCGGTGGTGTGTGCAGCTTCAGCAATGGCCAGGCTGCTGCCTTGAAAGCCTGGCAGCATTTCTTTTCCTTATGAAGTCTTAACTGTCCTGTGGCCTGTTGCAGGAAGGTTATTAGTCCAGCCAGGGAGTTATATTCCATCTCCATAGTCTCTTGGTGGACCCCATTGATCTAGGAGGGTGGTCATTCCTTCCCACATAGATGTTGCAGGCCATCCTGTTATCTCACCTTGGGAATCTCCCTTTCCCAAGTTCAGGCTGTCAGAAGTGGTGCTTCTTTGGTCTCCTGGCTGACTTGCCAATTGTCATGGCCCACAGAGGCCTTTCCAGCTGAGAGACCAAAGAAAGCACTAGGTAAAGACAAAGACATGAACTTTATTATAGAAATTTACTTATAGAGCAAAGGAGGAAGTCAATCAGAGAATCACACTGCTCTGAAGGCAGTCAATTCAGAGCTTGGATGAAAGCATTACGCACTTAGGTGGAAATCAACAGGGCCAGTTACAGGGACCCAAGACAAAGACATTCTATTGATTATGAAAACATGGGTATAGCAAAGGGGTCTTGTGACACAAGGGTAAGATTGATTATAGTTTGTGTGTGCGTGGGAGAGGTTATAGGTTGCTTTGTAAATAACAGTAAACATGATAACATTGCAAGTACTCCAGAAGGAAGTAGGGTACAGATTAACTTCCTACACAGAGAACGGTCTGGTTCCTTACATACATTAACCATCTGTACATTTTTCCTTCCATAGGGAGATTGGCTTAAACATTAACTGACCAGGTCATGCAAGTGGCTGCATGCTTTCAAGTTTTACAAAAGACTTTGGGAAGAGCTCAGCCTCTGGGTTCTAAGTATTTTAATTTTTAAAAGCTAGCCTCAAGCTGTTGTGTAGAACTATACCTTGAATTTTCAAAATTTTCTATAGGAAACTCTGCTTTTGCCCATGTCTGAGTTTCCTAACAAGGAAAGCAAAGATGGGCTTCAAGGAGCCCACAAACCTAAAATATCACATCATTGGGTGGTTTCTTAGCAGAAATTCCATAGCTTTCATTAACTTTTCAAAGGGGCCATAAATCAAAATATGAAGAATCACAGATAATATCATTTGTAAATTTCAGAAATTTTCTCAAGGTTATAATCTTTCATAAGTATGAAAATGTTCTTTTTGTTTAGCTATATGGAAATATGTTTGTAAATATATATATATATATATAACTCTTTTTTCTCTGTGTGTATATAAATGTGCATACATAGATACACTAGAATGTTAAGAAAGTGTGAGTATGTGTGTATACAAGTATATGCATATATGTATAGTATATATATATACACACTTAGGATGAAGAAATTTAAAGTAAATATAGATGTGTATGTCATGGAGTACATTAAAATATAACTTACTAAATTTTATAAATACTAATAGGTACCCAAATGATTATAAATACCTTGAGAGTAGAAACCAAGACTCATGTACTTGTGATATAAGCACCTTCTCTGGCATACAGTAAGTGCTCAATAAACCAATGTTGAAATAAAAATGAATTACGTGATAGATGTAATCTAAAATAATATATCTAAGAAAATAATGGAACTAGTTCAAGATCCTTAGATTATAAAATTAGAAATATATGAGAATTCAGGGCAATTTGTTTTGGGAGTTTTTTCCATAAAACTTTATTGAAATGTATTTACAAAGATATAATCTAGGTATTTTTATTTGGCAAATTCTTTTACTCAACTCTAGGAAAAATGTATTGGGAAAATGAGGAGATCAGTCATGCAATTTCCATCCCACAATCCAGCTACTGCTTTTCAATATATGAATTCAACACAAAGGGTTAATAACAAATAGTACCTTTTTCACAGGAGTTGACAGAGAGATAGGAAGAAGGACGCCTTGAAAAGGAGATATGCTCTGCAAACAAAGATCTTCTAATTCTGTTCTTTTCCTCTTCATCCTCCTCCTCCTTCCTTCTCCACTTTGTCTCCCTCTCCTTGCTTTTGATAACCTAAGCATTAGAAATAAATGTAAAAGAATTCAACATAGCTTGCTTAAGACAAATCACAATTTTGAGTTTCTTAATAAAAACACCCATACAACTGCTTACTTGGGAGGAAACCTCAATTGCTAGTTCAATCTGCTCATTTAATACATGAGGAAATTGAGTCTCAGGAACATTGTCAATCATTGCCCAACTAAAGGAATAAGAGCAGGAGCTTTAAAATTATCTAAAATTTTTATTTCCCCATGATTTTGCATTTTCTATTATTATAAATAAATAAGCCAGCCAACATAATAGTAATTGTTCCCCTCACAATTATATAAGATTTGACAGATGACAGACAAGTTTACAGGAGTTCAAGGAGAAGGAGACTGCTACCTTTGGAATAAGTTCTTTCTCTTACCCATCTTACATTCACAAAGAGCAAATCTGATATTGTAAGCCTAAAGATTCTTTGAATAGAAAACAGAGAAAATTGTGAATAGTCTGAAAATGAAAAACATCATAACAATCTGGTAATGCTCATTTTTTCAAGTTCATTAATTCTCTTTAGCTATAGTTTTCATAGTCCAGATACATGAGAAGTATCTCTTTGCTTCTGCTCTAAAAATTTTAATTTCTTTAGTCAATCTCCAACCCACATTAAAATTTAAGATGTGGGATTACTTTAGAAGGGGGCTGACAGGAGCTAAATGGAGTCTATAAAATATAGGATGGCAGTCTTTAAAGGCATATTTTCCAAAATGACTGCTTTTGCTTTTTACAACAATTAAAAGGAAAAATGGAAAAGGGGAAAAGAGAAAGAAAGGAACTACACGGGCAGAGTGGTCAGGGAAGAATGACTCCTACTCAGGGCTGGGAGGGTTCGAAGGAGAAGGAGGCACTGGAAGAGGACAGTGTCAGCTTCAAGAGGGTAGGACTGTGCTTTTCATTCAGTCATTGGCAGGGTGTAACACACATTGCCAGGCATACAGTATACTTCAGTTTATGTTGGTAGAATGAATAAACAGAAAATTAGGAGATTGAGGCATGAAAAAACACAAGATGATCAAACTCAGAAGGGGAATAAGCATGATATTTAGAAAAACTACAAATAGCACAATCTAGTACAGAGAGTTTGAATAAAGAAGTAAGAGGAAGTAAGTTGGAAAAGTTGATGGCCTTCTGAATTTCCATGGTGTTCTTGGTTTACCTCTGTTACACCCTTATCACATTATGCTGTGAATGATGTTTTGTTTGTCTGTCACCCTTCTAAAAGATTAACTCTTTGAGGGCAAGGGCCAAGATTTCCATTTGTCTGCCCAAAGCTTAGCCCGGAAAATGGGCCAACATGATGTTAGTAAACCTATACTGAATGAGTAGAATAACTAACCAATTTATATTACCTTGTAAAATGCTCACAATAATGGTGCACTTTGATGTCAGACTAAGCAGTATGGATTTCATCCTGAGGACAATGGGTAATCAATTAATATGTTTGAGTCGCAATGGAATTTGATGTTAATGTCAAGAGGCTAATGTCACACACAACACGATTGAGAGTTGGTGGGCAACTCTTGGACAGAAATGGACCTACGAATATGAAAGATAGTGCACTTAACCCCAAGGATTCATACTGAAATCCATGCCATGCTCCAAAACCACTAACATTCCAGTTCTATCGATCTTTTCCAACTACTACCTACCTAACAAAAATAGCACTATCCATTTTGAATTCAAAATATTCTTGGCTCTTACCTTTTACTGTCTAGGCCTCTTATTTTCCATAGTACCATTATCTAGGGCATATTTACACCAGATTCCGCCATAGCTTTGAAGTCTGATAAGTACACTATAATTTTATTCAGAAGAAAAAGCCCTACTACTTAACCTGATAATTTCCATTGATTCTGTCAACAAAAGCATCGACAACGGGAAAATAGATCAAATAAGGTCAACAGAGCTTGTTTTAGAATGGGAAAAAAGAATGTTCCAGATTTAACTTGCTCTACAATTCTGATATGAAAAAAAAGAATGCTATTTTAAGACAGTGACTAGACACAGATCGTGAACATCTAATTTTTTTAAAGAGCTTTAACTGGAGTGTGTTTATAAGGATATCACAATAACTTTTTTGCCCTTAACAGGGAGTATTTCCATAGACAGAACAGCCATCTGGATCTAAATCTAAATGCAAATAACAACATTTAGGGAACAGAAATTATGTCAAACTATCAGTTTTTCTTCTTATGTATTCTACTTTCCAAAATTAATATGTTATTAGTAAGTCTAGTCTTATCAGGTCTAGAGAATAAAGAGCTTTTCTAGGGACTCCATCTATTAGTAAAACAATATTTATTGAGCATTTAGTAAGTGCCAGGGACTTAGCTAAACAGTTTATGTAATTAATTTTGCTTAATCCCCAGAACAACTTTGTGAAGTAAGCATAATCATCCCCATTTTATAGGGAAGGAAAATGTGGTTCAACAAGGTCCAATGGCTTGCCCAAGATCATAAGCTTGTAACTGATAAAAAAAAAAAAAAAAAAAGAAAAGAAAAGCACAGAATAATGAAAAAGGATGCTAACTTTAGAGTCCAAAAACCTTTGTTAGAATACTGGCTCTGTTCAATAGTGGGTCCGTGGACTATTCATTCATTCCTGTGAGACCAGACTTCATCTAAAACTTAGATGAAGGGTGTATAATGGTTAGGGGCATGGACTCTGGGTCCGAATCCAAGTGCTACCACTTACTGGCCATTTGACGAGCTACTCAACTCCATACTTTAATTTCCTCAACTATAAAGCAGGGATGATGGTGATGATGATATTAAAAACTATCTCATAGGAGTATCTTATGGAATACATGGGTTAATAAAATGCTTAGAATGTGCTTGGCACATAGCAAGTGTTAAATATATGTCAATTATTAAAATCACTGTAACCTCCCAGGATTATTACAAAAAGCATAAAAGAAAGGTATGAAAGTATCAAGTACACAGTAAAAAAGATTCATTGAATATGAATTACAAAGGTCAATAGTTAGTTTAAAATACAATGGCAATTTCTCCAGAACATCAGCTAGTTCCATCTCTCTACCCCGTATATTGACAGCCCTTTCCAACATGAAAAAGTTAGAATGGGCATAGTCCAAATACCCCTAAAGAGTGGGATAGAAAGATCAAAGGTGATGGTGGAGTTATACAGAGAAGGTAGGTTTAACAAACAAGCATGATTGCTGAATCATTATATTGATATTTCTTTTAGTCTCCAGTATCTTAGAGCAACTAGAAGTAAAAATCTCAAAATTGTGGAATTGTAAACCATACTAAACTCTGAAATCTGTTCTACAACTACTTGTTGCCCTGTGCTTTGAAATTTATTGCTTTTTTGATATATATGTTATTTTTCCACAAAAAAGAAAAAAGTCAATTGTGATGCTAAAAAATATTTTTTCCTTCTATCCTCCAATGTGCTGGAGCAGCTAGAAGGCAAAATCTGAGGTGGTCATATGGTAGCCCGTGACAAACTCTGGGATCTGTCCTGTAACTACTTGTTGAATCATTCTTTGAAAATTATTGCTTTTTTCTTTCTTTGCTTTGTATATTTGTTATACAAAAAAAAAAAAAAGTTAAAAAGAAGAAAAGACATTCCCCATGGGAAAAAAAATACAATGGCAATGAAATGACATAATACGAAACATGATTAAAAGCCATACCACTATCAATTCTTCAAAGAAATTTGTCAAATGCCTGTTGACGCCTGGTTCTATGTTAGACAATGCACAAATAAGCTGTCCAAGTTTCTCCAGGCTAACTTGAGAATTCTGTTTTTATCTATAGTGCCAACTCTGATTCTGAATGTAGAGATCAACTCACCCTGAAACTGGATGAATTTCCACACAATACAGATATGTTCAAAGTTCCACATAGGTATGGGAGGACTCTGACAGAGCACCTGATTCCTTCTGAACCTCCAGGATCCAAATGTTGTCTTGACTGCTCAAGACATTTATCCTTTAAGGTATACATCAGCTTCAGAATGCTACAGCAGGAGAATAGGATCCCAGTAGTGAGCATCTGTATAGGGAATTTGTATTCAGTTGCTAGTAATAAAGTTTCTGAACATAGTGGCTTAAATGCTTTTTGGGTAAGAAGTTCAAAGATTGTCATCCAGGGTTGGTACTGCAATGTCTTTATGTTATCTAAGACCCAGGCTCTCCCTAGTCCTCTGCTTAGGCCTAAGGCTTGGAGAAACACTATGATTATGGTTGAGGTTTGCAAGCTAGAGGACCCCAAATCCCAGATTCAAACACCTTCACTCCTTATGTGTTGCTTTATTAGCTCAGGTATCAGAATGTGACTTTGAGTCACTTCTGCATTTGGTCCACTAGGGCAGTTTATTCCAGTCTAACTACTGAACACGCATGATCAGAAGACCTGCCAGAACTGATAGTTGGCAGCTTCCTCTTGTGTGGCTCTTTGAAAATCTGCTTAAGCTCAGTAATGAAAGTTTTAATAGTTGCCAAAGCTAGCAACTAGATCCTAGAATTTATTAGTGCAATAAGGGTCTCAACTTATCACAAACTACTGTGTACCTGGCACTTTAGATGCATTAGTTCTAATAGCTAATCTTTCTAACAATCCTGCAAGGTAGGAATTATTCATCCCATTTTATAGATGAGGAAATTGAGACTTGTAAAGTTTAAATGATATACCCCAAAAACAATGCAAATAAATGCTAAAATTGTAATTAAAATTCAACCATAGTCTAGTTTGCACAAAATGTAGGGGGCAGGGACCTGTAGAAATTACTTGATAAGATAGTAGCTGTCATTCCTTTCTCCTAGCTGAACCTCTGCTGTCAGAAGAATCACCTTACTCCTGAATTCTCATTATATCTTATCCTAACAGGTAGGTCTAGGGCAAGTCCCAGTATTTTCCCAAGCATTTTTGGCTTTGTTTTTTAACTGAACAACCATGATACATTCATGAAAGCAAGTATGATGGCCCCAAACCCATATGCTTTCCTCTGCCTCATATATTCTTCAAATTAGTTTACATAGTTCATACTTTTAACATGGTGGAACCCTTTTTCCAGGTGAGAAGAAAATCTGTTAACTGCAGAAAAATCATTAATATCCGGGTTTCAAAATCATAGCAGTTGATGAACATTTTGGGTAAGCATAAAAGCAGACTAGCCTCCCCAGAAATTGAGGCAAAGAGCCAGGGATAGCTCTACAAGGGTCTGAAGCTGGCCTGGAACTTGGCAAGGCAAGAGTCCTGGCCCTCCCAAGACTCTCTAGATCCTGATTAAATAATTAGGAGAAACAGAAGTAAGCTAGGTTTGGTGAGAAGGTTAGAAGCAACAAGAAATCAACCCCTGATAATCCAAATGGTAGGAAAGGAAAGGGGTGATGGGGGTGGGGGCAGTCAGACACTCCTCTGTGGTAGAGACAGTCTAAGAGGAGGAAATACTTAAGAACCAAAGAGTCAGAGTTACAGATAAGGCATTAACCTGATGCAGCAGCCTGGTTAAGTAAGTTGTGCCAACCATTTACCTCATAGCCAGGTGCTGCCTTTCAGTGTAATCACTCACTGGTATCACTTTGGTACCATCACTCAAGGATGGTCCTTAATGCTGGGTTGTTCTAAGATCAATTTGGTCAAGCTGGGAACTATGTTTTCTAGACTTTCTTGCCCTATACGGTTCCAGGTTAACATTGGCCAAAAGAAGTTGGGATTTGAGAGGTAGAAATGAAGCAACAGCTATTATTCTCCAAAGATCTTTACAGTCACAAAAAAATAATGGACTCACACAAAGGTGCTAGTTTGCCCTCAACTTTCCTCTGTTCCCTGTTCAACATTCTTCCCAACTTCTGACGCTGCCACTTAACAGAGTACCCAGGCCCACCACCAGAAGCCTAGCTGCTGACCTATAGACCCACAGAGGTGATAGAAACAGAGTCAATAACTAGCCATGGACTTCTCCATGAACTCCCCCTGTGAGATACCACTTCAGAGATTGGATGTGCTTGGCTTCTCAGATCTTTCCTGCAAGTTCCATTTTGTTCACCTGCATAGGGTTTTAGGAAGACTGCAAGGCTTTTTCTGATCCTCCCGCTCTTCCTTCTTGACCTCCATTTCCTCAGCTCTTCTCATAGTTGTACAAAAAATCCAATAATAAAGTCTCGTTCCACAACACTCATGGTGGTTCTGCTTCCCTGATCAATATGATACTTTCTTATTGTGCCATTGTGGAATCTCTTGTTTATCTCAGTAACCCTCCTATAAATGTAGGGAGAAAGAAAAATTCTGGAGCCTGAAAAAGAGCTGAATTTCCTCCAAGACAATAAGGTATATGCTCTCTGACTCATCCTCCAGTATATATAAAGTTCTCATGATAGGTTGTTTGATGTTGATTTCACCTCCTGTCTTATCCAGACAGGAATAATTGGGAATCCTGAATCTACTATGCAAGATGTGCTGAATCTGCCTTCCTTTACTTTGGCACAGAAAAGATGGTCATGGACACAGTTAAGTTCAAATAATAGGCATGACCACACAGCATACAAAAATAATAACAATAGGCATGGTCTAGTGGTAAGGTACAGTGCTCGAATAGACAGATCAGACACACAGTTTACTTATCAGGGCCCATTGCAAGTGACATTAATCCAATTCAAACCAAGTTGACCAAAACATCAATTTATTGTTTCATACAACTAGCAAATCCAATGTTGAATATATGTTAAGGTATAGCTGGATCTGATGCTCTGTCTCTCTCCATTCTCTAGAACAATTGATTTAATTCTCAATTATACCTTACCTTAGTGGTGGGAAAGATGGTTACGAACATTTTAGATGTATATCCTACAAGTTAACCACTACTATAGACATCACCCTGCTACCTATGACATGAACATCCTGAAAATGATTGATTTGTCTGGCTTGGGTCTCATGCCCATTCTTGAAACATTCACAGGCTAGGAAAGGTGAGGAGGGTACTAAATCATTCACTGCATTTGTTTGGGTAAGGCTAGACTTTTATAGCAAAGAAATTGAAAAATAATTCAGTAACTTCAACAAAATAGAAGTATATTTCTCTTTCATGTTACAGGTTGAGGTTATATTTCACATGAGAGGACACTCTGCTTCATGGAGTCATTCAGGAATCCAGACTTTTTACATTTTGTTTCTCTACCATCCCCTAGAGTCTGTGTGATTGAACCTGAGTAAGAAGTACATCAATGTTCTGGAAGGGGACTGAGAGCAGAGGAAGTCTGCCTGCTGTCTTAAGGTCTCAGCCCAGAACTTGTTCACATAACTTTTGCTCACAATCCATTGGCACAATCTTAAATGCAAGAGAGCCAGGGAAATGTAGTTTAAAAATATTTCCAGGAAGAAAGGGAGAAAAAACAATAGCAGTCTTCATAACATAGTCTCAGCTGTGGGTGTGGGGAAGTGAAAGATGTCACATCCAACTCATGTAGAATGAACTCCCCCATGGAAGGGAGGATTCAGATGCAAGATGAAGGAGAACAAAGGACATTCAATCAAAAACAGCCAAAGTCCTCTACATATGGGTATCAATTAGTGCATTTGATGACCAATATGTTCAGACAAACAATCTTAGAACTAGTTAATCTTCAGCCAGCTAGAAGAACATACCCTCCAGAATCTTGTAACTTACAAAGCAATCATGACTAATCACCAGACTTTGGGCAAAACTGAAAAAAGAAAAATCAATCAAAAATCCATTAATTAGCATTCTTCTGAACTTAATCAGTTGTTTATACACATCTTTCATTTGCCTTCCTCATAATGATTAGTACCTTTCAACAAAAGATATGTTTGAATTTTGCAAGAAGGTGTAAAATTCTCCTATGTACCTTTTCTAATAGTAAGACCAATTCAAGCAAAGTTTCTCTCAAAAAAAGACAGATAAATCAAGATCTAAAATACTTACTATGTTATAAAAAAAAAAAAAGGTGATTGCTCTTCAAACCAAATCACCAAAGAGCACTGCAGTTATTTTGTTTCTATATTCAGATATTAGCCACATCCTGTCTTTAACTTTATTACAATAACATTTCAAGAAATACACTAAGGAGATTGGCAAACCTTTTTAAATGGAAAGCCTATTTCATATAAACCTTATTTGGAACATATTAATTTCAAAAAAATAAGTATTAAGGACCTATACTGTGTAACATTGCAGAAACATTGTGCCCTTGCCAACTTCCCTGAGAGCCAAGTCTCTAATAGCCACATTTGTATGATGTTCTAGTTTGCTAGCTGCCGGACTGCAATATACCAGAAACAGAATGGCCTTTAAAAGAGAGAATTTAATAAGTTACTAGTTTATGGTTCTAAGACTGTGAAATTGTCCAAATTAAAGCAAGTCTATAGAAATGTCCAATCTAAGGCATCCAGGGAAAGATATCTTGGTTCAAGAAGGCCAATGGCATTCAGCATTTCTCTCTCAGCTGGAAGGGTACATGGTGAACACAGTGACATATGCTAGCTTTCTCCCCAAGCCTCTTGTTTCATGAAGCTCCCCAAGAAGTGTTTTTCTTCTTCATCTCCAAAGGTTGCTGGCAGGTGGATTCTGTGATTCTCCCTTCCTTCTGTCATGGTTCGGCATCTCTCTCCTTGTTCTCAAAAGGGAACTCCCTCCAAAATGTCTCCTCTTTTATAGAATTCCAGTAAACTAGTAAGGATCCATGTATAATGGATGGAGACACATCTCCATCTAATCAAGTTTAATACCCACAATTGATTGAGCCACATCTCCGTGGATATAACGTAATCAATTTTCTAACCTATAGTACTGAATAGAGATTAGAATAGACAGTTTCTCCCACAAGATTAATTAGGATTAAACATGGATCTCCTAGGATACATAAATCCTTTCAAACCAGTACATATGACATGGCTGCACCCCTCTGTACCCACTGTTGATTGGACAAGATGTTTGTTCAGATTAAAGCTGGACCCGTTAGAATCTCTCCTTGGAATTTTGATTCAGAATATACAAACTACACTCCACCCAGTTTCTAATGAGTGATTGAATTAGGAAGTTAAGAAAAGCAGAGGCTGGAACCACCAAATGTGTGCCAGATCACAGTAAAATCATCTACAATTAGATTGAGGAAAAGAAATCAGATGTCCAGAGACAAGCAAAGCCAAGAGACCAAGCACTCAAAGAAAGATAGAGAATGTAACTTTGGATTTGAATTTTCTAATTCTTGGTTTCAGTACCTTGTGATACACCTCTATAATTACTGCTCTAGAGTTACCTGGGATACCTTCAGACATCCAAAATTCCCCCTTTTTTTTCCTGGCTTAAACTAGCTTGAGTGAGTTTCCATTTTTGGCAACAAGTTATCCCTGATTGATCTAAATTAATGAATAAAATTACTTGTAGGGAATTAATTAATTAATAAATACAGTACCCTAAAAGGAAAAACAGAATATTATCTAGAACATATATATTTATAATTAAATATATATGGTAATCATAACAGATAAATCCTGAAATTCAGAGGTGCCAGCCTCTCCATACTCCATCCCCCCATCTCATATTGTTGACACCCTTTCAAAATGAAAAAGTTAGCATGGGCATAGCCCAAATATCCCTAAAGACTGGGAGAAGGAGGAATTATGACAGAGAATTTAGGATTTAACAAATGAGAATGACTACTAAATCATTATATTGATATTTCTTTTTAGTCTCCAGTGTCTTGGAGCACTAGAAGGAAAAACCTGAAACTGTGGAACTGTAACCCATACTAAACTTTGGAATCTGTTCTATAATTACTTGTTTAACTGTACTTTAAAGTCAATGCTTTTTTATATATATATCACAATAAAAAATGTTTAAAAAAAACTTAATTTGCAGCAAAACCTGATCAATCCTGAACTCACTTGGCAGCAAATACTTATCAGACCTGAATGAGAATATGTATAGTCTTAATTTATCCCATTTTGTGTAAATAGAATATTGATACCTTCCAATGCAAAAAAATGGTTTGATTATATGGGGCTGCCCTGTAGAGGTGTTATGTGATATTTGATGTATGTACTGTACCACAGTTCTAAAATCCAAAAATTCTGACCTCTGAAATTCAGTTGGTCCCAAGGGTGATACCACTGCTGCTGGTCAACCAGATCACACTTTCATTAGCAAAGCCCAGAGTGCTATGCTGCAGCCTATAGGTGATGAAGCTACTATGACAAAGTTGGCAAAATTTTAGCTTTGAGTGGTTTATTTAATAGTAGTGATTCATTCTTCAAAACTTTCTTGGTGGCCCAAATTATAAGTAATTAGCATACATTACAAGTATAGACATTGCCATTGGAGGGGTTTGTCCTTTGTGAAGGCAAGTGATTTTGATGTAATCATTAGTTCAATCATTAAACCAACTTTGATTATCCCTATATTAGTTATATAAGTATCCTGAAGTATAATGTAAGAGTTCAAATACATCAACTGTATTGGTACTTAGGAAGCACATAATTCTAACTTTGGCTTAAAGGTAATATAAAGATCATTAATTTTAAGGTTTTCACAATCAATGAAATTTCAGAGATTTTTTTTTTTTAATCTGTATACCAATCCACTGCCCAATAATACCAGAACATAAACCAACAGAATTTAGCTTGGAAGTTCCTTGGAGTAGGGCTAGGTTTTTATTTATGGCTATTCAGAGTGAAGTACATGGATGGGTTTCAGTAAATGATTAATTATAATGGAATGGGAAACTCTAAAATGAGTAGAGTACAGTACTAAAAGTATCACAATGAATTTGTTTATCTAAGACTGTGCCTACATTAGGAGGTCAAATACTTTTCTAATAGGTTTTATGGTGTTTAGTCTGCTTTAGGTATAATTTTAGAAGTCAAGCACTCTCATGTCAGACATTTTCCAAATTACACTTCAGACTAAAACCACATCAGAACCTGAGTTGATTGTGACATTAATTACCCCCAATCAGATGTTCCCCTTCTCTGCCAGTTTTTCTCCATTCTGTGATTTTCACTAGCCATTTTACTGACATACTTTGGGTATAGGGGAAATTGGTTGTGTCAGATAAGACAATTATCTGTTAAATATTGTTCTGGGCATTTCGAGTTATAACTCAACTGAAAGACGGGAAGCAGTTGAATTTTTTTCTGTCCCAAGGTGCTATGGGCACTAGACAGTGGGAGCTAAAAAAAAAAGCTATAAAAAAGGACTTCTAAGTAATCAGAGACAATAAAAGAATGGATGAATGAATATTTAATATGATGGGTAGGAAATAATGATGTCTGGAAGCACTCAGCCTGCAAGGCAAGCTTTTCTCACTTAAAGCCAGAGAGAGGGCAAATCCACTGTATCTGTGCACAGCAGGCTTTCCACAGACGGCCATCAAAAGCATCTTGTGCAGCACAGTGGAATGTCGCTGGGGAAGAGATGCCTCTCCAACAAGTTAAGAGTGCAGATGTGATATTTTTAAAGTGTGAAGTGCTTATATTATTTTCAGCACAAAATCACATAACAGTATAGACGTTTTAAAAATATCTGTATCGAAAATAATTTCTCCATAGCATGGGTTCTGTTCCAAAATCAGTTTCTGTCTTTGGACGCTGATTTGAACAAATCAATTGTAGCAGTGGCATTTAGAAGCAACCAGGGAAATGTGAATAAGGACTAATTATTAGGTAAAACCAGGGAATTATTGCTAATTTTGTTAGCTGTGATAATTTCATTGTAGTTTTAAGAAAATGTCCATATTTTCTGGAGATGCATATTAAAGTTCATTGGGGGAAATATCATGAGGAATGGGATCTGTTTAAAATGTTTCAATGACATAAACAATGATAAGGGATAGATGAAGTCAATGCAGTAAGATCTTAATCAATGTTATTTATAGGTGATAGACATATGGGTGTTCGTAGTGTTATTCTCTCTGCTTTTGTCGAGAGGAAGTAAAATGAAGCTTATGAATGCTTTGAAATGCACAGCAGGCTTTGAACTGTAGATTATCAACTCCTTCACTGTTGTAGGAAATGTGAAAGGGTACAATTGGGAAAAAAGGAGCGTATTCCTTCCCCAGCAATACCCATCTAGTCTTTCCTTTCTTTTAGTGTCCTCATATGCCATGATGACTGTCCTTGAAACTGTTTCCTCCTTAAAATGACAAAGAAATTACACCTGATGTGTGAGCATCATTTCTTTATACTTTCAGTTTTCTAAACAGTAGAACAAAGATTCCAATTTATCCTAAAGAAATGGCTGCTTATTCTATTCTTACAACAAATGAAATGATTACATGAAACTTATAATACCATTAATCATTGAAATTCTAAAATACAAAAATGACCTTGTTACTGATGTTAAAAAATAGACTTAATATATGAATTTCAATTAAATGACATTAATTTCAAGTTTTCAATTTTTAGAAGAACAAGGTTAAGTATTTCCCGACCTCTTGAGCAGGTCCGGAAAATAAATATTTTTAACTGCCTTGTTTTGATTAAGTATCTGATCTACAAATGTATTAAAACCAAACTGTAATTCATTTATTCACTTATTCATTCATTCTACAAGTATTTGTCAATGCCTATTATTTGCCAAGCATTGTTCTAAGCACTAGTAGTGCAGGAAGGAACAAAATGAAGTCCTACTTTCATGACACTTTTCTTCCAGGTGGGAAAGACAGATGATAATAAATGAATGAATAAATATATAATATGACAGGCAGTAATAAAGCTGTGAAGAAAAAATAACTGCGATAAGAATAAAGAGTGACAGGGGCATGAATGCTATTTAAAATTGAAATGTCAGAAAAAAGCCTGTCTGATAAGATGGTATCTGAGCAGGAATTTGAAATATGTGAAAGAACAATCTATGTGGATATATGATCCACGTAAGGAAGAGTGTCAAGCTAGAAGAGTAAGGGCATGAAATATGTCCAAGGAACAGAAAAGGCTAATGGCTATAGAAGAGTGGGTAGCTGGCCCACAAATAGGAGATGATGTCAAAGAGTTATCAGGTCCACTTCATGAAGGGCCTCCTGAAAGCGATAGTAAGGCTGTTGGCTTTTCGTCAGTGACACAGGAAATCGTTGGAGTTTTCTGAGCAAGAAGTAGCTTACAGGAATCATTCTGCCTTCTTTCTTGCAAAGAGACTGTAGGGCTATAAAATTAGAAACTAGGATTTGCAACAATTCAAGTGAGAGACAATGTTGACTTGGACCAGAATGGCAGAGGGGGCTCTCCTGAGAAGAGGTCAGTGTGTGGATACGCTTTGAAGGTTGAATCCAAAGGACTTTTTGAGGATTGACTGTGGATATGAGAGAAAAAAAGAATTAGAAAAGCATGCCAGAAATGGGGAAAACTATAGAAAGGGCAAGATTTGGAGGTAAGAACAGGCATTTGGTTTGGGACAAGTTAAGTTTAATTTGCCGATGACATTATAAATAATAGAAAGATATTTGGATATGAGAATCTGTAGTTCAAAGGAGGGTCTACGCTAGATATATCTATTTGGGAGTTATGAGAGTGTAGATAGGATTTAAGTTCATAGGACTAGTAGTGAGTGTAGATGGAAAGAGAATGCCAAAATGACTGTTATTTGTTGCTAAATGTTCAGGATATATGTTATTTGCATTGCTTAAGAATATATCTGAAAAGTCCTTTATGGCTATAATAATTAGGCATAAGAGATAGTTGATTTTAATAATGGACTAATTAATCTCCATAAGAGAATAACAGATGTCTTAAAATGATTCCCTGACTACTTTAGAGGGATGAAAACTAGGCCATTCAAGGAAGAGAGGAAAGGGGATGGATTTCAGTTGGGAGATAGTTTCCTATTGCTGCTGCAACAAATTACAGCAAACTCAATGGCTTGCAAAACACAAATTTATTGTCTTACAGTTCTAGAGGCCAGAAGTCTGAAATGTTTTTCACTGGGCTAAAATCCAGGTGTTGGTAGGACAGCCTTCTTTCTGGATCTGCAAGGGGGAGAACCTGTCTCTTGCTTTTTCCAGCTTCTAGAGGCCACCTGCATCCCTTGGCTCATCATATACCCTTCATCCATCTCCAAAGCCAGCCACATAACATCTTCAAATCTATCTCTCTCACTCTGGCCCTCTTGCTTCCATCTTAGAAGGACTTTTCTGTTCATATTGGGTCCACAAGCATAATCTATGATAATTTCCCCATCACAGCATCCATAACTTACCCACATATATAAAGTTCCCTTTGCCATCAAAGGTAACAGAGTAACAGGTTCTGAGAAAATAGGACATGGGCATCTTTGCAGACCATTATTCTTCCTGTGACAGGAGAGTAGAAGCTTCAACAGAGGGACAGCAAAACAGGCTCTAAGGAAGGAAATGAGCAATAAAAGTCCTTCTGTTGGAGGGCAGACAGGACTTTTTTTAGAATAGTGATATCTAAAATTCAATTTGAAGGTATGCCCTATTTGCTATGAAAATTACCCTTGGCTATCCCTAAGTCTTTAATAAAGTTATTTTACCTTCCACACCCTTATGGAAGTAATTCTTTAAGAAATGAAGGAGAAAGGTATATGGCCAAGTTTGAGGAAAACTGGAGTGAAGAGAAGACAGCAGTCATAAGAACATGATGGCTACGAAAGGCTAAATATTGAGTTGGGAATAGGAATCCAACAGTTACAAAAGAACATGATCACTGAAAAGCACAAATTCATAATGATAATCAGCAAGAAAAAGTATAGAAAGTCATTGTAATTATATCAATGTGATCCAAACAATGCCTACAAACCAGAAGAGATTGATATAAACAATACCTAAATAATATATAAATTCAAAAACAGAACCAAATTGTATAATCTCAAACTTATGTGAATGATGGGACTTTAAAAAGACATATTTTATAATAAAAAAGTAGAGATAACAAGTAGCTTTGTAAATAGCCCAGTTTTCACTAGATTATGTTTAATAATGCTGGCTAACCAACAACTCATTGGAGGTTTATAATAACAAAAGATTATTTCTCATATTCTATACCCACTTTGTACTGTGTGGGGCACTTCAGGTCTGTTCCTCATGCCTACTTCATTCCAGTGTTCAAACTGAATTAACAACATAGATTTGAGATATCTATTCTTTATCACTGAGGGAAAAAAAGCAGAAAGTATAAAGGAAACATGCATTGGTTATTATGTCTGTACTTTACAGACATAACAGATATCATATCCACTCATGTTCCATTGTCCAAAGCAAATCACAGAGAAAAGTCCAACACCAACGGAGAAAGAAAATATACTCTTCTTACAGGATGTTGCATGGCAATAGATGAATAATGTATACTTCCTCACAAGAAGGAGAAATCAATCATTGGAAGCAATAATGCAATCTGAAAACCTTGGATAAAACCTGGTCACTTATCTAATTAAGAATTAATTGTCAGTCGAGCTTCTACAATATATTCTCTAAAACGTCCAATTACAATTTTTCTAAAAAAGCAAGACAAGCAAAGAAACAAACAAACAAAAAATGTGAACATATGCAAATGCACAAAAATAGCAGACATTAAGAACTATCTTTAAGTGGCCCCAGATGTTGGACTTTGAAGATTTTAAAGCAGCTAGAAAATGCACATATGTATTCAAAATAATAAAGGAAACCATTTTTTTAAAGTTGAATGAAATAAAATAATTTTAAAAATTAGCTCAATTAGGAGAAATTAAACAGAAATTTTGGAATTGAAAAATACAATAACTGAAATAAAAATTATTTAGAGGAGCATAATAGAAGATTTTAGATGGCAGAATAATCAGTAAACTTGAAGACAGATCAACAGAAACTATCCAATCTGAGAATCAGAGAGAACAAAAAAAATAAAGAGAAATAAACAGAGTCTCTATAGACTTGTGGGAAAATATCAAACATACCATTAATGGGAATCCCAGAAGAAGTGGAGAGAGAAAAGGGGACATAAAAATATTATAAAAATAATGATGGAAAATGTAACATATATGACGAAAAATATTAATATATAGATCCAAGAAGCTCAATGATGGAAAAAGTAACATATATGAGGAAAATATTAATCTATAGATCCAAGAAGCTCAATAAACCTAAAGTAAGATAAACACAAAGAGGTACAAATGTAAAACACCTGAGTCAAACTGCTCAGAGATAAAGGCAAAGAGAAAATCTTGAAGCAACAAAAGAGAACTACTTATCACATAAAGGGGGAAATCAACACGATTAACAACTGACTTTTCATCATAAACATTAGAGGCCATAAGGTAGTGGAATACATTTTCAAAGTGCTGGGGAGCATGCAGAGAGTGTTAACCAAGAATTCTACATCAAACAAAACTGTCTTTCAAAAAGGAAAGTACAATAAAAACATTCCTGGAAAAACTAAGATTTAGAGAATCCATAGCTAGCAGGCCTGCCTTACCAGAAATTTTAAAGGAGGCCCTTCAGGCTCAAAGCAAATGACACCAAAAGTTAGGTATATCACCATTAAAAACTGAAGAACACTGGAAAAAGTAAGTACAGGGTAAGCATACAAATTGAAGAAATATGCTTTTCTCTTTTTCTTATAATAACTACTTTAAAAGTATAAGATTACATGAAACAATAAATGTAACACTGCATTGTTGGGTTAATACCACATATAAATGTAATGCACATGATAAAAACATAAAGAGAAGGAAGGAAGTGGAGCTATATTAAAATAAGCCTTTTATATTTCAGCAATTAAGTAAGTAACAAGCAACCACTAAGAAAATAATTTGAAATAATAATTAAGAAACAAACAAAGGAATTGAACACAATAAAGTATCTAATGCAAAAGAAGACAATAAAGGGGGAAAAGAGGAACAAAAAAGACATGAAAATATGCAAACAAACAGTAAAATTATAGATGTAAATCCAGCTACATCAAAAGGAAAAGACAATTGGATGGGATTTTGAAAAGTAATAATAAAAACAAAACAAGAACTAACTACACACTTAGATGCAAAACTACAAATAAGTTGCAAATGAAAAGATGAAAAAAAGATATACCATGCAAAGTGCAACCATAAGAGAGCAAGAGTGGCTACAGTAGTATTAGCCAAAACAGACTTTAGCATAAGAAATATTGCTGGAGACAAAGAGGGACATTTAACAATGATAACCCATCAGTTCTTCAGGAAAACATATAAATTACAAATTTATATGTACCTAACAACAGAGCCTCAAAATACATGAAGGCAACAATTGACAAAATAAAAAATGGTTTCAAACTTTAATAGCCTTCTCTCAATAATTAATGGAAAAAATTGGTGGAAATTTAGGAAAGATATAGAAGACTCAACAACATCATCAACAGATTTGATCTAACCAATATTTGTAGACTACTCCATTCAACAACGGTAGCATACACATTCTTTTTTATCATACACATTCTTTTTAAGTGCATGTGGAACATTCTCCACTCTAGAGGATATGCTATATCAAAACAAATCTCCGTACTATATATTCAAAAGAATTAAAGCATACAAAGCATATTCTCCAATTACAAACAAATTAAATTAAAAAGCAACATGAGGGGGGAAATAGGAAATTCCAAAATATTTGGAAATTAACACATTTCTAAGTAACCCTTGGGTCAAAGTAGAAATCACATGTGAAGGTAGAAAATATGTAACTGGATGAAAATGGAAACACAGCATAACAAAAATGTATGCAATAAAACAAATGCAGTGCTTAGACAGAAATATAAAGGCTTAAATTCCTGTATTAGGAAATAGGAAAGGTCTTAAATCAATAACTTAAGCCTCTACCTTGTGAAACCAGGAAAAAAAAAAGCAAACTATATCAAAGCATGCACGAGAAAGGAAATAATGAAATTTAGCATGGAAATCAAAGAACTAGAAAACAGGAAAAAAAATAGAGAAAGTCAATGGAAACAAAAAGTTAGTTCTTAGAGAGAGCAACAAAATAGACAAACTGTTATCCAGACTGACCAAGAGAAAAAGATTACATGAATTGCCAAACTTCAGAATGAAAGAGTGGATGTCTCTGCTGATCCTATGGAAATTAAAGGGATTATATAGCAACACTATAAATAATAATGTCAACAATAGACAAGTTAGATGAAATGGAAAAATTCCTGAAAAGACACAAATTACCAAAACTGACTCAAGAAGAAATAGAAAAATCTGAATTGACCAAGCAAATAAACTGAAGTAGTAATTTAAAATCTTTGCCCTTACAAGTGGTTAATGGGAAATGTTGTGTTGCATATATGTTACTATAATAAATATTTAATTGAAAAAATCTTTTCACTTAGAAAATCCAGGCACAAATGGCTTTACGGTGAGTTCTATCAAATATTTAAAGAAATAAAATATTTCATTCGCAAACCCCAAAATCAGAATAAGACAGAACACTCCCCTACTCATTCTATGAGCCAATAACAATAACATAAGACAAAACTACAGCCCAATAAACCTAATGAATATAGTCACAAAAACTATCAGTAAAATATTAGCAAACCAAATCCAGCAGCATGTATACAAGATTATAAAACACCATTGAGTAAAATTTATCTCAGAAACACAAGGAACGTTTAATAAAAATTAATTAATACAATACACCATATTAATAGAATACAGGACAAAAATGAGATGTATATACACACACAAAAGCATTTGACAAAATTCAACATCCATTTATGATATATACTCTCAACAAATGAATACAAGGAAAAATCCATGGTAATGATTAAATACTTTTACCCTGACTTCCGGAGAAGATGGCAGCTTAGTAAGACGTGCGGGTCTTAGTTCCTCCTCCAGAACAGCTACTAAAGAAACAGAAATGGTACAGAATAGCTCCCAGAGCCACAACAGAGACCAAAAAGACAGGGTACCCCATTCTGGATGGCTGAACTGGTCGGGAGAATCCACTGCAGTGAGATCCCTGAGGGGTACGCGATTCCCCGGGCCATGGCGGCTGGCGGCTGGAGCCCCTCCCTCCCTCCTTCCCAGGCCGGCTGGGAGATTTGGACAGGCAGTCCCCTCAAGCCGCGGTGGCTGGCGCCCCACCCCCATGCGCAGCCTCCCAGGCCAGCTGGGAGATTTGGATCGGAGGTCCCCCAAGCCACGGAGGCCGGCGACTGGGGTCCCTTCCACACACGTGGCTTCCTGGTCCGGCTGGGAACTTTGGATCGGCACTCCCCCAAGCCACGGCAGCTGGTGCCCCCTGCCATGCTTGGCTTCCCGGGCAGGCTGGGAGATTTGGATCAGCACTCCCCCAAGCCACGGAGGCCGGCGCCCCCCCCATGCGTGAATTCCCAGGTCGGCTGGGAGATTTGAATCGGCACTCCCCCAAGCCACGGAGGCCGGTGTGCCTCCCTCCCTCCTTCCTGGGCCTGCTGGGAGATTTGGATCAGCACTCCCCCAAGCCGCAGAGGCCAGCAGCCCCACCCCCACGTGCAGATTCCCAGGCCGGCTGGGAGATTTGGATCGGCACTCCCCCAAGATGCTTCGGCTAGCAACCCTCCCCAACAGTGAGAGTCCTCCAAAGTTAAAGGAGCCACAGCATCTTTTTACTTGTGGGACCCACAGACAGACGAGCGCCACATAATGGGCAGGATAAGAAAAACAGAGCTCAGAGATTTCACAGGAAAATCTATCAACCTGCTGGGTCCCACACCCAGGGAAATCTGATTAAATGCCCAGACACCAGCAAAAAATAACAGATCATGCCAGGAAAATTGAAGATATGGCCCAGTCAAAGGAACAAACCAATAGTTCAAATGAGATACAGGAGCTGAGACAACTAATTCTGAATATACGAACAGAAATGGAAAACCTCTTCAAAAACCAAATCAATAAATTGAGGGAGGACATGAAGAAGACAGGGGCTGAACAAAAAGAAGAAATAGAAAGTCTAAAAAAACAAATCACAGAACTTATGGGATTGAAGGACAAAGTAGAAAAGATGGAAAAACAATGGATACCTACAATGGTAGATTTAAAGAGACAGAGGCTAGAATTAGTGAACTGGAGGATGGGACATCTGAATTCCAAAAAGGAACAGAAACTATAGGGAAAAGAATGGAAAAATTTGAGCAGGGGGTCAGGGAACTGAATGATAATATGAAGCGCACAAATATACATGTTGTATGTGTCCCAGAAGGAGAAGAGAAGGGAAAAGGAGGACAAAAACTAATGGAAGAAATTATCACTGAAAATTTCCCAACTCTTATGAAAGACCTAAAATTACAGATCCAAGAAGTGCAGCACACCCCAAACAGAATAGACCCAAATAGGCGTTCTCCAAGACACTTACTAGTTAGAATGTCAGAGGTCAAAGAGAAAGAGAGGATCTTGAAAGCAGCAAGAGAAAAACAATCCATCACATACAAGGGAAACCCAATAAGACTATGTGTAGATTTCTCAGCAGAAACCATGGAAGCTAGAAGACAGTGGGATGATATATTTAAATTACTAAAAGAGAAAAACTGCCAACCAAGACTCCTATATCCAGCAAAATTGTCCTTCAAAAATGAGGGAGAAATTAAAACATTCTCAGACAAAAAGTCACTGAGAGAATTTGTGACCAAGAGACCAGCTCTGCAAGAAATACTAAAGGGAGCACTAGAGTCAGATACGAAAAGATAAAAGAGAGAGGTATGGAGAAGCGTGTAGAAAGAAGGAAAATCACATATGATATATATAATACAAAAGGCAAAATGGTAGAGGAAAATATTATCCAAACAGTAATACACTAAATGTTAATGGACTGAATTCCCCAATCAAAAGATATAGACTGGCAGAATGGATTAAAAAACAGGATTCTTCCATATGCTGTCTACAGGAAACACATCTTAGACCCAAAGATAAACATAGGTTGAAACAAAGTTTGGGAAAAGATATTTCATGCAAATAACAACCAGAAAAGAGCAGGAAAAGCTATACTAATATCCAACAAATTAGACTTCAAATGTAAAACAGTTAAAAGAGACAAAGAAGGACACTATCTACTAATAAAAGGAAGAATTAAACAAGAAGATATAACAATCATAAATATTTATGCACCAAACCAGAATGCCCCAAAATATGTGAGGAATACACTGCAATCACTGAAAAGGGAAATAGACACATATACCATAATAGTTGGAGACTTCAATTCACCACTCTCATCAATGGACAGAACATCTAGACAGAGGATCAATAAAGAAATAGAGAATTTGAATATTACAATAAATGAGCCAGACTTAACAGACATTTATAGGACATTACATCCCACAACAGCAGGATACAACTTTTTCTCAAGTGCTCATGGATCATTCTCAAAGATAGACCACATGCTGGGTCACAAAGCAAGACTTAACAAATTTAAAAAGATTGAAATCATACACAACACTTTCTCGGATCATAAAGGAATGAAGTTGGAAATCAATAATAGGCAGAGTGCCAGAAAATTCACAAATACGTGGAGGCTCAACAACACACTCTTAAACAACGAGTGGGTCAAGGAAGAAATTGCAAAAGAAATTAGTAAATATTTCAAGGTGAATGAAAACGAAAACACAACATATCAAAACCTATGGGATACAGCAAAGGCAGTGCTAAGAGGGAAATTTATTGCCCTAAATGCCTATATCAGAAAAGAAGAAAGGGCAAAAATGCAGGAATTAACTGTCCACTTGGAAGAACTGGAGAAAGAACAGCAAACTAACCCCAAAGCAAGCAAAAGGAAAGAAATAACAAAGATTAGAGCAGAAATAAATGAAATCGAGAACATGAAAACAATAGAGAAAATCAATAAGACCAGAAGTTGGTTCTATGATAAGTTTGATGGGCCCTTAGCAAGATTGACAAAAAGAAGAAGAGAGAGGATGCAAATAAATAAGATCAGAAATGGAAGAGGAGACATAACCACTGACCTCACAGAAATAAAGGAGGTAATAACAGGATACTACGAACAACTTTACACTAATAAATACAACAATTTAGATGAAATGGATGGGTTCCTGGAAAGGCATGAACAACCAACTTTGACTCAAGAAGAAATGGATGACCTCAACAAACCAACCACAAGTAAAGAAATTGAATCAGTCATTAAAAAGCTTCCCAAAAAGAAAAGTCCAGGACCAGACGGCTTCACATGTAAATTCTACCAAACATTCCAGAAAGAATTAGTACCAACTCTGCTCAAACTCTTCAAAAAAATCGAAGTGGAGGGAAAGCTACCTAATTAATTCTATGAAGCCAACATCACCCTCATACCAAAACCAGGCAAAGATATTACAAAAAAAGAAAACTACAGACCAATCCCACTAATGAATATAGATGCAAAAATCCTCAATAAAATTCTAGCAAATCGAATCCAGCAACACATTAAAAGAATTATACATCATGACCAAGTAGGATCCATCCCAGGTATGCAAGGATGGTTCAACATAAGAAAATCAATTAATGTAATACACCATATCAACAAATCAAAGCAGAAAAATCACATGATCATCTCAATTGATGCAGAGAAGGCATTTGACAAGATTCAACATCCTTTCCTGTTGAAAACACTTCAAAAGATGGGAATACAAGGGAACTTCCTTAAAACGATAGAGGAAATATATGAAAAACCCACAGCTAATATCGTCCTCAATGGGGAAAAATTGAAAACTTTCCCCCAAGATCAGGAACAAGACAAGGATGTCCATTATCACCACTATTATTCAACATCATGTTGGAGGTTCTAGCCAGAGCAATTAGACAAGAAAAAGAAATACAAGGCATCAAAATTGGAAAGGAAGAAGTAAAACTATCACTGTTTGCAGATGATATGATACTATACGTCGAAAACCCGGAAAAATCCACAACAAAACTACTAGAGCTAATAAATGAGTACAGCAAAGTAGCAGGTTACAAGATCAACATTCAAAAATCTGTAGCATTTCTATACACTAGCAATGAACAAGCTGAGGGGGAAATCAAGAAACGAATTCCATTTACAATTGCAACTAAAAGAATAAAATACCTAGGAATAAATTTAACTAAAGAGACAAAAAACCTATACAAAGAAAACTACAAAAAACTGTTAAAAGAAATCACAGAAGACCTAAATAGATGGAAGGGCATACCGTGTTCATGGATTGGAAGACTAAATATAGTTAAGATGTCAATCCTACTTAAATTGATTTACAGATTCAATGCAATACCAATCAAAATCCCAACAATTTATTTTTCAGAAATAGAAAAACCAATAAGCAAATTTATCCGGAAAGGCAGGGTGCCCCGAATTGCTAAAAGTATCTTGAGGGAAAAAAACGAAGCTGGAGGTCTCATGCTGCCGGACTTTAAGACATATTATGAAGCCACAGTGGTCAAAACAGCATGGTATTGGCATAAAGATAGATATATTGACCAATGGAATCGAATAGAGTGCTCAGATATAGACTCTCTCATCTATGGACATTTGACCTTTGATAAGGCAGTCAAGCCAACTCACCTGGAACAGAACAGTCTCTTCAATAAATGGTGCCTAGAGAACTGGATATCCATATGCAAAAGAATGAAAGAAGACCCGTATCTCACACCCTATACAAAAGTTAACTCAAAATGGATCAAAGATCTAAACATTAGGTCTAAGACCATAAAACAGTTAGAGGAAAATGTAGGGAAATATCTTATGAAACTTACAATTGGAGGCAGTTTTATGGACCTTAAACCTAAAGCAAGAGCACTGAAGAAAGAAAGAAAGAAATGGGAGCTCCTCAAAATTAAACACTTTTGTGCATCAAAGAACTTCATCAAAAAAGTAGAAAGACAGCCTACACAATGGGAGACAATATTTGGAAACGACATATCAGATAAAGGTCTAGTATCCAGAATTTATAAAGAGATTGTTCAACTCAACAACGAAAAGACAGCCAACCCAATTACAAAATGGGAAAAAGACTTGAACAGACACCTCTCAGAAGAGGAAATACAAGTGGCCAAAAGGCACATGAAGAGATGCTCAATGTTCCTGGCCATTAGAGAAATGCAAATCAAAACCACAATGAGATATCATCTCACACCCACCAGAATGGCCATTATCAACAAAACAGAAAATGACAAGTGCTGGAGAGGATGCGGAGAAAGAGGCACACTTGTCCACTGTTGGTGGGAATGTCAAATGGTGCAACCACTGTGGAAGGCAGTTTGGCGGTTCCTCAAAAAACTGAATATAGAATTGCCATATGACCCAGCAATACCATTACTAGGTATCTACTCAAAGGACTTAAGGGCAAAGACACAAACAGACATTTGCACACCAATGTTTATAGCAGCATTATTTACAATTGCAAAGAGATGGAAACAGCCAAAATGTCCATCAACAGACGAGTGGCTAAACAAACTGTGGTATATACATATGATGGAATATTATGCAGCTTTAAGACAGGATAAACTTATGAAGCATGTAATAACATGGATGGACCTAGAGAACATTAGGCTGAGTGAGTCTAGCCAAAAACTAAAAGACAAATACTGTATGGTCCCACTGATGTGAACCGACATTCGAGAATAAACTTGGAATATGTCATTGGTAACAGAGACCAGCAGGAGTTAGAAACAGGGTAAGATAATGGGTAATTGGAGCTGAAGGGATACAGACTGTGTAACAGGACTAGATACAAAAACTCAAAAATGGACAGCACAATACTACCTAATTGTAATGTAATTATGTTAAAACACTGAATGAAGCTGCACTGAGCTATAGTTTTTTGTTTGTTTGTTTGTTTGTGTTTTTTGTTTTTTCTTTTTCCTTTTTTTCTTTTTTATATATTTTTTTATTTTTTATTTTTATTATTATTTTTATTTTTTTCTCTATATTATCATTCTACATCTTTTTCTGTTGTTTTACTATTTCTTTTCCTAAATCGATGCAAATGTACTAAGAAATGATGATCATACATCTATGTGATGATATTGAGAATTACTGATTGCCTATGTAGAATGGAATGATTTCTAAATGTTGTGTTAGTTAATTTTTTTTAATTAAAAAAATACTTTTACCCTATGTTAGTCAGGTGAACGTATGTCAGGCTCACATGTTGACTTGGCCAGGTGATAGTGCCCAGTTGTCTGGTCAAGCAAGCTGGCCTATCTGTTGCTCTGAGGACATATCATGGACTTAAATCATGAGCACATTGGCTGCATTCATGACTGATTGTATCTGCAGTCAGCTAAGGGGAGTGTCTGCTGCAATGAATGATGCTTAATCTAATCACCTGAAGGTTTTTCAAGAAGATTCAGAAGAAACAATCTCTCTTCCCACCTCAGCCAACTAGCCTCTTCTGAGAGTTCACTGAGGATCTTCATTGGAGCTGCCATCGTGGCCTGCCCTACAGATTTTGGACTCATATCCCCTCAGTTGCATTAGACACTTGTATGAGTTTCATATTTATAGATATATACTGTTGGTTTTGTTTCACTAGAGAACCCTGATTAATATGCCCTAATACCAGTAATAAGACAAGGATGTCCCTTCTCCCCACTTCCAGTCAATATTTTATTAGGTGCTAGCTAGTGCAGTCAGTAAAAATAAAAAGGAAAGGAAAGAAAAAGACTGAAAGGAAGGAAAAGAAAAAAGAAATTAAAGGCATTCAGAAATGAAAGGAAGAAGTAAAACTAGCTCTTCCACAGTTATCATAATCTCTTATGTAAAAAAGCTTAAGGAATTCACACACAAATACACACACACACACACACACACACACACAAGGAAACTACTAAAACTAACAAATGAGTTCACCAAGGTCAAAGGATATAAGAATGATACATAAAAACCATTTGTATTTCTACACACTAGCAATGAACAATCCAAAAATGAAATGAATAAAATAATCCAGTTGATAGCATTGAAAAATAACAAAATAATAAATTAAACAAAAGAGGTATAAGACTTTACCAAAAATTTTGAGGGACATTAAGAAATATCTAAGTAAATGGAGAGGCATCCTTTGTTCCTAGTTTGAAAGATTCAATATTGTTAAGAAGGCAATTCTTCTTAATTGATCTGTGGAATCAACACAATCACTATCAAATCCCAGCAGGATTTTTTTTAATAAAATAGATATTGACAAGCTGATTCAAAAATTCATATGGACATACAAAGCACCAGGAAAATGAAAACAATATTCATAAACAACAATTAAAGGACATACATTATTCATTTCAAAACTTATTATAAAACTAAAGTAATCTAGACAATGAAGTAGTGGAGTAAAGATATGCCTACAGACAAAAGGGACAGAAGTGAGAATCTAAAATAACCCTCACATTTATAGGCAATAGATTTTTCCCACTTTATTAAGGACGTTGTGGGTTTTCAGATAAAATACAGGATTCTCATTCATTACTCCACCACCAACACCTAGCACTGGTGTAGAACATTAGTTACAACTGATGATAGAACATGTTTATAATTCTGTTATTAAAAGTCCTTGGTTTAACTTAACGTTAATGATACAGTCTAATTCCAAGGATTTTCAAAAAATTTATTCTATTATCATATATATATAATCTAACATTTTCCCTTTTAATTGTATTCAGATATATATTTAAATGCTGTTAATTGCATTCACAATGTTGTGCCACCATCACCGCCATTCATTATGAAACTGTTTCCATCATTCCAAATAAGAGACCTTTACACTTTAAGCCTTAACTTTTCGTCCCCATCACGCCCACCACCCCCCATCCCCAGGTAACCTATAGATTCTAACTCTATGAGTTTGCTTATTTTAATTGTTTCAAATCAATGAGATTATAAAAAGCCCTTTTTGTCTGCCTTATTTCACGCAACGTGAGGTGCTCAAGATTCAGCCATGTTGTTGCATGAACTAGGATTTCATTCCTTTTGGGGGCTAAATGATATTCCATTGTGTAATTATACTGCATTTTACTTATCTGTTGATCTGTTAATGGACACTTGGGATGCTTCCATCTTTTGACAATTGTGAATAATACTGCTATGAACATTGATGAGCAAATATCTGTTAAGAGTCCCTGCTTTCAATTCTTTTTTGGTATATACCTTGTAGTCGGATTATTGGGTCAAACTGTCTTCCAAAGTGGCTGCACCATTTTACACTACCACCAGCAATGAATGTGTCCCTATTTCTATGTATCCTCTCCAATACTTGCTATTTTCATTGTTTTAACAGCAGTCATTCTAATGGGTGTGAAATGGTAGCTCGTTATGGTTTTGATTTACATTTCTCTGATAGCTAATGATGTTGAGCAGCTTTTCATATGCTTCTAGCCTTTTGAATATCTTCTCTGAGGAAATGTCTGTTCAAGACTTTTGTCCATTTTTTAATTGTCTTGTCTCTTTTTAAGTTGAAGGAATTCTTTATATATGCTGGATGTTAAACCTTGATCAGATATGCAGTTTCCAAATATTTTCTCCCATTGTGTAGGGGTTGTCTTTCTACTTTCATGATAAGTCCTTTCAGGAACAAAAGGTTTTTTGCTTTTGTTTTTGTTTATTTTGATGATATGCCATTTCTATTTTTTCCCTTTTTTTTTTTTGTGCTTTGTGTGTAAGGTTAAGAAGTAATTGCCAAACACAAGGTCCTGCAGATGAATTCCTATGTTTTCTTCTAAGAGTTTGATAGTTCTAATTCTTATATTTCAGTCTTTGATCCATTTTTGGTTGGTATTTATATATGGTGTGATATAGGGGTCCTCCCCCTTTCTTTTTTTTTCTTTTTGTTTCTGCAAATTGAGATCCAGTTTTCCCCGCACCATTTGTTAAGAGACTTTTTTTTACCAGTTGAGTATTTGTCACTTTGTAAAAAATTCACTGTCCATAAATGTGAGCATTGGTGTCTGAGCACTCAACTCTATTCCATTGGTCTATATGACTGTCCTTGGGCCAGTACATGCTATCCTGATTACTGTGGTTTGCAATATGTTTTAAGATTGGGAAGTATGATTCTTCCAACTTTATTCTTCCTTCTTAAAGCCTTAGCTATTCGGTGCTTTACACTTCCATATTCATTTTATGAGTGGCATTTCTGTTTCTGCAAAAAAGACTCTTGGAATTTTTGCTATTGCATTGAATCTCTAAATGGCTTTGAGTAGTACTGACATCTTAATGATATTTAGTCTTCCAATCCATGAACACAGATTCAACATGATTCCACTGACCTATATGTCTACCCTTGTGCCAGTGCCATCCTGTTTTGATCACTTTTGTAAATAAGTATTTTTGTTTGGTTGGTTGGTTGGCTTTTTTGACAGGGGCAGTCTCTGGGAACCAAACCCAGGTCTCCAGCATGTCAGGCAAGAAATCTGCCCCTGAGCCACCATTGCTGGCCCTGTAATAAGTTTTAAGATTAGGAAATGTGTGTCCTCCAGTTTCATTTTTCTTTTCCAAAATGGCTTTAGATTTCCACATAAATTTGATGTTGGGCTTTTCTATTTATGCAAACAAGATTGTTGGGAATTTTATTGGGATTGTGTTGAATCTGTAAATTGTTTTGGGTAGAGCAGACATCTTAATGACATGTAGTAATCCACTCCATGAACATGGAATGTCCTTCCATTTATTTAGGTCTTTTATTTCTTTTGGCAATGTTTGCAGTTTTCAGTGTACAAGTTCTTTAAATACTCAGATGTACTTATACCAAGATATTTTATTCTTTTAGTTGCTATTGTAAATGGGATTTTTTCCCTCACTTCTTCTTCTGATTGTTCACTGTTTGTGTATAGAAACACTACTAATTTTGGGGTGTTGTCTTATACCCCATCACTTTTCTGAATTCATTTCTGTACTAGGAGCTTTGTGGTGGATTTTTCAGGATTTTCTGTATATAGGAACATATTATCTGCAAATAAGGGAAAGTTTTACTTCTTCCTTTCAAGTTTGGATGACTTATATTTCTTTTTCTTGCCTAATTACTCTGGCAAGAACTTCCAGCACAATGTTGAATAACACTGGTGACAGTGGGCATCCTTGTCTTGTTCCTAATCTTAGTAAACAAGTTTTCAATTGTTCACCATTAAGAAGGGTGTTAGCTGTGTATTTTTTTGCATATACCTTTTATCATGTTGAGGAAGTTTCCTGCTATTCTTAGTGTTCTGAGTGTATTAAGAAAGTAGGCTTCAGCAGACAGAGTTCTTACCTGCCATATCAGAGATCTAGGTTTGATTCCCAGTGCCTGCCCATGCAAAAAAAAAGCTGAGCCTTTTTTGTCAAATGCCTTTTTTGCATTGATTGAGCTGAGCATGTATTTTTTTCTCTTCCATTCTGTCAACTTGGTGTATTACATTAATTGTTTTTCTTATTTGATCATGGTGTATAATTATTTTAATAAGATGTTGGATTCAGTTAGCTAGTTTTTGTTGAGGATTTTTACATCTATATTCATAAAAGATTTTGGTCTGTAGTTTTCTTTTGTTGTGGAGTCTTCTTTTAAAGAAATAAACTTTATTTTTAGAGCAATTTTAGGTTTACAGAAAAACTGAGGAGAAACACAGAGTTCCCCTGGAACCCCTCCTGCTCCACCCAAGCCCCACTCCACAGTTTCCTCTCTTACAAACATCTTGCTTTAGTGTGGTGCATTGATCACATGTGATGAGATGATAGTACTACATTATTATTAACTGAAGTCCATAGTTTACATTTGGGTTCCCTCTTTCTGTTGTATGGTTGTGTGTATGGACAAATGCATAAAGTCCTATTATCAACCCCAACATTACTCTACAGGATAGTTTCACTGCCCTATAGATGCTATGGGTTAACCTAGTCACCCAAGCTTTTTGTGCTATCTTTATCTGGCTTGACCTTGTAAAAAGAGTTAGGGAGTGTCCCTCTTCTTCAGTTTTTTGGAAGAGTTTGAGTAGAATTGTAACCATGTCTTCTTGGAATTCTTTGATAGAATTCCCCTGTAAAACCATCTGTTCCTGAACTCTTCTTTCTTTGGAGGGTTTTGATTAATGATTCAATCTTTTTACTAGTAATTTGTTTGCTAAGATCTTCATGTCTTTCTAAGAATTTGTCCATTCATCCAGGTTATCTAATTTATTGACATACAATATCCATTTGTAGCCCTTTTTATTTCAGTGCAGTTGGTAGTAATATCCCCCTTTTCATTTCTGAGTTTTGTTCTCCTCTCTCTTTTTTCTTTGTTAATTTAGCTAACGTTTTGTCAATTTTGTTACCAACTTCAATTTTGTTGGTTCTATTGTTTTTTAATTCATTAAATTAGGAAAAACTTCCTCAAATAGCCAAGAATTAGACATTTTGGCCTGTATCTGCCTACAATTTCCACAACTGCTAAGGAAATTGCCTTATGATTACATTAAAAGAATGAGCATATAAGGAGGGCAAAGGCATTAGGAATCCCTGTCAACTTCTCTACTTTGATAACTAGGATGCAAAATTGTGAGCTAGCCCTGGCTTTACTCTAATTCAGTGCCCTATACTAGTGGGAAGATGCCCCTATAATGCGGGCTAACATGCCCCTGAAGGTTTTGACAAAAGTGTGAAAACAAAATACCATCATGCACTTCAAAATTCATGTAAAATTACATCTTTCATTTGGGGGGTGGGGGTAGTATAATATCTGGAGGGCAGGTGGGCCTGTCAAGGGGCAGGGTCATACCAGGCAGGAGGGAAGGCTCAGGGCTGGAACTTGCCTGGGGCTGGGAGGCCCAGGGTCACTGGTGGGAGGGAAGTGCCTGCCTGGACTGGCCTATTCTCACTGGGGATGGCTAAGCCACCTGACCAGCTGGAGACAGGCAGGGTGACCCTAAGGCCAACAGGCATCAGGGCCACTTAGGAGCAGCCCCTTGACCACTTGAGCCCCTTCTTCTTCCTGTGAAGAAGGGTGGAGTGGGCTCTCCTTCATTTTCTTCCCCAGGCAGAAGGTCCATTTCATTAGAAGCAAGTGATAATTTTCTGAAGGGCCCATGGCATAGAAGACATTACCATCATCTGGAATTATCAGCCCTGGTGGGGACAGACAGAGGCACAGTCAGCTGCACTTATGGGATTTCCCAAACCACTCCACCCCTTGTGCAGCACACAAAGTCAGACTATCCCAGAGGCACGAGTCCCCCAATTAGCTCTAGAACCACCAGAGTCCTTGAACTCATGCCTGCCCAAGGGCAAAACTCAAGAAGCACTGAACCCAACAAATATTGTAAACAAGTGACTCTGACTGCACCCCTGAGAACCTCAGCCAAGAGCTAACAGAGAGTCCTCCCACCAGCACACCTTATGGCCAAACGCTAGATGCCTTCACTGATAGGGAGGTAGGTGCTATAAGAACCATTATCGAATGCGGATGTCCCTGAGTACTGCATTCTTGGAGAAAAGTTAACTGAGGCCCAAGGCAGGGCAGGCCAAGTACAGGCCTTTGATGGGGGCCAGGGAGTCCTCCATGGCCTGAGGTCCCTCAAGCAAGCACTGACTTCCGCTCTGATTCTCTTTGCTATCTGTATGCTCCAGCCTAGAGAGTGCTTTACTGCTTCTGCCTCTATTGTCTGCCTACTTCTGTGGGAACTCAGGTTTCCTTTTCTGAAAAAACAGTCCCACTTACTCTGCTTGTCTCAACAAAATGCTGATGGAAGATAGAGGAGGATTTAGGAAACAATGTTCTGGGAGTCAGAATTGATTCCCTGGGCTAATGGGTGAGAAGGCATGAGTAGCTCACCAAAAATTAAAATTAAAATAATAATAATAAAGTTACACTTACAGTGTATGGAGAGGCTCTGTGCTTTCACATGGAGTATTTTCCTCTCCCACTGGGGACAAGAAACAGTCAGAGAGCACATGAGTAACTGCTCTATGGGCTCAGACCCCAGGCGGCCTGGCTCTGTGTCACTGCTGGGAATATTGCTTTGGGTCCCTGGAGCCTCCAAAGAGGATCAAGAGGATTTTGTTTTGCCTTGGCATCATAAAACATGGACTTCAATATTTGCTATTGGTGTCCACAGACCCATGATTGTTTGCGATGCACATCTCAGCCCATCCTGGCTAGAGGGTGCCCTGCCTGCAGAGCTCCTGGGGCAAGAAGAGAGGCCTTTGTCTTGGATCTCAATCCCGCAGTCTGCACTAGGGCTCCAGTGCTTGGGCCACATCCAGGGATGACACAGGGAGAGGAGATGCAAGTGGCAGGGGGAGACAATTCAGACCCCGAGGGCCTGAAATGCTGAACACCTCCCTTTTGGAGGTTTTCTTGGGCAGACACCCCAGGTGGCAGGGGCTACAAGGAGAGAGCTGAGGTGGCCCCTCACAGAGAAACTCCTGGACCAGCTCCCTGACTTACCTCCATCTGCTGAAATTATTTGCACCAGTTTGTAGTCCTTTGCTAAGTCCAGATCCAGGTGGTTTGAGGATCACAGCCGGAGCTCTGTCATGGCAGGTGATCTGCATATGTTGGGAGACAGGCCATCAGGACATGGGTTCTGGAGCTGGCTCCCACAAGGGCAGTGGCAGGGGCCTTACTGGAGCTGTCTCAGCAGGCAGCACAGGGCTCAAAGACCCCAGCTGAGTCTGGGTATACAGTGGCCCCACTGCCCTCTGCTGCTCCCCTCATAGACCTCCATGGAAGGAGGGCCCTTTCCAATCATTCCATCCCATTTCCTACAAGAAAGGCATGTCTCCCTTACAGGTCACTGCCCTAGGGCTGAGCCCCTTGCCTCTGATCCTCGGCCCACTCACCTCCTACTGGCTTCCAGAGGTCACCCTATAACAGGGTGTTGGGGACAGATGGCCATCAGGGCCAGCTCCACCCACCACTCCTTGGGCATCTCTTTTCTCCCTGAGATCTGTCCTCTTGAACAGGCCACTCAAGGAGGACAGAATTAGTGACTCTGAGAACAGACATGTAGTCTAAGCCTAGATGGCAGCAAGGAAGAGGAGCTGGATGCCCAGAGGCCTACTGTGTGCCAGGCATGTGGTGGTTTAGGGGATCCAGTCCAGTGCCAAGCCCTGAGCTTGGGCAGGGTTCAGAAAAAAAGTCATACCTGTGACATCTCGATACACCCACCCAAACTCCAGTCTAAAACTGAACTGCAGAGTTGGGCCTATGTCTAATCCAGCACCTCAGGCAGCCTTTGTGCAGGTCGGGGATGAGGTGGCTCCATCAGCAGATCTATCCAGAATCTGCTCCCCTCATGGCCTCTTCCCTGCATCAGTCCCTATACTCCATTCCTGCGTGGTTGCGGCACCCACTAACTGGCTTCCCTGCCTCTACCTTACACGCAGTTAGATGTGATTCGACCCCTGAGGCCTCCGTGTCCTCAATAATATCCCCTGATCCCTATTTCTTCACCTCTGACTTCATGACTGTCCTCTGTTAGGCCAAGCCCATGTTGAGCTTGGGGCTTTCTGTGCTGTCCTTTTCCTCCCCTCTTCCCAGGGGCTGACTCAGTGAGGTTTTCCCAGGCTGGCCAACCTAAAGATGGAAGCCTCACATCTACGTCCACTGTCCTCAGCCCTGACCGACACCGAACACCTTTCTTTACTACTTGTGGATCTGCGTGGCTGTCTGTCCTTCCCAACCCACTAGACTCACAGTTCCAGGAGGGCGGGGAAAGAACATGTCAATCATTCTGCATTCCTGTCTCTCTGGCGAGGGTCCCCCGGGATCAGCCACCCACCCAGCTCACCACAATGCTCTTAGGCACGTTGCCATGGTCCCCATCCAGGCTGACATGGACGATGCTTGTTGTAGAGCAGCTGGGGGCCCGAGGCTCTGTGGGTGCTCAGAGGGGCCCCGGGCTGCCGGCGGTCTGAGGAGAAGGTCGAGTCCCCAATCTGTGGGAGGATGGTGAGAGCAGGGTCAACCCCAGAGCCTGTAGGACACTTTTGGCTGAAGATGAGCTTCAGGGGGTTTAAGAACCTGTTTCCAAGTCAGGACTCCTGACCCCTTTTGAGGGTGTGGAGAAGGGAAGGCCAGCACTGGAAAGAGGCCCAGAAGATGGACTTTCAGGGAGGAAAATCGTCAGGCACCTGCTTCTCCTGGCCATCAGGGCATTTGGAGATGAGGCCCACACTCATTTCCAGGTCAGATTTGGAGGCATCGGCCTCACGTCCGGGGAGTGAGACAGTTGCAACTCCAGTGCTGATGTCATGCCCAAGCTGGAGCCGGACACTCGGCAGGGAGGCACTGCTGCAGCTGGGCTCAGCGCTGAGCTCCTGTGGGCTGGATAGAAGGGCGTCTTAGCTGGGGCCAGTGCCAGGGACCCATCCACCCCCTCCTGTGCCTACTGCCCTTGGCACTCGGTCCACCCTGCCAAGGTCTCTGGCAGGCCACGGGAGCCCTGAACCCCAGGCACCAGAGAGATCACCCAGCATCTCCTATTTCCATTGTGGCATATCCAGGCCCTGCACGATGGAGCCATGATGCTGTCACAGGACTGGTCAGAAGGGGAGAAGGGTCCCCAATATTAAAGTGTAGACACCCTGAGGCGATGCTGAGTCCAAAAAGACACTGAGCCCCGAGGTAGATGCACCTGCTGGCCTGGAAAGGGAACTCACCCTGCGCTCTCCAAAGCCTGACAACATCTGGGAGGTTTGGGACGTCAAGTGCGTTGCTGGCCGACAGGGCCGGGGGCTCCCACTCACAAGACAGATGGAAGCTACAGGGCAGAGAGCTGCTATGAGGCTACAGAAAGCCACAGCTCATGGCAGGGCCCTGCTGCTGCTACCTTCTCCCTGGCCTTACCACCCAGACTCCTTGAGCTGTTCCACTGCCCCAAACCAGGCCCTAAATTCCTCCATGGGCCAAAAGTGGACATAAGTGCATCCTGCCTGGAGGCACTGGATCCTGGGAATGACCTTGTATTCCTGAGACAGAGGGAAGGAGAAGATGGAGAAGAGGCCAGAGTGGCCTTGCTGGGTGGGATAGGGGCTGCAGCTGGGGTCTGTGGATTTGGTCACAGGAGCCACCTCCTTCCCTGCACTCTCATCCAAGGCCTCCTTGTCCTCAGTCCAGGATTCTCACAGACCTTCCTGCAGGGAAATGTCCTTGATGCCAGCACCTCCCCAACCCCCGTGGGGAAGTTCTACCTCATCTCTGTGAAACAAACTCTCCTGGTGAGAAACCGAAGGTGGATGGAGCAATGGGATGTCATGCCCTGTGAGTCTCAGACCCTTCCTCCCACACCTCAACCCTGCAGTGATGCCCCAAGTTCCTCACCTACAATCCTATTTCATAATTTAGCAATCTCCCCTGCAAGATGGAAAGCCAGGTCCATCAGCAGAGGCCCCTAAAGGCTCTGACCAGCCTGCTCACTCTCTCCTGTGCACTATTGGGAAGGGCCACTAGGACCAGGCCAGCCTTCGCAGGGCTCTAACCTATTCAGGGATCTGGGCACCAGAACGGGGGCCCTGGGCAGAGGCAAAGGGACCTTCCAGCCTAACCATCTCTGAATGTAGATGGGAAGACTGTGGGTCAAGCAGGAAGGGCCTCAGCAGCAGTCTCACCATGGAGGGGCCAACTCCACTCTCCCCCCATGCCCACACCTGAGGGACAGTCTGTGCCCAGCTCAGCCAGGAAGGGATGTGGGAGAGAGACAAGGCCTATGGCTTCTGCCTACCCTTTGCTTCCACGGCTGGAAGTGGGACATGATGCCTCAGCTCCCAGGGCTCCTATGGATGAGCTGGGCCCTGGGCTGAGAGCACAGGGCTCAGGGAGGGACCCTCTCCCTTATGCTGATGGGACTCGACACCCTCTTCCTGTCCCAAAGTCCTCCTCACTTCCTGAGAGTCCATGGGAGCTAACTGAAGGGAGGCCAGCTCTGACAGGAGTATCTGCAGGTGGGGAACGGTGGGCTGGGGAAAACAATGGCATCAGGTGTGGGATGGAGTGCCCAAGCCCGCTGGAACCCACCCGAGGCCCCTACCCTGAAGTCTCTTTCTCTCAGTCCCCTTCCCCCACCCAGACCTCACACTGCCAACATCTGGAGCTCTCAGCCACCTCCTACCAAGTTCCCCTTCCACCCCTTGGACCACAAGAGCACTGCTAGTCACCTCCCAGCAATGGTTCTTGGCAAATCACAAAACAGTATGAGGTTGCTCAACCATCTCGCCCAGATCCACCTTCAATTGGCCTCTGCCAAGGCCTTCCTTTGACTGCAAACAATCAGGGCTTCCTATATACTACCTGGTCAAGCCTCCATCTCAGGGTCCAGAGGATGGCACACCTAATGGAGGCTTCCCAGGCTCAGGAGCACAGAAAGCAGTGGTGCAAGGAGGAGTGACCCCTGTACAGTCATGGATGCCAACCCCATCCTGACCCTCAGTGTCCTCAGGCACCCTCACTCTCACTCCCACAGTGAGAGAGAAGTGTTCTCTCCTTGTTATCACCTCCCTGCTGGAATCCTTGGAGATCCCCTCCTGCCAGGGTGGACAAGGTCAGGGAAGCCATCCTCCCCTCCCCCATCAGCCGACCTGCCTGACTGGGGTTTGGACAGCCTGGAGGTTTGTCCAAATACCTTGACAGAAATGCTGCTGTCACCAATCATGAACCCTGACTGGGATGCAACTTTGGAGCAGCACTCCCTGTGGTGTGACATTGACCAAGTGGGCTGGCCACCCGGAGTTTCCTATGTCATGTGCAAAGTGCAGGCATGAAATTTGCCCCAGACAACTGAGTGCTCCATAATGTTGTCAGAGTGCTCTCTCCAGCACCTTCTCCCATCAGAACCAGAGGAAAGCTCAACCACATTCCTGTGCTCTCTTGAACCCCTGTGGGCTCCCTTGTGAGGAAGGCAGCACAGCGTGGTCTCACAGCATTTCCACATGAGGAACAGAGGCCCCACAGGGCTGTCACTTGCCTCTGGTCCTGCTGGGAGATGGAGGAGTGATTGGCTCTGCTCAGCTTAGACTGAACTGAAGTCAACTCAGCACTCAGCACCACTGCCTAAGGATTGGTTTTCCCACCCTCATGCTTTGTGGCCTACAAACCAGTGGGGTGAGCCATGCAGGGAGATGGAAGAGGTGGCTCTGGAGCTGTAGTTGTCCAGTCCTGCCATCCTGAGCCCACTGGAGTCTCTGACCTCCATCGCTGCCCAAGGCCATGCCAAATGCTTGTTTCACCAAGAAGCGCCTTAGGAAACTCCCTCTGCCCAGAACTCTCTATGTCCACAGAGCAACGGACACAATTTCAGAAATTCTCCAAACAATTCTCATCCCAAGTTGGGGCATATGTCACTACCCATGTGGCAACAGGAGGAGAGTCCTACTACTGAGAAGGACACTGGCTAAACTTTCCATTTATCATCTTTTCCTGAAATGGCCCAGCTACTTCTACCATACCCAAGGACCAGTGCCTCCTGCCCCTGAACTGCCCCTGAGCTGTGGCCAGCCAAACAAATCCCTCTTGCTCTTAGTCTAGACAAGACTGGCCTGGAATTTTTCAAGGAATATTCCCACTCTGGTGCCACCACCTGCCTCCACTTTACCTGGCTTGGCAGTTCTCTTTTCAGGGAGGTTTTACTCATCATTTGGAATGACAAATGCTGTCCCTTTGGGGAGGAGAAAGAACAGAATATTTGGGGGGTGGTAAGAATGGGTGTAAGTGCAAATCCATTTGATTTTAGACTTCAGGGATCCCAATGGCCTAGATGAATGGGTTGGAAACTGAGTGACTATAAACCCTCCATATCAGATGGGACCCATTTCCCATGTCAAATGAGATGCCTTCTTAACTCATTTTGAGTTTGGTTGGGCAAAGCAATGCAGTGCCTTGGAGAAAATCCTCAAAAGGTTCCCCTAAGGCTTGACTTTTACCTGATAGGTCAGCCTCTCTGTTTGCAGGTACAACTGCTGAGGTCACATGGGGACTCAGACCCCCCACCCACCCATGCGACTGTCAGTCACAGAAGGTGCTGGTTCTCCCAGGGGCTGTTGTGGAGAGGGCCAGTCCACCTGGATGCTTTCTGCCATGTATGCTTCAGGTGCTGGATGGAGTTGCTCTGAAGAGCAGACAGGATTGCATGCAAGGATGTGAAGTTCTGTAGCACTTGGCAGTCGTGGGGAAGGAGAAAGGAATGAGGTGAGAAGGGAGAATGAGCTGGCATCTCCACTTCTGGATGACCCTCACATGCAGAAAGACCCCAAGGTTGTGCCCAGCCCATGACACAACTCAGGGAGGAGGGTTTTAGCTCTGACTGAGGAAGGAGAAGGGGTAGGAAGTGAGTGCTCCAGTCCTGGGACAGGCAAGGTAAGGACTGTACCAGCAGACACACAGGGCTGGGGCCCAGGGAGCGACTTGGACCACAGATTCCAATCCTGAGAGCGGATCAAAGCCAAGAGTGACACCCAGGACCCAGGAGGCTGGAAGGTCCTGTTTGCCCACAGCATACCCTGGCCACCTCTATCCAGTGCTCCAGGATCCTGGCCCTGTCTGAGGCCTTCGTGCTCTGGTCACCAAGTCAGGTGATTAGAACACAGTTGGAGACATGGTGCATCTGGGTGATGGTGGCATGGATGGTGGGTGCCAGGTGGTCCTCACCCTTCTCTGAATGCAGGGTCAAGATGGCATGCACACATCGAAAGCTACCACCTTCCTGAATAGCTCCTGGGGAGAGCAGGAGTGTCACGCTGCCTCACACCACCCAACGCAGAGCCCACCATCCACAGGCCACTGCCCAGTGTTCTAAGCAGCAGCTTAGAAGGCCATTGTGGTTTAGGCCATGAAGGGGCCTCTGAATTTAGTTCTCTGCTCTTTGAGAGTGCCCAGCATTTGCAAAACCCAGGACCCTAATGCTGGCAGGGAGGAGAGAGCTGCATTTTCCTCAAGTCTTTCCTCACCACTGCCAAGCACAGGAGGGGGACTCCAATCCCACATGCTGAGGATGCAGCCCAGGGAGCACGTTCTGCACCTCCTGACAGCTGCATGACTCCCTCTAATCTCATTCACATGCATGCCCCCCACTGGTGCTACAACCAGGACCTTAGTGTGGAGCCTGTCCTCATGTCCAGGACACATCATGTCTGATGTATGTGGAGGCTGTGGAGGCCTCTGGGAGAAATGGCTGGGCTAGCCCTGGACTCTGCTGCACATCTGATATTCCCCACTGCCCCCCAACATGACAGGCCCTGACCACCTCTCTTTGATCCTAAGGCATTCATTGTCTGCACTCCCTTGCTGTGACACACATGGTCAGGTAAGTGTCCTGTGATGTCCTCTCCAGCTGGGAATATGAGGCCTTAGGAATTAGAAACTTCCCATGTCACCAGGCTGGAAAATGGTGGCGCTGCGATTTGGACCCAGATCATTGGACCCCAGGTCTGAGAATGGCAATTCAGGGACAGCAGATGCCAGAAAAGGTCCACCACATTCCCCCCTCAGGAGTCCCAATGCTCACATCAGTCTGGGTGAGCTGCTCTGCCAGCAGCCTGGGAGGGAACGCCAAGACGGGTGACTTCCCCTCCCTCAGCCCCTGCTCTCGGCTTCCACGTGAGGAGCAGGAATGATCTCCTGGTGGAGCAACAGCTGGCGCTGACTGCAGCGCAACAGATGGCACTGCAGGTGGCACATGGTCTGCCTCCTGCTCCTCAGTGGGTGCCTCAGGTGCTGACACAGCAGGTGCCAGATCCAAAGAAGTCACAGGCTTTGGGCCTGAGGGTGGCAACTGAGGTGGCATCAGAACCAGCTCTGCTGGTAAAGCAGGTGATGACTTCAGCTTCGACTCCAGATCTGGGGATGATGCAGCCTCCGGAGGTGACAAGGAAGGTGGCATTGGAGTTGCCTCCCTCTCTGGAGCTGGAGTGAGGATTGTCGGAGTAGGTGGAAGGAGTTCTGGAGGCCATGGCGGCTCCACATCAGCAGGTGGCAATGCAGGTGCTGCCACAGGTGACTTCAGCTCTGCAGCTGACGGGATTTCTGCTGCTATCGATGGAAATAGCTCTGGAGGAAGCAGTACTGTGGTTTGCAATGCTGGGTCTCACATACAAGCCCCAATAGGTGGAAGATGCAACAAGACAATTGGCTTTCTATGGACCTTTCTCCACAAAGAAATGACTGCAGTGCCTCCCCCAGGGACGCAACCCTCACAAAGTCTTCCAGACTGCAAGTGCTCAGGGGAGTGGGCTGATGCCCCTCTTTACTCCCTGCCCAAGGGAAAAAACAGATTTTGGTCCCATGACCCCCATCTCCTCCTGTACATCCCACCCATTCCCACGTCCATGCTCCTCACCCTGTGTCTGGGTCTCACTGGGCACTGAGGGCTCCAGCTAAGAGAGGAGGACCTGAGCCTGCCTCTCCAGCGCAGACCCAGGCAGCGCCACCTGCGCGAAGGACACCAGCTGTCTGAGACTAGAAAAGTCCGGGGACTCACAGAAATCATCAGTGAACTCCTGGAGCCAGGTAAGCAGGAGGCAGGAGAAGGTGCTGGGGGTGGACAGGGCCGCAGAGTGAGGAACAGCCGTTCCTGCCACACTGCCCTCTGGTGACCACCCTCCCGGGTGGGGGACTCCTGGGCAAGACCAGCCAGACTATTTCTGTCTGTATCTGCTGTGCAACCTCCCACTGGAACAGAAACAGCATGAGGTCAGGGAGGGATTGTGTTTGCTCAGCCAATGGCACTGCACTTTTACACAGGAGCTGCATAAATTGCCCAGTGAGGGAACAGAGCATGACCCCACCTCAGCCTACCCAGGGCCATTGTTTCACCTCAGTCTGGAGTTCATGCCCTGAGGTCATGCCTTCTTCGCTGTGAGCCATGTGAGGCTCTCCTCTTCCCACTATCATGGTCCCTAAAGGGCACAGGCACAGCCCACCACAGCCACCTGCAGCCAGGCTCGCAGGACTAGGTAGCAAGGTGGATTTGTGAGCTGCGTTCTCCCCACATCTCCTGAACCATGTCTGTGTGCTTCTGGCAAGGTGGAGGGGCAGCAGAGTTGGGTGCGTGTGGTGTGTGCTCTGAGTCCCAGGGCGCACTCCGCACCCAGTGTCCCAGGAACTCTTGCATGGGTCTCTGAGAGTCCTGTCACCCTGCAAGGGATGGAGCCCAGACCTCTGAACTCCAGTGAGAATCATGAGATGGATGCAGGAACCTGCCCAGTCACTCCTGCCATGGGACCCCAGTCCCCATCTTGGACTGTGAGGAAGAAGCTTCTCTCTCCTCACCCAGAGCTCACTCACTTTTTCAGGCACTCCTGGTCTCCATCCCTGTCTCGCAAATTGCAGCTATTGCCATACCTAGAGGGTACATGGGGGTGTCACATGTAACTTCTTTGGTGCACCTCTACTTATGACATCTAGTGCTGCTATCTGACCCTCTATAATTAGGCAAGCAGAAGGCCACAGGCAATTCTGCAGTTTTCTTCAATGAAGTAGGCTAAGCTCCTTTAAAAGGGCCTGCACATAGATTATTCTTCATATATCCTTGATGAACGAATGATCCCTGAGCTGCTCTGTCACAGATAACTGGTAAGGCCTGGGACTTCTTTGCCAGCCCCCAGCATTCCAGACTCAGGCCACACTGAGGACAGAATCCATTTTGATGCAATCTCAAACCTCCTCAGAATGCAAATACAGGATTCCAAAGGTCACTTTGGAGCAGAGCCTCTTGACATGGAAAGGAAATTTCTCAATGTTGACAAGCCCTCTCCACCAAGCTCCCTCTCCAGAAAACCTGGCATGGGGAAACACTTTCCATGGGCCAGAATCATTTGATCCTGTCTCTGACCTCCACAGGTTGGTCCTCCTATGACCCCACTAGCAAGAGGAGGAAACTGAGTTCAGATGCTACAATGACCTTCCACAGACATTCAGCTCAGGCATGCCAGATTGATCATGAGATTGAGGAGGAACATGTGCTCACCTGTTGGATACCCGGTCCAGGACCTGCTGTATCGAGAAGAAGCCCTGGTAATTTAACACGAGGAGGGATACTTAGGCCTGGTCGTCCTCTGAGACAGCTGCCGCCATGTGCTCCATGAACTTTTCCCATGCTCCCACCTTTCTGGTGTTCTCCGGGTCACTCTGGAGTGGTGACTGTTTTGCACCCTCAGACTGGAAGAGCGTAGCAGGTGGTTAGCCACTGCACTGGGAACCAGGAGAGGGGCAGGGCTGGGTGTGTATGAAGACCTGCCTTTCCCTGCCCCTCCCTGCCTTGGGCTAAGAAGTGGGGCAGGAAGGCATCTAGCAGATAAAGGTCCCACACTCCAAAGTAGAACTGAGGTGGGGAATTATGAAGTCATGAAGAGTTGTGCATGAATGCGTGGAAAGCACTTTACCCACATGATTCCTCACAAATCACCCCCATTCATGAGATGAGGAAACCTTAAGGGGGGACTCAACTTCTTGCAGGACAGAAGCCAGAAGCATTCACATTGGAGCTTGATGATCTTCCCTCCATCCTGTGGAAGAGGGGTCTACTCCAGAAATAGAGGAGAAGAGTCTCCTCGCATCTTATTCTTCCCTGCTTTGGAGGCAGTGCATCAAGAAGACCAAGATGGCGAGAACACCTTTGTTTTCACACCAACAACAAGGCTTGAATGTCTTTTACCTTAAAGGGAGTTCTGAGAACCTGCAGCCATGATGATCCCTGTTCAGACCAAAGATCAAGTGCTGGGAAGATCCAAGTGTGAGAAAGACCCCCACAGACTGAGGACTTAAACAGAAGCCTCAGAGACCAGCAAATCCAAAAGGCAGCCTGACAATTGGGTGCGGCTCCATCTGCATGGAGCAGTTGGAAATCAAATCACTAAAGTGATTCCGTTTGGTGCCCTGACACCAGACTGGCCAAAATAAGAGAATGTTCATAATTGGACCAGGAGGATGCAGGGAAGTAGCCATGGTCAGAGACTGTTGGTGGCCACTGAACTGCTACAGCCTTACACAGGCTCAGTGGCTCCAACTATTGAATTTTGTCTGTATGTGCATGATACATTCATCCCATTCTGTGGATTCTCTCCAGAGGGATGGGATGGGGGCCCAGTCCATTAGGACACACAGAAGATGTCCCCTACCGCATGGCTTAAATGGACCTAGAATGGAATCCCTTCAAGAACTACAAGCAGGGAGAGGCTCTATCCTCTAGGCAGCTTCCCTTATAGAATAAGATGTAGAGACTCAGGTCACAGTTTCTGCTCTGGAAGATTAAGGGGGTGTGTTATGGAAGTGTACAATTTCCACCAGAACTGTTTTCATAGTGTGAACCCCTTTTGAGTCAAAATCACCCTCAAGAACATGAAGATGGTTAAGATGTAGAGAAGGTGTGGAAGTACCATCCAACTGACTGTTCAAGGGCACAGGAGGTTTCCACAAGTAACAATAGAAAAAGCAACCAAATGTGAAGGAGCTCATGGTCTTACCAAAAGTGAAAAGAATATCACCATCCCTTCTCAGATGCTATAACAAAAGAAAGCCAAGGGAGGGCCTGCACAAGTTGCTGGTGTGGGTGAGGGGTGGAGGCCCACATGGCTTTGACAGTGAGACTTTGTGCAAATCAGATGGAAAATCCATAGGTGGGCACACAGGGATGACAGCACAGTTAGATCTGTTCCTTCTGACATGTCCCAGCTGCCTCAGGACTCAGGCTTGGAAAAACCACCACGCTGTTCTCACTTGATCATACTGCCGGCCCAAGTCAAGAGGCTTCTTGGCCATATGGCAGGGGGGCACCCCATGCTATCTCTGCCACCCTGATCAGATGGACAGGTGTCTGCACATTTCCCCAGTCCACATCAATAGGAGATAACTCTTGGGCCCAGGAGTAACATGTTGCATGGGGATTACCTCACCGTCACCACTTGTCTTCCCAGCAGCTTCACGTTTGAACACAAAGTGCCCATGAAGTTTCCCAACCTGGCCATGGATGACCCCATTCCTCATGTCTCCTCATACTGAAAGGAGGAGTATTAAGGGGATACAGAGGCAAGATGACAATGCTGGCATTTTGGCATTTCCTGAATTCTCTGACCTTGGGCCACTTTGACTTACCCTCAGGAATACCCTGACCAACAGACTGCGGCATAGAGGTGGAGGGGTCAGCCAACGCCTACATCTATCAAAAAATGTCTCCTTCCTAGCTTTTCTCATGCCAGATGCTGTTGTCTATAAATACAACACAAGAATATGTTGATCTGTCGATCGTCTCTGGCTAAGTGAGCCCGGTAGAGGGACTGTTGTGGAATCTAGGTGCCTGGTTACCAAGGTTCTACATTCCGACGGACCACAGCTCAAAGGAAATGAGGTCATCTCCTTAGGCCCCTTAACTGAAACTTCTCAACCGTTAGGTCCTCCAGGAAAGGCCCTCTTGACTCCTGGTACTTATCTTCCTTAAACATGTTATCCTGTTGACTGGACCAAGTTTCCTCAACACATCACTCCCCACAGTTACCTGGAAAGGCCTGGCGACAGACTGGGCCCCAAGCATAAGGAGGGAGAACTCAATTCTAACACAGATGAACTTTCTTAGAAATCTTGTGACCATGGTGTAGTCATTGTTACTCTCATCTCAGGGTCTCCCTAGTCTCCACACCTACACAATGGGGTTGTTCTACCATCTACTTCCTGGGTCATCATGAGGAGTGGAAATCATTAGTGTAAAAGCCATGACTGGTCTTCGAGTAGTTAATATGCAGAGACAACAGCATTCCAAAACAGAATACCACACTCATAAGGGCTGGCTGTGGCTGTGTGATCCTTGGACAGGTAGATTCCTGCTTTGTCCATTTCTGGGACAGCACCATGAAGAAGTTGAATTAAATGGAATTTAGATAGGATGGTTCTGTGGCATGACATCTTCCCATGGTTTCACATCATAATTAGAATCAGACATAAGTGGGCAAAAGGGTTTAGACTATGGACAGCCTACGTCAAGCTGAGCTAAAGTATGAGCTTTGTAGAAGAGCCCAAGGACATGTTCCCAAGGCACAGCTCCAAAGAGAAATCAAACAAGGAAACATGGTTTTGGGGAGGGGTGTCTTTCAGATGGGCAAACTCTTGTCCTTCACACAAAGTGAAAAAGGTTCCAGTGAGGCTGGCCATGGAGGAAGCATGGTAGGGAGCATGTTATGAGAAGAACATATGGCATGCAGGATTAAGGTTGTATCACACAGGAGTAGAAAAGGGTGAACAACAGGACATGGTCCAGGTGGTCTCATGACAGCCTCAGCAAATCAGACCTGAAGGAACTCTAGAGGGCACATGTCCACTCCACTAAAGCCCAGATCCTTGACATTCACCCATGGGAGAGGAGGCATACCTCAATGTCTTCATATGCACAATGCATGGACTATGGTGACAATTTGTCTTCTTCCTGTATGGGAATGCAAACTGGAATGCTCAGAGTTGACTACTTGTCAAAACTGCTACTCAGGAAACATCATACCCAGATAGACCTTGCAGCTTTAAATCACTTAATCCTGACACCTGGGTTAAGACAAGTGAATTGAGCTGCCTGATGTCCAACAACTCAGAGGAGATAATGGGAATGATACTTAAAACTCTTTCCTTTCAGCTGTCTCACATTCATGCAGTCATTCAACTAAAATTTTGGAACACTTTCTGCATGTTAAGCAACATGGAGAGGGCTTGGGGCATCGTCCATGACTTCTCTGAGTCTGTAGGGAGGGAGAAGAGGTGGTATATCCACATGTTAGATGCTGACCTAGAGATGATGAGGACCTATTCTGAGGACACAGAAAGGCCTCCTCTCCAAAGAGTGCAAAAATCCAAGCAGGATTCCTGGAGGTGATTTAGAAAAGAGGGACTGGGTCTTGTCCAGGGGATGACAGAGACATCAAGGGAACACAACGACTGATAGGTGGGCAGTGTAAGCAAAAGCAGTGGGTTGCTGCTTCATGTCATTTCTGTAGGTCCAGTTGTCTCCCTTCCCGCCTTTGCAGTCTAATATCATCACAAGAGGTGAGTATAGTCAGGATGTTTCCACATCACCCAGTCCACCCAGAGGAACAGTAGTCAATTCCCCAGGCTGCTGTTGAGATCAAGGTTGTGTAACTATTGAACCTGCAGCCCCTTGTAGGGTGGTGTCTTTGAAAGACAGGCAATCTGTATCACCACTGCATGTCATAGCAGACCCTTGAACGTGAGATGGACAAAGCCTTGCTTAGTGACCTAGTGCAAGAACTCATCTGGAAACCTTCTGAGATGCCCTCCCACAGGTAGTGGTCAGAGCAAGGGTCTCTGGCTCCACATGGGATGCAGGTAGGACTCAGACCCAGGGAAACTCCAGATCTTGCCCCTTTCAATGGTGATTCCTAGCCCTTGGGCAAAGAGTTGGCCATTTGTGGCCCAAGGCCACACGTGTTCTCTGGAGCCTTCCAGTTACAGGAAGGGGTCTGGGCCCCTTTCAGAGATCCATGTTCAAGTTTGCCTGTGAGATTAACGTGCAACAAGAGTGGGGACTCAAGTGGAATTTCTAGCATGTTGAGGACTGTAGAGATGGCCCTAAAGTTCATGGTCTCAAACCTAGGGGCCCTTGAGGATGTGTGCTATGGCCCTGGCAGCTTTCACTTCTGGTCTTCCCTCCTACTGACTGACCATTTGGGGGGCTTCACATTCTGGGATCCTTTTGTTTGTCTCCATTGTACTCAGCCTTTTGCTGTTTACATCACCTTCACCCATGCTGGGTCTGAGGCCAACATGCCAGGTCTCCTCCCCACCTAAGGCCTTGAGAAGAGAATCCTTGGAATAGTTTGGCCCTGCTGGGGTTTCCTGGCAGCAGGGATCTTGGTCCAGGCACTTGGAAGCCCCTACTCTCCCATCAGCTCCTTAGATAGTGGACAAACTTTACCAGGTGGAAAAGCCCATCAGCTTCAGACAGGTGGGGAATGGGTTCTTGTTTCCCCAAGGGGTATTCATGGACAGTACTTTGGAGGCTTGAGAGTGAGGTCAGGGGGCTGTCTTCCTGTTAAGGAGCCTTTGGTTGATTTCTTGTTCTGCCAGGATAGCCATGTGACAGCCCCTGGTTAAGTTGTCCATGCTGCTCACCTGTCATTAAGAGAACCCGACCACAAAGGAGTTATGTCCCCCCAAATGAGTGCTGCAAAGGTTTGAAAAACATATGAGTTCATGAGGGGACTGCTGACAAGTTACAGCAGAGGCTTCCCAAGGTCTCCAGTTCCATGGGATTCCAAAACACAAAGTACACATCAAGGCAGAAGATGTTTCTCAGCCTCCAACTGCTCAAGGCAAAGGCAAAATTAAGCTTCTCTGAAAGACAAAATAACTAGTCAGGTGAAAGAAGTTAATTCCCTGAAAGCTGTACCTTCCTCAACAGAAAGGTGGGGTCCACATCAAGTGGAATCCCTCCCTTGAGGAATTCCTCAAGGAATTCTATGCTAGAGGTTTAGAATAAGCTGAGTTGAATGTCAAAGAACAGATAGAGAATAAAGCCATCCAGCAAGAAAATCGTCATTAAAAGAGGAAAAAACAATCTCCACATACACTAATTAAGGAAATCTACTGCCTAGATGCCAACCAAAAATAACAAGCCATATTAAGAAAACTGAAGATATGGCCCAGTTAAAGGAACATACCAACAACTGAAATATGATATGAGTAGAAATAACAAACCCAGGACATTCAAACAGACGTGAAAAATCTCATCAACAATCAAATCAAAAAGTTGAGGGAGGATATAAAGAAGGAAGGCATTGGCCAAAAATAAATAAGAAATCAAGAGTTTGGAAGGACAAATCACGGAACTTATGGGAATGAAAGGCACAATAGAAGAGATGGGGGGGGGAAGGAAACCTACAACAATAGATTTGAAGAGGTAGAAGAAAGGATTAGTGAACTAGAGGAACTGAATATTCAGTTAATTCACAATGTTGACTGATAATGAGTCAAAGACTACTAACTAAAGACCTACGACCTTTTCATAATCAGTGCTGCTAAGCTAACACTGTCTTTACTATCTTATCCTTTGTGCATTTAACATTTGGAATAAAGTACAGGCCCTTACCTTTATTTCCATAAGATTTCACCTTGATCTGTTTGTCCCAATCCATCACATTCTGATTCAATCATCCAAAGTATTCATTAAATGTGCCATTTAAGTGATATTTGAAGTTTTGTAAGGAACAGTCCGCAGATCATCATCCAAGTCACTGATGAAAATGATTATCAGGACACCTTAGGAACACAGACTGAAACATAATTTTAAAATCTCCTTATGCATTCATTAGTTCTCACTGTGTTTCCTGCATCTAACTCTGATTAGTGCATTTAAGGGCCACCTGGGTAGCGTGTAAATTTCCAGGATTCATCTCCAGGGTTTCTGATCTAGTAGGTCCAGAATGGGATTCAACAACTAGCAGTTAAAACTAACAGACCTCACTTTAAGATTTACTTAAGAGTGTATTTCTCTCTGTTGGTTATAGGCACATTGAAAAATCACATCATATGTCTTGCTGAAAGCAAGAACATATAATATCTATTAAATTTACTTTCTCTGCCAGCCTGGCTCCCTATCAAGGAAGAGAATAGGGTGAACCTGACATGAAACCCAAGTTGCCTTCTTATAAACATCGTTGCCTATGTGCTCACAAACCATTTTTTAATAACCAGTTCTAGAGGTCCTTGTTGTCTGACTTTTAACCTTTTAAGATGTTTTTATAAAAAAGATATTATTTATTTCTAATGCAGACAAAATAGAACAATCTCTTTTTATGTTTCTCCATCACTTGAAGCCAGACTTAAAAATCTTCTCTTCAACATATCCTCCAATATGATTAAATAATCAATTATATACTTTTTAGATTATAACACTTACATTTTTATATATTTTATACTTTTTGTGCTTTTATCTTTTTATAATTCTTTTTAAGCATAACCCTCAGAAATCTGGACCCAGATGTTAATAGGTGTATTGCTTAAGTACTAAAAACTAAGGAATTGTCTATACTATCAGAAAAAGAGATTAATTAATGGTGTAGAGCATTCATAACATAGATCACTATGTGGCAAACAACATTTTGCTCTAGAAAAACGTCCGTTTTCTGGCATGAAAAATATTATAATTTAATGCTAAGTTAAATAAAGAAGAGGGTGGACCACGGTGGCTCAGCAGGGAAGAATGCTTGCCTGCCATGCCAGAGGACCTGGTTTGATTCCCAGTGCCTGCCCATGTAAAAAAAAAAAAAAAAAAGAAAGAAAGTAGAAATATACACATATATGTATATATACATTTGTATTTATACATATTCCAATTATGTAAAACATATGAGTATGTGCATAAAAGGCAAGATATTAAATGGGAACCAGGGACAAATTGCTAAGATATGCACAAAAATGTTAGCAGTGTTGGTCACTGCATGGTGGAGCAACACATGTTTTCATATTCTTGCTTGCCTGCAAGCAAAAATTTCTACAATAGCCATGTTTTGACATCAAATATTACAGATGAAGTTTAAAACTGAAAATAGATAGTGCTTTGAATTTTAACAACTTTAAGAAAAATAGGAAAATGTGACCACATACAAAGTAGAATGTATTCGTTTTTAGATGGCCTGCATAATATTTGGATGTTATTTAATACTTTTTGTTTACAAATTCAACAGTGCTATCATTGTGAATCATCCATGTTCAAACCAAGTCAGAAATAAAGTTATTACAAATGAGCAAAAGTTTAATGGCTCCTATGCTGTCATAAATTAAAATATATTTTATTGAAATAATGGAGTCAGCAGGTTTCCTCACATAAATGCTTACATAAAATTATTTTTAATGGTCAAATAAAAACACAATTTGGAATAAGAGTTCTGACTACATCAAGATTTAGGTGGTACATTGTATCAGGGGACTCAAGACTGCCCCCATATTTACTAGAAAGATTCACTCGACTAAGCTTTTAGTCATCTTCATAGTTATGATTTATTACAGAAAAGTAATCAAAGAAAAAATCATAGCGAAGACCAGAAAATATCAGGCACAGGTTTCCAAGATGCTCTCTACCAGAGAAGCTCATTGGAGACTTAAAATTCAAGATTTCTACTGGGGGCTGGTCATGTAGGCAACCTCTGCCAACCATATACCAATCCCAGAAGGAAAGGAGGTGTTCAGCAGAAACCATATTGTTTGCACAAACATTTTAGGCACAGTGAGCTGCTTTGATTATCAGGGAATGGTGGCAACCCACCTAGAATCTAAGTGCCCAGACACTTAGACTCACTGCATGCATAGCTAGTCAAGGGCTAGCTTTGCAAGCAGGTCTTTTTAAGGACAGCAGTGTTGGGCCTGCTATGTTAACTTTTTCCTGCACATGTGCTCACTCCTAAGGTACAAATTACCAAGTTAGCGGATGTAGGAATCATAGATGCTTATATGTTAGGTTTATCTATATTCAAATAAAGTGAAATGAAACAAGAATGAATGATAAAGTTTCACCTTAAAATTTACTTGTAACAGGATCACAAATAAATCATTTGGTAATTCAGAAGGGAACAGAAATAAAAATAATGCAATGTTTTCCTAGGCTTATAAAACTAATGTACACTTGTTAGAGAAAATATGGAAACCCCAGAAAAACATTAAGGAAATAAGATTTACTAAAACCCATAAGCCACAGATTACCACTGTTAACTTTTCTTATTCATGTCCTTATATTAATATAGTTGATACCACACTTAATATTGGATCTTCTGTTAGTTGTATGCCTTCATTTCCTTATGTCATCAAGAATTCTGCATAAATATTTTTAATAATAAAAAGAATTCCATATATGGATATAATTTCTGAAGCCATGCCGCTTCTGCTGAACTTATGTTAAAAGTATGGGCAGAATATTTTTCCCATTGCTATTTTTCTAAACCCTCATAAAATCTTTCAATGACTTCTTATTGCTCTTAGGATAAAGGACAAACTCTTTAATATGGCCAAGAAGCTCCATGTGATCTAGGGCTTCCTGTCTCCTTTTGCAGTCCTAGTTCACTCTTTCCCCCTCTTTCTCTATATTTTGTCACAATGGGCTTGCTTTCAATTCCTCAAATGTGTCCCCTTCTTCAACTTCATGATTTTTACCCATGAAGCTAGGCCCACCATTATATATTGCACTTTTCATGGGTTTAAATCAATCATGATTATTATTCCACAATGTACTTTTTTAAAAGCTTGTCTCTCCTAAGAAAGGGTAATCTTCAAGAGGGCAGCAACTTCACCTGTCTTGTTCATGGGTGTAGTCTCAATGCCAGATATTGTTCTTGGAACATTGACACAAAAGATAGTAAAGAATAAACGTATAAATAATAGGGTTCTACCATAAGTGAATTTTTAATTGCATATTTTATAATTTTCTTTATTGGATTCCCCTTTTCTTAACTTATTACATAATTTTTTTGCAAAAATTTTATTTCCTCATTATGTCTTCTAGTTGTCTATTGTGGCAAAAGGTTAAAACCATAGAATTCTGCCCATATTTTCAACATTTAGCATTAAAAGATGAGGTAATTTACTAATTCTAGTGCTTTTTAGATCTATTATTTTGAATATTCTGATTACACAATCATAATGACTATGATTAATGATACTTTGTGTAACAGTGATAATTGCATTATATAATATATTATTCTCATATTCATTTTTGGCAGTTACATTTCAAGTTTGAACAGTACTTAGAGAAATTTTTAAATTTTTAGTATGGATGTTTTGCTGGATTTTTTTTCTTTTTTTAATTCAATCTCTATGTCTTTCAGCATCTGTTCCTTGGAATTTACAGTTTCATTGCAGATAAAGATGTTTACCTACAGCTTTTGTTTTGTTTTGTTTTGTTTTGTTTATGCTTTTGTTTTTGACTTTTAACTGGGGTGCTGTGCTAAAACTGAATGAGAGGGAAAGGGACCTTTCCCCTTGCTGGGTTGGGAAAGAATTGAGGGTCCTGGACTTGCTTGCAGGGCCCAAGGTCAAAGGTATCCCAATTGGGGGATGTAGATGAGTTCCTACAACTTGGTAATAGGGTGAATATAAAAGACAGACGATCCAAAGGATCCTGGGGGTGTGGAGTAGATTTTGGTTAGGGTAAAGGACCTTGAAAATATTCAGTATTTTCTTTTCCATGTGAATCCTTTTAGATATCTGATATTGTTGATAGAATTTGGTTCATTGTCACCACCTGATCTTAGCTGAGCTCTGGGCATGAACTGATGGGCCTATGTCCATATTTGGAATGAAACTATACACAGAGAGCAAAAGTCATCTAAGGAAGTTAAGAACAATAAGTTATTACCCAAAGAACAGAGAGGCAGCCCAGAGGGAGGCCACTGGCCTAAGTACACAGTGAAACCTAGGATTCATCAGGGGACCATGTGGGTGTCCTACCAAGGATTCCAGAAACCCAAGGGAAAGGGGCCTGGTAAAAGCCAAGCTTTCCTGTGGTCAAACATAATGAGGGCTCAAATCTTTTCACTTAGAATTAAAGGGAAGTACTACTTCTGACAAGTATAGAGGTCAGCAATGTCTGGGTTACAAATCAGTAAATTCTTTTAATAGGCGGGCAATTAGACAGAAACTACTTTTCCAGATGCATTTGTGTCTTCCTACTGCACAGCCCTATGATTATTGTTCTAAGCTCTACTTAGAAATATATTATATTAATAACTTTGTTATAAAAAACACTAAACATAGGTGGGAGTACAATAAATCTGGTGCCTTTATATATGGTAGTATGCAAAAAGAGTCACAAAATATTTGTAAAAATTTAACCTAGTAATACTTTATGGAATCATCTTAAAATAGTAACCAAAAATTTAGGGGAAAGTATCAAAGGAGTTAAAGAAATAAATAAAATTGGGTGAACAAAAGTTGCTTCAAAACTCTGGGATGAAAAGCAGAAAAAATCAATTAACAGGGATACCACTGATGAATAGTAATAAGGAGAAATATACAGTATTTAAACCATTAACATACTATGAAAGTTTTGGAATCACAATACAAAATTAAATTAGAAAAGTAAGAGGCAGCATGAGTACATAACAACAAATAATCTTTTTCAAGCAGTTAAAGGTATTTAAATATTTAAAACAATTAAACTGTGAAAGGGCAGCAGTATATTTTCTGCAGGATCCCATGACTTGGAATTCCTGGTAGAATGGGGAGCAGAGAGCCATGGCACAGTTGATGGGACATGGGCCTTTTATTCATCGCTGCCTACTCTTGTGTTGAGGGAAAGCATATATCCTCTTTAGCAAACAGGAATAACCTTTAGTAGTACTTTCCTGTCACCCTATACATACATGTCAAAGCTTGGAAATAGCATGTGCAAAATAGTATCCATCACAGTGTTATTTCTACCAGTAAAAAATGGAGACAACCTCAAATGACCGGGGTGGAAAAATTGTTAATCATCCCATCATATGTTGGCTCAGGGATGTATTGTGGAGCCCCTAGAAAATAATGATTTAAAGATGGAGCCTGGGAAAACTTTTGTGATGGAATAATCAAGGTAAAAACAATATACAAATGTAATGACTACACATAAAACATGCATAGTCAAATTTACAAAGGTACTGAGAACTTAACATGACAAAATGCTGGGAGCAACTGTTATGGTGACAGGGTTATGGACTTTTTTCCTAAAATTTCTTCATATGGTAAAGTTACTTTAATTAAAAAGAAAAAAGTTAAATGCAAAAACACAAACAAAGTCTCTTGTTTGCTTCCATGGATTTAGGGCCATAACCAAAGAGCCTCAAGGTGATTAGGGGTATGTGGTGGTCAGCTGCCTACAGCTTTCCTTGGGTACACCCAAGAGTTGCAGATCCCTATATCATCTTGACTCTATCATGTTTAAAGTTTAAAGTTTTTCAGGAAGAACAACAGAAACAGGATGTTCTTGAGCAATAGATGAATGATAAACTTCCCAAAGAGAAAGAGCAGTGAACAACCACATGCATTTTTATGCCCAGGTAATTATAACCCTTTGAAAGAATTAAGGAGTCAGCATGCCACTGTGGGGTCAAATTAAAAACAGGACTGTGCTAAGTGTTCAGATCATCTGTCTGCCTAAGGCAGAAAATAATAGCAGACAAGTACACAGAAAATATCAGACCTGGAGTTAAACCAATTTGTAGCAACCACAGACTCTTGGAGCTTTCTTTTGAAAAAGGGAATAGTGAAAATGTAAGCTAACCTGTCTCCACCAGCCTCCCATTCATCTGCTTCCAATGCCCAGAGGCTATATCATCTGTGAATTTAAAACTCTAGCCCCTCTTTCTCTCTATTTCCATTCCTCTCAGTCAAGTTTTCTGGAGCAAATGAACCAGTGTCTACACTTAGTATGTGTCTCCCTGTTAGTAATTAAAGTGACATAAACAGAATGGCCCTACATTAATTCACACACATCTTGATTTCACTTCAGGCCTAGAGACATCTCTGGGCTCTTACATAACTGCAATATGACACTACAGGAAGGATAATCATTTGTGTACCATCAAAGTTATTATTTAGGTGTGTGTGCAGCCTCTACTGAGAGGAGGGACTGATGAGTGTTGGGCTTCTAGAGGAACATAGCCTGTCCTCAGCCTCTCCCACACTGTCCTGGAACCAGAGACCCTGAGACTGTGACAAGAGCATGCTTCCTAGAAGCCAGTTCCTTCAACCTCAAGTGCTTCTGAAAACATAAACATTGTTCAACACTACAGAATTCTCCCTGCGAGTGGTTGTGTTAAATATAATATTCTCCGTCTGGTTACATTGACAGTAATGATTTAACACCCCTATGACTAGAGACTCAGACTACTTGCTTGGCTTATTGTACCCATATTATAGGAAATCAGCTTCATGGGGAATAAAAAAGAGTGGAGGGGCAGAGTCAAAGGAATTTTGGGGGCTGAAGGTAATGTTTTATATCTTAAAAGGAGTTTGAGCTACACTAGTGTATGCATTTAAAACTTGGGAAATTAGCACAAGATTTACATATTTCATTGCATGCAAAATTTGCGTCAAAAGAAAAAATTGTAAACAAACCTTCAACTCTGTTAATGATATGCATGATACAGTATTCTGATGTCTGAGACCTGAAATTTACATTGAATTGCATTAACAAAAATAAGAGCAAGTAAAGGATGGTTAAAAGATGGCTAGAAAGATAAATGATAAAGCAAGTATAGTAAAATGCCAATAACAGAATGGAGGGAGTGAGAATCGAAGTGTCGCCTGTAAAATTCATTCCACTTTGCTGTATGTTTGAAAATTTTCCAGGAAACGCTGGAGAGGAAAAAGAAATCAACTCAAATACTCTGACCCAGCTGGAAATTAAAATATATTGCTGTGTCTGTCTCCAAGGACTTCCTCCAACCCTAATAACTTTAATTTTTTGCAGTTATACAGCCTCATGCTCCTCTCAAAAAGTTGAATCACCCTTCTCTGACCTTTAGACAGTATTCAGTGAGAAAAAAACTCATTTCCAAATGAAAATACTGTTGCTATCACTGAAAAAACCAGAATGAATTCTGAACAATCTTTAAAAAAAACAGAAAAGCAAAGCAAAATAAAGACCACGGTACTTACATTTTCTGATGCCCTTACCAAAGCACAAAACATTGTATTATTTACTTGCTGAACACCACCCTATTTTTTGCTTCTCTCTTCCTCTTCTGATTTGTCACTCCAACTCTGAATGTGACCATCTTAAAATCTCCACCATGATTTCCTAGGTTGGATTTGCTCATGTTCTCATCCCCAGAATCAAACTCACATATCACATACCACCAATGCTGGCTAAGCATTTAAGATTGCCCTTCTTCACCTACTGGATCACATCCTGGGATATCTAAACCTAGATCACAGAGTATTTTGGATCTACTGCTTGATTGGGAAGTTCTCTGGATATTGGTGAAACTGGGACCTAGGTCCAGCCAATTGTTGCAATATATAAAAACTTGACACCCAAGAGACTAATCTGATCCACCCCAGTGTGATTCTCTCCAGAATAGAACTTC